>NC_062552.1:25750429-35750429 GCF_016906955.1 Phacochoerus africanus | reverse complement strand
ACGCAGTACTGCATGAGGAGGAACACCAGGCGGCAGCCCAGAGAGTCCTGGGGGCAGAGGAAGAGTCCGAGGGGGATGACAGCTCGGCCCCCGCCTCTCCTGCCCCCCCCCCCCCGCCCCCGATCCCGCCCCGGCTGCTCTCATGCCGAGGTGAAGGCAGGATGAGAGAGCTGACACCTTCCACCTTTTTCAAGAACTTGACCTGCTTTAGCTCATTGGGTCCACCTGGGTGGACAAAACGAACGTTATCCCAAGACAGGTGAGAAACTGAAGCTCAAAGAAGATAATTCACTTGCTTAAAACGTCATTAAACAGACCTGGAAATTCAACCCAGTCTGTCTCTAAAAACCACTACCCTGAGTCAAACTAGAACTCTCTAAGGCAGGGCAGTAGCTCCCTCCTTAGACTGGGGCCTCCCCACGGTGAACGGCCTCTCCCCTCAGACTGGGGGCGCCCTGAGGACCAGGCTTGGGAAGCTCTTGCCTTTCTTTGTGCCAGGCCTGAATGGGCTTGTGGAGACTGACCTTCACCGACCACCCATCCCTCCCTGGACCCGCCACACACCTGGTAGGAGAGAAGGCCGTCCCACTGGTGCTGCTGGGCGGCCGTGCTGTACATCCACTTG
This sequence comes from Phacochoerus africanus, assembly GCF_016906955.1. Taxonomy (NCBI): domain Eukaryota; kingdom Metazoa; phylum Chordata; class Mammalia; order Artiodactyla; family Suidae; genus Phacochoerus; species Phacochoerus africanus. Next base: position 35,749,804 of record NC_062552.1, on the reverse strand, counting down.
AGGGCTGCATCCTTAATGAAGACGGACAGTGCTCGAAGGATGAAGGATGCAAAGAGGTTCAGGTGGATGTAGTTCCGGGTACAGTGCAGGTGTCTGTGGGAGAACGCAGGGCTTTTCCTGGCATGCTGGCCAACAGTTCGGCTCCACACCCTCTGGTTCTCAGGCTCACACACACCGCAGGCATGTGTCCCGCTCTGGGACCCTGCCCCCGTCTTTCTTCCTCTGAGTATGCCCTTCTTCCCCATAATCTTGAAGATCCTTTGGGTCCAACTCCAGTCTTGACTAACTATGAAGCCTTCAGTCGTGTGGTTCCGCCATTCCCACCCTCATCCACATTCTATCCTTCTCTCTGCTGCATCTGCTTTTCTACAAAGTCATGTGTAACCCAAGAGGTTTGTGTGAGGACCGCTTTCCCTACTGGGGACCTGCTGGGTTTCTTGATGACAGGCTCACATCTAACATGCCTCCGGGCTGCCTTACAGAACCAAGAATTCAAAACGTGTGGATACAACTTCAATATCCTTTCATGTAAAGATGCATAGCAAACTGGAAACAAAAGGGCATTTCTTAACCCGCTCAGAGCTAATTGCTTAAACGAGGAGGAGACATCTTTCTTTGTCTGTTTGCTAGTTTTGTCCGCCCCGAAGCATATGGAGTTCCCCGGGCCCTTAACCCATTGAGCAAGGCCTGGGATCGAACCATGGTTCCTAGTCAGATTCGTTAACCACTGAGCCATGATGGGAACTCCTTGACTGAGAAATTTTACAAAGATTCCCTTTAAAATCAGAATAGGAGTTCTCTTATTATGCAGAGGGTTAAGGATCTTGTATTGTCACTGAAGTAGCTTGGGCCACTGCTGGGACATGGGTTTGATGATCCCTGGCCCTGGGAACTTCCTCATGTCACAGGTGCGGCCAAAAAGAAAAAAAGTGGCTAAAATCAGGAACAAAATAAGGATTATCTAGCCGTAAGAGACTTTCATCAGCCTCTTGAACATTGTACTGCAGACTCAGGCCACTATAAGAAGACAAGGGGAACAACGCATAAAAATTGCAAACAAAGACACAAAATTGTCATTGTCTGTAAATTATAGAGGATCTTCGTAGGAAATCCAAGACAATTGACACACAAATCATTAGAACTAATCAGAGTTTATTCAGCAAGGTTGCTGATATGTATCTTTATGTATAACAGCAAAAGCACAATTTAGAAGTAAATGTAAAGGAAATTTTTTTTTTTTTGTCTTTTTGCCATTGCTTGGGCCGCTCCCGTGGCATATGGAGGTTCCCAGGCTAGGGGTCTAATCGGAGCTGTAGCTGCCAGCCTACACCACAGCCACAGCAACGCGGGATCCAAGCCGCGTCTGCAACCTACACCACAGCTCACGGCAACGCCAGATCGTTAACCCACTGAGCAAGGGCAGGGACCGAACCCGCAACCTCATGGTTCCTAGTCGGATTCGTTAACCACTGCACCACGACGGGAACCCCAAATGTAAAGGAAACTTTAAAAATTCATTTGTACAAGATTTTACTGGCGACCTAGAAATAAGTCTAACAAAAGATGGGCAAGATTTCTATGGAGAATACAGTAAAGCTGGCTTAAAATTATTAAAGAAGACTCAAATTAATGGAAGATTCATCAGATTCATGCAAAGAAAGACTCACTGTCTTGAAAGTGTCAATTATCTTGGCATTAATGGATACATTCAATAGGGCTATAATAAAAATTCCAACAGTGTTGGGGGTTTTTTTTGTTCTTTTTTTTGATGGAACTTTAAAAAATTTATAAAGAAGACGGAGTTCCCATAGTGGCTCAGCAGTAATGAGCCTGACTAGTAACCATGAGGATGCAGGTTTGATCCCTGGCCCCGCTCTGTGGGTTAAGGATCCGGTGTTGCCGTAAGCTATGGTGTAGGTCTCAGATGAGGCTCAGATCCCATGTTTCTGTGGCTGTGATGCAGGCCATGGGCTGCAGCTCCAGTTCAACCCCTAGCCTGGCAATCTCCATATGCCGAAGTTGTGGCCCTAAAAAGACAACAACAAAAACAAAATTATAAAGACAAGCCAAAGGCTAATAATACAGACATTCCTAAAGAACCACAAGATAGGGGCCCTTGCTATAAGAGAAATAAGATTTTAAATTAGTCTATAGTAGTTGAGGCCCCATGGTATTGGAAAAAAGACAGATAACTAGACCAATGGGAAAAAATATCCAGATGACAGAGACCCACCCAGGCACAGATGATGCTTGCTGCATGCAGAGGAGGCATGGCAAACGAGACAGGGAGTCAGGGGCTACCAATAAATGGTCCTGATGCAATTAATGAAAAAAGAAATTAAATCTCTTGTAGACAAAAATAACGTCCAGGTTCACCAAGGAGCCAGAAGGGAGGTGCAAAATTACAACCCTAGGTAAGGAAAGTTTCTTAAACTAAACCAGAAAGAAATTTGGTCTTTGGAAAAAAAAATTGAAAGTTGTTTTATCAATTGGAAAAAAAGAATTTTTATCAATTGATAACATTTATTGATAAATTTTGTTTGTCAATAAAATCAGATACACTGCCATTAAAATTTCTTGCCGTTGGAGTTCCCGTCGTGGCACAGTGGTTAACGAATCCAACTAGGAACCATGAGTTGCGGGTTCGATCCCTGGCCTCACTCAGTGGGTTAAGGATCCGGCGTTGCCGTGAGCTGTGGTGTAGGTTGCAGACACGGCTCGGATCCCGCGTTGCTGTGGCTGTGGCGTAGGCTGGCGGCTACAGCGCCGATTAGACCCCTAGCCTGGGAACCTCCATATGCCACGGGAGCGGCCCAAGCAATGGCAAAAAGACAAAAAAAAAGAAAAAAAAATTCTTGCCATTAAAATTTAGGACTTCTGTATATAAAAGGAACCATAAAGTGAGTGAAAAAATACACCACAAACTGAGAGGATATAGCCTGGATTACTGTCCAGAATATATAAGGAACCTCTAAAATTAAAACAAACAAAAAAAGCTGATGTGATGGAAGATAATAAGAAAAAAATGTGTATATGTATAGATAGACAGATCTATCTATATATATCTTGCCCATATATATACACACATATAACTGGGTCACTTTGCTGTGTAGCAGAAATTGACACAACATTGTAAATCAACTACGGTTTAATTTAAAATTTAAAAAAAAATTTTAAAAGTACAAGCTAAATAAGCCAGTAAAAAAGCAAGCAAAGGATATGAACAAGCAAATCCCAGAATGAACATAAAAAGAATGCTAGATCTCTCTAGGAATCAGGGATCCGCAGATTAAAATCATCATCATGAGATATTTCACACACTTCAGATGAGCAGCAATTAGGCCTGCAAATAGGAATTATTGGTGAGGATGCTGAGGGAACTCTCAGGTATTACTGGGAGGAGGGCAAACTGGTATGATCACTTCGAGAGCGACTTCACAATACGGAATAAATGTGCCACGACAGCACGTGGTAGCCCGGCCAAGCAATTCTCCTGGGAGGCAATTCTCCTGGGGAAATGCAAAGGGGTCATGGGTTCGAATGCTCATCATCGCATGGTTTACACATCAGGGAAGAAGAGAAAGAGAAACACGTCAAATGCCCATGGAAAGGATGACAAATAAATAACCTGTAATATACCACACAGCAGAGTGACCGAATGAAACAGAACTGCCTGTGTCAACGTGAATGAACCGCACAAACACATCATATAGGGCCCCAAACAGCACTGACAAGAAAGGATATGTCCAACATGCCATTAAAAATATGTAAAACCCACGCTATACATTTTTATAGATAACTTAGAAATGTGATAAAAGTATAGAGAGATGCGTGGTAATTAGAAGCGGCCCCCTCAGGGGTTCCCTCTGGTGGGGAGCGGGAGGGAGGGTCTCGGGCTGGATGGTGTGTGGGCACAGGTGACTGGAGTGTCAGACACTGCATTTTCGCATCTCTGAACGCATCACTATAAAAGGGGAGAAAATTCACCAAGTGAATGCATTTAAGGAGCACTGACTGTGTGCCCAGCCCTCACGCTGCCAGGAGCCTTGGGGACCACAGGAGGAATGTCACCTCTCCTGTTCCTGCTGGCCGGTCTCCTGAGCTCCCTGTCCTGGGAACCCTTCTGGCCTTGAACCCAGCCCTCCTAGCCCACCATCATCAGTGCAGAGGGAGGGGGAAGAGCCTAGTACTTTGCAAGGAATGGCTGATCTAGGTTAGACTCAGGGAAGAACTTTCCCACAGGCGCTGACAAGCTCCAAAGGGAGCAGAATATCTAAACCCCGGAGGTCTTGTCTAAAATTGTACTCAATTCCCGATCATTTAGGCTACATGTGTTCACCAGAGAGGACCTCCCCTACTCCTAGCGTCCGTTGTTAGGTGTGGGGCATGTGGTGTGTGTGTGAGTTTTTCCTCTTTTGCAGTATTGTACGCACATATTCACAGGGGAGAGACGAGTGAGTAGAGATTAGACTAAGGCCACCATATCGTGGCCTGTGTTTTCAGCCTCATATTCTTTTTTTTTTTTTTTTAAATTTCTTTCTTTTTAGGGCTGCTCCTGTGGCATATGGAAGTTCCCAGGCTAGGGGTCAAATTGGAGCTGCAGCTGCCGGCCTACACCACAGCCACAGCAACGTGGAATCCTTAACGCACTGAGTGAGGCCGGTGATCAAACCCGCATCCTCATGGACACTAGTCGGTTTCTTAACCCACTGAGCCACGACGGGAACTCCAGCCTCATATTTTATGTATAAGCTCTTGGACTATCTCTTCGGAGTGGACCCCCTGCGCGGTTGCTTCGGCTTGGTGAGCCCTCCTCTGTTTGAGGACAGGGTGGTGGCTAGGGCCGAAGGCGACCCCTTACCTGAAGCCCAGGAGGATGGCCGAGGCGATGACCAGCGCGGAGAAGGAGAGGGCGTAGCCCACCGTGTAGATGACGTAGAGGGACAGGAGCTGCTCCTCCGGGGAGCTCTGTGTGCACACGGGGGAGACGGTGTCAGGCGTGGCCCGCAACTCTCCTCTCCCACGTCCTTCTTCCCCACGGAAGTGGGATGAGGCGGCGGGTCCAGAACTAGGAGAATAACCGATGGCCATGGGTCTCAGATTTCCAGGGCCCTGTTCCCAGGCCAGAGATGGGCAGACACCACCTCTGTCTAGAAAGCATGGTGGGCACAGCCCCAGAGGCAGGGGTTGAGCAGACAGCCACAGACCGACTTTCCAGCTGCCCAGGTCCCTGCTGCCATGAAGCGGGCACCCTGCCACTCCGTTGCTCGCTAGCTCAACTCACTCGGTCCCCGTGCTTGGACTCCTCACACTCGGACAGGTCCCTCCAGGGCAGGCTGGAGTTGTCCTTGTGCAGCCACAGGCCGTCAGCCGTGCAGAACCGGTACACGTGACCCTGCAACACTGCGGGGAGAGACGCAGGAGGGACCTGAGTCCTGGCCAGAGGCCACCAGGCCCTCCCTCCTCCCCACCCCGAGGGTCACCCCTGCAGCCCCAGAAATGACCGCTCAGAGTCAGCCTTCCTCTCCTGCATATGCCTGTGTGCCCCAGGGACAGAGGGTCACCCAGGTGACCTGACCAGCACCCCCCCTCAGTGTTTTCTCTTGGCCAATCTAGAATGCATTTTGATAAATTCACACTTTTAAGATGAGTCCACTCTAGCCCATTTCCACATTCCTGCCTCAAATCACATTGCAGACAAGGTTTGGTGCTGACTAGCAGTGGCCCTGACAGACCCACAGCCACCCCCGGTAATTTCTTTTTTCTTTCTTTTTCTTTTTTTTTTTTTTTTAATTTTATGGCCACATATGGAAATTCCCAGGCTAGGGGTCTAATCAGAGCTGCAGCTGCTGGCCTGCACCAGAGCCACAGCAACACCTGATTCAAGCCGCCTCTGCAACCTACACCGCAGATCACAGCAATGCTGGATCCTTAACCCACTGAGCGAGGCCAGGGCTCGAACCTCAATCCTCATGGATACTCGTTGGGTTCTTAATCTGCTGAGCCACAATGAGAACTCCCCTTGTGATTTCTGATTCTCAGAACTCAGTGCCCACCTCCTCAGGCAGAGCAGACCTCAGGAGCAAGTGGGCACAGAGCTCCTGAGAGAAAGAATAAGACATAGCTCAGGGAGCCCCAGTCTGAGGGGAGACTCAGCCCTGCCTCAGGGAGCCCAGTCTGAGGGGAGACTCAGCCCTGTCCTCAGGGAGCCCAGTCTGAGGGGAGACACAGCCCTGCCTCAGGGACCCCAGTCTGAGGGCGGGACACAGACCTGCCCTTACGAGGTTCTAATCTGATGGAGGCCAGACCTACTCTCAAAGATCATCTGATTAAAAGGAATACATAGTCAACCATAAAGACACAGCCCTTAGGGACTCTCCATTCAGAAAGGGGAATCAGCTCCTCCTTTCAAGTAGTTGGAGATAGAGACTGTCTTTGTCCCAGTCTGAGGCGGGGGAGAGATCCTGTCCTCGGGGAGCTCCCAGGGTGAAAGAAGGAAGTACAGTCCCTGGCTTCAGGGAATCAAGACGCTCATAGAACAAAACAAAAGGACTCAGAAAGAAACAGCCTAAGGGCAAACTGAGATCACGCAGAGGTCCAGCAGAGATGGGGCTGTGACATCTGCCTGTACCCATTCACACCGTGTCTGGGCATCTGGAACTGACGCAATCGCCCTGCTGTGCTTCACGTCCACTGCCCGGGGAGGTGGGTGGCTTGTGGCTCCAAGTTTACTGTGAGGTCACAAGAGGGGCCAGGGGCTTACTTACGTCAGAGGAAGTAGAAGTCTGGCCCAGGGCCAGGAAACCAGGGACAAAAGCAGGGAGAGGCTTAGCACAGGGGTTTCGATGAGGGGAGCTGGAGCTTGAGATTTTAAAATTCTATTTTTGGGCCATGCCCACAGCAGGCGTAAATTCCTAGGCCAGGGATTAAACTGGTGCCATAGCAGAGCCTTAACCAACTCAGCCACCAGAGGGGAACTCCAAAAAAATATATATATATTTTTTGGCTTTGGAGGGCCACACCACGGCATATGGAGGTTCCCAGGCTAGGGGTCGAATTGCAGCTGCAGCTGCCAGCCTTCGCTACAGTCACAGCAGCGCAGGATCTGAGTCATGTCTGCAAAATACACCACAGCTCACAGCAACGCCGGATCCTCAACCCACTGAGTGAGGCCAGGGATGGAACCCGCAACCTCATGCACACCAGCTGGGTTTGTTTCCACTGTGCCACAGCGGGAATTCTTCGAAGGACCTGTGTTTTAAGAGACTTCCCCAAGAAGAGAAACCAAACCCTGAAAAATCTAATGGTGGTACTTCCGGCAGTGGGAGGAGCAGGGTCCCAAGAATGCCCTGATGCATTTATGAACAAAATCAGGCAAAGACAAAAGCAGAGAAGGGGAGGCACTGGGTCTGATTTTAGCAACTGGAAGGGCCCCCAAATGCCTCTCTTATCTGCTGCGTGGATGTCTGGAATTCTTCACCAGGGGTTGAGTCTTCTGATAGGAGGCCCCAACCAGTCTTCAGTGGTAGATGAGCCCAGAGCAGTGATAGGGATCTGGGCCGGCTCCATGGGGAGAGAGACTGATGTCAGAACCTTATCTGGCAGCCCATTCTGTTGGGAGGAAGTGGGAAGAAAAGAGGAGGCAGAGGGGCTGGGGAAGGGAGAGGACATGGCAAGGGAGCCCAAAGCCTCAAAGTGCCATTTCCCCAGGACAGCCTGCAGCAATGTGACCCAAATGACACCCACTTGCCACAGCTGGCGCAGGGCCTGGCACACAAGAGGCACTCTGTCTGCTGCTTCTCTGCCTACAGGCCCCCTTTGAACCCTCTCTTGGTTTTTGAACACCTGCGGTAGGCCTGACAGCTTTGAACATCACAACCACTTTACAAGGCAGGCACAGCTAATCCCATTTTTACAGACGAAGAAACTGAGCCTCTGAGAGGCCAAGCGATCTGCCTAAGATCATCCAGCCAGGAAGCAGCAGAATCAGGATTCGAGCCCCCAGCTCTTAGCCCCCAGAGGCCAAAAGTTAGCAGCCAGACTCGCTATTAACAGTCAACAATGGCCATGTGCCTTTTCTCTGCTTGTCCTCCGACCTCAGATTTGCCTGCATGCAGTGTCCTCCCAGCAGGTCCTCATGCTAGCGTGGGCCCCTGACACCCCACGCCACTCCCGGGCCCCCTGCTCAGGGCCATCTGGGAGGATGGGGAGGCGGTGTGTGCACAGATGTATGTGTTACTGGCACAGTGTCAGGGGATCGCTGCGTCCCTGAGAAGCTCAGTGAGCCTATATAAGCGCGTCTGTCCCTTGTCCTTCATTAGCAGCAAATATTAAAAGGCAGGACTGGTTCCTGGCCGGGCCATGGTCCCCAGACGCCCATCTTGGCTGGAGATGGGGTGGGTCTGGGCACAGCCTGGCTTATCAGCTCAGCTTTATCTGGCCCAGGAACTGCTGGTAAATCACAGCCAGAGGCTTGGCTCCAGTCTTGTCAACACCAGGAGGCAGCCGGCCGCATGCCAGGAGGCCCAGGAATATTTCATTAAGTCAGACTCTGGTGCTGGAAATAAAACCCCCAATTAAACACTTCCCCTCCCGGAAGCTGCAGCGGCGTCTGTAATCAAGCTAACAGCCGCCCTTCCACGTGGACGCGGGCACTCAGGGCTGTAGAGAGCCGCTCATGAATCCATTAGCTCCTGCACCCCGGCAACGGCAGCGGCCAGCAAGGACTCCTGGGCCCTCATCTCCCAGGCCAGGAAGCTGAGACTCGAAGAGGGCAGTCACAGGCCCTCCGCAGAGTGCTGGAATGAGGGTCAAAGGCGGGACTTGAACCCAGGGCATCAGCTAGGGGTGGGGGTGGGGGGGTGCGTCCCATCACGGCCTCGGGGGAGGAGCCGAGGTTCTGAACCACAGACTCAAGTTCGACTCCTGGTTCTGCCCTCAACTAGCTGTGGGATTTGGGACAGACACCCCTGGGTCTGTTTTCTTATCTGTAAAATGGGGACTATAATAACTTCCCAGGTCTGTGGTGTGAGGATTAGGAGATAAAGCACAGGAAGTGCTTGGTGTCCAGCAGGCCTTCAAAGCACAGTCACAGTGGAAGCTGGAAGCCCTGCTGCTGCCACCTCCCAATTCCTCCAACCCCTCACCCCCGCCCCGCCCACTCTGCCCACCGGGGCTGGGCTGGAGCTGAGGAGACCACCACACCAGAACTCCTCCAGGACCAAGCTGGAGCCCGAGTTTCCCTGTGGTGCCCCGGGCCTGTCGTGAAAACTTCTGGGCTCAACATTACTCAAGGGGGGCACGTGCCAGAATCTCGAAAAATTGTCAGTTATAACCTTTTTTTTTAAAGCATTTTATGACTTTCCTATAATTAGACCCAAGCTAACAAACAGGTAGGGATCAGGAGGGGGTGCAGCTAATGAGCCTGGAATGATTCGTAATGAGCAGATCAGCTGTTTGTGGGTAAACGAGGTGGCTGGAGGTTCCCCCGGGTGGCAACAGGCTCTCAGGAGCCACGTCAGCCTCTTCCAGTTTACAGAAGAAATCTTGTGAGGCATCTCCTTTGAACACCTGCCTTCCTTGGCTCACCTGCCCCTGCTCTCTCACTGCAACCCCCAATTCTGAACTGGAGGGGTCAGAATTCAAGGGCTGGCTCTGGCGATGCTGAATAGCTCTGAGGCCTGAGGCCTGGCCCCACTTCTGAGGTGGCGCCTGGATGAGCTCCCTCCCTGGAGGGGCCACCTTCCCCCTTCCCCCTTCTCCCTCTCCATCCGCCTGTTCTTTCACACTGGCCCCCATGTCACTTCTTTCTGGAAGCCTTCCCGATGCCACACCCCAGGCAGAAGAGATGGCTCTGAGCTCCCTCCACACCCCTCCTGGGCCCCTGAGCTGACTTCTTCAGCTCCACGAGGGAGGTCTCCCCTTCTCCCCAACACCCACACACTCACACCCCACTACAGTCTCACCATGACATCCCTAGCTCCTGAGAGAGACCTGGCCCGGATAACTATTGGGGTTTTTTGTTGTTTTGGGGATTTCTTTTCAAGGCCACACCTGCAACACATGGAAGTTTCCAGGCCAGGGGTCGAACTGGAGCTGTAGCTGCTGGCCTACGCCACAGCCGTGGCAACACTGGATCCAAGCCGCATCTGTGACCTACACCACATCTTGCAGCAACGCTGGAGCCTTAACCCCCCGAGAGAGGCCAGGGATCAAACCCACATCCTCATGGATACTGGACAGGTTCTTAACCCACTGAGCCACAACAGGAACTCCCCAGGTACCTGGATTTTTCTGTATGTTTGTTTGGTTTTTTTCTGCTTTTTAGGACCGCTCCCGCAGCATATGGAAGTTCCCAGGCTAGGGGTTGAATCTGAGCAGCAGCTGCCAGCCTACCCCATAGCCACAGCAATGCCAGATCCTTAACCCACTGAATGAGGCCAGGGATGCCACTGAGCCACAATGGGAACTCCCCCGGGTTCCTGTTTTGAATTTAATTCTTTCTCTAGGCACTCATCCTTCTGCCTGCTCTGCATCCCAGAAGGCTGCCCCCTGTGGACAGCACTGCTTGGGCTCCCCGCTGGGTTTGGCCCATGAGAGGACCAGTAGAAGGCAGAAGGGCAGAAGGAGAGAAAGCCTGGGGTATTTCTCCCGTGCTCCCTTCTTGCCTTGATTCCGAGCTTCTGGCAGTGGCTCTGTCCGTCTGTGACCACGGTCCTGCCCTGCTAGTGGCCTCTCCACCACCGTGACCTCCAGCTGCCACGAGGGCCCCATAGCCCCGTTCCTGCCCCATAGCCACTCAGGGCCAGGGATGCTAAAGCTTCCCACTATAAGGCCCTTGGTGCTTTATATATTTTATTGGCCCTTAACCCGGCTCAGCCTCTGTAAGTGGCCCCTCCATTAAAGTCTTTTCAAATTCCCAGCTGAGTGTGTTTTCTGCCAGGACCCTGCCTGAGACCTGCCCACCCCTAACTCCCACCGTGAAGTTCTTCCACAGGCTACTCCCTGGACAGTCCAAGGAAGTTCCAGAACTATCCCCTTCCTGCTCCCCCATGTCCTGGGAGGGGGTGAGGGAAGGCTCCAGTGCCAAGGGGGCAGCCAGGACAGGCCAGAGACAGCAATTAGGCTGCAGAAGCTCAGGGTGGGTGTCCCTACAAGTCCCTGACTCAGGGAGAGGGGAGGGAGAGGCAGCGTCTGTGATCCGCGTGTCGCACTCAGAGTGAGTTAGTTCAGTGAGGAGGGGAGGGGAGGGGAGGGAGGCTGGCAGGGGGCCTGCGCGGTGGCCGTTATCTTCATGGAGAAAGCAATAAAACCGTGTTCGCTCATAAACGGGCACCACCAGGACCTATTTCCTGCTCAAATAAAATTAAAGGTGATGGATGGAGCTGCGAGCGGCAGGCAGAGCTGGGGGTGGCTTGGTGCTGAGTGATGGGCCCTGTCCTGGGCCTGGCTCCCGGGGGTCTAGAGGCCCAGCCCAGGCTGGCCAGGCTGCCAGTCCCAAACCTTTGGGGGGGCAGGGAAAGTGTGTGTGTGGCAGGAAGTGGCGGAGAGTACGTCGGGTGGGTGGAAAAAATGAACAGGGTCCATTTTTTAAGAACCTGCCATCCTCCCAACACCTGGCTTTATTTCATCTCCCACATGGCGAGCTGCGGCCCAGAGAGGTCTAGAAATTCGCCCGAGCTCACACAGCCACTCAGAACAGCATCAGGCTGAACCATAAGATTGCAGGACTCAACTTTTTCAGCTAGAGGGAGGGGGCGGGCAGCTCGCTGTCCTCCCTCAGGATGTGCCCGGCCAGCAGAGGCCCAGGCCACTCACCTGTCTCCTTGCCCAGAGCCACACACACAGGAACACCCACACACATAGGCACATGTACTTGCACACGCACTGGAGGAAGTCAGGTGCAGCAAAGGCACATACTCTTTTTTTTTTTTTTTTTTGGTCTCTCTTTTTTTTTTATGGCCACCATATGGAGGTTCCCAGGCTAGGGGTGGAATCGGAGCCATAGTTACCGGCCTACACCACAACCACAGCAATACAGGATTCAAGCCACCTCTGTGACCTACACCACAGCTCACAGCAATGCTGGATCCTTAACCCACTGAGCGAGGCCAGGGATCGAACCTGTGTCCTCATGGATGCTCGTCAGATACGTTTCTGCTGAGCCACGACAGGAACTCCCACACACACTTACATTAAACCAGACTCCTGGCCTGATTCCCGGGTCTGCTCCTCACTCCCCATGTGAGCTTGGACAAGTCCCTCAGCATCTCGGTGCCTCAGTTTCCTTCGCTATAAAACGGATCATCAGAGTATGTGCCTCCCAGGAGGAAACGGGCATAGGTACGTGATGCGCCTGCAGCAGCTACAGCAGTGAATGTGAGGGGCACTGATGGCCCCCATGTCCTACGCTGGTGCTGGCCTCTTTCCAGGCCCAGGCGCTCCCTGTGCACCTTGGGGACAGGTGGGTGTGCAGGGAGGGGAGAGCAGGAGCAAGCCTCTTAGGACTCCCGCCTGGGCTTCATCTGACCTCAGTCCTGGGTTCTGAGGTGAAGCTCACCCTGCCGGGTGCCCTGATGTTCCACTCAGGGGCCGTCTCCTCCAGGAAGCCCACTGGCTTAGATAGTATGCCCTCATCCTCACGCTTGCTTCTGGGCCAGTTTCTGCTTGGTCTCAGGCCCCATCAAGGCCTGTACCTAAGAGCACAGGCTGGCTTCAAGTCCTGGCCCTGCCGTACCACGTCATCTGGAGCAAGTGGCTTAAACTTTCTGGAGCCTTGGTTTCCTCATCTGTACAAGAAGCATAACCACGGGGTAGTTGTAAAGACAAAATGAATACTCTGCTTTGGGGGCAGGGCTGGGCACATAGCAGGGACTCAATTAATGCTGTTATTATTAGTATTGGGTAGTGTCTTTTCTCCCTTATTGAGACTGAGCCCTTTGAGGCAGAGGTGCTCGTCTCCTGCCGGCCTCCCTGGAGCCTGGGATGGATGGTAGGGGTGGGGGCACATTAACTGCCCCTCCCCACAGAGCTCCCCCTGCAGCCTCTGTAGGTCCCTACTCCAAAGACCCTCTCACCTACCCAGTCACACCTGTCCCAGCACAGGGTGTCCCCTGCAGACAGGAGGTGAGCCAAGGAGGGCCTGGCAGACAACCATACCCATCTGGGTTCATCTGAGCAGCCAACCACTGGAGTTAGGAGAGGGCTGTAGGCCACTACCAGGCAGGGGGCACCTACAAACACAAACATCACACACACCCTGCCCCCCCCTCCCAGCAATGACACCTCTGGGTCACCCTGCCCCCACACCACACCCCCAGGCTCTGCTCCTATCTGACTCAGTTTCCTGGCTACTAGATGCAGGGGGTTGGGGAGGGTCTTAAGTCAGACCCCACCTGCCAGCATAGGCCTCAGGCCCAGGTTACACCTGACATCCCCCTCACCCCACCCCCACCCCTGCTCCCTGCCCCCAAGGAAGGACAGGCAGACTGCTGTTAGGAGGCCTTCTGGAGTGGGGAGGGCTGTGTCTCAGCAGAAAGGAAGCAGCATGTCCCCGGCCCCAACTCCACCCCCACCAGGGGCTCCTGGACACTGAAAGGGGGGTCCATGCGTGTGCGAGAGAGGGGACTCACCGCTGCTGGCCCAGGGCAGGTACCAGGGACAGCTGACATTCACAAAGGAGCCCGGAGGGCCATCTGGCCAGCAGGCGTAGTCGTCAAAAGTCCGGTTGCAGAACAGGCCTGGTGCAGGGGGACAGTGTCTCAGTCCCCGCCTGGGCGGGGCCCTTCCCCTCCCCACCCCCCCCACCCAGGAGGCTGTCTAACCTCCCCTGAGGTGTCCTGCCCCCCCAGCACTTTCCCACTTGGCAGGTGCCCCTTATCAGCAGTAAGACTTTGAGCCAAGTACTTAGGGTCTCTGTTTTCTCATCTGTAAAGTGGGGTTGATCCCTGGGCCACAGGGCTTTGTGGGGAACAACACTGTGTGTAGTACAGATATCCAAGCATAGCAAGTGCTCAATAAATGATCCATGTGGGCCTATTCTTAAGTTCCCCCCCAAGGAGGGGGATGGTAGCTCTCAAGGCTGAGATGACCTTCCTCTGGTCCCTGGGTCATGGCTGCAGGTTGGGACTAGAACCCAGGCCTATCTGGCTCCAACCCTCTGCTCTTTAAATGATGCCCCCCCAGATTCCCCCCAAACATTTACTCCTATAAGTAGTGGGTTGGGCCTCCTGCCCCTGCACAGGCCAGGCAGTGCTGAGGAGGAAAGGCCAGGTCCCTACTCCCGAGGAGGCACAGGGAATATGGCAGCAACAGGATGCCCCCCACCCCCGGGCACAGGGCATATGGGGCACCCTGGAGAGGCAAACGAGGCCCAGCCAGGTTAGGTCAGGGCCCCACCTGGACTCACCTGTGGCAGGGGGTGGAGCCTCAGTCAGGAAGCGCTGGCACTGGCGTCGGTATTCACGCCATTTCTGCACTGTTTCTGAGAGGGACACCGTGGCGCCCTGGCAAGAAAGAAAAGGGGGCCCCTTGAGTCCAGCCAGCCTCTCTTTTACCTCGAACATTCGGTTTCTTGAACATCCACCTTAGGATCCTAAATGCCACAGGCTCTGGCTATCTGTGAAAAGGGGTAACAGGGAGGTCTTATCATGGCTCAGCAGTTAACGAACCCAACTAGCATCCAACAGGATGCAGGTTTGATCCCTGGCCTCGCTCAGTGGGTTAAGGATCCGGAGTTGCTATGAGATGTGGTGTAGGTCGCAGACACGGCTTTGGCATTGCTGTGGCTGTGGCAGTGGCTATGGCTGTGGCCCTCGATTAGACCCCTAGCCTGGGAACCTCCATATGCCATGGGTGCAGCCCTAAAAAAACAAACAAACAAACAAACAAAAGACAAGGGGGTGACGACCCAAAGAGGGGCCCCAGGTGAATGTTTTTCATCTTTATCCTCCCTGTGCGTAGTGTCCAGCTAGTGGCTACTGAAAGGACGCTGGGGGCTGGGGGGCGGGATGTGCGTGAGGGGGGAGGGGACAGCGTGTCTCGTCCCTGCTGACCTCGCCCAGGAGAGGGAGTTCCCGAGGGCCCTGGGCTTTGTGGTTGCTCCTTTCCAGCACCCAGTCAGCCGGCCTGCGAGGTTCTCACACTTTCAGCCACCATTCTAGAAGGGGACATGAAGGCAAGGCGGGGAGAGGGGCTCCGCCAAGATCACACGGCACCCCAAGGAGCAGAGCTAAGGCTGGGACCTGGAGTCACCCAGCTCAGTGGCTGTGACGGAGTACTGGAAAGCATGGGCTGTGTGGCCTTCAGTAATGCAGAGCTTCCCCCAGCGTCCCTCCTGCCAGAGGCAAGTCTGTTACCTGGGAGGCCAGCATGATCCCCCACCAGTTCCTACCAGCATAACAACCCAGATCAAGTATTCAGCCCAGCTTCTATCAACTGGAGAAGAAGTCCTGAGGACATGGGCGAAGGGATCAGAAAAGTTCCAGAACAGGGGGATGGGCCCTGCAATGGGAGGGGTCCCCCCATCTGTCAGTCGAGGGATATGTACCTCAATTTTCAGAACAGAACTGGCTTTTTAGTAGAGACCCATGCAAACTCAGCTGAGCAAGAATTGTTCCTTTCCAAACATTTTAGTGAACTTCCTTCAGATGTGTCTTGGGACTATGTTTCTTTTTTAGTTGTATTTTTTCCTGAACCGGCTTAAGATTATAAATATTCCCCATTTAGAGGCTGTAGACACTAAAATGACCAGGGAGCCCCTAGTATAAAATTTAGGACCCATACATAATTTAAAACAAAGTTTCACTTCTTGAAATCACAAAAGTATATATGTGTGCTGAAATTAAAATAGCTTCTTGGGAGTTCCCGTCGTGGCGCAGTGGTTAACGAATCCGAGTAGGAACCATGAGGTTGCGGGTTCGGTCCCTGCCCTTGCTCAGTGGGTTAATGATCCGGCGTTGCCGTGAGCTGTGGTGTAGGTTGCAGACGCGGCTCGGATCCCGCGTTGCTGTGGCTCTGGCGTAGGCTGGTGGCTACAGCTCCGATTCAACCCCTAGCCTGGGAACCTCCATATGCCGCGGGAGCGGCCCAAGAAATAGCAACAACAACAACAACAGCAAAAAAAAAAAAAAAAAAAATAGCTTCTTTAGGAGTTCCCATCGTGGCTCAGTGGTTAACGAATCCGACTAGGAACAATGAAGTTGCGGGTTTGATCCCTGGCCTTGCTCAGGGGGTTAAGTAAGGATCTGGCGTTGCCGTGAGCTGTGGTGTAGGTCACAGATGCGGCTCGGATCCTGCGTGGCTGTGGCTCTGGCGTAGGCTGGCAGCTACTGCTCCGATTAGACCCCTAGCCTGGGAACCTCCATGTGCCATGGGTGTGGCCCCAGAAAAGACAATAAAATAAAATAAAATAGCTTCTTAAAAAAAAAAAAAAAAAAGCTTCTTTTTAGAAGCTTGTGCCCTTGATTGGTGGTGCCCTAGGCACAGTAGATCTGGTTTCTAGGTAATCCTGCCAAGGTGTAAACTGAATCCTGGTTTAAAAGACACTTCCCATAAAGACACAGGCAGTCTTGTGCTTTTCCCTGGCCGCCGAGGAAGACCCAAGGAGGAGACCAAGCCTGCTTGAGCTCCAGCCACATTCTTAGAGTAAGTGTGCTGAGGCCACAGGTAGAGCTACTTGAAAGACAGTGCTCTTCTGAGGGCAAAGGTCAAGTGTATTTGTTTAATAAATAAACACACAAGGGATCAAATACAACAGTGAAGGCAGTGTCATGATTTTAGCTACAACTGAGGGTCTGGCACCGTTTCCGCTAGAGCCAGTCCTGGGGGATCAGTCCCTCGACCCCTAGCCCCTTTCCTTCTCCTCCTGCCCTCCAGCCGCTGCTGGTGGTTGAAGCAGGGAGCCCTGGGAGAAACGGCCCGTGATCTCTCTTTCTAGGAGGAAAACAGGCAGGAAGCAAGGTCACTGCTGGGAACTGGGACAGAAGGTGTGTCTGGGCAGAAAGTGTGGATGAGGAAGCCCAGGGAAACCAGAAGTCTTCGGGGGTGGCTGGGGTGGGGGGGGGATGGGGGGTAGTTAAAGGCTGAGGACAGCACCAGGAGGACAGCCCTAGGAGCTTCAAGACAGAGGGTCACTTTGCTGTACAGTCGAAAACTGACAGAACACTGTAAACCAACTGTAATGCAAAAAATAAAAATCATTAAAAAAATTTTTTTTAATTAAAAAAAAAAAAAAAAAGGTAGAGGCAGCCCTGTCACCTGCTCTGAGCAGAGCTTCAGACATGAAACTATTTTCAGACCGGGGTTCTCTGAGGGCAGGGCTCTGTCTCCCCCTCAGATGGGGGCTCCCTGAGGCAGGGGTGCATCTCCCCCTTAGATAAAGAGCTTCCTGACAATACGGGTCCTCTGTCTTCCTGCAGAAGCTGAAATTCTCCAAATACTGCTCACTGCATCCCCCTCTCCCCAAACACACAAATTACCTGGAACTCTGGCCTCTCCCTACCTGGCATTTATGGAGGTCATGCTGTGCCAGCCTCTGTGAGGTGGGGACATGGTGGGGGGACATGAAGAGCACAGGAGGAACGACAGAGCCCTGCCTGAGAGAGTTGCCTGGCTATTTGGGGAGTGGGGGCGGGGGAGGGGGGTCAAATGCTCTTTAGGACCCAACAGTGAAGGCGGTAGTGAAAGTGCTCAGGGAGTGGCCAGGGCAGGGCCCCTGGGGGACTCTGGGGGCCAGGAGCTGGGGGTTAAGCAGCGGTGTGGGGGAGAGAGACTGGCACTAGCAAAGGCAGAGGGTGGCGTTTCAGCAGGAGGGCCAAGCAGGAACAAAGGGACAGAGGTGGGGAATGCTGTGCTCTGGTGAGCAAGCAGAAGAAAGCCTTGGACTGATGTTCGGGGGAATTTTCTGGGCCAGGGAGAGAGCAGTGTGCAGGGCCTGGGGCAGATGTGAGACTCTGGTCCAGAACAAGGCTGGGGTCACCCAGTGCAACAGGGCCCAGGAGCTCAAGGGAACACAGTTACATGGAGAAGCGTGAAGAGCCCTGACCCTGGCTCTCCTGTAATTGAAGTTTGTGATCTTGTGCAAGAATTTTAACCCCCAGCCTCAGCTTAGACCCGCACAAATTGGGAATAACAACCATGCCTTCCTCCCCTGGATTGTTGTGAGGATTAAGTGAGTTAATGAACGGCCCCTGGCACGTGGAAACCTCAAAGTCAAACAGCCCTGTCCTCGAATTCTGCTTTTTATGGGAGAGGGCAGAGTGGACGGGACAGCCAGGAGTCCTGGGGAGTCAGGGTGCCGCCCCCCCACTTCTGGGATCAACAAACTCCCAGCAGGAGGAAACGAGGCCAAGGACTGATCATTCTGCTTAATCTGTGACATCTTCGAGCAGCAGACGAGCCAGTAGCAAAGCTCAGTGAGGATGCTCGGGCCACCGCACCTGAGGGGCAGGGACCGTGAGGAGGAAGGGCCTGCACACCAGCTCCCCCCCTTCCCTCCTCCCGTGATGTGAGTCCCCGCTCCACGCCTGGTGAGGAGGGGCTGGGGGTGCTGGGTGGTAGGGAGGACGCAGTAGAAGCCCCTGCCCCTCACAGGCAGCAGAGGTGGCCGGGACAGCATGGGGGTCTAAGGGACCAGGGTGAGGGCAGAGGGCAGTTTGTAGAATCAGGACCTGCCAGGCCTCATGGGATCTCCCTGAGGCGGGTGAAGGCAGGCAAATGGGGACAATGCCTGGGGTGGAGGTTACTGTAAGGAGAGGGACTCTCCCAGATTCTGGAGTTTGGGGAAGAAGCAGGAGGTGAGAAAGAGGACGCCAGGAGGGAGAGGTGTGTGGGAGATAGCACTGGGCAGAGAGCCTCAAGGGGTCCATTTAAACACCAGCTCCGTCTATTAATGTGGGGCTGGAGGGGCCACACACACTAATCTTTGAGGGCCTCAGTTTCCTCATCTGTAAAATGGGCATCGCGTTCTCCTCAGAGTCCCTGTATAAAGCCTGCAAGATGAAGCAGGTGAAAACCTTTAGAAATTACCCAGCCCTGTCCAAGCAGGCAGTGTTGGAAGTGAGAAGTGTCATTTCTACAGTGTCATTTCTCGGTGTGATTCTGCATCAGATTCTTTCTGACTCTGGGAGCCTTTTTGATTGAGGGGAGGGAGGAAAGGGAAGCCACGGAGGTGGGAAATATGGGAGAAGACCTCCCCAAAGGAAAAAGCGGGCTCCAGTGACAACTCTCGGGCCTCCCAACTGATGCGGCCCTGCACCCTCCCTGCGGCTCCTCCAGGGCCCCCGTCTCCTCCTCGCTCCACCTCCAGAGCCCAGTCACACCAGGGCCCGAGTCGGGAGGGATGGGGCTGCCGGACTCTGGGCATTTGGCCTCGTTTTTCTTTTTTTATTAAAGGCTCCAGATACACGAGCAGAAGGGCAGGGGGAGGAAGACAACACACACACGTTCTCACAAGAACAGACCCCCCATGTGGGCACACTGTCACCCACATTATCACACACGTGCTTACACACAAGACAGGACATGGAGTCTCTCTCCCACACACGAATACACAGTCAGGTACACACACGTATACACACACACACCCTGACATGTGCTCAAATCACACTGTCACAGGTATAGATACAGAGAAACAGCCACACATTCTGTCACAAGCACGCGGTCTCTCATCTACACACGGACACACACTGGCAGACACCCATTCACACACTAAGATGCCTCTCTCTCTCACACACACACACACACAGACCTTCCCACAGATGCAGAATCACACTTGGGGTCACGAACACATATACACTGTCGGACACACAGTGGCATGCTGCTATGTTCCACACACGGAGACTCACACGCAGGCAGACTGTCACACACTGGGTCATGAACAAATACAGAGAAACTGGGGCTCACACGGGCCACCTCTCTGTGTTTCTCTCTACCTGCCCCTATCTCTGCATTTCTGCATCTCTCTAGCTCATTCACTCTCTCTCTCTCACACACACACACACACACACACACACACACACACACACACACAGGGGAACCTGCAGAGCAGGCTGCAGCTGAGGAAAGGCCTGTTTTTCCTCAGAGCCAGCATCCAAGGGCAGGATGTAGTTTCTTGGTTGCTCCTGCTCTGGCCCCACTGGAGTCCATGTCTAGGAGGGAGCCCAGCTCAGGACCAAAGTCCACGCTGACCCTCTCGCAACTTGGACCCCATTCATCCTTCACTAGGGCGCAGAGGCACCGGGCCTCCCATAGCTCCCCACCCCAACCCTCTTCTGCTGCCCTCAAGAACACTTCCAGATTCCTAAGGACAAGAGGTGTCAGTCGTTCAAGTGACTGAAGCTGCCGTTTCAGGGATCCGGAGTCTCAATCCTCTCCATAACCCCAGGAGCAGGGCTGGGATCCCTATTTACAGATGAGGAAACTGAGGTTTGGGATGGTCCGGGTTCCACTCAAGATCACCGGCTAACTGCAGACCGGATATCTGAACCCAGTTCTGGCTGGTTCTAATTTTGGGTGTCAAAGCCTGGCCGGGCCCTTCGGTAGACCAGCTCCCTCACAGGGGTCTTGGAGGTGGGAAGGAATAGGGGAGGGGTGGTCCTTCCCAGAAACAATGAAGGAGTGGCCCAGGTCCCCTTCTTCAGAGGTCCATTCAGCCACCCTGCGCCTGCACCCTCTCCAGCTCAGCCAGCCCAGCTCACTCCGTTTCCCCTTCAGTCCCACTTGGGCAGGCAGGTCACCAGCCCCGCCCCGGCCCCCTTTTTCCTCTTTGCTCCTGAACAGCTGGGTCACCTTACACCTCCTTTTCTGAGATTTGTACCCCCTGCCCCCCAGCAATGACATGGAGGGAGTGACCAAGTCTTGCTGATCTCAGGAACAGAAACTAGAATGCAACATTCACCATTGTTTAGAGTCTTACCCGCAGGCATGAGGTTGGTTGTGTGGCAATGACTGCAGTCTGACCCCAAAGCCTGTCACTCAGATCTTCTGGGCCAAGGATGCTCAGCACCCCCCCCCCGCCCCGGTAGAGAGGGGTGCCCCCTAAAGCTCCCTCTCTCTGCTCACAGCTCGGCTCATCCTGCCCTTCTCCATCACCCCAGGACTGTTGTAGCCCCAAGATGCTGGGCTTCTGGCCTCAGCCCAGAGCTGAGGAATGAGGGGTCGGAAGAAAGGGTAGGTTCAAGGAGCCTGGCTCCTCTAAGCAAAGGAACTCTGGGGAGAAGACAGAAGACAGCATCTCTCCTCTCCCCTCAGTCCAAACTGGGCCGGCAGAGTTGGCCTGGAGCAGCTGTGACCAGGCAGCAGGGGCTCCCTGACCCCCTGTCGTCCCAGTCAGAGGAGGGGGTAAAGGGGAGAGAGAACTGCATGGTGGGTCTGCAGTCCTGGCTCCCAGAAGATCCCATGGACACCAGGGAAGCTAAGGCCTGGCTGAACGGTGGGGGGACGGTGCCGTGGAGCAAGGTGTGTCCTGCATCTAGGGGTTGAGGGACAGGGAGAGGGAGGGAATGAGTCTGAAAAAAGAAAAAAAAAAAACCACAGAGGGGCTGAAGAAGAGCAGGAACCTTAGCTGGGAGATACATCTGTCCACATCTGGATTCTCCGCCAAAGATCCCTCCTCCCACCTGCGCTGGGACAATGCCAAGGCCTGTACAAGCCCACTCCCCACAGCTCTCAGCTCTGGGGATGAGTCGAGGTCATGGGCAAAGACAGCACCCTGGCAAGGGACAGGCCACCTTCTCTCTGCTCAAGCATCTCACGGTATCTTTAGACAACTCCCCTCCCCTAAAACAGGCTGACCAAACCCCCAGCCCAGGAGCCTGGAGGCAGGAAATGCAGTGAGGGGCTGCAGGGGTCCCCCTGCGTCAGCTCTCCAAGGGCATCTGGGAGGCCAAGGTGTCTCCACGTGTCCCAGTATGAGCTCTGGTGCATGTGGACCACCAAAGGGGGCCAAAACGGGGGTGTCCGCGACTGTGTGAGGGGGACCTGCCTGCTCTCACAGGAGCAAGGAGCCTTCTACGTGTCTTTCGCCAGGCCTGGGATGGGGGGGCACTCAAGTTCCATCTGGGAGGTCAGGAGGAAGGACACCAAGCTGCCACCGCAGGGTCCCTGGGCCTATGAGTCAAAAAGGCAGTGATGGGGGCTGATGAGGGGGGAATGGAGCTGGGTGTCCACACCGTGGCCTCCCCGCCTTCCCAGAGGGTCTTAGACAGGGGGCAGGGGCGGCTGGGGGCGCCGGCACGGCGGGGAGGGGTCGGGGCAGAACGGGAGAGAGGAGCTCGGGCGCTCGGGCTATGGCCGGCCGCGGGCACGGGTTTGAGGGACACGGAGTTGGCGAAGTGGTCGGGGGAAATGCGGCGCGGAAGTCAGCGCAGAGCGGCTGCGGGACAGCTGGTGGCCGGGCTGAGGGACCCCGGGCGGCCAGGAAAGGGGCGCCCGGCTGGGGCGGGGGGAGTCGCTCGCCGTCCGAAGCCCCACCTCGGCCACCCAGCCGAGGGCGCCCCACTCCCCCGCGGCTCGGGTTCCCGCCGCCCGCGGTCGCGGAGTTTCGCTCAAGTAGCGGCCGCCGCTGCCGGGACGCCGCGCCCGCAGCCCGAGCCTCCACCTCCCCGGCCCCGGGGCCCGCGGGTCTCACCTGGGGGCGGGGGCCGGCCCTGCCCACCGCCCCGAGCAGCAGCAGCGCCAGGCGGAGCGGCCCGGGGGCGCCGGCCATGGTGGGGCGCTCAGGACTGGGCCATCGCTGCCACCTGCGGCACGGCGCGCGGCCACGGAGACCGGGCGGCGCGGGCGCCGGGGGAGGAGCCGGCGCGGGGCCGCCCCGCCCGCAGGGGGGGCCGGGCGGGTCCTCGGCTTCGCGCCCCGGCCGCCGGAGGCCCCTGGGCAAGGCCGTCCGGGCCGGGAGGTCCGGGGCCCAACGCTCCTGGCGGGCGCGCCCGGCTTCGGCTTCGGGGAGCGCAGGAGCCCGGCGCCCGCTCCCAGCGGGGCCCCTACCTCGCCCCCGGACCTCCTCCAGGCTCCCCCGCTAAGGAAAGCCAAACCACCCCCAGCCGAGCAGGGTTCCCCAAAGGAGACGGAGGAGCGCTCGGGACTTGGCCAAGGTCACACTGCCGGTCAGACCCTTTCGGAAAGTATAGCCCTAAGCGCTGTGATTGACCAGCTGGACAGATCCACCCGGCGGGGTTACACCGTCCCCAAGTCCTCTCCTCTTTCCTGGGCTCTGTCCCACAGACATCCCTGGGACAGCCAAGGTTATGGGGGGACAACGACAAGTGGGTCAGTGGAACCCTGCCGGCGGGGAGGGTCTGGAGGTTCCCCCCACTCCCACAGCCCCCATGGCCCCTGCTCTGAATCCCTGAGCTCTTATAACCCCTGTGTCCATGTGATCCCGTGTGCCCAAGCCTGCCCTCTGTGCCTCCTGCATCTTTGTCTCCCGGCTTCGTGAGCACTTTGTGTTTTACCTCCCTTTATACCCCCCACATTCCCAACCCCAAACACAGTGCAGGCCAGGGAGGGGGCGGGTGGGGCACAAATTCACTTTCAACCAGGCAGTGGGAGGCAGTGCCAAGAAAACGCTGACTTCCATATTCCCCAAAGCCAGCAGGGGTGCCAGCAGCAAAAGCTGGCAGCAACCCCCGCCCCCTCCAAAAAAGAAGCTTGATGCCACTGTTGGGAAGAGGAGGGCAGCAGCGCCCAGACCTAGACCTACCATGGGGCATGCCTGGATCATTCCACAGGGAAAGGGAGTCTGTGGGAGCCGAACAGATGAGTAGGTGGGGTGGGGGAGGAGGCCTGGGGCGGGGGGGAAGACCAGGGGATCCCACTCAGCAAGAGAAATTCTCCTAGAGTTCCCACTGTGGCACCACAGGATTGGAGGCATCTTGGGAGCACTGGGACCCAGGTTCAATCCCCAACCAGGCACAGTGAGTTAAGGATCCGGCATTGCCTCAGCTATGGCTTAGGTCACAAATGCAGCTTAAATCTGATCCTGGTCTGGGAACTCCATATGCCATGGGGCATCCAAAAACAAAAAAAATGGAAAACAAACAAACAAACAAACAAAAAACTTCCTCTCCAGCAAGCTCCACCTCCACTACCTGAGAGTCTATTTCCTCCTCTGCCTGGAAGTCAGTCTGATAGTCACCTTATGTGATGCTAGGATTAGCTTGTTCAGCTGCAAGTGACAGAAAACCCCTAATAAAAGTGGCAGGACCAAGGGCTCTGTTCTGCAAAGCAAGGCCCAAGGTTCAGCCCAGGGCAGGAGCAGAGGCTCCATGACCACTAGGCTCTCCAGCTCTTCCAGCTTCCACCATTCTCATGAGCCAAAGCTTCTATCTCAGGATCCAAGCTGGCTGCTGCCACTCTGGCCATGATATTTCAATTCCAGCCAGCAGGAAGAGGGAAGAGGGGTGCCTCTGCACCAATAAGGACACATCCTGAAAAAGACGGTTCAGGTAGCCCCCTTGAAGGAAGCTCCCCTCGCCCCTGCTCCTCAGCACCACTTAGAGGCAGCAGAGGGGCTCATATCAACAGCAAGAGCCTTGGAAGCCTCCCTGAAACATGGTTGTCCCCCAGGATCCCCCAACTTCTGCCCACCCCCAGAGCCTCAGCGAAAGAGTCACCCCCACCTGGAAGCTTTCCATGATATCCCCAGTTCCTCAGGGCCCCAGTCCCTTTGGCTTATGGCCATCTGGGCACCATGGAACCCTCTTGAACATTGCTGGTTAATTTCTCAGTTCCCTCATAGTGAGTTCCTTGAGGGCAGGGGTCTTGCTTTACTCATCTCTGTTTCCACAGCACCCAGCCCAGTGCTTCCCACACACTAAGTGCTCAGCGACTCTGGTTTAAAATAACAAACGAGGAGTTCCCACTGTGGCTCAGTGGGTTAAGAACCTGACATAGTGTCTGAGAGGATGTGGGTTTGATCTCTGGGCCTCCATCAGTGGATTAAGGATCCAGCATTGCCCTGAGCTGTAGTGTAGGTTGAGGCTGGGATCTGGCATTTCTGTGGCTGTGGTGTAGGCCTGCAGCTGCAGCTCCGATTCCACCCCTAGCCTGAGAACTTCCATATGCCACAGGTGCAGCCCTAAAAAGAAAGAAAAAAGGAGGCCCCTAGAGTTCCCACTGTGGTGCAGTGGGTTAAGGATCTGGTGTCTGCTGCAACCCTGCCTGGTGGGTTAAGGATCTCACATTGCCACAGCTATGGCATAAGTTGCAACTGCATCAGGGATTCAATCCCTGACCTGGGAACTTCCATATGTCATGGTGTGGCTAAAGAAGAGAGAGTGCGAGTTCCCACTGTGGCTCAGTAGAAAAGAACCCAACTAGGATCCATGAGGATATGGTTTCACCCTGGCCTCACTCAGTGGGTCAAGTATCCTTCATTGCCATGAGCTGTGGTATAGGTGGCAAACGCATTGCTGTGGCTGTGGTGTAGGCTGGCAGTTGTAGCTCCGATTTGACCCCTAGCCTGGGAGCTTCCATATGCTGTAACTGTGGCCCTAAAAAAGCAAAAAAAAAAAAAGTGAGAGAGACACCCCAGAGGCCCCCCTCCCCAATTCCACCCTGTGAGGACACAGAGAGAAAACAGTCATCGATGAACCAGGAAGTGGGCTCTCACCAAACACCAAATCCACCTGTGTCATGATCTTGGACTTCCAGCCTCCAGAAACCTGAGAAAGAAGTGTTTGATGTTTGTAAGCCGTCACGTCTATGACACAGTTATAGCAGCCCAGGTGCACTGAGACAAGCCCCCCAGAGCAGAGGGCAGAGCTCTCTAAGAACAGGGATTCAAAGGGGTGGACTCCCACAAAACAATAACCATGAACAAAATCAATAACTATGATGCACTGAGTCCCCACCCTGGGGCAGGCACTGCTGACGCTGTGCGCCTTGATCTCTTCGAGTTTGATGAGCGAGTTCTATTATGCCTGTTTTATGGATGAGTAGACTGAGGCTCAGGGAGGACAAGTGAGCTGCTCGTAGGGCCATGCTGGGGTTCGTCCCAGATCCACCTGCCCCCGAGGCTGGTGCAGGACAGGGCACAGGCTCCAGCTCAGCCTGCCCATCACAACTGCCCTGTGACCCCTTTCTCCAAAGCCCAGGGTTCCCCACCAGCTCCCTACCCCCCATGCTCAAAGCTTCTCCCGTGACCCCAAAGTGGGGTACCTTCAGTCTCCGCTAAGAAAACTTGGTTTTCAGATTATCTTCAGAAACGGAAGCAACTGGTGTGTGCACCTGAGGAAGATGCTGCGAGGCTCTGGACCCGTGGAGCTGGCCAGGGTGGGCCACCCTGTCTCCTTTGTCCCTGGCGGAGTACCCTCTCTCCTTAGTAGGAAGACCTGGCCAGTGGGCAGAACAGAGTCTTTCACTTGGGAGGAGTGAGCAGGGAGGGAGGGGGAAGCAGGGGGGAGGTGGGGAGAGCAGAAAGAGCTGCTGAGAAGGACAGGTGTCTCTTGTCCATATTGTTCAGCTTCCTTTCCAAGCTCCAAGTTCCTAAGAAGCTTGTTTATTTTCCAAAGCTCAAGACCATATCCCCCTCTGGCAGACCAGATGAAGAAGAAATAAATACACACACACCCCCCTGCAGCCAGAACTTAGGCTATGTCAGTCCCGGGTTCACATCCAGCTCAATCGCTCACCGAACATCTGAGCCTTGGCCTCACAATCTGTAAAATGGGGATAATAATAAAGACCAACAACCACTGAGCACCTGCCTGCAGTTGGGCAGCGAGTGTCATTTCATTTAATGCTCACCACTGCCCTCAGCCTGGTCGTCACCAGGGCAGTCTGGAGATTTGCTGCCAGGAGAAGGCAGAGAGAGGCCCAGAAGGGCCCAGGAATCTGTCTTCTGCCAGTGGCTCCCAGGCATGAAGGAGTTAGTCATGGGGCAGTGGGGTTGCCCCTGAGGCAAGGGCTCCACCCTTCACTCCTGCTTCTCTCCTTGCCCCCTGCCCTCTGCCCTCTGCCCTTCTGGGAGCAACCCTGGGTTGTGCAGTGGGATCATTTTAATCCCCATTTTACAAACGAGGACCCCAAAGTGCAAAGTCGTGGTGTAACCAGCCCAGGAGGGGTCAAGAGAGCCTGGATGTGACCCACCCAGATCCCACACACGACGGCACAACCAGGTGCACCTCACAGCGCTGTTGGATGAGGAGAAGCAGCACTGGCCCAGAACCTGGCACCGATGAGTCCTTGGCCAACGGCAGCGCTACCACCACTGTCTTTCCCCACGGCCCTCTGTCTTCCTGGCTGTCTCAGTGCCGGCTGGGTCAGGTCTCGCCAGGCAGCAGGTACAGCTGAGAATGCCCAGGGCTTCAGCTTAGCCCCTTGTCCCTTCCCTGTTCAGGAGGCTACAGGCAGCCCCCCAGGTCTTGGGGAGGGAGGAGGCTGGCTGGAGCAGAGCGTTGTCAAACCACCCCTATGCCCTGGTGCTGGGTCCTGTTTAGCCCCAGGGCCATCAGCTGGGGAGGATTTATAGCCTCTTGAGCTACAGGAATTATTGCTCTCTCGGGCGGGGCATGCAGCACAAAGTGTCACAGCACCGTTTTCCTGACTCTTCTGTTGAGAGACAAGTCAGTGGGGTCACTCCCCCTTTACAGGAGGGGGAACTGAGTCCTGTAAGAGGATTTGCTTTAGGTCACAGACTTTGTGCCCCTGTGGAACAAGGACAACGGGGGAAAATGAGGTGAAAAGAGCAAAATTCCTTTCTCTTCTCCACCTGGGGACTCAGGCCAGAAATGACTGTGGCTCCCTTGGCCTCCCCTGGGTTTCTCACTTGATCACCTCTGAAAAGACCCTATTTCCAAGCAAGGTCATGTTCTAAGGTCCTGAGAGTTGGTGTCAGCAGTGGGAGAAGGTGAGAGAAAAGCCCAGGGAGGGACAGCGTCCTGGCGAGAGTGGTGAGTGGTCGCACCCGTGAGGGGACAGGTGTCCCTTCCTTTAACGAGAAGGTTGTGTAGCAGGGCTGGCCGAATGCTCCTCAGAGCCGGTGGGTTAGTTTCCTGGGGCAGCTGTCACGAACCAGGTGGCTTCAATAACAGAAAGGTCTCACAGTTCTGGAGGCTTGAAATCCAGGTGTGCTCAGGGCTGGTTCCCTCTGAGGGGTCCAGGCCTCTCTCCTAGCTTCTGGCAGCCTTAGGCATCCTTAGCTTCTAGATGGCATTTTCCCTGTGTCTTCAACTTGTCTTTGGATACTTTGTGTCCAGTCCAAATTTTCTTTTTTCTTTTCTTTCTTTTTCTTTTTTTTTTTTTTTGGTCTTTTTAGGGCTGCACCTGCAGCATACCAGGCTAGGGTTGAATCAGAGTTGCAGCTGCTGGCCTTTGCCACAGACACAGCAACTCAGGATCCAAGCTGTGTCTGCCACTTACACCACAGTTCATGGCAACACCGGATCCTTAACCCACTGAGCGAGGCCAGGGATTGAAGCCACACCCTCATGGATACTTGTCTCATTTGTTACTGCTGAGCCACGGCGGGAACTCCCAAATTTTCCTTTTGGATAAGGACACTGGTCCTGTTGGATTAGGACCCACTCTGATGACCTCATTTTAATTTGATCACCTCTGTAAAGACCCTATTTCCAAACAAGGTCATGTTCTAAGATACTGAGAGTTACGACTTGAAGATATCTTTTGGGGTGAGGGGGACACAGTTCAGCCTCTAACGCCTGGAGACCACATCTCCCCGTCCCCCTGATGCTTCATGTGGAGGAAGGTGGTATAGGCCCCTCCAGTCTTGGCTAGGAAACCTTCCACATAATCCTCTGGCCTCTCTCCTCTTACATTTTCAGCTGGACACAGATGGTCCAGCAGAGAACTCCACGGCCCCAGGGACTGTGGAACCACAAGACAGAAGGAGCCTGGGTCCCTGGAGGCCTGCGTGGAGCAGTTTCCTGTGACCCGCCCTGGATTGTATCATGTGACATCACTGAGGTCTGCGAGCTGTCCATCACATCACCGTCACTGCCTTTAATCTACCAGGACAGACAGAGCGGGGGTGGGGGTGGGGGTGGGGGGCGGGGGACGGGGTGAGCTAGTCCAGGCAGAGGGCTTCTGAAGGTCCCCTCTTTGTAGCTGCGAGGAGGTGAATGAGGCCCCTCATTTGGGGTCCGTCTCATCCTCCCCTTTGTGGACAGCAGCCTCGCAAAGGGGATTGTATGGCTGTGGCTCACATTTGTTCTTGGCTGGCTCCTCTTCACCTCCTGGCTGTTCACACTTGTTTGCCTTTTCTCTGGAGAGAAGGTGGGGGGCGTGGAGGGTGTGGTTCTGACAGAGCCCACACTGCCCCTTCACAGAATTCAAGCTCTGCAGGAAAAGAGGAAGCTCGCCCAGTTTCACACATCTGGAAATCAAGTGGAAAGGAAGCAGCGCACAGCTTCCCATTGTAATCTTTCAATGTTTCCTTGTGGCTGAGAAACCCACTGTGACCAAAATGAGAAATGAAACTGTCAACCAAGGTCTAAAATCAGAGGTGTTGGAGTTCCCACCCGTTCCATCCCATCGGGTTAAGAATCTGACATAGTCTCTATAATGATGTGAGTATGATCCCTGGCCTTGCTCAGTGGGTTAAGGATCTGGTATTGCTGCAGCATAGGTCACAGATCCAGCTCAGATCTAGGTTTGCTATGGCTGTGGTGCAGGCTGGCAGATGCAGCGCCGATTCTATCCTTTGCCTGGGAATTCTCATATGCCGCGGGTGTGCCCCTAAAAATATGTATATAAAATAAAATAAGAGGTGTTCCCAAACTGACATGTTGACAGGCCCATCAGCATCAACCTCTTTCTGGCAAACTCCCCCCAGCTGTTCCCCACCGCCCCAGCCATTGCATCCTTCAGACCAACCAGTCATAAGCCTCACAGGCTGAGGCAGGAAATGTTCTGGGGAGGGCCCTGTGGGTCTCAGAAGTTCACTCTGAAAGGAATGGCTCTGAGCTGGGGTGGGGAAGCTCTCACTGGCTTTCAGGAGCCAGGATGACCTCCAGGGCTGAGTCAAGGTCACTGTAAAGCCTGTCAGCATCCACCAAGGCCAGGAAGGATGAGCAATGGCCTGACTCTTGCCCGGAGCCTTTTGGATCACATGCTCTCCGCACACTTAGGCTGGACAATATCTTCTCTCTCAGCTTCACCCCCTTCTCCTGAATAATAGAAAACAAATGCAAAACGGAAAATCCAAAAGTTTCTGGGCCAGTTCCTCCCAGCAATCTGCACACCATGCTTGGCTCTCTGACCTTGGACTCTGCAGGCACCTGGGGGCCACTCCAGACCTCACAGGTCACACTCATCAGACAGGGCTGCAGCCGTCCAGGCTTGTGGGACTGTGCGACCTCTGACCCTGCGGATGTCTTCTGCACCTCCACAGGGTCAAGGCCCAGAGGTTTCTTCCTCTGTTTCTGGTCGTTTCTCTCAGCCTGGTCTGACGAGTGACACGATAATGCTTCGGCGTTGGAGACCGGCCTAGGGTTGGAGGGAGCTCAGCATCTCCCTCCGTTATTGGGGCCTGACCTCTAGATATGGCCCCAAGTGGACCGGCAGCTTTGCCCGGCAGGTCACATTCTCTGAGGACCCAGTGTGTTTCGTTTCCCCCCACAAGGCCACCCAGGAGTCACTTCCTTCCCTGTTCTGAAAGCACTCACCGTCCGTGCACTTGGTGATGCTCTGGTTTCTGGCTCATTTGCCAAACGGGGTGGCAAACAAAGCTGATGAGCCTCCCTGGCACCTAATGGCTCTGACGTCCAATCCCCTTCCACCCAGGTGCTCTCAGGGGGAGGTCCTCGGGGGAGGGGCTCACAGAATGAATCCCAAGCACAGCACTTCTGCCACATAAAAAGGCACAAACACTTCTCGGAGACAAAGGCTGACAGTGGGTGCTGTGGGAGGGGCTGGAGGCCCCCCGGGGTCCTGAGGCCGTGGAGGCTCTGGCAGTGGCTGGGCTGAGGTCCCATCTGAGGCCCCCGAGCTTGTGGAGGCAGATGGAGGACAACGAATGTGTCCCCGTCATCAGGCCAGGTTGCCTGGAGCCAGGACGTGAAGATCAGGTCTCTTCTCTCTGTCCATCAGCAAGTTTGAGATCACTGATATTTTTCTGGGGATGCCCCTCAAGGACAAAGATCTGAAGACTGTGTTTATATGAAAGCAGACTAGGCTGGCCAGCAGACCAGATTTGAGGCAAGCTGGGAACCATGGGGGGCTTCAAAAGTCATGTCAGGCTGCATGTCAGGCAGCCCAAGAGGTACCCCCTGCCATCCTCCTGACCTTCATCCAGACCATGGTCTTCGCGATCCTCGGGCAGTGGGACTCCTGGGGAACGAGATCAGCAGGCCGGACATGGTTTCGCAACACAGTATCACTGTCCTCATGTGCCTCATCCCTGCCCTCCCTGCCCCCCCGCCCCCCACCCCAGGCATTGTCTCAGCCCCTGTGCTCAGGAAACTGCTGATGATGGCAAGTCTTTGCCAGCCCTGCCAGCTTTGCCAAGGCCCCTTCAATATCACATCCAAGACCCATAGCTCTGACCTTTGGAAAGAGACTGTTCCCCATGTCTCCTAATTGGAAACTCACTGACCCACACCAGAGCATGGGGGTGGCCACCCCATGGTGCTTTTATAAGAGACAAATCGTGGAGTTTCCACTGTGGTGCAGTGGGTTAAGAATCTGACTGCATCAGCTTGGGTTGCTTTGGAGATTTGGTTTGATCCCTGGCCCAGCACAATGGGTTAAAGGATCTAACACTGCCTCAACTGCAGCATAGGCTGCAGCTGTGGCTCGGATTCAGTCCCTGGCCTGGGAACTTCCCTATGCTGCATACGGCCATAAAGAAGAAAAATCAGCGGTTTAAACTTGAAAGCAAACCAACTAACAGAAATTCCACAGACAGACAGTACGGGCAAGTTCTCTTGCAGGCTCCCTCCTATTAGCTGGTCAGGACAAAGACCCTGGTCAGCTGTGGGGAGACCGGGGCTCTCACCCTGGTGCTTTTGCTGTTCTGTTTTGTCCCCTAAAG
This sequence comes from Phacochoerus africanus, assembly GCF_016906955.1. Taxonomy (NCBI): domain Eukaryota; kingdom Metazoa; phylum Chordata; class Mammalia; order Artiodactyla; family Suidae; genus Phacochoerus; species Phacochoerus africanus. The sequence continues at coordinate 35,717,814 of NC_062552.1, read as the reverse complement.
CAGACTGTCTCAACCTTCTGAGTTTCTGTTTCCTCTTCTGTATGAGGAGCCTGTTATTGCCTCCCTGAGGGATGCTTGTCAAAATCAAAAGAGAGGATGTGTGTGGAAGAGCTTTGGCAACTGCAAAACCTAGACATGAGGGAACGTCACGGTCATTCCCGAAGTGGCCTTGACTCTCCCTGGTCCTCCCAGCTCTGCTTCTTGAGTGTCCCATGCTGCGGCCAAACGGATTGGTTGTCATGGTGGTTGTTGTCTTGTGGTCAGCCTGCCTTGGCTCTGGCGGTGCCCTCCCCGCTCCGAAGTGCTTGTTGCCTCTACTTCCTATGGTCAAATCCCATCCATCTTTGATGGCTCAGTCTAAATTCCACTTCCTCCCAGGGCCTTGCCTGATCCTCTCAAAGAAAGCCAACGCTCTCCCCTCTGCACTCCCATGCCCACCTCATCTCCAACAGTGACCACCCTCCGGCCTGCCCTGTGGCTCTTGTGTTCTCTGCTAGAGCCCACGCCTCAGGGCAGGGCCCTCGGGCCTCTCGCCTGAGGATTAGCGTGGAGCTTGTGCGCAAAAAGTGCTCAAAACCATCCTATTGATTTGCATTGAGTTGGAAAGGACTTCAAGAGGGAATCAATGTCTTTGGGGCCTGGAAGCAGAAGATGAGTGGCCAGGCCTCGGGGAGCCGGTCCATAAACATCTTCTGACAGAAAAGCCCAACGTCAAAGCCTAGCAATTTTAGATTATGTTTGCATGAGAGGCTTTTAAAATAGCAAAACTTTAGATTTATGTCCCTGTGAACAGATGTGGAAGGGAAAATCAATTCCTCATAGGACAGGCTTATTTGTTTTTTTATCGCAGTGCTAAATATTATGCACCGAGTGACAAATTAATATATAAATTGACCTAGAGACACTTACTCCAGGAACCCTGGACAAGAATGAAGTGAGGACCTGCAGGATCTCCTCGTGGCTGCACGTGGCAAATGTTGTGTCTCAGTCAAGTCGGAGTTTTCTAAGAAGATGCCGGAAGCAAAGATGATGCTAACCAAGACAACCTTTAAAAGGACCCAGCCTGTGCCCCGGAAGAGAGGAAATGCTCACACCCTTTGTGTCGGGGGACACACGCCATGGAAGGCTGGTGCCACCTGGCCATTGGCTCCGGAGTCTTTCCGGCGCTATTAGAGGATGTCAGGAGAAAGGCTTGGCAGCACCCTGGCCTCTTCACACCCATGCCCTCCTCAGAACAAGAACTGTCAGCACTGCAGACCGATGCTGGCAGTTGTGCCCTCTAGGGCTGGCAGGGGCCTGCCTGTCCCAAGGGACCACCTGCTGTTCCCCTGATATGGCCCCCACAGCAGGTAACGTGAGCAAATGAAGTGTGAGCAGACCTTCCTCATGCGGGCACCAGGCCCGGCCCTCCCTCCAAGGAGCCTGAGAGGCAAGGGCAGGGCCAGATGAGGAAATGCATCTGCTCATCCCTGGGGCCAGCCGTCCCGAGGGGTTCTGCAAGCAAGGGAGGGACCTGGGGGGAGCGTGGGATCAGGGACCCACCAGGGAACACCACAGCTGACTGCAGGCTGCCAAGGACTGGCTGGGGCTTCTGGAGAAAGCAGACCAGGCAGAGAGAGCGAGTCTATGCTCTAAAAAAATTCCATACACATGGAAAAAAACTAAAAGTGACTGCTTTCCCCAGGAGAGAGGATGACACATAACAGGCGAAGCTTCTGACGTGGTCCAGCTAAATGCCAAACAGTTGGTTCTTAGCTCAGGAGAGAGAGGGAGGGAGAGGTGGGGGGGGGGGGGAGAGAGAGAGAGAGAGAGAGAGATGGACTAGAGTATTTCCTATCTCTCTGGCAACCTCTCATTCAGGTTTTTAGCATCATGGACACTGGCTGTCCTGTGCGGGGACAGTAGCAGAGCGACAACAGAAAGGGGAAGGGTTTGCAAAACCAGGAAGGAATACGGGAAACCCACAAAGGACAGATGGGCGTCCTTCCCCCTTAGACACAGGTTGAAGTCCCCAAGCCCATGTCTGGGAAGCTGGGCTCCTGGGGACAGAAACAGCCGTGAATCTGGTCAGTAAGAGCCCCACATTCATAAACACCATCTAGAAGAGGCTGTGAAGGTGCCAGGAAATTAGAAGCTTAAGCATTGAATATCTGCACCCGGTCACAGGAGGTTTTTGCCTGGAAATGGAGAGAAGGAGCTTTAATTAATCAGCCCCGGCCTGAGTCGAAATCAGAGTCAAGAGAGGTGGCTTCTGTCAGGAAAGGCAGGGAGCTGCCAGTGCAACACATGTGCGAAGCAGCGAGGAGGAACCTCCCCGCTCCCCGCCAACACCTGCTCAATTAAAATTGCTTATAAAGAAACAACTGGAACCCTGTCAGCTTGCCACATCCCTCTCTTCCAAGGAGGGTGGTTATGCAAGCCCAGCTCCGGGGACAGAGCCTGGATCCTTTTGGGGAGAATGGAAGCGGTTAGGAGAACTTGCTATAACCACGGATTCTGAGGAACTGGTATTGATTCAGGGTAGATGAAGAACAATCTCATTTCTTGAGCAGAGTATTTATATTTATCTCAGAAGACTGTGAATCAAGACTTGAGTGTTCAAAGACTCTGGTTCCTTTTTGCAGTCGAAGCCAGAGGCTGCGAGAGAGAAGCAATGGGGTGCGCTTTTTTTCCACATGCTTAAGGTACAGAAGTCATTTTTTTTTCCTAAGACCGAATACAGCTGTCCCTTTCAAAAAGTCTTAGGAATTTAGGGCTGTGAGAAAAAGAGCCATGAAGAACGGATGCTTTCATGGTGGAGGACAATGTGAGAAAAAGAATGTATATGTGTACGCATGACTGGGTCACTTTGCTGTACAGAAGAAAACTGACAGAACATGGTAAACCAGCTGTAATGGAAAAAATAAAAATCATTAAAAAATAAAAAAGAACGGATGCTTTCAGATTTCAGGTGTTTGAGTATTTGGAGGACTTTTCAGTATCTGTCCAGAGGCTCCGCTCAGCCCCAGTGGCGGGGGTGGGCCCTCAGGCAGGCACCCCTGCTTCCACAGCCACTCGGAAGGGACGGGAGTTGCCCCTCAGGTCTCTTTCCCACCGCTTTGGGGGTGTGGGCTTGCCTACAGATGTCAGAAACACTCTAGCCAAAGTTGTCGCGATCTTCAGAAGAGACCATAAAAAGGAGCCAAGAGAAAACATGTTCATGATTTGTGTTCCGATCAAAGGAGGTGGAGAAAAGGATGAGGGGAGAGGAGCAGGAGTGCAGGGGAGGAAGCGTTAGTCCAGCGTTGGCTGCAAATGCTTCCATCTGCCTGGCCCCCTCGACCCCTCGGCTCCCAGGGGGCCGCCTGCAGGGCCATCCCTGCTCTGTGCCTCTGAGGGGCGACTGAGGCCTTTGCTCTGACTGCATCGTGGCCCAGCTTCTCCCTCTGCCCCATCCTGCCTCCTCCCCTCCCCCACAGGGGCTGTTTCCAGGAACCCCGCACTCAAAACTCGAGCTCAGAGTCTGTTTCCAGAGAACCTGACCTAAGACAAGACAAAGAGGGCACAACAAGTTTAGTATTTTTAATGGGTGGACAATTTCTATCAAATATAGAAAAGGATCATCAGCCAATATCTATACAGCCCTGGATAATCCTGGATGGAGTCCTTGTTAAGATGAGGCACGTTTTTGGATGTAAGCTATAGGTCCTAACTTTTCCCCTCTGTGTTGTCCTGTGACTTCTTTGGATGTGGAATGCAGAGCCATTTTTAAAAACCTTTAAAAACACTGGAGATTCTGTTAGACATCTAGGATTAAGTCACTGAGTTCCTTTAACCGTGAGTGGCTTTTTTGGCTAAAACGGAAAGGATCTCCCCAGAGTTCCCTAGTTGTTGTTGTTTTTCATTTAGGATAGGGAATTATTTTTCATACTCCTGCTCTCTTTTGCCCTTTGCTAAGGGCGTTCTTTATTTTATTTTTACTTTATTTTTGCTTTTTAGGGCCACACCTGTGGCACATGGAGGTTCCTAGTCTAGAGGCAGAATCAGAGCTGCAACCACTGGCCTACACCACAGCCACAGCAACTTGGGATCTGAGTCGTGTCTGTGACCTACACCACAGTTCAGGGCAATGCAGGATCCTAAACCCATTGAATGAGGCCAGGGATCGGACCCTCATCCTCATGGATACTAGTTGGGTTCATTATCATTGAGCCATAATGGGAACTCTGCTAAGTGTGTTCTTTAAAAGTAGTTTCTCTTTCTTCTTTTGCATGGAGACAAGGAAGCCTACAAACGGGGCCTGTGTCACAGGACCAGACCTCAGGTCCTCTCATTTGACTAATTCTAATTCTAGAGCTAATTCCTCCTGCTCCTTCCTGTTAACAATGCACCTGCTGATCTAGAAGGTGCATGAAAGCCCAGAAAGAGCATGTTAAATGAACCTGCTAATTCCCTTCAAGATTTCTGAATTTGACACATACAATTGCTTACACACTATACAAATGCTGATGTTTGCCCGACAGTCTCTCTTCTAGGCACGTTTTCCTTTCCATCCAGATAATGAAAGCTGCTCAAATCAACCAGTCAGAGAAACATAGATGTAATATTCTCTATGCACAATTATGAATTTTAGAGGTCAATGCCATTAGACTCTGTTTTTTTTTGTTTGTTTTTTTTGCATTTTAGGGCTGCACTCATGGCATGTGGAAGTTCCCAGGCTAGGGGTCGAATCAGAGCTGTAGCTGCAGACGTACGCCACAGCCACAGCAACACCAGATCCAAGCTACCTCTGTGACCCGGATACTTAGCCCACTGAATGAAGCGAGGGATTGAACCTGCCTCCTCATGGATGCTTGTGCGGAGCTGAGCCACAATGGGAACTCCAACTCCGGCTTTAAAAAAAAGACAAGAAAAAAACAATACTGCCCTGAAGAGTTCATCAGAGCCCAGACTGGAACCATTCAGCCTGGGTTCAAATCCCAGCTCAGTCCCAACCAGCCAGGAGAACCTGGAAACACGTTATTAACGTCTCTGGGCCCCAGCTTCCTCGCCTGTGAAACGGAGATGATAACATCAGACCTCATGGGTTGGTATAGAGGCTACCTGAGTTAATTCATGTCAGGTGCTCGGACCAGTGCCTGGCACAGGTGTTATTAAGTCACAGGCCTCGTCGAGACCAAGAGTGAGCGCACAGATCTTCATCTTTCTTCAGAGTCCTGTCAGTTATTTAGAAACACTTGGCTAGGAAGACAGCTCTTTTCGTCAAATTGTACTAACAGAAGAAACATCCAACTAGACACTCCAGGCTATTCACTGCTGAATCTTTTAACCCTTCCTGCTACTACTCATCTCATCCACTTAGGTTCTGAATCCCCCGATTTTGCCTCCATAGCATCGTTCACGACTTGCTTTTCTTCCATTCTCGTGGTCCCTCTCGTCCTGATGCTCACTTCACCGTGTTGGGTGCAGAGCACAGCCTCCTCACTGACCTGCTCGTTTCCTCTCCGGATTGTTCAGAACCACCAGGGGCTCCCCACTGTCCTTACGTCGAGTTTCCAACACGGCTTCCGCCTGACACGCCCTTCTTCCCCAGCATCTGCCTACACTTACCGGTCAAACTGGGTCAGTTGCTGTTCATTCCTGCTTTCGCTCAGCCAACACTTGTGGGGTGCCCCAAAGCCGGACTCTGCTCTCAATGAGCTGGCTCTAGAATGAGGAGACTGACACCTGTTAGTAACTCCTAGGATGAAAATCGCTACATTCAGTTTCGACCAAGATACAGAAGGAGCAGCAATGCCTACCTGGGGGTGGGGTGAGAGGCCAAAGGAGTCCTCACAGAAGTCGAAGAAAGGACCGCATGCTGTAGGGAGAACTTTTCTTTACAGTTTCATTGAGGTATAACTGAAGCACAGTAAAATGTAAAATGCATGCTCAGAGGGTAGAATCTGGCACAGTTTGGCAAGTGTGAAACCACCACCACCCTCAAGAGAAAGAATGCATCTCTCACCCCTGAAGCTTCCTCTTGCTCCTCTGCAGTCTCTTTTTCCTGCCTGCCCCCTCCCTCATCCCAGGCCGCCACTGACCTGTTCTCACAACAGATTAGTTTGCATTTTCTAGAATTCTGTGTGTAAATGGAACTATACTTTATGTATCCTTTTTTGTCTGGCTTTTTTCACTCCGCATAGCAATTCTGAGATTCATCCATGGTTGTGCTGTTTTACTGCTGAGCAGTCGTCTATAGAATGAGTATACCGTGGTTTGCTTATCCATCCAGCTGTGTATGGACACAGGAGTTGTTCCCAGTTGTTGGCTATTCCAAATAAAGATTCTGGGAACATTCGTGGGTAAGTCTTTGAAGGCACAGCACTTTCATTTCTCTTAGGCAATCGTCAAGGAGTGGAACGCCTGGATCACACAGTAGATCTATGTTCAAATTTTAAGAAAATGTCCAGCTGTTTTCCAAAACAGCTGTACCATTTTACGTTGCCTCCAGCAGAAGGTCAAAGTTCCAGTTGTTCCATATGGGAGAATTTTCCTGGAGAAGGGAACAATGTGAGGATGAAACTGTGTGTGATGTACAGGGAGCATCAAAGAGTCCTAAGGGCAGAAGGAACTGAGCAAGTTGAGTGCTGGGGCAGGTGACAGGCACGAGTTTTATTTTAAGCCAAAACCTGGAGGGCTTTGGTGTTTGGAGTATATATTCCAGGAGATGGAAATTGATTGAAGAAGGCTCTTGAGGAGGACTTGACATGGTCTGGTCTCTGTCTCTGGATGTTCCATTTAGCTTCCCATCTTTATACTGTTCCCTTCCTCACACTGTTCCCTTCCTTAGCACATATCCATCCACTGTCTTAGAACTATCTTGGCACCATGTATGGAAAGACCAGGAACCAACAGAAATGCTACCTTGTCTTCAAGATCGCCCCACACCCCTGAGTTTTAACCCTCCCTTTGTACTTCACACTCACATTACAGGTGAGTCCCCTGTTCGCCTGAGGCCTCTTTGACAGAAGAGAGTGGGGTTTGTTCATGCAACATCACCCTCAAGACCAGTCCCTTCCACACGATATAGCTTGAGACACTTCTTGTTCAGTCTTATTTTTATGCAAAGTCCAAACTAAAATAACATTTTAAATCAACAAAGGTATAAATCTCATTGCTCATTTTGCCAAGACCAAAAATGAGAATATGTGGACTGATTCCAAGGAGGAAAAAAATTTACTTGTTCTCTCTCCCAGCTTCAGTTGGCTTAACCATCTAGTCTCAGATCCTTTGCTCTTTCATGCTCACCAGGTCTCCCTCACTCAAGTGCAGCAAATTATGTAATTAGTAAAACAGCAATAATTTTTTTCTGAGAAAATGGTTTTGTGCTTATGCAAGTTCAGTGGCTCAGAACATCTTAGGAAACCATTTAGCAAGCCTAGAGAAAGGCAGAATTGGGCTCCAGCCAGCTCTGCAAAACTCGGGGAGCATTGAGAGGTGCACCAGGAGGAAGACCATTTTTTTGAGGCACTGCTTGGTTGCCAGGTGCCCATCCCCCAGGGAGCCTCAGCACCCATCTCTCTCCCCTCAGTGTCAACACCAGAAAACAATCAGCAAAAGTGGAGAGTTCACAGGAAATGGTATGTGAGTGGCTTTAAACGGTCTGATTCATGGTTTTTGCTCGATTCACATCCTTCCCATCTCTTTCCCCAGTTTTCCATGGGACATTCAACTCCATTGAACCTTGGAGTTCCCATCGTGGTGCACTGGTTAACAAATCCGACTAGGAACCATGAGGTTGAGGGTTCAATCCCTGGCCTTGCTCAGGGGGTTAAGGATCTGGCATTGCCGTGAGCTGTGGTGTGGGTCGCAGATTCAGCCCGGATCTGCTGCTGTGGCTCTGGCGTAGGCTGGTGGCTACAGTTCTAATTCAACCCCTAGCCTGGGAACCTTCATATGCCGTAGGAGTGGCCCTAGAAAAGGCAAAAAAGACAAAAAAAGAAAACATTGAACCTAACTTATTCTCTGAAAACCTACCATGGCATCCAGGGCTGTAGGCTATGCAGTTTGCCTTCAGGAGTTTTAGCAGCTGGATGGGAATATGAACGAAATGCATGTGTCTTCTTTGGGGACCTGCCGTTTGGTCTGCTCCCATGGGGTCCGTGTCCTTGATGCACGCCCAGAGAGTTGCTTCCAGATTCTAGCTTCTGTCAGTAGGATATTCTTTCCGGAAGACGCTCTCTTTTCCTTTAATGTGCCTACAGGCTGAGGGAAGGGCCAAAACACATGGGCCAGAGGCTCGGCTCTTCTATTTTGTAAACTGCCCTGGACAGTTCTATGGCTTTGACACTGAATCGGTATCAGGAGCGCACCAGAGGCCACTGCCACAATTTGCATCCTATTATATACTGTCTACTGTTGGAAAGCACACCAGACGAAGGCGGAATTCTTGGTTTCTTCCCTGGACACCTCACCTGGTCTATCATGAGAGGGAAGCAAGGCACCTTGAAACATCCCCCGCTTCCCCACCTTCCCAACAGTGAGAATGAAGCTTGTGGATTTAGCTGGGGGCGAGCCAGAGGATTCTAGATGGAAAGACCAGGAGAGACACTTCACTATCCAGAAGCTGCATGAACATTCAATACAAGACCCCATCTGTTTTGTTCAATTGACAATTTCCTTGAGCAGGAAATAAAGGTTCATACTGAGTTTCAGACTAGCTACAGAATAAGAAATCGCTTCACTTTTTAAAGACTTTGCTTTTTAAGGCATTCAGCATGTAACCTAATTTCATTTGATGAAGTTTGTTTTTCCTTCTCCATTTGCTGCCTAGAAATGTGTGCTTCATTATCTCCTGCAGAGTTGGGGATGGGAGGGGCGAGCTAGAGACTCACAGCTCGCTGGGCCTCAAATGCACCTGAAGAAAATAAAGCACTATTAAGTAACATGACAAGAATGTGCAAGAGCAGCCATCCCAGTGGATTGGCTGTCTCAAATACTTCACACAACACAGCTCTAACTCCTGAGGGGACCCCTCAGTCTCCATGTCATAACCACGCAGAGAAGATCAAACTCAAACAAGCAATGGATAACTCGTCAGTGTAAACGCACAGACAAGGATCAGTTATTCAAGGGAAAAGTGGGATTTGTTTGAGAGAGAAATTGACATCTACTAGACTACTTTTATGTTGCAATAAATTAACGCTTTTAGTTTTTTAGTTTTTGGTTTTGTTTGTTTGTTTTGCTTTTAAGGGCTGCAACCGTAGCATATGGAAGTTCCCAGACTAGATGACAAACCAGAGCTGCAACTGCCAGCCTCACCACAGCCACAGCAATGCCAGATCCGAGCCTCATCTTTGACCTACGCTCCAGCTCACAGCAACGCCAGATCCTTAACCCACTGAGCAAGGCCAGGGATCGAACCTGCATCCTCATGGGTAGTAGTTGGGTTCTTAACCCGCTGAACCACAAAGGGAACTCTGAAAAAATTTTATTTTAGAATTATCTTTTTAAACACTGATATGATGGAAAACACACACGTGCGTGCACGCACGCACACACACACACAAGTGATTGTAAGATATCAACTTTTTAATTTAGAAAGAGTAATCAAGCAATTATCAGGAAGAAAAGACATATGTCACTGAGTCTCTCAATAGCACTGGCTGCCCACGTGGCTCCTGATGCCCTCAGCAAGTGGAAATGAACTTACTTGATGTCACACAAAAGGGCCACACCTCTCAGGATCCAGTGATCTGGGGACAAGACTGTTCGCAGATATACCACGGTGATGAAGGTCAAATCAGTTCGCCTCGGTTTCTTGTAAATAGGACACACATACAGCTTGGGGTCCTTGGGCGCCGTGGAGTTAATGGCAAAGATGTGCAGCACAGGCAGCTGCGTGAAGAGCACCTTGGGGGTGGATTCTGTGAGCTTCCCATTCCGTCGGTCCCAGGCTGCTCCGTCCATGTACAGCCCGTAAATATACACGCCTTCCTGGAAGAGTCAGGGGTAAGGTAACAGGATTAAACAAAAAAAATTGGTGCTGTGAGAGGGGCATCTGTTACTGTAATGAAGTTGGTCAGTTTGGAAAGAAACTGTACACACACCAATCTGAAAAAGCTCAAAGGAAGAAGACACCACTGGACACATTCCTTTAGCCAAACACTAGCCCGGTGCTCCCCCGAGGCACAGCTTGAGGCCCTGAGCGCAGCAGAGCTGCTCCTATTACTGGTGATTTGAGCCTGGGGGTGGCCTGCCTCGGACCGCAGCCTTAGCCGGCAGCACCAAACTGTCTCTGCTGGGAGATAAAAGAGCAACAGGGGTGGTCTAAGTCAGCGAAGAGGGGGGAGCACGGAACAGGATTTGGAGCTGGGTGCCATGAGGGGTCTCAGCCTGCACTGGCCAAGCCAACATGTGGCTCCAACTTCATCTCCATTGTAGGGTCCAGTGAGATGTGTGCAGCCAGGTTTGGCGAGCAGGGGTTCGAGTGCCCCCAGAGGCCGGGGGTGACAGAGCAACAGCAGGTGATGGGCAGGGAGGGGGAGAACTGGCCCAACAGAGGCTGACCTCGTCCTGTATCTGTCTCTCTCACAGTAGGACCTGCTCCAGATCCTAATTTAAATCATTAAATCAGAAGACAGACAGACAGACAGACAGACAGACACCCCCCCCAAAATGTTAAGAGATGGCTTGACTACCAGCACATACTGGTTAGAGGGACTGCCTGATGAACCACACTGACTGAGGCTAAATGCACTGACTCGAGGTGAAGGTCCCTGGAGCGTTCAGGGACACTGCAGAAGAGATGGCCTTGAAGGGTGGGCTGTGTTTGGAAAGGCAGAGGAAAGGGTGGGTATCCCAGGGGGAGTAATGCTGCAAAGAAAGGCAGGGTGGGCAGGGAAGCCCAAGCATTTTTTTTTAGCAGCAGGCTCAATGGTTATAAAATTAGTTAGGGCCTAACTGTGGAAGAGTCTCGGTGCCAGAGAGAAGAGCTTGAACTTTATCTTGCAGGCAGCAGGGATCTATAAAACATATACTCAGGAAGAAAAAAGTCTAAAGGGAATCTCAGTGGAGACTCCAATAATCAGGTAAGCGCATAAGATATACTTATGCAGAAGATGGTAAGCACTTTTCCATTTGCAGTGAGCATCAGGAAAGGGGAAGTAAATGTATATTATAATAAAAGAGAGGGAGACTAGCTGCAAACTATTTTCTAGAATCCTTCCTGTGGGCTAACCCTAGGAGAACCATACTTTTTGAACCAAAACTTGAAGTACATAATTTGAGAGTAAAACCACAGGCAATCCCAGAAAACCGGGACATAGGATACCATCATTAAGTCAGCAGGTGACAATTACTACACGAACAACGCAACTACTTAGCCATCATCTAACAGTAGATTATATCCCTTCTAGGCTCCTTTCAGTCTCAGAGCTTTTCATAGTCATAATCAGAAGGTGTTGTGGACTGAACAGTGTCTTGCAAAAACTCATGTCCATCTGGGACTACAGCACAGGACTACTGGGAAATAGAAACTTTGCAGATGTAATTAAGGTCATAGTAGAATAGGAGGGGCCCTAAATCCAGCATGACTGATGTTCTGACAAGAAGGGGAGAGGACACATGGAGATATACATAGGGAAGGAGGCCACGTGATGAGGGAGGTAAATACTGGAGTGATGGAGCTACAGGTCAAGGAATGCCAAGGGTTCCCACCAACTACCAGAAGCTAGGAGAGAGGCCAGGGACAGATTATCCCTCAGGGCCTTTAGAAGAAACCAACCTTGCCAATGCCTTAGTTTTGGACTTCTGGACTCTTTTCTTTTTAATTTTTTTTGTCTTTTTAGGGCTGCACCCATGGCAATATGGAGGTTCCCAGGCTAGGGGTCCAATCGGAGCTGCAGCTGCCGGCCTACACCAGAAGCACAGAAACGTGGGATCCGAGTCGCGTAGAAACCTATACCACAGCTCACGGCAACACCAGATCCTTAACCCAATGAGCGAGGCCAGGGATTGAACCTGCATTCTCATGGATTGTTAGTCGGGTTCGTTAACTGCTGAGCCACAACGAGAACTCCTGGACTTCTGGATGCTTGAACACTGAGAAAATTAATTTCTATTGTTTTAAGCCACCTTAGTTTGTGGTACTTTGTTACAACAGCCCTAGGAAACTAATACAGATCTTGGTACCAAGAAATGGGATGCTACCATGACAAAACCCGAAAATGTGGAAGTGACTTTGGAATTTCGTAATCGGAAAATGCTGGAGGAATGTTGAGGGGCATAACTGAAAAAGTCTAGGTTGCCCTGAATCTAGGGATTGTTGGCGGATGTATGGAGGTTAAGGGTGCTTCTGGTGGGATCTCGGACAGAAATAAAGACCATGCTATTGGAAACGGGGGCGGGGGGAGAATAAAGGCGATCCTTGTTACAAAGTGGCAGGAAGTGCCAGAACTTGGAAATTATCTGATCCAGCCTCCTGGTTTGACAACCAAGGGAATAATAAAAATCAGAGAAAGGGAAAAGGGGGCTAAGATTTATTGACTATCTATGTGAGAGGTCTGGCACCAACCCTCGATGATTCCCCTGAATTCCCACAGTCATCTTTACTGAGGATGAATTATTATCATTTTACAGATGAAGAAGTTGAGGCTCAAAAGAGTTAAAGAACTAGTTCTTAGGGCAGGAAGAAAGCGTCCAAACAGTGGCTCCTGGTGGTGTCTGCTTATCTCAGAACACTTGCCCTTCCCCCAGCCAGGCATCCTTCCACCCAGGGTCCTGCAGGGGGTGCGGGGTGGGGGTGGGAGGGAACACTGCTGGAACTGGCCCTGGAGCTCGGGACTGTTAGTCCTCTACTACCCTCAACACTCGTCAATTCCGCGGGTACCCACAGCAGCGGATGTCGACAGGTGGCAGATCCTTTTTAGATTTCATTACAAAGGAATGCTGTCTGGGGATTCCTTGAATGATTGCTCGTCATTCATTCCCACTCTGCCAAAGGGAGGGGGCTGTGGCTTTGAGGTCTCCCAGTTACAGTGGAGGAAACCCTCGCTGCCAAGCCAAAGGACCTAACGGAGATGCTCATAGGTCAGTGTTCAGCAGAGCCTGAACCGTGAGCCCCAGCTCCAGACCTGTCCCTGCTCTTGCCCAGGGGCACCTACCGCAGGGGGTGACGTGATCTCCTCTTTGGTCTGACGCAGAACTTCGTTGTGGATGGTCACAGAGTCCAGGGCCCAGCCTTTGTGGGCGCGGGTCACTTCCTGCCTCATTGCCGTGAGGAAGCCTTAAAAAGAAAGAAAAATGACTTTGCTGCCTTGGCACAGTCCATTTTAGAGACAAGGAGGGGAGTCGTGCTGTTAGCTGCTTATCACTCGCCAAATGTGTGCCCATCTGAGAGGAGCTGAGATCAAACCTCAGGGGAGACATTTCTGTCAGTGTTTTGTTTCCATGAGCTAAATACTTCTTGCCAGCTGACAGCAGCACCCTTTCTGCCTCAGACAAGGTTTTGGTTTGAAATTCTACTGGGATTTCAACCACTCGTCTTCTAAAGCTTATAATCCAGGGCCGGCTCATACTCACTAAGTGAAGATCCAGTATCTAGGAAAAGACTGGACTGGTAAAATACTCTGAGACCAGCATTCCAATTAAAATCTGAATCAAACCATTATCAAGCGTCTATTTGCTATAATGGAACAATTTCATTTAGTCCAAGGAAATAAGGCATAATGCCAGAATAGAAAGCCCGACTTTCAATTTGATCAAACAAAGCAATCACACCGGAAAGAAAAGCTACATGTTTTAATGTGCATAATACAGTTATGTTAAGACAATACATGGTTCTGTATATTGTGGCCTTTCTTTAAACTTAATATTTGCAAACCATGCCATTCAATTCAATAAGAGAAGTCTTTCTTGGAGAGAAGAATTTGATATGTAAAAAAGGTACTTTAAACTTCAAAATGAACTTCAAAATCTTAGGGAACTTTATCTGTGATTTATGGATTACATTTTGGCCTCCATGTTAATATTGGAAATCCTAAGGCCCTCTACTCAAAATCATGAGTAAATCTTGGAATGCGGATGTCCCTACTCCTCCTAGATTGGTAAACTCTTGAGAACTTTCATGCACAAACCAACACATAAGGGAAAGTATTTTATTAAGTTTGAAATGGGAGTGGGCAGAAGGGAAGTTGCAAGGCTTAATGGCAGGTAGGGAGTTAATACGTCTTAGAATTAGAAAGAAAGAATGGGATCCTGGAATTCCTGCCGTGACTCAGAGGAAGCGAATCTGACTAGCATCCATGAGGATGCAGGTTCGATCCCTGGCCTTGCTCAGTGGGTTAAGGATCTGGCGTTGCCGTGAGCTGTGGTGTAGGCTGGCACCTACAGCTCCAATTCAACCCCTAGCCTGGAACTTCCATATGCCATGGGTACAGCCCTAAAAAAGGAAAAAAAAAAAAGAATAGAATCCCAGCCTACCTGGTGAATGGGGAGTTACATTCTCCCCATTCTCAAATCCCTCCCTCATTATTAAATAGACCCTTGGGGAGGCATTCCTTGGGGAGGCAGGGCATACAACATAATGTTGGTATGAGCAAAGAGGTGAGAACAAAGTTGACCACTCAGGAAGACAGCTCAGGGAAGGTTGAATTGAGAAGATAAAGTTGAAGATGAGTCTTAAAAGGATACATAGGAGTTTTCCAGAGGGGACAATTCCAGGTAGAGGAACAGCATGTGCAAAGGCACAGAGGTCTAGGCTATAGATGAGGTAATGATGGCAGATAAAGTTCGAGCAAAAGCAGAGGCAGGATTTTTCCAGGACAGAGTTTGAATTTTGTGGATGGTGGGAAGCCACTGAATATATGAAGTAGGTGAACAATTTGGTTGTATTTGCATCTTATCAAGTTTACTCAGAGTCCTCACTAAAACAGGATTTGGGGTGCTAAAGAAGAACCCTTGCAATTGATCCAAAAGGAAAGCTACTCAATAACCAGAGTACCTGATTGAGGAACTTTTCTAAAGGATTCTTATAAAGTTATAATTTCATGAACCCAGGAGTTCCTAGTAGGAAAGGATGATTTTATGACACAAAATGTTAACTCCGGGCAGAAGGAAACGTGTGAAGCTTGCCTGGCAGTGGTGGCTGGTCAGTGGCCATCCATTCTCTGCCTATGAGGTGCTTAGAGGTGATCTGATCAGCATGTGATTATGCTGACTTCCATTTTAAATACGGGGATCCCATCCTCTAATAGTAAACATTTTGCATGTTTGGTAGTCAGCTAAGGTATATACAACCACGATAATAAAATCCAATTCTCACTTCTGAGTGACCCCATGACAATGTCATGTTCATCATTCAACAAAAAGCTTGCATCATGTGGGGTATCAGACACTGTGTATGCACGTAGAGAACCTGGAATGAAATTGGCCCCCTTCTGTGATATTTTAAAATCCATCACTCATCCCTGACTCTACAAGGTCATAATGCACAAGGCATGAGCCTTGCTCTTAACCATATTGAGGAACAGAACTTGGCTGTAATATTTTCAGTTCCAAATAAACTGCAAATTTGACCTCACTCCATATGGCACTCAGGACAATGACGTAAGTACCAGGTGAAGGATGAGCCAGATCCTCTCCTTTGTTAACACACCTAAGAGAAACACTTCAGTCACCGGTGGGGCGCTCTGAAAACCTCCGGTGAAGTTAAGTAAGGACCATCGTCTTTCTTCTCCCTACTGGGGAACATGCATGATGCTGTCTAGCCGACTTCAACAATAAGCCTCCTAATGTTTGGGAAGAACTTTTGGTAAGCCAGGAGCTAAAACCTAGAATACATATTACCCTGAGCCATTAAGACAGGAACATGTTAAATAAATAATTTAATATTTGGCGTTCCCATCATGGCTCAGTGGTTAGCGAACCCGACTCGCATCCATGGGGATGCGGGTTCGATCCCTGGCCTCGCTCAGTGGGTTAAGGATCCAGCACTGCCGTGAGCTGTGGTGTAGATTGTAGATGCGGCTCGGATCCCATGTTGCTGCGACTCTGGAGTAGGCCGGTGGCTACAGTTCTGATTGGACCCCTAGTCTGGGAACCTCCATATGCTGTGGGTGCAGCTCTAAAAGACAAAAAAAAAAAAAAAAAAAAAAAACAGAAAAAACATTTATTTCAATGTGGAGGAAAGGAAACTCTACCATGGGCCAGGCCCACTCAGAACACGGAGAAGATAACATATATTTTTTTCAAGACTTGATAGCTTTCTTTGGCTTCCTAAAAAGAACACGATCTTGCAGAATTCAAAGTGTCATGAATCCACTGATTTATTACTGAATTTTAAAAATGAAGGACTGGAATTCCCGTTGTGGCTCAGTGGTTAACGAATCCGACTAGGAACCATGAGGTTGCGGGTTCGATCCCTGGCCTTGCTCAGTGGGTTAAGGATCTGGCATTGCCGTGAGCTGTGGTATAGGTTACAGACGCAGCTCAGATTCCGAGTTGCTGTGGCTGTGGTGTAGGCCAGCAGCTACGGCTCCAATTGGACTCCTAGCGTGGGAACCTCCACATGCAGCGAGTGTGGCCCTATAAAGCAATAAATAAATAAATAAGTAAATAAATAAAAATGAAGGACTATCTTTCTTGTAGACGAGTATCCAGTCTAATGGAATCAAAAGCTCTGTTTTCTGAAGCCTATCTAATTTTTAAAAGACATTCGATATATTTTTCTTTATAAAAGCTTGAAAAGTGGTACTTTTGTCTTGGCACCAGTTCAGTTTTTGTAATGCTTTAAATTTTTTTAATTGGCATATAGTTGATTTATAGTTGGTGCCAATTTCTGCTGTACAGCACAGTGACCCAGTCATACATTCTTTTTCTCATACCATCTTCCATCATGGTATATATCCCAAGAGACTGGATATAGTTCTTAAACAAAATTTTAATCATCAGTGGTGGAAAAGTGATTCAGGTTCACATGCTTGACTCTGAAGTGAAAAAAGAAGTTGGGGAAAGTCCTCAGCAGAAATAACCTATTATTCGTGAGATTGAACCACCCACACAAAAATCCATGATTTGACTTCAAATGTCTGCATTTGAAACACATGGGCTAACTGAAGGGCTTTAAAAATTTTTTCCCTTCCAATGTATACAGCGTAATGAATTCTTAAAACACTTGTCAAGCTTGTTCTTTTCAAAAATGCCAGTGTAAGCTAGGATTATACCTTGGAAACTGTGGTCTAAAATAACTCTTGTTGTGTCTTAATTTCTATAACGGTTGTGACCTAACATTTCGGCAAACAAATTACTACTGTTGGACTTGTACAATCAGTTGGCTTGAAGAATGCCACAGAGAGCTTTCAGTAGCAATTCAAACAAGGTCTTGGAAGAGACAAAATAAATAACTAATCGGGAAGGTTGCTCTTCTCAATTTTATAAGGAGTAGGATGGTGTCCTGTAGCGATGGTCCCATAGGGAACTTTCTTTTTTTTCTTTAATAAATGAACCAGTCCATCTGTAATGGGCCTGAGGTTGTAGAGCATTTCCTATCTTATCAGTTACTAAGCCTCACACTTGCCTCTTGAAGATGAGGAGAAATGATGCTCCGGCCATAAGTTTATGACAGGCAGTTTTTCCCCCAAATGAGAAGCAAATGCAGCTCACTGGTAAGTTAAATAAAAGGTCAGAAATCATTAAACAAAGATGGGGAGGATTCACCCAGTTGAATGAAATATGCACCCGGCACCCCTCCTGCTAATTTGCTCCATGCTTTGAGGCGGGGATCTGAAACTCGGCTAAAAATGAGAAATACTTGGGAAGCCCTTGAAACTCCTGATTCCCAGGCCATCGCCTAATCACCAAAATCAGACTCTCTAGAAGTGGAACCCAGGCATCAACACTGCTGTAAGGCAGGGCTTCTCAAACTTCAGTGTTCACAGTTATCACCCGGGGAGGAGTGATTATTACAATACTGGTTCTGGGGAGTTCCTGTTGTGGCGCAGTGGAGACAAACCCGACGAGTATTCATGACCATGTGGGTTCGATCCCCAGCCTCGCTCAATGGGTTAAGGATCCAGCGTTGCCATGAGCTGTGGTGCAGGTTGCAGGTGTGGATCGGATCCCACACTGCTGTGGCCGTGGTGTAGGCCGGCAGCTGTAGCTCTGATCCAACTCCTAGCCTGGGAACTTCCATTTTGCCGAGGGTGTGGCCCTAAAAAGCAAACAAACAAACAAAACACCACACTGGTTCTGAGTCCATAACTATGTCAGGGTGGGGCCTGAGGTTCTGCATTTCTACCAAGCTCCCAGGTGCTGCTGCTGCTGCTGGTGGTGGACCGCATCCTGGGGAGCAATGGTCTAAGGCCCCTGCTCTCCACACACAGGCTGACCAAGGGAGCTTTAACATTTCATTGCACAGACACGAGCAGCCTCAGCCCCAGAGGTTCCTACATCCCTGGCCTGGGGCCTCAGGCATCAGCCTGGACTCAAAGCTCCTCTGGTGATTCTCCTGTGCAGACAGGACTGAGGACCCCTGCTTCGTAAAAACATCTGCATGACAGGCCAGTGAGGGATCCCTGACCCACATTTGTTTTCAGAACAAATTTGACATGTGGAAAGAGCAATGCCCTGTGATACAAGCAAAGTATTAGGAAGGCTGTGAGTAAAATGAGCTGACTCTTCGCAGAGTCCCCTGAGATGCACGTGTTCTCTGAAATGTCATTAACCCAGGACTCGGTTGGCTCTGGCCGAACCCAGGTACAACCTGGAGAGCTGAGGCTACTTCTCTTGGCCAGGTGGGGATCGCTAACCCTGTTGTGTCTCACGTGCCCGAAGGTGATTCCCACCACTGCTCCCTTCTCCGGGTGCTACTTGATGCTTTCTCTCCCTCTCCCCAGCCTCGCACCTCTCCCCTCCCTCCCAGACCTTTCCACGGCTCCCTCTGGAGTGGTCCTGTGCTTACAAAGCTCTTCCCTATTTTCCACCTCTTCACAGAACATTCTCTCCATCCTCCTGCCCTTACTGGAACCTGGCTCAGCCCTGCAGACCCTCCTCCCCAACTGTCCCTCCACCCTTGGTGAGAATCACTGCTGCTTTGATACCCACTCCCTCGGACCACCTGCCCCTCCCCTCCCTGTCCCTGCCAAGTGCCCCCCTGTCCTCATTCCCTGAACATCCTGCCATCTTCTGGGTCTTGTCAGCATCCCACTCAGCATCTTGACCTCATCACCTCTGAAGACCTTCCCCCAACATCCCCCGTGTTCCTTCACTTCCTTCACTATGTAGTCTAGACCCATCTTTTCCCATCGCTAGCCCAGCAAAACCCCCAATCCTAAGTGGGTCCAAATGTCCTCCTTCTTACACCCATTCCAGGCTGCTGAACACTAATGAGACCACCACACAGCTGCCAGCACGGTTTAGCCATCGCCGGCCTTGACGGGATTTTCAAAGCCACCCAGCAAGACTTTCCCCCTTAACCCTTTCTCCAACATCTGCTGCTCTCCTCACTTCTCTCCTCCAACACCTCTTTGCTCCTGAGATCACTCTGCCTCCTTATTCAAAGAGACAAAAGAAAGCACCAGATGGGAAATCCCTTAACTTCCTGCCATGAATCCTCACACTCTTTTGCATCCTGCTCATTCCTTCTTTATTACTTTTATTACAATGGGTGACATGACCCTCCTGCTTTCAGTGCATCTCTCCACTGGGGAGCCATCCCCCTCCTGCCCCTGTCTTTTTTTAAAATCTTAAAAAAATTTTTTTTGGGGCCATGGCCACAGCATTCGGAAGGTCCTAGTCTAGAGATCGAACCTGCACCGTGGCAGCAACAACGCCGGGTCCTTTAACCACTAGGTCACCAGCAACTTCCCTCTTGCCTCTTTTAACCCATCTGTGGTATCTTCATTCTTTCTCTCTCCTGGTTCCTTCCCACCAGTATCTGAATAGGCTCAAGCCTGTCCTGTCATTAAACAAAAGAAGATGGTTTCCTCTTACAAGGGCTCCTCCAACTTGTTGCTTCTCTTCCAAGCCAAGGTTCTGGGAAGAATTATCCTTGCTGCCCATCCTCACTCTGTCTCTCCATTACTTGGTCTCAGTCATCCTGAAATCTGACGCCTCCCCCGGCCCCGCTCCACTGAGACTACTCTTGCCAAGTCTCCTTGTTGATAACGGCATCTGGCATCTGACCGTTTGGGGCCCCAACTCCCTTGACCTCCGGCAGCATCTGTCTCTCCGCCCTCCCCTCCCCTCCCATCTCGCCTTCCACCATGGTATGCACTCCTGGTTTCCCTCTTCTGAGCTGTTAGGGTGTGAGGGGACTGTTTACAAGAGCTGGGGTGATCTGGAGGACAGGGGTACACAAGCAAATAGAGCGGAATCCTGGTGAGGACGGCTCGGGAGGAAGATGAACAGGTGGTAGTACTGGCGCGCTTCACGGGAGGATGGCATATTCTACATCGGTGGCTGGAAGTAGGAGTCAGAAGCCAACACGGGGGCTTGAGATGAGTTGGTCAGAAGTAGGGATGACCAGATGCCATCTGTGAGAACAAGGTCATCGGTGAAGGGACCACGGCCAAGGGCAGAACCTGCCTGAGAAGAGCCCATAAGTGGGCTGAGAAGCAGCCTTCTGAGAGGCGGGAGGACCGGGGAAGGCAATGGATGGAAGCCAACATATAAAAGAGTTTCCAGAATCAGCATCCCACTCTAGTTGGGGGAGTGGAGTTAGCGGGAGAGTCACTAGAGTTGGTGGCCCTGGAGAGAGCAGTTTCCGCACAGGGATGAGGCTGGCCCCATTACCAAGGACTGGGTGGTGGGCAAGGGAGGTAACTGGGGCAGAGACTAGAATTACAAGGGATGTGGTTGTGACTGAGGCCAGTGCACCTAAGGCCCTCACATGCAAAGGCCAAAGTGCCTCACTCTGGAGGCACTCCTCAGGTGTCCACAGTCCTTCTAGGTCCTGGGGTTCGGGGACAGAGCAGGTGAGTGCCATCACCCAGCTGGAGGGTCAGGACCTTGAGGTCCCCAACCCAGACTCCCTCAGACACGAGGGGCAGTTCTGGTTCAGCAAGATGGTTATGAGGTTAGGAGAGACCCCCTCGCCCCAGTCCCTTCCAGTCCTAAAGCTCTACTGATAACTCTTGCGGCACTTTTCTACTCAGCAAACCCTGGGCTTCTATGACTTGCCTCCAGACAAGCATTCAGAAAGTGCTGGTGGTCGCCAATGTTGCCCTGAAAACACACACACAGGCAAGAGGCTGTAGATGATTTTTACAAGAACAAAAGATAGCAGGACAAAAGCCATCCATCTCTTTGCTTCAGCAAAATCCCCTCTAACTGAAAATCTTGCTCTGTAGTCATGAATACCAAGTGGTCGCTGAGGTCTGCCACGACAGATGGGAGTGGCTTGTCAAGACACTGGGGCAAAACTCAGAAAGAGTTGCACTGTTTGGCATCCAGAGGGCATCAAGTGCCAGGTTGAGTTAAACATGGAAAATGATGATACTGAGTGGTTCAGTCTAATGTGGAGTTGTGGAACCCGGTGAGCACGTTCAGCTTCAGCCTCCCTTTCATTCGCAGCCCCCGTGAGTCACAGCGAGCATCAAATGGCAAAGGGTGGCTGTCAGTTAAGAGGCAGGCAATCCCCTGGCTTGAAGTCAAGCTCATGACCACTCGTCATCTTTGAGTTTAAATACATCCTCATTATGATGCACACGCGCGCGCATGCGTGCGCGCGCACACACACACACACATAAGAATCTAAACTGGGTGCACATGATGCTCTGGAAAGGTACACCTGTGGGACCAAGCGACCAAACCAACCCTTTGAGAAACCTGAGCAGCAGCATCTTCAACAATATGTGAGTATGTGTGCCAGTGACTGCTGGGAAAACCCAGGAGGGGCACAAAGGTTCTCCTGGGCCTGAGTAAGCTGCTGGGGGGCAAAGCTGTGCCACTGAACAAATATTGCAGGGTTGTGGGTACAGAGAGCTTGACCACTTTAAGCATCAATCATCTAAATAATTGCCTCATGGCTGAGCTCTTCAACTGCTACAGAAATGGTTGTGAAGGGGGCTGAAAATACCAGATTGGTTCCAGGGAGGCTGGCTCAGCCTCTTCAATGTGACAAAATAGCAGATCACCCGAAGGCTACAGAAGTGCTACAGACAGCGTGAGCTCAGACATGCGGGTGAGGGGCGGCAGGTAAGTGAGGCCTGACACCTGTCTCTGTGACAGTGTGGGCCTCAAGGTCACTTAAGGCAGACATGCAGAGGGGCGACAGGAAACACACATCAGACGGTATTGGATGCCATGTAACATTATAAGAACACAAAACAAATGTTCAGAGGTGAAAACGACGCTTCAAATGTTTTACAGTCTAGGTGATTTTGTCTATACGTATTTGTGATGAATCTATGGCAAACTGCATTGTGTTTTACTTAAATGTGTGGGTTTTGTTTGTTGGGGGGGAGGGGTGCACCCACAGCATGTGGAAGTTCCCAGATGTTGAACATACCCCAATGTTGTGACCTGCGCCACAGCTGGAGCAACACTGGATCCTTAACCTGCTGTGCTACATGGGAACATGTGTGGGGTTTTTCAAAATTAATTTTTAAAAAAATTACTTAACTGTTTTGAGCCAAAGCAAAAGTGTTTCACTGAAGGGGACTGGATTAGAAGATATAAAGCCCAGGAGATACATCACATTGAGAAATCAACCAAAATTGCTTGTGCTGTGATACACAAATGACTTCCTGCATCTGTGGGAAGCTGGGGATGAACCCACTCCACTCCCTTGGCTTCTAAAGATCAAAAGTACACGTAAAGAACTCACAGTTTTCAAAATGACAGGTCCCAACCCCTCCCCCAACTCCAAGTCTGCCAACACATCTCCACCTGGATGTCCCACCAGCACGAGCTGACCAGCCCAGGCTCCCTGCCTCTCCTCCCAGCCTGCCCCTCTTCCCATGCTCCAGCCTCAGCCGCTGGCCCTCCCGCTCCCTCAAAGATGCCCATTTAGTCACTCCATCAGGCCTGCCTCCTCCTCCGCACCTGGTTGAGGTCCCAGGCACTCTGCCTCGGATCTGGCAAAGAGACTCCTTGCTCCGGGCGGGCGTTCTTATTTCGGTCCACCCTCTACCTCCACCTGGGGTCCTCTTCTGATCTTTGCTGACTTCCCGTTGCCTTTATGATGCAGCCCCAACTCCCCAGAAGACTTCACACTCCAGCCTCACTCCCCACCCGCCCTGTTCCTGCTTCCTGAGCTCGGTGACCCTGGCCTTCTTTTCCAGGAGGTGCCTTATCTCCGCTCAGGCCTCCGGGGGATGCTCTGTACTCCAGTCCCGCCTCTGCAAACGACCCACGGCCTCCTGTGGGAAGCTCTCCTGGAGCCCTGCCTCAGCAGGTCTCACCTCTGGCCCCTGTGCCAGTGTGGCACGGCCTTCTCACTCTGGACTGGCAGAGCACTTAGCACATTATGTTAAGGTTGTGATGCTTCTGTCCTGCCAACCAGATTACGGGCTCCTAAAGGAGCCCTAAAGGGCAGGAATCAGGTCTCGAATCTCTCTCTACTGAAAGCACCGAGCAGAGAGGCTGACGAATGAAAAATGGTTGAATGATCCTAATGAGGTTAAATGTTATTTCTTCAGGCTCCCGAGCCAGGAATTACCTGCTGACAACTCGCACAAATTGAGGGCTGGGAAGGAGGAAAGTGACTCATAGGTAAGACACATGCAATCTGAGAGCCGTAATAATTTTTTTTCCTCCCCAAAATTCAATGGAAATTCTGGGAGAAAAACAGCTAAGTGAAATCTGGAGGCCGTCCTTCACAAATCCAAAGCCTATTGACATAACAATCTACCACGTATAATTTGTTCAGTTCATAAAAGCCACCACGGTTAGTGTTTTAAATTTAGAAAACGTTAAGGCATTTGAAAATGCATGAAGGGAATGGATGGATGTCCATAATAAATAAATGTCTACAATTTATGGAAGCATTACTTGTGCGAAGAAACATGCACAAATCGTGAGTATAGAGTGTGATGAATTTTCACCGAGGGAATACGGCCCTGTACCCAATATCCAGATCAAGGAGCAGAACATTCCCAGACCCCCCAAAACCCCTGTGTGTCCTTTCGCAATCACTGCCCTCTCCCACAAGGGTAACCACTATTCTGATTTTTAACACCTTGGATCTGTTTTGCCGGTTTGGCCTCCTTGTGTAAATGGAATCAGACAGTATACACACACGTGTGCAGTACACGTACATGACAAGGTGCTGTGCTGGGCCTCCTTCACTTAATGTTGTTTTGTGGGATTCAGCCATATTGCTGCAAATAACAACTACACACCCTCAACCTGTGAGTGTGAATTCTTAAATCGTGTTACTAATGGAGCTCTGAGGGGCTGAACTGTAAGAAACCCAACATCTCTTCATTCTGGCCAAGAATCACTTGAAATAAAACCATCCCTGTTGGAGTAAGACAAAAAATTGTTGTGTTTCAGAACCTTATGAACTCTATGTATGAACATGGTCAGTGACTTATTCAGAAGTGGTTCTAGGATGAGGGAATGTGTGCAGTGGGATCACAAAGCACTTTCTCAGGAGGAAAAAGAAAAACGAGCAGGGACAGATTCTGGAAGGTCACTGACTAACAACTTTTGCCACATGATCATTTTGGAAATCAGTCTAACTTTCTGAACTCTAGGAATGTTTTTTGCATATGTTGTTGCTTCATTTTTGTCACTTTCATAAACATTTTTTCTCTTTTTTTAGGGCTACACCTGCGGCATATGGAGGTTCCCAGGCTAGGGGTCTAATCGGAGCTGCAGCTGCTGGCCTACACCACAGCCACAGTAGCGCAGGATCCGAGCCTCATCTGCAACCTACGCCACAGTGTGCAGCAACGCTGGATCCTTAACCCACTGAGTGAGGCCAGGGATCAAACCCACATCTTCATGGATACTAGTCAGGTTCTTACTCCGCTAAGCCACAATGGGAACTCCTCACTTTCATAAACATTTTAAAACTGAGATTTGGAAGAAATTTTTTACTCTTTCATACTGTTTTTACTACGGACTGATAGCTTGCTGAAGAGGGTGAGGATAAAAACAGAAGGTTTTTCCCTCCCATATTGCGGAAGGAATATGGCAGAGAGAATTTCAGACAATTTGGAAAACAAATAGGGAAACAAATATGGCTGAATTTGAGAAACAAATACTGAAGGCTCATCTGCGGCTCCAACTTTGAAAGCCTATATCTGGCATGTAGTGAGCTGTACCTCTACACCCATTCTCCACACAGGGCAAGCACATGACTACCCACATCTTCCAAGTCTGCCCACTCTCCTATGAGCATGTACCTTGGGGATTAAAGAAACCGGTCATCCAGAACACATTGGGCCTCCCTTCAAATATCCAGGTGGAAAACTGAGCATTTCTTTCCAAAAGTTCGGTAAACCAGAAGCCCAGCGTGGACGAATCCCAGGACACTCGCTTCCAGATCTGAGGTATACGAGCATCATACATATTGTCCAGGGCATCTCTTAGGTTCTGAAAGAAAAGGTAGAGCCCAAATCTGAGAATAAGAAAAATCAACAAAAGAGGGACGTGACTATTGAGATTGTAACCGCTCACCTCACTCATAATGATTGTTCCTTCAATGGCCAATTTTAGGTCACTCAGGCTACCTCGAAGTATTGAGATGACTTTCTGCATTCGGTCAATTTCTTGTCTAAGAAATATGTTCATTGAATTAAGATGCCCCATCTTAATCAAACGAGCTTTCACCTAAAACAAAGCATGTGTTACAATAATGGGGATTTTTAAAAAAATCATCTGCTGCTTCTTTTCCAATGATCGCTCCTTTCTTTATTCTTTTTCTTCCTCTGTGTGTATCTCTGTAAGCCCAAATGAACTCTAAAATATCTCTTGCAGAACCAAATTTGCCATTATATTCTCCATTTTCTGAGCTTCAAAAACTGCGGTTTCACTGAAATGATTTTTATTTCCTACTGATTATATTTAGCTGCTAATTGTAAATGTATTTTGAAAAAAGGACATAAAAATTGTACCTTTTCCCCTTTCAAATGATTAAGTACCAAGTGTCAGTTAAATATTCTTTTGCCATCTAACCTTTATAAGTGTCCAGTCTGGCATACTTATTTTCATGGCTTGCAGGATCATTATTAGAAATGTCACAGAAAGTTAATACAGCCAAAATCTTTACAGGACAGTTACCAATATATATAACTGGCTGCAGTTTCCTAAGATCACTCTTGCCCTGGCTAGAGTGACTAAAGCCAGCCTCTCCTAATCTAATCAACAAAAATATTTGTCTTTGTGGGAGGGCCATTGAGCACCTGCCATTTGTCCCTTCTGGTATATAATTTACTGGCCATTTTGAAGAGATCAATATAAAAGCATCTGGTTGTGGGAACAATAAAATATAACAATTATTGGGAAATAAGCCAATATACATACACATTTCAATTTAGTGACATACGCCCCAGAAATGATTGACTGCAAATACTGGCAAGAACTCATCAAGAGATCTGAACTTTCTGCTGGCCACAATCGAAGAGGCGCCAGATTAGGATGGATAAGGATGGATGCAAGGACTGGGAGGAAATCTGGAGGGAGGTACCAGTCCACGGAATCACCAGAAAGCCAGTAAATGGTAGCATCCTCTGCCGGAGATGCTCACAGCCCCTTCCTGAGTCATGAAATGTGAGAGACAGGTGGCCTTCAGGCTCATCTGGACCATCCTCCTTGTCTGACGGAACTGGTTTTCTGGCACTGTGCCAGTGTTGCCTACTCAGCAACGATGCCTCTGCTTAACTGCAGCTGGACCTGCTTCTAGTGCGTGAGGACTGAGGGGAACAGGGATGTAAAACTGAACACCTGGGTGGGACTACCTGTGCAGGTAGAGAAAACGATCTTAAAATCCCAGTAGAACATGTCAGTGGAGGTCCCCAACCCAGTTTGCCATGCCGACCTCGAGGTATTTGCCTAAATTCCTGGTTCTAGAACTTACATTTTTGCAGGCTTCACTGCCCTCTTCTCATCCTGAGCCCTTCAGCCTCCAGTGACCAAAAAGCAGTTTTACATCATTTCCTTTAAATTATGACTACTTTAGGGAAATTCACATTTTAAGGAAAAGGGAAATGACAGAAATACTTTTTCAACCCCCACAAGTGAGAAATTCATCCCAGGTGTTGGTTATAATATCAAATCAATAGCCAGGTAGCTTTTAGTGTGATTGACAGCCGCAAACAAATCACCTTGTCCTACTTAGGGCTTTAAAGGAGAGACTTCACATGCTTCATGTGTCTCAAAACTTAGAATCGAGAAAATCTCTTTTTAGTACTGATTTTACTTTGAGTGTGACTATTGTTCCAGCCTAAGATTGTCTTTTTATGAATGATAAGTAAAAGCTTTGCTGTCGTCTCACATGAGATTCGTATGATGTTTCTGAAGCCAGGGAGACTTTTCTACCATAAAGTGGCTCCATGTTTAAGTCAGTAGCACAAGTGCATTTCAATTAGCCGAATTCACCTTACAGCCACATTTTTCAGACCACATCCCTTCTGTGTAAAATGAAGGACACTAAAAGGTAAGTGATACTGGAAGAGGAAGTGATACTGGAAGCAGTTTTAGATGTCTCTCACTACCAGCTTCCTCCCCTCTAGCAATCCATTTAGGGGCCTCCCTCACACTCAGCTCCTGCTAGAATGTTGCCAGAACAGATCTCTCTCTCTCTCTCTCTCATTTTATTTATTTATTTTTAGGGCCGCACCTGTGGCATATGGAGGTTCCTAGGCTAGGGGTCAAATCGGAGCTACAGCTGCCAGCCTACATCACAGCCACAGCAATGCTGGATCTGAGCTGCACCTGCAACCTACACTGCAGTTCACAACAACACCAGATCCTTAACCCACTGAGCAAGGCCAGGGATCGAACCTGCATCCTCATGGATACTAGTCGGGTTCTTAACCCGCTGAGCCACAATGGGAACTCCCCAGAACAGAGACCTTGGTGATGTGGGCCCAACTCAACTCCTGTCAGGGGCTCCACAGGGTAAATGTTTTTCATAGTAATGCTAAGACATTATTTGACTTTTGACTCTCCTTCTCTGAGGAGTTTTCCAGAGGCTATGTGACCTGTGGTGTCACAACAGACTGAAGCAGAAGCAGATGTGCGTATTCAGCTGTCTTCTCTCAAACCAGGCATTAAAGAGATTTGCACAGATGTAAATCCACTTTTCTCTTTGAATGTTTTTGTTTTGGAAAATATACTTATTTTTAAAATATAGTGTTATGTTAATGGGTTTATTAATGTTATTTCACAATAAATTAATAAATATTTTTGAAAAATTTTAGTTTAAATTTCTACTATATTAAATATCAGCAGTTAAAATCCACATAAACAAGAGCTCTTTGGGGGTCCCTAGTCATTTTGTAAAGGGGTCCTGAGATTTTAAAAAATTGAGTGGTTAAGGATCGGGCATTATCACCACTGTGGGACAGGTTCAGTCCCTGGCCCAGGAATTGGTGGTGGTGCCCCAGCAAAATGGAGAAAAACTGATGTTGATTAACAAGCAAACACCTGGGAGATTCAAGAAATTGGAAGTCACTGCCATCCAAGCAGGGGAGTGAATCCACGTACATGGCTGAGTTGCCCATGACCCGGGGGGAGAGGACTGAGAGGATGAAGGTGTGGTGGGCAGGAGACAGAAACAGGCAGGACTTTTAACGAATGGACGAGGCAGGCTTGGGGAAGAGAGGTGGGGAGAGAGTCCCAGCCTAGAGGGTTAGGATCTCTGGAGACTCCAAACCAGAGGAACCCAAAGATGGGGAAAGGGTACAGAAAAGGCAAGAGGGAGAGAAAGTGAGGGAGAGAGGAACAGGGCAGATGGTAATTTTGCAAGATGGAGCAAGGGTAAGGAAGAGGTGACCAACCGGAGGAAAAGGACTGGGCAGTGAGAGGATGGGACTGAAGCATACTGTGCCAGGACTGTGCTCCACTCCGTGGAGCCCAGAGGCAGCCCTGTGCACAGGGCCGGGGGATGGGGGGGGGGGGGGGGGGGGGCAAGGGGCAGCTCACCTCATGTGGAATGTAGTCCGGAGGCAGCTTGCTCAGCATGTCTTCCGATAACCTGTAAACTATGGCTTCTCGCGTCTCTCCCACGCCGCCTCCACTCTCTTTCGGTTGAATGTTGGTAATTGTTTCAAGAACAGCAGAAGCAGTGTTACTCTGATACCTGATGAAAAGAACGGAATCGTTCAGAATGGAGCAGGGAAATGCACCTTCAGAGATGATTATCAACGTGAAAATGAAATGATGAATCACTTCAATGAAATCCAGTCCAGGATGAAAAAACTAGAGACATTAGTCATGACTATTGTAGTAAGTGCTATGGAGAACAAGAATAGGACGCTTTAAGATAGTAGAGCCTGTTTCTCTCTCTTAGTCTCAAGCTCTCTTTTTGGGTTTACCAGATACTATGAAGTGCATGAACTTAGTTTTTGTCCTAAAGTTGCTGTGTCAATCAGCAGCCTTGAACCCACAGGTAGGGGTGTGTGTGTGTGTGTGTGTGTGTGTGTGTGTGTGTGAATTTATACTACAATGTTAGGGAAGTTTTCTCTTAAAATGTCATATGTAAGCTGAGACCTGAAGAATAAGCAGGTCAGCTAAGCAAGGTGGGGTGAGGTGGGAGGCAAGAAGGGACATTGAGGTAAGAGTTAAGGCCTGGAGGTGAGAAGGACTTCACTGCATTTGAGGAACAGCCAATGAGCCAACGAGCTAGAAGGAGAGGTGAGGATGGAGACAAGCAAGGGCCAGACCACGCAGGATGTGGCTACGTTAACAACGTGAACATTATCCTACAGGCAACTGCAGAAGACTTCCTAAGCAGGGGTGCGGCATGACCAGATTTACATTTTTCTGTCTTTCTTGAACTCCTAATTTACCATCTATAAACATCATACAATTAAACTGTTTTGCTTGGTTTGTAAATCTTGTCTCTTGTCCAGGTGCAAAGCACATTCACGTCTTCTTTCATAGATGTTAGAGGCAAATTTAAAAGGAGCCCAACAAATGCTTGAGATGAGTGATTTGTTTTTCTGTTTTATTTCTTTGGACATACAATAAGCCTTTGTAATATGGCTATATGAATAAACATTTCTAATGTGCATATCTTTTGATCTAGCAATTCTATAGCTAAGAATTCATCCTAAAGACAGAGTCAGACATTTTAATTTCTGACAGTACAGTACAATGGTTATCCTGAACAACTCTGCTAAAAGTAACTAAAAATGCTAGATAAGATATGAAAAACATTACTGAACTGACAAGAAACTAGGAAATCTTCAGGGTCAAACAAAATATAGAATAAAAGCTGGAATCCAGAAAGATAAACCAGATTTTACCCTGGAGGCATCAACTAACCCCGGCCTTCCTGAATGTTTGGATGGTGCAGTGAGAGAAGAGGTAAGCCCTATGCCCAAGGTAGAACGCCTAATAGGAAACTCCTAGGAGTTCCCTGGTGGCTCAGTAGGTTAAGGATCCAGAGTTGTCACTGCTATGGCTTTGGTTATTGCTATGGTGCGGGTTTGACCCCTGGACTGGGAACTTCTGCATGCACAGGTGTGGCCAAAAAAAAAAAAAAAGAAAAAGAAAGAAAAAGGAAAAACTCCTACATAAATCTGGGACTTTATAGGGCTATATACTCAGTGTTAGAAATAACCCACCTGTCAGAAGGGAATGGTAGGTAAATTGTTCTACCTAGCTAGGTGGAGGAAAAAAATCTTTCTTAAGAATTCTTAATTAATCTGTGACATTATTTAACATTCATTCGTATTTACTAGTGTGAGTTGAAAACCTGAAGCCAAAAATTTATCTTAAGGTGGTCCTGGGAAGTCGCAGGTGACACCTGGTAGAAGTGGACATAAATCTTTCCTGGAATAATATGCCTTCAAGCCAAGTCTCAAAGAATGCACCAGTTAATTTCCAATTAACATGAGCTCACAGTCAAAAGTTTAAAAAATTATAAAGAAACAGGCACTCTGAGCAAGAGCCAATTAAACAAGAGGAATCAGAACCAGACCTACAAAGATCTCAGATAGTAGTTTTCAGATGCACATTATAAAATACGTTTTTACCATATTGAAGAATATAAAAAGGTCATTGAAAAATAGAAATATGAAAAAGGAAACTATAAACATGAATATCATATTTGAAAAAAACAAATAGAAATTATGAAAATTTTAAAAATTAAAACTTGCTTTAGTTTTTTTTTCCTTTTTTTTTGGGCTGCACTCACAGCATATGGAGGCTCCCAGGCTAGGGAGCTACAGCTGCTGGTCTACACCACAGCCACAGAAACGCCAGATCCAAGCCATGTCTGCCACCTACAACACAGCTCACGGCAACACCGGATCTTTAACCCACTGAGCGCGGAACCCGAAACCTCAGGGTTCCTAGTCGGATTCGTTTCCACTGTGCCACAATGGGAACTCCTTTTTTTTTTGTTTTAGTTTTTTACTGCTGCTATAACTAATAACCACAAAAAAAATGGCTTAAAACACCACAAGTATATTATTTTACAGTTCTATAGCTAATAAGACTGACAGAGGTCTCACGGTGCTAAAAGCAAGGTGAGCAGGCTGGGTAACTTTCTGTAGGCTGTTGGGAAAGATCCATTTCCTTGCTCATTTAAGCTGTTGACAAAATTCACTTTCTTGCAGTTGTAGGACCGAGGTCCTTAATTCCTTTTTGGCTGTCAGCTGAGGACCTTTCCCACTTTCTATAGTTCATCTGCATCCCTTGGTTTTTAGCCCCCTTCCTACATCTTAAAAGCCATTATAAAATATGGCTCTTTGAATCTTTCCTCCTTCTACCATTTCATCTCTCTGACCCACTCTTCTGCCCCATTCCTCTACTAAGGACTCATGTGATTAAATCTGGCCCACTTGAATAATCTAGGATAACATCCCCATCTCAAGTCCCTTAACCTTAATAACATCTGTAAAGTTCTATGTGTCACACAAGGTAATATATTTACAGGTTCTGAGGAGTAAGATGTGGACCTCTTTAGGGGAGGTGTCCATTATGCTGCCTGCCTGTAACAGGTGACAATGGGCTAAAAGCAGATTAGATATAGCCAAAGAAATAATTAGATGACTGGAAAATAGATCTGAAGACATTATCTAGAATGCTGCAGAAGGGAAAATAAATGGAAAATATAAAAGAGAGGTTATGAGGCACACAGGCTAAAGCAGTAAGCTCTAACTTACATCTCAGAAGAGTTTCAGAAAGATAGAAGAGGAAAAATAAAAAAGACATAATAACTGAAGGAATAATGACTGAGAATTGATGAAAGATTTGAATCCTCAAGTTCAGGAAATTCAATGCATCCTAAATAGGGTAAACAAACAAATAAATAGAAATTCATATGTAGACATATCACTATGAAACTGCTGAACACCAAAAACAAAGATGTTTTCTGTATCTTAAAAGCAATCAGAGAGAAAAACAAATTATCTAGAAAGAAATGACAATTAGACTGACAGCCAATTCCTCCACAGCAGCAATGAAAGCCAGAAGAAAAGAGAATCATATATTCCATGTGCTAGAATAAAATAGCTATAAATATAGAATTATATACCAAACAAAATTATCTTTCATGAATTAGATTAGGGCAAGGCTAAAGATCTGAATAGACATTTAACCAAACAAGCCAGCTATACTGAAAGCCAATAGCACATGAAAAGATGCGCAACGTCATTATTTACTAGGAAAATGCAAACTAAACCCACAATGAGATAGACACCCCTTCACATTTATAAGAATGGTTATCATCAAAAAACAGAAAACAAGTGTTGGTAAGGATGCCTTCATACCCTCCTCAAGCTACAGGGTACTGTAAAATGGTGCAGCCTCTTTCGAAAACAATTTATCACTTTCTTAAAATGTTAGGGATTGATTACCCATGTGACTCAACAGTTACATTCCTAGTTATCTATGTAAGATAAATGAAAAGACATGTCCACACAAACACCTGTCTCTGGATGTTCTAACAGCATTATTCATAATAGCCCCAAAGTGGAAACTACCCAAATGTCCATCAACTGGTAAACAGATCAACAAAATGTGGTATAATCACACACTGGAATATTATCTGACAATCCAAAGCAATGAAGGATTGATACACTGATACAAGCAGATGAAATTCAAAAATATTATGCTAACTGAAAGAATCCATACACAAAAGACCATATAGTGTATGACCTTTGTAGGAAGTGTCCAGAAAAGACAAAGCTATAGAAAAAGTAGAGGCTGTGGATGGGAGTTGATTACAAATGGGCACAGGAATTCTTTTGGGGGTAATGGAATTATTCTGAAATCAGATTTTGCTGATGGCAAAAATCATTGAACTGTCCACTTGAATGAATTCATGATAGGCAAACTATACTTCAATAAAACTGTTTTTCATACCATATGATATCACTTATATATGAACTCTAAAATATGGCACAAATGAACATATCCACAGAACAGAAACAGACTCACAGACATGGAGAGCAGACTTGTGGTTGCCAAGCAGGAGGGAGTGGGATGGACTGGGAGTTTGGGTTAGCAGATGCAAACTACTACATTTAGAATGGACAAGTAATGAGGTCCTGCTGTATGACACACGGAACTATATCCTAATCACTTGTGATAGAATATGACAGAAGATAGTATGAGAAAAAGAATATATATATATATATATATATATATATGTATAACTGGCCCACTTGCTGTAGAGCAGAAATTGACAGAACATTGTAAATCAAGTATAATAAAAATTAAACAAAAATTTTAAATGGATGTTGAAATTTCTAGGGTAACCATTAAAAGAACAGAAACACAGACTCTAACATCCAAACTACCTGAGGGGGTTAAAATACAACAAGAAAAATTCATATTCAGCATAAGGTTGAAAAGGAGGAAGAAGAAAAAGAAACAAAACAGAGAAATAGTGGTGCAAAAGGGCAACTATTTATATTTACTCTTTACAGTTTATAAACATGTTATAAATGCTCTTGTATTTATTCAACATTTAATGAATTAGTTTAAAAAAACAATCAGACAAATGCAATGATTTGATATACATAGACCACTTTCCTGCTCACTATCTTCCTCCTTCTTTGCACTCCACTCTTCTTCCTGCCCCCTCCCCCAACTCCCACGGTCACGTCCTCCCACCCCTTCTGGAGCCTGAGAACTCCTGCACATTCTTTAAGGTGCAACTCGGATATGGACTGTCTCACTAGCTTGCTTTGATCCCTAATGTCGGGAGATGTGTTTCTACAATAGAACCTCTCTGCTTCTATTTTCTATGCTGAAAACTCCACTTGTCCTGCTTTACTTTACCCTATATTCCTGCTTGAAAAACAGTTGCAGTGCTGGTAAATACTTTAAGCTTAAGAACAAAGACCAAAAGGCATAAGTTATTCATGTGGTCAGCTGAATGAGGACATAATGCGTTGGTCAAGGCATGCGGGACCTGTGCACACCATTTGCACAACATGATATGTCCTGTTAAAATAAAAGAGGAGCCTCCTGGCCCCAGGGGGTTTATGAGGGGTTGTTAGCAGGATATGCATCAGCAAGGAGTACGAGGTTCAAACCTAGGCACGCCGGGTTGCTGCAGATAGGCACGCCGTCTTCGGAAGCACAATGGTGATTTTCTAGATGCTGTGCACAGACAGCTAATGCCAGGCTTCCTCAATGCTCATGATTGCTAAATGCCTAAAGGTCAGAATAAAAGCTTGACCAGCTACCAGCTATGTGACTTTTAAAATAATAAAGGAACTACATCCTGTACCTACAACCCCCTTCTCACTTGACGTCATCCTAAACAGCACAATAAAAACAGTGTGGTTTCTTGAGGCTGCACTCTTGGTCCCTGAGACCTTGAGTCTCCTGGTTCCCACCTTTACTTAAGATAAATGTCTCTGTGTCTTGTTTTATGTTAACTTTTTCTTAAGTTTCACAGCACCCATTCTTCAGCCCTCACCTGCTGAGCTGGTCTCGGCACTCTAAGTTGGAATTTATTGCACCTTTGCCTTTGTTCTCATAGCAGAGTGTAAAATACCTCTTGATTTTAGAGTTTGCCATACTGTATTGCATAACTATTTGTCACTCATCTATCTTCCCTAATAGACAATGAGTTCCAAGGGCAAGGACTGCGTCTTCCTAATTTTTGTATCCCCAAGCTGGCTAGAGAGTACGTTCTCAATAAATATTTGTTTATTGAATTGAGGCCAACTGGCTTGGACTTTATTCAAGCTCAGATATAAAGGAGAGCAATTCTCCAATATTGAAAGGACATGAAAATTTAATTATTTCTTCCTCCTTATGGTAAAAGTATAGTATATTATCATTACTATCTGTTTCCTGGCACCTTTCCACATACAAAGAGAAACACATACATATACTTCTCAAAACACAGGAAAATCAGATCGATATAATTTAAATCTGATTATAGTTAAACACAGATCTTTAAAGTTTAAACAGGAGAAAACAACAGTAAATTTCCATTCCTACTAAGAAAATCAGAGATCTTCCTTCCTATCTGTCCTATAGCTACAAGTAAAAAAAGGGGAATGAACGACGCCATGTCTGGGATTCTGAGGGGCTCTCTCGGCTCCCCTCCAGCACGCGTCCTCTTTAGAGACACGCTCTGCACCTGTAGCTGGGCGCCAAGAGTGCACGGCGGTGTGGACACGACCTGCCTGCTCTTGGCTGACACTGGCAGATCCACCAGTGTGCCAGGGAGGGACTGATGGAGATGCTGCTGCTAGATTCCACCTACGAAATCACTTCCATAGTGGGTGATTTTATTTTTTTCATGAGGTGATCTGAAAACTGTCCTCGAGCTATGGATGTGGGCATGAAGCCCTGAACAGTGGACCCATTTTGTATAAAAGCTGGACAACACATCCCCACCACATATTTTATGAGGCACAGAATGCCAGGGCTGTAAGCTTACCTTTCTTTTTTCCACAAGGTGGTTTTCCGTGTGCAAAGATAGGAAAGGCAGAAGTCTAGTTAGCGAGGTGTAGTGGAGACTTGAGAATATCTCCACATGCCTCAAAGCCCAGAGGCTTTCAGGAAAACAGTCCCCGTAAATGCTCTGAGATGAGGGAGAGGGGCCATAACATTCCGTGAGCTTTGGTTACTTCTAGAAGAAAAAAAATCTCTCTTTGGAGTAAACATGGGGAAAAGCTCATACTTGACTTGTAGCTTTGTGGTGTGGGGGAGATGTCTAGCTCATGTCTGCTGAGTGGTAGAGTCAGGGTCATGGATAATAAAAATGCAAAACAGCTGAAAAACAGAACTGTCTATAAACAATTGGCCATCCAACAAGATATTACTGCACTATCATATCCAAACCAGCCTAGATTTACATACATCTTTGCACATGAAATACCAATGAGCATAATTTTTAAATAAAAATCTGAAGCTCAAAAGTGGGCTAATACTAAAAGGCATACAATTACATTCATCCCGCATAGAAATGAACATCAAAGTTCTAATAATACATTTGATAAATTTCAGAAGGTAGAAAAATATGCATAAGTGCTAATGAGTAAAAGAGGGGAAATAAAGAACTGTTGTCAACACTGAGATGGTTGAATGTGCAGAGTCCTCAGTACCTTATAAATCTAGGTAATAAAATGTGAATAAACTATGCATTTTTACGGTTCCTGTCACCAAGGTCTCTAAGCTCATGGGAGAGATTTTACTTATTTTAAAGAATTTATTCAGCTCGATTTCCCCCTCTACTTCAAGGATTCTGCCTTCTTAAGCAAGGATTGAGGAGAAAGACCTGTGGTCCTCTTTCCCAGACCTCCCCCTTCTCTCAAATTCATGAATGCTGACTTCAGGGTGCAGATTCTGACAAGCAGGAACATGGGCTTCTCCACCACGGCCCTGCCCAATTATAGCCCTCGAGCCTGTGCCGTTGAATGGGGTGGTCGGTCAGGAACATTAATCAGGATTCCTCTGGCTGGGGACATGCACACAAGAATTAGCCAGTGAATCCGGGAGTGCACCCCCTCTCTGGCTTCAACTATTCTCTTGGCACAGATGCTTTTGAACCTCTCACCTGGGCTCCAGTCCATGTGAGACACACCCCTCCCCACTCAGATGCCTCCTTCCCAACTCCACATGCCCCAAAGCCCAAACGGGACTCTGCAATCCCTCCTAAAATGCACTCCTGTTCCCACCTCCTCCACCATCCCAGCTCCCAGACCACAAAGAACAGGGAACCCTGTACTCCTTTCATTTCTCACAGATCTTGGCGAGTCACTGCTCCCTGCAGTGGGAAGGGTGAAGTTGGGAGATCAGGGGTAGGTTTTAGCTGGGAAGCTCGGTGTGTTATTGTTTACTGCCTCCTGGTGGCTGGTGGGGGAACCGCGAGGGATTGGAGCCCCGCCCCCCAAGAAGGTAGGCTCAACTGCCAGGAAGAAGGAGGCTGGGATTAGAGTCACTGCGTATTTCCTACGTATTTCGGGAGACCAGAAGAAAGAAGACTCAAACCTAGGACAAAGCTCACCCAGAGGTCGAGAAAACGACCAAACGTGGAGCTTCCAGACAGAGCCTCCTGCCTGAGCAGGAGCCAGAAGCAGGCCAAGGTCCCTGTAAAGAGGAGGTTCCTGGGGAAGACCCTAGGACAGACCAAGGTGGAAGTTAAGAAAAAAGAGAGATCAGGGGAGGGTCACAGGTCTTAGAGGCCAGCTGGTTATTTCTAGCAGAAATGGAACCCGTTGTCTGGGGCAGAGGCACAGCCCTTTTTTAACCATACCTCACTTGGTGTGATGAGAGATAGCAAGATCCTGACACTTTACTTTGGGAAAAGAGACCATAGAGCTGCCAGCCATGGTGTGTAAGCCTCTGGACAGAGCTGTGAGGACAGACTTCTCATAAGACAAAGAAGGCCAGCCATGTCCTCTCTCTCTCCAGCACGTAGCAACAGCAAATAGATGAAAACCACAGAAGATTCTCAGCCATTGCTCTACAATCACTGAAGCCTGTCACCACCTTTGGGAGCAGTCCTGCCCCTCATTCTATCTTCTACCTCATCATCATCCCTGATCTCGGCCTGTATCACCACACCTGGGTTATTAACAGGGTCTTCAGGACGGCGTCTTGGTCCAAACAGCCCTACATACAGGAAAATGTCTTCAGCTTCACTTAGTGGAAGAGGAAATTAATTAAATCCATGCCGAGATGCTGTTTCTCACTTGTTGTGTCGGTGAAAAATGAGCTTCACCAACACTTTGTCCAACACTCTGTTGGTGAGACAGTGAATCATACTGTGTGTGACAGGGCAAAGTGACACAGCCCTCTGGAAGGGAAATTGGCAATATTCATTAAATCCTGGATCTAGAAATCCCACCCATAGCAAATTACCCTGAAAGTACATCTCCAACAATATGAGAAACCACAAGTATGAGATTATTAATTGAGGGATTACTGGGGACAGCAAAACAACCTAAATGTCCATCTGTAGGAGAATGGTTGAATAAACTATGATATGTATGATCAGAGCTGCAAAAAAAAAAAAAAAAAAAATCTCCGTATCCAGGCATACCATGTTTCCCTCTGCTTCCGTTTATCGCACTTTGAAGACATTGCAATTTTTACAGATTGAAGATCTGCAACAGCCCCATGTCAACCAAGTCTATCAACACCATTTTTTCCAACAGCACTTGCTTATTTCCTGTCTCTGTGTCATGTTTTGGTAATTCTTGCAGTATTTCCAACTTTTTACTTATTATTTGTTATGGCGACCTGTGATCAGTGAACTTTGATGTTATTACTAGGGCCTGCTGAAGGCTCAGATGATAATTAGCATTTTTTGGCAATAAAGTATTTTAAATTTAGGTATGGACATTATTTTTTTAGACATAATGTGCTACATAATGCACATTTGATAGGTGATGGGAGAGTGTAAACCTAACTTGTGTACACACTGGGAAGCTAAAAAATTCACATGACTCACTTTACTGCAATACTTGCTTTACTGTGGTAGTTTGCAATCTAACCAACAATATCTCCAGGGAGTGCCTGGAATGAGGAAGATACCTATGAACTCAGAGGTACT
The DNA here is from genome assembly GCF_016906955.1 of Phacochoerus africanus. Taxonomy (NCBI): domain Eukaryota; kingdom Metazoa; phylum Chordata; class Mammalia; order Artiodactyla; family Suidae; genus Phacochoerus; species Phacochoerus africanus. The sequence continues at coordinate 35,678,705 of NC_062552.1, read as the reverse complement.
TAACAGGATACACTGTGAGGGAAGGAAGTGAGACATAAGATGATATGTACAGTATAGCAACTTTGTATCAGAGAGAAAGGATAATAAGAATATATGCGGTATCTGAGCATGAGCAAAAAAGAAACACAGGGAAGGTAAACCGTTGCCTGTAAAGGAAGGGGAAACAGGATGGGAGCGCAGGCGACTGCTCTCAGAATCTTTACCACCTCGTTGTGGCTTTGGAGCCATGTTCAAGTTTCACATATTTACAACCATCAGGAGTTCCCACTGTGGCGCAATGGGATCGGCAGCATCTCTGGAGCGCTGAGACAAGGGTTGATCCCTGGCCTAGCACAGTGGGTTAAGGATCCAGCGTTGCTGTAGCTGTGGCATAGGACAAAACAGTGGCTTGGATCTGATCCCTGGCCGGGGAACTCCATATGCTGCAGGGTGGCCAAAAAAAGAAAAAGAAAAAAAAAAAGCCAAGATGTAATACAAATATAAGCCTATATGTCAATGGATAGCATAACCACACAGCAAAAACAATCAGAGTAACTTTTGAACACAGCGCTCTGTGTACCTGCAGTGAGACAGTCTAAGGACAAAAAGAATTGCAAAGAAATCTTAACCTCCACTGAGTACATTTGCTGTTGGCCGTGGTGTTGGGGGTGTAATTTGGAGCAAATGAGTAAATATACTGAGGTTCCTGGGGACCAGCCTTCTCCCCATGGAGAAAGGAGATAACAAGATGAAATGAGGGAGGGCGAGGAAGAGCCCTGAGGTGTACAACCAGTATTGGAATTACTGGTACTACCTCATGCCCTGTCCACTCAGAGGGTCTGTAGCACCCACACAGAGAGAAATGCTGTGGTTATATATGGATATAGCTGTAGAGATATAAATACACAAAGATATAAATATAGAACAAGAAAAAGCAAATCGAACAAAATGTTAACAATTGGTGAAGGGCCTTACAGGTGTTCATGGTACATGCAACTTTTCTGAGCATTTATAATAGTTCAAAATAAAAAGTCAAGGGAAAAAATAGTTTGTCTCCCATCTGGAGTACAATTTGGTTGCCCTTCTCCGGACTTTTTCTAGCTCTGGTTTATCTCTCTTAAGAGCTGGTGACCAAAACTGCCCCCAGCGACCTGGTCACAGGGATGCCATCCCTGAAGGTGTTTTCTCTACTCCTTGGCGGGACCCTTTAATACCCGACAGGATCCATTCTCTAGGTACCAGCTATCATGGCTCCTTGAGCTCTTGCCAAGGATGGAATCAAAGTTTAGAGCCCTCACATGTGAACAACTTCATCGGCTAATTCACAAGGGCATTAAAACTTCGTGGCCATTTTTCTGCCCACTTGTGTGAATTCATGAATCTTCCTATAGACCATCCCCATTAATCAGATTCTGCACAGCCTGGGAGAAATTTTTTTTTTTTTTGGTCTTTTTTCCTTTTCTAGGGCCGCTCCCATGGCATATGGAGGTTCCCATCTAGGGGTCTAAATCGGAGCTGTAGCCGCCGGCCAGAGCCACAGCAACGCCAGATCCTTAACCCACTGAGCAAAGCCAGGGACCGAACCCGCAACCTCATGGCTCCTAGTCAGATTCGTTAACCACTGAGTCACGACAGGAAGTCCACCCTGGGAGAATTTAGTATCACTGATGCATTCGACAAATATTCCCTGAGCACTGGGCACTGTTTATTTAGCACTGGAGCTACAGTAGTGAAAGTGGACCAGAGTTTCAGACATAATGGAGCTTATGTTAACAATGGTAGGCAGCCGACAGCAAGTAAGTAAGAGTATGCCAGCCAGTGATACAATCTAAGGGAAAAAGCAGGCAAGGAGGATGGAGCCTGGGGTGGGGGTTGGGGAGTGGTTTGCAATTTTTAAATAAGGCAGCCAGGAAAGGAGGCATTGAGAAGGTGACGTTTAAGCAAAGACCAGAAGAGCTAAAAAGAAGCGCCCCAGTGGTATCTGGGGGGAAGGATGTTCCAGGAAGTGCAAGTATCCTGTGGGGGGAGCCCTCCAGTCTGGCTAAGAAACAAGAAGCTGGAGCTGAGTGGGGTGCTTGAGGGAGAAAGCAGAGGGAGACCAGGCCAAGAGGTGGGGGGCAGGTGGTGTTACTGGGCCCTGGAGGTCGCTGCCAGCCTTTCACCTTGACAGGAGCTTCAGGAGGGCTGTGGCCAGAAGGGTGACATAGTTTGACTCGCATTTCTTTTTCTTTTTTTTTTTTGTCTTTTCTAGGGCCGATCCCATGGCATATGGAGGTTCCCAGGCTAGGGGTCTAATCAGAGCTGTAGCCACTGGCCTATGCCACAGCCACAGCAATGCGGGATCCGAGCCACGTCTGCAACCTACACCACAGCTCACGGCAATGCTGGATCCTTAACCCCCTGAGCGAGGCCAGGGATCGAACCCACAACCTCATGATTCCTAGTTGGATTCGTTAACCACTGAGCCATGACTGGAACTCCCTGACTCGAATTTCTGAAGTCTTCCTCCCTGTGTGCTCTCCTCAGATAATGTTGATTCTCAAACGGACCACTTAGGACTCTTTTCTATTTCTTCTCTTCTTTTCTGTCTCCTGCTAACTTAGCAGGGCCTCTTCAAATGACAGCTAGAGCCACCACCCTGGAGGCGTCACGGTTCTGCCACAGGGTCTGAACGAGTGTGGGCCATTGGCCCACATCTTTGAAGATGAAAAGAGGTGTGGGAGAGGTCAGAGGACATGAAGAAGTGAGGATGAATGTGGGTGACAGAGAGGCCAGGAGGCCAGGGCAGCGAGGTTAACGCTTAAGCTGGAAAGGCCATGCAGTGGGAGCAAACGGGACTCCAGGTGCCCAGCGAGGGCAGAGACCTGAAGGTGGAAATATCCATCGCAGGTAGCATTGGTGAAACTGCCACAGCCAGAGAGCAACCAGGAGAGAAGCACTCTGTTGTCACAGCTTAGAATCTGCCACTGGGGTCTAGGTGTCTTGCCTTTCCTGAAACCACTCTGCAGGTCTGCGGTCAGTGAGCCAAAGGCATGTCCCTCCAAGGAGACGCTCGGCTAGGGCTTCTTGGAGCCCTCTCTGCAGAGCTGGAGGGGGTCCTGTGTTCAGGCAGGGGATTCTCCGGAGAGATAAGGGGTGAGACCTCATCCAAAAGGTGGGTCCGAGACGGGGCCTGGGACTCAGACGCATGTCTTATCTCTTCATTCCTCTTACCACTTCGGCCAGAACGGGGACCTCAGGCTGAGCCAAGGACCACCCCCCCAGCCCCCCCAGCCCCCCCCCTCCAGCTCCCTGGGCTCCGCATCTGGGTCCTCATCTGAGTGCTCCTGGGCTCGCTGCACTGTGCCCTCCAAGGGCAGCTGTTTATGGAAGGACGTAGGAGAGTAAGTGAGGGGAGAGGCTCATAAGAGAGAGGGTCCAGCAGAAATACAGTTCCTCCTCCTCTTCTCTCTACCCTCATGGCCCTTTCACATTCTGCTTATGACTCTTATTTGTAATAGGTTTTTTTTTTTTTTTAGGTGAAAAACAAAGAACTGGGAGGCTACCGCCCTACCAGACCAAGAGTGTCAAGACCAATTACACCCACTGTTTTTATGACACGACAGAGGAGAAATAATCAATGCATAAATTAGAGTTTTAACATTGTCACAAAGTCTGGAGCATCAGGATTTAGTGATGGGAGAGCAGGCCAAGGTAGGACAGAATTGTAATTGGGAGACAGGAAGTGACACTATTTTTCACAGTAAAATAAAAAAGAAAGGAAAGGAGAGAGATTAAGAGAGAAAATGAAATGCATAGTCTTTGCCAGGAGGGGATACAAACGATCCTTTCAAATTACAGAATGTCAGGAACTTACGTGATATCAGCATTAGGGTGAAGCCCAAAGACTTCGGGGTTATCTAGGGATGGCAGTGACTGGATATATTCAAAATACTGGTCCAAGGTCTTGCACAAGGGGATTTTATATCCAGTATAAAAACAGAATGACGGTTCAAACATCTTCTCACTGAACCAGACCTATATGGGAGAGAAAACAGGAGGAATAAAACTGACGCACATCTAAATGAAACCCGAAAATTGCCAGCATCAGGGAGTTAGGGTCCCCTTATTTCCATTTTAATTGTTTTCTATTTTGGGTTTGAAAGTACCTTAAAAAAATTTCACAAGGATAGTGTGGTTAGTATATAATTATACTAAGGATAGTATCATTAGACACATATTAAGAGAAGAGGGCACAACATAAAAACAATGAAAACTGGGTGTCTGTTTAACACCAAAGAAGATACTTGCTAAGGGGGAAGAGGAGAGAGCCAGCCTTGCAAGCACACTCTCCGCTGCTGCAGTAATTTGACGACCCTCCAGCCCACTTTTGAAAAGGTGGGGACGCATCGCAGAAGCAATAATCACACACACAAGAGCGTATCTGGGCGCTTTCACTGCCTCCCTTCTCCCTGCACAGGGCTCATGCCTGGGGGCTATGCTTGTGCTCAGCGGGGCTCTCGGTGGCACTGAACACCGCACACAGCCAGGAATACTTCTTACAAACATCTCCCTCCCGCCCAGAGTGGGGAGCGCTCCCTCTGTTAATTACGTTATGTCTCTGGCCACAAGAACCAAATACAGCCAACTATCTTATTGTTTGCCTGAAGACATCCTTTTCTCATTCCGTATGAATGGATTATCTGTAAGGTAACAGCATGAGAATAAATATATACTTGGTGTGAACAGACTTATCCTGAAGTGGAAAAAAAAAAGTTGCTGAATGCCTGTGAGCCTGATTTGAGGCAATGACTTCTGTGTCTAATGGCGTGATTTTCCCAGTAGGGAGGGAAATTACGGGTGGCGGGTGGTGTGGAAATGCAGGCAGGATGTCCGAATGGCTCAGAGGACTCCCTATGAAAAGAGTGGAGGGTTGTGCCTTCTTTCTGTTGGTCACTCTTACTCTAGTATCTTCCCTCCATATGCTTCTTTTTCCAGCTCTTTTTAGGTCCAGTGATTGCTCTGAAATACCCTGTGTACTGATTCTCCCTTTTCCACTCCTCGCCATTCTATCCTGTCCAACTCCTGTCCACAAGGCATTGTACCTGGAACAGGAACAGAATGCAAAGATGAGACACACACAGTCCTCTCCTTCAAGGAGCTTGTGACCCAGTAGAGCGATAAGCCTGTTACACGAGAACCACAATACAAAGTATGCTAAGGTGAGAGTCAGAGGAAAGAAAAATAAGCAAAGTCCTAAGCGGCTTAAAGCCAAGAAGAAAGGAAGGCCAGATGGATGTCAGGTAAAGCTTTATCTAGGAGATGATTTTGGAGACAGGACTTGAGGGGTAGGTTTTTCGGCAAAGCAACTCATGACTGGGGAGACCACATGCAAAGGCATAGAATAACTGATGTGAAAACGTGAAGCAGTTTGGGTAAATGACGAAATCATTCTATTTACCGCAGGGTAGTGGTAAGAGGACAGGAAAGGTCTTCATATTACGGATGACTGTGGATGTCAGGGTGAGAACCGGTGCTTAACTTAAGAAATGAGGAGCAGTTGAAGTTATCAGAGGAAACAGAGCTATGATACAGGTCATCATTTAGAAAGATTAGGTTTTTAGTCATGTGGATGACTAGGGAGGCGAAGGCCACAGGGTCTTCAGCACACAGACAACAAATGACCCACTGAGTTCTGTGTTGCCAGATGACATATGTCTATACAAGCAAAATGAAGCTTCTTCTTATTTTTCCATGACTTTATTTATATGCACACAAATAGCCGGATTCAAAAACACAAAAATAGGGAGTTCCCGTCGTGGCGCAGTGGTTAACGAATCCGACTAGGAACCATGAGGTTGCGGGTTCGGTCCCTGCCCTTGCTCAGTGGGTTAACGATCCGGCATTGCCGTGAGCTGTGGTTGCAGATGCGGCTTGGATCCCACGTTGCTGTGGCTCTGGCGTAGGCCGGTGGCTACAGCTCCAATTTGACCCCTAGCCTGGGAACCTCCATATGCCGCGGGAGCGGCCCTAGGAATGGCAAAAAGACAAAAAAATAAAAATTAAAAAAATTAAAAAATAAAAATAGTTGAGGTTGACCACATTTGGAGGTATAATCAAAATAGAGAACACACACAAAAAAAAAAACCAAAAACACCATAAAAACAAACTTAAAAAAAAAAAAGGGAGTTTTTTCCCTGGTGGCATAGCAATTAAGGACTCAGTGTTGTCACTGCTGTGGCTCAGGTTCAATCCCTGGTCCAGGAACTTCTGCACACCTCAGGCAGGGCCAAAAAAAAAATTTACAGAATGTGAAGTCTATGTGGAATTACTTTGGGGAATTCTAGAAGGTACCCTACAAAAATAAGCAGTTATCCTCCAAGGACAATGAATGAGGTGCTACAAGCATTGGTTTTAAGGGAAACATACCATAAGATGCTGAACAGAAAAAACAAACAAGGGTTCAAAGATAAGCCCTGCATTGAAAGTCACAGGGACAGAGGATCTGCTTTGAAGGCACAGGCTTACAGCTGAGGTGATTTTCACTTGGGCAACTCTGGGTAACGTGATCAGGGTACAGTGACAGCAGAGGGGAGGCCAGCTGGTTAGAAGGTGAGACTGAGCTGAGACTGAGATAAGACGAGGGAGGCAGGATGTGGACTCCGGTGCTTTTCTGCAATCTTCCTCAAGAAGGTTCCTGCTACCAGCCTCATGCAGTGACTTCATGTCCTTAGAGCCGGAGACCCAAACTCATCTCTCTCGTTACTAAAGGACCCTCTGGAACAGGCCCAGGCCAGACAGAGGAATGAAAGAAGGGAACAGGTGAGACGGGAGGTTAGAAAGGTGGAGGATGAAGTGCAGACTGAAGGAAGAAGTGGTGAGGCTCCAGGCCAAGGAAAGTGGAGAGACCGGGAGAAGGAGAGGGAGAGGGAGGGAGGGAGATGGACTACATCTAGGGGTAAAGGGAGGGGAACACAGTGGGATGAACTTCTCCTGTAAGACAGTAACTGCTGAGAACAGAGCACAGTGAAGCCGGAATCAGGTGATGTAAGGCGTGAGGGAGGGACAGAGCTGCTGTTAACTCTGGAGCAGCCAATGAGCTGGTTCCTGGATAAGAACTCTGTGTCTCTAGACCAGAATCAGAAGGTCTGTATCATCCGAGAGGTGCTTCTCCCAGCCTGGGCTCAGGCTCAGAGGACGGAGACTTGTAGGCTTCTGAGAGGGGGGTTGGGATCGGCTGACTGATCTTCCAATGGCTCCCCCCTCCCCCGTGCTGGGGTCAGAGAAGCAGAAGAGGAGACACAGGTTAGGGTCAGAAGGAGGAACTGCTCAGCACGAGATCTCGAAGGTGGAGTGGTCTGAGTGACAGACACTCCCTTGCCTGGGCTCGGCCGTCTACCTTGAGGGGACCATTAACCACTAGCAGCTTTCAGCTGTGACCCAGAGAGCTGGCTCTGGTTCTGATACACAGGGGAGCCAAGAGGTCTCTTAAAAATTCCCTTCGCTTTGCCAGCAAATGGCAGTATTCCTGCTACCTTTGGGTAAGGCAATTTCAATAAAACAGACAAACCGACCAAGACAGCTGGCTAATCAGGACTTGTCTTGAACCTGACCTTTTAGAAAATGAACTGAAATATTAAAAAAAAAAAAAGCTGATATAAAGTGTTGTAAAAAAAAAATTAGACCTAATTTTCAGGTTGTACACTGAGGTCAGTAAAAATTCAATCTATGCTGTCTCAGATGATAATAGTCCAGGCACATGAAATTCTCAACCTACTTCGATTAAATTATGCAAGTCATCAACAAACAGGTATTGGGTGTATTCCAGGTGCCCAAGAGAGCTGGGGGACTTGTTTCTTCACTTATTGGGCTGAGAGTCTAGTGGAGGAGGCAGACATGTGTGTTAGGATTACACGGTCCCTCCCCCACTCCTCCAGGCAACTGCTTACACCTTCTCCACTCTCTTCAAAGGTCCCAAACTTGCTCCCTGCATTCCTGAGCTGACAACCTGCATCCCCTTGAATGAAGCCAATGACGCTTCTTATTTCGCCCTGAACACACAGGAGAAAACCACCTCATCTTCTCCTATCAAGTCCACCAGTCTCTATGCCCATGTCCTCCCCCCATCATAAGGAGGGGGCTGCCCAGCCTCCTTCTCCCAGGAAAGGAAGGCAAAGTAAGAAGAGTGCAAAACAGCTCATACATGTATTGGCAAATCTAAATCAGACCTGGGGAGTTCTCGTGGTGGCTTAGCAATAGCAAATCCGACTAGTATCCATGAGGATGTGGGTTTGATCTCTGGCCTCGCTCAGTGGGTTAATAAGGATCTGGCATTGCCGTGAGCTGTGGTGTAGGTCGCAGATGCAGCTCGGATCCCGCATTGCTGTGGCTGTGGTGTAGGCCGGAACTTGCAGCTCCAACTGAACCCCTAGCCTGGGAACTTCCACGTGCTGCACAGGCAACCCTAAAAAGAAAAAAAAAAAAAAATCAGCACTGGTTGTAAAAATTACCAAAATGAGCAAAAAGAATGGGGATGAAAATAAAGAGGAACCAAAATATTTCCAAACAGTAACATGGAAGATGGCAGTCAGAGTTAAAGCCTAAAAGGTATGGTTAGATTTTTAACCTAAGTTACATTATGTTAGAAATTTAAGGTCTAGGGACAGGATACACAATTTTCAAACCAGTAGAGAGAAATAAAAATACATTTAAAAAAGATAAAACAGGAAAGATAGGGGGAATAGGCCAACAAAAATGTGGTTAACGAAAACCACAAAATACTATGGAAGAAGTCAAAATACAGCAGTCACTACAATAGTAAAATGATTAATTTGCCTGTTAAAATACAAAGACTCTCAGATTGAATATTGAAAATTCCAGCTATTTGTTATTTGTTGGAGATAAATCTAAAACGATGACACAGAAAGGTTTAAGCAAAAAGAACAGAAAGAGAATATACCAAGTATATTAAAATTATGTATTTCTAACCATCAAAAGACCAATAAAAGAGTGAAAAGTCAAAGCTCAGAGTGGGAAAAGACATCTGCAACCACGTAATTAATCAAGAATTTGCATCTAGAATATGCAAGAAGCTTCTATAAACAATTTTAAAAAAAAAAAAAAAAAGACAGACAACCCAAGAAAAATAGCAGCGAGAATGTACAAGCAAGTCACAAACAAGAAAATACAGTGAATGGGTATGTGAGGCTGTGGAACTCCATTAGTATTTCGAAAAGTAAATATTAAAACCAAATTGAGATACCATTATATCCACCATAATGGCTAACATCAAAGAAACTAATAATACCCAGTGTTGGTGAAGATGTAGAGAAATAAGGTACCTCGTACTTCAATGTATAAACTGGAACAACCACTTTGGAAATCACGCTCCACTAAAATGGAAAATACACAAATTCTATAAACTATCGTTCCATTTCTAATAGAAAGGCATATCCACATGCACTAAGAAACGGACAAAAATGTTCCCAGATGCATTGTCTATAATAGTTCCAAATGGCAACAGTCCTAACACCTACCAATATAATCCAGTGGAATGCTATACAGTAAGGAAAATGAGTAAACTGCTACTACATGGTGCAACATGGACAAACCCTAAAATATCATACTGAGAAAAAGAAGCCAGATGCCTAAGAAAACACATTCTATGATGGCAAAATAAAGCTATATACTTAGATAGTGAAAGTATAGTGAGAAACAAATGGTTTCTATAAAAGTCAAAATTGTGGTTACATAGGAGGAATGACAAGTTGTGATGGAGAAGGGGCATGCATGAGCCTTAGGGGGTGATGGACACATTCAGGGTCTATTCAAAGAAATTTTAAAGCTGAATGTTTATGTTTTTCTATATTGGGCTATATTTCTTTTTCTTTCTTTCCTTTTTTTTTTTTTTTGTCTTTGTCTTTTTAGGGCAGCATCCGTGGCATATGGAGGTTCCCAGACTAGGAGTCTAACCAGAGCTATAGCTGCCAGCCTACACCACAGCCACAGCAAGGCGAGATCCAAGCCACCTCTGCGACCTACACCACAGCTCACGGCAATGCCGGATCCTTAACCCACTGAGCGAGGCCAGGGACTAAACCCACAGCCTCATGGTTCCTAGTGAGATTCATTGCTGCTGTGCCACAATGGGAACTCCTATATTGGGCTATATTTCACCTTTTTTAAAAGTAGGTTAAATTTTTAAAAAATTTATCAGGCAAATACTAAATAAAGGTCAATTTCCTTTCTTCATCTTCCTTGACTTCTCTTCTCAGTTGACATTTCTCCTTTCTCAATACATTAAAGTACTCGAGGTACCTTACTTTTTTTTTTTCCTTTTCTTTCCCTATTCTTTCTTCTTAGATGATGATCTCATCTAATACTTGACTTTCAATGCCATCTCTATATGACGAAGTCCAAAATCTTTTTCTCCAGACCTGGGCTCTCTCCTGAGCTCCATGCCTGTAAATCCAACAGCCTTATTTATCTGCATTCATTTTCTTATTTAACAAATATTTACTGAGCACCTACTATGTGCTAGATTCTGTTCCAGAGGCTGGGAATTTGACAGTGATGTAACAGGTAAAGTCCCTGCCCTTATGGAGTGGACAGTCTTAGACAACTCCATTTGGATGTCTAGTAGGCATCTCAAAAGTTACATGATCAAAACAGAACTTCTAATCTCCACCCCCAGCCGATAAAACTCATTTTCCTCCTCCAGTTCTTTCCCTTCTCTCTAAATAGTCCCATTCTCCATCCAGTTGCTTAGGTCAAAACCAGGAGCAATCCTTGACCCCATTTCTTTCACCATCAGCATTCTGCTGGTAGTACCTATATAACATATCCAAAAATTGAACCACTTCTGATAGTCTCCAGTGCCAAAACTCCAGTTTTAGGTACTTGTGCAATTATTCTAACAACAACAAAAAAAGATGCCTACTAAGGCATCTTTTTTTTTTTTCTCCTTTAAACCTCAGATACAGAGGGGAGTTTATCATATTCCTGTACTTTATTATTCTAATGAATCTAGACCCTTTTCATTTTAGGTTTTTCCCATTCATCCCTGATATGCACTCCCAGTCTCCTTCCCTTTGAGGGCTTCTCTTTAGATGTATTTGATATATGTCCCTAAATTCATGTATTTATTCTTGAGAAACACACATGTATCACTTTATAGATCTTTTGTTTTTTAGAGCTCTGCATGCAACACTATGCTCTTAAGATCTAAGCACGACGTCCTATGGATCATTTCTTCCAAGTACTGCACTGTAGTCCAAGATAGGTATCTAATTCATCTATTCCTCTGTGACAGACTCCTAGGTTGCTTCCAACTTCCCATGTTCCCAAACAATACTATGAATAATAATATCTTTGTACATGTCCACAGACCTGTCTGACAATTTCTCTGGAGCAGGACTCTGGTTCAGAGGATAGTCAGATCACACATGCTTGATATGATGAAGTGCCACCAGCTTGCACCCTTGCAGAGTGAGCAACAGTATTCCACTGTGCTCCCCTACTACTTCTTAACCACTCTCTTAGGCTTGTTAGGCATCTGTAGGAAGGATACACCACCAGATCCTTCCTCAGGACTCAGGCACTTGCTCCTGCAGCTGTCTGGAGCACTGACCACAGAGAACTCACAACCGTATCCCTCCCAGGAACTACTCACCAGAAAGGAGCTACCTCAAGCAAGCTCAAGCCCTGGGGGAAGGGAGGACCCACAAGCAGATCTCCAATACAGTCTGTTTCTGGAGAACCCAACCTATGGCGGTTGCCTGCAGCTCCACGCGCAATATTGCCATGAACATCATTATACATCTCCGGTGGTGGACTTGTTCTAGAAATGTTCCGGGATGTATCTACCCGGGATACTTAAGTTTTGCCCAGCTGCTTTCCAGGAGGCCTGCACCAGTTTAACCTCTAGCAGCCAGGCTCCCACCTCCACACGTGTTTACCAACAACTTTTCACCGCCCACCTTTTCCCACATATGGCTTTGAGAAAAACTTGCAAATCTTAGTAAGGGTTGAAAAAAAATTCAGACTTCTGGTCAACCTCCAGTTTCCCAAAATACCACCAACACTTGTGCTTTGTTGTTGAGGTCTTAAATTTGTCAAGGGGAAAAAAAATCAAAGAATTATTGACTTAGATCTTAATATGAAGAACTCAAATAACCAGAAAATACTCATATATCTGATTTCTTTTTCCACTTAGGTAATGTATATTGCTTCTTTAACATGTAAAAATTTTGAGAATAATTTGAGTCTGATAGATGTACTTATACTATCCATCCTTCACACGAAAGCCAGAACTGCTAGGAGATAATAATCTACAGAAAATGTTTACCCACATGAGCTATGCAGATTTTACTGGGCACACACACACACACACACAAAATGAACAATTCATCAATTTTCAATTGTCAGTCCTAATGGAAAGAGATGAGAAAACTCAAATTTTGGCTCATTTTCCAATCACTTATCTTGGGGTTTGAAACAGCCATGAAGACTTGCAATCAGAGGAAAAGGCAGAGATATTATGTCCAGTGTCTTTATAGGAGGGGGAGCGGGGAGAGACCCTGGATGTGAGGAGCTAATCTCTACGGAAGATCCACAGACCATTGAAAGTTGACCTCTGCTCTGTTCTGGACTACAAGTAAATTGCTGGTTGGTTTGGTCTTCGTTTTGGTTTTGGTTTGCTCTGGTTGCCTGATTCTTTTCAGCAGCTCTGCTGTATATTTTTTCCCCCTTAAGGTCAGCCTATCTATTATAAACAAAACTATAATTCAAAAAGATACATGTTCACTGCAGCACTATTCACAATAGCCAAGATAAGGAAATAACCTAAATGTTCATCTACAGATGAATGGATTAAGATGTGGTACCTGGGAGTTCCCATCGTGGCTCGGTAGTTAACGAATCCGGCTAGGAACCATGAGGTTTCAGGTTCGATCCCTGGCCTTGCTCAGTGGGTTAAGGATCCGGCGTTGCTGTGAACTATGGTGTAGGTCGCAGATGAGGCTCAGATCCTGCGTTGCTCTGGCTGTGGTATAGGCCAGTGGCTATAGCTCCAATTAGACCCCTAGCCTGGGAACCTCCATATGGTGTGGGTGTGGTCCTAGAAAAGACAAAAAAAAAAAGAAGATGTGGTACCTATATACAATGGAACATTATTTGGCCATAAAAAAGAACAAAATAATGCCATTTGCAGTAATATGGATGCAACTAGAGATTCTCATACTAAATGAAGTAAGTCAGAAAGAGAAGGACAAGTACCATATGATATCACTTACATGTGGAATCCAAAATATGGCACAAATTAACCTGTCTTACAAACAGAAACAGACTCACAGACATAGCAGACCTGTGGTTGTCAAGGGGCAGTGGAAGGAATGGAATGGACTGGGAGTTTGGGGTTATTTGATGCAAATTATTACATTTAGAATGGATAACAATAAGGTCCTATTGCACAGCACAGGGAACTATATCCAATCTCTTGGGGTAGAACATGGTAGAAAATTTTATATATAAATAAAAGTTACATACATATAGAATTATTTATATTCATATAGATGTGAATGAACATGTGTGTGTATGTATGTATGTATATGCATGACTGGGTGACTTTGGTATACAGCAGAAGTTGACACAGTATTGTAAATCAACCATCCTTTAAAAATCCCCAACTATTCTTGTTTAACAGGAAGATGCAGTGAGAGGTGTCCCCACGGTTTTCTTTCTAGATTGACTTACCCTAGCAAAGCAGTTAAGCAGACGTTTATCAAAGTCGTCGGTGACTCTGCCCCCATATTGTACTTCTCCAATCATGTACCGAACAGTGCTCCATGACACACCCTTTACAAAAAACAGAAAAGGAGTATTCATGGTCAACATAAACAATTCTAAATATTTCAGATCTTTCTCTGGAAAAAGGAAGCACTAGCTAGACTGCATTTAAAATGACTCATTATCTTATATTAATAACTCTTGCTCTTACGTGACTGGAACAGCTATGGTTTGTTCACAAAAGGAAAATCTACAATACTAAACATTGGTGAATATAATGCTCATTGATTCTTTAAAATAGGGGGAAAGGAAGATTATTTTTCAGTCTGCGGGTGCAATTACCTGTAATACTCATTATTGCAATGGCAAACTGTTGGAGAAGAAAAAAGTCACGTTTAGTGAAGAAAGAAGAAAAATCAAGTAATCAAAGCTTCAATATGTTCTCAGTAAGGTATTTTTTCAATCAGTATGAGAACAACTAGAAAATTCACCAGATTTTTCTATAATGCAATCCTCTGCTATCTCATTATGTGAGCTATAACTACCTCAAAGTATTTATTAATTTCCATAGCAACCTTATACTGGCAATGCACTTCAGATATTAATAGTTGATTTTTTTTTTTGTCTTTTGTCCTTTTTAGGGCCACACCCAGGGCATGTGGAGATTCCCAGGCTAGGAGTCTAATTGGAGCTGCAACCGCCAGCCTACGCCACAGCCACAGCCACGCCAGATTTAAGCCACGTCTGAGACGTACACCACAGCTCACGGCAATGCTGGATCCTTAACCCACTGAGCGAGGCCAGGGATCAAACCCACAACCTCATGGTTCCTAGTCGGATTCATTTCAGCTGCGCCACAACAGGAACTCCAACAGTTTTTATTTTTAAAGAAAGTGTGTCAATACATTTAGGGTAGAAGTAAGGATGCCTGATTTTTACTTACTTTCTCTTGGTTAAAATTTTATTTTTCAGCTTCATTGCCTTTCAAAGCAATGATTTCAAGGTAACTGTAACGTGTATATATATATATATATATGAAAAACGATAAATAATTACAAAATGTGAACCCATATAATTTTTCATCAAAATGTCATACTCAATTTAATATCCCTCGGTTATTTCTAAGAAAAATGATGGCTTGATTCTAGAGTTCCCCCTAACCCAGATAATAATTCATCATGGCTCACCATCATCATATGATACCGTGGAATCTACAATTACCTTCAAGATCTACTATGATGAGGGAGAGAGGGAGAGGCAATAGGAAACTTGTATTTATCAAGCCCTTACTAGGGCCCAAACACTGTGCTTTCACAAATGCAACCCCATTTATTCCTCATGGAAACCGGGATTATTTTATCTTTTTTTTTTTTTTTTTTTTTAGGGCTGCACCTGTGACATATGGAGGTTTTCAGGCTAGGGCTCAAATTGGAACTGTAGCTGCTGGCCTACATACACCACAGCCAGAGCAACACAGAATCCAAGCCGTGTCTTCGACCTACACCACAGCTCACGGCAACGCCAGATCCTTAACCCACTGAACAAGGCCAGGGATCAAACCCATGTCCTCATGGATACTAGTTGGGTTCGTTAACAACTGAGCCATGAAGGGAACTCCTAGGATCATTTCATAGGTAAGGAAACAGGCTCTGAGAAGCTTATCATCTTGCCCAAGCTCATGGGAAAAACAGAATTCCCACTCTCTTGTAACACAGGTGGAAAGGACAACTGGGTGTGCGTTCTTAGCTCAGGGACCTTGAGGAAGTCTTTTATCCTCTCTTGTCCAGTGCCTCGTCAGCAAAATGGGGACAATAGTAATGCCTTCTGTATCTGCCTCCCTGAGCTGTGAAAATAAAAATGAGACCCTGCTCTTGCGGGTACTGACAAACTGTGAAGCGACACACAGAGGTCAGAGGCCATCGTTAGAAATTGTTGCTATTTCTCTGCATAAGCTTAAGTATCTGTTAAGATGGGGCTTAAGGGGCGAAAGAACGTTCGTATGGGCTGGGCGATCACATTCTCACTTCTGAAGAGGATTCTGAGGAGGCACGAGTGAGCTAGAGGAAGAAAAGTTGAAGATACACATTCTCTTGAAGTGTACGTGGCACATGGATGTGCTATGCACACGCTGAGTTTCATCAGTGCTCTGCCTCTGCTGGGTACCTGCTCAGGAGAAGGCAGGTGCACTCCTGTGGGCAGTGGGGGTGTGAGTGGAGATGGCTGGACCAGTAAGCGGGTGCTTGGAATGCTCGGTCCCTTTTGGGGGAGATGAGGGGGCCTCAACAGGGTCACTGTATATTCCAGACTGGGAATATACACAGAACATCAAGGACTGCAACAACAATAGACAAAAGAAACCATTTTACTCACTTTCTTAATATCGCATTCATCAAGGTGATTCTGAATAAACTGAACACTGGCTGAAAAGTCAGCAGAATTAAATTCATAAGGAATATTCCATCCTAAGGGGCCAAATTTGCGTCGCTCCTTAAAAACACCAAAGAAAATTGTTGGTTGAGATTTTTAACTTGTATGCAGCTGATTCCTTTTTTTTAAATTACTAAAACATAAAGTACAGTAAAATTAAGGCATGATATTGAAATAAGTTGATGTCATAAAAGAACAATATATGACTTTGGATATATTGAGCATTAGAAATACTATCCCCTGGCTCTAGAGGCAGATGGCTTACAAGAACAGATGTCCAAATATTTGCCAAATTGGAGATCCTGGGTTCCAAAAGTCCAGGTCTCTACTGTCAACTCAAAAAAGTGCACTAGGTACTCAATAAATTATCTGTTGAATGAATTCAATTTATTTTAAACTGAGCTCTTGAAAGTTTCAAATGTTAAACTTTGAATTTTGGTTTTTCAAGTTGAACAACTTAAGCACTCAAGACTCCCTGCTGGTTTTGACTTCCTGCTGGTTTGACTTCACAGGCTTGCAGTTTCGGGTTCTGAAAACTAAAAATTTTATGTTGTAAAATATGACACGTCTGTCTTAAAACACTCCTATTGTCCTCACTGGTTCTCTCCTATGAAATCGTTTTAAATTGCCCAATTACTCATAAATAATCAAACAGGGCTCAGGTCAAATGACTCAATTGCTTTGACATCTTGGAGACCATTTGAAAGGAATGTAAGTGTTAGAACTGATAGGGCCAGGCCCTGATCACCTAGCAAACCATATAAATTAACTCAAATGCTACCGTACCATCAGCTTTCCCTGCCTCCACTCACACTCAGTCTCACTAAGGTCTGATTATTGATTCAGATTCACTCCTGGACTTTTGACTGTGCCTTTCCATGTGGAGAACAGAATCCCAACAATAACCACGGGAAAATGTAATTCTGCTTCTCTACCTCTCAATATATACTAAGTGCATCTATGGATTCTTTCTCTCCATTGCCTTCCCCAGCCCCACGCGTGCTCACGCAAACACACACACACACATACACACACACACGAGTTTCCACAAGCCATTCCAATACTTCTTACTATAGCTGTTCCACGCTTTAGATCCAGAATAATACCCCCATTTAAATGAACCCAAATGAATGTTAGTTTGAACAAATTCAGGGACAAGTCAGAGAAGAAACTGAGAAAGGGAAAAGGTTTAATTACTGGTTTTTATGGTATGCTTCTTAGCTATTGAATAAACTATCAAAATTAATTTGAGTCCAATGCCCCGGCCCTTGGAGATAAGACTGAGGGCCAACAAATAACCCTTAAAAATGTAAGCTACTATATTATTGCTAGAGCTCTTCTTCAGGGTAGGGTGTCAAATGTCACATTGACATTTGCACGGCGGGTGTATCTCATAACCCCATTCCTTAGCTAATTAGATTAAAAAAGGACAACCAAGCCCCCAAAGACCCAATAATCTCCCTTCTCACAGGAATTTGGACTCAGAGTCCAGAATTGCTACTGGGAGTCTGTCCTAGTCAGAGCTTAACCTAGGGAGATTTGTAAACACGGGAGAGTGAAGCACCACCTTCCACCTCAAACACAGGGAAGAAAAGGAGGAGCGAGGGCAACCTCAACAAGAGGAGACATCGCTCCTATTTTTGTCTTTCCCTTTGCACCTGCATCTTAGGAAAAGGATCATGGCTGTCTAATAAAAATTAGTTGATTATGATCAGAATGAAAGGCACTCTCTCTCTCACTCTCTGGAGGGTCAGTTTGGGGGCCGACATATAGTTTTGACTTTCTTAAGTGGATCCCCTCAAACACTGAGCTGGGTCTCTTCCAGGTTATTCTGGGAGCAAGGGTGGGACAGCAGCAGGAAAACATATTCAGCAAACCCTTGAGTCACTGGAATTTCTTCCATCTTGAGGACTTCAAAGAGAAGAAGGCTAATCGCTCAGGAATAAAAAGCAAATGTTTTCCCATTTTTTAAAAAAGAGAATCAACTCTAAAATAGTTTTACCTGTGTTTGACTTAATTTTGAAAATTTACTGTTTAATCAGACAGGAGACCGAATGAAGAACAATTCTTTATTTCCAATTACTGAAGCTGCTTAAATTGGCACTCTGGAAACACTCCTATTTACACGCACTGTGAATAATTGCAATTCAGTTGCTCCTTAAAGTGGGATCTTTGAAAATTGCCCTAATGCTGAGGTTTGCTTCATTTTACATTACTTACTCTCCATTTTCATTTAAAGTATTCACTTTTTAGGTTGGTGCAGTAAAGTCATAGACCATTTAATTCCTTTTGAGGATTAAAAAAAAAAAAAAAGAGGCAAAAATCTTGGTGTCTTTTCTTTCAAAAAAAAAAAAGAGGTCCTTTCACTTCCTTGCTTGTGTGTGTATGTGTGTACTCACTGATCCTTATAAGTGACAATAAAGGGAAAAAAAAAAAAACCCTGAAGGATCACCTTGGAATAATATCAGAATAGACTCAAACCACTGGAACTCATTTGGAAGCTCAAGAGCAGAGGACTTTGCCAGAATTTGGAATACTGACTCTCTCCAGTCCAATCAGTATTTTTCAAACTATGGGATGAGTCCCTCATGATGTGATGGAAAAATACTAGAATTGGTGAATTTTCCAGAAGTTTTAATCTAGTGAAGAAAATAAGATTTAGAAACAAGGAAAGAACAACATGGTAGAGAGTATAATTAACTGTCAAAACTTAACAAGTGATAAGCTTGAAGACATTTAATCAGAGGCTCCTGGGAAAATGAAACAGCAGCTGGTCTTCGAAAGGAAGGGAGAAAAGAATCTTGGGCTTGGTGAAGGTCAGAAGCAAAGACAGGAACACAAAGCCCATGATTTACCCAGAAGGAGGCTGCAGGATGGACAACCTCTGCTGAGTAACCCGAACTACATACCCAAGTGATGATTCAGAGAGGGAAGGTAAGCAGATCCAAGCATCAGGAAAAAGAGCTAAAACCCAGAAAGGAGGAGTTCCCGTCATGGCGCAGCGGAAACGGATCTGACTAGGAACCATGAGGTTGCAGGTTTGATCCCTGGCCTTGCTCAGTGAGTTAAGGATGTGGTGTTGCCATGAGCTGTGGTGTAGGTGGCAGGCGTGGCTCGGATCTGGTGTTGCTGTGGCTCTGCTGTAGGCTGGCAGCTACAGCTCCGATTAGACCCCTAGCCTGGGAACCTCCTTATGTTGTGGGTGTGGTCCTAAAAAGAGACAAAATACCAAAAACAAACAAACAAACAAACAAAAAACCCTGAAAGTTGTTATTATCCATTACTAAGCGGGAGAGTGAAGATTTTAGGAAGGCCAGCACACTCCCTGCTGAATTTAACCATAATGATTCCTTCTTCTTTTTTTTTTTTTTGCTTTTTAGGGCTGCACCCACAGCATATGGAAGTTCCCAGGGTAGGGGTCCAATCGGAGCTGCAGCTGCTGGTCTACACCAAAGCCACAGCAAGGCTGGATCTAAGCCATGTCTGTGACCTACACCACAACTCATGGCGACGCAGGATCCTTAACCCACTGAGCAAGGCCAGGGATTGAACCCACGTCCTCATGGATACAAGTCAGATTCGTTACCAAAGAACATATAACATATGCAACTACTGTCGAAATATGGAAAACCTGGAATCCTCCTTAGAACACTGAAGAAAAAATTGTACAATGGATATGTACAATAATAACATGATGTCAAGGCTTCTTTCAGTTTTATGGTAGAATTTACCTCAGTCCAAAGATCCTCCCTTCCACAGTCCAATGCAGAATCACTTCAGCCCCATCTTCCAAACGAGGCTTTCTTTAGGGCATCACACCCTATTTATTTAATAGCTAGAGCTCACATAAAATGAAAAGTACAATCCATACGCAACAATCCAAAGGAAACTTCAGCATGTAAAACTGATTAACAGAAATGGTTAGAACTACTGGGAAACACGATAGAAGAAAGTGTAAAAGATCTTTTTTTTAAAAAAAAAATCTGTCTCATGTTACTGTAATTATTCTAAAGAGATGTGCACTAAGGACTTGAAAACCACGTCTCCCAAAGCAAGAAAGAACTGGTAGACAGACTCGTACATTGGAAGGGCATGTCCGTCAAGGCTTAAACTTGGAAAAAAAAAAAAGAGAGAGAGACAAGTAAACACTTTTCTGAATGAGGAACTGCTAGCAGAGGCATTCCCTGGGTTCCATAGATATGGCCATTTTAATTAAATATTTAAAATTTTAAAATGAACCATGGGAAAATTTCCAAGTTTGCAACTGTAAGCCCTTAGAGCTCCTAATCAAAGACTCTCGCAATAAACCTCAAAGAGTTGTGTAAGTCAAATGAGAGGGAGAAATATCCAAACAATGAAAGGGACATAAAAATGACTAAAGATTCCTCCCTTAAGGGCAGTGGCTCTTTGCAAGTTAAGCTCAATCCTCCTTGCAGGTTGGAATCCCTTGGGAAATTTCTGAAAGGACTCAGCACCCCACCCCAACACCTCCTCCAGGGCATTCTGGGGCCCAGGCAATGCCTGAGAAGCACTTCTTATGATGTGCACTTAATAAGGGTCCAATGTGCTGCATAAACAGTAGGAGGCACATGGACCATCGATAGGAACAAAACAGGAAAGACTCTGACTTTCTGCAGGAGCCTTTAGGAGGAGACTACAAGTGGAACAGTTGAGTTTCAGAAGACCAAGACTTTGGAGGAAGATACATTTAAAATTAAAATCCTGACAGGTGAGTATGGGCTTGCTCTGAAGCCCAGATCTGTGCTACACTGGAGTTTCTGGGAAACTGCAGAGGGAGAATATTGAGGCCAGAGGGAAGCTTCCCTCAAGAGTCTCCGAGAGTCAAGAGGATGTGGCCCCATTCGCAGGAAGGAGTGGCCCGAGAAGAGGAGGCAAGCGCCACACTGCTGGAAGGAGAGGATCCCTCAGGGAGGGCAGGAGGGCTGGAAGGCCAGGGCAGAGACATCAGCCATCTGCAGCAAAAGCGGCTGGTGCTGCATGACTTCCGGGCCAGCGTGGATGTTAAGTGTCTGGAGGAGAGGGGAGGGAAGCCGGGGAGTGTGGAACAAGAAAGCCTAGTTCAGAAGTGGATGGTGCGTCTCTGCAACTTCCCACGGTGACACACAGGGCACCCCCTCCCAATGCCCAAGCCTGAACCCATCCTGCTGACAGCACCCACCACTCTGATATCCAAGAAAGTTGTCCTGGACCAGCCAAACCTACTTCCCCTTCTTACAGGTCGTGGGGTTGCTCATTTCGTCCTCTGCAAGAGGAGTAGGGTCTGCATAACACATGATGCCCTTGGGTTGAGGTGAGTCGACGGTGTGTTGCCAAACCATGACTGGGTGAGAGAAATACCTGTAGGGTGGGTGGGTGGGTGGTGGTGCTGCTGCTGTGTGTGTGGCTATTTTACTAGGTCCTGCCTTCTAATGTGTGAGGGACTCTAGCAGGTGCCCCTCCCTAGCCCAGGAGCTCCAGATTATGTGACATGAACCAAAACCCTTTTCTTTTTTTCAATCTCCACAAGGACAAAAGTATATATACACGGTGTTTGTATAAAGCAAGGGATGTCTGGGTTAATTTGGAGGGATCAATTAATCAATTAACACATCAGGGATTTGGCTATTATGTCCAACCCTAGAAAAGCATAAACCACAATCTGTCTAATTCGGAACAGTCCTTCCTATAACAATAGTTTCTTAAACTCAGATGTGCACACAGATCACCTGGGCATCTTTATTACAATGAAGATTCCAATTCGGCAGGGTCTAGAGTGGGGCCTGAGACTCATCTCTTACACGTTCCCGGGTGATTTGGATGCTGCTGGTCTCAGATCACAAAGCCCTAAAGAATTCTGGATGTTTCTCTCAAGCTGGCTCTATCCTAACCAAGAAAAGGTTATGTTTAGGCAATGTCACAGTCAATATTTCTGAAAGCGATGAAAGTAGAACAGGAGGGAAAATGCTTGAATCAGCTACAGTTCCTCTGTAATCACAGAACTGGATAACAGTGTTATAAACGGGAGAACGCTTGAAAAATCACCTCCTTCTGCCTCTAGACACACAGATGGGGCAACAGGCCCCGAGAAGGACATAACTGGACAAGCCTTACAGAGCTCATTGATGTCACAGCAGAGCTAAAGTCCAGGCTTCCTGACTCTCCATGAAGTGCTCTTTCTAGCACGCTACGATTAGAGTTTAAAAGACCTTCAACTTTTTATTCACAGCCCTGCCACTGTTAGCTTCACAGCCCTAGTAGTGGGGATTTTTTTTTCTGTTTTAGCCCAAATACAAGTCACAGTAAGTGCAAGCACACTTCAGGCGCATGACTAGACCACGGTTCTATTGTTCTTCTTTCTAGCACCTGGATAATGGCCACTAAAAGCACAGTTTGCCATGTTGACCATATGGAAAATACCCCCAGTCATCTGTCCATGATAAGCAGGGTGGAAAAGCTGAATCATCACTACTAGGAAAAGAATCATAAAGTTTATTATTTGTGAATTGAGCATTAAATAACAGAGTTAAAGTAATATTTGTATTAGAATGTGATAAGGTCTAGCAAACCCAACAATTCCCAGATAAGAATGTATGAAATCAGCTTCAGTGACTTGAAAACTATAATTTATGATCCAAAGGCCACAATGGAACTTAGTAAAAATAACCACCCACAAAGCATTTAACCTGAGTTTAACTCTCCCAGGGTTGGGGGACAGATAAGCACCAGCCGTGCCCTCTACAAAGAGCCCTCTCTGCCAGGCAGCATGAAACCTGGCCAAGTGGTGGAGACAAGGAGGCTGCAGGTAAATATGCCCAGTATTTTCCAGGGTAGGCACCACAAATGCCCTCAACCTTTGGGCAGGGTAGAGAGAGATGAGCTCAGACTCTGCCGGCCACTGTGCACAGCTAAGCATGACTCCTGGTTCAAGCCAGCTGATTCATCTCGTCCTCACTCCAACCTCAGGGAAAGAAGAAATGCAGGAAGGAGTTAAAGGAGCCCCTTCATCTCTCTGTGATATCAAGGGGTGAATCAAGTTAATTAAAATTACACTGCTTGCAAAAATAGAACAAAACATAAAAATCGATATATAGAACAAAACCGTAACTAATGAAAAAAAAATCCCATAGAGACATTGCTGGGTAGCCATGAAATTATGAAATGACTACCTAAGCACATGGTAAAAGCAAACAGCAAAAACCTGAAAAAGACAAGTGACTCTCGTGACTCCTCTTCCTTCACACGGTGTGTCGAAACATATGCAGAGTTGCCTGGTGGCTCAGCAGCTAAGGATCTGAGGTTGTCACTGCTGTGGCTCAGGTCGCTGCTGTGGCTTGGGTTCGACCTCTGGCCTAGGAGTTTCCACATGCCTCAGACAAGGCCAAACAACAACAACCAAAAAAACATACTTGCATCCAAGGAAGGCAGCATGGAGTTTGATTCCTAGCTCTACAATTTAGGAAAGAACGTAATCTCTCTGAGTCCCAGTTTCTCACCTTTAAAATAGTGATAAGGATCTCATTGTGGCTCAGCGGGTTTAAGGACCCAATGTTGTCTCTGTGAGGATGCGGGTTTGATCCCTGGCTTCAGTCAGTGGGTTAAGGATCCAGCACTGCAGCAAGCTGTGGCTTGAATCTGGTGTTGCTGTTGATTGGATATAGTGCCCTGTTGAGTGGCTGTGGTGTAGGCTGGCAGCTACAGCTCCGATTTGACCCCTAGCCTGGGAACCTCCATATGCTGCAGGTGTGACTGTAAAAAGAAAAAAAAAAATGGTGATACATCCTATCTTGAAAAGTGGTTGCTAGCAGGACATGAGATGATGTATATAACATTCCCAGCCAGCATAGGCACTTTCAAGGCCAAGCTCCAACCGCATAATCCATGGGTTCATCCCATTTGTTGAGCTCTGGCAACACCCCTGCCCCAGTTGCTGCTTTGATGGGAAGGGTGAGGGTGTGGGGGATTCAGCAGTTACAAAAGGACAAAGTTGTTTCTCTGGAGAGTCGAACCCTTCAATGGCCAGGGTTGGGGCAGGGACAGGAGGGCCTGTTGAATACATAAACAAGTATGCAAACCCTGTACCAGGTGGGGAAAAGTGCCCTAAAGGAACAGGAAAGCAAGGTGAGAAGAGCAGGGAGCAGAGAGGCCAACAGCATCTTTAGCATCCTTTAAACGTGCCAACTGCTCTCCGAGATTACCTGCACAGTGGAGTGTAAAATGCCACGGCGTAAAGCATTGGCTTCCACATGGGCAAATTACTGATATCCAGGAGGTCTTGATTAATCCCAGCAAATGTTCTCTTCAAACCTGCACGTACGCCTTGGGGTGGCTCATTAGTGAATTTGAGAGAAGTCTGTCATGAAAAGCAAACAGTAGTTTTGTTTCTATCAATTACTGTGCAGGATAACATAGAAATTACAATACATCAGACAACACCATGCTTAGGTACATAAATGTGTAAACGAGTTACATTGATCAGAGTTAAAGCCCAACTATTAATACCAAGTCTTAGAACTCTTCTGTGGGGATATTTACTACATAATCTTCACAATTAGAGTCACGGGAAAGGATTTTGCAATGCAGATATTACTGAACCAAAAAGGCCTATCATGTGTTCCCTCTTTCAGCAATGCCAGTCATGTCATCTTTATTCACGTAGCTCAGGGAAAAGACACGCCTCTCATAGTAACGAACCTGAAGCAATGTGATAGGAAACCGATCGTGGGGCTCGGTGGTTATCCACACTCGGAAAGTATCATCGCTGGCGTCAGTGGTGATCAGTGTCTCTAGCAATTCTTCCATGAATTCCAGGCCAAGGTGACAATTCTGGAGTAATACCCAGCCACCCTGGATTCAAAAATGATTTCATATTCATTTCTCGTAACTTTTTGGCTATAACTTTAATAAAACAATATGTACAAACGTTTTAAAACTTTATCTGTTGAGCACTTTTTTTATTAGCGTTTAGTTGATTCACAGTGATGTGCCAATTTCTGCTGTACAGCGAAGTGACCCAGTCTCTCTCACTCACACACACACACACACACACGTATATATTCAGTCCTTTTCTTATATTATCTTCCATCCTGCTCTATCCCAAGAGATTGGATATAGTTCCCTGTTGAACACATATTTTTAATAAAATCATTATAGGTCAATGTAATCATTTTCCCCCTGCTACGGGTAAAGCTGATTACTTGGATACTTGGAATCAGCTGGGTTCAAAATGATTGTATTCCGCCACCCCTGGTACCGAAGGGAACAGGAGTGAAAAACCTGAAGTTACATTTGTTTAAGTACAGTGTGGGCACCATCTACTGGGGGGAATGGGTATCTTGGAATCTGTAACTTAAATTGTCCTGCCTGAGGTAAATCAGAAAGGACTCACCCCCCAAACCAAGCCATCTGTTGTTAAAAAGAGAGGTACTTATTACTTCATTAAAGTTGGAGGTGTCCACAAACACTCACTAACAATCAAGTTAGGAAGAAAAGAGAATTTTATTCGAGCCTAATGAAGATTAGCGCCTGGGAGACACTCAGAAGCTCTGAGAACTGTTAGACGTCCGTCCAAGGCAGTCATATAAACTTTCAAGACAAAGGATTGTACATCAAAATGAAATGCTGACATTTCACATAAAGGTCACCAAAGATGCATGGTTCGGGGAAGCACATACAAAGCCACCAGTCACCATGACCCCGTACAGAGTTGGGAAAGAATGCTAATCTTTTAAGAAGTTACATTGCTAGAGTCGGAAGAAAGGAGAAAAAAAATTGATCTTTGTGTTCAAGCAGGGGTTTCTCCCAGAGGATGTATGGTTAATGTGTAATGCAGACACACAGCACCCACTAAAAGAGGAGACCCAAAAGAGCAGAGAGAGAGAACTGTATGTTTAAATTTTCTTCTCCTGCCTTAATATATACACTTTATTTCACCAGAGTCAATATATTTGGTGACATTTTCTACCTTAATACTAAACCTTATTTGTCATCACACCTCCCATATATTTCCGAAACCCCAAAGCTTATTGAGCACTACCTAAATACTTGATAAAACTTTCTTTAGCAACACAAGTTGCGTATTCATCACCATTCTCTGAGGACATAGTTTTTTAGCTAGACAATATGTTGATATCCTTATATAATGAGATCAGATAAATATAGCTACGAATTAAATTTTTGAGCTCAGTATATACAGGGAAAGGCTTCCGTAGTATGCCTTCTGCTGCAAGAGAAAATACAACCCAGACTGGCTTAAACAGCAAAGGGAACATGCTGGTCTAGACAACTGGGGTGTCTAGAGAAAGATGAACCTCATGGCTAGTTTCTGTCTTCATGGATCCAGTTACTTTTTGGTTCCCTGCTCTGCACTCCACAGTGTAAGCTGTATCCTCAACCTTGTATCAGAGTTCCTGTCGTGGCATAGTAGAAACGAATCTGACTGAGGTTGCGGGTTCAATCCCTGGCCTTGCTCAGTGGGTTAAGGATCTGGCATTGCCGTGAGCTGTGGTGTAGGTTGCAGATGTTGCTCAGATCCTGAATTGCTGTGGCTGTGGTGTAGGCCGGCAGCTACAGCTCTCGTTAGACCCCTAGCCTGGGAACCTCCATATGCCGCAGGTGTGGCCCTAAAAAGACAAAAAGACAAAAAAAAATTAAAAAAAAATCTAAATCTGGTGACTTTCAAGTAGCAATGTGAGTGTAACTGTTCAAGGGTTATTGCTGTTTGTTTTTTGGATAATGCCATTGTTATCGATATTTATCCCACCTTGAGAAACAGAACATGGAAGTTATAAAAGCTAGCGTTCCAAAGAAGGTGAATGTGAATGCTACATTCACATTTAAAAATTTCTCACGTGTGGCAACTAAAGAAATTATTTAAGGCCCAAAGTTAAACTGTCAAATCACTCAATAGAGTGAATCACTTGATCTGAGTGAAAATAATTATATATAATTGCTTTGATATATATAAATCAAAGATAATATATTATTGAATTTAATTAAGTGATAAAGATTAAGGCTTCGGGCACTTGAGAATGAATGACTAGCCTGAAAATGTGATGACCCAAGCGGAATGTTCGCCTCGCCCATTAACCCTCTCTAGTCATTAATTCCCAGGGAAAAGCTGCACCAAAGTTGCTACAGACATTATGAGATCAAAAGCTTAAAAATAAACCAAGATCTTACATTATTTTTATAAATGGTGCAACTTATTGCTACTGAAATTGTTATCTACCAAGCATTTCTAGAAAATTAATGTCCTGTGTATTAGGTGTGATGAAAAATATTTCTCAACATTCCATCCGGCTTGCAATTTTCAATAAAAATCCTTATCAACATTTAAACATAACATCCTCAAAATATTTCTTATTTGCCTGAAACTATCCAGGAATGAAAAATGAAAGTCTTAACATTAACTGAAAATTGAAATTTGATTGGCTCAATCTGTCACTTCTTAAGCGCTATCTATTAAAATTGATCATGACATTCTAAGACTGCTAGAGCTGCATCCTCAGGAACCACAAAGAGTGTCTGCCAAATTGTCAAAAAAAATTTAGTGAAAATGAGATGGAGCCTATACTACATAAAATGGAACATGTTTTTTTGGTGGGGATGTCAGGAACAAACTAGCTTGAGGTTGAAAATTCATAGGTAACCAAAGATTGACATACATACATAAACAAAAATGGAAAATAAACAATTGAGCTTCATACTTCACTAAACACTGGTGGTCCCAGGTAGACCAGAAAGCCAGAGGAATTATGTCAAGAATGTTGCATAAGAAGTAGGTAACCAGGTAACCATTGCTACTACACACCTGCTGCATTGACATCTGAATCAGCTTTCGAGCATGTACTTCTTGTCCTTGTCCCATTGAGATGGTTCTGCATTCTGTAACAAAGAAGGATCGCTAGGATAAAACATGGATTTTATAATAGGATTGGGACAAAAAATTAATTTCTTAATGGTCATAGCCTCCCTCCCTCTGTGGCTTCTGTCAGGAGACTTTGTTATTCAATTAAGTCTGGCTTTTGCTTGTGCTGAGGAGAGAAGTGAGTGGAGCAGACACTGGAGGCACCACTTAGAAAGGGAAAAGCAAGGGGAGAGAGAGACAAAAGGTATAAGGCTGGGACTTTGGAGAGTTTGCGGGTCTCTGGAGATAATGAGGAGAAAAAACTGCCAGGGGAGAGGCAGCTACAATGCTATCATAGGTATTTGGAAGGAAAGTTTTTTTGTTTTTGTTTTTTTCTTAATGCTTTTTAGGGCCGCACTCGCAGCATGTGGAAGTTCCCAGGTCGGGGGTCAAACTGGAGCTACAGCTTCCAGCTTATGCCACAGCCACAGCAACACAGGATCCTTCAACCCACTGAGCAAGGGCAAGGATTGAACCCGCAACCTCATGGATGGATACTAGCCAGGTTCATTTCCACTGAGCCACAACAGTTTTGGAGTTTTGCTCTATGTTTTGACTAGAATCTTTTAGGATGCCAAGCTTGCAATGTTTTCTGTTTGGGTTTTGTTCACATGTGTCCATCTTCTGTGGCAACTCATCCCTATGAGGTTTACATTCATGGGTCATTGCTCCTCGGGATTAAATCACCATCTTGGAACTGAGCATGAGGGAAAAGCGGATTCTATGCCAAGATCAGAGGTGTGACTACAATACGGGAGAATATACGCTTTAGGCTCAGTAGTGAATTTGATGTCCCAGGCTGAGAACTACTGTCATATGAATTCACTACATTGAAGATGTCTCTGAATCATGCTTGTGAAATTGGAATTGGAAAGTAACCTTTTTAAAATTTTTTCTTTTTAAGGCCACACCTGCGGCCCATGGAAGGTCCTGAGCTAGGGGTTGAGTCCAAGTTGCCATTGCCGGCCCACGTCACAGCCACAGCAACACCAGATCTGAGCCACATCTGCAACCCACGCCACAGCTTGCAGCAATGCCAGATCCTTAACCTCCTAAGGAAGACCAGGGATCGAACCTGCATCCTTATGGATACTAGTCGGGTTCTTAACCTGCTGAGCCAAAATGGTAACTCCATGGAATTGGGAATTAACTTTTTAAGTGAGGCTTTGTGGACCCAGATCTGCTTGTGTTTTAGAGGCATGTTCTCTAGATCTCTAGATCTCTAGAGGCACAGGGAAAGGAGGTCAGTGGAGACACTGTGATGCAGTGTATTTTTGCCCTGCTCTGCTGGATGAGCCTGGTTCCTCAGAAAAATGGGCTGCTGTGGATGGGCAAACAATGAGACTGCTTTGGGAACTGCTGGTAGAAGATAACAGAGGACGGGAGAAATTCACAGCGTGGAGAGCGAAGTCAGGAACTAGAGTGGAAACTGCCAGGGACACCATTAAAATAGCACCATGGGGAGTTCCCGTCATGGGGCAGTGGAAACGAATCCGACTAGGAACCATAAGGTTGCAGGTTCGATCCCTGGCCTCACTCAGTGGGTTAAGGATCTGGCGTTGCAGTGAGCTATGGTTAAGGTTGCAGATGCGGCTGGGATCTGGCGTGGCTGTGGCTCTGGTATAGGCTGGCGTCTACAGCTCCGATTAGACCCCTAGCCTGGGAACCTCCATATGCCGCGGGTGCAGTCCTAAAAGGACAAAAGACAAATAAATAAATAAACAATAAACAAACAAATAAATAAATAACACCATGGGGTTAATGCCAGAGATTCTGTAAGGGTTTGCAGGGTGTGGTGTTGGGGTTATTCCTGGACTCAGGCTCACAGGTGACACTATGCAGTGGGTGCCTGAGAGAGAATGACAGGGCGCTGCCTGAAGAACTAGGAACAGCACTTGGCCAAGGGTTACTGAACAAAGCTTGATCTTCGCACCAAAGCCCCCATGAGGAGGAAGGATGCAGAGGGTGCGGTAGGAATTGTTTTCGCAGGTAACGCCGCATAATTATTCTTTGGTTTTGAGTTTTGAGTTTGGGGGCTTGTCTGTTTGGCTTTTGGCTGGTTAGTTATATTTGAGAGACTTTAGTAAGGTCTCAACCGCCTTTCTATTTCTTCTCCAAATTAGTTTTGAGTGTCTTTCACTTTTCCTCTTTCTTTTTTTAATTTTTATATTTATTTGTTTATTTATTTGTTTATCTTTTCTAGGGCTGCTCCCACGGCATATGGAAGTTCCCAGGCCAGGGGTCTAATCAGAGCTACAGCTGCCGGCCTACACCACAGCCACATGCCAGATCCGAGCCACATTTGCACCTGAGCCACATCTGCGACCTACACCACAGCTCCAAGTAGTGCCGGATCCTTAACCCACTGAGCGAGGCCAGGGATCGAACCGGCAACCACATGGTTCCTAGTCGGATTCATTAACCACTGAGCCACGATGAGAACGCCTCTTTTTTTTTTAAACTTTAAAAAAATCTAACTAAATAACACGTTTATAATGAAAGCTTCGTAAGATACAGAAGACCATAAAGAAGAGAATGAAAATCACCAAAATCCTTCCATAAAAACCTTCATCCTAATGTTTTTCCTGTGCACAATCCACAATCACTTACCCTCATTTCAAAATTCAAAACACTCCGAACTCTGACAGTTTTGCCACAAAATCATTTTGGTGGCAGAGGCTGACCTGAATGGATATGAGGCTATTTATAATCTTTATTTATTCATAGCTTTATGAATATTAATACTTTCCTCTGCAATGTATTGTATAATATACAAAATATCACCTTTCCAAAGGCTGGAAAATTCTGATTTCTGTAATATATCTGACCCCAAGGGCTCTGAATAAGAGATTGATCCATATTGAAAATTATTAAAAAAATTATCAATATGTGAAATAATACACATATGTCATTTTATATTTCTATTTCGTAACAGTAGGTATGAGTATTTTATTGTCTTTAACTATTACTGGGAAATAATTTTTAATGGTGGCATAATGCTCCACCGTGCCAATACTTTCTTGTCCAGCCACTCCCCCTTCGTATATTTAAGACACTTTAAATTTTTCAATATTGTAAATAGCACTAAACATCATCCTATATGAATCTTGATGTGTATCTTTCAGTTTGTTTTTATGATAAAACTCGTATGTGTAGAATAGTTGGAACAAAGTATACGAACATTTTTAAGATTCATGATACACATCAAAAAGAACTCGCGCCCCCCCTAAAAGAACTGCCAGTGTCTCCAGCTGAAATGGAATGCTATAATTCCCAACCCCCACCTCCATCTTCCTTTTGAAATGGAGCAGGGCCTAGGGGGTCCTCCCAAGCCTTTCTGTGTCCCCCACTTCCTGTCTACAGGAAAAGGCGTCAGTCTTCTAGACCTTCCCTGAGTTCCAAAGGGCAGATTCAAATAGTTGCTAATTAGGGAAGTGGGGGGATGCAGAAACAAAGGAGAAGGAGTCAAGAAATAACAGAGCAGCAATAAAGAGTCCTGGTTCCTCCTCAAGGGAGGCAATAACAATATATCTTTGAGTTCTTCTACGAGAACTACAGCCCCCACCCAGGTGGAGGTAGGTAACTTCCGGCTGAGAGCAAGATTCCTGGACCAGCCGTATGACCTCACCACCAACCAATCAGAAGAAAGTCACACACCCTGCAGCCCTCACCCCAAATTTTGCCTTTTAAAAACTCTTCCCCACAAACCATCGGGAAATTTGGGTCTTTTGAGCATAAGCTGCCCATCCCCCTCGTCTGGTCCTTGCGGTAAGCCTTTCTCTGCTCCAAACTCTCCTGTGTGTTTGTTGGGGCTCACTGTGCCCCAACTTGGATGCAACAGCAATTTGCCTTTTTATTTTAGTTATGGTGATTTTGACATAACAGAAGTTTTAAAACGTCGGTCAAATTGTCTAGCTTTTCCCCTGGTTTTGGATGTTGGTATTATGATTAAGAATATCTCAGCCACCCCAATAGTATCAATACAGTCTTTTTATTCTTCTTATAGCCCAAACCACTTAAAACCCAAACCTTAATCAACGTAGGCTGTACCTTTGAGTTTAATGTGAGATATAATTCTTTCTTTCTTCTAAAGTTAACCTGCTACCCCAACACTGTTTATTGACTAATCCATTTTTCTCCCACTGATTTGAAATGTGAGTCTTATCACAGGCTAAGCTATTGTATACACTGATTCTAATTTGGGGCCTTTCATTTTGCTCTATTGATCTGTTTATCTACTCTGAGTCAGTTCCACACTGATTAAATTATGGCCATTTGATAAAGTTTTAAGTATCTGATGGCGTTTGTTCCCCATTATTCTTTTTCCTTTTCAAGCTTTGTTAGCTATTGTTGTCCATTTATTGCTCTAGATGATCTAAGATCCCTCTACTATCCAATTAGGGGAGAAAAAAACACTGCTGGAGTTTCAATTAGACTTACATTTCAATTTATAGATTAATTTAGAGACTATTGACATCTTTACAATATTGAATCTTTATACTTGGAAGGTGGTTCAATTCTCCATTTTTTTCTATCCTACTTTCATGTCTCTGAGAAAGTTTTAGAGTTTTCTTCTAATCGGTATTTTAAAGATCATTTCTCAGTTTTATTTTGATTGCTATAGTGAATGGGATTTTTATAAGAATGTTCCATAGATTTTTTTTTTAATATCTTTATTTTGGAACTGGCCCCTTTACTGAACTAAGCTATTAAATCTAATAGTTTTTCAGTTGATTCCTTTGTGTTCTTAGGTCAGACAATTACACTGTCTGAGAGTAATGTTGATTTTTGTCCCTCTTTTCCAGTAGTTATACCTTTTATTTATAATTCCTACAATACATCAGCAATATCCTCCACAGCAATACCAAATGAGAGTGGTGACAGCAGACATCTTTGTCTCCTTCCTGACTTTAAGAGGCACGTCGCCAATTGTTCACCCAAAAAGCACGAGGTGCATATTCGTTATCATACTGATACCATATTCTTCTATTCCCACTTTTAAAAGCCAAGTACAAATGTTGAATTTTTATAAAATGCCTTTTTAGCAGTTATCAAGATAATAATATAATAGCTTAAGGAAAAGTCTTTCACTTATTGTTGTGCCGAGATTTTTTTCACACCGCTATACCTTTCTCAGATTTGTCTATGCATCCTACTTAGTCAAGACACATTATTATTTTTTGCATGTTATTTTAATGTTAACACTGAATTTTTCTTGCTCGCACTTTGGGTAAGGTCCCAACATTTATATAGATAAGCAGGATCAATTTGCGGTTTTCTTTCTTTTATACAGTGACTATTTTGTTCTGTTTTTGATATTAGGATAATGCTATTCCCTTAAAATAGAGGAAAATGTATCCTCTTTTTCTATGTTCTGAAATGGACTATAGCAGTCATATTTTAACAGATTTACCAAAAAAACATCCGAACTCAGTGCCTTTGCTGAGGCAATTATTTTAAAACTTCTAATTTTTCTCACCTTGATTATTGGTCTATTCAGGTTTTTCAACATTTCTGAGAAAAACTGTAAATTTATATTTCCCTGCAAAAGTCCACTCTAATGAAATTTTAAACATTACTACCATAATTATATACCATGACCTTATTATTTAAATTTTTTCACTGTATAGTTTGTTGTGCTCATTTTCTCATTCCTGCTGTTGTAATTTGTGGGTTTATATTTTATTTCTTTGTTCTGTTTCATTTGTGTTTGGATTCTATTTTTAAATCCATCCTCAAAACCCCTTTCTCCTTCACGCAGGCTCCTAAAACACAAATCCATCTGTTTTCTCCCTCTTTTGCAGGCACCCAGTGCTTCTGTGCAGAATTTATCTCCTTTGAATCTCTCACCCCAGAGACTGACAGGTTCCACAGTGAGAAATTTTCCTTCTTTTTCTACAAAAACCTACTTGATTTGGTTTCATCCCTCGAGTTGAGGTCAAGTAACTGGTTAATTCTCCCACTGAAGGCTGTGAGAGGTGATGAAAGAGAAAGGCCACTGAAGTGGGATTCAGAAGCCCTGAGGTTAAGTCCTGAGTCAGATCTGCCACCAATTAGCTCTGTGGCCTTAACTCCTGACCTTCATTTTCCCAGCTATAAAATTAGGTGCTTGGATTTCAGGATTTCCAGAATTCTATTCACCCTGAGCATGCAAGAATTACCTATTCTTCAGTTATCCAAACAAAACACCTCTACTTGAGGCTAGATTAATGTTATTCTGTCTACATATTAGTTTCATTTTCACACCCATCTGGGGGATTTTTACCCAAAGTGGTGAACAGTATGAGGTTTCCTAACTCTCCTAAATATCATTGTGTCCTTTGGTGTCAAAGTTAAATCTACTATGTTTCAGTATCCTAACAAAGCAACCAAACAGAAGCTCAAACAATTGCTAGAAAAACTGAAGTAGCAGCAAGAAACGGAATCACCAAATTGCCAAGCAAAGCAGGATGATAATATGTAATAATACTACAGGTGATAGCACCATTCTGGCCTTACGTATTTATTTAAAGTCATCCTTAAAAAGTCTCCCAAAGGAGACCTTGAGTTAATTTCTTTACTCTACTCTTAAACCCTTGCCCTAGACAATAGCACTATTTTGAGGTAAATTTGAAATGCTAACTCTAGTGGAAACCACCCTTCCTCTGGGAACAGTATCCTCTTCTAAGAGGAGCCCCCCCACTCTGTCTCTAGCTCCATATAGGTGGTTCTTGCCGTGCAACCATCCCCACAGCAACAGCTCTCTGATTGGCCCAGAAAGGAGCACATGACCAAAGCAAAACCAATGAACTTCTTCCTCGAATATTTGCACCTGGGACCAAGAGAGTAAGGGGAGATCCCTGGGGAAACTGAAACCAAGCAAGGCCCTGTGGGGCTCCTGGCACAAGCCTTTCTGTATCCCCCATTTCTTGTTCTTAGGGAATAAGCTTCAGCCTCGACCTTCCCAGGGTTCCAAGGGGCAGGTTCAAACAGTTGCTAATCAGGGAAGGAAGAGGATGCAGAGACCTGGGAGGAGCAGTTAAGAAACAATACTATAGCCCTGGGGCAGGGTCCTAGTTCCTCCTCAAGGAATACAGATAACAATACCTTAGAGTTCTTCCAGAACTAAAACCCCCAACAAAAGGAAGATGTTAATGAAGCATTCTTCATTCTGTAAAGAAGGACCACCAGCTTTGAAAAACAATGAAAGCCTAATCCTTATCTGTGGCCCTATTTTTCACTCCCAAACTATAAAATCACCTCCTCTTCTCTCCCAAGGAGGGCGCAGTCTTTAGGGCATTAGCCTGCTGTGACCCTCCTTTGCCTGGCAAAGCAATAAAATTATCTTTTCCTTCTTCGACCTAAACCCTGTCTCCGTGTTTCTATTTGGCACCGGTGGATGGAAAGCGTCAATGGATGAATCCCTAAATAACCATTACACTAAAATGGTTACGTTTTTCCGTTTGTGACAAAATAGGCTTTGTTGTAACTTTATACAGACACAGCAATAAAATTTGCTCCTGCCTGTTCATTCTTGCTAGTCTGCTATCCATGAAGTACAGACATCTGCTTACAACTTAAAAAAAAAAAGAAAATCAGTATATGGTAGATGAGGGTTTCCTTTCTGCACAAAGATATCTGTATCACACCCTCACTCCAGGAAGTCTGAAATGGGAGGAAAGAGGAAGAAGTTTAATATTTTTTCTCAGTTTTATGGGTATTTTGATGAGAATCAGCTATAAAATTATGACAGGCAAAATCTGGGGCAAAAAATACGGAGGTTTTGCTAAATTTCAGATTGCTGACCATACCTAGCTTCAATTTCTTGGCCAATGCGTCAATTTGAATTGTGGGATCGGATCCCATGGACAGGAAACATATCAAAGGTGTTCTTGTATCACTTTCTTCCCAAGTTTTCTCCAGATTCAGGATAACTGGTTCTGTGTACTTTTCCTCCAAAGAATCTGCAATATACTTTCTTGCTTGAAAAACAGTACGGTCTGGGCACCAAGACCTAGCAACACACACAAGGAAGAGTCAATAAATTCAGTGTGTTTATTTTTCTTAATTCACTTTTTTTTTTTTTTTTGGTTTTTAGGGCCACACCTGTGGCATATGGAAGTTCCCAGGTTAGGTGTCAATTGGAGCTGAAGCTGCTGGCCTATACAAAGCCACAGCAATGCGGGATCCTTAACCCACTGAGTGAGGCCAGGGATCAAACCCACATCCTCATGGATACTAGTTGAGTATGGTACCACTGAGCCACAATAGGAACTCCTTAATTCACTCAAATTTGAAGCGCATAAAGAACACACAATTAGCAAAAAGATGACAAGCGAATTCTCCTTTCTGCAGATATGAGTGAGAGAGATGGCAAGGTTTTCTATTCCTGGTTGAGTACAAACTTAATCACATGGTTTTGATACCAGGCATAAGCAAGGAGTAGGGCAGAGCCAGTTCTGTTGCCCATCTACAGGGGAGCTAAGGAGTCAACTGATCCTACTGACTCATTATCAGAAGCAGCAACTACTCTGAAGCTTTAATTAGTTTTTGTTTTGTTTTTTTTTAAACATCAATGATTATCCCTAGCAATTAGGCTACCAGCTTCAGATAAGCAATTCCCCATTCAAACTAATGCACAGGAGCACATTCACTCTTGGTTCTGGGCACTCAGCTGAGATGCAAGGGGTTCTGGGCACTCAGCTGGGATGCCAACTGCAGTGTGTGATGGGGGCCAACCTGCCGCACACTCGAAGTTCTGCGGTCTTCAGGGTGAGATAACATGTCAACTGTGTCAGAAGTAGCTTCATCAGTAAGCATTTATTTAATACCATCTGTGTAGCCTAGGTGGTGGTAGTTTCTACACAAACAGCAACACCTTAAATGAATGTCATTTGATATTTTTAAATGACAAGCTCTATGGATTCTTAGTTGCTAGTAGATTATTTTATTCATTTGACATAGACTCAATTTTTAGATGATGGATAAAAGATGGACATCTATTCCAATAAAAACAAGTAGCCCTTTCATACTCTGTCATGAGGTCACCATTGCTGACAAGTCTGATCACTCTCAATGAGTGACAACATCCAGGAAACAACTTCTTGTAAGAAAGCCCAGGGGGTTAACATGAGGAAAGACAGAAACTACTTCAAAATAATCCTATCTTTTATTTATTTCTTAATTTTTTTAGGGCTGCACCTGTGGTTCGTTAACCACTGAGCCACGACGAAAGGAACTCCCTAATCCTATTTTTTGTTATTCTTTTGGTGGTTTCATCTCTCCGCAACTCCATACTTCTGCTTCACCCAGTAAAACACACACACACACATACACACACACATACACACACACATTCTCTCTCTCTCTCTCCCTTTGATCTTCCAATAGAGAAGCCTTCCTTGAGCTACTGTATATTGGGAAACTATGAAAGGTGAGAAGAAAAAGAAGAGGAAGAATGTTCCTCCT
The DNA here is from genome assembly GCF_016906955.1 of Phacochoerus africanus. Lineage (NCBI taxonomy): Eukaryota > Metazoa > Chordata > Mammalia > Artiodactyla > Suidae > Phacochoerus > Phacochoerus africanus. The sequence continues at coordinate 35,641,183 of NC_062552.1, read as the reverse complement.
CAACATCAATTTCAAATATTTCCTCCAAAAAAACCTTTGCTTCCATTTTAATAGTCAAAAGAGCATTCATACATTTCAACAGCACAATATTCTCAGTTAGCTCAAACAGTAATTGCCTTGTAACTTTGTGAGATCTGTCTCTTTTTTTTTCTTTTCTTTTTTTTTTTTCTTTGCCATTTCTTGGGCCACTCCTGCAGCACATGGAGGTTCCCAGGATAGGGGTCTAATCGGAGCTGTAGCTGCCCGCCTACGCCAGAGCCACAGCAGCAGGATCCGAGCCGTGTCTGCGACCTACACCACAGCTCACGGCAACGCCGGATTCTTAACCCACTGAGCAAGGCCAGGGATCAAACCTGCAATCTCATGGTTCCTAGTCGGATTCGTTAACCACTGCGCCAAGATGGGAACTCCTCTTTTTTTTTTTTTTTTTTTTTTGGCCATGGCATATGGAAGTTCCTGGGCCAGGGACAGAATCTGAATCACAGCTATGAACTACGTCACAGCTGCAGCAATGCTGGATCCTTTAACCTACTGCCCCGAGCCAGGGATCCAACCCATACCTCTGCAGTGAACAGAGCTGCTGCAGTCAAATTTTTAACCTACTGCACCACAGTAGGAACTCTGAGATCTGTTTTTTTAAAGAAGTAAATTCAACAATAAATGATTCACTCAATGGTAAGTGATGACCAAAGTGAATAGTAAAAACATATTTTTCATGTATGTTTTGCTAAAAGTGCTATCACTAATATGCTGTCAAAATAAAGCATTCATCACTTTATTTACTTGTCAAGGAACTGAAGAACTGCATCCAATTTGGAAGCACATACATTTACTATAGTAACTATGGGGATACAGTGACGTAAACTCACTGAAGTAGGAGCTGCAACTGGACACTCTAGTGAGGGCTGCTTCTAGCTCTGATACGACCTCATCTCACCTGATAAGTAGAAGTTTGCGGCAGGTATCTAGTGAGTCGTTATATCCGTCAGGGATGATTTCCTCCTCCGGAGCATCTTTATCAAACCAGCTTTTCCATCCCTTCTCATTACGAGATATCTAAAATAAATAAGCCAATTAGCCAGCCTCAAGAATACACGCAATTAGAAACAAATAACCTAAGAAGGTCACTCTTTATAGGCAGAGAGGTTTTTAAACATAACCTCACTGTTTACATTTTTCTTCAGAACCAAATGACTCAAAGAGCTTGGATGCTGCTATTCCCTTTCAGTTTTTCCACTGCTTTTCTACATCATTAACTATAATTAGGACCATGTATCAATTACCCTAAACGATTCAGAAGGAAAAAACACAGACTGGGGTTTCTCCAACTCAGCATGATAGGCATTTAGGACCAGAATAAGGTGCCACTGAGAGGGGCTGTCTGGTGCATTGTAGGATGTTTCACAGCATCTCTGACTTCTACCCACCCATTTCCAGGAGCACTTCTGCCCCCAGTTCATGGGAATCAAAAAGTTCATGGGATTGTCAGATGCGCTCAGGGTTGCGGGGTGGCGGTGGCACCAAGTTGCCCTTGGGTGAAACACTGACAGACCTCTCCGATAAACCTCTGCATGTGGACCTCTACTTAAACCAGTGACAGGTGACAAAATCCAAACTCCATTTTCCTAGTGGTCCCCCACCTTGAGACCTTAAAACTAAGAATGGATGAAGTCCCTCCAAGAACTGGTCTCACACACCTGTTCTTTCAGAAGCATGGAGACAACTACAGGTTCTCAGAGGCATTAAAAATGCTCCCTGATGTCCAAGGGCTGCCTAACGATGAAAAACCACGGATTGCTGAGCCCAACGCTGCTCCTCAGCAGCAGTCAGGCTATGTTATTCAGACTGTGTCTGAAGCATGTTTTAAAAGCCATGGTAAGCGCTAATAGCAAATTGCAAATATTTATACAGCAGATACTAGGTGCAGATCCACGGACTGTAGTTTTACTTCTATTATCCCGACTTTTCACTGAGGCACAGGGAGATTAAATAACTGCTCCAAATCCACACCCTACAAGCAATTCATCATTTAGGATATGGATGGAGTGCAAGTTAATAACAAAGCAACTGCTCTGTAACTCAGTTGCTCCAACATTGTTCCTGGGACACTAAAAGCTGGGGGAGGATTTCTGAAATGTTTCACAGCTGCCCTTCTCTGAAGATTGCAGTGGCTCTCCCTGGTTGGCTGCTCTCAAAAGAATCTGCCTGGCACATGGTTTGGAGGCCCTGGGTGCTGCTGCAGTCCCATCCTAGAGCACTGTACCTGCGCTCTGTTACCCACAGTGCCCCCTGCAGGTCTCCTCCACACTGGCTGTTAGAAGGAGTCCCAAGAAGGAGGGTGCCTGTTCCCAGCCCACTGGCCTTCCATCTGCTAATTTTGACTCTGCCACAAAAAGAGTGTCCAGGGCAAGCTGCATTTGTGATAGGATAACTTTCAGCCCCTTAATCCTCCATTGTCCACTCCCTGCTAGCAAAACCACCTCCAGGAATTGAAGAGCTGGCCCTGGGATGCCAAGCAGGGCAGCTGCTCTTTGAGGCCATCTTTGTTTCAATTCCTGACACCCACTCAGCTGGGAGACTCATTTCCTACTCCCTCCCTTCCTCCCACAGACAGGCCAAACTGATGGCTGGTCCCCAGGGAACTTGTGCAACTTTCCTAAGCATGACTCCTCCCTCTGTGCCTTTACTTCCGCTCTATCCAGTGGTGTAAAAGGGAGAGAAACAGCTTGCGTGAGGGAAAGAGCCTGAGGTCAAATTATAGCTTGGCCATCTCTGGGTTATGTGGCCTTGGGCAAGTACTTAACCTCTTTGCATCTCAGTTATCTCATCTATAAAGCAGAGTCCATAATACTTCCCTCGCAAGGTTGTTACTGTTGCCAAGTACTTATCCATAGTAAGCCTCGCGTTAGCCACAAGACCACACACCACACACCAGGGGTACTGAAAATCTAATTGACAGAGGCAAACAATATATTTTTTTTTATTTTGTCTTTTGTTGTTGTTGTTGTTGCTATTTCTTGGGCCGCTCCCTCGGCATATGGAGGTTCCCAGGCTAGGGGTTGAATCGGAGCTGTAGCCACCGGCCTATGCCAGAGCCACAGCAACGCAGGATCCGAGCCGCGTCTGCGACCTACACCACAGCTCATGGCAACGCCGGATCGTTAACCCACTGAGCAAGGGCAGGGACCGAACCCGCAACCTCATGGTTCCTAGTCGGATTCGTTAACCACTGCGCCACGACGGGAACTCCGAGGCAAACAATATTAATGTTACTTCTCAGCCCAGGGCATGGTTTTTGAGTGATTTTTTTCAGTGGTGCTTGAAGGGTGCCCTTACCTAGTCTCAGACCAAACTCAGACCTCCCTTTTTTTTCCCCTTAAAGTATTTGTTTGGGTTTGGGGGACTCACCTGTGGCTGTACCACAGAACAAAGATTACTGTCTACTGTAGATGGAATCCAGGGACTTTATCCAACTGACCACATTAAAAGCCATGGCTGAAGGGATAAAGAATCTACACAATGTCCCAGAAATGCCACAAAACAGACACACCTAGTACGTTCTTGAGCTGGAGGTGGGGGAGTTGTGGAGGGGAGAGGTTCACATGACGACAGCCTGAGGCTTCTCCAACCCCAGCCTGAGGGTAATCCACCTATCACCTGCTCATTTGTTCTTTCTTTTTTTCTTAATTTCTTGTCTTTTTAGGGACTAACCCAAGGCATATGGTGGTTCCCAGGCTAGCGGTCAAATCGGAGCTGTAGCTGCTGGTCTATGCCACAGCCATAGCAATGCCAGATCTAAGCCACGTCCGTGACCTACACCACAGCTCAGGGCAATGCTGGATCCTTAACCCACTGAGCTGGGTGAGGGATTGAACCTGTGTCTTCATGGCTGCTAGTAAGGTTCATTTCTGCTGAGCCATTACGGGAACTCCTATCACCTGCCTTTTCCATCACCAGTAACCACACGAAGTTGTAACCAACAAACCCCAGTAATAACCATCTTCAACTGGAGTTGCATAACCGTTTTTCCAGTGAGAACTGAATCAACAACTAATCCACAATAACCAATTTATATTTTCAAATAAGATAAACAACAGGTAAATCAGGGCCTGTTTCACAGTTTGACCATTACATGTCACCATTTTATACTTTCACCATTCAAATGACTGACTCTTTTTAAAAGGACCTCAACATCTTAACTTGTCTCAAATTCAAATTTGCACAAATTATTTAATCATGGGCAGAAGTAATAAAAAAATAGTGAAAACATCAAGAGTCTACAATAAAAGGGGCCATCCACTGGTTCAGATTCCGACAGCAATTCAAGCAGGTTAGAAATGATTCTTGCACCCACCACACGGAAGGAAAAGCAAGTCGCTTGCACCTGTGCAAAGGCTCCTTGGGGTAGCCCTCTGTTCGAAACCTCCCCCAGAGAGCCTCAGCGCCTTAAAGCTGTGCTATTGTGTCCTCTTCTGGGTGAAGGATGTGTCTCCAGAAAACCCTAGTTTATTTTATTTTTTTTTCTTTTTACGGCCACACTGGTGGCATATGGAAGTTCCCAGGCTAGGGGTTGAAAGAGAGCTGCAGCTGCCGGCCTGCACCACAGCCACAGCCACAGCCACATCTGCAACCACATCTGCAGCTTGCAGCAACACAGGATCCTTAACCCACTGAGCGAGACCCGAGATCAAACCCGAAGCCTCACGGATACTGTACTAGGTTCTTAACCCTCTGAGCCACCATAGGAACTCCAGGAGGCCACAGTTCAAACTGCCCGGGTGTGTTTGGGTTTACAGATCTGTGCTTTATTTCCAGCCCTTTATTACCTGGTTCATAATTTCTGCAAATTGCGGGAGTTTACTCAGTTCCACAAGATTCAGCCAGGTCATGTCGAGGATCCAGCGAAACGGTTTGGGAGGGCAGGCTTTCAGATCCAGAGCTGCTCCCCCTGGGAAAAAGCGTCAGCAGGAAGCAGGTCAGCTTGTGCTTCATTTTTCAGAAATTTATTTTCCAAATAACAGAAATGAGATAACCACATTATAGAAAGAAAATGGGAAAATTGGAAAATAATCACGTTATAGCAAAATGTGGTTATCTTTTTTTTGGTACAGTTCCCTCAAGTCTTAGTGATTTATACCATCTTGTGCAGATAGTGACTCCCTGTCATTTTTCCCTGCAAAGAATTTTTCTCGGGTGGTTACTGATGTTTGCCTTCTCACTGCTTTTTTTTTTCTCACAATTTAAAATTTACAATTTTGAGAAGTTCTCGTCAAACACAGCAGAAACAAATCCGACTAGGAACCATGAGATTGCAGGTTCAATCCCTGGCCTCGATCAGTGGGTTGAGGGTTCAGCATTGCCACGAGCTGTGGTGTAGATCACAGACACCGCTCGGATCTGGCGTTGCTATGGCTGTGGCGTAGGCTGGCGGCTACAGCTCCGATTAGATCCCTAGCTTGGGAACCTCCATATGCCATGGGTGCAGCCCTCGAAAAGGCAAAAAGACAAAAAAAAAATTGTGAACCGTGGCATATGGAGGTTCCCAGGCTAGGGATCTAATCGGAGCTGTAGCCGCCAGCCTACGCCACAGCCACAGCAACGCCAGATCCGAGCAGTGTCTGTGATCTACACCACAGCTCACGGCAACGCCGGATCCTTAACCCACTGTGCGAGGCCAGGGGTCGAACCTGCAACCTCATGGTTCCTAGTCGGATTCGTTAACCACTGAGCCATGATGGGAACTCCAAAATTTACAATTTTGATATCAATGAATAGGTTGATCTTTTCGTGTGTGTTTTTAAAAATCACCTCTTCGCCATCCTCCCCCAGAAGTTTGATATTCAATGCTATTTTTCACCAGGTCAAAAAGATGGGTAAATGGATAGATGGAGGAAGGGAAGAGCGTGAAACATCCAGAGTAAGGAGGTAAGTAATATTCATATTGTTTACTCATTCATTTATTCACCAGATCTTCATTGAGCCACCTCTATGTATCTGTCATCTTCCAGGCACTGGGGATGAAGCAGAGGGAACCAAACAGGACCCCTGTCTCTCACCGATTTTGGTGGAGAATGTGAGCGGTAGCATTGGATTGTATTTTTTTTTTCTTTTTGTCTTTTTAGGGCCGCACCTGCAGTGTATGGAAGTTCCCAAGCTAGAGGTCCAATCAGAGCTGTAGCCACCAGCCTACACCACAGCCACAGCAACACAGGATCTGAGCTGCATCTGCGACCTACACCACAGCTCACGGCAATGCCAGATGCTCAACCCACTGAGCAAGGCCAGGGATCGAACCTGCATCCTCATGGATGCTTGTCAGGTTTGTTAACCGCTCAGCCACAATGAGAACTCCTGGATTGTATTTTGAAGCAAATCACAAGTCAGATGAGCACACACTGGGTGAGTATATCTGCAATTTCAAAATTGCTCTATTGCATATCTTTAGTAGTATTTTATCATAATAATTTCAGCTCTGTTGTTTAATTCAGATGTATGTAAAACAGTGGCTCTTGAACTTTTAAATCCGATGGTCCTCCTGAAAAACTCATCCAATCCCTCCACTTATCAACCTGGGGGCAAAAACAGGGGAGGTAGGGGAGGGGAGGGGGGACCACAGGTCTCTGTTCTCCCCTCTAGCATCCTCCTGAGAAGTGAACAGCTCTGAAGTATCCTTTCGTGTAAATCCCTTTGCTCCATCCTGGGGTCAGGGACTCTGGGCACCACAAAATCTTCAGGACATGTAAACCTTTCTCTCTCCACCACTGACCACCCCCCCTGCCCCGCCAAAGAGTAAGCCTTATTCTATCACCATTTCTGCTAACACAGAGTTTACCGTGGGAGATGTAAACCCTAAAGAAAGCCACCTGCAAATGTAAGGGCTCTGCTCCTCTAACACAGAGGCAGATGCAGCCCTTTTTTTCCTGATTATGTCCGCCTAAAAATGATTTCATATAACCATACACCTCAAAGACATCAGGAGAGAACATTTAAGCTCCACCAGTGTTTCCAACATATCATGCACCTAAACTCACCCAGAACAATCACAGCCCAGCCTATTCCCTGAAACATCCTGGCTCTGCCACTTGCCACTTGCATATAAGGTGGGACAAAGAACTCAGTTTCTCTCGGCTCCCTCTTCTTTCAAATGGCGTAACAGTATAATCTATCGGATTGGTTGTTGTGAAGATTAAATAAATTAATGTATGTGGAAAACTAACAACAGTCCTGCCAAAGTAAGAACTATGTAAGCATGAGCTGTTATCCTGACATTAACTCTCTCTCTGTCGTGGAAGGCTCAGGTCCAATCCAACCTAGAAATCAAGAGAAGACCCCCTTAAGATGTCTTTTTGTCCATGGTTTTAAGACAAAAGAAAGATGCTATCTTTTTAAAATAATCCTATGCTACAGGATTGCCCCAGGATCTGTTTCATTTTTCAAAGTGTTCTGACATTCTCAGTTGACAAAGAAAGTCAAAGGCACCTTCCAAATAGTGCATAAAACACACAGGAATTCATACAACAGGATAGTCCCTCTTGGGAAATCAAACATTTCTACTATAATAAATAAACCCTTCTTCTTTCCCCCTTAAGCACTGAGTTCAAAATGATAAAGACAATATCAATGACCTAAGGGCCATATTTGTTAACTTTGTAAAAAAAAAAAAAAACTCCAAAAAGAAAGTTCTACCATCTTTTAAAAAACAATTTGGTCAAAATGTGAGCCTGTTCAAAACTAATGCAAACTGTACAATAAACCAGTTTTGATGTTTTTAAAACTTTTACTGCAGTGCTGACTATACTTCTAGCAATCAGCCTATCATAAAATCCCAAATTAATCTTCTAAAGTATTGCTCTGTTCATGCTACTTGCCTGCTCAGAAAACATTCGATGGCTCCCTATCACCACCTAAATTAAATCCAAACTCCTCTCACTGACTCTCCTGACCCAGTTCAATCTAGTTCTCCCTGACGCTCCAGTTTTATGAAATGAGGTCACAGATGTGTTCGAACCACAGCCCAGACTGCAGCCTTCTTTATTTTCCTGTGACAAAGCAAATCCTCCTCACCGATTCCCTCCCCACTGGGTCGCTGTGTTTCTCAGTCTCCTCTGATTTAAATACTTTCTGTCAAAGACTCCAGTCTTGCTCGGGTACTAGCTCTGGCTTGGCTGGGTGTGCCAGGTGGTGGAGGGGTAAGGTGGGTGGGTTTGTGTCTTGATGGGGAGGATGCCTCAGACCTACATGCTGGCCCCTCACCTCCACCCCTCTGGGTCCCCGGCTGGGGTCCTCTGAGCTATGACAAATCCTGTCTGCCCCATGGGGGCATCAGGCTGCTGTCCACAGAGGCTGGCCCCTTGTCTGTAGTAAGAACACTCCTCTGATCTGCAGCTGCCTGGTTTGGACCTCAGGCGCCTGCTGTGCACCAGGCCTCTCAGCATTTCCATGTCTACACTCCTGCCTGCCAAGCCTCGGGCTTTTCCATCCACTCGCTACCCTCTGCTGATGCTGCGATGCAGCTGCCATGTCGAATGCAGCTCTGGGCAGAATTCGGGGCAGCTTCTACCTGGATGTTTCTGGAGCACCCTCCTCTGCCCACCCACGCACCAGAGACCAGGATCTTTGCATGGGGCCTCCCTCTACCCCGACTCCCCTGTGGACCAGGGGGCCAGGTCTTCACGTCTTTCTATGTCATGTCTTTCTCTTTCACAGGGGCGGTCATGGCAGATGGATTCGGGAAGCAAAGCCAGCTCACCCATAAGGAAACACACAAAATCTGCGTCCCTCCCACAATGTTCCACAGACAGAGGGCTCTTCGAGGTTGGGAGGCCCACGCTGCTCCTGCAATCGACTGCCTCGATTCTCACACGCGTCACTCCCTCTCTCCCCACTGCCCAATGTCCCAGCTGAGGACATGGCCCCAACCCCAACTGAGAGCTTCACGGTGACTGAAATGCGTCAAAGCAGGTTTCTAGATGTGGCAAATGCAGGCTCACTTCATTTAAATGTTACAAAGACCACAGCCCAGACGCGTGGACCCTCCTCTCAGGCATGTCCACCTCTCCCAGCTCACTTCCCCTCTGGGCCCCTATAGCCTCTTGTACTTGGAGGTACCAGGCGGCCCCTCCCGGAGATGCCATAGCCCATCAGTGGCAGGGCCCCAGTTTGTTTCCCGGGTTCCACGTCCGGCACGCACTTTACCGCACCAGGCTGCCTTGCTCCTGCATACACTGTGTGAGACACCAACTTCTCCGGGTGTATTCGACCAGAGAGAAAGATACGACCTAGATGACAAAGTCCAATTTCCCTTGAATGGCAAGAAACAAAAGGTCAAGGAAGACATTTCAGAGATTAGGCAAAATCGTTGGTAAAGTTTCTACACCGGTCATCTGACCTGGATGCGAGGAAGAAACTGAGGCAGAGAAAGAAGGAGAGAGTAATGGAAGTTAGGGTTACTGTCTCTTTGTCATCAGTAGGGTAGTGAGGATAAAAGTGTACCACGTCCTGTCACCTTCGTGTGTGAGCTTGGAAGGCACACTGCGTTTTCTTCCGAGACGTTCTCTTCTGTTCCCATGTCTTTGGCTCGTCTTTCTGTGCTCTATCTTTGCACGTGTCTGACTGCTAGAGTGTCCAGCCCATCCTTTCTGCCTGCTGGGTATCCCCAGTCCAACCTGTCGGTGTAGCCACCAGAGCTATTAGAAAACCTTCAGTTTCCGCTTCTTCCAAGAACAAAGGGGAATTGCATTTCCTCGCTCTCTCTGACGTTAGACACAGCCGTGCGTCTTGCTACGACTAAGGAAATATGAGCCTAAGTGAGTGTCACTTGTGGGGTGACTTTTAGGAGCCAGCACACAATGAGCCATATCCCGTCCCTCTGCCATGGTAGTTACGGAAGCCATGTGGATACCCGGGTGACCATGGCAAGCATGTCAAACAGACAGTGAAAGAGAAGTTGTACCTCTATTGGGTTGAAATTTGGGGATTGTTTTTATGGTCATAAAACCTGGCCCATCCTGACTAAAACGAGGTCCCCAGATCACATTCATTACCCACCCCCACCTCTGAGACTTCTCAAACTAGCTCCTCTTTCAACCAACCAGACCAGAAATCTTTGCAAAGACCAGAAATCTTAGGCTCATTTCTGACCCTGCCCCCTGGCCCCTGACACCCAGGTCCTTTGCCCTTTTACTTTCATGATCTCATATCTGCTTCTTCCTTTATGTTGCCTTTATCTTCACCCTGGGATGGGAAGGTGTTACCTGTGGTTGGGAAGATTAAATAGGCTCCCTTGAACCTCTTTTCTCTAATCCTACACAGGTCTGCCAGAGCAACCTTCCGAAAGGACACTAAAACAATCACATCACCACCTTACCCAAACCATTTCTTAGCAGATCAAGAAATCCTTCCCCCAGGGCAATCGCGGCTCACCAATTTACATATTCCACTCATTTCTTTCCTCATGCTGCTCTGTCTCAGCATGAATGTTTTCTTCATTTCTACCTATCATTCAGGGTCTATTTCAAAAGCTACTTTTGGGGAGAAGCGCAGTTGGGAAGTGATTTATTAAACTACTTACAAAGAGCAGAAAACTAAGAAAAAGATTGGAGCATTTTCCCCATATATCAAATAATCTCAAAAATTCATGACTTAACCTGCAAAGGTATATTTTCCAAGAATCTTTTCTTTTTCTTTGTTTTTTTGGTTTGCTTTGTTTTGGCTGCACCTGCAGCATGCAGAAGTTCCCAGGCTAGGGATCAAACCTACACTATAGCTGTAACCAGAGCCACAGTAGTGAGAAGGCAGATCCTTAACCCGCTGAGCTGTGAGCGAACACCCCCAACGAGCTTTTCTTGGTCTCACCAATCACATGTAATTTCTCCCTCCTTTTAGACATAATGCTTTTTTGTCTTTTGCTCTCTTACAACACAGATTATTCTGCCTTGTTGTGTGGTTATTTTTTTGCAATCATCTGAATTACGAGACTGTTATTTCTTTTAGAGCAATGTCTGGTTTATCCTTGTATCGCAAGCACCAGCATAGTGGGTTTGTGTAGCATGTGCTCAATAAATACTTGTTCAACTAAATTAAATAAAGATACCACTCTTGGGTCTCCTTAATCATACTTTCAACACGGAGCTAAGCAATGAATAGGGTCAACTTCAAATATTAAATATAAGTGTGCCTTTTTTTACAGTCTTAAATGTCATTGCAATCCCCTGTTTAAGGAATTGCTCTCTTGAAATAGAAAGCTCAGCACCCAAATCGCTATCCTTCCCTTTGGCATTTGGGTCCCCCAGCCAGGAGCGACGATGCTCTGACTTAATTTAATTACATAATGAAAAGTCACAGAGTTAACACGGGCCTGAAATAAATCATCTTGAGCAACCAGAGCAAAATGAATGGAAATCGGGGACCGGGGAGGGGGACGAGGTATACATAAAGAACTCGGCTTCCATTAGAACTTAATTCCTCTGTGTCCATAAAAGAGTATCACAAAAGCGATCTCTTACATAGCACAGCCCAGACCTCTCACCTTTAATGAGAGCCTGAAACTCCCTGTGCTTCACTGTTCCTCTCTGAAGGTCGATCTTTAAGGTCATGAGGAGGACAAAGAGGAACTTGTGGTTCTCATACAGGCCTCTGACGGAATATGTAAAAACTTCATATGTCAGATACTCAATGATATTCGTGATTCTCTTTTGAGGTAGTGGAGACTTCTCAGATCTGCAATATGTGTTAAAAATCAAAGAAGTGAAAAACCCACTTCTAAGAGAGCAGGAGTACACACAAAAAATTGGGAGAGTGGGGGTGGGGGGGAGGTGGCAAGCCCCCACCTGGCCATGGACTGGTCAAATAACTTCAGGAACTGGGCCAGCGAGGTCTGGTACATGATGTTGACCATGCTCATCTCTGTGATGAGGAAGTAGAGGATGCTGCCGCGGGTGGCCGCCGGCCGGAACTCCTCCTGAGCCATGTTAATCTTGACCTCCGTTTCCGCCGCCACGTGTAGTTTCTCACTTACTTCCGCCGCTGTCTGCTTGGTGGTGCGGAGGACCCCGATGAGAGATTCGTCATCTACCAAGGAACCTAAAAGCCCGAACAGTTAGACTGAGGACCACGAGACAGGAAAGCCGCAAAGTGAGACGCATCAATTCTGTAATCACCACGTTCATTTTCCAAGTCCACAGGGTGGCAGGGCAGAACCTTAAGACACTGAAAGGCTTCTAGTTCAACCACCACCCAAAGCCTGAATCCCTTCTAAACGTCTAAACTAATCCTTCTTTCTTCCTATGAAAACCGATTTAGTTTTCATCTTTTGGAAATACATTTTTCATTATTTCCATGATACGTATTAAATATCTCCCATTCTGCCTGAAAATTGGCAAAAGGCAATTCTCAAGGCAGCCCACAAGACTTCAAAAAAGACTCAAGACTTTTTTTTCAAAACAAGTTTTGTTTTGTTTTTTCAAAAAAGACTTGAGGATTTCAAGACTGTTCAAAGTCTAAAGAGAATTCATGTCTCCCTCCAGTCCCAGTGTTTCAGCTTTTGCCTCCGTTATCATCTTTCTTTTTATTTCTTTTTAGGGCTGCACCTTTGGCATGTGGAAGTTTCCAGGCTAGGGATCAAATCAGAGTTGCAGCTGCTGGCCTACATCACAGCCACAGCAACTCGGGATCCGATCCACACCTGCAACCTACACCACAGCTTATGGCAACACTGGATCCTTGACTCACTGAGCAAGGCCAGGGATCCAACCCACATCCTCGTGGATACTAGTCAGGTTTGTCAGCACTGAGCCACAATGGGAACTCCTTCCTTGTCACCTGGATGGTCCCCCTCACAGTGTCATGAGCTTTTCCTTCTCGTTTGTCTCACAGTGCAAGCAGATCTGAATGTTACACATCAGCTTGCGGGTTGAAGGTACATTCTCTTCTCCTGCTTTAGAACGGCAGGCCCTGCCACTCTGGCCCTTCTCTGTCTTTAACAAGAATAAGTTGGCAGAGAGTAAAAGTGTCCGATGAAGAAGAAAAATCTGGATTTTATTTTTACTTTTACCTTTTATTACTGTTTTAGATAGAAATACCACGCCTAGCACGATACATTCAATTTTAAGGTATAGAAAGACGCTTCGGACAGGCTGAGCTTATGGTCCTGATACCTGCAGAGAGCAGGGCTCAGCCTGGCCTAGAAGCCTGCAGGGCAGGTGGGTGCCACTGGAGGGTGCTGAGTGGCTCTGACCAGTGCACTAGGTCTGCTACGGGAATCCAAATTGTGACTAACCTCAGGAAAGAGACCTTGATCCATTCTCGGCTCCATCAGGGGAGGAGCCCTCCACCAGCCTTCCTTGGCAATATTTACAATGCTGGGGCTCTTGATGGTTGGGAGAAATCTCGACCAAGAGACAGAAACTTCTCGAGCACAAGCTTCGCAACTAAGGCAGGTAAAAGGGCTTTTCCCTGAGGTCACCTTAAAGTGCCAGAGACTGTGCTGAGAGAAACATTTAACGTACTTCTGGGAGGTTAAGTTTTTTTTTTTTTTTTTTCCCCCCCCAAGGATTAAAGTGTTGTTGGGAAGTATTCACTATTAGATTGCTAATGAATGGTAGAATTTAGGTTGCTGTAATTTGCCTGCTACAGAACAAGATATCCCCAAATCAGGGAGGGTGGGATGATGATCTGACTGCTCCCCCACAGGAGAACCTGTCTCTGACTTCTAAGTAGGAGGTCAAGTCCAGAGTGACTGGGCCTTGGTGGCTCAAGTGCCTCTGACAAGATGACACACATCACACATAACCCACTGTGGCAAGTGCATCTCAACACCAAATCAAAGAGTCGATCTAAAGATCAAAAAATAGACTGAGCACATTAGTTTCCTTTGGGCAAGTAAATTAATCTATTATAAGTTACCTCCTTCTACTGGGAGCCCTTATTTTTCTCAGGAGAGAGTCATTAGTTCAAGAAAACTTTGTTACTATCAAATGCTCAGACTCCAGTTGCTAATTTAAAAATCAGATTCTCTGCTATCCCTCTTTAATGTCCAGATGGAAATTGCCTCAATTGTTTTTGCATTGATAATTCAACAGTGTCCTAACATCTGTAATCATGAGGGTGTTGAAAAGAGGGTACGAGAATCCATTATGTGACTCCTTCTTAGTAACACAATACCTTTTGTAGCACTTAATTTGTAGAGGAGGTTATCTTCAAGTTCTTTCATCTTCCGCTTATTAAAAGTCACATCCTCCAAGAGTTTAACCCTCTCAGACTCTAACTCCTGTTATTGAAAAAAAAGCAAAAAATAACATCAGATCTGTAATGATCAGTTACTATGGTAAATCTAACCTACTCGTGTTTATTACTCATCTTTAGAAGTTTAAACCAAAGTGCCATTCAAGTGACACCAAATCTACCTATATTTTTGTTTCTCTGGACAACTAAAAAACACCTATGCACTCCAGTTTTAAATTTCCATAATGCTCACATTGCCCTGCATGATAGAACCCTGCTAAAGTAATTTTGGTAGTTCTCTTCCCAGCTCTAAGTTTATTTAGAGTGTCCCACTCTCCTGGCCCTGTTCCCACACACAGCCTCAGTGAGAAATGCCAACTCACCTATTGTCAGAAGTGGTGGAAACAAAGAGGCATTAATACCAAGAGGTTGGGAGTTCCCGTCATGGCTCAGCAGTAACAAACCCGGCTAGTATCCTTGAGGATTCGGGTTCGATGCCTGGCCTCGATCAGTGGGTTAAGGATCCTGCATTGCTGTAGCTGTGGCATAGGCTAGCAGCTACAGCTCTGATTTGACCCCTAGCCTGGGAATTTCCATATGCCTCGGGTGCGGCCCTCAAAAGACCAAAAAAAAAAACCAAAAAAACGAAAACAAAAAAACCCAAGAGGTTACTTAAGCCAAATGAAGCTCCTAGATTGGGACCTGACTATAGGGACACCAGATTCTTGGTTTAACATAGCCAGTTATCAATATAAATTCATTTTCCATTGTTTTGTACCTCCTTCTACCAGATGGGCTAAACTGGATGTTTGGGGGGTACTTTTTTTTCCTACACAAATGATATATTCTTAAGATTATACTTTGAAAAAAATCTCAAATTTTCAGAAAAGTTAAAAGACTGGTACAATGAACTCTCATATACACTTCACCTAGATTCATCAAATAATATTTTGCTTTATCACTATTTCTCTCTGTGTAATACTTATTATCATTATTGTTATTAGCATTATTGCTGAATTGTCTCAGGTGTCATGATCCTTTACCTGTAAAAACCTTAACACATTTCCTACCAAACAGGACATTCTCTTATACAACCATCATGCTGTTTTCAAATTTAGAAAATTTAGGAGTTCCCGTTGTGGCTCAGTGGTTAATGAACCCAACTGGTATCCATGAGGATGCAGGTTTGATCCTTGGCCTCACTCAGTGGGTTAGGGATCTGGCATTGCCATAAGTGTGGTGCAGGCTGGTAGCTACAGCTCTGATTTGACCCCTAGCCTGGGAACTTCCATATGTCTCAGGTGCGGCCCTAAAAAGACAAAAAAAAAAAAAAAAAAGAAAAGAAAATTTAACATGGGTGTAATACTCTTGCTCAATGTAGAGTAAATTAAAATTGTCTCAAAGCATTTTCTTTTTCTTTGCTTTTTAGGGCTGCACCTGCAGTATATGGAAGTTCCCAGGCTAGGGGTCGAATCCAAGCTGCAACTGCCAGCCCACACCTCAGCCACAGCAACATCAGATCTGAGCCGCATCTGTGACCTACACTATAGCTCATGACAACACCAGATCTTTAACCCACTGAGCGAGGCCAGGTATGGAACCCGCAGCCTCATGGATACTAGTCGGGTTCGTTACCGCTGAGCCACGATGGGAACTTCCTCAAAAGCATTCTTTACAGCATTTCTTTTCTGATCTTATATAGAATTACATACTGTACTCAGAATTATCTTTAAAGAAAGTGTTTTTAAACTGCTTATTTGAGAAAGTTTCTTGAAAATCTGCTACAGAAATACCCTCACTTTCAGAAAGTCTTCCTAAACCAACCTGACAGTCAAAAGCCACAGCATGGCATGCACCTGTACCTCTACTATGACTTGTATCACAATCTGTGCATAGGCTCTGTTCCTCCAGCTAGATTCTGTGCATCTAGAGGCAGGAACCTGTCCTAGTCTTGATAGCCCTTATCTGGAGGCTTTGCAGAAAAGGAACTCAACCCAATAAATGAAATGCACTGAATTTAGTTCAACTTTGCTTTACATTTGGGGAAACTGAGGACCCAGAAATATTAACTCCAAATCACATCCCAGTATAATACACACAGCAGATACTGGCAGAGATGATCCCAGTCCTCCAACTCTAAAAACTAGCGAATAGTGCCACTATAGTAGTGATGTGCAGTATTTGACGGGGTGGCAACAGAGATCATGGCTGTATTTGCAGGGGAATAGCTAAGGAATTGTTCTCGTTGAAACAGTCACCCCCTCAGGGGCAATGCAGGACTATGCAGACAAAATGAAACCACATTAGCATCCTTTTCAGTGTGATACGGAAGCACGAGCATCATGGTTCAGTGGACCCTTGTGAGTTTTACAGCATGACCTGTAAAGCTTATCTCTGAGACTTGGCCGGGTGGAAAGTCCACGTGCTCTTATGGGTTAAGCCCTTATTCTCCCTGGTCTCCATCTGTTCACCTGTAAAATGGGAGTGTTTAAGAGTGGGATTGTTAGGAGCATTAAACATCACAGAATGTCCTCCTGCAGATTAAGTGTGCACTTTGTTTTTTTCCAGCAAGGTTGGTGTGAGCATAGCAGCGTACCTCTTGAAGAAGAAACTACAGCTTAGAGGGGTGGGTGGGGTGCTCTGGGAGTGTAGAGTGTACCTTATACAGTGGTGTGGACTGCCTTACACAAGTCTGCATAGCCCACATGTGGGATCTGGTGCCAGCGAGGCACCATCTCAGAAAAGACCAACAGCACCGAGTTGACCATAAAGGAAGGACTAATTTTCTTTTTCTTTTTTTTTTTAAGCTTTTTAAAAATTTTTTTCTTGTCTTTTCTACGGCCACGCCCACGGCATATGAAGGTTCCTAGGCTAGGGGTCCAATCAGAGCTGTAGCCGCCGGTCTACACCAGAGCCACAGCAAGGTGGGATCTGAGCCAAGTCTGCAACCTATACCACAGCTCACGGCAATGCCGGATCTTTAACCCACTGAGCAAGGCCAGGGATCGAACCCACAACCTCATGATTCCTAGCTGGATTCATTCACCACTGTGCCATGACGGGAACTCCAGGAAGGACTAATTTTCATCAGTTGATACCATATGGCCCTAAGAGGTGATGGAGACAGTAGATTGAGGGGCCCACACTCTCTGCCTGGCTGTAGAAGTGAGACAACTGCCTTTCTAGATTCCATAAACTGGGGGCTATTTGTTGGAAATTAAGATCAAACAGCTAATGAGGAGTTCCCACTGTGGCACGGTGGGTTAAGAATCCAACTGCAGTGGCTTGGGTCACAGAGGAGGTGGGGGTTCTATTCCCAGCCCCGCATAGTAGGTTAAAGGATCTGGCAGTACTGGTTGCAACTGTAGCTCAGATTAAATCCCTGGCCCAGGAACTTTAATATGTCAAGGTGCAGCCATAAAATCTAAAAAATTAAATTAAATTAAAAAAAAAACCCAGCTAATTAGAGTGGGAGCTGGGATTGGGCCCCTTTCACTCCACCAGATCAGCTGCCTTTCAAGGTCCTGCCCCAGGTTAGTCCTTTCTTATTAACTGGGTAGGATTTTACTTCTCATTTTATTGAGTCTTCTATTTCTTTGGTGTCAATATCATTTCTCTTTCCCCTTTGATGTCTTTCATCTGTATTTGTAGCCATCTATTCATATCTCTTCCTTTCCTTTTCTGCCATTCTTTTTTTTTTTTTTTTTGGTTTTTTAGGGCTGCATCTGTGGCATATGGAAGTTACTAGGCTAGGGAGCTGCAACTGCTGGCCTACGCCACAGCCACAGCAACGAGGGATCCGAGCCTCGTCTGTGACCTACACCACAGCTCATAGCAAGCCAGATCCTTAACCCACTGAGCGAGGCTGGGGATTGAACCCTCGTCCTCATCCTCATGGACACTGGTCAGCTTTGTTACCGATGAGCCACAACAGGAACTCTTTTCCTGCCATTCTTTTTCTTACCCTCCCATTTTATGCCCTCTGGTCTTATCATTTCTAACCTTGGCTTTTCCTTGAACCCTTAATACTCAAATCAGTTATATTTAGGCAAATATAAACTTTCTTGTTGTTTACGGAAATACATTTTATACAATGCAAAGACATAAAGCTATATTTTTTTTTGTCTTTTTTTGCCATTTCTTGGCCCGCTCCCACGGTATATGGAGGTTCCCAGGCTAGGAGTCAAATCAGAGCTGTAGCCACTGGCCTACACCAGAGCCACAGCAACGAGGGATCGGAGCCACATCTTCGACCTACACCACAGCTCATGGCAACGGATCCTTAACCCAATGAGCAAGGCCAGGGATTGAACCCGCAACCTCATGGTTCCTAGTCAGATTCGTTAACCACTGAGCCATGACAGGAACTCCATATAAAGCTATACACAACATTTAATGTTTTCTGAGCTCTATCTTAAAACTTAGTTTAATCTTCTATCAATCTTTTAAAATCTTCCAGCCTTAAGTAGTTTTTTGTTTTATCAGAACCCTTATTACTTAATTTCCTTGCTTTGGTGCAAATTTAATTTAATTAAAATAAAAGTTGGCTCCCTATATCACTAGATTGTTAGAGACTGCGGTACTATCAATTACAACTAAGCTCTATCATTGACTATCGTGGTGTAGGAATTGAAACTACTACCGTGGTAACAATATTCAGAGCAATTTCTTTTTTCCCAGGAACATTATTTTATTGAATTTTTCTCAAGATTATTCATCCGTTGATAGGAATATAGACATGAAAGTCAACATACCCAAAACTTTAACGTCAGAAATAGGAGGAGTGGGGAGTGTGTGTGTGTGTGTGCACACTCACTCACGTGTAGATGTGCAGGTACTTTTGGGATTGGAGGAGAGGCGAGTTACATGATTTCTCAACAGGATTTAAACTATGAAATATTGCTAGCAAATATGCTAACAAAGGTAAATATGATTTGCTTAAATTTTCCTTCTCCATATATGCAACAATTTCCCAATACATTTTACACATTGATTATAATTTATTAAAAGTAGAGAAATGATTACCTGTTTCTCTGTTAAAATTACCCTCCTGAGTAACTGATTCTCAAGTCCTTTCATGGTAACGGTAAAATCGATGACTGAGGTTTTGGCATTGATCTCAGGGGTAAAGGCAGGGTTTGGTAACTTTGTCGTAATATAAAGTTTAAATGTATCCATGATGTCACATTCCTTATCACCAACTTTCACCTACATCAATTCAAATATTAAATTACAAACAACTTATAGGACAAGACAAAGAATTTGCATTCAATTTAGGACCGAATTTACCAAAGGTGAAATGTGAATGAATTGTAAAAATCAGTTGTAAAATTTTAATCACTGATCTTAAATAATAAAGCCTATTTCAAATAATTTAGATTTGAGTACTCTCTGAAAATGTTTTTAGCCATGACACCAAGCAAATGAAATGAAAACTTTATCCAAGACAAATGCTGGAAAAAGGAAAACTCAAGATGCGGCTGATAGTTGACTGTCTTTTCGCATCTGAGGAAATTGTTCCCTACTATGGAAATGTCTTTATAAGAAGTGTTATTTCCTTCTGCATTTCACAGTCATATCTAAAGCATATTTGACAGCCAGAAATGGTTAATGAAAGTTTCAGAGGAAACCCAGAGAGATAACACTTATCTTAAACACTACAAGGTGCATTATATTAAAAACAACCAGGTTAGCTAGCTAAAACTCTGGTGGAAATTATAACACTTTTAAATTACTTTAATTTTTAATTAATCTTGCATGTGACTGAAAATGACATCGCTAAGGCTCTAATTCTCAGGCACCAGCCTTTCCATTGCAGATAAGAATCTGTTTTGTTCTTTTTTAAAGACCTTCGGGAATGAGAATACTGCAGCCTCCTTTGGCATACTGATACGGCATATAACAGAATTCACATTAGGAAGAAAAATTTTCTAAATAAATTTTTGTTTAATGAGAAAAATGGCATTCTTTACTTATTGACCGATATTCATGAAATTAAGTTGTCCAAAGTGAAAAATCTCAATCAAAAGTGCTGTCATTCATCGAGAAATAAAACCAAAGATGCCTAAGAGTAAAGAGTGAAATCAATTAAAAAAGAAACACTTGTACTGAAAACCAGTCATGTTATCACCAACAATCAGCAACAGTATTCCACTGCTTTGAGCAAAGTCTGTAGTAAGTTTGGATTTAAAGTTTATAAAGAGAAATAAAATCGATGTCCACAGACTTTACTAAAATTGTGTTTTCTCCAGTGAGGAAATGCATACGTAGATGTATATATGGCTTGAAAATCAACCTTCTCAGAGCTGCTAAAAATACACATATTTTGTGTGTAACACTAATATATTATTATGACCAGACAATGCTTTTCTTTAAGATATTTAGTTTCAGATAAATAGCTACTGTTACCGAGATATTGCTCTCCCCCTGTACTTTTTATATACTGTTTTTTTGTTTTGTTTTGTTTTGTTTTTAAGGAAACATTGATATGAGTTTGGAAATAATTTGTTCCAGTGTGTCAAATACTACCATCTGAAAGAAACTATCTTTGCTGCTATGCTCAAAAAGGTAAGTAGATGTCACCATTGTTCTTTTTTTTCCCCTTTTCTTTCTTCCCTCTCACCTTGAAAGTGGTGCCTGATTTAATAAAATTCTTCTCTAATACATTATCCAGGGCTGGATCCAGCTCTTCACGAATGTCCTCGATGAGAAGGGGTCGGCCCAAGGATAGACTGTCCTCCAAGTGTGTGCGGAAATATTTATGGTTCAGAGATGTTACCTGAAAATAATGGGTTTGTTGCTATACAAATGTTACAAAGAATGTGCCTATTCCTGAGCAGACCAGTGTCCAAGGATTCTAAGGGCTACACAGGAAGCCTTACTTACAACAATGAAAGTAACGAACAAAAATTAATTGTTCAAAACTTGGTGGATCATGACCTTGTGGAAGCCCTGGGTATGAACTGGGGTGGGGAGTGGGGTCCTCTCTAATCAGAAGAGAGAATCAAGTGGCAGTTCCTTAAACAGAATGTCAGAACTCTGCTCCTGTAGTTGAAAGCAGACTAATCCTTTTAAACTTGCAGAGCTGCAGCCACTCAGAGCAACATGCATTTCTGTGATACTCATTTATCTTCCCAGCACACCTATGAGATGAATAAGTGATTAGAAAAATAAGCATAGGAGTGTCATAAGTGATATACGGAATCAAACCAAGGGTTCAACAATGTATTTTAACACTGGCACAATATAAAGAATATGATACTTTCCATAGAATCAACCTAAAAAACTATACATTCATTTTTTATATTCTTACATTAAAAAAAAATTAGAGTTCTGAATGCCCGGTGGGGGCCCCCATTTTTAGATCAATGTTTGCTGAGTAGTTAAAATAGACACACTGGGCTGGTAGATCCTCGCATTTCTCTTACTTCTCCAGTGAATCCCCCCCCTCCCCCCGGCCGGCGCCCCGCAGCCCAAGGATGAGGATTCCCAAAGGTTCAGTCTTCAACTCTCTTCCTTCTTATACTCTATGCTCTGAATTCAACTACTGCCTTTATGTGACTGCGAGTGCTGATCTTACGAGGCAAGAAGACCCACTGGGACAGCAGGTGATTAGGAGAGTGGAAATTAAAAATATTATCTCTCACCTGCGATAAAAAAAAAAGTGTGCAATTGAAAAATTAAATAAGTCTACCTTTGTCCTGTTTTGGTTAAAAAGAAACTAACTGAAACAAAAACTCCTGCACACCACACGAAGGAATGTTTTCCCTGGATGGATAGCTTTATTTATATAAATGGTGTGCTGTGCCAGACCTTACTACCAGTTGATAAGGTAAATGAAACTAAACAAAGAGCTTTAACTGGCTTATTTAAACAAGATGAAACAAAGTCCCAAGGAAATTCAATGTAATTGTTCTGCTCTATTCCCCAAGAAGCAAACTCTGTTTTTGTGATGTCCTTCCCAAGTGTGATGGCTATTTTTATGTGGGCACAGGGATGCTCAGAGAGCTGGCAAACATGATTTCAAGGTGTGTTCGTGAGGGTGTTTCTGGAAGAGATTAGCATTTGAATCAGTAGACTGAATAAAGCAGAGGGCCCTCACCCATATGGGTGGGCACCTTCCAATCCATTAAAGGGCCTGAATGGAACAAAAAGGCGGAGGAGGGGCAGTTCTCTCTCTACTTAGGCTGGGACATCCATCTTCTGCCCTTGGCCTTCAACTCCTGGATCTTGGGACTTCAGACCTGACTGGGGCTTATCCCACTGGCTCCCATGGTTCTCAGGCATTCAGGATTTGGATACCACCAGCTTTCTCAGGGCTCCAGCTTGTATACAGCAGATCCTGAGACTTCTCAGCCTCCACAATCCCATGAGTCAACCCCTCATAATAAACCCCTTTCTCTATATCTATATCTAGATAGCATTTTATTTTATTTTATCTTATTTCTACGCCCGCACCTGTGGCATATGGAAGTTCCCAGGCTAGGAGTGGAATCAGAGCTGCAGCTACTGGCCTACACCATAGCCATGGCAACAGAGCACATGAGGCACATCTGTGACCTACCCTCAGCTTGCTGTAACACTGGATCCTTAACCCACTGAGCGAGGCCAGGGATTGAACCTGCATCTTCAAGTATACTGTGCCAGGTTCTTAACCTGCTGAGCCACAATGAGAACTCCCTAGATACCCTTTTAGATATGTTTCTCTGAAGAACCCTAACATACCAAGCAAAGAAATAATAATTTTCAAGTGGTCAGTGGATTAAAGATTATCTTTAACTACCTTCAGTATCTTTTGTAAATGTGAAATAATAGCATAATTTCAGGTTTAATTCCCTTGATATCCCTCCTGGAGAAACGGTAAATGTAGCCCCTACAAAAGCCTGTATCACCCGCGAGGATGCTCTGGCACTGGGTCTTTACAAGGTGGTCAGTGGATGCTTCACAGGGAAATGAAGTGAATACATTCAATCTAGAACTCAGAGCTGCAGGTCCTGGAGATGGCCCTGGAGGTGGTCTTAGCAAAGCTGCCCAGGTGGAATGAAGCCCTGGACATATAAAACATATTTTGTTTTTCATCTATAAAGTGTTTCATTTTTCACTTTGTCTTCCTTCCCAAGTAAAGAAATAACAATTTTTTCTTGCGTCATTTTCATTTATGTGTGTCCATGTACTCTGAAAAATAACATTTTCCAAGTAAAAAAAGATACAATTCAATTAGCTTACAAACCAGCAGGCGATGATTTTTTAAATAAGGAAGTATCTTCTGGCATACTTGTTACTTCCTCAAGAAAGTCTTGGGACCGGGCTGCATCAAGAAGGACATGACTGAAGGCTATCAATGAGTTTAACACCGAAATGATGAGACAAAGCTATGATCAGAAGAATAAGAATAAGATGAGCGGGAGTTCCCTGGTGGCACAGTGGGTTAAGGATCCAGTGTTGAAACTGCAGCAGCCCTGATTGCTGCTGTGGCACAGGTTTGATCCCTGGCCTGGGAACTTCTGCATGCTATGGATGCAGCCAAAGGAAAAAAATAAAAGATTTTTATCTGTGATAAAAGCAAAGTGGACAGCTGGGTGGAGAAGACATTCTGGTTAGTAGACATAGTACAAGCAAAAATATGGGTCCAGAAGGCTTACAACTGAGAACAGTGTCTAGGAAACAATGAAGCGTCCATATCGGTAGTTGAATTGAAATATCAATGTAACAAGATCCCCAAAGGAGACAGGAATGTTGGAATCCTGCCCTTGGCCACCTCCACCTTAAGATTAACACGTTGGTGGACTCCAACTTCAATACTGAACTAACCCTAGCATGCTACGTAGAACCAAGTGCCTGAGCTAGGCTGGAGCAAAGGGCCTTCAGCTGAGGAATCCCAAATCCTATATTTTGTCATTTTCCTATAAGACCAAATTCAAGGCCCAGGATAGAAGCCACATCCAACACTGGTAAAAGCAACAGAGCCAAGGACATGGACAGAAAGAAGGAGAGTGAGATCAAGAGAGAACACAAACCAGAGAAAAAAAAATCAGAGACTTTGCCCCTAATCACTGCACAAAACTCGAGGGTGTAAATCAGCAAACAATTACCATAGACATGACAACTTTATGACTGACAGATTCAACTGGAATTGTGGGAAGACTTCATGATTTCAAGATCACTTTCCCACATAACACATGGTACAGACCTGCAAGTCATTTTCTTTTTCTTTTGATTTAATCCAAGTTTTTCCTTGAGTCTGTGGATCGATGAGGAGTGGGTATCTGGTGGCCTTTGTCACAATGATGCCATTCTGAATTGAGAGGTCATCTCCTGGTAAACCCTGCAGCCCCCACTCTCCAATCTGAATAACAGGAAATGGATGTGGCCATTCAAAGGAAAACAAGGAGTCTCTCGTTAGTCATTAACAGTGCCAGGATATAAGAATTTAAAATTTGGACATACTTTTTCCATTGAGGCTATGCCACATGTACCCAGGAAAAAAAGCAGAACTAGTAAATGTGAACCGAATAACATTAAAAGAAACAAACTTATCACCTAATAAACCCTTTCTCTAGCAGCCCGATATTAGGTTTGGTCCTTTACATTATGTTTTCTTCCACAATTAGGAGGAAATGTTGTAAACTGCATACTAAACCTGATTCGGGGAAGGTGAAGCACGGCTGCTGAACATTCAGAGAAAACAGGGACTTAAGATACAGTGAGGCTGGGTGGGTGGTGGGGTCTAGGTGGGCTGGAGTTAGCAGGGGTCATGAATATTCTGGGAAATCAGAGCAGGTAAGCCCTGAGGCTTAAGTCTCCAAAACGTCCCCCTTCCTGCCCTTTGGTTCTGCTAAGTGGGGGAAGGGCCGTTGCACAGGAAGGCAGAGAAATCAGAGGAGGCAAAATATTTCACTGGCAGGAACTCATCAGTGACATTTTTCTTAATATTTCCTTTCAAAATCAAGAGGGAATTGCCGACCTGGCTCCACGTGATCAATAAAAATCGCCCAAGATCCAATGAACCAACCAGCCTCCACCTTTATTACATTAGCCCAGCTCCTCCAAAGGCCATAATCAATAAAGAATATCCTGGCCCACTTCGCCTCGTCTGTGCCCAGAGCCTCTCCAATACATTATCTAGTCCCCACAAGCACCAGTTGAACATTGTTTGAATTAGAAAAGTTTGGGTTTTTTTTTTTAATTTTTAAATAGAGATAACTTGAAATTAATAGTGCGGCTTCCCTAAAGGAACTGCAACTGGGGAACATATTTACAAATCAGAGAAGCAGCTCGTGAATACAAATTGCCTGGAAAGCATTTCATGCTGCAGGAGCTCTGCAAGATATACTGAAAATTGACAGTGGCATCAAATCCCCAGCAAGGAACGTTCGTGTGGCAGGGCACGCCATTGCTCAGTGATGCCAGAACGTGCTCCTGCTATGCTGTTGGACATTATAAAAAGATGGTTAATGATCAAAGAAAGTGGACAATACCAGTACTTATGGCCCAGCTAATACCGACGTTGTCCTAGAATGTCTGTAAGAGAGCGCGACTGAATGGAGCTAGTGTAGATAATGGCGGTTACAAGAGGAGCTGAGTATTAGCAAGCCTGTAACAGCACAAGGAATCTTCTCATTCACAGCAGTGCAATTGGTATTAATTTGAAAGCAAGATTTCTTGAAATGCAAAGGAACTTTTGTACCACAAAGAAAAAAAAAACAAAAACAAAGAAACAACTTCGGCATTTTCAATACAACCTTTTCAATGAAACGAGAAAAGAAAAAAAAAAATTAGGTTTCACCCTGATGTCTTAGTAGTAGGAAATGAAATGAAATTCAAATAATACTATAAGGAAAGCAATACTTAACCGTTGGGGGATCCACCAACATCGAAATCAGATTCAGGTTTTCAGTGAAAGGAATCTTCCGGGCTTTCAACTCCACCTCCCATTGATCCTTAAGCAAATAGTTTCTAAATATCTGATTGAAAGGACCAAGGTAGGAAAGGAATCCAGTGCACAGCAGAATATCACCTACGAGCCTGTAAAGAGGACACACAACGTGAATCACTCAGGCGGCTAAAGCTCTCTCAGTAAGGGCAATTTCGTTACTAGGCGAGATCCTACTCTGCTCCCTGCTTAACACTTGGCAGCCAGACATGGAGAGACAGGCAAAAAGGAGCCCGAAGCAGGAGGAGGGCCTCCTACCAGGTAGGTCACAGGGCAAGAGAGAAGGCTCCTTCCTAAAGCCTGACTCCCAGATGAGGAAAACATCCTTTCCCCATCCCAGGCCCTGGTCCTGTTCAGACTCTGGTCTTGATCAAACTACTTTTTCTCCTCCTTCTTCTTCTTCCTCCTTTTTTTTTTTTTTTTTTTTTTTGTCGTCTGTCAGTCTCCTACTCCCCTCTCATTCCCTTTCAGTTTTCAGAAAACACCAGCCCAAAATACCCTTCCATTTAGAACAAACTGAAGATCCACACTTTAAAAATCCCTAAGGTAAAGAGAATACAACTTAAACCCAGTATCTATATTGTTGTGTCAAATCCAGACAATATCAAAAGCACTCCTGCACCGAAACCTGGACTGCTGAACCAAAACTGAAATTTAAAAATGTTTTCTTGTGTCTCTGTTTTCCTGAAAGTGTGTGACTTAAGCTCTAAGCCCTTTCTAGGATGATGGGATTCTGAGATGGAAACGGAGGAGAAAAGCCCTTTAAAGGAATTAGACTTCAGGTCCCCTGAAGTCACAAAGAGGTGGGCTTTGGTGTGATGACTAAGAAGGAGAGTGATTGTAACAAAGACCAAAACTGATACCTATTGATCTGAGCTTTGAACTCTTTGCTTTGCTGAGTCCATCGGACTTTTTCTCCACTCAGTCCATCGATCAGGGTGGAAGCTGCCTGCATCTTTTTCCGGCACATATCAGCATCATTAAGTAAATCCTACATTCATAAAGGGAGAATGTTTCAAAGGCCTTTTAAATTGCTTAATCAAACATCCATCATATCCACACATAAAAATATATGGAGGAATTTCTTAATTTGCAAAGTAAATATAATCTAAAAATACAGTGTAGGAGTTCCCATCATGGCTCAGTGGAAACAACTATGACTAGTGTCCATGAAGATGCAGGTTCGATCCCTGGCTTTGATCAGTGGGTTAAGGATCCAGCGTTGCCGTGAGCTGTGGTGTAGGTTGCAGATGAGGCTCGGATCTGGGGTTGTTGTGGCTGTGGCATAGGCTGGTGGCTACAGCTCCCATTTGACCCCTAGCCTGGAAACCTCCATATGCTGCAGGTACAGCCCTAAAAAGACAAAAAGAAATTTTAAAAAATATAAATAAATAAATACAGTGTAAGTAAAATTTTACATATTCAATTCTTATAATTCACTTGTAGTATAATTAATTCACCTTACGAAATTTCAAGAAGAACCATTTTGTAAGAAAGAATCTAAATCATATAACTTTAATTTTTTTTATTATTTTTAAATTTTTTTTTTGGTCTTTTTTAGGGTCACACCCGAGGCATATGGAGGTTCCCATACTAGGGGTCTAATTGGAGCTACAGCTGCTGGCCTATGCCACAGCCACAGAAATATGGGATCCAAGCCATGTCTGTGACCTACACCACAGCTCACAGCAATTATGGATCCTTAACCCACTGAGCGAGGCCAGGGATCGAATCCACAACGTTATGGTTCCTAGTCAGATTCATTTCTGCTGTGCCACAACAGGAACTCTGATATAACTTTAATTCTATATAAATTAAAAAAAATTTTTTTTTGGAGTTCCCATCGTGGCTCAGTGGTTAATGAATCTGACCAGGAACCATGAGGTTTAAAATATATATATATATATATATATTTTTTTTTTAGCTTTTTGGGGCCAAAGTACACCTGTTAGTTGCAGGTGTACAACAAAGTAAATCAAGGTTATACTTACACATATATCCATTCCTTCTCAAATTCTTTCCCCTTCAATCACATAACTTAAACCATGTTTCTATTAAATATTCTCAAAACATAATCAAAACAATAAATATACCACTTTGAGTCTTGGATTTAATAATAATTGAGTTTGAGTTTACAAAGGATTTTTTCCAAGAAAAATCCTGTGCAACTGTAGTACGTTGCAGTCAGCTTGTATCAGCTCACAGAACCGACTGTTGCATTTTCAGAAAATTTATGAGTTGGCGTTAAACACAGCTATTATTAAAAATTAAATCACTTGAGCAAATTATATTAAAGAAAAGGTAGTAAATAATCAAAATTCATCAATTTGTAATTATCTTCTACATCTTCATATTATCTATACTCTTGAGGTTCAGTTCATTGCATCTGCCCGTTGGAAACAATATACAATGGCATGCAGCATTTTTTCCCAAATCTGCATCATCTTGTCATGTTGATAGCTTAAAACTGACAGTGATGAGGGGTACCTAAGCCACAGAAATCAGCAAACACTGTAAATCTGGGCTTTCTTCTCCCCCCGCCCCTGCCCCCCATAAGCCGATTGTTGAACATTTATCAGACCACCACTGTTTGCAACCCATATCATGAGGTCACACTAGGATCCCCATTTGACAGATAGCCAATTGCCCCCAACTGCACAATAATTGTCTGAGCTGCAGTGAGACACCAAAATCATAGGCTATCACTTACATGTGGAATCTAAAAAAAGGACACAATGAACTTCGTTGCAGAACGGACTTTGAAAAATTTATGGTTTCCAAAGGAGACAGGTTGGTGGGTAGGGGGGTAGGGTGGGGGTGTGGGATGGAAATGCTATAAAATTGGGTTGTAATGATCATTGTACAACTATAAATGTAATAAAATTCAAACAAAACAAAACAAAAAATTGCCTGTGCTGGATCTCATAGTTTTTTACTCTTGGGTATGACATCACAGCTTCTTCTTACAGAAAGTAATTACTAAAAACAGAAAAAACAATTTGGAGTGTTGAAGATCCAAACCAAGTAGACATAGCTGGTGAGTAAAGGCATTCAGGAAAGTGCTCTTTCATTATAAAACATTTTCCTAATTTCTAAACATAGCACCTACTACTGTAGCATTTCAGCATGTGGCATTAGTAACTCTTGTGTATTTAATCTCACCATTTTCTCGTTCATTGCTGCATCAAATTTTGCTTGCACTTTATCCAGCTCAGCTTGTTTCTCATCAAGCAGAGACTGAGCCTTCCCCAGCTCAGCATTAGCAACTGCTAACCGGCCCTCTTGCTTGGCCAGGTTTGCCTTAAAAGGAAGAAGATGTGATTAGTGTAGAGTTGAATTAGCGATATGAAACATTCATGCTTTCAGTTGGTAAATAACAACCTAAGCTACTACATAATTTTTGCCCCAGTTGGAAGTCATCTGTTTCACTGTCTTTAGCTGCGGAAGCAGAGACATTTCATTCAAGTTCATGTTTTTCCTTTTCATTATTAATGTTCAATATGGAAAATGCAGAAACACTTGGAAAGGAGAAAAAAATTACTCATGATTTTACCCAGAGATAGTCTGTGAGTCTTGTGTCAAGAAGTCGATAGCTAGCTAGCATTTTGATTTTTTTTCATTTAGAGTAGTATAATAATTTCCTCACAATCTTAGATAATTTTTCACGAACATTAGCTGCATAATATCCCACAATTTAGAAATACATAATTTATTTAACTTTGCCCTACTTTTATTTTTGTCTTTTTTTGCCTTTTCTAGGGCCGCTCCCGAGGCATATGGAGGTTCCCAGGCTAGGGTACTAATTGGAGCTGTAGCTGCCGGTCTATGCCAGAGCTACAGCAACTCGGGATCTGAGCCACGTCTGCGACCTACACCACAGCTCACGGCAACGCCAGATCCCTAACCCACTGAGCAAGGCCAGGGATCGAACCTGCAACCTCATGGTTCCTAGTCGGATTTGTTAACCACAGAGCCACAACAGGAACTCCGACTTTGCCCTACTTTTAGGCATTTCTCCCCAACCCCATTTTAAAGTATTATAAATAATGCTTTGGTAAATACTATTGGATATATAAACATTTAGGATTGTTTTCTTGGTAAAGAATTTTTGAAGTGAAATTACTCTATCAGTAGTTTTTCATTTTCTCCAAGTACTACAGCATGATAATTATCTGCTTCTTATAAATTTAGAGTAATTAATCAGTAAAATAAGATAGTCCTAGAGCCTTTTGGGGTAGAAATTCTTTGATAAGTTTCTCATTTTCTTTCTTAATATTGGATTTTTTGAAATTAGCTCTTTTTCTCAGGAAATTTTCATTTAATTTAGGTTCTTTAATGAATTTAGAAATAACTGTAAATTTTGCTTTTTAATTATTTAAATCTTTGATCTGAAATTATATGGATTTATCTTTTATATTCATTTCTTTTGGATTAGATTTTTCCATTATATATTTCATATATACATATTATACAAAGCACCAATTCTTTAATTTTGCTACTTTTTTCTAGTTTTTAATGTATTTTTATTAGCTCTTTCTATTTCCTTATATTGTGTATGTGTGTGTTTATGCTTATAAGTAGGAGTATAGACATACCAGAGCATATACAGTTTCTTTGGTTCATTTAAGCGCTAAAAAGGTAGCATTTTGGTCATATCACAAAAGCTTTGGTAACTAGATTCCTGTCATCATTTACTAAATGGAAGTGACAGCCTTTTTTTTTTTTTAAACATAAGCATTCAAGGAATTCCTCTATGACTCAGTGGGTTAAAGACCTGGCATTGTCACTGCTATCTATGGCTTGGTCACTGATGCGCAGTAGGTTCCATCCCTGGCATGGGAATGTCAAAATGCCACAGGCACAGCCAAATATATATGTTATATATATGTTATTATATTATATATGTTATTATATTATATATAATATATATAATATATACACCCACACACCCACACACATACATATATATATGTGTGTGTTCTATTTCTCTATGTGTGTTCTGGTTTTATTGCTTATAATCAGAGAATGAGATGCTTTCAGGAATTGAATCAAAGTCTTCTTTTAGAATTAAATATGGTCCATTTTTGTAACTGTCTCTTGGACACTAGAAATAATTTCATATTTTTTGTTCATCTGGAAGAAAGTTCAATGTAGCTGTTCACCCTTAAAAAAATATAGTGTAAAATCTCTATATAATTATTAATTTACGCCTACTCAGGACTGGCTGCATGGAAGTGCAAAATGAAAACGCAGGGTCGCTTGTTAGAAAAAGTATTGCAGACTTTAAGAGAGTGCCAGCAGAGCATTAAGCCAAGCGTGGTCCCTTCTAACGCTGGTCCTCTGCCTACCAGACCCACCTTCGACTGATGGTGTATGCCACAATCTCAAATTACAGCATTTTTTTTGTTGTTGTTAATCTCCTCTTAAAATATGAATGGATTTGCCTTATATAATTTGATGCTATTTTATTTACTGCATAAAGCATCATTACAATGAAGGTTCACTGTCATCATGGTTTTCATCAATAAGGATGACTGCTCTTTCTTGAATGCTACATTTATAGTAACACTTCTCTCTTGGCATCTCTTTGTTTGAGCATATTTGCTACATTCGCTCTTCATTTCCCTTTGTTAAAATTTTCTAATTTTTTTATATTGAAAGATAGTTTTTTAATGGATGTATATGGAAAAGACACCCTTTTGTCTCTCCTTCTCTCTCTCTCTCTCTTTTTTTTTTTTTTGTCTTTTTAGGGCCAAACTCAAGGCACATGGAGGTTCCCAGCCTAGGGGTCAAATTGGAGCTATAGCTGCCGGCCTACACCACAGCCAGAGCAACCCCAGATCCAAGCCGCGTCTATGATCCACAAACGCAGCTCATGGCAACACCAAATCCTTAATCCACTGAGCAAGTCCAGGGATCTAACTGGCATCGTTATGGACACTAGTCTGGTTCATTACTGCTGAGCTACTGGAAACCCCCAACTTTCTCATTTTTAATTTATTTTCTTTCTTTCTCAAAGTTATCTGTCTCAGAGTTGAAAGAAGCAGACATTTCTATAAGGTTTATCATGAAAACAGTACCCCTTGCCCATCTGCTCACCACTTTCCATTCCACAGAGTAACCACTTCCCATTCTTTTAGCTTTATGGGGTTGGGGGGGGGAGCGGGGGTAGTGTGTGTCTGGGTGGTATATTTTATGAATCTTCTTACACTCCTGAGGATGTATTTCTGTTTCTTCAAACATAAAGGACAATCGGGGGGGGGGGGGGGGGGGGGAGGTGTGCCCAGTGTGTGTGTGTGTGTGTGTGTGTGTGTGTGTGTCTATCCCTCAGTACTTAAACTGCATCCTTAAGAATGTCTTTTTGCTCCCTCATATGTTAAGGGCAGCCTGGCCTATTATTGAATTCTTGGACCCCAATAATTTCCTCCTCAGTACTCTGGATATGCTTTCCTGTTATCTTCTAGTATTTAGGGTTGTGGGAAGTCTGCGACATCTTGATTTATCTTCTTTTGTAAGCAACCTTTTTTAAATTTTGTGTCTTAGATGCCTACAAGACTCTCTTCCTATCTCTGAAATTTAACACATTTCTGAGTGTTGATGTTAATTTTTACAAATTTTGTTTGGAATATAATAATCAAATTCAGTCTCCAAATCTAATCTCCAAACTTTAAATATATGGCTGCTTTTCTTTCATGACAGCTTATTATTCCCAATAAATTCTCCTTCTGTTTAGGTGAACAAGTTGGTTTTGGTTTAGTGTCTGCCATTCCAAGAAACATGTCATATATACAAAAAGAATGAGAAACTGTGAGAGGACCTACAGAAAAAAAGAAAGAATTTGTAACGGAGAAATCTACTTTCATTAGTCTAAATTATGCTTTGTCTTTTAATGGCAGTAATACTGATGACTGATTTTATTAAACATTGATTTACTGGGAGAAGGAGGGAGACTTTTACCTTCAGAGGCAACACTTCTCTGTTGACACCATAAAATGTTGCCATAGCAAGTGTCCAAGACAGCAGACCAGCCACATTCCCACAGACTTTTTTGGCACTCTCAAAAGTATAATCATCCATATTAAAATATGGCTGTAATAACTCAACAGTCTCTTCATTTATAGTGTCCTTGGGGAACTGCTGAAGGCTCCACAGGAATCCCGTTGCACTCATCAACTGAAAAATAGTATTACAACCTGTAAGCTCTGGAAGAAAATATGCATTTTCTTCCTGAGTTAGTATGTACTTCTAAATTGAATTTTTTTTTTTCAAAAAAGTAGCAATTGATTTGCTCTAAACATACAAATCAAGGCTATGGCAGTAGTAAATTCCAAGTGGTCTTCCCGTTTCCATGGTGAAGAATGAAGAAGAAAAACAATGTAAGTTTCCCGTCTAGTGAGTACATCAAAATGCCACCAACCACACAAGCCTTCTTTTGGAGACTGGGTTGGGTTGACATCAAAACTGTACTGGTTCTGGATAGATTTTATAAAAAGAGGGCATTCAGCTTTAAAATCCTTCCTTGCTTACACATTTTGGAAGATGCAGTTTAATCTTCCAAACACAATCTTCAGTACGCAATGATCAATTATTGCCTGCTGGCTTGTCTGGTCTATATTGAATGTCCTGGGGTGTAGACACCTGGCACACCTCATAGAACTTACAGAGATAGATTTTACTTACTTTTAACGACTCTCCCCATGATGGCTTGCAGCAAGGTTTTTCTGGATCCATAGTAACAGGGTCAATTTTCTTTTGAAATAGTAACAGAACACAGTCCATGATTCTCATAATAAGATGAGGAGGCTTCGCAAGTTTCCTGACTGTGGCGATGTCATTTGGCTTGATGGTCTGGATTTGGGGTTAGGGACCAAAATACTTTTTGTTGAGTGCTATTCCTACTCATATGGAAATCTCATACTTTTAAATAAAGTGGAAAACTTTAAAACATATTTTCTCCCCAGTCCCTGATATTATCTCCTCAAAGGTGTGCATTCCAAGATTCTTGCCTAATAACTCTTTCATTGTTACCTTGGGATTTCTATTTCTTTGTTTTCATTTTTCCCCCTTGGAGCCCTCAACTAATTGCTTTAGAATACCACTACCATTCATTGCCCACCACCTTAGACCTCTGTTAGCAACAACCCACATCAATATGTAACATTTAGGTGATTTATATCTTCAAAGCAGAGTCTATATTACACACGGATACTAAAAGAGGGGCCAGGCCTCGAGTATCAGAAACCTCATGTTCAATTTTCATTTTGAGGGCTGCCCTGTCTGCAGAAAGGAGGGGAATTCAAAGGAGACAAGAGATGTTATTATAACATATGGCCCATAAAAAGAGTTTGGAAAGTTTCTGTGATCTGGGTTTGAAATAAGACAGCATCTGACATTCACATCAAGAAGGACTGGGACATCATATGATCAATACAATGCCTAAGGCTCCTTTGGTTCAGGGCTTGCTCTCTCATATGTCATCATAAGGGAGTGTGGGTGGAGAATGTGTCCCGGTTGTTGTCACAATTTTGTGAAATGATGATCGTAAATCTATTCATTTAATCAACAACTACAGACATTCTTCCACACAAAATAGAATCTTCCAAGGAAGAGAGAGAAAACGCAATTACCCTAAACTAGGATTATCTGCTGTGATAGAAGCACAGGAGTGATCGGAAAACCAAAGGTGGTCCAAAAGAATTGAAAACTTCCTAGAAAGGGTACGATCTGAGCCTGCTCTTGAGAGTGTCTCATATTAGCCAGGGAAGGTTAGAGAGGGAGAGGGAGAGACCCATTTAATGGAAACAGACCATGATTATTGCAGAAGCCTGTAGGTGTTTCTGTATGGCTGGATCACATTGCGTGTAGGGACAAAAATGACAAGAGATAAAGTTCCAGGGCTGGACAAGAGCCAGGTTATCATAGCAGTAGCCCTAACATTTACTGAGTACTTCCTACATGCCCAGCAAACTGTATTCATTACTTTCAATGCTTACATGGATCCTTCAAGGATCACTGAAGAATTATAATCCCGATAGACACCCAAGAAAGTAAAGTAAATAAATCCATCTAAGAAATGGTCGGGAGGGGCAAATGCAGATCTGCTTGCCTCTGAAGCTGTCCCTTCTCGCTTCACAGCTGTAGATACCTAGCTTGAGGCTTTACTCTTTTTTTTTTTAGGGCCACACCCACGGCATATGGAGGTTCCCAGGCTAGGGGTCGAATTGGAGCTGTAGCCTCCAGCCTACCCCACAGCCATAGCAATGCCAGATCCGAAATGCATCTGCGACCCACACCACAGCTCACAGCAATGCCAGATCCTCAACCCACTGAGCGAGGCTAGGGATCGAACCCGCAACCTCATGGTTCCTAGTCGGATTTTGTGCCACTGCGCCACGACGGGAACTCCCAAGGCTTTACTCTTAAAGAGCAACGGGAACCACAAGGAGATTTTAAAAGGGTGCATAACATAATCTAGTTGGGAAGCTGGAGGAATTGAGGAGGCTCTCTGTATAATCTGAATCCCCTAGGCTTCGATTTAAGCCAATAATCAGCAACACTATTTCTCAGTTCTCATGGAAGGCTGATTGATGGAATGAAAATAAGTTATGAGAAGTGAAGACTTTAAAAAATA
This sequence comes from Phacochoerus africanus, assembly GCF_016906955.1. NCBI lineage: Eukaryota > Metazoa > Chordata > Mammalia > Artiodactyla > Suidae > Phacochoerus > Phacochoerus africanus. Next base: position 35,605,400 of record NC_062552.1, on the reverse strand, counting down.
GAATTTAGAAAATGCAATCGACAGAAACATTGTTTCAAAACTTAGAGGTTATAAATCACATTAAGAATTCAATTCAGGACTTCCTGTTGTAGCACAGTGGAAACGAATCTGACTAGTATCCATGAGAATGCAGATTCAATCCCTGGCCTCGCTCACTGGGTTAAGGATCTGACATTGCCATGAGCTGTGGTGTGGGTTGCAGACATGGCTTGGATCCTGCATTGCTTCAGCTGTAGTGTAGGCCGGCAGCTATAGCTCCGATTTGACCTCTAGCCTGGGAACTTCCTTATGTCACAGATGCGGCCTTAAAAAGGGAAAAACAAACAAACAAAAACAAACAAACAAACATTCAATTCAGTCTTCTGATTCCAAGAATTCTACAGCTGATCTCTTGTAATGAAACCCAGGGCCTGCGGGGACTCGTGTTGGGAGGGAAAACAGTGCATGGCTCATGGCTCACGTTCAGGGCTGCTTCCGCCTCCTCCAGGGCAGGTCTAGCCGCCTCGAGCTTAGTCTCAGCTTTCACTTTTTCAGTATCAATTTCATCCACTATTTTTTGGGCTTTGTCTTTTACTTCCTGCACTTCATTTTTGACTTTGGCTGAAGCCTGGGCACTTACTGTGACTTCTGCTAATACCTGTTAAATTGAAGAAACACAGGAGGCTAAATAGAAATCCTTCCAGCACAACTTTACAGATTTGAGTAGTGAGAGAATTATTCAACATAATATAAAACAAGAATAAGAGCAAATTTTTCCCCATCTATGTTGCCTATATTTTGAGGTGTATGAAAGTGACTCCTTTGAGCAGTGTTGCAGTCTTCTTTCTATTTCCTAAGCTTCTCTCAGGCATAGAATATACACATCAATATTTTAAGCTTTCAGAAAAATATTTCTAGGCTTTCCCTTTGTGGCTCAGTGGTTAACAAACCCGACTAGGACCCACGAGGATTCGGGTTGGATCCTTGGCCTCGCTCAGTGGGTTAAGGATTTGGCATGGCTGTGAGCTGTGGTGTAGGTTGCAGACACAGCTTGGATCCCACATTGCTGTGGCTGTGGCACAGGCTGGCAGCTGCAGGTCCGATTCTACCCCTAGCCTGGGAACCTCCATATGCCAAGGGTGCGGCCCTAAAAAGAAAAAAAAAAAAAAAAGAAAAGAAAAGAAAAATATTTCTACTCTATGTGACTTCCAGAAAATTAAAACTATTCACCTCAACTGCAATAGAATGAGGTCAGAAACCATATCACTCCTCATGTAATAACAGTAAAATAGCTAATGTTTGTTGAGGCCTTACCTAATGTCAAGACCATGCTAAGAGCCTCTCCTATGCTACTTCTCATGTTTCAGAACAAAAGCTGAAAGCCATCTGAGATGGGGGGGAGCTGGGTGTGTGTGGGGAGGTTGTAGGTAAGGGAGTGGCACACACATATTCCTATCACCTTGGGAGGAGTGTCTTTAAAAACAGAAACAAAAACTCAATGGAATCTTTCTCCTTCCTTGACACAAACTTCAGATGGGAGTTTGTGGGCTATCCCAGAAACCTAGAGCATGCGGGGACTTTAAAGAGAAGACCATATATAACTGACAGTCAAGGTGCAATTTCCTGAACAGACGGTAGAAAACAAGAGAGACAGACAGAGTCAGGGAAAGAAAAAAATAGCCTTGGACCAAGTAGGGGATATAATAGTTTAGGGATATCTCGATAGTATAAGTTAAACAAATACATCGAATAGTCTTTGTAATTACTATCTTACCAGAAATGGTCTGTAGGTTTATACTTTGTTTACTTTTTAATAACATTTTTTAAATAATGCTTTTTCTTAACATGGCAAAACCCTCCTCACACTAGTGATAAAATAAATGTCAACTCACTGCATCTGCTTTTACAGAAGCCACTGCCAGTTCCTTCTCCTTTACTGCAAGATCCTGAGAGAGTTTTGCAACAGATTCACTTGCCTCCATCAGCTTATCCAGACCTTTATAAACATACACAGATACATTTTTGCTGAGTATATGACTATGCCCTCATCATAAATTTATTCAATATTTACACCATAACATGTCCTATAACAAACATAAAATAATTATGGATAAAAGTTTTAGAAAGACACATATTGTCGAAGTAGCAACACTGACCGTATTCCTGGGAGTTTCAGCAGGGGCTGAAGAAAATAGCTCTGCTTGAAGAACATAATTTAGCTACATTTAAGGGAAAGTCATACTGCGAAAGTGAGCAGGATTAATTTAGTCAGGAAACTTATTTGATGAACTTATGCTCTCCTTGGCTTTGCAAACAGTTTATAACTACCTTTTTTTTCTTTTTTTTTTTGCCTTTGAGGCATAGTGCAACTGAGATGGCAAATGAGACAGACAATATATTAACATTTTGTGGTTCCCTTTGCTATAAAGATGAAAATAACTGGCAAAACTTCTGCAACTGGCTCTGAGACTTTCAGTGCTCTGGAGGAAACTCCCTGGTTAACTGAATTGCTCACATTTCAGCTGAGCTCTGGATGGAGGTCCTGTTGGTCAGTATTTAGCATCGGCTTCTGGGGTGGGGGCACTCTCTTGTATGGTTTCCAGTTTCCTTGGTGTAAATATTCCCACCATGTTTGATTTCAAGCTACCGAGAGATTCTCAGAAACACACCATTACATAATATCTCTACATGACATATATGTAATATTTCTACCACACAAGTAGAATAGAAACAATCTCAAGAACATTAATAGTACAATAAAAATAACAAAGATGGGGGAGTTCTGCTGTGGCTCAGCAGTAAAGAACCCAACTAGTATCCATGAGGACTCGGTTCAATCCCTGGCCTCACTCAGTGGGTTATGGATCTGGCGTTGCCGTGAGCTGTGGTGTGGGTCGCAGATGCGGCTTGGATCCCGCATTAATGTGGCCGTGGTGTGGGCTGGCAGCTGCACCTCCTATTCGACCATAGCCTGGGAACCTCCATATGCCGCAGGTGTGACCCTAAAACCAAAACAAAACAAAACAAAAAAACTAAGAAGTAATGCATTTTGAGTATTTATTGCTTTCATTTTTTAACATAGTTTATTTAATTGCAAGTTTATATTTCTTAGTTTTAAATAAAGGCTGTGTTTAGCAACCAGATGATAAAATTCTTAATTTAACCATCAGTCCTCCCAAGCCTCACAGATCAGCACACCGCTGATTCTAGAGCATCACATGGAAAAGCATCATAAAGAAGGTGAGCCACAGAAAGACAACATTAGAATGTTTCTGGCACAGTGTTTCTAACATCACTATAACTCCACAGACTTTTATGCTTCGTGGCCACATTTGGAAGCGTAAAGATGGCGCTTAGGCATTTTGGATTGTTTGAGCCAAGTGCTTTCTGGACATAAAATCTGTTCCCATTTACACTTTTCCTACTTATACGACATATACTGCACACTCAGAAAATCACTGCTCATGCAAACTCTTTCGTTTTTTTCTGTTTTGCTTTTTCCTTTGTCATAAATTTGAGGAGCATTAAGATGGCAAAGTTCATGCAAATGGAGGGAAGTTGTAATGAAACCAAAAACTGAAATTGTAATCAGTTCCCCAGAGCTGGCTTTTCCCATCTGCAAGCAGGGGCTCGGCGACGACAATGACTCACTGTCCAAAAGGGTGGACCCGAAGTTGAAAGGGTTGGATGAAACGGCCAACTCTGGTTGGATATTTTTCTGCCCAGAGTTTCCTGCCAGGTTACAAGACCCATGAGGGCCAGAATAATCTATCACTAACAATTAAAATCGATTTTTCATTTTCAAACACAACAGTATTCACCAAACAAAGTATTAGAATCCCTATCAGACCCTAAAAAGAGAAGATTCTTTTCCACTTACCAATATTCATACGTTCGGCCTGTTCATTAATATATTTCACCTTCTCGGTATAAATGTTTTTATAACCATTTATAAATGAGAGATAAGATTTGGGAGTCACGTGTGCTCTTCGGCGGTATCTGAAAATTGAACATAAAAATTATCTTCATCTCTATCATTCTGGGGCACTCTCCTAAAAAGTCAGGACAGATGCTCTTCTCACTGTGAAATCCGTGTAATTCCCAGGATTGATTCACTTGCGAGAGGGCAGGAATTGGGAATGGTCTCCCTAGAGGTGAGGCAGGAAGAGCCCCAAATCTCTGATGTTTGGACTTGACCCTGATCCCTCTGGGCTTCTGTTTCCTCATCTGGAAAAATGAGAAAAGAAGCACTGCCCTACACCTCCCAGAATTTTGTGAAGATCAAAAAATCAAATAGCATTGGAGTTCCCATTGTGGTTCAGTGGTAACAAACCCAACTAGTATTCATGAGGACATGGGTTCAATCCCTGGCCTCGCTCAGTGGGTTAAGGATCCAGCATTACCATGAGCTGTGTTATACACTGCAGACTCAGCTCAGACCTGGTGTTGTTGTGGCTGTGGTGTAAGCCGGCAGCTACAGCTCCTATTTGACCCTTAGCCTGGGAACTTCCATACAAAGCAGGTGCAGATCTAAAAAGGCAAAAATAAAATAATAAAATAAAGTAGCATATGTAAACACACTTTGTACACTTCAAAGTCCTGTACAAATATTAGGGATAAGTGGCTGAAATGAATTTGTGCTGACCTCTGTTTTCATTCATCTGGGATTTGCTACACACCTCTTCCTGGCTAGAAACCCGGCGGAGTGGGCTTGCAAAGGGGAAAACCACTCTCCCCTGATTCAAGGGATCATCCTCAAAAATCAAACTTGATTCAAACACTCAACTCACTATGGGCTTTAGTATAATAATTATACCTAACAATAGAAATAAAGGGAATAATTTTATACAGGAGAAACTCAAGGAAAGAAAGTGATTTTCACATACTATAATATTTTTACCTTTTATAGTAAATTTCCACTTTTGAGGTGCTGAAGATTTTTAGCATTAAAAAAATTCAAAGGACTTTGGCATATAGGTGACTGCTGTTAAAGCATTATATAAATACTGCTTTCAGAATAAACTTCTGCAACCTAAGAGGATATGAAAACTTTGGAAAATACACCAGCATTTTCAAAAACAAAGTCATAGGTTTTTGTCACTGCACACAGGTAAGCATTTCTCTCCAAGGCTGATGGGAATAGGGGTGGTTCAAGTCAAGTAGAAAGAAAATCTTCCCCAGAGAAAACTCACACACACAGATTTATCAAGAGAATCCAAAGATTATCTAGAATTATTAAGACGGTGTTAAAAGTAGGGTTTAAGTAAAGAAACCATATAAACCAAGATAAACAAACTTTTGTGCCAGAGAAAACCACGACTCACAAAGACACATGTACTCGGATGTTCATTGCAGCACTATTTGCAATAGCCAAGACATGGAAACAACCTAAATGTCCATCGACAGAGGAGTGGATCCAGAAGATGTGGTACACAGACACAATGGAATATTACTCAGCCATTAAAATGAATGAAATACCAGCATTTTTAGCATATGGATGGACCTAGAAATTATCATGCTAACTGAAGTCAGCCATACAACGAGACACCAACATCAAATACTTTCACTGACATGTGGAATTTGAAAAAAGGACAGACTGAACTTCTTTGCAGAACAGATGCTGACTCACAGACATTGAAAAACTTATGGTCTCCAGAGGAGACAGTTTGGGGGGTGGGGGGATATGCTTGGGTTATGGGATGGAAATCCTGTAAAATTGGATTGTTATGATCATTATATAACTACATGTGATAAATTTGAGTAATAAAAAAAAATCAATAAAAAATAAATTAAAAAAAAAAAAAACCACAAACTTTTGTGAGATAGGAAACCTCCCTGGAAAATCAGTGAAAGTGTTACCCAGACTCTCTCCGAGAAAAATCGACATAGACTTTCGGGGAGCTTCTGCACCCCCTGAAGCCCACCCACTAACCCTAAGGACGAAGCCCACTATTCTAGAGACCTATATTGGTGCCCCTTTATTCACAGCAGCTGTACACAGTAGCAAGTGACTACTGTGCTTTGGGGAGGGGGGGAATGCAGTATTCTTGAACTGTCAACACCAGCTTTCACATCATGAACACCATGGGACTGGACTTTTCTACAGTCAATTAAGATTCAGTTTCATAATTATTTGGCATGAAAACATGGATAAGATTAAGCGATGCAAATACAAAACCTAAATGTTCCCTTAGCATTAGGCAATGATGAAACTTGAGAACAGCGCACTTCTTTAATCACAATAAATCATGCATTTGGATAAGAAACTAATTTTACACAGTCTATAATGAGTTATTTAAAGTCACTTCCAAAAAGAAATAAATCAAGCAAATGAAATAAAGTGATTCATTAAGCATCTGTTACTTTGAGGCCTGGAGGGAAAGAGGTACTTAAATATGGACACTGGTTAATTTTGAAATCTCGCTTATTTATCTTCGTTTCAGCATATGATCACTAAAAAATCAAAGCAAGAGAAAGCCCAAGTGCAGCTGGGATTTCACGCTCAGTTGCTACGACAAGTCTCTTACTAGATGTTATACTAATTCCTCTTCGGAGTGAACTTCGTGTTTCGTAGCTGTCGTGCTTATGTCATGTCACTCACCTTTGAAAATAACTTTCACAGCTCTCTGAAACCATGTCGTGAAAGAGGCCCATTGTTTCTACAACTTGTCTTTTCGTGTCACTAGAGCAGACAATACTGTAGCCTAAAACGAAATAGGAGGCCACAGCAACCAGAGCCTCCTTGGGCCAGCGACTGAACCAGTCCATGGTGCAGCCTGATATCAAGCCAGGAAATTTCAGAGAACGGGCTCGGAACTTCTCCCCAACCTGTCGACAGAAAAGTCAAGAAGCATTAGAAACGCAGAGAGACAGTTACATATTCTGAGCCAACAGTGTGACACCACACATGTTTTTAGAAACCTTCTCGGGCTGTGTTAATAAGGAAACGAAGCGTCCAGATGAAAGGAGGTACACTACCACACTGTTCCCTGTCCTAGGACCCCATCTGTTCCAGTCTAGGAGCCACACCTGAGACATACAGACGTTTCCAGCCTAGGGGTCAAGTCGGAGCTGCAGCTGAAGCTTATGCCACAGCCATGGCAACGCAGGATCCAAGCTGCATCTGTGATCTATGTTGAAGCCTGTGGCAGTGCCCAATCTCTAACCCACAGAATGAGGCCAGGGATCAAACTTGCATCCTCGTGGACACTATGTTGGGTCCTTAACCTGCTGAGCCACAACAGGAACTCTGAAACTGACAAACGTGATCTCTTCTAGAGAGAAACCACCAGGACAGGGTAAGGCCTGGACACTAAAGCAAGTGAGAACAGTGGAAGGAAAGGGAGGTGTTTGATCTAAAGAAGGAACCACTTAAGGAGCCTGCAAAAACTTTCTCCAAATACCTGAATTGCTGTATGTGGGAGAGGGATCGGGTTCACTTTACAGGACAAACAGAATTCTGGGGAAACGACAGAGACAAAATTCCATTGCTTGTAAAGAAGACCTTTCTGGCTACTAGGCTATCTAAAAATTAAGCAAGTTGCCCTATAAGTTAGTGAGAACACCCTGCCCTCCCATCCCCACCCCTGCCCCCGCAGGAGCAGAGGTGCCCAACAGAACTTTCTGTGATGGTAGAAATGTTCTCTATGTGTGATAGTAGGACAGACTGGATAGCCACTGGCCACATGCAGCTATTAAGCACTTGAAATGCAGCCAGTGGGACTCAGAAACTGGATTTTTATTTTTACTTAATTTTAATTGATCAAAATTTAAGTGGCCACACGTGGCTAATGGTTACTATAGTGAACAGCACAGTGAGCTGGAGACATTCAAACCTCTGTCAAGGACATTCCAGATTGGAGGTTGAGCTGGACAAGACTACACCTCCCTTACAAATCAAGTAATCTATGTCTCCAGGTACGAAAAGCTGGTGTAGGCTATGCAATCATCACCAAAATGAATATTTCCAATGCTCACACTTGGGTATGAGATTTTGGTAGGTGGAGAATGGTGGCAGTAAAGAGTTAATTTTGTTTTTTGATGTTTGGGGCATTTGTCAGCATTTAAAAGTTTGTAATTTGTTGGCCATGGCTTTTCTCATTCTAAATAAATATTCACTTTGGTTCCTAAAATTAAAAACAAAAGTTAATTTTAATTCAATGTAACAAGTGTTTGTTTCTGAGCAAATCATCTCATCAGGAAAGGTGAATGAAGTACATGCAATGAGGTAACGCCCCCTACATAGAAATAAATACAATAAAAACTCACTGGAGAAAAGCAGAGAACAACATGCAAGTTCTTCCTTGATCTCGAAATGAAGTACTCGTACAGATTATCAAAGGTGGGGGGGTGGCGAGGTAGCTCCCTTTTCATCACTGATATCAGCCCTTGGGTGATTTCATCCATCTCATCCCGAGCAAACAAATTGGAGATCTTTGAGGAAGAGACACAGAGTGTTCGGTATTTCAAGCCTATACAAGGGCTATGTCTGGTTCCTTTTTCCCCACCCCACCCCCAGATGTCATCTCATTTCATATTTGTTCCTGCATCTCCACAGTCGAATCCCTAGTTTGCTAGAGAGTACCAAGACTGCCATTTTTATTCAGCAGCTTAACCAGGAGCAACTTATGTTTGCCTTTCACTCAAATGACTATGACCAAAAAGCCATCTCCTCCTCCATTCCAGTCATCTCTTTAGATGTCCCGGGACGCCCTCCGTTCTGACTCAAGGTCAGTCCCAACTCTGGCTGCCTTGTAGGTAAGGAGCTCAGGCAGGCATCAGGACACACCATGGCAAAGGGAAGGTTGGCACGGCGGGTCTGATCTGGAGAAGGACGTGCTTGCAGGGCTGGCCCTTGCCTGGCATCTGGGAACTGGGCTTCTGGAATGTCTCCTCCTCTGCTCATTGATAAGGCTGTTCCACTGTGTCTAGGCTATGTACACAAACACTGGGATACACGGGGAACATCTGCTTTCCTTCTGGGAGTCTGGAATTTTGGGCAGACAGTGACCCCATGACCAGCCCACCAGAAAACCTGAATTCTGAGTCTCAAAGAACAGACACAACACATGCGTTTTCACGATGGGAAGGAAAGAACACTCTGTATGGACCCTTTGGTGAGAACACAGGAAGCACGTACATGGACTTCCCCAGACTCCCCCCAAGGTGTCTTTTTCTTTAACTGGTCCAGCTGTGAATCTTTACCGTGTTGCTACAATAAATCTTAGCCATGAGTCCCATGCGTCCTGCTAATGAAGCATGTGGGTGATCACAGAAGTGCTGATACACATGTCAGAAGTGGTAACACAAACATCTCCTGACAGTTGGTAGAACACTTTCACCATTCTATACTCCTGATTATTAGAAGGAAGGTGATAGACGGACAGACAGATAGATAGACAGACTTTGCTTCTAAAATAAATGATAGGATCAAATTGAAGACTGATGAAACAAATAAGGAAACATACTGAAAATGGAAGAAAGCATATATAATATGAGATGTGGGCAGCATTAATTTCACAGAAATTTCAAAAAATCGACTGCATCTCATACGTTAATCATTTTTAAAATGAAAATCTGTGCTAAATGGCCTCTCTTTGGAAGGGTTGTTGCTTTTTCTATTCATATTTACATTTTTGAAATAGAAGCACTTTCTTTACTTTTGAGACATACCTCCCCTGAAGACAGCAGGTTGTTAAGATATTCTAGAAATGCCTCATCTTTTATTTCATTGTCAGTAAAGATAAAAGTGATGCCTTTGCCATCAGCACCAGCAACTTTGTACAAAGCTTTTAAATCCTCTATTAGATTATTCACATTATAAGACCTAAAAAAGAGAAGTGGCAGGAAGTTTTATATTTAAAATTTTAAATTATTATTGTCATATACAATAATAATTTATCTCAAAACACAGTATAATTCATGATAACTAGAGCATAATCTGTACCTGTTCCAACAGATACTAAGTAAAGAAGCTGCTAGAAAACACAGAGCTAAATAGCTGTATGTTACCGCTCTAAATAGATAGGTTTCGTTTAGCTTGAAAAGTAAGAAGTGGGGAATTTACCGGAAGTGACTCAGAGCAAATAAGTGGGAATAGAGAGAGGAACTTTCATTCTTCACAATCTGACAGTCCTCAAGAACAGATTTTTCCTCCAAGTGAATATATATGCATAATACTTAAAACAAATCTGAAATTGGGATGAGCCGGGGCTGATATGACAGTTGAGATAAATTGTAAATAATATGGGCGATAAATTTCATTCAGTGGTAATTTGCATGTCCTACTAAGTGGCTGGATTCAGAGAAAGCCTTCAGAAAAAGATGCATTATGCAATGCGATATAAATAAACAGAAATGTTGTCATTATGTGGTTACAGGTTATGAAAAGAGCAGATCTTGGTCTCTGATTTTCTGTTTACTCCGTTTCCTACTAAAGGTATGTGCTACCAGAAGGGACGTGATGTGTAAAGACAAAGCGGACATTTTCTGAAATGCTGTATATAAATCCTCGTGACCAGACCGATGACACGGACCATAAAGAAACCCTTCCGTTTAGGGGGTTGTACAGTGCAGGCTGGAGGGTCTCAGGGAAAAGACCATGGGCATTGAAACCAGAAAGACCGGGCTTCAGATCTCTACTTTGCAACTTTAGAAACATTTCTCCGCTTGTGTCTTCATCTGCAAAGTGAATTATCCATTTGCACGGGTTGTTGTGGACCCCAGAGATGGTGTAGCTTAAGTATGCTTAAAGGAGTAAATTGCTTATTTTCAAACTAGGAGCGCCAGCCAAGCCATTCTGGGTGACACTATAGTTAAGAGCCTTGTAGACCTCAGCAAAAGCAATGTCACCAAAAAGAGAGCGTGTGTCCTCTCAAAGTAATTCCCAAGGGGGAGAATTCATTAGCAAGGGAAACTGGTAAGCTGGCCTGCTGAGAGGTAGCTGTACCTTTGACAGCAACACAGCCCCCATCTTTTTCCTCAGAGGTGGTGTGGCCTGGAGCTGTCATGGGAACCCTCTCCATGACCCATCAGTTAAGGCACAAAGCTGTTTTACAGATTTTTTTATTTTTTTTTTCTTTTTTGCTATTTCTTGGGCCGCTCCCACGGCATATGGAGGTTCCCAGGCTAGGGGTCAAATAGGAGCTGTAGCCACCGGCCTATGCCACAGCCACAGCAACGCAGGATCCGAGCCGCGTCTGCAGCCTACACCACAGCTCACGGCAACGCCGGATCTTTAACCCACTGAGCAATGGCAGGGACCGAACCCACAACCTCATGGTTCCTAGTCGGATTCGTTAACCACTGCGCCATGACAGGAACTCCACAGATTTTTTTAAATGAAAGTGCCTGTTATGTATTGCTTCTGCAATATACAGACTGTTACATATTGCTTCTGCAATATATAGATGAGCCTGGATTGGCATGAAAGTTGAGATAAATTATAAACAAAATTAACGATAAATTGCATACAATGGCAATGTGCAGGTCACAACACACGCCTCTCTAGGTCCTGACCTCTCTTGTTTCTTTCTTTCATAGCTATGCTTCTTGAGGAGCTCCTAATCTCTGCTTCTTCCCTTCTGTAGTACAATGTGGCTTCTGCCCCCATCCAATCCACTGAGAGTTTTTGACATCTTAGTCACCACTTTTCATGCTTTAAATTAATTCACGTTTTCGGGCTAATTCTCTATCTCTGTGGCTTCTGGAAACCACTGCAGATTTCCTCCTCTGTGTTGCCTCTTCTTCTCCCTCCCGCTTGCAAGCCGCCCTTCTCGACAGGGGAGACCCCAGATTTCTTTCCCTAGGCGCCTTTTCTTCCCTCCCTCTTCACACCCCCATTAAAATGTGTTCGCTCCACTGAGACTTATTCTTATATATCCAGAACCTTCTCCTAAACTTCATACCCATGAGTCTAACAACCTATGGAAACCGAATGTTCTCCAGACATCACATACGCAACATGCATTGAACTGAATTCTCATTGGGTTATTCATTGGTCAACACATATTTTTGCAGTGTCAAAAGTACCCACTTTATAATAATGGGAGACAGGACAAAGGTTACAATGGTCTGTCATCAGGAAGCTTAGGGGCTAGTGAAGGAGAAAGAAATGTAAACAAGCACTTAATTTTTTTTTTTTTTTTTTTTGCTTTTAGAGTTGCACCTGCTGCATATGGAAGTTCCTGGGCTAGGGGTCCAATCAGAGCTGCAGCTGCTGGCCTATGCCACAGCCACAGCCACACCAGATCTAAGCCATGTCTGTGACCTACACCACAGCTCACGGCAACACCAGATCCTTAACCCACTGAGCAAGGCCAGGGATCGAACCTGCAACCTCATGGTTCCTAGTTGGATTTGTTACTGCTGAGCCACAAAGCGACCTCTGTGAACAAGCACTTTTTAAATGCAATGTGATAATCACCAGGAAAGAAACCAGGTGTCATCCTAGACTCTCTTCTCTCCCCTCCTTCACCTCATATCCAATCAGTTGCTGAGGGCTGTCAATCCTGCCTGCTTCCAACTGTCCCCACTGACCCCTCCTCTCTATCCCCTCCTCCCTGCTCTTTTAGAATGACCCAGGATTTGATGGAACCATGTATGGTAAGACACATAGACACAGAAAAAACAGTCATCAAGGAAGAATTTTATACTCACAGATCTCTAGAAACAGGAGGGGACCATGCCAGACCACACATGAGGAAGAACCAGTGTTGGCCAAACAATAATAAAATATAGTCAGGGGAGTTCCCGTCATGGCTCAGTGGAAACGAATCTGACTAGCATCCATGAGGACGCAGGTTCAATCCCTGGTCTCGCTCAGTGGGTTAAGGATTCGGCATTGCCGTGAGCTGTGGTGTAGGTTGCAGACGTGGCTTGGATCTGGTGTTGCTATGGTTGTGGTGTAGGCCAGTGGCTCTGATTTGACCCCTAGCCTGGGAACTTCCATATGCCATGGAAAAAAATATATAGTCAACACACCTGTCTTAATGTGAGTCTCTGTTACTGCTGACTACAAGGACTGCATCACCAGCTGCCCCAGGACCGCAAACTCAGATGCCTACAGGAATGAGGCAGGTAATGCCAATGAGCAAATGAGCAGGGCTGGTGGGGTCTCTGGTCAATTGGAAGATTGCATGTACCCTCTAAGGAGGCAGCTGCTCACTGTCAGCCACCAGGGAACACAGGTCCATCATTGCCAGATCTTCCAATTATTTCAAGGGAAGTCAGAAATATGTTTGTTTTTCATGTGAACTTTCCCAGTTTTTAAATGTTGACAACTAATGTAATTTAATTCACTTCTAGATATTCGATGTTTTATGTCTTTTAAATTCTCTTGTAAATTGTATCTTGTCAAAAATTCATCTATTTGGCAGCAGAGAAGCGAGTGTGTGTGTAAATTGAAAAGGTGATCCAAAATAAATATGGAAATACAAAGTGTTACATATTCAAGACAATAATGAAGAACAATAAATTCGTTGGAGACATGTTAAAAAGCTACAGTAATTAAAACACTGGGAGATACAAAGTTCAAAGAAATACAAAGTACAAAGAGAGATAAACATGTGGAATAGGCTATAGTCACAGAGATAATCTGTTGAAAAAAAGTGACAATGTGGTGTGGCGAGAAAAACATGACCTTTTCAAAAAAATGATGCTGAATAAACTGGGTATCTATATTCAAAAATATGCTTACCTCTATCTCAGACTTTATAAGAAAATTAATTCCAGATGGGTTATAGTTCTAAATGTAAAGATAGTAAATTTTATCCAGAAATGTGAAGGAAATCACAGAATACCTTCACGATTTTTTTTTTTTTAAACAGAATACAAAGAGCACTAAGATAAAGGAAAAACGTTGACAACTTAAGGTTCATTAAAATTAAGATCTGCTGAGAGTGAGAAGGCAAGGTAGTGACTGTGAAAAGATAATTGCAATACACCCTCTGACAAAGAAATGACATCTAAAATACATAAAGAACTCCTAAAAACCAGTGAGGGAAGCACACTCCAGCTGGACCAAAAAAAAAAAAAATTGGCAAAGGACTTAAGATTATTTCACAAAACAGGCTTTAATAATGGCCAATAAGAGATGAAAATATGCACAACATTATTGGCCACCTGGGAACTGCAAACTGAAACTACAGTGTTACAGTCATGCCGGTCCACCTGAGCCCCTGTGAAAAAATAGACTCACATTGCCCAGGCAGGCAGGGATGCGGAGGAAATGCATTCACGAACTGTTGATGGACATGTAAATGGAACAGCCACTTCGGAAAACTACTCTGCAGATCTGCTAAAGCTGACTGTATGCAGAGTTATACCCAGCAATTCTATCTCCAGGAGTGCAAGAATAGTCCTAACCGCTGCATTTGCACAAAGATGACCCCACAAATGTTTATCAAACAGTACACTGGAGAAACAAATGGCAGTAATAGGTGATAAAGTGGAAGACTCTACAGCAATAAAAATGAAGGAACTACTGCTATATGTAGCCTTGGGGATCTAATTCACAAAGTGCAAGCAACAGAAATGGGACGAAAAAGAGTAAATGATTGGACTGACATAAAGTTCAAAAATAGAGAAAATCAAGGAGTTCCTGTTGTGGCTCGGAGGGTTAACAACCCGACGTAGTGTCTGTGAGGATGTGGGTTCAATCCCTGGCCTCCCTCAGTGGGTTAAGAATCTGGCATTGCTGTGAGCTGAAGTGTAGGCTGCAGATGTAGCTCGGCTCTCATGTTGCTGTGGCTGTGGTGTAGGCTGGCAGAGGCAGCTCTGATTCAACTCCTAACCCCAGGAACTTCCATTTACCACAGGTGCAGCCCTAAAAAGAAAAGAAAAAAAAAAGTAAAATCAAGCAATGGGCATAGAAGTCAGAATCTGGTTCCCCTTGGGAGGGTAGTGACTGGGGCAGGACCTGAGGATGCTTCTGGGTACTCGTGCTGTTTTATGTCTTTGTGAGCCAGCTGCCTTGGTGTAATTCCTTTGTGACACCCATGATTTGTGTTCAATTCTTTATGTATGTTACACTTGAATAAGAAGTTTATTTAAAAAATAAATACACCAGGAGTTCCCATCGTGGTTAACAAATCCAACTAGGAACCATGAGGTTTCGGGTTCGATCCCTGGCCTTGCTCAGTGGGTTAACAATCTGGCGTTGACGTGAGCTGTGGTGTAGGTCGCAGATGTGGCTTGGCTCCCGAGTTGCTGTGGTTCTGGTGTAGGCCGGTGGCTATATCTCCGATTCGACCCCTAGCCTGGGAACTCCATATGCCACGGGAGCGGCCCTAGAAAAGACGAAAAATAAAGATTTAAAAAAAAAAAAAAGATTGGCAATATTTAAAATAAATAAACAAATATACATACCAAATTGCCATAATTTTTTAAGTAAACATTTCACCCCAGTGAAATTAACCATAGAATAAAATATAATTGGCATGTTTGATCTTACCTGGTTAATGTTATCTGGAATATCTGATACCCAGCTATAAAAGAGGCCAATCTTGAAAGACTTTGTTTTCCTGAACCACCGACACCCACCAGCAGTGCATTTCCACACGATGTTCGAATTATTCGTGAAATCTGTTTTGAAATGAAACAGTATGTAGTTGAAAATAGAATTCAATTGTTCGCATTTGCTTGCATTAAATGGGTCCAAGGTTTGACCATATGCTTTCAGACTTTTTCCTTTCACAACGTTGCATATTGATTTACTCGATTCCAATTATTTCCCTGCCTATCTATATTTACATCATGAAAAAGTGAACAAATTTGCTTTCCTATCTCCTATTTCAAAACTATTTCTCTCTCTCTGTGTCTCTTTCTGTGTGTAGTTTTATTATTTTTAGGCTCAATGGATAATGGAGTGTCTCTTCCCAACAGTTTAGAATTGTCTGCTTCTTATCATTAGTCTAACACGCTGACTTATGTAGACAACTAGTTCTAGAACAAACACTGCCTCCATCATGTCTCTGCTAATGAAAAAATTTCAGAAGCATCAAATTCTACTTAAAATAGGGGCAGAAAGACATCTGTAGAGACAGACTTAGAGGAACAGCCTTCAGCCTTGTGTTGCTTCTCTATAGTTGATTCCCTCCCAGAGGATAAGGCTCAAATTGTGATTCAAATATTCCTCAGGCCAAATGGAGACAACGCTAAAAAGCTGTCTTTTACATTAATGTCATTGATTAGGAAGAAAGTCCAGATGGATAACTAAATTAATACTACTACAAGGAATTTTTTTTTTTGAAGCCATGCCCATGGCATATGGACATTCCCGGGCTAGGGACTGAATCCAAGCTGCAACTTCAACCTACACTGCCGCTGTGGTAATGATGAATCCTCAACCCACTGCACTGGGCCGGGGATCAAACCTGTGCTTCTGCAGTGATCCAAGCTGCTGCAGTCAGATTCTTAACCCATTGCCCCACAGGGTGAACTCTCAAAGAATTTTTTTTAATTCAAGTTTTACAGATGGCAGATAACTTGATATGCATCAATTCTACCATATTTTAATACGTGACTCACATGGTTTTGCTCCTAGAACAGGGTCCCACGCCCCCAAGGCCTAGCCACAGTGGGTACTCAGTAATTACTTGTTGAACAGATAAATGTGAAACAATCCTAATGCATCTGAAAATTTACCAATTTTGCAGAAGACAATTCTATAACAAACAGAGTGTGAACTGCCTCCTCCCTATGAAAACTCCCTACTTCCCTTCAAGGAGAAACTCCTTTTTGATCTACAAATAACACAATTCAATGACTCCTTTCTGCAGCCTTTTAGACTTGGAGCAAGCCATGCTCCTTTTTTGGTGCTGCCTCTAGTTAGTTTCTATTTTTTCATCTGTTCTGTGCACTCACCTTTCCCCTTGCCTCATCAGTTTGTCTGTAATCTGTAAGCCAATCATGAAACCGACATTTTTTTAAAGCATCAGCTTTTCCTCCATGGGGAAGAGGATTCCCATTACATCAAAATGTAATTTGAGAAAGGAGTATTTTTTTTCCACAGGATTCTCCAGCTTACTGTCGAGGAGGTAAAACTCTGACTCAGTGTGTCAAAAGTCTGAACACAAAACCCATCTGTTTGCCCTTGAAAAACATTTGCTGTCATGTAGTGTATTCAAGTTAAGGGATTTCCGATTCAGCCTTTGGTTTGTGAGACAGTGAACTGACTCAACCTTTAGAGTCTCTTCTATATGCTACCTGATATTATATACTTATTCTCTGAAAAAGTTTGTGAAATTTACTAAGCTTTTACATGATCGATTTATATCAGTAAATAGTCAACAGTTAGAACCTTAATAAGATGAGTCATTGCATCTTTAAAAAACACCAGATCAAGAGATGTTCCTCTAATGATTTCATTGAACTGTCTCTGGTAAAACTGGAGTCTTTCAGACAGAGATTCAAAGGATGGTACCTATGGGTGGAGAGAGAGAGAAAAATACCATTTATATCCCTTACACCTGGAATCTAATATATGGCACAAATGAACACATCCACAGAAAAGAAATAACCTCATGGACATGGAGAACAGACTGTGGTTGCCAGGGGGGAGGGGGAGGGAGTAGGATGGACTGGGAGTTTGGGATTAGTCAATGCAAACTACTGCATTTGGAATGGATAAGCAATGAGGTGCTGCTGTACAGCACAGGGAACTATATCTAGTCACTTGTGATGGAACATGATGGGGCATAATATGAGAAAAAGAATATATATATATGTATAACTGGGTCACTTTGTTGTATAGCAGAAATTGACACATTGTGAATCAACTATAATAAAAAAAATTTTTTTAAGGATCTAAACATTTAGGAAGGCAACAATTGGAAGGACATTCAAAAGTAATTTTAAGAAAAAGATTTTTACCTCATGGATTTCAAAAAATTTGTCATGGATTAGTTGATTTTTAGTTATTGAAACTGGTTGGTTTTCAATATGAAAACATTTCTGAACTTTTCCTCCAAGAACCCCAGTACCAACTCCTATCCATGGAAATTAAGGTTGGGATTCAATCCCTGGCCTCACTCAGTGGGTTAAGGATCCAGCATTGCCCCAAACTGTGGTGTAGATTGCAGATGTGGCTCGGATCCTGAGTTGCTGTGGCTGTGGCATAGGCTGGTAGCTGTAGCTCTGATTAGATCCCTAGCCTGGGAACTTCCACACGCTGTGGATGCAACTCCATTTAATTCTTTGACCTACATGCACTTCAGAATTACTGTGTTATGTGACCCTGTTTTAAAAAAATCTCTTTGGAGGCTTGTTTCAAGCTTCATTACACCTATACATTAACTTAGGGAAAATGATGTGTTGTCATTTAACCAAATAAAGTTTTATCATGTTTATTCCTAGACACCTTACACACTTGTTGCTGCTGAAGGACATACTTTTATGTTGTGTTTTCTATCTTGGGATGGTTGGCAAGCGATGGCAAACTTGTCATGTAAAAGACAAGACAGTAAATATTTTAGGCTTTGTGGCCCCTGTGGTCTCTGTCACAACTATTCAACTCCACACTGCAGTACAAAAGCGATCCTAGACAAGACACAAACAGAGGGGCTTGGCCGTATTCCAATACGACGTTACGCGTGGACACTAAAATTTGAATTCCACATAATTTTCACATCACACAATATTATTATCCTTTGGAATTTTTCCTACCCATATAAAAATATATAAAAATATAAAAACCCTTCTCAGCTCATGAATCTAAAACAAAACAAAACAAACAAAAATCAGGCAGTAGGCTGGATTTGGCTCATTGGTTGTATTTGCCAACCTCTGTTACAGAGGGTATTCAGTTTTATGTTTCTATTAGCTTATTGGGACATATAACTGAACTCCTGTCTTTTTTTTTTTTTTTTTTTTTTTGCCACATCCACAGCATGTGGAAGTTTCAAGGGCAGCGACCGAACCTGCATGACAGAAACAACCTGAGCTGCTGAAATGATGCCAGATCCTTAACCCACTGTGTCACAAGGGAACTCCTTAATTGAACTCTTAGTAGCTGAAACAGATTTTTAATTCTCTGGGATTATAGCGAGAGATAACCATACCATCTGCAAATAATGATATCTTTTTCTATCTGACAATTACAGCTATTTTCTTTTTGTCATTTTGTTGCATTGCCTAGAACTTTCAAAGCAATATTAAATAATCGTGATGCATACTTGTCTTATTTCTGGCTTTTTGGGACTACTGCTAAATTTAACTGAAATAAAATATTTTACATGGTGTATGGTGACATGAATCACAGCATAGAACTATCACAGTTGTTATGGCAACTCCATGGTGGGACTCTGGTTCAGGGAGAACTATCTAGCAAGGTGAGTGATCCAAAAAGTTGAAAACAAATACCAATTCATAGATTTTGGGCACTTCAAACACAGCGTCTTCGGGTTCATCTCCAGTTGGTTCAGGCACCTCATGGAGAAAATCTACGAAGTATGGTTCAGGAAGAATATACGATCCCACATCTGCGCTGATGTTTTCTTCAACTGCACGAATAAGATGTGCATTAAACCACTGCTCGTCCTCTGGGGTTATAAATCTGAAAGAGAAACGCAAGAGTAAAAATACAAACTAGGAAGGCACCTTTTCCAACCAAACATGGTTTCAACCTCTCTCCACCTCTTCCCAGCCCCCATTCCGCTGCACCTTCTTCTGCGGCATATGAAGGTTCCCAGGCTAGGGGTCAAATCGGAGCTACAGCTGCCAGCCTACACCACAGCCACAGCAATGCCAGATCCTTAACCCACTGAGGGAGGCCAGGGATCGAACCCGCGCCCTCAAGGTTACCAGTCAGATTCGTCTCTGCTGAGCAGCGGCAGGAACTCCATCCTGCACCTCCTTACCTTGGAACAGGGAAAACAACACATTGTGCCTTCTGACCAGAAGCAGACATGACTCCACCATCAGTATTTCTTATAGAAAATACTGACAGGGTCCCTCCGTGGCCAAACTTAGGCTCCTCTCAATCTTCTTCCCAATTAGGCCCCAACTTTTGGACTTCCATATGCTCCTTTGCATTCCCCAATTGTAGCAAGGATCCTGTGAGATCAGTTTAGCCAGAATCCTTCTTTATCGCCCTCATTTCCTCTTAGTCATTTCCCATTCAGCAAACATCCTGTTCCTTGGTTATCAATTTCCACTTTTTCCTTGTTGCATTTGGAGTTGAACCTAAATTCTCTGTATTGCAAAACCTCACTGTATAGGCCCTACACCTACCACGACAGTCTTGAATAAAGACGGAGCATCTCATTGTTTCAATAAGCATCATGAATAGTTGTTTTCTTTAACAATACAGCTGAGTCCCTTGGGTGAGGTCAAGGGTCTGGAAAATTTGTAACAGAGTATAGACTTGACAGGTAGTAGTGGGTGAGCATCCTCTTTCAGGGTGTGTGAGCAGGGTGTATGGAGGTCCTTTCCAGGCTCGTAATAACAGCGGGGGAAGGGAGAAGGAGGGGGACTAATATTTGACAGCTACAACCTCTGTGAGACACTGTGGTAGGCCCTTTACAGTCACGTAAGACCAACATTACATCAATATTTTATTTTATTTTATTTTTTGTCTTTTGTTGTTGTTGTTGCTATTTCTTGGGCCGCTCCCGTGGCATATGGAGGTTCCCAGGCTAGGGGTTGAATCGGAGCTGTAGCCACCGGCCTACGCCAGAGCCACAGCAACGCTGGATCCGAGCCGCGTCTGCAACCTACACCACAGCTCACGGCAACGCCAGATCCTTAACCCACTGAGCAAGGGCAGGGACCGAACCCGCAACCTCATGGTTCCTAGTCGGATTCGTTAACCACTGCGCCACGACAGGAACTCCACATCAATATTTTATAGCTGGAACAGAGGCTCAGAAAGATGGCAGAGCTTATTACCAGATTTCACCAGGCAACAGAGCTCTTACTACACAGAGCTCAAGCTTTTTAGAAAGTATACATGACTAAAATTTGCCTCTGAATGTTATTGACTCTCTGATGATGTTATTGATGCTGATATTTTTTTTAAAATGTCCTACTGAAATAATACTCAAGGAAATGGCCAGGGCATTTTTTTTTTTAAGGTGACCAGCAGGTGGGAAATGACATCCATGCTTCACAAGCCCCAGAGCAACTTAAGATAACACTCCTTACTGTACTGTGTAGATAAGGCAGGAATTAATCTAGTAGTATAAACCACTTATGGAGTACGTTCACACTCAAGTGCTATAATATACACCTGTCTGCGATTACTCTGTTGCACTCATGTTTGAAAAGTGACAGGAGAATAGGAATCGAATCACACTCCTCAGCTTTTATGGTTAACATTCCTTGCCAAATTCTGGAAAGATCTCGCAGATTGAAAATGTAATGAAATTTGGAAGGAGTAGGCAGCATTTTCACCTAGAGGAGGGGAAAAAAAAAGGTAAAACTCAATTTGCCTTTCAGATAAAACTAAAAACACAACTGCTTCTAAAATTCTTTTATTTCACAAATTCTGTTTTAAATAAAATAGGCTGAGTTAAATAAACTAAGATTAAGTTACATATTTTTGCCACAGAATTGATGGAAAAAAACACATCATAAATAAGCCGGTATAGAACCAACCATAAGATCTTGAAGAGGATGGATTCAAGAATAAACACACTAGACGCAGATTCCGGCTCTTGTTCTACCTCCAATAGTGGGCCTAGAACGAGCCACTGTCCCCAGAGTTCTTAAAAACTCTATGAATTGTAGGAATAAGCATTCCTAATCACTGTTAACCTTATTAGTGTGTATATGGAAATATGTCATAACAAAAAACTGAATGTGAGCTGGCTGTGATGCAGTTAAGAACAATGAACATTGAGAGTTCCTGCTGTGGCTCAGCGATTAAAAGAACCCAACTAGTATCTACGACGATGTGGGTTCGATTCCTGGTATCACTCAGTGGGTTAAGGATCCGGGGTTGCTGCAGGCTGTGGTGTAGGTCACAGACGTGGCTCAGATTCCCGTGTCGCTGTGACTGTGGTGTAGGCCGGCAGCTGCAGCTCGGATTCGACCCCTGGCCTGGGAACTTCCATATGCAGCAGGTGAACAATGAACGATCACTTAATAATGACCATCTTCTACAGACTTGGATTGATTAAGGTCCTGAATGCATTTGGATTTCCAAAAATGCATTTGTTCGTCATAATCGAGATTTCACTTTGGGTAGCAAATTCAGTCGACATGCTTTCATGTATCTGTATATCTACAATATACAGGCAATCGTGACATGCATTGCTTGGTGTTTTTTGTGGGTTTTGCTCATTTGGACACTAATTTACTTATTATTTCTACCAACTTCTAGAATCCAAATAGGCAAAGAAAGTCATTACCATGACACATTCTGCCCTCTTAAACAGAGAGCTACCAGTTTAGGGATAAACTTGAGGTGAAGTAGGCGTGGGAAGCATTGCTGCTGACCAAGTGTAAAGACTGCAAGTGATACCATCGACGGCATTTCTGAAAGTGAAACAATGATAATTCTGGAGATACAAAGCAAACTCTCCACATGATTAATTCAGGAAAGCAAGTGCTTTCTTTAGTACCTATTCATGGAATGTGCCCTTTCTGTATTGAAAAAGTACCCTATTGAGTTTGTAGAGTAATTTCTACAGGCTAATTCACAGTGCAAGTTAAAAACAGCAGGTAGCAAGGGAAGATAGAATAAAGAGAAGTGTTATTTTAGCAATCACCTTTCAATTTCCCTCCTTGCTCTCAGTTCCATTTCAAGCTAAAATGTTCATTCTACTCACCAAAATGCAAAGCATGCACTTATATGATAAATATGCAAAAATAAAGGGGTAAGCCTATGTGAATATTGCTTTTCTTCTTTGCTGTAAAAGACTACGATGGCAGCAACTGAAGAAGCCATTAAAGAGAATTAAATAAAGTCCTTTCTTTTTCGTTTCTTCTCTCTTATTAACTTGCTTCCTTCCTTCTAACATTTCCTTTTAATTTTTGTCAACTTCTTTCTTTTCTCACCTGCTTCTGCCCAGATGCGAGTAAATGGCCTAATGAATGCACCGTGAACTATATATACAACTAATCCTTATCTCCTCCACCTTTTTTTTTAAGCAAATATATCAACCCTTATTTGTTTATTTTTTATCTCAGACCTATCTTAATTGCTTTTTCATAAGTCTGCCTTCAGACATCTGGTGACAGCTAGGCTTGCTGAGTTTTACTTAGGGCACTGATTCGGGTATTAAAACATAGACGATTTTGTTACACTCCAACCATTTACTAACTCATGCTCCACCTCAGAGAAACCCACAAGTTGGACTCTAAGTCTTGGTTAGTTAAGAAGATCTGGAAATCCATGTATTCACATAGTCAGTGAATATTTGAGTGTCTGACATAGTTTGGTTGTTGGGGGCGAGGATGGGGAGACAGATATACAAAGATTACAAATCAGAGTAACAAGTGGAAAAGCAGTGCTCTCATTTCAGCAAAATTCTACTTCATCTTGGATGCTGTGTCTGGTTTACGGTAATATCTCATACATATGGAAAGCATCATTCAGTCAGTGCATTTGTTCCCTGGAAGGAAATGGGATCATAAATCTATCTGAGCACCTAATTTGTCTTTTCCAGGAAAACACTACAACCCGTGATGTGATGATAACTTCATGAGCCACAAGGTGAGAACGAGGCTGAATAATAGTTAATTTTTTTTCTGATTATTGACAATGGATGATTCTGTACCTTAGTCCACTGCCACAGCACTCTGCCCGCTGAAACCAAATTCACAATCATCTCACATATTTCAGGTTTGAACTTCCTGCAAGGATCAAAATACCCACAGCCAATAATTCCTGGAAAATAAACAAGATTGAACGTACGCGCTTACTAAAAGATCACAAGGTACATGTTTATCCCAGTGAATAAACCATTACAAGAATGACTAAGCTAGGTAATGCTAAGGAAGTCTCTCAAGGAATATAAATACCATATGATATCACTTATATGTGAAATCTAAAATATGACACAAATGAACTTATCTATGAAACAGAAACAGACTCACAGACATAGAGAACAGATTTGCGGTTGCCAAAGGAGAAGGAAAGATTTGGGAGTTTGGGATTAGCAGAGGCAAACTATTATATAGAGGATAGACACACAACGAGGTACTACTGTATATCACAGGGTACTTGTATTCAATATTGCGTGATAATCCATAATGGAAAAGAACAGGAAGAAGCATCTATCTATCTATCTATCTATCTATTTATCTATCTATAACTGAGTCACTTTGCTGTGCAGCAGAAATTAATACAATATTGTAAATCAAGTATATTTCAATAAAATAAATTTAAAAAAAATTTCTCCCAAGGAATCAGCTAAGACTGGGAGCCCACAGTGGGGCCAGGAAAGCTTAGTACACTGTGATAAGCATTTTACATGGATTAACTCACTTAAACCTCCCAACGTTCTATGAGAAAAGATCTGAGATAGATTTTATTATTATTCCCCTTTTACTTATTTCTTATTGAAGAATAGTTGACATACGTGTATTTTCAAGTGTACAACGTTTAAATACACTTAAAAAATGATTACCACAGTAAGTCTAGTAACCATCTGTCACCATACAAAATTATTACTCTATTTTTGACCATATTCCTTATTCTGTATATTATATCCCTGTGACTTATTTTATAACTGGAAGTTTATGTATCTCTTAATCCCCTTCACCTATTTTACTTTACACCCTCCACCCCTGCCTCCAGCAGCTACCAGTTTATTCTCCATATCTATGAGTCTGTTTCTTTTTCTTTTTCTTTTCTTTTCTTTTTTTGTCTTTTTTTCCTTTTTTTAGGGCCGCTCCAGAGGCATATGGAGGTTCCCAGGCTAGGGGTCGAATCAGAGCTACAGCTGTTGGCCTACTCCACAGCCACCGCAACATGTGATCTGAGACGTGTCTGCAACTTAACACCACAGCTCACCGCAACACTGAATCTTGAACCCACTGAGCAAGGCCAGGGATTGAACCTGCAACCTCATGGTTCCTAAACAGATTCTTTTCCACTGTGCCACGACAGGAACTCCTGAGTCTGTTTCTAATTTGTTTTGTTTGTCCTTTTCTTTGGTTTTCCAGACTTCATACATAAGTGAGACCATAGGTATTTGTCTTTCTATGTCTGACTTAACTTGCCATTTGTAGCAACGTGGATGGACCTAGAGGGTATCATTATTCCCCCTGTAATATGAGTTTAGTCACTTGCCCAAGGTCCCCCAGCTTGTGAGGTATGACCCCAGGCAACCTGGCTCTGCAACCTGTGAACAGCCCTCACGCTGAAGAGTGAAAGAGCTGGAAGAAAATTTAGAGACTACTTCTCTCTGTCCTGCAGATAAGGAGAAGGGACACAGACAGGTAAAGCAAAATGGTCAAGGTCAAACGGATGGGTTGTTGGTACAAGTGGATTGAGGACCCCCATCTCCTGACCTGCAGTCAGCCAATACCCTGGCCTGGGCCAAGACGTGCCGGTTTCCAAGGAAACACCCAGCACAAGGATAATCCGACATAATCACCCTCAGGAACAACTCAGGCAGAGGTTTATGAACTGTTCTTAAAGTCTCAAGTGTTTTTAGTGTTAAGGTGAAAAAAACAGACTCACTCTACATCACTCCAGCGAGGTTATGTGTTGAGTGATAACGTTCAGCTCTAAGCATGGCATTTTTGGAGGAAAATGAATATGAGTGTCTGCTCAGGGATGCAGAGCCTGTCAACAAAGGGCAGAGCAGCGAAAGAAACTGGCTTTCAGACACAGACACTGTGTTTGGTTTGTTTTGGGTTTTTTGCCACAGCTATGGCCTATGGAAGTTCCTGGGCTAGGGATTGAATTGGAGCTGCAGCTGCCAGCCACAGCCACAGCAACGCCAGATCTGAGCCATGTCTGTGACCTAGACTGCAGCCTGTGGCAACGCCGGATCCTTAGCACACTAAGTGAGGCCAGAGATCGAAGCCACATCCTCAAGGATCCTAGTCAGGTTCCTAACCCGCTAAGCCACAACGGGAACTCCTGAAGAAAAGCAGCTTTGAGAGAACACAAACTTGTCCTCTAAAGTCATGTTTGGTTGTGCTGGACGCCTGTAAGGCCCCTTTGCTTCCTGAAATCCTATGATTCGAGAGTTCCAGCTTCCTGTGGGACAGATGTGTTGTATGAGAAGCATGGGACCTGGAATCAGAAAACAGGATGAGTGCCACATGCCGGCTATGTGGTGCACTCACTGAATGCCCTTGATTGGACAGTTATTTCACTTCTCTGAGCCTCACCTTCTGGTCTGTTTCCATATCGCATTTTCGATATTAATCATATAGTGTATTAAATAGTTTCACAGTTAGCCAACACTCACATAAAGACCATTAGCCTGAGAAATACAACTTTGCCCTAGCACCTCAGAGGCCCCTTTTGTCCAATCTGTTTCTTCTTCCAGAGGAGCCCCTGCTCTGACTTGGGGAGAACGAGTGCTTCATTTTTCTTTTTAGCTTTGCCACTTATGTTTTTGAACATTAACCTCTTAACTTAAATTTTTGAAATTTAATCTAATGGCATCATATGTTCCTCATGACTAGCTTTTTTCACTTAAAGGTATCTTTCTGGGATTTGTCCATGTGGAAGCATGTAGCCGTGTTTGTTCATATTCACTGCTGCCCAGCATTACATGCTGTGTGCTCACACCACACCTGATTTATCCAACTCTACTGTCGATACAAACTTGGGTTACTTCCAGGTTTTTGATGTTATGAGCACTGTTCTAACCTTCACGTAAAAGTCTTCTGGGGCACAAGTACAAAGTCAACTACAGATGGATTAAGGGCTCAAATACGAAAGGCACAATTATAAAACATCCAAAAGGAAATATAGGCAAATATCTGTATGATCTATGGGTAAGAAAGAACCTCTTAAATTAGACTGCACAACCATAAAGGAAGAAAAAGATGAACAGGTATATATACTTGGCTGTGGGTATGAATTGTTCCACCGCTGGTAAAAATGTCCAGCCATTATCAAGGGCTCGTAGCAATTCATACTCCCACCAGCAGAGGGAGAATCTCAGTTGCTTCATATTCTCACCAATGCCTGATTTTTTGGGTCAGAATTTCTCATTTTCACAAATCTAGTCAGTATAAAGTGGTTTTCCATGGTGTTTTAAATTTGCATGTTCCTGAATTCTAATGTTATCTTTACATTTGTTGATCAGCCATTTGGTTTCCTCTTCTTAAAGTGTCCAGATTTTTGTCCATTTTTATATTAGGATGTTTGCTTTTCTCTGATTCACATGCTTTCTTGAAGTATTCAGATTACTGAATTTTTTGCTTTGTTACCTGGGTTGAAACGTTTTTCTCCCACTTTGGGGCTTGTCTTTTTACTCTTCTAATGTTGCTTTTTAAATGAACTGAAGCTCTTACATTTTTAATCTAGTCAAATTTGTCATTTTCTTCATTTATGGTCAATGTTTTGAATCCCATTTAAGAAGTTCTTTCCCACCCAGAGGTCATTCAGGTATTTTCCAACATTTTCTTCCAGACATTTTATAACTTTGTCTTCCATATTTAAATCTTTAATCCCTCTGCATTGATTTTTATACTAGCTGTGAGGTAGGGGTCTGATTTCAATTATTTTCACATAAGAATTACTAAATATCCCAGTATCAATTATCAAAAGTCTGCCTTTCCTTTCTGATCTGTAGCATGCTATGTCAAATAAATAGTGTCCATACATACACGCTTCAGCTTCCCTTGTATGTCTTCATGGACACAATTTTTATGGAATGGTTTCTGCAAGCCTAAATTTGATGTCAAAAATATCATTTTCACTAACATATCAAAATGCTACATTTGACTTGGTATGTTATATTGTTAACCTGTGCTCTATGTTCAGTCATTCATAAGGCTACATTTCTTTGATTAATCAAGAAAACCAAAATACAAAAGTTTGCTTACCTCTAAAGCCAACCTTCAACAAGGCTCTTTCTAAACACTCCTGACTCTTACAATAGACTATAAACACAAGTCTTTGTATTTAGCTTTCCACCTCAGATAGAGCCTTTTTATCTCTTAAATAAAGATTGGCTTGGTTTATGTCCATTACATAATGCTTTTAAGAAACTAAACTTCAAGAATAGTCATACCAAAAATTTTGTCTATTGAAGCATTTGAAGGTAACGTGCAGTTAAACACAGTAAACTGCCTCTTCAAACGTTGTGGAATATCATTTCGACCACCTCCAGGGTGGATCATCGCCGCTATAAGCTGGACGTCAACAATTGTAGTGAAATCTCCGGGCTTATCCAAGCTGTACATTCCTTCCATTTCCATCATTTGTCGCACAATCTCATTTGTTATCTGAAATTTTACACAGTAGTACTTTAGTAACATATTGCTATCATTTTCTTACATAGCTTCTACAAGATGTGCAGATGAAAGCAGAAGAAAATGTGCAACTCTTATCAGTGAAGGGCTTGTGAATGTTGACTGACGATCACCTTCAAGGCAATTTGACTTAAATGGTACCACCCATGAACTCTAGACCGTAAGGTCAATTTGTCTGGTGCAAATCCAACATCCTCTTCACCAAAATGATATATTTAGATAGGAGCACTACAGAATATTTGGTACAATTACAAGAGTACTCAGAGTTACACGTTTTACTATAGATTTTTTTTTTCACACTCAACAGGCCACTCTTCAAATTACCTTAAATCAGAATATGGGAGTGGATGTAAACTACTACATTTAGAAGGGATAAACAACAAGTCTTACTATACAGCACAGGAAACTATGTCCAATCTCCTGGGATAATGATGGAAAATAATATTTTAAAAGAATGTGTATACATATATCTATGCACACACACACATATATATACACACATATATATATGACTGAGTCACTTTGTGGTACAGCAGAAATTGGCACATCATAAATCAATACAATTTAATAACAAAATTTTAAAGAAAAAAATCAGAATGTGGGATACTTTTAGGGATAGTTTGCCAAATGTTTTGACTTTGGGTTTTATATCTTCATCTTTCTTCTATGCAGCCTCTACCACTGCTAACACTCCCTCCTTATTGAAAATGTTTCCTCTCTTGGCTATAGAGGCTCAGTTCTTTCTAGGGTCATCTCATGTCTCTGGACCACTCCCCAAGCCACTGTTTCTCCACGCCTCCCTCAAATGTAACATCCTTGGCTCTTGTCTATTTTGGGGGATGCCATCTCAACTCCATATCCTAAAGAATCTCAACTCTGTAACTCTAGCTTCAGATTCTCTTGTAACCTCCACACCCATATATCCAAATTCCTATTGGGCATCTCTACTGGATGACATATAAGCTCAAATATGACACTCTTTCATTCAGCAGACATTTAATAAATGACTACTGTGTGTCCAGCTCTGTTGTGACATGGACAAAAATCCCTGTCTTCATGGAGCATACATTCCATACACCTGCAGAGTTCTCCTAGTGATGCAGCAGGTTAAGGACCTGGCATTGTCACTGCTGTGGCTCGGGTTGCTGCTGTGGCATGGGTTCGAACCCTGGCCCAGGAATTCCCACGTGCCACAGGCACAGCCAAAGGGGAAAAAAAAGGTACGCATGCATGTTTATGTATGTAAATAAAGTGGTATGAGTCCTTTGGAGAAAATAAAGCAGAGAAAGGAAATAGGCAGTGCTCAGGGATGCAACTGAATATGGCAGCAGGAAAGGCTTCACCTCACATGACATAGAACCAAAGACTTGAAGGAAGTAAGACAGCAAACCATTTAGATACCTAGGGGAAGAACATTCCAGGCAGAGGAAACAGCAAATGAAGAGGCTCTGAGTGAACATTTTTCCCAGTGTGTGCAAGGATCAGTAAGTCTGGATGGAGGGAGTCATGGGCAGATGAGATTAAACGGTAGGGGCTGTGGATCTGAGGAAGGATGCTGGCATTTATATGCCACATGTTTCATGGGAGGATTCTGAGCAGTGGAGCACGGCATGATCTGACACAAGTGTTAACTGGTGGCTGACATGAGAATAGACTGAGAGGGGTCGGGGCAATGAGGACACAGGTGGAATGACCAAGAAGAGAGATGGCCACTTGCACCAGGTGGGCAATGGAGTGATGAGCTGTGGTCAAATCTTAGATAGTTTGAGGGCAGAGCCAACATGATTTCCTAACAGGCTGAATGTTGAGTTGCTGCTTCTTAAGATGGAGACTGTTGGAGGAGCAGGTTTAGGGAGTAACAGGAATTTGGCTTGGGATACGTTGAGTTTGAGATCCACCCAGACATCCCTAATTGGATTTAAAAATCTGAATTCAGGGAGTTCCCATTGTGGTGCAGCAGAAATGAATCCGACCACGAGGACGCAGGTTCAATCCCTGGCCTTGCTCAGTGGGTTAAGGTTGCTGTGAGCTATGTTGTAGCTTGCAGATGCAGCTCGGATCCAGCGTTGCTATGGCTGTGGTGTAGGCCAGCGGTTACAGCTCTGATTTGACCCCTTGCCTGGGAACCTCCATCTGCCATGGGCATGGCCCTAAAAAAAGCAAAAATAAAATAAAAATAAAATAAAAATCTGAATTCAATAGCTCCTCACTTATAGGTGATATCTAAATACGCCTCCTCTCTCCTCCCCTTACGGGAGCTGCAAAGAGGTCTATCTGCAATGAGAATTGAGAAGCACATCCCCCTCCCCTCCAGGTGAGAGGTCTGCAAGGAAAGCAGCATCCCCGGGTCTCCTTTAGAGCAAGGTGAGGGAACACTCAGAGAGGAAGCTGAATTTACAGGGGATTTTGTGGATGGCTTCTACAGCACACAGAATGTTGTAAGGGCCATTCGGAATTGATGAGGATTAGTCTCAGGGTGGGAGTCTGGACCTCCTGGTGGTGTATGAGGCAAACTGGGTTCAAGGGCGGGAGGATCGTGACAGGTCCTGGTGGAGTCTGGGTAGATGGTGTTGATGAGGTAGTGGGCAGTGAAGGAAGAAGGTGTTGGGGATCCCACGAGGAACATACAGAGTCCTGGCAGCATCAGTGAGGTCCTCTAAGGGAAGTGAGTCTGGGATTGACAGATGATCACAACTGGGACAGCGGTGTATGGCAGGGTTATCAAATGTGTTCTCCACCATAACTCAAAAAGACCCATGTGCCCCAATGACAGAGGAATAGATAAAGAAGATGTAGTGTATATACACAATGGATAAAAAAGCCATAAAAAAGAAAGAATGAAATAATGCCATTTGTAGCTGGATGGTCCTAGAGATTGTCATACTAAGTGAAGTAAGTCAGATAGAGAAAGACAAGCATCGTATGATATCACTTACATGTGGAATCTAAAAAATGATAGAAACAAACTTATTTACAAAACAGAAATAGACTCACAGACTTCAACAAAACATATGGTTACCAAAGGGGAAAGGCTGGGAGGGGGATAAATTAGGAGGTTAGGATTAGCAGATGCACACTACCACACCTAAAATAGATAATCAACAAAGATCTACTGTACAGCACAGGGAAATATACACCTATACGGAAAAAGAATCTGAAAAAGAAAGGATACGTGGATACATATAACTGAATCCCTTTGCTGTACACCTGAAACTAACACAACATTGTAAATCAACTATAATTCAATAAAAAATAAAAATTAAATTTAAAAAAGAGTGTTCTAACATCAGGTATTCCTAGGAGAGAGTACGTAGAGTGAGAAATAAGAGAGCAAAGATAAAACCCCGAGGAAAGGAAGAACAAAGCCAGAAAGCGTGTTGAAATCAAGCAGCCAGAGAAACAGAATGGAGTGTTGGGGGAAAGGCATATA
This sequence comes from Phacochoerus africanus, assembly GCF_016906955.1. Lineage (NCBI taxonomy): Eukaryota > Metazoa > Chordata > Mammalia > Artiodactyla > Suidae > Phacochoerus > Phacochoerus africanus. Next base: position 35,573,602 of record NC_062552.1, on the reverse strand, counting down.
GAGATTTCAAGAAGGAAGAATGGCGTCTATAACCAAGAAGTTAAAAGAGACTGAGAATCGTGAGCAGGTTGATAAGGGGATGGTTATTCATCTTTTTATATGTCTAAGAACACTGATAAATATAATCTCTAGGAAATATTTTAGTCATACCTGATCTCCCCATTCATTAATCACAGGCATATTAATATCATCAATGAATACAGTCATTCTTCTGCCTCCAGGTGGCCCATATGTGCTTCCCATCCGCTTATCCACATAGCTTTCAATTGTTCTCTAGAGAAAAGGAAATGGTTTGTCTTAGGCATTAGATTTCAATCCATCTCTAAAAATGATGAGCCAGCTTTTCAGTGTAGGACAAAATTTACTTATTTAATATGTGTAAATATTATTCTTAAAATAAATATTGTGAACTTGTAAAAAAGTAAGTTATTGGAACATTAGTCATTAATGATTTTTTGGTTTTTTTGTCTTTTTAGGGCTGCACCCCTGGCATATGGAGGTTCCCAGGTTACGGGTCCAATCGGAGCTGTAGCCACTGGCCTGCATCACAGCCATAACAACACAGGATCCAAGCTGCATCTGTGATCTACACCACAGCTCATGGCAACGCGGGATCCTTAAGCCACTGAGCAAGGCCAGGGATCGAACCTGAGTTCTTATGGATGCTAGTCAGATTCATTTCTGCCGAGCCACGACAGGAACTCTAGTCATTAATGTATATTAAACACTCCAGAGCTCAGCTTCAGCCTCAATATTATGCCAAAATATGCCTCTTGCATTTGGCTTCAATGTCAGCTTTAGGAAGTTTGAATAGCCGATTGCCAACTGCAACACCAAATCTTTTGAGATACATATACAGTGAGCCCTTCATATCCATAGGTGCCACTTCCTTGGGTTCGACCAACTTTGATCAAAAATAGTCGGGGAGGAGTTCCCATAGTGGCTCAGTGGTTAATGAATCCAACTAGGAACCATGAGGTTTCGGGTTCCATCCCTGGCCTGGCTCAGTGGGTTAGGGATCCGGTGTTGCTGTGAGCCGTGGTGTAGATTGCAGATGTGGCTCGGATCCGGTGTTGCTGTGTCTCTGGCGTAGGTCGGTGGCTACAGCTCCGATTCAGCCCCTCGCCTGGGAACCTCCATGTGCCGCGGGAATGGCCCTAGAAAAAGGCAAAAAAAAAAGACAAAAAAAAAGTCGGGGAAAAAAATTCCAGAAAGTTCCAAAAAGCAAAACTTGAATTTGCCTCACATCGGCAACTGTTTACATAGCACTTACATTGTATTTACACAGAATTTACATTGTATTAGGTCGTATAAGGAATCTAGAGATGATTTAAAATACACAGGAGGATGTGCGTAGGTTATATGCAAATACTACCCATTTTATAAAAAGGATTAGAGAATCCATCCATTTTGGTATCTGCAGGAGTCCTGAAACCAACCCCCATGGGATACTGGGAGACAACTGCACATAAGGATGCTTTATTTGCAGACACATTCTATTGCACCCACCGCTACGACATATTTAACATGTTGATTACGAGAGCAAAATGATGAGTTTTACCTGAAACATCATCGGTTCTGTGGCAGATGAAAAGTTGAGACTTTTAGATAACTGTATTTCAGGATCATATTTTTTCAAGTAGGCCTTAATCATTACAGTTTTCGCAGTTCCCTGCTCTCCTGTGAGCAAAACGGCCTGCAATCATAGGGCAATCATGTTAAAATGTTTAATTTTAAATATATGAAGGTTTCAGTACCCATTCTTTCATTCTATAAATTAATACAACTAATTTTAATTACTTTTAAGAATTAGACGTACACCAAAATAAATTCTAGTTGAATTAAAGATTTACATGTAAAATGTATGCTATACATTTGCTGGAAAAGGAGTTCTTGTAGTGATTCAGTGGGTTAAGGACCCAGTGTTGTCTCCTTGAGGATACAGGTTCAATCCCTGGCCTTGCTCAGTGGGTTAAGGATCTGGTGTTGCTGCAAGCTGCAGCATAGGCCTCAGCTGCAACTCCAGTTCGACCCCTAGCCCGGGAACTTCCATATGCCACAGGTGCAGCCACTAAAAATAAATAAGTGCTGGAAGGAAATGTGGGTGAGTAGTCACAAGACCGTGAGAAGGACTTTTCCAGCAGATACCGACTCTCCTTAGCAAGTTCAAGGATGATAGAGTCAGAGTGTATCCTGGGACCTGGAGTTCTTTTGCCAAAAAGGTTTCCCTGAAATGACACTAGCTCCAGCCTCTTGTGCTGGAATTTAATTTTTCCATCTGTAGTTGTGAAAAGGAATGTGTTTCTGACATGATTTGCACTCATCTAAGAAACCGTCAAACTTACTTTATGTTGTTTTGCAATGGTGTCTATCAAAAAGTTTGTTCTAACGTTGTCAACATTTGGAACCAAAATTGATGAATATTCTGGAACACTGTCAGTTGGATAATAATATGGTTGAACTTTCTTACTCCAGTGCTCCCAATCACCTGTATAATAATTTAAAATGACCTTAATAAAACTGCATTCTTCAAAAGCTATCTGACAATATGAAAATACAAGTGCTTAAAACAATCAACAGAAATATACATTTTAAATATTTCAGTAAGACATGTTAACATATCTGCTTATCTAACCTATTTAGCATTTGATAATTTAAATTTGTTTTTGCTGCTTTACAAAGTCTGTTTTAAATTGATAATTATTTGGGGAGTTTTCTTGTGGATTAAGGATCCAGTATTGTCACTGAAACAGCCTGGATCACTGCTGTGGCAAGGTTTGATCCCTAGCCCAGGAACTTCCACATGCCATGGGCATAGCCAAAAAATAGATAAAATAAACTGCAACTATTTATCTAGAGAGATCTGGTTTGGAATGGAATTAAAACCAATGACATGTTTAGTATCTAGCAGGAAAACCACATCAACTAAAAGGATGGGAAAGACCAAAAAAGAGGTAACAGACAACCAGACAGAGAATGTTTGCCATGAGAAACGGGAAAAATATATCTGGTCCTAAAAACTCGTGTAATAGAGCACCCAGATTTCTGACTTATAGTAACTACTAATTTACTGACTGATGTTATTGTTATAATACTTACTATAAGCGCATTTCATCCATTCTAAGAAAAATATTTTATTTACATTTTAGCATTTCTGGAATGCACCTTTCAATCTATCATGTCTTAGAATCCCTGCTGGCTTTGCAACCTTGGTCAGAGATGTTCATATGGTTACCATTTAAACTGAGCTACTTGCATTGTGGGTTTTGCATACTTGAGCTTAACTGCCATCTTAAATGTCTCCCGAAAGATATCACGATGCAGAATTTCCCCCTCCCAAAAGTTACTGTGTACACAGACTGCATGGGGAGAATCAGAGGAGCATCTTTGACAGTGGCAGAGCAAATATCCATCATTGGAGGAATCACCTCAGCTTCAACTTTTCCTTGCAAATTATGGAGTCATACGGGAAGTAAATGTTTAACTTTTAAGAAACTGCCAAACTCTTTTCCAAAGTGGCTGTACACTGTGTTACCACTGTGTAGTGAGCAAAGTGGCTCTCCCATTGTGCAGTCTCTGGGAGCTCCTGCTGTTTCACAGTCTAGCCAATATTTGGTATGATCAACCTTTCCATTTTATCCATTACATTAATTAGAATTTAGTCATTCTAGTGGCTGTGTAATGATATCCCATCATAATTCTAATTTGCATTTCCCTGATGACCAATGACACTGAATATCTTTTCATGTGCTTTTTTTTTTACCATTCATAAAATCTTCCTTAGTGACGCATCTATTTATTTATTGGCCATTTCAAAAAATGTGGATTGGCTATCTACTTATTATTGAATTCAAGTGTTCTTTATGTATTCCGAATAAAATTATTTTATTGGATATACATTTTTCAAGTATTTCTTCCCCTTCTGTAGCTGGGATGGGACCTGTGATTTTCTAGGGACTTTTAAATAGATTTTAATTTTAATGAAATCAGCTCATGTGAGTGCTCCAACTTTGTTTTTAAAAAATTGATCTAGGTTGGAGTTCCTGTTGTAGCTCAGTGGTAACAAACCTAACTAGTATCCATGAGGATGCAGACCTGATCCCTGGCCTCGCTCAGTGGCAGTGGGTTAAGGATCCAGCATTGCCGTGAGCTTGGGTGTAAGTTGCAGAAGCAGCTCAGATCCCACACTGCTGTGGCTCTGGTGTAGGCTGGCAGCTGCAGCTCCGATTCAACCCGTAGCCTGGGAACTTCCATATGCCATAGGTGCAGCCCTAAAAAAAAGCAAAAAAACCCTAAAATTAAAATTAAAAAAATAAAAATAGATCTAGGGAGTTTCCACTGTGGCACAACAGGATCAGCAGTGACTTGGGAACACTAAGAGGCAGATTGGATCCCCAGCTCACTTAACAATGGGTTAAGGATCTGGCATTGCCACAGCTGTGGCTTAAATCATTACTGCAGTTTGGATCTGATCCCTTGGCCCAGGAAATCCATAAGCCACGGGGCAGCCAAAAGCGAAAAAAAAATTACTTCATTATTCTAAGTCTCTTGCATTTCCATAAAATCTTATAATTCACTTCTAAATTTCAACCAAAAGAAGCCTATTGGGATTTACTATGATTGCAATGAATTTATAGATCAATTTAGAGGGAAAAAACATCTTCATAATATTTAGTTTTCTGATTCATAAACATGATTTTTCTTTCCATTTATCTAAGGCTTCTTTAATTTCTCTCAGCAGTTTTATAGTTTTCTGTATACAGATCTTACACATATTTTGTTAAATTTATCCCTACATATTTCATTTTTTGAATGCCATTTTAAATGATATATTAAAATTTCAATTTCCAATTGTTTTTATGAGCATGCAGAAATACAATTCATTATCATACATTGTCTTTTCATTCTGTAACCTTGCTAAACTCATTTACTAGTTCTAATAACTTTTTTGAGGATGGCTGTATTATCTGCAGATAAAGAGAGATTTATTTGTTCTTTTCCAGTCTGCAGATATTTCATTTGTTTGTGTTTATTTATTGCCTTATTACACTGGCTAGAACCTCTATTACAATGTTGAATAGAAGTGGTGAGAAAGAATATTCTTGTATTATTCCTGATCTTGGGAAGAAAGTATCAAATTTTTTTAGTATATATAGGGATATATATATTTAGGATATCTATTTCTTCTTGAAGAGGTATGGTCATATGCGTCTTTCAAAGAATGTATCCATTTCATCTGCATTATCAAATGTATTTTCATAACACTGCTTCTAATATTCACTTACAATTTTTTTTTAGAGCCACACCCTCGGCATATGGAGGTTCCCAGGCTAGGGGTCAAATCAGAGCTGTTGCTGCCAGCCTACACCAGAGCCACAGCAACACCAGATCTGAGCTGTGTCTGCGACCCACACCACAGCTCATGGCAACACTGGATCCTTAACCCACTCAGCAAGGCCAGGGATCAAACCCGCAACCTCACGGTTCCCAGTCGGATTTGTTAACCACATCGCCACAATGGGAACTCCCACTTATAATTTTTTTAAATGTCTATAGGGTCTGTAGTAGTGTTCCCTCTTTCATTCTGGACCATGGTAATTTATGCCTTTTTTTCCCCCTGATATCTCTGGCAACAGATTTATCAATTTTATTGATCTTTTCAAAAAACCACCTTTTGGTCGGCTCTGGATTCTAAGAAAATTCATATCTGGATTTAAGAATGCATCAAATTGTTAGTTTGGATTTTGAATTAGAGCTCCTTTTTATCATTCCAAATCTTTAACAGCATCTCATCACATGCTGTAGAATTATTAGCCATTCCGGTTAAAGATGGCCAGCTAAAAAAACTTACTTACCTCAGTCTCTTTTTATAAAGGTCCTTTAAAATACAAACTTTCACTTCATCCCCATTTTCAGCATGATTCTCCTACCTTCAAATGTACCCGGTGTGCCCCCGGTCCAGGCAACCCTATGTTTTACACTCCTTGGAAAGATGGCCTGGAGGTCTGTTTCTCATACAGACTTACAAGCAGCCTTCCTGGCTTTTTGCCTCCACCTTCACTCCAGTTCCCAATGCCTGACCCTCTGAAGGTTCTGTGATATATATGACATTGCTTCTGAACAAGTCTTACTATGGGTTTAGGATTTTTTTTTTTGTCTTTTTGCTATTTTTTGGGCCGCTCCTGCGGCATATGGAGGTTCCCAGGCTAGGCGTCTAATTGGAGCTGTAGTCGCTAGCCCAGGCTAGAGCCACAGCAACGCCGGATCCGAGCCGCGTCTGCCACCTACACCACAGCTCACGGCAACGCCGGATCGTTAACCCACTGAGCAAGGGCAGAGACCGAACCCGCAATCTCATGGTTCCTAGTCGGATTCGTTAACCACTGCGCCACGACGGGAACTCCGGGTTTAGGATTTACTTTCTGCCCAGTGTGCTACATCAGCTGCCACTTACCTTCCTGCTTTCTTGATTTCAAAATGCTGTTAATGCCATCTCCTTTCCTAGTCTACCCATTTTGTAATTTATGCACTAAAACCATTAAAACACCAACAAAACTACCTTCGCTGTTTGAGGGTTCAGGGAAGAGGCAAAGGCAAATAGAGTTCTGGGGAAGCACGGCATTTTCTCCTCTGGGGCTTAGAAGAATTGGGAACGAGGCTCTGGATAAAGGCACCAAGCTCAAGGCCATTTCTTTCAGGGAGAGGTGAGCTGGGCCCTGTCACACATGGAAGGCTGGGGGCTTGAGATGACAGCACTGGACTCGCAGCTTGCTGAGTCGGGTATCTATCTCTAAGTAGGACCCTACTTGGTTCATTCTCTATATATGCTGACATTTCCAACAGAGAAGTAGGACTGATCTGTCATGTGCATCACCATGCTTCGCATCATGAAGAGCCTGTGTTCTCGACACTGCTCCCCTTCCTCTTCAAGCACTAGAAAATAATGATGTAAAAGGTACTGCCAACTTATTTATGTCAGATTTCACTTAGGCCACTGGAAAAGAAGTCAAGAATCTCTGTAACATTTCCTAGCACAGCCAACATACAAAAATCCTACTATTCTTTGCACATGTGCCCTTTAAAATGATATTAACAATTATGTCACTCACGAGTGGTCTAATATTTCCCCATGGAAGAGTTTATGGAAGTTTATGTTTTTCCTTTTTTTTTTTTTTTCCCCCAATGGCCATACCCATGGCACATGGAAGTTCCTGGGCCAGGGACAGAATCTGAGCCTCAGCTGTGACCTACACCATAGCTGCGGCAATGCCAGATCCTAACCCACTGCACTGGGCCTGGATTGAACCCATGCCTCTACAGCAATCTGCCATCAAGCTGAGTGGCCTTCCCAGATTGAGAGTAGACCAGATGAATAAGGGAAGCTGGGGCTACAGAAAAGCACGGCAAGGAGCTGGTGGCGAGCAGGAAATCTAGGGTTGGTGAGCCAGGGCAGTTGCATTCTTAACCCACTGTGTCACAGCAGGAACTCCTGTTTTTCCCATTTTAAAAACACATCATTTAATTTCAGATATAAGTTACCAGGCTTACCATAATCCGTAACATAAAACTCATACATGGTTTGATTCGTGCCCTTAGGTATTTCTGGTAAGTCTAACTTGCTTTTGTGACTTCGCATAAAGGCTTCAAGTTTGTCTCTGCTCTCCAGTTCCAGAAGGGCTCCTAAACTCCACATTAGACCAAACACAAACAATTTATGAAGATGTTCGACACATGAAATGCCACCTTCTTCTTTGGAGGGGATTAGACCTTCCAGGAGATTGAGAGACTGAAAATATTTAAAATACAATAAAATAAATGTTTCCATTTAGGTTTTTTTTAAAATCAATATTTTTAAGTGATCTTAAACTTAAAAGGAGAGAAAGAGAGAAGGAAACAAATATATCTCCAGAAACTGCTGATCAGTGTCCTACAGCCAACAGCATTGAGCAGGAAAGCTGTCCTGCCTCAGGCAGGCTGCGTGGTCTGGCGGAAAGGACACACGTCTGGAGGTGTGGTTTCTACCCCCAGCTCATGCCTCTACCGTCTCTGAGTCTCAGCTTCCTGACCTGAGAGAAAAAGGCCTAGGCTCTGTGTTTCCTAAGGCAGTTTCTAAACTTGGGTTGCTCCAAATTTTCTAGACCAAAAATTGTATTTCTTTTTTACATGTGGCAAAGCTCAGCAAACTGTGGCCCTAGGGGCCAGCCAACTTGTTTGGTGAATAAAGTTTCACCAAAACACAGCCGTGCTCATTCATTGCGTCTGGCCGTTTCTGCAATACAATAGCAGAGCTGACAGAGAGTTGTGCAAAGCTGAAAACATTAACTAGTTGCTCCTTTAAGAAAAAGGGTGCCAATCCCCACAGGGCATCAGAAAGAAATGGACCTTCCAAAACAAAATTATTTCAAGGTGAGATTTTTCACTTGCATTTGGGCCTTATTTCTAAGCTACCCATCCTCCCTCACAGACGCCCTTTACACTAAGAGAGAATCAAAGCCCTCGAAGGGATAATTTGAGATCACTTACGGGCCAGAATCAGGAGGGCCTTTGAAAAATCTGTGATTCGTTCTGTTTCTTCCAAAGGCTAATAAGGAAAACTGAGTGTGTGTGTGTGTGTGTGTGTGTGTGTGTGTGTGTGTGTGTGGTGGGGGGACGATGTTACAAACCACTCAGAAAGGCTCTCCCTATCTGATACATATTGAATTTGCAAAGCCAAGACCACCACCCCAGGTTTCCTGCTCGCCACCAGCTCCTTGCTGTGCTTTTCTGTAGTCCTGCCAGCTTCCCTTGTTCATTTCGTCCACTCCCAAGCTGAGAAGGCAACTCGGCGTGATGGCGGGAAAGATAGTTCATGCCTGTCCCCCTCTAGGTGCCCTGGGAAGTGAAACTCATGAAGAGATGGCGGTAAGAGCATCGGTGAGACCTTAATAGGAATCAAACTTCCCAGAGCCTTCACTGCCATGTCACAAAACGATTTCCATGGCCTGTGAGAATTTTCCATTTCAAAAGTCTCTAAACTGCAACCCAATAGGGGGGGAAACGTCTCAAATCTAAGTAGTGAGGGTACAGGGGAAGAAAAATCTTACTTGCACAATATAGTTGCACTCTAAGAGCTGCATTTTTGGATTGAGGTTCAGTTTCATGAATGTATGGATATCCTCGAATATTTTATCATACAGGGTTAGGAAAACGGTTGCTTCCTGTGTAGTACGCTTCTTCAACCATGCCTTCAAAAGAAACAGGGTCTCTGTTTATCAAGAGAGTGAAGCACGGAAAGACACGGAATGTGCTTCTGTGGGTCTCTGTGCTCACCTGCAGTATGGGTCTCCAGCTGAGAGCAGAGCTGCTGATGTAGACCATGCCCATCCTAGAAACCGTGGCCGGAGAGGCGTTCTCAATATTGTGGACCTCAAACAAAAGCTTACAGGTAGGGGCCATGGGGATGCGATCTCCGTTGGCCAGCGTGAGGGTTTTGTTGTCGTCCAACACGGAATTTAAGTTCTCGATCCAAATGGCATCGACGGGACCATCTAAAATGAGGAAAATGTTTTCACCTGCCCAAAAATAAAACAGAATATCAGTTTTCACCTGCAGATAATCAAAACAGAAAATTAAACAAACGTTGTGCTCTTCATGAATGGGGTGGGCGGGGGGTGGGGGGGAGCACACACAAAAAGAGTTTATGTGTACCTTTTTTAGCTTTTAACGTTTTTCTCCACAGAGTAGAAAAAATCCCATCTGTCCAGTCATTGGTAGCCGTGTCCAGCCGGCCAAACATCTGAGGTGCTGTAATAGCTTTTGGATTCATTCTCATTTCTCTGTGAGGCCTCCCGCACTCTGTTAATGCCTTCATCAGGATCGTTATCACCGACGTCTTCCCAGAACCACTGGGCCCGAGAGTCATCAAGCCATGCCGTACCAGAGATGTCTCATATAACTACACCATGAAACAATCAATTACAAGTTACAAAAATGTAACTTATGAGTCTCTTGCCAACATTCATGGAAGTGATGTGCGGAAATTTTTTTTTTTTTTTTTTTGGTCTTTTTGCTATTTCTTTGGGCCGCTCCCGCGGCACATGGAGGTTCCCAGGCTAGGGGTCGAATCGGAGCTGTAGCCACTGGCCTACACCACAGCCACAGCAACGCGGGATCCGAACCACGTCTGCAACCTACACCACAGCTCACAGCAACGCCAGACCCTTAACCCACTGAGCAAGGGCAGGGACCGAACCCGCAACCTCATGGTTCCTAGTCGGATTCGTTAACCACTGTGCCACGACAGGAACTCCCAGAAATTTTTAAAAGCCTTAATTAAACGCTTCATTAAAGTAACTAGTTCACTATTTAAAAGATGAGAACATGTCCCCCCAAAATGTTCTCTTGTTTTATTAGAAGTGGATAGCAAACTGACACGTTATAAAACGATATGTGATAAAGTAATGACAATGTGGAACTTTAATTACATTTTGGAAATAATTAATTCAGGATCTAGTTTTTGTTTCTCAAACTATTATTTTTTGTGATTTCGGTGTGCTGATTTTGTGATTTCGGTGTACAAGCCTTTTTTGTATCCAATGTGATGCTATCTCCCCCTGGTGGTGGAAAGCAGCAATACACCCATCACAGCTGAGACCCAAGTTACACATCCCTCTTTCTCATTCTCTGGAAGCACAGCTTGAGATGAGGAATCCTGGTGCAAGTGAGTGCTCCAAGGAGAAACTGATAAGGGAGTGAAGGAAGCGGAACGGGAAAGGGAAAAAGTCAAGCAAGGTGTGACTGGGACAAAAATCCTGTAGAGAGCAGACTTAAGACTGACTCCATGAGTCACTCTGGACTATGAGTTACACTCCATCATCCAAAAGTCCTTAACTAAGGAGGCGTTGTTTTGGGGTGGGGGTGGGAAGTACACTCCCAGGCACCGTCTGTGCTTTGTGCCTTCCAGAAAAGTGGCACCCGTCTTTGCAGGGAGTGTGGGCTCCTGGAACCACACAGAAGCCAGGAAAGGGGCACATTATATACAATAAAAGAGATTCAAGGCGATGCCCTAAGAACACAGACAGTGTCTGTTACAATATCCTACCTATTCTTTTCTTAATAAAAATAACAAGTCAAAGACCTCACAGTGGATCAGAGGTAGAATCTGAGTTATTCTAACATTTTAGATAGAAATGTACTGCCTCTGTAATCCATTCATTTAAAAGCAAGAGGAGTTCCTGTAGTAGCGTAGTGGTTAACGAATCCGACTAGGAACCATGAGGTTGCGGGTTCGACCCCTGGCCTTACTCAGTGGGTTGGGGATCCGCTGTTGCCGTGAGCTGTGGTGTAGGTTGCAGAAGTGGCTTGGATCCCGTGTTGCTGTGGCTGTGGTGTAGGCCGGCAGCTACAGCTCCGATTCGACCCCTAGCCTGGGAACCTCCATATGCCGCAGGAGCAGCCCTAGAAAACGCAAAAAGACAAAAAAAAAGGCAAGAGAGGCATTGTCCATAACATTATATTCAAGAGTAATGTTATTGACATTCAATAAGAACACAATATTCTAGTCCCCCACTCAATGACATGGCTAGGATTTCAGTACACAGTATACTGTGTGAGTATCATGTGTAAAATGATGTTTTCTCAGATTTTTAAAAAAATGTTTAATGATCTCCAATGCACAGACAATGAAAAGTACTTTAACATTTCCGCATATGGTTCCTTATAAGATTTGCATCTGTCTCACATGCTTGCACTGCTTATACTCTGCCAAGGAGAGTAAGGTGGGGTAAGAATCATTACTTTCTGGAGTTCTCTTGTGGTGCAGCAGGTTAAGGATCTGGCATTGTCACTGCAGTGGCTTGGGTCACTGCTGTGATGTGGGTTCAATCTCTGGCTCGGGAACTTCCACAAGCTGCAGGAACAGCCAAGGAAAAAAGTTTGCTATCATTATTTGTATCATTATCTACTGTATAGCACAGGGAACTATATCCAATTTCCTGGGATAGACCATGATATAGAACATAAAAAAGAATGTATATATTTGTATGACTGAGTCACTTGGCTGTACAGCAGAAATTGGTACAACACTGTAATCAACTATACTTTATTTATTGTCTTTTGTCATTTTAGGGCCACACCAATGGTATATGGAGGTTCCCAGGCTACAGGTCGAATCAGAGCTGTAGCTGCCAGGCTACACCACAGCAACAGTAACATGGGATCTGAGCCATGTCTGCAACCTACACCACAACTCACAGCAACGCCAGATTCTTAATCCACTGAGCAAGGCCAGGGATTGAACCCGAGTCTTCATGGATACTAATCAGGTTCGTTAACCACTAAGCCACTATGGGAACTCCCATAATCAACTACACTCTAATAAATTTTTTAATTAAATAAAAGAATCATTATTTTTCAATTGCAGTTTTTAACACCGTCCACAATTTCAGCTCCTTCATTTTCCAAAAGCCCTGGGAAATACCCCCAATGCATCAGATTCATAGGGATTGAACTCAGCATCTCTGCTATAGCTTCTTGACTCTGCTGGATAAAATGGATGGTAGGTTGTCACAAGGATGAAACGTGATAGACACAAAGACACCCAGAGATGCCGTCAAATGAGTCAGTGTAGGTGTGAACATGCCCACACAAAGCAGGAGCAAAGTACCACTCCCCGATTCCTGGGGCTCCACGCTCCACGAGGGCCCCCAACTATGGGCGATGCTGCCATATCGGCCCAAGGAGCCGGGGTGGGTCATTCCATCTCCCTGCGTTTGTATAACCTACTCTCCCCTCCCAACTGTTCTTGAGGGTCTGGTTTCCACCTAACCTCACCAGGTGTAAGAAACCTCAGTGAATGATGGCCCGAGTAGCGTGAGGCAGGGTAAATCCACGCTAAACCCCCGGCCAACACCTCCCCCCAGGACTCTTCTTGCCATGATGTGCTTTAATTTAGTCTCAACGTTTACATCAAGTCAGACTAAAACCACGGGTTCCTCTCTTCCAAAGGCAGTCTTTTAACAACACACATGTCTCACTGTAGCGATGACAGATTGAAAATGTTTTACCTGCACCAGTTTGAGATTCCAGGGTGGATGGTTAATCAAACCTTCCAGCTGAACCTGGTTGGCAACTGCAGCTTGCAGTTCCACGTAAGTATTACTATCCAGTTGCAGTCCTGGAAACAGGTCATTGATCAAGCTGAGGAACAGGGGCTCATCTTCATCAATCTAAGGTGGCACAGAAAAAATGTATTTCTTCAGTCAACACGGAAGCTCATGGCAGGAGCTCACAGCACTTATCCCGTCATGCCCCAAGACCCATTCATTACTCCCTTAGCCAAACTCATGTGCTCCAAGACCACCCCTGGATCCACATCACCTACAGCTTTGCACCCAAAGTTCCCTCACATTTAACGTCTTCTTTAATCGACTGCCCCAAAGTTTGATCTCATTACTTTATCATGATGCCCTGCTTCCCACAGAGAAGCAGATGAATTAACCTTAAAATCATGCAAGTTATAATCCCAACCTCAGGAAAATAGAGCATCACCACTCCACTTAAATTAGGAAAAAATCTGTAATCCTGCATGATTGGCTCACCCAAAACTGGTCAGAAAATGCCATCAGAGCCATGTTCTGTTTTTGTTAAAAGCAGAAGGGTTGTGTAAATGGACTCTAATCTTATTCACCACATCTGTAATAGCTGGATCATCCAGTTCCCATTGCTGACCCCTTCTCAGTTTCTCCTCCTTATTCCCCGGGGGTCCCTCAATGCTTTCTGGAACTCTTGTCTAGAAGTTTTGAGAATACCATCCCTAACAGAGGCAGTGAGGTATCCTGGAGGGCATCAGAAAGTCCTGTGGATTTTTGTGCCAGCCTCTCAAGTGATTGGGACTGTGGGTGAGTCCTACAACCATGGTTGCCTCATAAGGAAAGGGGCGCTAAGCACACCCACATCCCCCAGAGTTGCTGGGAGACTCACACCAGACAATACTGTACAAGATTTTGCAATAGTAATGAACTACACAGATGTTGTTAGCTGTGTCACTAGAATGTGAGCCTCCTAAGATTCATGTCTTCCTCCACTTCGGGCTCCCAGGGTGTGGACACGACCTGCGGCACATAGAAGCCCCTGAGTAAAAACCACACGAACCTACCTGTCAGCCAGTTCAACATAACCTGGCTGAAACCTGACAAGCATGAACACTGGGAAATGATGACTATAATCGCCACAGCAAACTTGGGATGCGTATTCGGAAAGTAGACATGATATTGATGTTCTGGGAGAGACATAGCTAAGCTGGACGCAGACAGAGAAAGCCAAAAACACACACAAAAACTTTGATGGTTCCCGATTTTCATGTTTAGAATTTATGTTAGATTATGGCGTTCTCATCGTGGTGCAGCGGAAACCAATCCAGCTAGGAACCATGAGGTTGCGGATTCGATCCCTGCCCTTGCTCAGTGGGTTACGGATCCGGTGTTGCTGTGAGCTGTGGTGTAGTCGTAGACACGGCTCGGATCTGGCGTTGCTGTGGCTGTGGTGTAGGCCGGCAGCTGCAGCTCCGATGAGACCCCTAGCCTGGGAACTTCCAGGTGCCACAGGTGCAGCCCTAAAAAGCAAAAAAAAAGAATTTGTGTTATATTACGAATAGTGGACTGAAATTTGGGGGTTAAAACCTGCTGATAAAGCCTATTCTGTGTCACAAGACCAATAAAAGGATGCATTTCCAGCCCACGTTGGTCATACAAGGACATGGGGTTTTTTTTTTGGGGGGGGGGAGATGTCTTCTTCTAGAAGCTCAGTGATAGCTTCACGCACCCTTTGTCCCTGCAATTCCTAATGTTAATAGCATCACATGAGCCAACCCCCACTTGTCAGCCAGGTCAAAATCTTGAAAGAGCAATTAATTCAGAGAAGAAAGATACCAATTTGGAAAGGTTCATATCTCTTAGTCCTCTCATGACTGTGCTTAATTCACTATCTTCTGGTCTGGCTCTTTTTTGAGATCCAAGTGTCCTCAGTACAGACAGAATGTTTCTCAACCCAAAGTCATAATGAACCTAAGATGAGAAAAGAAAGGGAAAAGATGATTCTGTTGAAAAATCCTAACAATGGGATAGAGGTAGATGTTCTACTTAGCTACTGTACCTTGGGAGTGGCTGAGCTGCAAAGTTTTATCAGCTCAATTTTCTTTCCTTTCCTTTGAGAAATGATTGCTGCACTGCAAAGATCAAGCTGCATGATACTGTGTTCACACCTTACATATCTTTTGAGAATAATACTGTCTGTCAGTTTGAATGGCAACCATTTAAAATGGGTAACCAGGAGTTCCCATTGTGGCTCAGTAGAAATGAAGCTGACTGGCATCCATGAGGTCACAGGTTTGATCCCTGGCCTGCTCAGTGGATTAAGGATCCCGTGTTGCTGTGAGCTGTGGTGTAGGTCACAGACACGGCTCAGATTTGGCATTGCTGTGGCTGTGGCATAGGCCAGCAGCTACAGTTCCCCCCTAGTTTGGGAACTTCCATGTGCCTCAGGTGCGGCCCTAAGAAGACCAAAAAAAAATTTTTTTTAAATAAATAACATGTGTAACCAACAGATACATCTTATGGGATTCCCTTTAACATTCTTGAAATAACAAAATTATAGAGATATAGGAAAGACTGGGGCAGCATCGAGCTAGGGATTTGGTGGAGAGGTGGGTGTGGCTGCAGAGGGGGAGCAGATGGGAGCCTTGTGGTTATAAACAGTTCTGCAGGTTGACTGTGGTGGTGGTTACAGGAACTTACACACGTGACATAACTGCACAGAACTACATACACGCACACAGGAGTGCATGACAAACGGGTGAAGGCTTAGTAATCTCTGTTTATTGTACCAAAGTCGATTTTCTGATTTTGTATTGCTGCAGGAAACAGGGTGAGGACTGCACAGGACCTCTTAGGAAGCCTCTTTGCAACTTTCAGTGAATCTATAATAATTTCAAAATAATTTTTAAAAATACATAATCAATAGGTCAAATTAATTATGAATATGCTTTAGAGAAGAGTCAATGAATTTTTTTTCACTCCCTAATTAGTATTTATCAAGGTAAAACTGCAAAGTTAAAAAACAAGTTCTATAGCTAGGGAAAAAATAGATAATACAAAGTTACCTGTTTAGTGAGTTGCTCTTCACAGAGTTTGTAAAGAACATAAAACTTTTGAGCCAAGATAACATTTTCAAGAAAACCACAGCTTGCAAGTTTAACTCGCATAATAATCTGAAAAATAATATAGTGAGATTTTTTTTTTCACCAGCTTTAGTGAAAAGCAGGCAAAGAACATTAAAAAAGCATTATGTTTTTAAATCCTGGTGCGTACCTGTCTATCAGGAACCATCATAGCAACAGTTCTAAACTGAATTTTTAAGTTTTCTGGCAGTTCCTGGCGCCCAGCATATCCAGGGTTCTAAAAGTTAAAATTATTTAATTTTTAATTATTGATATAATTTCATTTCATGAATACAAATACATTTCAAATATCTAATTCAGATTCTAGGATGGTACTGAAAAATAAAACATTAGATTCGTAAAATGTCCCTCTTTTTTCAAAAACGAGTTATTGGACCATATATATTTATTAGCGTCACATTACTCCCTCTTACATTCTTCCATTGTCATTATTCTAGTAAAGTCATACACACACACACACACACACACACACCACTTTGCGTAGCAAAAATTAAGCATCCATGTAACTACTGGTTAAGGAAATAGAAAACAAGGTAAAAGAAAACTGTATAAATCCTGGAAAATTATTACTAAAATATATTATTGAAAGATAAAGAAAACTCAGGATTTCACACTGATCGGTTTACTTGGGTAATTTTTATTTCACCTCTTCCATTATTCCTTGCAGTCAGAATTCTAGAGTTCTGTGGCTGACAAAGTACCATTAAAGACAAAAACATGGGGATGAGGGGTAATAATGACAGAATGATGAGAAAACTAGTGATGAGGACAAAATGTAAAGGTGGAAAGATCTCATAAGTAGCAACGGGCTGAGGATATGTCAGACTCAAAAGTCCCAAAGGAAAGGTTAGAGGGTTCCAAGACAAATAAGGCAAAGAGGAGTCAGTCATCTCAGGAAAGTACATGAAGAAATCTCAGTGTCTGAGCATTGAGTGGGCACTGTCAATAGGCCAGATAACGTGCTAGGTGCTGAGAATACCAAGACTGCTGGCTGCCTCTCCATACTTCTTTTCTCCTTCCTGAGCCACAGAACCCAAGTTGCAAGCTGGGTGCATCATCTCCCAGATTAAAAACTCCTCTGGGTGACCCAATTCTCTGCTGTGAGTCACAGTGTCTGAAATATCCTCCTTGATGTTTCTTTGATTGAGTTTGTTCAATCAATTGGCTGCAACGAAACAGGAATGCTTCTGTAGCATTTTGGGTTATAAGGTGACCTTGAAGAGGAAACCATGATAGTGTAGAAGCATCGAAGGATCTTAAGAGAATACATCTTTTGGTGTCAAGCCACAATTTTTCATGTCTCATTTATTCACAGCCTGATGCATTTTCTAACTGATAGGTCCAATATTATTCTTAATCCAAAGGGAACATTAGGCTTCTTCTAAGCCGCAGTACCACACTGAGTAAACGTCTTCATCCAATTTCCTGAATTATAACTGATCAATTCAGCATTATTATTATTTGCCCCCAGTGGAATGTTTCCTTACATTAAAGTTTATCAGAAACTTTCCTGATAGTGTTTCCTATAATCTCTTTATCCGCTGGGACACTTAAAATTCAAGATACTTGTGTTATTTGGCAACTTAGCCATTTAACAGAATAGAGACCACATAAAAGCCTTAAGTCAAACTGGTTCGACATCAACTTCAGTTCTCTAATTCAGAGAAACTCCTCTGCTTATTCATCCCTTTGGTTTCCTATTTTATAACTCTGTATCACAAAGCTCTGCCCTCAATCACATAGTAACTGAATTTGTTACCATTCACTGGTACAGGACCTCACTGAATTATTTTGGAAAATTTAAACCATCTCCATCATCCTTTATTAAGTGTCAGAGAAAAGCCAAGTGTAGAGGTTAAGTAGTCAGGTTTTGATGTTAGACAATAACATCTTTCTCTAACTGGCTGTGTGATTTAAGCTGTGTGATTTTTCTTTTCTTTTTTTAACTTCCCTGAGCCTTGAGTACCTCAGTGTTAGGTGTGGCCATATAAATTGCTTTAACCCATGGTTGTGACTTATGTCCCTTCTGGACAGAAACTGTGAGAGCCAGAGCTCTTCATCTGCTTTTTTTCTTTTGTTACAGCAACTAGTGATGACTGAGATAGAACCAGAGTAAGGACAGGTAAGGCCACCCCTGTCCTCTCCATGCCTACACCTCAACCCACAGCGGACATGCAGTCGGATGGAGAAATAAATCCTTGAGGTTTTAAGCCACTAAGATTTGAGGACTGTTACTGGGCTCCCCTCTTTGATACAATACAGCAGACATTTAGCCCATCACCTTACACATAATAAGTGCTCAATAAACAGCAGATATGTTTATCATTACCATATCATTAGTTTATCTTCTGGCTGGGCTACTTTTATTACTCAAAAAAAATCATCTAAGAGGGAATAACTCCTGACCCTTTGACAGTCAGTCATTTACCCACTAACATGTGCTTTCTCTTAAGTCTATAAAAATTAAAGCAATACATTGCATTTAAAACCTGTGTTCTCACCATAGTTAGGAAGATTCCAAATTCTGGATTTAAGTCAACACAATCACCATCAGAAAAAATGAACTGTTTTTTTCTCTCTTTTCTTGCTGTCAAAACAATGTAAATCTGCTGGGCTGCCACAGATAATACAGGCAATTCAATTCTGTTAAATTCATCAAAACAGCCCCAGGAACCTGACTGTGCAAGACCTGGTAAGAAAAACAGTTAATATGGTAAGTTTTACTTTGTAATACACCTTCTTGATAGCAATCACTTCTCCAAAGTGCTCTCAAACAATTACATCTTGAGATACAATTTATATAAAGTTTCATATCTGGCTGTTTATAAAGGTGTATTTAATTCCAGTGATATAGAGAGGTTTAATTATTTGGTACATCATCACCAAAACAATGAAAACAGTCTGGCCAGAATGAAAGCAGAGGCATGTCATCACACCCAGGGATGCGGAAAGGTGGTAAAATTTGATTCACTCTGGATGTGCCACCTCCAATGGGGATGGAGGTGAAGGAGCCATGTTTGGGGAAATTAACAAAATAAAGGACGCCCGGTCTGGGTCAGAGAGATCACTCTGTTAGCTTCCTGTTGCAAAGAGAGAAAAGCCAGGGAGCTGGGTGAAAGAATGGTCAAAGGGATTTTTATTTACTTCTGGATATTGGGAACACTGCTCCTGTCTAATCTCTGAGGATGAAAACCTTCATTATCTTCAACTGCATGAAATGCTTTTTTTTTTTTTTATTGCTTCCCTTCATCCACCTCCACTTTTTCTTCTCTCTCCTTTGGGATATTGAAAGTTATATTTCTATCCCTATGACCCTTAAAATTTTCTGTTAAATTTCCCATTTCTTTTTGCAATCTGTTCACTTGGCTAGATATTATAACTCAAGAGAGGTTTGGTTTTTTTAAAAAATTTACATTTCTCAATTTTTGATTATTCCAATTTTTATTCTTTTAGTAGCAGCCTATTTTCTCTTTAATTGGCTTTATGTGATAAATTCTTGAATCTCCCAGAGGCTATTAATTTTAGTTACTTTCGGATTTTCTTCTGTTTCCTCTATCAATCAGTTCAGAGGCCAGTTGGTAGGTCTTTTTGCTCTTTGGGGTGACTCTTAATTCCTTTAAATATTTTGTAAGACTTGATTATTGCTGCATATGTGTATATCTTCTCGTTCCAGAAGCAAAACCTGTTCGCAGGATGTACGGCTGTGTCTGGTGATCTGGGGAAGGGATGGGAGAGGCAGAAGAGCCTTCCCTCTTGATATGTGGCTGGCGGTCTGACCTGGTGTACTGCTTGCCTTTCTGCCACAAGCCCCCCTGGCACTGGTCTTTGCCAGGACTCTCATTTCGGGGCTTTTACACAGAGGAAAAATACTGGAGACAGCTGCTTCCTTTTCTTTTTCTCTGCTTTCTGCTCTAGGTCTGGCATTCTAGAATTTACCTTGTCCTCTAGTCTGTTACTCTCAACCATCTCCAACCCTCAAGCCAGGAGTCATCCACAGAAGAACTTTCTCTCTGATCCAAAATTAATTCTTTGGGTTTTTTTTTTTTTAAGGATAGGCATTATAAAGAATATCCATGTGCCCACCTCCTTCAGATCTTAACAATTTTGCTTCAGATTTCACCCTAAAGAATAAAACATTCGAACTAAAGTTGGAGTCCATGTAGGTCTCTCTTACATCCACATTCCGTCTTTCTCCAGAGGTAACCTGTATCCTGAATTTGATGTCATGGGTTCCTATGCGTGCTTTCAAACTTCTGCTCTTATGCATATATTAACAAATATTACACACTTTGCTTATTCAAAGTTCACATATTTATCTATTTATTTTTCTGTGTACCCATAACATACTGTTTGTATCCTCCCTGAAGTTTGATTTATTTACTCAAATTATTTTTCTCAATTTTCTCCATGCTGATCACGTAGGCCTAATTCACTATTTTAAAATGCTCTATTGTACAGTATTCCATTGCATCAATATACCTGTTTTTTAAAAAAATTCATTCTATTCTCAGGAGTTCTCTTGTGGTACAGCTGATTAGAGATCCAACGTTGTCACCATAGCAGCTTGGGTTGCTGATGTGGTGCAGGTTCAATCCCTGGCCCAGGAACTTCCACATGCCATGGGAAGTGGCATGCTGGATACTCTCAGTGGATATTTGCTCCTAATAACTTGCTGTAATGACCTTTCCATCTTGCTCATGTCTTCCTGCAGCGTGTGCGAGAGGAGTGGAAAAGCAGGGATGTGGGGTCCAGGAGAACATGCACCTTCATGTTCCCACCTGATGTTGAGCTGTTCTCTGAAGCAGCTCCACCAACTCACAGAGAAGTACTGAGTTACAAATTCTACACGCCCTTACCAACAGTGGTTCATCAGGCTTTTCCATTCTTCCCAGCTGGCAGCAGGGTGAATGCTATCCCATTAACGTTTTGTATTTCTTTCTTAGTGATGCAAAGAAACTCTTTCCTAATGCTGGATACTAATCTTTTGTCAGCTGTACATGCTACATGTTAAAATATCTTCCCCCAGTTTGCAGCTTATTTTTTTTCCTTCTTAAATGGAGAAATATCATAAGATTGTAAAATCATATATATGTGTATTATCTATCTATATCTATCCACCAATCGACTGATTGATCAATGGACAGATATACACACACACAATTTAACAACGTGAGCATCAGGGGCACCAACACTCCACACAGTTGAAAATCCATGTGTAACTTTGCAGTCAGCCCTCCCACCATATCCGGTTCTGCATCTAGGGATTTAACCGCCCTGAGATCCTGTACTCCTGTAACATGTATTTAGTTTTAAAAATCTGTGTATAAGTGGACCTGCGCAGTTCAGATCTGACATTGTTCAATACATGTATTTCCAACAGCCAGGGAATTAAAGGTAAGAGCTAGATAAGCAATCTCATGGTGTCTATTACAGGGATAGTCTCTTACCCATTTAAATCTATCAATTTTTTCTTTATAGTTTGTGGTTTTTATATAAAAAGCCCCTTTCTACTCTGAAAACAGAGAGATTTTCCTTTATTACCTCTCAAAGCCACACAGGTTTTTGTCTATCACATTTAGGCATTTAATCCTCAGAACCGATTTTCATACATGTTACAGGGATCCAATTTTTATGTATGCAGAGAACCAATTTCCCTTGTTAAATATTCATCATTTTATTGTGAACTCCATCTCTTCATCACTGATTTTCAATACCCCCTCTTCCACACACCCATGGCCTGCATTCTCTGCATTTCCTGGTCTAGTCATCAAGCCCTGCACCAGCACCACACTGGCTTAACTATGTGCTAAATGACACCTTCCTGAAATTGTCAGTTTTCTAACTGTGTGTGTGTGTGTGTGTGTGTGTGTGTGTGTGGTTAATGGAAAAAAAATTCATTTGGGGTGTTGATTTCTCATTCTAGTAAACTTGCTAAATTCTATTTTTCTTTGGATTTGCTGATGCTTCTGGACAGTCTACCACATCATTGGTAAATAATGATATTTTGTATTTCTTTCCACTCTTTGCATTTTGTTGTTGCTGTTCCTTACTGCACTGGGTAGGTTATAGAACACAATGATGAGGAAAAGTAACAGTCATGGAAATCCTCACCTTATACTTCCTCTCAAAGAGAATGCCCTCAACTTTTCAACAGCAGGGTGTTTGTGGATGTCCTTTATCAAGTGAGCTCTGTGGATGGATATCTGGGGGAAGAGGTTGAGGGGCGGCACGCAGAAGGAGGAGGGAGTGTGTTTCGGGATGTTTGAGAAACATCGCAAAGGTCAATGTGGCTGCAGTGGAGGGAGTGAGGGCACTGCCTCAGGAGAAGAAGTCAGAAGGTCAGAGCAATACAATGGGTGTAGGGGGTGCACGGAAGGAGCAGGTGTGATTGGAATATAGGACCTTGCAAGGATTTCAGCTTTTACTCTGAAGGAAGCCACTACCCAGCTTTTAGCAGAAGAATGTCATGATCCGACTTACAATTAGAAGGATCCCAGTGGTGCTGTTTTGAGACCAGCATGGACCCCATGGGGGTAAACACAGGCAGGCCAATTAGGAGGCTTCCTGGGCCAGCACAGGCGAGCGAGGATGACTGGCTTGAGCTCTGATGATGGCAGTGGGGATGAGGCGAGGTAGCTGGTGTTGGATGTATCCTGAAGGTACAGTTAAGTAAGTGTTTGCTGACAGTGTGGATGTGAGTATGAGAAAAAGAGAGCCGTAAAGCTTAAGTCGAAGATTTCTGTGGAAGTATCTGGAAGGACAGAGTGGCATTTAGTCATCAGGAACAGCTGAGAAAGAAGCAGATATGGGGAGGGAGGATCAGGAGTTTGGTTCTGGGTGGTGTGAATTTGGACCTGTTAGATATCTGGGTGGCAATGCCAAGGAATGGGTATTAGTTGTATATACGAATCCAGAGTTTCAAGGAGAAGTCTGAGCTAAAGATGTAAATTTGATCATTTAAATAGTATTTAAAGTTAGGGTCTGCATGAGATCACCAAGGACTGAATTCTAAGACTGAAGTGCTCTCTAGCCTTTCTTCTTAGTCCATCAGAAACTACCTGCTACCTATCTTTCCGGATTTTCTCAAAATTTCCCATCTACTGGTGGCCCCTCCTTCTAGCTTTCCAGTGTCACCATGCTTTCTAAAAAAATCTTTCAGGAGTTCCCCGTCGTGGCGCAGTGGTTAATGAATCTGACTAAGAACCATGAGGTTTCGGGTTCGATCCCTGGCCTTGCTCAGTGGGTTAAGGATCCGGCGTTGCTGTGAGCTGTGGTGTAGGTTGCAGACGGGACTCAGATCCCGCGTTGCTGTGGCTCTGGCGTAGGCTGGCGTCTACAGCTCTGATTCGACCCCTAGCATGGGAATCTCCATATGCCGTGGGAGCAGGCCTAGAAAAAAGGCAAAAAGACAACAACAAAAAAACTTTCATTTCAGCGGATTTAATGCAGAAAGAAAACTGACAGGTGTCAGTTTGTTATTCTGCTCCACTGTTGTTTCAGGCAGTAAAAAAACTGACTCCAATACACAGTCAACTCATGGACTGTAACATCAGCAATAGTATCAAACCGTATGAAGTTGATGATATCAAGCCATTTTGACTCAGAATGATGGCAATACATGCATCAACCTAGACTAATTTTCAGTTGTGTGGGATAATATCACTTTAGCACCGCATCAGAAAATAAAGTTAAAGTGCAAAAAAAAAAAAAATTTGCCAAAAATAATTGAACAGCATTTTGACACTTGCCTTTAAAAATCCGTCCTAGTCCTCTGAAGTCCATTTGATCTGAGCAGTTAAACACGACCACATATTTTCCCAAACATCGTCCCATGTCTTTTGTAGTTTCAGTTTTGCCAGTGCCTGCAGGTCCTGCCGGCGCCCCTCCCATGTTCATTCCTAAAGCCTGTGCCAAAGTGATATAACATCTGCAGGTGTGAATCAGACAAAGGGTTGTGAGAAACATGTTACAGGGATGGGTAATATGTTACAGTGAAGCACAAGCAAAAGTCCAGTGTGACTGGAACGGGCCAGTCTGTTTTAGAATTTGAGCAGCCCCTCTGAGACACAGGCAACCACACAAGGCTGGAGCAGCTGCTATTCATTAGAAGTAGTAAGTGATTGCAGAAAGTTCTTAGGACAACTTCCAAACTCCACAACCCCGACTTACAACCTGCATCCCTTCTTTCCATTCAGGATAAATCCTAAGTCAGAGAACCAAATATGCAGTGGCATGCTGGCAGGTGTTTAACAACTGGCTTTCCAGGAAATAAAAATAAATCTGCTTTTCATGTCTGCTGATTTCCATGGTATAAATATTTCCACGGTGGCTGACAACAAGCTACCGATGTGATAGCACAAAACTGGGAAGGGACGCATGCAGTTGGCTCTTGCAAGTTGGTACCAGCCAACACCAGCACAATGTTGCAAATAAGTCATTTTACTATGAATTGTGTTGCTCATTTAGTTACATATAAAGAGCAATATAATGAATCTCCTTGTATTTATGATCCAGCTTCGGTTATACTTGTTTCTGAAGCCTCCTAAGACCTGAAGCTTTATGTGTAAACACCAATGGAAGAGAAAACACACTGATAAACTTGGGCTGCGATGGGACAGGGCATATCAAAGGACCTCCTCAGGAGGAGGTGGAAGACATAATTTGGCTGTGTTTTACCTGGAGGCAGCCCTATTTTACCTGGAGGCAGACCTATTTAAAGCAACAGCAGAACTGGAATTCGTGCTGTGGCTCAAGGGGATCGGCCGCGTCTCTGGAGCGCCAGGATGCAGGTTTGATCCCCAGCCTGGCACAGAACTGTCATTGCTGCAGCTGTGCTTTAGGTCTCAACTGTGGCTCAGGCATGATCCCTGGCTTGGGAACTCCGTTTGCTGCAGGTTGGCGAAAAATAAAATAAAATAAAGTAACAGCATAATTGATTGTTCTACGACCCAGTTTAAGTCAGTTCTACAAACATTTATTGTCTTCTATGCAGGGCATATAGAACTGGGTGTTGTGGGACATATAAAGATGAAAAAGATCCAGTTCTTGTCTAGTGTCCTATATTGGAAAGAACAATGAAGGGATCTACCATGAGCTGATTATTCAGATCTGGCCAAGAAACTTCATTTTTAGGTATCAATTTCCACATTTGAAAAACCAGGAGACTGGACCCTTGCTAAGGTCTCTTCCTTCATTGCAATTGTAACGGCCTCCTTTATGGTTCTAGAGAGAGTTGTCCATCTAGCAATCGAAACTTCATTACTAAACTACTCATAGCTAACATTCAAACTTGCTTTTATTCTTTTATTTTTTTCTACTTCATAAACATTTAACGTACATGTGTATTTACATAACAACGGTTATTTCATTGTGAGACTCTGGGGAGCTAGCACAGACCTAACACAATAGCCATATGCTTTTGCTAGTATTTCAAATGCAATTTGGAAACAATTTTAGGTGCATGATTTGATAACAGAAATGGA
Source organism: Phacochoerus africanus (assembly GCF_016906955.1). Classification (NCBI taxonomy): domain Eukaryota; kingdom Metazoa; phylum Chordata; class Mammalia; order Artiodactyla; family Suidae; genus Phacochoerus; species Phacochoerus africanus. The sequence continues at coordinate 35,547,907 of NC_062552.1, read as the reverse complement.
ATAACAAAAACAGAGTCTCCTACCTATCTGTTAATGGAGTAATGACAAGACGATCGGTGCAGCCCAGAAATTCGTTCTGGTAAATAAAATCGACGTCTGTAATGGACACCACAGTTTGATCCAAATCTTCCTTAAAATAAAATCTACTCTGTTTGAGCCACTCAAAATCAGTAACTGATCGGATATGCATTTTTACCTTAAAAGCAGGACATACAGAGAGATTACACACTGAATTGCACTTATCATGAAACAAACATATGGACAGTGGTGATTCACTCATCCATGAACTGATTCTCGCTCATTTAATACAGTCACTGAGGGCCTCCTTGGGCCTGATGCTGCTGGGTGAACAAAGACAGACATGGTGCTGCCTTCTGGAGCTGACAAGGAAGGACAAAAGGGAAACAGATAAACAAATAACTGCAATAAGGTATGAAAAGAAACTCAAGGTCATGAAATTATGTGGCAAAAAGTCCTCACCTGGTCTAGGAGGCCTGAGGGAGATCCTCGGACAAAGAAACACCTAAACTAAACCCTGCATAAATCAATAGGGATTAGCCAGGAAAATAAGACTGAAGGGGTGATAGAGCTATGGGAGGGAAAAATACCGTAGCTGAAGACCCAGAAGATCTGTTGGCATTTTAAGAAACTGAAAGAAGTAAAGGACAGCTGAGGTACCCAGGATTCTGGAGAAAGAGTGAGAGCTGAAGTTTTAAAAGGCCTGGAGATAAAGCTGGGCATTGTTCTCGTGGCAAAGCCCCAGAAAGGATTTGCCCGAGAGATGCACGGTCTTAGAGGCACACTTCCTAACCGGCACTTCGGCCAGGCCCATCAATCTGCCTGGTTCTCAGCTTCCACCTACGGGGCAAGAGGTACAGGGCTCCCACCACCAGGGATGCAAGAAGTAGAAACCAGGTAAGCACTGTAGGAACCATATTCCACCACAACCGCATTCTGGGATGCTTCATGACTTTCCACCCAGAAACTTGGAGAAACCCTAGTCCTGCCACTTAGGGGAATCAGCACAGGAAGTGGCAAGTGGTCCCCTTCACTGCTTCTCCACCTGGGGGCCCACTTCCACGTCACTCAGCTGACACTGAAAAATGGACTCTGGCCACTGTACAATGCTCAGTTCTCCACCTGGTCAAGTTTCCATGCTATTTACATTTTTTGCTTTTCATTGTTGTTGTTTGTTTATGATCTTGCTTCCCCCTCCAGCTAAGAATTCTGGCTTCCCCCTTAAAGTGCCGTTTGTATCCATCACCTTAAAAAAAACTACTTTCAGGTGACATAATGCAGTGCCACCCCCAGCGGATGGTTCTGTTCTGTTCTCTAACACAGGACCCTCAGCCGTGGAGATGCAGTCAGCTAGCTACTTTCACCCCTCCGATAGGATGGTAAAGAGGAGGTAGAAGAGGAAAAATAAAGAGGAATAGCTAATATTTATTGAGTTATTATTGTATGTGACGCTGTTTTAAGCATTATACACGGAAAGGTAAAATGCATATATGCTGACCACAAGATCTCATTTTACTTGGAATGCATACTGACCATGAGTTCAGCAGCAATTAAGACAAAAAGAAAATAGTTTCATAGTCTAATTGTGTATATATTTTCTTTTTAAAAATCCATTCTGTATGGAAAGTAAAGCTTTGTTTAGCATATTAATTTTAAAAGGAAATTTATTCCATTAGACTTAAGCTTTAAGAGTCAGTGAGAGAGAAAGAGCTCCCATTGTGGCTCAGAGGGTTAAGGACCTAATAATGTAGTCTCCGTGAGAATGTGGATTTGACCCCTGACCTCACTCAGTAGATGAAGGATCTGGCATTGCTGCAAGCAGTGGTTTAAGTTTCAGATGTGGCTCAGATCCAGAGTTGCTGTGGCTGCAGCATAGGCCGGCAGCTGCAGCTGTGATTCAACCCCTAGCCTGGAACATCCAAATGCTGCCGATGCAGCCCTAAAAAGGAAAAAAAAAAAATAAGTCAGTGAGAGATATATAAAGATCCTCAATAGTGCACTCATAGAGATACTGATGGATTCCATACAAATGTTTCCTGAAGTGGACTTCAGTGAAAGCCAACGGATAACAGTAATTGCAATTCAGTGAAAGCAAATCTCTAGAAGGCCAAATCAATATGGTTTAAGTATGTGGCTTCTTGATGGTTAGCTTGATCTGGAGACAAATCGTAGAGCAATGTTTCTTGAACTTTAATATGCATGTGAATCACCTGGAAACTGTACTGAGATGCAGGCTATGATTCAGTAGCTCTGGAGGGGGTTAGCGGGGAGGCTGAAGATTCTGCTTTTCTAACAAACTCCTAGTGATGCCAGTGCAATGGATTATCATACAACAACTAGGGAAACAGGGATCTAGGTTACAGGGGATTTGATGGACTCTACATGCCTATCAATTGTCAATAAATATAACTTATCTGATGAGAATTTTTTTTTTTGTCTTTTGCCTTTTTAGGGCCGCACCTGCGGCATATGGAGATTCCCAGGCTAGAAGTCTAATTGGAGCTGTAGCCTCTGGCCTACGCCACAGCCACAGCAGCGCCAGATCTGAGCTGCGTCTGCAACCTATACCACAGCTCACGGCAACACCGGATACCTAGCCCACTGAGCGAGGCCAGGGATTGAACCTGAAACCTCATCGTTCCTAGTCAGATTCATTTCTGCTGTGTCCTGACGGGAACTCTGAGAACTTTTGATACAAATTTGAAACAGGTAGCCCATGATCAGCTCTAAAAAAGGATCCCAAGTTACATAAATTATGTGTCTCTGATGAAGGAAAAACATGCCCTAAAGATAGAACAAAGCAATGGTAGTTAAAGATGAAGCTAGTCAAATGGTGGAACAGCAAAACCACCTGGGGCTCCTACCCCATAATAGCTAACTGCCACTCGAGACCACTGGTTAGTGTTCTATTTCCAAAGGGAATTCAAATATCACCCCCCTTGCCCCCACCCAGCAGAACCCTGCCCAAATCAAGCCCATGGTGCCCTGCTGGACACTCTCGATGGAACAGCCATGCAAGTTCCCTGAGGCTTGGTTCTATTCAATCTGGACTTCCTTCACAGGTGGCTCATCTGCTAGAGGAGATAACCTCATAGACATGACCACAGGCTGACCCACAAGCTGGATGGATCCAGGCCATCAGAGGCGCCTCAGCCCCTTCCCTGTCCTTGGAGTAGACATTCTCCCCACTGCTCCCAGTGGGAGTCGTTCTCAAGGACGCAGCCTTGAGAGAGCAACGTGTTATTGGGAATGTCTGAGTGGCATACATGACAGTTACGGCCTCTGTATAATCTTAGAAGATTCTGGCAGACAAATGAGGAGATCTGCTCCTCTTGTGCTGCCCAAGACAGGCCTCATAGGTCAATTTCCTTGCTTATTAAAATTGCCACCTACCAGTCTGGAGTGGCATGTCTCTTTCTTCATGCTCTCCTTGCCCTGTGAGTCCAGGGCCCAGGTTGTAAACTAATATCATCATCACTCATGACCAAGCCCGCCTTAATTATATCACAGCCCTGGTCACTGACTTACTGGAACGATTGGTTCAAATCACATCAGCTGATTCCAGATTTTGAAAATGTCAAATATGAATATACACACACAGTTATTTTAGCTACCAAATATAGATATTTATAGGCGTTGCATAGGCAAAGATAGTCGTGAAAAAAAGGACCAAGAAGATGGAAGGTTTACAAAAGTTAGGAAATACGTATAATTCTTAAATGATCATTATTAGGAGGACTAAGTTATTAAATAGAACACAAAATTACTTTAAATTAAGAAAAAAATGATACTTTACCAGGTCATCAAAAATATCTCTCTGATGCACATGGATGGTAATTAGAGTTTCAAACTTCACTCTATCAAACTTGCTTAGGTCATGTGTTGTCTGACCAATTAGAGTATTGAGAATATCCAAAAATTTCTGATTGGTCATTTGCATGATTTTCCTGTCATCTTTTGCATTATTTAAAGCCTCTTCTGAATCATGTGTCCACAACATCTGAATTCCTAGAAGCCCAACCTACAAATCCAGTAGACAAATTTGACAAATGTTTAAAGCACATATGCAATAAAACTTAGTGATCACTTATTCACATAAAGATGAACGGCCTTACACATTTTAAACTAGAAGAGACTTGCATTTCCCACTCCCCAAAGGGGGAAAACCATTTAAAGTTCTAACTATTGATATTTAATTATTTAAATGTAGATAGATAAATAATAATTTAAACAATTGCCATGATTTATGGAACTATATGTGCGTTATGGAAGATGCTTCGGAAACTTTTCTATAGAGGGCCTGAGACCCTATATACCTTCATACGGTGATTTTTCTTTCTCAATAAATGGAGTTAATAGACTATTTACTGTGTATTTTTCTTCAGCAGGGTTTTCCAAAGGTGTCTTTGCATCTTTGAAAAAAAGGATATGCTGCCTATCTTTTTTCTTAATCTCATGCTCTCATCGCCACATCTGCATCTACATCTACTTCCCTGTCTATATATTTTTCTACGAGACAGAGAGGGAGAAAGTGAGAAGGGGAGAAACTTGTCTTGTGTCTTCGGATGAAGGCATAAGGTAACAGTGAATGGACCGTCACCCTACAATTTCTGCACCAGGAAAGGAAATACAAGTGGTCAGAACATGCCCTACCTTCACCCCCTCACGGCGACAACCATTCCTTTGGGAGATTTAGTTCATCCCCAGAGTCAAGCAACAGATCCAAGATGAGCTGGACCAGAAACAACTCCCCATTTGCCAGAAGACTGAAAGTGGTGTGAGCAGCACGTGGATGCTGCCAGACATGGCGTTCCATGTGGGTAAAAGTGGGAATAAAACCCTTTCCTTATCCCTCCTGCCTCTGGAGCTACAAGAATTTTCCTGCTAGAGCAGCGGCCAGTCCTGAGGTCCGCAGGTGAAGATAAAGGAAGAGCATGGCCAAGAGGAGCAAAGGGATGTCCAGGAAATAGCCGCTGTCAGGAAGCTCTCAACGGCAAGCAGATTCTGACCCCACAGCAGCACAAAGCAAAGAGAAGCAATACAAGACAGCAGTGTAAGGCTGCCGGACTGAAAGACCAAACAGGCCTGCAGAGCCTGCAAAATTGCTGCATTGGGGGACATTTTAAAAACTGATCTTTCAGGAGTTCCCGTCGTGGCGCAGTGGTTAACGAATCCGACTAGGAACCATGAGGTTGCGGGTTCGGTCCCTGCCCTTGCTCAGTGGGTTAACGATCCGGCGTTGCCGTGAGCTGTGGTGTAGGTCGAAGACGCAGCTCGGATCCCGAGTTGCTGTGGCTCTGGCCTAGGCCGGTGGCTACAGCTCCGATTCAACCCCTAGCCTGGGAACCTCCATATGCCGCGGGAGCGGCCCAAGAAATAGCAACAACAACAACAACAACAAAAGACAAAAAAAAAAAAAAAAACTGATCTTTCAGATAACTATCTTACTAAGCAAAGTAAAATGAAATGACTCTTGAGTCGCCAAGGAAAGTTTAAATAATGTCTTTCACTCAGTTGAAGAAGGTGGGGACTTCGTGGTAAAAAACGGAGGATACTGCATTGCAAGGAAAAAGCAAAATGAGAATGCTCACTCTCATCAATAGTATTCGAGGCCTATAAGAAGCACATTAAAAATGTGGAAAGGGAACACACTAAAATATTCACCGTCATCATTTCCAGGTGGTGTAAATATGAGAAACTTTTGTTTTCATTTTTATGTTTTTCAAATTCTTCCCAGCGTTTGCAACAGGATTCCTTGTGTTCATAACCTTAAAAATGTGTTTGAGAAGAAAGCAGAGGTGAAATTTTAAACAATTTTAGATAAAAAAATTAGCACTGTATGGGCACATTTATTTGGAAAAGCTGCTTTCTAAAAAGCGACGTAAAGAGTAATATATATATTGAATGAGTACATAGTGAATGAATATATACAGAAAGAATGAATACATACATTCATTACTCTTTAAAGCAATTCTTCCAGGAAACTGAAATTTGCCCATTACAACATTAAGATGTTTATCTAAAAATCTTTGTGTGTGTGTGTATGTAGGTGTGTATATAAACACACATTACAGAAAATCCCAAAAGTTAGTGTGCTTTCCTACTATATTCCCCGTTCAACTTCGCTGCTGCTTTGAATTTGCTTTTCAACTTTTCCACCTTTAATGTTATAAATACAAGGTGATCAAGCTTTCCTAGGAGAGGGAAAGTAGGCTGACTTAGTCTAAGGAGCTATTTTCCTCAGCTTATCAAATAAAATGTTTTATAAAAGCTTTATCATAAAGGTAATAAATGCTAATAAGAATATCAAGGTTTGCCAAGGATATTGCACTATATAAAAAACACAATATTAAAATACTCTTTCCAGTGAAGGTTGATTCTCTGTCTGTACTTATATCATTTGAATAAATAATTTCATATCCTTGCAGCTGCTCTGCTGTGTGTGCAGTAATTCAGGATTTGGGAGGAGCAGTGGGGGAGGCAAAAACTGCCTATGTTTTCCTCGGGTATCTCTTGCTTCCTATCCCGTGGATCTTTGACCCAGCTCACAAATCATCGCTTTTCATTTATCTTGGCTGAAAATGTAATGAAACTGTTGGCTCTTCATTTCCCATATCCAGTTTTAATAATACTTGGCACACGACCGTGCTCTCCAAAGGGGCACAGGACGCGCGAGCTGTTCAAGAGAACACCTGCTCCAGACTCTTCAAGGTCCTCTCCCTTTAAAAAGTGAGTCGCATGAGAAGGCCTCCCTTAACAGATTATGCCAATGTTTGGTTACTTGAAGGGAAAAGAAACAAAAGGCAAGACTGATTTCATGTCAGGAAAAGAGGTGCTGTCCCTTTTACATATGTCCAGACACAGATCCATACCTACAGCTGTCTCTGTACGGATACAGACAGGTCTTGTTTACATGGAGAGCTGTCTTCCACAAAGACGATGAAATTTACCATGAATGGCTTTGGTCTCAGTGTATATCCTCAGTGATGGGAGAGGAACAGTGGCGGATCCGCTTCCGGGGAATGGGATGGGTTGGCCTAGAAAGGCTGAGGTGGACAAGCTGAGGGTGGGCCTGCCTCCCTGTCTAGTTCCAAGCTACATCATCACCCTCCACATCATCAGGCCGACGGCCTCCTGAGTATCCTTCCCGCTTATTTCCATCATTGAAACGTTGTGTGGTCTCACCTGTGCTGGAAAGTGATGGAGGAAATGTAGGAGTTGAAATCCTGAATCGCTGATTTGATAGAAGGCAGATCTAATTATATTATGTAAGGACGACATCTGCATTTTTAACAGCTCCAGAAGCCAAATCTCCACGGGACCTTTGGCCATAACACTGTTATCCAGCTAAAACATACATTACAAATTGATAAGAATTTGGTATTTTTACAAATGTGACACGATAAGTCACAGTAATTCAATGCAAACAATTTTACGCAAAATATTTAAAACATGAGTAGAATCAACTACTACATTAGGCAGAGGGAACTATAAAGATCATCTGGTCTAAAACATCCATTGTACAGATGATAAAGTGAGTCTCAGAGAAGTTCAAGGAGTTATCTAAACTAGTTCATAACAAAGCCAGGGCTGCAGGACTAGAATTCAACTCCACCTGCCTCCCTTTTGTTCATTAAGAGAACTGCCTTCTCCTCAACCTAAATTTTTTTGTTTTGTTTTGTTTTTTTGTTTTTTTGCTTTTGAGGGCTGCACCCATGGCACACGGAGGTTCCCAGGCTAGGGGTTGAATCGGAGCTGTAGCTACAGGCCTACACCACAGCCACAGCAACGCCAGATCCAAGCTGCATCTGTGACCTACACCACAGCTCATGGCAACACTGGATCCTTAACCCACTGAGGGAGGTCAGGGATTGAACCCGCAACCTCATGGTTACTAGTCGGATTTGTTTCCCCTGCACCACAATAGGAACTCCCCTTCAACCTAAACTTTTTAAAAGAAATCCTAATGATAAAATTTTAACCGAGTTAAATTACAATGATTTTTTCTCCTTCTCTTGATATGACAGCCATGATACGATCGTAGTCTTTTGCATGAAATGTCACCTCGTTTATGTTATCAGACACTGCAGGGAGATGCGGCTATAAGAAAAGACAAGACAGCAAACACGTCATACATGAGGCTAAGCACAAAAGCCATTGAGATGTTTTTAAAATCCTTATGATTTTTTTATATTTGTAAAAGATTAAGAATTTACTCCATTGTTTCAAAAAAAAAAAAAGACTCTTCTTTGACCTTTGACTGACGTGGAGGCTCACGTTTTAAAATCCAGCCCTACAGATTGTTTCCTCCAAGAGCTACTAATTCTACTCTTACACCGTGGGGACTGGACTAGTAGCTGTGGCCTTCCAGACTCGGACCAAACCACACGGTCCCTGCCCCCTTCCCTCCAAGAGACAGCTCAGTGCTGCTGTCTCTCCTGGCTCCAGGGCTGTCCTATATAGCTGCTGATTCCCTCCTTTCCTTTCTCATCCCCATGACTCCCTGGAAACCAATAAAGAAGGCATTACTAACTGTTCCCCAGATTTCTAAACCAGAAATGGCCCTAGGATGGGTGTTTCACAGCCTTCCATACCCAGTTACTCTTCCACCTGGAAGTACTGCCCTTGGAAATAGCTAAAAGCATTTAAGAAGCATTCCGGGGGAAAAAAAAAAAAAAAAGGACAAATGCAACCCACAATCCCTATCTGATCTAAGAATGTTAAGATTAAAATATCATAATAGGAGTTCCCGTTGTGGCTCAGTGGGTTGAGGAGCAGACACAGTGTCTGTGAGGACAAGGGTTTGATCCCTGACCTTGCTCAGTGGGTTAAGGATCTGGCGTTGCCGTAAGCTGCGGTGTAGGTCGCAGATGTGGCTCAGATCTGGCGTTGCTGTGGCTGTGGTATAGGCTGGCAGCTACAGCTCTGACTGGACCCCTAGCCCAGGAACTTTCACATGCTGCAGGTGTGGCCCAAAGAAAGAAAGAAAGGGGAAAAAATATATAATCATAATAATGAATTACATTTAGTGAGCACACACTGTGCTGTCAGATATTTTTCAACGTACTATATCCTGTGTAATCCTTCTGACAATACTATGAGGTAGAAATGATTAATATTCTGATTTTACAGCATATTTACAGAAACAGAAGCACAGGAAAATTAAGAAGATGGCCAAGGTCACCCAGCTGATGGGTTGCATAATCAGTGATTCTTGCCTCAGGTTCATGGGCTCCGAATGCAAAGAAAAGAAGATATTATATAACTAACATAATTTTTAATACTCGTCTTTCCTGGCTGCACCTTTAAGATGCTAAGTTCATCTTTATTTTTTATTACAGAGTCTGTGGAAAAGGGATGTAAAGAACAGATATTTAAAGTACATACCTGGATGGTATGGGAATCACTGGCTTGTCCAAGAATTTCTAGGAGAACTGGATCAGATACAAAGAAGAATCTTGGAAAGAGTAATCGCTTCTTCTCCAAATACCTTTAAATAAAGTCACAATGTCAAGTGGTCTTTTCTGAATTGTTAATTTGGGGTGGGTTTTTTGTTTTTGCCAAGACCGAATCACTAACGTCTTCAATACGGTGGTCGCAAACATCTGTGTTCATTTCTCATTTGTCTCTGAAATGTCTGCAGGAACCAAAGTCCTGCTCCACCACAGACTTGGGAAACCACTGGAAATAGGAAAGTGATTCAGAGCAAGCCTGCCCCCTCGTCTATGGTCTTCTTCCTCATCAAGAGCCCTCCTGGAACCTTTCCAAGTCAGGACAGAGGCCTACACTTGCACAAACCAGGATACAACATATTTCCAATAGACACTGAGCATGAACTGCCTTTGCAGAAAATTATCTGAGGATCAGCCTGGCTAACTGTTCTCTGAGCACACATCTCTATGCCATGGCTGGAATGTGGGGAATGGGAGCCCCCCCACCCCCAAAAGACAGGACTATGTTCTATTCCCTGGAATCTGTGAATGTGGTCTTTGCAAATGTCCTGCAGTTCAGGATCTTGAGAAGAGTAATCCTGGATTATCCACATGAGCCCCAAGTCCAATGACAAATGTCCTCATAAGGGACACACAGGAAGAAGAGGAGAAGGACACACGAGGCAGAGATGGAGACTGGAGTTATGCAGCCACAAGCAAGTCCTAGAACCACCAGAACCGGGACGAGGCAAGGCAGGGATCTCCCCAATAGCCTTCAGAAAGCTCGGGTTCAGACTTCTGGCCTTCAGCACGGTAAGAACACACATTTCTGCTGTTTTAAGCCACCCAGTTTGTGGTCATCTGCTATAGCGGCCCAACAAAAGTAAAACAATGCTTGAACTCACCCACCCTCAACTTGAAGGTGTCTTTTTTTTTTTTTTTTGCAGAAAAAGTAAATGTATATGAAATGTTAAATTCCCATCACCACTTCAACTGTCACTACCCAAACCAGAAAGGCAGTCCATTCTATTAATTTGTCGACGGGATATAACACCACCATACATAAAATGATGGGTAATAAAACCCTTTTAAAAAATTAAATTAAAAAAAAAGGAGTTCTCACACTGTGGCACAACAGGATCAGTGGTGTCTCTGCAACACTGGGACAGAGGTTCAGTCCCTAGGCCAGCACAGTGGGTTAAGGATTGAGCCTTGCCCCAGCTGTGGTGTAGGTGGTAACTATGGCTTGGAGCTAATCCCTGGCCCTGAAACTCCGTGTGGCGTGGGATGGCCAAAAAAAGAAAAAAAAATTTAAACTCTTACCCTGTAAGAGATTTCTGACATACTTCTAACTGTTCGTGTAAATGAGGTAAAAGCTGCCCCATGGTTTCATCTCCAACACAGCAACTAATCACATTAGGATTCTCATGAGCTCGCTGCATTATCTTTATCCATGACTTGTCAATATTCTGAAAACGCTTTGCCTCCTAAAAACAAATCTGTAGTCAGGAAAAGTTGGCATTTGGACAACTGAATAAAGCCAAGCCTTCACTTCGGAATTTCTTACAGTTCTTTAAACCAGCCTATTAGTCTCAGGCTACATAATTTAAAGGGGAAATTTTTTTCATCTGAATTAACTCTGAACAACAAAAACTCAAAGTCATAAAACTGCTTATTGAAATGCTGTTCTATCACAATGGGGTTTACCACTGATTTGTTTCCTTACACATAATACATTTTTCAAAGTGCCACATGATTAATTTTCAGAGCTATCAACCTAAATCGCAAATCGACTCTTTCAGCACCCCAGGTGTTTTGGTTTGATGAGCAAACTGAAGAAGCATGAAAATAATTTGATCTCAAGATCTTTGGAATAATTAAAGCTTAACAGTACCCCAGGAAAAAGAAAAAGAGAAAGCAGTAAAAATCCAAAACAAAGCTTCATTTACATGTTTGCAAATGAAAATTTTCTATTTATTGTGGATGGTATTAAGCTTTGCATTCAGTTGCAAAAATGCCTTTAGAAACTGGCATAATCTTGCCTCTATTAAAACTTTTCAGTGCACTTTTTAAAGAAATACAACTTTCTGATTAAAAAAGAAAAGATTTATGTTTTTAAAAATGTGTTACAAAGAGAAATCAGCCTTTTTCAAAATGCTTTTATCCTTTATTTTTAATCTATAGAGATTCCATAGGCATGGAAATTCAAAAGAGCAGCCTAATTTTATGAGAAAAGTTACCCTCATAGAATAAAGCTATTAGTAAGTTACTGGCATTAATTTCAAGGTCCCAGTGAAGGTGTTTGAAAGAATTTGTTACAGGCGTCTAAGGCTGAATTTCCTTGCGCGGTGTGCCTGATCTACTATTCGTCAACTTACTAATTGTTAATTTGTGCTTACAGAATATAGATTATCTCAAATTCTACTCTCAGAGGAATATTGGAAGAGAAGAACTACTATAATTTAATAGCATCATATTTGAATGGACCTCACTTCCTCACACAACCTGGAGATTTGAAAATATGTGAGCTTCTTTCTACTAATATAAATCAAAAAAGGTCAGCACTTGAAAAAAAAATTTTTTTTAAAGGGCAAAATACTAAATATTTCAGGCTTTGTAGGGCTGCTTTTGTAGGCTTTGTAGGTCGCTGTTACAACTACACAGCTCTGCCACTGTAATGCTAACGCAGCCACAGACAGAACATAAATGAATGGACATAGCAGTGTTTCAATAAAACTTTACAAAAACAGGAGAGTGGGGCATAGTTTGCAAAACCCTGGTGCAAATAAACAATCAAGACACAACCATATGTCTTTGTGAAAACTTTTACAGAGACATGTAGACAACACACACCAAATTATTCTATCAGCAATTACAAAAACCATACTTAAGGAGTTCGGATAGTGGTTCAGTGGGTTAAAGACCTGATCTTGTCTCTGTGAGGACGCAGGTTCTATCCCTGGCCTCAGTCAATGGCTTAAGGATCCAGTGTTGCCACAAGCTGCAGTGTAGGTCACAGAGGTAGCTCGGATCTGGTGTTGCTGTGGCTGTGGGGTAGGCTGCAGCTTCAATTCAACCCTAGCCTGGGAAATTCCATATGCTGTGGGTGCATCTGTAAAAAAGAAATAAAAAAAAAGGAAAGCAAAACTAGGTATATTTACCTGAGGTAGCTGTTTGGCAATATCACCACCTACAAAGACAGCTTCAAGATAAACCCAAAGGTTCTGGACTACTAGCCACTCTTCAATTATATCTGAGGATGTGGATAATTTATACACCCAATTCTGGATATTTTTTTTAAATGGAGCATTATATCTAAAAAGTATGAATGGAAAAGATATTACATTTTAAGAAAGAGAAAACAATATGGCCTAACAAAGTAAATTATAGGAGAAACATTCCTTTGACAATGAACTTTTTTTTTTCTAAAAGGCAGTTCCTATTAAATTTCACACATTTAATGAGATGTTTGCATTTCTATGAATAAAACATATAATTTCGCTTACTGTCTCCATATAGCAGTGACAGAGTAGGAAGTTTGCCAAGTTCGAACTTGGCACAGAGGTCCAGCAAAGCAACCGCATTCATTGCTTGCTCCTCGGGGTAAAGGTAAAACAGAGAATACGATGACTTTCCAAGATTCCTGTGAACCAAATCCAAGTGGGGGCTGCCCATGACAATAACACATGGGGCGCTGTTTGTCACTGGTCTACGGAACTACTACCACAAGGCTAGGGTCAAGATTGAGGCTTGACGTTCCCTACAGATGTGCTCTTCCACGCACAGACTGCTAATTCCACCAGGCACTGTGCCTAGATTCTGCAGTGTTAAAGATCCAGAATCGCTACCCCCTGAAAGCCTGGTTCCTGCTTTTTACCATCAGGGCTAGCTGAAGGGTTCATAAGGATACAAGGTGTCCAAAAAGCTGGGCACAACTAAGAAAGACAAGAAACAGAGTGGATGCCATGAGGGAGTGATGGGAAGCTACTGGGTAAAGACCTAATCATCCATAGTTGGATCAAGATGCTGACTTCAGTTTGCTGCAGTGGTAAGTTGCGTAGTGGCATTTCCTGGTGAGTGGCACTTGTTGAGTGAAATCTTAAAATGTTTCTTTTGACCAGGACAGGGTGACTTGAAGGTGCTCACATATAGAATAGGGTTCTACTGGGTATAGTCTGATGCCTGAGTGTAACTCTTCATTTCTTATAGAAGCCTCTGTTAAACACGGAGGTCTTAAGGGGTTGTACAAAAATTGTCCCAAGGAAGTGGATGAGTAGATCAGGCAGCAAGAGGCATTTTTCTCAACACTAAATTTGTAGTGTCCATCTGGCTGTTAGTTTAGAGTTGAAAAGCAATCACTAAGCCAAAAGCACCTTCAAAATCAATACGTGGAGGAGTTCCCTTTGTGGTTCAGCAGAAATGAATCTGACTAGCATCCATGGGGACGTGGGTTTGATCCCTGGCCTTTCTCAGTGTGTTAAGGATCTGGCATTGCCACAAGCTGTGGTGTGGGCTGCAGACACAACTCAGATCCTACATTGCTCTGGCTGTGGCGTAGGCTATAGCTCTGATTCAATGCCTAGCCTGGGAACCTCCATATGCCGTGGGTGCAGCCCTAAAAAAAAAAAATCAATAAGTGCAGACCAAGATGGTATGGATGGATATTTCAGGGAGTTGAAGCACCCAGAGCCCAAAATAGTTTCCTGCAGAATTTTTTAAAAAGAGTCATCTTTGATGGTGTTTAACCTCCCCACATGAAAAAAAAAAAAGATCTGAAATAAAATCACTAATGACTGGCTTTTGTTCTTTTTTTTTTTTTTGTCTTTTTTTTTGCTATTTCTTGGGCCCCTCCCACGGCATATGGAGGTTCCCAGGCTAGGGGTTGAATCGGAGCTGTAGCCACCGGCCTAGGCCAGAGCCACAGCAACGCGGGATCCGAGCCATGTGTGCAACCTACACCACAGCTCACAGCAACGCTGGATCCTTAACCCACTGAGCAAGGTCAGGGATCGAATCCGCAATCTCATGGTTCCTAGTCGGATTCGTTAACCACCACGCCACGACGGGAACTCCTGGCTTTTGTTCTTAACTGCATTGCACAACTCTGGGTGGTGGAAACTGTTCATGATAGGTAGGAAGGCCATGGAGCCCCATGCAATCAGGACCCACCATGAGAAAGTGTCACCACCCAGGCAACTCAGGTGTATCACCCATGGAGATACACAACTCTCTTCTGCAGTCATATCTGGATAGAACTAGAGCTCCAGCTGGCAGTACTGGCTGCATGATCCGTCGGTGGTCGGCTCTAGAAGAGGTTTTTCCGTGTCCACTTGGTATTGCAAAGTTCTCTAAGAGGAGAATCTCCCAGGGTGTTGTAACTTCTTAGATATCCTAATACTCTTTCTTGCAGAATCAACACTGAGTTTACTAGAACCATAAATAAGCACCATACCACTCAGGTTATATGCAAGTTAAGGATTAATTTAAGAAAGGCTTCAAATCATGACTTCATTAGCCACAGACCAGGTTCAGATGAATCTACAGCCCCCTTCTTCAAGAGGTCTAAAGGAATTCAGGATAGCATAATTTGAAATGATGGGCAAGTAGCTGCCTGGGAAGTTTAGGAACCACTGAAGAGCCAATGGGCGCCTTTGCCAGGATTATTCAAATTCCCTGAAAGCAGCGGATGCACCCTAGGAGTTTAACTCTAGCAAGTTCAACCCAGAACTCCCAGAACTAGGAGTTTTATGAGTTAGTACATCATACAAATACAAGACTGCCTCAGGGCCAGAGATTGTGCAGGATGCTAGCTATTTATTTATTTATTTTTGTTGTCTTTTTAGGGCAGCGCCTGCAGCATATGGAGGTTCCCAGGCTGAGGTCAAATCGGAGCTGTAGCTGACAGCCTATGCCAGAGCCACAGCAATGCCAGATCCGAGCCATGTCTATGACCTACACCACAGCTCACGGCAACGCTGGATCCTTAACCCACTGAGCAAGGCCAGGGATCGAACCCACATCCTCATGGATGCTACTCGGATTCGTTAACCACTGAACCACGATGGGAACTCAAGGATGCTATTCATTAAACAGTGATTCCCTTCCTGGAGATAGGGTATTAAAATCTCCATGCACCCTGGACACTAAACCTTGTTAATAATGACCTCTGAAATAATGTGACATATTTCTTGGGTGTGTTGGGGTGAAAACCTGTGAAGAATTCCCACATAGCCTGACAGGGGATTAGAGGATGCTAATGCCCAGAGAAAGACCTGACAGTATACTTAATCTGTCTGGGTCCCATTTTCTAACTCCGTGCTTGAGATCAGAGTCAGAGTCACTTTTGAGCTGGTGCAGTAGTACAATGACGGATAGGTTGCCTCATTTAGGCTGCGGTGGACCCAGGACAGATATAGCCACTTTCCACCATAAAAATCCAAGTAGGTATCCAAGCCCCCTAACGGTATATTCCTTCATGTGTTGCCAGCACACTTTTCCTTGTTTAGCCAAGGAAGACAAGGATGAAAAATCAGAGAACAAAAGAGAAAGAAGATAAGGATGAAGATGTCACTGTGGTGGAGAATCAAGGTGTTCAGCAGATGAGCTGCCAGTTTGGAGGAGAATAATTACAATGGAAAACAGGAAGAGGAGGTGAGGACCATAAAAGAAGAGATGGAGGCCATGGTTATTAGGGAAAATAGGTAGTTCTTGTAGGACAGCAGAATTCAGCACTTTAGTTCAGACTCTTGTGTTGTGCCACAGCTACAAAACTGGGCTTTTACCTAAAAATATATAACCCTAAATACAAAATCAAAACCTTCCCCTGAAAACTATAAAATTATCTGTGTTGACACAGAGAACAGACTGTGGTTTCCAAGGGAGAGGGGAAAGGGGACGGATGGACTGGGAGTTTGGGGTTAGTAAATGCAAACCATTACATATGGAAGGGATGAATAACAAGGTCCTACTGTGTAGCACAAGGAACTGTATTCAAAATCCTGAGATAAACCATAATGGAATAGGATATAAAAAAGAAAAAAATATATATATAACCGAATCGCTTTGCTTTACAGCGGAAATTAACGCAACATTGTAAATCAACTATACTTCAATTTAAAAAGTAATTTTAGGAGTTTCCATTGTGGCTCAGTGGTAATGAACCTACCTAGTATCCATGAGGACGTGGGTTCAATCCCTGACCTTGCTCAGTGGGTTAAGGATCCGGTGTTGCCGTGAGCTGTGGTGTAGGTCGAAGATGCAGCTTGGATCTGGTGTTGCAGTGGCTGTGGCGTGGGCCGGCAGCTGCAGCTCTGATTCAACCCCTGGCCTCGGAACTTCCATATGCCATGGGTGCAGCCCTAAAAAGACACACACACAAATAATAATATTTAAAATAAGTAAATAAAATAAGGTTACCTGTTGCTTAGTAAGGAACCTAGGACCATTAAACTATCCTCCATCAAGGTGATAATCTCTCCCGATTCAGTTCCTTTGAGCAGGAGCTCTCCCTTTCCCTTAAATGCTGCAAAACTTAGGTTCTGGTTGGTCCAATTCTCAATCACCTGGGTCAGCTTGGCTTCAATATCCTTCTCTTTAATGGCAGATATGCAAATATCCTTCAGAGGGAAATCAAAGACTATATCATGACATTTTCAATGATAAATTAGGTGCACTGTAAAAATCAGAATTTTTTAGCTTGGTCTAGAAGCCATTGGATCATTTTACAGCCAATAAAACCAAGGCTTGAGATCATTCTATCGCAAGTTCAAACCAGAACCCTGTGGTACTCTGACTACTAACTCTTTTACTGTGCCAGGAGATAATGGAACTTAAGTCATCATGTTTTTGTTTCTATTTTTAATTGGTGTTTTTCAGCCAAAATGGAGAAAACCTTTTGAACTCTTTAAAGTAACATATAAACATTGCTATATCCCTGCCTGTTTGGGCCCTAAGATGAATATCTTGCCTGACACAATCTGTTTTTAATGGGTCTTCCTGTTTTTTTTCTGAGAATCTTTGATATGGAAGTCTCACAAGAGCAAATAAAAGGTATTTTCCCCAAACATGTCTCAACTGATTTTCATACTTAGAATACTTAGATGGGAAGAAATAGAAAGGTGCAAGGAATTTCTACTCATTATTAGAACACAAATAAGTATAATAAATATAATAAGAGTGGCCTGAACCATTGCGAGTTCTGAGGAGGGAGAAACTTTTGCCTGCAGTGGAGGAAAGGCTTCACTGAGGAAGCAGCACGTGCGAATAAGTGGGATTCCAACTGGGAGAGAGAGGACATTTTATAGGAAGGGAAAAGGCTTCCTTTAGAGGCACTGAACGAACTAATGGTGAGACTCTAGCGTGGTTAATACCAGAGCAGGCAAGGTATAGTTAAGGGACAAGGAGGATAGGCTGAAGAGCTCCAAAACTAAAAAAATTTCAAATAATCATATCTCCTTGAGTTACAGCATTATTTTGCAAAACCAAATTTTGAGAGTGCATTATACAGGATAATTAGTACACTCTTAAATAAAATGTTTATTTACACAATGTTCACCAAAAAAAGGAGACATTATTTAATAGACTATTTGTAAGACCTTATAACCTTCTTTAAAAAAGAAAGAAATGGAGAATTTTATTCCCCCCAACCTAAGGATTAAAACTTGGGAGATAGGTAAGATCTTATAATCTTATGTACCTCAATGTCATCCTTATTTTTAAGGAGTGGTGCTTCCATAATATTTCTAAGACAAAAAGAATCAGATTCCACATCAAACGGGGTTCCAGTTAACTCGGAGATTCGATCCCAGTGTCTCTGTTTCATTGCCTTATTGGTCATCATTTCTAGTAGAGGACATGACTCACTGAAATCATCAATTCTTTTTTTCAGATCCAGAAAAGCTTGCCAATCTTTAAGTCCCTTTGGCAGTTTACGACATCTTTCAGGGAAAAAAAAAAGAAAAAATTATTTCATCTACGCATTTCTCTGAAGGTGTTATGAATATATTAACAACATATCATGAGATAAATTCATTTGTGAAATATCTAAAGGCTCTTAAGAAGACAGGCACTATAAAAAGGTAAATTTAATTCAATTGAAACCCACCTGTTCTGAAATTCCTGAAGTTCTGCATTAATTTTTTCAATGTCTACATCTCCCCAAAGTATTTCATAATAACCACTAATATTGCCCATTACTGTATCATACAGTCCATACAGCTTCTGCAGCAAGTTGAGTTCCTTTCTGGGAAACCAAGTAATTAAGTCATTATATAATATACATTTAAAAAATAAATTCCATTACTGAATAGGCAGAATTAATTCAATCAAATATTTCATACATTATGTGTATAATGTCTTAGACACCACAACATGCATAGAACCCTGGAGGTTTCCAAACAAAGAGTTTATTAAAGCTTCATCTACTAGGTCAAGTTTATAGGTCTCAAATATTACAAGTTATACCATGACATGTCATTAACAAATGGTTTGATTATTATTACCATACCAATCACTGCAAACAATGTGACCAAACTTAATAACAAGATCAAAGCCAAGGCTAAGGTTTTATTTGATTTTTTTCTTTCAAATGCAAGCTGGATTTTTAAAAAAATTTTATGGCTGCACCTTCTGCATATGGAAGTTCCCAGGGGAGGGACTGAATGTGAAACACAGCTGTGACCTACACTACATCTGCAGCAACACTGGATCCTTTAACACGCTGTGATGGGCCAGGGATAGAATCTGCACCTCCGCAGCTACCACAGCCACTGCAGTCGTATTCTTAACCCATTGTGCCAGGGTAGGAATTCTGTCTTGCTGGATTTTTATGATTATGTCTGCCTTTAAATCTGACTTTAAACGCCACTTTCCTACCAAAAGCTTTAAGTGCCCAAATGGAGTTATATCTGAAACAAGAATAAAAGGTGGGATTTCAGGGCCAAGTAAAGGAAAACTTTATTATGCAAAACACCAAAAAATAAACCACTCAACAGAGTTGGTGGATTCTCTCTAGAATTCTTCAGCCCTTCACATACCATGAGGGTCCACTGAATCCAATTTTTATCTTTGAGTTAATTTCTTGAGTAGCTCTAATTATTTCTAAGGATTGAGAGTCACAACTTTTATTATTTATTATAAATAAGCAGAGATCAAGGATAAAATATGCTTATGTTTTTGACAGAGTAAAGCTCATTCTATCTTGCGTTGACCTAAAACAAATAGACTTCCAGTTATTTATCCGGAAAAAAAAGGGGGGGCGTTATTCGGGATTGGCAGAAAATTGCAGCTAGGGGTCTGTGACCATGGTGAGCCATGTACAAGTCCCAGAATGGCCAGGGAAGGAGAACTCTTTTATAGAGGGGAATAGGAAGTTGGGAGGGTTACAGTAAACACAAAGGCCATGGCTTTTCATTGGCTGACTCGTTGCCAGGAAAGAAGAGGAGTCTTTCTTCCTGTTAGGCTCTGCTAAGGTTGCAGAGCATGACAGCTCCCCCCTTCTGGTCTCCCAACTCTGTTTCTGTTCATTAATTTTTTTACACTTGCAATCATCACAAGGGGGCACTGGACCCTTTTATAAATCTAAGGTACATTCTGGAATCTTAGTTATCTTTTTTTCTAATTCGTGTTTCCTTTTTCTAATTCATAATTCTAAAAATTATTTCATTATTAATCACTGAACATTCCCAATTATGCTAAAAAATGACTAAAATAATGAGAAAAAAATAATGATGAAATCTCCTATAAGGATGATGCAATAGTGAAAAAATAATTACTGTGGCATAATCTTTTAAATTTCTTATTGAGTGGCCAAGATGCTGTATCATCTTTCAAGAAAATATAAAGAAGGAACTCTGGAGACATCATTTTTGTGGTCTTTTGACTTCTGTTTAGCTTTCACTTAATATCATTACGATTTCAGTACTTTTCATTTTCTATTTAAAACAGCAAAAAAAGAAAATTGAAGAGGAAGATGCCTCCCAAGTTTTAAACAGAATAGAAACAGAAAGCAGCACTCTAGATTCTAATTCTGATAGTGAAACTGAGTGTGTAAGTGAAATCTCTGACTTTTGAGTCTTTAGATGAGGATAACTTATATGGACTTTTAACTCACTAATATATGAGTGAAAAATATATGTCAAAAGAGGCAAGGGCTTCATCGTGCAATATTTTGCAGCAAGAGCCTAGAACATCCCACTTTGTAAAAAGGTGACAGTGTTCTTTCATTATTTATGATGTTTGTGTAAATTTTATTTGATACATTCCACAACAGGACAAGGGTTGAAGACAGACATATATTCAAAGGAAATAGATAATGCTAAAATGAGGGGAAAAAAGTTAATTGAACTCATCATTCAAATTTAAAAGTAAAGATTTTTGTATTTATATTGCAAAGCAGGTTGGTGATCCCCTCTTCAACAAAACTATGTGTCCAAGTTTTCAACATTCTGAGTTTTAATGATGTGAGTGCAAGAAAAAAACGTAAGTAATGATAAGCTAGACATTACTGGAGATGGAGTTGAAACCTGGAGTCAGTGTTTACGGGATGGGTATGCTCCAGGTTCATGCATATCAGCGAATGAGCTATATTCAAAAGTTGGTCTTGGGAGTTCTCACTGCGGCTCAGCAGTAATGAAACTGACTAGTATCCATGCAGATTCGGGTACAATCCCTGGCCCTGCTCACTAGGTTAAGGATCCATGAGCTGTGGTGTAGGTCAAAGATGAGGTTCAGATCCCGAGTTGCTGTGGCCGTGGTATCTGGCAGCTGCATCTCCGATTCGATCCCTAGCCTCGGAACTTCCATGTGTCACTCATGTGGCCCTAAAAAAATATAAATAAATAAATAAATAAAAGCAAAAGTTGGTCTCTATCTCATGTATATTTCAACCCAGGCCATTCTAGAATAAAAATTTGGGTCTTCACTGCTTAAATTCTTATTATATTTTGTAATAAAACTTGCTTTTCACCATTCCTTTATTCTTCCTTCTGAAAATCATTCACAATTACTTAAAAACATAAACACTTAAAAGGGTCCATTGGTCCAGATGGTAGATGAGGATCATTAGTTTTCCTAGAAAACTGAGGGTGAAAAAACACTGATCCTCAGACCAAGGATGCAAAAGAACTAACCAGAGAGTTTATAAAAATGCAGATTTGCTAGGACCCAGTCCCAGACATCCTGATTCAATAAGTCAGGGAAAAGGACCAGACATCTGCAACTCTAACACAGCTGGGCACTGCCTTATGCTCAGCAAATGATTGTTTTTAGCAAAAGAATACAAACTGTCTACCCTACATGGCGGAAGAATTCATTTAGCTTCAGACAATTTCATGTCTGTTTTGCCAAAACATTTTCATGCTGGGACTTTGAAACAAGTCAACATAAAGTTTAAACCAAGATCCTAATAAGCTAATGCCACTGTTTTAGATTTGCCTTTGAGTCTATGGCCATACCGCCCTGAACATGCCCGATCTCGCCTAATTCTGCTTTTAGGGAGAGTTATATTTAAAATTCTATTAAAATATGCTTCTTTAAATCCTAGGTCCACAGTTTAAAATCAGTTGTTTCTGGAGTTCCCACTGTGGTAGGTGGGTTAATGATCTGGCTTGTCTCTGTGGGATTGCTGGTTCCATCCCCAGGCTCCAGAACAGTGGATTAAGGATCTCACGTTGCTGCAGCTGTCACAGATATTTAGATTGCAAATGCGACTTAGATTCGATCCCAAGTCCAAGAACATCCATAGGCCACAGGTGTAGCCGAGAAAGGGAGAAAAAAAAAAAAAACCAATTGCTACTGTTTAAAATCGATTAAGTTCCTTGGCCTTCCATCTCAACCAATTCTGTCTGCCCAATAGGGAAAAGCACTTAGCATTAATGCAGTAAGAAGAAAGCAAGGGCCAAAGATGGCTAGTCCTCTAAACAAACAAAAGTTACCCAAAATTGCATGCTTCTACACAATTATTGACATCATTCAAAAATTGTGAAAAAAAAAAAAAAACTAAGCACAGGCTAAATATAGACATGAACACCCAGAATTTTTGCAGTGTATTTTCTATTCACCTAGAACGTTTCTTTTGTGTATGAAAACTGTATTCAATGGGTCAGAAATAGCCAGGAAGGACGAGACTATTTAGGAGTTTTCCAGGCCAGATTCTTCTCTGAATGATAAAAGATTTAATGGTAACATGATTCGTCTAATGGACAGTATCAATTATTTGCATATAACACTTGACCAGTTTCTAAACTTACCTGGTTTTGTGTAAAACCTCATAGTCAGTCACGGGCAACCCAAAAAGTTGTTCACCAGATGAATACGTAACAAATTTCCTCCACAGATCATCAAAATTGGCCTATAAAAAGGTTTTTAAATTATAGTAAGATACAATTAATTCAGACCTATTAAAGAAGAATTTACTATAATAAGAATAAATGCTACACGAAGGTTTATTTAGTAACACCTATGAAATAAGGATTTGTGAAACAACTTTTTGCTGATACCAAGCTATCAGAGGAAAAGTTAAACTCTCAGGAAAATTTTCTTTCAAACATTCTGAAATTATCCATTTTATATAAAATTATTGCCTTAGTAAATTAAGTGGTCCCCAGACATGTAGTTCATGCTCCTATAAATACATCTGAAAGAGGTGAAACTGCATTTAAAAAATTCTATAATTCGGACTTTTTCACTATTTTAGACTGGTCATCTCTCCTATACGGTTCCAAAGAGTGAAGCATTGGTATAATTCACTCAATTTTGTTTTCTCTACAAGCAATAAAGGTTCTATAAAGGATTCCATTTTAACACCATTTGAAATCATTCTAACCGGTTTAAATCAGCAAAATTAATGCATAGATCTTTTGAAATGGAATTTGAATATCTTATACTTAGAATGCTAAGTATTAACAGTGTTTAAGGCACCAAGGGAAATAGAAATAATTCACTCATGACAAGGTATGTGTGTGCTACATAAATTGTATAACATGTCAACAAGGATCCTAAATTCCCAGTCCTGCAAAAGTGTCTGGCATCAGACCTCACAGTGCCCCACCAACGACACAGATCTGACAGGTACATTAGCCCATTTTACAGGAGCCCAAACAGGAAAGTGTCAAGACCCAGGAGGAACTCCAGTGAACTCCTAGTTCCTAGAAGGGAAGAGCCATTTTGCTTTTTTTTTTTTTTTTTTTTTTTTGTCTATTTAGGGCCACATCTGCAGCCTATGGAAATTCCCAGGTTAGGGGTGGAGTCGGAGCTGTAGCCGCTGGCCTACGCCACAGCCACAGCAACGCGGGATCCCAGCTGTGTCTGTGACCTACACCACAGTTCACAGCAACACTGGCTCCTTAACCCACTGAGCAAGGCCAGGGATTGAACATGCATCCTCAAGGATACTAGTCAGGTCCTTTACCCCTGAGTCAAAACAGAAACTCCCCACTTTGTACTTTTTATATTCCTTGGATTAGTATAGTGGTTACTCAATAATAGGACTGTGCGACACTAGGAAAGGGAAAACAAAAACTTCATTTAACTTCACAGCAGACATTGCTGTGACACGCTTCATGCCAGCCAAGTACCTGGAAACGCCCCAAATCAGAGTAACTTGCATCAGAAAACACCACCGGGACCTGAGACCCAGTGTGAGATGAGGCTCCTCCTTCTTCCCCAGATCTAGATCTGCTCATTTTGGGGGGTGAGAGGGGCAAGGGGAGCACCTGCTTTTGAGAGTTAGGTCTGTAACTATGACCCTCATCCATATACCCAGCTAGATTCCGGCAAACAGGAACCACCCCTACCCATCTCAGGAGAACCTGTGATATAACAGATTCCATCCAACCTGACTGAACCTTTTTGGTAAGACTGTGCTTGGAACCAGCCTGAACAAAACATGTACATAAAGCAACGAGAACAAATTACTGACTCAACTCCTCCATCTGCTTTGGGAGGAAAAAAATATGAAGTAACCTCCGACATAGGTAAAGGGTATTGCGAAACACCTGCCTAGTACTGTGGCAAAAACTACAGAAAGCCTTCCTATGACTAGATTAGCTGCAGAACTTTGGTATTCCCCGTAAAGAAGAAAATGCTGGTTTTTGGAAGGCAGCTCTGTATGTCCTGGCGGGATGACCATGGAAGCTGCCTGAGTACAAATGCAGGGAAACAGACTGGGTAAAGCAAAGAGACAAGGGAGGTCTGGGGGGCGGGGGGGGGGGAGGTGTGCAGAACAGAGAGGTGTTATTACTGTTATTTTAAGAAGGAAAGACAAATAGTTTTTTAAATGCTAATTGGGAAGATTTAGCAGGGAGAAAAAGGTTAAAAGCAAAGGAGAGAAAAGGGTTGACCTAAGAAGAGACAAGACAGAGAGTAAAGAGGCCCCAGGACAAGAAGGAGGGGGCACATCTCTCTGAAATTTTCCCTGCAAATTTGGAGACAGGATCATCTGTTTAAATGAACCCCCACACTCCTCCTCCTCTCACTTGTACTTCTGCGCAAGCTGGAAGCCTTGATCTTTTCCCCTCAGTTCAAGCTCCAAGCCTTATCAAGTCAGTTTCTTCAGCAAACTCATGAGGCATCCAGTTTTCTTCATTCCAAGTGCATTTGCTTTGTCTGAATCTTTATAGCATCTTGCTTATGTGACGGAAACTGTCATCAGTCGGGCCACCCTCCCTCTAAACCATTTTCTGCACTAATGCCAGAGAAATATTTGAAAAACACAACCGTTTTAAAAATTTAAATCTGATCCTATCATTCCTGGCTCAGAGCCCTCCACCCACAAGCTCCTTACTGTAGCCCACAGGGCCCTTCCATTCGTGACCTCCGCCCACTGTGCTGCCCCATCCCTCATCCTCTCCCCTTTGCCCTCAGCGCCCGCCCTAAACTCCCTGTTTACCTCCTCACTGCCTGGTCTTTGTATGAGCCACAAATTCTGCCTACCTTGTTTTCCCCCTTCCTCATCTAGCTCACACTAATTAGTCCCTCAAGAAGCTGTGTGGGTCCTGCCTCTTCCAGGAAGTCTTCTCTGTCTGCCTCACCAGCCCCCACTTGGCTTGGGAGTGCCTTATATCTGTTTCCACATCACAAGTTCTCTTAACTAGGTCACAGTGCTCACCACATGGTTCTGCTATCTATCTAGCGGTCTCCCTACCAGATTTTAGCAGCTTGGATGTTAGAACCATTTCTTAAATCATCTTCCTATCAACCAAGATACCCAGTAAGCATCTGATAAATATTTTTTAAACATCCAAGAATGCAAGTGGGATAGGGCGCATAAAGACAATACAAATATATAGTACAGCCACTGGAGAAAACAGGATAGATGGGAGGATGGGATGAACACATACACACTACTATACATAAAAAAGGTAACTAACAAGGACCTACTGTACAGCACAGGGAGGTCTACTCAATGCTCTGTAATAACCTACATGGGAAAAAAGGATGGATAGATGTGTATGTATAACTGATTCACTTTGCTGTAAACCTGAAGCAAATACAACATTGTGAATCAACGATACTCCAATAAATTTTATTTTATTTTATTGTTATTATTATTTTTTTGTCTTTTTGCCATTTTTAGGGCCACTCCCGTGGCATATGGAGGTTCCCAGGCTAGGGGTCGAATCGGAGCTGTAGCCGCTGGCCTACACCAGAGCCACAGCAACTCAGAATCTGAGCCATGTCTGCAACCTACACCACAGCTCACGGCAACGCCGGATCTTTAACCCACTGAGCAAGGCCAGGGATCGAACCCGCAACCTCATGGTTCCTAGTCGGATTCGTTAACCACTGAGCCATGAAGGGAACTCCCTCCAATAAATTTTAAAAAAGAAAAGAAAAGAAAACAGGATAGAGAATGAGAACAAATAACAAAATTCCCTGATGCTCCCAAGGGGCGAGCTGACATAAAAATCCATGAATTTGCAAAATATTAATCCAAGTGGGTGTGTGATTTTTCTCTAGATGTGCTCAATGATCTGAGTGTAGAAAAAGATGATGAATGGCTGGCCTGGTCCAGTGAGAACTGTAACCTGAAGTTGGACATAGGACCAGGGAGGTTTAAAGTGTTGGATAGAGAGGGAGGAAAAATAATGGATACAGAGGAAAGACAGGGAAACTGTCAATATTCAAAATCCTATTTTGATACATTTTATTATTCTATGAATTTTTTATCACTCATACAAATGAGACACTTGAAACTGAAATAAGGTACACACTCAAGTTCAAAATCAAAGTCTTGTTCCCTAAAAGCACAGAGGGCTACTCTATGCAGAAGAGCATGCGGGATAGAAGAGAAGGAATCAACTGCACTACATCGTGGATTCAAATACAATTCAAGTCTAGGCACCTGAAATACTAACTTTTCCACTGTCAGGTAAAATGCATAAATTTCCCTCTAAAGTCACTGTAAACAATAACAACACGTTGTCGACATGACCACAAAAAAAGTAGTTCTACCTGAAATATCTGGAGCCTGTTGCTAGCTTCTTGGGGTGGTATATTTGGAACCATAGGTCCTTCCTGTAATGAACAATATCATCTCCATTTTAATTATTAATCATATGTATTTATCAGTTTATTAGGTTTACCTATTATTTCCTTTTACACAAATAAACACGATTTTTAATTTAATCTGATTTTTTTTTTGTCTTTTTGCCTTTTCTAGGGCCGCTTCTGCGGCATTTGGAGGTTCCCAGGCTAGGGATCGAATCAGAGCTATAGTCTCCAGCCTACGCCAGAGCCACAGTAACGCGGGATCTGAGCTGCGTCTGCGACCTACACCACAGCTCACGGCAACGCCGGATCGTTAACCCACTGAGCAAGGGCAGGGACCGAACCCGCAACCTCGTGGTTCCTAGTCGGATTCGTTAACCACTGCGCCACGACGGGAACTCCAATTTTTAATTTAAATGGTCTAATTTTCTCCTGTACATGAAGCTTTTGTTTATTTTTTTGTAACAGTTTTACTGAGATATAATTCATTTACACAGCCCACTCATTTGAAACTTATAATTCAATGGTTTTTATTATATCCACAGAGTTGTGTAACTATTCTCACAATAAATTTTAGTACATTTGCATCACTCTTCATTTTGAAAGGACCTTGACATAGCTAATAAAAAAACATGATTAAATTACATTTTATATGAAGTTCCTAATGCAAGAGCTCTGTTTCAGTTCCTTTATGATGATAACTTATGATGCTGCGGGTGTGCATCAGAATAACTGATTCAGTGTGCTGACAACCATCTCATTTCACTAACGGTTCAGCCCAATATGGAAACCAGACACACGTAAGTTGAATACTTGGAAGAAGTAAAATGTGCTCTCTTGTGACCATGAGCCAAAAAACAGTTGCAAAAAAGACCATAGATGGTCTGTGCAATCATGAATATTATAGCTATGCTAAATAATAGACTAGATTGCCAGGATAATAGAATAATGCAGCAATAAAATCTAACCTTCAAGATTAAGTTTAAAAAGTATTATAAGGAGCTCCCTCTGTGGCACGGTGGGTTAGGGAATCCAACTTCAGTGGCTCAGGTCATGCAGAGGCTCAGGTTTGATCCCTGGCCTGATGCCATGGGTGAGAGGATCCAGCATTGCCAGAGCTGGGGCATAGGCCACAGCTGTGGCTTGGAGTCAGTCCCTGGAACGGGAACTTCCATATGCTGTGGGTGAGGCCATAAAAAAAAAAAAGAAAAAGAAAAAAAAAGTGTTATAAAAGGAGTGCCAAGGGTTTAAATTATCTGATGATTCCAGATCTATTGTGACCACTAAAACAAAGCAGAATGTGTTAGAGGACTAAATCCCACTTCTGAGTTTAACTTCAGAGGGATTAACCATTCATTATCCGTTATCACACCAGGTGGAATAGTCTGTGGCGCTGACCAAGGATGATATTTATTACTTATTTTCAGTGACTCTTTTGGTTTTCTAAGAGTTAGTGAAAAAAAAAATCAGTTGCATAATACCCTGCTATTAGGACATTTAGAGTTTTACAGCCTTCCAGCAAGTGTATTACATTTTCAATTATGAGTATTCCGGCCCTGTAAAGAACAAACCCACACCTTTTTTTCCTTCCACAAGCTCCAAAGATGTTGCTCCTTTTAGCTGTTAAATGTTTCTTCCTCTATGAAACATGCTTAAAAGTCTACCTATCCCCCCTTTTGGATAGCATCAAACATGCAAAGATAGCTTCGTACACACAGTGTACAACTCCCAGTGTATTTCTCAGGTTCATCACCTTCATCTCATATAAACATACTGCTGGACATCTCAACACACAGCATGCAAACACTTAAATTACCGTCTCATATGCTTCGGCAAAGTTCATTACATCCTCACGAAAAACTTCCACGGACTCGAGCAGACTACTTTTAAACTTTGGCTGCACTAGAACTAGTTCATCTTGTACAGAGACCTAGAATATAAAAAATAATATTCAAGAAGTAATGTATTTAAATGAAAACTACAATTCTATTCCAACCAGATTATCTCACCTAGCTCCTATATGAGTAAGGAAGTCTCTGCAATGTTATTTGTAAAAACAAACAAACGAGCAAAAACAAACCGCAGAAATAAGCAGTCTGATTATAACAACAGGAGACTCAAGTCTGACCTAGGAGGCAGCACTATTTAACTGCCATAAAGAGAGTGTTCTGGCTGACCAGCACAGCCCACTGCTAAGGCCAGGGTAACAGTTACAACTAGGGGCCCAGTCTCTAGGACCAGGCCATGGTCTGGGATTGGCAGTCTCTTGAAGGTTCATGTGGTTGCAGTAACTGGACCAGTTTCCCATAAGAAAATGGGATTACTCAAGGTATCCAAAAAATCAGCAAATATCCTCCACAGTGGTCCTCAAAGCTTCTGCTTAAACCTTCAGTCAAAAGACCTAGCATTTAGTTCATGCTTACCACCTGCCAGGCTCTTTCCATATGTTAACTCCTTTTATCCTCACAAGCCCCCCCTCCCGCCCACGTGGTAAATACTAATATTATACCCATTTTGCAAGTGAGAAAACTGAGGCACAGAGAGACAAAGTAATTTCCTCGAGGTCTCAGCACCAGGATGAGATAAGATCAAAGATTTAACACCTGGCAGTGTGGTTCTAGGGCTCCCACTTTGAACTGCTCTCAACAACAGCATCTCTCTGGGTTGGAACATACATTACTTCATTTTTTATTTTTCAGTGGCATATGGAAGTTCCCAGGCTAGGGGTCGAATCAGAGCTGCAGCTGCTGGCCTACACCACAGCCACAGCAAGGCAGGATCCAAGCCACATCTGTGACCTACACCACAGCTCACAGCAACACCGGATACTTAAGGATCAAGCCACTGAGGGATCGAGCCCACGTCCTCATGGATACTAGTCAGGTTCGTTACCACAGCCGGAACTCCCATAGTTCTTAAAGTAACTATAGCAAAGAATGGGTCAGTGGATTTACTACTAACAGTTAAAGAGATAGGTAAATAAGCCAAGTGAACATTTTCCACTGAACAATAACAGAAAATTGGGCTTCACTAAATCAACAGAGGGCTCCCCACCTTCTACCTAAGATTCACTTGCTGGATTAACCAGCTAGTACCTTTCAAAATAAGTTTTCTGGTCAATATTGAATATGAATTTAAATAAAAATGTCTTAAAATATCTTATGTACATTACTTCAGATGATCATCATAACCACATTTTCTAAAATTCCTAAAATATTCCTAAATGACCACATGAAGTTGAGAAATAAAGGTTATTAACTTGCATAAGATCACACAATCAGCTGGTGGCAGAGCTGGAATCACCTGTCATGACCCGGTTTCAGCTCTGTGTCCTTGCTATTGTGCTTTGTTTCACTCTCACTGACAAATCTTACCATAAGCAGAAAATTTTAAGCCAACATTAATTCATATCCAATTAAAGTTTCAGTATAATAAAAGAATCTACACCCTTCCCTGGAGTTCATTTTTAATGTCAAAATATTTACCGACATCAAAAATGCTTAGAGAGAGAGTTCCCATCGTGGCTCAGTGGTTAACAAGCATTCATGAGGACTCGGGTTTGATCCGTGGCCTCACTCAGTGGGTTACGGATCCAGCGTTGCCATGAGCTGTGGTGTAGGTCACAGACATGGCTTGGATCCCGTGTTGCTGTGGCTGTGGCGTAGGCCAGTGACTATAGCTCCGATTGGACCTCTAGCCTGGGAACCTCTATATGCTGAGAGTGTGGCCCTAAAAGGACAAAAAAAAATGCTTAGAGAGGAATTTATATCTATAAATGCCTATATTAGAAGAAAAAATGGAGTTACCACTGTGGCATAGTGGGTTAATGATCTGGGTTGTCTCTTTGGCAGCACTGGTTCAATCCCCAGCCTGGCACAGTGGGTTAAAGATCCTACACCTGTGGTGTAGGTCACAGCTATAGCTTGGATTTGATCCCTAACCTGGGAACTTCCACATGCCATGGGTGTAGCTGAAAAAGAAAAAGAGGAAGGAAGGAAGAGAGGGAGGGAAGGAGGAGGGGAAGGAAGAAGGACGGGAGGGAGGGAGAGAAAAGAAAAAAGATCTCAAATCAGTAACCTAACCATCCACCTTAATAAACCAGACAAAGAACAAACTAGACCCAAAGCAGGCAGACGGAAGAAAATAACAATAAACTGACACAAACAAATGATATAGAGAATAGGAAAACAATAGAGGAAATCAACAAACTAAAAGTTTCTTCTTCGCAAAAATCAATGGCATTGATAAAACTTTACCTAGTCTAACCAAGAATAAAGGAGAAGAGGACTCAAATTACTAAAATTAGGAAAGGAGAGACCTCACCACCTACTTTAGAGAAATAAAAAGGGTTAGAAAGACACAATCAACAACAGGAACAGGCAGGCACCCTTCAGAATGGGAGAAAATATTTGCAAATCATATATCTCATAAGAAGTTAATATCCAGCATATATAAAGAACTCCTACAACTCAGCAACAAAAACCAAAAAACCCAACTTAAAAACACGCAAGGGACTTATATAAACCTTTTCCCAAAGACTATAAGCAAATGGCCAACATGCATATGAAAAGTACTGAATATCATTTTTCATTAGGGAACTGCAAACCAAAACCACCTCACCCATTACGTGAAATGCCACTTCACCCATTTAGATGCCTACTATCAAGGACACAGAAGATAATGAGTGTTAGTGAAAATGTGGAGATTTTGGAATCCTTGTGCACTGTTTTGGTAGAAGTGTAAAGTGGTGCAGCTGCAATGGAAAACAGTATGACAGTCCTAACATTTTCTAAATAGAATGACTATATGATCCAGCAATTCTATTCCTGGGTGTGTATCCAAAAGAACTAAAAGTAGGGTCTCAAAGAGATATTTATACACCCATGTTCATGGCAGCATTATTCTCAGCAACTAAAACATGGAAGCAACCCAAGTGTCCACTGATGGATGAATGGAATATTATTCATTTAAAAAGGAAGGACATTCTGATGCATGCTACAGCATGGATGAACTTTGAGGATATTATGCTAACTGAAGTAAGCTAGTCACAAAAAGACAAATGTTGTACGATTCTACTAATGTGAGGTACCCGAAGTAGTCAAATTCACAGAGATAAAGTAGCATGGTAGTTTCCAGGGGCTGGGGAAAAGGAGAAATGGGGAGTTGTTGTTTAACGGGTATAGAGTTTCAGTTTTGCAGGATGAAAGTGTTCTGGAGACTGGTTGCACAGCAATATGAATACACTTACCACTACTGAACTCTACACTTAAAAATTATTAAGATGTAAATTTTAGGTTATATGTATTTTACCACAATTTCTTTAAACTTAGTACAAAGCTACAGTAATCAAGACTAGCATAGGGGTAGATATATGGATCAACAGAATAGAATTGGGAGTCCAAAAAAAAAAAAACCCTCACACTTATGATTAATTGATTTTCAATAGAGTGCCAAGACAATTCATTGTTGAATAGAGAGTCTTTTCAACAAATGGCACTGAGCCAACTGGATATCTACATGCTTTTACATGATGCTGGACCCCTCATTCACACCATATACAAAAAGTAACTCAAACTTTATCAAAGACCCACATGTAAGGGTAATATTATAACACTCTCATAAGAAAACATAGTAGTAAACTTTCATGATCCTGGATTAGGTGATAGTTTCCTAGATACAATACCAAAACACAAACAAGGGGGAAAAAAAGACAAATTGGACTTGATCAAAATTAAAAACTTCTGTTATTTCAAAAGACACCATCAAGAAAGTGAAAAAACTCACAGAATGAGAGAAAATATTTGCTAATCCTTTGATAAGGGACTTACGTCAGAATCTATAAAGAACTTATACAAATCAAAAATAAAGACACAAGAGTTCCCACTGTGGCTCACCAGGTTAAGAACCCAACGTAGTGTCTATGAGGATGCAGGTTCGATCCTGCACCTCACTCAGTGGGTTAAGTATCTGGTGCTGCCACAAGCTGTGGCATAGGTTGCAGACGTGGCTTGGATCTGGCGTTTCTGTGGCTGTGGCATAGGCCAGTAGCTGTACCTCCAATTTGACCCCTAGCCTGGGAACTTCCATATGCCACAGGTGCGGCTATTAAAAACAAATTAAAGTTAAAATTAAAAAATAAAGAGACAGGAGCTCCCCTCGTGGCACAGTGGAAATGAATCCAACTAGGAACCATGAGGTTGCAGGTTCGATCCCTGGCCTTGCTTAGTGGGTTAAGGATCTGGCATTGCCGTGAGCTATGGTGTAGATCGCAGACACAGCTCAGATCTGGCGTTGCTGTGGCTGTGGTGTAGACTGGCAGCTATAGCTCCTATTCAACCCCTAGCCTGGGAACCTCCATATGCTGTGGGTGCAGCCCTAAAAAGACAAAAAGACAAAAATAAATAAATAAAATAAAAAAATAAAGAGAAAAATAACCCAATTTTAAAAAAACAAGCAAAGGATTTAAATTCACCTTTCTCCAAAGAAGATCTACAAATAGCCAATTAGTATGTGTAAAGATGCTTAACACCATTAGCCGCTAGGAAAATGAAGTACTGGTACATGAGATCTCAATATGGATAAACCTTGACAATATTATGCTAAGTGAAAGAAGCTGACCACAAAAGACTGCATGTTATACAATTCTATCTATAGTAAATGTCCAAAAAAAGCAAACCCATGGAGACAAAAAAGTGGACTAGTGGTTTCCAAGGGGCTGAGATGAGGAGAATGAGAAATGATTACTAATGGGCATGGGGTTTCTTTTGGGGTGACAAAAAATATTCTGAAATTAGTGATGATGGTTGCTGTGCACTGTGTGAATAACAATCACCGAATTGTATACTTTGAAATGGTAAATGTTATAGTATGTGGATTATACCTCAATACAGCTATTAGTATACGTTAAGCTTTTTTAAAAAGTTTGAAATGTATTTTTTTTCTGGGGAAAGTGACAATAAAAAAAGAATTAAATTTGTACTTACAGCTTTGCTCTGCAATTTGTTGAAAGAATACCTCAAGGTATCAACTGCTTCTGACTCTTCTTTGGTTACCTCAACTTCAAATCTGTTTAAAATAGCATAAGCTTCCTGTGGGGTGAAAAAAACATCACAAGGAATGTAACCACCAAATGATTTAGATGCCTCCTAGAAACACACTCCTATGTCTTAAAAGATTAGAAGAATGGTTCCCAAAATTGAACATATATGAAAAGCTCCAGTCACTGACATCAAGAATTGACTCTAGATCCCAGGCCCTGAAATCTGGATTTAAAAAGCACCTAGGTGATTAGGTGATTCTGGTGGAGAGTGGGCAGATCACTTTGAGATACTAAAGTATCCTAAACAAAACAAAACAAAACACAAAAACCCTAGACTAATTTTCTGCCTCTCTCTTCTCCTTGATTATATGCCAACACCATGCAAAATGTTTTCTCATGCTCTATTAAAATACGGGTTGGCTATAATGAGGAATGGAATGAAATGATGAGGTGGGAGATACTGTGGAGAAGATAAATCAGTGAACAAACAAAATGGAAAAAACAACACTCACAGATACAGAGAACAGATGGGCGGTTACCGTAGAGAAAGGGGGCTGTGAGGAGGGTGAAATGGGTGAAGGGGGTGATGGAGGGGAAGTAGACTTGAGGTGGTGACTGCTTTAAGGGTACACAAATAATGAATTATAATGTCATATGCCTGAAATTTGTATAACATTATATACCAATTTTACCAATTTTTTTAAAAGTGATGAATTGGCCGTTGGCCTCATCAAAAGAATTTATGCTGAAGACCTGCGTTTCAGTAGTCAGGGAAAAAAAGGATACGATGGTCTGTTGAATTTCGAGAAGTGAGTGGTCAGCAATCAAAATACCCAAAAACTAAGATTTAATGAAGCAGTAAATGTGGGACATCCATTAATTGCCAAAGAGTATAGATGCCATGGGTTCAAGAAAGCAATGCTCAGTTGTGATGATCACTGTACAACTACAAATGTAATAAATTCATTGAGTAATAAAAAAAAATAATAGAGAGAAAAAAAAAGAAAGCAGTGCTCAGTCATGAATAGTGGGTTCCAGAAGGAGGCGACGGGAGTGACAATCTCCAGGTATTACAGGCAATGAGGGAGTGCTCTGTCCACAGAGAATTTTTAAAATAGGAATAAAATGAATTGAGACTATTGTTTTTTAAGGGCTGCATCTGAAGCATATATAAGTCCCCAGGTCAAATTAGAGCTGCAGCTGCCAGCTGCTGCCAACAAATACAGTAACGCAGGATCCAAGCCACATATGTGACCTACACCACAGCTCACAGCAACACTGGATGCTTAATCCACTGAGCGAGGCCATGGATTGAACTCAAATCCTCATGGATACTAGTCGGATTTTTAACACACCGAGCCATGATGGGAACTCCAAGAGATTGCTTTTTATTATCACCATGAGCCAGAAAGTCTAAGTATTAACCATAAATACTTGTGGTAGACAGAATAACTGCCTCCCTGATGCTATCCACACCCTTGTCTCCAGAACCTGGACCGCATTACTGGAATATATTACCGTACATGACAAAAGAGATTTTGCAGGTATGATTAAGTTAAAGAATTTGAGATGAGGTAGGGTATTTTGGATGAACTAGGTAATCACAAAGGTGTGTTTAAGGGAAAGAGGGAAGCAGGAGATTCAGAGTCAGAGCAGACGTGATGACAGAAGCAGGGATAGGAGTGATGCTACCGTTGGAAGGGAGCCATGAGCCAAGCAGTCTCTAGAAGCTGGACAAAGCAAGGAGAGGATTCTCCCCTAAAGCGCCACTGACATGTTGATTTGAGCCCCCATAAGACCCATTTTCAGACTTCTGACTTCTAGAACTGTAAAATAATAAATCTGTGTTGTTTTAAGCCATTAGGTTTATGGTAATTTGTTAGAGCAGCAAGAGGAAGCTAAAACAGTACTCTTCCCTAAAAGTGGCTCTTGTTGATTTAAATTCCAACAGTTCACCACTTCCACCAGCTGCCCGTGGTATATGCCACTATATGCCACAGCTGGTCCTGAGACCCACAGCTGGTTTCTAAGGAAAGCCCAAGATATTTGGGGAACTTGCCTAACTTGTCAGGATTGACGGGAAAGAATACAATCATTCTCTTCTGTAAAAGGTAGGTGACAGCATGGAAACGGAACACTGTCTAGACCAGCACAGCCTTATTAATATATTAATATTCCTTCATATACTGTTCACTGTTGATGATTATCAGAATCCCTCCAAGGACATCAACATCAGAGAGGAAATACAGGCAGACTATGCCATAAAACAGATGAAGAAAAATGTTAACAAAATCAACTTTTTAGTGTCCATTTAAAAAAAAAAAAGCATATCAGAAAAGAAAAACGCAATCATTTCTTACTTCAATTGGTCCCAGAGTCATGTCCATTTGAATTTCATTATCACGGATACAAGACAAGGCTTCCATTGCAAACCGGACATCATCTAAGTCACGAATGGGTCTAGATAACTTTTTCAAGTATTCGTTGATAAATGCTATCATGTCTGACATTTTCTTTTTGTATTCTTCATTCAAATACCGACAGAGCAGCATCTTCCATGCCTTAGCCTCGATTGATAAGGCCAGTTTCATTGGCTCTGGCGAAGACATGAAAAGGTCAAAATAGAACACAACTGACATTCTGAAACGATTCGCTTTATGTGTAATCTGAGCATCTATAACTCCACTATCCTATTTGAGAGCCACTAGCTACAATGAGCACTAGAAATGTGGTGTGAGTTAAATGGGCCGTAAGTAAGGTTACTAGATTTTGAAGACTTTAATTCCTGTCCCCATGGAGTATGTTAAGCTATTCATGAGAAGGACACTAAAGTCTAAGAAGATTTTGGAAATTAGTTCTAGCACTATCCAATGTAAACTCAGTTCTGTTTCTGACCATCCCATTAACAGCCCTCACTCACTCCCCCAGTCTTCCTTGTCACCCCACACAGGGGGGTGTAACACAATTTTCGTCTGCCAAACCTGCCCAGTTTTCCTGTTGTTCCACTTCCTCCTTGCCCACATGGTTAGACAATATGTATAACCTGACCTCCTCCCCGGAGCTAGCTGAGTGTCCCCATCAATCCTGACCTTTTATGGACCAAGCAGAATCCTTTCCTAAGAGTTTGGAATGAGACTTGAGGGGGAGCCACGTGGCCTGGGAAGCAGAAAAGGTCATGCAGAAAAGGAAGGAGAAATGAGAGAGGCAGAGAGAAAGGGTGTCCTTGGCTTCCTATACTGTCCCTTGGTTTCCTCTACTGGTTCTGGCCCATTCCTGCCACCCAATTGCAGCTTGGATTCTGAGATACACCTTTTTTCCCTGAAGGTAGTTTAAAGAGCTTTCTGTTCTTTGAAAACAACAGAGTAACTAGTCAACTCTACCTTATCAATCCTCACCCACTCCTCTTCTCCTAGTACTCTACGTCCCCAGCCCTGCCAAGCATGAAATATGATTCCTCCCCTCCCATCTTTCAATGGTTAAACTAAGAGGACTAGGGAGCTGAGAAAACTGCAGCCTCAGAAAAGACACACAGGCAACTTGTCAACCGAGGCATGAGGTCCATGCCTCGTGGGCTTCTTTTCCCCTTTTCCTCTGGCCCCAAAGATTCAGCCCACCTTCCCCTTTCTTTATAACTATAGTCACCCATTCCATTTTACACTTTTCTCTCTCTAAAATCAGAGGCCAACTCTCCCACTGTGCTACAGTTTTTTTTAAAAAAAATTAAGAATCATGGTTCTAACCACCATGAGGAGACAAGGTGGAAATTTACGTGATAACAACAATAACAATAGGTAGGTGAAGTACAGTTTCCAAAACTCTACAGTTCTTATAACTCTCGCCCCTGATATACGGTTTCTGATTTCTAGCTAAATAACCCCCTTAAGTACTTTTGCTTCTTCTCCAAATTAAATTTCTTATGGATAGATATAATAACAATACTTAATATTTACTGAACATCAACTGGTTGCTAGTGTCTCAAGTAAAGCAGTTCATGAGGTGGGCACTTTCATCATCATCAACAGAAGAGATGGACATCAAAGAGGTCATGGAATCTTGATGTTCAAATGTGAGAGTCACCTCTACACTGACTCCTTAAGGATGGATCTGGATGTCTACTTAAGGTGGACAGCTGTTGTGAAACAGGTCATGCAAATATCTTCTGAGGATAAAATCTCACAGATTTAGGATAAGACTGATTGTACTTCTGTAACCATGGTAATAAGGAGCCATAACCATAACACCAACTCACTTCAGTTCACACACTTTTTCAAGCATTGGCCCTGCCCTTCTCAATGTCAACCAATCAGGATGGACATACTCAATAAGCCCTGCCTCAGAGTGCCAACCAAAGGACAACAGTCTCACCTGAGCAAGCAACCTTCTACAGACGGTGGTCACCTATTTATGCCCGCGATCCTTGGATGCCGTGCTTCCCAGACAGCCTCTAGGAGACCAGCAATCTGCTCTGCTGGGAACACTGTGCTTGTCCAGCATCGCTCTCCCTCACTGCAGTGAGCAACAGAGTCAGCTCGAGTTTTTGATTTTAGACATTAAGTGACTGTCTTATCATCTTTTGATACTCTGACCTCACCTGTTCTTCTCAGGAGACCTCAAACTGCTTTGACTCTTATCACACACGCACAACCCCCTCCTCACAGTAACCTGTAGTTCCTGTGGTGTTTTAGATTTTTGAATATCAACTGAGGAACTGCTCAGTGTATTAAGTGTGTTAAGCCACTCCGGTATAATATTATATATATATATATACCATAATATATAATATGTACAACACACATATGAACAATATTGGTGGTCCAGAAGTATTTAATGTTTATGGAATTGTACCACGGTAGCTTAATAACTGCCTTCTAAATAAAGTAACATTTCACATAAAAATACAGATACTTTACATAATGTTCTAAAAATACCTGTATGCAACATGGAGAACAGACTTGTCATTGCCGAGGGGGAGGGGGAGGGAGTGGGATGGACTGGGAGTTTGGGGTTAGTAGATGTAAACGATTACATTTAGAATGGATAAGCAATGGGGTCCTACTGTATAGCATAGGGAACTACATCCAGTCTCTTGTGAGAGAACAGGATGGAAAATAAATGAAAAAAAAGAATGTCTGCATATATATATATATATATGACTGGGTCACTTTGCTGTACAGCAGAAATTGACACAACCTTGTAAATCAACTATAATTTAAAAAACAAAAAAATTAAAAATACCTGTATGCAATTCAAGTGCTCCTACAACTATAATAGGCTTCAACTCATCAATCTCCTGTTCAAAAGTAGCATAGTGTAGAATTTCAGATCTAATTTCAGTCAAAGAGGGGTTGTTAGCCAAAAACTCCTGCGGCAAGGAAAGAATCAATGCTTTCGTTAGGTTTTTGACAACGTAAATCTTACACTTCTAACCGTGAAATTAGAAAACTGCATCTGCTTGTATATCCTTCCACGTGTATGTGCTATTGGGCCAGTGGCTCAGTGCAAAAGGGGATGAGCTGTTACTACTGGAAGAGGAGGCTATGTGAGGGAATTTCACATTTGGGCGAATGGTTATTCAAAGTTCTAAACTTTCCTTGAGTCTCTAACCACAACTACAGCTGAGTCTATGTCAGCGTGACACACTCTTGAATACCTGGTCTCTGGACATGAATGGAACATGATTGGCCCTCAAATGGTTAAATGAATCCAATAAAATCTGCGTGAGCCTCGTTATTATCAATTGCCCCAGTGTCAATGTGAGAATTACACAGGACATGATGTGTTCACAGATTCGTAGCCTCAGTTCTTAAATTCTTGTCACTACCATTGACATTTTCCTGCTCCTCCCACATGAATTAGATAGAAACAATTAAAACCCTAACTGCATCACAAGTAGTGGAAACGCACCTTCACTTTCACGTCTCGGTCCTCTGTCCAGAGACTCTTGTACTTTTGAAAGTCCTGCAGGGCCTCATGGGCCACCTTTCTGAGGGAATTCACAGACGAAGAAAGGAGGAGGACCAGCTTGGAAATGTCCTTGTGCTCTGCCACACCCGGATAAAAATTCTTCAGCTTCCGTGCGGGAATAATTTCTTCAAAAGATTCTGAAAACAGATATTGTTACTCTTCAGATAACCCCCATATTCAACTTTAAGCACTATCCATTTTAATATTGAGAGAGATTTTTTTTCAAATTTTATTCTCTTAAAGACCCCCTCCTCCAAGTAATTCAGGGCTATTCCTGCACTAGCTTCACTTATTAAATCATAGCATCAGTTTTGAGGTCTAGATTTCTTTCAAGTGGGGAAATGGTTATTCAGAGGAGACAAGAGAAAGATACTGATGCAACACTCCCCCAAAGCAAAACGTCCTCCAAGGAAAGATCAAAAGAGTTGAAACTGCTACCCTACGGAACAGCCTGGTAGTTAAAGGAGAGGCACCACACTTATTCCCTAAATGACCTTAAGTCAGTTATTTAATCTTCATGGAAATGCTTGTGTGGATTAAATGAGCCAACAGTAGGCGCCTCTTCAATTCAGCAGCTGGTATACAGAGATCAGACGATCACTATTAACCATCACCATTTCTTGCCAAAACCTGCTCAGGACACTGCCTTGATTGAAATTCTCAAGTATTCTCCATCAAGCAGAGATCACACCGATACTTTTGTTTATCGCAAACAGTCCCTTATTTTTTTTTTTAAGCAGGTGTTAACAATTAAAAATCGTGAGATTTCATGCAAAATTTGATTTCCACTTCTCTTTTAAAATGGTTTAATCTGGTATTCCCGCATGACCACAGTTAGCTGAAGCTGAGTAGCATCTACAAATGATATTACTTACTTACCACAGTGTCCTCCAATGCATTTTGCTCTTTTGTTTTAAATTTGACAAAATTAAAGCAAAAAAAAAGTACAAGGTATTCGCTTAATTAATTAACTAATGTTGCCTGTCTTGGTCTTCTCCTTTTACTGAACAGAAGTATTCCACTGTGTAGACAAACCACTTTTTGTTTACCTCTCAACCAGCTTTTGGGTATCTGGGTTGCTAACAATTTGGGATTATTACGAATAATGTAGCTATGAACACTGACATCTTTATGTGGACATAAGATTTCATTCCTCAGGGATAAAATTGCTGAGCCAAATGGTAAAGATATTTCCAACTTTTTAAGGCAGTATCAAACAGTTTACAAAGTGGCTGTATCTTTTTACAATCCACCAGCAATGTATCACAGGTCCAGGTTCTTTTTCAACAACTAACTGGTATTGTCAATTTTTTTAAGCCATTCCAAAAGGTGTGTGGTGATATCTATCATGATTATAATTTGCATTTCCCTGTCTAATCTTTGGTCCATTGGGGGAAGAGGTGTCTTATTATTTAGTCATTTTTTTCCAAATAGATGCCCAGAAGTGGGATTGCTGTGGATCATATGGTAATTCTATTTTTAGTTTTTTTGAGGAACCTCCATACTGTTTTCCATAGTGGTTACACCAATTTACATTCTCACCAATAATGTAAGAGGGTTCCCTTTTCTCATACCCTCTCCAGCATTTACTGTTTGTAGACTTTCTGATGATGGCCATTCTGGCTGGTGTAAGGTGGTACCTCATAGTAGCTTTGATTTGCATGTCACTAATAACTAACGATGATGAACA
Organism: Phacochoerus africanus; assembly: GCF_016906955.1. NCBI lineage: Eukaryota > Metazoa > Chordata > Mammalia > Artiodactyla > Suidae > Phacochoerus > Phacochoerus africanus. The sequence continues at coordinate 35,506,278 of NC_062552.1, read as the reverse complement.
CCTTTTCATGTGCTTTTTTTTTTTTTTTGGCTATTCTGGGTCTTCTGTGCTTTCGAACAAACTTTAAAATATTTTGTTCTCGTTCTGTAAAAAATGCCATTGGTAATTTGATAGCGATTGTATTGAATTTATAGACTGCCTTTGGTAATATAGTAATTTTGGCAATATTTATTCTCCCAATCCAAGAGCATGGTATATCTTTCCATCTTTTTGTGTCATCTTTGATTTCTTTCATCAGTGTCTCACAGTTTTCAGAGTACAAATCTTTTGTCTCTTTAGGTAGGTTTATTTATAGGTTTTGTTTTTGTTTTTGTTTTTTTGATGTGATGGTAAACGGGATTGTTTCCCTAATTTCTCTTTAGGACCTTTTGTTGTTAGCATATAGAAATGCAATTGATGTCTGTGTATTAATTTTGTATCCTGAAACATTGCCAAATTCATGGATGAGCTCTAACAGTTTTCTAGTAGCATCTTTAGGATTTTCTAGGTATAGTATCATGTCATCTTCAAACAGGGATAGTTTTATTTCTTCCTTTCCAATTTAGATTCTTTTTACTACTTTTTCTTCTCTGATTGCCATGGCTAGAACTTCCAAAATTATGCTGAATAATAGTGGCAAGAGTAGATATCTTGTCTTGTTCCTGGTGTAACCAGGAATTCTTTCAGCTTTTCACTATCGAGAATGATGTTAGCTGTGAGTTTGGCATATATGGCCTTTATTATGTTGAGGTAGGCTCCCTCTATGCCCACTTTCTGGAGGGTTTTTATTAGAAATGGGTGTTGGATTTTGCCAAAAGCTTTTTCTTCATCTATTGAGAGGTTTTATTCTTCAGTTTGTTAATGTGGCATATCACACTGATTGATGTGCAGATATTGAAAAATCCTTGCATCCCTGGGATAAATCCTACTCGATCATGGTGATCGATTCATTTAATGTTTTGCCAAATTTGGTTTGCTAACATTTGTTGAGGATTTCTGCCTCTATGTTCATCAGTGATACTGACCTGTGATTTTCTTTTTTTGTGGTACCTTTGTCTGGTTTCAGTATCAAGGTGATGGTGGCTTCATAGAATGTATTTGGGAGTGTTCCTTCTTCTGCAATTCTTTGGAATAGTTTCAGAAGGACAGGTGTTAACTCTTTCATAAATTTTTGATAGAATTTGCCTATGAAGACATCTGGTCCTGGACTTTTTAGTTTGTTGGAAGTTTTTAAATCACAGGGGTTTTTGTTGTTGTTGTTGTTTGTTTGTTTGTTTCTGCTTTTTAGGGCCAAGTCAGAGCCACATCTGTGACATACACCACAACTCACAGCAATGCCGTGGGCTACACCAAGCGAGGCCAGGGATCAAAGCTGCATCCTCATGGATGCTAGTCAGATTCATTTCCGCTGAGCCACAGTAGGAACTCCCTAAATCACAAGGTTAATTTCAGTACTTGTGATTAGTCTGTTAACTTTTCTATTTCTTCTTGGTTTAGTCTTAGAAGATTGTACTTCTCTAAGAATTTGTCCATTTCTTCTAGGTTATCCATTTTATTGGCATGTAGTTGTTTGTAGTAGTCTCTTATGAACCTTTATATTTCTTTGATTTCTACTGTAATTTCTCCTTTTTCATTTCTAATTTTATTGATTTGAGTCTCTGGGTGAGATTAGAGGTGGCTGTGTGCCTGGGGCGGGCGGGGGGGGGGGTCTTTAGGCAGCCTGGTTGCTGAGGGGTGGGGCTATGTTCCCACCTGGTTTGTTGTTTGGCCTGGGGCTTCTTAGCCCTGATGGGTAGGGCCAGATTTTTCCAAACGGCCACCTCCAGGGGAGTTCACGCAGATGATTATTTACAAGATCTTTTCCTCCGATGTCCTTCCCCAACAACAAGCCACAGTCACCCCTTGTTTTCCTAGGAGATCCTCTGAGAACCACAGGTAGGTCTGACCCAGATTCCTAAGGAGTCTCTGTATTGCCCTGGGACCCAGTGCACCTAAAAGCCTGTGTGCCCCTTTAAAGAGTAGAATCTCCATTTCCCCCAGTCCCATGGAGCTCCTGCACACAATGCCTGCTAGCCTTCAATGCCAATGCTCCTACCAATGCCAGATCCCGAGGCATGGGAGCCTGACGTGGGGCTCAGAACTCTCACTCCCGTGGATGAGCCGCTTTCCAGTCTGTGGCTGCCCACAGGGTGGGTATGGGGTTGTTTATAGCATGTGATTGACCCTTGTACCACCTCACTGTGGCCTCTTCTTTGTCTTTTGGTATGGGATATCTTTTTTGGTAGTTTCCAGTCTATTTTAGTGGTTGTTCAGCAGTTGGTTGTAATTTTGTTATTTTCATGAGAGGAGGTGAGCTCCAATCCTTCTACTCCACCATCTTAATCCCATCTCCTCAGTTGTGTCTTTTGAAGAGCAAAAGTTTTTAATTTGGTTGAAGTCCAATTTATCATTTTTTTCTTTTAGATCATGCATTGCTGTCATAGCTAAGAAATCTTCATCTAACCCCAAATCACAAAAATTTCCTCCTATGTTTTCTTCTAAAATATTTATCACTTTTAGTTAATTTTTAAGTATAGTGTGAGGTAAAAGTCCATTTTTTGCATATGTATATTTAATTGTTCCAGCACCATGTGTTGAAAAGACTACCCATTATCCCATTAATTTGACTTGATAACTTTTCAGAAAATCAATTGATTCTTAAAAGTGTTTATTTTTTGATTCTCTGTTGTGTCCCATTGATCTATATGGCTATCCTTAGGCAAACACCACATTGTTTTGATTATTGTAGCTTTATAGCATGTTTTGAAACCAAGTAGTGCAAGTCCTCCAGCTTTAGTATTCTTTTGCAAAATTGTTTTGGCTATTGTAGGGCCTTTGAATTTCCCAATTCCATATTCAAATTTATAATCAGCTTGTCAATTTCTGCAAAGCAGCCTTCTGGGATTTTGATAGAGATAGCATTAAATAAAAACATAGGTCAATGTGGAAAAAATAGCCATCTTAACAGTATCAAATCTTCCAATCCATGAACATGGTATATCTCTCCATTGAGTAACTTTCAGCAATGTTCTATGATGTCCAGCATACAGGGCTTACACTTCTTCTGTTAAACTTATTTCATACTTTATGATACGCCTCTGAATGAAATTTCCTTAATTTTATTTTCAGATAATGTCCTCCAGCTTCATTCATGCAGTCACAAATGGCAAGATTTCTTTCTCTTTTTTTTAAGGCTGAATTATATTTCATTGAAAAACAAATCCAAATTAATAATAACAGAGAGAAGAATGGTGGACCAGAGGCTGGCAGGAGAGTAGAAGAAAAAGGGAGATGTGGATCAAAGGCACAAATTTCCAGTAATAAGATGAATAAATTCTGGAAACGTATACTACAGTTTATAGTTACATAAATGTATACTATAGTTAATAATAATGTATACTTGAACTTTGCTAAGAGAGTAGACCTCAAGTGTTCTCACCACACCCACAAAAAACTATAGAAGACAATGAATTTACTTCGGTTGTGTTAACCACTTCACAAATGAATACATATATCAAAACATCCTGCTGTAACAGTATGTCAGGTTCTTAACCCACTGAGCCACAACGGGAAATCCCATCTTATATGACCTTTAATGGACTTAGAAAATTCTCCTGTCAGTGTTGAACTTGACAAGGCATGGAAATTATAAAATATTTGAACAACTATGATAACAAAATAGTCTTTACTTGTTCTCTGTTGTTCCAGAAGACAGAACTGAGTACACTGGATGGAACTCACAAAAAAAAAATGTAGATGTTGGTCTAATATTCATACTTTTTAAATAAAGTGTGTTCCCAGTCACTGGAAGAGTTGAAGAAGAGGTCAGGAATGTGGTAGAAAGGATTTAAATATAGTATGAAATCTAACAAGAAGGATTCTCATGGCTCTATCAACTACCATTCTATGCTAACCTACTTTTCGTATTTGTTAATAAAATCAATGGCTTGTTCTTATCAATTTATTTGCCTCTGAAATAATTATATAAATGATTACTCAATTAATAAATGCATAAAAATGAAAAAATCCTACTGTATACCTTAAATATCTACGAGACTTTTGTTTAAAATAAATAAATAAAATTTTAATGTGGCAGAACAGCAAAAATGAAAGGAAGAAAAAGGAAAAGAAAATGAGTTTGGCTTTCTATACAAGAAAGTCCAAAAATGTCCATGGGATTTTGGATGTCATATCACATTCATATATATTTAAGAGAGTAACTTATATATACTTTATGCACAAGAACACATGACTCATATTTTCTAAGCACCATGTTCTAACTAGGTTTTCCAGACCAAATATAATGCTGAAAGTAAAATTAGTTCTCAGGATTTTCATTATTAACTTTGAATCCAAGACTATGATAGCAGAAGAGTGATACACCCTTCTACATCCATGACCAAAATCTGAAAAGAAATGTCTGCATGTTATGTTTAAGACAGAAGATGGAAAATACCAGTTTTTTTGTTTGTTTGTTTTTTGGGGTTTTGTTTTATTTTGTTTTGTTGCTTTTTAGGGCCGCACACGCAGCATATGGAGGTTCCCAGGCTAGGGATCCAATCGAAGCTATAGCTGGCCAGCCTACACCACAGCCGCAGCAACGCAGGATCCCAGCCGCGTCTGTGACCTACACCACAGCTCACTGCAGCACTGCATCTTTAACCCACTGAGCGAGGCCAGGGATCAAACCCACAACCTCATGGTTCCTAGTAGGATTCGTTTCCACTGCGCCATGATGGGAACACCAAAACACCAGTTTTTTAAATGCAAAATTTAACCCACAAACATACAAAAAAATGACTTTTAAAATATCTATATAAGCATCATATCCAAGAAGAATCAGAAAAACCATTTAGTAACTATTATAATTCTAAGATTCTATTGATCTGAGATTTCTTTTTAACACTCTTACTATCTTCCTTCTTCGGCTGCTTTCCTGTGCTTGGATGGGCCAGGTCAGTAGTGGTACGCGAGGGACTGTTAATGACAGGCTTGATCTGACGGGTCTGCTGTTGCCCCCAGTGAGCCACTCCCCTGCTGACCTCCAGGGTTAACTGGATCATACTGTTAATGGCTTGCTGAATGTCATCCAAACTAGGAACCATTACCTGTGGGAAGAAGAAACAAGTTCCTGGCACTGCCAACACATACCATCCATCCCTCTTATTCTCACCACCCCTGTTCACCCCACTGCATGGGGAAAGCCTCCACTGGCCCAGGGAAGGCTGCTCTGAAGAGAGGAAGGTAGGCTGCAGTCTTGATCAATCTCCAAGTTTTCACATCATGCCAATTCCTACAGGCATAAAGGTAAAACATAGTATTGCCATCCTTTCTCTGTGAGGGTGGCTGGATGCAGCCAAATACTGTGGGCACGCGGGATGTCTATGAAGAAAAATAACTGAAGAAGCCATACTGCCACAATTCTGACCTCAACTCTTTGAAATGTGCCAAATAAGAAAATAAGCTATCCTCCAAGAAGCCAGACTGCGTAAATGTGGTGTTAGGGGAGCCATAGGTTGTTCCTGCCTGACCTTTAACCCTTGGGCCATCACAGAATACACCTAGTCATCCTGTGTGGCTTGGTGTTCCAGCTGCCAATAAACAGCTGGGGTGGTGGTATGGACAAGTGCCAGGGGAGGGCATAAGGGATCTGTATGCTCGGGCATAGGCTCTTTCTTTCTTCCTTTGTTTCCATCTTGCTGTGGGTTGCCTCACAGTTCAAGGTGGGGATTGGGACTTTTGAGATGGTCTTACTTAGATAATTTAATGTCTGAAGTAAGAAAAAGCAAGACAATTTGTAGGGTACTTTCAAACTGACAATTAACTCTTACACCAAGCTTCAATACACCATAAGCTATGCAGAAGTAATTTTTTATAGTAGATGTAAATGATACATTTGGGGAGTTCCTGTTGTGGCTCAGCAGGTTATAAACCCAACTAGTATCCATGAGGGTGAGGGTTTGATCCTTGGCCTTGCTCAGTGGATTAAGGATCTGGCTTTGCTGTGAGCTGTGGTGTAGACACAGCTCAGATCCAGCGTTGCTGTGACTGCGGCATAGGTCAGCAGCTGCAGCTCCAGTTCGACCCCTAGCCTAGGAATTTCCACATGCCATACCTGTGGCACTAAAAAGCAAGCAAGCAAGCAAGGAGGGAGGGAGTGGAGGTTAGTGAGTGGAGGTGATGCTTACGAATTTGTCCTCCGACCTTCATTCCTTCGTTCCTTACTGAAGTACCAATCCCTCCCCTCACCACTCCCTCCAGCCCTCTCCCTTCCCTACTCCCCCCCCTTCTTCCTTCCGTCCTTCCTTCCTCCCTCCCTCCCCTCCCTCCCTCCCTCCCTCCCTCCCTCTCCCTTCCTTCCTTCCTTCCTTCCTTCCTCTCCTTCCTTCCTTTGCCAGAGAGCACCCAGCCTATATGAGCACCGAAAAAGATAAATAAGTTGGTATCAAGAAAGAATGAACCAGATTGAAAGCTTTAAACGAAGGAAGTAGGAAAGCGAAGTAGTTGAAAAGGACCTACGGGCTTAAGCGCAAGAGGGGAGGTGGGGCGGCGTTTTAAAATGAACTAAAGGATAATACTAAGGAAGTATGCGGAGGCGGGAAGGGGGTGAGGGGGGGAGGACGGGGGGAGGGTAGAGAGTTTAAGTAGGAAAGAAAAGCGTAGATTGAAGGTAGTATAGTTGGGGGGAATGGGGAAGGCGATAAGACGGCTACGAGGCGAGGGGGGGGGGAGGGAAGAAAACAGGGGAGGAGAGAGGGATGAGAGAAGCGGGGCTAAAGATAACTATACCCTTCCTCCTTCCCTTTCTTTCATTCTTCCTTCTTTTCTTACCTTCCCTCCCCTCCCTCCTCCCCCCTCACCTCCCTCCTCCTCCCTCCCTCCCCTCCCTCCTCCCCTCCCTCTCTCTCAATCCCCCCGCAATGACACCCGTTTTTATTTTTGCTAAATACTGAGGTGAAGGAAAAAAATACATAGTGCAAAAAGATTCCTTCAAATAAAACTTGGTTTTAATGCTATACCTCTTAAAGACATTATCAAAACATCATTATATTATCTTGACTGTTTAGCAGTACTTACCACATTAGGAATTGCAAGATGTACTTCAGATTTTATAAAGGAAATAACATCATCTGACCGCTTTCGTCCATAAGGGCTGTAATAAGATGGACATTTAACTTACAAACCTTAACCTAAAATTTCATAAATAGTTTGGTTATGCAACAACTTCCAATCCTAAAAAATGACAATTTTCAAAATACTGAATTACACGTGGAGAATGTTACTGACAATGGAAGCATAAATTTCATGAATTAGTTCATAAAATAAGAAAATTCAATGATTTAATATTCTTCTAAGTGAAACATTAGTCTCCTATCCATTTTCTAGAATTTTAATGTTGCTCTCTCTCAGTAATAACCACTTCACAATGTTTACTAAAAACACTCCTTTTCCCTAACCCCACAGCAGATGCTAGAGCTCATCAACAAAAAGTATACACCTTCATATATATATATATATATTTTTGCAAGATTAAACAGGAGGTAAGATTAAACAGGAGGTTTCTGGTCAAGTTTTCCCCAAACTACCTTTTGAAGCAATATTAGTTATGCTCAGACAGAAGTACAGACATGCAGACAGACATGTGAGTACAAGAAATGAATGATACACATTGGAGCTGCAAATTATCTCCCTCTGCCTGATCTGTGTCCCCATTCCAGTCAAAATTATAATAAACAAACTTCCCATAATAAAAGTAAAACATCAAACAACAATGATAAAGTAGGTACAGTTCATGTCAAGGCCCTGTTAGTTAGAAATAAGATGAAAAATCTGAAAAAAAAAAACCCACCAACAGTACTTCTTTAAAACTGGAGCTAAATATATATACATTCTAAATTTAAAGGTAATTAGTTAAAGAACTGAAGTATGGGAAGGAGAATAAAAGGGAAAAATTATCCATTCTAATGATAACAGAGATAATAAAATGAACCAAAGAAAAAGGATAATAAGAAGAAACCACAATATAAAATGTAAAGGAAATGTAACTATATTTTTAAAATTATAAAAATATAAGTAGATTTAACACTAGTAAAAGGTAGAGATAATCAGATTGAATAAAAATAATCAGGTATATGAGGCTTTTAAGAGGTAAAATAAAAAGCTGCACAGAAAAGCTTAAATGATAGAAAATGATATACCAAAAAAGTAAAATTAACAACAGGCTAAAAAGAATCTGAGAAATCAGAATTAATATGGATAAAGAGGAGTTCCTGTCATGGCTGAGCAGTTAGCAAACCCAACTAGCATCCATGAGGGCGCAGGTTCAATCCCTGGCCTCGCTCAGTGGGTTAAGGATCCAGCATTGCCAGGAGCTGTGGTGTAGGTCACAGACATGGCTCGGATCCTGCATTGCTGTGGCTCTGGCGTAGGTCGGCAGCTACAGTTCTGATTCAACCCCTAGCCTGGGAACCTCCGTATGCTGCAGGTGCGGCCCTAAAAGACAAATATATATATATATGGATAAAGATATTCATCAAATAAAAATAAACAAAACAGTGCTCTAAGCAAATTTAACTACTATGATTTTGCGTGCATCTAACAACTTAGCCTTAAAAGATATAAAACAAGGAGTACCTGTTGTGGGTCAGTAGGTTAAGGACCCAATGCTATCTCTGTGAGGATGCAGGTTTGATCAATGGCCTGGCTCAGTGGGTTAAGGATCTGGCGTTGCTGTAAGCCACAACAAAGGTCACAGATGTGGCTTTGATCCAGTGTTGCTGTGGCTGTGGCATAGGCCCCAGCTTCATCTCTGATTCAACCCCTGGCCCAGGAATTTCCATATGCCACAGGTGCAGCCATAAAATAATAATAATTTTTTAAAAAGATATAAGGACTGACCAAAACTGAAGGAAAATTTGACAACTTCACAATCAACTGGGAGATTTTAACAGCTGAATTTAAAATTCAGCAATGAATAACCAAGGAATAAACCTACCAAAATACACAAGACTTTTACACAGAGAATTATAAAACTTCAATGAGAAACATTAAAGAAGATATATAAATGGAGAGGTAATCCATGACTCTGAACGAAAGACCCAGTATTGTAAGGGTGCTAATTCTCTCCAAATTTATCTATAGACCCAATGTAAATAACCATACCAAAAGAAAAAAAATCAATTTTTCAACAACTTTTTCTTGGTTAATGAATTAATCATATGGGATAAAACATACTGGTCTCCTATCTCACACTAAATGCAAAAATCAATACCATGTGGATTAAATCCCTAACTGTAAAAGGTGAAACTATAAAACTTTCATAAGACATTATGAAGTGGGGAAAGATTTCTTTTAAAAGACATAAAAAACCACAAATTACTAAGGAGATTATTGATAAATTTGAATGTTTTTAAACTCAGTAAAGGACACCAGAAAGAGAACAAAAAAACACAAGTGAGAGAAGGTATCTGCTCAGAGCAGAAAGGACCGGTAAGGGGGTAATAGTGGTCAGTGGTCTTTGTCTCAGCCTGGGTGCTGGGAACACAGTTGTTCATTTATCACTGTTCTTGCAGTAGTACATATATGTTTTCATACAGTCTTTTCATAAATGCCATGTTTTAAATTTTATAATTTTTTAAATTAACTAATAAAAATAAAAGGTACTTTACCATGATGTTCTGACAGTATTACCAGACACATAATTTAGCAGATTTTTAACTTGCCTTGCAACAAATATTCTTCTTTTCATTGTGTCCAAAGACAACCGTGTAGCTTTTTGAAGACTGTCTAGTAATTGATGAGAGAAAAAAGCATAGACCTCTTTACATTCCTGTAATGAGAAATCATATTAAATTTGGTACAAAAAAATAAAAACGCTAACGCCCCTGAAGCAATAATACAATATTAGAAGTGACATGTGAAAGACGAAAAATAATAAACTATATGATTTCAATTATATTGTAGAAATAAATTCCATCCTAAATTACTTGTTTATTTTGAAAACAAATAAGAATATATGAGAAGCTTGCTTTCATACACACCCTAGAAATGACAAGGCCTTATTCAAAAACCAAAATTCAAAAACAGCTAATTGAAAATCATCCTGATGGCTCAATATTCAATAATTCACTCGACAAAACTGAAGCACTTAGGTGGGGGGCACCTCTCAATGCTTAGAGGTGAGGGCACAAGAGGCTATTTAGTCTCCAGCCTCAAAAACCTCAGCTTGGTGTATAAGCATGTTTTAAATGTATGACACCAAAATAAAAGGGATGAAACTGAGACCACGTTGGGACCAGGGTTTGCCCCTGTCTCCAAGCCCTCTTTCCATCCAGAGGAGAAGGAGCCAAGTTTATTCGTCAGAGCGCAGGAAAACACTGAGCGAGGGTCTGAGCAGGGACCTGAGGACCACGTCTCGCTTGCACAGTGAGTCACACATCCAGGACCAGGTTCTGGCCATACAGTTCCTCTCCACCCTCCACCCGCCCCTCTGAGACTGGGTCAGCTCGGGTCACTGCTGTGGTGTGGTTCCATCCGTGGCCTGGGAACTTGCACATGCTGCAGGTGTGGCCAAAAAAAAAAAAAAATGTATGAGTACAGAGGATTTAAAGAAAACTGACAGGAGCGGGAGAAAGCAAGAACAAGCACAAGTGTGAGGGCAGCATTCTGAGGTGACTTAGGACCAAAGGGGAGGCCTAAGGAGGAGGGAAAATCTCTGAGCTGCCTCCTCAACTTTCATCCCCAACACATTGGCAGGTAATGCGAAAATCTGCCCACACGGGGTTCCTCCTGCAGGACTGTGCACAAGCAAGCCGTGGTGCTGATAAAAAATCCAAATCCCTGGGCCCCTAGTGAACCAAAATCTGGTTCTGCAATATAGGTAACTCCATTACAAACAATAACTGAGAATTAAGTTCTCCACTCGGAGTCAAATGGATTGGCACTACAATCCCAGATGTGACATTTGCTATATGAGATGGTCGGTCACAAGAGGGGGAGATAACGACACAAACTAATGGACAGAATCACATTAAAAGTTGATGACGTTGGGGAAAAACTGTAAGGATTGCTGTGTCTTGTCAGATCCTGCAGTGTGAACTGAAAATTATATTTTCTAGACTTTGTTATAAATCCAATTGGTTATGAATCCATATAGATTGGTGGCAGAACAGCCTGGGGAAAAAAGCACTATTTGGGGTTATCTACAACCATATGAGTTCATAATTCTATGAAATTGTATAGGTTTGTTTTACACTAAATACCTTTTTAAATTCATCCTCTTTATCATTAACATCAACCTCAGACCCAATATTAGCCTCATAATCAGCACTTTCACCCTCTTCAGTTTCACTTCCAAAAACAACGTGCTTCCTCTGTTCTAGAGATAAAAGGCAAAAGAAAAATATAACATTTAATATTTAGCATTTAGCTTATTCTATATGACCAATTCTTGGGAAACACCTTCTTTAAAAATTCTTAATTTTTTCTTCTTTTTATGGCTGTACCTGCAGCACATGGAAGTTCCCGGGTCAGAGATCAAATTGGAGCTTCAGCTACAGCCTACGCCAGAGCCACGGCAACACTGGATCTGAGCCGTATCCGCAACCTATACCACAGTTTGCGGCAACGCCAGATTCTTAAGTCACTGAGCATGGCCAGGAGTCAAACCCACATCCTCATGAATACCATGTCGGGTTCCCACAATGGGAACTCCAAAAAACACTTAATTTAAAAGTTAAAAAATATGTTTCTGTAGGAATCATGCTTAAATGCAATTTAAATCACCCATCTCAATAGAATTGACATTCTACTAAGAAATATACTCTTTAAATATGTTCATTCTACTAAGGAATACACTCTTTAACTATATACTTAGTATCTTGAATTAAAAAAAACGCTTAAAGAGGGTTTTCCATGTAATCTTTCTAAAATATCTGTTTACCTTTTGAGCTTGCTGTCTTAATAAGCTGGTATGTTTGTGTTTTTGATACTTCTGGTGAAAACTAAATGGAAAACCTCTAAGAGAAAGAAGACATGTTGTGGATACTTATTTAAGCTCTGAGTTTCTCAACCTCAGCACTAATGACATTCCTTTTTGTCGGGGGTTGTCCTGTGCAACAGGAGATGTCTGTCACCCTTCCTGGCCTGCATCCCACACAGTGTGACAACCAGCGTGGCAGAATGCTGTACAAAAAAAATAATAGTAACAGTAACATATCTATCCACGGAAAGGTCTGCTTGTAAGGCTGGTCCTCAATTGGTGCCTGGGAACTTGGATTTCAGAAGGGGGCCCACCATTCCCTAACACATAGAAAGGGCTCACAGGGCATAAACAGTTTGTGCAAACAGTATGGTTTAGGCTGAACACCTGCTCTCCTGGAGGTCTGGAAAATGGTACCTGCTATGCCCAAGGTACCTATTTGAGAAGGTATCTACAACTCTTGTGATTCAAACATTATAACAAGCCACATTACCTGGTAACTGTTTTGCTGTTTTCCCACTGTACTTAACTTCATAAATAGTCTCAAATATTGATATAAGCTCTTTAACAGCTTCTTCCACATGCTTACTCTTGTGGTTTAGAACCTCAGCCCATTCCTTTGTATATGTCTATTAATGAAAGAAAAGACCATTTATTTCCAGATACTTAAAAATACTATGAAAATCATTAATATGACTTCATCTTATCAAACGATAACTAATGCCATTTGAAAATACCTGGAATAGTGGCCAATAGCGTAATGTTTCATATCCCCTAACTGTCAGTGGCTACACGCAGCTTGAGACAGCTGCTATGTCTTAGGCTAAGAAAAGGAGAAGAAATGCAAATCAAAACCACTATGAGGTACCACCTTACACCAGGCCAGAATGGCCATCATCCAAAAGTCTACAAACAATAAGTGCTGGAGAGGCTGTGGAGAAAAAGGAACACTAGTACACTGTTGGTGGGAATGTAAATTGGTGCAACCACTGTGGAAAACAGTATGGAGATTCTTCAGAAAACTAAAAATAGAACTACCAAATGGAGCAATCCCACTCCTGGGCATCTATCCAGAGAAAACTGTGACTCGCAAAGACACATGTACTCCGATGTTCATTGCAGCACTATTTGCAATAGCCAAGACATGGAAACAACCTAAATGTCCATCGACAGAGGAGTGGATCCAGAAGATGTGGTACACAGACACCATGGAATATTACTCAGCCATTAAAATGAATGAAATACCAGCATTATTACCAATATGGATGGACCTAGAAATTATCATGTTAAGTGAAGTCAGCCATACAATGAGACACCAACATCAAATACTTTCACTGACATGTGGAATTTGAAAAAAAGGACAGACTGAACTTCTTTGCAGAACAGATGCTGACTCACAGACATTGAAAAACTTACGGTCTCCAGAGGAGACAGTTTGGGGGGTGGGGGGATGTGCTTGGGTTGTGGGATGGAAATCCTGTGAAATCGGATTGTTATGATCATTATACAACTACAGATGTGATAAATTCATTTGAGTAATAAAAAAAATTTTAAAAAAAGGACAATGACAATCCAAAGTGTAATTCTGAGATCCAAATGAGATGAGGTTTTTGAAATTGAGTATGGTACAGTATGCCAGGCATCAGTTTAAGATCTTTATGTGTATAGATTCATTTAATTAAATGACAACCTCTTGAGATAGGTAATATTACCACCCCCGTTTCACAGATGAGAAAACTGAGTTTCAGAAAGAATTAAACATTTGCCCAAGGTCACAGAGTCGGTGGTTTGAAACCAGCTTCGCGTGATTCCAAAAGCCTTTGCTTTGCCTTTCTGAGTTTTTCTAATAGTCGGCAAAGGCTTTAGGAAGAAGTGAAGGGCAAGTTATATTCGGCAAAGCAAACCAGTGTATAAAATTGAACAGGTCTTTTGATATACTCACCATGCCCATGCATGAGGAAAGAGAAAAGTAAATGGTGGCAGCCAGTGGGGGCCTTCAAAAACCACTTCTGAGAAGGAACCCAAGCCTTTCCATGCAAACATCTCCCCAGAAAAGCCTTGGGAGACCCCACAGTTCCCATGTACTGCCCGCACGTGCTCCTTTCTTGGCTACTAGATTGAGATGTCTAAGTCTGCCCTGCTCCCTGTCCGCCCTCACCACCAGTTACACCACCTCATGTGTATTTGAACCCATCATCATTTCTTAGTCCCACCTAAAGACCAACTCTCCTGACCCTGCTTGATGATTCCTTCAATCCATCCTTTCTAAGTTATTCCACACAGTGCTAAACTTTGGAATGACTGTGGTGGCTGAGAGCCACTTCAGGGAAAACAGATGTGAAGCAAATGGACACATCCAGCTAATCATGGAAAGTGGGACACCTGCATTTCAATACACGCCCCTCCACTTGATCTGTGATCCCCTAAGGAAGGAACCAGACTACATCACAGATTAAACACATACGTTTCTCTTAGTACTTCCTTGATATCTCTGGAAACCTCAACAAAATAATATAAAGTAATATTTTCTGTTAAAAGAACATGTCCACAAGAATAAGTGGGAGAAACTCTTCTGTACATTTCCAATATTATATAAAAACAAAGTTAATGGTATTCGACAATTGGTGCCAGGACAACTCAATATCCACCTGCAGAAGAATGAAACTAGATCCTTTCCTTACACTGTACACACACACACACAAAAACCTCAAAATGAATTACAGATCTAAATGTAAAGGGTGAAAACGATTAAACTCTTACAAGAAAAATATAAGCGTGGGGGTCTTCGTGATCATGGTTTAGGCAAAGTTTTCTTAGATATGACACCAAAGCAGAGTAACAAATGAATAATTAGATAAACTGGACATCATCAAAATTTAAACATTTGGGGCTTCAAAGGACATCATCCAAAAAGGGAACAGACAATGAACAGAATGGGAGGAAAACTGCAATCTGATAAGGGACCGCTATCTAGAACATACAAACAACTATTACAACTAAGAAAAACAAAAAGACAGATAACCCAATTTTAAAATGAGCAAAAGACGTGAATAGACATTTCTAAAAGAAGATATATGAAAGGTCAATAAGCACATGAAAAAGTGCTCGACACACTAGCCTTTCATTAGGGAACTACAAACAAGATACCCACTTCAAACCCACGAGGAAGGCTGTGATCAAAGAGACAAATAGGAATGTAAAATAATGCAGCCACTCTGGCTGCAGAACAGGTCTTCAAAAGGTTAAATGCTGAGTTAACATATGACCCAACAATTCCACTCCTAAATATATACCCAAGAGAAATGAAAACACGTCCGTGCAAAAACTTATACATTTATGTTCACAGCATCATTATTCATAACGGCCAAAAAGTGGAAACAACCCAAACGTCCATCAACTGATGAACGGGTAACTAAAACGTGGTCCATCCACGCAATGCACTATTATTCAGCAATAAAAAGAAATGTAGTACTGACACATGAGACAGTATAAATGAACTTTGAAGACACCGTGAAAGCGGTGTCTTCACTCAGAGAAAAAAGCCATCTTCGCTCAGCAAAAATCATACAGTACCACAAAATACCAGGTACTCTATGATGCCACTTGTACGAAATGTCTACAAAGCAAATCTGTAGAGGCAGAAGGTAGATTAGTGGCTGCCTAGGGCTGGAAAGGTTCAGAGGAAAAGGTTAATGACTGCTAATAAGTATGGCATTTCTTTTGAGGTGAGGAGATGTTCTAAGTTGACTGTGGTGACAGTTGCACAGTTCTGTGACCATAATAAAACCATTTAACGATACACTTTAAATGGGTGAATTCTATGGTATGTGAATTATATCTCAATAAAGTTGTCCAAAATAATAGCTAGTGCTAGAAGCAATCTGAAGCAGGGATCAGGGGAGGTGGGGAGGAGCAGAGAAATGAGAGACGGGAAAGTGGAGGCAGCCTGTGGGAGGATTTGGAGCAGTCTAGTTGTGAATGGGAAGTGAGGCAGATGTAGGAAGGTTTTGGTTTGCTGGCCAGGAATAGAGGAGAGCATATTAGACTGCTGGGGGGAGGGTCCAGTAAAGAGGACAAAGCTGAAGATCTAGAAGACGGAGGGAAATTGGTAGAGTGAGTCTGCCAAGAAGACATGGAATCCAGAGCCACAGGGAGGACCTCAATCATGAAAAGAGGTGGGAACTTTCTCCATGGAACCAGAAGGAAAGAAAAGTGGGATGCAGAAGCAGCCAGCAATGTACCAAGAGCTCTGATGATGAAAATTATTTACACGACTTGAATTCAGAGAACTATGAATGATCCCTGCAACTCTGTCAAGGCCAGCTTGCCAGACTCTCCGGGTGCTGGTTATTCTCCATTTGCCCCCTGCAGTCCACTCAGCTCTTGCCTGCCCTGCTCTGTGCAGAGGGAAGCTGGCTCCTGGGTTAGTCTCTGACTTCCAGTTGGGTTGGGCCCAATGGGAAGTACTGGCAGAGGAAGGAGAGCCAGAGGCGGGCTATCTCCCACTCCCCGCTTAGTAGAGGAGGCTGGGACCGCATCTCTGCTAGAGGCTGTGTCTCTCCACACATTCAGCCCCTATGGGATGAGCCCTGCCACATGGTTCCAGCTTTTACTGGATGCGAAAAGCACAATTTCCTCCTCTGGTGCCTTCAGCCCCCGCAGTGCCCATGACTTTCACCCCTGGGACTCCTGAGCTGTCTTAGCCTGCTGGGATCTTCACCAGTACTGACCCATACTCAACCTTCCAGCTCCATCCTAGTGCCTGAACCCTGATCAAAGAACTTACATTTGATCCTTGCTGAATGAGATCCTCCCAGATGAGCATGACAATACACACTGCCATAAATGCCAGGAATAAGAAACACATTCCACTGCAAAGAAATGCCCTGTGTCAGGTGGCAACCCAGGGGCTCAGCTACCTTCTTTTATTTAACAAGTGACAAAATAATGCCATGGCAAACCAGACTGCAAAAGCTACCTCTATGCAGTGTCACTACCAGTTGGGGGCCCGCACAAAGTAAAGCATCCTTTCCCAATCAGGACCCCATCTCTTCTTAGGAAGACTAATTAGTCCTTGAAGGTTAGTAAGGCCATTCTTATAATTCAGTGAGAACAGACTGCAAAGCCAAGGATCAGGCCAGGGATGGGCTAGAAGGCAGCCAAACTGATTTTCTGGGTTTTTCTCTCCCCATCTTAAAAAATTGAGGTATAATTAATATAACACAAATTTGCCCTTGGGAAGTGCACAATTCATTGGTTTTTAGTATATTCACAGATGCAACCATCACTGCTATCTAGTCCCAGGACATTTTCATCCCCAAAAGAATCCTGTACCCAGGGGCAGTCACTCCCCATGGCCCCATGCCACCACCCTGGCAACTGCTAACCTACTTTCTGTTTCTATGGAGCCAGGTTGATTTCATTGATAGAATTTTTAATACCCTTTCCTGCATTTCCTGGTGTTTTCCTGTCATAACTTGATAATATTTCCCTGATTATCTATTTCATTTGTGTATCTATCAATATTCAGATATGTTAGTTAGGGTCCAGTCAGGAAAACAGACGCCACACCAGTTATTTTAATATTTAATGGGGGCAGGGGGCATGCCTGCGGCATGTAAAAGTTCCCCGGCCAGGGATTGAACCTGAGCCACAGCAGTAACAACCAGATCCTTAACCCACTAGGCAACCAGGGAACTCAAATATTTAATATTTTAAAAATTGTTAAGGAGGACCAAAAAGGCAAAAGGGGACACAGAGGTCACAGAGATTTAGTAACTGCAGGAAACAGCATCCATCCTGGGGTGTGGCAGGGGGAGGAGGGACAGGTAATTAGAATGTGGAGCTGGGAAATGAGGGAGGTGCCTGGCTGACACTGCTGCCTCAGGAGCTCAGAGGGGGACTTCATGATGCTGGTACATCTAAGAGGCACACGAGGCTGATTCTGGAAATGCTGGAAAAAGCTAGGGCCTGGGACTAACGGCCACTGCCAAGGCAAAGAGCCGTAGCTCATGTGATGGTGTTGGCAACAGGAGGCAAAACAGGAACAAGCAAGTCCCTTCGCTCTCCTCCACCCTCCTCCTATCACCCCCACCGCAAGGCCTTAAAGGGAGCCAGCTGGCCAAGGATAGGTATAGTTTGCAGAGTCCCAGCCCCAGCATCACAGAGCAGAAGGCCAATCTGAAGCTGACAGTAGATAGCTTTTTAATAATTAACATAATCTGTCCTACAAGCACAATTAGAGACAAAGATAAGCAACACTGGCCCTGAGTACAAACAACCCTGGTTCCCGAGACGGTCTGAAAGCTCTGGTTGGTGCAAACTAACCTTGTCCCCTCAAAAAGACATGTTTCCAAGACTGATTTCTGCCCCAAGTGTTATCAGCCTTGCTTTGTCAGTACAAATCTTATTCTGTCTTCAATATAACGATCCACCCAGTGACAGGTTTGTGGGAAGGCAGCCCACGTCTTACTGGATCTGAGGTTCCTAGAGGGCCAGTGGCCGGGGCACAGGGATTGACAGGGGTGGAAAGCTCCACCTCCTGTATGGTGGCCTGTGCCATCAGCGTAGCCACCACATTCACATCTGATCACCTTAATCTGTCGCAACTTCCCTCATTTGTGGGATGTTTCTCTTTCTATACACGTGAAAGTTCTTTGTTTATATGTTCAGGGTAAATTTTCTTGGGATAGTGTCAGAACAGTAGCATATACATACCAATGGAAATGATTTTCACTGTAAGGGGCAGAATGAAAGAAAACAATGTAGAAATTTCCCTACTCCTTTGCATTCCGTTTGTTTATAAGGAAGACCTGGTATGAAGCATGCACAGTCTAGGAGGAGAGAGAAGAAAATGACAGGAAGGAAATTACCCTCATACCCAGGCAGGAAACAGAAGACTTCTTTGGAAAACTTTAATTGCTGAAAAAAGACCCATACAGCATTTGAAGGGCTCTCCCTTCTACAATAACAGAGAACCCAGGAAACAGAGCAAACTCTATTTGCCAACTCAAGAAATAGTACCCCAAGTACATCATTAAGAGTTAGAAATAATACTACAAAAATAGCTAAAAGTTGGGAGGTCCCTGGTAGTCTGATGGTTAGGATTCAGTACTTTCACTGCTGCAGCCCAAGTTCAATCCCTGGTCTGGGAACTGAGATTCTACATTAAGCTGCTGCACTCTGCAGCCAAAAAACAAACAAACAAAAAAAACTAAAAGTTAAAAATGAGTGCCTTTCCTAGCACCCAGAGGGTGATCTCCAAATACCATTTTCTACCAGTAACACTGAAAGGAATAAAGGCTGACTGGCAAAATGAGTAATCCCAGATCTGGAATCAGGAATGTATAAGATGAGCCTAAGTAGCCAATGGTTCTAGGAAGCAAGAAAGCTTTCGAAGACTACTGGAGTCATATCAAAAACAGAGAGGCCATCCTGAAGTATCCCACTGGACAAAGATGGGAAAATTTAAACATGAAAAGAATAACGAGGAGTTCCCGTCGTGGCTCAGTGGTTAATGAATCCGACTGAGAACCATGAGTTTGTGAGTTTGATCCCTGGCCTCACTTAGTAGGTTAAGGATCCAGTGTTGCCATGAGCTATGGTGTAGGTCGCAGACACGGCTCGTATCTGGATCTGGCGTTGCTGTGGCTCTGGCATAGGCTGGAGTCTACAGTTCCAATTGGACCTCTAGCCTGGGAGCCTCCTTATGCCTGCGGGAGCGGCCCTAGAAAAGGCAAAAGGACAAAAAAAAAAAAAAAAAAAGAAGAAGAAGAATGATTGCAATGGGCTGAATCCCTCAATATATAATACTCCATAAATTCATAATGATCTTTAAATAATTTAAACCCCAACGGGTATTTTAGAAGTTGCCAGTGAACCAACTCATTATTTTAAAAACTGGAATATAGAGGGAAAATTGAAGCACTGCCCCTGACTTTTCTAGATATACATTATTTCACTGTAACCAGTTAATGGGGGAAATTTCTTCTTTATAGAAATATTTATCCATAAATGCTAAAATTAGAAAATCAACATTTTGCAAGCTCGGGGCAACAATAATGACTCCAGGCAATAATAATCAAAAGCTGCTAACTCTTTAGGTAAAAGGTTGGTGGGAAACTTCATAATGATGCATGAAGCTAACTGTACCTGAGCCCACTAATTAATCTTAATATCATGAAAAGGGAAACAACCTGATAAAATGTGCCTCCTGATTTGATGTACTTAGTGTCACCTGCTAGCTACTCTGTCAGGAAAAGAAAAAGAAATTGAAGCTGAACTGAATCAATCCTCCAGAGCTAATTAAAATATAAAGGAAATTCAGGGGATAGAGGAATATATTAACATTTTAAATCACACTCCTAGGAAATGATCAGCAAAATCCAGAACACAGAAAATTCTACAACACAAATGGTCCTATTCTTCAACAAATACAGAACATTAAAAAAAAAAACTTGAATAGACATTTTTCCAAAGAAATATACAAATGGCCAATGAGCACATGAAAAGATGCTCAACATCGGTAGTCATTAGAGAAATGCAAATCAAAACCACAATGAGATACCATTTCACATCCACTCAGATGACTATTATGGAAAATACTTTAATTTTTTAAAAATGGAAAATAGCTGTCATCAAGCATGTGGCCCCAACGCTCAGAATAAATGATTTTAAGATCCTATGCATTATGGAGAAGATAATTCTTAAAACGGTAGAAGGAGAGGTAACCCTCAGCCCAGTACCCACCTTGATTTTATAGAAGGGAATCTTGATCATTGGTAGGGATTTGGCAGAAATAAATGAAGGGAACTTGAAAAGAACTACTCAGAGACCTAACTTCTAAAGTGAGTGCTTTTGAGAGAGATTGTGTTATGTGTCAGACCTCAGAAATGATCACAGTGTTCCCGTCTTTGCACTTTTGAGCCAGTGGAAGATAAACAGGTATTCAAATAAGGTCGATATAATGTGAGGCTGAGGAGAACAGACGTTATCCTCTAGGGACTGGAGGCCACTGCCATTGAAGGATTTAAGCTAGGGAGTTTCCACGATCAGATCTGGTGGCAATGTGGAGGATGATGGACAGGATGGGGAAAAATATGGAGGCAGGGAGACCAGTTAGATCCTGTACATTGACAGGAGCCTGGGGAACTGCAGCATGAAGCTGAGAACATTATTAGGATAATGTCCAGGGTGTGACTATGGGCTTGAGCTGTTGACACCTTCTAAGTCCTTAGAGCTGATGATGTCAAAAAACAAACAAAAAAACACACCAAAAAACCAGAATGTCTAAATGCCACTGATACAGATTTCTTCTTCAAGAATGCAAATTCATATTTTAGGTTTATAAACCAATATTTCTATGAATAAAATATAAGACATAAATGCATACCTCATTGAGTGTCAACATGTCTTCTACTCTGGTAGCACCACCTTCAGGCAGGGAAATTAACACCGTTTTGGCTATCTCCTTGAGAACTGTATCAATATGCATTTCACACAAGTCACTGATCTACCAGTAAGAAAACACATGTGGAAGAAAATTCTTCTCTCATCCAAAATGCACTTGAGTTATAAACTAATTTAGAAGGCTATATCTGGGTACTTGCATCCTGAGCCAAGCATAATTTGGTGGGAATATTAGGAGTACATCTGCAAAGAAAGCTTCATGTGGAACTGAAGTTTTATTGGGCAGCAACAACATGTGTTCCTTCGATCTTCATTCCAGTGCATGAATCATTACTCTCCCAGTTTTACAGCTAGAGAAACCCAGGGTCAGAGAAATCAAGTAACCTGAAGAGGAACACATAGCTGGTGAAAGTCAAAGAATCCTACCTAGATTTAGCTGACTGCCAAGCCTCTGGGTTTTGTCTATTACACAGTGCTGCCGCCACAGACAGACAAGTGCATCTAAAAAATATGCATGCTTTCTGCAGCAAACATGTCAGAGATCAAAAAGTCTCCAACTGAATGACTGCCTCATTGCATTAACATCAGATGATTAATATTTAAGCACTCCATTCTGCCATCTTCCACAGTCTACAATTATCCCATTTTTTAAACTACATTCTCAACCATCATTTTAACATATTAAAGGCAAGGTAATTCAGGGACAAAAACTAGGCAACCCTAAGTGAAAAGGCCCCAAATTAGCTAAAGAAACATAAAGCTTTTTTAAAACTCAATTAAAAGTCACACCCCTTAAAGAGCTTTCATAGATAATCAAAACTATTACTTAGAGCCTGAGTATTAATGTATGTGGCTTTAAAAAATTATCTCTCATACCTTCTTTAAGAGCTGACTGAACATATCTAAAACTGAATCAACTTCTTGAAAAAAGCTTTCGAGCGTTAAAGATGACCATGTTAATATTGTGAGCCCTTGTCTCAGCACAGATTCCACCTAGAAAAGAAAAAAGTTTCCACTATAAAAAAAGGGGCATCTGTATTTATTTTTTAAAGCTGCCTTTTTTATTACCTGGAAATATTATAGGCTGTATTTCCTTAATTTTATTTCCCCTCCACTACAGCTAGTAAAGGTGACTTTTTGTTTTTAATCACCTTTGGCTGTCATTGAAGCAATCATGGATTCTTAGCAAGTGCTCATTATTTAGATTTATTTGTTTTTAAAGGCAACAAAATTTAGACAAGTAATCATTCTGGAGGAAAAACAGAGCTATAAAGTTTAACTAGAAAGAGGGACTGGGCAAGAATGTATGCTCTACAATCCATAATCTATAGAACTGGAATCTAATTTTAAAGGACAGGGAAATCAATGAGAACCTTCAACATTACCAACCTTTTTCATTTTAGGGGCCATCAGATTGACAAACACAGGAGGCACTTCCTGACATAACTCATCATAATACTGAAGAAGACCCTGTTAAAAGTCAAAACAGCATGTTTCACTTTAATTTATTTTAAAGCAACAGTCATATTTTGATTCGTACCAGGAAGGTTTCATTATATCTACTTCCTCAAAAAGCCCTGGCAAGATGGGGGCTGCTTATTTATACTAATCTGCTATACTTCTGCCTCACCTGTAAATTACCCAAGCATCCCCTTTAAACATTAAGTCATTGGAGATTTCTAGATTTCCAGTCTTCATAATTATTATTTGTCTTTCTAGATTTATGCTATTTCAAGTGGCGTGGACAAATACCTTTTCACGATGTCTGTCATTACACATTTTTCCCCTTCTGTTCCTGGTCTTCTGACATGTTGCAACATACTTACCAGTGATGCCACACTTATCTTCTTGAATCAAAATAAATGCGTACACAATCAGAATTTTCTATTTGCTTCTAGATATTTTTTAGAGATGAACCGTAACGATCGATTTTTGACTATTTTGTAATTTACTGCACTGTGTAATGGAATGTGTGGACTCAAGTTAATTCTTCCCCAAATTAATAACATTAAACTGTTTTAATGTTTACTTAGTAGTTTCAAAGTTATTAATTCTTTTCCTCCTCTTCTGTTATTGTAGTTGAACTTTTCTGCACATGCAACACTTGGCAAAGGATTTTAACTTTCATAATATCATTCAATACTAACTAAAATCCTGTAAGATGCAGGGCTCCTGATATGAACCTTAATTTATAACAGTACTTTGACACTTAATCCTCTAAAGTCACAACTAGCCAATATGAAAAGCTAGGAGGGCTTGATGCGGAAGCCAAAGTTTCCACAATGTCAATGCTCCCCTGAGGTTTTTAATATATATAACAAATAATATTTTGACAAGAGCTAAAACTATTAAACTCCTAGATCAAGGCATATTGCATAAATCTTTGTGATTGGAATAAACAGAAATTTCTTAGAAATTGACACTAAAACACAAGGGACAAAAGAAAAAATGAATCAGACTTCGTCAACCTTTTAAAATCTTTGTGCTTCAAAGAATACTAGCAAGAAAATGAAAAGACAACCTACAGAAAAGAAGAAAATATCTGCAAATTGAAATTGATATAAGAGATTTGTATCCAGAGCATGTGATGAATTTTTACAACTCAATAATAAAAAAAAAAAGACAATCAACGCGATTTTTAAATGGACAACAATCTGGGAGTTCCCATTGTGGCTCAGCGGAAATGAACCCAACTAGTATCCATGAGGACCCAGGTCCAATCCTTGGCCTCGTGCAGTGGGTTAAGGATCCAGCATTGCTGTGAGTTGTGGTGTACGTCACAGATGTACCTCAGAACTGGAGTTGCTGTGGCTGTGGTGTAGGCTGTTAGCTGCAGCTCCAATTTGACCCCCTAGCCTGGGAACTTTTACATGCGGCACCCACGGCCCTAAAAAGCAAAAATAAATAAATAAATAAATAAATAGATAGATAGATAGGCAACAAATTTTTTTTTTTTTTTGTCTTTTTGCTATTTCTTGGGCCGCTCCCGCAGCATATGGAGGTTCCCAGGCTAGGGGTCGAATCGGAGCTGTAGCCACTAGCCTACGCCAGAGCCACAGCAACGCGGGATCCGAGCCACTTCTGCAACCTACACCACAGTTCACGGCAACGCCGGATCGTTAACCCACTGAGCAAGGGCAGGGACCGAACCCGCAACCTCATGGTTCCAAGTCGGATTCGTTAACCACTGCGCCACGATGGGAACTCCAAGGCAACAATTTGAAGAGACATTCCTCCAAAGATCTGTGAATGGCCAAGGAGAAAATGCAAATCAAAACTACATGGAAATACCACTTGACAACCAAATGAAGTTCAAATGAAAAAGAGATTTAACAGGCGTTGGTAAGGATGTGGAAAGTGGAACCATCACCCACTGCTGGTGGGAATATAAAGTAATGTAGCCTTTTTGGAAAACAGAGTGTATCAGTTATTCAAAAGGTTAAACATAGAGTTACCAAGTTACTGAAACTCAGCAATTTTACTCCTAAGTATATCCCTAAGAGAATGAAAACATATGTCCCCACAAAAGCTTGTGTACAAGTGTTCATAGCAGTATTCCTCATAATGTAAAAAATGGAAACAACCCAAATATCCATGGACAAATGAATGGATAACTAAAATGTGGTAGAATCATGCAAAGGAATATTATGTGGCCATGAAAAGGAATGAGGTACTGATACCTGGCACAATTATGAACGAACTTTGAAAATACTCTGCTAGGTTAAAGAAGTGAATCACAAAACACTGCATAATGAATGATTTCATTTGTACGAAATGCCCAGAATAGGCAAATCCATAGAGACAGTAAGAAGATTAGTGGTTGTCAGGGGAGGATGTAGAAAGTGTGGGGGGGGGAATGAGGAGTGACTGCTAATAGATGTGGGGTTTCTTTGGAGAAAGATGACAATGTTCTAAAATTGGTTATGGTAATGTTTCTGGAACTTTATGAATATATTAAAACCATTAAATTGTATACATCAAATGAATGAATTATATGGTAGTGAATCATATCTCAATAAAGCTGTTATTTTAAAAAACTGGTTTTGAGACTCTCTCTTCTATTACTCTGAACTTTTCTGTGGTTCCTACATTTTCCCCCACAAGGTGGAGAATCATTTTCCACTCATGTCATTTTACAATCAGCCTACTTCATTAATTTATATCTTACTAGCATCCTTAATATTATATTATAAAATATAATGCACTTAATTTATAAAATTATAGTATTAAGAATTTTTAAAGCTCACTATTCATCACTGTCACTATCCAGAAGTATAAGTCTGATTCTTTTTTTTTTTTTTTTAGGGCCATATGGAAGTTCCCAGGTGGGGTTGAATTGGAGCTGTAGCCATTGGCCTATGCCACAGCCACAGCAATGCCATATCTGAGCCACATCGGCGACCTACACCACAGCTCAGGGCAATGCGGGATCATTAACCCACTAAGCAAGGCCAGGGATCAAACCTGCATCCTCATGGATACTAGTCAGATTCGTTTCTGCTGAGCTATGATGGGAACTCCTAAATGTGATTTCTGATAATATTTTCACTTTCTGCTTTTCAACTCCAATCTTGTCTTTTGTTTGCACATCAGTATTTTAAAGCTATCAAGAATCGACAATGGAAAATCAGCTATAATAAAAAAATTTTTTTAAAAGACAGTGGAACAGAATAGAATTTGGAGCCCAGAAATAAATCCATGTATATATATTGGAGTTCCCGTCGTGGCGCAGTGGTTAACAAATCCGACTAGGAACCATGAGGTTGCAGGTTCGGTCCCTGCCCTTGCTCAGTGGGTTAAGGATCTGGAGTTGCCATGCACTGTGGTGTAGGTTGCAGACACAGCTCAGATCCTGCGTTGCTGTGGCTCTGGCGTAGGCCAGTGGCTACAGCTCTGATTCCACCCCTAGCCTGGGAACCTCCATGTGCCGCGGAAGCGGCCCAAGAAATGGCAAAAAGACAAAAACAAAACAAAGCAAAACAACAAAAAAAAAACTAAACAAAACCATGCATATATATAGTCAACTTATTTACAAGGAAACAAGAGTATACTAGGAGCCAAAAATGTACAATGGCCAAAGGAGAGTCTCGTCAATAAATGACATCAGAAAACTGGACAGCCACATGCAAAAGTATGAAACTGGACCGCTATCTTATACTATACACAAAAACTAACTCAAAATGGATTAAAGCCTTAAATGTAAAACCTGAAACTGTAAAATTCCTAGAAGTAAACATAGGGTAACCTTTTATCAGTCTTAGCCATGATTTTTTTGGGGGTTTAACACCAAAAGCACAAGTAATAAAAGCAAAAATAAATGTGAGACTACATCAAACTAATAAACATCTGCACAACAAAGAAAACCATCAACAAAATGACAAGACAACCTATATAATGGGAAAAAATATTTATAAATCATATATCTGGTAAAGAGTTAATATCTAAAATATATAAAGAACTCACACAACTCAATAGCAAGCAATCCAGTTAAAACATAGGCAAAGGAACTGAATAGACCTTTTACTAAAGACTTAAATGCAACCAATAGAAACATGAACTAAAGAGACCTTTTACTAAAGAAGACTTAAAAGTAGCCAATAGTGACCATAAATCACAGGGAAATGCAAATTAAGACCATAATGAGATACCATCTCACATCTATCAGAATAGCTTTTAACACAAAAAGAAAATAGGAGTTCCCATCCTGGCTCAGTGGTTAAGGAACCCGACTAGCATCCATGAAGACACAGGTTCGATCCCTGACCTCGCTCAGTGGGTTAAGTATCTGGTGTTGCCGTGAGCTGTGGTGTAGGTCTCAGACTCGGTTCGGATCTTAAGTTGCTGTGGCTGTGGTGTAGGCCGGCATCTACAGCTCCGATTGGACCCCTGGCCTGGAAAACTCCAAATGCCACAGGTGCAGCCCTAAGAAGACAAAAATAAAATAAAATAAAATAAAATAAATAACAAATGCTGGCGAGGATGTAGAAAATAAGTATACTCGGGCACTGTTGGTGGGAATGCAGACTGATGCAACCATTATGAAAAAAATGATTCCTCAAAAAACTAAAGTAGAACTACCATATTATCCAGCAGTTCCACTTTTGGGTATTTACTCAAAGAATATAAGAACACTAATTTGAAAAGATATATGCACCTGAATGTTCACTGCTGTATTAGTCACAATAGCCAAAATATGGAAACTGTCTGTCAGCAGAGGAAGGGATGAAGATGAGGTGGTATATGTGGAATATTGTTCAACCATGAGAAAGAAGGACACCTTGCCATTTGTAACAACATGGATGGACCTTTAATGCATTGTGTTAAGCAAAATAAATCAGAGAAAGACAGATACTGTATCATATTGTTTATATGCAGAACTAAAAAAAGCCAAACTCGTAAAAATAGAGAGTAGAAAAGCAGTTGCCAGGGGCAGTGGGGTAGAGGAAATAGGGAGGTATTGGTAAATGAGTACAAACTTTCAGCTATAAGATGAATAAGGTCTGAGGAGCTAATATATAATATGGTGACTGTAGTTGAAAATACATTATCATATAATTGAAATTTGCTAAGAGAATGGAACTTAAATATTCTTATATCTAAATCTATGTATATCATATATATAAATCTATATCTATATATCATAGATACAGATATATATAGTGACAGATATGTTAGTTAACTGACTAGATGGAAGGAATCTTTTAATAACAGACATGTACATCAAATCATCGATATACACTTTCAATATCTTACAATTTTATTTGTCAACTATGTCTCAATAAAGCTGAAAAAATTAAAGGAATCAACATAATAATAAATTTCTTCTCAGTGCCATGTCAGCATAAAGATGTCTTTTTTTTAAAAAACACACACAAAAAACGAAACTTCTTTCCAAAGAACTAGAAAATAGAATCTATCTTACCTGCAAATACAATTTATCTCCTTTCAATTTACTTTCCAATTTTAGCAATCTTTTTGCCTGTTCTGGTACATCCAGCTTCATTTTTATCATGCACTTAGTTTCCCGAACAACTTCTAAAATTTTGGGATCAAAATTAACCAGCAACTTCCCTGTTTCTGGATGTCGCACAAAAAGCGTGGCTTGCAAAGCTACAAATAAACAATTGTTGGCATTACTTATTCCAGATTTCTGCTTCCAGTCCTGTTGATATGCCTCTCTTTCCCGGACTACTGACTTCTTAGGAGCATAATAATAGTTTTGGATACGCCAGGTGCTAAGACACAGTATCTGACACATGATCAGTGCTCAAAACTTTGATAAGTGAATGCAAAGCGTCTACAAACCATAAATCAGATCCAGAAATATAAAGGGACCAAGAATGGTTAGCTTTTGTGCTATGAACTGCAATACTTTTCTGGGTGGATCTAAGAGAGCTGTAATGCAGTGTTAGATTATTTTTATGGATTGTGATTTAATCTCTGGGAGGGAATATTGGAAAAATGTGTCCAACTACAAAATATGATACACCTCATAATTTCAAACCCATTTCCACACCTAAACCCCAAACTGGGCTTCTTTAAGGAGATTTATCTGAATTAAATCTCTATCCTATATTTCTGATAACCAGGCTCAATATCAGTAAGAAATAGTTATTAAACACTATTGAGTTGTGAACTCCTAGGATGTAGAGGAAGATTTTTTTCTACCCTACATTTGAGTTCTACATGAACATTATTCATACAAATAGGCACTTTCGGTTATGTTTTTAAGAATTGAAATGCATAATCCCAAATGTTTCATGCTGAATAGCCTTAGATCATTTGTTACCCTGACATGAATTACTTCTAGAGGCATAACAATAACACACTTATAGACAAGTATGTGCCAGCTTGAGTTGCATCTTATATTAACAAAACACTGCTAACATGAGAATTCATAAATATCTTTCAAGCCTCACACTACTTCATAGACTATGGCTACATTAAAATTTCTAGTAAAACAGGAGTTCCCGTCGTGGCGCATTGGTTAACGAATCCGACTAGGAACCAATGAGGTTGCGGGTTCGGTCCCTGCCCTTGCTCAGTGGGTTAACGATCCAGCGTTGCCGTGAGCTGTGGTGTAGGTTGCAGACGCGGCTCGGATCCCGCGTTGCTGTGGCTCTGGCGTAGGCCGGTGGCTACAGCTCCGATTCAACCCCTAGCCTGGGAACCTCCATATGCCGCGGTAGCGGCCCAAGAAATAGCAAAAACAACAACAAAAAAGACAAAAGACAAAAAAAAAATTTCTAGTAAAACAAAATAGTTTGTATATCCCTTTGAAGTTGGTTGACTTTTAATCAACAGATAAAATTAGCCTTGATATGATTTTTTTTGGCCATATCTGCAGCATGTGGAAGTTCCCAGGCCAGGGATCAAACCCTCATCACAGCAGCAACCTCAGCCACTGCAATAAAAATGCCAGATCCTTAACCCAATGTACCACCAGGCAACTCCTTGATATGATTCTTAACAATGTTGGTTTCATGAGGATTTCAACTAAAATCTTTACCCAAATTATTTGGAATCTTTTTAAAATCTGTCTAGAAATAATTCATCCTCCCAAATGAATTCTAAAATAACCTTAGAACATTCATTTAATGAAATTTGTTTCCTTAAGGCAGTATTGAGCTTT
Organism: Phacochoerus africanus; assembly: GCF_016906955.1. Taxonomy (NCBI): domain Eukaryota; kingdom Metazoa; phylum Chordata; class Mammalia; order Artiodactyla; family Suidae; genus Phacochoerus; species Phacochoerus africanus. The sequence continues at coordinate 35,476,240 of NC_062552.1, read as the reverse complement.
CTTGAATGGACAAAATAGTCAGCAAGACCACTAAGAATAATGACAGCCAGGAAGTCTGCTCTGGGACTGAGTGAAAATTTTGTTCTATGGGAATCATTATCAGAGAAACTTGATAGAGCAACCCAAAGAGGACAACAGTAGGCCCTCAAATATTATTCCAAGTTCCTATATAATTAAATATAGTCACATCAATATAACAGTAAGACACCTTCCAGAGCAATTCATTTCCATTAGTCTGTATTCACAAGAATGGCAGGTATGGATCCTGACTCTGCCACTTCCTAGCTCTGTGACTCTGGGCAATTTACTTAACTTCTCAGTATCTCAGTTTCCTTGTTTGTAAAATGAGGATGATAATAGTTTTTCATATGGTTGCCATGAGGATTAGACCAATTTGAATATGTAAAGTGCTCAGACAAATCTTGGTGCATGGTAAGCAGATAATGGCTGTTACTTAAAGGACATGAAGATGAAACAGGCATAGAGAATATTGCTGGAATATATAGGGGAGATAAGACAGATATACAAAGCAAGAGAAGTCATGATAAAGTGTGTGGAGGACTCTGGAGGAGGAAGACATTATTATCTGCCAGGAAGAACAGGAAGGGTCAGGTGACTGTTGAATTTGTTACGGAACATGTGCAGATAAGAGGAAAAACCAGCAGGACAAAAAAAAAAAAAATAGAAAAGTACATAGTATGGTAGAAGCAAAGCAGTCATGCTCCATATTTCAATTGCTAAAAGTTCTTTTTGCCCTTTCCCACAATGTGAATTTTAACCTTCTCTGAATGCTCCTTCGAGACCATGGTCTCATTAGGGTCCACAGTGTCCTACCATACGTGTTACACAGAAACAGCTGGCCTGATGGAAGTGGTGTATTAAAGGCTTAACTAAGGGGCCAGTTGGGAAGATACCCTGCAGGGTTGAAGCCCTGTCCTCCAGGAGACACACATGCAGTGAATCAGTGGCCTGTATATAGTCCTGTGTCCCCAGTAGCTGAAATACATGGGTCTGGATCCAAGAGGCAGAACTAGGAGTAGCCCCCCTCACCATCACTCCCAGTGACCTAAGCTCTGAATTTGTATTTCCTCTGCCTGCAGCTCCATGCTCTGCTGAAGTGGAGATCCTGGTGTTGGAGGGAGAAACCTTTCTACCAAGGGACACAGTCAGGGTTCCACCAAAGTTATGGATAAAAGATTAAGCTTAATAAGGGACAAAGCAGGAACTGTAAGGACCAATGGTTGAGTCCACAAAATAACAACATCACGATGATGCCAGCGTGGATGGCTGATGGTTTAAAACCATCCACCACCATCTCACACATAATTCTGCCCAACACCTTGGCACCCTTCAGAGGTACTCAGACATGGTACCTAATTCTCTTAATTTACTGGTAATCAAAATTGAAGTTAAATTCAGTCATAGGAAAAGAAAGACATGGAGGGAGGTGAGAAAAGAGGAGGGGGGAAGGAAGGGAGGAAGGAAAGAAGGAAAGAAGGAAGAAGGAAAAGGCAAGGAGAAAGGGAGAAAGGAAGGAAGACAAGCAAGCTGCAATTCTTTCTCCCCTGATTGACTGAGCTTTGAATCCACAGCATGATAAAACTGAATCTAAAAACATTCCCAAATCTAGGAGTTCCCGTCGTGGCTCAGTGGTTAACGAATCTGACTAGGAACCAATGAGGTTGCGGGTTTGGTCCCTGGCCTTGCTCAGTGGGTTAGGGATCCGGCGTTGCCATGAGCTGTGAGCTGTGGTGTAGGTCGCAGACGCGGCTCGGATCCTGCGTTGCTGTGGCCCTGGCGTAGGCTGGTGGCTACAGCTCCGATTCAACCCCTAGCCTGGGAACCTCCATATGCCACAGGAGTGGCCCAAGAAAATGGCAAAAAGACAAAAATAAGTAAAAAAATAAATAAATAAAAATAAAATAAAAAATAAAAACCTTCCCAAATCTATGGAGAAATATCCATAATGAGTCCTGATATTTACTTTTAAAAACTGTTTTTCAGGAGAAAGACATAATCTTGGTACATCGACTTTAAGGCCATGATGATTTCTGCTTATAAAATCAGGGTGTTATGAACTGCAAAGAAATAAATAACTGTATCATCCCCAAATCTAAGTTTAACCATCATAAAGTTATATAAAGAAAGATATAAACATTCTCCAGAACCACAAACTCATCCAAAATCACCTAACGCCGGCTCGGTAGCGTCATTACAGCGTCTTACACACACCTTGCTGTAACTGCGAGATCTCTTTCATCCAGGCCATGTGATAGACCACCTCGAACTCCACCAGAACATAGGAAAGTTTATTATACTGACGAATGACCGCTTTGCCTTCCACACTTGACAAAATTTCCGAGTTTTTCTGTTTTGCGAGGGACAAAGAAAGATTTATTTTTCAAAGCCTGCTGATTGTTTTCCAATCTAAACTGGAAAGCTGTTTATACTTTAAATGACATCAAATAATGATGTTACCCATTTAGATGTTGCCTCAGAGATGAGGAAGGCCAGACAAGCTAGAGATGGAAGTAGGGAAACATGATCAGTGGAAGGGGGAAAGTGGAAAAGAAATAAAGGATTTAAAAAGAAACGTTTCTGGGCCTACCGCTGGCCCCAGGCACTCAGAGTCTCACCTCCCACTTTTCTGCGCAAAATACAATAGACTGACTTTCCTTGAGCTCTGAATATCAGGGCAAATTCCTAAATTCCAGCACACACACACAAAAAAAGCAAGTACATACCAAAGAACAAAAATCAAATTTCTTTATGTAAAAATTGAAAGTTTTATGTTTCGCTTCCCATATATCAAAACCAGAGCAATCTCTGCTCCGTGACTGTAAAGTCAACAAACAACTGAGTCCCCCCCGCCGCCCCCCAGCTTCTTGTCTAAAGCTAGCATTTTAATTTTCTTTTTTTTTTAATATTGAGAACAGTCAAATAGATGATAGCAGCCAAACAGAAACAGAAACTTAATATTTAATAATGCCTAAATAATAAAATTATTGGCAAGACTATTGTTTTACAGTGATTGTGTTCTCTATTTTGGCCTAAGATACAATACTAAGCAAACCAATCCTGCTTTGATACTTTCTTTAAAAAACCAAGAAAGCAAAACAAAACAGAAAAAAAACAAAGAAAAGACAAACTGGCAATTTCAGGATGTCCATAGAGCCTAAGATGGTACCTGTGTTTTTCAGAAATCTAATCATCTTAAGGATGAAGAGAACGAATGCACTCGATTATACTCTGCTCTTGGCCTCAGTTCTTGAAGGAGGACTGCACTCCGAGGGCATCCCCCTTCACTAAGGTGTTCCCGTGACCTGTCGGTCTACACACAGAAGTTAGTTACAGCACTAGGCCTGTGCTACACTGTTTTCAAAACAACCATTTTCCAAAAGCCTTTATAAAGTGTCCTGTATTATTAAAAGTCATAAAGTTATAAGATTCATCCCCTTAGAGATGAGCTATAATGAAACGGGCTTGTTGACCAGACAAGAAAGAACTGGCTTAGTCTTTCTCAAGCCTATTTGTAAACTAAATTTTCTTTGCCCAGTAAGGAGAATTAGTTCTAGCTATTTTAATGGACACACGTTATAGGATAAAGTAGCTTTCTTGCATTAAAAGCCACCACAATCCACATACTGTACATTTAATGCTGGCTTACAAAGAAATAGTTGATGGGCTCGCTTATCCGGCGATAGAGCTGCCTCACCCAAAGGATTTTTCCTGCTGTAGGAGGCATGTTTCGGGCAAGAGGGGGGTCATCCTTTTGAGAATGATAAAGCTGTAATTAAAGGTATGGCATTAATGTTTGAAATCTAATACAGAGGAAAAGGCAAAAAATATATCCAGCTATATCTGTACTGATGTTTTCCCGTTATCCACATGTTTTACACACAGAGGTAGTCGATAAATACATCAACGCCCTCAGAGATATCAACCTGAGGCTCAAGGACGATGATGTTTACACTGTGTGACACTTAATTCTCTCTTAATCCTATATCCTGTCATGTGTATATTTTTTTCCTGCCCTAATTTTAAGGATACACTCAAAAGTAGGAGCGCACAGCTACATTATACCTGTCATAATATTCTCTGGAGTTTATGAGAATATTATGACAGGTATATTTTGACACACAAAAGTACTAACTTAGATGGGCTTTCCCATACCCACATGATTGTGCTCATAAAAAGACAGTTGTCAGGTGCAAAGGGGTGCACATCTGGCTGTTCAGGGACACACTGCCGGCACCTTCCCCATAGAGAGAGGCGCATCACAGATACTCAGCAAAAAGCTTGGCACAAGATAACGATGGCAAATACGTCCAGAATATTCTTTTTTTTTTTGTACTAAAGTACCATTCTGTTTATAAACAGGATACTCACCTTCTTAGTAGCTTCAAGTTCAGCCACATAGTACTGAAGAATACGCTCAACTGTATGATTTATTTCTAACTGAAGACAAGGAATGTTCAGTTTCTGGAATCTAAAAGCAATTGAAGGTAACAATTTAAAAGTAAATGAGAAACATACTTAAGAATTGCTGCAGGAGTTCCCATTGTGGCTCAGTGGGTTAAGAACCTGACATAGTGTCCATGAGGGTGTGGGTTCGATTCCTGGCCTTGCTCAGTGGGTTAAGGATCTGGCATTGCTGCAAGCTCAGATCTGCTGTTGCCATGACTGTGATGTAAGTCTGGAGCTGCAGTTCCAATTGGACCCCTAGCCCAGGAACGTCCATATGCCAAGGGTGCAGCCGTAAAAAGAAAAAGAAAAGAACAGCTGCAGTCCTAAAAATCTGTTCACTCATTTGACAAATATTTAAACCAGGCTTCACATGCTGGCCTAGGATACAGTGATGAACAAGACTGTACGGCTCTAGCCCCCTTGGAGCCAACAATTATCATATGGAAAAAGTAGAGATTAGTCAAGAGTGACATAAATAACTTTAAATTATAAGGTTGGGAGAAATGCATGTAATAGGGGAACCCGGCCAAGTCTGGGGTGTCAAGAAAGACCTCCCTGAGAAAGCGACATCAGAATTGAGGTTAAAAAGATGAGTGGGGAGTTGTTTTAGCAAAGATGGAAGGGGAGCTCACTGACTGTCTGATACTACTGCTCATGTCACTCTAAAGAGCCATAACGATACTAGTGATTTTGTCAGCCAAATGTCGCCTCCACTTAGAGACTAAGCAATACACAGGATGTGCTAGAACCGTAACATTCTAAAGTGAGCTGACACCAACATACTGTAAGTAAAAAGAGAGACAGAAAGAGAAATTGCCAAGAAAATCGTACCGCCATCTGCCTATACAATACTGTCACTTGTAATCACTTCATGTCTGTTTTGACCTCATGTAAGGTTTCACAGCGTGATTCATCATTAGAGAGACTGGAATTACGACAAAGTCAGACACAAACCCGGATCCATTCTCAGGGGAGAGTTCCAAGAGGGTCCCTGACACGAGTTGTGAACCCTCCCTGAGCTGGGGGAAGGATGGGCTGGGCCAGACTCTAATCCAGGCTTTCCTGCCCTTTAGGGGAGCACTGCTGCCAGGACTAGGAGGAAAGGAAGCTGCAGGAGTGCTTGGGGGGTACAGGGGCGGAGGGGGGGGGAGAATAGACAGGTTGGGAATATACTGCTCCTAGGTAATTTTACTTTTAGAAATCTTTTCAGTGTGCAGAATTAAGCATTACTTGTTCCCTTTTGAATAATTTTTTTTTTTTTTTTGGCTGCATCTGTGGCATATGGAAGTTCCCTGGCCAGGGATCAAATCCAAGCCACAGCTAGGACCCACACCACAGCTGCAGCAACACCAGATCTTTAAATCATTGCACCATGCCAGAATCGAACCTGAACCTCAGCAGCGACTCAGGCTGCTGCAGAGACCCAAGCTGCTGCAGGGACAACAATGGATCCTTAATCTGCTACACCACAGTGGGAACGCCTCCTTTCCAAGAACGCTTATGAAATTAACTACAACGTATTGCATGGCTGGGCGGAAAAATGTGAAATCACTTCATTTTCTTGTTGAAAAATTGCCACAAAAATTGCAATGAAGGGAGTTCCCATCATGGCTCAGTGGTTAACAAACCCAACTAGCATCCATGAGGACGCAGGGTCGATTCCTGGCCTCACTTTGTGGGTTAAGGATCCAGTGTTGCCGTGAGCTGTGGTGTAGGTCAAAGACATGGCTTGGATCTGGCGTTGCTGTGGCTGTGATATAGGCTGGCAGCTGTAGCTCTGATTGGACCCCTAGCCCGGGAACCTCCATATGCCTCAGGAGTGGCCCTAAAAAGATGAAAAGACCAAAAAAAAAAAGCAATAAAAGATAAAAGACTATATTTCAGATTTTCACCAGTCCATTTAATCGTCATTGAAAGATCAATGTTTGTAAGTTTTCAATTTTATATAGGAGAGATTTACAAATTTTTTTGAAATTGTTATTTTCAGATGTAAAATTATCCCACCTAGAATCTCTACCACTAAATGCATTATAAATACCTTTGCAGCAGCTGAAGTGCCTGCTGAGAAGACAAGATTTTTCCAAAAGTACTATTCATAAATGCCTGTATTTGTACCTAAAATACAATATTAATGTTTAAATGACTTTCTTGAATTAAGGAGATTAGTTTTGTTTAACAACAAAGAATCAGAATAGCCTTTAACACATTTCCTAACTAACCATCTAGAACTGTACTGTCCAGTATGGTGGCCAATGGCCGCATGTTTCTCCTGAGTACCGGAAGTGTCACTACTTGGAAGTGAGATGGGCTATAAACATAAAGGACACACTAGATTTCAAAGACCTAGTACAAAGAAAGAATATAAAATATCGCAATGGTTTTTATATTAATGACATGTTAAAATAATATTTTGAATATGTTTGGTTGAATAAAGTACATCATTAAATTTAATTTTACCTACTTCATTTTACTTTTTAAGTTACATACGTTGTTTGCATTTGACACTCATTATTTATTGGACATTGACTGAGAGAATTTATGAAAGGGGCGAAGGTCCCTTACCGAGCATATTTCTTTGGGAGACTTAGAATTTCTAAGCATGTCGCATGCTTAGAGCAATGAAATGACACTATAGACACCCAAGGTCAACAGGTATCATTGTCCTACACTGCTGTTCTCAGAAATCTCTCTGTCATGCTAAGGAGGAATAAGAAGCAGAAAATATTCTTCTGAGATCCCACCATCCCTAGCAGTGAACTCCAAACTCCTGGTGCCCAACTGAAGCCCTTTGCAAATTACTCATAGGCTTTATTGGTACTGTCTACAAATATATGCCATGCCCATTAATCAAACATTGGAAAAGGAAAAAGTTGAGACACTGATCCCTCTTTTTAAATACTAACAAGCTAATGTGGCCTCTAACTTTACTGAAAACTAAATTTGTATCTAAGACCAAAGTAAAGGCTTCAAAACATATAATCTTTATTAGGAAATCAAAGGGAGTTCCCATCGTGGGTCAGCGGAAACGAATCTGACTAGTATCCATGAGCCCTGGCCTCACTCCATGGGTTGAGGATCCAGCATTGCTGTGAGCTGTGGTGTAGGTCATAGATGTGGCTCAGATCTGGTGTTGCTGTGGCTGTGGCGTAGGCCAGTGGCTATAGTTCCCATTCGACCCCTAGCCTTGGAACTTCCACATGCCTCAGGTAAGGCCCTAAAAAGACAAAAGAAGAAGAAAGAAAGAGAGAGAGAGAGAGGGAGAGAGAGAGAAATCATAAAAACAGATTAAGTGATAATTTTGGGGTTGGTTTTTTCTTTTTTGGCTGCACCTGTAGCATATATAAGTTCCCAGGCCAGGGACTGAATCTGAGCCACAGCTTTGACCTATGCCACAGCTGCGGCAATGTAAGATCCTTAACCTACTGTGCCACAGAGGGAACTCCTAGTAATAACTTTTTTAAAAAACACAAATTCCCATTGCCATAAAGATAAAAATATAACTCCCAAGGCCAAACACTGGAAGTAATAACTAAAATATATCTTAATACAGAGAGCTTAACTTTCAAAAACTGAAAGGAAATCTGTGACAAGCAGAAAAAGTGTTCTCGTTAGAATTTTAGGAACTTTTTGATTTATATTGCCTAGATTACATGTAAGGTGGTTTTTAAAGAGTCTTTTAAATAAGTACATAAGAAAAATATATCATTTTCCTCACCCTCTTAGCAGGAATTTAAGACTTAAGAGATGGACAAAATATATTCTTGTCCCTCTCTGTGTCGCCAGGACACTCAACAACAAAGCGGAGACCCTTCCCTGGGGCTAAACATGGGTTGACAGTAGTTTTCAAAATAAGCCCAAAAGGTGAGAGAGAAATATGTTACAGTCTCACCCTTCAGCTATGACAAACAGGATGAAGGCCCCTTCAGAGCCGAGCCCTGAGTAGCCCAGAGAATGTGGCGGTGAAGTGCAGCCAAGGGAAAAGAGACCTATTGGCCTCACATGGTCTCAAAGCTGCCCACGCTTAAACAATAAGGCATACAGATTCTCTCTTAGACTGGAAAAGTGACATTGGCTCCTTGGCATGGCAAAAATCAAATACAATTCTAAGTGTAAATTAAAAATAAATCCTAGCTACAATCCCTTTGGGCTGCTGGTTAGTCGCTGATGTCTTTTATTGAATATGCTCATTTTTCACTAAAAAAAAAAGATGAAAAATATTTTGTTGACTAGGTAGAAAATTATTCATGCCAGCAAATTTGTTGATCAATTTGCAACAGTAATTTGTAATAAATAGCAAATATGTGAATTTTGTTACTATTGATTACATTTCAGCTTTAAGAAGGTAAAAGTAAGTATGTATAATTACTTACCTCCAAACCATTGATTTTTGTCATGAAATCTAAGAAATCTGTATCAAATTCTGTCCTTCTTGGATCCAGAATATCATACTGCTTTTTCTTAACCCCTTGATATATATTTTTGAATTTTATTGCCATAATGTCTATTCCCTCTATGGTAGAATTGCTCAAGGCTGAATATGTTTGCACAATAGTTATCATTTCTGTAATCTTAAAAAGAAAAAGTGTTTATTTTAAAAATTAGAAATTAGCACCTTTCCCTAGAATAAGTTATTAGCGCACCATTGATTTTTTTTTTTTTGTCTTTTTGCCTTTTCTAGGGCCACACCCACGGCATATGGAGGTTCCCAGGCTAGGGGTCTAATCGAAGCTGTAGCCGCTGGCCTACACCACAGCTTACAGCAACGGCGGATCCTTAACCCACTGAGCAAGGCCAGGGATCGAACCCACAACCTCATGGTTCTTAGTTGGATTCGTTAACCACTGAGCCATGATGGGAACTCCTGCACCATTGATTTAAAACAAACGAATAAACAAACAAATAAACAGGCCCCAGAATCATTTAACTAAAACCAACCAGAGGAGATAGAACAATAGACAAATCTCTGTCTCATCATCACTACTATTAAAAATTCTGACCACATTTCAGGGTAACTTTTATGCCCCATCTTTGAGAATATGGGTATCAATATCCACCAATTACACCTGGGAGAGATGGCGGATGATTTAAGATGTTCTGTCATAAGCAGAGAGTTTACAACCTTTCTCAGAATCTGATCGCACTGTCTTTCAAGAGGTGGGGGGTGGAGGGTAAGTAAAAGTCCTTGCAGATGTCTAAACAGCTTCACCCTTTTCTTGAAAATCTTCTGAAAATCATTTCCTGGATCCCTGGATTCAAAAGCTTTACCACTCTCCTTGACCCTCCCTCACTAGAGTTCTGATTTGTAACACCAGCAGAAATCCACATTCAGGTAAAGGAAAGACCCCCACGACCCTGAAAGATGACCACAATCACTTCCGGCCCATGAAGAACCCTAAGAAATCCTCACAATGAAATTTATTTCAGAAACCACTGACTGGCTCCATCTCAATGTACCAACACCACCCACTTCACCAAAGGGGAAAAAAAAAACCTTCCATGTCCACAAGCTACTCAGTTCCTTCATCAGTGATTTGTCATTTTGATTCCTGCCCTGGAGAACAACGCTCAAAGCTTCCCACCCCTTCTCTTCTCTCCCACAAATGTTCAGGGTGAGAAGAAAAGAAAACTAAAGACAGAGCTCTTGGTCACCCCAATACTCACCAAGATTTACAAGGCAGGAAGAGGAAGAAGAATCAAAGGATATGGTACACACCTAATTCTGGTTCTTTAGGGCAGACTAACACTCAATGAGCCATCAAGTCTCCATGTACCAAAAAAGGTGCTTTTCAAGTACCCTAAGTTCACACACTAGAACTTTCCTTAGAGATCTCCACATCTTGGAAAGTATCCATGAGGATGCGGGTTCGATCCCTGACCTCGCTCAGTGGGTTAAAGATCCAGCATTGCCATGAGCTGTGGTGTAGGTCGTAGATGAGACTCGGATCTGGCATTGCTGTGGCTATGATGTAGGCCAGCAGCTGCAGTTCTGATTCAGCCCCCAGCCTGGGAACTTCCATATGCCACAAGTGCATACAGATTCCCTAAAAAGTGGGGGAAAAAACAAAAGATCTCCATACTTCCGCCCAACTCTGAGGTCTTAGCTCTCCAACCCCAAACTCAGTTCTGTCTGTCCTTTGACTGTAGCACTTGGTCATCCTGACATCTGAATCTCAGCTTTCCCTTCTGTCTCTCCTCTTCACCTAGTTAAGTGTTCACAGGGGTGGCCCAACAGTGGTCCCTGTTGTGCCCCACTCATCAGGGGAAGCCCATACAGGCAGCTCAGTAACTGTCTCTAGAGCATGATAAAAAAATTCTGACCACATTTCAGGGTAACTTTTATGCCCCATCTTTGAGAATATGGGTATCAATATCCACCAATTACACCTGGGAGAGATGGCAGTCAGCCAGAGGATTCTTATCACAGGGGAGCTGGAATAAACTGGTAACCAGGATGCACTTCAAGCAAGGCCTCTAGGGGGCACTGCATTAGCTCTGACTGCAGAGCCCTGTGCTGTAAAGTTGTATTATTAAGACTACAGGTTGACTATACTAACTAAGGCAATCTATAGATTCAATGCAATCCCTATCAAATTACCAAGGACATTTTTCACAGAACTTGAACAAAATATTTTAAAGTTTGTTTGGAAGCATGAAAGACCCAGAATAGCCAAAGACATCCTGAAAAAGAAAAATGGAGCTGGAGGAATCAGGCTCCCGGACTTAAGACTATACTACAAAGCAACAGTCGTCAAAACTGCATGGTACTGGCACAAAGACAGAAATATAGATCAGTGGAACAGGATAGAAAACCCAGAATTAAACCCACGCACCTACAGCCAACTCATCTATGACAAAGGAGGCAAGAATATACAATGGAGAAAGGACAGCTTGTTCAATAAGTGGTGCTGGGAAAACTGGACAGCCACATGGAAAAGAATGAAATTAGAACACCCCCTAACACCATACACAAAAATAAACTCCAAATGGATTAAAGACCTAGATATAAGACCAGATACTATCAAACTCCTAGAGGAAAACATAGGCCAAACACTCTCTGACATAAATGACAGCAACATCTTCTCAGATCCACCTATCAGAGTATTGACAATAAAAAGTAAAATAAACAAATGGGACCTAATCAAACTTCAAAGTTTCTGCTCAGCAAAGGAAACCCTAAACAACACAAAAAGACAACCCACAGAATGGGAGAAAATCTTTGCAGGTGAATCGACTGACAAGGGATTAATCTCTCAGATTTATAAACAACTTCTGCAGCTCCATACCAAAAAAACAAACAAGCCTATCAAAAAATGGGCAGAAGATCTAAACAGACAATTCTCCAAAGAAGACATACAGATAGCCAAGAAACACATGAAAAGATGTTCAATGTCACTCATTATTAGAGAGATGCAAATCAAAACCACGCTGAGGTACCACCTTACACCAGCCAGAATGGCCATCATCCAAAAGTCTACAAACAATAAGTGCTGGAGAGGCTGTGGAGAAAAAGGAACACTAGTACACTGTTGGTGGGAATGTAAATTGGTGCAACCACTGTGGAAAACAGTATGGAGATTCTTCAGAAAACTAAAAATAGAACTACCATTTGATCCAGCAATCCCACTCCTGGGCATCTATCCAGAGGAAACCACGACTCGCAAAGACACATGTACTCCAATGTTCATTGCAGCACTATTTGCAATAGCCAAGACATGGAAACAACCTAAATGTCCATCAACAGAGGAGTGGATCCAGAAGATGTGGTACACAGACACCATGGAATATTACTCAGCCATTAAAATGAATGAAATACCAGCATTATTACCAATATGGATGGACCTAGAAACTATCATGCTAAGTGAAGTCAGCCATACAATGAGACACCAACATCCAATGCTTTCACTGACATGTGGAATTTGAAAAAAGGACAGACTGAACTTCTTTGCAGAACAGATGCTGACTCACAGACAATGAAAAACATATGGGGGTGGGGGAATGTGCCTGGGCTATGGGATGGAAATCCTGTGAAATCAGATTGTTATGATCATTATACAACTACAGATGTGATAAATTCATTTGAGTAATAAAAAAAATGGAAAAAAAAAAAAAAAGACTACAGGCAAGGCTTCTCCAAAGGTAGGGCATGGGGAGTAGCTAATGCAGCTGGCCATGACCACCCAACCCCTTGAGCATCAGGAATGCTCAGGCTGCTACTTCACAGATGAAAGTTCATTATGTCCAGGATTTGACCAACCACCAAAACAGGCCTCAAGGTCCAGCCCTGAAACTCTACCAAGCACTCAAGTTGGCAAGGGCCCTGGCTCCTGAAAAAATTAAGGGTAACCAGGACTCACCTTCAGGTTGACATTCTAGTGGCTTCAGAAATGTTACGCATCTCTGTGTAACAGATCCTGACTAATGGGGCTTATTTATTAATTTGATCCATCCCATTATCATTCTAAGTGAACACTTGTCCCCCAGAAATCCCTATTGTTCACAAAACAGCCTCATACAACATTTTCCTGGATGAGGCACCAAAAGCACAAGCAACACAAAGAAAAACTTGATAAACTGGAATTCATCAAAATTAAAAACTATCATGCTTCAAAGAACACAGTCAAGAAATTGCAAAGATAACCCACAGAAAGAGAGAAAATATTTGCAAGTCATATCTGATAATGTGCTTACACCCAAAATACATAAAGAACCCTTGTAACTCAACAATAAAATACAAGTAACTAAATTTATCTTTTTTTAATTTTATGGCTGCACCTGTGACATATGGAAGTTCCTGGGCCAAGGACCGAAATCTGATTGAAATGCTGGATTCTTTAACCCACTGCACCAGGCCGAGGATCAAACCCATCCCTCCACAGCAACTGGAGCCACTGTGGTCAAGTTCTTAACCCAGTGAGCCTCAGCAGGAACTCCCACAAATAACTAAATGTAAAATGTGTGAAGAATTTGAATAGAAATTTCTCCAGGGAGTTCCTATCGTGGTGCAGTGGAAACGAATCCGACTAGGAACCATGAGGTTTCAGGTTCGATCCCTGGCCTCCCTCAGTGGGTTAAGGATCCGGCATTGCTGTGAGCTGTGGTGTAGGTTGCAGAAGCGGCTCAGATCCCTCGTTGCTGTGACTCTGGCGTAGGCTGGTGGTCACAGCTCCAACTGGACTCCTAGCCTGGGAACCTCCATATGCTGTGGGAGTGGCCCTAGAAAAGGCAAAAAGACAAAAAAAGAAAGAAAGAAAGAAAGAAATTTCTCCAAAGAAAAAATATAAATGGACAATAAGCACTTGAAAAGATGCTCAACACCATCTGTCATCAGGGAAATGCAAATTAAAACTTCAGTGAGATACTACTTCATATCCACTTGGATAGCTAAATCCCAAGAGACAGATAATAAATATTACGGGGATGTAGAGAAATTGGAACCCTCATACACTGCTTAGGAGAATATAAAATGATGCAACTACTTTGAAAAACACTTTGGCATTTCCTCAAAAAAGGTACACAGGGAGTTACTATATGGCCCAGCAATTCCTATGCATATACTCAAGAGAAATGACAACATATGTACACACAAAAACACATGCACAAATGTTCAAAGCAGCATTATTCATAATACCCAAAAGCAGAAAAACTCAAATGTCCATCAATAAATCAAATATGGCATACCCATATGATGGAATATTATTCAGTAATGGAAAGGAATGCTACAACACAGAGGAACCTTGAAAATATTATGCTAAGTGAAAGAAGCCAGTCACAAAAGACCATATGATTCCATTTACACAAAATGTCCAGAATAGGCAAATCTATAGAAACAGAAATTAGATTGGCAGTTGCTTAGGGCTGGGTAGAGGGGAGAATGGGCTATCATTGCTAATGGCCACAGGGTTTCTTTTAGTTAGAATGAAAATGTTCTAAAATTAGACAGTGGTAATGCTTGCATAATCCTGTGAGTATATTAGAAAATATTAACTTGCACCCTTTAAATGACTAAATTATACAGTACATGAATAAAGAAACATACAGAAAATAGCCCCATAGAAGGACCCATCTCAGTAACTTAGGTCTGTTTATTACCCATACTTTACTATCCTGGCATGTCTAGGAAATGCCCCTCAACTTCTGTAATGCCCCCACCAATTTCCAACGAGTGATGAAAGGTCCCTGACTATTCCCAGGACCTAAGCCGCAGGTAGAAAGATGGGGCCTCAGAGAGGGTGGTACCAGATGATAGTTTTGTAGACTTTCCAAAGGCTGACTCCAAGAGGCCTCAGGTATGGCTGCCCTCCCCTGAAAAACATCACTCCTCTCAAGCCAGTCCTAATCAATAACTGAATCAGAGGTGCAGAAGTTTTGAACCCATGTCCAGCCAGCAAAGACACTGCCCACACATCTATTTTTAGACCACATATGCTGGCCTAGAGAGAGAAGGTGCCCAGATAGGACACAACAATTGGGCTCCAGTGGGCACTGTAGATATGTCATCACTCATCTTTTCTCAGCCTGACACAATGGTTAAGAGCAGAGACTTTAACTCGGGCTCCTTAGGTGCTCTTGAGAATTGAGGTCTCAAGAGGAAAGAAGGTTGGCAATAGCTTTTGTGTGACTGCCAGGAGGCAGTAAGTAGGAATGCAAAGCACGTTGTAATAAAATGCAGTAATCTGTGAGTAATAGTGAATGAAACAGATCAACAGGGAGGCAAGAGATCTGGAACAATAAATCTCAACGAGCCTACATAAAGTATAAGATAACTGGAGAGGTTTGGTTTGTGGTGGGAACTGCGGCTGCACATGCTTACCTTCTCCAGCCTTTTGCAGAAAGCTTCAAATTTTCCAAATATATACATTTCCGAAACCTCAAAAGATTTTTCCCCTGAGGATTCTAAAATCTGTTTCCTTGTTTTGTGAAAAGAAGCCTGATATTCCTTGAATAGAAATATGCAGTCCTATGAGAGAAGTAAAGGGGGGTTGTATGTAATGAGACATCTGTTCATGAGTGAAAATTCAAAAATTTTATCCTCACACAACACTGATCACATCAGACCCTCAAAAGGGGTTGCTCCTGTTAACATTAAAAATTCAAGTTCTCCGCCTACATATTAAAAGGCCTGTGAAAAATCAATATAGATTTTTCTATTTTACAACCTATTTTCACCTTCTTTATTCTCATTATGTCCCCTCAACTTTTTTCCTTATCAAAGTATAATACACACATTTATTTGCTGTCACATTTTTATGGCTAATTAGAACTCCCAGGAGGCCAAAAATTATGTACCAATTCTATTATCAATCTACTGAATTGGCATCTTTTAATCAGCATTATTATTTACATACAGGTATAAAAACATTAAGACTATGCAATATTGATTTATCATCCAGCCATCATTTCTCCATGAAGGGATCATAAAATATTTGATGGGGGAGTTCCCGTTGTGGCGCAGCGGAAACGAATCCAACTAGGAACCACGAGGTTGAAGGTTTGAGCCCTGGCCTCACTCAGCATTAGGTTAAGGATCTGGCGTTGCCTTGAGCTGTGGTGTAGGTTGCAGATGCAGCTCAGATCTGGCATTGCTGTGGCTCTGGTGCAGGCCAGCGGCTACAACTCCAATTAGACCCCCTAACCTGGGAACTTCTATATGCTGCGGGTGCAGCCCTAAAAGGGCAAAAGACCAAAAAAATTAAAAATTTTTAAAAATAAAATATTTGATGGGTGCATTGCTGAGATCCTAATATTTGACAAAGCTATACCACTGGTCAGTTCAACCAAGCTAAAAAAAAAGAGGACATTGTCATTAGGCCCCAGTAGGAATTCACTGCCAGGTCAAGCAAACCAAATCATCTTTAAAAAATAGGGAGTTCCTGTCGTGGCTCAGCAGAAATGAATCTGACTAGCATCCACGAGGATACAGGTTCAACCCCTAGCCTTACTCAGTGGATCAAGGATTCAGCGTTGCCATGAGCTCTACTGTAGGTCACAGATGCAGCTCGGACCCTGTCTTGCTGTGGCATAGGCCAGCGGCTACAGCTCCGATTTTACCCCAGCCTGGGAATCTCCACATGCCGAAGGTGTGACCCTAAAAAGACAAATAATTTATAATGATAACAATAATGTTAGGGAGTTCCTATTGTGGCTCAGCAGGTTAAGAACCCAACTAGCATCCATAAGGATGCTGGTTTGATCCCTGGCCTCACTCAGTGGGTTAAGGGTTTGATGTGGCTTGGCTCTGGCATTCCTGTGGCTGTGGCATAGGCCAGCAGCTCCAGCTTTGATCTGACCCTAGCCCAGGAACTTGCACATGCCACAGGAGTGACCCTAAAAAAAGGGGAAAAAATTCAGGTTTATATGGCTAGTCTCAGACTCACTTCTAACTATGATACATCTTCCCCTCCCCCCCAACCCACCTCAATCTCAAAAACAAAGTCATTACTCTCTTCGAGGTCACTGATTATTTTTCACTTCTTTAACCAAAGTTTATCAGTGCTTATCATATATAAGGAACTCCTGAGATGCTGGGAATACAGCTAAGATCCCTACCCTCCTGGAATATGACATCTGACAGAAATTAATTTTTTTTTTGGCTGCACCCACATCATGTGGAAGTTCCCAGGCCAGGGATCGAACCCATGCACAGAAGTAACTCAGGCTGCTGCAGTGACAATGCTGGATCCTTAACTGACTGTGCCACAAGGGAACTCCTAACAGGAATTACTTTATATTACTTCTTCTTCACCAACCAATTCCTTCATGTTGAACAGATATAGTTCTGAATGACAGTCCTTCTCACTGCTTCCTCCAATCCATCTGAAAATTATTCCCCCAAATTTTACAATAAAAGTTTCCTGAAAAACTTTGAGATGTAAAAGAAATTGGGTAAAACTAGAATTCAGAAAAACAAACTTTCATTCTAATTCAGTAAGTAAATAGCTAGTGACTTGAAGGATGTTAAAAGACTCATGAGAATAAATTGCTAAGTTCTATGTCAAGAGTTCTGGTTCCTGCCAATTGGTCAATTCAGGGAGGAATGATTTCTGACTCCCATCTTCAAAATTAACCCTGGAGAAACTATAGAAGGAAACATAGAATCCCATAAAATAATAATAATAACAACAACAACAACCACAGAAGTGATAAACTCCTGGGAGGATGGGTTGTTTTGAATCTGAGGATAGAGTGAGCAAGGATAATTTAAAAAATCAAAGATAGAGACAGTAATTTGTTAATGAATAAGTAGACATATTACATAATAAGGCAGATATTAGTAGGAAAATGTTATTAACACTATGTCAACAAATTACCAACTTTAGACAAATTGAAGAAATTCCTCAAAAATATAAACTTACAAAACTGACTCAAGAATAGAAATAATAGTCAAATAACTAAGTTTTTTAATGAAGCAATTTGTATTTGTAAAATATATATGAGATTAATATCTAGATTATATAAAGAACTCCTACAACTCAACAAAAACAGAACAACCCAGGATTTGAATAGACTTCTCTCCAAAGAAGCTATGCAAATGGCCAATAAGCATATGAAAAGATGCTCAATCCAGAGATTTCACTGTGGCTCAGTGGTAAGGAACCCGACTAGCTCTATGAGGACAGGGGTTCAATCCTTGGGCTCACTCAGTGGGTTAAGGATCCGGTGTTGACGTGAACTGTAGTGTAAGTTGCAGATGCAGCTTGGATCTAGTGTTGCTGTGGCTGTGGTGTAGGCCGGCAGCTGCACCTCCAATTCGACCCCTGCCCTGGGAACTTCCATATGCTGCAGGTGCAGCCCTAAAAAAAAAAAGAGAGAGAGAGAGAGAAAAGTTGCTAAATCATCACTAGCCATTAGGGAAACGCAAATCAAAAAGAATGTGTATTTATGTACACCTGGGTCATTATGCTATACAGCAGATTGACACAACACTATGAATCAACTATACCCTAATAAAAATAAACCGATAAATAAGCCACTATGAGATACCACTTCGCATGCATCATGATGGTTATTATCACACACACACACACACACACACACACACACACACACACAAAGAGAGAGAGAGAGAAAAGAGCAAGTATTGGCACAGATGGGGAGAAGTTGCAACTCTTGTGCATTGCTGGTGAGAATGTGAAATGGAACAGCCCCATGGAAAAGCTTGGTAGTTCTGCAAAAAGTTAAACATAGAATTAGCATATGAGCCAGCAATTTCATGTATATATTCTAAGTATATGCCCAAAATAATTGAAAGTAGGAACTCAAAGAGATCATTACACAGCAAGGTTCACAGCAGCATTATTCACAGTAGTCAGAAGATGGTAACAATCCAAATACCTATCAAAAGATGAGTGGCTAAACAAAATGTGATATATTTCTGCAACGGAACATTACTCAGCCATTGAAAGGAATGAAATTCTGATACATGCTACACCATGGATGGACCTTGAAAACCTTATGCTAAGAAATCAGCCCAATACAAAAGACAAATACTTATATGAAGCACCTAGGTAGTTCCCGTCATGGTGCATCGGAAACGAATCCGACTAGGAATCATGAAGTACTTAGAAAAGACAAATCCATGGAGACAGAAAGCAGAACAGAGGTTATCAGGGGCTGGGGAGGGGGTAATGAGGACTTATT
The DNA here is from genome assembly GCF_016906955.1 of Phacochoerus africanus. Classification (NCBI taxonomy): domain Eukaryota; kingdom Metazoa; phylum Chordata; class Mammalia; order Artiodactyla; family Suidae; genus Phacochoerus; species Phacochoerus africanus. The sequence continues at coordinate 35,457,136 of NC_062552.1, read as the reverse complement.
GTTTAATGGGTACAGAGTTTCAGTTTGGGAAGATAAAAACATTCTAGAAATGGATAGTGGTGATGGTTGCACAATATTGTGAATGTAGTTAATACCACTGAACTGTACATTTCAAAATGGTTAAAATGATACATTTTATGCTACGAATATTTTACCACAATTTAAAAAATGTAATTATAAGAAAAGGAAACAATAATTTTAAAATCTTCCTACAAAAAACCGTCAAGCTCAAGTGACTTAGATGAGTTCTATCAGACTTTTTTGGGTATGGTACTGTCAGTCTTATTTCCTTCAACACACACAACAGATTATCCTTATGTCATTTTGTGACTCTACTTGCATTTTCTTGAGCATCTTTTTTTGCTTTTACCATCTCAACAAGTTCTGTATGTCATTTCAGGTGGTCCTTTTTTGTCCTCCTACATACAGCTTCTGCTATTTCCCCCCCATCTTTCAGGTGTATTTACTGGATTGTATTTACATTGTCAAAGTCTGTTCCAAAAGCTTCTGTTGTTTTGTTGTCCAAGAAGTGAAATCTGTGTATGGACTTTCAAATTGTTCCAAAGGTGTTGTACTGTCAGTTTGAGGCTCTACTCTACACAGTATACCATCTTTTTGTGAGAGTCAAGTTTTTGGAGACTCTTTTCTGCCACTGAATTCTTTAGCAATTCTCCTGATGTCCGAAGAAGAATGTGTGTTCATGTTAATTGGCAATAACTTCCCATCTTGAATTTGTTCCAGCAAGAAGGATACTCATAGCTTTAGCCAGTAATGGCATATCAATTCTGCCATTTCCACCTTCAACAGGTGATGTCTCTGCATTCTTAGATACTTGGCTACTTGGCACATACAAACCTCAACTTCCTCGTTCTCTTTCCTGATTTGCTCATTAATCTCTCCTACTGTTTTGCCAGAACAGCCATTACTATTTCTTTTGCAGGTGATGTGTTTCCTTTAAGTAGAGTAAGCTTGCAAGTTAGAGACTATGACAAAGTTTTTCCATGTCATCCATCATTTTAACCAGCTCCATATCACAGAAAAGTGATTCCCGGTCTTCCATGGATTTTAAACCTTTTGCTGACTTTCCCTTTTCTTGTGGAGATATAACTGACATATAACATTGTATTAGTTTCAGGTATATAAGATAATGATTTGATATTGCTTTTCTCTCTTAATAGCTTTTTTTTTCCTGCATAACTTTTTTCTTCTTTGACATAAATGCATTTTGTCTAACTTCTTTCTCTTTAGTTATACAAGTAACTCTTAATTCAGCTCATCTCTGTTTTTCTTTAGCTTCTTCAACTTTCCTTCTGCTTTGCTTTTTTCTCTGCTTCTTTCTTGGCTCTTTTTCTTTAAATTTTAAAAAATTCTTAATATCAGTTATACTCATTATCAACTATCATTTCTTTTTTTCCTTTTGTGTCCTTGTTGCTCTATTCTGCTTTTCAGTCTATCTTCTCTCATTATGCCATTTTGCTTCTTTTTCTTGTTTAAATAAGAAAATTCACTCCAAGAATAAAAAAGTATGCCAGCAGAAATGAAATGCCTCTACATAGTCAAATGATGAATTTGTATCACCAAGTTTAGGAACTTCTTCTTTTTTACCACCTGGAATGCACTTTAAACACTTGGGAAAATACTTAGAAGAAACTGTCCTTTGCTTAACTTTTATTTTATTTTATTTTATGTTTTGTCTTTTTAAGGCTATACCCACAGCATATGGAGGTTCCCAGGCTAGGGGCTGAATTGGAGCTACAGCTGCTGACCTATGCCACAGCCATAGCAATGCAGGAACGAAAAAAGTAAAAAAAAAAATTGGGCCTGATGGTAAAAGGTTTATGAAAGTAAAAATACTTATACAAACCTGAATTTTCGTTAGTACAATTGGTGTTTCCTGATCCCAGACATGGTTAGTTCCTCCATCAGTAATATATGCTTTACACGCTGTGACCATTTGATTTGTTACCTAAAAGAAACACAAGTCCAAAATAACTATAGACAAAGAAAGAAAATTAAAGTTTTTCAACCACAAGCTTAAAAATATGATAAATAGCACACTTATGAAAAGAATAACTACAGAATATTAAAAAACAAAGAAATACACATTCCTGTCAAGACAAGAAAATCCAAGTCACATTTACCTAAGTCAATAGCAATGGGGCCAATAATTTCAAAGTCAACTATATTTTCCCCTCGTCTATTTTTCCTCTATTAGGTCTTGACCCAGTCCAAGAGTGATCCTTCACCATCCTTCAACAGGCAAACTAAATAGGTTAACCATCTCTCAGATCTCCCAAAACAGGAAAAATAAAAATAAAATAGCAGGCTAGCCATTTAAGTAGTCAGGAGGTTACATTAAGGTGGCAGGCAGACACACAGAAATTTTGGAGAGCTTGGGAGTTCCCATCTTGGCTCAGAGGAAACAAATTTGACTAGTATCCATAATGATGCAGGTTCAATCCCTGGCCTTGCCCAGTAGGTGGGGTATCCAGCGTTGCTGTGAGCTGTGGTGCAATTCGCATATGCAGCTCTGATCTTGCATTGCTGTGGCTGTGATGTAGGCCAGCAGCTATAGCTCCAATTCGACCCCTAGCTTGGGAACTTCCATATGCTGCAGGTGCAGCCCTAAAAAGATAAAAAAAAAAATTGGAGAACTCTTAAAATTGGGGAAGCAAACAGGGGTGGGAGTGGTACAGGGAAGGACTAGAGAAAAGCCAGAACCCAGTTCTGGAGACAGTTACTTGAAGGTGGAACTGCTATGGAAATTTTTGAAGACAGAGACAATGTGAGGTGCCACTCAGTTGTAACCCAGGACCCTGAATTTGGAGCAACTTGTACAGCAGGCAGCAGTGACGTATGCTGAAAGGACAAAGCTATGAGGGCAGACCACAGTCGTGGAGAGGTGTAGCCCAGGTAGCTACTGCCCCCTCCCCCAGGAGGACATATCAGACATACCCCTCTCAACCGTACATCATGCCCCTTACTCACAAGAGACAGACTACAGTAAACAGAACAGGGAGGCAAATCAGTCTCAGATACAAAAAGGGGCAATAAAGAATCACCAAGCAACTGAAGAAAACAAACATGGTGTCAGGCATTAAATCCAACAAGAGAAAAATATAGAAAAGGTATGCCTAAATTTTCGGGGTTTTTTTTTTTCTTTTTCTTTTTTAGGGCTGCATCTGTGGCATATGGAAGTTCCCAGCCTAGGGGTCAAATTGGAGCTGCAGCTGCTGGCCTACACCACAGCCACAGCAACGCTGGATTCTTAACCCACTGAGCGAGGCCAGGGATTGAACCTGTATCCTCATGGATACTAACTGGGTTCATAACCCACTGGACCACAATGAGAACTCCTTAAAATTCTTTTAAAACATCTTGTATTGACTAAACTAGTTCATGAGAAAGACATTAGAGGATTTTCACATCATAGAAAGAAATCAGCTAAAGAATTGAAAATTGAAATTTTTATTGATGAACCAACCAGCAAGTGGGACATAAATGAAAAAAGAATGAGTGACCTGAAAGGATAAGGACAATGATGAACCAAAAAAAAACAATAGTTAAGGAACATGGAAGTTAGATTTAAAGAGAGAGAATAAATTGAATAGGTGGATAACAAATAATGGCAGAGGTAAAGAGGAAATTTTCCCAGGAATGAAGAGAAAGCAAGGCTGGAATGAAACAATGGAGCAAGTATAGAACAAGATAAATGTAAAAAAAAAAACCCACAAAACAAAAACATCACTTTGAAATTTTAGAAATTCAAGAATAAAGAAAAAAATCCCAAAAGCTTCCTGGGAGAATAAAATAGGTTTCCTACAAAGGAAAAACAATCAGATTAGCATCAAATTTATTATCAACAATTGTGGACAATAGACAACAGTATTTTCAGAGTTTCAGGAAAAAAATTACATTGAATTTAACAATCCCAGGGAGTTCCCTAGTGGCTCAGCAAGTTAAGGATACCGCATTGTCATTGCTGTAGCTCAGATCATGGGTTCAATCCCTGACCCGGGAACTCCTGAATCCTGTAGGTGAAGCCAAAAATATAAATAAAACCAACTCTTAAAAAAAAAAAAACAAAAAAACCCAGGAGTTCCTGCTGTGGCGCAACGGCATCAGTGGCATCTCTACGGCTCCAGGACGCAGATTCAATCCCCAGCCTGGCACAGTGAGTTAAAGGATCTGGTGTTGTCACAGCTGTGACAAGAGTCACATCTGCAGCTCAGATCTGATGCCTGGCCCAGGAATTCCATATGCCACGGGGCGGCCAAAAGAGAAAAGGAAAAAAAAAAAAAAGGCGCAACTGAATCTATCTGCAAAACAAACAGATTCACAGATGTAGAGAAAACACTCATGGTTGCCCAGGGGGTAGGGGGAGGGTGTGGGATGGACTGGGGGTTTGGAGTTGGTAGGTGCAAACTATTATATTTAGAATGGATGAGTGATGAGGTCCTGCTGTATAGCATAGGGAACTATATCCAATCTCCTGGGATAGACCATGTATTTTGCTGTACAGCAGAAATTGGCACAACATTGTAAATCAACTATACTTTAATTTTAAAAAATCAAAAATAAATAAATAAATAAAATTTAAGGAGTTCCCATCGTGGCTCAGCAGAAACAAATCTGACTAGTATCCATGAAGACACAGGTTCGATCCCTGGCCTCACTCAGTGGGTTGGAGATCCACCATTGCCGTGAGCTGTGGTGCAAGTCGCAGACATGGCTTGGATCCCATATTGCTGTGGCTGTGGTATAGGCCAGTGGCTATAGCTCCAATTAGACCCCTAGCCTGGGAACCTCCATATGCCTCCAAAGCCAAAAAAATTAAAAAATAAAATAAAATAAACTTTAAAATTTAATATTTGGGAGGTCCCGTTGTGGCTTGGCGGTAACAAATTCAACTGGTATCCATCCCTGGCCCCACTCACTGGTTTAAGGATCCCGCGTTGCTGTGAGCTGTGGTGTAGGTTGCAGACGCAGCTCAGGAGTCTGGCATTGCTGTGGTTGTGGTATAGGCTAGCATTACAGCTCCGATTCGACCTCTAGCCTGGGAACTTCCATGTGCCACAATTGTGGCCCTAAAAAAAATTTTTTTTTTAAATCAACTGATATTTGAGAGATAGGACAAAGTGAGGTGATTTTCAGACATGTAGGAATTCAGGGGGGTTATCACAGAGACCTGCTCTGAAAAAAGTGCTTGAGAATTTTATTCAGCAAAAGAAATAGTAAGTCCAAGACAGAGGAAGATGTGGAAGTCACAGAACAGAGGTGATCAAAGAAACTAGTAATATTTTGATATTAGTCGGAACACTTGAGTGGGGTTTTTTAGTTTTATTGGAGTATAGTTGACTTACAATGTTGTGTTAGCTTCTGGTGTACAGTAAAGTGAATCAGTTATATATACATATATCTCCATTCTTTTTTCCCATATAGGTTATTACAAGTTATTGAGATTTTTCACTGCTATACAGTAGGTTCTTACTAATTATCTCTTTTATACAGTCGTGTGTATATGAACACTCATTGATTTGTAATGTTGAAAAAATAGTAACAAGAATACGGAACTAGAAATCTCAACGTGGGACATGCAGCAAGGAGGGAGACAAGTGACAGGGAAGAATCCTGAGGTTCTTGCCTTGTGCAGGACATAGATATGATTAAATCTATCCTTTGATTAAAAAGATGAGTTGGGGCATTCCTGTTGTGAGTCAGTGGGTTAAGAATGGGACATAGGAACATAGTGTCCATGAGGGTATGCGTTTGATCCCCGGCCTCGCCCAGTGGGTTAAGGACCCAGCGTTGCCCTGAGCTGTGGTGTAGGTTGCAAATGCGGCTCAGATCCCAAGTTGCTGTGGCTGTGGTGTAGGCAGCTCCAGCCCTGATTCAACCCCTAGCTGGGGAACTTCCATGTGCTGCAGGTGTGGCCATAAAAAGAGAAAAAAGAATTGGAATATGACTGCTATGTTTTGCTTCACTCATTTACAAATTTTCTATTCAATAGTGTTTCTTGGATGATTTTTCCAATTATTTAAAATAAGCATGTGGCGCTACACAGGAAGATTTTACCTAAACCTTTACAGAAATTTTTACATAAAAATTTACATAAATCTACAGCATGGATGGAAGGAGCTAAAGAAGCATTATTCACAGTGGACACAATTCCTAGCTCTCAACTAAAACTACTTGGAATGAATAAATTAGAAAACCACCAGCTATATTTAAAGAAAAAACCTGGGGGCTTGCCTCTGACAAGCAGAAAGGTCACCCTTCAATTAAGTACAACTGGCTCTTCCCTTGTCCATTACGTATGACGATGCAGAGTGCTAAGAGGCACCCAAACTTCCCATTTCCTTTCCCTGGCTTGGACGGAAAGCACTGCTAACTTTTTCACAGGGTCACATGTGTGATTTCTTCCCTTGGAAACTTACCTTGATAAACAATGAGGTCATTCTCTCGGAAGTATTATAATACCTTGACACGCTGTGAATCATTCTGATGGCATTTATCAAATTTTGTATTCCATGTGCCATGGAAACCTAAAATTGAAATAGATTAAGTGAATTCTCTCTTATGTTTATATTTTTAATAACCAGTATCGGAGTTCCCATTATGGCCCAGTGGTTAACGAACCCGACTAGCATCCCTGAGGATGTGGGTTGGATCCCTGGCCTCGCTCAGTGGGTTAAGGACCCAGCGTTGTCATGAGCTGTGGTGTAGGTTGCAGACACAGCACAGATCCCACGTTGCTGTGGCTGTGGTATAGGCTTGAGAACCTCCATATGCCACAGGTGTGGCCCTAAAAAGACAAAAGTATCCTATAATATACAAAACTCTAAACATATAGAAAATAGTATAACGTTTTAATCTTTTTTTTTCTTTTTTTTTTTTTTTTTGGCTATGCCCTCGGCATGTGGAAGTTCCTGGGCCAGGATCAAACCCACGCCTCAGCAGCAACCCAGGCACTGCGGTGACAGTGCTAGATCCTTAACCTACTTTGCCACAGGAGAATTCCTTTTTTATTTTACTTTATTTGTTTTTTGGCCTAACATTTTAATCTTAAAGTCGAATTTTACTAAATGCAATGTGGTATCCTCCGCTGGATCTTGGAACAGAGAACATCATTTTGACAAATGTAACAAGGTAATGCAAGATGTTAACAAGAGAAACTAGATGAAGAGAATTCTGTACTATCATTGCAACTTCTCTGTACGACGTAAACTTAAAAGTTTATTTAGGAGTTCCCATCGTGGCGTAGTGGTTAATGAATCCGACTAGGAACCATGAGGTTGCGGGTTCGATCCCTGCCCTTGCTCAGTGGGTTAAGGATCCGGTGTTGCCATGAGCTGTACTGTGGGTCATAGAGGCAGCTCGGATCCCGCGTTGCTGTGGCTCTGGCGTAGGCCGGCAGCTACAGCTCCGATTCGACCCCTAGCCTGGGAACCTCCATATGCTGTGGGAGAAGCCCAAGGCAAAAAGACCAAAAAAAAAAAAAAAAAGTTTATTTAAAGATAAATTGGGAGGTGAAAGTGATTTTAAGGATTAAGAGTTTATGTTGCTCTCTTTACAGATGAACCATTGATATCTTGAAGGGGTAAAGTGACTAATGTATGGTCAAAACCTAGTTAGAAACAGAGATCAGTCTAGAGCTCATTTCCACTTATTCAACTCAATTCACCATTCAGCAAACCTACTAAGTGTCACTAGGTTCTGAGAATATTGGGAGAAATCCAGATATAAGGAAACTATCCCAGAGGAGTTCAAGGCAGAGCAGAAAGGATGCATACAAACAAGAGAAACAAGTAGAACAGTGAGCGTAGAGCAAAGTGGAGCAAGTACAAGCAAGAGATCAGTCACTAATGTGCACTGAAGGCTTACTACGTGCCAGGGACTAGGCGAAGAGCTTCACACATTATCTTAATTTATGCTGACAATGACCATTTAAGGTAGGTTTGATCTCATCAGATCTAAAACATCACTGATTGTAAGACTGCACCATTGCTGCACGTGCTACTGAGAAAGGGGGGAAAATGCCCAATATGGGGAGTCTAAGTCCCACATACAACTAAGCCACCCATGGGCTACACCCCCCCTGTAAAAGGTAAGCATGACATTAACAAGCCATGGAAGAAAAGATAGGAACTTAGCGTACGTGTCCCAATCCTGCTCCCTGGGAAAGGAGAGAAAATCAACCTTTTTCAGAATTTGTACCACAAGCTGGTGCTCACTCACTGCAGTCTGAATTCATACCAACGGCAGGGAAAACAAAACAAAAACAAAACACTACCCCCCAAGCAAAGAACTAATCATTTCAGATGGTAGCAAGTCACATTCACAATGATTCATACGTGACTGACTGTAAGATGTGCTCTGAGTACAGAGATGTTAAAATGTGAGAGAGAAAAAATGAGTCTTAGAACCTATAAAGTCTCATGACAATTCCCGTTTTGCAAATGAGAAAATAAAGCTATAGAGAGGCCCTTGTACAGCCAAGGTCCCACAGCTGTAACATAACCACAGCTCTGTGCCTGAGAGTTTGAGACCCTGCTTTTAACCTGGATTCAAGTCACAGTGGAAGAACAATGGGAGGGCAATGGCATTTCACCCTAAAAAAGCTTGCCTTTTAATTGCTAGGGCAATATAAAATATATAGTTTTTTTAGTGGTGGTGGGATACATAAAACCAGGAAGAACAACTATTGATTAGTGTACTGTGTGTCCTCTGTATGAGGCGTAATCATGACATAATTAAATCAGCAGTATGTGGTTTATGGAAATTAGTATCATTGCTTTGTAGTTAACTTAATATACAGATATTATATGTGTTATCTGTAGATTAAAAGGTTCTAATAAAGAGGTCCCATTGTGGCTGAGCCGGTCAAGAAACCGCATAGTGTCCATAAGGTGTGGGTTTGACCCCTGGCCTCATTCAATGGGATAAGGATCTGGCATTACACCAAGCTGTAGCGTAGGTTGCAGATGCGGCTCAGATCTGGCATTGCTGTGGCTGTGGCTGTGGCATAGGCTGGCAGCTGCAGCTCCAGTTCAACCCCTGGCCCAGAAACTTCCATATGCCACAGGTGTAAAAAGAAAAAAATACATTAAAAAAAAGGTTCTAATAAAAATATGCCTAGAAAGAGTCCCCTCCACTTTCAATGAGGCAACTCTACAAAGAATGAAGAAAGCTTGAGGACACCAGGAAAATGCCCTTCATCTGAATTTCAAACATCATTATTTATAAATGTAGCTCCTTGAGTGCACAGTGCTCAACCATCTATTCATAGTGTTCAGACATCTTGTACATAAACTATCTAACAGTAGAAATGCCTATAGCACAATATCAGGATGATAAAATGAAACATGAAATGTAAAATTCATATGATTTTATCAACAAGAAATGGAAGCATGAGCCTTCTACACTTTTCCTGCTCAAATGACAAACTAAACAGCAACTGTTGGTGGCTTTTAATGAGAATTAAAAAAATGAGAGAAAGCATTTTTTGAAATTACAGAAATAGTGCGTTTATGAGAGGGAAGCATTACATGACTCAGTACTATCAGTACTTCTCTAATTTCAGAAGATAATCTTTGAAATATTCCTTTATAAAACAATGTAAAAGGCTCAACAACAAAATGATACTACTACTAAGAGTAAGGTACATACATGGCTAGAGCAATTGAACAAAGTTTTTTAAATTACTGGGATGGAAAGAAGACCAAAACTAAAAGATCTGAAAATTATATGAATTTTAAAGTCTTTTGAATCAAGAAGTTTAAATTAGTATACCATAAAATTAACAATAAAAAGCACTGTACATTTTTTCTTCCAAGTTTACTTTTTGTACTGAGAAGCTTTAAATATATAAAAAAGTTGAGAGGATATTATAATGACTACCCATATTCATCACTAGGTTTGACAAATGTTAACATTTTCCTATATCCACTTCATCTATTTTTTACATCTAAGAGCCTACTTGTTGGTAGTCCTTCTAGACTGGGCTTCATGTATATGCGTATTTTTTTTTTCTTTTTTCAGCCATACCAGCAGCATATGGAAGTCCCCAGGCCAGAGATCGAATCCGAGCCACAGCTGCGACCTATACTACAGCTGCAGCAATGCCAGGTCCTAAACCCACTGCATGGGGCTGGGGATCCAACTGGCACCTCCTCTGAGACAAGCCAGATCATTAACCCACTGCGCCACAGTGGGAATTCCTAAATGCATTGATTTTTAAAACTACACTTTAGAAAGCATACTTACGAGGTCATAGTTATAGAGTGGTTGACATACTTTTTCTAAAGTGTACAAATATCTGACATTATCTTTTGATTCATTTGCTGTATCTGTGATTCTTGCATCCAACTCACGCCAATTCTAAGAAAAGAAAGTATAAGAATGAAGTATAGGAATGAAACATCCAAACAGATCAGTGTGCTAAGGTTTAATCAAGAAATTCAAGCTGTCTTCCCTAATCATACATATACTAAAATAGTAGATACTTAGATGTGATTGATAGATCTTTTTCTTATATTATTTAAGGCTAAGGTGACTACAAACACCTTAAGTGACTTACTAAAACTGAAAACTCATTCTGTTTGTAATTAACACCTGTCTGTAGGCTTAAACCAGACCTGCTTCTACCTGGAGTGACTTTTCTAGGTTAGTTATTTGTGACATTATTCTGAGTCTTTCAGAATGGATCAAGTTACTAAAACAGAACTTTATTTCAAGAAAATATTCCCATTAGGAAAGTGAACTTTTAATATCTAGCAAGAATATGCAGACACACTCAGGAACCATGGTAGATTGCTTCATCCAACATCTATACCAATTGATTAATAGCCATAGTAATAAGGAACTGCTAGAAACAGCACAAAATAATGTATGCAATTTTTTGAATGGGGAAAGATATAAACAGACAATTCACAGGAGAATAAAGGCAAATAACCAATAAATTTAAAATATGTATAACTTCACTATTAATAATATAGAAAATGCAAAATACAAGCCATTTTCTACACGTCAGAATGGCAAAAAAAATTTAACTGATAATAGTAAGTATTAATAAAGGGAGTACACACCCTAGGGAAATACCTGCCCGTATGCCTACAGAAGCTTTAACTGTAGTAAGTTTGTGAATGCATAGAAAAGGAACAATTTTCTTCAAGAAGTTAAACAGAGTTACTATACAACCCAGAAATACCACTCTTAGGTATATACCCCCACAAAATGACAACATATGTCGACATAAGAACAAGAATATTATACAAGAATATTCACAGTAGCATTATTCATAACAGCCAAAAAGTACAGACAATGTAAATATCCATAAACTGATGAACGAAATGTGGTATTATCTATACAGAGGAATATTATTCAGCTGTGAAAAGGAATAAGTACTGAAACATGCTACAACATGCATAAACCTTGAAAACAATACACCGAGTGAAAGAAGCCTGTAACAAAAGACTACATATTATATGATTCCATCTATTCAAAATGTCCAAAACAGGCAAATCCATAGAGATAAAAAGGAAATCCTGTGAAACTGGATTGTGATGATCATTATACAACTACAGATGTGATAAATTCATTGAATAATAAAAAATATGTATATATACATATATTAAAAAAGTAGATTGGTGGTTACTTAGGGCTGGCGTGTGGGGAAGAAGACAGGTGGAGGTGGGAGGTGACAGCTAAAGGGTGCAGGGTTCCTCTCTGAGGTGATAAAACTGCTCTAAAAGTAGCTGCTCTAAAAGTAGCTCTGGGAATATACTAAAAAGCATTGAAGTTTAATCCTTAAATTGTATGTGAATTATATCCCTAAATGGGAGAAATGAATAGTATATGAATTGTATTTCTAGACTGTTGAAAAAAAGAAGGGAAGCAATTGGACTGTATAAAAATAGGAAAATTATTAGATAAAATCTGGTACAGTAACATGTTGGAAAACCACACAGCTTTATCTGAGAGGCTTAACTATCCAAGATATGCTGTTGCAGGAGAGAGGGGTTGAAGAAAAACAGAGTATGACACTATGTAATTTCTAAAATTAGAAACACAAAACACATATATATTTAAAGGAAGAATAAAGAAACAGAAAGGGATCTGGAAAGAATAGAGCCAAACTGTTAAGAAATACAACCTCTAGGAAAGGAGATGGAATAGTGGAGATGAGGTGTACAATAGAAGGCATGTTTGCTTTTGACTTTCTATGTAGTTCTCTACTTCAGTGAGCCTCTGTTGACTTACATTTTCAAAAATCATTTCAAAATAGGAGTTCCCGTCGTGGCGCAGTGGTTAACGAATCCGACTAGGAACCATGAGGTTGCTGGTTCAATCCCTGTCCTTGCTCAGTGGGGTGACGATCTGGCGTTGCCGTGAGCTGTGGTGTAGGTGGCAGACGCGGCTCGGATCCCGCGGTGCTGTGGCTCTGGCGTAGGCCAGCAGCTACAACTCTGATTGGACCCCTAGTCTGGGAACCTCCATATGCCACAGGAGCGGCCCAAGAAATGGCAAAAAGACAGAAAAAATAAATAAATAAATAAATAAATAAAATAAAATAAATGGCCATCACCCCACAGCAGTACTGTTGAAATGGCTGTGCAAAACACTGAGAGATAAATCTTCATTTCTATACTTCCTTTTCCTCTTCTGAAAGTAATTATGGTAGATGAGAAAGTCTTGCTCAAAGTTTAACGTTTCTAAATATATGATGCAAAGTATATGATGCAAATTCAAGAAGTGTAATTTTCCAGCTCGTTATTCTGAAGTATACCAAACTTGAATATACAAAGCCCTTTTACCTTTAAGAGTTTGGAGCGTGCAACATTAAGCACATTTATAACAGCCTTACAACTTGGTCCTTTAATCTGTTCAATGATATAATTGAATTTGGCTGACATGCGTTTCCAGTGTTCCAATTCTGTGAGTGGACCTGAGTCATCAGCTTCTTTTCTCATCTGCTCACTCTCAATAAGTACCTACAATCCAAACATTCATAGTACAAAAATTTTACTTTCTTCTTTAAAAAGCTCATTATTTACACCTTTTATAAGAAAGCTAAAAGTATAAATAACATTCAACATTGAATAATATTAAAAACTCTTAGCAGACTAAGACTAGAAAGAGCTAACATATACATGAAAATGAAATTTTAGAAAATAACACTTTAAAACCAAGGACAAGACAATTTTTCCACTATCATCACCTACTTCTATTCAACCTGGTCATGGAGACCATAGAACAAGATAAGTAAAGTAAACAAAAGGTAGAAGAATTAGAAATGAAAAAATAAAAATGCAAAATCACAGATGGAATGGTTGGCTATATTTTAAAAATTAAAGAATATCTAAAGACAACTTTTACGATTAGCAAAAGGGAACCATTCAGTAATGTTTCTGGCTGTATATATAAATTATCAATAACATTTTTAATATGCTATCTGGCAATTTGAAAATGTAATTTCTAAAATAACAGCATTTGCTATAACAAATAATAACAATGATAACATATCTAGAGATTAACAAATGATGTGCAGGATCTTTTTGGAGAAAATTAGAAAACTTACTTTCAGCACACAAAAGAAGACCTAAATAAATGGAGAGCTATACCATGCTCATGGATGGAAAAATTCAATAATATAAAGATGGCAATTTTCTCTAAATTAACATATACATTCAATGAAATTCCCAACCAAAATCTCAACAAGGTTTTTTTCATGACACTTAACAAACTAATTTTGAAATTAACTTGGAAGAACAAATAATAATCAATGCATTTTTTTTAAGAAAAATACTGAAAGGGACTGGTCATACCAAATGCTGATTTAGTAAAAGCTCGAGAAATTAAAGCAGCATGATATGAGTGAAAAAACAAATCAGCAGTGGGATAGATTAAAGGGTCTAAAAACTTGACGGATATTACAAATTGGTTAGGAAAGAATGTATTATTAAATAAACAGTTCTGGGACAACTGGCTAACCAAACAGAAAAATACAAAATTTGATTCCTATCTCACATTATACACACACTCAAAAATAATTTCATACAGATTAAAAACCTAAATGCTGGAAACGAAATGGTGAAACTTTTTAAGAAAATAAAGAAGACAAAGTCATAAAGAAAAGCGGGGGACCAAACATTATAATTGTAGGGAGAAGAAAAGGGACTTAAAGGTGGGAAGAGAAATATATGGAGACTGCAAGGTGCTGATAATGCTCTATTTCTTAACTTTTCCAAAGGTTAAACAGGTGTTCATTTTACGATAATTTGTTTATTACTAACTTCATTACTATTCATTTGTTATTTATTTGTTTTTGCTTTTTAGGGCCACACCTACAGCATATGGAGGTTCCCAGGCTAGGAGTCAAATCAGAGCTGCAGCTGCAGGTCTATGCCACAGCCATAGCAAGTTGGGATCCAAGCCATGTCTTCAACCTACACCATAGTTCATGGCAACACTGGATCCTTAACCCACTGAGCAAGGCCAGGGATCAAACCCACATCCTCAAGGAGACTAGTCGTGGTTCATTACCGCTGAGCCACAATGTGAATTCTTTGTTATTCATTTTTTTTAAATTGAATTTCTTCCTAACATTGGAGGGGGAAAGTGTTTCCTAATTAAAATAGAAACAGCATAAAGCTTCTAGTCACTGGTAGTAGCTAAACTGAGGCAGCATTACCACTTGCAACTAACATATTTACAGGAACACGTAAAACTTCTGCATGACTAAAGATGCCATACCAAGTGAAAACGCAGGATGCAAAGGGGACCAGAAAAAGATTAACATCCAGAAATATTATTCAAACTCCAACAATTCAATAAGATATCATCAAGCAGTCTCAAAGAAAATTATGTGAAGAATACAAACAGGCAATTCAACAAGGAGGAAATCTAAAAAGCCCTTAAACATGCTCAGCCTCAATACTGTTCAGAGTAATGCAAAACAAATCAAGATATCATTTCACACCCAGCATATTGGCAACCATTAAAAATCTGAAAATCCCAAGTGTAACAAAAGATTTGAAGACATAGGAACTCACATTTATCTCTGTAAAACAAATAAATAAATATTTTATTTGTAGTACCTAATAAAAGATCCATTCACTACCTTTCAGCAGTTCCCTGGGAAACTCTGGAACCTGTGCAAACAAGACCTGAACAAAGACATCTGCAACCTACACCACAGCTCACGGCAACACCGGATCCTTAACCCTCTGAGTGAGGCCAGGGATCAAACCTGCATCCTCATGGTTCCTAGTCGGATTAGTTAACCACTGAGACACGACGGGAATTCGAAATAGAGGATAACTTAACTAGACATAATTTAAATGTCTCTTAAATGTCTGAAAATCTATAGTAAGTGGATTTCTTCATAGAGGACTATCAAATATGGTTAAGTGAATTAATTAAATTTACTTGTACCAACAGGAATGAAAGAGACTCTCAAATGAGAAAAAAACTATAAAAGGATACGTAATAGTATTATACCATTTACATAAAGATTTTAAACACAAATACACACTCTGCATTTTCATACATATAATTTATTTATATATAATATAAAGCTTATAGAGATGCAAATAAAAGTATAAAGCTCTCAGGGGAATGGAGGTGACAATAACATCAGGATAGTGGTAGCAGAGAAGAGGAGGACATGGAGGATATAGTGAAAATAAAAGGTCTGAAGCAAATATGGCAATGGCTAGTCTCTGATCTCAGCAGTAGTTACAGGGGTTGTTTGTTATATTATTTTTCGTATTTTTTTCTTTCTTTTTTGGCCAACACTCCAGGCCTTGGTGGAGTTTCCAAAGCCATCCTATTTTTCAACTCCAACTGCACCTCCCTCCTTCTAACAGTTCTGAGAGACATACAATTAGAAATGTTTTCTTCTAACTTTTGCTTGCTCAAGATTTTTCTCTCCTCGTCCTCATTCAACTGAACATTTTCTTCCCTAATTCCCCTGTCGTGCTCATGAACTAGAGATCTGTGGGTTGGCTTCCAGAGTCTTCTTTCTGTTTAGGGCGATTATACAGTATCTGGTTTGGGGTAGCATTTGTAGTATAAGTTGGCACCCCTCAGAATGTTGACAGGGACCTCATTCTTATCACTACTTTTTTTACTGGCAGAGAAAATGAATTTGGCCAGAGAGCTGCACACTTGCCACTGTAGTACAGATATGAAAAAGCCTAGTTTGAACCTCTCTGTTAATACAGATAATTCCATTGATCAACCAAGAGGTGTTAAGGGTCTAGCATTGTGGCTATAATCTCTTTATTGTGTCTTTTTCCTCTCTCTTTCTAATGAAGAGCATAAACAACATAAGAGGTATTGGAGGTAAATGCTGGTTACTCCTGATTCTTCATTATTTCATTCTCAAGCCTTATCGTTACGGTTTCCTCCTTTTTAATTATTTTTTTATATTTTTTTGGCCACAACCATGGCATGTGGAAGTTCCCAAGCCAGGGACTGAACTCGCAGCAGCTGGATTTTTAATCCACTGTGCCACAAAAGAACTTCCTGGTTTCCTCCTTAAAGTGAGCAATATCTTAATGTTGATTATAAGTGGTCCAAAGAAAACAATGATTTTGCACTAGAATCAAGAATAAGCTGTTTTGGAGTTCCCGTCTTGGCGCAGTGGAAATGAATCTGACTAGGAATGATGAGGTTGCGGGTTCGATCCCTGGCCTTGTTCAGTGGGTTAAGGATCTGGCATTGCCCTGAGCTGTGGTGTAGGTCTCAGACATGGCTCAGATCAGGTGTTGCTGTGGCTCTGGAGTAGGCCAGTGGCTACAGCTCCGATTGGACCCCTAGCCTGGGAACCTCCATATGCTGCGGGTGCGGCCCTAAAAAGACAAAAGACAAAAAAAAAAAAAAAAAAGAATAGGCTGTTTCACAGTAGAATCTGGAAGACTCCTCTTCCCTTTACTTTTAGGGCCAAAATGCAGTGACTAGACACAGACGAGAACTACAATTCATACCTGATGAAATTTCTCAAGTCAGCTCACCTGTTCAATCTGTTTGTACCATATCATCAGCACGTCCTCTAGCTGACGAACAGTTTCCGAATTGCCAGCTGCAAGTGTTACTTCTTCAAAGGTATGCAGTTTGGAAAAATCAATGTTGTCTATCTTCTTTAACTCAACCGTTCCCTCAATACTTATTTTGGCACCTAAAAGGGAAAAAATAATATTGAAATGAGATATTTAATGTCAGTGTGTTAAGTGTCAATGTGTGGTTTCAAGTTGTTCTTACAAAATCATTAGGGATCTAATACTTATAGAAACAATTCTAGTTGATCATCGGATTTTTGACTATGACAATAAAATTATATAGTTTAACAATATGAAATAAGTATGTATTTTAAAAGAGTCCATAATAAAGAATATATTTTTAAATACAGTAAAAATTTTCAGAAATAATATAGGAAGAGAATCCTTCTACAATGGAAAATATAAAAGAAAACTCTCTTAGGACTGCAGAGCTGCCTGGAAAGAGGTCTTAAGGATTTGATATCTTATCTGTAGATCTCATAATTACTTTGATTAACATCTTCTTTTAAGATGGAAAATTTTCCCTAATGCTTATTTTTAGTGACATATCTTATAGTTAATTTTCTCATTTATAATAATTTATTAAACATTAGATATTATGCTTACCATCTAAAAATGAAAGGTATCTGTTGATGGTTTCAGTGAAAATGTGTTTTTCAGATTCTCCTTGCTGGGACTGGTTTAAAGCACCCCAATTATTTGTTGCCATAATAGC
Organism: Phacochoerus africanus; assembly: GCF_016906955.1. NCBI lineage: Eukaryota > Metazoa > Chordata > Mammalia > Artiodactyla > Suidae > Phacochoerus > Phacochoerus africanus. Next base: position 35,439,358 of record NC_062552.1, on the reverse strand, counting down.
TGGTAGAAATATATTTGCCAGCATATTCCTAATCCCAACCAGGAGTCCTTCAGATGCATCCAAAACAGTAAATAGCACTTCCTGAAAGAGCAGTGGTCAAATGTTATTTTATATGTTGATTCCATTAAAGAACTGAAAATCATAACCTCCTTTACATTACAATAGTCACGGATAATACAACTTATAAAGTATTAGGAAAACTCAAGCAGTGAGTCTTAAGAGTTCTAAAAATCAACAAACATATTCTGCCCATATTTAACCATTCACATGCTTGCTCCTCAAGTAAAGTTTCCCTGGTGCTTTAATTTCTGCCTAGAGAAGGGGATATGGCCTGGAGCATGTACAGCATGAGGGAAATGAAACTGAACCTCCTGCATAAACAAAGTTCTTGGTTGATAGTTGCCCTGTCCCTGAAAAAGGGCTCAGAAAAACTGTCAGTCCAGGCAAAGAGCAATGAAACTAGCTCTCTGCCCAGAAATTTGGATGGAAAAAACAGCGGTCAAAGGGCACAAACTTTCAGTCCTGGGGATCTAGTATACAGCACGGTGATCATATTTAGTGATACTGTATTATATACTTCAAAATTGCTAAGAGCATAGATCTTAAATGTCATTACCAAAAAATAAAAAATTAAAAAAAAGGTAATTATGTGAGGCAACGGGGGGTGCTAACTAAGGCTGTGGTGGTAAGCATTTCACAATACATACATGTATTAAATCAATTCTTTGTATACCTTAAACTTACATAATGTTACATGTCAACTACATCACAATAAAGCTGGCAACAATGTTTATACATTTGAAAAAAAATGTAAACATACTTCATGAATATTCTTTGTATTTATAGAGACATCATTGCGACAGCGAACAAAAAACACACACAGTCCTTTTAGTTTCTCTGGGGCTGCATTGTCTATGTACAGTCTCATCATTTTTGCCCCTTTGGTTGCTCCAGCAATAGTTCGACCACATTCTGAAAACAAAAGTCAAGAACTGAGCACACGATCACATAACAGATCAAATGTGATAAATTACTGTGGGTCTTACGCCCTTGTTCCTTGCTATACTAAGAAGTTTTCAATATGATTGTGGAATAAAATCTTTTTGCCTACAAAAGGATGTCAGTAATTGCATATCTTAAATTACAACCCCTCTGGTGCCTTTCCCTGAGGTCTGCTCTTTTCTCCTTTTGTCCTGGCCTCAGACAAAACTTTCACGCAAACTCTCCGATTATCCCACCCTTAACTCTTTACCTCCCTAATACCTACCATCTTTCATAGCTTACCCGAAATGCCTCTTCTATGGGAAACCTTCGCTGACTCCCCCAAGAAGATCCTGTCCCCTACTAAGTACACTCATAGCACCTGACTGATATGAAAATCTTCCTTGAACTAATTTCAGTGAAAATTTATCATTTAATTAGAAGTCTTTCTTCATTGTTTAAAAACTATTAATAATATGAGAATTCTGTTAGATGGCTGGGTGCAATATTAATAAGCAAAAAATCAACAGTCTTCCTACTCACAAGCATAACCAATTTGAAAAATGATAAAAGAACATTTTAAATCCTTATCACGAAATCATAAACAACTTTTGTCTGCCCAGTCGTCCTTCCTTGGGGTTTGGGGAATTCTCCTGTCCTGTGATTCTGGAGTTCACCAGTCTCAGAGCCCTGCAGGGGTACGCATGTGAAAACTAGACTAATTAGACTCTCGGAAAGACTGTAAATCTTGAATGGAGCCACACAAAGATAAAAGGAGATCTGAGCAAGGTCAATTTATTGATGAATCCCAAAGAAACTGCCCTGAAATCAATGGAAATGCTCTACTCCTGCTTTTTTCCCAAGACCTGATTTTTCAACTAGTTCTAAATTTTGTCAGCTACTCAAACATTTTAACTTTTTTGCTCATATAAGCCAGAGTCCATATCTGCTGCTTGTAGCCAAAGGATCTTGAGACGTATGTAGCATTGTAAGAGCTCATTCATGGAGGTTGGCACAGAGTCACCTTTACCCTTAATATTCTCCCCTTTTTCCTTGATAAGAGAACCTGAATTTGCTGTGCTTAGCAATCTGCACATTCCCAGGGAGACAACTATGTTTTCAGCTTCTCTGGCCCCTAAAATAGTCATGTGACAGAGTTCTGGCCAATAAGACGTAAGAAACTTGAGCTTTCCTGATAAAGGGGAAAGGTGTGACTAGTAGGGCCCTTTCCTACTCGTGTCTTCAAACTGAGCATGATGTCCAGAGCTTCGTCTTGTAACCATGTGGGACAAACATGAACACAAAGCAATGTGTTAAGAACAGCAGAATAGAAAGAAAAAAAGAACCTGGGTTTCTGAGAGCACTGCTAAGCACTTGAACCATTGCTAGCCACTACCTACCGAGTTATGAGAAAACCACAGACAGACCCCTTTTTGTTTAAGCCACTATTAAGATTTACATTACTTACAGCTGAACATATTCCTGGCTGACAGAGTCAACCAATTCTGGCTTCTAAAGTCCAAATACAGTTTCACCCTGGAATACTCTACAGCATCTTTTTTTTTTTTTTTTTTTTGGTCTTTTCATCCTTTTAGGGCCTCACTCGTGGCATATGGTGGTTCCCAGGCTAGGGCTCTAATCAGAGCTATACCACCGGCCTACACCAGAGCCACAGCAATGCCAGATCCAAGCCACGTCTGCAACCTACACCACAGCTCACAGCAACCCCAGATCTTTAACCCACTGAGTGAGGCCAGGGATCAAACCCGAAACTTCATGGTTCCTAGTCAGGTTCCTTTCCGTTGTGCCATGACGGGAACTCCTACAGCATCTTTTAAATGAGATATGTTCATATTTAATGACATTAAAAATGTGTAGCCTATACTGCCTAGTCCAAAAAGCAACTCAGGAATAATAAAATATGTTGGAAGTTTCCTTGTGACACAGTGGGTTAAGGATCCTGGGTTGCCACCACAGGTGTGGCATAGGCTGCAGCTGTGGCGCAGTTTTGATCCCTGGCCCTGGAATTTCACCGGAAAAAAAGAAAAAGAAAAAGAATAAAGTTATTACATAATCACATTTTTAAAGTGATAGTGTTTACATGTTAGCACATGCATACAGAAAAGACATGTAGGAGTTTCCTGGTGGCTCAGCCGGTTAAGGATCCAGCATTGTCACGGCTGTGTTGCAGGTTCAATCCCTGGCCCGAGAACTTCTGCATGCCTTGGACATAGCCAAAAAAAGAAAGACATGTAGAGGAATATTAACTAAGCTGATAAATGTATTATATTTATAAATAACAAAAATAATCATTAAAAGAATGTTTACCCTATTTTCTGGCAATTCTGAGAATTCTTCATAAAAGGGCTCCTAATCCACATAGAATTAGCTTCAATGATATTCATGAGGAATATTATGAGAGAGCAAAGAGTTGTGAACAACCTAAATTCTAATAATAGATGTTCTGAAAATAATAATTATATCAGCCTACTGTTTAAAATTTAATTGTAGAAATGTATCAGTGGCGTGGAGAGAGAATATTATCAATTTTTAACAGCTACCATAAAATAATATGCAGAGCTGGATTCCATCTTTATAATGCATCTGTAAACTGTTCTTGTTTTTTAGTTCAAATATATTGGGAAAAAAAGGAAGCATATCATGGGTGAGATGTCACAAGAAACGTAGTGTTTTTGAAAATAATCTAGAGAAGGCTGAACTAACTCTCATGGCTGTTGAGTTCCTTTTTCTTTCTGAAACTGGACTATTAAAAAAGGGTAAGACTTTTGGGGGGCGTGAGGCAAAATTTACATGGCACTTGCCTTGAGCCCAACACATAACCATGGTCTTCTCAGTCCCATGAGGGAGGTTCCATTATTGTTCCCACTTTACAGATGAGGAAACCCAGGCCTGGAGAGGTAAAGTAACTTTCCCAGTGTGACCCGGTGAGTAAAGAGTGGAGCCTGTCTTCACATCTCACTTGTGACCACCTCCAGAACCGGACTTTAAACCAGTGTGTGGCACAGTGTCTATGGGTGATCCACTCCTCCCTCCAGGCCCAGGGTCTGCACATCTTGGATGAAGGGTGTGATAAGCTCTGCATTTTAAGGAAACAATATCTGGTCTGGAACAATCCCAACGATATATTAGACAGGATATCCTGTGTAGACAAAATGGAGAGTTTTGCACTGTTGCTACTGCCTTGACATATACCCTGAGCTCCAAAGCCTGGACCAAGGCTATTTAGAAAGATAAGCATTAGGGCATAGGCGCTCTAGAATCCAGCAGGGCACTGAGTATGGGGAAAGGGCTCCCTTCCCAACCCTACCTTGGCCCCTTACACTCCCATCGGGTCCCCGCCTACTCCCCATCATGCTTTGCCTCCTTGAGACCAGCAGGGCTGGCGATCTGAGTGAACAAGGTGTAAGCATAGGCGCTGCCTGGAAAAAAAAGTCATTGGGCTGCTGAAGACTGCAGTGACCAGCACATTCCCAGGAGGGCCAGCAGTTTGCAGTTACTTGGTCACTCTTCCGTTGAAGAATGCTGCCCCCTTCTCATCTGTCTTGGGCATTTGCAAACTGTGACAATGATCATGAACAATCCAAAACACCAGAGCGGGTACAAGGTCAGCCAGCCACAAAGCATTCCCAGCCTCCTGCACAGCTGGAATAAGTCAGATGCCACTTGTGAGCCATAAAAGAGATGATGATTGCTTTCATGGTTAAATGAGGCAGCAATGCCACAGGCTCTGGAAAGGCAGAGGCACAGGGGGCCCATCTCGGATTTACCCTGTCATCTGGAAGCATCTTGGAGAGCTCCGTCTACCTGTTTGGTCTCATAATCTAGGCACAAAAGGAGGGTCCTCACAAGCTTTACATTCTTGATTTGGGCCCAAGATATATGAAAATTATACATTATCTTTTTGCTCAAAGCTTGAGAGTTTCATTATTATTATTTACACAATACCCTTCCAAAGAAGATTTGAAGCAATTTGTAATAACGACGTATGCTATGGACTGAATGTTTATTTCTCCTCCCTGAAGTTTTTTTAAAAATTATATATATGGGAGTTCCCGTCGTGGCTTAGTGGTTAACGAATCCGACTAGGAACCATGAGGTTGTGGGTTCAATCCCTGGCCTTGCTCAGTGGGTTAAGGATGTGGCATTGCCGTGGGCTGTGGTGTAGGTCGAAGACGCGGCTTAGATCCCGAGTTGCTGTGGCTCTGGCATAGGCCGGCAGCTACAGCTCTGATTTGACTCCTAACCTGGGAATCTCCATATGCTGTGGGAGCGGCCCTAGAAAAGGCAAAAAGACAAAAAAAAATTCTATATATATAATTGCAAAATAGGATCCAACTTTACATATCCAGCTCCAGATGTCAAGGAGTCAATGAACCTTGAATACATCTTAGATTTGTGGCAATATTTGTAATTTAGGTTATTAAAAACATTTAAATTAGTGATGAGAAGATAAAACTATGTACATAGTGGTGTGTACATACATCATACATACTGTACGTATCCAAATACATAGAGAGGGATGTATACACATAACAAAGAAGTTATAGGAGGATATTCATCAAGGAGTTAACAGTGATTATTCCAAGCCAGTGGGAATGTGAGTGCTGCTTTTAATTTTTCCTCTAGTTGTAGATATTTTCTTATCTGCTTCTAATTTTTGGCTATTGCTTTCATTTGTAATAAGCTGTGAAATTTTGGATCATACAGTAATGTCCCAAGATAAGAATTCTGAGAGAAAGAAAACCCATAGAGTGGAGTACCTGTGGTGGCTCAGCGGGTTATGAACCCAACTAGTATCCATGAGGGTGTAAGTTTGATCCCTGGCCTTGCTCAATCGGTTAAGGATCCAGTGTTGCCATGAGCTGTGGTGTTAGGTTGCAGGTGCGGCTCGGATCTGATGTTGTGTTGCTGTAGCTGTGGCGTGGGCTGGCAGCTGCAGCTCCAATTCAGCCCCTAGCCTGGGAACTTCCATATGCCACAGATGTGGCTCTAAAAAAAGGAAGGAAGGGAGGGAAGGAAGGAATCCCACAGAGCAGATCTAGGCACCAATTATGAGTTTACATATTTTGTTGCTGAAGAAAGACTTACATATATTAAACAATTAGATGAAAACAGAAGAACATAATCAAGTGCCGTCTTTTACAAAGTGAACTTTAAAAGAGATAGGAGTTTGGAGTATAGTAATGGATGTGCTTTGGAACACTCTGGGAAGGCTCTGAAGAAAAGAGAGTACATGAGGTGATCTGGAGGGGGTTAGGATTTGGCCAGGTGGAGAGAAGAAAGGCACTGGGAGAATGTCAAGTCAGGAGGGCAGAGAAAGGGGCACAGACATGACTCTGGTATGGACAGAAAACAGTGAAGAGACTGGCTTAGAGGGAGCCAACAAATGCATGTTTGGCAGAATAGAAGATCAGACTAAACAAGCACTGTGTCTAGGTTACCATAGGCCCTGGTGAAATAAAGGGAGTTTGGACCCAATCCAACAGCAAGATAGTAAAAGATTTACTTGGCAGGAATAAGAGAAAGATTTACTTGGCAGGAATAAGAGAAAATGATGATCAATAAAATGATGAGAAAACTAATATAAAATGAGCCAAGCCCTGTGGCTAGGCAATTTACCTTAGTTGTCATCATTTTGTAGATTTTAAAAAAATGAGGCTCAAAGAGTGTGCATTTCAGAGAGTGAATCTGGTAACAGAGATACTGGTTTTCAATCTGAAATACTGGGTCAGGCATAAGATAGGAGCCTAAGTCTAAGATCAAAGGATGGTCCATGTACCTAGTTACGAAGACAAAAGTTTAATGACCTGGTATAGTACCAGTTTGTTTTGGGATAACATGAAAAGCAGGGGAAGTTGGATAGTCCCACTGCCAGCCTGCAGCAGACACAAGATGCTGACCCAGAGACACAGGGAGAGACTGCAAGCTTTCAGGTGGTTTCATGATTATTTCTAGTCAACTGACAACATGGGTACAAAGTGGCTCCAGGGAAAAGGCAATTCAATTCTAGTGAAAATGTGTATATCCGGGAGAGGTCAAGGACTTCCACAAGGATGCTTTCTCCTCAAATCATTATAGTAATTCTGTAAGCCCCTGGTAAATTTTCTTTGCAAATAGAGGACTGTCTACGTGTGAGAGAAAAGATAGACCACACTTTACCAGTCATTAACTAAATAGCTGGCACTTTGCCCTTGCAAATCATCCTTACCAAGGCCAGGTACATCTCCTTCCTGGTACAAAAATTTCAGTGTCTTGCAACCATCTTTCATAAAGAAAAGAGTAAATGCGTCCATCTGATAAATAAAAGAGAAAATGATGATCAATAAAATGATGAGGAAACTAATATAAAATGAGCCAAGCCCTGTGGCTAGACAATTTACCTACCTTAATCGTCGTCATTTTGCAGATTTAAAAAAAAGAGGCTCAAAGAGTTGAGTCAAGGTACATCAGAGACAGGATTAAAATCCACACTGATTTAACTCCAAAATTACCATTCATAGGATGAATTCTATTTCTGAAGCTACACTAGCAAGGATCATACATAAGTGGGCAGCCACTTACCTGACCCTGACTCACAGAATCTTATAGGGGAAATATAGGTGAGCCCAACTGGAGATAAATATAAAGAATTATTATTAAGAGCAATTATTCTTAAAAGCTGGCTTGTAGAACAGTAAAACGTGCCTTATGAATGATTTTGTCTAACCAATGACTAGAATAACTGTTTGCAGCAATTTTAATTTGACCTATATTGCAGTCAAAATAATACAAAAGCAAATTATTATAATGAGTCTTCCAAATGACGAGCATGAATTTAATTACGTATGAGTCAGAATAATTATCTTAGTAAGTTGAAAACTAGGTCACATAAACAAAAACTTTCACACATCACTAGGGAAACACAAAGTTACTGAACTCCCTTCCTCCAGTTCCACCAATTTCATACATTAGTATCTCTCTTGGGCAATGGCTTCCTGGTTTTTCTTCACTTACTGATCACTTACTACAGAAAAAATCTCGGGTCTGGCAAAGTTTATTCCCCTAGGACACTGGTTCTCAAACTTTAGCATGCGTCAGAGAAGCAGCTAGGGAACTTCTTAAAAATACAGAATGCTGGAGTTCCCATTGTGGCTCAGCGGTAAAGAAACTGATTAGGATCCATGAGGACGCAGGTTCGATCCCTGGCCTTGCTCACTGGGTTAAGGATCCAGCACTGCCATAAGCTGTGGTGTAAGTCGCAGTCGAGGCTGGGATCTGGCGTTGCTATGGCTGTGGCGTAGGCCAGCAGCTACAACTGCGCTTCAACCCCTAGCCTGGGAACCTCCATATGCTGCTGGTGTGGCCCTAAAAAAAGCAAAATTAAATTAAATTAAAAAATAAAGTTTTATAAGGACCATGGATGAAATGAAAGGCAGACAACTTTCAAAACTTGATAATATACTGTAATCAAGCAAGGGAGAGGCTCTTTTAGGAAACTTGCCATGGAATATTGGCTCCTAGAGCAAGCTAAAGAGTTTTGCCCAAGTTCAGTGGTTTCCGTCAGGGAGTATGGACCCTGATAATGTCAACCTCACCACAATGCTACCCTCGACCCAACTCTCACTAGTGAGACAATCAGCTCACCACTAGCATGTACCTGCTCATTGGTCTTGCAGAGGCTCCAGCACAGGCCACTCCTAAACCTGATTAAAAAAAAAAAAAAAAACCTCGGAGTTCCCGTCGTGGCGCAGTAGTTGACGAATCCGACTAGGAACCATGAGGTTGCGGGTTCGGTCCCTGCCCTTGCTCAGTGGGTTAACGATCCGGCGTTGCCGTGAGCTGTGGTGTAGGTTGCAGACACGGCTCAGATCCTGCGTTGCTGTGGCTCTGGCGTAGGCCGGTGGCTACAGCTCCGATTCAACCCCTAGCCTGGGAACCTCCATATGCCGCGGGAGCGGCCCAAGAAATAGCAACAACAACAACAATAACAACAACAACAAAAAGACAAAAAAAAAAAAACTCAAGAAACTAATAGTCATTTTATCAAAAATGAATTTAGAACCAGAGCGGAAAGGAAGCTATGACACTGCTTCAGGGAGCTGCTATGAAAGTCATTTTATCATATATTACTATAATTAGGGTGACCATATAAATTCATCATCCAAAACTGGGGACCCTTTAAGGAGTGAAAGAAGAAACTGTTAACTATGCCAGAAAAGAAGGCATAATCCAGGACGGTCCCTAGTACTCAGAGACAATGGCAGTCACCTCCTTATTTCCGGCTACATTCATGCAAAAGCCACTGTTTCCTACCTCTGTTTATGCAGTTTGTTATTCTATCCAAATGATTTGCACATGTAGTTTATGTAACCTGTACTTTTAAAATATCACTCCACCTGTGCCTACCTGTCCCTCTCACATCTAAAGACATTTTGAGCTCAGAACTTAGCTCAATTCTATTTGCTAACTCTTTTCTTTCCTACCTCCACAATAGTAGATCAGATTAGAATTATCATCCAACTGGCTATAATTATATAAAATAAAGCTTCTTCTCTAGGCAGTTAAATCCCAACCTGCTCTTTCAAAATATTTTGTCGTTCACGGTGATTCAAGTTTCTTAAATCAATCACTTATCAGAGAGCAATTTAAAAATAATGATAAGACTTTAAACTTACAGATGGGCAATCCAAAATTAATTCTTCAACAGTTGCTATGTCCAGGCCAAGCTTTTCTGATAAAACTTCAAATATATATTTGTATGAAGGGTCCATTTTCATTTTTCGGCCTTCCCTTGCATCTCTAAATCTTGCCTAAAGAGTGAAAACCATGTGTAAAAACTGTAATTTTGAAGAAAAACCACCAAAATGTTTCATTCGAAATAAAAGTGACACATATTAAAAAAATGGTATTACAAGCAGCACCTGTCTCTCTTTCAATGTTTCCTGTAGATTCGGAATGCCACTCATACTCCGGCGATATTTGGATGACTTGCCAGAAGACTGAGAGAGCACATCAGAAAGCATGGATTGAACGATTCGGGGCGCAGACCTAGGTCGAATCCTATTCAGATCCAGGTCATCACCGCCTGGCATTACTATCCTTTCATCAGAAGAAACGAGATTCAAATAATCACTTAAAGAGGAAGCAGGGCCTTTTCCAGAAAGTGAGACAGGATCTTCTTCAAAGGTCTCTTTTGGAGGGGGCGGGGCCTCTTCCCTGGAAGGAGGAGGAGCCTCTTCGGGAGGGGGTGGAGCCTCGCTTTCTGGATCGGGAGGTGCAACGTCTTCTGAACTAGGAGGTGCAGCCTCTCCCGGAGAGGGAGGAACTTCTTCCTCTGGAGGGGGTGGGTCACCTTCTTCACCGCTCATGCTTTCCACTCCTTCCACCTGCAGAGCACCTTAAACTTCAAAACCTACGATTATAAAATGCTTTTTTTTAAAAAAAACTCTTCAATAAATTGAGTGTTATATGTTAATCTAGTTCTCCACTTGAAGCTAGACAAGTAGCAAAATTATCTATTTCTCCCATATGGCATTATCTAAGAAACTAAGTTTCCAGGGCTAGAGAGAGAATTTTTAAAGTGGACAGCGTGCACACACACACACACACACACACACACACACACACCTGTATGGGCTTTTTCAAACTATAAGTGCTCCTCTTGATTATGACATGACCCTAGAGGACTGCCATTCCATACACATCACATCCTTATCGCGATAACTGCAATTGATAGCGGGGCGCCTGTCCTCAGATATGTAAAAAGGGCTGAAAAAAGACCGAGAGGCCCTGTATTGTAGGACCAACTGGTGATCAATGCCAGGGTATTTATTCATCCAATGGACCAAGTAAAGAACTACAAGGACTGAATATTCCTTGCTTGGAAGAACTCTGTTAGTATACAATTCACCAATCAGACACTTAACTGTCTAGCTAGCTCATCTATAGGAACATAACCAAGAACCCTGAAAAACCATAAAACATCCTCTCAGCAGCCAAAATGAATATCCCAAGTTCAAACATAAAATGTATGTTAAAATGCGATTGTGACTATTTACTAAAGCAAACTATAAATCCAACCTACACAATCAGAAAAGCTCTAATTATAAAAGAGCTTGGACATTATCTTGAGCACATAAGCAGGAAAACTAGAGAACAGCAGTGGAATAGGAGAAAACGTTACAGGAAAAAAAAAAATCTTATTTAGGACAATAATCAGGCCTCCATCAAAATAAATAAGCTTTCAGGATATGGCAAAGATCCAGATACCAGAATAATAGTAAATACTTGAAGAACAAAAGAATAAATTCCAAAGCAGATAGTTCAAAAGAAGAAGATAAAGAAGCTTTCTAGGGAGCTCTTGTGAGGATGCAGATTCAATCCCTGGCCTCCCTCAGTGGTTCAAGCATCTAGTCTTGCTGCAAGCTGCAGCACAGGTCACAGATGCAGCTTAGAGCCTGGATTGCCGTGGCTGTGGCATAGGCCTGAAGCTTCGGCTCCAATTCAATCCCTAGCCTGGGAACTGCCACATGCCACAGGTGTGGCCATAAAAAGAAAAAAAAACAATCAATCAATAAAGTCCCCAGAGGGAAAAAAAGATGTTTTCATTAAAGAAAAGGTTTTCTAGGAGTTCCCATCGTGGCACAGTGGTTAATGAATCCAACTAGGAACCCTGAGGTTGTTGGTTTGATCCCCGGCCTCGCTCAGTGGGTTAAGGATCCAGCGTTGCTGTGAGCTGTGGTGTAGGTCGCAGATGCGGCTCCGATCCTGCGTTGCTGTGGCTGCGGTGTAAGCCGGTGGCTACAGCTCTGATTGAACCCCTAGCCTGGGAACCTCCATATGCCGCCAGTGTGGCCCTAGAAAAGACAAAAAACAAAAAAGAAATGAAAAGGCTTTCTAGGGAGTTCCCGTCGTGGCGCAGTGGTTAACGAATCCGACTGGGAACTGTGAGGTTGCGGGTTCGGTCCCTGACCTTGCTCAGTGGGTTAAGGATCTGGTGTTGCCGTGAGCTGTGGTGTAGGTTGCAGACGCAGCTCGGATCCCGCGTTGCTGTGGCTCTGGCGTAGGCCGGTGGCTACAGCTCCGATTCAACCCCTAGCCTGGGAACCTCCATATGCCGTGGGAGCGGCCCAAGAAATAGCAACAACAACAACAAAAAAAAAAAAAAAAGAAAAAAGAAAAGAAAAGGCTTTCTAGCGAGAGATTCTGAGGACACTAGCGCAGACCTGGCCCAAGTAATACAGGTGTTTCTTATGAATGAACATCAGCAAGCAGCCCTCCAGAAGACAGAGAGAGCCTGTAACCAGCACCTGACATCTGCCCTCTCCAGGTTTTCCAAAGGACCCATAAACAGCTCAAATTGTTTTCTGTGATATCCTAGGTTGGCCTATTCAAGAATAGAAAGACCCAAACTAACCTTTTAGCTGCCAGATAACTAGTTTACCCACTCACATCCAAGATGTAGAAATAAGAAATGATGCTCTCAAACTGTCTGAAGTATTTTTTTTTTCCTCATTCCTCTTTCCTCTCTCTTTTATAAGGATTTCTAAAATCACCAGGATTGGCAGTGTTGTCATTGCTTGGGGGTTGATCCCTGACCCAGGAACTTCTGCATGCCATCAGCATGGCCAAAAACATTCTAATGAATTTGATAACAATATCAATGTCTCATATTCATTTTATTATCAGATCATTTTTTTTCTTGAACTTGAGTATTAATGTATCCTAATAGTTATCATTTCATGGCCCCCAATACCATAAATGTTGAAAATATATTCACAGGAAATTATTTGCAAGTGCCCCTTCCACTTTTTATAATGAAGCATGTGTTAACTGCTGTCACACTTTTGATCTGTGCTCTAACTTTGTCTTCTTGAGGAAATTATTGTGTTTTATAGTCTAAATGTCTTAGATTTATGGCTTTTTTTTTTTAACAGGGCTGTGCCCACGGCACATAGAAATTCCCTGGCTAGGGGTCGAATCAGAGCTGCAACCACCAGCCTACACCACAGCCACAGCAACGCTGGATCCTTAACCCACTGAATGAAGCCAAGGATCAAACCCACATCCTCACGGATACTACTCAGGTTCGTTACTGCTGAGCCACAACGGGAACTCCCAGACTTTCAAAGTACAGGTTCTGTTCACATTCAGTTTTGCTTCATCAATTAAATATGAATGAATTGGCTAATAAAAATCAATTAAATTAATTAATAAAATAATAAAAATCACCAGGATTGGTTTTTGTCTTCGATCCTTGGCCAAAATCTAACGTTTATCTTCTTCACACGAGAGTAAATATGCTTTGATAGTAACTAGTTAAACATCTCTGAGTTATTATGGGACACATTAAAAATCTATAGAACCCAAGAGTTGTCTGCACATTACAATTTTACATTTGCAACTGACCTAGAGGAGCTGGTCATGCCATCTACAGTAACTCATGAACAAGTATGACGATACATACTAGTGAAGTTGTATCAACTACATGTCCCTCTGTTCAAAATTATGCTTTTGCATTCTGGAAAACAATTCACTTTATCCTGTAAGAGAATAATGCCTTCCCTCAAAGGCCATTGATAAGGCATTGTTGTCTGGTTTCTGAAACCAAAGCAAAACTGAATTTCAATAAATGGTAAAATGCATGTACTGATTGAGCTCAGTAGGACTGGAGCGTTTCTCCATAGGCAATCAGTGCTCTTTCTGGAGCCATACAGTTACTTAAGCCAATACAGAGCTGCTATTATTTAAGCCATCAAGAAAAGGCTAAAATTGAATCATGTTATTTTGTTTAAGAAATCGAGGACATATGCAATAAATCCTAGTGAGTTTTCCATTTAAAATGGCTAAAATTTATTAAGTGTTGGCACAGATTAAATTTTCAGAAAATGTTATTATCTAACATAATTCAGTCCTTGGAGAACCCAGATAGTTAATTCATGACACATATTTTCAGAACTAGAAAATAAACCTTAGCAATTGTCTAGTCTAACTCTCCCTTTTGACTGATAATGAAAGTAGATCCAGGGAAGTTACAGGTCTTAACCTAATTACACACCAAAGAATGATCTTTTTAAATTTCAGATCAAATCACATCATATTATGGCCCTATTTACTGTCCTCCTCTGGGTGCCAAATACAAACTCTTGTGTCCTCCAGGGCCTTCCTGACTCAGTTCTGCTCCCTCTCTCCAGTCTCTTCCATTGCCTTTGCATTCTGTGCCGCCTGGTGTCACAGCTGCTCTGGCAGTTCCTGAAATCAGCACTGCTCTCTCACTTCTAGGCATCAGCAAGGAGCTCAAAGCCTACTGAGGGAGGTAAACACACCAACGAACACTTAAAATTTCCTAAGCACTTGCCAAAGTGTGCACAAAAATCTGTAGTATCAGAGGAGAAAGTACAGGAGGAAAATCTCTGAGGAACTGTCATTTAAGACAAGCCTTGATAGGGTGCGTATGAGTTCTGTGCAGAAGAATGGAGAAGTAATATTGTCAACAAGTAAATGCCAGGTTCTGTGCGTGCTGAGATAGGGAATAGCTTTTATGTTCTGGGTTTTTTTTTTTTTTTTTTGGAGGCATCTGCACATATAGACATTCCCACGCCAGGGATCAAACCTGAGCCATAGCAGCAGTGACCACAGCAGTAACAACACCAGACGCTTAACTTATTGCATCACAGGAGAACTCCAGGGAACAGTATTTTAGATATGATACCAAAAGCTACGAGTAATCAAAGAAAAAATAAACCTCATCAAAATGGAAAACTTTTTTTTTCCTTTTTCAGCTGCACCCATGGCATAAGAAAGTTCCTGGGCCAGGGATCAAATCCAAGCCATATCTTTGACCTATACCATAGCTGCTGCACAATGCCAGATCCTTAACCCATGTGCCACATCAGAAACTCCAAAATAAAAAACTTTTATGCAGCAAAGTCACTATCAAGAAAGTGAGGAGTTCCCTTGTGGTGCAATAGGATCCCGTGTTGTCACTGCAGTGGCTTGGGTCACTGCTGAGGTACGGGTTTGATCACTGGTCTGGGAACTTCCTCATGCCACCTGCATGGCCAAAAAAAAAAAAGTGAAAAAGCAGCCCAGAGAATGGGGGAAAATATTTGCAAATCATATATCTGAAAGGGATCTAGTATCCAGAATATATAAAGAACTTCCCACAACTCAACAACAAAAAGACAACTAAATTTTTAAAAAGTAATTTAAAAATGAACAAAGGAGTTCCCTTGGTGGCTCAGAAGTTAACAAATCCAACTAGGATCCATGAGGATGTGGGTTTGATCCCCGGGCTCACTCAGTGGGTTAAGGATCCAGCTTTGCCATGAGCTGTGGTGTAGGTCACAGATGTGGCTTGGACCCTGCGTGGCTGTGGCTGTGGTGTAGGCCAGCAGCTGTAGCTCCCATTCAGCCCCTAGCCTGGGAACCTCCATGTGCCTCGAGTGTGGCCTGAAAAAGTAAAAATTAAATATAAATAAAAATGAAGAAAGAGTAAGAATAGATATTTCAGAAAGAAGATATACAAATGGTTAACAAGCACGTGGAAAAAATGGCTCAACACCATTAGGGAAATGCAAACCAAAACCACAATAAGATAAATACTTCACACCCACTAGGATGGCTATCACTTTTTCTTTAAAAGACAGTAAAAAATGTTGGCAAGGATGTAGAGAAATTTAAATATTCATACATTGCTGATGAGAGCAATAGTAAAGAGTAAAATAGTACAGCCTCCATGGAAAACAATTTGGCAGTTCCTCAAAATCTAAACATAGAACTACCGCATGACCCAGTAATTCCACTCCTAGGTGCAACTAGTAATTCCACCCAAGAGAACTGATAACATATGTGTACACAGGAAATTGTACACAAATGTTATAGAAGCATTAGTCATAATAGCCCCCAAAGGAAAACAACTCAAATGACCAATCAGGTGATGATGAATGGGTTAAACAAAAGGTGTGGCGTATCCATACAATGGAGGATTAGCCATAGAAGGAAAACAGCACTATATATGCACAACATGGATGAACCTTGAAAACATCACACTAAGCGAAGGGATCCAGTCACAAAAGGCCATGTATGAGTTTATTTACATAAAACGTCCAAAAAAAGGCAAACTCATAGAGACAAAGTAGATTAGTGGTTGCCAGGCGGTGGGAAAAGGAAAAATTGGGACTAACTGCTAAGAGGCATGGGTTGCTTTTCGGGGGTGATGGAAATGTTCTGGATTTAGATATTGGCTGTTATCACACCCCACAGTGAGTATAAGAAAAATTACTGAAGAATGCATTTTAACGTGGTGAATTTTACGTTACATGAAGTATACCTCAATTTTAAAATGCTATTTAAGGAAAGAAAAAGTAAATATGATAAAACAGCGAACTAAGAAAATGACTAATTTATTGACAGTCTAACAGGACCTTCCAGTTTGGAAAAATTCTCCTCAAATCTGCAGGGGGTGGCGAAAGCAGTGTGTGTGTGTGTGTGTGTGTGTGTGTGTGTGTGTGTGTGTGTGTGTGTTGTGAAACTAAACACAAGAGAAAGGTAAAAAGATACAGAATCAGTTTAAGGCATTGAGGAACTGTTACCCACCTACAGGCACCAGTTCCTCCAACCTTTGCTCACACAGCTATTTGTAATCTTGCAAAGAAAGGATATTAAAAGCTAAAAATGCTTTAGTCCTGAATACGACCAGTTAGGCTAAACAATATGTATGACTAAGGTCACGTTGAATCAATAGGCTTAGAGAAGGAAAATTGAAAGCAAGTAAAAGGGAAAATGAAGAAAAGAAAGCTGGGAGGAAGAGACAGAGAATAGAAAAAGGAAAAAAAACAACTTTTTCTCCTCCTATTTCTGTGCCACAGCCGCCGCCACCATTCAAAGTGGTAACCAGTATATGCCCAGGGCTGTGATAGTCACTCTGGGAGACAGACAAGACTCTTGTCCTCCAAAAGCCACAATCTAATTGGGGAGATAAAGTAATCTTTGTGAATCAAACAAGAGAGTAAAATGTGGAGTTCTGGAAAAACAAAGAGATCCTACTGTACAGCACAAGAATATCACAGAATATATCAATGTCCTGTGATAAACCAGAATGGAAAATAATATGAAAAAGAATATATGTGAATAGATAGGCACATATCTGAGTCACTTTGCTGTACAGCAGAAACTAATACAACATTGTAAATCAACTACATTTTTTTTTTGACTTTTTTTTTTTTGGTCTTTTTGCTATTTCTTGGGCCGCTCCCGCGGCATATGGAGGTTCCCAGGCTAGGGGTCCAATTGGAACTGTAGCCACCGGCCTACACCAGAGCCACAGCAACGCGGGATCTGAGCCTCGTCTGCAACCTACACCACAGCTCACGGCAACGCCGGATCGTTAACCCACTGAGCAAGGGCAGGGACCGAACTCGCAACCTCATGGTTCCTAGTCGGATTCCTTAACCACTGCGCCACGACGGGAACTCCTCAACTACATTTTAATATTTTTTTTTTTTTGTCTTTTTAGGGCCACACCCGCAGCATATGGAGTTTCCAGGCTAGGGGTCCAATCGGAACTGTAGCCGCCAGCCTACACCAGAGCCACAGCAACGCAGGATCGGAGCCGCATCTTCGACATACACCACAGCTTACGGCAATGCTGGGTCCTTAACCCACTGAGCAAGGCCAGGAATGGAACCCAAAACCTCATGGTTCCTAGTTGGATTTATTTCCGCTGCACCACAACGGGAACTCCCAATAATTTTTTTTGAAACTGTCAAGTCTGGAGTTCCTGCTGTGGCGTTATGGTTTAAGAATCTGACTGCAGGGAGTTCCCGTCGTGGCGCAGTGGTTAACGAATCCAACTAGGAACCATGAGGTTGTGGGTTCGATCCCTGCCCTTGCTCAGTGGGTTAAGGATCCAGCGTTGCGGTGAGTTGTGGTGTAGGTTGCAGACGCGGCTGGGATCCCGCGTTGCTGTGGCTCTGGCTAGGCTGGCAGCTACAGCTCTGATTCGACCCCTAGCCTGGGAACCTCCATATGCTGCTGGAGTGGCCCAAGAAATAGCAACAACAACAACAACAAAGACAAAAGACAAAAAAAAAAAGAATCTGACTGCAGCAGCTCAAATTGATACCTGAGGCACGGGTTCCATCCCCAGCCTGGTATAGTGGATAAGAATCCAGTGTTGTCACAGCTGTGGCATAGTTCCCAGCTGGGGCTTGGTTTCAATCCCTGGGCCAGGAATTTCCATATGCTGCAAAAGTGGTCATAATTTTTTTTTTAATTGAAAAAAGTTTTTTAAAAAACCTGTGGCATTCTATCAGAAAAGGAAATTAGAAAAGGGAAAAGTTCATGTGGACAAAATAGACAGACAGGATTTCCCAGAGGATTTGGACATAAACTGGTCTTGAAGGATAAGTAGGATTCAATTAGAAGCAGAGAGGAAAAAAAATCTAGAGAGAGAGGTAAAGCCATGAACAAACTTTGAAGAGGTCAAAAGGGGGAGAATTTAGTGGGGGGGGGGGAGTTTAGAATTATGCATATCATATTTAATCTTCCCAAAAAGACCACAAACAGCAAGGATTCAAAATCAATTAAAATAAATAAATAATAAAATGTGGTTCTCTAGGAGTTCCTGTCGTGGCACAGAGGAAATGAATCCGACCACGAGGTTGCAGGTTCCATCCCTGGCCTCAATCAGTGGGTTAAGGATCTGGCGTTGCTGTGAACTGTGGTATAGGTTGCAGACACGGCTCAGATCTGATGTTGCTGTGGCTGTGGTGTGGGCCAGTAGTTGTAGCTCCAGTTTGACTCCTAGCCTGGGAAGTTCTGTGAGTGTGGCCCTAAAAAGCAAAAAAAAACAACAACAACAACAAAAAAGTGGTTTTTCTACAAATACAGATTCCTAAGGTCAGCATGTTAGGGATTAGGCTCAATTCTACTCAGAATTTTTTTTATAGCACTCCTAGATCTTGTTTGAAAATCTCCTAATCAAGAATTCCCCAAGTTTGGAGTTCCTACTAGGGCACAGTGGGTTAAGAATCCAGTGTTGCCATAGCTATGGTGCTATGGTGTAGGCCAGCAGCTGCAGCTTGAATTCAGTCCCTGGCCCTGGAACTTCCATATGCCGCAGGTGTGGGGGAAAAAAAAATCCCCGTGTTTATAATAAAATTCACTGAAAGAGGAAATTGTGAGTTACACTGCTCATGTGGTAACCTAATAAATATAATCTCTAGCCTCAATCCAGGTAAACATATTTTTTAAAATAAAAAAAAATTTTTAGGCTACACCTGAAGCATGAGGAAGTTCCCTGGCCAAGTAACCAGAGCCATAGCAATGATGATGCCAGGTCCTTAACCACTAGGCCGCCAGAGAACTCCTCAGGTAAATATATTTAAGTATAACATATACATACACTTTCTAACCTCTATGTGTGTCTCCTTACCTCAGTTTTCTTGGGATTTATATAAAGCTGTTCAAGGAAAAAAAAACAAAAGAGTAATTTATGAAACGTTAGAATACCCCTCCCAGAATACATGTACTATGTAAAGAATTCCATTTATACTAACATATATATTTCAAGCTGAAGACAGGATAAGCTCTTATTTTGTGAACGTAAAGAGTCTTTATGACTAGTAGTCTATGAACACTCACTATTAAAAAACTGATAACCAGGTATTAATCACCATCATGACTAAGAAATAAAGTAAGTAATTTGTTATGGCCTAAATTTTTTAAATAAACCTGAAACTCTCAAAATACATATATAAATAAATAATCACTGCCATTTTGGGGAGATTTTGCTCAATGAAGTTGTAGAATTCTTTCTCTAATGAAATAATTTGAGATGCACTTTTTACATGGTTTTCAAATGTCAAATTATACTTGTCATGTAATGAACTCTAAATATAAAGTACCAGCTTACCACTTCCAAAGACTATGCAACTATTTAATCCTAACTACGAAAACGTATACAACTACTTCAATTACAAGAATTCCTAACAACTGTAGCAAAAATTTTAAGATTACATAGCTGAAATGGGAAAATTTTAGTAAATACAAATTAGCTTACCATACATACACCTTCATGTGTTTGTATGTATGCAACGCGTTTGTTTGCAACCGCAAAAAGGGGCAATGAAACAAACCCACTTTCTAGAAACAACTAAAATGTTCCTTAATAAAAGGACCCATTAATTGTATCCTAGTACTCTGTTCACAAGTTTAGCATTTGGAGGTTCCCAGGCTAGGGGTCAAATCAGAGCTGTAGCCGCTGGCTTACACCACAGCCACAGCAACCCAGGATCCTTAACCCACTGAGCAAGGCCAGGGATTGAACCCACGTCCTCATGGATGCTCTTCAGATTGGTTAACAGCTGAGCCACTGCGGAAATTCCTCCCAAGTTTTAATATAGACATTAGAGATAAAAATAATGAGGTAGAGCTCTATATACAGATATAGAAACAGACACTGTTACAATAAAGCCAGGTAGTACAGTGTATAACAATACCAACTGTATAAACTGTGTGAGGTGGGTGTACACATATACATAGTACTATCACCTATTAGAACACCCACCAACGGAGGGAGGCTGTGGGGGGGACAGACTGTTACACCCTTAGGGTGGTCGACGCTAAGGAAAGGTGAGTGAACAAAAGGTTGAAACTGGCAGGAAAAGAAAATTCTGGGAAAAAAACTTGACAGAAGATGACATTTGAGTTCAGTTTGAAGAGCCATTAGGACACTACGGAGAGAGGGTTACTAGGGCAAAAGGTGGGGTTAACGGGGTGCGAACGCAAGAAAGGGAAAAGCTTTGCTTGCTTGGGGAAAGTGGCCAATTTAGCGATGAAAGTTTCGGGGTGTAGGGGAGTGAGGAGGAGCGAGGAGAGAAGATAAGCCTGGAGGGACAGGGGGAGTGGGGTGTGAAGTCTCTCGGAGGTCCAGCAGAGACTAGAGTTCACAAAGGGGCGGGGGGTGGCTCACCTGGGGGTTACAGCGGGTGGGAACCGGGCAGGTAGGGGGACTAGTTGAGAGATGGGGGCAGGGGCTGTATTCAGCTCCGACTCCAGTCCCCCCGGGGGAGGAAGACCCGCGGGGCCTCCGCGGGGCCGGGAATCCGGCTCAACTCGCGCCGCCGAGGCGCACTCACCCGCCGCTCCGCTCAGCTCAGCCGGGCGGCCCCTGGCAGCCGCTCTCCTGGGATCTGCTCCTGCCTGGCCTCCGTGGCCACCCAGGCCCGGCCGTTGGGAGTGCGAGGCTGGCTCGCTCCCCGGCCCCCCGCGCGGGCTCTGCCGGGCGCTGAGCGCCCAGGACAAGGGCTTTCCCCGCCCCCTCCCTGCCCTGCGCAGGCACAGACCAGGTCACTCACCCCACGACCCCCAGAAGTGAAACACTGTTTAAGGGCCCTTGGGCCACAGAAGGAACCGGTGCCCAAAGATAGTTTTGTTTTTTTGTTGTTGTTTTTGGCCGCACCTACGGAAGTTCCCAGGCGAGGGATCGAACCCCCGCCACAGCAGCGGTGACAGGAGCCTTAGCGGTGACTATGCCGGATCCTTAACTGCTAGGCCACCAGGGAACTTGCAGAGATGGAGTTTTTGAGGGCGTGAGAGGATTCCAGGGAATGCTTTAAGGGGATTGGCACGGAAGCACATAGTTATGTAAAATAAATTTTCCTATGACTTTTATATTTTTTGAAGTTACTTAATGTTTCACTAGAGAAGATTAAATGCTTTCTTTTGAATTTGTTTGCTCAGAAACCTATGACTAGTAATATAAAGAGTAGAATGACTGGAGAAAACTGACGACTTTTCAAGGTTCACCCATCCTCCCTTTCTGGTACATTTCTGCTTTTTTTGTCACCCCCTGACCTGATGGGTCTCCATTTTAATTAGGTGTTAAAACCAGTCTTTCAAGTAGACCAATCTAAAATGAGAACTGGAAGATCTGCCATCTGAAATCACAAGTAAAAGTAGATAAGCCCTGGTCCATCCATATCAGGAAATACCATGCAGTGATTATACAGTATTAGGTTATGGGGCAAGGCAGTCCCTAAGAGCTTACAGGGCCCTGACCATCTTACTCAGTTTGTCAAACTGCAAGTTCTGGCCTTTGACCCTGAGCTGTTTCCTTAGCTAGTGTGTAGGCATTTTAAGCAGGTAACAGCATCCATGGTGTGACGAAGAAGCAACCGTCACTTCCCAGGGGAGAGGGACTAGTTTGTTTATTGCCTGCTACAAAAGATGCTAAGCTCTTTGCCCTGAATCCTTAGCTGCCGCACAATCCACTGCGTGCATCTGGGCCCATGTCGTTGCCCAGCACTGGCCTCCCATGTGATACTCCTGTTAATTGGGCTGTGAGTAATAAAGGGTCTCTCGCCACCTATTTTTGACACTTATGAGGTTGTGGCAGGTTTAACTCCTGCCATCTTCCCAGTCAGGAGTATATCTGTATATTCTGATATAGTATACAAATTACAGAATATCATGTCCTTTAAAGAGCATTATATACATCTGTATGCCTTAACCTACAAATTCCTCTTTTGAAAATATATTCTAAAGAAATAATACTAGGAGTTCCCTGGTGGCTCAGCAGATTAAGGATCTGGCATTATCTCTGCTGTGGACAGAGGTTTTTTTCCTAAAAATGTGTATTACAGTATTAAGTTTGTTAGCATGATGGTCCATGCTAGACTTAGTTTCATTAAGTCTAGCAAAAAACTAGGTTCATAGAATACTGCCAAATAATAGCACACCTGAGGATGCCTGAAAAGTGGGAAAAGTATACCTTCCATAGAGTTTTCTTGATGCTTAATAGAAAGAAAACACTGTGTAGCATATATAAAACATTAAATGGTTAGACTGCCCAAGAGCCTGAGAACTAAATGTCCCTGAAAATATAGTGAGGGAATGTACACAGAAACACTTAGTACAGCAGTACATGGTAATGGTTTAATCAATGCTAGTTATTGTTAGTATTATTAGTATTAGTGTGTGTAGTACAGGAAAAAAATACACCGAACTGGTAATCAGGGGATCTGCATGTTAGCCCTGGACTGTGCTACGCAATAACTCAACTAATTAGTTCTGAAATTCATATTGTAAAAGTGCTCTAGTCCTGGGTGTCCTCATTTGTAAAATAAAATGCAGGAGATAAAATGATCTCTAAGTTCCTTTCCTATTACAAAAATCTATACCTCTGTGATGTTTGGTTTCAAGCCTCATTGATTGAGAGAAAGATGATATTATTGACAGAAATAAAAATGTCAAGACAAGCAATTGGAAATGTCTAGATGTTGTTAGTAATGTGCAATTAAAGCATACAGATTATCAATATTTGCTGTTATAATTGTCCTAACATAGTCATGCGATCTTGTTATTATTGTGTTATCAAATAACACGTAGCCAGCCATTCATGTAAAATATAAATACTGATTTTTAACTATCCACAGTTAATTCTTCAAGCTTCCAGGATAACTGGTTTATGGCTGAACAGTACACTTATACCCTGTTTAGCTGTCCATTCTATTTAGGTTAAAAAAAAAAAAAAAGGAACCAAAGCAAATAATGAAATGATATTCCTTAAGGAAACTGAACTCTACCTGTTTAAAATTGTTTTAAACCTGCTGGTACCCTGCTTTATACCCTGCTGGTACAGTGAGTTAAAGGATCTGGCATTGCCCCAGCTGCTGCTAGGATTCCAACCCCAGCCTAGGAACTTCCATATGTCATGGGTGTGGCCATTAAAAAAAAAAAGTCTTAAACATACCCTGAATAGATCTCCTAATCTTAATTTTACAAACAAAAAAGAAAAAAAAAAAAGGTATATGTACCTTGCAGTGGGTTGAATGGTGTCCCCTTCAAAAAAAAAAAATACTATGTCCAAGACTTAACTTCTGGTACCTGTCTGTGAATGTGACCTTGTTTGAAAATGGTGTCTTTGCAGATGTAGTAAGGACCTCAAGGTGAGATCACCCTGGGTCTACTGTGGGCCCTTAATCCTCTGACTAGTGTCCTTAGAAGAGGAAGAGGAAAGAGATTTCAGATCCGGTGAAGAAGGCCATATGAAGCCCAAGGCAGAGACTAGCGTCATAATGCCACAAACCAGGGAACATGTAGAACCACCAGAAGCTGGAAGAGGTGAGAAAGTATTCTCCCCTGGAGCCTTCAGAGAGAGTATAGCCCTGCCAACAACTTGATTTCACACTTCTAGCTTCCAGAATTGTGAGAGAGTAAATTTTGGTTGTTTTAAGCCACCAACTTTTGGAAATTTTTTACATCAGTTCTAGGAAACTAATAGCCCTGCTACCAAAAAGGAAACACTTTTGGAGTTCCCTGGTGGCCTATTGGTTAAGGACTCAGTGTTGTCACTGTGGTGGCTCAGGTTCAGTCCCTGGCCTGAGAATTTCTGGATGTTGTGGGCATGGCCAAAAAAAGAAAACAAAAGAAAAGAACCACTTCTAGACCATATTTAGAATTTGTGCCTTCCAAAATACTGACTATTCTAAACTATTCCTTCCCCACTACTGCCATCTTCCCTTTTGTTTCTGTATGTGGCACTTACTACTTTTAAGCTTTTAAAAAGTATTTTATACATATTTAAGATACACAGAGAGGTATAAAGAATAATACAACTATCCATTTACCCAACATCCAGCTTAAGATGTAAAACAATGTCAAAACATTTAAAGCCCTCTTTGGCTTCCTTCATTGCTGCACAGAGGAAATCATGTTCCTGAATGGAGTTGTTTATTCCCAGGCACTTCCTGATGCCATTACTGGATGTATATTTAGCTCCAAGCAATACATTATATCACTGCAGAGTTTAAAGCTTAGCAAAAATTGTATTGATCATATGAATTCTTATACAACATTTAATTATTTCATTTCTATTTCTAAGATTTATCAATGTTGAAATATGTCCCCCAGATTCATTAATTTTCACTTACGTATATTATTCCACTGTATGAAAATAAACTATTTTCTTACTTTGGACATTTCGGCTTCACCTATTTTTTTTAATTCAAACCTTGTTTCTTATACTTAGAGTATAGGCACAATAATCCTCTAGGATATATACTTAATAGTGGATCCTAGGATGTGTTATCTTTAACTTCTGGATGCTGTCAAGTTATTTTCCAAAGTGTTTATAATAATTTAAATTTCCGCTACCAAACGTTGCTCCTCATTCAAACCAACGCTTGAACACGGTTAAAATATATGCCCTAGTATAATTAACATAAAACACACCGCAAGTTATGGACATTTAGATAGTAGTGAAATCATAACAAATATCCTGTGATCCTCACCAAAATCCTGCAAGGAAGCTCAGAGAAGGGTCGGTAAATATTCCAAGCTTCTAGAACTAATAAATATTGGAACCAAAACCTGAACCAAGGTTTTTGACAAAGTCAGAGTTGTTTTAATTATCCTGTGCTGCTTAAACTGAGAGAACACTTTTGGATCCTTATCATTTAAAAATTATAACTCCCCATTCTCTTTCCACCAGATTCCTACTTCCTAGCACTTTGCAGCCCTAAGGTATGATAGTTACTGAACTTTAACAGTTAAACAGAATCAAAATTGGGTCATCAAGCAACTGAGAGAACCGCGCTTTCAAGCTGGCAGCGTTTTTTTGTTTGTTTTTCTGTTTTACCTAAAGCTTGCCTCCATCACACGCAAGGCACCTTGGGCATTGTAGTCTTGGGCGCAGACCTGTGGCCGGAGGCGCTCGCTCACTGGAACCCAATCAGCAGAGAGCGAATTTGCTCTCCGCGCAGCTATTGGCTGAAAGTCAGCAGCCACCCGCCCTGCCGCGCCGTCGCGTGGTCGCTGGTTAGAGGGAGCTTGGGGCGGCTGTGGGAGGCTGCTGCATTCTCGGGGACCGTCTTCGGTGATACGCAATTAGCCATGGCAGAACCGCAGCTCGCGTCCAGCGGCCTCACCGACGAGGCTGCCCTCGCCTGCTGCTCCGACCCGGACCCCAGCACCAAGGTGGGCGCAGAACCTAATTCTCCAGAGTCGAAACCCTGCGTGGCGCAACTGGGGCCCCCTGAAGGGAGCAGATCCCCGGGCTCAGCCAGGCCCAGCTTGGGCTGGGTGATTCAAATACCGTCTGGCCACCCCTGCAGCTCCGCCCGCTTTGGGCTGACCGGAGTGGGCTGGGAAGAGAGCCAGTAGTGTCCAAGGGGGGATGATCCGTCTCTTGAAGTTTTTTTTAAAAGACCGCGCGCGACCCTCCTTTGATTTGTTTGGTTTGGGATGGTAACTGGAAACCACGGCTGAGCCAGGATCAGAGCCCTTGTCTGTGTGTGTGCATGTTCCCTAGGTCAGTAGCCAGGGCTGGTAAGAGGATCAGTTTCAGACCTCCAGTCTAGGTTCGAAGGTTAAGGGCCGGTCCCTCCCAGCCTGGGTCATTTTTCTGTAACTGTCCCGGCTCCGGGTTTAACTCCTGCAAACCAATTTATGGCTCCTGACTTTAACCGCGCCCAGAATTTGGCTTTCGATTGGCCTTTACGGTTGCTTTCGGCCGCACTTGTGCGGTGGCCTCAGGAGACCGCAGAAACAAAGCTTAGATCCGAAGGGAATCTTAGAAATTCCTTCACTGACCGTCGCTTTGCAGCTGAGACTCAGTAAAAGGAATGACCAGTTGTAGATGAAGACTTTCATCCTTTCAGCTTGCTTAACGTGTCTGGTGAGTCAGTGTAACTCGCTCGGGCGTGGTGCCTCCGTGAATTGTCAAGATTAAACCCAGCAGCCGCTCCGGAGGTTTACTCCAAAGTCCTCAGCACTATCAGTAAACGCCTTAGTATTATTCATTTGACTCAGGAAGTTCTAAATGCCTTGGAGATTGGTTAGTGCATTGTACGGACCTCTAAAACCAGTAGGTGACTTTAGTCCCTACTTGTTCTTTGCCTGCAGGGTGAAGCGTAAGACATTTCTAATTGCTAAAGCCTTTGACTAGCACCTGGTAGTACTTAGCTTAGGAAAAATGTTAGTCACTGCAAAATTAAAGGGGAAAGAAGTAAATATATATATTTCTTCTCACATTCATTTTACTTTTATACTCTCTAATGTTAATACCTAATTATTTCACATAATGTAGAGTCACTCAGAGTAAATTAATGTTCCAGATAACTGAGTTTTTATGTACTAGACTATTTAAAAAAAAAAAAAACGGATTTCAAGGCTAGCTTTATAAAATTGATTGAATATAGTTAGTTCCTTGCATTCTTAATTTACACTGCATACAATCTCATTTTTTTTATATGGAGTAACCATTATATGGCCTTAGGCATTTTTTGAGGCACCACATGGGGAACATAAAAGGAGTATGTAGTAGCAGCTGATACATATGTTGAGTGTGCCAGGCCCTGGTTTGTTATTTTAAGTACATTACTTGATTTAATCCTCACAACAACCCTGTGAGGAAGACATAATTATCTACATTTTACATATAAGGAGGCAGTGGCACAGAGGTGTTGAGTAGTTTGCCCAAGAAGAAGTCCACACTCCTGGCTTCCACCCTGTTCTGTTTCTGGAGTACTAACTACAGCAGTAATTTTGGAACCTGACATGAAGAAAAGTAAAAAAAACCTAAGTGAATTCACTCCATCTGATCACTGTTCACTTGCAAAGAGCTTGGTAGGCACCTTGGGAGATGCTGGGATGAACAAGATGAAGTTCCTCCCTTCACCAAACATACCCTCTAACCTAAAATGGAACTAAGATTATGTGCTATTGAAAATATAAAGTGCTGTAAGGAGTTCCCATGTGGCTTAGCGAATTAAGGATCCAGCATTGTCACTACTGTGGCTTGAATTGCTGCTCTGGCGCAGGATGGATCCCTGGCCCGGGAGCTTTTGTATGCGATGGCAGCATCAAAAGTAAAATAGAATAAAAATTAAAGTGCCATGGGAGCACAGGAGGTTGAGATTTTTCAAAGATAGCATTTGTGGTATGATGTATGCTCAGGGTATTTGGAGTCTAGAGACTTAGGTTTGAATCCCCTGTTCTGTCGCTGTCTGCAGTGATCTTAGTAGGGCACTCGGGCTGAGTTCGTAAAAGCAGCATTAAGAGAAAACGTATTGATGTCCTCTAAACTATGAAAAGCAATACAATTCAAGGTTGTATTTCAACTGTGAGTGTCAGGGAGTGCATCAAGCAGAAGGTGAAAGTGAGCCCAGGCCCTCACATGGGAGGGCACACTAGGTGGAGGAAACTTTGAGCAAAAATGCAGTGAGATGGCACAAAGATGCAGTGTGGAGCATGTTCTGGAGAGGTGAGTGATGTGTTTTGAGTTCAGGTTATTTCTAAGCAGTGGAGCAGTAGTGGAGGAGACTATAGAGTGGTAGGTTGGAGCTAAATTATGAAGAGAGCTTTGAATGTCACTTATAAGGAAATTGTATTTTATATAGTTAGTGAACCGTTCAGGGTTTCAAATCATTCTGTAGCCTAGAATTGTGGGATCCAATCCTGGAGGTGATGAGGACACCTAAAAGTCTCTTCCAGAAGGTGAGATAAGTGATAAGGTCTGGCTTGGAAAGGAGACAGCAGTGGTGGTAAAAAGTCAACTTTCTTGTGGATCATTTGCATCTTTGTCATACCGATCGAAGAATGTACAGCCACACCACATTCTGGGCAGTCTGACTTAGCTAACTTCCTTGTAAAGGCCAAATACTTCTTTTCACAAGTGGTGATCTCCTGAAATACATTCTTTTTACTGTCTCTGACAGTGTCCTTTGATACAGTTATCTGGAGTCCCTTCCCATCTGAGTGGTAGGTGATTGGGTCAGGGAAAACCTTCAGTGTTGGTGACACACTGAGTTTTATCAAATGCAGAGGAGGTAGTTGGTAGAGTTGTATGCAAGGGTTGGGGAAAGAAGAATGGAAAGGAGGAAGGAAGAGGGATAGTGGCCAGGTGGATGAATGACTGTTCCAGGCAGAGAGAATCATAGTATATATATATAAGCACAGTGATGTTGGAGAATTGACACAGGGACCTAAAGGTACACAAAGAGACAAAGTCATAGGCATTAGAAGGTGAAGAGAAGGTACACAAAACAATCATTGGGATGCTCAAAGAAAATATGAACATTCTCTCTCTTTAGGTTCATTTGTTTTTCTTACCCTGTGATCGTTACTATTTGGTAAATACATTTTATAATATGTATGTTTTATTAGTATATTTACACTTATATACAATTTAAATATGAATAGGGAGTTCTTGTCGTGGCTCAGTGGTAACGATCCCAACTAGTGTCCTTGAGAATGCAGGTTCAGAGTTCCCTTGGTGGCACAGTGGTTAACGAATCCGACTAGGAACTATGAGGTTGTGGGTTCGATCCCCGGCCTTGCTCAGTGGATTGAGGATCTGGCATTGGCGTGAGCTGTGGTGTAGGTCGCAGACTCGGCTCAGATCCCGCCATTGCTCTGGTTCTGGCGTAGGCCAGCAGCTACAGCTCCGATTAGACCCCTAGCTTGGGAACCTCCATATGCCTAGGGTGTGGCCCTAGAAAAGAAAAAAAAAGAGAGAGAATGCAGTTTCCATTCCTGGCCTCTCTCAGTGAGAGAGAGGATCTGGCATTGCCATGAGCTGTGCTGTAGGTCGCAGATGCAGCTTGGATTCCAAGTTGCTGTGGCTGTGGTATAGGCCGGCAGCTACAGTTCCAATTTGACTCCTAGCCTGGGAACTTCCATATGCAGCAAGTGCAGCCCTAAAAAGACCCAAAAAAAGAGCTAAATAAATAAACATACATTTATGGGAGGATGTGTGCTTCTTTTATTAAACTGACGAAGGTATGAAATCAAAACCATTTAAGATGACCGGTTTAGTGGAGTGATAACCAAAGATGAAGTTTGAGATGTATGGTTGCTTTGGGGACTTTCTCCTAAAAGCTGTGAGCCAGTTTTTTAACCCAGAAATGACACAGTTGGGTCATTATAGAAGGTTCTGTCTTGTAGCTTTTTTTTTTTTTTTGTCTTTTTGGGGCCACACCCAAGACACATGGAGGTTCCCAGGTTAGGAGTCCAATTGGAGCTATAGCTACTGACCTATACCACAGCTCACAGTAATGCCGAATCCTTAACCCACTGAGCAAGGCCAGGCATTGAACCTGCATCCTCATGGATGCTAGTTAGATTTGTTTCCACTGAAGCCACGACAGGAACTCTGGGTCTGGTAGAACTGTAGGAAGATCACTCTGGATTGCATTTGGATAAGCCTGCAAGAAGCAGAGAGACCAGGGAGGCTTTGATGATCACCCTAGCAGAAAGTAGTGAGGACATGAGCAAGGTAGTGACCACTGGAAAGGCAAGGAGAAAGATTCCAGAGGGACTTGAGTTGACAGGTCAAGTTGATAGGTGGACAGGATTGCAGAGGGAGTGGAGAGGAAGGAGTCTGCGAAAACTCCAAGTGTCTGACTTGGGCTAACAAGGAATTCTAGAGATATTCCCTGAGGGGTATTAGGAGGGAGTGTCAATTTGGGCTCTGAGTAATTTGATATTTTGGCACGGGTGGAAATGTTGAGTAGGCTGATGGAGACGTCATTCCACAGCTGAGGCTAGAGGTATGGGTTAGGGAATACAGATTTGGGAATCAAAAGCAATAGTTGGTAGTAGAAACTCTGGGGTGTATTATACAATAACAAGAGCAATAGTAAGTCAAGTAACTTACTCTGGGACAGGCACAGTGCTAAGTACTTTCATGCATTATCCCATTTAGTTTTTTTTTTTAGTATTAAAATATAGTTGATTTACAACATTCTATCAATTTCTGCTGTACAGCAAAGTGACTCAGTCATACACATATACATGGACATGAATTCTTGTTCTCATATTATCTTCCATCATGTTCTATTACAAATGATTAAATGTCCTACTTAGTGGGGTTTTTTGGTTGTTTTTTTTAGGGCTGCACCAGTGGCATATGGAGGTTCCCAGGCTAGGGGTCGAATCAGAGCTACATCTGCCGGCCTAAACCACAGGCGCAGCAACGCCAGATCTGAACCATGTCTGCGACCTACACCACAGCTCATGGCAACGCTGGATTCTTAACCCACTGTGCGGAGCCAGGGATTGAACCCACAACCTCATGGTTCCTAATCGCATTCGTTTCTGCTGCACTATGACAGGAACTTCATATCTCATTTAGTTTTAAACTCAGTCCTAGGATCTGAAAACTATACTTATCCCCATTCCAAAGATGTGAAAACTGAGATTCATGAAAAGTAATAACTTACTCAAGGTAACAGTCGTGGAACTAACCTTTGAATCATAATTGCCTCTTGAAGACTTATTTCTGTCACACTTGTGGGTTTTTTGTTTTTGTTTTTTTCTCTTTGCATGAGATTTGAAAAGCCTCATGATACTGAGTGCTTTTAGGATTTTCTTGTTTCTCATAAGTGATGTACAAATACTCTGGCAGATGTGTTTAATAATATCAAAAGTAATTTTTAAAATAAAAAAAAATTTCCTTTGTTTCTCCTAGCTATTTCTGTCTCCCTTATCTACAGGGTAAGTATACTTGAAGTATGTTGTTGACTCTTGAGTTACAGAATAGGAAGAAGGAAAGAACCATATGAAATCAATTTAGATAAGATAGAATAAGTGAAGGAGTGGCCAAACTATTTTCTGGAACAAGTATCACTCTCTGACATAGGCTGAGTCAGAGAAGTAATAATGAAGAAGATAGTAAAGAAAAAAAAAAAATATATTGCACCGTATGGTACATCAGCCACGTGCTTTAGCTTCACATGGTAAAACAGTCTTGTTCCCTTCAGATAGGCTTCTTTTTCCAAACTGATCTCTTACTGAAGGAAAATGTGATTTTTAAAAAGCAGAAAAAATCAAAACTTTATCCATTTCTGAGGATTTTGTTTTTGTCTTTTTATTTTTGGCCATACTTACAACATGTGGAAGTTCCCAGGCCAGGGATCAAACCCATGCCACAGCAGCAACTCAAGCCACTGCAGTGACAACACTGGATCCTTATCTGCCGAGCCTCATGGGAGCTCCTATCCATTTCTGTTTTGTGGGAGAAATGACAGCTAGAGGTAAAGAGTTAAGCCCTTTTCCTTTAGATGAGAATCTGGCTTTTGATTAACTCCAGCTCCTCCAGCAAGCAATTAAAAACTGTTTGTTACTTGGCAGTATTGCTTATGGTAAAAATAACTTGACTGGTAAAATGCATCTACAAAGGAGAATTATAAATATCTTATAGCTTTTGGGCTTCCATGAATGCAGTGACTTTTGGGGCCGGGGGTGGGGGAGGGCTGTGTCAATGACATGAGAAAATTCCCAGGCCAGGGATTGATCCTATACCACAGCAGTGACAACACCAGATCCTTAACCTGCTAGACCACGAAGAAACTCCTTAAGTGACTCTAAACCGTCTCTTATAAAGATTCTGGAAACTATGCCTGTGGAGTTGCTGCTAGATATATTGACTCCTGTGGTCATAGGGCTTTTCTGCCAGGGTGATTCCCACTTCTACCCCTTGTGAATCTTCTCCCTGCACCCAAGCGCGAGGAGTCTTTTATGGACTCCTGCTGAACCGGACCACCTAATACTGCTGTGCTAGCAAGCTGTGTTTTCCTGACTGGTACCGTTTTAGCCTTCAGTTGTCTTGCAAATCTGAGTGTTTAGTTGAGCCTTAAGACCACCGTCTGCTGTGGGTGATGTAAGACCTTGGAAAACTCATTGAGAGTTGATGGGCTCCAAAGATAATTGACCTGTTATTAAGGCCAAAACACACACACCTCAGGTCAAAGAAATGTAAATATTTCTGAGAATTGGGCTAATAGAAATTTGAAACTTCCCTTTTCTGAAGACTGAAGGCAATGGAGATTTTAATTTTGCTTCCGAGTAAGATGTAATATCTGAAGCTCCTTAGTAATAGTTCTAGAGAAATGAGTGTCTCTATCACTGGAAAGAGAATTTGAGAGGTAGGAAACAAAGTCAAGCAACTTTTTTTGCCATTGTTGTAGCTTTTTGACAAGTTTCGCTTTATTTTGAAAACAGGCATATAGTGACCAAACATATCCCATTGTGAGGAGCAATTGTATAAAATCCGTTTAGAGACTTTTCCTGGGAAGATGGAGTATGCATACTCTTCCCTACCCCTTCTACTAATTTTACCTAAAAACTCTGGACTTTACATACAGGTATACCTTGGAGATACTATGAGTTCCGTTCCAGACCACTACAACAAAGCAAATATTGCAATAAAGAAAATCACGGGAATTTTTGATGTCCCAGTGCATAGAAAAGTTAAATGTATATTATACTGTAGTCTATTAAGTATATAATAACATGATGTCAAAAAATGTGCATACCTTCATTAAAAAATAACTCACTGAAGGAGTTCCTGTTGTGGCACAGAGGGTTACAAACCCAACTATTATCTCTGAGGATGCAGGTTTGATCCCTGGCCTCCCTTAGTGGGTTAAGGACCCAGTGTTGCCATGAGCTGTGATGGAGGTTGCAGTTGCGGCTGGGATCCCGAGTTGCTGTGGCTGAAGAGTAGGCTGGCAGCTGCAGCTCCCATTTAGACCCCTAGTCAGGGAACTTCTATACGCTGCAGGTGCAGCCCTTTAAAAAAAAAAAAAAAAGGCAAAAAAAATAACTAACTTAAGGCTCTAACCATCATGTGAGCCTTCGGTGAGTTATTATCTTTTTGCTGGTGGTAGATCTTGCCTCAGTGTTGATGGCTGCTGACTGATCAAGATGGTAGTTGCTCAAGGCTGAGGTAACTGTGGCAATTTCTTAAAACAAGACAACAGTGAAGTTTGCCACATCACTTGACTCCTCCATTCACAAATGATTTCTATGTAGCATGTAGTGCTGTTTGATAGCATTTTGCCTACAGTGGCACTTCTTTCAAAAGTGGAATCAGCCCTCTCAAACCCTGCCACTGCTTTATCAACTAAGTTTATGTAATAGTCTAAATTCTTTGTTGTTATTTCAACAGTCTTTATAGAATCTGTACCAGGAGTAGATTCCATCTCCAGAAACCACTTTCTTTGCTTAGCCATAAGAAGCAACTCCTCACCAGTTAAAATTTTATCATGAGATGAAAAATTCAGTCACATCTTCAGGCTCCACTTATAATTCTAGTTCTCTTGTTACTTTTACCACGTCTGCAGTTACTTCTTCCACTGAAGTCTTGAACTTCTCAAAGTCATCCATGAGAGTTATAATCAGCGTTTTCCAAATTCCTGTTAATGTTGATATTCTGACCTCTTCCCACGACTCATGACTTTTCTTAAGGGCATCTAGAATGAATCCATTCCAAAATGCCATAGTTTACCCAGATTAATCAGAGGATTCACCATCTGTGTCAGCTTTAGCCTTATGAAATGTATTTCTTAAATAATAAGACTTGAAAATTAAAATGATTCCTTGACCCATGGGCTGCATAATGAATGTTGTGTTATCAGGCCCAAAACAATATTAATCTTGTTGTACATCTCCATCAGAGCTCTTAGGTTACCAGGTGCACCGTCAGTGAGCAGTAATATTTTGAAAGGAATCTTTTTATCTGAGCAATTAGTCGCAGCAGTGGGCTTAAAATATTCAGTAAACCATGTTGTAAACATGTGCTGTTATCCAGCCTTTCTTGATCCATTTATAGGTCACAGGCAGAGTATATTCGGCATAATTCTTAAGGATGCTAGGATTTTCTTTCTTTCTTTTTTTTTTTTTTTTTGGTCTTTTGTCTTTTGTCTTTTTGAGGGCTGCACCTGCGGCATATGGAGGTTCCCAGGCTAGGGGTCAAATCAGAGCTGTAGCTGCTGGCCTATGCCACAGCCACAGCAACACCAGATCTGAGCCGAGTCTGCGACCTACACCATAGCTCACAGCAACGCTGGATCCTTAACCCACTGAGCAAGGCCAGGGATCGAACCTGCAACCTCATGGTTCCTAGTTGGATTCATTTCCTCTGCGCCACGATGGGAACTCCAGGATCCTAGGATTTTCTGAATGGTAAATGAGCATTGACTCCAACTTAAAGTCACCAGCTCCATTAACCCATAACAGGAGTCAGTCTGGGAGTTCCCATCATGGCTTAGCAGTAACAAACCCGTCTAGTATTCATAAGGACGAGAGTTCAATACCTGGCCTTGCTCAGTCAATTAACGATCCAGTGTTGCCATAAGCTGTGGTGTAGGCTGCAGACACGGCTTGGATTCCCTGTGGCTGTGGCATGAGCCAGCAGCTGTAGCTCCAATTCAGCCCCTAATCTGGGAACTTCCATATGCCACAGGTGCAGCCCTAAAAAGAAAAAAAAAGTCAGTCTGTCCTTTGAAGCTGTGAAGCCTGGCATTGACTTCTCTCTAGCCACAAAAGTCCTAGATGGCATTTTCTTCCAATATAAGGCTGTTTCGTCTACATTGAAAATCTGTTGTTTAGTGTAGCCACGTTTGTTCATTATCTTAGCTAGATCTTCTGGATAATTTTCTGCACCTTCTATATCAGCACTTGCTGCTTCACCTTACACATGTATATGATGGAGCTGGCTTCCTTTCTTAAACCTCATGAATCACCCTCTTTGAGTTTCAAACTTTTCTTCTGCAGCTTCCTCACCTTTCTAAGTCTTCACAGAATTAAAGAAAGTTAGGGCTTTGTCCTGGACTAAGCCTTGGCTTAGGGGAATGTTGTGCCTGATTTGCTTTTCTCTCCAGACCACTGAAACTTACACCATATCAGCAATAAGACTGTTTTGCTTTCTTATCATTTTTGTGTGTTCACCAGAGTAGCATTTTTAATTTCCTTCAAGAACCTGTCCTGTGCTTTCACAACTTAGCTGGCTGGTGCCAGAGGCCTAGCTTTTGGCCTATTTCAGCTTTTGATACACATTCCTCACTAAACTTAATTATTTCTAGCATTTGATTTAAAGTGAGATATGTGTGACTTTTCCTTTCAGTTGAACATCTAGGGGCCATTGTAGGCTCATCAGTTGGCCTAATTTCAGTATTGCTGTGTCTCAGAGAATAAGGAGGCCCAAGGAGAGGGAGAGAGATAAGGCAATGGTCTTTTGGTGGAATGGTCAGAACACACAATGTTTATTAAGTTCATCGTGATAGAGGCAAGTTAAAAGTATAAAGGATGGAAAAATATACATTATACAAACAGTCAAAAGAAAGTAGTAGTAGCTATGTTGTTTCAAATAAAGTAGACTCTGGAGCAAAGAAAATTATCACAGTGAAGTACATTATATAATGATAAAATAGTCAGTTGACCAAGAAGACATAGCAGCCCTAAATGTATGTGTACCAACAAAAAAACTGCAAAAATATGTGAAACAAAAACTGATAATAGAAAGGGAAAATAGACAAATTCACAATTATAGTTGGAGACTTCAGTACTCCTCTCTCAATGATTGTTAGAACTTGACAGAAAATTAGCAAGGATATAGACAGATTCAGTAACACCATCAACAAACAAGATCTAATCAAGATTTATAGACCACCCAGTAATAGCTAAGCATACTTTTTTATTGCACTTTGCAGATACTAGGTTTTTTTATATTTTGGAGGTTTGTGGCAACCTGCATGGTGGAAGTTTGTTGGTGCCATTTTCCAACAGCATTTTCTCACTTCTGTCTGTATCACATTTTGGTAATTCTTGCAGTCTTTTGAACTTTTTCATTATTATTATATTTGTTATGATGATCTGTGATCAATGTACAGTTCATTGAGAGTTCACATCATGGTTAGCATTTTTAGCAATAAAATATTTTTAAGGTATGTACATTGTTTTTTAGACATAGTGCTATTGCACAATTAATAGACTACAGTACAGTGTAAACATATATATGCACTGAAAAAACAAAAAAATTCATGACTCACTTTATTGTGATACTCACTTCATGCAATGGTATCAAAATCATCTCTGAGGTATGCCTGTACACTTTATTTTTTTCAAGAGCCCACAGAAGACATATCAAAATAGACCATATCATGGGCCCTAAAAACTACAACAAATTTAAAATAATTGAATTATACAGAGTATGTTTGACCACAATAGAATCAAACTAGAAATCAGTAACAGAAAAGTAACAGGAAAATCTCCAAACACTTGAAAGCTGATTAATACACTTCTAAATAATTCATGAATCAAGAGGAAGTTTCTGGCACAAGAAGGTAATTCAACTAAAATAAATAAGGAAGTCTCAAGGGAGATTTTTAAAATACATTGAGCTGAGTGAAAATGAAAAAAGAATCTCAACTATGACAGGGCTAAGAGTGAAATTTATAGCATAAAATGCATACATTAGAAAAAAGGAAATGTCTCAGATCAGTAGTTTTAAGTTCCCTCCTCAAGAATCTAGAAAAAGAGGAGCAAAATAACCTGAAGGAAGGAAATAATAAAGAGCAGAAATAATGAAATTGAAAATAAAAATTAGAGAAAATCAATGAAACAGCTGATTCTTTGGGGGAAAAAACAAAATTAACAAACATGTATTGAGACTGACAAGAAAAGAGAAGGCACAAATTACCAATATGAGGAAATGAAGTAAGGGGTACCACTACAGACTGCAGACATCAGAAAGATAAGGAAATACTGAAAACAATTTTATGTACATAAATCTGGCAACTTATGTGAAGTGGACCAATTCCCTGAAAAACAGCTACCATAAGTTACCTGATATGAAATAAATAATTTTAATAGCTCTATAACATAAATTGAATTCATAATTAATAATCTTCAAAAAAGGTATTTCCAGGCCCAGATGATTTCACTGGAGAATTCTAGCAAACATTAAAGAATTAACATCAATTCTACACAATCCCTTCAAGAAAATTGAAGAAAGAATACTTCCCAACTCATTTTATGAGACTGGTATACTACCTACTATGCTGATGAAGCACCTCCAATTCATTTTATAAAGCTAGTATCATCCTGATACCAAAACCAGATGAAAACATTACAAAAAAAGGGAAATTACAGTTCAATACCCTTCATGAATATGGATGTAAAAATCCATGATGAAATGTTAGCAAATAGAATTCAGTGATATGTAAAAAAAGTTACATATGACCAAGTGGGGTTTATTCCAGGTATGCATGGCTGGTTCAATATTCAAAAATCAATCACAGATGCCCACCATACTAGGAGGCTCAAGAAAAGTCACATGATCATATCAGTTGATGCAGAAAAAGCATTTGACAAAATTCAACACCATTGATGATTTTAAAAATTTGTTTTCAGGGGTTCCGCATTGTGGCTCAGTGGTAACAAACTTGACTAGTATCCGTGAGGATACAGGTTAGATTCCTGGCCTCGCTTAGTAGGTTAAGGATCCAGCATTGCTATGAGCTATGCGGTAGGTCACAGATGCAGCTTGGATCCTGTGTGGCTGTGACTGTGGCATGCACGAACAGCTGTAGCTCCAATTCGACCCCTAGCCTGGGAACTTCCACATGCTGTGGGTGCGGCCCTAAAAAGCAAAAAATCAGAAAAGATAGGAATAGAGGGGATCTTCTTTAACTTGATAAAGAGCATCTATTAGAAAAAACTTAAAGCTATCTATTACACTGAATGGTGATGCTTTCCACCTAATTTTGAGGAACAAGGCAAGAATGTCTGCTCTCACTACTCTTATTCAACATAGTGCTAGAAGTTCTAGCCAGTTCAGTAAGGCAAGAAAAGGAAATAACAAGTTAGGAGAAATAAAACTGTATTTGCAGATGACATGATTGTCAACACAGGGAATCCTGAGGAACCTAAACTTCTTGAACTAATAAATCCCACACAGTTGCAGGATACACGATAAATATACAAAAACTAATTGTATTTTTCTATATGGCAAAGAACTCATGAATACCAAGATTAAAAATATAATACCATTTACAGGTGCTCAACAAAATTAAATACCCAGGAATAAATCTATCAGATGTGTATGGAAGACTTCTCATAGCAAAGCTGTCAACTCTCCACAAATTGGCATACACGTTTAATACACCGTGTCTGTCAAACCTTTTATAAGATGTAGTCAGGAATATTCTAAAATTTATTTGGAAGGCAAATAAGAATAACTAAATTTTGAAATAATAAGGTGGGAGGAACCAGTCTGCCTGATTTTAAGACCTACTAGATAGCTATAGTAATTATGACTTTGTGGTATTGGCAAAGAGATAGATATGGATCAGTGGAAAAGAGTAGAGAACCCAGAAATAGACCCACACCAATAAGCCTAACAGACTTTTCACAAAAATGTAAAAGCAGTTCAGTGGAGAAAGGGTAGCTTTTTCAACAAATGGTGCTGGAGCAATTGGATATCCATAGGTAAAAATGAAGCTTTACCTAAGCGTATGTCTTTTTTATATATATATTTTTTTAAAAAATCCATTTAGAGGTGCTTAAAGGGATTTTGGTCAGGTTTATGTCCCTGGCCCTCATTTATAGTTTGTCAAGATTGTATTGTAGGCACATAGAACATGTGCTAGAGACATCCTTTTTTGTATCTTTATAAAGTCTTTTCACAGGTTAATTAAATTTGGAGAATCCCTCCCACCCCCGCTCCAAAAAAATCTGATTATATCTATTATTCTTCCTTTTTATGAGGCAAAGGGACAGTTTTTGTTACTGAATAATTTTCCCAGTAAACTCAAAAGAGTTTGGGCAGAAAAGCCATCTTGCTTTTATTGTTCAGAATTTAGAGCATAATAAGGGAAAATCAAAGTTAAGAACTGTCTGATAAGACCAAGACATTAACATAAGTGTTACTTTTTTAAACACAAGATATATTTTAAACAATGTTTTAGAACCATAGCAATAAACAGTGATTTTCAAGGAACTTTTAAAGAAAGGAACTTTTGGAGTTCCCGTCGTGGCTCAGTGGTTAACGAAGCTGACTAGTAACCATGAGGTTTTGGGTTTGATCCCTGACCTTGCTCAGTGGGTTAAGGATCTGGTGTTGCCGTGAGCTGTGGGGTAGGTCTCAGACGCGGCTTGGATCCTGTGCTGCTGTGGCACTGGCGGCGTCTACAGCTCTGATTGGACCCTAGCCTGGAAACCTCCATATGCCATGCCATGGGTGCGGCCCTAAAAAGACCAAAAAATAAAGGAACTTTCATGATCATTCAAGTGTTAACCAGAAGTAACAGAGGGGTAACAATATTTTATTGATAAAAAGAAAACTTACCTGGGCATAAAATAGCTTGATCATCTTATAAAAAGTAAGCCCTGCTTGTTCTTTATATCGTCTAAATAATAATTTGGCAACAAAGGATTTATAAGCCTCTGGGTTTTTTGTTTGTTTTTCTTTCTTTTTTTTTTGTTTTTTGTTTTTTAGGGCTGCACTCGAGGCATATGGAGGTTCCCAGGTTAGGGGTTGAGTCGGAGCTACAGCTGTGACCTACACCACAGCTCACAGCACGCCAGATCCCCAACCCACTGAGTGAGGCCAGGGATCAAACCCGCAACCTCATGGATCCTAGTCAGGTTCATCAACCACTGAGCCACAAAGGGTATTCCGAAGCCTCTTTTTTTAAAAAATAAATCTGCTATTTGTCTATACCTTTAATCTTTTTGCCATGAATAGACCTTTTTTAAAGTTATAAATGGTATTTGAGTTTATATTACATCTGTACATTTTCTTGGAAATGATGTTTATCATATTGAGTCTTCTCAATCAGAAGAATAGTACATCTTTCCATTATCTTTTTTAAACTATTTTTTCTAGTTTATTGAAATACATTTGACATATAACCTGTAAGTTTGGGGGTAGAACATGTGACTTCATATATGTATTGTGAAATCACTGCCATAATAAGGTTAGTTAATGCATGTATCACCTCATGTAGTTACCTTTTGTGTGTGTGTGTGGTAACAAATCTCTTAGCAACTCTCAAGCACAGAAAACAGTATTAATTACTATATGTAGACTTTTTAAAGTTAATTTTAAATATGCTTTTGTGTGTATGTATTTAAATAACTATAATACATAGTTATGTTGGAGTTCCCGCCATGGCACAGTGGGTTAGGAATGTGACTGCAGCTGCTTGGGTCACTGTGAAGGCATGGGTTCGATCCATGGCCTGGGACAGTGGGTTAAAAGATCCAGCATTGCCATAGCTATGGTGCAGGTCGCAGCTGTGGCTTTTATTTAATCCCTGGCCTGGGAGCAGGGCATGAAAAAAAAAAAAAATACATTGCTTTGTTAATAGATAATAAAATTAGAGGCTTTAACATCACTTTTGAAATGTCATTATGGGAGTTCTCTTATGGCCCAGAGGGTTAAGGATCCGGCATTGTCAGTGCAACAGCTTGGGTCACTGCTGTGACTCAGGTTCAATCCCTGGCCTGTGAACTTCCATATGTTGAAAGCATGGCCAAAAAAGAATGTTGTTAATCTTAATAGCATGTGACAGAAAACAATGTATCCATATATGTATTCTACTTTTTAAACTTAATATACCATGTGCATGTTCCATGCCATTTGGTATACTTCTCAAGCAGCATTTTAAATGTCTTCATTCATTCTGTTATGGCTGTGTCATAATTTATCTAACTGTTTCTTCATTGTTAGAGGCAGTTTAGCAAGGAGGTTGAAAGCAAGGACTTTGGAACCAAACTGGGCTGGAGTTTTTCCTCTGCCATTTACTCTCTCAGCATAAAATGAGGATGGTTTAATACATATCTTATAGGGTTCTTGTGAAGATTTTCTGACTTAATTTCTGTAAATCATTTAGAGCACTACCTGGCAC
Organism: Phacochoerus africanus; assembly: GCF_016906955.1. Lineage (NCBI taxonomy): Eukaryota > Metazoa > Chordata > Mammalia > Artiodactyla > Suidae > Phacochoerus > Phacochoerus africanus. Next base: position 35,397,677 of record NC_062552.1, on the reverse strand, counting down.
ATAGTTACTGTGTAAATGTTGTGATGGATATCTTTATACGTAAATCATTGTTGGAGTATCTAATTATTTCCTTAGATAGATTTTTAGAAGCGGAACATCTTGATCAATGAGTAGGAACTCTTTAAGACCCTTGGGATCCAAATTGCTTTTTAGAAAGATTGTAGCAAAAGTATAGGGATAGGAAGGATAGGACTAAGCATATAAACAGGGTTGTTGAACTTGTTCTACAGTACCTGGGCAGAGAATCTAGACTGAAGAAAAAATTGTGTGCCTAAGGCACGTGGATTTGAGTGTAGCCTTTATAGACGGAACAGAAGTAATAAAGCCATGATACTGTTTACTTTCATCTTAAACAGTAGGACTTTTACTGTCCTGTTGAAAGCACAATTAATGTTATGTAAAAATTATAAGTGGTGAAATAAAGCTGTTTAACATATACTGTTTCTCCTTAGGATTTTCTTTTTCAGCAGACCATGTTGCGAATTAAGGATCCTAAGAAGTCATTGGATTTTTATACTAGAATTCTTGGAATGACGTAAGTAAACTGTTTATTGGGGCCTGTAATGTTTAAATACATAGCTTTGCCAATATAGGGAATGTTTTCAGATCCACTGAAGAATGGATTAGAATTTACTTCAAAGGTCACAAAAGTCCTTTTGGCCAGGAGACTAGACTGACCAGGGCTTCTGTCAGGTTCCTCTCCTCAATCCCAGCCAGGATCACTGGGCAGCAAGACACTAATACTTGCTTTATTTCTAACTCCCTTCTCTCTGAGAGTTGCCAGTTAAATCCCTAATGCGTCCAGAGTGTTTGATATTATGGCCACTTTTAGCCTCTTGTTTGCTTCAGAAAAGATAGCACTAGAAAGACACATTACTCAGAATATGGATGAGTCTACCTAAAATTGGCCACCTATGCCATTGAATAGACTGTGGTCTCCTTTGCTGAAGAGGGACTGTCTATTGATCGTATACTCCTTGAGACACTTACTTTTCTTGATTTTGTTTCCCTAAATAACATGAGGGTATTGTTTGTTTTTGGTAACATAGATACATAAAGAATAAAATGATCTTTGATTTACTGCCTACGTAACCTCCATTGACATTGAGAGAAAACTTCAAGTAATACAGTATGTAGCTCTGTTTAGGAAATGTGACCACTTCTGAGAACTGCAAAGTGAAAAGTGACAGCCTCCCTTTCCCAGTCCTTCTCTTCAAAGCTAACTGCTGTTAATAGTTTCTTCTAATTCTTTCCAGAAAAAGTGGTTTTGCATATATATATGACATATTTAAAGGACGGAATGAAAACACATTTCTTGAACTCCTGCTGTTTGCCAGGCACTTTATGTTATTTCTTTTTTTTTTTTTTTGCTATTTCTTGGGCCACTCCCGCAGCATATGGAGGTTCCCAGGCTAGGGGTTGACTCGGAGCTGCAGCCACCAGCCTACGCCAGAGCCACAGCAATGCTGGATCCGAGCTGCGTCTGCAACCTACACCACAGCTCACGGCAACGCCGGATCATTAACCCACTGAGCAAGGGCAGGGACCAAACCCGCAACCTCATGGTTCCTAGCCGGATTCCTTAACCACTGCGCCACGACGGGAACTCCATCTTTTTTTTTTTAATATGCTGCTTTTATTTTTTATTTATTTTGTGTATGTGTGTGTGTGTGTGTGTGTCTTTTTAGGGCTGCACTTGCGGCACATGGAGGTTCCCAGGCTAGGGCTCACATCAGAGCTGTAGCTGCCAGCCTACACCACAGCCACCGCAATGCCAGATCTGAGCCATGTCTGCGATCTACACCACAGCTCACAGCAATGTCAGATCCTTAACCCACTGAGCAAGGCCAGGGATCGAACCTGCATCCTCATGAATGCTAGTCAGATTCATTTCCGCTGGGCCATGATGGGACCTCCATGCACTTTATATGTTATATCATTGAGTCTTCACAGTAAGCTTATGGGATAGCTTACCAAAGCTTAAAGCCATTAACATACTGGCCCCCAGTTCCACAGTGGGCATGTAGCAGAGCTGGAATTTGAATCCAGGTCTGATTGACTCCAGTGTTGATATTGTTTTTAAAGAGCCCCCAAATAGAGTGCAACTTGACATTATACTGAAATATCTCAGTTCAGCTGACAAAAGCAAGTTATAACAGGTTCAAGTCTTCCGGTTTCCATCTGATTGGTCTGCAAGGCTCAATCAATCTTCTTTGTAGGTGCAAAGGTAGTTTTTGATGATTAAAGCATTTGAGGTGTTTGATACTTCATTATAAACATGTTAGAGTAAATCTTTTTTTTTTTTGTCTTTTTAGGGCCGTACCTGCAGCATATGGAGGTTCCCAGGCTCGGGGTCAAATCGGACCTGAAGCCACTAGTCTACACCACAGCCATAGCAACGCAGGATCCAAGCCATGTCTGTGACCTACATCGCAGCTCACAGCAACCCCAGTTCCTTAACCCACTGAGCAAGGTCAGGGATCAAGCCCGCATCCTCATGCATACTAATTGGGTATGTTAACTGCCGTGCCATGACAGGAACTCCAAGTAAATCTTATTTGCGGTAAGTCAGCGTATAGATCTTAGTGGGCCAAGGCATATCATATAGTAATAATCATTAAGGTTTGGAATGGGGAGTTCCCATTGTGGCCCAGCTGGTCAAGAATCCAACATAGTGTCCATGAGGATGCAAGTTCACTCCCTGGCCTCACTTAAGGATCCAGCATTGCTGCAAGCTGTGGCGTAGGTCACAGACATGGCTTGGATCCAGTGTTGTGGCTGTGGTGTAGGCTGGCAGCTGCAACTCCAATTCAACTCCTAGCCTGGGAACCTCCGTATGCTGCAGGTATGGCCTTAAAAAATAAATAAATAAAAAAGATTTGGAACAGAACTCTAGAAACTTTTGGAGTTAACGAGCCCAACTAGCATCCATGAGGATCCCTGGCCTCACTCAGTGGGTTGGGGACCCAGTGTTACCGTGAGCTGTGGTGTAGGTTACAGATGCGGCTCGGATCCTACATTGCTGTGGCTCTGGTGTAGGCTACAGCTCTGATTGGACCCCTAGCCTGGGACCCTCCATATGCCGAGGGTGCAGCCCTAGAAAGACAAAAAGACCAAAAAAAAAAACAACCTCTAGAAACTTTGCATTTGCTCTGTTCCAACCATTCCCTCTTACTGATTTTTTTTTGTTGGTGTTCTTTTTAGGGCCACACCTGCAGCACATGGAAGTTCCCAGGCTAGGGGTTGAATCGGAGCTTCAGTGGCCGGCCTGTGCCACAGCCACTGCAACAAGGGATCCAAGCCATGTCTGTTACCTACACCACAGCCCACGGCAACACCAGATCCCCAACCTACTGAGCAAAGCCAGGGAGAAGCCGCATCCTCATGGATACTAGTCAGATTCATTTCCTCTGTGCCACAATAGGAACTCCCCTCTTACTAATTTTAAATGAGGTTATCTTTGAGCATTTAATCCTCCATAATCTAAGGTAAATTGTATCGTGTGCATCCTCATTTTACTCTCCTCCTTGCAAAATAATCTCCCACTCTTCAAACTCACTTTAGAGGCCACAACTTCAGTAAATCTTTTCAGAACTCAGGATGAGTAATTCATTTACTCTCATTACCAGTCTTTCCTTTTCCACTGCTCTTTCCCCACAACCTACACAAAAGCTTACGTTTTCTCTGTTCTGCGATAATTCCTACCTTCTGCTCTCTTGTCATCTTTCCCATCGTCATGACCATCTATACAGATAGCCCCACACGTGCTATTTTACTGGCTCCCTTCCCATTCCCTATGCTGCTAAAAGCTGCCCTCAGAGGGCCTTTCCATATCTAGCCACCTCTTCTCAGACTTAATCTGGTCTGACCTTTCGCAGTATTTGATACTGTTAACCACTTTATGGTTGACATTCAGGTCTTCAGGGATACTAACTTGTCTTTCTCTCTTAACACCTACCCTCAATTTCTTCCCCTGGAAGTTTTGTCATAGTAAGAACTCAATGAATTTATTAACTGAATGCCATATATCTGAAAGAACAATAAGATGTGATTTATTATATTTTTCACTAAAAATAAAATTTTCTTTTAAAGATGTCTTTTGTCATTTATAAACAAGTATCATAAATCTAGTTAATTTTTATTATTGAAGAATTGATGAATTATAAGTTTACGTTTTTAAAGAATTTATTTCATTGATATTTACAGGTAAGTTTTTTAATGAGACTTTTTCATTGATTTTTCCTTTTTGTACTACAACAGACTCAACTATGCACAGTTCTGACTCTTAGTAGAACTTGAATATTGTCATATTGATTTTAGCATGAATCAGCTTTTCCTGTTAATTGAGTCAGTCTTGTTTAATTTCAGGCTACTCCAAAAATTAGATTTTCCCACTATGAAATTTTCACTCTATTTCTTGGCTTATGAGGATAAAAATGACATCCCAAAAGATAAAAGTGAAAAAGCAGCATGGGCATTCTCCAGAAAAGCTACGCTTGAACTGACACAGTGAGTATGAGTGGGCTTCTTTTAATATATAGTCTACATTTTTGAAGCTTATTTTTTAAACTTTTTCCTCTCATTTATCAGCTTAATTCAAGCCAGGTCTACCTAATCACTTCCCATTTGTAGCAGTATATTTGAGTGTTTTTTCTTGGATCTTACGGTTTTTTATTGTTCTTATGGTGTAGGTGGCGCAGGTGGGGCAAGTGAAATCATTTGCCTTTCAAATAGGGCATATGAGATTGAAATGGCAAGATGTCTTTCAAACTGTACCTGACACATGTTCAGGTACCACAACTAAGGTCTTCATGATTTTTTTTTTTTTAATTTTGGCTGCATCTGTGGCACATGGAAGTTCCCAGGGATAAAACCCATCATGGCCTGTGCCACAGCTGTGGCAACACTGGCTCTTTAACCCCCTGAGCCACAAGGGAACTTCCAGGTCTTCATAATTTTTAAATGTTGAAATAAGCATTCCCTTTCTTTTTTATTCTTTATGCTGTTTCTGTGTACCCTATAGTAACAGAAGAGCGTTTATTTCTGGGTATGTGATTTAATATGTCCCTTGATTCAAAACAGCTCTGTGGGATCAGACAGAGCTGCACGTGAATCTTGGCTCTGACAATAGTTTTGCGACCCTAAAGAAGTTATACCACCTTCCTGAGTGACAGTTGCATTTGTAGAATAGAGATTCTCAAATCTAGCCTATGGAGCTGTTTTGAGGATTGAATTTATATACTTAGCACAATAAATGATAGTTGATATTATTATTGTTATTGTTCTTATCCAGATGCCTGGTTTTACTGTCTTCTTCAGTCTGGTTAATATTATTATTTTTTGCCCGTTTGCCCTTTCTGTAGTTGAAAATTTAATTTTTTCACTTGCAGAAATTAGACCAAGTAGCATATTTACGTGCTATGTGATTTCAAAAAGTGTTGAACTTTCTTTTCAGAATATCTGTTTTTTAGGTCACTTGTAATTATGTTTTCCCTCCTTTTGTAGCAATTGGGGCACTGAAGACGATGAGAGCCAGAGTTACCACAGTGGCAATTCAGACCCTCGGGGATTTGGTATGTTTGCCTATTTGTATATAAAATACATGGATTTGTGTGATTGCATTGTTTACCTATTAATGACTCTAATTAATCTAAAACATTAGGTACAATCAGTTTGTTAGGAGTACGGTTATTTTCATTTTCCACAAATAATTTTATTGAAGAGTTGTTTAATTTCATCATCTCAGTCTAAGCTTTATAGTCACTCTCACAATGATTTTACTTTTCAGTCTCAGTATTATATTTCCAGTAGACTTTTTAATTTAAAAAACAAACACAGAAATGATGGTTAATAATAATCCTGATGTCAGCTAGCTGTATACTTCTTGTCTGAAATCTTTTTGTTTGTTTGTTTTTAGGGCCCCACTTGCGGCATATGGAAGTTACTAGGCTAGGAATCGAATCGAAGCTGCAGCTGCCAGCCTACACCACAGCCACAGCAACACTGGATCCCAACTGCATCTGTGACCTACACCACAGCTCATGGCAGTGCCAGATCCTTGATCCACTGAGTGAGGCCAGGGATGGAACCCCCATCCTCATGGGTACTAGTTGGATTTGGATTCGTTTCCACTGAAGCAATATGGGAACTCCCTGAAATCTTGATCTAAAATCTCTCAATCAAGATGACAGGATTACCAGCTTAAACTTGCTGCTATAATATAGTCAGTGTCAACAACAAGCCTATTAAGCATGAATAAATGGTTACTCTTTATTGATGTAAGTTATTCTTAACAGATTGAACTATATATGAGTCAATTTGGGGCTTATATTTCAAATAATTTATAATTTGCAGCAACTGATTAATATATTATACCCAGCCAGTTAGATTCTTGTTCTTTAATATAAGTTTTGAACCAACTTGATTCAGTCTGTTTTTGGATGCTTTATGTTTTAAAATACACTAGTTCTAGAAGCCACTTGTGGCACATGGATACCCTGTTTCAATTATTTCTTCTTTTCCTCTGCCTTGTTTTGGGGTTGGTTACCTAAGGTCACATTGGAATCGCTGTTCCTGATGTTCACGGTGCTTGTAAAAGATTTGAAGAACTAGGAGTCAAATTTGTGAAGAAACCTGATGATGGTGAGTCTGGGACTTGTTTTCCTCAGACCTCTCTTTAGTTATGTAACGTTACTAAGCACCCACAGAGGGTACTATAGAGGGAAAACCGTTTCGGCTGCAAGTAACTTTGAAGTCTGTTCCCACCAGCTTAAAGAAAGAAGGGAAATTAATGGAAGAATACCAGCTTTCTTAGGTAACTGAAAGGCAGCACCTTGGGTGGCTTCACAAGGGACTAGTCTCGGGGTCTGGAGAGCCATCAAAGACTCAGGCTCCGGTACCCACCCCTCAAGCCTGCTGTTCTCTCAGTGGCCACCAGCTTTCACCATCTCAGGTATATCGAGCCACCCAAAAGTAAGCCCCAAAGCCTATTTCACCTGCCGTGTCTATAACAACATCACGTCCCTTCAGTTGATAATTGCCTGGTATTTCTTTTTCATCTTTTTACAACCTCTGCATGCTTTAGGTATGTCTCTTGACATAGTATATATATGGACTTTGTTGGATTTACATGTATTATAATTATTTTACCTAGATCTGTTTTTGCCATCACAATTTATATTTCAGTTTTCATTTGAAATATTTTACTATTTCATTTCAATCCTTTCTTTTCTTTTTTTCAATTAAGAGATATCCGAAGTTCCTCCTCCCTCATAAGAAAAGACATTGCTCCCTCTACTTCCATTACCGATATGTTATTATTACTCAAGCTGGGATTTTTTTTTTTTTTAATTAAAGTATAGTTGATGTACAGTGTTGTGCCAAGGCTGGGATATTATTGATTTCTTTTTTCTTTGGCCTTGGTGTTTTTTTAAAGATGATAAATATATGAAAGTCTATATTTTTCTCCATATATCTCTTACAGCATCTTTGGATTTTTTTTGTCCCATTATTAAGTACGTCGACCAAAACTGTTCTCAAAGGGTTTGTGAGACAAAATTCTTGAGACTCTTTATGCCCAAGAACCATGCTTTTATATATGAATGACAGTTTTGTTGACTATAAAATCTTAGGTTTATTTTCCTTTAATCTTGAAAATACAACTCTGTTGTCTTATTTTTCCAACCAGCATTGCTGCTGAAAAATCTGCTAATTTGTGCCCCTTTGTATATTCTGTTTTGTTCTAGGAGCTTTTTATATTTGTTATTTCTTTGTCCTTGCCTTCCTTCAGGGAGATTCCTTCAAACTAGCATACCAATTAGCTAATTTTTCTTCAGATGCATATATTCATCTTTTGTATTCTTGTCTATTGTTTGTTAATTTCAGCTATGATAATTTTGATCCCTAATTTTTGCCTAGTTCCCTTAATATTTTCTTGTCCTTGTTTCATATTGATTATATGTAATATTCCTCATTGCTTTTACATATTTTAAGGATTCTTGGTCCATTAATCTAACGTTTGTTCTTCTGTTTGAATCTATAATCTATTGTGTTTTTTCATGATTATATTCCTCAAATTCTTTTAATTTTGGTCTCAGAGAGTTTTAGCTTTTTGGTTTTGTTTTAACTGAAGCTACTAGCTATACCAGGCTATACCAGTCATCACACACAGTATGAATGGGGGAAGGCCAGACCTCAGTCCTTAAAAATCCAAATGATCTCAGGGAGATGGGCTGGGCAGAGAGAAAACACACGCTTCACATTCTGTGGTCAGATCCTCTTCCCGCTTTGTTCCCGAGAGAGAAGTAGTATTAGTAGAAGATGTCCTGGGATTGTCATCCCCTCACCTGGTTGTGTAGAAAATAAAAGCTCGGGGAGATCAGTTGGTACCCACTTGTTTTTCTCAGTTCCTCACAGGCACAGGGCTTCTGTACGGCTCTTATTTACTCCTGAGGACATCTGAACCAATAGTTTGAACCCCCCACACTGTGGGGGTAGGTATGCTGATGCTCAAGGCACTGGGAGGAGCAAGAGCCAAACTAACAAAACTTCTGTTTATTCTTCCTCAGCCATGATGGACTGCCTTCTGGTCCAGAACAAAAGTATCCTCTTCCTCACAAAGCAAGTTAAAGCAATCACCTCATCTCCACCTTTTCTCTCCCCAGCTACCACCCTAGCATACTGTACTTTTTTTTTTTTTTTTCCATTTTCCATCTGTGTTTCTCTGGCATTGATCTTGGGGAGAGGAGCCAGAGATAGAAGTCAAACTAATTCGGTATCTTGGTGCCAAAATAAATTTCTAAGGTTGCATTTTTCTACTTAAGCAAAACTCTGCTATTAGACTTACTAACCTCTCAATCCTGGATATGAATTCCTGGGAGAAAGAATCTGATTGGCAGAGCTTGGGGTTACATAGAATAGTGTATGACCCAAGCATCGGGTCCTTCGGCTGTGTACATAAGCCATGCTACATGCTCCCTTGAGCACCTACCTCTTTTCTTCTTCCTCTTTAAAATAAGACATTTTCTGTGACCGCTCAATCAATACCATGAAGTGATATCATGAAGATGAAGTAAATGGCCAATACCTAAAAGATGTTGCCTGTTCCACAGTTTATTTTAGGATGGTCAGTTTACAGCTATGTATAGAAGATAAAATGTGTCATTCTGAAAATCGTGCATCTGGGCAACACTAACAACAGAATTTTTTAATGTTAAAACTAAAAGGAGTTCCTGCTGTGGTGCAGCAAGTTAAGAATCCAACATTGTCTCTGTGGTGGCTGCAGCTCAGATTCAGTCCCTGTCGTAGGAACTTCCATATGCTCTGGGTGCAGCTGGGGAAAAAAAAAAAAACTTACAAACAAAATAATGTTGGAATTCCCACTGTGGTGCAATGGGATTGATGGTGGTGTCTTGAGAGTCCTGGGATGCGGGTTTGATCCCTGGCCTAGCACAGTGGTTACGGATCCAGTGTTGCCACATCTGAGGCTTAGGTTGCAACTGTGGCTCTGATCTGATCCCACCCAGGAACTTCATTTACCATGGGGTGGCCAAAAAAGAAAAAAATAGTTAACTAAAATACAAGTTAAAATTTGAATTAATAAAAAATGTATTTTAAAGGTTTTTTTTAAAGTCTTTTCAGTAATGAAAATCATTTTGTTTTACAGGTAAAATGAAAGGCTTGGCATTTATTCAAGATCCTGATGGCTACTGGATTGAAATTTTGAATCCTAACAATATGATAACTATTATTTAGTTCTATGAGAATACTGCTTTGAGATTTCAGTGGAGACATTGTGGAAGGTAAAAAGGAAACAGTGTGATTCAAGATATTCAGATAACAGAAGCATTTAAGACTAGATGGATCGTGGTCCCAATTCACATTATTCTTAAGCCCATTTCCCTTTCCCATTTCAGCTATGTTTTTCACCTAACTGTTCAGTCATTCTGGTTTTATAGCAGTGCTTTGTCCTATGTCCTTGAATATAATTGTATAACTTTACTTTTTAAGGCAATAATTAGAACAATTCCCTTCAGAGGCTGCATTTGCTTTCTTTCTCCTAAAAAAGATACAAGTCTACAAATCTGCCTTTGAATCATCATTTTCAAAAAAAAACCCATATAACATGTTTTTTCTCTGGTTACCTTCTGGGGTTTCAGTTCCTCAGAAGTAACTTTTCACAATGGAAAGTAAAGAACACTGAGCAAAAATGAAATTTCATGTATATTTCAAGTAGTATAAAGTTTATAAAGGAAATTACTCTTGGGAGAAATTCAGAATCATGCTGACAAGGATGCTGATAGAAAAACGAATTTCTTCTTTACAAAGTCCTCTCAAAGTTTAAGGTCTAACCTCTTTATTTTGGGTGGGGAGGAGGATGGGAATATTATATACTAGGTATGCAGAAGCTGGGCTAGGGTGTCACATACTCTATCTCGCTTAATCCTCCCCAGTATCCTGTGAGATAGAAAGCAGGCTAGGTATGCAAAATAACTTGATTGGATCCAAGGTAGTGTAAACAGACTCAAGTACTCAACGATTTCATCATCATTCTTAGTATTTAGATTGTACCTCAAATGTTAGTGCCTCACCATACCTCCTCCATAGTCTTCTTTGTAAAAACCTTCAGTGAGTTTAAGTGTTGTCGTCTCAGCTTTTGAGCCTGAGCACCACAGTGAGCGAAGAAGCAATGGAGGAAGTCAGGAGCACACGAGTGCTCTGGGGATGCTCGGTTGTTCCTGTACAAGTAGTGCTTATGTTGCGAAGAGCCCCTACCCCAAGGTCTTCCAGATCCCAGTAATCATTTAGGATCAGTTATGTTCAGTGATAACATAACTGATTATCAAAAATCGGCTCAGTCGTCTTCCCTCCCATGAATGGCATTTGATGGGTTTTAAAAACCAAACTGATTTTGAAAATCTCTTATGGCCCAAGTAATAAGAACATCCAGTTTGTGGTTTAATTACATTTAGATTTTCCAGACTCCAGTGGAAGACCTTTGGATAGGCCATGCCAATTGTGCTTACACTGATAGCACACAGCAGCACTTTGCATTTCCTTTTTGGATGGAATGGATTTCTGTGAGCAATTCAAACAAATAGCAGTACTTATAAACTGAAATAAAATCAAATTTTAGGTAAGACTATGCTTAATTTGTAAACTTCTATCCTGCACGTTCTTTCTTGGGAGAGAAAAAAAGCTGCTCTTGGGGGTTCCTGCAAGGATTTGAAGAGGTCTGAAGACTCATTGAGAACTAGGAATAGTTATAATTCTGTACATCCTGCAAAGCAGATAGTTTTTATGAATAAGGAAGGGTGGGGAAGGTGAGAACAGCAAAGTAAATAAGGATAAAGGATTTTGGTGGGAAAACTGCAGAGAAAAAGGTCAAATATCAAGAGTGAGTTGTGGGAACTAGTGAAGACCAGTTTCACCTTTTGGAGAGGAGCAGTAAGAAGTGGGATGGTTATCACATTCCTAAATTCAGTCATTAAACCTTATTTCTGCAGAGAGAAGCCTTCTATTCTTGCTAAGTGATACTTGCCAAAAGATAGCCCTTACTTATTCTTTAAATTCATCCCTGTGTATATTGAAAAAATATGTATTGAGTCATTGGGCTTTGCTAGGGATTAGGACAATTCACTTCAAAATTAACTTAAGTGGTGGTATAAAAGAATGAATTAGAGCCCAAATAATCTTCTTGTTTTCCATGATTGGACAGCAAGACTGTCAATGTAAAATAAATCAGTCTCTCATGAACTCTGCACACCGAGCCCAGGATTCAGTTATAATGCAGGTGGTCTAAGTAGGAGCTGATGGCTGAGAAGAATTACATATGGCTTCCCCACATAGCATTCTGACCAAGACCGAACGTGGTGTACATGAATATTCCTTAGCAATCTAACTGCTTGTGAAGAGGGTTATATCAGTAAAGATACTTGCTGCTGACGATAAGACCCAGAGTTCCCATTGTGGCTCATTGGGTTAAAGAACCAACGCAAGGATCCCATGAGGATGCAGATTCAATCCCTGGCCTATGCCACAAGCTGCAGCATAGGTCCTAGGTGTGGCTCAAATTTGGTGTTGCCGTGGCTGTGATGTAGGCCTGCATCGGCAGCTCCGATCCAACCCCTAGCTCGGGAACTTCTGTATGGTGCAGGTGCAGCCCTAGAAAGATAAAAAGGAAAGACCCAACTCCGTCAGATGTAACAAGCACTTCAGAGGTTCTCGAATGGGTTGATAGAGGATTTGGAAATATCAAGAACTCTGTTCTCCTTCCAACCAACCTGTCATTCTCATCAGTTTTTTGTGGTCAAAGATGCTTACTGTGATTCCAGCCGTCGTTGTCCAAGCAATGTCCAGTGAAATGAAATAGCCTTTTGTTCCTCATGTGTCTTTAATGAGTGTAGAACTTTTCCCAAAACTCATCAACAGAATTCTGCTCATGTCTCGAACCAGAACTGGGTCAGTTGCCTGTCTCTTAATCATTAGCAAAGGCAATGAGACCACTCTGACTGAGATATATAACCCAGTTACCTGCATGAGCGTGGACACTGCATCAGAATTGAGACTGCCCGAATACAGAGGCAAATAAGTGCTTGTGAATAGGCCAAACAGAAACTGCAACAAGGTGAAATTAAACATTGAGAACTTAGTTGGTGAGGGGTACTGTAAGGAATTATGAGACGTTTCCTGCCCTCAGAGATTGGTCTAAGATTGTGGTTCCCAACATAGGGACTTAGCAGCCCCTACTTACTATAACATGGGAACAATTATATCTAAAACACACACTATGCTAAAACAAAATTTATGTGTAACTTACCTATATACACAGTTTGAAAAATGATCAGTCCAATGCCTTTATTATAATAAAAAGGAGAAATAAACCAATTTGTAATAGGCATTTTTTTTTTTTTCTATTTTAGGGCCGCACCTGAGGCATATGGAGGTTCCCAGGCTAGGGGTCGAATCAGAGCTGTAACTGCTGGCCTACACCCCAGCCACAGCAACATGGGATCAGAGCCACATCTGCAGCCTACCCCGCAGCTAACAGCATCGCTGGATCCTTAACCCACTGAGAGAGGCCAGGGATCGAATCTGTGTCCTCCTGGTTACTAGCCAGATTCGTTTCCGCTGAGCCACAATGAGAACTCCAAAATATGCATGTTAATATGAGAATGCCCAAACACTACTACACTAGAAAACAATGACGTAGTCAGGTGCTTTCTCTTATGTGTAGAAGAAGGAAAACTGTTCAATAGCATACTGTTAACACTATTTGGTATTTTAAAATAGACACTGAATTCATGATTCCTGAAGAGCTATATGTTAAAACTTTAAAAACTGTATACTGGTAACAGGTGTGTTTTATTGGTCATTCAAAGGAATTGAATGATGTTACTGTTGGAAATATCATTTTCCAAAATGGTGACCAATTCTTGCAGAAGTTTTGAATAAAAGAATATTAACTTCTGTAATATCCCCAGTGAATATTAAAATTATACACACAAATAAGTAACATAGAAGTTGTAGGCTCGGATGATAAAAGAAGGTGTTATAATTTTTTAATGTAATTGACATTGTGTAAGTTTAAGATGTTCAGTATGTTGATTTGATGCATTTATATATTGCAGTATTACCACCATAGGATTAGCTGACATCTATATCATGTCACATAATTATCACTTCTTTTTTATGGTGCAAATGATTAAGATCTAGTCTCTTAGCCTAGAAATTACCTACAAGAAAAAAACTGCAAAAAACACGAACATGGAGGCTGAAGAATATGCTACTCAATAACCAGTGGGTCACTGAAAAAATCAAAGAGGAAATTTAAAAAAAGCTGGAGACAAATGAAAATGGAAACACAATGATCCAAAATCTATAGGGGAGTAAAAAACACACACACACACACACAAAAAAAAAAAAAAAACTGTAGGATACAGCAAAAGCAGTTCTCAGAAGAAAGCTTATGATGTGATAATAAGCCTACCTCAGGAAACAAGAAATCTCAAATGATCTAACCTTATACCTAGAGGAACTGAAAAAAAGAACAAATAAAACCCAAAGGTAGTAGAAGGAAAACAATAAAGATCAGAGCAGAAATAAATGAAATAGAGGCCAAAAAAAAATCCACAGAAAAATATCAATGAAACTAAAGGCTGTTTCTTTGAGAAGAAAAACAAAATTGTTAAATCTGTAGCCAGATTCATCAAGGTGGAAAAAAAGAGGCAAAAAAATTAAAAAAATTAGAACTAACACCACAGAAGTATAGCAGATCATAAGAAATTGCAGTGGACTAAACAGCCTAGAAGAAATGCACAAATTCCTAAAAATGTAAAATCTCCCAAGACTGATTTGGAAGAAATAGAAAATATGAACAGAATTAAATTGAATCAGCAATAAAAACACTTCCCCCACACACACACAAAAAGTCCAGGACCAGACAGCTTCAAGGGTGAATCCTGCCAAACATTTGAAGAAGATTTAACACCTACCCTCAAATTATTCCCAAAAACTGAAGCAGAAGGATTCTGAACTCATTCTACAAGGCCATCATTCTGATACCAAAACCAGAGACACCACACGCACACATACAAATCACAATCCAATATCACTGATGAATATAGATGTAAAAATTATTTTTTTAAAAAATTTAATGGCCACACCCACAGCATATGGAAGCTCCTGGGCCAGGGACTGAATCCGATCCACAGCTGTAACCTATGCTGCAGCTGCAGCAACACCAGATCCTTTAACTCACTGCACTGGGCTGGGGATCTAACCCATGCCCCCTAAGCTACCCAAGCCACTGCAATTGGATTCTTAACCCACTGCACCACACAGAAACTCCTTTTTTTTTTTTTTTTAATTCTTGGGAGTTGCTGTTGTGGCTCAGGGGTAACAAATCCTACTAGTATCCATGAGGACACAGGTTCAATCCCTGGCCTCAGTGGGTTAAAGATCCAGTGTTGCTGTGAGCTGTGATGTAGGTTGCAGACAAGGCTCGGATCTGGCATTGCTATAGCTAAAGCTGTGATGTAGGCCAGCAGCTGCAGCTCAAATTTGACCCCTAGCCTGGGAACTTCATATGCCATGGGTACAGCCCTAAAAAGATGGAAAAAAAAAAAATCTTGACAATATAAGCAAACTGATTCAACAATACATTAAAAGAATCATACACCATAATCAAGTGGGGTTTATCCTAGGGATGCAAGAATGTTTCAGTATCTGCACATCATTCACTGTGATATGACATGCTAACAGATTAAAAGCAGAAATTATGATCATCTCAATAGATGCAGAAAGAGCTCTTGACAAAATCCAACATCCATTTATGATTTAAAAAAAAACCTCTTTACATAGTGGATATAAAGGGAACATATCTCAACATAATAAAGGCCTTATATGACAAAGCTACACCCAACATCATACCCAGCAGTGCAAAGCTGAAAGAGTTTCCTCTAAGATCAGGAACAAGACAAGGATGCCCACTCTCACCACATGTATTCAATGTAGTTTGGAAGTCCTAGGCACAACCATCAGACAAAAAGAAAAAAGGAATCCATATTGGAAAGGAAGAAATGAAACTGTCACTGTTTGCAGCTGACATGATAACATATAGAAAAGCCTAGTAGGGGTACATCTTGATTCCTTAATTTGGCTATGTATTCTTATGATGATACCAATAGCATGAGCACAAAATTTAAAAGTATGCAAATCAGACTTCATCAAAATTAAAAACCTGTGCTTCAAGGAACACTATCAAGAATGTGAAATGTTAGCTCACAGATAAGAGAAAATAATTGATTCATATATCTTATAAGGGACTTGTATCTACAATATATAAAGAACTCCTATATGTTACCAACAGAAAGATGAATAACCCAATTCAAAAATGGAGAATGTGGGAGTTCCCGTCGTGGCGCAGTGGTTAACGAATCCGACTAGGAACCATGAGGTTGCGGGTTCGGTCCCTGCCCTTGCTCAGTGGGTTAAGGATCCAGCATTGCTGAGAGCTGTGGTGTAGGTCGCAGATGCGGCTTGGATCCCGTATTGCTGTGGCTGTGGTGTAGGCTGGCAGCTACAGCTCAGATTAGACCCCTAGCATGGGAACCTCCATATGCTGTAGGAGCAGCCCAGAAAAGGCAAAAAGACAAAAAAAAAAAAAAGAATGTTTTGAATAGATATTTCTCCAAGGAAAATATATAAATGGCCAATAAGCACGTGCAAAAGTGCTCAATATCATTACTGATTTAGGGAAATGCAAATCAAAACCACAATGAAGTACTACTCCATATTGACTTGGATAGCTAGAACCAAAAAGATAGTAAGTGCTGAAGAAGATGTTGGATTATAAAATGGAGCTACCATTTTGGAGAACAGTCTGGTGATTATTCAAATGGTTAAACAGAGTAAGTTAGCCTATGACCTAGCAATTCCACTCCAGGGTAAATTTCCAAGAGAAATGAAAGCATGTGGCCACACAAACATTTGTGCATTAATGTTTATAGCAACATTCTTTATAACAGCCAAAAGATGAGAACAACCAAAATGTGCATCAATGGATAGATCAACAAAATATATTCATACAAAGGATTATTATTCACCCATTAAAAGGAATAAAGTATTGACACATAGATGAACCTTAAAAGCATTATACTAAGTGAAAGAAGGAAGTAACAGAAGACACTTTATGATTCCATTTATATGAGTGGGTGATTAGGGATTAGAGACAATAGATAAATAATGCAGGGTATCCCTTCTTTTTCAGTTTTTAAATTTTATTGAAGTATGGTTGATTTATTATGTTGTGATAATTTCTGCCATAAAACAAAGTGATTCCGTTTTTAGAGGTGATGGAAATGTTCTAAAAGGTACTGTGGAGATTGTGCACATATCTGTGAGTATACTGAGAAACTTTGAATTGTGTACTTTAAGTGGGTGAATTGTATGGTATGTGCATTATGTTTCAATAAAACTATGAAAAAGTAAAAAAAAAAAAAGAAAATCCTAAAGATGACACCAAAAAAGTATTAGAATTAATAAATGAATTCAGAAAAGTTGCAGGATATAAAATTAACATAGAAATCTGTTGTGTTCCTCTACACTAGCAATGAACTACCAGAGAGATTAAGAGAACAGTCCCATTTACAGTTGCATCAAAAAGAATAAAGTATCTGAGAATAAACCTAACCAAAAAGGTAAAAGGCTTGTACTCAAAAAACTGTTAAGACCTTGATGAAATAAATTGAATATGACACCAACAAATAGATATACTGTGTTCATGGATTGGAAAAATGAATATTTCTACAATGACCCTACTACCCAAGGCAACTACAGATTCAATTCAATCTCTGTCAAAATGCCAATAGTATTTTCACAAAACCGGAACAAATGATTGTAAAATTTGTAGGGAAGCCCCGAAAATGCCAGACAATCTTGAGAAAGAACAAAGCTGGAGTTGTCATTGCTCCTTCGTTTCAAACTATGCTACAAACCACAGTAATCAGTGTGGTACTGGCACAGAAACAGGCACATAGATCAATGGAACAGAATAGCCCAGAAGTGTGGACTTATATGGTCAATTAATCTATGACAAAGGAGCCAAGAATATACAATGGCCAAAAGACAGCCTCTCCAATAAATGGTGTTGAGAAAACTGGATGGCTACATGCAAAAGAAACTGGGGAGTTCCTCTTGTGGCTCCGTGGGTTAAGAACCCAACTAGTATCCATGAGGACACAGCTTTGATCCCTGGCCCCGCCCCTGGGTTAAAGATCCAGCATTGCTGTGAGCTGCAGTGTAGATTGCAAATGTGTGTCTGATCTGATGTTGCTATAGCCGTGGCGTAGGCCGGTAGCTGCAGCTCCAATTCAACCCCTAGCCTGCGAACTCCTATATGCCACAGGTGTGGCCCTAAAAGGAAAAAAAAAAAAAATCAAACTGGACTACTTTCTCACACCATATACAAAAGTAAACTCAAAATAGATTAAAGACTTAAATGTAAGACCTGAAACCATGAAACTCTTAGACTAAAGCATAGGCAGTATGCTCTTTGATATCAGTCTTAGCAATATTTGTGTGGATATGCCTGCTCAGCAAAGGAAACAAAAGCAAAAATAAGCAAACAGAATATCAAACTAAAAAACTTTTGCACAGCAAGGGAAACCATCAACAAAATGAAAAGGCAGCATACTGTTTGGGAGAAGATATTTGCAGATGATATATCCGATAAGGAGTTAATATCCAAAATATACAATGTATTCATACAACTCATTATTAAAAAAACCCCAAATAACTCAATTAAAAAATGGGCAGAATTTTCAGCAACACTGATGCAACTAGAGATTTTCCTACTAAGTGAAGTAAATCAGAGAAAGAAGAATATCATACGATATCACTTACATGTGGAATCTAAAATATGGCACAAATGAACCTGCATACAAAAACAGAAACAAGCTCTCAAAGAGAACAGATTCGTGGTTGCCAAGGGGAAGGGGGGAGAGAGGAGGATGGACTGGGGAGTTAGAGGTTAGTAGATACAAACTATTAGGTTTAGAATGGATAAGCAATGAGGTCCTACTATACAATACAGGGAACTATATGCAGTCTAATTGGATAGACCATGACAGAAGATAATATAAGGAAGGGAATGTATATATACTTATGACTGGATCACTTTGCTCTACAGCAGAAATTGGCACAGCATTGTAAATCGACTATACTTTTAATAAAGGGAAAAAAATAATTGACCCTTTTAAAATTGTATAGAGAACCTGAATAGATATTTTTCAAAAAAAGACATACAGATGGCCAACAGACACATGAAAGGATGCTGACGATCATGGTTATTAGGGAAATGCAAATCAAAGCCATAATGAAATGTCACCTCACACCTGTCAGAATGGCTATCCTCAAAAAGACAACAACAAGTAGCAAAAGTTGGCAAAGGTGTGGAGAACAGGGAGCCCTCATGCACTGTAGGTGTGATTGTAAATTGTTGCAGCCAGTATGGAAAACAGTGTGGAGACCCTAAAAAAAATTAAAAATAGAACTGCCATGTGATCCAGCAGTTTCACTTCTGCATATCACCAGAAGAAAACAAAAACATTAGTTCAAAAAGATATATGCACCCCGATGTTTATTGGAGCATTATTTCCTACTGCCAAGATAGGGAAGCAACCTAAGTGTTTATCAGTAGACAAATGATAAAGAACGTGTGTGTGTGTGTGTGTGTGTGTGTGTGTGTGTGTGTGTACATATGCAATAGAATATTACTCATTTGTCTATTGATAAATACATAGGTTGCTTCCCTATCTTGGCCATAGGAAATAATTTGGAACAACATGATGGATCTAGAAGGTATTGTGCTAAGTGGAACAAGTCAGAGAAATACAAATACCACGTGTTCTCACTTACATGTGCAATCTAAAAAAAGAAAACAAAACAAAACCAGATGCATAGATTCAGAAAACAAAGGAGTGGTTGCCAGAAGGGAGGAGGTGGGGGAGTGAGTGAAAGGGATGAAGGGGATTAAAAAGTATACACCTCCAGTTGTTAATAAATGTCATGCGGCATAATATACAGCATAAAGAATATGGCCAGTAATGTTGTAATAACTTTTTGTTATGACATAATAACAAATGGTTCCTAGACTTATTGTAGCGATCGTTTCATAATGTAGGCAAAGGTCAAATCATTAGTATACCTGAAACTAACATTCTATGTCAACTATATTCCAAGTTTAAAAAAGAAAAGAAAAGATCTAGTTTGTCAGCAACTTTGGAGTATTATAGTATTTTTGTCTCTAATCACTATGCGGTACATTAGATCTCCAGGGCTGAATTTATCTAGTTTCAAGTTTCTACTTTACAATTTTAAAAAAAATTTTAGGGAGTTCCCCTCGTGGCGTAGTGGTTAACAAATCCGACTAGGAACCATGAAGTTGCAGGTTTGATCCCTGGCCTTGCTCAGTGGGTTAAGGATCCCGCATTGCCGTGAGCTGTGGTGTAGGCCGGCGGCTACAGCTCTGATTCGATCCCTAGCCTGGGAACCTCCATATGCTGTGGGAAGTGGCCCTAGAAAAGGCAAAAAAGACCAAAAAAAAAAAAATTTTTTAGGGTAAGTTTTCTATGTATGGAGATACTGCAAAAATAGTACAGAGCGTTCCCATATACCCCATACCGAATTTGTCATATATTTCAAATCTTATATTAGTATAGTACATCTCGCACCACTAATGAACCTATATTAATACATTATTATTAACAAAAGTCTTTGTTTCATTTCAGATTCCTTAGTTTTTACCTACTTTCCTTTTTCTCTTACGAGATCCTTTTCAGGTCACTACACTGCATTTAGTCTTCATATCTCCTTAGGCTTCCCTAGAATGTGATAGTTTTTCAGACTTTCCTTACGTTTGATTGCATTAATGGTTTTAAGGAGTACTCATCAGGTACTTTGCACAATGTTTCTCAGTTGGGATTTTCAGAATTTTTCCTCATGGTGAAACTGGAGTAATGGGTTTTTAGGAGAAAGAGCACAAAGGTAAAGTACCCATCTCATCCCATCTTCTCAAGGGTCCATCCCATCAACACGACGACGTATCACCGATGCCCCTAAACCTTGTTCACCTGGCTGAGGTGGTGTGTGTCCACTGTAACATTATTCTCCACCCACCCCTTTCCATACTGCGTTCTTTGGGAGGAAGTCAGTATATGAAGCCCACACTTAAGTTGTGGGGAGTTATGCTCCACTCCTTGAAGGGAAAAGCAGGCTTTTTACTCATATGAATTCTCAGACTTTGCAGAGTTGTGGAGGTCTTTACAGGATGTCTCTCATCCCTGTCCCCTCCTCCACTAAATACTAGCAGTGAAACCAAACTGAAAATACCCTACAAGTTTCCAAAACAACCCCTAGAGGTCAGTACCGCCCTGTTGAGAACAATTGGTCTGAAATACCCAATTCTAGTATCTTTAAAGTGGAGAGTGAACTTAAAGCATTTACAAAGGAATCTGAGCTCAGAATCCATAGTTTTCTGTCTTCCTCTTTATTTGCCTATTTTTTTGCCACGAATTCAGCAGCAATTTATTTTAGCTGTTCACTTTTGAGAGTTCTTCAGTGTTCAGCTTTCATTTTATATAAACTAAATTTATTGTTTCATGTAATATTTCACTAAATCATATATTTATAATTATGAATATAACTGGCGTGAACAGTGGCTGGCACAACTTATTTGATAAGCACACAACTGATCAGAGAAGCAGAAGTGCACAGGTGTTCACGAGAGTAGCCAACTACTTCTAGTTACTTGGCCTGCCAGCACATCAGTTCTTCCTTGAGGACATGGTGAGTCAGGTTAATCTAATAATTAATGAAGTGGAAATTTGTTAAGAGAACTTTTACTGTAAATTCATTGATTTGAGTCCTCCTATCAATATTAGCAAAGATTCTAAAAGATTTTTTTAATGCCAGTACTTAGGACTGCTATAGTTGTAATGAAATAGGCACTTTCCTAGACTTTACCTAAGCTGTTGACACATCAATTTTGGTTTCAGGGGTCATTAAATATTTTTAAATGCTCAGATCCTTTAAACTGGTAATATTGTGATATTCTGGGAATTCTGTGTCCTAGACAATAGTCAGAGATTTCAGGATTTTTTTCATTTTTTAAAAGTTTTATTGAAGTATAGTTGACTTACAATGTTGTGATAATTTCTGCTGTACAACAGAGTGATTCAGTTATACATATACACACATCCATTCTCTTTCATATTCTTTTCCCATGTAGATTATCACAGAATCTTGGGTAGAGTTTTTGTGCTACACAGCATATCTCCATTAGTCAATCATTCCATATACCTCAGTGTGCATATGCCAACACCAAACTCCCAGTCCCTCCCCTTCCTCTGTCCCCTTTGGTAACCATAAGCTTGTTTTCAACGTCTGTGAATCTGTTTCTGTTCAACAAATAAGTTCATTCGTATCCTTTTTTTGGATTCGACATATAAGCGATATATGATGTTTGTCTTTCACTGTCTAACTTCACTTAGTATGATAATCTCTAGGTCCATCCATGTTGCTACAGATGGCATTATGTCATTCTTTTTATGGCTGAGTAATATTCCATTGTATATATGTACCATGTCTTAATCCATTCCTCTGTTGATGGACATTTTGTTTGCCTCTTTGTCTTGGCCATTGTAAACAGTGCTGCAATGAACATTGGGGTGAATATATCTTTTATTCTCCAGATAGATGCCCAGAAGTAGAATTTCTGAATCATATAGTAGTTCTATTTTCAGTTTTTTGAGGAACCTCCATACTGTTTTCCATAGCAGTTATACCAATTTATGTTACACCAACAGTGTAAGAGGATTTCCTTTTCTCTGCACCCTCTCCAGCATTTATTATTTGTAGACTTTTTGATGATGGCCATTCTGGCTGGTGTAAGGTAGTACCTCATAGTAGTTTTGATTTGCTTTTCTCTAATAATTAGTGATGTTGAGCATCTTTTCATGTGTTTTTTGGCCATCTGTATGTCTTTGGAGAAGTGTCTGTTTAGATCTTCTGCCCATTTTTTGATTGGATTGGGTTTTTTGTTTTTGTTTTTGTTATTTTTTTTGCTTTTTAGGCCACTCCTATGGCATATGGAGGTTCCCAGGCCAGGAGTCCAATTGGAGCTACAGCTGCTGGCCTATGCCACAGCCATAGCAACGCAGGATCCAAGCCGCATCTGCTTCCTACACTATAGCTCATGGCAATGCCAGATCCTTAACCCTCTGAGCAAGGCCAGGGATCAAACCAGAAACCTCATGGTTCCTAGTTGGATTCGTTTCCACTGTGCCACGACAGGAACTCCTGGATTGTTTTTTGATATTGAGCTGCATGTTGTTTTTATATTTTGGAGATCAGTCCCTTATCAGTCACTTCATTTGCAAATATTATGCCTCCCAAGGCAATCTACAGATCCAACTCAATCCCTATCAAATTGCCAATGGCATTTTTCACAGAAATAAATTTCAAAATTATTTAAAAATTTTAAAATTTGATGGGAACACCAAAGACACTAAATAGCCAAAGCAATCCTGAGAAAGAAAAATATAGCAGGAGGAACCAGGCTCCCTGACTTCAGACTATACTACAAAGAGTATGGTACTTACACAAAAACAGACATATAGATCAATAGAACAGAATAGAAAGTGCAGGAATAAACCCATACACCTTTGGTCAATTAACTACGACAAAAGATGCAAGAATATACAGTGGAGAAAAGCTAATCTCTTCAGTAAGTTGTACTCAGAAAACTGGACAGCTACATGTAAAAGAATGAAATGAGAACATTGTCTAACACCATACACAAAAATAAACTCTAAATGTGTTAAGACCTAAGTATAAGACAGAAAACTATAAAACTCTTAGAGGAAAACAGGCCAAACACTCTCTGACATAAACCATAGCAATATCTTCTCAGATCCATCTCCTAGAGTAATGAAAATAAAAACTAAAACAAACAAACGGGACCTAATTAAACTTCAGAGTTTTTGGACAGCCAAGAAAACCATAAACAAAACAAAAAGACAGCCCACAGAGATTTTAGTTTTAATATATATCCAATTTGTTGCTTCCATAATTAGTTGTAATAGCAAAAAATTAGAAACAAATGTCCAAAAGTGGGGAAATGGCTAACTATTATAGCACCTACATATGACAGAATATTATCTAACACCATTAAATTGTGTTTTCAAAGAACATTTAAAGATGTGGAGAAGTGCTCGTGAGATATTAATAATTATTATTAATAATATTAACACATGAGGCATGAAGTGAAAAAAGCAGTATGCAGACATGTGCATTGTGTTTTCAGTTTTGTTAAAAAAAAGAGAAATAAGTACACAAAGAAATAACTAGAAGGAAATATACCAAATTGTGGTTTTCCCTGGCTGCTGCTATTACTAATAATTTTATTTCTTTCCTTATATTTTTCTGTATTCCCCAAATACTCTAAAATGAGAAAGTATCATTTTTAATTATCTGAAAAATTGCTTAATTTGCTAACATTTACTTTTTTCACCTATTGAGTAAAATGAGGTATTTTAAGCAACATGTTTTTGTCTACTATCTAAACTTCTACTCAGAATGATAACTTATATTAAAGATTAGAAGATCCTTTTATATTAAGTTATTTAAAACTCTTTACATGGTTAAAAAGACTTAAAATTCTAAATGAGCAAGTTCATTTCAGTGACATTCAAAATTTTTAACGTTTAGGGATAATGTTTAATTGGTTTTTTGAAAGTTGAAACAGGTGATAACCCATGAAGGAAATTAGTTTTTATCCACACTGCCTGCTCTTAGTTGGCTGATTCTGAATGAATTTTGTTACTTATATTCATTTTGTATTTTAAACTGCAGTCTAAAATTATACCAGAGTCTAAGGTACAGTTCAGGCACAAGCATCACCCTGTGTTTGTTTAAGCACTAGTCAACACGTACTGAAAACAACGTAGTATGTGTAGTATTTTACCAGTATTTTGAACAGCCTCACTACTCCAGGGGTGGTCCCTGAACCAGCAGCTGTACAATCACTTGAGAGTTTGCTTAAAATTAAGACTCTCAGACTTCACTGCAGATCTGCAGACTCAGAGCCTTTAGCATTTCCATAGGATCCCTAGGTGATTTCTGTGCACAGTAGTGTTTGAGAAGCACTGTTGTTCAATAGTGTTTTTAACACTATTGGTTTTTAAGCCATTAAAGCCATCAGAGAAGTATATCTACATAATATACATGATACAAAAGAATATGAATTATTTATCCCACTATTATAAAAATAATAAAATACTATTTGTGGTAATGTATATAAGGAAAATGTATCTAATCTACAAACTCAGGTGTATAAGAAGAGCAATTTTTATTCTAATCGCACATAATTTAAAGCCTGAGTGGGGTGAGTAGAAACTGAATCTCAGTAGGTTCAGGATCTCTCCTGCTGCTTTTTCCTGAGGTGAAGTTCCTCTAATGTCTAGAAAGTTGAAGGAAGGTGAGCATCTGATATTCCATACGTGAGTCATTCTATTGGCATTAGCTAAAATGTCGAATATCCTGTTTAGTCTTTTGTTGTCTACACAGCTTGCTGTTAGAGCATCATTCACTCTTGCCGTTGAGACTTCTTCAGGTCTGGCACCTCCCTTGCTACTTCCTTCTATTCCTACACTATGTCAGCCTACAGGGAAATCTCGGGGCTAAGACTCTTCCTCTACAACATTTACTCAGGGAGCATTGAATCATTCTGCTGCTCTTGTCACTTGAGACCGTGGGAAACTAACTCTATGAGGTTTTGTCAGGTCCTATCTAGTAGACAGCTGTCACAGCCATTTCTTCTCAGGGACCTTGCTGACTTGCAGGGGTTCTACCTGGGAAGCCAAATCTAGGAATCTTCTCCTTCAGATCTCCAGCGTTTCCACAGGGACTCACTAGGTCTCTGCTCTTCCTCCTGACTCCCCTCCTCACAGCTCAAAGCATGAAAATATAGATTTTTGAAAGTCAAGCCTTTTTTTTTTTTTGGTCTTTTCTAGAGCCGCACCCGAGGCATATGGGGGTTCCCAGGCTAGGGGTCCAATTGGAGCTGTAGCCGCTGGCCTACACTACAGCCACAGCAACGCTGGGTCCTTAACACACTGATCGAGGCCAGGGATCGAACCTGAAACCTCAAGGTTCCTAGTTGAATTTGTTAACCATTGAGCCACGACAGAAACGCCCCGGTCAAAGGCTTTTCGCTTTTGTATCTTCACTAGGTTCATATTCTAACTGCCTGGATGGAGAAGGGCCATGGGCTTACATAAATGCAGCAGGGGGAGTTATATTGTAAAACGTCATGCCACATGAGTTATAGGATATAAGAATTTTTTTTTTTTTTTGGCTGTGCCCACAACAAGTGGAAATTCCCAGGCCAAGGATTGAACTGGCACCACGGCATTGACAATGCCAGATCCTTAACCCACTGAGCCACCGGGGAACTCCTAGGATATAAGAATTTATATTAATCACAATCCTATTATGTGTTCTTATAGAACAAGCAGGCTGGAAGTATGAGACAGGGATCCTGTATTGAGAATATTGTAATCTGTGGAAGCAAACTACACAAAACAACTAGAGCAATACTGGCAAAGAAGAATATCAACAAAAGTAAAATAGGTTTATAAGCAATACTAACTACCCTATTTGGGGCTATTAGTGGCGAGTTATAACATCTAAAAAACTAGTTTGAAGAGTCCACCCCTAAAATGGTGGTTCTCAAAATCTGGCATGCATTATAATTACAAGGAGGGTTCATCAAAATATAGGGATCTTGGCCCCACTTCCAGAGTTCTGACTCTGTAGTTCTGAGGTGGGTTCTAGAATTAGCTTCTCCAACAAGTTTCCAAGGGATGCTGATGCTGCTAGTCCACACTGAGAACCACTGCCCTGACTGTCAGCATTGTCCATGGCCTTGGAGATTTAGTTCTACACACTCACTCTAAAATCTATTCAGCAGCCCTTCCTGATATTCCTACTCTTTTCACTGCAGCCTCACACACCATAATCAATATGTGTCCCTTGGCTAGTCCAACCTCCTCTCCCAAAATGAAATCTCTATTCTTGATAGTCCCTCGTCTATGTATTTCTTTCAAGCTCAGAAATATATTTCTTGCTCTGTTTCCCCTCCTATGCTTGTTTGTTCCTCCCAGTGTGCCTCATGCAAACCCTGTTCCATTATAAACGTATTCTTCAGCATTTTTAGCATTTTGTTTTCACTTGTTTTCTTTGTTCGGTAAGATTGCCAGAATCTGCTTCCAGAATCTACATGATATGATGGTTGTAAATGGGCTGGAGACCAGAGAGGAATTAGTGAGTGACTTTAGCAAGATTTCCGGGTATAAACCCAATGTACAAAAATCTATTGTATTTCAATAAAATAGTAGTCAACAATTAGAAAATGGAATTTTAAATGATTTTATTTAAAATAGCATCTAGAATATCAAATACCTAGGAATAAATCTAACAAGATATGTAAGATCTCCATAGACCCTAGAACTATAAAACTTAATGACAGAAATTAAATAAGACAGATTAATAGAGAAATGTCCCCCTGCCTTTTTTTTTTGTTTTGTCTTTTTAGGGCCACACCTGCAGCATATGGAGGTGCCCAGGCTAGGGGTCAAATCGGAGCTGCAGCTGCCAGCCTACACCACAGCCACAGCAATGCAGGATCCAAGCCGCATCTGCAACCTATACCACAGCTCACGGCAACGCCAGATCCTTAACCCACTGGGTGGGGCCAGGGATGGAACCTGCGTCCTCATGGATGATAGTTAGATTGATTTCCGCTGAGCCATGATGGGAACTCCAAATATCCCATTTTTATGAAGTGGAAGAATCAATGCAAGAGATAAATTCTCCCTAAAGTGATCTTTAGACTTGATAAAGTCCCAAACTCAAATTCACAAAAGGGTTATTTATGGAAGTTGACAAACTGATTCTAAGATGTACATGGAAATGCAAAGAGCTGAAATAACAAAAAGTGATCAAGCAGAATTGGATAACTCTACCAAATGGGAAAGCTTATAGAATTCTATAGTAATTATACTGCAGTGTTATTGGTATAAAAGTAGACAAATAGATCAAAGGGAAAGAATAGAAAGTCCAGAAACAGGCGAGTTCCCATTGTGGCTCAGTGGGTTAAGAACCCGACATAGTGTCTGTGATAAAGTGTGTTTGATCCCTGGCCTTGCTGGGTGGGTTA
This sequence comes from Phacochoerus africanus, assembly GCF_016906955.1. Classification (NCBI taxonomy): domain Eukaryota; kingdom Metazoa; phylum Chordata; class Mammalia; order Artiodactyla; family Suidae; genus Phacochoerus; species Phacochoerus africanus. Next base: position 35,369,899 of record NC_062552.1, on the reverse strand, counting down.
AAGGATCTAGCATTGCTATGGCTGTAGCATAGGCCAGCAGCTGCAGCTCTTATTCAAACCGTAGCCCGGGAACTTCCATATGCCACGGTGCAGCTCTCAAAAAAAAAAAAAAAAAGTCCAGAAATAGATCCTCAATGTAATGGACACTTGATTTATGACAAAGGTAGCACTGCTGAGCAGTATGTAAAGGACAATATTGTAGGGAGGTTCCCAGGAAACAGACTCAGGAATGGAAATTCATGTACAGATGGTTTATTTGGAAATGCTTTCAGGAGCAAAGCCTGTAAGGGAGTGAAAAGAGCACAACTGGGCAGGAGGAAAGTTTTTAACTGTAATGCAGTAGTAACAGAGGCCTCGGCCAATTCCATGAGAAGCTCTGCAACAGGATGGTGTTTTAGAGATTAGCAGATTGAGGCAAGTATAGCCCTTCACTAGCCAGTCATAGGGAGGGAAGCTAACCTTGGGTAAGGCATTTCCCTTCTGTCAGGGACGTTTCTTTTTTGTTGTTGTTGTTGTTGTTTCTTCTAGGGCCGCACCTGTGGCATACGGAGGTTCTCAGGCTAGTGGTCTGATTGGAGCTGTAGCCACCGGCCTACGCCAAAGCCACAGCAAAGGGAGATCCAAGCCGCGTCTGTGACCTATACCACAGCTCATGGCAACGCCGGATCCCCAACCTACTGAGCTAGGCCAGGGGTAGAACCCACAACTCATAATTCCTAGTCAGATTCGTTGACCACTGGGTCATAACGGTAACTCCAGGGACATTTCTAAAGAGAGACAGTTGTGAGCTGTCCAGCAGGTGGAGGAATGAATATCTTGGTCCAGAAACAGGGATTTGGGTAACAAGGGCACATAAAAGAACATGTTTTTATGTTTTATGTGAACATAAAAGCCTGCTTTACTCCAAAGAATTTAAGTTTACAAGAAAAAAAAAAAATCCTCCACAGCGGCTGCTGCCCCCGCCTTCTTCCTCTTCTTCCTCTTCTCTCCCTTCCTCCTCCCCCTGCTTCTGAATTTTTACTCCTCTTTCTTTAAATTAAAAAAAAATTTTTTCTTCTCTTTTCTTTTTCTTTTTTAGGCTGTACCCATGGCCTATGGAAAGTTCCCAGGCTAGGGGGCAAATCAGAACTGCAGCTGCAGGCCTACACCACAGCTACAGCAACACCAGTTCTGAGCGGCATCTGCGACCTACGCCTACAGCCTGCAGCAATGTCATATCCTTTAACTCACTGAGGGAGGCCAGGGATAGAACCAGCATCTTCAGAGATACTAGTTGGGTTCTTAACCCACTGAGCCACAATGGGAACTCTTCTATTTTATTATTTTTAGCAAGTCAAATAGAGTATACAGAAAAAAAGTTAATAGTTTCCCTTTCTTTTCCCAATCACATCACCTTAAAAGAAGACATGTTAAAAATTGGTATGAATCTATCCTTCAACATCATTCGCTAAATTTATAGATTGGTACAGACATGTTGTGGTAGACTGAATAATGGCTCCTCAAACATCTAGGTCCTATTCTCTGAAGTCTATGAATGTTACGTTATTTGAGAAAAGAGTCGTTGTACCTATGATTAAGTTAGGGATCTTGGAGTTCCCTAGTGGCTCAATGGGTTAAGGACCCAGCATTATCACTGCTGTGGTGTGGATTTGATCCCTGGCCACGGAAATTGCTGCACACCTTCAGTGGCCAAAAAAAAAGTTGGGGATCTCGAGGTGAGGAGATTATCCTGGATTATCTGGGTGTGCCCTAATTGTAGTCATAAGTGTCCTAAGAAGGAGACAGAGGGAGATTTGACACAGAAGTGGAAAATTGATATGAGAATGACAGTAGAGGAGTTCCCGTGTGGCTCAGCAGAAACAAACCAGATCCCTGGCCTTGCTCAGTGGGTTAATGATCTGGTATTGCTGCAAGGTGTGGTGGAGTTTGCAGACTTGGCTTGGATCTGCCATTGCTGTGGCTGCAGGGTAGGCTGGCAGCTGTAGCTCTCATTTGAGCCTGGAAACTTCCAAATGCCACACCTTCGGCCCTAAAAAAAGCAAAAAAAAAAGAATGACAGTAGAGATTGGAGTGATGTGGCTATAACCCAAAAAATTCTGGCTGCCACCAGAAGCTGAAAAATATAAGGAACATTATCATCTAGTAACTCTGAATAGAGTGTGGCCCTACCCATACATTGGTTTCAGCTCAGTTCAGTGACTCTGATTTTGGACTTCTGGCCTTCAAAAGTCTGGGAAAATAAACCTGTGTTATTTTAAGCCATTAACTTCCTGCTGCTGTAATTTGTTACAGCAGCAATAGAAAACTAATATATGTCAGATTTTTCCCCTTTTTAATTTTTTATGGATATTATATCATGCTACTTACAGTGATCTGGAACTAGGCCTTTTTCCTCTTAATAGTGTACCATTACATCTTTAAAGGTCAGTATCTGTAGATCCCACTCTTTTATAATTTTTGTTTTTCTGCCCATTTGTAGACATTTCATTTTTTAATTTTTTAAAATATTTTAATTTTTTCCATTATAGTTGGTTTACAGTGTTCTGTCAATTTTCTACTATACAGCAGTGACCCAGTCACACATACATATATATATATTCTTTTTCTCACATTATTGTCTATCATCATCACATGTGACTAGATATAGTTCCCAGTGATATACAGCAGGATCTCATTGCTTATCTATTCCGAATGCAATAGTTTTTGTTTGTTTGTTTGTTTTGTCTTTTTGCCTCTTCTAGGGCCGCTCCCGCAGCATATGGAGGTTCCCAGGCTAGGGGTCAAATCGGAGCTGTAGTTTGTATCTATTAACCCCAGAATCCCAGTACATCCCCCTCCCTCCCCTTCCCCCTTGGCAACCACAAGTCTGTGCTCCAAGTCCATGAGTTTCTTTTCTGTGGAAGAGTTTATTTGTGCCATATATTAGATTCCAGATAAAAGTGATATCATTCAGTATTTGTCTTTCTCTAACTTACTTCACTTAATATGAGAGTCTCTAGTTCCATCCATGTTGCTGCAAATGGCATTATTTTGTTCTTTTTGATGGCTGAGTAGTATTCCATTGTGTATATATACACCACATTCTCTTAATCTATTCATCTAGGACATTTAGGACATTTAGGCTAACATTTAGATGGCCATTTAGGTTGTTTCCATGCCTTGGCTATTGTGAATAGTGCCACAATGAACATATGGGTGCATGTATCTTTTTCAATGAAAGTTTTGTCCAGATATAGGCTCAAGAATGGAATTTCTGGGTCATATGGTAGTTCTATATTTAGTTTTCTGAGGTACCTCCATACTGTTTTCCATAGTGGTTGTAGAGCCCATTCTTTTATTTATTTATTTATTTATTTTGCTATTTTAGGGCCACACCCATGGCATATGGAGGTTTCCAGGCTGGGGTCAAATTGGAACTAGAGCTGTTGGCCTACACCACAGCTCCCAGCAACACTGGATCCTTAACCCACTGAGTGAGGCCAGGGATTGAACCTGCATCCTCATGGATCCTAGCCAAGTTCATTAACCTCTGAGCCATGAAGGGAACTCCAAGATCCCATTCTTTTAAATAACCAAGTAATATTCCATAGTACAGATAGTGCATAATTCATTTAATCATGCCTCCATGAATGGATATTCTGGTTGTTTCCAATTTCCTACTATAAATAGTGCTGCAATAAATGTATGTGTGTGTGTTATATTAGGATTTTTTGAGGGGAGAGGACAGTCGCCTCTTATGAGGATCTATGAGTAAGTATTAAATTTTAATAGATGCCATCAGATTGCTTTCCAGAAAGGTTGTAACAATTTACACTCCCATCTGATTGTAATTTCCCTCAGCACGAGTTGAGAATCTTTTCCTATTTTTTGGCAATTTGTATGTCCTATTTTATGCAATGCTTGTTTAGTTCTTTGCTCATTCCCCCCAACCCCTGCCTTTGGATTATTTGCCTCAACTCTTTCTGTCATAGGTTTTAGAAATATTTCTCCAGTCTTTCATTTAGTCTTGATTTTACTCCCTTTCATGATATTGGGACAGAATTATCCTAATATTTGGAGTTCCTGTGGTAGCTCAGTGGTAACAAACCCAACTAGTATCGACGAGGACTTGGGTTCAATCCCTGGCCTCACTAAGTGGGTTAAGGATCCAGCATTTCTGTGAGCTGTGATGTAGATCACAGACATGGCTTGGATCCTGAGTTGTTGTGGCTGTGGTGTAGGCTGGCAGCTACAGCTCCAATTCAACTCCTAGCCTGGGAACTTCCATTTGCCTCTGGTATGGGTATGGCCCTAAAAAGACAAAAAAAAAAAAAAAAAGAAAGAAAGAAAGAAAGAAAGAAAAAAAGAAAAGAAAAGAAAGTCAGTTCATCTAATTGTATTTTGGGACAGATATTTCTCCTTATCTCCCATTCTAAATCCATCACTGTCTTCCTGGTAGATTTCTTCGATGGATTCATCTGCACAGATACTAAAAGAATAAACATAGTGTCAGTTTGTATGGGTGAGGTTATGCTTCAATAACAAATGATCCCTCAAATCTCAGTGGCTTTACAACAAAGGTTTATTTCTCCTTCACATTACGTGTCCACCAATTGTCTCAGCTACAGCTGGTGAGGCAGTCTTTATCTGGAATACTGTTGATCATCTTGGCAGAAGGACAGAGAGCATTAAAAGCTTCAGCTATAACTGGCACATATTAGTTTCACTCATTTCACTGGCCAAAATTAGTCACATGGCCATTCTTGAGTTCACTAGAGCAAGGAAATGAAATCCTTCAACAGGCGAGCCACTGAATATCTATGAAGAGTTGTCAATATATGTTAACGCACACTGATATGTGCAGACAATGGCAAAATCAGAGGCGCGCTTCATGGCTTAAAAGAAGTAAAACAAGACCGAAACAGCAACAACAAAAACTGAACAGGTAACTCCTGGTGTCCGTGGAAGAAATGGCTTCTCCAGAGCTGCCGTAACTGAGGCACACAAGGGGCCCTCAAGGCAGCCATTGGACTGAATAGTCTTCTCCCAGAGTTCACACAGAGGTAGGACTCCCCTAGGGCGCTGGCTTCCCAGTCTTCCTCTGGCACAGTACCGTCAGTGCACAGATGTGTCCCTGGGCCTCTATCATAATGCCCTACATTATCCTCTCAAAGAACCTGAAGCCTCAGATGAGATCCCTTTCAGGATCAAGCCTCTCTAAAAGAGAGAGGTAATTAAGGATGTTTGTGCAGAAAACTCAGCATTCTGTTCTTAGTCATCTTATCTTTCTCAAGCCAATAATTTTTCTAAAAGTTCATCCTGGTTCTTTAGGTCTTTGCCATTCACCATCCTACTGTGTATTTCTGGGGTTTCACCTGTCTTGCAGCTTGATTTCTGTTTCCTTTACCATTACTGGGGTATCACTCCTGCTGCTCGCCGATATCTGATTCTCCTCTACTCGACATGGAGGATGCATGTCAAGACTCCCCTAAGGTTGGTTCTGCGACTAATGCTGGCATGAGTTGTGAGTAGAAGTGGTGTCTGTCACCTTTGGGCTAAAGAATTTAACTGTTAGTGTGAGCTTTCCAGAGTTTTCTCTTTTCCTTCTGCAAAAAGTCACATGTGTTGAAATTATTTTTTGCTGTTGCATAGCCTATCCTATCCTGACTAAAACTATAAGATACCTTTTTCAGGCATTTAAAATATACATGGGGAGTTCCTGTTGTGGCTCAGTGAAAACAAATCTGACTAGCATCCGTGAAGACACAAGTTCGATCCCTGGCCTCACTTACTGGGTCAAGGATCTGGCATTGCCATGATCTGTGGTGTAGGTCACAGACATGGCTCGGATCTGGCGTTGCTGTGGCTCTGGCGTAGGCTGGCGGCTACAGCTCCGATTAGACCCCTAGCCTGGGAACCTCCATATTCCGTGGGTTCGGCCCTGAAAAAAAAAAGACAAAAAATAAAATGAAATAAATAAAATACATAAAATAAAATACATAAAATAAAATAAAACACATGACGGAGAATTCCCTGGTGGTCCAGTGGTTAGAATTTGGCACTTTCACCGCTATGGCCTGGGTTCAATCCTTGGTCTGGGAACTGAGATCCTACCTAAAACCACTGAGTGCCATAACCAAAAATAAATAAAATAAAGTGCACATGACAAATTAGAGGCACTTATAATAATGTCTTCAGACATGTAATGGGCACAAAATGCTCTATAACTCTTAAGGTACAAAAGTAGTCCCAGCACTCTTGTCTCGAAATCAAACTTAAATTTATTTATTTATTTTTAAAATTTATTTTTGTCTTTTGTCCTTTTAGGGCCACACCCAAGGCATATGGAGGTTCCCAGGCTAGAGGTCTAATTGGAGCTGTTGCTGCCAGCCTACACCACAGCCACACCAGATCCGAGCCACAACTGCGACCTATACCACAGCTCACAGAAACACGGGATCCTTAACCCACTGAGAGAGGCCAGGGATCGAACCTACAACCTCATGGTTCCTAGTCAGATTCATTTCTGCTGCGCCACGACAGAAACTCCTCAACTTAAATTTAAATTTGCTCAAGCACCCAGATGCCATTTAGGCAGGAAATTCAGAATCACTCTATTCAGCTATTCCCACTTACTCTCCGTTGGTTTTTCTCAATGTAGTTTATATACCCTCTTTATCACAATCAGCCAGGGTACTTGTTAAAGACAGACTCCCACAGTACCCCTCAAAGCAGAACCTCTGGCAGGACTCAACATGCCCCCAAGTCATTTTTATGCACATCTCACACAAGATCTTTCTTAGTTTGAAACTACCTTGCTTGCTCTACCTTGTCTGATTCCCATATGACTTCTAGAGCCACATTATCCAATAGAACTTTCTGCACTGAGGAAAACATATTATATATGTACTGTCCAGTACAGTAGCCACTAGCCACTAGCTATTGAGCTCTTGAGATGTAAGTAGTGTCACTAGTATCACTGAAGAACTAAATTTTTATTATTTTTAATTTTAATTTTTTTAATTAAAAAAAATTATGTCCAGACCCACAGCATGTGGAGGTTCCCAGGCCAGGGATCGAACCTGCACAGCAACTGCAACCCTAAATTTTTAATTTAAATAGCCACATGTGACTTAGGCTACCATATTGGATAGCACGGTTTTAGACTGATAGTCCTCAAGAACAAGAACTGTATCTTCAATCTCTGTATACCCTTTGTGCCTGACAGAGTAACCCAGGAAATAAAAACTGAAATAGGAAATAGGTCTGCACTACTTCTGTTTTTTGAGGTTCCTGGTATATATTAAAAAAAGAATGCCAAAACAGGATTACAAAATATTTCCTGAACAAATCTTTTAAATCCTTACATTTACAAAGCAGCTTTATTGTCCTATCCTCAAGATAAATACAGGATTAAAATATTATATCATGGATACACTGATGTTTGAGGACAATAGCTAATGGTCATGGGGTACTAAGTTATCTTTCAACCTTTGATTTAGCAAATATAAAAAATGAATTATAACAATGATGATTCCTGCTTTGGCTCTTTCCATGTACCTTCAGTTAAAGTGTATATGTGCAAATATATACACCAGTGACACAAATAGATCTGTAATACATGAGGTAGAATAGGATTTATAGCAAAAATTGTGATTTATATTTATTTGCTTATACTGATTTTATTATTTTATGATTTTTATTTTTTCCATTTTAGTTGATTTACAGCAAAAAATGTGATTTAGATTAGATACAGGAAAGCTAATTCTTCATAGTGTGGCCAGCAGGAAGAGTATACTGGCAGAGGCTGTGAGAAAAGCGTTTGATTGGAGAATCCGGGGGTTGAGGCTTCCCACTCCTGCTTGCCACGCTTACTTTACCTGTCTGCCTCCCTCGGGAGAAAAACAGCACAGTTAACAGTGACTCTCTAGATGTGCGATAATACTGAAACTTCTTTGAAAATAATTCATTTTTCTGGTTGTTTGGTCGATGTAAAACCCTGAAGACCTTGTAAACAAAATATTCTTATCAGCATGGAAGGGTCCACAAGTTTTTTCTTTTTGTTCTTATTTCCATTTTTTTGCCTCCCCAAAGCATATGGAAGTTCCCCAGGCCAGGGATCAGATTAGATCACAGATGCAGCTGCAGCCTATGCCACAGCTGCGGCAATGCCATATCGTTTAATCCACTGTGCCAGGATGGGGATCAAACCTGCATCCTGGCACTGCCAGACACAGCCAACCCCCTTGTGCCACAGCAGGAACTCCAGGTCCACAAGGCTTAACTCCCGCCTGAAGTGAGGGAAGGGACTATCCCTAAGGTAGTCAACATTAAGCATTATTATCACCCATTCCTTAGCTTTCCCATGATCAACCTGAGGTGGCTAGTGCAGTTACACACATAATGTAGAATATTAGAAGTAAATCTGAGCAAGAGAAAACCCACATGTAAATAGGTTAGGACAGGGAATATATTAGAACGCAGACACACAGGCCTCAGGTTCCTATGTAAGCACTAAAGCTGAGCTGAAAACTGACCCGGAACTTCACGACAGCCAAAGTGAAAAGAGAAACACATCTAGTTATACAATCTACTTGTCTGTGAGGAAGACACATCAGTTACTCAAATTCAGCCAAGGATTTCATGACATTTGGCCCTGAAAGAAAATTCTCTCATGGGATTTTCCATAAGGGATGTAAAATGACCGGGGGCACAGTAGATCTAGAGGAAATGCACTAGTGGGCTCAATGGAGCTGTCTCTTCTTAAATCCCTTTATGGATGTAGAGGTCACAATAGTCAAAAGACAAGTTAGTAAAACACTCCTGGTAGGAGGTGAGATTTCTGTATATATGAGCTCCGGACAGTGTGGGCAGGTATGCAGATTTCTGAAGGACCAGCTAATATACCCTTGCTCACTAAAAGCAGATACATACTGTTCAGAGCTCAGTAATCAGATCAGCAGATGGTAGGTGGTTTTCAGCCTTTTGTGAAGAGTGAGTCATCCTGTTGGGATTCTCACCTAAATAGGAACATTTCTCTCTGCATGGTGCTGGATAGAGGGAGCACCTGCAGGCAGTCCAAGATTTTCCTTAAAAAAAACCAACTCTTCAAAATAAGAAGAATGAAGAGTTCGAGTTTGTAAAGTTCTATCTAATAGAGGGTATGCAAACTCACAGACAAGTCATTTTTAAAAAAAACAAAGTTCACATTAGTTACCGATATTTAGAGGTCAATAGATTTCAAATCTGGCAATCCCAGATGCTCACACCACACTTGGTAAAAGTCTGCTGGCTGAGTGTAAAGCATTTGCCCAGGCTTTAGGCATTTGAATGTCCTGCTAGAGAATGATCATTTGGACTGAAAAAAATTTCAAAGTAGAAATTAAGTTTCTCACTCTGCCTATAGAAAAATCTAAATAATGCCTCCCATGAAATGGATGGCTTTAGGAAAAAATTTTTAATGGTTTTTATTTTTTCCATTATAGTTCGTTTACAGTGTTCTGTCAGTTTCTACTGAATAGCATAGTGTCCAGTCATACACATATATACATTCTTTTTTTCACATTATCCTCTATCATGTTCAATCATAAGTGACTAGACATAGTTCCCTGTGGTATAGAGCAGGATCTCATTGCTTATCCATTCCAAATGAGATATAGGTTATAAATAAGGAGGGCCACAACTTGCTGGTTTTATGCTACTTGAGATACTTTCTGATCTGTCTGACCACCAATTCCATTGATCTGGACTTTTAGGGTCACAGAACTCCTGGTTTTATAGGAACTAGGATTCTATATTGAACTCATGAAACTTAACCTCAAACAGTTCTTGACCACAGGGTCAAAGAAAAACCATGCAAAACTGCAACTTTTCTTTTTAAAACATGCATGAGAAATCATGCAAAACTGCAACTTTTCTTTTCAAAAGTTTACTTTTTCTAATTATAGAATAAATGTACAATGTCAATAATTTAGAAAATAAAGAATTTAGACTATTTTTTCCAGCTTTTTATTTTGAAAAATTTCAAACCAACAGAGTATAGATATGCAGGCCAAGGGTCCTTCCAGTTACTAATACCAAGCCATAAATTTCTCAAGAGCTTCCGGGTAGTCAGAATGAAAGGAGAAAACAGCCAGTTATGTAATTCGCATTGCCTATAAGGAGAGAACCTGTCAGTCACTCAGGAATAGCCAAGAGTTTCATGGCAGTTGGTTGAGAGAGAAAATTTCTCTTGTGTTCATTTAATAGGGAATACAAAGGGACATCACACACAACAACCCCGTCATAACCACTGGTGAGTTCAGTAAACTCTGTTGTCTAGTCTTTCACTGTGCATGGTACGAAGGAAGGCAGCTGCCTGGGGGTGGGTTAAGAGCATGGACTCCAGAACCCAACTACCTGGGTTTGAATCCTGGCTCCTCACTGTTGTGTGACCTTGAGTAAACTACTTAACCCTTAGATACCATAGTTACCTGAATTATAAAGTGTTGTGATTACTAACATCACTACCTCAAAGGGCTATTATGAGGCTTAAATGAGTTAATGCCCAGAATGTACCTAAAACAGTACCTGGCACAAAGCATCACCATTATTACAGTAAATTGCTAAAATAAAGGCGTGCACATGATGTAACAGTACAGAGGCAGGGCACTTAGACTACATAGGGGAGAGGATGCCTGATCTACAACTTAACTGCTGTTAGTATGACCTTGGCCCAGTTACTTAAACTTTGTATTCCCACCAGCTAAAACAGAGAGAATGTCAGTTACTGATACAATAAGCTGATGTTTGTGAAATCAAATGAGAAAATACATGAGGATTAGATGAGTAAATGGAACAGAGCATGGCAAGTTTAACAAATGTTTCCAGTTGGATCTGGTGGATAAGTAAATAAATTATTCTTGTATTCAGTTTTTAAATGTGTGCATCTTTTCTGATTTAACAAGTGTACTTGGTTTAGAAATAGTTTTGCATAAATATTCATTCAGATCACAAAGCTACTTAGAAGTGATGTTCAATGATGAGTGGCAAATGAGCACAACTCTCTTGCTTGCTTTTCTGAAATTATCATGGTTATATTCATTTTTTTTTTTTTTTTTGGCTACACCTGTGGCATGTGGAAGTTCCCAGGCTAGGGATCAGACCTGTGCCACAGCAATGATAGGAGCTACAGCAGTGACAAGGCTGGATCCTTAACCCACTGTGCCACCAGGGTATTCCCCGGTTGTGTCCATTTTTTGAGGCACATTGTGTCCACCTGAGAAAGTAGATAAATACCTTGATTTACATTTGGAAAAAATGATTGTTCCCTCATCTGTTTTATTTTATATATCCCTCATGTCACTTCTACAGAATTCTCTTATAGAATGGAGTATATTGTGTTATAGTCACAGTTCATTCAATTTATTCCTTTTTTTTGTTTAAAAAAGAACAATGCCGGAGTTCCCATTGTGGCGGAGAGGAAACAAATCCGACTAGGAACCATGAGGTTGTGGGTTTGATCCCTAGCCTCACTCAGTGGGTTAAGGATCTGGCATTGCCGTGAGCTGTGGTGTAGGTCGAAGATGCGGCTTGTATCTGGCATTGCTGTCTGTGGCATAGGCCTGCAGCTATAGTTCTGATTCGACCCCTAGCCTGGGAATCTCCATATGCCGTGGATGCGGCCCTAAAAAGACAAAAAGATAAAAAAAAAAACCAAAAAACAAAAATCGACAACAATGGAAATTACATACTTACATATTTAACTTCCTTCCTAAACTGAGTTTTTTGAGCGATTGTGTCATATCCATATCCATAGTGTATGGACATAAGCTGGAACATAAAACACTGACTCTCACTGTTTGGTGAAATGAATAGGATTTGAAGTGTGCTGTTATAAGCAAATGAGTCTAGTATAAAGTTAAGGGGACTCTAGGAATTTATGTGAAAATCATAGACAGTCTGATCTTCTCCTTTGATAGACGAAAAACCCAAGCCTGGAATAGCCAAGTTGCCAAAGGTTACTTAGCTAGTTCACAGCTAGAACCAAGACTAAAATCCCAAACTCCCACCAACTAGTCCAGATGCCAATCCACTATAGTGACCTGCTTTTCAGACCCCAGGAATTTGGTCTGAAAAGTGTCTACCTCTACTAACTCACTACAACTGATATTGCTGGTCACCAGCCACATTTGTGTTGCTAAATCCAATCCTTTTCAGCCCTTGATATACTTGCCCTATTTGTGGTCTCTGGCTCAGATGGCTCCATCTCCCCTTTTCAGTTCTTTCCTCCCTTGCCTCCAGAGGCATTACATTCCCCTGGTTCTTTTCTCTCTCTAGCATTGTCCCTCAGACTGTGGGTTTCTGTGCATCTGCCACTGCCTTTTAAACGAAGTGCTTCCGGGGATCCTCTGTACTATTTCTTCTATATTCTTTGATTGACCTCATACAGGCCTAGAACTTAAATGACCAATTGTAAGTTAATGTCCTCTAAATCTCTTTTAACTCAATGTCTCTCCTCATTCAAAGACCTGTATTAATTCAGCTGCTTATAGGATATTTCCCTCTGGGTACGAAGGTTCCCTCCATCAAGCTACAGTTACACTGCAGTTGTCTTTGAGGGAGCCTAATAAATTGCGTTCTCTCTCTCTCTCTCTTTTTTTTTTCCTCTAGGTAAAAGAGAATGCAGCAAGAGACAAACTATCATCTTTATTACTGAATATATTCCTTTCCTATTGCTGTTGTTAAAAATTACCACAAATTTAGTGGCTTAAAACAACATAAATTTATTATCTTACAGTTCTGGAGATGAGAGATCCTACAATCAAGGCATTGGCAGGGCTTGAGGGGAGAATCTGTTTCCCTGCCTTTACCAGCTTCTAGAGGCCACCAGCATTCCTTGGCTCCATCTGCAAAGCCAGCAGTGCAAATTCTTAAAATCTTTCTCTCTGACCTCTGCTTCCATCATTGAATCTCATTCTCTGACTCCCACTCTCCTGCCTCTAGCCCACCAGACAATCCAAGATAACCCATCTCAAGATCCTTAATTTAACACACGTGCAAAGTCCCTTTTGCCATGTAGGGTGACATTCACAAGTTCTGGAGATTAGGACATGAACCTCTTTCAGGGACCATAATTCTGTATACTATAACTAACAAAGTTGGTATTGGATATTACCTTTGGATGCAGAGCTCCCTAATGCTAAAGTCTAAAATCAAATAGGGGAGTTCCAGTCTTGGCGCAGAGGAAATGAATCCAGACTAGGAACCATGAGATTGTGGGTTTGATCCCTGACCTTGCTCAGTAGGTTAAGGATCTGGCATTGCTGTGAGCTGTGGTGTAGGTCGCAGACATGGCTCGGATCTGGCGTTGCTGTGGTTCTGGCGTAGGCTGGCAGCTGTAGCTCTGATTTGACCCCCCCCCCCCAGACTGGGAACCTCCATATGCTACGGGTGCAGCCCTAGAAAGACAAAAAAAAAAAAAAAAATAGCTTTACTAACTTGTATTCCTGGACCAGGTACCCTCAATCCCACCCCTAGGCCCTGCTCCTGGTGAATCAGAGAACACAAATTTCCCTAATGGAAGCTTTCTTTTCTTCTTTTTCTTTTTTTGGCTGCACCCACAGCATGTGATAGCTCTTGGGTCAGGGACTGAATCTGTGCCACAGCAGTGACTGGAGCCACAGCAGTGACAACACTGAATCCTTAACCTGCTGGGCCATGAGGGGACTCCAGAAGCTTTAAGAAGAAAAAATGGTATGGGCTACACATATCCATTTTCTCCTTTTAATTTCATCAGCCAGGAAATCACTGCTCCAGCGAGGAGTGAGCTGGAGGCAGGTGCAGTGAGAAGCCAGGATTATATTATGTACAAATGAATGTTATTTTGTATTGAAGGAAACATGATGAGTGAAGAATGAATGTTTCCCCAACAACATATCCATTTTTGAACTTATCATCATATGCCACAAATCTGATCATCCTCCTCGGACTGTCACTGTTGTTATCTAGTACCTTAGATCAGAAACTTAGAGGCGTTCCCATCGTGGCACAGTGGTTAACGAATCCGCAGTGGTTAACGGAATCTGACTAGGAACCATGAGGTTTCGGGTTCAGTCCCTGGCCTTGCTCAGTGGGTTATGGATCCAGCATTGCCTCGAGCTGTGGTGTAGGTCGAAGATGCGGCTCAGATCCCGAATTGCTGTGGCTCTGGCATAGGCCAGTGGCTACAGTTCCAATTAGACCCCTAGCCTGGGAACCTCCATATGCCGCGGGAGTGGCCCTAGAAAAGGCAAAAAGGCAAAAAGACAAAAAAAAAGAAAAAAAAGAAACTTGTAGATAACTTAGACTCATTCTTCTTCACATCTTGTTAAATGTCCCCACCATTTACCCCGGCACCCATACTAGAAACTTGGCCTACTTGTCTTTCCCTCACTCAGTGCTGTCAACTCTACTACCTCAACATTGCTCACCTCTATCCCTTCCTCTGCCTATTCCCACTGCCAATACTTTGGTTAAGCCTCTGACCACTTCTTATGTGGAGTACAGCTATGACCTCGTAATGGTCTTCTGCCTCAAGCTTTGCTCTTTCTGTCCATTTTCACTTGCATACCTTTACTCACGAAACTTTGTCTGGAATTAAGCATGCTTTCCAGTTACTGTCTCCAAATCCCCACACCCCGGACCTCCAGTTTGCCCACGGATCAAGCAGAATTGACTGTGCAACAAGCAGGATCAGACTTGAACCTAGGTTTCCCTGACTCTGAAGTCCAGGCTCTTAACTGCTCTTGCCCGACTGTTTTCTCTTATAAAAAAAGATGTTTTAAAGTCCAGTGAGCCTTATACTTTAAAAACACCTTTGCATACATTATTTTCTTTTAGCCGCACAATTCCCCAACGTAGGCAGAATAGGTAGTTATCCTCATTTATAAAATGAGGAAACAGTCTGGGGAATAAAGCCAGGTCCGTCACACGATGCTGCTGGTGAACGAGTGTCATTCAGCGGTCTTCCACATTAGCCGTGTACTCAGCCCCTTCTGGTCCCAGTCTTTGGAGAGACTTCCTGAACGCTGCAGAACTGGCCGTGGTGTCCTCCCCACTCTGGACAAGGCCGCTGCTCTTTCCACGGGCGCCCCAGCGATTGCGACAGGGACCTTCCCACTTGCAGTGACGCAATCGGTTACGCCAAACAGTGACGTACACTGACATGACTTACCCTGAGCCAGGTGCCGGCAGGACGGCCACACCCTGGGGCCCCCTACTCTAGAGGGCAGCGGGTCTCGCGGGTGGGGTAAGCCGCAAAACCCGCGGGAGGTAACTCCGGGCCCTAAATCCCCGGACCCCGCGGGCCCGCCACCGATCGGTTGCTAAGTGACGCTAGCGCGCAGAGGCGCGTGCGCGGCCACGGCGGTGTGCGTGAGAGCGGACGCGCGCCGCGGCGGCGGCGGTGGCGAGGACGGCGGTGACGGCAGCGGCCGAGGGGGCGGTGGCTACGAGGGGGGTGCGAAGCGGGCGGAAGAGGCGTCTGCGCCCGCGGCGAGGTCGCAGAGGAACATCGTGGGGGTGAGTAGCCGCGGCCTCGCTGGGGAGGTGGGGCCTGGCCGCACCTGCTGCGCGGGCCCGGGGCGCGGGGACG
Organism: Phacochoerus africanus; assembly: GCF_016906955.1. Lineage (NCBI taxonomy): Eukaryota > Metazoa > Chordata > Mammalia > Artiodactyla > Suidae > Phacochoerus > Phacochoerus africanus. The sequence goes on along the minus strand of NC_062552.1, from coordinate 35,354,307 downwards.
CGCTCCTCTCCACGCCCCGCAGCCGCTTTCTCCGGGGGCGGGGAAGGAGCGGGGACGGAGCGGGGACGGGGGCTGACGAGGGTCAATTCTTGGGCGCGGGCGCTCTGGGAAGCGGCAGCCGGGGATCAGCGAAGCCTCTTTAGTCCTGAAAGGTGTCGTGGGGAGCAGGCGTCGGGGTGGGGAGGTGGTTCGGGGTGGCTCTGCCAGGCTTCGGACCGAGAAGTCGGAATCCCGAGAAGCCCAGGTTCCCGGAGTAGCCTCACCTGCTGCCCCCCGAGACCCGGCCGAGGCGGAACCGGGGACGCTGTGATTGGGGTTCGGAAAGTTTGGCACTGCTGGGGCCTTCAACGCCCCTGCCCTGGCTGGGCCCCGAGGAGGAGAGGGTTGTTATGGAGAGAGTTGTGAATCAGTGCCTGCGTGCGGCATCAGACACACCCACGACCTGGGGAAGGCGATCTGTCAGTGTAGAGGGGGCGGCCAACCTGTTGCCTGGTGTTTCCAACTTCATGGGTGTGTGCACGTGTTTAATGCACGCACAAAACTTTGGCGGCCCTGAGCATTTTTATCACATTGTTGCTGCAGATTTTGAGGCCAAGGGGCAGATAGCCATCTATACTCAAAAATCACCTGTTTTATTTCCCTAAACTACGTTGCGCTTCTGTCATTATTAGGGCCAAGGAAGTGTGGAGGCGGTGGTTTTTGTTTTTCTTAAAAGTAGTGGAGGCTTGCTGTTTACTAGGCAGAAAATACAGTTTCTTTTCGGCGTGTGGGCTAGAAAATGTAGATGGTCGGACAAGCTTGATTGGAAAGGTGCAGCTAATCATCAGTCCAGTGCTTTTCTCTCGGTGCGCTGGACTCCCTCGTGGGTAGATGTGTGATGGGTGTAGTGACCATGCTTGGGAGAATGGAGTATGGGAGGTAGAAAAGCAGTCAGCCTTTTCTGACTGTTGATGAAGGCAGTGCCTAGAACCCACAGAAAGAGACTATACTGACATTTAATCATGATTTGTGCAGGAAATTAAAAAAAAAACTTGTAACTTTCCATTTAGCTTTAAAATTCTGTGATTCAGTTGCATCACTGAGGATCTGTAAAGTATGTTGCTTGAGGTTCTTTCATCTTGGAACCAGTGACAACCTTGCTCCGTTACTTGGAATTCAGTATTTTGCGCGCTGAAATACAATACCTTTTAGGACAGAAATCATGTTTGTTTTCTTCAGGGCCATATCTCTAGTACCTACGAAAGTGCCTGCCACAGGATAGGCACGTAATAAATATTATATATGACACCACGGATAAGTCATGGGTCAGTGTATAGCAAGCATTTAACTCAGTCCTTCAAGTAGTTAATACCTTTGTCCCCTCTGCCTGTTGTTATGCTATATGTGGGAAGAGGATTGTGGGATTACAAATGACATAAAAGACTTGTTTCCCCCCCCCCCCCTTTAAAAGCAAACAGTCTAGCTAGGAAAATAAAACATATAATATAATTATGAAACCAAATGAGGTGTGTAAACAGGTGTTATGTGAAATGCTATACTTTTGAGTGCAGTAGAAGTTTAGAAGAGATAAGACTTGTGGGCTGAGTGAGTGAATTCTTTGGGAGAGGTAAGATTTGATCTTGTCTTTGTCATTTTTTTTTTTTGCCTTTTCTAGGGCAGAGAACTAGACTTCTGTCTTCTTTGGGAAGCTGGGTGCCAGTGTTCCTGAATTTTCTTTTCTTTTTTCTTTTTTTTTTTTTTTTTTTTGGCTGTCCTGTGGCATATGGAGGTTCCCAGGCTAGGGGTCAAATTCGAGCTGTAGCCAACCGCCTATGCCAGAGCCACAGCAACGCGGGATCCGAGCTGAGTCTGCAACCTACACCACAGCTCATGGCAACGCCGAATCCTTAACCCACTGAGCAAGGCCAGGGATTGAACCCGCAACCTCATGGTTCCTAGTTGGATTTGTTAACTACTGTGCCACGACGGGAACTCCTGATCTTGTCTTTGAAAGAAGTGTGAAATTTCTCTTAGAGAAGAGATAGTCGTATGTTGAGAAAACTGTGAATTTGGTCATTGGGTGATATATTGAGGCACTTTACATGTCCTATGAGTGGAGCAGAAGTCTCTGATAGGGGAGAATTGGGAAGATAAGGTTTAGCAGGTGGGGAAGGGCAAGTATTAAGACTAAGGCAGGTTTATCACCATTCCACTGATAACAAGATAGAGCCTGCTTGAGAGGGGTGGGAGTTGTGTTACTCAAAGTAGAGTCTTAGACAAGACTAAGTGTTATCTTTACTTAAAATGAAAGGATATTGTAGTTAAACCAGAATCAGATTGAACCAAATACTGTAGTTGAACCAAATCAGAGGTACAATATACCTCTGATTTCAGTTACTAATTAGAATAAATGCCTCACTAATGTGCCTGTATCTTCTGTACTTAGTCAGCAGCCCATGTCCTCATTTCTAAAATCTACCTGATGTGCTTGGGCTGATCCATTGGAAATTTCCTGAAATGATGTACCCAAAGCAATTATCCAGCCACTCTCGGTGACACAGTTTTGCTTAGGATTATCTCCTTTAGTGGCCTATGAAGTTTGTAGTTACCGCTGACCTTGTAAAAATACAAATAATGTTAGCTGGAAAAGGGTCATTTGAAGAAAGGGTGCTCAAAAATATTGACAAAAAGATTTGAGAAAGTTAAAGGTGCTGTTGCTAAATATTGAACCCTTAGTCTTCATCTTTTGTTAAGTGAGCATTCTTTTGACTGTTGCATAAACCTGAAGTTGTATTGCCAACCTTTGTAATGTTGCAACGCCAAATGTTGCATTATTTAATAACTCAGCAAATATTTATTGGGTGCTGGCTAGGAAGACAAAGAATAAAATGCAGTATACCTGAGTTACCAGGAATTCATGAGAGGAGACAAACACTAATCATAATTTTTATGAGAAGAGTTCATCACTCTTTTTTTTTTTTTTTGGTCTTTTTAGGGTCTGCAGCATATGGAAGTTCCCAGGCTGGGGGTTGAATTGGAGCTGTAGCCGCCAACCTACACCCATACACTGCAGCTCACAGCAACGCTGGGTCCTTAACCCTCTGATTGGGGCCAAGGATCATACCTGCATCCTCATAGATACTAGACAGATTGAGTACTGCTGAGCCACAAGAGGAACTCCAAGTTCATCACTTTTAAACACAGCATTGTAAATCAGCCACACTTCAATTAAAAAAAAAAGTGTTATTGGAGTTGGCTCAGCGGGTTAAGAACCTGACTAGTATCCACTAGGACTCGAGTTTGATCACTGGCCTCTCTCACTGCAGCTCCTACTTGACCCCTAGCCTGGCAACTTCCATGTGCTGCAGGTGGGGCCCTAAAAGAAAAAAGTTACCACTTTTGGGATGAATAAAATGCTGAAGGAGTAGGTCACTTTGGCAGGGGGATAAATTATAGAGTTGGGGAAAACTTTAAATAGAAGAGGGTGGAACTTAGCCCTGAGGTTGAACTCGAATTTTATGATGTAAGAAAGGGAAAGCAGTCATTCCAGGCAGAGAGGAGAGCATAGACAAAGTTGCCAAATATTGAAATTGAATGAGAGTTTTGGAAAACCTTGGGTTGTTTTTTGTAGGCTTCTTGTATGGCAGAAGTGATGAAGCTGGCAAGGGATGGTTGGAGCTAAATTATAAGTGGGTCTTCCATTCCAAAAAACCTAGACTCCCTCCTTCTAACTCTACCTCTGTGTTGGTGATGGAGAGCTTTGGAAGATAGAATAATCAAAACGTTAACTGGCAGTTTCATATGCAGAATTGCATGAGAAAGGAGAGGTTGGGAGACCAGGTAGGATGCAGGTGAGAGAGGCTGGGAGCCTGAAGAGAGACAGTGGGAATGGGTGGCTTGTAGAGATATTTTAGATGTTAAAATTTCTAAATGTTTTGAACAGCTGGAGGTGAGACAGAGAGAAGTCAAAGGTGACATGTCTAGCTTGAGTAAGTGGTGATTATGAAGACATTAAGTTAGAAAATACAGGAGAAGGAACAGACCAACAGTGGAGGGAAGAAACTATGGCATGTTGGAGCTTAGAGAGGTCCATTAGGTAACTAGAAATTCTATTCCAGAGTTTATGAGATAGTTTTGGGATAATTGTAACTGACAGTCCCCAGGGTTGTGGAAGTGGTACCATTCTAGGAGTTAGTAGTTAATACTGTGAACATTGGAGTTAGAAAAACCTGAAGTCAGATCTCTGTTATGCCGCTATTGGTTGGGTTGGGTGACCTTGGGCAAGTTATTTAGCATCTCGAAACAAAGTTTCTTATGAAAAATTGGGTTAATAATACTTTAAAGAATGGTTATGGAGGAGTTCCCATCATGGCTCAGTGGTTAATGAATCCAACTAGGAACCATGAGGTTTCGGGTTCCATCCCTGGCCTTGCTCAGTGGGTTAAGGATCCGGCATTGCCGTGAGCTGTGGTATAGGTCGCAGACGTGGCTCAGATCCCGAGTTGCTGTGGCTGTGGCGTAGGTTGGCAGCTACAGCTCTGATTGGACCCCTAGCCTAGGAACCTCCATATGCTGTGGGTGCAGCCCTAAAACAAAAAAAAAAAAAAAAGAAGAAGAAGAATTGTCATGGAGATTAGTATAATATGTGCATAATAGCACAGTGCAGTGCCAAGAGTAAAAACTGGAAAGGGCAAGGAGGGGGAACTTTTGGCAACAACAACTTAGGCCAAATTTAGATGGATTCTCAGACTTGAGCATGCATCAGAAATAACTGGAGGCTTTGGTAAAACACAGATTTCTAAGTCCCACCCCTGAAGTTTCTGATTTAGTAGGTCTGGGTCGGGCTCAAGAATTTGCATTTTGAACAAATTCTCAGGTGATGCTGTTGTATTTGAGAGCCACTGATTAGAGCGTTAACGAAAGAAGGGAAACCAGCATAGAGGCTAACAAAGAGATTGAGGTTGATGGAGAACCTGGAGAGAGTTTAGAGAAGGGTAAGGAAATAACATCCTGCAGGCTCTCTAGATGTACCAGTCTGCTTTCCAATTCCACGGACCTCCTCTCATTCTTATTTCTGTCTTCTCCAGAATTTGGTATGGTGCTCGGCACACAGCATTGTTTGAAGCTTTGAAGTTTATTACTGTCCTTGTGTGTGACTGCACAAACTCACACGAAGATTTCATTCATCCTCTTATTGTTTCTAACTTTACAGCTACACACACACAAACACAATAACTATAGAAAATTTCTTTTGAATAGCTGATGCAAAGCTTGGTGCTTTGACTTTGTGTTAGACGCCCCCCCCCACAAATGTCAGAGAGTCCAGTTTATAAAATAATAGTAATAGGTGTTAAGATTACGCCTGTGTTTTGTATTAGGCACTTCGCAGGTTAATAGGGTAAGCAAATAATACACTTCCTGTACTTGGGACCATTATAATAGGATGGGCAAAATGGGCAAAACTTGAAGGAAAGAAACAGGACGAGATATAATCACAGAAATGTGGGTAGAGAAGAGCCAGAATATAAGGACGACTTTCTTGTATGCAGATATACTTTGGATCTTCTATGTTTCATACACTCATATAGCACAAGTGTTGGTTCTCACCTGTGATAGGAAGTTATAAGGGAGTTCAGCTGAATAAGGGAATCAAACTATCCTTGTGCAGAGATAAGAGATATATTGTAAAGAGATTTCAGGAGTTAAATTGTAGCTTAATAGACCAGTTAGCTACTCACCATGCTTCTCCGGCTCTTGTTCTCTCTTATTTTTTCTGCTAACATTCATTAAGTATTTACTATGTGCCCGAAACTGTGCAGAGTGCTGCACATAGAGAAATGAGTAGGCATCAAGGACTTGAAGTTAAAATCATTCAGTCTTATGAATGCAAGAAAAAAATATAGAGGTACACAACAATTTTTTAAGAACAGTCTAAGAATATATGATTTGGTAGAGGAAAAACATCTGCAATACTCATAGAATATGATAAGTCCTATATAAATATTGATCACAGACTTGGTCCTGCAATACTTGTTCAGCACCTGAGTGTTCAGTTTTGATTTCAACTCATAAGCTCTTACAATGTTTTAGAAATCATAACATATCATAAATCCACATTAATCTCCTGGGCTGCCTTTTGAATCTTTTTGTGACACAAAAAATATTCCATCAGTCAGTGTCCTTGTTTTCTTGGTTTGGGAAGTAAAAGTACATATAAGCAAAAAGATCATTAACAACTAGCTATTGTTTATCAAGCGGCTGCATTATGCTAGGCCTTTTCTGTATGTCACTTAATCCTTATAATAACAACCCTGTAAATTGGATATTATCCTCATTTTACTCAAGGCAGCTAAATTTCAGAATGTGAAGAACAATGTGCCTGTGGTGGCCAGTGAGGTGGGACAGGCTTCAGTCCCAGCTTGGTCTCCAGAGCCAGTGCTCTTCTTGTCAGCTGGGGCAGATTTTGAAGCACTGTGGGAATTGCAAAGAGGTAAAACAGATGGAGAAATCTAATCTTGTTTCGGCTGATTTGGGGAAAGTTGTTAGAGAAGTTAGAATTTTGATAACTGCTTGAATGACTAGAAACAATTTCACAACAATGTTAGAGATGGAGGGAAAGGAGGTAGACAAAGATCACAATGCTGATTTTCCTGTGAAGATGTGCTATATCTGACTCAAAACTTTTTTTTTTTTTTTTTAGTGGAATGACAGAGTATTTTACATAAGCATTCATATTCTCTATGTATAGGTACAGTCTTCTAGAGGAAGAATTGTACTTTTCCAAGCTAATGACATTTAAAGTAAATTCAGAACTTCTTTTTTTATCACTTAGTGAAAAACATCTTGCTGCTCACCCCAGATAATGCATACTTGAGATTCCCAGCTAATCCTCTTTCTCTTTACACCCCTTACTCCTTTCACTCACCCAAGTGCTTATTTTTTAATCTATTTACAAAGTAAATATTTGCATATTCTACTTCTGGTTTAATGTTCTTATTCTGATTTGATTTAGCCCTTTTATTTATTTATTTTTTAATAGTATTTATTGAGGACAAGAATGGTAGTTGTTTTGTTTCTTTTTTGATTTTTTTTTTTTGTGTGTGTGTCTTTTTGCCATTTCTTGGGCCACTCCCGAGGCATATGGAGGTTCCCAGGCTAGGGGTTGAATCAGAGCTGTAGCCACTGGCCTACGCCAGAGCCACAGCAACGCCGGATCTGAGCTGTGTCTGCAACCTACACCACAGCTCACGGCAACGCCGGATCATTAACCCACTGAGCAAGGGCAGGGATGGAACCCAAAACATCATGGTTCCTAGTCGGATTCGTTAACCACTGAGCCACTACGGGAACTCCCTGTTTATTCTTAAATATAAATGTCACCTACCATGTTACTGTATTGCATCTTCCTTTTTTTTTTTCATTGTATCTTGGAGGCTATTTCATATCAGTACATGAAAAGGCTTCCTCATTCTCTTCAGCCAGCTGCATAGTATTCCATTGTATGGATGTTGTCAGGAAAAATTGTGAAAGACTATGACATGGGCATAAAAGATTACTAACTTCTGTCTTGTGCACTCTTCCAGGTTATCTGTACTTTAAGGTACTTTCACTGTTGTTGAGCTAATTCATAACTCTGCATATTGTGGAAAACTGAGAATAATGCAGATGATTCTTGTCCATACAGACACAAATGAATTTTTTTGAGTGTAATGGAGTTGAATGTTATCCTGGGGATATTGAGCAATTTTGCATCTACTTGTAAAGCAATTTCAGCATTCCAGATAGTGTGTGTGTGTGCTTTGACTTCTCCTTTGATCCCTTTATATTATCTGACTGGCTGCTTCATTAATTAATCCATTAAAAAAATCTTTGACATGTTTTATATTTGTTCAATTTACTTTTAAAAAAATAGCCTCTTAACAGACATAACAAGTTCCTTTTTGGTGGACATTCTGTTTATAACGCAGCTCATGCCAGTTTTAGCTTTTAATCTCTAGAAAAATCTGTGCTAGCCTGAAGAAGTACTTTGTGATAGCTTGCCAGGGAGATTAAGGGGTGAGAAAGCTTTGATAATTTTTCCATCAAACACTGTGACCTGGTCCTCAAGGAGGTTACAGCCTAGGAGGAGGAGAAATGTTATCAGATGAAGAGTAGCAGGGACGTTGGGTCATCTCCTACAGGTGAGCTAAGTGTAAGTTCCCCTAAGGGAACTGGCACTGGTTTGCTTTCCCCCCAGTATGTGCTTTTTCTCATAGGCCCCTCATCTGTGCTAGCTGAGGCAAAGAACTAGACTTCTGTCTTCTTTGGGAAGCTGGGTGCCAGTGTTCCTGGATTTTCTTTCTTTTTTGGCTGTCCTGTGGCATATGGAGTTCCCAGACCAAGGGTCAAATCTGAGCCGCAGTTGTGACGTATACTGCAGCTGTGGCATGGCCGGGTCCTTAACCCACTGTGCAGGCTAGGGGTGGAACTTGCATCCCAGTACTCCAGAGAAGCTGCTTGTCCCCTTGTGCCACAGCAGGAACTTCCAGTATTCCTGTTTTTAATACTGGCTGTGGAACTAGTCAAGACTTGGGCACTCAAAAGGAAACCCACAGCCCCACCATGGGTTATTGGTTCTCACAGATAGTGGCATTAGCAAGAGACTAAAGTCAAGATGGTATAAAAATCAAGTACTGTCAAAAATTTTCTTTAGAAGATCCTTTAGTGCCTACAAAGTACCACGTCATGATTTTTTAAGTTTATGCATGCCCCAACATAAGCTAATTTTTGCAGTATGAGAATTTAATTTTACTAGAAGTTTTATTTGACACCCCTAATTTGGCTTAGCAACACCTCATTTCATGAGTGCTACCATTACTAAGCATTTCCTGGCTTGCCTCAAAAGTTCCACAGTGAAGCTATCTTTGCAGTTATGTAATTGGTGCTTTAGTTAAGTTCTCGCAAATATTTATTTTGCTGTTGTGTAGTAGTAATAATAATCTTTGTGCATTTGCATTGTTTTCAGTGATTTCTTTGTTCTCTCTACATTCTGTCATACCACCTAAAGCTTAAGAAATGTACACTTTGTTAACTACTGAAGTATTTGTGTACCATTTATTTTAGTGGTTAGTAAACTCTTCTGATGTGTGGAAATCACCTATTGAGAGAGGTTTTTTTTGTTTTTTGTCTTTTTAGGACTGCACCTGTGGCATATGGAGGTTCTCAGGCTAGGGGTCCAATCAGAGCTGTAGCCACTGGCCTACGCCACAGTCACAGCCACACAGGATCCAAGCTGCCTCTGTGACTTACACCACAGCTAATGGCAACACCAAATCCTTAACCCACTGGGTGAGGCCAGGGATTGAACCCGCATCCTCATGGATGCTAGTTAGGTTCATTAGCCACTGAGCCACGACGGGAATTTCCTAGTGAGAGTTTTTAAAGGAAGGGTTGATTGTTAATTCTCCTAAGGCAGGATAACTCTATTCCATAACCTCTTCTCCTCTCCGTTATCAGTGTTTCTGTATAGCCTTCAGTTAATTCTTCACTGCCTCCATCTATTTGTCAGTGGTTGAGGAACTTCTGAAATCACTTAACCTTCTATTTCAGGCTGGATCATAGCAAAGAGCATATAGTCATGGAGTGGAGAGATGGAGAGCTCTCACTGTTTCTTTCTTTCTTTTTTTTTTTTTTAAGGGATGCACCAGCGGCATATGGAAGTTCCTAGGCTAGGGGTCGAATTGGAGCTACAGCTGCCAGCCTACACCACAGCAACGCAATATCCGAGTTGCATCTGCAGTTTACACCACAGCTCACAGCAACGCCGGGTTCGTTGCTGCTGAGCCACGAGGGAACTTTGAGCTCTCACTATTTCTGACTCCTCCTTCTAGGTACATAGCTGAATTCACCTGAGTTAACTTTGAATATGTTGTGACTCCTTTGTGGTGAGAATTGACCTAGTTTAGGTGGAGTTGGGGAGGAGACTCCCAGGCAGCTTCCTTTTATCTGTCTGTCTAATACTTCTGAGAAGACACCTAAATAAGCTCCGATGTTCAGAGAAGGCTTCCCTGGTAAAGGTGACACCTCATTAGGCCTAAAGATAAAGACTTTATGCAGGGAGGTGAAAGGAATATATATTTTGGGCAGAGAGATGGCTAAGTGTGTCACGGTAAGTGGTGACTAAGTTTGATATTGCTGAAGCACAAAGTGAGAGGCAGGGCATCCTGAGGGAGGAGACCGGAGGGGTAAGCAGGGGTCGAGTCACGGAGGGCAGTGTATGCTCCGTAGACGTGTATTCCAGCCCAGTGACTATAATCCAAGCATTATGACTTTATTAATAATAGGATCACTAATAACTACCCTTTGTTAAGCACTTACTGTATGCCGGGAACTGTATCAAGTGCTTTATAGTTATTACCCCATTTAATCCTCTGGGATGTTCACAGGTAAAAATATGGAGAAGCTGGAGTTCTCGTCATGGTGTTCAATCCGACTAGGACCCATGAGGTTGCGGGTTCGATCCCTGGCCTCCCTCAGTGGGTTAAGGATCCGGTGTTGCTGTGAGCTGTGGTGTAGGTCACAGACGCGGCTCGGATCTTGAGTTGCTGTGGCTCTGGTGCAAGCCGGCAGCTACAGCTCCGATTCGACCCCTAGCCTGGGAACCTCCATATGCTGAGGGAGCGGCCCTAGAAAAGGCAAAAAGACAAAAAAAAAAAAATGGAGATGCAGAGAAGTAACTTGTTCAAGGTCGTGCCTAATGAGTGCAGACAGTAGATTCCGAAGTGAAGAGATCAGACTCTAGAGCCATTTTATTTTATTTTATTTTGCTTTGTAGGTCCGTACCCACGGCATACGGAGGTTCCCAGGCTAGGAATCTAATTGGAGCTACAGCTGCTGGCCTGCGCCACAGCCACAGCAATGCAGGATCCGAGCTGCATCTGAAACCTACACCATAGCTCACGGCAACGCCAGATCCTTAAGCCACTGAGCAAGGCCAGGGATCAAACCTGTGTCCTCATGGATGCTAGTCAGGTTCATTTGTGCTGAGCCACAATGGGAACTCCCTCCAGAGCCGGTTAATTGAGAATTTTTTTAAAAGTGTTAAGCCGGAGGTAGCTCCCATCATGGCGCAGCGGAAACGAATCTTACTAGGAACCACGAGGTTGCAGGTTCCCTGGCCTCACTCAGTGGGTTAAGAATCCGGCATTGCCATGAGCTGTGGTGTAGGTCACAGACACAGCTCGGATCTGGCATTGCTGTGGCTGTGGTGTAGGCCGGTAGCAACAGCTCCAATTAGACCCCTAGCCTGGGAACCTCCGTATGCTGCGGGTGCAGCCCTAGAAGGACTAAAGACAAAAGACGAAAGACAAAAAAAAAAAAAGTTAAGCAGGGAGTAGTGTAGTTATATATTTTAGATTGATTATAAGCTGAGTGGAGATGGAATTGAGGGAGATAGAACGGGAGGCAGGGAGATAGTTGGGAAGCTGTTGAAATAGTTTAGGTCGGAGATGATTGAAGCCTGAGCTAGAATAGAAGTTATTAGGTAGACACAGGAGGGATGCATTTGAGGAATGTTTAGGAGGTAAAATTAGGAGATTTACCCAATTGATTAGATATGGTGGATCGGGGAGGAGAAGGAGTCAAGGAAGTCTTACAGGTTTTTAGCATGGACTGCTGTGTGCTGATATCACTTATTAAGGTAAAGGACTGGGGAGGAGGATATACATTGAGATTCGTTCGCTGTTGATTTGAGGTGTCAGTAGGGACATGTAGTGGAATCATATTGCTGGCGTATGAAACTGAGATTCAGAGGAGTGGCCTGGGCTAGAGAGAGATATTTGTAAGTTAATAGGTCATGGTTGAAAGCAGGTATATAGGTAAATAAACTCACCAGGAAGTCATAGACCTGGGATACACAGCTCTTACGGGCACAGTAGTGAAAGAAGAGACACGTGGAGGTAAAAGGAGAATGGGAGAGGAGGCGGTCACAGAGACGAAGGCAGTGGAGTTTCAAGAAGGGGGTGTTCAAGAGCGTCACAGGCTGCGGAGAGTTCCAGGAAGGCCGGGATAGAACAGTGCATCTTGGGTATTCCAGTTAAGAGATTTCTGATGACCTTGGTAAGAGTGGTTTTCATGGAGCAGTGGGCTGATAGCAAGGCTTCTGTGGATCCCCAAGTGAATTAGAGGAGGCCAGGGGTTTAGATAATCTTATGAAAAGTTTGAATAAAAACTGGAAAAGGGATTAGAAAGTATGTGTGAAGCACAAGGTTGAAAAACTGGCCCTAAACTGCATATGTCAACCTTGGGTAAGGTGATGTGGGCTCAGTCCAACAAATTGAAAGGCTTTGAAAACCTTTGGGGAGGGGTAGACTCAACTCTTGGGAGTTGGAGTCTGCTGCTTGTTAGCCTCCCGGTGAGTCCTTTTGTTCCTGAATGAACTGTATGGTTTGCTCTAATTTGTTGTCAATTCAGTATACATGTCAGCAAGTCATCACTAATGTGCATCATCCTAAATGATATTTGGGTTGAAAAATAAAGTGATGGGGGAAATTGGTGGGGGCAATTGTTGGAGGAAAGGCTGGGGAGGAAAATGATAGTTACGGAGTGACCGTTTAAGTGTCAGACATGCACAGCATCCTTCATGTGTTTTATGTTATTTCATTGCATCCTCATAACCACCCTCCTAGGGGTATGGTTATCCCCATTTTCTTTCTTTCCTTCCTTCTTTTTAGGAGGGCATATGGAAGTTCCCAGGCTACGGGCTGAATTGGAGCCGCAGCTGCCGGACTACACCACAGCCACAGCAACACCAGATCTGAGCTACATCTGCAACCTGCACCAGAGCTTGTGGCAGCGCTGGATCCTCAACCCACTGAGTGGGGCCAGGGATGGAACCCACATCCTCGTGGATACTAGTCGGGTTCGTTACCACTGAGCCACAGCAGGAGCTCCAGTTTTCCCCATTTCCTGAATGAGGACATTGAAAATCCATAGTCTTTTCTCTCCTTATCATATTATCCTAGGTTCTGCCACTGATGGCTGTGAGCCTTGACAAGTTTTTCAGTTTCCTTGTTTGTAAAAAACCATGGTTATGATGCTTAAGTCCTTTCCAGGTCTAGGGTTCCAGGAATCTGTAAATAGTTACTAGTAGCGTTGCTATTTGGGCACGAAAAAAAAAAGCTATTCAGGGAATTTCCCCCTCTCGGGGAATTAATAGCTTAATAGTAACACTGTCAGGTTGTCCAGACTAAATAATTTATTTTCCCATCACACAGTGAGTACCCATTATGTATGTGGCCTTAGAAGGCTACTGTAAAATAAATCAAGTAAATAGGCTTGGTGACAGGTTCTCCATCAGTTGTTACTAGCCCTGGGCACATGGGCAAATAGCTACCTGCAAGACCGTGTGATGCTTTTCAAGTGTGGTATAGGTTAAGTGCTAAGTATTTTTATTAATTTAGGAAGTACTTTGGCATGTGGCCTTTAAAAATTACATTATTATGTTATCATAAATCTTGATTAAGGTAACAAAACGTATTTACTATGGCCAGCTTCACAGCTGGGGTGCAATATTTTACAGTGTGTATAATGAGCTGCTAGATGATGGTGATTCTCTGTTCACATCTAAAAAATGAATTGGGAAATTAATTAGAAGCTTTAAAAGTCTCTCTAATTGTGAAAATTAATTTCAAGGAGCACTACCATGTACACACTGAGTGTTTAAATAATTGAGGAGGAGGAGGGAAAAAGGTAATTATCAGGCTTTCAAACCTTAAGTCCATTTTGGAAAAAGATTGGAATAAAAATATAGTGCTAATGTGATTTTCGAAGACAACCTTTACAGCATGATGCATAAAGAAACAAAATTAGCAAGTAATAATCTTTCTTTTTTAAATGATTTTATTTTCCCCATCATAGCTGGTTTACAGTGTTCTTTCAGTTTTCTACTGTACAGCAAGGTGACCTAGTCACACGTAATAAGCTTTTAAGATTAAATATTCTCTGAGTTTGGAGCCAGTGTGTTCTAGGTACGCTGATCCTGGCCAGCAGAGGTTATGGCTATGGACTTTGCCTTCCAAGTGTTTTCTGAAAATTTATAGGGGCAATGTTGCTTTCTAATTTGGTTGAGATGCAAATTGTTTTATTAAAATTATTTTTTAAAGAAAGGAGTTCTTGTTGTGGCTCAGTGGGTTAAGAACCTGACATTATGTCTGTGAGGATGCGGGTTAGATCCCTAGCCTCTCAGGAAATTAAGGGTCTTTGGCTTGGCAAATTCCACATGCCTCTGGCATGGCGTCCCCCGCCCTCCCCCCCAAAAAAAGAGGCCTGGGAAGCCATTGGAAGTATTTAAGTGGGGGTGAGGGTCAGGGAGGGAGGGGTTCAGGGAGAGTTCATAATCAGATTTACACTTTGACATTCAGTCTGGCTGCTGGTAGAGGACAGTTTGGAGTGAAAACGGGGAAGGAAATGGGTGAGAATGGTCCAAGTGAGAGACAAGGGTGGTAGCATAGAAGCTTGATTTGAGAGCTTGTTTAGGAAGTAACATGAAAAGACTTGCAGGTGAATTAGGTATGGAAGGTAAGGTTGAAGCAGGGCATTCTGATTTCCATAATTGGGCTCCCTGAGTTGGGGAACATTGTAGGAGGGCAGGGTTTAGTTGCAGAGAGGGTGTAGAGAGTGTGAAGTGAGTTTGGAAGTACCTTTGTACTTGAGAGGAACCAAATAGAGACACAAAGTAGGCAGTGGGATATGGGGGTCTGGAATTCAGAACAGAGATCTGTTCATATCTGTATGGCCCTTTTTGGTTAATTTTGACTTTAATATGCTAGAAACTGTATTAGATTCTGGGAGGGTGAAGATGGTAAGACATTGATTATTTGTTGAGTGATTTCATGTTATTGCCCTATTGGAAGCTTTCTTCCCAACAAGACAAGTCAGTAACAGGGTCACAAGACTTTGTTAATGGGGGCAGTGATGGCGGAAACAGAAGCTGATCCCACAGTGTATGAGAGGGGCCCCTGACGTAGATGGGCAACATCAGGGAAGGCTCTTGCTGAAGGGTGTGAAGTCTGTTCCGAGCCTTGAAAGAGGAGGCAGATTTAACTAGACATGGGGAATATAAGAGGTTCCAGCAGTAAAAGCCTTGGTCATGTGAGAAAACAGTGACATCTCAGAAGAACCAACGCATCTCTGGCTCTCCCTATAGGGGAAAAGGGCGTCCAGGATAAGGTTCTTGGAACTGTTACAGGAGTGGCCGTATTTCCACATCCTCTGACATACATACTTGGATGGAGTGAGAGTGTCCTGCAAATACGTGCATGCTGCCACTGAGTAGTGCGGCTGTCCGTGTGGGTGTGTCTCCGGAAGAGAAATGGAGAGTTCTCTCTGGACTGTCTGTACCCTCCCTCCATCCTTTTTTTTTTTTTTTTTGTCTTTTGTCCTTTTAGGGCCTCACCTGCGGCATATGGAGGTTCCCAGGCTAGGGGTCTAGTGGGCGCTGTAGCTGCCGGCCGACACCACAGCCACAGCAACGCTGGATTCTTAACCCACTGAGCGAGGCTAGGGATCGAACCTGAAACCTCACGGTTCCTAGTTGGATTCGCTTCCTCTGTGCCACGACGGGAACTCCACTCCATCTTTTTTCTACCAACTCATGTCTTTGTCCTTGTCTTCGTCAGGTACTCATAGTGAATAATGATAGTAGTATAGTAGTAGTAGCAGTGATGGTAGCGGTTAATATTTATTGGACATTTATTATGTACCAGGCACCATAGTTTACTTTACCCCATTTGATTCTACCATCAGTCCTCTAAGGTAGCATTTTAGTATCACCACACTTTACAAAAGAGAAAAGGGTTAGGTAAGGTGTCTGTATGATCAGGCCACTCAAGATGGCTGTTTTCTTGCTCTGTCTCCATCCCTTGCTCAAGGAGGGCCTGGTTCACTTCACCCCACTCACAAGGCTGACCTTACCACATACTGGCCCCAGGCCCCAGTTAGTGATTGTTCTTAAAACAAAGGGGCTGTGAGGGACGTGCCCCCTCTCTTGGTTTCTCTGGTAACTAACGAGCCAATCTGAGGTAACTTCCCTTATAACTGGCAAGCTCCTCCTCCCCGCGGGAGGGAAGCCTGCGGCCTCATCTTGCCCTCCACCCACCACGCCTGGTGGGGGTCTCTCTCCAGGGCCTTGCATCAGGCATGTAAGATCCCCGGTCCATAAGCCACTGATGTCTCTGTTGCTGACTCCACCTCTGTTCTTCTGTCTTAAAGCTGGGTAGGTGCAGGTCTTAAAGGCCTTCGGGATGCAGCGCAACAGTGTCAAGGGTTATGTAATTGTCAGTGGTGATACCAAGACTTAGTGTGACTTTGAATGCTCTTTGCTGCCTTTCCTAAGACAATCTATGAGCAGTGCTGTACAATAGAAATGTAATGTGAGCTACAAATGCAAGAAGCCATGTTTGCAATTCAGAATTTTTTATTAGCCGTGATAAAAGAAAAACAGGTAAGATTAACTTGGAAATATTTTTATTAAGCCCAATATATCTAAAATATTATCATTTGAAGTTCCCTGGTGGCCCAGCAGTTAGGAATCCCACATTGTCACTGCTGTGTCTTGGGTGCTAAATGTGGCACGGGTCTGTTCCCTGGCCAGGGATATTCCGCATGCCATGGGTGTGGCCAAAAAGAAAAAAATTACCGTTTCCACATCTCAGTGTGAAAAAATAAATGAGATATTTAGCAAGCCTTTGAAATACAAGGTGTTTTTACAGCACATGTCAATTTGGAGTAGTCATGTTTTAAGAGCTCAGTGGCCACATGTGATGCTTGGCTACCATTGTGGCCAGTGCAGCTCCAAAGGGGCAGGAGAGTGACTGAAGATTCTGACTGTTCTGCTTAGTGAGCCAGAGAGAGAAAAAAACCTGCTGAAAATCTGCAGATGAGGGAAATTGAAGAAGGCAGAGTGGGAATTCCTGGGTCTGATCCAGTGAGCAGGGGCGAGTGGAGAAGAGTTTTCTCTTTGGCCCTGAAGCTGAGGGAGATGTTTTTTTCTTCCCACACTGAGACTCAGCATTTTGCCTTGATATTACCGATCATGGTTAGTTTCCATAGTGGGCCAGTCCTGAGCGCTTCCAGGAATAAATAGGCATTTGTGGCTGGCCACCAGATACTGCAATGGTGTTTCTGTGGAAAAGACTGAAGAATGCTAAGGCTTATAAATTACTCGGTTTTGGAATGTCATCTTTTGTTAATTATGGAGGAGGTAAGATTGGAGAGAAAACTGTAGTGATCTAGTGATTGTTTGCTGTGAGATCAGTCACAGCTGTTAACAGCCCAAGGAAAGGATAATTAGCTTTTTAAGTTTCTGTGGGTGGGTAATGCTCAAACCTGCTACTTTCTTCACCCCGTAGTTAAACTCACAGTAAGCCTTCACCCAAATGTTTGTTGAGTTGCTTATTAGCTGAGAAAGCTACCTAGAACTGAGCTGTTTGAGTCATTTCTTTCATGAACTTTTATTCTTTTTTTTAGGGCTGCAGGTGCAGCACATGGAAGTTCCCAGGCTAGGGGTTGAATTGGAGGTGTAGCTGCCAGCCTACACCACAGCCACATTTAACGCAGGATCTGAACCGCATATGCGACTCACACCACAGCTCAGGGCAGTGCCAGGTTTTTAACATACTGAGCAGGGCCAGGGATTGAACCTGCATCGGCATGGACACTAATCAGATTCGTTTCCATTGAGCCACAACAGGAACTTCTGAACTTCTATTCTTAAATGCTTTCTTCCCCTGGGTCCTTCCCCTTAGAAAAAGCAGCACAGGCTATCCTAACAAGCTAAAAAACATAGGAGTGTAGAGATAATGAACAGCCCTATCCTTCCTCTGTTCTGAAAATTAGACCTTTGCATTGTCGAAAAGCACATCAACAGGATGTGCGAATGGAGAAAAAGGATAGAAAGGTATCAAAGATTTTTGCCAGAATGTTGACTCTTAGGATTGTACTGTTGTTAACATGTGTTTACATTCCTGAAGTATCTGTAGAATTTACAGTTGGAAAAAATAGTAAATCACTAGAGACTTAGCAAGAGTACACCAAGAAAAGTGCTGCATAGTAAAGTGGTTTTATAAGTTGAAAAATATTTGAAGCATATGAGAAACATCATAGAAAGTGTGATATAGAAGTATAACCTTGGCTACTAAAGTGGAAATTAGGAAACCAAATATGTGTTGAATCTTGGGAGGAGGGAGAACTTCCTAATGAAAATATCTGGTTGTAAATAGTTTAGAGATTTTTAAGATGAGCACATTTTATTTATTTATTTTTTTGTGGGGGTGGGGGTGTGCCTGTGGCATGTGGAAGTTCCCAGGCCAGGAAGTTCCAGGGCCAGGGATTGAACCCAGGCAACAGCAGTGGTAAGCACTGATCCTTAACCCACTGGACCACCAGGGAACTCCTGAGCACATGTGTTTTTATAATCAGTTGCTGAGAGTGACATGGAGTCCCACCTTTGTGTCCCCAGCCTATCCTTGGATCATTTTATTTCAATGTAATATTTATTTATTGAATGCTATCCTTTTGGGACACAAGAGAGATCTTGTTGCTCCCCTCCAGGAATTTGTGTTTTGGCTCATTTTTAGCTAACTATTAAAAATCTTTTATGTACTAAAAATCTATTCCCATCAATATTTGCTCATTTCTCCTCAGATTTCTTTTCAGGAAAGTACAGCAAGTCCGAGATCATCTATATCAGTGTTTTCATCCTTTTATTTGGGGAAAAAAAAAAAGAGGCTTCTTTTGATAAATATTTCATTAAATATTTCATCACCTTTTAAACTTCTCAGAGTTTTTTGAAATATCATTTATATAAAAGATAAATCCTTGTTTTAAAAGCAGACACTTCAGAAGTACCTTGAGTTTAAACATAAACCTCCCCATTCACTCCTTTATGTCGTCTGCTCACTTCCACCTCCTCCTTGGGGGTTACTGCTGTTAAGAGTAACAGCAGTCTTCTTTTCTAGGTATCTATTTAATTAATTCAGTAGATATTTAAGTAACGTAAGTATATACACACATTTACATATATTTATATTTACATAATTGAACTGAGGCCTGCTCTCTTCACTTACTGTGTTTTGGAGCTCAGGTCAGAACATTCAGATCTATTCCATTGCTATTAATGCCTGGGTTACATGGATACATTGTAATTTATTTGCCACTTACCATATTGATGGATTTTTTTTTTTTTTTTTAGGGCCGTACTCACAGTATATGAAAGTTCCAAGGCTAGGGGTGGAATTGGAGCCACAGCTCCTGGCCTACGCCACAGCCACAGCAACGCTGGATCCGAGCCATGTCTGTAACCTACACCACAGCTCAGAGCCATGCTGGATCTTTAACCCACTGAGCCAGGCCGGGGGATGAACCCGAAACCTCATGGTTACTAGTCAGATTCATTTCCACAGCAGCACAACAGGAGCTCCTATTGATGGATATTTAGTTGCCCCCCCCCCACCCCCCGCCAACTTTTTGTTGTTACAGGCAATACTGAATCAATAGTTCTAGAAGCACAATAGCTGGGTTATAGGAAATGTGTATTTAAAAATTTGACAGATTATGGAGTTCCCATTGTGGGAACAAACCCGCTAACATCCATGAGGATGTGGGTTTGATCCCTGGCCTTGATCAGTGGGTTAAGGATCTGGCATTGTCATGAGCTGTGGTATAGGTTGTAGACACGACTTGGATCTGGTGTGGTGGTTGGTGGCTGTGGTGTAGGCTGGCAGCTGCAGCTCTGATTTGACCCCTAGCCTGGGAACTTCCATATGCCGTGAGTTTGGCCCTAATAAGCCAAAAAATTTCCTACATAGATGATTTAGTTGTAGAGCTTTAGAACTTGAAGGGACCACAGAATGGTGGCCCCCTTCCTCCCCTTTTCTTTTTTTTTTTTTTTAAATAATGAATTTTATTGCATTCATAGCCTTCCACCCCTTTTCTAAGGTAGAAAGTGAATCTTAGGGACTTGGAAATGGTTTGCCCGGATCTTTCCAACAGAACTATGTGTACTTCCCAGTCTCTGATCTGTTCCCTTGGAGGCGTCTTAGACACATTTTGTAGTGCAAGTTTCTACCATACTGTTTATGTTTCTGTCTCTGTTTTTACTCAAAGCAAACTTCCTTTCTAGTTTCGCATTTTCTGATAGTGCCCTGATAGAGACTCCTGCCTTTGCCATCTTGTCTGCATGGAACATCTTTCATTTAATAGTCTTAAAAAGTTCTCTTCTTCCATTATTTAAAACCCTCCTTATCCACAGAGTGTGTGGGTTACTTTAGATTTACCCATAGGTACAGCTCAGCACAGGAAGTATTGTATGAATCTTCCCCATCAGCAGCTCACCCCCTGCTGTTGGCCAAGTAAAACATAAGCTGCTGCGTCTGTAAACTTGGAGAAGGAAATAGACTGCAGGTATTTATCTATTTCATCAATTCTGCTACATTTGATCATTTTATGTTTGTCAATAATGTGATGGCATTTAAACAAAATGAATTTTAACAGGAAATAGTTTATTAGTCACAATTTATTTTTTCTTTTAGAATTAATGTTAAGAAGGTAGTCTGGGAGTTCCCATCGTGGCGCAGTGGTTAACGAATCCAACTAGGAACCATGAGGTTGCGGGTTCGATCCCTGCCCTTGCTCAGTGGGTTAATGATCCGGCGTTGCCATGAGCTGTGGTGTAGGTTGCAGATTCGACTCGGATCCTGCGTTGCTGTGGCTGTGGTGTAGGCTGGTGGCTACGGCTCCGATTCGACCCCTAGCCTGGGAACCTCTATATGCCGCTGGAGCAGCCCAAGAAATGGCAAAAAGACAAAAAAAAAAATTAAAAATAAATAAATAAATTACACTTAAAAAAAAGAAGGTAGTCTGCCTGTAAAGTATAAATAGAATCTCCTCCTCTTGTGTCAATATATTTATTCTTAAGGCGTCTGGACTCTAGGCTTGTTTCTCTTATAAAGGCAGGGTCGTGGTATCTTTTCTCGATGGGCTATGAGAATTTGTCAGTGACATCTCAAGGTGGTGTTGTAGCTGAGCTGGTCACATATCACGATTATGACTTCAGATGAAGAATCAGCTGATGAAACCCTAAGGAACAGAGATCAGCCTTGATGCATATTTTGATCATGATAAAAGAGATAGAATTCAGTATTAGATGTGAATTAAATTTGGTTCATAGATGTTGTTCAGCACTTGAGGAGAGCAGTCTAATCATAAGCTCATCAATTATTCAGTAGCATCTCGGGGGTGTTAGTGCACAGAATACAGAAAACCCATCCACTACCCTTTAGAGTTTTTGTTCTAAAACAGAAGGAAAAAAAAATACATTATTCTCTTTTTAAATGGATTTTATTCTCTCACAGTGTAAGTGAAGTTTATATGTGCACCAAAAGAATGTATGTATAGGCAGGCCACATATTTTCTCATTAATGGGAGTTCATGGAGGACTCGAGGGTAAGATTAGTTTGGAATCTGAAAAGATTGGGACAAGTCAATTTTCCCAATCTTAAGAGACATGAACTTAAATTTTTTGCCTAAGTTTTTTGTTCCTGAGATAAAAGTTATTTGCTTAACATGTGCTGTTCATCCCCTTATTATTAAGTACATATGAAAGAGTTGGTTTTAGTTCATAGGCTCTCATTTTGGACAGTAATTGCAAGACTATCTGAGGATAATCATCTCTGAGTCTTACTCTGCCTTTTTTTTTGTCTTTTTGTCTTTCTAGGGCCGCTCCCTCAGCATATGGAGGTTCCCAGGCTAGGGGTCTAATCGGAGCTGTAGCTGCTGGCCTATGCCAGAGCCGCAGGATCCGCACCCATCTGCGACCTACACCACAGCTCAAGGCAACACTGGATCCTTAACCCGTTGATCAAGGCCGGGGATCCAACCTGCAACCTCATGGTTCCTAGTCGAATTCGTTAACCACTGAGCCACGACAGGAACTCTTGCCTTTTTTTTTTTTTTTTAAACTGCAGTAGAGAGTGGTATGTCAAAGGAATGAAGTTAGTGCTCATAAAACCAAAGCGAAAGGATTATGTAAGGGGAAAAAAAAGAATGAAAAGACGACTAGTATAATTTGTGAACAAACATTTCCCTTAGATTGTGTTGTAGAATGGCAGTGAATAAATGTATGAATCAAGATTTGGGGTGACTAATTTCTTAGAGTTAACCTTTTTTTAAATTTCACAATTTCACAGAAAATAGCCAAGATAGTGGGGTTTAACAAACTGCATCAAAGTATGCACGGTAGAACATTTTTATAACATCTACCAATGAAAAGCCTATTTCCTTCACACAGACAATAATGCAAATGTTCACAGTAGCTTTGCTACAAAGAAATTAAATTGTTGCAATTGATGATTCCATTGCTTTAATGGGAGTTCATGCTATAATAACCTTTATTAATTAGGAAAATATCATATAATTTAAATCTGAGCAAGAATATTACAGGCCATAAGTTGCCACTGAAGAAATTAAAAAGAAATGGCTATCCTGTATTTTCAAATATTATTACAACTAATAACCTCTGCACTCATCATGACTTTTTCATTGTGTTTTGGCTCTTGGTGCCTATATTTTTCTGCTTCCAGCATACAGTTCATACAGTTTTTTAAATTTTTAAAAAATTTTTATTACTCAATAATTTATTACATTTATAGTTGTACAATGATCATCACAATCCAGTTTTATAGCATTTCCATCCCAAACCCCAGGCGCATCCCCCCACCCCCCAAACTGTTTCCTTTGGAAACCATAAGTTTTTCAAAGACTGTGAGTCAGTATCTGTTCTGCAAAGAAGTTCATTGTGTCCTTTTTTCAGATTCCACATGTCAGTGATAGCATTTGATGTTGGTGTCTCATTGTCTGACTGACTTCACTTAGCACGATAATTTCTAGGTCCATACATGTTGCTAAAAATGCTGATATTTTGGTCTTTTTGATGGCTGAGTAATATTCCATTGTGTATATGTACCACATCTTCTTGATCCACTCCTCTGTTGATGGACATTTAGGTTGTTTACATGTCTTGGCTATTGAAAAGAGTGCTGCAATGAACATTGGAGAACATGTGTCTTTGTGAGTCATGGTTTTCTCTGGATAGAGGCCCAGGAGTGGGATTGCTGGATCAAATGGTGGTTCTATGTTTAGTTTTCTGAGGAATCTCCATACTGTTTTCCACAGTGGTTGCAGCAATCTACAATCCCACCAACAGTGTAATAGGATTCCTTTTTCTCCACACCCTCTCCAGCACTTAAACTGTTTGTAGACTTTTTGATGATAGCCATTCTGGCTATCATAGTGGTTTTGATTTGCATTTCTCTAATGATGAGTGATTGTGAACATCTTTTCATGTGTTTTTTGGCCATGTGTGTGTCTTCTTTGGAGAATTATCTGTTTAGATCTTCTGCCCATTTTTTGATGGGGTTGTTTGTTTTTTTGGTATTGAGTGGTAGGAGGTGTTTATAAATTTTGGAGATGAATCCCTTGTTAGGCAATCATATATATATATATATATATATATATATATATATATATGAATGGCAAATGTTAGGCAATCTCATATATATGTATGGTTATCAGCCAAGTTGCCAAATATCTTTCATATATATCTTTCATCCATATCTTTCATATATCTTACAAAATCTGACTAGTAGCAGTAGAGTTGTCAAAATGGCCATTTTCTTGTTGTCTGCTTGTGTTGGCAATGTTACATTATCTTCAATCAGTGGTTTCCTTGTAAGAACTTTTTTAAATTCACCTGTCATTTTGTGAGCAATGATTTAATTTAAACTCTGTGAGCTTTGGTAAGTTCAAGTAAGCAGGCCCAGGTAAACCTGATATTTCCCTTGAGCAAAGGAGGACACTACCTTCAGCCCAGCCTCTTTGTGGAATTCCCACTCTTCTCTCAAGACACGTATTTACCCTTATGAGACAAGCGACTATTTTTGACGTGCAGATCATGAAGGGGAGGCAGTGTCCAGCCACCTATTAAATACAACTGAAGCTTATTTTTTTCCTAATTTTTCTAGGTTAAAATGCATATCAATAGAAATGTTAAGATTTTCTTTCCAAATTCCTGTGGTTTGTGTTTCATTCCCCCTAGGATGTAAGTATCCCATTTTAGAGAGCAAGTAGCTAATTATTTGAATATTAACTCTTATTCTGTTGCAAGAGTATAGCATAATTTTTTAGTTGTTTTGGTGTGATACTTATGGAAGGTAACTATATGAGTTTCTATAAATCATAAAATCATGACCTGCTGGTTCTAGAATTGACATTCTTTATCATCTAGTTCTACCTTCCTCAGTGGACAGTTCTTCAAAAGTAGCAACTTTATCTTTTATTAATCTTTGTGTTTCTTAGTCACCTAGCACTGGTCTGGTGTCATAGAGAAAGTTCAATAAATCTCCTATTGAATGAATTATATACAGATTCAGAAACTGGTTTGTCCTTTGGCAAAGAAATAGGGAATCAGTGTGGTAATTGGTAAAGGGAGTTACGCTCTCTGTAAAATAATCTTGTCAGATATTTTTATGGTACAGTTCCTTAGCATTCCAAGTGGAGACTATCTATAACATTATTTACAGACATAAAATCCTAGAATGACCAGAATTTGGAGCTGGGCTGGATGTTAGAAATCATTTAATCTTTTCCAGAGAAAGACAGTTCAGGAATCCTAAGACCAGAAAATGCCCATGAACTCCAGTTTTGTTTTTCGTTGTAGCTACTTTAACTGCCCAGTGATGCTGCTCTTCTGAGAGATTTAGAATTGGATTTGCAGAATATCAGAATCAAGGTTACACCTACCAGTGTGGTCAGTCTACACCTGTTTATTCTAACTTTTGAATGACAAGGATAGAGTATATATCAAAAGGAGTGAGGCGTCCTTCCCATGAGAAAGTGGAATGTGATTTTTTTGTGAGTGTTTAAGATGCAGACAGGACATCATTTATCTCCCCAAGCGATATTAATTTAAAGTTTAAGGAATACAACTTCAAATTACACACCACATGGGTACTAAGAGCAGAAAGAAATTGCCAAACCATATGCTGGTAAATGCCATCTCTTTCCTCAAGAGAAAGATCATTTATATTTTGCAATTAAAGAGCAGAAGGTCTTTCTCCCCATAAAGTTCGTTCAGTCAGGAAATAACATGGAGTCGAGTGGGTTTCCCAGGGGAGATTTATGCAGCGTTCAAGGACTCGTTGGCATCTCCACCTGGTGGAACTTTGCCCTTTGTCTATTTCCTGATTAAACTCTGGAGAGTAAACTTTAATTCTAAAAAATATATTAAGCCCTTGTGAAAGAAAACTTTGTAAATAGTTCTTCTGGAAGTGAACTTTAGGAAATTTATATTTAGGTCAACTTGGTTTTTGCAAACTCTTTTAGAGGCAATTGTAGCACTCCAACGTTGTGAACTACATATGGTGTTCTTTATTGATGGATGTTGTTTACTGTTTTGGTTAGAACAAATGGGTTTGGATTTCTTATTGCATAATAGTCAGTCAGTAACCCTGAGAATTTTAGTACTGGGGCTTTAGTCATTTTTTTGATTTCTGGTGCATTTGACCAGGAGAGTTAACCAGTGTCTGTCTGTCTGTCTGTTTCTCTCACACGCACACACTACACGCACACACACAGTGTAGTTTCTATACCACCATCCTTGGTAAATAAATTTATATGAAGTCTCAGAACCCTCAAGAAATGTATGGAGTTCCCGTCGTGGCGGTGCAGTGGTTAACGAATCCGACTAGGAACCATGAGGTTGCGGGTTCGGTCCCTGCCCTTGCTCAGTGGGTTAATGATCCAGCATTGCTGTGAGCTGTGGTGTAGGTTGCAGACGCAGCTCGGATCCCGCATTGCTGTGGCTCTGGCCTGGGCCGGTGGCTACGGCTCCGATTAGACCCCTAGCTTGGGAACCTCCATATGCTGTGGGAGCGGTCCAAGAAATGGCAAAAAGACAAAAAAAAAAAAAAAAGAAAAAGAAAAAGAAATAATTGTATATTGTATCCTGAATGGTACCATCTCCTCTCCTAGAGTGAGTGCCTGCTCCCCCTGCCTTCCTGCACTTCTCTTTCCTCTTACCTTGAAGGAACAGCTAGAGGTAATCTATTCTCTTAATAGATTATTATCCTGTGAACATCAGGAAGTTTAGACTCTGTGATTGTCAACAGGAGCAAATCTCAGAGCACTAAGTTTAGAAAATGTCAAACTGAAAATCTCTTGAGGTGAAGATCTTTAGTTGGGATGTATCAGATAGAGTATCCTACTAGGCCATGCTACCCAGATATCTGATATTCATTATTTTTTGCCTGTCTTAGTGTAATGAACTCTTTGTCCTTGCTTTCAAGTTGTTAATTCATTTTTACCTGTGGAGATAGTATCTGTAGTCCCTCTGCTTACCAGTCTGTCCTAGTTACTAAGTCAGGTAACACTAGATGTGGTGAATTGAAACACTTGCTGTCTCATACACAAATGAATTTATTTTGTAATTTTAGAGACCAAAGTTTTTAAAATATTTGTATGTAGTTTGATTAGAAATAAAAATGCTTGGGAGTTCCCATTGTGGCCCAGCCATAACAAACTCATAACAAAGCCAACTTTAACCATGAGAATGTGGGTTTGATCCCTGGCCTTGCTTAGTGGATCAAGGATCCAGTGCTCCCAAGAGCTGTGGTGTAGGTCGCAGATGTGGCTTAGATCTAGCATTGCTGTGGCTGTGGTGTAAGCCTGCAGCTGCAGCTCTGATTTGACCCCTAGCCTGGGAGCTTCCATATACCACTTATGCACCCCACCAAAAAAAAAAAAATGTAAAATAAAAATGCTTGTTATAAAAATCTTAAACATTACAGATATATGGGGTCCACTATGTAAAAATTTTCCCACAGCTGTAGTCCATTGGGTTAACCCTTGTTAATAATTTGGTATTTGCATTTTATATACCTAACAAAATAAGATTTTAGTATAATATTGTTTTGCAGCTTGCCTTTTTGCATGTAAATACATATATTTAAGACTTTTTCAATGCCTATGAAAGTATTTAACTTTATACTTTTTTTTATTTGTTTCTCTTTTTAGGGCCGCACCTGCAGGATATGGAGGTTCCCAGGTTAGGGGTCACATCCGAGCTGTAGCTGCTGGCCTACACCACAGTCATAGCAACACCTAGATCCGAGCTGCATCGTAACCTACACCACAGCTCATGACAACTCCAGATCCTTAACCCTTTGAGTGAGACCAGGGATCAAACCTGCGTCCTCATGGATACTACTCAGATTTGTTTCTGCTGAGCCACAATGGGAACTCCATAACTTTATTCTCTTTAAATCATTGTATAATAGTCCATCTTTAGGCTTACCATTGTTTATCCAATTTCTGTTAAATGAGCATTTACTTTTTAAAATTTTGTTACTGTAACAGAAAGTGCTGAAGTTGACACCCTTACCTATTTAATTTTGTACTCATATGTGAATATCCAGTTTACTTTTTTCAAAATGGCTAGCCAACATTTTTTTGTTGTTGTAATACATATTTTCTCCCACTGAATTGAAATGCTACATTATATTTACGGAACTGAATTCCTGTGTATGGGTTTATTTCTGGATTAAAATGTTTCAATGATCTATCTCTCTAAAATGACATCGTTTAAATTGATCTAATTTATGATTTGTTTTCTCATCCAGTAAATTGGCCCCCCTCCTTGCTCTTCTTTTTTAGAATATATATAAAATCACATATTTATTCTTTCAGTTGAATTTTTTTTTGGGGGGGTCTTTTTAGGGTGGTACCAGCGGCGTATGGAGGTTCCAAGGCTAGGGGTCAAATCAGAGCTGTAGCTACTGGCTTATACCACAACTCACGGCAACGTCAGATTCTTAACCCATGGAATGAGGCCAAGGATTGAACCCGCGTCCTCATGGATGCTAGTTGGGCTTGTTAACTGCTGAGCCACGACGGGAACTCCTGTCAGTTGAACTTCATCACCTCAGTTTACTTTAAAAAATCTGTTGTGATTCTGATCAGGATTACTTATAATTCCTGTGTTAATTAGAACTGTCTCTCAGCTTAAAAAACCTCTTATTAAATATAAAATTCTCATTTTTCATTCTTAATTTTCTAATATATGTGCCTGTTTGTCAAATTAATTGTTCTTAACTGTGTGTCCCTACCAAGAATGTCTGGTTGAATTTTGCTTTCTGTTGTTAAAACATTGTCCTTGTTCACAATATAAAGTTGCAGATCATTTCCCTCCTATTTTTCAGCCAGCTGTTTTGGGCATGGAAGAATACTCTGTTTTTATGCACAGATGAACAGTGCAGTGGTTGGTTTGCCTACCTGCACAGTTAGAAATTCGAATGCAACTTATGGTCGGCCTCCCATGTCCCAGGTTCTTCCGTATCTGAAGATCCACAGTTGTGGCTTGTGTGGGACTGTAGCATTTGCTGTTAGAAGAATTGCATATAAGTGGACCCGTGCAGTTCAAACCTTTGTTGTTCAGGGGTCAACTGTAATAATTTTATATGGTCCCCTTAGTGAACCATCCTTATTTTCTCATATATTTTCAGTTGATTCTCATGGATTTTTCCAGGGGACAATGAGAGTATGAGCAAATAGTAATTTTTTTTTTCCCATTTGTTTCCTAATCCATTTACCTTTAACTTGGTTTTCTTAATTGCATTGTCTTTTGTTCCTGAAAAATGTTAATAGTGTTGAATAGACATCCTTGACTTATTTCTGAACTTTCTAGGTATGTCTCTAGATTTTATTATTAACTGGATGCTTATATCTATTATAGTTAGGCTGTGAATGTGTGTATAAAGTTAAGGAAGTATTTTTTAATTATATAATAAACTTTAAAAATGAACTTAATTATTGCTTAAAAAGGAAGTTTAGCTTTCATTGAGTTATTTATGTGATTTTCTTCTTTAACCTTTTAATTTGATGACTAATATCAAATTAATATTTGATATTATTTTTCTTAATATTCGTATGTCCTTATTGGGATTGGCTTTGTCCTGAATCCTTCTGCTAATTGTGTCTTCCAATATTATACATATGATTTTTTTTCATTTATACTGATTTTTGAGTGTGTGGATATTGTTGGATCTTTGCATCAGGGTTATATTGGCTTCATAAGAAGGGGCAGAAAACTTTACTTCTTTTTATGAGCACAGGAATAGTTTAAATAACACTGTAATTATCTGATCCTTGAAGTTTTGAAGAAACCCGAAGTTTTGAAGAAACCCGATCATGAAACTGTTTGGGTGTGAGATATTGGGAGGTTGGGAGTTAGGAGTACACTGGGCAGGTGGGTAGGCTATTTCCTTAGCATCCCATTCTCCTATCCAAATCTAAGATTCAGTAGGTGTATCAGATAGGTTTTTAGACTCCTAGTTTTCAGCACTTTTGCTAACATTATTAGATATCCTGATGGCTTCTGGAGCTACACGGGAAACATAGCAGGACTGAATCACTGTCTTTAGAAAGGCCTGCTTGCCCGGTTGGCCCTTGTCTGGTGTCTGGGAACTTCCTACCATTAATTGATAAGAGTGGTTTACTTAAAGTGTTATACAAATATTGTGGTTTCTGTTGAACACAGCTTTCCTTTGGGACCTTGAATTTGGATACACGCCACTCAGAGGCTACCTAAGTGAGCAGACCTCATTAAACACTCCTGGGCTAACAAACTTGCTGGTTGGCATCGTGCTGTTGCAATTTGCTGGGGGAATTTAGCATATTCCATGTAACTCCACTGAGAGAGGAGCCTTGGAAACTTGTGTCTGGTTTCCCCGGACTTTGCCCCATGTGCTTTTTCAAAACCTTTGCTGATTTTGCTTTGATTCTTTTGCCATAATAAATCAGTCGAGTCCAGTTTTTAGGGCTTTCAAAGGCAGGTGCTTCAGAGGGCGAGGGATTTGCTTTGGGAATGAGGGGAGTGTGCTGCAAGCCCTCAGGTGCTCCTAATGTAGGGGCCAGGAGCCTGTTTATTCACCTGCCTAACTCATCCTCTGTGTCCCTCCATGTCACATTTCTTGCTGTTGTGCCATCCGTGGGGGTGGTTATGGAGTAGCAGGTAATTGGGGAAACTGGACCTTGAGGATCTTCCACTGCAGTGTCGGGGGATATAAAGACAGTTTTTTCACACACCTCGTTGATAATGGATCTGGATGTGGAAGTTTAAAGATTAGGAGTGGCTGAGCCTTTAATCCTGATACAAGTGGAGATTTCAGGAAGGTGTGGTGGCCTCGTGGAGAGAGCACATCTGGCTTAGTTCCCCTAGTTTCTGGTGCAGCAGAGGGGTAGCTGGCTTACACCTCTGAGCTGTCAGCCACATCTTCACTTCAGGTACCTGCATGGTCGTGAGGGCTCTGGTCCCCTAGTTCCCCTGCTGGCTTACTTACACCTGGAAAAGTACTACTTGGAAATACAATAGAGATTTAAACATATAAGTGTTTTTAGCTTTCAAAGAAAATAACTCCATGTTCTAACATGTAAAGCTGTTATGTTTTAAGCCCTTGGATTGTCAGTTACATTTGTACAGAGGCATTGCATACAAAAGCCAGGAAGTACCCGTAGTGAGATTAAATGTAAGGATGTTCTAGTAAACACAGGCTACCTGATTATCAGGGCTACACGTTTGGACTGGAAATTACAGTCTTGATAAAAATATGAGGGTTATTTTTTTGGGGGGGGGGGGTTAGGATGCACACTAGAAACTTCCATTAATAATGTCCAGTTATTTTTGTGACTTTTGAAGATTTTATATATATATTTTATATATATATATATTTTATATATAGATATATTTTATATATAGATATATATTTAGAGCCATACCCGTGGCATATGGAGGTTCCCAGGCTAGGGGTCAGATTGGAGCAACAGCTGCCCACCTATGCCACAGCCACAATAACTCAGGATTTGAGCCCCATCTGCGACCTACACCACAGCTCACGGCAACGCCGGATCCTTAACCCACTGAGCGAGGCCAGGGATCGAACCTGCATCCTCATGGATGCCAGTCAGATTCACTTCCACTGAGACATGATGGGAACTTGTAAAGATTATAGTTTTTAATAAAACATTTAAGATGGTTTCATACTGAAAGCTCTGAAATTATTTGAAATTCCTTTTGTGATTTGGGTCTGGATCTATGCCCAAATGAGTTTTCTCCTGGGTCTAGTTAGTTACTAATGCATCTGTGCTGAAAGAGGAGCACTTCTGGTTGTTGATTTTCCTTTTCTGACATACTGAGAAATGAGAGACCTGTAGTTTGAACACAGTTTTCTAGATTTGTGTGTGTGCGTGCGTGCGTGCATTTTTAGGGCTGCACCTGTGGCATGTGGAGGTTCCCAGGCTAGGGGTCTAATTGGAGCTGTAGCCGCTGGCCTGCACCACAGCAACACTAGATCCGATTTATGTCTGCAGTCTACACCGCAACTACATCACAACGTCTGATCCTTAACCCACTGAGCAAGGCCGGGGATCAAATCTGCCTTCTCATGGATACTAGTCAGATTCGTTTCTGCTCAACCACAATGGGAACTCCCAGTTTTCTAGACTGTGGTGGCTCCAAGTGCTGTTAGAAGACCACAACTTTCCTGGTGTGGTAAGGCAGTGAGGGTAGTGGAGTTGATGGGAGGTAGGTTAATTGCTTCCCAGAATAAATGGGTTAATACAGACACCAATGATGATGAAATCGCTCTCTTCTGTGATTTTTTTAAGAATGTGCATTTTTATTTAGCTGTAAAGTTTGTGTGTGATTTTTGAAGTATACGCCCCTCCTCTCACTAACTCTCATCCCTTCTTTATGTAACAGATCAAAGAGTATCACCTGTTCTCCAAGATGAGTAACAGCCACCCTCTACGCCCCTTTACTGCAGTGGGGGAGATTGATCATGTGCACATTTTGTCTGAACATATTGGTGCCTTGTTGATCGGGGAAGAATATGGTGACGTCACGTTTGTTGTGGAAAAGAAACGTTTTCCTGCCCACAGGGTGATTTTAGCAGCGAGGTGCCAATATTTTCGGTAAGTGTGTATTCCATTTTGAAGATTCAAGTCACTTGTAGAAAACACTGGTATTTTCCACTCCATGAAAAAATATGTAACAAAACATAACAACAAATTCGAGTGTCATTTACTTCAACATGTCTAAGAATTTCACCTTTGTGGACTTTGCATTATTCTTTGAAAATCACCTTTTCCTTTCAGGAGCCGTCTTAGCATCATAGGTTTAGAAGACGTCTCAGGCTAGACTGTACCCAGTCAGCCGTTTTTCATGGCCTCAATGATATTTCTCAGGCAGAGTCTTTGTTGCCCTCACCCTCTCCTCACCATTGATGGCTGATGGAACTTAAACTCATTTATTGGCAGATAGACCTTGTTGTACAGACGGACTGACCTCTGGGCTTGCCAGTGCACAGGAATGCCTCTTAGTTTCAGATCCAAGACTGTGGATAATCCAGTAGATCTATCTTGAAGACATGCAGTTTGACAACACCAAAGTAAAGGAAACTTAAATATTTTCTGAGACTAAGTTTCATAGTTATATTAGAACTAAAACTAAATATGTGTCTAATTAATGTAAAAATCATACCCGTACTTATATGTAACTATTTTTTGTTACTTAGACCCCTAATTTCCGGGGTTATAAACATAAAACTGAGGTTGAATTAACTCTGCATTTTACCTAATATTAGTTAAAAGGAAATCATCCCTGAATTGTTGACTGATAATTTATCCTTGATAAATCCACAGAGTCCAGAATCTATAGCCGTAAAGTCATGGGTTTGCCTGTGAAACTAGCTATCTAAAAATTGAGATGCTGAAAGCATGGAGAAAATTTCGGTTACCTTCTAGTGAAAACCGTAATCTGATTTCTACAACCACTAATTAACCGAGATAGCAAAACCAACACCTGGAGTCACACACATTGTAGTAAAGTGTGTTTCTTAGAAATATTTACTATTTAGCTAGAACTCTTAGACTATTTTATAAACATTGTTAGAATGTTCCATCTTATACCTATAATACCACTGTATATGCAGTCAGGAGCTTAGAAAAGAGAGGAGTTGAGAGTTCTAACTAACATGCTCCAAGGCAGCTGGCCTTGGTTTAGTCATTTGTGAGCAGCCTTTGTCCTCTCCACGCTTTAGTTTTTCTTTCCCTTTTCTCCCATTTAGTCCTTCCTATTACAGTTTCTTGTAAGATTCCACTCTTTATTAAGTTAGAACGTTTCAGCCTTATGTTTACTATTTGTTTCTATTATATATCTTCCCTCTTTCAAAAATAATTGGAGGCAACAGTATGTGGATGTCTTTTAGGTGATTATATCCCTAAAAGAAACTCGATTACTTACAGAAATTTGAAGATCATAATGAATGAATGGAATAGTCTCCCCTCACTTTATTGACCTTGTTCTTGATGTCGCTCTGTGGGTATTGAACCCTTAGAATATCTGAGGGCTCGCTAGGCTAAGCTCAGTCATTATCAGCGCTATCTTAAATCAGTTCTCATTGCCGACAGTGTTCACATGCAAAGGAAGGTTAACTTTCAGCTGCCAGGAAAGGCCTTGTAAGTGTTGTCATAGAGCCTATCAATTCCCAGATGCGGGCAAGCTAACTGTACAGGAGAGAACCTTCCATAAACTGGGGGTTCCTATTTCAGGTTCCCAGGGGTCCTCATCAAAACCACTTTTAAAGCACTGAGAATCCAGGTAAAGTATCAGGGATCACACTATTTGGGGAGTAGGTCTTGGCAAGATCTCCCCAGGAAGGTGTTCTTTAATCTAGAAACTTTAAGGTTATGATTGGGTGCTCTCTGGATTAGTGGACACCTTCACATGTGTTTTTAGGCAGAGTATAACCTAGGAAAGAGGTATGCTTAGAATAGTCATGAGTCTTTTGCTGGGTAGTTCAAATGATTTCTGGGAGGCAGGCAAGAGTGTCCTGTCCTGGGGGAGGGTGGGAGGAAGTGTAGGCAAGCGCAGAGGGAAACTGTGAAGTGCTAGTCCTGCTCTGAGAATGATGGGAGCAGGAGGACTCTCTTTCTCCCCTTTTTCTCTTATGCTCACTTCTACATGTTTTCTTTCTCACTCATTATTCTTCCTTTTCTGCAGTACTCCCTTGCTCTCCACTGGCCTCCCTTTCTTTCCTGATGGATTGGAATCTTTGATTGGTTCATATTATTTCTCCTAAAGTAATAGAGGTAGAAATTCAAGTTTATTACCTGACTGGATTGTCTGGTTTTCATTATTTAGATGAGAAGATAAGCAGTAATGTGGGAATTTTTTTTAGTCTGAAGAATACTGGAAGACAAAGTAAAGAAGTCAATTCATCCATAATCCCATCATCAATTTCATTTTAAGTCTGTGAACTGACAAATGAAGATCCTTCCCTCCCAATCATTACTCCCATTCCCTAGAGACAACCACTGTTAGCAGTTTAATATGGATTTTCCCTGATTTTTCTCAATATAAATAGATACATCTGTATATTATTGGCATGCACATTTTCCCATGCAACACATATGGATCTGCAACCTCACTTACCAACTATATCCTGGACATCTTTCCGAGACAGTGTATATTGATCTCCTTTGGTCTTTTGAATGGCTGCATAGGATGTGTACACATAATTTTTCAACCTTGTTCCTATTGATGGACATTTAAGATTTTTCCCCTTATTTCAGTATATCTTCTTACACATTTATTTTTTTGTTTTTTTTTTTTTTGTTTGTTTGTTTGTTTTGTCTTTTTGCCATTTCTTGGGCCGCTCCCACGGCATATGGAGGTTCCCAGGCTAGGGGTCCAATCGGAGCCATAGCCGCCGGCCTACGCCAGAGCCACAGCAACGCAGGGTCCGAGCCGTGTCTGCAACCTACACCACAGCTCACGGCAATGCTGGATCGTTAACCCACTGAGCAAGGATCATTAACCCACTGAGCAAGGGCAGGGATTGAACCCGCAACCTCATGGTTCCTAGTCGGATTCGTTAACCACTGCGCCACGATGGGAACTCCTGCACATTTATTTTTATCTTGCTGTATTATGGAGTCGGAAAAGTAAGATTATTGAATTGAAGGGTATGTGCATTTTAGATTTCAACAGATGTTACTACTTAAATTACTTTCCAGAAAGGGGTACTCATTTATACTCTCAAAGCTGTGCATGAGAAATCCTGCTTTTCCATTGCTGAATATTAACAGGTTTTTAATTTCTGCCAGTCTGACAGGGGAGAATGGCATCTGATTGTGTTTAATTGTTTTCATCTGATTCTGTCTTTTCCTCTAGAGCTTTGCTTTTTAAGCTACCTTCTTGACCTTTAGCAGGTTTATATTAATTTCACTGTTCCTCTCAAAAACAGCACTTCCGTCTTTGTATTTAATGACTATTATATATCTTGAGCTCTCAGGATATTTCATTAATTCACTTGTCTATTGAATTCAACATTTTTAAAAAATTACTTCTTTTTCTTTAAGGAATTATTTTTAATGATTTCTATGCATTTCTTCACCTGAATCTTTGTGTCACTAAACATTTATCCTGTTTATAATGGTGATAACTGTTATTTCGTAATTTGGTAGCACTTCCCTTTGGGTTTTCCTCACGAGTTTCTCCTCTGATGTGCAGAGCATTGCTCTATGGTGGAATGCGGGAATCTCAGCCTGAAGCCGAAATCCCCCTCCAAGACACCACGGCAGAAGCCTTCACAATGCTCCTTAAATACATCTACACCGGGCGGGCGACGCTGACGGATGAGAAGGAGGAGGTGCTGCTGGACTTTCTGAGCCTGGCTCATAAATATGGATTTCCAGAGCTGGAGGATTCTACCTCTGAGTATCTCTGCACCATACTTAACATTCAGAATGTCTGTATGACGTTTGATGTTGCCAGTCTCTACTCACTTCCCAAGTTGACTTGCATGTGCTGCATGTTTATGGACAGAAATGCTCAGGAGGTGCTCTCAAGCGAAGGCTTCCTTTCCCTTTCTAAGGTGTGCCATTATCTACAAGTAATTTACCGACATGCGTTGTTTTATTCATGTCTGTATGGTAGAAATATAGCATTGGACTAAGAATAAAAATATAAAAACCAGGAGTTCCTGTTGTGGCTCAGTGGAAAACAAGTCTGACTAGCACCTATGAGGACACAGGTTTGATCCCTGGCCTTGCTCAGTGGGTTAAGGATCTGGCATTGTTGTGAACCCTGGTGGAGGTCACAGACTCGGCTTGGATCCTGCGCTGCTGTGGCTCTGGCATAGGCCAGCAGCCTCAGCTCCAATTTGACCCCTAGCCTGGGAACCTCAATATGCCGGGGATGTGGCCCTAAAAAGAAAAAAAAAAGTTAACATAAAAACCATTAGCATGGAAGAGGTTTTCTATCTAGCCACTGCCTCTGGCTACTGAAATGCTAAATCATAGGAGAGGGAGGCAGCTTATTGCCGTTTTCTTTTATGGTTCTTCTGGTAAGTTCTGTGTGCAAAAGAGGCTTCTTGCTGGGTGGTTGTTCTCAGCATGATGACCATCAAATAGGCTCCTTTGTGGTGTTGCATACTGTTTTTTTGGTTTTGTATTTTTCTGGCGGAGTACAACTAACAATTCCTTATGAAGAGAGGGAAAGTTCATAAAGGAGATCTGATGGGTCACTGGGTGTCTTTTAAGTCACTGCCTTTTTTTCTGGCTCAAAATTCACTATTGCACAGTTTTTTATACCATGTAATAGCTGGAGTGAAACCATTTTTCTGAAATCTTTCTCTGAACCCTAGTGGTTGTCTTTCATTTTCCTTTCTGTGTTCCTCCTAGGATCTGAATATTTTTGAATGAGAAAACCTATTTGAAAAGTTCCACATCTTGATTTGAGTGTAAATTATGATTTTTATTATCCTACTTAATTTTTAGAGGCAGAGGTCTTAGAGGGGTGTACAGGTGTTGCTCGAGGCCAATTTAGAAATTGAGAACCAAAAATATGGTAGTGCAGTAATGCTGTGGAACGAAAGATTGTGACTTTTTTTTTTTTGGTCTTTTTGCTATTTCTTGGGCCGCTCCCGCGGCATATGGAGGTTCCCAGGCTAGGGGTTGAATCGGAGCTGTACCCACCGGCCTACGCCAGAGCC
This sequence comes from Phacochoerus africanus, assembly GCF_016906955.1. Taxonomy (NCBI): domain Eukaryota; kingdom Metazoa; phylum Chordata; class Mammalia; order Artiodactyla; family Suidae; genus Phacochoerus; species Phacochoerus africanus. The sequence goes on along the minus strand of NC_062552.1, from coordinate 35,317,186 downwards.
ACAGCAACGTGGGATCCGAGCCGCGTCTGCAACCTACACCACAGCTCACGGCAACGCTGGATCGTTAACCCACTGAGCAAGGGCAGGGACCGAACCCGCAACCTCATGGTTCCTAGTCGTATTCGTTAACCACTGCGCCACGACAGGAACTCCAGATTGTGACTATTAAATGCTAGATGTATCTTACTGACTTGTAAATTCTCCTGAAAAACCTGTATGGAATGACAGTCTTCATATTGCCATTTACGTTGTTAAATATGGGTGCAGATGTGTTGGTAAGACTAGATACCAGCTGCCTAAAGCTCTCCACACAGCCATAATGGGCAAGAGAGCATACGGCAAAAAGAATCAGGAAGATGGTCAGGAAGAGTTAATTGCTTAAATATAAGCTGTCCTTGCAGTTCTGTAAGGTTTTACTGATTGAGCATACACATGGTTGAGCTCTGTAATAATTGGAATTTTTTCTTTTTATCCCTTTTAGACAGCACTTTTAAGCATCGTATTAAGAGATTCATTTGCAGCTCCCGAGAAAGATATTTTCCTAGCTTTGCTAAACTGGTGTAAGCACAATTCAAAGGAGAACCATGCTGAAATCATGCAGGCTGTGCGCTTACCTCTGATGAGCCTTACGGAACTTCTGAACGTCGTGAGGCCTTCGGGACTGTTGTCTCCTGACGCCATCCTGGATGCTATTAAAGTCCGATCAGAGAGCCGGGATATGGACCTCAATTACAGAGGCATGCTCAGTAAGTATCTGTTCGTACCAGTCTCTCCAGGAAGCTTTGTGTCTTATGATGGTCTCAGCTGCAAAACTCAAGCATGGTCTATGTGAGTCCAGGAGCAAGGAGCTCTGCTTCCTGGGGAATGCCTTCCCCATCCTTCTGCTGATTCCTCCTGAGAGAGCTTAGCCTTTGTAGACCCCCAAAGAGGTATTTCTTGCCATTCCTGGACAAACTTCTCCAGCTGATCCCTAGAATTTCAGAAATTGGATAATTTCCTGAGAAGTTTCTTCTCACATTAAGACCTTTCCTCCATCAAATCAGTACTGAGTACATGCTATATACTTATTATTTTAGGGACCATGAACAGAGAGATTCTGAACAGCAGTGATCATAGCTCACACTTAATGCAGCATTTCCAGTACTTACATGGTGTTTTTTCTTACTCATAAAAAAGGAACAGCAATGAACAGTTATAAAGTGCTTATATGTATCAGTAACAGTCCTACATGATCATTTAATTCTCGCAATAACCATTTGAAACAACAATCCATTATTGGTTCCATTTTACAACTGAGGAAAGTGAAGCACAGAGAGGCTAAGTAACTTGTCCAAGGACACACAGAAAGATGTGGAGCCAAGAGTCAGACCTATGTAGTGAGGCTCCAGAGAGTGTATAATTAACCTGTGAACTATGCTGGGTAAATGTAAAATAGTGTCTCTGCCTTCGTTCTTTTTAATTTCACTGTGGAAATAAGATGTACTCCCATGAAAACCTAAATACAACATTGTTTAAATCAGGTACGTGCTGTGAATTTGAGAGAGAGTGTGGCTTAGAATGATTGAGGGAATGGAGCTTGAGGTGAGCCTTGATGGTTGATCTGAGTGACATCAGGGTGGCTTGCATTTCAGACACAGGGACTGGTGAGGTTAGTAAGCAGAGGTTAGAGCATGTGAAGGACCATGAGCAGAAGACCTTGACTAGAGGATAATGTTGACTAATTAATAACAAAGAAAGCTTATAAAGGTCAGCTCAGGCAAAATCATGGAAGTCTTTGAAACTAGATCAGGATTTTGCTTATGTGTAGTAGAAGCTGATTTTAGGGAAAGGGAGAGGCATGAGTGTAGTGGTGGTTTTGAGATGCTGATCCATGGTGCTATACTTTATGACTTGGAATAGGGAAAAACTGGATTTGGGAAGACCAGTGAGGAGAGTATTTAACCTGTGCATAATTGATGCAACCTCAAACTAGATTGGTAACAGGGAAAATGGAAAATAAGCAATGTGAAGAGGAAATATTATGTTAAAAAATAGGTCTTGGTGATCGAAGGGATTTAAGTTTGAGGATTAAGTTTAGGAGGAAGTTATTTTATCAAATCTAAAAAACTAGAAATTCTGAAGCATCATTGTTTTATGTACGGCATGAGAAACAGTATTGCCAGTTAAATCATGGCACACCATCATGTCTATATCCCAATTTCAGAAATGTTAAAATTTGAAAAAATGTGTCATAGAATTAATGAAATATAGTAGTTCTTTGAAGAAGATACTGAACTTGTTTTTAGACTTAGTTCAAGGGTTTCTGGGATATCTAAATTCTAAGTTCTCCCTCATGTTAGTCATTTTCCTGGGCGATTTTTTCCCTTGACCATGGATTCAGCCACTCTTTATTTTTTAATTTTTTTTTTGTCTTTTTGCCTTTTCTAGGGCTGTTCCTGTGGCATATGGAGGTTCCCAGGCTAAGGGTCCAGTCGGAACTGTAGCCGCCAGCCTATGCCAGAGCCACCGCAGTTTGGGATCTGAGCCACGTCTGTGACCTACACCACAGCTCACGGCAACGCCGGATCCTTAACCCACTGAGCAAGGCCAGGGATCGAATCTGCAACCTCATGGTTCCTAGTTGGATTCGTTAACCACTGAGCCATGACCAGAACTCCATAAACTATTTTTAAATGCTGTTAAATGTCCTTAGCCTGGGCTTGTCTCCCGACACATCAGATTTAGATTTCTTTTCATTGGGCGTAGAGGAAAAGGCATAGGTTTTGGAGTCAGATGGATTTGACTTCAAGTCCTGAATTAAATCACTTAACTAGTTGTATGAGCTGGTTTTTAAATTACATAAGGAATTTTACTTTTTTTTTTCTTTTGGTCTTTTTAGGGCTGTACCCATGGCATGTGGAGGTTCCCAGGCTAGGGGTCGAATTGGAGCTACAGCTGTTGGCCCACCCCACTGCCACAGTAACATTCGATCCAGGCCACATCTGTGATCTACACCACAGCTCATGACAGCACCAGACTGAGTGAGGCCAGGGATTGAACCTGTGTCCTCGTGGATACTAGTCAGGTTCGTTACCACTAAGCCACAATGGGAACTCCTACATTTAGTTTTATATCTCTGCATATTGTTAGGAGAATTAATTTAAATAATGTATGCAGTTAGTACATGTAAGCTCAGTACTGTAGGAAACCACTATCACATTTATCACATTAAAAAAATTTTTTTTCCTTCTCTTTTGTCCGCCCCTGAGGCGTATGGACCTCCCAGGCCAGAAATCAGATCCAAGTTGCCACTGTGACCTGTGCCAGAGCTGTGGCAATGCCAAATCCTTAACTGACTGTGCTGGGCCGGGATTGAACCTCCATCCTGGCTCTCCAGAGATGCCACCGATCCTATTGCACCACAGTGGGAACTCCCCACATTTTGAAACATTTTTGTTTACTTGTTTTTGGTCCCCAAGAGCACACCGATCCTCAACATTTAGTACACATTGGAGTTCCCTTGTGGCCTAGTGGTTAAGGATTCAGTATTGCCACTGTAGTGGCTCAGGTTTGATCCTTGGCCTGGGAACTTCCGCATGCCGCGGGCGTGGCCAAAACAAACAAACCCCACACCAAAATATTTTACACACTGAATAGCATGTAGCAGACACGTAGTGAATTCACACAAGGGGAATCGTCTGAAGGCAGTAGAAGCATATTACTGGTGTTTAGGAAGCAGTCAGAGCTTGGTGATTAAAAAAAAAAAAAATTGAAACCTGGGCTAAAGAGTAGAGAAAGAAGTGAAAGATGGACGTCTGAGACTTGGAGAAGACCTATGGCCAGGGGGCTGAAGGTAGAAAAGAATGAATTATAGGTAGGAAGAAAACTGGGACAGGGTGACAGAAGCCAGCAGAAGAGAGAGTGTTTATCTGGAGAGGGTGGTCATGGTATCTGGTGATGTTGGGAGGGCAAGAACAATAAGAATTGGGAGCAAACTTGGGTATAAATTGAGGTGAGTTGTTTAGTATTCTGGACAGAAGCTTGACTGCATAGGGAATTAGGCCATGGTTTTGAAAAGATAATGAAGGCAATGTGCTGATTATCTGATGTGTGAGTTGGAGTAAAGGTCGTAGAGAAATAGTACGTTAGCTGGAGGGATCAGGTCTGGGAAGAGATTAGAGGTGCTGGAGAACGGGACTAGTTGAGAAGTCAGCCTTAGATAAAGGGTGGGAGAGGGGAGAAGTAACAGGAAGAGTAATAAATCTTCACTGTTGGATCCTTTCTTATATAAGCCCCCCCCCCACCCCCACCCCGCTTGCCAGTTTTTGATTCAAGATGTTTGACTGAAGGTGATTCAGGCCTGGTTTTGTTAAAGGTATAGGCTTGGGGCATTGAGATGAGGGATGCTTTGAACATTTTCTATAGTTACTCGTAGCCTGGAATTGATGAGCTGGTCAGTATGGGTGTCTGGCCTGGGTTACAAGAGCCCTGTGGAATTTCTGTGAAAGGGAGTAATGAGCCAGTTGAGGAGCACTCAGTTCCAGAGTGATTCACTGCTTGTAAGTGTTAAACTCTTCTTTTGGTGTAATTCACTGGGAACTCACAGAGAAGACCACACACATGTTCTGGAGTCTTTTGTCTAATGTCTAAACCTGAGAAATAATTAAGTAGCAGATGGTTTTTCTGACTTTTTGATTATATGAATAGTAAAATTACTAATAGAAATACCAAGAAAGCATATCATTTTCCTCTCAGACCCTCAAAAATAGGTTATTTGCTAAGTAAATGTTATTCAAACAGTCACAACATTTTTTTTTTGGGGGGGGGGGGGCTGCATCCATAGCCTATGGAAGTTCCTGGGCCAGGGTTTGAATCCAAGCCACAGCTTCGACCTATGCTACAGGTGCAGCAATGCCAGATCCTTTAACCCACTGCACTGGGCTGAGGATTGAACCTGTGCCTCCACAGTGACCCAAGGCTCTGCAGTCAGATTCTTAACCCAGTGCACCCCAGCAGGAACTCCTTACATCATTTTTTTAAAAATCAAATTTCTTCATTGTTAGGGAACAAGGGGTCAAAAATTTCAGAACTGCTCCTGAGCTGATGTTCTGAAAAGTTAGATCTGCTCATTTTGAAATTATTGATCAAATTTGTTTGTTCTTAGTTCTTCCCAGATTCTGAGTCTTTGGGGACTTTTCATGACATGTAGAGATTACATTAGGGAGTAGGGATTAGTATTTAGAGGCACAAATACTAATTCTTTTTCTTTGAGTTCATTAATGTTGGTTACTGGAAGATTTAATTCTTAGAGCTGCATACCTTGAGGCTTTTTACTGAATTATAGTGATTTCCCGCCTTTAGAAAAGAGAATCCAAGGAATGTTCTTTGACTTATGTGGTTCTTTTGAGAATGTGCTTTAGACATAGGTTTGTAGATATATATTGATGAGCATTTGCCTATATGCCTGAGGAAAGGGAATTTTTAATGAAAAAATTTTCCTTAGAATATTTGAACTACTTACACCATTTCTTACTGTTTAGTTTTGTCCTAGCTGTGAAGATATTTCTGCCTTGAAAGTTAGTGCTTTTTCTGTTCAGACTGAGTTATACTTTGTATTGTGTATCTCAGGTTTTAGACTTTGGGGAAGACAACAGTAATTTCTTGTTTGTTCAGGTTTACAGCAGGTAGCACATCACAACTTCCATCCTCTAGGTTTCTTTATTGGCTAAAAGTCGATCTGTTTCTAGACCTGCTAGGTTAAATTATTGTTTCTAGACCTGTGTGTGTGTTTAAATCTGTGCTGTAGGCACATGGTACCATGTACCTATTGCCATAGTTTCCAAAAACTAGACAGAGGGGCTTGCACTGTGGTATTATAATTGTTGCTTTTCTTGCCTAAACTCTTACTAGACTGAGCTTCTGAGTTTCTTAAGAACTGTCTTTTCCCGTGTTTCTCCAGCACTTAGCACAGTGCCTGAATCTTGACCTTTCAAAATAAAGGAGTGATTGAATGAACCTATCTCTTGCTTCTAAACTACAACTTAGAATTTGTCTCACCTATCATGTAAAGATAGTAATAACAACAGTGAACCTTCAATATTTTTAAAACTCTGTGACTTCTGTTAGTATTCTGTCTTCCCAACTGTAGCATCTTCATCTGTAAACTAGGGGCTTCACGAGTCAGCTCTACAGAGGATTCCTCCATGAAGGTGTTTCATGTGTGATACACACTCTTGTCCCCATTCGACAGTGAGCTTCTAGAGGGCCGGGTCCAGCACAGTAAAGAGCACACCAGGGGCAGCTTAGGAATTTTTTTTTTTCTTTAAATAAATAGGATGAAGATCCCTTTTAATTCTTAGATGTTTTCATTTTCTGATCTTTATAAGTAACTTGCTGAGAGTTAGAGGGACATCAGTGCATGAGCTGGAACCAAAGTGCTGATCTGACCCATGAGACCAGTGCTCATCAATCGTCTCCTGCCTGGAATATTTTCTGTTGCTGCTTTTTGGTGTGTTTGAGTACCAGTGTTGGTAATGTGGAAGGGAGTTCTGCAGAGAGAGCAGAGAACAGGCTAAGTTAAGCTGGGACAGGAATGGTCAGGAGAGTCATGTGTAAGGCCTCACTTGTTGGCAGGGAGGGTTCATCCATTCTTTAGGGAAGTCAGTTTGGGCAATAGAATAAGATGATGTAGGGGTAAGATTGGGTAAAGAGGTTGTGGAAGGGGGCAGCAAACTCAGCGTGGATCCAAGTGATCCATCAGGGGTTAGTAGACATCTCAGCCTAGCTGTCAGAGGGAGTTCAATAAAGGATGTTAAGAACACAAAGCAGGAGTTCCCGTGTGGCTCAGCAGTAACAAACCTGACTAGTATCCATGAGGTCGTGGGTTCAATCCTTGCTCAGTGGGTTAAGGATCTGCTGTTGCCGTGAGTTGTGGTGTAGGTCACAGATGAGGTTCCGATCTTGCCTTGCCGTGGCTGTGGCATAGGCCAGCAGCTCCAGCTCTGATTCAACCTCTACCTGGGAACTTGCATATGCTGCAGGTGTGGCCCTAATAAGACAAAAAAAAAAAAAAAAAAAAAATCCAACCCCAAAACCATAAAGCAAATGCCACAGGTGCGGCCCTATTAGACAACAACAACAACCCCAAAACCATAAAACAAATAAAGAAAAACACAAGATAGTTAACCCAGCACTACTTGTATTTTGGCATTGTGTAGATAGGGGCAGGTCCTGCTCCATTTCTCCTTAGTTTTTCTTTTTTTCTTTTTTTTTTTTTCTTTTTGCTATTTCGTGGGCCGCTCTTGCGGCATATGGAGGTTCCCAGGCTAGGGGTCGAATCGGAGCTATAGCTGCCAGCCTATGCCAGAGCCACAGCAACGCAGGATCTGAGCCGCGTCTGTGACCCACACCACAGCTCACGGCAACGCCGGATCGTTAATCCACTGAGCAAGGGCAGGGATCGAACCCGCAACCTCATGGTTCCTAGTCGGATTCGTTAACCACTGCGCCACGACGGGAACTCCCATTTCTCCTTAGTTTTTCTTTGTAATAATTGGCTTTTTTTTCTGCCCAGCTATGGAACTTCAAAGTTTAACTTTGTTAATGTTTGAAAAATGCATCAAAAATTACAAATGTAGGAGTTGCTGTGGTGGCACAGTGGTTAACGAATCCAACTAGGAACCATGAGGTTGCGGGTTCGGTCCCTGGCCTTGCTCAGTGGGCTAAGGATCCGGCGTTGCCGTGAGCTGTGGTGTGGGTTGCAGAGGTGGCTTGGATCCCGCGTTGCTGTGGCTCTGGCGTAGGCTGGCAGCTATAGCTCCGATAAGACCCCTAGCCTGGGAACCTCCATTTGCTGAGGGAGTGGCCCTAGAAAAGGCAAAAAGACCAAAAAAAAAAATTACAAATGTAAGAAAAACTATTGTTGTTGTCTCCTGTCTTGTTTAATGTCTACAACCCTATGTGTTTTGAGAGCTCTTTTATCTCTTGATAGATAAATATAGGTGGCAAGAATATTTATGATTTGAATTATTTTATGACCTGAACTTTTGCATGATCATTTTCCTCTTTAAGTTCATCATTTAGCTATAAATTTTGCAAAAAAAAAAAATTTTTTTTTTTTTTTTGTCTTTTTAGGGCCATACCCACGGCATGTGAAAATTCCCAGGCTAGGGGTCGAATCAGAGCTGCAGCTGCTGGCCTACACCACAGCTGCACCAGATCCAAGCTGATGGCAACACTGGATGCTTAATCCACTGAACGAGGCCAGGGATCAAACCCACATCCTCATGGATACTAGTCCGGTTCATTACCACTGAGCCATGACAGAAACTCCTGGAGTTGTATTTTTATCCTGTAAGATACTCAGATTATAGTTACCATGAGAAAATTTCCACTTGTGTAAATGTTCACCATTTTGAAGTGAAAGATACTCTCAGGGAATCTATATAAAGAAGAGTTAGATACATCCTCAAATCCTCTTGAAATAAACTTCAAAAGAAGACAGAATGGTGGAAGAAATTTCGTTTCAATTTTAGACTTTTCACTACAGCCACTTGAAACTCTTGTGCCTTGTGTGTGATTCCTTGCGTGATACATTTTAGAGGTGAAGAAGCTTATGTTTAGAGAAAATCAAAAGCTGGCACAGTCTCCGGGTCTGAAAGCCTGGTCTCCCTTGGCTTGGTGTTGACTGGTGGTCTCAGAGCTGGAGGAGGTGGCACCAATGGTCGGCAGCAGCAGCTGTGGACTTTGGATTACCCACGTTCTATACCCAGCAGTAAGGGAGCAAACGTTTGTAACGACACATCACTGATACCTGAAAACGCAAAGTGGAAGCTTTTGTTTGCTTGCTTTTTAAAGTGCCTTGTCTCTAGATCGAGGCATCAGGAAGGCAGGGCCTGTCTCTGTCTAGTCCATGGAGGCATCCCCAGTGCCTCGTATGCTACCTGGTCCTAATGAGCCCTCAGTAAAAGGGTTTTGACTGATTGATGGCTTATATGCTAAAGTACTATATAAGTAAATTATTTGTTGTGTAATTTTTATAATAGCCCTGTGGGCGTGTCGGGTAAAATACTGTTTTTAGATGAGAAAACAGGTTCAGAGAGACTAAGAGGCCTCACTTAGGGATAGCGAATGGTAGAGCCTAAGTTTCAAACTGAGATTTTTCTCTTTTAAGTCTCATTTTCTCCCCCTTTTTTTGCCACACCTATGACATTCGGAAGTTCCCAGGCCAGGGGTTGAACTCTTGCCACAGCAGCAACCTGAGGCACAGCAGTGACAATGCCAGATCCTTAACCATTAGGCCACCAGGGAACTCCCTGAGTGTCACTTTTTAAAACCTATTGTCAGACTGTTTCTTTCCTTTGGGTTGTAGGTAACCTTGGAGGGAAGGGGCTGGTGAGAGGGGCAAAGTGTGGTCTTCCCATCAGAAACCCTTCATGAAGGAGGGAGCAGAGCAGGCCTTGGGCGCAGACTGCCTGTGTTCTAACAGCGCCTCGGCTCTTGCTGGCTGTGTGACCTTGGGTAACCAAGTCCATCTAACCTTGGTCTGCCCCACTTCCCTGTCTGTGAAATGGATGTAATAGTCGTCCTGTACTCAGAGGTTTATTATAAAGAGTAAGTCAAAGGAATTCATAAAGTTTGTTAAATAAATGAAAAATAAATAGGAGGTATATGTCTGATTTCCGTGAGCTGGTGAACTTAGGAAGTTATAAACCTGTGGCACTTAAGCTTCCAGTGGTTAAAAAGTTGATCATGAGTAGTAGGTTTTGATTTGGTTTGGTTTCAGAGTTGCCTTAATTTTTTGCAGGTTAACTAAACTGACCCCAACCCCATTTTTTCGCTGCATTTATTGTCACCATCTGGAGCTACTCACTCTCTCTTCATTTGGAAAAAAAAAAAAAAAAAGCATTTTCCAAGAAATCTGCCATGATGAATGACTTACTTTTCCCTAAGAGCCTAATTACACCTCACACTTTCTCCTTCCAAATCACACAGCCAAGATGTATATATTCTGTGAGAATTTAGCATTTATTTACAGTCTGTGAACTTGCTTAGCTATCTTGGTGTTATTTAAAAAAAAAATAATGGCAGTTATTTTCTTTAGAGCTTACTGTGTGCTTTGAAAACATCATTTCATTTAATCCTTAAAATAAATAAACAGAAACGCCTGGGGGGGGGGATTCAAGGTGCCCTATTGAGAAATGGAAGTTCAGAGAAGGTGACTTCCTCAAATTGATACATCTGGTGGCACCATTGTTTACATTCTGACTTTGAAGCTCAAGCTCTTAACATCCGCTTTATGCCACTTCTTGTCTCTCCATGGAGAGAGTGTCAGTTATAGAATGTTAGTACCTGGAGGACAGGTTCCAGATCTGAGAGGCAAAATTTGCATTTGAGGACTTCAGAGTCCCAGGCACAACTGACTCTTAGTACATCTAGTGTTGGAGAGGGGAGGGGTTTAATTATAACCATAATAGTATTTTGTTTTTGTTTTTCGGGTACACCCGCGGCATATGGAAGTTCCTGGGCCAGGAGTTGAATCCCAGCCAGAGCTATGACCTTTGCTGCTGCCGCAGCAACGCCAGAACCTTAACCCTCTGTGTAGGGCCAGGGATCGAACCAGTGCCTCCACAGACACAAGCTGGATCATTAACCCGCTATGTCATAGTGGGAGTTCCTGTAATGTTAATTTTGAGGTCAGACTGAATTTTTACTTTTAAAATTACTCAAGTGAAGTAAAAATATATCTTCCTTTAAACATATTTTTGTTTTTTAACCAGATTAATTGGTCAGTACAACCACATACTATGAACAGCTCTGCTGTGTTGGAACCTTCCTATTTCTGTTTTATAAAGAGGTCTGATCCGTCTGCTTTGCTTTTATATTTTGTGCTCCGTTCACATGGCAGGTGCAAGTCCTTTTACATGTTATTTTTGTCCAATAGATATTTAACTAAAGCTACTAATAGGATGAACTCAGCAGAGCTGATTTGTTTCTCCTCCATGCATGTTTTTTCTGGTATTTACAACTTTTTCTTAGTCCCAGGCACTTTGTGGCTGTGGTGGCATCATTAAATTTCAACTGTAGTGGTATCTTAATCCTCACAGACACTGTGTATCTCCTCTCTCCCGTTAAATTAAATGTGCATGGTGGAGTCAACTAGAATTTTATGTTTTTCCCAAAAATACGGAATATTTAATAAATAACCATTAACCTTGCCTTTTCTATTTTTTAATTGTAGTACCAGAAGAAAACATTGCAACTATGAAGTATGGAGCCCAGGTGGTAAAAGGGGAGCTGAAGTCTGCCTTATTAGATGGTGACACTCAAAATTATGATCTGGATCATGGATTTTCTCGGCACCCAATTGATGATGACTGCCGTTCTGGCATCGAGATTAAGCTGGGTCAGCCGTCCATTATCAATCATATCCGCATCCTGCTGTGGGACCGAGATAGCCGGTGAGTCATTAGCATGACTTGGAGAAAAACAGACGCATTTGAGGTGGCTTCACTTTGTGCTCATCTGCTTTGGTTTTACAGATTTGATGGTTTATATCTTTGTCATTACTTTGCTATTTCCCTTGAAGGTTAGTGTTGGGGAAGAATTAGAGGGTTTATTCCTTAAAAAAATAACATTTTTGCTTTTTTCTGCTTATAAAAGTAACGAATATGTGTTTATTGTGGGAAACACAGAAAATATAGAAAAGCACAAAGAAGAAAATATAGAAAAGCACAAAGAAACACAGAAAATATAGAAAAGCACAAAGAAGAAAATAAAAATTACTAGTAATCTCAGTTCCTGTTATCTTTGTATGTATCTAACCAGTATTTTTTGTTATGCAGACACACACACACCCCAGAAGCCTGTTAAACTACACAGTTTTTTATAAAAGTTAAATGTATAAAAAGTAACTTCACTTTTTAATTAATACATTGTGAACATTCTACTCTATTAAAAATACTCCTGTAAAATGTTACTTGTAATGGTTATCTGGTATTCCACCACATGGGTTACCATTATTTACTTGAGTCCTCACTTTTGGATGGTATCATAACTTTAAAACCATCTTTTATACTATAAATAAAGAAAACATTGTCTTTTAGTATAGACGAATATCATTATCAAAACAAAGGAAATACGTGAAAAAAAATTTGGTGGGCTTCAGCCTAGGAACCCACCAGTCTCACAGTGGCTTCAAGATCCTGCCTTCCTTTCTGGCCACTCTGATATTTTCGCCCACCATGGTTGCTGCTTTCAGCCGTGACGGTAGAAGAACCAGAGTGGTCGGGTGGCCAAGAACAATCTCCCTCACTGATGCTTATCATTAACCTAAACCACACATACCCAGACTCTGGTGTACGGTCTCCTAAGCCCTCTTCATGCTTCTTTGAGTCCAGGCGTGAAGGGCTTAATAGTGGTGAGGAGACCCTGTCGATTTTGCTGGTTAGTTCATTTCTCTCGTTAGCACACTGCCACGACCCTGGCCTTTCAGGCCTTACGAGGGAAGCTTTATGAAGTCAGCATTTCCCACGTGCGTGGGTGTTGGAGGTTATCTCTGTTTCTTTTTTATAAAGAATATATTTCTGGGAGTTCCTGCTCTGGTGCAGCGGGATTGGTGGTGCCTTTGCAGCACCAAGATGCAGGTTCAGTCCTCAGCCAGGTGCACTGGGTTAAAGGATGGCATTGCCGTGGCTGTGGTGTAGGTCACAACGATCCCTGGCCCGGGAGCTCCGTATGCCGCCAACAAAGCAAAGGAAAAAAAAAGTCTATTTCCTGCTATGTATCTTGTCGGATGTAATATGATTTCTAGTTGGCAAAATGGAGCTAATTCACATATTATTTCCAATAGTCTCTGATTAATAATAGTAGGCACTGTTCTAAAAGCTTTACATATATTCACTCATTTAATTAAGAATGAAATTAGTATAAAAATAATAAAAGGAAAGATTAGTACATTTGAAACCGAAGGTAGTTATCATCTCCAGGATGTTAAACATTTATAGGCCACTTTGTTTTAGTATATGTGTTACATTCATGGGGGAATCCCCGTGTGCCAGTTCTTCTTCTTAACAGAAGTTGTTATCATTCTAAGCAAGGGTGAAAAATTCAGAATCTTAAGCCAAAAAGATTCTGACATGTGTTGTAAAATTATGTCCTGCATTGCTGATAACCCAGAGAGGTTCAATAAAAGGTTATAACCAGTTTGAGACTGAGCGATAAAATGAATGGGAGTGAGGGGACCAGCAGAAAATGAGGGGATGACACAAAATAAGCTGACCTTTTCTGGTCACAACTGTTGGTTGCAGGCTGACATTTATGGTCACCTAAATCTTCTGAGATTGTTCCTGTTGATATTACAGTACAACTAATAACTGCATCTCAAATTTAAATTCGGCTTATGACAGGGGAATATAGATTTGTTCAGTATGGGACCAGCATGTAATGGTCCAGGGTAGCTGACCAGGGGAGGATGATAGGCTGTTTTCATTACTGCCGGATTATTAGCTGCCAAATGTTAAGTTGTACCCCAAAGAAACATGTATTATCTCTTCACCCATGTCGTTTATTTTTCTGCATGCCGCATCCATGTGTGGGATGGTGGGAGGCTGGGAGGGAGCCGGAGACAAGCTGGCCTCTGAGAGGAACCCTTCTGGGTTGGCTTAACTCCTGAGGGAGCAGGGCTGAGCACCCAGGCCAGTGAAGGCTCACTTCTGTTTTCTATTCTCTGTCTGTCACGGCTTTATTACTCTGCTGATAGGGTACGTGCAAGGCATTCTGGTCCTGTTATGTCTTATATACCTTATGTGTGCCAAGCATCATGCTAGACCCTGGGTATATGCAGGTGAATATTACACCATCCCTGGTCTTAAGCAGCGTGAGACCTAGTAAGGTAGACAGACACGCAAGGAGAGAATTTCAATACCCAGGGGTGAAGGCTCTGTTGGGGGGAGCCATGCAGATTTCATCGTCATCAGAATATGGTCGTTAGGCAGAAAAATGTAATTTGTGACTAGTGTATGTTTTATACCTTTTAGTGTTTTATTAAAATATAGCTTTGTGGTGTTATTTTAATATGGTACTTTTTCTGTCTTTTTCTTTTTGATTCATAGGTCTTACTCATACTTCATTGAGGTGTCAATGGATGAACTCGATTGGATCAGAGTGATCGATCATTCGCAATATCTGTGTCGTTCTTGGCAAAAGTTATATTTTCCAGCCCGTGTCTGCAGGTTAGTTCTCATGGCTTATAAGTGATTTCGATGTTTGTTTGAAGAGATTTGGATGTTGAGAAACAGACCGCGCTTTTCTGTCTCATAGAAGAAAAGTTTTTCAGGATATCAGCTACCAAATACATCCCAACAGAAGAACTTAGGAAAAGTGTAAAAAATCAAGCATCTTAATATTTAGAGTGTACTGTGGAAATGTTTATCCAGAGTGTTTTGTGCTGTATTTATGTAGCATACTTGTAAATGACTAAGAAGGGACATGGCACATGGAGAAGTGGAAATGCTATTTTTAAACTCCATGCTGTACCTTGAAAGCAAAGTTATTTTCAGGGGGTGCGCTCTTTCCCCAAAAGCCATGAAAGATGTTTCTTGAGGCTTCTCTGGCAGTCCTCAGGGCCAGGAGGAGATTTTTGGATGCCACAGTGCAGGCTCTGAATTTCTGTGTTCTTTTCTAGGTCAGTGGCTGTCAGTGCAGTTTGACAGAGCAGGTGTTTCTAGTGGGGTAGAGTTTGGGGCAAGAGCAGCTGAGGTAGTGGCTCAGGCTCACAGCCTTCTTCAACCAGATCACCTCACCCTCATTGTTGTTGTGTATTTCAGGTCCGTGTAAGTTTGTTTTTAAAAAGGTATTGGAAAAAAAAAGTATTGATAAGCTCTTGTCCTAACATTTCATATTCTTTGGGTACAAGCCATCTCTTAAGCTTTCTTTCTGAAATTCTGCAAAATCAATACTAATAATGAATTTGGGAGTTGGGAGAGGTGGTTAAAGGGCCCTTGAAATTCTGTTGTGTTTTTTCAGTTGAGATTTTTCCCTCGGGAATTGCCCTCAGATATTTTTTACCCTGCAGTCAAGAGACCAAAGGCAGAAGGTGGTTGGTTTGTTTACTTGGGTTTGGTGAGAAGAGGAGGGAAGGGATATGGTGGGTGTAAGCCTGGGTGCCTGTGGCGCCAGCCCCTCAGCCACCCGCCTCCACTCCCTTACTGTGACCCGACTGACACCCCAGGTGCCTGAGTTGGAGCAGATGGGGCGGCCCCACAGCACTTACTCTCTTGGTCAGACGACCCCTTGTACTTGTTAAACGCATGATCTGAACTCTTATTTCCACCACAGGAACTCCACAAAACCTTTCAGCCTCTGGTAAAGAATGTTGCCTACCTTTTTTTTTTTTTTTTATTATGGGGTTGACCAGATGTAACATTGCTACCCAGGGATCCTCTTGTGTGGAAATGAAGAAAATCAATTTCATTTCCCCAAAGAGGGACAAGAGTGTCTCAGGTCTGGCAGTTGCTCTTTTGTCAGAGGAGTTTTGAATGGATTAAAATGAGAGGGACAAGAAATTGAGTGAAGATTCTGTGTCTCAGAACTGCCTGGAGGCTACTTGGGAGAGTGACAGAGGGGCCCAGAGTGGAGGAGGAGATTGAGTCTGCATTGACTCACATTATTACAATTGTACGGGATTAAAAAATCAGTAGCAGTTACAAATATTGTGTCTCATGAGGACTGAAGGACTAGGTGTTTGTGTTTGAGACATTAGGAACCTGGCTCCCAGAACAATTCCTTGTGAGAGTAAGACCAGCTATGACAGGGCTGTGTGTTTTTCCCCACCTGAGAACTCCTGTTCTGTGGAGGGAGGCGTGTACCCTCAGTCATGAGCCCTGGCTTTTAGGAAATACACTTTTTCTTATGTATTAATGAGCATTATTTATACTCCCCATTCCTTATTTTGTCTCTTCTGTGTGGCTTTGCCTTTGTTGATATTGCTTTTATGTGTTGTAGAGTCTGGCCGTATTCATGATACTGGTGTTTGTCTCGGTTTAGCCAGCTCCCAGCTCTGGTGGAGAAAAACCGAGCAAAGGTGTTGTTGGAGTTGGTGACAACAAGAAAAAGAAGGAGTCTTGATAGCTATTTTAGTGAGAAAAAAATTTATTATTTATAGCCATTTTAACTGATTTTATTACTGCATTCCTTCCTAAACTCTGCCTTTTGTAATAGGTCGGAATTTTGGTAGTATTCTCAAATGAGCTTAAGAGTAAGTCTCTATTGATTGTCTGAGGATGTCTTATGTTTGGTGTTTCTTATCTTCACCGTCATTTATTAGCTACCTAAACAATGTTCTCAATACACTTCTTCTAGGAACTTCACTGGGCACATATAAATGCTTTATTTCCTTAGCACGTAAGCGTTCAGTTTGCATTATGTTAGTTAATTTGCACATTTGTATGTCACTTTTGTTCTTGAGTGTCCTTTGCATGTTTGTCTTGCCGCTCATACTAAAATTACAAGCTCTTAGAAGCAAGGAGTATGGATTCTAATATTTCAGTATTCTTGCAATGGTACTCAGGGTATGACCTTGTATGCAGTAGGTACTCTGTAAATGTTAGCAAGGTTTGGGGTCATGGTACTGATCAGGTAGTGGAGACAGATTGTTTCAGTAGGAATATGTGTATGGATTCATTGGTGCTTTTTTCCATGAATTTATTGAGATGTGTATCTGTGCTGGAAAACTCTGGAGTAGTAAATGGTTCTGTACTATGTGCAAAGGTTCCTTTCTGTTTTTTCTTCAGGAAAACAGAATTTTGAGGTTAAT
Source organism: Phacochoerus africanus (assembly GCF_016906955.1). NCBI lineage: Eukaryota > Metazoa > Chordata > Mammalia > Artiodactyla > Suidae > Phacochoerus > Phacochoerus africanus. Next base: position 35,300,394 of record NC_062552.1, on the reverse strand, counting down.
CCTGAAGGATGTGAGTGCCATATATTGATGAAAGATTACATCAAATGTATTCACAGAGGAAGAGATACTCAGTAAATTGGGGGTGTGCGAGATTACCCAGCCCTCTCTGAGTCTAGGTTGCACCCCATGTAAATCAGTATCGTGTAGTAGGAAAACCATGGGCTATGGAGTTAGAGCTCTTCTCACATCCTGGCTTCATCTATTACTGGTGTTGTGACCTTAGTAAGGTGCCTCTCTGAGCGCTCATTTACACACCAGGAAGAACAACACTCTTGCTGGGGTCTGCTGTGGAGGGTTGGATGACAGAGTGTATGTGCAAGCACTGAGCACAGAGCCAGGCCCAGAGTAGAGGCTTCAGTAGTCGTTGTTTTATTATCGTTTTCTACTTTCTGAGACTCTGAACTGGTGGTTGGCCTGCAGAGAAAGAGCCAAACCTGCCATCCGCTTTGGCTGTGGTGACTCTCACTATGAGGAAACTGCCCCTTGCCTCCGGAGGGTGGTCTTTGTAGCCCTTTTCCATATCCCCGGTCCACACAACCACCTTATTTCCATAGTTCTCTCTATCGTAGTAACCTGCCCATTTCTATGTTCCCAGCAGTTTTCATATATTTTGGTTTTGGTAAAGCATTTTTTATTGTGGTAAAATATATGTAATATGAAATTGGCCATTTATGTATCCTGAGGAATGTAATTTAAGTCAGCAGTTTCTCTTGCTATTATGTTAGTGGTGATAAGGATGACGTCAGGCTTCAAAGCCAGCGATGAGTACAACCACAGCAGCAAACGCAGGGGAATGCTCTGCTCCGCCTTTCCGGGTCCTTGTAAGGACTGCATTGCCGGTCAAGGTAGTCAAAGGCTTAGACTAGTGACAACTGCCTACCCTCCAACTGGGGATGGAGAAAAGTGACCTGTCACCTTTGGTGCAGTATTTTATATAATAGTGCTCAGAACAATTTTATGTCTTTTCAGCTCTGTCTTTTTCAGGAAAAGGCAGTTGCTGCTCTACCCACAAATTCCCCAACCTTCAAATAGGCAAGAAGACAGTCTAGTAAGCTCTATTCAAGTCCTTCCATAGCTCTCTTAGATGGTGGAGCCTAGGACTGAACAAAAAACACTAATAAGGATTAGAAATATTGAGTGCCCTGGGGGTGTTTAAAATTTTTTTCTGGTTGTTTCTCAACATGGTGCTTGGTAATTTGGCAGCGGTATAGTGTTGCTGAAGCATGAGAAGACTTGAAAACACGAATGTGAATGGGTATAGAGGTAGCCTGTAAGTGGCTGGTAGCTGCAATTACAAACGTGATCTTGGTGTAAAACGTGGGACTTGGGGGGAGGCGGAGCAGGCCTGCAATTAGAGTCCTTAAGGACAAACCTGTTGGGAGGGAAGGAGGAAGTAGGCGGCAGGCTTGTTTACTGCAGGGCTGGTCAAAGAAATGAGAGGGGAGTCAGGAGGAGCACAGTTCACTGAAGACAAGGCCAGAAAGGGTGGTGAGAAGGGGGCAAACATGGCACAGGAGGGATGAACTCATTTAACACAAAACTGAGCTTCTTTATTCCTTTCCTCTTGTTGTTAATTATCAAAATGGAAATGTCTTGTGCCTTTTTAATTATAAAATTACGATGTAGTACACATTTTAAATGTTGATAAAGCTTGCCCTCTGACAAGGCTATACCTAGTTTTACCAATAGCACGTGGAAATGCCCCTTCTCCCAACCCTCACCAATGCAGGCATTGTCAACATTTGCCAATGTGATTTATGATTTGTAAAAAGTTGTCTTATTTTAATTTGGATTTCCTTTATCGTCGTTGATTTCTTTTGTCAGAGTATCTTATAATACTTGCCATTTGTTATCTCTCATTTATAAAAAGCCTGTTTTTGTCTTTTGCATCTTTTTATTCTTTATTATCTTTTGTTTTTGGCTTGTAATAACTTTATATTTGTATATACACCTTGATATATATATATATATATATATATATATATATATATATATATGTGTGTGTGTGTATATACACATATGTTTGTGTATATTCATACAGATGTATGTTTGTATATGCATGTGTATATATATATACACATATATGTGATTATCCTTTTGCCTATCATGTATTGTGCAATTTGTTATTAGTTTTTGGTGTTGTGTTAGTACTTTTTACCATGTAGAATTTTATGTTTAAAAACAACGCAGTCATATCTGTCTTTTTGATAGTTCCTGGTGGTCTGATGCCTTATTTAGAAAGGTGTTCCTCACTCCAACATTAAAGAGTGTTATATTTTTATAAATATTTTTACTACTTGTTATTTTTATCTAAATGTTTAATCTAGTCAGAATATTTTTCATGTATATTTTCAGACAAGGATAGTCAGTTGACTAAGACCATTTATTTAATAATCTTTCTTTACCATGCTGTTATGAACAGCCGTATCTATCCTATGCTGAGTTCTGACATATACTCTACTCTGTTCCTTGATTTCTTTGACTGTTTTGTCTTTGACTATTAATGAAAGTGATTTAATTACGTGGTTTCCCTTCCCTCATTTTTCTTCTTTTCATAGAACGAGAGATTATAATGTGCCAAATGTGTCGTGGGAAAAGGTGTGGTAGAGCACGTGGTGGCCTGTCTTCTGGACTCAGTGGTCACAGTAGAGGCCATACGATGAAAAACATCTCATTAGAATGGTTCTACTTCCACTTAGAACAGGAAATTTAGGCCTGCTTCACCAGCTAAGAAAATAGATTTTTCCTCACTTATTCATCTGTTTATTCAGCCATTACTCGCTCATTTCACAGATAAGCTCCTACTTTGTGCTATGTATTGTGCTCAATACTGAGGCCACAACCCTGAAGAAGACTGCCAGGGTTTCTGTTCTCATAGAATTTGGGAGGAACAGATGTAAACAAACAATAAGATCATGTCAGATAATTATTATTTAAAAAAAGTTTTTTTGGCCCAGTCACAGCATGAAGAAGTTCCTGGGCCAGGGATCAAACCCAAGCCACAGTGGTGACAGTGCTGAATCTTCTAACCGCAAGGTGACTCCCACATCAGGTAATTATAAATGTCGTGAAAGTGGTACTGTGGTAGTGACCAGGGTCCAGAGGAGAAGAGGGGTTCTTTAAAAATAGATGATCAGTGGAAGCCCAAAAGGGGACCCGGGTGTTTTAGGCTGAGATGAAGGGGATGGTGTTCTCTAGTCATTGTTTTAGACATTTAGGCTTTTCTTTGGTGTGCATTGATTGTTAGCCAGGAGTAACTGGTGTACCTTAGGAGGCTTGTTAGAGTGCTAAAGCTGTACTGTTGGGTTTTTTTTTTTTTTGGCATAAGGCCAAAATGTCTTTAATCTCTTTTATTGCTACCATACATTCCAGGTCCCCTCTCATCCCTGCCATCATTAAATGCAGCAGCCTTTTTTTTTTTTTTTTTTTTAAACCCATTTTCCTTAGATTATAGTACTTAACAGTGCTATAGATCTACAAGACATAAAACAAATGAGGAAATAAACATTGCTATTTATGGAAGCCTTCTTTCCCTACCATGTTAACATTGTACAAAAGCACGTGTGTCTTCCATCTTTTCTCTTTTGTTCTCCTCCTGACTCCATACCTGGGCATTGATGTATTTATTTACCTTTAAAGGCAGACACATTGGTCAGTGGTTCACTAGGATGCTTTATTATCATAGCTAGATTTATGCCAAGGATTGACCTCCTTTATGTGGTTGGTGTCTTCAGAATTCAAGGAATTCAGATGTGAAGGAAGAAGGAACAGTTTCACATTTAAAAATTAATCGTTTTAGTTTGCATTTAGTTTGAATTGAACCTCCACCTACAACTTTGATATCATAATTGAATTAGCACAGAGCAGCCCGCAGACCGAACATTCTCTTCTGAGTGTGCAAAGCAAAATGTAGCCACAGGGTGTCGCTAAATTATAACAGTTCTACTTGGGGCTAAAGAGGTTGAAATTGCTTTTTTTTCCTTTTATAAATAAAACCATATTTAAATATAAATTGTTCTGAAGCCTGTGATTTGTGAAATAACATGTGAAACTATTGGTACTATTTAAGTCTTTCTACTCATGTGGAGCATTAATTATGCCTGAAGTCCGTAGAGGTACATTCAGATGCAAGCCAGCCCTTGACTCGTCATCTGCCAAATATAGCAGATATGTGGGCTTCTGTAGTACAGTTATTCAGTCTCATACAAATAGGTTCTTTTCTTATCTTTCTTTGGAATTTTGAAATAAATAGACTGACTCAAAGGGGATCAATCCATTAAATATTTATAAGGAATCAGAGAGCAGAAGAAAGGAAGAGTAAGGGAAAAAAGAGGGCTACAGGACCTCAGAAAGAGACAGGAAGGAAACAGTCTAACATTTATTGAATATCTGTTATGTGCCAGACACATATTGCTCCCTTATATGAGTCTCATAGCTCTAGGAAAGAAACACCACTAACTACTTTAATTTTACAAATGGGGAAACTGAGCCTCAGAGAAGCTAAATGGGCCGGTCTGTCTGACTACACAGACTGTGAGGTGAGGAAATAGCTCTGGGGCATAGAGTAGGTGGGGCATGGAGCCCTGGAAAGGCTCTTGCTGCCTCTTTGGCAGGAGCAGTTTCCAGGAAGGCTGAACCAGGGCCAGTTCTGTCCGTGCTGGCCACGGCCTCCTGGATGACAAGGATACTGAGGAGGAGGATGAATAGTTGGTGGTGTTTTTCCTTTTCAAATGCTCCAAAGGGAGTGTAGTAGTCCTTTATTTATGTTTTGTCAGTTTGTCAACATAGCTTTGAATTTACCTGCCCCTTAGTTCCCCATAAAATCATTTTCAAGTCTGTTGTAACAGAGTGAACCTGATGTTCTTAACTCCTGATTTGTTTTGCTCTAGCTGTGTTTAGAAACAAATTTCATATATTATGGAATTCCTCTTTACAAGCTTTTTTTTAAGTTTAGAACTTTATTATTTTCACCTAGAATCCTCTTATTAGGCCCCCCAGATTTTCCACTGTGTTTTATATTCATTCAGTAAGACCTTTGAGACATGGCTGTATGTGCTTAAGTTATTCAGTTGAATCTAGGCTTTCTGTTTTTGTTTTGTTTTATTTTGTTTAAAGGATAATAACATATTAAGCTTCTTTTGTGTGTAGTGGAGGAGTTGAACCATGAGAAAATAGAACAGGGTTGTCCTTTTCCTTTGCATTTTATTTTATAATTTTAGAATATAAATTAGTATCTTTTAATGTGAGATGATGTTAATAACACTAATGACCTGTTATCGCTACCACAAACAGCTGTTGTCTGTTTTTCATTCTGGAACGGCAAGAACTATTTTGGTAATGATAATAGTTGCTTCCCCAAGCAGTCAGGTCCAGGATTAAGTTCAGATAGTACTTCCCGAGTTGATCATCAAACATCCTTTTCCTCCTGCTTTCCCTCTCCTTGATACTATTCTCTTACTTATAGGACTTACTCATTTATTCATTCAACAAACAGGTATTTATTGAATACCTGCTATATTACAGGCAGTTAATTTAGGGGCCAGCATAAAAGGATGAACAAGGCACAGTTGGTGCTGTCAAGAATTTCCTGATATAGGAGTTCCTACTGTGATGCAATGGGACAATGTCTTGGCAGCATCAGGGATGCAGGTTCGATCCCTGGCCCCACACAGTGTGTTAAAACATCTGGCATTGCTGCAGCTGTGGCTTAGGTTGCAGCTCCAGTTTGGATTCGATCCCTGGCCCAGGACTCCATATGCCACGGGGCAAGCAAAAATGAAAAAAAAAAAAAAATTCCTGATAAAAGAGTAGTGACAGCTTTTTAAAGATGGATAAAGTCAAATACGATCAGTACAGTAATAAAGACATACACAAGGTGTGCCTGAGCATGGTTTGGAAGATCCTTCTGAAGAGAGGATTTGGACAAAGGGACCGGGGAGTTGAGCAGGGAAAATAAAGGAGAAAGGATGCCCTGTGTTCTCTTGCCATGGGCAGAGTCTGCAGTGGACCTTACTAGATCTAAACTCTTCACCTAGAGCTCTCCATCGCTGGGTCCTTCTGCTTCTCTGGCTCCATCCTTGGTTCTTAATAAAAATGCCCTGTTTAGGCTCAGTCAAAATCATCTGTTTACCATCTCCCTGGCCATACCTTCCCACCTATATCTCTAAGCTCAGAGATTGTATATGACTGATAATTCTCTCTTCACGTGACCCTGTATAACTCTTTCAGGTATCTGAGTCTTGGTTTTAGTTATTAAAAAAAATTCTTTTGACAAGATGAGAAGATTCCCTGTGAAAAATCACAAATTAGGTTAATTTTCACAACTAATATTCAGAGAAGAGTAAAATTCCCCAGAAGTAGAGTGGAAAAAACAAATCCCTCTTTTGGAGCCAGGATTTGCGTCGGTGTGTCTTTTGCTTAGAAAAGTAATACATTTTTTAGGTATTTCATTGTTGAGTACATGGTATAGCAGTTTTTCTGTTTGAGATCTCCTTTTGGAATCTGTTTTGGCACTGCAGCTGTCCAGCATTTATTTATGGAACTAAGAAATCCTGAACCAGGAAGCCAGGTACTGAACTGTTGGGCACAGGACTGTGGGTCTGTCAAGTAGAAAGCAAGGAAAGAATAAACACAAAGCCATCTGAGACTCAAGGATCCTTAATAGGAGCCAGGAGCCTCCAGCAAGGGGAACAGAGGCAAAAGTGAGCTGTGGAACTGAGAGCAGGAACCCCATAATGAATGGAAAGGCGGGGGAGAGAGCTTCCAGGACTTCCATCCCAGCTTCTGCAGTGATTCAGGAAATAGGAGCAGTGGAGCAAAACTTCATTGTATTTGCTTTTTGGAAGGTCAAAAAGAGGGAAGGACTGTTAGATCTTACAGGTTAAAAAAACAAACTTTGACATAGATTTTTCTTTGTGAGTTACGTAGTCATTTTCCAATTCTGTTTACCTTGGAAGTGGTAATCTAAAGAAGATAATAATAATAATTAAAAAAAAAGGAGTTCCTGTCGTGGTGCGGTGGAAACGAATCCGACTAGGAACCATGAGGTTGTGGGTTCGATCCCTGGCCTTGCTCAGTGGGTAAAGCATCCTGTGTTGCTGTGGCTGTGGCGTAGGCCGGCAGCTGTAGCTCCGATTTGACCCCTAGGCTGGGAACTTCATATACCGTGGGTGTGGCCCTAAAAAGCAAAAAAGAGAAGATACTGGTTAAGTAGTTAATAATTCTTTCAGTGGAGAGTTAGACCTCTGTATATTCAAATTTTACCCCACACTGCCTAGCATTGATTGCCCTGACCTTTTGCAACATTTATAGCTTGAATCACCCAATTTAGCCGTTAACTACGTAATATATCTTGTATACCTTCGTGATTATTTTGTGGTTGTAGGACCTGCTGTATATTCTTTTGATATACATCCCTTGTATGTTCCATTTGATGTCTTGTTGAATCTCTTTAGCTCTCCAACATCCCTGAATATAAGTGCTTGGATAATAACCACTTTTTTTTTTTTTCCTGGAAAAATCCTTTTAATACTGCTGTTTTGTTTTGTTTTGTTTTGTTTTTTTCTCCCCCCAGTGTTACAAGGAGATACCAGGGAACAAGAGTATTTTATTCTTTCCACAGAAAATGTGCTTATAGAGGACTGTATACAAGTCCCATGGTTAATAAAATCATCAGAGGTTTCTCAGTCATCAGTTCCCTAGATCAGGGTGCTTTCTGTGGATACAAGGTTAGCTCAGGGGACAGTGGACCAGAAGTGAAACCAGATTGCTTGTCGGCTGCCAGAATTTCTGGGCAGAGTGCCAGGCTTGGTTCACCTTTAAAAATTCATCTCCCTGTATGAAAATACAGGGCTCGATCCCTGCGAGGAACAGTGGTAGCATGAACACCAGGATTTCCTTTGGCCCAAAGTACTTTGATTGATGCGAGGAAAGGTGGAGGAACTGATTGGTGTGGACCTGCGGCTCTGACCTCATTTAAGATCCGCAGTATTTTCTCTGGCAGCCTTACTTCATTATGTTTCAAATTATAATTTCGTAAGTTAATAATTGTTCTTCCAAATAATGCGGGTCATATATACACACGAATATGTTCTGCCTGATAGGAAGCTGTAGGTTTAATTTCTAATAGTCATAGAAATTCTATGCACATTATGAAGCTATTAGGATGTAACAGCTGTTTTAGTTCATTTCACTCTGCAAAAGAAATGTGATGCAGGCTAAAATGATCAGTAATTATATATTTTGAAAGCTAAACCTCCAGTTATAGAAAGAGCTAATTTACACATTAGATACTGATAAAGCTGCAGTAAGCTATGAGTTTCAAAGTTAGTGTTATCTCCTCCCTAAGACTATGAAAGAGAGTCTGTACCAAAAGACATTTTTTTTCCTCTTCGAAATCGTCTTTTGCATTGCCTATTGTAATTTTGAAGTTGTAAATCAACAGTAATGAAGAACTGCTTGATATCTTTCTAAAGAAAAAAATGAGAGGACTGTTAGAGGGAGTAGGATTTAGGAGGATTTCATTTTATTTCTGTTGATCAGTGCCTACCATCTGCCTTCCATTTAATGTTGTAGAAGCATGCATGCGTTTCCCAGTTCTGAACAGATGATGTGCATGGTTTGTTGAGATATATGTGTATTCTGGACGTATGTGTGTATATATACCTACAGTGCTTAAAATCACACTTGAAGTGTAAAACTGATAATCAGTCTCCATTTTGGGCTGATTTGCATTTTCAGCTCTTGTACACAAAACGAAAGTCTACAATGACACTGATTTTCTTTTCTGCTTTAGAATCGGCACTAACCAGCTGTCAACACACATTTTGATTAAACACTTTTCTTTATTGGGGAACTTTGGGGGCACATTCTTTGTATAAGCATATTGTTTTCTTTGATTTCAAGGGACATATTTTCAGTATGATTCATGGATGCATCACACCGGTAAGCTGTCATGCACAAAAATATATTTTTCTTTGTAAACTTCCTTTTTACCATTGATTTCTCTAGGGCAACAATATGGTTCAGAACAGAATATCGCAACTCAAGATATTTGCCTGAAATAAAGGTGGTAAATAAATGTATAAGCCTAGTTTAAGTAAATGGGAAAATTTAAGGTATTAATTCATACCCTGGACTTTTCCAAGAAATTTTAAAAAATGATTTAACAGTTCCTTTTATGTATTTAAAATTGGTTTGAACTGCAGAAATTTTGTTAATATTTTGACATATTATCATCTAGTCTTCTATGTGTAACCACACATACGCATGTTATTTATTAAAATGGTACGTAGTATATATTACTTTGAAAGTTTGTATATATGTATATTCATTGTGGCTGTTGTTCTCTGTCAATGTAGAAATACCTGCTTTATCCTTTTTTAAACAATAGCACAGAGTTCTAAAGGTATTGTCACTTACCTAGCTGGTCCCCTGTTGATGGACTTTTAGGATGTTTCTGGTTTTACTACTATAGAATAGTGTAGTCTTTGTACACATATCTGATTGTCCCTTCACATAAGCAGAGTCAAAAGACAGGATCATCTTAAAATGTGAAACATATTGGTAAATGCCGTACAAATCATTTTACCAGTGTATTCTCATGAGCAGTTTTTTAATTGAAGTATGGTTGATTTACGATATCATATTAGTTCAGGTGTAGAGCACAGTGATTCAGTTATGCATATATTTTTTCATATTCCTTTCCCTCATAGGTGATTATAAAATACTGAGTGTAATTTTCTGTGCCGAACAATAGGTCCTTATTTGTTGTATATTTTATGAATAGTAGTTATATGTTAATCCCAGTCTCCTAATTTATCCCTCCCCCAATTCTCTTGGTAACCATAAGTTTGTTTTCTGCCTGTGGGTCTGTTTCTGTTTTGTAAATAAGTTTATTTTTTTATTTTTATTTTTTTTAAGATTCCAAATGTTAGTGATATCATGTGATATTTGTCTTTCTCTGTCTGACCTACTTTACTTAGCATGATTATCTCTAGGTCCATCCATGTTGCTGCAAATGGCAGTATTTCATTCTTTTTTATGGCTGAGTAACATTCCATTGTATATATGTACGGCATCTTCTTTATCCATTCCTCTTTTAATGGACATTTAGGTTGCTTCCATGTCTTGGCTATTGTAAATACTGCTGCTGTGTACTTTGGGGTGCATGTATCTCTTTTTTTATTTATTTTTTTGCCTATTTAGGGTTGCACCTGCAGCATATGGAAGTTCCCTGGCTAGGGGTCAGATTGGAGCTGCAGCCGCCAGCCTGTGCCACAGCCACAGCAACACAGGATCTGAGCCACGTCTGTGACCCACACCACAGCTCATGGCAATGCCGAATCCATAACTCACTGAGCGGAGCCAGGGATCAAACCCACATCCTCATGGATACTAGTCAGGTTCGTTACCACTGAGCCACAACAGGAACTCCCTGCATGTATCTTTTTGAATTATAATTTTCCTTGGATATATACCCAAGAGTGGGATTTCAGGATCATATAATAACTCTATTTTTAGTTTTCAAAGGGCCCTCCATACTCTTGTCCATAGTGGTTGTACCAATTTATATTCCCATCAACAGTGTAGGAGGGTTCCTTTTTCGTCTGCCCTCTCTCCAGCATTTGTTATTTGTAGACTTTTTTGATGATGGCCATTCTGACAGAGTTAGGTGATATCTCCTTGTAGTTCTGGCTTGCATTTCTATAATAATTAGTGATTTTGAGCATTTTTTTTCATGTACCTATTGGCCATCTGTATGTCTTCTTTGGAGAAATGTCTGTTTAGGTCTTCTGCCCTTTTTTGATTGGGTTGTTTTTGATGTTGATTTGTGTGAGCAGTTTGTATATTTTGGAAATTAATCCCTTGTCAGTCACATTTTTTACAAATATTTTCTCCCTTTCTGTAAGCTGACTTTTTGTTTATTATTTCCTTTTCTATATAAAAGCTCTTAAGTTTGATTGGGTCCTATTTTTTTTTTTTTAATTTCCATTGCTCTAGGAGATGGATCTAAAAAGATATTCCTGGTATTTATATCAAAGAGAGTTTTGCCTATGTTTTCCTCTAGGAGTTCTCTTGTATCTTGTCTTACATTTTGATCTTTCATCCATTTTGGGTTTATTTTTGTGTGTGGTGTTAAACAGTATTCTAATTTCATTCTTTGACACGTAGCTGTCCAGTTTTTCCAGCACCATTTATTGAAAAGGCTGTCTTTTCTTCATTGTATATTCTTGCCTTCCTTGTCATCAATTAATTGACCATAGGTGTGTGGGTTTATTTCTGGGCTTTCTATTCTGTTCCGTTGATCTATATGTCTGTTTTTGTGCAAGTACCATACTGTTTTGATGACTGTAGCTTTGTGATTCCTCCAGCTCCATTTTCCTTTCTCAAGATTGCTTTGGCTATTCAGGGTCTTTTGTGTTTCCATACAAATTTAATATGTTTTAAAATTCCAGTTCTGTGAAAAAGGCCATTGGTAATTCGACAGGGATTGCATTGAATCTCTACCAGCAACTCGTGATGGTACCTATTTCCCCACATCCTTGTCACAGTGGGCATTATCATTGTTTTCTAATCTTTTGTCAAACTGATAGTAAACTATGGCCTCTCATTTGTTTTATTGTGAAGATTTTTGATTATTTGTAAAGTTACGCAATGGTGCCTGTATCTGTAGGTAAGTGTACATATTTTCATGGAAAAAGATGAAATTTGAGTTGACCTGAAAGGATGGGTCGAGTTTTGATTAGGTAATTTTAGAGGGCTTTTCCTGTGAGGTCGTCTGGGAAAGTGGTTCTCAAGCAGGGGTGATTTCACCCCCCAGGGGACATTTGGCAATGTCTGGAGACATTTTTGGCAGTCTCAGTTAAGAGTGTTGCTGGTGTCTAGTGGGTAGAATCCAAGGGTGCTGCTAAACATTCTATAATGTGCAGGGTAGCTTCCTGTGACAAAGAGGAAAATGTCAGGAGTGCCAAGGGTGAGAAATACTGATTTAGGAGATGGTTGAATTCCCTATGTGAGGGGGACTTGAATTAGATAGTCTTTGGTTAAACTGAAGAAAAGGAATAGCCGTGAAGGATTAGCAATCAAACTCGATCACTGAATATGGAGAGGGAAGAAAGAAATTGAGTCCACGAGAGCGTCAAAGCTCAGAATCCAGGTGCCTGGGAAGTGGGATGACATTGGTGGAGACAAGTTATGAGGGAGCCAGTTTGAGCTAGTTGCAGAATTGTTACTTAAGAGATAAATGGTGACACTCTGCTATTTCATCTGCTCTGCTTTTATGTAGCAAGATTTTTATTTTATACTTGGTGCCAGGATTGTTTTGGATTTTGAATTATAAAATCTCTAACTAGTATCAAACATTTGGTTGCAAATAATTTCCTCTTTCTGAAATGTTCTTCTTTCATCTCTGCTGCTGAAATCTTGTGCCTTCATTTAAGGTTAAAGTGCCGTTTCCTCCAGGAAATCTTCCTTAATCTCTCCAAATGAAGTAAAAGTATTTTTTCTTTATTTATTCAGCAAATACTTATCAAGTGCCTGCTACGTGACAGACACTGTGCTAGGAACTAGAGCTTCAGTGGAGAGCTTTAAACACACATCCTTATGGAGGTTAGAGCTTAGTAGGAGAGTCAGATACTAAGCAAGATAATTACTAGTAAAGGAAGAATCATAGACTATGGTAAGTGAAAAGAAGAATACACGCAGGTAAGCATTAGTACCAATGCTGAAGTATACAGTTTCAACTGGACGAGTCAGGGGAGGTCTTTTAGGGAGGTGAGGTTTAAGTGAAGACCTAAGTGACAATCAGGAATTAATTGGGCAAAGACAGGAGGGGAAGTATTTGGAGCAGAGACAAATGGGAAACCTTGAAGAGGGACCTAACGTGGTCTGTGTAAGGAAATGCAAAGAAGTGAGTGTGGCTGGAGAGCAGTGGTGAGGTAGAAGGGGAGCTGGGTGATGACCAGGCTGTTTGCGATTGGAGGACCACGTTGAAGAGGTTGTAGTTTATCAAAAGTGCTATCCCCGTGAGGGTGCTAAGCAGGGATGTGGCATGATATGACCTAAGCTTTTTAAGGACCTTGTTTTCTTTGTTGAGGTGGGTCAGAATAAAAGCATGGAGATCAGTAGGGAGGGCTTTGCTGTAGGCAAAGTTCTCTTTCGGGAGGTAACGAGGTTGCTTGTATAAGGACGGTGGCAGGGAAGTTAGAAATGGTTTGAGATGTGTGCTTCAGCTGGTGAGACTTACAGGGAGTGGTGTTCTATATATAGGGTTGGAGCTGAAAAGAAGGTCTGGGTTGGAAATAGAAACTTAAGAGTTGTTGACTTGGAGGATGGTATTTGAAGCCTGGGGATTGATTGGATTTAAAAGGGGTAGAGTGTCGTGAACCCTGGAAGAAGAAAAGAGGATGTAGAACTGAGCCTGAGGGGCTCTTGAATTTGATTAAGTCGAAGAGGAGAAGTCAGCAAAGTAAATGGGGAAGGAGTAGCCAGCAAGAGAAGGACGGGCAGCAAAGTGTGGTTTCAAGGAGGAGGAGACTGGTCAGTGATGCCAGATGTTACTGCAAGATCAAGTGATGAGGAATGAAAAGCATCCACTGGCCTCGGCCACATAAAGTGCACCATTCCCCTTGGCAATAGCAGTTTCACTGACACCCTAGAGGTAGAAACCGGATTAGAGTTAGTTAAAGAAATAGATGGGTAATCTATAATAAAACTGGGTAAAATGCAGTTACCTATTGTAGCAGTCACCTTCTTGGTAAAATTCATTCAGAGGAAAAATGTATGTAAGGATGTTTAGTGCAGCATTATTTTAAATTAAAAATACTCTAAAATAATCAAAAGGGGAATTAATTAAAATTAAAAACAATTAATTGTATCCATATGAATTGATCTAGAAGCATTTCCTTAAAAATTGTTAGATGAAAGGACTTCCCGTGTGGCTCACAACAAAAAATTGTTAGATGAAAAACACATGATGCAGATAATGCTTCTTTTCTCAACAAACTACCTTCTGTATGTATATAAATGTTCATATGGATTCGTGTGAGTATAGAGAATGGTGTGGAAGGATACACATCAACCTTTAATATTGATATCCAGGAAAATGAAGGTGGGTAAGGAAAGTAGAAAGATATGTTTTTATTTATTTTTTGTTATACTTGCTATAGCATCATTTTTTTTTTTAATTAAAAAGGGGGTTGAACTTTTTTTTTCTTTTTTTTTTTTGGCCACTCGGAGGCGTATGGCATTCCGAGGCCAGGGATTAGATCCGAGCCACAGTTCTGACCTATGCCTGTATCTTTAACTCACTCTGCCCAGCGGGGTATTGAACCTGTGTCCTGGTGCTGCAGAGATGCTGCCGATCCTTTTGCACCACAGCAGGAACTCTTGGGTTGGGGAATGTTGAACTTTTTAAAGAAAGTCTCTAGGAGGTGAAGAAATAGAAAAAAAATGACCAACCTAAACTTTGCTGTGAAGGTCAATAAAAATAGAGGGTTAAAGCCAGAAGTGGATGTGACTTTAAGGATGAGAGGTACTCACGCATGTTTAAATGCTAAATAAAAGGATCCAGAAGAGAGAACTTGAAGAGGGAGGAAAAAAGATAGTCAATGAAAGAAGAGACATCTTGATTTTGTGACAGGAGAAAAGAAAGAGAAAACTAATCTGACTTCATACTGGGAGTCCCGGTGTGATGGCTTTTGTTTTCTTGAGGATGAATGGAACAAAATCATCCACTGAGAGAGAGAGAGAAGTTGGAGGTTGGAGTAGAGTGGAGAAGGGTAGGAAATAAGTTTTTGCAGACAGTGGTAGAATGAACTTTGTAGGGAAACTCTTTATCATAGCAGGCCGGGATGACTGTCTGTCTGAGATTGGTCAGCGTGATCTGCCCTTGAATAGTACTCCATCTACCTCATGGTGTGGTTTTCTCTGGTGCATTTCAATTTCTTAGATTCAGAGAAGTAAGTGGTTGAGGGTGGGTGGGAGTTTGGCTAGTCCAGGGCATTAGAAGATGGGAGGGGCAGGAACGTGGAGAGTGTTTGCAAAGACCCAAAAGTCTAGAGATACTTGCTTCTGGAACAATAATAATAATTGCCTACATCTAGGTACTGTTTTTGACTTTCTATTTTTGTATTATGTTGACATCACTGCCTCAACCCCCACTGCCATTTTTAAATGCAAGTTAAAACAGCTCTTTTGACATGACTATTAACTGTGAACAAGATAAGCTCTTTTCAGGCTTTCTTAGAGCTCTTGAAAACAGATCCTGGGGCTTATCTTTAAATATAAAACTTACATAAACTTATGTGTGTGCCCAGAATCTGGAAAGAAAGAAAACTAAGAAAAAGCGGTAGATTTAATTGAAACTGAGAATGTGGCCCAGATGGTGCTTATTGCCATTGCCCACATCAGACCTAGAAGGATGTTGCAGTGTTTGCAAACTTTTCAATTTCTTGGTCAATTGAGAGATTATTTTGAACATTGCCATTGAACAGTACTCATTATTTGACTGTTATCCCACTAGTTTTATCAGTTTGTTATTTACGTTGTCATCTTAGAGAAGACATGACCATGAGATATGACATCTTAGGAACAGATCCCAGGAATGTGTTTTATTGCTGTCATAACGTATTTTCAAACATACCTTGTAGAATCTGAGTCTGAAGAACTCTGACTCACATACTGGTCTTTGGAGGTTTGAGATTTTTTTTTTTCAAATACAAATTGTAGATGTCTTATTTTTACAGTGATATTATCTGAGGACTGTTAGTAATAAGATGGATGCCTTCTGCCTACTAAGTGCTTTTATATAAATTATGTTCTTGAACAATTTAAAGAACAAAATTAACTTCTTAAAACAGCTCTTAGAGGTAGGTTTGATTATTGTTGGGACCTCACTTTTAGAAGCTTTGTTGATAATAGTGCCTTTATCAGGGGGTTCTGACAAGTTCACAAAATGATATCCTAACCTTGTTTTTTTAGACAGTGCCTCATCAGAGACTTCTTGGAGGCTTATATACTGTCATGCCTCCAAATGCCTGGAAGAGGGAAGAAAGTTAATGTTTATTAGCCTACATATGGTTTATAGCACAGATAATACCCACAGTATTCCAGACACTTAAAGTGTTTCATTTGGTCTTACCTGGGAGCTAAGCATTATTGTCCAGCTATTGTATTTCACAAATGAAGAAAGTGAGACTAGGAGAACACAATGAACTTACAATTACACAGCTAGATTGCAACACCCAGGATTGAAGCCCAGGTCTGTTAGACTTTAAAGGGTTTTTTGTTTGTTTGTTTGTTTGTTTTTTGTTTTTTTTTTAGCACTTGGTGCTGTCTTTTCCACCTCTGCTTATCATCTTGTGGCATTATCTTTGTTTTTTGTGAGGCTTCAAAAAGTTTTTGTTTTTTTTTTGTCTTTTGTTGTTGTTGTTGTTGTTGCTATTTCTTGGGCCGCTCCCACGGCATATGGAGGTTCCCACGCTAGGGGTCGAATCGGAGCTGTAGCCACCGGCCTACGCCAGAGCCACAGCAACGCGGGATCTGAGCCGCGTCTGCAACCTACACCACAGCTCACGGCAACGCCTGATCGTTAACCCACTGAGCAAGGGCAGGGACCGAACCTGCAACCTCATTGTTCCTAGTCGGATTCGTTAACCACTGCGCCACGACGGGAACTCCCAAAAAGTTTTTTAAAAATTGTTTTATCCTGGACTTCAGGATTCTGAAGTAATAGCTTTTACTGCAGGGTGGTCAACACACATACACACTTTTTAGGATAAAGATAATATCCACATGCTACATGTTTTTAATCTTGTAAAAGCACTTAATACCCTCAGTAGATCTAGATTCTGGCAGCTGCCAGATATACATTTGGATGCTTAAATTAATAAGTCATTTTAATTTTGCTGCTATGCTTAGTGAGTGGTGCCAGATTAAAATCAATTCCAAAGAGTGAGATGCACACGAGGTATCATTTTATTTAGTCTGTTTATATTATAGGCTATGCAGACAGGCAATATTAAAATGTTAGGATGTGTTTCTGGAATGTGCTTCTAGGTCCCCTGAGAAACTTTTCTAGTTCCCAAAGACAGAAGTATTTCTAGGATGACTGTGGCCCTTCATATATGGGTGACCTTGTTGTCTGAATATGTATTATTTCACACCGTATAGTTGTGTAGGGAAACAAAGTTACCATAATATAAGAAAGGTTCACTGATGAACTATCCACGTGTAAAATTAGTTTCTATCAAACACTCATCCCTGATGAACGTTATCTCTGCCCATCCTGTTAGTTATAATGTTTCATTGATTGTTGGAAAGATGTAAAATCATGTACTCAATTGCTAAGTCAAATGGCAGGTTTTGCAAAAATGCAGAAGATAAAAATGGAGTGAAACTAAGGAAAGTGATATTGAAGAACTGCTGCAGACTTGCATGCAGAGCCATTGGCAATAAAATTCTGGCAGTGTTAGGCCAGTGAACAACTGAAAAAGAGAAAACCCACCAGAATAATGACATGTTAGGCATCTCAATAGAAGGATCCGACTTACAAATGAAGGGAAATTTGGTGATGTCCAGGTATTTTTGGAAGAATCTCTCTCACTGTAATTGTGCTAATTATATAAATATTGTATCTAATGTTTACTGTTGCTGCTGCTACTGCTACTTTGGTTGGTACATAGTTGCATTTATTATTCAAATTTTGTTAAGTAGAAAATAAAATACACTTGTATTTGCTCTCTCAGTTTTTAAACTTCATTAAAACCTTTTTTATCCACATTCACTATGGAATTTTGGTCCCTATTTTAAGTGAATTGACTTTAAAAGTTCTTTTCAGATAACTGTTGACCTTGAATAAAGAGAACCTCCTATAATAGTTATTGAGTTGTCTTTATGTATCTGTATGTCCTTCCTTTCCAGTTATGCTGTTAATAAGCAGCAGCAGCAGAAACTGTCATGGTGAGTTAGATGGAGGGTTGACTCATCTGAGTAAAATTGTCTTTTAGTCAGTGATGCAAGGAAACGGAACCTTGAGGAGCAACAGTTTATTCTAGAAGAATGGCTAACCAGTAGATCACACTTCTGTCTTGGAGAAAGGACTTCAGGTCACTCATTAAATTAAAAGGCATTACGTAAGTAAAAGTTTCCAGTTGGAGGTAGTTGAGGGAAATGCAGTAGTCTTGTTTTTGAAGTCTGTTTCTATTCAGTAACATTGCCCATACCTTCAATATTGCTCAGACTTCATCATGAATATATTTTGGAGGTTCCTAAACTTTTTGTAGCTTTACAAGACTGGATTTGGCCCACTGGTAGACTTGGCAGGCTCAGCTGCAACAGTGCAAGTGGATGCTAAGGTTCCTTGCTGGCTGCTTTTACTGTGCCTTTGGTTCTGGGTGTTCATTGTTTTTGGATATGATGTTCCTTTTTGCATTTTTTTTTTAAATCTTGGAGTCTGTGGAATACTCCCAAGGTAGTGTCAGTGTCAGAGAATTAAGTGTTTTCTGGGTTCTGAAATATATGTAAAAAGTGTGTATCAGTTAAAGTTATAATGCATAGTTGATTTTTTGGTAACTTCCAACAACATGCAGACTCTGTTCTTGGCAAAATCAGAAGTTGTTTTTGTTTGTTTGTTTGTTTGTTTGTTTTTTGAGGTCTGCAAAGTAATGTATACCTTAAAGCCATTCTCCAAATAGAACACATTCGTTATGGCTGCCATTTGCATTCATGCTTCCCTTGAACTTAGGCCAGAATATTTATCTGTGCAATTTAAGTAGCAGCACGTTAGTTAAGGGGTTGATTTAAAGTAGGTGGCATTTCAATTTATTTTTCTTTTATTGGGAAAGTTCTCCCCTTTGAGAGGGGTTGAATTAGGCATTGTATAGTTTTAGATAAGTTCCTTGATCTAGGGACAAAACATTGCAGGATTTGTGGACTTGTCTATAGTACCTGCGTGAGAGACACGTCATGAATCTCTTAATAGTTGTGAGGTTGCTTTTCACTGAAAAGTCTGACATGTGTGACTGGCTCCTTCTCCTCCTTTATATGGAAAATCATGTAGCTCATATATCATGCTAACCATAAATCTTAATTCATATTTGTCCAAGGATTTCACTCTCAGATTCACCTTCTTAGAGCTGAAAAGGTTCAATACCATATGGCTTCTTTTTATTAGTATGATTAAGAATGTATTTTCATCAAACTATACCATCTGTTATAAGAAGAAAACAGGTAGATGCATTGACATATTTTCTTCAGGTTTTTTTTTTTTTCTTTAACCTCCATCCAATTAGCTTATAAGTATAAATCTCTTAGATTGTATTGTTTAGAAAATTAAAAAATGTATTGAAGCCCTTGATCCTTCAGGGCAGAATTTTATCATCTTTTTTGCCCCACATATACTTGCATTGTGTCACATACATAGTAAAATTTTACCAAATGTGTTAAAGTTATCTGTAACTACAGTGTTTCATGTTATATGATAAAATTACAGAAATATCTGGTTGGAATTACATCGCAGAGTGAATAATTGATGGTTTCCCATTCCTGGTCCAGAGCCTGGCTCAGAGTTGGCATTCAGTGACTGTTTCTTGACTTAGCTCATTAATTAATTGATTGATTCTTAGGATAATTTAGTCTGATGACTAAATGAGATTTATGAACAGTCATGTAACTTTTGCTATAATAATGTATTTTAATAATCCTGCAAGAGCAGGATTTGAAAAAGTTTCCTTTGTAGTAAGTTTACAATATTTCTAAAGGTATGAAACATTCTTTAAAACATAATTAATTTTTAAAAATTTACTATTTAAATTTCTGTTGAGGAATTCCCACTGTGGCACAGTGGAATCAATGGTGTCTTAAGAGTGCTGGGACACAGGTTTGATCCCCGGTCTGGCACAGTGGGTTAAGGATCTGGCGTTGCCACAGCTGTGGCTTAAGTTGCAACTGCAGTTCATATCTGATCCCTGGCCTGGCCACTCCATATGTCATGGGGTGGCCAAAAAAGAACAAATCACAAAAAAACTTATATTGAGTTTTGCTTTTTAAAAATTATTCTTTCCATCGAAGCTCATAGGCAGTAATCTTCCTTCCTAGATCTCTGTATTTCTAAATGACCTTTCAAGGATCCAGTTTATATGTGTATAATCCAGGGGTCATTTGGAATCTTCCAGTTTATGCAGCCTAGATAAGAGTGCTCAAACCCCAACTCCATGGTCTTGGAAAGCCTAAAACTTCTCCTAGGCTGTTTGAGATATCCCAGTCCCAGGACTTAATTCTACCTAGCTCCTCTGCCTCTGATTTCTTTTCTTCTTATATGCTAATTCTGTGTTGTATCATGTTGTCCAGATATGAAATACAAGGCAGCTTCCTGTTCCTGCAGAAGAGTCCACTCCAACAGAAATCTTAGATACTAATGTAGACGTCATGAGGCTTCATGGGAGAGAGGAGGAAAGTTTAACATTACTCATCCTATTATGAATGTCTTTAAAAATCTGTATTTTTCATTTTGCCGGGCACTGGTAGTCAGAGATGTGTGAAACATAGATAGGTCTCTGTCTTCATGGGGCATATGGGTCAGTTGGGGGGGACCAGGTCATCAAGCAGGCAAACATTGATGTAAAATTCTAGCTGTGATAAGTTCTGGAGAACTTTTAGTGGAGAGCTTTGACCTTTTTGGAGGATGGGTGTGGTTGGGTGAAGAATCTGGCCAAAGAGTGTGTGGGGGTGGAGGAATGAGAGGCAAGTTTTTAGAGTCTCTTCCCCGCAGTGCTGCTCTCTGTAGTTTCCTCTTGGACATGCCTATCTGCAAGTGCCCAACCTTGTGGGCTGCCTTCTCCTCTAGGATTCCCCTTTAGAACTTTCAAGTTCTTCTCCGTCTGGTAGGCAGAGCATTTCTGCTGATAATCAGGTCCTATTCAAAACTTTTAATTAATATATATATTAATATATATTATTAGTGTATATATATATATATATATATATATTTTCTTTTTTTTTTTATGGTCACACCTGCGGCATATGGAAGTTCCCAGGCTAGGGGTTGAATTGGAGCTGCAGCTGCCAGCCTACACCACAGCCACAGCAACAAGGAATACCAGATGCTTCTGCAACCTACACCACAGTGCATGGCAATGCTGGATCCTTAACCCACTGAGTGAGGCCAGGGATTGAACCTGAATCCTCATGGATATTGGTTGGGTTTGTTACTGTTGAGCCACAACAGGAACCAAAACTTAATTTTTTAAAACATTCCATGTTCTTGCCAAGATTTCACCCCTAGGTCAAGGGAACTATTCTAAAGTATATATTGGCAACATCATTCATTTTTTTCATTCGTTCATTCAACAGATGCTTACTGGACGCTTGTTCTCTGCAAAACAAGAGAACTTCACCCACCTGATTGATGCCTGAGCATTGCCTTCCCTTTGACAATTTCCTAGACTAGTTTGAACAACCTGAGTATTGTAGGCATTAAGGATTCAGCAAAGTGCAGATTGCACAAAAATGCCTGTCTTAATGGAGATTATGTTCTAATAGGGAGAGACAGACAATAAACAAAATAAATAAGTAAAGCAGGAAAGAGGGACTAGGACATTTACGAGGTGGGATTTGCAACTTCAGACAGGTGAGGCCTCATTATAAAGATGACATCTGAGTACCGACCTGAAGAAGATTACAGTATAAGCCTCTGTGTTCAAAGAGTTCCAGGCTGAGAAGGGAACACACCTGGTGTGCTCTGGAGTTAGAGCAGAAGGGAGAGTTGTAAAAGGCCGTGCCTGATGGAGTTCCCGTCGTAGCTTAGTGGGTAATGAATCCAACTAGGAACCATGAGGTTGCAGGTTCGATCCTGGCCTCGCTCAGTGGGTCAAGGATCCAGCATTGCCGTGAGCTGTGGTGTAGGTCACAGATGTGTGTCACATCCCGCATTGCTATGGCCCTGGTGTAGACCGGCAGCTATAGCTCTGATTAGACCCCTAGCCTGGGAACCTCCATGTGCCGCGGGTGTGGCCCTAGAAAAAGTAAAAAAATAAAAAAATAAAAGGTGTGTCTGAGAGGAAATGGGTCCTGGTGGTGTGGGGCTTGGTGGAGTGAGGTGGGGAGCTGCTGGAGGGTGGTACACAGAGGATTCATGTGATCTGATTGAGCTAACTGCTGGGCTGAAGAAGGGCAAGGATAGTAAGAATTAGGAGGAAGGAAATGACATATGCACACTGCTGTATAAAATAGATAATAAGAGCTTACTGTATAGCACAAGAAAATCTACTGACTAGTTTGTAATGACATGTGGGAAAAATAATGGATATATGTATAACCGATTCACTTTGCTGTACACCTGAAGCTAATACAATAAGTCAACTATACTCCAATGATTTTTTTAAAAAGAATAATTTAGGCAAAAAGTGGTGGCAGTGGGATGGATAAGAGTAGAAATGGTGAAGATAAGCAAAAATGCTTGAGATTCTGATATATTTTGAAGGTAGAGAAATTTATCAGATTTGCTATGTGATAAGAAAGGAATCAAGGATGACACCAAGGTTTTTGACCTGAACAGCTGAAAGGATGGATTTGCAGTGACTGAAAGAAAGAGGACTGTGAAGAGTAGGTGTGAAAAGTTGCTCAGTTTGAACATTAAACTTTTTCTTTTTTTTCTTTTTAGGGCCATACTTGCAGCACATGGAAGTTCCTAGGCTAGGGGTCAAATCCGAGCTGCATCTGCCGGCCTACACCACAGCCACAGCAATGTGGGATCCAAGCCACATCTGCAACCTACACCACAGCTCATGGCAACGCCAGGAATTGAACCATGTCCTCATGGTTACTAGTCAAATTTCTTGGCCCACGGAGCCATAACAGGAACTCCAAGTTAGAACATTTTAGATGTGAGCTGCCTTTTAGATGTCCAGGTGGATATGTTGAAGAGGTAGTTGAATATGGATCTAATGTCTAAGGGAGCAGTCTGGGTCAGATAAATACATTTAGGAGTTACTAGCATAAGGTGCTCCTTAAATCTGTGAGACTGGATGAGAGTACCAGTGTTAAGAGGTTGACATTGGAAGAAGGATGAAACACCCAAGACCAAGAAGGAGCTGCTGGTGAAACAGGAGCCAAGTCAGAGGAGGGCAGTGTCCTAGACACCAAGCAACAGAGTGACCCTCTGTCTTGTGCTGCCCAGAGGTCATCTGGGACAAGGCCTAAGGACTGAAGGTTGGATTTGGCAACAGAGAGATCGTGGGTACCCTTGTCAAGGAGTTATAGATGGAGTAGGATGAAAACCTGGTTGGAGTAGGTTCTGAAGAGAAGAACTGGGGACAGGATGTGTAAGGAATGTTCTTGAGAAAGAATTAACTGAGGACGAAGTGGGGCGGTGGTTCCCAACTTTCTGGAGGCTTAGCTACACAGTCACTTCTGGTATCAGCTGTCTGGGAAAAGTTGCTTTTGTAGAAACCTACTTACTACCATTGAGATTTTTTTCCCCCCTCTCCTGACAGCTGTCATTTTGGGTTGCTTCCCTCCTTTACTTTGACAATGCCTAAGTTAGGACCTACTAAAATCTTGTTTGCTTTTCGATCCTCAAAAAGAATGCAAAAATACTGAGCCAGCCTATTTGGGGACAGAGATATTGTCCTCCACAGTAGGTTAACAGGAGGGGGGGTCAGTTTGGAGACACGACGTTTCCTAAGACTTGTGGCAGTACCCTGTGCACAGAGAAGGATGGCTCATGTTTATGGCGTGGCTTCCTCTGTGCCAGCACAGTCCAGGTGCTTTACGTCATTGTCCATTTAACTGTAATAGCTACTTGGGATGATGGAACTTCATAAAGAAAATCTTACAGGTAAATAGGATTTGTGACAACCCTCTTAGCATTGTGTTGTATCTTACCAACTTTGATAGCTCATTGGAATACCCAGGGATGTTTTATGAATGACTGTGAAATACCAGGCACATTTATGGAACTAGGCATTAAAAGGCATCATATCGTAGGTTACTTTTAAAAAATATTATGAACTTCTGGTTAAGAAAATAACTTTTTTTTTTTTTTCCTGAGAGGCTCGATTTTGGGAAAAAACAGCCCAATTCAATGCAAATCCTCCAAAAGATCTTAAATCCTTAGAATTTACAGGTCCCTTTTACCCATGGTTTCTGTCGTCCTTTTCTGCAATTATTGATTTTTTCCTGGTGCCTTTTCTATAATGTCTGCTTGGCCATATCCATTCCTTATAGATTTATTGCTCATCTTTTTACCCTGCTCTCTTTAGAGGAATACTATGTCAAACTTTTATCCCTTCCATCAGATTACAGCAATTTAAAGGTAGATTGTGCTCCTGGCCTAAACATGTTGACAGTGACCCTTAACAGAATTTGAATTTTGGTGTGTTTTGCAGGTAAACATGTTAATATACTGTTTTCTTTTTAAATATAGGCCTCCTTCTTTACTCATTTACATATCTCTAGGGAAAGATACATGCCTGAATTGGGCAAAAAAGAAATTTTGCTTTGAAATTGCTCTTTTTAAAAAGATGTCATCTAGGAACGCACTATTTAAAATTTTTGAACTTTGTAGGCACATTTTCATTTTAAAGGAAGAAGGAAAATGGCTTTTAAAAAGATGTGTTGGCAAAACCTGAAAAGACAGCTCTAAAAAAAGGACTCTAGCCTGACAAGAGAAAAGGAAGAAATGATTACTGATGATTTCAATTTCCAGTAAATTACAAAGCATACGTAATAGGCTTCGAAGAGAGATGATTCCTATGGCATACTTCATGCTGCCTTCACAGATAAGTGTGTAAATGAAAGGGAAATGAATTGTTTCAGCCTGGCAAATCTATACCATTTTGGTGGAGTGAAAATGAGTGAAATTGAAATAATTCTGTCACTCCTTACTTAAAACATGTTTTTGATGTGTTTCTGGAATACAGTATACTTGTAGATTTGCTGCAAAGAAATGTAATAATCAGACTTTAATTATCAAAAAAAAGGGTTAATAGTGTTTTATATAATGTACACTGTAAGGTTTGAAATTTTGGAAGATTGCTTTGTGGCTTGGTATGATTTTAAAAAAATTCCTTAGAACTTAGCAAATTTTTCACAATGCGAGAGAAACCTCATTCGTGTATTTACTCAACAAATATTTATTGAAAGCCAACAGTGTGCCAGGTAATATTATTAATAAAACAGAAAACATCCCTGCCATCAAAGAGCTTGTATTCTAGAGGAGGAGACTGATAATAAGTAATCACATGGATAATTGTATCATGTTATTGTCACATCATAAGGGCAGTGAAGGAAAAGAAGCCTTTCCTGAGGAAATGATGTTTAATTTGAGACCTGAGGAATGACAAAGAGGTAACCAGGAATAGAGGGAAGGAAAAAGATTCAGAGAACTGAGAGAAGCAGAGAGCTGGGCAGTATAGATAGAGCAAGTGAGCAAAGGTATGAAAGTACAGTGGAGCTGGGCACAGGTCTCATAGGGCCTTGTAGGTCATGTTGTGGATTTTGAAGTTCATCTGGAGGGCAAGGAGACACTATTAAAGAATTTTTAGCAGGTTTGCATTTTCAGAAGATGACCCTGGACAAAGGACTTGAACAGATATCTTTCCAAAGAATGTGTACAAATGGCCGATAAAAGATGCTGAACATCCTTAGTCATTAGGGAAATGTGAATCAAAGCCACAGTGAGATAACACTTCATACCCAACAGAATGACTGTTATCAAAAACAAATGGATGAAAAGGAAAACAGCAATTGTTGATAAGAATGTGGAGACATTGGAACATTTGTGCATTCCTGGTGGGAATGTAAAATGGTGCAACTGCCATGGGAAACAATTTGGCAGTTCCTCGAAAAGTTAAATGTAATTAAACATATAAAAGCTTTTATTTAAAAATTTGTTTAGGAGTTCCCGTCGTGGCGTAGTGGTTGACGAATCCGACTAGGAACAATGAGGTTGCGGGTTCGGTCCCTGCCCTTGCTCAGTGGGTTAATGATCCGGCGTTGCCGTGAGCTGTGGTGGAGGTTGCAGACGTGGCTCGGATCCCGCGTTGCTGTGGCTCTGGCGTAGGCCAGCGGCTACAGCTCCGATTCGACCCCTAGCCTGGGAACCTCCATATGCCACGGGAGCGGCCCAAGAAATAGCAACAACAACAACAATAACAACAACAACAAAAAGACAAAAAAAAATAAAAATAAAAAATAAAAATTTGTTTAAAATATGTATAGGAAATTAAACATGTGAACAAAACATATAAACAGATAAACTATATGATCCAGCAGTTCTGTGCTAAGTATATACTCAAAGTAATTGAAAGCAAAGACTCAGACAGTGCACGGTACCAATGTTCACAACACCACTGTTCACGGGAGATAAAAGGTGGAGACACCCCAGGTGTTCGTCCGAAGATGAGTGGATAAACAAAATGTGTCTGTACATACAATGGAATATTATTTAAGTCTTAAAAAATGGAATTCTGAACATATCACAATGTGGATGAACTTTAAACGCAGTTACGTTAAGTGAAATAATCCAGACACCGAAGGAAAATACTGTAGTATTCCACTTACATGAAGTACCTAGAGTAGCAGATTCATAAAGACAAAAAGTAGAAGAGAGGTTACCAGGCTTCAGGGTGGTGGTGCGTGAGAAGTTATTGTCTAAGGGGTATAGAGTTTCTCTTTGGGACGATAAAAATGTTCTGGGAGTGGACAGTGGTGATGCTTGTACAATGTGGTGAGTATACTTAACACCACTGAATTGTATACTTAAAAATGATCAAGGTGGTCAAAACAAAACGCAGTATATTAACAAAAAGAGTGTATGTCTTAACTGAGTATATCAGTTAAGAATGCATTTTAGTGCAAATCACAGGAAACCCTACTAATCTTAACAAATAATTTGGGTGCTTATTTCTCTTACGTAGTAAATCCGGAGGTCGGCACTCTGGTATACACTTCAGTAGTGCCTTCTGGAGCCAGGCTATTTCTTCCTTTCCTTTTTGTTATCCTTAGGATGTTGACATTGTCCTCATGCTCTTCTCTGTGGGCCACCAAATGCCAGTTCCACTTCCAGGCCTTTGTCAGTGTTGCCAGCAGGAAGGAGGAGGAGGATGGGCAGAGAGGAGCAGCACCCTTGTCACATGTATTGGGAAAGCTCATTGGATAGAACCTTTGTGTCACCCAACATTTCTCTTTTTTCTTTTTCTTTCTTTCTTTCTTTCTTTTTTCTTTCTTTCTTTTTTTTTTTTAAACCACATCTGATCACCAACAAATCCTTTTGGTCCTACCTTCAAAATATATCCAGAATTGGGACCACTTTCCACCTTACCTGCTGCATTTACCCTGATCCAGGCTACCAACATCTCTAGATTATTGTAGTGGCCTAAGACCTCATCTATCTTGCTTCCATTCTTGAGCTCCTATGGTCTGTTCTCAGCCCCCGGAGTGCTTTTTTTTTTTTTTTTTTTTAAAAAAAGACATAATTCACATACCCTCAAATTCACCCTTTTAAAAAGTGTACAATTCAGTGACTTTTAGTCTATCTATACCACTCTCTACGCTTGGAGAAGTATTCCTTTTTAACCTAACTCCAGAATCTTAAACCTTAAAAACTCAAGCCCAAGTTCTTGAGTGACCCGCAAGGCCCAACGTGATCTGGGTTCCTCCACCTCTCAGACCTCATCTCCTACACCTCTCTCCCCTTGTCACTCTGCCTCACACACATTGGTCTTCTTGCTGTTCCACGCCAGGACCTGTGCACCTGCTGTTCCCTTCTACCCGGCATGTTTCCTTCCTCATCTCCTTCCAGGTTTTCCTCAGATGCGACCCTTTCAGTAGGCCCTTTCCTGACTGTTCTGCTTCCCATTGCAGTGCATCTCTCTACACACACAGACATGCTCACACCCTCACTGACACACATTCCCCACACTCCTTATATCCCTTTCCCACTATTTTTTTCTTTAGTCTTCGTCATCTTCTAATGGTATAATTTACTAACTTACCTTGTCTGTCTGTCCCCACTAGCTTATGAGTTCTTTGAGGGCAGAGTTTTTTTTTTTTTTTTTTTACTGTTTGGTTCCAGCACCTTGAACGCTTTTAGTATGCATTTGTTGAATGACTGAACTGTGTTATATGGCATCCCAAGCTGCAAAAGAGACTAGCTTCTGGATTAGTAGAAATGAGAAATGGGTGTTGACTGAGTCCATTTAAAGTTGCAAGAGCTATTAAAGTAGTATATTATTCTTTGACAGCTATTTACTCCTAATGCTAAGCAGTGAAATTATAATGGCAAATAAGACATTTTTGGTTCCTGCTGTAATGGAGCTTACATTCTAGAAGGGTAACATATGTGTAATAAATAAATAAGCAAGATAATGTTAAAAAGCAGTGGTTCCTATGAAGAAAATAAGACAAGGTCATAGAAAGTGAACGTGGGTTATGGGGAGATATTGCTTTATATGCTGTGGTCAGAGAAGACCTTTTTAAAAGGTGACATTTGAGCTGAAAGCTGAATAAGAAGGAACCAGGAGGAACCAGCCTGGTGGGTAGCTGTGAGAAGAGCCTCCCAACCTTGGGAATAGGAAAGTGAAATATATAGAGGAAGCCTGGTGAGTGAGGGGAGAGACAGGAGATGAAATTGGTTAGATCATCCAAGGCCTTCTAGGTGATGGTAAGCATTTAGATTTTTATTTTAAGTCAGTTGGAAGTCATTAGAAAGTTTAACCAGGGAAGTGATATGATCCGATTCACATTTTAAATGAGAACTTGTCCTGGAACAGGTTCACCTACTCATTTGCCTTCGGTGATCACGTAGTGTAAAAGTAGATAGCAACCCATATAAACAATGGTATTGAAACTATGTTGATAAACAGCAGTTTTCCTTTGGCTTAAGTGTTGGGAGACCAGAAAAAAAAAAAAAAAAAAAACCCAGTAAGCAAAGGTGTAGCCTTTCCTGAACCCTACCTAGTGGAATTTTACACCCAGTGTTGCCAGATATTTTAATTTTCCAAGAGAAGCCAGGAATCCAAATAGTTTTGTTAAACTTTTCAATTTACAGATGTTAGCAACTAATCTAAATAGTTTATGAAAATACTGTGGGCCAAACAGACCAGCCTTGCAGGTAGGAAGGGGTCCTGTAAATGACATTGGTAATCTCTAGATTAGGGCGATGGTGGTGGAGATACCTCAAAGCAGAAGATTTCGAGATAGGTTTTGAAGGTGAAGGTGGTAGCTGAAGACATGATAACAGAGTGGATGTGGAAGATGCAGGAGGGGAGGGAGGCCTCATTCTTGGCTCTGGATTTCTGGCATGAACAGCTGGGTGAGTGGTGACCATTTACTGGGGAAGGGAAAGGCAGATTATGTGTAAAGCCATTTAGTGTTGAGACTTTTTAGTTTGAGATGCCTGTGAGTTATCCAAATGGAAATTTCCAGAAAGAGTTGGATGTAAAGGACCAGCACATGAAAACATCTTGACTGGAGATAAATTGGGAGTTACTGACAGACAGTTGAGTGGAAGCTATGGGAGTAGATGAGCTCAACTAGGGTGAAAAAGAGTGGAAAGAGGGCATGTGTCCAGCCTTAGAGTCATAACTATTCTCTTGTTAACCAATTTTGCTCTCCCTCTGTTCTCTTTCTCTTTCAGCGTATGGGTTATACATGTAGTTAAATTTGTATGTTTCTTACTCAAGAGAATAAATACTGCTTTTGTCTTTATAGTGTGACAGTGATCCTAGGAACCTTAGGAATTCTGACTTATAAGGAGTTACTCTTACATAACTAGAAGAAATGGCTGGTCTTATATTAAACTTACTAGAAACAGAAGAAGGAATCAAGGCTTTGACTAATTTTGAGTAGAGATTTTAGGGCAGGGATCAGTCCCAGAATGAAAATTTTATAGTTGGCCTTTATGTCTATGCCTCACTTAGAAAATTCTCCCTGTTTGAATTCTCCCCACTTTCCTGTTCTTCCTCTAATATTTGAGCACCTATATATGCAAGGGATGTACAAGCTTATGTAATATAATAGTAAAAACAAATGAACAAAAGACCCATGAAACTTATTATCTATTTTTAATAATAATAATGTGTTCAAACATTCTTTTATTCTTATATCCATTTCGTGATTTTTTTTCATGCTTTTTATATGGGAGGGGAATAGTGTGGGAGGTCTGAAAAGAAAAATCAGAATAAATATGGAGTTCCATGTATGGCACAGTGGGTTAAGGATTGGTGTTGTCTCTCTAGCAGCTTGATTTGCTTCTGAGGTGTGGGTTTGATCCCCGCTTGGTGCAGTGGGTTAAGGATCAGGCATTGCCACAACTGCGGCATAGGTCAGAGTTGTGGCTTAGATTTGGTCCCTGGCCTGGGTACTTCCATGTGCTGTGGGTGCGGCCAAAAAGAAAAAAAATCAGAATAAATATGAATAATACACATTTCACTTTAGGAGTATTTCTCCTGAAACTACCAGAAACATTCATGAAGTTTCCATTTACCATTTCACCTTTGTCCAGCATTAAGGCTATTGTGTTTTCCTGACTTGCCATCCTTCCTATCAAGCTGTGAATGTATGTGAAAAAGAAGGACCTGTTCAGAACAGACCATATGAGGGTGATGCTGTGTGTAGAGCATTGCCCCTCTAGCTTTTAGCATCGTAGAACACAGTAGGAGATAGCTCATAGCTCCGCTTTGCTTTTATTAGTAGCTTTTATTTTTTAAAAATTTATACTTAAACCTTTACGTATCTTAACACTTGCTTCCAGTGAGCAGCGCCAGAGCTCTCTTGCCAGTTGGCCTAAGTCTTTGGTGTCCAGAGATAGGAATGTTTTCTTGAGATAGACTTTTTATTTTATAAATCTTTATAAACTTGGCCCTTTGGGTTGACCTTCAGGTATAAGACATACTGCTTTTGTTTAGAGCTTAAAAAAAGAACAAAAGCAAATCTGAACAGAGCCCGGCTTTTCTTTTTGTTAGAGTTTTGTATCTGCCTTTATACCATATGAATGCCTGGAGGCATCTTAAGATGGACATGGTTTTATAAATCTTAAATAAAAAATAAATGCTTTATAGGTTTGGGATTTGTAAGTGTATAACACGCTGTAAGTCAGTGAACCTGTTGTAATACAGTAAGGTTTATTGTGATGGAAACCAATTTATCAAAAATATGGCTCCTGGATTACTAGCCTAATCCATAAAATGGGCCCCACCGTGGAGAATGTCATTTTAATTTATGATATCTACACTGCATGTATTCTCACTTAGTACTTACTAAATGCCCAAAATGTCTTAGTCATTGAACAAAATCAGAAGATGGGAGCTGACCCAAGCCCAAAGGTTTTTTGACACTCTGGCACAGAAGCAAGGTGGCGGAGGACAAGCCCTGCTTCTCTGGGTGCCTCCTGTCCTGGTGCCTGCACCTCTGCTGTGCTGTGGGCTCCTGAGGGAGTTCAGACCCATTTTAAAGTTTGGAGCACATAGAGCAATGCGCATGGCCCCTGTGTTCTGTTCCTTACAGGTGTTCATAAAGAACCCTGACTCTTAACAGGAAGGAACTAATAATGTCAACATCCCTGCCCTTCAGTCTGTGAGAAACTTTCAAGACTGGCAGTCCAGCCACCAAGGGGTTTCTAGAAATATTTCTATCCCTGAGCTTATGAATTCTAATGTAGCACAGAATTTTTCTTCAGTTGCATATCTATAAGTCTAATTCCATACAGAGCCTAATACAGAATCGTGTTTTTAAATATCTTATTTTTAATACTTACAGTCAAGTCTCATTTATCTCTTATAATTGGTATGCTTTCCATTTCATATGCGGTAAATTTTTATACCCACATTGAACTGGTCCAGCCACCAGTTACGCTCCCATCATTTGGCTTGAACCCAAGGAATGTGCGTCATTTTTCATATTATCCTGAGAAAAAGAGAATCAAATAAATCTCTAAAAATTAATAGATATTTCAAAGCCAATTGGAAGTGATTTGCAGATTGTTTTTGATCATCTGTGCTTCTGACTCCAGTTAACATAAATAATCAAAAGGTGGCTGGGCACAATATAATTCTTGAATGGAACAGTGGTCATCTGGCTGCAAATGCTTTCAAGACCAGCTGTCTGTCCTAAAGGAATTCAGGTACCAGAGTCTCGTATTCTTTGCTTCTGCCTGTCTTGGAAATTAGTGTTAACCCTGAGTTCATTTGGTTAGAGGAATAAGTACATTTAAATAAGGCTGATGTTGGCAATATTGAGTTGAATTTAGATACAAACAGTTAAAATTATGTTAGTTGTTGACATTAATAGTTGATATTAGTTAAATGTGCTACAAGTGATTAAAAGAATTGGTAAACAAAAGGCTGTGGACTTAGTAAATGTAGATTAAAAAACTGATGTAGATAGTTTAGATATGAGAATTACTCCTGCTTGTGTATAAGAAATGTTAAAAGAATGCTGTGTAGATAACACCTATCACTACTTAAATGCACTTGGATTTCAGAGTTAAAATCACAGTGAATACTTTACCATCTCTCCCACTCCTCCCACTCCCATTTGCTTTTTATTTTTTTACTGTTAGCATTGACAATACATGTGCTCCTCAGAAACCCCTTAATTTCCCCAAAGTAACTTGTAATTTTCTTGTCTTTTGGGTTTAATACTGTGGACTCAACTATTGCTTTTTTATCTTAAGAAACTAATGAATTCCTAGCCATCAAGTACGTAGTATGAATAGATTCCTACTGGGTGACTTTCTATGCCAAGTTGGTACCTCAGTACTAGGAATTTACAAGGAGTGGTTATGGAGTCTAATAGGCAGTGCTGATAGTTAATTTTATCCACATCTGTGTCAGTAAGGGTGCAGATTAAGCTACAGCATCAAAGAGATGTAATGACTTTGATAAAAATAGGTTATTTTTCTCCCACTTAACAGTCTAGGGCTAATAGGTGGGCTTTCTCTCAAGCTGGCACAGCGGCTCTGCCAGCCTTTAGATATGACTTCTGTGATTCCTCTTGTAGACTCCATGATAGCAGAGGAGCTTATGCCCAATGTATTAAGAGAAAAGCTTGCAAGTGTAGTTCATCACTTCGCTCACATTCTGTTGCTGAGAACTTAGCTACCGGCCACACCTTACTGGCAAGGGAAGCTGGGAAGTGTAGGTTCAGATGGGTAGCCCTGTGCCAGCTGAGGTTGGCTGAAGAGGGGAGAACACATTTTGAAGGTCTGCCACTTCATCTTGTAGCTAGTGTTTTCTTTGTCCATAATGTAAAATTCAGTGTCAATTTAAAGTGAAGCCCTTTTCCCTAACTCTCCCCCATTTTCACCTCTCAAAAAGAATATAAAAATGAAAGAGAGATGCTTGCCCTTGTGTTAAAATGGAAGATTTGCAAAATCAGCAGAAATTGATAGAATTGCTCTTTGCCCTACAGGAGTCTTTGCTAATCTGTGTGTATTTATATATCTTAAAAAAAAAAAAAAAAGTCAGAAGGCCTGTTGGCTACTTGTGGAAGGATAATAAAAGGAAATTCACTCAGATCAGTCCTGAGTGAGCATATCCAAGCACTTTATAGAGGAGCCGTTGTTTTCTAGTCCCAGGAATAGGGCTCTTGTAGTCTGATGATGTTGTTCATTTGAATCCTAACTCTCCATTTTGGAGTAGCAACTCATTAAATACCTTCCTGATTTCCAGGTAATTCTCCATAAATAGAGAAGGTGAACCAGTGATGCAGTCTGTACATATTTCTGATTTCTATGAAAGTGATTTCTCATGATTTAAATAAAAGTAGTTGGAGGAGTTCCCGTCATGGCTCAGTGGTTAATGAATCCAACTAGGAGCCATGAGGTTGCGGGTTCGATCCCTGGCCTTGTTCAGTGGGTTAAGGACCCGGCATTGCTGTGAGCTGTGGTGTAGGTCACAGACGTGGCTGGGTTCCCATGTTGCTGTGGCTGTGGCGTAGGCCAGTGGCTACAGCTCCGATTGGACCCCTAGCCTGGGAATCTCCATATGCTGTGGTGCAGCCCTAAAAAGACAATAAATAAATAAATAAATAAATAAATAAATAAAAGCAGTTGGAAGTCATAGTGACATATTCCCTCTTTCTCTAGGAAATTAGATTCTGATTATGATTTTGACTTTACCAAAGTGGTTTAATTACAAGGATGGAATGTTCTGATCATGTATGACAAAATATTTTTTTTTTTATTATGAATTAGTAAATCATTCTAGTAGAGACTACTTCAGTCTTGGGTTAGTTTTACTAAGGGCGAGTCCATGTCTAAGGGCTTGATCAACTGGACACTCACAAGATAGCCAGCTTTAGCTGCACCTGTGGCACATGGACGTTCCCAGGTTAGGGGTCAAATTGGAGCTGCAGCTGCAGGCCTACACCACAGCCACAGCAACACCAGGTCCAAGCCACGTCTGCAGTCTCTACGCTGCAGCTCTTGGCAACACCAGATACTTAAGCCACTGAGGGAGGCCAGGGATGGAACCCGCATCCTCATGGATACTAGTTGGGTTCGTAACCTGCTGAGCCACAGTGGGAACTCCCAGCTTTAGCTTGTTTGATGCTACTACCCTCCCCAGATGGAGGGATAGGACAGGAGGGAGGGAGGAGATGAATTATTCTGATCTCTGCTGACTCATGTCTTCATCATGAGTCTTGAAAATTTTAGCTAGAGGGCAGACACTACCTCTTCGTGGTATTTTATAATATTTATCAAGCAGGAGTGGCTTTAAGAAATAACTGAAAATTTTGCCTAAATACTGTCGAAATGAATATCAGCTATGCCAAACCTAAAACTAGTTTCTGAATGGGTTTTTCTGAATAAACGTCATGTTATTTAGTCAGTGTGTACATTTTTCAGAAGACTCATGATGTTGGACTTACTGAAATGTAGTTCTGCATAAAAATCATGTTCTGCAGGAGACAACTTAGTTTTGTGGTCAAGGTAGCTCATCCATTTATTTAAACATTGATTTAAGTCTTGCTATGTGCTCACTATTGTAATAATTCCTCTACTTTCAGGCAAAACTACTTAATTTTTCCTAGGCATTTTTTATGCTTAGTGATCCTAAAGAGAAGAAATACCTCAGTCTATTTTATAACATTTTATAATCTATAATCATTACAGTTTTTTCCTGATAGTCCATATTTATGGTTTTGTTCTATCATATTGGAAATGGAAACTCAGCCAATAATCAACTTTAAAAAAAAATAAACCTTCTATACTTAGAAATGATTTGAAGTCACTTCCCAGATTTAAAAATCTTTGCTAGATACTCTTATTTCTGCCACATTAATATATTTTTATGTAATAAATCTATAAATTATTTCTTATTGATAGTGATTAATAGCTGGAGAAATCCAAGTAGTGAAAGTTCATCTCTTTATTTTCTAAGTTATTAGTCTAGTTGGGGAGAAGAGACATAAGTATGTCTTGTCACCTCCTAATAATTGAATAGATACCTCAAAACAGCTTTCTGACAAATAAGCAGTATAGTAAAAACTGTTGAAATCTTCCAGATAGGCAGCAGAACACAGGGCTTCGGGAATACAGACTTTGGAACCACACTGCCTGGATATGAATTGTGGGGCTGCCACTCACAAGCAATAAGCCTAGTCAATCGCTTAGTTTTCCTGTGCCCCAGTATCCCCATATGTTAAATACAGATAATAATGATACCTACTTTAAAAGCATTATTATAAGATTTAAATTAGTTAATGTACATATTAAAGTGCTCAGAACAGTGCCTGGTACATAGTAACCACGATATAATAAAAATAATATTGATAGGAATGAAAAATGCTGTAAGTCAAAAATGCTGTTAGAAGATTGCGTGGTGGATTAAGCTGAGATTTGAAGGAGAAATGGAATTTGGATCATCTTACAGGAGTGGAGAGACTTGTCCAGGCAAAGCAAGGAGACTATAAGATGTCTAGAGGCCACTGACGAGAATGGTTGTGAGTTCAGAGTTGTCTGAGACATGAGGATTTAAATGCTGAGCAGAACGGTAGGCTTAGGCCCCACTCTTAGAGACTTTCAACATTACTGTCAGGAGTTTGGATTTAATCTTTTATAGGTTGGGAGTCCCGTCCTGGGCGCAGAGGTTAACGAATCCGACTAGGAACCATGAGGTTGCGGATTCGATCCCTGCTGTTGCTCAGTGGGTTAACGATCTGGCATTGCCGTGAGCTGTGGTGTAGGTTGCAGACTTGGCTCAGATCCCGTGTTGCTGTGGCTCTGGCATAGGCTGGCGGCTACAGCTCCGATTCGACCCCTAGCCTGGAAACCTCCATATGCCGCAGGAGCGGCCCAAGAAATGGCAAAAAGACACACACAAAAAAGTAATCTTTTATAGGTTAAATCCTAAGGTTACAAGTGCTATTCTCATTTTGATATGAGATAGTTTGCTGGATTGGTGGAGAGAGATGATGAGACTGGTAGCAGGTGACATTGTAGCCATGGCACAGACCTGAACTGTGTTGGGTATAGTAAAAGTGATGAGAAAGATGTCTAAGAGGCATTGTCATGGAAAATTGAAAAGATTTGCCTGCCTTTATTTTTTGAGAAATGTTCTAC
The DNA here is from genome assembly GCF_016906955.1 of Phacochoerus africanus. Taxonomy (NCBI): domain Eukaryota; kingdom Metazoa; phylum Chordata; class Mammalia; order Artiodactyla; family Suidae; genus Phacochoerus; species Phacochoerus africanus. The sequence goes on along the minus strand of NC_062552.1, from coordinate 35,263,829 downwards.
TACCTAGTATGTATTCTCCCTTCATTCATTGTCTTGTAACTACAGAGAGAACATCAGAGTAGGATGTGGGTGGAATATCTGATTTTTTGGATATGCATAGATTGAAAGGCCAATTGGAAATGGCTGGCCAGCAGTTGAAAGTGAACAACAGGAGAGAAGTCAAGGCTGAAGTTAGAGATAGGGAGTCATCTCCTTAGAGCTAATATTTAAGGTGTGGAAGTGTCCAGATCTTTGAGAGAGAAAGTAAGAGCAGGGCCTATTCCTTGAGGAACATCTGTTTTAAGGGAGTTTGATGAAGCGGCCAAAGAATTGGGAGAAGACCAAAATGGTGTCAACAGTTTACACTAAAGAAGAGAAGAGAGTTTGCAAACAGACTGCATAGTCAGCAGCATTGGAGGCTGCAAAACAAACAGATTGAGGCCTAAAACCTCTCATTGTATGTGGCAGTAAGAAGGCCATTAGCGACCTTGGTAAGTAGTCTCAGTAGACTGTAAGAAACCAGATTTGGGGACTTTGGTTTGAGAAGTTTGAATATGAAAGGAAAGAGAAATATATGGTGGCTCTACCAGGTACAAAGGAAGATTTTTTTTCAGGCAGAGAGAGAATTGGAGAAGGAGAGACTAAATATTTGGGGGAAGGCGGTAGAATGAGCTGTCAAGGAGCTAGAACAGATGGAAAAGAGCAGGTGGGGCCTGTGGGCTTAGCTTCGGGAAGTGGAGGCCTGGAACAGCCTGGACACCTAGCAAATATTTGGAAACAGTATATAAAGGTGTGAGTTAAAGGAAGAAGACAGTCTAGGTGTGAAAACAGAGAGGTGGTGGAAATGAGTGAGTGTGTACTGCCTGATGAGTAAAGTTCTGTTGTGAAGGTAGGAAGCAAGACCGTCAGACAAGGTGCTCGTGGGGGTGACGATGGCTAACATCTGCCTGTGAGGCCAGGCATCATTTTAAGTGTGTTACCTGTGTTATCTCACTTATTTCTCAAATAAACCTTTAGCGTAGGTACTATTGCCCCATTTCTTAGATGGAGAAACTAAGATAAGAAAGATTAACTAATTTGCCCCAAAACATACATTTTGTAAGGGCATATTGGAGATTTGAACCAAAATAGTCTGACTTCATCATAGGTCATGATCTTAATTTTTGGCAACCACTTAGTTAATAGTAGTGAACTTTTTTTAAGAAAATGACTTCTTTTTTTGGTTTTTCTAAAAGTAGTATATGCTTGTTAAAGAAAACTTAGAAAATCAAGTATATATTTGAACATTAATAATCCTAAACCCAGAGATAAGCAATGTTGACCATTTCGTGTATTTTCTTGAACTTTTTCCTAAGATTATTTTTTCACAAAATTATATCATAATGTTTGTGTATGTATATACACACATATATACAGTTTTTATATATGCTTTTGTGGGATTTTCATTTAAAATTTTATCAAGTGTTATTTCATACCATCTAATACACCATAAATCTCACTGTTTCTCTTTATCGATGATCAGGTCATTTCTGTATTTTGTTTTTATGCAGTGGCTATCTTTCTGTGTCTACAGTTCTTATTATCACCTTAGGCTAGTGTATTAGTCAGGACTCCTTGGTTTGTAAGTGATAGGAAACCACCTTGAACTACCTCAGGTGAACAGATAATTTTTTGGCTTAGGTTATTGATCAAACGACAGGGTTGCAGCTGGGCCTGAGCTGGAGCCAGGGACACCTCAGACCCTGCAAAACCCCTCCACTCCTTGTTCCTGGTTCTTTCTGCATATTTGTTTTCTGAAATGGTTCCCCTTCATACCCTTGGAAGTCTGACCACATAAAGCTCATAGCAGTACCAGAGAGTGGGGCTTCAGCTCTGCCCCCCATTTGTTTTGAAGTTTTTCCAACAAAGGTATGTTACTATATTTATCACATATCTGTTCATCTGTCAGTCCTGCTATCCACCAATGCGTCTTTAAAAAATCCATTTCAAAGTGAATTGCAGACACTAGTACACGTCCTCCAAATACCTCAGCATATAGTCATCAACTTAGAGTTCACTCTTGGTTAACATTTTCCTTTTGATGTAAGATTTGCATCCAAAGAAATATTGACTCTTGTTAAATCCATACACTTGGGACCCTCAGTCCTTTTGAGGCTCACTTTTTGTGATCTAAAGATTTAAAGAAATCCCTGGAATTGCTCTTACTGGCCCACTGTGGGTCTGGCACCCATCCCTCCCACAAAGTGAGGGAGGCAACATTTCCCACATGTAAGAGGATGTTGGGCAGATAGAACTGTAGATATCTGACAGAGAGCGCTTCCTGGAAGTTGAATTACACTAATTGAATTTAGACAGCATGTCTTTATGCAGCACAAAAAGTACGTATATTGGTATTGCCTCCTTAATAAAGCTGCCTCTAATGTCCCACAGTAATGATTTCTTTGCTCTGTGTACTTATGCGTCATCGTTTTTCTTTGATGTATCGCATATTTTATAATGTCTTTAAAAAACAGATTGTAAACTTTTTAGGGCAAAGATTACTTTTTCCAAATCTAACCTTATTCCTTGTACAATGGCATGTGATGGTAGATACTCAAGTTCTTCTCCAACAAGATCCTTCATGCGTCTGTGAAGGTGCCTTTAGCTGCAAGTAATAATAGGAAACCTTGACTCGAAAAGAGGTGTAAATAATAAGGAAATATACTTCCTTACATAAAAGTACGGAGATTGTTGGCTTCAGGGTTGGTTGATTTGTGGCTTAATGACATTGTCAAGAACCTAGGATTTCTCTGTCTTTAAGCTCTGCCATCATTTCCATGTCAGCTTTGTCCTTAGACTGTATCCTTTTGTGGTCAGAGATGGCTGTTACATGTCCAGGCATCACATCCAGATCCAATAATATCTCTTCCCTTCTGTCCCTCAAAAGAGCTAGGAAACCTTTCCCCAAAGCCCTCTAGCAGACCTCTATATTGTTATTGGCTAGAACTAGTTGATAGTAACAAACTCAAATCAGTCACTAGTAAAGATGATGGAACCATGGTGACTTCTGATCAAGATTTACCCTGGATAGGTCATCACCCTCCCCTTTCCACGTCGATATAATCAGGACTCTGTTAGAAAGAAGGAAGGTGGGAAGATAGGCTGGTTGGATAGGTGACAGGTAGCACTATTACACAACATTAATTAAAATGCCTCATCTTGTCCTTTGAAGTTGGTGGTGGTTGGACACTTTGAAAAAAATTCTGTATTTGACTCATGTTGTTATCTGAATGCTTTCTCAGTTGGTGCCATTTGATGCTATATTTTGGCCCTAATCTTTTAGGTTTTATGTGCTTATTTTTTTTTCTACTTCTCCCTGGAACTTACCAGTCTTTGACTCTTAACGAATTTTGGAAACATGCATTTTAATTGTTTCATCTTAATTTTACCTGGAATTAATTCCTATAAGCCTAATATCTAAGCCAGGTTCTCCAGCAAAGAGAAGTTGAGGCAAGAATTAAAGTGTTGGTGTTTTCTTTGAAATGTGCAGGTCCACGTCTCTAAGGGTAAGGGCATAAGGAAAGGAAGCAAGGAGTGATGCAGAGAAATTGATTCGATGTATTGTGGAGCTAGCTCTTGCTTCACAACAAGCCATGAAGAGACATAGCAGGTCTTTTAGCCAGCACGATTTCTCTGAAAGGGTTGCAGTAGGAATTGTACTTGGAATAGGCCTTGGAAAAGAGAAAGGAAAGGGGAAATTTATTTGCCTGATTTCCTCTCATCTCTTGTTCCTAATTGATGGAGGTTTATCTGCTGGGGAGCTAACTCCTCTGAACTACGAAGCGTCCTCCAGGCACTCTGCAGCTACTCAGGATGCTAGATCCCTGCCCTGCAGTGGGATATTTCACCTAAATGCACAGTGACGTGGATAAGGCACCACGTGAGAGAGAAGGACACAGACAGACCCACATAGAGGCTGTTGCAGGTATCTGAGAAAGTACAGGTTTGTGTCCCATTACAGCTGAGAAGGTTGAGGTTGAACTTTTTTGCCATGACATTGCTTTGGTATTTCATTACTTGGAAACATTAATTTCAGAAGGTAAGCCAGAGACTGCTTTTGCTATTCAAGGCTATAAAGTTTAAGATAGTTATCTTCTGAAATGTTTTACTTTTCTCTGGTCTGGGCATCTCTTATGGGAATTGTTAGCAGTGCCAGAGCCCGCAAATCATCTTAGTTGTTGTGGTTCTAGGTCAACATTAACTTCTTCATAGTCATCCCGAAATATGACACAGCTGAGTGCAGTGGCTCTGGGCACCTTTAGATTGTTCAATCTCTCCAAGTTTATCAAGATTGCTGGGTTCTTTGGAACTCTATACACTTGGAAATCCTCTGAGTATTGGCTTTGAATTCTAAAAGTTCTCACAAAGCCGGCTTCTTTTTCCAAGAGAGCAATATTTACTTTTTATTCAGAGTGTAAATAGAAAATCCTGTTGAATTGGTGGCAGAAGAGGCATAGTCTGATGGAATGAGGCAAAGAGTGTCTTTTCTGGGTTGGTTTGGTCTCGGCATTCTTCATATGTTTCTTCTATTTTCTTGGGTTAAGATCTCTTTGTTTTTTCCCATTAGTGTACTTTACTCAGATCACTGAGATTGCTTAATAGGTATTATAGAGTAATGGTAGCTGTTTTGGCGTGGGAGATTACAGAATGAACTTGTCAGAGATAAATGTTAATTGGATGCATCTGATAAGCCTGAGGAGCCTTCCTGTTTTTGTGTCGTCATAGGAACTGAGGCAGGCATTTGGAGATTCCTATCACCAGCTGAGCGCTCTTGACCCATTCTGAATTGCCTCCAGGGGGTGGCACTGGCACGAAACTGGCACTATGTAGCTTTTTGGGCTGCACTGAAAGCATGAAAGTGTTTTGCCAGTCTTTGGTTTGTGCTGTCCAGATTTTTTAAAGTGTTCTAAAAGGATCTATGTTCTTTCATGAGACTTCACTGTTTTGACTTAACCTAGGGACATAAAGTCACATTAGGTCTATTGGTGTTAAAACACACAGTTCTATATATATCTAGTTAGTTGATGCTTTTCTTCCTATTTTTAAAAATTAATGGAGTGACAGAGTGCTATTTGCTTTATTTTATTTATTTTTTTAAAAGCCTCTTCCCGCTATCCTTTTTTAGTCCAATGAAGGCGATTGCCTTTCTCTTCCATTCACCTTGGATACTTGTTCCTTGCCATGAGTTGTGAGCCTGCTTGTAAGGCTGATATAAGGTGGGATATTTTCTCCTTTCTGAGGCTCTACTTATGAGCAAGAATCATAAAAATTCAAGAATTGTGCCAAATGTTCTTTTGTTGATGACTGTGATTTAGTCTGTTATGTAACTGTAATGTATAATTTACACATCCTGAAGATCATCAGTCTCTGTACAGAGCGACTATATTTAACCCTCACTTCTTTGAAAAAAGAGAACATTACCAGTTATCTTTGAAACTATATTTGTGAGACAATGCACATTGATCCACCCTCTGTCTCCGTTTTTAATTTTTGGTGTGTTAAGTAGTACTTTATGATTTATTCTGTGCTTCTCATGTATAAAGGCTCAGAGGAGAAAGAGAGAGTGTGGTGCTGGTGACTCTGTCTTGAGGCTTCCATTGCTTGTATCTCGAAACCAAGAACAACGGACATAACATCCCTGTCATCTCTCTTGACATGCAGGTTAGGAAAGAAGAAAAGGGTACATTTCTTTCCACGGTCATCATTTAGTTTTAGTTTATCTAATGAACAGTTCTATACTTAGTGGTAAGAAAATAACACTTCCCTTTTCTGTATCGTGTTGCCACTTGTGCCTATGTCACTTGAAGAACTTTTGAGAAAGAACATGGTTAATGTTGGTTTTCTTTTATCTTAACCTTTGTAAGTTAAGTCCAGTTTTAAGCTCAAATTCCGTAACAGTGTCTTTTAAATAAATTCACTTATTTACCATCCAAGGTTTTGCCTCATTGCCCTGCCGCAGGCTCTGTTTCTATGAACTTGTCGACGTAAGAGGAAATGTTGACTGTGTTCACATAGGACTGTATTCCCTTAAGAAAGAAAGCCTTGAGTGAGAAAATGATGTTCTCATTAAATCAGCTCTTTAAGAAAGTAGGTGGGAGGAATTGCTATCGATCTAATGGATTTAATAGTTCATATACAAAGTCTGTGGAATAGAAGTAATATTCTGCAGCTGAGTAACTGTAGATTAATCCATCTTCAGACAGAATTCTGGAAGCATCTGTAAAACTGGAAAATTACTTTTTCTTTCCTTTTTTCAGGCACAAACGGACTAAATGTATTTCCCCAATACTTTCGAATTAAATTATATCCACATAAGTAGGTCTACTGAAAATTATATGAAAAATTGAAATAAATCGTAAAATATAAATGTTAGGTTCTCCTTGGCTCCGTTTACTCCGGTGCCAGTTTGTTGGGAAGGCGCTCTGCAGTGTTGAAGGGTAACCAGAGGTCGCTTATAGAAATTCTTTCCTTCTCTTAGGCCGTTCTCTAATAGCTAGTGGTGGTCTATTTTTGTTCAGTTGGGTGAAGTCGTCCTTTTAAGGGGGTGGTGAAGTCGGACATTGAAGCTTCTCTTCAAGCTCTCGCTTTGACCCTTTTAAAACGCGTTCCTTTTCTTTAACTCACTGAAAGCACATCACCAGGCCCTCCTTCTTTGTCAGAAAAGGCCAGCCGTTCCCTTCCCCCTTCCCGCCCTAACCTTTAATGAGCAGTTGGTTCTGTGAAGATACAGGGGCGCTCAGGACATCTGAGGGTTTTGATAGACATGAGTGACACTCTATGGATGGAAATGAGGCGGACCTTGTTCCTGTTTCATTCTCATGTAAACTACATATTCCATGTCTGCTTTACACCTATAAGATACTCCATTTAGGTAGCACATACCGTTTGAAGGTTCTCAAAGGAATAAAAAGTAAAATAATGACAGTAGCAGTAATATTAATAACTAAAACTGTTTATTAGCAATGAAAAAATGCAGAAGCAATTGGGACTTTTGGTAAATTTACAACTAAAGGAAGAAACTCATAGTAAGAATAACAGCAGAACCATGCGTTTCCATAGAACATTGCCGCTTAGACAGCACTCTTCATCTGAATTTAAGTGTGGCCTAAAATGATGGCAGCGGGTGGATTGGTTGGTCTCCCATGGTTTCTTTAGCTTTAAGATCTCTGGATCTAAATCTTCACACCAGCAATTTTAATTGGCATTGTTGCTGCACTGTATTATCAGACTGCTTGAATAGTCAGAGAGTCTGCGATTAGTGGCAGCTGTTCTTCACATTTAATCTTTTCCCTCTTCTGCTTCTTTCATCACTGTCACTTTCCAGTTTGAAGACTAGAGCATATGTAGCCATCTTTATTTACTTTTGTTCTTTGCTAGCATTTGCCTTCTACTAAATGAGGTTGTCCTTTATGAGACAGCTGGCAATTTGTTTCTACAGTCAAGGCTCATATACTGCATTTCAGAAGCTGGGATATGTTAGTAAGGCTTTCAAAAATAAAAATATCATCTGAATAAGCACTGCACTGGTGATGTGAGTTACACACAACACCCGTCTCCCCCCCAGAAAGCCAACACCTGAATGCCTAGCTGATGGCATTGGTATTCTCTTGTCTCCCCCGTCTCTCTTGATAGTGTTACAATCAGTAGTAGACTGTGAGAATAGCTATAAATTGATACATATGTGTGTATGTCTTCATGTTAATTTTTCTCCAAAGCAGAATCATTCCTTAGGGTCGTTTTTGTGAGCAGTAGTCCTAATTTGATTATAACATCAGTCCAAGAAGCACTTTTCCTCTTCCATTTACATCAGGGCTGTGGAAAGCCTCATTGAGCTTTCAAACCAAGATGGTAACATTTCTTAAAAGATGCTTTTAGGGAGTTCCTGTTGTGGCGCAGCGGACCTGACTAGTAACCATGGGGATGCAGATTCTATCCCTGGCCTCACTCAGTGGGTTAAGGATCTGGCATTGCCATGAGCTGTGGCATATGTCGCAGATGTGGCTTGGATCCTGTGTTGCTGTGGCTGTGATGTAGGCTGGCAGCTTCAGCTCCAATTCAACCCCTAGCCTGGGAACTTCCATATGCTATGGTGCGGCCTTAAAGCAAAAAATAAAAAACTAAAACATGCTTTTATTAATTCAGCCTGTTTAGAAAAATTCTGTAAGCCAGAGAAACTCTGGTGTTCCCTGGGCTCTAAGGGAGTCTGTAGTTAGACAGTGAGGTTAGGGGTGGAGCCCTGTGAATTCCTCACAGTTCATACCTGAAGTGTGCAGTCCAACCCAGTCAAGAACCACTGCACTTACTAAGATAGATTTTTGACTGGATCCTTGTTATGTTTTTGTTAATTTGGGGGCTTTTAGACTATACACGCTTTAAAATCTTGTTTTTTTACATTATCTGTGTCATAATGTTAAACTTCAGTGTTAGGTACTTGGAAATGAACTAGAAAATTCAATCAGCATAGTAGTTAAACATATTTATATAAAGAATAGTTCATGATAGGATGGGTTCATTTTTAAAATCCACCATTTCAGAATTAAAAATTTACTTTTTTTTAAATTACTCAATGAATTTTATTACATTTATAGTTGTACAACCAATCATCACAACCAAATTTTATAGCATTTCCATCCCAAACCCTCAGTGCATCCCCCTACTCCCAACCCATCTCATTTGGATATCATAAGTTTTTCAAAGTCTGTGAGTCAGTATCTGTTTTGCAAGCAAGTTCATTGTGTCCTTTTTTTAGATTCCACATGTAAGTGATAGCATTTGGTGTTGGTGTCTTATTGTCTGGCTGACTTCAGTTAGCATGATAAACAATTCGCTTCTTAAAGGTAATGAAGATACTGCCACATTTATTAAACTATTGATTATTACCTCTAAAGGGATTATGTTTGTTTTGTTTTTCTGTGTGTGTGTGAAAGGGTCAGGCAAAATAGCTCACCTTTCAGCAACACCTCTACTTTGTTACAGAATCTGGTAAAGATTTTGCAGCAAATATTATACAAAGTTGCCAAAGAGGAGTTCAGGAGTTCCCATCATGACACAGCAGAAAGGAATCCAACTAGAAACCATGAGGTTGCAGGTTTGATCCCTGGCTTTGCTCAGTGGGTTAAGGATCCAGCTGTGGTGTAGGTCGCACATGTGGCTTGGTTCTAGCATTGCTGTGACTCTGGTGTAGGCCAGCAGCTATAGCTCTGATTAGACCCCTAGCCTGGGAACCTCCATATGCCGAGAGTGCACCCCTAAAAAGACAAAAAGACAAAAAAAAAGAGGAAGAAGAGTTCAGTTCAGTAAGCAATCTCCTGCCTTTTTGCGTGGCTCTGGAGAGACAGTAGTGAAGGATCCAGGAGCACCCCTGTTCTTAAACAGCTCACAGTGTGCTGGCAGAGTGGGTTTTATGAGGTTCATCTCATCTGATAGCACCTGAGAGTCACCATATGGTGTCTGGTGTGCACAGGCTCCACGGGCCCTCCACAATTAAAGGGTGCTGTGAACCATATCGTCCCTTTCCTTCTGGAAAATTTAGTGGTAGTTTTTCATTGCCCTGTGGATCAAGCACAGACGCTCCATTCTGAACTTTGGAAAGGACCTCAGACTGTTTGCTTTACTTTCCTCTACCTGCTCACATCTAGGTGACGTCTTTCCCAGAATTGCACCATAGGCCCTTCCTGTCATCCGTCCAGGTCAATCTTTACTCTTCCATGTGAAAGTTTCCCAGATACGAAAAAGTGAATGGTTTCGCTTCACGCCTTGAATTGTGCCTCATGAATAAGTAGTTAATCATTGTAATTTAAGTGGGTTTCAGATACACCAAGTGATTTACAAAATACTATGGAAGAGGACGACTGGGGAAGAAATGCTCATTTCTGAGGAATTCAGAGAATATTTTCCAAAGAAAGCAGCATGTATCTAGGTCTTAAGGGGTGAGTAGGAGTTTTCCAGGTGGGGAAGGTTATTTGGGGCTGAGGGAGGGATATAACTGAGAAGTTAGGGCGTCATCAAGGAACATGGCACATTTAGGGAACATGGCTCGACTGGGCAGTATGCTCGTTTGGTTGTGCTCGTGCTCAGCGACAACGCCACCCATAGGACTGGTATGACAGGCTCTGAGATGCAGAGGCCAAGCCCATGTGGTTCTTTTAGAATGCTGGGTGCCAGGACATACCAGCTGGTTTAGGCATTTGGTAAGTATTTTTTTTGATGACACAGGCTAAGAGTAGCTGGCTCTTTGATCAGGGGAGGAAAATGTGAGTAATCCTTTAAGAACCATATTCATCCATCATTCATCAGGCATTCATTCAACAATTATGTACCGAAGCTGCTGCACTCAGAGCATCAAGGGAGATATAAAGATGTTTCTGCCCTGATTGTGCAATACCTCTCCTCCAAATTCAGGGTTTTATTAGATTTTTCTTTTGAGAAGTGTTAATTCCATGCCATTTTATTATGTTTTATGCATGCCTGCTACTAACGCACTGTGTAGTCATTGCTTTCTCTGAAAGGTTTAGGATCATTTTAACCCACTCCACTGCTTTATTTCGGTTCTCACTCTGCATTTTGAGGAGAGTGCAGGTGCTCAAATGGCTGGCATTTTTCTATGCATTGTGCCTCTCTAGCCGGTATTTATAAGGTCAAGAAGGCGGAGCATGCAGTGTTATAGATGTGAAACCGGATTTGTACTGAACCTTTTAGGCCCAACATATCCAAGCTGTCATTCCTTACTTATAGTTGATGCAAAGAGAATGTAGTTTAACTGTAGCGAAGAAAAACGGAATAACTCTGAAAGCAGAATAGAAGCTTTATTCTTAAAGATTGCACTCCTGGTAATATATCCTTTACTCGTGTGCGGAAGGTTCTTAGGGATTATTTTAAATTCATCCTTCCTTCTCTCCCATTGCCCTATTCCCTTCTTTGTTGCATCACACATTTGAGCAGCATCTGTGTGTCAGCAACGTGCTGAGTATTGGGTTCCAACAGCGAACATTGTGCTCCTTGTCCTCAGGGAGAGTTATTAAGTCATTCTTCTCAACCCCAGCTGTGCATGTAAACCTTAAAAAAGTACAGGTGCCGAGGCCCCTGCCCTGGAGATTCTGATCCGTGGTTCCGAGGTGAGTAGATAGTAGGTGACAGGCAGTAGGCAAGTACAATTCTCGGAAGTGGGGCTGTAGGATAGTTAGTCCTGGGGAGTGTCATCTAGTCCAGTTGGAAGATCAGGATTGGTGGAGGAGTGAAGGTGTAGGTACATGGTGGAAGGTGAAAGCCTGTCTTAAGTTTTTGGAATAACATGCATGGACTGTAAGAAGAGAAAGCATGGGAAATGGGTAGTTTGTTGTTGTCAGAGCATGGGCAAGGAGGCAAGGAGGAGCAAAAAGTGAGACTGGAGAGGCAAGAGGGTCCAAATCACTCAGGGCTTTGTCAGCAGTTTAAAAAATCTGAATTTTATCCTGATGAGTTTTATTTATTTATTTATTTGTCTGTCTGTAGGGGCACGCCCGCAGCATATGGAGGTTCCCAGGCTAGGGGTCGAATTGGAGCTGTAGCCGCTGCCTATGCCACAGCCACATCACCGTCAGATCTGAGCTGCGTCTGCAACCTATACCATAGCTCACGGCAATGCTGGATCCTTAACCCACTGAGTGAGGCCAGGGATCGAACCTGTGTCCTCATGGATATTAGTCGAGTTCATTAACTGTTGAGCCAAGATGAGAGCTCCTTTATCCTGATGAGTTTTAAGTCGTAGAGTGATGTAAGATTATATTTTCATACCATCATTCCTGCTGCTCTATAGAAAATGGCTTTGAGGGAGATAAGAATAGAATTTGAAGACTTTTACAGAAGTGTGGGCAAGGAGTGCTGTGGCTTAAATCAAGAGAGTGGCAGTGGAGATTCAGAGAATTGGAAAATTTAAAGAAATACTCAGTTGTTAGAACATACTGACCTTGGTTAAAGTGGATGTGTTGGGGGAGTGGGATGAGAGATGTCAGTGTGTCAGATGCTTACGTTCTTGGCTTAGGGTCACGGGATGACCATTCATTAAGTTGGAAATACGGGAGAAGGGGTGGATATGGCAGGGAAAGCTGATGAGTTTAGTTTAAACTTAGTGAGTTTGAGGTGCCAACTGACCACCCAAGTAGAGTTATCAACTGGGCATTTAGGCATAAATGGTCTGAAGCACGAGAAGAGGGAGAGAGAAGTTGAAACCCTGTGAGTGCATGAGATGGTCCAGTGTGTGTAGGGAGGGGAGAAGGTCTGGGTTAGAACCCTTAGGGATCCAGCATTTTTAGGAACAGAAGAGAAAAGAGGGAGCCTTAGAAGAACATTGAAAAGGAGTAGTGAAGGCAAAAGAACTTTTTAAGAAGGAAGGAGTGGTCAACAGTGTCATAAGAAGTTAGTAATATTTTTATGTGCTTTAACAAGAATGTTCTGTCAGAAGGAAGAGCAGTTTCACGGCCTGGAGAGAAGAGGGTGCAGAGTGTGAGGTAAAAGGATCCTGAGTAATAACAAATCATGTTGTATCCCTTAAACTAATACAGTGTTATATGTCACTTGTATCTCAGTAAAAGTGGAAAAAATAATCACAAGTTGACACATGTTTCAAGAAGTTTGAGCCAACAGGTAGGATGGATGGGTGGTAACTGGAGGAGGAGTGGGGGAGGACAATTGTTGAGATAGGAAAAATACAATTATTCTGTTGTTTCCCTCCTAGAGTGATCATTCATTAAAGGCCCTCTGTGAGCCAAGCTCTGTGCTCTGTGCTGAGAATAGATCTTAATTCTAGTGGAATAACTACTTAATAATTGAATAACAAACAAATAAAAATAATGAGAAGCACTATGAAGGAAATAAGCAGGAAGCTGTGGCTGAGGAGAACAGTGAGACCTACTTAAGATAGTGTGGTCAATAAAGGCCTCTTTGAGGAGGTACTTGTTTGTTTATGTGGTTTCAAGTCTCTCTCTCTCTCTCTCTTTTTTTTTTTTTTTTTTTTTGCTTTATGGCTCCACCTGCAGCATATGAAAGTTCCCAAGCTAGGGGTGGAATCAGAGCTGCAGCTGCCAGCCTACACCACAGCCACGACACCACCAGAGCCAAGCTGCACCTGCAGCCTACACCACAGATTGCAGCAATGCCTGGATCCTTAACCCACTGAGGGAGGCCAGGGATTGAATCTGCATCCTCATGAATACTAGTCAGATTCTTAACCTGCTGAGCTACAACCCAAACTCCTGAGATCTTTTTTTCTTTTTTAAGTTGAAGTATAGTTAGTTAACAGTGTTATGTTGGTTTCAAATGTACAGCAAATCAATTCAGTTACACATACATATATATGTCCTTTTCAGATTCTTTTCCATTATAGGTTATTATAAGATATTGAGTATAGTACATTGTGCTGTACAGTAGGTCCTTGCTGTTTTATCTGTTTTATATATAGTAATGTGTATATGTTAATCCTAAATTCCTTATTTATCTTCCCCGTTATCCCTTTTGGGAACCGTAAATTTGTTTTGTGTGTCTATGGGTCTATTTTTATTTTGTAAATAAGTTCCTTTGTATCATCTTTTTAAGATTCCATGTATGAGTGATATCATATGATAGTTGTCTTTCTCTTTCTGACTTCACTTAGTATGATAATCTCTAGGTCCATCCATGTTGCTGCAAAATGGCATTATTTCATTCTTTTTTATGGCTAATATTCAGGTTCCTTAAAAAAAAAAAAAACTAGAAATCAAGTTACTATATGATCCTGCTATTCTTCTCCTGGGCATATATCCAGAGAAAAATCTAATTTGAAAAGATACATGCACCCCAGTGTTCATAGCAGCACTGTTTACAACAACCAAGAGGTGAAAGCATCCTCAATGTCTATCGACAGATAGATGAATGGATAAAGAAAATGTGGTACATATATGTGAAGGAGGTGTCATTTTAAACTGAGATCTGAAGGATAAGAAAGAGACAGGGAGTAAATAGCCTGGGAAAGAGTATCTCATTCAGAGAGGGCATTAAGTGCATCGGTCCGGGGAAGGAAGCAACTTGGTGTATCCCAGAAACCAGCAGGAACAGAAGGTTTTTGTGGTTACAGTGAGGTGAGCCAAGAGAGTATTGTGAGGTGGGTTCAGGTATGCATGGTACTAGTTTGAGTTTTATTCAAGAACAGAGGGAAGCCATTGGAAGATTTTATGTGGAATGACACAATCTGATTTTAAATTTAAAAAATGTCACAATGACTGTTTTGTGGACAGTGGGTTACAAAATGGAGAACAGAAGCAAGGAAGTAGGTTAGAGGTGACTTGGATTAGGGTGGAGGTGGAGAGAAGAGGATGGTAGTGAAATATATTGTGAAGAAGAATGAACATGATCTGACTGATGAGTGTCCAGAAGGTCAAGGCACAGGGAAGAGGGAACCTTTCAGTATCTGTTTAGTGTCAGCATAAATGCTAACACCATTTACTGAGGGGGGACAAACAGGGCCCCAGATTTTCAGTGTAGAATGAAAAGCTCCCATTTTATACATGTTAAAATTCATTTGCATAGGAGAGATTTTAACTCCACATTGAATGTAGATATGCAGAGGTTAGAGGAAAAGATTGGTCTGTAGATAAGACATTTAAAATTAGTTGGTGTATAGATGTATTTCAAGCTATGAGGATGGACAAAATCGCCAAAGAAGAGAGTGTAGAGCCAAATTCTGAGCAATGCTAGTATTTTGAAGTCAGAAAGAGACAGATCTTACAAAGAATATTGAGAAAGCAGCTAATGAAGTAGGCAACTCGGAAGAAGATGGTATCATGGAAGCCCGGAAGGGTGTTTCAGGAATGAAGGGAAGAAGCAACTCTGTTGAATGGTTTCTAATAAGGTCAGAAAAATGGCTATGGATTTGGCATCATCTAGATTAAAGGTTATCATTGTAAAAGCATGTTCAGTGTTGTGGGGTCAAAAGAAGAGTGAAAGCAGGTGATGAAGTAGAGCTATCACCATTTGCACTAGAGCTATTAGAATCCATCAAATTCATTCTTTCCAGGACTGTTGTATGGTCCAACCTTTCACTATTGATGAGAATTTGCTTTGTTTTCATTTTTGCCTTTGAAAATAAGACTATAATGAACATTCCACACTCTCCCACCCCCACGGTGTGTGTGTGTGTGTGTGTGTGTGTGTGTGTACCATCTTTAAACTGGTATATTTGGGCAGGAGAGATTCTAGCAATGGGCTTACTGGGTTGAAGAATATAGATGTTTTATGTAATTTTAGCTGTTATTGATAATTACTTTCCCCAAAGACTGGAACAATTCACATTTTCACCAGCAGTTTTTGAGATATTGATGATGCAGGGAAATAGGGTCTGACTGAAGATGCAAAGTCCTTAAATGGGTAAGAGGAAATGGGGTCTAAAGTACAAGTGAAAGTACTGGGCTTTGATAAGGAAAGGGACACTTTCTCTATAGTAATGGGAGGAAGAAGAAAATTTTAGATGCCCATAATTTTGTAGTTTTGGTAGTAATAACATGAGAACATTCTAGAGTCTCAGTGAAATAAGTTATGAAATCATCAGTTGAAAAGAAGGAACTTGGAAAGCTCAAAGTATGAAATCAATCCTAGAAAGTAAAAAAGTGTATATAGTAGGATTGCTGAGTCATCTTGAATTTAAAACATAGTTGGAGTCCGTGGTTTTCTCTAGCTTTATGCTGTTACTTGGGTTTGTACTCAGGTTAAAGTGGATACCTTATCTAAGTGGTTACTAGGACTGGTGGTTCCTAGGACTGGAGTTTACTAAGCAAGTGTAATGGAGGGGAGGGGGACCAGGGAGAAGAGAATACTTTGCAAGGGAATGATTATAGATAGACCATAAAATCTAAGCTGAACAAAGAGGGACAAAAAGGGTTGGCAGACTGTGGCAGAATCAGTAGGTTAGAAGGTTCAATGAGCATGAAAAATTTTTAGCAACAGAAATAGTAAAATCCATGAATGGGAAGGATGGGGAGAGGTGTTGGAATGTGGGATGTGTGAATTTAGAACTTTGTCACGGGTAAGGGTTTCTGTTGCCCAAGTCATGGAGTTGAGTTGCCCATGGATTTGAGTCACTGAAATAGAGTGGAAGAAGGGTCCTTGAGAGAGGTTGTCAGGACCTGGGAGGCCAAGGCATTGTGTGCATGGCATACATTCTTGTTGACATAGGATGACAGGAGTGTGAGTGGAAGGGAAGTAAGCCAGGAGTACAGGTTTTCAGGAGGGCGGAATGAGGGCAAGTTAGTAGATAATGGTGACAACGAGGGGATAGGGGCCTGAACTTTCCAAGAACACAGAGATTCAGACAAAATGGGAAGAAGCCTGTTGGGAGTAGTAGTGGGAATAAGCATGGTTGCCTCCTCTACCTCCTGGCCCTGCTATTTATAGGGCATCGAGAGAAAAAAAAAAATCACTTCTTGAGAGGGCTGCTGGGGAAAAAAGGTTTATGTGGTGGTGATAAGGGAATCAGGAGCGAGGGAGAGGTTGGGAAGGGCAAGGTTGGCTAGCAGAGGCTCCTGACAAGGAAAAATAGATAGGCTGTCGAGTCTTGGTGGCGGGATTACCCTTGGCCTCCTCTTGAAGGGAAGGAGGATGGGCAGCAGGCCTGGCTGCAGTTGGGTGGCCAGAGGTTGGTGTTTCTCGCTCTGCTCTGCAGGAGGCAGCAAGAAGAGCTGCTCAGGAGGTGTGAGAGGAGTGGAGGAGGTTTGAAGTGGCAGCTGTGGAGAATGGAAGTGACATGTAGAAGGATCCTCGGGAGATGGTGAGGACAGTGGAGACTGGAGATTATGAGTTAGGCATAAACTTCTCCCTTCCCACCCTTCCAATTACACATGTAGTATCTACTTTCCCCTAGTCCCACCAAACTGAATTAATTACTTTCTAGTCTATGTTTCCACAGTATTAAACACCTACTTTTATATCTCTTTATCCCATGGTGTTACAGTGATTTACCTGGTTTTCCCTTTTGGCTGTGAGTTCCTAGACAGTAGGTTCTATCTCAGCTTTCTCCTCTTCAAGATCACCTGAAATAATGACTAGGACATAACAGGTGCTCAGTTAATGTTCACTGCAGTGAATCAATTACGCAAGTATACTTATTTTCTAAAAGTTCTTTTCCTTCATTGATGTGCCATGATACATTCTAAGCAACTCACGGTTTCTGTGGGCACAGAATGTAATTAAGGGTAAGCTATCCTGTTTCCATCTCATATAAGAGCACAACTTGTGCAGAAGGTTAAAATATCCCACTTGTCTCTAGAGGTTTGGCATGAATTTATTTGCCTTTGAAATTTCTGTCAGCAGAACCTTTGTTTGCCTTGTTATCAACCTTACCATTTGGCCATTAAGGACATTCTTTGCGATTATGGTGAATGGCCATATTCTTTTGAGTGAATGGTTCTGTGCTAGGTGATTTGCAAGCTGTGGGAGGCTTGACATGGAGACAGCTTCTCTTATAAAAAGAAGTCAATAAGGAAAATTGAAAAGTCACATCGCTTTCAGAATGTTGGCAATATTGTACTGACATGAAGACCATACAACCGTGGAAAAATATTAATTTGCCCATTAACGTGCTCATATTGTTTGTGGGTAGGAAAATGAAGGTACATTAACTATTGTTCATGTTCTGTGTCAGTAGCCACAACCTAAGGAGGCTTCCTTAGGTTCCAAGATAGAATTATAGAATCTCATGTTAAAAGACCCCGTAGGCAGCACCTGCCACCCAGGACGTTTGAGTCCGTTCTTCAACATCCTCACCAGGTGGGTGTCAAGCATCTGCTTGCGTACGTCTAGGGCTCTGCACTTCTGAGAACAGGAGCCCTTTATACTCGTAGAAATGATTAAGGACTCAAAGAGCTTTTGCTCATGCAGAGTATATCTATCAATGATTACTTATTTAAAAATGTTATAATAGGAGTTCCCGTCATGGCTCAGTGGTTAACAAATCTGACTTAAGTACCATGAGGTTGCGGGTTCGATCCCTGGCCTCGCTCAGTGGGTTAAGGATCCGGCATTGCCATGTGCTGTGGTGTAGGTTGCAGATGCAGCTCGGATCCCGAGTTGCTGTGGTGTAGGCCGGCGGCTACAGCTCCGATTAGACCCCTAGCCTGGGAACCTCCATATGCCGCAGGAACAGCCCAAGAAATGGCAAAAAGACAAAAAATAAATAAATAAAAATTAAAAAAAAAAAAAGGAAAACAAGCTTTGACTTCATTGACCTCCTGAAGGGTCTCAGGGGCCCCTAGGAGTCCCTGGACCCTACTTTGAGAACTCTGCTGTCTTGTCCCCAAGAGATGGGGTGAATCATTGAAGTAAACTGTTAGTGACTGGAAAGAAAGAAAGAAAAAAAAAAGATACAAAAGGGGTTAAGAGACATGTCAACAAAAATTGAGTGCCTGCCATGTGCCTGAATGTAAAACACTGAAAATAAAATACTAACACTTAGATCAGTTGTTCCTTATATTCTTCAGTATGAAGATGCTTTTTTTTTTTTTTTTTTGCTTTTGCGGCATATGGAAGTTCCCAGGCTAGGGGTCGAATCAGAGCTGCAGGTGCCAGCCACAGCCCCAGCAACACCAGATCTGAGCTGCATCTGAAACCTACACCATGCTCGTGGCAAAGCCAGATTTTTAACCCACTGAGAGAGGCCAGGGATTGGTTCTGTATCCTCATGGACATTGGCTTGGGTTCTTAACCCACTGAGCCACAACAGCAACTGCCAGTATGAAGATGCTCTTTGATTTCAGAAAATATTTCAGGATTGTGAATTAGCTGTTTCACTTATAGCATCCATTCGTTGAGAAAAATGACAAAGACACTATGGATTTAGTTCTCCTTTCATCATCATCATACCAGTTCCTGTGGGCATTAGAAAACAAATACTGCATCTGTGTTTTTATACCCTGTATACTTGATGTGTAGGTCCATGGGGATTAGCAAAACCCTTGTGGGCAACTCTCACTTGGCCTGTATAGCTGCCCCTCCATGATCCATGGGCTGAGGACCATGGTTCTCTGTGTGATCATTTTTCCCCCCCTCGGAAGCCATTCCTCCGTTCCTGTCACCAGTTGTAAAGGTGTGGAGTGATAGAGTTGTTCTGAAGCCATTGCGACTTTTGATGCCTTCAATTAGGATTGCTGGGTGTCATAAAGAAAAGCCAAAGACAAATAGATGCGTGTGCTTCTGGGGCTTTCTGTTCTCTTCATCTGCACTTCTCTTGCCAAGAGCAATAGATGTCCAGCTGCAGACGGAGCCCGTCTCCCTGCCCTGTGAGATGGTGCTGGAAGCTAATGGAAGAGAATTGTGTTGAGAGAGTTAATACTGAGTTAGAGAAAAGTGGGAATGTGGCAGTAGTGCAAGGGGAGGAGTGAGAAATTAAATGGTATCTTTTTAGAAGTCTGCCTTACTGCAGTCTACATTGCTCCTTGGGGATTATTCTACTGAGTACAAGAAAATCAGCAAGCACTTCCTGAAAAACCCAGATGAAATTACTGCCATAAATTTTTATTTTTTTTTCATGGTATAAAACCCTTAATTTAGACGGGGAGGGTTTATTACCAGTGTTTTCTTGGCATGGCTAAGTTTCATTAATTTCAGATGACAAGCTCACCCCCTCCCCCCCGCCCCCAATATGTAGAAAGTACAATTTGTTATTGGTTTGCCTCTGGCTCTGGAGACCTCATTAAGGGCCCGAGAAAGGGATTCTTTCTCTTTTTCTTTGACACCTTTCTGTTTTCTACAGGATTCAGGCCATTTGCTGTGTCACATGGAAAGTATGTTTGGTGTGTGTGTAAGGAGGTTAGCAGATAAAACTGGCAGTGTTTATACCTTTTAAATATTTATTTGAAATGACTATTGCAAGTTAAGAAATTGTTTCCACAGTGTTCAACTAAGATAGGGACCTCAGCTCAAGATGAGGTTTCTGAAAAGAATGTGGGCACATTTAGACAGGAAAACTGATTTAGTTGTTCTGACAGTTCATATGTAACATACCTGGTTGTTTGAAAGCAAGAACAAGATGTCAACAGAATATTGTATTTACTCACACACATAAGACATAGCGTGCTGCACCTCCAAGTTCTTGTTCCTATCAGAATCCTGTGAGCATATCTTGCAAACAAGGGAAATAATCTATGGTGTTTTGTTTTGTTTTTCTCTGCATGGTAATATGGAATCTATTGTAGTGTGAATAAAAGGAGTCGCAGGAGATTCATTACTGTCTGTGAAGTGTACTGTCTGTGTCTTTCAGCATGTGATTCTTTATTTTACTTACAAAGCAGATATAAAAATTAGCATTGAGGTGATAGAGAATATATATTGCATAAATAAGCAATTCAAACAAAAGTTCCACCATTATAACAAATAAATACCCTGCTTCAGAAGTTGGAGATTAGCATTCCGTTACACTAAATGCTTGACAATTAATTAGCTATTGTCTATAAAGTTCCCAAGATGACAAGTTACTTAAATACTGTTATTAGGAGTAGCTGGATTAGTAATAATACTGTTCAAGTGCCATTGGCAACAATGAGGAGATTTTAAAAATAAAGATAAATGCGTGTGATCCTAGTCAGAGTGATTTGTGTACTGAATGCAGAGCGGGCCGTGCCTGCTCGGTGTTTCCTGGGACTGCAGTGTGCAGGGTGCAGGACTTGGCACCACGTTGGGAGGAGGATGAGACAGAACTGCTTATTAATTTGTTAATGTTTTTTCTTTGCTTTTTGTGTATTGCTTAACCCCTTGTCAACAGAGTGTTCATTTAGCAAAATTAAAGGGAAAATAAGAAAGCTGACAGAAAATAGGCTTGGCAGAAGGCCAAGTGTAAAAGATGAACCTCTAGCCATTGCTGACAGGCATTGTTTAGATTCCAAATATGCTAGATCATTCATTAGTATGTGTGTGTATTTTTAAAATATGGTATATAATTGGTATGGAGAAAAATGTGTGGGGACTTCACTTGATTGTACAGATTTTTGTTCTGCAGAATTTATATCCTTAGGGGCCCATCCATTTTGGATGTAATTTTGTAAGAAGATCAACGCAGAACCGAGAACTGGCCCTGTGCAGTGATGGGAGGAAGTCACCCGAGGAGGTGATGCGTAGGCACCTTTATTAAGGAGAGTGAAACGTACAAGAAGAATGGGGTAGGGCTTATTGATATTTCGAGTCAAAGATTTAGAGAATCGGATGGTGTGCAGAAGCAGTGGTACTGCTTCCCGGGTCCCTTTACATTGCCTGGCCTCTGCTGCCGTCAGGTTTGGGCTCTGTAACTAGTTCAAGCCAATGGCCTGTGAGCAGAAGGGAGGTATGGCCCCTCCCAGCCAGCGCATCCACTCCACCCTTTGTGGATTAATTCCTGCTCTGAATTTTTTTGTGTGTCTTTTTTTTTTTTTTTAAGGGCTGTGCCTGCATCATATGGAAGTTTCCAGGCTAGGGGTGAAATCAGAGCTACAGCTGCCGGCCTACGCCACAGCTCATGGCAACACCAGATCCTTAACTCACTGAGCAAAGCCAGGGATCGAACCCGCATCCTCACGGATCCTTGTCGGGTTCGTTAACCGCTGAGCCACGAAGGGAACTCCGATGAAATTTTTTTTTTTTAAGGTGCTAGATAATAAGACA
Organism: Phacochoerus africanus; assembly: GCF_016906955.1. Lineage (NCBI taxonomy): Eukaryota > Metazoa > Chordata > Mammalia > Artiodactyla > Suidae > Phacochoerus > Phacochoerus africanus. The sequence goes on along the minus strand of NC_062552.1, from coordinate 35,242,181 downwards.
AAATAGAGCCATACATATTTTGAAATATATATGCACCTCTAAATAATGGCAGAAATTCAGCTTGTGTTCCGCAGACCTGTTTAGCACAATCTGCTATTTAGAAGTATGTGGGGCATTCTCTTCTCCATGGACATGAGTTGTGGATGACAGACTCGTTCTGGGGCTGTGACTGGTCCTTAAACCTCAGATGAGTCCCGGAAAAACCCCATTGTGGGAAAAACTGGGTTAGGGTGAGTTTGGTTTTAGATATTATAGCCTTAAATTGATAGAAATGACCAGCTTTCTTACCTCTCATACTTTGTTGGGAACCACTCCAGTGCTGACCTTACTGAAGATTTTTGTTACTATGAAGGTGACTTTATAGTCAGTGTTTCTGTAAAGCCAACAAAATTTCAAAAAAGCAGTGTTAAGACCGAGAACACCTCAGCCTTAAATCCATCTGTTTTCAGCGTACCTGACGCGTATTATCCTCGTTGACTGCCTCTTTCTATAAACCTGGCCGTTGCCACCTTGCTTGATTGCCTGCAGTTTGATTCTAATGAAGCTCATTTAATTAAGACTTGAAAAAATACCTTCTTTGCTGCTTGGGACTTGAGAATAGCTGGGTCTGAAGCCTTTGCCTGCAGTGATGGTTGTTCAACTCGTTGGTTGCAGTTTTATAGTAACAGGTTTGGAAATCCTCTAGCACATGATGATTTTCGTGTGAGAGAGGTCTGGTTGTAAGAAGTAGTTACTGTATTGATAATAGTTCTTTCCTGCTGAGTACTGTATTCTTTTCTTGCCCCTGCTCTCTCCCGCTTCCTTTTCTCTCTCTCTCCTTTCCACGTAATGATCTGGGAAACTCTCAAAGGAACCCCATGCCGCTGCCATGTGTGGGGTCCAGGAATCCTGATCATTTTGAAGAGCTACCCGGTTCTAACACTATCCTTAGGAAATATCTTACTGAATGTAGCATCTTTTGTGGTGAGTGAAATGTTAAAAGAGGGAATGCAATTTGAAAAAAAAAAAAAAAAACCTTAGGGGCCTACATTAGAGAATATAGATCACAAATCAATATAAAGTTCAGATAATACTTTATCCAGAAATCATATGTGACAGCAACGGGATGTGGGAAAAGTTCCCTCCATGTGTCCATTTTGAGAAATACAGTGTTTTTATTTGGTACAGTTGCATATTCATTTCTAACAGACTGCATCTTAAAAGGATTGGACTTTTATAGATTCTATGAATATTCAGAGAGTCACCAAAACCAATTCTGTCCTTTACCTTAAGCATCTAGACCCATCTGTCATTTGCTTGCTAGTCCTAGCTCTGTATTGTGAGATTTCCCTTTTGATAATAAGATATTCCCCATGTGGATGGGAGGGACATACTGGTACCTTTGCTGCCATGGTTCAAAGTTTCCACCCTCAGAGTGGATCTTGGAGAGAGAGGGAGGGTGTGTGCGTGTACGTGTGCGTGTGTGTGTGTGTGTGTGAGAGTGAGTGCGTGCGTGTGCGTGTATGTGTGTGTGTGTGTGTATTGCCAGGCCCTGCCCACTTTGGGATCTGGCATCAACTGTCTTAAGCTTTTAGGGCATTGTTTAGGACACTGATGCAGAAGGGGGAGGTATAATGGCTGTTGCCACTAGTAAGTCATCAGGGTACTTGGCAAGCTGGCAAAAGCTGGAAGCCTTATCCATTTGCATTTTAATTGGTGTGACCATTAGCCTAAAGCCTGAATTTTAAAAGTTGTCCCTTGAGCCCTTTCTCCCTTTTACCCTCTCATTTTCCTGAAGCTGATTTGCATCTTTAGAAAAAAAATGTTTCTCAACATTGTAAAACTCATGTCCTTTTTTGGTAAACTCAGAAATTATACACCTCTGTTAATATTATTTAAAATATCCATTAAATATTGTAAGAATTGTAACAAAAGAATCAAGGCAATGGCAGTCTTAGAAGATTGCCTTTTTTTTTTTTTTTTTTACTTTAGTCACAGGGGATCAGTGTGAAAGTGTGGTCTGTTTGCTAGCCACAAGCGTTTTTCCCATTCTTGCTAGTGACAGAGCACAGCATAGGTCACTTTCACATCAAGCCTGTTCAACTGCTTTGTTTTCATGGTCACAAAGGGCAAGAGCGCCTGCTTTGCAAATGTAGTCTATTTTATTTTGACAATGCTTTGCGAATATAGTCTATATAATTCTGACAATGCATGTTCAGACTACATGTGTGCCCATCTTCCCCAGGAATGATTTGGTATCACTCCCATACCATTTCCCACCACCTCACTGCTTTAAGTACTTAACTATGAAGAGAGAAAGACATGACAGTAATTAAGATGGGCTAAGTAAGCCATTCTTATTCATGAGCACAGCCTTGTCTCTCAGCCACCATCCCCATCCCTGTGGGGCTCTGATATTGCCCCTCCTCTCTGCTGTCCCAGCCACCTCCAGATCTGCCTGCAAGGTCACACTGGGTTTTGTGGACTCATCCATATGACTCCCTATCTCCTGACCCTGGTTCCAGTCCTCCTAGACCAAGGGAGAAGACCTAAGGAGAAGATGGGAGAATAGGTCTTCCACGTTCTTGCAGGGGTAGGAATGGCGTTCTTGAGGATCTCCAAGAGGCAGGCACTGGGCTGAGGATTCTGCTTGCCTAGTTATACCGAATCCTCAGAAGGTTCCCACGAGGTGGGAACAATTATCTCTATTTTGTAGATGAACAAACGAAGGCACAGAGGTGTTGTTTGCACCACGGTCTGTGGTGGTGGAGTCAAAATCCAAAGTCATATCTCTTTATATTGAGCTGCTTTTGTTGTTTCCAATGAAATGCACGATCCTTTCAAAAACATGTTCAAACTTTTCTCATCTTTGGGTAGGCAAAAGAAAAATTAATGAGACGATCATTATTCTTTTGAAAATAACTACCTTATTCTGCCTAGCAACTATTTGCTGTAGGGTTTGGGGCAGTACTTTCATACCATGCAGTTGATACCATAGAAAAACCAAGAGTATAATAATAATTTAATTCATGTTTTAGGTTATTATAAATAGAATTATAATCTCTTTTCATATCAGAAATACGTATATTTTTAAGAATGGAAGCAGTATAGATTGGCCTAAGGGAGCTTTTTTTATAACCTGTAAGGGTAAATTTCTTTTCCAATTTCTTCAGAATAATATTTGGAGCCCTTAAATTTGGATCTATTCTAATAGTTGTAATGATGAAAAAGGTATGTAAATACAATGAACCTTCTATAGTTACTTAAAAACAGATGTTCACATATATAAAAAAATGAGTAAAAGGCATCTCTGTAATTTTGAACTTTCCATATGTACTTATTGTCTTGTATAACAAGCAAAAGAGACGTTTATAATCTCACACTCTAGATAGAGCTTAAATTTTAACATGTAAAAATTAATACCATCTCCCATTATTCCAGGCTTATAGAAAACAGTGTACTCATCATTGAAACTGTGTATGTCAGTGTAAGGATTTGCTTTGTTTTTTTTTTAATCTCCAGAACACTTCTCAGGAACAAATTAGATTTAAATTTGAAGAAAAAAAAAAGCTTTGAATTTGGTGAAGGAAATCTGTCAATGGAAAGATGGTCAGGTGTTGAAAATATGTGCTGTGATAAACAATTGTCTTAAAACAACAATGACTAAGGTGTATTATCACCATTCAAAATGGAACAAAATTGGCTGCTGAACTTTGGCCTTTAGAAATTGTATCTTGAGCCTTTGACCACTGGAGGGCGCTATGTTACTGCAAACCACTCACTAAAGTCAGAAGTCGTCAAATCTCTTCATTTGTTCTTACTAAAAAGATAAAGGATTTATGTTCTTGTAATGCCAAATCAGTTCATACTTAACATTCAGCCTTTAGCTGTAGAAACTTGTTTGAATGACAGTAATGTCTTCATTTCAAGTTATTTAAATGTTTAATGCTGTATAATTTACTCAAATGTGTATAATCCTTTATTTAACTTGATGAAAATAATGTACTGTTAACATTGTTTTTAGCATTAATTAATGTGACTAATTGAAGTTTGAAACACTAAAACCAATTTCCCTGTTGTGTTGCATCATCAGACTGTAGAGAAATTTCCCTCTGGCCTGGTCTGATCTCTCTTCTGTCCCCCCCTCAGCCCTGCTTGGTGCCCCCTACAATGTTTTACCCTCCCTGCTATTTCTGTAGCTAATTTGATTTCAGTATACCCACTGCTACGGTTGGTAGCAAAACTGATGAACTGTAGCTCGTTTCTCCTCTGAAAACTTTGCAATGCATTATGATAGGAGCTTCCTAGCATTACTTTATTGTTCCAGAAATGAATGTAGTGATGATTAACATCACTAAATCACTATAAGCACTTAAGCAGAGGGAGAAAAATGGAAGTAGGTGTTGACGTCCCTAGTCCTGGCAGTCGGTGAAAGCTCATTTTCAGCAGGAAATGGTGGAACCTCAGTATTCTTACCTGAAGACCCCATCAGCACAGCTTTCGTTGCCACTGACTCTCAGTAATAATGAAAAACAAAACCAAAGCCCCTGCTGTTTTCAAAGCTTTAGTCTGGTCTTGGAAATGAGAGGAGTATAAGTCAAAACCAGGTAACACCTTTCTGGCAGCTTGCTTGTACTGCTGTGATGTGTTACAGTAAAACGGCCCATTACAGTTCTCTGTTTGTAGGCATAAATAATTCTTTCTTGTTAAACATTGCTCTTCCAGGGTGCCAGAGGAAGGAGCAATTTTACTCACTGTAATTGTGATACATGTCATGTATTCAAAGTAATTGTTAGGTCACTGCATACTTTGTTGTTATTCTAAACGCTACAGAAGTTTTCTCTATAACCTGGACAGTTTTCAAAGGGTTAAAAATGCAGGAGTATCTCATTCTTTTTAGGTTAAATCTTTGATGTGTATTGTCTTGGGGAAAAAATGTTGTCTTGGTTTTAAAAAACACCTATAAACAGAATTGCTCAACTCCTCCTACTATTTATGTAATCATGTAATCCTTTATACATAGTGGCACTATTTTATTTCGTATATGAAATCTTAAATTGAAAGCTTAAATTTAATTCCATAATCAAAATGCACATTGGCTCTGGTTTGTTTACTAACCATTTTAACAAGAATTCGTATGGTATTTCTTGACACTGTAATTTTCCTTATAATTTTAAACATTATGTATTTTATAAATATACATATATGTAAATATGTGTTTTAAACATTATGTGCATATTTGCTTATATATACGCACATAATTGTTATCTCAGTCGAGTAAAGCAAAATAATTGAAACGAAAACTATACTTAAATATATGCTATATAGCAGTTTTAGGATGTGAGCTTATGAAATTAATGACTAATAGATCTAAGTTTTTAAATTATTATGTTAGTTGTGTCATTCTTGTCTTAAATCCATAAATGACAAGACTGCCCAGGGTTTTTTGGGGGGTTTTTTTTTGGTCTTTTGTCCTTTTAGGGCCGCTCTCGCGGCATATGGAGGTTCCCAGGCTAGGGGTCTAATCGGAGCTGTAGCCGCCGGCCTACGCTAGAGACACAGCAACTCAGGATCCAAGCCGTGTCTGCGACCTACACCACATCTCATGGCAACGCTGGATCCTTAACCTACTGAGCAAGGCCAGGGATCAAACCCGCAACCTCATGGTTCCTAGTCGGATTCGTTAACCACTGAGCCATGACGGGAACTCCAAGAATGTCCAGTTTTTTAGAAAGAACCCTTCCTTCCAGATGGTTCCTAGAAAATCATTTAGGGAGTAGATGTAAATATCAGCCCCATTTTACAGTGAAGGAAGCGACACTGTCAGAACGTGAAGACTACTTTCCCAAGATCACGTACTAGCAGGTGGAAAGCTGGGTGCAGCCCAGGTTCTTGCCCTCCACTCCGCTCCCTCCTTGGAAGGCTGCTGTGAGGGAGAGACCAGGAGAGGCCTACACTGGATGGCTGGCCCTCGTTTCCCATGTGTCGGAGACTTGCTCAGGCTGTGCGTGTGTGCCACTTTTCTCATCTTTAAAATGGGACCTGGTTAGTCTTTTTCCAGTTTTGTTCAAGACGGAGTAAACACTAATGGAGCTGCAATTTATTGGGAATTTTGAGCTTGGGGGTAAAAAGCTATTTAAGTGTAGTTTTCACCTTCCATGTTTTTAGAAGGGGGGAGAGGCTCTTTTCCTTTACGTGAAAGACAACAGACAAGCTTGAAGAGGAAAGTCAACAGACGGGTGAGGCATCCTACATCATTGAAATACAGGGAAATATCTCTTTAATTAGTCTTAATAAATCTCGTTGGGCTCCTGGAGGACTGAGGATTTGTCTCTTCCCTCATTGCCTCCTAGCTTTTCAGTTTCTTCTTTTCTCACTTGAGAATGAGATTCTTTTCTTTTAATGTAGTTGTTGGTATATGATAATAGGCTGATTTCTTTAAGAGATGCAGTGTTATCAGTGTTTGACTGCTAAGATTAAATTAAACCATAAATTAGGACATAACATTTCCTAAAGACATTTTATGTTTTAATCAGTGCTAAGATGAAAAAGATAACTACTAAACCAGCAATAAAGTGAAGAAAATGAACCAGTGTTATTACTTAGTATTATGCAAGAAAAAAGTAATTGCTAAGTACATGTAAATAAATACTAGTTAGTTGGTTACCAATTAAAGGTAAGGACTTTAGCTCGTTCATGTGATTTCTTGTGTCTCATGTGACCTGGACGCAGGACTTATTGGTGGCACCCGCAGCACTGCTACTGTTATTTAACCGACCCTCTGCCTTTCCTGTCAGCAGCATGATTCTTCAGGGCAGGTTTTGTTTTTCACAGTGCTGCATTTGCAGGTACTTCACAGGGACGGGAGACAACACTTTCATCTCCACTACAACCCTGCCGGCCTGTTCTTGAAACCATTTTTTCTTGTGCCTACACTCGAGTTCCACTGTCTCTTGTCCTTTCTCGTCTCTGAGGCCCAATCCATGCCTGTCCTGGAAGAGCTCCCTCTGGACGAGCCTTTAACGCCTTCTCTCTTTCACCTCTTTCGTATCTGAGTCCCTTTTTGGGTTTTGTCTTTGGGCTTTTATGCCCATATGTAGCATTCTCAGTCCCCAGCTAACTCAGCAGGAACCCCAGTGAGGTGTTGCCTCCTCTGGGTACGATCTGCCCACTAGTGTTGAGCCATTTTTTAGCTTTGGTTCCTTCTGCCTTTGACCCTGCAGATCACGCTGACTTCTTGAAAGAATTCCTATAACCAACACAACATGCAGAAAGGACCACAGACCTCCCGTGTCAGATGTTCCCTTTCACATCTTTCGCCTTTGACTCTTTATCCGCAGGTCTCCCTGGGGTGTGGATCTAACCACCCTCAGGGCCGAAGGCGGAGTTCCCTCTTTACACGTGTCAGGTAAGCATGAGCCCTAGAACCCGCAGCATCTTTGGAGGTTGTAGTGTCCACGCATCTCACCCCGTAGGTGAGGTGTATGCGCTCAGAGAGCCTGGGGTCTGTCTCAGACACACAGCAAGTGGGCAGTACCCTCAGGTCTGGCACCCTGGTCTCCTCTTAGTCCATTCCACAGCGTGTCTACTCCACATTCCTCCCGTACGGCCCCCCTGGGGCAGAGCCCTGCAGGCTGTGCACAGTTGGGACTTTTTAGGCTAATAGGTCATTAGCCAGCTCCAGTGGATCATCCCCTGTATGGCCCCACAGTGACTCTGGGCTGTTACTGATCTTTATCACAACAAAAGCAGAGGATTTGACTAGATAGAAATGCAGTTTCTGAAATTAAAAACAAGATTAAAAAGATAAAATTAAAAGGCAAGTGGCAGAGTGGAAAAATACAAAATTTATATTAGAAGAAAAGGTTGGAATCTCTGCTGTTTGATTCTTCAAAGAATCAAACGAACACCCAGAAGAGAAGTGGGAAGGGAACACGTGACAGTGGGGATAGAGGACTCACAAGAGAAGGCAAGTGAATAAATGGCTGTGGTCAAAAAAGGCCAACCTTATCATGAAGCAAAAAGAAACCATTTTGTGCTTATCAGAGGGGAAAATATTTTGAATTATGCTCACGGTCATGTTGGAGAGGGTGAGCTAAAATATTCTGTCATACATGTTGGTTCCAGAAGGATTAATTAGTTACAGCAATAAGGATACATACATACAGTGGAATGGTTCAATAGTTAAAACTGTTTTAGGAGAACTTTATATGACACAGAAATGCTGACAAGTTGACTTGTAACAAGTTAAGTGGGGGAAAAAAAGGTTCTAAAATAAACACTATTCTAATTTTTAAGTGACATATGTGTATATGCATTTTTTAAAAAGCTGTAAGGAACTACACCAAATGTTAAAAATATTTAACACTGAACGGAGGGATTACGAATGATTATTCCCATTAAATTTTATGCTTTTTCTGTAATCAATGAATACCATTTTTAAAATTAAAAAAAAATTAAGCATTTTTGTAAAAGAGATTGGGACCTCACCTACAGATCACAAGTTCTTTACAGATCTGCTAGTTCTCTTCTGACCTTTTGAAAAGCCATCTCCCACTCCTGGCTTTGCAAAACGCGTCTCTGTAGTGAAGGCCACGTGGCACAGAGAGAATCTACCCGACCTAGGAACCAGGATGCGCCTCTGTGCTGTGTGCACATCTTGGCCTGGAGCAGCCACTGTCCCGCCCCCTCCCTCAGGGATTCCTCATTTACAGAGAAAAGGTGTGGGTTCCTAGTATGTCCAAGGCCCTGGGTGCAGCTCTAAAATTGGATCATTCTGATTTCTCCCCCAAACTCAACACTCTCCTTTACTTTTTATGCCCCCTAACATCGTCTCACTGGTCCTAGGTTGAGTCCAGACCCATTTTATTATCTGACTCTGGGGAGTTCTGTCGTCCTTGGTCAAACAAACAAGCCTTCCAAAGATACTTTCTAAAACCTTCAGGGAGTTGCTTTTTCTTAGCAGGTATTTTATTCCCTTTATAGCTGTTTCATACTTTGGTTCTTTAGACCAGGGGCCAGCAAAATTTTTTAATAAAAGACTAGATAGTAAGTATTTTATTTTATGGCTTACAGACTATAAGGAGGCCGTAATCTGCTGTCCTCTGTTCATAACTTTAGAGGAGCAGAAAATTATTTTGTCATATGTAAAAATACTTGCAAACTTTTCTCATATTTCTAAAACAGTTTGTCAAGACTTCGGGATGACAGAAGAGAATTTGTATAATGGGTAACCAGAGCACATTATTTTGTCCAGTTCATCAGATGTCTTTGTGACCAGAAGCTCTAGGATGGAATCTGCTTTATAGGACTGTTTTTTTTATTAAAAATTTTTTAAAATTATAGTTGATTTATAATGTTTTGTCGATGTCTGCTGTATAGCAAAGTGACCCAGTTTATATATATATAATATATATATTCTTTTTCTCACATGATCCTCCATCATGTTCCATCGCAAGTGATTAGATACAGTTCCCAGTGCTATACAAAAGGATCTCATTGCTTATCCACTCCAAATGCAATAGTTTGCCTTTACTAACCCAAATCTCCCAGTCTATCCATCCCACTCCTTCTTACTCTCCCTTGGCAACCACAAGTTTGTTTTCCATGGCCATGAGTTTGTTTCTTCTCTGTAGATAGGTTCATTTGTGGCATATATTAGATTCCAGATATAAGTGATTTCATAGTGGTATTTGTTTTTCTCTTTCTGACTTGACTTAGTATGAGAGTCTCTAGTTCTATCCATGTTGCTGCAAATGGCATTATTTCATTCTTTTTTATGGCTGAGTAGTATTCCATTGTGTATGTGCACCACATCTTTTTTTTTTTTAATTTATTTATTGTTATTTCCTCCAACACACTTTTTTTTCCCCCATTGTACAGCATGGGGACCCAGTTACACATATATGTATATGTAATTTTTTCTCCCATTGTCGTGCTGCATTGTAAGTATCTATACATAGTTCTCAGTGCTACACAGCAGGATCTCATTGTTAATCCATTCCAAGAGCAATAGTTTGCATCCATTAACCCCAAGCTCCCAATCCCTTCCACTCCCTCTCCCTCCCCCTCCCCCGGGCAACCACAAGCCTATTCTCCAAGTCCCTGATTTTCTTTTCTGTGGAAAGGCTCATTTGTGCTGTATATTAGATACCAGTTATGAGTGATATCATATGGTATTTGTCTTTCTGTGTCTGACTTATTTCACTCAGTATGAAAATCTCTAGTTCCATCCATGTTGCTGCAAATGGCATTATTTTGTTCCTTCTTATGGCTGAGTAGTAGTCCATTGTGTATGTATATATACCACCTCTTCTTAATGTATTCATCTGTTGATGGACATTTGGGTTGTTTCCATGTCCTGGCTATTGTGAATAGTGCTGCAATGAACATGCAGGTGCATGTGTCTCTTTTAAGTAGAGTTTTGTCCGGATAGATGCCCAAGAGTGGGATTGGGGGAAGTTCTATGTATAGATTTCTAAGGTATCTCCAAACTGTTCTCCATAGTGGCTGTACCAGTTTACATTCCCACCAACAGTGCAGGAGGGTTCCCTTTTCTCCACACCCCCTCTAGCACTTGTTATTTGTGGACTTATTAATGATGGTCATTCTTACTGGTGTGAAGTGGTACCTCATGGTAATTTTGATTTGCATTTCTCTAATAATCTGTGATTTGGAGCATTTTTTTCATGTGTTTGTTGGCCATCTGTATATCTTCCTTAGAGGGATGTCTGTTCAGGTCTTTTGCCCATGTTTCAATTGGGTTGTTGGCTTTTTTGCTATTGAGTTGTATAAATTGTATATTCTAGAGATTAAGCCCTTGTCAGTTGCATCATTTGAAACTATTTTCTCCCATTCTGTAAGCTGTCTTTTTATTTTCTTTTTGGTTTCTTTTGCTGTGCAAAAGCTTGTCAGTTTTATTAGGACCCATTTGTTTATTTTTGCTTTTATTTCTGTTACTTTGGGAGACTGACCTGAGGTTGATGTCAGAGAATGTTTTGCCTATGCTCTTTTCCAGAAGTTTGATGGTGTCTTGTCTTATACTTAAGTCTTTAAGCCATTTTAAGTTTATTTTTGTTCATGGTGTGAGGGTATGTTCTAGTTTCATTGATTTGCATGCAGCTGTCCAAGTTTCCCAGCAATACCTGCTGAAAAGACTGTCTTTTCCCCATTTTATGTTCTTGCCTCCTTTGTCAAAGATTAATTGACCATAGGTGTCAGGGTTTATTTCTGTGTTCTCTATTCTGTTCCATTGTGTATATGTACCGCATCTTAATCCATTCATCTGTCAGTAGACATTTAGGTTGTTTCCATGTCTTGGCTATTGTGAACAGTGCTGCAATGAACATATGTGTGCATGTGTCTTTTTCAAGGAAAGTCTTGTCTGGATATATGCCCAAGCGTGGGATTTCTGGGTCATATGGTAGTTCTGTATTTAGTTTTCTGAGGTACCTCCATACTGTTTTCCATAGTGGTTGTACCAATTTGCATTCCCATCAACAGTGTAGGAGGGTTCCCTTTTCTCCACACCCTCTTCAGCATTTGTTTTTTATAGACTTACTAATGATGGCCATTCTGACCAGTGTGAAGTGATGCCTTATTGTAGTTTTGATTTGCATTTCTCTAATAATTAGTGATGTTGAGCCTTTTTTTTTTTTTTCATTTGCCTGTTAGCCATCTGTATATCTTCTTTGGAGAAATGTCTATTCAGGTCTTCTGCCCATTTTTCAATTGTGTTGATTGTTTTTATGCTGTTGAGTTGGAGTTGTTCCCATATTTTGGAGATTAAGCCCTTGTCAGTTGCACTATTTTCTTGTAGGTTTTCTTTTTCTTTTTTCTTTCTTTTTTTTTTTTTTATGGTTTCCTTTGCTGTGCAAAAGCTTGCAAGTTTGATTAGGTCCCATAGCTTTATTTTGTTTTTATTTCTGTTGCCTTGGGAGGCTGACCTAAGAAAACATTTGTACAGTTGATGTCAGGGAATGTTTTGCCTAAGTTCTCTTCTAGGAGTTTGATGGTGTCTTGTCTTACATTTAAGTGTTTAAGCCATTTTGAGTTTATTTTTGTGCAGCATGTAAGGGTACATTCTAGTTTTGTTTTCTTGTTTGTTTATTTGTTTTTAGGGCCACACCTGGGGCATATGGAGGTTCCCAGGCTAGAGGTCGAATTAGAACTGTAGAGTTTTGTTCCTCAGAATTGGTTTGGCAATTCCGAGTCTTTTATGGTTCCATGTGAATTTTTGGATTGTTTGTTCTAGTTCTGTGAAAAATGTCATGGGTAATATGATAGGGATTGTATTGAATCTGTAGATTGCTTTGGGTAGTGTGGCCATTTTAATGATATTAATTCTTCCAATCCAGGAGCATGGAATATCTTTTGCTTTCTTTGAATCCTCTTTAATTTCCTTGATTAATGTTCTATAGTTCTCAGTATATAAGTTTTTCATCTCCTTGGTCAGGTTTATTCCTAGGCATTTAATTTTTTAGATTGTGATTTTAAAAGGTATTTTTATATTCCTTTTCTAATATTTCATTGTTTATATACAGAAATGCAGCCCATTTCTGAATGTTAATTTTGTATCCTGCTACTTTGCTGAATTCATTGATCAGTTGGAGTAGTTTTTGTGTGGAGTCTTTAGGGTTTTCTATATATAGTATCATGTCATCTCCATAGAGTGACAATTTTACCGCTATCTTCCAATTAGGATAAATAGGACTGTTTTAAGCTGTGCTTTATAGTATGTTCTTTATATTATTCCTGAAAATATCTTAAAATTCTAGATTAAAAAAAAAAACTGACCCTCATGCATTTAGCAGGGCTAGATCCAGTGCTTTACATGCTCCTTTCCAAACAGTCGTCAAGAGCACACATTTTACAGTCAAACAGATCTGGGTGTGGTCTCAACCTGGTCATTTATTAACTGTGTTGGTTAGCACTGCTGAGTCTCAGTCTTCTCATTGCTAAAATAAGGACAGCAGTGTGTATCTCCTCATAGCGCTGCTGCAAGTGTCAGAGGAGGTCAGACTTGTAACATGGTCTTGATGCAACTCCTGGCCTGAAGGAGGCACTCAACTGATACAGGATTATTATTATCCCTTTTTGTTCTAAAACAATATTCAGTGTTGTTCTTCTCAGGAACTAATGATAATATTAAATAAGTCTCAGGAAGTATTTCTATAACTATGTCACATCTCTTTTAAAATTGAAACTCATTCCACTGAGCCTTTATTTTTATTTAATCCTCATCAGACATTAAAAAAAAAAGAACTAGTAGTGACCCCCCCTAAAGAATGAAAATAAAATATTTCCTCATTATTTCTGGTTCCATTAACCTTTTGCCATAAGTCTGACTTCCCGGTGCACTAGTTATTTTTATGTTTCAACTTTGCCCTCCTGTTCCTTTCTGTAGTTGAAGAGCAAAGAGCTGGACACAGTATCCTAGACAAGGGTTTTGTCGTCACTTCATTCTTCCATTCAGTAAAATTTTACAGAGTACCTGCCACGTATGAAACACTGTGCCTGGAGCGGGATGTACAGCATGAACAAGACCAAGTCCCTGCCCTTGTTGAGTTTAGGTTCTAGCAGGAGAGGTAGACAAATGTGATGTGAAGAAATAAATATGACACCTGCTGGTAGTGTTTGAAGAAGCAAAGGGGTGATGAGCTAGCAGGTGACTGACTGGGAAGAGACAGTTGAGCAGGAAGATCAGGGAAGGCCCCTGTGAGCAAGTCAGTTGAGGCTAGACTTCGGTTGTCAGAAGTTGGCCATGCAGAGAGCTAAGAGAAGAGTCTCTAGGCTGACGAACAGCATGGGAAAGGCTGTGAAGTGGGAGCTAGCTTGTGCTTGGGAACAGAAAAAAGGCAATATAGATCTGACGTCTGGTGGTGTATGGTCTGCAGGGTGTTGGGAGAAGGTATGGCTAGAAATGAGGGCAAAGAGGTAGGCAGGAGCCAGAACTATGGGGCTCGGTGGTATGGATTCTAAGAGTGATGGCAAGCCATTGGATGGTTTAAGTTAGGGAATAAAATTACTGGGTTGAAGGACCACTCTAGCTGCTGTGAGAATGGGCTGTGGGGGGACAGGGAGGAGGCCATCAAGGAAAAACAAACTGAGAGAATTGGAAAGGAGCTGCCCTTGGGGCAGGAAGCAAACCTGGAGAGGGTGTTCCTGGAAGCCTAAAGAGGTCTCTCAATATGGGCAGAAGGGAGATGAGAGTGGGCAGTAGATGCCCCACAAGATGGATGAGAACAGAAAAGTGACTAATGGATCTGGCAAGGTGGAGCTTATTGGTGACCTTGCTAAGAGCCAGTTCAGTGGAGTGGTGGGCGGAGAGGATGGGTGGCGAGGTAATAGGGATAGTAATGAAAGGAGAATCGCTGCAAAGGGAAGCAGAGAAATGGCAGAGAGGCTAGAGGAGACAAAGGTGGAGGGAGGGTTATACTAAGGTTTTCTCGTATGCACATTGGAATGGCTCCACGGGAAGGGAGAGCCAGAGGGGAAATCTCTGCAGGACCATGTCCCTGATGTGAGAGAGGGGCTGGGGCCTGGGGCTCACCTGGAAGGTTGGCTCTCGGTCGAGACGAGATTACTTCTTCCCTTGCAGAAGAAGGAAGGACAGAGTATGTAGAGTGTCTGCGATGAAGAGGGAATTATTACCTTCATGTTCACAATCCTTGCATTTCATGGATGTCTGTGGTATATTTTACCCTCTAGTTCGTTCCGTGCTGTTGTGCTGGTTTATTTCTGCAATATATGTTTTTCTCCCTCTCCAGGCCATGTATCTCACATACAGATCTGTTTACATGTCTGTCTCTCCCACTAAACTGGCATCTTTTCAACAAGAGTGGTTATCTTTGCATCTCCAGACACAGCTCAGTGTTTGGCAAGAACTTAGTTGAAGGAATGACAGCTACATCAGTACAAAGGACTCATGTAACAGCTCCACAAACATGCGGGAGAAAGGAAAATAATTCAAGAGCATGAATAAAATTAGATGTTTGCATTACTTAGAAGAATTAACATGGTTTCTTTTTTTTTTTTAAGTTGAATGGTTACTGATTACCATAGCTGAGGAATAGCTAAGGGTGAAAAAAAGGACCACGTCACGATCACTTGGAAGAAGGTGGGATTTTAACAGCCCCTTTGAGGAGGGATGAGTTCGTGTCTGGCATGCTGTGGTGGAAGCACAGTTCCAGGTGCTGGAGAGAGAGAGAGACCTAGATGTGTATGAGAAAAGCAAATCCCAGTACGGGTCACCTTGCTTGTGGGCATCTCAGCAGCAGGGGAAGTTGTGTGTGTGGAACAACAGTAAACATGCGAGGAGTTCCCATCATGGTTCAGTGGTCAACAACCCTGACTAGTATCCATGAGGACATAGGTTTGATCCCTGGCCTCACTCAGTGGGTTAAGGATCCAGCACTGCCATGAGTTGTGATGTATGTCGCAGACGTGGCTTGGATCCTGTGTTGCTGTGGCTGTGGTGTAGGCCAGCAGCTGCAGCTGCAATTCGACCCCTAGCCTGGGAACTTCCATATGCTATGGGTGTGGTTCTAAAAAGCAAAAAAAAAAAAGAAAAAAAAGAAAGTTTCAGTTTAGCATATGTAGTAGCTCTTTCCCAAATGCTTTCTACTTGGATTGGGGAAAAGAAACAACAAAACAAAGTAGTTAACTTTCCCCTTCAGCATTATACAGCACATCCTAAATGAAACATGACTCTGAGTTACAAGCTGCCCCTGGCAAAGAGGCTGGTTGTAAGAGCATAATCTCACTGTGTGCCCTGAAATTAATGTTCCGTGGGTGCTCCAGATTTGTGTGACGCACTGTAAGTTATATCCAGCCCAACTGTTCTTCTAACCGCCTGCATTAAGTATCATGAAATGAGTTGCCCTGAAAGGAACCATCTGAATAAAGAAGCTTTTATGCCAGTGTAACTCCTTGCTGCACCATCTCAGGTCACCACTGTTGGTACTGGGAGCTTCTCTCCCACTTTTCACTCTCTCGTCTTTAATGGACGGGCAGCCTCCACATCAGGCTCACCCTCTCTCAGACCCCTGGTGCTGGCAAGTGGTGCTGCCATTCCCGTTGTCGGGGAAGGCGGCAGGAACTGGCCTCTCCATCATGTCTCTCCTCTTCCCAGGATGTCAACAGGAGAAAGGTCACAGTCAGCGCTGCCCACCCACAGAGTTCATTTTCTTCAGGTTCCTTAAATGCTGCCTTTATCTTTCCCTTGGATTTTTTTTTTTTTTTTTTTTTACTTTTCAAAATGCTTGCCGTTGTGCGGCCTCATTTTATTTTACATTAAGCTGACAACCTAACATCTCACCAAGGATCAGCTGGGAGTACAGTTCTGCTCTCACCGTGCTGGGCCATCTTGCCAAGTTCTGTCTTTGTTACTCAGCTTTCATTCAGAAAGGAATTAATTTGAATTATATGATGCTGTGCTTGTCTCCTTAAAGAAAGCTAGATTCCTGCACACCTTGGGAAAGTATTTATCTGTGCATATACTTGAATCTTTCAGATTATGTGCCTCTTCTCTCTTCTTTCCTTTTCACATCATCATGGGGTCCCTTCATGTTAGAATTTCATCTTCCTATTTTGCCTTTGCCTGCTCAGTGGGATTGTACTCAAGGGGCCCTTGGCGTCTGTCTTCATTTCTTTTTATCTGAGAAAATCTGATACAAGTGGAAAGGCATTTTTGAGTCTGAACATAAGTCTACTGCCGTAAGAGAATTTTTATGCTGCAGGAGATGCTCAGGAGTCAGTTTACTTCGCTGAGAGGATTTTGAACACGCTTGGCGTCAGAAATGAGCATTCTTGTTCCAGGGCGTGTCGACTGACCAGTAATGGCAATAGCAGCAGCCTGGTCACACAGATGGGTTCAGAAAAGGAATGCTTCTTTTTACAGCAGCGATTCAAGTCTCAACTTGGCTATTGAAATGTTGGAAAACCTTAAAAAAATGGGATTTTTTTTTTTTTTTTTTGGTCTCAAGATTTTAATAGCTTTGCCATTGGACTGTCAGCTTAATCGCTGACTCAGATTTGTCACGTAACCAATTTATGTTTTTGTTTGGTTGGTTTTTTTTGGTCTTTTTGCCTTTTCTAGGGCCAATCCCACGGCACATGGAGGTTCCCAGGCTAGGGGTCTAAGTGGAGCTGTAGCCTCCAGCCTACGCCAGAGCCACAGCAACTCAGGATCTGAGCCACGTCTGCAGCCTACACCACAGCTCATGGCAATGCTGGATCCTTAACCCACTGAGCAAGGCCAGGGATAGAACCCACAACCTCATGGTTCCTAGTTGGATTCATTAACCACTGAGTCATGACGGGAACTTTCAATTTATGTTGTTGCTAACATGTGGGACAATGTTTGTTTTAAGCTTTCTCCTTTCTATCTTCCCATTTTTTCCGTTACACTGTTAATTATCAGATAAACTTAAATAAGAAGGTCAATGCTAGGTTGATGAGAATTTGGGTAACCCTGCGTTTGTGAGAAGCTGAGGATGGGGCGGGGGCTGACTGGTTGGGTGTCTGAACTACGATCACACTGTTACGTTCCCCATTGGACCCCTGTCGGCTTCTACTTACTTTTCATTGCATGGTTGCAAACTATCTTTTGCTAGAACAAAGCCCAGAAAAACCTCTATTCTTATAGTTTTGGTCATGTTCTTGTAGTTTCCATCTGATAGCAACATAGTTTAGAGAGAACTTTTGAGCTTTTTGAGAGCCCCTGAGACTTATTTTGTTGTTGCCTGCAGCCAAAATAATTGAAGCGTTGTCAGTCTATTTCAGGGGCTCATCCTCAGGTAGAATGGGATACTATTTGGGATGTTCAGATAGGCCAAAGGGAACACAACTTGTAGCTCTCCCTGGAGCCATAATTCTGGCTCTATATATGATGAAAATGAAATGAAGTTTTAGCCCAAAAGACACACCAAGGCAGCTTAGTCATTACACAGTAGTAGCCTGTTCTGTCATTTCCAAAGTCTCCTCTGATTTTTAGTCTGTTGACTGCTCATTCCCTCCTTCAAGGACATCAGGATCCCTCAGCCTTTCCCTGCAGTTGCTGAAATAGATTCCCATGGAGTTCAAAGGTGAGTGGAGTACGTCAGCACCAACCCAGAAGCTAAGCCGCCTTTCTTCTCTCCTTTAGTCGTCTGCTTTGCCCACCTGTCCACAGTTCCTCTCAGTGAAGAGACTAGAAGGTGGTCCTCTAAGCAGAGAATGGGAAATACAGAGTCAGATTCAGGGATGCAGCAAGGAGAGAAAGTGGTTATAAATGAATGATGAGATCTGGCGCCATCCTCACTGCCAGCTGTGTAATTCTCTAAAGGTGGGGGGGGGAGACAGGATAGAGATAGTCAAATCATACTAATAGACTATTTATCAAGCATCCACTTGCCCGGAGATGCCCAAAAGACCAGTAAATGGAGGTGTCAGATGATATATGTGAGTAAATTAATATGATGTTCAAATCAATAAGGTAAATATTTTAAAGATGGTCAGGCTCATGAAAGCAT
The DNA here is from genome assembly GCF_016906955.1 of Phacochoerus africanus. NCBI lineage: Eukaryota > Metazoa > Chordata > Mammalia > Artiodactyla > Suidae > Phacochoerus > Phacochoerus africanus. The sequence continues at coordinate 35,223,690 of NC_062552.1, read as the reverse complement.
AGTACTCACAAGTATATAACCTTCCTCTGCACACGCACAGGCAGAGACTGGTAGCAAACTTGGAACTTAGGACCCCTACCTGGTAGAAGGCATTTGAGGACGCAGAAGATAGAAGATACAGCATACTGACCACATGGTTCTTCCGGTTAGGCCCTTGGACATCCTTCCATTTCATTTAATCACACACAGCTTTCTGGTGCAGCCAGGGGTATTCTCATTTTTACAGATGAAGAAACTGAGCTCAGAGAGGCCATACTGTCAAAAAACAAAAGGTGGGGCATACTTCGTACGTGGCACCTTGGTGAAATTTGTTTCTTTGACCATAATCAGCATATCTTTACATAAATATGAAAACTATTCTCATGAAAAAGACTCCTTTGCAACAATAATAAATGTTATTTGAGAATGGAAAGAAAATAGATGAGTCAGTCAAAACAGGTCTCCCTGACTCCAGTGTGGATTCTCTTTCCACTAAACCATATTATTGCCTTGCCAGAAAATTACTGACATCTTTACTCCTTGTATTTGTAGCATTTTGCTGGGTTTGACTCAAGTTAGTGATCCTTAAATGACTCAGGATAAGAGGACCTCTTGTCGAGGCTTTACAAAAAGCAAATATCCTCAGTTAGAATTGCTTTCATCCTCAGTTTCTTAACTATAATCAGCATTGATTCTTTCTTATTCCCTGAAAGCATTGTTATGATAACATTAGGGTGACAGAAAATAAAATTGCATATATAGAAACTGCTAGTAGATCAGTAAAATGTGAGAATTGGCAACAGTTAAAGTAGGTCTTATCTGAAAAGTATGGACATAAATACGAAGCACAGGCTTTAAAGGCATTTCAGATAAAGATAACTTTGTTTGCTAATAAAGCTTTTTTAGGTGTAGAGGAAAATACAGTCTTGCTTCTGATCATCTTACTATAAGCATGATTCTGCCCTGGCATGTCTAGTCAATTTTATTCAGACCTTCCATGTAGCACATAGTAGGTACTAGGTGAAGGTTATGATATGGACCGAATGTTTGTGTCCTCCTAAAATTCATATGCTGAAGCCACACACCCCCACGTGATAGTATTTTGGAGTTTCCTGGTGGCCTAGTGGGTGAAGGATCCAGCAACACCATTGTGGCTCTGATCTCTGCTCTGGTTTGGGTTCTGATCCCTGGCCCTGGTCCGGGAATTTCTGCATGCGGTGGGGCATGGCCAAAAAACAAAAACGAAAACCCCACCAATGTGATGGTATTTAGAAGTGGGACCTTTGGAGGTAATTAGGTTTAGATGAGGTCATGAGGGTGGAATTGGTGTTCTTAAAAAGAAAGAGATATCAACATCCCCTACTCCTTGCCCTGCAACTTGAGGGCCAGTGAGAAGACGGCCGTCTGCAAGCCAGGAAGAGGGCGCTCCAAGAACCAAATTGACAAGCACCTTGCTCTTGGACTTCCCAGCTTGAGAACTGTGAGAAATAAATATTTTGTTTAAGCCACCCCATCTAGGGTATGTTGTTATGGCAGCAGAGCTAAGACAGGCTTGTCGAAATCAGTCAATCTCAGTCTCTCTAAAGTATTGCCACCTTTTGACGACTTCATTTTGCTTCTGATCCTTTTACCTCTGAATCTGTGTACTCCCCTCCAATTTGCCTGTCATCTCCAGTGATTGGAGAAAGAAAGCACAGATTAAGATTTCTCCTTTCCTTCCTTCAACTTCTGCCTCAGTGGAGTTCATGCCGTTTCAGGAAAGACATCTGCCTTTGTCACATATCCCCGGTCCTCAGCCCTGATTAATCATCTTCAACCCCTCGCTCCCACCATCCCAGGTGTCACCTCACCTAAGCCTGATGTCATTGGCAGGACCCTTCATAGGGGTGGTGCTGCACCCCCAATCCTGTACATATTTAAAAAATCAGTTAACAAAAGTTTCTATTTAAAAGCTCCAAGGAAAAATTAGGTAGAGTAATAACATTTTCGTCTGATTATTTGCCATATTGGCATTGAAGCAGAGAAATCTGTTAGAAAAACTGTTTGCTCTTTTCCCGTGTGTCCATGTTGAATAATATGGAGCTGGATATGCTGTCTCTATTCTGAAGCTGTCATGTGCTGTAATAACTGGTTTGACACTTATTATCTTTTTTTAATACAAAGAGGAAATTGTCAGAGTTCACAACAGTAAAATAGACCCTTTGTTATTTGTATTATTTTCATTTGAAAGTATTTTTTACTCTCTTTGCCGTGATAAAACTGAAGTTTATGTGGTAAAAGACAATGGCATGACATGAAATGCCAGAATTTGGACAGTATCAGAGCAGAGCAGGAGTCAAATGAATCATTAATTGGTATTTTTTAGAACCAATGTTTATAAGCAAAGCTGTCAACTTAAATCACAGCCTAACCTCATAGGATCTTAGTGCTTTATCAGAGTAATTATTCATCAGTGACTTTAATATTTCTTCCTGGAGTGCTTAAAAGCATCCGTGCCATGCTGGTTCATAAGCACATATCACACACCCTGGCTTCACTCAAGCCTCTGTTCATTCATTGTGGGAGGAAAGATGGGCACTGAATTATGCTTTTAATTTTATATCCCTGGGAGGAATTTGTGATCAGATTATTCTGGCCTTTGAGCCATGCTGCCTTGAAAGCAATTCTGAAGTGCCTGATAGTTAAACTTAACAACTTACTTTCAATGAACCTTTGATATTCAACAGCTGTAGTAAACAGAGTGAAAAACATAATGCCGATGCCAGATTAATTTTCTCCAGCCTGTCAAATGGACATTCAGGAAATCAAATGGACATTTCCAAACTTGTTTGCCAGTTTACATTCTTTTTTTTTTTTTTTTTTTTTGCTTTTTTAGGGCCACACTCACTGCATATAGAAGTTCCCAGGCTATGGCCTTGCTCAGTGGGTTAAGGATCCGGTGTTGCCGTGAGCTGTGGTGTAGGTCGCAGATGTGGCTTGAATCTGGCATTGCTGTGGCTGTGGTGTATGCCGCGGGTGTAGCCCTCAAAAGACAAAAAAAAAAAAAAAAGAGTTCTCAGGCTAGGGGTCGAATTGAAGTTGTAGCTGCTGCCGGCTTATATAACAGCCACAGCAACACCAGATTCAAGCCGCATCTGCAACCTACACTACAGCTCACGGCAACACCGGATCCTTAACCCACTGAGCGAGGCCAGGGACTGAACCCGAATCCTCATGGATACTAGTCGGGTTCTTTACCGCTGAGCCACAATGGGCACTCCCAGTTTACATTCTTTGAAGAATTAGAGAGAAGGGTTCCTGATGGTCTGGGGAAGTGACCACTGGAATGTGAGCTATTGCATTTCCAGGCCTGGCTCTGCCACGGCCTCTGCCTCTCCTAGGGACATGCAGAGAATCTCTCTGTACTTGCAGAATTCACCTTTCTCTTTTCCTAATTCCAGTGGTTGAGCTAGACACTATCTCATGTCTCTTCCTTTCCCTAATTGTCTATGATTCAAAGGGGGGAAGTATGGGAGCAGCTTTTGGCCAAGATGCAGTAGGGACTCAGGAGATCATGGCCATGTTAGCCTCCTGAGAGCCAGGTGATGGCCCCTGTATAGAATAACTTCATTCTGAGCAGTCAGCACATATTAAATGCCTCTGGAGAAGGTACTGTGCAAGGGACAGGGTGAAGAAATGAAAACATAGTCAATTTCAGAGTTCCCTAGTGGTTCAGTGAGTTAAGGATCCAGCGTTGTCACTGCTGTGGCTTGGTTTACAGCTCTGGTGCAGGTTCAATCCCTAGCCCAGGAACTTCCACATGCATGAGTGCAGGAAAAAAAAGAAAGAAGCACCACAGGTAGTCAATTTGACAGACAAGTGAGAGCTCAAGGCACAGGAAAAAAAACCTGATGAGTCAAGGCAGCATATGTTACGTCAGATGAGCTCTTTGGGGATTATTGAGATCAGGAACCGAGAGCCTAGGGGAGGCCCTCCCAGGCTCAGCTGCAGAGCAGGAGGGTGCCCTGGGCAGGCAGTGGAGGAGCAGGCCCTCGAGAAAGAGAATTGCAGGCATGGGAGCAAGGACTAGGGGGACATAGGGAGCTAGGCTGGAGTTTCTTCCTTTTAGGTGTAGCCATTACTAGGAGATGTTTCTGAGAATAAACGTGTTTTTATTGTAGAAAGTTTGGAAGCTAGAGAAACATATTAAGCAAGTAAAAATCACCCATAACCTCACAATCCATACATGACTACTTTGATCTGTTTGTCTTTGTCATGTGTATGTGTGAGTATTCTTTTAAAAAATGATCTTCAGATCATACATATTTTCATTTAATGTTTTATTGCTTTTCCCCACATTTTAAATATTCCTTGAAAACATTTTTCAGGGCTACATGTTATTTCATTATATGGTGTTCCATAATTTGACTTTTCCTATATTGAAGCACAAATAGATGGTTTTTGTTTTGATATTGTAAATAGTGCTGTGATGAAATTCTTATACATAAAATTTGCTTAGTCTTATATATAAATTACCTGATTATTTGAGATTTAAAAAATCTGTATTTCAACTTTCTTATAGAATTTTATGTGACACTTGAGTTTGAACTTTAAATCATAGACATTAGATGGGATCTAAATTTTTTTTATGATGGTGTTGACTAAAAATTTGACTCTAGAAAATCAGTGTAATTGTACCTCAGAAATAGACTGGAGGATACCTCTACCCTGGGACAGGAAGGAGTATCATGAAAGAAGACCTGTTAAGAAGTGATGCTGAGACGTATTTATTGTTTCATTCATCCATGTAAACCAGGAGCTGTGCCCGACCCTGGGAATGAGGATGGCTTGGATTAGCTCAGGTCACTGTTAGCTCTCTGGAACTACTGCCATGGTCTGAACTAGTTTCCCTATTTATACTCTCGTTCCACTTTATTTCCACCCAGCAACTACAGTGTTCTTTGCAAGACTATACATCAGATCATGCACATAACCCTGTAGACTTCCCATTACACCCAGGATAAAATCCAGTGTCTTAATACAGCAACTGTACTGCCCATGTATTACCTCCGGCCTTCCTGGCCTTTTTTTTGCATTTTCTCCAATGTGCTGAGTGTCCCCACACGTGGCGTTTCCCTCAGTGCTCTTCCCCGTCTCCCCCGGCCACCTCAGACTTACCCTTCAGTCTTGGCTCAGGATTCACTGGCTGAGAGGATCCTTTCTGATGACCAACACCCCCTATCTTAACTAGATGCACATAGAACCCAGGTCTGTTTTTTAGAGCACTTGTCACAATTTGTAATGAAACCTTTATTTGTGTTATTTAATGTAGGACTTCTCCACTAGACTGTAAGCCCCATAAGGCCAAGAACCATGACTGTCTTGCTCACTTCCCCGCAGTACCTGTCACTGTCCTTGTCATGTGGTAAAGGTGAAAGAATAAATGGAAAGTAGTACAGACATAGTCCCAGGCTTCTTAGAGTTTATGATCTTACTGAGCTTTCATATTAACTCTAGGGTAAGAGAAGAGGAGGAATCAGAAATGATGAATGAGGGCTTTAACTGAGATGGTCAGTAGGATAAAGATGTCATTGACAGAAATGGTTAGGCTAAGTCACATTTGGAGAGAAATGATGAGTCCAGTTTTAGCCTTGTGGAATTTAAGGATGAAAGTGGGATAAGTGGGATAATTCACTGGAAAAAATCCAGCATGCCAACACCAATCTCTTATCTTCATAAAATAAAGCCTTAGTCCAAACCTATTGTTTATTTTTTATTTTGAGATATTAGTCATGAATCAGAGAACTCTTTAACAAAAAATTGAGGCCCTGGAGCCTATTTTAAAAATTTAGAATATTTTCTTTACCTTCTAAATTGCAGATGAAGGAATAGAGTAAATACCTTCTAAATTGCAGAAAGAAATAAAGCCATCATTTTCGTCCTCATTGAAGACATGACATTCTGCTGTCCCACATTACTGAAGCCCTAACACTTTCCAGTTCTGTTTGGAAGAGAAAAAAAAGAGTTTGGAAATTTATTCCTTGTTCCCTTACCCTAACCACTACCATCAATTCCCACTTCAATTATTTTTGGGGAAAAAATCTGAATTACAAATTTGGGTAGCTTCTAGAGTGTTTTTATTTTTATTATTATTTAATTTAATTTAATTAATTAATTTATTTTTGCTTTTTTAGGGCTGCACCCACGGCATATGGAGGTTCCCAGGCTAGGAGTCAAATTGGAGCTGTAGCTGCTGGCCTACACCACAACCACAGCAATGCAGGATCTGAGCCACGTCTGTGACCTACACCACAGCTCACAGCAATGCTGGATCCTTAACCCACTGAGCGAGGCCGGGGATGGAACCTGCATCCTCATGGATGCTGGTCAGATTCGTTAACCACTGAACCATGTCGGGAACTCCCTCTAGAGTGTTTTTTGGTATTCACTGGGATGCAGTTCTGGTCTCAGGCTCATAGTGTTGTTACATTTTGAATATGGTGTTTAAAGTCTTGGTATTTTGCAGAATTGCAAGATAAATTTAAGTTTGGAAGCTTCTTTTCCCCCCAAAATAATAGAAATATTCTTTGCTCTGTGAAACGTGAGTAATGCAAGAATAGACTTGATTATGACTTGAGCAGGATTATAGATCTTAGCCAAACCTAGACATAATCTCATTTGGTCACGTTATAGACCTAACATATTTTTAGAAAATGAGTGAAAATATGAACCAAGCCCTATTTCATGTAGATGCCTTTGGCCTTGTATCTATGGAAGTTGTAAAATTTATCCCTGGGCTGGATGGATATTTTTTGTTTCCAAGATCGAGACTTACCCTTGAGAATATTAGTCAGGTATAAGGTCAAGGTCATATGTAATTTTTTTAAAGTTATTTAAAATACCACCACATTGTCTTTTACTGCGGGGCCACCTTTCTGTGGCAGTGCCCAGCTTCCTTTCAGTAACTGACTCAGCCTGACATAGTTGTGCTTGCTGCTTAACGCTCTGTAAAATGTTATTTAAATATTTCTGACTTATTGTTTCATGCTGGGTTTTATGGAACATAAATTTCTATTTAGGCCACTAATTTACAGTAGAAGTTTGTTACTAATATCACTGCAGGCTCCATCCATCTAAAAATATTGCTCATAACCTACGCTAAAAATATGTTATATGTTTGCACTGTATGTAAACAGCATTGTGTTTTATTAGTGTGCAGTGCTTTGTCTGTGGAAATGTTGGTATTGCAGCATATATTTAGAAGGAATAGGAACTCAAGTATGGCAGAAAGACTACAGAGAAGTGAAATCCCCACAGGGTGGAATTTATGGAATTTTCAGAGCACTTTGCAGAAAATCTACATACACTACCTACGTTTTCTACAAAGACAAAGTGGAATCTTGCAGAATGTTCTTGGAAGCTCTGTTATTTCATGCGTTGTCCATATTTCTAAGTGGTTTATAGAGGATTGAAACTGTAGATATATTCAGCTCAAGAGAGGCAATCATTATTGCTTTAATGGCATTTTTTTTTTGAAACCTTCAAAAAATATGTCTGAAGTTGGATCTTCTTTCTAGTAGTGGGGAAATGTAATTCCACAGAATGATGTTTCATTTTCTTTCACTAAGTGTCCTTGATGTGAAGGAGATGATTTGGGGATGAGAGGGAAGAGTTTCTTTGGATCATTTTGACGCACCTTTAGTTACTACAAGTCATGCAGACTGGTTACCTGAATATATTCAGTTCTGAGTTCTAATCCTGCCCCTCACTAGTAAAACTGAGGATAGAAAGTACATTCGTTATGATTAAACCCTAGTTGCATGAGTTACTCTTGCTGTTGACATCCTGATGGGCCCGACTCTCTGGATGCGGCAGCTCGGGCACTGACTTGGTTCATCCTCCTAACCTCTGACGGGAGCAGAGCCACTGTCATCACCTGGCAAACCCAGAGTTGGTGCTTTTTGACCAGTTGAAAAGATGATTGTGTCTCAAAACCAGACTGATGTGTCAGTTAAGTCACCCAAGCTGAGTTTGCATGTTGAGATTTGATAGCCAGGTTCATAAATGGAAAATTTTACAGCTTGTTTAAAATACATGTTCAGAAGGCTAAGGCCATTGATTTTGCCTCTAAAATAGTGATGCTGGGTAGTTAAGCGTCTTGTACTTATGTGGTTCCCCAGAGTGCCAAAAGCCATCGTCTGTGATGAAGTTTTTTTTTTTTTTTTTTTTTTTTAAACAAACAACTCTCAAAGAGTTTTAATGTAGCACATGAATCTTGGAAAACTGCTCTCTTTTTCTAATTTACTACTTTGCTCAATGCATGTTAAAGAAGAAGCAGTGAATCATATAATTAAATGTGATTTTTAAGGTCTCGGAGGTGGCACTTTCTAATTGATACTCACTGGAATTTTGCTTGGCCTGTTGGACTGAGGCAGAGGTCTTGCAAAGCTCATCTCTTCTGAAGGCAGACTGAGTGTATGATGGGTGCTTTATGGCAGCGGCTGCTCATCATGCCTTCAAATGGCTCCTGCTATCCTCACTTGGCTCTATGGAGACACAGGCTCCACGAGCTCTTCTCTTGTTAGCTGTGTTTTATTTAGAAAACTAAAAATATTCACATTAAAACAATAAAGCATTTTCAAAAGCTGACTACTAGGTTATTTAAAAATGGGATAGGGAGTTCCCTTCGTGGCTCAGTGGAAACGAATCTGACTAGCATCCATGAGGATGCAGGTTGGATACCTGGCCTTGCTCAGTGGATTAAGGATCTGGGGTTGCAGTGAGCTGTGGTGTAGGTCACAGATGTGGCTCGGATCTGGTGTGGCTGCGTCTGTGGCGTGGGCTGGCAGCTACAGCTCCGATTTGACCCCTAGCCTGGGAACCTCCATATGCCGCGGGTGCAGCCTTAAAAAGAAGGGTAGATTCTGAATAATAAAGGTTTTCCAGAAAAGGCATTTTTTCCTGGGTTCACAATAAAGTGAGCACTACCTAAGCAGCATTTACAGCCACAGGCAAGGCAATGTCTGCAACTCCATGAGGTATAATCCACCCCATCTTCAACCTATGCTTTCACTTTCATGACCAAGACATTCTTTGAGTACATGGAGAATTTGTGGCCAGGACCATGGCTGGCCTCCCACCTAAGCCTGGGCCTGTGCTGGGCAGGATGATAAATGTGAAAATTGGACTGCATTTCATGGCCAGGTTTTTCACTTTGTCATTTTCTTTCTTCTTCTGGTTATTTCTTCTGTTCTTATAGAAAACAAAACAAAGCCCATTCAACAAAGGCAAAGCACACAATCCACAGAGGCCTTAAAGATTACTGGTAGCAAAACATTTATGTCTTTAATAAGGAATTGTAATTTATCTCTCACTAGATGAATTTTCCCTCTCTGTTTGTTCTCTCTGGAAATCAGGTATTGGGTGAAGCAGCTTGGTTTACAGGATATCACATTAATGTATTTTGATTTCTGAGGAAATATTTTGTAGTGTTTCCTGCTAGTAATAAAATTTTGAGATAACTCTCAAGTCAGGTGTATGTGGACAGTTTTGAGTTAAAGTTAATCTGTATGACTTCCACGTGTCTGAAGGCTAAAAGAGTACATCACATGTAAGGAATGTAGGTGGGCGTGAGTGTGTTGAAAGGGCAGAGATGTGCCTATGGAGTACAGGTGATACAGTTGAAGGTGAAAATTGAGTTAACATTTGGTGAATCCAGATTAAAATTACTCAGATGAAATGATCATGTTGTCTGAGTGACAGTCTTCTAAACAGAGTCTTTCTTAAAAGATGAGGAGGTTACAATGCCATAAATCAGGATATTTTAAGAGTGGGCTTTGTGGTACCTCCTGATCCTCAGGATACCTGGTCAAGCAGGTCAGAGACTTTATTTGCAGATGCAAGATCAAGAAATACTGCTGAAAGTGAGTGGAATATGGTGAGCTGGGCCATCCATTCTTTTTGCCTCATTCAGAAAATCTGTTTCCTGGCCACTCATCCAACATTTCTGAATAAGCCTTTTTTTGGATTTTTAAAAACCTGCAAATAAGAACAGCAGGACAGAAAAAAAAAATGATATTTTTATTTCCTTATTAAGGGACGGATTAATTTTTTTTTTCCCTTTGGTAATATTCTGAGTCTGAAATTCATCCTTGTGCTTTCCACTACATAGTAAGACATAGTTCAGTATTTTGGATGGTTATTATGGAAGTAAAGCTAGGAGGAGTTTTGCTTATTGAAAGATAGTCGATATCTTTGAGGAGGAATATAGAAGCTATATATCTACCTATAAATGTTCTTTTATTAAAGTTTTACATAAGAAGCTTGTGCTGTTGATTGGCCATTCTCCAAATGTTTGAATATCTTCTGGGGCTTCCAGTGATAGATTGGATATAGTCAAGGGTTCAATATCTTTGAGTTGAATTTTAAAATACTATCCTAGGGAACCTCAGAGTTACAGAGGAGAATGAAGATGATCTCTTTCTTCAAGGGCCTTACAGTTTGATAGGTGCAAAGTAACTCTAATAAAAGCGGCATGTGTTAAGTGAGATAACAAATACAAAATGCTGTTGGAGTGGAGAGGAAGGAAACCAGTATTTGGAGGGATAATCAGAACAGGCTTCCTAAAAAATATTTATGCTAGGTCTTTCTGTCTGAAAAATCCTGGGCATCTTTCAAGGCCTACTATAAATTATTTTTAGGAAGCATTCCCGGATTATCCCTGCAACACACTCATCATTCCCTTAACCATGTCCTTTCCCACCCCCATGAAATGCTCCAAATGGAAGAGGACGGAGAGTAAATATATAGGAGTCAGAGGCAATCAAGTTGTTAAGCTTGGGAAATTTAGGAAGATGGTGGAGCCAGAATAGAGAAGTCTAGAGGAGGGAGAAGAAAGCTTTTTGATGAGCTGATGAATCTCTTGGGCATTTTGAAGATGAAGTGCAAGATAGCAAAATAGCTTTGTCCAACAGGCAGGTGAAAATATGAAGTGGTATGTCGCAGGGTGGATGAGGCTTCGACTTGACCCTGTACAAGCAGAGGCTGTGGATGTGGGTGGAAGAGATTGCCTGTTGGGTTATTGTAACTCTAATTTCCTGTTACCTAAGTTAAACTTTCCCTAACATTCTTGATTAATATCTAAGTTGCTGTTGTGGACTGATATTCTGTTGGTAGGGTAGAGATAATTTCTATGATTTCTACCTCAGATTTATAACAGAGGAATTTGTTTTACAGAGATGCTAAGAGGTGAAGTAACATAAATTTGCAAACAGATAGTTTTATGTTTGTTATTGTGAAAGCCATAATCATTCTCTTCCCTAGATCTAAAGGGAGAAACTTTGAGGTATAAGAAGGTCCTGGTAGTTTCTGGAAACCAAAGCTAAAAGGGACAAAAGCAGAATAAGATCCTTGTTTTCCAAAGCTTTCGCTATGGTTTTGGGAAACTATCAATAAATTTTTCTGACTCTGTGATCTTTTTTTTTTTTTTTTCTTAAATTCAAGACCTCACATAGGGAAAGTTGTCATTTACATTTAGGTTTAATCAAATTTCTTATTAGCACATTCTTTTTTTAAAATTTAAATGATTTTTATTTTTTTTCCGTTATGGCTGGTTTACAGTGTTTTGTCAATTTTCTACTGTACACCAAAGTGAACCAGTCACACATACATATATACATTCTTTTTCTTACATTATCATGCTTCATCATAAGTGACTAGATATAGTTCCCAGTGCTATACAGCAGGATCTCATTGCTTAACCTTTCCAAAGGCAATAGTTTGCATCTATTAACCCCAAATTCCCAGTCTATCCCACTCCCTCCCCCTCCCCCTTGGGAACCACAAGTCTGTTCTCCAAGTCCATGAGTTTCTTTTCTGTGGAAAGGTTTATTTGTGCCGTATATTAGATTCCACATGTAAGTAATATCATATGGTATTTGTCTTTCTCTTTCTGACTTACTTCACTGAGCGTGAGAGTCTTTAGTTCCATCCATGTTGCTGCAAATGGCACTATTTTGTTCCTTTTTATGGCTGAGTAGTAGTCCATTGTGTGTGTGTGTGTGTGTGTGTGTGTGTGTGTGTGTGTATGTGTGTGTATCACCTTTTCTTACTCCAGTCATCTGCTGATGGACATTTAGGTTGTTTCCATGTCTTGGCTATTGTGAATAGTGCTGCAGTGAACACACGGGTGCATGTGCCTTTTTCAAGGAAAGTTTTGCCTCGAAATATGCCCAAGAGTGGGATTGCTGGGTCATGTGGTAGTTCTATTTAGTTTTCTGAGGTACCTGCATACTATTTGCCATAGTGGTTGTACCACTCGTTAGCACATTCTAATATAAGTGTTTCCTGATTTATTGACTGAAATTTACTGGATTCTGTATGGGTATTTGGTTATGTATAGGTTTGTTACTATTGTTATCAAATTTTGGTGTTTTTATTTATCAATAATACAGCTCATGTGTGTGTTAGGAGTGTTCCAGATTTCAGGGATTTTCTAGTTTCTTTAAAATGACAAAAGATGAATACACACCAAAAACTACAAAACAATACTGAGAGAAATTAAAGGCCTAAATAAATGTAGAAATATAGTGTATTTACAGGTCAGGAGATTCAGTATTGTTAGGATGTCAGTTTTCAGGTAGGTTCAACACAATCCCAATTAAAATCCCAGCAGGTACTTTTGAAGAAATTCTGAAATTGATATGGAAATGTAAAGAAGCTAGGCTCTAATCAAAACAGCTTTGAAAAAGAACAAAATTGGAGACCTGCCCGATTTTAAGACTTATTGTAAATCAAGACAGTATGGCATTGGTGTAAAAGTTAGCAGATTAAATCTGTCAGAAGTGAAAGTCTAGAAGTAGACCCATGCAATTATAGACAGCTTATTTTGAACAGAGGTGCAAAAGCAGTTCAATGGAGAAGGGAAAATCTTTTCAACAAATGATCCTGGAACATGTAGATATGCGTATGCAAAGAAAAAGAAAAAGCTTGCCAAACTTCACTTCATACCTTGTATGATAGATAAAAATTAACTTAAAGGATCATTGATCTAAATGTAAAAACTAAAAATAGAAAACTTCCAGAAGAAAACAAACATAACCTTTGTGACCTTGGCTCAGGCAAAGGTTTTTCAGACATAGTACCAAAAGCATGACCCATTTTAAAAAATTTTTAATGAATTCAACTTTGTCAAATATAAAAACTTTGGCTCCTCTGAAGACACTGTTAATGAAAAGATGAGCTACAAACTGGGGAAAATATTTGCAAATCATATATCTGATAAAGAATTTGGCTTCAGAGTATATAAAGAATGCCTAAGTGTGTGTGTGTGTGTGTGTATAAAATATAAAACTGAATCACTTTTCTGCACAGCAGAAATTAATGCAATATTTTAAATCAACTATAACTTAATAAAATTTTTAAAAATTAAAAAAGAGTGCTTATATTTCAATATTTAAAGTAAAAGGTATCAAGAGTAAAAGGGCAAAAGATTTCAATAGATAATTCACCAAACAGGATATGAATGGCAAATAAACCCATCAAAGTACAGCAATATTAAACCTATTTTAAAAGAAATACTGAAAAAGCTTCTCTAAATAAAAAAGAAGTAAGAAATAGGATAGAGGAAATCACATTTGGCAAGCAATTACTTAAATATGCCAGTAAACAGATCTAAAGGGGGGAAAAACGTACTGTAAAAGTGATGATAAACACACACAAAAAAAGGCAGAAAAAGGACAGACCTGAAGATGTTAAAAAAAGGACTTCAAAATCACAGAATGTGGGAAAGGAAGGTCAGAAAATCTAGATGCTGTTTCTTAATAATGTGTTTGTGCCTGTGTGACTATCAGGCTAAAGCAAGCAGATATAGGAAGGGGTTGACATACTTAAAAAACAGGGCAATCACAGATCAAAACCAAACATTACATTCACAAAAACTGAAAAGAAAAATAGAGAAGCATAAACTAAACGGAAATCATCCAACTAAGAAAAGAAAGAAACAAAGGAGAAACATAGAACCAACTGGAAAACAAGGCTTAAAATGGCAATAAATACATTTTTATCAATAATTACCTTAAATGTCAATGGACTGAATGCTGCAATCAAAAGAGACAGAGTGGCAGGTTAGATTAAAAAGCAGGAGCCTACAATATGCTGTCTACAGGAGACTTACCTTAGGGTAAAGGACACACATAGATTGAAAGTGAGAGGATGGGAAAAGATATCTCATGCCAATGGACAAGATAGGAAATCAGGAGTTGCAACATTCACATCAGACAAAGTAGACTTTAAAATGAAGGCCATAAAGAAAGACAGAAGGACCTATTTAATGAAAAAAGGACCCATTCAAGAAGAGGATGTTACAGGAGTTCCCGTCATGGCTCAGTGGTTAATGAATCTGACTAGGAACCATGAGGTTGCGGGTTCAATCCCTGGCGTTGCTCAGTGGGTTGAAGATCCGGCGTTGCCGTGAGCTGTGGTGTATCTTGCAAGATGAGGCTTGGATCCCACCTTGCTGTGTCTCTGGCGTAGGCCAGCTGCTATAGCTCCGATAAGACCCCTAGCCTGGGAACCTCCATATTCCACGGGTGTGGCCCTAGAAAGGACAAAAGACCAAAAAAAAAAAAAAAAGAAGAAGAAGATGTTACAATCATCAATACATATGCCCCTAATATAGGAGCACCCAGACATAAAAGGAGAAATTGATGGGAAGACAATAATAGTAGGAGACTTTTAACACCCCACTCACGTCAATGGACAGATCCTCTAGACAGCAAATCAGTGAGACCACAGAGATCCTAAATGACACAGTAGAAAAGTTAGACTTCTTGACATCTTCAGGACATTACATCCAAAAAAATCAGAACATACCTTCTTTTCAAGTCCACGTGGAACATTCTCAAGGATTGACCACATCCTGGGGCCCAAAACTAACCTCAGCAAGTTTAAGAATATAGAAATTATTTCAGCTATCTTCTCTGACCACAGTGGCATGAAACTAGAAATCAACCACAGGAAAAGAAATTAGAAAAAACTGACTACATGGAGACTAAACAACATGCTACTAAAAACCAATGGGTCAATGAGGAAATCAAGAAGGAAATTAAAAAATACCTCGAGACAAATGATAATGAAGACACAACCATCCAAAATCTATTGGAAGCCACAAGAGCAGTGTTTAGAGGGAAATTTAGAGCCATACAGGCCTTCCTTAAAAAAGAAGAAAAATCTCACATTGACAACTTAACCCACCACCTAAATGAATTAGAAAAAGAACAACAAACAAAGTCTTAAGTCAGCAGCAGGAAGGAAGTCATAAAGATCATAGAGGAAATCAATAAAATAGAGGTTCAAAAAACAATAGAAAAAAATCAATAAAACCGAGAGCTGGTTCTTTGAAAAGGTAAACAAAACCAACAAACCTCTGGCCAGACTCACCAAGAAGAGGAGAGAAAAAACCCAAATAAAATAAGAAATGAAAATGGAGAAATCACAACAGATACTTCAGAAATACAAAAAAACCATAGAGAATATTATGAACAATTGTATGCCAACAAATTTGACAACCTAGAAGAAATGGACAACTTTCTAGAGATTTACAACCCCCCAAAACTGAATCAAGAAGAAATAGATCAGCTGATCAGACTGATCACTAGGAACGAAATTGAATATATAATAAAAACACTCTCTACAAACAAAAGTCCAGGGCCAGATGGCTTCACAGGCCAATTCTCCCAAACATACAAAGAGGAACTCTATACCCATTCTCCTTAAACTTTTCCAAAAGGTTGAAGAAGAAGGAATACTCCCAAAGACATTCTTTGAAGACACCGTCACCCTAATACCAAAATCACAGATACTACCAAAAAAAGGAAATTATAGGCCAATATGTTTTTTGAATGTAGACGCAAAAATTCTCAACAAAATTTTAGCCAACTGAATCCAACAACATATAAAAAAGATCATACACCAAGTGGGATTCATCCCAGGTTCACAAGGATGGTTCAACATACGCAAATCAATCAACATCATACACCACATTAACAAACAAAAAGTCGAAAACCATGTGATCATCTCAGTAGATGCAGAAAAAGCATTTGTCAAAGTCCAATATCCATTCACGATGAAAACTCTTACCGAAGTGGATATAGAGGGAACATATCTTACCATAATAAAAGCCATTTATGGCAAACCCACGGCAAATATAATACTCAGTGGAGAAAAGCTGAAAGCTGTCCTGCTAAACGCTGGAACAAGACAAGAATGTCCACTCTTAACACTTTTATTCAACATAGTATTGGAAGTCCCAGTCACAGCAATCAGACAAACAAAAGAAATAAAAGGTGTCCAAATTGGAAGAGAAGAGCTAAAATTGTTGCTATATGCAGATGACCTGATACTATGTATAGAAAACCCAGAGGACTGCACAGAGAAACTACTTGAACTGATCAACAGAATCAGTAAAGTAGCAGGATACAAGATTAACATTTAGAAATCGGTCACATTTCTGTATACTAACAATGAAATATTAGAAAAGAAATATAAAAATACAATGCCTTTAAAAATAGCACCCCCCAAAATTAAATACCTGGGAATACACCTGACCAAAGAGTGAAAGGAGAGGGAATGCTCCCAAACACATTCTGTGAAGCCACCATTACCCTAATGCCAAAGAGACCTGAGAACTACAGTCTCAGTAATCAAGGAAATTAAAGAGGATTCAAAGAAATGAAGAGATATTCCATGCTCCTGGGTTGGAAAAATTAGTATCATAAAAATGGCCATTCTACCTAAGGCAATCTGCAGATTCAATGCAATCCCTATCAAATTACCCATGACATTTTCCACAGAGCTAGAACAAGCAATCCAGAAATTTATATAAAACCATATTGCCAACTCAATCCTGAGGAACTAAAACCAAGCAGGACACATAACTCTCCCAGACTTCAGGCAATATTACAGAGCCACTGTAATCAAGACAGTATGGTACTGGTACGAAAACAGACATATAGACCAATGGTACAGAATAGAAAACCCAGAAATAAACACAGACATCTACAGTCAATTAATCTTTGACATAGGAGGCATGAATATAAAATGGGAAAAATTCTTTTCAGCAAGTGTTGTTGGGAAAACTGCACAGCCGCATGTAAATCAATGAAACTGGAACACATTCACACCATGCACAAAAATAAACTCAAAATGCCTTAAAGACTTAAACGTAAGACAAGACACCATCAAACTCCTAGAACATAGGCAAAACATTCTCTGACATCAACCTTCAAATATTTTCTTAGGTCAGTCCCCCAAGGCAACAGAAATAAAAGCAAAAATAAATCAATGGGACCTAATCAAACTGACAAGCTTTTGCACAGCAAAGGAAACCTTAGGGGGGGGGGAAAAAAGGCAACAACTTAATCTCTAAAATATACAATCAACTCATACAACTCAACAGCAAGGGAACCAACAACCCAATTGAAAATGGGCAAAAGACCCGAATAGACATTTCTCCAAAGAAGATACACAGATGGCCAACAAGCACATGAAAAAAATGCTCCGCATCACTGGTTATTAGAGAAATGCAAATCAAAACTCCTATGAGATACCACCTCACACCGGTCAGAATGGCCATCATTAATAAGCCCACAAATAACAAATGCTGGAGGGGGTGTGGAGAAAAGGGAGCCCTCCTATACTGTTGGTGAGAATGTAAATTGGTACAACCACTATGGAAAACAGTATGGAGGTGCATTAGAAAACTAAATATAGGAGTTGCCATCGTGGCGCAGTGGTTAACGAATCCGACTAGGAACCATGAGGTTGCGGGTTCGGTCCCTGCCCTTGCTCAATGGGTTAACGATCCGGCATTGCCGTGAGCTGTGGTGTAGGTTGCAGACGTGGCTCGGATCCCGCGCTGCTGTGGCTCTGATTCGACCCCTAGCCTGGGAACTTCCATATGCTGCAGGAGCGGCCCAAAGAAATAGCAAAAAGACAAAAAAATAAAAAAAAGAAAACTAAATATAGAACTACCATATGATCCAGTGATTCCACTCTTGGGTGTATTTCCAGACAAAACTTGCCTTGAAAAAGGCACATGTACCTGTGTGTTCATTGCAGCACTATTCACAATAGCCAAGACATGGAAACAACCTAAATGTCCATCAGCAGATGACTGGAGTAAGAAAAGGTGATACACACACACACACACACACACACACACACACACACACACACAATGGACTACTACTCAGCCATAAAAAGGAACAAAATAGTGCCATTTGCAGCAACATGGATGGAACTAAAGACTCTCACGCTCAGTGAAGTAAGTCAGAAAGAGAAAGACAAATACCATATGATATTACTTACATGTGGAATCTAATATACGGCACAAATAAACCTTTCCACAGAAAAGAAACTCATGGACTTGGAGAACAGACTTGTGGTTCCCAAGGGGGAGGGGGAGGGAGTGGGATAGACTGGGAATTTGGGGTTAATAGATGCAAACTATTGCCTTTGGAAAGGTTAAGCAATGAGATCCTGCTGTATAGCACTGGGAACTATATCTAGTCACTTATGATGGAGCATGATGGAGGATAAGGTGAGAAAAAGAATATATGTATGTGTTGGAGCTCCTGTCGTGGCGCAGTGGTTAACGAATCCGACTAGGAACCATGAGGTTGCGGGTTCGGTCCCTGCCCTTGCTCAGTGGGTTAACGATCCGGCGTTGCCATGAGCTGTGGTGTAGGTTGCAGACGCGGCTCAGATCCCGCGTTGCTGTGGCTCTGGCGTAGGCCGGTGGGTACAGCTCCGATTCAACCCCTAGCCTGGGAACCTCCATATGCCGCGGAGCGGCCCAAGAAATAGCAACAACAACAACAAAAAAAAGACAAAAAGACAAAAAAAAAGAATATATGTATGTGTGACTGGTTCACTTTGGTGTACAGTAGAAAATTGACAAAATACTATAAACCAACTATAATCAAAAAATAAAAATCATATAAAAGTTAAAAAAAATTGCTAACTACCATTAGTCACTAGAGAAGTGCAAATTAAAATGAAAATTAGATTTAAAAGACTGATTATAAAAAGTGTTGGTGAAGATGTGAAGGAACCGTACCACTCAAACTCTCCCGTTCTGCTGGTCGGAGTGTAAGTCGATATAACCATAATGGAAAACATCTTAGCAATTTCTAAGTTGGCAACTTTTAAAAATGCTAAACGTGCACCAGCCAGCCATATTATTCAGACCTCCACAACTAGATATTTATCCAAGAAAAATGAAAGCATATAGCTGTACTAAGACTTACAGACACTCAGAGCAGGTTTCTTTGTAATATCAAAAACTGGAAACAACCCTAATATTCATCAAAGATAAATGAAGAACTAGATTTTGTCGCATCCATGCAATAGAATACTATTCAACAATAAAAATGAATGAACTATTAATACATGCAACAATGTGGATAAAACTAAAAATAATTATGTTGAGTGTGTTAAACCGAAGTACAGTAAATTTTTGAAGAATTATTTGAACAAACAAATTGCAGTTGAGCAGTGACAAACCAGAAGTGGTTAGGAGTGCTCCGCCAACAGGAGCTATGGGAACATTTTTATGGAGAAGACATGGAAGCAAAGCAAGGAAATTGTTTGATTGGCTACAGTTGAAGCGGCCATGTTTTTGGGGAAAGCCTAGTAGAATCTTTTTTAATTTTTTGTTTTTCTTAACTTTGAGATATTTACAAGTGAAACAAACCAAATAAAAGAGTACATACTGTGTAATTCCATTTATATAAAATTTTAGAATATTCAGGAGTTCCCATTGGAGCTCAATGGGTTACCTACCTGACTAGGATCCATGAGGATGCAGGTTGGATCCCTGGCCTCACTCTTTGGGTTAAGGATCTGGCCTTGCTGTGAGCTGTTGTGTAGGTCACAGATTTGGCTGGAATCCCAAGTTGTTGCTGTGGTGCAGGCCGGCAGCTGTAGCTCCAATTTGACCCGTAGCCTGGGAATTTCCATCTGCCACAAGTGTGGCCCCTAAAAAGCAAAAAAAAAAAAAAAAAAAAAGGAAGAAAGAAAAGAAAAGAAAATTCAAAATAATCTGTAGTGTCAAAAGCACTACAATTTGGGAACAGAGGTGGGGCGGGGAGAAATAGAAGGGAAGGATTACAAAGGGGCCCAGCTTTGGGGGACAATATCTTGATTATAGTGATGGCTTCCTATGTCAAATTATCAAATTTTACTCTTTGAATATATACAGTTTGTTTCTGTTAAACCTCGACAAAGCTGTTAAAAACAAACAAAACTATTTTCCTTTAAAAAGGGAGTGGAGTTGTGAAGCTCAGAG
The DNA here is from genome assembly GCF_016906955.1 of Phacochoerus africanus. Taxonomy (NCBI): domain Eukaryota; kingdom Metazoa; phylum Chordata; class Mammalia; order Artiodactyla; family Suidae; genus Phacochoerus; species Phacochoerus africanus. The sequence goes on along the minus strand of NC_062552.1, from coordinate 35,203,385 downwards.
TTTTTACCAACCTGGAAACAACTAGGTATGTGGCTCTAAAACTTACTGGGTTATTTCCCTCCCTCTAGAAGGTGAACAGAATGAGAGTGAAAGTCCTATTCAGGATTAGGGAGGTGATTTCCTAAAGCACCAAATTTAATTACTTTTATAGTTAGGTGACAACAATGAAAGATGTCGTTAATTATTAAGTTATCCAGCTTTAAACAAAAAAGCCTTGACTATGAAATAATTAGTAACAAATTCCAAGGTTTGGCTGAGTGTCTATATGGTATGTGAAGAAACATTTCTTCTTGTCTGTTATAAATTTACTAGCTATTAGTTTAAAGTGCCCCATTGTTCTTATATTACAGTAGTAAATTTTTTTTTTCTTTTCTCTTGGAAGGAGAAATAAATACACAAATGCAGTGTGCATAGTGATGTTCAGACTAATGTTACCAACCAAAAAACAAATAGCAATGTGTTGTCAGCTCCCTGGGTAGAAATGACATAACGAGCAGGCTGGTTTTATCCTTTCTCGGATCCAGCTGTTTGATGATTGCTGTGATATTGCTGAGTTGGAAAGGAAGAAAGCACAAAACTTAAATACATGGGAAACTCATGTAGAAGTTAGAGCATTTCCATTTTCTTACTATATAAAATTTAGATTACAGACCCTTGGAAGTTGAGTGTTTTAATGAGAAGTCTCTTAACTATGTGTTAAAAGGTAAGCAAATAGATTATCGCTGCGAAGTAATTATATTAGCACTGACTCTATTTAGTAGACTATTTTGGTAGAACTTTTAGTTGATAACTATACTGTAAGCTAGCTTGAGATGATCCCCTAAAAATGATGAAACAAATGAGACCTCACAAAGCTGTAACTCTGTCTGTGGCATGCTGCAAGCTGCAATATAAAAACTAACTCAGGAGGAAATAAAATGACCCTTAAAAATCAAAGACTACATGCTAATCTCTACTTTTAAAGAATTAGTCTTTGCAAATCACTGTATTTTCAAATTAAATATACTTTTGGAGTGTATGAAGTGGGTTCTTTGACCAAAATTAGTCTCTGAACTATCCTCCTCCTGATTATATTATAAAAACGGTTTTCAACTGTGAAAGTGTGTTAGTAAGGACAGGCTAAGCCATGTTGTAACAAGAACAATATGAAATTCTCAGTAACTCTGCATAACAAATAATCTAGTTTTTGTTGATGTTACACATCTACCCTCAGTCAGATAATGTTTCACATAGTCTATTAGGGACTGAGACTGATGGGAGATCTGCTGTTATGTGACCTCCTGGGTCATTGCAGAAGGGGAGGGGAGAGTTGGAGAGTCACACCCTTTTCCACATAGGCTTTTTCATCATAAAAGTCGCATGTTCTGACCCTTACAGCATGTTGGTCAGAATCAGAAATACGGCTTCACTTTGTCCCACGGTAGCTGGAGAATTGAGGGGGATGCTGTGGATATTCAGTCATAAGTAATGTCTTTGCTACAGAGGATGGCCAGGTTTTTATATAACTTTAGCTCCACTTTGCCTGGCACCTTTGAAATAATACCTTTAATAGAAGGTTTAATGTTAATTAAAGTATTCAACTGGTAAAGATGCTTATAAGATGGCCTTTTTATATCAGATTTTTTATGTATTCTTACTTGTTAATAAGGAAGGAGGGAGAAGAGCATCAATACATTCTTCAGTTCACCATTATTCATATAAATAGTAAACGGCCAGTTTCCAATTTCTGAATAATCAAAATGATCTTGTTGCTGACCACAGAGTGAGATTGGTGAGTGTGTGTGCGTATGCATAGAAATATGTGACTACAATGAAAACTCAGAACGTACTTTGAAAATAGCTAGTGTGATTTCAGGCATCTTTGGTTTGGAGTTTCTGCTGTTAGAGCTCTCTCAATCCCAGTGTTTGCTGAATTACAATGTTGCTTTTCCCTCTAATGAAGCTAAACCATTGAGGAGGAGAATCTTGTATCATGTTAGAATTATCTTGAGCTTTTATTGAGACTATTTTTTCAAGCCTTTTGAGGGGACAAATCAAATATGGAAGGAATCTAGGGTGGCAGTGGCAGGGACTGCTACAGTCTGTTTGCACTCTTAAGAATGCCAGGGAAGTCATGTACATTCAGACCATACAAGGATATTTAGTCTCAATTTAGCCCAGTCATCCGACCTATTAATTTATTAACTCTAATAAAGGGGAAAGAATTTTTATTTCGCGTATAGGAAACTAAAGATAAGTCTCACAAAAGTTCCAGTTTAAAAAGCCAACTTCTTTTACTTGAATATTTTAATATGCTCTTTTGAAGAGCCCCCTTTTGCTTGAGATACTAGTTGTCCATCGCAGACATGGCAAAATCTGACACCTGAAGCTTGCACTCTGGGATTACAGTCTCCTTAGAGATGCTCATCTTTACTCCTCCAGGACACGGACATCCTGCTGTCATCTTTCTTCGCATATCATGAAAGTTCCTTAAGCACGTATTAAGCACTTTAAGTATCAGGCAGCAAGATTTGTTAAATATAGTTATGAAAAAAGACATTATATGTGCACTTAAAGAACTTACGGGTCAGTTAGGGGAGAGAGACATGTAAACTGATATTTACTGTCGCCTTGAAATGTTTAAGGGCTTTCCCCAGAGCGACCCTCTTTTCTCTACCTATACTTTTTTGTCTCATACATGTATATATTTCTAACTCTCAAATTTATCTCTCTGGTCCAGGCCTCTCTCTTGTGCTCCAACTATTGACCTGAAATCTTAGACATCTCAGACTTAACAGGTCCCAAAGAGAACTGTTTATTTTCAGTCCTTCAATCCATTCTTCTCTATCCAAGTAAATGGCACTATTATCCATTTATCATTTTATCTTGGTCCTCAAGTCTGGGAGTCATCTTTGATTCTTCCACTTTTCTTTTTTCTTTTTGCTCTTTTTAGGGCTGCATCCCATGGCATGTGGAGGTTCCCAGGCTAGGGGTCAAGTTGGAGCTGTAGCGGCTGTTCTATGCCACAGCAACACCAGATCTGACCTGTGTCTGTAACTTACACTAAAGCTCACAGCAGTGCTGGATCCTTGACCCACTGAGCGAGGCCGAGGATTGAACCCGTGTCCTCAGGGATCCTAGTTGAGTTTGTTACTGCTGAGTCATGATGGGAACTCCTCACTTTTCTTATTCTTCACATTTCAGCCCATTGGAGAGTACTGTTGGTTTTAACTCTAACATATATCTTGAAACCATCTACAGCAGTCATTCTCTACTTTCACCACTCCAGTTGATGCCAGCATCATTTCTTGTCTAGACTCTGGTGACCTCTAATTGGTCCCCTTGTTAACCCTACAGTTATTCTTCATGTGGTAACCATACAAATCTTAAAGTTTAGGAAGATTGAATTGCCTTCTTTGCTTAAAACCTTCCAGTGGTATCTGACCTTTACACTTCTCCGAGATCTGTAAGACTACATGGTTTGGTCCCTGCCTCTACTTCTTTATCTCATGCCTCATTCTGCCTAGCCATGGTGGCGTATCTTTTTTTCCTTGAACTTGCCAAGCTCTTCCTCACCAAAGGACGTTTGCCTTGCTTTTCTCTCTGTTCTTCTCTTTGACTTCTTAACATTTGGATCTCAGCTCAAATGTCACCTTCTCAGAGAGCCTTTCCTGATAACCCTATCTTTATCATTTCACTTTATTTCCTTCAAAGTGATTATTATAATACCATGTTAAATAATTAGTGAAAGGCTATGACAGACTTAGCCAGGGGAATGATAAATAAAGTGGCTGATATTTGAGAAGACATGTAAAAAATACTACATGCAGGGGGAAGAAAAAATTTGCAAGTCAAATACAAGTCTGGACTTGTATCCAGAATATATAAAGAACTCTCAAAACTCAACAATAAGAAAATATTCACTCAAAAAGAAAAGCAAAAGATTTAAATAAACACTTAAAGAAGATACCCTGATGACAAATAAGCACATGAAAAGATGCTCAAAATCATTAATCATTAATAAAATGCAAATTAATAGTGGCATATGTTCACTACTGTATATGGAGTGGTCAATGGGGACCTGCTTATAGCACAGGGCACTCTACTCAGTATTCTGTGATAGCCTATATGGGAAAAGAATCTGAAAAAGAATCTGATTTAGTTATATGTACAACTAAATCACTTTGTTGTTCAGCAGAAATTAGTACAATATTGTAAATCAACTATACTTCAATAAAATTTTAAAAACAAAAAAAAAACCCCACAATAAGACATCACTATACACCTATTAAAATGACTTTTAAAAAGCAACCAGAAAAACTGATAATACGAAGTCTTAGAAAGGATGAGGAGCGTCTGAAATTGTCATTCATTGCTGGTAGGAATGCAAAATGGTATGGCCATTTTGGAAGCAACTCAGGTAGTTCTTTATAAATATGACCTACATATGACCCAGCCATTCCATACAAAAACCTGAATAAGAATTTTTTAACTTGAGTACGCATTATGGCTCAGCAGGTTAAGGACCTAAATTTGTCTCTGTGAGGATGTGCGTTTGATCCCTGTCTTCTCGCAGTGAATTAAGGATCCAGCATTGCTGTGAGCTGTGGTGTAAACTGAAGATGCAGCTTGGATCTGGTATTGCTGTGGCGTAGGCCTCAGCTATAGCTCCCATTGGACCCATAGGCTGGGAATTTCCATATGCTGCAGGTGTGGCCATAAAAAAATTTTTTTTATACCAATATTATTAATAATTTAGAAAACTGGGTAAAACCCGAAGTTTCATTTAATTAGTGAATGAATAATCAAATCGTGGTATATCCACGTCATGGATTACCATTCGGTAGTAAAAAGGAAGGAGTTACTGATAGATGCAACAGTATAGATAAATCTCATATGTATTATGCTAAGAAGCAAGATTCAAAAGGCTACAGTCTGTATGATTCCATTCGTATGTCATTATGTTGAAAGCAAAACTATAGCAATGGGAGTTCCCGTCATGGCGCAGTGGTTAACGAATCCGACTAGGAACCATGAGGTTGCGGGTTCGGTCCCTGCCCTTGCTCAGTGGGTTAAGGATCCGGCGTTGCCGTGAGCTGTGGTGTAGGTTGCAGATGCGGCTCGGATCCCGTGTTGCTGTGGCTCTGGTGTAGGCCAATGGCTACAGCTCCGATTCGACCCCTAGCCTGGGAATCTCCATGTGCCGTGGAAGCGGCCCAAAGAAATAGCAAAAAGACAAAATAAATAAATATTCTGTGAACAGTAAAGCGGCCCAAAGAAATAGCAAAAAAAAACAAACAAACAAACAAAAAAAAACTATAGCAATGAAAAATAGACCAGTGTAGCCAGTGTCAGAGACTGGGGCAGGTTTCACTGCGAGAGACAGCCCAGGCGCTGTTTTGGGGATGACAGCGCTGTTCTATGGTTGTTGTGATGGCAGTTTTTTAAACTCATAGAACTGTATACCGGAAAGAGTGAATTTAACTGTCTGTTAATTTAAAAATAAACTTAACAGGAAGATCATGGACCTTACTCCAAGTACTGGATAAACCTTGATTTTGGTTTTTTGTTTCATCATGCTGATTCTTGTACTGTCAAAACAACAAAATTCAGGTGGCCGGGGGTTTGGCCGAGGAAGGTCAAGGGCTCATGGCCTCCGGCGGGGCAGTACTTGAGATTACCCTTGCCCTTTTCCCCTCGGGCCGCAGTGGGGGTGAGCACCTTGAACGCTGTATCCCGAGCGCTGGCTGGGTGGGCCTGGTTATGAGGGGGTTCAACCCGGGTCCACCCAATGCTGCGAGTGAGATGGGAGCCCATATCTGCCCTTGGTGCTGGGGTAGCCCGAGGCTAGGTCTACTCCCAAGCCTGGCAGTCATTCTCCCGGAACATGCGTTGTGGAGCTCGGGTCATGGCGCTTACACTCTAGTGGGAGGTGGCCATTAATTGCATGCACAGGGTCGCTGGAGCTGTGACCTCACCCAGACCGGGATGGCTTAACCTAAGGAAGGAAGTGTCAGAGGCCCTTTGTAAGAGTAAACTTCTGGGGCAGTGCCCCTAATTTGATCGTAAAGTAATTAGTAACTGACGATTTGGTGCAAAGTTTCAAGCACTGTATGTACCATGGGGACTATATCTGTGACCAAATTAGAATCTCTGAACCAAACCAGGTGGACTGCCAAGTGCTCTGTCCTACATGTAGGAGCTCGGTGTCATGTGTGCAGAATTTTGAAAATCTTTTGTCTCATAATTGAGTTAAGGCACATGTAGGAAGCTTTCATACCGTGTATGATAATTTAGAAATCCCATACCTTGGTTGTGTGGTGTGCTTTTGGCTCCTTGAGGGCTCTTATTTTGTCTAGTTCATGCTATTATCTACTTGAACACAGATCAGTTAGGGCCTTAGTAGGAAAAAAAAAAAAAACCAACAAAATTCAGTTTATATCTTCTTTTCAGAAAAGAGGTATCTGATTACAGGAAGTGTTGGTTTCCCTCAGGCAGCCCATGTGACAGTGATATTCTTTGCACCGGTAATGCTGTGTCTATTCTTCTTGCTTTTTATTAGCTTTGGTTACATGAATGAAGTTTTAATTTTCTTATCACGAACTTGAATCATTATTACCAGGATTTAATTTTATAGTAAAGGTGCTTTTTAAAACTACTTGTGGAAAAGTATTTTTTAAACTTATATTTTCCTGGAGTTCCTGTTGTGGCTCAGCAGTTAACAAACTGACTAGCATCCATGAGGACACAGGTTCGATCTCTGGTCTCACTCAGTAGGTTAAGGATCTGGCATTGCCATGAGCTGTGGTGTAGGCTGCAGACTCGGCTTGGATCATGCGTTGCTGTGGCTGTGGCGCAGGCCGGCGGCTACGGTTCCCATTCAGCCCTTCCCCTAGGAACCGCCATATGCCACAGCTGCGGCCCTAAAGAGACAAAAAGGCAAAAACAAACAAACAAACAAAAAAACCCTTACATTTTCCTAAGGGTAGGATGATTTTCAGTGCTTTATGACCCAGCGTTCCATATATGAACTTTAAACTCTTATCCTCAAAAGTAATTAGACTAAGAAGGAGCATAATACAGTGTTTTACCCAATTTTTGATACTCTGTACTCATCTCTGTATTAAAACAACTGTGTCCACTGGAGGACATGAACATTGAGTTAACATTTATCAGACAGTGTTTTGTACACTAACTTCATTATATTTTGTCACAATCCATTGTGTAAATGTTAGGTTAATTACTTGAAACCCAGACCTACTTGCTTCAAAAATTTCCATTTTGAAGTACATCAGAGTCATTATTCACTGCACCTTTTGATCTCCTTTGAAAACTTGCTAGCATTTAGTTTCCTATTATGTCTGTCAACAAAAGGAACCCACTTTTTGTCCTGCTGAAGCGTGACCTGGTGTGTATAGCTCTGTTTCATGAGTCTACAGATACAGGGTTGAATTTGGAATGCATCCTCAACCTTGCTGCACCGTTTGATACTTATCCCATTTTCTGATGTCTTCTCTTTCCAAAAAGCAACTTGATTTATTTATGGAACCGTTATTGCAGTCATCGCATTTTAATTTCCTCTATCATCTTCTCTCTCCATTTGGGATGATGTGCAATGTGCAGGGATACATTTGATGTTCCAGTGGGTATCATAAGGGAATGTTGAAGAGCTAAGTAGCGAAGCTTCCTCATACAGAATCCATTCAGTCAGCCTGTCCTCAATCACAGGGTGGCACCGTAGCTACATCCTCGTCCACGTCATAGCATTTCTTTTAACACTCGTCTTTAAAAACTATAAAACTAAATATTTAAGAGCACTCTGGATGTTTACTTTGCTGAGCCTTACTAGTGGTTTTGTTGTTTTATGGGATGCTGTAGAGGAATCCATTGTTAATCACGTCCTAACCCTATAAAATATGTAACAAGCTGCTGAACAGAATGATGACAGCAGACAGAGAACAGAGTTTCATTTGAATTCATGCAAATGTAGAGGTTTCCCAGAAAGCCAATTTTAAAGCATGAGCCACATTTTGAAAATAAAACAAAGAATAACGCCTTGGAGTAGAAATCTGTAATGAAACCCATAATAGCTGAAAGAGTACAATAAATTCTGAGGGGAGAGCTTTCCATTTTCTTTTCCTTTTCAAATTCTAATACCAAACTCTATTAGTAGTCAGTATAAAATAATGAGACATGAAGCCCTGCTGGTGTAAAACTATTACTAATCTGTTACTTTGCATAAATTTTCACTCAAACGATTGTCTGTGGTCTCCTTATGAAGGACCTGTTATATGCTTTCCAGCTAAACAGATGAGACCTATTAGCCATCTCCTTTGAATGCATGGTGTTGGAATTTGCAGGCTTTGCACTTTTCACAAGTTGGGAAAAGAAAGAGATTACAAGCAAGAAACACAAGGGCATTTACTCCAATAAGAGATCAATGTTCTTATATGAATATGTGAATTGAAGTCCTTTTCATTAATTTTAGTGCCACATTAGGGAAAAGTAGAAAGACACTTTAAAAAAATTTTTTTTAATTGAAGTATAGTTGGTTTACAGTGTTGTGCCAATTTCTGTTGTACAGCAAAGTAACCCAGTCGTACATGTGTATATACTTTTTCTCATAACATCTTCCATCATGTTCTGTCCCAAGAGACTGCATATAGTTTTCCATGCTATAGAGCAGGACCTCATTGCTTATCCATTTTAAATGTTCATAGTTTGCATCTACTAACCCCAAACTCGTAATCCATCCCACTCCCTCCCTCAGATGCTTTTACTCATATTTGAAAAATCTGTGTATTCTAAATTGGTCACCTTCCTGTATCAAGGTCATATGGTTGTTTAGCTTTTAATAATTACAACAAACTTACCATTGCCTCTTCCACAAACTCTGATCTTACCCTTGTCTTTCCTGTTTCAGTTTGTTGTTTCTTGGTCACATGAACCCATAATTTAAGTCAGCTTTGATTCTTTCCCTCTTCTTGTATTTAAGCAGTTGCCAAGTTGTGAAATTTCAGTCATCTGTCATAATTTCTCTCATATCTGCCTCTTTTTCCCATTCCCATTGCCACCATCCTAGTGCAGGCCATTATGGACTCATGCCTGAATTATTGCTTTTTTTTTGCCTTTTGTCTTTTTAGGGCTGCACCTGTGGCATATGGAGGTTCCCAGGCTAGGGGTCTAGTCAGAGGTACAGCTGCCAGCCTACACCAGAGCCACAGCAACTTAAGATCCGAGCCACGTCTGTGACCTACACCACAGCTCACGGCAACGCAGGATCCTTAACCCACTGAGTGAGGCCAGGGATCAAACCCGCAACCTCATAGTTCCTAGTTGGATTCGTTTCTGCTGTGCCATGATGGGAACTCCCCAAATTATTGTTTTTAATTGATTTCCCAGCCTCTAGTTACTTCCCTTCCAATTCATCCTGCATGTTGCCACAAGATTTATCTTACCCGAACATGGCTTTTCTTATACTTACCAATTTGAAAGTTTGGAAGTGTTTGTAAAAATAATTGAAGTCATTAATGTTATTAAGAAACGGCATAGTTTAGTGGTATATTGGCTTTGGAATCAAACAGACATGGGTTGGAATCTCAGATTAATCCCTGAGTAGTGGTATGACCTTAGAGAGTTACTTGACTTTTTTGGATCTCGAGATCTTCAACTAATAACAGCAGAAATAACATCAGATTATTGTAAGGAGTAATCACTATATGTGAAAAGTTTAGCTCAATTAGTGATAGTTATTACTAATAGTAGTGTTGTTGTTACCTTTAGGACAAAATTGAGAAGGAGAACAGAGATTAGAAGATGGGACTAGGAGTGATGCCACCAGTTAGAAAGCATAAAGGGAAGAGAGGCCTTCTTCATTGGCAGATGCTTCTGAAAGAATGGAGATTTTTAAAAATGTGTATTTCTGATAATATTTACATTTTTTATATAAAGTTCTCCTCTCCTTAAATAGTCGACAGAATGTAATTCTTCAGACATATGAAGTAAGACTTTGACAAATCCAAGACCAAAGGCCATTAGTTTAGTGATTGAGAGCATAATGCTGACTTCCCAGACCGTGGTTTCATACAGAGCAGTCAGGGGCAGATGTGGGTGAAAAAGAGAGACAGATGTAAGAGAGACTATCAAAGGTGAGTCAGGAGAACTTTGCAGCCAATGTCGGGAGTAAGTTGTGGTAGAAGAGTATAGACAGTGGTAGGCCTTTTATCCAGTAAGTTTAGGGTAGAAAGGATGAAAGAGGACACCAGCTGTAGCATCCCTGGCAGCAGGGATAACTGGGCCTTCCCACCACAGGCCAGTGACATAAAGCATTCAGAAGACGGAAAGGAGCCAGTGTCATGGATAAGTGTGGAAGCCAGGACCTCCGTGAGTTGGAAATACTAATGACACTGTTTTTGCATGACATTTGGGCTGCACTTGGGCACTCTTGTTGTCTTTCTGTGGGCTTGCCATCCTTGTCTCATCAAATGGAGCATGCAGCTTCTGCCCCTCTTCTGCAGCTCTTGATCATTGTAACCACTGATCTCACATTGATTGACTGAGACTGAGAAATCTCACATTTTCAAACATTTTTGAGATAAGCATTTAAAGCAAGTGGAAATTATAAGAAACAGTGGCAGGCACTAGATGACACAACTTTTTAAAAAATCCCTTACTACCTAAAACCCAGAAAGAAAATAGTTATTCATCAGTTTGCTTCAAGGTTTATCAGACCTTCCAGTCTATTTAACCACAATGAGTAGAAATGTGCATCTACATTCACGAAGCTTACCCATAAGTAAGCACGATATAGCCACAATACAAGACATTCCTTCATTCAACAAATATTTGTTAAATTTATAACACAGTGTTTGCCAACTTCTGTGCTAGGTAATGAGGATAAAGCAGGGAATGAGACCTAGACCTTTCCCTCAAAGTATTTACAGGCTGTAGGTATGTATTAGCTCCATTGTGTAAAAAGTTTTGTTGGTATGACACACAGCAGCAGCAGTTTAGAGTAATCAGGGACCACACCTGTGGTTGGAAAACCAGGAAAGAAATCATTTATCATTTGTTTAAACTGGATCTTGAACGGGTGGGTAAGCAGGCTTTCAATAGATAAAAAGAAGGGGTTAGTGAAACTTGAATGAGACATTCATTTGAAAAATGTTCAAAGCAGGGAAACTATTTGCAGAGCCCAAGTGATATTAGAGGGTAGGTGACAGATGAACCTTTATAGGTTAGTTCTCAGTCTTGAGTGTATATCAGTATCTCCTGGAAAGCTTGTTAAAATGCAGATTCCCTGGCACTTCCCCCTTCTGAGTCATGAAGCCCAGAGAGTGGTCCAGGAACTTGCTTTGCGTCCTAAATTTCTGTTTTTTCTGTTTAATAAGCACATCAGGTGGTTCTAATTCTGTGTGTCCTTGAAGTACACTTAGAGAAACACTGACCTGGTCCCAAACATTCATTCAGCCCTTAAACTGCTTTCTAAGCATCTCTGCTAAGTGGTTGTCTACCCTTTGCATGAACTGGGACTCTTCAGAGGCTGCCTCTTGTGCTTTTGAATGGTCATGCTAAGAAAGGTTTTCCTTTTAGTGAACTGAAATTTCTTTCTCTGTTCAAGCTGTTGATTTTAGCTTTCCCCTCCTGAGGCCGCAGAAAGCAGTCGTATGCCTTTTCCCAAGTGAGAGCCCTTCAAGTATTAGAAGACTTCTCTTCTGCAGGCTGAGCACATCCAGGTCCTCCCTGGTTTTGGTCCTTTTCTCTGTCCTGGACGCTTGCCTCTGAATGCATTCCAGTTTTTCTGTGACCTTTGTAAAGTGTAGCACCCAGGACTAAACGTTATTACTGCATGGTCTCTGAGTTGCGAGTGAATGGTACCCAGATGGGCCATGTGGTTTTATCAATTATTTCCTCATATGGTCCTCATAAATATTGTAATGGAAACATGGGGACAAAGGGTTGATTGGAATAACCTTTATTAAGAGCTTATCTACCACCGAGAAAAGAAAGGGACTGGAACTGGCTTTAGTGCTTGGTAGTTGTCAGCTACTAAATTTGGGGATGTAATAGAATGACGGAGAATACCATTCGTGTCCCTTTTATTCCCCTGTGCTTAATTTTGCTCTCCATCTTGGCTTATAAAAATAGGCATCTCTTACCTCCTTCCCTCTTATGTCTTTCCCCTTTCCTTTCTCTTTTTTTTTCCTTTTCTTTCGTGTTAAGTATTTTGCATGTGTCAGGTTGGAGAGTTCATCAGAGCTGTCATCTCCTTCCAGACTTTCAGGTAGGGCAAAAGGTGGTACAGCCCTGGAGATTCTGGGTGGGAGAGGAGGGCTTCAGCTGAGGGACAGAGCAAAGTCAGCCATTTCCCTCCCTGGTCTCCTTCCTGTGTGGCCCTTGACACCCTCTGATTGCTACAGAATGTTCTTAGGCTTGGGCTCTGAGCTGCAGCCGAACAAACTGAATTTAAACCATAAATTACCTTTTGGAGAGTTATGTAAATGTAGGTCTCTAGGTCTGTTTTAAAGCTATTGAACCAGGACCAAAGAATATTCATGTATCTTCCTGCAGGCTTCATTCTCCTATGGCTGCAATTTTAACTTGGTTTTTTGCATCCCACCAACTTCTTTAAATTTATCCCCAGAAAAGCTTAAGCTTTTCAAAATAGGGTGAATTGTTTCAAAATAGGGTGTTTTTCTAATATGGTAAGTTATATCATATAGCCTTCTCCTAATAAAAAGGCCAGTGGGTAGGGCAAAGGAGAGGGAGAGATAGTATTGTTTTCTTTATCCTGAGGAAGGCCGATAATAATTTTTCCTGTGTTGTAATCTTAATTATTCAGAGTAGATGTCTGGTAATTAGCTCTTTTGTGTCAAAGTTCAGTGTGACTGGACAAGACCTGAACTCTAATGACCTTGAATTTTTCCACTTTCCTGCCCTTTAGCAACATAGTAAATGTGTTGATGACCATCAGCACTCTTGTTTCTTCTCCTGCTCATATTTTTCTTCTAGAATAAGGGTGTCAGTGGCCTTACAGGAATCCCATCACAGTTTCCAAATATTACTAGCATTTTAGATTCTTTTTGATTTTGCTGAATTATTTGCAACATCTTAGGTTTGTTGCTTGTTATACCAGGTAATTGAAAAGTCCCTTGCATCTCTTCCTATTTTTCTGATCCCAAAATTGACAGCTGAATTGTAACCAAGTGCTATATACACTGACCCAAGTTCCTTATCTCTAATTGATGGGTCAAACATACTTCCATTAACAAAGCAGCAGGATTTTTCTGAGTCTTCATTCTGCTGCAGCATTTTGTCTCAGTACTAGTCAACTTTTACACAGGCTGATATATTTTCATTTACTTAAAAAAGAAAAAAAAAAACTGCAGTTAAGTACTCTTGGCAAAAATCCAAGCAATGACAGTTCTTTTGATGAGTTGTAAAATTGCCATTAATAAAGAAGAAAAATATGAATTACACAGGGAAGAATTATTGTTGTTGATTTTTTTTTTTTAAACCAAGAATTTTTAAAGGGTCATTCAAGCTTTCTCATTAGCCAGGTGCACAGGAATTTTGCCATTCCTGGTTTAATTTACCTAGATTTGTTTGTAGGATTTGACCTGGGTCTTTTCAGTATGTGTTGGAGAGAAAGCTTCCACCCTGCCTAGCTCTTTAATATAGTCTAGTGACGTTTGCTTTGGCATCAAATAGACCTGAGTTCAGATCCAACTGTGTGGCTTTGAGTAAGCTGCTTCTCTAAGCTCAATTTCCTTATCTATAAAATTTGGCTAATATTAGACCCTACCTCATAGAGCCCAGGATTAATTGAAATCATAAAAGTAAAGATGTACTTAGCACCTGACATAGATCTACCACCAATACATGCAGATATGGAGGTGGCGAGAATTGTCCACGAACAGAGTCCACTCCACTGCCTGCTGGGGAGAGAGGCACTAAACTAATCCTGTAAGAGCAGTTGTTGAATGTTACCTGAGCAACACAGGCGAAGTACAGGGTGCATTTAAAGAGGCTTCTTTTCTGTGGTCAGTCTCTGGTGATGGGTCACACTGGAATGTGCCATGCCTTCTGCAGGGCAGATGGTACCCAGTGACCTGAGCCATGTGGGTGGAGTCCTCACTGCCCAGGTGTCTTGCTTTTTGTTTTGCTCTAATGTTTAACCCTGGATTCAGTGAGAACTTTCCTGGAAGCACCAGCAAGACCTCTATCAGGTGGGAGAGGAATTGCGTTAGTGACCTTTAATACACTCTTTCAGCTACTACCTAGATTATGTGCTTCTAGAACAGAGTTTTCCAATTTTCTCTTCAACAATGCTGGGCATAATGTTCCACATATGTACATATGTATACACATGCATATATATGTACACATATATGCTCTCAATAAATTTTATTAGCCAAGAGATAAGTCCATAGCCTTTTCTCCTCTAGAGATATCCATCTCGCCAGATTATTTAGTAGCCATGTCAATCAAACATCTTCTGGAATTGTAAATTCTATAATTCATTTTAAGATCTGATGATGATATTATTTATTTCAGTATGTATTCAGACAATTTTCTTTCTGTTCAAATGTCATATTTAAAGAAAAAAAGTGATGATGCAGATAACTCAAAAAGAAGATTTTTTAAAGAAAATCTATTTTAAGAAAGCTTTTTTTAGTAGATACAGAGAATCTCCAATATTCTTTGAATGTGTATACTTCAGCGTAATTAAACAATAACCCTAGGAAAAAATGGCTAACAGGAGGCCCTTGCTGGATCACACTGACTCCCTATCAGGCTAACATATCTTACATTAAGTTCATACCTACTGCTTGGTCAGTATCCTTCCTGGAAAACTTTGATTTCCTCCACCCTTTTATTAGACTCTTCAGCTTGACTGCTGGCCGCATATGGGGATAATCAAAAGAAAAAGACTTAGGACCAAAGAATCCTATCTAAGTTTTTTTACCTATGGACCATTTAAGAAAGTAATACCCTGCAGGTGGTGGTATTGTATCAGTCAGAATAGGAAGGGTTATACTGTAGTAACAAACAACTCCAAAATCTTAGTGGTTTATTTTTCACACATCCAGCAAATTAAATGAGAGTTGGCAGGGAGCTTTGCTCACTGTAGTCATTCAGACCCAGGCCGGCAGAGACTCCCTTTCAGTATATACTTTTCATGACCACAGAGGCAGGGGAGAGTTCCTGAGGGTCTCACTCAAGCAGTTAGGTCTTCTAGTCCAGACATGACTCATATCACTTCCACTCACAACTCACATGGCCCTACGAGCCACAGAGCAGTGGGAAATTCAGTCTTGATATGCACAGGAGGGGAGCAGAACTGAATATACACATCAGTGAGTAGAAATAATGGCTATAGAAGGGTCAAAATGGCAGAGGTATAAGATAGCGTGCTCACCTGCGCCCACAACCACATAAAAAAAACCACACATCTACATGTAGAACCATTCGTACAGAACATCTACTGAACATTGGCAGCAGAAGAACTTAAACCTCCAAAAAGGTCAAGAAACCCTCCACATAACTGGGCAGAACAAAAGAAAAAAGAAGAGAGAGAGAAAAGGAATCAAGATGGGACTAGCATTCCTGAGAGGGAGCCATGAAAGAGAAAAGGAACCCATACTCTGGGAAGCCACCTAACCAATGGGGAAATCAGCTGAGATGGAGGGACTGCAAAGTTGCTGAGAAAAGCACAGCAGCTGGACTAAGGAGGGCAAAGCAGAGTGAGAGCCACACAGATCATCTGCACCACTGCCCTAGACACCACAGCCTGAGCTGCTTAGGCAGGGGCTGGGCCCTGAGACTCAGGCTCCGGAGGTCAGTTTCAGGGAGAGGACTAGGGTTGGCTGTGTGGAGACAGCCTGAGGGGCTAGGGAGCAGTGTGCCACCAGCTGGGGAGCAGAATGCCACAGCCAAGGGAACCCGGGAAGAGGTCTGGACCCACAGGAGAAGCAAGGTGCCCTTGCTGGGGATGGCAAGAGGAGGAGGGGTGGACCACCATGGGAATATCCCTGCCCATGTGTGGATTCTCAGAGGGCGGGTCACCTCTGGCACAGGCCGTGGGTGGCAAGAGGCTACTTGCTTGGACTATGGGAGACTGGGTGCTTCTTGCACAGGCTGTAGGTGGCCAGGCACCTCTTGTGTGGGCTAAGGGCAGTGGGGGGCTAAGCACCCCTAATAAACATGAAGATGTTAAAGAAGGACTCCAAAATCACAGAATGTGGGAAAGGAAGGTCAGAAAATCTAGACGCTATTTCTTAATAATGTGTTTGAGCCTATGTGACTATCAGGCTAAAGCAAGCAGATATAGGAAGGGGTTGACATACTTAAAAAACAGGGCAATCACAGATCAAAACCAAACATTACATTCACAAAAACTGAAAAGAAAAATAGAGAAGCATAAACTAAATGGAAATCATCCAACTAAGAAAAGAAAGAAACAAAGGAGAAACATAGAACCAACTGGAAAACAAGGCTTAAAATGGCAATAAATACATTTTTATCAATAATTACCTTAAATGTCAATGGACTGAATGCTGCAATCAAAAGAGACAGAGTGGCAGGTTAGATTAAAAAGCAGGAGCCTACAATATGCTGTCTACAGGAGACTTACCTTAGGGTAAAGGACACACATAGATTGAAAGTGAGAGGATGGGAAAAGATATCTCATGCCAATGGACAAGATAGGAAATCAGGAGTTGCAACACTCACATCAGACAAAGTAGACTTTAAAATGAAGGCCATAAAGAAAGACAGAAGGACCTATTTAATGAAAAAAGGATCCATTCAAGAAGAGGATGTTACAGGAGTTCCCGTCATGGCTCAGTGGTTAATGAATCTGACTAGGAACCATGAGGTTGCAGGTTCAATCCCTGGCGTTGCTCAGTGGGTTGAAGATCCGGTGTTGCCGTGAGCTGTGGTGTATCTTGCAAGATGAGGCTTGGATCCCACCTTGCTGTGTCTCTGGCGTAGGCCAGCTGCTATAGCTCCGATAAGACCCCTAGCCTGGGAACCTCCGTATGCCACGGGTGTGGCCCTAGAAAGGACAAAAGACCAAAAAAAAAAAAGAAGAAGAAGAAGATGTTACAGTCATCAATACATATGCCCCTAATATAGGAGAAATTGATGGGAAGACAATAATAGTAGGAGACTTTAACACCCCACTCACGTCAATGGACAGATCCTCTAGACAGCAAATCAGTGAGACCACAGAGATCCTAAATGACACAGTAGAAAAGTTAGACTTCTTGACATCTTCAGGACATTACATCCAAAAAAATCATAACATACCTTCTTTTCAAGTCCACGTGGAACATTCTCAAGGATTGACCACATCCTGGGGCCCAAAACTAACCTCAGCAAGTTTAAGAATATAGAAATTATTTCAGCTGTCTTCTCTGACCACAGTGGCATGAAACTAGAAATCAACCACAGGAAAAGAAATTAGAAAAAACTGACTACATGGAGACTAAACAACATGCTACTAAAAACCAATGGGTCAATGAGGAAATCAAGAAGGAAATTAAAAAATACCTCGAGACAAATGATAATGAAGACACAACCATCCAAAATCTATTGGAAGCCACAAGAGCAGTGTTTAGAGGGAAATTTAGAGCCATACAGGCCTTCCTTAAAAAAGAAGAAAAATATCACATTGACAACTTAACCCACCACCTAAATGAATTAGAATTGCCAAATCAATCCTGAGGAACAAAAATCAAGCAGGAGGCATAACTCTCCCAGACTTTAGGCAATGTTACAAAGCTACAGTGATCAAGATGGTGTGGTACTGGTACCAAAAAAGACACACAGACCAATGGAACAGAATAGAGAATCCAGAAATAAACCCAGACACCTATGGTCCATTAATCTTTGACAAGGGAGGCAAGAATATGAAATGGGAAAAAGACAGTTTTCAGCAAGTGTTGCTGGGAAAACTAGTCAGCCGCATATAAATCAATGAAGCTGGAACACACCCTCAAACCATGCACAAAAATAAACTCAAAATGGCTTAAAGACTTAAACGTAAGACAAGATACCATCAGACTCCTAGAAAGAGAACATAGGCAAAACATTCTGACATCAACCTTACAAATATTTTCTTAGGTCACTCTCCCAAGGCAACAGAAATAAAAGCAAAAAATAAATCCATGGGACCTGATCAAACTGACAAGCTTTTGTACAGCAAAGGAAACCATTTAAAAAAAAAAAAAAAAAAAGGACCACCTACAGAATGGGAGAAAATAGTTTCAAATGATGCAACTGACAAGGGCTTAATCTCTAAAATATACAAACAACTCATACAACTCAACAGCAAGAAAACTAACAACCCAATTGAAAATTGGGCAAAAAACCTGAATAGACATTTCTTCAAAGAAGACATACAGATGGCTGACAAGCACATGAAAAAAAAAAAACACTGAACATCACTGGTTATTAGAGAAATGCAAATCAAAACTCCTATGAGATACCACCTCACACCAGTCAGAATGGCCATCATTAATAAGTCCACAAATAACAAATGCTGGAGGCGGGGTGGAGAAAAGGGAGCACTCCTATGCTGTTGGTGAGAATATAAATTGGTACAACCACTATGGAAAACAGTATGGAGGTGCATTAGAAAACTAAATATAGAACTACCATATGATCCAGTGATCCCACTTTTGGGCGTATTTCCAGACAAAACTTGCCTTGAAAAAGGCACATGCAGCTGTGTGTTCATTGCAGCTCTATTCACAATAGCCAAGACATGGAAACAACCCAAATGTCCATCAACACATGAATGGATTAAGAAGAGGTATATATATATATATATATACACACACACACACACACACACACACACACACACACACACACACAATGGACTACTACTCAGCCATAAAAAGGAACAAAATAGTGCCATTTGCAGCAACATGGATGGAACTAGAGACTCTCATACTGAGTGAAGTATGTCAGAAAGAGAAAGACAAATACCATATGATATTACTTATGTCTGGAATCTAATATACGGCACAAATAAACCTTTCCACAGAAAAGAAACTCATGGACATGGAGAACAGACTCGTGGTTACCAAGGGGAGGGAGAGAGAGTGGGATGGGGTTAATAGATGCAAACTATTGCCTTTGGAATGGATAAGACACGAGATCCTGCATATATAGCACTAGGAACTATATCTAGTCACTTGGGGTAGAGCATGATGGAGTATAACATGAGAAAAAGAATGTATATATATATGTGTGACTGGGTCACTCTGCAATATAGTACAAAATTGGCAGAACACTGTAAACCAAGTATAGTAGAAAAAATAGTCATCATTTAAAAAAGAAATAATGACCACAAACATGAATCAATGACTGAATCTTCTTTTAGTTAGTGAATTTGATTGTGTTGGGGTTGAGAGGTTAGCCTTTAGCACTGTATTTGACAGGCCAGACTGTTGCCATAAAACCATTTTAACATTTAAATAGTGACATACACGTAATATAAAATCTAGTTGTAATAACAGTAGTTATCACTGCCATAGCACTTATTCTGTATCAGGCCATTTTAAGCACTTTACATATTTTAGTTCATTTAATCCTCAGAACAACCCTATGACAAAGGTACTTTTTTTTGCATATTTTTTTAAAATTTTTTTTATTACTCAATGAATTTATTACATTTATAGTTGTACAATGATCATCACAATCCATTTTTATAGGATTTCCATCCCACAACCCCAGCTCATCCCCCCCCTCCCCCGAAGTGTCTCTTTTGGAAACCATAAGTTTTTCAAAGTCTGTGAGTCAGTATCTGTTCTACAAAGAAGTTCAATCTGTCCTTTTTTCAGATTCCACATGTCAATGAAAGCATTTGATGTTGGTGTCTCATTGTATGGCTGACTTCACTTAGCATGATAATTTCTAGGTCCATCCATGTTGCTAAAAATGCCGTTATTTCGTTCCTTTTAATGGCTGAGTAATATTCCATTGTGTTTATGTACCACATCTTGATCCACTCCTCTGTCGACAAACATTGAGGTTGTTTCCATGTCTTGGCTATTGCAAATAGTGCTGCAGTGAACATTGGGGTACATGAGTCTTTGCGAGTCATGGTTTTCTCTGGATAGATGCCCAGGAGTGGGACTGCTGGGTCAAATGGTAGTTCTATTTTTAGTTTTCTGAGGAATCTCCATACTGTTTTCCGCAGTGGTTGCAAAAGGTACTGTTTTAATCCCCTTTTATAGATGTTTAATATGAAGCACAGAGAATTTAAGTAAGAAGCCCAAAGTTACATGACTAGTAAGTAACTAAGCTGAAATTTTAACTTGGGTAATCTGGCTCCCAGAGTCAAAGCTTTTAACCAGCAGGCATTTTGTAAAATTTTCACAGCAGACCGTTTTTCTCAGAAAATCCATTCACTTTGCCGTAGTAGAGACTCCCAAGGTTAAAAGAAGAGAATCAGGCAGGTGCTGGGGCTGAACTCGGTGGCCAAGAAATTTCCTTCTAGCCATAGGTTCTGTTTTGATTCTGGAATGAATTCAAAAAGTATTTATTGAGCATGTTGGGTAGTGCTCTAGGTTCTGGGGATTTACAGCAGTGAGCTACTCAGGCAGACACAGTCCCAATTCTCATGGAGTTTTTGTTCTTGAAGCGTAAACAGCCACTGAAGGAAAGCCCAGGAAGTCCAATGGACGCGGATAGCCAGGGAATTGAAGGTCTCCTGAGAGGGTTATTTAGGGAAGGCGCCTTGTCTTTGGGACTGAGGCCTACAGGAGAGGGGAAGGCCACCAGCACTGAGGAGCAGGCAGCCAAGGGAGGGCCCTGGGGGAGTCTGTTGTGCGCCCTCACAGACCAGAGCAGGAGCGGCTGTGGATGCAGGCCTGCTAACAAGCCACTACGCAGGGAACTGACAGGACCACATTTGTATGTTTAAACTCTCTCTTGGCAAAGATATGGACTGGATCAAATGGAAACAGTGGGGGATTGGGGAGGCCAATAAGGAGACAGTAACAGTAATTTTCATGAGATGCTAGTTAGGGGACTAGGGTGGTGGCAGCAGAGGTGAGAGGTGTAAGTAGATCTGAGAGATTTAGAAGGAAACATGCATGGAAAGGCCGAGCTGAGGGAGAGGGGACAGTGGCAGAGTGTGCATCGGGGAATGGATGTGAAGACACGCGCCAGAAACTGAACTGAGCAGCTGGGCGGAGGTGCATCTCTAGGTACTGAGCAGGGAAGACAGGTTCCCACCCCTTTGGATGCAGGACCAACCTAGACTAATGTAAAGTGTTTTACGTATTTGCTTTTCTGTTCATAGAGGACATCTGTCGTAATTATCAGTGTTTCAGTCTCTGTTGATATTCCTCACAAAGGCCCCAGTCTCTCTCTGATTAAGTCAGTGTAGAAGTGTTGTCCAGTTTTGTTTGAGAAATTGTTTTTGTAGCCCTTGTGTCACAAGGTCCTATCACCACAATCCGTTTGCCCACTAAGTAAATATTTGCTTGACATACAAAGCAGAAATCAGATGATTCTGTGTAGCTTGAGGTCCTTACAATTTTTTTTTTTTTTAAAAAGCCTTGCTTCTTCTCTATTCCATATCACAAGTGAGACTGGTTCTCCCTCAGCTTTCTTTCATGGGAGAGAGGCATCTGTTGCTGAACAGAGCAGACAACACAAAAATTCTGATGGCACCATGATAGCATGGTGTCCTCTCTAGGTATTCGGTACTTTTGTTTATTTTATACAGACAGCAAGACTCTGTTATTATATGAATTAAGTCTATAACAGGCTAAATCTTGTCCCCACTGAAAATTAGTTGACTCTATCAAAAAAGCCTGTTTGTTCTCCAATACCAGCATTAAGAAAGTGCCATGATTATGTATTTCTATACATTCTAGTACTGAGAAGCCCTTCTTTCTTGCTGTGGTTTTGCCTGGGTCCTTAAAATAGGAACTTTTGCCCTCTCTGAGGAATTTTGTAGAAGAAAGCGTGCCTAAGAGAGTGACTCTGGAACCTGGCTGTCTGGGTGGTCTCCTAGCTGTATGGCTTTGGGCTGTGTAACTGTATGACGTTAACTTTTTGTTTGCGCCGTTTGTAAAATTGGGCTGTTGATAACATCTCCCTCATGGGCTGTTGTCAGGAGTAAGGAGCCACTACATGGAAAGCACCCAGAATAGTACCTGGCATATAGTAGTAAAAGCTCAGTAAGTATTAGCTGTTGTTTCCATCCCTGTGTCCCCTAATAGGTTTGCCTCTCTGTAACTCTCTACAGTGTCCAAGATAGCGTTCTTTGTTCAGGAACCTCTTGCAAGCTCCTTTTCCCCTTAAAAAAATTGTGAGAATTGGTAAGAAAATGGCAAGGCTCTGGGTACGTCCAAAGGAACCACTGGCACCCAAGAGAAATGGCCATCAACCTCTAACCTGACCCCTCTAGAGCTGTGGACATGGCCACACACTTTGGGCCTGGGGTTGGGTCACCCAGCATTCCAGGCCCCACAGGAGGTTTCTCTTTTACCTTCGCATTAGCTCTGAGTTCTTTAGAATAGTGGTTTTTACCCTCAAGGCTATAATTCTCTTTATTACTTTCATAAGCAGCCACTCAGCTTCTCCATTTCTCCACCGGGTGTTTCTGGAAGTCGTATGACAAAAAGGACTGTAGTTTTCTATAGGAAAAATGTGAGTGCAAATTACTTTGCTAACTTAGACCAGGATCAAAAAAATTCTAGATTTGGCCAAAGCTAACTTGGCAATGCAAGACACATCAAGCAAAACATCTTTAGGCCCCTTAAAATTGCTGAAAGTTAGAGAATTTTAAGGATGTAGGAGGATTTATGGTCTAGTCTAACCCACTCATTTTACAGTTAATAAAGAAGCCCAGAGATGCTTCTTTTGCAGAAATTATACAGCTAGGTAAAGGAAGAACTGGGACTGGAACCCACATTTCCTGGCTTCCTAATCAGTGTTCTGTTATATCACATTATCCTTTAAAAGTTTTATAAAATGTGCATAAATGTTTGGTGTGTGTGGTATGGAAGACCCTATGCACCATGAAGTAGACATTCAACACATTAAAAATGTGTCTGTTATACCCTACATTTGCCATAACGTAAAAGTAATATGTTAGCTCTAATTCACAATAAATACTTCGTTAGCACAAATGTTGCTTGTCTTTTTATAATTTGGAAGGGACTTGATGGGAGGAATTTAGATAACTTGTCCAGGAAAGTTGGACACTTTAGAAAATTCTCCAGAGGTTGTCCTAACCTATCTTAAACCTCTTCCTTCTCTCACACCACAGCCTCAACCTGCCCTTGTCAAGGTCACCGGCGATTTCCCCAATGCTGTGCCCGGCGGTCTGTCCTGAGTCCTTGTCTTCACGTGCCAGCAGCCTTTGATTCAGTTGCTCTTACCCTGCTCACTTCATTTACTTGACTCCAAGGCGCCGCTCTCGCTGGTTTTCCTCCTACCTCACTGGCCGTTCCTGCTTTGTGGGCGTGTGTCGCCACCTCCTCCAATCTCCCTGCCCTCTAAAATTGAAGTGCCCCGGGCTCTGTCCCTGACCCTCTTTTCTTTGCTGTTTATACTCACTCTCACACTCCCGGTGATTTCATTCAGGCTCGAGGGCTTTAAACCATTTCTAAGTTGAAGACACCCAAATTTATATATCCAGCTCAGCCAGACTTCTCCCTTGAACTCCAGACTCATAAATTCACCTGCTTCCTTGACACCTTTACCTGAATGTCTAATAGACATCTGAAATGTACATAAATAGGGTCCCATTCCTGAGCTAGCTGCGAAAACCCCCCTCCTCCTGCAGCCTTCCGCATTGCGGTAGACAGAAACCCCATCCTTTGGCTCAGGCCGGAAACGTGGGCCTCCTGTAGTCTTCCAGTGAGTTGAGTGTCCTCAGCTTGAGTGTGTCGTTAGTTTTACCTTCAGAGTATTTCCAGGACAGATGTTTTCTCACAATTTCAGCAACCCCCACCCCTATTTAAGCCCCACCCACACTCATAACAGCCTACCTGGCCACACTTGGACCTTGTCTTCACTACTCTTTTTCCTTGTCATCTCCACTCCAGCCACACTGACCTCTTCACTGACCTTGAACACACGAGGCGCGCTCTTGCATCAGGGCCTTTGAATTTGTTCTTCTCTCTCTTGGAAGCTTTTCCTCCAGATATCTGCATGGCTCATTTCTTCACCCTCTTTAGGTCCTCACTCACATGCCATTGTCTCAGACCTTCGTTGATGACGCTGTTTTGAAAATTGCTAAATGCCTATGTCCTTCACTGTTTTATTTTTCTCCATGACATTCATTACCACATACCATCTATATTTTACTAATTTATTTTGTCTTATTTATTTATTTATTTTTTTAGGGCCACACCCGCAGCATGTGGAAGTTCCCAGGCTAGGGGTCGAATTGGAGCTGCAGCCACAGCCACCTACACCATAGCCACAGCTACACGGGATCCAAGCCACGTTTGCAACCTTCACCACAAGGTGTACACCACAGCTCACAGCAACGCCGGATCCTTAACCCACTGAGCGAGGCCAGGGATCGAACCTGCAACCTCATGGATCCTAGTCGGGTTCATTAACTGCTGAGCCATGAAGGGAACGCCCATCTTTTTTTATTTTGATATATCTTTCCCACCAAAATGAAGCTCCCCAAAATCTAGAACTATACATGACACCTAGTAGGTGCTCAGTAAAGACACTTGAAAAATTGAAGGAATAAACTCCTACTCTTCCTTTGTAGTTTTTAGAGGAAAGTGTCTGTTCATCTGATTGAAGCCTGAATGACCAAATGGTTTGTTTCCTAAAACTTATTATAGTTGACAATATTGTCTTATTGGTAGTATGTGGGTGATGTTTTGAGTAGTGCTTCTCACTTGTTTTCCCTCTAAATTTGGGCCCCATCCATCACTCCCATAGCTCTGCTAGAATTGGAGTTATCTATTTGCCATCTTAGCTCTGAAAGGCTGTTAGCTGCTGGCCTGTACCTTGTATGGTGATCATCATCTCCCCACTGCAGCTGTTTCTCTGCTACCCAAGCTTATATTGAGGGTCCAAAGTATGTTTTTTTTTTTATGTACTAAATTGCCAGAGAGCGATAAGAGAGTAGTAGCTTTCTTAAAGCCATGTCTTTCTATAAATGTTTCAGAACATCAGAGTCTGTGCTGTCATGTAGGTGAAAATGCCCTTCCTTCTCTGTCCCCAGAGATCACTGAGCTTTAGAGCTGGTGTGCTTTGTTTAGATTAGAATTCCAGCTCTAACACTCATCCAGCTGAGTGACCTTGAAAAGATTTCCTCAAATCTTTGAGACTGGGTCTGACAGGTCACCCTTCAACACAAGTTATCTCCCTTTGCCTTTCCTACTTACTTTCCCTTTTTTCTTCCCATCCCACCCAGAGAAGAGACTCAATTCCTGGATTTTTCAAACCTTAAATATAGAGATCCCTATTTGAGCATTGAACCATGCTTTAAATTTGTGTTCTAGGTTAATCTTGTATATTTCAGTATGATCTTTTCCCTCTAATTGTTATTAATGAAAGTGTCTTCTCTGTGTGAACTCTACTGAACAAAAGCCTAGAATCTTCACTTTACAAGCATTGCAAAGTAAGACAGGTATGTCCTGGGTATAAGATTAAAGATGACTGCATCAGAAAACATGTGGAAAGGGTATTACAGCGTTCACAGTCCTTCTCAAGATGTCATTCTTTTTCAAAGAAATAGCAATAAACCCAGACAAACACAGATATTATTCTTACACTTCTTTTCAGTGAGTAGAAGTAAAAATTAATAATAATGGGAAAAGAACATGAATCCAAATAAGGTACTTGCATCTTCCTATATTTATTCTTCCTCAAGCTGTTGTGAGCTGACAAATACTGCAGTTGATAAACAGAGTCTTGAAACCTGGGGCAAGATAACTATCTAGGACCCCCTTCTGTCTTATAAGGAGTTAGCAGTTGCTGTCACCCTCCCATGGCTACCCTAGGGCAGTGGGACACATCCAAAGGGACTTTGTCATCAATGTCCCTCTTCTTGCTTTTTGTGTTGCCAGGACCTTTCAGTCTCAAAACATACACAGCTTGTCATAGTTGACTATGCATATTCCCTCTCCTTAAACCTTGGATTGATTGTAATTTGTATGAATTAATCCATTAGGATGGTATATATATTATCATTGGCTCAGCCCTTTTTGATACCATGTTTGATTCTGCATCTTTAGGAGGAGGGAAGCAACTGGCTTGCTTTATAGGTATCACAAGAAGTCAGGGGAAAAGCTGGATGTTTGAGGAGGATGCACACATCCGTATTCCTATGACTACAACTATCGTTGTTGTAGACTTGTAATTTATAGCACTTCCTGTTTACAGATACTGCGAGAGGCTCACTCTGTGACTTGAATAATGCCAACAGCTGACTCACACAGAAAGAGATTCTGGTTCTTGCTGAGGGAAAAGTGCAGGGCTAGGGAGCAAGGCAACCAAATCTGTCTTGCTCCCTTTTTTAAAATGACAAACTCCACGAATGAAAATGTTGATGTTAACATATATACAAATTATAATTTAGATGACCATTGCTTCATTAGTTTTGTCTACAGAAGATTCTGTAGCCTTTCCTTGCTGTGTTGGTCAATAAAATACAGGCAAGGTGGTGGGGGATGAGTGGGAGATTGGGTTTAAGATGAAAAATTGGAATTTCTTTATGGATATTCCTCACTCTACTGCTTTTGTTAGCTATGGCAGGAATCTTTTAACTCTTAGCTTCATTTTTTACCCTTAATAAAATGGTGCCTTTTATTAAACTACCTATCCATACTAAGAAGAGATTCTGTATAACTTTCAGGTTTAAGATATCTGAAAGATTTATGACATGAAATGATTTTGCTCCATATCGTTAACTTTATATTCAGAATGTTAATATTGACAGTTCCCTTAGATTTGTGCTTATAACAGAATACTCATGCTTCAATGTGTTATTAGAAAGACAGATCTTTGGGGTACTTCTGTTCTAAAGGTCAGTTGTTTTTGTTTGTTAGTGTGTTCTATATTTTTTCTTTCTCTAATATCAAATGTAATAGTCTTCTGTGTCATATCTTATGAAAGGCTTAGAGGAAAACTGTGTACGTATCTCCTTAGCTGTGAGAAAACAAGTCAAACCTGTATTAAACATTGTAGGTATTATATTCCTAGAACCTAAGGGACTTCGAATGAAAGCATATTTCTTATTCTGTAAAAGTTTCTATGTGGAGACATATAGATATTGCCCCTATATCTTTATCTATATCTTGTTGTCTATATATGTGTCTACACACACACACACACACACACACACACACACACACACACACGCATATGTACAGGAAACAACGAAACCAAAATTCGGTGTGCAGTCACAGACTTTCTAAATGCAGACTACTGCTGGAGAGAGAGCATAAGAGAAAGTCCTTTGAATTTGGATGCACTCATTCAACAAGTATTAATGAGGTGCCAAGTACTCACTCTTGGGTCATTGAGGCTACACAGCAGTGAACCCAACAGATATGGTCCCTATTGTGGTGGAGCATGTATTTTATGGTGGAGGAAGGAAAGACAGTAAACATACAAGTAAATGAATACAGCAGTTTCCAATATGAATGCTACAAGAAAATAAAACATGGTAGAGGGATGGGAAACTTTAAGATTGGGTAGTCAGAAAAGATAAAATCTGAGCTGAAGCTTGAATGACAGGAAGGAATCAGTAAATAAAAATCTCAGGGGGAGGCATTTTGGGCAGAAGGAGTGAGTTCTCTTGAAAAGCCACAAGGTTGGGATGAGTTTGGTGTGTTCAGGGACCAGAAGGGAAGCCAAGTGGCGAGGAGGGTGGTGGTAGGTGAAGCTGGAGATGTGGCCAGGTGCCTGACCACGTAGGACCCTGTGGGCTCTGTCAGGAAGTTCGAGGTGTATTCAAAGTGAGATGAATGTTAAAAAAAAAAAAAAAAAGTTTTTCTCTCTTTGTAGTGGAGATAGAGCCAGATAAGAGTGGAAGCAGAGAGAGTGTGGCCTGGAGGAGAAGTGATGGCAGCTGGGCCTTGGATGCTAGTCAGGCAAATAGAACGCTATAATTATCTGACTCAGGATATATGCAGAATTTGTTAATGGAGCAGTTACAGGGGTGGGGGGGGAGAAGTTTTTGGTTTGAGCAAGTGAATGCATGATGGTGGGGAGAAGCAGGTTTGAGCGATGGAAATTGAGTTTTGTTTTAGCCAAGTTAATTTTGACATACATGGTTCTGACGCATACTATCTCGACAAGCCTTGACTGCAGTTTCATTGTCCTCATCTGTAAAATGGGGATGGTAATCATATCTATGCCATGTGGTTGATGTAAAAATTTAATTAATACCCCTGAAGCACTTAATACATATTAATTTGTCAGTAAATGTTAGCTATTGCTGTTGCCACTGTTGTTAATATTACTATCAATAATAACAGTGATAATACATATCCAAGTGAGATGTTGACGAGGCAGTAGGATATATCAGTCTGGAGCAGAATAGGAGTAAGGGCTGGAGATAAACTTTGATAGTTATCAGCATATTGGTGGATGTTTAAAACCATGGGACTAGACGAGACTACCTATGGAGCGAGAAGAGGAGATAGAAAAGAGAGCTTGCAAGAACTGAGGAATGGGCCCTCCAGTATTTAGAGGTCAAGAAGCAGCAAAGTCCTTAAGGAGCTGAGAAGGACTTGTTGAAACAGGAGAGAAACCTGAAGAGTGTAGCATCATGGAAGCAAAGTATAGAAAACATTAAGGGACAAAAAATTGACCATACCAAACGATGCTGAAAGTAAAGTAAGAGTAAAAAGCAGGACACATCTGACCATTGGCTCTGGCAAGAGGTAAATTGATGGTAACCTTGATGAGCCATTTCAGCAGAGAGGTGAGAATGAAATCCCTGTTGGAGTGGCTGGAAAGGATGGGGAGGGAAGAAATGGGGCAGTAAGCAGAGAGAAATAGGGATTGGAAGATGTCTTGGGAAGGTTATTTTAATATGAGAGTATTGAAACACATTTGTATGCTAATTGGAATGATTCAGTAGAGAGGGAGAATTTTATGATATAAGAGAGAAAGGGAATAATTATAAGAACAAAGTCCTTGAGTAGTCAAAAAAAGGGTATGATCCAACAGAGATGCTGAAAGGGAGCAGAAATGCGGCCTCCATTATAGATGGAGCCAGGGCAGTATGGACATAGCCAGAAGTAAGCCGACAGGCAGACAGGGGATGGAGTAACGGTGATTTTGTTTAGTTGCGTACCTTTTAAGTTGGAGTATAAGGTGAAGTCCTTAGAGAATAAGAGAAATGCGGGAGGATTTGAAGTATTCACAGTGAGTTGAGGGTCTGGACAAATGCTATAGGCAACCAAAATTGATTTTAAAAAACTTCAAAGCTACATTCTGAACCATAGGAAAAAATAAGGAAGGGATAGTTCTCACGTAGCAAAGATGGTCTGATATTATTTGCTACCAATGATGAAACAGAATTATTAAACTTCCATTTTCTTCAATAAGGAAAGGAGAAAACAAACATGGTTGAGAAGAATTGAAGCCCAGGGTGGGTAAGAGAGTCAAAGGAAAAGCAAAGATGTATGTGCTGCTTTAAATTAGTTCTAATCTCAGGCTCTTGCTAAATAACATCCCTGGGGACTCATGAACTTTCAGATCTGATTTTGGAATTTTCATTTCCCATGATTTCTAGCTAGAAGGCTAATGCTTCAGGTGATTTTTCTTTTCCTAAAAGGAGAAATTCTGTATACAAATAGCAGTAGGCCTGATTTTTATCCCTAGCAAAATTCTAGAACTAGTGAGTAACCTAATGGTTTATGAGCATTTAGGGGGAAAATCTATAGTTCTAATAATCAATTTGAGTTGTACAAAAATAAGTCACTCACAAATAAATGGATTTTCTTTTAGAGTTTTATCGGAAAATCAGGGCAGTGCCATAGAAACAGCAAGTCTTGAGTTCATCGAAATTTTTTGTGGAGTTTCCCGTGATATTTTAAACTTTTTCTTTTTTAATTTACTTTTTTGGCCACATCCATGGCATGTAGAAGTTCCCTGGCCAGGGATCAAGCCTATACCAGAGCAGCACCCTAAGCCACTGCAGTGACAACTTGGGATCCTTAACCTGGTACATCCCGAGAGAACGCACTCGTGACATTTCCTTTAGGTGAGACAAATTAAACTGACAGCACTAATGGCCTGAACCTAGCCAGAACCCAGACAGGAACTTGAACCCACATGCTGGTACTCGACCCAGCCTAAACCCCAATTGGGACTTGAACCCATGGTTTTAAATTAGAATCAGACACCCAGTGTCTGGATTCACTGAAGTTCAGGTTCTTCATGCCTCTGCCAGAAGGAATTCAGTAATAGGCAAGAAATAGATTTATTAAGATAGGATGCTTGCTTGTGAGAGATGCAAGCGGGCACCGAAGCTCTGCCCCGCGGATCCGGTGGGCTACAGTTTTATTGTCCAAGGGGAATGGGGATCGGAAAAGCCCACCTCTTCCTTTCTGGGACAGTAGCTCCTTCTTAGTATCCAGTAAGGCCTGTATTCCAATCAGCTGAAGGGTGGTCCTCAAACTCCCTGCCCTTGGTCTGAATCTGAACACAGGCCTCACCCTACCCCCACCCAATGACCTGAGGCAGTTCCCGCACCTCCACCAGTCAAGCCAGCCTTCCTTGTTCTGATGGCTTTCTTGAGCAATTGATTAACTTACAGGGATCTCCCATAGGTTTCCCTATGATCCTTTATTGGGACTTCTACAACCACCTGTGCCACCTCCATCCCTATCAAAAGGAAGAGCTAACATTTAAGTCCATGTATGTCCTTCGTATTTAATAAGATAGTGTGGTTACAGTCAGAGTGCTGGTTCCTGAATCAGTGACTGCCACTTCACTTGGCCTCTCGTGAAAAGTATATCACAAGATTCTGATCTAGGCCCTGATGGGCTAAGGGTCTTCAGAAACCTAGATGAGAACAAAGTGGGCATGTGGAGAGAACTAATGCAGTGGATGACAGGATCAAAGGAGTAAATCATCTCAGTGACTGGATAAGCTGTATTATTTAAGTCCTTTAGTAAACATTCATTAGTTTATTCATCTTTGGGTAATTATTGAGAGCTTTGTGTCAAATACTCTTCTTGGTATTGGGAATACCTGGGAAAACAAAAAGAGAAAGGAGTCAAGGTCTGGCCTTCAAGGGCCTTAAGTTCGTGCTATAAGAATGCATTAATAGAGCAGTTTTTACCATGAGGAGTGTACAGAGGTCCTTGGGGTCTAAGGAGGGGAGAGGTCGCTTCAGCCAGGGTGCTGTTCCCTGCGGTGCCGCTTTTTCTTCCAGGGGCCTAAAGCCTGCAGAAGAGCCATCACTGTAAGTTCCTCTACCCCCTTTTAAAAAGTCCTCTACAAAGCAGCTCTTGATGTTTAAATATCAGGAGTATATCTCATCAATCTTTTCAGCCCCATCTTTTCTGCCCACCCTCACCCCTACCACCCTCAACAAAGCACCATTCCCAGAACCTCTAACCTTGAGAGTTGCTGTTCTTTATTCCTCAAACCTTTGAACGGACCTAGTTACCTCTTTTTATGCAAATATAGAAAAGTACCTTCACTTATGCAAATATTGAACATTAGCACTTCCTAGTGCCCAGGAGCAATGTTCCCTCAAACACTACATCCTTCTGGAGTAACAAACTATGAAGGTTAAATGAACAAGAACAGTTTAATCTTGTAATCAAATAAAACTTCCTCTAGTTAACGCAAACCACATAGTAATAACAATAATAATAATATACCTTATCATTACTGTGTTGCATTGTAATTAGTCAAATAGAGAATGGTTGGCCTAAGAGAATGCAATTAACATTTCTTTTTTGTACAAAAGTAGATCTTTGTGTGTTTTCTCTTCTTTTTGTTAGTTCTCTATTATCTATAATTATCTTTCTGTTGACAGCTTTTCTGGAGACCAGTGTAATAGAATCCTTTTGGGGCACTCATAAACACACACCCAAATACTTGGACACACAGGTTAGAGAAACAAAGCTCGGGACTTACTTGCAACTGTCTAGGATTCCCGCTGCTCCCTTCTGGGGAGATGTCTTTGCGCGGGTAATCCATGCATAGACGGCTGTTCTTGCTTCTCTAGTGTGCACTTGTCTCAGCTCTCCCTGTGCACTGAAACCTATAGGGAGCTTTTACAATATCCTCATGCCTAGACCCCGCCCCACTAGGAATCTCACTAAATTGCCTCTGTGGCCTGCTATCAGTATTTAAAAAGAAAAGAAAACGACTCTTCAGGTGTTTTTAATATGCACCTATGGCTGACCATTAACTGTACATAAAGGTACAGTGTCCCAGGAGGGGCAGTGTGAGCATTCTGGTGCTGCTGTAGAGAGGTCATGCCAGCCTGGGTTGTAGGTGCTGAGCATAGAGAGACTGCACTTGGCATTCTGGGAACACTGGGAATTGAAGCTTCTGGTCAGATAAATGTCCTTTAAGTAAGAGAGTGATGAGGATTGGATGGTTCTGTCTCCAGTCCAGTCACTGGACATTGTACCGTGTCAGAGTTATTCATTATTTCCTGCTACACCCAGGAGTGGGCTTGTAGCAGCTCTAGACAGCCTCTCCTCTTCTGGAGGTCCTTTGTGACCCTCCTTTTTATAAAGGCACCACAAATTCTTTCAGGTTTAGCTTCTGGAGTGGGT
This sequence comes from Phacochoerus africanus, assembly GCF_016906955.1. NCBI lineage: Eukaryota > Metazoa > Chordata > Mammalia > Artiodactyla > Suidae > Phacochoerus > Phacochoerus africanus. The sequence goes on along the minus strand of NC_062552.1, from coordinate 35,170,641 downwards.
TTGCCATTAAATCCAACGTGAATTCCTTCTCTCATACCCTTATCTTGCACATGCCTTTCACACAGAATCTCAGAGCTTGAAGGACTATAAGTCATCCTTCTCATTTTTTAGCTGAAGCAATGAAACCTGTAGAGACTTAATGCACTGCCTAATGTCACACTAATGTCTAAGTGTTAGAATGAAAATGAAAGCCCACTTCTCTTGGCTGCAAGTTCATTGCTTTTTCTATACATCATACTGTCTTCTAGTATATTCTTCTGAATATCTTCAGTAGAAAATATCTCTATATTTGGAAGACAGATTAACTTTCGGAAACTTTTGTAACTCATTCTGATTCAAGCACAGTAGGGTGGGAAATCTGCCTAATACTGGTGGTCCTTAATTGACAGAAAATTTACAGTGAAGCTGGAGCTTTGTCACTGAGCCAATTGTAGGGCAATATTACATTTTTTCCTGTATTGCAGAGAATTTCTCAACTGCTTCAGAATTTCTTGCTTATAAACTGAATGGACAGTATGACCTTGTGGGATGAATTTTGAATGGACTGTACCATCTGCTTGCTGATGCCTGAAGTTCTTTTAAAGGAGAGAAAGATTTTCATTCCACAATTAGAAGTAAAAGGCTTAAAATGCAAATGCCTTTGAGACATAACCCATTGAAATTCATTCAGTCATTCACAAGTCAATCAGTGAGTATAAAAATAATACTAATGGTCCTCACTTATTTAGTTCCTCTTAGGTACCTAGCTCCTAGTTGCTTTGCATACTCATCTCTAGTAATTTATGCAAAAATTTGAACGTCAGTATTATTTCTGTTTTACCCGAAGGAAACAAAGCTTCTGAAAGATCAAGTAACTTGTCCAAGGTCATACAGCCAGTAAATGAAAGTGCTGAACATGGCATGGATCCTGTCATGAACAATTTAAAAATATAATCATTTATTCATCTTGAATGTATAGTCCAACATATCTGGATTTTATTTATTTATTTATTTTGTCTTTTTAGGGCGACACCTGCGGCATACGGAGGTTCCCAGACTAGGGGTCCAATCAGAGCTATAGCTGCTGGCCTGCGCCACAGCCATGGCAATGTGGGATCTGTGCTGCATCTGTGACCTACACCACACAGTTCATGGCAATGCCGGATCCTTAACCCACTGAGCGAGGCCAGGGATCAAACCTGTGTCCTGATGGATGCTAGTCGGGTTCATTAACCGCTGAGCCACATGACAGGAACTACGTGGATTAAATTTTTAGGATTCCAAAAACATTCTTTTAACTCACTTTATTATCTGATTTATTAATTTTTTATTATATAACTTAACTACAGAATCCCAATGCTAACTTTATCCATTGACCTCACAGATTTCAAGTTTTGTTAACTGTGTTGGCTTTAAGTGCCAAAATAAACAGGAATTTATTGATATTGACCTATTTGGCATTAGTGTGTCCTTTGATCATCTTTGGATAATTTATGAAGGAGTTAATGGATTTCGATAAAATCACATAAACCTCTAAAGGATATCAGGGTACACCTATACCTAGAAAACCCTGTGTATCATAATTAGATGGGCAAGTCATGACATCTCAGAAAGGTTTTCAAATGGGGATGGTCTCAGGGATCACCTTGAGTGAGTTTTGGGTTTTGTAGAAGACTGTCTTGGATATTAAATCCCCATTCACTAAGGGAGAGGGCCACATTTTTATTTCGTTGAGGACATTGGTTCTTATCCTTAAGAGCAACAACAGTCCCTTTTTATAAGAAACATTATGTAATGGCCCTTACCATCCTGAAATAAAATTCGTGGAAAATATAACCTACCCACAAAAATAAATTAAAAAAAAATCAATATAATATAACCCTCTGAAGGATATCACTGTTTTTCTCCCCCCAGTGGAATTTAATAGGCTGATTCTAAAGTTTATAAAGAAGTATAAAGGGTCAAAATTAACCAGGTCACCTATGAAGAAGAACAGAGGGAAAACACTTGCTTTTACTAGCTGTCAGGACTGCCAGGAAGAGGCACCTGAGGGGTTTCTGGGTGCTGGGTAGGAGTTATTTTACAACTGTTTGCTGAGTTGTACCTTTATACTTTATCCATTTTTCTGTATGTTGGTTATATCATAATGAAAAGGAGGTTTGAATAAATCAATATTATGCTCTAGCTGTGGCATAAAGAAGAAATGAAAGGAAAAGATTAGACTGGAAGACAAAAGTGCTCCCACCAATTTCTAGAATGCCTCCTAGAGGGATTCCAACCCCCGTTGAAAACCTCCGATTTAGAAAATTAACTTGATGGGGAGCTTTTACAGCTGCATTTGATGGCACTGGTTTTTTGTTTAGCAGTTGAGCGGTTTCTTAATTAGTTATCCTAAGCCCCTCAGACTGCATTCTGAACCCATTACCTCCGATCCATAATGGAAACTGAGAGCAACTGATTATTTTCAGAGGCAAACGTATTTTAGGTCAAGCTTTCTGTGTTTTAATATTTATACTCCACATTCCTTTTTTATTTCTTTTGCTTTATGGACATACTCTGTACTTTCCATAATGAACTTAATTATTTATTCCTTTGATAATTTAACTTTGGTCAGAACCTGTAACGTCTAGCTAATGCCTTAATGTTCGGTGCATCTCAAAACTCAGCAGAGTCTACCTCTCATCCGTTAATCTGATCATGGATGGAGATGTTAAACATAAAATTGTTATAATTGGCCGTATTACTGTGTACCACCTAAATCTTTTGCTCTGTGTACCTTTATCCCAAGGCCAGCACACAGAAGCAGGCATCTTTGAGATGAGCAGTCCCATCTATAACGCAGCCTAGGACATATATATGTACAAAGGCAAGTGTTAAGAGATTAGAATTAAATTTAAAACCAAAACATATGTTCAAGACCAAATGGATAAAATAATATTCCCATCTAAATAATTTTGCCTTCTAAAACTGTGTTTTCTAAAACATTTTTATTATTAAATATACCTTAAGATACAATAAAAAGAAATAAGAATCTTAAAACTTTCGTTCAGACTTAATCACTGTTTTACCTTATTCAGCAGTTATAAGATCTTTCTAAAATTTTGTGCTTTTCTTTTGCTTATGCAGCATTTATGGAAACTTTTTCCTGTCGCCGTCACAGGTATCAGTTTTAATCATTGCATGGTACTCCCGTTTTTTGATAAAACCTTACTGTTGACCTCTTGGTGATCTTGGATTTAACAAGCCAGAAGCATTCGCAAGAGTCCACGATCAGGAATTTTACCAGGGCACAAGTTTGGGTCACTGCTCCCTGTTGCTCCACGGGTATCAAATGAGCTTCCTAACTAGGGTGTGAGCAAAGTCCCCTGCCCAGCGTCGTGTTTGAGTGCCGCCTACTGGCTCCTGAGTGCAAGGTCACTCTTATAGTTAAAGAAACATACACTGGCAGAGTCCTAGATGTTGTCACCATAGTAATAGTGTAGAATTGTGTTCATCTTAGTGACAAAATTGGCTGCATTAGTCTTAAAATAGTTGTAGTCTTATAGAATAATTAAAAGCTTAAAAAGATTAAAAAAATTTTCGGTCTTATTTGACAGGGAAAATGGGTGTTGTCAGTGACTTCAGAATGCGTAGACTTATGGGTACCTTGACTCTTTCAGGTCTAGTATAATTTATTTATGTTCCCTTGCTGGGCATTTAGTTTGTAGAGAAGGAAGACTGCTTTGAGTATCATAAAAAGTGTTAAAATGTTTTCTCTTAATATTTCTAAGTCAGTTATTTTATTTTTATTTTATTTTATTTTATTGATTTTTTGTCTTTTTAGGGCTGCAGCCGTAGCATATGGAGGTTCCCAGGCTAGGGGTCTGATTGGAGCTACAGCTGCCTGCCTGCACCAGAGCCACAGCAACGCCAGATCCGAGTTGTGTCTGCGACCTACACCACAGCTCATGGCAACCCCAGATCCTTAACCCACTGAGCGAGGCCAGGGATCAAACTTGCAACCTTATGGTTCCTTGTCGGATTCTTTGACCACTGAGCCACGACGGGGAACTCTGAAGCCAGTTATTTTAGAATCTTCCAAAATGAGCATTTTTCTCTTCTTTCTGGACTAAATCATTCTTTATTATTTTAATCGCCATGAATTTGACATGTCAGCCCAAGTAAAAGAGATTAATCAGAGGGTCTCATAAATATGAAACATTTCTGAATTATAAGCACTATCTTTTTTCATAACAGCTTTATTGAGATATAATTCACATACCATACAGTTTATTCATTTAAAGTATATAATTCAGTGTTTTACATATATTCAGAGTTCTACAACCATCACTATTAATTCTAGAATGTTTTCATTGCCTCCCAAAGAACTCTATGCCCTTTGCTATCATCATCCCTATTTTCCCCACCCCCTGCCCTGTGTCAGGCAACCAACCACCAATCTTTCAGTCTCTATAAGTGTGCCTGTTCTAAATATTTCATATACATGGAATCATAAAATACATGATTTTTTGTGACTGACTTCTTTCACTTAGCATATTTTCAAGGCACCCCAATGTTGTAGCATGACACACATACGGTAGCTCTTTCCTTTTTATGGTCAAATAATATTCCATCACATAGATATGCCACCTTTTGTTTATACATTCATCATTTGAAAGTAGGATCCTTCAAGAACTTGAAATTCCCTACCTGGGAACTTTCCTGGTAATAAGTATGGATATGGGAAGATTTGTCCATAATCTTCCTCCAAAAAGGATAATCAGTGAAAGGAAAGGGTGTCCTGACCCTTTTCTAAAGCTCTTCTTGGAGCAGAGGGTGCAGGCAAAAATTAAAACAATTCAGAATCAACCTGAAACAGAATCCCCCTTGGGTCATCAGGATGGTGGGAGGGGGAGAAGAGAACATGGGGCTTTATCAGGTAGGAACTCAACCAGGTATAGTCACCATAGATCTTAAGTAATAGGATCACCACCTAAAAATATTATGACTTACATGAATGACAAAAAATCAGTATTTTTAAATAAAGCACAGATACATATACAGTGCATTGAGAAATGAATAGTTGTGTTATTAAAATTTCATTGGGGGGTGGAATTAGGGGGGAAATGTCTAACACTCCTTAGAGGGGACAATAATGGAAAACATGTTAAGAAATACTGCCATAAGGAGTTCCCTGGTGGCTCAGTGGGTTAAGAGTCCAGCATTTTCACTACTGTGGCTTGGGTCACTGCTATGGTGTGGGTTCTATCCTTGGCTTGGGAACTTCTGCATTCCATGGGTGTAGCCAAAAGAAAAAGAAAAAGAAAAAAAGAAATACTGACATAAGAAGGAAAATCATTATTCTAGAGGAACCTGGGAAATTTCAGGCTCCATTTGGGGATTTTCCTAAGGAGCTCCAATAGCAGCTAGGAAACTCACTGCCTCATTCACTCACAGTCACACACATGCACTCTCTCTTCCTCCCCACCTTCTTTACCTCCTGTCTTTTTAGGGTTGAGAGTAATAAGAGATGGAGAAGAGAAAAGGACCAGAAAATACGTGGGTAGATAAGTCCAGACTGTCTGATTTGTAAATGGACAGCCTTATATACAATTAGGCCAATTTCTGCATCTGGGCCTTAACACATTTACATGATAGTTGTGCAACCCTAAACATATTTCTCCCTATACTTAGAGTCAGAAAAAGTGATTTTGTGTAATTTATTTCCTTTGGAAGGCTCATCTCATACCAACACTTTTGTTTCATCAAGATCCTTTATATTTTTCCCTTAAATTTTCAATGCAGTTAAATCTGACTCTTTATGGGCCATAAGCAAAGACATAAATGATAATAGGAAAAAACATTCTTCAATTATAGCAGACAAGAGTTCTAGGGTACATTGTTCAGCTGCTTTCTTTTCCCATGGTAGAAAGCTGATAAATGACTTAAAAGGTTTTCCATTTTTTTTCATCTTCCCCTTTGGGGAAAAAAGTAAGTTGTGATGATCAGTTACCCAAAACAAATGTTATTCATATTGTGGGAAAATGAAAAAGTCAACTAAAACTAATATTCGTATACTTATTTGTTTATTCAACCAAACGTCTGAATACCCGTTATTTGTCAACACTTTTATTAGGTTCTGGGGCACAGAGGTGAGTAAGACAAAGTCTCACCCTCAAAGAGGTTACATTCTAGGCAGAGGAAATAGATTTAAAAAGTCAACGCTTATGTCTTTGTGGGATATGTGGGACAATAGAGTGAGTCCTAGGCTGTGTGAGACACGGGCGGTGGGGGGGGGGGGGGCGGCTAAGGCAAACTCTACCTGGTGGGAGCTGCCCTTGCAGGCAGAGTAGATGAGGTGCAGCACCTGGGTGGTGCATTCAGAGCTACAGGGGATGAGAGAACATAGCTCCTCAGTCTTGGGCAGACCAGTTATTTGATACTCTTTCTAGAAATAAATTTAATAGTACTCTGGAGCTGCCGAGGGCTGTAGAGAATAAGGACTTTGCTCTCTGGTGACTGTGCTAGATTGCTGAGCCTCCCCAGCCACCCAGCCATGCTCTGTAGTTAAAGGTATAGACTTCTTTTTTTTTTTCCTTTTTTTTTTGAAACCAGCTCAGTACCTATGCATGCCATCCCAGAATTTTACCTCTCCCCAGCCTTCCCACACCTCAGTGTTTTCTTCCAACTTTATATAGTTCTCGGTACTTTGGAATTCTGTTCAGTGTAGTTTTCCTCCATCTCTTTACATTTCTAGCAATGTTTAGTGCCCAGCAGTGTTATTAGAACACTGTATATGCTCCATATAGCCAATCTCTGTTCTAATAGGGCTTTATAGTTCTGTTAGGGGTGTTTCAACTTGTTTCTGAAGTCGTTGAGGAGTCATTTGAAGACATATAATCAGGGGAGGGATGCTTTATTTTTTATTTCTGAGGATTCCTCTGGTTGAGTAGCAAATATCAATGGATAGGAATGAAGTTGGATGAAGGTACCAAACTAGAAACAGAAGAACCAGTGGGAAATTGTGACCATAGCCTAGATAAAGTAGGATGAGGTTGTGGGGATGGGGATGAAAAAGATGACAGTTATTTAGGTGATAAATGTAGTGATAACTTAGGGAGTAATTGACTAGAAATGAAGGGTAATTCTCCAGCTCCTGCCTTGGTTGCTGGATTAGTTTCCTGTTGCTGCTATAACAAGTTACCACAAATTTAGGGGCTTAAAAACATCACAGATTGATTGTCTTACAGTTCCAGAAATCAGAAGTCTGAAATGAATCTCACTGAACTAAGATCAAGTCATCAGCAGTGGTGTGTTCCCGCCTGGACCCTCTAGGGAAGAAACTTTTTTGGGGGGTGGGGGTTCTTTTTCCTGATTCTAAAGGCTACTTACATTCTTTGACTCATAGTCCCCTTCAGTTTCAATGCTAGCAAGGCTGGTTGATTCTTTCTCAGTCTGACTCCAGATCTCTGCTTTGCTCTTTCACATTTAAAGACCTTGTGATTCATTGGTCCTACCCTGATAATCTAGAGTAATCTCACCACCTCAACGTCAGTTGATTAGCAGCCTTAATTCTGCTTTTTCAGGAACCTAGTCTGTTGACAGGTTCTGGGGATTAGGGAAGTGGATGTCTTTCGGAGGGGGCATTGCTCCGCCTGCCATAGTGTCTTCGAAGACAGCAGTGCCATTGCTATGTTAAAATAGGAAAACTGGAGTTCCTGTCATGGTGCAGTGGAAACGAATCTGACTAGTATCCATGAGGATGCAGTTTCGATTCCTGGCCTTGCTCAGTGGGTTAAGGATCACGGTGTTGCTATGAGTTGTGATGTAGGTTGCAGCTGTGGCTCGGATCTGGCTGTAGGTTGTTGTGGCTGTGGCCTAGGCTGGTGGCTACAGCTCCAATTCAGCCCCTAGCCTAGGAACTTCCATATGCCACGGGTGCAGCCCTAAAAAGACAAAAAAAAAAAAAAAAAAGGAAAATGTTTGGGGTGGGAGCATTGAGTTGATAATTTCTGTCTTAAGTATTTGGGGTTTAGAGTGTCTGTGAAACCTTCCAGGGGAAGTGTTCAGTAGGCAGTTGGAAGTGTGGGTGTGGGTCTGAAGCTTAGTAATTACTAATTTGGGTATTCTTAGTGTAAGGTTAGTAGCTGAAGTAATGATTACAAATGAGGTTGCCTAGGATGGGTGTACAGAGTAAAAACAAGAGGAGGCCAGGTGGAACTCTTGGAGAACACCTGTGTTTAGGGAACAAAATAAAGGAAAAGGATCATACATCAAAGAGTAAGATACTGACAACAAGCAAAGGAAGAGGCAGGAAGAATAAAAAGAAAGAATGGTGTCACAGAAGAATGCACAGCAGTCAGCTGGACTAAAAAATATCTGAACAGATCCAGTAGCCTGGTGGGGGCGGCAGGCCAGGGGTGGCAGGCCAGTGGCAGCACACTGAGGAATAAATGGGGAGAGGAAAAGTAGAGATTGATGTGAAAGAAAGGAAAGAGAAAGGGCAGTAGCCAGAGGGAGGATATAAGCTTGAGAAAAGGTTTTATAAAAAAAAAAAAACAATGGTTGGGAAAAATGATGAACTCGAATCAGCAGGGCCCTGTGACTTGCATCCTCTGTTATTCAAAGAATTAGTAAAATTTATTGGTAGAGCCACTATTAGTTATTTTTTTTTTTGTCTTTTTTGTCTTTTGTTGTTGTTGTTGCTATTTCTTGGGCCGCTCCCGCGGCATATGGAGGTTCCCAGGCTAGGGGTTGAATCGGAGCTGTAGCCACCGGCCTACGCCAGAGCCACAGCAACGCGGGATCCGAGCCGCGTCTGTAACCTACACCACAGCTCACGGCAACGCCGGATCGTTAACCCACTGAGCAAGGGCAGGGACCGAACCCGCAACCTCATGGTTCCTAGTCGGATTCGTTAACCACTGCGCCACGACGGGAACTTCTAGCTATTATTTTTGAGATGCCATGGAGCACAAAAGATAGCTGTAAAAAAAAACCTAGGGAGTAGCTTCTGGATGACCCCAGTAATTACAGATGTCTTCCTATTCCAGATAGTGGGGAAGGTATTACAACATATCATCAAACAATCCACTTAAAATGAACACCTACACAAATACCAGGCACTGAATAGCAATGACTAGGTTTCTGCAAATGACAAATTTTGTCAGTTGTTGAGTCTCCTTCAGTGATAGGCCACAAATAAAAAGAGGAGTTAATAAATGTAATACCTAAACTTTGATGAAATTTGGAGGTATTCTGTACTGTATGAATGTTAGCTACCACAGTATTTGTCACTTTGTTAAGTTTATCTGTGAGCCAGGCATTGTGCAGAACTCGACAGATACCTGGTTGTTCTATCTTCACAGCCGCCCCATCAAGTAAATACTCTATTATTATTCCCATTTTATAGATGGGGAGCTTCTTGAAGTTCACACAGTAAGTCAGTGGGACAGAAAGACTGAATCAGGCATCAGGGAGTGGCTTCTACTCTGAACTCTGTTTAATTAAAAAAAAGAAAAAGAAAAGTAGCTCTGTGACTGTGGGCAAGTTCCAGCATAGGATGGTGCACTGCTCTTTTTCTATGCTGCTTTTTTTTTTTTTTTTTTTTAAAGAGTGAAGCTTCTAGAATGCTTATAAATGAAAATGACACATAAAACTAACATGTCACACTATCCACTAGTCACATCATATTCTCAGAAAATTATGTTCCTTTTTGATCTCTGTATTTTGACAAGTGATGAGTAATTGCTGGTCTGGAGAACAACCCAGATGATTAATTCTTAAAAAAATAAGCCCTCTGAAAAATCTAAAATAAAGCTTGCAGACTGGAGGTCTAAACAGTGGCATTTTTGCATGGTCTGTACATTGTAAAGGCATCGTAATTGAATTTTTGCTCTTAAAAATTGGGGAATTTCCCATAAAAATCCCTATCACCAGCTGCTCTTGACGAACAGGAAGGAAGCCCTGTCCACACCCGATCCATGTTTACCCTTGGCTACAGTGAGTATAAGTGTGTGTTGTCCGTATGCCCTCTCCTCCACCCAGGCCACCACGTGGTTGGGTAGGAGTCTAACTTCGAGAAAGAAAGCTTTTTAAAAGAGGGCTATTGTCCTCCAGCTGTTTAAGAGTTTGGTGGAGTTCCCAATCGTGGCTCAGTGGTTGATGAATCTGACTAGCATCCATGAGGACACAGGTTCGATCCCTGGCCTTGCTCAGTGGGTTGGGAATCTGGCATTGCTGTGGTGTAGGCCAGCAGCTGCAGCTCCACTTCAGCCCCTAGCCTGGGAACCTCCATATGCCACGAGTGCGGCCCTAAAAAGCAAATAAATAAATAAATAAATAAGAGTTTTGTAGCAATAAATGATTTCCCAAGGGCTAGGTGGTTGGTAGCAGGGCCATGCATTGAGCAACCCCAATGGGAGCTACTTTGTGTAGCCCATGGGAAATATACAGCCATATGCAGTGGCTGGACTGGGAATTTCTAAGGCAATTGACAAAATTTCCAGCTGTGAAATTTTTTATGTAACCCAAATGACTGCTTGTCCCGTAATACCTGTCACATGGTAGCAAGATCTCATCCTCTCCATCAAATGTCCCCTCAAAGCAGTGTTTACCTGCAACACATGCGTGGCGTGTTTCCCCAGAACCTTGCCAAGAGCATGCTTTTCAAACTTTTGGAAATCTGGTGGATGAGAGATCTTTATTTTTCTTATTGGGCCACTGGAGAAATTGAACATGTCTTCAGGTTCTGGGGAGGCTTGGCAGGTTTTCGTTTTGCAAACTCTGCTCACCTCTCCCAGTTTTTTACATGAGTTTTAGTTCTTTTTTATTTTTAGGAGTTCTTTAGATGTTAGGAATATTAACGTCTGTTATAATAGGAGTTGAGGATTTTTTAAATTAATTTGTTATTTGTACTTTTGCTTATGGAGTTTTGTTGCCTTTTTTTTTCCTATGTAGAATTTTGTTTATTTTTTATATAGTCAAGTATCCCAGTCTTTTTCCCCTATGCTTCTGGATTTTAGTTACTTAGGAAACATTTCTCCACACCCAAAATGTAGAGGAACTTCCTGCTCTTTTTTCCCGCTGGTTCTTCCTATTTATTTATTTTTTAGATTCAGTTACCAGTCGGATTCATATCTGCTGTGCCACAATAGGAACTCTGTTTTTTCCTGGTTCTTATTTTTTTCTCATTTTTTTGAATTTAAATTTGATTCATTAGGATTTGCACTTGTGTAAGGTGTAGAATGTTAATCCAGTGCCACTTATTAAAAGTGAGGCTTGGAGTTCCTGTCATGGCTCAGTGGTAATGAACCCAACTAGTATACATGACCATTTGAGTTTGATCCCTGGCCTCTCTCAGTGGGTTAAGGATCCAGTGTTGCCTGGAGCTATGGTGTAGGTTGCAGACATGGCTTGGACACTGCGTTGCTGTGGCTGTGGTGTAGGCTGGCAGCTGTAGCTCTGATTTGACCCCTAGCCTGGGAACCTCCATGTGCTGCAGGTGCGGCCCTTTAAAAAAAAAAAAAAAAAGTGAGTCTTTTTCCAACTCTTGATCTGAGATTAACTCCATTGTATAATATGCATATATTTTCATACGTAATTTTGTTCTGTATTTTAGATTTTCTACTTTATTCTATTGAGCTTTTTCTTCAGGTGCTCACATCACATTGTTTTGTTTATAGAGCCTTTATAATATAGTTGAACACCTGCTTTTCTATTTCAAGATTTTCCTGATTCTCCTTGCTCAACTGCCCTTCCAAATTAGTCTAATGATCAGCTTGTCTAATTCATAGCGGTAGAGGGGGAGGGATGTGAGGAGTTGAGGGTAGGATAGATGGTATTTTTGTTGGGATGTTGTTAAGAATTAGAGAGTAGCAATATCCTACAATCTGAGTCTTCCTTTCTAAGAATATAGTGCATCTTAACATTTGTTCAAATCAAATTCTATGCTATGTTCTTTCTTGCCCATGCTGCTCCTTAGTTTGGGCCAGGTTGAATTTGAATAGCTTACCTGGCCAACAGAATGTGAGCAGGAGGTCTGGAGAGGGGGAGGTTGGGCTGGAGGAATACGTTAGGAACCATTTTCATTAGTCATATATGACTTCATCATTTGAAATGACCTTTTCATTGTCAAATACTATTGGATCTTTAAGTTCCTCAGTGAAAATATTTAATTCATAGTAGATAAATGACCAGGTAACATTTTAATATTTTCTTTTCAGTGAAAGAGATGTTTGAGGGCTGCTTTAAAATCCCATGTAGCACAATTTTTTGGTTTCATGGAATAAAATAGTTACATTTTTGAGACTGTTTCATTGACTAAATTTTCATTTTTAACTCTAAGATAAAAAGATAGATGTTTTGGACTTTATCAACTATACAAAAATATTGAAATAAAAATATTTGGTGTTTTTAATTCATCAGTTTCATAGAGCAAAGAAAATGACAGTGTTTGTTAGTAAAAACTCATTAATGTGCTCTAGCCCAGAAAATGTAATAGTTTGGCTTAAAAACTTGATAATTATGGAATTGGACTCACTATAAGGAGATGACTAGTTAGTTGGAGTTATGTCTTGCTTTTAGTTTTATACTCAGGAAATCACAGACACATACAGTCACCCCTAATGTCACATATTCTATAGGTGGCTTTTTTTTTTTTTTTCTGTCTTTTTAGGGCTGCACTTGTGGCATATGGAGTTTCCAGGCTCACGGTTGAATCAGAGCCGCAGCCATTGGCCTACACCACAGCCCACAGCAGTGCCAGATCCTTAACCCACTGAGCAAGGCCAGAGATTCAACCCGAATCCTCATGGACACTAGTCGGGTTCATTAACCACTGAGCCATGATGGGAACTCCTAGTGGTAGCTTTTTAACGAAGTTATGAGCACCTCGTTTTCTGTATTTTAGAAAATATTTTTACAGATTTTTTTATAAAAGACTTGCTGACTATCTTATTCTCTTCTTTTTCAAAACTAGTTGACAAATAGTAAACCTTTGTAGACAATCTGAGGAAAGTGATGCCATAGTGTTGCACATTAAGCTTGCTTAAGGAATTCCGTAATTCACTTTACATTATAGGCCACCAGATTTTTCTCTTTTGTCTGGTTGTCTAGATATCTATTTTTTTTTTTCCTAGCACCAGTACCCTGCAGGAGTACCAAAAGCAATAGAATCTGATATCATTTTCCCTCTTGATACTTGCCTTGGGCTCTGTGTGTGCTGAGAATGAAACAGGGGTAGGGGGTGATAGAAATGCTCCTACCTTTAGCTTTAGTTTCACAGAGAGAGGGCTAAAGACAAAAGTAATTTGGAAGTCCTGTTGTCAGCAAGACTTAGGAAATAAATAAACCCGTTGCCTCTTCTTTGCATACGTCTCTTTTCTTTGTGGAGTCTCTGTAGAATTTTTCTTTGGTTATGTGTTAGATGGTTTTTCAGGAATTTTTCTTGTTAAGTCAGTAGGCAGACACAATGATCCTCATGACTATATCTCTTGACGCAGGACAAAAGTGTGACTGCAGTTAACTTAGAAGTATTTCAACCCAGGCAGAAGAAAAACAAACAAAGCTTTCTTTTGATCATACGTCTGATCAGAGGAGGCCCATTCAGGTCTTTGAATGAAGGGATTCTTGAATGGACCTGGATGTATAGGCAAGCGACATGGAATTTGTTAGTCTCCTAATTGAATCCAGTTTTGATAATCATTTGCATAGTATTTTAAAGGTTTCCTATAGACTATCTTTGTACCATGAACATAGGAAAATGTGTGTGTTTGCAAATATCCTGGGAAAATAAAATATCATTTTGCTTTTTTTGTGAAAACAATCCGTTTACTGATGTATTCCTGCGTATTTCTTCACATTTAGCCACCTAACCTGTCTCCCCCTTTGTTTAAATTAGAACTGAAGGGGAGCTGTCTTGAGGCACAGCCAGTGAAGGATCTGGTATTGTCACTGAATCAGCTTAGGTCACTGCCGTGGTGCAGGTTCAATCCCTGGCCAAGGAGCTTCCACAAGCCACAGAGTGCCCCCCCCCCAAAAAAAGAACTGAAGTTGAACATATTGAGAAAAAGACTTTAAATTCATGGACAGAACTCTTCAGAACCCCGTGCAGACGACTCCAGGGAATGCTGCAGATTGCACACAGAAAGAACTGTGGCTTGTCTGCTCCTTGTCCTGATTCACTTATGGCTAGGCTTGTGCATAGGAATGAGAAAGGGTAAACACACCTAATAATTGATCTTGAACATAACATTTCAAAGAGTCAGAATTCAAAATTGATCCCCTACCAAAAGAGCTTCCTCTCTTATTGCTCAGAAATGATCTTTCAATTTGGGCTCTTTCTGAAAGCTATTGGACTGGGAACAAATGTTAGAATTTACAGAAAACAACTCATTGCTTAATCTCCGGCAATTTCATTTTATTATGTGATCAACAGATGTGTTGCAAGTTGGATTCAAATGAAAATAAAAGTTGAGACAGTTAAAGTATGGTCACTAAATCATTCTCCAGACCTGTAGGAAAGTAAAATGAAAATCTGTTTGAGAAATTCTTAGATGTAACATAGATTTTTATTCTATTCTTTCTTCGTTGATTCTCATCTCTGCCCTCTCGGTTGTTTTTACATGTTTATTTATAAAAGCAGTCAGGTAGCAGGAACAAAGAATTTGGACTTTGAAGACTTCATTTCTGGCTCTGGCTCTCCTGGCTCTGCTACTTACCAGTTGTATGAATCCTTCTCAGATTGGTCACTGAGCTTCCTTGAGCAAGGTGATAGAAGTACCTGTCCTGTCTCCCTCACCAGGCCCATTATTGTTTTCAGATGATATAATACATTTGGAAACGTTAGTGTCCCCCAGTGTCATTTCTTTTAATCTAGCACATCTAGCACTAGCCCTTTAATCATCTCCTTTTTTTTTTTTCTTTTTTCTTTTTTCCCCTTTGGCCACTCCTTGGCACATGGAGTCCACCAGGGATCTGAGCCGCAGTTGAGACTGATGCTGCAGCAATGCCTGCACCCTAACCCATTGTGCCAGGCCAGGGGTCAAACCTACATCTTGGTGCTGCAGAGACACTACCGATCCCCTTGTGCCACAGCAGGAACTCCATGCCCTTTAATCTTCTGACACTGTTTCTGAGGGTAAGGGTATCATAAAACTGTTTTCCCAATCCTTCTACTACCAATGAACACTCTAGAATTGGGAGTGCCAAGTCCTTACTGTACGAAAATTTAATTCCCTAATCTAAGAGGACTTGGCAAGGCCAATTCTGACAAGAAATTTAATGCAGTGGTAATGTATGTATATTCCCATACAGTGTGATGTGGGACTTGCTTATACTTGCTGATAGTCAGTAGAATTGGGAGATTTTTAAGAAATCAATTCTGAGTGTAGATCAAAATTTCCAAAGTACTTATAACTTGGCAAAAGATTTTGCCTTTGGCCTGTGTTGATGGTCCTTATGGTTACTCTTTTCTGGAACTCGCAAATGGTAGAGCTGTGTTGGAGCCAAGGATGTATAAGAAGCTGCTAGACGCCGCCCCTCCCCACGTTGCAAAGAATTTCCTTCCCTGTCTTCTCTTGCCCTTAACCTAAGAACCTATGAATGTCTCTTGCATCTAAGCTCAGATTCTGGGTTAAGAGGCCCACAGTTAGTCCACCTGAAGGGTGGCTTACTAATACCCTCTCTACTGGACCCTTTGGCATTCTCACCACTATTATTGAGCTCTGAAACCTGCACTTCATCCCTCTCCCCAACATCCTTTCCCCCCCAAAAGACTTTAAAAAATTTAATTTGTAACATGTTGGACATGTGGAATTACTAATTTAGAATTAGTCTAAACACTGAATTGTTTAGCAGCTTTAAAATCACCAAAATATCTGTAATTAAAATGGAAACTCAAGTAGGCTTTATGGCTACTTGTCCTGACGGCACTGACTTCTGTTTAAAAGAAGATATTCAGCTTTGGAAATTAAATAGACAAATTTTGATACAATAATTTGAATTTGCAGTCACAGAATGATAGATCATTTGCACTGGGAATGCAACACTAGCTGTATTTTCTTTCTTTTTTTAACAACAGAACCAATAAAATAATTAATATGTGGTTTGGCAGTTTATTTCTCATTATAGCTTCAATATTGGATCAGAGACTAAGCTTCTTACTCTGAATCTGATTTTTCAGGCTTCCAACTTCCTGTAAGTTTTTATGTGCTGATGCAAGGTTGCTGTTTTTAGGTCATGGCGATTTGGCTCTTCTAGAAGCTATTCTTTTTCTCAGTGACTGACAGGAATCATTATTCTCCATGGCAAGAAACCAGAAGTTGGCAGGAGCCCTGCAACGACTGTCCAGTTGGATTTATTTTTTTAACTGTTGTGCCAGTTTCCAAATTATCTTCAGTTATAGGGCATCTGTTTTCTTAAAAAGGTTCGGAGTGGGTGATACACACGTAGTGACAGCCCTGCCCAGGTCAGTCGTGAGGGGACAGGCCCTTCTTCAGACAAAGATTTTCCATTTAGCACCCTGGACAGAAGCCAGAGATCCCGGTACCTTCCTAGGACTGCACACGCCAAAGCCACAAGCGTTAGGCAATTTCGTATCTGTTCCTGAAACTCTCACATCGTGCACATTGTGAGTTTGATTCCTTCTGATTGTTTGGAGGTATGACTCTGACAAGGATCACTTGGTAACGATTGACAATAAGCACTAAAAGCCTCAGTGGTTATAGCAGTGTTTCCTGAGCCACTTCCCAGTATGAATTTCAAAACACTGAAAAGAAAAGGGTCAGAGCTTTAATCTGAAGAGATTGCTGAATTTGCCTCTTTTCTGGAAAAACTAATTGAGGTAGAAAGCGTCTCAAGTGAGGGCCACTCTGGAGCTGAGCTCTACCTTTTCACCTGGAGTTAAACAGCCCCACTTTTATCCCCTGCTTTGCTGGCCAGGGCCAATTTGATACTAGCAAGCCCAGAATGAAACACATCTGTTTATTTTCCCTTATTGGCTAGTAACAACTAGAAATGCTTTTGCTTGTTTGAGCTTTGCCCTCTCCAGAATCTTGGTATTTGTTTTGAATTTGGTTTTTGGCAGAATAAGATCCCGTGCATGCCAGGCAGGCTCAGGGATGTGTGTTTAGTAGTGTGGGGTTTTGTTTCTTTTTTTATTGACTTGCTTTGGGCTAACGCTTTCAGTTTTTAAATATCTGACTCTTCTTCCATTGTCCTAGCTGTGCTGTAAGTAATGAATTCATCCTTTATTTTGGAACTGTGCTGGATAAAATGCAAATTTGTCTTATCCTATTCCTTTATCTAGTGAGTTTACCCAACTGGGCCGACTGCTGTTCTGAAATATTAAAGACTCACAAAAATTGTTCTATTGTAAATGAAGAGTACTTTTTCTTTAAGTTGGCTGAGGGGAGAAAATGTGTGAGTGCTGTGAAGGAATAGGTTAAGATTAGCTACTTTTTTTTGCCACTCTGATAGCATGTGAAAGTTCTAGGGCCAGGGAAACCTGTGCCACAGAAGTGGCAATGCCAGATCCTTAATCACAAGACCACCAGAGAACTCCTAGCTACCTTTTTTAAAAATTATTTTTCTTTGAGACGTGACTCACATGTCATTAAATTCATCGTTTTCAGAAGGTTGCGTAACCATCACCACTAACACAACATCTCCATCACTCCCAAAACAAATCCCCCACCACGAGCAGTCTCTTACCCCCTCCATACAACTCCTGGCAACCACTAATCTACTTTATATCTCTGTGTATTTTTCTGTTCTGGACATTTCACATAAGTGGAATCATATGGCCCTATATGGCCTTTTGTGTGACTTCTTTTACTTAATACCTTCAAGTACCTATGTATTGTAGCCTGTCATTCCTTTTGTATGACTCAATAATGTTCTATGGTGTGGATATACAATAGTTTGTTTATCCATTCATCAATCTCTGAATATTTGGATCTTTTGACTACCATAAGTAATGCTGCTATAAGTACTTATGTACAATTTTTTTGTGTGGACATATGTTTTCAATTCTTTTGAGCATATACCCAGGAATGGAACTGCACAGTCATAGGCAAACTCTGTGTTTAACTTTTTGAGGAACTTCCAGACATTTTCACAGCTGCACTGTTTTGCATTTCTCCCATCAGTGTGTGTGTGTGATGGTTCTGATTTCTCAACCTCCTAACTAATGCTTATTAGCAGACTTTTTGATTACAGACATCCTCGTAGGTATGAAATGGTGTCATACTGTAGTTAGAGTTGCATTTACCTGATTGCTGATGATGGTGAGCATCTTTTCAGTGCTTATTGGGGATCTGTCTACCTTCTTTGGAGAAATTTTATACAGATCCTTTGTCTACATCTTAATTGAGTTATTCTTTATTTGTCCGTTGTTTGAATTATTCGTTTTTTTATTACTGAGTTTTAGGAGTTCTTTATATAGTCTAGATTCTAGACCCGTATCTGATGTATGATTTGGCAATATTTTCTTCCATTCTATAGGTTGCCCCTTTACTTTCTTGATAATGTTCTTTGAAACAGAAAAGTTCTTTTTATTTTTCTGAGATCCAGTTTATCTATTTTTTTCCTTGGTTGCCTGTGCTTTAGGTTTTATATCTAAGAAACTATTGCCTAATTCCAAGTCACGAAGATACCCAGCTGTTTTCTTCTAAGAATTTTACAGTTATAGCTCTTATGTTTAGCCCTTTGATCCATTTTGAGTTCATTTTTATATAAGGCATGAGGTAGCAGTCTACATTTATTCTTCTGGTAATGTAAGCGTTGGACTCTTAGAGTGTCGTATAAGAGAAAGACTACCTGCCTCAGTAGAGCAGTGGAGGAAGAGGGCAGATTGAGAAGCTAAGTGTGAAACGAAGAAGTGCTTCAGGCCTGTGTATGAACGTGAGGTTAACACGTGTGATAAGAAAGGGAAGGAGGTGGGCACTGATTGCTTACAAGGTGACCAGGGTGTGTTTGTTTAAGGACCTGGTCTGAGAGGAAGTGGCTAGTGGAGAGAAAGGGGCTAAAGATACCAGGGAGAAGGAATATCTGATGGGGAAGGGGAGGAAGGCATTGGGGAAGGGAGCAGGATAGGTGGGGTCAGGAACACTTAAGTGGAGAGGTGTTCATTAGAAAGGAAGAGCGATAGGAACAGGGAACCACAGTGAAGAGAAGGCGAGCTGGAAGACCCCAGGTCTGACGGCCTCCATTTCCTTCATGAAGTAGGGGATAGGGTTACCTCTGAGCGTGAATCAGCCAAGGGTTGGGTAGAGGAGAAAAGGTTTAGAATGGTCCCCATAAGGGAGCGAAGCCTGTGGGAAAAAGGAATTGCTGAACAACTCTAATGGCCTTGGTGTAACTAAGAGGTATGGTAATATGTTTTCACTGGTACGGCATTAATTCTCATGTGTATTACAACTTTATAATTTATACAGGGCTTTTACATATGCCGGCCTATTCTGTCCTCCTGTGACCCTGTGAAACAGATGGATGCCTAGATGCATTGATTAGCACAGCTTCATTTGTCTTTTCTTTTCTCCTTTTTCTTACAGTGAATGTAGTCAATCACTGTACAAGTATTTATTACCTACTCTGTGCCAGGCACTATAGACTCAATAGCAAATGACATATACACAGTGCTGCCCTCACCAAAATTAAAGTCTAGTTGGGGAAGCAGGTAAGTAAAAAGCAATTAGAGTACGATGTGTATTAAAAGGAGGGAAATAGAGAGTTTTATGAGACCACATAGGAAGGGTATTGTATCAGCTAGAATTCAGTTGCATGTAACAGAAAACCCGAGATAACAACGGCTTAAGTACATAAGAGTGATATCTTCATGTAAAAGAAGGTTGAATGTATTCGACATTCTAGGACTCATATGGTGATGCCATGAAAATGTGAAAATCAGGTTCCTTTTTTCTGTTCTGCCATCATGAGTACTAGCTTCTGTTCTCACAGTTGCCTCCTTATCCAAGACGGCTGCTTGGGCATGACAGAATTCCAGAGGGCAGGAAGGAAAAAGGGAAGAAGTGCAAAAGAATGCATTTCTTAGCTGAGTCAGCAAGTTCCCCCCTCCCCTGCACCTGTGGCATATGGAAGTTCCTGGGCCAGAGATGGAGATGGATTCCAGGTCATAGGTGTGACCTATGCCACACCTGTGGCAATTGCCAGATCCTTAGCCCACTGCACTGGGATCAAATGCAAGGCACCACAGATGCAATGTGGGATCCTTAACCCACTGCACCACAGTGGGAACTCTGAGGCAGCAACTTTAAGAAGCCTTCCTGGTTGTTTTGCACAACCTTCCTTTTTACACCTCTTTGGCCAGAACATAGTCAAGTGGTTACTCCTAGTCAGCTGCACGAGACCTTGGGGACGGTAGGGTTTTTTCTAGGCAGGCAGCTATGTGCTCAGCTTAAAAAATAAAATCAAGGTTGTTTTACTAAGAGGAGGAAAATAGGCTTTGGGGTAGGCAACTCAGTCTCTGCTATAGATAATCAAACCCATCCAGGGTGGTTAGTGAGTGTATATAGGGAGTTAAAATTATTTGCTAGCTCACCAGTAACCTCATCTTACTGACAGGTAAACTGACACTCAGGAAGGTTAAGTAGATTCACACTCATGAGTTGGTGGCACAGCAAAACTAAGTCTTCATACTCCCCAGTTCAGCATTCTTTCTGTTGCAGCATTGCCTTTCATTTGTAGCCCAGCTAATAGGCAATTTTAAGATTTAGAGCTTTACTTCCAGATATTCTAAATATTCTAAATCGGGGTAGTATTATATAAAGTCTAGAAAGATTAAGAAGTCAGTGGGATTTAGATGTGGTCCACTGAAAAGCTTTTTATAATGGGTTTAATTTAGTTTTTGTTCAGAAACTCATTTGGCTTTGAGACATGGCCATTTCTCAGTGTTTTACAAAGTGTTTGCAGATTTTTCCCACCATAGGTCCTGTTATTATAGCATAAGGAACACTGGTGAATATTTGTGGATACCATTTATTTTATTTTTCATCACTATCACATTTATTTTTTTCATCTTTTTTAAAAATTATAGTTGATTTACAGTGTTGTGCCAATTTCTGCTGTACAGCAAAGTGACCCAGTCATACATATATGTACATTTTTTTCTTATATTATCTTCCATCGTGGTCCATCCCAAGAGATTAGATATAATTCCCTGTGCTCTACAGTAGGACCTCATTGCTCATCCATTTTGTTTTTTTCTTTTTGTCTTTTTGTCTTTTTTTTGTTGTTGTTGTTGTTGCTATTTCTTGGGCCGCTCCCGCGGCATATGGAGGTTCCCAGGCTAGGGGTCGAATTGGAGCTGTAGCCACCGGCCGACGCCAGAGCCACAGCAACTCGGGATCCCAGCCGCGTCTGCAACCTACACCACAGCTCACGGCAACGCCGGATCGTTAACCCACTGAGCGAGGGCAGGGACCAAACCTGCAACCTCATGGTTCCTAGTCGGATTCGTTAACCACTGCGCCACGACGGGAACTCCATCCTCATCCATTTTGAATGTAATAGTTTGCATCCACTAACCCCAAACTCCCAACCCATCCTATTCCCTCTCCCCTCCCCGCTGGCAGCCACAAATCTGTTCTCTGTGTCTCTGAGTCTATTTCTGTTTTGTAGATAGGTTCATTTGTGTCATATTTTAGATTCTTACATATAAGTGATATCATATGGTATTTGTCTTTTTCTTTCTGACTTACTTCACTTAGCATGAGAATCTGTAGTTGCATCCATGTTGCTGCAAATGGCATTATTTCATTCTTTTTTATGGCTGACTATTATATATGTATATTGTATATATGTACCTCAATTTTTTTTTATTAAGGATTTTTATTTTTTTCCATTATGGTTGGTTTACAGGGTTCTGTCAATTTCTACTGTGCAGCAAAGTGACCCAGTCACACACATATATATATATATTCTTTTTCTCACATTATCCTCCATCATGCTCCATCGTAAGTGACTAGATATAGTTCCCTGTGCTATACAGCAGGATCTCATTGTTTGTCCACTCCAAGTGCAATACTTTGCATCTACTAACCCCAGGTTCCCAGTCCATCCCACTCCCTCCCCCTCCCGAGTTCCACATCTTCTTAATCCATTTATCCAACCTTAATCCAACCTTAATGGACATTGAGGTTGTTCCCGTGTCTGGGCTCTTGTGCATAGTGCTGCAATGAACATAGGGATGTATTATATTCCTTTTGAATGATAGTTTTGGACAGCATTTATCTTAAAAACAAGGCTTTTCATCGTAAAAACCAATGTTTTTCCATCTTAGTGTTGTGAAATGTATTTCCTCTCAGAAAACCACAATGGAATGAAGGCAATGTGATGATGAAGGCTCTGAACTGAGTTGCAGGGAGTGTGACTCTGGGCAAGTCACTTCTCCTAGATGTAAAATAAATAATTTTTAAAAGGTGGGTATAAGAATAAATTAGGGAAAAATGATAATTTTTTAGACTTGTACAGTTGAAATAAACAGATTGTGTTGAACTCTCTTTTAGCCATTAGCTTAATTTCCTTCTTCATTGTTATAATTAACTTGTTTCAGGATTTCCTTCTTTTCCTGACCTATTTGCCTATGAGGGAAGGGTAAGTGGGCAGTGGAGTCATTAAGAGCTGAAGAGCATGCGGATGGAGGCTGGTGAAAGGGCCTGGGTGAGGCCTTTGCTGGGTAATCAGCCCATGACTTTCAGTCTTCTTTTTAGGTTGTGTTGTTCGTGACAGCCCTCAGGAGGGTGCTCCCTTTTTTCTGGTATCTTGTCTGAATATATGATATGCTACTGCAAAGTGAACGTTAGTTCTTTGATATGGCCTCATATTCCTAATATTCAGGCTTACTGTGCATATTATTCCCTAAGAGTGAGTAAATGAGAGGGGAAGATGGAGAAGAAGAGAGAGAAGAGAGACTTGTAAAACTGGCAAAACAATTTTATACTTTTCTCATCAAACCTTTAACCATAGACTGTTTAAATCTTAAAGCCTTGAGAAATCATCCAGTCCATTCGTTTTCACATTGTGCTGCATGGAACCCAGTGATATGTCAGGGTCAAGGGAATGAGGGCTCCTTTCAGTTAAGGACATATACCTTAAAGAATACTATAGAAATCGAAGGTTACTTAAAACTTTTCAGGACTCCTCTTTGCCTGTGCAGTGAAGTCCAGGGTCCTTAGCATAAATGCAAAGCTCTTCATGATCTACCTACTCTCTGCCCACACAGTTGCTTCTGTCCCATTCCTCATACTCTATATTCCAATAGTACCAGACTCTGATGATTCCCTGACCTTGTCAGGCCATTTCACAACTTCCTACGTTTGCACTTGATATTTCTTCTACATGGGATCCACTTTCTCTCCTGTCCTGCGTTCTTCCCTGCTCTTCTCTCTGCTACCCCACATTTAGATAGTCACCCAGCCCTATTGCATCACTCACTGTCCTTTGCTCCTGCTCTTGTTCTGGTGTAACATCAATCGCAAGCTAGAACAATGTTCTTAATACATTTGTTTCTTTGCGTCTTCTGCTTTTCTCACTCTGTGTACTCTTCCCCTGGCAGTCTCATGGGCTCCTGTGGCATCCGTCAATAAAAGACCTTCTCTTCTGCTTAGACCTTTCTCATACATTTCCAGCAAGCACACTGGCCTCTGCATAGCTTTCTCAGGGTGATGTGTGGCACCTCATGTCTCAACACAGTACCTCAAGCTGATGAACCCTGCATTCTAACACGGTCTTCTTTCTCTGTCCCCATATCAAGGAAAGACTACCCAGCCCACCCATCCCGAAAGCTGGGCATCATCTTTCATTCTTCTCTCTTCCACACCCAGTCATTTCAGTTATGGCAACTCTTTCTCATGAAATTTCTTTGCAATCTATCCTCTTTTCTACATCTCCATTGCGATTACTAGTTGCCCTTTTTGTGCCTAAATTACTTACAGTATTATTCCGGGTCCTCTGGAACAGTGCTGTCAATAGAAATATATGTTATTTAAAATTTTCTAGTAGCTACATTAAAAAGGGTTAAAAAAAGTAAAATTAATTTTAATACTGTATTGCACTTAAACCATTTAAAATATACAAACATCTTATGCAACTCAACAGCAAAAAAACCAACAACCCAATTGAAAAATGGGCAAAAGACCTGAATAGACATTTCTCCAAAGAAAATATACAGATGGGGAGTTGCCGTCTTGGCACAGTGGTTAACGAATCCGACTAGGAACCATGAGGTTGCGGGTTCGGTCCCTGCCCTCGCTCAGTGGGTTAATGATCCGGCGTTGCCGTGAGCTGTGGTGTAGGTTGCAGACACGGCTCGGATCCCGTGTTGCTGTGGCTCTGGTGTAGGCCAAAGGATACAGCTCCAATTTGACCCCTAGCCTGGGAACCTCCATATGCCATGGGAGCGGCCCAAAGAAATAGCAAAAAGACAAATAAATAAATAAATAAATAAATAAATAAATAATTTAAAAAACCTGTTATTTAGAAAATATACAGATGGCCAACAAACAAATGAAAAAATGCTCAACATCATTAGAGAAATGAAAATTTAAACTACTATGTACCTCATACCTGTCAGAATGGCCATCATTAATAAGTCCACAAATAACAAATGCTGGAGAGGGTGTGGAGAAAAGGGAACCCTCCTGCACTCTTGGTGGGAATGTAAATTGGTACAACCACTGTGGAAAACAGTATGGAGGTACCTCAGAAAACTAAATATAGAACTATCACATGACCCAGCAATCCCTCTTTTGGGCCTATATCCAGACAAAACTTTCCTTGAAAAAGATACATGCACCCGTATTTTCATTGCAGCACTATTCACAATAGCCAAGACATGGAAACAATATAAATGTCCATCAATAAGAAGATATGGTATACACACACACACACAATGGAATACTCAGCCATAAAGAGAACAAAATAATGCCATTTGCAACAACATGGATGGAACTAGAGACTCTCATATTAAGTGAAGTAGGTCGGAAAGAGAAAGACAAATACCGTATGATAATCCCATATATCTGAAATCTAATATACGGCACAAATAAACCTTTCCACAGAAAAGAAACTCGTGGACTTGGAGAACAGACTTGTGGTTGTCAATGGGGAGGGGGAGGGAGCAGGATGCACTGGGAATTTGGGGTTAACAGATGCAAACTATTGCATTTGGAGTGGATGGGCAGTGAGGTCCTGCTGTATACCACTGGGAACTGTATTCAGTCACTTGTGATGGAGGATAATATGAGAAAAAGAATGTATGTATATATGTATGAGTGGATCACTTTGCTGTACAGTAGAAATTGACAGAACACTGTAAATGAACTATAAGGGGAAAAATAAAAATCATAGAAAAGATCAAAAGCTTGTCCAAAAACAAATAAATTAATTCAACATATAATCAATATTTGAAACTATTTATTATATTTTTAACCCTCTTTGAGGTTGGGCATTCAAAAAGCTATACACAGTTAATACAACCTGATAAGTTTGGAAGTTAAGTTTATATTGTATATGTATCTATGGAGTTCCTGTAATAGCTCAGTGGTCAACGAATCTGACTAGGAACCATGGGGTTGAGGGTTCAATCCCTGGCCTCACTCAGTGGCTTAAGGATCCGGTGTTGCCATGAGCTGTGGTATAGGTTGCAGATGCAGCTCGGATCTGATGTTGGTGTGTCTCTGGCGAAGGCCGGCAGCTACAGCTCTGATTGGATCCCTAGCTTGGGAACCTCCATGTGCCGTGGGTGTGGCCCTAGAAAAGATTAAAAAAAAAATAGTATATGTATCTATGACATGAAAATCTATGCCATAAACATATTCATCTTCTCCAAAACTTTCCTACTTACTCTCTTGATTTATTATTGTTGTTGTTACTGATATGGTAATGATAATGGTAAGAACACCTAACATAAGATCTACTCTTTCTAGCAAATATTTAAGTATAGCAAATACAGTATTATTAACTATAGGCACTGTGATATATATATATATATAGTAAATCTCTAGGTTTTATTTGTCTTATAAACTGAAACTTTGTACCCCTGACTATTACCGTCCCATTTCCCCTCCTCCAGCCCCTGGCAACTACTGTTTTACTCTGTATGTTGGACTGTTTAGATTCTCCTATAATTTATATGATGTAGTATTTGTCCTTCTTAGCATAATGTCCTGCAAGTTCATCCATGTTATCACAAATGGCAGGATTCTCTTATATTTTAAGGTGGAGACTAATATTTCATTGTTTATATATACCACATTTTCCAATTTAAAAATTATTAATTTTTTAAATACTAAGACTTCAAAAATCAGAATTTTATACTTGCATCACATCTCAATTTGGCTTAGCCGCATGTCTACCAACTTTGGCTAATGGCTACTGTATTCACCATCATAGCTATAAAATACAGAATCTGAAGCAAGGATTCAAGTGCTGACATTGTCTTTGGTAGGTTCCAGCCTGGAGTGATGAAGGTAAAGGTCAGATAAGGAGAAATGATGCAAGGCATTACCATGCTGGCCCCACCTCACAGCCACTGCAGAGACGCACAGCAGGTCCTTCAGCAGACGCAGTTCCCTCCCTCTTCTCTTTCCCATTGATCATGGCGACTCCATGGGAAGCTGACTTCTCTGCACTTCCTCTAACCCTTTGACAACTGTTCAGAAAGCAGTGTGACATTTTATCCAAATCCACAAGTGGAAGGGTGACTCAGCATGGCTTAATGAGAAAGTTGGAGCTTGAGAGAATCTTTGAATCAACACCAAGTTTGCATCAATAACTGACTGAGCTTTTTGATATTGGTTTTCTCTCTCTCCAGTCCATTTTCCATACTGTAGCCAAATGTTCTTGCTAAACGCAAACCTACCTCTATCGTTTTCCTATTTCAAAACCTCCAGTGACTCCCCATTGTTTTCAGGATAAAGTTCAACATCCATTTTGTTTAAAGTTGTACTCGATGTGGCCCCAACTACCTTTCTAGCCTCTGGCCTCAACTACCTCTCTCCCATCTTGAAAACTGTGTGTTCCTTACCTGTTGGGTAACGAACTATCTCAAACATTGTGACTTAACAATAAACATGTATTATCTCAGTTGTTATAGGTTAGAAATTTGAAAGTAACTTAACTGGATAGTTCCAGCTTGAGGTCTCCTACAGGATTTTAGTCAAGATGTCAGCAGGGCTGTAGTCATTTGAAGGCTTGACTAGGCTTAGGTAATTCACTTCTAAAGTGGCCACTTGCATGGCCAGCAAGTTGACACTGGCTATTAGCAGAGGCCTTCATTTCTCTCCTTATTGGCTTCTCTAGAGAACTGCCGGTGGCTGTCTTCCTGCAGAGAAAGTGGTCCAAGAGAGAGCAAAACATAAGCTGTAATGTTTTCTTTTTCTTTAGCCTAGCCTCAAAAGTCACATATCCTCATTTCCATGCTACCCTAGTGGTATGGGAGGGAACCACACAAGGATGTGAATAGCAGAAGACAACCACTGGGGCCATGTTGGAGGCTGGCTCCACACATCTATAGAATTTCCTTTAGCATGCCCTGACTTGCCCTGACTTACCGCTGGGCATTCTCACATATTATTCTCTCTTACTCAAAAGAGTTTTCTGTTTCTCTTCTTGTTTGCCTTTCTAAATCTGATGCTACTTACTGTGAGAAGCATTCTCTTTGCCCGTATAATCCCTACCCTACCATCACCACCACCACCACCACCACCACCACCAAGGACACCCTTCTTCCATCCCATCAGAGTACCCTGTCCTGCTGCTACAGCGCCTATACGTTTTTTCAGAGTTGCCTGTTAACTGGCTTATCTCCCCCCTTAGAGTCTGAGTTCACGAAGACGGAGACCATGTCTTTCTGTTCATTGCCGCATCTCCAGTGCTCAGTACAACCCTTGGCAACACATTGTAGGTTCACAGTAAATAGTCATTGGTTAGAAAGTTAAAGGAAGGGATGGGTGAATGATGGAGGGATGACCCAACAGACATCTGTCTCTTCTATTGGACTCTGAACGCTTGGAGAACAGTGCCCTGGTCTTTTCATTTCAATATCCCAGGGCATAACTTAGTGCTGAGGAGATAATAGGCCCTTAGTAAATGTCCCTTTCTACTTCCTTCTCTTTTCCGCTATTCCTTTTAATGGAATAAAAATTTTGAGAGGATCATTATTTCTCTGGGTCTGTTATTAGTGGTAAATCTGATCATTTATAAAATATTTACCTTTTGATTATTTCTTTATTTCAAGTATTGCTGATATTCCCCTATAAGACAGCATTGTAATAAGATTTCAGATTGCTATTCGTGTTTAATAACTATAGTGGTATTATTCAAGCTGAATGGATACCTTGAACATGGAAGGTGTTTTGGAAATGGTGAATAAATTCAGTAAATTTATACGTGCTTTTAACTAACTATGGTAAGCTTCAGATTGTACAAGAAGTGAATAGTCTTTCTTCAATCTTGATGCTATTAACACAAGGAAGTACTTACTGACCTATAAGTTGAAGTAAATTGTTTCTGTTTCTGGATTTGAAATTTAGAAGAAAATTGACATTCACCGTATTTAAGGCCAGTTCTCTTCAGCTACCCTGCTAGCTGTGTAGAAAGGCAGCAAGTGAGAGGAGGGCTTGTCGACAATGCTGACCCTGCTTCCTCCCCTAAGAATGTATAGAACTGGGGTCAGTTGCCAAGAACCACGGGGATGAAATGAATAAATACATAGTTACATGCGTGTTCCTTCCACTCTTTTCGTTTCCTTTAAAAATTGTCTTATTTTACATATTTTTTACTTTTATAATTTACAAGTTAATTCTGTATTATTTTGCTTTTTCATTTTCAAATTTCCTGCTAGAGGTTCATTAAAAGGAAATGGGGAAATGGACTTTATAATTGAACAAAACTACATTCACTTCTTAACTGGCTATGTACGTATCATTGGACAAGTTACTTTATATTGCTGAATCCTATTTTTTTTTTTTTAATTTTGCTTTTTAGGGCCGCACCGCAGCATATGGAAGTTCCCAGGTTAGGGGTTCAGTGGAACTATAGCTGCCGGCCACAGCCACAGCAAGGCAGGATCCAAGCTGCATCTGTGACCTACACCAAAGCTCATGGCAACACCAGATCCCCAACCCACTGAGCAGGGCCAGGGATTGAACCCTCATCCTCATGGATACTAGTCAGATTTGTTTCCTCTGAGCCACGACAGGAACTCCTTGAATCTTACTTTTTTAGTGTGTGAGAGGGGGAGGGAAATGACCCTTCACGATAATTGGCACCAGGCTCAATAGGATAGCGTATGTGAAGTGCCTGGTGTGGTCTTTGACATTGCTCAGTCGAGGCTGGGTAATAACACCCTTCGCCAGGCTGTTTTGTGTGGATTTAAACAGTGCTTAGCAGTATGTCATTTGATCAGAGTTGCATTGTCCCAGAAATAAGAGACTCAGTGATTATGGAAGAGAGCTTAGTTCTTAGAGCATCTGACAAAACTTCTCGTCTGCCTTCTTCCTTAATTTCCTTCCCAACCAACCAAAGTGGTGCAATATGAATGCCCTGTGCTTTTCCTGGGTGTGTTTTGTTTTCTCTCATTTTTTGCATTTGCTTTCCCTCTTTGACCTTCCCCCCCCCACCTTTCTCCTTCCCTTTGGTGATGATCGATGTTTTTAGATCCCTGCTTACTCCCACTTGCTGTTGTAAATAAGACTAGTTCCCCCCACCCCAACCCCACCGCCTTTGCCACGTCATAGATTCTAACTCTGGTAGAAGGACTCTCCCCTGGGAAGCCCGCAGCCACACAAGGTTTTACTTGGTGTCTTGCCAGGCAGTGGTTGTTTGGATGATGTGTCCTCCTTTTTCTCCATATGATCTGCAGAAAGATCTCTATGGCAAGAATGTGATGGGCCCCACAAACAAACTGTCTGGGGTGTCCAGATCTTGAGTTGAGTGGCCTGTTAAAACAGGTCTCTGTCAAAAGTGATGAATAGTTTTTGTGGATTTTGAGCAAGTTGCCAATCGATCAGCTACTATTTAATGAGAGAGAGGCACTATAAGAGGAGCAGAAGCCCAGCTGCTTGTTCGGGAGCCACCTGCCTTTTCTCTTTACTTCATTTTCTTGCTAATGAAGGAACCAATTGGTTTAGAGCGATCAATGCTGACCTATTAGGATCAGACATTGTTTTGGCATTGCCAAGGCAATTAAATTCAGCAGGGTGAGGATTAGAGAGAGAAAGGCTGTAAAAAAAAAAAAAGAGAGAGAGAAACAAGAGACTTTTTATTCCGAAACAACCACTCTGGTGTTAGAGGTAGGAAAAGGATTAGCTTTAAAAGAATTAATCATTAGAGCATTTTCTTTCTTGGTAAAATAATCAGAAGATTTATTTACATTAGTTCTTAGATTTAGGGAGATAGGAAGAGCCGCTTCACTGGTCTGATTTCAGGTACAAGCCTTTATTATTACCTTCTTTCCTACTGAAAGCTCTAACTCATCCAAAAAGCCTTCCTTCTCTAAGAGACTGTCTAATATAGTGGGTATCGTGACATATATATATGTGCTAGATTTTCCAAAGCAGCTCCGATTTTTAATTATCTGGCCCCTCACCATTCCATTTAGATGATATGATTCAGAACTTGTTAATCAGTCTAGCACTGAAGACTTGGTGGAAAGCATAGTATATATAAAACCCTTGAGAGTAGGTGCATGAGCTCATCATCTTGGCACACACACTCCTAATTCTTTTAGCCATGCCTGCTGCCTTACATGCTCAGTACATATTTGAGTAAACTGACAAACTGACCGACTCACTGAATAAGAAGTGAGGTCTTTAAAAATGGATAGAATTTGAAAACTTGGTGTTCCAGGGCTAGGGAAACAGCAGGAACAAGCATAGGAAGCAGGAGTGAGTAAAGTCAGGGAGACCATAGGTCCTTTATAGAATAGGAGGCATCTCCCAGAGCAAGAGTCCCCAGACTTTTCGATTTCACAAACCTGTGCAATTTCCACTAGTAATTTTCCCAAGTAAAAATGTTGACTGTCACTGTTGTCCCATAATGACAAAAAATAGAGTGGGCATAATTTTGGCCAAAAAAGGCAATTCTCTAAGTTGTTTATATATTACTGTATTTTAAAAATTTTATGTAGTTCTTTCTGTTTTGTACCAAGGAAAGCTGTTTACTCAGACACAGGCAGTGGCCTCTAATTCTTGCTCCTGGTAAAGTGCTCTCTCAGAGTTGTCTATGAAGGTTGCACATCAAAAGATGATGAACATCATTAGTTATCAAGGCAATGCAGATCAAAACTATAGTGAGATACCACTTCACACCCAGTAGGATGGCTAGGATCAAAAAGTCTGATAACAACAAGTGTTGGCAAGACTGTAGAGAAATAACCCTCATAAACTGCTGGTGCCAGTGTAAAAATGATACTGCCACTTTGGAAAATAGTCTGACAGTTCCTAAAAACCTTAAATATGGAGTTACCATTATACCTGGCAAATTTCACTTTTAGGTATATACCCAAAAGAAATGAAAACATATGTCCACATGAAAACCTGAACATGAGTGTTCATAGCAGCATTATTCACAGTAGTCAAAAGGTGGAAAAACCCCAAATGTCCATCAGCTGATGAATGGATAAACAAAGTTGGTATAATTATGCAATGGAATATTATTCAGACATTAAAAAGAATGAGGTCTGGAGTTCCCGTCGTGGCGCAGTGGTTAACGAATCCGACTAGGAACCATGAGGTTGCGGGTTCGGTCTCTGCCCTTGCTCAGTGGGTTAACGATCCGGCGTTGCCGTGAGCTGTGGTGTAGGTTGCAGACGCGGCTCAGATCCCGCGTTGCTGTGGCTCTGGCGTAGGCCGGTGGCCACAGCTCTGATTAGACCCCTAGCCTGGGAACCTCCATATGCCGCAGGAGCGGCCCAAAGAAATAGCAAAAAGACCAAAAAAAAAAAAAAAAAGAATGAGGTCTGACATATGCTACAACATGGATAAATCTTGAAGACATTATGCTTGATGAAAGAAGCCAGTCACAAAAGATCATATGTTATGTGATTCCATTTTTATGATATGTCCAGAATAGGAAAACCTGTAGAGACAGAAAGTAGATTAGTGGTTGCTTAGGGCTGAAGAGATGGGAAGTTAGGGAGGCTGGTAGCTAAAAGATACAGGCTTGCTTTCTGAGATGATGAGAATGCTCTAAAATTGATTGTGGTGATGGTTATACACCTATGTGAATATACCATAAACCATTGAATTGTATACTTTAAATAGATGAGTTGTATGTGAATTATATCTTACTAAAGTTGTTTTCAAAAAGATTTCCAGGAGTTCCCGATGTGGCGCCAGTGGAAACAAATCCAACTAGGAACCATGAGGTTGTGGGTTTGATCCCTGGCCTTACTCAGTGGGTTAAGGAACAGGCATCGCCGTGAGCTGTGGTGTAGGCCGGCAGCTATAGCTCCGATTTGACCCCTAGCCTGAGAACCGCCATACGCCATGGGTGTGGCCCTAAAAAGAAAAAAAAAAAAAAAGATTTTCAAATGTGCATCCCTGATATAAATATATTTATTTGTTTCTAAATTATATACATGCATTCCTATGCTACTATGTACCTTATAACACATACAAAAACATAGATGTTTTTAAAGTGTTACAATGAAGATATTGGTCACATAAGTTCCGGTTATATTCTTTTGTAACCCATGAGTCACAATCTTACAAGCCCCTGGAGTGCGTGCACCACACTTTGGAAATCACTCTTCTTAACCACATGGTAGAGATTAACATGTGTGAGATGATCCTGTGTAGGAAGGTTAGGTTTCTCAAGTCCAAGGAGCCTGAAATGATTGGACTATGCAAGTATCTGGAAGTCTCTGCCTCTCAGGGAGAATGAAAGCCTCATGTGCTCTTTTATCCCAGTACCTCAAATATGTGATGGCACCAGCAGAAAGGTGTTTCCAATGAATTCATTGTACCATCAGAAAGAAGGTTGAGTGGCATATGATGACAATCAGTGATGGCCCTCTAAACTCAGATTTCATAAACACCACTAAAATATATTCAGTATGTATGTGGGACCCTACAGAGAGAGAAAGGAAAAAATCCTACTGCCAACTGAATGACATAAAGCTGTATTTTTATTAAGAGCTTTGACTGACATTATAAATCATAAATCACTAACATGAAGCTTGAAGCATCAGAAGGCAGAAAATATAACCTGTAAAATGTACCATTCTAGTACAGTTTAATATTCATAGTGGCCCGGATTTTAAAGCTTTCATATACTAAATTAAGGCATCTTATTTTTATTCACCTTTTTTTAGGTTGAGTTAGTCTTTTTGACCTTTTGTGCCACGTTTTTATATACCAGCTGAAAGTAATCAATTTGAGTATTTCTGTATTTGATTGGTTCTTGAAAAAGGTGATGAATAATTACTGTGTATTTTTCATAAAATGTTTGTATACTATAAAGCACAGGCAGTTGTGAATGAATGTGAACACCGAACAGCATCCAACATGGGGCTTTAAGTGTAGTGCGGGTATTTAATACATGTTTATTGGTGATGATATTAATGTTGAAGGTTTGAAGGAGAGTATTTTGAAATTTCCTGGCTCTGTTTGAAAGGTATAAAGAACATGATATTGCATTTGCTTGTTTTTTGGTGCAGTAATGTATCATTAACAATTTATTGTGGTGTATCAAGCCATGAAGCAGACCACGTCTTGAGCATATTTCTCTGGCAGACAAAGGTGCAGATTTTATGTATTGAGCTAAAGGAAATGAAACTTGCCCAGCAAGGGTAAGCAGAAAGAAATTTGGCTCTAGATGTAATATATGTCTTTAAAATGTGGTGAAAATAAGTTAAAAAGATTCTTTATTAAATCCTCACCTCTATTAATTAATCTCTATACTATAAATTATCACAGATTTCCTGCCAGCTAAAGACAGTGAAAAGATAAAATGGAGAGTTTGGTACATTACATAGTTCTAAAAATAAATTATTATTGTACTATTGTCATTTTTCCCCCTTTGTTTAAATTTT
Organism: Phacochoerus africanus; assembly: GCF_016906955.1. Lineage (NCBI taxonomy): Eukaryota > Metazoa > Chordata > Mammalia > Artiodactyla > Suidae > Phacochoerus > Phacochoerus africanus. The sequence goes on along the minus strand of NC_062552.1, from coordinate 35,136,626 downwards.
TTTTTTTTTTGCTGGCCTCTTATGCAGTGCAGATTCCCTTCTTGAGAAAGTATATGACAATGCATCATAAAATTTATGTAACCCCTTTAAAAATGTAGCTTTTATGATGACATTTTAATATTTCAGAAGTCATAAAGGTTTAATTTTAAGATGCAATTTAAATGATTCTAAGGTTTTTGGTATTAGTATTTATTAGAAACAGTCATTTCAAGGATAAAGATTAGAAACAGAATAGGTGTTTTTATGCATATACAAAAAACTACTGGCCAAAGGATTGATGGGGACTGCTGTTTTCAACACACTTCATTTGAAAAGACCTGTATCCAGTCTCTAAACATGCTAAATTCAGTTGGTATGTTCCTTTTCAGTCAGTATGAGCTCTAGTAATACAGTGAGGAGATAGGAAAAAGCTAATACACCATGTGCAGAAAATACACAAATAGCTCCCTGTTCCAAAGCATCTTTGTTCCCTTTTCCTCAGTGAAAAACGTAAAGCTGTAAAACAAATCATTATAAAAGTCTAAGAAGACTGTAATCCTTACAGCTACTGTAGATACTAAGTTATGCCATCTTCCTTTTTTCTTTTCTTAAAAAGCAAAACAAAACAGCCCCCAGTGTCGGAGAGCTGATGCTGCTATCATTGTGCAAGTCAAACAGGAGAGGGGTCCTAGTTACCAACAGCACGATCTAGCTCCAGCCAATTAAGCTGTGAACCTCAAAGCTGTTCTCTTAAAGCAGACTTGTTGTCAGGGCAGTTATACTGGAAGCATTTTCTTGGCACAAAGTGCACATCTGAACATTTAAATCCAAGTATGCTAACAGATGTCTCTTGAGCAAGAGCATCATAAAACCAGATTTCACTTGAGTGAAGAAAATACTTTTCCCATCATTTTATGTTTTTCATTTTGAGGTCACATTTCATTTTAGATGATGGCCCTGTGGACTCTGATTAGAAAGGATCTCTGAGAAGGTAGAATTAGTACATCCTGTCAGTGTGAGGTTGAGCACATGCATTTCAAATCAAAGTGATGCTACCTAGTTCTGAGGGCATGGAATACTAATGAAACAAACCGTTATTTTTCTCTTTTGGTTTTCAGGCCTCTTTGCCACAAATGTCTGACACTCTGTGAATTCACTCCTCTCCTTTATGATTCTACATGAATGTACTTGCCATCTGGGCAAGTCCTTTTCCCAAGAAGTTAGTGGAGTAGCTTAACTAGTTGGATTTCTCTTCTGGGAACAGGTGGGACAAAGCAAATGCTCTACTTTTAGGAGATGTCTCCCAAATCCATGTGTTATGTCTTGTAGCCATTACTCATAATCTGTCACACTGACCAGATACCCACTGCTGAATAATGCATGTTAAATTCATGATCCCTTTATATGGCTTTTGTCTTAAAATTCTACTTTCAGGGAGTTCACTTTGTGGCACAGCAGAAATAAATCCAACTAAGAATCATGAGGTTGCAGGTTCCATCTCTGGCCTTGCTCAGTGGGTTAAGGATCTGGTGTTGCCGTGAGCTGTGGTATAGTCACAGATGCGGCTCAGATCCTACATTGATGTGGCTCTGGCGAAGGCCAACAGCTATAGCTCCAATTAGACCCCTAGCTTGGGAACCTACATATGCTGTGGGTGTGGCCCTAAAAACCAAAAAAAAAAAAAAAAATTAATTAAAAAAATAAAATTCAGGAGTTTCCGTCGTGGTGCAGTGGAAACGAATCCGACTAGGGACCATGGAGTTGCAGGTTCAATCCCTGGCCTCACTCAGGGGGTTAGGGATCTGGCGTTGCCGTGGGCTGTGGTGTAGGTCACACATGCGGCTCGGATCTGGCGTTGCTGTGGCTGTGGCGTAGGCTGGTGGCTGCAGCTCCAATTAGACCCCTAGCCTGGGAAGCTCCATGTACCCTGGGTGCAGCCCTTAAAAAAAAAAAGGCAAAATAAAAAAATAATAAATAAAAATTTAAAAATTCTAGTTTCACTAAATTCTCTCCTTACTGCAAACAAATATGTAGATATTTTCATGCAGAAACATAATAGTAATTGAAATGTGATTTGATTATTTAACTTGAAGTTCCTAGCAAAGTGAATGTCCAAGAGTGAATACTTAAATGCCTCATTGTTCATTCTGTCTTCAAGTATTTTTTCTCATTACGCAATGTAGAATGTCACTTTAGAGGCACATCAGATACATAGTTGGACAAAATCATCACCAACATAGTGTGGACTTTTGGCAAATAAGAATAAATCTGAAAATGTATACCTAATATAAATACCATTATAATTTTATTACATGTTTGGTAGTTAGGGTTTTAAAATTTGACTTAATTATGTAGGAACCAGAATTCTCAGCAGTATCACCTCTGAACACTGTACTGCATGATAATAAACACTTTCAGCTGAAGTCCGAGGAAGAGCAAGATGTTTTGGAGCAATTCATTTTTCTCTAATTCTGTATTCTTCCTTCTTTGATATTTATTCCATTTAAGTGGAAGATAATTTATCATGAACATCATTATGTTTTTTTGGAGTCTTTCCTCTTAAGAAACTTTGAAGTGGTAAAGTTGACATCTACCTTAAATTTATCTTTACATGACATGAAAATTTCTCAAATAGAATTGTTTCTTGAAACTCATATTCTATGTGGAACAAAAACTAAGTAGAGGGTTTTTGCTTAAGGTTATGAATAATAGTTTACCATATAATATTATAAAGAGTACAGTTAGATATTATTTAAATCCAATAGTTGGCCTGGTATTTTAAAATTTTTTATAGATATATCTTGATTCAAAACTTATAATGTTCTTCCTAAAGATATCTAGCAAATCTGCTATTTCTTAAATTTTTTTTATTTTTATACAATTCTTTTTTTTTTTTCTTTTTGCTATTTTTTGGGGCCACTTCCGTGGCATATGGAGGTTCCCAGGCTAGGGGTCTAATCGGAGCTGTAGCCACTGGCCTATGCCAGAGCCACAGCAACGCTGGATCCGAGCCACGTCTGCAACCTACACCACAGCTCACGGCAACGCCGGATCGTTAACCCACTGAGCAGGGGCAGGGATCGAACCCGCAACCTCATGGTTCCTAGTCGGATTCGTTAACCACTGCGCCATGACGGGAACTCCCTTATTTTTATACAATTCTTAAAGCTTACTTTCCAATTAATTATTACAAAATATTAGCAATATTCCCCATGTGGTACAATATATCCTTGAGCCTATCTTACTTCCAATAGTTTGTGCCTCCTACTCCTTTACTTCTATATCCACCCCACCACCCCTCTGGTAACCACTAGTCTGCTCTCTGAATCTGTGAGTCAGTTTTTGTTATGTTATATTCACTAGTATTGTATGTTTTAGATTCTGTCTATAAGCAATATCACACAATATTAATCTTCCTCTGGTTTATTTCATTCAGCATAATGCCCTCCAAGTCAGTCTGTGTTGCTTTATATGGCAAAATTCTGTCCTTTTTAATGACCAAGTAGTATTCCATTGTGTGTATGTACCACATCTTTATCCATTCATCTGTTGATGGACACAGGTTGTTTCCACGTCTTGGCTATTGTAAATAATGATGTTATGAACATTGGGTACATGTATCTCTTCAAATTAGTGTATTTGTTTTTTTAGATATATACCCCTGAGTGGAATTGCTGGGTCATATGGTAGTTTTTTTGGGTTTTTTTTTTTTTTTTTGTATTTTTAGCCTGCACCCTCAGGCTAGGGGTTGAATCTGAGCTGTAGCCACTAGCCTTTGCCTCAGCCACAGCAACACCATATCTGAGCCATGTCACAGCAACACCAGATCCTTAACCCACTGAGTGAGGCCAGGGATTGAACCTGCATCCTTATGGCTCCTAGTCAGATTTGTTTCTGCTGAGCCATGACGGGAACTCCTATTTTTAGTTTTTTGATAAAGCCCCATACTGTTTTCCACAGTGGGCACAACAGTCTACATTCCAACCACAAGTGTGCAAGGGGTCCCTTTTTTTCTACAGCATCACCAAGATTTGTTATTTGTGGCCTTTTTTTTTTTTTGCTTTGCTTTTTAGGGCTGCACCTGAAGCATATGAAAGTTCCCATGCTAGTAGCCGAATTGGAGCTGCAGCTGCCAGCCACAGACACAGCAATGTGGCATCAGAGCCGCATCTGCCACCTACCCCACAGCTCCTGGCAATGCTAGATCCTTAACCCACTGAGCGAGGCCAGGACTCAAACTTGCATCCGCATGGACAGTAGTTGGGTTCGTTTCTGCTGAGCCACAATTTGAACTCCTGTTGTTTGTAGACTTTTTGATGACACACATTCTGATAGGTGTGAGGTAATATGTCATTGTGGTTTTGAGTTGGATTTCCCTGATGATTAGTGATGTTGAGCCTTTTTCATTGTGCTTGTTGGCCATCTGCATTTCCTCTTTGGAAAAATGTCTATTCACTTCTTCTGCCCATTTTTTAAATCGGGTTGTTTGTGTTTTTGATGTTTAGGTATATGAGCTGTTTGTATATGTTGGATATTAATCTGTTACTGGTTATATCATTTGCAAATATTTTCTCCCATTCAGGAGGTTGTCTTTTTGTTTGTTGGTGATTTTCTTTGCTGTGCAAAAGCTTTTAATTAGGTCCCATTTGTGTGTTTTGCTTTTATTTCCTTTACTTTAGGAGAGAGATCCAAAAAATACTATTTCTTAGTATTTGCAGTATTAACCCTTCCCATTTATTTGACCATACTGGTCTTTAAAAATTAAATTTGTATATAAAGTCAATAATTTTCATACAATAATGATTATACTATAGCATTTTACTCTTGCAATTAAAAACACAAATTTTAAACATCAGCTGATTGTTATGATTTCAACATCAAAAGTACAGAAGGAGCTTTTCATAGCAAGTTGTATCTAGTATACTCACCTCTATTTGAGAATGAATAATCAGATATTAAGTCCAAATGGCTTACCTTGTTCACATTTCTTTAATGCTTTTTATTAATTTTTCAACATTTTAAAAATTAAAGTAAGTACAGTTTATTTATAATGTTTCTTCAATTTCTGTTGTACAGCAAAGTGACCTAATCACACACACTTCACTGTAGAGTAGGGCTCCATTGCCTATCCATTCAAAATATAACAGTTTACGTCCAAAAACCCTGAACTGCCTATCCATCCCACTCCCTACCCCTACCCCCCAGGAACCACAAGTCTGCTCTCCTTGGCCATAATCTGTTTCTGTTATGTAGATAGGAGCATCTGTGCCATATTTTAGATTCCACAAATAAGTAATATCTTACGGTATTTGTCTTTTTCTTTCTGGCTTACTTCACTTAATATGACAGTCTCTAGTTATATCCATGTCGCTGCAAATGGCATTAGTTTATCTTTGTTATGGCTGAGTAGTATTCCATTGTATGTATGTAACATTTGTCTTTTGATAGACATTTAGGTTGTTTCCATGTCTTGGCTATTATGAATAGCACTGCAATGAACATCAGGGTGCATGTATCTTTTTCAATGAAAGTTTTGTCCACATATATGCCCAGAAGTGGGATTTCTGGGACCGTATGGTAGTTCCATATTTAATTTTCTTAGATACCTCCATACTGTTCTCCTGGAAATACTGAGTTGATCATACAGTTTTTCTTACTTAATGTTAATGAAATGAATTATATTGTAACAGTTTCTAATGTTAGACATAGCTGGCATTCCTGGAATTATTACAAACCTAATTTGGTCATGATGAAATTCCTTTTCATATATCACTATATTTGCCAAATTTTGTTTAAGTTTGTATTTATGAGTCAGGTAAATGAGAATTTTCTTGTATTTTCCTTGTCTGATTTTGGTTTCAAATTTTATCAGCCTTATAAAATGTATTATGGAGTATTACCTATTTTTCTTTTCCCTGAAAGAACTGCTGTAATATTTAAATTGTCTCATTTTTGAATATCTGGTAGAACTCACCTGTAAAACCTTCAGGGCCTTGTGGGAAATCTATTAGCTATTAATTAAAGATAGTAAATTTTATAGGGCCATTCTGTTTTGTTTCTTGTGGAGTCAGTTTTAGTGGTTCACATTTTCTAGAGATTGTCCATTTCAAGTAGGTTTTCAAATTTATTGACTTGAAGTTATTCTTAATTTTTTTATCTCTTTAAATTCTTTAGCACCTAATTATGTTCTCATTTTCATGCCTGATATTGTTTGTTTTTCCCCTTTTCTCTGTTATCCTTGATACATCTCACTAAATTTTGTCAATTATTACTTTGTCAAAAATCCAGCATTGGTTTTTTTGATTCTCTGAATTTTGTCCTTGTTTTCCATTTCAGCATTTTCTGCTCTTATTATTTATTTTTTCTAATGCCCAGTACTATTTATTTTTCTGGCAACAATTTTAGTAATTGTTTAATAATAGAACAAATTGAATATCTAATTTAGTAATTTTCAGTCTTTCTCATTTTCTGATTAAAAACATTTTAAACCATAGATTTCTCTATAGCAAAGTCCACATTAGCTGTAGCCCACAAGTTTTAATGTGTTAAAAAGTTCAAGCTTCCTCTTGGATAGTTTCTATTAATATCTGTTGTTCCTTTGAATGGATCATACTTTCTTATTTCTTTGTATGCCTTGTAATTTTTCCCTGAAAATCAGACATTCTGAATATTATAATAATGCAGCAAGTCTGAGAATCACATTCTTCCCTCTTCTCAGTATTTGTTGTTTCTACTTTTTATGGATTGGTTATTTGCTCATTAGTGACTTTTAAAAACGATTCTTTTATTTTGTCTTTTTAGGGCTGCACCCATGGCATATGGAGGTTCCCAGGCTAGGGGTCCAATCAGAGCTGTAGCCACTGGCCTACGCCAGAGCCACAGCGATGCAGGATCTGAGCCCCATCTGCAACCTACACCACAGCAATGCCAGACCCTCGATCAAGTTAATCCCCTGTTTTCAGTGAGATACATGTATGTTCAACTCCTAGGTCAACTTCTAGTCCAAAGACTAGTTTATCCTCTCTGAAAGATAAACCACCGAGTTTTCTGCTGCATCAGGAGATGGACTTACTTACTAGAATGAGTGGTAAGGGGTCTAGATACTTAACTGCTTAATATTTAATAGCTTTCTCCCCACCCTGACCTATTCTTCACCCCTAGTTCCTGAGGTATCAAGAGCTGCTAGTTTCTGAGACGTCAGGATTCTGCAGCCTAATAACATAGATTGATCCTTATCTTTCACCACTATTAACCAGGAATCAGCTAAGAACTGGCCTGATAATTCACTTCCCAGGCTCCAAAATTTTATTATCTTTTCTATGTTTCTTCCTGTCCTTGGGCTCTGACTTTTAAAAAATCATTTTATTGAAGTTTTAAGAGATTTAGATGGGATTGAGCTTTTGGTCAATGCTTACTTTTCCCAGAGCTGTTATTCCACTATCTTCCATTGCTGCTGTTGAAAAGTCAGTCGTCAGTCTCATGGTCTGAAGAACCTGTGCATGTAGTGTCTTTTTTTCCTCTGGCTGCTTCCCAGATCTTTGGTGTTCTTCAGTTTCACTGCAGTGTATTTAGGTATGGATTTATCTTTGTTCTGCTTGGGGTTCTTTGGGGTTTATCTGAAGAGTAGTGTCTTTCAGTCCTGTGAAAAATGTTTATCTAGTACTTTGTTGAATATCATCTCTCATTCTTTTTATTTGCTCTTTCTAAAATCTTGATTAGATAGTTGTGTTAGGCTTCCTTTCTCTGATCTTCATATTTTTCAAACTTTTGTATTTTCCACTTCTTTATATGTCTATCCAGCATTCTGTGTAATTTCTTTAGCTCTGTCTTCTTTTTTACTAATTCTCTTCAACTGTCTTTGATCTTCTGGTTACTTATTCATTAGTTTTTGGTTTTTTTTTTTTTTTTTACAGATTACATTTTAAAAATTCTCTAAGTACTGTGTAGTTTTTCTTAAATATGCTTTGTCAATTTTGATAGTCTTGTGCTTCCTTGTAATACCTTCAGTCTCTTCTTTCTTTAAATACATTAACTGTATGGAGTTCCTGCTGTGGTGCAATGGCTTAAGAATTTGACTCTTCACAAAAGACCCCAGAATCGCCAAAGCAATCCTGAGAAACAAAAACCAAGCAGGCGGCATCACTCTCCCAGACTTCAAGAAATACTACAAAGCCACAGTCATCAAAACAGTGTGGTACTGGTATCAAAACAGACAGACAGACCAATGGAACAGAATAGAGAACCCGGAAATAAACCCTGACACCTATGGTAATTAATCTTTGACAAGGGAGGCAAGAACATCAAATGGGAAAAAGAAAGTCTATTCAGCAAGCATTGCTGGGAAACCTGGACAGCTGCATGCAAAGCAATGAAACTAGAACACACCCTCACACCATGCACAAAAATAAACTCCAAATGGCTGGAAGACTTCAATATACGACAGGACACCATCAAACTCCTAGAAGAAAACATAGGCAAAACACTCTCTGACATCCACATCATGAATGTTTTCTCAGGTCAGTCTCCCAAAGCAATCGAAATTAGAGCAAAAATAAACCCATGGGACCTCATCAAACTGAAAAGCTTTTGCACAGCAAAGGAAACCCAAAAGAAAACAAAAAGACAACTTACAGAATGGGAGAAAATAGTTTCAAATGATGCAACCGACAAGGGCTTCATCTCTAGAATATAGAAACAACTTATACAACCCAGCAGCAAAAAAGCCAATCAATCAATGGAAAAATGGGCAAAAGACCTGAATAGACATTTCTCCAAAGAAGATATACAGATGGCCAACAAGCACATGAAAACATGCTCAACATCGCTGGTTATAAGAGAAATGCAAATCAAAACTACCATGAGATATCACCTCACACCAGTCAGAATGGCCATCATTCATAAATCCACAAATAACAAGTGCTGGAGGGGGTGTGGAGAAAAGGGAACCCTCCTGCACTGTTGGTGGGAATGTCAACTGGTACAGCCACTATGGAGAACAGTTTGGAGATACCTTAGAAATCTATACAGAGAACTTCCATATGACCCCGCAATCCCACTCTTGGGCATCTATCCGGACAAAACTCTACTTAAAAGAGACACGTGCACCCGCATGTTCATTGCAGCACTATTCACAATAGCCAAGACATGGAAACAACCCAAATGTCCATCGACAGAGGATTGGATTCGGAAGAGGTGGTATATATACACAATGGAATACTACTCAGCCATGAAAAAGAATGACATAATGCCATTTGCAGCAACATGGATGGAGCTAGAGAACCTCATACTGAGTGAAATGAGCCAGAAAGACAAAGACAAATACCATATGATATCACTTATAACTGGAATCTAATATCCAGCACAAATGAACATCTCCTCAGAAAAGAAAATCATGGACTTGGAGAAGAGACTTGTGGCTGCCTGATGGGAGGGGGAGGGAGTGGGAGGGATCGGGAGCTTGGGCTTATCAGACACAACTTAGAATAGATTTACAAGGAGATCCTGCTGAATAGCATTGAGAACTTTGTCTAGATACTCATGTTGCAACAGAAGAAAGGCTGGGGGAAAAATGTAATTGTAATGTATACATGTAAGGATAACCTGACCCCCTTGCTGTACAGTGGAAAAATTAAAAAAAAAAAAAAAAGAATTTGACTCTTGCAGCTCAGGTCACTGCTAAGGCGCAGATTCAATTCCTGGCCTGGTGCAGTGGGTTAAAGGATCTGGCATTGCCGTAACTGCAGTGTAGGCTGCAGCTGTGGCCTGGAGTCAACCCCTGGCCAAGGAACTTCCGTGTGCTGCAGGTGTAGCCATAAAATGAAAACACACACACACACACACACACATACACGCACACATATACACCACATATAGTAAGCATATACATTCATATTTTCTATCTGATAATTCTAGTATCTATAGAATAAGCTTAGTCTGATTAGGCTGTTGTTTATGCAGACTCTGACCCACTGGGGTGTTTTTCCTTACACTGGGGTATTTAGTGATTCTTTTTATTATGGGCTTATATTTCTTGGAATTTTTTTTGTGGGAATTATTTGCAAACTGCATGTGAGTATGTTCCTACATAGAGGACTTGGTTATTTTCTCTCTGGCAGTAAAGGACAATCTACCAACCAAAGATCATCTAAAACTTTATTTTTAATTTTTAATTTTTTAGGCTCCCCTTATGTTATGGATTCTGGCCTAAAACCCAAATGAGAATGAACTTGTGTTTAGGAATTTGTTTTTCTTTTCTTATATATATACATAAAAGAAGGGAGGAAAATGTCTTTCTTTTTTTCTGTTCTACTAAGAATCAAGTTCCAATTAAACAAAGCTACCTCCTTTCACAAACAGGTTTCTTTTTTCTTTTTTCATTTCTTTCTTTCTTTCTTTCTTTTTAATTAACCTTTTAAAGTGTCACTCTTTGTGGGCTTGGGTGTGTTTTCTTTTCTCATGCATACATGTAACCTGTTAAAATCCAAATTGCTGTCAGGGATCAGCAAATAACCTCAGGGTAAGGTGATCCTATATCTTGGTATGCCTGGAAAAGTATGAGTTTGTTACAACTTAATTATTTATACTCAAAGAAATGTCCTGGTTTGGGCAATAAATTACATGGTCACCCTACCACAGGGCAAGCATCAGCTCTACACCTTGCTCATCCCTGGAAATGGTTCTTTTTAAAAGAGTCTTGCCTCCAGTGGTTTTCTGTACTTTACTGCCAGCTTAACCATTCTTGTAAAAGAATTAAAAAATGTTTTATTCATTATATTTAGGTATTTGTCATGAGGAAGAGTTTCGCTAACAGATAGTCAGCTATGTTGCTGGAAAGGGAAGTCATGCCTACACCTTTTAAAAGATCTCTAGGGAAGAACATCATATAGAAGTTCCCAGGCAAGGAGTCAAATTGGAGCTGTAGCCACCAGCCTATGGCACAGCCACAGCAACGCCAGATCTGAGCCATGTCTGTGACCCACTCCACCGCTCAGAGCAACACCAGATCCTCAACCCACTGAGCGAGGCCAGGGATTGAACCCGAATCCTCATGGTTACTAATAGAGTTTGTTATCCCTATGCCACTATGGAAACTCCTATAGATTTCTTTTAAAAACTTACTATATTGCTTCCTTATACCACCCTGTTGATTATATAACATTTCATAGATTAGAAAACCTAGTTAGTAATTCTATTAAAATAAAAAATGTGCTGCATGGAAAATCAGTGTTTTAGATAAACATGATTATGGGGGACAAAAGAGAGGAACATCTTAACAAGCTTCTTGGATATTGTAGCTGGAAGTTCTCAGAAGAGCCTAGAAGTATTCAAGTGAGTTAGAGATAGTTCTGTGTAAATCTAATAAAAGTATGTGTATATGTACATACACATGTTCTTAATTTTTATGAATCCAGGAGTGAGATACATAATAATCTGAGAAACAAAAAACCCAAAGTAGAAGTTAAATCTTGTTCCTCATTTGTAGATAATAGATTGCTTTGGCCTCAGCTGCAACAGTGGTGTACTATCACTGGTTTCTGATATTCCTAAAGGGTGCCATAATAAATAATGTCTGTCCCTTCATCCCTAAATAGAGAAGGTTATTTCATTCTGTTATGAGTAATTGTTTCCAGTGGAAATACTAGTACTAGCCCCAGAGTAGCTTCCTTGCTGTGTCTGATATGGTTTCTTCCGAAAAGAATGTGTTAGGCAGCAGTATATAGTGTCATACTAAAATGAATCTTCTACAAAGAAAAAAGAAATCATTATGTAAAGTGTTTACTTTTCATTTATTTACATATCAAAAGACTTATAGCAAGTTCAACCAAAAATTTATGTGCTTGCTATACAGAATAAGATGGTTATAAAAGAAATGCAGTAGATTCAAGTAACTGAACCTGATGAACTATTAGAGACCTCATATATCAGCTCAAGAAATTCATTTAGGAAAGCCTAACTTTGCTCAAGAAACTTGTCTCTCCCTTGGAGAGCAGCCTTTAGTATGAGGCAGGGTGGGAGAGTGGGTATCAATGAGTAGAATAATACACTTAAAGGAATTGATGACACACTGTATTTTCAGATGGCAGTCACTGTAATTCTAATTATCCAGTCCATTCAAGGTACTGGATAGCTTTTTATGATTATAACCACTCCAAGAAGGACAAATACAAGGTAATAAGCATATAGAGCTATTGAGCACCCAGTGCATAGATTAGGTGAAATAAATGATATCAGAATACATCAGCTTGTCTCCAATTTTCTTTGTACACAATTGCAATAAAATTTGATGTGCATTGCAGGGTGTAAGGTTTCTTAGTAGTTAATGATTTACATAATGATTTCCCTTTTATCAGAGAGTTAACACAGCTCTTGTTTCTGGATTTAGAATGATTTTGTTACAGCCTTCATTCTGTTTAACTTAAATTTCTATCTGCATACATTCCTTTATCATTTGAGACGAGTGTATTTTATACATTAACTTCCATACGTGGCGTTTATATTATATAGATTGTGGGAAGGTTCTGGTATTGAGGATAAATTTTCCTTCCCTTAATTTCATTCCTAATTCTCGATTCCTTGTTTCCTACCGTATTAACAAATATTACCCTCTTCCCCCAAATTCTTCCTCCTTGGAATACCCTTCAACATTATTTGCAGAGAGCAGGTCCCTGTTGAATCAGCCCCTAGCAAACTGTATGTGCTTAATATTAACTCTTGTAATCTTTCTGCTTGAATCTTTTCCCTCTGGGCTTTTCTTTACATGTATTACTTTCTGTAAAGTTTCTTCATTGTATAACATCTTACTTTTGGTTTTGTTTTGTTTTTAAGAACTTTTCCTTTGTGGATTCTCTTGCTTATTAAGCAGCAGGGGATAAATTAAAGTTTGGTTTTTGTCTCCAAATCTTGGTTATGCTTTCTGGTTGCATTGAACAAGACATATAAGATTGCAGACTTGGCTGTAATTTCCTATCATAGTTATTCCTACACAGTTTTTTGTTGTTGTTGTTGGCTTAAGGTTAATTGCTTTGGGAAAATTTTAGCTAGGTCTAAATTTACATTTTTAGTTTAGCAATAATATGATATTCAAAACATACTACTTATGTTTTAAAACAATTAGAATTGCTCAGAGAGTGTGTGTATCTGTGTGTCTGTGTCCATCCTTAACAACTCAAGCATGGCTGAATTTTTCAGCGTGCCCTTTCCCACAGACCTTGTCTTCCTTGAAGAAGTCTGTTCAATAATTCAAATGGTTAAATTCCTCTGAGTAAGAAAAGGTCTGATATTGTTGCCAGAGTTCAAATCTGGTAACACTTCATGTTACGGTCGGTAGTGCTAGACAACAGTCTGGAAGACTGGAAGACGCTGTTCCCAAGCTCAGCTCTCTGACTTCCCATCCTCTGTAGTTATTGGATGCAGTGATTAGCATGTGTACTAATTGAACTTGCCTAGAAGATGGTAAGCACTTTCAGGGCACGCCCTTTCTTACACTACGACATCTTAACGCCAGTAAATATTTGATGCTAATAAAAAGCAGGAAACAAGCAATATAGTTGTCCAAATAAGCTTTCCACAGTTATTGCTAAACACGATTTGAACCAAACTTATGTTTCATTATTATTATTATGTCAGTGCTTTGCGTTCTGAGAGAGAACTGGTGTGGACAACTCAACAGCTTTTCTTTCATTGACTCTCCTAATACTTATCTAGTCCTGGCACATCTTGCCTCCTGATTTATCCTTCAATCCTGGTGTTATCAAGGGACTTAGGATTCCATAGATAGAAGGAGTACTGAGAAGTGATTCAGTCCATAGTCCTCTTAAAGGCAAGAACATATAAAAGACAACTGTAAGCCTCTTTTTCCCCCCTCAAATCTCCAGAGTGATGGCTATCACATCTCAGCTGCTCCTGGAGACTGCCTTGTGGTTTTGGACATTGTGTTACAAAGATCACTAAAATGTCGCTGCTAACTCTGAATCCATTTCCTTGTCACCGTAGTCAGGGGAAAAAGCCAATGACACTTTTCTGAGACACAGTAGGTGTATCCATAGGTCTATCATTGCTTTCAGGGCCACATAAAAGGTATTGATTTCATGCTAATTTCTATGCAGGGTTAGTTCTCTCTGTAGCAGTGTGTGTGTGCACACGCATGTGGGCATGCACGTGTATGTTGAAGGGGGTGGTATTGTGTGCATGCAATGTAACCTTTTTTTCAAATAACTTGTTTTAAGTTGAAACATTTCATTAATTAGTTTCATTCTGGTGATTATGCTAAAAATGAGAAGTCTCAGGGAGACATCTTTTAATAGGCTACAGTAAGTTTAAATAATTTATTAGATTTTCATATAATGTATAATAATATATACATTTCTAAGTAGCAATAAATCTGCTTTGAAGTTTATAGAATGTAACTTTTCTGTGCTATCTCCTTTTACTCTTATGTAGTTTGTGTTGATTTTTTTTTTTTTTAGGGCCACATCTGTGGCATATGGAGGTTCCCAGGCTAGGGGTCAAATTGGAACTACAGCTGCCAGCCTACACCACAGCCAAAGCAATGTCAGATTTGAGGTGCATTTGCTACCTATGTTGCAACTTGTGGCAATGCCAGATTCTTAACCCACTGAGTGAAGCCAGGGGTCAAACCCACATCCTCATGGATATATCGGGTTCTTAACCTGCTAAGGCAAGTGGGAAATCCTGTGTTGATATTATAAAAGCTTATTTTTTAGAAAGATGCTAAGCATTGAAGCATAGAAGAAGCAAATGCCACTTACTGTAATATCTGTGTATTTCTTTTACTGTTTTGATTTTTAATTTTTACTTTTAGACTTGAATGTTAAACCAATATTAACAAGTTTGTATGTACTGCCCAACACTAAATATAGTCAAATGCCTTCTTAAAGTGCCTATTTTATGGTCTCATTTAAAACGAAACAATAGGGAGTTCCCATCATGGCTCAGTGTTTAATGAATCCGACTAGGAACCATGAGGTTGCGGGTTTGATCCCTGGCCTTGCTCAGTGGGTTAAGGATCTGGCGTTGCCGTGAGCTGTGGTGTAGGTTGCAGACGCGGCTCAGATCCCGCATTGCTATGATTGTGGTGTAGGCTGGCGGCTACAGCTCTGATTAGACCCCTAGCCTGGGAACCTCCATATGCCGCTGGTGCAGCCCTGGAAAAAGACAAAAAGAAAGAGAGAAAGAAACAAACAATAGAAGTTGCCATCGTGGCACAGTGGAAACAAATCTGACTAGGAACCTTAAAGTTACAGATTGGATCCCTGGCCTCGCTCAGTGGGTTAGGGATCCAGTGTTGCTGTGAGCTGTGGTGTAGGTCGAAGTTGTGGCTTATATCTGATGTTGCTGTGACTGTGGTGTAGGCCAGCAGCTACAGCTCCGTTTCAGCCCCTAGCCTAGGAACCTCCATATGCTGCAGGTGCGGCCCTAAAAAGCCAAAAAAAAAAAAAAAAAAAAAGAAAGAAAAAAAAAAGAAACAATAGATTTCCCTGGTGGCTTAGTGGGTTAAGGATCTGACATTGTCACTGCTGTGGCTTGAGTCACTGCTGTGGTGTGGGTTTGATCTCTGGCCTGGGAACTTCTGCATGCTGTGGCTAAAAAAAAAAGAAAAGCAATCACAGGTTTCCTTCAACACAAGCTGGCTATTTAAGTAATAATGTGGGAAATACAAAGGTGACCTAATCATGATCTCTCTATTCGGTGAACCTAAAAAACCTGTTAATGTCCAAAGCTTAATTAGGAATTTTTCTGGTTTCTAGATTATTTTCAGTGGTGTCCAGCGAATTGCTGGAAGCAGCAGAATGAACATTTTACTCTTGCTCTCTTGTGGCTGCATAGCTTCCTGAGGAGAGTAGCCCGTGATGTGACCAATACCATGGTCCTTGTTAAATGACGGTCTCTAAGTTGGTGCTGGTCACCACACAGAGAGCCAGCAGCCCTTCAGCTCTGAAGGGTGATTGCAGGACCCAATTCTACCCTTCCCTGGCAGATAAAGAAACGCACACACATGCCCAAGCATGCCAGTCACACAGAGAAACCCAGGGCAGGTGGTGGAGAATAACATGGGGAAAAAACAGGCAGAGAAGAAAGTCCAGAGTTTTCATGGAGTCTGGCAGACCTTTGTTGTACTTG
Source organism: Phacochoerus africanus (assembly GCF_016906955.1). Taxonomy (NCBI): domain Eukaryota; kingdom Metazoa; phylum Chordata; class Mammalia; order Artiodactyla; family Suidae; genus Phacochoerus; species Phacochoerus africanus. The sequence goes on along the minus strand of NC_062552.1, from coordinate 35,120,507 downwards.
TTTTATGGCGAGAGTAGGCTGCTTTTGGCTAGAGAGCAAGGAATTTGAATATATCACAGATATAAAGTGGTAGAAATCATGTCAGGTTTAGGAAAATTGTTGGAAGGATACTGGAAAGAGGCTCCTGTGGCCTAAGTGGAGGATACAGAGGAAAGAGCAAGAGATTCTGAACAGGGCTTTCTAATGCCACGGGGGTGGACCATGGTCTCAATGCTGAGAGTGCGAAGAATGTATCCTCTTACAAAAAAAAAAAAAAAGAGAGAGAGAAAGAAAATAAACACAGAAAATGATAAAGTTTGTTTTTCTTGACAATGTGGATGAAAGTGGTTTTATCCTATTTCATACTTTAAAGTGTGTGTGTGTTGTTTTGTTTGTTTTTTTTCTTGAAGGCTCTGTAGATTGATGGAGCAGGCTTTTCTTCTGATGCTGTGGCCTGTTTGATTTTTAGAAAATGGGTTATGTCAATACACACCAACCTATTAAAACCCAGCTCTCCACTGCAGAAATAGCCCGAGGAAGTGACAAATTAGTGTCCCTCATCATATTGTGATTAGGCTTAGTGTCTTTTAATAATGAGTGTGACTCCATGTGGGAAGAGAATAAACTGGCAGTTTATACAAAGATAAAACTTCCCAGGGATTTTGGTGATATTTAAATTATAATCACTTTAGATTTGGGGTTATGAGTAAGCTGAAGATACGGCTAAAGATTCTGTCACTCAAGGCCCAGAAATGCTTGTCTCATTGTTGACACGTATGACTGACGGCCCAGGAGATGCTGAATTGTGTGCATCTCGCTTTCCTCTGGATCCTCGGGGGAGGGCATCTAATTGAACCTACTTTTTTCACATTGAGGTTTGTGATTTGTTGTTGTTAGTCTGTGTGGAAAATGGCCTTCTGTGTTATTTGGATCGTTCAAAACTATATACAAATCTCCTCTTTCATAAAAATTAGGAATAGACATCAAGGCCATAAAAGGTACAATAATTTTTATAAATTTTATTAATTTTCCCAATTGTAATCACAGGTTAGATACTAATATAACAATTTGGAGACACGCAAGAAGATCAGCCCCCAGCATACTTACTGGATTCACTGTGGGAATATGCCTTATTTTGTGAGCTAACCTTGTTTACATTATTTTCAATGTGCTAGTGTACAGATTACAGAAAGATTGGGAAGCTGAGAGATTTATTATTTACAGAAGGTGGACAGTAGAGTTTATTGCTTTAGGAAAACACACAGCTCAGAGCCGCAGCCTGTACGACATTAATGAATCATGGCTAAGGCAGTGACCTTGAGAAGTCATCCATCTCATTTGCCCTGTGCTTCTGCACAGGTCCGCATCTCGCAAACATCCCTGGGCAGAACGAGCCTGTCTGCCATGTGCTTGTCAAGACCCCAAGAAGGAGGGTCTCTGGTCTCCCCTGGTCCTCCTGGCGTGATCACCCGGTAACCCCCAGTGGCCTTAGCATCTGTCACAATCACACTGGGCTGAATTTATTCGTTGTTTCCTGATCATTGGAACATTTTCAGAGTTAAAATTTTTCTGTCCTTCGAAGAGAAAGCCAAAGTTAAACTCTAGCAAAATAAAAGGTCTCATCTGTGTGCAATACGCAGAATGGCAAATTGTCCCAGGCGGGCTGGATCGCCTTTCAGTAAACTAATACTGCTGAGATCCATTAGGGTAGTGGGGGGCTGCCAAGTACTCACATCCTAGACTCATCAACTTGGATTTTGCTGACCACTCAGTCAGTCAGCAAGAGCAGTGCAATAAGTCCTGGATGATAAACATGGTTCTTTCGCAGAGACAAAATGGATCACAGCAGAGAAGAAGAAATGTTTCAGATGAGAAAAATAAATGCCAAGAGCATGGTCCTTTTACATTAGAGCAAGTCCTTTCAGATCCACATTTGAAATGAGAGTCTCATTTTTTCATATGGAAACTTGAGCATGGGGACATTTAAAAAAATGTCCCACAGCAGGCCCTTAGCCTCAGACACCTGCAAGTCTGCAGAACATCTCAAGGGAAACCCTTGACTCTGTGGGCATGTTAAGGGCAAATTTCAGTACTTGTTTAATAGAGTAGAGACATTTGTTGCAATGAAATGCAGATCTGCTGTTAGTGTGAATTTATTGTGCTGCTATAGCATCTTTATTATTTCCTATAAAATACAATCTGATTTAAAAATAACTGGTCCTGTGACACTTACAAGGTTGAATCTGATGGGATGTCCATTGCAGATGAATAGCCCTGTAATAATTTATGTCTTTTGTCACTTGTATGTGGATTCTCTTAGACCTACAGTAATTAGCAGTAAGTTCTGGAGTAAACTGGTGAGTGAAAGTACCAGAAAGTCATGTAGGTTAGTGAGTTCTATTGATTCTTTAAAATAATTTTATAGTAATAACTATGGGAAAGAAGCCAGTGTTTTTCCAAGCCTGATTAATAGCTGATGTAATTCATAAGCCTTAAAGCCCAAAGCAAAGATTCATTTGTTTTCAGTTCTATTTTATGTGTTTGGGAGCATTGAAGCTTGGATAGTTTATTTAAATGAGGTACATTTATGACTTTTAATATGATCGCCCTCCCATTTACACAGAAGGTAATAGATTCTATGCAAAGAGGCAGGGTGAGTGAGTAGTACTGGCTGTGAAACAAAAGAAGGCAACCTGGGTTCCACACTGGGTGTCACTTCCCTACTGTCACTGACATAATCAAGCCCCTTAGACTACGAGGGAGAGAAATTAACTCAGACTGGCTGAAACCAGCTGAGAACTTAACAATCAGGATATGCAATAGCTGATGGAACCAAGGAAAGAAATGTGGTCAGGTCTCGTTAGGGATCAAAATAAGGACTGGAAAGGGGTCATAAGCTAGCGTCATTTTTGTTGTCCTTCCAAGGATGTTCAGCCCCCTGTCTTACCACCGCTTCTGTCTATAGACAAACTTTCTCTTCTTCAGTGAGAATATGGCAACCATGGTTGCCATCATTTCAGCTTTACATGACTTCCCAATTCAAGAAATACCAGCCAATGAGCTGTAACACTGATTCTAATTCCAAATTCCTCCAAAGAGACTCTGACTGGCTCAGCTTCACAGGTGGCTAAAGAGGACAGCGTGGTTCACCACCAAAAGGGCACTAGGGTAGGAGTTCCTGTTGTGGCTCAGTGGTTAATGAATCCGACTAGGAACCATGAAGTTGTGGGTTCGATCCCTGCCCTTGCTCAGTGGGTTAAGGATCCGGCATTGCCGTGAGCTGTGGTGTAGGTTGCAGACACGGTTCGGATCCCACATTGCTGTGGCAGCTACAGCTCTAATGAGACCCCTAGCTTGGGAACCTCCATATGTCGTGGGAGCGGCCCAAGAAATGGCAAAAAGACAAAAAAAAAAAAAAAGACAAAAGGGCACTAGGGTGAAAGCTCCAGTTTTGCCTAAGATATTTCTTGTTATCCCCTTTCTCTTCCCTTCCTCTCTCCTTCTATGAGTATTACAATACTCACATTTTTAGAGCAATTACTTCTAAAGGTGCAGAAGGAAAGGAAAAATGCTGAAGATGTTCCAGGCAGAGGAAAGGGCAGGAATGAGAAAGTGCACAGTGTGCCAAGTGAAATGCATCCAGTTGGTCCTAGTCGGGCATCATGTTGGGGGTGGGTTGGGTTGGGAATGGCTCGGAAATGAAGTTTGGGGGGCAGGTAATTTGGAGACTCTGATAGGAATCTGGGACTTAATCTTGAAGGCCATGTGTGTATTTGTCTGTCTTTAACCCCTCAGAGAGTTATCATTGAAAGATTCTAAGCAGAAGCTGATGGATTTTGCATTCGCAGAAGCTTACTTGGGCAGTAGTTTGAAGAACAGATTGGACGGAGAAGGGCAAGAATAGAGACTGAGACATCATTGGAGTGTCTCAGGTGGGAGATAAGGGCCTGAACTAGGGCAGAATGGTGAAAAGGAGGGACACATTTGAGAAATATTAAGAAGGTACAGTGGGCAAGACTTGTTGATTGAATGACTGTGAATGGAGGAGAAAGGAATCAAAGATAGTCCCATTTTCTACCTGGGAAACTGGGAAGATAGGATGGGGCATGAACTGAGTTGGAATCCAGAAGTATATTTGAATAGAAGTTGATGAATTAACAATTGGATGATTAGTTTGAAGTATTTGTGGGGCATCTAAATAGGTATTTCTAGCAGCCCAGGCATCTGAATCTGAAACCTCCAGATCAGTGCTCAATGGATAGATTGGGATTCAAGAACATGCAGATGGTAACTAGAAGGATGAGAATATATGCAGTCACCCCAGGAGAGCATGCAGAGAAGGGGTACTTAGACTAGGGCTTCTTAATAGGTTGCAGAGATCCTAACGAATGCTCTGTGTATAAAATGTCCATATGTATTGTGGGTGGGGATGAGGAAAGGGCCCATAGCTTCCATCAGATTCCCAAAGGGGTCCATGCATCAAAAAATGGTTAAGGAGTTTTGGTGTAGAGCATGCATCTTGGAAGGGGACTGTATTTTCTCCAAAGGGGCAAAAACTAGTTCTTAGCAGGGGCAAAAAAACTTACTCTTTTTACATGTGAAGTGCAGATATACATATAATACATAAACACACAGCATGTCTGTGCTCTTAAAATTCACTGGGGCAATAAGAAAGAGACTGTCTTAAAGGGCTCCTTTGGAGGTGAAAATGGATGAAAGGGTACAAAACAGTGATGTGAACGGAGAGGAGCAATGGGTTCTCATCTTTCTTACTCTGAAAGTGTCCGTAGTCTTTATTGCTGACAGCACACCTTTCCCTCCTTTCTATTATCACATCACCATTACCACCCCCACGCACATATCCAGTATGTAGCTTCTGAAAAGTTATGTTATAGTGAGGGAAGTTTACAGGGAATGAAGGAAAGACACTGCTTTTTTCAAAAGGGGGTCTCTTTTGCCATTTCTGGTGCAACACTCCTTCAAAGTGATGTCCACAGTAACTGTTGTGATACCTAGTGTTAGGAGCACATTTTAAAGCCAATCTTTTATATTAATAGATCTGTCTGCTTACCCTATCTGCCGACCAAGAAAGAAAGCACCATTTGTGGTCTGGGGTTGCTAGAAGCTTCCAAGAATTATTCTCCCTTGGGCCCATTCTCTCCCTCTCCTCCTATGGCTCATGATTTCCTCCACTGTCTTTTGAACCCTCACTGTGTGCATGACACCAGATCTAAATGTTGAGTAGCTTTGCAGAATTCAGAGAGGACCTAGCACTCTCTCTGAGGAGCTTGTCTTTCCCCCCAAAATATAAAAGCCTTCATTTCAGAGGCCAAGGCACTGCTGTGAGGTAATGTCAGAAATCATGTTCTGAGTCCTTTTTTAAGAAAACTTGTCACTACAAATTATCTAGAGGCCGCTACTTTACTGTGTAATGTATTATCACATTTCTAATTAATTCTTTTGTGAGTTGCATATGAAGAAAGATGGTCAAGTTAACCAGATTTCACTAATCTTTCCATTCTTTTATTTTTATGTAAATTATTGGCCACCCTTGGGGCCAGCGCTGAGAGCAGCAAGTTTGGGAAGGCAAAAGCAAGATCAGCAGGTTTCTGGCCACTGTGCTTCATGTCAGAAATCACTTAACTGCATTAACTCTTGTTCTAAAGTGTTCACATTTTTAAACATGTGGGTGAAGGTTTTCATAGAGTAAGTGTCTGCTTGTGCACCTCAAGAAAAACAACTGGGTGCTATGAACCTGTGTTCTTCCTGAAGCCTCATGACTGGAAGTGAAGCTTCATCAGGCCTCCAGTCTGGTCGTTGACAGAGGGCCTTGTGTGCTTACCTAACCAAGGACCAAATGCAGCAAAGTCGCGAGAGCATTAGGAAAGGGATACGAGAAGAAACAGAGCATTTATCACTAGATGGAGGGATCATTCCTCTTTCCGTTCCCAGTGAATGGTTATAAAGCTGAAATTCTTTTCTTTTCCGTATTCTTTCAAAATGACCCATAAGATAGATCACCATTACATTTATCATTCTTTTCTACTTTTTGTCATGGAATCAATCACAATTTGTGCTTAAAACTATTCAGGAAACAACTTCTAAAATACTTGATTTTAAACCCATCTTTAGGTTTAAATTCATAAACCAGAAATTCTGTTTTGTTAAGGGAAGGCCAGGGTTCTGTCTCCCATATACTCTGTCGTTCTGCCGTGTGGTGAAATGTACAGCGTACACGTGCTTCTCATGGAGTGCTTTGGGGACTGCTTTCCTTTTCAGACCCTCTTTTTGTGGCAGCTGACTGGCACCTGCAGTGCCGGGGAAATGGAGTGGTTCCTTGGTGACTCCCAGTAGCTGTCAGAATGAATCTGTAGACAGGAAAAGATTTTCCCTGAAAAGAAGCTGGAGGAAACTGCCAAGCAATGTGTGCACATCATTCCAAGGATACACTTACTGCCATGATGGAGGCAAGGAAGGGGGACACTTATTTTGCATATTTAAATTGTCAGCCTCTTTGCTTGACAAGTGAAAATCAGATTCTTTGGGTTTTTAAAAAATGCAGTACTTGTAAGTTTTTTACATTTTGGTAAATCAAGCCTATCCACTTATGAAGCAGATCCTATTCTTTTAATTCTGAGAACTGAAGCTGGCATTTTTCTCACTCTTAAACACTAGAGAATTGAAAGCAAAGGTGAGAACTGAAGTTCAACCTAACCTCTTCCTTTGAGAGATAGCCAGTTAACGTGGACATAGAAATCTGTTTTCTGTTGTTTCCTCTGTACCTTTTTCCTGGAAACCAGCAATTTTTTAGTTTGTGCTTTTTTTTTTTTTTTTTTCATACCCACGGGATATGAAAGTTCCCAGGCTAGGGGTCCAATCGGAGCTGTAGCCGCTGGCCTACACCACAGCCACAGCAATGCAGGATCCAAGCCAAGTCTTTGACGTACACCACAGCTCACGGCAACGCTGGAGCCCTAACCCACTGAGCGAGGCCAGGGATCAAACCCGTGTCCTCATGGATGCTAGTTAGGTTCATTAACCGCTGAGCCATGACAGAAACTCCTTTCCTTCCATTTTTTTAAAGCAAAATTTTTTTAAAAATTATCTACAAATTATTCATTAAGGAACACACAAAAATGTTACTTATGAGTTGACTTGGCCTTCAGGGTCAGGGCCATCAGTTGTAGCAGTCTGCTGGTATGGGTGGCATGATTACAAGTGTGTCAGGTATTTACTTCCTGTTTTAGTTTACTTCTAATAGCTAAGCATCTTAGCCCACCAGGTCCATGGCCTGCAACTCATAGACCAATGCAAGTTAAGTTAAAACAAAAGTAGAGGGGGAGACCCTATGGTTCAATAGCCATGTGCTGGCCAAGCAGCTGTAATGTACTGCAGTGTAGCCCTCGTGTCCAGCCTGGCTCAAGACATAGCTGTTCCTTCCCAGCTCATGAGCTTGAGCAAGTTAGTTAAACACGATGATTGTGCCTTGGTTTACTCATCTCTAAAATGGGGATAATGATAGTGCTTAATTTGTACGTCATGAGGATTTAATGGGTTAAATGCTTCGTATAGTGCCTGGCATAGACTTAATACTCAATAAATGTTAACTGCTTGCCTTTTTTTCCTTGCCATCATTATTACAATGTCAGTATTATGAGCCATTCCACATTAGCCTTGATGTTAGAAGTGTTTCACTTTAGCACAATCCTGAAAACACCTTTGGCAGCTGGGTTGCTCAGTCTACCTTGGCTTCTGTTGTCATAGGATTTCATTTTCCTAGGTTTTGATTCATTGACATAAAACTGGTACCTTATGAATGATTTTGAGGAATCTCTGAGAGAGCAGAGAGAATCCATCACTTCTCAAGATCCACAGGCCCTTGTCTTATCCATTAATCTATTTGGCTTAGTTTTTCTCCAGTCTGTGGTATATAAATATTTTCGTTTTTATCTTGTTAGGAGAGCTGAACAAAGTAAGGTTAAAGGATTTTTCTAGGTTACCTGAGTTTGGTAGCAGAACTAGGCACAAAACCATTTTGACTGCTATTCGTGAATGTGATTTATTACATAAAATCCTTCCATAGCTAAGGTAACATATGTGCCATGTTACATTAACTGCCAAGGTCAGCCAAGGAATATTACAAAGTTGCTTTTTTTTTATCTCGTGGATTGAATCATGGATTTTAATTGTGGATTTTATCTTGTGGATTGATGTTAAATCTAAATATTTTATCATAAATATTTAAAGCAAATAACCAATTTCCACTCAATCATAAAGCTCAACTCTTATTAGTCTGAAAGCATTTGCATGGAAAATTACACATCACTTTAATGTATTTTCTGTCTGCTTTTGTGTCCATATAAAAATAACAAACCACAGATGCATGATGACATCATCATCACTGAACCAAAGAAGGAAGAATAGGAAGTAATTTTGTGAGCTGAAGATGTAAACTGTTCCCTGTCAGGTTGTCAGTACATTTCTTAATATTTTTAGGAGGGAGTTCCTGTGTATAGAGTCAGCTGCAAGATCAAGGACAGTTGACACTCCCTGTAAAATGAGTCCAAATTTAAACACAGCGTCCTCTAAATAAATGTCCCTTGGCGCCTATGGATGTGATTTTTTTTAAAAAAAAGCTACATTAGGTACTTGAGTTCATCCCACTCAGCTCCATTGCATTCTCTCTAATGTTGGACCCAGTTTTAAATGATTGAGTGAAGAGCCTTCCATCTTTTACCTGCCCAGTGTCGCCCCAGAGTGCCCAGGAGCCACAAGGCCTTATTACCCGTACCCTGTGACAGCCATGCTGTAGCAGAACTCACAAGGTTTTAATTGCTGCCTAATAGGCTATAGCAACCTGAACATTTTATTAAGAGGGCATTTAAAATTAGCATTATTATTCCAGAAGATGCTTTCACACTGCAGTAAAAATCATGCTGAGAGAATGTCTGATGTGCAACCTAATTTTGCCGTTTTCTTAATTTCCTCCCATTACTCTTAGTAATATACCTCTGAAGCCACTTTATATTCTTCTCTTTGTACTTCTCTGATTACATAAATAATTTTATCTTCTCTCTTTCTGTTTTTCCCAGTTACATTTGCCCAGAGTATTCATGGTAAGTGTAATCATAACAATAGAATTGGGGATTATTACAGTTAGAGTAACTTTTTAAAAAATAGATGCTGATGAATCCCATAGAAGCAGGCAGTATACACCTTCTCATAGCAATAAGCAGGATAGTTTTGATTTTTTTAATTTTACCTTCATCTTCTTCTCTTAAATCATTCAGTTCTGTCATTTCCGGGCGACTCTCCTACTGCTGACACTCCCATGAGTGAAAGCCACATTTCAATATCATCTTCCTAGAGAGGCATTTTTATCTCTCCTCTGTGATGATATTTGAGCAACCCTGCCATTATACCATGGTTATTTAATTCTATTTATAAGCAATTCTCCAACCTGCTGACGGTTGTCACTTAGAAACCTTCCTAGTATTTTTCCTTTATTTTGCTATACTCATCAAATCCTGCCGTCTCATTCCTGCAGCTATGCCCTGTCCCACCAGCATTTGGCTACCTTATAAAAAGAAGTTTTTTAAAAAGAAATACTGTTTAATTGAGATTTATGTATACCAAGACATACATGTCTAGTTTCATACTCAGTATAACACCCCTGGAAAATTCTTTGTCCTTTGCTCTTTGGGAATAATTTACACTCTTCTAAGAAGTAATTTCACATAAATATTATTTGCTTTGATGAACTTTAACAGTCTTTTAAAATTCTTATATTCTTAAATGCATGATTACCTTTGGTTTATCCATATTGATTCATTTATTTAGCAAACATTTGGGGACATTTATGCATTCTCCTGGACACTGTACTGGGTGCTTTGAAAAGGAAAATGAGCAAGAAAAAGGTCTCTGTGTTCAGAAAGGTCAGAGTCCAGAAGGGGAGGCTGAAAAGTGAACACTGAGCCAGCACACAGTGTGAGACATGGTGTAAGAGAACTTATGTGAGCACTGATGAAGGAGAAATTGCAATTATTGCTCCTTAGGATAAATTGGTACCCACGGGAGACTGCATGAAGCATGTGACATTTGAGCTGGGCTTTACAGGAGACGTTAAGGATGTAAGAGGAGAGAGGTAGGCCCAGGAACAGAAACCACATTAGGAGGGCCTAGACACCTGAAGTACATTGAGGAATGACCCTGGAGTCAGATATAGGGCATATGATAAAAGTAGCTAGGTGATGGAGCCAGTGCATAAGAAGTACACGGAAGAAGTGGAACAGCAGCCAGTAATCCAGACCAGCAGTAACTCAAAAATCATTAATCTTTGCTTTTGAAATCTGTGTTTTTATTCATGTATGACTAGAGATGTTTATTATGATTTAGACGAACGGCTCCCACCCTTAGCTATGTATGTTAGCATCTCTGTCTCATTCCAGTTAAATTAGAATCTTTGAAGTTGGCATCCATATGCTTTTTAAGCTCCCCAGGCAATTCTGTTGGGCAGCCAGGGTTAGAACCATCAAATCAGACCCCCTCAGCATTTGAACAGGTACCAAGAAGACCCTGGCTCTTTAAAGCCAATGAAGGGGTGCCCTTAAATCAGAAGCCACTCCACCCATAGGCTGGTAGGAATCAGCAACTCTGCTACCTCTCTACTCACAGCTCTTTACCTGGTGGCCTGTCTTAAACTTGCTCAGGTAACTTCTACATACCAATGAATAAAACTGATTCCTCTCTTGACTCTACAGTCTCCCTCTGGCCATCACCCGTTTGTTCTCTTCATAGCCAGGCCCTGTGCTTCCACTTTTATTTCTGCTCCACCTGAGTACACTCTAGATTCAGTTCCACTGCCCCGTCCACAGTCTTCCCAGCCTTCTAGGGTGTTGCATTCCTAGACTTTGCACATGCTACTCTTCTCCCTGGATTTTCCTTCCTTTCCTTTTTCCCTGGCATCACCTACTCATATTTCAGTGGTCAGTGATCTCATCTGGGAGGCCTCCTTTAACCTTCGCAGTCTGGATCAGGTGCCATTCTTTTGTGCTCCTATGCTATGTTGTGTAGTATTTGTATAATAACATTTATGGATATATATTGTAATTACCTATGTGCATGAAAACAATGGGCCTTTTAGGAATTGGCTTATTCATATTTGTTTCCATATCTACTGTCTAACAGTATTAAAAGTCCTCAGTTTAAAAAAATTGCAAAATTAATGAAGTCATTTAGCATTTTTGAGTACGTACTAGTACACTAAAACCAATACACTAGCTACCAATTCCTGAGCACTTGGTATGTGCCTGGTCAAGTACTGACTGACCACTTGACACATGTACCATTTAACCCTCCAAACTTAGGTACTGTTATTTTACCTCTCTCTTAGCTTTGAGAAGTTAAGTTTCAAAACTGAATTCTTCTTTGGAGTTACCTTTCTGGCTCAGTGGTTAACCAACCTGACTAGGATCTTTGAGGATGTGGGTTTAATCCCTGCCTGACCTCCCTAAGTGGTTTAAGGTTCCAGCGTTGCCATGAGCTGTGGTATAGGTCACAAATGTGGCTCGGATCCCACATTGCTGTGGCTGTGGTAGAAGCCAGTGGCTATAGCTCCAATTTGACCCCTAGCCTGGGAACTTCCATATGCCTCGGGTGTGGCCATAAAAAGCCAAAACAAACAAACAGACCAAAAAACCCCACAAACAACTGAATTGTTCTTTCTAGTGTCTCTCTTAAATTGGTATTTCACACTTAATCTGAACTGAGAGACTTCTTTTTTTTTTAATATAAAGATTTTTATTTTTTTCTATTATAGCTGGTTTACAGTGTTATGTCAATTTTCTACTGTACTTTTTAATATAGGCTGTAAATTTTCTAAAGTGTAATATATAATCATCCAATGATATATTAATTTTGTAAATCGGTAGTATTACTGGTTGTCTCTGGTATTGAAGGACTTTTTTTTTAAAAAATGGGCTCTTATGTGGCTTAACTAGTAATTTTTCTCTTATTTTCTAACATTTATGCTTTTGCTAGCCCTTCAATGAAAATAGGGGACCAACAGTTCATTCTGTTTGGGAGTGAAGAGAGACCAAGTGGTTAAGATCAGTAGAGAGTGCCACAGCCTCCTCTCCCCACCCAGCAACCTCTGCAGCCAATGGTTTGAACGCCCTCCCTAGGAAAACTGCTCATAAACAGAAAAATCGGCCAGTTTGACTGTCGCGGCCTCCTTTGCTTTCTCCTCCTCCCTGCTAATGAGCAGTGAAATGGCCTAATGACTGGGACCAGAGGGAAGGGAGAGCAGAGAGGAAAGCCTGAGTAATCTGCACACTGAATTAGCAGCCTCTGTGCAACTGAGTTTTCTTCAGCTTCCTTCTTTTTGGAGTTCCACATTTTACAGTTACTGAGGGATGCGCTGTGTCTCTAGGCACTGAGATGAGCCGTGTTTTCAATCTCTGCCGTGATCATTTTGATCCACCTGTGTGGGCTAGAAGGTTTGTGCTTCTGACAGGGACTCCAGAAAGGAAGCTGGGAGAATTCTGCATGACAGAGATCCCTTTTCCACTGCAAGTCAAACAGAGAATGGCCTTTTCATGCCCTTGTCTGACTGCACGTGCTAGAGGCTGAAGAGCATTTGTGTGGCAGGAGCGGCCTTGGAAGATAAGGAAGGTGCTGAGCAGAATAGGAATGCAGCCCCCTTCATGTGAGCCCCGGAAGGGGAAATCGCTGTTGGTGGCCAAGGGTGAACATCTGTCCTGGTTCGCCTGAGACTGAGTGGCCTCCTGGGCTATGAGACTTTATGTACTGAAACCAGTGCAGTCCTGGGCAGACATGGATGGTTGGTCACCCTGGGTGCTGAACTTAACTTTTCTTAGCTTAACAAAAAGTTCACAGTTGATTGGAAATTATTTCCTTTGTCTTTATTTTTTTTTATTTTTTTATTTTTTTTAGTCACACCCAGGGCATGCAGAAGTTCCCGTGCCAGGGATTGAACCTGAGCCACAGCAGTGACCTGAGCCACAGCAGTGACATCTCCAGATCCTTACTCTGCTGAGACACCAGGGAACTCCCCTATTGCCTTTAAATCCTGACTCACTGAATGAAAACAAACCAAACACTTGAGAATTTTTTCAGACTCCCTGGCATAAGCAGTAAAATGGAGTAGACCCTTGCTGAAAACTTTCTTCCTATTCCACTTGCAGTTGTCTGATTTAGAACCCTTGGCTGCCCTGCTCTCCAAGCCTATGAGGTATTTCTTTGTTCTTCCTTCTCCTCTCCTTTTGCTGCTGCAATAACTCCAAGGATTAAAGAGGATGTACAGTATGTACTTTCTCTTACTTTGGTACTTGCTTCCCATGGCTCTGCTTAGATGCAGCTGTCTGGGCTGGGGCAGCAGGAAGCCTCCAGGCGACCCACAGCTGAATCTATCAGGTCCCCTGCAGCTGCTGTTATCTGAACCAACTGGGTCGTGCGACAGCAGCAGAGGAAGGGTGCAGCACGAATGTGCAGGAAGAACACCAGACAAGCCTGTCTCTGCTCCAGAGAGTCTAAATCACCCCATCTGCATGTGGAGCATGGTGATTGTTCTGGAGAGAGTGGGAAGGGGAGGAGATGATGTTTTTCCACAGTTATTAAGATAAACAGAGCAGCCGATGCCGTCTGTGCAGCTGTTTCAGTTGCGGATGAGCTGAATTATTTTATTTTTACTCAGTGGGAATTAACACCCCCCCCCCTTTTAGAGGGAGGGAGACTATGGCTAACAAAATCACAAAGATTTGAATCTTTCTACAGAAAGGTGATAATTTATGGGACTGTCTGGACATATCCCTGTTGGGACATTTAATTAGTGAAAAAATGGCCCGGAAGATAAAATAGCTAAATAATCTGAACAACCATTTGAAGATGTGATAGAAGGAGTGGGACAAGAGGGGAATGGAGGAGCAACAACAACGTGAAATTATTATTTCAAGACAAAGAATAAAGAGTTGTAGCCCTCAGGCTGAAGACAGGAGAGAAGATGAGAAATAGTGGTTATCATCTCATGTATTATTGTCCTAAGTACAAGGCAGACTTAGAGGTTTTACCCTTGTGGCCATAGCAGCTCGCAAGACCCCAGGTCTCCGACTCAGTAAGTCCAGCAAAGATCCTTGATTGAACCTTTGTCCTTATAGAAATAATCACAAGCGTGGATATACTTTTGTGAAAAATAGTTAAGGTTTCAGGTAATGACGGCAGAATGAACACACGCTGATTCTCATATCCTCTAGAACAAGATCCTACAAAATGACAGTAAAGAAATTCTTTTAAAAGATATTGGTCAACAAGGGTGAATAAAATGGGAAGGATAAGCTAAAAACATGGAAGAGGAAGCTGTAAAGCAGATGAACCGTTGGTGAATGATTTAGCAGGCTCAAGAAAACTGAATCCTAAGCCACTGAATCCTCAAAGGCTTAGGAATGAGGGGCACCAGGCACCTTGGAAGCTATAATGAATGAGGTAGGTAGGAAGGGGCTAAAATGAGAAGGGTTAGTTAACTGTGTGCTTATGAGAAAGTTAAGAGCTCTAGCTTCTCTCCCCTGGTTCACAGAACTTTGACTTCCATTCTGATGGAAAACTGGAAATTTATTATTTTTCCCTCCAGTTTTATTAAGATATAATTGACATATAACACTGTAAGCTAAGCATGATGATATATAATATGGTGATTTTGATACACGTATATTGTGAAATGATGACCACAATAGGTTTATTTAATATTTCCATCCCCTCACATAAGTACCTTTTTTTTTTTTAAATGGTGACACATTGAAGTTCTATTCTCTGAGCAACTTTCAAGTATATAATACAGTTTTGTTAACTGTAGTCTCCATGCTGTATATTAGATCCCCAGAACTTATAACTGGACATTTGTACCCATTGACCAACATCTTCCCATTTCTCTCACTTCCCAGCCCCTGGAAACCACCATTCTACTCTGTTTTATGAGTTAGGCTTTTTTAGACTCCACATACAGATGCAGTCATACAGTATTTGTCTTTCTCTGTCTGACTTTGGAAGTGATCCTTTGATGAAGATGAAACAGAGGTGAAACAGAAGGTCTTTAAACCAGGAAACTGTACAGGTGAGAAAAGTCTTACTATAGGGAGATTAGGTGGTTCAATGCTTAGACTCCACCTCTCTGTAATACCTCCACTGCCCTGATTCACCACTTTGGAAACTCTGGTTGTCAAGCCCATATCTTCTACTCAGAAGATTAGAAACATCTTTCTGGGTAGTCTTAGTCCAAGAGAGAAAAGCTAAAGAATCTGAAAGTGATGTTTTCCTGACAGTTGACCCATTCAGGCAACTATATCCTCAGAATTTCTTTTTGTATGTCTAGGTTCCTTTCTGACAACCTTCTTGACAATCAGACATTGGAGAAAACTAATATGAAACATAAAGACCAAAACAAACAGGGAAAAAACTATATAGAAAGATGAAAACATTAAAAAAATGTTATCTTCAGAGAGAATAGAGTGAATATGGCAATCTTAGGGCAAGAAGATGATGCCATTAAAAAAAGGAGTGTTTAGAAAATAAGAAATACAGTTGGAAACTTAAAATATTAAAGCAGAAATGAAAAACTCAGTAGAGGGCACAGATAATTAGGTTGAGGAATTCTCAAAGTAGAACAAAATAATGAAAAGATGGCAAATAGAGGAAATACAGAACTGCAGGTAAAGATAAGAAGGTCCAATATCTGAAACTAAGAGCTTCATTAAGAGAGATTAGAAAAATCCAGGAGTTCTCTTGTGGCACAGTGAGTTAAGAATCCGGCTTTGTCACTGAAGTGGCTTGGGTCACTACTGTGGTACGGGTTTGATCCCATGCCATGGGCATGACCCAAAAAAAAAAAAAAAAAAGGAAAGAAAAAAAAAAGGAAAAATCCAGGGGAAGAAGTCAATAACAGTAATTCGAGAAAATTTACCAAAGCTGAAATATGTGGATCTCCAGGCTGCAAAGGTCTTCTGAGTGCTCAACACAGTGGAAGAAAATAGACACATAGCAGGGCATCATGAAAATTTCATAATACTAGGGATGCAGAAAAAATCTACATGCTTCCAGAGCAGGATGTGGTTTTTCTATTTGTTTTTTAAAAAGGGAGAAAAAGAGGAATCAGGTCAGGAGTCATAATGATATCTCGATAATAAAACCAGAAGCTTGGCAGGCAGCAGAAAGTTCTGAAGGAAAACTACCTCCAACTTAAAGTTCTATACCCAACCAAACTGTCAATGAAATACAAAGGCAAAGGTATGTTCAGATAAGCAAAGCCTTAACATTTTTACCTCCCAGATACCATTTCTCAGGAAGCTGTCGGAGATGCTCTTCACCAAAATGAGAGAATAAATCAAGAAAGAAGACAACATGATACAAGACAGGGGCAATTTAGCACAGGAGAGAGAGAAGGAATCCTTAGAATAATGGTGAAGGCAGATCCCAAGATGATAGCTTGCCGATGTAGAGGGCAACCAGACCTGATTGACACCAGCCAGAAGGCCTGGGAAGACTTTTTTAAGAGTAGGGAATTGCTGCAGATACCTGCTGTGTCAGAATGTTTGAGAGGAACTTTGTTCAAGTAAAGGAGAGTTGAGAGAGAAGAGGGCAATTAGTGTTGAGTGCCTAAAAAACTAAGAGAAAAATCAAGGCTATTTTCACTTCTTAGTAGGGAAGAAAAACTGCAGGAAATGAAAGTACTCCATATATTGTGAATTTTGTTTACATAATCATAAGCTAAACACTGAGTATTGAATCAACCACAGTTACAATACAGGGATGGGAAAAGCTGTGTATGGAGGAAAGAGCTAAAAACTTGTCTTCTATAGTAGTAGATTGGTGGATAAGGCCTAAAACTGGAAAATCAAGAAGTAGGATTAAACATATGATAATTATAGATGTAAGATAAATCCTAAAATAATCCACTAAAGAGGTAAAAACAATTGCCTCTGGGGAGAGGAGGAAATGGAGCATGGGTGGTGGGGGTGGGGGGGTATTTTTCATAATCTTAAAGGTTATTTGACTTTTTGAATTATGTACATGTAAAAATTTAAAATCTGAAAGAAAAAGAGATAGTTAAACCAGTTTTGTTTTGTTTTATTTTAATGAGTCCAAACACCACAGCAGTAGCAGTGACCTCTAGTGATGTAATAGAATCTTGTTTATTAAAAAATAAATCCTCTCTTACAAAGTATACATTTTACTTTATGTGCATTTCTCTCCCAAGTGTTTCTTTCCTTGAATTTCTGAAACAAGGGTAAGAATTGACATTTTCTTTCTGATCACTGGCTTAGCACTAAATGCTGTACCAGTAAAGTCTAGGTCTTGAATGGTTGAATTCTCAAGAAGCTTTGGGGAAGGAAAAAAAAAAATCCTTGCCAAACTATGCCACCTCCCAACTTGCTTGCTAATCCAGTAGAAGTACATTTGGGACAGGCTTCCAAACGTCCACAGTGCATAGGACTCCTAACACAAAAGGCGCGAATATGGGAAATGTCTTTTTAAATGATTGGGCAGACTGCTGGGTTTGAAACTGTCCCACGTCTGCTCAGCCCCTGCTGTAAATGGCAGGCTCTGTAGATCAACAACTGGCACCACTCAGAGCATCTTGCTATTTTCTTTTCTCTTCTGCTTGTGTTAAAGGTCTAACACATTGACAGACTTAAGCAGCAAAATCTCTTATACCAGTAGTGCTGAGATTAGTAATCCTTCATGCTACTTGGAAACTGAAGTGTACAGGCTTCTACAGTAAAATCAGTTGTGCACTTCTGGCTTTAACAACCCCTGAAATAGAACCCTGTACATATCGTCACTGGAACCCTGTGCATATATATCCCTACTTATTCGCACTGGAACACTGTGCATATCCTCACCAGAGCACTGTGCATATCTGCACCGGAGCACTGTGCATATCCCTACATATTCGCACCGGAACACTGTGCATATCCACACCGAGCACTGTGCATATCTGCACCAGAACACTGTGTATATCTGCACCGGAACACTGTGCATTTCTGCACCACAACACTGTGCATATCCGCACCAGTGTTGGCACCCAGGACACAGATAGCCCTCGCTTTATTTTCATCAATTGCATTTTCTGGGCTGGTGAAGTGAGTGTTCTTCTCAAGTCTCCTGTAATATTATTTTTGTTTACTTTGACTACTCTGCCTATGGTTGGTTGCTTTGTACATAGTTGTACTGATGCTTGAATTATGTGCTAAGTAAATCTCTGGATCTTTTTTTTTTTCTTCTGATCCATTCTCTAGGTTAAAGGTCCAGACTATCCCAAAGGACAAAGGAGGGTCCCTGAAATTGTCTGCAAGCATTGACACAGTTTGGGGATAGTATGTGGAAAACATAAGCCTTTTCTGGATTGAGTTTGTTTTCCCCAAATACGTTTTAGTTAGTTCTCCCTCTGAGGAGCCTGGAACACAGATTTCTTTACATAGCTTGTAAAGAATACAGAGGCTTTGAGTGACGTGTTCTGTCTTTTGAGCTTTGAAATCTCCAGCCTGATCATATGAATGTGTAGGGTATGAGTTTTCCATGAAAGGAGATAATGCATGCAAGGGCTAGTGCACGGGATGTGTTCAGAAGCTGGTAGCTTTTATTTTAATTCCAGTGCTAGTTTCCGAGGAGTCTGGAGTGAAGATATGTGGTTTCTTTACTCCCCATGCTCTCTTTATTACTCTCTTGACTGGCACTCCCCGTTTTCACTGCTGTTATTCTGACCGTCTTAGGCAATTCCTGTCTTATTTCTCAGTGTGTCAAATGTTTACATTCTTAGAAGGATTCTTAGATTTTTCTTCAGGGAGAAGGAAATTCTTTCTCCTTCTGTTTGCCTCTCTTCCTTCTCTATTTAATCTTCTACTCTAAAAGGAAAAAAAGGACAGACTCCGCCAGCCCTTAAAATTTTAAGTTACAATAAGTGGCATATCCCCACTGTCGTCTTAGGTTAGAAAAAAGGAGACGCTTCCCTTAGCCACCATGATCCTAAAGCAGGCTTGCCACAGGTCATAGCCACCAAATGAGATCTTACAGATTCATAAGGAAACTAACAAATTTAATTTTCTTCTACGTTTTCTCTAGTGCACAATTCCATTAGACTCATTTGTCTATATCTGTGGAAATGCAAAGCCTGTTGGATAAACTGAAAAAAATAATATAGCCATTTTAAAGATAAAACTGGTGAAATTCTCTTTCCCGCTCCCAGCATCTTGGGCTAGCGGGAAAGTTAATGAAAAAATGCAAATGTTGAACTTTTGGTAATTTCATTCTATTTCTTAAAATATACTTTGTGGTGGTTTCAAATGTTTTATTGAGTAATAAAATTGGTTAACAGTATTCCCACATGGGGATTTGTTCACATTAGCTCATAACAGAGACAGAAGAAGGATTGGTTTGTTCGTATTCATGCTCTTTCTCTCCCGCTCCCCGCCTCCCCTGGCTCCTCCCTTTACCCGGCTTCTCTCTTTCTCCTTCTCTCCCTCTCTCCCTTATACATTTTTCATTTTATATCTTCCACTTGCTATTTTGTCTTTCTGTAATCCCTTAAAAATTACAATCTGAAAAGAGAAAAACCAAACCATGAAGTAAATCAGACATTTCTTCCCACATAATTCAAATCAGTTCTTCTTTCCAGATCCTAAGAAACCTACTTAATTAGATTTTTGCCTCTATCCTGCGAAACGTCTATAATGGGTGTACCGTATCTACATTGCAGGCTCATCTACAGTATATTCGTATTCCAAGGCAAAGCTAATCATGCCTTCCCATTTGACCCTTCTTTTATTCCTTCAGGGAGAGGTTTTATTTATTTATTTTTAGTTTGTTTTTTAAATTAAAGTGTAGTTGATCTACAGTGTTGTGCCAATTTCTGCTGAACAGCAGAGTGACTCAGTTTTATATATATTTTTTCTTTATTATATTCCTTTCATTGTGGTCTATCCCAGGAGATTGGATATAGATCCTTGCTATAAAGTAGGACATTGTTTAAGGGAGAGGTTTCATAACTGTTTATCCTTCCAGTTTAGCAAGTTTGTCTATCAAGTTCTATGCAAAATAGATCACCAACCAGTGGCTAATTATTTAGTTTCTTAATTTGTTGTCCATCTCCTGACTTGGAATGTAACTTCCGCAGGGAAGAGACTTTATCTACAGTGTTCAATCCCATATCCTAGCACCCAGCTGCAGTAGCTGGCACGTGGTAAATACTCGGTTGATATTTGTTGGGTAAGTCAGTGGTCATCTGTGTGTATGTGTGGTGGAGAGGGGATCATTTCTCTTTTAGCTGTGTTTTGTTTTCTTTAGGTCTTTGAAGCAAAAGTGGTTCAGAGGGAGGACTTTGAAAGTCCGTGTTGCTCAATTTGGTGTTTTAAGGTTAGGCTACCTTGTGTGAATAGGTCAGCAGCTCCTATGTCTTTCTCCTCACCACTACTCACCACTCTTACCAACGTGGAGCCTAAGACGGAGAGAAATTAAGGAACTTGCCCCAGTTTTATACCTAATACATTGTGAAGCTCTGACTAGAACCTAGGTCATTCTTTTGACTCAGTTCTGTTCAAAAATCATACTGTTTGCTGGGTTTTAGTCTTGCCTTCTAAATTCCTAGACTTACTCTGTAACCTTCTCCCAATGAAGGTTTATGTCCTGTCTTTCTGGTCCATTCCTCACAGGGCTCAGCACAATTTCTCGTCCCTAGTAAGTGTTTATTAAATCTGGATTATTAGCAGATTTACCCAGTATACCTACAAGGGCTATTGCCTGGTAAATGTGCAAACAGAAAATATAAATGAAGTAAGTGGAGTCACATGTTATATCATTTTCATATGACATATAAATAAATATCATAATTAAGTTCTTTTGTGATACTAATTTCAAATATGATTTCATAGCTTGAAGGTAAATTATTAAGGCAGGTTTAGGTTCTGTATATTTGGAGGATGGGGAAAAAGCCTAGTCTTCAAAATGCGCATTTCCCCCAAATAAAAAACAACACTCAAATATTTATGTCTAATATTGGAATGACTTTCTATTTTGCGTAGCACTGGGTAATGATGTGTTAGTAATTATTTACCGCTCTTATCCTTCTGTGTACTTGGTTCTATATAGCATCAATTTTCTCTGAAAAACAAGATGACGACTTGTTTTGCTTGCCCTTCAGGTTGAAGAGTGGAGTTGCTGGAACGTGATCGCTCCCTCTGCTGGGCTAATGCTCAGGCAGCATCAGGGCTGTTCCCTGAGACAGTAGCCTCTGCTTAGGCTCACCCTGGGTACAGAGTGTTTAACCTTTCAGTAATTCTTCCTCTCCCCAGTAAGCAAATGATGCCAGGGCCCTTGGCTGAAGTCAGTAGAAGAGAATCTATAGCTCCACCGATCAGCCAGAGGGAAGGGTTTCTAAGAGTAACAAATCTGTTCTGTTGCAACATGCTTTTTCTAGAAGCTCTTTGTCATTCTGGCAGTAAACTGTTTTCCACTTGCTGCCTTAGCAACAAGACCCGAAGTCACTTTCCCCTCCAGTCCGTGGTTTGATTATAAGAGCACTAGCACTGTACCCAGAACCAGAAGGAAATAGCATACTGGGGGAACTCGCAGACATTACCTGCTTCTTGGGTTAAAGAATTGTATATCTACATTCTTCTTATCTCCTTGAAAGCAAGGGTCAAATAGGAAATTGTGGAAATGGTGAATCCCAAATCCACATGGTTCTAAGACCCTAGTAAATGCTGTAGCTCAAGTTCTTGTCAGTCGACCTCCCCTGACCACAGCAAAGAACAGCTTTTCTCTGCAGAGTTCCGCAGGGCCGCCTTTTGGAAGAGCCAAAGTGTTAAGGGTCCCTTCTTGTGCTGTTAAGGGTCCCCGGTCTTAGGCTAACTCTGGTTTTCTCAGGAGTCTTTTTTAACTCCAGAATGTTAAGTCCAATTTGAGAATAAAACTTTGTTTACCAAAAAATAAAATTCCAATGGATTCTGTCTTTACGTAATCCCCTGAGAACTCATTTAAATATTTTTTTTTTGCTGAATTCAATTTTATCTTGTAGTGGAACCTGCTCAGTATAGAAGTTAGGTGATCCCATTACTAGAGGCAAAGGTTAAGGATTAACTGTAACCACAAGCAGGCTAAAGACTAAAGAATACCAAGCCTAGAGAATTCCAAGGGGTTTAAAATGGGGATGTGCACGCTGCTATTTTTCTGTATTTTCCTCATTCTGTTAAAGATGCATTGCATATGACTGAGAAATGAGATCTGCTAGCGTCCTGACAAGAAAGATGGAAGGGTAGGTTAAGAATAGGAATTTGTAGTACCTTCCCAGAACAGGCAGGGAATACAATGAACTCCCCAAGGCAAACATTTTCTAAGTCACAGTATTAGGATGTCTCCCTGTTAGGAAGTGCTGTTTTTCTTAATAAATTAGATCTCCAAACTTCAAGAGTTTGCACAAAAAAGAAACTCTTCTGTGGGCCAGGATAGCTGGACCAAATATGAACAAAAGATTCTTCCCTTGTCTCCTTATGCAGAGCTGAGTCAGGTCAAGAACATTTAAATAGACTTTTCTAAAGACTAGGGGCCCAAAGCAGGAAGTAACATAGAGCCAGGTAATCTGCACTGGGAATGTGGCCTCTTTACGTGGCCCATGATGCCTGTCCTGCAGGGCCCTGAGAGGACAGGCCAGCCCCTGCCTGTGCGCTTGAAGTCCGTCCTGCCACCTGCCCCTGTTCTCCCACAGTTAGAGAAACTCCCAGACAATCAGCAGTCTTGAAGCCCCAAAGAAATTCTGCCTCCAAAGACCTACTCTTTGAATCTCTAGTTAATGATACTCTACTCTGCCAAGCATTGCATTAGACACTTTAAATAATTACCTCATTTAAACAACAGGAGTTCCCATCATGGCGCAGTGGTTAACGAATCCAACCAGGAACCATGAGGTTGTGGGTTCGATCCCTGACCTCACTCAGTGGATTAAGGATCTGGCGTTGCAGTGAGCTGTGGTGTAGGTCGCAGATGCGGCTCGGATCCTGAGTGGCTGTGGCGTAGGCCAGAGGCTACGGCTCCCATTAGACCCCTAGCCTGGGAACCTCCATATGCCGCGGGTGCGGCCCTAGAAAAGACAGAAAGACCAAAAAAAAATATATATATATATATATATATCTCATATAAGGTTTGTGTTATTGACCTCATAGAGATGGAAACCACGGTTCAAAAAGGTTCAAAATACCTTTTTTCTACAGTGGCGCAGCGAATTAAGTGATGGGGCTGGGCTCCAAACCTGCTTCTGTTAGACTCTGAAGCAAGTCCTGCAGAACTCCATAGTGCCTTTCAGTTTCAGAGTGCTATCCTTGGAGCGTTTAGGTTTCATTTTATTGAAGAAGACAGAATCTGTTTCCACCCACAATATGACAGCTCTAGAAACTTCTGCAGTGAATCATCCTGTTCTGAGCTGTGTCCAGGACCCCGTCTCTGTCGGCGACTAGAAGACAGCTGACATAGGCAGGGGAGGCGAATATTGGAAACAGACTGTTAGACCAGAGCTCACGTGGACAGCATTCAGCCTCATCAGAAATGGCCAATCTGTTGCTTATCTGCCTTCCTCAGCACTGTTTAAGTTTTAATTATCTTCCAACTGTCTGAGCTGCTGTTGAGGACCGCAGAGAGAACAAAGGATAGCTGTCATATTTTTCAGCAGTGCTCCTCTCTACACACGGATGAAGTCACTTAGCTGCCACTGCCCTTATTATCAGGTTAAATCAGAGTGTGAGTGTGCACTGGAGAGACGGATGTTGAAGGAGAAAAAAATTAATCTCAAGTTTTACCTCTTATTCAAAATCTTTTGTGACGGAGAAAACGTGGTATCTACTTCTCCTGTTTGGGTGTTAGGCCCCAGAAGCAGGTTTGGATTGCTTTTAAAAAATAAAAAAGTAAAGAGGGAGGGGACTCTGCCATCTCCATCCCTTGGATTGTCAGTAGCTTACTGGGTAGGGGTAACTTCTCTTCCACCTCTGGGATGCCCCCCCCCCCCCGCCGCCCCCACTGTGAGCCCCATGAAGGAAATCTGCTTGTGATCAAGGATGGCACCTGGGCTGCCCCCTCCTCCCTCCAGACATTGCTCGTGGAGCGGGGCCTCCTTCCCCTGAGCTGGACAGGGCCCCTGAGGTCTTAATGGAGAGCTCCAGGCTGCCCTGCTGGTCGCTGAAGTCGGAGGATTAGGTAAAGCCTGTTTGCTGTTTCTGGTGGAGATCTCCAATAAAGGACAGAGTCCTATGCTAAGCAGTTGCTTGCTGGTGAAAAGGAGCATGGCTTCTTTCTCGTGACTTTGTTAATGTGGATTTGAGTAAGGACTTTATGTCATTTTTGTAAATTAGGCTATAATTTTATGGAGACTTAGAAAGTATTGTAGAACTGGAATAATTAAACTTGTTATGAGCATTACATATAACAGGCTAATCAAGAAGTGTGATGTACAGTTGTGAATTGCTAATTTGACCTCAGGATTATGCAGCAGAGATAACATTATCTTCATTTATATAGAACTTTTTATCTGGAGGCATCTCTCAGTGCTTTTGCAATCATATATATTATCTTGTTAGTTATCACAAACACTATCATTAAGACTGTAAAATGTATTCCAGTATAATTTTTTATTTTCAGTTTCCTATAATTGGGAGGCGAGGGAAAGGAAGGTTCTATATTTTCTTCCATTCTTGATATTTGCACTAGGGTAAAATTTGGGAAACGACTATTGCCTAAACTTGGAGAGCCTGGTTCCATATGATGTTTTAAAAAGAAAGGGAGGGAGGGAACATTACCGCATCCCCTCAGGTCAGCCCAGACCGTTAACCTTAAGAACTGCCAATGGGGAAAGGCGCGTTCGTCACCTCCCCGCTCCTCTGTCTTGCATAGTGTTAGAAGAGCAATCTCTCCTTTGAGAGACTTGACCTAGGGAACAGGAAAATGATCTGATCAAATTCCACCAAACCACATTCCCCCCGTTCCCTCCAAGGTTGCAGACGGCACAGTCAGCCTGTCACGACCATGTGCGGTTGAAAATGCTATGCTGGTTGAGTTCCTGTGGGTTTGAGGAAATGGACAAAATTAGATTCAGGCCAAGGTGCCAGGCTTAACACACCCCTTCCGTTCCAGAAAGCCCAGAGAGATTGTTACTGCCAGCAGTAAAGAATAACACAATCTGTTCTACCCAGACCATTTAGAACTTATTTTAAATAAACCCCATACCTACCGAAACCCAGTAAAATTGACCCCTTCTCTCTCCTCGAGGGCTTGAGAGAGCAGGTCAGGGCTGCCCTCCTGCTTACCATGGGGCTCTGGCGAGCTTGCAGTTACCCTGACTCTCTACCCAGGAAGAGCGCCGTCTGCTTGCAGTGGGTGCGGGCGCGCCGAGCAGCCAGGCCAGGGGAGTGCGTTCACATCGGTCATGAAGATGAGCCATCAGCTTCTGTCAAGGAGCAGATGGCTAAATGAGGTGCACAGGGAATGCAGCGAGATTCAGGCTTGAAGAAACAGGAGGGAAAATAGCCCATGACACAAAACCCCCCAACATAGCCTCTTTAATGGGAATTTTTTTAAATTGGCATTTACATTATACAGTTAACTTGGAGTGATGAGAAATGTAAGGGAATTACCAAATTAGTGAACAGCGATTAACTCAGAAGGAAAACTATATCATCTAAGTCGAAGGTTTTTTTACTCAGTGGAGGGCAGCTCTTACTAAAACCTTGCCCAGTCTGTCATCTCCTAATTGAAATCTGTTTCTTTAATATGCTTCATCCTTCAGAGCACATAGTTCATAATTTGGGAGAGCATTATCAGTTGATCTGGTGATTTCTTTCCCCAGTTCTTCTTTTGAATTCTAGTAAGACTGTGTGTGTGGCACATTACGTTCTTCAGGAATTGTGTGACACTCAGAAGAGTAAGTGTGTCTGTTCATTAACCTGTGAACTGGCAGGTCCCTCTGGAGAGTGAAAGGAGCAAGGCGCTCCAAGGTTAATGCTTGTTTGTCGGAGGCGAAGCCGCTAGGGATTCGCAGAGGGTGAGCAGGCCAAGACGCTGGAGACCTCCCCGTGACACTCTGCCCTGTGTGCAGATGCCAGGTCCGCGTGGCCAGGAGGGAAGCTGCAGAACAGGCAGGGTCCCTTCTGCAGATAGCTTCCTCTGCAGGAGAAGGTTCCCAGCAGTCAAGGGGCGGGGGCTGGCGTAAGTATACAGGGTTGACTTCCTAACAGGGCTTTAGGAGCAATATTAAAACACAAGAAACTGAGTGGTTTTTCAGTAGTTTCTGTGGATTTTTCCTTTAAACAAGAAAGCAACATTGATTTCATGCATTTGTCTCCAATGGATGAAAGCTTTCATTGAGTTGGAAAGTGTTTGTTTTTGTGTGTGTTTGTGCACCTGTGCACAGGCACTGCTGACCACAAGGCAAGATTTGTTATTCTCCAGTGTAAATGTCTCACGGACATCAAATTGTACTGACATTCAGGTTTGATTTTTCTGGGTAAACCAAATCTAGGATCTACTTAATTCTCGGGAAAGTGGCATCTCCATAATGTTGCTGCAGTTCCTCCAGGCTCTGTTGGAGCTACTCGCCCTGAGGAGGAGGTACAGGGTCTGAAGCCAGTTCAGGTCTTCTTGAACCCATGCTCTGGGACATTGTGCCTTTACCCAGGGTATCTTACTCTGTTATCTTTGGGTTGGTGATGATGGGAGCTCATTTTCTTCAACAAATTCTCTTTTCTTTTTACCCCCAGGTATATTCGAATAGTTGGGACTCACAACACAGTGAACAAGATTTTCCACATTGTGGCTTTTGAATGTATGTTTACAAACAAAACCTTCACTCTGGAGAAAGGGCTGATAGGTAAGTGTCAAAATTACATTTTTGTTTATACCCTTAGAATATCTTCAAATATTTTTTCATTCCATTAACTCATCTTAATCTACCTCTTAATCAGCTTTGACTAAGAGCTCTGGTTGACTTGAATGCCTTATGGCTGAGTGATGTAGGGGAGGGCTTATATTTTCAGAAGTTGTCAAAACAGTAATTCCAGTCAACTGAACGTAAAAGAATATAAATACTGTTCTAGTAGTTAAGATTTGAAAATGTTTTAGTGTTTCATTCAGATTTGCTACGTAGGGAATGCTGATGTCAGTCAGGCAGAGGCTTTTCTGTATTCAGTGGTAGGTAAGATCAGGGAGGAAGTCAGTATAATATTGATCCAGTGCTCACACTTTACAAGGCTACGCAGGTCTTTCGGCCTTTGATTTGATATGAATGAGGTGCTCGGCTCTAAGACTGTCTCCTTTTCATGGACACAGCAGTCCGTATTGGCCCTGTTTAGCCAAACTCACCTCCAGAAAATGCCTGCACGCAATTTAAATAAGACCAGAGTCACTAAATGGTCGTTGTGAAAATTAAGCTATCTTGTGGGAAATATGGCTTTTGGCTGATCTTTCGAAAGGGTATTTTTAGTTTTGTTTAGTGGTTTGGCTATTTCCTGCTAGGTTTTATTCTTCCTTCTGTCTTAGGTGATATTTAGTCTGGCTCTGTGTGTGTCCACCCCAGGTCTTCACTTTCTGGACATCCTGTGTGACTTTTCCCAGGCAGACTGGTTATTCCTCTTTCACCTGTGCCCATAGTTTTTTGCCCATTTCCTGCAAAGATCGTAGTTGAACCAGATCCTTGAATCTGTGCCTTCACTGCAGCTTTCTCGAAAAAGGGACTCTGTATGTTCAAGCAGGGGGATGAGATGCCCGTACCTTGGTGAACCTAAGGTAGAATTCTTTACCTGTACAAAGGGACCCGTTTCTCCTCTCCTTCACAAATGCTACCCATGCTGGGACATAGAACATATTGACAGTGTCCTGAAGGCGTGGTGAAAACTACAGTGGGAAAGAGGAGTGTAAAT
Organism: Phacochoerus africanus; assembly: GCF_016906955.1. Classification (NCBI taxonomy): domain Eukaryota; kingdom Metazoa; phylum Chordata; class Mammalia; order Artiodactyla; family Suidae; genus Phacochoerus; species Phacochoerus africanus. The sequence continues at coordinate 35,092,572 of NC_062552.1, read as the reverse complement.
GCAAATGTGTACTAATTCCTTGAATGATCAAAAATCTACATTTTCCTAACACCTTCTGTTTCCTAAATGTAATCCTTTAGTTAAAGACATTGGGGAGAGTCATATTAATAAAGTAGCAGGAGTAGAAATTATCCCAATGTAGAGAGAACTTTGAGAGATCAGCTAAAATAAATAACTTGGTTTTAATTTAGCTATGGACGTGGGTTTTCGTATTCAATAAAAGTGTTGATAATCCTTATGACTTTTAAGCCATTTGAAAGTGAGCAGTGCTGAAGCATCGCCTGATGTTATCAAGGCTTTTACTTCTGGGGCGGGGGGCACAGAATGGTGGTGATGGAGGGTTGTGGGGCGGGCACTCCTCTTCACCTGCTGCCCATGTTGTCTCATAGACCAGGCCTCACTGTGTAATGGGATTGTGTAGTTGGGGGCATCCTTACTGAGACGGCTCTTGGAAACCAAAGCCCCTTCCTGGTCACAGGCTGTAAAGCACCTGGCTGCCCATTTCAGCCCAGTGCACTGCATGTCGAACTTGCTGCATAGAAGGCACCTCCCCCTTCTTATTGGAGGAAGAACAGATTTGTGGACACGGTACTTATCAAAGAAACAGATCTATCTGGCATGAAAGGCCGTTACAGGAATGAAACTCAGGATCAATTGCAGTGAGGGATGCTGTTGTTGATCTGTATGTTTTATCCAAACTGAGGTAGTCAGCGTTACCAGAAGCCGTAATCGTCTCCGACGTGTCAGGGGAGGGAAGAAGATTGCAGAGATGTAGGACGTGTTTCTGGAGTCTGGTCAAACACTCGACTCTAAGCCCTCTCCTGTGACGCTCACAAGTTTGACTGCAAAGAGCACCGCGATCATCCGCCTGTCATCGTCCCTCCGCCAGGCAGGAGCAGCGGTGCAGGTGGGCGGCTTGTGCGTGCACTTGTCGGCAGGCAGCCTGCAGTGGGGTCCCCTCTGGCCCCCCTTTGACTGTCTTCTCAGCTCAGAGTTGCCCCCGTGCTGGGCAGACAGGGAGGTGGTGTGAGTCCTGAGGGGGCACGGGGAGGATTTCATTATCCTCTGCCTGACATGGCAGCTCGGCTGAGTTTGACATAGTAATGGCCAGCGCTCCCTGTTGACAATCTCAGGTGCATTTTCGCTGCACACAGGCCTCAGCAGCCACTCCACAGGGACCTCTCAAAAGGAGTGGTTGTCTGGTGGGGCGCAGCGCGTGTCAGGATCACCCGGAGTTATTTTAAAGTTGTAGCTGCCCTATTGCTTCCTCTTTCCTATGAAATATGTACTCCTCCCTTGAGAACCACTGGTATAAACTCCAGTTTTCATGAGGGGAAAAAAAAAAAAAAGTCAAATAATGTCATCATGAATAACTCGTAGGGTATCAAGCTCTACTCTTATGTTTTGAGATTCAGAATTTCTTTCTTTCACTGTTCCTGGTCTTTGTTTCATAGTTCACGCTGCTCTGATGAGAGTAGTACTCTCCTAATAGACCTTAAAATTATTTAAAAATATCCGTGTTGGTTTTTAAAATCAGATTTTAATGTTATGACTTAAATCGTATAATGATGCCAGGAAAAAAGTAAATAAAAGTAACTGCACTAGCTTTTTAAGATTTTAGTCTTCATTTTCCACCAAAGAGTTTCTTTCACATTTCTGTTGCCAGCATGTCATTCTCCTGCTGCTTCACTTGTACAGACGCATGCAGAGGCTTTGACCCTATGGGTTCAGACATCCATGGGAATAGCCCCACCTCAACCACACTGGCCAGATCTGGGCCTCAGACACAACCTGTAGCACTTCTGCCCCCACATCTACTGCTGCCACCACAGCCCATTCTCATCTGGTGGCTGCTTCTGGATGGTGCTGGGATGCATGCTTGCCTCGGAGACTCAGCCTGCGATGACTGTCTCCTCCGCAGGAGGCATTTGTAGGAAACTCTGTCTTAGCACTGACGTGCGGAAGGAATGTTAGAATAGATAAGACTGCTCTTTCAACATTAAACATCCCAAAGAATGTATTTGCTTTGCCTTGTCACTCCACTTTGTGATACCTACGTGGCATTTGCCAAATCTGTCCACTTTTTTATAATAATTGCCAAAACCTCCTTTTCATTTACTCTTGTGTTTAAATTCACTTCTTTGAATACCTTCATCATTCAGTAACTAGAAAGAGAAAACTTTCCTGAACATTCATTTGGTAATACTGAGATGCAATTTGCCCAGGAAAAGAAGAATAAATGTTGGATTCTTTCTTCTCATTTTCCTCTCTTCAAATTAAAGTGGTGGTTACGTAGCATCCTCCAAAGGTCACCAATGATGTTTGCTGGGGGTGGGTTGGGGAGGAAAGAGGGTACATATGTATCATTTCAGATTTGGGGATTAAATTAATTGGACATTTTTTAATCACTTACAATTATTTTTATTGGTATTCAAATTGTCCCCGTCTTTAGCTTCTTTCGATTGGCTCCTGAGTCTTTCTGATATGCTCGCAGGAGCCCTCAGTAGCTCTGGTGTGACACATGTGACAGGCTCATCTGGTACATCTCCTGCCCATGATCTGGAATCAGCCATTTCTGCAGGAAGCCCTGGTTCCCTTCACTGGAAAGTGACATTTGGAAACCTCAGCCTAAGCACTACCTATTGGGTTGGTCATTGTTCCCAGGCCTTTTCAGGGGACAGAAGCAGGAAATACATGCACATATATTTATTTATTTTATGTCGTGTATTTAACAGGTAAAATATGTCATGAGTGCCTGCTTTTATCTTTAATATGCTTTTTTCCCATACTGGAAATCTTGATTACTAGTGATAGAGCACAATAATTCATTGCCTTTGTCTTCAGGACATACCAAATAGTCTCAGAATTATATTACTAGTACTACCTTGAATCACATGATTACTGAAAATAGTGTAAGATTTTGCAATTATGTTCTGACCTCTTAGGTATATTCTGCTAGAGATGTACAGTAAAATTATTGTGTTTTAAAGTCACTTATAATAATCTTCTAGGTGGTTATGCTGTCATTTCAGTGTAAAGATGGATTCGTTTGTTCCACTTTGCTTTCAATATTTAGTGATTGCCTTTAAAATTTTTTTGTTTTATAACTGTAAAATATCTACATAATTCCAAAATCAAATCTACAAAGAGGTTATATTTGGAGAAATCAAGTTTCTGTTCCTCTCTCCTCTCTTCCTGTAGATGATCTCTTTTTCCCCTTTAGTTTTTTAGTTTCCCCTTTAAAAAATGGAAAAGAAGTAAATATATATGTGATTTATATTTTGTATTCTTCCCAGTATTCTTTTTTTTTTTTTTTTTGCTATTTCTTGGGCCGCTCTGGTGGCATATGGAGGTTCCCAGGCTAGGGGTCCAATCGGAGCTATAGCCACCGGCCTATGCCAGAGCCACAGCTCATGGCAACACCAGATCTTTAACCCACTGAGCAAAGCCAGGGACCGAACCCGCAACCTCATGGTTCCTAGTCGGATTTGTTAACCACTGCGCCACGATGGGAACTCCTTTTTTTTTTTTTTTTTCCCTAGTATTCTTAAATAATTGTTAGCATATTATATGCTGTATGTGCTTTCTTTCTTTACCTTGTTTTTTGGGGTTTTTTTTTTTTGTACTGAACACTTATCCTAGAGCTAGGTATATAGAAAGATATTATTTATTCCTTTTTAATAATTGCATGGTACTCATTAATGTAGATGTTCTGTAGTTTATTCAGCCAGTCCTCTGTTGATGAACCATCAGTCTTCTGCTACTACAAATTGCGTGATTGCCTTTGGGATAGATTCCTAGAAGACAGATAACTTGGTCAAAGGGTAAATGTATAATTTTGTTAGATATTGCCGAGTTCACCTCCACAGGGATTATACCATTTTAAAATTCTCATTGGCGATGTGTGATAACGACTGTTTCCCCATCAGCCTTGCGAATGGAGCATACTTCCAAACTTCTTGATTTTTGCCCATTCAATAGATGAGAAATGGTATCCTAGTACAATTTTAACTGCATTTCTCTTATGAGGGAAAGTGAGCATCTTTTCATATTCTTCAGGGCTATTTGTACTTGCTTTTTCCTTTTTCAATAGCTCCTCTCTTCTTACAGATCTTATAGATGAATAGAGACCATGCTTCTAGTAAGACTTGGAGGAGCGGTAAGTTCTTAACACTGATCTGAGAGTGTGGTATTACATGAGTCTGGTTTCCCTCTTAAGTTCTCCTCATTCTTCTGGAGAACATAAGCTCTCATAAGTCCCTTTCCATCTTTACCCTTGGCTCTACCTCTGCTTAAGAGATGCTCAAATTTCAAGGTTCTTCAACCCTTTAGAAAGTAAGAAAAAGCTTCCATTACCAGCTTTAGTCCATTAAGTATTAACTCTGTGTCTGCCAGCCTGGATCAAGGAAGACTGGTGCTTTGCTATTTTACCTCCTTGTTAATTGACGTAGGGCAACGGAAATAAGCCACACCAGCATAGGAACTCTGTGTCGCTGAGGCTCTGGGAACACTCACTGCTGCCATCGGCAGGATCTGTGCTGTCTGAACAGGACACTGCAGCCCATATTCACCTGCTCTGGGCTGCCTGCAGCACCATCAGAAGGAGATTGACAGACATGTTTTCTTCCTTCCTCCCGTCTTCCATTCTCTCACCACTTTCTTCAGTTGATAGAACTTCACCAAAAACCCGGCTGGGGGGATACACACACACACACACACACACACACACACCTGGCAAGCTTGGGAAATGTAGTGTGTGGAGCTTTACACACTGAGATGTGGTAAGATATGGTGTAACACAGGGGAGTGAGTGGAGCTGGAAGCAGAAAGACAGTGCAGAGACAGAAGTGTAAAGGGGCTCCAGCCTTCAGGAAATCACCATCTGACTCGAAGTAACCCGATAAGCGCATCGGCAAGGCGTGGAAGAAGGTGGAGTGGAGAACACCAGACAAGGCACCGCACAGGTGTGGAGGAAGGTTAAATCTTTAGTTGGGCTGTGAAGAAACCCAGCATGTTTTCTTGCCTAGAAAGAGAAGATTTCATGAAGAGTGGTATTTTGTGCTGGGTCTTGAAGAATTTGGTAAACAACACAGAACATTACGAATGTGCTAATTTACATAGCAACCAAAATGGCTGATACTCAGTCCCAGCTGGAGGCAGGAAATAGAAATCGGTGGTCTGTAGCTGCTCCTGTCATCTAAAAGTATTTTTGCGGCAGTGTGTTTATAATTCTGTAAAATCCTGGGAAAGTAAACAGAGTTGGAAATCTCTGCCATGAAGGGCTTTTGGCATCCACTGAACTAGGGATATGGCTTCTGTGCTTTGCTGCTGTGTTTAAAAAACGTGTCCTCTGGAGCCAAAACGGGGAGCTGGGAGGAGAGTTTTCTAAAATGGCACTGTTGAGTCTGGACTAGTCTAGACCAAGAGGCTTTGCTTTTCCCAACCCGTCTCTCTAACCAGATATTAAGGCTGGTTCTAATTGTCAGTGAAGCTTAACTTCTTTATCTACTGTAAATTACTGGGCATTAAGCAGACATTTATTAAGGAGCTGCCAAGTGTATCTAGGCACTGGGATAGGAAGAGACACAGGTGCAGTTTCTGCCTTGGAGGATCGTGTGAGCTAATGAAGGAAAAAGACACTTAAACAGAAAGTGACAGCACAGTCAAATAAGTCATCTCCTGGGAGGATTCATCAGATGCTGTAGGAACACTGGGGCAGGAGCACCTAACCTGAGTTGGGGGGCACGTCAGGGAAGACCTCCCCATGGAGGTGATGAGGTCCTTAAGTCTTCCTAAGGGAGGAGACGGAGCGTCCCGGGAGGATCACATAAAGTGGTCCGTGTGTGCAAAGGCTTGTTAATCTCTGACCCCCTCGGAGCCAGTGCCCCTTCTGGTGGACCACCTTGCATCTGGTGGGGGTGGGTATTGGAGTAAGAGTTTAGAGTTATGTGGAGTCTCTCGCCCTTTCTCTGGAGAAGATTGAGCATTATTTTCTCACAAGATCTTAAAGTTTTAGAAAAACGGAAATAAAATAAATACCCTGCAAAAAGGCATAAAGAATGTAATGCAGTTTGTTTGCCTCCCACCTTGGGGAGCCCATGTTCTCAAGCAAGAATGGGCCAGAGTTCTCACAGTGGAGAGAGCGCAGGGGATGATTGTGGAGTGACTTCCTCACAGTCACTTAGGATTCTCGGTTTAGTCTGTGCTCCTTTGTGTACATTTAAGTTTCACTATCTTTTTATGTCTGTTCTTTTGTTGTTTTGTTTGAGAATAAAGACTGCCTGGAAAAGTTTTTATTGCTCTTATTTTATACAATTTACTTGTACATTTTGCAGAAATGAAATTTTTGAATCCTATATCCCCTTGTTACAGCAGGGATATAATGGGGTGTGTGGGAGTTCCCGTCGTGGCACAGTGGTTAACAAATCCGACTAGGAACCATGAGGTTGAGGGTTCGATCCCTGGCCTTGCTCAGTGGGTTAAGAATCAGCGTTGCTGTGAGCTGTGGTGTAGGTTGCAGATGCGGCTCAGATCGTGCATTGCTGTGGCCCTGGTGTAGGCTGGCAGCTGTAGGTCCTATTCAACCTCTAGCTTGGGAATTTCTATATGCTGTAGGTAAGGCCCTAAAAAAAAAAAAGTAATACACATTCACATACATCTTTTTTTAACTAACTGTTTTTTGGAGATCTTTCCTTACCAATATGTAAAGAGCTTTCCCATTCTTTTTTTTTTTTTTTTTTACATTTGTGCACTATTCTATTGACTGGAGGTGCTGTTATTTAATTTCTTTAACCAGTCCCCTTTGATAGACATGTAGATGTTTCCAGTCTTTTACTATGAATAACAATTCTGAAATGACCCATTTTATAAATAGTGAGATTTAATCAGAGATAGTCCCAGTAAAGCCTAAAACAAACAAGCAAAATACCCATTATTACCCCCAGGGCAAGCTGTGTAATTTTCAGTGCACTGTGCAGAATGAAAATGTGGAACCCCTTGTTCCAAGGGTAGGGAAAAAAGTGCCCTTAAAAATGTTTTGAAAAGAAAACAGTCTTTCAATCTGGTCATGGTGTTTTTATTCTTTTCTTTTTTTTCCTTTTCCCTGTCTTTTTAGGGCCACACCTGTGGCATATGGAAATTTGCAGGCTAGGGGTCAAATCAGAGCTGTAGCTGCTGGCCTACATCACAGCCACAGCAATGTGGGATCTGAGCCGTGTCTGTGACCCACACCACAGCTCAAGGCAACATGGATCCTTAACCCACTGAGTGAGGCCAGAAATCCAACCCACATCCTCATGGATACTAGTCAGGTTCATTACCTCTGACCCACAACAAGAACTCCCTACTTGTTCTTTAATGTCATTCTAAGTAAAGAAAAATGAAACTTTTAAATTATTAGCATGAATTTTATCATCATCTTTATATTATACAGTGGTGGTTTTAACTGCAAATATAAGGGCCTTTATCTTATGAGCAGAATTACCAAAGTTACACAGTTCACATTTGGTAGTTCATACATGTGTGTGTATTTATTTCACACCAGAACAGTGGAAATCCTGCACGGAACTAAACTGTTTTTATTTCATGTCTTAATTCACACACCTTCTACCAAAACTTTCTACCTGTGACTTACATGGTAAGCTTCCTTAGTAAGGAGATACTGGAGGGAAAGGGGCTATGAGCTGCCTGTCTTTCAGCATGTCATTATTTTCATCTTAAGCATTTGGCTAATACAGGGACGTAGCAGAGTGGACAAGGATACGATAGAGTTCCTTGGTTGTTGGTGCCGCTTAGGACGTTGTCGCCTTTTTCCTACATTGGAGGCAAGTTCTGACTGGAAGGGAAAGGGGCCTCTCAGGGCTGTCGGCAGCCCTGCCTGCTTAGGCGCAGTCATGGCACGTCGACTTCGGCTTTACTTTGAGTCTCACTCAACTCTGCGTGTGGCGGGTCCCCTGGAATGCTGTGATTCTGGGGCGTGGTGAAGACTCTACACAGATAGGGGCAGCAGGAAACTGTGGACACTTGTTTGGTGTGTATTTGCACTCCTCAGAGGCTTGCTCCATTGTCCCGCCAGACTTGATTTAAAAAAAACATAAGTTCGGCAGTTGCCGCTGTGGCACAATAGGTTAAAGATCCAGGCTTGTCACTGCAGCAGCTCGGGTCTCTGCTGTGGCAAGAGTTTAGTCCCTGGAACCTGGGAACTTCCATGTGCTGCGGTTGTGGCCATAAAAAAGTAAGTAAATAAATAACCTAAGTTTAAAGGTAAGACTACTAAGAACTTAAGGATAGGCACAGCAGAGCATTAGACTGAGTGTGGGTCCCTTCAGAGTGCAGGACCTGTCTGAAAGCAAAGGTTGCACACCCATGAAGCTGGTTCTTATTACACCTTCAGTTTAACATTGCTCTGAAATTCAAGAGGTTGTGGTGGGGGGGAGGAAAAGGGGGAAGAGGTGAAGAACAAAAAATATGTACGGTAAGTCTTGGGTGAAAGGGACCAAATGTCATTATTTGCAGATGTGATATAAGATACACAAGGAAATGAACAGAAAAATTATTAGACTAAGAACTCTAAGGAATGTAGCCAGATACAATAGGGTTTTTTTTTAAAGCATTTATTTTTTTAATTAAAGTATAGTTGATTTACAATGTGGTGCCCGTTACTGCTGTACAGGAAAGCGACCCAGTCATACATGTTACTGTCTCATCCTCCATCATGGTCTACCCCAAGAGACTGGACGCAGTTCCCTGGGCTGTACAGTAGGACCTCATTGCTTATCCATTCTAAATGCAATAGCTTGCATCTACTAACCCCACACTCCCAGGCCATCCCACTCCCTCCCTTCTCCCTCTTGGCAACCACAAGTCTATTCTCCATGTCTGTGAGTCTGTTTCTATTTCATAGATAGGTTCATTTGTGCCATATTTTAGATTCCACGTATAAATGCTATCATATGGTATTTGTCCTTCTCTTTTGTAGTTCACTTAGTATGAGAATCTCTAGTTGCATCCATGTTGCTGCAAATGGCATTATTTCATTCTTTTTTATGACTTAGTAGTATTCCATTGTGTATATGTACCACATCTTTTTAATCCATTCATCTGTTGATGAATATTTAGGTTGCTTCCATATCTTGGCTATTGTGAATAGTGCTGCTATGAACATAGGGGTTCATGAATCTTTTTGAGTGAAAGTTTTGTCTGGATATATGCTTAGGAGTGGAATTGCTGGGTCATATGATAGTTCCATATTTAGTTTTCTGAGGTAGCTCCATACTGTTTTCCATAGTGATTGTGCCAATTTATACTCCCCCACTACAGTGTAGAAGGGTGTTCCCTTTTCTCCACACCCTCTCCAGCAATTATTTGTAGACTTATTTATGATGGCTGTTCTGACCAGTGTGAGGTGGTACCTCACTGTAGTTTTTATTTGCATTTCTCTGATAATTAGTAGCCAGATATAATACTATATACAAAAATCAAATTTTCTCAAATACCCTCAATAACCAGTTAGTATATTGGGGAAATTCCATTCATAATAGCAATAAAAACCATGTAATACCTGGTAACAATTCATAAGCCATACTTTTACTTAATATCTAGTCCATCCCTAGCTGTATCACCCAGGATCACTCATCTCTAAACCACCTATGCCATTAGAGCTGGGATAAGGGTCAAGAACAAAGGTGGGAGGCAAAAGGATGATGTGAGCTCATAAATAGTATAGATATGAGGTGAGCATGCAGAGGAGATCTGCTAGAAATTTTTAACTGCCCCTTACCCCAACCCTGCAAACAGAAAATACCTACCTAGTAATAAAGCCCATAATTCTACAGGTTCTAATATAAAGAAACTGTAAATCTTTAAAAACACTGAATAATGGAAAGATATATTCCCGGATGGGAAAATTCAGTATAGACATTGGTTCTTCCCCATCTTAATTTAAGATGCAGGACTACTCAGAATCCCAACTGTGCTTTAAAAAGGAAAAAAAGAACTTAAGTTTTTTTTAAAAAAATTTTCAAGAGAATAAATAGAAATCCCTTTCCTATAAAAAAGGAGAAGAAGAAAATGAGAAATCTAGTACCACCAGGTATTAAAATTAGCACTACATACTAAAGTAGTAGGGCATTAATGCAAGAATAAACTGGTAGATTGGATTAAGGAATCATGCAAACTCTGAATTTGATCACAGTATATATAAGAATATAGCGCAAAGTAAAGATGACATTTCACATCAGTTGAGAATGGAAAGGTAATACAGTAAATGGTGCTGAGACAGTTGACAATTGAAAACACATGAGATTTTCCTCATACCGTAAACAAAAATAGTTTAAAGTTAAGAGGTAGATTTTACATTACTCCAGAAGAACTGTAGAGAATTATTAATAAATGTTTATCTGATCTCAAGGTGAGGAACTACTTCTTTAGCATAAATCCAAAGGCAGAAACCATAAACAGAATTCAAATATGTTTGACAAACTGGGAAAAAATAGTTGCAACATATATGACAATGAGTAATTGTCTTTAATATAAATGAAGTACTTTCCAAATAGGTAACCAAAGAAAATATGAACCCAATAAGAAATGTGTACAAACAGCAGTTTATGTAAAAAGAAAGAAAAACACAGTAGTCAATAAAATTAGAAGAGTTTGACTTCACTAATAAGGAAATGCAAATCAAAATAAGATCCTTTTGGCCTGTTTTATCGGCAGATATGTTTAATTTAAAAAATTTTATGTACATAAGGAGTTACTGCTGTGGCTCAGTGGTTAACAAGCCCAACTAGTATCTATAAGGTTGCAGGTTTGATCCCTGGCCTCACTTAGTGGGTTGAGGATCCGGCATTGCCATGAGCTGTGGTGTAGGTCGCAGACATGGCTCAGATCCCAAGTGGCTGTGGCTGTGGTGCAGGTCAGCAGCTACAGCTCTGATTCGACCCCTAGCCTGGGAACCTCCATGTGCCACAGGTGTGGCCCTAAAAAGGTTAAAAAAAAAAAAAAAAAAAAAACTGTTGGCAAAGATGTTTTCAATGAAAATACACAGTGTGGGTGAGACTGTCTTGTCATGAAATGAGCAGTGTCATATATTGCTGAGATACGGTATATGGTATAAATTTTCTAAAAGACAATTATGTACTAGCTGTCTTAAAAATACCCTTTGATCTACTACCTTTTTGGTTTTGGCCACACCTACAGCATATGGAAGTTCTCAGGCCAGGGATCAAATCAGAGCCACAGAGATCTTAACCTGCTGTGCCACAGTGGAAACTCCTTGATCTACTACTTTTACCTTTCGTAATTTATCCCATGGAAATCTTCAGGAAGAGCATGTCTTTTACATGAATGTTCAGCACAGTGTCATTTATGATAAGCAGAAAAGGGGATGGACTACAAGTGTCCGACCATAGGGGCATAATGAAATAAATTCTGGCATATTAACATATCAAAATTCCTGTGTAGCCATTTGTAACATAGGGAAATGCCCACACATAATGTAAAATAAAAGTAGGGATACCATCTTTATAGCCAGATCGATGCCAGTATTTTAAAATTAAAGGTAATACATACATTTTAAGATATATATGCCTTAATTTGCCAGGGCTGCCATTAAAAAAAATACCATATCCTGGGTAGCTTAAACAACAGAAATTAATTTTCTCGCAATTCTGAAAGTTGGATGTCTAAGATCAAAGCGTCAGCAGGTTTGATTTCTCCTGAGACCTCTCTCCATGGCTTGTAGACAGTGTCTTCTCACTCTGTCCTCACATGGCTTTTTTTCATGTATTCCCATCCCTGGGGTCTCCTCTTCTTGCCAGGACACCTGCCACACTGGATGAGGGCCCCATCCTTAGGAACTCTTTTAATCTTAATTGCCTCTTTATTTTATTTATTTATTTATTTATTTTGCTTTTCTCCTTTTATTTTTCTATTCTCCTTTTATTTTGCTTTTTAGGGCCACACCCATGGCATATGGAGGTTCCCAGGCCAGGGGTCAAGTCAGAGCTATAGCCGGTGGCCTATGCCAGAGCCATAGCAATGCAGGATCCAAGCCATGTCTGCTAGCTACACCACAGCTTATGGCAATGCCGGATCCTTAACCCACTGAGCAAGGCCAGGGATCGAACGCACAGCCGCATGGTTACCAACCAGATTCATTTCCGCTAAGCTACAGTGGGAGTTCCTTAATTGCCTCTTTAAAGGCCTGCCTCCAAATACAGTCACATTCTAAAGTTCTGGGGTTACCACCTCAAAATATGAATTTGGAAGGGACACAGTTCAGTTGACACAACAATGCATTACCCAAGAACGTAAGTCCATAACAGTGCGTTAAAAAAGAACATAGGGAACAATATCAAAATGTTAACAGAGGAGTTCCTCAGTAAGTTGAAGACCCTACATAGTCTTCGTGAGGATGTGGGTTTGATTCCTGGCCTCACTCAGTGGAGTAAGGATCTGGTGTTGCTGGAAGCTGCAGCATAGGTTGCAGGTGCAGCTCAGATCTGGTGTTGCTGTGGCATAGGCCAGCAGCTGCAGCTCAAATTTGACCCTTAGCCTAGGAACTTTCTTATGCCGCAGGTGCAGCCCTAAAAAGAAAAAAACGCCGACAGAGGTTTTCTGGATGGTGGGATTCCAAGTAATTTTAATGTTTTTAGTTGTATCATTCTGTTACATATTTTCATATGAATGTTACTTTTCTAATCAGAAGAAAATTAATGCTTCTTTTTCTTTCTTTTTTTTTTTTTTTTTCCTTTTTATGGCCTCATCTATGGTATATGGAAGTTCCCAGGCTAGGGGTTGAATAGGAGCTGCAGCTGCTGGCCTACATCACAAGCATAGCAGTGCAAGATCTGAGCTGAGTCTGTGACATACCCCACAGCTCATGGCAATTCTGGATCCTTAACCTGCTGAGTAAGGCCAGGGATCGAACCCACATCCTCATGGATCCTAGTCAGATTCTGTTACTGCTGAGGCACAAAGGAACTCCCAGTGTTTCTTTTTCAAATAAAGCTATTTCCACATTGCCTGTCTTAAGTTAGAGACAAGGCAGAGTGGGCAGAGCTGACATCTGTGCCCTCAACATCACTCTTACTCCCAAATACAGCCCACTAGGAGTTCCTATTGTGGCTCAGCAGTAATGAACCCCAACTAGTATCCATGAAGATGCGGGTTTGATCCCTGGCCTCGCTCAGTGGGTTAAGGATCCTGTGTTGCTGTGGCTGTGGTGTAGGCTGGCAGCTGCAGGTCCAGTTTGTCCCCTAGCCTGGTTACTTCCCTATGCCACAAGTGCGGCCCTAAAAAGCGAAAAACAAGCAAACAAACAAATATAGCCCACTAAATTAAGAAAAGTCCCATTTCTGGGTTAGATAGGGAATTTAGTGATTCACCTGAGGATTTTATTGAGTAAACCAAGAGTCCTTGAGAATCTAGATAAAAGATGCCAAGCAATAAAGAGTGTATATAGGACTTCCTGTTGTGGCTCAGCAGTAATGAACCTGACTAGTATCCTTGAGGATGAGGGTTGGACTCCTGCCTCCTCTGAGTGGGTTAAGGATCTGGTGTTGCCGTAAGATGTGGTGTAGGTCACAGACCCAAATCAGATCTGACTTGGCTATGGCTGTGGCGTAGGCCGACAGCTGCAGCTCCAATTCAACACCTAGCCTGGGAACTTCTATATGCCACAGGTATAGCCCTGAAAAGAAAAAAATAAATAAGTAAATAAAACCCCTTTAAAGGAAAAAAAAAAAGTGTATATATGGTATGATTCCACTTACAAACAATTCCAGATCTCGAAAACTAATACATAGTGACGGAAAGCAGATTCACATTTGCCTGGGGTTGGGGGGGAGTTACAGTGCTCACGAAGAAACTTCTGAGGGTGATGGAAAGGTTTGTTAACTTGATTTCGATAATAGTTTTGTGGGTGTATACATATGTCTAACTCATCAAATTGTACATTTAAAATATGTGCAGTTTATTGCATGTCAGTTATATCCCAAGAAAGATGTTTTAAAAATGGGAAGAAGAAACTGGAAGGAAAGATTTCAGTAGCCTTTTTGGTGTTACTTATTTATTAAAATAGTGATGAGAGGGCTGTGGTTTCCTGAGGCAAAGGAAATCTTCGGAATCTGGAGCTATTGGAGCAGACTGCTCTGCTGCATGAAATGTTTTGGGAGGGGGCTTCTAAACCCGATTGCCTTTTCTGCCTCATAACATTGCGACAGGGCCTGGGCAATGTGTCGCTGATGTGAACAAAGTGAAGTGATGTGTGATGTCAGGTGCCTGGTATAGGTGAGCCAGTCCGAGACACAACGATCTTTTTGAATTTATTGGCTCATTAATATTGTGAAGATGGGTATGTTTCTTTTATAGCTGCATTCGATACTTATCTTTTTAAAGACAGGAATCGGCACAGTGCTACGAGAGAAATGTACTTAAAAATCACAACATTACCTGTGGTAAAATTATCATAAAAACTGCCTGGTACTCAAGCAGGGGATTGCTTCAATTCTGCCCTCATAATGACAGGAAATGGTCGTTGGTAAAGTTGTTTTCCATGAAGCTGTGATGAAATCAACTAAAATGGTAATAAAATAGAATGTAAAAGTGAGGGGCTCAAGTGAGATATAAAAGTGCAGAAGGTGTGAGAATGTTCAAATTAGGATCTTCAGGAAATGATTCTGTAAAATATTAAATATGAATTGATTGAGTTCTCGGTTCAGAACTGTCAGCAGTGCAGCGGTTCTCGTGGCTGTGGGAGGTGGACTTCCCTCCATGCCCACCCCCTGCCCTGTCGTCCCATTTCCCCCACCCCCAGTCTCCCCTGCCCTGCTCCTCACTGGGTAGCTACCATTTTGCTAATGGCCAGAGAAGCTGGATAACCGAGAAATGATCTTTGGTGGTAGATGATAGTTGAGGAAAGGGCTTGGAGCCCCATTTCCTTCTTTCTTGCTTAAGACCAAGGAAATTATCACCCCAGGAGCATTATCATACTTTTTTCAAAGTCATCTTTTGATGAATTAATGTTCAATAGATGCCTGTTATAGAAAATTGGAAGCACAGCTTAGTAAAACCTCAGCAAGCTGTGGAAGTACACTAAAATGCCTATCATCAGGGGTATTTTTATATTATAGACATAACTTTATATTGATACTATATTCCAAATGTCAGATCTGTTCCCTTCTTGCCACCACTGCTGCTAGCACCCTGGAGCAGACCAGCCCGTCTCTCTTGCGCTGTTGTCTGTCACGCCTGCCTACTCAGCCCTGTCCCTGCATCCTCTCTGGTCCTTCCCCTTGTTCAACACACCCCTGTCGGAGCACTCCTTTGCTTGGAATCACTGAGAACCTTACCACCACTCTTAGGATAAAGTTCAGAGTCTTCGCCATGGCCCTCAAGGCCGAGCACAATCTGGTGCCTGTGGACCTCCTCTGTCCTGTCCAAGTCTCCATCCAGCTTTCTGCATCCAGGCCACAAGCCTTCCATTCCTCAAAGTCAGGTGCTTTCGCTGACCATGGGGCCTTGAACTTGCTACTCCCTTGGGAATGCTTCTCACCCTCACCTCATCACACCCCACCCCCTTTATCTCCATAACTGCCCATAGACATGTAAGGTAGTTATTGATAAATATGTATTTATTGCCTTTTTAACCCTTGTTTTCCAGTTGATTCTATGTTGCTCCTTTGTTCCTTTCTGTTTTTGGTTGGATGATTTCATTTTATGCTTGTGTCTTCTTTTTAGTTTTTGTGGATGTATTGTTTGGTTTTGATTTGTGGTTGCCCTGTTTTTCAAGTACATTAGCCCCTTCCTGTATCTGCTTGCTTTAGCCTGAGAGTCATATAGGCTCTCCTTCACATCTCAGCTTAAGTGTCATTTCTTAAGAAAAGTTTTGCCTGACCCTCTACCCCCCAGTTCAGGTTAAAGTTTCTTTGTATGATGCTAAAGGCTCTGGTGGTTTTTCTTCAAAGTACTTAGTTTCATTTGCAATGAAACATTTGTTCACATGATTTGATAATAGAAGAGACTGTGTCTGTTTTGTTCCCTGCTATATTCCCAGCATGTGAAACCCCAATAGTCAATAAACGTTTGCTGGATAGGTGGATGGGCAGGTGGACGGATGGAAGGAATGATGTGTTGCCTTCTGAGGACCAGAAGATCGATGCAGATTCTGGTTCCCACTCTGTTGCCAATTTGTTGTGTAATAAATAAGACACAATCCCAATCCCTCTGAGCCTTCAGTTTCTCAGCAATAAAATGAAAAAACTAACTTAACGATCTGTTCTTTTGTTTTAAAACTAGTAACCTTTAGGTGTAGATAACTGTGTTCATCATGTACCTTAGGTCATGACACGTCATCCTCAGTGATCCAAGCAAGGCCTTCTCTTTTATTTGTACTTCCTCATCTCTGTTGAACCTCATCCCTCCTCTTAGGACTGTCTCTGATATGTTTGCTTATGTCCTTAATGTGTACATATATTTGGAAAATCTGTAATGGTGGGGGCAGGAGAGTATATGGGTTTTAATCGTCAAAAGTGTACATATGCTATAAATCTTACACTTTTTCATGCTTTTCTCACCTAACATTGTTTTTATGACCTATAAATCATTGTTTCTTAAGGTTAGTATTTCATCATCATAATTATAAATATATTGCTAATGAATGTATATAGTTACTATTTGCCAGACACTGTTCTAAGCTCTTTACATAAAATCATGTAACCTTCGCACCAGTCTTGTAAAGAAGGTACTGTTATTGACGAACCCATTTCATTCACTCCCGGGGTGACGGAGACCTAGGTCGCCTTCAGCTTCTTGTTCTCAAAACCAGTGCTGTAACCAGTTTCCTTGTGTCAATTTCCTTTGTATCTCTGTGAGACCTGTATTCAAATGTATGATCCCTGGATTTCCTGTTGTGACTTAGTGGATTAAGTCACAACAGGAAAGAACCTGGCTAGTATCCATGAGGAGGCAGGTTTGATCCCTGGCTTCGCTTAGTGGGTTAAGGATCCGGCGTTGCCGAGAGCTATGGTGTAGGTTATAGACGTGGCCCAGATCCAGCATTGATATGTCTGCATTTCTCTAATTCTTAGTGGTTTATTCAGTCCCTGCTACTGCTACCACCCCAGGGCAAGCCACCACCATCTCTCATCACTGCTTCCCTAGTGCATCTACTCGTGGGTCTCCCCATATCCTCTCTAGTCCTTTTCTTGTTCTCTACCCTCCAGCCAGAGTCATCTTAACTGGAACCCTGCTTTGCTCACAGCCACTCTTTAATGCACTGAAATGATCGATGACCCATGCTTGCATTCCTAGGATAACTGTTACTTGGACATGATGTATTTTCTAAATAATTAGTGAATTTGTTGGCTAATATTTACTTTCACATTTTTACACCTATTTTCCTAAAAAAAAAAAATAAGGGCCTATAAATTTCTTTTCTTGTCTCTAAGTCATTTTATTTATTTATTTTTTGGGTTTTTTTTTTTTTTCCCCCACTGTACAGCAAGGGGGTCAAGTTATCCTTACATGTATACATTACAATTACATTTTTCCCCCAGCCTTTCTTCTGTTGCAACATGAGTATCTAGACAAAGTTCTCAGTGCTATTCAGCAGGATCTCCTTGTAAATGTATTCTAAGTTGTGTCTGATAAGCCCAAACTCCCGATCCCTCCCACTCCCTCCCCCTCCCATCAGGCAGCCACAAGTCTCTTCTCCAAGTCCATGATTTTCTTTTCTGAGGAGATGTTCATTTGTGCTAGATATTAGATTCCAGTTATAAGTGATATCATATGGTATTTGTCTTTGTCTTTCTGGCTCATTTCACTCAGTATGAGGTTCTCTAGTTCCATCCATGTTGCTGCAAATGGCATTATGTCATTCTTTTTCATGGCTGAGTAGTATTCCATTGTGTATATATACCACCTCTTCCGAATCCAATCCTCTGTCGATGGACATTTGGGTTGTTTCCATGTCTTGGCTATTGTGAATAGTGCTGCAATGAACATGCGGGTGCACGTGTCTCTTTTAAGTAGAGTTTTGTCCGGATAGATGCCCAAGAGTGGGATTGTGGGGTCATATGGAAGTTCTCTGGATAGATTTCTAAGGTATCTCCAAACTGTTCTCCATAGTGGCTGTACCAGTTGACATTCCCACCAACAGTGCAGGAGGGTTCCCTTTTCTCCACACCCCCTCCAGCACTTGTTATTTGTGGATTTATGAATGATGGCCATTCTGACTGGTGTGAGGTGATATCTCATGGTAGTTTTGATTTGCATTTCTCTTATAACCAGCGATGTTGAGCATGTTTTCATGTGCTTGTTGGCCATCTGTATATCTTCTTTGGAGAAATGTCTATTCAGGTCTTTTGCCCATTTTTCCATTGATTGATTGGCTTTTTTGCTGCTGGGTTGTATAAGTTGTTTCTATATTCTAGAGATGAAGCCCTTGTCGGTTGCATCATTTGAAACTATTTTCTCCCATTCTGTAAGTTGTCTTTTTGTTTTCTTTTGGGTTTCCTTTGCTGTGCAAAAGCTTTTCAGTTTGATGAGGTCCCATGGGTTTGTTTTTGCTCTAATTTCTATTGCTTTGGGAGACTGACCTGAGAAAACATTCATGATATGGATGTCAGAGAGTGTTTTGCCTATGTTTTCTTCTAGGAGTTTGATGGTGTCCTGTCGTATATTTAAGTCTTCCAGCCATTTGGAGTTTATTTTTGTGCATGGTGTGAGGGTGTGTTCTAGTTTCATTGCTTTGCATGCAGCTGTCCAGGTTTCCCAGCAATGCTTGCTGAATAGACTTTCTTTTTCCCATTTGATGTTCTTGCCTCCCTTGTCAAAGATTAATTGACCATAGGTGTCAGGGTTTATTTCCGGGTTCTCTATTCTGTTCCATTGGTCTGTCTGTCTGTTGTGATACCAGTACCACACTGTTTTGATGACTGTGGCTTTGTAGTATTTCTTGAAGTCTGGGAGAGTGATGCCTCCTGCTTGGTTTTTGTTTCTCAGGATTGCTTTGGCGATTCTGGGTCTTTTGTGGTTCCATATAAATGTTTGGATTGTTTGTTCTAGTTCTGTGAAAAATGTCCTGGGTAATTTGATAGGGATTGCATTGAATCTGTAGATTGCTTTGGGTAGTATGGCCATTTTTACAATATTGATTTTCCCAATCCAGGAACATGGAATCTCTTTCCATTTCTTTACATCTTCTTTGATTTCTTTGATTAAAGTTTTATAGTTCTCGGCATATAGGTCCTTTACCTCCTTGGTCAGGTGTATTCCGAGGTATTTGATTTTGTGAGGTGCAATTTTAAAAGGTATTATATGTTTGTATTCCTTTTCTAATATTTCCTTGCTGGTATATAGAAATGTGACTGGCTTCTGAATGTTAATCTTATATCCTGCTACTTTGCTGAATTTATGAATCAGTTCAAGTAGTTTTGGGGTTGAGTCCTTAGGGTTTTCTATGTATAGTATCATGTCATCTGCATACAGTGACAGTTTTCTCTCTTCTCTTCCTATATGGATGCCTTTTATTTCTTTTGTTTGTCTAATTGCTGTGGCTAGGACTTCCAAAACTATGTTGAAGAGCAGTGGTGAGAGTGGGCATCCCTGTCTTGTTCCAGATTTGAGTGAGAAGGCTTTCAGTTTTTCCCCATTGAGTATTATATTTGCTGTGGGTTTATCATAAATGGCTTTGGTTATATTCAGGAATGTTCCCTCTATACCCACTTTGGCGAGGGTCTTGATCATGAATGGATGTTGGACTTTGTCAAATGCTTTTTCTGCGTCTATTGAGATGATCATATGATTTTTGACTTTTTTTTTGTTAATGTGGTGTATGATGCTGATAGATTTGCATATATTGAACCATCCTTGTGAACCTGGGATGAACCCAACCTGGTCATGGTGTATAATTTTTTTGGTATGTTGTTGGATTCGGTTGGCTAAGATTTTGTTGAGAATTTTTGCATCTATATTCATCAATGATATTGGGCGATAGTTTTCTTTTTTGGTGTTATCTCTGTCTGGTTTTGGAATGAGGGTGATGGTGGCATCATAGAATGTCTTTGGGAGTATTCCTTCTTCTTCAACCTTTTGAAAGAGTTTAAGGAGGATGGGCACCAGTTCCTCTTTATGTTTGATAAAATTCACCTGTGAAGCCATCTGGTCCTGGACTTTTATTTGTAGGAAGTGATTTTATGACCTCTTCAATTTCATTTCTAGTGATCGGTCTGTTCAGTTGGTCTGTTTCTACTTGATTCAGTTTTGGCAGGCTGTAAGATTCTAGGAAATTGTCCATTTCTTCCAGTTTGTCAAACTTGTTGCCGTATAGTTGTTCATAGTATTCTCTTATGGTTTTTTGTATTTCTGCTGTATCTGTTGTGATTTCTCCTTTTTCATTTATAATTTTGGTTATTTGGGTTCTTTCTCTCCTCTTTTTAGTGAGTCTGGCCAGGGGTTTGTCAATTTTGTTTACCTTTTCAAAGAACCAGCTCTTGGTTTTATTAATTTTCTCTATTGTTTTTTGAGTCTCTATTTTATTGATTTCTTCTTTGATCTTTATAATTTCCTTCCTTCTGTTGACTTTAGGCCTTTTTTGTTCTTCTTTTTCTAATTCATTTAGGTGGAGGGTTAAGTTGTCAATTTGGGATCTTTCTTCTTTTTTGAGAAAGGCCTGTATTGCTATAAATTTCCCTCTGAGCACTGCTTTCGCAGCATCCCATAGATTTTGAGTGGTTGTGTCTTCATTATCATTTGTTTCAAGGTAGTTTTTAATTTCCTTCTTGATTTCCTCATTGACCCATTGGTTTTTTAGTAGCATGTTGTTTAGTCTCCATGCAGTAGGTTTTTTCTCTTTCCTTTTCCCATGGTTGATTTCTAATTTCATGGCATTGTGGTCAGAGAAGATACTTGAGATAATTTCTATGCTCCTAAATTTATTGAGATTAGCTTTGTGTCCCAATATGTGGTCGATTCTTGAGAATGTTCCATGAGCATTTGAGAAGAATGTGTATTCTGCTTTTTTTGGATGTAGTGTCCTGAAGATATCAATTAAGTCTAACTTTTCTATTGTTTCCTTTAGGATCTCTGTTGCTTTATTGGTTTTCTGTCTAGAGGATCTGTCCATTGATGTGAGGGGGGTATTAAGGTCTCCTACTATGATTGTATTCTCATCAATATCTCCCTTTATGTCTGTTAATATTTGTTGTATGTATCTGGGTGCTCCTATATTTGGTGCATGTATGTTGACGATAGTAACATCCTCTCCTTGGATGGATCCCTTAATCATTAAGTAGTGTCCTTCTTTGTCTTTCTTTATGTCTTTTGTTTTAAAGTCTATTTTGTCTGATATGAGCGTTGCGACTCCTGCTTTTCTGTCATGTCTATTGGCGTGAAATATTTCTCCCCACCCTTTCACTTTCAATCTATATGTATCTTTTGTCCTAAGGTGAGTTTCTTGTAGGCAGCATATTGAAGGTTTTTGCCTTTTTATCCACTCAGCCACTCTGTGTCTTTTGATTGGGGCGTTCAGTCCATTGACATTTAAGGTGATATTGATAGATGATTATTTATTGCCATTTGAACCTCGTGTTCCAGTGGATTCTATGGTTCTCCATTCTTCCTTTCTTCTTTTTTTTTTTTTTTGGTTGGATGGTCTCCTGTTATTATCTGCTTGAGTGTATTTTTTTTTTCATTTTTTGCAAATGCAATATTTGGTTTTGGCTTGTGGTTGCCCTGTTTTTTAAGTATGCTAACCCCTTCCCATAATTGTGTGTTTTAGCCTGATGGTCCTGTAAGTTCAAACACTTTATTACTATATTAAAATTAAGAAGAGAAACATACAAACAAACAAAAAGGGTTATTTACTTCCTAACATCCCTTGCCCACATTTTATGGTTTTGATGACTCTTTTTTATTTTTTTTCTTTTTAATTTTATTTTGTTTGAGGCCTGTTCATGATTAAATCTGTATGCTGGCTTATTTGAGTGACTGCTCTCTGATTGCGGTTTCCTCAGTCCTAGTTCTTCCTCTTCTTTTTTTTTTTTCTTTTCTTTTCTTTTTTCTTCCCTTTCCTTCCTTTCTTTTTGGTTTAGAGAAGCCCTTTCAATATTTCCTTTAACCTGGGTTTTGTGTTGCAGTATTCTTTAAGTTTTTGTTTGTTGGAAAAAATTTTTATTTCCCCTTCTGTTTTAAATGATATTCTTGCTGGATAGAGTATTCTAGGTTGCATATTTTTTCCTTTTAGCACTTTAAATATCTCTTGCCATTCCCTCCTGGCCTGTAGTGTTTCTGTAGAGAAGTCAGCTGATATTCTTATGGGGGTTCCCTTGTAGGTAACATTCTGTTTTTCTCTTGCTGCCTTTAGGATCCTCTCTTTATCACTAACTTTTGCCATTTTTATTATGATGTGTCTTTCTGTGGGTCTATTTGGGTTCAGTTTGTTTGGGGCCCTCTGTGCTTCTTGTATCTTGAACCCAGCATCCTTTAGATTTGTGAAGTTTCCAGCGATAATTTCTTCAAATATATTTTCCATCCCCTTACCTTTTTCTACTCCTTCTGGAATTCCTATTATGCATAGATTGGCCCACTTTATATTATCGCATAGGTCTCTTATATTGCTTTCCAGTTTTTTGATTCGGTTTTCTGTCTGTTGACCGGATTGAGTGATTTCCATTATTCTATCTTCCATATCACTGATTCGTTCTTCTGCATTATTCATTCTGGTTTTTACTGTCCTTAGTTCAGTTTGCATCTCTGCAAATGAATGTTCTAGTTTTTCTTGGCTCCTCCTTATATTTTCTAGTTCCTTTCTGAGGGTATCTGCATTACTGTTCATATCTTCTCTTAATTCCTTCAGTATTTTCACTATTTCTCTTTTGAACTCCAGGTCTGTCAGACTGCAGAGATCTGTTTCATTGTTGACTGTTTTAGGTGAGTTCTCCTGTTGGTTTGACTGGGGGTGGTTTCTCAGCTTCTTCATCTTGCTTGTTGTTTTCTTTCTCCTGAGGGAGTTGTACTCTCCATTATCGGGCAGTGTTTGCCTTGTCACTGCCGTGGAATATTTCCTGAGGGCTGGCGTTGTTGGTCAATCTTTTTTGAGGCAGTGTGGCTTTTCTGGAGTGTTAATGGGGCTAACAGTGTTTCTTTGAAGCAAAGGAGGGCTTCCTGAGGGCAGACAGGACTGGGAGGTCCACACCACGATGGTAGCAGATTTCACTTGGTCATGCAGAGCTTGCTCTGGTGTTTTTAGGCTGTGGGGTTCTTGCAGGGGGTTGGTGGTGTTGGGCAGCTGTTCCTCAGGAGTGCAGCACCCTCTGGGGGCTGGAGCAGCTATCTGGGTCACTGAGAACCTAAGAGGCTCTTCCCTAGGGCAGCCCAACTCAGAAGGATGGCCTGTGAATGTAGGCAGATCTTTTCACAGTCTGGCCAAGCTTGTTGCAGCTTTTCTGGGCTGCAGGGGCTCTTCTAGGGGGCTGGTGGTGCTGAGCAGCTATTCCAAGGCAGTGGGGCACCCCCTAGGGGCTTGGGCGGGTAGCAGGGCCACTGGAAACCCAAGAGGCTCCTCCCCAGGGCAGCCTGACTCAGAAAGACCATCTGAGATCTTTTCCCGACTCGGCCAGGCTTGTTGCAGCTTTTCTGGGCTGTGGGGGGTCCTACCTGGAGCTGGCAGTCCTATGCAGCTGATCCACTAGGGCACCCCCTGGGGGCTAGGGTGGGTAGCAGGGCCGTTGGAAACCGAAGAGGCTCCTCCCCGGGGCAGCCCGACTCAGAAAAACCGTCCGGGAATTAGGCAGATCTATTCACTGCCTGGCTAGGCTTGTTCTAGCTTTTCTGGGCTGCAGGCCTTTTCTCAGGGGCTGGTGGTATTTGGTGCTACTCTGCGGAAGTGTAGCCCCTCCAAAGGGCAAGCAGGCCTGTGCAGGGACAGCCCCTGCGGTGGTAGGCTTCAGGCAATTGTTGAGGCCAGCCCTCCTGGATGGCAGGCAGCCCCAGGTTTGGCGAGAGCGTAGGGGGTGGCGGGGGTGGGGGGAGGGGATGTACTGGGAAGCACAGCTTTCAGCTAGCTAGCGGGCCTGTAAGCTTGCTGTGGCGTGGGGGGTATTCTATGGGGACCCACCCCTTCTCTAAGTCATTTTATAACCAAAGTTATATTGAAATGACTTGAGAGGCTTTCCCTCCTTTTCTCTTTTCTGGATCAATCCGTAATAAGATATAAATTATCTATTCCTTGAACTAAGTGGTTCCTCAACTTTCTTTTCTAACTGTAAACTTGGTGACTTGATTATTAAGCTACCATAGCTGTGAGAGTCTTACTAGTGTTTCATTGATTGTGTGGATTAGTCGAGCAAATTCACAGATACCCAAGACCTCAGTGATATCAGAGGGGTTAACCTACCATGGGCACAAAACAGTATGTTTTCCATCATGTGCCCATGGAAACAGGATGAAATGGGAGTTCCACAGCCACCTGGTATCTGTTTTTATTCATTTGTTTTCTTAAATTTTACCCACAGAAACTTTGATGTATAAGTTGTATCTGATGTATTACAAAGAAGCCCCCCTCAACTCACCCCAACCCCAGCTGGCTTCCTGGACTCTCCATCATAGCACACTGCTTTATTTTACTGCTTCTCTCCTGCTGCACTCCTCTCATTACTATCTGTCTGATTTTTTTTTTCTTTTGCTTTTTAGGGCTACACTCGCAACATATGGAGTTCCCAGGCTAGGGTCGAATCAGGGCTATAGCTGCAGGATCCTTAACCCACTGCACAAGGCTAGGAATCGAACCTGCAACCTCATGGTTCCTAGTCAGATTTGTTTCCCCTGCGCCATGATGTGAACTCCACGTCTGTCTGATTGTTATGGCTCTACAGGAGAATTGGGTTCTTTAAGCCTGAAGACAAAGAGATTGATGAAAGGGTTGGTTTTGGCAAGATTGGAGTAGTGGGCTGCTGAGGGAGAGGGTTTCATCTCTGCTAACTTGGCAGGTGACAGGAAAGAAATTCTCATGCTGTGCGTAGTTTCGTGATGGAGAGATTCTGCAGTAGACACAGGGTGTGGGTGTCAACACGCAGTGGCTTAAAGAACTTGGGGCCATGCACACTCAGTCTTGTCAGTTTAAACTGCTTCCATAAGCTTTGCATCACGATTCTCCGAATCTCACTCTCAGAGCTAGAATGAAACCAGAACACGTGACACTGCTATTCAGACGGCTCCCATTCGTCTTAGTACATATTACTTTGAACCATAGTACTGATTTTCGTATCATTTTATTTTCATTTCTCATTTGGCTGAGGACACAGTGCATGCAGAGGAGCTTATTCGTCAGTGACTACCCGGCACACACAGTCCATGCGATGGCAGTTAAGCTGAGATCCAGCGACTAACAAACAAGCCGTAAAATCTGAAAGGCAGGATTTCTTAGGGTAGATCAGTTATAATAATTTTACATCTCAGTATTTCACAAACCTGACGTTTTGTATAATAAACAATTAACTGCCTGCTTTTGACATTTGAAAGTTAATGTGAAGGGAGTTATAAAACAGACACTGTAAACATCACCTCCCAAAGTGAGGTGGTAAATGGCTATCGGCCTCCGGGAGGCTAAGACCTAATTATTCCTCACAGTGCACTCTGTCCCTTTTTACTACCCGTTTGGGTTTCATTGTCTTTGATAAACAAGATAATTGATATAAATGAATGTGATCCTGTAAAATGGCTCCCCAATTGCAGGTTTTCATGCCAGAGGTGTAATTTTCCTGATGGCACATCACTGCTAATCTTTAAATGGGTAGGTCGGTGATCTGCCTTTAATAAGGAGACATTAGGTGAATCTCTGCTTACCAGAGCTGATAAAAACATTGGGTGTATCCAGGGCACAGGAAGAAATGACTAATGGTCATGTTCACGAGCCAGAGCAGGGGGTTTAGAGTTGGGAATGCAAGAGAACGCTCTGGGGCATGGAAAGGAGATGCAGTCCTCCTCAGGAAGAGGGCAAGGGCAGGGTCTGCTGAAAAGGGAGGTCTGGCCACACGTGGCTTTCCCCTCATTCTCTGGCCCCAGCTCTAAGTGGTCACTTAGAATGGTGATTTTGCCGATCTGGCTGACCCCTGGGCTGAAGATAGCAGTCAAAGAAGCCCTAAAGTGCTTTCTCCTCTTATTTGCCAGAAGAGGACTGGGGCTTTACAGAACTACCATGTTTGTCCCTTAAATTAATGCTCAGCTGTCTCCATCCCCTCTTGGAAGGCTCTTTAGGAAATGTCAAGGGCCAAGCAAGCAGAAGAGGGGCTGGGGGAAGGCTGGAACAAGATCACTGGCAACCTGTGGGAAGAATGAATGAAAGAGAAAGGGGGCAAACACTTAGCAGAGAGGGTAAAATGGTATAGCCTAAAAGAATGACTTCTTTCAGGGCGATGATGTGCAACTTAGCACTCCAGAGTCTTGGTGTTTTAAAAGAGTAATCATAATTACTTACTTGTCTGGGGCATCTAATATTTGGCTTTAAACACTAATTTAAGCTCACGGCAAGGAAAACCAGGGCGAGATGAGATTTCTTCCCGGCAGTTTTCGTTGGCAGTGTTATCACACAGCCTTTCAAAGATCCAGCACACTAAGGGTAGTCTGCTGTCCAGTTGAATGTCATCTCTTCACCGAACGGGTGGGCCGCCTCCCTCCCCTCTCTCTCTCTTGAAAGGTTAGCCTTTCTTCCGAATAGTGCAGGTTTTTCCAGCAACATCTGTCAACTTGGCAACGAGCACACCCTAAGGAAATTACAAACATTTGAAGACCATCTAAATACAGTGGGGAACCTGTCCTCTCCTCCTTCTCTCCTCTCCCCCTCTGCCTTCCCTCAAGAAGCGTAGGGCACCCACATGGCATTTATCACTGTCCATATCACTGATAAACCATAAGCCTATTTGTGTCTTTGATTTTTAAAAATGTGTTTTGACTTGTCCACTCAATTCAATAGCTCATGGAACCTCAAGGCAGTGACTCTCCTGGAAGGCAGGTTGTGGGCAGACCCCTTTGTTTAATGAAGAGAGACCCCTACCCACCCCACTGTTAGCACAGAGAGCCTTCTTTGGTCTAATGACTCTCTCCATGATCTTCATCTGATTCAGTAGGTCAGAACTTGCTGCCCCAGCAAATATCGACCAGGAGGAACTGCTTTCTTGGTTATTCTGAAACTGCCAGCCGTGGATTACACTAGCAGGTGCTAATAGGTTTTTGCTGGTCAGTAGAATTGTTATTGGCTCTTCCTTCCCCTGCGCCCTGTCCTTTTACATTTAGAGAGTGGCTCAGGAGAATGAAAGTCTCTCCTCTTGTGTAATTCCTGGATTTCTGAAATGCTAGTTCCACCTGCCCATTGCATGTGGGGAAAAGCCTGGCTCTTCATGGCCAGGGAAGTACCAAACCTGCATCTTGGACTTCTCTGAAAGTCTCAAGACTCTTTTGTAAGCATGACAATTTATTCTTTCAACATTCCTAAGAAGGTAGAAGAAGGGACTCTTTTCTTTACGGGTAAAGAAACTGGGTCATAGGGCAGTTAAACGGCCTCCTTGAGGTTGCCTGGGGACATGGTTCACAGAACTGACGCGAGCTTTTCAGGTGCCTGCTTGCCGGCCGTGGCCTTGTCTGGTGGGTGCTCAAGCCAAAGGCAGGCAGGGGATAGCAAAGATATT
The DNA here is from genome assembly GCF_016906955.1 of Phacochoerus africanus. NCBI lineage: Eukaryota > Metazoa > Chordata > Mammalia > Artiodactyla > Suidae > Phacochoerus > Phacochoerus africanus. Next base: position 35,064,892 of record NC_062552.1, on the reverse strand, counting down.
CCATCTCAAAGTTAAAGTATGTAGACATGATGCAAAGAGAACTAGCACTTGGCAATAAGATAACTTTCCTAACTGACAGGTCCCCAAATTTTCATAATAAAGTTCCATTTAAAAACACACTCATTTTTCATTTCCCAAAGCACTAAGTATAAGCCATGAAAGAATACGTAATTGAAAATAGTTTCAGAGGGAGTACCCATTGTGGCACAATGTCCATAAGGATATAGGTTCAATCCTTGGCCTCACTCAGTGGGTTAAGGATCTGGCATTGCCGCAAGCTGTGGCATAAGTTGCAGCTGTGGCTCTGATCTGGTATTGCTGTGGCTGCAGCCAGCAGATGCAGCTCCAGTTCAACACGTAGCTTGGAGACTTCTGTATGCTGCAAGTGCAGGCCCTCCCAACCCAAAAAGGAAAAGAGAATAGTAGCAGAAGCCTTTTTTTTTTTTTTTTGTCTGTGCCCATGACATTCAAAAGTTTCTAGGCCAGGTTTGAACCCATGCTACAGCAGTAACCTGAGCCACAGCAGTGACAACACTGAGTCCTTAACCTCTAGGCCACCAAGGAACTCCCAGAAGACTCTTTTTAAATTGCCTTTTATTGTATTTTAGACAAGACTTAAAATCGTACACTTTAATTCTACTGGAAAACACATCTATTCCTTGAATCTAGATTAACTTGGGCCTCCAGAGAGCAGGGTAAATTGTATATGTTGCTGAGTTTGTTTTGTTTTGTTTTGTTTTTTTCTGATAACAGCTTTACATACGACAATGAGTGAAGTTGTTCCAGGTCACTTGCAAGACTTCGTCAGTCTTTGAAACTAGTAGACAGATTTCCTCAGGGACCCCAAGTTCACCTGCTGGGAAGTAAAACCTCAGTCTCACCCAGGGAATTGCTCAGCCTCCCCAGCCCTGGGCTGACCCCTCAGGCTAAAACTGGGAGAGCCCAGGGAGTCAGTTTTCCCCTCAGGCGACCTGTGGGCTTTTGATTCCAGAGCCTCAATTCTGAGGGCTCAATATCCAGAAGTGCAGACTCGCTTTTAACCATTTGTTTCTTCTAAATTCCAATCTTGCTCCCCTGAGATTCTCAGAGACTCCTTCCTTTTCACACAGCTCAATCCAGGATGGTTTGTGGGAACTAAAACAAGTGAGACTTTGCCATCTTCTCTGACCTTTCTGTCTCTACCTGCAAAACGTGTGGCAGGAAGTTTCTGCCAGAGCGGAACTGGAGAAGCATAACTGGCCACAGATGTGACTGGGACATTTTTTGTAAAATGTGAAGAACTCCACTTAATGTTTGAATGTCTTACCGCTGGTAACTGTTGTTAGTAAAACCTCAATATTTAGGAGTTCCTGCTGTGGCTCAGTACGTTAAGAATCTGACCTCAGTGGCTCAGGTTGCTACAGAGGCAGGTGTGGGTTCCGTGCCCAACCCAGTGCAATGGGTTAAAGGATCTGGTGTTGCCAGATGCAGCCTAGGTCACAGCTTCAGTTGGAACGCAATCTCTTTGGTGGGTATGGCATTTAAAAAAAAAAAAAAAAAAGACAAACCTCAAATTTTGTAGTTGTTGATACATTGTAAAGGGCCATAATTCAAGATCTTAAGACTAAAGAGTTATCCATTATCTCAGAATCATTCTGACTTCAAATTAAAGTTTGAACCAAATGTCTCCTCCAGCTTAAAATTTAAAGAAAAAAGAAAAAGAGAAAAGCTACTGTTGTTAAAGGGAAGTTTTAAATAAAACACACAAAAATTTCCTTGCAGACTGCAGGTTATTTTGTGGACCTTTGAAAAACCTTTTGCACACCTTCGTTCTGTTTTTAACATGAAGGAGAAATATTCCCTCAAGCCATGGTGACATCTCTGATCTTGAGTCATAGAATTGTTGTGGCCTGACAAGACCTTTCAACCAGTAGTGCAGAACAAAAATAAATGTTGATTTCAACATCTTTTAGGACATAACGAAAAATAAATCCATGTAAAACTCTTATGATACTACTCATAGAAAAAGATACTCTTTCTTTACATTGGAACTTAAAAAAAATTTTTTTTTGAGAAAGAGTGTTCAAAATATGCAAGACCAATTTCAATGACTCTGTATGTTAGGTATTTTTTCCCATATCAGCTTGAATAACCTGTCCTGATGTAGGGGGCAGATGTAGCGTTGCTTTTTCTGATAGATTATGTCCAGAGAAAAGAAAAAATCATCCCAATGAGATATTTCCTGTTAGTTCAAACACAGAGTTGGATGTTTGAGCTCTCTTTTTTCTTACATCTGGAAATTCCTTTGTCCTGAATTGAAAAGCCTCGCCTACAGAGTGACTCTGTTTGATACACTGCAGTGGTCACCGCTGCTAAACATCTGATGCTTGATTCTTTAAGGTCTTTTTGAATTGAAGATTTTCACAGCTAGAATCTCTGGCATGAATGCTGGAGTTTGAAAACTGCACCTAAGAGAGCAAACCTCTTAAGTGGTTGGTTCTGGAACATGGTTTCTCTCCGAGGGAAAGAGAGAGTATAAGAGGGGACTCACTGGTCCTGCTGAACTCGGGACACCTGAGATCCACCCACCTCACCTTGGCCCTGGGGGTAACCACCGCTGATTCCTCACCTTTGTCTTCTAGAAAACTGTCATTGCCTCTGAATTATTTGGGCTGTAGCTTTATAAAATCACAACGTTTGCACGTTTAGGGAGGAGGGAGAGCCATATTTGAAGTTTGGAAGAGTGGTACCTCTTCCTATCACTGGCTAAATCGAGCCCAGCATGATTGTCAGAGTCCTTGTAATCTCAAGATGTGGTGTGATTTGAGCAGCCTCGGAGATGTCAGAGTTGGAGCCATAACAGGAGTGATGAGAACACTGGGATTATGCTACTGAGACAGACAAAAATGAAAATGAAGGGAGGAGAGGCTCAGAGGCATGAGACTCCAGCATGGAGAAGGCATTGTCTGTTCTCTGTCCTGGGCTTCCCTGCAGATACGGAGAGCTGATCATGACCAAATCCCCTGGAATTGTGTTAGGAAGCAGCCTTTCCACAGAGCTGGGACCCGGGAGATAATGTGGGGAAGGAAAAGTTTGAAAGGTTTTTCTTTAGTGTCGTGATGTGACATAGGCTTGAAAAGTGATTGTTTTTTAACCTGATACATAAGACTAGGACTTAATGTAATTTAGTGCCAATGTGGCAGAATACATTTTTGTAGCTTTTTGATAGTTTCCAAGGAAGATGGGCTTGTGTGCTCTAATTAGCTATTGTTCTTTTACAGCTGTTCAGACATAACAGCTGTGGGTATTTTTTCCTTTAGAGTAAGGTGACAGGAGGTTAGATTGCAGTTAGGTTGGAAGCTTGCCTGGTCGGCCACGAGGTCCTTGCAGGCCTGGGGACAGGCCCTGAGGAAGAGTCCCCCTTCTAAAAAAGCATGCGCCTGCGGGGGAGTCTCTAGGTGTGACCATAAACCAGTAATCCTAGTTGTCTTTTTGAAAGAAATCTTTGGTATCTCTGAAAATCTTGGCAACAGAGAAGACTCTAGTCTGAGGTTATTAAGCACTTGATGGCTGCGTGAGGCACTGTGCTGCTAGGAAACAATTTGTGACGAGAACAGCCAGGGAAAATGTTGAGTGAAGCCCAACACAAGCACTGTTTTTTTTTGAAGATGACAATCCTCTGTAAGTACTAAGTGCTATTTCATTTTTAAAAATCTACTTCAAGTGGGTTTTTCCCCCTACCTCTCAAAGGTGATCTCTGGAGACAGTTAAATAACATGTCAGTCTTATCTTTAAATATAGCCAGTACAGGTGGCCCTCAGGTCATGTCCTAGTGAAGTAATACTGCCTTTTAAAAAATTTATTCCTCCTGAATTAAATTTACGGGCAGGCTCTTGGCCACTCCTGGTGCTGCGTAAGAACAGAGGACAGTGAAACTGTTTTCAGATCACTTTTTTGCCAGTTCCCCACAGTCGGAGTCAATATTCACACACTTGCAGAACGTATACACTTTGTTAACATGCACGTTTTGCATTCAGAAGCAGCAAATTTAATTTGTCTGAACAGAATTGCTATGTGCGCGGAGGGGGAAAAGTAATTTCGACCCAGGCACTTCCCTCTTGCCTTTGCTCCTAGCACAGGCTATTGTAATAGGTGTGTAGCCCAAGGACAGCAAAGGAAAACCAGAGACAGACGCGAGATGCTAGATTTTGGCAGTACAATTTTGTAAACAAAGTGACACAAATTGGGGCAGAAATTCCAGTGGGACAAAGAAGGAAACTGGAAGACTGGAAGTACAGCACAAAGCTGAGTCCCATCCAGATGGTGTTTTTAATAAATTTATCAAACGCATATGAAAGATGGTAATGAACATTCAGATGGGGAGTGGCCTGGCCCCTACGGGAAGAACAACAGCATGGCACCTTCTGTGCATTGCAGTCAGTCAGAATCACTCTCTAATTTTCCCCAGGAAAAAAGACCCCAGAACTTATTCGAGCCATTGAGTAATTATTAGGCAGTCCAGCTAGGCAGGCTGAGGTCTGTGTTTCTAGGGAGAAGAATTAATAACAATATTTCCTGCTGAAGTGGAGAAAGTGGACTATATTAGAAAACCCAGTGGTGACATACAGGACAGACCTCTTCTGCGAGAACTCTTATAGTATGAGTAAAATAAATGGCAATACTATCAGGCATAAGAGAGCTTTGATAGTCTTTAAAAGCCACATCGTTATATGCATTTCTCCTCTTCCTCATGTTCTCCCCCAAATGGTTTCCCTATTAGAAAAAAAAATTTCCAGGAGTTCCCTTTCATGGCTCAGCAGTAAACAAACCTGACCAGGATCCTTGAGGATGTGGGTTCAATCCCTGACCTTGCTCAGTGGGTTAAGGATCCAGCCTTGCTGCGAGCTGTGGTGTAGGTTGCAGATGCGGCTTGGATCCTGCCTTGCTCTGACTGTGACGCAGGCCAGCAGCTGTAGCTCCAATTCGACCCCTAACCTGAGATCTTCCATATGCCACAGCTGCAGCCCTAAAAAGAGAGAGAGAGAAAAAAAATTTTTTTCAGTCTTCCATGAGTGGCCAGACTTTCTGTATGTTGGGATAAGCTTTTAGGAGAAGAGAAGTTGAGAGGGCTAAGGGTGTCTGAGAGATCCAGACTTTGAAAAACAATGAACAGTGCAGTGCTTATAAAGCAGGCTCTTCTGAAGTGAGCAGATTTGTTTTCTTTTTAATGTTAAGGTCAAGACCCAGAAATTGATCATACTTTACTTTTCTAAGGAAACTTTCCCTGAGAAAGAAATTTTTTCTGCTTTATTCAGTAACTTTTGGATTTTCTAGCTTTGGTAAGGAGCTATGTTAAGCAGGGTTAAGTGCCACAACCTACATAGGCATGCTTCTCCAGCTCTAATTCATTCATTCAGCAAATATTTATTTAATACCTACTCTATGCTAGGTATTCCTTCTAGTCAATTGGGAATACAGCAGTGGAAAAAAGAAACAAAAGTTTCTGCCCTTGTGAAACTCACATTCTAAATCTCTGATTGTCAGGTTGGATCAGACTGAAATACTGATTTGGATGTTAAAAATTGGTACAGGGCTGGAACAATTGTCTTCTTGGTTATTTACGGAAAGTCATTATCCACAGTATCTATGCCTAGATCCCTGTTCTTCTCTTCTTTCCACCTGTTGGCATCATTTGGTCATTATATTGTTTTTTGTTTATTTGTTTTTTGTTTTTAAGGCCACACCCTCAGCATATGGAGATTCCTAGGCTAGGGGTCCAATTGGAGCTGTAGTTGCCGCCCTACACCAGAGCCACAGCAATGCGGGATTCACGCTGTGTCTGTGATCTACACCACAGCTCACAGTAAAGCTGGATTCTTAACCCACTGAGCAAGGCCAAGGATCCAACCCACATCCTCATGGATACTAGTTGGGTTCATTAACTTCTGAGCCATGACAGGAACTCTGGTCATTATATTGTTAATATGACTCATTATTTAAAAAACAGGAGAGAGAATTAAGAAAGATGGCACTGTGTATGTATATGTCCATGTTTATCTATGTTGGGCACGCTCTGTAGATTCAGACTTTGAAAAACATTAATGAACAGTTATGTCAAGATCAAAATAGAGACTATGGAATACTATTCTCCAGCTCATATATACAGGATTTTTTGCTAAGAAGGCAAAGTTTTGTTGTTGTTGTCCTTTACAGCTGCACCTGCATATGGAAGTTGCTGGGCCAGGGTTCGAATAGGAGCTCCAGGCCTTTGCCACAGCCACAGCAACACCAGATCCAAGCTGCACCTGTGACCTATGCTGCAGCTTGCAGCAACACCGGATCTTTAACCCATTGAGCGAGACCAGGGATCCAACTGCATCTTCATGGGTACTAGTTGGATTCTTAACCTTTGGACCCACGATTGGAACTCCAAGAAGGCAAAGTTCCTTAAATGTAGCATGTTAGACTACCTTAAGATTCCAGAGGGTGATATTACTAGGACAGTTTTGCTTAGAGAAAATGTTGGAGACCGAAAGAATCTTCTTTAGTAAACCCATTTATAAATATGTCTTTAGAAAAGGTATTCTGAGTGCTTGTCCCAACCTCATTTCCCAAAGAGCTGGAAACCATACCAGTAATGATTTTGTGGTTGTCAGTGATGCCACTGCACTAATTGACCACTGGTTAAAATCAGATTATCTAGGGATAAAATCATGAAGCAATAAGGTAGTTTAGGAGGAAATTGACGAACTCAGGGAGAATCAACAAGGACAACCATTAAGACCTGGTGGATACCACAGAGGATATCAGCTTTCTAAAGGATCCTAAAAGGCTTATCCTTCCCAGCCCCCTGGAATTACATGCCATCTTTTTAGTTTTCATATAAACAATTTAAAAATGTGTGGGACTCCAGTATTCCGGAGTTCCCGTCGTGGCACAGCGGAAACAAATCTGACTAAGAACCATGGGGTTCCGGGTTTGATCCCTGGCCTTGCTTAGTGGGTTAAGGATCTGGCGTTGCCATGAGCTGTGGTGTAGGTCACAGACGAGGCTTGGATCTGGCATTGCTGTGGCTGTGGCGTAAACTGGAGGCTACAGCTCCAATTAGATGCCTAGCCTGGGCCTCCATATGCTGCAGGCACGGCCCTAAAAGGACAAAAGACAAAAAAATAAATAAATAAAAAATCCAGTATTCCATTTGTGTAAAAGAACATAAAGGACATATATGTAAAGTTTGGATGCTCACATGCTTCCCATCCAGCTTGAGAAATAGAACCCTATCAAGCCTTTACAGCCTTCTGTGTGTCCCTCCCTCAGTCACACCCTTATTCTCTTCCTGTCCAGAGGTCACTGTCCATCTGAATTTGTATTTATTACGCCCTGTTACCACATAGATGAGATTCACTAGGAATCTGTCATTAAACAATGGAAGTGGAATTAGTAGCCCTTGTTTTTTTCCTAACTTGCTCTTACTAACCAACTTTCTAAGATTGATCCTTGTTGATACTCATAGCTCCAGTTCATTTATTTTCAGTAGTTTTTGATCGATAGTGAAATTTTAAAACTTGGTGGACAGGTTAAACAGCAGATGTAACACACCTGAAGGGAGGTAGTGAACACAAATAGTAGTTTTAAAGAGGTTTATGGTGTCATGTCTTCTGTTTAAGTCTTTGAACCATTTTGAGTTTATTTTTGTGCATGGTATGAGGGTGTGTTCTAGTTTCATTGAACTGCCCGGTTTTCCCAGCACCACTTGCTGAAGAGACTTTTTCCCATTTTATATTCTTGCCTCCTTTGCTGAAGATTAATTCACCATAAATGTCTGGGTTTATTTCTGGGCTCTCTATTCTGTTCCATTGATCCATATATCTGTTTTTGTACCAGTACCACAATGTTTTGATTACTATAGTTTTGTAATATTGTCTGATGTCTGGGGGGAGTTATACCTCCTGCTTCCTTTTTATCCCTTGGGATTGTTTTGGCAATTCCAGATTTTTCATGATTCCGTATAAATTTTTGGATTATTCTAGTTCTGTGAAGAATATCATGGGTAATTTGATATTGATCACATTAAATCTATAGATTGCTTTGGGTAGTTTGGCCATTTTAACAATATTAATTCTTCCAATCCAGGAGCATGGACTATCTTTCCATTTCTTTGACTCCTCCTTAATTTCCTTGATTAATGTTTTATAGTTCTCAGCATATAAATCTTTTACAAGTCCTTAGTCAGCTTTATTCCAAGGTATTTAATTTTGGGGGGTGTGATTTTATTTTATTTTATTTTATTTTGTCTTTTTGCCATTTCTTGGGCCGCTCCTGTGGCATATGGAGCTTCCCAGGCTAGGGGTTGAATCAGAGCTGTAGCCACCAGCCTACACCAGAGCCACAGCAACACAGGATCCAAGCTGCATCTGCAACCTACACCACAGCTCACGGCAATGCCGGATCCATAACCCACTGAGCAAGGCCAGGGGTGGAACCCACAACCTCATGGTTCATAGTTGGATTCATTAACCACTGCTCCGTGACAGGAACTCCCAAGGGGTGTGATTTTAAAAGGCATTGTATTTTTATATTCCTTTTCTAATATTTTATTGTTAGTATATAGCAATACAACTGATTCTTGAATGTTAATCTTGTATGCTGCTACTTTGATAAATTTGTTTATCAGATCAAATAGTTTTTCTGTAGAATCCTTAGGGTTCTCTATATATAGTATCATGTCATCTGCATATAGTGACGATTTTACCTCCTTTCTTCCAATTTGGATACTTTTTATTTCTTTTGTTTGTCTGATTGCTGTGTCTAGGACTTCCAATACTATGTTGAATAAAAATGGTGAGAGAAGACATCCTTGTCCAGATTTTATCAGGAAGGCTTTTTCAGCTTTTCTGCTTTGAATATTATATTGGCTGTGGGTTTGTCATAAATGCCTTTTATTATGTTAAGATATGTTCTCTCTATACCCACTTTGGTAAGAGTTATTATCATGAATGGGTATTGAATTTTGTCAAGTGGTTTTTCTGCATCTATTGAGATGATCATGTGGTTTTTGACTTTTTTGTTAATGTGGTATGTTAATTAATTTGCATATGTTAAGCCACTTGTGAACTTGGTCATGGTGTATGATCTTTTTTATGTGTTGTTTGATTCAGTTGGCTGAACTTTTGTTGAGAATTTTTGTGTTTATATTCATCAAAGATATTGGCCTATGATTTTCTTTTTTTGGTAGTGCCTGGTTTTGGTTCTCTGACATAAATCATACAAATGTTTTATTAAATGTTTCCCAAGGCAATAGAAATTAAAAAAATAAACAAACAAATAAAAACTAATCCAACTTACAAGCTTTTTCACAGCAAAGGAAACCATTAAAAAAACCGAAAATACAACCTATGAAATTTGAGAAAATAGATGCAAATGATGCAACTGACAAGGGCTTAATCTCTAAAACATACAAACAACTCATATAACTCAACTCCAAAAAAAAAAAACACAATTGAAAAATGGGCAGAAAATCTTAATAGACATTTCTCCAAAGAAGACATACACATGGCCAATCGGCACATGAAGACATGCTCAACATTGCTAATTATTAGAGAAGTGAAGTGCAAATCAAAACTAGAATTATGTACCACCTCACCCTGGTCAGAATGGCCATCGTTAATAAGTCTACACATGGAATTCCCACTGTGGTACGGTGGGTTAAGAATCCAGTTGCAGCAGATCAGGTAGCTGTGGAGGTGTGGGTTCAGTCCCTGGCTCTGGTGCAATTAAAGGATCTAGAATTTCTGCAGCTGCAGCTCAGGTTGGATTCAGTCCTTGGCCCGAGAACCTCCGTATGTCAAAGTTGCGGCCATTAAAAAAAAGTCTACAAATAACAAATGCTGGAAAAGGTGTGGAGAAAAGGAAATACTCCTTGACTGTTGGTGGTAATGTAATTTGGTACAACCACTATGGAAAACAGTATGGCATTTCCTTAGAAAACTAAAAATAGAACTACCATATCATCCAGCAGTCTCATGCCTCGGTATATATCCAGACAAAACTATAATTCAAAAAGATACATGCACCCATATGTTCACAGCAGTACTATTTACAGTAGCCGAGACATGGAAACAACCTGAGTGTACATTTACAGATGAATTGATTTAGAAGATCTGGTATGTATATACAGTGGAATATCACTCAGCCATAAAAAACAAATGAAATTATACCATTTGCGACAACATGCATGCAACTAGAGATTATCATACTAAATGAAGTAAGTCGGAAAGAGAAAGACAAACACCATATGATCACTTACATGTGGAATCTAAAATGTGGCACAAACGAACCTATCTACAAAGCAACCTATCTACAAAGCAGAAACAGACTCATGGACATGGAGAACAGACTTTTGGCTGCCAAGGGGGAAGGGGAAAGAGTGGCATGGACTGGGAGTTTGGGGTTAGTATATGTAAACTGTTACATTTAGAATGGATAAGCAATGAGGTCCTACTCTATGTAGCACAGGGAACTATATCCAATCTCCTGATAGAACATAATGGAAAATAATATTTAAAAGAATGTATGTATGACTTTGCTGTATAATAGAAATTGGCACAATATTGCAAATCAGCTATAATTTTTAAAAATATAGTAATTTTTAAAAAATTTCCCATAATGCTTCACAAAGTGGTAAAGAGGGAAAAAAATGAAAGGAAGGTTAATAAATATAGAGAATAGAATTAAAAGTTCCAACAGAGGTCTGATGGGAATTCTAGAAGAAAAAAACAGAAAATGAGGGACAATCAATACTCACAGAAATAAGGGTTAAAATGTTCCAGACTTGATAAAAGCTGTAAATGCTTATATTCAGTCCTGAGCAGAACATATTTAATCTATGTCTAGGTAGAGCATAGTAAACTTGCAAAATCCCAAAACAAAAAATAAAACTTTAAAATTAACTGTAGAGGAAAAATTTGCTAACAGAGGGATAGCAGACTGTAACAGATATGACAGTAGAAGCCAGAAGACTATGGAATAATATCTTCAAAGTGCTGAAGAAAAACAGCTTTTCATTTAGAGTTCTATTTTTCACGAATGGTGGCACAATACACTTTCAAACAAAGACTTGCTGATTACTAATGGACGTGTCTTAGAAGGAAGTTGAACCAAGAAGAAAGGAGGTTATAAAAAAAATAAAGTTTGGAGTTCCCGTCGTGGCTCAGTGGTTAACAAATCTGACTAGAAACCATGAGGTTGTGGGTTCAATCCCTGCCCTTACTCAGTGGGTTAAGGATCTGGCGTCCATGAGCTGTGGTGTAGTTCGCAGATGGGGCTCGGATCCTGAGTTGCTGTGGCTCTGGCATAGACCAGCAGCTACAGCTCTGATTCAACCTCTAGCCTGGGAACCTCCATATGCCACGGGAGCGGCCCTAGAAAAGGCAAAAAGACCAAAAAAAAAAAAAAAGTAATGGTGAATAAATTGTGAATGTGGATAAGTTTTGACTATATGAAATAATAATAATAATGACTGATTTAGAGAGTATAGATCAAGGTAGAACTAAAATGTTAGGTAAGAATAACAAGCTGAGGGTGGGTGATTTGTATGAAAAAGTATTAAGATCTTTTATACTGCCAAGGAGAGGCGAATAGGTGATATTTAATTTTAGGCATGGCTAAGTCTGGTGTACATGTCTAAAATTTTGCAAAGAATAGAAATAGACTATATCATTTCCGAACTAAATCAATAGAGATAGCTGGTGGGGAAAATAAAGGAAATTCAGTCCAGTAGAAAACAGGAACAGAGTAGGAGGAGAGGTGGAAGAACAAACAAAAAAAACCTGGTGACTAGAAAGTAAAAGTGAATTAACATACATCAGTAATAACACTTAGTACAAGTGATGTAAATCCACCAGTTAAAACACAAAGGACACTGAATTTTCCAAAAATCTAGTTAAATGTTATTTACAAGAGACTTGAAAAATAGAACAGCCATTTTAAGGAAATAGTAGCCAAAATAAAGGTGCTGTTTTTATTCGACATCAGACAATGTAGATTTTAGGGCAAAGGCATTATTAGGGGTAAAGAATGATACTACATAATGACAAAAGGTTAAAATCCACCAGTAAGATGTAATTCTAAAGTGCTATACATGAAATGACATGGTCTCAAAACATATAAAGCAAAAATTGATGGAATTATAAGGAGAAATTGTAAGATCTACAATCATAGAAATTTAAACAGACCTCTCCCACTAATTAGCACATAAGTGATTTGATTTCAACACAGTAAGTTTTATAGTAGATATATGTATAACTAGACATTTCCCAAATTAGAGAGTACACATTATCTTCAGACACTTGTAAAAAAAAAAATTTTTTTTTTTTTTTTAGGGCCTCACCCGTGGCATATGGAAGTTCCCAGGCTAGGGATTGAATCAGAGCTGCAGCTGCAGGCCTACACCACAGCCACAGCAACATGGGATCCAAGCTGCATCTGTGACCTACACCACAGCTCACAGCAACGCTGGATCCTTGAGCCACTGAGCAAGGCCAGGGATCGAACCCATGTCCTCATGGATACTTGTTGGGTTTGTTACCACTGAACCACAATGGGAACTGCCACACTTTTTTATTTACGTTATAATGTAATTAAAAATCAGTAACAAAAGAATAACTTGAAAAGTTAAAAACATACCTAAGAATAATTTATGGATCAAAGAAAAATCACAGTGGAAATTAGAGAATACTTAGATGGAGTCAACTTTTAAAACACTTTATATCAGACAGACCCAAATGGAGGGACATTCTACGTAATACTTGACCAATAGTCTTCAAAACACTGTATATCAAAATTTAAAGATAAAGAGAGATATGAGGTAAAATATTAGCTTTAAACACATTTATTAGAAAAGAAGAAAAAATGAGTTAAGCATTTGCTTCAAATATTTAGAAAAAATAGAATAAATCCAAAGGGATAGAAGGAAGAAATAATGAAAAGAGCATAATTTAGTGAAGTAGGAAATAGAGTCAGCAAAGTCAAAAATTGGTTTCTTGAAAACATTAATAAAGTCAATAAACATGTATAGGACTGACCAAAAAAGAAAGAAAAGTACAGATGAAAATATTTGGAATGATTTTAAAAAAAGCATAAAAATTTTTATGCCAGTACATGAAAGGTTAAACAAAAAAAATTCCTCAAAAGGCCAAAAATATCTAGGTAATTTTGAAAAAAGAGGGGAAAGGAGAGGGAGGAGAGGTATTCACTTTATCAGAGTTTGAGATACTGTAAAATTATAGTAATTAAAACAGCGTGGAGGGGTAACGCAGAGGGCGCTTCCATTGAGGTTGCAACTGTGAGTAACGGTGGGCAATGCGAAAAATACAATATTAAATTAAAAAAAAAAAAACCAGCACGGTATAGGCACAAGGCTGGGCAAATCAGGGAAACAGCACAGATCTTAAAAACAAATGCAGATACACCTGAAAACTTTATATGTGATTAAAGTAACATGAACTAGTGGGGAAAGGATGGACTCTTCATTAAATGATGCTGGGGAAATTGGCTAACTATAGGAATAAAAGATGAAACTAGATCTGTATTTCATAGCATACCAAAAATAAGTCCTAAGTAGATTAAAGACTCAAATGTGAAAAGCAAAATTTGAGAACTTTTAGAAGAAAATGTATGGGAAGGTATCTTTATAAATTTGGGTTAGGAAAGAGTTTATAAGAAAAGGAAAGCACAAATCACAAAGGAAAAGATTAAATATTTCAACTCAGTACATTAACCAAGAAAGGACTGGCATCCTGCCAAAGAGGTAACTCGTAGCCTTGAGTGTAATCCCACTTCTGCGTATGTGTGTGTGTTGTGTGTGTGTGTAAATACATGCATATATATTTTATATATTCCTTGAAGAAACTCTTACCTGGGTATACAAGAAGACACCTTTGTTTGTAATCACAAAGAAAACAGTGGTAACAATCTAAATGTCCCTTTGGTATATTTACACATTGAAATATTTTATATACTTTACACAAATGAACGAGATTTATCTGCCTTGAATGTTTCTTCCTCCTTGTTTAATGTTTATGGCAGATGTTAATATTGCTGATCAGATATTTCCTTTCTTCCCCTTGGTACACAGCAAGATTGCCCTCTCCCATCCCCTTTAAAGTTGAGTAAGGCCATGTGACTTGCCTTAGACAACAGAATGTGAGCAAGGTGACTTGTGTTGCTTTGGGGGAAGTTTTAAGAGCCGATACCCAGTTCACTCTCTTCTCACTGCTGCTGTGGTTGGAAAAGCACATACCAATACAAAGCCTCTGTCACTAGGTTCCCTGAATGATGCGATGCTTAGAGCCACGTTGCATCATTGAATGGATAGAGTGGATGAGAAATAAATGTATGCTCTTCAAGCATCTGGGAATGGATGCTGTCTCCTACTGCAGCCCAAGATAGCTACAGTGTGATTTTATGTCTCAGCTCAGTTTTCTGTGCAAATTGAGTTCTCTCTTCCAAATCGCAGAATACTTGCCCTTTTCTGTGTGAGAGAGGTACCTTGAATTAGCCTCTAAATATAAACCTTTATCTCTTCTCCTTTCAGAGCCATGGGAGGTGTTTCTCTAAGCCCCTTCTCTGCCAGGAAACTGTCCTTACGGGTTATTTCACCAGTGTTTTTGCTTGATACTTAGGAGTTGAGCTTCATAATTAAGGGATTCCTGGCCAGAAACTCTGTCCTCTTTCCCTTCCTCTGTCTGTCCTTTCCTGTCTCCCTTATCTGTGGGAGGCTGTCCTCCTCTGCAGAGAGCAAAGCAAGCAGTGACAGTACATGAGATGAGGGCCCAAGCACAGGCACGCCCAGGTTTGGAAAATAAATGCATTGCTTAGAAGGTACATGGAAGACTATTTATTCCACATTATTATAAAGTTGGAAATGTTTTTGCACAATGGCAGTTCTGCTCACCCTCTCTCTTCCCATATCATGTAATATTATACTGAGAAGGACAGTATAACTCTAAGAAAAGTTGTCTTTTTTTCAATCTATTTTAAAAGTATGTAAAGTAAGCTGCAAATCTTGAATGTAAGAAGCAATGGTTAATTGTAGATTTGAGTTAAATAACTTAAATGTCTGAAGAAAACCAGTAAACGCACAAACAAAGTCCCAGGGAACTTAAATGGCCCTCACCTTTTATCATTCTCTTCTTAGTGTTTAGAGAATCTCCATCATTTCTGGACAGCTATCATTTTGAGGAAACAGTAGCCTTTTATAAATGAACAGGTTGATGTGGAGTTGAAGTATATAGAGAGATTCAGAGTCAAAACAGAGCTGGTGTTTCAAAATCCAGCACTTCCTGAACAAGGAGATGAGTATATGTGTTAAAATGCTCAGAATGGTAAACAAACAAAAAAGGAAATGCATCACGGCTGAGGGCAGCTGTATATTCTGAAAAGGGATTGGTACCATGTCCTAGTTAGTTGTCCTTCTTTCTGAATTGTAAAATACTGAATCTATATATATGTTTCTTTAAATAGATTTACTATGTTTATTAAGTATAATATGTACAATGTAAAGAATACTAATAAAACAAGTGTCTGGGTACCTGTCGCCTAGCTTGATACTAAAACAAGATCAGTAGTTTGAAAGGCCCTCCCAAGATTTCATCCCCCTCTTTCCCAGACAAATGATCCTGAATTTTGTGTAATAATTCCCTGGATTTCCTAATTAGCTTTACATTTATATATGCATCCCTAAGCAAAATATAGTTTTAGTTTTGCCTTTTTAACAAACTTTGTATAAATGAATGCAGATACTGTTTTCCTGTGCCTTGCTTTTTTCACTCGGCGTTGTTTTTGATTTCATCCATTTGTATACAGCTATAGTTCATTAATCTTAGTTACTGTGTGGTTTCCTGATGTAGTAATATTTTGCAATGTATTTATCCACTCCTTATTTTATGGGGTATCATGTTTCTTTATAATAAAATTCTTTAGGGTTAATTGCTACACGTGGTTTGGTTTGTTCCACCCTTAGGTTCAACCCTTTTTAAAAGCTATTTGGTGTGGAAAATGTGTTCATATCTTGAGATAATCAAGATGCTCTGATTGCTGTTTTATCATTGGTAGTAATTAACTTTGTTCATAGCACACTGTTGTGATGTATGCAAGCGACTTCTTTATCTTATGCTGAATCTTGTGTTGGATTCACAGTTCCCATGGAGAATGTTGCGACAATTGCTGATTGTGCCAGTGTGATTGAAGGGGTCAGTCGGAGCCGAAATGCCTTGCTGAACGGGGACACCAAGAACTACGATTGGGATTCTGGCTACACGTGTCATCAGCTAGGAAGTGGTGCAATTGTGGTTCAGCTGGCACAGCCATACATGATCGGATCAATACGGTAAGAAGATCCCTTTTCATTTGCCACTTTTAAAGGGGAAGACACTTGCACATTGTGCTTTGGTATGTTGATGATGCCAGTAACTTCAGTGAAGATACCCTTCTGTTTTTTGCTGTAAATATTGAGAGCAAGGGATGGAAAGGAAGGGACAAAGATACGTAAGGTGCTTGGTCGGATTTTCTGGTGGGAGATGAACCTAAATTAGACTTGTGGAGGGAGAGGACGAGGCTTCTCCATGGACGTGGCTTACCTCCCGCACGAGCTCGGTTTGTGCTGGTTAGGGACTTAGAGGATAATGTCAGAAGAGGTTACAGAGAATTGAAAATCATTTTCAGGGAGTTCCCGTCGTGGCTCAGTGGTTAACGAATCTGACTAGGAACCATGAGGTTGCAGGTTCGATCCCTGCCCTTGCTCAGTGGGTTAATGATCCAGCGTTGCTGTGAGCTGTGGTGTAGGTCGCAGACACGGCTCGGATCCCACGTTGCTGTGGCTCTGGCTTAGGCCGGTGGCTACAGCTCCAATTAGACCCCTAGCCTGGGAACCTCTGTATGCCGCAGGAGCAGCCCAAGAAATGGCAAAAAGACAAAAAGAAAAAAAAATCATTTTCACTTTTAATAAATGACCAAACAGATCTGAATATGAGACCCGATTCTAAAAGATCTTTTTAATAATCTTCATGTCTGGGTTTTTGGTGGTTTTCATTTTGATTTGTTTTTGCTTTAACTCAGTGTTGCTTGATTTGTAGGCTCATATAATTTTAAAATGTAAGTCTGGTATCCCCAGAGGATATACTTTAGGTCAAGAGAGCCATCTGGGTCTTGAATAGGCTGCCCTCCCCCCTTTTAAAGTTCTAAGAAGGTCTCTGAAAAACTAACGTTGTATGTGTATGTGTGTTTGTATTAGACTTTTTAACAGAAGATATTTTACGTCATCTCTCAGCCTGCTCGAGGTAGAGGCGTTGGTGAGACGTGACTGCCTACCCCGATCCTGTTCCACCACACCTGCCTTATGGTTTCCTGTTCTCATTTTAAAGTTAGTATGTGTAAAGAAAGAAACAGCACAAAAAATAAGGTGGTAGGATTGTAATGGGCACGGGTTTATTGATGTTTAGGCTAATAACCACAGAGGTTAATGCCACTTGTCGGCTCCCCTGGGTGCCCTGACAAGCGATGGCTGGATGTCTTGGAGAACTCAGACTGTGGATTTCTTCATTTACATTGTCAGTCTCTTTTCATAAAGGCCACATACAGGCCGAGTACTACAGGCAACAAATCACAGCTAAAGAAGCCTTGAATTCCTACTGCGGGCCAGACAACTCACTTTGTGCTCTGGAAGCGGGAGGAGACAAGCCACCATCAGTCTGGACAAGCTACCAGTGCAAATAAACTTCCATCAGATAGCAAACACCCCCCCTCCTTCCCTTTTCTCAGCCTCACACATTAGCTAAACTAATACTAAGCCATCTATTTAATAAGTCACTGTAGACTCTTTGTCATAAATGGGGTGAAACCTATCTGAATATTTCCCATTACAATCTCTTCCTCTTTACCTTGAAAATCTGGGAAACAGTGTCCTTCTCTTGTCTTATAGTCTCCACAGTTTCTTGAAGATTACCAATCGTGTCTCTGAGATTACATCGGCAATTGCTTTCAGCAGGCTTGGTGTGTAACTCATCTGAGCAGGAGGCTTGAAATCATTTAAATTGACTAGATACTCGTTTTCTTTCACTTCACCTATTTGGGGCTTCAGTTTTCTCTTTATTATGTTTGTTCTGCCATTTCTAATTTGAAGACCAGTCTTCATGCCAATGAAGATGGAAGCAAACTGGCAGGTTAGCAGCTCTGCCCACTCTCTTTTAATGTTCCCTGTATTCTGTCTGCTTACCTGGCACTCCACCCCCCCCCAACAATGTTTCATGTGCATCTCAAACCAATATGTCAGAAATGGAATTCCACGATCCTCCCCTTTCCCGGCTCAAGTTGCCTCACACTGTGGCTTCCTCACGTCATTCAGTGGTACTGCCTGTCCACGGAGCCAAAACATGAGAATCTTCCCAAATGCCTTCCTTTCCCTCACCTCCCCAACTCAGCTGGTCAGCTGTCAATACCAGCGCCCACACATCACGCAGATTCTTCCTCTCCTCCCGTCCCTACTGCCCTCATCGTAGTCGCAGCTTTTTAGTTTCTCTTCTCTGCCTGACTCTTCCTTCTCTACCTGCAACCATCTCCCAAAGTTTTCCCACAAATCCATTGTGATCATGCCCCTTCCTAAGAGGATTCATGGCTACCATTTACCTTCCAGAGAAAGTTCAGACAGAGGCCTTAAGAACCTCTGAGTTGCTTCTGTCTCTAAGCCTTCACTCCTGCCTCTCCCTGACCCCTCCTCACACTGTCTCAGCCTCTCCAGCTACTTACAGCTGTGCTCGTGCATCACCTCCTCCCCCCAGCCCCGTGCCTTCAGCTTTTTGAATGTGCTGTTCTCATTGCATGTGTCTCTCACTACCTTCTCAGCACCCCTTTCTACCTGGCTCTTATAGCCCCTTCAAAACTTCACTCCTTGGGGAATGCTTCCATAGTCTTCCGTCACCTCCTAGACTGGTTTAGACCTCCATGTTCAGTGATTCCAGATGTTCTGTATGTAATTCCTGCCAGAGCATCTGTCATGCTTGTATCCTAATTGTTTACTTGCTACCTCCCCTCAGCCTTACCTGACACATAAAGCCTGTGGCAACTCAGAATAAGTGTCCCTTGACAGACTGAATGTGCAGATGAGGTAGTCTATCAAGCTAGAAAGGGTAATCATAGCAGGTGTAGTAAGATCTAGAATTTTAGATCCAGCAGGGACCTCATGAGGTCGTTGCCAAGGTGACATCCCAGAGAGAGACAAAAAGGCTTTTTGTGTGCCAAGGCTACCTTGGCCTCTAGCTCTACTCAAAGAATCAGAGATGTTGAATCTGACTCCAGAAAAAGGTGCCACTGGAGCTTAAGAGAGACAAGAGAGAACAGTGCCCATTTGGTTTTCTTTAAATATGGAATGAAAATGGTTCTCCCAAACAATTTATCTCTTCCTGACTCAGAGGGGCACAATGAGCATGAATACAACCAAAGGCAGAATTGTGTGCTTGACACAGTGTGAAGCCTCCAGCTTCCTTACGCTCAGCTATTGCTTTTGCAGTGGGAAAATCCATGCAATTGAAGCCCCCTGTAACTGGCTGAGCACTCAAAGAGACACGTCTCTACAAAACTAACATTATGTTGTCAGGAACTGCATTTGCCTCTTCTGTGACATTATCAAGAAGAAAGGGAGAGGGATTTCATAGCCGCCAATGCCCGTGGATGATGTTGGGTATCTTGGCAGAGCATGGTTAGCAGCAGCTGATGTGGCCGGATAGATGTTTATTGATAGGAAGCTAGATCAGTGGCACCTCTTCATGGGGATGGGTAATCGACAAATGGCAAGTTGATTAGTCAGTGGCATTTGACCCACGGCTTCTATTGCTTGTGGTGGCTGACTTGCTTTCCTAGTCACCGTGTGCGAAGAAGCCCAGTGATTCTGAATCAACACCTAGAAGGAGAGCATTGCAGAGCTGAGTGACTGACATCTTCTCAACCTCAGCAGGAGTAGAGCCAGCGGTCCTGGAACCGCTTCCTGAAGGGCCCAATCACACAGTGCACTGACTTCTAAAATTCAGGTTTCTTTGGAGATGGTGAACACAGAGGTGAAGTTCTCAAATGTGAGTTGTCTTGTCCACATCATTCTTTATTCCTAAGAGAGGCCAGAAGTATTTTGTGGATAAGATTTCTTTTGTCTGTTTTCATCCACATAAACAATTTCTTCCTTTCCTGAGTGTTTGCCCTGTAGCTGGGAGGGCAGGCAGGGCTGCTTTCTTGACAGGCAGTGCCCACCACTCACCATGGTCAGCAGGAGCCTGCTAGTGTGTCTGGTACCAGTACGTACTCTTGTGGATCCTAGATAGGTTGACCTTGAAATTTGAACTATCTCCCCTTCCCCCGTTTTCTTTCATTCACTCAACAGACATTTATTGAGCCTGTGCCTTGCACTGTTCTGAGCACTGGGAATACAGCACTGAAGGCAGAAAACAGACATCAGTGCCCTTCTAGAACTGACATTCTTGGTGGGGGGCGGGGGGCAGTGACGGTTAAGCAGTGAACAACACCGTGTGTCAAATGGGAGACATTTCAGAGGTGGAGCCGTCAGGAAGGAGGCCTGGGGGCTGGAGACAGCACAGTTTTAGATGGGGTGGTTGAACCTGAAGGATGGGAAGAGCAAGCCGTTTGGGGACCTGGGGACCCAGCCTCCCAGTCAGGGTGCTGGGCCCTGGGGCGGGCACTTGTTGCTGGAGCAGCACGGAGGCCAGTGAAGCAGGAGTGGAGTGAGGGAGGGGAGAACAAGAGGCAGGGCTGAGGAGGGAACTTGCAGAGGTGGCAGCCCTGAGACTTGCCGTTTCTGTCTTCTGTCACCAGCTCCCACGGCCACGCCACCCACCGCCACAAAGCCATCCCCAGTGTCTCATTAGCACCGGCAGAGGGGAGTTTTCTTTGCTGAGGAAAAGGAGGGCAGAGCAGGGAGGCCGTGGTGCCTTTAGAAGCCACCTTCTTTGTTCCTGACCTGCCTTCCTCCAGCTAGCTCCCAGAAAAGAAACAGCAGGAGGCGTCCCAGCCTTTGCAGTTTACAGGGAACTTTCTCCCCATCGTCAGTGTTTCTTACTCTTTCCCGAGAGCCAGAGCAGGCGGTCTAACGGGGAAACAGAGGAGTCTGTCTTTGTTGTTGCTAGGTTTACAGGCACAGCTAAAGTTACTCATTTTATTCGGGAGAAAAAGAGAGAAATTGCCTGGAATGTGCCTTAAAAGTGGTTAACTGAGTAGTAATTATATCATTTTCATGCCATTTAAAAAACATTAAAATTTAAATAACAGGAAATCTTCAGAGGCCTGACCACATAAAAAGACCAGGGTAGAGTCATAATGACTAACCAAATCTACCTAATGTCTTAGTTTATAGTCCCTCTGTCGCCTTAGTTTAAGACTTATTATCTTTTTCCTTGCTAATCATGATATCCTTTTAAGTGTTTTCAGGTTAGTATGAGAAATTACATATGCTGTGCATTAAGCATGCCTATCGCCCCATCTTTTTCAGCTAATAAATGACAGCACTTTGTTGAAGCCCTAATTATAAGAAAGTCAATTAAATTAACAATTCTTACATTAGCTTGAAAATGATGGTTTTGTAATTGATATGTGCAATACTGTAAGTAAAATACCCATAATGCTTTAACTAACCTAATTGTGAGTGAGTAGACTGTTGGAAGATGAAACAGCACAGGGAGATGCAGCTAAATAAACCCATGGTCTCCCTGGGTGTTATGAGGATTAAGGAGTTAATGACACAAAAATATTTTGAGTTCCTCAGTTGGAAAATGTTATATGAATATAATATGCTAGGACAAAATGGATGGAGCCCAAAGTATGTTCTTGGAGGGCATCATAATCTCTTTAGTTTGTAGGGATGAGGTGGTTTGTTTTTTTTTTGTTTGTTTTTTTTTTTAACAGTAGGGGAAAAAAAAAACCTCAGTAAGTCCACCAGTTATAAAAATTAATTTGGCCCATGTTTTTTTTGTGTGTGTGTGTGGTCTTTTTAGGGTCACACCCATGGCATATGGAGGTTTCCAGGGTAGTGATTGTATCGGAGCTATAGCTGCTAGCCTACACCACAGCCATAGCAATGCCAGATCCGAGCTGCATCTGCGACCTATATCACAGCTCACAGCAACGCCAGATCCTTAACCCACTGAGTGAGGCCAAGGATCGAACCTGCATCCTCATGGATGCTAGTCACATTCGTTTCCACTGAGCCTCAGCAGGAACTCCTGGCCCAGATTTTTTGAACCACCAATCAGTTTATGCCTTACAGTTATTAAGCTTAGACGAAACAAAGCAACAGCAAGTTGATCCTTTTTAAAAAAAAAAATAGACATTGGAGTTCTGGTCATGGCTCAGTGGTTAACACACCAACTAGTATCCATGAGGACATGAGTTCGATCCCTGGCCTTGTTCAGTGGGTTAAAGATCTGGCATTGCCATGAGCTGTGGTGTAGGTTGCAGGCATGGCTTGGTTCCCACATTGCTGTGGCTGTGGTGTAGGCCGGCAGCTACAACTCTGACTGGACCCCTAGCCTGGGAGCCTCCATATGCCGCGGGTGTGGCCCTAAAAAGACAGAAGACAAAACAATAAATGAATACATACATGCGTGCATACATACATGCATACATATGTAATTAGATATGACACGGTAGTCTTTATTCATCCCAGTGTATTTTTCCTTCTCTGAGCTGTTAAGCCCATGCCCAGCTCAGCTGCCCTTTCACTGTTCTATGGCTGCAATCATTCTAGATTATTTATTCAGTTTGTAAAATACTGAGACCCCCTTTTAACGGCTGTTTTTCCTTCTTCCCACCATTGACCACCCTGCCAACCTATTGCTCACCCACTTCCCTGCCAAAGGGCAGATGCAGAAAAGAAAAAGGAGAGGAATCACAAACCATTCAGTTTTGTGTCCTGTTTAATAGCCCCAAAGGTAGGCTCAGTCCTGAGGGTGGGGAGAGGAGTTGAAGCTAATGACCCGAATGGTGTTTTGTAATTACTGGAGTATTTTCTGCCCTCAAGTCCTCACAGGATCACAGATCATCTGGACTTGAAGATAGTGACTATAGTACTGAGACGGACTTGGGTCTTTGCAGCGACTTCCAAGGGCCTAGTACAGTACTCTGTGCTGTGAGTACTCAATAAACACTCATTGACTGAGCTGACAACGTAGTGCGTTAGTGCAACTAAAGGGAGTTCTATCTATCACCTAAATTGGACATCATATTTGCTCAGTGTGTCTGATCTCCCTGTCTATGAGGAAACTGCTAAAGATCTGGCGTCTCCGGCAGATGACTAAGACGAAGCCCTGGTGTTGGGCGTCGATGTGAGCGCAGGTCCAGATGCTCGCCTTGCGCTCCTGCTGCTTCCCTTGCACCCTGTCTGAGTGCTGCACAGGCAGGTGGGCACGTATCTATGTTAGGGCAGCCTCCTTTGCACCTAGAGAGCTGAAAATTTCCTTTTTATCATCCAAAGAATACAACAAACATCGAAAATATGACTCCTCTGGCTTAGATTAAGATTACCTATAATTCTAGTCAAAACTGGAAAGATATCTTATAAAATTTGCTTCGTATCTGTCATACTGAGCATCGTCTGTGACAGCCCCGAACCAAGGAATATTTCCTTGTCTCTCAGATCCATGATTTATTTACCAAGCGTTGTTTCTCCCACAGCCTATCTACATCACGCTAAAGTCTTCTCTTTTCACCCCCAAACCTCAAAACTCTGGTTCCCAGAAAAATAGTTGGATAAAAAATTATATGTTTGGCTCCCAGTAGATGCTAGAGTCTGAACTGTGTGAACACTAAGGGGACTGGAAATACTTGAGCCTAGAAACAGCAGAGTTTGGGAGAATGATAAATATGGCCCATCCAGTTTCATTCTCAAGGTATTTCAAGACCAGAAAGTATTGCTGTGAACTAAGTTGCTTGCTAAACATATAGGAGCGGGGAGTTCCCTGGTGGCCTAGTGGGTTAAGGATCTGGCATTGTCACTTCTGTGGCATGGGTTCAGTCTCTGGACCAGGAACTTCTGCATGCCTTGTGTGGCAAAAAAAAAAAAAAAAAAATAGGAGAGGGCCTAGAATTCAGTTGTTCTTTTGAAAAACAGGAAAGGGTAAATACTGTCCCCCCTCCCCGAAAAGTATGTGTTTGATTTACCTCACACCTCAACTGTTTCTCTTTCTTGAGCAATTAGAGAACTTAACAACTAGTCATGGTAAAATACAGTGGAATACGTGAAGAGAAAAATCCTTTCAGTTTTCACAGATTAAGCCATCAAGAAGACATTTCTACAGAGGGTATCAGTTCCATTTGACCCAACATTTCATGCATGAATGGATGTTTATCCAAAATTATTATTTGAGACCCCTCTAAGCAAATTTACCAGTAGTTCTTAAATTATTTTAAAAAGTGGGGTAAGTCATCTTGGAAGGTCAAATGAATGAGAAGCATCAACCTACGCCCATGCGTTCACTTTGGCGTGTTTTACTTACACAGTGCTTCCCCCCACCGCCGCCCCCCTCCCCAGGGTTGGCCACACAGGGTCACAGAATTGTGACCGTTTTCATGAAGGCTAACAGAAGCGTTGGACCTTCAGCAGACTGACCGAAATTTCTACAAATTTAATACATCAAATTGCTTGGATCTATCTATCTTTTGACTATTAAGTAAATGAAGCTATTCTGAAATCTGCTAAAGGGTCACAGTCATTTAAGAAATTACTCCTTGAATTAATCAAAAACGGAAATCTATCTTTGAAAACTTTCTGTCCTCAGGTATTCTTAAGTCAGAGATTTTTTTTTCCCCAGAAGCCCAAATTTGCCACCTTGTTAAGATGCTCTTGGTGCATGATGGTAGCTCCTGGTGTCACTGTACATCTCCCACTACCCCCGTTAAGCTTAGCCTTTGTACTCTGGCACCCACAGAGGCACTTGACCAAAACATTCCTGTGTCTCTAGTCAGGCACAGACAGAAGCACTGAGACCAAGAAAAGCTCTTCCACCTCCTCTTCTTGCCCCGTGCACTTCTACCCACCTCCATTCTGCCTCCTTCTCTTAGGAGCAGTGATGATGGTGACAGACTGGTCAGTACCCCTCAAGGACTCCTTTTAGCAACTTTGCTGGACACTCATGGCCTTAGCTCCCGCTGCGGAGTCTTTTTTTTTTTTTCCCCCTGCTGTGTTGCCTCTTTCAATAGTGTATCAGATTGAGCATAAAGAGTATTGGTTACATAGTTAAATGCAGAGTGCGCTTTTCCTTGTGCCCAGGTTTTCTTCCTGTGTGCCCTTAGGGTCTAATGGTAAGGGTCCTTTTTCTTCCTTTTACCTGAAACCGTGTCCCTCAATGGTTAGGGCATTGCCAGCCTTTCCACCTTATCCTTTTACTGTAACCGAACACCAGTCAAGGCTGTTTAGATTTTCCATAGGATTTAATGGCCTTTTTAGTTGCCATTTCTTTCAGTACCTCTGGAGTTTGAGCTGCTTCACTGTCTCCATTTAAGAGTTGAAGAGATTACAGTATAACTTAAGTTCCTTCTCTTTCTCTCCACCATGAGCAGCGGGATACAACAACTACTGCTAAAGATTCCAGTTTGTTTTACAGTCCTACAGAGCCTCTTAAGAGTACCTTCTGGTTCAACCCACCCTAATTTCCTAAGGATGTAAATTGCAGAAACTTTCATTAACTGTTGTGGCTAAGGTTTGACAACATATATTTTTATTACTCACCCTCCTTTGCTCCAAAGGGAGCTTGCATTTGGCTGCAAATAACAGGAAAAAAAACCTGATTAAGAAAGACTGTTAAAAATTTGTTTTGGGGGAGTTCCCGTCGTGGCGCAGTGGTTAACGAATCCGACTAGGAACCATGAGGTTGCGGGTTCGGTCCCTGCCCTTGCTCAGTGGGTTAACCATCCGGCGTTGCCGTGAGCTGTGGTGTAGGTTGCAGACATGGCTCGGATCCCGCGTTGCTGTGGCTCTGGCATAGGCTGGCGGCTACAGCTCCGATTCAACCCCTAGCCTGGGAACCTCCATATGCCGCGGGAGCGGCCCAAGAAATAGCAACAACAACAACAACAAAAAAAAAGACAAAAAAAAATTTGTTTTGGAGTTTCCGTTGTAGCTCAGCAGTAACAAACCCAACTAGTATCCATGAGGACGCTGGTTGGATCCCTGGGCTTGCTCAGAGGGTTAAGGATCCTGCGTTACCGTGACCTGTGGTGTATGTAGGTTGTAGACACGGCTCAGATCCCGTGTTGCTGTGGCTGTGGTGTAGGCCGGTAGCTGCAGCTCCATTTCGACCCCCAGTCTGGGAACCTCCATATACTGCGGCCCTAAAAAGACCCCCCCCCAAATTTTTTTAAATCATTTTGGTTTCTTCTTGCTTTTGTTTGTTTGCTTTAGTCTCACATAACAAAACGTCTGCGGGTAGATGGCTACTAGTATGAGTTCTACAATTCAGTGAACTTTTTGGTTTTCCTGGTCTTTTCCGCATCTGTTTTTGTCTCGGCGAAACAACACACCTGCTACAGCTTTAACTACCACGTCTCCATTTAGGCAGGAAGGAGGGGAAGGGAAAAGAGCCCTGCTAGCCACCTCTGTCCCTTTATATGAGGTAAAGCCAAAGCTTTGTTTGAAGCCCCACCTAGCTGCCTTCCACGTGGTCCTTAGGAGCTCTGTGCCATGCGGCAGCCCCAGCACGGCTGGCAAAGACGTTGAGGGGCATGGTGAGGAGCTGGCACATCCAAGTCAGCAGCCCTGCCACCAACCCCTTCCTCTGGCTTGATATTTCGCATCTACTCTGGGATTTTTATTAATCTCCATATTTCATGTGTTTCATTTATTAAAAAAAAAAAACTTTAAAACAGCTTTACTGAGATATAATTCATATACTGAACAATTTACCCATTTAAAGTGTATAATTCAGTAGGGGCTTTTTTCCATTTGTTTTTTTTTTTTTAAATGCCCACAGCTTCTGGGTGTATCTCAAACAATAAATATAATAATTGTATTTTTATTATTCTCAACTTCAAAAATGTTCTGTAAAAGCCTATGTCTGCTTACTGTGTCTGATCTAAAACGAGAAGCCTTACTGATTATATATGTTGGGTTTCTTATTCCTAAAATTTACTTCTTGAAAAAAAACTAAATTTCTGTTGCAGACTCTTACATAACATTTAGTTTGCTGTGACTGGTCTTGTGCTTTCCCAGCACAGTGATAGTGGATGTACCTGATAAAATTTGGGAGGCACGCAGGATCCCAAGGTCCCTGTGATTAATCAAAAGGAGTATAAATTGTATTTGGTGTGGTTTCACTCTAATTAAGTGTATTTTAAGTATTTCCGAATTTTTGTTAAAGTCAGGTGTCTATGTGGAACCTATTAGCCAGACATATTTGATTTAACCAAAATACCTGTTTGCCTAACCAGGTTATAGGGACTTGACTTTTCTTCTGTGCATATAAAACTTTAATATCAGAAACTTTGCTGCATATCCATGCGGTAATGATGGATTGTAATGGTGGATTAGCTGAGTCAGAAGTCTTGCTAGAAATAACATTTTCAGTGTTTAAGACCTGGAGTTAAAACACTCATGCCCATCAGCCCTAGAATAACAAGACCTCTGACTTTCCAAGGGGATCTCGGGCAATAACTCTCCTACCACCCCTAGTCTTTTCCTCCTAAGTTCTTGGAATGTGGTGTTTTTAGGATTACAGTGAATGTTACTGGTTTGGGGAACTTTTGAAACAAGAGGTAGCAGTAAGTGGGAGGATGATGGTAACAAAACCACAATTCTAGATCTTGGGAGAAAAAATTAAAATACCCTCTGCTTTTCCTCCCATTTATTTGTGGCTTCCCCTATCCCCATGTCACTCCTCCCCAACACAGTGCTCGTGGTCACGGCATGTAGTTCCTTTCCAGGGGAGATGCTGGTCACATGGTGACTTTGCAGGGGTGAGAGTGAGCCACAGGTCAATGGAATCGCTTCTGTGCCTCTTGTCTTCCACTGGGCCCTACGAGACATGGGCAGGACCAGCTCTGCTAGAAAGAGGCCCTGTCTTCCCTCTATGTTCCTACCTCTCCCCACCTCTCTCTTCTTTCTTGTGTTCTCACAACAAGCAGACCCAGGCTTTCCTCTCCTTGGGCGTTTTACTCCCTCTTCTATCTTTGAAGGTAGCCAGGGTAAGGTTGCTGCTCAAGGCCCGGCAGCAGGGGACCGTGAGCTCTCCTGTACCTACTCTGTTGTGGTGGTACTAGAATGTGAATTGGGTTGATCCTTCCTTAAGCTGTGGTGAGAAGAACCAAGAGTAAGTTTTGGGTGTGGAAGAAGGGACAGAACCGGCCTCTGGCTTGCTTTGGTTGAAGCTGTTCAGGTAAACCAACTTTTTTTTTTTTTTCACCATCAACAGTTTATTCTACCTAAAAACAGCATTTTGTGCTTGCAGTTAAATAGAGTGGAATGAGTGCTCTTGTACATTCCTCACTGAGGGATTAGGTCGGGCTGTCTCCCCACCCCTGAGCAGGCAGGACCCCTATTCCCTGTGGCTGTCTTTGATGTTGGCATCCATGCACTCTCTCAGTGCCTGAGGTGCAAGCTCTGCCTTCCCAGGACCCCAGCCTGGGCAGGGTGACCTTGGAAAGACACTGTGCACATTGGAGCATCAGCCAAACCGGCCCCACCCATGGTCACCTCCACGTCTTACGCCTTTTGCATTAGTGTTTTGAGCCCAAAACTCTACTGGCAGTAAAGTGTCCCTTTGCTTCCCACTTGCTGAAACTTTCCTTGATATGTCCTTATCTCAGGAACCTTGTGGGAAGGGGTAGTTGTAGTCTAAAATAATAGATCTTGTTCCTAAGCTCTTGTCAATTTTTTCTTGATATCTAACCTTCTGTATACTTTTTCCCTGAGATTTAAAATAATAATAAAGCATCTGTAATCAAATAATGTCTCTATTAGGAAGTTCATAATAGTCCTATTCGAAATAGATAAAGCATTATTTATAGAGAATTATAAATAATGTCTTGTTGATAATACCATTCTTGGAAGAATAGATAAATGGCTTTGTCATGATTGAGGTCATTATAGTGAGACTTTAGCTGTATGTTTTAGACTCAGAGAAAAAGTAGAGAATTCATGGAGATTATTTGGAATGATTTGGGAGGAACATGCCAATAGAGTCATCCATTCAAAATTGGTTTCATTAAGGATTCCAAGTGAGTAGTTTTGTTAAAACACTAAGCACTATAAGGTTTTTATAGTTCTGTGGTTGTAAACTGCCCTGGTCAGTTATCTTCGAAGATGCTTTTTATAATCACAGAAGACAGCCCTGGAGAGAAAATGAGGGCATAGCATCTTACAAATCTGTTTTATCCCGGTGACCAATAAAAAACCCTGCCTGCATAATTGGTATGGTTTAGTCTAAGGTGTCATCTCCCTCTGTAATGGATACATTAGGATTTTACTGCTGTCATATTAACTGTCTTATCAAGGACTATGTAACTTGTGTGTGTGTGTTGTTTATCGACTTTAAACGTCTCTCTAACTTCTTCACCTTATCCTACTGTTCCCGCGCTGTTTAGTAGAGATCTGGAGGGTGGTGATCAGTGACTGTTCCGTTTGCACGTATCTTCCATTTGAGAATGTAACTCCTAGGCACTTCATCAGTTCAGAAAATAGGGTGTGGGAATGGGAGGTTTCCATTTTTATTTGGACTTTTTCTCCCCTCCCTCCCTCCATCTTTCCTTCCCTCTCATTCCTTTTCTTGTTCTTTTACTCTTAGCAGAAATACCAGAAATTTGGAGTGAAAGCCAAGCCAAGAATTGTCAGTACAGTTGTCACAGTAAGAGCGATGGGATTAGGACTATAGCAGAATCTAAAAAGTCCATGTGGAATTTGCTGCATAAAAATCTATTGAAACATTTTTGACAGAAGAAAGGGATTTTAGACATGTCTGGGCCTAAGTTCAGCCTTAAACTATACCTTTATTTTTTACCTTGATGCCATTACTCTTTACTGCTGAATAAGAAGAGCTTTAGTTTTCTGTCTATTCCTGGCATTGGCCAACTGTTTCCATAAAGGGACAGATAGCCGTGTTAGACCTTGTATGCTATAATGTCTGTCACAACTGCTCAGCTCTGGCAGGAGGGCAAGGCTGTATTCCAATAAAACTCTATTTGCAAAAAGAGGCAACCACAGGCCAAAGTTTACCAATGTTCTGTCTAATCAGCTCCTTTCCTTACTAACAGCTCTAGTCCATATAGGTGAAAGTAAACAATTAGGGAAGTCATTTGTTTTCCATAGTTTTAAAAAACATGAATAATAATAATTGTAAGCCTGTCATTAAAAGATATGAATATTAGGAGTTCCCCCTGTGGCACAACAGATCATCTTTAGAGCACTAGGACACAGGTTCGATCCCCAGTCCAGCACAGTGGCTTAAGGATCCAGCATTGCCACAATTGTGGCATAGGTCACAACTGTGGCTTGGATCTGATCTCTGGCCTGGTAATTCCATATGCCATGGGGCAGCCAAAAATAGGAAAAAAAAAAAAAGATACGAACATTATTATCAGCTTAATTTGGAGTCAGGATACATGTCATGACCCAGTGGTTTTTCCTCTTATGTTTCACACGGGGTAAGCCTTGAGGCTGCCCAATAGGAAGTGTGGCACATGAGGCTTTGGCCCCAAATCTGACCTTAGTAGAGTAGTTCTGCTTATAATTGTTATGGATATTGAGGTTCTTCTAAGATGTTGTTTGGAAAAGGAGTTTTGCTACTAAAGAATATTTTTGAAAATATTGGTTGGCATTTTTTTTTGCATTTAGTAAATACCTTTTTATGATGGATTCTTTATAAGAAGTTCCAAAGGATTTGCCATGTGTTACTTTGTAATTAAAAGAGAAAAAGACTTAAAAAGGAACCGCAGATCATCCAAATTAGAATCTATCTCCCTTTCCTCCCTGATCCTCACACTCCATTTAACAGGTTATAAATCTGAGAGGGTAACGTTGTAAGATAGAGGCAGAATTGGGACTCTGGTCCTGTCTGGCGCCACTGCTACTAGTTATACCATATTGTCCTTGTGTCCATCCGAGGCTGAAGGAGTTAGTGGAGCCCCTTGTGGTCCAAATAGGCTAAGGAGATAACTTGATCCAGAATGTCACTGAAGCTACACCATTTTCTTCTTTCTTGCTCGTATTCATTATTCCACTGACCTGCCAGGAGCCCCCAAGCTACTAGGGCACAAACTGTGCTTACACAGAGCTGCAGAACAGTTCCAGCACCAGCTCCTTGGAAGTTATCCTGGGGAAGTCTCCCAGCCCCCTGACACTTTAAACCTTGATTGTCTGAAGAGTGTGAGTTTTGACAGCTTCATGTATGACTCAGACAGGCTGCCTCAGCCAAGTCCCCTTCTGCCCCTCAGCACGGATCTCAGTGTTGACTCGTGGGGATTCAGTGCCAGAGTGGGAGGATCCCAAGAAGTCCCTGCTCTCCCCACCTTGGGCATGATTCCTTCCCTGGTTTGTGACATTCTTAATCTTCTCTGCCTATACCTTTCTGAATGTGAGTCAGGAGAGTAATACAGAGGTGTGTGGGTGTGTATGCACACATGCACGCTGCATTGGGTGCCTGCATGGTACCAGAACTGTCTTCTCAGGATGCCTGTGTAGGTCCTTTCAGCCAAACAAGAAGAAAGTAAAAAGGGGTCCAACAGATAAGGCCGTGGGATGCCGGCGAGATGAATGTTTGTTCTTTTTGATGAGGCAGCATAAGCCAGATGAACAAAAGAAACAAAGCAAAAGTTTAATTCACAGAGTACAGGCTTCTTGTGAAGCCTCATGCTGTGCTTGAGTCAGAGTGGCAGGGTCTAGCTGCAGCAGGGCCTCAGACAGAGAGAAGTGATTTACTCATCGCTGCCTCCTTCACTCAGATTTCCTCTTTTCAATCATACAGTGTCCATCACCAGAAAGCCCAGTTTCTGTACAGGCGTTTACCCTGGTAGCTTGCCCGGAATACATTTTCAAGGATTAGTGTACATGGCATGGAGAAGGGCCCCTGAGCCCAGCACACTCTGGTGAATATTCATGTCGGCACCTGGGAGGGTTATTTCTAAAAAGGCAGCTCGTGCAGAATACATTCTGAAGAGGGAGTATTTTTTTCTCTTGTCTGAGGATCCTTCAACCAAACAAACATGGTAGGGAGGGAAGGCGTTCTGCAATCCTGGTGAGTATTGATAAGACAGAAACTGCACCCTCACATCTTCCGCAGCAGTGGGAGAACCACGGCCCCTCCCCATTCAGAGCCTTTGCCTGGCCTCCCACCCTGGGTGGGGGAGCATAGGTGATTCCCCCACCCCCAAAATGGCAACTACCTGTTTAGCCTTTGGTCCTGTTTCCCACACCAGTTTGATTTGATTATGGCTGTTTAGCAGTTAGAAAAGTTAGAGTTATTAATGTTCAGTTGAAAACGTTTGAATTAAAACTTATGATCGCAGCTTTGAAGACCTGGATCAAGAAAACTGTGCTGAGTGGCCAGTGATCAAAAGAATTCCATTGAAAAACATAATTAGCCATTTTTCCCTCTAGCCGTTACAAAAAAAGTTACATAAAATCTCACTTTTTTCCCTGCTTTTTGCCATTCTTCAAAAGATTTATCACACAGTTACATATTAAGTTGATTAATTATCTTTTGTTTATGAGTACTTATCATAGTTAGGATTCTCACTTTTACAAATTTGTGAAGATGTTATCATTGTTTTTCTCATTAATGCTGTCTTTATCTTAATGGTAAGTCATGTACCACATGGAGGATTATGATTTCTCAAATACCTCAGACTTCAAATAGAATAACCTACTTACTCTGTTTAAATTGCATAGCACTTACAACTTATTTATTTTAATTTTTATTTTTCTGTTTTAGAGGGCAGTTGTTTTCACGTGAAAGCCTTTACAGAATCTCATGATGGAAGTTCTTACAGAGGGGACTTACAGGGAGAGAATTTAAAGGCCAGGTCAGTGTGAGGGAGAGCGCAGGCAAGCGTTTCACTGTACTGGGACCTAACGGAGTAAACAGGAGACTTGGCGACAGGCGGCACCTCAGAGAGGGCTCAAAGGAGGAGGGAGCCAGCCTGGTGGTCCTGCTCAAGGAGCACGAGGGTCTGGACTGGGTGGCGGGTGTTTTAAAATCATTTTCATCAAGAGCCAAGGACTTTGTAGATTGAAGCTGGATCAAAGGTTGGAACCCAGATCTGATTTGGGTGAAAAGGTCAGAATGATAAGAAAGAGAGAGAGCTGTGGGAAGGCAACACCAGCAGTGTTCAGAGAGACCAGAGGGGAGATTTGGTGGGAACAAAAATGAAGAGATTACATGACTGAATAGGAAGAGTTTTGCCTTGTAGTTCATCCCTGCTGGAATGTTCTCTCCCTGTAATAATATTCGGAGTCCGAGCCTTCCCACCTTGTTTCGCCCTTCCTTTCTCTGCCTTTATCACCAGGTTGAGAGAATACAAAGGTCTGCCTATAGCTAAATTGTGAGTTCTCCCACAGACACAGATGCCTGTGAAAACCCGACCCAAGGGACTGAAAAGGAGCCGTGGAGCTTATTAAATTTCTCTTTGGCTCCGCTTCTTCGGGCTTTGCCGGCTGTGTGCCTGTGGGCACGTATTAGCATGTGGTTCCTCTGGCCACAGGAGCAGGAGTGCAGGATATGAGGCAGCAGTCAGAGTTGATAAAGCATCAACATTCTAAGTGAGACTCTCCAAGATGGCGTGGGGTGGAGGAGTGGCTGGGGCTGTTTTTGAGTTGAAATATAACCATCTGTGGAGCCTTAAAAGATGCTATCCTGGGAGCTCATCATGTGAGAAGGGTGATTTATTTGAGGTTTCTTCTCCTTTCCTTCATCCTCTCCTGTCTGGTCCCATGTCTTCTTCATTTCAGCTCAGTAGCACTTGTGATCTGTAGGGCACTGTGCTAGGGACCAC
This sequence comes from Phacochoerus africanus, assembly GCF_016906955.1. Lineage (NCBI taxonomy): Eukaryota > Metazoa > Chordata > Mammalia > Artiodactyla > Suidae > Phacochoerus > Phacochoerus africanus. The sequence continues at coordinate 35,030,887 of NC_062552.1, read as the reverse complement.
GAGAAACAAATGCCGAGACCATCAGCCCTGCCTGTCCTGCACTCTAGAGGCAAGGTCAGGGCAGACCCTCCTGACTGACTTGGTCCTGAAAGCTGATGATGTGGGGTGGGATTGTGTGGTGTTCCACAGGGAACCTGCAGCCACGTGACTTGGAACCACCACCACCCCCCCGCCGCCGCCACGCTGGGCCACTTGATCCACAGGAGACAGAAATGGGAGTAAATGTCATGGTCTGTGCACGCGGGTTGGAAAGAAGAATTTTCTGGCATGGTGAAGTGAAGAGAAAGAAAAGTTTTTCGAGATGAGAAACACGATTAAGATGGCAGAATAGAAGGACTGGAGCTCAGCTTCTCTCCTAAAAACAACAAAATTCACAACTAAAGGCTGGGCAATCTTTACCCAAATAGACTGGAAACCTTAAAAAATATATCCTACTCCAGAAGACAAAGAAGAGGCCACATCAAGAGGTAGGAGGGGCGATTACGTGATATAAACAACTCCATACCTCCTGGGTGGGAAGCCCCACAGACTGGAAACTAACTGGTTCACAGAGACTCACCTACGGGAGTGAGAGTTCTGAGCCCCACATCAAACTCCCACATGTGGGGATCTGGCACTGGGAGAAAGAGCCCCTGGAGCATCTGGTGTTGAAGGCCAGTGGGGCTTGTGCACAGGAGCTCCACGGGACTGGGGGAAACGGAGACCCCATTCTTAAAAGGCGCACACAGACTTTCATGTGCACTGGGTCCCAAGGAAAAACAGTCTCCATAGGAATCTGGGTCAAACCTAACTGCAGTTCTTGGAGGACCTCCTGGGAAAACAGGGGTGAATGTGGCTTGTTGTTGGAAGCAAAGCTCTCAGGAATATTCAGCAGCTGCCTTTCTCTGGAGGTGACCATTTTGGGAAAATCTGGCCCCACCCATCAGTCAATCAGTGCTCTGAGAAAAAGACTTTAGACTGTTGATGCTGAAGATGATGCAAGACATTGGAAATAAACTGGAGGCAAAGACTGACAACTTACAGGAAACACTGAGCAAAGAGGTGCAAGATATAAAATTTAAACAAGAAGAGATGCAAAATACAATAACTGAAATAAAAAATTCACTAGAAGCAGCTAACAGCAGAACACAGGAGGCAGAAGAACGAAGAAGCGAGGTGGAGGACAGATTAGTGGAAATTACGGATGCAGAACAGAAAAGAGAAAAAAGATTGAAAACAAATGAAGAGAGGCTCAAAAAACTCTGGGACAACGTGAAATGCACCAACATCTGTATTATAAGGGTGCCAGAAGGAGGAGAGAGAGAGGAGGAGACAAAAAATATTCCAAGAGATAATAGCCGAAAACTTCCCTAACATGGGGAAGGAATCACTCACTCAAATCCAGGAAGCACAACGAGTACCATATAAAATAAACCCAAGGAGGAACACCCCGAGACACATACTAATCAAACTGACCAAAATTAAAGACAGAGAAAATCTTGAAAGCAGCTAGGGGAAAGAAACAAATAACATACAAGGGAACCCCAATAAGGTTATTGGCAGATTTTTCAGCAGAAACTCTGCAGACCAAAAGGGAGTGGTGGCATGATATACTTAACATGATGAAAGGAAAAAACCTCCAACCGAGATTACTTTACCCAGCAAGGCTTTCATTCAGATTTGAAGGAGAAATCAAAACCTTCACAGATAAGCACAAGCTAAGAGAATTCAACAACACTAAACCAGCCTTACAACAAATACTAAAGGAACTTCTCTAGGCAGAAAAGAAAAGACAGCAGCCCGGAAACAAAAATTCCACAAATTCCAGTAAAGGTATATATACAATAAAGATACGAAATCATCCATGCACAATTATACCACCAAAATCAGAAATCATGAGAAGAGATGGGTACAAATGCTGGACACTGGAGATGAACTTGCAATTAAGAGAACAACTTAAAACAATCTCATATACGTATAGACTCATATCAAAACTTCAGAATAACTGCAAACCAAAAATCTACAGTTGATGCACAAAGAGATGAGAAAAGCTGCTGGTACAGCGGGATGACTTCCTGACCATCAGGGAGAGCTGATCCCTGAGGAAGAGCTGACCCCTGCAACTAGTGTCTGTTTTTTTTTTTTTCTTTTTGTCTGTTGTTGTTGTTGTTGTTGTTGCTATTTCTTGGGCCGCTCCGCGGCATATGGAGGTTCCCAGGCTAGGGGTTGAATCGGAGCTGTAGCCACCGGCCTACGCCAGAGCCACAGCAACGCGGGATCCGAGCCACGTCTGCAACCTACACCACAGCTCATGGCAACGCCGGATCGTTAACCCACTGAGCAAGGGCAGGGACCAAACCCGCAACCTCATTGTTCCTAGTCGGATTCGTTAACCACTGCGCCACGACGGGAACTCCCAGTGTCTGTTTTTATAGCCCAGGGAGAGGAGGGGTCTCAGGTTACAGCTGCTGACCTGCTGATTGGTTGGGGAAAGAGGGATCTTACAATGCACTTGCCGGTTGGTTGGGGGCGTCTAAGGGTGGGCATGTGGCAGGAAGGAGTAGGCCAGGTTGCTCAAGGTCGGGGAAGGGGCATTACAACGAGGTGGGTGGGGCGATGATAAGGGTCTGGTCATTCTCATCTTGGCCAGAAGCTTTGAGTGCAGTCTCCTTGAAGGCGCCTTGAAGCCCAACAGTAAAGATGCAAGAAGGAAACTTCCTAACACTCAGCTGGTAGGTTAGTGACCTCTGAGCTCCCTAACATGCCTGTCCCTTCTCCTCACCCTCCTAATAATCTCCTAGGAAAGTTCACCCAAATGCATACTGCTTTCAGCTGTTAAGAGAAGGACTGATTCTGGCCTTTTAAAATCACCACAGCCCCTAATAGCAAAAGAAGCTGAAATAGAGCTGGACTTGCTCCTAGGACACTAAGCCCTGTGGTCGGGGCAGCACCTCTCTGTTTTGGCCTCTAACTGGTGCTTTTCCCATCCTGCTATGGGGCCGTGTCGGTCAGTCTCACCGATTGTGCGCACACGTCATGATGAGGAAGCTGCCGAGATGAAGGGGGATGGCCTTGCTGTGGAGAGGGGAACTGACGGTGCCAAATTTAAACATAGGGGAAGATCTGTAAAGGCCACATACCTGCTTGGCATGTCACCGCTGCAAAGGCCTGTAACATAATGAGACTTCACCTTTTAAAATATAACAAGACCATTTGAAATGGTTCCCAGTATTTTTGATGCCAACATCTCACTTAAGGAAGGGGCTCTAGTGAAAAGAGTCACCTTGGAAAATAGTACTGGTTTTCTTCTCAAGGGTTGTTTGGCCTGGACAAAATTTTCTCATATATCCACATTGAAAGCATAAAATGAAAGAATTTTTGTCAAATTTGATGCGTAGGATGAAATCTAGATCATAAGCCTAGGCCAAAACTTATTTCTTAATAAAGGGTTTGCCACATGATTGAATAATCTGCGAAAGTTTGCTTGGACAGTATTTAGCCTGTATAAAAAATTAAGCAGGTAACTTAGAAAAATAGATTTGCATTGAAAGCAGGAAATGTGTTGATTATAAATTGTTTTTCCCCCAAATGTGATAATTTATGCAAAAACATTTTGAAACCAGTGAGATCTGTGTGAATGTGAGGTGGGATTATGATTAGCTCTTCACCATTCTTTCTATGCTCAGTATTTACTGAGAATTGCCACTGCAGCCATGCTGCTTGGCAGTATGCTGTTACCTTTTAAGTCCTCACCTAAAATTGAAATTAAAAACTCAATCCCTCCAAGGAGGGAAATGATGGTCTCAATTAGCTGTCAAAAGTTGGTAGTTTTTGGAGTTCCCATTGTGGTGCAGCAGAAACGAATCCGACTAGTAACCATGAGGTTGCGGGTTCGATCCCTGGCCTCCCTCAGTGGGTTAAGGATCCAGCACTGCAGTGAGCTGTGGTGTAGGTCGCAGACGTGGCTTGGATCTGGTGTTGCTGTGGCGTAGGCCGGCAGCTGTAGCTGTGATTTGACCCCTAGCCTGGGAACCTCCATGTGCTGCAGGTATGGCCCTAGAAAGACAAAAGACAAAAAAAAAAAGAAAGAAAGTTGGTAGTTTTGGACCGTCTCAAAGTTGTGTCCCATCCAGCTTTGCATACACCCGTATCCTGCAGGTAGATTCTCAATTGGCATGTCCCTCTCAGATAACTTATCTGGATTACACTGCATAGAATACAAGATCCGGTGGGAGGGAAGGCCGCTCCTCTTACCGCCTCTTCCTCAATGAACTCGCCTACGTGGTGGAGCCCGAGTGTCCGCATCTCCTCACTTCCCTTCATTCTGGGCCTTCAGTGACCAAACGCAGAAGCTGCATGTGCCAGACAACTGAGAACTCGTGCTCACCCCTTCCCTTGCCAACTGCAAAGGATTATTAGTTAGTGTCATCGTGTCCTCCTCTCTCTGAGACCTCACCCTCTAAGAGCCGTGGGAGCTTAAACACTCCGCACACAGACTCTCTGGTGTCCTCTGACCTAACATACTTCCCAAGTTCTCCTTCCATCTGGATTGTCTTTGTCCTGCTGGTAAAAGAAGGCTGGTGTTCCCTTTGCCCTGAGAGGGTGGCCCATGTAAAGACAGGGCCCCCGTGGTGGCTGCCCATCCGGAGTCCTTGGACCTGGGACCCACAGGCAGCCACCTGGTCCCCTTCCCAAGCCTTTGTGAAAACGTCTCTTGGTTCCAGTCTCCCACTGAGAATCTTGTCTGGGGCTTGCGTTCCTCCAGCAGCTCCTCTCAGCTTGACCTTGCTCCCACCTGAGGAGGACCCTGCATAATCGAACCCTGGGACAGCTGACAATAGGATCCCTCTTATCTTTGGGAAAATCCTTTTCTTACCAGTAAAGTTGTTCTGCAGCTGCACCGCTTCCTTCCGGCAGTTGTTAGAGGCTCCCGTCTGCCTCTCGTAGTGGAGATTCCAGTGGAGCCTCTAATGTGATGTCTGTCTTTCCGCTCCTCGTTCAGAAGAACTAGAACTGGTCTCTGAATGTGGTGAAAGCATGGAAATTTCCCCTTGCGACAGCGCTCCATAACTTCCTCCTTCACCTTCGCCACTGTCACATCTGCTCTTTGGCTTCCTGACCTCCGGCCCCTCTCTATTCTGAAAGGTGGTCAGCGCCCTCTGACCCACTTAACTCCTCAGCAGCCTGAAGGGTAACTTTTCTGACATAAGTGCACTGTGTCTTCCCTTTTCTCCGTCGACCCTACCTTCTTGCCTCCTGCTCCCTCAGTGCCACTGCCGAAGAGAGTTATAAACCACTCTGATTGTTCCATCTTTGCACGGCCCCTCCCTGCAGCTCAGTGGGCCCTGTGGAGCCTGTTCCAAAGCCTGTTCTGCCTTCTACCCCACACTGCAGTCCTCTCACTCCTAGCTTGGACAAAGGATAAAAGATCTTCTTTCATATTTGAATGAAAAGATTGCTGTCCAGGAGTTCCCATGTGGCTCAGTGGGTTAAGGATCTGGTGCTGTCACTGCTGTGGCTCAGGTAGCTGCTATGGCACGACTTTGGTTCCCGACCCGGGAACTTCCAAGTGCCTTGGGCTCAGCCAAAAAAAAAAAAAAAAAAAGATTGCTGTCCAAGGTGAGACTCCTCACCATTCCAGTTCTTCACGTCATTGTCCATCTGGTCCCATAGCCATCCTGCCATCGTCGTCACCCTCATCAACAGAACGTCCGCTCTTTTCTGCCTCATGCACTCTGCGAGGAGCTTATCTTAGGCCCTTTTGTCTCAAACTGCAGAAACCAGGTTAAGACGGCTTAAGCCATTAATGGCAAGTTTATTAAGCAACTTGGGAGATTGCTCTTGGAGCACCAGGGCAGGAACTCTGGTGGCCCCCACAGGGGCTCACATCAGATGTTGGAATCCTGCTGGGAGCCCAGATCACCTGTCTCCTTTTCTTCTCACTATAGATGACTTTCTTTGTTGTTTCTTTGAGCCTCCTGATGAAAGCGAGTCACTCCAGAATGTGTTGCATTTTTATCATTTTAATTGAATAGAGCCAATTATGCTAGAATCTTACATAATTCTCATTTCTTGACATGAAATCTGATTGGCCCAGCAAAGGTCGCATGTCTTCCTAAAAGCAGCTGAGTCTACAATCAGAGCTCAGGAACCCTCTATATTTTCCTCAAGGCTGGGCCAGAGACAGTTCTCAAAGAGAGGAATGACTATGTAATGGTCAGATTATGTCCCCAAACCCTCTACTGCATAGACTGTTGCAGAGAATTATAAAATGTTAGAAATAAGAGCCCTTAGAAACTATTGAATCTATTTAACTTCACAAGGGATGAAACTGAAGTACATGTTAAGTGACTTACTTTATGTCACTTAGTCAGTGCTCAGTAAATAGTTGTTGAATTGTTGAGTGGAAAACAATTATTCCTTAAAGAAAATTTCTGAAGATCTTTACAAAGAATAGTCTATACAAATTTTTGAGGTCATTAAGTGAGAGATTAGAAATGGGTTTGATGATAAATTATGGTTATATGACTAATATCTTGGCAGTTGATCTTCCCCCAGTTATCTGTTTTCACTCAAATGGGAAGACTCAGTAAGAGCAGTGGTCTTGACCTCCCTGCCTTCCGTGAAGTCTCTCATGAACAATGGACAGTTAGAAAAAGGCAAAACAGACACTTGCTGCTGATATAAAAGACACCAATTCGGTGAAGAAGCTGTTGATCTCAACTGTTAAACCTCAGCTATTGTTCACAATCTGGCACAGAATTAATCCCTTAAGAAAGGGATGAAAAAAATGCCATTCAGCACAACCTGGTTTGTCATTGCATGCATAATGCAGACTTTCCAATTAGAATGCTATAATTTGGAAACTTTCTTCACAGACTGATGAGAGAGCAATTATTTTAAAGAAGGGAAAACTCAGTCCACTGGGTTTGCCTCAAGTCACTTCTGACTCAAGCCGCAAAGACAAGAGTTTTGAAAACATATTCGCTATTGAATTTTGTATCAAAACACCAGCAAGGAGAGCAATTAGTTGCTGTAAACTGAACCCCAGTAATCAATGGTATGCAGCCAGCCAGAGCATTTATGGAAGATGTAAGCAAAATCACATCTGCTAATCAATTAAAAAAAGCCCAGCACTTCACTGCTTTTCAGGGAAACTCCACAATGAGAATAAGGAAGATGGGGGAGACATCACCAGGCATTTCATGCAGTGCTCATTAGGTAGAGGGGTTTGTGGCCACAGCTAAACGTAGACTTGATAGATCTTGGCCAGCAGCTTCCTTTCCTTAGCTCTTTTTGAAAGTGGGTTCTGATGTGCAGTGGAGGTGTGTAGAGGTCAGAGGTATGTTTAAGGAGCTCCTCTCAATTAAAGTCAGGGGGAGTGTGTCTGTCCTGGGCTAGCTCGCTGGGCAAACCTTTTCTGGCAGATTACAAGTCAGAAATATCGCTGTGTTGTTGCAGCTGCAGAGATACAGGAAGACGTTGCTGGCAGGTAAAGAGGTGAAGGGAGTTGGTGGGCTTTACAGTTGTGCCTTATTAGAGCAAAATTTCTCTCCATGGGGGAAAAAGAGATTGAGGCTGTTTTTCCTTTAGTGTCCTTAAGCTGTTTTTGCTTTTTTGAGTTCAGTCAGCAGAAGGGTTTTCATTCCTGGCTAAGCCTCCATTCCAAGTAAATATGCATTCTAGCACATGAATTGGAATCCCTCTTACACAGAGAACAAACCAGTGGTTACCAGTGGGGGAGAGAGACGGGGGGTGGGGGGAGTATAGGAATAAGGGATTTAAAAAATGAGTTACTGTGTGGGATTATATGCAATTGCGTGTGTGAAACTCTTGAAAATTTCAAAGCACTATAGAATTTAAAGAATCTTTCATCCAGTTAAAGAATGCATATATATGTATGACTGGGTCACTTTGCTGTATAGTAGAAATTGACACAACATTGTAAATCAGCTACACTTTAATTCAAAAAAAAAAAAACCCTTTTTAAAAAAAGTATCCTTCCCTCTTAAAAAAAAATTCTAAGTAGAGGTGAGTCTGAGCCCTAGCATGACAACCCAAGATCCATCACTGTCCCTTTTCCACTCAGGAGTCACAATGACCCCACATTTCCAGCCCCCAGAGACTCTTAATAGAGGAATAGAGAGGAGATGTCTCAACCAGTATGTGCACTTGGCTGCTGTTCAGAAAAAAGAATTTAGGCCAGGAAAAATTATTGAGGTAAAGATCAATAGAGTAGACTAATAAAAATTAATATCTTCAGCATGCAAACTGTGATAGGCAGTGGATTAATATCCTCTAAATACAGAGGGCATCTTGTAAGTCATTAACAAAAGGATAAATATAAGTAGAAAATGAGTAAAATGTTCAAGTTCAGTGATATATAAAAAGCTGCACGTTAATGTAATAAGATCTAATTCAGCTATAAAATTGGCAGTATTTTTAAAGATAATACGTGATATTGATGATGATGCACAGAAACAGGCATTTTTATACGTTGCTGGTAGTATGAGCATAAATTGGTAGAGATGTTTGTTGGGGACAAGGGGACAGTTGTGCAGCTGTTTTGTAATACCTGTTATCAAGGCCTCCTAAGTCCTGCTCCAGGAATTGCACTTATGGAAACTTTGAAAGGCAGTAACCATAGATGTAGCTTAAGAATGTTCATCACACCGTTGTCATAACAGTGTGTTATTATCAACTACCTAAGTGTTCAACAGTAAGAGACTAATGAAATAAATTATGGGGTATCCATACAGTGAAATTCTGTGAAACCAGTACATATGATGAAGAATATTTGATGATTGAAAAAAAAAAAGATATTTATAACAGGTCATTAAACAAAGCAAGTTATAAACAGTTTGCAGCATATGTATGTGTTTATAGAATTAGTAGAATTACAGGTGATCTTTGTTTTACCTTGAAAGAAACTAGAGAACCTTATAGAAGAAGTTACTATAAGACACAATTTGCACAATTTAAAAAATTCTTTTAATCTGCTGTTATTTCAAGAACCTCTACTAGAGCGTTTATGAAATTTACTCATAACTGGCCTTCCTTTTATCTTCTCCATATCGCATATCCTTGGGACAGTTCTTTTCCATGAAATAGTTCAAGATGTGGTTAAATTCTATCCCAAAAGGGTCTGATTATTTTCATTTGGATACACTAATAAAAACACTAACTCATGATTATCCAGGAGGATGTGGATTACGATAAACTTGGCTTTCTAAATAATCTAAAATTCCATTGGGGAAACTGCCTCAAAATCACGTCCCCAAAAGCCTGTTACCAGGCTTTTAAATAAAGAGAATCGTTAATTATTTTAAAGTGGGGTTTGTTTTTTTTTTCATGGTTTTAATCTACTCTGGTGTTTATGAATGCTTTCAGCCCAGAACATATATGGAACATGTGCTATAAGCAGAACCCACATGTTTGGAGTAGAATTTTTTTTGTTTTTGTTTTGGAAAAAAGAGCAATGATTTTTCTAAAAGGCTTATATTTATTCTGAGAGCCAAACAACCATAGAGGCAAAAATTACTTTTTTAAAAGTTACTCAACATAGGAGTTCCGGCTATGGCGCAGTGGGATCAGTGGCATCTTGGGAGCCCTGGGACACAGGTTTGATACCAGCCTGGCACAGTGAGTTAAGGGTTCAGCGTTGCCGCAGCTTCAACTAAGGGTGCAGCTGTGGTTCGGATCTGAGCCCTGGCCAGGGAACTCTATATGCCTTGGGTGGCCAAAAAAGAGAAAAAAAAAGTTACTCAACATAAGTATAAATTAACATAGGCATATTGCATAAAAGAGCTGAGGAATTAGGATGATATTTGAGGAAATGACTAACAAGGGAAATGATGCACTTTCTTTTCAAGCACGCGGGTATAGTCTAAAAGAATTATTGGACACTAAAGCAATAGGGTGGACTCCTGTCTGATTGATTCAGAGTATTTTGAGAGATTAAATACTCAAGTGGGTTCGAGAGAATCCATAGTATATACAGTATTATACATCTGTTTATGCTTTTCCAGAGCCTTTTAGTTTTTTCTACTTAAAAGATGAATTCCGTCATATTAGCTAGGGTGGATTTCATCATTGATAGCTCACAAAATTGCAAGTGACAACAAGGAACAAAGGGTAAGAGGAAAGGGGAACACAGTGGCATTTCTAATCCTCACTAATAGCTTTCTAGGTGGTACTAAACTGAGCTTGTGCAAAGGATTTTCATTTATTATCATTGCAGGGTTAAGGAGAAATTATACAAAGTATTTTGTAGAGTGGTAAGAGTTTATAAGTTATAAATTACAGGGAGGGGCTTTGGTAAGGACACCAGGTTGGAACCCAGTATCTGTCATCACTGAGTTTAGATACATACTTAACATCTTTAAACTTCACTTTCACCATGTGTAATTTGATGAGAATAATCATGCTTGCTGAGAAGATTTTTGGAAAAATTTAATTGGTTATTTAGAGCCCGGTGTACAGTAACATTAAAGAAGTGTTGACCATTATGATAATAATAATAATAGTTGTTGTTATTGTTACAAATAATCTATTTGTTGAGCAAACATTCGCTGAATGTAGACTCTGTGTGGGACGCTATGCTAAGTCCCGGATGTGGAAAAACCAATAAGATACAGACGCGGTCTTCAGGGGGCTCATTATCTGCTGTAACTGGTGGAGGAAGCAAATGTGCCTGGCCAACTGAAAACAACTGTATGGGAAGGACTTTTAGACTGAAATTATGGAAAACAATGATCCCTCACCACCATAGCACTGTCAGAAGCAAAATGTTGGACGGTAGTCTGATCCCATATTATAATATTTAAGTTCTTTTTTAATTCTATTTTTAAAATGGAGGGAGTTCCCGTCGTGGCGCAGTGGTTAACGAATCCGACCAGGAACCATGAGGTTGAGGGTTCGGTCCCTGCCCTTGCTCAGCGGGTAAATGATCCGGCGTTGCCGTGAGCTGTGGTGTAGGTTGCAGACTCGGCTTGGGTCCCGAGTTTTTGTGGCTGTGGCGTCGGCTGGCAGCTACAGCTCCGATTTGACCCCTAGCCTGGGAACCTCCATATGCCGTGGGAGCGGCCCAAGAAATGGCAAAAAGACAAAAAAATAAAAATAAAAAATAAAAATAAATAAATAAAATTGAGGAATAACACACACACAGTGCATAAAACTTTTAAGTATGTAGTTTGATGGATATTTACATGTGTATACACCCACATCACTACTACTAGATCAAAATTAGCCCATTTCAGCATCTTAGAAGTTTCTCTCACCCTTTTCTAGTCATCACCTCCCCTAGAGGTAACTGCTATTCTGACGCCTAGTGCCATAGATAAATTTAGTCTGAGTTTCATGTAAATGGAATCACAAAGTCAATGCTTTGGTTCTCATCTGGGCTAAAAAAGGGGGGTAAGAAGAATAGGACCAAGATAATCAATTTTTAGGTAATAAAGTTTTTCCTGATGAAAATATCTCCCAATCAGATAATCTTACCAAAGCTATACAGAAAGTCTGGTAAGATTGAGAAGGAACTTGAAATATGATGAAGGTCATTGGGGCCTGCTAGTTATTACCATTTAGCACAGGTTTCCCCCGAATGGTGATCTCAAGGATGTGACCTTTGGTCAGCTCAGCCAACTTGAGATGAGAGCTGGAAGAATCAGGAAGGAGAATTTGGGGACATCTCCTCCCTGACAAGCCAGTTCAAAGATCTTTGCCACTTGGAGGACAGAGTCTGCCTGGGGTTGGGTAATGTGTGAAATAAATTCCTAAAGAAACAAGCCTGTCACTGCAGACTGACTCCACCTTCTTCCATCACACTCTTTTTTTTTGTCTTTTTGCCATTTCTAGGGCTGCTCTCGTGGCATATGGAGGTTCCCAGGCTAGGGGTTGAATCGGAGCTGTAGCTACCGGCCTACGCCAGAGCCACAGCAATGCAGGATCTGAGCTGTGTCTGCGACCTACACCACAGCTCATGACAACGCCGGATCGTCAACCCACTGAGCAAGGGCAGGGACCAAACCCGCAACCTCATGGTTCCTGGTCGGATTCGTCAACCACTGAGCCATGATGGGAACTCCCTCCCATCACACTCTTGCTGGGGACTCACTTCCTTTCTTTGGTGGTGCAAAGGAGACAGGTAGGAGGGACAGAATGGATATCAAGCCTAAGAAAACAGCAAGTAGAACTTACACAGCATTCTTTTTCCCCCCCTCTGTTCAGGTTGTTGCTGTGGGACTGTGATGATCGGAGCTATAGCTACTACGTTGAGGTTTCCACCAACCAGCAGCAGTGGACCATGGTAGCCGACAGGACAAAAGTCTCCTGCAAGTAAGTTACATCCTTTTGGGAATTTATGCCAATTTATTTTATTTTTTAATTTTTTTGTCTTTTTTGGGGCTGCACCTGCGGCATATGGAGGTTCCCAGGCTAGGGGTCTAATCGGAGCCACAGCTGCTGGCCTACATCACAGCCACAGCAACGCCAGATCCAAGCCAAGTCTGCGACCTACACCACAGCTCACAGCAACGCTGGATCCTTAACCCACTGAGCGAGGCCAGGGATTGAACCTACAACCTTATGGTTCCTAGTTGGATTCATTTCGGCTGCTCCGCGATGGGAACTCTGAATTTATGCCACTTTAAATGACAACCTTTCCACTGGATTCAGAAGGTTCCAAAAAAGATTCATGGAATCACCAAATTATATTCTTGTTTGGAAGTTAAAACATTCTGATGATCCTTTCCTTCAGTTGTGACTATTAATTACTTGGATGAGAATTTATATGACCTAAGAAGCTTTCCTCAGGTTGTGGTTTGAACTTGACTTTTTAAAATGGCATGCATCTAAACGGGGAAAAGAAAGATACTTTCCATATGCAGTCCTTTCCCAGGTCCTCCCCAACATCCCACACTAACCCCTCCAGGACTTTTTTCTTCATGAGAGATTTTTGCTGATGCAGCACACACTTTAACAGTATTCTGGGACTCTCACCTACTCTCCACCCCCATATCATTCTCAGGGTTACCTTTAAATATTTATCTCATCTTCAAATTAGTTACACTGTTACCTAAACTAAGGAAAGCTTGTAGTTTAGGTCTCATGGGAAACAGACATTTCACGGATGTGGCATTGGGGCTTGAGCTTACCAGGTTGTGGGGGAAGCCAGGAGGGAGGATTCTGTGAATTCTGACCAGCTTAGAATCATGATAAGGAATGTAACTACCACTCAGATTGACATTAGTACATTTCTAGCATTCTAGAAGATTCTTCATACCATTTCCCCATCATTACCTGAAAAGAGCTCAGTGCCTTTTTGTGTAGAGCCAGATTCTCTGGGAGGTAAGATAGAGCAAATAGCTGAAATTTTTTTTTTAGGGCTGCACCTGGGGCATATGGAGGTTCCCAGGCTAGGGGTCAGATCGGAGCTGTAGCTGCTGGGCTACACCACAGCCACAACAACACAGGTTCCAGGCCGTGTCTGCGACCTACACCACAGCTCACGGCAATGCTGGATCCTTAACCACTAAGCAACGCCAGGGATCAAACCTGCCTCCTCATGGATGCTTGTCAGATTTGTTAACCACTGAGCCACGATGGGAATGCCTGAGGTTTTTTGTTGTTGTTGTTGTTGTTTTAATGAGATAGGATTCACATACCATAAAATTCACCCTTTTATTTTTTATTTTCTTTGTCTCTTTAGGGCCGCACCTGTGGCATATGGAGGTTCCCAGGCTAGGGATCTAATTGGAGCTGCAGCTGCTGGCCTACACCACAACCATGGCAACACTAGATCCCTGAGCAAGGCCAGGGATCGAACCTGCATCCTCATGGATACCTGTCAGGTTCATTAACTGCTGAGCCATGGTGGAACTCCAAAATTCACCTTTTTTTTTTTTTTTTCTTTTTAGGGCTGCACCCACGGCATATGGAGTTTCCCAGGCTAGGGGTCTAATTGGAACTGTTGCCACCAGCCTATGCCGCAGCCACAGCAACGCCAGATCCGAGCCGCGTCTGCAACCACATTGTAGCTCATGGCAATGCCAGATCCTTAACCCACTGAGCGAGGCCAGGGATCGAACCCACAACCTCATGGTTCCTAGTCGGATTCGTTTCTGCTGCGCCACAATGGGAACTCGCAAAAATTCACTTTTTTAAATTGTACAGTTCAGTAGTTTTTAGTATGTTCACAGAGTTGTGCCACCATCACAGCAATCTAATGTTCCAAAACACTTTCATCAGCCCAGAAAGAAACCCCCTTTCCATTAGTAGTCTCCCCATTTCCCTCCAGGCCCCAGGACCTAGTAGTCTACTTTGTGTGGCTATGGATTTGCATATTCTGGGCATTTCTTACAAATGGAATCTTATAGTATGTGTGTTGTTTGTTTGTTTGTTTCCAGGCTTCTTTCACTTAGTATAATGTTTTCAAGGTTCATCCGTGTTACAGCCTATATCAATACCTCATTCCTTTTTATGACTGAATAATATTCCATCTTATGGGAACATATATAGCAGATTTTGTTTGTCCACTTATCAGTTAATGAAAATTTGAATTGTTTCTACTTTTTGGTTATTAAGAATATTGCTGCTGCAACATTCCTGTACAAGTTTTTATGTGAACATATGTTTTCAGTTCTCTTGGGGACCTATCTAGGAGTAGAATTGTTGAATCTTCTAGTATCTCTGAGTTTAAGTTTTTGAGGAACTGCAACACCTTTCCACAGCAGTTGCACTGTTTGGCATTCATACCAGCAGTGTATGAGGGTTTCAATTTCTCCACATTCTTGCCAGTACTTGTTATTACCTGTCTTTTCGTTCACAGCCATCTTAGTAAGAGTGAAGTGGCATCTCATTGTGGTTTTGATTTGCATGACTAATGATGACTGATGACTAATGATGTTGAACATCTTTTCAGGGCTTCATAAAGGCATTAATGATGGTTGTTTGATGCAATGTCTGACATCTTCACCATTATTATAGTAATTATGTAGCATGTTTATATTGGTTCGGGTAATATTTGCTACTACAGCAAGGAGTAGCTTCGTTGTGTCAATAGTTTTAAACAACAGTGTATTTCTCAGTCATGTAGAAGAAGAAATGGCTCTTCTCCACCGGTGACTGAGGGACCCAGGTGTCTTCCTTCTTGAGGTCCTGCCATCATCTAGGGCCTCATCAGCATCATCTGCATCTAGCTGGCAGATGGGAGAAGAGCAGAGAGAAGGTATACCTGGGTCTGAACAGCCTTAGCCTGGGTGTAGTGAACACCACTTTTTCTTGCCTTCCACTGGGGAAAACTGGTCTGCTGCCACACAGATGTAATAGGACCAGGAAATGCAGTCAGCTCCTGGCCAGGCAGCCGCTTCTCAATGGAGCTCGAATCTTGTAGCCATCGATACCATAGCAAGAGAAAATTAGCAGTTACTAACTGGTATTCTTGTACTTGCATGTATTTTATCTCATTTTGTCCTAAGTACAAAACACCTGGTGGGTAATTTTTGTCATTTTATAAAAGGGAAGATGAAGGGCTCTTTCCACTGTACCCTCTTGGCTCCTAGAACCCAAAGCATTGCTAAACCAAGCTAAATGATGAAAACTGGGGAACAAGGTGATTCACTTACTTCCAGCTCACAGAAAGAACCCTTTTCATACACTGGAAGGCGTTCAGGGCCCATGAACAACCACTCATTTATCTTTCCAGAGTCGTTGCTTATTGGGTGTATAGCTCACAGACTAGATCCTCTGCTTCCTCATCTTTGACACATGTCACTAGTTACCTGTCTCTTCTGTCATCTTATGTGTTATGTTATAAATTGGATTCCTCATCCCTTTTATGTCCCCCTGTTGAATGTGTTATACAATTGGGTTTTCAGCAAAAACTGGTTGACTAACTACTGACCAAGTAAATATCATAATGATTTTCTATTTATTTAAATGATTTTTTTCTTGATTCACAAACCTATTCACCCATTAGCTCCCCTTTCAGAAGCTTTGCATTAATTAAGTCATCAATGTCTTTTTTCCCCCCTCTTTTTTCTTTTCTGTTTCCATTAGTTGTTGTGATTCAGGAACTTAAATGTTTTAACCTTTTATGTTAGTGCTTGAATGCCATAGCAATAAGTGTTTTACAAGTTAATAAATAATATACTAGAAGAATAGGAGTAGTGGCAAGAAGGCTAGTTGCTGTTAACCCTGAAGGAATGAGTGGAACCAGCAGTTACGATTTTATGTTTGTAGGCATAGCCTGAATCTACTATTCCTCCCATTTTTGAGTTAGATCTTAAGATATAATACAAGATATGCAGGTGATTAAAAAAAAAGAAAACCTTTCCTTTTTGGCTAAGGTAGTCTAGAATAGTCCTCAAGGCATGATCCTGTTAGCTTCAGGAATCGTAGCCTATTTTTTATTAAAATTAAGTATATGAATCATGTTACACGTGAAATTCTATAGGATCTTTAAAGATCATAGCCCTGCCTCTTGATGGCATTCTACTTGGTCAAGAAATGAGAGCACAGATTGTACTGTCCTCTGAAAAGACCCAGCGAAGGAGACTCTCCACTGTCTCCTGTCAGTGCTGCTCCCGCGCCGGATAGTTTCCTTTACTGGAATCTTAAGTCCTTTCTGCTAGAGTTGGAGCTTTCCTTTTCTATTGGCTGATTTGGGTGTTTTCCGTCTTACTGAGGTGGGCCTGATAAATGACCTTGTGTACGTTTAGGGTATACAACACAATAGTTTGGTGTATGCATGTATTGCGAGATGATCACTATGGTAGGTTTACCACCCATCATCTCACCAATAATTTTATTTCTTGTGATGAGAACTTTTAAGATCTCCACTCTTAGTAACTTTGAAATACACATTTGTTAACCATAGTCAGTATGCTGTACATGACACCCCCAGAACTTACCTTTTTTTTTTTTGTCTTTTTGCCATTTCTTGGGCTACTCCGGCGGCATATGGAGGTTCCCAGGCTAGGGGTCTAATTGGAGCTGTAGCCACTGGCCTACATCAGAGCCACAGAAACGCGGGATCCGAGCCGCGTCTGCAACCTACACCACAGCTCACGGCAACACTGGATCCTTAACCCACTGAGCAAGGCCAGGGATCGAACCTGCAACCTCATAGTTCCTATTCGGATTTGTTAACCACTGAGCCATGACGGGAACTCCAGAACTTACTTGTCTTATAACTGGAAACTTGTACCTTTCAGCTGCCTTCTCCCATTTCCCCCTCCCACCAGTCCCAGGCAGCCATCAGTATGTTCTGTTTATATGAGTTTTTTTTTTCTTTTTTCACATTTTACATATAAGTGAGATCATTTCTCTGACTCAGTTATTTCACTTAGCATAATGCCCTCAGGGTTTATCCGTGTTGTCAGAAATGTATTGACTGATTTTATAGAATTACTTTTTACTCCTCTTTTTTTCACATAATCTATTCCTGCACACTTTAGCTTTATTGTTAAAAATTTTATTGAGGTATATAGTAGATTTACAGTGTTGTATTAATTTCTGCTGTATAGCCAAGTGATTCAATTATACATACATATATTCTTTTTTATATTCTTTTCCACTATGGTTTATCACAGGATATTGAATGTAGTTCCCTGTGCTGTATAGTAGGACATTGTTGTTTATCTGTCCTTATATATAATAGTTTGTATCTGCTAATCCCAAACTCCCAAGCCTTTCCTCCCCCATCCCCCCTCCCCCTTGACAACCACAAGTGTGCTCTCTGTGAGTCTGTTTCTGTTTTGCAGGTACATTCGTTTGTGTTATATTTTAGATTCTACATATAAGTGATATCATGTGGTATTTGTCTTTCTCTTTCTGATTTACCTCACTTAGCATAATAACCTCTAGGTCCATCATGTTGTTCCGAGTGTCATTATTTCATTCTTTTTACGCCCATATTATATTTGGTATGTATTTATATACATATTTGGTACATATATGTAATATACACACATATCCACGCACCTACATACATACACATCTTCTTTATTCCTCTGTCAATGGACATTTAGGTTGCGTCTATGTTTTGGCTGTTGTGAATAGTGCTGCTGTGAGCATACATGTGTATGAAGTTGCATATGTATCTTTTCAAATTATAGTTTTGTCCAGATAAATGCCCAGGAGTGGGATTGCTGGATCATGTGACAACTCTATATTTAGTTTTTTGAGGAATCTCCATACAGTTTTCCACAGTGGATGCACCAGCCTCCACTCCTACCAACAGTGTAGGAGGTTCCCTTTCTCCACTCTCCGTCCAGTATTTGTTATTTGTAGACTTTTTAATGATGGCCATTCTGACCAGTACGAGATGGTACTTCGCTGTAGTTTTGTTTCGCGTTTCTGTGAAAATTAGTGTCCTTTAGCCTTATTTCACAAGACTTCACTTTCAGTCGTTGATTCCTTTTCTTTGTCTTCTAAACTATTGAACCCTAAATCTGTGTCATTACAGTAAAATACTTACTCAGGGTTTTTTTTTATTATAAATGTAAAATATGCGCATGGCAAGTTATTTTAAACAGTACAGAAAAATACAAGTGAAAAGTAAATTTTTACCCTCCCATCTTCTGTTTCATTCCTCAGAAGTTAATAGCTTTTTACTGGTTTTTTTTTTTTTTAGTTTTTGCAACTTCTCAATTATAAATAATACTTTTATATCTCTGTTTATTAAATTGTCAGCTTTACTCCTTGCTATAAAAAAATGAAGAATTGGAGTTCCCGTCGTGGCGCAGTGGTTAACGAATCCGACTAGGAACCATGAGGTTGCGGGTTCGGTCCCTGGCCTTGCTCAGTGGGTTAACGATCCGGCGTTGCCGTGAGCTGTGGTGTAGGTTGCAGACACGGCTCGGATCCCGCGTTGCTGTGGCTCTGGCGTAGGCTAGTGGCTACAGCTCCGATTCAACCCCTAGCCTGGGAACCTCCATATGCCGCTGGAGCGGCCCAAGAAATAGCAACAACAACAACAACAACAAAAGACAAAAAATAAAAAAAAGAATTTAGCTCGTTTAACCACTCTTCATTTTTTGTTATATTTTTCTTTTTAGCTCTACCATTACGTGACATTTTAAAATAAACAATATACTTAAACCTCTGGGTTTTGATTCATCAATCGTGGACAGTGTTTCTTGACTCCCTACTATGTCAGTAAAGAAGTCACCACCCTTCCACTTCCCCCGTCTCTCCCCATCTGTTAGCTCTCCCACCATATTGACATTGTGAAGATTTATGGTGTATTTTCTGTCTTTTGACTTATAGTGAAATCGTCCATGTGTTGGCTGTAAACTGATCCTGAAAGGGGAAAACCACTAAGAACTCACCATAATATTATGATTACCTAAACATCGTTTACTACAAATCCAGTGACTCACTGAATCTGTAGTGAAGGAAATGCTTTTCTGCGTCACTAAACGTGTGTCCCTCTTGTGTCAGGAATTGTACTGTGTTCAGATCACAGACTCGATTTTCTTACAAATGCTCAGAATTATTCCACAAATGATAAATAATTAGCTACATATTAGCCAGCTCTTTGTTTTCCTGGAGTTCTTAATTCCCTCTTTTTCTATTACAGAAGCTTCTGAAGCATACTTTTTATTCACTGGTTAATTTTTTCCTTTTTTTTTAAATTGAAGTGTAGTTGATATTAAGTATTACTGAAGTTATAGATGTCCCATGTAGTGGTTCACAAATTTAAAGGTTATACTCCATTTATAGTTGTTATAAAATTTTATGTTCCTTGAGTTGTACAATAGATACTTGTAGCCTATTTTATATATAATAGTTTTTAGCTCTTAATCCTCTACCACTATATTACCTCTCTCGCTGTCCCCTCCTCACTGATAGCTGCTAGTTTGTTCTCTATATGTGGGTCTGTTTCTTTTCTGTTATATTCACTAGTTTCTTGTATTTTTTTATATTCCACATATAAGTGATATGATTATACAGTATTTGTTTTTCTTTGTCTGACTTTTTTCACTTGGCATAATATCCTCCAAGTCCATCCATGTTATTGCAAATGGCAAGATTTCATCCTCTTTTATGGCTGGGTAGTATTCCATTTTGTGTGTGTGTGTGTGTGTGTGTGTGTGTGTGTGTGTGTGTGTGTAGATATATACCGCATCTTCTTTATTCATTCATCCTTTGATGGACACCTAGGTTGCTTCTATATCTTGGCAATTGTAAATAATGCTGCCGTGGACATTGGGATTGTGTGTATTTTTTTGAATTAGTGTTGGTTTTTTTTTTCCTCAAATATATACTCAGGAGTAGAATTGCTGGGTCATATGGTAGTTCTATTTTTAGTTTTTTGAGAAACTTCCATACCGTTTTCCACAATGGCTGCAGCAACTTACACTCCCATCATTGGTTAATTTTTTAACAGAGGCCTCTGATGCCTGCTGTACAGCTGAGATCCTAATATTTATTTTTCTTTTCTGTCTGGGCTGGTTCCACTGTCTCTTGGATTTGTTTCTCTTTTAGTAAAATGTGGGTAAAGGGGTAGCAAAACTCTTTCTTTTGCAGAAGATACTGACCTTGGGCCCAGTCACCTTTCTAGATCTGTTCCCTGGAAAGCCCGATCGAAGTGGAACGTCAGCTGTGTTATTCGGCAACATTGCTTACAATAATAAGCAAAGTTTTGGCAAATTGCATCTGGCCTGGGATGACTTTAAATATCTGGTTGGTACAGCTTTGGGTTTCCTGAGTATGCTGACTTGTGACTAGACATGTCCCTCGTGAAAGTTCTGGGATCTATGTTTATGAAGCTATTACAGGAATTATTAGTTTTAATTTGAAATATGAGGCTTCTAGGCCAGAGTGGCCCCACACCTGCCCAGTGTCTTGTACACTCACTGGAGCTGTCACCTACATGCCAGCAGGAGTGGCTCCTGTACAGTCGGATGGAGAAATATCTGTGTGACCCTGGTGGCACACTGTGTTCCTGTTGTCAGGAGTGAATTTTGAGGTCAAATATGACCAGATTGGGTCTTAGTTAAGAAGATCCCTCAAGAGCATTACACAGAGTAAATCTGTAGGTAATATTTTCAGAAAGAATGTGTGGAAAGCAAATTTTCAGAATACTTGCATGCCTGAATCATGGTTTGACTGGGTATAGAGTTCAGTTCCTTCAGAATTTTGAAAGCTTGGATTTATTGATGAGAAATCTGATATAAGCTGATTCTTATTCTTTGTAGTAATTTATTTTTCCCTGTAGGATCTTCTCTTCATCCTTGGAGGTCTTAAATTTCACAATGATATGGCTGGATGTGGGTCATTTTTCTTCCATCCTGCTCAGTTTGCTTCTATATGGAAATCTGCCCAATTCCCCTCAGATTTATGAATAATATTTCATCCACCTACCATTTTCTAGAAATTCAACAAAATCGTGATTTGCTAATGGCCTTCCTTCCACTTTGCAACCCTTTTATGAATGTATTCCCTTTGTATTTCTTTGATGTCATCTCATTGGTTTCCAGGTTCAGAGCAGGGCAAATGTGCCTTAAAGTTGGCCGTCTTGAACTTGAATTCCCAAAAGCTCTCCTGCATGGGCTGTGGATACTCCCCAGTGACCCTAAATCCTTTTCCTTTCCTTCCTTGTGCCTGGCTGCACTTCTCCGGTGTTATGCAGCTGTCCTGTTTCTTGCCAGCATGGTCCCTTTGACTAATAATTCTGTCTGCCAAAGTGGTCATGATCTCGGCCATCATCTGTCCAAGACTGTGGCCTTGGCAAACATTTTGGCAAATATAAAAGATTAGCTGTAAAAAATTGAATAATACTGAAAATATTCTTTTTCTACTGGAAAATTTTGTGGTCCTAATCTGGAGTTACCTATTATTTCTAAATTTTAGCCTGATTTTTCTCACAAACTGTCTTCCTGCCAGATACACTAACCAGATTCCCTTTTGAACAAGTTTTCTTCTCCACCCTAAGTATTCATTAAAACTGATGTTGTAAAGATTTTTTTTGGTGGGAATGTAAATTGGTGCAACCACTGTGTAAAACAGTGTGGAGATTCCTCAGAAAACTAAAAATAGAACTACCATTCGATCCAGCAGTCCCACTCCTGGGTATCTATCCAGAGATAAAGCATGACTCTAAAAGACGCATGTACTCCAGTGTTCATTGCAGCAGTATATACAATAGCCAAGACATGGAAACAACCTAAGTGTCCATTGGACAGAGGAGTGGATAAAGAAGATGTGGCACATATACACAGCCATTAAAAGAAAAGAAATAACGGCACTTGCAGCAACATGGATAATCTAAAAATTATGCTAAGTGAAGTCAGACAATGAGACACCAACATCAAATGCTATCACTTACATATGGAATCTAAAAAAAGGACAATGAATTTCCTTGCGGTACAGATACTGACTCACAGACTTTGAAAAACTTAAGGTTTCCAAATGA
Organism: Phacochoerus africanus; assembly: GCF_016906955.1. NCBI lineage: Eukaryota > Metazoa > Chordata > Mammalia > Artiodactyla > Suidae > Phacochoerus > Phacochoerus africanus. The sequence goes on along the minus strand of NC_062552.1, from coordinate 35,008,488 downwards.
GACATGTTGGGAGGTGGGGGGATGCACTGAGGGTTTGGGTTGGAAATGCTATAAAATTTGGTTTTGATGATCATTGTACAACTGTAAATGTAATAAAATTCATTGAGTAATAAAAATGGGGATGTTAAAAAAAATTTTTGTAACTAAGAAAATACTTATATAACAAGATACTTAAATCAGGATACAAAATCATAGAAATATTATCACACATAGGAAAAAATAGCATGGAAGAGGAAAATTATGGAAGAAGAAAGCCAGAGGAACTATGCCAAAATATTATTAATGGTTGATTTTGTATATTGAGATGAGGGGAATTATTTCTAGCTTCTTACATTTTTGACCAATATACATGTACTTCTTTTAAAATCAAGAAGAAAACTTTGTTTGAAAAAAAATTTTTTCCCCTAGCTGCAGCCATAAATGTTTTGTAGAGATTTGTCCTTGCCATTAGTTGAGTAGCATATGCTGGCAGAGTGGCGTGGTTTATTCACTGTCAGCAATAAATTAAAGAAATTAAATAAGTGCTGTACATAGCAGTATCCTAGTAGCTTTTCAGAACCTTGAAGCGACTTATCCTAAGCACAAGTGCATCCTGGAAAGGACACCCGAGCCCCAGTTTCTGTAGGCGGCTCCCCTTGGGCCTCTCAGAGCCCAGATCTCCGACAGCACGTCTTCCTCCATTGCTACCTGAATTTCCCCGCTCAGAGGGCCCTGGCCCACGTGAGACCTTGGAGCACCACCACGGACCAGGCAATTTCTACAGCATCCTAACTTTTTTAGAAGGTTTCTTCCCTGGGCCTTCCCTGAGAAGCATGTTGACAGTGTTGGTGTCACCTGGAAAAGCCTGTGTGGGGACAGCCCGTCCTCTCCCATTTCTCAGCATGGTGACATTCCTGTCTGAGAAGCAGCGCGTGTGCCCTCCTTGCTGAGCACATTGTCATTGAGTCCTGGGAGGGGCAGCGTTCTTTTCCGGGGTCTGTTTCTGTAGCCGGTGCTATTTAGTCACTAGGAATCAGAACGAGGAGCCGTGCTTCTTTCTCGAAGTGCTGTAGTGGTTGAGGACAACGGGATAAATTAAAAGTGGAGAGTTACAGCCTCAGTAAACTCTGCCAAAGTGTAGCACGATTGAAAAATGGGACATTTAAACCTAGACTATTTATTTACCTTGCCTGCATCTTCTTTGCCATTGTTAGTGATGAAGCCAAGAAAGCCTCCTTTCCATCAGCTTTGTTTCTTAGCCTGACACTTCACAAAAGGAAAATCTTGGGTTGGTTCCAGGAGGTCGCTGCTAACCGTGTGACCTGGGGGTTGTGTGCGCAGGCTTGGGGTCACTAATGTGATGCGATAAAAAGAAAGTGGGTTTTAATGGGGAAAGTGTCTTCAGCATGGAGACTGCTGGTGAAAAGAAGTTCATATTTAGTGTCTAGTTTTCGTTTCCAGGTTGGGATTGCAGCTCCAGCTGTCACCTGGGTCCTGTATTGCAATGTTACCATTTCTCGTGAGTCTGCTGTGGTGACAGACAGGCTGCTCTCCTCAGATCCCTTCCCTGTATGGTTGGAGGAGTGTGCTTGCTGTTCCTTCTTGAAGTCTGAGCCAATTAATGGACTCGGGTTGTGTAATTGTCACTTTTAAAATGTTCGTCGGAGATTTTATTTTTCTGTTTTCATACTTAATTCCATTTTTCAACACAGCCTTTGACAGTAATGAAAAAAACTAGTCATGTTCTTTCCTGTTTTTTTTAAAGGGCAAAACATTAGTGTTAATTTTGTCAAGAGTTTTAGAATCTGAATGATAGAGAAACATGTACCTGCAAGAAGAATGGCAAAAAGAAAGAAAGAAAAAAGAAAAAAAAAAAAAAGAATTCCCGTCATGGCACAGCAGAAACAAATCCAACTAGGAACCATGAGGTTGCAGGCTCGATCCCTGGGCCTCGCATAGTAGGTCAGGGATCTGGCATTGCCATGAACTGTGGTGTAGGTCACAGATGCGGCTCGGATCCTACGTTGCTGTGGCTGTGGTGCAGGCCAGCACCTATAGCTCTGATTCGACCCCTAGCCTTGGAACTTCCATATGCTGCAGATGTGGCCCTAAAAAGCAAAGAAAAAAACAAAATAAGACACAGAGGACGCGTCTCATACCGGGCAGACCCCTGTGTTGATGATGAGCTCTCAGAGCCTGCCCCGGGGAACATGCCTGCCTGTTAGAGCAGACTTGGTGACACTTGTTAATCAAACTGTTGTTTGTGAAGTTAGGAAGTGAGTATTTTGGAATAAAAACCATCAAAGGGAAGCCAGCTATTCATCCCTGCACCCTTAGAGAAGGGATTTACCAATACAGCAGAAAGATTTATAGAAGAATTCACCCCTATGTTGGAAGCCTCATGGAAAGTAGATTTTGATGCTGCGCGTGTGACCTGAGTTGTACACTTAGAGCTCTCTGCAGATTCCGTGGACCACCAGCGGAGAGTCCTCTCCACCCATGTGAAAGCTCTGGAAGGAAGTGAAGTCCCCTCAGACAGCAAATGATTAGGACAGAGAAGCTGAGAGCTCTTTCCCTGCTTCCTTGCTTAACCCACAAGGCACAAACTTTTCCATGCCTATTATTGAAGGAAAAAAAAAAGAGTTCTGTCATGGCTCAGCAGTAACGAACCCAACTAGTATCCATGAGGACACAAGTTCAATCCCTGGCCTCTCTCAGTGGGTTAAGGATCTGGCATTGCTGTGGCAGTGGTGTAAGCCATTAGCTGCAGCTCCATTTCAACCCCTAGCTTGGGAACTTCCATATGCCGCAGGTGTGGCCCTAAAAACAAACAAACAAACAAAAAAACTTAAAAAAAGGAAGCATACCTCAGTAAAAATTCCTCAGCAAGCTGTGTGAGCACACTTAGAATATACATGGTCAGAAAGATTTTTCTTTTATTACAGAAATAGCTTTCATGTTAATATTGGATTCCAGATGACAGAAATCAATCAAGACCACCTGATCAGGCTACCATCCTGTCTCCTCTCTGCTCGGCCAACCTCCCCGCAACACTGTCTCGGTAACCCCCTCAGGTTTACCTCACTTGCTGTAGCCAGAGTGGCATTTTTCAGCTCTGGCGCTGTGCCCACTTAGAACCCGTAACTGGCTTAAAGACCGTAGTTCTTCACACGGCCTAGAGCTGCCTGCACCACCCGGCCCCTCCTGCCTCTCCAGACTTCTTCTGCATCATCTCCCTTTGCTCTCCCTGTTCACATCAGCCTGCCTTCCCCTCCCATCCTGTCTCGCATCGCGATGTGTCCTCCCTGAGAGCCTCTGCACCTGCCACTCTGTCTGGAGCCGAACCTCTGCCCTTTGTCTGGTTAACCCCTATTGTCCTTTTGTTCTTGGCTCAAGCCCGCTTCCTCAGAGAAGTCTGCCCTGACTGCACCTCTCCGCGTTGCTTTGTTACTCCTCTCATAGAACGCAGCTTCTTTCCTTCACAGCTGATTCTGCAGTTTGTACAACACTTTGCTTAGCGGTTCTCAAATACCTGTTGTTCTTCCTTGCGAGAATGGGAGCTCCATCAGGGCAGGAATTTGGTCCGTGTTGCTCACGCTTAGCCATGGTAGCCTAGCAAGGACCTAGCAGCTGTAACGCTGTCTGAGTGAATGAGCAGATGAGGCCAGCCACTGTCCCCAGTCTGCACACTGTTGGTTTCTTTTGTAGAACTGCTGGAGCTGTGGTCATCACAGAGCTCGATCAGGACGTCTGTCCATCCCAGCTCAGATGCTGTCACATGGAACAAGGAGGATTTTACGAGAGAATAGAAGTTGCTCGTGCCCTGCTAATGTAGTCCTCATAGGCTGGGAGTGCGTCTTCCAAACTTCTCCTCATTATCCATTATTGATCTGTCATCCTTGATTCATTTATACCCTTATTCCACGGATGCAGTCATTGCCAGAAGTTTAGCTTTCTCTGGTCTCCACAACTATTCTTGCCCCTTAAGTTAATGATCTGGATCCTCCAGTAACAGTTTATCACTTGAGACTGGTTACTGACTGGAAGTCCATTACCTTTATTTGTAAACACTCTTAGAGAGAGTAAAGTTTTTCTTTATGGAGGGCCTGAGTGCTTTAAAAACTGTTTGCCAGCTGTGCCCCTTTCACTTTGGAAATTGATTTGATTTAAAATCCCAAGTTTGTCAGGTTAATGTGTTTCAATTGTTTCTCTGGATTTTCAGAGTAAAAGGTTTAAAAAAAAAAAAAAACAAACAAACCTGGCCGTCATCTCTGAGAGGATCTCTAAACCACTTGCCAAGCCCTCCTCTGTGCCTCCCCAGCAGGTTAGTCTCCCCCAGATCAGACCTGGAGCCCTGGAGCTCTCTCTCCACCTGAGGTCTGAGGGTGGGTTGCAGAGGGTCCACAGGAGTCTCAGGAGGCACCCCTTGCCATGGTCAAGCCTGGGCTAAGCCCTTCCCTGAGATAGGCGTTGCCAGTACAGCCATGGGCCTCTAGTCAGAGACACATAACCCTAAGCAGACAAGCAAACTGAGCGCCTAGAGATGCCAGATGACGTCGTCGTAGAAAAAATCCATGCATAAAAATGAATGGTCAAATCCTGAGTGCTGAGAAGCTGGTGTTTTCATCCAAGGTGTAAAAAATGGGGTGGGCCGGGGGTGGATAGTGTTCCTTCCTGTGAGTTCAGGTGTCCAGCATTCATTTTCAGAGCTAAGAGGGCACTCTTCCTTGACTATCTGATTTATTCTCTTGGCTTCAGAGTTCATTTTCCAGTCATATTTTCTACTAAATGTTGGCCCCTTCTCGAATGGCTTCTCAAACGCTTTGTCTAAAAGCAGGCTCATGGTCATCCTTCCCTATAAAGCAGCTCCTCTCTTTTGATGTCCCTGCTCGTGGTGGTAGCAGTACAGCTTCTTTTGGGCGTCTCTTACCCCTTCTACTCTTTCTTCTTCCTCGCCTCCATCAGCCGTGTCCTTTCTTTTCTACCATTTCTTCCTTTATTTCTGTTCCAATTGCCACCACCTTAGTTCAGACCTCCGTGTCGCTCCGCAGAGTATTAATAGTGGTCTCGAGTGGACTTCACGCCCTGTGTACTCCACTTGCATCTACTGCCGTTCTGGTGTCTGGGACCCTGTTGCTGGCTTTATGCAGCTGTGATTCCTTATTCCCTTGTCGGTGGTTGCTGAGAGAAGCCTCAGGTCATTACCTGGGTCAGCTTCTCCCTCTACATGACCAGCTTTTCCCAAACATCTTGTTTTCAAACATTCTGCCCACCATTAGCCCTCATGTCCACATTTCGAACAGATAATTACCATACTTCTCCGGCTCCCTCCAAACTTTCTACTTTTTATCTCTTTAATTCTCTCCTTACAGGTAGCCTACTTTACTCTCAGCCTGGTCCAATTACTATTGCCAAATGAGTCCATGCTTAGATCAGCTAATTATCTTTATCTCCACTGGCTGATCTTCAAGTCTCTATCCGTCCTCTGTCCCCTTCAAGACCTGGCCAGGAGCGCTGAGTTCTTCCTTGATCTTTTCCTCCCCAGTACACTAACGACTCCATTAGCCGAATGTCCACTGTAATTTCTTTATGTGTATGTCAATAATCTTCACTGTTTTCTTGGTCTGTTTCAGAGAAGGGTGGAAATAAGGGACTAGGCTGGGAGGAAATTTGCTTTTAAAAATCTAGCCATTTTTCAAGGTTCAACAGCATTTACCCCTCCACCCACCCCCCGAAAGTACAGGGCCCAATTTTCCCAGAGTAGCCTCTAGTGAATAATCCTTAATCACATGCATAGGCTGACCAACTTTGAGTCAGTCATGTTCATTGAGTGGCCCTGGTAGGTAGAGGCTACATTGTGAAGCAAGATGCTGAGGAAACAGAAAGATAGTTCCCTGAAGGAACTTAGAGCTTCTGAACATTTGGAAACCATCACAACACACATGCACGGTGTAAAATACAAAAATGGATCCTATAGTCATAAAATACTGTAACTCAAAGTACCTTGGAAATCATAGTCTAAGCCTCTCAGTTTAGCACATAAGAGTCTGAGACACAAGCACAGGGGCCTTTCCCAAGTCTCTTCTAATGAAGGATCCAGATTAGAACCCAGATCTCCTGATTCTGAGGCCCCCTTTCCCAGGATTTTGCATGGCCTAGAAGATCATAGTAAAACACAGTCATACAAGGTCTGTAAGAATATAGACATGATCAGAATATGGCATAGGATTAGGGAAGTTTTTTCTGAAAAAGAAAAAAAAAAAAATCGAACCTGGCCACTTACTACTGGCCCACATCGTGGCTGGAAAAACCCATGATTTCCTAACCAAAGGGGACCTCTGAGTTCAGATTTAAAAATCTTATGAACGGAGTTCCCTTCGTGGCTCAGTGGTTAACGAATCCGACTAGCAATCATGAGGTTGCCGGTTCGGTCCCTGGCCTTGCTCAGTGGGTTAACGATCTGGCGTTGCCGTGAGCTGTGGTGTAGGTCGCAGACACAGCTCGGATCCCGCGTTGCTGTGGCTCTGGCGTAGGCCAGTGGCTACAGCTCCGATTTGACCCCTAGCCTGGGAATCTCATATGCCGCAGAAACGGCCCTAGAAATGGCAAAAAGACTAAAATAAAATAAATAAATAAAAATAAAAATCTTATGAACATACAAGTCAGAAATAGACTCAGTTCCCAGAAGGTATGATGAAGACTGTAGATTACAAAGAAATCCACTTATGTTTTCATATAATTTCCTACCTTGGCTATCACTGCTGCTTCCTTCCCACAGTATTAATTTGACCAGCCTAATAGCTGTGTCATAATTCATACTTTAAAAATTGGTTTAAAAGTATAGTCTCTGCACCAGATTACCTAGGGCTTCATTATCCAGGTTTAGAGTGATTAGCCTCTGTTTTTCTTCCCTTTTTCTTCTTATTTCCTACTTTAAAAAAAAAATTATTACACTGTTCATTAGGCCATTTATTGGACTATTTTCTTCTACCAAAAGAGACTTGCATGTGTGTTTTTCCTGTTTTAAGCCCAGATCCATAAAGCATATTTTCCCCACAGTTGACATTTTCTTTTCATGATCCCTTGAAATGGAACATAAGTGAATTTCACCGTGGTGGTTGTAAATTATGTACTGAGTACCAGTAATAAACATTTCTTACAAAGTTTTAACGTGTAGTTTCAGAGTGGTGATCATCTGGAATTGCACACATTTACCAGATGTTTTGGAGGGAGTTAGTGCTTTCTGCTCATACACTTTTCACCTCTTTATCCAAATGTGTACAACAGTACAGAAGTGACTTACTAAACCTTAACTGAGCAAAAGAGTGTCTGTGCTCCTAGTACTGCGCCTGAGCAGTCTTGACCAGGAAGGGGGATGGGGGCGCCGCCTTGTTGGTCCTTCTGCCTCCAGGCAGAGTTGCACATTCAGCCTGTCCCAGAACGCTCACAGTTCTCCTCTAGTGAAAAAGCCCGCATGATATCCCCTGCTTCCTCATCTCCGCTTCTCAAACCCATTAGTGCAGGTTTCTTGTGTAGGGGTGATGCTCGGGCAAAGGAGGGCAGACATGCTGGCACTGCTGCTCTCAGATGAAAGCAAACTTGTTTATATTGTTCTTGTTTCCTTCCAAGTTCTCTGGGGAGTTCCCAAATTCTCCGTAGGATTTGGCAGTGGATATATGGACTTAATAGAAATTCAGGCTGCTGAAGCTTTGAAATGTATAGTGTTTTCTCTAGGGTGTGCTGGGGGTGGGGGAAGGAGGGGCCCAGGGAAGCTTGTTTATTTGCTTCATGTTTCTGAATCTTCTCGATTCATTTTTCCTAATTAAACTAAAAATCCACACCTATACTCCTTTAATGTTGACATCACAGGTTTAAACTAACAAGAGGGTATGATTCCAAAGTTCATGTTTTCAGGGCACCATTGAGCCCCTTCCTCGCAGCCCCTGTCCATTTGTAGGTGCCTCAGAAAGCATCACGGAAGACCCCAAATGCACAGAGACGTGGCTCTGCTGCCTGTGAGGACAGGGCCTCAGTAACATGAAGGGGTAGTCAAGTTTTTAGGAAGACAGGGCGTGTACCGTGATCTACAGCTACAAATGTGTTCATTTTGCAATTTCTAGTCTGATTTTCAAATTTGTACCTTCACATGGCATTAATAGCGTATTCTTACATTAATATTAGTTAACATTATAAATTCCTAAGGAGATGAGAAGGGAGCACAGGGCACAGTGTTTGAAGCCGTTCGTATTTGTGGATGGAGCACCTGATATTCTTGGGCACTAGTTCCTCTTTTTGTTGCTTCCTTTTAACTAAGATTATCATTCAACTCACGTTGAATCATTGCCCTGCTAAAACCCCCAATTTGTGAGGCGTAGGCCCTTGTTAGCTGAAAAGTGTGTTGTTGATCCATCCATAACTTAGACATATTTTTGGCACTGCTTTAGATTAGGCACTGTGCTGGGTGCGACCCCCTCCCACAGGCTCATTACTTAAGTGTCCCAGTCGGCTCAGGACCAGCAGTAACTGGGGGGCCTCGATCCAGATGTGCGTGGAGGCATTTGTGGATTCTGACATACTTAGCTAGACCAGATCTTCTCTGAGTGAATTGCTGGGGATGACATTTGTGGGAGTGAGCAGTGTGCTAAATCTGGAAACGCATACTGCCTAGATGGGGTGTGGGCCCAGCCTTGGTGGATAAAGAAGAATCTCTCCTTCTCCCTTCAGCCTGCTGGAGGGAAGTTCAAGTGTGCCTTTGAGCAGAGGAGGCCAGATTGCAGCCTGCACACTCCGCCAGTCCACTTCTGTGTTACCTTTGTACTGGAAACAATAACCTCAGCCCCAGGGAGGCCTGCAGATCCAGTCTGTCTTGTTGCACGCCTGTGCCAGTGCTCCGGCCACCCTCTCTGATGATAAGTGTGATGTTCAGTTTGTAATGAGCACTTGCAGTTTCTGTAAACTGTGTAACACCATATAATAAGCAGTAATTTTCCACTTATCCTTGATAACAGGAGGTTTCTGTTTGGCTTTTAGTGATAGCCAAAATGTGAGTGTTTTTTTTTTTCCCCCCTCACCAGTATGATGAATTTCCAGAGGCATCTTTTTTCCTCAAGATAGATTGACAGGTTGTTTTCCAAGTGTGTCCAAAATGTGTAATGGCTAATCTTGCCTTTAAAAAGTCAAAGTCAAATAAAATGGTTCTGAAGTAGCCATTTATAATAAAATGACTATATACATTCTTAAGCTCATTTTAGCTGTCTCCTGGCTGTGCTTTTTCCTCAAGGGATTAGTAGCTTGAAGCTTAGCCCAATAGCTCGGATGATAAAACTGCCAAGTCTCAAGTTATTGTTTTAAATTTCCTATAAGAGATTATATCTTAAGTATAAAGTGAACTCACCCTAGATAACTTTGGTGCCCTTCCTGGAGAGAGGAAGAAGGCCATTATGCTGTGCACTGCTCTCCCCGGAGTCACACGCTATCAAGGTTGCTTGGAGTTTTTGCTCTGATTTAAAAACAAACCAACCAACCACTGGGAAATTCTTTCAGAAAAGAAACGGATGTAGCTTTACATTGTAACCCCCTTACCTTCATTTAAAGTCATCTCTTGACTTTCCCCTGATGCTCAGAGTACCATACAATTCAGTGTTTTTCTGTATTAAATTAAGGTTGCTTTTTCATCAGACTCTCTTCTCCCTTCCTGGGATATGGCCTGCATTATCTATTTACTCATTTACTTCTGTAGGCCTCCTGGTAACCACTTACCCCTCTCAGATGGCTTGAGCAAGACCAGCAATGTTGATTTTATGCTCTCAGAGAAGTCTTATGAATCATGTTGATGGGAGTCTTGCTACTTCCATGATCACTGGGCACTGCCATTTATCTGTCACAGAGCTGGCCTTCCTGCAGATTTCTTGCCGGGCACTTCAATGTGCCTCACTTGCTAAAACTAGGATTTCGGTGAATGCTGGCAACTAAGATTCAGAAGTTGTTTGAGCTAACCTCACCTTTAAAAGCTGATTGTGCCTTTTTGGCACAAAAGGTCGGATTTGTTCATCCCAATGATAGATTGACCCTGTCTCTGTGCAGAGCTCTATGTGAGGTTATGAAGAGAAGAGAGGATGGACCACTCGCCTATCGTCGGAAACAAAGTGCACATCAGAAAAGACCCTAAGAGCTGACTTTTTCACCTGTCACCTCCAGAGCAAACTGAGGTTGAATAATCGTTTGCTTCCTATGTCTGTTTAAAAGTTCATTTATTAATGCGCAATTTAAAAAGAATGTTTATTAGAAGAGAACATCAAGCAGTTTGCACTTTTACAAAGTTAGGCTGCTGGAGAGGGAGGTGTGGGAGACGTGTGCATGGGCAGGGACTGGACTTCCCAGGACCCCCGCATTTCCCGTGTTGCTCAGAAAAATTGCTTCTCTCCATTTGGTACATCTGTACTCTCAGAGCTCTTTGTTTCCCAGATCAGAAGCCAGATACATCATCTCAGTGGCTCTGGCGTTTGGGGAGCTGCTGTTTTGTGTTCTCCCTCCCGCGGGGCCTTCCCCTGAAAGGCTGCCCTGCGTGTGGAACTGAATGGACCGCGCAGGAAGTGCACCGACCCAGGTGGACGCAGACTTTTAATCAAACACCAATAGAACAAGCCATTTTCCACTGAAACCTCTGGAGTCCTGGTATCACCAGTGCCCACGTTTTCTACTTGTTTACTGGGATTTGGTATCGAGCTCAGAAGGTTGTCTGTGGGTTTTACTTGGATGTGATTAAATTAGAATTTATAGTCTTGTGATCCTTCTCCTTAGGAATTTTACATGGAGACCCCCCCGACACACACCCTGCCGCAGATAAAGAAAGCATGGGAGTCGGGCACCATCAGAAAGAGGGTCTTTCCTTCAAAGCAGAACTGGTTTGCCCTGCATTTGATTCAAATGTTACTGTTTAGCTTCTGTTAGGATGTCTGGCTTTCAGATTTGGGGGTAACTTCGCGCATTGTTTGAAATGATGTCTTAGACCACTGTTCTTTTTTATGATTTGTTAATTTTAGTACAATGAAAAGTAAGGAGGGAAAAGCTATGGAAAACTCAGGATTGTATCTTCAAAGTGAAAACCTAATATTTGTACCAGTGTTGCCAATTCCTGATCTCCAGGCTGTTTGGAAAGGGGGTCGAGGAGAAAAAAGCACATCACAGAGAGGGATGGGGAAGGGGGCGGGGAAACAAAAGAAAAGCTGTTGTCAGGGGTTCCCGCTGTGGCACAGCAGGTTAGATCTGGCATCGCCGTAGGTGAGGTATGGGTCACAGCTTCAGCTCAGATTTGATCCCTGGCCCAGGAACTCCCACATGCCTTGAGTGTGGGAAAAACAAAACAAAACTTGGTCATAGCTATTATTTCTTAAATGAGACACATCTTTCCTTTAAGAACACTTAACTTGGGTCCAGCAAAATGAGGATCCTGGACATAAAGCCATCCAGAGTCTCGTGTTTGAGGCTCTGAAGTCTCATCTGTGCAGCACAGTTATGCCAGGTGCTGAAGTCTGCCCTTTTTCCCTCAGGCCAGGGGTCTTTCAGTGTCATTTTGCCCAAGGGGTCTGTGGGCAGCCCTGTATTTCAGTATGAGCGGTTTACTTGTGTGGTTTGTTGTATGCATTGGAAAGCATTCTGAGGAGGGGTTCACAGGCTTCACCAGACTGCCAGGGAGATGGAGAGCACAACAAAGGGAAGGTCTGGGTGGCAAATGAATACTTACACACGAAAACCTTCAGATAAAGCAGACATTTCACAAAAGAAGAAGCAGCAGCAGCATGGATTTATAGACATCGTTATTATCCTGTTTTTTCCTTACCTGATGTCAGGCTCATCTTTGTCACTAACCTCTCCATCTTAAACCTTGAAATGTGGTGGCCTCAGTTGTTCTCCTTCAGCCAGTGGTGCTGGGAGCCAAGCAAAGTTGTTTGCCGTGGAACCCGAGCCCCCCTCCAGAGGCTCGGATTGCAGAAGCACTTCTCTCTTTGGAGCTGCTTTTGCACAAGAGTCCCGAAGGTTTGTTCTGCAAGATCAGGGCTGGGGACATGTGGCCGCCCCGGCTTCACCTCAGCCCTCGCTCTGACCCTGCCTGCCTTCTTTCAGGACTCCCTCTCTTCCCACGGGATAATGTGGTATCTACCTGCTGGAAGCTGGTGTAGACCTATATCACTCAACCCAGTTGACCCTTAAACAACGTGGGGGTTAATTCCCGTAGAACTTACTGTTAGCCCTCTGTACCCGCAGTTCCTGTGCGTCTGTGGATACACCCACCGCTGGACTATGTGGTGCTGTAGTAGTTACTGTTGAAAACTATCCACGCATAAGTGGACCCTTGCAGTTCAAACCCACATTGTTCATAGGTCAGCTTTACCAACTGTGGGGTTGGTGCTATGCCAGACAGCAGTCCACCTGACCACAAAGCTCAGGACCACAGGAGAGTGGGCTGATGCTTGCATTGTGACTGCCCCTCCTGCAAGGAAAGCTGACCCTGGAGGAGGAAATAGCATGGGTATGGATGTGAAAATCTGACTTGGAATTGTTTGTTTTAAATATAAAATGATTTCAAGCTCAGCCTTCATATTAATCATTATGTTCTTGAAATATTTACCGGTATCTTGTCACTAGAAAGAAAAGTGTGCAGTATGGTAACGTCAGCTACACATGGATGAAGTAAAAGAAGCAAAATTAAAATCCCCAAAATTAAAATTGGGAGGCCTGGTTCTCAGCCTTGGTTCTGTCACTGCCTTGGTTCCGTCACTCTCCCTGTACCTATTTCCACAGCTGTAAAACACCATCCCTAAAACAAGGCTCTTTGCTGGACTCTAGAGCTGTTCTTATTAAAATAGGACTGTTTATTATTAGAGTTTCAATAAAAATGTGAAACAGTTATGTAAAACATAAAGTAAAATGGATTTTATGTTTTATACAATTTCTAAAGCTGCTTCTAATGTTTGTGTCCCATGGTTCTAAAGTTCTACTGGATAGTGTATTGGTTGGACAGATATGCAGACACTGCCATACATGTGTGCTGTACATAGGAAACATAAAACATAAGTATGTGAGCTTTTAACTCTTATATTCAAGGTAGAACCAACCCCCACAGCTGCTTCTCTGCCTCTCCTTAGACCCAGATGCTAGGGTTAATGGTCAGATTCCTGGGCCCAGAAGGCCACCAGGAACCCCATCTCTAGGGAAAGCTTGCATCCTCACCTCGTCTTGGTTGGGAAGTAGAAAATAATAACAACAACAACGTAGTGAAATGTATTAAATACTCTTGAGCTTCCTGGAGATGGAGGCTCTAATATGCATAGTTAAATTTTATTTGAAAGGAATATAGTCATGTAGAAAAACAGAGGTGCTAAAGCACAGGTCAGATTAGTTCGTATTGAAAGAAGGGTCAGAAGTTTGCCTTTTATGCCTAAAATCACGGAGAACATACCTCTGACTGGAAGCCTTTTCCTAATGAACCCATTAACATCCATTAGATGTTGGGTGTGCATTAAAAAATGTCTTAATATTTGTATTTTTAGCATAGATACAGTAGTATCAGTTAAAATAATCAGCCGTTGCCTGTAATCTAAAAGTCTTATCTCTTTACTCTTACTTTTTTAGAAGCAGATGTTTTAAAACTGATTTGAAAATCAAATTTGCCCTTCAGTGATTTCATTTGGAAGAAACATAAGAAGTAAACATTGTAAAGAAGGCTTTTCAGTACATTATGCATGCAAATGTGCCAGCCAGATTCAGGTTCGCAAGTGAAGGTGGATGACTATTCTGGTTGAGAAAGGTTGAGTTGTTTAAATGACTGCAAAGGTCATGGACCCTCCGATTGTGCTCTTTTGTCATTTAGAAGCAAGGCTGTTGCTTCGTGTTTAACTCTACCTGCCTAAAGGTGAGAATTGAAAGGCTCGGGCAGGCAAAGTGAGGCCCCATTAACTGTGCAGTGGCTGTTTAAAGAGCCTGAGGTGTGCTCTTATCCAGCCCGTGCCCTCTGCCCAGCGCTGTGCTGGATGCAGCAGAATGGGGTGGGAGGGGGGGGATTGGTCTTCCTGGATACCCCACTGGAGAATCTGGAGGCTGTGGTCATAGGAATTAAGTATGTGCTGCAAAGACGATCTCTGATACATTTATATATCAGGTTTGCCTGATATACCCCTCAGGGGTCAGGATCTGTGTCTTTGAATCACAAAACTCATTGCAGAGCCTGATGTGTGATGGGAGCTTAGAAGTGATGCGTATACAAATGAATGAATGAACTTATGAATGAATGAGTAGTTATATTTGGGGGCAACTTGTTATTTTTTTGATGGAATTATCACATTGTTCAAACTTTAGCAAATTAGGTAAAGGTTATCACTATGATAGAGCAGAAAAAGAGACTTAGGCTAATCCAAACCAATTCATGCTCTCTGTCCTGAAGCTCAAAAACTTGAGCCCTCCTGCAGGTCTGGAGAGAATGAGGTCTCCCATTCTCTCCAGACCACCCTACCTAAAATTGGAATTAAGAATCCAGTTGGGGAGTTCCCTCTGTGGAACAACGGGATCAACGGTGTCTCTGCAGGTTTGATGCACAGTGGGTTAGAGGATCCAGAGGCATTGCCACAGCTGTGGCATAGTTCTCAACTGCAACTTGGATCTGACCCCTGGCCCAGCAACTCCATATGCATGGGGCAGCTAAAAAAGAAAAAATAAAAACCAAGAACCCAGTTGGCCCAATTTCCCAGTGGGTGAATGCAGGAAGAGAATAGTTTCCAGGTTAAGCAGAGCACCCTCTGGGGAGACCTTGCTGGAGCTGGCGGGGCTCAGCCTGAGCTTTGGGAGGAAGGCTGACCCATCTTTGTGTGATGAGACTCACTTTAAAAGGCCTCATTAATCAAACTGCAGCTAGAATGTCCAATGATAGTCAGGAAGCTTCTGGGAAGAGCTTGATACTACACTGTATCTTTATTGTATCTCTTATTTTTGTTAAGAATCTTTCCGTGTCTTGGGGAATGTGGTGAAAACTTTGGGGGGCTGTCGCAGTTTCCTCCCTCCTCTCCTGCTGGAAGGGTTCAGATTGGGTGAGAGGTCTGTTTAGTTGGAGTCCCCCTGCTACTTGGTCCTCTGGCACAGTCCCCAGCCTGAGCAATAGGACTGTGGTTGCCTCGTGTTTTGAACTGCTGCTGATGGCTCCCAGGATTTTTCTGAATACATCTAGCTGAAGCTATTTATGTATTGCTAATCATTGGGAATTATAAAAGGGCCTTCTTTCAACAAATAATGTGAGTACCCACTGCATGTGCCACTCATTTCCACTCATTGTCCTTTTTCCAGGATCAGATTGAGAGTTCACTGAACTCTTTCTTGCATCCTGGAAAGTAGATGTTCTACATCATAGGCCTCCCTGGGAAGCCCTTAGGAGACAAGACGCAGCAGCCTATTAACAAACAAGATAGACGTCACAAAAATAGTAAGAGAGATTCTGTGGCTTTCCTAAGAACTTAGTCATTCAGTGGATAAAAAAGTTGTGTGTATACGTAATGGAGTATTATTCAGCCATGAGAAAGGAAGGTACTCTGCCAGTGTGACAAAGTGGATGGATGTTGAGCACATTTTGCTAAGTGAGATAAACCAGACAGAGGAAGACAAGTCCTGTGTGATTCACCCATACATGGAATCTAAGAAACTCAAGCCTGCTAAAAAAAAAAAAAAATGCAGATAGGTAAATGGTGCTTACCAGGGGATGGGGAGGAGAGAGGGATAAGACTGATGGCGTTTAATAAGCATATAAACTTGTAACAGGTAGTAAATAAGCCATAGAGTCTAATGCACAGTGTAATGGATATGGACAATAATGCCATACGATAATTATGTAATGTAATGTTGCCATAAAGGCAATCATATTAAGTATATAATGTATCAAAGTAACATGCCATATGCCTTAAACTTACACAATGTTGCATGTCATATTTATTCAATTAAAAATATATTGTTAAAAAAAAAAACCAACTTAGTCATTCAGGAAAAAAAGCAGCCATGGGAGAAGTTGGGGGTGCACCTGCTGGGTGTGTGGAAGGCTGATGTTGGGCAGGAGAGACCTGCAAGCCCCACCAGTGTGTCTATATCTCAGAGCTGGGGTGTCGGGAGAGATGGTGAAAGGAAGTACCTCTTGGCTTTCCCTTTAGGACTGAGGCACTCCCGAGACAGGAGTCGGGAGAGCTAGCACTGGTGCCCTCCACCTTATTCCTGTCCAGGAAGCGAGCCACGTCACCAAGAGGCAGTGGCAGCCTGTGGGGCTGTGTTTTTCCAGAAGCGGGGTGGGGGCCCCTCCACGGCCGGCATCCCGCGCTGTCCCTTTCTGTCTGCTATCAAGAGGCCCTGAGTGGGCCGTCTCACAGGCTGCTCAGTCAGCTCGTCCTAGCCTCCTCCTTCCCCCCAAATCCCACCCAAGCTAATGCCTTTTTCTATACTCACTCCGTTTATTATCCCACCTAGAAACATCTGCTCGCACTCTACACCATCCTCTCAGAATTGAGGTTGATTCTGTCCGCTCTGTCCTCTCACGACTCTCAAGCGGTCTCTCCTCAGCTGCTTCCCTCCTCCTTCAGTCTCTTCCCTTCTGCCTTTAGAGTTCCCACTGTAAAACAGAGCCATCAGACCCTGCACACACACACAATCCAAATGCCTCAGCCTGGCGTGCAGGATCTTAGCGTCTGACCCCGAATTTTATACCCGCCTCCTCTCTCCTTGCTCTGTCCACCCCTCTGCTTTCACTGCTGGGGCTACATCTTGTTTATGGGATGCGGTCTGTGCTTCCTCGTCTTTGTGAAATTTCCATTTGCTAATGCCACTACCTGGAATGCCAGTCTTTGTTGTCCCTCCCCACCCCCTGCCCCTTCTCTGACTGGTGAATTCTAGGACATTCTTGATGCCAGCTCAGTGTCAACTCCTCTGTGGATCTTATCCTGACCTCTCCAGGCTAAACTTGGCTAAGCTAGAATCCCAACACAGGCTAAATGTGGGAAAGCCCTTCTTTTCTTCCTTGATCGGCCCTAAAATTGAACTCTCAGACTTGGCAGGGGAGGGGAGGATTACAGCCCTGGTTCAATGGCAGAATCTCACTCAAAGGTTTCGAGAGAAACCACTGTAATTGCACACCTCTTTTTGGTGGTGAGGGAAGAACTGAATCTGGTCTGTTCACTGCTACAGTCCTGCAGTTGGTCAAAGCTGGGTCTGTGTTACTGTGCATGAATGATACAAGGAGATCATCTGTTTCCTCATCTAGAACTTAAAAATCACCCTGGAACTAGAGAGACTAATGAGCAACATAATCATTAAAAAGAAATTGTGGAACCCAGAAACTCCACTTCTAGGCATCTACCCAAGAGAAGTGAAAACATATG
The DNA here is from genome assembly GCF_016906955.1 of Phacochoerus africanus. NCBI lineage: Eukaryota > Metazoa > Chordata > Mammalia > Artiodactyla > Suidae > Phacochoerus > Phacochoerus africanus. The sequence continues at coordinate 34,991,107 of NC_062552.1, read as the reverse complement.
TCCACATAAGAAACTTGAACATGAGTGCTCATAACAGCATTAGCCATAATAGCCCCCAATTGGAAACAGTTTAAATGTCTATCAGCTGATGAATAGACAAAATATGGTGTATCCGTGGAATATTATTTGGCAATAAAAAGGAATGAAGTACTGATCCCTGCTACAACATGGATGAACTTTGAAAACATTTTGCTGTGTGATGAGAAGTCAGTCTCCAAAGACCATATATTGTGTGATCCATGTATAGGCAATGTCCAGAAATGGCAGATCCTTAGAAACAGAAAGTGGGTTATTGGTTTCCAGGAGTTGGGAATGTTGGAGGAATGAGGAATGACTCTTAAAGCTTGTAAAGTGTTTCTTTTCAGAGTGATAAAAATGTCCTAAAATTGATTGTGGTGATGGTTGAATATATGAAAAACCATTGAATTGTGACATCTTCTCTGCCTATTCCTTGAGCTTCCTTTCAGAAGGGAGAAGAAAGGGGTGGGTAACAGATTCTTCCTTCCCTTCCCACCTCTTCCTTATCTCTCCAGGCTCTCTCCCCACAGATCCATGGCTGGACCAGGAATTACAGCTTTAACATGGTTTTAATTTACATTCACACCCAGAGAGTTCATTCTGGGGCTTTGGGGTGTGAGGAGGGCAAAGCACAGACCAGAGGGCCCGGCTGTCATAGTAAAAACAGTGATCCTATCTTCCTCACGTGTGACTGGGCCGCAGCAGCCACCAGGAGCCAGCGCAGGCTTCAGTGACTCTTGATGGGCCATCAAGCCGCTTTTGTAGCCAGCTTTATGTGTTGACCACCAGGTCAACAGTATGAGTTCCTGCTGTAAATTGAGTCTTACACTGGCACTGTATGGGATTAGGCCAATAAGATTCAGATTTTGAAATCGCAACGATCCTTGCCCTGATGTTATACTGTAATATAATGTAAGTATATATATAAATGCAGGTGTTAGAGACATTTGCATGAACTTGACCTGACTGAGCAACAGCCCTCATAAATGGCTCTTTTGAAAATGAAAACAATCTAACCCTGTAACCACAAAGCTACATGAGATGTTAATTCTATACCGACCTTGTAGAGGTCTCTCATCGTACGTGGTTTTTAAGTAGCATGTCTCTGTTATCCCACATGATGAATTTTTGCTATCAATTATTGTCTGACCTAACTCAGTGCTAGTAATTCAATTTGATTATTTGATGGCATCATAAAATATTAATTACAAAGTTGATGATAGCAGTGGTGAAAAAATGGAACCAAGGACCATTCGTATTAATGCAAGTGAAGTCATAGCAAATATATTTGATTTCTCCCAGTTCCACAGTTCTCGCTGTTATTCATTCATTCAAGAAATAAACAATTGAGCACCTACTAAATGGTAGGCACTTAACAAGGCAGGCAAGACCCCCACTTTCATCACACTTACATCCTAGTGGGGGGAAACAGGCAGTAACAGGTAAATAAGTTTTAACTATTGATAAATGCTATGAAGAAAATGATACAGGGTAGTAGCTGGAGAGTGAGGAGGCTGTGGTACACAAGAAGCAGCTGCTTGAGGTCAGAAAGGCCTCTCTGCAAAAGTGACATTTGAGCTGTGATGTAGAAACCAGCCTTACAAAAGCCTGGGGAAAGAGAATTTCAGGAGGAGTTAAGGCCTTGAAGAAGGAATGAGCTTGGTGTCTGTGCAGAACAGAAAGAAGGCTAGTGCTGCTGCAGCTTGGAGAGGGGGCTGGAGAGGAGTACCAGACGAGATGGAGAGCCTGCAGATCTCGGACTGTGGATGGCCTTTAGGTCTCGGTAGGAGTATGACTTTTAGCCTAAGAGCACTGGGGAGTTATTGGAGGGTTTTAAACAAGGGAGTGGTATGAACTCATTTCTGCTTTCTAAAAATCAGTCCAGTTGCTTCGTGGAGAAGGGATTGGAAGGAGATAAATACATAACCAGGAGACCCGTAAGGAGGCTGTTGCTATAACCCAGATGAGAGAATACAGGGTCTTGGACTAGGGTGGTGACACTGGAGGTGGTGAGACGTGGTTGGCTGTGGAAAACATACTGCTGATGGCCTGGGCTGGGGACCAGTTTGGGGATGGGGGAGAGGAGAGAAAGGTCTGAATCTCTACCCTCTGGCTCTGTCCTTGGTCCTGAACATTTAACGGGTCACTCTTCTTATCAGTGCCCTGAAAGAAGACAGAAGGCGTGCTTCCTGGGTTTCTAGATGAGACGAAGCCTGGAGGAATGACTAACGTGATAGATGACAGACACGAGAGTCAGGACGATCTCTCCAGCCTCTAGTGTGGGACCCGACCAACAGGATGGGACTTAATGGGGATAAATGTGATGCCCTCCACTTAGGTTTGGAAAATCAATTGTGCAAGTACAGTGTGAGGGCAGTCAAGCCTGAGAGACGTTCCTGTGGAAAAGGGCTGTGGTTTTAATTGGCCACAAACTCAGTATGAGGTCATAGTTAGGATGAGGCTGCTGCAGACCCCGCGCAGGCAGCCCTGCTACACACCAACCGCATGGTGTCCATGCGCCCACGCGACCTTCCTGGTGCGCTCCATGGTGGTCAGGACAGACGTGTTCATGTTACAGAGGTACATTGAAGGCGAGCAGGCGATGAGAGTTCAGGAAGCTGTTTCATGGGGGATCAACCGAAGGAATGAGGGATAAAAACAGACCAAGACCAAAGGAGTTGTGAGGTCATGACAGCTGTCAACATGTGCAGGCTTATTTTGTGGAAAAGAGGCCCTACTTCTTTTAACTCCAGAGGTTGGCGCTTAAGGTGGTTTTTTGTTTTGGTTTGGTTTGGTTTTTTGGCCACACCCATGTCATGTGACAGTTTCCAGGTCAGAGATTGAACTCATACCACAGCAGCAACCCAAGCCACAGCAGTGATAACACCAGGTCCTTAACCTGCGAAGCCACCAGTGAACTCCATAAAATTTTTTTTTTTTTTTTTTTTGCTTTTCAGGGTCACTCCCGTGGCACATGGAAGTTCCCAGGCTAGGGGTCACATCAGAACTGTAGCTGCTGGCCTACACCACAGCCATGGCAATGCGAGATCTGAGCTGCGTCTGACACCTACACCACAGCTCATGGCACTGCCTGATCCTTAACCCACTGAGAGAGGCCAGGGATCGAACCTTCAACCTCATGGTTCCTAGATGGATTTGTTTCCACTGCGCCATGATGGGAACTCCCTAAATTTTTTTATTCATACCTTAAACACACATTTAATGAGCATCTACTCTGAGCCAGTTACTATTGAAAAAAAAAGTCCCTGAACATGTGATGCTCCATATGGTCCAGAGAGAGGGCTGTATAAGCAAGTGCAATAAAGTGTTCCTGACGCCACCTTAGAGTGCGGGGAGTGACCACTCTACCCGAGGAAGGTGAAGAAGGGTCTCTGGGTAGAAATGCCACTTAAGCTGAATCTTGACAGCTGAGTGGGTGCTGCGTGGGGCGCCATCCAGGGGTGAAAGGACATTTGGAGGCACTTTCAGCAGAAGGAAGCGCGTGTGCAGAGGCACGAGGTGTGAAGCAGCTGGATACTTGGGTAACGAGCGTGGTTTGGCATGGTTGGAGAGCAGATAGGAGGTCTAGAGACCATCCTTCCCGGGTTCGAGGGTGAGGAGGATTTGTCTGACCTTGTGCCCTGGGCTGCCCGCAAGGTATCGTGTGCCAGCAGGAAGCAAGCTGGAGGGGAGGGGTGGGGGGCGCACAGGGAGCAGACTGGAAATCCCTGGATGTCGTGTCAGGGAGTTTACCTTCTTCTTTGGGCAGCAGAGAGGAGTGATAAAGTGTGTTTTATTCAGGTAGATTGTTGTTGTAACCATCAACAGAGTGACTAGGTATTGAGAGAGACTGCAGACAGGAAAGCCAGGCGCAGCAGTCAGAGATGAGAGGTAATGAGAGTCTGAATGGGGCCGTGGCAGTGGGGACGTGAAGTCTCCCGGGGAAGAAGCTGACGTCGGGGGGCTTTTAGGGAGGGCAGGGAAAACTCTGTAACTCTGTGCCCTGGTGCCTAGAGATAGGCAGTGGACCAGAGTTGGGGTTCAGCAGGCTACACCACCGAGGCCAGAGAGTGAGACCCAAGGCCTTCTGGGGAAGGGACCACACATCCTTCCAGCAGTGCCAACGGCAACAGCACCTACTGTTCTCAAGTCAGTCCACTCATCGGACCCCAGGTGCCCAAGTTCTCCCCGTGGAAGGGCTGCTGCTAGCCCCGTGCCGTCTGCTCGTGTACACGCTCACTCCAGCTGCATCTGCAGGAGGAGCTGCGAGTGCACACTTTCCATTGTCATGGAGCTGTGACCTGCAGATGTGTCTGCGGCCCCTCCTACAGTTCTCCTGACCCTGTTCCTCAGCCCACTAAGAGCCTGCGCTGTGGCCAGCAGGCTGCGCTGCCTCGGCCACCTTGTGCTGTTGGATCAATTCCCTTCCCCCCCCACCCTTCAGAGCAGAGGGGACAAGGACAGTGACGGACGTGGGGTGGTTGGGGGCTCTGTAGCATTCAACCAGGCTTTGCTGTGCGGCTCCTTATTCTCTAGCAGTTTTTGAAAGGCCCATTGTTTAGGCCTTCAAGAATCTTTGGGCTTGGGCTAGAAATCTGAGGAATTTGAAGCCAGGAGGTAGAAGAATACAACAGTGAAGCACATAATAAATATGTGCTCTTAGACAACATCAAGTGGCAGCACTAATGACTACGGCCAGGACTTCAAAGCCCAAAGCCCAGAAGGGGTCTCGTCTGGAGAGCAATCAGAATCCCGATCGCTCTGAACACTTGAAGAAAGCAAAGGAAACGTGTGACTGTCTCTCCGGACGTGGTTGTGCATCTCCCTGAAGTACAGCATTTGGTCTCCCTGGGAAGTGGCTTTGCCCCGGGGGAGCCTCGGGGCATATGGTGGATGAGAAAGCTACTCCAGGACCCACTTGTTAAGTAGTAACACTCACACTGCCCAACCTCGGCTTGTGTCAGCTGTGTAATCCCGGGTCAAACTGTGGTTAGAAAGTCGATTGCTTGCAAAGCTACCCTGCCGTCTTGAGGTCTTTGTTTTATTCAGGGCTGCTCTGTCAGCGGCAGGCTTGCCTTTGATGGGCCACAGCAGTATTTTTCATGTCTAACTAGTGTTTTAATGTTTGTGAGAGACTGTGGTTAATTGGATCCCCATGGTACCACAAATGACTTTAGAAGCCTCTTATGTCTGGGGAGGTAATTCTGGGCCAGCGTGCGTGTGCTTGTGTGCCCATGTGCGTGTGTGTGTGTGTGTATGCCCGAGTGCTCTCACACCTGAGCAAGCACCTTGAGATTTCAAGCGTTCTTTGACCTAGATCTCAGATTTGCGAGTTTCTGATACTTGTTTTCCCAAAGTCAAAAATTATGGCCTCTCCCCTAGATTCTTAACCTTTCTCCTCTCACACTTTTTTGTTGTGTGTGTTGTTCTGGGGACAGTTGGGGCTGCCCCGCCAGGGAGCAGACCCGTCATGCACCTCCACCATCTTGCTGGCTGCTCTGTGCTGGTGTCCTGGCCTGGTCACTGCCCTTCCTTTCCAGGTTTGTAGCAGCAGCAGCAGCACGGCCCCCACTCTCACCTCCTTGGTGCTCTGCCCAGTTGCTTTGAAAGCTTCCCGGGACCTGCCTATTACTTTTCCCAACATGGGCAGCCCCAGGCAGTTCCTTAGGCACAGAGGGCCATTCTCTGGATGGTGCAGTCCCACCCCCTAAGGAGAGGTTGGCATCTTATCAGTTCTCCACACTCTCATCCCCTCTCAGAAACTTCTTTCTTATAACCTGAACAAGTCCAACATTCCTTTGGACAGATCAGAGGGGCTGGTTAGAGCAGGTGTTTTTACAAGGGAGCGGGCAGGGCACAGGAATTGCTCAGTACCCTGGGCCAGAACAGGCTGTTGTGCCTTAGGGTGTGGGACGCTTGGGAGACGGAGAAGCTAATCCACCTCATTGGCCTTCTGTTCTGTCCCAGCCAATGGACTCTACTCCCCTCCTGGCTGCTGGCATCTGTTCTGTCATAGCTGTCTCAGGTGAATTGGTATAAAGGAGATAAGCTGTAAGTGGTAAAATCCTATACAAAGATATCATTAGGTCTCTTCAACTAGATCATAAGCCCCTTGAAGCCAAGGGGACCCCTGGGGCATCTTTGCATCCTCACAGGTAGCCTCTAATCTTCTGCTCTTTGCCTCGTTGGTTAAATGACCATTTCCCGCCAAGCTGGAGTTGGCTTCCTCTGTGATTGTCTCATAGCACTGTGTTCTCTTCCTTTGTAACATCTGTCACAATTTAAAATTTTATGTTATTCTTGATTTGCTTATTTATGTATGTCTTTCCCAGTAGGCTTTAAATTCCATGAAAGGAGGGTCCCTGGCCGTTTTGTTCATATCTGCTTTCCTAGCATCCAAACGATACCTGGCCCATTTGAGTATTTTTTTTGAGTTCCTGAAGGAATGGTTCCCCAGGAGGACATCAGCCAGTTAAGGGCCGGAGAATGCCTCTGTCTTCATAGGTCTTACCAAGCGATAAAGTCCTTGGCCTTCGCGTTCCGGTTCTGCCAGGCTGGCTTCCTAATGTCCCTGCACATTCTGTCTCTTTCTGTTACCTCTGAGTGTGGCTGATGGTGACGTGATTCAGATGAATCTCAGGGACTGTAAGGCAGGAGATGGAAGCGACCTTAGCTGATTTGTTCTTTTTCCTTTGCCCATGGGAGGAGAAGGGCTGGATGCCTTTAGAGCTCCAGATGCAGAGAGGTGGATAAGTGGACTTCTGACCGAGCACAGAAGGACAAATGCAGAGGCTGTCCTCAGGGGGACACCCAGAGCATGACAGAGCATGTCGTGTCTCCTGTCCAGGGTGACAATGGGTGCCCATCTCCCAAGGGAGCTCATTAAGACGGTCACCACACAGCAGCAAGAATTCCACCAGAAGTTAGTTACTTTAAACCAGATGTGACTTTCTGACCCACAAGTATGGATTTACCCTAATTAGATTGTGGAGTTGCAGCATCACATTTCATTATTACCTTGAAATTACAATTTCATTCTGAATGACCAAGACCTTGTAAGCAGTGTAAGCAACACCTGACATCTGCTCTGAAACCATCCCCATGTTAAGCTACAAGTGTGTGCCGGGCAGTATTTGCATAACTCTGATTAAATATATAAATCATGGAAATCAGAAATGAAAAAAGAAATCAGCTCTGTACTTGAACCAGCTGCATACATACTGGTCTTTGGCTCAAGGATGGATCCTTCTCTCTCCTGGACATCTTTGCCTTAACACAAGCTTTTCCTGTTACATTTTTACCTTTCACTCTTAGCATTCCCTTGTCCGGGTTCAGACCTTCCAGTAGACGGAGCTTCTCCATCTCTGCTGTTTACACACTGTGTGTCCTTTGGCTGGCAAGCTCTAAAAGCCTTTGTTTCATCCAACACTGATTTTGCCTCAAGGATCCTCTTTCCCCAAGCAGTGGCACTGGATTTTGACAACCCTTTTTTGTCTCCTCGTTATGAGATGGCCCTTATCCAGAACTCTGCTCACAGCCACATCCAAGATTAGGGCTACCTGGCCAGGGGCTTGCCAGCAGAGTCAGGCGGACAGATAAATCCCAGAAGAGCAATGACAACATAGGGATGGAGGTTGTGTAGTCACAAGACTCAAATGCATCTGAATACCGCATGATCCTCAGCTCAGAATTGTGAAGCAGTCCCATAGGAAGAAGTAAAACCAAGACACAGATTTACAGAGCAAGAAGAGAAATTGGGAACATTTAGAGATGTTGGGGCTGAGTGTAACAGATTTTAAAAATGGAAAGGAGGGAGGGAAGGAGGAAAAACAAAGGAAATAAAAGAAACTGTTTAGCCAAAAAGGTAAAAGGAAGCAGGAGCAGTGTGACAGGGTGAGGGCAGACCTGTGGTTGGGTGAGGAATTGGGTTGAAAGAAAGAGGACTGAGTGTCTAAACTCAGAATACCTGTGCAGGAAGACCTTCCCGTGTTTAGAAGGGTCACTATTTAGCACTCTAGTTGGTGGGTTCAACTATTAGAATGCTTTAAAATTATTTGTTGGGGAGTTCCTGTTGTGGCTCAGCAGGTTAAGAAACTGACTAGTATCCATGAATTTGATCCCTGGCCTCACTCATAGGTTAAGGATCCAGTGTTGCCATGAGCTGTGGCATAGGTGGCAGATGCAGCTCAAATCCGGCATTGCTGTGGCTGTTGTGCAAGCTGGCAGCTATAGCTCTGATTCAGTCCTTAGCCTGGGAACTTCCATATGCCATTGGTGCAGCCCTAAAAAGGCAAAAATTAAAAAAAATAATTTGTTGTGATAATCTACAAATCTTTCCCAAACTCAGGATTAGAACCTCATTTCTTTTGGGCTTGCCCGTAGATTTTTTTTTTTTTTTAACCATAAAGAAAGCAGAAGGAAACCTAGAATGGGGTGCCAGAAGGAGCACAAGTGGCCACACACCTGCTTACATGTGTGTTTCACGTGTCAGTCTGCTTTACATTTGCTAGGTGTGGATTTTCCTATGTGAGACAGAGATGAGCGTTCTTCATCTGGAACCTTTCCAATCTCATTTTGTCCCCATTAAAACCAAGGTTCTTTTCGGAGTTCCTGTTGTGGCGCAGCAGAAACGAATCCAACTAGGAACCTACTAGGAGTCCGACTAGGAATCCGACTAGGAACCATGAGGTTGCGGATTGGATTCCTGGCCTCACTCAGTGGGTTGGGGATCTGTCGTTGCCATGAGCCGTGGTGTAGGTCAGACGCAGCTTGGATCCTGTGTTGCTGTGGTTGTGGCGTAGGCTGGCAGCTGCCGCTCAGATTGGACCCCTAGCCTTGGAACCTTGAGCAGCCCTAAAAAAGAAAGAAAAACAAAAACAAACAAAAAAAAACTTGGGTTCTTTTGTTAAGTAAATAAACTGAATGAATTATTAATGCTAATTTAGGTCTTTCTCTCCTCATCAGTGTGATTTGTATGCATTTCTACTGATACTTTTAAGTGTTGTATTTGAGTGGCTTGGAGCCCTGTTTTTTAAGACAAATCTTACAGTTCAGTGTCAGATGTATCTGTTTCACAGTCGTGCCCAGGCCAGTCCCTTGCCTTCTCTGGACTTCATTTCTCCTGAGCAGTCATCGCTGCTGCTCTTCCCTGCACTGCGCGGACCTCTGGAAGGTAAATGCTGTCACAGCTTTGACAGCACTGCCTACTCTTCAGAGGAGGCTGACCCTGCTCTTATTAGGTCAATAATTTTGTTCTCTCTCTCAACGCACCCCAGCTAGTGCTGGTGGCGCCCACTGTCTCGCTGGGTTTCCACTGGCAAGATGACTTCAGTGCAGTGGCTTGTTGGGGGCTGTGCTCGGGGTTCACCGTGACATTCTGTAGGCAGGACTCTCGGGTGCTTCTGGCTGGTGTGTCTCTGTGCATGGGGGGTGGGGGTGGGCTTGGACGTCTGGACGGAAGGGAAGATGGTGCCAGTGGCGCCCTAGGGAAGGCTTGGGACTGGGGGCGGCTGGGCGATTACAGGAAGGCAGGTGCTGATTTACCTATTTGCCAGTTTATTTTCTTTGGGTAGGCGGTGTTTCAATTTACTGCATTCCTTGGAGATTTGACATATCAATTAGATGTTATCGACAGTAATAGAGGGGCAGTTGCTGTAAATGTGAAGTTTTTACTGGTAGGCCATGAAATGACACCCCAAGGGACTGTAACCGCGGGTGTGATGAATATCGTGTTACCTGCACGCAGGCAGAGGGACTGATTAATAGGGGATGGTGATTCCGTCTCCCGCAGTAAAATGTTATTTATTCATTTGCTGTCAATCAAACCTTCTGTTCTAATTGGCTGAAAGGTTAAATCATCAAGATCTGCTCATAAACCAAGTTAAGGTAGGAAGAAAAGCAGCATTAAATCGTAATCAGTAGCTTCTTTATTTACTGCATTATTGTGTCCGCATGACCTTGGAGAGCCTTTCCCTCTCCTCTGGTTACAGTCGCAGCCCTGAGCTGGGGATCACGCTTGGGTGGGGGTCATGGGCGAGGAGGAGATGTTTGCTTCCCCCGGTGGTCCACCCGGAACATGATGAAGGCAGCAGCGGTGCTGCATGCAGTGTCGCCCGGGCAGGATTAGACCCCTGCTACCCTCCCTTGCATCTTTAATGTATGGCTCTCGTGTTACACGACACTTGTAAAAGGAAGAATTATTTGTCGAAAAGACAAATATATTTCCACACTAACAGTTTTATAAAGATGTCAGTGAATAAGTATAGGCACCATTAAATCACATTTTAAAGGCAGGCTTCTCATTGTGATAAATCTGCATTATCAAGTCTCATTTCTGAAATGAATCATACATTATAAAACTTTATGAGAGTTGAGTAAAGGATCCCTTGTTGGCCAGTACAAGTGTGTCTTGTCAAACCACGCAGAAGGGGAGCTTTAGATGCTGGAGAAAACGCTGACAGGGTTCCACCCCTTTCTTAGGAGCCGTATTTCAGGTACAAGCTACTCTTGGGTGGTAAGGAGCTTTTCTCATTGCCAAAGTAGCTTATTCAAAGAAAGCCAGGAGCACACTCCCATTCAGAGGATCTTTCTCCTCTGCTGGGCACTGAGCACAGCTTGCTCCTCAGCGGGGCTGGCAGAGGTCAGTCTCCCAGAAGCACAGCGCCAAGGAAGGTGGGGCCTCCCTGCTGGGGCACCCACCCTCCAGGATCCTCACCCACCACCAGCACCCTCTGGGCATCCCGCCTCCGCCACCCCCAGCCCAGGGAGGCAGACACCAAACCTTAGAAACCAACTGCGGTTCCCTCACCCAGATGCCCACCAAAGGCACAGCCACAGTTGTTTATTTCAGTATTTCAAGCACAGAGAGCCGTGATACCTCTGGAGTCTGACATATCGTGTTATCATATTAAATACCATTGATGTGCCGTATTAAAAATAAATTAGCCATGAGGGTCTAACAGCTTTTTGGAGAGAGTCTCTGAGACGACATGGGTAGCTGAATGCCTTCCTCGCTTTTGGAATCATTTGTGTGTGTGTATGTATTTTAGGTTATCATGTTTGTAGAAAAGTATAACAAATGTATGTTGGTGACTCGCATGGCAGAAACAGCCAACAGCATCTGCTTTTGCATCTTGTGTGACTGCTGAGTTAATTTCACCGTTGGAATACTCACCCAGCTCAAGCCCACCTGGCCTTCTTTATTCTTAGTGAGGAACCAGACTCTGTGGTTGTGTTGTTCCACTGTCAGCTTGCTGGTGAGAGGCATGCCAGGCACCTACATGGCCTGACAAAACTGGGCATTTGAAGTCAGAGAATTAGTCAGAAAGATGAATGTTGCGAAGCTCGACTTAGGCAGCTGATTTAGTAAGGAGACAATAGTCAGCCGAAGGAAGAGAGTCATAAAGTGCTGGCCTCGTACTCCTCCTGCAGGAAGACCGAGCAGCACTTGGGTGTGTTTAGCTTTTCACTAGACCTACGCAAGGAGCTCGTCAGTCATCAGCAGCTGTCAGTATTGCCAAACCCGGCACACTTGGGGCACTCACAAAAACCGTGAGAGAAAGGAGTCTGTCCAGAAAGCCACTCTGAGCAAGTAGATTGTTGTTCCCTGATCAGATAAAATGCCACGTAGAACTAGAAATTACACTTCACATATATAGAAATTAAATGTCATATATACCTAACACTAAGTATTTGTGTCTGACAAATATACACTCTATTGATCATTAGGATTTGAGTATAAAAAATTAAGTTAAGGTGGTCAGCGAGTGTTGGCTTTATAAAGTTGCCCAGGCATAGCTTCACTATGGCTGTCCTTTTTGTGAGCTTCTGTCCTTGCGAACGCACGCAACCTGGGTTAGAACCCAGGCAGTTGGTAGACATTCCAGACCAGGCATGTTGGGCCCCAGACATGGGCCCAACCTACTTTGACAGAGCAGAATATTTGGGATGGTCTCTGTCATAGGAGGGGGTGAAAGTCAGGATAAGCAGTCCGGGGGAAAGTCAGCAGATCCAGGGGGTTGTTCGAGACAGAAGGCAAGTAGCACAGCTGAAGGAGTGTCCCAGGCAAGTGGCAGCAGGGACCCAGCCTTGGAAAGCGGGATTCAGAAAGAGATGGTGGTGGGCGGGGGTGGGGTGGTGAGGTCAGGGCAGGACCTTAGGACTTCAGCAGGTGAAAAGGATTGGGTGGAGCAGGGTTAGGGCCAAATTCAGCCCGCAGCCTGTTTTCATACAGCCTCTAAGATAAGAATAGTTTTTATATTTTAAAGGGGTTGTTAAAAATAGAGAAGAATATGTGACAAGGAGCTGTGTGGTCTAAAATAGTTACTGTCTGGCCCTTTACAGTAAGTCTGCTGACCCTGGGGTTGGCAGGGGGTCGGTGGACTTGAGTATAGAATAAATTCTGGAACCAGGCATATGACATGCTTTTTGAATGACCAGGAATGAAATAAGAGCCAAATTCTAGGGCCTGGGAACATGAGAGCAGGATCCAAAGCAGGGCTCAGCTATCGGTGAGTGACTTTCGGTGTCCCCCTACCTAGGGTGAGATTAGACCAGGTAGAGTCCACAGGTAAGGGTGGTCAGGGGCTGCTGCAGCAGGCAGGAAATGGGTCATGGACCCAGGGAGCGTGGCAGTAGAGGGTACCGGGCATGTCCGGTGACAGTGCACCGAGTGCTCTTCTAGCCTCTGCCTCATGGAACTTTGCAGGATAGGTGTTTCCGGGTATGACCAGAAAGGCTCAGAGATCAAGTGATTCACCCAAGGCCGTAGAGCTAGTGGGTGGCAGAACCGGGCCCAAACCCAGACATCGTGGCTCTTGTCTGGCAGAGCCCCTGCCTCACCACAGCGCCTCTCCCACAAAGTAATCCTTGGCCAGCCGACCTCACCCAACCAGAGTGTCTATGGAGTACTTTGGAAAGCTTGGTTTGGAACCTTCCTGCCCACAGTATCATCTCTTCCAGTCTCCCATCCTCACTGCCACTAAAATTATCTTCCCATATCTTTTGATCCCCTTGTTCTAAAAACCTCCCAAGATTTTTCCCATTTGCTGCCTCCTACCTAGTGGAACATAAGCTGGGCCTCTTTGTTACAGAATAGAACAGTGTGTCTCAAAATGTGGTACACAGGCTGCAAACATCACCTGAGAACGAGTTAGAAATGCAAATTCTCAGGCCTAACCCCAGACCTACTGGATCAGAAACTCTGAGGGTGGGGGCAGTTGATGCTACACAGGCTCCAGGAATTGCTGCTGAGCTCAAGCTGGAAATCCTGATGTGATAGCACATCAGAATCAGTGTGGACACGCCTCTCATGGACTAGAACTTCGCCTTTGCTCTCTCTGGAAGGCAATTGCTCTGTTCTTCACTGACTGTGGAGGTGTTAGAGGCAGCTACAGCACAGGTCATTGTGTGCGGGGTCTGCTCTGAGGACCAGTGAAAATTTACCTGCCAGGGCAGATTCTTCACATGCTGTCACCAGCTGCTAAGCACTCCTGTGCTGGGGGAAATAATCGAGTTAAGGAACATGGCACATAAACCCACATGTGCACCCAGACTTGGGGGTCCCAACATCTAGATCTTCAGAGGGAACCTGTGTTTCCCAAATCCTGCATTTCTGTGGAATGCTCACCCGTGCAGCTAAGCAGACTCACTTGCTCTGAAAAGGGGTCCTGGGCAGGGGCTCTCAGAAGCATTCTAAAGAGCCTGTACCAGTCTTCTGGGTCCCAGATCCATTTCCTAACAGCGCATTTTGACTTAAATTTGGGAATCATGATTGTTCCAACAAAGGTTATAAAACTGAAGGTAATAACATCATAAAAACAAAGACGGATCTCCCAAAGGTACAGCCATCACCCATCACCTGTGCTCAGCAGGTGGTACAGTGTCACTGTTGCCTTCTCCGTTTAGTGTGGTTGCTCTCATGATGTTTTGTCACATCCAGGAGAAATGGTTCCAAAAGGGCATTTGTCGTCTTCAGTTGTAGAACAGAGCAGTGGTCCCTCACAAGAAGCAAAGGGTAAACATGCAGATAGCCCCCCTGAAGCCTTAAAATTGAGCCTGAGGGTCTTCTCCTTAGGGGAGTATCTAGGAAAGGGTTGGGACAGTTATTAGTGGCGGTGGCATCAAGGCTTTTTTTGGTTGTTGTTGATCTCTAGTTTAAAGGCTTCTTAGTACAGAGTTTCAGATCTAGAGTTCTGCTGACTTGATGGGGGGAAAAAAAAACAGCTGAATAACAGAACAGCTGAAGTTTCATCCATTTCTCCATCACAGCCCACAGCCCTTCAGGACCACCCAGCAGGACCCCAGTGTGATCCTGACGGGAGCAGAGCCATAACAAAGCGGGGAGATGAGTAAATCATCTAGCAACTTTAGGAAAATCTACTTTGTGCTTTCACACACTTGGTTGAACTTTTCAAAAATATTGACTAAACAACTTGCCAGCTGTGATTACCAACAGCTCTATTTGACAGCCCTTGACAGGAAGCCAATGGGCACATGCAGCGTCATCCAGCACTAACAGGGCCTTCCTCGGCAGCTGTTGGGGAGGGAGTGCGCTCCTGGCCTGGCGAGGGATTGCTGGCCCCGGGTGCTGTTCGCTCGAGCGTCGGTAAACCGTTTGCCTAGACCCGAAGGCTGCCTGCACGTCTCCATCACTCAGAGGGTTGTTTGTGTGCCGATCTCTAGGAACACAAACGATATTCTTTCTAAGCTGCTCCAAAATACAAGCGATAGAAAAACATCATGGAAAAGGTGACTTGCCAGACAGTAAGCCCTCCTGACCAAGAGCTTATTCATAAAATGATGACAAATTTATTACACACATTCACTGCTGGCTTTCTGAGATTAATAGCTGATCTATCTGATTTTAAAGCCTGACAGTGGAATCAGAAAGAGTTACTGGTTAGTATTTTCACCCATCCCCTTCACCCAGCAGCCTTCCTCCCCAAGAAATAATACAGAAAAATAAGCGGATTTAGCCTCAGCAACGGTTTCACAGTATTTTATGACAGGAGATTTCCGTGTGCCAAGGATAACTTTTAACCTTGTTGAATGCAATTTGACTTCTTGGCATCTGCCTTCAACTCTGCAAAATCCTCGGGGCAGGGTCTAGCGCAATGAATAACTGTGGGTAGATGGAAACACAACCTGAAAGGGAGCCGTATTTTTGTGTGTCTCATGGCTGCTTGTTTACCATGAGTAGTAAAGAAGTCTTCGTTTGATGTCTTAGCCTTGGGGGCAGGAATAGAATTCAAAGCAGGTGTTAAGGACTACACTGCATCAAATCATAGACATGCAAACATGCATATAGACACACACAGAGACAGGTGTGGGAAACCCTGAGGTTGCCGGCCTGAGGGGAGTCACGGTTCGGTGCAGCCTCTTTTTCCCTAGTTTTGTTCCTGGGGCGAATTGACATGATCTGATGATAACCCCCGGCCTGCCAGACATCCACCCTCTCTCCTTTCTCAGTTAAATCCTCCTACCTGTCTTGGCATCTGATTGTTGTCATAAATTATCTAAGTTATTCAGCTTATGTACTTAACAGCTGCTCTCGTCGTCTCCTGCCCTGTCTCCCTGTCCACCAGGCTTTGAGTGGCACCAGCATGGTGCTGCCTGGTGGCCTGGCTGAAAGGCACTGAGATGGGCAGAGCAAGGTCACAGGGCAAGTTGATTCTTGGGTGCATCCAGGCCCGCGTACAGCCAGAATCCGGGGGAGGGGTCAGCAAAGGACTCGGACCCAGCCCCGGAAAAGCCAGGCACCCGCAAGGGAACACGCCCACCTCCGAGTCTTAAGAGAGCTCCAGGCCAACAAAGGCTGGACCTGCAAAGTCACCAAGTCAAAGGTGGTGGTGATTTTTTAATCAAGAAAGTGTTAGAAAAGAGGAAGAGATGATTTTTTTCTAAGTCGACTTTTTTCCCTTCAGAAAATGTCCATGAAGAAAGGTTGTTACACGCATGTACTGCCTTGTGCCTGCTGGCGGGTCGTTCACTGTCTTGCTCTAATTGTGTTGGATGTGGCAGCTTATGCAAATCCCAGAAAGGGCCTTTACAGGGCCTGCCACGAACACTAGTCACCTTTTCATTACAGAATTCACATTCAGAGATCTCAGTGTGTGAAATGGCTCTGGGCTAATCCTGGGCGGCTCCGTGCTAAGAGCAATAGTTTTCATCATAAAGAAACATTTTTTTTTTTGCACTCTGGGGATTTTTTTTTTAAGGGCTCCCCAGTGCCCCCAATTTCTTATCTGTTCAGTTGCAAATATCAGGCCTTTAATGGCTGGAAAGGAAGAGTCTATTTTTAAGTTTTTACTGAATATCTCCCCAGTGTTAGGTGCTGAACGAATTTGGCTTGTCATCAGATCTGGAATACCCACAGGGGCTTAGTGGAATTTTTAGGCATGAAATTGGTCAGGTTTGTTTCGGAGAATGTCTGGCGGTCCTTCTCGAGGACCACTGACTTGCTTAGCTGTGTATATTGTAGTAGGTTTCTGAGGTCAGGGCTGTGTTTTTTTCTGCACAGGCTTTTGGCATGAATTTTCATAAAAGCAGCCTTTTTTTTTTTTTTTTTTTTCCCCTTTTTTAAACCTGAATTCATGGGGCATTTAGTCCTCATTGTGTTCGAAATCCTTTTGGTATTTAGAACACTAGGAAATGAAACTGCCAAATTCTTAGCATTTGAAAACTGGCTCCAGCCCTATGCCTAATCCTCACGTTTCCAGCGGAGTCTGGAAGGGGTGGAGCCGCTGAGGGGAGTGGAGGTGGCCTTGGATAGTCACATTGAGCCCAGGAGGAGGCTGCTCTCCTTACAGGTGAAAGGAGCCTCTGACGTCATTAAACCAGCCCTCCGGTCGAGCACCATGCTCGCAGTGGTCAGGGAATCTCTGGGGGACAGCGAGCCGGACCGCCCTCCCCCGAAGCCCCCAGAGCTGCCACGGCAGGGAGTGTGGCCAGTGTGGCCCGTCTGCCGGCTTCTCCATCCCCTCAGGAGACCAGACCCAGGCGGTGACTGCATTTTAGGCAAATTTCAGCGAAATAAATGGCCAAGCGCCTGAGCCAGGCACTGAGAGCTCAAAAGTAAGAATGTCCCTGATGAACAACACGGAGCAGATCAAGGTGTGTGAAGCCTTGCTGGGCCTCCCGCCCCCTTCTCCAGGCCCTCACCCCCTCCACAGGCCTGGCCCAGCAGCCCCATCTGTCCGGGATGGGACCTGGGCACAGCCCTGCTCTTCAGCTCCCCACCTCCAAGGAGGGCCATGCCAAGGGCAGGATCCACAGCCTCTCCTGGTCACCACGCGGCCTGACTTCTCGTTTGTCCTGCGGGCCCAGAGTTACCCATCGCCAGGATGGGCAGGTTGCTGGCTTCCCATTTGTACACCAGGCACCAGAACAGGCAGTGGGGCTCAACCCGGTGATGGCAAAACGTTGCTGCAGACACTGCTGGGCCCTGAAGTCTGGTCTGAGTGTTTATTTCTAGGCCAGCTGGGAGTTGGGCCTCCCACAAGTGACAGCCAGAGGCCCCTTGTTAACTCACAGACGCACCCCTGTCCAGCCGCTTCCTGCCAGTCCCTCTCAGTACGGGGACAGTTTGTGTGGTATTTATTCTTCGGGGGGGGGGGGAAGGATTTTTGTTTGTGATGTGGATCTAGAACCGTATGAGTAATGAATAACTGATCTTCAACGAATGGATAATCCTTCAATATCAGACAAAGTGGGGGCAAAGTGAATTTTTCATACAAAATTCTTATTATTGGAGCCTTTTGGAACTCCAAGGAAATGCACAGAACCTGGAGAAATTGTGGAGCCTCCCAATCTCCGCTCCAGGTCTTGAGAATTGGTTTGTTGAAATTCTTTCAGACTCTCTAGATGTCTACATTTTGAGCAAGATTATCTTGGCTAGTAGCTATTTCTGAACCCATTTCTTATTCTCTTATTTGTTCAAAAAAATCTTCTTGGCGGTGTGAACTCTGCAGCATAAAATCTTTGTACCTAAAAAGCTCAGCTATATCGGTCAGCTTCATCAGAAAAACCACTGAACAAAGCCTGCTGAAAAATACCTCTTGCCCTGAGGGGGGCGGGGAGGGGAGCTATTAGGCCGGGGACTTGGCTGGGATGTGACCCAGCTGGTGTTTGGGAGGGTCTGTAGGGACTCCTGACACCGCAGCAGTTTGCTTAGGATCCACTTTCCGTGAGAAGGGCCCCAGCCTTCTCTCTGGTACTGACGGTCTCCTGGAGGAGGCAGATAATAGGTGAGGATAAAGGTCATTAATTATAGGATCCAAGTGTGACAGAAACCCTATGAGGAAGAACCCGTCTCTTCCAAAGACGTAGCAGACATTTAGAAGTTTCAACAGAGTTTAAGTTTGCGAAAGAAGCCATTAAACCTTGTAAGAAAGAAAGGCCAGACCAAGAAGGCTTTATAGACACTAATTTGATGGACGAGGCCTCCCCTGTTTCTCCGCCGGATGCAGATGTGTGCGTGCACGCTTACACACTCCAGCTCCCACGGCCAGTGTGTACAAACATGAATGCAGAGGCAGGGAGAAACATGAATTTTCTTTTTCTTTTTTTTTTTTTTCTCTTTTCCTGCATGGTACTCTAAACCGTTGCCTTTCTAGCACAGCTGCTTGCAAGAGAAAGAGAAAAAGCCCTTGGCCCCAGAGTCTGTTTATGTGTTTGAGCCGAGAAAGTGATTTTTGTTGCAAGGAGCTCTAAGTGAGACAGACAGAGTCAGAGAATAAGAGAGAGGGAGATAATTATCTAAATTATGTTCGTGCTATTATCGAAGACGAATATAGTTAAAATGTAATTAAATATGACGGGCTAGCAGGATGCAAGCCAAGCTTTGGAATGCTAATCATCAATTACTGCATCCCCTTAGGGGAATCAAGAGGAGCTGTATGGCAGAGAGTGGGGGGGTCGGGGCTGGGGACTGAGTGAGGTGTGGAGTGTGGAGACAGCCCCATACGCTCTTTCAAACACTCCACAGAGGTCCCAGGACACACAGCTTTCCTCGGCTGCCACGGGGTCAGCAGCTTTCAGCTCCACTCGCAGGAGGAGCTGGTGGGAGGGTGCTGACCCTCTCTTTGAGAGGCAACTCCTCTCAAAGAGAAAATTATGCCCGAGCAGAGAAGGTAAAATGCAAGACCAGCTCAGGTTAGAGCAGTATATGCAAGTACTTTCCCAGGGGAGGCTGAAATTCCCTTCGGCCAGAAAGCAGAAAATGCCTCTGGCCCCCTCCACCCGTCCCCCCCGCCCCCCGCCCAGGTCCAGAAACCCCCACCGGCAGGAAGAAGCCAGGGGAAGGCTGATCCCCACTATAATTAGGACAGAAGATGGCACATGTCCTCTGAGCAAGCTGCTCCCCACCAGCCGCCCAGCCCAAAAAAGGGCTTCAGCTTGGCCGAACCCTGACATCACCTGAGGAGTTCAGAAGAGATTCACGCGGGCCCACCCCAGGGAGTTTGGGTGTTAGTTGGTCTGGGGTGTGGCCTGGGGGGGTGGAAGGTTTAGAAGCTCCATAGGTTACTCCAGTGTGCAGGCAGGCCTGAGAGCCCACTGTCCTAACTAGAACCCGACTTCTATTGAACAGGACCTGGGGAGAGCATGCGTCAGCCACTGAGCCTCTATCATCAGCTGCAGCGTCTTTCCATGAGCCCCAGTTATTCCTGCCTCTAGGCCAAGAAGAGAAAGTAATAGATTTTTTTTTAAACTGAGACATAATTTGTATACCAGCTCTGTTGCTAGATCCCCAAAGAATTTTGAGGTAGCTGGGCTTCCTATACAAGAGTTAGAAATTTAATTCACTCCATTTCAACATTGTCTGAGCTCTATGTAAGGCTGGAATGGAAACCTGGCCACCTCCCTGGGCCAGGTGGGTGACGTGAGTGAGCAAAGCAGTGGCCAAGGGCAAGCTCCCAGGAGTGCTGGAGGCACCCCGGGCTGGAGGGGCTGAGTCCGCTACAGTGACCTTGGTGCCAGCCAGCATGGTCTTAAGACCACCAAGGATGCCAGGTCATCTGGTTTTCAGGAGAAACCAGAAGTTGGTATTTTTAAGTGAAATCTTCCAGTTTTTAAGTGGCAGCTAACTTTCAAAATATTCAGTAGACCAGTAGGGTATGTCTTTGAGCTTCTACTGTGTGACCCTGGATCTCAGTAAACATTTGGCTGATCAGCATGTGACTAAATGATCGCTAATCCCAGTGGCCCCTGACAGCTGTTTACCAGCCACCTCGGGGCGCAGTCAGGTTAGACAAACTTGGCACCATTTTTCCTGAGCCTGGCACATAGAGGGCCCTCAATCAATAGCTTGAGTGGAGGGACAGTGAATGGCGCAAGCCCAGAGTCACCTGTAAGTCCGGGCAGGGAGACGGCTTATAAAATCCAGCCAAGCATCCTGCTGCACACGAGAATTTTCTCCCAGGTACCAGATTCGTTGTTGAAGCCTGCACCAAGGCTTCAGGGTAGCCTGCGTCTGAGATCTGACCAAGTGAGGCGATCACAGGATGTGCCAGGCTGGGAGCCAGCAGGGAGGACCTGCCAGGCCATTTCAAGGCTGTTCCAACGCAAGAGTTCTCACCTGGCCATGTCCTGAAAGACACGCCCAGGCCATGGCGCATCTTTAGATTGAAGAGATGAGTCTGGTCCCTGGTAGCAGCAAGGCGGATGTAAGAACAGCGAGCTCGGGCCAGCAGGCAGCATGGGGAGAGCCTGGAGGCGCACCTAAGGGCTCGCGCACCCCCGTCTAGCACGCCACTGCCAGGGCGCCTCAGCGCATCGCTTAGTTAACAGGGGACAGCCTTTCATATGCCTCCCTTTTCAAGAATCTTTTCTGAAGCTTCCCGTCTGCCTTCCAGCCCTGCTCCCAGAGGTTGTAAATAAAACGCTCCCCACGTACCCTTTCCCTTCCTCGTCACCACAGGCCTCTCTCCCTTTCTTGCTTTTTTTTTTTTAACTTTTCAATTTTTAAATTTTTATTGAAGATGCACATTTCCCTAGTTTTAAAAGTGAAGTCAAAGCACAAAGCTTATAACAAAAAAGTGACAGCCCCCTGCTTCATCCTTCCTTGCCCCACATCTTACTCTCCGGAGGCAACTGCTTTTCCTTTTTTTTCTCTTTAAAATTAAAAAATATATATATTTTGAAAAAAATAAATGTTCAAAGAAAGTGTATTATATGATAAACCATACTGGGAGAGAATATTTTTAAAATGAATGTGTGTGTGTGTATATATATATATATATATGCATATATATATAACTGAATCAGTTTGCTGTACAGCAGAAATTAGTACAACATTGTAAATCAACTCTACTTCAATTAAAAAATATATATTTAATGTGGTTTAAAAATTAAAAACTATAGAAAGTGAAACGGCTATTTCCCATCCACCTCTTCCTCCAGAGATAATAATTTATGCATAAACCTATTAAAATGTGTGTATTTCCCCATTTTTTCATAGAAATTTTTCTGCACCTTGGAGGACTCCAGAATTTCTCCCTCCCTGTCTCTCCAGCTGCATAGTCTCCCAGGGTAGGGACAGAGCTGTACCGTAATTTACTTTACCCGTCCCTGGTGATGTGCATTCGGGTTGTTTCTGTTCTCTTGCTGTTCAGATGGCGCTGCAGTGCAGCCCCCTCCTGCCGGCGGTGCTGGCAGCACGTCTAAGCTGAAGCACCCTGGAGGGACTGCATGCTAACTCTAGGGGTGTGTACCTGACAGTGTTGCTGCTTAGGGATCTGTCAGATTACACTTCCTCCAGCCCCTGTGAACGTGCCCGTGACCCCCCACTTGTCCAACATAACGTAGAGTCAGGCTGTTAGATTTTTTTTTTTTTTTTTTGGCTTTTTAGGGCCGCATCCATGGCCTATGAAAGTTCCCAGGCCAGGGGTCAAATCGGAGCTGCAGCTGCCAGCCTACACCACAGCCACAGCAATGTAGGATCCGAGTTGCATCTGCCACCTACACCCCAGCTCACAGCAGTGTCAGATCCTAAACCCACGGAGCAAGGCCAGGGATAGAACCCATCTCCTCAAGGATCCTAATCGGGTTTGTTACCACTGAGCCATGACGGGAACTCCCAGGCAGTTAGATTTTGAGGCACATATACATCTTCTCTTACAGACCTTTCTTTTGGTCTGTACCTTCCTGTTTCTAAACTACGTGCTCATTCGGCACTTAGAATTTATTAATTCTGTTACCAAAATGATCTATTGTCCTCCTTCTTTGAAAGGTGAGGATTTAGCTTCCCCCTCACAGATACACCTGTGTTCCGCCTCTGCCCATCCGCCCTCTCTAGTCAGACCACAGAGTTTCTTTGTATTGGTTATCTCATTGGCATTAGTGTGAACTTACTCAGAACAAAGCCGTGTCATGTGCTGTGGTCACTTCTTTTTCTGTCATTTGTGTTTCCTAGAGTTAAGTTACTTAGTTGTCTATATATCTATCATTAATTGTCTGTGTACTTATCACTAAATCTTCCGCCTACTTTTGTCAGAGCCACACAAGTTCCCTTAACCTGAGGTAATAATGGTCACATCTGGTAAGTCGAAAATCAGTTTGTTTTTTTACCCCTTGAGACACCCCCACCTTGAAGGCGCCCTGCAAGGCTCCCACCCCTTCCCTGGCTGCTCTCTAGACCTGTCGCAGCCTTCACTCTGCCAGGAGACTTCCTTCCTAGAAGCCCCCTCTCTTCCATGTCACCCCCTCTGTTTTCTGGGTCCCATAACTCTCTCTGCCTTAGTTTAATCCTTTGTTTTGGTGGAGCACATTTTCTGGTAGTTTATTGTGAATACACTGAAGGTAAAATTTTTGAGATTTATGCCTAAATGAAAGTTGTTTATTCTCTGCTAACACTTGGCTAGGAATAGTCCTCTGGCTGGGAACTCACTTTCCCCTCAGCCTTTAGAAGGAAAGTTTCCACTGTCCTCTAACTCCCAGTGTTGCTTTGGGAAAATCTCGTGTGGTTCTGGTTCCCACAGTGTGAACTGGAGACGGGCACTTGCCGTCTGCCTCTGCACAGACTGAATCGTGAGCTGCTGCAGCTGCTGACCCTCGACACCCCCTGAGCAGAGCTCGGTGGGCATCAGGGGCAAGGCTCTCAGTGCTCTGGGGAAACTGGCAGAACAGGTCTTCAGATAGCTAGATATTTTCAGGAGAAGATTTCATGAGTCCAATTCTTGCACCTTCCTCATATCTAGAAAAGCACTAAAACCCTTCATGGCGATGTCTGTTCCTTGTGGCTAGCAGTAGTCTTCATGAGACCGGCAGCAGCCTTCTGCAACATGTGTGTCTGGTTGCATGCGCCTCCCGCTTCACCAAAATCAGATATACTGACCTTCCCTCAGACCCATCGAAACCCCACCCGGGCTGTAGTCCTCCTTGTTGCCCCAAATAAAACTCACGCACAACCTAAAAGTTGAGAGTTATTTTTTTAAGTCAACGACGTCTTTGTGTTGACCTGCTTTTTTTCTCCTCCAGAAGCATTTAGATCTTCTAAAGTTTCCCAATAATATGCTTTGTTTTCTCATTTATTGTAGTGGCCACTCAGTGGCCTCTAACTTAGAAACTTATATCCTTGATACCTGGGAAAATTTCATGTGTTATCTTGACATTGTATAGCTCATATCTTTCCCATTCTTTTTTTTCCTGGAACATTTACTAATTGGATAGTGGACCTCTCGGTTTGATCATCTCATTCTCTATTTTCTGTCTATGTCATTCTGTTTGACCTTCTAGGAAATTTCCCCAACTTAAGCTGCTAGCTGTTGTGTTGAATGACTTATTTCAATTCATGGTTTTATTTACAGGAGCATTTTCTTGTTCTCCAAATATTTCCTTTTTTACATTATTCTTATTTCAAGGGTGTGATAATGTTTTCTTTTATCTTTCTGGTGGTAACGAGAGTTTTTTCCCAAAGTTTTATTCTGCTTCCTGAATTACATCTTTATCCTCTGAGTCATTTTCCTCTTCTGTTTGTTTTTGGTCTCTGTCTATCATGTTGGCATCTTTGGTGGTCCTTGCCTGGCTGTTTACCTTTAAGTGTTCAGCACTGAGAAAGCTGGTGAAAAACTTTTTGTATGTGGGCAGGTTTGTGGCCCTCACTCAAGGTTATCAGACAGGGATTCTGTGTCTCATGGGGAGACCCCTGCCCACTCATTCAGATCCAGGGCACCGGCCGCCTTCTGTCCCTGCTCACGGAAATGCTCTTCAGATCTGCGTGGCCACTTCTTCCACTGTGTGGGCCTTCGCCCGGTTGTTGCTTTACCAGAGGACTTCCTGCAGTGTGTCATCTAAAGCATCACGCCCCTCTCAGGCCTCTGCACCACTGTTTTTCTCCATAGCCCTTCCTTAACTCCCATATAACTTACTTGTCTCTCTCTCCCGCTGGAGTGTAAGCTTCTTGAGGGCTTTCTTCGTGAAGCACTTGATAAGATTTACAGAAGGGAGAATGGAGGGACAGAGGAGGAAGGCAGGTCAGCCTTTCCTCTTGGGCTGGTCAGAGTCTCCAGTGAAATCCAGTCCCCTGCCTGGGAGTTAAGCCTGGATCACAGTGGCCTGAAAGCTGAGGGGCAGAAGGAGACTAGAAGTCTCGCCGTCTGAGATATTCCCTTCCATGGACTCCTGGCTCTGAGCTCCTGCAGGGTCCCCCCTCTGCTGTTCCCGCTCTGGTCTCTGGGGTCCAGATGCCCTCTGTTCAAGGGCTCCAGAGGGCAATCCCTGTCTCTTAGGGGTGTAAAAGGGCTCAGCCCACTGCACGAGGGAAGGAGAGGGTGGTTGGGGGTCCACCTGCCCCTCTGATTTGCCGTCAGCCGGCCCCCGCCTGTCCCCACCTTCAGAAGTGGCTGGTGACTCAAGGACACAATTCACCTGCGGTGTGAATTGCTTGCCTCTTGGGGGTTTTCCTTCTGAGGTCTTGGCACAGAGAGATGGTGACCTGTCCTCATGATTTCTTTGTGCTTGTTTTGCGCTCATGTGTGTGTGAGAGAGAGAGATAGCACATTTCTTTGATATGAAGCATACATTAAATTTCCTTACTGCCCTTTCAGTGGAGGGAGCAAAGATTAACCCATGTGTTCAGCTTGCCGTGTTTAACTGCCAGCCTGGCCCTGGCCCAATACTCCTGGCCATCTCCCCGAGGTTCATCAGGCCTGCTGTGTAAAGATTTTGACATTTGCTTTCTCTTTATAGCAGAGGCGGCAAAGTCGCGTCGTTTTCCAGAGCTGAAAAGACCAGACAGCCTTGGCATAGGCCCTGCAGGATCCCCAGGGGAGGCAGGATGAGGCTGAGGATAGAAAGCCGTCTCGGCCCAGCCCACCCGGCCTGTGTGGTGCTCTCGTCACCCCAAGCCACCCTCACAATCCTACACTCACAGAAGGCACCCCCGGCCCCTGCAGGCAGCTCCCCTCTCCTCCCTACAGCTCCCTCCTTTTCCCTGGCTTTCATATTCGCAGATTAGTTAGTTCCACCTCTGGCTATCCTTTCTCACATCCACAGACACCAGTTTAATCCCTTCTCTTTCTTTCTTTTTATTTATTTCAAGAACTGCTTAAAATGCAGAAAAGAATAAAAAGTATTACAACATTCACTCACATACTCATCCCCGGAATTGGCTCTAGTTAATATTTTCCCGGTACACTTCAGGTCTTTTTTATTTTAATCAAAGAAATAAAACACTTCAGTTGGTGTTGAAGTATCTCCTTTGTTCCCCATCAGCAAACCCCTTTCCTCACGCTCTCCTCAGAGACAACCACTGTCAGGAATCCACTCCATCTCCTTCCAGAATATTTGAAACATATTTTACAAGCATGTGTGTTTCCATGAGCACGGCGAGTACAGGGCAGGTGTGGGTATGCACGGGGCCTCTCGTACTGGTCTCTGTGGACAGTCGGCACGCCCGGAGCCTCCTCGGTGCCCGTCTCCCTTGTGTGTGAAAATAAAGGTATACGTAGCCGACACGGTGCTTTTACTGCATGCAAGCACTTTGTTTTCTCATCGCGTCCTCACAGCCCTAAACGGCGGGTGCTGGGCTATTTTCGCCCCCGACCGCAGGGACCTGTTGTTCGCTTGAGGTCAGCTTGTGTGGGATCTCCGGCCCAGAGTCGTGACACCAACGTAAAAGCGGGGTGTGAGCTGTTGGAGATACGCGGGGACCCAGCCTCTCGGTTACTGGAAAGTTTCTACTGTGCCTTTTGGTAGAAAGAGCAGAACATAACAGTCATGACATCTGGCTCCTGTTGTTGACGCTACACCGTGGCTCTGGGATGCTGACAGATTACTTCTCTCTCTGCCTCGGCGTCCTCACCTCTGAAATGGGATTCCAGCCGCTGGCCCCCCCGCCTGGCAGGTGGTGTCGGGGACAGATGAGGTGGGTGGTGATGGCGAAACACTTGGTAAACCACACAGGCCTGCGGGTGGAAGAGGCTTTTAGGAGGACGTTCTCGGCCCACGTCTTCACTCCTTGTGAACAGACCTCCCACCATCTTGTAGCTGCAGCCAGGATTTATCTGCGTTACAGCATTTAGCCCTCCTTCCTCAAGCAGCAGCTTTAGAGAAAGGCTGCTCTAAATCACTTGTTTTTCTGGCTTGTTTAATTACTACTATGGCAACAACAACATTTTTTCCTTTGCTTTTTTAAACTTCCTATACCTCATATTTCAGCTTCATTATTGGTTAAACTGAGTTTTATGGGTGGGCCTGGGAACCCAATCAAAATATATAGCTTTCTTTCTCTGGAAAAATTGCTTCCAGGCTTCCCATAGCCAGTGAGCAGGGACCTTGTGGACCACCACCGGTGTGTGAGTTTGGGACCCCAGTCCTGTTTTCAATGTTCTCTGATTAGCCCTCGGAAGGATAGCTGCTCTCCCCAGAGCTGGCACAAGCTTCTCAGGGGCAGGCACTGCTTCTTGCACGGATCCCCTGTAATACCCTGCAGGCGCCTTGCTCTAAAGAGTGTATTCAACAAATACTGGTTTGATTCCTTCGAAGCCCAGCCCCCGCCCCCCCCCCCTCCGTCTGCCCCAAGAAACAGGTGCGATGGGAGAGTGGTAGGTGCCCCTGGCATGGTCATTAAATCACACCGCCAACCCCGGTGACTCAGAGGGGGCCCAGGGAAGCCGTGTGTTTGTCCAGGTTGACGTGGCTGACTGGTAACTACAGCAGTAATAACAACGTCAACCATTTTCCTTAGAACCCAGAATATGCCAGTGCTGTTCTAGGTGTTTTCCATTTGTTAATGTATTTAGTCTTCACAGGCAAAAAATTTAGATAGTTATTTTAATTATCCTCATTTTACAGAGAGGAGGCTAGAGCCGAGAAAGGCAGAGCAACTTGCCTAAGATCACAGAGCTGGTAAAAATTCATACGCAGGAGCCTGGCTCCAGAGCCTAGGCTGTCAGCCACTGTGCCATCCTACCGCTAGTTCACGAAAGGCCACATTAAAACCTGCCATCTTGACTGTCACCCAGTGAGCCTCTCAACTGGAAATATTTTACGTAATAATACAGTTCTGGCATTTTCACTTGCTTCATGTCACGTGATCTGTATCAACGCTTTGGGCAGCAAGCAAGATGGATACGTCTTTCCAGCGCTTGTGTATACGGTGTACCAAATTCAAGCAGTGCAGAAAGTGCAAAAGGAAAGATAATGTCTCTTGAAATTCTTCCACCCAAAGCGAAAATCTTGGTCAATGTCTGGGCAAATACTCTTGTAGACATCTCTCTTGGAACACCTATGCGAATAGATATTTACAACTCAATGTCATTGGGACCACATTCCAGACGCGTTTCTGCAACTGAGGAAGTGGTATTGTTTCTGTCAGCAGTGAACAAATGAGGAAACCGCAGCTCAGGAAGGGGAGTGATTTGTCCGCTGGAGGGAGAGCCGGCAGGTGCCAAAGTGGGGACTTCAACCCATGTGGGTTTTTCTCTGTTCCAGGTAGAGGCTCAGAGCAAAGACCCCAGGCGTTTTTTGACACCCATTGTTCCTGGTGGGACACTTCCCCCTCTGTGAAGGGGGGGTGCCAGGCCCTGTTGCTCTGTGAGTGCTGCCTACTGAAGAGAGGATCAGAGCACGGGACGAGGATCGAGCACGGGGCGAGTGGGGTGTTTACATAGCTCTCAGTAAGCTCAGTGCACACGGCAGTCAAGCTTTTGTGTAGACCTGGTGATGGTGGCGGTGTCCTGGCTGCGAGACGTGTCCCCTGAGGTGGCTGCCTCAAGGTTGCACTGTGATTACAGTGTGGCTCCAACGTGTCGGTGACTGTCCCAGTGCCACCTTGCACTTTCCCCATGAGCAGCACTGCAAGTTGTTTTGAAGCAGTCCAGGGGAACTGGAATCTGATACCTGCGGGAGAGAAATGCTCATTACCTCATCTTGACTGGCTCCCCTTCCTGCTCATACTTTGGTCTTAGGGTTGGTATCCAGTTTGCTGAAAATGAAATCATCTATTCAACTCTCAGGCTGTGTTAGTGAAAATGAACTCTAATGTGATTATATATTAATGCAGCGTAATGGAGGATTGGTATTAAATTGAGGCCTTCTGATCTTATTACTTCACAGATGCTCCCTCCTGCTCAGGCTGGCTGCCCTGCCAGCCCTGTGTCCCCAGGCAGAAGTGGGGGCAGTGGTACCAAAGCCTGGGCCAGCCGGGGCAGGGGGCAGTGGGCAGGATGAGGGCCGTGGTGAGAAAAGGGAGACGGGGGTTCGGGTCCGGCTCTGTCCAGGACGACTCCCCGCCAGCCCTCACTTCCTTCGGGGCCTCGGCCCCCACTCCTCACAGAGGAGGGAGGAGGGATGGTCACGGAGGGCCCGATCCCGGCCCGGCGGCCCTCTCCAAGCACAAGCGTGCGAGCTACAGGAGTCATGTTTTACCTTTACGTCCAGAAACACTTGACCCTTTTTAAAATGAGCACAGGACTAGAAAGCCAAGAGGAAAGAATCTTCACTGTCTCCTCCACTCCCACCCGCCTCTCTTCCCCCACCTTTCAGTGAGACTGGCTCGAACCTCATAGTTGTCCCTGGCTGGGGTCACCTGCCCTGGTTGTGTTTCCCACTCCCGGGGCAGGGGACGGGGTGGTCTGGGAAGCAGGGAGGACCAGCGTGTGTGCTGTCACTCTCTCGGGAACAGGGATGGGACGCGGATGCCCCACACAGCGTGGACCCTAGCCTCCCCTGACCTGCAAGGGAAGAATGCATCTGAGCTCTGTCCTGCTGCTTAGCTCCAGGTGACCCCCGGGCCTGTGGGAGCCCAGGCCTTCCTCTTAGTTCCGCCCTGGCCCGCAAGCTGCCTCCCACTCAGCAGACGCGCCGAGGGAACAGAACAGCCCCCCACTGAGAAAATGGGCCGGGAGTGCAGGCCCTGGGGGTGGCCACATGGTCACCTTCATATATGAATAATGGCCTTTTTACAAAGAGGGTGATTTTTCTTACGCCGTTTCCAGAAAACTGCTTCGAAGGCACCGATCTTGCACACAGGATGGTAACGACTTTTTAATGACCTTGAGGGGCCTGGTGTCCAGGCAGCAGTGAATCAGTCTCGGTGGGAGGCTCAGGGTGAGAGCGAAGATGGAACACCTGAAAGCAAAGCGGGGAAAAACAAACAGCAAATACACATATTTTCCTCAGTAACATCTCTCAGTAATTAGACAATTACAGGAAACAGCCTCCCAGCAGCTGGCATTTCTACCGTGTGAGTGGAGGAGGGGCAGCAACAACTGTGAACCCCTCACATTTATCACCAAAGCTACTGGAGCTTACAGGGTGGGTGCTGAGCTCCCCGTGTGCTCTGATGAGCTGGGAGCCGTAAACTGGGAGCAGACCACTTTTCTCAGGGCGGTTCGAGGCCTGCTCAGCTGGCTTTAAATAGGCTGGCCCAGCCCCTGCTGATCCATGAGGAATGGCTTTTAAGATATTGGGGCTGCCTTTGAGCCCCCTCGGAGACTGGCTGGTCCGGGAAGTAACTTCTCAGGGGTGCATTTGGAAGCGGGAAGGGGAGGGTGGGGGGGACCTGTGCGAAGCCGCCTCTTCTTCTCCAGGTGCCACCACTGGCACTGGTGGGGCTGCAGGATTCACAGGGGAGCGCCAGGGCTCATGCCACGGCCTCTAACCACGGTGCTGGGCTCTGCAGCCCCCCCTTTGCCCACTGCCCCCAGCCCAGCACCCCCTCCTCCCAGAAGCCTCCAGTGAGGTCACTGTGCCCACTCCTGGCAAGACAGGCCCCATCGTGGGCAGCTCCCACCAGCCTTGACCACTCCCGTCTGGCCGCACGCTCGTCACACGCGCACGTGGTCTGCACTGCGCGCTTGTGAATGGTGAGCTTTATAAGACTCCCAAGGCACCTTCCTGGATGAGTCCGCAGGTTCCTGAGTGGGACACTGTGTGCTCCTGCCTCGTCTCCACACAGAAGGTGGGCTCCACCCCGACCCACACACAGCCCCGCACCCTTGCAGGGTTCGGGGCACCGTCTCACCAGGCACTGGTTGTACTTCTCCCCACAGGTCCTGGCAATCGGTGACTTTTGAAAGACAGCCTGCCTCCTTCATCCGAATCGTTGGAACACACAACACAGCAAATGAGGTAAGGGTCCCCTTTCGCGACAGACACTGGCAATGTTTCCCGATGTACAGTAAATGCCGCGTCCCGAGTTAAGTGGAACTGCTTGTTTTCCCTGCCAATGGTCTGTTGTTCAGATAGCCTGGTACAGGAGGAAGTCCTGCTCCTGCACCGTGGGGATGTCATTATCATTTCTGGATGTTTCCTCACTATCGAATGGCAGCCAGCCCCCGGGGTTCTGCTTCCTCCCACCAGCCACTCTGCAGGGACCCTCGGCAATCAGGCCCTGTTCTCAGAGCCCTCTGCCCTCCCAGACGCCAGCCGTCTCAGAGGTCCCTGGGCCCTCCGCGTGGGGCGCGAGGAACCCCAGCCTCGGGGGGCGGCCGAGGCACTCAGGTGCCGGCTTCCTCTGTCTGCCAGGTCCCGTGCGGCCTGCGCATGAGTGTTTATGGGCGAGCCTCTTCCTCTGGCCTGTGCCTCCCCTGGGGCCAGGCCTGGATCTCGGGGCTGGCAGCCATCCCAGTGGGCCGGCTCTATGTACATGTTCCTTCCACCTTGGGTTTCCTGGGGGAGGGGTGGCTGGATTATCCTCCCCCATCGTGGGCACCAAGGGCAGCAGGCTGGTGAGTTCCTGGGCCTCCAAAATGCTGTTTTCTCCAGAGCGGAATCGCTCAGGGCAATGCACTGGGCTTCTCCAGATCAGAGAGGGGGACAGTGAGTAGAGAACCAGGACACTGGAGCATGAGGAAGGGCGCCTGTCGTAACCGCCTCAGGACAGGGAGTGTAAAGCAGACTGAGCCAGGTCTGCTGTACTCTTGACACTGTGGATCCCCTCTGAGCTCACAGGGGTCCATTCATACCAGTTAAGGTGAGAAGAGTGTTTCCATTTTGAGTTTAGGGTCATCAATCCGTAAGTTCATTCCTTAGCTTTTCTGCTCCTCAGGTGCGCACTGAGTAAGCCCCGGTGGTGAGGGACTGGTGTCTGGCAGGTGGCTGTGCCACTGGCCTCGGTGCTCATCATTCTCTTGCTCTTACACAGTCAGGTGTGCACAGTCCTGAAGGACTGACCGCTGGTTAAAGACCACAATTATAAGCAACAGTAAGGGTGAAACTCAAGAGGTAAACGAAACAGTAACATTCTGCAACCTCACTTGAACATGAACGTTCTCAGATCTGTACAGGACCAGCTTCCTGGGCTTATGACCAGGGCTGCTGTATGAGGCTCCACACCCAGAAGCTCCAGCACCTCTTACAATTCTTAGTCATTTTCTTCTATAAGGGACACCCCATGGGACAGTGGAGCACCCACCAGGGGCTTGGAACCTCAGCTCACCTGCAGGCCAGCCTCTGCCCCTTCTTACCTTCCCAGGATGGCTTCTGGGCCACACACCCCCTGACGACTGGTGCCTGGACCTGTCCAGCCTCCCCTCCTCATCCTGCCCCATGACCACTGCCACCCGCCACTCCCGCTGGGGGCCTGACACATCTGGGTTGGGATACTGTGTGAGATCTGTGTGCAAGTCCCAGGTTAGGGCCCTGGGGGCCCATGAGGGTCTGCCCTGACCTAAGGAGCCCCGCCCATCCCCATGCCCAAGGAAGTGTGGCATCCAGCAGCAAATGAAAACCCTGGGACAGATCAGGAGAGATACTGAAGGAAAAAAACCTTTTTCCTGTTTTGTGAACAAAAAGCTCTACATTTGCATTTTGCACAGAGCCCACACATTCCACAGCTGGCCCTGGATTCCTGCATTCTGTGCACCACATCAGAATTCTCCAGAGCACATCAAGGTGCTTCTGGTACATCAAAAAACATTTTCCAAAGTGAAAATATTGTGATAATTTATATTCATTTTGCTTTTTAAGTTATTTGGAATAAAAATGATACACGCCCACAATGTGCATCTTGCAGAGAAAAGCTTATAAACAGAAACCTGAAACTTTTTCTTATTTCTTCATTTCAAAACAAACCTGAAAATCATGAAAGTAAAACAATTGATATTTTTTAAAGCACAAAATTAAATAATTCTAAACATCAGGTCATCAAAGCACTTTTTTTTCCCCTTTTTGATGATATAACAAAGTAAGTTTGAATCTGCATTTTAATATGTATCTGAGCGCCAAACCAGAAACCATAGTTTTTAAGTTTTGCTAAGAAATCTCAATTTTTCGAGTTCCCGTCGTGGTGCAGTGGTTAATGAATCAGACTGGGAACCATGAGGTTTCGGGTTTGATCCCTGGCCTTGCTCAGTGGGTTAAGGATCTTGCGTTGCGGTGGACTGTGGTGTAGGTTGCAGACGCAGCTCAGATCCCGAGTTGCTGTGGCTCTGGCGTAGGCCAGTGGCTACAGCTCTGATTGGGCCCCTAGCCTGGGAGCCTCCATATGCCTTGGGAGCAGCCCTAGAAAAGGCAAAAAGACAAAAAAAAAATCTCAATTTTTCTTACCACTTAAACTTTATGTATTACTTACTGAATTGGAAAACAATTTGAACTTATCTTTACATAATAATATAGCTAACATTAAACATTCTTATTTGAAGTCACTTGTTTCTTGTATAATACTTTTTTTTTTTTTTTAATCTTTTTAGGGCTGTACCTGGGGCATATGGAGGTTCCTGGACTGGGGTCGAACTGGAGCTGTAGCCACTGGCCCATGCCACAGCAATGCAGAATCCGAGCCACATCTGTGACCTACACCACAGGTGATGTCAATGCCGGCTCCTTAACCCAATGAGCGAGGCCAGGGATCCAACCTGCATCCTCATGGATACTAATCAGATTGGTTTCCATTGAGCCATGGCAGGAACTCCCTATAATACATTCTTTAAAAAATGAATTTTTTTTTTTTTTGATTCCTAAATGGGACTCTGCAGTTACAGCATAAGGCCTTCTTAAGCCAGAGAAGGCCAAGAAGCACTGGAGTGAGTCTGATCAGGGTCTTCTTCCACCTCTCAGCCCCAAGCCCATCACCTCAGTGACCAGATGAAGAATGACTTTCCAGTACAGAACTCTAAAGTTGGAATGCAAGATCTTGCCCTGATAAGTTTACAAAAATATCTGTGAGGAGCCCCAACCACTTTGGATGAGCCAGTTGGAGTAGGTTGATTAGTAGGTCACTAATTAACTGGTGATCTGTCACATTTGGCTGATGAGCAAGTTGTTCAGCTGCCTTACTGAGTCAGTTATTGATCAGGAAGAAAAGCCTCAATGTAGGTGTTGCCCACCTGGGAACATCTCAAATCATAAAATGAACAATGACCAGGATCATAAGGCAAGATCCAGACAGTTTCTGTCATTCTCAGAGCAAACAGGAAGGTACAAGAGAGCTGAGGTTCACTGAGCATCAGGAATGTTGCAAACCCTCAAAGAGAAGGTGCTTTACTGTAGCATATTGGGTTTGGGGCATCATACCCCCTCCCCCACCGCCACCCTGGTCTTAGCAGCAGGGATGTGGGGCACAGGTCAGAGGTGTGAGGGAAGGAGGGCGCCTGGGGTTCGTTGGGAGCAGGACTCCTGAGGGCGGCAGCCCTGGAGGAGCGAACCACAATGGCACACACAGCTGGGGGTCCATGGCAGTCCTGGTCCTGAGTCCCATGGGAGCCGGAGCCAGGCGGTGAGGAAAAGGGGCCGCGGCGGAGGAGGGTGTGGAGGGGAGGCAGGGGTTCTCGGTCTGTCCCTGCTTGTTTGCCAGGTGAGGTCAATGTCCAGGACCTGATTCCCCTTAGATACCCAATGTTAGCACCACAAAGACCATGCGCGAATTCCGAGAAGCTTGGATGGAATTGGTTTTCAGCGCAGAAGGGAAAGCTGGGCTGTGTCCCATCCGCAGGGGGCAGTCCGCGCAGGCGTGGTGGGCAGAGCGCAGCCAGGGCTCCTGGGGGTCGAGGGTGGTCAGAGAAATGCTGGGGCTGTTCTGGCTGAAGGTGGAAAGGAGCCTCCTCAAACATGAGGCCGGAGCCCAGCAGCCAGTGGAGCAGCAGAGGCTCCGGAGTGAAGATGGGGGTTTCGACGTGGCGCGTCTGTGCGCTATCGCCTTGCTGGAGCCGGGCTGCCTCCTCGCCGTGACAGGGGCCGGATTGCGGGTGTGGCAGCGCGTGGACTGTGGCGTTCAGGTTTCTGGATCCCTTGTCCCGGCCACTTCTGAGTTCCTGCGGCATCTCCTCCCTCCTCTGGGACCTGTGTGTCTGCTGCTGGCACCTCTCTCTCTTCTTCCTTTGTGAGCACCGAGGCAGCAGACTCTCCCCTGTGCCTTAGCTCAAGAGGCCTCTTTGGCCGTCTCCTCTGTCACTTCGTGGTGGTCTCGGTGGCTAATGTAGCAGCCGTGTGGCCATCCCAGCCCTCCTGCCACAATTGCTGATGGACGCTGAGCGGCTCAGGAGGCAGCCGTTGCAGCTTCCTAGGGCTCGCCTGTCTGAGCGAGGTTAGAAACAAGCCCGCAGATGTCACGGTGACCTGAAGCTGACCCCACCGCTGCCCTGCTGGTTCTGATGCCGGCCTCTCACAGGCCCTTCACCTCACTGATTGTCACAGCAAAGCAATTGAGGCAGGCTGCTTTGTCCTTAAGGAGATTGGGCTGGGGCCAGATGAGGCCCATCTGTGGACCTGTGAGTCGGTGAGTCTGTTAAAAGAAATAGAAGTTATGCTAGTTTCTTCTTACGGTTTTTATGAAAACCTGGGTTGCAGAACAAGTTCTGGAGTGATTTTTTTCAGGAGACAGAGACCTCAGGGGCACAAGCAGTCCCAGGGGTTAAAAAAGGATTTGTAGGAAAAACTAACTTTCTGCAAAATAGAAAGTCTGGGTTCCTGCTCACAAGAACCCACAGGGAAGCCTGTGCAGAGTCAGTAACAGAAAGTGAGCATGGGATCGACCGTGTGTGGGCCTTTTTAATATTGAATCTACATAGTGGAGGAGAGAGGCCGCGTCGGATTTGTCTTTGTTTGTGTTTATCATTACAAATTACAACAGCAGCTTTATTTACTGAGCACTTACTATATGCCAGGCCTTACTCTAAGCCCTTTCTATTCATTACACTGTTTAATCCTCACATGTGAAGGAGACTCTGCTCTCACCTTTTAACAAACTCACCATCAAGGGTTTGCAAAGTTGCGGAGCGTGGGCCCTTTCCCTCCCGGGGCACGGGGTGTAGAAGCTGCTGCTGTGGGCCCTGCGGAGGACAGCTGGTACTTGCAGGCCTGTCTCACACCTGTGCGTGTACCTGGGGCTAGAACAGGAGAAGCCCAGGCGGGCCCCTCCCCTGGAGGGTCGCAGTCTCACTCCGGATGGAAATCAACCCACTCAAGAGCGGCCGGGGGTGGAGACCAAGTGCAGTGGAGTAAAAGGGGCGGTGCTGGCTGGCGGGTGGGCCCTGAGCAGCGGTTTTCTCATCTATAACGCAGGTCCAGCCATCCCGGCCAGGGTAGGGCAGACAGGAATGAGGCTGTGCTGGGGAGGGGGGTACAGATGCCCCCGGGGAGCTCTGTGCTCGCAGTGGGGGCACGGGAAGCAGCCCATGCGCTGCTGAGGAGGCTCTGCATGGTCGGCCCCAGCAGGACGCCAAGTCTCTAAGTGGCTGCTTGAGTCACCCTCCAGGACCACTCAGCACAGAACCTGGAGTGAGGCAGAATTTATTTACAGGCTCTGTCAGGCCGGTGAGTGGCTGTGGGCTCCCAGTGCCATCTCCGTTCCCATAGCAACATGTGGCTCTGATGAAGAAGAAAAAAACCGAAGGAAGGAGTTTTTTAAAACAGCCCGTTTCTGGCCTGGTGATGACTGTCTCCCAGGCCCCGCCCCTCAGGTCCTCTCAGGCCTCGGACCCCGAGGACCCCCCCCACGGGACCCTGCAGAGGATGGGCCGAAGCCCAGAGCACGCCTCACAGCAGCCGCGTGCTGGCTCCCTAGGCCACTAGCACTCCCGCTGGTCAGCACGAGCATTGAAGCAAACATCCCAGTGGCAGAGACTCAGAGAGACATAGAGCAGATGGTCAGACAGGCCTCTGCTTCAGCGAGACCCGGTCCCAACCCTCAGGCTCCCCCACTCTGCCCGAGAGTGAGAGGCCGCATCCCCAGTTGCTTGTGGTGGTGATGGAGGAGGGATGAACACGAGTGAAATCCGCTCAGGGATAGAAACAACCCAAACTAAGCCCGGCTTCAGACAGCGCCTGGAAGCCCTGTGTGATGTTTGCAGGGCAGGGGTGCGTTTACAGTGGCAGGACAGGGTGTGGACCAGAGAGAAGGTCCACACGGGAGCAGCAGGGCTGAGGCACCGGCAGGAAGGCCAGCCTGGCACCTGCGTGTTTGCATAATAGTCCAGGCAGAGGCTTCGCCCATGTCCCCTGCTACCTGCAGCTCTGTGTCATGGGGTCTTCATGTCTCAGCACCCAGCCCAGCGTCCAGCACACAGTAGCCCTCCCTTAATCAGACCCAGGCCAGCGCTTTAGTGCAGGGTTCTGAAGGAAACCAGCTCTCAGGAACACTTGTGACAGCCTGGATCTCTGAGGGATGAGGGAGGACTGGCCAGGGCAGCAAGGCTGTAACCCCCATGACCTTGGAGAACAGTGGGGCTGTGATGGCTTGAGAAAGCCTGGAAGCATTTAGATGCAAGAGGATACAGGATGGGGGGATGGTTAAAAGTGAGCCATCCAAACAGACACATAGATTTAAGGACTACACATGCAGGTAATGATGAAGGCCGGGTGCCTCAGGAGAATTAGGCTGGGAGGAAAGGGATGCAGAGGGTCCAGAAAGGAACTCTTGAGGGGCCTTGCCAAACGTGGCCCAGGTGGCAGCCTCCACTGCGCCCCGCCCCTGCCCCCCAGCAAGTCACTTCACCTCCCTGGCTCTCAGGACACTTGTCTTTAAAATGAGAGTGAACTTGATCTTAAAGGCTCATTCCCAGTGAGACAGAAAAAAAGCAGAAAAACATTTAACTTACAGCACAATTGTAAAAGAAGATCTTTTACGGGCATCCTTATACTTAAGTATCGATTGGGGAAGATTTTGTTGGAAGAAGAGAGGAAAAGCGACATGACAGTGAGCACGTCATTCCTCCAAACACACCACCAGCTTCTGCCTGTTGTGCGGCAGCAGCCACTCTGCACCAGACACCTGGCTGGAGCGCGTGAAGCCTGGGACTCGCCAGGCGGGGAGAGGGACGGGACACCAGCTGGTGAGAGTGTCCAGCCACATCCCATGGCTGGGCCAGAGGTGACGAGTCAGGCCTGAGGTCCCTGCAGCTGGACCTGGGGACAAAGCAGACACACACCTCCCAGTGAAGCACGGAGCTGCCTGGGCGTTGGCTGGAGAGTGGGACCCTGGAAAGGCCACATCTGCCAGGCTCTACCTGGAAACTAGGACATTTCTGCTTTTTTCGTTTTGAGTTTTTTAACAATAAAAAGATACCTCTACCACCCCAGCACCAAGTTAATTGAGAGAGTGACTCACTCCCCCCAGAACCCTGGGGTGTGCATCCATGAAAAACAGCAGTCAGGGGCTCCAAAGCTTCCTGGAGTGATATGTTTGGAAAGGCTTTTTTCCAGAAGCTTCCAATCAGTGGTCTTCCCAGCGCCTTGGCCTATGTGAAGTTGGCAGAGTGACATTGGAAAGTTTAAAAAAAAAATTGCAGTAGATAAACAGTGTCACCAAGAGACCTGCTCTCGTACCTGGCAGTAATAAATACTTGTACAGAACTGTTGGGGTACCCTGTCAATGCTGAGAAACTGTTCACAGACTGGAAGTGTCTCCCTTTGAAATGGGATCCTTAAAACCATGTTTTGAGCTGTTCGGATGTATGTATGTGGACCTTTGGTTTTAAAGAGCAATGTTTTGTTGGAGACACTTGGTCTTCTGTTTTAAAGGAACACAAATAAGACTCTCTACAGTCTAAGGGACTTGGGACTCTGTTCCTGAGAGGAGTGTTAGGAAGATGTTCATTGTCACATCGCCAGGCCAGCTAATGTGGAGCTGCACCTGCGTGAAGCCGCCACGCTGGCCACGGCTTCAGGGTGGCATGGGATTCAGAAGCTGCATCTCAGTGTCTGACTTAAGGGTTGATATCATTGAGAGGTAGGTTTCTGTTTGACCAAGATACGTCACCTCGTAAATATAAGTTGAAAGCTCGGCTCAGAAACCCTCTTTATGTGGGTTGGTGTGAGAAAGCAGCCTGTGAAAATCGCTCAGGAGAAAGCAGGAGGTGAGGTAGAGCCGTTGACCAACATTTATTAAATTTTCCTGGTTTCGGCCGTAGTTCATGATGGACCCCTAAGCCAACTCAGCAGAAAATTAGCAGAGGCTTCTCAGCCTATAACAGCCTCGAAGATGCTGAACAGACAGTGGTGGGCGAGTCCCTCGAATGGACTAAGGCTGCTGGCAGCAGCCAGCCGAGGCGTCAGTCTGGTCACCGTGAAGGGGCCAGCACATCTGTGGACATCCTTCCCTGGGTCCACCCTGGACCACCTCACACATGTTGAGAATTACGGCTCCCAGAGAGGAAAGGCTCAGTGACAACAGCCAGCTACGAACAAGGACACGCGGGTGGTGACTAAGGCTGTGTCACATGCATACACACGACTGCATCCCAAATCAGCCGGCACCTCTCGGGGAACAGATCTGGAAGCGCCACCGAAGCCGGTTCAGCAAAGGTGCCCCTTTGTGAGCGCGGCAATCAAGCAGGCTAACGGGATGCATGATTGCCCAAGGGGGGAGGGAAAGTGATGCGCCCGGGACAGGGCCTTGCATAAATCAGTGGTGCACCTCTGGCCGGTGTGCCTCCTTCTCTTCCAGTCTCGGGAAGGTTTGGAGGAAAGAAATGGAATCAC
The DNA here is from genome assembly GCF_016906955.1 of Phacochoerus africanus. Classification (NCBI taxonomy): domain Eukaryota; kingdom Metazoa; phylum Chordata; class Mammalia; order Artiodactyla; family Suidae; genus Phacochoerus; species Phacochoerus africanus. The sequence goes on along the minus strand of NC_062552.1, from coordinate 34,951,732 downwards.
ACAAGCTTCAGAGCCAAGAGAAACTCGGGCCCTGGCTGTGCGCGCCGGACCCGTGACACCTTTCCACGTGGCACGGCATGGCAGGGGCGACTCCTCCCGTGTCTATGAGGGAGAGAGGCAGAGGTGTCCCAGCCTCTTCCCCGTCACCGCCGCAGGGTCAGCCCTGACCACTTGGCCACCAGAGGAGGAGCCAGTTCCCCGCAGCCTCACTTTCCGCCCGTCAGGACCTCCCACAGGCTCCTCTCAGGCTGCCCGTTTGCAGTGGGTGCACATGGAAGGGGCCTAGGATGGTGATGGGGGTGGGAGGTGCAGGCACCACAGCTCATGGCAATGCTGAATCCTTAACCTACTGAGCAAGGCCAGGGATCAAACCCACATCCTCATGGATACTAGTTGGGTTTCTTAACCCAGTGAGCCACAACAGGAACTCCCACCCCAGAGTCTTTGTGGTTGGTTTGTTCTCGCATAAGGCCCTGAGCGGGAGAAAGGATGGCCGGGCCTTGGTCCTTGACTCAGGTTCCCATGGTCCCATGCTCAGGACAGAGGCGCGGGAGGGGGGGCTGGGCCTTGGGGCTGGAGGTGCCCCGGAACCTCACAGGCTGGCCTAGGAGTTAGAGGAGTCAAGCAGGGCTCACAAATGCACAAGGAGAGAAACACGCCTGCGAAGCGGGGAGCCCGGGAAAGGTGGTTCGGAGGAGGACGGCGCGGGTCAGCCGAGGGCTCGGCGGCAGCCCCGGCCTGAGCAGCAGCTGCAGCGACATGGACAGGGAGCAGGACAGGGCGAGGACGAGCTCATGTCCTAAGGTGCAGGTGCAGTGAAATGCAGCAGGTTCGGGGGGGATGGGGACACGGGCCTTGGGACGAGGGTGACCCTGGGTCAGACTGAGCAAGGGAAGGGTGTTTGTTCGCCTCCAGGAAGCCCGAGGGAAAGGGCCCACTGCGCGTGGGTCGGGTGCGTTCTGGGGGTTGCCCCAGCTGCCTGCCCACGGCTCCACAGCCCCCTGCCCTGCTCGGAAAGTGGGTGCTCACAGAGTGAAAGACCCCCAGAATATGGGCTCGTCTAGATGCCGGAAGGATGCGGGGCTGGTGCAGGAGAGGAGATTCACAGCTGCTCCTGAGAAGAGGCTTCTCAGATGGGACCCCGCCCAGCTCGGGCTGAAGCCCAGGGCCCAGACCGTCTTTAAACCTTGACAGGCAGGCCCCGCAGACGGCCCTAAGGGGGAGGTTTGATACCAAAAGCAAAGGAGAGACGGGGCTGACCCAGGGCAGCTGCCACCAGGAGGCCCCGGAAGCCGCGAGGGCCTGAGCCTGAAGAGAGGAATCAGTTCCCTCTGAGGGAGGACGGCCCTGCCCGTGTGGAGAGGAGCCCACAAGACGCGTGGTCGCTTAGTCTTTATATTAGAGTTTGAAATGTGAAATTTGAAACAGTGGTAGATAAATGAACTGGAGTGGGAATATGGAAAAAATAGCGATGCAGGAAGGTAAGCACGGAATTTATTCTTTAAGCATAATTTCACAGTTGATATTACACTTGTCTTCTCCTCTGAACCTGATGCCACAGAAGACGGGTGCATGTGTGTGCATGTTCGGTGCATGTGTGCCGTGTGCGCAGTGTGAGGCGTGCATGGTGCGTGTGCTCTGGGTAGAGGCCGTGGAGCTCCCAGGAGGATGCAGGGGCAGCCCCTGGCCCCCAGCCCCCTGCAGCCTCCTGCAGGGAAGTGTCCAGCTCTGCCTGCGTCCTCTCCACTCCCGGGCCAGTGGCGCCTCATCCTCTGCGACGGGCCCTGAGCCAGGACTCGGGAGCCTGGGCAGATCTAAAGTTCACCGGCTCCTCTGCAGGCAGCAGGCCCCTCGGAAGAAAAGGCTGAGCACAACCCAAGGGGACCTGAGGGTTGAGTTCTCCTGGGAGCACTGGGTGACCAGAGCTGGGGGCCCGGCCCTGGCCTTTCACACTGTCCGCACAGGCCTCAAGCACCCAGTCCTGCCCAGGCGCAGCACTGCACACCGGTTACGTGCTTGCACTGGAGCCTCAGTCCGTCATCTCGCCTGTTGACCGGGGGCCTTGGCTGCCTTAGGAGAAGCCCGGAGCCCCGGGGAGGAAGCCCTGGGGTACGGCAGCACCGGTAGCAGAGCCTGGGCCCTACCAGGTGGTTGTTCAAGACGCTGTGGTTCTGGCAGCTTGTCCTCTGCCTCCTGGTCCCCAGCCTCAGTCCCTGCCATGTGTCTGGCCAGGCACACCAGTTTGTGCCGCCAGGCCCCTCAGGAGCTGGCTCTCAGCCCCAGTCCCGTCCCAGCTGAGGCCTCTGTCTGCTCCCTGCTGCCGCCCTCGCTCATCTTGGCCTCGGCCTCTCCGGGATCCACCGCTGCCCGCGCTCCAGCTCCTGCACCAGCTCATCTCAGCCCGAAGCCAGGGCCCCTCCCTTGTCCTTCACTGCCACCAGGTAACCGGGGCCAGTATGTTTTTCTCTTTAAACACCCGTGGACCATCCTCCTCTCTCGGCCTCCACCCCCGGCGGAAAACGACACTGTTGACCCCTGGCTGATGACTCCCCCCCTCAGCGTCCACCCTCCCCAGGCCCCCTGCCCCTCACTGCCGGCGAAGCTGCCCAAACACCAGGGCCGCACATCAGCTGCAGCCGTGCTCCGGAGGCAGGACCTCTGTTGTGGGGTCTGAAGGACAGACCCGACCCTGTGGGACGCACCCAGTCCTTACTCCCGGGCTGAGCAGGTCGTGGAGGGTCTGCTCCAGGCCCTCGCCAGCCCCGCCACCTGCTCTGCCCTCCTCCCACGGTTCGGTGCTCAGGTTTTCTCGGACACCGCTGGGCTCTTTCCTCCCCGAGGTCTTCACCTGCGTTGTTCCCCTTGCTTGGAACGCCTTTAACCCTGCAGTGTCCTTGCCTTCTCTCCAAGTCCTGCCTGCTAATTCGGGGAGGTGGGGGGCCTTAAGATTTTTTTTTTTTGTCTTTTTGCCTTTGCTAGGGCTGCTTCCGCAGCATATGGAGGTTCCCAGGCCAGGGGTCCAATTGGAGCTGTAGCTGCCGACCTACACCACAGTCACAGCAACACCGGATCCAAGCTGCGTCTGTGACCCACACCTCATAGCTACACCGGATCCTTAACCCACTGAGCAAGGCCAGGGATGGAACCCACAACCTCATGGTTCCTAGTTGGATTCATTAACCACTGAGTCATGACGGGAACTCTTATGATTTTAAGGTTGAGAAGTAAATCATTTCTTTATAAGGTTAAATACAATTATTTTTGTTAATATGAGATAAAAATAAAACATTTCAGAAGGTGGAAGATTAGAGCTCATTGTTAGGAATACATATTTGATGACATGATTTGCTGAAATAGATTTTAACCAACTTATTGAATACAGCACCCCAAACCTGAGAGTAATCGTGGAAAATTTTGATTCATGGGTTTTAACCAGTGTATCTTGAAAATGTTTTCATAATTCTGGAAAAATTCCAGTTAGATTTAAGAGAATTACATGAGTCACGTGTACAGTTCAGCTCTGAATTCAGAGCTTCTCAGGCCAAGCTTAACCCTCGCGGGGCCAGGAGGCACCAGGGCCCATGACTCAGGAGCTGCGTCCCCACCCAGGGCTTTGTGTCACTCGAGGGGGGCCTGTGTGCCCAGCGTGTACCCTGTGCGCTCCTTCTGGGAGGTGGGGATGGGTGTGTGAATAGCCACGTTCTCTGGCAGTTTTAGAAAATACGGAATTTGAGGATCTGGGGATCAATTCCCTTACAGTTGCCAGTGTGCTCCCTGGAAGGAGATCTGTGTGTGCCAGACTGAAGGCCAGCACCACGGGGAGGTGACTGTTCTCACAGGGCTCAGGGCGGGCACCGGCGAGCTGGGGCCCCAGAAAGACTCGCTTGCCAGACAGTGGAGAGGGATTTCCATGTGCACACTGGGCGGCAGCACAGGTGGGCACCCCTAACTCCCTCCTCTGTGCTCCAGCAGCCCGAACCCCCAGGACCCCCTCCCCAGCCGTGCCGTGTCCTTAGGGCCAGGGCCCAGCACGCCCTGCTTGCCGAGCTCTGTGGTGCTGAGCTCAGTGGTGCTTCCAGAGTGACTCACTGTCCTGAGGGAAGGCCGACTCCTCTGTAAGGGTGTTTGTTCCTGGCTGGCCCAGGTCCCCCCAGCCTGCTGCCCAGAAGATTTTTATGCACAGGACCAGCTCTCTGGACCCTTGGAGATAAGCCTGGGTCCTCCCTGGGGTAACGGTCCGCTAGCTGTTTTTAGAAGATAACTTTATTGAGGAATAACTCACACGTGGTACACATCACCCATTTAAAGCCTCCAATTCAGGGGTGGGGGGGTTAGTGTTTCAGAGTCATGCAGCCATCACCACCGTCAGCCCCTGCTGACTTTTAACCCAACTGCCAAATGTAAGAATTGCTTAATTAATAAATCAAAAAAGAAAGAAAAGTTCCTGGGCCAAATGGAAAAATCCGGGTGGGGACGCTTCACAGGAACCCACGTTGTACCGCCTGTATCTCAGACATCAGGCCACTCACTTTTGTCCTGATCAAGACGAGTTTACAACCTTCTAGCTTCTAACCTTTTGTGCCGGGGGCAGGAGACGGGGAGAACCTGCTCTAAGTCCCTTGGGGCGACCCCCAGAGCTGAGGGGACAGTGACCCGACTGTGGCAGCTCCAGGGTCAGCACGGCCACCCCTCACTGGTTCCTTCGTTTCTCTCACCAGGTTTTCCACTGTGTCCACTTTGAGTGTCCTGAGCAGCAGAGCAGCCAGAAGGAGGAGAACAGCGAGGAGCTGGGGACCGGGGACACCAGTCCGGCCAGTCATCAGCTCGACCCCCACGCCCTGCAGGCCCCCAGTGGCAACGCTCTGCCCGCCAGCCCAGGCGCCCCCTCGCGCTCCCCGAACCGGCAGCACCGATAAAGGAGGCGCACACGCAGAGTGCCTCGGGTGGGCGCAGGTGGCACAGGAACCCCCCACCCTGAGCAGGGGTCTTTGCAGAATGTTCTCCCCTCCCCTCCCGCCCCTGTGAGGAGCAGACCTGGCTGCACACAGGGACACAGGACAGCTTTCCTCCCGAGGACACAAAGGGGCTGCTTTGTTCTCAGTTTGTTCGCATCAGACTGGTCTCCGGGGAAGAGAGTGGGTCTTCAGTCCTCACAGAGTCCACCGTTAGCACCGTCCCGCCCTCGGCTCACCCTGCACGGGGCGCAGGGGAAGCTGCAGCGGGAATAAGCAGTGGCGCGGGAACCCGGGGACGCGGAGAACACGCTAGGCCTCTATCACCTGGAGGCGCCTTAGGAAATGGGTTTCCGTGGAGTGTTTACATTTCTGGAACACATCGCCCTGGCAACAAAAGATTTTTATTTCTTTTAGTTATTCTCCATTTGCTGAATCATAGGTGTTCCAGATCTCTTTGAAAGGCTCAAACAGCAAATCACTTGTTTTAATCCCTTTTGACGCTGTAATTTTCCTTCCTTAGTTCTGAGCGGTTGCGCGTGGGGTAGAGCTGAGGGACATCGTGCACGGCTCCTAAATGAGGCCCAGATGCAGCTCATCATGGCACCTGGTCTGACAAGGAAAATCCTTTGAGGAAGTTCAACAAAATACACAATGAGCAAATCAATCTGTGGACACTGGAGTTAATAATCACTCGAATTGCTAAGTTATTAACCTGTCATTCCTGAAATGCATCCAGCCTTTAAGCTTGAGAGGCTGACAAGGAAATAGCGATTATGCCACCTGCTAATGTCATGTTCAGAAGTAAGTGTAGATAAATGTTTACTAACTTCCGGTTGGGCTGAACCTGTCCTTGAACTGCCGCAGGTGAGCAGAGTCCAGCGGAGGCAGCAGTCCTGCCCTTCCAGCAGGGTCGTCACTGATCGGTGGTTGCTGTTTTTCCCCCAGACCGTACTAGTCAGCCTGGGATTGGGGGGGTGGGGGGGAATGGCTCTAAGCAGCTTCCCTCTTAATCCTCATTGAAACGATTGCATCTGACAGTTGCAGCTTGTCTGGCTCTGTGTCTTAGTAATTTCCATTCTAGGGCTAACGCCCTGTGTAAGGTGATCAGGTTGTGTCCGCTTTTGCTCATGCCCAGAGTTCTCGGTGGCTGCTGGCCGGCGCGGGCAGGTCCTTTGCACACCGGGCTTGGAGGACCTGCCGTCTGAAGGACCCATTGGTCCCGGGTGTGCAAAGAGCCGATGGTCAGCTGATCCTCCTGGTGGGACATGGCTGTGAGTGATCAGTATTGGAGGAGTCAGGTAGCATCAAACTGCAGAGTTAGCGGGGAGGGCAGCTTCCAGCGCCCTCAGCTCTGACCTCTGTCTCTGTCCCCTTGTGCGGGGTGAGCAGGACCCTGAGGGGGCCAGCTCTTCATAACACAAGGGCGGCTCCTGTGATAAATGGCGGTGCCATCCACTCTCGGCGGGGGGCTGGCTGCACTCTGTGGCTCCGTCAGCGTCCAGCTCCCAATCACCCATTAGAACCAAGAATTCCTGTCCACTCAGCACCGCCTTCACCTGTGCCCTCACTGCCACTGGGGGAACAGGAGAGGTAAGGATACCGTCTAGTCAAGGGCCGCTTTTCAAACTTTGAAGTCCCGGCTTGGAGGCGGCACTGCTGACCTGGGGCAGTGGGGGTGGGGGCTGGTGCGCTGGTGGAAGGTCTGGAAGAGGGGACCCAACCTCCCCGCTCCGGACCCTCCCGATCCACTGCCGCAGCAGCACCGTTCTCCTCCCAGGCACGGGGTGCTGGGCTGTGCCTCCCTGGCCAGTGGCTTGTCCCCTCACCTCCTCCCCCACGAATTCTTTCATCTTTGCTCCTTCCAGGTCTCTGCCCTGAGGTCTGTCTTGAGAGAATGTAGCTGGTGCCCCCAACCGCCGCCCCAGCATCTCAGATGTCACTTCTCTCAGATAAAGGGAAGGAAGGGGAAGACGAGGCAGTGCTGATGACAGCAGGGGATGGAGGCAGGCTCTCTGTGACGCAGTGTGGCTGCATCCCTGCCTGCAGCTGCAGCGTCGCCCTGCACCCAGCCTGGGCTCCTGAAGGTCTGGACCCCAGATGATGCTGACGAAGTCCCCTCTGGACCCCAGCAGATGCTGACGAAGCTCAGCAAACCCGCTGCTCTGGTCAGCCTCCCATTTCCAGGCAAGGGCTCTGCCTTCCTTGGTGAACTTCTGGTCTGGGGAGCAAGAGGGCTCTTTCTGTACACCTGGCCCAGGGGCCTAGAGATGCCAGCTGAGGGTGACACACCAGACATGCCCAAGGGGAGGTCCATGTCACCAAGGAACAAGGGATGAGTGGCAGCCAAGGAAAAGTCTCCAGGTGGCTGGCCTTCTCCAGAGCCCTGGCCAGTCGTGCAGATGACTCCCCACCCCACCCCCACCCAGGAGCCAGCTGGGCTGAAACCTGGAGAGACCAATAGAGCCAACGGCAGTGTGGATGGTGAGGTTGGCCGCACACAGCTCCCAGGACCCCGGACCCCAAAGGGTGGAGGCTGATTCTGCTGGGAGTGTGGGGAGCTAGGAAGGAGGCTTGGCCGAGCTCAGAGGGAGGCAGATGAGGTCTGTGGCCGGCCCCCCATGGTCAGGGGAAGTAGACAGAGGAGTGCTTATGGCTTCTGGCCCTTTATTGCAAAGCACCTTTGTAATCTCTACCCAGGTCAAGAGGAGAACACTGCAGAATCTCCTGCCCTTAATTTTAGATCAGATTTTGCAGGAGAGTAAAAAGCAAACTTCTCCCAGGCTTTTGGGGGAAGCCTCCAAAGTCACTTTCTGGCAGCTTCTTGGAGGGCTGGTTGGGATGCACGGAATGTGCTGGGCAGGCGGGCCCCCCAGCCGAGAGGCAGACTTAGAGGCAGGGTTTGCTGCCCTGCACTTTGAACTTGAAACAGAAGTGTGACACCGCACACGCACCCACCACATACACACTTGCTTTCCCATAGCCTCAGCGTTTTTCCCGTTTTCCTTCAGATTTTAGTTAGAACCATGAGCCCAAATGGACGTGGGACTCTTCTCAATTGCTCTTTAAATCGCTTTTTTTTTTTTGGTCTTTTTGCCATTTCTTGGGCCGCTCCTGTGGCATATGGAGGTTCCCAGGCTAGGGGTCAAATTGGAGCTGTAGCCACCGGCCTACGCCAGAGCCACAGCAACGCGGGATCCAAGCCGCGTCTGCAACCTACACCACAGCTCATGGCAACGCCGGATCCTTAACCCCCTGAGCAAGGCCAGGGATTGAACCCACAACCTCATGGTTCCTAGTCAGATTCGTTAACCACTGCACAATGGGAACTCCCACTTTTTTAATCTTAGGAATTGTTTTATTCCTAGAAGAATTGGGAAAATTATTTTCAGTAAGAGTGGGATGTGTGTGTTAGACTGATTCCTTCCCGCTCCCCCAATAGCCTCTGAATTGTGCAAAAAATTGCTCAGCAGTTGTGCTGTCGTCCTGGTTGTCAAAGTGCTGCGCAGGCAGTGCCGACCCAGTCAACTTCACCTTTCTTTAATTTAAAAGATAACAAAATGGTAATCATTTAGCCTTTCTAGAGCCACAGAGTTAAAAAGGAAGGTCTAATCTGCGATAAAAAGCAGAGCATCCTGTGTGCTGAGGCCATTTGGTAATAAAGGGTGCGTTCCCCATCTCGCGGCTTCAATTAAGAGCCTCCCTTTGGACAGAGAAAGGTGTCAAAACAGGAAAAGAAAATGTCTCCTTCTAAGAGTTTTTCCTCATTAGTGATCTCCCCCGACCCCGTGCTATCATTTCACTCCTGCCTTCCATGTGGGTGGCCGACTCCTCTGGGTGCTGCCGAGGTGGTCAGGGCGGCAGCTGGGCAGCCGATGACTGTGGCCGCAATGGTGCAGGCTACACTCCATTTATTTTTGTGGTTGCGGCCATCGATTCTCCATGTTTGCCCTGACAGCAGCTCCAGCAGGAGTTCAGTGCTCATTAGTGGCCCTAGGAATTTAAAATTGCAGTTCGTGGTTCTGTGCTACCCTGGTTTTTATTATTCTAATATTAAATTAGAAGTCGTCCTGGGGCCTAGTGTTTGCTCAGAGGTTTCTGGAGGAGGGGGAGGGAGGTGCAGGATGCACCGTTTCTCCTCCTGGAAGCTGACCTGACCTGGTCCTACCTGGTTACTGGGCAGCGTTCTGAAGCCCTGGCATTTTGCAGAAAATGAATGGAAATGGTGGGGAGAGTGTTTGGTTGGTGGATAAATCAGCTTCCGACACACCCCAGCCTTGCCCTGGTGCAGGGTGGAGAGAGAGGAGAGAGATGTGATTCTATGGGTTTCCATCGGACTGGCTGCAAGAGCTGACCTACCTCCGCAGGTGAAGCCATTGCCCAGGGACTGCAGTTCTCCCACCAGACACCCCCCGTCCCTTCAGGTAGGACTTCCTGCTGGACCGTTGCAGGGTGCGAGCCCCCCGACACATTTGACACGTTAGAAAATCACTGTCCTCTTTTAAAAAGTTAAAGTAATAATGCTCACTGACTAACCTGGCAGAGGGGCAAGGGTGCCTCCCTTTCTTTTGGCTGTCACTCCCTGAACTGGACCCGGTCACCAGCCGCCTCTGTGCCTGACCATCCGGATGGGCCTTGGCCCGACGTCCCTCCTTCCCAACACCCTGTCCTCTCCCAGCCAGAAGGCAGACTCTGAAAGGGGCCCCCGACCCCACCGAGTCAGTCAGGAACTCAGATACTCCCCCAGAGGCCTCATGCCCTAAAGACGCACAGTCACCCTCCTGTAATTTATGATAAATGTCTCGAGCATTTACCGTTTGCAACCTGAGTATTTATAGTCCTGAGTCCAGAGCGGGAGGAGGTGGCTGCCCCCATCATTGTCTCCTCTTGTCTGTCACTGCAGCTGGGACAGCTGAAGAACCCCTTTCAGAGCCAGCAGGCAGACGTGAGAGGCCTTTGGGGTGGGATCTGGGCCCTGGGCCCTGGGTTTCCGTGGATGTCCTGATGACACTATTGCAGCCTGGCTGTCTCCAGGTGGCCTCCTCAAGCCATGTGAGCCCCCCCTCCGGGGGGGGGGGTTCTGGCTCAGGATGGGGAGGGCACCTGAGCAGTGATGGGATAGACAGGACTGACCCATCTGAGGTCGCCATGCCCCTCGTGGGGGACAGGGAGACCCCACCTCCCTCCAGGCTCCTGGTTTACTCCCAGCTTCTAGTTCTCTCTCTGAGACCTGCTCCAGGCAATGGGTCCCCTTCAGTAGCCCCAGACCCAGAGCAGCTTGTGGGTAAGGATGGAAGGGAGCATGGAACCGCTGACCAGCCCAGCAGCTCAGGCCTCAGGAAACCAGGACGGAACCCAGCTCCCCGGGCCCGCTCCCTCAGAGCGCCACTCCAGAAGGGACCCAAGAGGCAGAGCCTGCTCTAAGGAACAGCCAAGAATCTCCTGTCTGGCTCTCCCAGCACCAAGGTCTGAGGCCACCACTGCCCCTGCGCCTGCAAGAGTCAGAGGGTGAGGGTGAGGGCTCAGCTCCGGGGGGAGGGTGGGGAGGGCGGGGCGCCTCGGGGTGCCAGGGGCTTGGCACGCCCATCGCGCCGCTCACCAATGCTGCCTCGCCTGATTCACCCAAGAAGGCAGGCCGCCTCTGTGGGTTTCTGGGTCTGCAAAGGTTGGTGAGGGCCTTGCGCCCTGGATGGGAGGGTGGGGCCGTGCTGGGTGGGGGGTGGGAACTGCTCTCCTGAGTCATCTGTAAAGGGGGACTTTGTCTGAAACTCTATAGAAGCTTCGCTGCTGTTCGGAAATACATGTTAATTCATGGATAGGATGCAGCTTCATTGTGCACAGCTGCCTAGGTGAGTAACTACACAAACGGTGTGTTCACAACAGTGCAAAGGCCCCTGTGCGCCCCCGCCTCCCGCGTACCAGACAAGGCCCACACGAGCCTCCATCTCGTTCAAGCTCTGGTCAGGGAGACCTTGTTACCATTTGTCTGGTCATCCAGGTGGCACTCAGGAAAACCGGCGAAACAGAGAAATCCAAACTTTCATAGGATTGGTTTAATTTTTTTCAGCAGGAGAAAAAAGAATAAAGTTACAAGATTCTTTTAATATTTTCACAATGTTAAAACTAAAACTGAGCTCTAGGCTATGTGTGTAAGTAAATCTAGAACACAAAAGGGTTAAATAAGATTTTCTCTTTTAAAGATACAAGAATTTAAGCTTTCCTTACATTTAACAAACTTCACAGAACAGATACTGCAGGGGAACAAACCCTCCCCCCACCCCCCCCAGCTCTACCGTCAGGAAGTGGACGGGCCGCCAGCCCTGGGTGCGGCCGGGCTCCCCAGAGAGCCTGCTTCCCGAGGCTGCCTGGGCGCAGCAGCGGCAGGGCCTGAGGAGGGGCAGCCGGAAGGGCGCCTGGTAGCCTCTTCGTGATGGGAGCTTGGGGCGGGGGGTGAGGCGGGCCACCTCACTGAGGATGGCCAGGTACTGGCCAGAGGGCCGTGGCTTGACAACAGTGGTAAACACGGGCAGACCTGGCCCCTCTGCCCTTGGCTGCCCTAGAGCAAGACACCGGTCTGGGTCCTGAAGCAAGAATTAAGGCTGGAGATTCTGCAGCGGATTCCACTCTGGTGGGGGTGGGAGGGAGAGGAGGTTGGGAAAAGCATAGGTTCCTAGTTTAGTATCTTCAGACCAAAAATGTGTAGTTGTAGGTATCAACTTATTTTGCAGGCAGAGTTGAAGGAACATTTGTTGTGGTATAAAGGGGAAGGTTGCTGGGTTAAACTATTCCAGTAGCCTGTGTGTAGCCTCTGCAGGAGCCGCTGACCCTCGTTGGCCCGGGTCAGATGGGGCTCAGACAAGGCGATGATTTCCTAACCCGGGCAAACAGGCCCGCCTCCGCCCACCCCACCTGCCAGAGCTACTGTGCTGCTCAACTCCTCTCGGCCCCAGAAGAGGCGACGCCGAGTGACATCCCCTGCCCCAACCCCAGCCACCTGAGCAAAAGTCCTTCTCGAGCTGGGCCACGGCCACAAACCGCTGTCCAGACAGATCAACCTCCGTCCCTGTGACGTACGCTGCCTCCCTCACCAAACCGGAGCGGGGGCAGACACAGAGAGCTGTGCCGGGACTACAGCCACGCAGACATAGGAGGTGAGGCCAACGCGTCACCCTCCCAGCCCTGCAGCGGGTGAGCGGGCTCCTGCTGGAAGGTTCCCCAGCACCTCTGTTGATTCCTGTCGGCTATGAAGCATCTTTTAACAAAACTCCCATTACAGAAATCCAGCTGCAGAGGCCGGTCTGTAGGCCACAGTCGCTGTGCTGCGATTAGCCTTATTTGATCAACTGCCAGATCCCTGCACTCGGCAAATGGCAAACCGGGTTCAGGGGGCAGCCCCGGTTGCTCCTTAGGACCAGGGGTCCTGTGCAGAAAAGGTGGGTGTCATTCGTGGGCTACTCTTGAGTGGAGCTAATTTTCAAAGTGAGGTTACTGTTTCTCTTCTTGTGTGATGAGAGAGCTTTGTGTAGCAAGTCAGGTAAAAAATTTTCTTAAGAACCTGCCCCCACCCCCATTTCCTGCTCAGTGGGAGAGTGAGGCCACCGCCCAGCCCAGTCTCAGGGCCAATCTCAGCAGCCTCCCGTGGCCACCAGGTATCCTGGCTACTGGGACTAAGGACAGTGAAGAGGTGAAGGCCGAACACTAACCAGAGTTTCCGGCGAAGCCACGTGCGTCGTGGGGACTTGAACACCAGCTTCTCCTCCTCTATTGACTCAGAGTCTCCATCGGGAACACTTTCCGCTTAAGGCTTTTTATAAGTTTGACTCCAGCAGTGACAGGTATGTGTTGTTTTAAATCCACTAGCCATGCTCAAAAAAAAATATTCTTCATGTTTTAATTTTATACAATGGCTAGCAGGCACCTTAGTAACCAGCCAGAAATCAATTTCAACCACCATCAACCCCTAAACTACAGTACCAGGATGGCTGGCTACGGAAAGGAAACGGACTGGCTGTAGTCTGACGCGTGCCCAGTACAAGGTGTCTGGCTGACTTTGTCCTAAATAAGGCTAACATTAGTGAACTAAGAACAGCGTCACGTGGCGGCTGAGCCGGCCTTCAGGAGCACCCCTCCCCGATGCGCTGGCAAGAGCGCCCCACTTTCCGGTCCAGTTTCACCATTTTCATGATGGCTTCCTCTCGGCCACGGCCCATGTGGTCAAACGTACAGTCGTGCTGCTCGGGGAGGCGATGTAACATACAGAACACGTAACCTGCAGCAGCGGGAGAAAGAGAGGACAGATCGTTAGGGTGGCCTCCACGTGCCCAGAGCCCGGCTCTCCCTGGGGACCAGAGAGCTGGGTGGAGGGTGGTCACGGCAGGGGCTCCGGCTGCTGGAGTCTATTACAGAGTCACCCCTTTAACAGGAGAGCCAGCACCTTCATTCACGTTAAGTCCAATGACGTCCTCAGAACGTGCAAGGGCCACGTCTGCCTCTTCCACCTGGGCCGTGAAGGCGACCGTGGCAGCGCCTCCCTGGGAAACGAGGGGGCTCCAAGGCCCTTCCCTGCCGGCCCCGACGCAGGAGGGAGAGCACAGAGCTGCCGACCCCGGCAAGCCCCAGTACCCACCACAGCCCACCCACCTACTAGGAGGCAGAGAGGGAGCAGCAATGACTGGGCGTAAATCCCATTCTACCTCCTGTGTCCCCGGGGCTTGGGGGAACGGTGGGTGTGATCAGATGGAAGCCCACATACGAACAGGACTCTCAAAGGCAAGCGGATCACTGCAAGTGACCCCTGCTAGAAAAGGTGTAACACAGGAAGAGAGGAAAGAGCAGAAATGCTGAACTCCAATCAGCACCTCAGAGGAGCCTGATGCTTCCAACTCCGCCTGGTGGCCAGAAAGCCTGCCCGCCTCTCCTGGGCGTGGAGGTGGCCACAGGGCTGGCCTCTGTGGAGCAGAGAAGTCCAAGGGGACACTGGGGCTGCAGACTAAAGGGTGGAGGAGAGGCGGGCAGAGCCGGGAGACTAGAGATGAAGCCCTTCTAGGTGGAAACGAGGAGGCCCTCAGGTGTCGTCCCCTCTCCCCTTCTGGTCCACTCCTAGGAAGGCTGTGGGTGTGGGGGTAGATGTCCCATGTTCCCTGGGTCTGTCTGGCTCTTTCTTTCAGGGAAGAGGGCAGGAGATCTGGGCTGGCTCCTCACCATCATCCCGTCACACCTCCAGGTCCTGGGGGCCTGGATCAGGTCCTCGGGACCCACCTGTAATGAATGAGATCCTTTCCTGAACCCCCCTCCCCATGCACTGCGCCCCACAGCAGCACCGCTAAGCTGGTGCAGGGCTTAATCCTCCAAGCCAAACAGCATCTCTTCTAAGATACTCCTCTATGCCCAGACCCCAAGCAGCCAGACTGAGTGGGCAGCTGCCCCTGCAAGCTCTGCTTGATCATCTCCCCATCCTCGGTTCTGTTCAAAGAGGAACAGAGGCAGTGATCTGAGAAGAGCGACAGAAAGTGAAGCAAAGAGTAGCCATGATGGACAATTTCAAAAGCCTTAACTTTTAAGATCAACTTCACCCAGAGAACATTTCTCAGCTGACACTCAGCCCTGCTGATGCCTGAGCTCAAGCGGAGCAGGATACGTGCACATGGCCCAGGGGCCTGAGCAACCAGGCCGAGCCTGGACCATCCATTGCTTGAAAAAACACATTATTAACTGCTTCCCAGGGAGAGCAGGGCAATATGTTTGACTCTAAATTGGGATTGGCTTTAAGAAAAGGAGCAGAGATGAAATTTTTGTCTCCTGAGAAGCTGAGCTCCCACTTGGCCCAAAAGCAAAGTTAAGATTAATGAGCTCGTGTGTTATATTTACTGATAAGTTCATTACTTGAAGATATTGGATACTAGTTGTATTTCTCCTAAAGGATTTCACAGCAGAAGGGGGGATGGCCTCAATATGCATCCTGCATCTAACCAGCACAATCATCTCTCTGGAGCAAAGCCCACCTGGTCGGGGAGAATCTGCTGCCAGGTTGGGGGCGGGGGGCTGTGGTGGGGGCACCAGCTGTGTGGCAGCAGGAAGTGTGTGGAGACATTTCTGCCACCAAGTCCTGACATATTTCTACAGCTTCAGCATCTACAATAAGGGGTGGGAGGACCCCTGCTACCCTTCACTTCCTTCAAGATACCAGGATGATGCAGAAGAGGGTCTCAGAGGTGTTCCGCTGCTTCTGATAAATGGTGCTGGCTGAATAAAAGTAGCAGGAAATGGATTAGCCCTGAAATTGACTCAGCCCTGGTTCAGCCTAACACCTCATTAGTCAAAGGCAGATGCGTGGAGGGGAGAGGCTTCAGTCTCGCCCTCACCACGCCCCTCACAATCGGCTTTAGTGTGCCCTCGCCAGCACCAGAGCATGGCCAACCTGGATGGACTACAGAGCCCTAGGCGCTGTCTGGAAAAGGACACTAGGCCTGACAGCCAAAGGAACTCCTGGACAGCCTCTCTACCCAGCCAAGTGTTCTCCATTCAGCCCAAAACACCTTATTTCTCTATTCAAGTCCTGTGTACCTCTGTCAGACACATCTTGACACTTGGCTTTGATTTTTGAAAGGTGAAAACCACTTAATTGCAGGTAAATTTGGGGAGCAGTGCTGGTAAAAATGAGAATAGATGACACTGTAATTCACTGGGGAAAAGTCTGGGGGAAATTCTGGAAGGCTAACTTCCCAAGTTGCTGCACTGAGGTTATTAGACGGCATAAATTCAGCTCAATTCCCTCTCCTGTCAGGACCACTCACTAAGAGGAAGTTACATGCTGGAACTTGTCCCAGATGCTGAGCAGGTATCATCTACTGACAGCAGCCAATTGGCTAAATGCATTTGGGTGTCAGTGGTGGGGTGGGCTGTTCTGAATACAGGAGAGGGAGGTGTGACTGGTGGGTGGGGAGAACGGTTACCCTGTTTTCTTGGTACCCACCACTCACGTGTCACAAACGTTAAACTACTCTGGATTCTGAAGACCAAGTGAGGCATGTGGAGAGAGGTGAGTCCAAGCCTCTGGGAAAAAGACTATTCTCATTTCAGTGATGGACACAGTTTTAAAGCAGCAGGGGATGTAGAGCTTCCGCCTTGGCTAGGCCAGCATGCACACTTCCTCACACCGTTCATTAGAAACCAAGTGGGGGGCCTTTCCAGAGAGGGCCAGCCGAGGCTGTGTCCAGAAGGCAAGAAACACTGAGGACACTGAGCTGGTCCGCTGAGCTGTGACATCAGCTTGGAGTTACCACCCAGGTATCATGCAATTCTTTTTTCCAGATTTTAAGGTTATATATCATTACTAAACCCACTCATTCACATGTACAATGCATATCTACGCCCTCCTTTGGCCCCGTAGTTCAGCATCATGTCATTTTAAAAACAATTTCAATATACTTTTGCTCATGACAGCCATACACATAGTGTTTCAGAGGGATGAGTAGTAGAATACAATTACAAGGTTGCCAACCCCCTAAAAGAGAAGAAAACACCCAAGGCAAACTTTTTGAAGAAAGACTAGCCTATAACTATCAAACATGGTATAACCTCAGCTCCTCCCCGCAGGGCACACAACTGCTGCCCAGACTCCGGGAAGCCCCATCACTGGTCTTCCACGAAATACTGGCCTAGGAGGAAGCGGCAGAGCTCTGTTATAAGGCTGTGGAGTTGTTTTCAGTAAATGTGCACAAACCACTCAACGACTTGTGTGGGTATTGCTTTCCTGGATGGCACTGAAGAGCAATTCAGGATGAGCCTTGGTTAAAAAGGAAGGACACAAGAGACAGCAGCCCAGGCACTGTCCCATCGCCCACCTTCCAGGCCCCTCCACCAGCCGCCGCCTGGCCCCTGACAGGCCACCCTGGGTGTGGGGAGAGGAGAGGAGGACCCAGCCCCGACCCTGCCCCGCCAGCTGCGCTGCAAGGTCTCGCCGCTACGCCCCGGGCAGGACAAAGAGGACACCTGCCCAGACAACCAGTGGCAGAACCCACGTGCAGTTCTTCCCAGGGCCCTGTGGCCACAGACGCAAGAAATGGGGCAGAGCAGGGCCTCCCTATCTCTATCAGAGACACAAGATTATGGCAAAAGGTACAATTCAAGACCTATCTAGACCACCCTCTGTCCTGGAAGGATCCCACATGAATGAGAAATGCCAACGCACATTCAGCTTGCTCTCGCACAGAGAGAGGCCGGGGTTCTTGCGAGAGGACAGGCAGCTTGATGGCATCCTCTCACGTGCAAAAACGAGCACACTGGACCCAGGCCACCTGACGTAGAGCTGGAGCCCATGGCCCCAACGAGCCGTGTGTCACACAGACCTGAGGACACACAACATCCGATGGCTCTAAAAAACATTCTTAGCAGAATAATGGATCTGAGTCTCATTTTTCCAAGACCCATAAAGGTCTGGTGTGTGGCTTTCTAAAAACACCCATCTGGTGGGACTCAAACTCCAGCTTTTAAAGCTAACATCTCAAAGTCCTCCCTTCATTCAGACACAATCACCTGCAGCTAAACCTCACCTCTGCTTACACAGAGAGAGGGTGTGGGTGTTTTGACACTAAACACCAGGACTGAGAACAGTCTGACAAGTGCCATCACTAAGCAAAGATGACATAACACCCAAGACCTGGCTCTAAGTGAGATGGAAATTGTAACAACATTTCCTGTTTTACTCATTTGTTTTCAAAACTCCACAGCAATCACTGCCCAGAGGAACCCCCAGGGCCTCTATCTCTCAGCAGGGCTGGGAGGCAGGGCCCTGAGGGCAGCTGAGCCTGATTCCCAATTTCCAGCCTCTCCTGCCAGTTCCCTTCCCTCCACAGTTACCCCAACCACAGGCCACATGGGCGGGGAGGTAGCTGAATAGAAGGGGTGCTGAAGCCCTGGGCCTCCAGGCCATGGAATTTCCTACAAAGAAAATGATGCCAAAATTCAGTCTTGCTGACCCCCTCACTTGGCGGGGGCGGGGGAGGGGGTCTCCCAAAGCAGCCATTTTAGTGAAGCCTCAGCTCCAGCTGCTAGGGGGCCTTTATACCCCACTCACAAAAAATGTCTTACGCCTTCTTGCCATTTGAATTTCAAATTGTCAAAGGTTCAATCAGAACCTAGAAATACTGACAAGCCTTGGGGACCAAAGACACTGTGAAATGATCTTGGGGTGCTGTGTGGTCTGCACAGACTCGCCTGTCCTCCACCTGCCACCAGCAGCGGGGCCCAGGCAGGAGATTCAGAGACTGCGCCCTGACATTTCTATTCAAAAGCAAACCCAGCCTACCCAGGCCTCCCAAAGCTTCCTGAGAAACCCCAGGTAACAAACTCTCCAAATCTCAACTCATCAAGAGGCACCACTTGCTACAGAGTCTATTTCAAACATAAACAACAAATACACCCGACCCATGTGTCTGAAATGACCAGGCAAGCTCGTCAGAAATAAAGAATCACATTTTTCCAGCAACATAAAGGTTTCTTAAAGCTCAGGACAGCTAACGGACCTCATAGCTCATTTGTAAGTACACGTTGGGAACAGCAGGTGGCTACAGGAAAGCTTGTTGGAAGGCATTAGCCATTTATACTCCCACCAGCAGCAATCCCTAGATTACACCACATCCGCTGACCCAGTGCCCAAGGCAGAATTTGTAGCACAGAAATGCATTAGAGGATCTTAATGCATTTTATTTCATCAGGCCCGTGGTGCAGGCAAAGCAGCTGCAGGTGTTTCGGGAATGGAATGCGGCTGCTTTACATTCTCCTCCATGCCTGGCTTTGCAGGGGGAGGGAGAAGCACCACGCTTCCAAGAAACAGAACCGGGTCCTGGCTCACTGGGTTGGCTGACAGTGCTGGGCTGGGCCAGGGGAGAGAATGGGTGGATGGACAGGGAGCTGGAGCCAAAGCCGCAGTGAACCACCAAGCAGGTATCAGCCTGTTTTCCAAAGGCAAGGAGACCCTGCCATTTAGAAGGGCCCAAGGTACTCAATAATTTCATAAAAACAACTAAACCATGCCAGACAGATCTACAGTGGAAGCAATCATTCGTTTTCCCCAAAATCAAAATGTCAGTTAGATACAAGCTAAATGCTAGAACAAAAAGCAATGTGACAGGAAGTAAAGACAGCCAAGCCTTCCCGTGCAGAGAGCTCCTGAGGCAGCCGTGTGCCCGCGGTGAGGAGCCACGTCACAGCCCAGCCTCATGAAGTCCAGGCAGCGTGTGTGTGTGTGTCAGCACACAGGACTGAGGGTCACTCACATCTCCTCAGCCCCCTGCCTGCAAAAACTCTGACCTCTCTCCTCCGTGGGGGGTGTCTGCCCTGTCCCAGGAACATCTCCTCCTTTCACCGGCCCCTTCATCCTTGTCTCCACCAAGAAGAACCTATTTTTGCCATGGGGTGGGGGTGGGGGCAGGGTCCCCGCATCAGGAAGGAAACTCCATCCCCACCAACCTGCAAGAACCCTCCCCTCAGCAAGCTCTGTAACCCCTTGGTGCACAAGGAGAAGGGGGCTGGCTGCAGGCTCACATTACGCTAGCCTGGTTTATCTAGAGATGAACATGTATTTAAAAACTAGAGAAAACGGCTCAAGGCAATTTCTGCCATAGGAATAATGACTTGCTTTTTCAAACAGCATTTCATTTCAGTAGCTGAAAGCAGGCAGTATTAGCCTCTTGGTACCTGGATTTAGGATTCCAAAACCCTAGGAGGGACCTGCACTCCTGGCCTCCTTCTGCACCGTGGTGGGGGAGGGGGAGAGATGGGGGACAGCGGAACGGTAGGGTACTCCCAGGAAACTTCTGGGTTTTGGGTGACCTTCTCCTCCTCTCAGTAGGCTCCTGATTTATGGCCTTCTCTTTCAACATTTCCTTGTCCTTTAAAAGATTATCTTCTCAAAAAGAGAGGTCTCCTAGAAAACCAACTCCAAAGCTGCAATAGAGGCAAAAAGGGGGGGGGGGGTGCTGAACCCATCCTACCCAAGAACTGCCAAGGGGGCAACTCAGCTGGCAGGCTCCTGACACACAGCCCAGCCTGGCAGAGAACTGGCCTGTTTTGTCACCCCCTGAACACTAAACCGGCAAAAATCAGTTCACTCAAGTCTTAGAATGTCCAATGGTAATGCTGGCGGGGGATAACGTGTCTCTCTCCAGAACAACACCTGAAAAGGAAAGGAATACTTGGAGCTCCCATTCTGGCTCAGTGGGAACCCAACCAGTATCCAGGAGGATGTGAGTTTGATCCCTGGCCTCGCTCAATGGGTTAAGAATCCGGTACTGCCATGAACTGTGGTATAGGTCGAAGATGAGGTGTTGCTGTGGCTGTGACACAGGCCGGCAGCTCCAACTCTGATTTGACCCCTAGCCTGGGAACTTCCATATGCCTCAGGTGTGGCCCTAAAAAGAAAAGGGGGGGGGATGCTTAATACTTGCACTATTTTTTTCTGCAGGCCTTTCAATCCACATGCTGGGGCCACGGGGGGAAGACAAAGATGACAGACCGGAGTTGGGAGAAACCTCTGGCTTAGTCCCATCCCTGCTGCCATGGCACATCCCTCAAGGGAACCTCAAGTTCTCGTTCTGGATAATCCAGTGAGGAGCTTGTGCCTTGGAGCCCAAGGCCTAGATTCATGTTCCAGCTGTACTGCTTTGACAGATATGTGGCTGCTGGAAGCTGTTTAGCCTTTCAGACTTTGGGGTGTGTCCCCTGTAAGGAGGGGTGTTACGGGCATTCAAGGCTGGAGCAGCTGAAACCTTGACCCAAGGAAGGCTGGCTGTTACCAGGATACTGTTACCTCCCTGCTCACCTTACACAGTACAACTAACTCACCTGGCTTCACAGCTAGAAGCCCCTGCCTCCCCCGTACCCACATGGCCTTCTTTCTGCTCCTCCCTTTTTACCACTCCGTCCAGACACTGGTTACCGTCTTCTCTGAGAAACTGCTACTGACAAAGGAAAAGGTATGTGGAAATCTTCCTCTGAACAAATGATGTACTCGTTCCGTCTGCCCCTCTCCACAAACCTCTGTGCAGACTACAGATGCACGGTAAGTGACAAGCTCTATAGAGATTTCTGTTGAAGATATGCAAATTTTAGAGAAACTTGATTTAAATATATGAAGACTACACAGGGCAGCCTGGAAAGTATTCAGTGGTTAGGGACCCCATGAAAGGGACATAGAAACTTCCCAAGGACAGCAGAGAACACCTTCTTTGCTCCTGTGGGGGGCTCCTTCACAGGTATGGTTGAGGATTCTGCAAGCCTCTCTCATAAGCACAGCAGAGCATGTGCATTTCCAAGTTTGGTCACGTACTGACCGCGTGCTAAAAAGCCCGTGTCTGTTCCCAGAGACTGTCGGGCTGGGAGCCGGCATAAAAGGATGAGCGAGAAAGGAATGGATGGAAACCCTCTCTGCAAACCCTCTGTTTTCACCTGAACTGGGCCAGCATCACGTGCACTTGTTTTATGTGCTTCTTTAAAGAACAAAAAGTCTCTCTACATGCTTTTTGTTTTCACCGCGATAACTCATTTTGAGGACCTCAAGAATATAAGCATACTTGTCTCTATTTTCACAAATTTGAGCTTTAAGGTCACGGGTCCCACGGCATCTGCCGCCCATGTTGTGTGTCTCAGGGGAGGAGGGTGGGATGGGGATGCAGGTGGAGGGAAGGCCAGAGAAGCAAGCTTCCTGATGCTCAGTGTCCATAGCTAGTTAAGCACACCTCCCCTGCAGGGAAAGAGGCTTATTCAGTGGCAGAGGAATGTTTTAGCTGCAGACAGGAATTCAAATTTGAAGTCAGACTATAAACTATACATAGTTAAAACCCTCCATTGAACAGGCAGCCCACTTCAAAATTCCAGAGACTTCCTATCTGGATGAGCAAGAGGAGCTGACCTCAGAACCAATCCCACTTAACTTGGGAAGTGGGTGGTAAAGAGGCTCAGATATGAGGATTTCACCAGACAGTCCCTCCAGTCTGTGTATTTAAAAGCCCCACAAATGGAATCTAAACATTTCAGAATCCCACGGAGCCCTTTTCAGTTCTCAGTGACAAACCTGGAAGGGCCAATTGCCCATGGGCTCTGAGACATACGGCTTGCCTTGTGCTCCTTCTCTTTCTCTGGCAGCTCCTCACCTCCCGCCCTTTAACTATGAGGACTATGCAGTGCTGACCCTCTTTCTGTCCCAAATGCATTCACTCAAGGTTTAAAGTTCTAACCAGATACACTAACTCGTCTGAAATCTCTCTCTACCCCAGACCTCCCTCTGGAGCTTCATGCCACAGTATCCAATCATCTACCTGGCACAGGCCCTCAAACTTGAGATGTCCAGAACGGAACACCTGCTACTACTTCCCTGCAGAGCTTCCCCTTAAGGGTCCCCCATCTAGGAGAGCGGGGCCACCATGCAGCCAGTGCTTGTGGCACAACCCTGGAGTCACCACAGGTATCATCCTCTTTCTTCACATTCAACTACCAAGTCCTGTGGATCCTGTTTCCAAAAATCAAATCCTTCCTCTTCTTTCCATTCACACGGCCACCACCTAGTCAAAGCCACCAGTATCTCGTGCCAAGGCTACTACTACAACAGCCTCCTCTCGGTGGTGGTCCACATAGAATCCATCCTCACGGCAGCCAGAGTGACTCCACACACTGTCGCCTGTGATAACCACACTCTTTCACAATGAGTTGACTCAATTCTTGCTTAAGGCCTCAGTTGCAACGGCTCTTCCTCAGGACCATCGTCCTGCACCCCTTGGACTAGGCCAAGGACCCCAGCACATGCTTTCATGGCACCCTGGACTTTTCCTTCATTCACCAGTCACAATTATAATTATAGGGTCATTTGTGTAATTTTTTTCATTTAACTTTTTTTCCTGACAAGATTTCATGAAAGCAAAGACGTTGCTTCTGTAACTTATCACACACTCCCTATGGTTAGAAAAGTGCACAGTTCACTGAGTAGTTACAAACAGACTGTGTTTTTCACAAATTTGAAAAGATACATGCTCCCCAATGTTCACAGCAACACTATTTACACAGCTAAGACATGCAAACAGCCCAAGTGTCCATCAACCAGTAACGGGTTTAAGAAGATGTGGTGTGTACATATATATAAGTGTACACATACAAATACGACACAGCCATAAAAAGGAAGAAATATTGCCATTTGCAGCAACATGGGTGCACCTACGGAGTATCATACTAAATTAAGTCAGAGAAAGATACATACTTTAGGATATCACTAATACGTGGAATCTTAAAAAAACAATACAAACGAATCTACGTACACAGCAGAAACAGACTCACAGACACAGAAAACAAATTCATGGTTCCCCAAGGGGAAAGGTGGGAGGAGGGACAGATCAGGAGTATGGGATTAACACACACACACCACTAGGATTTACTGTGTAGCACTGGGAAGTACAGTCAACACCTTATAATAACCTGTAATGGAAAAGAATACGTATATAGTTGAGTAACTCTGCTGTATACCTGAAACTAATACACTACTTTAAATCAACTATAGTTCAATTAAAAAGAGACTGTTCTCTGAACCTTAAAGGATCAGTGAAACCTGTCAGAGCTCAAGTGGCCAAATCCAACCCCTCACTCTAACCCCTTTCTTTCCCAAAGAGCTTCACTCCTGTCTTCTGCATTAGCACGCTCCTGATTTTCCTCCCACCTCACTGGTTGCTGCTCCTTAGAATCCTTCGCTGGCTTCCCTTCTAATAAAAGCCACCACGGGGAGCTCCCTGGTGGTCTAACTGTCAGGACTTGGTGCTTTCACTGGAGCAGCCTGGGTCCAATCCCTGGTCTGGGAACTGAGATTTCCACATCAAGCCACTGCACACGGTGGCCAAAAAAATAAAAAAGCAAAAAGTAAAACCCACCGTAGAACTCGGCTCTCCTGCACGTCCCCCTTTATGTTCCCTCCTTGAAGTAATCTCATCTAGACCCAAGCCTTCAAGCATAATCTAAATGTTGAAGCCTCTGGAATTCATTCTTCCATCTACAAGTTCTTCCTTCCAACTCCAAACTTCTATCCCGACTGTCTACTTGACAAGCACCTCCAAGCAGATTGGCTAACAGGAATCTCAACTGTAACACGTTCAAAACAGAACTCTTAATCCTCCTGACACCTATGCCAGCTCATCTCCTAATCTTCCCATTTCAGTAAATGATCCCAGATCCACACAGCTGCTCAAGCCAGACCCAGGACTCACTCCCGATTCCTCTTTCCCTTACTCCTCTCACTAGCCCTACGGGTAGTCTTGTTGGATATACTTTAAGAAGATGTCCTGAGTTTCCCTGGCGCCCCTCTCATGCAGAAGTGCTGTAGCAGGAATGAGGGCAGTCTGCTGACTGAGCAGAAGGAAGCGGCAGGGCTGGGACACAGAGAGGCCCGGCCTCCAACGGCACTAGGGTGGCCAGAGGCCAGGAGTCACCCTGCTTCTGCTCCTTACTGCTCTCCAAGCCCTCTTCTCCCTCACAGCACATAGAGGGATTTTCTTTCTCTCTTTTTTTAAGGATAATTGACCTGAGATGTATTTTTTCATATTTGTTAGTTAAGTCCTCTTTTAATAGGTAACACATGAATATAATAGAAATTCATTCTGTATAAAGTAATATTTAGCAAAAACTAAGTTCCCCACCCTATTCTTTCAGTTATACCCAACCCCCATCCCACCCCCCCACCCCCGCCCAGGCAATGCAACCTCCACCAGCAGTCCTCACCTCTTCCTGAGAGTCTGTGCATATACATTTATATCTGTCTCCCAGCAGGCTAATTTTATTTTATTTTATTGTCCTTTTGCTATTTCTTTGGGCCGCTCCCGCGGCATATGGAGGTTCCCAGGCTAGGGGTCGAATCGGAGCCGCAGCCACTGGCCTACGCCAGAGCCACAGCAACGCAGGATCCGAGCCACGTCTGCAACCTACACCACAGCTCATGGCAACGCCGGATCGTTAACCCACTGAGCAAGGGCAGGGACCGAACCCGCAACCTCATGGTTCCTAGTCGGATTCGTTAACCACTGCGCCACGACGGGAACTCCCCAGCAGGCTAATTTTAAAAATGCAAACTCCTTTTCTTAAAGCCCTCCGGTGCCTTCCCACTATGTTTAGAGTAAAACTCTAACTCCTTGCAAAGGCCTCGGCGCTCTCCCTCCCCATCCTCCTTGCACACTAGGCCCTGACGGTACTGGCTGCCTTTCGGGCCTCAGATAAGCCAAGTCTGCTCCTGCCCCCGGGCCCTTGTTCTCTCGGCCTCGGACACGTCCTTCCTGCGTCTCCACATGGCCGGCTCCCCCAGACTTTATGTCTCAGCCCAGCTTCCACCTCACACCCCTGTGTTTTCTGACAGTCTACCACATCATGGCAGTTACTCCTATCAGAAAGTATCTTGTTTATCTGTTCCCTCATTTTCTGCATCTCACCCCCAAAGAATGAAAACCACCATGAGGTCAGGGACTTTGTTAGTTTTAGTCCCTGCTGTTCCTCTGGAACTCAATGAAGATTAGTAAGTGGAATGAATAAATAATCTGAATCAACATTTTACTCAAAGAAAATTATTTCTACAATAAAAGACTGTTTAACACTGTATCTGTGCCCCTGGCCCCCACTCCTGGAGAATTTACCTCCAAACACCTAGGAGGACAGGTGCTGCGAGTGCACCGAAAAACTATCATTGTCTGGCTTTGGATATGTTTCTTTTCTTTTCATTTTGCAGTAGCAGGTTTATTTTCCTAATTATGCTTTTCTACTGTCATTATTAATATGAGCCTGTATTTGGTGAGCTCACTCTGAGAGGCAACCCAGAAATGTCTAAGATGGCATTAGATGCTCTCCTGGAATTAAAACTTTGCTGCAACTCGTGATCACAAATGAGCTGAGTACAGATAATAAAGAACTGAACATAATCACACAGGTTCCCACTGACATTAATTTCCTATTCTACCCTAGTATTTTGTTCAATTACTCCAGATTCCCAGGAAAATTAATCCTGGGGTAGTAGCTCAGTTCAAGGGAAGAACAATTTAATTGATCCAAGAGAATTAAACACAAAGCTGGCCCTTTAATCTGTAAGCGTGGAATCTGCCCCATCCTGGGTGAATCTGTAACACCGTGGCACACATCTCGAGAGAGTACATGTCATCCTATGTATTAATCACAAGGATGCACAAACTGCACAGCATCCTGACTCACAGCTTCCATTTCTCCCTGGAGGGCACTGCTGCGTGGTGATGGGAAGAAGCTCTTTGAGGGGCAGCTGAGCGGCCCCTAGACCAAGCCTCCTTGGCCCAGAAGAAATGCCTTCAATGATTGCAGCCACTGCCTACTGCCTCCCACCCTATGGCCTAAGGACAACCCATCTCTCTGCATCACAAGTGTATCTTGGCTGAATCTTAAGCCTCTGACCCCTGCATGGAACACCTCCTCAGCTCCCCACAGCCCCAGAGCACTCTTCTGGAGGACTCACTGGAATAAGTGGAGCAGGCCTGGCGGGCTGAGGCAGAAGAGGTCCCTGCAGGTCAGTGTCACCTGTCTCCCAGGCACCCACCAATCACTGCACATTTCACACACACAGCAGTTGGTAAGGCACCCAAAGCAAAGACAGGCACTTTCTGTCATTCCTTCCTTCCATCTATGTTTTAGGGACTTTTCCCACAGAGATTATTATCACAGAATATTGGGTAGGGTCCCCGGTGGCCAATCATTCCATATACCACAGTGTGCATATGCCAATCCCACACCCCCAGCCCAGCCCTCCCCCAACCTGTTGTTCCCTTTGGTAACCATAAGTTTGTTTTCAAAGTCTATGAGTCTGTTTCTGTTCTGCAAATAAGTTCATCTGATCTTTTTAAGATTCCACATATAAGTGATATTATATGTTTGTCTTTCACTAATTTCACTTAGTATAATAATCTCTAGATCTATCCATTATTTCATTCCTTTTTATGGCTAGATTCCATTGTACATATGTACCCTATCTTCTCTCTTCCCATCTCTGTTTCTAGTCTTTCTCTACTTTGTTTCCTCCTTCTTTCTCTCCAACACCTTTTCTTCCTTTTTCTTTTGTTCCTCACTAACTATGGTTGCCTTATTAACTCCTGATCTGACAGCAGAGTGTTTTCCTGCCTGCAGGCGGGAAGACAGGGCACGTCTGGTAATGCTGAGGATCCACACCCAGCAGCCTCTGCGCTGAAGCCCTCATTTGCCTCCCGAGCCTGCAGGAGATGCCTTCCCGTCCTGCTGAGACCTAACACCAAAAAGGGGTGGAATAATGTCTGTACAAACAAGGAAACATGGAAAGGTGAGCAATTTCCTAGAGAAGCCAGCTGATCCAATTACTTTAGGCACTTCTCCAATAAATTACAGGGCAGACTCATCTGCCCTTTTCAGTGTGTGGCCTCTGAGCTCTGCTCCAGTATCTCACAGTCAGTCCTGACTACCCCCATCTGCAGTGAAACAGCTCCTTGCCCACCAGCTGGGAGAGCACCAGCTCTTAGGACTTACTCCCTGCCTTGCCAGGGAGTCTCTGGGCCTCATGCCCTTTGTGGGTCTGTCCCAGGGACCCAGCTCCCTGGTAGCATGACTTTGAGTCTCAGAAGCTGGACAGTTCCAGTGACCCCAGACACTGCGTGAGAGCCAACAACCCGAAAACACTGTGCCTGGGCTCTTGCCAGTGGGCAGCCTTCTCTGCATCTGGCTTCTGAAAGACAAAGACAGCAGCACCCCTCCAAATGCAAGTTCTCTTTCTGTAATACTGGCTACAAAATCAACCAACACTGCAGAGCTTGTGTTGCTATTTGTCATCATCTTATTCAGGCTCACTGCTGGCAACAAAGTAGCCAAACTTGAAGTGCCAAGGCTTTTCCTGGAGCCTCCATCTCCAGGGGCCAACAGCTGAGCAGTAAGGACTATCATGTGATCTTATCAGAACATCGGTCTGCTTAGGTAAAAGGACTTTCTAGAAACAGAAACAAACTTCATTGATATTGATCTCTTAGGAAGAAAGGTGCTATAGAAATCTCATCTAATAAATAAAGGATTCAAGGTCCAGTGTTGGGCTGTCAGTCCAGAAAGGGAAAGAAGCTATCAGGCTCAAGGAGTCAAAAGTATTTATTGGTCATTTGTGCACTGTTTACAGAGCTCTGTTCTAGGGGCTGGGTGGAGGAGAAGAGAAAGAAAGAAGTCACCAGTTCCTGCCTTTAAAGATAGCTGAAGACACACAGAGAGGAAAACAGCTGAAGGACACAAGAAGCAAAGCAAGAAATCAACTGCAAATAAAATCAATACAATCCAGCTCTGTGTAATAAACCCGGGGCACTGAGGAGAGGTCAACAGCATAAGGTATCTTGGAGGAGGTAAGTTTTCAAGGAAAATGAGGACACGAACCAGCACTCAGGAGAAAACAGAATGAACACGTCAATAAGAATTAAGTGCCACTGTCTCTCATTCCCCAGGCGCAGTGGGGGACAAAAAGGTGGCAATGCCATGGACCCTGTCCTCAAGAAACACTGCGTCTAGACAGAGTGACAAGCAGCCCATAGAACAGTGCGCTGGGATGACTCATTAATGCCGTCTGAAGTGGTTCCCACAGAGCAGGCTGCATAAATTTTTACCATTCAGTGTTCATCGAAAAGCACTGAGATAGGGACATGCTTAAGGAATGGCTAAAATCCAGATGGCTGAAAACAGAGACAACTCGTGCTGTACTCATACCCTCACTGTTTAGGGCACCCCAATGGCCAGTTTGGGGACACAAAAAGTGGGGGGATTCTGGGAACTCAACAGACCAGAGGTTCAAGCGTCAGGTGCTCCCTTAATATTTCTGAGTAGCTTAACTTCAAAGCTTGAGTTTTCACCTCTGTGAAAAAGGAGTACTATTTCTCCAACAATGCTTTTATAAGGGTCAAATGATATAACACAGTTATATCATTACGTACAGGCATCTAGTACATAGCAGGTGCTCAGTAAAGTTCTTCTGTCACTTAGAAGATCACACAACTGCCATGGTACAGGGCTCCCCCAGGCAACGCTGCACGCAGGTACTGTGGCAGGGCTGCGCCACAAAGAGCACAGCACGGTCCTGTCCTCCTCAGCACGTTCTGAGAACTATAGCAAGAGAGGCCAACCACAGACTCCAAGGAAGAGAAGACTTCGGAGCAGTCCCAGAAGACCCACAAGGTTTCTTGAAGAAAAAAAAAAAGATACCCAGATCTTCTGAGGGCCTTTGATGAGGAAAGTGTGGCGACAAACACTGAGCCCCGTCTGGCATTCCTGTGAACCCTGCCCTTGGTGTCCCCACACTATTATTCTTTAGTTCCCGTGAAAAGACTTGCCACGGGAGAAACTGGGGAGCTGGAGAGCCAAAGCCACCGTGTTCAAATACCTGAACAGAAGGCTTGCAGAAGAGGAAGACAATTTGTGACAGGTCTCTCCAGGAGGAATGAGGACATGTTACATACGGAGGCTGGTTTCAGCTCACTGGAGGAAGCACTTAGTCAGTCTAAGCTGCCTGGCAACAAGACAGGCCACACTCCCTGCAGGCTGGAGATGTACGTGGTGGTTGGATTTCCTGCCAGGGCTTCTGCAGCGTTAGTTCAGGGGGTTGGACTGGCACCAGGTGGATAACTTGTAAGTCACTTACATGTTTGGATTCTGTGTCAGAGAGTGATGGGTTTGTTACGCAGGAGTGAGAGACTGCTGTGGATATACAATAGGTCTGTGACCTGGGAGTCTCTGTGACCTCCAAAGAACTCATCTTATTCTTCTGCAAGCTGAATCACAGGTTTTATTTATGCAAAAAGACCATCCCTAAAGCTGAGTATTTAATTAAACCATAAGCACATCAAGTAATTTTAGTTAGACCAAAGATAGAAAAGTTCATGTGTATGTAAGATAGAATAGTTCATGTGGGAGTTCCCATCGTGGCGCAGTGGTTAACGAATCCGACTAGGAACCATGAGGTTGAGGGTTTGGTCCCTGCCCTTGCTCAGTGGGTTAACGATCCGGCATTGCCGTGAGCTGTGGTGTAGGTTGCAGACGCGGCTCGGATCCTGCGTTGCTGTGGCTCTGGCGTAGGCCGGTGGCTGCAGCTCCAATTGGACCCCTAGCCTGGGAACCTCCATATGCCACGGGAGCGGCCCAAAAAATAGCAACAACAATAACAACAACAATAAAAAGACCAAAAAAAAAAAAAAAAGAATAGTTCATGTGTATGTAAGATAGTTCATGTATATGTAAGATAGAATATAGTTCATGCGTATGTAAGATAGAATAGTGTATGTCTTGCCTGATTTTTCCCCCTCGACCAATAAAAATTCAAGGTAGATAAAAGAACGTAAAAGCAAATGGTGCTAAGGTTTTCTATCCAAACCTTCTTCCTTCAGCCAATTATTCCACTGGGAAACCCTCGGCTCATGTACACCAGCGTCAAGGATTCACGTGGAGACTGGCCCAGACGTTTTCCCATTACCTGCATGGGCCTGCCTTCAAGCACTACCGCAAGAGTACTTTCCCCTGAAGATAACCAGCAGGCTCACCACAACGGCCATTCTTTCACTTCCAACTTTTTTCTTGTGTGTTGTTAGTCAACACTGACAGGGTACCTACTGTAGGCCACAGTCTGTGGGAAGCTCTAGAGCAACACACGGTCCTGGTATCTGAGGATTTTAGAATCTGACAGGAGAGAAGAGACCAGTGAGAAAGGCATGTGTTCAACACTCAGAAGATGTAAATCTCCAAGTGAAAGAGAATGGAGTTGCCTAGATGTGATATAAAACCTCTACGACGTGAATGACCTCACTGGAAATTTCTAGTACTTCTATTTTGCCTGAAATTACCTGTGCATTTCCTATGAAAAAAATGAGCTGTTAAGTGTATAGGCAGTATATCAAACTGGGGTAAGTGAGAATTGCCTTAGCACCTACATTTTTACTTTCTAAAGAAGAAGTATCCCCATCTACCCAGAGACTCTGAAGTGCTGCCCACAGTTTTTAAGATGCACTACTCATGAAGGAGTCACCTAAGAATCTAGAAAGACAGAGAGTTACACACCAAAACTACTATGAGGTACCACCTCACACCAGTAAAAATGGCCATCATTAATAAGTCCACAGATAAATGCTGGAGAAGGTGTGGAGAAAAGGGAACCCTCCTACACTGTTGGTGGGAATGTAAGTTGGTACAACCACTATGGAAAACAGTATGGAGGTACCTCAGAAAACCATACACGGAACTACCATATGACCTAGTAATCCCACCCTTGGGCATATATCCAGACAAAACTTTCCTTGAAAAAGACACATGCACCCATATGTTCATTGCAGCACTATTCACAATAGCTAAGACATGGAAACAACTTAAACATCCATCAACAGATGAATAGATTAAGAAGATGTGGTTCATATACACAAATGGAATACTATTCAGCCATCAAAAAGAACAAAATAATGCCATTTGCAGCAACATGGATGGAACTAGAGACTCTCATACTAAGTGAACTAAGTCAGAAAGAGAAAGCCAAATACCACATGATATCACTTATATCGGAATCTAATATAGAGCACAAATGAACCTTTCCACAGAAAAGAAAATCATGGACTTGGAGAACAGACTTGTGGTTGCTGTGGAGGAGGGGGAGTGAGTGGGATGGATTGGGAATTTGGGGTTAATAGATGCAAACCATTGCCTTTGGAATGGAAAAGCAATGAGAACCTGCTGTATAGCACTGGGAACTATATCTAGTCACTTATGATGGAGTATGATAATGTGAGAAATAAGAATGTATACATGTATGTGTGACTCAGTCACCTTGCTGTTCAGCAGAAAATTGACAGAACACTATAAACCAGCTATAATGGAAAAAGGTAAAAATTATAAAAAATTAAAAAATAGAGAATGTCTAATAGCAGATATGTGGGTACAATGCAATAAACACAAATTGGGTGGTTTTTTTGCTTTTTTGCTTTTTAGGGTTGTACCCACAGCATATGGAGGTTCCCAGGCTAGGGGATGAATTGGAGCTGCAGCTGCTGGCCTATACCACAACCACAGCAATACCAGATCCAAGCTGCATCTGTGACTTACACCACAGCTCACGGCAACACTGGATCCTTAACCCACTGAGCAAGGCCAGGGATTGCACCTGCCACCTTATGGCTCCTAGCCAAATTCATTTCCGCTGCACCACAATGGGAACTCCAGTTGTGTTTTTTTTTAGGGCCACACCCACAGCTGTAGCTGCCAGCCTAGGCCATGGCCATAGCAACTCCAGATCCAAGCCACATCTGTGACCTATACCACAGCTCACGGCAATGCCAGATCCTTAACCCACTGAGTGAGGCCAGGGATCAAACCTGTGTCCTCATGGGTGCTAGTCAGATTTGTTTCCACTGAGCCACAAAAGGAACTCCACAAATTAGTTTTAACCATACACATTAAAGGCCCCAGAAAGGACATTTCTTTAGCAATATTTTTGTGAACAATTTATCAATTTTGAAAGAAAAAAATTTTAACCCTATTTTGACTAAATACTATTTCATTTTTACCATAACTTTTCTAATTTGGTGACATTTTGTTGCACAGGGTACATATAAGAGTCCCAAGTCCTGAACAAGGTTCTGGAAGCTGAACTAAGAGGAGGTTAAGAGAGTCAGGTGTATTAACTTGCAGGAAAGACCAAGAAATAGTCTGGGTACTTCAGAAGAGATGAGCTGGATGACAGATGTCCATGGAAGGAGGGGCAAGAACACATGATGAGAAGCTGTAGTCAGTGGGGCTAAGAGCTAGGCTGGAGGGAGGAGGGGAGGGAGGGAGAGGTGGGCATTGCTCTCAGCAGTCATGTTGGTCAGAAACTCTTCTTCAGCAGTCCTTGAGCTTCACATCAAAGCCTGCAGGAAATACCAGTATTTAGAACACAGGTATGAGATGAGGCAACTGGCAATCTTTTTAGTCCTGGTTTTCTCATTTAAAAAGGGGGGGGGGGGGTTGGACTAAATACTTGCTGAAGCTCCTAAGTTTGGTGGTATCACAATTTTTTTGGTGATTTTGTATTAGGTAAAAGCATTTAATTCAAACAGAGCATCTCAAAGCGTGTCTCAGTGTGGTATACTTTCATCACCTCAAATGAAGATAACCCAGAGCAGCATCTTGGGTGTCTGATACAACAGTGATCTGAGGGGGAAAGGAGGGCTCTCGGGTCACAGGCTTTCCCCCCTACAGCCAGACCGACACACTACATATGGACAAAGGGAGTAAACAGGTTTCAACTATAAGCATGGGAAGGCAAAACTCTTTAAAACACAGCTTTGTTGACCTTTTTTAGGCCACCTGTAGCTCCCCATGAGCTACATCATCCATTTGGGGAGAATGTATTTAGACATTTCTTATGTTTTCCTACAATATATTCCAGAAGTAATAACTGCTAAAACTTGTCAGGGTTGGGGACAGCTATGAAAATGGACAGTGAAATCATGCTCAGAGGTAAAAGACTGAATGCTTTCTACTGAACATCAAGGAAAAGGCAAGGAGGTCCATTTTAACACTTCCATTCAACATTATGCTAGAGGTCCCAGCCAATGCAATACTATAAGAAAAAGAAATAACAGGCATACAGGTTGGAGGGGAGTAAAACTGCCCGTATTAGCAGATGACATGATCATCGATTTAGAAAATCCTAAGGAGTCTAGAATAATTGAATTTAGTAAGACTGCAGGCTAAAAGGCCATACACAAAAACTGACTGCATTTCAACAAGAAAACAAATAACCCGAATGAAAAACATGCAGAAGACCTAGACATTTTTCCAAAGAAGACATATGGATGGTCAGTAGGCACCATGAAAAGATGCTCAATATCACTAATTATTGGAGAATTGCAAATCAAAACTACAATGAGGTACCACCTTATATAGGTCAGAGTGACCACAATTCGGTCTACAAATAAATACTAGAGATGATGTAGAGCAAAGGAAACCCTCCTACACTGCTGGGGGGAATGTAAATTGGTACAACCACTATGGAAAACAGTATAGCAGTTCCTCAGAAACCCCATCCCTGGGCATATATCTAAACAAAATTATAAACCAAAAAGATACATGCATCTGTATGTTCATCACAGCACTATTCACAATAGCCAAGACAAGGAAACAACCTAAATGTCCACTGACAGATGAATGGATTAAAAAGATGTGGTATGTCTATACAATGGAATGCTACTCAGCCATTAAAAAGAATGAAATAATGCCATTTGCAGCAATATGGATGGACCTAAAGATTATCATACTAAGTGAAGTAAATCAGAAAAAGACAAATACCATATGATATCATTTTTATGCCAAATCCAAAATATGGCACAAATGAACCTAACAACAAAACAGAAACAGACTCAGAGACATAGAGAACAGACTACGGTTGCCAAGGAGGTAGGCTGAGGGAGAGGGGTCAACTGGAAGTTTGGGGTTGATAGATGCAAACTATTACATTTAGAATGGATAAGCAATGAGATCCTGCTGTATAGAACAGGGAACTCTATCCAGTCTCTTAGAACAGACCAAGATGAAAAATAATACAAAAAAAACCATATTTATATGTCTAAGTCATTTTGGCACAAACACATATCAACTATACTGTATGTATGTATATGTATATGTCTTTTTAGGGCCGCACCTGCAGCGTATGGAATTTCGCAGGTTAGGGAGTCGAATTGGAGCTGCAGCTGTCAGTCTATGCCATAGCCACAGCAACACCAGATTGAGCCACATTTTCAACCTATGCCACAGCTCACAGCAACACCAGATCCTTAACTCACTGACAAAGGAAAGGGATCGAACTTGCATCCTCATAGATACTAGCTGGGTTCTTAACCCATGAGCCATAATGGGAGCTCCCAACTATAATTTAAAAAAAAAGGAGTTCCCGTCATGGCGCAGTGGTTAACGAATCCGACTAGGAACCATGAGGTTGCAGGTTCGGTCCCTGCCCTTGCTCAGTGGGTTAACGATCTGGCGTTGCCGTGAGCTGTGGTGTAGGTTGCAGACGCGGCTCGGATCCCGCGTTGCTGTGGCTCTGGCGTAGGCCGGTGGCTACAGCTCCGATTCAACCCCTAGCCTGGGAACCTCCATATGCCGCGGGAGCGGCCCAAGAAATAGCAACAACAACAACAAAAAAAGACAAAAAAAACTGACTGCATTTTGAAACAGCAAATAAAATAAAATTTATATTTTATAGTATATAAATTACATTGTATATAAATTATATGAAATATTTTATATTTAAAATTTATATTCACAACAGCATCATAATATTAAAATACTTAGGAATAAACTTAACAAAGATGTATACTGAAAAATATAAAATGCTGCTATGAAATTAAAGACAAACAAGTGATAAGACATATCATATTAATGGGCTGGAAACATTATTAAAGGCAACAATTCTGTAAATCTTTTAAAAATGGGCAAAATATCTGAAGTCTAAACAGACCCTCCAGAAAAGAAGATATATGAGTGGCCAAAAGGTATATGAAAAAGATGCTTAACATCATTGGTCATTAGAGAAATCTAAATTAACATTCCATGGGGAGACAGCATCACACAACCACCAGAATAACCGAAGTTCAAAAGAATGACAGTGTTAACTGCTGGCAAATTATGGAGAAACTGAAACCCTAATATACTACTGATGGGATTATTCTTAAAACGTTAATGACCATTCAACCTGGCAATTCCACCTCTATGTACTTACCCAAGAAACTGAAGCACATGTCCACACGAGACTTCTGCATGAATATTTACAGCAACTCTACTCATAATATCCCCAAATTGGCAACAACCTAAATGTATGTCAACTGGTAAATGGATAAACTAATGTGGTATCATTCATATAATGAAATACTACTCAACATTAAAGAGGAATGAACTACTGATATGTAACAACATGGATGAATCTCAAAAACAACATGCTACATGGATACACAAGACTATATGTGTGTATATATATATAGCCATAGAGTATACCTAAATAGACTCCAATGATGTTAAATTTCTAGAAAAGGCAAAATTATACCAACAGAAGTAGATTAGTGGTTGCCTGGGGCTGGGGTAGGAGAGTGTAGGGACTGACAAAAAACTGGGTACAAAGGAACTTTCTGGGATGATGGAAGTATTCTGAACTCTGAATAGGTGATGGCTACGCACCTTAAAGTTACTAAAACCCACTGAACTATGAAATAGGTGAATTTTATGGTATGTAAATTATATATTAAAAAACCTGTAAAACACACACATACACACCCCTTGCTGAGCAAAGAATTACCTGAAATTATTTACTGGTAGAATTAAAACCAAAAAAATCATTTCCTTTTGCAATAAGCCATTCCCCCCCACCCCATAAAGAAGTATTCTAAACAGGGCAACCTATCCAGTATTTTGATGAAATTATTATTGTGCTGTTATTTCTAAGACTCCACTATAAAAGCAACTGCAAATTTATTATCCAGATGGAAAATACTTTACCTCATGGTTCACCTGTCAGTAGGGCATGAGTGGGGAAGTGACACAGGCTTCGGCAAATGTGCTCTGCACATTTTGTCTTTTAAAAGCTTGTCTTTGATGCTCCTTTACTGGGGAGGGGAGCTCCTCATGTTTCCAGTATCTCTCTACAGCCTTGTCAGAGGACATACGGTAGGCTGGATCTCTGGGACATGGCAACCTAATGGGCTAAATATATAGAGCTAGCGTTCAGTAAAGGTTTGATTTGTTTTGCTCTAACACCTCAACTTGCAATTTAGAGCAGCAGCAGAGGGACTAATCCATTTGGTTTTAGACCAGAACTCTTATACATTAAAGATTAAATGGGGAACAAAGATATCATCTTCTTGTTTAGGTAAAAGTATAGTGAGAGTAAAAGGAAGAGAGTAGCAGTAGGAGAAAATTTTCTCAGAATTTGCCTCACGATTTCCAATTACTCTTAGCTCTCACACATAAAATAACTCCCATCAAAGGGTTTTGGTCTGGTTTGGTTTTGCTTTGTGGAGGGTGGGCAGGCACCTCTTTCTCCTGAGCCCTAAGGTAACATAGACCACACTGCTGTCTAAGAGGTGCTGGAGAAACCTAGGCCTTGCATTGCCAGACTTAGCACAAAATCAGGAGCTCCTATATGGCTGGAATCTTGGCCACCACACCACACATGGCACAGCGTGAACGTGTCACTCAAGAGCAATAATGGTAACACCTCATCAGCCAAACCAATCTGTTCGTGATAAAGGACCTCAAGTGTTTCCTTGGACAGCAGGGTTTTCTGAGGGATCCAGCCTAGAACTCTGCACCCAGAATAAAGCCTTTTATAAGAACATACTGTTTCCCTTTCTTTGAGACAGGACAGAATGCCAAACGTCTCTGAAAGGTTTAAATCAGACTTGGAAGAAAGTTAAAAGAAAGGCCTAGACACGGGCTTATCTGTGTGATTTCTGATGCTGATGAACCGGCCTGGTGTTTACATGTCACCTATATGCTTTGTAGTCAGCCCGGCTCCTCGCCCCATGGTGACCTCAGGATATCACCATCTGTTTGCTGTGCAGTCCCCTGTAGTGACGCATGCAGTTCTTCTCACTTAGTAAATCAGTTCACCTTCTCCCTAGATGACTACTCTAAAAAGACTCAACAGCCTCCTGTTATGCTTTCTTGTACGTTTAATTTTTTTAAAAAAGTCAAATTAGGTGTTGCAAAACCACTGATAAGTTTTCATTATAGATGAATGTCCAAACCCTACTGTCTGGAACTCCTTCCCTCCCTTTCTAGCAGTTTGTCCTCAATTCAACCCCAAGGCTCCAACAGGCTGCACAAAGGTCACCACCTTCAGGACACCAGCTTGGTCCAAGCACTCCCCTTTCTGCATATCCAAGCCCCATCCAGCCCCGTGTGCCCCTACTGTGGAAGTATGTCCAGAGTCTCCAGCTGGAATTAATTTCTCCCTCCACATATTCCTATAATATATAGCTTGTACCTTGATTCAAACTCTTATGGGTAGGCTGCCCTGAATGCCGTTTATCTTACGCATGGGCCTTCCTTCCTCTCAGAACCAGTAAATCCCTACTTTGAATGCACATTTAAATCACCTTAGGGATCCTTGGGAAAGTAGCTGATTCTAGGACTGGGCAAAGGTAAGTATAACATGTCTCCAGAACACATCTTGTTATGCCAGAGTAAGAAAATGCTTTTTTTAAATGGGAGCCATGTCACAAAAACAGATTTCAGCTTGAAGAAACTTCCCCTTGCCAAATTTGGGGCAATTTCAGCACCAAAGTAATTAAGTATAGTGATGGATTATAAAGCTCTGAAAAATGTAAGAACCCATGAGTCCATACCAATAACGGGTAAATAAATGGGAGAGGAGAATGCTAGTGCAAATGGTAAGAAGGACTGGAGTGAGAAAATCATCATTTTGCAACCATCATAGTAAACACTGGTTTAGGCAAGAATCATTAATGGATGCTAAATCTAGGAGACGTTTTTGATGATGAGCAGGACCTTTATATAAAGTGTCTCCCACAGACTGCTTACTAGTTGCAAGAATAAAAACAGAATTAACTATTTTGAGAAACTGGATAATGCCTTGACTTGGTGAGTGGGTCAAATTTAACATCAGCAATGAGGTGGGTGGACATCCGTGCCTCCTGACGCAGGGCCCTCAGACCATACCCGACTGCTGATGTGAAATCTGAATCTGAGCATGAAGAAACACCAGACAAACCCCAAATGAGGAGTGCTCTATTAAAAAAGGGGGTGGTGTGGGGAGGGTAAATGGAGGGGTGTGGAGGAATGCAGTCTTCAAAAATGTCAGTATCGTTAAAAACAAAGAAAGGCCATGGGGGTGGGAGGAATGGACTGGGGGTGTGGGATTGGCATGTGCACACTGAGGTATACAGAACAACTGCCCAAAGGGTACCTGCTGTGTAGCCCAGGGAACTCTACCCAGTATCCTGTGATAATGTATGTGGGAAAAGAGTCTGAGAGAGAAAGGATATGTGTATATGTATGACTGGGTCACTTTGCTATACAGCAATTACCACAACCTTGTAAATTAATACTTCAATAAAACTTAAAAAAAAAAAAAAAGGGCCATGAAAATATTCCAGGTTAAAAGTCTGAAGAAACATGATAACTAAATGCAATACTTGACTGTGGACCGGATTGTGCACTGGAAGGAAACCGCTTTTATAAAGAACAGCACTGGGAGTTC
The DNA here is from genome assembly GCF_016906955.1 of Phacochoerus africanus. Lineage (NCBI taxonomy): Eukaryota > Metazoa > Chordata > Mammalia > Artiodactyla > Suidae > Phacochoerus > Phacochoerus africanus. Next base: position 34,912,519 of record NC_062552.1, on the reverse strand, counting down.
CTGTAGTGGCTCAGCAGAAGCAAACCCGACTAGTACCAACAAGGATGCAGGTTTGATCCCTAGCCCTCGTCAGTATATTAAGGATCCAGCGTTGCCATGAGCTGTGGTCTAGGTCGCAGACAAAGCTCAGATCTGGTGTGACTGTGGCGTAGGCTGGCAGCTATAGCTCCAATTCGACCTGTAGCCTGGGAACCTCCATGTGCTGCAGGTGAGGCCCTAAAAAGCAAAAAAAAAAAAAAAAAAGAGAGAGAGAGAGAACATCATTGGATCAACTAGCAAAACTGACATGTGGACAAAAGTTTTGATGAAAGTATTTATCAGTATCAATTTACTGAAGCTGTGGTTATAAAATTGGAAACACTCCCTGAAGTATATAAAGGCTCACTATGTTTGCAACTTACTCTCAAATGGTCCAGAAAAAAAGAAAGAAAAAAAAAAAAACCCTGTAATTTTCAAATAAAAAGTTAAAAACAATACCTCCAAATCTCTTCTGATTTGTTTAGAATGAGGCCCATTCTAATTTTTTAGAGGCTTCTTGGGATTGAGAAGTGCCTAGAGCAGCAGTTCTCAAAGCACAGTCCTCAGACCAGCAGCATCAACATCACCTGAGAACCTGTTAAACATCCACAGGCACAGTGAGTCAGAAGCTCGGAGGGTGGGCCCAGCAGTCTGTGTTTTAGCAGCCTTCCATGTGACTGATGCCCATTCAAGTCTGAAATCCCTGACCTAAACTATGAGCTTCTACATTCTGTAATCTAGCTTCTATATTCCCCACAAAACCTAGTGAAATGCTTTATGCAAAGTCATATCTCAGTAAGTGCTTTCTGAATTTAGCTTGATAGTGAATGATAAGGCAGAAATGACCACTGAGGCAACTGGTGATAAACTAAATGTCCTAGGTAAAGCATTGCTCTGCATTTCTAAAGTGAATATAAAATTTATTTTGAAAGCAATAAAGGAAGTCAGATTACTCAAGAGGTTAGTAAAAGCACTGCTGTCCCAAAAGGGAGCATATCAGCTTACAGCGTAAGTCACTGTCAATTGAAAATATGCAGTAACTTATGCAAGCTCTTAGACTAGTATTTAAAAATTAATTCTGTGGTTCTGGGAAAAACTGCACAGCAATTAAAAAGCCATGCGGTGTGCATCATGTAAGATCTACTTGGAAAACATAGCACTCAGGTGGCTGCGATGTGGCCCAGATATGATGAGGATGGCCAGATTTCAGAAGAACACCCTCTAGGTGGCATCTGGAGAGATGAGACTCCTGTAATGACAACGAGCTGATCAATTTGCCTACTGAGTAGAAAATGAAACAAATAAATCCATTTTTATGCCATTGTTTTCCATCTTGAGAAGCTAAACTGCTGAAGATACTCTAGAATGCAGGATATCATCCCAGCCTCACCACATGCCTTTTCTAATTGGCACCCAGAAAGATTTCACAGGAAAAGGGTGTTACTTTGGTATTGTTGATTTAAAGGTTATCTAGTCACAGCGAGGCAGAGGAGATTCATCTTCAAAATTCACCTCTTTATTGAAAGCCCATGGAGTGTCTTGGCAATTAACAATTCCTATCACCTCTAGCTGTTCCCTATGTGAGAAGGCTCAGAACTCGCCTTACAAATTGCTCTTTTGAAGATCAAAGGGGAGCTGAATGTGTCTGTGTGCTCTCGATGAGACTGTGATTTAATGGAATTTTTAGAGAAGGCTTGCTGGCAGTGTTTGGATGACAGCCCCGGGCGGAGGATTCAGGGGAGCTTGGCCACTCTTCCCTTTGGAGCGTCTTCCCTGTCTTTAATTGGCACCTCATTAGAAATTAATGAAAATGACATCCTCTGTTCTTCCTGCTCTAGGCATCGAATGCTACAAAAAGGCCCATCACAATTCATAACACATTCAATTTATATAGCAATGGCTCTTAAGCATTATTTATGAGATGTGAATTTCTTGTCAGCAGTTAATAACCTGTACAGAGTGGAAGGGGAATGGAAAAAAGATTGTGAATACATATATAAAAAAAGATTTTCTGCAGTGAAGAAGTATTCTGCTTGAGTTCAAACTACCTTCCTGAGTTTTCACTTTCAGTAGTAAATTACTGTGTTTCCCCTCCTCAAAAACCTTTCAGGGCAGTTAAATATCTCTCCAGCACTCCATGCAACCTCAAGGAAATAACTACACAACTCACCTTTTCCTAGAGAGATCCAAGCAGACAGGGAGGAGGAACACAAGAGCTATTTGTTAAAGATAGTCCCAGAGGTGTGCATTCCTATTGCTGTCCTTCATCTTTTAAAATGTGGCAGTTGACTCAGTCATTTTTCTGGGCACATAAGCATGAAGCTCTCAGTGGGCCAAACTCAACTCCCAGCTCTCTCTTGGAAGCTGAGCTGGAGGGACTGCAGAAAGATCAGGCCTTTCTTCTCCAGCAGAAAAACCAAACCTTTTTAAAAGGAGACTCTTGGAATTGGGCACAAACCAAGGGACTACACGTTAGATCATTTAAAAAGAATGCTTGTCTATGGCCAACCCTTAGAAACCCAGCCTCGTGCCTGAGTGATGAAGAGCATAGCAGAGCAATCTGCACTCAGCAGTATAGTAAAGCTGGCTGTAATGGAGGAGCACATGAAGTCATCTAACATGGGTTTCTAGATATTTTCAGTTTGGTGCTTAAGACCTTAGGAAGTCAGGGAGTTCCTGCCATGGCTCAGTGGTTAATGAATCCGACTAAGAACCATGAGGTTGAGGGTTCAATCCCTGGCTTGCTCAGGGGGTTAAGGATCTGGCATTGCCATGAGCTGTGGTGTGGGTTGCAGATGCAGCTCGGATCCCGCATTGCTGTGGCTCTGGTGTAGGCCGGTGGCTACAGCTCTGATTAGACCCCTAGCCTGGGAACCTCCATATCTGCAGCCCTAGAAAAGGCAAAAAGACAAAAAAAAAAAAAAAAAGACCTTAGGAAATTAGGTGGTTGGCATCAAAGCCAAAGGGTAAAATGGGAGACTTGGTTACAACTCCTCTGGATGTCTCAGTGCTAACTGAATTCTCACTGCTTGTCTGACAAAGAGAAGAGCTATTAGCTACTGCCAGAGGCAAGACAGCACATTTGATGGGCCCACTGCTTGATCCACCAGGGCAAATCCTGTGTAATACCCAGGATTCAGTTACTTTAAAGAAGGAAACAAGAATGTAAGGTACAGGAAAATCCCATGATTCTAATTTAGGAACCACCAAGGCCTATGTTTTAAAAGCAACAGGTCAGAGAGGCTTTAAAATACTAGTAACAACTAGACTGCAGAAACCCCCAATAGTTCATGTGAAAACCAAATCAAGAATTTGCAGGCCACAAAAGATCTGGTGACCCAATATGGGCAAAGTTGGTTAGCCATGAGACCCTAGAGTTTCCTTGGCTAACCACAGTATTCCTTCATGATCTCATTAAGAATTTTAACTACCTTGCAGGGCTGATCAAGGCGCAGCCTAAGACTAAGGTTCTGGGCTCACCTGGACCATGCCATGTTGTAGGAACACAGCCAGAATTTGAAAATACTGCTGACAGCCTCTGCCCCCATGTCTTATCCTACCTCTCATCTCACATTTTCATACAAGCATTTAACAGGATAAATAAATGCCAAACTGAAAAATACAAACTTCCCTGGTGACACCTGGGCTCCCCAAGTCGGCCTCCATTTCTGCAGCTGAGTATGTGTTTCTGATCTTGCTGAGTACCACACACCAGAGTGTGTAACAAACAACTTCTAGTCATGACCGGAAAGGAGTTTCCATGAGAAGCTGGTACTCCTTCCCTCCTTCTCATTTCCAACAGGGCAGATAATTGAGGGGCAGGAGGAGTGAGGGCTGTCTCTTCAGAAGATAAGGCTCTGCGTAACCGTAACCGCTAAGTGGGGAGAGAACCATCGGGCCTGATGAGTGGCATCAGTGTGGAGAACATCTACGGTTATCCCAGTGGCGAAAGTCAGCGTCTAAGCTCCCACCTAAGGACTCTCACAGGTGGGGGCCAGTCTGCCTGAGGACAGCTCTGTCCTGCACAACAATTTTATTATACTCTGCCCTCAAGTCAGGAAATAAAAACAGGGGCACGAAATCTCTATGTCAGCCTAAATAACGTACCCACACAATTTTGCTTCTCTGGGACATGATGTATGTGGTCAAAAGGAAAGGAAGGATTGGTCTAAGTTTTGTTCCATTGTAGGTGGGTATAAAGTTTTTTAAAAACACATTAGTTTGTGGCAATTCTAAGAGTTGGTATTATGCTGGATGATACAGAAGGAAAGGTTACTTTAAAGCTATTTCAAGGAGTTAACTGACGATGAATTACGGTTCAAAGAAAATAATTTTCTAATCAAACTTTAATTTAAAAGGGATATGGGGGAGAAATCTTCCATTTATTATATGTAGTAAGAAGCTCATTCAAAATTAATTTAATATCTGAATTTTATGGTACATATCCCAGAATTTCACTGGTTTGTCTAATTTCTAAATAAGTCACCAATGAGAAGGAACCACAGTAATATGCAGTGGGGAGTTGAGAGCAGTAAGCAGTGACAATGCAACTCTAAGGAAATATGTGTTGGAGTTCCCGTTGCAGCTCAGTGGTTAACGAATCCGACTAGGAACCATGAGGTTGCGGGTTTGATCCCTGGCCTTGCTCAGTGGGTTAAGGATCCGGCATTGCCATGAGCTGTGGTGTAGGTTGCAGACGCGGCTTGGATCCCGAGTTGCTGTGGCTGTGGCGTAGGCCAGCGGCTACAGCTCTGATTAGACCCCTACCCTGGGAACCTCCATGTACCATGGGAGCGGCCCTAGAAATGGCAAAAAGACAAAAAAAAAAAAAAAAAAAAAGAAATATGTGTTAAGAGGAGTTGGGGATGTTTTGCCTTTTTTCTACATCTGAGAGGAAATACAGGGTGTTTAGAAATAAGAATCCTCCACTACTGACTTTCCAAGCTCCAAACCTACAGCAATGCAGGGAGGTACTCAGGAGATGGAGGAAGACTTCAGCCTCTTAGGAACACGTTCCAGAGCTACACCCAGGGGCCAAGGACAGTCTCCACCACGCCATGGGGGAGATGCTTACCGCAGCGGCAGGATCCCAACTCCTGCTGCACCAGCTCCAGTTTGGTTTGGCACTGGAAGCACCGACGGCGGCTTTTCTGTTTGGATCGGCTGGTTTCCTCGGGGCGTTCAGTACTCTCCAGTAGTCGTGGCCGTTTCACTGGCGAGGCCTCATTCTCAGACTGTGAATCTGAGCAAAACAACACATTTGGGGGTCATGGTTAGTGCCTGGCCCGGCAAGCACAGTTGATTAATGCACTGCCAAGCATTCTCCTGACCAGGCAACAGCCCTTTTCCAGGAACTGGACCTGTGTGAGCAAGACCCAATTCTGACTGGCCTGGATTATGCTGGACAAATTGTGACAAACATATACCTTCAGAGTTGACTTCTAACAAGCCAGGCCTGAGCTTAGGAGAGAAGGCAGAGGTGGCTCAATAGACATCACTTCTTGTTGTTTTTTTTATTTTTATTTATTTATTTTTTTGCTTTTCAGGGCCATACCCATGGCACAATGGAGGTTCCCAGGCTAGGGCTCCAATCGGAGCTATAGCTGCTGGCCTACACCACAGCAACGCATGATCCGAGCTGTGTCTGCAACCTACAACCGCAGCTCACAGCAACGCCGGATCCTTAACCCACTGAGCAAGGCCAGGGATCGAACCTGCAACCTCATGGTTCCTAGTCGGATTCGTTTCCAATGCACCACAACAGGAACTCCTCTTTGTTGTTTTAAAAAAGTCACCTTGGGAGTTCCCTTGGGGCTCAGCAGGTTATGAATCTGACTAGTATCCATGAGCATGTGGGTCTGATCACTGGCTTCACTCAGTGGGTTCAGGATCTGGCATTGCTGTGGCTGTGGCATAGGCCTGTGGCCACAGCTCTGATTCAATCCCTAGCCTGGGAATCTCCGTATGCCAAGGATGTGGCCCTAAAAAGACATACACATACATACATAAAAACAGTCATCTCTATGAGGAGACCGCTCTAGCTGGAAAGGGGATCCTCTCTTTGTACCCCTTCTCTGGGCCTAGTTGTTTTCTGCTTGTATTAGTTATTTATCTCCTCTTGGATCTTTGTCCTCAAGTAGACTATACTTCACCAGAGAAGGGACTATGTCTACTATTTCTTTTTCTCACCATGCTTAGCACAATTCCATACCCAAACTCGGTGTTTCATGGAGGGGGTGTCCCTAATCTTCTTTAGTAAAAACACATTTCTACTCCTAAGCACAACTAAATACATAAGAATCAGGTTCCAATACTGAAATCTATTCCACTTTTATTCAGAGTGAAGAAGTACCCTAGCTTGTTCACAGCCAGCTGTCCCACGGCCTCACTTGTGGGGTGGCACCGAGGCAGCACTTGGCACCACAACCCTAGGGCTGGTGCCAAGTTGGAAGGTGTTGTGTTGTGACAACTGTGTCTTAATAACCTCAAAAAAGACAAATGCAATAAAGTTCATGTCATAGGCAGGCTGTAAATTACTCTTGCCTTCAAAAAAAAAAAAAAAAAAAAGGCACAGCATCCAGGGAGCTCTGTACTCCCAGAATTGCTACCACTGCATAATGACGGTGCACCTCTTGCCAAGGTTGTGCTAAAATAAACCACCTCTGGAAGGGTGCCTCCTAAACAGACCCAGATTCCACCCCTTCTCACCCCTCCACCACCACCACCACATTGGTCCAGGCATCACCATCTCACCCAGCCCAGTGAAGTACTCTTCCTGGTCTCCCCGCCCTTCCCTTATCCCTACAGTCTATTCTTCACACAGCAGCCAAGCACACCTGTCAAAAATCAAGTTAGAATCACTTCACTCTCCTGGTCAAAATCCTCTAGTGGCCCTTCTTCTCAGAGGAAAAGTGCAGATACTTCCCCGACTCTCGGAAAGGGCCTGCATGATGAGGGGCCCTCTTCTTAGCTGTTCTCCCCCTCTGCTCCATCCACATTAGCCTCCTGTCTCCTGCCCGAGGGCCTTTGCACCTTCTGTTCCCTTTGTCTGAGATACCCTTTACCCCAATCCACAAGGGATCTCACCTCTTTTAAGTATTTTAAGCCGCCTTTTCAATGAAGTCCTCCCTGAAAACCTGGTCTAAACCTCTCTTGCCCCTTCTGTAGCCCTTCCCCTTCTCCTTTTCCTTCCCTTTGTTCCTCCACAGCACTGATCTTCTGACTTTGTCCCCTGGACAATACGAACTCCTGGAGGGCAGGACGTTTCATCTGCTTTGCTCACTAATGTGCCCTCCGCCTACAACTCAGCTTCTCCTAGGCAGTCACGATCTTCTGGTCAACGTGGCTCTAGTGAGAAGCAGCAGGCGCTGGCTGTATTTCAATGAAGGCTGTGGGTACGCCTTTCCCCAGACTCCCTCTGTGTGAAGATGCTACATGTCACCTGAGCACTCACTGGCCTCGACTGTGATGGCGTCTGCTCAGAGCCCTCCAGCCTACTGCATTGTGCCCTGAATTCAGAAGGCACACACCATTCTTGGCAATTGTAAACTTCATTTTTCATTTCATTTAGTCCTTCCAGTCCTACATGACGTTTTCCCCCAATACAAACCAACTAAACAAGGCCTTTGATGAAAACAATTGAAAGTAAGTTCAGCCTATTTCCCAGCTCTGCTGAGCAAAGCTGTCCAAATCTAGTCAGTGTGATGACTGAGGCAGCCAGAAAAGCTGGGACCCCTCCCCTTCCCCTACAAGAGCAACAAGCAACAATCTAAATGTAAATCATTACAAAGCAGCCAGCCAAAAGGAATTCACCTGGTATGAGCCGCATTGCTGGGGGGGGGGGGGGTCCTTTATTTTTAAACAAACTAACAATGGCACCATTTGTATTAATAACCCTACTTAGACCTTTTTTCCCTTTGGGTAACAAGAAAATTCTAGAGTAAAAGCTGTAACAACAACAACAACAAAAATTGTGTTTGTTCTGAGACAGGGTCCTAAATCTGGAGCATCCAAATAAGAAATTACCCCCAACTCCAGGGCAGTGAGGTGGGGGAGAGTAGAGAGACTAGGGTCCATACGAGAAGGGGAAGTATTTGAAGCCTTTGCATTATTAACCTGTTAAAATCCAGGGTGCCTTGATATGATGCCCGCACACCTGTAACAGAAAGATGAAGACTCGGACCCTCTTTCATTTGCCCTGTAAGATGACAGAACCTAATATATGTCTGGAAATGCAATGTTCACATTCAAAGCTGTTTCCCCAGTGAGACTGTCCCAAACTGTCAAAGGTGCTGTCTACCTACACAGCACCCACTTCCATTTCTAAAGCAAGCCTTTGCTATCAGAAGACAATTTACCTTCGGAATGGCAGTGCTATCCATGGCTATTTTCAATTAAGAGAGAAAGCGATGTGAATTTTCTGTTTTTTTGTTGTTGTTGTTGTTGTTGTTTTTTTTTTAGGGCCGCACCTGCGGCATATGGAGGTTCCCAAGGCTGGGGTCAAATTGGAGTTGTAGGTGCTGGCCTACACCACAGCCACAGCAATGCCGGATCCTTAACCCACTAAGCAAGGCCAAGGATCCACCCCACAACCTCATGGATACTAGTTAGGTTTGTAACCCACTGAACCACAATAGGAACTCCTGAATACAGCAGATTTTAATATACGATTCTTAAGATTGAGAAACAGAATTGATTATAATATAATCATAATCACCACTGGTCATCACCAAACAACCCAGCATGATGTAACCCCCAAAATGAGAAGGCTGTCCGGGCTCTTCTAATTCCCCACCTTGTTTCACCAATGAGCACCCAGTAACAACAAAACTAAGGAATAAGTCTGCATGGTCTCATGCTGAAATCCTCCTCTATCCATTCTACATTATATATAAAGACAACCAAGTTATTTGTTCTGGAGGCCAGGCAGCACTGGATGTTCCTGAAGCAGCAGGGTCCTAAGGTAGGTTTCTGATGCTGCCAACAGCTTCTGGCTGCGCTGAATCAGCCATCCTAAAGGACCAGCACCTGGCCCTAGTCAGTCCTCAGAGAGTCAATGTCTCAGCATCTGTATAAGCCCAAGACCAAAGGCATCCATGGATAGAAAGTCTGAGCCATGAGAAGCAGTCCTCAACACATCTAAACCAAGACAGATGAAATCTTTACCAAAATGTGCTATTTTTCAAAATCAAGGAACTGTTCCTAAATATTAAGAGATTCATAACTTTATCACTCTGAAATAAGCCCATGTATCCTTCACTCAATCAATTGTTTTTGTGGTTTTTTGTTTTTTCTTTCTTGGCCACCTCACAGCATATGGTGTTTCCAGGCCAGGGATCATACCCAAGCCACAGTTGTTACCTACACTGCCGCTGTGGCAACGTCAGATCCTTAACCCATTGTGCCAACCCGGCAATTGAACCTGTGACCTGGTGCTGCAGAGACACCGCTGAGCCCACTGCACCACAGCGGGAACTCTTCAATGCTCTATTAAATGCAAAGGAATCTCTGCGCCCTCTAATGCTCCCAACCACAAGGAGGGAGGGGAAATAACCCCCTAAACTATTTACCACCCTTCACATGCTGCCATCCAGGAAGGTGACTGTGTTATATATAACTTCTTAGCGAAGCAAACCATTCTTTGGCATTTCCTCACAAGTCAACTTAGTGTTTTAATTAGAAGCTAATGAAATAAATAGCGGTCTACAGGATTATCATCATGTCTGCATAAGAAATTTACATCTCCTCTGCTAATTACTTAATGAAACCTGTGCCATGGGGAGAGCTGCCTAAATAAGAGAAACAGATGTCCAGGACAGGGATTCTAATTACATAATAATGAAATAAATAATTCAACTATTCAATTATAAATTTAATGCCAATTTTAAAGGACTACCAGAAAGAAAACGTCCAAATATGGCCAACACTAAAGGAACTTGCATCTATTGTCCATATTTGAATAAATTAAACTTTGACTATATACCTTTTGCTCACAAACATTATTCTTATTACCCTGAAACATTTTCAATTTCCTAAACAATGAAAAACACATACCAGTCTACTTGCATAATCTGAATCTGAGCAGTAAGGGTTAAATGTAGAGAGAAAGGTGAACAGAAATAACTCTCATCTGCAGCTTTAACTGTCAGAAGAAACATGTCCTTGCAAGGAGCATGCTCATTAGCAGTAGGAGGAGATGTAGCAGCAAGCTAGAAACTGCTCCCACCCCAGGAGTTAGGAGTGACTTCTAATTAAAGTCCTCTATAAAGGGCCAACAAAGCACATTTTTCCCCAGTATGCTTTTTCTTGAGAACATAATCTAGTCTGTACCCACACAAGTGCTGCCCACATGCCTATGCCAGGCTCACAGTTCTTGATACTCACCAGACCCCCTCTTCCTCTGCCTACATTTAATAGAATGAGGAAGACACTACATCAGATCTCCTAGACAGAGGAAAGTCTGATCAAGAATCATAATGTGATTAAATGAGAAAGGAAAATCTTAAGAAAAAGCATTTTATCTATCAGTTTCCTAGAATTAACCATTTCTTAATTTATGACAAAGAAACAAGTACAGTGATTTTAAAAATATATAATTCTCTGAAGAGAGAAAGTCTTCTAATTGTACTTTCCTAGCCAATAGCAGAAAAGTAACGGTAAGACTTTCAATTTAGGAACACAGTTTAAGTGCAAAACTTGACTGCAGACAACAAACAAACCTACTTCTTTTAAAATTCTGTTTCGTCTCTGACAGAAATTCACATTTGTTCCTTACTGTCACTGTTCTTGTCTTTATTACTCATGTTCTCTGCTGAAATTTTCCAAATAAATTGTGTCAGGCCTGTCAGAGTTGTATCCCAATTTTTCTTAATCTCCCATCACTGTGTAGCTGGCAGCCCGCACTCAACAGGGACTGCTAACCACAACCGTGTCCTTGTGACATCTCAGTCAGGCTCCTGACCCTCTGTACAAGCCACCACTCAGATTCGGAATAGGGGAGTGGGAGAAGCAAAGTGACAACAAAGAGACGGAAGACTTCTTCTATTTGCTCCACCCCCACCTTCCCTCACTTCTAAGAAAGAAAGATGAATCTGTTTAATCTCAGGCTCTATGACAGCTTTTGAGGTACTCAATCAGTTTTTTTAGAACCTATCACAGCCTCTTGACAGATTGACATTTATGATCCCAACAGCCTGTGCAAACATCAGTAAGAGCAATAATTAATGAACCCTCACACATCACTGCTATCTTTCCTTTGACCATTTAAAAGAAGCTTAAGCCGCTCAAACCTCAGGTCCGTGAAATACCACATTCTCACTGGAAAAACTGATAAAAAAACAAACAAAAACACTTTAAAAAAATCTGTTTTATATGTATTTCTGTTTCTCCTCCTGCTTGCTTTCAGTGTATTAGATTCATCCTCCCCTGGCTTCTTACCCTTTATGCCATAAGAGACTTCATAAGAGAAAACTCCCTCATTACCCATTAAAATTTTGTTTCTACTTATTCTACTAGAATCCACCCACTTCTTTCTTATCTTCCTAATGGTCCTAGAACTATTTTGGAATAGCACGCCTGTTAAAAAGCTATTCCACAGAGAAAGAAGTTCAAGTCTTTGGAAAAAAATTTTGTGGAGAATGCCTTTTCATTTGATACATAATACAAAGATGAATCTAGCTTGAAATGCTTCCAGCATGCCATGTCTTACCATAACCCTTTTAAGGGTCAGGCACTCTCAAACTGCCAGGCCACACTACTGTTCAGCATTAACCCCTCTCCTCTCCATCCATCTCCACGCCCGTCTCCCCAGACTACTTTCTCTGGCTCGCTCCTCTGCTACCAAAGCTGTCTTGAGGATGGCCTCGTCTATCACAGCCTCAGGCTGAAGGCAGACCTCTGACGCTTCCTCCCTGCTGGGAACACAGCATCAGGAGACCTGGGGTGATCAATGAGCAGAACCAATTAACTTGGGAGCACATCTCAACTTTTGGAGTCTCTGTCCTCCTTGGTCTGCTTAAAAGACAGAAGGCACCAGAAATCTTGGGGGTAACTGTACCATCTAACTGTCTGGTTTCGATCTTCAAAACAGCAATGCAGAGGCTACTTGTGTAGGAATTTTTCTTGATTGGAAGATAGCTTAAAGAGCAGAGAACACATGAAGTCACAAGTCATGATAATTTGCACCCTTCATGAAATAAGTACCTATTATGTTCCAAAGGCATGTTTGAAAGACTGGGATCAGATTCTCACTTCCTCATGGCTCATCTTCCCCTCTGACTGCTGTTAGACAAGAAGATGCTGGAAGCTGATTTTGGTGGCACACTCTGACACCAGAGAAAAGCAATGATAAATTCATCAAAGGATCATGCAGGAGAAGCTAATGGGCTGTGGGGAGAACAGCTCATTAAATAAAATAATCTTAAATGAAATCATGGCATCAGAGTCCAACAGGTCTAAAGGGTTAAGGTCTAAGATCTAAAGTGAGGGTTTTTCCCTCAACTGTTCTTCCTGTCTAATCTGTCTGCCTTGTATTACTTTTTCTTTCCTATTGTGCTGTCTAGGCTTTCTAGTAAGATGCTAAAACAGGAGAATTGAGAGAGGACATTTTTGCCTTGTTCTAACCTCAGAAGTATTTAGCCTTCACCCAATTTTTTATTTTGAAAATTTTCAATATAGAAAAGTTGAAAGAATAATACAATACCTGTGTACACTCCATTCAGATTCAACAACTGTTAACAAACCATCTATCACTTTGCTTTACCTCTCCCCTCCAAATTTATACATCCCAACACTGAACCATCTGAAAATAAGCTGCAAAATCAAAATACTTCATGTATATACATTTAATAAGAGTATTACTTTACATGACCAAAATATCATACTCAAGAAAATTAAGAATAACATTTTAATCCCATCTAACATTTAGTCCATATAGAAATTATCTTCAGTTTTCAAAGGCATGTCCCATCAAGCTACATGTGTTATATTTTAATCTAGAACAGTATGCCTCTCAAATTGTTCATTTGTTCATTTATTCAAATGACATGGACTTTTTGGACAGTCGGTTAGTTTTCCTGTGGGACATACCACCATCCTGGATTGATTGGTTGATTCTTTCTCTCTCTTTCCTTTTTTTTGGTGGGGGGGGGGGTGGAATTGGAGGTGCAGGTGCCAGCCTATGCCACAGCCACACCAGATCCCACTTCTTTGACCTACACTACAGCTCAAAGAACACTGGATCCTTTAACCCACTGAGCAAAGCCAGGGATCAAACCCACATCCTCATGGATACCAGTCAGGTTCTTAACCCAGTGAACCACAATGGAAACTCCCTCTTTCTATCTATTCCTATTGGCATCATTTACTTGTTTGTAAGAAAGGAGTTTTTTACTGTATACCTCCTGTTTCATATTTAAGGCCAGAAATTAAAACTTCCTGCAAGCCCCTGACAAACCCACATGGTCGGAGAATTGGCACAAGGAAGGGCAGGTGAAGCAGGGTAAGCACTGTGTAACTAGCCCAGATCCCACTGCATCTTGGCAGTGAGGGAAGAGATGTTCTTCCTCTAACCTCCTCCACTGCACACCTGTAATACAAGACATCAGGATACAGTCCATCTGTGCCTTGGCAAGGAATGGATGCTGAGGCGAACATTAGGAGATGACATAGCTATTGTTAGCTATTAGTAATTAGCTATTAGCTATGATTCAGAACATGACTTCTAAAACTCTGATGGCACTGCCTGTGACTGAAGTTGGTCCCAGAAAGCCACAAATCATTCTCCAATTATCTCCTTTCCAATAGCTTCCTGGCCTTTTTCTGATTGCCTTTCCCCTCCGAACAGGTTTACACTGCCGCTAGTTGTTCCTACAAGACATCTCGCCATTGCTGAATCACTCAACTCTTTAAACCTAAAGAAAATCTTCATCAGAATAAAAAACATAAAGCAAAAGCCCAGAAAGCTTCACTTGCAAAAAAATCACAATCTTATTGAGTAAAATAATATTCTTGGTTTATCTGATTTAATTTATTTAAAGCCTCTAGATTAATGACTACTCTGTTCAGAGCCAAAACAATGGTCAATATTTTATTAATTAGTTCTCAGGCACCTACTGTGTGCCAGGCTTTGAACTGACAAATCAGACCTGCATATAGCAGTAATCTCTGCTCAAGAAGTCACGGTCCAGAAGGAAAATCGTAAACAAATTAACCTACAGCACACTAAATGGCCTATTAATATATGAACAGAATGCTACAAACATAAAATGTGGAAATGATAAATTCTGCTGAGGATGTGAGTAGGAAGTAGAAGAAGGAGAGGTCAAAAAGGTACCTCTTGAATTAAGAACTATATTGTATATAAGGAGACAGGTGGTTCTTAGCCCATATTTGTCATCCTCATGTTCACTGCTGTTAGCTATGCTTTTCGGAACACCATGTATACAAAAGTTGTTGCTCATCTTACCCTCTACCTCTCCTCTTCACCCAAAATAGTATCAATTAGTACATTCTTTCATGGTCTGGGGAGCAAAGGTATTGGAGAATACCTGTTGGATGGGTTTTCAAGGAAATAAAGCTGCTGTTTATCTTTTCCTTCTTTGACTCCAACTGGTTCCATTTTTTTTTCCCTTGGGGCTCACAAACATCTCAATGTCAATGGCCAAATTAATTTTCCATCATGTTCATTAACCTTAATAGTGGTCTATCTGATCAGACACATACCTGGCTTTAAAACTGCAAATTTTTATCAGAAATCTTTCAAGCTCATTTTCTCATTATTAAATAATTTTTTACTGATTTTTTTTCCATTATAGCTGGTTTACAGTGTTCTGTCAATTTTCTACTATATAGCCAAGGTGACCCAGTCACACATACACATTCTTTTTTCTTACATTATCATGCTCCATCATAAGTGACTAGGTATAGTTTCCAGTGCTATACAGCAGGATCCCATTGCTTATCCATTCCAAAGGCAATAGTTTGCATCTATCATTATTAAATAATTTATTCTGAGATAATTGTAGGTTCAAATGTAACTACGGGCAATAATCAAAAAAAACCCATCCTTCACTCAGTTTCCCCAATGGTAACATCTTGCAAAACCCTAGCACAATGTCACACCCAGGATTCGAATGTTGATACAGTTAAGCTACAGAACATTTCCTCGCCACAAGGCTCCCTCATGCTGACTTTTACAGCTATGCCTACTTCCCCCTCTCCTCTCTGCTCCATGGCAAACCCTATCCTCAATTTCTAAAATTCTGTCATTTCAAGAATGTCATTTATATGGTCATACATGAACATATAGATAGAATCACATGGTATATAACCTTTTGTTCAAGCTCATTTTTAAGATCACTCATCACAAAAGGGATTCCTTAAGTTACGTTTCAGGAATAACTGCAATAATAATCACTAACACAAAGCACTTATTCTGTGCTGGGACTCTTTAAATGCTTTTACATACATTAACTCATTTAGCTTTTATAACGATGATATGTATGAGGTAGATACTATTTTTACCTGCATTTTAAGATGAGGAACTGAGGCATGGGTTAAGTGAGCTGCTGAAGATCAAACAACTAGTAAGCAGAAAGTTGGAATGTGAACCCAGAGTCCTTGCTCTTAACCACTATGCTGTCCTGTCTCCAACTGTCCTACTTCAAGACTCTATCTATTTCTGCTCTTCCATGAGGGTACTTTATCGTGAAGGTGAATTTTTGCTACTTCTGCTTCTACTACTTCCTATGTCTACAAAGACCCTACTGCCTCTGGGATTTGGGGGGTGGGGGGAGATACTGGGGCTACGTATGGGAATGAAAAGAAGCACCTCTCTCTGGTCCACTTAGAATCTTCTTATCCAAACATGACAGTGCACTTCCTCTAGGATCCATCTCAGCTGAATAACCCTACTTGTCCTCTGCTCTTGGAATATGATTTATAAGATTTACTCCTCATCCCGTTTTCTTCGTATTTCTGCTAACTCTCCAAGTATCTCTGAATTGCAGTCATAGTATTTTATTTATATGAAATAAACTCATTTTTTTTCTTTCATCTTTATTTTAAAAAAAATCTGTCCACAGAAGTTTATTATTTGTAGCATGATGCAAAAAATAATTTCTCTCCAATAGCAAAGGAAAAGCCAATTATTTTTATTTGAAATTTTATTTCATTCAATGGTCAGAAAAGGTAAAACATACCTTCTCCCCTTTATATGTGTCCCACAGGCAGAAGTCAAAGCTTCCTCTTCTCAACTACCCTGATAGCTTCCTTTGGCTCATATATCAAGTCTTGTTAAAAAGGCACAAATGAGGGTGAGTAGCCCAACCCATAAACCACTCCTGGGTTCATCTGAAAAAAGGTGCGGTGGCCAAATGCCTGATTGTTTGTTAAATGCCATTCCTTCTGTACTATTTACTTAAAAGATTATCACTAGGAGCTAGATTCTGGAGGGTTGGGTGGTCAGCTGAACCCTTCAGACTGGCAATACAATGATCATCCTTTATAGCTGGTACTGGCCTGGTACCACTTCCTTGTGTTAGCTTCTCCATTAGCAAGACTTGTCCTGCCTGCCCAACTAAACCATATAACTTTCCCCATAGATTTTTCAGTTACTCACTATAACTGACAAATTACCCTCAAGAGATGATCTTTCCTTTTTTATAACCTGCTTGGGTATTTTAGAGTTCAACAACATTACAATGCATTGATTTTTTAAAAAATATTACGTTTATAGCATCTGTAGAGTACAGGATAAGGTAGCACCATTAAGATGAGACAAATAGAGAGAGAGCAAGATTAAGAAACCCAAGAGAA
Source organism: Phacochoerus africanus (assembly GCF_016906955.1). NCBI lineage: Eukaryota > Metazoa > Chordata > Mammalia > Artiodactyla > Suidae > Phacochoerus > Phacochoerus africanus. The sequence goes on along the minus strand of NC_062552.1, from coordinate 34,895,686 downwards.
ATATGTACTTCTCAAAGGCCACAAGCCTTTCTGTTCTATGACCACAAGGGTTCTAAAACTCTTAAAGTGCTAAGACTTGTCTTGAACACCACGTTTTCCAGTATTTCCAGAAAACTAAGATTAGCCAGTTTATTTTCAATTATCCAAAGAAAGGGAAATTTGAGATACTCTATTAAGTCACTATATATTCAGATTTGTAACTTACGACTGTGTCTATGGCAGGCAATACTATTTTCATTTAGTTTCTTTTAACATTCATTTAGAAGTTACATTGCCTAAAAATATGGAGTAAGTCTTCTGCTTACTCTATAGTTACAAGAAACCTAGATTTTTCATATTATACCTTATAAAATCATTCAACTGTTTTTTGGGTTTTATTTTTTTGTCTTTTTGCCATTTCTTGGGCCACTCCTGCGGCATATGGAGGTTCCCAGACTAGGGGTTGAATCAGAGCTGTAGCCATGGGCCTACGCCAGAGCCACAGCAACGCGGGATCCAAACCGCGTCTGCAACCTATACCACAGCTCATGTCAACGCCAGATCCTTATGTACTGAGCAAGGCCAGGGATGGAACCCACAACCTCATGGTTCCTAGTTGGATTCATTAACCACTGAGCCACGACAGGAACTCCTCATTCAACTGTTTTGAACACCTATGTAGTACATGTGACTAGAGCCACTTCTTCCTACTGGTGACTTTCATTTAGCAAAAGCCAGGAGGAAAGGGACATGCCAGAAGTATTTAAATAATACTGTACCCCCATATCTTGGTTTCCAAAGCATGAATGATTTGCCCAAGGGTTAATCTGATTTGGTCTTTGATTTTGTCAGGAAAACTGAAAATAGGTGCCTTTTATGGAAAAACACTTGAGTAGGAGGGTAGAGAGAGGAAGAGGACATGGGTAAAGATGGCTTTTTATTAAAAACATACATTCACACAAAACGTCTAACATTCCCACGCAAGTCATCTCACCTCTATGAAGCTCACAACTGTTTGGTCTGCTTGACTTACAGTGTAAGCCTCTAGGCACAGGAGCAGAATCAGCTATATTTAGTACTCCACTGGTGCCCCACAACAAAACAACAACAACAACAACAATAAGGAACATCTCTATAACAGAAGACAAATTCCTAAGGATGGTAATCTTGCAATGAGAGACTGTCATCCTTTGGGCTGTGCTCCAGGTTTAATGTACAGGCTGGGGAATGTCTGAAAGTTTCTGTTTTGCTATTTTAAAAAAAAATCACCTTGAATGCATAACTAAGCAGATGCTAAAATTAAATAGCTGATTTGTTTTAAACTATTTCTGTTTCTAATTTAGCATCAACTTAATTCAGTTCCTCTCTCTACCTATCACTTAGTTTCTTCCACCCAAGATTCTGTCTTTTGACTCATTACTCCCAGTGTAAATCCTTAAGCTTATAAATAAGTATGTCTGTGCCTCATTTTAACTCTTTCCAATGTGAGGCTAAATGAACCTAAAGTTAGAATTTAACCTGAGGAAAAGAATGCCAAGAGAAAGCCTTGTCCTGGTCCCTCCTACCGCCCCTGAATGAGTACGTTAGGCGTCCACTGCTCAGGGTTGTAGCAGTGTTGATACAGGTGCTACCAAGTGTGTAGAAGGTTGAAGAAAGCTGCCTCAGGAAAATGGTTTATGAAGAAAAAAGAAGTAACCCCATTTGTAAAATGACCTGCTGAAAACCAGAGGCAAGAAATTCTGCCCAAAATTATCACCAAGGTTATCTTTAGTCCATATCTGAAACATGAGAGGAATAAGCATCTAACGTTTTAACCTCAATTCAAAACACCACAGATCAACACACTTCACTTAAAGAATTATTATTTATCACATTATGTCCACACTATAAACCATACTAAAAAATCGACTCTAAATTTTATCAATGATTAACTTCCAAATTTTAAAAATTATATGTAAGATAATACCTTGATTTTAAGAATAACACACTGAAGGTTTTAGTATAACAAAGATAATTACTGAAATAGTTAGGGATATGGATAGAACACACACACATACACACACACACGCTCTAAGGGCAAGAGCAGAGAGAACACAGAAAACCAATGTGGTAATAAGCATTTAGAGAAACTAGGTGAGGAAGTACTTAAGAATTCTATGGAATCTTCATGTAAAGTTTCTATAAATCCGAAAGTGTGTTAAAAAAGCAACAACAACCATATCCTAGAGTAGCCATACTTGGAAATGACTGGCTAGAGTGCCTGTTGAATTCCTTCCCAGAAATGTTAGTTCTGATGGGCGAGTACATGCAGACAGTTGTTAACATGCAATCACCAGTAAGGTCAAAGCTCCTGCTTCTCCAGGTGTGCAGTTAAGTCAACACTTTAATTATCAGTAGTTTTTAACTTAATGTAGTTAAGTACACTTTAATGATCAGTCACAAACTTCTACATGTCACCCTCTTAGTTTACACTTCCTCCAGTTCTAATAAGGACCCATTTTTAATTGCATCACTTACTGCAATGGCTGTTCCAGGAAGGATGATAACCAAGACCTTAAGATGTGATTTTTTATTTATTTTTATTTTTTGTCTTTTTGCCTTTTCTAGGGCGGCTCCCGCGGCATATGGAGGTTTCCAGGCTAGGGGTCTAATCGGAACTGTAGCCACCGGCCTACACCAGAGCCACAGCAACGTGAGATCTGAGCCTTGTCTGCGAGCTACCCCACAGCTCACGGCAACGCTGGATCCTTAACCCACTGAGCAAGGGCAGGGATCGAACCCACAACCTCAGGGTTCCTAATCGGATTCATTAACCACTGAGCCACGACGGGAACTCCCTTAAGATGTGATTTAAATCCTAGAAATGGATTTATCAACAGGATGCCAAAGAAAAAGTAAGTCTGAATTCTTGTCAGTTACAAGAAATATCAGTTAAGGCTAAGCTGGAAAAGAGACTGTGCCTCAGCTAATACCTCCCATTCAAATCAGTACTACACAAGTTTCCTCCTTCAGCCCAGCTTTCTTTTAAAAGTTACCCTGTATATATTTGAACATATAATTCAAGCTATAATGTAATAACATCTTTGGAAAAGAGTTATTCAACTTTCTCTAGGAACAAATAAGTGGTGTGCAATATATTTTTCAAGTAAATCTTGGCTATGTTCGAAGTAAAAATCTAAAGATTGTCTCCTGTATTGTTTCTCCACCCCTTTCTAAATTAACACAAAATTAACAATTTGAGTTAAATGCCCTCTTTTCTTGCTTATATATGTATGCATTCTTAATAAGTTTTGAAAGGGTAGATGGATGTGGGAAATGCACAATATGTAACTAATTCCCCTGTCCACTGAGCTAATAGAGATGTGGTTTATTTAAAATTCTGAGTTGTGGCTCTGATATTTGGGAATGGCTCTGAAACTCTGTGGGTAGATACTGGTAATGAAACAGAGAATTCAGAACGGAGGGGAGCATAAGGCCAAACAAGCTTTTATAGCAGTGTGTGTATATGTTCTAAAAATAATTATACATATGTGGTGGGAGGCTGGTTAACTGAGCCCACAGAGAGTCACTTGGCTGTTCAGATAACTAATCACAATATAAAGTCCCCCATGACAAGAATGCTTCCAAGGTTGAGCTGTCTGATTTTTTTATCATAAAGAAGTAAATTTATTGGCTAAAGTTCCCTCATGTTGTTGATTTGGATGCAACAGCCAGTCTTTTAACTGCAAGAAAACTATCAACCCTCCGTGTCTCCTAAATTGTGTGTGATCTGCCCCAGAAAGGAGGAGTTCTCAATTATAAGTATAAAAGCTTAGAGACGAGCTCAGAAAATAAGAGTATTTTTGGGGGTGGGGAAGGCAAGCTTGAGAAATTTCTGTAAGAATTACTTTCTCCCAATACATAAAATCTTACTTTTAAAATAAGGCCTATAGGGGAGTTCCCGTCGTGGCGCAGTGGTTAACGAATCCGAGTAGGAACCATGAGGTTGCGGGTTCAATCTCTGCCGTTGCTCAGTGGGATAATGATCCGGCGTTGCTGTGAGCTGTGGTGTAGGTCGCAGACACAGCTCGGATCCCACGTTGCTGTGGCTCTGGCGTAGGCTGGCAGCTACACTTCTGATTAGACCCCTAGCCTGGGAACCTCCATATGCTGCAGGAGCGGCCCTAGAAATGGCAAAAAGACCAAAAAAAGAAAAAAGAAAGAAAAAAAAGAAAACACAAAAACACACACACACACAAAATAAATAAAAAAATAAAAAATAATAAAATAAGGCCTATAAACTGAACAAAAAAGTTTGATCTTCCTGTTTTGATACCAAATTTTCTTAAGAAAGGGTTTTCTGGGCTTCTTGTCACTCACAGCCCTCATTGGTTCAAACAGGGCTGCTAAATGCCCTCACCTGGTCCCTTGACTGCCCTTCTTCTTCCCATGTCTGCACTCTCCCACCAGAACTGCTTGGCCTGAGGTCCTCATTACCAGTTTCTGATTCCACTCCTCTTTCCAACCTGACACGTGAGTTACTTGAGTTTTCTCACTTTCCTCCACACTCCCTCAAATTTCCCTTTACCCTCCTCAGGTACCTTCTGCCCACATCTCCATTTCCTTTGAGCATTTATCAGGCACTATGTTAGGTACTTTAAATGGATAATCTTATCTCCCTCAAAACAATCTGATGGCTGCATCTGTTATTCAAGAGAAGAGAAAATCAAGGCTCACGGAGAGGTCCAACAACTACTCTTCCAGTTACATGGTTGTAAAAGAGGGCCCTGGAATGTAAACCCAGGGAGTCTGCCTCTAGAGCCCACATTCTCAATCACCAACACCTGTACCCCTCTTCCCCTGAGAATTAGGGGCTTTAACCTGGGTTTACTCCGATCCCCTAGATTTTCAAAAAACAACAACATTCTATTGAGGCTACCTTTCCTTTTTGTGTTCCACAAATGATTAAATGAGGAAGAACAATCCTGACTCTGTCCCAGATAACTTCCATCAAGAGAAATAAACACATTCTCCTCTGACTCCTCCACCCAGGCCCAACTAAAATAAAAGCACAAAAATAGTAAGAAGAATGAACCCACCATAATAAATATAACCAAATGTGTTTAACATAATCAGCAAGAGACTTTAAACATATTTCTAGGTGTTGAGAGCAATGGGAATGGGTTAAGGCTGAAGCGTGGTGAGTGCAGAGGCAGTAACCACCACATACCAAGGCAGTCGGTCTTAGGAGAAGCAGAATGAACAGCAGAGCAGAAAGCAGAGCATCCACTGAAAAGTGTATTTGTAAAACCACTGTACTGATTTTGGCAGCAGGCTACAATTACCTGGCAAAAAATTCCGGATAGCTCCTGTCTAGAAAAAATGAATGACCCACCCAACAAAGCTGTTTCTCTGGCTCCTCCTCACAGTCACCTCCTCCTCCTTTCCTCCTGACAGCCTGGTGGCAGGCTCTCCACTTTCCCAAAACAAATTCTGCCAGTTAACACCTCTTCCCCACTCCATTTCACAGAGAGCTCCCAGTAAAAATTCCCATTCAAGAAAGGTGCATGGTAGGTACCCTTCCCACCCATCCAGGCTTTTTTTTCTTAAAAGTCAACAGAAAACCAAGCTTCACCAGGCAAAGGAGGAGGAGAACCTGAAGAGGGAAGGAAAAGACTAAGACTTCCTAGAAAAATTGGCCTCAAAGCAATCACAGAGAACTCAGCAAAGAGAGGAGAACAAGTCCAACCACTAACTAATATACTCGAAAGACATTCCTAAATAATAGTAATAGTCACAAACAAGAATAGGATACTATGAAAAAGAAACCTTCAGAGAAAAAGAACAACAATCTTCACAGTCGAAAGAAGAGGAACAAAATAAAGTCAACAGAAGCACCTGAACACAAAGGAGTTGGAGACTATAAGAAAGGGGTTAAGAGAAAAGATCACCAATCTAGCACGTCCAACATTTGTACTATGAGTCCCCAAAGAGAAGGAACATTATTGGATTGGGGAACAGCAAAGACCATCTGCAGTTCCATGCAGTCTTCAGATCTTAGGGCCCAACAAGTAGTCAGCATCTTGAATGAGGGAAAAAGAGGACGACCACGGGATACTTTACATTTGAACACCAAGGATAAAAACCTGATCCCAAGAGTTCAGAGGTGGAAAAATCCTAGATATACACTGATAAAAATGAAAATCGGTGCCATCTGACTTCTCAGTAATAACACGGAATGCTACAAGGGAGCAATAATTTTCATCCTAGTCAAACTTTCCATGAAGCCGGAGGCAGAAAAGACATTTTCAGATACGTAAGAACCCCAACACTCTTTCTCTTAGGAATTTACTTGGGAGTTGTAGTCCCAAACATAATGGAATAGAAGAGAGAACAGTAAAGGGAATTTCTGGGGTGACATAATAAACTTAAAGAACATATAGTCTAGACTGGAGCAGAAAGAAGGGTGGGCTCCAGGAGGAAGGTCTTAAGTGAAAGGCATAAACTCAAGTTAGAAAAAAAAGGAAGTGTAAGTGCCAAGGGAAAAAACTCAATTAAAAATTACAATCTACATATAAAGCATCTGCAACCTACACCACAGCTCAGGGCAACACCAGATCCTTAACCCACTGAGCGAGGCCAGGGATTGAACCTGCATTCTCATGGATACTAATCAGGCTCATTACCACTGAGCCACAACAGGAACTTCGGAATGTAGCATGATTTTTGAGCAACTGATGGAATATAACAACAGCAAAAAAACCCCGACTGGCTTTGATGTAGGAACATTCTCCTTAAAGGCCCAGGCATTGTGACTGCAGACCCATAGAAAAAGAAATCTATTCTTAGCATATAACTTGGTCTCCTGACAGGGAACAACATTTACAGAGTCACAATAATGTGAATAGCATTTATTGGCTTTCAATTTTTAGAAACAACCTATGGACATAACATGGAAGATTTGCTTGTAGTCACAGGCCAAAAGAAAACAGTTAATAACTCTGACAATATAAAAAGTACAAATGTAGCTGACAGTAGGTATGATGAGGAATTATCTCTAATCAGAGCATAGGTACTTATAGTTTAAGAAATGGTTCTGAAAATCGATGGATCAAGAAAAAAAAAAAAGACTGAACGTAAGTAATATAAATACAAAATGTTGGGATGAAGAACAGTTTGAGTTAAATCTTCATATTTCCTACTAACTGACATCTCAAAAAGTAGGGATATAAAAGTATTTTTCTTCTTTCTTCCACAATTAATAAAGGTAACCTAAAGAATGAAAGTACTAAGATAGAGACTGTCAAGAGACAAATGCTGGTCAGGTTTGAGGGGTGGGGCTGTCTCTAGACTGTTTTTCTCTTACAAACTACTTTGGTTATGATGTGTTGCCTGGTGTTACCTTTGTAAAAATGAAAATATAATTAAAAAACAAGAAAGGAGTACCGCTTGTTCTCTCCTTGCTCTTTTCTTCTGGGTTAAATTGCAGGAGCCAGAGAATGTCTCACTTTGGCCCACGATAAATATAAACTATTTAATGACAGTTTGGATTAGCTGCTACTTGGAAATCCTTTTTTCTCCCTCTTCAGTCTACAGTAGTTCCCTCAGTTTTCTACCGCTACTGATAGCTGTTTATCTATTTATTCAGAAAATGACAGGCCTTCGAGGATGAACTCCATAGTTCATCTTGTCTCACCTGTCTATATATATTAAGAGAGAACATCTATTTATCTATATCTGTATCTCTTGGCTTAAACTCTAGGAGAGAAGTAATGCTTCTGGGCTTCTGCCTCTAAAGAATCTTGTTTGTGTATCTCTTCTCTCCTCCTCTAACATTTTCCATTTCTTTCTTTTCCTGTGTACTTTTAATTTGTTATCTCAACAAGGGCACAGTATTTCTCCATTCTAGCCACCTCCCTGTTTCTCCCTCCAGTCACCACTATTTATTGGTGTGTATGTGTGTGGGGTTTTTTTTTGGTTGGTTGTTTTGCTTTTTGCTTTTTAGGGCTGCACCCTTGGCATATGGAAGTTCCCAAGCTAGGGGTCAAATCGGAGCTGCAGCTGCTGGCCTACACCACAGCCACAGCAACACAGGATCCGAGCTATGTCTGCAACCGGCATTACAGCTCATGGCAATGCCAGATCCTTGATCCACTGAGCAAGGCCAGGGATTGAACCCATGTCCTCATGGATACTAGTCGGATTCCTTTCTACTGCAGCACAATGTGAACTCCCTATTTATTGGTTTTCAATGGCTAACTCCGAACGACTTGTCTGCTGCCTTTATTTCCTTGTTGTCAAATGCCTCTTTAAGGCCCTCTCATCAGGCTTTGGTTTCCACCACATTACACTAACTTCTGCGACAGCTGTCCTTAGTCCGCACATTTCCTGGCCCCTTTTTTTCAGTGCAACTTTCATGATGTTGAATGAAGTTTTCACCTTTCTTCAGCTTCCTTAACTCACCAGCTCCTCTTCTCTTTCCCAGCCCCCTAAGTACAAACCCTTCTTCTGTATTCATTCCCTTAGCCACCTTCCATCACTGCTTCTAGATAGATGATTTCCAGACTAGGTCTACATTTATAACTTTCTACAGGACTATCTATAATAACCTAAATTTTTGCTTATCAAAAGCTGAAAACAGTTTCAACCAGTTTTCCTCCCACTCTCTCCTAGCCATCAGTCACATCTTTCTTCCTTCTGGCCCCCAAGTTTATAGCTTTGCAATGCTTTCTTCAGTCTACTCTCATCAGCCATCAAATCCTGTTATTATTATTTTAAAACATTTTTTTCTGAGTTATCCTTCTTCTTCCATTCCATTGGCCATTACCCACAGAACACGCTGAATGAATCGGTTCTCTGGTATGTCAAATATTAAATTAAATGCAAAAGGAAAAAAAAAACCTATCCATATAACCCAGTGGCAAGACATTTTACACATTGAAGGCCTTCCCTATCACATTAATTCTTGGTTTATCTGGTTTGTAATATTGAGATTATCATACATCAGGCTTCCTTAAAATAAATTAAGGCATCACATAATGCCACAGAAAAATTACAATGTCTCTAACAGTGGGAAGACTCCTAATAGGTAAGTTTTGAAGGTACTGCATAAAGAGGTGTATTCATTTAAAGGCATAAGTTAACTACCAGAATGCTCATAAACTCCTGGATCAAACTGGTAAACCCTTTCAAAGCACTCCTCTGAGGCTCTGCTAAGATTTCCCCTATCTCAAAGGTCTAATGACTATGATTTAGTGAAGTTAAGTGATCAAAGTTGAAAAGAGCTGTATCTCAATTTTCCTAAGTATCAGGTGCTTATCTGCTACTCAAAAGCTTTGCCAAGTCATATTTGCAGTTTGCTGTTCACAAGAAAACACAATCCTCACTGCTAGACTTTCCCTTCACATTCCAGTACCCCTTTATCACACGTGCTGACTCTAAGGCACTGAATTCTAAGCATTTCATCAGGAAGATAATTCTTTCAAAGAAAAAAAATCATTAGTATCATATTTGCTCTTAATGACTAGCATAATTTATCCTCCCTGTTTTAAAAACAAACATTAGTTACATTTCTTGCTCTCTAAAGCTGGAATTAGTTGTATTTATGTTTCTGTACTTATTCTGTCTCTTTATGGTATAAGCTCCCAGGGGCAAGATGTATGCTTATCACCTCTTTGGCATGTTCCTACAGAAACTACTACAGGACCCTGTCACAGCGGTCTTTTCATGAAGTACTAGACTGGTCTTCAGCTCGTCCTATATTCCATGTAAGCAACCACTTCCGAAGGTGTGATCTATAACCATGACAGCAGGCAATACAATAAGATCACAGCTTTAATCGGCCATGATTATGAAATATTTCCAAAACTCTTCACAAGGTGGGGGTGCCTTAGAAGCAGAAACAGGTATGAGAAATAAATGCCAGTCCACCTGCTGGCAGGGAGGCAATGGGCCTGCCTCTCCAGATAAATGAGCAAGCAGGAAAACGGATAATACAACTTGTCTTGGAAGCAAGCAGCACGATGAGGCAGTAAAAACCCATCAGCATACATCATCCTATCACAGCCTAGTGTCATTCCCAGCCTCTATTAGCCCTCGCTGCATCAGCGCAAGTCCCAGACACTTTATCCTGTTTATAATTGCTGATGAGCAGTAATAAGGGCTCCATGCCTCAGCTCCGTCCGTTCCACTTCGGCACCCACCTATTAGGTAATAACTTTTATTTACAGCCTTGCTTGATGCGCTGTTCTATTAGTACAGCCAGGAACTGAGTAGGGCAAAAAAAAAGTCTCCTTAATGGGCAGTATCATTGCGAGGCTCAGATGATTTATAACGCAGCTTTGTGGTTGTTCTGTCGCGCTCCTGGTAAGACTGCTCCAGGAAAGCTACACTTCTAACGTGTTGCCCTCTAACAGGCACACACATGCTATGGAGCAGAACCTGAAAGGCACAACCCCCTCCAAACCTGAAAGTTTCAAAGGAAGAGAGGGGTATTAAATTCCCTTGGTATCTTTTTTAAATAGTGTTGGCTCAGGAATTTTGCCTCAGTGGAGCAATAGAACAGCTAATTAATGGAAGTTCAGGGCTTTTCTCCTTGGTAAGAGTGCAAGCTGTGATAAAAATAAATGACCATAAAGGCAAAAAAGCCAGTTGTAACTGCATTCAAGGACCTGAGCAAACTGAATTTGCACAAAGCATATGGACTACAAGCAGCTCAACGCACACACATACACAAAGTAGTAATAAGCCTCATAACCCTTCCTTTTCCTCTTTACACTAGAGTGTATTTTTATCCTTCAAATGCAAAAATTCCTCTTGATAAGACTGGAACCCTGGCTTGATATTCACTCACATCAGCCTTTTCTCAGAGGAAGAATCACTGCTTCTCAGGAGTAAAACCCAAACAAGGCCTCTGAAACAAACCTCTGACTTCAAGTTTCAGCAAATTAACACACACATGTCTAGGTGGGCTGTACTACAAGCACAGCAACTGGTGGCCATGGGGCCTAACTCTCATTTGGGGGAACAAATAAAAACGAGTAAGCTCTCCTTAGGCTTTTTTGAAACCCATACAATGTGTGAGATGCTTTTAAACTCACCTGCTATTGTTTACATACTGAGGATCAAATCATCTCATTATGAGCCTTACTACCTCATTCTATTCTTTAAGAAACAACAAATCAAGCAGACGAAAGTTTTTATGGGGGGGGGGGGGAGACAAGAAAAAGGGTTAAGCAGATTACCTCCCTTCCCAATTAATCGCTCAATGACCAGAACCCACCGTCAGTAAACAATCACAGTGGCATACCACAATAACCTGTGGCTTTTTTCCCTATGATAAAACATACCAAAGATGATACCTTTTAGATTAAAGAAATTTTTGCAATCTTGCCAAATATTTGGTATTCATTTTGTCCCTCACCTCAGAAGTGAAATGATCTCCTTCAAGACATAGGATGATGAGTGCACAAGGTAAAACATTTTTTTAATACTTTTTTCCTTGCCATGACAGATTTACTGTTTTGATCTTTCTTCAATGGTTACATTAAATGCTAATAAAAAATGAAAGGTTTATATCTTTCCTAATATTCCCCTGGATGAGAACCTGCATATTACATAAGTAGGTCAATTTTCTAATTTTCTATCTCAAATGCTGATATTGCAGACCTGAGGGAAAAGCTATACCTGAAGGACCAAAAAAGAAAAAGAACTGAATTACACAGTTCAACTCACACCCAAAGCCACCTTCCTTTAAAGCTTCACGGAGTCCTTCCTAGAAGAGTTAACCTACCGTGTGTGATAGTGACCAATGCAGTCTGCAGTCACTGACTCAACTTTCTGGGATTAAATGCACTGGTTGATCTGTTTCCATGAATACTGACTCTAGCAGGAGATAAAACACACAACCATAGGTTATGTCTAAGATTTATAGGGCCACCTGTGATTTAACACCACTACCCTTTAGCTTCTGGATCAACTTAAAAGATCTTATATAAACCTCTTGGTAACATAACAACAAGAAAATATTTCCCTTTAACTGGCAACTGAACACTGATGTGGAAAGTGTTTAGCACATCAGTCTTCTCTTAACTCCCAGGTGAAAAGGGAGTTTCTACTCTTGTAAGAACAGACAATAACATCACAAGCAAGTTGCTGGAGAGAAGTGAGTCATGAAAAGGTTTGGGGACGGGGGAGAAAACAATGAACACCACCAGGTTCTCTAGTTCACGTCATTATTCATCACGCCGAGACAGGTGACCCAAAAAGATAAACATGTGCTTTCCAAAGGAATTGAGAGAGAAGAGGAGGGAAGAGGGGAAGGGAGGGGAGGGGAGGGAGAGAAGAGGAGGGGAGGTGGGGCAAGGGACACACAGTTAAAATGAATTAGCATGCTTCTTAAGGAGTGGAAAGTTGATACTTCCTGTAAAAACCTGCCTTGATGTTTAATGGGACAGTTTCTGGTCCCATCTGCTTTCATCTCAGATAATACTACAGCTCCCTTATGGCCCCGCAAACGGTTATTTTACTCGCTATTCTACAAATTATAATCACATTTTTAACATACACACAGCTTAAAACCATCATTTTTAAAGTCTATCAGAGAGAGTATCATTTACTCAACATACTTGCTGGAAGAAGAGCAAAAGCGAATACAGATACAGTGGCACCCAAGTCTGCTGACAGTATTTCCAAGTCTGTAAACTTGTCTATAACTTTTTTCTTATTTGAACGTCAGAGATAAAAGGACAATAAAATGAAAAAACAAAAAAGCCATATAAGAATGTCGAAATAGGGAAGGAACAAAGTGATTTTTTTCATATGCTAAAAAGTCGACCTTAATAAACTGAACTTAGGGCCTAGGACTAAAGGTTGGTTAATGCCCACCTTGGGAGTGTCAGGGTTCTTGGACTGCTCACCATTAAAGACTCTGCTGGAAGGAGACTCTTTCTCTAAGGAACTTTAAGACATGGTATGGTTCTATCTGTCTGTTACAGCTTAAACTTAAAGGTTCACCAACAGCAAGCTCTAACAAAGAAAATAAAAAATACTTCTTTTGCTGTAACTCTCTGCAAATTAAATCTTATTTTTAAAAGGGTTATATAACGTCTTTAAATAAGAAATCCTAAGAAAACGCAACAAACCTCCCTCCTTTACCACAAGGCACTTTAAACATGAAAATATGACCGCACGAAGACGTTCACCTAGGTATCCAAATACATTCCCAAAAAAGCTGTCTAAAGGAGATAACTACAGCTCAGATTACAAGTTCTGGCTTAAGGTATAACTTGATACTTAGAAAAGATGAAGGACAAAAGGGAATCTTCCCGTAGTTGATTGCCAAGAAAAGCAAGGTCTTTCCTTCACAGTATACTTGTTCTTGGCAGGAATGTTGTGAGAATTAACAAGGGAACATGTGCAAAACATTCTGAGCTCTTTGAAGAAAGGTAAGCTCTCTCTAGCAATCTGAAGGTGTGATATACCTTCACTCTCACATTCTCACCAAAAGCAACCTGGGACTTTTCAACTCTTTGCTGACTTGTAGATATCCCAGAGCTCTAAAAGCCACACACACACACATTCACTTCATTTTTCTCCCTTAAAGATCAAAACGATCATGGTGCTGCTGTTTTTCTCAATCTGAAAACTACACAGAGTTTAACTGCTAATAGTGCTTTGTGATTAGAAGGCAGCATCTAAAGAAAAGCCTTTCCCATCTAACTCAGAAACACAAACTGAACTTTCAGTTGCCACTACTGCTACTTTTTACGATCTCCTCCTCAGACTCACAGTTATCACAGAACAATTTCTTAGAGTCCCCTCTCACATTTTGATGGTTACAGACCAAACACTCTGCACTGCTGTCCACCTGTCCAAATTATAATACCCTCTGATCAAACAGTAGTCACCTGAGACACAAACAGAAACAACACTTACTAACCACTCAGGCTACATCCAGACCTTGACGACTTAAACCTCATAATAATGGGTCTAATGCTAATCTTTAGATCTAATTTTTTTTTTGGTCTTTTTGCCATTTCTTGGGCCGCTCCCGCGGCATACGGAGGTTCCCAGGCTAGGGGTCGAATTGGAGCCACCGGCCTGCACCAGAGCCACAGCAACGCAGGATCCGAGCCGTGTCTGCAACCTACACCACAGCTCACAGCAACGCCGGATCGTTAACGAACTGAGCAGGGCCAGGGATCGAACCCGCAACCTCATGGTTCCTAGTTGGATTTGTTAACCACTGCACCACAACAGGAACTCCAGATCTAATTTTCAAAGTACTAAAAAGAATACTGCATACTAAAGAGGTCACAAATCTTTTTTTTTTTTTTTGCCTTTTGACAGCTGCACCTGTGGCCAGCCTATGGAAGTTCCTGGGCTAGGGGTCTAATTGGAACCGCAACTGTGGCCTAGGCAGCAGCCACGGCAACTATGGATGCAAGCCATACCTGCGACCTATACTGCAGCCTGTAGTAACACCAGATCCTCAACCCACTGAGCGAGGCCAGGAATCAAACCCACATCCTCACAGAGACAGTGTCGGGTTCTTAACCTGCTGAGCCAACAACAGAAACTCCCAAGTCACTGACCTTTTTCAACTGTACATTCCCATCTAAGATATTTGGTCATGTACCTTTAGTATGTATATATCTGTATGTGTACTTGCAGGTTTTAAACTATACATAATGGGCTAATACATAATTATGAAAGGAATCCGCAAAGAGAAATTTTAAAAGGCTGAGACAAAGAGCTTTTATGATTTTTCTCTCCATACCTCACAGACTGTACATTGTATGCCCTTCTTGAGACTGCTGACTCAAAGAAGCACTTTATTCTAGCCTAAGTGTCCTTTTCCTAACACATATTACTATTAAGCTAGAGGCTGCGTTAGGTCCAACTTGTATAATAGACTGGCTGGCAGGGGATCAGTAAGATCTAACTCGGAGGACTTTACTCTATGGCTCGTAAGAAATGATACTACTGCAAGGTAATTATTTACGGATCACCTATGCCTGAAGCCCTGTGCTCTGGGAGATCTCTGGGAGAGCTACTTTTACTGTGTCCCTTGTGGTAGAAGCACCAGAGCATGTGTTACAGGCATGAGTCCTATTCTTGAAGAATCTAGACATCAAGAATACAGGATCAGGAGTTCCCGTTGTGGCGCAGCAGAAATGAATCCAACTAGGAACCATGAGGTTGCAGGTTCAATTCCTGGCCTCACTCAGTGGGGTTAAGGATCCAGCCATGCCATGAGCTGCAGTGTAGGTTGCAGACGCAGCTCAGATCTGGCATTGCTGTGGCTATGGCATGGGCTGGCAGGTACAGCCCCAACTAGACCTCTAGCCTGGCAACTTTCATATTTCACAGGTGCAGCCCTAAAAAGACAAAACAAAACGAATACAGGATCACTCCAGGGATGTAACACTAATGAGTGTAGATGATTCACAAGAAAAATGCTCAGAATCCTGAAAATGGGCAACCTGCTGGTTCCAGGACAGACAGAAAGATGGAGACAAAGACAGCCTATGGTTCTTAAAGTAAATCATTCAATTTACCTCTGAAAATCTGGAAGCTCTGTCCTCTAGAATCAGGGCCATTATTTAAGGCTAAGATGGCAAGATAGCTTAAGGAGCCTGAGGGGGCACAGACCGGCTACTTGAGAAGTACAGCAAGCTGAACTTGATGGCCTTTACTGTCCACAGTGAGAAATCTCAACTTTCCTTTAGGCTTTTTGGGAGATGACTTGCACATAGCATTAACTTCCTTCCAAGCCAGAAATTCTCAATCTTCTTCTAGTTAAGAGGGATGTATTTACCTAGAAGAAGGCCTGAAAATGTGCAACTGGGAGCTCAATGCCTCAGTTATAATTTCACTCATGGAGACCTAAAAATATTACCTTCGGTGCCTATTGTAATATTGCCATGCAACAAAGAATGTGATCAGCATAAAATCAGTTAATGACACTAGGTATGGCAATGCATTCTGGTACTTCTAATCTATTCCTTTTTGCCTAAAATAACTACTGATGCGTCATCAACACTTTTAATGATTGGCCGCTGTACAGAGATAATCTTTAATGACAGGACTACAGCATAATAGCAGCTAGCATTACTGCAGATTATGTGAGCTTTATGTGTATCATTTCTCACATCCACCTATGAGATTTATCACCTCATTTTACAGATTAAGAACAAATTTTGAGATGTTAACTTACCATATTTTGTAAGTGGGAAGGATAGGATCTGAAACAAGATCTGTTTCTAGAATCCTATTTTAAAATCCTATTCTAAAAAATCTTATTTTAAAACAGGCTGGAGTAGGTAGGGAGATGGCTCTCCAAATCTGTTTCTCTTTCTCCACATTTTATTCAGCGATATGCTTTGTACTGTCTGATTAGGAGTATAAATAATTACGGTAAAATGTGATAAGCAGTAACATGATGTAGTGGAAAAACAAGGGAGGCTTTAGAATCTGAGGGATCTGTGTTCAAGTCCTAACTCTATTACTTACTAGCAATATTACCCCTAGGAAATATATTTAACCTTCTGAGTAGTTTGCTTTGTTATCTGTAAAAGAGGAATAACCATCTTGCAGAATTGTGCTTAAGATTAAATGTGCATTATGTAAAAAGTACAATGAATGGTGCCTGGTCATGCAGTAATCATGCAGTAAGTGCTATTATTCTTTTTAGAAACAAAGAATGCATGGGGGCAGAAAGGGTGAAACAGATCTGCCAAGATGAAGGACACAAGTACATGATACCCAACTAGCTTCAGTGTCTAAGCTGAGTGCGCGAGGCCCTTTCCTAGATCTCTCAGGATGGCCACTGTGTTCAAGGCTCACCCCTTGACTGCTACCTGAACATGTCGTAATGCTAAGGTAAACCCCTTCCTGAGGGCCAAGACTGGAAGGAAAAAGAAAAGACCAAAGTACACTGTATGAGTGAGGCAAAGGACCTGAAATCAAAGGGCTCTGAGTGTTTTCCGACATCAGACTGGAACAGGTGGGAATATGGCTCTCGGACTTCCCACTGGCTAAGCAGGACAGTCTGTCTCACTCCAGGCACAGCTCCCTTCTATCTCAATCAGGAACTACCCAGGGGAGCTTGGGTACTGGGCACAGGAGGGCCGAGGGCATACCAGGACTATCTCACATATTCCAGCCTCAAACCCAGTCATTTGGAACAGAAAAATAAAATTATGGTCCTCAGAGTTCAACACCTGGCTGTTACTCTGAAGCTGCACAGGGACAGGCCTGTTTGAGGTTAATATCAAAACTACGACCATTTAAAGGGGCTGAGGTTGGAGTTTCCGTCGTGGCGCAGTGGTTAACGAATCTGACTAGGAACCATGAGATTGAGGGTTCGGTCCCTGCCCTTGCTCAGTGGGTTAACGATCCAGTGTTGCCGTGAGCTGTGGTGTAGGTTGCAGACGCGGCTCGGATCCCAAGTTGCTGTGGCTCTGGCGTAGGCTGGTGGCTATAGCTCTGATTCGACCCCTAGCCTGGGAACCTCCATATGCCTCGGGAGCGGCCCAAAGAAATAGCAAAAAGACAAAAAAAAAAAAAAAGAAAAAAAAGAAAAGAAAAGAAATAAAGGGGCTGAGGTTTCCGCGTAAGTATGTACACAGAGACCATCTGTGCTATTTCTGCTCGGGAGTTAAAGGGACTTTTTTAGTTATGAAAAAAAACTTTGACTGTGACCTTTAGCAAAACAATGTAATTATTTTGACTCTTTCAAATATCATTAAGATACTTTAAAATAGCAGGCAGCACTATTTTAAAAGGCAAATACTGTTGAAATAAGTTACAGGGTAAGGGAGTAATGGGCATTATGAGGGCTCTTTAGAGAGCTACAAGATTCATGACTTCATGCTTAATAAAAATGTCACAAATGCACAAAGATTGGGGGGGGGGACCTCCACATATCCGAAAAGAATTACTTCAGTATAGCCCCATGGCCTTAAGAGAAAAGAAAGAAAATAATTTTCTAAAACTGTTAGGATACTAACTGGTTAACATGATTATCTATACCACAATTTCTTTTGCCCTCCAGCCACCATTAATTAAATAATGTTTTCTAGTAGGTCTAAGACTTAGACAAATTAGCCACACACTAGAAACTGGGCAATGATTTGCATCTTCTGTGTGGTTCAGATCTTAATATTCTTCAGACTTTGGAAGTAGGTAAATTTTGATGTCCACCTTTTGCTTCCTGCTGCCAGCTTTAACTCAGTCAATCTGACCTTCAAAAGCACCACTGTGACCTCTGCTCACACTCTACTCCCAATACTAAGCACATAATCCATCACCTCACAAATGATGGAAGAAATTAGAGAGTACCCTGGCAAGGACACCACATTAAAACCAGTCGCTAATGCCTGTGAATAATTCAGGTAAGAATGAATCCAGATAAGAATGATGTACGTACCTGTACCACAGGATCTTTTGGTTGGTGTGATTAACGAGACATGAGCTGTATCTGTGCATGGCCCACCTAGAAACAGAAAGGCAGGCACATCAGTCAGGACATGGCCTCCGCATACCCACTGCTGCTGTCCTAAAGAGAAACCTAAAAAGGCAGCAATCAACCCATAAACATGCATAAGAAGAGGTAGTGGGAAAGATGGAGTTGCTGGTGGTAGTGGCAGGTTAATTCCTAGTTCAGCAATTCAGTCTCTAGATCCATACACTTTCAACACATTAACATGCTTTTCATAAAAAATAATAGAGTCTCACACACTGCTAAGACGTTAAAGGATAAAACTTTAACTAGAAATTTGACCCAGATTAGCATAAATTATCCATAAGTTTTGGGAGATGACCTTTTCCACAGAGCAATAAACAAGAGTCTCCCTCTTAGATTTAGCTCAGTGGTCACCCTATCTTTGAATTTACTGCAAAACTGGCCTTATTTAAGGGGGAGTGGGGGTAGTTCCCTAAAGAACAAACTACTTGTCAAAAAAAATAAAGATCAATTTAATATTTAAAGACAGCATTGATGGGAGTTCTCATTGTGGCACAGTGGAAACAAATCCGACTAGGAACCATGAGGTTTTGGGTTCGATCCCCGGCCTCACTAAGTGAGTTAAGGATCCAGCATTGCCATGAGCTGTGGGGTAGCTCACGGATGAGGCTCAGATCTGGTGTTGCTATGGCTGTGGTGTAGGCCGGCAGCTACAGCTCCGATTAGATCCCTGGCCTGGGAACCTCCATATGCCGAGGGTGCAGCCCTCAAAAGCAAAAAAAAAAAAAAAAAAAAAAAAAAAGACAGCATTGCTGACCAAGGAAGAACATCCAGTATAATTATAAAAATAAGATATGAAGAGGGCCTTAATGGAATCTTTGTGGGCCCAGGGATCTGATAGGTAGGTATAACTTCAGGGCAGGCAAGAGATGTAGTCAGTCAAAGGATGAAGGCTTGAAAAGCAATAATTTCATTCTGCAGAATCGGGACAAATTCTTGAGTTGATACTGATATACACTGCAACAGTCCCCATCAACCATGCTCTACCTTCTGAAATGGCAAGTTACTATATAAACATGAATACCGGTGATTCTTGACGTGCTCTGGAAGTGATGATCTTTAAGGAATAGGACACAGGCAAATGTTAGACATCTATTTTGAAAAGGCTCCCCAGGTGACTATAACTGGCAAAGGGAAACATGATTACTTAGCATAGCTGTATATCACCTATGACAAGACTTCCATCGAAAAGGAAGGAGAGGATACCCCATTGTGGCACAATGGGATTGGCAGCGTCCTGTGAGCACTGGGACATGGGTTCGAGCCCCAGCCCAGCACAGGGTTAAGGATCTGGTGTTGCGGCAACTGCAGCTTAGTTCGCTGCAGCTCAGATCTGATCCCTGGCTCGGGAGCTCCATATGCCACAGGGTGGACAAAAAAAAGGAAGGAAAAATGAAAGAGCTCAGAGACCCTTTCCTAGAGTGCATGCCACCAAGATCCATGGGTTTAGGAACCTAGAGAGCCCACCTGAGAAATTCATTGTTAGTCTACTCTTTCCTATACTAAGGCCATAACAGCAGCAGATCTTAAGAGTTGACTTGATAAGAAGAAATACAGGAGAAACAGGAAAAGGGAGGAAAACCAAGTACATTGTGTGGTCAATGTCAAAGGGCCTTAGCAAATATCTACTATGTGCCACCACAGGTTAGGCCCTTGGCTCAAGTAGCTTATAATCTTGTTAGAAAGACAAATTTTGTGTGTTTAAACAAAGAACAATACATGATGGCAATAAAGAGCTAGATGCAAAATGATCAAGTACAAAGAATATGGAACAGGTAATAAACACTTAAATGTAATCAGGAGAAAAGATATTTATCATTGGCCAGCATCACCTGGAAATAATTCTCAAGAATCTGAAAATGAGGCAAGAATAAAAAAAAAGAAAGACCAAAAGAGCAAGGCATTTCAATTCAAAAATTTTCTACAAGTGTCACATTCACCAGAGAAAGCTTAACATACTAAAATTCCAGAGGTCCAAATGCACATGCAAATAAGCAACATGGAGGAAAAAATCAAGAACTAATACAGACCCTACAACCTCAAAACCCTCCAGGCATTACCTACTATAGCTCTATAAAATGCTATAGCTTCTGCTTCCAGGGGGAGAGGTTTTTTTTTTTTGGTTTTCGTTATTGTTCAATGAAACATTTTTATTTGGGAAACATAAGTAGTTAAATCCTGCAACTACTCTCTACTTACTGAGTAATCCTGGGTAAGTGACAGTTTCACAAAATTGGAGATAGTAGAATTGCCCATAAGCTACAGTATTAATTAATTCAATTGTACAAAAAGAATTCATAAATAATGAAGATCAGGAGTTCCCATCATAGCTCAGTAGTTAATGAACCCAGCTGGTATCAATGAGGACGCAGGTTCGATCCCTGGCCTCACTCAGTGGGTTAAAGATCTGGTGTTGCTGTGATCCTGTGTTGCTGTGGCTGTGGCATAGGCCAGTGGCTACAGCTCCAATTAGACCTCTGGCTTGGGAACCTCCATATGCCGTGAGTGCAGCCCTAAAAAAACAAAAGACCAAAAAAAAAAAAATCAAATAAATGATAAAGTTCTACACTATGTACCTTCACTTTTTCTCCCTCCAGGTTTCATACATCCAAGAGTCAAGACCCACTTTGTCACCTACTCTTGGGTCATGACTGTATGGACAAAGGGCACTTAACAGTGTTCATTAAGTGACCAGAACAAGCCACTTGACTGAATCAGAAAAGTAATGTACATTTTTCGAAACCCTTTTTATTGAGGTTTAACATACAGAGAATGGAATACTAGAAAGAAGTGCAAAATCTTAAGTATATACCCTGAAGTTTTTAACATATACACACTTGTGTAACAACCATCAGATAAAAATACTAGAACATTGCTGGAATCCAGAAAGTTCAAGAGAACATTTTAAAAAATACAGATTCCCAGATCCTACCTCTGAAAATTCTGATACAGTAGGTTGGGGTAGGCAAAGAAAGAGATTAGTGAACATTCTTAAATTACCTGAGCATGCTGTAAATATTAACCCTCCAGTTAGTTCCAATCCCTGATAATACTTTTAACTCCCAGCTCTATATATGGCCAAGATCACTGAGTTCACACAACATTATAAGCCACACAAAACAGGAGAGTCAATAACAGCTTAGCTACCAGAATACTCCTTTAAAAGGACATAAAAATAATTCATCCAGTAAAATTATAATAGAAGAGAGAAATTGGTTAAATCAAAAACCCTGAAGAAATTTGGCTGGGACTCATGAATTAACACTCTCATGTTTACAAATGCAATCTTTACCTCATCTGTAGGTTGAAAGTTTATCCTTCTAAAAATTCCTAGTGAATGAATTTCTGTAGGTTTTGGCAAATACGCAAATAACTTTAAGGCTACCTAGCATATCTCAACATGCATCACCATGAAAGTACTCTCCAGAGAGCTTGTTAAACTAACAACCCAATCCAATGTATTCACTACATTACAGTAAAATACAAATAGAACCATAGTTGAGCCAAAACAAATTGACAGCAGAAGTAACTGGCAGTGATAATATATCCCAGCCTTGATAATTGGACAATATTATAAACAGAGAGCTTGGAATTAAGTTTGGTCTGGCAGACTATAACCTATGAAACTCTTTAAAATCCAGAACAGATGTGCATGAGCACTGCACATATATTCTACACTAATTGTGCTGTCATATAAAATTCCTACACTCTCAAATAAAAGGAGTAGCCATAGGAGATTACAATATCTACCCTTACACAATTAATTGAAAATCAACTCTATTAAAATGAATGCAAGAAATTAAAGGCCACTCAAGGGGAACCTTTTCAGATTTTTGTCCACAACAATAAAAATGCAATACAAGCCTCACGTGGGTATAGCAAACAAAGTAATTTTGAGAGCTTATGGTAAGGTTCAAAGTCAGGGCATCTGTTCCATCAAGGAATGGAGTTGGCTAATGCCTGAGAAAGGGGCTGGCATATGTAAACTCTCCTATTTTTGGCCTCTCTTCTTCTTCTTTCCAAGCAGCAGGGTGGACAGAGAAAGATAAAGAAGCTTCTTTATGCCTGTGTTCAGGTTCTACCAGTGAATATAGTGATGGGTGTGTGTGTGTGTGTGTGTGTGTGTGTGTGTGAGAATGAGAGATCAAGGTTGGGAAAATATATGCATTTCTAAGCATAGAATGATTGATACCATTACCCATTATCCTATATTAGCAGCAACTGTGAGTTTGGAACAGTAAGTTTGAGGTTGTTAAATATTAAAAATAAAATCCTAAGTAAGTTTCCTTACTTAATATGTCAACTCTCTGGGAATTCCGAACCAGATGATTTCAAGATTAGCCAACCTGAACTTTCACCCAATCACTATGAGTGCCTTTTGCTTTCTTTTGCTAAAGCAAACTTGAATATGTGAATTTTTTCAAGGTTCTTCATTATCTGAAGATTTTTGGTAACTATCATTTCTTTCATTGGATATGACATTCAGGACTTTTTCTTAAGTTTCAACAATTCAGAGTCTGAAATCTGCAAGTAAATAATGTCTGCGGTAGCTTGTGGTTTGTGACTGTAAGTCTGAATGCTCTATCTTGTCTTCTAGGGATGTTTCTATTCTTATATTAAAGGTGTCATACATAATGCAGCACTATGGATCACATTTGCAATTCCACATGAGAGCCATGAAATGAAATTCTTCAGCTGTATTCTCAACAACTAGAAATCTTTATAGCTTCTGCCATAAGGTAGTGGATTTTTTTAGGAGAATCAGTACTGATTTTAGCCCTGTAAAGTTGAAGACAGAGGTCAAATCTGCATACTAACTTCACTGTAACCTGCAAAACCAGAAGGACTGAATAAAATCCTATCAACTGTCAACATTCACATTTCAAGCCAAAGTGGCAGAAACCTTAAATTCTCTTTTTCAGCCTTCTATAGAGTTATTGAGCATGTCAAAAAACACTGAGCTAGCAATGTAGTAGTCAATCCAACTGACTGGTTGAAGACGACGACTCTGGAGAAAGAAGAGAACACAGGTGTGGAGGGCAGCTGCATTTATGCTGGCAATCATCTTAGGCACTCAAAAACTAAGCCTGAATAAATACAGAAAAATAGCATTTCTCCTTAACCTTGAAAATAGAGACCAACATTCTACTCAGAAAAGTTTTGTTAAAAGAGCTATGATGAGTGGTTATTTTTGGCTCCTGGTACCACTAGCCCTCATTGGCTGCAATTACACCAAGTGCTAAGCCACATCAATTAGGAAAAATGGACTGTCAAGGAGTCAGTCAGCTAAAAATTGCCAGAAGCTCAATAATCAAACAAATATTCTACTACCAGCTCTTTCATGGTAACTGTAAAACATTAATACACAAAAATAGCCATTCTTTTTGTAGATTTATAACACTTCAATATTCTTGCTTAATTAACATGACATTTACATAACAGTACCTAATTAATTTCCAACTAAAGGCACTGTGGGCTAATTAGAAATGCATCATCCTTTTTTAACCAGCTTGTCAATTCCACTCTATCATAATGTGTACATTGTTTATCTTTGCAACATTTCACTTTTCCAGGCTTGCTGTTCAAAAGGTGACTTTGGATCAGAGATTTAAGAGCTACAATTTTCCCTCCACTCTAGAGAGTCATAATACCTTAGAAAGTGCTTTCTGCTGAGGCATCTTTAAAAAAAACCTATGCAGGAGTTCCCATCGTGGCGCAGTGGTTAACGAATCCGGACTAGGAACCATGAGGTTGAGGGCTCGATCCCTGCTCAGTGGGTTAAGGACCTAGCGTTGCCGTGAGCTGTGGTGTAGGTCACAGATGCGGCTCGGATCCCACGTTGCTGTGGCTGTAGTGTAGGTCGGCAGGTACAGCTTTGATTAGACCCCTAGCCTGGGAACCTCCATATGCCACGGGAGCAGCCCTAGAAAAAAGCAAAAAGACAAAAAAAAGAAAAAAAAATCTATGCAATGGAGATAGTGAAATGAAATAAACTCTACACTGTCTTCTGGTGTGGCCAAATCAAGAATGCAAAACTATCTTTTAAAAAATATTCAAAGAATCTACATTTCTTTAGCAGTAGAACATTCCTTCTTTAAAAACCTTCAACACACACCAGGAGAATAAAATAGTAAATGGTAATAAATGAGTATTAGGGACAGACCAGAATGTACCAGAAACAAGCCATCTCTTCAGAAAAGAAAACCCTATCCTCCAACTTTACCCTAAACCTGCAATTCATGAACTCTTTTAATCAGAAAGGACACATCTAATCTGTCTGCATAATTGAGTTTGAAAAGCACCATCGATTAAAAACAAGGATACATAAAGTTATAATGAAAGGGGATCTAAGTTTACAGAAAATCTTCAGCCCAGATACCAGCCTTCCCATTTCTCCAAATGAAACTTCCAAATTAAACCATTTATGAAGCTTGCTGCAGAATCTAAGTGTTAATCTTTCTGAAGTTCGAATCCTAACTCATTGCCTGATCTCCTAAACCATTTAGATCTAAATAAGGTATTCATGAGGATTTCCAAAGTGAGTAAGAAGCTGCTTCTGGTACCTCTCTGTTTTGTTCATTAAGGGCCTCTCAACAAAATTTCGTAAGTATTCCATCCCTTCTCCCCTAAATAATTATAGCTGGGCAGCTCTGCAGATATTAGTGTGTATATGTGTGTGCTTATTAGCCTATTTGCTCAACAGAAATAAAATTTAAAATTCTCCCATACCACTTTCCCCAGGGAACAAACTATAAGCAAAATGAAACCAGGACTGCTTTCCATGTGCCCAGCACTGACTCTCTTCTACTGGACAGCCCTACTGGGGCCAAGGGATGCATTTTGGAAGAAACACTCTCTCCTGACCCAGCAACAACTTTAATGGCATGAGCTTTAGGGTTAGTGGCAAAGTCTTACTCATCTTGGTACTCTAGCACACTAGGTGTTCAAAATATAATGACAACAATCCAGACCAGAATCAATTATTGAACATACATGGCTGTTCAGAAGGCAAATGAAAGTATTAATAGACAGTATGATTTTCACGACATGTTACATGTTAATCTAGCACAGCAGTTCTCAAAACATTTTGGTCTTCAGAACTTTTTTACACTTAAAAATTATTAAGGACATGAAAGAGCTTTTGTTTATGTGGGTTGTATCTATTGATATATCTTACCTGAAATTAAAACTGGAAAAAAAATTAATCTTCATTTAAAAAATCACGAAAATAATTACAAGTCAACATAAAAATACAGTTTTGTGAAAAATAACTATAACTTTAAAAAAAAGGTTTTTTTTGGTCTTTTGTCTTTTTAGGACCATGGAGGTTCGCAGGCCAGGGGTCTAATCAGAGCTCAGCTGCCAGCCTACACTACAGCCACAGCAATGCAGAATCCAAGCCGTGTCTGTGACCTACACCACAGCTCACAGCAACACCAGATCCTTAACCCACTGAGTGAGGCCAGGGATTGAACCCTCAACCTCACGGTTCCCAGTCAGATTTGTTTCCACTGTGCCACGACTGGAACTCCAACTATAACTTTAAAAAAAAAAAATGAACAGCAGCCTGACTTAATGGAAGAAACCTGGATTTTCATATCTATATCCAATCTGTTAGAACATATTGCTTATATGAAGCATATGAAGGAAAAAACACCCTCACACAGGCATATAATTAGAAAAGGAAGGACCTTGTGGAACCTCCTGAATGGGTCCTAGGGACCTCTAGGGGTTCTTAGGCTACACTTTGAGAACCACGGGTATAGCACAAAACAGGTTATAATTTCCAATCTCTCTGGACTTTATTCACATGCCAACTAATTTATTCCAGTTTTGCAGAGATCAATCAATGCACTAGTATAAATAGTAGTAAAAGGTTTGCCCATTCTCAACAAAACTGAGAGTGGAATAAACTCTACAGTTATCATTTCAACCCAGGACATTTTATTTATGCTACTTAGGTAGGAAGAGTAAAAACATGTTTCCTGGAACTCAAAGAATTCTGAGCGAGCAGTTAAATTTGTTTGATTTCAGTTTTTCAGATGCAACCTCTCACTAGAACCCTTATAACCAAAACAGAGCTGTATATTAATATGCTGGCAAACACCACCAATATTCCAAAAGCAAATAACCCTGAAATTCTAAGATGCTACCATCTTGAGGTTCAAATCTAGAAAGAATCCTTTTTTGAGAGGTCCAAATATCACCTGGCGAATGAAGTCAGTTCTATTTTCAGTCACTTTTGTTTCTCTCTGTGACAAAGCATATTTAATATGGATATGAAATCAGGAGCTGTCACTTCTCCAATTTAGACTTCAGTTTGACTATTTGCAGGCTTAACTCAAATTTCTATATTTGCATTTCACCATCAACACAAGCATGAATCTCATAACAACATTAATGAAGAAACGACTCAGCATTAGAAGAGCTTTTATTTTTTGACACAGTTTAGCTACCAAGAGTGTTTGCTTAAATCTTGTTTTGTGTCAGTAACTGAAAGACTGCAGTGCCTTCCTCAGAAAGGAAAGTGACTTGTGCATGTTCTTAAGAGGCTCCAGAGAAAAATAGAAAAACGGGTTTATTTAGGCCAAATTTTGAGCATAGGTGCCCTTCGTTCCTGACCCTTTGCTGAGCCTCTCCTATAAGGAGCTGTATCACAGTTGGCAACATGCTCAAAGTGGCAATGATTGAAAGGAAACTTAGTTAAACCTCCTTGTTTTACAGAAGTGAACACTAGCAGATCTTACTAATAAGATCTTTCTTGGCAAATAATAGTTGAAAATGCCACAATTTGAATTATGTAAAGAAGAAAAATTGACACTTTGGAATTTTAAAAATTCCTCACCAACATGACATCCTCTTGTTTATTAAATCTAAACACATATTTGATAGATCAAAAAGTGAAATGGTTTATAAGGCAACAGAATATATTAACACAAAGTGCAGTGATAGGTAGTCATTTTTTGGCAAGGGTAGCTCTGAATTTGCAGAGAAGTTCACAAACACCATTAAAATACATCAGCACTAAGTTTAAAATAACAACTTCTAACACACCCAAATAGATAGATGCCCCTATTATGATTTTTTTTCAGCCAAACACTTCTGTCATAATAAAGCTTAGATTTAGTTTAAAATCAGTACAGTGTCACTTATTACCTGCATCTATACAAAATAAAAACAGTATGACAACTGCAAAAGGCTAAAAACTATGTAAAGTGTGGTTGTTCACTGTGACCTTTATTTTCATAGCGAAGTATAAAGCATTTCATTTAATAAGAACATAAAAAAATCTGCATTTGCAAAGAGGGGGCAGTGATGCTGCTGCTTCCGAACCTAGGAGGAATATCAATAATCATATAATCTCATAAGTGCCTGAGGAAATCTTTATAGGAAACTAACATTTCAGATTTGCAGACTTCTTTAGGGATCTTCGAAAATAGGTGTTTAAAGTTTGGTAGTCTTCTCTGTTGCAAAAGAGAATCCTGAAGGGGGATGTTCAGGTGATAAAAGTATACCCACGAGCAAAAACTGATATTTCACTACAGGCAGGTGGCTGTTTGCACAGTTAAAACAACAACGAAAGTTTCTCATTATTCTAAAAGCTCTGATAAAAGAGATGAATTGTCATCACAAGACAACCAAATTTCTTTTTCTTTTTTTGTCTTTTCTAGGGTCACACTCATGGCCAGCCTACTCCAGAGCCACAGCAACGCTAGATCCAAGCCGCATCGGTGACCTACACCACAGCTCTCGGCAACAACAGATCCTTAACCCACTGAACAAGGCCAGGGATCGAAACCCACAACCTCATGGTTCCTAGTCAGATTTGTTAACCACTGAGCCACAATGGGAACTCCGACAACCAAATTTCAAAACCTGTTAGGGAAACTGAATGGCACAGAAAAAATAATGAAAGAATATTAAGCACCTGCTCAAAATGAGGTTCAGGCAATGAGAGGCCTCTCATTAATGTATCAAAACACATTAATAGGGTCTCAACAGTAAAAAACAAAAACAAAACACAAAAACACTAGTAAATTTTTCTAGACATTTAAATCAGTAAGCATTTACTGAATATGGTCTTGCTAGGTGCTTTGGGACAGAGCAAAGCAGAATAAAAGGAAAATACTGCTAATTTGGGGGTTAACTTCCAATCACTACAGAGGGGATGACATTCTCAAGTCAGGGTAGTGACCAAGACAATATGCGATTAGGTTCAGGGAGGAAGCAAGCGTGGATGAAAGGGTTCTGAGGAGAGCTTCCGAGAGCATGAATAAACATGGTGATGTGAGTTGCCATGGTTTCTTCTGGGGACAATAAGGATCTGGTTTAGTTCAGAGCTGGGCATTCGTGCTAGGAAATACAGGCAGATTAAATACAAGGAGGTCCAGATTACATGGGGGAAGGAGGTCTTCTATAAAATTAAGAATCTGGTTGATCAAATAGGTCGTGAGGGGTAAATGAGATGATTTCCATTTTTGTTTAACATTATACCAATGGGAGACAAGTTTCTTCATCTGACAAGTTTAATGGACTAGGACAAAATCAGAAGAACAGTCTAAAGATTATGATTGTAATCCTATGAAAGCACAATGGTGGCAGTAACAATTTCCCCTAGAGCTTTAATATTTTTCCACTGAGCTAACATCAGAAGACCATAAACAAAGACAAATTAGGAAATATAAACATCAGAGTTGTTAAGAATAAAATTTAGTTTGTGTACTTGGTAGAAAAATACTGTAAAAAGCACCTTCAATAGAAGAAATTTTTACAATAAAAGCATTATATTTAACTTTATTCCAATAAATTTAGAAATACAAATGAAACAGATGCTTTTATAATAATACAAAATGCCAAAATTCACTTTAAACGAGGCAGAAAATATAAACAGTTCAATATCAAATATCAGACCAATCAGTTTTGTACATTCTTCACACTTTCAAAGAATATATACATAATGGCAGAACAAAAAGTTGTGTTGGGGCACAAGGCAAGATGAAAATCTTTCTGTGAAATTAATAGAAAGCTGATATCTACGCTAGACAGGAATATCATGCCACCACTATAAATATACACATACATAGTTAACTCACTTATTTAAAAGGTACAAATTTGAAATCAAATCATACTGAAAGAATAAAGTTTATTCAAGGAATGCAAAGACAGTTTAACATTGGAAGTCTACTAAATTAAGAGAGTACATATTAAAGGAGAAATCTATATGATCATTTCAATAGAAGCTGAAAACATTTTATAAAATTCAACATTCCTCTGATTAAAAAAAACTTAGGGAGTTCCCATGGTGTCACAGCAGGTTAAGGATCCAGCATTGCCTCAGCTGTGGCGTAGGCCACAGCTATAGCTCTGATTCAATCCCTGGCCCAGGAACTTCCATATGCTGAGGGTGTGGCAAAAAAAAAAAAAAAAAAAGCAAACTATAAGTAAAGTCTCTTAGTAAATAATATTGATAATAAACCTATAGAAAATACTATATTTATGTGTAAAATACTAATATATTTCACAGGTATTAGAAATGAGAAGTTGGGAGTTCCCACTGTGGCTCAGGGGTTAACGAATCCGACTAGGAACCATGAGGTTGCGGGTCTGATCCCTGGCCTTGCTCAGTGGGTTAAGGATCCGGTGTTGCCATGAGCTGTGGTGTAGGTTGAAGATGCGGCTCTGATCCCGCATTGCTGTGGCTCTGGCATAGGCCGGCAGCTACAGCTCCAATTTGACCCCTAGCCTAGGAACCTCCATATGCCGAAGGAGCGTCCCTAGAAATGGCAAAAAGACAAAAAAAAAAAAAAAAAGAAATGAGAAGTAGGATCAGAGTTAGTAATGGAAAATATAAAGCTATATATTCAATGTAATCCCAATCTACAATCACGCTGTAATTTTTAATAGAATTCGATGAGATTTACCAAGAAAAGAAAATACTAAAAAAACAGCCAACAAAATTTAGAAAAAGGTAATCTAAGGGGGAACTAGCTCTATCAGATATCAATACACAGCACAAAGTTACCTTCCAGTCTCAGGAATATATAATTAGACCAATGGGACAAAATAAGAGTCTAAAAACAGATTTATGTTTATATAATAATAATAATGGAATTTTAAACCAGGTTTGTGATAACTGGTTACCCATCTGGAAAGATAATAAAAGTAAACCCCTATACCTCATTTCACATTTGAAATAAATTCCAGATGGAGTCAAAAGCTGAATATAAACTATAAAACTTATAGAAAAATATTTTTATAACCCTGTGAGGGAGAAAGCACTCTGAAATACAAACCTAGAAGTCAAAAGACCAAGTCTTTTGAATTTTATAGTTTGTAAATGTTCTAATGGAATGTAAGTAAGGCACCCAAATCAAAATTAAAAGTGACAAACCAGGAGAAAGTATCTGCAAGATATGTAACAAAGATTTATTATCCAGAATATGTAAGGAGCTCCTACAAATCAGTAAGAAAAAGATGCTAATAAAAAAACAAATAAGCAAAGAATACAAATAGGCAAATCACTGGAGACATAAATAGCTAATAAACATATGTAACTGTGCTCACTATCTCACTATCTTGAGATGTCAGGAAAATGCATGTTAGAAGGAGCTTTTATTTTGCCTGGTGCTCCCCCCACCCCAACAAAAAGAACATTTAACACTGGTAAAAGTATGGGGGGAAAAAAGATCACTCAAATAAAGAGATACAGAAGAGTACAGTAGTAATGTCATTTTGGAAATTAATTTGGCAGTGCACATCAAAATTTTAAATATATTCTGACTTGTTAGTTCCTCTTCCATGTATTTATCATAAAAAAACCATGTATGTACCATTATTTATATATAAAAATGTTTAATTACGTGTTTACAGTAGTGAAATATCAGAAATAGCTTCAAAAGAAAAGAGAAAATAATACACAGCAGTTTAAAAAGAATTAGGCTGACCTCTATGTGCTGACCTAGAAAGATCTCTAAAATATATTGTTAAATAAAAAAGCAAGTTACACAACAGTAGGTACAGTGTGCTCTCATTTGTATATTTATGTAAACATGTATATAACTGTATAGATAAAGAATATATATAATCCAAAATGAATAAATAGTGGTTATCTTAGCAAAGAGCTGGAATTTGGTAGGGGGTGGGGTAGAGACATTAAATGAGTATTTTCACCTCTATTCAAACCTGTATGTCTTTGCTTTACTCGTATACTTAAAAGAGAATTAAAACTTAAGAAGAAAAAAAGCCAGCAAAGAATAATATAAAAAAATCATGGTTTTTGCTTTTAATTTTAACTCTATTTTGACCAAAAAAAGAAAAAAGAAAAAAAAAAAAGATCAGAAGACACCTTAAGTGCCTGAACAAGTGCTTAAACATTGTGGAATAGAAATAATTTCCATAAGAAAACACTGCTAAACTGCTCAAGCTCTTCTCCATTTTGATAAGGATGCATTTAATGATCCTATTCATTGATTCCTGGTGAATCAATACAATATAGCATACAACTGTACATTATCATACTGTACTGCAAAGTATCAATCTTTTTAGAACACAGCCCTAATAAAACAGCATGCTTTACAGAACCAGCTTCAAAATAAATAAATGCACTGGGGAAAAAAAACCCTTTAAATTAAAATCAAAAGAGACATTTAAAGTTTCGGCATTCTTCATTATGGAAAGAATCTTCCACTTTGAGACTATTATACATCAGAAAAGCTCCATCTGTTGTATAATTATCTCTGATAAACGGCCTGATGCTCCAAGCTTCATTAGAGAAAAAGGAAGAGAAAGACACATACAGAGAGAACTGTAAATAAATCTCCTCACCATATTTCACTTAAAACCAGCCCAGCAGGAAGTCATAAAGTATTTTTTAATTGGTAATATTTTCTAAATGTTCTACTAGAATAAGTCAGCCTGTTTTGCCCAATATTTGGTCTTCAAGTAGGCACAGTCTGAAAAGGGAAACTAGTTTCATTTAGAGATAGAGATTATTATGAATTTAATTGGTAAAAACAAAGTTCAGCCACTTGGTGGCAGTGATATTAATTCTTCAAGGGACAGATCTGTCAGACAGGGATGAAGCAGCAATGGGTAGCCAATGAGGCCCAATGCATGTTCAAAGACCCAAGGACATTTAAGCGAGGAAATGTGTTAAAATACACCACCGTTTTATTTTTTAAATGCCTGAGGAAGTTAGGATATCCCCAGGAACCAGTTTCCAAGGAAACAATGGAAATCTCTTTGTTCAACCAAATTAATTTAACCAAATTGCTCTCAAATTTCTATTTTGGGAATCACTGTCATATTAAGGAAAATCCAGCCAGCACTTGGCAATGAAGCTTTTTATTCATTGAAAGTCTTCACTAACATTCTAGTTAGTAATGTTCTCACTTTTTCTGTATATTTTATTTTGGCTACAACAAAAGCATCTCTTAGGTAGATGTAGTGAAGAACAGGAAAAAGATTGAGCATTACAGATAAAATATTGCCTAGAACTGAGTTGTAGCTCTGTCATGTGATTCAAAGCAGGTCACCATGCAAACCTATTCATCATCTGCAAAATAAGGCGGCGCCTATCTGCCCCACCTGTGTTGCACATTGTCAGGATGAGCCCAGAAAAACAATGTTTGTCAAAGTGTTTTGTAAAATTGGGCTTGACAAATTTTCTCTGAAAAGGACCACTGGGTCTCTGTAGCAACTGCCCAATTCTGCTGTTATCATGCAGAAGCAGTCACAGGCAACAGATAAATGAGAATGGCTGTGTTCAATAGAAATTGACTTATGAACACTGGAATTTGAATTTCAAATAATTTTCACATGTTGTAAAATTACTGTTCTTCTGATTTTCTTCATTTAAAATCATTCTTAGCTCATGGGCCATACAAAAACAGGTGATGGACCAATTTGGCCCATGGGTTATGTTTTGCCAATTTCTCTTGTACTGTTTTATATAAGTTTTGGTTGCTGTTTAATTCTTTGTATGTGCCTCTACTGAGCACAGAAGAGTGTTCTGTATGAGGTGGGCCCTCTCTGACTGCTATATTAAAATGTCACAGTATTTGCAAACAAGCTCACTTCTTGCATTACTCTTTCCTAGTAGTGGGCATTGGATCCTTTCCTCTCCTGCCTAGAAAGAAGCAGACCAGCCAACTCTCCGCCAACACCTCAACTTCATTCCAATATGTAGTGGGACTGGCTAAAAATCCAAAAAAAAAAAAAACAAAAACAAAAAACAACAACAACAAAAAACACAAAACCTAAGTAGGCATGCACATCCTAAGGCTCCCAAACAAGTCATAAGAAGGAATGCCCAGGCCCTTAAGATCACAATAAGAAAACTGATTTATAGAAGACATAGAGAAAAGAGTATTTTTAAAAAATTATTTTAATGTCCAATCTGATTAAGACTCTGAGTAAAGGTGACCAGTCATCTGCCCATCTGAAAATCACAACAAAACAACAAACAAGGTCTGGTATTCTATCCACAACCTGACACTGTGCTTTCTTTCTTCAAGAGTTGGCTCAAGAAACAAAGTATAAATCACACCTCACCCCCTCTATGAAAAACCTGGAAATTGGGAGAATAAACAGGTAGCAGCAAAAGCATTAAGAAATGTGTGTTATTTTGTTCTTTTTAAGTGTTCGCACAACACTCTTTCCTCTGACTTTATTTGCATGCAACATCCTTTACACTATAAATCACTGCAGAGACGGCAGCTATAGATTGATACTGGAAAGCCAGACTGCTCTGTGATCTGCAAGATAGAGTCATCCTGTGCCCCCATTTCCACATCTGTGAAACAGATATGGTAACAGTACCCACTTTACAGGGTATTATGAAGTTTGTGAAGCAGGTTAATACAGCTAAGCATGTAGAACAGTGCTACTTAATAAGTACTCTGATGATAGCTATGACCATATTTATAGCATTTACATGTTACGACAAGTCCATTGGTCACTACTAGAATGTTGTTTACTCTTGAAAGCGGTTCTTACAGCTAAAGTTCCACAGACTCTTTTGCAGACACACATAAGATGGGATAAGAAGAGACACGTGTATGTTCAAACAAAAAAATACCACTTGAAGCTTTTAGGTATCTGCTTTATTTGACCTTCAGTCAAGGTATTTTAAGAAATTCTTTCAGATAAAATTTTGTCCTATTTTCTGCTTTACATACTCTCGTTAATAGTTCTTACTCTAATTGCAGTTTTTCAAAATAGCATTAATGCACCCAGACTCTCTCCACCCTTCTATTTTTATGTGAATTTAACAGCAAAAAGTAGAAAGCAGATGTAAGCGACATTCATTCTCTTGATTATTAGGAAAAGAGTAAAACCTTCCACAAGCCCAAAGAAGACACAGTACTGCTGGTTCCACCCAATAATGGATCCACAACTACTATCTAGTTTACACATTATGTAACACTTGAATTTGGAATCCCAAACCCATTTCCCAGCAATTTCCACACCCTACTTCTCTATAACTCTCTAAGGGAAGCTAAGAAGGAGCCAAAGATGAAATTCTGGTCTCTTAAAGATGCTGTAAGATTAATATAAGCAATCCCTTACTGGCTCTTCCTCTACCTTTCTTCTCTTAGGTCATGGTGGAAGAAATCTGCAAGGTGTCAACGGACCAGCCTAACTAATCTCACCTGGGTCTTCAATTGATACCTGGCAATCACTTTATCTCCTGTTGACTTACAATACACCTAACTTATTGGCTTTAATGCCCCACCCACCGACCAGGCACACATCTCACTCTAGCACAGTTTTCAATCTAGCTGAGGTAGCAAAACCCACCTAAGAAAGCCTTTGCAAATGACATGCTTATTGGCCACTGTTCTTCCTAGTGCCTCCCTTTCACCTTAAAATTCTTATGCACCTATTTTGAAGAACAAGCCAAAATCTCAAGGAGAGACACATGTATTGAAAACGATAGAGATCCAATTTTATTCAATTCTGTATCCAGCATTTAACCTAGTGCTATTGAGCTAAGACTGCTAAGTGAATATACAAACCACTGAAATAGTTTATTAAACAGTTTATTTCAGTAATAAATCATATGAGCACCAAATCCAAATATCTCGTCGGTTTGGTTTTCTGCAGCACTTTCAGAGTGTTGAGGCAATACGCTATAGTGGTTGAAAGCACAGGCTCTGGGGCCAAACTGGTGGGCTGGAACATGAGCTACACTGAAGCAGGAGGGCTGAACCCTGGGCAGAAGTTACGGAACCATTCCATGCTTCAACTTCCTCATCTATAAAAATGGGGCTAATAAAAGCACCCACCTTCTGGGGTATTGTGAAAATTAAACGTTAGTACATGTAATGAGCTTAGAAGAGTGCTTAGAATATAGCCAAACACTTCATATATGAGTGAACATTTTCATTATTAATAAAGTCCATAATGTAAGTTGAAATTTGTTCCTTGACTTTTGTGATCTTGCCCACTAACATTCTTGCCTCTTCTCTGTCCTCTTCAGTTGCCTCCTCTGTTTTGGTTTTTCTCAAGGTTCCAGGCTCACTGCTTTTCTTTGTTCCTACCCTTGACAATCTCACTTAACCCCTAAGGGTTTTGCCCATCATCTGTACAAGGATGAAGACAACCCTGACTTCTCTCTCCTGAGCTCCAACTCAAAGTGCCCAGGTTGAACACTTATGTCATCACTATAGCTCAGATTAGATTAGATTAGATTTTAGAATGGTTTACAATAATGAGTCCCATAAGAATCAGGAAGTGAGATTAGCTTCTAAGAGTTTCACCTCAAGAGTTAAACAAATAATGGTTGAAGGTAGTGATGTCACCAGAAAGAAAGAATAGATCTGAAACTAGTAGAAGGACACATCCTTAATCAGACTGAAAGTATTTATTTACATAACAAAAGAAAAAACTCAGCAGTCTACAGCAGCCTGGAATGGCAAGTTATGGAAACACAGAAGTGTTGTGTTCCAGGGGCTCCAGAGCTCAGGACAGATCAAAGCCCAGGCCAGGAGGAGAAAAGGGTTATGAAGATGGAATTTTGTCATGATGCATGACCTCCCCGCTTTATGTCCTTAAAGTGCACCTGACAATCAGCCTAACTCAATAATTTGAGTCTCCACATACCTTAATAACAGAGAAAGAAAGTGCTAACCTTGCCAACATGAATTTTTTCTGTTCTCTGTGGCAGTTATATTTCACACTGGGAATTAAGTGATTAAAAGCATGGATTCTGAAGCCAGATGCCTGAATTTGAGTCCTGGTTCTGATATCTATTAGTTTGCTACCAGAGGCAAATTACCTGATCTCCTTGTGCCTGATAATGACAGTATTTACACCTCAATGAGTTGTCATGAGGAATAAAAGAGAAACATATAGACAATGTCTTGCACATAAAGTAACTCAATAAAAGGCAGCTGTTATCTCAGTCTCTGTCCTATTTGGGCTGCTCAAGCTGTTTTCCTGTGGCCTGATCCTGTATGTGCAGATCCTTCAGATGCAATTCCATAAGATGAGATCCTAACCAGCTCCAGCCTTTCCCTTAGACTAGGAGTTTGTAACCACAGAGAGCTTTAGAAAAATTTTATTCAAAATTGAGTATAAATGGATGGTAGGTTATTTTTCTAAAAGGGCCATAGCTTTCATCAATTTCTAAATAAGTGCATAAGCCCAGATAGTTTTTTTTAAAACAAAGCAAAACCTATTGCCTTAACATTATCATTACTACTCTCGTTTTCCTCCTCTTCATTTCTACACCTTCCCCTAGACCTCTATACAATAGGTTACAATATTTTAAAAATTCTCTCACTTCGATGTTATTCCAGCATAATTTTTTTGCAACACTGTTGTCAATACCACTTTTTCCAGTAAACCAACACCCTTCCTTCAACAGTCAATGTCTTTAATACATAAGAAGGACCATTAAAATGGGTACACATAACCATGTATCAGGGTTTCTAAACCTTGGTGTAATGGACATATCAGGCTGGGTAATTCCCTGTTGTAGAGGGCTGTCTGATACAGTGCAGGATGTTCACAGCATTGAAGGGAGCAGGAGAGGCAAAATCACACCTGGCTGAAAACCAATGATATTTAATTTCATCTCCTAAATAGTAAATTCTTTGAGAATATGGACTATGGCCTTTTTTTACTTTACAGGGACTGTTTTACTTTTATATTCTCATTTTATCTAGTACAGTGGTTTAGGTTTAGATAAATATCTGTTCTCTACTAATCTTTTCCAAAGTTAGTAGATAGAACATTCTAGCCTATCACATTCTAAGGGTTTCTAGATATTCACTAAATTTGAAACACCAAATTTCAACCTGTGAAGTAAAGCTTCTAAAAGGTTAAAACTGCTATGTCATAACAACACTATAATTTTCAACCAACTCTGTCAGTTATAGTTGTATCCTAAAGGAAATGGTTATAGCATTATAAAGATTAAGTGAACAGTGGACTTCCATATCATATATATGATCATAATATCCTACCTACCACTGAGGACTCACAGAAAAGTAACAGAGACCATTTACTCCTCCCTTCAAATATTCAATGTTCTATGAAGTGTTTACAGTGTTATCTTGGTTAACTGCCTAGAAACATTCAAGGCTCAGTTAGTGGCAGAAGTAAGGCTTCAATCCAAGGTGCTTAAATCAGGGTAAGTTCCCCAGACCAGTGGTTCTCAATTCTTGCCACACATTAGAATTTTCTGAAGAATTAAAAAGAACAGATCATTGATCTGATCCCTCCAGATCAATTAAATTAGACTCAGGGAACGATAGTGAAGATTAAAAATTTTTTTTTAAATCCCCAGTGGATTCTAATTTATAGCCAGAGCTGGGAACAACTGCCCTAGACTGGTTCAAAACCTCATGTGCCTTGACAGTTAACATAAAAGGCTATCTTTTAAGAAACTCAAGCTCGGTGGAAGACTAAAACATTCTCTATCTTGCTTACTTGGGGCTAGATGTCCACACTTAATGCTGAATTAAAAGAGCTGCTATCCTTTTTCTGGAATGAGCCATTACCTCATGAGGAACTCATGATTCTCAGGCTGCTTTCTCTACCAGTTCACAGGATCTGGGTACTTACACTCCTCTTTACTTGGTGAAGTTACATTCAGTTCTGTCGGAAGCGGTTGCTGGCTGGAACTAAGAGTTGGTGTGGTTATCGAGGTATTGTTGTTGTCACTGGTGGTCTCTTCAGAAAACAAATCTGATTGGCTGTTACTTGTACTTGGAGTGGAATCATCGTCTGGTTGTTTCTTTTGAAAATCTGAAGAGAAGAAGTGAGAAAACCAGCTTAAGAGTTCATAATCACCTTGGGTATTAGAAAACAATGAAAGTTAATATAAAAATTACAACAAATGGAAGTAAAATATTGGTCAAAACATATGCTTGGCGGAGGGTAACTGAGTTAAAGATTTCAGATGAATGGGAGACATGCTGATTTTAATGTAAGACTTTGCAAAGCCAAATGCACGTTAAAATTTGGGGGGGGGGGTAATCAGAGGTAAAAGGAATAAAGAAAAGTTGTGCAAACCAATACAGGTAAGAAGGAAAAAAAAAAACAGAAGAGAAAAAAGGGAAAATAGAAAAACACAGTAAGATGGCAGAAATAAGAATAAATATATCAATAGTAGTAATAAGTAAAGAGACTAAACTTAGCAGGTAAAAAGAAAATTAATGCTGGAGTTCCCGTCGTGGTTAACGAATCTGACTAGGAACCATGAGGTTGCGGGTTCGGTCCCTGCCCTTGCTCAGTGGGTTAACGATCCGGCGTTGCCGTGAGCTGTGGTGTAGGTTGCAGACGCGGCTCGGATCCCGCGTTGCTGTGGCTCTGGCGTAGGCCGGTGGCTGCAGCTCCGATTAGACCCCTAGCCTGGGCACCTCCATATGCCACAGGAGCGGCCCAAGAAATAGCAACAACAACAACAACAACAACAAAAAGACAAAAAAAAAAGAAAGAAAGAAAATTATGCTCAACATCACTAATTATTAGAGTAATGCAAATCAAAACTACAATGAGGTACCACCTCGCACTGGTCAGAATGGCCATTATTAATAAGTCTACAAATTCTGGAGAAAAGAGAACTCTCCCCACACTGTTGTTGGGAATGTAAATTGGTACAGTATTGGCACACTATGAAGGTTCCTCAGAAAACTAAATATAGAGCTACCATATGATCCTGCAATCCCACTCCTGGGCATAAATCCAGACAAAACTACAATTCAAAAAGATACATGCACCATATGTTCACAACAGCACTGTTCACAATAGCCAAGACATGAAAATAACCTAAATGTCCATCAACAGATGAATGGATTAAGAGGTTGTTGTACATATATACAGTGGAATACTACTCAGCCATAAAAAGAATGAATTAATGTCATTTGCAGCAATATGGATGCAACTAGAGATTCTCATACTAAGTAAGGAAGAAAGAGAAAGACAAATACCATATAATATCACTTTATGTGTGGAATCTAAAATACGGCACAAATGAACCTATCTACAAAAGAGAAACAGATTCACAGACATGGAGAACAGACCTGTGGTTGCCAAAGAGGAGTGGGGAGAGAGTGTTATGGACTGGGAGTTTCAGGTTAGTAGACACAAACTATTACACTTAGACTGGATGGACAATGGGGCCCTACTGTATAAAACAGGGAATTGTGTCCAGTCTCTTCAGAGAGAACATGATGGGGGATGACTTGAGAAAAATAATGTGTGTGCGTGTGTGTGTATGACTGGGTTACTTTGTACAGCAGAAACTGACAGAACACTGTACATCGACTATAATAAAAAAAATTCTTTAAAGAAGGAACAGAAAACTAAAAGAAAATTGAGACTGAATAAACAAAGCCTTATTTTTTGCAGTTTCCAAGAGACATATTAAAAACATACACATGAGAGGAAATTTTTAAAGTGTATAAACAAAATACCAGCAATACAAATGATTAAAAAAGCCAGTAATAGCTACAGAACTGCTGAGAGATACAGACTTAGAGTAAAAAGCATTACTAGAGATATAAAGGATCATTATATAATAGTAAAAAAAAAAAATTACCAGAAACATAAAACAATTCTAAATCTGTATACACCCAATAACAAAGCCTCAAAATATGTCAAGCAAAAAAATGTATCTATGGGAAAATGACAATTAGATAATGAATTATTTTCA
The DNA here is from genome assembly GCF_016906955.1 of Phacochoerus africanus. Classification (NCBI taxonomy): domain Eukaryota; kingdom Metazoa; phylum Chordata; class Mammalia; order Artiodactyla; family Suidae; genus Phacochoerus; species Phacochoerus africanus. The sequence continues at coordinate 34,855,034 of NC_062552.1, read as the reverse complement.
AATACATGTGCAATATTTACAAAAATGGCCTGAAACCTGGATAAACTATGACCACACATTAGGCTATAAAGCAAAAGTCTCAACAGATACCAAAGAATTAGTAAGATACAGATTATTAACTGACCATAGAGCAATTAAATTAAAAATTGGTAACAGGAGTTCCCTTCGTGGCACAGTGGTTAACGAATCTGACTGGGAACCATGAGGTTGCGGGTTCGGCCCCTGCCCTTGCTCAGTGGGTTAACAATCCGGTATTGCCATGAGCTGTGGTGTAGGTTGCAGACACGGCTTGGATCCAGCATTGCTGTGGCTCTGGCATAGGCCGGCAGCTGCAGCTCCGATTCAACCCCTAGCCTGGAAACCTCCATATGCTGCAGGAGCGGCCCAATAAACAGCAAAAAGACAAAAAAAAAATGGTAACAAAAATTCTATATATTTGGAAAATTTTGAAATACACTTTAAACTCATGGGTCAAATTAGAAATCAGAAAATAGGTATATTTAAAAGATAATGTAATTACTATTTATCAATATCAAGTAAAGCTAAAGATGCACATTAATTACCTATATCCCAGTCATTTCATTACTAGGTATATGCCTGAGAGAAACTCAACACACAAGTGTAAGGATGTTAATTATACATTGTTTGTAATAGTAAAAAGTCAAAAGCAACCTGAAGATTCACAAATTATAATACATTCAAATAATGGACAAATGTACATAGTGAAAACAACTACTTCCCTACACATCAACACGAATAAATCTCAAAATCATATTGTAGAACATAAAGATCACTAAAATAGTAAGAGTGTCCTACATAAACCTTAAAAACAGGCAAAATTCAACTAATGTATTATTTAGGAATATGTACATCTAAACAATGCAGGAGCGTGGTTACCACTAAGATTGAGGGAGGGCAATACGAAGTGAGAGCTACACACAAATATTCAAAATTATAGGAAATGTCCATTAACAGACAAGAGATTAAAATTATCATTCATTCATATAATGGAATGCTTTGTGGCAGTTAATGAATGAATGAAGCTATAAGAGAATAATCTCAAAAACAATGTTGAAAGAAAAAAAATCAAGCTACAGAAAATATGTACACTCTAACAATATTTATATAAAAATTTAAATATGCAACATATTTTTATGGCTACATAATTATAATATAAAAATGTATGTGGAAATGATACAACAAATTCAGGATAGTAGTTATCTAGGCATGGGAGGAAGGAACAGGATCTTCAATTCTATCTCTAATTTTTTAAATTTCTTAAAGCTTGTGGTAGGTATATGACTGTTTATTATGTATAGTCTCTGTATGTTAATTTTAAATTTGATAATTTTTGGCCACACCCATAGCATGCACAAATTCTGGGCCAAGGATGGAACTTATGCCACAGCAGCAACCCAAGCGGCTGCAATGACAATGCCAGATAGATAACCATTGGTTGTCACAAGAGAACCCCTATGCTTCATTTTTTAAAATCTAAAGCTAGTCTACAAATCCCATATTGCCTTATCCTTTGAACCAGAGAGAAGCTATTGCTGTTATTTCTGAATCACTATTCTGACCTATTTTGAACATAAGAATAGCTAGTACTTGGAGTTCCCATTGTGGCTCAGCAGAAACAAATCCGACCAGCAACCATGAGATTGTAGGTTCAATCACTGGCACTGCCGTGAGCCCTGAGCTGTGGTATAGGTCACAGACATGGCTTGGATCCCACGTTGCTGTGGATGTGGTGTAGGCCAGCAGCTGTAGTTCGGATTTGACCCCTAGCCTGGGAATCTCCGTATGCCGAGGGTGCGGCCCTAAAAAGCAAAAAAAAAAAAAAAAAGAATAGCTAGCACTTACGTTGCATTCACCATGTGCCAGGCACTGAACTAAAGGTTTCATGTATTCAACCCACTTACTTAAATCCTCTGTACAACCCTAACATGGGAGATATAATTACCACCACTTTATTGGTAAAGAAACTGAGGCTCAGAAAATTTATTTATTTTGTCTTTTTCTCCTTTTAGGGCCACAACCATGGTATGCGGAGGTTCCCAGGCTAGGGGTCTAACTGGAGATGTAGCTGCCAGCCTACTCCAGAGCCGCAGCAACACCATATCCGAGATGCATCTGTGACCTACACCACAGCTCAAGGTAACACTGGATCCTTAACCCACTGAGCAAGGCCAGGGATCGAACCCGCAACCTCATGGTTCCTAGTCGGATTCGTTTCTGCTGCGCCACAACGGGAACTCCAGAAAATTTAGGTAATTAGTTCCAGGTTAACAGCTAGTAAGTATAATGAGCAGGATTAAGATTTAAATACAGGTCCATCCAACATGAAAATCTATCATCTTCAATCGCAACTACAGGATATAGAATGGTGAGCACTAGACACTGGCCCTAGGAAAAGACCTCAATGTCAGGCTCCCACCCATTTACAACATCAATTGTGAATGCAATGGATTTAGCCAATCACTAACCTGCTCTTCCCACCAGTGATCTAAAGCCTCTACAGCTTCTGTGTATTTATTTCTCCTAGTCACTTTCTTGTTCTCCAGTGTTTTGACATTTTAAAATGACTTATTATCTCAATGTTATTTGTATAGCACCTTCAGAAAAAAAGGTACTATGTAAGTGGAATAAAAAGACTGCAATGATGATGCTTCTTTTTTATATCATGTCATCTCATTGGCTCTCCTATGTCAATAATCACTGTGTCTCTCCTATAATCACCTCTCTACCATTTAACTGGAGATGTTCTTTGGCCCTAAAAGAACTGAAAGTGAGTCATCATTGTACCATTTAACACAAGTGCCAATGCCTCCAGACAGACACATACACACCGACTCATTTACTCAGGCACAATAACCCTTTGAGGTTATATGATGTTTGTGTCTAAAGACAATCACTGGGTCCCACCTATACAATCTCCAGCACATATTTGCCATGTTTCTTGATGTCTTCCTTTATAAATCTGCGGTTGACACATTCACTGGATGTATTTTTCTCCAGGTCAATCCTCTTATTATAAAGTGTACCTCAAAAGACTGGGGGCACTGGAAAAGCATACCACCCTGCTCTCCTGACAAGCTCACTCACCTGGGCAGACTTACTAGTAATCTAGTCATTACTCCAAACTCCCCTTTATACACACACACACATGCACACACACATCAATAGTTTGTCTCTCAGGTGTACTATATACATTTGGCAAAATGTTTATTTTAAACTCCCATCTCACTTGCAGATTATGACCATTAACTATGTCTATTTGAATAATTTCTTCAAGGCAGAGAATACACAAAAGTTATTTGGAAAGGATTTCATTAAACTTTCTTTAAAATTATTTTTTTAAACACTCTTTAGAAGCCTACTTTTTGCTCTTAGAAATATATCATGAATATTTTTTTCTTTGCCGCTTACAGATCTGTGTGATCACTGACGGGTACATAAATTTACAATACAGAAATTAAACTAATTCATTTTTTGTCATAAATTTCCAGTATAACTTCCACTACTATAAGGAAGATTTCATTAAATTTCCTTAGGTTATATTGCTAGACATAGATCAACTAATAAAAAGAGGATGCACATTTTCAAAACATTTGGCATAACTGTCCAGTTCTCCTGGCACAACACCTTGTGATTTCTCAGAGCCCAGGACTTACTATATGGTGTGGAAGAATCATCTGTTCACTTGTCAGTCTCCCACATTATACAGTCCTGGGACAAAAACAGTGCTCCATAAATGTTAACTGAATGAGTAAGTGGCCAAGTGTTTTTCTGTAGAAAGACCATCACTGGATTACATTTTTTTTTTTAATTTTTTGGGATGGTTTTATTTTTATTTTATGATTTTTATTTTTTCCATTATAGGTGATTTACAGTGTTCTGTCAATTTTCTATTGTACAGCAAGGTAACTCAGTCACACATACATGTATACATTCTTTTCCCCCCACATTATCACGCTCCATCATAAGTGACTACATATAGTCCCCAGAGCTATACAGCAGGATCTCATTGCTTATCCATTCCAAAGGCAATGGTTTGCATCTATTTACCCCAAATTCCCAATCCATCCCACTCACTCTTCCTCCTCCTCCACAGCAACCACAAGTCTGTTCTCCATGTCCATGACTTTCTTTCCTGTGGAAAGCTTCATTTGCACCTTATATTAGATTTCGGATATAAATGATATCATACGGTATTTGTCTTTCTCCTTCTGACTTACTTCACTTAGAAGGAGAATCTCTAGTTCCATCCATGTTGCTGCATACGGCATCATTTTGTTCTTTTTGATGGCTGAGTAGTATTCCATTGTGTATATACCACATCTTCTTAATCTATTCATCTGTCAATGGACATTTAGGTTGTTTCCATGTTTTGGCTATTGTGCATAGTGCTGCAATGAACATATGGGTGCATGTGTCTTTTTCAAGGAAAGTTTTGTCTGGATATATGCCCAAGCATGGGGTTGCTGGGTCATATGATAGTTCCATATTTAGTTTTCTGAGGTACGTCCATACTGTTTTCCGTAGTGGTTGTACCACTTTACATTCCCACCAACATTGCCGGAGGGTTCCCCTTTCTCCAGACCCTCTCCAGCAATTTGTTATCTGTGAGCTTATTAATGATGGCCATTCTGACTGGTGTGAGGTGGTACCTCATAGTAGTTTTGATTTAAATTTCTCTAATAATCATATGACTGGATTACATTTTAAATTATTTTATTGGGAGTTCCCACGAAGTAATTGTGGCGCAGTAGGTTACAGACCTGACTAGTATCCATGGGGATTCAGGCTCAATCCCTGGCCTCACTCAGTGGGTCAGTGATCCAGCTTTGTCATGAGCTGTGGTGCAGGTCGCATACATGGCTTGGATCCTGCCTTGCTGTGGCTGTGACCAGCAGCTATAGTTCCAATTCAACCCCTAGCCTGGGAACTTCCATATGCAGCACTTGCAGCCCTAAGAAGACAATTAATTAATTTATTTATTTATCAGTTGTTATTTTAAACCTTTCACAAACTATTTTAGGGGCCTCTGGGGGCACTCCTAGTATCATCTGGTTTATTAGCGTTTCTAAAAGTGCTCAATACCTATGAATTTCTATTTTCATAATCAATGAGGAGAGAAGAGAAATTCAACTTCCATTTAACTTATTCATTAAATCTATTTGGCCAGTAATAAGGCTTCCATATCATTATTACAGACACTAAAGCTGGGTATAAAGAAAATTAAACAGGAGAAAGAGGAACATACATTGCCATGTATGTGCAAGGCACTCTGCCAGAGGCCTCACATTCATTTTTTCATTTAATCCTCAAAATAAAGTGGGTGGTAGATGTCATCTTCACACTTCAGCAGAGAACAGGGGGGTGGGGGAGGTGCACTGGCAAGTTTGGGTGACCTGCCCTCTCCTAACAAATGCTGGAGCCCAGCTGTGAGACTGGAGTTTGTGGGATTCCAGTATCCTACATCCCACTACAGCACACATCCCTGAGCAACCACAGCCCAGCTTGCAGGGGTGACTTTTCCGGGTCCCACATTTCCATTCCCAGGCTCCAAACGCCATCTGACTCTGTATCACAGATTACAACTCCATGTTCCCTCTGGAAGCTTTAATTTGGTATTTCACACCATAAAATGCTTTATGTTTCAAGCAGCCAATTAAAGTGGAAACGTTAAAAATAAAAATTCAATTCTGATATCCCAAAAGTTTGGTTCATGCAAGTCATTGTTTAAAGGCCTCCTTGAATAGAACATGGTCCTTTTTCCTCTCTTCATCATCCTTTCACCCAATTTATCTCCATAATAGGCTACAGATTCCATTCATAAGCACATTTCTAGTTTTTAAAAACTGCACATTTCTACCCCAACCACAAACCTTAGACATCCTATTTTAAAAAGCTAGGGAGTTCCCTGTTGGCTCAGCAAATTAAGGATTCAGCAAGTTCAATCCCTGGCCTGGGAACTTTCACATGCTGTGAGCATAGCCAAAAAAAGAAATAAGAAAGAAAAAGCCATAAAGTCTTTAGCAGTAGCCAACCAATTCATAAGCCAGAGTTTTAACCTTCTGATTAAAACCTTAACAGAATTCTAGTAGTTGAATATTAACCAGGTTAATAGCCTTAGCAAAAACCAACTGGTTTAATCAAGAATTACCAAGAACCAAAGGACGAACTGATTAATATTAAAACCTTAAAATGCACTGTCCTTGGATCCTAGCTTATGGAGAAAACTGTGACCTACTCATTGTGGCTGTGTTCATTTAAATTTTCTTTCATGAGTAATCTCTACTAGCTTCTTGAAAACACAAACAAAAAAACCCTTTACCCTGCCAGATTCCTCCTCTTTAAAATTCAGATTGTCTTCTTTGATCTCTGAATAAACAGACTGATCAGAACCATTTTGATACTGCTTGATTACCTTCATACAAGTTTTGAAAATATATATGTATGTATGTATGTATGTATTTTTGTTTTTTGTGTTTTTAGGGCCGCACCTGTGGCATATGGAGGTTTTCCCAGGCTAAGGGTTTAATCGGAGCTGTAACTGCCAGTCAACGCCAGAGCCACAGCAACACCAGATCCAAGCCACATCTGCAACCTACACCACAGCTCACGGAAATGCCGGATCCTGAACCCACTGAGCGAGGCCAGAGATCGAACCCGCAACCTCATGATTCCTAGTCAGATCCTTTTCCTCTGCGCCACGATGGGAGCTCCCATAAGTATTTATATACACATATGTACACATTGGTATGTAAACATATATACATGAACACCATATATGTATCTCCTATTGATGATAAATGACTCCTGCCTTGTGTTCTCTAAGCCCTCAAGTCTCAGAAATTAAAACAGACCTTTGTCTTCTGTCCTTTTCCCCATCTCAGGGGATGGCACCAACATTATCCTAGAGGCTGGAGTCAGGTACCCGGGAATCCTCTCAGAGTCCATGTTCTCCCTCCCTTATTTTACATCTTAAGAAATACCCAGTCTGGTCATTTCCCACTCCTGAATGTCTCTGGCATCCACCCACTGCTCAGTTACCATCCTTATCCAAGTCGCCATCATCATCCTCCAACAGCAACCTAATTGATTTCTTTGTATTCTATCCTCCCTTGTGCAATCAGAGCGATGCTGTAAAAAACAAATTCTGACAAAGCTGTTTCCCTCCCTAAACCTTTGAATGGCCTTCCATTGCCTTAATAATCAGATTCAAAATCCTAAACATGGCTTATAATTTAGAAATCTCTCCAAGAACTGGCTTTTGGAGATCTTCTCAGTCTCCTCTCAAGCCACTGCTCCTGCTCCCCTGTCCCCTGCTTCAGCCATTCTGGGGTGCTTTTAGGTTTTCTGAACACTCCATCCTTTTTCTCAACTTGGAGTATCTTGATAATCCTAGGTATGTGGGAGACTCTATCTTGCTATTCACCTTGGTAACTCCTATTCATTTTGAACCTTAACATAAGCACTCTTTCCTCAGGGAGGCCCTTAACATTATCCATAAAAGGTACTTAGTAAATATTTCTTGGATGAATGAATGAATGTCTTATTCACTGTTTACACCAGACTCTAGCAAAATGCCTCCCACATAATACACAATATAGATTTCTTGGATTTAACTTATTTAATAGTGGTGAACACACCGAGTTGAAAAATAGTGTTCACTCAAATATTAATAGACCTTAAATTGCTATCAAACTTCTTTCTAGGAAACAAGAAAGCTTCTACATACAGTTGAATATTAAGCACCCCATCAACAAACAAATATTTGAATTCTATAAACTATCCCTGCATATATAAATTTTTTCTTCCTTACTATTCACCACAGGGAACTGGTTCTGAAGCAACTCAAAAGGTCTCTCAAGTCCTGTCTGCTTAGGTTCAGACTACCAAGCTGCAAGTTTTTAATTCAGAATACTAGAAATAATACTAGATTGGCTCCCAAAAGCATGTCTTCTTGTAAAAGAAGTCAACAGAGAATATATGAAGTTGACAAAGTTTACAAGCAAAACTCTTATCAGTAATTAAGCTATTTTATAATGTGGTTTATCACTGAAATTATACAGTCTGTAGCTTCTTCACACCTATGGCGCCTACTGCAAAGAAGTGTGAAGTAGCAAAAAAAAAGTTATTTGGAAGAAGGCTTATTTCTTATACAGCATTTATTGTGCAGACTATAGAGTTTTCCCAGCAACAGTGTGTTCATATTCATTTACAGGGCATAAATTAACATGTTAACATTACAGCAAATATCTAACAATCTATTAGTACTACAATAACAGTGCATAAGAGCCACATTTATCTCATTTTTGTCTAACAGCAAAATGTGTCAACTTTTTAAAAAATTGAAAATACAGGGAGAAGTTTTCTGATTACTGTGACATTAATCTACTTTCAACAAAATGAGTATTTGCTAATGTGTGTGCATATACATATATCTCACACATGTAGCTCGACCATCCAAATAAACAACAGAGCTAGGCACATTGTGGAAATGTCAGGCAAAGCTGACTAAATAAAATAGGCAAATTAGAACCAAAAAACAGAACAGAAACAAAAACAAAAAAACACCTCAGACCTATCTGTTTACAGCTGATCCATGGTACCATTTAAAGACCTCCCCTCAAACCATTAGTCCTCACTGTCATTCATGAATCACTCCAATGACACGGATGTGGCACAAACTTAACTGCTGAAGAGGCTGGAGACTAGAAGAATTTTTTCGTTTCAGACCTAAAGTTTCAAACACCCCATAAAGACTTCAATGACAACAGAAAATTAGAAAAGCTCTGGGAATATATTAGAAAAAGAAAATTCACCTTTTTTAGATCCTTAATTGTTTTTTATAATTGTATCCAGTCTTCATGCTGCCAGCCCTTCCATTTACCATGTAGAACTGACAGGAGAAAAGACAAAACAAAACAAAACCCCCTCTCATCTGCCCTCCTTTTTTGGGAAAGTGGAAGGGAGCAGTGTTTGTGTCCCTGCCCACTGATGCCCCTGCAACTTGGTTCTCTTTGTCTTTGCTCCCCTCCATGTCTGAGGGGAGCTCTTGCCTTTAATGATAGTTCTCAATCCACTCAGTTCTCTGTCTCATAATCTCACAGCAGGGTCACTACCCCCAATCTTTAGTCTTCCTACAGTTAAGCTTCACTGTTAAGCTGAGCATTTCACATGTTTTAGGAAATTCAACTCAGGGTGGTGGTATTAACTTTTGAGACACACTTTCCCTTAAGACGGAACTTGCAAAGGTTCAACACAAATAATTATTTTTCAAACAATGCAGAGAAAAAAAATTTTAAAGGATGAAGTGATAAAGGTTTCCTAACATTTTATTACACCTATTAAAGCATATCAGGAGATGTTCAGTGAAGATCATTATTTTCACAAGATTCAAAGAGCAGGGCTAAGTGACTAATTTTTATCCAATGAACTCGAGAGAGCAAAAGAATATCTGATGTTTGTATGATTCACAACCCGCAAAAGGCATGTGTCTAATAGTAGAAAGAGTATGTGTTCTTTCTGAAGAACACTATGAACAGTATGAAAAGGCTGTGGCATAAAATAAGGGAAAACCTGCTGTTCACACAATGGCTATCAAATAAAGACCTAAGAGAATTTTCCGCTCATAAGAAAAGCTCAAAATTTTTTTAAAAAAATTTAATTTTTAAAAAACTTGAAAAAAAATTTTAATGATTTTGTGCACGAATCTTGGACTGCTTTTGGAACTTAAATGGTCCCTTAGTCTTTTTACCTCAAACTCCTTTCAATGCAAATGAATTTGTCAGTGATTTTCAAAGGTCATTTTGTTCTGATTACTGTATTTGTGCTATTTGAATTAAACCTATGGAATCCAATCTAACACATACTTATTCATTTTATGATACTCAGAAAAGCCAAAATGAAATGTTTAGACATTAGGGAGAATAAAAATCATTTTCTCCTCAAAAAGAAAGAAAGAAAGAGAAAAGCTCTTGCAGTTAACTACAGATCCTCTATCACAGTGTGATGTTTAGTAATGCAGAATAAGACTGAGTTCACATCCTGCCTCAAACTCTTGATTGTTGTGTGACCTTGGGCAAGTTATGTAACTTCTCTTGCTTCAGTATTCTCCCTCTCTAAAATGGGAATAATAATCACAACTATTTCATAAGGTTATTGTGTGGGTGATGTTAGGTAATTACATGTTAAAAGTTTTAGAACAATGACAGGCTAGTAAGTTTCAAATTAACTATGATCTTTTTATTATCCTTTTGCCTCCTTGCACACAATTTAAAATTTTGCCAATTTGAGACTGTGACAATGAAAAATAATTCCTCTGAAGCCAAAGAATGATCAGGTGGGAATTATATCTAACTCAACTTCAATAACAATGTATACTAAGTAAGACAATCTGGTGTTACATACCCAAAAGTTTTCAGGGACCAGGTAGATATTATAAATGATCAAAGTCAGCTGGCTTAAAATAGTAGAGAGTGATGACTACTGTGGCTGACATAAGTATATGCCTCATGTAAAGGCATGTGATTCCAAACTTAAAAACAAAAAGAAAAACCTCCAAACATAACATTATCTGTGCCTTGCAAGGCAACAGTTTATAAGATGCCTGATTTAAAAAGAGATAAAGTATTTATTAAATAAAAGTTCTGTACACTGCATTATTAATCCCCCATGTTGATTTAAAAAAAAGTATTCATAAGATACATCAGTGCCTAGATATAAAGAGCAAACAGGACCATATAGAGATATAATTCAAAGAAAATCAGACAGACCTATGTTTGAATATGGGTTAAGCTAATCAGAGGCTGTGCGACCTCAGGAGAGTTACCTTATTTAGAGCTGCTTCCTCATCTGCAAAAATGTTAAAGATCTAACCTCTAGGATCGTTGTGAGAATGGGAGATAACAATACATTTTTGAATGAATAACAAATGAGTGTCAAAAAAACTCATGTAGAATAGATTCCCAACCTAGGGTTCTTATATCAGCTCAGGCTAATGTATGCTGCAATTACACATTATCCTAAAAGCTAGAGGCTTTACAACAATAGTTTGTTGTTTTTGTTCGCATGTGTTTTCATTCCAGGAATACAGAATGAAAGAGTGGCCCTAACTGGCATACCATTGGTTTTGCAGCAGAGGGAATAGAGAGATATATGGAACTATATTATGGCTGTTAAAGTTTCTGCTCAGTAGTGGGACATGAAATTTTTGGTCACATTCTATTTGTTAAAAGATTTTTCATGGTCAAGTCTGATGATGGGGACTTGTATACTCCTCCCCCTAGGAGGGCAGCAAATACCTGGAAACAAGAACCTAACCTAGGGTTCATAACTTGTGAGCACAGAAAGTCCGCATATAATTCTGGGTTAATCTTATATGCAATACTGTATATCATACAGGCCTATTTTTCTCTTCAGAAAAACAGAACATAGATACCAAATTCTGAAAGGTATCAAAGGGCCTAAAAGAAGGCAGAGTGAGTTTGAAAGGAGTCAGGTCACAACATATAGCCATTACTAGTGATTTTTAACACTAGCTCAAAAGACCTAACTCTGATTTTCCAAGTTGCTGGACAGTGTGGGCTGGGGAAATATTCTGAATTTTCTACCAGGCTCCATTAAATTCTATTATTGCCTTATGAAATTCTGAATACAAGAATTGCAGTAAAACTATACTAGGCTGAAACTGGTTTACTGAAAATAAAGTCTTACCTGAGAAAACCGTAATTTCCATGCAACTGAAAACCTGTTAACTCAAAATATAATTTGTTTCAAATTAATGAGGCCATGCTATATGTTTATTTGTCTTTTAATGTCTTTTATTTGGCTTTTTCCTGATTCTCAAATGGACAAAAGGCTACTAAGTCAATGTACTGAAATATTTATATCTCCCTATCAAATGGGAAAAAATAAGAGAAAATTCTTCTTAGGAACCAACTGCCCTTATACTAACGAAACAATACAATCTGATTTTATCTAAATTTAACAGGACAGGTGAAATTTGATATAATTAACTCATTATTAAAATACTTTTCCACTTGGAAATATGCTCACAAGTGTGGGCAAATGTGTTTTGAATAGTATGAGGAAGAAGTTATCTGTTTAAAAATCATCTTTCAAATATTTAATGGCATGTGATATAGGCTAATTCTTCATTAGCCTATATCACATGCCATTAAACTACCATTTTATGGAAAGTAGTAATAATTTCATAAAAATAAATATCATAATCTCATTTTTATGTGGGGATTTCATTAACATTTTAAAATAATATATACTTATACCTGTATCTATACTGAAGTGAAGGCTACTAATAAAGCTGAAAGGGAGGAAAAGTACTAGAAAATGTTTATCAAATTAGGAATAAAATTCTATGTGGATTAAACTAGAATTTCTGTATAAGAAGATCAAAGTTACGTTTTTGTCTTGGGTATTTTTTCTTCCATTTTCCCTTTCGGGGCAAAAAACACATCCAGAAGAACTATCAGCTAAACAGAACTGAACAGGTTTTAAGGCAAGACATGCCAAATCTAAGTGACAGATCTAAAAATGTGAGGAGCTGAAAAGTAATGGATAAGCAAAAATGAACAGAGTATGTTTACGTTAGGTGTAACACTGCCAAAGCAGTACAACAATTTCCCTTGCACTTTATACTTTACTGTCTTAGCACAAATCATACAAACTTGAAAAAGATCTGCCCTAAAATGAAAGAACAATCACTTTTGCATCTTTACATACATGTTATCAAGAGTAAAAACATCTCCCCAGTACAACCAGCCCCAAAGCTCTCATTTCACAAAACTGATTTACCATTTCACTTGACTCTCTGTGTGAGTAACACTGTAGTGCAAACTCAAGGGAAAAGGCTACTAGCATGTCAAGGAAGGCTGTACCACATTCCCAATTTCTCTTTTAATAATGTGTTTATCAATTTGATCTATGTTAAATTCCATTCACCTATTTTTCCTAAAAACTAAAACTGAGAGCTACAAGGAAAATTACATTCTCTTCAGCCAGGTTCTTGCTGAGGCATTAGAGATGCTGGCATGCCCAGTCAAGAGTGAACCGTGGCTCAAGTAAGCAAGAGCTCAAATTCTTCTGCAAGATGACTCAAGGATGAGGTTTTGTTTCAATTTTATTCATTTCAGATAGGGAAAACATTATAGTCATAACCTTATTTGCATAGCTAACAATGTTTCCCCACAAATCTTTTAAAAAGTAAGAGCAGTGATTAGCCTTACTGTCAACCAAATTAAAATCCAGCAATACTTCTTCAAAAAAATCTTTTCATTAACCATTTAGTCACGGCCAGAAATGAAGGGAAGGAGGGAAAGAAGGAAGGAAGGGAAGGAGGGGAGAGAGAGGAGGAAAGTAGATGCAGAGGGTTAAAGGGAGAAAAATAGCAAAATTGACTTTTACTAGCAGTACTTATAATTGGAGAGACCAAACTTTTATCAGACTGGTTTTTGTTAAATTGGCTACAAGTATCTATATAAGAAAAAAAATGGTTCTTTCTGACTACTCCAGTGACAGATCTTGTCATAAAATCTGTATTCTTCACCTTGTCATTTTAAAATAATTTCAAAGAACATACTCAAGTAATTTTGGAACTAAAAAGTTTAGAAATAATGTAGCATAAGGTTTTTGATCCAGAAACAATTTCAGAGTTCCCATCGTGGCTCAGCGCTAGCGAACCCGACTAGTATCTGTGAGGATGCAGGTTCGATTCCTGGCCTCACTCAGTGGGTTAAGGATCTGGTGTTGCCCTGAGCTGTGGTGTAGGTCACAGACGTGGCTTGGATCCTGCATTATTGTGGCTATGGTGTAGGTAGGCAGCTACAGCTCCAATTCGAACCCTAGCCTGGGAACTTCCATAGGCCATGCATACACCCCTGAAAAGACAAAATAAATAAATAAATAAATAAAATCAATTTCAAAGGTACCACCAGTATTTTAAAGACACAGAATAGAAAATATCAGAATGCACTCCAGATAGTAAGACTAAACTTTGTTTCATAAAACTTTATAGACTTGTTATACATATGTATTAATAAGCATTGATTCACAATGTAAAATGTATTTCTTGTAGGATGTGATAGTAAAAAAGGCTATAATGCCAATGATCAAATACATCTTCACTCTACAAATGAGGAAAGTGAGGCACAGAGGAGGAAGGAAATCCACTTGTTCTGGGCATTTTAATCACTGAAGTAGAAGCTCAAATGAGAAATACAAAAATATATGATTCTAGAAAAGAAGTGCACCCCACTATGAACACTAGCCATAACTTTCCCAAGTAGGTTTGTGTTACTTAATATAAATTACATACTGTTAATCACCTATTCTTTAAAATATCTCCCCAAAGTCTGGTACAGTCATTCAGACAGTTGTGAAGTATGAGTCCTGAATAGCACTGAAAGAATGCTAACCTCTTACTGACCTCTGTCTACTTTTTTTGCTACCTTTCTTGTTTCTTGTAGCTTAAAGCCAGTAATGACAAAAATATCCTTATGCTCCTTACAAACCAGCTCAAGAAATATACATCAAAAATTTAAATGAGCATACTTTCCCGCCCCTCGAATTGGCCACAAGGGTGACTGATTTAGTCCAAATTTGAAATGTGCATATATATTTTAATTGTTATTTCTGCAATATAATTTTTTTCTACCGTACAGCATGGTGACCCAGTTATACATACATGTACACATTCTATTTTCTCACATTATCATGTTCCATCATAAGTGACTAGACATAGTTGCCAGTGGTACACAGTAGGATCTCATTGCCAAGCAGGAGGCATAACTCTCCCAGACTTCAGGCACTATTACAAAGCCACAGTCATCAAGACAGTGTGGTAATGGTACCAAAACAAGACAGACGGACCAATGGAACAGAACAGAGAACCCAGAAATAAACCCAGACACCTGTGGTCAATTACTCTTTGACAAAGGAGGCAAGAACATAAAAATGGGAAAAAGACAGTCTTTTCAGCAAGCACTGCTGGGAAACCTGGACAGCTGCATGCACATCAATGAAACTAGAACACATCCTCACAACCTTGCACAAAAATAAACTCAAAATGGCTTAAAGACTTAAATGTAAGATAAGACACCATCAAACTCCTGGAAGAGAACATAGGCAAAACATTCTCTGACATCAACCTTATTAGGAGTATTTTCTCAGGTCAGTCTCCCAAAGCAATAGAAATAAAAGCAGAAATAAACCAACTGGACCTAATCAAACCAACAAGCTTTTGCACAGCAAAGCAAATCAAAAAGAAAACAAAAAGACAACTTAACAGCATGGGAGAAAATAGTGTCAAATCATGCAACTGACAAGGGCTCAATCTCTAGAATATACAGGCAACTTATACAACTCAACAGCAAAAAAAACCAACAACCCAATTGAAACATGGGCAAAAGACCTGAATAGACATTTTTCCAAGGAAGATGGACAGATGGCCAACAAGCACATGAAAAAATGCTCCATATCACTGATTATTAGAGAAAGGCAAATCAAAACTACTATGAGGTACCACCTCACACCAGTCAGAATGGCCATCATTAATAAGTCCACAAATAACATGTGCTGGAGGGGGTGTGGAGAAAAGGGAACCCTCCTGCACTGTTGGTGGGAATGTAAGCTGGTATAACCACTGTGGAGATGAGCATGGAGATACCTTAGAAATCTATACATAGAACTACCATATGATCCAGCAACCCCACTCTTGGGTATATATCCAGACAAAATTTTCCTTGAAAAAGACACATGCACCCGCATGTTCACTGCAGCTCTATTCACAATAGCCATGTGACATGGAAACAACCCAGATGAATGGATTAAGAAGATGTGGGAGTTCCTGTCATGGCACAGTGGTTAACGAATCCGACTAGGAACCATGAGGTTGTGGGTTCGATCCCTGGCCTTGCTCAGTGGGCTAAGGATCCGGTGTTGCCATGAGCTGTGGTGTAGATTGCACACTCGGCTCAGATCCCGAGTTGCTGTGGCTCTGGCATAGGTCGGCGGCTACAGCTCCGCTTAGACCCCTAGCCTGGGAACCTCCATATGCCGCAGGAAGCGGCCCTAGAAAAGGCAAAAAGACAAAAAAAAAAGATGTGGTATATATACATAATGGAATACTAAACAGCCATAAAAAAGAATAAAATAATGCCATCTGCAGCAACATGGATGGAACTAGAGACTCATACTAAGTGAAGTAAGTCAGAAAGAGAAAGACAAATATCATATGATATCACTTATATCTGGAATCTAATATAAGGCACAAATGAACCTTTCCACAGAAAAGAAATTCATGGACTTGGAGAACAGACTTGTGGTTGCCAAGGGGGAGAAGGAGGGAGTGGGGTGGACTGGGAGCTTGGGGTTAATAGATGCAAACTATTGAAATGTGCATATTTTTTAATCCAGCAATTTCACTTTAAGAAAATTTTTTTTTGTGGAAAACAAGTACAAAAGATGTATATATTAAAAAATAACAGTGACATTTAAAAAAGGACATAGAGGAGTTCCCGTCGTGGCGCAGTGGTTAACGAATCCGACTAGGAACCATGAGGTTGCGGGTTCGGTCCCTGGCCTTCCTCAGTGGGTTAAGGGTCCGGCGTTGCCGTGAGCTGTGGTGTAGGTCGCAGACGTGGTTCGGATCCCGCGTTGCTGTGGCTCTGGCGTAGGCCGGTGGCTATGGTTCCGATTCGACCCCTAGCCTGGGAACCTCCATATGCTGAGGGAGCGGCCCAAGAAATAGCAAAAAGACAAAAAAAAAAAAAGGACATAGAAATAAGCTTGAAAGGATTCACAGTGGCCAAATCCAGTACATTTTGAACATTAAAAACAAAAAAAGAAGTAATAAGAGTTCTGCTGTGGCATAGAAGGTTAAGGATCTGAGCATTGTCAGTGCAGTGGTTTGGGTTGCTGCTGTGGTGTGGGTTCAATCACTGACCCAGAAATTTCTACATGCTGCAGATGCAACCAAAAAAAAAAAAAAAAAAGAATGAATTATAATGAACTGAATAAAAACAGAAATTCATGGGTTCATATCGATATAATTTTAAAATGAGAGAGAAGGAAAAGCTCTTTGTTACAGCAGAAGGCAAACTAATAAATACAGAAGAAATGTTAACAAAAATCAATGGATGCTAAAACTAGTGTATAAAATTTTGATAAAGAACAGGGTATTTATATAGTCTCAAAGCATTTCCCCACAAATTCCTTATTAATTAGAAAGGAGAGATATTAATTTTATGGAGAGACCTGGGGATTTCACCTTAATCACACGTCTACTGATATGATGCAATGAGGACACACCATTTTAGTAATATTCCTCTCAAAATGCCTAACTTGAATCTAATCATGAGGAAATATCAGACAAACACAAACTGAGGAACAACTACAAAATAACTGACCTGGACTCCTCACTAATGTCAAGGTCAAGAAAAACAAATAAAAAACAGGCCAAGGGATAATTCCAGACTAAAGGAGACTAAGGAGACATGACAACTAAATGCAATGAATTAAACTCTGATGGGGGTAGAGGGGGCCCGGGGAGGAGGTTAGCATAAAAAAGGTATTACTGAGACAAATAGTGCAATCTGAATATAGTCTGTGGCTTAGATAATAAAATGGTACCAGTATTGTATTTCTTGATTTTGATTACCTTAGTGTAATTATATATGAGATTATCTTTGTTCCTAAGGAACTACACATTAAAATATTAAGGATTAAAAAAGGCACAGGAGTTTCCCAGTGTGGCACAATGGAAACGAACCCCATTAGGAACCATGAGATTGTAGGTTCAATCCCTGGTCTCATTCAGTGGGTTAAAGATCTGGCATTGCTGTGAGCTGTGCTGTAGGTCACAGACATGGCTCAGATCCTGCGTTGCTGTGGCTGTGGCATAGGGCAGCAGCTGTAGCTCCATTAGATCCCTAACCTGAGAACCTCCATATGCCGCAAGTGCAGCCCTGAAAAAAAAAAAAAAGGGGGGGGGGGCACAATGTCTCCAATTTATGTTCAAACAATTCAGGAAAAGATGTGTGTGTGTGGGGGGGGGAGTTCCTGTCTTGGCTGAGCAGAAACTAATGTGATTAGCATTCATGAGGACGCAGGTTCCATCTCTGGCCTCACTTGGTGGGCTAAGGATCCAGCATTGCCGTGAGCTGTGGTGTAGGTCACAGATGCAGCTCAGATCTGGTGTGGCTATGGCTGTGATGTAGACCAGCGCTACAGCTCCAATTCAACCCCTAGCCTGGGAACCTCCATATGCCTGCCGCAGGTGCTGCCCTTAAAAAAAAAAAAAAAGATGTGGTGTGTGACACCATACATACATATATAGAATGATAAAAAGGGTAAACAAGGGTTGAATCTACAAAAAGGACATATGGAAGTTCTATGTAATTTTTTTTTTTGCAGCTTTTTTAAAGTTTGAAATTGTATCAAAATTTTTAAAAGATTTTAAAAGGTATGTACATGGAAGAACCCAAGCATTCACTGGTGAATAAATGGATAAAGAAAACACAGGATATGCATATAATGGGATATTAGCTTTAAAAAGGAAGGGGATTCTATCACATGCTACAACATGGATGAACTCTGAGGAAATTATGTTAAATGAAATAAGCCAGTCACAAAACCAATGTATGGATTCCACTTATATGAGGTACATGGAGTAGTCGAATTCACAGACAAGAAATGACTTGGTGGTAATGAACCCAACTAACATCCATGAGGACACAGGTTCAATCCCTGGCCTTGCTCAGTAGGTTAAGGATCCAGTGTTGCTGTGAGCTGTGGTGGAGGTTGCAGACATGGCTCGGATCCTGTGTTGCTATGGCTGTGGTTTAGGCCCGTGGCTACAGCTCCTACCTGACCCCTAACCCAGGGAACTTCCATATGCCACAGGTGTGGCCCTAAAAAAAAAAAAAGACCAAAAAAAAAAAATCATGAAGTAGAATGGAGGAGAAGGGAATTGAGAGTTGTTGCTTAATGAGTGTTTATCAACAGAGAGTTTCAGTTTTGCCAGATGGAAATTCTGGAGATTGGTTATATGACAATGTGAATGTACTTAACCTACTGAACTATATACATTTTTTTCTTTTTTTTTTGTCTTTTTGCCTTTTCTTGGGCCACTCCCGCGGCATATGGAGGTTCCCAGGCTAGGGGTCTAATCAGTGCCATAGCCACCAGCCTACGCCAGAGCCACAGCAATGCGGGATCCAAGCCGCGTTTGCAACCTACACCACAGCTCACGGCAACGCTGGGTCCTTAACCCACTGAGCAAGGCCAGGGATCGAACCCACAACCTCATGGTTCCTAGTCAGATTCGTTAACCACTGCGCCACGACGGGAACTCCTGAACTATATACATTTAAATGGCCAAGATGGGAGTTCCCACCGTGGCACAGCAGAAACAAATCCAACTAGGAACCATGACACTGCGGGTTCAATCCCTGGCCTCGCTCAGTAGGTTAAGGATCTGACGTTGCTGTGGTGTAGGCCGGCAGCTATAGCTCCAATTCAACCCCTAGTCCTGGAACCTCCATGTGCCGTGGGTGCAGCCCTAAAAAGCGAAAAAATAAAAATTAAAAAAAAAAAATGGTCAAGATGGTTAAGTTTTATGGTATGTGAATTTTACCACAATTAAAAAAACTAAAATATACATAATTTCTTTTAAAAAGATACATACGAAATAGTTAAGCTTTTGCAAAAATAGTTACAACCTTTTCTGTTAACAGTGTTAATAACCAAAATGTCCTTTAAGAGGAGATGAGGCATGTCTGTATGTACATAAACAGTGGGAAAGAAGTGGAAAATGTAGACTTACAAATACTATGTTTAATATACTATTTGTGAATAAAAATTAAATTGTTCAGGGTTTTTTGTTGTTGTTCTTTTATCCATTTCTCTCCCAAATATCTAACAGAGATACACCATAAGATTAGAAGTAGTAATACCCAGGTGGTAGAATTAGGAAGGGAAATATTTTCTACACGTATGTCATAAGCGGCTTTTTAAAAACATTTTGTTTAATATTAAAAACAAAACATAGAGAACATGAAAATACCTGCATTCTCACCACTAGATTTAACAATGCTGTGTCCACAGCATGCAGCACTTCCAGGGCCTGGGATCAAACCCAAGCCACAGCAGTGACCCAAGCCACAGCAGACAACACCAGATCCTTAATCTGCTGAGCCACCAGGGAGCTCCCAGATTTAACCAGTTTTAGTGTCTGTTGTATTTGCATCATGTCTGCCTGCTATCAATACACTCGGACCAGCTCATGAACCCATGAAGCCCTGCTTGGTTGGGCTCTAGTACTGTCCTGAAAGCCCCCTTTCCCCATATGTGGAGACCCATGAAGGAGCAAAGCGTGGCCCCCACTCTGTTTTTTACTCTCTACCCTCTCCATTCTTCAGTACTTGTATTAATTGGCTCCTTGTCTTCCACACAACCCCTTCATAGACAATAAGCATTAGGATCATGTGAAGGAAAAGTTTTAAGTTGCAAGATTAAGGATGTGCAGTTTGGGAAATTAATCTTTGCTTCACCTAGTTTTGCAATAAACACTCAGTAATATGCTGGATGTGCTATCAGTTATTTACACACTTGATGAACAGGCAGTCACTTGGCTGTCTCCAGAAGAGCAGGAGGGGACAACCACCCCTCAAGAGAATGACACAAGATGAGCTTTTGAAAGGGCCCCCAAAGAGCCTTGTCCTAATTATGGGGTACTGGCAGTGACTGGGTGCCCAGTGTGGCTCCGCCCCAATGGGAAGTGCTACTGTGCCCCTGCTCTGGACAGGGGTAAGCTGCTTCCCTTATCTACACTAAAGCATAGATACATTTTACCTAGCAGCTGATGCCTTTCAATTAATTATACCACATCAGCTAACTGCATGGGCAACCTGGATTGTGAGAAACATTAAGAGTCGTCACCTAAGCCTTACCTCTAAAATGGTGATGTGTTGGTGGTTACAATGCTTGTACAATGCTTGTTAATAAACAAGCACCATCACGCTTCTCTGAGAACCAAAAATCTGAACTGTGACATACTTTAAATTCTTCCTGGAGACAAGTGAATAATGGGTCAGCTTGAAAGAAAATGTAAGTTATATTTATTTAAGGATGAAAATGTTTGACACAATTTACGCATGAAATCAGGACTCAGAGGAAAAAAAGATTTTCAAGTCTTATTTATAATGTATTCTTGCATTATGGATACGCCTATCTTCTTTAATTAGTTGGAGTACCCCAACCATGCCTATCCTGATGGGAAGATAACATTTCATGATTTGAGAAATCTGAGATGAGTATATGGCATATATATGGCAGTAGATGTTTACTGACATTCTAGAAGGTGAATTCCATTCAATTAAACTCCTATTCTGCTTGAAGCCCAGATGGCTAGCTTGTGTCAAACATTCAGGAAGACCACAATAGGAGGGCCACTCCAAGGGTTGGCTACCACTCAGACAATACTGAAAACACTTTCTACTAATTTCCGATATTTTAGGTTGCATGTGCTTACCCATTACGCTTTACAATCTTTAAGAGGTTCTAAGCTGGAAATGGCTATGGGGTTCCTATTGTGTTCCCTGACTCAGTAGCAAGGTTAGCAGGATATCATATGACTATGGTTAATTCTGCTCATTAGGCAAAATCTACATTATGTTTTACAGAAGCTCTGAAGTAACTTGGTTGGTGTCTTATAAAACAGAATTAAATGGACAAGTGTCATCTGTTCAAGTGAGAAAGCTACACATTATATAGAAAATGAAGTGATAAGTTTTTTGATATCCCGTCAGTTTAGTTTTTAAAATATATTCAGATAGTTAATATTACATATTAAAGTTTGGTTATCAACTTGGCTTCTTAAGTCTATTTCATTTGGTTCACTTCCATCTGTCGATGCTCTTTGATACATCATTGTAAGCATACCTTCCTTTAAACATATTTATAATTATATAATTTTTAAACATATTAATTTGAAATCTGTCTTAAACATCTGAAACCCACTGAAAGGCACTTTCCATCGCTTATTTTTTTGCCTGCTTATGGTCACACTTCCCATTTTCACTGCATGTCTTACAACTTTTGTTGAAGACTGGACATCTTAGATAATATATTTTACCAACTCCGGTTACTTATTCTCCCTGTGTTGGGCAGGGGTTGTTCTTGTCGTTTGGCTCACTGGTTGTTTGTTTAGTGATTGGTCATACTATATCTCTGAAGTCTATTTACCCTGCAATGTGCAGTTCAGACTTTTCAAAGTCCCTGCTCAGGCATTTCCCTTGTTTTAATCTTTTAGCCTAGATTCCCATAGGTCACCCTGGGTCCACATAAAGCAGTTACTGGTCAAAGGTTGTGCTTAAGCCTCCTTAACTAGTCAGGTTTTCACCCTTTGAATGTGTGTGCGGCTTGGAGACTGCTTTCACTTTTCAAGGAATTTATGATTTTGTCCTGCATTCAGCGAGGGACCAATAACTCGGAGGCACGCTCTCTGGGAATACTGAGAGGGTACAGCCCTGGGCGTGCACAGTCTTCCACACCACCAGGGATAAACGTGCAATGTGGCTTTCTAGGAATTTTCCTAGAGTCAAAATAATTTACTGTTTAGTCAGTGTTTGTTCTTAGGTTTCTCAAGCCCTTTGAGCCAGTAAGACTTCCTTCCACATTTTGCTGATGAATGTGTGTGGCTTGAAGAACGCTTTCAAGTCCACCCCACAGTCTCTACTCAAAGTGCTCCTGAGTGAGCACAGCCTAATGCATGTACACAGCCTTCCACATCCTCAGAAATGGCTGTGATCCCCAGCAGGGCTCTCCGTGTGGCAGTCCTTTTCCTTGGTTCTGATAAATTTCTGGCTGGTTTACCTTTTTGCTCCTCATATCAAAGAGCCACCTTCCCTCTCTTGCACTAGTTTTGAACAATGCCCTTAGACATGACTTCTCTAGGCTTTGTTCCAAATAAAGCCAGGGTCTGCAGGTCCCCACCCCCAACAACAAAGAACCCTTACCAACACAGAGGTGCTGAGGAGGACAGCAATTCACTTCTCCTAGAGTGACCCCCTCCTTCCTCTTGGCTTGCCCTTCCTGGTATAGTCCACCTCTACCCTTTGAGCAAGCTGGGACAAGGGCAATCAGGGTTTCAGTATCTTTGGCTTGTTATGTCTGGGGCTGAGGTCATTGAGTAGAAGCTGGGTCAGGGAAGCACCCCTATCCTCTCACCTAACCCTGTCCAGAACACTCCTGCAAGGCAGGGCTGGAGGCAGATAAGGGATGTTGGCTGCCTGTCCCTCTTGGGGTGAAACTGTAGTCCTAGACTTGAAGTGGGGGGGAGAAAGAGCTCTGTATTCTTGGCCACATCTGCTTGGAGAGACCTTACACAGAGTTACGAGAAGTAGTGAATGGGAGTAGGTGGTGTCTCAAATGCTCTTGCTGTTCTTATCAAGATTTAGCAGATACTGTAGAATAAGTGTTTTCTCCCATTTGCTACATACTCTTAAGACGATTTCTAGATTTTTTTTTTAATTTTTAAAATTATTTTCACTAAACGGTTGTTTCATTAGGGAGAGGGCCCACCAACTTTCTTACGCAGCCATCCCATTTCAAAAATTCCCACTCTAGAAAATTAAAACATGTATATGAGATGACAGAATTTGCACCTTTCCTAGATTACCAGTATGTGTTTGCTCAGTTCTTGAATGACTCAACACTGTTTATACGACAGTCTATATTTTAGAAAAAGAAAACGCAAAAATCTTTAAGAACTACATTAATGAGAAATTCCTATATACTAATCAAGCAACATGAGTTTACTGTTTTGTCTGTGACTAAATATAAATATTACTGAACACCCAGAATGTGACTACATTAGAAAATGCACCACCCTCTCCCTTTTCAAGGATTATTTTTAACGGTTTCAAAGGTAAAATACACCATTGTTTAAATGCTGGACATATATGCGTAGCCATGTATCATTTTGGTTGCTTAGAAACTATAAGGCATGGCCTGAATAAGCAAAATTATAGCAGCAGAAAGATGGAACCCTTTGTTAAAAAAAGGTTCTAAGAAAAAAATGTCTCAGCTATAATTACGTATTTTGAATATGAAACTGCAAAGTAACCAAACATAATGGAAGGTTTAGGATGTCACATGTGAAGACGTCTTCTCAAGCAAAAGCACTTTAATTCCTTTTGCTCTTGAGTTACATACTTCAACTTAGCTGTAGTTCACCAAGCAAAAAGAATAACTTTAATGAATGTACAAAATTTCCATAACCCCATGCATCAAAGTGTCAAAAAACCACCAAGAAAGAAAAGCTGACCTATATTTATGAACCCCAAAGGTCAGTGTGAAATCAACTTTACACGAGGCTCAGGAGGTGTAAAAATTTAATTTCACTCAATTCTGACTATTTAAGAGCATAGGCAAGCCAGCAACAGCCCCGTACATTTAACAGGAAATTTCAAACCTGATTATATTTAAAACGACAAAAGAAGATCTGCAAAGAATATAGTACCTCTAATCACAAACAGAAAATATTTACTCAAGTTGGTTCTACTTTGTATTAATTACGAAACATCCGTCACAACTTAAACAGCTGGTTATAGCTAAGCAAAAAGTAATCTGTAATAATTAAATGATCTTAAATTCTAATTGCTGATATTCACCCTGGATCATTATTCTCTCTGAAGATATATGTGTCTTTAAGTACTCGACTTCCTCTGAAATAAAGCAAAATTTAAAAAATAAAGCAGTGAAAGAACAAGTGGCTAAAGCGAGAATTTCTCAAGTAAGAAAACAATGTTCTGTTCTATTCCTTTGTAGAAGGAGAGGAGAACAATGATTTTTAAAGTTGTCGATAGTTACAGTTCCATAGAGGGTAGGAAAATTAACTTAGAAACCATTAAGAAATACCATATAAAATTCAAAATTTGTTATACACAGTCTCTCTCACAGGTTTTCATAGTTCATTTGTTTGTGAGCTACCAATCTTGGGAGATTTACGCAATTTGGAAATGGTGTTCATTTTCCTGGCTGTACAGAGAACAAATAGAAGGAAAGGATTTACCACACAAAAGGGCAGTGGCCTCCCTGTATGTTCTAAAGATCAGCAAAGGGACCCGCATGCCTCCTTGAATTTAATAATAGTGCCAACTTCACACAACCTGATTTCCACTTAACATTTCTTGATCATTTCTTAAAACATGATGAACAGTCTGAAAAATTCATGAGAAAATAGACTATTTTCTATTCTCCTATAGTCAACCGAATTCTAGGGTTAGGGTAGTTTTATTTAGGGTCCAATCTGACATTCTATTGAGTTAATACACATAAGGCCTAGAGAATAATACCTATATAGAAAATCCAATAAATGGGAACTGCTCTCCTCCATCCTTATCCTGCAGACAACCTCCCCAACACGGAAGTCACCAAGGGCTTTCACCTCATTTCTAATGACATTTGTCTTCATTCTGCTTCAGCTAACCATTCCCAAGGCAATAATAACCTGACCCTCAGGACCCCAAACTATCCATTTCAGAAAATTTTAAACTCACCATCACATACTCTGACCACAATCTACTTCCACTGTCTGTACTTCTCTCCTTTATTCCTACTATTCTTGCTTCTCTTCCCCAGTTCCTCTAAAGTGATCGGTTTAATGTCAGTCTCACGTCCTTATCTAACCCAGCCCAAATTCCTATGATCCATTATTTGGACTACTGTGACCAATTCCTAACTTCCTTGCAATCTCTGTCTTCTGTTCCATGGGCCCCATAAACAAACCCTGAATCTGAATCAGTCCCAAAGTCTGCTTCTAATCTAGGCTGCCAAACTTTGTTAGAAACAGTTACACAACTGGGCAGGCTTAGGGCCACTTCAAACCAACCAGCCTCTCTTCAGCTCTCCCTGTGGGCTGGCTCCTGATATTCAGCACATAAACATGGTAAAATATGGTCCCATGATACACGCTGAAAAACAAAAAGGCTCACTTGAGCCTCAACCCCAAAGCTATCACTATCTCTTATTCAAGATTCTCAAGACAGAAAATCTAGATGACTTCAGGTTTAATAAGGACTTTCAGGTGTAATACCAAAAGCAAAGCCCATGAAGAAAAGACTGATAAACTGAACTTATTAAAATTAATCTCTGCTCTGCTAAAGACACTGTCAACAGGATGAGAAGACAAGCCATAGACCAGAAGAAAATATTTTCAAGGACATCTCTGATAAAGGACTGTTATCCAAAATATACAAACAACTCTTAAAATTCAACAGTAAGAACAGAGGTAACCCAATTATAAAATGGACCTAGGCTTTGACAGACACCTTACCAAAGATTTACAGATGGCAAATAATTATATGAAAAGGCGTTCCACGTCATATGTCATCAGAGAAATGCGAATTAAAACAAGATACTATATACACTAATCAGAATGGCTAAAATCCAAAACACTGACAACACCAAATGCTGGTGAAGATGTGGAGCAACAGGAACTCTCATTCATTGCTAGTGAGAATGCAAAATGGTACAACCACCTTGGAAGACAACTGTTTCGTGACGTCTTACAAAACTAAACATATTCTTACCATGTGATCCAGCAATCAAGCTCCTTGGTATTTACCCAAGGGGCTAGAAAACTTAAGCCCACAAATAACCCTGAACATGGGTATTTATAGAAGTTTTATCCATAAGTGCCAAAACATGGAAGCAACCAAGATGTCCTTCAATGGGTGAATGTATAAATCAACTGTGATATATCCAGACAACGGAATACTATTCAGGGCTAAAGAAAAATTAATTATCAAGCCACAAAAAGACATGGAGAAAGTTGAAATGCATATTACTAAGTGAAAGACGCCAATGTAAAACAGCTATGTATGACTCCAACTATACAACATTCTGAAAAAGGCAAAACTATGTAGACAGAAAAAAAAAAAAAAGATCAATGGTTGCCAGGGGTTACAGGGAGAGAGGGAGGAATAGCTAGAGCATGGAGAATTTCTGCAGCAGAAGAACCACTCTGCATGTCACTATAACCATGGATATGAATCATGATACATTTGTTCAAACCCAGAGAATATATAACACCAAGAGTGAATCCTATGGACTTCAGGTGATAAATGATCTGGTCGGGATGCTGATGATGGGGAGACTGTGCATGTGTGGGGGCAGGGAGTACATGAGAAATCTCTGTAACTTTGCCTTGATTTTGCTGCGGACTTAAAACTGCTCTAAAAAATGAAGTCAAGATATATATTCTTATTTGATTTAGGCATAAGAAGAGGTGTACATAGTAGTAATATCAGATGACAAGAAAGCCTACATAACAAAGATTAATAACTCTGAAAGAACCACCACCACATGTTCACTGAGTAACTGACTACTGAGAGTCACATACTGTAACTAGGAACCAAACCCTACCATAAGGAAGTAGGGGCTTACAGAAATGAAGAGACTGGGACTCACAGAGATTAAGTCATATGTCTTAAGTCATACAGGTAATAAAGGGCAGAAGAGAAAAAAAAAAAAAAGAACACACCCTAGAAAACAAATATGGATTGAAAGAAATAATATTGGGGAATGGTTTCCTTGAAGCATTCATATGGTCCCCAGAGAGATGAAATTCCTCAATGTAAGGAACTCGGGTAACATTGGTGAAAAGAGATTTGTAGATCTTTTACCAGTCAGTGCCATGCCTAAGCTATGAGATTTGACTTTCAATCTAGCAAAAAATATGAAGTTCTACTACTACAGTTATTTTCCATGAAGAATCCAAGATCAGAAACTGTAATCTGCTTTGTTAATTTAGTCTTTACACTATGACAGTTTGAAGATTAAATACATAATTGTATTTAATCTTCAAGCTCAATACATAATTGAACTTCTTTTCTTTTTTTCTTTTGCCTTTTTTAGGGCCACACCCATGGCACATGAAGGTTTCCAGGGAAGGGGTTGAATCACAGCTGTAGCTGCCCACCTACACCACAGCCACAGCAACACAGGATCCAAGCCACGTCTGCAACCTACACCACAGCTCACAGCAATGCCAGATCCTTAACCCAATGAGCAAGGCCATAATGAAGCAAATCTTATTGCAGTTAAGTAAGTCACACAAAATTTTTTGTTTCCCAATTCATATAAAAGTTATATTTACAACACACTGTAGTCTATTAAGTGTGTAATATAGCATTATGTCTAAAAATGTACATACTTTAATTTTAAAATACTTTATTGCTAAAAAAATGCTAACCATCATCTGACAATACAGGTTGTTACAAACCTTCAATCTGTAAAAAATACAGTATCTGAAGCCCAAGAGGCAAAAGCGCAATAAAACAAGGTATACCTGTACCTGGAGTCCCTATTTGGGTAGAAGACCCATTATCAGCTTTCAACAGATGATCTTTTTAAAACTTTTTGATTGATTTAATGTCAACTTTGGAAACCATAAGTTCCAAACCATTATGATCTTTTTATATGTTCCCTACTCCTTGAAGTGGAAATTCAAAATTTTTTTTCCTAATAAAATAACTAGAGAAGGATGGCACATCCCATTATAATGTATTGAGTGGCTTTTGAGCTAAGCAGATTTATCAAGGGTCTGTTACACTAATCAATGGATTTTCTCCTTTCTTATTCTGAATTATTGTGTTTTAACATCTTCATTTCTTATATGGGGTAGGGTGAGTTGGGGAAGGTAAAAAGCTTCATATAGAAAGGGGAGGTACTAGTATCTTTCACTAAATAAAAACACTGATGCATGCAATTTGGCACATCTGAGTTCACAAAAAAGCCGAAATTGAATGTAAAATACAATTGATAAATTTAAATCTATTTTTAAAAGCTGAGGAATCAACTGCTTCAGTAAAAATGCCAATTTTAGATTAACACTTTTTCAGATCCGGAAGGGGATGGAAAATTGATGCACATACTAGAAAATACTCTTTCATTAGAAGTTATACCTTTTAGGAGTTCCCGTCGTGGCGCAGTGGTTAACGAATCTGACTAGGAACCATGAGGTTGCGGGTTCGGTCCCTGCCCTTGCTCAGTGGGTTAACGATCCGGCGTTGCCGTGAGCTGTGGTGTAGGTTGCAGACGAGGCTCGGATCCCGCATTGCTGTGGCTCTGGCGTAGGCCGGCGGCTACAGCTCCGATTCAACCCCTAGCCTGGGAACCTCCATATGCCGCGGGAGCGGCCCAAGAAATATCAACAACAACAACAACAAAAAACCAAAAAAAAAAAAAAAAAAGAAGTTATACCTTTTAATTCTTAGAATTTTAAGTCACTTGCAAAATAAAATTTATTTTAAAACAGTATGTATCTAGAAAAAGGGTATTTAAACAAAAGATTTAACTCTGCTTGCTTAAATAACTAAAGCTAATAATTTTATTGTTTTGTCAATTGCCCTTAGATGAACGTCTTGAGAGCTATTATAGCGATATCCTATGCTGGACTGGACTGAGTGATGATTGAGCCATCCCTGAAAGACTTCTTAGGAGAACTTCTAAGGAGAAAATGAAAATCTACCTTCTTAACTATAAGAAAAATACAAGATGAAAGGACTTTCAACTCAAGGCACATTTGCTAACTGTGCACAGTACATTGCCACAGAAAACTAACTGTGGATTGGCATGTAAATTTTGGTATAAATAGAGAAATGTGAGTAAATGGAAGGGTAAATAATCCTTCTAGACAGAGCTGAATTACCGCTTTAAACTACTGACTGTCACACACATGCAGTTCTAATTACCAGGTAAAAGCGGCCTGCATACCATTCCTGTGAGCCCCCTACAATCAACAAGCTTGGTCTCACAATTACGTAAAGAGGGAACATTGCAAAAAATACAAGTTCCATTAACTGGATCAAATGAGCAGCTGGTGTAAGGACATCAACTCTAGCTAGGAAAACTTTTCAACTTGATTTACACTCAGAAAGGCAAATTTTCCATCTTAAAATAAATGAAGATTAGTAAAGACATTTATTTCAAACTAAGATATCAGGAACCTAGCTCTTGGATAGGGGTTTACTTGCAGCCATTGTGGCTTAAGTGTTTACATTTTTTCAGCTATCAGGTTCTACGTCTTTTCAATAAGCTTCTCATTAGCTTTATACAAAAAATATACCTCTTTTTGCTAAGTGACTGTAACAGTCTTTGTATCAGCATTTTGAGCAGACAATCAAGGCTGACGTCTCATGAAGAACTGCAACATGGGCTCTGCATAGTAAATTTGCAATCACAAAACCTGGTCTGATCTTACTTTCTAGTTCCTAGATCTGAATAGATAATAATAAATCAATTTAGAACATATCTTTCAAAGAAACCAAAGCTAATCATAAGCAAAAGAATTTGCTAGAGTCTAACTACATCTTACCCTTGACCAACACTGGGGGCTTGGGGTATCCACCCTGCACTGAGTGGAAAATCTGCAGGTAACTTACAGCTGACCCTCCATATCCTTCGTCCCTCACTATTCAAGGATCGTGCACAAATAGAATATTTACTATTTTTAAAAATCTATGTTTAAGTGGATCCACGAAGTCAAATACATGTGGTTGGAGGGTCAGCTATAAAATAAGACATGGATCCCTGTAGTTCCCGTCATGGCACAGCGGAAACGAATTCTAGGAACCATGAGGTTGCAGGTTCGATCCCTGGCCTCGTTCAATGATTGGTTAAGGATCTGGTGTTGCTGTGAGCTGTGGTGTAGGTCAAAGATGTGCAGCTCAGATCTGGCGTTGCTGTGGCTGTGGCATAAGCCAGCGACCACAGTTTCAATTGGACCCCTAGCCTGGGAACCTCCATATGCCGTGGATGTGGCCCTAAAAAGACAAAAGACCAAAAAAATAAATAAATAAAATAAGACAGGGATCCCACAACGCAGGTATACATGCACTGAACAAAGTCCAAGAACTCCTTTGGGCTTTGCTTGGTCACCATTCTCCTCCAGAGTTATTAGAAAATCACCTTTCAGTTGCCCTTAATTCTAATGTTCAAAAGAGAGGTAGATATTTATCACCTCTTGAAAATGATCCAAACTTCTGCCTTCCCCAGAAGTTCCTCAGTACATTTTACAGAAATAAGCTCAGACTTTTGTTCCCTTTTAGATAATGAGATCCATGCCTCCGTGTAACCTGCTCTCTCACTTATGGCCCTTCCTATCACACCTCCATGACCACTGAGCCCAAGTGACACTCCTGATACAAGAACTTAACTGTCTCAAAGACTTCACAAAGATGTTCCACACAAGGTTATTTTTCTATTGGTGAAAACTGCAAACAGACGATACATTCAATGAAAAAAATGATTAAAATTTAGCATGTTCATATAGCCTAGATTAGTATACCATCAACAATATTTTCAAAGATTATTACCTTCACTATAAAATGGAATTTCTTTTATTATATTGATTATACTGCAATAAGACCTATATCAGAATTATTAGCATTATTATATTAACATGGATAAACACACCAAAAACACAGGATTAAAAACTAAGTAGGATTCCAATTATGTAAAATATAAATCAGTAAGAAAGGAGATACATTAAAATGTCCAGATAGGAACTTTATTGGGCAACTAAGTGT
Source organism: Phacochoerus africanus (assembly GCF_016906955.1). Lineage (NCBI taxonomy): Eukaryota > Metazoa > Chordata > Mammalia > Artiodactyla > Suidae > Phacochoerus > Phacochoerus africanus. The sequence continues at coordinate 34,823,412 of NC_062552.1, read as the reverse complement.
TAGCTCAAATAACTAACAAGCTTTTGAGGTAGTTACATTCATCTCCATTTACAGCTGGAGAATGGAGGCACATGTAGGTTAGTAAACTTGCTCAGGGTCACAGAACTACAAAGTGGCAGAGTCTGGATATAATAATCTACTGGACTCCAAAGTCTGAGTACTGTCCTCTATGCATCAAAGAAAGATTCCAGAACCAAGACAGATTTGCAACTAGATCTAAAACCGAGGCCAGGACTGAATAAGATAGGGGTAGTTTGTGCTTTTCGGAGGGCAAAATATGAAAAAGTAGGGCTGGGCATAGTAGGATAAACAGAAGTTCCTCTGAAGAGTAGGAGAATAATAGCTGAAGAAAAGACGAACCTGAAACTGTATTAAGTACTGGGGCAGCTAGTCAGGAAGTGAATGAAAGTTGTAGGGGGAAAAAAAAAAAAGCATAGGATTAAAGAGTAACTATGCCTCATCTTAAAGAAAAAGACAGGGCACAGAAAACGATGCAAATAAAACAGGTGACACAGCACCAAGAATGAAGAATAAAAACAAAATGTTAAGTAGCTTGTAGAAAGACCTGAGTTCTATCATGAGTACATGAACCTTCAGTTGCATCTTTATCACATCCTCATTCAAATTACTGTTTTTTACCCTATCTCAGATACTATTAAGAGCCTGAGCACCTTTTACTCCATTTATTGTCCTTCTTTTTTTTGTTTCTGTTGTCCGTTTTGGTCCTACATCTGTTTCAAACTCCAGAACACACTGGAATTATTAATTTTCAAAGTCAATATTCACTGGAATGATAATTTTATTTCATGTCCTGTTGTTCATTTCTTCTATGAGCTTTTCTGTCTGGCATTTTTCCCCTCCCTCCCTTCTCTCTCATACTTTTAAAGCAAATGTGTAACTAACAGATTCACCTAGTTTCTGTTTTCATGAAAATGTCTTCTCATCTTTATTTCTGAAGGATATTTTCACTGTGTTTGAACTTGCTGTTGTTGCTTTTTAGGGCCGCACCTGCAGCATATGCAAGTTCCTAGGCTAGGGGTCAAATCAGAGCTACAGCTGTTGGCCTACACCAGGGCCATAGCCAGGCTGGATCCAGGCAGCGTGTGCAACCTATACCACAGCTCATGGCAACACCAGATCCTTAACCCACTGAGCGAGGTCAGGAATCGAACCTGCCAAGCCACAATGGGAACTCCCTCTGAACTACAATTTGACAATTATTTTCTTTCTGCCTTTTTAAAGATGTTATCCTACTGACTTCTGGGTTTCATTGTTTCTGCTGGTCTTAGTGTTCTTCTTTTAGTGAAACGTCCTTTACCCTGAATAATTTAAGTTTTAGCATTTTTACTGTGATTGTACCCAATTCTCTGTGCTGCCAGAGAGTCTAGTTTTACTATGATTAGCACTAGTGTGGATTTCTCTGTATTTTATGTTTTGATGAGAAAGCTAAAGAGAAATTGCTCAAACTGAATCACACTGAGAAAAGCACAGAAAATAAAGACCAAAACGTCAAGGGCAGTTGAACAGCCTTACATATGTGTAACTGTGATACTAGGAGAATAAGAGAAAGTGAGGCAAAAATAATATTGATGAAATTACAGCTCATCCCAGTCTGAGCTCAGAAAACATGGAGCAACATCACACACATACACACATACACCCCATCTTCTAGTCAAAGTGTTGGAAACCTAAGATAAAGACAAAATCTTGAAGGTAACGAAAGGAAGAAAAGACATGTTTAAGAGTATGATAAGAATTAACAGCAGATCTTCATATCTGAAACTATGAAAGCCAGAAGACAATGGAGCAACATGTTTACAAGCGCTGAAAAGAGTCAACCCATAATTCTATACCCGGGTGAAATATATTTGAAAAATTAATGATGACTAGCTCCCCCCACACACATGAACAGAATTTAATGCCTGCAGACAAGAAATATCAAATAAAGTTCTTTAGGCAGAAGGAATTTGACATCAGAAACTTAGGTCTTCACAGAGAAACGAAGAGCACTAAATACAGAAAACTTTAAGGTAAACATAATGTTTGCCTCATCTGTATTTGCTCCAAAGAGAGATGAGTTTACCCTCCTACTGGAAGTGCATAAAGATTCCTGTTGATCTATATTCTAAACACATCATACTTTCCTTGTACTTTCCTGATGATTAAGAGTTGTAAGTATTTTTCATACATTTATTGACCAGTGGGATATTCCCTTTTGTAAAGCGCCCAATCTTGCCTATTTACCTACCTGTGATGAGTCAAGGTCAAACTCACTGAAAACGCATCTAATCAGAGGTAATTAAAACGATTCCTTACAAGCAAAAAATAGAGCTTCATTTAGAGTAAGCTATTCTGCCTCATGCTTTCTTTATAAGGCAAGTAATTTAGTTACACTCTGATGGAATTCTGCATGGAACGTATAAAATCTATCCATGATAAACCAGAAGCTAGGCCAAGATCTCACAGCATCACTTCAGGGCAAGATGGAAAGCTGCAACCTGGAATTTATTCTCTGGCACTTTAATTTTGACCTTATTTTGCCACCATACTGTTAAGGAGAGGTCAGTAAGTGGCTTCTTTACTACCATAGCACTTCAGATCAGACATGTAATGGACATCACCTTCCAAACCCAATCAAGCGGATCTGCATTTGTCTGAGGAAATTAACTGGGAAAAAAAGGACATTTTGCCTAGACAATAAATACAAGCATAGGATATGGACCGTTGTACATTCAGACAGTAGTTTATTAAGGCTAACCAGAGATGAAAGGGTTTTGTTTTTTTTTTTTTAAAGATAAAGGAACATTTTTTAAAATTTTAACACAATACATAAAAACAGGTGTAATGTTTACCTAAAACTCTCAATTTATCACAGACATTTAGGTCCCACAAACCCTATTCAAAATTTATAATGAAGGCTAGAGACCTATGTTTTCTAATTCACATATATTGTTACCTTGTTTTTAAAAAAATAGGAGTTCCCATCGTGACTCAGTGGTTAACGAATCCGACTAGGAACCATGAGGTTGCGGGTTCGATCCCTGGCCCTGCTCAGTGGGTTATGGATCAGGCATTGCCGTGAGCTGTGCTGCAGGTCGCAGACATGGCTTGGATCCCACATTGCTATGGCTGTGGTGCAGGCCAGTGGCTACAGCTCCAATTAGACCCCTAGCCTGGGAACCTCCATATGCCGCAGATGTGGTCCTAGAAAGAGACAAAAAAAATTTTTTTTAAAAAGTTCCCACGTAACTGTGTGCTCTTAAGTCTAAATTCCAGTAGGAGACAAAAAGTACAGAACAGAGAGAAGGAAAGGAAAAGGTTCAGCCTGCTCGTGGGCTTGATGGTATTTCTAAGATGCTGGCTAAAGGGAGGTTTACACAGCCCTATGAAATAGGGACCTGAAGACAATTTCCGAACATTGTGTTAGCAAATGTGCTCTCCTAAATGGACTGACAATTTGAGGAGATCAATGTCCTGCAGAATGCTGGTTACCATCTTTAAGCCTTTGAAAAAGCAGTGTCTTCCCAGCCCCTGCAACGACAGGCCTGTGTGAATTAACAGAGAAAATAAAAGTAAGGCTCTGCAGAAGGGGCAGCTCAGATGAGATCAACAGTGGCTCCCACCTTAGTCTGTGGCTGAGGGCTCTATGAGATGCTTTGCTGAGTCAGTCTTCTATTCACCCTACCATACCTCCCACTCTCCTAAGATATCCAGATTGGTTTCAAAGCCTCTGCTGAGAACATCAGCCTTTTGTACAAATTTTAATATTTTATGCCCACCAAGGCAGCCAGCCGTGAAGAACAGTTTTTCTTCAAAATTTTGCTTTGATTTCTTGCTACTCTCTCTGAGCTACTGAAAGCTAGATAAGTTATACACCCACTGCTGGGTTTTTCAAGCCTTGGTACATTCATTAATATTTTATAGATTTAATTCCAAGGCAGCTAAACAATATATTCTATTAAAAATGCTCTATTAAAAAAAGAGGTACCTTTAGAAGGACAAGTTGCTGCCTAAAATATACTTACAAAAGGAAAAGTTAACCTTGGGAAAAAAGACATCTCCATAAGTGATTCAAAACTCCTGGGTTCTTTTGAGAAGGACCTTAAAGATTCCATGAAAATTCAGCATGGGGTTTCTGAAGAACGACTGAATGAGAATGGAGTACTTGTAAATAATGAAGCATTTTAAAAACCTGCGGGATTTATACTGAGGAGAAATATTTCAAGAGCAAGAGGCAGAAGGGCATGGAAGAAAATCACTATGATCTACTCTACGTACTATCCCTTATCTTAAGGGACTAGCAGATGTTGATATCCATCTATGTTTCCATCATCTATTTACCCACCATTCTGTTTGTGTTCATTATTCGTTATCTATCACTAGAATCCATGTCCCTAGAGCCCTGTAGGCTACTTAAGGTCTCTCCTCCTGGCCTGGGGACTGGGGGAAATATTTCTGAAATGGGACAAGAGTTCATTTAGTTTCAAAAGAAAAAAGTCAGTAAATCCATTCCTTATTTTATAAACATTAATCAACTCAATAACTTGGATCTTGTATTTCATCTGTAAGAGAAAAAACTAGCTAATGCATAGGCAGCAACTAAAACTCAATTTGCTTCCCAAAGAGTGCAGCATCCACACTTTGAGACTGATGTCTAAGTTTTATATCATACACAAACAATATAAAAAGCTAAAATACCTAGCACACATGTGGATGGGAGATGTCCACTGTCACATTTTTAAAGTATCTTAAACTCAACTAAAGAGAGATGCTAAAAGAATGTAAAAACTAAATGTTTGCATAACGTGATGCAGGACTTCAAAGCTGAGTAAGCGTACTCTCTGCATCCTTACATTGTTTCCAAGCATTCCTAATGTCTTCTGTGGGTAAACAAAGCCCCTGATCACACTGCTAACACAATGTACAAAAGACACTGTTCCAGAACTTGAGAATGGAGAAGTAGAGGTCATAAAGAAAAATTATAATGATGTACCAAGCATAACATGACCCAGTATAAATTGAATATATATTGAGTGTTTAGGGGACAGAGAGATTAAGGAGTTTCTTCTAAGAACTGGATTTTGAAGTGCATCTGGAAAAGGATTCGTCAATAACTTATAATTTAAAATTTTGTAATAGCTTTATTGGGATGTAATTCACATACTACACAGTTCACCCATTTAAAGTACATAATTCAACGATTCGAAATATATTCACAGAGTTGTGTAGCCACCACCAAGAGAAATCCTGTACCCATTAACAGGTGACCTCCGCCCATTTCTCTCCAATCGCCCCTCCCAGTCTGACAAAACCACTGATCTACTTTCTGTTTCTATAGATATGACTATTCTAAACATTTCATATAAATGGAATCGTAAGATATGGTCTATTGTGACTGACTGCTTTCATGTAGTATAATGTTTTTAAAGTTTATCCATGTTGCAGCATGTTAAAATACTTCATTTTTTTTTTATGGCTAAATAATATAACCTACATAGGTGAGACTGGCCAAAGCCAAAAGTTGAGTAAGCAAGTTATCTGTCAGACTCATCTTCTCTTTAAAGGCTTATGATTTATAATCATAAATACCACTAATTCAGCAGTATTAAATACTTCACAAGAACAAAATAGACAAAAAAAGAATGATGAGTCCTCCAGAATGATGCAATGATATTTTCAGGTGTACTTTTAAAAATAATCTGACTGCAATATTAATTCATTTCAAAAAATAAGTAAAATCATTCAGAGAAATTTTCTTCCTCATTTGATGGGCATGCCATTTTTCTTCCTTGACTTGGGTATCCTGCCAAATAAAAAAGGAAGGAAAATAAATTATCACTTCTAATTAAGAAGTGAAAGCATTGTAAGTACCTAAGAAAAATGTACTGGTGTCACCAAAGGAAGACCTTTACCTCTCCTAAGTGAAGTCCACCTCTAAAAGTGTGTCACTTGCGAATTCTGGGTGGGAAAAAAATTTTTTTAAATGCTGCCATATTTCCAGCAATTTAATTAATACTCTTAGAGTATAAAACTTATTTCTAAAGCAAGTTAATGTAACAAACGGACCTAATATTAAAATGTTCTAAACTCAACACTGAAATTTGGGAAGAGATACTTATGTGACATGTGAACATGTACTAAATACATTAAAAGATTCAACCAAAGGAGAAATCATGAATAATATGTATGCTTTTTATTGATGTGAAATTCACATAAAATGAACCATTTTTAAATGAGCAATTCAGTGGCACTTAGAACATTTATAACGTGTGTGACCACCACCTCTCTTCAGTTCCAAGCCATCCTCAATACCCATAAGGAAATGTTGTCATGTTAAGTGGTTGCTCTCCATTTCCTTCTCCCTGCTGCCCCTAGCATCCACCAATCTGAATCCTGTCTCTATGGATCAACCTATTCTGTGTATTTCATACAAACGGAATCATACATTATGATTGGTTTCATGTCTGGTTTCTTTCACTTACAGTAAATATTTCTGAGGTTCCCCCGCATTCCCACATGCATCTGTACTACACTCCTTTCTGTGGCTGGCTGATGTTCCTCTGTTTGGATATACCACAGTTTGTTTATCCATTCATTCAATGATAGGCATTGGGCAGTTTCTACCTTTTTGCTGATGTGAATAGTGCTGTTATAAACATTAACATACATGTACTTGTTTGTGTGCCTATTTTCAATTCTATATCTAGTAGAACTGCTGTGTTGAATAATGTATCTTTGAAAAAAGGAATACTGAATACAAATGGTGAATTTCTATAGTTGTCTAACATCATAACAAAAATGTTTTTTCCTATAATGGAATAGTAGTTTTAATACTAAAAGAAAATATTAGAGAACAAACTGAATAAGCTCCTGGAAATATCACTTAAGTGGAGTTCCCATCATGGCTCAGTGGTTAACGAATCTGACTAGGAACCATGAGGTTGCAGGTTGGATCCCTGCCCTTGCTCAGTGGGTTAACGATCCGGCGTTGCCGTGAGCTGTGGTGTAGGTTGCAGACGCAGCTCAGATCCCAAGTTGCTGTGGCTCTGGCGTAGGCCGGTGGCTCCAGCTCCGATTAGACCCCTAGCCTAGGAACCTCCATATGCCGTGGGAGCGGCTCAAGAAAAGGCAAAAAGACAAAAAACAAAACAAAACAAAAAAAAACACTTAAGTTACTTGAAAGCTTCTCAAACCAATTTTTATCTTGAACCATTCTTGATTTTTCCAGAAAGTAATGACATTTTTCTCGTGGGTATATGAAACTGCTCTTGTATTTGGCTATTTCCCTCTTGCCAAAATGAAATATTTCCTCCTTGCCTTTGCCAAAAAGTCAGATTATAAACAGCTTGAAATTGAAAGCACATTCTAGATTTTTCTTTAGGAAAACTAGCTTTCCTTTAAAATGTAAAAACTTTCATATTGTTATTAAAAGTATCAAAATAATTTTTAGCAATTATACCTCAGTCAGACCAACTAACATTCAATGAAAAGGGGAATGTCCACCTTAAAATACATTTTATACACATGCATAGCTCCTTCTCCAGAAAGGTTTTCCAAGTAAAGGTCAGAAAAATCAAACCTTTCTCATTTCAAAGTGCCTGGCTAGCTCACCTATGAAAGCTCCTACATTTATAGATTTGTTGAAAGGTTTTTTTACCAACTACTTTTTCCCCTAGTAAATTATAAATAGAGAAATTAAAAAAGGATACCACATTCTAGTTGAAAATTTGATTTTACTTATTTGCAAAGGATATCCAGGTTCTTTGCCTTTACAATGAACCACTAACAACCCCCTTCCCCAACAAATATTCTTGGATCCTAAGTTTACAAAGGAAAAAGAGCAAAAACAAAAAACTGGATGTTAGCCTAACTATATTAGAATCCTGATCTCCTGAATTCCAGTCTAAAGCTATTTGTACCAGGCTGTATTGTGCTCTATGAGATCAAAAGAATGGTAATCCTCAAGTCAAATACTCTGAATTAGTACAAATTATACATTTCACCTACCTGATCTTAGATAAATCCTGACTGAATGGCAGAGGAAAAGAAAAAGCACATTGGCTAAAGGGTTTTCAGCTCACACAAATTCAAGTCTGAATCTCAGCCTTAATTCTTAGGTGATAGATGACCTAATCAAGACACATTAGAATTCTCTAGGCCTTCTTCTTCATGGAGGAGGGTTGAGGAGGGGAAGATATTATTATAAGGTTGAATTCAGAGAACTTTATAAAGTTAGTATTGTGCCTGGAATACAGCAAACTCTTAATAAGTGGTAACTGTTATTAAAAGAGCTACAAAACAAAGAGCTGACTTATTTCTGTTGTGTGTGGAGATTAGGGAGAAATAACTGCATATACAAATAGCAACTCCAAGAAGATGCAGAAATAGTACCAAACAATGTGGCATTGCAATGCCGCCAAAATCATGATTAGGTTTCCTTTTGGTGAAATAAAAGGTATGTTCTTTCTTTTTTAAAACCTTTTTGCCTACTATGAAACAAAGGGGAAAACACAGCACATGCTGATTTTAGAAAAACAGAGCTTCTCAAACTTTAACATGCATTTAAATAAATTAGAGATCTTGTTAAAATGCAGATTCTGATTTGTATTTGGTAGATTGGGAGCAGGGTCTGAGATTCTGCATTTCTAACAAGCTTCAAGGTGATAAGGATGCTGCTGGTCTGGAGAGCATACTTTGAATAGCAGGGGTTTACAAGAGACCATATTCAAACACCAATAAAAACCTAATTTTGGTCCTGAAACCAGATATCTGATTTCCAAATTTCAGAATCAGAATGGTGTTGATACCATCCCAAGTCTGCTATGATACACAGATCTACGTTTAGGTATCGATGACTTCTAAAATATTCGCCTAGACAAGTTTTTCTCTTCTAGGGCACATACTGCTTCAAAATGGTGCCGGTGCAACTCTCCCTGCCTCACACTGAAGGTCTTGTGGCAAACAGACAACAGCAGCACTTGTGGCTGAATGGGGAAGCAGCAAAGGTCTTGGGCAGCCCTTCTAACTCAGGGATTCTAAGGTTTTAACAGCAGCCCAACCAATTTTACCTTTAATGATGCATGTCATCGGTGGATAAAGTATTGCCTCTACCACCACTAATTTTTCACCCCTTCATCTTTAGACATCTGCCCCAAGAGGAGAGATCATAGAGCCACAACTTATCCAGGGAAAAGACAATAAGAAAACTATACCAACAGGAAGAGAGAAGTGAGAAGTTTTAATGTTACATAAAGAAGGTAGTTTTTTTTCTAACTTCCTCCTCCTTCCTGGTTCCACCCTACCTTCTCTAGTCAATGAAAAGTTTTAGTCCTTGGGGGTATAGCTGAAATTGAAAGCTTCCTTGGTAAAACCAAGAGAGAAAGGGAATCACTAATTTATATAAAGAAGATAAGCACTGAGCTATGAAAAGCATGGTCTGTCCTTCCTCCCTGCTACCTCCCTCACCTCCACCTTTTTAAAAAGGGCACAGTAGCAGACTTAATGCTCACTGGCTTTCAAAGAAAAATCATTAATCTTTTCCACATTACTTATCACTGCAGCTAGGATAATGTTTGCTCTAATCTAACAGATTTTCATTTCAAAACCAATTGTAAAGCTCAGCAGGGTGCTATATACAACTTTAATGAGAGCTTCTTACCCAAGACTCCTCCAATATGTGCTTGATCAGAATTGTTTTTTCTGGTTTTTTGTTTGTTTGTTTGTTTGTCTGTCTTTCTGCTATTTCTTGGGCCACTCCCGCGGCATATGGAGGTTCCCAGGCTAGAGGTCGAATCGGAGCTGTAGCCACTGGCCTACGCCAGAGCCACAGCAACGCTGGATCCGAGCCGCGTCTGCAACCTACACCACAGCTCACGGCAATGCTGGATCGTTAACCCACTGAGCAAGGGCAGGGACCTGCAGCCTCATGGTTCCTAGTCAGATTCGTTAACCACTGTGCCACCACGGGAACTCCCAGAATTGTTGAATTTTACTGGTAGAGGTTGTTGAATGAAGCAAGAGAAAGGTTAACCAAGACAGAGTTTAAAAACTGAAACTCATTTCCTTCTATATCTTTTCTATTCATATAAGTATAAACACTGATAAACTGGACCCAACTGATGACAGCATTTATGTTTACCCTTCTTCTGTAATACCTAAACCAGCCCTATGTAACTCCGTTATGCTTTGCATCTTGTGGCTCTCTACAATTAATGCAGAGCAAGAGAGCAGCTCTGTAAACCTGCTGACAGCTGTTTAATGGGAGAGGTGGAAAGTAGTGGACGTATCCTGGCAGTGTGCTTAATGGATACACAAACACCACAGTCATCAGCCTGAAGTGATTTTGGCAGAAAATTAACTTAGAGATACAAAACTCATTTGGTGAGAAGACCCAGAGCAATGTGGACAACATCGGACTGTGCAATGGGGAAAGGGGAAAAATAAGATGTGTTTGAAAATCCTCTTTAAAAAGAATTTTCTTTAAAAAATTTTTTCCACATGCCACCGTGTAGCTGTCTTGCTTTAACATATACACCTGTAGCTGCCTCCTCCTTGGAAAGCAAATACTACTATTTAAACTTAAAATGATGCAATGAACAGAGTATGTCAGAGTATGTTAATACCAAAGAGTCACTAAAGCACACAGTATTTTATCAGATAACCTGGAAGATGCTTTTATCAGCAACTGAATTCTACCTTTTTAAAAAATTTTTAATGATTTTTTTCCCATTATAGGTGACTTACAGTGTTCCCTCAATTTTCTACTGTACAGCAAGTTGACCCAGTCACACATACATATATACATTCTTTTTTTTACACTATCATGCTCCATCATAAGTGACTAGATACAGTTCCCAGTGCTATATAGCAGGCTCTCACTGCTTATCCATTCTAAAGGCAATAGTTTACATCTATTAACCCCAAGTTCCCAGTCCATCCCACTCCCTCCCCACTCCCTCTTGGTAACCACAAGTCTGTTCTCCATGTCCATGAGTTTCTTTTCTGTGGGAAGGTTCATTTGTGCTGTATGCTAGATTCCAGATATAAGTGATATCACAAAGTATTTGTCTTTCTCTTTCTGACTTACTTCACTCAGAAACAGAGGTATGTTTATGTATGTATATATACCACCTCTTCTTAATCCATTCATCTGTCAATGGACATTTAGGTTATTTCCATGTTTTGGCTATTGTGCATAGAGCTGCAATGAACATACCGGTGCATGTGTCTTTTTAAAGGAAAGTTTTATCTGGATATATGCCCAAGAGTGGGATTGCTGGGTCATATGGTAGTTCTACATTGAGTTTTCTGAGGTACCTCCATACTGTTCCCCACAGTGGTTGTACCAGTCACATTCCCACTAATAATGCAAGAGGGTTCCCTTTTCTCCACACTCCCTCTAGCATTTGTTATTTGTGGACTTATTAATGATGGCCATTCTGACTGGTGTGAAGTGGTACCTCATGGTAGTTTTGATTTGCATTTTCTAATAATCAGTGATGTTGAGCATTTTTTCATGCACTTGTTAGCCATCTGTATATGTTTTTTGAGAAATGTCTATTCAGGTCTTTTGCCCATTATTCCATTGGGTTGTTGGCTGTTTTGCTATTGAGTTGTAAAAATTGTTTGTATATTTTAGATATTAAGCCCTTGTCAGCTGCATCGTTTGAAATTATTTTCTCCCATTCTGTAAGCTGCCTTTTTTTTTTTTAATGGTTTCCTTTGCTGTGTGACTTCTACCTTTTTAAATTTTACCATCACTGTGACATTCAGATCAGAGGAAGGAAGAAAACTAGTATGTGTTGAATTACAAATTGTGATGCCCCAATCTAAGAATATAACTAATATATACATTATCTTCCAATTTTCATAACTACTCCACAGGTAGGTACAATTATTCTTTATATATGAAGAAAGAGAGACTTAGATTCACTAATCTGCCCACCTCACGGAGCAGTGAAGTTCTGAAGCTATGATTTGACTATTAGTCTGGCTGGGTATGCCATACAGGGAATCCTACAAGTTAATAGTAATGGCTATTATCATGAGCAAACCAAAAACAGTGTTTTGAATTAATGAAATTAATGTTTGAGATGTCTTCTGTGGACAAAAATAAGCCTATTTAAACATAAAAAGCAAAACCAAAAAAGTAGTAAAATAAAATGAATCTTTCTTTTTAATTTGGAAAGCCTTTCGGTCTGACACAAAATCCTGAAGCCGTAAAAGTAAAAACTGATAAAGCTGACTACATAAAAATAAAACTTTCTACATTTCAACACATGCCATAAATGGTCAAAATGACAAATGTTTGGGGAAAATAATTACAGCACATAGTACAGAAAAAGGACTCATTTCCTTAATAAAGAAAGGGTTCACACAAATAAAAAGGAAAAAGATCAAAAGCCTAACAGAAAATGGACAAAGGACATAAACACACTATTTACAGAAGAGAAATCAGAAGCATTCTTTATGCATACAAAAAAAGTTCATCCTCAGAATATATGAATTAAAACAAAATTAAAACACTTTAAAACAATCTTTTAGATTGACAAAGATAAACAAGTTTATTCTCTACTGCCAAAAGAGTGGACCAAATGATACCCTCAAACACTGCTAGTGCGCGTTATAAACTGTTGCAACTTCTCTGGAGAGCACTTTGGCAATATCAAAATTAAAAATGCACATAGCCCTTGATCAATCAATTCCACTTCTTCTAGTTCACCTTACAGATATAACCTTGCTTGTACAAAGTGCCTAATGTACACAGGTAATAATCAACACTGTTGTAGCAAAAAGGTGGGGAACTCTAAATATCCAACAACGGAGAACTGGTTAAATACATTATAGCATAATGCAAAAATATGCAGGCATAAAATAAAATGAGTCTATTTTAAATTAACTCTATTTGTACTGATATGAAATGACCTCCAGAACATAGTGAATTGAAAGAACAAGGTACAAGAGATACTATACAAATAAGAAAACCAAAATGAGTATATATAAAGAGGGGCAGACTGTGGATGGGAGTACTTTTAAACTTTAAAGGTTTTTTTGCAGAATTTGTGTGTACCTTCTGTTTAAAAATAAAGTGATGTTTATATTTTTAAAATGCTCTGAAAGATAGTAAAAAAAAAAAAAACATCATGAGACAGCTTAATTGTAACAATTTATGATATGCTACAATATATAATACTTTATTTCTAGCTTTATGGAGACAGAATTGACATATAACATTGTATAAGTTCAAAGTGTACAATGTATAGGTTTGACACATTTATAAACTGAAAATGATTACTACTATAGCATTAGCTAATACCTCTCTCTTGTCAAAAATTACCATCTCTTGTGGGGGAGAGGAATTTTTAAGATCTCTCTTAACATTCAAGTATTATACAGTATTATTAGCTATTATCACCATGTTGTCCATTAGATCCCCACAAGTTGTTAATCTTGTACCTGGAAGTTTGTACCCTTTGACCAATATCTTCCCATGTCCCTCACTCTACAGCCCCTAGTAACCACTACTCTAACTCTCCATTTCTCTGGGTTTAATATTTTTAGATTATGCATTTAAGTTATACACTGCTTGTCTTCCTCTGTCTTATATCACTTAGCAAGATAATATTTCAATGTTCTTTGTATTTATTTCAAAATGCAAACAACTAAAACATTTTCTCCATTTAGTCAATGAGAAGACATTAAAAGAATATGTAATTTCAGTGGATCCCTTTTATCATAAAGATTATACAGATGACAAGACTAAGAACCACCTTATAGAATGTTACACTATGTTATAATTTTTTAGGAGACAGGTTACAAGTGACATTACTTAACCCATCTTATTTTGAAAGTCACATAAAAACATGCTAAATCCATAGTCTACTGGGATAACTGGATCTTCAGCTGTGACAGTCCATCAACAACTATAAGAGGGAGCTGACCCTAAAGAGTCTCTGAAAGTTACGGAAGTGGGAAAAGGGGTAAATAATTATAATTTCCAGGAAACCAGGAATAGCACAATTTTGAGAATAAAAGGATAGAGACTTGGGGAGATGGGAAAAAACCCAAAACCAGAGATCCACGAGTATTAACATGAATGTTATCTTCTGTTGTTTAAGAAAATACCCTCAGTTAACACCTACTCCCATTATGGAAACAGCACAAATGAGGAAAAACAAAAACAAAACAAACAAACCAAAAAACCCAAACAAAAAACAAAACAGACACATATCTTCAGCTAGGAAAGTTAAAGATGAAGGAAGTTCCTTAGAACATAGAAATATATACTAGAAACGTATGGTTCTTTTCTTTTCTAATGAAAGAAAGGGTATCCCTCTTTAGTGAGACACAAACACCCTATCTTCCCCCCTCAGTATCAAATACAGAAATTCTAAAATGTGTATCTACTGTGAGAGCATCATTTACTTTGCAGTTTAGTATTCACAAAATGAAAAGACAGGCTCTGCTAAAGTGCCTTCAGAAAAAATATGAACAGTGGTTTAGTGGAACTAAGCAGATCAAGCTTTCAGACTTCATTTTTAAAACACTGAGCTACCTCAGGAATGCATGGCTCACTGGGCACACTAATAACTAGCTTCAAATACCAGCTGAAGTCATTGTGGAATGCAAAGGCAGCGCTTCTAAGTGAATGCCAAACGGCCCCTGCCCACCTCTCCCACAGTGGTTCTTCCTCCTGTTCTTTATCCCAAACCTTCCTGCCTCCCTCTGAATCTTTTATTACCCTTTGGTTTGTTTCAAGAAGTGATCACTCAATCCATTAGGGAAGTTGGATGGAAAAGTTAATCCACTGCCACCTTATGGCTGGACTCAACCATCCCCTTGGCTTTGGGCACCTGGCACACACCCACAGCTCTAAAATGCCCATAATCCTTTCACTAGGGGGTTATCTGAAACAAAAGCATCTCAGATATCTCAGCACTCCCACTGACCTCTTGATTTGATGAGTTTGACCAGAAGGCATGCAATGCCAGGTTAAGGAAATTCAAGACATTTAAAAAAAAAAAAAAAAAAAAAAAGGTTGTTCTCTCTTCTGCATACAGTAAAGAAAGACTGAACCTCTGACCAGATGTCTAAGCCTGGTTTATGAATACAATATTTCTAAAAGTCCCTAAAGCCAGTTTTCAAAAGACAGTTAAAAATATATTAATCTTGGAGTTCCCATGGTGGCTCAGTGGTTAACAAATCCGACTAGGAACCATGAGGTTGTGGGTTCGATTCCTGGCCTTGCTCAGTGGGTTAAGGATCCAGTGTTGCCGTGAGCTGTGATGTAGGTCACAGATGCGGCTCAGATCCCACATTGCTGTGGCTCTGGCATAGGCTCCAATTGGACCCCTAGCCTGGGTGTGTGTGTAGCCCTAAAAAAGACAAAAAGACCAAATATATATATCTTATACTAAAAAACAAAGGGGAAAAAAAATCACCAAAAATGTCATCTTCAAGCAAAGGATTTTTTCCCAGAAATACCATTTCATCTGCTATACTTGTGTTAATATATCCATACCTGCTTTTATTCATACCTTTCACTAGACAAATCCAATAAGAATGGAGATTTCAGTTGCTGAAAAATTACAAGTAATTGACCTAGTTTTAAGGAGCTTTTTTCTTTTATTAAGGAGATTTTTCTTTTAAAAAGCAAGGTTACACAAGGGGAAAGCACAGTAACAAAGTTAACTTCAATGATCTTTCGTGATTAAGCTCCTAGGTAGAAATCAGTACAGAACTATAACTAATATGATCTCTAGGTTTTCGCATGGATTTTGTATTTTAGAAACTTTTAATTACACTACACAGAAAACAAGCACTACTGTTTATGTAACACTTTGTCCTCATATCATCATGAATCTCTACTGAAGAATGGCTCCTTGATACTAGGATGATTTACTCTAGGTGGTTAAAGGCTAAGCGCAGCAGTCACATACTGAGTGCTTAATATGTGTCACAATTTCTTTTTTCAAAATCTCACAACTCACCCTAGGAGGTGAAGTTTGACTGCTACTTCATATAAGAGAATACTAAAGTTGCTCAAAGTCAGACAGCTGAGTGGATAAACTGGGATTCTCTCCCAGATATATCTGATTCCAAAACCTAAATTCTGAAGCACTGCCTTTAAATCCCAGGGTAATATGTAAGAAGTGGTCTGCTGCTCCACAATACTACTGATCACTCAATCTGTGGCGCCTTGTAAACACACTACTCTAAATGTATCTAATCGTGCTTTTTAAATATACAGAAAGTTATAGAGAATAACATGAACTGCTTTCTACTTTGTCTAATCAAACATTTTACTATATTTACTTCACAGGCTTTAAAAAGAGAGCTGTGGCTCTGGTGTAGGCCGGTGGCTACAGCTCTGATTGGACCCCTAGCCTGGGAACCTCCATATGCCGTGGGAGCGGCCCAAGAAATAGCAAAAAGACAAAAAAAAAAAAAGAAAGAAAGAAAGAAAACATTGCAGGTCAAGTCAAAGGTCTGAGTATCCTCCTTCCCCATTCTCATCCTCTTCTTTCTTTCCCATAGGTTAACCACGATCCCAAATTTGGTTCAGGACTTGCCTTCCAAGGGCATGTTTTTTTGTTGTTGTTGTTTTTTTTGTTGTTGTTGTTGTTGTTTTTTTTTATAATTTTTTTTTTTTATTTTCCCACTGTACAGCAAGGGGGTCAGGTTATCCTTACATGTATACATTACAATTACATTTTCCCCCACCCTTTCTTCTGTTGCAACATGAGTATCTAGACAAAGTTCTCAATGCTATTCAGCAGTATCTCCTTGTAAGTCTATTCTAAGTTGTGTCTGATAAGCCCAAGCTCCCAATCCCTCCCACTCCCTCCCCCTCCCCCTCCCATCAGGCAGCCACAAGTCTCTTCTCCAAGTCCATAATTTTCTTTTCTGAGGAGACGTTCATTTGTGCTGGATATTAGATTCCAGTTATGAGTGATATCATATGGTACTTTGTCTTTCTGGCTCATTTCACTCAGTATGAGATTCTCTAGTTCCATCCATGTTGCTGCAAATGGCATTATGTCATTCTTTTTCATGGCTGAGTAGTATTCCATTGTGTATATATACCACCTCTTCCGAATCCAATCCTCTGTCGATGGACATTTGGGTTGTTTCCATGTCTTGGCTATTGTGAATAGTGCTGCAATGAACATGCAGGTGCACGTGTCTCTTTTAAGTAGAGTTTTGTCCGGATAGATGCCCAAGAGTGAGGTTGCAGGGTCATATGGAAGTTCTATGGATAGATTTCTAAGGTATCTCCAAACTGTTCTCCATAGTGGCTATACCAGTTTACATTCCCACCAACAGTGCAGGAGGGTTCCCTTTTCTCCACAGCCCCTCCAGCACTTGTTACTTGTGGATTTATTAATGATGGCCATTCTGACTGGTGTGAGGTGATATCTCATGGTAGTTTTGATTTGCATTTCTCTTATAATCAGCGATGTTGAGCATTTTTTCATGTGTTTGTTGGCCATCTGTATATCTTCTTTGGAGAAATGTCTATTCAGGTCTTTTGCCCATTTTTCCATTGATTGATTGGCTTTTTTGCTGTTGGGTTGTATAAGTTGTTTGTATATTCTAGAGATTAAGCCCCAAGGGCATGTTTTTAAACTTTATATAATGGAATCATATATGTTCATCATTTAGAAACTTGCTTTTCTATTCAGCCATGGTTTTGAAATCTATTTCATGCTGACAGCTGCATATTGTTCCAGTGTATGAACAAACCACAATTAATCTATTCATCTGATTTTGGACAGTTAGCTTGTTCCTAATTTTTCTGCTAATACAAACACTTCTTGTACCTGTCTCTTTTGCACAAGCATTATAGCACTTCCAGGGTACAGACTCAGAAGTACAATTGCCAGGCCAAAGGGAATGCTGCCTTTATCAAATATTGTCAAATTGCTCATGAAGGGATATTCAATTCATACTCCTACCAATTAGCAGGACTTACACATCCTTGCCAACACTGGGTATTGCCAGATATTTAAATGTTGCCAATATAAGTATGTAATTATCTCATTTTTATTTCAATTTGTATTTCCCCGATTAGTAATGAGATGGAATGTGTCTACATAACTAACAGCCACATTTTTAAAAAAAGAAACAATAGCACAGTTAACTAAGCATCAAGGGTATAGATGTAACATGAAATAGATATAATATAAATGCAGATACTTAATAATGAATTCTAGATAATAAGAGAAACAGTGCAATATATACTCCCTTTCCCTCGAGACCTTAAATAAAGTATGATTTTTCATCTATCACCTTGTAAAAAGCAGAAGGCTAAATTAAATAATCAAAGATATTTTCCAACTAAAAATGTAATTTAAAATATCCTCAAACCCTTCTCTAAGAAAATCAAATAGTTCCACATATGAATGAAATGGATGGATGGATGGATGGATGAATCAACAATGCAGCAACTAAAAAATTGCTTTGTGTTTAGAAAACCTCAATAATTATTTTCTGAATTTGTAGAATTGTACTTCCATCACCCTTAGGCGCCCATAGAGGAAACAGTATTTTGTGCCTCTGCAGCAGAAAAAAGAGACAAAGAGAAGTGGGTTGATGCTTAACTAGATGCCATCTTCTCTGTATCCTGGGGGAGAGGTGGGATGGGGAGCTTATGCCTTTAGAAATTAGAGCCCCAAGAGGAAGAGAATTTCGGATAAATGACATGAGTAAAATGAAGTAACTCAAGCCAAGATGCACCCTCCCCACCTAAGCTTTCAAAAATTAAAAACAAATATCTCTCTGTGTTTTACCAATTAGAGATCTAAGTTAACACTTTTTCTTGTTACAAAACTTTTAAAAAGTTTTATAAAATTTTACAGAAAATATATAAGACATACAAGGAACTCCCACATATTCTTTCTTTACAAGATTCACCAATTGTTTACATTTTTTCAGATTTGCCTTATCATTCATTTTCTCCCTCTGAATTTTTTTTGGAACCATCTGAGAGTAAACTGGAAAAATATACAAAGTACAGACAACAAAATACTTCTTTTATCAGCAAATATCTGGACATTAAGCCTGTTCATTATTTATAGGTCTTAGGCCATTAGAACACTTTGCACCTGACTCAGAAAAGGTACTTTCCTCTAAAAAGCACAGTTTTAAATGGCATGAGTTTAATGTGCACCACACAGTGGTTCATAAATTTTGCTTTCCATGTGGGGGTCTTTATAAACCACTGATGCCTGCTCCCAGCCCAAATACTTTTATTTAATTAGTATACGGTGTGACCAAGGTACTGGGCTTTTTTAAAGTCTCCAGAGTTTTTAAATGTGCAAAGTTTTGAAACTGGTTTTAGGGATTACGCACCTACACACTATTTGTCCTTTTTTTTTTTTTTTTTTTAAAGGCCATGCCAATGGCACATGAAGTTCCCAGGCTAGAGGTCAAATTGGAACTGTAGGTAGATGCAGGCCTATGCCACAGCCAAGGCAATGTGAGATGCCAGCCACGTCTGCAACCTACACCACAGCTGGATCCTTAACCCACTAAGTAAGGCCAGGGATCAAACCCACATCCCCTAGTAAGTCAGGTTCATTACCTCTAAGCCAAAACGGGAACTCTACCTACACATCATTTGAAATACTGGTTCTAGGAAAATAATTATAGTTCCAAGCAACTGATGAAAATAAACAAGGAAAATACAATCCAATTTCAAACTGAGACAGGAAGAAGCTCTCAACATACAGTTTTAGGTGAATACTTATAATTGTGTATTTTCTAAATGTTGTTTGGGGGCTATGGAATATTAAAAAGCACAGCAAAGCTAGAAAATAAGCAACATGCATAACACATAATAACTACAGCAAAAGGCAATAAGTACTATACTAAAAATATTTTAAGACTAATAGGAACACAGAACATATTTACTGCGAAACTTCACAGACACGGTGAGTGGTCCAGAAGGAAAGTGATGTCTGAGATGGTTATGAAAGTGATGGTTTGAGATGAAGAGGACTTTACGAGGCAAGACTGAAGAAGTCAAAAAACATTCTCGGAAGCAGCATGAGCAAGAACTCTGTAGCACAGAAAGGTTGGCTAACAACCAGTATTCCATTAAAACCTCAAATGAAACTAAGAATCTTGTTCATAGGAATCAATGCAACTCAAATCTGTATTTTAAGGATTGTGGATGATATTATTTAACAGTGCCTAGCACACAAAAGTGACCAATAAGGAGCTTTCTTGCACCTGAGTCTCCCTTTGTATTTCTCCTGCTTAAAACACAGAAAGTTAACTGAATAAAATTCAAAAGATACAGAAAGTATAACTATGAAAATAAAACCACCAATAATCATACTACCCAGAGATAACCAATGTTGACATTTCAAGTAACTCCTTACTAAAAAGTTTTTCATCAATCCAGATGTTTTACTCTGCAGAACAGAAAGGAATTCTACAGAGTCAAGTCCCTCAGCCGGGTCCTTTCTAAAGCACACTAGAAAAGGATCAGTTAAATTGCAATATGGCCACGGCAGCCACTAGAGGGTGGCCAAGTCTGATGTATCCCTCACCCTCCCCTACTTTCCCAAAGGCCCTTAATTGACATTCAAGTTAAGATTCCTGGACCCTATCACCTCATTACATAAAGATTAAAAAGTGGTTTCTAACAGAAAGGAGAGGCTCCCTCAGGGCAATGAAATGTTAACAGGATATCAAATTTGGCTGCTCAGATATTTTACCCAATAGTTCCCCTACTTCTTGGCAACAAGATACAATTTCTCCAATATGGAGGAGAATATCTACATTACAGAGCAGGCAGCAGCAGTCCACCACTGCCTCCTCCACCTCACCACCATTTAAAAGATAATGAAGCGGAGTTCCCATCATGGTGCAATGGAAACAAATCTGACTAGGAACCATGAGGTTGCGGATTCAATCCCTGGCCTTGCTCAGTGGGTTAAGGATTGGCATTGCTGTGAGCTGTGGTGTTGGTCAAAGATGCGGCTTGGATCCCGTGTTGCTGTCGTAGGCCAGTGGCTACAGCTCTGATTAGACCCCTAGCCTGGGAATCTCCATGTGCCACAGACGCAGCCCTAGAAAAGGCAAAAAGACAAGAAATAAAATATAAAAAATATTAATATATATACTGAATATATATATTATGAATATATATGAATACATACTGAATACACATACACACACACACACATATATATACATATATACTCTGAAGCTTAGCAGGCTGAAAATCTCAATTCTTGTACAGAATATGCCTCAACATGCTATATATATCCCAACTATCAAATGTCAAAACCTGAGTATATCCTTCCCTTTTTTATATTTTCATATTACCAATTCACCAAAAAAAGAATGACTTATGAAATACAACTATGTATCCGTTAGTTAACTGAGAAAAGGTTAAGGGTTAAAAATCACTTTGAAGATTTATATAAGGTTTTATTTCCCCAGAATCCTAACTGATAAGGTATAATCACAAAGAATTACAGTATTTGATCATATTTTAAGTATCTAAAAGATTTCTAGACAGTTAGAAAACCAATTAAAATATAAAATAACTGTGCTTCTAATTGTGGAGAATCAAATTATATTCTGAGAATATAAAGATTACAAAGCAAAATGGTAATAAAATCTAAAAAAAAAAAAAGACACAGCAACACAAAATTACTTCCCATTTGGTGCTTTTAACATAGTGTCACAAAGTACATATCCACATCCATTAAAAAACAAACTTTAAGGAAACACAAATTAAAACCATAATATTTATTACCACACACTCACTGAAATGGCTAAAATTTAAAAAGAATGACAATACTAAGTGTTGCCAAAGATGCGGAACAGCTGGAACTGTCTTATGATACTAATGGGAATATAGAATATACAGTGGTATAGCCACTTTGGAAGACCGTTTAGCAATTTCTTATACAGTGAAGCATACACTTGCTATACTCTATCAAACATACAACTCTTGTGTATTTACGCAAAATATATATATGAATATGTCAATATAAAAACCTATATTCAAATGCTCATAGCGGCTTAACACAAAATAGTCCAAAACTGAAAGCAACACACGTGTCAACAAATTGTGGTAAACCCATACAACGAAAAGGAACAAACTATTGGAACATGCAACAACATAAAGGAGTCCCAACGATATTATGCTAAGTGAAAGAAGCCAGACGCGAAGGACTAAATACTGTACACTTATAGTGATATGAATTTTTAGAAAAAGCAAAATGGTAATGACAGCAGATCAGTGGCTGCAGGAACCAGAGATGAAGGAGTAGGATGACTAACTAACCAAGAGGTATGAGGAAACTTCTGGGGTGACAGAAATGCAGTATGTATCAATGATCATGCTGTTGATTACACGACTATATACATATGCCCAAACTTACCAAATTACACTTTTAAATGTCATTGACTTTTATTTTAAATAAATTTTATCTCAAAAAAAGCCGATTTAAAATTTCATTAAAAATAGGAGTTCCCACTGTTGGTGCAGTGGATTAAGAATCCAATTGCAGCAGCTTGAGTCACTGCAGAGGAGCAGGTTGGATTAAAGGATCTGGGATTGCTGCAGCTGTGGTGAAGGTTGCAGCTGCAGCTCAGATTCAAACTCTGGCCCAGAAATGTCCATATGGTAGGTCCATTAAATAAAACAAAAACAAAAACGAAATAAACTGATTCTAACAATAACAGGTAAAGACAGAAAATTAATCAGAAGAATAAAAATAAATGCTCAAGGAGTTCCCATCAGGACTCAGTGGTTAACGAATCTGACTAGGAACCATGAGGTGGTGGATTCGATCCCTGGCCTTGCTCAGTGAGTTAAGGATCCAGCATTGCCATGAGCTGTGGTGTAGGTCACAGACATGGCGCGGATCCTATGTTGCTGTGGCTCTGGCATAGGCTGGCAGCTACAGCTCCAACTTGACCCCTACCCTGGGAACCTGCATATGCCACGGGAGAGGCCCTAGGAAAAGCAAAAAGATAATAAATAAATTTTAAAAATAAATAAATAAATGCTCAAAATTAAGATATACATAGAGAGAAATAATTTTTCTCCCTTGGATCTTTAACAGTCCATAACAAATGTCTACAAGTCCCTACATGTAAAGATCTACAAATGCAAAACATGCAGTGTACAGGTGGTAATTACTTTACTAGTCACAACATGGAGGAGCATTCAGTCACTGCTGCTCACCACGCTAATTCTGGAAGATGTCCTTTTATCACTGCTCTCACATTGTCATAGCTACTAGCTAGCCATGGAACCCTTAGTAACAAGCCCAGCTTTCCCCCAAACTGTGTCTTAATCCTAAATAAAATACAAAAGAGGTGATCCATTCATTCCACCTCCAGGGCCTGTCCTAATTACAGGGCAGAGCAGCTCAGCATCGGAAGCACCAAAATGATTATCTCTGATATCCTTATCACAGTGTCTAAAACCTCTACCACTAGAGTCACTCTTCTGAGTTATTAACGGTATTCGAGAGCCAGCAACTATTATACAAAATATGTGGTTAAGGATGATCAAATCAATATACTTTATGAGTACAGAATTTCTTTTGGAGATGAAAATATTCTAAAATTATATTGTGGTGATGGCGGCACAACTCTTGTGAATATACTAAAAACTACTGAATTGTAAACTTTAAATGCACGAATTTTATGGAATGTGAATTATATCTCAATAAAGCAGGTTTTTAAAAAATCAACACAGTTTATCATGTTAGTTTAGAACTCTGGAACACTGAAACCAGAAAAACTTTAATGCAGCATAAAAGGAATGGGTTGATGACTGGGAAAAAGACAGGTGTCAGAGGGAGCCTCAGCATCACTGGGAAAGGAACATGGAGGGGCAGAAAGGAGAGCATGAGCACTGGCTCAGGGCTGGGATTGTGAGCCTCAGAAAGGATGGCTAAAGGCACTCCAGGGCTGGTCCTAAACATCTATCATCCTTCAAATAAATTTTTTGCTTTTCTACAAACTATTACTAACCATAATAGGGGGGTTTTTTTCCTCCCCTTTCCAAATTCATGATCATCAAGTTTTTTTTCCAATCATCTACTAACATATTTTGGCTAATTTACCTATTCATTTATAAGACTGTCCTACACTATACAAAATTAGATGAATAACCACAGATTATTGATACCTTAAATAACACATTTCCTACTTTCCTACTTTTATGGAAGAGGAAATTAATACACAGAAAAAGTGACTTGCTGAAGTTATCAAGCTAATTCTAATCCAATGTTGATTTCATCTACCAGCATGTATCACCTATCTTAGAAATTCACAAAGGGTGTAATTATTTCTTAAAATCATGTATGCATGTATAAAATTCCTGAAAATGTTTTTCTAACCTACCACATATGAACTATAAAACAGTCAAATATGATCATAGATACACCCAATATACCAATGCTGTCACTCTCACTCAATTCAACTGATGAAAGAAGCCTCCACTATCAAGTTGCAGATTTAACCATCGAGGAGCAATAAATTCTAAGTTCATATTCTTTTCAGGGTTCTGAGGCAATCACAAACTATTAGATATGTAAAGCATAGCCCTATGGGAATATCTATCTTCAAATGTGACCTTGCATTTAAGCATTCTCCAGCTATATTTAATGTTCTGCATACAAAGTATTTAGAGAAACGTTTAGCTAAATTAACAAACTAAAACAGGAAAGTTAGAGCTTTTCACAATCTGTCATTACTACATTCCCACTGAAGCTTTAACAAAGGCATGAAAAGACTAACAGCTGCAGATGAAAGTAAAAGGCAAACCACTGAACCTGAATTAATCTAATCAAAATGATGCCATCATATATGAACCTTCAAAATCCCATACTGAGGCTTTAGACTCCAAGGCAGACCATATTCTTCTGATGAGTTATCTGACAGTAATGAAATAAACATTGTTTCCCCCACAATACCCTCCCCCTAAATAGTCTCATTTCATCAGGACCAAAACAAGTAAGATATAAACTTCAAATTTCAGAGAAGATAGTAACTGTAACCTATTGTTATTCTGGTGACTAAATGCAGTTTGTAACTTAAAAGGCAGTGGTCACTACCAATCATAGCATCTGCCCCCTTAAAATGTGTCCAGATCAAAGCAAAGCGAAGTCTCTATGTTAGTATGTGGATACAGTTGCAAAGAGGAGACAATCTGGCCCAGAAATATCTCAGGGAACCCCCTTCAAAAGAGGCTAAACCAAACTCATTTCCAAAACAAAACCTGGATGGTGGCTACATTTTATAGATTATGGCAGGGCCCTATTAAGAGTTCAGAATATAGCTTTGGCTCTTGCAGGCTAACAGATGTATGAGAGAGACTTGAAAGATGGCTTCATCTCTCCTTATATAACCATTTTTGCGTATTTACACAATACTGCAGGATGGGAGATCAGAACACTGACTCTTTTATAATCTGACAACCAGCAGTGTTCTGGAAGTTACCTGCTGCTGAGGAAGGAAAGAGAAGAAATCTACCACTGTAAGTGCAGGATATTAGCAGAAGTAAGGTCAAAAGCATTTAGCCTGTCAAGATGCCATCAAACCTTTATTCTCTCCCTTTCCACACAAAAGTACCTGGCATCACAACCACACACTTGAAGGAATTTTTTCTTTGAACTTTATTTAATAAAATATTAATTTGGAGTTCCCGTCGTGGCGCAGTGGAAACGAATCCGACTAGGAACCATGAGGTTATGGGTTCAATCCCTGGCCTTGCTCAGTGGGTTAAGGATTGGCATTGCTGTGAGCTGTGGTGTAGGTTGCAGATGCGGCTCAGATCTGGTGTGGCTGTGGCTGTGGTGTAGGCTGGGGGCTACAGCTCAGATTAGACCCCTAGCCTGGGAACCTCCATATGCTGCAGGGGCAGCCCTAAAAAGACGAAAGACCAAAAAATAATAAACAAATAAATAAATAAAATATTAATTTGATTAGTAATGTATTTATAGGGCTCAAAATTCCAAAGACACGAAAAGGTATAAAATGATTCCCTTCTGCTCAAAGACTCCAATCATTCATTTCCTCCACAGAAGGCAATTCAGGCACTTCCTATTTACTGACAACAGAGATACAAGGGGACCAATTCTAGTACAGGAGTAAGACAGCCAGCCTGTGATCAACAGGTCTGCAGATAAGCATCCTCAAGGGAATTCATATACAAGCACAAAGGAATGATTATATATATTTAAATATTGGTTACTAGAAATTCCATTGTGATTCTCACAGCTGAAATCATACTCAGCAGGGCTAAACCTATTCCCTTCAAGAGAACAGTAGTGAATGAGCAATGGTCTTTGTGTAAATACTAGACAAAGTCCTCAAGAAGTTTAGTACCACCTTCAAGAAACTTAAGTTTAAGCTACTGAACAGCTAAACTGTCTATGGAATAGAGGGGAGGGAGGGAGGGAGGAAGGAAGGAAGGAAAAAGAGAGGAAGGGAGGAACAAGGAGCGAGGCAGGATCTCCCAGTGGCTACACCAGTCCGAACACAGAGGAGTCCTCAGGTTCAACATGTTCACTGTAAACAGCCCTGAAACTTGTGGGGCTGGAGGGGGAGGAGTAAAGTCATAAACTTTTAAAGTAGTTTCCAACTTTGTTTTTCATTTTTATTTAAAAATACTATTGTTTGTTAACAGTGTAGCCCAAAAAATGTGACATAAAAGTCTTCATGCTTAAAAAAAATGTGCCTGTACCTATGATTATACCTAGGTTTTCTAAATATAAAACTAGCCTGAAAATATAAACCTTAAACACAACTTGCAATTTCTTTAAAAATACCAATTTTTATCTAATTGATAAGCTAATTATAAGTCATGTTATCATTTATGTCAGTCTCAAGGCCTCCCTATAATACATTGTTGGGCTAGTCCTAGTTGCTATTTTAAGTAATTTATTTATAATCCTAGGTTTGGAACAACTGTTAATGAGATGTAGCAAAGGCCATGTGAAACTTACCTAACTGAAACTCTGGCTTTTAGAAAGATCCCCTAAATCAGTATCTAACTCTGTTAGGCATGTGAAACACTTGGCTTGCGCGCAGGGGCGGGGGCGGGGGGGGGGGGGGGGTGGATCTTGTTAAAATGCAGATTCTGATTCAGCAGGTTTGCAGTGGGGCCTGAGATTCTGCATTTCCAGTAGTTCTCAAATGATGCTACTGATATAGATTGTCCCTGGATTATATTTTGAGTATCAAGTCCCTAAATCATTCTTTAAGATTTCAAAGTATATATTCCAATATTTCATGAGAACTATATATGTGAATATTCAGTATGGCAATGTACATCATCCACTACTGAAGTTGGTTTGGGTTGCTTTCCCAATTGTGTTAAAATTTTCTCTAAGCCTTTCTAGGTTAATTTTTTGAATCTAAATTTCATTTAAAAACACTATTCTGCAGGAGTTCTGCAGTGGTGCAGTGGTTTAAGGACCTGACTGCAGCAGCTCAGGTGGCTGAGGAGATATAGGTTTGATTCCCAGCCCAATGCAGCGGGTTAAGGATCCCACACTGCACAGCTGTGGTGTAGGTCACAGCTGTGACTCAGATTCGATCCCTGGCCCAGGAACTTCCATTTGCCACAGGTGGGGCCATTTAAAAAAACAAAACAAAAACCCACTGCAGACTACCTAAAGAAGGCCAAATTTATATTTAATTTGGAATTGAGAGCCTCTTAATTATGCAAATTTCACATGTTCTGTATAAAAAAGAAACAATCAGAATTTAGTGTGAAATAAAATTAGTGTGAAATTTCTCACCATCCCCATGCTATTATATTAAATGTAGAGACACAACAGCTGGTCAATTTAACTTACATCTTTTGTTATTAAACATTACCTCAGGTCCATTAAACTCACTTTCTCCCCCAACTCTTCCCACACACAAAACTATATATAAATTGTACATCTTCAAATTGGGAAGATGATGCTTTTCTCTAAGGTGTGCTGCATGTTGAACTATCACTACAGGAAACTGAAGCAAAAGAAACCTATATTATATACCTTCAAGGTGAGCCTCACAGCTACACGACGCAGGGGAGAGTTACTGCCTCTGCCTTCATCTGAGTTCATTTAGCACACAAACTGAAGAGTCTTCTGGTTCAATGATCTGTGATTACCTAATTAATAACTTCTTAAAGGGATTTCAAAGAACCAGAATATAGGCTTAATAAATCTGCCAAACATCTACACAGGTGCTCGTGTCCCCTGAATTGTACACTCACTTTAGTACAGACTGATAACATCCAAGCAGTCTACTTTGCCTCATATATAGCAAAGAACTATAAACCACAGTAATATTCTGAATCCTATTCTGTTTTAGAAACCTGATAAAATTAAGATTTTTCAGCTGTAATATTCTCCTCTTGGCAAATCACACATTATTAACTATGCAGAATGTAATAATTATAATAATTAAAAAGATTTTTTAAGAATCCATTATAAGAAAAGTGATTATTTGATTTAATGTGTTCAGATTCTCATGTAACACTATAAATGGAAAGCTATTTGTCATAACTGGCAAAGGAAGTGAAACTATTCTGCTTGTATGGTGTCTTGAGAAAGATAGCTTCCGTCAACACTATTTTCTACTTCTAACAATAAATAATTCCACCACATATTCTGAAAATACACATAATCATAACTTATTTAGAATGAAGTAAAAAGGCTCAGAGTTCTTGCTGAATTCTATGCATAACCATAAAGTGGCCCTGGCCTTAAGAACTTCTACCATCAGAGAGCAGAATACCAAAAAGGACCAGATTTAATCAAACTGGTGCTTGCCTGTTACAATCTAGAATCTGTAGTACCTCCTTGTCCATGGTTCCACTTTCCACTTTCAGTTGCCTGTGGTCAACCTCAGTCCAAAAATACATCGAAAATTCCAAAAATGAACAATTTATAAGTTTTAAATTGCATACTGTTCTCAGTAGCATGATGAAATCTCATGCTGTCCCATCCCATTCTGCCCAGGACGTGACTCATCCCTTTGTCCAGCACACCCACATTACATACACTACTAGTCCCTTAAGTTTAGGAGAAAAAATAGTTTATATAGGATTCAATACTATCTGCAGTTTCAAGAATCTGCTAGGGGTCTTGAAATACATTTGCCAAAGATAAGGAGAGACTACTGTGCACTTTTGACTTCAATGACTTTGTTATAAATAATCTTTCCACAAGTCTATCTTAAATATTTTTGTCTAAAAAGGAAATAAGGGTACAAAAACAGTTTCTGCTCCTTCCTTTCCTTTCCTTCTCTCTTCCTTCCTTCCTTTCCTCCCTCTCCTTCCCTCTCTCCCTCTCTCTTAAGTGAAAGACCATGAGAAGTACATAACTAAACCTGAATCTCAAGGGAAAAAAGAGAATCACTACGGTGTGTAGAAAAGAGTCAGTGCGTAGAAAAAAAGAGTAACCGGATTGCTCAGGAGATTATCACAGTCCTTACTGGTTATATGAGACAGACTCTGGTTTCACCAATTCTGAAAAGTGTGCACAAACTAGTTTCATAAGTAATTTTAAATAATTGAAAATTTTCCCTTCCCAATCAGAAGATGGACTTATGACAGTACCATGGCCATGAAATTTTTAAATAATATATTCAAAATGTTTTAACATACATGATGTAATTTTTTCACAAGAATTCTACATTACAGATGGAATAGGTAGTGTTATCATTCTACAAATAAGTAAACTCTGAGTGGTTAAATGACTTGCCCCAAAGTCCAAAACTGAGAGAAAGACTGAGGCTTCTCACATTTGTTTAAAAGGGCCTTATACTGCATAATTCTGATCTAGAAAAGTTGGGTGCTATTAAAAGTATATTTTTGGCAATCAATGTTAGTTCTTATTGGCAATGTAATAACACATACCTATACTCATTTTATATATTGGCACTAAAAAGAAATTAAGGTTTGACTGCAAGGAATTATCCTTAGAAACCATCTGTCAATGTCTGCATCTTTTGGTAAAGATATTAAACCTTATCTTTGAGGCTTTGGTACTTTTTCAAAAAATACATAGACAGATCTGTCCAGTGAGAGCAGATTTATAGAATATGCCCATAACAGAGCCCAAAATAAAACTATCCTGTGTGGAGCTGCTGGGATTTGAAATGGCACTAAAGAAATTTATCAAAGATTCCCTGCAAATGTGCTGAGCAGACTCTCATTTTCAGTCTTGCTCATATAAAAACTTCAAAGCCACTGCTCTTTCAGAAGCTAATTATCTCCTTGAAGACTGTCCACTTCTTGTTACAGGTTGAGTATTTCACCATCCACATATACTCCCATTAATTTGTGATGCCAAGAAAATCACCAACTTTCAGTTAGAAAGGATCATAATGATTTTCTATTTCAAGACCTGTATCTTATAGACTTCAGCAAAGCCCTCACTGATTACTGACTAATTCCCTCCAAAAGGGAATCACTCTGTTTTCCACTTTACCACATGATGCTGATCTTTGTACATGTAGACATTTCCTGAAAGGGATAAAAATGTTAACTTCAAATGGTTAAACGTTGAGAATATTTCTGGATCTCATTTTTCCACACCATTCCTATTCTACAATAACATCAAGTGTTGGGTTAAAAAGTCAAGTTTGAAGGTTATGAATTTGTAAGTTACATACTCAAATACTGAAAATTTAGAAACTACAAAAGCAAAGGTGCAAACGAAAAATTTGCTGCATTTAGTATTAGTCACTTCCACCTGAATGAACAGCTACCTATTCTTGTCAAAAAATAGGTAAGTTTTTGCATTTACAATACTACATTGCCTTTATCAGAATACTGCTGTCCTTAAAGTGGAAGGAATCAAGGAAGGGAGGGAGGGGGAAAGGAAGGTGGGAAGGGAGAGGGAAGGGAAAGAAATGCCACAGAAAAAGAACACCCATCACATCTCCAAGGTAGGCAATACAGCAATATTAAGAGCTAATGTCTTAGAAATCAGATTCCTCCTTTGCCAAGATTCCACCAAATATCTACTATCAGAAACCAACTTCATAATAACACAAAAGTTTTCTAAAATCACAAGATCCCAAACTGAATGCATCCAAGTTTTAGGATTTTAATTTAAAGCCCCTACCATACCTTCTCCTCATCTTCTACACCCAATTCCATGTTACCAAATTTTAAAAATACCATACTCCAAAAATTCCTCCAAGAGACCACAAAAATTCCTCCAAGAGACCAGTCTAGAAAGCTGGCCCCAGGAAGCTGAATGTCGAGCCTTGGTCATCTTTAGGTCTGATAGGAAATGTAACAAAATTAAATAAGAAGGCTGACAGGAAGAAAAAATGAGTTGCCACTCAATATTAGAGCCCTAAAGAAAAAATAAATTAGAGAAAAAGAAAAAAGAAATCAGAACACAGAAGATGACGACTAGGTACAAAGATAAAGCAGTGATTGAAGAGTGCCCCAAAGGTGAAGGGAAAGAGATACAAGTTCATTTACTTGAATTTCATTAATTCCCATTTATAAGCAAATACAGTGTAAAAGACACGTTTTAATAATTCTAAATTAAGTTAAAATTCGGCAATGTAATTCAGAACTAAACTATGCTTCCTAAGGGCATCATCTTTAACTATAGTCTAGACTTTGACAAGTGTTTACTATTGAACCAAGCCTGATTTGTGGATACATCAACTTATGTAACACAGAGATGCATAGTATATTTTGCTATTTTTTTAAAATCACATCTGAGTATTCTATAATTCAGACTCTATTAAGTTGGACAAAACTCCTTATTTAAAATGTTCATGCTGGATTGTATTTTCAGTGCTTAAAAACATATATCCGTCTGGTACTACAATAAATTATCTCAATTTTTGTCTGCTAATTAGAGACCAAAGATTTGGGTCATAAAAGAGGAAAGGGATCCTTTTTGGTAAACAACTACTATTTACCTGCTAGGCACTGGATCAGATATCCAGCATCTTAAAGGATATTAAAATCTAGTTAATCTGGCAAGTATAACTATTTCCTTTCGACCACTGAGCAATTTGATCTTGGTATTAGTCCTATTTTTGCTTTAATACATCAGTGATTTCAACAAAGAGAAATATCAGAAGCCCAACAGAATTTTAGCCACTTTAAGTCAAATCTAAATTGAATAATCAAAGCTGACAGATCTTGAGCCCTAAAAGTTCAGTGAGTTTGGGAACTAGTCTTATCTACATTTCAAATAATGAGGAAACTAAAACATAAATCAAGCAAAATGGTAGCACATGACTTAAACTCTGCATTCACTTACTAGATCAATATTTAGACTAAAAGAAAAAGGTTGAGAAGAACTCAGTCCAAGTCACTTCTTTTGTGTGCAACTAATTTTTATTCCCAGGGACAAAGAAGCTACGTACACTTTTATTCCCCTCTCTATGAGCTCGTTGGGAGCTAGGGGAAAGTACAAATAAATGTTTATGTCCTGAAAAAAGTTTTCCAAAACTGGATAAATCAGACATCTAGCTATACCAATTACGTCATACAAATTTAGGATATTTATCTGTGACCATGAGATGAATTAATGGCTACAAAAGAACAAGTGCTAATATCAAGCCTGTAATTTTATGTCGTAAAAAAGTAATGCTACAGTCTCTAAAATCTGGAGTTCTGAACATTTGGCCACAAGCCCACTGAAAGATAAGATTCTAAAACAGTTTGTGGTGCTCTGTGGAAAGATCCCAGGAACACAAAATAAACTGAGCAGGAAAAAACACCAGGGTGGAAATCATTTATAACACAACATAGAAATGTCTCACAAGATGCATTTGTATCAGCCCTTTAGTTTTCCAGCCTAATTATAGTTTTCAGGGTGCTGTGAACCTTCCAGAAGGTCAGACATGAGTAGAAATGGGCTTGTGAAGAGGGGTAAGCCAGTTTCAGAAATATCTGAACAAACATTATTTCCAGCGAATTATGGTTATTATTCAACATGGAAGTTGGCACTATCCACTCCAGGTCAAGTTTAACCAAATAAAGATAAATCAGAATGCTTTCCACACAAGGAGTTCCCACTGTGGCTCAGCAGGTTATGAACCCGACTAGTGTCCATGAGGATGTGGGTTCAATCCCTGGCCCCACTTAGTGGGTTAAGAATCCAGCATTGCCATAAACTGTGGGTGTGGGTAGCAGACACAGCTTGGATCTGACATTGCTGTGGCTGTGGTATAGGCCAGCAGCTTCAGCTCTGATTCAACCACTAGCCTAGGAACTTCCATATGCTCAGGCGCAGCCCCTTTTTTTTTTTTTTTTTTTTTAAAAAAAAAAAAGCTTCCCACACAAAGGCTCAGAGTTTATTTTGGAGATTAAAAAAATTCTCCCTTGCAAATAACTATGTAGGCATCCCTGCATTTCTAAATTTTCAATATGTTCTCCTTAGATAAAAAGAGTTCATAATTAATTAATAGAAGCTGACTGGTTCCTTGCAAGTGATAAACATGAGAATCAAGATAGCTCTCATACTGGAACCTCTAGGTTTATCCCAGGAAACTTTTTGATTTCTTATCTGAATTTGCTTTCATTAAAAAATTTTTTTCTAATTTCATCAGGTGATAAATGTAAGCAATTCTAGCTGTGTATGACCCAGAAGTATTTTTTCTTAATAACAATTTTTTAGAACAGCTGGGTACACTGGATCCTAATGTCTTAACAGTCATATCATTTGTAAATATTTTCTCCCATTCAGTAGGTTGTCTTTTTTTGTTTTGTCAATGGTTATCTTTGCTGCACAAAAGCTTTAAAGTTCAATTAGGTCTCACTTGTTTATTTTTGTTTCCTTTGTCTTAGAAGAGATTCAAGAAAATATTGCTATGATTCATACCAGAGTATTCTGCCTGTTTTCTTCTAGGAGTTTTATGGCTTCCAGCATTACATATAGGTCTTAAATCCATTTTTAATTTATTTTTGTATACGGTGTGAGAAAATGTTCTAATTTCATTTTTTTATATGTAGCTGTCCAGTTTTCCCAGCACCGCTTAGTAAAGAGACTGCCTTTTCTCCACTATATTCTTGCCCCTTTGTCACACATTGACCACAAATATGTGGGTTTATATCTGGGCTCTCTATTCTGTTTCACTGACCTGTAAGTCTGCTTTTGTGCAAGTACCAAAATGTTCTAATTACTGCAGCTTTGTAGTGTAGTCTGAAGTTTAGGGAGCATGATTCCTCCAGCTCTGTTCTTCTTTCTCCAGATTCTTCTGGCTATTCAAGGTCTTTTGTGTTTCCATACAAATTTGTTAACTATTTGTTCTAGTCCTGTGAAAAATGCCATTGGTATTTTAATAAAGATTGTACTGAATCTATAGATTACCTTGATTAGCATGGTAATTTTAACAATACTAATTCTTCCAATCCATAAACACAGTGTACCTTTCCATTTTTGTCTCCAATTTTTTCATCAGTGCCTTATGATCTTCCAAGCACAAATCTTTTACACTTTCTTAGTAAGTTTTTCTTTTTTTCCTTTTCACATCCACACCTGTGGCACATGGAAATTCCCAGGCTACTAGGGGTTGAATCAGAGCTGGAACTGCAGGCCTACACCACAGCCAGGGAACACCAGATCCTTAACCCACTGAGTGAGGCCAGGGCTCAAACCCGCATCCTCATGGACACTATGTTAGGTTCTTAACCACAACAAGAACTCCTTTTTTTTTTTTTAAGTATGACTGTAAATCAACTGTTTCCTTAATTTCTCTTTCTGATAGTTATTAGTATATAGAAATTCAACAGATTCCTATAAATTAATTTTGTATCCTGAAACTTAACAGAATTCATTGATGAGCTCTAATAACTTTGGGGTGGCATCTTCAACATTTTCTATGTGTAGTACAAGACTGATACACTATTAACTTCATTAAATATGAAGTCTATACATCATATTTCCTTAGTTTTCACTGATTCCTTTTCTGTTCCGGAACCCCATCCAGGGTATCACATTATATTTAGTCATTATGTCTCTTCAGGGCCCGCTTAACTCTGACAGCTTCTCAGACTTTCCTTTTTTTTTTTTAATGACCTTTATAGTTAGGAAGAGTATGAGTCAGGTATTTCATACAATGTACACTGATTTGGGTTTGTCTGGTGTTTTGTGGAGTTAGACTGGATTATGAGTTTGGGAGACGAAGACCATATAGGTAGAGTACCCTTCTCATCACATCATATCAAGGGTATATGCCATCGATATGAATGAATTAGCACTTGATGTTAATCTTGATCACCTGGCTGAGGTGGTATTTGTCAGGTTTCTCTATTTCAAAGTTACTCTTCCCCCACTCCTTTCCATTCTGTGCTCCTCTTTGGGGAAAAATCATTGCTCACAACCCATACTTAAGGGGTGGAGACTAAGGCTCCTCCTTGAGGGAAGAGTATCTACATAAATAATTCAGAATTCTTTTGCACAGCAAATTCTGCATAGTCTCTTCTCTTTTATTTATTTAATCAACCACTAATTATAACAGTATGGACTCATGAATATTTTATACTTTGGGTTATAACTTATTACTACTTTACTTTTTTTTTTTTGTCTTTTTGCTATTTCTTGGGCCGCTCCTGCAGCATATGGAGGTTCCCAGGCTAGGGGTCGAATCGGAGCCGTAGCCACCGGCCTACGCCAGAGCCACAGCAACGCGGGATCCAAGCCGCGTCTGTAACCTACACCACAGCTCACGGCAACGCCGGATTGTTAACCCACTGAGGAAGGCCAGGGACCGAACCCGCAACCTCATGGTTCCTAGTCGGATTCGTTAACCACTGCGCCAGGACAGGAACTCCTACTACTTTATTTTGTTGCTCAAATTGTTTCTTCTTTGGCTACTGGGAGCTTTTTCAGTTGGCTACTATGTCCGATGACATGCTCCCATCATTGTGGGGGTGGGTTTTTGTTTCCCCAAGCACTTCCTTTACTTTCTAGCAATATGAACCATGCTCATCTTGTACATTTTCCACCCCAGTCTTAGAACTGGCTGTTTCTCTTTTGGTTGGAACATGATGTTAAAAATCAAGACCCGGGAGTTCCTGTCGTGGCTCAGTAGAAATGAATCTGACTAGTATCCATGAGGATGAAGGTTCAATTCCTGGCCCTGCTCAGTGGGTTAAGGATCTGGGGTTGCTGTGAGCTGTGGTGTAGGTCACAGGTGCGGCGTGCATCTGGCATTGCTGTGGCTGTGGCGTAGGCCAGTGGCTACAGCTCCAATAGAACCCCTAGCGTGGGAACCTCCATGTGCCAAGTGGTTCGGCCCTAAAAAGACCAAACAAACACCAAGATCTGAGTGCTAGGTATGCTCATTGCTAATGGGATGTCATTACTTCTAGGCCCTCTCAACTAAGTAAGGATATATATGTATATAAACTAACCTGTGTGTACATATATTTATAAGTATTTCTACATACAAGCATCTTCATCAATAATAAGCTAAACATGAGTTTTACTAATGTCTCCGACTCTATTACTATGCAGAATATCTCTTTTTATCACTGAATAACAGTCCTTTGAATGGACATACCAGAGTTTGTTTATTCATTCATCTATTGAAGGATATCTTGGATGCCTCCAGGTTTTAAAGCTCATAATAAAGCTACTAAAAACATTTATTTTTGCAGGGTTTTTTTTAAGTTTTCAAAGAAGATTACAATACAGCAGTTAACATCACCTCTTCTTCCTAAACCACCTTCTAATTCTATTAGCCATCTATTGAAGCCATCAAAAATTTTTCCCAGCAACTTTGTGTATCTGCCCAAGCAGCCTCAAGTTATCCAGTACAATTTTCACTGCATATCAGCTAGTCACTTTTTTCAAAACTCACCTATGAATTTAACTCAATTGAATAAGCACTTTAAAAAGGCCTATTATGTGCCAAGCAATGTACTAGGATTCAAAAGATAAATGCAACAGCAATGCTGGCCCTCAGCGAGGGAGAATAAAACACTTCACCTGAAGCAAGAAGCATCACAGAAGCACCCGAGCTTGCCCCCAGAGCTACCTCTCCCTGCAGTGGCTGTCTTAACCCCAAGTAGAAGCTAGCCTGGGGCTCCCTAGGGATATGAACTGCCTGTGTATTTTTATGGGAGTCTCTACTCTTCTGCCACCACGCACATGAGCTGTCCCAGCTGTCTTGCTAATGAGAATAAAACTCTCATCATCACAGTCAATCAGCATTCCTGAGCCTTATTCCTCCAATACAATGACATTCTTTCCTCTACCCTTATTTTCCTTACAAGGTTTGGAATCACATACCAGTTATGTTCCTGAAAATGTAAAAACTAAAAGACCATGCCAGAGAATGATTAAACTGAAATGTTACAAGCACATCTAATTTTAAATATTGCCTATATCTCTGGAATTCTTACTTTTCCCAACAGAAATAACAGTATTAAAAAAACCATAAAAAAATCAATCTATTTTTTATATGCAAAATGACTTTACAAGGAAAAATAATGCATTTTATTCTGCAAATTTACTTCTAATTAACATAATAAAGGTACTGCTAGGCACAAACTAACATATAAGGTTCAATAGAATATTTGACCCACTTCTGGGAATTTACCCTATAAAAATAATTCAACAAAAGAATACTATTCTATGCAGAAAGATGTTCATTATTACATTATGTATAATCATAAAAAACTGAAAACAACCAAAACAGTCCCAAAGTAGGGAGAGAGATGAGCAAACATGAAGAAATTAGGTCAATAGCATAATACATACCAATTCAGAGTAATTTTAAAAACAAGTATGTGAAATGTCCGATACAATGATTCAGAAATAGTAGAATATAAAATCACAAATACACTTACACATTGCAAAATATGTGTATTTATAAGAAACTCAATTTAGGTAATGAAATTAATCCCATTTTTCCTTAAAATTTTCTCTCACAATAAAAGTTTGAAGGAAAAAAGTCATTTTTATTGAGACTGAATTTTGCAGGTTCTTCCAAATCATATTGAACAGAAAAAAGAAAAAGAAAAAAAAAAGGATCTAGCTGGAAGGGGTGCAGGGGATAATTGAGCTCAAGAAATAAAAGGCGCTAAAATATCTAACTTGCCTGGTTTGAATCCCAGCTCTTCCAGCTAAGCTCTGTAACTGCAGGACAGTTACTAATCTCTAAGAGTCCCCCATAAAATTTACTCTTAAAGTTTTGTAACTAAAAAAGAAATGTATATAAAAAGTGTATGATAAACTTACATTATCATTATACTTGTTATATACATTTATAAATTTAAGTATATGATAAAGTTCATTACTCCCTTCATATATACATATATATATATGTTGATCAGATAACAGTGTTGAAGAGAAATACTCTGAAAACCATCAATATAATCTTAAAGCAGTATATATTTTGTGTTGATTATCTGTCGTGTATTGGCAAGACTACAATTTCTGAAAATCTGCTCTTAAATTATTTTCTACAAAAGTCCAATGGTTTAAAATATCCTTAAATTAGAATAATTTGATAGTATCCCATAAAAAATACCTACTGATTTTTTAATATTTCAAACACATATCTACTCATTTTACTTGTGAGCTTTGTTTGTTTTACTTTTTATCTCATTAAATAGCTTTTTAAAAAATAAAATTTCAAAGGGAGGGCTCTGCATCACTCATCTCAGTATTTCCCCCAGCACCAGACACAGCATATAGAGTCAACATTCAATAAATATCAATTGAATTCTTTAAAGATTTTTTATTCCCACTGCAAAATTAAATTATGCAACATCTGGCTAAGGAACAAATTATCACTGCACATTCCTGATGCAGTTTTCCAAAAGGGAATTCCTTTTTCATTAATAGAAACCCAGAAACAATGTGCACAAGAAACCGAGAGATTGGGGCATTCTAAAACTCAACTGCATTCCTACATACTTTGGGCTGCTAAAGGCAAATATGGTTGAAAATTAAATGCTTCCAGACAGTAAGTTCTCCTAAAACCCTTCCCCCGACAACTGAGAAAAAAAATGACACCCAAGATAGAAGTCTACCTCACCTTAAGAAACGTGAGAGAAATAAATTTCAACTAAGTAAATCTCCTAAAAAGGAGGGAGAAAATCTGGTTAAAAGGATCTGCCAGGAGTCAACAGCTGCCTTTCTGCCCTTGATGTGGCACAGTGCATCAACAGAACACATACCCTCACCCAGGTGTCTCCAGCATGGTGTCACCTTCCCGTTTCTACTCTTGCCTTTCACTCTCATTCACTAAAGGAGCTGTCCAACTGCCACACCACCACCAACAGCCTGCTTGATCAGCTAGAGACAATATTCTAGAACACCATCATCAAGATCACCACTCCTCCCTGAAATTCAAGGAAACTAGGAGCTGGCCACTACTGTATGCTAGTCTGCTTGGAGAACCTACCTAAAATCTAGCGACTAAGGCTGAATGTTAACAAAGCACAAAACTGCACCAATGAAAATCTGGTCTTGGTAAATCTTCACTGTTTATATGCTTGGTAAATCTTCACTGTTTCAAATTACTCTAGTGAGCCATGAGATGTAACAAACTGCTTAATCCGGCCTGATTTGTAAGTAAGCAGCTGTGCTTTATTGATGGAAATTGGAAAGTAAGAGTTACAAATCATATATTTAACATTGTAATGGCATCTACATTGTATCTGATAAATACAGACACCCTTAAGAAGTAAAGAAGTGCCCTATACCCTGCCAAGCACACAATGTCAAAACAGTGAAAAATGTTAAAAGACTCCAGCTCATAATTAGTCATTCTACTGCTACGGAGGTGATGGCAGGCAATTTCTGTGGGAAAAGTAATGTCTGAGCTTGGAATAAGCAGTCTCTCTCTATCGAAGAAGTGGACACTTAAGAACTGCTTCAGCCAGCTCATAAATATTCCTGTTCACTCTAAGCCAGACACCAGGTGGTCTACCTAATCTAAATGATTCCTAGTAGAAGGAAATGCAAGAAAAATAAAGTCAAAGAAAGAATAAGTGTTTTCTCATTTCCCAAGTCCACTATGGGAAGTAAGCCACCTATTAACATTTTAGAATTTTTCCCTCCAGTGACTTTAACCTCTTTGCTCCATGTCTGGGACGATAATACCATCTATAATCATCATATAACTAACATTTTTTTCCCTAACAGAAGCCAACATATTTACCATCAACTTGTTCTTCGAACCACAAACACACAATTCTAGTAAGTAAATGTAAAAATGCAGAAAGTTAGAAATCAAATTCTCTCACTGGTTCCATGGCATACCCTGTTTAAGCGGCAGTTCAATAACGATTTATCTTTACTGGTAACATCCATTCTTTAAAGGAGGATTTCTGTACCTCTGCCAAAAATAGAAACTATTACAAGCTGCCCCCAAAGAGTTCAGAATTATATGAAGGAGAAGGAGGAGGAGAAAGAAAGAATGAGAAGAAAAAAAGGAAGAGAGGAAAGGAAGGAAGGGAGTGAGAGAGGAGGGAAGGCAGGAAGGAAAGAAGGAAGGAAGACATTACTATATAGTGCTCTGTAATGTAAATATTTTTAAATCTATCATTATTATGTGACCATTTCAATTTGGTTAGGTTGAAGACAAGCTATTAAACTATTTCAGAAAACACTTTAAAAATTTCTAAATTCTCCAATTTTTAAAACCGATAGATTTGTACCAACACTTTATTGTTATTGGTAATAATAAGTAGCCCATATTACCAGTAATTTGAATAAAGAAATTCTCTTTAAAAATAAAATCATTTGTTAAAGGCTAACAAAACTGAGCAATGGCTCTATTTCTAGCTCTACGATTTCATTAGGCTTAGGATCACATAACAAAATAAAAAAAAAATGTGTTTTAAGCTAATAAATACATATCCAGATTTTTTTTTTCTAGGTTAATAAAACACTTCCTGACCGTACAAAATTTAATCCAAAAGTGAGCTTGGATCCCATAGATTACTTAGTCATTACAGGTCAAAAAATATAGGTACATAATGAAGCAATCAAACAGTCATCAACTTGAGGAAGTATTAAACTTGGCTATAGGTACAAGAGTAGCACAACCTGTCTCTGTGGAACACGTGGTATGATGGGTAAGAACATGTCATCTATAAAGCAATTCTTGCAAATAATGTTAAAGCTGAATTTAATCATGAGGGAATCAATATGATAAATCTTGAATGCTAAAGAGTAAGAAACTTAGAATTTGACCCAGGCTTGTCTTCTTTTAAAAAGGGGGGGGGGGGGGCAGAAAACCACTGCGGACTAAAACAAAGAGACAATCAAATGCTTGAACCTTGACTGGATCTGGGATTAAAAACAAAATTTTTAAACTGCCCCTCCTTTTTTTTTTTTTTTCTTTTTTCTTTTTAGGGCTGCACTTGCCCTAGGCTAGGGGTCTAATTGGAGCTACAGCTGCCGGCCTCCACCACAGCCACAGCAACGTCAAATCAACAGCCGTGTCTGCGACCTACACCACAGCCCATGGCAATGCCAGACCCTTAACCCACTGAGCAAGGCCCGGGACTGAACCCGCAACCTCATGGTTCCTAGTCAGATTCGTTTTCTCTGTGCCACGATGGGAACTCCTTAACCTGCTTTAGAGAAAAATTAGGAGAACAATGTAAATCAACTATAATGGAAAAAATAAAAACCTAAAAAGAATTAGGGAACAACTTGGGAAATCTGAATAGAGACTACTGTGTATTAAATACTCTGAAATTGTTGATGTTTTTCTTAGGTATAATGGTATTGTGGGAGTTCCTTTCATGGCTCAATGGTTAACGAACCCGACTAGTATCCATGAGGAGACAAGTTCGATCCCTGGCCTGGCTCAGTGGGTTAAGGATCCAGTGTTGCCGTGAACTGTGGTATAGGTCGCAGATGTGGCTCGGATCCTGTGTTGCTGTGGCTGTGGTGTACGCCGGCAGCTACAGCTGCAATTTGACCCTAGCCTGGGAACTTCCATATGCTGCAGGCGCGGCCCTAAAAAGAAAAAAAAAAAATTAATGGTATTTGGTACTTATTGGTACCATTAATGGTAATGGTATTGTGCTATCTTATTCTTAGGAAGTGCATGCTAAAGAATTTGGGGGTAAGGTGTTACAACGTGCATGCAGCAAGGTAGCAAAAAAACAGAGGAGAAGGGAGCAAAAGCAAATGTCACAAATACTAATGTGAGCATTAAACATATATCTTTTCTATCAAAGTAAGTCTTGGTTACTCCATTTTGTTCCTGCTTTGTCTAAGATACCCTCCTCCACCTCCACCCTCTTCTCTCTTCTCCCAGTAATAATTTGTTTCAGATTAGCCAACCAAGAAGAATGTGCACCCTGACCTGACCAATGGGAAGGGGACAGATGTACCACCTGCATTAGGGATAAATAGGGAGGTCTTCCTTCTTTTGTGCACACTTTTTGAGCACTTGCACCCTTCTGCAAAAGAGCCTTGTTGAGATGCCCCCGTGGTTCATGTGTCTCACTTTCTAACAATGACAATCCAAGCTAAAGTCACTTTTCCCCAACACTAATATTCAGTTGGTTGAAGTGAAGAATATACAGATACTCATTGTTCCAGTCTTAACCTTCTTGTAGGCTTGTATGTTTTTAAACTATAAAGTTGGGAGGGGGGAGAATGAGTGTAGGGGCTTCAGTGTTTTCATCTACTTGCAGTACTGAGCTTTGCTCATATACCCAAAGAACACCCAAATCCTCATAACTTTTCTCTCAGCAGCAAAAGATGATAAATTAAATGCTGATGTATGATAGACAGCACAGACATAAAAGTCTTTCTTTTTGAAGCACAGGAAATGCTGCCTTAAAAAAAAACAAATTCAGAAGAGAGTTTTCAAGGGTGAGTGGATTTTAAAAAGCCTAGTCTAAGAAACAACACAGTTCCCAAACTTTATTACATAAGTTAAAAGAAAAGCCCCAATCAATTTAGAGAAAGCCAGGAAGTAAGTATTTTCAAAAAATGTAAATCATATTGCCCATTTATAAATTTAAAGGATTTATCAAACATGATTTATCACCATGGGCAAGAAAATCTTAACATTTAATTTGTTTATCTTTCAATGAGTCAAGTGTGAAAAGAATGCTGAACGAATATAAAAAGTTTAATAACCAGAAATCTTTCTTCTAGTAGGATTTCATTATGTTGCTTACAATATGTAAAAGCTAGATGATTAAGAACAGTCTTTGAAAAATATGAAACTCCAAAAGAGGACCTGTAAAGAATAAGAAAACTGTGTTATGCACATAGTGGGAGTTCAAATATTTACTTAATAGAAATACTTGCAAAAGACAAAAGTATGCCGTATGCCTTTAAAATGTGCTACTGTGTCCAGCAAAACAGAGGCATGTAAAAAAATTTCACTAAGACTGCAACACTGCAATTATCAGATATATATGTATACCCTAGCAAAATCCTAGCCAAAAAAAAACTGGCACAGTGGCTGTTTGAAATAGTATATATTTACTCTATCAAAAACTAATCACAAGTCCTAAAGGGATCCTCCTTCACAAGAAAGAGCCTCCACAGACACACAAGGGAAGAGAAATGCCTCTCCTATGAGTCAAGAGACCGAGTACTAGAAACCAAAGAGAAGACATGATTTTAAGAATCAGGGCTATTCCTTATACCCCTGGAGATTTCCAGAGCTACTCTTCAAGTCAGAAATACTCAAGCCTGCAGAACTTGCAAGAGACCTTTCAGACTGGGTTCTAACGTGGCCAGATATCCCTGATGGCAACTGACTCCCAGGAATACAAACTCTTTACTGGTTCATCTCTCAAGAGACTTAAAAAGCCTACATCCAGCTCAAGGACACCTGCCATGCCGAGTCAGTCTTCCACATCAAGTGAAACAACAAGCTTCTCTTCCAAGTCTATAATTAATCAGATCAAGAATCAGCACCTGAAGTACAGCTAGACATAATGGAAGAGAGGGTGAAGAGGAATGCTGGTTAGACTGGCACTGTCTAAAACGGTTGTCACTGGCCACAAATGGCTTTAGGTACTTGGAATCTGTCCAGTCTGAACTGAGATGTGTTAAAAGTACAAAATAGATGCCAAATTTCAAAGACTTACTACAAAGAAATGTATGTAAAATACCTCATCAGTAACTTCCTATTGATTATATTTTGAAATATTTCATATATACTGAATTAAAGTTAATTCCACCTTTTTCATTTTGTTTATATGGCTACTATAAATTTTTAAATTACATTCTGCTCATATTATATTCTTATGGGACAGCAGTAACTCTATGACCAAAAAGAAAGCTCAAAAAAAGCAGCAGCAACTTTATTTATTAAGGGCATTCACTGTGTTTCAGATATGTGCTAACTACTTCAAAAACAGTAGTCCTGGGAGTTCCCGTCATGGTGCAGTGGTTGACGAATCCGACTAGGAACCATGAGGTTGCGGGTTCGGTCCCTGCCCTTGCTCAGTGGGTTAACGATCCGCCATTGCCATGAGCTGTGGTGTAGGTTGCAGACATGGCTCGGATCTTGCATTGCTGTGGCTCTGGCGTAGGCCGGCGGCTACAGCTCCAATTCAACCCCTAGCCTGGGAACCTCCATATGCCTCGGGAGCAGCCCAAGAAATAGCAAAAAAAAAAAAAAAAAAAAACAGTAGTCCTCAAAGCAGCTTCTTAAATGCATACCTGTTTCAAGAAAAGGGAAATTTGGCTTGTGGGGGAGGGAGAGGAGACATGAAACAAAATAAAACCCTGAAGCAAAACACAGAGCTAGTAAGTACCAGAGCAGGGATGTGAACTCAAACCTTCTCATTTCAGACCTTAAGTCCAGAATCCCTACGCCAAAATGCAGTATCATCTAAGAACTTGTTAGAAATAGTAATTCTCAGGCCATATACCAAACCTAGAGAATCAAACCCTGGAGGTAAGGTTTAGCAGTCAGTATTTTAACAAGCCTTCCCGCTGATGTTGATTTAGCCCCAAAGTTTTCTGAACTATACAGATAAACAGTCAATCAAATCCTTCCAAAGGAAGATAACTATGAGAAATCTGAG
Source organism: Phacochoerus africanus (assembly GCF_016906955.1). Classification (NCBI taxonomy): domain Eukaryota; kingdom Metazoa; phylum Chordata; class Mammalia; order Artiodactyla; family Suidae; genus Phacochoerus; species Phacochoerus africanus. The sequence continues at coordinate 34,778,414 of NC_062552.1, read as the reverse complement.
AAAAGGCTAGTCTCTGTTACTATATCCTTTGTTGACACTTCTAGAGTCCTACTCCATCTATGAACATGGAGGTTCTGCAGTTGCATCCTGACTTTCCAAAGCATACCTTAAACAAGACCATCGTCTAGGACACCATTTCATTTAACATCCAAACGAAGTAAAGATTTAAATGCAAATGAAATTACAAAATTACTAGCAAAAAATACATAGTTTTTTAAATGATATTAGGGTGAAGGCCTAAGTATGATCCAAACCCTGACACTATAAAAGACTAATTCAGCAATTTTTTAAAAAGTCAAAATTGTATAAAAACACCATGAGAAGGTTTTTGAAATAAAAACTGTGGCAGGGTGATTTTTTGCAACAAATACCACAAAGGGCTAATTTCTTAGTTTATAAAAAGGATTCCTACAAATCAAAAGAAAAAGAACCACCCAAGAGATGGTGAAATTTGAAATCTCCAAATTAACTAATTAAAATAGATGGGTCACAATAAAGAAAATGCAAATGCTCAATTTCACTCATAACTGGAGAAATGAAAATTAAAATAATTTTTTTTCACGTTTCTGACTGGCAAAGATCAAAAGGGTTTAAAATCATGTCTAAAGGTAAGCTTTGAATATTCTTGCCCTAGCCCGCTCTCCACCTTCTGCAATTCAGTTTGTGGTCATTTCATTCAGGAATTGCTTAGGCCAAAAAATATTAATATCATACTTTATTGATCTGTCTGTTTCTCTCTCCCTTTCCCTTCTCCCCCAAAATCTAATCTGCCCATGATCCTGCCAATTCCACCTTCAAAAAAAAAAGTTTCCAAATTCAACTACTGTTCATCATCCTTACTATCATTACTCTGATGGAAGCCACTGTGAACTCTCCCTGGATTACTACAGTAACTTCCTAACTGCCCTTGCTCTGGTCCTCCAGTCATTTCTTCGTTCTTTTTTAGCTTTTTCTTGGGCCGCTCCCACGGCATATGGAGGTTCCCAGGCTAGGGGTTGAATTGGAGCTGTAGCCGCCGGCCTACGCCAGAGCCACAGCAATGCGGGATCCGAGCCACATCTGCAACCTACACCACAGCTCACAGCAATGCCAGATCCTTAACCCAGTGAGCAAGGGCAGGGACCGAACCCGCAACCTCATGGTTCCCAGTCGGATTCGTCAACCACTGCGCCACGACGGGAACTCCCCTCCAGTCATTTCTTAACACAGAAGACTCTACCTGCTAAAATGCACAGCAGATGATAGCACCACTCCGCTCAAGACCCTTCAGTGGATTTTCATCTCATTCAGTAAATACTAATCTTTACCATGATACACCAGCCCTTATATGACCTGAGAGCCCCTTACCCCTTGACTTCATCTCCTACTACTCACTGTTTGCTCTCTCTGCTGCAGTCACTGGCTCCCTTGTTGTTCTGAAACATCAAGAATACTTCTGCCTCTGGATCTCTGCCCTTATGTTCTCTCTGCTTGGGTTGCTCATCTCCTAGGTATCTACATGGCTAGTAGCTACCTCATATCCTTCAGATTTTTATTTAAAAGGTCTTCTCTGGTCACTGTATCTAAAATTTTACTCTCCAAACCCTGACACTTCATATCCTGCTTTAAAGGCATCCTTTCATTGACTCATAGCAACCAAAGATGCTAATGAAGTTTGGCTATCTCAATCTCCTTAAGTAGGGAAGTCGGTGTGAAATTTCTTTTGGAAGAATTTTTCTAATCTGTTAAGAAGTTTTAGTTTGAATGGGGTCTTATCTCATTTATTTATCTTTGCTGCGAATCCACTGAATTTGAGAATCTCAGTCTTTAACACCGGAAATTCTCTTTCATTATTACTTTGACCCCCTCCCATTTTTTCCTGCTTTCTCATTTTGGGACTCTTGTTAGACAGATTTTCTGAGGGATTTTTTTTTTTTTTTTTTTGCTTTCTGGGGCTGCACCTAAAACATATGGAAGTTCCCAGGCTAAGGGTCCAATCAGAGCTACAGCTGCCAGCCTACACCACAGCCACAGCAACGCAGGATCTGAGCCACATCCTCGACATACAATGCAGCTCATGGCAGTACCAGATCTTTAACCCACTGAACGAGGCCAGGGATTAAACCCACATCTTCATGGGTACTAGTCAGGCTCATTACCACTAAGCCACAATGGGAACGCCCAAAAATAATTTTTAATGTAGACTCTTATACTCAGTCAAATAAATAGCATTCACACCAAAGAGCAAAATACTAACATGGCTCTCAAATTTACCACATGGATATAAGGATACCAGAGCACGCTCTCCAACAACAAAAAAGTGATCCTCATCGGTAGGAAGAAGAGAAAAGGTTGTAAGTAAAAAAAAGAAAAAAGTTAAATGTATGGTTATGTATAAACAGATCACTACTTTTGTTGCTTTTAACCAAGCAAACAGCTAACTCCCAAGAAACATGATTATCAAACTTAGGTGCCCTTATCCAGTATGACAGCATCTCAAACTTCACATGTCCAAAACTCAATTCTTCATTTTCCCAACAAAACTGCTTCTCTGGCAGCCTTCTTCATTTTAGTAAAAGGCAATTCCATCTTTCTAGCTGCTTAAGCCAAAATTTTGTAATCATCTTTAACTGTATCAAAAAATCCTGTCAAATCTATCTTCAAAGTATATCCAAACTACTAACAATTCTGTTCAACTCCACAGCCCTGGTCCACACCATCATGACCACAAACTTGAATTACTGTAATATTCCATACTCTTTTACTTTACATAATAGTGTATCCTCCTTTGCCCCCACATAGCAGCCCAAGTAAATCTTTTAAAACTAAGTATAATCATATCACTCCTCTGACATGATCAAACAAACCCGACTCTACACTGACTTCCCACCAGAGTAAAAAGCATACAAGAGCCTCAATGACTCAAGCTTATTATCTCACGCTCCAGCTTTTACTAGTATTTAACTCCGCACCAACCAACAGTGGCATCTTTGCTATTCCTGGAACACATCTTGAACACTCTCCCAACCGGCCCCAGGACCTTAACACTTGCTGTCACCTCTGCCTGGATACTTTTCCCTTAGTTAACCACATGGCTAGGTCTTTACCTACTGACCTTCCCTACAAAAACTAGGAAGCTCATATATGTATACACCCTTTTCCCTAGGGCCTCCATCCCCTTAACTATTCTTCTTCCCAGAGCACTCATCATCATCTGACATACTACATATTTTTATATTGATCTCTTCTCCTACAAGAATTTAGGGTCCCTGATGGTACAGGATTTAGCAGCTTCATTTTCTGCTATGTTCCCAGTGCTAGTATAGTGTCCAATATGCGTTAGGTGTTCAGTTAAATATTTGTGGAACAAATAAAAACTGGACACTTAAAAAGTATGCAGCCTTCTCACTGCTCTATTTCTAGAGCCTAAGAGTCCCTGACATAGAGCATACACAGTAAATGCTGGAGAGAGGGAGGGGAGAAGAAGGGAAGAGCTAATAGTCTACATTAAGGCCACGTCTTTAAATGAGCATGAAGAACAAGAGGAGTTGTTAGAAGAAATATGAAAACAAATGTCAAATATTTATTTTATCTCAGGATAGGGGCTGGCTTCAAAAGAGACATGGAGCTAATAAGAAAAACATTTAGAAAATATTTTAATTTTGCAAAACAAAATAGAGAAATCCAATAAGCTTATCATTAGAAACTGAATTGAGAGAAAGTGAACAGCTTGAATATGGGGGGGAGGGGGAAATAATGAGGAATGTCAGGAATGGAGAGACAAAATGAGAAAATAAACAAATTTCAGAGCAGTGACATTTCCGGAAGAGGGGTGAGGGGGACAGGAAAGAGTTTGCAACAGATGAAGCAAGAAAGCACTGCAAGGACAAATTCTGGCAGGAATAGCAAGTATAAAGGTCAAACTGGAGCTACATATTGAGACCATGTATTTACACAGCTTACTGGGAAAGCAGCATTAAAGTTCAGACCCAGTGATACAGAAAGAATCCTATGTGCTTCTGTGGTTATCAGGAAAAAGCATTAATCACACAGTCCAATGGGGTAATAACGCAGCTGTGTGAGGGCAAAGATAACACTACCATGGGAACTTTGCTTCATTTTTTTCAACTTTTTTTTACAAATTACTATTTTACTTCTAATGTACCATTTAAAACTTTTACCAAAAAAATCTAACTTACACAGTATTTTCTCTCAACTCCAACAACATTAACAACCAGTTTTCAAAACATGTTCTATGGGGACAAAAATATGCAAATAATTAGAACTGTTCTAGATTTGCCTGAGAAACTCAGAATTTCTTCCCAGGAAATACTAATGAATCTATCAGAAACCACTATTTTTAAGATGTTTCATTTTGAAAGTCCAATAGTATAATACTCCCTTTTAAAGAAAGAGCAGTTGAGACCAAGCAAATCATGATCTGGGTCATTAGATCCACACCCGTTTCCAGTGAGAAAAGTCACAATGTCACCAATCTGGCTCTTCTCTCCTCTCCCCTTAATCCCAATTGGACAACATGCAGGCAAATGGCCTCAGAAGTCTTGCACCAGACAGGAGTGTCCACAAAGGGGTTAAGATTTATATCCAATACATCTGCGGCTGGGCCAAGGTAGTTACAGGTTGCAAAAATCCTGCAGGTAACTCTGAATTACTGTTTGACAGCAGTCAATTACTGCACTGAGAATGCTTAAGATTTTTTTAGGTTTTATAGGTTAGGTATATAGTCCCAATACCACACACAAATACAACCATCTTCATTTTTTTTTTCCTCAGAAGGATGCACTCCAGAATCATATTTTAAATTTCTATGAAGTGAATTCTGTTTTTTCTACTAACTTTCCCACTTGCTTGTAAATTTTAAGGCAATAAAGTTTCCAATTAAAGGAATGCTAAATATTGTTACTGGGGGGACTTCTACAGCCAATTCAAAACTCTGAACCATTCTTTTAAATCCTAAAAACTAATTCCTCTGAAACTCACCACCTCTGTAACCTCTGACTCCTTATATGACAACTGAATTTTCCTCATGCTCAGAGATTTGCTGGCTATTCACCTCAAGTCTCCTCCTTTGTTCTGAGTATTTGCAGTATCTCCTAGAACTGGAGTTAAATTTCAAACTTTGCCAGCAGGTACTATAATCTTACTCAAAGTAAAACCCTACTCCAATCTAAATATTCTTGAATTTTTATCAAGGCCCTTGGGTCTCTGAGATCAATCACTGACCTACATTCAGGAGCAAGTTTTAAAACTGATAAATCACAGCCTATCTGAGTAAGATCACATGCTAATTAATCTTTGTATTCCCCATGCCTGGAACATTTAATAAACTTTCTGAAAATGTTTTCCTTGACATAGCTATGGCTTAGGCTTCTTTACAACATGTTGAGTATGAAACAAAGTCTGCCTTTAAAAATATAGTAAAAGGGAGTTCCCATTGTGGCGCAGTGGTTAATGAATCCGACTGGGAACCATGAGGTTGCGGGTTTGATCCCTGCCCTTGCTCGGTGGGTTAACGATCCGGCGTTGCCAAGAGCTGTGGTGTAGGTCGCAGACGGGGCTCGGATCCTGCGTTGCTATGGCTCTGGCGTAGGCCGGTGGCCGCAGCTCCAATTCGACCCCTAGCCTGGGAACTTCCATATACTACCGGAGCGGCCCAAGAAATGGCAAAAAGACCAAAAAAAAAAAAAAAAAAGGAATTCATTACATTTAATATATATGTATATATATAGTAAAGGAACAAATAATGAAAAAAAAATCCTCCTTTCTGGTTAAGTGTGAATGGTTAAATATTACAGCATTCCTTCTTTTTTCAGAGATTCACCTCTTGCTCTAATGATTAAACTTTTTTGGATGGAAAGATTAAAGTAAATTATTCGCCAAAATGCTATTTGAAAAAAAAAAAAAAAAGGCTAGATCAGAGCAAAGCTGGACAGAGGATTCAGGGGGGTTTACTAATTTAAAAACACTTATTTGTAGCCACCAAACTAAGAATAAAAAACCTAACACTGGGGGCTAGCCACTATTTGCCATTTAAGGAAATTGGTGGCGTTACTTCTTCACTCCCCAAAGAAAACATTTAAGTGCAGGTGGTACTGGCAGCAGCTTCCTAAGCCTAACTTTTGGTGCCAATTATAATGACATTCAATCATTGCTACCATCCCCAAGTCTGCTTAAATCCTCTCCTAGAAGTAGCTGATTAATCCCATCAAAGTCCAGTCACTTAAGGGCACAGGTTACAAACTCAAATACCTGTGCAGGTAATTTAAGTGAGTAAAAGTGAGGTTCAGAACAATAGGCAGTATGAATCTGCGGCAACCTCAAGAAAGTCTGCCAGTCTAAAGGGGCAACATTTAATCAACTCCAGCAAAGGAAGCACTGAGAAGTTAAAAGAGGAAACAAAAATACTACATTTTGTATAGAGAAAACAAACATTCAAAATTTACATGAAAACTCTTTACGTTTTAAAATACTACAGGCCAAATAAAACACATCTGCAGACATCTCTACTTTGTGTTTCCTGTTAAAAAATACAAATGTGCCTCGGAGAGCTGGTTATCATTTTCAGTCTAAGGATATCATATCAGCACAAAGCATAGCACAGTAGGTACTCAATAAAAACTTGTTAGATGGGTGGTTAGATCTGAAATTAAAAGGTAATTCAAGTGTTAAAAGAAACCAGAAGAATAAAAGGCAAATTTCACATGAGTATCACAATTTCACACTTTAATTTTCAAAGTTTAAAAAAAAAAAATCAGTAAAGTTTAGGTTGATGTTTTTCTCTTGTCTGTTTACCGCTTCCTCTAAATTCTCCTTACCTGCTCCCCTTTTTCCCTCCACAATTGTTTATGCTTAATTCTGTTGGTGGCGCTAACAGTTTAAGTGGTAACATCAACCTAAACTTTACTGTATGATGATTTTTTTTTTTAACCTTGAAAAAAAAGTGTTAGACTAAGATGTTAAAAAACGTGGCAAATATAGGATTTTCTCTGGGCCAGGACTGTTATATTCCTGTATCCTCCAACTATCACTTTCCTATTCCTCACCCCACCTACATTCGTAATACATAACTATCTGTTAAACTGTCATTACAAAGAAATTTTTATTTTACAAAATAGAAGGAGTATTTTGCAGAAGGAGTATCCCATTCCTCTACTGTCAATAAATACTCATTGCTTACCAAGATAGAAGAAACTAAGGGAAATAGAGTATTAGAAGTCTTACACAACTGAACAATTACAAATGATACATTCACAAATGATACATTCCCTTCAAATTTTTTTTCCAACAAGTTCCACATTCAACTCGAGACTATGTTAAAAAGAAAAGTACAATTGCTGCATCAGCCCCGTAAACATGTAACAGTTATAGCAATGTCCTCTCTGAAAATTAAAAGACTAAGTTCTAGGCATTTCACATTCTCAAAAGTGAAACATGCCAACAGCATCTATAGCTGGCTCACTCACTGTCTTTAGGCTTAGCTAAACCTTGCCCTAACATCTGAAAAAGCAGTTCACTCTTACAGACTAAAGTAGTGCTGAACACCTGGATTCTAGGATGGGGAAGTCCATCATGCTTCAAAAAGGAAGTTTTGAACAAATCATCATCCTTTCCTAAGTCCTGGTTAATGCCAAGTCACCATTTGCACTGTATCAAGAATAACACTGCTGTGTTGAAATTATGTAATCAAATACAATTTAAAAGTTGCCAGGAGGTGGTATCTCTACACCTTATCATCAACTAAAGAAGAAACTACAGGCAGTGACTGGTGTTCAAATTCTTAATTTGCTTTCTAACACCAACTGGGGGAATGCAGAAGCTAAGATTGCATGAGTCTGATCAATCATTCCAACCCATGGTTCTGCCACTCATAATCCATTTCCACTTCTCAAATGTATAATTGGAGGCCTGGAAAGCTTTACCTTAAAAGCTCTTAACCCTCAGTTCATCAGACTCAATTTAGATTATGGTTTCTTTTTCAGCAGTTCTGTGAGGATTGATATTTATTGACCTTTACTCTTAGAGTCATTGAAAGGAATACTATATTCCATCTCACAATTACCATAATGGTCCACGAGACCCATTTATAAATCTAAGACATATATTATAGGAGCTTAAAGATCTTATTTTTCCTATATCTTGAAACATATGGCCATTTCATCATCCCAGCAATTATTTCACCATTACTCATCATTACTCCTCAATTATAACCAACTATGTTTTTGAAAAAACTGCATTTGTATTAAGAAAAGAAAAATGATGGAATTACCTAGATTGAAGGATGATACAACAGAGAAATAAATCATATCCTTCAGTTTCTCACTGCATTTTATGATGTATTTGCATCATCTTTCAAGAAGAAATAGAAGATGGGAGACACCATCTTTGTAGAATGCTTTTAGCTTCCAAAGAATACAGTTAAGAATTCAGAGTTTTGCATTTTCTGCCCATGATGGCAAAGAGAAGAAAACAAACAGAGGAAGATGATTAAATATGTACTAGACGAATCAGATGAATGCAAAGAGACAGAAAGGAGCATTCTAGGCTCTAAGAATATATTTTTAGAGATAAAAAGAATATGTCATTTATCAGGAAGGACACTGTCACATAATACTCCACAAAAAAAAAAAGAATACTCCATTCTGCTAAAATTACATATATAGATAGTATTTTCACCCTTTATGATTTTTGCATGCCTAAATTTACTTGATACAAAGAAGTTTCCTACATTTAAATTCTAATTAAAATTCCTAAGTTTTTCACTATCCTTTTATTCTTACTTCTGTACAATATTCATAAAAATGACTTACAATATTAAAAATATGAATACCCACTGTACCCAGCTGATAAATGGTGATTATTTTTCCAACCTATCAGAGATTCAACATCAATTTTCCTCGCCCTAACATCAATGCTCACCTCCCTTTAAGGTTGCTGCAATGCTTACATCATTTACAAATACAAAAATATAGGAGTTCCCACTGTGGCTTAGCAGGTTAAGAACCCAACATAAGTGTCCATGAGGATACAGGTTCACCCCTGGCCTCACTTACTGGGTTAAGGATCCAGTGTTACCACTAGCTGCAGCTCAGATTCCACATTGCTATGGCTGTGGCGTAGGTCAGCAGCTGCAGTTCCTATTCAACCCCTAGCCTGGGAACATTCAGGTGCTGCAGGTGCAGCTATAAAAATACAATTGGCTAAATTTTTACTCATGAAGGTTATACAAAAAAAATTTTTTTAATTATTTGTTATCTTTTTAAAAAGTAAATATTTTACAAAAAGGAATATTTTATAAAACAAATATTATATTTCAGCTTGCTTCTTTCACTAAAAAGTACAAATAAGTATTTTAAAGTAAATTTCAACTTACTCCTTGGTCTAAATTATTACTATAGGATTCCAGACTAGTATTCCAAATTATCTACCTAACTATGACAAGAAATCACCAAAATACCCTGAGATCTCATTACTGAGGTCACAGGTTAAGAGAGATCTGCTCCCATATGGGCAAAAATGATAACTTTTAAAAATTCCACAGAAAAGCATCATTCAGTCTTAATTTTAAAACTACAACAGTTCTCTTTATTCCGAGTCCAGATGCTTCATAAGTGTTAACCTCATCATGTGATTTATAAGTGCCTTTAAATTCTTGTAGAATAAAGTAAATAGAGGAAATATGATATTCCTATGAAAATAAGATAACAGCATTCACTCTAAGCCAATCCGAATCCTTCTACCTACACATCTAATACTACCAGCATTTCTATCAGCCTTTAGGCTGGAAACACTCATTAATTGTGGTCTCCCCAGGCTCAGGCCTATAATTTTATTTCTCTCCTTGGAAAATCTTATGTACTTTAAATTTGCCTCCTTTCCTTGCTATATGATCCTTGTGCCCTTAGAAGCATATTCCAATTGTGCTTTTCGTGTACATGAACAAGTAGAAAGCAGAGAAATAAACTCATAATTTTTCCAGGAGGATTCTACTTTACCAAGCAAGGTCCTGCTTACCCTACAATTAATTTTAATATTGTACCACGAAAGATTATTTTCCTTTATGTTTTAATCTAGGGACAAGAACAAATCCAGTAATAGAACGTCAACATTAATTTGAGGGGAGATGAAAAACGACTTAATAACACTGCAGCAGGATTAATATTGTACAATAGATCATGGAGCCATAAAACTCTTGACAAATTCATTTCTGTATCACTGTATATTCTTGCTAATAGGGCAGGGCATATGTGAAAGGCTGTTAATACCTTACTGCACAAATGCCGATCAAATTGTACTACAAGAGGATGTATTTTGCAGAAGATGGGAGAAAACAGAACGTCCTCACCCATCTGGAGCTTGCATTTAAATGCAACATGGAAACAAATAAGGGCAGAGTGATTTCAAGCAGGAAGCTAATGCTTGCCTGAAATCAAGTGGTACAATTCAGAAAATGAGTTGATGGTTACCAGGAAATTTCCTTCCACTTCAAGATGCTCCAGCCAAGGAATTAAGAGTGGAAAAGAGATCAGCAATGACGCAAGACAGATTTTACCCCAACAACTATCAAAACCAGGTGCCAAGCCAAGAGACCAGATAGGAGAATCCCAGTGTGACACAAAACATGTTTGCAGGTCCTTAAACAAAACACAAAAAAGAAGCTATCAGATCTTTACACTGAAAATATTTTCTGCTTCCAGCTGGGAGGGACTAACAGGAACTGGATTTATCCTCCTGCCTGAAACAACCAAAACCAACCTCTCTCCCTAAATACATGACGTAACAGTTTTCAAAACTTTGGACATCCAGCAAAAAAGGACAGTTGATTCCTGAGATATAGGAAACAAAGGAGACAATCCCTACGACTATCTCAGCTTACTGCCCTGAAGAGAGTTTCCAGGCCACAGAAGGACGAAGTGAAGTGAGAGCCCACAGTAGCACTGCCTTCAGGCACATGTAACTTGTGCAGCTGCAGCTCACAAGGGACCTGTGTGTGCTGGGTATAATGCTCTTCTGGTGCTATTTTGAAATTGTAAATAATTTTTGGACAAAAGGTCCACATTTTCATTTTACACGGGGCCCTGCAAACTGTACAGCAGATGCTGCCCAGAAGATACCCTGAGCTGAGGAAATAAAATGAGTCTGGGGAGACTGATGCAGCCAGGGTTCAGAGGACAGAATAAGGGTACAGACTATCACATGCATATTAAAAAAAAAAAAAAAAAAACCTACCATCTAAGGCCAAGAAATGATCATTCAAAGGATTAGGAGGAATAGTTACCTGCCATGCATACAAGGAAGGGAATAGTGTCTGTTCCCAAAGGTCAAGCAGAGAAAGTTCATAATTCAGGGGCAATGGATGGGTAAAAGCACTCAAGATCTTGCCTCAGAAATGAAGAAAAATTAACCCTAGAGGGAGCACCACTCTGGGTCCAACTTAAAAGTGAGGAAAAAAAAAAAGAGTACAACTCCAAGAGATCAAATTGCTTCAAAGTAACTTAACTGCATCCCAGAACAAAGCTCAAGAAGACTGTGTGGACAAAAATCTCCAGTACCCAACATGGTAAAGCTCACAGTATCTGGCATCTAAACAGAAATTATCAGGTACACAATATAGGAAAACATAGCCCATAATAAGAATAATGAACCATTCATAACTGCTGTGGTCTGAATGTTTGTCTCCAAATGTTTGTCTCCCACCTCAAATTCCTGTGCTGAAATCCTAATCCCCAAAGGTGACAGTGTTAGTAGGAAGGGCCTTTGGGAGGTGACTAGGTCACAAGGTTAGATCCCTCATGAATGATACAGTGCTCTTGTAAAAGAGCTCTCACAGAGCTACCGAGCCCCGTGCACCATGTGAGGATACAAGGTGAAGTCCGTGATCTGGAAGACAGTCCTCACTCAACCATACTGGCGCCCTGATCCTGGACTTCCAGCCTCCATAACTCTAAGAAAGAAATTTCTGTTGTTTATAAAGCTACCCAGTCTGTGGTATTTTGTTATAGTAGCCTGAAAGGACTAAGCCAGCAACCAACCCCAGAACACAGATGTGAGAATTAGCAGATAAGGACATTAAAATAACATTATTAGCAGAATCTGTAGACTGCTACTAAAGCAGTACCTAAGAGAAATTTATAGCATTAAATATCTTTATTAGAAAAGATCTTAAATCAATAAAGTGAGCTTCTACTTTAAGAAACTGGAAAATGAAGAACAAATTAAACACAGTACAGGAAAGAAATAATAAAGATCTAACTGAAAATTAAAAAAAAAAAGGAAACAAAAGAGAAAAAGAAATGAAGCCAAAAGCTAGTTCTCTGAGACAATCAATAACTTGATAAACCTCTAGCCAGACTCAATAAGAAAAGAGAGAAGACACAATTACCAATATCAGAAATAAGAGCTGTCATCACTATAGTTTTACAGATATTAAAAACACAATCACATGTTACAAACTTTGTATCATAAATATGACAAACTGCATGAAAGAGACAAAATTACTGAAAGACAAGCTACTAAGACCCACTCAAGAATAAAGAGATAATCTAAATAGCACTCTATCTTTACTAAAAGTAACTATTTGTAGTTCAAAACCCTCCCACAAAGAAAACTCCTGGCATAGATGGCTTCAGTGATGAATTCAACCATTTAAGAAGAAATGATGCCAATTCTTAAAAAACTCTTACAGACAGACAACTGAAGTGGAAGGGATACGTCCCAACTCATTCTGATAAGGTCAGAAGGGATTCTGATCACAAAACCAGACAAATCCCGTATGAGATAGGAAAACTACAGACACATAAGATACAGATACAAAAATTCTAAATAAAACATTATCAAATTGAACCCACATTACTCATTAAAAGGATAATGCATCATCAAGTGGGGCTTATTTCAAAAATGAAGGGCTATTTTAACATTTGAAAACCAATTAGTATAACTAATTCACTAGATTAACAAACTAAAAGAGAAAAGCCACATAATCATCTCCACAGACGCAGAAAAAGTGTTTTACAAAAATCCAACATTCATTCTTGATAAAAAAGTGAGCAAACTAAGAATAAAAGGGAACTTCATCAACTGAATCAAGAGCATCTATTAAAAACCCTAAATGGTGAAAGATAGAGCACTTTTCCTCTTAGATCAGATATCTGCTCTCACCACTTTCATTCAACACTGTACTTCTGGATCCAGCCAGCACAGTCAGGCAAGAAAAAAGAAATGAAAGGCATCCAAACTGGAGAGAAAGAAGGAAACTCCCCTCATTCATTGAAAACAGGATTATTTATGTATAAAACCCAAGGAAGACAATAAAGCTGCTAGAACTAATATGTTAATAAGTACTTTACTTAAGTAATAGGATATAAAATCAATATACAAATGATCGGAAACAAAAAAACTTTATATAACATTTATAATAACAAAAATATTAAATACTTTAGGATAAATCTGGCAAAAGATGCAAAAAACCTATAAGACACTGCCAAGAGAATTAAAGAACTAAAATGGAAACAGATTTTCTGGATTTTGGATCAAAGGACTTAAGATTGTTAAAACAGGGTGTTCTTGTTGCGGCTCAGTGGGTTACAAACCTGACTAGTAACCATGAGTTTGCGGGTTCAATCCCTGGCTTTGCTCAGTGGATTAAGAATCCGGTGTGGCCATGAGCTGTGGTGCAGGACAAAGACACAGCTTAGATCTGACATGGTTGTGGCTAAAGTGTAGGCCTGCAGCTATAGCTCCCATTTGACTCCTAGCCTGGGAACTTCCATATGCCAAAGCTGTGGCCCTAAAAAGCCCCAAAAAAAAAAAAAAAAAAGACGGTTAAAATGAGTCAATTCTCCCTGAGTTATCCATAGATTCATAGCAATCCCAATAACAAAAGGATGGCTTCTTTGTAGAAAAGAACAAACTGATTCTAAATATCATATTGAAACAAAAAGAACCTAGAATAGCCAAGATAATTCTGAAAAAAAAAAAAAAAAAAGCTGAAGTGTTAACACCACCTGATTTCAAAAATTATTAAAAGGTTCAGTAAATCAAGAGTACAGTATTGGGGTATAAAGACAGACAATTCAATGCAACAGAATGTAGAGTCCAGAGGGGGGAAAAATTTCATATATAAATGGACAAGTGATATTTGATTAAGGCCTAAAGGAAACACACTGGAGAAAAACACCTTTTTCAACTATTACTGCTGAGAACAAAAAATAAAGTTGGATCTATACCTCATACTTCATATAAAAATTAACACAAAATAAATCATAAATCCAAATGTAATAAAGCCTAAAACCATGAAACTCCTTGAATATAGAAAAAATTCTTCAAAAGTATAATCTATAATAGAATAAATAAATAAACTGAACTTCATCAAAACTAAAACATCTGCTCTTCAAAATTCACCATTAAGAAGTTGCCTTGTGGCACACTGGGTTAAGATCTCTGCACAGCTTTGCACCTACAGTGGCTCAGATCTCTGCTGTGGTCCAGGTTCAAACCCTGGCCCAGGAACTTCCATATGCCATGGGCACAGCCCAAAAGGGGGGGGGGGGGGGGAGTCACTAATAAAATAAAAAGATAAGCCACGGAGCAGGAAAAATCTTTACAAAGCATCTATCTGAAAAGGACCTGTACCTAAAATTTACAACGATTTCTCAAAACTCAGTAACAATAAAATGAACAATCTACTGAAATTCAAAAAATTTCCTCCAAATTGTCACTGCCAAAAAGTTTTGACAGATCACCAAAGATGACACAGGGATGGCAAATAAGCCCATGAAAAAGATGCTAAATGTCATTAGAGAAATGCAAATGATAATCACAATGAGATACCAGTACACACAAGTGGTCAAAATTAAAAAAGACTGACCACAGCAATTGCTAGGAAGGATACAGAGGGACCAGAACTTCCATACCCTGCTGATGGGAGTATTACATGGTACAGGCACTTTGGAAAAGTCTGGCAGTTTCTTAACAAGTAAAACAAACACCTATCATGTGCTCCAGCCATCGCATTTCTAGGAATTTGCCCAAAAAGAATATAAGTAGTATATGTCCATATAAAGACTTGCATATGAATGTTTACAGCACCTTTTTTTTGTTGTTGGGTTGGTTTGGGTTTATTTTTGTTTTTTGTTTTTGCTTTTTAGGGCTGCACTTGCAGCATATGGAAGTTCCCAGGCTAGATGTCGAATCAGAGCTACAGCTGCCAGCCTACACCGCAACCACAGCAACTTGGGATCCAAGCTGGTCTGCCTCCACAGCTCATGGCAATGCCAGATCGCGGACTCACCACAGCTCATGGCAATGCCAGATCCCGGACCCACAGAGCGAGGCCAGAGATTGAACCTGCATCCTCATGGGTACTAGTCGGATTCATTTTCACTGTGCCACAATGGGACAACAGGAACTCCTTGCTTTGCTCTTTAGGGATGCACCTTTGGCATATGGAAGTTCCTAGGCTAGGGGTTGAATCAGAGCCATGTCTTCAAACCTACACCACAGCTCACAGCAATGCTGGATCCTTAACCCACTGAGCAAGGCCATGGATCAAACCCACGTCCTCATGGATACTAGTCGGGTTCATTACTATTGAGCCATGACAGGAACTCCTACAGCACCTTTATTTGTAATTGCCAATACCTGGAAACAACTGAAATGTCCATCAACATATAAAGGGATAAATAGCTTGTGATAAATCTACACAATAGAATACCACTTAGAAAATGAAAGAAATGAACTACTGATACAGCCAATAGTACAGATGAATTTCAAAATAATTATGCTGAAAGAAGGCAGACACACACAATACACACCCCCAAAGAGAATATATATCATATGATTCTAGTTATATAAAAACCTACAAAGTGCTAATTAATCTATAGTGACAGAAAGCAGATGAGTCTGAGTGGGAAGGAGAGGTTCTAATGGGAGAGAGAAAGCTTTTGCAGATTGATGACTGTGTTCATTATCACAATTGTGATGGTTTCATAGGTATATACATTATGTCAAATATATCTCAATAAATATATCAAAATTTTAAAAATTTTAAATGTACAATAAACATATTTCTAATACAAGCCACATTAATTCAGACCACTATCTTGTCTCTGTTAACACTTTCTCCTTTCTTCTGCATTCACATCACTACCAGTAAAAAAAGCACTTCTCAAACTAGAATAATGGCCTTCAAATTTTCCCTTAGATTTCTACATTACAGCTAAAGAATGCTTTTATATTTAATGAAATGTTTTAGTGAGTCCTTCCACAAAGCTGATCTTCCTTAGCCTGTTTATCCCAGCAATGGATTAATCTGGGTTATACAGAAAGTAAGGCTGCTTTGAGTGAGAACCACTTTCATTCAGAGAATGAACCTGAGTGAAACAGTTATTTCTCATCATTATTTATATTAACAACTTTACAAAAACAGACTTCTTTCTACTCTAGTACAAGCAAGGATACTGAGGAGCTTAAAATGAAGTATGTAGATGGAAATGTGAGGAGATAGCTCATCAGTTCATGGCTAACTGGCCAGTTTCCTGAAGTCAGTGATGCCTCACTTCATCCAATATGTGATCAAAATTATTTTGGGGGTAGTTCCCATTGTAGCTCAGCAGAAACAAATCTGACTAGTAACCATGAGGATGCAGGTTTGATCCCTGGCCTTAATCAGTGGGTTAAGGATCTGGTGTTGCCATGAGCTATGGTGTAGGCCAGCAGTACAGCTCAGATCTGACCCCTAGCCTGGGAATCTCCATATGCCATGAGTGTAGCCCTAAAAAGACAAAATAAATATATATGTGTAAATATGTATATTTACACATATATATTTATATATACTGAATTTTACTTTGCCACTGGTTAATATAGTTTCACTTCCAAATAACCTTCAATTAATGAACTGAATAACTTAAGGTTAATGACATTAGAGGTGCTATTTAGGGGAAACTGTGAAGATGACCTTGAAAAGCAAGAATTCTTTGTGATGTGAAAATTTACTCCCACATTTACCTACATATTAAATTTTGTAAAGCAAAGAACACTTGTAGGCAGAAAATTTTTCAAAGAAAATAGGTAATGATGGTAAAGGAGACAGGTACGGAAAGTAGCCAAAAGAATTATTTGTTATAAAACACTTTCAAGTCAAGCAGTTTTGAGTAAAGCAAAAATCAATTACTTTCCTACAGTTAGTAGGCAATAAACTCTCAAGTCACTAAAAGTGTCTTTCTGAGAGACAGAGAACTAACCAAACCTATTACACAATATAATGACTACTGTATTGCTCCTTAAGAATATGGTAAATGCGGGAGTTCCTGTTGTGGCTCAGCAGTAATGAACCCGACTAGCAACCATGAGGGGGACATGGGTTCAATCCCTGGCCTCACTCAGTGGGTTAAGGATCTGGTGTTGCTGTGAGCTGTGGTGCAGGTCACAGAAGCGATGCGGCTCAGATCCCATGTGGCTGCGGTGTAGGCCAGCAGCTGCAGCTCCAACTGACCCCTAGCCTGGAAACTTCCATATGCCACAGGTGTAGCAGTAAAAAGAAAAAAAAAGCTACCAATAATAAATGCTGGAGAGGGTGTGGAGAAAAGGGAATCTTCCTATGCTGTTGGTGGGAATGCAAACTGGCACAGCCACTGTGAAAAATAGTATGTAAGTTCCTTTAAAAAACTAAAAATAAGTTACCATATGATCCCACTCCTGGGCATGTATCTGGAGAAAACTCTAATTTGAGGAGTTCCCACTGTGGCACAGAAGGTTAAGGATCAGGCACTGTCTCTGCAGTGGCCTGGGTCGCTGCTGAGGAATGGGTTCCATCCCTGGCCCAGTGCAATGGGTTAAGGATCCAGAGTTGCCACAGGTGTAGTGTAGGTCACAGCTGCAGCTCAGATTAGATCCCTGGCCTGGGAACCTCCATATGCCACAGATGTGCCTCCTCGCCCTGAAAAAAAAAAAGAAAAAAGGAAACTCAAATTAAAAAAGATAAATCCTAATGTTCATTGCAGCACTATTTACAATAGCGCTTCCAAGACATGGCAGCAACCTAAATGTCATCGACACAGGAATGGATAAAGGTGTAGTACATACATATACAATGGAATACTACTCGGTCATGAAAAAGAATGAAATAATGCCATTTGTAGCAACATGGATGGAATAGAGATTATCATACTAAGTGAAGTCAGAAAGACAAAGACAAATACTATATGATATCATTTTTACGTGAAACCTAAAATATGACACAAATGAATTTATTTACAAAACAGAAACAGACTCACAGACACAGAATACAAATTTATAGTTACAAAGGAAGGGGGTATAAATTAGGAATTTGGGATTAGCAGATACAAACTATGTATGGAATTTGGGATTAGCAGATACAAACTATGTATAAAACAGATGAACAAGGTCCTACTGCTTAACACAGGGAACTATGTTCAATATCCTGGATTAAACCATAATGGAAAGGAACAAATACAGTTTTATGAATCAATGCTTTTTAAAGTCCAAGTACTGAGGCCACCCATGGAATGAAATTAGCTCTAGACATTATCAACCTAGTACGCAGCACAGATCTTTTTTTTTTTTTTTTTGTCTTTTTAGGGCTGCACCCACAGCATATGAAAGTTCCCAGGCTAGGAGTCAAATTGGAGCTGTAGCTGCTGGCCTACACCACAGCCACAGCAACACCAGATCTGAGCCACATCTGTGACCTATACCACAGCTCACAGCAGTGCCAGATCCTTAATCCACTGGGTAAGGCCAGGGATTGAACCCACATCATCATGGATATCAGCTGGGTTAGTTAACCACTGAGCCACAACAGGAACTCCTCGTTTTTTAATCCTATAAAATTCCCTTTACTTTAGATGTATTTAACTACAATGCAAAGTACCATCAATAATCTATGGCACACAAGTTGTTCTAACCATTTGGAACATTTGAAGGCTGATAAAGAAAATCAAGACAGCTTTACCAAATCAGCAACTCAGAAATTGAGGCAAAGCAGTCAAACAATTAAAAGCCGTGGATATAGTGATAGAAGATCCAATGACTTTGACAAATGAATTCAGAGGAGTGAAGTGCCAACAAATTCACTAAGTGCAAAGGTTTTTCAAAATAAACTATCACCTTATTAATGGATATAAATGTTGGTAAATTGCATGAATAATTCAGGTTCATTTTCATTTAAGTGGAATCTTCATTGAAGCCATACATTACTGACTTTACAGCACCCGTCTTCCAGCTGACTGCTAACAAAACCACTCTAATCCCAGTTTGCAGCCAACAGTGGAGATGAATATTGTCTATCACTCATCTAACTCTTTCACTTAAAGAAACAGTTTCCCTTCTGTCAAAATAAAATCTTTTTCCAATGTCACATGTAATTTAATGAGGCCAAAAACCTTACAGAGGAAAAAGCATCATGTATAGCACCTTGTCCCAACTATCAATCCACTAATAACATAAAAAATCCCATTCAAATAACAACTACTGTGACACTAAGAGCTATTCTTTGCTGTTTCAAACCATACTTTGGTAAGTCTTGACTCTTTATGGATCTTCAAAATGAACATGCTCACATTCCATATAACTGCTAGGGTCCAAAAAAGGCTAGGCAGCCACATTTGTTATTCTAACAACATATTTAATGTGCATCAGACACCTAGGGATGTATTTTCATTAACAGAAGAATCATCGATTATTTCTGAAGCCTTGCAGAGGCAAGCATAGACTCTGAATGCCTGACAAAACAAAAAGTCTGGTTTGATGAATTGATGCTCCAAGAGTGAGGTTTATGTGCTGAACCTAGCTTTATGTGGATCCTCTGTGTGCGGTACTGAGTAAGACGTAACAGCAGGGGCCTACCAAGCCTAGTAAAATTGCTTGGAGAGAGATTATACAACCTAAAGGAAGGAAGCAGGAGAAAAACTCAATGCACCCAACTAATTGTGGCCTTCCATTTTTTCCTTCCCTCCTATGCAACCAAAAAATATTTGGGGAAACCACCATTTAATAAGAACAAAAAATAACAACCTAAGGAATTTGATACAAATGAAATAAGAAACCTTCATTTCTGCTATTAAGCCAGAGAGAAAATAATGCAAATATGAAAAGCTAACATTGTCGATTCTTAAGGAAACCCTAGAAATAAGTGTGAGTCTGCTGACTAGAATGTACCAAGAATACTTTCAGTCATTCTAGAGCTTAGCAACATGAGGAACTATGCCCCTAAACTTCATCCAGCCATCAGCAACAAATTCATCATGTTACTCAGAAGGCAGTCAAATCAACAAGTATCAAAAGCAAAAATTTCATCTCAATTAGACAGACACTTAGCTAACCCTGGACTCATTCCCTCACTCAGACACACAGAACAGCATCTCTTGCATTTACAAAAGGTACTTTGGTGTGTACAAACCAGGGCTGTGAGTTAATTACAGTAATTAAGGGCTGGGGCACTAGATGGCTTAGAAAAAAGTCACATAACCTAAGGCCTAGATTACAGGTTCAACAGTAACAAGAATTGCCAAAGTACTCTGCTCTGTGTAAAGCACTGGAGAGTGAGAGAAGCAGAGCCTAAGAGGTCTACTTAAAGGAAAGCTAAAAGAGTTCCTGATGCAGGCTGGATGGCATCATTCAGATCTCTGAGGACAAGTGCTTTTATCAAAACACAAACCACATCACTAATCCAAATTTTCAATGTATATCATCAGAGAAAGACTGGGGAGGAATAAATTAAGAGTCCTGGAGTTCTCGTCGTGACACAGTGGTTAACGAATCCGACTAGGAACCATGAGGTTGCGGGTTCGGTCCCTGCCCTTGCTCAGTGGGTTAACGATCCGGCGTTGCCGTGAGCTGTGGTGTAGGTTGCAGACTCGGCTCGGATCCTGCGTTGCTGTGGTTCTGGCATAGGCTGGGGGCTACAGCTCTGATTCAACCCCTAGCCTGGGAACCTCTATATGCCAAGGGAGCGGCCCAAAGAAATAGCAAAAAGACAAAAAAAAAAAAGAGTCCTATATGAAGTCATATTTAAGTCTTTTTTAAGTACTAGGAGCTCCCCATTCCACCTACCCTGATATATGAGTCAAGACCTTGAACCTTCTGGGTCCTGGTCCTCAGTGAGGGGGCCCTAGGATAATTCATGCCATAGAACTAAGTTCTGTCAGTACTCAGTCATTGGAATATGCTCTTTTGGCCTTTCAGTACAGATGAAACTGGATGGAACCTTAGCATGTACAATTTTCTACGACTTAATTTCTACCTAATTCTAAACTTTCAAAAACTGCAAGAATAGTATAAGGATATATCTTTTACCCAGATCCAACCAAGTGCTCACATTTTCTTGGCATGGAAAATACGATATGTTGACCTACGTTTTTTCTTTCTGGAAATGACTTTACATTCTAATGAGTCCTCTAATTTCTCTCACTCTAAAGACGCTAAATGATTTCAATACCATAAGGGGATCTGATTGTCTTCTAAACACTGAGCAAGAATTTATTACCAAGGGTTCCCATCAGAGAAACAGTTTCCCTCAATATTAAGGGAGTAAATAAGTCCCAAATTACTGAATTCAGGTAGGAGAGGGATGGCAAAAAAAAAAAGTATGAACTGGAGCAAAATCCAGTAACTACTAGACCAATTTTCCCCAATACCTAAAGGTTTTCTGAGTAACTCACTACTGTATATTTGATGCACCAATACACCTTTCTCTTGTTTAAAAAAAGGGGGGGTGGGGGGACGACTTCTAACACCAATACTCCACAGTTTAACTGACCTGAGTTACATCTTTAAGAATTTCAGGGGTAAGATTTCACGGTATCTCCAAATTACTTAATTCACTCTGGGGTATTTCAAAAACAGAATAAATTTTCTTATCAGTTTGGACTGATGAGAAAAAACAAGGACGTATGTGACACTGGGAATGAACGTACTCTAGGGGCAGTGTGCCATCCAGCTCATTCACTGTCCTAGTCCTTGCTGTTAAAAGAGACTTAAAATCTCCCTTTCAGTAAATGCCAGCCATCCTTCCTGCTTATTTTCCCCATACAACAGCACAGACCAAATATAACTGTCATCCCACCCCATCCCACCTCATATTAAAGCTCAGCTCCACGCCTCCTACCGATCCTCCGACAGTCTGTTTGCTCCTTACACCCTTCCCAAGAGTTTCTGCATCTAGTTTGCCCCAACCTAAGTCTCCATCCCGTCTGGCTTGCGGAATGCATAATATCCTGCCAATGGTGAGGCCTATCCCAATTAGTCCCTACAGAGAAGATTCTTTTTCCATCCATTCTAAGCCCTCTTCCCACCCAAGAAGCTACCACATTCTACACCCTCTGCATAACAGTAAGACTTGTTCTTTTTAATCTCTAATGAGACTTCTAGAGATAGTCCATTAAGCCCCAATTTCTTGCCAAAGAAACAATTCTAGTTCTGTGATAATTTGCAGAATACAAATTACTGACCCAGGCTGATCCCAGGAAGTTTTATTTTTCAGCTCTACTGTTCCCAACTTAAATATTTTAGTTGGTGCTCTCCTACCAGCAGGACAATCATTTTTAAGAACCCTTAATGTTGCAGTTTATATACAGTAGTGAAAACATCAAAATAAGAGAACTGAGATGGCAGGATACAGTCATTATGAAAATTCACTTGGGAGCCCAAGTTGGGAGCATGGTATCACACACTGGGAGAGGGAAAGTGGGGAGATGTCTGAAATGGCAAGTCTCAGCCTAAGAGAGAAAAGCAGGGCATCCCTGCAGGGGATGAGGTAACATTCAGGGATACATACAGGGGCATTATAAATACTTATCTATTACAACACTTAATAACTATTCAGGACAGTGGAAGCCAGGGTTCTCATTGTAAGAGAATGACATTACAAAACAAGAAAGAAAGCAAACTAAAATGAATTCTGTGGTGTTAGATTGGAATTGGAGTTAACAGGAATTTATGTCCTTATTGAAAGTTATTATGAAGATAAGTATACTTTCAAAATACTTAATAAAGATATGAACAGGAGTTCCCATGTGGCACAGCAGAAATGAATATGACTAGGAACCATGAGGTTGTGGGTTCGATCCCTGGCCTTGCTCCATGGGTTAAGGATCCCAAGTTGCCTTGGGCTGTGGTGTTGGTCGCAGATGTAGCTCAGATCTGGCATTGCTGTGGCTGTGGTGGAGGCCAGCAGCTATAGCTCCGATTCAACCCCTAGCCTAGGAACCTCCATATGCCACAGGTGTGGCCCAAAAAAGGAAAGAAAAAAAGGTATAAATAAATATAGAGGCTAAATGTGTGTATAATAACTGAAAGGAATTCTACCTCAATAATAATAAGCACACTAATCACCCAGATCTTGGCTTCTGAATACTGTTTTCCACTTAAAAGAACAAGAGTTCCTTAGAGAAATGAGTGATTCTGGGGCTAGGCTAGGGCAAGTATAAGATGAGCCTAGAAAATCATCTTGCACCAGGAAGCAAGCAAAAGCTGAAGAATATTTTGTCAAGGGATATTCACAAAGACGTAGAAATCAGCCTGAAGAGGCTCTCACTGGTCAAACCTGGGACAACTGGGCTTATCAAAATACATAGTGGTAGTAACAGATTATAACCCACTGAATAAAACATAAGCCCCTACAGACACAAATTTAATGATTAAAAAAACAGTGTCATGGAGATGAAATACCTACTTAAAAGGACTTTCCCACATAAAATGTATTAATTACAATATAACAAGAAGAGTAACTTTACAGTAATGAAGCCTAGTAGACAACATCTCAATAAGGCAGTAAAAGTAGTCATCACTACAATGAGTCAAACTGAAATTGTATGACATGACAGGGTACAATGAGAAAAACATCACTTATGTGATATTCCTCCAAAGGTATGGCTTGCGTCATGAAGAAATAACAGATTAAAATCAAATCAAGAGACATTCTACAAAATAACTGCCATGTAATCTCCAAAGGTGCCAAAATCACAAAGTCAAGAAAAGACTGAGAAATTACTCCCGAAAGAAATAAAAAGACATTATGGGGATATATAATATAAAAGACATCATTGAGATAATCTGCAAACTCGAATGTTGTCTAAGGATTAGATAACAGTAATGTATCAATGTTAATTTCCTAAATTTGATCATTGTACTTTAGTTAGGTATGAAAATATTTTCTTAGAAAATAAACATTAAAACACTAGGAAGTAATGAAACATCAGGTCAGCAATTTCAAATGGTTCTAAAAGTTATCTGTGATTTTTTTTAAGGTGAAAAAGGAGGGGGGAAAAAAAAAAACTATCTAGGAATCTGGCAAACCTAGCTTCAAAATCAGGTTCAGCTACTTCTGAACTACAAGACTTGGAGTTCCCACTGTGGCACAGAGGAAATGAATCCAACTAGGAACCATGACGTTGCAGGTTTGATCCCTGGCCTCGCCTAATGGGTTAAGGATCCCCACTGTGCGTGAACTGTGGTGTGGGTTACAGACGCAGCTCAGATCTGATGTTGCTGTGGCTGTGGTGTAGGCCAGGAACTGTAGCTCTGATTGGTCCCCTAGCCTGGGAACCGCCATATGCTGCAGTTCGGCCGTAAAAAGCAAAAATAAATAAATAAGCAAACAAAAAACTACAAGACTTTAGAGAGGCTGCTTAATCTCTCTAAACCTTGTCTGCTCATTTAATAATGGGGATCAAGCTTATGGTCTGCGTGAGAATTAAGTGAGATAGGTTTTAAAAACACCTTTATTTTTAGCACAATGCCTTGGCATACAGTATGTGCTCACGGAGAGATAAAATTTGCTAACACTTGGTTTCCATAAAATATTTGGAAGAGAATACCCAATCCTGGCTGCATCTAGCATTGTGCAGACGTTTGGTTGTCAGCTACTGCTGCTACTTGGAAGATAAGCTGGTTGCAATTGAGAGATGCATGGTCTCTCAAGCCATTGTAGAGAAGGAAAACACAAATGCCAAGCTCCTCTGTCTATGGTTCCCCATTTGTCCACAAGCATGCAGTCTGGTTTGAGGTTATGCTTTAGGGAATCCTTAAATCCTTTTTCTTACCACACTGCCACTGACTGCTTCACTTTAGCCCAAGAAGTAGAATTACTCAGCATCCTGCTCTTATTCAGTTAGCAAAACTGATTGGTCCAAGACAATGCATGTTTATCTGGACTGCAGCAAGGAGAGGTTTCTTATTTCTAAACTGACAAGCAATTAGGGGAGAACTGCACAGCTCGAAGAAAAAACAAAAACAAAACTCCATTATCTGGCAAGGGGGTGAAATAACAATCATAAAAGGTATCCCAAAGGCCTCAGATGTCCCTCACACTCTGTCCAGGTCAAGAAATGGATTTGAATTGCTAACCACTAAATAAGAATGGTTCTATTTGGTTCCCCAACTATGTGTTAGTACATGTTTTCTTCCTTCTATAATATTCTCCATAACACTACAGTGCTACTCAAAGTATGACCAGACCAACACCACTCTGAAAAGCATTAATGATCTATAATAAGATAAGGAGAGATACTAATGGTAAGAATTAAGAATTTTATATTAACTTGACAGAGTAACTTCGTCTATTGACTATAATAAAAAATAGAACTTATAATCTATGCCTTTATTGCTGGTTTTTTTAACTCTTACAATTCATTTTATTGTATTTTTCAAAAATATTGGAATGTGACAGGTTGGGAGAAAAAAGAACTGGTCTTCCATCAAAAACAGTTTGAAAGGCAATACATTAAGATTTTCATATCATAAGTTCATATATAATAAGCTAACATTTACAGAACATTTACTATACACCAGGTTCTGTTTATGTTATACACAATACCTTCTTAAATCCTGACAGCAAGCTAAGTCTTATCTCTAGTCTCATTTTCCAAACGAGAGTAGAGTACAATTTGCCCAGAAAACAAAGTAAAAAAGATGTCTGCAGGATACAAGATTAACATTTAGAAATCGGTTGCATTTCTGTACACTGGCAATGAAATATTAGAAAAACAATATCAAAAAAAAAAAACTTTTAAAATTGCACCCCTCGAAATTAAACACCTAGGAATAAATCTGACCAAGGAGGTTAAAGACTTATATGCTGAGAACTATAAAACATTAATCAAGGAAATTAAAGAGGATTCAAAGAAATGGAAATCTATCCCATGCTCCTGGACTGAAAGAATTAATAGCTAAAAAGGTCATACTACCCAAAGCAATCTATAGATTCAATGCAATCCCTATCAAATTATCCATAACAGTTTTCACAAAACTAGAACAAACAATCCAAAAATTTACATGGAACCACGAAAGACTCAGAATTGCCAAAGCAATCCTGAGGAACAAAAATCAAGCAGGAGGCATAACTCTCCCAGACTTCAGGCAATATTACAAACCTACAGTAAACAAGACAGTGTGGTACTGGTACCAACACAGACACACACATTAATGGAACAGAATAAAGAACCGAGAAATAAACCCAGACACCTACAGTCAATTAATCTTCAACAAAGGAGGCAAGAATATAAAATGGTTTTCCCATTTTATATTCTTTTTCAGACAGTCTTTTCAACAAGTGGTGCTGAGAAAACTGGACAGCCACATGTAAATCACTCTCATACCATGCACAAAAATAAACTCAAAATGGCTTAAAGACTTAAATGTAAGACAAGACACCATCAAACTCCTTGAAGAGAACATAGGCAAAACATTCTATGCAAATGTTTTCTTGTGGTCAGTCTCCCAAGGCAACAGAAAAGCAAAAATAAACCAATGGGGCCTAATCAAACTGACAAGCTTTTGCACAACAAAGAAACCACAGAAAACAGAAAGACAACCTACAGAATGGGAGAAAATAGTTTCAAATAACTCAACTGACAAAGGCTTAATCTCTAAAATATACAAACAATTTATACAACTCAACAGCAAAAAAACTAACAGCCCAATTGAAAAATGGACAAAAGACCTGAACAGACATTTCTCCAAAGAAGATATACAGATGGCCAAGAACCACATGAAAAAATGCTCAACCTCACAGATTAGAGAAATGCAAATCAAAACTACAATGAAGTACCACCTCACACCTGTCAGAATGACCATCATTAACAAGTCAACAAATAGCAAGTGCTAGAGAAAGTGTGGAAAAAAGGGTATCCTCCTACACTGTCGCAAGGAATGTAAACTGGTACAACCACTATGGAAAACAGTATGGAGGTACCTTAGAAAACTAAATATAGAACTACCATATGATCCAGGAATCCCACTCTTGGGCCTAAATCCAGACAAAATTTTCATTGAAAGAGATACATGCACCTGTATGTTCACTGCAGCACTATTCACAATAGTCAAGACATGGAAACCCAAATGTCCATCAACAGATGAATGGATTAAGAAGATGTGGTTCATGTACACAATGGAATACTACTCGGCCATAAAAAAGAGTGAAATAATGCCATTTTCAGCAACATGGATGGAACTAGAGACTCTCATACTAAGTGAACTAAGTCAGAAAGAGAAAGCCAAATACTATATGATATCACTTATATCAGAATTTAATATATAGCACAAATGAACCGTTTCACAAAAAAGAAACTCATGGACTTGGAGGACAGACTTGTGGTTGCCAAGAGGGAGGGGTAGGGAGTAGGATGGACTGGCAGTCTGGGGTTAATAGATGCAAATAATCCATTTTGAGTGGAGAAGAAGTGAGATCCTGCTATATATTTATATATATATCTCTCTCACAGGGAACTATATCTAGTCATTTGTGATGGAACATGATGGATAATGTGAGAAAAAATATGCACACACACACATATATATATGGGTTGCTTTGCTGTACAGTACAGTACAAACTGACAGAACACTGTAAACCAACGATAATGGAAAAAATAAAATCATAAAAAAAGGACTCAGCCAAAAAAAAAAACCATGACAGTTTTCAAAGAATCAGAACAAATTATCCAAAATTTATATGGAGCCATAAAAGATTCAGAATTGCCAAAGCAATACTGAGGGGGGAAAAAAAGCAAAGCAGGAGGTATAACTTTCCCAGACTATGGACAATATTACAAAACTACAGTAATCAAGACAGTGTGGTACTGGTACAAAAACAGACATACAGATCAACAGAACAGAATAGAGAGCCCAGAAATAAACCCATGGTCAATTAATCTTAAACAAAGTAGGCAAGAATATAAAATAGGAAAAAGTCCTTCAACAAATGGTGCTGGGAAAACTGGCTGCATGTAAATCAATGAGACTAGAACACACCATGCACACACACACAAAAGAACTCTCAAAATGGCTTAAAGACGTCATCGTAAGACAACACACCATAAAATTCCTAGAAGAGAACATATAGGCAAAACATTCTCTGACATCAACCATACAAATGTTTTCTTAGGTCAGTCTCCCAAGGCCATAGACCTAAAAACAAAATAAACAAATGGGACCCAATCAAACTTACAAGCTTTTGCACAGTAAAGGAAACCATTAAAAGAATGAAAAGGGGAGTTCCCGTCGTGGTGCAGTGGTTAACGAATCCGACTAGGAACCATGAGGTTGCGGGTTCAGTCCCTGCCCTTGCTCAGTGGGTTAACGATCCGGGCGTTGCCGTGAGCTGTGGTGTAGGTCGCAGACGCGGCTCGGATCCCGCGTTGCTGTGGCTCTGGCATAGGCTGGTGGCTACAGCTCCAATTCGACCCCTAGCCGGGGAACCTCCATATGCCACGGGAGCAGCCCAATAAATAGCAAAAAGACAAAAAAAAAAAAAAAGAATGAAAAAGCAACCTATGGACTAGGAGAAAATAGTTCCAAACAATGCAACAGGGCTTAATCTCCAAAATATAAAAACAACTCATACAGCTGAACAACAAAAAAACAACCAACCCAACAGAAAAATGAGCATAAGACCTAAATACATATTTCTCCAAAGAGGACACACAGATGGCCAGCAGGCACATGAAAAAACACTCAACATCATTAACTACTAGAGAAATGCAAATCAATACTACAATGAGGTACTATCTCACACTGGTCAGAATGGCCATCATTAATAAGTTTACAATAACAAATGCTGGAAAGTGTGAAGAAAAGGGAACCCTCCTACACTGTTGGTTGGTAGGAATGTAAACTGGTAACAACCACTATGGAGAACAGTATGGAGATTCCTCAGAAAACTGAATATAGAACTATAATATGATCAAGCATTCCCACTCCGGGGCATATATCTGGACAAAAAGATACATCCACTGGTATGTTCACAGCAGCACTATTCACAATAGCTAAGACATGTAAACAACCTAAATATCCATTGACAGAAGAATGGATTAAGAAGATGTGGTACATATACACAATGGAATAATACTCAGCCATAAAAAAGAATGAAATAATGCCATTTGCAGCAACATGGATGCAACTAGAGATTCTCATATTAAGTGAAGTAAGCCAGAAAAAGAAAAATACCATATTTTATCACTTATACATGGAATCTAAAATGTGGCACAAATTAACCTATCTACAGAACAGAAATAGACTCACAGACATAGAGAACAGAGTTACAGTTGCTGAGTGGGAGGGAGTAGACTGGAACTGGGAATTTGGGATTAGTAGGTGCAAACTATTATGTTTAGAATGGATAAGCAATGAGGTTTTATTGTACAACTCAGGGAACTATAGCCAATCTCTTGTGATAGAACTTGATGTAAAATAATATGTGATACACATACATATATATGTATGACTGGGTCCAATCTCTTGTGATAGAACATAAAAGACTGTGTGAGTGTATGTGTGGGGGAGGGGAGAGACTGGGTTGCTTTGCTGTACAGCAGAAAATTGACACAACATTGTAAATCAACTATACTTCAATTTTTTAAAACAAAATTTTAAAAGAAAGGAAGCAAAAAAAAAAAAGACGTCTAATTTCTGAACTGAAGCCCTTAACTAAGCCAAGGAGTCCTGAAAACAATACAAAGTAGGAAGAAATGAAAATCAACTTAATTCAGAAATGATGGGAGAAAATTTTCTCAATGCATGATGGACCAGGGGCGTTCAAGGGTATTTTGGCCTATACTCTATTATGTCCAAGAGAGAATAAGCCTTTTAACCTGCCCTGAGTGAGAGAGTAGGAGGTCACAAGAACACATATATCTTGTGTGCCAATATCAGAACCCAGGTTACTCTCAGAAACTAAAGTTATGCTGGCTGGCCATCTCTCTGAGAAGCTGTGCAGTCACTGATATCACACATGTTTCTGCTTTGTTCTCTCTGCCCAGGGCTTCCTCTACTTCAACCACACACGTATACTTGCCCATCCCTAGTTTAAATTTCCCGCTGCCTCTCTTAGAAGGTCACATTTCTCCCAGAATCACACAGGACAGAGGTTAAAAGTTGACGTCCTCATGAATCAGGCACCTCTCCTGGTCCAGTAGCTTGGCATGGTGGTAAGAGACACAAAACCAGGGTGAACCCACCTGCAATAGCTAGGGGTCAGAGTAGGTCTCTAAAGTCCATATTTCTTTTACTATATTATACTACCTGATCTTTGAGGAAGTGATAATAGTTCATAAGGCTGAGGAAAGATTTGTGCTCAAGTGTTTGTTTCATTTGTAGGACTTGGGAGAGGAAGATCAGGAAAAAACTAGGGGTGGAGGGAAGAAAAAGAAGAATGGAACAGAAGGAAAAACAAAATTCAACAGAAAAAATAAGATCTGAAAAGGATTTTTACCCTATAAAACACTAGCCCAAGCCAAAAACAGTCAACAATTCTTCCAGAAAAGCATCATTAGTAAGTTAACAGACCTCATAGTCGAGATTCTGAGAAAAGTACAGAAAAACATAGTTAAATATTCATCTTATGCACCTTACATTATGGACTAATCCTGTTGCAGTGTGGTAGTGTTGTAGTATGGCAGTGTGGTATCCAATAGAGAGATCTTGGATAGAAAGATTTAACATCGGAGTTTCCGTGGTTAACGAATCTGACTAGGAACCCTGAGGTTGCGGTTCGATCCCTGGCCTTGCTCAGTGGGTTAAGGATCCGGCATTGCTGTGAGCTGTGGTGTAGGTTACAGACACGGCTCGGATCCCGCGTTACTGTGGCTCTGATGTAGGGTGGTGGCTACAGCTCTGATTCGACCCCTAGCCTGGGAATCTCCATATGCCGAAGGAGCGGCCTAAGAAATGGCAAAAAAAAAAAAAAAAAAAAAGATTTAACACCTAGATCAACAAAACAATCTTAAGTTCTAAGTTCAGAGCAAAAGAGCAAAAAGTCAAAGAAAAGAGAGGACTTGAAAGGGAAGGCTTCTGTATTCAGAAGCAGACTATAAAGCTTCACAAGAAAAGCTTTTGGTACTGGTGAAGCAGGAGGGAAACCTAAAAACTAGAATCCAGCCATGACTTTAATTTTTTTAAGGGGGGGATATTCTTGAGATAAATGAGTGTCATTTAACATGGAGATCAGTAGAAGTTTTTATAAAAGTAGTTGCCTTAGCTCAAATGAATCAACAAATAAGTGAATATGGCAGTCTTTTCTAAACTTCTAAATAAAGGGAAGATATGCACATGGGAAGGTAGCTACAAAGTTCTGAGGTGGTTGTTTGAATAACAGCAGTATGCATACAAGCTAAGAGGATACAATTCACGGAGAGTGAGCAGTTCCACAAAAGAGAGGAAGGTGCCAGGTTGGGGCAAACATCACCAATGACAGTCCTCATCACCCTCTGTCCAGAGAGTACAAGGTGTATGTGAATATGTGCTGGCAACGAAGATCTGAAATATTTGTCACACGCCACACTGGCATTCAAGGATTTAATACGTGGGGTTTCAAGGTTCACTACATGTTATAAATTATCTTGCTAAGTATGAATTTAAATTGTGTTGCAGGACAGCTGCATAGGCATGAGTTACTTGGCTGATCAGTGAGCCTAAGCAGGCCAGCTCAGTAAGGTTTTACAATTTTTATGTCACACAGGATCTCAAATAATTCTCAGAACAATACTGAGAGGTATGGTATTACCACCCACATTTATAGCTAAGAAAACGATATGCTACACTGGTATCTTGAAGATTTTAGAACACATCTCCCACAATTTTCAAGGGTGTACTGTTACTTCAATGTTTATGCCTAATCTCCCCAATTAAAGGTGAAGGTCTTTGAGCACAGGGGCTATATCTACAATTCTACAATGCCTAATGCAAAGCAATAAACAAAGCAGATATTCAAGAAAACTATCTTCTGAACAGATACAATTTATTTCCATATAGCACTTCTTTTCAAGTTTCAGAGGCTCAGGTTATAAGTGTACTCCTCAGAAAGAAATAGTTTCAATTTAAATTGGAAGCCTGAAGAATTTGCCTCTCTTTGGTCTCAATTTAATTCTGGATCTGAAAGATAAAAGTTATCCCAATTTAATAGAAAGATTTTCAAGGTACAGATATAACCAGAGAGCAGTTCCAGAAAATGCTCATTTACATAAAGCAAGGATCAGAAGGATAAGGTCTTTTAATAAAGTCCTATCGTGTTCACATCAGATTCTTATATGTCCAACTATTTATATTTATATATTTGACAATTTACATGTCATTACCATTTCCATCTATAATGTGCATCTGTATTAATCAAACTGATAACCTTTAGTGAAACTATATAGATGAGAAACACCACGACAGTCAGTAGAAAAATACATGGTTAATTGCTTAAAACTGTAAACATTTTTAAGTTAAAAAAAAATCTGGTTTTAACATTGCACACATAATACTAATAGACCACAATTCAGATATGAAGCCATTTATGACTCCAATGCTGACATATGTGCTGTGTTTTGTTTGCTTTTTTTTAGGGCACCACCCGCAGCATATGGAGGTTCCCAGGCTAGGAGTCAAATCCAGGCCATAGCTGCCGGCCTACGCCACAGCCGCAGCAACACAGGATCGGAGCCACGTCTGCAACCTACACCACAGCTCACAGCAACGCCAGATCCTTAACCCACTGAGCAAGGCCTGAGATCGAACCCGCAACCTCATGGTTCCTAGTCAGATTTGTTTCCACTGCACCATGACGGGAACTCCTGACTTCTGTATCTTGCTGCAGTTAGGCTAAATGCATTTGCAGAAACCATCACCACTGTGGAGAAACTGCACTGATAACACTGAAACAACACATGCTGTTACCGCACATTAACATCAGAGCTAGACTGAAGCCTGAATTTATGGACCACTATGGTGTATCATGGTGGTTGAAACTGCAACACAAAACAAAGCTCTGTATTTAAGAGAATTCTGAAAGTAAAATGGGCTGCTAAGAACACCATACCTCACTACTTATTATTGCAGCTCTACTCATCATGGATTTAGCTCTAATTTACTTCTTCACCAAGTAATACCTTCACTGACACCTATGAATGGGAACCGAACCTGAAGATGACTGGTACTAAAACCTATGGCGGTTTCAGCTCCTTTAACCCTTTAACTATTTTTGTACATTAAACTAAGACTCAGACTTCACTTTGCAGATACCATGAATGAAGACCAATCATCTTAAGGCTCTGGAAATACATAAAGCAAACTTAGGGGAGGAATTTACCATAATTCATACCTACTTCTACAGAAATTTACCTTTGTGTAATATAAGCAATGTAAACATAAGGTTTACTCATGCCCATCTGAAGGTCCTGAAAAGCCAAGTAAGGCTTCGCTCCTGTCCCTTTTTCAGCCACACCAGCAGCATATGGAAGTTCCCAGGCCAGGGATCGAATCTGAACCATAATTACAATCTATACCATAGCTGCAGCAACGCCAGATCCTTAACCCACTGTGCCAGGCCAGGGATCCAACCAGTCCTCCACAAAGACAAGCCAGATTGATAACCCACTATGCCACCAGGGGAACTCCCAGACAAGGCCTCTTAAAAGCATTAAGTGTGAAAGAAGAGCTGATATACACTCAGCCCAAACTTTACTGTTAGAACAATGTCAATGTTTTTCTAAATAAAAACCAAACCAAGTGCTCACTAACTTGGATCAGATATTTAGCTTCCAAGATTAAACTGAGAATAGAAATATATATATATATATCACATTACCTTGACAACTAAACCATAATCCTTAGGTAAAAAGCAGCTGGAAACTCTATTTTCGCTATATTTAGCTTCTTTTCCCTGCTTTATTAAGATATAATTGACAAAAATTATACATATTTAAGGTGTGCAACGAGATGATTTGATATATAGGACGTGCACTGTAAAATGATCACCTCACACAGTTACTATTCTTGATGTGGAGAGAACATTTAAAATCTACTCACTTGGCAAATTTCAGGTATATAATTCAGCACTAAACTATAGACACCAGAATTTATTCACTTAAAACTGAAAGTCTGTGTCCTTTGACCAATACCTCCTATTTCACCCACTCCCCTAGCCTCTAGCAACCAACTGTCTACTCTGCTTCTGTGAGTTTTACTTTTTCAGACTCTACATAGAACTGAGATCGTATTTGTTTCTCTGCCAGACTTGCATAATGTCCTCCAAGTTCATCCAATTTGTCACAAAAAAGAAGTTTCCTTGGGTTTTCACACCTGAGTAATATTTCTCCATCCTCCTCTTTCCACACACCCCCCCATGATATTTTCTTTATCTGTTCAACCACTAACACACACTTAGGTTCTTTCCATACTGTGAATAATGCTACAATGAAAATAGGAGTGCAGATATCTGAGATACTGATTTATTTCCTGGGGATATAAACCCAGAAGTGGAATTGCTGGATCATACGGTAGTTCTATTTTTAATTTTTTGAGGAATTTTACTATGTTCCACAATGACTATACAATTTACATTTTCACCGGAGTAGGAGAGATCCCTTTTCTCCACACCCTCACCAACACCTGTCATCTCTTGTCCTTTTGATAACAGCCATCCTAGTAAGTATGACATACTATCTCGTGGTTTTGATTTGCACTGACCTGATGATTACTAATATTACGCTCTTTTTCATTTGGCTGTTGGCCATTTGCATGCCTCCCTTGGAAAAAAATGTCTATTTAGGTCCTTTGCCCATTTTTCAATCAAGTTATTTGGGGGGTTCTGCTAGTGAATTATATGAATTCCTTATATATTCTGGATATTAGACCCTTATCAGACATATGGATTGCAAATATTTTCTTTCAACACTGCCTTTTCATTCTGTTGATGGTTTCATTTGCTTTGTACAACTTTTATTTTAATATAGTCCAATATATTTGCGGTTTTGTTACCTGTGCTTTTGCTATCACAGCAAAAACAAAACAAAAAACAACAACAACAAAACACTGCCAAGACCTATGTCAAAGATCTTTTTTAAGTTTTCCTCTAGGAATTTTATAGTATCAGTTCTTACAACTAAATCTTTAATCTGTTTTGAGTTCATTTTTGTGTATGTGACAGCATATGGCTGTCCAGTTTTCTCAACACTATTTATTAAAGAAACTATCCTTTCCCCATTGTATATTCTCGGTGCCCTTGTCAAAGATTATTGACTGTATAAACAGATGTCCTCCTGTCTAGGCACTCTATTCTGTTTCACTGGCCAGTGTGTCTGTTTTTATGCTAGTGCCATAGTCCTTTGATTACGATAGCTTTGTAACATAGTTCGAAATCAGGAACAACCAGCTTTGTTGTTCCTTTTCAAGATTCATTTGGTTATTTGAGGTCTCCTGTGGTTCCATACGAATTTTAGGATTTTCTTCCTCTAAAAAATGCCACTGTGATTTTAATAGGAATTGCACTGCATCAATCTGTAGGCTGCTTTGGGTAGTGAGAATATTTTAACAATATTTTTCAAACTAATGAGAACAGGGTATTTTTCCATTTATTTGTGTCTTCAATTTCTTTCATCAATGTCTTAGAGTTTTGTTTGTTTATTTTCAATCTATGCAAAATTATTCCACACCAGCTTCTAGATGTTAGAGCCAAATTTTCTCCTTAAATAAGAAACAAAATCTTTATCATTTTAGCATTGTTCATTAACATATTCTATTACACTGTGTCTAGTAAGATGCCACTTATTATATGAGTATAGGTTCACAGTATACTAGGTATCTTAAAATTTTGTTTCTTAAAAACCCCTGCACAGCAGGTTATTACCATCAAAAGCAAAAGGGCAAGCTGAGTTTCAGAGATATTTAAGTCATTTGTCCAAAGTCACACACTGAACAAAAAGGAGAGTTGAAACTCAATGGAAAAAAATGTGATACCAAGTCTAAAGCACCTGACCAAGGACATAAGACAAAGTGAAATGTTTCTACTAAAATTGGCAAGTGATGGGAAAACAATTCATGTTCTTCCAGAAACAAATATTTGCTTTTCCTGAAAGAGGGCACTTGGTTAATGCATGACAGAAAGACCAATCATCAGTCCACGCTCACCAATCCTCACAATCATGAAGGTCTGTCCATATCCACAATTATGAGCTCCCACCTCGCCACTCTTTCCTTCTTTAATATGGCTTCCATAGCTACCATTCCTAATGAGACGACTCTGAAGCAGAATTCTTGACTTGAATGCAGGTGTTCCAGTGAAATTTATAAACCCACAAAGAGATGTGTACAAAACCATGAGCACATGCACATTTTCCTCAGAGACAAATCTACAGCTTTCAGCAGGTTTTCCAAGGTCCATGACCTCAAAAGGATAAACATTGTTCTCTAAGGTCACAAATCACAATATTATTCATTAATTCTAATAGTGAATAGGAAGGGTGGGGCATTTTGTTGCACATAATATAGTGACTATTTAAACTGTGCATGTAGTACTGTGAAAAATAAATACTTTTAAAAGAGACTTTACGTATGTCATCTCATTTAATTCCAAGGAAAGTATAATGACCTTCATTTGACAAATGAGTTAACTGATATTCTAGGTTAAGTAGCTTTCCCCAAACCAAAGCCACTACATTTTCATTTTGCTCATTATATATACAACATTTGCCATGGCATCATTTACACAGATAATTAAAGGAGGGAAAAGAAGACGAGTTGTTCTCATTTGTCCTTTTAACTTATTTCTGTAAATACTTTTCATTTTTATCCACCTCTTCTGAAGACTGTTATGGCTGCATAAAATAGGAAGAAATATTCACAATTAGTCTCCTGTTAATAATGTTTTTTTAAAAAGAAACTGGAATAAAGATTTGTTTTTGGCAAATGTGGAGAGCAAAATTATACTCAAAATCCAAGATTAAACATTTTTATCATTATTTTTAACTGTGGGTAGAATACATGTAACATCAAATTTACTATCACAACCATTTTAAGTGACAGTTCAGTGGCATTCTGTAAATTCACACTATTGTGCAACCATCACCGCCATCTATCTCCAGAACTTCCCATCCTTCCTTTCCTCTAGGCCCTGGCAACCACCACTCTACTCTCTGGCTCTATAAATCAGACCACTCCTTGGTACCTCATGTAAGTGGAATCACAGTTATTTGTCCTTTTGTGACTGGCTTATTTCACCTGGCACAATGTCTTCAAGGTTCCTCTATGCTACAGCAAAACTTTTAAAACTAGTTTCCAAAGCAATAAAAACCAATTTCTTTGATAATGCTCTGAGAAATTAAAGCATCAGTGAATTTAACAGATACTAATTAAGAAAAATTAATGTTTCCCTCTCCCTCAACCATGATCAGGGTACAAAAGAATAAAGAGAAGAAGTCATAATTTTAAACTACTGAGAAAGGGTTTGTTGGTACTTTATAATGTACATGAAGGAAGGGGGAAACCCAGTTCTGTTCTTGAAAAATCCAAACCATTACCTTCCCTCTAAGGTTAGTGCACTTTTATGCTGCGCAGCAAAAGTCTATAAGAAAGGGCTTCTATAAATTCAGACTGTGTCTTTATTTTTTATTTTAAGGGTGAGGCCACACAAAAACAAAAGTGCTAACAAGTAGGTGTTCACAAAATACTGAGTCATGGTTAAATAGCTTATAAATCAGAAGTAAAAGAGCTTCCATTCAGTCACACAGAGCACAAGCAGAAAATACATGAAACCTGACCTTTACAATATACTTTGAAACGGTTCCCTTGGATGCAGCTTAAAAAAAAAAAGGGTTGCTGTGTGCCCTTCCATTGCCTTCCATTCTCTCACTTGGACTCTCTACCCTGAATAACCTGCATTTAATTCCATCTAAAACTCACAGAGGTCCCAGACAGCCTTTCAGTGGAGCCACTAAACAGACAAAGGACACCAGCCCTTTGAGGTATCAAAACACTACTCTGGTATCACAGTGCGCTGGTCCTCTGAATTCCAGTTACGATGCAACTAGAGTCACCCACAGAATTTTAACAAGAACTGACAACCAGTAGTGCCTCAAGTGTCCAGGTTTCTGATAAGCACTTAAGATTGACCTGTGCTTTTCACAGGCTCAAAATATTAACACCAGGAGTTCCCGTTGTGGTGCAGTGGTTAACGAATCCGACTAGGAACCATGAGGTTGCGAGTTCGGTCCCTGTCCTTGCTCAGTGGGTTAACGATCCGGCGTTGCCGTGAGCTGTGGTGTAGGTTGCAGACTCGGCTCAGATCCCTCGTTGCTGTGGCTCTGGCGTAGGCTGGTGGCTACAGCTCCGATTTGACTCCTAGCCTGGAAACCTCCATATGCCGCGGGAGCAGCCCAAGAAATAGCAAAAAAAAAAAAAAAAAAAATTAACACCAAAAAAAGGAAAAGTTTGCTTAAAACAAAGTCAGTTCTTTTATATGACAACTTTTATACACATTTTTTAAAAAGTGTTTTAGGCAAGACATTCATTTTTGTCTTATAAACTTTATACCATTTGGCATATCCAAAAATAAGTGATTACCACTAATATAAGACTATGTAAATGATGTTCCAACACAAAATTTCCCACTGTCCAAAATCATCTGCTTTTGTTGCTATTTTTCTAAATACTACGTAGTTTCCCCCTCTCAAAAGGAAGGGTATTAAATAAGTATCCAGTACTGCCATTATCTAAATTCTTTTTCTCTCCCTCCCCCCCTTTTTTTTTGTCTTTTGTCTTTTTAGGGCCTCACCCGAGGCATACGGAGGTTCCCAGGCTAGGGGTCTAATTGGAGCTGTAGCTGCTGACCTATACCAGAGCCACAGCAAGGTGGGATCTGAGCCACATCTGTGACCTACACCACAGCTCACGGAAACACCGGATTTTTAACCCACTGAGCGATTGAACCTGCATCCTCATGGTTCCTAGTTGGATTCGTTTCCGCTGCACTAAGACGGGATCTCCCCATTACCTAAATTCTTAATCTGCTACAAAAGCTACAGGCAACATCACAAATATGTATGTGTGTGTGTGTGCACATGTGCTACGAAACAATCAACAAATGAATTAACCTAGTAAAAAGAAAAGCACATATAATCCTTATAAAAACAGGAGTTCCCATCGTGGCGCAGTGGTTAACGAACCCGACTAGGAACCATGAGGTTGCGGGTTCGGTCCCTGCCCTTGCTCAGTGGGTTAAGGATCCGGTGTTGCCGTGAGCTGTGGTGTAGGTTGCAGACGTGGCTGGGATCCCGCGTTGCTGTGGCTCTGGCGTAGGCTGGCGGCTACAGCTCCGATTCAACCCCTAGCCTGGGAACCTCCATATGCCGCGGAATTGGCCCAAGAAATAGCAAATAGACAAACAAACAAACAAACAAACAAAAAAGTCGTCTTGCCACTTTGTTATAGATTTCTTTCTGGTCTCCAAGAAACTGAGGTTGAAAGATACACATAAAAGATGAAAAGACAAGCCACTTTTTGCCCCCACCACCTCAATTTGCTTTGAAATTCATTAATTCAATAGACATCTGGAATAAGCAGCAGTGTTTTAGATAGGAAAGACTCCAAGATTTCTCCCAATCAAATATTCCATGATCACTATTTCCCAATACCACATGATTAGTGGTGATTCAACACCTGGAGACATCCTAAAAACTGTGTTACAAAAACAGTTAAGACATAAATTGAGTAACTGAACAGACACAGAAGAAAGGAATAACCTAGCTTTCAGTTGCCAACAGAAGTCTAGGACGTGTTAGAAGTTCTTTTACAAGAGACTTTTCCTGACATTAATCTGTGCTTCAAGCATGGAGATTAATAGCTACTGGATCTTAAACCATATGAGCCATTGTCACTTTAGCCAAAGCTAGCAAATTCAATGATTTCTGAAGATGTTGATTATTTTCAAAGTTATTCATCTTGGCCTGTTAGTTCAGCCACAGGTTAGAACAGTACAGGAGAAGGCAGCAGGAGATTTAAGCCTTAATTATCTTTACTCAGAAAATGGTTCAAACTTAAAATACTATCAGTCCACATGTTAATCTTCAAAAATGGGAGTGTTGATGCCTTAATAATACTGTTATAATGACTATATCTTAAAACCGTCAGTAGGGCTTTCAAGACTTTAGGACAGTGTAGGTTTAGTTTAATTTAGTCTAATTAAACTGGCTTCAACAGGGTATACCTATATACTTTTTAACTGAATTATTCCATGGAAATGTATTCCTCTTGTTCTTTCTTGCTTACACAGGTTGATAAATGTTAAAATGTCATCTAAACCTAGCACTAAGTCTTTTTCTTTTTTATGGCCACACCGGTAGCATACTGAAGTTCTCAGGCTAGGGGTCGAAGAGGGGCTGCAGCTGTCGGCCTAAACCATAGCCACCACAATGTGGGATCGAGCCGCATCTTCGACCTACACCACAACTCACAGAAACGCTGGATCCTTAACCCACTGAGTAAGGCCATGGATCAAAAATACAGTTGATTTGTTATAGTTAAAAGCCTTGATCATGAAGAAAAAAAGTGGACTTGAAATGACAAACTTTATTTATTTAGTCCATGAGGAAATTTACAAAAGTGTATTTTTGTATAGTTTTTTATATTTCTGCATCCTCATGGACACTATGTTGGGTGCTTAACCTGCTAAGCCATGGCAGGAACTCCCACCACCAAGTCTTTATATGTTTAACTTTCCCCTTATCGCCTATATTTCAAAGCTTTTGATAGTCCTATTTTTTCCTGCAAATCAAGTCCTATGGAAAACAGGAAAAAAAAAAAAAGCAACTTCATGCTTTCTTTATGCCAATGTTGAATTCTACAGTTTAATTTGATATATAAGCTAAAAACAGAATTTATTATTTTTAGGGTAGATACAATAATTGAATCAACTTATGAGGGGGTCTCAATTTATGAGGGGTCTCTCTATGGGATGGATTTGTAAACTGTCAGCCTACAAACATCTACTCAAAAACATCTGTGTTTTAAGTATTTCATGAAAGTGCTGCTAAAATTCCAAATAGTCTCAAGT
The DNA here is from genome assembly GCF_016906955.1 of Phacochoerus africanus. Classification (NCBI taxonomy): domain Eukaryota; kingdom Metazoa; phylum Chordata; class Mammalia; order Artiodactyla; family Suidae; genus Phacochoerus; species Phacochoerus africanus. The sequence continues at coordinate 34,737,100 of NC_062552.1, read as the reverse complement.
CACCAATAGCTCAAAATTCTGTTACCATCTAACACTAAAATGACATCTACACACAATTACAAAATCTTACATTTTCCTCATAATCTTCAAGTATCTTTGGAGCAAGGCCTCTATTACACTGAAAACTTGGTTTGATATATTAGAGGCTAACAGAGGTATGGTTTTATACACCCTCACCTTCCTAAACATGAATAATTCAAAATTTGGAAACTGCAGCAGAATTTAGGCTAGAGAAACTTAAAGAATTTTGCTAACAAGTCTTGATCATGAAGAAAAAAAGTGGATTTGAAATGACAAACTTTTAAATTTATTTAGTCCATGAGGAAATTTATAAAACTATATTTTATGGAGGCATATTTACCCTTTTTTCCCCTCAAAAGTGCTGATCTTTAGTAATGGCTCTTCTTTGTGAGTCAGAGTTAAAACCATCTCTCTTACTCCCAAATGAGTGTCAGTCCCACTCAGAGGTGCCATGTTTTATTTAAAACATACTCTTTCTCAGTAACCACTTTGTTCTAATTGGCAAGGCAAAGCCAGGTCCCCAAAGCACAAAGCTCGTTATATTCAGTTTGGATTACAAAAACACACAATGAAACAAACTGCATCGAAATGTACAAATTAACAGTGCAGGAATATGGGACAGGAGGGTAGAATTAGATTGTAATATGGAACAAAATCCACAGGGAGGCTGGGGAACAAATCACTAGTATCTCTATAAACTATACGAGGTTTCAAAATGAGCAAATACACAAGGCAGCCGATAGGCTCTTCCATAACTCAACCAAATTGCTTAAATATGGATACAACAAAAGAAGACTTTTTCCCAACACCTATTATGCACACATGTATGAGAGAATGGGAATACCAAGAAGGCTTAACAAATGAAACGTGCAGGCTGCACTGTCCAAATATGAAACTCATCTTTGCCTTCACAATGACAATGTGCAAAACAGCCTTGCAATTAAATCACACCTCCAAACATTTTTTTTTTTAATCTGAGAAGCAAAAACACAGGAGACTAAATTAGAAATAGTACTTCACTACACAGTGCAGAGAGCAAGGTTAATGAGCTAAAAGTTATATGAACAAGAACAAGAAAGATATAAAGAAATAAAGATCCCACCACCAAATTAGAAAATGCGTTAGACAAAAACACTCCCCCCACCACACATGTGCCCCTTTTCCCAAATTAGCCACTTTGTGAAGCTTCCAGCACTGTTTTTGATTCTCCCTTGAGATCTAAAGACAAACTGCAACTGAACTAAACGAAAGGAGAATAAGAAAAGGGTATAACCATAATGCAATTCATCTCTGGCAACAGTGAATAGCGGTAGAAGACTGGGACTGGTGTCTAAACATCTAAAATCAAATTTCAGGAGTTCCCGTCGTGGCGCAGTGGTTAATGAATCCGACTAGGAACCATGAGGTTGCGGGTTCGGTCCCTGCCCTTGCTCAGTGGGTTAACGATCCGGCGTTTCCGTGAGCTGTGGTGTAGGTTGCAGGCGAGGCTCAGATCCCGAGTTGCTGTGGCTCTGGCGTAGGCCGGTGGCTACAGCTCCAACTGGACCCCTAGCCTGGGAATCTCCATATGCCGCGGGAGCGGCCCAAGAAATAGCAAAAAGACCCAAAAAAATAAATAAATAAATAAATAAATAATGGAGTTCCCATCGTGACGCAGTGGTTAACAAACCCGACTAGGAACCATGAGGTTGCGGGTTTGGTCCCTGCCCTTGCTCAGTGGGTTAACGATCCGGCGTTGCCGTGAGCTGTGGTGTAGGTTGCAGACGCGGCTCGGATCCAGCGTTGCTGTGGCTCTGGCGTAGGCCAGTGGCTACAGCTCCGATTCAACCCCTAGCCTGGGAACCTCCATATGCCGCAGGAGCGGCCCAAGAAATAGCAACAACAACAACAACAACAACAAAATTTCAGCTCCCTGCTTTAAAATGTATTTATTTAATCCATACAAACTTCAGTTTCTGGGTTTTTTTGAGGGTTTTTTTTTTTTGGCAGGGGGGACATGCCACTAGCATGTGAAGGCCCCAGCCAGGGACTGAACCCAAACCATAGCAGCGACCCAAGCCAGTGCAACAAGAGTGCCAGATCCTTAACCCACTGCACCAGGGAATTCCACACTGCAGTTTATCTGTAACATGGAGATCCAAAATCATCAAAACTGAGAGGATCAAAAAGGATAATGTTGTGCAAAACAGCTTTATAACATAAAGGAGCTGCAGACATCTTAGTTATTACTGTTGTAATTACTTCATTTCAGGATTCTATTGCCTTTTTAAAAGCATCTGTTATATAGATGTAATTGCCCATGCCCTTCCTCCATCTTATTTCACAAACAGTAATTCTTGCTCCATTTCTATTTCAAGTATCCTTTTTTTGGCATTCCCTTTTTAAGATTTATATATGTCATTATATTTCTCCAAACCGTAAGTCTTAGGTTAAGGTTTTTTTTTTTTTCCTTGTCTATATCCAATACTTAGTCTAAAAGTAAATTAAGAAATTTAAACCTTTGGTAAATAGTTAAGATTGTTAACAGTTCTATTTTATACAGTAAGAATCAGCTAAATAGTGGGGCTTTTAAATGATGTAAAATTTTGTATTGTTAAAGATCAAAATTTCGTTATACATTAATGGCCTGAAAATAATGCCCTACCATTTTTTCCCACCATCCCTTCTATGGACTCAGGATTAAGTATAAGGGTATTATAACCAAGAAAACTATCAACAAGCAACCTGATCATAACCCTGTAATTCAAACACAATGGAGACAGCCAGTACTATAGTATGGTGGAGTCAAGACCAGTGAAACACAAAAAAAAAGTTTCATTGTGCTTTCCTTTTTTTTTTTTTTTTATTTTATTTTTTTGTCTTTTGTCTTGTTGTTGTTGTTGTTGTTGCTATTTCTTGGGCCGCTCCTGCGGCATATGGAGGTTCCCAGGCTAGGGGTTGAATCGGAGCTGCAGCCACCAGCCTACACCAGAGCCACAGCAACGCTGGATCCGAGCCGCGTCTGCAACCTACACCACAGCTCACGGCAACGCCGGATCGTTAACCCACTGAGCAAGGGCAGGGACCGAACCCGCAACCTCATGGTTCCTAGTCGGATTCGTTAACCACTGCGCCACGACGGGAACTCCTTTGTTTCTTTTTTTTTTTTTTTTTTTCGTTGTGCTTTCCTGAGTCTACCTGATAGTTATCCATTTTCCTGCCAAACCTAAAAGAAAGCCCATAAGAATAAGTGCTCATCTGATTTAGTTTATATTAGTCTTCTGAGAACATGAAACATCAGCATTTAACTCATGTCACCTTTCATGTCATAGAGGGCTGCCTTTATTATGTGGAAAGGGGCCAAACCACATCTAACCCGAGCAGGTCTCAAAACTAGGGGTCTCCAAGCCTCTTTCACGGAGGTGCACCATCAGCATAAAATTTGAACACACACCTCTTACACATCTATTTGTTTTAAGAATAGTTATATACTCCTGCAGCAGATTACCACCACCAACCCCCCAAAAAGTCCACCCGGAATCTATAATCTTATTGGGAGAAAGAATCTTGGCAAATATATTTAAGGATTTTGAGATAAGATCATCCTACATAAGGGTGGGGCCCTAAATTCAATGACACTTGGCCTTAGAAAAGACAGACACACAAGGGAGAAAGATATGAAAATTAAGGAGAGAGTGCAGTCATGTGTCCACAAGAAACGACAAGCAGCAACCAGAAGCTAGAAGAAGCATGGAACAGATTCTCTCCAGAGCCTCTGGAAGGCACCAAGCCTGCTCACGGGCATCATCATGTCTTGATTACAGACTTCTGACCTCCAGAACTCTGAGAGAATAAACTTTTACTGTTTTAAGCCACCAAATTTGTGACAATTTGTTATCGCAACTCTAGCAAACTAATACCAGTAAGATTATACACATTATAAAAATTAATAATCTTTAAAGAATGATAAAAATATATATAATATATAAGGAGAAATTCTAATATTTTCTCTTTACTGTCTCAACAGACAATCCTGCGCACCAGCGCAAAGACCACAGCTTTAGACCAGTATGTGGACAGAAGCAAAGCCAAATGACAGAACCAAACTATCTTAAAAGACTCAATGACTATTAAATTTCTTCCATTTTATCTCAAAGAATGACACATGGTCCCAATTTTTCTACTTAGCCTAAAAGAATCTGCCTTTCTGCTACTTACAGCACACAACATTTGGTTTCCCATTAGAAATGCAATGATTATTTCTGACATAATTTCCCTAACAACATCATTTTCAGCACAATGCTTCATTTATCTTGACTAGCATAATAATTAACCACACAATTTAAGAATGTTTATTAGTAAGACAGCAAACTGCTATAGACTAAGATCAGAAAGGGCTGCCAGAGTTCAGCTTTGCTAATCAGTTAAAGACTTGCTGCCCCGACTTGCTTTCATTTGACAGCAAGGAAGCTACACCACAAAGAAGAGGGTTTCTAATCCAGAAATAGTCTTAATATATTCAAGCGAGTGTTTAAAAAATACCAAAAAAAAAAAAAAAAAGAGAGAGAGCATGAGGTTATCACAACTGTGGTATAAAAACAGTAGCTGAAAACTATGTATATAAAATCTGCCCATCAACAGGGGACTAGATAAACTGGAGGAGCACAGTATGATCAGGGTGACCAATAATTTACCAACCACACTGGGACACTGAGGAATACAAAGGGATGTTATTGATTTTACTGGTACAAAAAGCATAAACTAAGACTTCTGGTAAACTAGGACTTTCATTATAATAGTGTAACAGTTTAAATTAACTAGAGCAACATGTGTCAACATGATTGATTTCTAAAAGCATTATTTAAAAAAATACAAGTTATAGGAGTTCCTGTGGTGGCGCAGTGGTTTACGAATCCGACTAGGAACCATGAGGTTGCAGGTTCAATCCCTGGCCTTGCTCAGTGGGTTAAGGATCCGGCATTGCTGTGAGCTGTGGTGTAGGTCACAGATGAGGCTCAGATCTGGCGTTGCTGTGGCTCTGGTGTAGGTCGGCAGCTACAGCTCCGATTCGACTGGACTGGACCCCTAGCCTGGGAATGTAGTTTAACATCTCACTTATACATATTAAAAACAGAATTATATATTGTTTATATAAATACCCATTAATAAAAAGTATAAAAATAAGAAAGATGATGATTATCTCTGAGGATGAAAGAGGATGACTGGGGTAAAAGAAAACAGATTTTACAGGGTGAAGCGGGAGGGGGGAGGGAAGGACAAATACTAATAAATATTAGTATTTGTTACTTCTGGGTTGGCTTCTGAGTGTTTATTATAGTACTTTCTATAATACTCTATATTTCAGACACCCACACTAGACATATATACCCACCAATGGATACAAAAGGTTTCAAAGAACCTGATAAGCTGAACTATCTCTTTTTAACAAACACATGCCAATGTGTGTGTTAAGTAGACTTGAGTAATCATTCTTGGGCTTTCCAGAAATCAAAGAATATAGAACAGTAACCAAGTTAACAGAATTACAAAGGCAGAAATACCCTATTCAAACGCTTCACTTTAAGAGCAGCAGCTGCCTTACTTCCAGGAAAAGGTGATTTGAAAAGTTAGGGTAGGACAAGCATACAGATTCCACTATACTGCTCAAACCTCACTGTGCCATAAAACAACTCATTAGAGTGAGTATTTTGTTTTAAACTATTTTACTGATGGGTACAGGGTTCCCACAATTTTTATAAGGAAACACGCTTACAAGAAGTGCTTAAATTTTTCAGGTTCACTCTGTTCCTTTTACTGTAGATGCTCAAAATTCAGCTGTATCCTAAATTCTTCCCTTTCGATGCTGACTAGAATGAAGCGGCTTCTATTCTAAACTTATAACAGGAAACAGAAGCAGAAAAGAAATTAGACTGCAACTCCAAAGCAGTAAGAGTTCCAGGTTCATAAGGAAACATTTTAGTTAACTTGCTATGAAATGGGAATGTTATCTTGTTCTAGAAATTACCATGAAACTCAAGTCACCTTGAGGAAAAACATTTGCTTTTAACTATCATTCCACCTCAGGCCCACCACTGCTCTATCACTTACCTCTGATGTCAATATTGAGATTCTCCATGTTACAAGCTACAGCCAACTTTATTTTGCTTATTGAACAAAGAAACTAAACACTTCTGGAGCCCATCAAACATACAATTTTATCATTTTTTTAATTTTATAATTTTTATACTTATATTAATAATAAAGACAAAATCAAAGATAATTAAAATCTCCCCAAATACTTCTACTCTGACACTACTAAACTTGTTTTTCATGTACCTTCATTCAGCTTTATCCCATGCAACTATATACATACAAATTATGTGTAGTCTAACTAAAACCAATATATAACATGTACTGCTTTGCAGTCTCTCAGTCAGCATTTAATTAATGCCTATATGCTATTTATTAAAGGGAAAAGAATGCCAAACAAGCTAATGGCACTAAGCACATATATTCTGAAATTCTATTATTCAATAACCATTTTGGATTTACACAGATTAGCCAGCTAAACAAGCCTGGTAATGTTGAGACTGGATACAAAGTATGCAGCAATGAAGAAAATGAAATCTTGCTTTAATACTGGCTATTTCAATCCCTGACAGCCTCTCCAAAATCCATTTTAAATTTAAAGCAACTATATGACAATATTAAGAAAGAATGAAAGTGAAAATGAAATTACTAAACAGATTTAATTAATGTTCTCCCAACTGACAAAGACTAGTAAAAGAAATATATTAATTTATAACAATATTTTCTCAATGTTAAATACCAGAACCTAGCACCTAAGGTTACTCATTTGAATGGGTACATAAAAACACATTCCTATAAAACCAAGTACACAGCTCTAGAGTCATATGTTTCCTACATAACATGTATCATTTTCTTTATTTTACTGCAATATTTTTCACCACTAACAAGGCCTAAGGCAGCTAACCATCAAATATAAGCTTGCTTAGCTATCTTTCCATTTATTATGAAAAGTCACATTTAAAGTAACTTTCAGGAGTTCCCACTGTTGTACAATAGGATTGGCAGTATGTCTGGAGCTGGATAGATCCCGGCCCCACACAGTGGGTTAAGGATCCTGCGTTGCCATGGCTGCAGCATAGGTTGCAACTGAGGTTCAGATCTGATCCCTGGCCCTGAACTCCATATGCCATGGGGCAGCCAAAAGTGGGGGAGGGAATAGTTTTCAGAAAATTAAATAACTTCACCATTAGCTTATAATTTAAGAAATGCTTTATCCACTTTAATCTTCAACTGAGACTCCTACACTTTAGTTTCAATTGTATCCTTTTCCATAAATCAACATAAGTAATACATTAAAAGCATTCCTCTTTAAAGGAACTATTTTGTAATAGGTAAAAGAAGCAAGCTTCTTGCACTGTGAATAATCATCTCTCCCTTATTTTTCCAATTTATGTGAATCATGGAATAGCATGTTTCTTAAAAGTTAGGCTAAAATGGAACAATATGTTCAAATCATGTCTATGGTTTAAAAGAAACTGCTTACTTTGATTTCTCAATGAGGTACTATTTTTTGCCTATAAATATTAGACATAATAGTGTTCATTTTTACAGAAATTACTGAAAATTATTAAAAATCACATACACACAGTCTAAAAGTCCACAAGAAGTTACTGGTTCTTTTCACACTGAGCACTTGTTAAAGTGTGTCTTCCTTTTTTAAATTTTTTTTTTGTCTTTTTAGGGCCACACTCTCAGCATATGGAGGTTCCCAGGGTAGGGGTCTAATCAGAGCTATAGCTGCCAGCCTAGACCAAAGCCACAGCAACACAGGATCCAAGCCGCATATGCAATCTACACCATAGCTCACGGCAACGGCGGATCCTTAACCCACTGCTAGAGGCCAGGGATCGAACCTGTGTCCTCATGGATACTAGTCAGGTTTGTTAACCACTGAGCCATGATGGGAACTCCAAGTTTGTCTTCAGATAAGTAACTGTCACCAGTGCTACTACGCAAAGACTCTCCCATCCCTTGGGACATATCTTCAGGCTCACTCCCTTATAAAGCACAAAATAGTCTACGGATTAAAGCTGCCTCCTATTTACCACACTCCTCTGTCCCCCGCAGGAAGCATTTCTCAGGGTGGTAGGAAAAATGACACATTGCTAGAAGAGTTACTTCGGTCAGTTCTTTAAAATTTCTGGGAGTTCCCGTCGTGGCACAGTGGTTAACGAATCTGACTAGGAACCATGAGGTTGCGGGTTCGGTCCCTGCCCTTGCTCAGTGGGTTAACCATCCGGCGTTGTCGTGAGCTGTGGTGTAGGTTGCAGACGCGGCTTGGATCCCGGATCCCGCGTTGCTTGTGGCTCTGGCGTAGGCCGGTGGCTACAGCTCCAATTCGACCCCTAGCCTGGGAACCTCCATATGCCACGGGAGCGGCCCAAAGAAATAGCAAAAAGACAAAAAATAAATAAATAAATTGCTGCCTTCTCCTTTAAAAAAAATAAATTAAATAAATAAATAAAATAATAATAATAAAATTTCTGACTTCCCACTTGTGATCATCCCATTTGGTGTTTCTGTCATGCATACTTTTTTTTATTTAGAAAATCCATTCTGTGAAAAAGACTGCTTTAAATGATAGCTGGGCTTCAACATGGTATACTACAAGGAGTTGTTGTGAATTTAGTACTAAATGTCCCTAAATATCAGAGCAGTTGGTAACTTTAACTCAAAATACATAAATTGGGTTTGTACTCAAACAGAAAATAATACCAGGGGCATTTCTACTTTCCAAAGAGGCAGGAGAATCCTTCAGATGCTATGCTTAACTTTTCATATATCTTTAACACAGACAGGAGTAGGTATCTGGGTTTAGTTTGTGCTTTCACACACACAACAAAAATCACATAATCTAAATTAGTCAAGAGCTCAGAATGAACAAAGAACCTAAGAAATAAGCTGGTTAACACCATGCCTAAAGACAGAAAGGAAATATGCCCTGTTATGCAAAGAAAATGACATCTCAAGTAACTTAACGACTTTCCAAAGAATTTCTGCAATTCGATGGTTTTAAAATTTTTAAACCATATCACATAGTAGCATATACTTCACAATCCATTACATATTATTTTCATTTATATACGTAACTCAAAAGTTTCACAAACAATACTTACCCTTAATATTTGTGATACACTCATTATTTTCTATTGTACTCAATTTGTTTCAACTTTTTTATTATCATTATTATTATTATTAAGGCCGCACCCGCAGCACATGGAAGTTCCCAGGCTAGGGGTCTAATTGGAGCTGCAGCTGCAGGTCTACACCACAGCCACAGCAACGCAGGATCTGAGCCACATCTGTGACTTACACCACAGATCATGGCATTGTCAGAACCTTAGCCCACTGATCCAGGCCAGGACTGAACCCTCGATCTCACGGATACCAGTCAGGTTTCGTTACTGCTAAGTCACAATGGGAACTCCCTGTACTCAATTTTTAAATACTAATTATGATCCACCGAATTGATTTCTCTATCTGCTAGTCAATCATAACACACATAGTTTGAAAAACTGCATTAAAAATAGTGTTTCAACCAATAAGTGTTTTTATCACCATAACACAAGTATCATGTCATGAAATTTGTTGCTTTCTATTATAGATATTTACTGATTCTTTCAGTAAAGTTATACAAAAAATATATATAAAATGTTTAATGAAAAAATAGTATGACAGATAGAATATTATAATGGGAATAGCAAAGCCAAAACTAAACCAAAAAAAGATCCTCAGATAGCTTTAAAAATTGGCAAGACCTGTGGAAAGATCAATTACTTACATTCAATGGTGATAAAATGCCATCCTTTTCAATGGTTTATACATTTTTTCCATAGCTTTAAATAAGCTGCAAATCTTATAAGCAAGTCCTTACTTCAGTAATAATATTTTTAAAATTAACACTCTTGACTGAGAAGGATCAACTCAAAGACTGAATAAACTTTACCCAAAATTACAGCTGTTTCTGGCTTCTGCTCACAGAATAGTCTTAGTCTAAAAAAGAGACACCAAAATTTCCAAACTAATGTACAGATTTGATTTGAGGAAGGAAAATACAGAACATGTTGAAAGGGGAACTGATGGGGAAGGGAGAATAGCAAAAGAACGGGGGGGGGGGGAATGTAGTATGGTAAAATTAACTGTTTTTTCCTTTTTTGGTCACATCTATAGCATATGGAAGTTCCCAGGCCAGCAATCAAATCTGAGCCACATCTGTGACCTACACCACAACTGGAGCAATGCTGGATCCTTAACCCACTGTGCTGGGCGGGGGATGGAACTGGCAACGCTGCAGCAACAAGCTGGGTCATTAACCCACTGCACCACAGCAGGAACTCCTGTAAAATTAACTTTTGCCCTTTTTTTTCCTTCTTTTTTTTTTTAGGGCTGCACCCACAGCATATGGAGGTTCCCAGGATCTAATCGGAGCTACACCTGCCAGCCTGCACCACTGCAGCACAGGAATCTGAGCCACATCTGCAACCTACACCACAGCTCACAGCAACACCAGATCCTTAACCCACTGAGCAAGGCCAGGGATCAAACCCACAACCTCATGGTTACTAGTCGGATTCATTTCACAATGGGAATTCCATTGCCTTTTTTTTTTTTTTAAGACTAAATAATAACCTCAGATAAAGAGAATATAGTAGAACGTTTTAAATCCATTGTACTTCAAATCACAGTACCAGAGTCAACACTTATTGGTGCTTCCCTAGAATACTTCCTGTTAAGTGTCCTAGTGATCCTGGCATAGAAAATCTTGGATGATAAGATCTTCAAGTCGAAAGAAGTTTAAGGCTAAAATATTACACATGGGGGTCGGGGAAACGACACACACTTCTAATGGTCTTAAATGATTTCAGCCAGGCCAAACTAGGGTACAAGATGAGAGCTGTCAAGAACACTACCCTCCCTTAAAGAGAAGGATTCTGGTTGAGCTGCAAGCCTGTAGGAATAACAAATCCAGCCAAGTCAGACACTCTTCTGCTTTACAGCAAACGGCTACCACAGACATTTCTAAAAATTCAGAGAAACACTATTATTTGGCATATAATTTACCAGCAGCTAAGATTTCAATGGTTTATAAGTAACTCTCACTTTCCATATACTCTCTCCTTTCCCTTCTTAGTCCCTTCCTCTGACTTTAAACAGCCCAGCAAACTTTCACAAAGAGAAAATATCTGAAGTGACAGAAGTACTTGAAGGTGTGTACTCACCATTAAGTAGACTATTTCATCAGAGAAACAATTATCAAAGTTAACTTTAAACTAGCACCCAAGGTTTCTAAGCCAGCACCTTATTATCTCAACAGGACTTTAAACATGTCTTTACTCATTTCACTCAATTTTACGTAAGCAAGTTATAACAAACTCATTTTGCCACCACATAATCTTAAAAAGGAATCCTACAAAATCTCTTTAACTAACCTAATGGTATACAATAGCTATTTTCAAGTAACTTTTCCACCTTTTTAAGTACACTATACATTTGATACACTTTAAAAGACTATTTAAGCTCACTGTGGCTTTGGCCAAAGTAATCTTCAGCTGTCTTGCATATCTCCTGCCTCTGCTCCAATAATACATTTCTATACTGCATCTCTGAAACAGGAGAGAAGGGGGCAGGGCACAGCCTTTAAAAGCATGACATAGCCATTGAGGATACAATAAAAACTGGTTAGAACCAACTAGATCCAAGATGGCAGAAGATTCAACTTCCAATGGACCTTGAGCCTCATTATACAACTCACTGTAATACATTAGCAGCCAAGTGACAAGCCCACAGGTGCCATGACAGTTCCCTAGCTGATCATAAAATGCCAACAAATGGGTGGTGGCCCAATTCCTAGAAATCCCCCAGTTCTTCCCCCAAATAGTTGGAATAATCCTCCTACTCCTACTTTGCCTACGATATTACCCAGACCATAAAAACTAACCACCCCATATCTCAGGACACATTCTTGCCTTTTGAGGCAGAAGTGCATTCTATTTATGGACTATGCACTTTCCAACTGACTCTTGCCTTCTGAGACCACCTACACTCTAATTCTCTCAATAAATCTACTTCTTACCGATCACTTTGCCCCTCTAAATTCCTTCTGTGCTGAGGCATAAAGAACCTGAACTTAAGTTCTGAGACCAGGTGTGTGATTTTTAATTCAAAATCAGTGGGTTCAAGTCCCAATATGAGTTGTACAGTTTCACCTTCATACAGAAATAAAATCCACAAATGTATCTTTAGAGTTCAATGATCTTTTTGCTTTTAAATTTCAAAAAACACCAAATGCTGCTTCATCAAGCAGGATGATGTTTACTAGCTACTGCTTTCAACGAATGTTGGGGAAATCAGGAGTGTGGGGGTAAAGGTAAAGAGGAAATGAGGGAGTGTTTCTTTACATACTTTGAAATAGCCTCTTAGCATTTTTAAAAGAAAAAATGGCAAAGCTGTGTAAAGAGTATATTGACACAGACCACCAGAGATACAATAAATAATGGTAACTATAGAAAATAAAACTACAAGTCCAAAGAAACACAAAGATCATGGTTGAACTGTCTTCATCAACAGTTTTTTAAACTTTATGTTTACTTAGGGACATGAGACAGTTCTTTGAGTACTGATGTTGTAGGAGAAAATGTCCCAATAAAAATGTAGAAAGGAGAGACCCCGGCCATGATGACTAAGCAAAGTCTAGCCAACTGTCCCACCACCCCTCCCCCACACATCTGCTTCTGTAAATTTGTTTCCGCATCTACTACCTTGCCTGACGTCACTCCGGTCCAACTAGCCAAGCATGGACCCGGAAGACGTAGCACATAAAAGCCTTGTGAAACCCTTCTTCCGGGCTCAGACTCTGGAGATCAATCTCCTCTGAGCCCGCCGGCGTAATAAACCTGAGTTCTCCAACTCTCCTAGTGCTCGCTTGGTTTCTCGCCGGGTAAAAGAGCTGATCCACTGCAGCCACAGAGCTGCCGGAGCTGGTACACTACAGCCACAGGGCTGTCGCCAGAGCTGATACGCTGCAGCGCAGGGCTGCTGGGTATCTGCCGTAACAATGTGAACCACCTGACCTAAAGGTGCCTAGCTTCTCCCAGAACACACTTTAGTGAATTTTAAGAGGGAACTAGCTCCATATGGAGACAGACCTAAAATCTAATACACATTTTCTCTCACTGCTACTTCATCTTTACTATAAACTATTATCAGTGAGGAAGCATTTCTTCAGATCTATAATTGCATACATGCAGAGTAATTAGGAAAAACAGAATATATTCACTTAACATGGCAGAGATACTCTTAAAAGCTGAGTTAAAAACTAAACTTAAGAGTTATTTTTGCCTTTAAAAAACCCGAAGTATTTCACAAATTCCGAATTTTAACAGATACAAATTGCCACTCCGTCCCTCCCAACTCCATCCCACCTATCCTCTAGTTTAGGCATAAACGTAAAGGTCTAAAACTTACACTACAATTAGTTCCTTGTCCAAATACCACAATGACTAGAAGACGAAAACTGTCATAGATTCTCTCTTTGACCAAATTCTAGCCAGGCTCCTCTAAGCCCTCCTTTCAACTACGCCTCGACCCTGTCCTATAAAAACTACAGATTCTAAAGACAAATGATTTTGTACATGCATGTCACCCTACATTAAGAGATTTAAACAACCACTAAGTTTTAACAGCTCAATGACCCTAGCCCTTCTTAAAGTGCCAGTTTTAGAAAGCTCAAAGCTTCCAACAGAATTTAAGGTTCGTTCTAGTCAACACCTGACTACAGGCCCCTGGCCACCCAAACTGAGAGCATTTACAATTTATTTATTTATTTTTGTCTTTGTTGTTGTTGTTATTTCTTGGGCCGCTCCCGCGGCATATGGAGGTTCCCAGGCTAGGGGTTGAATCGGAGCTGTAGCCACCGGCCTACGCCAAAGCCACAGCAACGCGGGATCCGAGCCGCGTCTGCAACCTACACCACAGCTCACGGCAACGCCGGATCGTTAACCCACTGAGCAAGGGCAGGGACTGAACCCACAACCTCAAGGTTCCTAGTCGGATTCACGCCAAGACGGGAACTCCGCATTTACAATTTAAAACTCTGAATCCTTCTTTTATCCCTTTGAGATGTATATGTTATCTCCTACAACTCAGTCACTCAGGAGTGTCTTTCTCAAGGACAAGAAAGCCATTCCTTTAAAAGGCAGTCATCAGGAAGGGTAGAGCCTCAATCTCTTAGTTTCAGTAGGAGGATAAAATCCTAACTTCAACAACTGTCAACTAACAGACAGAGAAGGCCTAATCATCATTTACAGTAACCAAACCTTTGTAATCTTTCTACTCCTCTGATTACCTGAGCCAAGCTAGCAGCCCCTCCCCTACTCCCCCATTCTCCCTTTCAAATGCCCAAGCCCCTCTGCACAAGTCCCCTCTCCGGCACTGCAGCTTGAGACAGAGTAGGACCCTTACGGAGGCCTCCTTGGGCACAAAAGCCTTTCCTGGTCCTCGTTTCTTATTTGCAGGAAAAAGGCTTCAGCCTCCTAGACCTTGCTGAAAATCAATCAGCAGATGCAAACAGCTGCTCATCAGGGAAGTAAGGTGATGCAGAAACCTACGGTGAACAATCAAGAAACTTTAGTGCAGCGATTAAAACAGGATCCTGGGTCCTCCTCAAGGAATATACATAACAATATCTTTGAGTCCTTCTGCGGTGGGGGGCGTGGGCGCTCCCTACCCAGGCGGAAAAAGGCAACTTTGGGCTGAGCACAAGATTCCTGTTACCTCACCACCCAACCACCAATAAGGAAGAAAGTCATACCTTAAATTTTGCCTACAAAAACTTCCTGAAAACCATCAAGGAGTTTGGGGTTTTTGGAGCACAAGCCGCCCTTCCTCCTTGGTTGACCCTTCAATAAAACCTTTCTTGGCTCCAAACTCTGACACTTTAGTTTGTTTGGCCTCACTGTGCATTGGGGCACATGAACTTGCTTTGAGTTCGGAAACAAGAATATTACTGATTAAAATCTGTCCTTGTGTCCAAAAGATTGAAGTAATAAAAAGTAATAAACACATCACAATTAGTAAAGACTTATTTTATGTAAGATTAGATGTGAAGGTCTTTAAAAACAAAACAAAGCAAAACAAAACAAAACACAACCCTGAAATTTTCCATTTCCTGAAGGAGCCATAATTCAAAGCATCAACCAATCAGCATTGAGGGGGTGGAAAGGGCCCTTGGCAACATCAAGCCTAAACCCTCTGTGTTACAAATGATGAATCTAATGCCCAAAGAGATTAAGTGACTTACCAGAGGTGATTTCAATGAGGGATTGGATTAATAAGGGCTAATTCATATTATTTTCTTCCTGACTCCAACATGAAAATATTCTTTCTCTTGTATTCTCATGGGTAAAAGCAACATTCACCATTAATCAGTTAAATCATGATCAGAGATGCACATATATTATCCTACTACAACATGAATTCCACTATATGCCAATTCCACTATACACCAACAACTGTAAACTGAGGAAAGTTTGTTTGGTACAAGCACACGTGAGATTTCATTTCACTCATTTCAAGAGCAAATATATGAAGCACCTTGGTGAGGAGAAACTGCTTTCACACACAAGCAAAGAAAATAAAAACCCATGCATAAACCCAAAGGAGGGTAATAGACAATCTTAAAAACAACCAAAAGAAGAAAATTAAAAATAAATTAAAAATCCTTTTCTGCACTTACCAGCAAAGCATTTGGAACAGAGATTCATAGTCTTGCTGGACCTGGGGCAAAAAAGAAAAAGAAAGAAAAGAAAGAAAAGCTAAAAATTCAGTTGTCACTCTAATCAAAACAAAGATGTCTGAAATATAGGTGAAAAATGTCCTGGCCAGGCAACTGAATAAATTAATGTTATGTCTGTATTCAGCCAATCCTCCCCCACAACAAAACAAAAACAACAAAAAAATAGCAATGCTTGTTTACGTGTATGTTTGTTATCTGTGAGTTAGCAATGCTTTGTTTTTTGTGACTTGCAACTTATGCAGAGCCAAGTTTAGAAATACTATACTATGCCTGGAAGATAACAGAGGAGTCAATTTATTCCACATGATTACCTCATTCCCTGTGTTTACACTGGAACATACACCACAAAATCATGACTTAAAAGGAGAGAAAAGTCTCTCTGAAAGGGGGTAAAATTTGCTCCTCATTTACACACTCAATTACCTCTACAACAATACCTGAACTTTTGGTCTTCTTTCCCCTCACTCTAGTTCAATTTCAGATTCTGGACACATTATGGCCATGTTGTTTAAAATCCTTTCTTCATATGTTCCCATTCAAATTATTTCTCATGTCCTTTCATCTGTTAATAACAGCTACAATTCACTGAGTACTGACTTGGATGGGCACTTTACATTATCTTATTAATCTTCCCAACATCTCTGAGATTGGGTATTACCATATTTCTTTGTTTCTAAAATGCACTTTAAAAAAAAACTTTAATATTTCTATAGCCAATAAGCATCATACAATTGGCTACCAGTGATGAATAATTTAAGGAGGAAATGTTTCCACCACCTCCTCCAAGGTATTATTAAATTGAAGGGTCTTAGAAATCAAGGACATACAGTTTCATCCCCATTTAACAGGTGAGCAGCTTGCCCATGGTCACATAACTGGAGAACGAACTGCAGAGGAAGTGTCTGACCTAGGGTCTGAGCTAACTCCAAAGGCCATCCTAACTGCAAAAACCTCCTAGAATACTCTTTCTTCAGTAAGCAGACCTATCTACAGCCTCATTCCTCAACAACTCCCCTCCCATTATCTGAGCCTTTGCCTAGAGCCCTTCCTACACATGAACTAGGCAACTATCTTCTTCCCTCTGCAGCAAATTTTACAATTAATTGAAGACTCCCTCAGGAAGTATTCCCTGATGATTATGACTGTTCTTCACTGTACTGTCAGTAATTGTTACAGTAATTGTTACAGGATGATAAAATGAGGAGGGGGGAGTGAGAGGAGGTGGAAGGTGGGAAGGGGTCACTACAGATGCTATCTTAATAGGCAGATCTTTCCTTAGGACTCTGCTTAATATAAAGACATCAAAGGGAGTAAGGAAATTTAAGTATCAATAGAATGAATTAACAAAGAGATGTATTAACAGTGACACCTAACATTTTTCAGACACCTACTATGTGGCAAGTGTAATAGCAGATGCCTCTGACCTTACTTTACCAAAGAGGAAAACAGAGGCTACACAAGAGGGTACTTTACTTGCTAAGGTTATGGAAATATTAAGCAGATGAACCTGGTCTAATTCCAAAATCTGTGCTCTTTCACCATGTCAAACTAGGGCCTCTGCCTCAAAACAGAAGCTGAGGGGAACACACTGGTGGTTAGGGAGAACAGTCCTACAGCTAACGATTTAATCTATGGGGTTCTAGTCAGCTCCAGGAGAAAATAAAGCCTTTCATCTGGAGGAAGCACAAGCCTGGCCCTCCTCTACAAATACACACACACACGGGGAAGTAACCCAAGGCTGCCAGCCATTTCAGTTCCAACTCAAGGAAGTACTGGGGATGAAGGAATTCCTTGGCTGCTAGAACCCCACCCACTGCCAAGGGAATAAGGTCTCTTCCTGAAATGGTTGCTCTCTCTCATTCTCGCTCTGCCACAAAGAGCCAGAGGTAACCTGTTTATGCTCTCCTGCTATCCCGATAAGGGAAAGCCTGGAAAGAAGAACTGAGGGCAGCTCAGCACCAAGTGTACCAGTTTTAACATCTGTGTTTCATAAGGCTGGTAAGAAAAACGGCAAAATAGCATTGTTTTTCCTGCATGGTCTTATTTCTCTTCAGACAGCTGATGTTTTTAAAATACCCACTATACCTATGTAGTACCTAAATGACATCCATTCTACTTTCTGAGTAGAAACTTAGTTATCAATCAGGTTAAGAAAGAAATAATACAGCTACTGATATTATTAATCAAAACAGAGATGTCTGAAATCTGGGGGGGGGGGGACAAACTTTGGCTATAAAATAATAGCTACTAGTAATGGCAACTTGGATCACAAAGTCAACAACACTGAACTTGAAAGAAATGGCAGAGGCTTCTGGGAACGTTGCTCCTTTCTCAAGTTCAACATGTAAAACTTCAAGCTAACCACAGGCATAACACTCCTGACTGCCCAATAAAGCACAGTGTGAACAAACTACACAGTCCTGGAATAGACTAACTAGAGTTTCTCTATGTGGTAGCAAGCATGTAAGGTAGATATCATTCTCAACTGCTCCAAAGAAACTACTCTTATTGAAATCTCCGGGAATAAGCAATGAGATCCTGCTGTATAGCACTGGGAACTACTATCCAGTCACTTGTGATGGAGGATAATGTGAGAAAAAAGAATGTATATATGTATGTGTGACTGGATCACTCTGCTGTATAGTAGAAAATTGACAGAACACTGTAAACCAACTATAATGGAAAAAATAAAAATCATTTAAAAAAAAAAGAAAAGAAAAAGAAATCTCCGGGAGTTCCTGTTGTGGCTCAGCAGAAATGAATCCAACTAGTATCCATGAGGATGCAGGTTCGATTCCTGGCCTCGCTCACTGGGTTATGGATCCAGTGTTGCTGTGGTGTAGGCAGGCACCTGCAGCTCTGTTCGACCCCTAGCCTGGGAACTTCCACATGCTGCACCTGCGGCCCGAGAAAAGAAAGGGAGGGAGGGAGAAAGGCAGGGAGAAATCTCCAATGGCTACCATGTCTCTAAAACCAACGTTTAGTAGGTTGAATAATGGCCACCCAAAGATATCAAATCCTAATCCCTGGAAGCTGTAATCCCTGGAATTTATCTTACTTAGAAAAAAGGGTTAGGGTTAGGGTTTTGCAGATGAATTACGCTCAAGATTTCGAGCTTACTCTGTAATGACGAGGTGAGCTCGTTAATACAGGGTTAGGGCTTTGCAGATGAATTACGCTAAAGATTTCGAGCTTACTCTGTATTAACAAGGTGAGTTCTAAATGGCATTACAAGTATTTTTGTGAGAGTCAAAGGGAGTTTGGAAAGACACACAGAGGGGAAGGCAATGTGAAGATGTAGGAAGATATTGGCGGAATGTAGTCCATTACATACTAATACTACAATTTATATAGTTACTTTCTTACTGTTCAATGTTTAATCTTTGCTGCAGATTTTTTTTCTATCATAAATACTGCTATAATGAGCATTTTTTGGACATAAATCTTTGGTCATAAATCTCTAGCTGAATATCCTTCTTTAAAACTGACTCTGAGAGAGTCCCCATTGTGGCTCAGTGATAACGAACTCAACCAGTATCCTTAAGGATGAAGGTTTGATCCCTGGCCTTGCTCAGCAGGTTTAGGATCTATTGTTGCCATGAGCTAAGGTGGATACCACGTTGCTGTGGCTGTGGGGTAGGCCGGCAGCTGCAGCTCCAATTCAACCCCTAGCCTAGAAACTTTCATATGCTGCAGGTGTGGCCCTAAAAAAACCCAAAAAAACAAACAAACAAAAAAAAAAACTGACTCCAAGAAGGAGAACTACTAAAATGAAAAGGTATGATTTTGCTAAGTACTGCCAGATTATTTCCCAGGTAAGTTCTGCCAATTTACACTCTCATTAAAAGCATCTGAAAGTACTTTTTTAAATACACTCTCACCAACATTAAGTACTATTAATTGTCTCAAGAAACTGATAGAACATTCTTAATTTCTGAGAATGCTAGAAACAGTTTTCATATTTTATCATTCATTAAACACTACTACCTCTTGCCACCCAGGAAAACACACACATACCAGGTCCCTCCCCAAAATATCATAATACAAATAGGGAAACTAAAACCAATTACGTCACCATGTCAGTGAGGAAGAAAATGAGGCACAAGAAAGATAAAAAAGAGTCAAAAGGAAAAAAATAACGGTACCAATACATAAATATGCCAACCTATTCCAGCCTAATGTCCCTTAGTTTCTCTAGGTTAGGCGTGGATTACAAAATGTTTAAAAATCTTGACTACCAAGGGAATTCTTTTTTTTTTTTTGTCTTTTTGTTGTTGCTATTTCTTGGGCCGCTCCCGCGGCATATGGAGGTTCCCAGGCTAGGGGTTGAATCGGAGCTGTAGCCACCGGCCTACGCCAGAGCCACAGCAACGCGGGATCCGAGCCGCGTCTGCAACCTACACCACAGCTCACAGCAACGCCGGATCATTAACCCACTGAGCAAGGGCAGGGACCGAACCCGCAACCTCATGGTTCCTAGTCGGATTCGTTAACCACTGCGCCACAACGGGAACTCCCCAAGGGAATTCTTAATGAAGAGACTCAATCTGTAAAAATCAACTTGTCACATTTCCTAATGCAATCTTTTTTAATTTCCCAGAGGAAGGAGAGGAAGATGAGGAGAGATGGGCAGGGCTATGTATGTATGTGCAAACAATGAGAAGGAAAAACAAACCACAATGCCTCCTCCACTCTAAAAATCATTCCTGTCACCTTAGAAGTAAGATTAGATGATTAAAGACTAGTAACAATATGTGTGCCACCTCATACACTTACAACCAGAAAGTCTAACTTCCTACAACAGCTAGGTAACAGCAAACAACTCTACTAAATCATCACTCTTGCTCACTCCAGGCAAACAAGAGGGCCAGTTCAAAAAGGTGAAATCCTAGCTAGCAATGACAAAGGAGGCTTTCAACAGTGCATCCAGTCTGTCTGAACTGTTACACATCACTCTAAATCATTCAGACAATGTCTGCAAAGTTTTCTTTTTAAGAGAATATTGTAAAGGAAAAGATAAAATCGTTAATAAGGCAGATTAGTTTCTAGAATGTAGCAATAAGAATTATGCTACTTTAAAAGCTAATTTCTTTCTTTTTTTTGCCTTTTCCAGGGCCGCTCCCATGGCATATGGAGGTTCCTAGGGAAGGGGTCAGATCGAAGCTGTAGCCGCCAGCCTACGCCACAGCCACAGCAACACCAGATCCGAGCCATGTCTGCGACCTACACAACAGCTCACGGCAAAGCCGGATCCTTAACCCACTGGGCAAGTGCAGGGATCGAACCCACAACTTCAGAGTTCCTAGTCAGATTCGTTAACCACTGCGCCACGATGGGAACTCCTAAAAGCTAATTTCAATGTAATAATTTAGATTTCAGGTAGAGAACTGTAATGAACAGACTCTTAACATTTTATACCCAAATTCAAGGACAGTTAGGACACAGCATATGTCTCTGGTTTTATGTGTTCTAAGTCCCTGCGCTAAAAAGATACACAGATGTAAAACAAGTTCATATTTTCATCTGTGGCCCTGTACACATTACTGAAAGTTCAGACTAGCACTATCTAACAAGTAAAACAAGATTAGGCATGACGACCAATAAAGAAGTAAAAAGAGTAAAACTTAAAATATGTGGAGTTCCTGCCTCGGCACAATGGGATAGGTGGCATCTTGGGATGTGGGTTTGTTCCCCGGCCAGCACAGTGGGTTAAGGATCCAGCACTGCCGCAGCTGCAGCTTAAAGTCACAGCAGTGGCACCAATCTCTGGCCCAGAAACTCCACATGCCATAGAGCAGCCAAAAATGACACCCCTCCTAAAAAAAAAGTAAAGCCCTTATAGAAAAGCAGGAGGAAAAACAAAAACAAAAACAATGAATTGAATAAAAATGCCTAATACTTTTTCCAGGTAAGACAAACTTAATGACACTATCGATTCTAGCATGCATTGTATATAGTAACTGCAGCTGTCTTGCCATGTATGCCCAAACATAAAGAAAGGTTTTCTTCCCTAAAATTACCCTTCAAGAAGCAAGAACTGGTTTATAATTCAATCCTTACTTTTGAGATAGAGACCAATGACTTTATACTACATATCAACAAGAGAGAAAGAAAAAGAGAGACCTCAAAACCTAGAGGTGAAAACTCCAGGCCTGCAGTCATGCCCAAAGGAATGTCATTTGGGATTCCGAAGAGGAAGACTGTTAATGGAATCAAACTCCCAAAGACATCCATCCAGTCAGAGTCTGTGAAAGGGGCGAGAGAGTGAAGTTCTCATCTCTGGGCATAAACACTGAAGTCTGGAAAAACATCAGACAACACCAGTGCTGGATGCTTTGCCAAAGTTACTAAACCAAACAAGTTTTGAAAGGGGGTAAAATATAGTTTTCAACACAGATTAAATACTATTTCTAGAGTATGATCTCATGATTACAGAAGTGGTAGTAGCTGCCACTGAAAAAAGCCTTTGAAGATCATGTAGAAAGTAATGCAATAGAAGTTTTAGAAAGTTAGGAAGATCATAAATAACATCAAAATGACGGCAACTCTAATGCTATATGAATGAATTCTTGTGACTTCAGATGACATTCTCAGAAAGCAACATTTACAGGTGTTTAAAGTGCTCTGTCTCAACTTGTAAGGAAATGAATAACTGAAAAAGTATGGTCAGTGACCTTAAATATGGTTTTAATAAATAAATATTAAAGACATTCATAGCTATGAAGATGTGGAGCATTCAAATAAATTCCTCATAAAATGAGTGTGGAACAGTAGTATTTTAAATGTACATTAGGAGTGTGTTCAAATGCATATAATTTGATAATATAACCTACCATCCTAAATATGCATGTACAGTTATTACTAGGGTAAACTGAAAAGAGAATACACGAAATCTATTTTTTTTTACAACTGCATGTAAATCTAAATTATCTCAAAATGAAAAAGTTAAAGATTTTTTAAAATACATATGTAATTAATACTTTAATTAACTATTTAAATTTTTAATTAGTTAATCTATAACCCTAAGAGTTTCTATATTCATGTTAACCAAAACACATCTTTTTCTTATTGAAAAGCTGGAGGAATGCCTTGTATGTGGGTCTCTTTGTTTGCAAATATATATAATATTTTGGAAAATTCAAATGCTATATTAGAGTAAAACTAATGCTCAGCAGAATTCACTTTTGTAGGAGAGAAAATGGGGGGAGGGGAGATCCTAAGTCCCACTACCTAAATAAACAGAAACAGACTCACAAGACACAGAGAACAGACCTGTGGCTGCCAAGAGGGAGAGAGGGAGTGGGGTCAACTGGGAGTTTGGGGGTAGTCAATGGAAACTATTACATTTAGAATAGATAAGGAATGAAGTCCTACTGTAAAGAACAGGGAACTATATCTTATCTCTTGGGATAGACCATGATGGAAGATTATGTAAGAAAAGGAATGTATGTATCTGGATGACTGGATCTTTTTGCTGTATAGCAGAAATTGGTACAACATTGTAAATCAACTATAATCTATTAAAAAATTTATAAAAAATAAACTTCTCACCTGAGTTATTCCTATCCATTTTATTAAAGTTTTTTAGACTTGTACATCAAAGGAATGTACTTTCCGGAGTGATACAAGTGTTCTATATCTTAATCTGGGTGGTGATTACATAAGTGGATACATGTGCTTAAATTCATATATATTATACACATAAGATTATACACCCAAGATGTGCATTTTACTACATATATAGTTCAATAAAGCACTACTAGTACAAAAAATAATTCTTAAAATTCTCTACTACATTAAGTACTACTGGTTCATCACAAACGGAATTCTTTGTGTTGCTATGAAAACAACACACAGAGAATTCCCAACCATGTGGTACAGGAATAACTATCTGAGAATTAAACTGAGAACAGAAAATTTAAGAGCGCTAACAATGAGGTATTCCCTGTTCTTATTCTTCTCCTGGCTAGCCATGCCCGCTGCTGCAAATAGGGTTAGGAGACACTACATTTATGGGGGTCAGAGTGTTTTCACCTAAATGGTGGTCAAAATAATTAAATGGTTATGGAACTTCTGTAATGGGTTAATAACTAAAGAACCACTTCTTCTAAGGAATAATACTGAGGCTTGCATTTTCCATCATTTTTGCAACCATCATTACATAAAAACTATTTTAGAATTATATATGTACATATTATATATGTCTTATATATTACATAGGACAGCTACCCAAGTGGCAAATATTTCTGCTTCACACTGGTGAAGTGTACATTTATCTGCTCTTATGATAATTTAAGCTTGCAAAAGAGGCATTCAGTATTGATTTTTATGGAAAATATGATCAAATACAGGATAATTTTAATAAAAGATGAAAACTAAACCTAACACATTATTATTATATCTTTATCAGAAAATGAGAAATAAACCTGGGAGATGAGGGAGTTACAAGGGTCCAAGTTACAAAGTTGAAGAGGTTAGCATGGGTAGGCTATAAGGCTAAGAAAGAAAAGCACAAGGTGCTTCTAGCAGCTGGAAAACATCCAAGTGAAAAGACATCTACAAGAGGCAACATTTCAGTTCATGTCAATCAGCTAAGAGGCAAGTACCTACAGCTTATCTACTAAACAAGGAGGAGAAAGTAATAGCCAGCAACACAGTCACAAGAAAAATGTGAAAGTAATATCCAGCAACATACAATCATAAGAAAAATTTAAATGTGCAATTATGTCACTGGCATCAAAAAATGTCTTTAGAACTTCAAAGCAATATCCATTTGTTCAAATTCCAAACATTTCATATATTCCATCAGTCTACCAGGATATTCTTGTGGAGGCTGGGTGAAAGGATTGGGATACAACTTCCTTGAATCTAGATGAGAAATGGATGAAAGGCAATAGCGAAAAAGAAACTCTCTTATTCCCAGTCCAATGCTCACTGAAAAGGAAGTAAAATTTAAAGTTTAAAATTTTCATTTTCTGTTTTAGTCATTCACCACAAAATACAAGATTACCTAAAGTCTGCAAAAGAAAATTCTCCATGTAATCAACCTGAGCAGTTATAACCCCCAGCAGAAAAAGACAAAGAGCTAGAAGGAAACTCAATAGTACATCTTTTCTGTCTCTGCCTCCATAAAACTCAATCTAAAGTATCCCTGTTCTATAACCACAAGAGATTCCACTGCTTCATTTTGTGTCATATTCCATTGCCTCCCAAATGTCAACACCATTAATATCTAACATCTTACTTTATAGCCTTCCTACTACTGTAAACGCCTTAATATAATCTTGTCATAAGACTGAAAACACAGGGTGCCACAGGGGTTAAGTGCTAAGAGCCGTGACCTAGAAGGGAAAGAGCCTGGCCTGAATGTGTGACCTGAGGTTTAGGATTTTCTCAACCATTAAAATAAAATGGGTTCTTTATATCAGTGACTTCTGACATACTGTGACTCTATGATCATGCAATAATATAATCATATAATCTATTAAGAGAACTACTAAACTCTCCATTATTTTTATGCTTAATATCCACTAAAACCTTCTGATAGGGATGATTTCCTAATTTTTCAGTTTTCTCACTCTGGAACATTTTCCTGAGATCTTCATTTAATGTGAAGGTATGGTCCTGTGATTTAAGTGTCATTCCAATTATATGACTTGTTATCAGTGGTTTTAAATGCAAAGGCATCACTGGCTCTTATTTATTAACTGGTTTTCTTACCACCTTGGGATTGTTTGTATTACCACTGATACAAATTCGATCCCACCACCATACTGAATTTCCACAGCTGTTTATCTACTTTCTTTAAGAAAATTATCTTGCTTTGAAACTATTAAACGCCATATCGTGTATATTCACTAACTTGTCTAAAATATCAGATATTCTGAATTTTAATTCAGTTGTCTACTGAACCACCTATCCCATCCACCTTAATGCCCTTCAAAAACGTAATGAATATATTCTGCGTGTCACATCTAAGACTGTGCTGGAAATATTAGAAGCTCAGGATCCATCTGAAAGAATTCAACTTAGAGTACATGACTCCCCTCCCAAGACCTATGCTAAGGTATGGCTGAATTGTTCTAAGAAGAACTTGGTAATCATGGGTGAGTCTATCTTCTCGGCCATACAATTTGCCACCTCTCACAAATATATGCTACCTAAACCATCGTAAGAAAACCAAGATGGAAAGCTGTAATCTAGCAGGAAACAAACCCACAACAAATAACCTGCAGCATGCCCTAAGAGGGTGAGTCCCTAGGAGCAGTATCTTCTCCAAAGAATATAGCGGTTTTCTTGTCGAGACTCCACTAAACTGGCTCTATTAACCTATGCTCCTAAGACTCTCCAAAAACAGACTAATAGGCCAAATACTCTTTCAGTCAGCAGAGCTATTTTCCAATATAGCTCAATCATCTGAGCTGAATGTTTATAAAGAACCAGTTTATTTTTTTGTCTATGCCTTATATTTTTGCCTATTTTGCTTGTGGCTGTGATCACATGGTTTGGTTACTACCTAAACCAGTAAGTACAAGAAAACATTATTTCTACGATATTTATGTTGAATACTTTGAAGCAATTAAAAGACATAGTGCTATTTAAAAAAAAAAAAAAAAAGGGAGTTCCCATCGTGGCGCAGTGGTTAACGAATCCGACTAGGAACCATGAGGTTGCGGGTTCGGTCCCTGCCCTTGCTTAGTGGGTTAACGATCCGGCGTTGCTGTGAGCTGTGGTGTAGGCTGCAGACGCGGCCTGGATCGCGTTGCTGTGGCTCTGGTGTAGGCCAGCGGCTACAGCTCCGATTCGACCCCTAGCCTGGGAACCTCCATATGCCACAGAAGCGGCCCAAAGAAATAGCAAAAAAAAAAAAAAAAAGAATGCTGAATGCTGCCAGATTAAGCATAAGCAAGACAACTTCAAGACTGAGGAACAAATCACAGAAATCTGAAGAGTGTCCTCAGATTGCTTTACAAATATCTTTAGAATCTCATCCCATTAATGAGATCAAAACTGGATGTTAATTAACAAACATTTATCTAGGCATTCATGTGCCATGTGCCAGCAAGGCTAAATGAGTTCACCATTTTATTACACAGTCTATGTTTCACAATTGCTAGCTCATTGCTTTTATCCTCTGCATTCTTCACATAGGAAAAGTGAAGCACAGAGAAGTTTAAGTAATTTGCCTAAATTCAAATTCTAGTATGAGGCCAAGTAAGGGTTCCCACCAAGAAGGCCATTTCCAGAGGCCATAAGCTAAGCTATCACAAATGACAGATTGTGTGATTTACACAAGAAAAAAGTGTATAGCTCTCAAATCAGTTCACTGATATGCAAAGAAAAAGTCTCAAGCCTACCACCGAAAAATAAAACACACACACACACGTATTTAAAATTAAACTGTTATTTTTCAGGATTCCATACTTTAAACACATTTTTCTTTTCATTTACCTATCAATCTCATTCGAATAAGAGATTTCTGGTATACATTTCCCATGGTGTGGGGCAAGTCAGTCACAAACCAGAATGACAGAGTAAATAACATTAATTACTGATATTACCAACATATCATATTCTCTTTTCCCAGAAAAAGAAAGAAAAATATTAACAGGCTTATATGTATCATTCTGAGATTCTACCTATGATTAATCAGTACCCTTAATACAAGCAGTTTTAGGGACACAAAGAGGACAAAATAAAGCAATTCTACCAAAATCTTAAAAAAAAATTGCAGGAGGTCCCATCGTGGCACAGTGGAAATGAATCCGACTAGTAACCATGAGGTTGCAGGTTCGATCCCTGGCCTCATTCAAGGGGTTAAGGATCCGGCGTTGCTGTGAGCTGTGGTATAGGATAGCAGCTACAGCTCTGATTAGACCCCTAGCCTGGGAACCTCCATATGCCACGGGTGCAGCCCTAAAAAGACAAAAGACAAATAAAATAAAATAAAAATTACAGAGAAAAAGAAACTCTTGCTGAAATCTTAATACTCATAAATAATTACATCTGGTTTGGGGAGGGTGAATTGGTGATATATAAGTTTATTTACTTTAGAGAAAGTGCTCTATCTTACTAGATTTCATTAATTTCTCTACTGTCTTACAGAGTACTAAGTTTCTATCAAATACCAAAAGCAAACTCTAAAACATAAAGTTCATCTCCATACCTTACATACTAAAAATATACATACAATAAATTCTTCTTTGAAACTATAAGTATAAACAATTAATAAGCCAGGTAGACATCTGAAATATATTTATCCGAGCATAGAAATCTAGAGAAGACAATGCAAACAAAATACCTTCTGAACTATTCAGCCAAAGAAGTTAATTTTTTAAAGCGTTCTATGCATGCAATACCCTCCCACCAATGGAGTATTTATTTCAAGCTATAGATGCTGAAACCATTAGGTAAAAAAGGTTACTGAAGAACAAGATATCATAGAGTCTCAAAGTTTCACCCTAAAAATCAGTAAATACAAAAGGTCTTATCTTTAGAATCTGACAGTCAGTGCCTTAACTAAGTGACCATATTTACAAATTTGTTCAAGTAAGGAGACAACCTGACATTATGTTCATCCCAATACATTGTAAACTTATGCTTTAAACTGAAATATCTAAGGTGTCTTTAATTCCAATCTTTACCTCGTTTTTACTTAATCACTAGTATATAAAAAAGTACACAACCTCACCTACTAGATAACCTTGCCAAAAACATTTAACTTAAAACAAATCATGAGAAAGCAATGAGACAAATCTAAAAGGTGGAACAGCTGGCCTACATTCTTCTAAACCTCACTGACATGAAAAACAGAAGAAGAAGAACTATTCTGTATTAAAAGAGACTAAGAGGAGTTCCCGTTGTGGCGCAGTGGAAACAAATCCAACTAGTAAACATGAGGTTGCAGGTTCAATCCCTGGCCTTTTTAGTGGGTTAAGGATCCAGCAGTGCTGTGGCTGTGGCGTAGGTCGGCAGCTGTAGCTCCAATTTTGACCCCTAGCTTGGGAACCTCCATATGCTGTGGGTGCGGCCTTAAAAAGCAAAAAAAAAAAAAAAAGAGAGAGACTAAGGTAAGTAACCAAATATAATCTATAAAATCACTTTTGGGGAGTTCCCGTCATGGCACAGCAGAAACAAATCTGACTAGGAACCATGAAGTTGCAGGTTCGATCCCTGGCCTCACTCAGTGGGTTAAGGATCTGGCGTTGCCATGAGCTGTGCTATAGGTGAAGACGCAGCTCAGATCTGGCGTTGCTGTGGCTGTGGTGTAGGCAGGCAGCTCTAAGTCCAACTCAACCCCCACCCTGGGAACCTCCATATGCCGTGGGTGCAGCCCTAAAAAAGAACCCCCCCCAAAAAAAATCACTTTTGGATCCTGGGTTAGAAAAAAAAAGGGGTAAAAAAAGCTCTAGAAGATATTTTTAGAACAACTGGAGAAATTTTAATATGAATATAAATAGCTGATATGAAATTCTTGCTACTTTTTTTTGAGTCTGATGATACTATAGTTATATATGAGAGAGTGTGTCCTCATTCTTTTAAGAGTCATGCTGATACATTTTAGAAGCAAACTGCCATGAAACGTGCAAATGGTTCTGAAAAGGTATATTTAGAGAAAGAGGTAAAGCATGGGTAGCAAAGGTTAATAATCAGTGATTCCAGTGAAAAGTACATGTACCTTCAGTGTACTATTTATCTCAACCTTTCTATGGGGTTGAAAATTTTCAAAATAAAAAGCTGAAGGAGGATGTCTACATGAAGACTTACACAAGAACATTCATTATATAAAAGCCAGAAACTAGAAACAAGACAGATTCCCATTAAATGACAAATGGATAAATAAAATGGGATATTACCCATAGAATGGACTACTAATCAGTAACAAGAAGGAGCATGCTACAAATACATGCTACAACCTGGATGAACCTTAAAAATATTAATCTCAATGAAAAAAGCTAGCTTTCTACATATTAAGATGCCATTTATGTGAAACATCAAGAAAAGACAAATCAATAGAAATAGAAAACAGATCGGTTGTTGCCTGGATGTGAGCAGAGAAATTTACCCCTAAGAGTCATAAAGAAACTTTTCAGTGTAATGAAAATGTTCTAAAACTACTATGGTAATGGTGGTAGAACACTGTATCTTTATTAAAAATCAGGAAACTGTACAATTACAGTGAATGAATTTTATAGTAAGTAAATTATACCTCAATAAGACTGTAATAAAGAAGTTGGAAAAGAAACATTCCATAACCTAGAAAAACAATCAAAGTAAAACAATGACAATTTGGAAAGGAATAAATCTGGTTATCTGTTAGTATAGGTTGGAGGCAGGGAGTAAGAGATTAGGCTAAGCTATGTAAGTAAAGGAAATTACATTTCTATTTTAAAAACAGATGAAATAAAACATTCAATAAAATGCTACTTAAAAAGAACTATAACCCCTTATTGCTATATTTCCAAATAAGGTCCCCACCTAAACTATAATATATAAATTTTATAATCCAAGACTCTGCCTTCAACAAAAAAGACAAATGATCAAATCAAAAAATGGGCAAAGGACCCAGACAGACATTTCTCCAAAGATACACAAATGGTCAACAATCACATCGGGAAGATGTCTAATGTCTTTAGTTTCCAGCAAAACACAAACCAAAACCATAATGCCAATAAATTTGACATCCTAGAACAAATGGATAAATTCCTAGAAACAAACCTACCAAGATTAAATCACCAAGAAAGAGAAAATCTGAACAAACCAATGACTAATAATGAAACTGAATCAGTAATCAAAAACCTCACAACAAACAAAAGTCTAGGACTAGATGACTTTACCGGTGAATTCTACCAAACATTCAAAGAAGAATCAATACCAATCCTTCTCAAACTCTTCTCAAAAAGAGGAGAGGAAGCACTTCCAAATTCATTCTACAAAGCCAGCATTATCCTAATACCAAAACCAGACAAGGATGCCACAATAAAATAAAATTACAGGCCAATTCCTTGATGAACATAAATGCAAAATATCCTCAACAAAATATAAGCAAACCAAATCCAGCAATATATTAAAAGGATCATATACCATGATCAACTAGGATTTATTCTAGGATGCAAGGATGGTTCAACATCAGCCAATCAATGCGACGTACCACATTAATGAAACAAAGGATAAAAATCATATGATCACCATAGCAGATGCAGAAAAAGCATGACACAATTCAACATCCATTTACGATAAAAATTCTCAACAAAGTGGGCAAAGTGGATATAAAGAGAATATACTTCAATATAATAAAAGCCACATATGACAAGTCCACAACTAATATCATACACACAGTAAAAAGATAAAAGCTTTCCTCTAAGATCAGAAACAAGACAAGAATGATCATCCTCACAGTTTTAGTCAACATAACACTGGAAGGGTTTGAGGAATTAGGAAAGAAAAGACATCCAAGTCAGAAAGGAAGCTGTCTGCTACTATATGCGGACTTGATATTATATATAGAAAACCCTAAAGATTCCATTACAAACACACGCACACAACTTATTAGAATGAAAGAATTCAGTAAAGCTGCAGGGTACAAAAATCAGTATACAAAAATCTGCTGCATTTCTATGCACTAAGAAGAAACTATCAGAAAGGGAAATTAAGATAACAATTCCATTTATTATTTCATCAAAAAGAATAAAATACCTAGGAATAAATTTAATCAGGAGGTAAAAGACCTGTAACACTGAAAACTATAAGATACTGACGAGAGAAACTAAAAAAGACATAAATAAATGGAAAGATATTCTGTGTTCATAGATTGAAAGAATAACTCTGTTAAAACATGCATACTGGCTAGTCTACAGAATCAATGTAATTCTGGTCAAAACACCAATAGCATTCTTCATAGAAAAGGAACAATTATTAAAATTTGTGTGGAATCACAGACTCTGAATATCCAAAGCAACCTTGAGAAAGAAGAATAAAGCTGAAGGCATCCAGCTCCCTGGTTTCAAACTACACTACGAAGCTATAGAGATCAAAGCACTACGGTACTGGCATAAAAAGAGATACAGAGATCAATGAACAGAATACAGAGCCAAGAAACAAACCCACATATATATGGTCAATTAACTTATACAAAGAAGTCAAGAATATACAATGGGGAAAGGACAGTCTCTTCATTAAATGGTCCTGGGATCAGCCACACACAAAAGAACGAAACTGCACCCTTACCCTACATTATACCCAAAAACCAACTCAAAATGGATTGAAGGCTTATACATAAAACCAAAACCATAAAATCGCTGCCAGGGGACCGGGGGGGGGGGGGGGAAGAACAGGTAGTAAAGCTCCTTGACACAGGTCTTGATGATGATTTCTTGGAATCTGACCCCAAAAGCAACAAAAGCAAAAATAAACAAAGGGGACTACATCAAACTAAAAAGTTTCTGCACAGCAAAGGAAACCATCAACAAAATGAAAAGCCAACCTACTAAGTGGGAAAAAATATGTGCAAATGATATGACCAGTAAGTGGTTAATATCCAAAATATATAAATAGCACATAACTTAATATCACAAAAAAAAAAAACCTTATTTTAAAACAGGTAAGGGAGCTCCTACCATGGCACAGGAGGTTAAGAACCCAACTGCAGTGGCTCAGGTCACTGCAGAGATTGCGGGTATCATCCCCAGCTTGGTGCCGTGGGTTAAAAGATCCAGTGCTGCCAGCCTGGATTCAATCCCTGGCCCAGGAACCTCCCATATGCCACAGGAGTGGCCATAAAAATAAAATTTAAAAAAACAAAAACGGGAATTCCTGTTGCAGCTCAGCAGGTTAAAAACCCAACATATGGAGTCCCCATTGTGGCTCAGCAGGTTAAGAACCAACTGGTATCCATGAGGATGTAGGTTTAATCCCTGGCCTTGCTCAGTGGGTTAGGGATCCAGTGTTACCTCGAGCTCGAGCTATGGTATAGGCCACAAATGCAGTTCAGAGCTGGTGTTGCTGTGGTTGTGGTGTAGGCTGGGAGCTGCAGTTCTGATTCTACCCCTAGTCCAGGAACTTCGTATGTTGCAGCTGTGGCCATAAAAAGAAAAAAAAAAAAAAAAAAAAAAAAAAACGCAAAAGATCTGAATAGACATTTATCCAATGAGACATACAGATGGCCAAGAGGTAGATGAAAAAAATGTTCCACATCGCTAATCATCAGGGAAATGTAAATCAAAACCGCAATGAGGAGTTCTTGTTGTGGCGCAGCGGAAACGAATCTAACTAGGAACCATGAGGTTGCGGGTTGGGATCCCTGGCCTCACTCAGTGGGTTAAGGATCTACGTCACTCACAGACCCAGCTCAGATCTGGCGTTGCTGTGGCTGTGAGTGACGTAGGCCAGAAGCTACAGCTCCGATTGTCTGACCCCTAGCCTGGGAACCTCCATATGCCACGGGTGCGGCCCTAAAAAGCAAAAAAAAAAAACCAAAAAACACAATGAGATACTACCTTACAGCTATTAAAATGCCTATTATCACAGAGACAATAACAATGCTGGCAAGGATCTGAAGTAACGGGAACCCTTGTATAGTCATTAAGAAGAGTACAGTGATTCATAAAATTTTTTAAAAAATGATCTGCTATATGATCCTGCAATTTCACTTCTGGGTATTTATTTAAAGAAAACAAAAATGCTAACTCAATCAGACATATGCACCCCCATGTTCACTGCATTATTTGCAATAGCCACAATATGGAAACAACCTAAGTGTCCAGCAATGACATAAAAAAGAAGTTTTACATATATATATATATATATATATATATATATATATATGTGCAGCACAACAGAATATATTATTCAGCCATTAAAAAAGAACAAAATTGTGCCACCTTCAACAACATGATAGACCTTGAGCGCATGCTAAATAAGTAAGTCAGAGAGAGATAAATATCCCATGATCTCACTTAGATGTGGAATCCAAAAAATCAAAAGCAAAAAAAAAAACCAAGCTCATAAGACTCGAAGAACAACAGATTGATGGTTGCCAGAGGTGAGTGACTGGAGGTTGGAGAAATGAGTGAAAGGGGCAAAAGGTACAAACTTCCAGTTGTAGAATAAGTAGTCATGAGGATGTAAAGAATAGCATGGCAACTATAGTTAATAATACTAAATTACATACTTGAAACTTGCCAAGTGAGATCTTAAAAGTTATCATCAAAAAAAAAATTTTTTGTAACTATGTAAGATAACAGTTGTTAGCTAGACTTATTGTGGTGATCACTTTGCAATGGATACAAACCGCATGGTGTACATCTGAAACGAAGTCTAACAACAAGAATAACAAAGCCTAACAACAAAACATAATGGGATATACTTCACACCTAATAGGATGGCTATAATTTTTTAAAGTTTTGGCCAGGAAATGGAGAAGTTTGAACCCTCACTCTCATGCACTGCTAGTGGGCCTGTAAGGTGGTACAGCCACCATGGAAAACAGTTTCTCAATTAAGATAAACATAGAATTAGCATATGAACCAGAAATTCTATTCATAGGCATTTATCAAAAAGAACTGCAAACAAAAACTTGTTCAAACAAAAACCTGCTCATGAATAGTACTGCACATGGCAGCACTATTCACAATCACCAAAAGGTTCAGAACTCAAATGTCCATCAACTGATGAATGAATAAACAAATTATGGTAAAAAACTATTCAATGGGTTATTATTCAGCCATAAAAGAAATGAAGTACAGGTACGTGCTGGAACACAAATGAACCTTAAAAACACACAAAGTGAAAGAAGCCAAACACAAATGGCCACAAACTGAATGATTTCACTAATACGTAATCACATAAAACAGGCAAATCCAGAAAAACAGAAAGCAGATTGGTGCTTGCCAAGGGCTGGGAACAGGGGGAAATAGGAAGTGACTGCTTAATGTGTACAGGTTTCCTTTTGGAGTAAGAAAATGTTCTGGAACTAGAGAGTAATGATGGTTGCACAACACCATGAATGTACTAAATGCCATTAAATGGTACCCTTTAAAATGGTTAAAAAAAAGATGTTTCTGTTATGTGTATTTCACAATTTTTTTTTAAAACTCTGCTTATGGGTATACAGTATATTTGACTTGAATTTAACTGCCACAATTTTCTACTTATTTTGGCTTTTAAGTATACCACAGATCACATAATAGCTATGCCATAAACTCTAACATTTGTTGAGCACTTACTACATGCAAGAACATACTACCAATTTTGTATTTTAATCTTAAAAATATCCATAAGGTAAGAGTTATTAATCCCATTTTATGTATAAGAAATGGTGAAGGGTCAGAGAAATGAGGTAATGAATATGAGACACATCTGGGATTAAAACCCCACCCTTTTTTTTGAAGTACAGTTAATTTACAATGTCATGTTAGTTTCTGGTGTACAGCAAAGTGATTCTGTACACACATTTATACATACTCTTAATCCCCAAATGCTAATCCCCCCTTCCCCTTTGGTGACTATAAATTTGTCTTCTATGTCTGTGAATCTGTTTCTATTTTGTAAATGTGTCACTTGTATCATATTTTAGATTCCACATATAAGTGATATCATGTGGTGTTTGTCTTCTTTCAGACTTCATTTACTAAGATAATCTCTAAATTTGTCAGTGTTGCTGCAAATGGCAGTATTTCATTCTTTATGACTAATATTCCATAGTGTGTGTGCACCCGTGCACACTATGTATATGTGTATATACACACACACCCCACATCTTCTTTATCCATTCATCTGTCAATGGACAGTTAGGTTGCTTCTATATCTTGGCTAATGTAAACAGTGCTGCTATGAACATTGAAGTACATGTATCTTTACAATTTAGAGTTTTCTCTGGATATATGCCTAGGAGAAGAATCATATGCTAACTCTATTCTTAGTTTTTTAAGGAACCTCCATACTGTCTTCCATAGTGACTACACCAATTTACATCCCCACGACAGCGTAGGAAGGTTCCCTTTTCTCCACACCCTCTCCATCATTTATTATTTGTAGACTTTCTAACGATGGCCATTCTGACCAGTCAAACCCTAACATTTTTAAGATTAATTCAAATATAAAAGGATGAGAATAAACTGAATGATTTCTAAGGCACCTTTTAGTAATGCAAATCTATGAATATGCCACAGGAAAAAAATAAAACCATATCCTTCCCCAAACTGTCCTGATAGTAGCTTTCTAGCAAAATACACTGACAGAAAGTCAACACTAAACATAAATGACCTTCGGTATGACATAAACTAGCACTGCTTTCCCTTTCACCGCATAAGACCAAGCATGAATTACTATGCTGGTTATTGTTTACAGAGAACCCAAAAGGTCCAGGGTAACTGTCACCACTCATTTTGAAGTACATCACGAAGTGGTACGGGGAGACTAGCTATTTCTAAGCACCCAAGGAAATATAATTTCTTTACAATTTATATAACCAGTCCCCACCCCAAACCTAGTTAATCAAAATCTCCTAACTAATGCCTAAGAATCTTTATATTTTCTTAAAAAGCCCAGGTGGGCAGCCAAGTTTAGGAATTGCAACAGACAAGTAAGGGGAAAAAAATTTTTTTTTATCAAACAGAACATATAAGGCTGGTCCAATTAGTACTGATTTTTAGAGTACAGGAATACCAGACTTATTTATATAACCTGGTTACGATGTCAAATCTCTTTACTACACACATTTCAGAGCATATGGTTCTACCCAAAATATTCTTGAATCTTCCCATTTATCAGGATATTCAACATACCAAATTGTACCTATAATGCCTTTAAAATCTTTTATGGATTAATTCTAGCCACATACACATGTATATGTATTATGTATAGTATGCATGTGCTGACACATAAACACACACACATAACCTTAAAACATTTA
This sequence comes from Phacochoerus africanus, assembly GCF_016906955.1. Taxonomy (NCBI): domain Eukaryota; kingdom Metazoa; phylum Chordata; class Mammalia; order Artiodactyla; family Suidae; genus Phacochoerus; species Phacochoerus africanus. Next base: position 34,700,306 of record NC_062552.1, on the reverse strand, counting down.
GCAAGATGCCTGACAATCTAGCTTCAAGCAGTTTTCAAATAAACTACTACTCTTAAACATGGCCACTAATGTGAATTCTGCCTACTCTCAACTCCCTCCTATCTTACAAAAAAATCCAACAGATATTTAATGACACCCATATTATGTGCCAGGCACTGTGCTAGGTGCTGTGAACGCAGCCAAGAATAAGATAAATTCTCTCAACACTTATTATTAGCAGTGACATCAGTCATTAAGCAGGCTGCTACGGAAGTACCCACTCCTTTCCATCATTTTCCTTATTTTACTTTTAGATGTGAACATTATGCTTCATCCTTCCCTAGGGCATTATAGGATTCTCACTTTGTCATATCAATCCCTTTAAATTCCAATTTCCATTTTACATGGGGGAAATGTACACCCAAGCATCCTCTGTTACTATTTCAAAGCAATTGGAAAAATCCCAGAATCCACATTTCCATTGGGCTGAGACTTTCCAATATGCCTAATAATGATACTTTATGACCTAGAAGTTCCAATGAATTGGTAGTAAGAAAACACTGATCTGCTTCGGTGGCACTGTAATTGGAATGGTGATTAAATGCATCATGTTAAATTTACCCTGGGCCTTTTCCAGTGTGGCAAATATAAAATGAGCTATCAGCATCAGCAGAGCCTAAAACACTCTTTCCTTCAAAAATGATACCTCTCCTGCATGTCAAAGGTGCTATGTTTGAGCATCTCCACTAATAATGAGGAGGCATAACATGACAAGCTGTATACACCCATATAGGCTTCCACAGGATGTACACTGTCCAACATGGTTTATTGTATTTAGCAACTTGGGATAACCTTACGTATGTCAGAGCAGTGCATTTGCACCACTATAGTTAATGGTCTGTCAGCATTTCCATTATAAAGCAATTTTCAAAGGTTTATTGCTCTGCTGAAGAATTTGCTCTGAGCTGAAATTTGGCATTCCAGAAAAGCAAAAACCATAGCCTGTAGTTGTTTATTCCCTTCCAAGTAGGCCAAGTAGTTTGGGGGTTGGGGGGGGGGTGCGCGCGCACGTGCATTTTAAATTAATCTGGCCCTTTACTTCAGAATTTCCTCATACTGCCCTTTGGGAATACCCACAGAACAAAAACCTCACCCCTCACAAAAGTACTATTGCTTGGTAACAGGATCTAGCTACAGAGCACAAATTCCAACTTATTTATGGAAAACGAGTTTTTAAAAGCAACTTTTTTAATTCTGATAAACAATTACAAGTTTATAAACTTTAAAGATTCTACCGAGTTAAATTATTCATACTATTAGAGTACACCATCATTTACAGTAAAATCAATGAATAATTTTTAAATCCTCATCAAATGTTAAGCTTCTTTTTATACTTCTCATTCAAGAACCATGGCTACTAATGTGAATTTTGCCTACTCTCAACTCCCTCCTACCTTACAAGTTAAAAGGAATAAATTCTGTTAAGCAGGAGTTAAGTAGCAAGAAATGTTATACAGTAGACAGAAGAAGCCTGAAGGTAATTTAGAAAATTCAGAAAATGATGATCAGTGCCTGAATGACAAGACAAAGTTCAGAGAAAACAATTGTGGTTATCTAGAAGATTGGTATACTAGTAATAAACTAACAATTTTATCCAATCTCTGGAAACTGTTCTATTAGTCTGAAAGTCTGCCATAATATTTCATGCTTCAACCAAAGAAGAAATCAATTATTCTGGCATTTTGGTTTCTTTTTATTGAATCTAACTTGAAAGGCTAAATATTTACACTTTAAATTACAAGGTTTTTCAACTATATAGCTAATTACAATTCTGACACAACTCTACCCACTGAATAAATTAGTTATAAAAAACTTGGTTCTCTAAGCTTAAAAATTCTCCTTATGTACAAATAAAGACTCTCTAAAACTGGAGATTAGTGATCAAAGCAACCTTTTAAAAAAGAACACTTTTTAAAGTAATAATGACATTTGAAGCAACATGGATGGACCTAGAGATGACCATGCTAAGTGAAGTTAGTGAAAGACAAACATCCTATGATATCACTTAAATGAGAATCTTTAAAAAAGGATACAAATGAATTTATCTGCAGAACAGAAACAGACTCACAGATTTGAAAAGAAACTTACTGGTTATCAAAGGGGACAGGCGGTGGGGAGGGATGGACTTGGGGTTTGTGACTGGCATATGCACAACAAAGGTATATGGAATGACTGGCCAACAGGGACACGCTCTATAGCACGGGGAACTCTACTCATTATTCTGCGATAACCTACGTGGGAAAAGAATCTGAAAAAGAATGGATGTGTGTATATGTATAAGTGAAACACTTTTTTGTACAGCAGAAATTATCACAACATTGTAAAACAACTACACTTCAATAAAATGAAAAATTAAAATTAAAAAAACCCTCCACACCTAGAATGTACAGAAAAGGGTGGCAGGACTAAGCATTGGAGGACTCCAATATTTAGAACACTCAAAGAAGAAGCCATCAAAGAGAAGCATATGCATATATATATGCACCTAAACACACTGAAAAAATATCTGAAAGATACAGTAAAAAGTCTAAGGATAGATAGGCAAAGGGGCATATTTCACTTATGGTTGTGTTAACTTCTATAGAGCTTGAAAAATTTTCTGAAACAGATTAATATTTTACCTGAATACTGTATTTTAAATAAATGCTCAATAGATGATAAGATCAATATAAAATGGTTGTTAACATATATGTGTGTTGCTTATTCTATCACTTGAAGTATGTAATTTCTAAAAACTTGGATGGAGTTCCCGTCGTGGCACAGCGCTTAACAAATCCGACTAGGAACCATGAGGTTGCGGGTTCGGTCCCTGCCCTTGCTCAGTGGGTTAATGATCCGGCGTTGCCGTGAGCTGTGGCGTAGGTTGCAGATGTGGCTCGGATCCCGTGTTGCTGTGGCTCTGGCGTAGGCCAGTGGCTACAGCTCCGATTAGACCCCTAGCCTGGGAACCTCCACATGCTGCGGGAGCGGCCCAAGAAATAGCAAAAAGACAAAAAATAAATGAAATAAAAAAATAAAAACTTGGATGTCAATAGTTACAGATAAAATTCAAAAAACTGTGCAAGAAAGCTGAATGTTTAGGTTTTCTAATGTAAAAAGAAATGAATTTCAAATATTCTCTACAATTCTAGTCCCCAGCACTTGGTGTTCAGACTCAGTGGAGAAGAAAAAGGAGATGAGACAAAGATTATACACTACAGTTTCCCATTATCAGCTAAGGTCGAGTAGTTATCCACACTCCATTCCCAAAATTAAAAATCAGGAAAAATTAAACAAGATGTTAAGGAAGTTTGAAGAGGTTTATAATTATAAATTTAGCTGAATAAGGACTTCCCGTTTTGGTGCAGAGGAAACAAATCTGACTAGGAACCATGAGATTTTGGATTCAATCCCTGGCCTCGCTCAGTGGGTTAAGGATCCGGCGTTGCTGTGAGCTGTGGTGTAAGTCACAGATGTGGCTCAGATCGGCACTGCTGTGGCTGTGATGTAGGCCGACAGGTGTAGCTCCAATTAGACACCTAGCCTGGGAACCTCCATATGCCGCAGGTGCAGCCCTAAAAAACAACAACAAAAAAAATAAACAAAAAAATAAAATAAATTTAGCTGAATAAAAATCTTGATATTTAAAAAATAGAGTACAATGATTCATCCTGAATTACTACTGATACAGGTTAATATATTTGCCAATTTTCCAACTTTATATTACTCTGAAAAAGAAATCTAGCTATAATCTCAGAAATTATTAATATTAAAACCTCCTATGAGAAGCATCACAGGTGTACTTTAGTGCAAAGAGGGGGAAATTCCAAATAGCTTAGGGAATAGTAAGGTATAAAGCTTCAATAAAAAGTTGTATTACATCACACTCCTGATGTAATCTTTCCGCCATGCTATGTTAGCAATAGCTAAAAAATAACTATTAAGAAACTACCATGGGAGTTCCCGTTGTGGCTCAGTGGTTAACGAATCCAACTAGGAACCATGAGGTTGCGGGTTTGATCCCTGGCCTCGCTCAGTGGGTTAAGGATCCAGCGTTGCTATGAGCTGTGGTATAGTTCACAGATGTGGCTCGGATCCGCATTGCTGTGACTGTGGCATAAGCCAGCAGCTACAGCTCCAATTAGACCCCTAGCCTGGAAACCTCCATATGCTGTGGGAGCGGCCCTAGAAAAGGCAGAAAGACCAAAAAAAAAAAAAAAAAACTACCATGAAAAACCACCCATGAAACTACTTCCAAAGTACCAAGACAAAATAATGTTTGTAAAATGTTAAGTAAATGGGATCAAGTTCATGATTACAGTTACTGGAAATATGAACATGAATGCACCAGACAAGGACTAGAAGGATCTGGTAAACATTAAAAGACAAAATTCTGTGGTAATTTTAATTGATATTATATTCTCTGTATAACATATTCAGATTCCAAATTAATTCTACCTTTACCTTCAGCAAATTAACAAGTATAAAAGCCAAAGTCTAAAAAAGATTTACCAAGGACAAAACAACAAAATATCAAGATTAACACTCAACAGCATCAGTGCTTCAGGTTAACTGGTTTGACATACAGAATCAAAAGATCTAAGTAAGAAATTAAGTTACTTTTGTATTTTGCAATCTCGTTAAAAGCCCCAGCTAGGAGAATCTCTCTGTAGTTAATCCAAGGACGTATGAATCCTTTGGCTTTTATAAAAGAAACCCAAGTCAGCCTGCAATTGCAGTTCAGTTTCAGTAATGGAGAGAAAGCCACTCAGCAAATGGTGTTGGTCATCACACCTCCACTCAGTCTTGCTGTTTTTTTCAGAGGATTGAAGTTTCCCTAAAATACTTAACTGAAACGCGCTAGAAGTTAGTTATTGATGGTTTCATTTTCATGTTAGAAAGACAAACAGCCTTGTTAACGATTAAAGTAACAGCAAAGTGCTTTGTTATTGTTGTTGACAGCTTTGCATCTCCTATCCATTTTGCCTCTGAAAACTCCGTTACTTTCTCAGAAAGTCCTTCTCCTTAATATGCTATTAGTATGAAAATACAATTAAAGAACCACTTATTATCATTTTTAACTAAGGTGGCCCTGCCACAACAGAAGGACAAGAACAGACTGAGGTAAGTGGGGGAGCTCCCTTCTCCCTCACCTCTAACATCACAGTCGCCTCTTTCAATAAAATTTATTCTTATGATTATATCCTATAACAGAAATTTCAAAAGGGACTAACAAACAATATTAGAATAAGGGCACTCTAATCTCTGTCTGCCAGAACACGCAGTTCCTTCTATTAGAAACAACCACTATTACCAGTTTCCTATAGATCTTTCCCTAAGGCACACCCTGTTTTAAAATATACCCCCTATGCTCCAAACCTCAGGACTCCCTAGTCTTCCTCAATGCCTTTTTTCTCTCTAGCACTGATGACCAATGGGTCTATCATTTTATATTCATTATTTTCATGTTTAATAATTGTATTCCCCCCCCCCCCCCCGCCGCCACTGCCCGGTACCCATGGCACATGGAAGTTCCTGGACCAGGGATCAAATACAAGCCACAGCTTCAACACCACCTGATCCTTAACCCACTGTTTGGAACAGAGATCAAACCTGCAGCACGGCAAAGACAAGAGCAGATCCTCAACCCACAGCACCACAGCTGGAACTCCTAATTACTATATTCTTTTATTTTATTATTAATTATTTTATTCTCATTGGAGTAGGAGTCTCACCCCAACTCCAATTGAGAATAAAAGTTCCAAGAAGAACTCTGTTTACTGTTATATTCCCAGAGCACAGAACACTGCATGGAACAAATCTGCTGAATGAATTAATAATCTTATTACATACACTATAACAAGCAGGATACCTGTTTCTCTTTATCACTCTCCCCAAAAGAGGGACAAAGAAAAAGTCTACTCTGCTTAGAGAACTACATCAATTTAAGAGTAACTAAAATAGCAAAACATTCAATGTCGCCTATTATTTGAGATTATAATTTTACACTGACTTTCCTTTTTTTTCCCCTAACAGCTGCACCTATGGCACGTGGAAGTTCCTGGGCCAGAAACTGAACCCAAGCTGAAGCTGCAACATGCTGTGGCAAGCTGGATCCTTTAACCCACTGTGCCAGGCCAGGGATCAAACCCTCGCCTCCGCAACAATCTGAGCCACTGCAGTAGGATTCTTAACTCACTGTGCCACAGCGGCAACTCCTACAATGACTTTCTACATGAGAGGATTTCTACTTAAACACCACTTGTAAGATTACTTTACCCTGAGATGTTCTTGAACATAGATGTCTTCCAGAAGTCTATCTAAGGCAGTAAAATTTTAAAAGGTAATTTGCATCTCAGGAGCACCAAAAAGGTATTTCACTATGCAGCTTTTTCAGAACAAAGTGTAAATACATTATAAATAAAATTAAGAACAAGTATGGGAAGAAATATTCACACATCTGCAGAAAGACGTGTATTACAAGGTTTTACGCAGCACTCTCAAATAGTTAAATAACTAATAGTTAAAGCAAGATTGAAAAAAATTAATGTCTATCAAGAGACTAATTAAACTATACTGCATCTACTGAGTATTACATAAAGCTCTTCAAAAGAATTATATAACTCTATATATGAAACAATTTCAAGATATATCACAAAAAGATGAACGTATGTACTGTACATACATGTACATACATATACACTATGTACAATACAGTGCATATTTAAATGTATAATTGTTTAGCACAGTACAATGGAAGGATACACCCCTTACCAAGAAAAAAATCTGCTAAGAGGTTGCTACAAGGTAAAGAAACTGTTTAACTGGAGTAAAAGGATTAACTGTGCCCTGTAAATCATTTGGAACCGTTTGAATTTTCAGTAGGTGAATATTATTTTTTTCAGAATAGAGGGGTAAACTACAGAATAAAACTGTGAATAAACTTTACTTGAAATATGCAAAGATAATGGGCATCTCCACGTCTGTAAGGCATAAGGGTAAAAAATTAGATCAATCTCATTTGAGTGGTGCTTATTTCTTTTCTTTTGTCTTTTTAGGGCCGCACCCATGGCATATGGAGCTTCCCAGGCTAGGGGTCAAATCAGAGCTGCAGCTGCCAGCCTAAACCACAGCCACAGCAACACAGGATCCAAGCCACGTCTGCGACATACATCACATCTCACGGCAACACCGGATCCTTGACCCATTCACAGCGAGGCCACGGATCAAACCCACCACCTCATGGTTCCTAATTGGATCAATTTCTGCTGTGCCATGACGGGAACTCCAAGTGGCTCTTGAAATAAGAGTTAATTTATATACACAACTTAAGTCCAAATATACATCTAAACTGGACAGATGAACAATACTTTCAGATTATGAAGGAAAACATGCATCCTCAGAAAAATCACAATCTTAATCAAAATAGCTAATTTAAAACAATGATAATAACACGCTAGCACCACCCTTACTAGTGAAGTATTGTACACTTTTCCTGAGTCAGGAAAAAGGCAATGATGTACACTAACACCACATCTACTCAACATAATACTAAAGATCTTACCTAGTGAAATTAAGCAAGAAAAGCAAAATCATAACCACAAGGAATAGAAATAAAGAAGTAACCCTGTCTTTATTCACATCTGGGATGACTGGATACATAAAAATGTGCAAAGAAATCCATAAATATTAAAATTAGCAAATGATTTTGGCAAGATCTCTGACTATTAAGGTCAACATACAAAAATGTTATTTCTACATTTGAAGCAACAAGTAAATAGTGAAGTTTAAATCAGTATTATTTATCACAGCATTAAAAAAATCAAATGCCAAAAATAAACCTAGCTGCACAGGGTCACTTCACTGACCATTTTAAAACACTACTGAGAGAAATTAAAGAATATTCTTTGAATATTTAGCTGAGTATTTAATCAGTGTGTACAAAAGAGGGAAAGAAATAAACCACCAGAAAGTACTGGCGGGAACAACGGCCATAGCTCACAGGCTACTGGAACACATGGCCTGGGATAGTACCTGTTCCCATCAGTCCTAATGGAAGATGGAAAAGCGTAATTCATAGGGCACTAGTGGAATAAATAGCATAGGCCAGTAGTGGAATAAAGCCAGTAGTGGATCAGTTAAACACTGATCTGGTACAGCCTAAAAAAGCTTAAAAGACATGACATAATCAAACTCTTTCCAAGAAACTAAACTGCATTCTAAAACAAGACTCAAGAAACACTTACAAAAATCCAAAAAAAGCTGTCACTCAAGTAAGGTAAAATTCGCAATGTCTGGTATATGATCAAAAATTACAGAAGTTCTCTGATGGCTTAGCAGGTTAAGGATCCAGCATTGTCACTACTATAACACGCGTTTGATCCTGGCTCAGGAACTACCACATACCTGCAGGCAGGTCAAAAAAAAATGTTATAACAAGCATACAAAGAAACAAAAAAATATTATCCACAGTGACAAGAACAATTAGATCAATCAAAACCAACCCAGAACTGATACAGACAAAATCAACAACTAAGAACATTGTAACAATGATTGCCTTTGGAACGGATAAGTAATGAGATCCTGCTATATAGCGCTGGGAACTGTATCTAGTCACTTATGATGGAGCACGATGGAGGATAATTTGAGAAAAAGAATGTATATATGTATTTGTGACTGGGTCACTTTGCTGTACAGCAGAGAACTGACAGAACACTATAAACTAACTATAATGGAAAAGATAAAAATCATTCTGAAAAAAAGAAACACTGTGGGGGGGAACATTATAACAATTATCGTAATAGTATTCTATATGTTCAAAAAGTTAAGTAAAGATTTGGGAGATATTTAAAAAAAAAAAAAAAAAGAGCACCCATCATGGCTCAGTGACTTAAGGACCCAACATAGTCTCTCTGAGGATGCAGGTTCGATCCATGGCCCCACTCAGTGCATTAAGGATTTGGCGTTGCAGTAAACTCCAGCATAGTCATATGCTGTACATAGGTCATATGTAAGCTCCAGCGTGGATCTGGTCAGGTGTTGCTGTGGCACAGGTCTGCAGTTGCAGCTCTCATTTCACCCCTAGCCTGGGAACTTCTATATGAAGAAAGGGAGAGAAAAGGAAGAGAGAGAAAAAGGGAAAAGAAAAAAAGAATGGATGGAAGGAGAAGAAAAGAAAAGAAAAGAAAGGAAGAGAGAAAGAAAAAGAACCAAACTGAACTCCTACAGATGTAAACACTGGCTTAAGATGAAAAATACACTGGATAGAATTAACAGGATAGATATTTCATAAGAAAAGATAAATGATAAGCTCCCACTGTGGCACAGTGGTAACAAATCCAACTAGTATCCATGAGGATGTGGGTTCCATCCCTGGACTCGCTCAGTGGACTAAGGATCTGGCGTCACTATGAGCTGTGAAGTAGGTTGCAGACACGGCTCGGATCCTGAGTTGCTAAGGCTGTGGCATAGGCCGGTAGCTACAGCTCTGATTGGACCCCTGGTCTGGGAACTTCCACATGCCGCAGGAATGGCCCTAAAAAGGAAAAATAAAAAAGAGAGAGAAGAGGAAAGGAAAGGAAAGGAAAGGAAAGATAAATTAATTTCTAGCAATGATGTTCACAATGAAAAGAGAGGGGGAAAAAATGAAGAAAGGAGTAAGGCATGAGTGAGAAAACTTCAAGAGTTAATATATGTGTAACCAGAGTTTATGAAAGACTACTTGAAAAAACATCAGAAATACCTTAAAATTTTATTAAACATGATAAGCCCATTGTTCTAAAAGGCTTGAGCCTGAGCTCAAAAAGTATAAAGAAAACTACATCAAGGTATGTCATAATAAAATTGCTTAAAACTAGTAACAAAATCTTTTTTTCACTTCTTAAATAATTTTTAAGTTACTTCCCAAATAACTTTTAAAAGTTACTTTCCAGTACAAACTATTGGTTATATTCCCCATATGATACAATACACCCTAAACCTATCTACACCTACTAATTTGGACCACCCACTCCTCCCCTCACCAGTAACCAAGAGTTGTTTCTGAGTCTATTTCTTTTTTGTTATATTCATTAGTTTGTCATATTTTTAAGATTCCATATATTAAGCATTATCATACAGTATTTGTCTTTCTCTGATTTATTTTACTTAGCATAAGGCCCTCCACGTCCATTCACGTTGCTGCAAATGGCAAAATTTAGTTCATTTTTATGGCTGAGTAGTATTCCTGTGTGTGTGTCTATGTATATACAGACACTTTAGCCATTCACCTGTTGATGGATACTTAGGAGGCTTCCATATCTTGGCTAAATAATGCTGCTATGAACAATGGGGTGCATATAACTTTTCAAATTTATGTTTTCTTTTCAGACATATACTTAGTAGTGGAATTGCTGAGTCAAATGGTAGTTCTATTTTTAGATTTTTGAGAAACCTCCTATTTTCCATAATGCAAGTACCAATCCCGTCCCACCAACAGTGTACAAAGGCTCCCTTCTCTCCACATCCTCACCAGCATTTGTTATTTGTGGTCTTTTTGATGACAGTCATTCTGACAGGTGTGAGGTGCTACCTCACTGTGGTTCAGATTCGCATTTCCCTGATGATTAGCAATGTTGAACTTATTTTCATGTGCCTGTGGCCCCTGGCATTCCCTCTTTGGAAAAATGTCTATTCAGTTCTTCTGCCCATTTCCTTTTTTTTTTTTTTTTTTTGCTTTTTGGGACAGCACTCGTGGCATATGGAGGTTTCGAGACTAGAGGTCCAGAGCCACAGCTGCTGGCCTACACCACAGCCACAGTAATGCCAGTTCTGAGCCACATCTGCGACCTAGACCACACCTCACAGTAACGCCAGATCCTTAACCCAGTGAGTGAGGCCAGGGATCAAACCCGCAACCTCATGGTTCCTAGTCAGATTCATTTCTGCTGCGCCACAATGGTAACTCCTCTTTGGCACATTTCTTAAGTTGTTTTTCTGATGTTGAGTTGTAAGAGCTTTTTATATATGTTGGATAGTAATTCTTTGTCAGCTGCATCATTTGCAAATATTTTGTTCCCATTCTAAGGTCTTTTAATTTTGTCGATAGTTTCCTATGCTGTGCAAAAGCATTTAAGCTTATTTTGTAATAAAGACAAAATCTTAAAGCACCCAAAAAATAAGTATATGGGGAGGAAGATAATGGTGTCAGCAAATTTTTCTTTGGAAACAATGCAAAGAGACAGTGGAGCATTATCTTTAGAGCAATGAATAAAAAACTGCCAACCTAGAATTATATAACCAGGGAAAATATATCTTGAAAATGAAGGTTAAGTAAGACTACAAAAGCTAAATAAGTTCCATACCAGCAGACTTTCACAGCAAGAAATGTTAAAGTAAGTATTTCAAGGAGGAGGAAGATGAAACCAAATGGAAATAAAAGACCTCAACAAAAAAATAAAGAGCATGAAAACAGCGACTACGTAAGTAAATACTTTTTTCTAAGCATTCTCTTAAGTAAAAGAACATGATAAGGACAACACAAAGTCCAACAGATAGAAAAAAAGAAGATCCTTACACTATACATGAAATTGTATATTATTTTAAGGCAGACTATCCTAAGACAAAGCAACCACTAAAAAAATAATAAAAAGTTATATCTAGATGCCTCTTAGGCTGTTTTCCTCTATTCTTAGTTTGCTGAATGTTTTTGTCATGAAAGGGTATTGGTTTTTATCAATGTTTTTTCTAAGTTCTATTGAGATGATCACTTTTTTATTCTATTGATATTGATTGGTTTTAGGTAAGTCAATGTTTCCTGAGATAATCCCACTTGGTCATGGTATATAATACTTTTTACATGTTACTAGTATTTAGCTAAGGATTTTTCACATCCATATGCATAAGAGACACTGGTGTGTAGTTTTCTTGTGATAATCTTTGTCTGGTTTTGTATCTGGATAATGCTGACCTCATAAAGAAACGAGGTGGGAAGTACTCTCCTTTGTTAAGGGTTTGTGAAGAATTGGTATCCATTCTGTAATTTTTCTTTAGATAAATGTTTATCAATTTTGTTGATCTTTTCAAACAACTAGCTTTTGGTTTCATTAATTTCCTTTTTTTTTTTTCTATCATCTCACTAAATTCTATTCCAAGTTTTATCGTTTCCTTCTTTCTGTTTCCTTTGCCTTATTTTTCTACTATCTTAAGGGGGAAGACTAGAGTACTAATTTGATATCTTTTACTCTCTGAGTATAGGCATTTACAGCTATAAATTTCCCTCTAAGCATCACTTGAGCTGCATACATTTTGATATGTTGTATCTTCAATTTCATTCATCTTGAAGTATTTTCTGATTATCCCTTTGATCTCTTCTTAAATCCTCTGGTAATACTTAGGAGTAAGTTGTTTAATTTCCACATATTGGTGAGCTTCCCAAACTTCTTCCTGCTACTAATTTCTGAAGTCATTCCATAGGCAGGAGCACATAATTTATACTATTTCTATCCTTTTAAACTTATTGAGGTTTACTTTACCACCTAGCATATGGTCTAACCTGGAGAACTGTCTATGTGCACTTGAGAAAAACATATATTCTGCTGCTAGTGAAGTATTCCATAAATGTCCATCAGCTCCAGTTGGTTTATAGTGTTGCTCAAGTCTTCATTTCCTTATCTTCTGTATTCTTCTAGTTGTTCTACACACTACTGAAAATGAGGTTCTGAATACTTGGCCACAAGAAGGAAGCAAGCATTAATGCATGCTACTACACAGATGAACTTTATAAATAGCACACTAAGTGAAAGAACCCAGTCACAAAGACTACATTTTATTAGATTCTGCTTCTATGGAATATCTACATGAGGAAAATCTATAGAGAGAGAAAGCGGATTAGTGGTTGTTGAGGGCTGGCGAGGAAGAGGGAAGGTTGTGTTGGCAGGGAAGTAATAGCTAAACCGTATTTTGTTTAATTTGTAGTGATGAAAATGTGTGCTTGGTTGCTATAACCCCCTATTTTCCAGATTCTGACAGTTAGCTCTACCAGCTTCTGCTTGTTTTTCAATGTTTCTGTGGAGGGGTCATATGTTTGGAGCTGACTGCTCTGCCATATGGCTGAAGTTACTCCTGGCTTTACTTTTAAGATACCAAGGTGGAAGGAACTATCAATAGAGTTTAAACTGTTTCGAAATAAAAACTGAACTCTGAATAACTTCTGCTATTCTATATGTTGATGCTCAAATTCTCTTTTTTTTCTTTTTTGTCTTTTGTCGTTGTTGTTGTTGTTGTTGATATTTCTTGGGCCGCTCCCTCAGCATATGGAGGTTCCCAGGCTAGGGGTTGAATCAGAGCTGTAGCCTCCGGCCTACGCCAGAGCCACAGCAACGCGGGATCCGAGCTGCGTCTGCAACCTACACCACAGCTCACGGCAACGCCGGATCGTTAACCCACTGAGCAAGGGCAGGGACCGAACCTGCAACCTCATGGTTCCTAGTCGGATTCGTTAACTACTGCGCCACGACGGGAACTCCTCAAATTCTCATATTATCAAAAACTCCAGAATACTAGGACTGTGCTTACCTTAAAAATGAAGTAAACTTATTAAATAATGGTTGCTTTGTGAATTAGTAAAAATTAAATTAACATGACAATTTTAGTTTAACAATACTTTTCGTGCTTTGGGTACCTTTTTACTATCTGATTAAACTAACTGTTGATGATAATAATACATGTCAACTACATTTGTGAAATCTTTTAGAGTATTCATAATCTAATTCATTTCACAAAACAACCCAATGGAAGAGAATGATAGAGTAGGTACTTACAGAAAAGGCAACTATCCCTCAAAAAGGGAAATGCCTTCTTCACACAGTACCAGTCAACAACGGAGTAAGAAGGAGACCCAGGGGCTCCTGGCTGTTAAGACTCACAGTCTTCCATTCAGCCTATTCTCCTCTATAGAGACCCAAAAGTCCAAATGTCAACAATTAGGGATCACTCATCTAAATATCTCAAATTTAGTAACAGTTAAATACTGCAGCAGGGAGTTCCCATCGTGGCGTAGGGGAAATGAATCAAACTAGGAACCATGAAGTTGCAGGTTCAATCCCTGGTCTTGCTCAGTGGGTTCAGGATCCGACGTTGCCAAGAGCTGTGGTGTAGGTTGCAGATGCAGCTTGGATCCTGCGTTGCTGTGGCTCTGGCATAGGCTAGTGGCTACAGCTCTGACTAGATCCCTAGCCTGGGAACCTCCATATGCTGCTGGTGCAGCTCTAAAAGGACAAAAAGACCCCAAAAAAATTTTTTTAACAAAAAAAAAAAAAAATACTGTAGGGACTCAAATTGAGGTGCTGTTTATTTTTAAACCAAAAGGCAAAAACACATATTCATTAAAAAACTGTTGAGAAAGGATTTGTAAATCACATGTGTAAAGTTTTCAAATTATTAATTCCAGACTGATTCCATCAAAGTAATGCTTGCATATGTTGTTAGCTGGGATATGACTACAAAAGGAACCAAAGTGATTCTGGCTATTATGAGCAGCAACACACAGCAGCTGCATATATTTTTTAAATTCCTGTTTTCATCCTATCTAAAAGAACTGAGTGCTAAATGCAAGCAGTAACATAACAAACTACAAGGCCTAGTTGTTCAAAACAAGTATCATGAGAAGTATCCTAAAGATGATGGATGGAACATGTCTTAACATGCCAAATCATTTCATTTTTTTTTTTAAACAAAGCTGCAAAAAGTAATCAGAAAATAAATAAATCACTTTAAAATATATACTGTGTAGCTTCCATAAATATGTTTGAAAATAGCAAAAGTAATTATAAAATAAAGGCTATATCAACAAACAAGAATACATTTTCTATTTTTGCAAATCTTGCTGGTTACTTAATCACATTCAAATCAAATACACTCTAGCTAGTAGGCAAGTGTGTTATAATAACAATTTCCAATGGCAAATTCTAGACTAACCAACAGGGGCCTAGAGTCCAATATCAAGGACAATGGGTCTCAAAGGCATTTACTATTTTGTTTTGTTTTTGTTTTTTAGGGCCACACCTGCGGCATATGTAAGTTCCCAGGATACGGGTCAAATCAGAGTTACAGCTGCTGGCCTACACCACAGCCACAGCAATGCCAGATCCGAGCCGCATCTGCAACCTACACCACAGCCACAGCATCATAGGATCCTTAACCTACTGAGCGAACCCGCAACCTCATGGTTCCTAGTCAAATTCATTTCCACTGTGTAATGACAGGAACTCCAGAATTTATTATTTTCTGCTCACTTTCCTAGGACTCTCTTAACTATAATGAAAGAAATTAAGTTCAATGCCTCTCAGACTCACCTCTCTTCTCAGTGTGACAGATACTAGTGGTAACGTACCCAGTCATCATTCTTCCTTCCTCATAACTCACAAAATCCCCATTTTTCTTATGGCAACCCTAGGCACAGCAAAAGGGTAGAAATCAAAATTGATCTAAGCCAATATGGCACCCATTGCTCCTCTCTGCCAACAACTGATGTAGGTGTGGCTCTGGGACTCAGTTCTACCAAATGAGATGTAAAGGGAAGTTTCTGAAGGTAGCAGGAGTTACTGAGAAGTTTCATTCCCTAATTTTGCAGAAAAAAGAGCAACTGGAGACGTTCCTTTTTTCTCCTCCTCTTTCATTCTTTCTTCAAATGTCCTCATATGAAGGGGGATACCTGCAACTGCTGTAGCCATTTTATAACCATAATGGGAAGGACAACCAAACTGCAGAGCTGCTGAACTCACCCCAGAACCACTGACTACAGACCTCCTATTAAGTGAAATAACAGATTGTCTGTGCAGTTTAAGCCCATGCTACCCAAAGGGTGGTCCCAAAGGGTGGGTGTGTTATTAGCCTACCATGAAACAAGTACAGAAGTTGAGAGCAAGCATTCTAAAACATTTTAGCAATTTTATATTCTCATATTTTTGTTTTACAAGATATAACTCCACAATAAATTGAGATTTAAAAACAAAAAAACAGGTCCTTCTCCACACAGCAGAAAAGGATTTTGTTTAAGCCACTTTAGAGAGTATTAAATCACTTGCAGTCAAAAACATCCAGGGACTCAGCAACATCCAAGTAAAAGCAATCCATACAAGTCTTATAGCCTCACTCATTTCAAGAGTGACCTTTCTGCAAATAAAACATTACCAAGTGAAATTAAACAAAAATAGAAATGAATGTAACCTGGAGAATAGCACTTTGGTCTAACCATAAATTTCTAAGGATCCCAGAGCACTGTGGAAAATGGAAGTCATGTAAGAAAATTCAATGCCTAGACAATCCAAATGACATGAAAAAATTAATCTCTAAAAGAATAAGGCATAAATGATTGAATTATCCATTACTACTGATGCTATAATTATGCAACTACATTTCAGATGTTAATTCTCTTTAGAATTAATATTATCTGACTTCATTAAACTAGTTCAGAGCTCAGCTGAGCTGATCGATTACAATAGCAGAGACCGAGCCATGTAACATTCAAATTTGCCAGTCTACCTTTAAAGAAAGTTAAACAGTGCACGATGGAAAACTATTTTTCACTCACCTATTATATTTTTTTTAATCATAAGCTGCAAAACTTTGAATAATACTCTGAGACAGAAAAGCTGAAACACATATAAAAAATTTATAGCTGCAGACTTAACAAAATTACCCAGCAGGAAGAGGTAACATAATTAAGAAAAGGCCTTAATTTAGGATTCCACCCTACAGTTTGTTTTTGTTTAGTAAACTAGGAAAACACTTAAGAAGTAGAGTCTGTGAATGCCTTCTTAGGACAGCCAAAAACGATAGGTGAGAACATACAAGTGGAAATCTCAATACAATAAAATGCCCAAGAGCACATGAGACAGCAAGACTTCACAAATGTTTCTGCCAAGGTCATTTGTTTTCAAAAGCCTATATATTAATTTCTCAAAAAATAAAAACTATTCTGTAATCTATAGCTAAAAGAACTTGTCCTGAAATTATAGATTCATCAACAAACATCTTAACATCCTAATTAGATTAACTCTCATTGATTAAAAGCTTAACTACTAAACAAGGCAACCACATTTTCGGCAAAAAATACATATAATTGTATACTTACGTAAGCTGCATCTACCACCAAATATAGTTTTGTAATCTACACAGAAACTAAAATACAATTTTATGTTAAAATTGCCTTGGGGAGTTCCCGTTGTGGCGCAGTGGTTAACGAATCCGACTAGGAACCATGAGGTTGCGGGTTCGATCCCTGCCCTTGCTCAGTGGGTTAACGATCCGGCATTGCTGTGAGCTGTGGTGTAGGTTGCAGACGCGGCTCGGATCCCGCGTTGCTGTGGCTCTGGCATAGGCCGGTGGCTACAGCTCCGATTCGACCCCTGGCCTGGGAACCTCCATATGCCGCGGGTGCGGCCCAAGAAATAGCAACAACAACAACGACAAAAATAAATAAATAAATAAAATTGCCTTGGACTTGAAATATCAACAAGATACCCTCCCCAAGAGGAGGAAAAAAGTTTACTGTACATGAAAGGCAATACATATCTTTTACCAAGTAAGTTAGACTAAAGATCTCACATTTGTAAAGTCTCCCCATACGAAACATTTTACAGTGAAGTAAAGGGCACTGAGAGCATAAACATATACAACTGGGAGCACTATCTGAAGACTCTATAAACAGAGAGAAAACTACAAAAATGCTATCAAAAGTCAGCTTTATACACATCATAGTTGTGTATAATACCAGCAAGCATATGTTTATTTTCAGATATTTTTTAAAGCACATAGAATAGCATGTGTAGTTTTATTCAAGGCTTTTCATATTATTAAGTTGAGAGGAAGCCTATGCCACAGACAAGATTCTTCCATCAGAGAGTACAATTTAAGGTGAGGTTTTTCTTTTCATCACAACTTCATTTCCAACACCAGAAGTTATGACTTTCTTCATAACATACTTTAAGGTAACTTGTTTAAAAGATAGATGTTTCTTTAATAATCCTAATATAAAGCAAATGCTTTAGATGGTACAAAGTACTAATGACTTTTAAAGATGAAACTTATAGTGATTATGTATTTAATACAAATTCTTAACACATGACAAGAACAATAAACACATTTCTTTTAAACTGAGAAGTAGCGCTGATGTACTTTTATAAGAGAATAACTTCCATCACTCTGCAATTTCACTGCTCTCAAATCCAAGAACAAAATTTATACCTAAAACAAAACTTTAAAGAAAAATAAAAGGGGTTTGTTCATATCACCACACTTTGTACTTCACTAAAACTTCTTTATGCTTTATAATTTTCATTTATTTAATAAATTACCAGAAAAGAGAAAGAAGCATGAAGTACAACTAATAGCTTGATTATAACATCCATAACATGTAATTTTTACTGGCAACATATACATGGATAGTCATATGAACATATACTAAGACATCTTCTTAAGTTTTTAAGGTAATGACTTTAACCAAGCAAAAGTTTGTTGAAGAAGTCAATGAGGAATGAGGAATGAAGAATGAAGGGTCCTATCCATGCTATGACCATGCAAGGTCTCCTCTAATTCGAAATCACTAGTACTGCCCAATCTCTAGTGCTTTAGGATTCAGCCTATCAAGCCAATTAGGCTTGTACTTTAATAAATCAAGTCTAAATTTCTAATCGTCCACACAAAGACATGAGGCCCAGAAATGCATAAGTGACTTGGCTAATGTCATATCGCTCAATTAAAGTCTAGTATTGTTTTCTTTGAAATTTAGCTTGGCTGTAGTACTCAAAGGCTAAACTTCAGCATATTCTTTGAACTTAAAATATTTTTTCAGAGTTCCCACTGTAGCACAAGTTGGTTAAGAATCCAACTGCAGGAGTTCCCGTCGTGGCGCAGTGGTTAACGAATCTGACTAGGAACCATGAGGTTGAGGGTTCGGTCCCTGCCCTTGCTCAGTGGGTTGACGATCCGGTGTTGCCGTGAGCTGTGGTGTAGGTTGCAGACGCGGCTCAGATCCTGCATTGCTGTGGCTCTGGTGTTGGCCAGTGGCTACAGCCCTGATTCGACCCCTAGCCTGGTAACCTCCATATGCTGCGGGAGCGGCCCAAAGAAATAGCAAAAAGACAAAAAAAAAAAAAAAAAGAATCCAACTGCAGCAGTTCAGGGCACTGCAGAGGCATAGGTTTGATCCCTGGCCCCGTGTAGTGGGTTACGGATCTGGCATTGCCACAGCTGTGGCATAGGTCACAGATGCAGCTCAGATTCAATCTCTGGCCCGGGAACTTCCACATGCCACAGGTATAGCCATTTAAAAAAAAAAAATTTTTTTTTTTTGTTTTCAACATCTCAGACAATTTAGTATTGTTCGGCACTAGAAAGAAGTGATTTATCAAGCTAGGAAAAGACATGGAGGAACCTTAGATGCACACAACTAAGTGAAAGAAGACAATCTGAAAAGGCTCCAAACTCTAGGATTCCAACTATACATTTTAGAAAACTCAAAACTATGGGGACAAGAAAAGGATCAGTGGTTGCCAGGGGCTGAAATGGGAGGGTGAGATGAATAGGTTGAGCACATAGGATTTTTTGGGCAAAGAAAATACTCTTATGATATGATAATGGGTAGATGTTGTTACATTACTCCAAACACACAGAAATTACCACATCAAGGGTAAACACTAACATAAACTATGAACTGTGAGTGATTATGAAGTGTCAATGTAGCTTCATCAGTTGCAAAAAAATGTATTGAGTTGGGTGATACTGATGATGGGGGAGGCTATGCATATGGGGGGCGGAAGTATATGGGAAATCTCTGTACCTTTTTCTCAATTTTTCCATGAATCTAAAACTACTCTTAAAAAAATGAAATTAGGCATTCCCGTCATGGCTCAGTGGTAATGAACCTGTCTGGCGTCCACAAGGACATGGTTTCGATCCCTGGCCTTGCTCAGTGGGTTAAGGATTAAACGCTGCCTTGAGCTGTGGTGTAGGTCAGAGGTGCAGCTGGGATCTGGTGTTGCTGTGGGTGTGGTGTAGGCCAGCAAATGCAGCTTTGTTCAACCCCTAGCCTGGGAACTTCTAAAAAGCAAAAACAGAAAGAAAGAAATTAAAAACATTTGCTCAGTTGTTTCTGTCCAGACCTTTTTTTTCCTGCTGCTGCCTTTTTTTTTTTTTTTAAATAAACAAATCATATGCCCAATTAAGGGCTGTAACCTACTTTTAGGAAGTAATCTCAAAAAGTATTCTGGACACTGAGGCTCAAAAAGAACGTTAGAATTTTTCTTCAAAACTGTCTTCAGATCTATACTTATAAAGGGTAAAAAGGAATTAACATATATCAAGGCCAAATACAAATCACAACTCTTTACTTATCCCTCATACCAATCCTACAAGGTGGATATGCTCTTGGGTTTTAGAGATAAGAAAGCCAAGGTCAGGCAAATCCTGGGGCTGCAAAGTCTCCGTACACACCCTGGCTCCTTTCATTGTTCTACTGTCCACTCAGTAGAAACTTTAAGTACTCTTCAAGAGGACAATCCTCCACCGTTTTCTTCTCATCTTGTCTTGAAAAAGTTTACTAATCATTTCCCCCACCCAAAGTTCAAAGAAATGACTGGCCACCATAAGGAGCATTCAGAGAAATGCTCTTCAGTGCCTGAAGACAGGCTTAATATTTAGTGTAGTAGATAAATGGCATAAATGAGAAACTTTCATAGTTATCGTGTCCTACAGCCTGAGGCCACACTGGTACTATGTCCTATCACTTTCACAAAGGACATGCAAGCTTAGTGGACAAAATTCTCACTTTTGTGAATTAAGACAAACTTCACTTTCAACTACTTATAAAGCCCTGATTGGTCCCAAACAATATCAAAACAATACCACTCACTTTTATGTGGTCAAGTTCAAAACCATTATCTATCATAAGAGCCACAAATATTCCAGAACTCTAGACATTTTTTCATCCACACAAGTTCTTAGGGCCCTAGAGCTCTGGGTCAACCAAGATGGGTGACTTTTACCTTTAGAAACTCTAGATAAAGGTTCCCAGGACTGAAAAATCTCCAGAATATATCATGAACTACTTGGGTGGTTGGGGAAAGAGAAAGTCGACAATAAAAGGGACATACTATTTATGAATGGGGTAGATTTCTAAATGTTTGCAAATAAAACTCATTTGTAATCTGAGTATTTTCTATACTATCAGAAGTGAAAAAGAAGGAGAGGAAAGGAAATGGAGGGAAGAAGGGATAGAGAAATTAGGAAGAAAAGAAAAATCCAATGTTAATTCTCTTCAGAGTGACAAATAATGCTGCTGATTTACAATCAGATAAAATTATCCTAGGATGCACTCACCCTCCAGATGTGCCTTGTCCTCTACTTATACTA
Organism: Phacochoerus africanus; assembly: GCF_016906955.1. NCBI lineage: Eukaryota > Metazoa > Chordata > Mammalia > Artiodactyla > Suidae > Phacochoerus > Phacochoerus africanus. The sequence continues at coordinate 34,678,898 of NC_062552.1, read as the reverse complement.
TCTGTGACTCATAGTGCTGGTTTGTTAACTAGACCTATGTTTTAAACACTGACCATATACCTAATAGTGTTAGTGAAACATTAAGCAACCCCTGGAATGTCTCGGGCAGATAAGTAAATGTTTATAGGAAGCACACCAAAAAAATTGCACACCAAAAAAATTCCAAAGTCCCACAATGAACAAATATGGAGACACAGAGGATCTAATAAGAAATGCCAGAAGAACTGGCCAATTATTCCCTGTTCTTCATCTTTATATGTAGCCTAGCCCAGGAAATGGACTAACTAGCCCCTGCCCTCACTCTACCATCAAAAAAGAGGGTAAAGATGTAAACTCTCCAAGCTAAACAAATGGGGGCAGCGTGAGGCTGGGGGAGGGGTGTGTACAGATCAGTGAGGTTGGTGTCCCTGGATCATATAGGAATTATACTCATCTCTCCTATCCTTCTTCAGAAGAGAAGTGTAGCAGCCAGTCTTGAACCCTAGCCCTGGAAAAAATACCTTCCAGTGTAATCCTTTCAAACATCAGAGGAACCCTAGGCCTCAGAGTCCTAATCTTAACAAGTATCCCATCCCAGTGCAAAGGGAGAAGGAAGAGATTAAGAGGGCTACAGCATACATCTGATTTTATCACAGCCATGCTTTAGAAAAAGCAGAAAATTCAACATTGGGCACATTCTGCTGCAACCAGTGAAATTAAATCAGCTATTAGGAAGTGAAAAAAACAAAACTGTACTGACACACGCCACTTGCTAAGCTCTGCATCCCAATGGCCCCGAGTCTTCATGTAATTATACAGGGACCTTTTTGAATTTATTTAACTATATATATTAGCATTGAGAGGAATAAAATTTTTAAAAACTACATTTGTTGAAATTCTAAATACAAAGTCTTCAACTCTACCCCTGCCTCAACCCCCATCCCTGCAGTCCTTGCTTTCTCGACACAGAATCTTTGCTTTCGAAACCCAAGAAGCCAAAATCAAAAATCTCTATGAAGATCCCGAAGACTTAAAATTCTTGTTTTCACCCTTTAGTGGTCTACTGCTATGTTTAAAACCCTATATCACAGGTGCTTTTTGGCCAAGGAAATCTGAAAACAGCGAAGCTCCTACAGCCCAGCTTCTTTCTAATTAGTGAAAAGAGAACCTTTCGGGGAATTAAAGATTCAGCCTTGCCCCAGTGCTAAACAGCATCCCTCCAGCAGCAAACCTACCTCTTGCTGGCCTAAGCAGAAAGACAGAAGAGGGGATGAAATCTAAATCTCTAGCATCACTTTATAGGACATTAATAATGGCCCTGACAGTCCAGCCAGCCACCACCCAGCTCTGTAATTTAGCCATAATAATCCCAGCCCTCCCTTGTAGGCAAAAAAAAAAAATTTTTTGAAGCACAGTTAATTTACAATGTTTCAAGTAGACAGCAAAGTGACTCAGCTACATATAAGTATTCTTTTTCACATTCTTTTCCATTATAGGTTATTATAAGATATTGAATACAGTTTCCTGCGAAGGGATATCTTTTGTGAAGCACTAGGGCACAACAGTAGGAGATCTAATAAGGAATTTTCAGAATACTTATGATGGAAAAGTAATTTATGATTTAGAACTATACAGTTTTCATTAATATGTTCCATTATTAAAAATGTCCTTTATGGGAGTTCCCGTCGTGGCGCAGTGGTTAACGAATCCGACTAGGAACCATGGGGTTGCGGGTTCGGTCCCTGCCCTTGCTCAGTGGGTTAACGATCCGGCGTTGCCGTGAGCTGTGGTGTAGGTTGCAGACGCGGCTCGGATCCCGTGTTGCTGTGGCTCTGGCATAGGCCAGTGGCTACAGCTCCGATTCAACCCCTAGCCTGGGAACCTCCATATGCCGCGTGAGCGGCCCAAGAAATATCAACAACAACAACAACAACAACAACAAAGACAAAAGACAAAAAAAAAATGTCCTTTATGAAAAGATGTTTGTTTAGGTTAAAACATACCCATAAAACTAAATTCTGAATAAATTATTTTAGGCAATATTTTCTGAAAACCTACAATATAGACATTTTAATTCCTTTAAAAATTTTAGTTCAGAGGAGTTATCTCATCCTGGAGGATTTTTCTAGCTTGATACTCAGTTCCTAGTGGCTCATTCTAGTCAATTCTGGAACATCTCCAGTGACAGATTCTCACTGAACCCCCTCAGCAAGTTATTCCATTGTCTGACTGACCTCACTATCAGGTAAAATTTTAGTAGCAGATTAGAACATTTTTTTCCACCTCCAGAACAAAGTTGTTTTTAGATCAAAAGGAACTGCTGCAGCATCCCTGCTGACACAATAGGATAAAGCAAAGAAGAAAAGCATTGGTTAATACCATTCAGCTCCTGGAGAGTTTATTTCTAAAGATTGAACATAGTTTTGAAATACAAAGCTTAAAGTAACATAGACAGCTGGAGTGTGTGGTTTTGCTGCTACATTTTTAAAGTTAAATCCTTTAATGGCTATTTTGTCCATTCACCTTTCTTTTAACACCAAGAAAGGAAAAAAGGAAAACATTTCATGTGAGTAAATGCCTTAATGACCTAACTCCTCTGGAAAAAAAATGACCCATATCTCACCATAACCTCTAAAAGCTTGTGGGGGTTTTTTTAAAGCCAAATATACAAAACATCACATGCAACCATTTTGCTTTTAATTCTTAGAATACAGCCAGGCTAATGGTTGTATCCATCCATGCACAGCCTGCCTTAAAAAGTTCCAAATCAACATGTTTGTCTGAGGGATCCTAAAATTAGTTCAAAACTAGTTCAAAAGTATTAAATATCAAATATATCTAGGTCTAAGTGTTCAGTTTTTCAAACCCAAACTCAGATTCTAAAAGATCTGTAACATACAAGATAATTATCTTCTACCAATAATGAATTTACTATTATCCATATTCAGACAAAAAGCATGTTTATTCATCCACTTCATTCAGTTATTTGAATACTCTTTTAAAATACTCATTAAATAAATACAGGGAAAAAAGTTTCAGATCCATACATTTAATTACCTTTGACTATGCAGTTAATTCATTTAGTTGGTTTCTGATACATGGATATACCTATATATTTGTTTTTTGTTTTGGGGTTTTTTTTTGTCTTTTCTAGGGCCACACCCACAGCATATGGAGGTTCCCAGGTTAGGGGTCTAATCGGAGCTGTAGCCGCCGGCCTATGCCGCCAAAGCCATAGCAACTCTGGATCCGAGACTCGTCTGCAACCTACACCACAGCTCACGGCAACGCCGGATCCTTAACCCATTGAGCAAGGCCAGGGAATGAACCCACAACCTCATGGTTCCTAGTCGGATTCGTTAACCACTGAACCACGACAGGAACTTCCCTATATATTTGTTAATAACAGAGAGAAAAAACTATATTGCATATCCAAAAGAAATAATTACCTCTAATATGCAAATCCATGAAGGTATCAAATAAAGACAGTTCCAGTCAAACTTTCCCACTTTCTAAAATCAATTCACCCTCCCATTCACCCCAAAAAAACCACTTCTGCATTTGGAATGAAAATTAAAGGTTCTTGCTGGACCAAAGATCTATGAAGCATCCGCCAACAAAGACAATTTTGAGCAAAGTGGTCCCAACCTGCTCTCCCTTTATCATCCTATCCCACTCCACACTAATTCCTCCAAGGTACAGTTTGTTAAGAATATAAAGCTGGTAATTACACAAGTCACAGGAGTTGAATGAAGAACAGTAAGTTTACATTGTGGCTCAGCAGTAGTGAGCCCTACTAGTATCCATGAGGATACAGGGTTCAATCCCTGGCCTGGCTCAGGGGGTTAAGGATCCAGCATTGGTGTGAGCTGTGGTGTAGGTTGCAGACTCAGCTCAGATCTGACATGCTGTCGCTGTGGTATAGGCTGGCAGCTACAGCTCTGATTCAATCCCTGGGCTGGGAACTTCCATATGCCGTGGTTACAGCCCTAAAAAGTCCAAAAAAAAAAAAAAGAATAGGAAGTTTACTTAGGCTGATAGTCAACCACACATAGGATGGGTTTCCCTCTGAAGCTCCTGACCTCAAATGTGACCAGTAAGGATGTCTGCTCTAATCACAACGTTAAATCAATCCTGCCAAACGCTGTCTCTAAGATTAATTCAAAGGGCTGAGAAGGGGTAATCTGGAGCAGGTAACTGTCCTGAAGCAAAAATGAGACACTCCTAGCTATCTAAGAACTGTATAAGGAACATGGGATTGAGTGCTACCCATGAAGTGAATGAAGCAAATTCCCCTTTTCCCTTCTCATTCCATCCCTGTGATTATAAAGTGTCTCTCCCCTGCCACTCTGAGAAATCTGACCAACCAGATCAGTACAAATTCTTTTGAGAAACTAAACTAATTCTCTCTAACCTAACAGCTTGAAGTTGCTTCCTTTATCTTATTTCTCCCAGTTTCAAAAAAATATCTATACAGCCAGGAACCAAGAAATAATCAATTCCCATGGTAATCTTGGGGCTCATATTAAATAATAAATGAGAAAGCTCCACTAAGGAATTTCTCCCTCCACAATCATGGGGAAAATACCAATGTGACATTGTTCCCAAATGAAAAGTGGTATGATTTTGTCCATCTTCAGGATAAACTATAAAAATCACAACTTTATTTATTCCCATTGGAAAATTGACGATATATAAAGTAATTAATTATCTAAAGTAATTTCAACAAGCCAGTTTTTTTTTATTTATTTATTTTTTAAAAGTTCTCCTCTCCTTTTTTTTTTTTTTTGCCTTTTCTAGGGCCGCACCCACTGTATGTGGAGGTTTCCAGGCTAAGGGTCGAATCAGAGCTGTAGTCACCAGCCTACACCAGAGCCACAGCAACGTGGGATCCCAGACACATCTGCAACCTACACCACAGCTCACTGGCAACATGGGATCCTTAACCCACTGAGTGAGGCCAAGGATGGAACCCACAACCTCATGGTTCCTAGTCAGATTTGTTAACCACTACGCCACCATGGGAACTCCCCAACAAGCCAGTTTTATATTTTTAACTTATTTTAAGTATAGTTGATTTACAATGTTCTGTTAGTTTCTTTGTACGGCAAAGTGACTTGTTTACATTTATATAGATATATATACATATATTCTTTTTCATATTCTTTGCTATTATGGTTTACTATAGGATTCAATAAGCCAATTTATATGTGTATGTATTTTAATCTCAGAAACAAAGCAAAAAGATCTGCAATGACCATCCCATTCCAAGCCAAAAGAAAGTGAGCTCTGTACAATATCTTTGCATCAATACACGCATGAGAGGCTCAATGCTCTATTACACTTCGAAATGCCCTTTACCTGTATTTCAAACAGCATCCGACACACAGTGTAACTAACTTTACTATTCTCTACAGACCTTTAGGGATTAATATGAAAGACTGACCAGAGATACAATTAACTATATTATATTAGCACCTCGTCAAAAGAACCACACACCACTATCACTTCAACTGCACAAACAAAATATAAGAACTGCTACAATAAGAACACATTCCAAAAATATAGACTTTCATATACAATAGGGATATAGTTCTTCCTTTTCTGTATTTTCTTCTACAGCTTATCAGCACAGTCAAGAAGTGTCTATTTTAAAACCTTTCTGGACCTACACATTTTGCTGTAATGCTATCAGAGACGCCTTCTCTTACCACTAAGACAAGCAAGAAGTTCCTTTGACTATTCAGGAGTTACTAGTAACTCTACTAATAGCTTATACAAAAAGAAATATAAGGAATGGTATATATCTTTTGACATTGAAGGCAAAAACAAATCAGTACCCACAATATTCCAAAAGTCATCACAGAAATGAAAATAAAATTTGGGTAACTGGTAACCTGAACTGATCTCATTTCTGCGGTGCCTTGCCCATCATTACATTAACCCAATTTAAAACAACCAATTTCCTTTATCTCTTGCCTCACCTTTTCCTATTAGGTTACACATACTTAAACCAGCAATTTTCCAAATATTCAGGAAGTAAAAAATTTCCCTTTCAAGTGACACCTTACAAAGAACATAAATATAAACTTAAAAATAAAGTGTTGTGAGGGAAATCTAAGTTCAAATGTAGTCTTCACATTTAATAAAGTCAACTACTGAAAAAAAATAAGGCTAATCTGATTAACATACACTAAAATCAGGGGTTATAGATAAGAATCAGATACAGACGTTAAATACAAACAAGAATATACAGATGTTGATGAAGAAAATTCTGATTCACTTATATAAGTTGCAAGTGATAACAGATTGATTTTTTTTATTTTAAACAAGTCACCTCAGAGCCTCAGGAAGCCCTTTAAACAGACACAGCAAAAAGGAGTTCCCATGTGGCTCAGGGGGTTAAGTATCCCGTGTTTTCACTGCAAGGGCTCAGATCATTGCTGTGGCACGAGTTCAGTCCCTGGGCTGGGAACTTCCACATGCCACAGTTGTGGCCCAAAAGAGAGAGCAAAAAAAAAAAATGGTTTTGAGGTCTGCACAAAAACGACAACACAATAGCAACAATGCATTAGTGATAACTGATGTATTAAAATCAAGTTTATTTTTAAAATAAAATTCTTATCAAATGTTTATGAAAGCCTTTAAAAAGCACCTTCACACAACGCTAAGTAACTATTTAAATCACTGCTTTAAGCCACCTTCTATGTTACAATTCTATCCCACCTCCCAGGAACATCTCCAAAAGGAGGGAGGGGGAGGGGAGATCTATTACTCTTTCTAAAATTAAAATTACAAAAATGGTTATCTGAACCTGAACTTTAAATGTGTCTAAGAAGATATAATTCTATACTCCAGTAAGTCAATATTAGACTTGCTATATTAGATTTGATAGCAATAAACTGCTGCCCCTCATATCCAAAGATGAAACTGATGATTGTTCCTCTAGTGAACCTGAGGGGTCCACAAGATTAGTCATCTCACCCAAAGATGCACCTAGACAAGCCTTTCGGGCTGATAAATCCTGGGATCATCTCTGCCCCAATCAGATAAACCAAGAGGCAACAAGTAGAACCACCTGGCCAAGTCCAGCCCACCACTTTTCTTTAGTGACCCAAAGCTAAGAATGATGCCATGGATTGAACTGTATCACCCTCCCTTTAAATAAATAAATAAATAAATAAATAAATAAATAAATAAATAAATTTTTTAAAATACACACACACACATATATATTTAAGTCCTAACCCCCAATATCTCAGAAAGTGACCTTACTTGGACACAGGGTCTTCACAGAGGTAATCAAGTTAAAATGAGGCCATGAGGGCAGGCCTAGTCCAGTATGACTGGGAAATTATACACACAGAGAGCAGACAAATATAGAAGGAAGAGGCTATGAAGCTGCACAGGAAGATGGCCATTTACAAGCCAAGGAGAGAGGTTAGAACAGAGCCTTTCCTTACATCCCTAAAAACACCTCTAAACATCTAAAGTACTAATGTGCCAATACCTTGACTTCTGACTTCTAGCCTCCAGAACCCTGAGGCAATAAATTTCTGTTTAAGCCAACCAGTTTGTTAAAGCAGCCCTGGTGGACCAATACAAATGGTTTTTACATTTTTATGCAGCTGGAAAAAAAAAAAATCAAAGAATGTTATTCTGCAACATGTGACAATTATATGATTTCACACTGCAGTGTTGACAGTTATTGGAATACAGTTACGCTTCTTATGTATTGTCTATGACTGCTTTTGCACTGCAATGACTAAGTTGAGTAACTGCAAAAGAGACTATATGACCTAAAATACTAACTGCCTGTCCCTTTTTAGAAAAGTTTCCCAGTCTGAGATAACTTGTATCACAAAGCATCACACCATGCAGTGTAGATGTATCTTCAGAAGGTCAATCTGTTACCATTTATTTTCCACCTTTCTCTCAGTTGCTCTTTAATTTCCTGCTTATCTTCCCAAAATTAGTTACGTCATACCCATTTTCCAAAACTACTGTGTATAGATTGAGTGATAAATGTATGTCTCTATAAAATATGATAAACATAAAATCATAAAATTCCACCCACATAAAACTTAAGTACATTGTAACAAACAATTGGGGGGGGGGGGGGCTTTGAAGGCCACACCCTCAGAACATGGGAGTTCCCAGGCTAGGGGTCGAATCCAAGCTACAGGTGCCAGCTTATGCCACAACCACAGCAACGTGGGATCTGAGCCGCGTCTGTGACCTACGCCACAGCTCACAGGATCGCCAGATCCCCAACCAACTGAGCGAGGCAGGGATCAAACCCACATCCTCATGGATACTAGTCAGATTTGTTTCCACTGCGCCACCACGGTAACTCCCTTAACAAACAATTTAAGGGCAACAACTTGCATACTCCTAGACCATGAAACTCTAAGTCCACCAATGTTAGCAGAATTTATGTAATGATAAAACTAGATAAAATACTTCATATGACTGTCAGTAACATGAGATGTCCAAGAAGCATAACCACATAAACGATTCCACTAAAATTCAATAAGCCTGAGCAAGCAAGCAAACAACTGTTATCTAGTAATTAAGGCTGTGTTTCCCTTTTAGATAAGATAATCAAACTACCATTTATCCATCAAATACGAGGGGCTAGCGTATAGATAAATTGTGTTTGTAGTGGGGAGTTCCCATCATGGCACAGTGGTTAACAAATCTCACTAGGAACCATGAGGTGGCAGGTTCAATCCCTGGCCTTGCTCAGTGGGTTAAGGATCCAGCGTTGCCATGAGCTGTGGTGTACAGGTTGCATATGCGGCTTGGATCCTGCGTTGCTGTGGCTCTGGCGTAGGCTGGTGGCTACAGCTCCAATTAGACCCCTAGCCTGGGAACCTCCATATGCTGCAGGAGCGGCCCAAGAAAAGGCAAAAAGACAAAAAAAAAAATCCACAACCTCATGGATAGGAAGGAGTTGGGTTCGTTACCACTAAGCCACAACAGGAACTCCAGGATCTACTGTTTTGGCCAATTCTTTGACAGTATCTACCATAGCTGAATAAAAAGGTTCATATACTCTAGGACCCAAAAATTCAATCATCTGTTCCCACCCAAGAGAACTGCAAACACATGTATACCTAAAGACATGTAAAAGAATGTTCAAGCAGCACTTTTTTGTAATAGGCGCAAAATGTAAATAATCCAAATGCCCATTAATAGCTGAAAGGATAAATGAATCACCATAAAGTCAGACAATAAAATACCTTTCTCTTTTTTTTTTTTTTGGGGGGGGGGGGACACCTGCAGCATGTGTTAGTTCCCAGGCTAGGGGTTGAATCAGAACTGCAGCTGCTGGCCTACACCACAGCCACAGCAACACTAGATCCGAGCCATGTCTGTGACCTACATCACAGCTCACAGCAATGCCAGATTCTTAACCCACTGAGCGAGGCCAGGGATCGAACCCACATCCTCACAGACACTAATCAGGTTCTTAACCCACTGAGCCATGACAGGAACTCCAGAAATACTTTTCATCAATGTGAATGAACAAGCTACTACACATAACATGGAATACTCTCACAAACATTAAAACAGACCCCAGACAAAAAACAAAACATATGAATAAAATCATTTATAAAAAGTTCAGTATCAGGCAAAATTAATCTAAAGCACTAGAAGATAGAAAGGAGTATACTGATTGGGAAGGGATGTGAAAGGGGCTTCTAAGGTGATGGTAATGTTCTATTTTTGCTCCCTAAGTTATGTCCATTTGTAAGGCACACTGAGCTACAGAGTTACAACTGGTGCACTGTTTGTGTATATATCATACTTCAAGAAAATGGTTAACCAAAAAATTTTAAGTTCCACTTCCAGAAGCTGTTTCCAAAGATTACTGGAACTTAATATGCTCCTATTGGATGAAGTGTTCCAAAGATAACTATAGACTAAGAACAAAATATAAAATGTAACCACCTGAAGGCAATGGAGAGCAATCAAAAACAGTGAGACACTTTAGGAAAGTCACTGGAAAAAAGGAATAGCATTTAAGAAGTTTTCTTTTCCTTCCTTCCTTTTTTTTTTTTTTTGGATTTTTGCCTGAATAAGCCCAGTTAAGCATTGTCAGATAATAGAATTTGGATAGAAACCACATTCTTACTGGAATGAAGAGCCAGAGACAAAGTTCAGAGTGATCCATGACGTGGATCACTTGGAGTCCAAGCCCATCCTATATAAGAAAATCAGTCAATATTCTTTGGAGGTACAAAATGGATTCAGGATCTCTACAATGAATTGTTTGTAATGTCCAGGATTCTAGTAACTTGAATTCCAAATTACTAGAATTCAAAGGAAAAGAGAAACATGATCCACAGAAGAGAAAAGGCAATCAATAGAGACCAACACCAAGATAACTTGGATGTTATAATTAGTACAGAAGAATTTTTTAAACTGTCTTCACCGAGGTTTCTTTAATGTTAACATCCTCCATAACCCTCCTATAGCAACCAATAAGTTGATATAAATGATTTTTTAAAAATATTCATTTACAGGAGTTCCCGTTGTGCCGCAGTGAGTGTTTAACGAATCCGACTAGGAACCATGAGGTTGTGGGTTCAATCCTTGGACTTGCTCAGTGGGTTAAGGATCCGGTGTTGCCATGAGCTGTGGTGTAGGTTGCAGACGTGGCTCGGATCCCGCGTTGCTGTGGCTCTGGTGTAGGCTGGTGACTACAGCTCTGATTCGACCCCTAACCTGGGAACCTCCATAGTGCTGCGGGAGCAGCCCTAGAAAAGTCAAAAAGACAAAAAAAAAAAATTCATTTACAAAACATATGTGTATCTGTCAATCAACCCAACTAATATCCTTTTGGGGGGCTAGCATCTCCAAGATTTCACACTGCATCTAGTTGTTATGTATTGTTAGTCTCCTTCAACCTGAGATAATTCCTCAGTCTTCCTTTATAGACAAGAATCTTAAAAGTGGCTACTATGACCACGCTCAAGGATTAAGAGGAGGAAGAAAGAAAAGAAAAACAAAAAAAGAATTAAAGAGAAAGACATACTCACAACAAATAGAAAATCTCAGTAGAGAAACAGAAACTACAAAAAAAGAACCAAATGTAAAACCTAGATTGAAAATTACCTAAAATGAAAACACTCATTAGATTCAGATTAAAGGTGGCAAAAGAGTCAGGACACTAGAGAAAAGATCAATAGCAATTATCCAGTCTGAACAACAGAGAGGAAAAAAACAAGTGAACAGGCATATGTGTAACATGTATAACTGGAGTTCTATAATCTCATTTCGGATTTGAAGTGAGAAAGAATGGAGCAGAGAAATAGTTGAAAAAAATAATGGCTGAAAATTTCCCAAATGGAGTATAAGAAATTTATGGATTCTGAGAGCTCAGTGAACCACAAGCAGGAAAAATACAAAGGAAGGAGTTCCCGTCGTGGCGCAGAGGTTAACGAATCCGACTAGGAACCACGAGGTTGTGGGTTCGGCCCCTGCCCTTGCTCAGTGGGTTAACGATCCGGTGTTGCCGTGAGCTGTGGTGTAGGTTGCAGACGCGGCTCGGATCCAGCGTTGCTGTGGCTCTGGCGTAGGCCGGTGGCTACAGTCTGATTAGACCCCTAGCCAGGGAACCTCCATATGCCGCGGGAGCGGCCCAAAGAAATAGCAAAAAGCCAAAAAGCCAAAAAAAAAAGGAAGTATCTAAGCACATTATGGTCAAATTGCTGACAATCAAAAATAAAGAGAAAATTAGTAAAACAGCCAAGGAAAAAAAGACAAATCGCATATAAGAAAACAATAATATGAATTACTGCTGACTTATAAAAAACGATGGAGGCCAAAAGCAGCAGAAGGACATTTTAAATGTTAAAAGGAAAAAAAACGTGACAACCGAATTCTATATTCAGCAAAAATATCCTTCAAGAATGAAAACAAAATATTTTGGGAAAACAAAAGCTAAGAGAATTCATCACCAGCAGATTTAGAAGAAATTTGCTAAAGGACATTGGCTTAACAGAAGGAAAATGATGCAAGATGGAATCACCAATCTTCAGAAAGAAATGAAAAACACAGGAAATGTTAAGTATGTGGGTATATACAAAAGATTATTCTCTTTTTAATTTCCTTAGACAGAAGTGAATTTTTAAGATACTAAATTGCACATTACTAATAATCAATGAGTCAAAGAATTTACAAAGGAAATTTAAAATACTTTGAGAACAATAAAAATGAAAACTAAACATACCAAAGCTTCTAGGACACAGCCAGAGCAGTTCTCACAGGGAAACTGATAGCTTTGAATGACATTTTTAAAAACAAAAAAAAATCTCAAATCTATAATCTAATTCTTTACCTTAAGATGCTAAAAAAAAAGGGCAGCAAACAAAATTAAATCCAAACAAAGCAAGCAAAAAGAAAGAAAAATAAAGATTAGAGCAAAAACCAATGAAGCAGAAAAAAGAAAAGTCCATGAAATCAATAAGCAGTTCCTCGAAAACATTTTTTAAATACCTTTAGCTGAACTGACCAGTAAGAGAGAAAATCAAACTACCAAAATCAAAAACGAAAAAGGGACATCATTATCCACCTTTCAGAAATAAAACAGGTCACAAAGGAATAATACTAATTTAGAAAAACTCGGAGTTCCCATCATGGTGCAGTGGAAATGAATCTAACAAGGAACCATAAGGTTGTGGGTTTGATCCCTGGCCTCGCTCAGTGGGTTACGGATCCAGAGCGTTGCTGTGACCTGTGGTGTAGGTCACAAATGTGGCTCAGATCTGGCATTGCTATGGCTCTGGCACAGGCTGGCAGCTGTAGCTTTGATTAGACCCCTAGCCTGGGAACTTTCATATGCTGTGGGTGTGGCCCTAGAAAGCAAAAAAGAAAATAAAAACTCTACATCAACAAATTAGGTAATTTAGATGAAATGAACAAATTCCTAGAAGCAAGCAAACTACCAAAACCAACTCGGGAGGTAGAAAATCTGAATAGATCCGTAAGAAAAAGATCAAATTCTTTCCCACAAAGAGAAGCCAGGCCCAGATGGCCTCAATGGTGAAATCCTGCCAAACATTTAAAGACAAATTAATATCAATTATTCTCAAACTTTCCCCCAAAAATGGAAAAGGAACACATCCCAACTTAAGCATTACCCTGAGCCAAAACCAAAGACATCACAACAAAAGAAAACTACAGCCCAGTATCCCTATGACTACAGATATAAAAATCTTCAACAAAATACTAGCTAATGAAATCCACCAAAAAAGCATTACAGACTCTGACAAAGTGAGATTTATCCAAGGACAAGGTTTAATACTTAAAACCAAATCATATGATATACCATATCAATAGACTAAAGGACAAAAAAAACCACATGATCAACTCAATAAACAAAGAAAAAAAGCATCTGACAAAAGCCAATATTTTCTGATAAAAAACACTCAACAAAGAGCAAGCACAATTAAGAAGAAAAGAACTTCCTAAATCTGGCAATGGCTATTTATGAAAAACCCACAGCTAACATCACAGTCAATGTTGAAGTTGAATACTTTCCTCCTCAGATCAGGAACTGTGGTAGAATAAATAATGGTTCCCAAGATATCCATACCCTAATCCCCAGAACCTATGAACATAGGTTACTCTACATAGCAATAAGAAATTCGCAAATATGATTAAATTAAGGATCTTGCGGTGAGAGGTTATCTAAATAAGCCAAATGTAATCACAAGGGTAATAGCAGAGAGTGGGCAGGAGGACTAAAAGACACAGAGGCAATATAAAGACAGAAACAGAAGTTGGAGTGATGCAATTTGAAGATTCAGGAGGAGTAGGCCGAAGGTTAAATAGTGCAGACAGCCTCCAGAAAAGCTGGAAAAGGCAACCAAATGGATTTTTTCTGTACTCCAGAAGGAACTAGTCTTGCCAGTCCCCTGATATTAACCCCGTAAAACTTCTAACCTCCAGAACTACAGAACAAATCTGTTGCTTGAAGTCACTAAATTTGTGGCAATTTGTTACAGCAGCAACAGAACTAATACAGAATCAAAACAAAAATATCCACTCTCATTCCATCAATTTTACATTGTACTAGAGGGTCTAAACAAGGCAATTAGGCAAGAAAAAGAAATAAAAGATATCCAGACTGGAAAACAAGTAAAGCTATCTCTACTTGAGGATGACATGATCTCATATGGTGAATCCTAAGAGATCCACTAAAATACTAATAAAATTAATAAGCTCAGCAAGGTTGCAAGACAAAATCATCATATACAATAATTTTATTTCTTTACACTAGCAATGAACAATCTGAAACTTAAATTATAATTCTATTCACAACAGTATCAAAATAAATAACATTCGGGTATAAATTTAACGAAGGAAGTTAAAATTTATTTGCCGAACTATAAAAAACATCACTGAAAGAAATTACAGAATTAACTAAAAGGAGAGACATCCATGTTCATGAATCAGAAGACTTTAATATTTGGCAATACTCAATTTGGCAATACTCTCTAAATTGATTCAGAGAGTCAATGCAAATCTTATCAAAATCTGGTTGACTTTTTGAAAAAATTAACAAGCTGATCCTAAAAGTTGTATAGAAATTCTAAGACCCAGAATAGCCAAAATTATCTTGAAAAAAAAACAAAACTGGAGAGTTCCCGTTGTGGCTCAGTGGTAACAAACCCAACATGAGGATATGTGTTCAATGCCTGGCCTCAGTCAGGGGGTTAAGGATCCGGCGTTGCCGTAAGCTATGGTGTTAGGTTGAAGACATGGCTCAGATATGGCTGTGGCACAGGTGGCCAGGCAGCTGCAGCTCTAATTTGACCCCTAGCCTGGGAACTTCCATATGCCACAGGTGTGGCCTCCTAAAAAGACAGGAACAAAAAACAAAAACCAAGAACCAAATGCATGCTGTCCGCAAGAGACAGACTTTAAATACAAAGAACCAGAAAAGTTGAAAGCAAAAGGATGCAAAAGTACATACCAGGTAAGGAATAAGCAGCATAAGAAGGCTGAAGAGGCTACATTCCTATCCAAGGAAGTAAATTTTATCACCAGAGAGAATGAGGGACATTTCATAAAGATTAAAAAGGTCAATTCATCAGGAAAAAATGACAATAATAAACATACACAAGCCTAATATTTAAGCTTCAAATATATACAGCAAAAAATTCCAGAATTTTATTAACACAAATACAAATTCACATAGTTGGAGATTTTAACATTCTTCTCTCAGCAACTGATAAAACTAGATTTACAAAATCAGTACAAAAACACTACCTGTAACCTTGAACTAAATGATATTTATAGAACTCAACAAGTTATACTTTTAAATGCCAATATTTGAAAAGACAAAAGGTATAAAATGTCCTAAGAGTCAGCCCCCAAGAAACCAGAAATAAAAGCAAAAAAAAAAAAAAACACAAAGTAACAAACCCAAAGTAAAGAAAATGAAGGAGCAAAAACCAGTGTCAGAGAAAAACAAATAAAGGAAAAAGTTGAGTTTTTTCAAAAAGATTAACAAAATTGATAAATACCTATTTACTAGTATCAGAAATGAAACAGTCACTATCATTATGGACTCTACATATATTAAGGTTATAAAAAATTGAATGAACTTCATGCCAATCAATTTGATAATTGAGATGAAATGGACAGGTTCCTTGAGAAATACAACTTGTAAAAATGGACATAATGTAGATGAAAATATGCTAATAGCACTGACCTCATTTAAGAAATTGAATTCCTTATCAAACGACTTCTCACACACAAAGAAACCACAGGTCCAAATAGTTTCACTGGCTAATTCTCTCAACCATTTAAGGAGTAACTAATGCCAATGAATACAAAACTCTTCCAAAAAACAGAAGAAACATTTACCAACTCACTCTGAGGCCAACAAAACCTGACAATACTACAAATAGTCTTCATGAGCATAAGAATCCTTACCAATATACTAACAAATGGAATCTATCCATATATAAAAAAATATGACCCATCATAACCAAGTGAGGTTTATCTCAGGAATCTAAGGCTCTTTTAATATTAAACAAATAACTCATCATCATCCAAACTACTCAGTGCAGAAGAGATCTTTATTACAAAATAAGGAGCCCTCTCATTTTCTCAAAACTCTTTGGTGGCTCTCCATACCTTTTTTTTTTTTTGTCTTTTGTCCTTTTAGGGCCACACCCACAACATATGGAGGTTCTCAGGCTAGGGGTCTAATTGGAGCTACAGCTGCCAACCTACACCAGAGCCACAGCAAAACCAGATCCGCCGGATCCTCAACCCACTGAGGGAGACCAGGGATCAAACCCACAACCTCATGGTTCCTAGTCAGATTCATTTCTGCTGCACCATGACGGGAACTCCTCCATACCCACGTTTAAGATAGAAACTTTAACACAGCAGGTAAGGCTTATAAGCCTGCCCCTGCACAGCAGCCACAACTCTGGCTACCAACCTCCAATATGTATCACATACTCCTGCTACAATGGCCATGTCCTCTGCCTGAGTTGTGTCACTCCCCTCCCTCCACTCACCAAATTCCAAATCTCCACCTCAGCTGAGTTCTTCTGGAAGCCTTTCTGACTTTTGTCGGGTTGATTTCATTACTCCTCTCTACATTTCCATGCATCTTTTGCAACCCTCAATTTTAACAAGTAATATCATTACTTTTCATTCAACTATCACAGCAGAGGCCAAGTATTTTTACCATATTAACAAGAATAAAGAAGGAAAGTCATATGACCATTTTAAAAGAAACAGAAAAATCATTTGACAAGTCAATATGTATTTGTGAAGAACAAAAAAATTCAGAAAATAAAGAATATTTTTAATCTAATAAAGGCATCTATGACAAATCTACAACTATATATATAACTCCCAAGATGCACTAACCTCAATAGCAATATTTAACATTTATATATGCCTATTTATCTCTCAATGGCACATGCAACAAACTTGTTTTTAAAAAGAAGAAAAAGGAGTTCCCGTCGTGGCGCAGTGGTTAACGAATCCGACTAGGAACCATGAGGTTGCGGGTTCGGTCCCTGCCCTTGCTCAGTGGGTTAAAGATCCAGCGTTGCCGTGAGCTGTGGTGTAGGTTACAGACGCGGCTCGGATCGTGCGTTGCTGTGGCTCTGGCGTAGGCCGGTGGCTACAGCTCCGATTCAACCCCTAGCCTGGGAACCTCCATATGCCGCGGGAGCGGCCCAAGAAATAGCAACAACAACAACAAATAAATAAAAAAATAAATAAAAAGAAGAAAAAAAAAAGTAGGGAGCTATTATTCTCCCAACTGGCATTAATAGCAACTCTGGGTCAGAAATGTTAAATCATAAACCCAAGTAAGAAAGCCAGTACTAGAATCCAGTCTTTGTCCAAACATACTTTCAACTCTAAAATGCCATCTCATCTTTAGGCTCATGCCACAAGGGACAACTGGCCCCTTCCACAAACAAACTTTGGTATCCCTGTCAAAGACTGAGTGCTGGTCCCTGGTGTGGCATTTCTTAGTTTTCTAGCTATCTCACTCGTTTAGGTGATCATAGCCAAGTAGTATGATATTCAAAGAGCCACTGTATTTCATTAGTTGATCAAATAAAATAAGTGACACTAATGTGAAATGAAAAAAACTTTAAGCCCACATTAAGATCAATCTCAAACCTCCTTTCCTCAAATGACTGTGCCGCAGAGAGAAAAGGGCACAACCAATGGTCTATAATATCTCCCTTTATAGGTCTAAAATGCAACAGATAAACAGGTAATTCAAGTCCTTATCTGAATTTGTATCTCTAATCTGTTACATGTCTATGCCTTACTGGAGCAGCTGTCAGCTGGAAGCTTAGGCCCAAAGCTCCTTAACAGAGAAACCAGAGTGACATGGCTACTTCTGAGTTTACTGCTGATTCATATGAATTTTTCATGCAGGAAAATATGAATGCTGTCTTAGTATCTTTCCATCTGTGATAGCCTCTCAGCCAGCAAGTTCCACAATGAGAACGGATTTGCTTCTTTACTGCACAACATCCACTTCACTTCAAAGCCCAGAGGGAAATCCAAGTCTCTTCAAATAATGTTAACAAACTACAAGACCATCTTTGGAGTTCCTGTCGTGGCTCAGTGGAAATGAATCTGACTAGTATCTACGAGGACACAGGTTCCATCCCTGGCCTCGCTCAGTGGGTTAAGGATCTGGCATTGCCGTGAGCTGTGGTGTAGGTCGCAGAGGCAGCTCAGACCTGGCGTTGCTGTGGCGTAGGCCAGCAGCTATAGCTCTGAATGGATGCCTAGCTTGGGAACCTCCATATGCCACGGGTGCAGCCCTAAAAGGCAGAAAAAAAAAAAAGACATCAACAAAGCTAAGTTCCCTTGTGGTGTAGCAGGTTAAGGACCCAGCATTACCACAGCTGTGGCACAGGTTCAATCCCTAACCAGGGAAATTTCCACATGCTGTGGGTATGGCCCAAAAAAAAAAAAAAAAAAAAGGTAAGAAAAGAAATCAACAAAATAGTTTTATCAAGATTACTCTACAAATAAGTATTTATGGATAATTTTTTTTGGTCTTTTTTTTTTTTAGGGCCACACTCTTGGAATATGGACACTCTCAGGCTAGGGGTCAAATCGGAACTGTAGAATAATAGGGTTTTTTTAATCCTTTTTTTTTTTTCTTTGGCCATGCCCACAACATGTGGAAGTTCCTGGGCCAGGGACTGAACTCGCAGCGCACCACAGCAACAACCCAAGTCACCACAGTGACAATGCCAGATCCTTAACCCACTGCACCACAAGGGAACTCCAGATAAGCCAATATTTTAACTTCAAACTTCTCTTTAATTCCAATAAGAAATCAGAAATGTTTGGAATTCCCTCAAGTACCACACCATGTAAAAACACTAAGCAAACTATAACCAAACACTCCTAACTTCACAATATCACCCTGGAGTCTAATTTCAGAAACTCATTTAAAAATGTTCTTAGAATGATAATCCCAACCAATCACTTTCTAACAATTTTTTTTGTAAACCTCACCTCTAGCTAAGTAACTCCAATCCATCATCTCACCATCAGCCTGGGGTTAACACTGCTGCTACAACAAGGTTAAAGTTAGGAGTTGCCAAAAGAGACACTGGGGTACAGTAAAGCAACCAGAGAGTCAGGAAGACTGAAGTTTTGATGAAAGCCCTACTCCCAGTTTCATAGTATGAGCAAAGAAGAAATTTTGCACCCACTATTCCACCCCTAATCTGCTAAACCACATTATCTGTGACCCATTCCTATTCAACACTGCTCTCCATTCCCAGTGGCAACTCTTGCCTCATCAGCAGTTTTAAACTCTGAATTAAATTCTGAGGTCAATTTACTCTTCCTCAAACTGCTCAACCCACATCCCAAGCCATATAGTTCCATTTCACATAAAATTTGTTCAAAGATATAGCATTATGGATATACAATTCATGTGAAATAGTTTCTAAATTTTCATCAAAAAGGGAAACTTCAGTTTAAAAAAAAGCTAAGACAATGCTTATGTGCAATTACAGATGTTGTTTTACTTGAGTTTAAAAAGCATAATTTGGGAGTTCCCGTCATAGCTCAGTGGTTAAAGAATCCGACTAGGAACCATGAGGTTTCGGGTTTGATCCCTGGCCTTGTTCAGTGGGTTAAGGATCTGGCGTTGCCGTGAGCTGTGGTGTATGTAGGTCACAGATGTGGCTCAGATCCCGCGTTGCTGTGGCTCTGGCATAGGCCAGCAACTCTAGCTCCAATTAGACACCTAGCCTGGGAACCTCCATATGCCGCAGGAGGGGCCCTAGAAAAGGCAAAAAGACAAAAATAAATAAATAAATTAAATTAAAAAATAAAAAGCATAATTTCAATAGAAGAAAAAACTATATATATGTGAAAATGCTGACAAGTTTTATATGTATGTGTATAATTTTTTTGAATAGATTTTCATTAAAAAAAGGCTATTCAATCCTTGTGCATTGTTGGTGCTAATGTAAACTGGTGTATCCACTATGTAAACAATATGGAAGTTCCTCAAAAAATTAAAAATTGAGGAGTTCCCATTGTGGCACAGCAGAAACAAATCTGACTAGGAACCATGAGGTATGGGTTCAATCCCTGGACTTGCACAGTGGGTTAAGGATCCGGTGTTGCTGTGAGCTGTGGTGTAGGTCGCAGATGAGGCTCAGATCCTGTGTTGCTCTGGCTGTGGTATAGGCTGGCAGCAACAGCTCAATTAGACCCCTAGCCTGGGAACCTCCATATGCCAAGGGTTCAGCCCTAAAAGGACAAAAGACAAAAAAAAAATTAAAAATTGAACTACCACATGAAACAGCAATTCCACTTCTGGGTAGTTAGATGAAGAAACAAAATCACTATCTCACAAAGATACCTGCACCCCCACATTCACTGCAGCATTATTTACACCAACCAGGACATGGAAACAACCTAAGTGTCCATAAATGGATAGAAACAGTAAATGTGTTTATATATACAATGGGGTATATTCAATCATGAAAAAGAAGGCAATCCTGATATCTGAGTAAATACAGATGGACCTTGAGGGCATGATGCTAAGTGAAATAAGTCAGACAGAGAAAGACAAATACTATATGCTGTCACTTACAGGTGGAAACTTAAAAAAACAAAAACCTCATAAATACAAAGAATAGACTGGTGGTTACCAGAGGCGGGGGATGGTGAATAGGTGTAATGGATGGTAACAGTGGTTAAAAGGTATAATATAACTAAGACCTGGGGATGTAATGTACAGCATGGTGACACAGTTAACAATACCATATTGTATATTTGAAAGTTGCTAAGAGAGTAGACTTAAAAGTTCTCATCACAAAGAAGAGAGTGTGGAGTTCCCATCGTGGCACAGCGGAAATGAATCCAACTAGGAACCATGAGGTTTGGGGTTTGATCCCTGGCCTCTCTCAGTGGGTGAAGGATCCAGTGTTGCTGTGGCTATCTATGGTGTAGGCCGGCAGCTGCAGCTGCAATTTGACCCCTAGCCTGGGAACCTCCACATGCCGAAGGTACAGGCGCCCCCCCCCCAAAAAAAAAATAAATAAAAATAAAAACAATAGGGAAACAAGCATTTAAAAAAAAATGTAACTATGTTTGGTGATGGAGGTAAATTTATTGTAATGATTATTTCAAACATATCATTATGTTGTATAACTAAAATAAATAAAATATTTGTTATATGACAATTATATCTCAGTTTCTTTTAAAGGCTATTCAACACAGACATAATATACTTGGTAATCTGCTATGTCCTTTCCTCCTAATCATTCTTCATCGTGTCCTACAGGGAAGATGAATCTTGCAAGGAAATCTATAAGCCTTCCCATGTAGAATTATGGTAACTACTTAAGAGTTCTCATATTTAATTAAGAAACCATTATTTTGCTTGTCTTAGATCCCCAGACAAGCGTGCAATTATGGAGAAGGTTATCTGGCAAAAACATAAAGGGAAATTGCCTATATATGTGAATGTGAAAAAGAAATCATGCAGATAGATTCAGGCCTCAAAGCTAAAGCCCTTTAGCTTTAATTTTTTATTTAAATTCAAAAACAGAACTTAAGTTGTCACTAATCTTAAAATTGATCAAGTTATGTCTTATCAACCACACACACCTAGTAAATATTTTCCCTTAAATGATCTGCTGGGAAAGAATAAATGTCTCTAACTTAGCCTCCAGTATAAAGGATGTCCTGTACTTATGCAGCCTGGTGTATGCCATTGATCCAATCCATCCACCCATTACAGACAAAAACAATTTAACCAGACAGGAGTCAGCAAATGGTCCAAATGCCAGTTGTCCTAGACTTTTTTGGTTTGTCTCCCAGAATAGATGGATGCCTAGACCTATTTAGGCAATTATTATAATCAAATACATAAGCACCCATTGAAAATATGTTTGAGAAATTATTTTGGTTAAACTAGATGAAAAAGCTTTGAAAACTAAAACTTTTCAGTAACACGAAACAGGTCATTGTTAAAAAGACAAAGAAATGAAAGTATAGCTTAAAGAATAAAATTAAACTCACATAAAATTTTCTTAGAGCATAACCTTCTCGAGTGCATTTTTTAAAAAACACTGAGGTCAGATGCAGACTGACAGCAAACAGTGCTATGTATCTATCAGTTATCCCATTTCTACCAGTGCCCTGGTGGGGACAGGGTGCGCAGAGCAGAACATACACGTATTTTCTATCCCTACTACCAATAGGTCAATAAAATTTTAGCGAGCACTAAAAACAACCAAGTTTTAGAATAAAGCTCCAGTTAGCCATATTTATATTAATTCCCAATAAATACATTTTGGAATATGAAAATCACACATCACAATACCTATGCTCCATGGTCCTATCCAACTTCAGTTACAGCCAAAGAAGCACAGGCTTCATCTGCACCCAGATATATGCAAGATAAATCCTAGAACTTTCATGACTGGCAGATGGAAATGCTAACAATATTTTAACCCCTATAAGCCTTTCTTACTTTTATCTGTGAAATAGAGTCACACCACACCAGAGGATTAATTTAAGAATTAAATCGACTAAGTGTGTAAAGCTCCAGGACAGTGCTTTCCCTGTACCCTAAATAAATTACACTAATATCCTACTCATGCCTTTTACCATGCTGTTCCCTGGAATGCCTGTCCGTCACATCCTCCACTTCTGCCTGCTTGAACTACCATCCATTCCTCAGAGTCTTGTAAGCACTCTGATGCCTGCCTTTATCTTTACCACCACAATGGGCTTCATCATCGTTAACATTCAAATGTGTTTAATATCCCATAGCATTAATCACACTATTTAATGGCACACTGGCATTTAATATTTTCATTGGCAGAGAGTTTAGATCTTAGGAGTGAAGTAGCCCTAAACCTTCATGGAGTATCACCTCATCCTTCTGTGTTCACCTCAACACCTATCAGGGCTTTACAGAAACTAAGCGACATTCAATAAATAAATGCTGTAAGAATGAATGACCAGGAGTTCCCATCGTGGCGCAGTGGTTAACGAATCCGACTAGGAACCATGAGGTTGCGGGTTCGGTCCCTGCCCTTGCTCAGTGGGTTAACGATCCAGCGTTGCCGTGAGCTGCAGTGTAGGTTGCAGACGCGGCTCGGATCCCATGTTGCTGTGGCTCTGGCATAGGCCAGTGGCTACAGCTCCGATTCAACCCCTAGCCTGGGACCCTCCATATGCCGCGGGAGTGGCCCAAAGAAATAACAAAAAGACAAAAAAAAAAAGAATGAATGACCAAATAAAGGCACACAAACCACAAGTTACTTTTGGTTGAAAAAAGTAGCTTAAAGGAGTTCCCGTTGTGGCACAGCGGAAACGAATCCGACTAGGAACCATGAGATTGTGGGATCAATCCCTGGCCTCAATGGGTTAAGGATCTGGCGTAGCTATAGCTGTGGTGTAGACCAATGGTGGCTTTTTAGAACACAGGAGAGTAAACTTATAACACATGCTATAACTAAATCTAGTTTACCTTTTTTTAAAAAATGCTAAATGAATATCCTCTGAGCACTAAATACCACTGTAAACAAGTCACAAAAAAGGAAAGACATAATGCATCAATTCCTTACTCGAATGACACCTCCTATAACATCAGCCACTTCTACAAAGAATATAAAATTTGACCGATATTCTCAGCTCAGAATTAGTATTCTTTTCCTTAATTCATTGTATTTCTAAAGAGTCAGCCAGCAGGGGGAGTGCAAGATCATTAACACTGTAGTCGAGTAATACAGCTAACAAATTTTTGAAATTTGGGAAATTTTTTAAAGTTAATCTTCATGGCGCAGTGGAAACGAATCAGACTAGGAACCATGAGATTTCGGTTTCAATCCCTGGCCTCGCTCCGTGGGTCAAGGATTTGGTGTTGCCGTGAGCTGTGGTGTAAGTCACAGACACGGCTCATATCCTGCATTGCTGTGGCTATGGAGTAGGCCGGCGGCTACAGCTCAGATTGGACCCCTAGCCTGGGAACCTCCATATGCCTCGGGTGAGGCCCTAAAAAGAAAAAAAAAAAAAAGAAATTTCAAATGACTATGGAGAAAAGTTGCTACTTTCTAAAATATTACCCAAACTAACTGAAGTACAAGGACAGTCTCATAATCCCAGGAGCCCACTCATCAATTTAGTCTTCATGTATTATTCACCCCAAAGCCTTACCTGCTGCTCTCCAGGCTGCTGCTATCATGACCCTCCCCAAAAAGCAAACCTCATTTTCATGACCATAAGGTTCATCAGAAAATAGTTATTAGGGGAGTTCCCGTCGTGGTGCAGTGGTTAACGAATCCGACTAGGAACCATGAGGTTGCGGGTTTGGTCCCTGCCCTTGCTCAGTGGGTTAAAGATCCAGCGTTGCCGTGAGCTGTGGTGTAGGTCGCAGATGCGGCTCGGATCCTGCGTTGCTGTGGCTCTGGCGTAGGCCGGGGGCTATAGCTCCGATTCGACCCCTAGCCTGGGAACCTCCATATGCCGCAGGAGCGGCCCAAGAAATGGCAAAAAGACAAAAAAAGAAAATAGTTATTAGGGCCCTGGAAATTATGTATTTCTGAGACACAGTTTAAGGAGCAGCACAGTCTCTGCTGATAACTGCAGACAGGCATAGTTGTGAATGCTAACTATGGGGGGGAGGACCAACAATAGGAAATACTGAAAGTTCAAATTGCCAAACACAGATTACTCAGATAAAATCTGCACTAAGCAAAAAGTGAGTCATGACTGTCTTCATGAAAAAGGTCTGAAACAAATAGAAACTAAATATAATACCCAAATTTTCTCTTTTCTGCTTAAAAAGTTCTCCCATACACATTACCATATTTGATTCCTAAAACCACCTTTCTGAAATGCAGGAAATATGCTTATTTTACAGTTAAGAGAATTAAGGTGTGAAGAGGTGGTCTTATTCAAGATAACAAAGCTAACAAGTGGTGGGGACAAGATGTTAACTTAGGCTTTCTGGTTCCAAGGGTAATGCGGTCTGCATCACAACATGATGTCTCCTAAAGTAAAGGCTAGAACATGTGTATTGGAAATTTGGTTAACGTGCTCCCACAGACACACAAATTACTGTTCAATAACAGATACATGATCAATTATGTCAACACAGTGGACAACCTAGAAGAAATGGATAAATTCCTAAAACATACAACCTATCAAAACTAAGAAATTGAGTTGAGAAACTGAGGTAGGAAAAAACCTAAACATAGAGTTACCATTGTGGCTCAGTGGTTAATGAACCCAACTAGTAACCATGAGGTTGCGGGTTCGATCTCTGGCCTCACTCAGAGGGTTAAGGATCCGGCATTGCCGTGAACTGTGACGCAGGTCACAGACACAGCTTGGATCTTGCGTTGCTGTGGCTGTGGTATAGGCCGGCAGCTACAGCTCTGATCTGACCCCTACCCTGGGAACCTCCATATGCCAAGGGGGCATCCCTAAAAAAAAAAAAAAAAGACAACAAAACAAAACAAAAAGAAAACCTGAACAAACCAATTACTAGTAAAGAGACTTATTCAAGAATCAAAATCTTCCCAACGAACTAAAGTCCAGGCATAGATGGCTTCACTTGTAAATTCCATCAAGCATTTAAAGAAGAATTAATACCAATCCTTCTCAGACTCCAAAAAAATTGAAGAGGGAACATTTCCAAACTCATTTTATGAGGCCAGCATCATCTGACACCAAAACCAGGTGAGGAAACTACAAAAAAACTAACAATCAATATCCCTAATGAACATATATACAAAAACCCTCCAAAAAAAAATTAGCAAAATTATTAAAAGGGGAGTTCCTGTCGTGGCGCAGTGGTTAACGAATCTGACTAGGAACCATGAGGTTGCGGGTTCGATCCCTGCCCTTGCTCAGTGGGTTAATGATCCGGCATTGCCGTGAGCTGTGGTATAGGTTGCAGACGTGGCTCGGATCCCGCGTTGCTGTGGCTCTGGCGTAGGCCGGGGGCTGCAGCTCCGATTCGACCCCTAGCCTGGGAACCTCCATATGCCGTGGGAGCGGCCCAAGAAATAGCAATAGAGACAAAAAAAATATATATATATATTATTAAAAGGATCATACCTCATGATCAAGTGGGATTTATTCAAGGGATTCAAGGATGGTTCAAAATCTGCTAAATAATGTGATACAAAACAATAACAAAATGGATAAAAATCATATGATAATCTCAATAGATACAGAAAATCAACTCAAAATGGATTAAAAACTTAGAACATAGGACCTGAAACCATAAAACTCCTAAAAGAAAACACAAGGGGTAAGCTCTTTGACGTCAGTTTCAGCAACATCATTTTGGATTTGACACCAAAAGCAAAGACAACAAAAGCAAAAATAAGTGGGACTACACCAAACTAAAAAACATCTGCACTGCAAAAGAAATAAATCATCCAAAAAAATGAACAAACAACTTACAAATGGGAGAAAATATTTGCAAATCATATATCTAATAAAGGGTTACTATCCAAACTATATAAAGAACTCATAACTCAACAGCAAAAAAAAAAAAAACCCCAAACAATCCAATTAAAAAATGAGCAGAACTAAAAAGACCTTTTTCCAAAGAAGACACATAAATGCCCAAAAAGTACATAAAAAGTTGCTCAACATCACTAATCACTAGGGAAATGCAATCAATGCACCATCACTTCACATTTATTAGAACAGTTACGAGCAAAAAGCAGTAAGTGTTGGTAAGGATGTGCAGGAAAGGGAATGCCTGTGCACTCTGGCTTGTTGGGAAGACTTTGATTACTGAATCAGTCTCTTTACTAGTAATTGGTTTGTTCAGGTTTCTCAATTTCTCAGTTTTGATAAGCTGTATGTTTCTGAATTTATCCATTTCTTCTAGGGTGTCCAGGGTGTTGACATAATTGATCATGCATCTGTTACTGAACAATAATTTGTGTGTCCGTGGGAGCAGTTTAACCGAATTTCCAATACACTGTTCCAGCCTTGTATACTACTGGTGCAGCCACAACAGAAAACAGTAGTATAGAGGTTCCTCAAAAAACTAACAATTGAACTATTCTAAGACCCAGCAGTCCCAATTCTGGGTATATATCCAAAGGAAGTGAATACAGGATATCAAAGAGATATTTTCACCTCCATGTTCACTGTAGTATTGTTCACAACAGCCAAGACAGGGAAACAACCTAAGTGTCCAACAGATGAATGGAAAAAGACGATGTGGTATATATACATAATGGGATATTAGTCAGCCCTGAGAAAGAAGGGAATCCTGCGGTTTGCAAAAACATGGATAAACCTTGAGGGCATTATGCAAGACAGAGAAGACGAATACTGTGTGGTACCACTTATTTGCGGAATCTGGGGACAGAAAAGTCAATATCAGAAACAGAATAGAGGAATTCCCATTGTGGCTCAGTGGTTAATGAGCCTGACTAGTATCCATGGGGACATGGGTTTTGATCCCTGCTCTTGCTCAGTGGGTTAAGGATCCAGTGTTGCTGTGAACTGTGGTGTAGGTCAAAGACGAAGCTCAGATCCAGCACTGCTGTGGTTGTGATGTAGGCCAGCAGCTACAGCTCCAACTCGACCCCTACCCTGGGAACTTCCATGTGCCATGGGTGTGTCCCTAAATAGACAGAAGACAAAAAAAAAAAAAAAAGAAAGAAAGACAAAGAAAAGACAGTAGAAAGATGGTTGCCAAGGGCTTGAGGGTGAGGGAAACTGGGAGAGGTTGGTAAAATGGTACATAAAAACAATCATAATCCTAACAGAAGATACATGAATAAAAGTCAATGTGAAATGCCCAGTGCTGGCTCTGGTAGACAATTATTCTTTCCAGTTCTTCCAGTCAAAAGAAATGACAGTGCAATTACTGGCAAATTCAAAAATGACGTTTGCAGCAGAACACAATAAACACAAAAGAGCTGATTAAGCATTAACAGCTCCTCAGAGAGTAAACCTGTTGGTCTTCAAAGCACTATAGGAGTTCCCTGGTAGCTCAGTGGGTTAAGGATCCAGCATTGTCACTGCTATAGCACAAATTCGATCCCTGGCCCAGGAACTTCTACATGCCTTGGGTGTAGCCAAAAAAAAAAAAGCAGTATGTAAAGGACAGCTCTTAAGCCTTTTATACCTTCTCTTTACCTAGTTTAACAAAGAGATTTCAGTGTTAGAAAAGTTGGATAGCAATATGTGTCATTCAAGTTCAAATCAAATATATAACAGAATGTGTTTTATAATCAATGGCCTACTTTTCAGTCGTCTTGATGAGAACAAAGACCTTTCTTTTATATTTGCGAATTAAAATTTTTTAAGAAAAAACTAATCTCCACTGCCAGAAGCCACTGTCCTGAGACTAAAATCTGTAGGACAGGAGTTCCCCTCGTGGCTCAACGGAAACAAATCTGACTAGGAACCATGAGGTTTCCGGTTCAATCCCTGGCCTCACTCAGTGGATTAAGGATCCATCCGGCGTTGCCGTGAGCTGTGGTGTAGGTCACAGACACAGCTCAGATCCTGCGTTGCTGTGGCTGTGGTGTAGGCCAGCAGCTGTAGCTCCTATTAGATCCCTAGCCTGGGAACCTCCACATGCTGCAGATGCAGCCCTAAAAAGCAAAAAATAAATAAATAAAAAAAAATAAAATCTGTAGGATGGATTTCAAAGATTCTTTATTATAATACCCCCCAATCTACTCAAATGCTAGCCTGTTTGGTTTTAAACCTTATCCAAACCTTTCTGCATTTCAAATCTCTCTCTTCCCAGCATTCTAGTAAGAAGTCTCGAAGGCCCTCTACATCTTCTGCAAACCATCTAAAATTTAACACACTCCCCCCACCACCACCCAGAAAAGTACACCAAGAGGTTCTTCTGGCATAAAGTTGCCTGTACATCAGTAAAGATGACCCTGCTTTCTGGTTGTATCAAACTGAACCAGGGACTGGTACACCAGCCTAAGGCAGCCATGGATTGACTGGATGACCAAGGTCAAATTAGGCCTAACAAGGGTGACTGCACCTGGAATGATGACAAATATATTCACACCCTCATAAAATTAGGGCACAGAGAAGACAATCACTAGAGATCAGGCAGTGCTTAAAGTGATTCTAAGATGCCCGTAAGGACTACTCTACCTTCTAGATTGGGAAGGATTAGGACCCTGAGTGAACACAGTTACTAAGAAGCAAATAATATCCTGTGCTACTGCACACTTCTAAAAAAAGTCTAATACAACTCATATACTTCTCCAGACACACTCCAGACATGGTCCTGGTCGGTGGAGAGTCAAGCCTTCACACACATCACAGTGCTCCTCTGGTGGCAGAGGCTGAGGTGAGACCCAATTATCTACAATTCTCTCTCATCACAATAAGCCATAATAGTAAGCCTGAGCTGCCTGACAATTCATCTCCTTCAGGAAGACCTCCCCGACTGATCGAAATGACATTAAATCACTCCTTTATTCTGTAAACCCTCCATAGAGTTTGTTCTATAAATCCCACATCATTTCAATGAATTTTTGAGATTTATTCAAACCTCCACTACCACATAAACATTATAATAACAAACATTATAATAAACAAATGTTAAACATTATTTGAAATTTGCTGGGCCTCAATATTTCTTTAAATAGAGACCTTTATGCCCATACAGTCTGACTGTTGTATTTATTCACAATTGTTTCCACAGAACCATGTTCTTCAGATCTAGAAAGCATTTGTAGGAGTTCCTGCTATGGTGCAGTGGATTAAGAACCTAACTGTAGCAGCCCAGGTCACTGCAGAGAAGCGAGTTCAATCTCCAGCCCAGCACTGTGAATTAAGGACCCAGTGTTGCCACAGCTGTGGCACAGGTCACAGCAATGGCTCAGATTTGATCTATGGCCTAGGGAATTTCCATATGCCACAGGGGAAGCCAGAAAAAAAAAAAATTTTTAAAGCATGTGTCCCCAATATAAGGCAAATAAACAGAAGTCCATATGTTGTCTACTCTTTTATATGTTTCCACAAAACCCAACAGTGTTTTATCCTGAACAAATGAACAATGTTGTTAATACTTATCCTAACTGACAAATTTATTTCAAAGGACATAAAGTGGGATATTTTTATTATTCCATTATTCTGGATTTTTTAATATAGTCACACAAAAATGTAAAAGAACTGCTTTAACTATGCACCGCCTTTTAGGTACAATATTTAACCATGTTAATCAGCATTATAAAACATATACTTCTAAAATTATTGTATATAAACAAATGAGAACTACATGTCATCATTTATAAAGTACAAAAGTATTAGGCAGCAACATAATGCATCATATCAGAATAAAATCAGCATGTGCCCTAAGGACTTTAGAACTTAACAGATGACCTAAGATCAGTACAAACAGTATGTATGTGGGGATGGCAGGTGCTCCTCACCAAAAGGACAGGGAGATAAGGGAAAGTGAAATTCAGTAGGTGGTGTTTGCTTCACTGAATAGGTGGAGTTTTGAGTGTGATCTGAAGAAGTCCGAAAAAGCTGAAAATGTTGAATACTGAAAGAAGCAGGTATCCGGCATAGCTAGAAAAGGAATATTAAGTTGTTTAGAAAGGAGAGTTTAATGGATCCAAGAAAAATGCTTCTACTGAAGCCATGCAAATAGGCTGACAGAAAATAAGGAGAGAAAAGAAGTGAAACCAATACCAATGTTTATAGAGGAAGGGCTAAGTCCAAAAGAGGGAGATGGAAAAGACAAGTGAGTAGGGATCATCCTTGTATACAGTGCAGTATTATGCATGATTACGACCGCCATTATTTTACGAGGTTTCTATCCAGAAAGAAAAAATTCTTCCAACTTATTCCTCAGAATGAGGCAACAATAATTACAAAGTACATTAACTATGTATATTCACAGTACATAAAGTTTTACATATACTCTTCCAATTCAATACAGAACCCAGATTTTATATTCATTTTCACTGCCACCCAAAAGAAAAGAAAAAAAAAAAGTTAACGCTTTTCATTTGGCTAACAAAATTAGTCAGGGTACTTGTTCTTTCTTTTCTTCAAATTCTAACCTTTGAAGCAGGTAAGAAAAAATTCCTAACATCAAAACTAAATCCCTTTCCTCTTTTATTAGGTTGAAATCAAAGAATCAGCATGACTAAAAAAAAATTTTTTTTAATCAACAGTTAAATTATGGACATAAACTTCAAATGTCACAGAATCCAAAGTACTTCCCTCAATGCAATCTTCCAGAAAGCTGTATTTCAGATGGTTGTTGATATTAGAAAGGATCACCCAGAAACTAGAAGAGGTAATTAATAAGCATTCATATCACAATCCAGCAAGAGCCAAAATGTCTCACTAAAGCACTATTTTATTTCTCCTGTGAACCTCAAATGTCTAACGGCCTGCCTTCTAAACTGTTTTTATTACTCATTTATTGCCTTTAGCTTTTTCAAACCAAACATACAGAACTACAGAAGCTTCTGATCAGCACAACCAACCATAATTAAGTGATACAATTTTGGTCAGCCGAGTCCTCACAAAAGAAAAAATAGGAAAAAAATTGTTTAAAAATCTAAGCATGACATTTTAGCCTATGTAGTCTCATTAATACAGTAATTAAGAGGGAGTTCTGGAACCAAACACAACTGTCACAAGCCTGATTGCCTGATACTGGGCAAGCAACTTAGGTCTGAGTCTGTTTCCTCATGTGTCAAAGAATTACTAACCTACCTGACAGAGTTGTAAAGGGTGAAAGGAGACAATACATGAAATATTCTTCGAACACTGCTCGCAAACAGAAAATATTCAATAAATATTTTAATCATTATTCATATTTCTTTAGGCTCAAAATGCATTAGATTAACCTAGGGACCTTCACTACCATCTCTAAGAACCTGCATTTTACCTGAATTTATGTCTCCCTAAAGATGGCACATTCAGGAAAATGTTCTGCCTGCTGTCTTCTGTTTGGTGGATTTATAGCGGATTAGGCCACTGTAAGTGGCAAAGAATGATAAAAGCCTTATTTTCATGTGTTTGAGTTTTTGTCCTGAACATACTTTATTTTTGTAATCAGAAAATACAATAGATGTTATATGATTAGTTTTTCCCCTCAATTTTGGCAGTCAGGAATTCCTATGCAATCTAGTTATTTATCCAAGTGCCTAATAAAATAGTTTAGATTCTTAAAGGTTTTAGTATTTTCTCACTACTTCTTACATCTATTACACATTGCTCAGGAGCAAAGGCTTGGAAACAAAACACATTTACTAAACCATATTATATAAATAAATTTTATATACTAGAAGTTCTCTCCTAGAGTACAATCTATTTGTAATTCAATTATTTGGAACCCAGAACTCATTTTCCCTTAAAAACAATGTTGTAAGTATGGTTAAAGTCCCCAGAGTATACCAGAAAAATGATTTAGCCACATTATTACTGAATTCTAGTAATAGGAGTTATTGACCTAAGTTTCAAACTCCAGGGTCAAACCACACAAGAAACAGAAAGCAAGAAAGAAACAAGTTTAAAAAGTCCAGCTTCTTTCTGAAGGTCAGGAATAGCCCTTGGCAAATTTTTAAACAGGCCACTTTTCCAGTTATCTTTTAACTGCCTTCTAGTTTGTGCCCTCCTGCTCTCATGTTGCACCTTGTGCCCACCTATTACAGAACTCCATCTGAGCCTAGTCATGATGCAATCTTACCCAGTCCTCTTTTCCCATCTATCCTACCAATGTAAGTGATCACAGTTAGGTATAAATATACAGTGATAGGAATGAGCTAACTCACATCAAAACCCTTAATTCTAAGCTGGAGCATTTCTGGTAATAGAAAATGAAGCAAAATACTCAGGCCACATCAAAACAGACGTTTTTGATCTACAAGGATACCGGTCACAATCAGGTCCTCATAACTTCTCTTACTCTTCCTTCTAAATTCACCAGGTTTCAAAAAGTACCGAAACTCTCGAAGACAACTACAGTGAAGAAAAGATTAAAAAGCAAAGAATGGACACCATCCGAGAAACTTAAAAAGTTTAGAGGAGTTCCCATCGTGGCGCAGTGGTTAAGGAATCCGACTAGGACCCATGAGGTTGCGGGTTCAGTCCCTGCCCTTGCTCGGTGGGTTAACGATCTGGCATTGCCGTGAGCTGCGGTGTAGGTTGCAGACGCGGCTCGGATCCCGCGTTGCTGTGGCTCTGCCGTAGGCCGGTGGCTACAGCTCCAATTCGACCCCTAGCCTGGGAACCTCCATATGCCGCGGGAGCGGCCCAAGAAATAGCAAAAAGACAAAAAAAAATAAAATAAATTAAAAAATAAATAAATAAAAAGTTTAGAAAATAAAATACACATAGGAACATGTAAAATTAAAGAATTATGATTTAGGAGTTCCCGTCGTGGCTCAGCAGAAACGAATCTGACTAGTATCCACGAGGATGCGGGTCCAATGCCTGGCCTCGCTCAGTGGGTTAAGGATCTAGCTTTGCTGTGAGCTGTGGTGTAGGTTGCTTGGATCTGGCATTGTTGTGCCTGTGGTATAGGCCAGGGGCTATAGCTCCAATTCGACTCCTAGCCTGGGAACCTCCATGTGCCGTGGGTGCAGCCCTAAACAGACAAAAACAACAACAAAAAAATGATTAAGATTTAGTTTAAATTAATATCAAATGCTAAGGGAACACAAAAATTATCTCTTAAGAGACATTATAAATATAGTTGACCCTTGAATAATGTGGGGTCAGGGGCGCTGACCCTCCATGCAGTCGAAAATCTGCATATAACTTACAGTCAGAATCCATATCTGCAGATTCAACCAACCGGAGTTCATGCATTTACTAATGAAAAAAAAATCTGCAAATAAGTGGATCGGAGGGATTCAAACTCACGTAGTTCAAGGGTCAACTGCGTATGAATAGGAAGCAAAAAGAGATTCCAGGAAGAGAGAAAATGAGAAAACAAGGAGTTTAGAAAAAGCAAGGTTGGTGCAAGAGTTGATAAGGATACCACACTAAGTTAACAAAGGAAAAGAGCATGGTTTCAATGGGACAGAGTAGAAAAAAGACTTCAAGCAATTGGTACAGTATGGAATTGAACAGACCAAAAGTTGGGCCACTTCCAGGTAATACTTTATTTTGGAGAATGTCCTATATATATTGTAGGATGTTCAATAGTATCCTTGGCATCTACCCACTTGATGTCACTAGCACTTCTCTCCACTAAGTGATAACAACCAAAAAAAAAAAAAATCTCCAGAGTGTCACATGTCCTCTCGGGGACAAATTCAACCTCCCCACCATCTGTGGAAAACCGCCTACCTTACTAAGCCCTTTTATGAGGTAAGGAAACAATCCCAGAAAAGTCACGTAACTTGCTAAGGTCACAGAGCCTAGTTTTGGTTTCATCAGTACTAGAATATAAGCCAAGCCAAGAAGTATATTAAATTGGGCTTTGTGAGAAGTTCCCTTACAGAGTAGCAAGTTAAGGATCTGGCCCCGTCACTGCAGCGGCCTCAATAGCTGCTATGGGGCAGGTCCAATCCCTCGCCCAGGAAACTTCCGTATGTCGAGGGCATGGCCAAAAAAATGGGCTTTGTGATCTTCCTTTAGATAGGCTTCTTTAGAAGCTATCAAAATTATTTTTGATGCCTAAGTTGAACATTTTACATGTAACATACACTACATATGCTATAATATTTTCTCTTATTTCTGTACTGCTGCATAAAAAAAAACCAATCTTTAACCAAAAAGTCCAAAACAAAGCAAAAAATGTATTACCCTATGAAAGGAACCCAAGGAGGCAACGTGTAACTACACCAAAACATTAACCAGTCAGATCCCTGAGTATGTGAGTATTTTAAGCAGCAAATTTTTCCTAACAGCTGAAAATCTATCCTTGTAAATATCAAGGTTTTCATTGTTGTTCTTTTTGCTTTTTAGGGCCGCACATGTAGCATACGGAAGTTTCCAGGTTAGGTGTCAAATCAAAGCTACAGCTGCCAGCCTACGCCACAGCCACACCAACTAGGGATCCAAGGTGTGTCTGCGACCTACAACACTGCTCACGGCAATGCCGGATCCCTGACCCACTGAGCGAGGCTAGGAATCGAACCTTCATCCTCATGGCTACTAGTCAGATTCATTTCCACCGCTCCACAACAGTAACTCCAATATCAAGTATTTTTATTTTTCCAGTTTTAACTCTCTTGGAGAGATATCTTTACTTTTATGCACTGCTCTGCCCTCTTAAATAAGAGTATCAAAGAAAAATTTAACTCCATTATAAGATTTGGGGTCATAATGAAACCCATTCATAGTTATACATAACACTTTTGAGATTTTCAGAGAATATTATAAGAACAACAATTAGTTTTATGTGGCTCGAGGAATGTGTATGTGGAAAAAACTGGGCAATCAGGTAAAACGGTATAGCCTAGGGCCAGACTAAGAAGTTTGAACTCTATCTCAAAAGAGTAAGGGTTCATTCTGCTCTTTTGGTGGGTAAATGACATTAACAGGTTTGTCTTCCAAAGACCACAAAATGAATAGGAGGAGGAGAGAAAGACCAGAACCCAGTAAGAAGCTCCATTTAGATGTTAGTGGCCAAGTAGGGGCTGCCTGAACTAGGGTGACATTGATGGCAAGGAGGAAGAGAAAAACAGAAGATAAAGCTGGAAAACCCATGTGGTGAATGATGGAAAACAGAGAGGGGTAGAAAGGGTCAAAGATGGTACTGGCTTCTGCCTAGGTAGATATAACTAAGACTGGGAAAACAGTGAAAGATTTCCAAGAAAAAAAAAAAAAAAGACTTAGGTTTTGAGGCCTAACCTCAAGAACTCAATAACCTAGACTTTACTTAAGCAAATCAAGTTTCTACCAAATTTCATCCTCAGTGAAATGGGGAAAAATAACAGCCATCCAATTTATTTGTGAAGACTAAATAACACCATAAAAGCGTTTTGGGAAGAACCAGTCTAGTATAAGGAATGACTATTTGTCTTTTTCTTTCTTTCTCTCTTTTTTTTTTTTTTGTCTTCTTAGGGTCGCACCCATGGCACACAGGAGTTCCCAGGCTAGGGGTTGAATCAGAGCTATAGGTGCTGGACTATACCTCAGCCACAGCAATGCCAGATCCTAGCCACTCATCTTCAACCTACACCACAGCTCACAACAATTCTGGATCTTTAACCCACTGAGCGAGGCCAGGAATCAAACCCTTGTCCTCAAGAAAACGAGTCTGGTTCATTACCACTGAGCCACAACAGGAACTCCCCTCTTCTTTTTAATTCCTGGCAAAACTACCACCAAGTACAATCTTCACTGGGTACTTCATTTTCCTATCACAAATCTTTCCAATCATCACCCTAAAATAATTCACATTAAAGCCACCAATGGCTTCTTCCTGGACATTTCTGTTCTACTGTACTAGTTGTTTTATTTCACCACTATGTTCCACCTCTGCCTTGACTTTACAACATCCATTTCAGGAAAAATACAGTAAGGATATTAATTCTCAAAGTTTATTTTCCTTCCATTAACACGTTTCTTCTACTCTATCTTATTCTACTTCCTACTATCCCAGTCCTACTTCAAATCTGCATTACATACTTCAATAGCCTTAGAGCCTCCAACTTTCTCTTAAAAAAAAAAAATCCTCCTCTCTGTGAAGGTCTGACTAGACTAAAGGAAGAATCATTGAAGTAAATACATTTTCCTCTTTGTGTTAAACCTCAAGAGAGAAAAGGGTTATAGAAAGTTAGAACATTATACTCTTTCCTCCCCAAAAAAAACTCCAAAGCTGACTCAGACTTTGTAAAGAAAATTAGGAGTTTATTGAGTTCCCACTGTGATGCATCTCTGGAGCTCTGGGACACAGGTTTGATCCCTGGCCCAGCACAGTGCGTTAAGGATCCGCCGTTGCCACAACTGCGGCTCAGGTCACACTATGGCTCAGATCTGATCCCTGGCCTGGGAACGCCATGTGCCACAAGGCAGATAAAAAAGGGAAAGAAAGAAAGAAAAGAGAAAGAGAAAGAAAGAAAGCAGGCAAGCAAGCAAGCAAAAAAGCAAACCAGGGAGTTTTACAAAAAATAAGGAAGGATGGGTAGGAAAAAAGGAGGAGAAATCAAATCACAGAAAAATAGATGACTACAACAAAAGGCCCAACACAGCTGGTTATGTGTTTTACTGGGCATGTTTCATGGCCTATATATACGTTCGTGCTCTTCAAGAATAACTTCCCCTCCCCCCAAAAAATCCCATTTAGATGAAAGAAGGCTATCAGACACCCCTGACGGCAAAAGGGAATTAGGAAACATTTATGTGTTGCCAGAAGTGCATCAATTAGGTAATCCCTTTAAGGAACTAAATCGTGGTCCCCAGAGAAGCAGCACCAGCAACCCCACCTCACTAGGGAACTTGCTAGAAATGCAAATTACTTGGCCCCATTATAAGAATGGAGCCCAGCAATCTGCGTTTCAACAAGTCTTTCAAGTGACTATGATGTTCCCTAAAGTTTGCCCATTATTAAGATCCTCAGAGCTTCCAGGTTTACAGGGCATACCATGGAGCTTGCTCTTAATGTGAGATTTCCTCATATCCCTAGAATAGTGCCTCATTCAATAAATGTTTTTTGAATGAAGGAGTGAATGGCCTTAAACTTCCTTCCTCCTTACCAAACTAGTGTTAATGGAATTGTTGTTTCTTGTAACCAAAGAAATCTTAATTAGACAATGTGTCCCCAAAGCGGGGGCAAGGTACACACAAGACAGCCAAAGGTATTTGGAACTGGTCCATTAGGGCTTAGAGAGAGTGAGGATGCAGTTCTGAGAAGAAAGAGCTAAGAAACATACCCTTCCAAAAGAAAAAGTGAAGGAATTTCAGGGGGCAAAATTGAGAATTTAATTAACAGACTCAGGGAAATTGTAGTTCTAAAGGAACTGTGATTTGACCTTGTACAAAAGGCTATCAGGCCAAAGTAGAAAACTGCCATGATTTTTCAAGACCTAGAAAAGTTCATAAATAAAACTGTGACTTTTGCTTCAATGAGAAGTGACAAAAGTCAATGTATCTTAATGATTTACCTGATCTGTACGTAATTTATACCTTAAGATCCACTACACCAATGGAAATAATTTATACCTTTCAACTCTGCTGTACCAGAAAGATCACAGACACAACCATCAGAAATAAGAGCACCCAGACTAAATTCTGAGAGCGCTCAGAAGCAGCATTCTACCTTTCCCCCATCCCTTGTTGATACTCTGAACACTAATAGCAAAAATTAATTGCCAAAAAGGCAAAAGAACATACAAAAACAAAAACTTGTAGGGGCCCAGGAGCAAGGGGGCTACCTCTACTGTCAAAACCCTTAACTTCAATTCTCTTTAGATCATAGATTCTTTTTTCTCAACTACTGTATGAATAATATTACAAGCCCTTCAGATGTCTCCTAATGAGACCATCTTCCAATGGTCTCATAAATCATATCTCAATTTCTAACCATGGCCTTTTTTTGGAGGGAGGGGGGCAATCATTCCACCTATTTCCCACCAAACCCTAACTCAGGCCCTCCACAGCATTAAGTACCTCTATCATCCATTACACGCCTCACCCTCTCACAGGCTACATGCGAGCAGGACCTGTTCTCACATCCCCAGTGCTGAGAACTATGTCAGGCACAAAAACAAACAGTAGAATATGTATTGATTGACTTCCACTCCCACTCCTAATTCCAGTTTTTATAAAAACCTCTTTAAATAATTTCAGTCTAGGAATTTCCATCGTGGCCCAGTGGTTAACAAACCTGACTAGCATCCATGAGGACGCGGGTTCGATCCCTGGCCTCGCTCAGTGGGTTAAGGATCCAGCGTTGCTGTAAGCTGTGGTATAGGTCTCAGACTTGGCTTGGATCTTGAGTTGCTATGGCTGAGGTGTAGGCCGGTGGCTACAGCTCCGATTGGACCCTAGCCTGGGAACCCTCATAT
Organism: Phacochoerus africanus; assembly: GCF_016906955.1. Taxonomy (NCBI): domain Eukaryota; kingdom Metazoa; phylum Chordata; class Mammalia; order Artiodactyla; family Suidae; genus Phacochoerus; species Phacochoerus africanus. The sequence continues at coordinate 34,639,914 of NC_062552.1, read as the reverse complement.
GTTGCAAGTGCAGCCCTAGAAAGACAAAAAAAAAAAAAAAAGACAAAAAAAATTTTCACTCTATCCTTCTTCAGAAAAGCTCACCTCTTCCAAAAACCGTCTCTTAACTGGCTCCAAGAAGCTTCAACTGAAAGAAAACCATCTTGTGTCTGTTATTACTTCTGTACAACTATCTCTGGTTATATGTATCAGTCATCCATGTTTTTCTTCTCTTCTGCTTTCAATATGATACTCAAGGGCTAGGAGCAAGCCCCTAACGAAGTAGTAAACCTACTGGGGCTGTGCCCAGCTTGACTGCAGGTGTTCTCTCTCATGATCCATTGCTCAACTTGTGGATGAGACACAACATAGCCACTTTACAGCCGCACGGAGGAGCAAAGGAAGGGATATGGCAAAGAAAGAGACAACCAGGAGTTCCCGTTGTGGCGCAGTGGTTAACGAATCTGACTAGGAACCATGAGGTTGCAGGTTCGATCCCTGCCCTTGCTCAGTGGGTTAATGATCCGGCATTGCCGTGAGCTGTGGTGTAGGTCGCAGACACGGCTCGGATCCCAAGTTGCTGTGGCTCTGGCGTAGGCTGGCAGCTACAGCTCCAATTCGACCCCTAGCCTGGGAACCTCCATATGCCGCAGGAGCGGCCCAAAGAAACAGCAAAAAGACAAAAAAAAAAAAAAAGAAAAAAAAAAGAAAGAGACAACCAGACCAGACTATGGGAAAGGAAGGGAGAGGGTGGCAGAACCCAGAAAGTTTTCTTTCCTTGGGACCATCATAACCCCTCCCACAAGAAACTTCAGTAAGTCCATCAGCTATCCTTCAAGGACAAGTTCCTGCTACTGTCACAACTCCAGTTCATCTTAAATCTGATGAAGTTTTAAACAAGCATAAATTACTAAATGAGACAAACTGGGGAGTTCCCTGGTTGTCTAGTGGTTAGGACTTGGCGCTTTCAGCACTAGGCCCAGGTTTAATCCTGGTCTGGGAACTGAGATCCCACATCAAGCCGCAGCACCTACCAGCCAAAAGTGGGGAGCAGGGGAGACACACAATCATCTGGGGAAGATAGGTATTTACAAATTACTTACCACTCCCCTTCCCCCAAAGAAGGGGAAGAAGAAGGCAGACCGAAAAAAAAGAAGAACTAGCACAAAGCAACTCTAAAAGGACAGCTCTGCCTCTGGGATATGGAGAACCTGTACTCCCTCATCTCCACTCCAACTTTGGCCATTTACCATTTGCTGCTACTGCTGAAGGGCAGTAGGAATGTAGAATCTGAGTTAATTCCTTCAGTTTACAAGGCAATTTATTTTAATTACCTGAATAATAAAACACTACTGGCTTTAAGACTTCTGTCAAATCTTGGAGTTGATTTTTTTTATTTAAAGATCTACTTCTAGGGAGTTCCCGTCGTCGTCCTGGTGCAGTGGAAACAAATCCAACTAGGAACCACAATCCCTGGCCTCACTCAGTGAGTTGAAGATCCATCGTTGCCGTGAACGGTGGTGTAGGTGGCAGACGCAGCTCGAATCTGACATTGCTGTGGCTGTGGTGTAGGCCACTGGCTACAGCTCCAATTAGACCCCTAGCCTGGGAACCTCCATATGCCGTGGGTGTGGCCCTAAAAAGACAAGACCAAAAAAAAAAAAAAAGATCTACTTCTATAGGAAAACAAGATGTTGAAGAACTTCACTGTCAAAACTAGGTCAAAGTTATAAAGTTCCACACAAAATAGAAGTTTAAAAAAGAAGTCAACAGCTTTCTCAACAGTTTTTATCCCCATCTATAACTGTCTTCAGATTCATAAATACAAAACGACCAGCATTAAGGCAGCAAACACATGCCTCCTCTGTTTTTTTCAAATAAGTCTTCACTGATAAACTCACTTTCTAAGCTCTTTCTCCAGTTTAAAAGTTCCATGGCTAGTTTAAGTTAATGGCAACTCAAGCAGTTCTATTTCTGCACTTCCTAATTAAAAACTTATCAGAGAACTGATTTTTAACCAAAGTCAGAAACAGAGAGTTAGCAGAGAGTAATTCATGATTAGGCTACAGAAACAAAGAGAACATTCCACAGAGGCAAACTACCCAGTTTCCCCATTCAGTGCTGCAACTCCAGGAATCTAATGATCCTTCACTTATTCAAAAATGAACATGATAGTAAAATTCCCTAATGTTGACAGTAGGTGATTTTTAACTTCACTGCTGCCTGACAGGCACCTACAGGCTTTACCTGGCCTCAATCTGTCCAGTTTGGAACGCCAATTAGTAGCTCCTCAAAAGCAAATCTCAACGTAAGCCATTAAAAAAAGTGCTTTTCAAAGTGTCAAAAACAATGGATCAGTCAAACTCAGCACATTAGAACTAAATAAAACCTGGGTGCCCAACAGAGGCTGCAACTGTCAAAGCCAAGTGACAAAGAACATCATTCTCAAGCAAAGAAAGGATCAAACTCTCAAAACAGTTGTGATACCGCCCCTCCCCCTTAAAAACAAAGAATACTGCAGCAATCAAACAAGTGTCTTCATTAGTAAACTTAGCCCTTCTCTCGACTGAGGTTCCACAGTAGAGAATTAAGCACTAATATCCTAAGGCACAGGTTGGCAAACCTTTTCTGTAAATATTTTAGGCTTTTCAGACCACATGGTCTCCGTAACAACTACTCAATTCTGCTACTAGAGCTTGAAAGAAGCTGCCAACAGTTAAGCAAATGAATGAGAGTGACTGTTCCAATGAAACTATATGGACACTGAAATTTGAATTTCATATAATTTTCACATATTATTCTCCTTTACAATGATTTAAAAACATAAAAACATTCTTATAAAAAAATTTCTTAGTTCTTTGGCTAGATTTGGCTCTACAGGTTTGCTGATCTATTCCCTAAAGCATCCTTTGTATCTAATAGATAAACTTCTCTCTTACGCATTTACAATGATGCTAATTACATACTATACTACACAGAATTGAGAAAACAGTCATTCGAATCATTTTCTGTATCTACAGCACTCTGTCTGACAGAACAGTACTCTGTCCAGTATGAAGCTAACTTACAAATTTTATTAGCACTTGTTAACTTGGGCAAATAACTTTACACAAGTTACACGTTACTTTCTTTTTTTTTCTTTTTTGGGCTGCCTCTGTGGCATATGGAAGTTCCCAGGCTAGGGGTCAAAATGGAGCTGCAGCTGTCAGTCTATGCCACAGCCATAGCAACGCCAGACCTGAGCCCCGTCTGCAACCTACACCATAGCTCAGGGCAACGCCAGATCTTTAACCCATTGAGTGAGGCCAGGCATCAAATCTGCATCCTCATGGATACTAGTAGGGTTTGTGAACTGATGAGCCAAAATGAGAACTCCCACAAGTTACTTTTCTTAAAGTCTCAATATATAAAAATACAAAAAGGAACTTTCTCATCCAGTACAATGTCAATGGACAATATAAATCACACTGCTGCAAGTTAAATCTCTGGTTAATATACACAAATAATAAACTCTTTTAGTAAAGCCCAGAATTAAATTCATCTTTCCATCCATTCTGTATCTTCAGATATTGTTTATTCTTAAAGTAGAACCTACCTCAAGTATAAATTATAAGACCGCCTGAGACACTTACTATCTAGATTTGCCTTCCAGCTCCACTTCTTTCCAGACGAGTGAGCTTGAACAAGTTCCAGGCACTCTTTACTCATCTGTTAAGGAGAGGAAATACTTGCAACCCTCTAAGAAGAGTCAAAAGTATCCAATAAAATTTAGGCAAAAGAGTTTGTATACTATATAGTGCTACAGAAATATCAGTTGCCATTATGATCTGATGCTCAATGGCTTTCTTCATATTATAATTTTCCACTTTTTTATAACACTCCAGTGTTAGCTTTTGCTAAGCCTCAGGTTAGTGGAATACTGTGTACCTAGGAATACATTTCATTCAACACATTAAACTTAAGCAAAGCATAAAGTGAGGCTCTGTGGGGCAATAAAGTTGATGAGATGGTCTCAGAACTCAAAATAGTTTATAATGAACTCAGACACGTAGACATAAGTCAGTGCTCTAAGAGAAACAAATGAAAATCAACATCAATACTGTGGGTTGAGAAAAAGTCTCACAGGTATATAGTAAGAGGCTGGGTATGTGATGGGAGAGACACACTGTAACAGAGGGAACTGCAAGAGCATAGGTAGACAGGGAAGAGAACACTCCACACACCTTAGAATGCATGGCAGTTCAAGTTCTAAACAAATCCCAGAAGGAAAAAAAATTTGTTTTTCTTTTTAGAGCCACACCTGCATCCCAGGCTAGGGGTCTAATCGGAGCTACAGCTGCCAGCCTACACCACAACCACAGCAATTCAGAACGCAAGCCACGTCTGCGACCTACCCAATAGCTCATGGCAACACCAGATCCTTAACCCACTGAGTGAGGCCAGGGATCGAACCTGCAACTTCACGGTTCCTAGTTGGATTTGTTTCCGCCACACCATGATGGGAACTCCAGGAAAATTTCATTTTTAAAATCTAACCCAGAAAAGAAATATCTTACCATTAAATCTCTGAAGAGTAAGCATCCTGAATGAAAAGCAAGGGGAGGCTCATCTTAAGCTAAAGTCAAGAATTATGAACCATACTGGCTTCAACCCACTTCATCATTATTTCCCAAAGCACTTCACAAACATTATCTAAGAGGGTATGTTTAGAGGGGACTGAGTTACAGGGAAAGCTATCTGGCTTAGCAACTCTCTGAAGAAGTGGGGACTGGCATACCTGGCTCTCTTAATGATACACAATATATCAAACTGCTTCAAAAACCGTTTTCTTATATTCTCCAAGTTATCACAGTTCTCAGTAAGAAAGAGCAATACAGCAAGTTAGTTCTTAAAAGAATAATCTAAGTAGGCTTCCTTGAGGGGAGTTGGGACTAGGAAATCTTACATTCTTCCTCTAGAGTTTATTTACTTTTAACCTTTCCATAAACAAACTATTCGTGTTTCTACACTTTTACTAACAATAACCAAATAAATTTACCTTGGAGCTGGGCCTGAGCATGGTAAATTTTAACCCAGAAGAAAACTTTTAAAAAAATGAATGGTAAGAAAGGTCTTCTGGGGAGTTTCCGTTGTGGCGTAGCGGAAACAAATCCAACTAGGAACCTTGAGGTTGCGGGTTCGACCCCTGGCCTTGCTCGGTGGGTTAAGGATCCGGCACTGCTGTGAGCTGTGGTGTAGGTCGTAGACACCGCTCAGATCTGGTGTTGCTGTGGCTGTGGTGTGGGCAGCTACAGTTCCAATTTGACCCCTAGCCTGGGAAACTCCATATGCCATGGGTACGGCCCTAAAAAGACAAAAAAAAAAAAGTCTGTAACTGCCAAGACTGCCACGGCATCAGTCACGCCACCAGTGAAGATTAAAGAGGACCCCCAACTCTCCGCTATACCTCTGACCGAGATGAATTCCAATCCCCAATCCTACCCACGTGAATCTGGGCAGGCACTGTAACTGTTGTGACCATTACAATATGGCAGGAGTGATGCTACGCCAGTTGCCAGATGAGTCTCTCAACTCTAGGAAATAATAAACTGCTTTTTAAGACCCTAAGTTTTGATGTGGTTTACTAAAAAGCACCAGGCAGGTAACTGCAGCAGTTACCATCACAGCTCCAGCTTTCAGGGCATTCACCACACCACAACCAAATTACTGTTTCACGTATAAAAGAAAATAAAACCTCAGAGGAGTTACAACTTATTGGATAGGTTTCTAATAGAATATGCTATCAACTCTTAGAGCACACAAAAGATGACCAAAGTGTCCTAACATGCAAAATTACCTACTGTCAGTCATGTTTCATAGGAAAGGTTATAAAAATCAAACTGAGTATACCACCCAAGAGAAGCAACTTATTCTTTATACCAAAGAAGACCCTCTGGTCTGGAAGGTTAGATACCAAAAAGTAGTCATCTTCCAAAAGCAGTATGTACAAAGGAGGTAGTTTCATTTTACGCTATATACAAAATTCTGAATTGCTTGAAATAAGCATGTAACACTTTTTTTTTGGGGGGGGGGGTCTTTTTAGGGCCCACCCAAGGCATGTGAAAGTTCCCAGGCCAGGGGGTCAAATCAGAGCTATAGCTGCTGGCCTATGCCACAGCCACAACAACATGGGATCCAAGCCTTGTCTCACAGCAAGCCAGATCCTTAAGCCACTGAGTGGGGCCAGGGATCAAACCCACATCTTCATGGTACTAGTCAGGTTCATTACCACTGAGCCATAACAGGAACTCCATTTTTTTTTTCCTTTTTTTTTTTTAAAAGATATTTCCTTTGGAGTTCCCATCGTGGCACAGTGGAAAAGAATCCGGCTAGGAACCATGAGGTTTCGGGTTCAATCCCTGGCCTCGTTCAGTGGGTTAAGGATCCGGCATTGCCAGGAACTGTGGTGTAGGTTGCAGACTCAGCTTGGATCTCACGTTGCTGTGGCTGTGGTGTAGGCCTGCAGCTGTAGCTTCAATTGGACCCCTTGCCTGGGAATCTCCATATGCCAAGGGTGTGGCCCTAAAAAAAATAAGCAAAAAAAAAAGATACTTCCTTTGGGAAAAAACAAACCACTACAGACCTAGCAACTTCTTTACATGCTTGTCTGGTACACTAAGATGATGCTATGCTTTCACAGAATGAAAGATGGCGTCAGCACCCAGAGGATACCTATTTTTTTTAATCATGAATAGAGCCTATGCTCTAATGTCTCTTTCTCATCCCATTAGCCATATGCTCCTGCATAGCAAGTACTCCCAGTTAGCACAGTGCCCAGCAAGGGAGGTGGACTTTGCAACTGGAAACTGCTTTGACTTCTTTCAAACTTTGAATGGTACTAGGTAGAAGGAGAACAGTCTCAGAACTTCTGCTCATGGCTCATCAATTCTGTGCCAGGCCTCTTTGCAAACCTTTTCCCAATAGGAGTGAGGCTTCTGCCACACTCCCAATCCCAAGAAAATTAGCAAGATGGCTGGATGCATACGAAAAAGACTGGCAAGGAACAGAAAAGAAAAAAAGAGGAGTTCCCGTCGTGGCTCAGTGGTTAACGAATCCAACTAGGAACCATGAGGTTGCGGGTTCGGTCCCTGCCCTTGCTCAGTGGGTTAACGATCCGGCGTTGCCGTGAGCTGTGGTGTAGGTTGCAGACGTGGCTCGGATCCCACGTTGCTGAGGCTCTGGCGTAGGCCGGAGGCTACAGCTCCGATTCAACCCCTAGCCTGGGAACCTCCATATGCCATAGGAGCGGCCCAAAGAAATAGCAAAAAGACAAAAAAAAAAAAAAAAGAAAGAAAAGAAAAGAAAAGAAAAAAAGAATTCCTCTCATGAATATCTAAGTTTTCATAAACTATCTATACCTCTAGCCTATTCAACAGATAAGGGAAAGATGAAATTCAGAACATTCTGTTCTGCTTCTGGTTACCAATGTCAAGTAAAGAACCAAAGTGGAAAGGAAATCACCATAAGAAAGGCTACAAGGTTTTGAAATTATCACAGGGTTTTGTCAGGTTGTTCTCTGACATATCACTAAGTTTTGAGGACTCACTGTTATCTATAAGCACTTCCAGGGGCCCTTCCCAACCTGTTTATCAGCAGCCTCCCTAAAAGGACAGAATCAAAAGCTTGACAAGTTCCAACCACCAATATTTCTTCCAAAACATCATTTATTAGAATCCTATGGTCCCAAGTACAAGTTATTCCACCTACTAAACCTAATACTCCAATTTATTTTCAATCCCTCATGGGAAAATAGAGAATACACAATATGGAGATACAATATGGAGTTCCCGTCATGGAGCAGCAGAAACAAATCCGACTAGGAACCATGAGGTTTCAGGTTCGATCCCTGGCCTCACTCAGTGGGTTAAGGATCCAGTGTTACCGTGAGCTGTGGTGTAGGTCACAGACGTGGCTCAGATCTGGTGTTGCTGTGGCTCTGGCATAGGCCGGCAGCAACAGCTGTGATTGGACCCTAGCCTGGGAACCTCCGTATGCCGCAGGTGCAGCCCTAAAAAGACAAAAGGGAAAAAAAATACACACACACACACACACACACACACACACACACACACACACACACACACTATGAACTGATAAGTAAAAGTTCTATAAAAACTAAACATAGAAAAAAATAGTAGTTTAGCAAATTTAGGTATTTAAAAAATTAATCAAAAATGACAAAAGGATCACTCATGCTAAACACAGTAATAATACAGAGTAACTTAAAGAGGAGGAGATGGAGGAGGGAATCATGTGGAGTTATTTTTAAAGCAGTATAATATATGCAAAGTTGGAGTTCCCGTGGTGGCTCAGCAGAAACGAATCTGTCTAGTAACTCACTCTGAGTTAAGGATCTGGAGTTGCCATGAGCTTGCTGTAGGTCACAAACACAGCTTGGATCTGGTGTTGCTGTGGCTGTGGCATAAGCCAGCGGCTATAGCTCCGGTTCAACCCCTAGCCTGGGAATTTCCATATGCCATGGGTGTGGCCCTAAAAAGACAAAAAAAAAAAGCAAAGTTAAGAAATGATCTTTTATACTCAGCATTAGACAGACATCTACAAACTTGTCAGATACATTCCTTTCTTGTTTTAAAGGGCGTTCTATTCAATGTTCTGTGATAATCTATACAGAAAAAAAGAGATATATGTTTATGTATGTATAATCATTTTGCTGTAAACCTGAACCTAATACAATATTGTAAATCAACTATACCTCAATAAAATTTAAAAATAAATAAATATACTCTAAAAAACAAAGAAAGAAACTACAAGAATCCACACTGATGGCAGGAAAACAATCAGAGCTCTGGAAATGTTAAAGGAACCTGGGATGTCTGATCTGGGAAAGAAAAGAAGAGATCTCACACTCCAAAGATTGTTGGATATATTAAAAGTTTTTTAATGAGGAAAATGCTGAGTAACTGCAAAAACAGACTCAAATGTCAAGTCATTAGCAAACATGGTTTCTGAACAGGAACACAGTGGACCACAAGTTCCCAAAACTCTCACATTAGCTCTTAGCATTGCCTTTAGCTGCAGAGAGACAGGCAAGATTTTACAAAATTGGATCACAGGTGCAAACAGGCAACTTTTGTTTAAAAAGCAAATCACCTAAATAGTCAGTACACATAGGGCTGAAGGCATTAAGATTTTTTAAAAAATCATTCCCCAGTAGAAATCAATACATAATGGATGAGATGGCTTGCAATCAGGGTGCTCAAAGGGCTAGGGCATCTCACAAACCATATCTAAAATCAAATCAAGGCAACTAGGAAAAAACAAGGCTGTAATATAAAGTTACCTAGAGAAGATTACACTCAATTCTAGCCCATTTCCTGATGTTAGGTAAGAATGACAGCTGGAAAGTGACTTTTATAGTATTATTGTTATAATTAAAAAGCAGGAGTTCTCACTGTGGGAGGGTGGGTTAAGAACCCAACTGCAGCAGCATGGGTTGCTGTGGAGGCCTGAGTTTGATCCCCAACCCAGGAGAGTGGGTTTAAGGATCCAGTGTTACTGCAGCTGCAGGGTAGGTAGCAGCTGCAGCTCAGGTTCAATTCCTGGCTTGGGAACTTCCATATGCCATGGGTAGTGCCAATAAATAAATAAATAAATATTAAAAGAAAATAGCAAATTAGGGTGTCTATAAAGAGAAGAATAGACAAACAAAATGGTGGTACAGTCACACAATGGAAACTACTTTAAAATACATAATAATAAAAAGGAACAAACTACCAAGATACATTACAGAGTCAAGGAAGCCTTACACAGAGTGCAAAATATGATTCCATTTACATGACTTCCAAATCAGGCAAAACTAATCTACAGTCAGAAAAGAATTATTCCTGGGGAAAGAAGAGTAGCAGCAGAATGACTAGAAAGAAACATTCGAGAACTTTCCACAGTGAAAGGACCTTATAATACAGTATAGTGTGAGGTTTACCTTGATATAGGTTTGGGTCACACAGGTAAATACCTTTGTCAAAACTCACCAAACTAAGTATACTTAAGATTTTTGTGTTTTTTACTTTACACTGTACTTCAAAATTTTTTACAACCTTATACTTCGAGTTCCCACTGTGGCTCAACTGTGCAGTACCAAGGCACAGGTTCAATCCGTGGCCTGGGACAGAGGCTTAAAGGATTTTTTTTTTGCTTTTTAGGGCCACACTCGCAGCATATTGGAGGTTCCCATGCTAGGTCTAATCAGAGCTACAGCTGCTGGCCTACACCACAGCCACAGCAACTCCAGATCCGAGCCGCATCTGCAACCTACACCACAGCTCAGGGCAACACCAGATCCTTAACCCACTGAGTGAGGCCAGGGATCAAACCTGAGTCCTCATGGATACTAGTCAGATTCGATTCTGCTGAGCCACGAAGGGAATTCCTCTCAAGTAGCTTGTTTTCACAAAAGTGATACTCTACTGAGGCAAACATATAAAAGCATTACAGTCACAGATGAAGAATTACCTAAAAAGTATTTTAACGGACTGGTTCCACGCTTTATTAAGTCCACACTTTATTAATGTAATTAATCTTCCTCATCTCTCTCGTTTTTCTTCTTTGAAAAAAACTGTTAAATTGTATTTTTAATGATTTATTTTTTCCATTGTAACTGATTTACAGTGTTCCATCAATTTTCTACTGTACAGCAAAGTGATCCAGTCACACATACATACATTCTTTTTCTCACATTATCCTCCATCATGCTCCCTCATAAGTGACTAGATATAGTTCCCAGTGCTACGCAGCAGGATCTCATTGCTATCTCTGCTTCTTCCATTCAAGAGTTTGGTTAGCATAATTATCTCCCACACATAATTATCTCCTGTCATGGTGCTGCGGAAATGAATCTGACTAGGAACCATGAGGTTACAGGTTCGATCCCTGGCCTCAATCAGTGGGTTAAGGATCAAGCATTGCTGTGAGCTGTGGTGTAGGTTGAAGAAGACGCGGCTCAGATCTGGTGTGGCTGTGGCTCTGGCATAGGCCGGCAACAACAGCTCCGGTTGGACCCTAGCCTGGGAACCTCCACATGCCACTGGGTGCAGCCCTTAAAGAACAAAGGACTAAAAAAAAAAATTATCCCCCACAAAGTCTTAGCAACCCTTCAGTATAAAACTTTCTAGTTTTAGAAGCAAGGAACAGACCACAAACAGCAATATCTCAACAAGTAATACCAACCCTGTGAAGATAGCCATGCCTGAAGCTGCCAGTTGGTTTTCCCATCTGTAAAGTTCAGTTAATATCTATCCTGCCCACAACAGGCTTCTGAGGATAAATGAGATTACATGAAAACATTTTAGAAATAAAGTTCTACACAAGTGTTATATATTATCATGATTCCATGATGTTACTAACAATTTCTCAAAACCACCTTGTTGCTGGACAAATAAAGAAGGAATTATTAAAGCAGATTATTACCATAAAGGTTTAAGGTCACCTAAGAGAACTTTTCAGTACAAACATCTGACTCTCAGTAATTAGTGTTGATTCATGGACATCTGTGAGTCAAAAAGACTAGCTCCAATTTATAGCAGGACTTTTGTCTCACCCAGATTCAAGTACACAAAGTAATAGAAGAGGCAGACAGACACTGTTAAGTAAAATGGCTTAGTGGCATTCTTGTGGTAGTGCTACTAATACCTTGTGCAAATCCAAGATTCATAAAACTACTAAGCGATTAAAAAGGCCATAATTCAAGTAGTTATTAACAAATAAATTACCTTGTCCATTTCAGATCATGAAGATCAGCAGCAACACCTAAAGGTTTATATCAAGGCCTTACAGTGGTTTTGAAAATAAATTTCTCCTCAATCCCTAGAGCTACTCAACAGATTCAGCACAACTTAAGGTTATCCACTCAGGGAGTTCCCGTCATGGCGCAACAGAAACAAACCTGACCAGGAACCATGAGGTTGCAGGTTGGATCCCTGGCTTCGCTCAGTGGGTTGAGCATCCGGCATTGCCATGAGCTGTACTGTAGGTTGCAGACGCAGCTCAGATCCCAACTGTAGGTTGCTGTAGCTGTAACGTAGGCTGGTAGCTGCAGCTGCAGCTCCAATTAGACCCCTAGCCTGAGAACCTCCATATGCTGCAGATGCTGCCCTCAAACAACAGGGCAAACAACAATCCAGGTGGGATCACAGCCCCACCCCTCAGTAAACAGGCTACCTAAAGACCCCTCAGGCACACAGCTGCCTCTAATCCCATCCAGAGACTAAGCCCCACCCACCAGAGGGATTAGAATCAGCTCCACCTACCAGTGGGCAGGCATCAGCCCCTCCCATTAGGAAGCCTACAGCAAGCCCCCATACCAACTTCAGCCACAAGGGGGGAAGACACCAGAAGTAAGAGAGGCTATAACTCTATTTTCTGTAAAAAGGTCACCACACCAAAAACCTATAAAAATGAAAAGACAAAGAACTATAACTCAGATGAGGGAGAAAGGAAAAACTCCAGAAAATCAGCCAAGTGATGAGATTCTCAGCCTCCAGGAAAAAGACTTTAGACTGTTGATGCTGAAGATGATGCAAGACATTGGAAATAAACTGGAGGCAAAGACTGACAACTTACAGGAAACACTGAGCAAAGAGGTGCAAGATATAAAATTTAAACAAGAAGAGATGCAAAATACAATAACTGAAATAAAAAATTCACTAGAAGCAGCTAACAGCAGAACACAGGAGGCAGAAGAACGAAGAAGCGAGGTGGAGGACAGATTAGTGGAAATTACGGATGCAGAACAGAAAAGAGAAAAAAGATTGAAAACAAATGAAGAGAGGCTCAAAAAACTCTGGGACAACGTGAAATGCACCAACATCTGTATTATAAGGGTGCCAGAAGGAGGAGAGAGAGAGGAGGAGACAAAAAATATTCCAAGAGATAATAGCCGAAAACTTCCCTAACATGGGGAAGGAATCACTCACTCAAATCCAGGAAGCACAACGAGTACCATATAAAATAAACCCAAGGAGGAACACCCCGAGACACATACTAATCAAACTGACCAAAATTAAAGACAAAGAGAAAATCTTGAAAGCAGCTAGGGAAAAGAAACAAATAACATACAAGGGAACCCCAATAAGGTTATTGCCAGATTTTTTCACCAGAAACTCTGCAGGCCAAAAGGGAGTGGTGGCATGATATACTTAATGTGATGAAAGGAAAAAACCTCCAACCGAGATTACTTTACCCAGCAAGGCTCTCATTCAGATTTGAAGGAGAAATCAAAACCGTCACAGATAAGCAAAAGCTGAGAGAATTCAGCAACACTAAACCAGCCATACAACAAATACTAAAGGAACTTCTCTAGGTAGAAAAGACAAGACAGCAACAGGAAACAAAAATACCACAAATGACAAGGCTCACCAGTAAAAGTATATATACAGTAAAGATATGAAACCATCCATGCACAATTATACCACCAAAATCAGAAATCATGAGAAGAGGTGGGTACAAATGCAGGACACTGGAGATGAAGTTGCAATTAAGAAAACAACAACTTAAAACAATCTCATATACATATAGATTCTTATACCAAAACTTCAGAATAACTGCAAACCAAAAATCTACAATTGATACACAAATAATGAAAAATCAACTCAAATACAACCCTAAAGATAGTCATCAAAAAGAAGAGGAGAGAACAAGAGAAGGAGGAAAGAAAAAAGAGCAACAAGAACAAATCCAAAGCAATTAATAAAATGGCAATAAGAACATACATATCAATAATTACCTTATATGCGAATGGACTAAACGCCCCAACCAAAGTACACAGACTGGCTGAATGGATACAAAAACAAGACCCATATATATGCTGTCTTCAAGAGACCCACTTCACTTCTAGGGACACATACAAATTGAAAGTGAGAAGATGGAAGAAAATATTTCATGCAAATGGGAATCGAAAGAAAGCTGGAGTAGCAATACTCATATCAGACAAAATAGACTTTAAAATGAAGAATAGGAGTTCCCATCGTGGCGCAGTGGTTAACGAATCCGACTAGGAACCATGAGGTTGCGGGTTCGATCCCTGCCCTTGCTCAGTGGGTTAACAACCCGGTGTTGCCGTGAGATGTGGTGTAGGTTGAAGACGCGGCTCGGATCCTGCATTGCTGTGGCTCTGGCATAGGCCAGTGGCTACAGCTCCAATTGGACCCCTAGCCTGGGAACCTCCATAAGCCGTGGGAGCGGCCCAAAGAAATAGCAAAAAGACCAAAAAAAAATAAAAATAAAAAAATAAAATAAAATAAAATGAAGAATATTTTAAGGGACAAAGAAGGTCATTACATAATGACAAAAGGATCAATCCAAGAAGAAGATATAATAATTGTAAATATCTACAGACCCAACATAGGTTCACCACAATATATAAGGCAAATGCTAACAACCTTAAAATGAGAAACTGACAATAACACAATAATAGTGGGGGACTTTAACATCCCACTTACAGCAATGGACAGATCAACCAGACAGAAAATCAATAAGGAAACACAGGCCCTGAATGATGCATTAAACCAGATGGACTTAATAGGTAGTTATAGGACATTCCAACCAAAAGCAACAGAATACCCATTCTTCTCAAGTGCACATGGAACATTCTCCAAGATTGATCACATCCTGGGCTACAAATCCAACCTCAGTAACCTTAAGAAAATTGAAATCATATCAAGCATCTTTTCCTTTTTTTTTTTTTTTGTCTTTTTGCTATTTCTTGGGCCGCTCCCGTGGCATATGGAGGTTCCCAGGCTAGGGGTCTAATCGGAGCTGTAGCTGCCAGCCTATGCCAGAGCCACAGCAACGCGGGATCCGAGCCGCGTCTGCAACCTACACCACAGCTCACGGCAACGCCGGATCGTTAACCCACTGAGCAAGGGCAGGGATCGAACCCGAAACCTAATGGTTCCTAGTCGGATTCGTTAACCACTGCGCCATGACGGGAGCTCCATCAAGCATCTTTTCCAACCACAACACTATACAACTGGAAATCAACAAGAAAAAATCTGCAAAAAAACACAAACACATGGAGACTAAACACCATGCTACTAAACAAGGAATGGATCACTGAAAAAATCAAAGAGGAAATTACAAAATACCTAGAAGCAAATGACAACGAAGATATGACACTCCAAAACCTATAGGATGCAGCAAAAGCCATTCAAGGAGGAACATTTACAGCAATACAAGCCCACCTCAGGAAACAAGAAAAAGTTCAAATAAACAAGCTAATCTTATATCTAAAGCAGCTTGAGAGAGAAGAAGAGACAAGACCTGAAGTTAGTAGAAGGAAAGAAATCATAAAGATTAGAGCAGAAATCAATGAAATAGAAACAAAGAAAACCATAGAAAACATCAATGAAATGAAAAGTTGGTTCTTTGAAAAGATCAACAAAATTGATAAACCCTTAGCCAGACTTACCAAGAAAAAAAGAGAGTACTCAAATCAGTAAAATTAGAAATGAAAAAGAAGTAACAACAGCCATCACAAATACAAAGGATCGTAAGAGATTACTATATGCAACTATATGCCAATAAAACAGAAAACCTAGAAGAAATGGACAAATTCTTAGAAAAGTACAATCTTCCAAGACTAAACGAAGATGAAATAGAAAAGATGAATGGACCAATCACAAGAGCTGAAATTGAAACTGTGATTAAAAAACTTCCAACAGGAGTTCCCATCGTGGCACAGTGGTTAACGAATCCGACTAGGAACCATGAGGTTGCGGGTTCGGTCCCTGCCCTTGCTCAGTGGGGTAACGATCCGGCGTTGCCGTGACCTGTGGTGTAGGTTGCAGATGCGGCTCGGACCCCACGTTGCTGTGGCTCTGGCATAGGCTGGTGGCTACAGCTCCGATTCAACCCCTGGCCTGGGAACCTCCATATGCCGCGGGAGCGGCCCAAGAAATAGCAACAACAACAACAACAAAAATAAATAAATAAATATATAAATAAAAAATAAAAAACTTCCAACAGGAGTTCCCGTCATGGTGCAGTGGTTAACGAATCCGACTAGGAACCATGAGGTTGCGGGTTCGGTCCCTGCCCTTGCCCAGTGGGTTAACAATCCGGTGTTGCCGTGAGCTGTGGTGTACGTTGCAGACGTGGCTCGGAACCCGTGTTGCTGTGGCTCTGGCAAAGGCTGGTGGCTACAGCTCCGATTGGACCCCTAGCCTGGGAACCTCCATATGCCGTGGGAGCGGCCCAAGAAATAGCAAAAAAAGACACACACACACACAAAATAAATAAATAAATAAAGTTAAACATTTAAAAAAAAAAAAAACTTCCAACAAACAAAAGTCCAGGACCAGATGGCTTCACAGGAGAATTCTATCAAACATTTAGAGAAGAGCTAACACCTATCCTTCTGAAACTATTTCAAAAAATTGCAGAGGAAGAGATCCTCCCAAACTCATTCTACAAGGTCACCATCACCCTGATACCAAAACCAGACAAAGATACCACAAAAAAAAAAACTACAGACCTATTTCACTAATGAACTCAGATGCAAAAATCCTCAACAAAATACTAGCAAACCACATCCAACAATACATTAAAAGGACTGTACATCATGAGCAAGTGGGATTGATCCCAGGGATGCAAGGGTTCTTCAATATCCGCAAATCCATCAGTGTGATACACCACATCAACAAACTGAAGAATAAAAACCATATGATCCTCTCAAGAGAGGTAGAAAAAGCCTTTGACAAAATCCAACACCCATTTCTGATAAAAACCCTTCAGAAAGTGGGCACAGAGGCAACCTACCTCAACATAACAAAGGCCATATATGACAAACCCACAGCAAACATCATTCTCAATGGTGAAAAGCTGAAAGAATTCCTGCTGAGATCAGGAACAAGACAAGGATGTCTGCTCTCACCACTACTCTTTGACATAGTTTTTGGAAGTCCTAGCCACAGCAATCAGAGAAGTAAAAGAAATAAAAGGAATCCAATTGGAAAGGAAGAAGTAAAACTATCTCTATTTTCAGACTACATGATACTATACCTAGAGAATCCTAAAGACTCTACCAGAAAACTGTTAGAGCTCATCCATGAATTTGGCAAAGTCACAGGATACAAACTTAATACACAGAAATTGACGGCATTTCTATACACTAACAATGAAAGAGCAGAAAGAGAAATTAGGGAAGCAATCCCATTTACCATCACATCCAAAAGAATAAAATACCTAGGAGTAAACCTACCTAAAGAGACAAAAAGACCTGTACTCTGAAAACTATAAGACACTGATGAAAGAAATCAAAGATGACACAAATAGATGGAAAGACATACCATGGTCTTGGATTAGAAGAGTTAATATTATCAACATGACTATACTACCTAAGGCAATATACAGATTCAACACAATCCCTATCAAATTACCAAGGACATTTTTCACAGAAGGCGAATAAAATATTTTAAAGTTTGTTTGGAAGCACAAAAGACCCAGAATAGCCAAAGACATCCTGAAAAAGAAAAATGGAGCTGGAGGAATCAGGCTCCCGGACTTCAGACCATACTACAAAGCAACAGTCATCAAAACTGCATGGTACTGGCACAAAGACAGAAATATAGATCAGTGGGAACAGGATAGAAAGCCCAGAATTAAACCCACGCACCTACAGCCAACTCATCTATGACAAAGGAGGCAAGAATATACAATGGAGAAAGGACAGCTTGTTCAATAAGTGGTGCTGGGAAAACTGAACAGCCACATGGACAAGAATGAAATTAGAACACTCCCTAACACCATACACAAAAATAAACTCCAAATGGATTAAAGACCTAGATAAAAGACCAGATACTATAAAACTCTTAGAAGAAAACATAAGCCAAACACTCTCCAACATAAACATAATGACAGCAACATCTTCTCAGACCCACCTCTTAAGAATACTGACAATAAAAACAAAAATAAACAAATGGGATCTAATCAAACTTCAAAGTTTCTGCACAGCAAAGGAAACCCTAAACAACACAAAAAGACAACCCACAGAATGGGAGAAAATCTTTGCAAATGAATCGACTGACAAGGGATTAATCTCCAAAATTTATAAACACCTTCTGCAGCTCCATACCAAAAAAACAAACAACCCCATCAAAAAATGGGCAGAAGATCTAAACAGACAATTCTCCAAAGACATACAGATGGCCAAAAAACACATGGAAAGATGTTCAACATCACTCATTATTAGAGAAATGCAAATCAAAACCACTCTGAGGTACCATCTTACACCAGCCAGAATGGCCACCATCCAAAAGTCTACAAACAAGAAGTGCTGGAGAGGCTGTGGAGAAAAAGGAACCCTATTTACGCTATTGGTGGGATTGTAAATTGGTGCAACCACTGTGGAAAACAGTATTGGAGAGTCCTCAGAAAACTAAAAATAGAACTACCATTTGACCCAACAATCCCACTCCTGGGCATCGATCCAGAGAAAACCACAACTCATGTACTCCGATGTTCATTGCAGCACTATTTGCAACAGCCAAGACATGGAAACAACCTAAATATCCATCGACAAAGGAGTGGATCAAGAAGATGTGGTACATAGACACAATGGAATACTACTCAGCCATTAAAAAGAACCAAATACCAGCATTTTTAGCAACATGAATGGACCAAGAAATTATCATACTAAATGAAGTCAGCCATACAGTGAGACACCAACATCAAATGCTTTCACTGACATGTGGAATATGAAAAAAGGACAGACTGAACTTCTTTGCAAAACAGATGCTGACTCACAGACATTGAAAAACTTACGGTCTCCAGAGGAGACAGTTTGGGGGGTGGGGGGATATGCTTGGGTTATGGGATGGAAATCTGTGCAACTGGATTGTTATGATCATTATACAACTACAGATGTGATTAAATGCTTTTGAGTAATTAAAAAAAAAATTATGAAAACCCTATTTGGCCAGTTTTTCAAAGGGTCAACAAAGCTCTTCTGTGTCCCACAAGCAATTCAACTGTATAGAAAAAATAAAAAATAAAGATGAAAACTTTTAAACACTTGATCTTCAACATACAGTGGCCCACCTAAAATAATGATTTAATAAACTGTGGACACAGTTATTTTTCACACCAGAATCTGAATATAAAATACCATTTAAAGCTGCTTTTCTGATTCAACAGGGCTCCCATAAAACACATATTTAAAAGTCAATCCCAGCCAAAGTCCTTGTAATATCTGGGAGGGAAAGTCTAAATTCCAAATGTTTCAATGGAAGAAAGGACAGCATTCCATACATGAATAGAATGACAAATATTAAATTCAGTCCAGCTACTTGCTGCTGCCTGTATATTATGAAAACATATTTAACCTTCTATATAAAGGAATCACCACTGTTTCCAAGTAGTTTAGAGTGGGAGCATAGCATGGTGAAAGGAACACAGTGCTAACGAGATCAGGCCACACTGATTTGCTATGCAAAATCTTGGAAAACTGTCAGTTTCATTGTCTGTAAAACAGAAAACTACTATTTCACCAACCACACAATTCCTATGAGGATTAGGGAAATAACACATATAAAGTGATAGTTATCCATTAAATGAAAGCAATTACTACTGCCTCCAGTATAAATGTATATTTGAGCCATACCTTTAAAAAGAAGACTGAAACAAAAATAAATTAGAAAATACTCCTAAATGAGAATATACAAAGGGAGTTCCCGACGTGGCGCAGCGGAAACAAATCCAACTAGGAACCATGAGATTGTGCGTTTGATCCCTGGCCTCACTCAGTAGGTTAAGGATCTGGTGTTGTCATGAGCTGTGGTATAGGAGGGCAGCTGCAGCTCCAGTTAGACCCCTAGCATGGCAAACTCCATATGCCATGGGTGTGGCCCTAAAAAACAAAAAGACAAAAAAAAAAGAGGGAATATACCAAAACTTATGGAATGTAGTTAAAGCAGTGCTTAGAGGAAATTCATACCTGTATACATCTATATTAAAAAAGAATGAGCTCAAATCAAACTGATCTTCCATCTTGAAACATGAGAAGAGTAAACTAACTCTAAAGAAAGCTGAAGGAAGGAAATGATAAAAATGAGCAGAAAGTAATGCTATAAAAAATAGAAAAACACAGAGCTCCCGTCGAGGCGCATTGGTTAACGAATCCAACTAGGAACCATGAGGCTGCAGGTTCGATCCCTGGCCTCGCTCAGTGGGTTAAGGATCCGGCATTGCTGTGAGCTGTGGTGTATGTAGGTTGCAGATTCGGCTCGGATCCCGCATTGCTGTGGCTCTGGCAAAGGCCGGTGGCTACAGCTCCAACTGGACCCCTAGCCTGGGAATCTCCATATGCCACGGGAGCGTCCCTAGAAAAGGCAAAAAGACAAAAAGACAAAAAAAAAATAGAGAAAATAAATGAAATCAGGGTTGGTTCTTTGCAAAGATCAACAAAATTGATAAACTTTTAGCTGGACTGAACAAGAAAAAACAGAGATGACCCAAACTAATATTAAACTCAGGAATGAAAGAGAGGACATCACTACCAATGTTACAAATAATTTTTAAAATATAAGGGAAAATCATGAACAACTGTATGTCAACAATTAGATGATTTTGAGGAAATGACAAATTCCTAGAAAAACATGAAATATTAAAACTCACAAGAAAAATTAGAAAACCTGAATAGACTTACAAGTAAGGAGGTCAAATTGATAGTTTTAAAACTTTCCACAAAGAAAAGCCCAGGTACAGATGGTTTCACTGATGAATTCCACCAAATATTTAAAGAAGAATGAACACCAATTATTCACAAATTCTTCCCAAAAATTTTAAAAGGAGGGAACATGTCCCAATTCAACCTATGCGCCCAGTACTACCCTGATATTAAAACCAGAAAAAGATTTCACAACAAAAGAAAACTAGAGGAGTTCCTGTCATGGCTCGGCAGAAACGAAATCTGACTAGCATCCATGAGGACGCAAGTTCCACCCCTAGCTTTGTTCAGTGGGTTAAGGATCCAGCACTGCCATGAGGTATGGTATAGGTCTCAGACATGGCTCAGATCCCTTGTTGCTGTGGGAACCCAACTGGGAACCTCCAAATACCATGGATGCAGCCCTAAAAAGAGACAAAGGGAGAAAGAAAGAGAAAAGAAAGAAAACTAGAGACAAAAATCTCATATAGACACAAAAATCCTCAACAAAATACTAGCAAGCCAAATCCAAATAAAACAAATAAAAAGGATTATACACCAAGACCAAGTAGGACTAATGCCAGGAACCCAAGTCTGGTTTAGCATCAGAAAATTAACCAAACCAACACATCATGTAATAAAAGATTAAAGGACAAAAAAGAAAAAAAAAGTGACAGTCTCAACAGACACAGAAAAGGCATCTGACCAAACTCATTACCCCTTCATGAAAATAATAAATTCAACAAACTAAGGATACAAAAGAACTTCTTCAATTTGATAAAAGGCATTTAGAAAAAAGCTAAAATCATCACCACAGCTAACCTCATTACTTACCAGTACTGAAGCTCCCCCAGCCCCGCCCCAAGATCTAGAACAAGGCAAGGATGTCTGCTTTCATCACTTCTATTCAACCTTGTATTAGATGTTCTAGGCAGGGCAATTAAGCAAGAAAAAGAAATAAAAGGCATCCAGATTTGGGGGGGGGGGGAGTAAAACTATCCCTATTTGCAGGTGACATGACCTTGCATACAGAAACATCCTAAAAAAAAATTACTGGAGCTAATGAATGAGTTCCAGGATACAAGATCAATACACAAAAATCAACTGTATTTCCAATACCTTTCAAAATTGCACCCCAAAAAATCAAATACCTGGGAATATACCTGACCAAGGAGGTAAAGGACTTATATGCCGAGAACTATAAAACATTAATCAAAGAAATTAAAGAAAATATAAAGAAATGGAAAGATATTCTATGCTCCTGGGTTGGAAAAATTCATATTGCAAAAATGGCTATACTACCCAGAGCAATCTACAGATTCAATGCAATCCCTATCAAATTACCCATGACATTTTTCACAGAACTAGAACAAACAATCCAAAAATTTATATGGAACCACAGAAGACCCAGATTGACAAAGCAATTCTGAAGCACAAAAACCAAGCAGGAGGCATAACTCCCCCCAGACTTCAGGCACTATTACAAAGCCACAGTCATCAAGACAGTGTGGTAATGGTACCAAAACAGACAGACGGACCAATGGAACAGAACAGAGAACCCAGAAATAAACCCAGACACCTGTGGTCAATTACTCTTTGACAGAGAAGGCAAGAACATAAAATGGGAAAAAGTCTTTTCAGCAAGCACTGCTGGGAAACCTGGACAGCTGCATGCACATCAATGAAACTAGAACACATCCTCACAACCTTGCACAAAAATAAACTCAAAATGGTTTAAAGACTTAAATGTAAGATAAGACCATCAAACTCCTGGAAGAGAACATAGGCAAAACATTCTCTGACATCAACCTTATTAGGAGTATTTTCTCAGGTCAGTCTCCTAAAGCAATAGAAATAAAAGCAGGAGTTCCCGTCGTGGCACAGTGGTTAACGAATCCGACTAGGAACCATGAGGTTGTGGGTTCAGTCCCTGCCCTTGCTCAGTGGGTTAACGATCCGGCGTTGCCGTGAGCTGTGGTGTAGGTTGCAGACGCGGCTCAGACGGCTCAGATCCCGCGTTGCTGTGGCTCTGGCGTAGGCCGGTGGCTACAGCTCCGATTCAACCCCTAGCCTGGGAACCTCCATACGCCGTGGGAGTGGCCCAAGAAATAGCAAAAAGACAAAAAAAAAAAAGAAGAAAGAAAGAAAAGCAAAAATAAACCAATTGGACCTAATCAAACCAACAAGCTTTTGCACAGCAAAGCAAATCAAAAAGAAAACAAAAAGACAACTTAACAGCATGGGAGAAAATAGTGTCAAATCATGCAACTGACAAGGGCTCAATCTCTAGAATATACAGGCAACTTATACAACTCAACAGCAAAAAAAACCAATAACCTAATTGAAACATGGGCAAAAGACCCGAATAGACATTTTTCCAAGGAAGATGGACAGATGGCCAACAAGCACATGAAAAAATGCTCCATATCACTGATTATTAGAGAAAGGCAAATCAAAACTACTATGAGGTACCACCTCACACCAATCAGAATGGCCATCATTAATAATAAGTCCACAAATAACATGTGCTGGAGGGGGTGTGGAAAAAAGGGAACCTTCTGCACTGTTGGTGGGAATGTAAGCTGGTGTAACCACTGTGAAGATGAGCATGGAGATACCTTTGAAATCTATACATAGAACTACCATATGATCCAGCAATCCCACTCCTGGGTATATATCCCAATAAAATTTTCCTTGAAAAAGACACATGCACCCGCATGTTCACTGCAGCTCTATTCACAATAGCCAAGACATGGAAACAACCCAAATGTCCATCAACAGATGATTGGATTAGGAAGATGTGGTATATATACACAATGGAATACTACTCAGCCATAAAAAAAGAATGAAATAATGCCATTTGCAGCAACATGGATAGAACTAGGGACTCTCATACTAAGTGAAGTAAGTCAGAAAGAGAAAGACAAATACCATATGATATCACTTATATCTGGAATCTAATATAAGGCACAAATGAACCTTTCCACAGAAAAGAAAATCATGGACTTGCAGAATAGATTTGTGATTGCCGAGGGGGAGGGGGAGGGAGTAGGGTGGTTGGGGAGCTTGGGGTTAATAGATACAAACCATTGCCTTTGGAATGGATTAGCAATGAGATCCTGCTGGGTAGCACTGGGAACTATGTCTAGTCACTTATGATGGAGCATGATAATGTGTGAAAACAGAATGTGTACATGTATGTATAACTAGGTCACCATGCTGTACAGTAGGAAAAAAAAAATTGTATTGGGGAAATAACTATTAAATAATAATAAAAAGCAAATCACATCTTAAAAAAAGAATGAAACAAGACATTTAATAATAAACTCTTAAAGGTGAAAAAAAATCAACTGCATTTATCTATGACTACATAATTTTACAACAAAATTAAGAAAACAATTCCACCTATAAGAGTTATCAAAGCAAATAAAATCGGTATAAATTTAACAAAGAACTGCAAGATTTGCACAAACTATAAAACATTGTTGAAAGAAATTGAAGACACAGATAAATGAAAAGGTATCCCAACATTCATGAACAGGGAGACTAAGTATTGTTAGCACTTCAACTTTAAGAACTTCCAAAGTGTAAACTTTCTTCTACCAAACCAAACTTTACACACCACTGACAGATGGCATTAGTGGTTGCTCCTTTTTTTTTTTTTTTTTTGTCTTTTTAGGGCAGTATCCACAGCATATGGAGTTTCTCAGGCTAGGGGTTGAATCAGAGCTACAGCTGCTGGCCTAAACCACAGCCACAGCGATGCCAGATCCGAGCCGCATCTGAGACCTACACCACAGCTCATGGCAACGCTGAATCCTTAATTCACTGGGCAAGGCCAGGGACCCTTCAAACCTAAATCCTCATGGATACTGGTAGGATTCGTTTCTGCTGAGCCATAACAGGAATTCCAGTGGTTGCTTCTTTAATTTCACACTGGACTTACAAATAAATGGAGTCACAAACAACTTTTCCAAAGCTAACCAGTATGTAGGCAAAACTTCTACAACCACCATAATGTGACTGGCCATTTTTCACTCAGCTGCATTTTCTTTTCCACCCACCTACTCAATCTCCCATCCAATCTGCCTCTGCTCTCATACTCAGGCTTTCCTCTTCAGTCCCCACTGCCCTAGTGCTATGGAGTGAAATGTCTGTCCCCTGAGAATTCACATCTTGAATCCTAATGCCCAATATGATGGTGTTTGGAGGCAGGGCTGTTGGGAAGCAATTAGATCATGAGGGCTCTGCTTAGATCATGGGATTAGTACCCTTATAAAAGAGGCTGGAGAGAGGCTCCTTATCTCTTCTACCATGTTAGGCTACAATGAGAAGACAGCGTCAATGAGGATGCTGGCTCTCACTAGACACAACCAGAGCCATGATCTTGGACTTCTAGCTTCTAGAATTGCAAGAAATAAATTTTTGTTGTTTATAAGCCAGCTAGCCTATGGTTTTTTTGCTGTCACAGCTCGAACGGACTAAAATATAAAATACCCAGGTTTCAGCCTACAATCATTCTCAACTGTACTAGAGCATTGATTCAGGGTTGCTTTATCTAGGGTTCACAGACTCTATAGTCCACAGAGAGAAGTGCATTGAGACGTCGTCACTAGTTTCCTTTGAAATCATCAGTTTTTTATTTATTTATTTATTTTTTCTCTTTCTTGGGCCGCTCCCGCGGCATATGGAGGTTCCCAGGCCAGGGGTTGAATCGGAGCTGTAGCCACCAGCCTATGCCAGAGCCACAGCAACGCGGTATCCGAGCCACGTCTGCAACCTACACCACAGCTCACGGCAACGCCGGATCGTTAACCCACTGAGCAAGGGCAGGGACCGAACCCGCAACCCCATGGTTCCTAGTCGGATTCGTTAACCACTGCGCCACAACAGGAACTCCAGTTTTTTATTTTATGCATTATTCTGAGAAGGGGTCCACAGGCTTCACCAGACTGCCAAAGGGATCCATGGCCCAAAAATGTTTACATGCTCTAAGTGAACTCTGCTTCCATGCTTATACCCTCCAATTCTCCTCCACAATGCTGCCAGAAAAAAATTTTTTTGAAATATAAATATCATCTGTCATCCATACTTAAATCCTTAAATGGTACAAACTGCTCAGAACCAAATCTAAATTCAGCAGCCCTGCAATCAAGTAGGTTCATTACTGGCCCCTGCTCATCCTCCCAGCTTCATCTTCCCTCATGCCATAAACTCAGCTAACATCCTGCACTGACTCTGCAGTTCTCTGAATTCAGCACACTTTCTTACTCCTCTCGGCCTTTTCATAAGCTGCTTCCCCTGCCTGGAAAGCCCTTCCTCACCATCCCCACATGGTTAACTCCCACTCATCTTTTACACCCAGCTTAAGCACCATCTCCTCAGAGAAGCCCTCCTGGCCATCCTCCACTTCCAGTCTCGGTGAGACGCCCTGTCAGTACTTTCACAGTACTCTGATGATCTCCCATAGCACCTTCCTCATGGTGTTTTGTCTGTTTACTGTCTGCCGCCCCTCCCACACTGTGAGTTTTCTTAGGGCAGAAGCTAGAACAAGATATATCATGCCTTGTAGAACTCAAGACACACAACACATTGCTTAACAAAGCTTACTGAACAAGGGATAGGCTCTGGAAAACAGCCAAACCAGCCAAAGTCCAGTCAGAAACTTCATTAACTGATGAGATAGCAGTGGTCTGGAGATTACTATAAATGCAAACTGCCCAGGTGAGGCAAGAGAATGTGGCATCCATTAATCTGTCACTAAAGTGCCTTCATTCAAGGCTGGGAAGTCAGTCCTTAATAAATGTAATTACCCTGGTTAGGCACTGTGCCAAGGGCCTTGACAGGCATCAGAGCTCACTAAACCTCAAAGCAACTCTAGGATGTACTTTTTTTAAAGAAAAAGAGGCAGAGAGGTAAACTACCCAAAAGCAAGCAGAAATTTATAAAGTCAAATTCTCAATCCAGGTCTCTGATTCCAAAGCCCATGCCTAGCCACTGAGCTCAGCTGGTTTTCTCGAGAAAAGAGATCAGCATGCCCTTCATCATTGGAGGCATTTTGGAAGAGCCTAGGTTGGATGAGAGGGGGCCCTTCATCAACCTATCAGCAAATAAGAAAGGTCTTATTCCCCGACCAGCACTACTATTAAATTCTTTTAAATTTAATGTGACCTCCCCCATATGTATTAATCGAAAAACCCTGGAGTTCCCCGGTGGCCTATTGGTTAAGGATTCAGTGTTGTCACTGCTGTGGCTTGGGTTTGATCCCTGGTCCAGAAACTTCACATGCCACTGGTGCAGCAAAAAAAAAAAAAAAAAAAATATGAAGAAGAAGAAAAAAAATCTTTTAAAAGAGAAGTGCTTGCGAGAGTTTTTCTTCCCGCCCCCACCCCACCCCCCAAACAACAAGTAAAGCGGAAAATGGGCAACATTTTGTTGAACATTCCACACCAGGCTTGAAGGTTGAAAATGGAGAATACATCCCAAGGAATGGAGTTGCTTTTGGCAATACCAGTAACAGAAAGAAGAAAGTCTCCATGGCCTCCTGCAGAGACACCATGAAGCACTATCCTTTACCTGGCTCAGGATGTGCCTTTGGGCTTAGCAGGAGGAATGA
The DNA here is from genome assembly GCF_016906955.1 of Phacochoerus africanus. Classification (NCBI taxonomy): domain Eukaryota; kingdom Metazoa; phylum Chordata; class Mammalia; order Artiodactyla; family Suidae; genus Phacochoerus; species Phacochoerus africanus. The sequence goes on along the minus strand of NC_062552.1, from coordinate 34,612,621 downwards.
GCCCAAGAGCCTCTATAATAGATGGAAAACCAATTCTGCTGAAAGTGCTACTGCTTCCACTTTAGTTTGGAATGTGCACCTCAGCTCTCTCCCTATGATCTTTAACACTTCCCTGTAAGACCCCAGGGAACTCACACCCTACGCTTGAAGAAAAGACAGAATGTTTTCTTTAATCTCACCCACACCACCTGTTCACATCAATTTCTCAAGCCCTTACAGATGTGGCCACCTCGCGTATTTTGACTCTAGTCACAAAGCACCCTCATTCTTAATTACCACCATCTCACATTTCCCCTCGTCCACCCTGCATCCCAGTCTCCTCTTTGACCACTTTGTGTTCTTACTCTTCCAACTCACCTCCAAATCTGATATCTGATACAGATGTGTCCAGTGACTTCTCTGCATCCCAAATTTAAACACTAAACCAACACAGTCCATTCTTCATACCTCTAGTTCCAACCAAAAATACATACAATGTAAAAACTTATCTACAAAGAAAACTATTCAGATAAACCTAGGGGGCTTTCAACTACAGGATCATACAAATCTAGTCACCAGACAGTTTAAAACCAAAGAGAAAAAAATGCAGCCTTTAGGTGCACATACATCCACAGAAAAAGTTTTACTGTGGCTATCATTTTCTAAATTAATACATACTAATATTGAGATTATAAACCCCCGAAGAGACTCTTAGTATACACACCACGTAACACTCCACACTTTTACTCAAGATTGTATCTGTACCACTTAAGTTACAACTGTTCCTTGATTAGATCCTGAGCCACACACAGTGAAGAAAAAGATTGGTTTTACAAATAAAACACACAGTTTAATCACATCTTGGAATTGCTACAGTACTTTGGGGGGGGTTGAAATGGACAACAGGTAAGCTAATTAACAGTGATCTATACACAAAAAGAGGGGATATAGGCTTCATAGAGTAAATGACTATATCCTCCTAATTAACAAAAGAAAAAAAAGTTCCTTATAAGCAAGTATTTCTGTGGATCAACATGACCAAAAACAAAAAAAAAAATCCTTTTAAAGGTGAGTAGCGCAGCTTTGTGTTACATTAAAAGGGAAAGGCAAACTAAGAAAAACTGTACAGTCATACACTGTGAAGGTTTTGTATATACATGAGAAGTTTCATATGCAAACAAAAACACTTGAAAAACATGGTTTTCTGGATTTCAGTGGCATCTGAAGAAAATGAAGAATACCACCCACGCTTCCCTGGGACAGAAATCGAGAAATCATATATCTAGAAACAACGTACACTTAAATATACCACATTTTCTCCCACTTTCAGTTTATTATTTCTTACTGGTTAATACACTCCTGGCCAGGGGGCCCCTGGTGACCTATGGGTTAAGGATCCGGCACTACCACTGCTATGGCACAGGATTGATCCCTGGCGGGGGAACTTTTATGTGCTGCAGACATAGCCAAAAAACAAAAAACAAACAAAACACTCCTGACTAGAAAAAATGACTGTATTATTCAACCTATTGTGTGTCTCATTCATTATGCTGAAAAACATTCCTTCAAGGTAGAACTCTGCCAGCATATCTATCCATATAAGACACCCTAGAAAGGGCTGAAATTGAAAAACCAGTGACCTGAAATAGGCAAAGACTGTGAAAGTATGTAGATATTATGATCAGCGAAGCCCCCCACCCAATCTATATTCTCCAAATTCCTGCCCCACTCTTCCCGTTTGGGGCCATAAGCTGGAGGACACCCTCACAGAAATGCTACCTACCAATGCAACCACGTAAGGAAACCAAATACTGACCAAGAACTTGACTGCAGGAAGAGTATTTGTGATACTTTTGAATGGTTAGAACACTTCTTCCAGGAAGTGTGGCTGAGAGTGTGATGATTTATACAAATGCACTTCAACTTACCAGTCCAAGAGGTGGATAAGACATCAACAACTGTCACCTCATATCACTCCACTTTATCAGCAAGAAATGAGAAATGGCATGCCCCAAAAGGTCCCAAGAACAACATTCCCAACCTCACTCTTTACCAGGATACTGAGGCAGCAATGAGGTTAAACAGAGCCTATCCACAAAGGAGACACAAAATGCTGTAGGGTGGTCTGCCCCACCCCCCACTAGAGTGGTCACAGCTGCAATCCGTGATCTTTCCCAGAATATTCCTCTACCCTAACAAAACTGCACCTGCTTATGATACATGACATTTGGTACAGCTGAATGAACAGATGCAGTTAGCTAGTACTACATCTTCTTCCTACTGCATTCTTTTTTCCTCTGGTCAACAGCTGCAGCCGTAACTTCAGATGTCCAGCACTGTCTGCAGCTCTGTCCCCTGGCCTCAAGGATAACATGGAACTTTCAATTCATCTTGTGCCATTCCCTCAGCCTAGTGCATCACAGATCAGTTTGGTCTTGCCCACTGATGCTGGATATTCCAACACACTCCATCTTCCTCTGTATACAGGGACTTGAATTTAACAAGTCCAATGCATTTACCCCAATGATGTATCAAAAGCTGCCATATGAGATTTACATTTGTGAAACAAATATTACTCTACAAAAAATAATCCAAGATGAATACCTTCAAAAATTCACCTCACTATAGAGAAAAGGAGGGGAAAAAAAAGATTCTTTATTAGTTCAACATCTGAGGTTGTCAGCTTAATAGAGCTAAAAAATGGGCAAAGATGACTGACCTAAAACCTAATATGAAAAAAAAAGTTCAAATTATAGACTAACTTGTACTGAAATTTTAATTCCCAAAACTGATCAAAGGGGCATGTCCCAGTAATCTGAATTAGCAATAGCACTGCTTCCCCTTTTGGACTAGAATATACTGGAGCAGGGAAAGAAAAAAAAAAAAAAAACAAGAGCTGAAAATTAGACAAGTCCCACATTTTCATAATATGAGAAAAGACAGATCTAGAGAAGTCAGAAAAAAATAGGCTTGAATGTCAATTATATCCCAATAAAACTAAAAAAAAAAAAAAAACAGGGAAGAAAAGAAAGCTTGAAAATCCTGGCTGCCTATCTGGTCAACATTCTAGAAGAACCCTGTCCAACAAAACTTTCTGAAAGAATGAAGTATTCTATATCTGTGTTTCCCAAAGGAGTAGGCACTAGCTACTGAGATAGAGAGTATTTAAAACACAGCCAGTGTGGAAGTCCCCACTGTGGCGCAGCAAGTTACGGAACTGGTATTGCCACTGCTGTGCCAGGATCGCTGCTGTGGCACAGGTTCGATCCCTGGCCCAGGAACTTTCACATGCTACGGGCTCAGCCAAGAAAAAAAAAATCCAAATTACATTATCTCTCACCCTCTTAGTACTCTGACTTCAGTAAGTAATATTTAATATGCTGGGTTTTTAAGAAACTTAGTCATTTCAGGTTCCCATGTGATGCAGCAGGTTAAAGATCAGCACTGACACAGCTATGGCACAGATCCCAACTGCAGCGTGGGTTCAGTCTCTGGCCTGAGAACTTTCGCATGCCACAGGTGCAGCCAAAAAAAAATGAAAAACAGGAGTTCCCGTTGTGGCTCAGCAGGTTAAGAACCGGACTAGTATCCATGAGGATTCGGGTTGGATCCCTGACCTTGCTCAGTGGGTTAAGGACACAGTGTTGCTGCAAGCTGCAGCGCAGGTCTCATATGCAGCTCAGATCCTGCACTGCTGTGGTGCAGACCAGCAGCTGCAGCTCCAATTCAACCACTAGCCTGGGAATTTCCATATGCCCCAGGCATGGCCATAAAAGAAAAACAAGAAAAGAAAGAATTCTTAGCCTTCTGATTTTTCCAGCCCAAAAAAGGTTAATGTATAAAAACTAATGTTAATTTTAATATCATTGAGGACTATGTCTTATTTTATTATTATTATTATTATTTTTTAGGGCTGCACCCACAGCATATGGAGGTTCCCATGCTAGGGATCCAATTGGAGGTGGAGCCACTGGCCTATGCCACAGCCACAGCCACAGGAATGGGGGATCTGAGCTGCCTCTGCAACCTACACCACAGCTCAGGGCAAAGCTGGATCCTTAACCCATGGTGCGAGGCCAGAGGTCAAACCCGCATCCTCATGGATGCTAGTCAGGTTCATTAACCTGATCTTTTTAGTCAAAAGTCTTCAGTAAACTTAAAAGTACTGGGTTCTCATTTTTGGGGAGGAAGGGATGGTAGTGGTGAATGGGAAAGAAAAGGGTAAATTCAGAGTAGACGATCATATCAAAAGAGCCATTATGTCCAGCATGTTAACTCCTAAAAAGGTACTGCTTCAAACCAATGTAAGCAATGACTATGTTCTCTTAAAAAAATAATTTCCCTGTGTTCCATCGCACCAAAGGGCAAATTTTATGTTTTCTGGATGCCCCAAATGTTATCAGGAAAATGGGGCAAATAGAGAAACATAATGACAGTGAATACTTCATTTAAAGCATTTTGCATTTTTTTTTTTTGGTCTTTTTAGGGCAGCACCTGCAGCATATGGAGATTCCCAGGCTAGGGGTCTAATCAGAGCTATAGCTGCAGGCCTAGGCCACAGCAATGCCAGATCTGAGCCGCATCTGCAACCTACACCACAGCTCGTGGCAATGCCGGATCCTTAACCCATTGAGCTAGGCCAGAGATCAAACCTGCGTCCTCATGGATAATAGTCAGATTCATTTCTGCTGAGCCACGATGGGAACTCCTAAAACATGTTGTATCTTCACATGCACACAAAATTCAAAGATGCAAAGTAAAACTGTACAACTCCTGGAATTTACCCAAAGGAATTAAAAACTTATGTCCACACGAACCTGTACATGGATGTTTATAGTGGCTTTATTTATAACTGCCAAAACTTGGAAGCAACCAAGATGAATGGATAAACTGTGTTAGCTCAAGACAATGGAATATTAAAAAAATGAGCTACCAAGCCACAAAAAGATATGGAGGATCCTTAAATGCGTATTATTAAGTGAAAGAAGCCAATGTGAAAAGGCTACAGTGTGATTCCACCTATATGACATACTGGAAAGGGCAAAACTATGGAAAGAGTGAAAAGATGAGTGGTTGACAGCGGTTAGGAGGGAGGAAGCAATGAACAGGTAGAACACACAGGATTTTTACGGCGGTGAAACTACTCTATACAACAATGCAATAGATACAAGGAACCCAAGGAATATACAACATCAAGAGTGAACCCCAGTGGACTGTGGGTGATAACGGCGTGTCGATGTAGGTTCATCATAGTTACAGATGCACCACTATGGTGGGGATGCTGAAAACAAGCGAGGCTGTGCATAGGTAGGGGCAAGGGGTATACAGGAAATCCCTGTATCTTACTCTCGATTTTGCTCTGAAACTAAAACTGCTCTAAAAATATAGAATCTTAAAAAAAAAAAAAAAAGTGGACATGAAGAATAGACTTGTGGTTGCCAAGGGGGTGGAAGAGGGAGTGGAATGGACTGGGAGCTTGGGGTTAGTAGGTGCAAACTACTGCATCTGGAGTGGATAAGCAATGAGATCCTGCTGTATAGCACAGGAAACTATATCTAATCATCTGTGGTAGAATACTGTAAAGAATGTATATAAATGTACAACTGGATCACTTGCTATACAGCAGAAATTGACAGAACACCGTAAATCAACTCTAATAAAAATTTTTTTAAAAAAAGTAAAGCTTCACAAATGAGCTGTTTTTTGTTTAAGAGACTGTTTAAGGGGGTTTTATAATCAAACAGATAATTAGTGACATCACTGGAATGAACATTCTACTGATTAACCAGTGATTCATGTTGTGTTCACAAGAATTTGAAAGGCCAGGTTAAGCTGGTTGAAATATGGCAAGATGATCCAATTCGGAGATGAAGACTGAAAAAATGAAAAACGAGTGTGAGACCACACACTGCCAGGAACCGGCACACTTGCCAGATAACTCACAAAGTGACAGAAACAGAGTTCCACATTGATTCGCAAAGCCTGTGCTCAGAGAAAATAAGAAAAATAAATAACTTCTATTTAGGCTAGTCAGTATCTTGTTCAATCAACTTTCTACTAGTAACCATTTCATGGAGAAGAATTTACTTTTTGAGACTACTCTTGATCTCTGTCCTAACACCATCTTTATTTAAAATTTATCATTATCTAGCAGATCTAGTTAGTAAAATGCTTTAACAGAATAGATCACAAAATTAAATACAATGAAATCTATTTCCCTAAAGAAAATGTACCTGCGCAGTATTTATTTTGACATGATTCATTAGAAAATAAATCATGGGAGTTCCTGTCGTGGCACAGTGGAAACGAATCCAACTAGGAATCATGAGGTTGCAGGTTCAATCCCTGGCCTCGCTCAGTGGGTTAAGGACCCAGCATTGCCATGAGCTGTGGTGTAGGTCACAGATGCAGCTCAGATCTGGTGTTGCTGTGGCTCTGGAATAGGCCAGCTGCTGCAGTTCCAATGAGACCCCTAGCCTGGGAACCTCCATATGCCGTGGGTACGGGCCCTAAAAGGACAAAAAGACAAAAAAAAAGAAGAAAGAAAGAAAGAAAACAAATCATGAACCTTTTTTATCAAAACAATGAATAGTTTACCTAATAAATCTCATATCTAAACTATCCCATTATTCCTTATATACCAGACTGAACATTTATGTTTACTATACTTTCTTTTTTTTTTTTTTTCCAAAAGGCGGCCAGGCAATTGAGATTTATTTTGTTTTTGTCTTTTTACTATTTCTTGGGCCACCCTGCAGCATATGGAGGTTCCCAGGCTAGGGGTCGAATCGGAACCCTAGCCACCGGCCTACGCCAGAGCCACAGCAACGCGGGATCTGAGCCGTCTGAGCCGCATCTGCAACCTACACCACAGCTCACGGCAACGCCGGATCGTTAACCCACTGAGCAAGGGCAGGGACCGAACCCGCAACCTCATGGTTCCTAGTCGGATTCCTTAACCACTGCGCCACGATGGGAACTCCTATGTTTACTATACTTTAAACTAACTTATGAAAAAATAGCACTTCTCAAAGTTTCCATTAAATTACAATGCAATAATAGATTGTCTCCAACTGTAAAAGCAGAATAACTGTAAATATCTGTACTTAATAAGTAGAATTAAAAACAAAAGTCCACCTTTCCTCATCCTAATTAATTACCCTTTCGACTATCCTACAGTGTACTCAGTACATTCTTACTGTCTTCCTAACTTTTTTTGTTATATTCTAGAGGTCTGCTCTTTCTAATTTAAAGCTTTTAGATAATTTTGAAAATATCCATGAGGAATCTATATCCTTCAGTGTACTTTAAACGTCTAAACAATTTAAAACATAGCTTCAACTAATACCACTTATATCTATACAATTTAAAAGCACTTTTACATGTATAAGCATTTCAACTAAAGAAAATGCACTAATTGACTTTCAGATTTCAGATTTGGTGATTATAAACTAACATGTTTTTTGCATGATTACTGAATGCCTAAAATAAGCCAAGAAAATGCTCGTGCTCATATTGCACTAAAAGTTTTAAGTCCATGTCTTGGAGAAAAAAACTGTTTATGATTAACCCTAAAAAACATTTATGTAGTAAACAAACATCTTCCAACTTATAAAGAGATAAATCTTCAACAATTTCCAAAGAGGCAAAGTTTTCCAGTGGTCTTGTTATAAAAAAGTAAAGATACCTACACATAATTTCACAATATAAAGCCAAAGAAGAGAAAACTAGAAACTGTGTGTGTTCTGAGCATGACCATATTTGCATTGCATGATCCTCTTGGCATTCTCCTTTCTAACTTCATTCCCATAAGACCAACCGCAAAGCTCTCCTCTTTTAACCAACCCCCAATGACCAGAGTGGACAGTGCTGGGCAGCAAATCCTACAGCCTAAGTCACTGGAGAGAAAAGCAATCCCAAAGGAACTGCTCTGCTAGTGCCAGAACATTCTGCTGAGAGGCTCCTCCGCAAAGGGCTGGGTGTGGGCCCTGGCTAGCTGACTTTTAAGACCTGTGGCTTCTCCAGAGAGCAATGCTGACTAAAGTTTTCAGAGAACACCTTCATGTTCATGAAGGGAAAAGGCAAGATACTTCCTGAACAGCTCTGACAGCTACTTCTCTCCATTCTCTGGCCACAACAGAGGTAGAGCACTGCTCCTGGCCATTCTGTACCTCTGGACTTGGCAACAATTCCACAAACACACAGACACACACAATTATACCCACATACCCAGGCCATCCTCAAAATCATCCAGTAATCTTTCGCTTTAAAAAAATCACCTCACAACTCAAAAGTTTTTCGACAGCTCCCCAGTGCACTCAGGATAAAAATCCAAAGCCTTAAGCATCACTTGCTCTCACCACCTCGGCCTCATTTCTATCTGACTCCTCAAACCACTCCAATGAACTTTCAGCTCCTCAAATGTGTCGCGCTCTTAACATCCAGGCCTTCACCCATGCTATTCCCTCCGTCTGAAAGAAACCCTTCTCCCTATCTATTTCCACTCGCTCCTAGTCTTCCTACAGGACTAGGCTGGTGGTTACCTTCCTCTACCTTCTTCTTCCTCTTCTGCCTCCACCTCAGCTGGACTAGGTGCCCCTTCCATCACACCCTACACCAAGCCTAACACACTTGTAATTTTACTCCTCTGTGCCCCCTGCGCCCAGAGAATGTTGCCAGTGCCTCAGAGGCACCCAAATATTTGCCAACTATATTCTAAGTTTAAACACACATCAATGTAACCCATGTAATAAGGGAACCAGGTTCAAAGTCAGTCATGATATAACGCAAACTAGGTGGCAATTTTGTGTGCAAACTATACATGTGCCTTCGAACACCCTTAGGAAAGGCTAAAAAGAAAATCTTTCACTATAAAAATATTAACTTTGTTCTCACTATTCCTGTTAGGCAAACTGCAGTTCATAAAAAGTGCCAAACTGAAATTATCAAAAAAAGCAGCCCTGGTTGCTTACAGGTTAAGTATGGCATGAGTATAACCATTTCTCTCTGCTACTAACAAACTCTCCTTGCATTACGCAGAACTCTGCTGGCTAAAGGTAAGAAACTATTCTATTCCCTCAGTTTCTAAGTTGTGATATATCTTTTAGTAAGGGTTCCACTCATAACAACAGTCCCAAGGACATAAACATGTTGCCAGGAAATGGCTCTCTGATACATCCTGGGCATTAGCTGCCACTGGCAGCTACTTTCCTTGAGCCACATGTCTTCTTTATGAGTTACAATCCAAGGCTTGTGACACCAGATTTTTCCAGGACAGCAGACTGATGTCATAAACGTGATGGTATTAAGCACTCTAAAGAGCTCACCAGCTCCATCCACCCTGAAATCCTTGTATTCGAAGGGAAGTTTCCCCATCTGTAAGTAAAGCCTTGGTTTCCCCATCTATTATAAAGAGATAATGATTCCTACTTAACAAGATTCCTGTGGTAATTAAGACTATGAAACCACTTAGCAGACAACACAATTACTATTTTCAAATCAAAAAGAAGACTATAAAACCTAAGATATTTTCACATCTTCAGAACTTTTGGTAATGCCATAACTTATTTTTAACTAATGTCCTTTCACTGAGAAATTTTTAAGAAAGTATAAAGGCAGGGGAGTTCCCGTCGTGGCACAGTGGTTAACGAATCCGACTAGGAACCATGAGGTTGCGGGTTCGGTCCCTGCCCTTGCTCAGTGGGTTAACGATCCGGCGCTGTTGCTGTGAGCTGCGGTGTAGGTTGCAGACGCGGCTCGGATCCTGCATTGCTGTGGCTCTGGCGTGGGCCGGTGGCTACAGCTCCGATTCGACCCCTAGCCTGGGAACCTCCATATGCCGCGAGAGCGGCCCAAGAAAAATGGCAAAAAGACAAAAAAAAAAAAAGAAAGTATAAAGGCAGAAGGATGAGAAGGTCAGAACTGATTTTTTGGTCATAATTTTTGGATAGGATAAACTGCACAAAAATCTATATCAAGACCCACTTTCTAATCTGCTCTGCACTCCCAAAAATCATAGCTTTAATTTCTACCTCAAGAGTTCCCAGGATGTGAGAAACAGCAGAGATAAAATACTTCAATACATCTTCCCAAGATGTCCTCACCAGAAATAATCAGTTCCTTACTGCCTCTAAGCACTTCCAAATACAAGGTTATCTTTGGAAAGTAAAAACAAAAAAGAGGACTAAATCTCACAAGTCGGCCTTCAAAGTCTCCTGTTTCTTTACAACAGATCTAGAGTCAAAAGGTATGATGCAAGCACCTGTTAGGTAAGACGGGTGGCAATCCATAAAAACTCTCCAAGTGTTACAAGGAGAATTTAAACTCTAACTACAGGTGGGAAAGTTGATTTCCCATTTCATATATTTTCACTCTTAACACAGGATGGCCAAGTAATAACACAGGCTGGCCAAGGCGGATACTTTTATCATGAATTAAAAAAAAAGTGAGGAAAGAAGGAAAATTTGACCCAATTGAGCTAATTGGCTCTCACGTTCTCAAGCCAGGTGACTTGAGTTTTTTTGACAAGGAAATATTACAGATCTTCTGAAACGTGCTTTAAATAAAGGTGAGACCTCGACAGTCTTATAACTTTACCCTAGCCTGGGTTCTGGGCCTGACTTGTAAAAATGGGTGACGTGTGAACAGCTTCCTAAAAGCAAATGGGGCACTGGGATATAATTTAGGAAGTGATGATGCAAGTCTCTGGGGGACAGGGAGCAGGGGAGGTGAAAAAGTCAGAGGAAATACCCTCCTACTGCCTGGGCACCAACTCCTACCAAAGAGGGGAGGAAGGGCTGGCCTTCACAAGCCAAGAGAAGGGGGCACCTCAGCTCCACCCGGAGGTGCCAACACCGCCCCCTCATCGCTGCCCGCAGCCCTGCCCCCCTTACCAGGCCCGGGCGGCCCCTTTCGGCCCAAGTCTCCGGCAAGCAGTCCCGAGGGTGGCAGCACACCTCGGGCAGGGCCTCCTCTGCCCACCCGCAGCTCCCCACGCCGCACCCTCCCTCAAGACGCGGCCCCTGCCCCCTCCCCGAAGGCCCGGCCTGGGCCCAGTCCCCAGGGTTCCGGCCTCCCAGGGCCCCGAGGCCTGACCAGGCAGCCCCGGCGCCAGCGCCTGGGCCCCCGCCCCCACCCCCACCCAGCCTGGGCACTTACCCCCAGAAGCCGCAGGGACAGCGAGGCGGCAGGCTGGGCGCTTTGCTGCGCTCGCTCCCGGCGTCTCCCATGGTGCTCGGCGGCGGCGGCGGCGTCGGAGCTCGGCGACGGTGGCAGCGGCTGGGCCTGGACCCCGCTAGAAGGAGGCGGCGGCGTCGGAGGCGTCGGGGGGCTCGGGGCGGGGGGAGGGGGAGGGAGCGGGCGCGCGGGCGGGCGCGAGTCCGGGGCTCCGAGCCGGGATTCCAGGCCGGTCAGCTGGAGGCGGGCCGCACCACTCGACCTACGGAGACGGGGGGGCCGGGGGAGGCGCGGAGAGCAGAGGGAGGGGAGCTGAGGAGGTGGGGCGTGCGGGTGAACCGAGGACCGCGGGAGAGGAGGGAAGACCCGGCGCCCTCGGTAGCTCCCACCGCCGCTTCCAGCCAGAGCGATGTCCCGTGCGGCGGCGCTGGGAAGGATCTGAGGCCCCCGCCGGCTCTGGCGTAGCAGCGGCCGCTGTGAAAGCCCGGGCCGCGCTCGCTCCGTAACACCCTCCCCTCCCCGGGAGGCTGCGCTGACCGGACAATGGCCGCTCCGCCCCCTCCCCTCCTCACGCACCCCTCCCAAGGAGTCACAATGGTCTCGCCCGGGGGAGCCGCCGCCAAAGCCCAGCAGCTGATCAGCTGGGATCCGGGCGTGCCACTTTGTTCAGCGCCTCAAAGGAAGAGAACTGGGCCGTGGGCAAAGCCGAGACCGTTGAGCTATCACTCGGCGACGGGTTTTTGAGGCTTTCTTATCTTGGAACTTTTAGAATCTGAGGCAAACTTACCTTCCCCCCGTGCGAAAAAGTGGAGCAGGCTTCTGAGTACTCTGGGGCACGTTGCTTTCCCCCAAACGCGAATGGTACGCCCCAAGCGAGAGGGGGAGGAGCAGATTAGTTGTTTAGGGTAAGTTGGGCCAGTCCCAGAGCGGCGCCCGAGCGCTGCGCATGCGCCCGGAGACACCCGTAACCCAGTATGGGGAGGGGCCTGGAGGAGCGCTTCCAAACCCGGAAGTGAGTCTCGGTCGGCCAGGGGTCTTCGGCTGCCTGAGAGGCCCACTAGCTCTTCGCTCTTGGACCTGGGAGATACTGGGGAACATTTCTCCACCAACTGCTAACCCCTGGAAATCTCTTCCCAGTCCTGCCACACCCAACTCACCCAGGGAACTGGTCACCCTTTGGCAGTAATGAACTTCTGGGAAATATAACCCTCCTTCTTTGCAGCAGCAATGGCAAGGGGGGGAGGGTGGTTGTCTTAGTCAGGTTCTGTGCCTCTAACCCCATCGGCGTCCCCAACCTCAGAGACACAAGTCCACTCCCTGTGCCTAGACTAGAAGAACCTCTGTTCTTCCTGGAGTGGACGTTTTGATTTTTAGAGAGGAGCTATGGCCGAGTCACTGATGGCAATTAAGTGATCAAAAAGTTTGAGCCACTAAGAAAATGAGTCCTTTAGCGTTCCTTGTCTTTGATCCAGAACTTATACTGACCTCCAACCAATTATGAACAGAAGGCAGTTGTCGATGACTAAATTCAAGGAGGAGGAAACTTCCACCAGACTTCCTGGAGAGGTGATCCACAGCTGAGGCCCTTAATGGCTCTTAGAAATAGCTGCGGTGTTCCCCCGACCTGGCAGGAGTAAGAGAGCCTTACATGAACTTTATTATCAAATGTTATTTCTTTTTATACCATTCTGTTTGTGCATGTTCTGTGGATTATTAAGTGTTGTTGCTTCTTTTGGCCTCTGAGGAGCAAGGAACACATTTAGTTAGCATCCTCCTAAAGAGGCTGTTGATGATGAAGACAGCAATTGCAGAGATCAAACCACTTAAAACCAAAGCACCCCCAAATGTGAATGCTGATTTATTTTGAGCAATATTTAGTTTCAGCTTTGTGGATTTTCCTAAGCCTTCAATAAATGTTTCTGTCAAAAACCTATAGAATGAATGAATGAAATACAGTACACCTAGCTCTCATTGGACTCGTATTTCCTTAAATCTTCTCTTAAGCTGACATAAAATTGCCACATTCATGCAAGGTTTGCAGCCTTTGAGTTTAACAAAGATTAAGTGGCACTCTCTCTACTGGCATCTTGTTGACTCTTGTCTGTGGAAAAAGAAACCCTAAAACCGAAAGGAAAATTTTGTGTCAAACATGATTGTCATCTTTCAAACAGCTTGCATTCCTATCTGTTTGCCAGTTATTCCAATTAGCAAGCATTTATTGAGTACCCAGTATTTATAAGACATTGCCTAAGGATCTGTCCCTTGTATTGTCCTCTGCCCCTTCCTCTGGTTCCCAACACCCTTCTACTGCCCATTCATTGCTTGTCTCCTCTTCAATGCCTTCCCCACACTGACAAGGCAGAATTGGTCCCTCATTCCTCTGCCCACATAGTCTCCATTATAGGACCAGGAAATTTACATGTCTTGTCTCTTCTCACAAAACCTACCTCCAAAAGGACTATCTCTTAGAAATAGCTGTTAACGTACCCACAACCCAAGGGGGGTACCAGAGCCTTAAAGGGTATTACCTAGATTAACTTTATTACCAAATGTTACTATTTTATTTCTATATACACCATTCTGTTTGTGCCTGCTCTGTGGATTCGTGGATTCCCAGAGTGGGATTGAAACATACTCAATCCATGTTTGTCGAACAGAAAAGCTAATCGGATAAAAGTCACACTTAGTACAAAAACCAACTGAAACTTTTGGGGAGGGTGTCTGCACCTGTGGCATGTGGAAGTTCCCAGTCCAGGGATCTATCCTGCCCCACAGCAGCAACTGGAGCCACTGCAGTGACAACACCAGAGCCTTAACCCACTGTGTCACAAGAGAACTCCAAAAAAAAATTTTTTTTTTCTTTTTGTCTTTTAGCCATTTCTTGGGCCGCCCCTGCGGCATATGGAGGTTCCCAGGCTAGGGGTCTAATCGGAGCTGTAGCCACCGGCCTACGCCAGAGCCACAGCAACGCAGGATCCGAACCATGTCTGTGACCTACACCACAGCTCACAGCAACGCCGGATCCTCAACCCACTGAGCAAGGGCAGGGACCGAACCCGCAACCTCATGGTTCCTAGTCAGATTCGTTAACCACTGCACCACAACGGGAACTCCCAAAAAATTTTTACCTTTTTCTTTACGGCCTCACTTGCAGCATATGGAAGTTTCTGGGCTAGGGGTCGAATCAGAGCTGCAGCAACAGACCTATACCACAGCCATGAGATACGAGCCAAATTTGTGACCTACACCACAGCTTTCAACAACCCTGGATCTTTAACCCATTGAGCAAGGCCAGGGATCAAACCCACATCTTCATGGATACTAGTCAGTTTCTTAATTCTGCTAAGCCACAATGGAAATGCCTCAAAAAAAATTTTTTTGGAATTTTACCCTGGCTCAGTGAGTTAAGACTCCGACTGCAGTGGTTCAAGTCACTGTGGAGGTACAGGTTTGATCCCTGGTCCAGCACAGTGGGTTAAAGGATCAGGCATTGCTGCAGCTGAGGCTCATATTCAGTCCCTGGCCCAGGAACTTCTGTATGCCACAGGTGCACCCATTAAAAATATATTTTTTTTTTCTGAAGGAAAAAACTTATAGAATTCCAGGGCACACAAAGCACCAAGATCTCATGAAGAACTGGGACAAGGATCTAAAATACCAACAGGAAGCCAAGTAGCTGTTCCTTCACTATCTCTTTTGCTCCCTGGTCAAGTATTCTTCCATCTCTGCCTCTCTCCACAGAGATGATTCACTCTTTGCAGACCTCCTGTCACTGCTTCTCTGGGTACACAGAGAACATGGCTGTCCAGGCTAACTTAAAGAACCAGCAGAGGGGAGTGTCCACTGTGGCTCAGTGGGATTGGCAGCATCTCTGGAGCACTGGGATGAAAGTTCAATGCCCAGCCCCGCACAGTGGGTTGATTCAGCACTGCCACAGCGGCAGCTTACGTCGAAGCTGTGGCTCGGATCTGATCCCCGGCCCAGGAACTCCATATGCCATGGGACAGCCAAAAAACAGAAAGAAAAGAAAAAAAAAAAAAAAAAAGAACCAGCAGAGAAGAGTTCCCACTGTAGCTCAGTGGGTTAAGAATCTGATGGCAGCAGCTTGGTTCTCTGGGGAGGTGCCTCTTTGATCCACGGTCCAGCATAGTGGAAAGGATCTCCAGCATTGCTGCAGGTTACAGCTGCAATTTGAATTCGGTCCCTGGCCTGGGAACTTTCATATGCCCCAGGTGCAGCCATTGAAAAAAAAAAAAAAAAGAATCAGCAGGAGTTCCCATCGTGGCTCAGTGGTTAGTGAACCCAACTAGCATCCAGGAGGATTCAGGTTCCATCCCTGGCCTCACTCAATGGGTTGAAGATCTGGCAATGCTGTGAGCTGTGGTGTAGGTCGAAGATGCAGCTCAGATCCCACATTGCTGTGGCTGTGGTGTAGGCCAGTGGCTACAGTTCCGATCGAACCCCTAGCCCAGGAACTGCCATATGCCACAGGTTCGGCCCTAAAAGACAAAAAGACAACCCCCCCCCCAAAAAAAAAGAATCAGCAAAGATTAATTAGTATCTATGAATCCCAATTCCCAGGATAAAGAACCTTATTGGTCCAGCTTATGTCAAGTTGTCTATTTCTTTAGCCTCCACAGCCTTCTTTAGCCAGTGGAGCAGTGTGTAGTCAAAGCGCTTGGCTTTGCAAGGCAAACATGGCTGCCAGAACCCCATCCTTGTGGCCTACAGTTCTCAAGATCAATTATGTTCTTGGCAAAGATTCCAAAAGGTGTCTACCACAGACCAAAACAGGGGTAAATTGCAGCCTGAAATTCAAAAGCATAAAGAACAATGGACATGATTGAGAATTTTCCTGAAAGCTGCTACTTAAACTATTTCAGACCGAAACTTATTTGTTTTTATTTTAAATGATTTGTATTTTTTCCATGACAGACCAAAACTTAAATGGCACTCCCTCAAAGAAGCCTTCCCTGACACTCAGCCCCATTATGTTGCCCCACGTTTTCTTTCTATGGCACTCTTTTTCCTTTGCGGCACCTATCACAGTTTAAAATTAAATGTCTCTGTGTGTCTCCTCTCCAAAGATCATGTCTGTTTACTGCTAAATACATAATGCCCAAGGCACATTTGGTAGGGATTCAATAAATATTTGTTGGATGAATGCAAAGGCACAATAATTTGTTAATCAACGTGAGGCCCATATATGAATTGGCATCCTAATCAGACAATCCTGGGGGAAAGTCTCCCTCACCACCTACCTTCCCAAGAGACACAGCAACTCACTGTGAGCCTTTTCATCATACTGCAGTTGTAAGAAATGAGACCAAGTGTTCTTCTGCTTCCTCTAATTATGTTCCTAACTGGCTAACTCTTCACTCACTCTTTTTTTTTTTCCTTTTTTGCTTTTTAGGGTCCCACCTGCAGCATATGGAGGTTCCCAGGCTAGGGGTCGAATCAGAGCTAACAGCTGCTGAAACACCACAGCCACAGCAACACCAGATCCGAGTTGTATCTGTGACCTACACCATAGCTCACGGCAACGCCAGATCCTTAACCCACTGAGCAAGGCCAGGGATCAAACCTGCATCCTCATGCATACTAGTCAGATTCATTTCCGCTGAGCCAGGACAAGAACTCTTTTTCACTCACTCTTAGTTCCCAAGGTTTCTATCCGAAAAGCCCTTGAACCAGTTCCTATTACATGCCCACTCAGTTGGCCGAAAGCTCAGAGAGGACATAAAATTTCAGGGCATCATCAAATTAGGGGACCAAAGTGTGGGGGTAATTGGCAGAAGGGCTTTTGTCCTAATTGTCTTGACTATTTTCTGCTGTGGATTATGCTACTGTACCTGTGAATGAACATGTGATGTTACTCTCGGGGGTAGTTTGTGATCACCATTGGCCCAAAAGGAGCCATCTATGTGTTCAGTAGGGTTTAGGAAAGGATAATATTAATGCTTCAGCAGCCAGAGCTCATGAAGTAGCAAATGAGGTTGTATGTGAAAGAGCCAGGTGTGGTTCAAGGGCAGGGGCTGCTTTCTTGGTAATAATGAGACCAAAGACCTTAGCCCAGGAAGTTACAACAAAATAGGAGGCACAGAGACCTGAGACAAAGCAGATGGTCATTCCACTCTGGTCTTAATCCTTTCCCTACAACTCTCTCTAACTCCCAGTTCAAACCTTTCCATCATAAGTCATTCTAACCTGATATTAGCCCCAATGTCCAATCCAAACTCTAGCTGCCACACTCATGGCATATGGAGGTTCCCAGGCTAGGGGTCGAATGGGAACCACAGCTGCCAGCCTGCACCACAGCCACAGTAACACCAGATACTTAACCCACTGATGGAGGCCAGGGATCGAACCCACATCCTCACAGATTCTAGGTGGGTTCTTAACCCACTGAGCCACAATGGCTCAATCCTAATCCTAATCCTAATATTATCTGTAAAATGTAATCCTAGATATAAAGGCTAATCCCAAGCCTAATTCTAAGAGCTTAACAAGGCTCTTTGCCTTGCCACTATCTTGTTTTCCCTCACTCTTCTTTCTTCTATCCCTTGACCTTGACCCACTCCGGGGAACAGAGGACCCTGTAATACCCTGGATCCCTGGAGAGGATGGGACCCAGTTTCAATGAACCTAAAAAAGAAAAGAGCCTTGAGCTTTCAGGAAAGAGAAAGTGGGGGCATTTCTCACCTGCACAAATGCAGAGACCCGCCACAGTCACAACATGGCCTATGGCCTAACTCAGGAGCTGCTCAGCCTGTGAAAGTCCAGAAAAAAATGCAGTCCAAGTGCAGACCTAGGAACCTGTAGTACAGTTGGCCAAGAGCAAGAGACCTGACACCCTTCTGCAAAATGGTCAGATTAGATTAGATAAGTGGCTGGCAAACCGTGTTCTCAGAGCAAGATTTCTGGTCTTCTGCTCTTCTCCCTCTCTTGGGTTTGACTTTCCAAAGGAAAAATAAAATCTCTCCCTTTTTTTTAAAAGTCACTGAGCCAGACCGTCTCTAAGGGTCCTTCTGACTCTTGAGTTTTCTGATGTGCAGTTGATTCTTTTAGTCACTTACGGTCCAGTTGGCATGGATAAACTCTCAGAGCCAAGGGAAGAGAAGAGCAATCAAGCATACTGTCTCCAGCCCTTCTCAGGAAACTAAAAATAAATTAAATAAAATGAAGAGTGGGATGGGGAGGAGAGGGGAGGAGTGGAGAAAATGTTGCCATTTCACGTCCTGTGTTCTCTTGTTCATGAAGCAATTGCTGATTTCCCTGCTGCTCATACCCGTCTTGGTGTGAAATTTGATTTTACTGACTTTTACATTTCTTTTCAAGAATGGAAATATTGTTTTTCCCAGAAATACTTGACCTTTGCAGGGAAAAAAATTCAAATAATGAGAAAGTAAAAGTTCTCCCTTATACCACCCCTCCACCCTTTGTTAACAGTTTGGTACATAGCTCTCCAGGCTTTTCATTTATATGTGGTTATATAAATGCAGTCATTCAACACATAGTGTACTCCAGCTGATTATTCTTAACTTAGAAATATATCTTTCTTTCTGATTTTTTTTTTTTTTTTTGTCTGTTTGGGGCCTCACCAGAGGTGCATGGAACTTCCCAGGCTAGGGTTGAATTGAAGCTGGAGCTGCAGGCCACAGCCACAGCCACAGCAATGCTAGATCTGAGCCACGCCTGCGACCTACACCACAGGTCACGGCAACACCAGATCCTTAACCCACTGAATGAGGTCAGGGATCGAACCTGCATCCTCATGGATATTAGTCAGATTCTTAACCCACTGAGCCACAATGGAAACTTCCTTAGAAATATGTCTTGAACATCTTTCATATCTATGCAAATAACTTCGCAGTATTGTCTTGTAGCTAAATGTATTAGGGTTCTCTAGAGACATATATGATACATATTATATATTGCATATAATCTGTATGTATCCTATCTCCTATTGGTTAGCATATATATGAAACCATATATATATATATAAATGATAGGCATGGAGTAGGCACAGGTAGTTATAGAAGTCCCAATAAAGGATAATAGGTAGAGAGGGAAAACTAGGGGACTTTGGGAGATCACTGTAAGTTAATAAATTGCTCAAAAAAGCCATCAGAACAAGGAAGCCTTGCTTCACTAGTGGAAGTATGAGAACTGCCTCAGGTTGTTGGGTGGTGGATGGGATGAGGCCTGCATTCAGATTCAGACCAAGGGTGGGAGTTTGAGGACCACCCTTCTGCTGATTTGAATACACACCTTATCGGATACCAGGGAGGAGCTACTGTCCCAGAAAGGAAGAGGCGGGCCTTTCCAACCCCCATGCCCCTTGGATGATAAAACTGTAGCCCACCAGATCCTCTGGGCAGAGCCTCCTGTGCTTGCATCTCTCACAAGTATCCTATCCCTTTTTTTTTTTTTTTTTTGGTCTTTCTGTCTTCTCAGGGCCACACTTGTGGCATATAGAGGTTCCCAGGCTAGGGGTCCAATTAGAGCTGTAGCTGCTGGCCTACACCAGGGCCACAGCAATGCGGGATCCAGGCAGCATCTGCGACCTACACCACAGCTCACGGCAACACCGGATCCTTAACCCACTGAGTGAGGCCAGGGATCGAACCTGTATCCTCATGGATGCCAGTCAGTTTGTTAACTGCTGAGCAACGACTGGAACTCCGCAAGTGTCCTATCCTAGTAAATCTATTTCTTGCCTATCACTTTGTCTCTTGCTGAGTTCCTTCTGTGCGGAGGCATGAAGAACCTGAACCTCAATAAGTCCAGACACAGGGTGATTCTAATTTAAAACTGTGCGTCCAAGTCCCAATCTGGGTTTAGCCTGGGTTTGAGTCCTGGCACTTGGGTTCAAGTCCCAGATCTTGTTCTGGCTGGGTTCAGGCCATTAGCGCTGTCAGTTGCATATATACAAACATGCATACAAATGAGACTTTATTGATATATATAAAGTTTAACCATATATATTAATTATATGTATTCATTTATCTATATTAACCATATCTGCAAAAAGAGACTTGTTATAAGGAATTGGCTCATGCAATCACAGAGGCTGAGAAGTCCTAGGATTTGCAGTCCAAAGACTTGAAAACTAGGTCAGGCAATGGTATAAGTTCTAATCTGAGCCTGAAGATGGAAAACTTATGTCTTCATTCAAACACCCTCAGGCAGAGAGCACATTCTCTTCCTGCTCAACTTTCTGATCTACTCAGGTCTGCTGGAGAGGACAATCTGCCTTAATCTACCAATTCAAGTCTCATCTGGAGACACCATTACAGACTACCCAGAATGTTTAACCAAATATCTGGGCACTGCAGGGCCCCGTCAAGTTGACACAGAAAATTAACCATCACACTAAAATCACAAGCTCCAAAGTCAAAATTCCTGTGTTCAAATATGTGTCCTACCACCTACTAGCTCTGAGACTTCAGGGAAGTTACTTGGCCTGAATGTGCTTCAGTTTCCTCATCTGTTACTGGAGGCATCTATGATGTGCTATGTTTTCATCTGCTTAGTTTCTCTTTGGTGGTCCCAATTTCCTGTTCCCAGGCCTTCTCAGAGATGCATACTCTAACTGAAACTGAGTGGGGCCCTGTGAGGCTCCTGGGCACACAAGCTTTTCTGTGTCCCCCTTTTCTTGTTTGGGGGAATAGGCTTCAGCCTCCTTGACATTCCTTGATTTCCAAAAAGTAGGTTCAAACAGTTGCTAGTCAGGGAAGGGAGGGGATGCAGAGACCAGGGAGGAGCAGTCAAGAGAATAGTGAAGCCTTGGGGCAGGGTCCTGGTTCCTCCTCAAGGAATATACATCACAATACCTTTGAGTTCTACCACAGAACTGAAACCCCCACAAAAGAAAGATGTTGCTGAAACATTTTTTCATTCCAAAAGAAGGATCCTCAGAATCCTGGGACCACCTAAACACCAGCTTTGAAAAACAATGCACTGTGATGATCATTGTACAACTATAAATGTAATAAATTCATTGAGTAATAAAAAGTAAATAAATAAATAATTAATTAAAACAATGCAAGATCTCATCTACCCTGATTCTTATCAATGCCCCTATTTTTCACTCCCAAACTATAAAACCACCTCCCTACCTCTCCCGAAGTGGGCACAGTCTTTAAGGCAGTAACTTGCTGTGGCCTCCTTTACCTGGCAAAGCAATAAAAGTACCTTTTTCTCCTTTACCCAAAACTCTGTCTCATGTTTCTATTGGGCACCAGTGAACAGAGGCCAAATCCTGGCAACACAATATACACATCTAACCTCTGGCTGTAGGAATTCAGATTGGCTCAAGGAGAGCCAGGGCCATCCCTAGTCTGACTTGCTAGCTTTGCCTTCTGATAGCAAGTGTCCTCAGGCCCATGTAAGCCCAGAGCTACTACCCCTCAGGTGGAATCAGGCTGCCTGGGGATCAAGCCAACACAGAGGAAAGAAGAGAGATGGAGAGAGAAAAAACTAAATCATCAAGACATTGTTTGTGTCCTTGAATCCAACTAAGTCTGAACCCAGAACAACCCTCTGGGGACTTTTCATTTACACGGACAAGTAACTTCCTTTCCCCCTCAAACTAATTTGAATCAGGTTTCAATATGTTTCAGTGAGAAAAGTCCTGACTATATACTACAGTATCTACCTATGTCATAGGTTTTCTGTGAAAATTAAATTATACAATCCATGAGGAAATCTTAGCATCAAGTGTAGTCCATGGCACAAGCTCCATAAACTTTCACTACTATTGTTTCTTTCTTTCTTTCTTTCTTTTTTAAGGGCCGCACCTGAGGCATATGGAGGTTCCCAGGCTAGAGATCAAATCTGGGCTGCAGCCGCTGGCCACAGCAATGCCAGACCCGAGCCATGTCTGTGACCTACACCACAGCTCAGGGCAACACCAGATCTTTAACCCACTGTGCGAGGCCAGGGATTGAACCTGCGTCCTCATGAATACTAGTCAGGTGCGAGGCCAGGGATTGAACCTGCGTCCTCATGAATACTAGTCAGATTCATTTTCACTGAACCATGACAGGAACTCCAATTCATTTATCTTATCATTCATTCATTCATTCATTCATCAGACACTGAGCACCTACAATGTATTAGGCACTGTTTGGGGGATTAAGGATACAGCAGTGAATGAGACACATAAGCTTCCCTACTCTACTGGTACTTACACTCTAAAGATAGAGGCAGGCAATTTAAAAGTTTTTTTTTAACGTCTTGAAAGACAGCTAAGTCCAGCTTTCCACTTTTTTTTTTTTTTTTTTTTTGGCTACACCTGTAGCATGCAGAAGTTCCTGGGCCAGGGATTGAACCTACACCACAACAGCAACCCAAGCCATCGCAGTGACAACACCAGATCTTTAACTTGCTGTACCACCAGTGATTTCTGCAAGGAATCTTCCCCCCTTTTATAACGAATCTCCCCCAGTTTGTCCTATTAATGTCTTGGATAAGTTGTTTAGAAAAAAGAATTGCAATAGCATTTAACATTTGTTATATATGGCCAAATTTCCCTCCATAAAGGTTGTACCAGTTCACACTCCCTCCAACAGTGAATGAAGAGTTCCCTTTGTGGCTCAGTGGGTTAAGAACCCACTGGTATCCATGAGGATTCAAGTTTGAACCCTGGCCTTGCTCAGTGGGTCTAGAGTTGCTGCAAGCTGCAGCTTGGATCCAGTGTTGCCATGGCTGTGGCAGAGGCCAGCAGCTGCAGCTCCAAATCAACACCTAGCCCAGGAACTTCCATATGCCACAGGTGGGGCCTTAAAAAGATAAAAGAAAAGAAAAGAAAGAAAGAAAAAAAAAACGGTGAACGAGAAGGCAGATTTCCCCGCACCTCAGTAGCACTGGGACATATCATTACTCTTTTTCATTGTTGCCAAGGTCAAAGGTAAAAAATGGTACCCAATGGATTGTTTAAATTTTCACTTTTTGGTCATTAATGAGAACCAGATTATTTATATACCATATCATATTTTTATATGATATGATATAAAAATATTTGAATTCGGATTTATTTTTGTGTGTGTTATCTGTTTATAGCCTTTGTCAATTTTTCTACAAGAGTTCTTTTCTTATTTAAAGATATTTATGTTAGAGCTTCCACTGCGGCTCAGCGGTTAATTAATCCAGCTAGTATCCATGAGGACACTGGTTCAATCCCTGGCCTTGCTCAATGAGTTAAGGATCCGGCATTGCTGTGGCTGTGGTAGGCTGGCAGCTTCACCTCAGGTTCAACCCCTAACCTGGGAACCTCCATATGCCACGGGTGCAGCCCTAAAAAGACAACAACAACAACAAAAAAGACAAAAAAAAAGATATTTATGTGGATATTAAGAATACTAACCTTTCATCATATGCACTACAAATGATTTTACTGTCATTTATGTCTTTAGCTAGACTTTTAATTTTCTCTCTTTTTTTTTGCCACATGGAAAAGAATGAAATTAGAACACTCCCTAACACCATACACAAAAATAAACTCCAAATGGATTAAAGACCTAGATATAAGACCAGACACTATCAAACTCTTAGAGGAAAACATAGGCCAAACACTCTCTGACATAAACAACAGCAACATCTTCTCAGATCCACCTATCAGAGTATTGACAATAAAAAGTAAAATAAACAAATGGGACCTAATCAAACTTCAAAGTTTCTGCACAGCAAAGGAAACCCTAAACAACACAAAAAGACAACCCACAGAATGGGAGAAAATCTTTGCAAATGAATCGACTGACAAGGGATTAATCTCCAAAATTTATAAACACCTTCTGCAGCTCCATACCAAAAAAAAAAAACAAGCCTATCAAAAAATGGGCAGAAGATCTAAACAGACAATTCTCCAAAGAAGACATACAGATGGCCGAGAAACACATGAAAAGATGTTCAGCATCACTCATTATTAGAGAGATGCAAATCAAAACCACTCTGAGGTACCACCTTACACCAGCCAGAATGGCCATCATCCAAAAGTCTACAAACAATAAGTGCTGGAGAGGGTGTGGAGAAAAAGGAACCCTAGTACACTGTTGGTGGGATTGTAAATTAGTGCAACCACTGTGGAAAACAGTATGGAGATTCCTCAGAAAACTAAACATAGAACTTCCATTTGATCCAGCAATCCCACTCCTGGGCATCGATCCAGAGAAAACCACGACTCGCAAAGACACATGTACTCCAATGTTCATTGCAGCACTATTTGCAATAGCCAAGACATGGAAACAACCTAAATGTCCATCGACAGAGGAGTGGATCCAGAAGATTTGGTACATATATACAATGGAATATTACTCAGCCATCAAAAAGAACCAAATACCAGCATTTTTAGCAACATGGATGGACCTAGAAACTATCATGCTAAGTGAAGTCAGCCATACAATGAGACACCAACATTAAAGCTTTCACTGACATGTGGAATCTGAAAAAAGGACAGATGGAACTTCTTTGCAGAGCAGATGCTGACTCACAGACATTGAAAAACTTATGGTCTCCAGAGGAGACAGTTTGGGGGGTGGGGGGATGTGCTTGGGCTGTGGGATGGAAATCCTGTGAAATCGGATTGTTATGATCATTATACAACTACAGATGTGATAAATTCATTTGAGTAATAAAAAAATGAAAAAAATTTTCTTCTTTGTGCCCTTTCATATACATATATATGTATATGTATGTGTGTGTATATATATATATATATTTTTTTTTTTTTGGCTTTTTAGGGCCATATCTGTGACATATGAAGTTCCCAAGCTAGGGGTCAAATCAGAGCTATAGCCATCAGCCTACACCACAGCCACAGCAACGTGGGATTCAAGCCAGTCTGTGACCTACATCACAGCTCATGACAAAGCTGGATCCTCAACCTACTGAGCAAGGCCTGGGATCAAACCTGCAGCTTCATGGATACTGGTCAGGTTCGTTACTGCTGAGCCACAACAGGAGCTCCCAGACTTTTAATTTTCAAGAGTCTAATATTCAGGGGGGACGTTTCCATGTGGTGCCGCAGCTTAAGGATCTAGCATTGCTGCAGCTGCGGTGCAGGTTACATCTGTGGCTCAGGTTGGATCTCTTGCCTGGCAACTTCCATGTGCTGCAGGTGCAGCCCAAAAATAAATAAATAAAATAAAATTCAGGGAAATAATGTGAATTAACTTTGATTAATGTTTGTTTGAATTGCCAGTCTGGGCACTTTTTTCGTAAGGCCTCTAGTTGCAGCTTATAGGTACAAAAGGGCAGAATTAAAGGAGAAAAGACAGGAAAATGCAGATGAGGGGCAAGCACTGAGGGGAATGCCATCCCCTCAGGCTCCCAACCCCATCTCCTCTCCTGCAGGCTCAGCTTTGCCTCCCTGGGTCAGCCTGGCCTGGTGGGCTTGGTCCCAGCCCTGAGCTCCCGAAGGTGGATCATCCAGGACCTGTTTGAGCCTTCCTGACTTCCTGTCTAGAGGTGGAAAAACAGCCAGAAGCAGCAGCTCTACGGCTCTGTCAGCCCCCAGGGAATGGCCCAGCGTTCCCCATCAAGACCCTTGCTCAAGTCTGCAGTCATAATCATGTGGCCAGGCTGGGCTCCAAGAACTGACCCAGTGGGAAAAACCAAAGGTATCTGAGGAAGGGGGAGGCATTAGGGGGAAAGGTTTGAATTCACTGTTAGACTGAAGCCAGAGTCAGAGGAACTGGCCTGGGAGTCAGGAGTAGGCTTCTTTTTTTATCTTTTTTATGGCTGCACCTGCAGCATATAGAAGTTCCCAGGTGAAGGGTCGAATTGGAGTTGCAGGCCTACGCCACCATCATAGCGACACCAGATCTGAGCCACATCTTCAACCTATGCTGCATCTTGCAGCAACGCCAGATCCTTAACCCACTGAATGAGGACAGGAATCAAACCCGCATCCTCACGGACACTGTTTTCTTAAACCTGCTGAGCCACA
Source organism: Phacochoerus africanus (assembly GCF_016906955.1). Taxonomy (NCBI): domain Eukaryota; kingdom Metazoa; phylum Chordata; class Mammalia; order Artiodactyla; family Suidae; genus Phacochoerus; species Phacochoerus africanus. The sequence goes on along the minus strand of NC_062552.1, from coordinate 34,586,517 downwards.
ACGGGAACTCCCGGAGTAGGTATTTAGAAGGCTGAGCAGAATTGTTGTCTCAGGGAAATGGTTATGATTGGAGAAGAGACTTAGAGGTTCAGGAAGGCGTTGAAAGGCTAAGGATGTTATATTCCATCGGATGCCTCCCCACCACCCCCCCTGCAAAAGCAGACCCTGAAACAAGGGCTGGGAGGTGCAGAGAACACTTCTGGGTGGTGAAGTGGCCAATCAAGCCAGCTATCACTGGGCATGGCTAGAGCTCAGTGACCAGTCCTGTGAGGACTGCGTGGAAGCATAACTTAACATTATCCCACCTGGAGGGTGGGGAGCCTGAGTATTTATACACCCGCTGCTGTTTGTGGTTGACGGCTGCTCTTCAGCCTGCCTTGTGCTGGCAGAGCACCTGTGCCTGGTTTCAGAGAAAGCCCTCGGGCGAAGAGGTGTAGAGACTGGCCACTGGAAGTTAGTGGGTGACTACCTGAAGTAGTAGGTCCTGGGGGGATTGGAGGCAGCACCTCCAGCCTCTGCCATAGGTGGGAACTATGTGTGTGTGTGTGTAGGTAGATTTGGGGCGTGTAGTATTTGGTAATCTTCCTAAGGCTGTGCTTAATTAAGTAAGGCTAGTTGCCTTCTGATCAGCAGTTAGGGAGCAGAGATCAGGTTATAACTGGATGAGATAATTAGGGTTCTGTTCAGGGCACTCAGAGAGGCTGTTCACCCTGTCTGAGCTACACAGCTAGTAGGTAATAAGAACCGTGGCCTGGTCTGTGTTACTCCAAAGCCCATGAAAAGGACAGAGTGCAGGGAGTTCCTGTGTGGTTCATTGGGTTAAGGAACGGGCACTATCCCTACAGTGGCTCGTGTCACTGCTGTGGCTTGGGTTAGATCCCTGGTCCGCATGCTGCTGCAGATGCGGCCAAAAAAAAAGAGGAGGACAGGGTCAGGGTGGCCTAGTGAGGGGAGGGAGGTATCCACCAAACCCTTGCTGCCTGAGCTTCTTCCTGGCAGCCCGGGAACGGGGCTGGAAGGAGGCTGTGCAGCTGCCATCTGTTCTTTTGGCTCCACTGCCTGGCAACTGCCCGCCCATGTCTGCTCTCTGCTCTGGAGGAGGAGGAGGACACATTCCTCCTCGGCCCAGTGGGCAGGATGAGGAGCTATGTCCTCGCCAGGGCTGCACCACATGATGGATTCAGTGATTATGACTTTCTGACGTGGGTGCTGCTCAGTCATGTAGCAGACCCAGTCCCATCTGGTGTATCTTTCTTTCAAGAGCTGCTGGGAGGAAAAATGTGCAAACTGCTCATGCTGGTAGGAGTGTGTGTATGTATATACACAGGTACAGGTGTGTACACAGATGTGAACCTTGTGTGTGTGCATGTGTGCACACGTGTACCCAGGTGTGGATGTGAATCTTGGAAGTTCAAAACCATTGTGGTTCTATTTCCTTCTCAGAGATCATTTAGCAAATAAGCCATTGATAAATAATACAGCTTACATTTTTTGAGTAATTTCCACATGCTTTACATATATTGGTTATTGTAGTAAGTATAAGCCTTACAGTAACTATGCAAGAGAAATTTTACCTTCTTCAGCCTGCAGATGAGGAAACTGAAGTTCTCAAGGCTAAATTTGCTGCCCAAGGACTTAATTTTTAAGTGGTAGAGCCAGGATTTGAGACCATGTCTCTAATTCCACATCTTCTCAGAATGAGGATGAACACGTTACTCTTACACATGACGATGTGAACGATTCATATAAAGCTGATGTTGAGCAAAAGAAGTCAGGCACAAAGTACCTGCTATATGATTCCATTTATAGAAAGCTCAAAACCAGACATAACTAATCTATTGTATCCAGAGTTAGTGCAGCCAGACCGAAAGAGAGCATCCGCTCTTTAAAGGCATAGCTGACAGATGAGACAGCTAAGGAAGAACTTTCTGACCTATCCTCTACCTCAAATGCCAACTACCCCAAGAAGTTTCATTCCCCAATGTCCCACCGAGAATTCTGCACTTTCTCTTTCATGCTCGTGTAGCATGCTGCACACACTGCAAGGCCTACGAGACATTCCACCTGGAGAAGGGAAAGCTTTGCCTCAGTTATTCTTCTGAAAGAAAAACAGCAGTTTACTTCACCTTCATTTAAGAGAAGTCCAAAGAAACTCATGCTTTAAAAGGTACCATCAAGGAGTTCCCACTGTGGCTCAGTGGGTTAAGAACACAACATAGTGTCCGTGAGGATATGGGTTCCATCTCTGGACCCACTCAGTGGGTTAAGGATCCAATGTTGCCACAAGCTGTGGCATAGGTCGCAGTTGTGGCTCAGATCTGGCGTTGCTGTAGTTGTGGCTGTGGCTGTGGCAGCAGCTGCAACTTGGATTCACCTCCTAGCCTGGGAACTTCCATATACTGCAGGTGTGGCCATAAAAAAAAAAAAAAAAGGTACCATCAAAAAAGAAGGAAAGAGAGAAAGAAAGAGAGGAAGAAAGTGAGGGAGGAAGAAAGAAAGGGAGGAGGGAAGGAAGGAAAGACGGAAGAGGGGAGGGATGAAGGAAGGGAGAAAGAAAGGAAGAAAGAAAGAAAAGACAAGCCACGGACTGGGAGGAAATGTTTGCAAAGCATATATTTGACAAAGAACTGGAATTTAGAATACATAAAAAAATTCTTGTAACTCCATAATAAAAAGACAACCCATCCAATTTAAAAGTGGACAAAGGATTTGACTAGACATTCCACCAGAGGAGCTATATGCATAGCTAGTAAGCACATGAATATATACGCAACATCATTAGTTGTTAGGGGAATGCAAATCAAAACCACAATGAGATGCTTCTCACCGCCACTAGAACGACCATAAGCAAAAAGACAGACATCAACAGGTCCTGGGGAGAATGTGGGGAAACTGGAAGCCTGCTGGATTGCTGGTAGGAATGTGAAATGGGTCAGCCACTTTGGAAAATTGTTTGGCAGTTTCTTAATAGGTTAAACATAGGTTTGCTATACAACCCTAGATATCCACCCACCAAGAGAAATGAAAATATTTGTCCACACAAAGACTTGCAGACAAATATTCATAGCAACATGATTTATCATAGCCCTGATGTAAAAACAACCCAAATGTTCATTAACTGGTTAAGGGTACATTCATCCATCAGAATGGGATTCAGCAATGAAGGGAAAGAAGCACTGGTACATGCTACCATATGAATGAATGTCAAAAACGTTAGGCTCAGTGGAAGATGCAAAAGTCCACGTATTTATGACTCTGCTAACATGAAATGCCCGGAAGGAAGAGGCAAATCCAGGGAGGCAGAAGGTAGAAGGGTGGTTTCCAGAGGCTGGGCGGGAATGAGAGACATTGGGCACAAAGATTGTGGTGAGGGCTGCCCAAGGTTGTAACCTGATTAAGTTACTCTTGTTGTTGCCTAATGTTTGTTTGCATTTATTTGTTTGTTTGTTTATTTTAGGGCCACACCTGAGGCATATGGACCTTCCCAGCCTAGGGGTCGAATCAGAGCTGCAACTGCCAGCCTACACCACAGCTACAGTAACACCAGATCCAAGCTGTGTCTGTGACCTACACCACAGCTCACAGCAATGCCAGGTCCCCCACTAACTGAGTGAAGCCAACCTCATGGATACCAGTCAGGTTTGTTACGGCTGAGCTGCAATGGGAACTCCTCATTTGCCTTTATTGAGGTGAAATATACATATAAAAAAGGGCACAAGGTCCCACTGTGGCAGAGCAGGTTAATGATCCGGCATTGCAGCAGCTGCAGCTCAGATTCCATCCCTGGCCTGGGAACTTCCATATACAGCCAAAAAAAAAAAAAAAAAGTGCACAAACCTTAAATATACGGTTTGTTTTACCCTCCCCCCCCACATACCCCTGCATAAACACCATCCAGATCACAGTAATGAACATCTCTGGCACCCCAGAAGGCCCTTTCTCACCTGTCCCCCACAAAAGCAACCACCATTCTGACTTTTGTCACCATAGAGGAGTGTTGCCTGCTCTTGGAACAATCCTGACCCAGAGCAGGCACTCAGTGGCTTTCACCTTCCTTTTCTCCTCTCACAGGGCTCTTTGCTGGCCCTGGGCTCCTTGGCCACTGTCTTCTTATTGCAACACTTTGCCCCACATTGGACACCACTTACTGGACACCACTCATCCCCTGAAGTGCCACTTACCCGCCGTGACAGTGTTAATTTTTACTGAAGATCTGCACTCAATTGGGGGTGATTACAACATAGGGTACAAAACAACTTACATTTCCCTGGTAAGTGTCACAAACCCTAGAACTGCGCTGGCCACTGTCATTGGATGGGTTGGTCCCTCTCAGGTCCCTTTTCCACCATGTGATCATCTGTACCCCTCATCCCCAGGAAGGATCCCCAAATCCTACCTGAGACAGGAAAGTAACTCACCTGCGGGTGATGGCACTCCAGGCCCCATTAACCCCACATCTAGCAGCCACATCTAGCTCCTCCTCTGCGTCCCTAAGGCAGGAGGAGAGACGGGTTTTTAATAAAAGGTTTTGCATTCAGCCAGTTGGCACTATCTGCTCCAGACTTTCTGGCTTTTCTTTTGCCCCCTTTCCAGGCCTCCCGTCCCCTACTTGTTATGCAAAGCAATTCAGTTCCCTTGAGCTTAGGGCTTGCATCCCAGTCTGGGCCCACAGCCCCTCCTCTTTCCTGCCAAAATCACCTATCAAAACTCTTCAAGGTGTTTGCCTAAATGAAAGAACCACCTACCAAGGAGGTAGAAGAGACTGTACTAGGTTTTTTAAAAATAGCACTTTTCTTTTTCCTGCTTTTGTCATTTTTTGGCCTCACCCTGGGCCTGTGAAAGTTCCCTGGCCAGGGATCAAACAAACCTGAGCCACAGCAGTGACAACAACAGATCCTTAACCCACTAAGCCAGCAGGGAACTTGTAGTCTCATTTTATTTATTTATTTGTTTATTTATTTTTGTCTTTTTGCCATTTCTTGGGCCGCTCCTGAGGCATATGGAGGTTCCCAGACTAGGGGTCTAATCGGAGCTCTAGCCACCAGCCTATGCTAGAGCCACAGCAACGTGGGATCTGGGCCGCGTCTGCAACCTACACCACAGCTCACGGCAACACCAGATCCTTAACCCACTAAGCAAGGCCAGGGATCGAACCCGCAACCTCATGGTTCCTAGTCAGATTCGTTACCCCTGAGCCACAATGGGAACTCCCTGGTCTCATTTTAAAAATGAAGAAACTGAAACCCAGAGAAGATAAATAACCTGCTCTGATCAAAAAATTCTTAATGGGTAAAATTGGAAGTTGAGTCCTGACTCCAACATCCACAAAATTGGCTTTTTCATCTCTGATGCCCAGAATTCAGTCAAGCATTAGCGCTCAATCGCCGTATGCTGTAGTTGACTTGAATTGAAGCATGGATTTGCAGGAGGAAGGCATCCTAAGCCTGTGAGGAAAACGGGAGAGGAGCAAGGGCAAGTTGTTTAAGGAGCTTGTTGGGGGCAGTGAAGGGAGAGGGGGCTGGGTGCCCACCCTCTGGCTTCTAGAAGCAAGCGGGCCATTTCTTCCGCCTCCTGTCCAGCCTTCCAGGGAGACTGGTGCTCTGGGCAGAAGCTGCTGCCATCATTCATCAAAGCTTGGTAGCCTGAGGAAGCTCAGGGCCTATCCTGTAGGATATTTTCAATCAACTTTGGTTCAATTTATTCCCTCTAAATGACTCTGAAATGTAAATAAAATTAAATTAATGCTACTGTATTTGTCCCTGGTTAGGGCTATAATGGGCTACAGTAATTCTTGTCCCTGAGGTCAGCAGCAGAGACAGCTCAGGCAATAGTAGCTTGGCCAGCTTCATGTCCCCCTCACCGCCCCCCCCGCTCCCTGCTCTGCAAGGACAGGCCACACTGTCCAGATCCATCCCTTTGGGAAAGCAGGGGGAGTTCTCATCACTTCCACCCTTTTCTCCACCACCTCAGACCAGGCCAACCCGGACCACTTGACTGCTCTCTATAGCCTCCCTGATTCCCACAGCCCTCCATCACCCTTTCAAAGTTTTGGATATTTATTTATTTATTTGTCTTTTTGGGGCAGCACCTGCAGCATATGGAAGTTCCCAGGCTAGGGGTCAAATCGGAGCTACAGCTGCCAGCCTATACCACAGCCACAGCAATGCCAGATCCTTAACCCACTGAGCGAGGCCAGGGATCGAACCTGCACCACACAGAGACTATGTCGGGTTCTTAACTCACTGAGCCACAATGGGAACTCCCCACTTTTGGATCCTTAGAACAGAGAAGAATGACTTTTTCTTTGCTCGTGAGGCCAAGAGCCATAAATGGCCCCCTCACCAGGGCCTGGTCCCTGGTCTACTCACCCTCCACAGAGTGAGCTCTGTCACCCTAGGCTGGTCTTGCTCAGTGTCAGCACTCTGGACATTCTAGGCCTGATCATTCTTAGTTGTGGGGGGGCTGTCCTGTATCTACCCACCAGGTGCCAGTAGCATCCACTCTCCCAGTTGTGACAACCCCAAATATCTCTAGGAATTGCTTGCCAAGGGTCCCCCATGAGGCACAATCCCCTCTATTTGGGAGCCCCTGACCTAGAGGAGGGAAGTGGGGGTGGGAGGCAGGAGGCAGTGTGAGCAGAGGTAGAATACAGAATCCTGGGTATTTTTCACTCTCCACCATGCTCACCTATCCTGCCTCCCAGCAACGTTTCTCTTTCTTTTTCTTCTTCTTCAGCTTTTTCTTCAGCCAAACCCATGGCATATGGAAGCTCCCAGGCCAGGAACCTAATCCGAGATACAGCTACAACCTATGCCACAGCTGTGGCAATGCCGGACCCTTAACCCATAGCGCCAGACATGGGATCAAACATCCACCTCCACAGAGACAACACCAGATCCCTAACCTGCTGTGCCACAGTGAGAATTCCCCAGTACAGTTTCTTAAAAGATATCAACATTGTTCTAACGAAGTAGTAAATGACCATCCAGTCTTTGGATTAAACACCAGGAACCCTGACCTCTTCCATCCAGAAACCTCTCTCTCACCCCCCCTACTCCAGTGCCCCAGTTTACCCAGCCCAGCCTGGTGGACTACCCATCAAGAAACCAAGAAGGGGTTTCCTTTAGGATTTCTCCACTGGTAGAGGTGCCCAAGTGAAGGCGTTCTCCGTAGAATGGGAGTCCTCAGGGAGGAAGTTATTTCTCGCCCAGAGGAGAATCCCCAAAGAAGAACCTTCCAAATAGGAGGCGCTTTTCCAAAAGAAATGGGTCCCCAACACTGTTTGCAGACTGGCTGTTGGGATCCCTCAATTTCTTCCTAGTACTTCATTGCAGGGCAGGCTGAGGGCTGGCAGGAAGCGCTCCTAGAAGTGCCCCCTCATGCCTGGTAGGGGAAGCTGGGAAGGAAGAGGAGCTTTATCCTCCAGGGTTCAGGGGTCCTGAAAGTAAATGCAATGACAGTGAATTTTTCCTTGTGAGATGGGGATGGGCAGGTTGCCTCCACACGGGGGGCCCTGCCAACCTCAGTTCAGCCATTCAATGTACAGAATCAAACGGTGGAAAAACCATCCTGGATTTTAACTCTATAAATCTCTTTGAGTTCCTATTGTGGCTCAGAGGTTACAAACCTGACTAGTATCCATGAGGATGTGGGTTCAATCCCAGGCCCTGTTCAGTGGGTTAAGGATTTGTCAACTTGCTATGAACTGCGGTGTAGGTTGAAGACATGGCTCAGATCCTGTGTTGCCGTGGCTGTGGTGTAGGCTGGCAGCTGCAGCTCTGATTTGACCCCTAGTCTGGGAACTTGTATATGCTGAGGGTGTGGCCCTAAAAAGCCAACAAACAAAAAACCCCCAAAAAAACAACAAAAAAACCAACCAAAAAAGATTTTTCTTTTTTTTTTCCGTCTTTCTAGGGCTGCACCCGTGGCATATGGAGGTTCCCAGTCTAGGGGTCTAATCGAAGCTGTAGCCGCCGGCCTACACCATAGCCACAGCAACGCTGGATCCTTAACCCACTGAGCGAGGCCAGGGATGGACCCCTCAACCTCATGGTTCCTAGTCGGGTTGGTTTCCGTTGCGCCACGACGGGAACTCCCCAAAAAAACTCTTAAAGCTTTCATGTGGTCCTGAAGATGCTTCCTGGAGCATCCAGCTTGCACAGAGGAAATCAAAGGAGATGAATTAGAATCACAGGACAAAGCCTGAGCCTGGACATCTGGGAACCCGCAAGTCTCCCCCCTCCTACTGGATTCATTACCACAAAGAGGATTCAAATCCCACCTTCTATGCTTGGATTTCATCATAATCTGATTTCTGTGTACGTGTTTGCTACATTTCTACTTTTTGTCAAGGTCTACTCTTGTCCGAATTTCTGATCATTGAGGGTGAGTAAAAAGTGTCGTCCAAAAGTGCATCCATTATTTGGAAAATGTCCACCAATCAGTTTCATGCTTGTAGAATGTTTATTTGACCCATGGGCTCCCTAACTTACCAAAATGGGTGGATCTGGACCCATTAGCACTTAGACTAATTTGAAATTTTTCTCTGCTAATTCACCCATGCTAGGAGACCTTAATGCAGATGATAAAGAATCTACCAATGGAGTTCCCACCGTGGCACAGTGGTTAATGAATCCGACTAGACACCATGAGGTGGCGAGTTCATTCCCTGGCCTCACTCAGTGGGTTAAGGATCCGGCGTTGCCGTGAGCTGTGGTGTAGGTTGCAGACGCGGCCTGGATCCCGCGTTGCTGTGGCTCTTGCGTAGGCTGGTGACCAGAGCTCCAATTAGACCCCTAGCGTGGGAACCTCCATATGCTATGGGAGCGGCTCAATAAAAGGCAAAAAGACAAAATAAATAAATAAATAAATAAATAAAGTGGGAAGGGACGTTCCCTTTTGGTGCGGTGGGTTAAGAATCTGGCATTGCTGCAGCTGGGGCACAGGTTTCATCCCTGACCCAAGAACTTCGACATGCCACAATCAAATAAAATAAACAAACAAAGTGCATCGGGGAGTTCCCATTGAGGCTCAGTGGGTTGAGAATCTAACCAATATCCTTGAGGATGTGGGTTCGATCCCTGGCCTTGCTCAGTGGGTTAAGGATCCAGTGTTGCTGTGAGCTGTGGTCTACGTTGCAGACATGGCTCAGAGCCAATGTTGCTGTGGCTGTGGTATAGATATACTGGCAGCTACAGCTCCACCTAACCTGGGAACTTCCACATGCTGCAGGTGCAGCCCTAAAAAAAATTAAAATAAATAAAATAAAGTGCAGTGGGAAGGAGAAGTGGCCCTGCCCTCAGTGACGCTCCAGCTCCTCTCTGGAATGAATCCCTCTTGGTAGCAGACTCACAGCTGGCTCCCAGGGCCTTGGTCTGCTGCCTGCCTTGTCCCTCCTGTTGCCTCACTCCCTGGCCTGTCCCCACCTCTCAGCCCTGGGTGGGGCCTTATCCTAAGGGCCAGGGCCTGGGCTGTGTCTCCCTATCACATTCTGGGAGGCGTCCAGAAACAGAGCTGGATTGTGAGGAATCCAGATCCAGATCATTTTCCATACCCTTCCTGGAAAGCGGAGGTCAATTCCATGCCTCTTTCACACCAACGCCCATTCAGGACTAACGGGATCTAGGAAGATTCTCTTTGCCCACCAGGCTCAGCCCTCCGACCCTGTCTCCCCCAGCCCGCAGCAGCCTCCTCCAGGATGGGGCATTAGCATGTTACTGATGGCACAGAGCTTGGTCATGTGCCAGGTTCCCTTTTTGACTTTGATGGATGATGAGTGACTAGAGTGGGAAGTGTATGCGTGCGTACTAAGTAGAGGAGGGAGGGTGGCAGACAGACAGAAGGATGGCAGGAGCGGGAGGCAGGAGGAAGGGCCCGGATACAAACGGCGCCTGAGGAAGAAGGACAGAAGGAGATGAGCTGGGAGAGGAGAGGGGCTCTAACAGGAGTTCCTGTCGTGGCTCCGAGGAAATGAATCTGACGAGTGTCTGTGAGGATGTGGGTTCAATCCCTGCCTCAGAGGTTTAAGGATTCGGCATGGCCACAAACTGTGGCATAGATCACAGACTCAGCTCAGATCTGGCATTGCTGTGGCTGTGGTGCAGGCTGGCAGCTGTAGCTCCAATTCAGCCCCTAGCCTGGGAACCTCCATATGCTTCGGATGTGGCCCTAAAAAAAAAAGAAAAAGAAAAAGGGGGCTCTAACAGAAGCCAGAGTTGGTCCAGACAAGACGGGGAACTGAGTTTATTGCCTACCCGGGCCGCAGTTTTCTCATCCATGAAACAGAGACAATGGTATCTACCTTATAGTAATTGTGACGATCAAATGAATCAATATACCTCCATGCTCAGAACAGTGTCTGGCTGTTTCACTGAATATAAACATTAGCTCTTATTTTCATCATTACTATTTTTTTTTTTTTTTTTTGCTGCCCCGCAGCATATGGAGTTCCTGGGACAGGGATCAGATTGGAGCCACAGCTGCTGCAACACTGGATTCTGAACCCATGTGCTGGGCCAAGGATTGAACCTGTGTCCTAGTACTCCAGAGATGCCACTGGTCCCGTTGCGCCACAGAAGAAACTCATCATCATCGCTATTTTAATTTAAATTTTTATTTTTATTTTTTGTCTTGTTGCCTTTTCTAGGGCCACTCCCACGCATATGGAGGTTCCCAGGCTAAGGGTCTAATTGGAGCTGTAGCTGCCAGCCTACACCACAGCCACAGCAATGCGGGATCTGAGCTGCGTCTGCGACCTACACCACAGCCCACGGCAACGCCGGCCTTAACTCATTGAGCAAGGCCAGGGATCGAACCCACAACCTCATGGTGTCTAGTCAGATTCATTAACCACTGAGCCCCGATGGGAACTCCTATCGCTATTTTTATTATCACCATAATTTCTTGTTTCCAGCCTTGGGGCACAGGACATGTGGGGAGAAAGACAAGCCTCCTTTGGCTCCAGTTCCCCACCCCTCTCACTGCCCATGTTCTTCTCTTTCTCTCTCTTTTCTTTTTTTGGCTGGGCCCATGGCATGTGGAAGCTCCCAGACCAGGGATTGAACCCTCACCACAGCAGCAACCCTCACCACGGCAGTAACAATGCCTGATCCTCAACCAACCATGCCATAAGGAAACTCCCCGTGTCCTTCTTGCTGAGTGCACCCTCTGCCAGCACTTCTCAGCACCACTCTCTATCTCTGGTGACCACTTTATTTCCTGAAAATTCCCACAGCCCTCTCTTCTCACTATTTCCTCACTAAAGTGGACAAGCATTTCTACTTATCTGAACTGTGTGTCTTTAAAAACGGGACACCATGGTTGTATGAAGTAGGAGATAAGGCTGAACAGATGGGTTAGATTCAGTGCTGCGAATGCTGGGCTAGGGTTTGGGTTCTGCTCTGAAAAACATCTAGAGCCATGGAGGATGTTAGAGAAAGATGATTATGTGGTCCAGGCTGAGCATCCATAGGATTGACTTTTTTTTTTCCCTGTGTTTTTGGGGCCACAACCGTGGCATATGGAAGTTGCCAGGCTAAGGGTCAAATTAGAGTTGCAGCTGCCAGCCTACACCACAGCCATAGCAACGCCAGGTCTGAGCTGCATCTTCAATCTATACCACAGCTCATGGCAACACTGGATCCTTAACCCACTGAGCAAGGCCAGGAATCGAACCCGCAACCTCATGGTTCCTAGTAGGATTCCTTTCTGCTGCACCATGACAGGAACTCCAAGAATCGATTTTTTTTTTTTTTGTCATTTTGTCTTTTTAGGGCTGCACCCACGGCATATGGAGGTTCCCAGGCTAGGGGTCGAATCAGAGCTGTTGCTGCTGGCCTACGCTGGAGCCATAGAAATGCCAGATCCAAGCCACATCTGCAACCTACACCACAGTTCACGGCAATGCCGGATCCTTAACCCACTGGTCGAGGCCAGGGATTGAACCCGAAACCTCATGGTTCCTAGTCAGATTCGTCTCCGCTGTGCCACGACAGGAACCCCAGGACTGACTTTTAAGGACTATTAAGTATGAGATAGGGTATTAAGCTTCTCTCAGTCACTTACATGTTTGTAATAATGAGTTGCAAACACTTTCAAGGAGCAGGTCTGATAGCACGAGAGGAGAGAAAGCATGAAGGTTTGCGACAACTGGGCCTGAAGACAGCTGGCCCCAATGTAAGCACTGATGTAGACCCCAAGCAGTCGGGGTAGGCATTTTATCCCTGGCGCTTTGTATGACTGAGCCTGGGCTGAGAGCCAAACAGAGAATGTTACACACCTAAGTTATGCTGTGTGTGCATGTGTGCACATGTCCATGTGGGCTGAGAACGAGGCTCAGACACACACTTTGGGACACACAGTAGAGTCTCCTTAGTGCTGTAGGGGTGAGGGGGGTAGAGCATCTGACACCACACTGCCTGGATTCAAATCTGGGCTTCTGAGTGTGCAGCCTTGACTAAAAGCACCTCAGTGTCGTCGTCTGTAAGATGGGCGTGATGACAGCACCGACCAGATGGGGGTGTTTTGAAGAATAAATGAGTAAAGACACTTCAAAGGCTTAGAACACCCGTCAGCAACGGAATAAGTCCTCAGAGTGGCTTGGTTCCTACCACTACCATTGTTATTGCACAATTAGTATTATACCACCTATCATTAGTATAATTGTACCATTCCTATTCGTTGGGAATAATAATGAGAATGAGGACACCCTGAGCTCTCTGAGATTCCTCGTTCTTATCTCCTACATCCTGTGGGACTGTCCCCTCCTCCTGCCTTTCACAGCGATGTTCTCTAGGGGCCAACTTAGTTTACTAGGTCCTTTCACTGGACCATAGCATTGGATCCAGGAGGGTATCTGCCCTGAGCTTCGACATTCAGAGGCTCTGCCTGGGCCTTGAAAGCGGGAGAGGAGGAGAGCTGCAGGGAGCCTGAGTCAGGACTGACTTGAGGCTTGTCCTCTAATCCAAGCTCATTTGGGGCAGGGACCTCATTATGTTGGGGCCCAGTTTTGACGGCCGTGTGGATTCCACAGACATTCCTGTCTTTGTAATAATAAATTTCCCCTTTCTTCCTTCAATTAGTTTCTGTTACTTGCAACCAGAATGCTAACAAAGTCTTATATACAGGTATAATCTTTTCTTTTTTTTTGCTGTTTTAGGGCCCAAACTGCAGTATACAGAGGTTCCCAGGCTAGCAGTCAAATCAGAGCTCCAGCTGCCAGCCTACACCACACCAATACCAGATCTGAGCTGAGTCTGTGACCTACACCACAATGCACAGCAATGCTGGATCCTCAACCCACTGAGCAAGACCAGGAATCAAACCTGCCTCCTAATGAATATTAGTTGGATTCATTTCTACTGCGCCACAATGGGAACTCCTACAGGTATAATCTTATTCTCTATGTGTATATATATGTGTGTGTACATATATATGTGTGTGTTTATATATCTACTCCCACTCCAACACACACGTGCGTGTGCACACCCCCCCTCCCACAATCCGAATTGTAGTCGCCTGTCATTAATCAAGGTCACACGGGTACTCTGGCCCCTGAGGCCAAAAGACAGATGCTTCTGGCAGGCAAGGGCTTCATCTCTTGCAGCTGCTTCCTCCCACTCAGGCTCCAGTCCTAATGGTTTCCTCAAGTTCCATAAACATGGCTCACGCAGCCGCGCCTCTGTGCCTTTGCGTGTTTAACATCTTCCACCGAGATGCCTTCCTCTGCGCTAATTCTTCCACCAGCTTTGAGATTCAGCTCCAGCATCACCTCCTCCAGAAAGCCTCCCCAGGCCCTACCGCTTCTACCCAGTCAGCGCTGCTCTTCCTCCTCCATCGGGCACTTCTCCTCGGTGCCTTGGTGACAATTCCACCAGCTGAGCCATGGCCACACTGTGTCTGTTTACTCACCTGTCTTCCCATGAACTGGTAGTGACTCTAGCTTTTATTTCTGAATCTCCAGTGCCCAGTGTAGTGTCAGATGCACAGGGGATGCTCCGTCCTGCACTGAATGAGCACAGACATTACGGAGGAAGGTGTGAACAGATGTTTTAGTATGAATATATTCTTTGGCAGTGCTTCCAGCATGTGCAAATTCCTGGGCTAAGGATAGAACCTGAGCCATGGCAGTGACCTGAGCCACAGCAGGGACAACACTGGATCCTGAACCCACTAGGCCACCAAGGAACTCCTGGTATTTTTGCTATTATACTATTTATACTACATATACTATTTCTAGTATTAGTATGTTTAATAAATTAGTATTTACTATGCTATACTAGGCCCTTTTTGTATGTTACCCCCTTTGATCCTCCCCAGAGCAGCCTTCAAGGTAGACATTGTTATCTCCATTTTACAGATCAGGAAGCTGAGGCTTAGAAGGTGTATTAGTTAGGAATAAGCTACATTGCAAGTAACAAAGACCCAAAGAAAGAAGTTTGTTTCTTGCATATGTGAAAGTCATAGGTGAGATGACTGGGCTGGTATGGCAGCTCTTCTGTACCCAGTCCTCAGGGCTTGCTGCTTCACCACTCCTAGTGTAGCCCTTGTTATGATAGCCCAAGATGGTGGCTGGAGCTCCAGCCCTCACATCTTTGTTCCCAGTTAGAAGAGGGATGAAGGGAAAATGAAGAAGAGGTTAAAGGATGCCTGATTTTAAGGAAAATTCCTCAAAGCTGTCACATGACATTTATGTTTATTTCCCATTGGCCAGAACTTAGTCACATGGCCACCCAGAGACACATAAGGGAGGCTAGGAAATGTCTTCTGGGTGGCCATGTGCTGAACTAAAACTTGGAGGTTCTATTACTACGAAAGAAGAGAGGCAACACTCGCAGTCTTTGCAACAGAAACATCAAGCAATCTACCCAATGCCACACAGAGAAGTTGCCAGAGCTGAAACTCAAGCCCATCTCTGTGAAACACCAGACCCAGGATTCCTTTTGGTAAATCATGCTACTTCTTACAATCAGAAGGACTCGTGTTTTCAAAATTTTAAGGAGAGTGTAAAGAATGTTAGGGATTGGAGATAAAGAGAATTCTGAGATAATCTACACACGTATGTGCATTAAAGACAATTTCTGAGTCAGCCCCACAGGGATGGATGACCCCTCATGAGAGGCTGGGAAATAGCAATGATGCTAGTGGCTGGAACATCCTCTCCGAGAACTGGGGTCGCTTCCTGAGTGGTAGCATCAAGGGGGTAGAATCTCAGCCCAAACCTATTCAGCACCCCAGGGAGGATCAGGGAGGGGGCAAGGTTTCCTGGTGACAGTCTGCAGCACTCCAGGTGGCCTAGGGCTGGGCTATGAAGAGGGATCACCAACCACCAGGAGAAAACTGCTGGATATTGCTCGCAGAAGGAAGCTTCGGTCACTTCTCTGTTAAAGACTTTTGAGGCTTAAAGCCCTTGGAAATGGGACATGGGTCTGTCCTCATTGAGGTGAGGCACCCCAGTGCCAGTGGGGATGAGCAGGAGGGGGCAAGGGAGGCTTCAGCTTCAGCCAATGGAGGCAAAGCCATTCCCTGCCTGGAGCTGGCTGCCAGGGGGAGGTGGGGAGCTCACAGGACAGCCGCCCATTGGAGAGGTTGGGTTCAGGCACACTCACATCCTCCTTCAAGCTTTCTTCCACCAAAAGTACAAGCAGTGCTATTCCAGCTATGTAACTTTGGGCAATTTATCACATGGCTGAACCTCAGTATCCTCATCCTAGGTAATGGAGAAAAATACTATTTCGAATTCAGAATAGAGGTTACCCTTGGGATTTTGGGGGGGGTGGGGTGAGTAAAGGCACACCCATGGCATGTAGAAGTTCCCGGGCCAGGGTTCAAACCTTGTACTACAGGTATAACTAGAGCCACAGCAGGGACAATGCCAGATCCTTAACCTGCTGAGCCACGAGGGAGCTCCACCATGGGGGTCATTGACTGGGTGGGAAGAGGGAGCCTTCTGGACACTGGAAATCCTTTATCTGAGCAGCGGTTACACAGGAGCACATATAGTAAAGCTCGACTGAGCTGTACGTGCACTCAAGGTTAGGGCGCTTCACTGCATGTAAGTTACAGTTCCTACAAAAACAAAGAATCAGAAAGCTGCCCTCATGCGCAAGTCCAGCCTGAAGGGCAGTTGTGAGGATTTCACCGAGAGAATGAGAGCAAAGCATCTCACACAGTTGCCCACTACTGTCACGTTCTCTTATTCCCTATTTGTACCCCTGATGGATTTAGACGACATTATCTCAAAGAAAGCAGTTTCCCTAAGTCTTTCTGGGCAGCAAAGCTGGGAGTGTGATTAACTACTTTCATCAACTGGGAAAACTTCCCTGGCTTCTCTAACTTGAGGCATAAACACAAAGGACAAGTGAGACATCCAGGTTTCAGGCAGGAGAAGTGTCATCACGC
Source organism: Phacochoerus africanus (assembly GCF_016906955.1). Taxonomy (NCBI): domain Eukaryota; kingdom Metazoa; phylum Chordata; class Mammalia; order Artiodactyla; family Suidae; genus Phacochoerus; species Phacochoerus africanus. Next base: position 34,570,119 of record NC_062552.1, on the reverse strand, counting down.
CCATTTGGGGATTAGCTGAGGCACAGAGGGAGAAAGAGGCTTGCCCTTGAGGGCAAGCACGCAGGAGGCCCAGGAAGGTCTAGCACCCAGGCCCCCTGACTCCCAGTCCAGTGCTCTTCCCAGCCCAGGAAAGGCCCAGATGGCCTGAACGCCAGGCCTGGCTCTCCCCCGCCCCCCTGTGGCCAGCCTGGGAACACTCACGTTGCTAGGCTGCCAGGACTGTCTGTGCACAGATGGGAGAGGCCGAGGCTGGCCCTCCTCTCTGGAACCCTCTGCACTCCTGACAACCCAGCCGTGAGTCATCCCCAAGGATCAGTGAGTGGGAGAGCCAACCCCACCTCCCTGAGGTGAAGGTAGGAATCCCAGACCAGCTTCCCCGCCTTGCTGTGCATTCTTTGCAAACTTGCTTTCCTGGCCCCTGGGTTTACAGAGGATCAGAATGGCAGTGTTATCTCCCAGGTGCCCTGGCTGACCTCTTGACCTGGCCAGCTCCATGCAGAGCCCCCAGAGCCCCCATATTCCATGTGGCCCCATGACAGTCCCATTCATGGCTCATGTGGCTTAGGCACCTGCTCCTAGTGCCTCTTTCTCTTCCTGCCCTCCCTCTCCCTCTGCTCCTCAACATGTGCTTTCTGCTCCCCGACGTGTGCTCTCTGACCCAGCCTCATTCAGCCAAGAAACGCTTCCTGGCTGAGGTGAGAGCCCCAGGGTCCCCCATCTACCCTGCGGTCCTGCCCTGCCAGTTTCTCCATCCCGCTAAGTCCCAGTTGGAGGCCAGGTTAAACCAAGGCTTCAAAGCAATTTGGGTGTGAAGGACTGGGCTTATTTGTTCCCTCCTCCATTCAGTCATCCAGCAAGCATTTATTAAGGGCTAATTGTATGCCAGGTATTATGCTGGATACAGAGAAGCAGAGACACAGAGCATGGACACAGTCCGAAATTTGGCCCCCCAAAAATGGTCCTTTTTCACTCTGTCCCCTTCGCTTTAAGAGCTCTGGTTTAAAATTTTTTTCCTGCTTACTAGCTGTGTGACCTTGAGCAGAAAAGAAACAAGAAAAAGAATCATTATTATAGATGCCAAGTACCACGCTAGGTGATTTACATCTGTTATTTAATTCTTCTGACAACCCTATGAGGTAAACATTACTATCCCCATTTTTCTAGGTGAGGAAATGGAGGCTCAGAGAATTTAAATAAATTTGTCTAAGACCACACAGTGAGTAGCTGGCAGAGCCGGGATTTGAATCCAGGTTGCTCAGTCGCTCCAAATCTCTGCTTCTTCATCTGTGAAATCATATGTGTTATAAAATCCATGCTAGAAACACCCAAGCAGGTTTTAGAACCTGTTCTGCTTTACTCTTTCCCGGGGTTCTGGGTACAAGAATTTGGCCGGGGCCTCATCTAGTGGCACCAAGACCCAAGGCTATAGTTAGAGGCTTCTGGGATCTGTCCAGGGGGCCTGAGGCTGCCTCTTCTCCCCCAGACTCATCCACACTGCGAAGTTTCAGCAATCTTATCCCTGCTGGCACAACTCAGTGGGAGGAAGTGGAAAGTGGTATGTTGTTGTTTATTTTAAAAGTCAAGTATGTGTCTCAAAATAACGTTAATGGATTCATCAGAAGACGATACAAGAGGGTTCAGAGCAGCTTCATTCATCAGAGCCAACAACTAGAAACAACGCAAATAGTCACCAACAAGAAGTTAAATAAATATATACATGGTGCTGGGCTATGTCATATGTATTTACCCTCAATGTAACACTGCTAATAGTATACAGTGAAGCCAGCCGGCAAGGAAAAAGAATTCCCATCACCCCTTGCAACACCGTGGATGACTCTCACAGATGCAATGCTGAGTGAAAGAAGCCAGGCACCAAAAACATCCCATGCTGTGTGATTCACTCCATTAACATGATGTTTGAGAAGAGGCAAAATTAATTTATGCCAATAGGAATTGTAAGAGTGGCTACCTTCGGGGGGGGGGGGTGTTGACTGGGTGGAGGCCTGCACCTTTTGAGGTGCTGGAAATGTGGACATGTTCTATATCTTGATCAAAGTGGTGGTTACCTGAGTGCAGCCATATGTAAAAATTAACTGAGCTGGACCCTTAAGATTCATGTACTTTACTGCAAATATAACTCAACTTAGAAAATGATGTTGAATGGATTAAGATGTGGTACATATACACAATGGAATACTACTCAGCCATAAAAAATAACAAAATAATGCCATTTGCAGTAACATGGATGGAACTAGAGACTCTCATACTAAGTCAGAAAGACAAATACCATATGATATCACTTATATCTAGAATCTAATGTATGGCACAAATGAACATTTCCGCAGAAAAAAAAATGGACTTGGAGAATAGACTTGTGGTTGCCAAGGAGGAGGGGGAAGGACTGGGAGTCTGGGGTTAATAGATGCAAACTATTGCATTTTGAGTGGATAAGCAATGAGATCCTGCTGTATAGCACTGGGAACTAACTATATCCAGTCACTTATGATGGAGCGTGACGGAGGATAATGTGAGAAAAAGAATGTATATATGTGGGATGACTGGGTCACTTTGCTGTACGGTAGAAATTGACAGAACACTGTAAACCAACTATAACTGAAAAAATAAAAACCATTAAGAAAAAAAGAAAATGATGTTAACATCTCTCAGGGTATTAACCAAGCCCTGGCACTTCTCCAGATTCTCTCAGTGCCTCCTCCTGGATCCACCCAAAGCGAATAAATGACAGCTTTGCCTAAGGGAGGGCGGGAAAGGGGGGGCGGTCTGGGCAGGTGGGGAGGGTCAGGAGTTTGCTCAGGGGAGAGGGCAGATGGGCATCCACTCTTCTCAGGCTCCTGCCCGTCGTCCTAGGAACGTTCCTTAACCACCCCCTAAATCACCTCTAGGGGGGGCTTGCCTTTGGTTTGTGGAGTCGTTCCCTGGGATTCTCTCCTGACACACCAAGCAAACTAAACAAACAGCCCCAACAATCCGCAAATCCAAATAAAGATCATTTACGAAGAGACAGTATTTAAAGCCTTTGCAGGTGCTTTACCTCATTTAAACCTCTGGAGTTTATTGGATTTTACTGCTGCAGAAAGCAGTCTGAGAATTGAGGCTGTTGTTGTTGAAGACCGCCCGGCGGGTTCGTGGGGAGCTGGGAGTAGCCCAGTTTCTTCTCTCCTGGCTGACGGCTTCCTCAGCCGGAGAAAGATGCTGGAGTTTGGGGGGGGGGGGGTCCTTGCTCCTGAGGGGGCGTGTCTTTTGGGGAGGGCGGGGCTTCTCCAGTAACCGGCGGCGAGAAAGCTGCAGCCCTCAGCTTGGGCCCTGCCCACGGAGAGGAGGATGCGGGGCGACTGGGCTGATTAGGGGTGTGTCTGGGGCACTTGGAAAGCTGAGACGTTCCCTCCACCCCCGCCCAAAGGAGAAGAGAGCTGAAGCTCTCCTGCTCTTCTGTGGCCGTGACTCCCCCGTCCTCCTTGCGCTCCCCAAGCCTCTGCCTGCTACCCTGGGTGGTGCTGAACACTGTGCAGTGCGCGGTATGGTTTTTGGTTTAAGAGGCTTTCCCGTGTTTATTGGCTGGTTGGGAGGACTGAGGGAGGAAGCTAAGGCAGGAGAGACGGGGGTGGGGGGGGGGGGGGGGGGGGAAGGCAGGTCTGAAAGGAAGGAAGGGGGGATTGGGCTGCTCACACTCTGATAGGACCCTCCAGAACCAGGCTCATGGATCCAAGTTCAAGGGAAAGAACACCTGCAGTTCTTCTACTGCCTGGGAGAGATGAGAAGACACCACACCTGCCCTCCAGCCAGCCCTGAGGGACTGAGGATGGATGACAGAAATAGCTAAGCCCTTTCCTTCTGGGAAGTTCTCTCTGCTGTCTAACTCCCATCCCTCCTATTAGAGTTTATGCCAGGCCTTTTCTTCTGTTCTCAGTGGAAACAGAGAGCCCAGAGAAGGTCCGTAGTGCAGGGAGGCAGAGAGACACCCACTCTGAGCCCAGCTCCTTGCCTCTCCCCTGAGCTCTTGGGCTCCCAGGAAATTCCTCACAGACCCGCCTCACTTAAGGAAGATCCACATGCTTGCTCTCTGCACCAGCCTCTCTGGGTCCTTCTTTGGTTCCCAAGTGTCTCCTGGCAGGCCCAGGGTCTGGACAACCCAGGAAGAGTGGGTGGCAGTGGCAAGTAACTCCAACCAAACCATATATTCTGTACTTTGGGGCTTCTGGGCCACCCAATGAGTTATCAAATATTTCTCATGAGCTTTAATTATGATTTTGTTTATTTATTTATCGAATAGGTCCCAGATACAAACGTCGAGAACTCCCTCTGCTCCTAACCCCAACTCGCACCACTGGGATCTTCTCAGATACAATCAGTTTCATCAGTTCCTTTGAGTGTCTTTCTGGAGGGATTACGTATAGACCCAACAATACAGGTGCATACTGTTTTCCTTTGTTTTCCACAGATACACACTCTACTCAGCTTTTCACAGGGTGTCTTGGGGGGTGGTTCCATGTGAGTACATATCAAGCTTTCCTGGTTTTTATGCAGCTGTATCGTATCCCCTTGTATGGATGTTAGCATAGATACAAAGCACCTACTAACTGGGCAGTGGGGTTATAACAGTGAATGAGCCAAAGCCCCCCCTTCATGGGGTTTACAGTCAGGGGGAGACAAAGATAAGGTCACAAGAAGCACATTTGCTGTCTAATAAGCTTAATAATATAGGAGAAGTATGTTTTAAAATAGAAAATCAGGGAGTTCCCATTGTAGCTCAGCGGTAACAAATCTGACTAGGATCCATGTGGAGGCAGGTTGGATCCCTGGCCTCGCTCACTGGGTTGAGGATGAGCTGTGGTAGACGTGGCTGTGGCACAGGCTGGCAGCTACGGCTCTGATTCTGCCCCTAGCCTGGGAACTTCCATGTGCCAAGACTGCGGCCCTAAAAAATAAATACATAAATAATAAAATAAATAAAATAGACAGCTCGGGAGTGCCAGGAAAGGCCTCTGAAGGAAGTGCTGTCTTTGGTAAGACAGACTGGACATTCGCCAGAGGTGGGTGTGAGGGTGGATGGTAGAGATTTGAAGCTCAGGGGACAGCGTTTGAAAGGGGCAGATGTTAAGACATTCTGGGCACTTGGCAATTCAGTGTGGGGGTGGGAAGGGGAACAGGGCTGTGGGGAGGGAAGGGGCCCCACGCTGGCACTGTCAGCCACCGCAGGGGAGGGCCAGACTCCAGACTTGATGGGTACAGTGGGGAGCCTCGGAGGGGACTCAGGCGTGACTGACGGGATCGGGGTTGTAGTTTTGGAAAGATCCTGGCGGCGGCTGTGCTGTGCGGAGGGAAGATGGATAGAAGGCGAGACCACAGGAGCAGCGGGGAGGCCAGCCAGGCGCTCCATCCACCAGGCCCCTGGCCTCGCCAGCTCAGGGCTCAGCAGGGTATTCAGGGCCTTTTCTGGACGCTTCCTCACCCTCAAAATGCAGGAGGTGGGTGGGGAGGGATTAGAGGAGACCCCAGCCCCTCCTAGGATTTCACCTCCAGTTGAGGAAGCTGAGTTCTGGATTCTCCCCCTAAACCCCTACCCCCACCCCTTCTCCCAACACCTTTTACTATCTGGATGCTTTTATGCAGACTGTGTGCCCTCTCTGTCACCACCCCTTTTCAAGTTATGTCCATGCTTGGTGCCTCATCATCACTCAATCAGCTCCTTCTTTTTTTTTTTTTTTTTTTTTGGTCTTTTTGCTATTTCTTTGGGCCGCTCCCGTGACATATGGAGGTTCCCAGGCTAGGGGCTGAATCGGAGCTGTAGCCACTGGCCTACGCCAGAGCCACAGCAACTTGGGATCCGAGCCGCATCTGCAACCTACACCACAGCTCACAGCAACGCTGTATCGTTAACCCACTGAGCAAGGGCAAGGACCGAACCCGCAACCCCATGGTTCCTAGTCGGATTCGTTAACCACTGTGCCACGATGGGAACTCCTCAATCAGCTCCTTCTTAAGTGGGTGAAGGGGATCAACCATATGGGGATGGATGGTAACTAGGCAGGTGGGGGTGACCACTCTGTAGTGTATACAGATGTCAGATTCTAATGCTGCACGTCTGAAACTTAAATCATTAAAAAAATTTTAGCTCCCTTTCCACTTCCCTCCTCCCAACTTGCAGGCAGATTCTCATTCTCCAGGGAGCCGTTCACTCTCTCCTGGTCGATTTTTCCAGCCATTTCTTGGGGTCCTGGTTCTATCTGGATTTCCCAAAGATCCCCTACTTGGTACCTCCCCCCCAGACAGGAATGGGTGCTGCTCCCAGGAGACAGAAATTGGTTTCCAAGTCTGAGGGTGCCTCATCCTCTCCCCTCTGGACTCCTCAGCTTCTCTTGGACCCATTTGGCCCTTGCTCAGAACCCCCAGGAGAACACCCCCGCCCCCATACTGGCTATTCCTCGCTCTGCTTCCATCTGCTCTCTGCCCTTCTTCACTTTGCTTTGCACCTGGAAGGCCAACCTCCACAACTGCATGTCTTGGCCTCTTTGGCTCTCTGGATTCTAGTTGGGAGGCACCAGTGATAGATCTGAGAGCAGCAGGAGGGAAAGGCCAGGGTATTTAGCTCACCCCCTCCCCTCGGCTGCCTTTCCCCACCAAGGCCATGAGTTGCAGTTCCTATGGAGTGAGCTGCCAGCCCTCTCCCTTTCCTCCTTCACGCCTGGGATGGTAACTAGCCCTGGGTGCTTCATCATCTCTCATTAGTTTCCTTAAAGCTGCCTGTACCTCTGTAAATAGTCCATTTATATGCCTTCAATGAAATCATGTTCCCTGCCAGGACTGATAGATACGATCCTCAAATCCCCCATCACTCTCCCTCCACCCTCACACTGGGGTGAGGGAGTCAAGTCTCTCTTGGGGTGCTGGTGATTCTTCTCTTCGATCTTGGACAAGTTGCTTAAGCTCTCAGTTTGCTGGTGGGTAAACGGGCAGATGGTCAGCCTGCACTCCGAGGGTCCACCCACTGGGCTGGTGGGTCTAACACAGTACCTGGCAGGGTGGAGAACCTTGGCAAATGTTAGGTGCTTTTCCCTTGGGGAAGTGGCTTCCTCTCCGCATCTTTCTCCACCTGACCCGAGGGAGAACATCCCCTCTGAGGGGCAGGCCTGTGCACCAGAGAGAGAGGGGGGAGTTAGGGACTGGGGGATTGCTTCTGATGAAAAATCCTGTCCCCCTAGAGTTCCTGCTGTGGCGCAATGGGATCAGCAGTGTCTTGGGAGCACTGGGATGCTGGTTCGATTCCTGGCTCGGCACAGTGTGTTAGGGATCTGGCGTTGCTGCAGCTTCTGCTTAAGTCACAACTGCAGCTCGGATCTGATCCCTGGCCTGGGAACTGTGTCTGCTGAGGGGCAGCCAAAAAAGAAAAAAAAAAAATTCCTATCCCCAAACCGTATGCATGATTCCAATAACCTAGGGAGTGTTGCTCAGTGCTTCATTTGCCTTTTAGCCTTTTTTTTTTTTTTTTTTTTAGGGCCACATTCATGGCACATGGAAGTTTCCAGAGCTAGGGGTCAAATCAGAGCCATAGCTCCTGGCCTACACCATGGCCATAGCAACGCCAGATCCAAGCCACATTCTGCAGCAACACTGGATCCTTAATCCACTGAGTGAGGCCAGGGATTGAACCTGCATCCTCATGGATACTCGTTGGGTCTTAACCCATTGAGCCACAGCGGGAACTCCTCCTTTGCCTTTTAAATAGAAAGTGGGGTGGAAAGTGTGTGTGTGTGAGGGATCTGCTAATTACAGGGGGACCAGAAGATGCCGCTCCCCTCCTCAAGCCCACACTGTTGGCCATTATTAGCACAGGCTGGCCAGGCGCTGCTCTTACTCCATTAGCCTTCAGGAATAAAAAGAACGATTTCTTAAGTCAAGAATAATTATTTCAACCAGCTTTCCTCCTCAGCTCGCTGCTACGCTGGCTGGGCCATGTGTACTGGCTGACAAATTAATTTCTATTATTTATATTGGGCTAGAGAGGAGCCACATGCCTGGGGAATAAGGGGGAGTGGGGGGGCGCTAGGAGAAGAGGTGGGAGATGGAGAGACAGGGAGAGGGAAGTGGGGTAAGAGTCCAGGGAGAGGGCCAGAGGAGGGGCAGGAAACACAGAAACAGAAGGAAAGACAGTCAGGTGGCTGGTTGGAAAGAAGCAGAGGATGAAGGAGCAGAGGGAGGGCAGGCTTGGGGGGCTCCAGGCCTGGGAGGGCTGGTCACCGGCTCTGCTCCCTGCTCCCGTGGGGGCAGCTGGGTCTGGGCATGCAAGCCAGCAGGAGTCTGCCCCTCCAGGAAATCTGCCAGCCAGCCAGCCTCCCTGTCCTCCCCATCTGGGACATGCACTGGCATATCATCTAGCACTCAGGGCGAATGCTCTTCAAGACCCATCAAAATGCACAGAAATGTCTCGTCTCTCCCAGCCTCCCAGGCTCCTGCCAGCACCACACCTTCTCCCTGGGTGACTAAGACGGTCCCCCTGAACTTATTCCTCCAGGAGTCAGAACCACAGGAAGCTCGAAGGAAATGTACCCCTACTCCCCTCTTGCCTTCCCCTCCCCCCTCCCTCCCTTTCCCTCCCCCTTCCCCTCCTGGGTAGAGGGGGGCACTGGTCTGGAAGGCTCCTCCCAAGGGGGAGGCACTGGGGGGGGGGCACAGAATGCAGACACCCCTCTCTCTATGTACAGACTCAGGACCTGTCCCTTCCATTTAAGGGCACATGGGTCTGGGTCTGCCTCCCCATCCCCACTTTCTGCCAGGATGCAAAGCCAGCGTTTATGTGGCTACTCCAAACATGGTCTGGCACATTTGTCAGTGATATATATTACACATTGATTTCCCTTATTTATTCGTTTTCTTTCTTTTTTATGGAGGAATATCTTGAGAATGCAGCTCGATGCATTTTTTTTTTTTGTCTTTTTGCTATTTCTTTGGGCCGCTCCCACGGCATATGGAGGTTCCCAGGCTAGGGGTCGAATTGGAGCTGTAGCCACTGGCCTACGCCAGAGCCACAGCAACTTGGGATCCGAGCCGCACCTGCAACCTACACCACAGCTCACCACAACGCCGGATCGTTAACCCGCTGAGCAATGGCAGGGATCAAACCCGCAACCTCATGGTTCCTAGTCGGATTCGTTAACCACTGCGCCACAACGGGAACTCCCTCGATGCATTTTTACACGTGTATACTCAGACCCTTAGAACCACCAACCGCTTAGATCAAGATGGAGAACATTTCCAGCCTCCTGGAAGCCCCCTTCCACAATCCCATCCCACTCTCTACCACTTCAAGGTCACTGTTATTCTGGCCTCGATCACCACTGATTAGTTTTGCTTGTTAGCGAACCTTATATAAATAGAATCATGCAGTAGGTACCCTTTTGTATCTGGCTTCTTTTGCTCCACATTAAGTCCATGGGGTTTGTACATGTTATCATTTGTAGCAGTAATTCATTATTTTTCGTCGCTATGGAGTACTCCACTGTATGAATATATACCACAGTTTACTCAACTGTTCTCCTCTTGATAGATATCTGGGTGGTTTTCAGTGTGGGCTGTAATGAATAAAACAGGTACATTCTTGTACCTGTTATGCTCTGCATATTAAGAGCAGTGTAACCTTGGGGAACATTCTTATTTGTAAGAAATGTATATATATATACACACACACATACATATATATATATGTATATATATTTTATATATATATGTATATATATTTAATCTACAATTCCTGGCTCATATTGCCTCAAACCTTTGGAATTTCCTGAGTGATAAGAGCAATAAGAACACCTCTTATCATAATATTTGATATTTTGTACTCAGTTCCTAAAATCATGTCAGAGCCATAAATGTAAAATGGGTTTCTTTTTTTTCCCTCTTTTTTTATGGTTGCACCTGCAGCATATGGAAGTTCCCCAGGCTAGGGGTTGAATTGGAGCTGCTGCAGCTAAGGCCTATGCCACAGCCTTGGCAACACCAGATCTGAGCCACATCTGTAACCTATGCTGCAACTTGAGATCCTTCACCCACTGAGTGAGGCCAGGGGATCAAACCCGTACCCTCACAGAGACAACGTTGGGTCCGAAACCCACTGAGCCAAAATGGGAACTCCTGGGTTTCTTATTCATAACAAGCCCCTTCCCATTATACCTGAGTTTGTGTTAATGAGCTGACTTATGGAAAGCAGTTATGGAGGGGAGCTGGTTGCCAGAGGAGCCAACCACGTGGTTAGAGGGCTGGACCTTCAAGTCCCCACCCTGTGAACTCTGTGGAGGGGTGGGGATGGAGGTTGAATCAATTGCCAATGGCCAATAATTTGATCCACTGCCCTTTGTGAGGAATCCTCCATAAAAACACTGAAAAAGGATAGGGTTCAGAGAGCCTCCAGGTCGGGTAACAGAAAGATTCTGTGTGCCACTACCTCCGTGCTAAGTCCCAAACTCCATGAGGACGCAAGTTCCTTTGTTGGGGACCTTGCTCTTCGTCTGGCTGTCAATTTGTATCCTTCATTATCCTTTGTAATAAATCAGTAGTCTAGTGGGTAAATGAGTTTCCTGAGTTCTGTGAGCTGCTCCAGCAAATGAATTGAACCTCCCATCTGTAGCCTGCTGGTCAGAAGCAGTTAACAACCTAGGCTTGCAATTGGCATCGGAGGCAGGGGGCAGTCCTTGGGATCTGATGCTCTGTCTGTGTAGATGGTGTCAGAACTGAGTGGAATTGTAGGACACCCAGTTGGTGTCCTAGAGAACTACCTGGGGGTATGTGGGAAACCCCCTCCCCAACACTGTCCCACCCACACATTGGAATTGTGGGTGCGGAATCTTTGACAAGCCCCCATTTCCTCATCTCTAAAATGAGAAGGAGGAAGGATGTTAACTCTCCCGTTAGGGACCATGAGGACCAAATGTGTTAACACATGCGAAGTGTCCAATGCGGTGCCTGGCACACAGTAGGTGCTTAATAAATGCCATTTCCTCTATCTTGTAACCTGTTGGGAAGGAGGCTGCAGTATATGATTTCCAGCCTGGTACCTTGAGGTCAGAAATCAATCTCCATAGCAACCACCACTGCAACAAATAATAAGGACAGCACAAAGGACTGCTGAGCACTCACATGCAAGAAGCCATGCTGTAGACTCTCACTGTCATTTCTACCATCCTCCGTGACTGCTCCCTGAGACCCAATTCTTTATGGCCTTTCAGGCTTCCTAAAGCATCAGGTATGATTCCCATTTTACAAATGGAAAAACTGAGTCTCAGCATAACTGAAAAGATCTGCTCCAAATCATTCTTCCATTTGGCCTGAGAGTCAAGACATGTCTCCTTCACTTTGTGTGCCTTCTCGAACCCAGCAGAGGCTCTGGCTCAGGATGGGTGTTCCTATTTGTGTAGATTGAAAATGAAATCCTGCACATCAATGGAAACCATAAAAAAAAAAAAAAACCAAAAAGACAACTTACAGAATGGGAGAAAATAGTTGCAAATGATGCAACCCACAAGAGCTTCATCTCCAAAATATACAAACAACTCATACAAACTCAACAGCAAAAAGACAAACAACCCAGTTGAAAAATGGGCAGAAGACCTGAATAGACATTTCTCCAAAGACATGGCCAGATGGCCAACAGGCACATGAAAAAATGCTCAACATCACTAATTGTTAGAGAAATACAAATTAAAACTACAATGAGGTACCACCTCACACCAGTCAGAATGGCTACCACTAATAAGCCTACAAATAACAAATGCTGGAGAGGGTGTGGAGAAAAGGGGATCCTTCTACACTGTTGGTGGGAGTGTAAATTGGTACAACCACTGTGGAGAACAGTATGGAGGTACCTCAGAAAACTAAATATAGAACGATAATATGATCCAGCAGTCCCATTCCTGGGCCTCTATCCATACAAAACTTCCTTGAAAAAGATACAGGCACCCTTATGCTCATTGCAGCACTGTTCACAATAGCCAAGACATGGAAACAACCTAAATGTCCATCGACAGATGAATGGATTAAGAAGATGTGGTATGTATACACAATGGAATACTATTCAGCCATAAAAATAATAAAACAATGGATGGAACTAGAGACTCTCATACTAAGTGAAGTCAGAAAGACAAATACCATATGATATCACTTGTATCTGGAATCTAATATATGGCACAAATGAACCTTTCTACAGAAAAGAAACAAACTCATGGGCATGGAGAACAGACTTGTGGTTATTAAGGGGGAGGGGGAGGGAGTGGGATGGACTGGGAATTTGGGGTTGGTAGATGCAAACTATTGCATTTGGAGTGGACTGGCAATGAGATCCTGCTGTGTAACACAGGGAACTGTATCCAGTCACTTGTGATGGAACATGATGGAGGATAATGTGAGAAAAAGAATGTATGTGTATGTGTAACTGGGTCACTTTGCTGTACAGCAGAAATTGACAGAACATTGTAATTCAACTATAAAATTTAAAAAATAATTTTTTTTAAAAAAAAAGAAAGAAAATGAAATCCTTCCTGTGCCCAAATCTTCCTCCTGGGCAAGCTTTCTCAGGGAATAATGATGGCCATTCTCTCCACATGATTTTTCCCCTAGACAGTCTTCTTTTTTTCTTCTTTCTAGGGCTGCACCCCAGGCTAGGGATCGAATCAGAGCTGTAGCCTCTGGCCTACATCACAGCCACAGTGTTGCTGGATCTAAGCCGTGTCTTCGTACGAACCCACAGCTCATGGCAACGCCAGAGTCTTAACCCACTGATCGAAGCCAGGGATCGAATCCACGTCCTCATGCATACTAGTTGGGTTTGTTACCGTTGAGCCACGATGGGAACTCCCCAGCCTCCTTTGCCTTAAACTGATATGCAATAAGCAATGGGGAGCTTTACATACAGTGTTTTGTTGTTTTTTCTAATAGCAAACCGCGACACATGGAAGTTCCTGGGCTAGGGGTCGAATTGGAGCTGCAGCTGTCGGCCTTACCACAGCCACAGCAACACTGGATCTGAACTGCATCTGCAACCTAGGCTACAGCTTGTGGCAATGCCGGATCCTTAAACCACTGAGCGAGGCCAGGGATTGAACCCGCATCCTCACTGATCCTAGGTAGTGTTCTTAACCTACTGAGCCACAATGGGAACTCCCTACAGCCAGTTTTGAAATTGAACTGGTTCACCTCATTTGCTCTTGCCCAGCATATGGGAGAACCCAGTGTCCTGGGCTGATAGGAGACTCCCAGGGGTTGTCACATTTGGCTTCTAGCCCGGGGATTTGTCCTGACCAGGTCATGGGCCTGCCTGCTCTCCGGGGTTCTTAGAGAAGGGGCCGCCTTTCCTAATGAAGCAAACAGAGGAGGCCCGAGGCTGGGATGCAGTGCTGGGAGGCTGAACACTTGCCTCCAGTCAGGCTTGCACAGCCAGGCTGGCCTCGGGCAAGCTTCATGTCCTCTCTGGACCTTGCTTACCTTGTCTAGGACAGGTCAGGTTGCACACACATCATTTCCAGCTGCAACGTGGACTTCGGAGAGTGGTAGGGGCGGTTTCACTCCTTTTCAGATACTTTGGTGAGTGGGGTGGGTGGGGAGTGGTGGAGGCTGCAGTCCACAGGGGCCTTGGGCCTGAGAGGCTCCTTGAAGCTTTCCTCCCCTCCTGCGCCAGGGAGGGGCTGCTAATTGCGAAGTGAAGGGCCGCTAATGAGCCGGCTGAGGACCTCAGAGACAGTTCTAATGGTGCTAAAGGGCTTTCCTGAGTTTCCTTAAAAGCCCTGGTGGCAGCAAAGCCTCCATTAGCGGGAGGATTAATCACCAGGCAGGTCTTGGCCACCCCCTTCCAAGGTGCCCCCAGCTGGTCCCAGCTGCCCCTGCAGTACCCTTGGGGTGTAGAGACGCCCCACCCACGTGCTGCTCTGTCTGACCTCAGATGAGAGAGCAGGGCAGGAAGATGGGGCTGGCCTTGGGGGATGAGGGCACAAAGGAGGACAGGGGGTTGGGCACAAAGGAGACCCGAGAAACAGGGCAGGGGCCTCCTGGGAGCGATTGCAGAGGTTTTGACAGACCCCTGGTGAATGCAAATGATATGCAAAATATGCAAACCAATAGTGATTAGTTGTGGGTCAACAGCTTGGGTCATTTGAGTAATAAGTTGACAGCTCTGTGTTCTGAACCTCTGATTGGGCCCCCAGGGAGGGTCTGGTGGGGTGGCCTCCTGGAGCCCAGACCAGGACCTCTGACCCCTCAGCTCAACGGCCCTCCTGGGCACTCTCCCAGGCCACCCCCTGGGTAGTGAGGAGTTCAGGCATCCAGAGGCTCAGAGAAACCCCAGTTTACCCTGCAAACTGCCCACCCTCTCCAGAGTCCGGGGCATCTTCTCCGCTCCCCTTTCAGGGCGGGTGAATGTCCCTTCTTCCCCCGCCCATTCCCCTCTGCCCCTCAAGCTCCTCTCTGCGCCTAGTCTCCGGAGACCCCCCCTCCCACTGCCCTCTCCACCTGTTTGTTATTCCCGGAGAACTTTCCCTTAGTGGATGGAAAATTACCAGCTTCAGTGCCCTTGTGCTTCAGTCTCTTAATTTGTGCCTGGTTCTCATTTGATGGGTTCAGAGGCCCTGGCCAGCGCTGGGCGGGGGCAGGGGGGAGAAGGACCTGCCCCATCATCTCACCTCATCGAGAAAACCTGAAGCTGCCAGTCAGGCCTGCCCCTGAGAGGGCACCCTGTCCACCCCCCTGCCTCCCACCAGGCCACGCTGAACACGTAGAGGGGCCTTTCCACGCTGGCAGGACCCAGGAGGGTGGCCTGGCTTTGGGAACACCTGGGCCTGCCCCCAGCTCTTGTTTGAGGGAAAATTGTTCCTGGAGTCTTGGCCACAGTGCAGGGAGGGAAGAGAATCAATATTTGCCAAGTCCCTGTTGTGCAGTGTCCGTGGATGATAAAATGAAGTGCCTGTGGCAGGGAGACAGGGTATCTCAGAAAGAAGCCACCTTCTAAAAATCCCTTCCTCTAGGTGCCCTTTGTGCTGGTGAGGGGAGGCTGCAGGCCTGGCGGGCCCAGTCAGGAGCTGTGCCTCTGGGTCCTTCTCTGGGCAGGTGGGCCTGAAGCAAGGTGGTGAGGGAGGGAGGCCAGAGGGAGAAACAGGAGACAGCTGGACCAACCTTCACCCCAGGGGAGGGGGCTGCAAAGGCCTGAGACCAGTGACCCTAGACCCCACTATCTGACCTCTGTAGTGGCGGATGTGGGGAGAAGGGGGAGCCTGGCAGTTCTGGGCGGAGGACCGCGGGGGGTGGGTCCCCCAACAGGCCCATGCTGGCTCCCCCTCTGGGCTCCTCTACTGGCTCCTCTGAGGGCTGACTCTGCAAGGAGAACTGAGGTTAACATTGTCCTACATGGTGACACCGGAGCCAGACATGTTGCTGTGGGGGGGTGACAGTGGTGGTGTCTGTCCCTCATCTGTTCCTCGTCACTCCCCCTTCCTTTCCTAGGAGAGAGGCTGGGTGGTGAGGAGGAGGGACCTGGGAGATCCGGGGCTCTGAGCCATGGTGACCGCTGGGGCTCCCAGCTTGGAGTTCCCAATTCTGCAAAATGCCGATTACCTGGCCTGTCTCTTGGGGTTGTGGAGAGAATCAGAAGAGAATATTGACTCGCTCTGGGGTCTTTAAAAAGCTATGCAGGCTAAGACCTCGGGTACACAGCCTCCCATGCAGACTGCCGTGCAGGCTCGCGCAGACGTGGCAGTTAGAATCAGCTTGTTAAGCCTGCCCTCCTTCCACCCTCTGGATTCTGGACTCTGAGAGCTCTGTTGCTCACAGGTCCCTCCCCTGGGGGCCCCTCCTTCCCCACCCCGACTTCTGGGACGGGGACCCCCATTTCCCTGTCTTTTGCTCTGCTCCCAGTCCATCCTCCCTCAGCAATGTCCTTTGTGACATTGCTAGGAGGCTGAGAATCAGAACCGCCACCTCCCAGGGGCCTCTCCAGAGTGTGAGTGGCATCAGCTTTCCAGCATCCCCCCTGCAGTGGCATAGACACCGCTGGCTGCCCCTGACCTTCAGGCAGTTATAGGATCCTCTTTCAGCTCTCCTATCTGCACCCCACCCGCACGACACCTCCCTGGCTTGCTGTCAGGCTTGAAGGCTGGCTTTCTCTACAGCCCCGAGGGGGAATCAGGTGTGTAGCCGCTAGGGCCTGGCTCCTCCCTGGGGCACAGGGGGAGCTGAAAAACTTCTCTTCCCTCCGTTAACTCTGCAACCTGAGTCCCCTGTCTCTCAAACTGGAGCAGAGAAATGCACAGCTGGGAAAGAGCTTGCAGAACTTGGCTGGATTCCGGGCAGCCTGGAGCCCAGGTGGCTTGGCTGGGCTGGGCCTGAGGCTGGGAGGGATGGGCAAAAAGGAAAAATAGGGCCTGAATTAGGATCTCTCACCCAGCTCAGGCATAAAATGTAAATGGTGCCTAAAAATTCAGTAATTAAGAGAAACATTATTTTCATGCAATATCTCTAAAAATTAAGGGGTTCCCGCTGTGGTGCAACGGGATTGGTGGCCTCTTGGGATCTCTGAGATGCAGGTT
Organism: Phacochoerus africanus; assembly: GCF_016906955.1. NCBI lineage: Eukaryota > Metazoa > Chordata > Mammalia > Artiodactyla > Suidae > Phacochoerus > Phacochoerus africanus. The sequence goes on along the minus strand of NC_062552.1, from coordinate 34,553,542 downwards.
CGATACCCGGCTCAGCACAGTGGGTTAAGGATCTGGTGTTGCAGTAGCTGAGGTGTGGGTCGCAATTTCTGCTCAGATCCAATCCCTGGCCTGGGAACTCCATATGCCATGGGGCAGCCAAAAATGAAAAAAGATCAAAATTAATGCAAAACAGAATCCGTTATTGTGCTAGGCAGAATAAATCCCCCCATCCCCCAAAGAAGTCTGTGTGCTAATCTCCAGAATCTATAACTATGTTAAGTTATGGCAAAGGGGAATCAGGGTTGCAAATAGAATTAAGATTATTAATCAGATGACCTTAAAATAGGGAAATTATCCTTGTGGGTCCAGGTGGGACCCACAAGGACCCTTAAAAAAGGAAGACTGAGGCAGAAGATCCAGAATCAGGGAAGGAAATGTAATGATGGAAACAGAGTCAGAGTGATGTGATGAGATGTGATGAAAGTTCGGCTGGCTTTGAAGATGGAATGGGACTATGAGCCAAGGAATGAGAGCAGCCTCTAGAACCTGGAAAAGGCAAGAAAACAGATAGCTCAGTGAGATTAGTGTCAGACTCTATCCTATAGAAATATAAAATAATAAAATTGTGTTGTTTTAAATCACTGTTTTGTGGCATTTTGATCAGCAGCAATAGGAAACTAATACAATCAGCCAAACAGCAACATTTTAAATAAAAGCAGGATCTGGAGACTCTAGGCTCCTAGCAGGGGATATATAGATATATATGTTGATATGTTGCATGTCTGAACATGTCTTTATTCTACTCTTCCCTTGGTTGATAATTTTGCTGGGTAAGCAAATCTACAATTCTATCTTTTTTGGGGGGGCAGTACCTGTGGCATGTGGAAGTTCCCAGGCTAGGAGTCTAATTGAAGCCACGTCTGTGACCTACACCGCAGCTCACAGCAATGCCAGATCCTTAACCCACTGAGAAAGCCCTGGGGTTAAACCCACATCCTTATGGATATTAGTTGGGTTTGTTTCAGCTGAGCTGCAGCAGGAACTTTTTTTTTTTTTTTTTGTCTTTTTGCCTTTTCTAGGGCCACTCCCGCGGCATATGGAGGTTCCCAGGCTAGGGGTCCAATCGGAGCTGTAGCCGCCGGCCTACGCCAGAGCCACAGCAACGCAGGATCTGAGCCGTGTCTGCGACCTATACCACAGGTCACAGCAACGCTGGATCCTTAACCTGCAAAGCAAGGCCAGGGATCAAACCTGCAACCTCATGGTTCCTAGTCGGATTCGTTAACCACTGCGCCACGACAGGAACTCCAGCAAGAGCTTCTTTGCATGCAGTTCTAGATAGGAAACCATGCCTCTCAGAATCTAGAATGAGTCGGTTCATTGTCTTCTACCTTCTACTTGTATGGTTGAAAAATCTGAGTCTGTCCTGATTGATTCCCTTTTCTTTGCAAGTGACCTTTTTTTTTTTCCTCTCTGGAAGCTTTTAGCATTTCTTTTTTGTTAATAGTGTTTTGAAATTTCACAATGATGTAGTTTTTTAGGGGTCCTTTCCTATTCATTGCTCTGGATAATCTCAAGCATGTCTTTTAGTACTGGGAAATTTTCTTGTGTTATATTTTTGCTTCTTTTTTCCCCTCTATACTCTGTTTTTCTTTTTCTGATACTCCTTTAGTCATATGTTAGATCTTCTTAATTGCTCTTTGAATTTTCTTAATTTTTCCTTCCCATTTTCTTAGTTTTTTTTTTTTTTTAACGGCTGAACCCGGATAGGTCCATGCAAATATACCTATGGATAGTCCATGCGAAGATGAAAGCAGAGATTGGAGTGATGCAGCCAACAAGCCAAGGAACATCTGGAGCCTTGAAAGCTCGAAGAGGCAGGAAGGATTCTCCCCTAGAGCTTTGGGAGGGAGCCAGGTCCTGCTGACACCTTGATCTCAGACCTCAGGCCTCCAGAGCTGTGAGGGAAGACATGTGTATTGTTTTAAGCCACCCCTGTTTTGTGGTAACTCCTTGATTCATCCTCTCCTGGGAATAAGCCACCAGTCTTTTGCTGGGGTGGGGACGAGGTGGGGACACCTAACCAAGGTCTAAGAAGAGACCCAAAGTTCTAATTGCTCCTTCTGGAGACTGTGTAACCAATCTTCCAGGTTTTGGCCTCACCCCTCACTCCCACCTCCAGTTGTACTTGATGTCTTCAGTGCTCACGCCTCCCGGAGGCTCCATGATGTAGATTGTCTGGCTTCTTGTTGGCGTACCCCTTCAACTTGTGGGCCTAACATGCTGCTTTTTTCAGTAAAAATCCACTACCACTCACCCAGCTACATACCAGCTTCCAAAACCCACAAAAAGAAAGAGGATGGAGAATTGGTAGCAGATGAGCGAAATAAGTCAAAGAGAAAGACAGATACTGAATGACATCACTTACATGCAGAATCTAAAAAATAGTGTAAACAACTGTACAGGCAAAACAGAAACAGGAATTCCCTGTTGGCTCAGCAGGTTAAGGATAAGGTGTTGTCACGGCTGTGGCTTGGACGGCAGCTGTGGCACAGGTTTGATCCCTGGCCTTGGAACTTCTGTATGCTGTGGGTGCAGCCAAAAAAAGAAAAAAGAAAAGCAGAAACAGACTTACAGATGTATAAAACAAACTAGTGGTTACCAAAGGGAAGAGGGAAGTGGAGAGGGACAAATTAGGGGTATAGGATTAAAAGATACAAATTACTCCGTATAAAATAGATGAGCATCGAGGATATGTTGAACAGCACAGGGAATTACTGCCATTACCTTGTAATAAGTTTTAATGGAGTATAATCTGTAAAAATACGGGATGACGATGCTTTACACCTGAAACTAATATACTACTGCAAATTAACTCTACTTCAATTTTTAAGAAAGCTTCAAGAGAAGGAAAGCTGGGAGCTTTGCTGTTTTCTTTTTTATCTGTAGCATTACAAGTTATCTTGATTGGCACTGAATTGTATTTTGCAGACACATCTGTTCCTCCTCATTGGAACTGCCTGAGCCTCACTGGCCTGGAACACTGTCTGTTGGAAGAAATCTTGATACTAAGAGACAAAGGTTTAGGGGTCCTGTTTTTTAGAATTGGAGCTTCCCATTTGGGACAGGTGAACACCACGTTTTGGGTTCCTCAGCAATCCCCACACTCCTCTGCCTTCAATAATAGACAGTTACAAGAAAACTTTCTTTTCAGTTACAAGAAAGACAAAAGGCTTTAAGAAGGATTCTGGAGGGCTGTGGCTCAGCAGGTTATGGATCCAGTGTCACTGCGGTGGCTTGAGTTCGATCCTGTCCCAGGAAGTTCCACATGCTGTGGATGCAGCCAAATAAATAAATAAATAAATAAAATAAGATCCTGGGAGGAGCTAGAGATGCATAGGTGGTCAAGGGCAAGGTCATGGCTGTGGCTGGGCTTTGAAGGGGATGCTGATCAGGTGCTGTGTGGGGTGAAGTAGAGAGGCAGAACTGGCTGGCATTGGCCAGGGAGAGCCACTAAGCATTGTTGAAACATTCATTCAACTCCTCTCCTTTTCCTCCTCCCTAAAGCCCCAGGGCTCCCAGCAGAACTTCCTATTGTGTGATCAGTGGGGGTTGTTGGGTGGATGATTATAAAGGCTGCATCCCAACTAGCTGTCCTCCCAGGGGGCTGGTGCCCAGGGAAATAGGGTCCAGTATTTCAGGCCATAACTGTGCTTGCCAGACTGGCCAGGAGCAGCCACCTCCTCCCTACCAACTAGGACTGTGGTCCCAGGCAAGGGGACCCTGGGCTGTCAGAACTGGGGCTGCTCACCAATCCCCCACCCCCCCACCTCCCCCACCCCGTTCTGGTTCTAGGCAAGGGAAGCAGAGGGGGAACCAGAATCTGACAGCCCCCAGGCCCTGCCACTCTTCATCCTCTCTCCCCTGCTCTCCCCTCTGCCCTACCCTCTGCTATCCCCCAGGAAGCAGTAGACACAATCAGCAACTTTTATTTTTTTTTAAATAAAAAGGCACTTTAGGGCTTTTATGGAGGAGGCTGAGGCCCATTAAGATACAAATTAAATCTTTGTGGGAAGAGCCAGAGTACAGATTCCCTGTGTGAGGAAGGCCCCTCACTGGCTCTGCTGCCCCCAGCCCCAGGCTTCCACCTCCCCCTCTCCCCCCCAGGATTAAAGTGCATCTTAGTGGTTGAAGGAAAATTAATCAGTCTTGGTGTTAAGTAGGTTATAGGGCAGGGCTAGATCGGTGTCGGAGGAGAGAGAAGCAGGTGAGGGAGTCCAGGAGGGGAGGAGTGGAGGACCGGGAGGGGGACACTCCTCCAGACACTGCATGTTGTGTGTCTGTGTATGTTTTATTTTCATTTTAGTTTAGTTTTTTTAAGAGCTGCACCTGAGGCATATGGAAGTTCCAGGCTAGGGGTCAAATTAGAGCTGCAGCTGCCAGCCTACACCACAGCCACAGCAACTCGTGCTCCTTAACCCACTGAACGAGACCAGGGATCGAGCCCCCATCCTCATGGATACTAGTTGTGTTCTTAATCTGCTGAACTACAACAGGAACTCCTGTGTGTGTGTGTGTGTGTGTGTGTGTGTGTGGTTTTTGACTGTGCCTGTGGCATGCGGAAGTTCCCAGGCTAGGGATTGAACCCAAGGCACAGCAGCCATCCCAGCCTTGGCAGTGACAACACCAGGTCTTTCACCCCCTGAGCCACAGAGGATCTCCTGCAAATTGTCTTATTTAACCCTCTCACCAAGCGTAGGAGGGAACTGCTCTTGTTATCTCCCATTTTACAGAGAGGGAACACTGCGGTTCCAAGAAGTAATGTGACCAAGGTTACAGCTGGGACTGGAATCTCCTAGAAGACTGGGGAGAGGGGAGAGAGAGGTAGGTACATACACGTGTTCCCTGCCCTCCACCCTGCAAGCCCTCCGCCTACCCCAGAGCGTTCTCTGCAGTCAGTGCAGGAGCCAGGACATCCTTCAGTGGCACTGTCCCGTGACCAGTCACTCTGGAGTGTCCCGCACACAGGTGTGCTTTATTTGGGCTGGGCCGCCAGAGTATGGTAGGTGCCCGTATGGGTGTGGGACAGGGGGAGGGACTGTTTGCCAGTCTACTGAATTCACCCATTGGGAGCCTGTTGGGGTGTTGGGGTTGTACATGTTTGTGTCTTTTTTTTTTTTTTTTTTTTGCTTTTGAGGGCCCCACCCGCGGCATATGGAGGTTCCCAGGCTAGGAGTCCAATCGGAGCTAGAGTTGCTGGCCTACACCACAGTCACAGCAACACGGGATCCAAGCCACATCTGTGACAACTTACAACAACACTGGATCCTCGACCCACTGGGCAAGGCCAGGGATCGAACCCACGTCCTCACAAATACTATTCATAATCATTTCCGCTGAGCCATGACAGGATCTCCCGAGTTTGTTGTCTTGATTTGGACAAAGAGGGAGAGCTGGGGACTGAGAAAGCCTAGGGCCAGGGAGGCCCGCGGGGAGGAAGCTGGAAGCCAGGTGGGGAGGGCGGTGGGGGAGGGGCGCGCGCCGGGCTCCCAGGGCCTCCTCGCCCCTCGGTTGGGCGGGGGCTGACCTGTCACTCAGTCACTCGGCAAATGTTTATTCAGCACCTGCGGTGCAGCTGGTGGGGGGCTAAGTGCTTCCGTTAGGGAGCAATAAGAATGAGAATAATGCTGTATTTCATCTAAGAAGCACATTTTCCCCACGATTTTAACATTTCTGAAATCAGGATGCGTCTTACAAGCAGTGAATGTTCCAGTTATTGTCAGCCGTGTTTTGTTTTTCTTAGAAGTACATAAAGCCATGGTGTATCCAAACCTCGACAGCTCAGATTTGATGAAACTTGCCTTCCTATCTGCCAGGCACTCTTCCAACTGCTTTCCGCGTATTTACACCTTAGTTCTTTCCAACCACCCCAGCTGGGAATCACCTCTGTTCCCACTTTAGAGCTGGGGAAACTGAGGCCCAGAGAGGTAAATTCTCATGTCCCCCTCGAGGAGCAGACAGCCCCCAGCCCCCTCTCTGGCATGTGGTGGCAGGGAAGCTGCTGCCCTTCCTGTCAGCTCTGGGCAGGCTTCGAGGAAGGGGTGGATGGGATGGAGTGAGGCGGTGGGGGAGGGGGGGAGGGGGGGAGGGGAAGGGGTGGGGTGGGGGTGGGGTGGGGGTGAGGAACCACAGACTAACGCAGAGCTGGGAGTAGAGTGCCTCCTCTTTCCTCACCGCCCCCCCAGCCTGTGTGAACATTTCTTGGGGTTTGTATCTCTTTTTCCTGGTCTGCCTCAGGCTAGAAAGGCACCTGCTGACGGGAAGCTCTGCAGTAGGGAGGAGGAAAGGGAGAGAACTTACCAGAAATTCTGCCCCCTCCACACTCCAAAGCAGGTAAAAGCCACATAGGGGTGTTCCCTGTGGTCTAGGGCTTAAGCTCTGGTGTTGTCACCAAGTGGCTCTGGTCACTGCTGTGGTTCGGGTTTGATCCCTGGCCTGGAAGTTCTGTGTGGTGCAGGTACAGCCAAAAAAAAAAAAAAAAAAAAGGTGTGTTGGGAGACAGAGGGCCTAGGGTGTCATCACCCACCCACCCCCGCAAAACCTAGACCCTAGGCAAATTTCCATGTCTCTTTCTTGAGGCCTCCGTTTCCCCATCTGAACAGTGGGATAATTTCTCCATGAGAGACTGTGAAGGCAGGGGTAAGAAGTGCTCATTCCCAGGCCTTAAGAAAGGCCCCTGGGTCCTCTCTCTCCAGACTATGCACCCCCACCTGGGTTCAGGCCTGCCCCTTCCCAGGCTGCCTCTGCCAAGTGCAGGGGAATGAAGACCTCACCTGCCAAGAGGAACCGGGAGGGGCACGGTGGGCCCTGCCAGCAGCCCGAGCTGTCAGGCTGGCTGCCTTCTCTCGCCGGTACTGGCAGTAATTAATTAATCAGTCCATCCTGAGGCCCAAGGCCACTGTCAGCAGCATCTCCCAGACACAGCAGAGTGGGCAGTAACTCTGACTGGGGGAGGGCCTGGGAGACCTTGCCAACCTCAGCCACGTGGACCTAGTGTTCTGTGGTCTTCAGGAGAAGGCGGGCCTCTTCCCAAGCCTGGAGTGTCTCATACTTTTTCACTCATTCAACACACAGTATTAAGCTGCTCTTGCTGCAGCTGCTACTGCTGCTGCTGCTACTGCTGCTGCTGCTGCTGCTGTGTGTCTTGGGTCAGATTCCCTGAAAGCAGAGCCTGAGACAGGGATTCAGACACATGTAGTTCATCAGGGGGTGCCTGTCAGGAGGGAGTCTGCTTGAGCTGCTATTACAGTGTATCTCCAGGAAACTCTAGTCAAGCCAGCTGAGCTACCAGCCACAGACCAGGGTCCACAGACCCATAAGCATCCTTCTGGTCTGGCCACAATGGACTCAGTCCCATAAGCCCTGGGATGGTGACTGCATTTCTCATTGTGTCCTCCACACCCTGTGTTATAGATATGAGCATCTCCGTTTTACAGCTGAGCAGTCCTGTGGGTTTTGAAGACCATGAACTTCCTCATCCCCACCCCCACCCACCCAGGCTTCTCTTTCGCTGCTTAAACATGGCTGGTGTTTTCTTTTCTTTTTCTTTTTCGGTAGGCTGCAGATGTGGCACATGGAGGTTCCCAGGCTAGGGGTCGAATCAGAGCTATAGTTGCCGGCCTACACCACAACCACAGCACCGCAGAATCCAAGCTGTGTCTTCGACCTAGACCACAGCTCATGGCAACGCCAGATCCTTAACCCACTGAGCAAGGCCAGGGATCGAACCTGCATCCTCATGGCTACTAATCAGATTCTTAGCCCTCCGAGCCATGACGGGAACTCCCAGCCAGTATTTTCTATGGTTCTTCAAAGACGGGCCTCTGGCTCCCTTCTGAACTGGTAGTAGTTTGTCTACATCCCTTTAAAAGGATCCGGGATTTCCTGTGGCAGCACAGCAGAAACGAATCTGACTCCACAGATTCTCTTACATGGCCTGGGGGCCAGAGCGCCACAACCAGGCGCTGCCCACTCCTTCATTCAGGCGGTCATTTGGCAACCCTTTCTGAGCACTTTGTGTGAACCAGGCCCTGAGGTAGGCCCTGGGGGTCCTGAGAGAAAACGAGAGGGTCCCCACCCTGGGGGAGCTCCCTCCCTCCACTCACAGAGCTGCAGCTCTAAACCTAGGACTCCCATCCCATCCTTTCCCCGGGAACTTAGCTTTTAGCCCCAGTCGCAGGTCCTCCCACAGATCCTTGACTCAATTTCACCTTGTTAGGTTTGCTCCACTTGACCATTCTGCCAAAATCATTGCGGATCTTGCTTCTGTCATGCCCTGTCCTCCTCTCTCTGCCTTCCGGGTTCGTGTCATCCGTGACTGTGATAAGCCTGCCTGTTATGTCTTCATTGCAGTCCCTGATAACTGCGCTGGACTGCCAAGGACAAGGACAGAGCCTGGAGGCAGTAGAAGTTTCCCTCCAGGTGGACACAGATCCCTTAATTAGCACTCTTTGGGGACAGTGGTTTTATCCACCTAACTACGTGGTCACCCAGCCGTATGCATCCATCTTCTTCACAAGGACATCACAGGAGGTCAGTGGAGTCCAGACACACCACATCCTACAGTTTCCTTTCTGCCAGTCTGGCAACCCTGTCAAGAAAAGAAGGGTGGATTCCATTCGCCATTCACTGATGCCACACTTTTTCTTTTTAACTTTTTACTGAAGCACATATTCAGAAAAGGCCCCAAATCATAAGCGTATAGTTTGACCATTTTTCACGAGTGACACAATGTAATCAGCACCTGGATGAATGATACAGGAATGGAATGATACAGGCCACCTGAAAACCCTTATTTCTTTTTCTTTCTTTTTTTTTTTTTATTAAAGTATAGTTGATTTACAATGTTGTGCCAGTTTCTGCTGAAATGCAGGGTGACTCAGTCATCATGGCCTATCCCAGGGTTTTGGATGTAGTTCCCTGTGCTGTACAGCAGGGCCTCATCACCCATCCATTCTAAATATAATAGTTTGCATCCACCAACCCCAAACTCCCACTCTCTCCCGCTTCCCCCTTGGCGACTACAAGTCTGTTCTGTCTGTGAGTCTGTTTCTGTTTTGTAGATGGGTTCATTTGTGCATATATATATATATATATATATATATATTTTTTTTTTTTTTTTTTTTTTGCACATGGAGCTCCTGGGCCAGGAATCAGATCTGAGCCACAGGGTCGGCCCAAGCTGCAGCTGCTGCAACACTGGATCGCCAACCCACTGTACCGGGCTGGGGATCAAACCTGCATCCCAGCACTCTCAAGATGTTGCCCATCCCATTGGGCCACAGCAGGAACTCCTGTGCCATATTTTAGAATCCACATATAGGTGACAGGGTACTTGTCCTTCTCTTTCTAACTTACTTCACTTAGTATGAGAATCTCTAGTTGCATCCATGTTGTTGCAAATTGCATCATTTTGTTCTTTTGCATTGAAGCACCCAGATTTCTATTTCCAGTTACTTCCCCCTGCCCAGAGTAACCATCTTGTGACTGCTAACACCATAGATTAGCGTCTCCCATTTTTGTACCTTGTATAAATGGAATCATACAGGATATATTCATTTCTATCTGATTTCTTTTGCCCAGCACTCTCTGTGAGTTTCGTCTATATTATTCTCGTGGATATGTAATACTCCATTATACAAATATAGCACAATGGATATATCTGTCCTACTGTTGATGATTAGAGTTGCCTCCAGCTGGGGCTGTAATGAGTCGCATGGCTATAAACACTCTGTTTTTTAATAATTTGGTGCACGTGTGTACTCATAGTTTGAGTCTATCCCCAGGGGTGGAATTTCTGGGTCAGGATGCATGCGTTTTGTAGATGACGCTAAACACTTCTGGTAGGTAGTGGTCCTGCTTTCTGCTCACACCACAAACATATGGACATCCTCACTGACATTTGGTTTTGTTGATCTTTCAGATTTTACCCCTTCTGTGGGTGTGACATGGTATCTCACTGAATTTGCATTTCCCTGATGACTAATGGTGTGGAGCATTTGTCATGTGCCTGGTGGCCATTTCGATGGCCTCTTGTTTGAAGTGTCTGTTTAAATCTTTTGTTCGTTTTTCTATTCGGTTGTCTGACTCTTTCTTATTGATCTGCTGTAGTTTCTTTTTTATATTCTAGATGTGCACTGACTCTGCTCTTAACCCCCACCAATTATTTCTTCAAATGAGTGTATTTGATCCCGGGAGGGAGTGAGTGTCCCGTTAGTGAGAAGCCACGTCATGGAGGAGCTGGCGATTCCTGTTGTCATCATTTGTAATCAAGTCCCCCTTTTGCTTCTCAAGAGCATTGTGGGTATTTGGGAAGCGACCACATGTTGAAGGGAACAAAGGAAAAGGAGCAAGCCTTAGGGGACTGTGGGGTTCCTTGTCAGAGACCTTGAGCTCAGGCGCTGGTCCGGCCACTTCTGAATGTGTGACATTGGAGAAGTCACAGCCTTTCTAAGCATTTTTTTTTTTTTTAAGGGCCACACCTGCAGCTTATGGAAGTTCCCAGGCTAGGGACTGAATTGGAGCTGCAGCCGCCAGCTTGCACCTCAGCCACAGCAATGCCAGGTCTGAGCCACATCTGTGACCTGTGTTGCAGCTTGCAGCAACAACCGGATCCTTAACCCACTGAGTGAGGCCAGGGATCAAATTCGCATCCTCATGGATACTAGTTGGATTCATTACTGCTGAGCCACAATGGGAACTCCCTAAGCATCTTCTAGTCCCTCCTAGGGAAATAAAGATAATAATACCCACCTCACAGGGTTTTCTGAAGTTACATAAGAAAACAGCTTCTCAAATGTAATATTCTATGCAAATGTCATGTATGTCTTAGAGTTAGAAGGACCTCATGAGTCTGGCTTAATGCAGTAACTGCTCAATAAATATGCATTGTTGAGTACCTGTTGTATATGAGGTTGGCAGTCTAGTAGGGAAGAGGCTCTGATGGCAGATTACCTGGGTTCAACGCCCGCTTCTCCACTGGCTAGCAATGTGTCATTTGTCAAGTTGATTAGCATCTTTGTGCTTCAGTTTTCTTATCTGCAAAATAGGGATAGGAGAGTACCAGCCACACTGCACCTGTGCGTGTATTGAATGAGATCACTTATGTAAAGACCTACACCAGGCTCTCAGAAGGCACGGAAATGTTGACATCACATTTGTAATTGGGACCTTTCACTATCCCATATTCTCACTCCAATAAAGCAAAGTGTGTGTGATCATCTCCATTTTGTGGGAGAGAAGAGGTTAAGTGAATTGCCAAAGTCACAGTTGACAGGTAAGTGCCAGAGGTGGGATTGGAACTCAGGCCTCCGTGGTTATGTTGCAGCCCAGTGCATCTAACTAGATTGTCATTTAACTCATATCTGTTTACCCTATTTCCAAGGACATTGGGAAAGCCTTGTCAGATGCCTCCCTGCATAGGAGAGTCCTGAGCCCTGGATGCCCTAAGGGTGTATTGGGTGCATCCAGCCTGGTGGGCAGAGAGCGGTCAAGGAGATGAGGTTGGTGAGTCCAGGAGCCGAGCTGCAGAGCCACAGGGCTGGGAGCTCTGCACTGGGGGGCTCCCCTGAGCTCCAGGCCGGGCAGCCCAGGATGGCTTTGGAGCTTTCTGTAATGAGCCTGCCACGTGGCTGGACAGAGACTTATGACTTTTGGTGGCTGGGCAGCTTCCTCCCGCTTGTCCTCTCTGGTTATTTATCACATTCGTCCCCCTGGAGAGGCAGAGCCATCGCTTACCCTGTCCAGAACAGGGAACACAATAAAACCAGTCCTACACCACAGGAGCCTGTCCCCTTCGCTGAGGGTGGAGGGGGCAGAGGGCTTCCCCTGGTTGTGAGGGGAAGGGCAAGGCACCAGCAGGGATGCCAGCCTGAGTCCCACTTCCCAGGAGGTCTCCAGTGCATCGCCAGGACTGCAGTGTGGGGCATCCCTCACGCCGTCACAGCTGAGGTGACACTAACAGGGTCTCTGACAGCATCCCAACGCCCACTCCCACCACCTGGGGCACTTCCACCACAGTAAGAGTAGCACCATAACCAGTGACGTCCTTGTCATGTGGCAGCAGCCAATATCCCCACCATCACATTATCACCTGGTCACCGACAGGAAGGTAACTACCAGCCTGGCTTCACTACCCACATTAGCTTGACTCAGAAGAACAAGGGAGTCAGAAATTTCAGGGAGTTCCCTGGTGACCTAGTGATTAAGGATCTGACATTGTCACTGCTGTGGCTTGGGAACTTACTAATGCCAGAGGTGCAGCCAAAAAAAAAAAAAAAAAAAAAGAAAAGAAGAATTTAAAGTTGGAAAAGAAGAAGTAAATTTCTCTCTTAACAGATGATAGGATATTATATGTAAAAATATCTACGATTTCACCAAAAAAATATTAGGAAAAATTAAATTCAGCTAGGTTGAAGGACACAAAATCAACTTAAAAATCAGTTTCAGAGTTCCCATTGTGGCTCAGTGGCTTACAAACCCAACTAGTATCCATGAGTATGTGGTTTGATCCCTGGCCTTGCTCAGTGGGCTAAGGATCCGGCATTGCCGTGAACTGTGGTGTCAGTCACAGAGGCATCTCAGATCTGGTGTTGCTGTGGCTGTGGTGCAGGCTGGTGGCTGCAGCTGGAATTCAATCCCTAGCCTGGGCAAAGAAAAAAAAAATCAGTTTCTATACACTAACATGACAATTCAAAGAAAAAATTGAGAAACAATCCCATTTAAAATGGAATCAGAGAGAAAAGAAAGAGAGAGAGAGAAAGAAAGAAAGAGAGAAAGAAAGAAAGAAAGAAAGAAAAGAGAGAAAGAAAGAAAGAAAAGAGAGAAAGAAAGAAAGAAAGAAAGAAAGAAAGAAAGAAAGAAAGAAAGAAAGAGAAGAAAAGAGAAAAGAAAAGAAAGTTAACTTCATAGCTGCTTCTATTTCCACTCCTGACTCCTGCCCCTTAAGGGACCTTGATGGCTCCTAGAAGAGGCAGTATTCTTCTTGTATGGCTTCCCTTGTTCTATGGAGACAGAGCGGGGTTGGGAGAGGAGTTTGGATCTAAACAGACTTGACCTTGGACTCATCTGTGCCACTGACCAGATGAGACAGGCAGAGCCAGTCACCAGCCTCCCCAGCCCTAGCAGCCTTTTCCAAAAAGAGGGGATGGTAAAATTCATCTCACTGGCTTACTGTAGGGATAACGGACTATGTGTCTGGCATATAGTAGGTGCTCAATACATGGCACGTGAAATGATGATCATGACGACATCATTCCTGGGTGAAACTGCTCTCCCAGACACCCAGCTCCCAAAATGACAGCCTCTGCACATCTGCCCAGAGAACCTCAGGGACCTCCCCATCCTGGTCACCTAACCCAGGACAGTGGCTTCTTTCTCCATCGTTTGCTGCCTGACCCAGTTTCTGTGAAAACCCAAGTTTCTCACTGAGCAGAGCCGGCAGAGTCACACTCCAGGTGTCATCGTCCTATTAGAACAACATCAGTGTAAACATTAGTTATTCACAAACCCAATTACATTTTGATTGCTCTGACCCAAGTGAGATTGGGGTTACTCTCAATCCACATTTATTTTTTGGCACCAGCCTCCTAAACTGTGGGGAGGAGAAAACAACTGCCCTCCTCCTCCGCTGTACCCAGGCAGGAATCTTCTCCCGGGTTCCCTCGTTCCTTCTCCTCCCCTGCTCTGGAGCGCAACCATACCCGGGCACGCCAGCATTCAACAGAGAGCAGGAGGCCCTGGACCAGGGGGAGAGGGAAACCCGAGAACCTTTGATATCTCAGTTTGAGTTAAAGGAACGCCTCCATCAGGGAAGGGGGCAGGAGACAACACGTGGTGAAGGGCAGTTAGGGTGTCTTGCCCATCCAAGAAGACTGAGAAAGGAACCGCCTGGATTTGGGATCGGGGTACCTCACGTCCACATTCTAGGCTATGCCCTTACTAACATGTTCCATTCTGGGTGAGGGGACCATGCTCACCACATTTGGAAATTCCTGGGCCAGGGATTGAACCCCAGCCACAGCAGTGACAGTGCTGAGACCTTAACCCCAGGCCACCAGGGAACTCCTAACCTGTTCCATTTGAGCTCTGGATCTTCCCCCCAAACCTGCTTCTCCTGATGTCTTCCCGTCTCCGTAAATCCTTCCCATTGCTCAAAGCCTTGGAGAGGCTCCAATGTCACCTTATCAGTGATGCCCTCTCTACCTGTCAGATCCCAGCGGAAAACAGATGGCACACTCAGATGTAGATCCTTTAAGGAGAGTTTGCCAAGAGGTGGGCAGGGTGTTTGGAAACCACAAAGGATAGTGCTGGACCCTAGGCTTTTACAGTGAGGCGTTGTGACCACCCCAAGGACAGACCACAGGGTGGACGGGTCGGGTGGGAGGCACACAGCCGTTGTAAAATCTAAGATGCAAAAAGGAGAGTGGAAATGTTCCCACTATGGTGCAACGGGATCCACAGTGTCTGCAGTGACAGGGACATGGGTTTGATCCCTAGTCCAGAGCAGTGGGTTAGGGATCCGGTGTTGCTGCAGCTGGGACATAGGTGGCAACTCTGGCTCAGATTCAGTCCCTGGCCTGGGAACTTCCATATGTTGAGGGGTGGCCAAAAAAGGAAAAAAAAAAAAAGGACTGAGTGGAAAGGGCAAGCTGATAGGGGATGAGGTCCTTGGTGGAGGGATGCAGCCAGAGTGGGTACTCCCCTGGCTCCCCTCTGATCCGTGGGGCTCCCCATTGGCCAGACTTAACAGCAGCCAGAGAGCAGGGGCCCCAGGTGATGCAGCCCATGCAGGTCAGCCTCCCTGGGTACAGAGCTGGGTGGAGGGGTGTGGGGAGTGGGTCTGGAGAGGCAAAGGGACGATGCTCAGGTCATCACTCATGACTGTGCTATTTAAATATCAGTCCCAGGACTCTGTACCTCTTCCCCACTTTTTTTTTTCTTTTTGGCTGTACCCACGGTATATGGAAGTACTCAGGCCAGGGATCAAACCCCCACCACAGCAGTGACAGCGCCAGATCCTTAGCCTCTGAGCCACCAGGGAGCTCTGCCCTGCTTATTTTTCTACATCTCATGCATCACCTTCTAAAATACCACATAATTTTTTGTTTATCTTCACTCATCAGATTGTAAGCTCCATGAGGGCAGGGACTCTGTTTTTGGCCACCGATGTATCCCCAATGCCTTGGACAGTGCTGGCATATCGTAAATGCCCAGTAAATATATGATGAAGGAATGAATGAGAGAATAAAAGAGGGAAGCAGGGGTGAAGGGCCAGGGTGAGATCTAATGGGGCCTGAGCTCTCTGAATTTCACCCTGAGAATTGCCATCCGTAATGGAGCAAGAAACTTGTTGTTCAAGTAATTGGTAGTAACTGATGGTAATTTCAAGTAATTAAACACTAATTAATTCAATGAGTCAGTAATATATTTATTTATGGTGTCTGTGTTTGTTCCCTTATAAATATTGGTATTACTTTTGTCGGGCAATTAAAATCCATTGGGAAAGTCACTGAGGTCCCCGGAGGTTACAGAATGAGTGGTGGGACCAAAGTTGGGTGAAGGCTGAGGTTGGAGCACAGGTGATGGGGGGGTGGGCCAGCGCAGGCATTGGGAAGGGGCTTTGTGTGTGTTTGACTGATGTGGTTTCAGGGTCGGGGATTAAGAAACTCACTAAATCCTTTCCAACTTTTTGACGTCCTCTTTTACTCCCCTCTCCATCTCAGAAGTATTCTTTTGGTGTTCCCACCATGGCATAAGGGGATCAATGGTGTCTCTGCAGAGGCAGGACTTGGGTTCAATCCCCCGGCTGGCGTAGTAGGTTAAGGATCCAGCATTGCCACAGCTGTGGCGTACGTTGCAATTGCTGCTGGGTTTTGATCCCTGGCCTAGGAATGCCATATGCTGTGGTGAGGCCACCCCCAGAAAAAAAAGAAAAAGGAAGAAGAAAAGTATTCGTTTTAGACTGGGATGTATGAGGTCCATGGGGGTCACTGGGTATAGGAGTTTCTTTCCCCACCCCCATCCTGACTTTTTTTTTCCTGTTTTTTGGCTGCTTCATGGCATATGGAGCTCCCAGGTCAGGGATCAGATCCAAGCCGCAGTTGCCACCAAAGCCACAGCTTCGGCAGGACCGGATCCTAAACCCACTGTTAAGGCAGGGATTGAACCTGCGTCCCAGTGCTCCTAAGATGCCACTGATCTCATTGTGCCACAGCGGAAACTCCTTGACTGCTTTTCTAAGAGAACCACAGGGTCCTGAGCTCTGGGACTTCTGCCCTGAGCCCTGATCTCCTAGGCACGGGCCCAGCTAATTCTGGGCCAGTAGAAGGTGGAGAAGGAGAAGAAAGGGGATGCGCCAGCCCGCAGACCCTGAAGGACCCAGAGAGGAGTTGCATCGGGATAGGGGAGGCTGGGGGAGAGACTAACCTTGTAAAGGCAAGTCCGAGGCCCTGGGGAGAGTCTCGATGTCTTTGGGTCAGGCAGGTGTAATCCTGCTCCCAGGGCTGGATTGGCATGGAGGGACACAGTGATGCCACCCAGAGGAGACATTGCCTTCATCTGTCTAGATTCCCAGCCTACATTCTCTCCACACCCTCAAGCCAGGGGTGTCAAGCCTTTGGCCAAAATGTAAACGCCCCCTCCCCCATCACACTTGGATTTAATTTAATTTAATTTATTTATCTATTTACTTATTTATTTATTTTGTCTTTTCTAGGGCCGCTCCCAAGCCGGATCTTCAACCTACACCACAGCTCACGGCAACGGATCCTTAACCCACTGAGAGAGGCCAGGGATCGAACCCGCAGCCTCATGGTTTCTAGTCGGATTCCTTAACCACTGCGCCATGATGGGAACTCCACACTTGGATTTTAGATCCTCAGTGGCCAGTTGGCAAATTAGGAAGAAAATACCACATGGACATAGGGCAAGAAGTTGGTGCAGGGCTGGGTGTCTCAGAGGCTATGGTAGGTAAGAGAGACCCTCTCTTGGGTGTTCCTGTTGTGGCTCAGTGGAAACAAACCCAACTAGTATCCATGAGGATGTGGGTTTGGTCCCTGGCCCCACTCAGTAGAGTGGGAATCCAGCATTGCTGTGAGCTATGGTGTAGGTGGCAGATGTGGCTCAGATCCTGAGTTACAGTGGCTGTGGTGCAGGCTGGCAGCTGCAGCTCCGATTCAGCCGCTAGCCTGGGAACCTCCATATGTCATAGGTACAGCCCTAAAAAGCTAAAAAAAAAAAAAAGAAAAAAAGAGAGAGAAGAGAGCTCTCCTCTGTCTTCATGAGCCTTCCACAGTGATTGTCCCCCTTCTGTCCCCCTACCCTGGACTTCAAAAGTGACAGCAGGAAGGCCTGAAGGCACAGGCCCCTGCAGTCAGGAGACATGGTGTTAGATTCTGGCTTATTCTACCACTTCCTCACCCTGTGATATATTGGGCACGTTACTTCCATGAGCCTCAGTATTCTCATCTGAGAGACGGGGATGAGAACAGTACCTGTCTGTGGAGTTGTTATAATGTTTAAATGCACTTAAGGCACATAAAGAACTTAGCCCACGTACCCTGGCAGGCAGGAAGTACTAATCGGCCTTAGCTCTTAGAATAATGAATGTAGGTGTCCAGTCACCTCTGACTCACTGTCCACATTCCAATTTGTCCTCATCTTTAACCGCAAACCACCTCAGAGCCCCATTGGTCCTGACAGCCTTAAGAATTCTCCTTTCAAGGGCTCGGACGAAAGGGTGCCGTCCTTCCCGAGTAGGAGTGGGCATCTTCCTGGTAGCAGATTTTTACTTCTGGCCCCCAAATGTCATTAAAGGATGATCTTCCTCTGCCTCTGCATCTCCCCTGCAGCCCAGCGCCTGGAACGGCCCCAGCTGCCAAGGGACCTCCAGCCTCAGCTTTCTCACTGTCTCTGTGACTCACTGCCCCCTTCCTCTGCCCCCAAGCCATGTTCCATCTCGTCATCTCTCGTGGTCTCTGTCTCTCTATCTCTGACCCTGACCCTGCCCCTCTGGTCTGTCTCTCATTTCCCCTCCTGGCTCCTCCTTTGTTCTCCCTTAATTAGCCATATTTTGGAACCAAAGTGTTTCTATTATGTATTATTTATTGAATGGCTGTACGTTGCCTGTTCTTAATTTGAAAGGCAGATCGATAAAATGCTTTATATTCCTTGCTTAAAACAAAACAGAGCTAAGTTAAGTTGTTCTCTGTTCACGTGGCTCTCTCTTGCTTATTTCTTTTTTCATAGGCAGAAAAGGCTCCTCATCTCCATTCTCTTAATTGACAAGAACACTTAATTCACTCACTGGCTCATTCATTCAGTTAATTATTCACTAAACAGCTATTGAGCTGCTGTTGTGCATACAGCGCTGTGTGGGACTTGAAGGACATCAAGATAATACAAAGCCATGTTCCTGCCCTCAAGAGGCTCCGATCTAGCTGGGGGAACCTGTTCGGGCACTGATATGTGCCAGAGAATATTAGAGATACTGTGTCAATGCCTGATAGCGTTGGATGTGGCACAGGGCGGGGAAAGTGTTCCTTGGTGGAGAACAAGGCAGATGGAGGATTCAAAGATGATTTTTTTTTCTTTTTACACTCACCTCTGCAGCATATGGAAGTTCCCAGGCCAGGGGCTGAATTCGAGCTGCAGCTGGGGTCTACACCACAGCCATAGCAACACTGGATCTGAGCCGAATCTGCAACCTACACCACAGCTTGCTGCAACGCTGGTCTTTAACCCACTGAGCGAGGCTAGGGATCAAACCCGTATCCTCACAGAGACACCAGGTCCTTAACCCACTGAGCCACAGCAGGAACTTCATGAGTAGCTCTTTTGATTTGAGCTCACCCAGAAACAGACCCTAAGGTAAGGAAAAGAGTGCATGGAGTTAATTTGGGAGGAACCCAGAATGTACTCGCAGGGGAGTAGGGAAGAGAGACCTGGACGGAAGGGAGCCGAGGCAGGGTTTATCACGGAGCCGGTCACCACTACGGGGAACCCGGCTCACTCCCTCTGCAAGCTGTGAAGGGCGCATCTCAGTTGTCTCACTGGGGTGCTGAGGGAGCTGGGGGCTTTGCACTCCTGTCGATCACCATGGGTGAGGGCCACCCTGGGAGGCATTCATTCCTCAGCACACCTGGCCCGCCGCACAGGTGGCAAAGTGGGCTCTGGTGGCCAGAGAACGCCTTCAAGCAGAGAATGCAGGTTCTGGCCCTTGGCAGTCAGGCTCACGTGGGCCGCCGATGAGGTAAGGACAGAGGGATGCTGTGGTGTCCTGACAACCTCTGCTGTGCGGTAGGTGTTGGGGGAGGCAAAGGACATACCAGAGAGGGGACATTGTGCCCCAGGGCAGAGGGTGTGGTGGCCCCAGGAGCCCATGCTGAGTTTGGGGTGGGAAGGTTAAGGAAGTCGGGCTTTGAGGAAGTCCCCAGGGCCTCAGCTTCCTTGTTTTGGACATATCTTCCCTACCCATTGGGGATGATTTGCGCGGGACCCCCTCCCCCACCTAGAACCCCAAGGAGCAGGGCCCAGTTCAGCCCTTTCCTCGAATCTCCACCACACCTCCTGCCAGCCTCTGAGGCCCTGGGTATGCAGGGCTATTTATGATGGCCTGTCGATATCTGTCTTGGCGGAGGAGCGTGGAGGGGGACGGATGGAGCCCGGGGTCCTATCCATCAGTCACTTGGCTGCAATCTCTAAAGAGATTTTAATTGTGAGTTCAGATTTACTCCAGTCATCAGTAGTGCCCGCCCGCCTCTTCACTGGTGGAGAGCGGGGCCCGCGGGCCTGCTGGGGTTTGCCAAATGGACGTCTTGTAGCAACGCCGAGGAAATATGTGCTGCGGTGAAACAATGAGCCTGGTGGAAAGCAATCGCCCTAAATCGCCCCCTGACAGCCCAGCTCGGCCAGGGGCTCCCTGCACAGTACTCAAAGCTTTCTTTCCAGAGCTGCGCCCCTGCTACCTGCCCTGGGAACAAAGCTGATGGCCTCCAGCCTGACTTGGAGGGAAACCAAGGCAGGGGGTACCACTCCCCTTCTTCTGGTCGCATGGAAGAGAGGACAGTAGGAGATCAAGGCGGTGGAGGTGGGAAGGAGAGACAGCCCCCCGGGTAGGAAGACTTGCTCCAGGCCCACCCTGAGCAAAATGTGCAATTTCAGTTCCCTTTGCAGCTGAGGACACAGAGGCTAAGGCAAGTGGGAGGTCAGCCCAGGATCATGCAGCAAATTATGATGGAAGGGGCTGGAAGTCTCAGGCTTTGTTTTTTATTTGTGTGTGTGTGTGTGTGTGTGTGTTTTCTCCCCTTTTAGAGCTGTACCTGCAGCATCTGGAAATTCCCAGGCTAGGGGTCAAATCAGAACTGCAGCCTCTGGCCACAGCCATAGCCACAGGAATGCAGGGTCTGAGCCACATCTGCAAACCTACACTGCAGCTCACAGCAATGCCAGATCCTTAACGCCAGATCCTTAACACCAGGGAGGCCACTGATTGAACCTGCATCCTCATGGATAATAGCTGGATTCTTAACACACTGAGACACAATAGGACTGCCGCAGGCTTTGGTTTTCTGGGTTTCTGCATAAAGTTTTGTCTTTGGACTCCTCAGGATGCCTTTCTGAACTCCCTTTCCTATGTCTCAAGGCTTCTTCAGTCCCTCTTCAGGGGACCAGGGCCTCTTCACTCTCAGGATTTTCTCTGGGAAAATGACCTTCTTCTAAGGGCTGGTGCCTCTGAGTGAGGTTAAGTGGCCCCTGTCTGAGATGCAGTCATCTCTCCACCTGTGCTGTGAAACTACTTGCATGCTGATAAAAGGGTAGGCCCTGGGCATGGGGGAGGAGGGGAGGAGAGGGAGGAGGAAAAGAAGAGCTATGTCCTCAGCTGTGAAGCCCTCCAAATCAGGCCTCCTACTCTGCCTTCATGGCTTAGGACTCAGGAGTAGGTCTGACCCCAGTATACTTTCTCATTGACCCAAGCCTATTTTTGCAGAATTGACCCAACAGAAGCAAAACAACTACTAGCTCAAAAGAATCTTGTACTTGGTATCTATTGCCATGTCGCTGGTGATGGCAAAAAAACCTGGAAATCTGAATGTCCATGAATAGGAGAATGGTTGGATGTATTACGGTCCAACCGTTAAAAAGGAGGTTGATCTGATTGTTGACTTATAAAGTTGCACATGAGAAAATCAAGTTTCAGACTAATATGTGTATTTGGGTCCCATTAAAAATCTGTATATGTTTATATTTTGGAGGGGAGATAGAGAAAAGATTAGATTATATTAGATTCAGTTTTGAATGACAGAAAAAAAGGCCACAAGAGTGTGTTAAGCTGAATAGTTTTCTTCTCTCTCACTTAAAGTTCTGGAGGTAAATGGGTCAGGGCTTGTATGGTGGTTCTATTCCATGAGGTCATTTTGGTTCTTTCTATCCACTATGACTAACTTCCTTTCCCAGGTTTACCTCATGGCCCAAGATGGCTGCTTTAGCTTCAGCCATCACCTCAACATCCTAACCAACAGGAAGGAGGAAGGCACCAAGAGTAGCATGTCCTCTTCCCTTAAAAGGTCATTTCCTCAAAGTCTCATATATTGATTTTGGTTACATCCCATTTGCCAGAGCCTACTCCCATAGTCACATCTAGCTCAAGGGAGCCTGGGAAATGTGGTCTTCGTTCCAGGGAGCCATGTTCTCAGCTAAAATTCTCTTTGCAAAAAGAATACGGGAACGGGGACAACTGATTTCCTCTGCCCGGGGGAGGGAAACAAACTTTTGATTACTTTAGGGAGGGGGTTTGGGAAGGGGCATGGGGAGTAGTCAAATATCAATTTTTATTTTTTACATCCTGCACTTATTACTTGACCTATTTGAATGATTTTAAAATGTATTACTTTGTGGAGTTCCCTTATGACTCACTGGGTAAAGGATCTGGCACTGCCACTGCTGTGGCTCTGGTTATAACTGTGGCATGGGTTTGATTCCTGACCTGAGAACTTCTGTATATCATGGGTGCAGTTAAAATAAGGCATTACTTTGTTACTTTTGTAACAACAACAACAACAAAATCCCAGTAACATATTCCTTAAAAACTTCTAAAGACTCTTATCTATTCTAGCATAAATGCTAAATCTCTGGAGTTCCTGTTGTGGCTCAGTGCGTTACAAACCTGACACAGTGTCCATAATGACGCAGGTTCAATGCCTGGCCTTGATCAGTGGGTTAAGGATCCAATGTGGCTGTAAACTGTGGCCTAGGTCATAGATGTAGCTACGATCCATGATTGCTGTGGCTGTGAACTGGGCCACAGCTGCAGCTCCAATTCAACCCCTAGCCCAGGAATTTTCATATGCTGCAGGTGCAGCCATAAAAAGAAAAAAAAATGCTACATCTCTTAGCACAGCATTTGCAGCTCCCTCACATCTGCCAGGGCCACACTTGGCAGCTCCCTTCCTCCCCCGTGCACCTTGCTGCAGCCACATTGAAGCTCTTGCATTTCCCTAGGGACTCCCCACCTCTGTGATTTTGTATATTCTGGTTCCTCGTCCTGATGCCCTTCCTGCTCCTCATTTCATCTTTACAGCTGCCACTCAAATATCACTTCCCGGAAGTCTTCCCTCCTTGCCCTGGGTGGTCACCCCTCTCCCCACCCTGTTACTGCCTCCAGTCCTCTTTGAGAGCATGCACTGTGCAGTCTGCTGGTTTATCTCTTCTTCTTCTTCTTCTTTTTTTTTTTTTTTTGTCTTTTGAAGGCTGTACCCACGGCACATGGAGGTTCCCAGGCTAGGGGTCCAATCGGAGCTATAGCTGCTGGCCTGCACTATAGCCACAGCAACTCAGGATCTGAGCCGCATCTGCGACCTACACCACAGCTCACAGCAACACCGGATCCTTGACTCACTGAGCGAGGCCAGGGATCAAACCTGTGTCCTCATGGATGCTAGTCAGATTCATTTCCGCTGAGCCACCATGGGAACTCCTAGGTTTATCTCTTCTGCATCCACTTTCCCCTTTAAACCAGGAGCTCTCAAGGGCAGGGTCTGTCATTCATTTATTCATGTCCTCTGGCTCTCATGACAGCACCTGTTACATAGCAGGTGTTCAGTGACAGTGTCTGATGCTCTCTACAAGCATCGTCTCATTTCATCTTCCTGTCACCCTGTCAGGTCACTACCATCCTTCCACATCTCAAAGGACTGGGTGGCAATGCTGCATAGCGGTTATGGACGAGGAGCCTTAAGTAATAACACTTAAGCAAATTACTTTCTCAAGCCTCAGGTTCCCCATCTATAAACTGGAGTTCATGATACCAGTTGGCATATAGCAAGCATTTAGCCATTGGAAGTGATCACACACAAACGGTCAGATACCTGGGGCTGCAGTCTTCCTCTCTTGCTCCATCTCTTTAGCCTCCCTCCAGTCAGGTCGAAGCTGGCTGCCCTCATCCGTTGTCCAGCCCTGCAACCAGGTCCAGGACAGCTTGGGTCAGCCCCAGTCTAATCTCCCACCAGCCCTGATATGGAAGCTGGCAGAACAAGGGGAGATGGAAGAGGACAGACTTGTGGTGTCCCTTAAGTGACCTCCCCCTCCTGCAGCTCTTCCCAGAGGACAGCAGTCTGGGCAGAGTCTTTGTTGCTGGCACTGGTTCCCTCATAGCCCCAGAACCCTGGGTCACCCTCCTGGGGCACCTGCAGTTCTCTAGGACCCTGAAGAGACCATGTGCCTGAGACCCTTACCCCATGACCGCCAGCGCCAGCCAATGGCCACCTTGGCAGCTGACCCCCACAGCCTCTGGCCAGGCAGCCCTCACCCCCATCCTTGGGCACCCATTCCCTGGTCTGCCCCCACTGCCCCGCCAGGAAGAGAAATCATGCTGAAGTCTGGGGAAGGGACACATGGAGGCTTCCCATCCAGAGAAGCAAGGTTCCAGTCTGAGCCTGAGAGCCCCGTGCATCCAGCCTGCAGATAACCGTCACTGAACCACACACACACACACACACACACACACACACACAAACACACACCCCAGCAGTGGCCTCCCTGGGGACCCTACAGCTCCTCCCCAGAGGCCTGTGTGATCACTGGGCATCAAGCCTCTCACCCTGACGCCTTGGGGAGAGAATGGCTGCTCCGCCCTGCCCTCTGGCCCCTGCGTCTAGAAACAGCGTCTCTTGCAGTGCCACCTTCAGTACTGAGCCAGGGGGCTGCAACCTGCTGAACCAGGTCCCAACTTTGGTCTCTCCCCACAGAGACACACACCCAAACCTAATCATGAGTAGAAGGACGTGGGAGGCAGGAGGTCAGGGAGGAGCACAGAGGATGCTGGAAGGAGGCTCCATGCTTCTCTGAGGTGCATCGTGGGGGCTGCTGCTGAGTGTGGGGGGAGGGCAGGATGGGCTTCATTCTCCTTTCTGGGTGTGAGGGGAGCCACTGGGCAGAGGCAGGTGACCCTTGACCAGGCTGACCAGGCAACTTCGGGGTTCTGTGTCCCGAAGCCCTGGCTGTCATGCCTCACCCTCTTTTCCCCCTTGTTTCACTGATTTTTTTTTTAGGGCTGCACCAAAGCACATGGAGGTTCCTAGGCTAGGGGTTCAATTGGACCTGCAGTTGCCAGTCTACGCCACAGCCACAGCAACGCCAGATCTGAGCCACGTCTGTGACCTACAGCACAGCTCACGGCAACACTGGATCTTTAACCCACTGAGCGAGGCCAGGGATCAAATCCACATTCTCATGGACATTAGTCGGGTTTGCTGCTGTTGAGCCACGATGGGAACTCCTGTTTCCCTGATTCTAAGACTGTACCAGCAACATGGGGAAGGTCCCCAGCCAGGGATCAAACCCTTGCCACAGTAGTGACCCAAGTTGCTGCAATAACAACATCATATTCTTAACCAGCTGCACCAGAAGAGAACTCCTGAGATGTGTCTTAATGGCCAAGTCCTGACTATCCTCAGGTCTTCTCCCTAGGAGTGGGTGGGGGTGGGGTAGGTGTAGAAACCTCAGCTTTCTTTACCAGAAAGGGTCTCCTGAAGGCCAGAATCTGTGTCCTTCAGCAGATGGGGACCTGGCAGAAGCTGGCAGGGCAACACCTCCTGTCTGGCTAGGCACTAATTCCTGGAGGTTGGGCCCTGCCTCCCCTATCAGACTGGGAGCCTGGCTCCAGCCTCAAGCACATTCAGCGGGGGTGGGGTGGTTGGGTCAGAGGCGGGAGGAAGGGACCACGTGGCTCTGCCCTCTGCCCCCGCCCCAAATTGCCTCCTTCACCTTTCCCAGGCTGTGTTTACCTTGGCCTCCTTCTCCTGCCCTGTTCTCCCAGCTGATCTGATTGCTGTAATTAGTTAATCAGTAACTGGCATAATTTCCCCCTGATTAATGCAGGAATAATCACCCGCCAGGGCTGCCAGCAATTTGCTTATCAGAGTCACTTTGAAACAGCTTTGAAAATGAACGATTGGCACCTTCGACGGGGTTAAAATTAGAGCCAGAGGAGGCAGCCCTCTGCATTGGGCTTCTGGGATGTTGGGAGGGGCCGGAGGGGACCTGACGGGGGTGGGGGCCGGGGGCCCCCACCCGCTCGCCCGTGTCTGCGCCTGTGACGGCCTGGATGGGGCTGTACAGCAGACGCGGGGCCCTGCTGGTCTCCCGGCCTCCCTGAACTCTGAGAAGTCACCACGGCTTCCCCAGGTCATGTAAGCACTGGGCTCAGGAGCGCCCCTGGCAGCCCACAGCCTCAGGAGCTAGTGGGACTGCGGTTCCCACGGCGTCCGGCTCCGCAAATGTTTGCTGAGTGGATGAAGGAGAAATGCTGTTCCTGCCCCCGTGTGCCCGCCAGACTGGGCTCCCAGAGACACCGGGAGACGGGGCGCACATACAAGCTGTTATCACTTACGGCCACGCGGTCATTTCAAGGGTGACGGCGGTGCTGCTGCGGGGCCCTCCGGGATGCAGCTGGTAGGGGAAGACCTGGATGGAGATGGGGTGGGGGTGCGGGGGGCAGTGGGTAGGGGCACAGGGCTGGGTAATAGGGCAGGAGGAGGGGCCTGCTCTAAGTAATAATAATAGCAGCGGCAGCTAAGCGCAACCCTCCCGCCCTTTTCTGGAATATATGAATTAATACTCGGTTCTTTACATAATTATATCACTTAATCCTTATGAGATAATAATAAATACTTAACACATTTAATGAGCATGTACTACATGCCATTTCTGCTTTTATTTTAAAAATTTTATTTTTAATTATGGCAATTTCCAAACAAACATACAGAGAGAACTGTAATAATGAACTCCTATGTAACGCAATATCCGGGTTCTACAACTTAGTATTTGTCTAGTTTTGTTTCATCTCTTCCACCCTCTCTTCTTGTACCTGTTGAAGTATCTTAAAACCTATCCTAGACATTGTATCATTTCACCTGCAAAAACGAGATAATAAGAGCATCATTCTAGCAGGGCTGTTAAAGGATTTAAGGAGACCATGCAGTCTCAGGTCATAGGACACACATGCACTCACTAGATATTGGTTATTATTCTTATAGAGGGGAAGGTGTTCAAATCTTTCTAAACCTGTAGGGTCTAGAGGAATGCAAAAGACAGAGCCCGGCTGTGAGAACCTCCAGGTGCTGATGCAGGGGTCTCTAGGACGGGTCTTGGGGGTGGGGGGTGGAGGAGGCTAGTGTGATTGTTATTAATTTCTGGTGTGTTTGAGTCACTTCTGGAGCTGCAACTAGGAACCGAGGGAATGATCACAGGCAACACGTGGCCTCACAGCTGAGCCAAGGCCCCTGTATGGTCGGCTTGGCTCATCAGGCATTTGCCCTTCTCTCCAGCTCTCCTTTAGCGGCTTGAAGAGCTGAGGGAAAGGGCCAGGCGGTAATCTGGGATCTGGAGGACTGGTTCTCTCAAAACTGGCATCACAGCATCAAGTCGGGGCCATCTGGGTGGTCCCTGGGGTCCCTCTATGTGCCAGGGGTGGGGTGGGGGGCGCTGTTGTTGGATTTGCTCCCAGGCACACCACTGGGGGATGAGGGGTTTGGGAAAGAGTAGGTGGAAACCGCAGCCCCTGTTGCTAGGAGCCCACAGGCTGGTTGGAGCACAGAAAGTTAAGCAGTGATGTATAACGAGACACACTCTCTCACATGGGGGCAGGGGAGGGGGTTTGTGATTGTCCACATCAGTTCCCAGGCCTGGCCTGCTGGGGCCCTGACCCCGAGTGGTGGGTGTCCACGTGTGAGTGCACACACCAGGCTCACACTCCTGACTTATAAATGCACTCTGTCCTGTGGGCATATTGTCAAGGCACACCTGTTACAGAAGCTTTTGGCAGGGTGAGAAACAATAAGTTAATTTAGAAACATTTCTCTGGCTAATTAGGTGAGACTGTATGACAAGCTGCATTAAAAAAATAATTCAGGAGTCTTCTGGTGCCTTAGCAGGTTAAGGATCTGGTGTTGTCACTGCTGTGGTGCAGGTTCAACCCCTGGCCCGGAACTGCCACAGGCAGTGGGTGCAGCCAAAATCTTTTTTTGGTCTTTTTGTCTTCTTAGGGCCACACCTGCAGCATATGGAGGTTCCCAGGCTAGGGGTCCAATCGGAGCTGTAGCCACTGGCCTATACCACAGCCACAGCCACAAGGGATCCGAGCTGCATCTATGACCTACACCACAGCTCACAGCAATGCCAGATCCTCAACCCACTGAGTGAGGCCATGGATTGAACCCATGTCCTCATGGATGCTAGTCAGGTTTACTAACTGCTGAGCCATGACAGGAACTCCCCCCAATTTTTTTAACTCCACAAAGTTGGTTTGCATTTTATTTAAATTTTAAACATGGGTTTTGTGTTTAAAGAACCAAGCTGTTTTCCATGATAGGGCAGATGCCATTGACCTGTTTGCAAAAAGTGCAGGAAATAAGCTTGGATTCAGTCATTGGAGATTAGACATGGAGGAGGGGATTAGGCACCCGAGGGGGTATCTGTATTTTTCAAGGTGAGTCTGCTCCCCTCCCCCTTCCCCCTCCCTCAATGTCACCGTGGGCAGGTCCCCACTGTCCCTGGGCAGTGTTTGCCTCCTCCCTTGGCACAACATTTGACCCTCGGTATCCATGTACTTCCTTTTTGAAACTCATGCTCTCTCTGTTTCACTGACACTGAACTCACTTCTCCTCCTACCTCTTCTGTGGCTCCTCCTTCTCCTCCACACGCTCCTCCTTCTGTCCTCCCCTGAAATGCAAGCAGCCCCTCAGCAGAGGTCAATTCTGGCACCCGCCGCCCTATAATCTCTCTCTCTCTCTTTTTTTTTTGTCTTTTTGTCTTTTTAGGGGTGCACTCTCGGCACATGGAGGTTCCCAGGCTAGGGGTCTAATCAGAGCTACAGCTGCCGGCCTACGCCACAGCCACAGCAAGGCCAGATCCGAGTCACGTCTGTGATCTACACCACAGCTCACAGCAAAGCCGGATCCTTAATCAAGGCCAGGGATCAAATCTGCATCCTCATAGATGTTAGTCGGGTTCGGGTTCATTAACCTCTGAGCCACGACAGGAACGCCTTTTTTTTTTTTTTTTTTTTGTCTTTTTGCCTTTTCCAGGGCCACTCCCACGGCACATGGAGGTTCCCAGGCTAGGGGTCCAATCGGAGCTGTAACCGCCGGCCTACACCACAGCCACAGCAGTGTGAGATCAGAGCCACATCTGCGACCTGCACCACAGCTCACGGCAACGCCGGATCCTTAACTCACTGAGCAAGGCCAGGGATTGAGCCCACAACCTCATGGTTCCTAGTTGGATTTGTTAACCACTGCGCCACGACGGGAACTCTGGAATGCCTCTTTTTTAAAAATTATTATTTCCCCCACTTTTTATGGCCACATCTGCAGCATATGGATATTCCTGGGCTAGGGATTGAATGAGAGCTGCCGCTGCTGGCCTACGCCACAACCACAACCACATGGAATCCTTAACCCACTGGGCCCCATAATCTCTTCAACCGTCGTCATCACCAGCTTTACTGCCCCCAAGCAGACTCCCCAGTACATCCCTATCGCTTGTCCAGAGCTTTATCCAAGGACACCCGGCTGGCAGTTCCCCTTGTGCATCAAACACTTCCATTAGGCTCTCGTACTGGAACCTCAAATTCAATTTGTCTGCATCAATTTGTCAGGATCTTCTTCTGCAAATGTGATCATCTTCTGCAAATCCTAAACCTTCAACTGGCACCACAGCCCCTTCTGTCCCTTTATCCAGAAACCTGGGCGCCACATCCAGTCCCCACCATGACCTACGTGGATCCAGGGGTTTCCACCCTGAGTGTCTCTTCCTTCCACCCCTCCTCACCATCTGCACTGACCGCAACCCTGGCTGGAGCCTCAGCCTCTCTCACGGACTCCTTGCCTCTCAGCCTGCTCTATCTCCCATCTACCCCCAAACCCAAACCGGGCTATAAATTTCAGACCACTCAGGAAGGCGCATGTGAGCTCCCCATGCCTGGTCCCAACCAGCTCCTTCCCCCTCATCTCCCTGTACTCACTTCCCTCTCCCTGAACCCTCTATGCAAGTGTCACCCTGGGTGTGGCAGCTTTTTCAGGAGACACCAGGCACTTGCATGTATTTGTCCCCCACCCATTCCTGAATTCTACCCATTGGATTCCTATTCAGCTGCAAATCACAGGGACCTCCTCAAATAATAGTGACTTAAAATAGATTTTTTTTCTTTTTCACATAGAAGTCCCAATGGAACTCTGCTCCATAAAGTCCTCCAGGACCCAGACTCATTCCAGTTTATGAATTTGTCATCTCTAGGATGTGGTTCCCATTCTCACGATCCAAGGCAACAGCTAGAGCTCCAGCCATCACCTCTGTGTTCTAAACAACAAAGAGCACAGAGGGTCTGAGTGCCTGCCTTTAAGGAAGGCTGGCAGAGCTACCACACCGCATTTCCACTTACCTCCCATTGGCAAGTTGCAAGGGAGGATGGGAAATTTAGTCTTTATTTTGAATCACGTACCTGGCTAAAAATCCGGTCTGGGGTCTTACTGCCTTAGAAGAAAGAGAGAGATGATGTCATCAGTTGGAGATCCATTTAAATGCCTCTCCCTTCAAGGGCCTCCTCAGAGCCCCAGGTGGAATGAACCACTTCTTCCTGGGCCTTTCCTGCAATACTTACTGGAGATTCTCTCTGCTCTCTCTTCCAGCCTGTGCTGAAGGTAGTCTTCCTTCCCAGATGGGGAGCCCCCTGGCGGCAGGGGCTGTGCCTTCTGTAAGCTTGAGCCTCCTTATGGCCAGATGCAAGTGGGGCAGAGAAGATGCTCAGTGAGTGTGTGTCGACCAAATTGAGCCCTTGAGCATCTCAGGTCCTTCCTTCCTGGGAACCTGTGGCATCACTTTGGAGGTGCCTGGTCATCGTGGGGGCAGCAGTCTGCAGCTGGTGCACATGTGTGGCTGTTTGTTTACCTTTATATAGCAGAGCCTTGTCGAGGTCTGCCTTACATGCCATGAGTATAACATATACCATACCATCTAGAATTGAGATTGATAACTTTGAGTCATGCACACACCCATGTAACCACCACCCAGAGTAAGAGAGAATGTCTCCTTTGATTCAGAAGACACCCAATGTGGAGAAAAAGGAACCCTATTACACTGTTGGTGGGATTGTAAATTGGTGCAACCACTGTGGAAAACAGTATGGAGATTCCTCAGAAAACTAAAAACAGAACTGCCATTTGATCCAGCAGTCCCACTCATGGGCATCTATCCAGAGAAAACCATGACGCAAAAAGACACATGTACTCCGATGTTCATTGCAGCACTATTTGCAATAGCCAAGACATGGAAACAACCTAAATGTCCATTGACAGAGGAGTGGATCAAGAAGATGTGGTACACAGACACAATGGAATATTACTTGTCCACCAAAAGGAATGAAATAACAGCATTTTTAGCAACATGGATGGACCTAGAAATTATCATGCTAAGTGAAGTCAGTCAGACAACGAGACACCAACATCAAATGCTTTTACTGACATGTGGAATCTGAAAGGACAGAATGAACTTCTTTGCAGAATATACACTGACTCACAGACTTTGAAAAACTTATGGTTTCCAAAGGAGATAGTTTGGGGGGGTGGGGGCATGCGCTGGGGGTGTGGGATGGAAATACCTTAAAACTGGATTGTGATGATCATTGTACAACTATAAATGTAATAAATTCATTGAGTAATAAGAAAAAGACACCCTTGTGCCTCTCCCTAGGAAGAGCCCCTGCCGAGGTAACCATTGCTTGTGTTTCGTGTGTGGCTGTGGTTTTATCACTGCTTGTGTTAACTTCAGCAACAACGAGTTGCTTGATGACTGTGAAGAAAGCAGGAGCCTAATCTAGTCCTGTTCCCTTACCAGTGAGGAAACTGAGGCCCAGAGAGGGATACTGATCTGCCCAAGACTTCTCCTCTGTTACCAGCCGGCCTCCTGACTCTCAGCCTGATTTTCTTCTGAACTACAGCTGTCTCCCTCATCACACCCAGATCAAAACACTTGATGTCTGTCCCTTTCTCTACGGGCTCTGCTCTGGATTTTCCATTGCTCTAGAAAGTGAACTGAGCAATGTATTTTCATTAAAACCTGAGCATAGAGAGTTCCTGCTGTGGCGCAGTGGGTTAAGAATCCGTCTGCAATGGCTTGGGTGCCTGCCGAGGCCCGGGTTCGATCCCTGGCCCGGCACAGTGGGTTGAAGGATCAGGCATTACTGTGGCTCGGATTCAATCCCTGGCCCAGAAACTTCCGTATGCCGAGGTACGGACATAAAAATTAAAAAAACAAAATGCTGTGAGTTTCATATGTGGTCCTACAAGAACGTCAGCCCCACCAAGGCAGGGATGTTATCTGCTTTGCTTTTCACTGATGCCCAGCACTTAGACCAGTGTCTGGCATGTTACAGCTGTCACCTCAGTGACCCCACTCTGGAATCACAGTCTGTTGGAGATGATGTTCTGAGCACAAAGTGCGCCAAATGGCGGACATTTCAGGGTTTGGCTGGGGAGTCATTTGAGATTCGCCCTCCCAAATTCGGAGAGCTATGCTCCCCAATCTCATCCTAAACACCCACCCCATTGCCCCGGCTGGACCTGCTATATCACGGAGTCTCTCCCCTTTCTTTTACTGCCCCCCAAAACATCTGGTGGAACCTCGTGCAGGGGTTTAGGAGAACAGCATATAAGACCCTTCCTCCCTCTTGGCCTCAGCCTGGCATCACCCTCAGCTGTTTTTCTGAGGATGTTGGTTTTAAGCTCCAAGCCTGCATTCTCGCATGCTTCCTAAACATCTCCTCCTGTGTGGTGGTTGTGGGTTGAATTGTGTTCCCTTAAAAGACATACTGAGGACACCTGCGAATGTGAGCTTATTTGCAAGGCAATCAATACTGGGTCCTAAATCCAATGGCTGATGTCTTTATAAGAGGGAAATTTGGATGCAGACACCGAGAGAATGCCACACAGGAAAACTAGAAGCTATGCCTGGCCACCTGCTTTGATGGTAGATGAGTCAGCACTTTGTAAGGGCAAAGGATGCTGAAGACTTCTCACGGAACATCTGGGAACCAACTGGGATTGGCTGGTAGTCTTCCAAAGGAGTAGACCAGGAGTTCCCATCGTGGCGCAGTGGTTAACGAATCCGACTAGGAACCATGAGGTTGCGGGTTCGGTCCCTGCCCTTGCTCAGTGGGTTAACGATCCGGCGTTGCCGTGAGCTGTGGTGTAGGTTGCAGATGCGGCTCGGATCCCAAGTTGCTGTGGCTCTGGCGTAGGCCGGTGGCTACAGCTCCGATTCAACCCCTAGTCTGGGAACCTCCATATGCCGCAGGAGTGGCCCAAGAAATAGCAACAACAACAACAACAAAAAGACAAAAGACAAAAAAAAAACAAAAACAAAGGAGTAGACCAGAGATTGGAAATGCAGAGAGACTGAGGGCAGATGAAATGACAGCTGGAGAGTGCCACACCCATGTCAGGGAACAATGACAGGGGAGAAAGACCAGGGGTGAGTTAGGAGCAGTTTATCTTCCAAGAACCCACAAAATTTCCCATGAGGGAAACAGGGGACCAGCCAGGAGGAGGCTTCAAACTGGCGTGAAAGTGCCTGTGTCGGAAAGTCGCAAAGCAGGCTCTACCAAACAAGTTTTGAAGTTGCTATTTTGGTTCAGCAGGTCTTAATCTACTGACACAGTGTCTGTGAGGATGTGGGTTCGATCCCTGGCCTCGCTCAGTGGGTTAAGGATCCAGCGTTGCCCCAAGCTGCAGCGTAGGTGGCAGATGCAGCTTGGATCCAGCATTGTTGTGGCTGTGGTGTAGGCTGGCAGCTCCAGCTCCGATTTGACCCCTTGCCTGGGAAGTTCCATATGCCACAGGTGTGGCTGTAAATAAATTAATAAATAAATACAAGCTTTATTGTGGAAAATATAGAACCTATCTGCGAGTAGAGAGAACGCTGTAATGGATTCCTACGTGGCATTGCTCAGTTTCAGCCATTACCAGCACATGGGCAGTCTAGTTCCATTTGCACTTCTACCACTTTCTTTTCCTCTTAATGGACTGGACGTTTTAATTATCAAGTGAAAAATTTTTTGTTACACAAGCAGATGAGAACTTTTTAAGCGTCATTTTGGTACTGTGTGGTTTCCACTCTCTGTGCTGTAATTATTGCAAGGTCATGATCTCTTTCCTTCTGACCTCACGCAAGATGCTGGCCATGGAGGTCATCTGGGAACAATCATACACCAGGTAGATGGGCAATGACGACAATGACAATGAGGATTGCCAGCATCAGAAAGTAAGTGGACAATGGCCTGTGTGTCATTGGTGACATGTAGCTGGCATAGAGTGGCATATGGTGGTATGTCGGTGGAGGGCAGTAACATGAAGGTGTGCGTGGTACTTGGGTGGGAAATTGGTTGGCACACAGGTGGGGGCCAGGGCGAGAGATGTGCGGGTGTTGGCTGGTTCACTCGGGGCTCAGGGTTTGTAATGATTTATCTGATGTGCCCTCTCCTGTGCCTCCCCTCCCAGTGGCTGACTGCATCTCATGCATACCAAGGTTCTTATCACATCAAGAATTCATAATCATCCCAAAATATTCAATGGGGATATGAAATATTTACACACGAGGCACCAGATGATGAAATGAAATGAGCCCATCCCCAGACCCCGGCAGAAACCTCTTTTCTGCAGTGATAGCAATGGGGCTGGGAAGTAGGGGTGTCTCCACTTCCCCATCTCTCCTCCCAGAGCTCTGGGGCCCTCAGGGCCCACATATTATGTGTCCCTGTTTGGTCGGGGGAGAAGAGGGTCTCCAGAAATCTCCATGCTGTGTCCGTGGGCATCTCTCCTTCTTTCTGCCCAGGAGGGCAGGGCTTGTCCTCTGTCGCAGGAACCCTAAATCTTGGGAATGGAAGCATTGATAGAATTGTCATTCTCTCCACCTGATGCTGCAGGAATCCTTTGTCTGCTTGCTTAACTCCACCAACAGGGAGCTTATTACCCTTATTTAATAGCTGGTGAGTTGTGGTTAGAAAGCTAGTTATGGTAGTGAAGTGCCTGCCAATTTGACTCACTGACCCCCTTCAGCTCCCTCTGAGGGTCACCTTGTTCATCCCTCTGCCGGTCTGGGTCCTTAGTGTCTTGAGGTCCCCAACTCTGCCAGCCGCCCCTGACTGGGGATGCCCTGGAGCACAGATGGGCCCCCTGAGCAGCCGTAATGGCCTTGTCTGTTTAATTAGCATGCAATTAGCCTAATGCATTTTTTAACATCACACCAGAGCTGCTCGTCAATCACCTGCATCTGGGAACAGATAGCCAACCTGTACAGCCGGGAGGAAGAAGGTCTTCTCAGTGACTTTATGGGTGCACAGCACCTCCAGGGGGTTACAGAGCAGTCTGAAGGGCTGTGCCATGGTGAAAGGCTCAAAGTCCTTCCCTCCAGCTTCCAAGAGGATGCTCAGGCCTCCGTTTCCCCAATTGCAGCTCTGCCCCCTACCTGGGCCAACAGAATTGGCCATGGCTTTCCGCTAGTATTTTATTATTTTTATTTATTTATTTATTTTTGGCTTTTTGGGCCACACCCACAGCATATGGAAGTTCCCAGGCTAGGGAGCTAAATAACAACATCAGATCTGACCTACACCACAGCCCACAGCAACACCAGATCCTTAACCCACTGATCGAGGCCAGGGATTGAACCCTCAACCTCATGGATACTAATCGGATTCTTACCGCTGAGCCACAACAGGAACTCCCCTGTTAGGGATGTTGATTCCTCAAGTGCACATCAGGCTAGAAATCCTTTGATGAAGTACCCTGTCTCCTTTCTTCTCTCCTGTCTTCTCCTCACTCCACCTGGAATTCCCAGCCAAGAACTTGGATCCAGAACAGAAAGAGCTCTGGACTGGAAGTCACTGAATGCATGTGTTATATTGCCCCAGGCATGTCTTCTGGCACAAGCTGTCTTCTGGTAGAATCTGTTTCCACCACAGTGGAGTGGAGAGGACAGACGCTTGCAAGCTAGATCAGTGTAATTGATTTCAGCTCTGCCATAGCCTAGCTGCATGTCTTAACCTCTCTGAGCCTCCATGTCCTCAAATGCAAAGGAATTGTAATAATATCTACCTTATAGTGTTGGTGGGAGAATTAAATGAGTTAATACAATGCCAGCACTTACAGAAACTTAACACACAATGCCTCTTTCCCTCTCTCCCTCCCTCCCCCTTTCTCTTCCTTCTCAGAATGTCTTGAATTCACACCACTCTGGCGACTTTGCTGGTATGGAGATGAGACAGTGGATCCCCGGGAAACAAAAGACCCCTTATTGTCAGTGCTGGGTGGAACCCTGGGTGGGGAGAGTTGGCGTTTGTGCTGGGTGGGGAGGGTAGCCTTGAGTGGATGGGGCAGGGCATCCCTGATTGACACATCTTCCATGAGGATAAACTAGAATGTGACACTGTTACTGTCAGACCCTGAGCATCACAACACGGATGAGCCTAAATATTTCATGGTCAAATTCATCAATAATGGAGACCGAGACTAAATTACATAACTGTCACCTTTCTGTTAAATAATATTTTCTGCAGGGGGCAGGGAAGGGACCACGGAGGCCCTTATTGCAAGTCATGAATGATTTAGGCCAGCAAAAAAAGGGATCAGGAAGAGAGGAAGGGAGAGGGATTTTCTAGGATCGCCTAACTCATTATCCATCCAGGGATGGATGGAGGGAACCTGAAAGGTGTGAGGGTCTTGGGGGAGGGGGCACTGGGCGTACCTACGGGAAGACTGTGGGGGCGGAGACACAATCTCCAGAGCCAGAAGGGGTGAGTAGCCTGCTAACCTGAGACTCACTGTTAGGCTGTTTCTCTTCTAGGGAGACGGACATAAAGAAGCTCGGAGACAACCAGAAATCAGCAGCTTTGTCTCCCCATCAAATAGAGGTACACTGAGCACAAGGGCTTGTCTCTCCCATCAGACTGAGGGCATCCTCCTCCCTCAGAATCCGAGCCCTTGGAGTTCCCCTGTGGCTCAGCAGGTTAAGGATCCTGTGTTGTCACTGCAGCATCTTGGGTGACTGCTGCAGCTCGGGTTCAGTCCCTGGCCTGGGAACCTCTTCAGGATGTGGGTGTAGCCAAAAAAAAAAAAAAAAAATTGGAGTTCCCATGTGGCTCCATGGGTTAAGGATCTGGCATTGTCACCATAGCAGCTTAGTCTCTGCTATGGCATGGGTTCGATCCCTGGCCCAGGAACTTGTAGGAATGCTGTGAGTGCAGCCAAAAAGAAAAAAACAGGAGCCGTTGTAGACAGGAGCTGTGTCCCCCCAGGAAGCTGGGGGCTCCCAAGATCAGGGCCTATGCCTTCCTCAGCAGAGAGCTCCTTGAGGACAAGGGCACCCTTCAAGGCAGGGCCGTGACGCTTCAACAGACCCAGGCTCCCCAGTGGCCTGGACATGATCTGACGTCTGCCCTGATGTCAGAGTAGGGGTTCCGGAGGGCAGGCATTCTGTACCCCCAATCAGAGTGGGTCCCTCCCGGCAGGAACGGTGTCTCCCCCTTCAGACTGGGGTCTTCCTGAGGTCCTGGCCTGTGCCGTCTCCGTCTGACTCAGGAGCTGGGGGACAGAGGCTGTGTCTCCACTCCAACGGGATGCTCCCTGAAGGAGGTGTCTGAGCCTTTCCCCTCACCTCCCTTCTGTGCTCAGTGGAGGGAAGGGCAGAGGCCTGGCAGCCTTGTCCTGGGGCCTTGGCAGCAGCGGGTGGGCTCCCCCTCCCCATGAGGAAGCCCCAGTGGGCCTGTGTGCAGACCCACCCTGCCCCGCCAGCCCTCTGTGGGAAGGGTGAGGGCTGGGAGCGCCGTGCCCGCTAAGTGTATAATTACACACTACTTGGGGTAATTTTCCTCTTCCTCAAGAAGCGCACGTTGGCCCTGATTTTCCTATCTGCAGATTGTAAGCTCGTAATTAGCAGCAAATTACCCACACAAGTGACAAATTTTTGTGCTTTCAAGTAAACAGACAAAATACCCACGGTTCATAAATTGCCTCTCGGTGCAGCAGGCACCTGGCTCCCAGCGATGCCCAGCCTGCCCACACGTGGTGGCGAAGGCGGTGGAGAGCTGGTGTCAAGGCCGAGGCTGCAGTCAGAGGGTTAAGTGTTGACTGGCTTGCCTTCGGGATCAATCTTTCCTGCTCACTGGCCAGCACCACCGGGTCAGAATCCTAGGGCTGGGTCAGCTTCAGGTCTCTGACAGGGATGCAGAGCACTAGGGTGGCAGCCTCAGCCGCTAGGATAAGAAATAAGTCCCCAAATCCTCATCTGTTACCCAGGAGCTCATGGTAATTGGTTGTGTGGTTCTTTTTTGCTTTTTTTTTGTTTGTTTTGCTTTTTAGGGTTGCACACTTGGCATATGGAGGTTCCCAGGCTAGAGGTCAAATCGGAGCTGCAGCCACTGGCCTAGGCCACAGCCACAGTAAAATGGGATCCGAGATGTGTCTGCAACCTACACCACAGCTCACGGCAACGCCGGATCCTTGACCCACTGAGCAAGGCCAGGGATCAAACCCACAACCTCACGGTTTCTAGTCGAATTCATTAACCACTGAGCCACGATGGGAACCCCCTCTTCAATGCTCTTAAACTCCTTAATACCATCCAAAAATTATGCCCCAACCCTCCTGCAGAGGAGATGCCTTGCTACAAGAGGCAAATAGGGTCTAAATTTATACACCCTGCCACGCTCTCTGATCTCAGGTACTCCTGTTTAGAATGGGGTTATTAACCCTCATGTCTTCAGGCTGAGGAGAGGTAACGTTTGCAAGATGCCAGCCCCAAGCATCTGTTACCTGTGGGCACAATGGTACCACAGCTGTGATCAGTGTTATTGTCTCTTGTAACTGTTACTTTGGTGGCTCCCAATGAAACAACCTCCAGGAATCACAGCTTGTGTAGCCAGTCCCCTCTTACAGTGACTCTGGGCTGGCCTGAGACCTGCTATAATCAGTAGAATATGGTGGAAGTGATTTGGGTCAATTCCTGGCCTAAACCTTAAGAGGCCTGGCGGTCCTGGTGTGCTGGAGCTGGTTCGTACCTGCTTGCAAGAGCTGACTGCTAAATTTGCAGGAATTTTGTGAACTGATTGACATCAAGCTGGTAGCTTGAAATTAGTCTTCCTTTCTTTTTCTTTTCTTTTGTGTGTGTGTGTGTGTGTGTGTGTGTGTGTGTGTGTCTTTTTGTCTTTTCTAGGGCTGCACCCGCAGCACGTGGAGATTCCGGGCTAGGGGTCCAATCAGAGCTGTAGCTGCCAGCATATACCAGAGCCACAGCAACGTGGGATCCGAGCTGTGTCTGCAATCTACACCACAGCTCACAGCAACGCCGGATTCTTAACCCCCTGAGCAAGGCCAGGAACCCTAGTTGGATTCGTCAACCACTGGGCCATGACGGGAACTCCTGAAATTACTCTTAACGGAAGTATTCACACTATGGAAACTGGCAAATACCACAAATCAGGGACCTTCTCATCTTCTCCCCCCTCCCCACTTTCCTCCCTCCTTTCCTTCTCTCCTCCCTTCCCTCCTCCCTTCCCTCCTCCCTTTTTTTTTTGGTCTTTTTTTAGGGCCATATTTGTGGCTTATTGAAGTTCTCAGGCTAAGGGTCGAATCAGAGATGTAGCTGCTGGCCTTATACCATAGCCACTGCAATTTGGGATCTGAGCTGAGCCTGCAACCTACACCATGTTGTGGCTCAGTGGTAATGAACCCGACTAGTAACCATGAGGATGCCTGTTCGATCCCTGGCCGTGCTCAGTGGGTTAAGGAACCGGCATTCCCTTGAGCTGTGGTGTAGGTCACAGAGGCAGCTTGGATCTGGCGTTGCTGTGGCTGTGGTGTAGGCCGGCAGCTGTAGCTCCGATTTGACCCCTAGCCTGGGAACTTCCATATGCATTGGGTGTGGCCCTAAAAAGCAAAAACAAAGACAAACAAACAAAAAAACAAAGTCTTGGGCTACTTCAGCACACATCCATAGATAGAACTGCTGTCCTTCGTCCGGGACAGACGCTCTCTTCGTTAGGGGGCTTTGTACCCGCTTCCACATTTCCTGGGTTCCAGGAAGTCTGGAGGAGAGGTGCCCAGGTTTCCACACCCCAACGGAAGTGGCCTTATTTGCCCAGAGCCACCCTGATCTCCCAGGGATCCCAGACACACCCCTCCCCCACCCCCTATAAACAAGTACGGGGGAGGCTGGTGTGGAGCTGACAGAGCAAGAGTTCCCTCCCTTCCCTGTTGACATTTGGAAAGGACAAAATTAGGAGGAAGGTAAATGTTACTCTCCTCTTCTCCTGGGGACCAGGGAAGAGAGAGGCTGACCCACGGTTCTGATGGTTCCAAGTCTGTGCAGATCTGGAGTGCTGGGCATGAGGTCACTGAGGGCTGAGGGGGGGTGGCTGCTGGTGAGCCTGGCAACCTGCAAATACTGGGCCCATCCAGTTTTCCCAGTCAAGGGTGCAGATCTGCAATCCGAGATTCCTGACAGCCACCAACTAGATGGGTTTGGGAATGGGAAATTGGAATCCTGAGAATTCTTGGAAATTCCTGAAATCATTCTGTATTTTGTACTTTCCATAACACTGTATTTGTGTGTTTTTTTAAAAAAATGAGTACCCCTGGAGTTTCTGCTGTGGTGCAGCAGGTTAAGATCTGGCATTGTCTTTTTGGAGGTGCGAGTTCAACTTCTGGCCCAGCGCAGTGGGTTTAGGATCCTGTGTTGCCCCAGCTGTGAATAGGTCACGGCTGTGGCTTGGATTCAATCTCTGCCCCCAGGAATTTCCTCATGCTGTGGGTGTGGCAAAAAAAAAAAAAAAAAAGAGTGCCCATCAATAATAAAGAGCAGGAAATATTTCCTTTCCAATAGGATTATGCTAAAACTTTCAGAGGTCTTTTGTTTAAAAAAAAAAGAAAAGATTGTGAAATGCATGATCCATTATCACAGGCATGCCTCATTTTATTGTGCTTTGCTTTACTGTGCTTCGCAGATATTGTATTTTTACAAATTGAAGGAAGTTTTGTGGCAACCCTGTGTCGACCAAGTCTATCAGCCCTGTTTTTCCAATAGCATTTGCTAGCTTTGTTTCTCTTTGTCACATTTTTGGTAACTCTCACAATAGTTCAAGCTTTTTTGTCATTATTATATATATATTTTTCTTTTTACAGCTGCACCTGCAGCATATGGAAGTCCTCAGGTCGAACTGGAGCTGCAGCTGCCGCCTTAGGCCACAGCCATAGCAATGCCAGATCTGAGCTGCTTCTGCCACCTATGCCACAGCTTGTGGCAACGAGGGATCCTTAACCCACTGATTGAGTCCAGGGATTGAACCCACATCCTCACAGACATTATGTTGGGTTCTTAACCTACTGAGCCACAATGGGAACTCCTATCATTATTATGCTTGTTATGGGGATCCGTGATCAGTGATCTTTGATGTTACTGTTATAACTTGCTGATGGCTCAGATGATGGTCAGCATTTTTTAGCAATAAAGTATTTTAAAGTTAAGGTATATATATATTTTTAGACATAATGCTATTGCACATTTAATAGACTACAAAATATTATAAATATGGCTTTCACATGCATTGGGAAACAAAAAATTCATGTGACTTTTGCTTTATTACAATATTTACTTTATTACCATGGTCTGGAACCAAACCTTTAATATCTCTGAAGCACACTATACCGTGAATCAATATATTTTGACACAACTACATATTTCAATAATACGGAAATCTGATACCTTCCTGATATGGGTATTTGAAAGATAAAACATTACAATAAAGGAACATTAAAAATAAATAAATAAAGGAACATTAACACAAAATTTAATGCCAAAAGTCATTAAAATGGAAAGATATGAATATTTAATATTAAAAATTTTATTCTCGGAGTTCCGATCATGGCTCAGTGGTTAACGAATCCGACTAGGAACCAGGAGGTGGCAGGCTTGATCTCCGGCCTTGCTCAGTGGGTTAAGGATCTGGTGTTGTCATGAGCTGTGGTGTCGGTCACACACACGGCTCGGATTCCACGTTGCTGTGGCTGTGGCATAGGCTCGTGGCTGCATCTCCAATTGGACTCCTAGCCTGGGAACTTCCATATGCCACGGGTGCGGCCCTAAAAAGACAAAAAGACCAAAAAAAAAATTATTCTTAAAATGAAAAAGTTAAAACCCATGAAGCATTAATTGACCTGAGGGTTTTGATCTTGGTTTTGCAAAAACATTCCAGACATAGAAAAAAAAAAAACCCAAAACTGTCGTGTTGACATTGTTTGAATTGTCAGGAAAATGTCCAAAAGTGCCCTCAGTTTGAGTGTTGGGACACATGTTGCTTCATATAAGCTCATTTTTTCAGCAATCTCTCCCTGATTTTCTTTTGCCACTGAAATTGATACTGCCTTTACTCTTTCAGATTTTAGATCAGTCTCCGATTTTTTGTCTGAGAATTCCACACATTCCTATTTTCTTCTCTTTGCATTTCTTCCATGGTGAATGTTCAAGCGCTGGAAAAAGCCAGTGATCATGACTGGGGGTACCTGAAGAATGTGACATTCATATCCCAAAGTTAACAGGATGGCACGTACCACATTGCCAATTTAAGGGCTTATTTTGCTTTCAGAGCTTATTTCTTGGAATATCACTCAGGATTTGTGTAAAGTATGCTATGCATATAAACTTATTAATATTTATTCTGTTTGTGAGAATGACTCACCTTTGGCAACATTCAGGGCTACCAGCATACACTGATATAATAGCAACAGTACAAGCAGGATTGACTGATTAGATGGTAAAATTCCCCCAGTGAGCTCCTGTCCCAGTTCCCAGAGACCCCGACATTAACCTTCAACTCCAAGAATCGGGTTTTCAGCTTTTGCTTTCAATTTGACACCATTCCTTCAAACCAGTAGGATCTCTATGTTGATTATGAAGCTTTAATGCAAGTGGGGGAATGTTAATATTTTTCCCATTTTTCAGTTTTTCTTGACTGACTTCTTGATTTGGGATTTGAGAAAGAAAATTTCTAGAAATGAAGGAATGACATGGCTGTGTTGTAATGTCTACAGCATGGCTTGAGGGACCCAAGCTTTTATCCAAGGAACATGAATTCTATCTTTTTTTTTTTTTTTTGGTCATTTTAGGGCTGCGCATGTGGCATATGGAAGTTCCTAGGCTAGGGGTTGAATTGCAGCTGTAGCTGCCAGCCTGCAGCACAGCCATAGCAACGCCAGATCCAAGATGTGTCTGCAACCTACACCACAGCTCATGGCAACGCTGGATCCTTAATCACTGAGTGAGGCCAGGGATCAAACCCACATCCTCATGGATACAAGCTGCGTTTGTTACCCCTGAGCCACAGCGGGAACACATGAAGAGCATGAACTCTTTGCGGCATATGGAGGTTCAAAAGCTAGGAGTCTAGTCCGAGTTATAGCTGCTGGCCTACATCACAGCCACAGCAACACCAGATCTGAGCTCCCTCTTCAACCTACACCACAGCTCTCGGCAATGCCGGATCCTTAACCCACTGAGCCAGGCCATGGATCAAACCCAAAACCTCATGGTTCCTAGTTGGATTTGTTTCTACTGTGCCACAACGGGAACTCTGAGCATGAACAGTTGACATGTCTGCCCTTGGGTGGGACTCCGCTGCCCAGAGGTTCATTGTAGATGGCGCTGGACTGGTTCTTTTCAGTAAAAAGAACACCCAACCTCACGGGCTCCCCAGTTCTCCTCCTCCTCTGCTGAGCTTTTACAAGGCAATGTTCCCCAGGACGTGTTTTTAGCCCTTTTCTTGTTTTCATGCTCTTTTGGGGCACGCCATCTATGATGCTGCTTTCAATGAAACTGATGAAACTGCAATTCACATCTCCAACCCAGATCTCTCGCACTCTTTTACCTAAAGACCCCTTTGTAAGTTTTTGGTTTGCTAGCTGCATGGCTCCAGACTTCGCTATCTTAGAAGTCTGAATATCCACCATAAGAATACTTCTAGCAGGGGGCAAAATAGTTCCAGTGAACTGGAAGGTGAGTTGCCAGGCCCTTTAGGTTTCTCATGCTTAAGGGGGATAGTGCTGACTGGGGTGACCGACCTTAACAACCAGCGGGAGACAATGGGGCAGGGAGGTGTATGCAGCATCTCCTAGTTATTCTAGGTCGAGTGGTAAAAGTTAACAGAAAACCACAGCAAGTCCACACAGGCAGCATCATCAAAGGCTCAGCCTTCTCCAGACAGAAGATTAAGGCTGTCCCACCACATAAAGAACCCTGATCAACTGAGGCTCTTATGAAGGGCAAATGGGAGATGGGATGAAATGACAAATACTGGGCTTGTGATTAGACACAGAAACATAGAACTATAGTATCTACTTATATTGTAAACTTTGCTTTGTGATGAATACATTGATCTATTTTAATAAAAATTCCATTTTTTCTTCCCCATTCCCATTCCTTATTATTGTTACAGGATGTTTTTGATGATTATATTTGCAATTTGTTGCATGGATTATAGAATATCAACATGGGATCATGATGGATTTAGAAGAAGGATGAATATCCCAATTATGCCAGTGTTATTACTGTGTGAATTTGGGTTGGAACCCCTTTGAGCAAAAAGGTAAGTTTTCATTAGTGAGGAATGATTACATTATGTTAGGTGGAAGCAGGTTTTGGTGGTGGTGGTGGTGGGTAAGTTTAAGAATGGAAGAAGTGTAGAGTTCCTGCTGTGGCACAGTGGATGAATTCTTCTGCAGCAGCTCAGATCGCTGTGGAATCCCGGAGTTGATCCTGGCCTGACACAGTGGATGAAGGGATCCGGCATTGCCACAGCTGAGGTGTGGTTCACAGCTGCAGCTTGGATTC
Source organism: Phacochoerus africanus (assembly GCF_016906955.1). Taxonomy (NCBI): domain Eukaryota; kingdom Metazoa; phylum Chordata; class Mammalia; order Artiodactyla; family Suidae; genus Phacochoerus; species Phacochoerus africanus. The sequence goes on along the minus strand of NC_062552.1, from coordinate 34,509,097 downwards.
AATCCCTGGCCTGGGAACTTCCATATGCTGCGTATATGGCTATTTAAAAAAAAAAAAGGAAAAAGAGTGGAGGAAGTGTGTATGTTGATCTTAGGCAGCCAAGAGGTGGATTAGATTGGACATTTGTTGTCCTTCTTGGGTGCCTAGGACCTTTAAAACTTCTTCCTGGAGTTCCCGTCGTGGCGCAGTGGTTAACGAATCCAACTAGGAACCATGAGGTTGCAGGTTCGGTCCCTGCCCTTGCTCAGTGGGTTAACGATCCGGCGTTGCCGTGAGCTGTGGTGTAGGTTGCAGATGCGGCTCGGATCCCGAGTTGCTGTGGCTCTGGTGTAGGCTGGTGGCTACAGCTCCGATTTAACCCCTAGCCTGGGAATCTCCACATGCCGAGGCAGCGGCCCAAGAAATAGCAAAAAAAAAAAAAGACAAAAAAAAAACCTTCTTCCTTTATTTGGGCCTTCCATAGCTTATGTATCTCCCTTTCCCCTAAGTAGAAGCCAGAACTCATTTTCCCAGGATGCCTTGCACCAGGTATGTAACTTATTAGCTAACGTTTATTGAGTGCTTGGGTTGCGCCAGACACTGTGCTAAGCATTTTTCCTTCTATGTCTCAATTCTGACAACCACTTTATGTGCTAGGTACTTTCATTAGCCTCATAGTGAAGACAAAGAAACTGGGACTCAGAGAAGTTAAGTAACTTGTCCAAGATCACACAGCTAATAAATGGTGGAGCTGAAATTAATCAGTAAGTGGTGGACCTGGACTGCAGTGACTGTGCTAATTTATTATGTTTGTTCGTTTTTTGCCTTTTTAGGGCCGCACCTGTGGCATATGGAAGTTCCCAGGCTAGGGTTCGAATCAGAGCTATAGCTACTGGCCACAGCTACAGCAGCTCGGGATCCAAGCTGCATTTGCGACCTACCCCACAGCTCACAGCAACACCGGATCCCCGACCAAATGAGTGAGGCCAGGGATTGAACTCACATCCTTTTGGATACTAGTCAGATTCGTTTCTGCTGCTCCACAACGGGAGCTCCCAACTGTGCTAATTTTAACCATCAGCCTCCAGGTGACATCTGTGTTTGATGGGAGAACACACGGATAATGTCATTATTATCTCTATGTAGCAAAGATATCACACTAGGAGCTTGACAGAGGAGAACTTAGTGAGATCCAGGGAGACTTCTGGGAGGAGATGTTGCCTGAGCTGAGTCGTGAGGCAGGTGGGGGAACTGGTTAGACAAAGGAAGCTGGGCAGGACACTCCAGACTGTGGAAACTGCATGTGCAAAGGGCCAGAGGAATGAACTGGCATGACTGAACTAGCCATACTGCAGTGTGGGTGGGGAGAGTGGGGGGAGGAAGGCCCGGCCCAGATCTAGCAGAGCACTAAGTGTGCTAAGCTGAAGAGTTTGCACTTGATCCTGGAGTCTGTGGTGAGCCACAGAGGGATTTTCAGTGGATTTGCAATTCGGAAATCTCCGGCAGAGCGGGAGGATGGTTTGCAGGGTGTGTAGGCCAGATGCAGGCAGCTACCAGGAGCCCTTTGCATAATTCAGGTGAGAAATGAGCAGGGTCACACTGCAGAAGCAGTGGCGATGGGGTGATGGGAAGAGGAAGCGGATGCAGGGGATGGAAATGAGAGATGTGGAGGAGGTGGACTGCAGGACTTGAATGTGGATTTAGAGCGGGGAGGAGGAGCTCAGGATTTGGTCCCAGGTGTCTGCATGGGTGATGAGAAAACGGTGAGCCATTCACTGAGAGAAGAAACGCAGGAGGAAGAATGAGGTTGTGTTACGCAGAGAGGTGGGCAGCCTTAGGAAGCCCAGGGGAAGAAGATGCAGCTAATAACAGCTAATGATTACTAAGCGCATCCAGCACACTGGGCCCTGTGCTGAGAGCCAGCCTCACGGGGTCTCCGGGAGATTACATGAGTTCATGGTTCAGAATAGTGCCTCTCACCGAGGAAGCACTCTGGAAGAAACTGCTATTATTATTACTATTACTAGCTTTGTTTTATAGGCAGGGAAACTGGGGCTTAAGGAGGTGAGGCAGCTGGTCCAAGTCACACAGACAAGCAGCTGCAGCTTGACTCCAGGGCAGTGTCCTTGACCTTACACCACGCTGCCTGCAGGCTGCAGAGGGTAGGTGATGATCAGAGCTGGGGGGTGGATGAGCTCACATGGGGGGATCATGAAAGGAATAAAGGTAGGAGCCCAGAGCCGTGGCCCAGGGAACCCTGACACATCAGTCCCCAGTGCCCACACTTTAATTACATATTGCTCCCCCCTAGAGGGTTCCCAGCACATTCCTGCCTCCCATCCAAGAACCTCTACTTCAGTCATTCTAGAAGAGTCAAGGTCTTGGGCTGACCTTGAGAGACCCCAGAGCTGACAGTGAATTCCTTCAGCACAGGAACAATGCTGAGTGTCCTTCCCTGAAAGGTGACGGGGAATGTGGTGCCTCTGAAAGGGTCGTGGCAAAGGTTGAGATGATGGCATACAGGTGCTCCTTTAGCTTAGTCATCATTGTTATTATTGGCCATTATCGTTACTGTCATGGGTGCTCATGTTTGAATCTCCAAGGTTTAGCACAGCGTCTAGGACTTAAACACCTGAGATCAGCACACCTTGGTTCTCGTCCCACTTTCCCCTTGGATGAGTCACTCAGAGCCTTGGTCTCACCTGCAGACTGGAGACACTAACTCCTACCTCCCAGGGTTCCTAGGATTAAATGAAAGAACAGGAATCTGATTTTGAGGACTGCGTGGTGTGTTCTACAAAGCCAGTGCACGCTCAGGCTCTGCGTGGCTTCCCTGAAGGCGGCTGCATTGGCAGCCGACCAGGGACAGTGAAAGGGAGGCTGCCTTGAACTGGAGGGAAGCTCAGCATCTTGTCAGACAAGCGGGGCGAGGCTGGGATCACTGGGAGGACGAGGGCCAGGCGTGGGCCGCCACGGGCTCGCCAGCTCCAGGCGGGATTGTTAAGGCGAATGGACTTTGGCCTCCCCCACGCCTGGCTGGTTTGGTGCTCAGTGGTGCTGCATCCTGTATGTTCGCCTCTGCACACCCGTGTGTATGTGTCCAAGGGAGGCTCAGCTGTCTCCCAGAGTGAGGAGGTGGCAAATATTACAGCTGGGAGAAGCCTCCTCTTAGGCGCCGTGGAGAGAGTTGGAGTACTTGAAGCATTCGGATTTGCTTGGGTGTCCTGCTGTCTGTAAGCCCTGCACGTGTGCATATGTCTGTCTGAGCTGCTAAACAGTACCAACGAGCCCTGCTTGAAATAATGTCGGGGCCAGTGGGAATGGTGAGGCCAGCCAGATGGTTACATGCCACGGCGACCCCTGGTGACAACAATGGCGGTGGTGTTGAGGGTGGGTTGATGGTGGCCTCTTGGCTGCCCCTGTCATGCACAGTAGACATCTTCCCCATAGGTCAGGCTCTTCCTTAAGAAAGGATGGAGGCGGCGGGGAGGGGGCAGCCTCACGTCTCAGTACCCAGTGTTCAACCAGCAGCCTCTCCCTGACAATCCAGCTCTTGCAATATCAATTTTTTTCTTTCAGAAAGCAGTTCATTTTTGCTGTGTGCTTGGGAGGTAATAGGTGGGGAAACCTCCCTGCTATGGCATTTTTCTTTAAGTGGCGTGAAGACGCTCTGCCTGACCCTCCCTCACACCTGGACTAGAAACTGCTCCCACCATTCAGAACACCCTCCTTTCAAGCTGACATCTCACCTCTCCCTAAAGGCTCAGCTCAAAAGCACCTCCTTCATCATGCCTTCTTATGCCGAGCATGACAGAATTAAATTCTCTGTTCTTGGTGCTCCTAGGTTGCAAAGACAACTGTGTAGGAGTCCAGCCTGGCTCTGTGGCCAACAAATCTGGGGCGCCAAAGTGACACTGTATATTGGGCCAATGCCCTTCTCCGGTTTGGATGGTGGATTTTGGGGGTTCAGCTTTGCGTGGCCCAGGATACTGAGGCCTGGTTCAGTGGCCTGTTAGTAAATGTTTAACAACCAGCTCTCTGGGGGAAAGGCCCTGATTTGTACCTTTCTATGATATAAATACTGCTGCCTTGGAGTTCCCGTCATGGCTCAGTGGTTAACAAACCCAACTAATATCCACGAGGACACGGGTTTGATCCCTGGCCTTGCTTAGTGGGTTAAGGATCTGGTGTTGCCGTGAGCTGTGGTATAGGCCGAAGATGCAGCGCAGATCCCGCGTTGCTGTGGCTGTGGCTGTGGCTGTGGTGTAGGCCGGCAGCTGCAGCTCTGATTCGACCCCTAGTCTGGGAACCTCCATATGCCGAGGGTGCAGCTCTAAAAAGACACACACACACAAAAAAAATACTCCCACCATAACCAATGAAAGCTACCGATGCGAAGCCACTGAAGAAGCTGAGATGTGTACAGTCAGCTCTGAGCTTGTCTGAGCTGCTTTCTGCACACAATTGCTGCCTTATATCTACGCTCCAGAAATACTGACATCAGTTAGTGCCTGGCACACAGTAGGCCCTCGATACATGTTTGAATGAATGAATGAGTACAGAATGAATTGATTGAATGGCTGAGAGCTGGATGAGTGGGTGGAAGTTAATCTAGTAGCAAGGGCGGTGGTGACTCCGGGCTTTGGCAGTGGGGGAGGAGGGAGAGAGGCTGTTCTTTGCTGGGCAGGGGCATGGGCAGCCAGCACTGGACAGATCCAAGGATCTCAGTCCCCCATCCAGAGGGACTTCCTGCCTCCCCAGGCTTCCCCCAGTTCTGAAGCTGCTTTTCTTCCTCTCATAAATAACTCGTAATGCCACCGAATGCGGTTTACTTGTTGGGGCTTTTGTTTCTTTAATCATGACAAAAGCTGCACAATGAGTTATTGGAAAAACCCAGCCCTGCTCCAGGCCAGAGAGGCTGGGTGAGCACAGAGCGGGAGGGGCAGAGCTCAGCAGCCTGGGTGGGGCAGGAGACTAAGTGATGCCCTGAAGAGAGCTCACCAGCTTGAGAGGGAATTTAAAAAGGCTTAGTGTGTCCAGGGCTTTCCAGTCCACATAGACCTTCTGAAGGAATCCTCTCTGCAAGCCACGGGAAGGTGTCATTGACATCCTGCTACTCCCAGGAGGTTCCACCCCAGGGCCTTTGTACGTGCTGTTCCCTCTGCCTAGAATGCACTTGCCACCAGATATCCATCTCCCTGCCTCCCTCCCTTCACTCAGGTCCTTGATCAAACTGAAAGCCACCTCCTCAGAGGGGCCTTCCTTGACTACCCTGTCTAAAGCGACACCTCCCCTTGTTCTCCACTCCTATGTCCTACTTTCATTTTTTCATTCTCTTTTTTATGGCCATGCCTGCTGCATGGGGAAGTTCCCAGGCTAGAGATCGAATCGGAGCTGCAGGCACGGCCACAGCAACACTGGATCTGAGCTGCATCAGTGCTTGGATGCAGTTTATGGCAACTCCAGAGCCTTAACCCACTGAGTGAGGCCAGGGATTGAACTGCATCCTCATGGACACTATGTTGGGTTTTTATCCCGCTGAACCACAACAGGAACTCCTAATTTTGTTTTTATAGCACTCATCATACTCTGATGTCTTGGGCTGGATTTCCCAGAAGCAGACCCCAAGACAAGGATTCAAGGGCACGTAGTAGTCAGTGACTCCAGGAAACACCCATGGGCAAAAGGGGAAGTGATACAGGAGAGGGGGAAGGCAGCCAATCAAGTGTGCATTATTTATCCAGTTACCACAGTGGGGGACTGGAGGCCAACCCTGCTGGGCAATCTGGAGCCTAGCGTGGGACACACATCCTGCCTGAGGGGTGAGGGAGCCAGGGTGTTGATGCACCAGACCTGTAAGTCATTGGCTGAGGGTTGCTCCCAGGGAGCTGGGGGTTCCTGGCTCTTCTGGCTACTATGTGGGCAGGCAAAGAAGGCCTTGGGCAAAAGTATCTGGATGCCAGCAATTAGCAGTCAGCCCCAGGGGCAGTGAAGCTAGTAAGAGAGGATGTAGGCTGAACACCCGCAGGATCTTCTAGACCTGCTATGACATAACAACGTTATGTTTGCCTCACCCACCAACATGGAAGGGAGGGCCTTTGTCGTGTTCACTGGTACAACCCTTGTGCCTGGAACAGTGTCTGGTAAACGTGACGTAGTTGTCGAATGAATGGATGCCCATTTGACAGATAAAGGTGGCGAGGCTCAGAGCCGTGAAGGACTGTGCCCAGATTAGACTCATCCACGATGGCAGTATTTACTGAGCACCTACTTGGTCCAGCACTTTAGTGTCTCTAACTCCAATGCCTACGTTTCCAAGGTCAAGCCCTCTCCCAGCCTGAGTCCCAGGATGGCGGGGGCGGGGACTTCCGGGACTCTCTTCCTTACCCCCAGTACATAAATGCTCCTTTGACCTGGCAAGGAGAGATCTGAGAAGCCCTCACATGAGGTTCATGCTTGAGTTGTGCAGTCAGGATCTACACTGAAATGTGATTTTGTGTTTTCCCATTTCTCTTGGAATAATGACTGACATTTCCCCTTCTTATATCCCAAGAAAGGCACCAAGATCAGTGTCTGAGTCCGGGCTTTCTGGCCTCCAGGAGCTCTGGGTTTTGTTATCAACACAGCAGGGATGCCCCGCCCAGTTAGGTTTGGGGGCGGAGGTCTCTGGAGGGGGAGCGAAGAGAAAATGGACTAGATAAGGGATGAGAAAAAACACGACTGACCAGCAGGGAGAAGGGCCTCTTCAGGCCAGGAAGGGACAGAGATTTGGGTGCTTGCGTGGGGGGCCTTGTGTCCCCCTGGCCTGCAGTGCCGGATGGGGATATTTGTGGAGGCTGAATAGTAAGTGCTAAGGCCCTGAGGGTCTCCAGGGCCCACTTGTGGTCACTGAGAGAGCTGCTGTGGAGACCTCTCAGAGCCTGTCCAGAGCAGCCCGCCAACTAGGGCCTGGCCCAGGGTTCAGGAGCCAAGGCAACAGGAGTCAATCACCATGGCAACCACAGGCCTGAGGCCTCTTTCCTGAGTCCCAGATTCTTCTATGACCCTGGAGACTCCCCCCAAAACATAACTAAGGCTGATTTCCCAGCATGCTGGCAATTGGAGGCTTGGGATCAGAGTTTACTTGACTTGAAAAAATAAAACAGTATGACATTTATTGCATGTGGATGCTGCTGAGTAAATTCAAATCTACTCTAGTGCAGAGGGACCTGAGGGCCTCTGGATGAAGGGGACTGAGCTGAGAGACACAACACCAACTTCCTGTCTGCTGGTGGATCTGGCCAGGCAAAACCCACCCCCAGTTCAGGACTCCTGACTGTTCAGAGGGCCCAGGAGACCATGGGAAAACATTAGAGGAAATTAATTTTAAAAATGTATTTGAAAATCACATTTGTTTATTTATGATTATAAAAATAATACATACTGTTTACAAAAAATGGAGGAAAATAGGCATTCCTGCTGTGGCACAGGAGGTTAAGAATCTGGTGTTCCCGGAGTTCCCGTCGTAGTGCAGTGGTTAACGAACCCGACCAGGAACCATGAGATTTCGGCCTCGCTCACTGGGTTAAGGATCTGGCGTTCCCGTGAGCTGTGATGTAGGTTGCAGATGCGGCTCGGATCCTGCGTTGCTGTGGCTCCGGCGTAGGCCCGTGGCTACAGCTCCGATTAGACCCCTAGCCTGGGAACCTCCATATGCCATGGGTGCGGCCCTAGAAAATACAAAAAAAAAAAAAAAGAATCTGGTGTTGCCACAGCTGTGGCATAGGTCACAGCTGTGGCTCAGATTCAATCCTTAGCCTGGAAGCTTCCAAATGCTATGGATATGCCCCCCCCAAGGGGGGGGTGCAGAAATAGAAACATAAAGACAGAAATGCAAATCACCCATAATAATCATTAAAAGGGTATTTGTCCTTCTGGTCTTTATTCTATATACAGCTTTTACATAATTGAGATCATATGAATATGATTTACATAATTTATATTTGGTCTATAGGGGACAAAGTTCCCTGAGCTCTGCATGGTAAACAAATGAACACACTGTCACACAAACACACACACTTACACGTTAATTTGCACAGGCAATGGAGAACAGAGCAGGGGGCAGAACATTGGATAGTAATATGTCCCCACCCTGGTAAATAGCATCCTGACCCTGAAAAGTTTGCTTCACCCTCTCTGTGCCTCAGTTTCTTATTCTGTAAAATGGGGTTAATGAAACCTCATTTACAAGCCTTCCAGCATTTTGGAGAGGGTCAAATGTGGAAGTCCTTTATCAACTGTATTAGTATCATTAGGCCATGATAAATAGAACCAGGAGCCCTAGTTTGGGCATTTTTTTTGCTGTGTGGCTTTGAAGCAATTCCTTAGGTTCTGTAGCCTTTAGCTACCTACTTAGTTAAATGAAGGCCTAGACTAGGATTTGTAATAATAAAACTAGAAATCTTTAGGGTGCTTACCATGTGTTAGGCATGGTATGGAGCACTTCATATGTTTTTAATCCCAACAGCCTTACGAGGTTGGTACTATTCTTATTGCCATTTTTCAGATGTGGAAACTGAGACACAAGAGAGGTTAGATAACTTGCCCATGGTTGCTCAGCTACTAAGCCGTGGAACTGAAGCAGAGTTAAAGATTCTTGAGACTGCTGTCAACAAAACTCCTATGATGACTGAAGTGCTCTCTATCTGCACTGTCCAGAACGGTAGTCCCTGGCTATGCGTGACTGCTGAGCACTCGAGGTGTGACTAATGTGACTGAGAAACTGAACTTCATTTTATGTTATATTTTATTTTATTTTTTGACATTTTATGACCGCACCCAAGGCATGCGGAGGTTCCCAGGTCAGGGGTCAAATCAGAGCTGTAGCCAGCGGCCTATGCCGCAGCCATAGCAACACCAGTTCCCAGCGGCATCTGCAACCTACACCACAGTTCATGGCAATGTTGGGTCCTTAACCCACCGAGTGAGGCCAGGGATGGAACTGCATCTTCATGGATGCTAGTCAGATTCATTACCGCTGAGCCACGACAGGAACTCCAAGAAATTGAATTTTTAATTTCACTTTATTTAAACTTAAATATCAGTAGCCAGTGGCTATGTGTTTGGCCAGCACAGTTCTAGAACGTCAGCTTTTGGTCCCCTTTCTCTGTGACAAGCAGCACCAAGCAGTGGTGAAGTATATAGGCTCTATAGTTTCTGGAGTCAGATTCTCTGATTGTAAAATCAGCTCTGCCACTTACTAGCTGTGCGACCTTGGGAGAGCGAATGAACCTCTCTGTTCCTTAATGCCCCACGGATGAAAACACTGAAACACAGATGAAAAACGATGAAAACACCACCTGCTTCCTAGGTAGTGGTGAGGGAAAGTGGCCTTTCGGCTGGGCATTTTATGGTTATGTGATTGTCTACTTACCTTCGGATAAGCCCTGGGTTAGGAGATGGAAACTGTGAGAGATGGGGGCTAGACTGTCCTCAAAGGGCTGAGTGGGAGGGTCCCTCAGTGTCCCCTTTCCACACTCTGGGCCAGTTGTGGCTCCTGAGCGCCCCCAGAAAGGTGGGCGTAGGGGTTCTCGGAGGAGAGCTGGAAGAACCAGATCTAGAGACGAGTTAATCAAAAAGGCAGAGAGTCCTCAGGGTTGAGGTGCGTCTGGGACGGGGCTTGGGACGGGGCTTGGGACCCCTCCCATCCCCGAGGGCACAGGGATGGGTGTGCGTGGCTAAACCCGGCGTGCTGGGGGCCAGAGGGGCCGGGGTAGGCGGGGGAGAGACGGGGCGGGTCGAGGGGAGGTACAGAGTAGGATGACGTCATGTTGTCCTGGGGTCGGGTCAGAGCAGAGGGAGCTGAAGCTTGGCCGCCACACCGCACACCCGGGGTGGGAGGTGAGCGCCATTCCTGTCGTATTCTGTGGGAATGGCGCCCCCTGGAGTTTATGCCGCGCAGCGTCCTGTCCGTGCATGCCTGTGATTATCCCACTCCACATTTCCTGGCCCTCCTAGCTCCCCCTCTTCCAGTTTACAAGGATCAAAAAGAAGTGATCACTAAAGGGAAAAAAATTGCTGGGGAACTTACATTGAAAAGGATCTGGAAGAATCACGGGCCCTGTCCTCTGGCCTGGCTGGGGGTGGGGGGGCCCTCTCCACTCCCATAGCCTCAGCTTCACTCCCCTCCTCCCCTCCCTCTTTCTCCTCACATCCCTGCCTGTCTTTTCAAGCTTGAGAACATTTGATCCCGCTTCCGAAGAGCTGTCCTGGAGAAGGTGAGAGAGACCAGCTCAGCGAAACTTGATGCCTTTCCCTGGCGTCCTGGTGGCAGATGCCAGAGGACAGAGCCACCCTCAGCCTGGTGAGCCCCCAAGCTCACCTGACTCACACCTCCCCTCCTCGAAAGCATCCCAGATTTCGGCAGCAGCGGAGGGTCACGTCCCCTGCCATTTGTGGACAGGATGACGTTCCCAGGATGTTTTGCCCCTCGCTTGCCTACTTCCCCTAGAATTTCCTTCCGGGTGGCCTGGGTACGACTCAAACATTCTTCCTCTACATTCACTATTTCTGCCTGTTGCCAGTCTGCACAATGTCTGGGTAATTTGGGCCTCCCTTATCCTGATAATTCGGCCCTTGCCCAGAGTCAGCCAGGGGAACCAACTCGGTTCATTTTAAGGAGCTGATAGGGCACAGCTACCACATACTCAGTCCTGCACTGGGGGCTGGGAGTGAGCCGAAAACTGCCCTTGAGCTCACAGCACAGGTGGAAACAGCATACCTCATAGATGCCACTCACAGGCTGGGGTAGGAGGCGACATTCACGAGACTTGAGGAACAGGTGGTGCCTCCAGAGAGGAACTGACCTCCAGCTACTCTGCCGCCCCCTTAGCCAGGTGTGTCACCCCAGGGAGGCCAATGCAGTGAGGCTGGGATGGGGCTTCTGACCGGGTGGGGCCTGGCCCCAGAGAGAGTGGGTTCTCCTCCTAGTGCGTGTTGACGGCAGGCCAGCTTCACAGACTCACATTCAAACTGGGTTCCCAGGCCCAGAGAGACAGCTGCACTGGGAGAAATAGCCAAATGCTGCCCTTGGGCTTGGATAAAACTTGGAAGGGTGCAAGACAACCAGGCTGAGGGGATGAAACAAACTTGCTGGAAGAGCCAAGAAGTCAGAGTGACCACCCCCTGCTGTCCTTGTTCCTGGTCCCATTGGCATGTACCCTGGCCATGGATACTTTATTGCAGTTAAAAGTGTCTGTTCCTGTGTCTATATCCTGGCTCCTTTATCTTCTTTTCAGAGCTGCAGCTGCCAGCCCACACCACAGCCACAGCAACAGGGGATCCAAGCCTCTTCTGCAACCTACACCACAGCTCACTCCAACACTGGCTCCATAAGCCACTGAGGGAAGCCAGGGATGGATCCCACATCCTCATGTATACTGGTCGGAGTCCTTACCACTGAGCCACAACCGGAACTCTCTGGCTCCTTTTGCACACCATGATCTATGAACTTGTAGTAGCAGTCTCCCAACTCCAGGTGAGGAGCCTGAGGGCAGGACTGTGTCTCCCCTCAGACGGGGGTGGGGGGTGGGGGTGGGGTGGCTCCCCGAGGGTGAGGGCTGCACTGTGTCTCCTCACAGGTGGGGGCTCCCTGAGGGCAGGGCTGTGTCTTTCCTCAGCCTGGGGCTCCCTGAGGAGAGGTCTCTGTCTCCCCTTTAGACCAGGGGCTCCCTGAGCATCTTTACTTGTTGGATGTCTCCAGCAGGATGCTCAGTATTTTGTAGGCACAATGCCTGGCTTAATAAATATTAAAAAAAAAAATTTTTTAATTAAAAAAAAATTTTAGGAGTTTGTCGTGGCTCAGTGGTTAACAAACCTGACCAGGAACCATGAGGTTGGGGGTTCAATCCCTGGCCTCGCTCATTGGGTTAAGGATCCGGCATTGCCGTGAGCTGTGGTGTATGTAGGTCACAGACGCAGCTCAGATCCTGCATTGCTGTGGCTGTGGCATAGGCTGGCAGCTACAGCTCTGATTCGACCCCTAGCCTTGGAACTTCCATGTGCCACAGGTGCAGCCCTAAAACGACAAGAAAAAAAAAATTTTTTTTAGGGTCGTGCCCTGGCTAGGGGTTGAATCAGAGCCATAGCTTCCAGCCTATGCCACAGCCACAGCAGTGCCAGATCTGAGCTGTACCTGTGACTTAAAACACTGCAGCTTGTGGCAACTCCGGATCCTTGACCCAATGAGCAAGGCCAGTGATGGAACACACATCCTTATGGATACTAGTTGGGTTCTTAACCCGCTGAGCCACTACAGGAACTCCAATAAATATCCATAAAATTAGCAAATAAATAGTCAAGAGACCCTTTCTTCTCCAGGCCATTTACACCCTCCCCAGACCCCCCCAGTGGGGAAGCAGAGCTGGGTAAATCAGTGCTCCTTACACCTCTTCAGAATGGAAAGACCATATGATTTCAAGCAGGTGTTAAAACCAAATTACTTTTGATTCACTGAACTGTCAGCTCAAAAAAGGTAAACAAAACCTCCCCTGTTCTAACATTGGTGTGGACAAAGGCTGCTCAGGACAGCCCAGGTGACCCTCACTTGGGAAATGGTAGCATCCAGGTCTCTGACACAGCTCACAAGGCTTTGGGGTCTGGGCACATCTGCTCATTGTGGAAACTAGAATCTCGACCACAGAGAGGGAAGACCTCACAGCAAGGCAGGGCCGGTGGTGACACAGTGGCCAGAAAGGGGGGAGGGACTCCTGTCTCTTTTGTGTCCCCCAATCCTTTCGTTCTAGGACTGGTGTGTTCGGTAATTGTTAAGCCAGTCAGTGCCTGTCTCTTTGCCTCCATTTTCACATCCGTAAAACAGGACAGGGCCACGTGTCGTAACTTATCTCACATTTTAAGGACCGAACAGGATAGTGGATGTGGAATTCCTTGGAAAATGCAAGTGTGAGTGCATCCTTGGAGAGGGTTACAAAATAATTGATAAGAGAATCCAAATAAATTGGCTTTTCAAAAGTGATTGTGGTTTCTGGTCTCACAATCTAGCCCCATAATTTTCATTGGTCAGCTTATATGACAACCATTTATATGACCCACTAAGTGCCAGGCCCTGTGCCAGGCGCAGGGGATGCTGTGGCACCCCCTTCAATCAACTCCTCACACAGGGCCAAAGTAGGCTCACTAAAAGAAAGTCAGATCCTGTCCCTCCTTTGTTCATAACCCTGCCAGAGCTCCCACTTACTCAGACTAAAACCCAACATTCTGCAATGAACGCATAACCCAAATGACCTGCTCCCTTAACCCCTCCGATCTCAGCTCCTACTACGCCCTCCTCACCTACTCAGCCGCAGCCGCAGGGCCTTTGCGCATGCTCCTCCGTCTCCCTTCGGTGCTCTTCCCCCAGATATTGGGTTTGATCCCTCTCCTCTTTAAGGTCATGACTCAAATGGCAATGAGATCTTCTCTGGACACCCTCTCTAACATTTCCGCCCTCAGATTTCCTACTCCTCCTCTGAGTTTTAATATTTTCCTTACTATCCAAATACTATGTGTAGACTGTATTGGCTGTCTCTTCACTAGAATGTTACCTCCACAAGAGCAAGGGTTCCCGTCTGTTTCGTTCACGTTGAATCTGCAGTGCCTAGGGTAGTGCCTGGCACATGGCAGGAGCTCATTAAATATTTCTTAATGAATAAATGGTGAACATATGGACAGAGTTCCTGCTCTGAATTCTGCATTCTACGAGCAGAGAGCCTGCCAGGGGTATGGGATGAGGGGGGGAGTGGAAGGGGGCTACAGCCCCTCCTTTCCAAGGGTGTCATTGTGGGATGGCAATATTACTAGTCTCCAGCAGCACGATTTATAACGGGAGTTAACTGCTTACTAATTAGCAGCTGGAACCATTAATTGGCTATTTGTTAGAGCCGGAATTAATAAACTGGTCTTTTAGTGGGGTCATAAGTCTCCCTGTTCCTCACCCCTCCCAGCCAGCCTTCCCTACCTGACCAGGAGGTGTCCTGCCCCTAGACTGAATCGATTCCTCCTGCTGCATGATTTCACACACAATTCCCCTTGCCGGGCGCTGATGCTATCCTCGCAAAGACTCTTCCTCTCTCTCCCTCTTTCCTCTTCCAGGCTCCGACTTGCTGGAGGCCAGTGAATGGAGGAAGAGGCAGAAGGTGATGGGGGAGATTTCTGGTAACACATGCTCACAACCAAAGCCCGAAGCTGCGCTGCTTGGCCAGGGTCTGGGGCTCCTGGTTCCCTGGCCTCTTATACACCCCTAGTTAGTAGCTAGCTACTTAGTCCTCCTGGAGCCCATAGGCTGGGCTTTCTCTAGGGAAAAATAATGAGGTCTTTCTTAGAACATCATGGGTGGAACCCAAGAGGTGGCAGTTAGGGGCTGACCACTGAGTCTCCAGGCAGTCCAGCCTCAGTCTGACCCTGTGCCCAGTGGCCCATTTCATGGAAGCCTCAGGTCCAGTGGCCTAGTTCTCGTGCCCTGCCCCCCAAGAGCCCAGTTTGGGGCCCAGAGAATTGTTCTCTATGCCAGAAGAGACTAGGAACACCTCTTATGAAAACATTTACTAAATGCCTTGGCCCTTACAGCTCTTCTGTATGCAACAGTGGGAAAGAGCAAGTCCTTAGAGCCCACTTCGGCCACTTGGAAGCTGCATGAAACACTAAATCTTTCTGTTATTCTATGAGAATAACAGTCCATCACCCATAGTTGTTATGAGAATGAAATAGTCAATACATGTGAAGGGCTTAGAACAGTGCCTGGCATGTGGTGTCAGCTATTACTATTATTACTCGCTTCTCTTGATCAGCCTGTGAAATAGGGATTATATTCACTTTACAGCTGGAGACACTGAAGCCTAGAGAGGTTAGGACTGGAGCTCAGGGCTCCCAAGCCTAGCGCTCTTTTCCTTCTCCTGGTTGCCTCCCTTTGTCAGACCTAGGGCTCTCTCAGAGACAGCAGGCAGGGCACACCTAGGGGAGGGAGGAGATGACAATTTACAGGCGCAGGCAAACAGGCTGTCAAGGTATTTACACTGTATACAATTAGCTGCAGAGTATTCACAAGTGGATTAGCTGCAGCAAATGTTCAACCCCATCTTGGCTAGAATTTGGTCCTCTGCTCCTCCCTCCCCTCTATTACTCCCTCATCAGGAGTCTTCTCTCTCCTCCAGGCTAGAGTAGGTGTTCAGAGACTGCAGCTGAGTCAGTTGGGTTCCTTGTCTACTAGTGATGCACCCTCAAAGCAAAAGAGGAGCAATTAACTGCTGTTTGGGGTTGGACAAGCTAACTGAAAAACAGACATGGATATGTGCTCATTCAACTCAACATGAGCAAAGCCGAGGAGAGTGGAAATTGCTGTGATCACTCCCCAAGAGCTTCCTGGAGGAGGTGATGGTTTTCAAATACTGGGCAGAAGATGACACACCCTCGATTGCTGTCATTTCCTTCTCAGACTGGGAAGGGGAGGCTCTGTATCTCTGCAGGGCAGAAAGTGGATTTGTCTCTTTGGGGGGCGGGTAGTGGGGCGTAGACAGTGTTGCAGGCTTATGTACAGAGAAACGAGACACCAAGGCTTTTTACCAGGAAGCACATTGAAGGTATCCTAGGTCCGTGGTATGATGGGGATCATTCGATCATTTTAACAAATCTTTGGCTGGCATCTGCTGGGTGCCCAGCACTAAATTGTTTTTGGTTCCCTTTGGACCTACAGGAAAGGAAGGAGCGAATAAAAAGGAGGGGATGGAGGAGGTGCAATCAAGTAGAAGTTGGCTGGAGAACAAGATTCTTCAAATGATCTCGGACTTCCTGAGACAGAAAGGGAGGTGAGGAGGTGTCACCTGGAGGCACGTCCCCCCCACGCACCCACCCCCGCCTGGAATTCCTCCTGACACCTCACACTCCTGCTGCCCCACCCGAGAAGTTGGGGGCACGTGCTCCTGTGAGGGGCAGCCCCTGGAAGGACAGGAGAAGAGGGACCCAGCAGGAAATGGGCCTAGGAAACGGATGGCTTATTTTTATTATTTGAATTTTTGTTTTGATTTACAAACTGAAACATTGTCTTTTTGGTGTCCATTCTTTTGAGTTTTGACAGATGCGTAGAGTCATAGACCACCATCACACCCCAGAGATTAAACAGTTCCGGGGGTGGGGGGAGGGTTGGTAATCTCCCGGCTTGTTAGCTGCTGCGGTTTTCCGCGCTCCCACGGGCCGCCCTAATACAATCCTGGCGCACACGCCGAGATAAATAACGGCGACAGGTGGAGCAGGTGAGATTAGCCAGACCGGGGTAGGGGGAAGCGGTCGGAGGTGCGGGGGAGGCCGCCCGCTCTGCTTCCTAGCCTTTGCCTCTCCCCGCCGGCGTTCGGGAACAGCGCTCTTCCCACCCCAGCTCCCAGAGGGCCGGGTGGAGGTAGCGGAGTCCGGGAGCGCGAGACCTGGCGGCTGGAGCCGGCCCCTGGCTTGGCTGCTGAAAGAGAGGGCGCCTCTGGGGCGCTTGGGCGCGCTTGAGGTCCTGAGGGGAGGCAGGATGGGGAGAGGGACGAGCTGGGGAGAATGGAGTGGTGGCCTGGGGAGCTCTGGCTACGGGGTCCTGCCGACAAACCTGTTGGCAACCTGTGGGCAGAGGCATGGGCAGGAGGAGCTCTGATCTCGCCCTCTCCGCCCCCGGCTACTCCAGCTGCTCCGGCGAGGGCCCCCACGCCGGACGCGGGGAGAGGCCTCGGCATGTCTGGAAAGGGGCGGGGCTCGGCCGGGGGCGGAGGGACTCCCGGGCGGAGCAGACAGCCCTGCAGACCCACAGCAGGCGACCAGCTCGCGCGCCTGCAGGACCCCGAGCACTGCTGGCGCCCCGGCCTTTCCCTTCGACCCTCGCTTCAGTTCCCCTCCCCCACCCCCCGCGGCAAAGTGCGAAACATTTACAAAGTGTGCAGTGCCCCTCAGGCTAGGCTAGAGTCCCCGGGGCGAACGTCCGTGTTTGCCTAGCTAGCGTACTGGGATCAGTGCACCCGGTCTGGGTGAGCAAGGGCGGGCGAAGAGCGAGTGTGTGAGCGCGCTGCAGAGCCCGCGCCAAAACCCTTGTCCCTTCGCCACTGTCCTCTGGATAGATGGATCCATTTCTGCTTTCTGACATTTTCCTGCTGGGGGTGGGGTGGGGGCGGAGAGAGAGAAGGGGGGAGGAGAGGGAGAGAATGAGAGAGAGAGAGAGAGAGAGAGAGAGAGAGAGAGAGAGAGAGAGAGAGAGAGAGAGAAAGGCAGTCTGCTTCCCCCAGCCCTGTTTTGTTTTCTCTAATTGGTCCTGGGGGAGGCGAGGAAATTGGACAGAGGCTGGGCCGGGCGAGCTGGGCTGCCTTTAATTGGCTCCTTTTTTTAACTGGAGGGGAATCAAACAGGAGAGCGAGCGACAAAGGGTGGGAGAGCGAGAGACCGAACGAGGAGACGCGAGGAGGAGGGAGGAGAGAGGGAGGCGTGTGGGGCGGGGTGGGGGGAGAGCGCGGAATGAAAAGCTCGGAGGAGGGGGAAAGCAGCACAGCGGAGCCCAAGTTGCCGAGCGAGCGGAGTGCTCCCGCGGCCCGGAGCCCAGCGGCCGCCGCGCCCGGGAGCCCGGCCCGGCCCCGCCTGCTCTGGGCCCCCGCTGGCGGAGGCCGCCGGGCGGGGGCGGGGACGATCAACTTGGGGCGCGGCGCAGTCCGGTTTTCCCGAGAGCGCCGAGCCCGGGAGAGCCTCGGGCCGCGTCCAGACGGCGGGAGCGGAGCGCGACGAGCGGAGGAGGCGAGCGGCTCCCGCGCCGCAGCCCCGGCCTCGGCAAGAGCGCGAATATTTTTCAAACGACTCAAACTTTCCTTCTTTCCCCGCGTTCTGGGGTCTCTCTTGAATGGAATTGCTCTCCTGAGTCCCGCGGGGCGCCAGGGCGCGATCGCTCCCCGAGGTTCCTCGGTGGCTGGGCTAACTTCGCGGACTCGGGACCCGTGGCTCTAGCCCCTCGGCGGAGCCCAGCCCTTCTCCCGTGCTCAGGAGGGCCAAAGCCGGGGCTTTTTGCCTCCGAGAGGACGCCCAACCCGGCCCCCTTGGGCCAGGCCGTTGAGCCCCCAGCACCAGCCGCAGGACTGGAGACAGCGGATTAACCCGAGAGGAGCCCGGGCCTCCCCGCCCCCGCTCCGCTGAGGGGCGTCCCCTGGGCGGGGAAACGACAAGTTTGTCAGTCGTCGGTGGCCTGTTGGATCCAAGAGCCTCCGCCCCTGCAGAGGGGTCCCTGGCGCCCAGAACACCGAGCAGACACTCCTGGAACCCGGGGAGGCTCGGCAGCCGGGCTCCGTGGGCTGGGGCGCTGGCTGCTGCGCCGGGAGCGCGGAGGCACCCGGGGCCGGGCCAGCGCCCCCTGCGTCCCCACGCGGGCAGCGGCCCCGCCAGAGGAGAAACCCGGCTCGCCGCCACCGCCGCCTCCTTAGTCTCCCGGTCTCCATCGCTGGGGCCGCCTACTCCGTCGCCTCTCCGGGAACGGGAGACGCAAGGGGCATCGCGGGGCCCCGGCGGATGCGCCCCCCGCCGCCTCTCGGGCTGCGCCGCCTCGCGGGGATGAAGCACCGGCCGTGAAGATGGAGGTGACCTGCCTTCTACTTCTGGCGCTAATCCCCTTTCACTGCCGGGGACAAGGAGTCTACGGTAAGAGCCCGCGTGCCGCTCCAGGCCGGCTTAGCACCGCGCGGAAACTTTGCAAGAGGCGCAAAGCGCGCGCCGCCGGGGTTTGGTGGGTACCCCGGCTCAGACTCTGGAGTGGATGCCCAGGTCTCCGCCCTTTTCCAGAGCTCGAGGAGATCGAGCTAGCTGCTCCAGAGCACCGAGACAGGTCGTATGGTCTGGCGTGAAGCCGGGGATGCCAGGGGAGGTGGTACCCACTTTCCAAACCCTGCCAATGGCAGGAATGACTCGGAACCCTTGAGTGCACCCAGCTGGCTCGGGAGACCCTGACGGACCGCACACCGGCGGCTGGGGAAGGGACTTGCACTAAAACCTCATCCTCCCCTGGCTCGGCCTCTGGTGTGGAAGCCGAGCGAGGCACGATCCAGAGTTGCGCGCGGCTTGCAGGCGAGCTGGCTGCCAGCACCGCGGCCGAGCGGCGGGCTCGCCTTCCCCGCTTCCTCTGGGCTTCGCTTCTTTCACTCGGTTCCAGACAGCCCGAGCGGATGCAGGCATTCCCTAGATTGGGCTCCTAAGACCCCAGAATCCCTTTTCGGACCACTCCTGAGCCAGTTAGTTAGGTCTTTCTGTTGCCGGTTCGCGGCCACAAAACCCCAGCCCCACCTTCATTCTTGCTGCGCGCACGCAGGCATTCAGCCACGGTCCCCAGGAAAAGCAAACACTGCACGCACTCATCCGGCTACGTGTCCAAACTCTGCCTCCTACCACGCAGCTTTGCTCCCGCGTCCCCACACCTCGCTCTCAGGCGCCAAGAGGACTCTGGTTACCCCTTCTCCCTTCTCTCTCGTGGCTTTTGCCGAGGAAAGATCCTGCAAGTCGGCATCATCCCCTCAGGATCATGTGGCCTCAACCCTCTCAGGGACCCTCCCTCTGAATTCTGGCAGCCAGCAATGCCCTGACCCACAGCGCGAAGTCTTGGGGCTTAGTGGCCCTTACTTTACTTTCTCCTCACTGCAGCATGGTCTGTGTAGGTCACTTTTTTGGTGATGAGTGGCTCAAGTGGGGGAAGAATCTCTTTCCCTCTTTCTCTAGGTCGAGGGCCTAATCATTTGCCTTTAGATCAGGAGAGGGTTTGACCTATTGTGTTGGGGGGCAAAGGCACAGGCGCTGCCTGCTCAGCTGCCAGCCTCAAGTGCAGATGCTAAATGCTTCTTTCTCGGGGTGCTTGTTCTGTTTCTTTGAGCTTGGAAAGAGGGAGGGGGTACCCTGGGGGGTGTCTTGGAAGTGACCTCCTCCTGGTCCTACTCAGCTTGCTGGCTGGGGCTTAATTCCCTGGGGAGGCTGGCCCAGGCTTCTGGCCAAACTCTGCTTCTTAATTAGTTTGTGTGTTTCTTCCTGCCTGGTCTTTTACATAGACCAGAAAGGGCTGAAAGGAGGAAGAAAGCATCAGGGACTGAGAGAGGCCAGGTTGTGGCATGGAGGCCACTGAGCCGGTCCCAGTCCCCGGGGCAGGGGAAGATGTCTGAGCGCCCTGGGAGGGTTCTCTTTCTCCTTTCTCCTCAAGGTTTCCCAGCAGCTTCACTGCCTCCTTAAGAGGTGGCCTAAGGAGGGACCCTTTGCCTTCTCACCACACCCTGGGGCTCTGGAGAGTGATGGGAGCCCTCTCTGTTTGCTGCCGTCTTCCAGCCCGCTCCTCCCTCCGAGTGCCCTTGGGCAGATCTGGCAGGCCCATCTCCTGTCCAGCTCTCTCCTCCAGCGTCTTCAACCTTCTCCAGGGCAGCTTGGGACCCATCTTGAAGAAGCTCCCCTGAGCCTGGCCTGGAAACCCCAGCAAAGAGGGCAGGAGGTGGGACAGTGGTCTCTGTGGACCCTGAATCAGAGTGCTTTGGGGCCAGGATTGAGCCACTGGCTTCTGTGTCCCTCTTTCTCTGTGTTTTCTCCATGGCCTCATGTGCCTGGGACCCAGCTGCTCTCACTCAGGACAAATCAAGGTGGGCTGGGTGCTCCCAGGCCAACCTGGGCTGCTTAGGTGACATTCTTCCCACTTGCCCTTTGAGAGCATGGAGCCTCAGGAGAATTGCTTGGTGAAAAGTCTTAATCGAGGTGGATGGAGAGAGTGGAACATTAAGGATGAGGAGGAGGATGGCCAGAGGCTGCTGAGTTCTTTGTGATCCTAGAAGCTTTGGCCAGGAATTGCAGAGAGGAGAACCCCTGCATCCTTGGGTCTGGGTTAAGAAATAGTATGGAGAGCTAGATCTTTTGCTCCCTACCCCCCAAAGCAGATGAAGCAGCTTGGGAGAGTAGAGTGTAGGGGTGAGGGGTGGTCACTCATGTCTGTCACTGTGTGTCATCAGCCAGCATGGTGCCTGGCACACAGTGGAAGCTGGGCAAATATTTGTTGCGTGAATACAGGGCCATTGCTGGGGGGAAGTTGAAGTGCTTCTTGAAATTCTTTCTCCCCAAGAAGTCTGTCTAGGATGGTTTTCAGCAGGGTAGCCAGGTCTCTTTGAGAGCCTCTGCTTAGGGAGAGTCATGGTGCCCTAGGCTGGCAGCTGTAGGGGACCTCAGCTGCCCTGGTGGTGAGGAAGGAGGCAGAATGTTATAATCAAGGCACAGAAGAGAAAAAGTGTGTCCGGGGAAGGGGACCCCAGCATCTTCCCATCCTGTGTGGCTGAGGGAGGGGCAGATGAACATGAAAGCTGAATTGAGGAGAGGGAGGAAGATCAGGCCTGGGCTGTGGGTCTCTGCTGAGGCTGGTAGGAGGCAGGTGCCTGGAGCCTTATGCCCGGCTTCCCTGCGTGTCCTCTTGTGTCGTCTCTGAGGTCCGTTGTTGACAATAGAGCTAGGGAGGTACTCTCAGTCTGGTCAGGTGGCTTTGCTCTTCTTTGGGACACAGATGCTACAGCAGCTGAGTACTGGACCAGATGGTCCATTTGGAACCGGTCCCCTCTTCGCTCCCGCCTCCCAATCTCCTTACCCGGTTTGTTGTGCTCCGGGGTGGATCCTGTAATCTGCTTTCTGGCAAATCAGGGGTTAGGGAGTGGTGGGCTGGCCCCAGAAGCCTAGTTCTTTGACAAAGGCGGTAGCCAGTTGATGGAGGAGGAGTATCCTGTGTGTGAATTGCATCAGAGAGCACCCGCTACTCCATCCTGGCTTCCTCGCCTCCTCCCATAGCTGCTGAACTTCCAGCCAGGGGTAGATCAGTGGGACTCCTCTCCCTTACAAAAACACAATAAACCCCTGGATTATTTAATATGCAGGAGTGGGAATTGACATTATCCTTAAGACAGGTTGTTTGCAACTTACTGGTGGAAGTCAAAATATTTCACCAAAGGTGTCATCAGAAACTACTATCCTATGCTAATTTTTGTGGGAACATGAAGACAGATGTTGAATAATTTGACAAGAGCAACATAGCTTACAGAATTATCACCAAGTCAGGTTTTTTTTTTTTTTTCTTCCCCTCCTCTGAGGGGTTCGGAGAGGGAATTTCAGGAAGTGTGTCTCCCAATGCCATTTTCTGGGTGCTGATCTAGGTATGGGCCCTCAGGGTTTTTCACTACAGTTTCCATCCCATGCCTTGAAACTGGCTGTCCCCTGGAAAAGGAAGTCATGCCATCAGAAAGCTCTGGTCCCCCAGGGCAAACAGAGGCTTGGGGTTTTCTAAATGCCCTCAAGAAGGTCCATGCCTCTCTCTCTTCGCTGCCCGAGGGAGAGAGAGGGCCTCATGTCCGCAAATCCAGGCTGTTTTGTTTCCTTTTTCTCTGCACTCCCACCCCTCCAAGTTGAAGTTGGCCCCGGAGCCAGTCTGAGGTCTCCCCAGGCTGGATGTCAAGATCCATATGATGGTCAGGATCCTGTCCTGCAGGCTGGAAATCTGTGCTTCCTGCTTTCGAGGGGACTCTGCGGGGTGGGGGTGGGGTGCTCGGGAGAATTTTACTAGCCAGGAAAGCACCTTTGAGGGGCAGGCTGGGGACACGCCAAGGGGCCTAATTGTAATTGGCCAGGCCTGGTTGTGAGCTACTGGGGCCAGGGTGGCAAAGCCTCATCTAGAGCCTGGTGTTAGCTCTGCTTTGCTGGAACATGGAGGGATGGGCGGGGGGGCTCCATAGGGAGAATGGAGGGAGCTAATCACAGCCGCCAAGGCCCGGCAAATGAATGATGCAGGAAATCAATACCTGGGGGCGGGAGTGGAAATCCGGGCAGTGGTAGCAGCCACGGCTTCTCTGGCTGCCCAGGAGGCCCAGGCGGGCCTGGGAGAAGTGAGACAGAGGCGGGAGTGTGAGGACCTCCTCTCCCCCACCGCCCCCCTCCCCTTCATCTGCCTTGCTCTCCCTGGCTCTTACCTTTCATCGCCTTGTGGGTGGGCTCAGGCAGGTTGGGCCAGGAGATGCCCCACCTGGCAAAAACAGGTAGAGCCTTGGGATTCTCAGTCCTGGAAGAGCCCTCCCCGTCTGACCTGCCTCTGGACACCTGAGCCTGACCAGGCCTCAGGTGCTGGGCTGTGCCTGGGGCCCCTGCCCTGTGCGGCTGGCACTGCCACTCCAGATGTGGCCAGCAGGGGGAGGGCTTGGCCACCACATTGCTTCTTGCCTTTCCTGGGCTCCCTTGGCCTCAAGCGTCTCAGTAGGATGAGAGTTATTCTAACTTCTTAGCCTTAGGGCCTTCTGAAGCTCCAGGTCTCCCTTCAGCTCCTGTGTCCCCACCCCAAGGGTCCCCAGTGGTTTTGACCTGTGGCCAAAGCCCCTCTTCCTGCACCCCAGGCTGGAGGAGAGCTCTTTGGTGGGGCCCAGGAGGGTTGGCCCCTGGCCCGGTGGCACTGAGTGCAGAGCAGGGGCTGGTGCCTTGGCAGAGCTGTGAACCTGGTGTGGCTCCTCATCTGCATCTTCCTCCCCACAGTCAGAAGGCCCTGTTCTGCAGGCACCCATCTGCGGTGGCTGGCACTAGGTATTAAGGGGCCCCTATTGCATGTAAATGCTGGTATGGAAGGCAAGAGTGATGCTTAATTCAAAGGAATGAATCTTTTTTCCGTAAGCAATGAAATCTCCCTTTTCCACAAGTCTATGAGCAACACGTGTTCTTTGCAAAGACAATCAGAGAAAACATATATGTATAAGGAAGAAGGTAAAACTCACTTGACATCTCACTGTGCGTTCAGTGGTGAGTCTTCAGGCATCTTTTTGTGCAAAGAGGAACGAACTTTTTAGGGAGGCTCGTGGGTTAAATCAACAGCATCTTACAGGTGTGTAAATGCCATGTGCCTTGCCAGGCATTTTCATGCCTCTACCTCTTGCGATTCCGTCACATTCTGAGAGGTCAGAACGTCAGGACGTCAGGTCCTATTGTCCCTATTTAACAGATAAGGAAACCAAGTTTCTCAGAGTTAAGCGACTTGCTCAGGGTTACACAGCTGGTAAGAAGTGGCTGGGAGCCTCGATCCCAGTGGATCTTTGGATGGGGGGGTAGGAAAACAATATGGTGTCCCTCTCCTGATTCATTGAGTGTTTACTGAGTAGCTCCGCTGAGCAAGGCCCTGTTCTGAGCATTGACAGGGCTCCTGAGATAAATAAGACGGAGGCTGTGCCCTCAAGGAGAAGGAGAGGGAGGGAATCGGATACAAGATGGTGGTTCCGAAGATCTTGATAAATGCCATGTGACAAGGGCAGATAAAGGACTGTGGGAATTCAGAGGTGAGGAAGTGACTCCCAAGGCCTTGGGAGGGGGGATTGAATCAGCCTTGACAAGTGCAAGTAAGGACTGAGAAGAGCATCCCAGGTGGGGGGCTCGTTCTGGTAAAGGCACGGAGGATATAGAACTCAGGTATGTAGGGGGAGTGATGAGTCGTTCATTGGGGCTTGAGCGTGAGTTCAAAGGGAATGGGGGCCGTTAGAGTTGGAACAGTAAAGAAATAATAATAAACATTGCTAATCTTTACCGGCCAGACTGATATCATGCCTTTTTAATCCTTCCCACAATCCCTTAAGAGCCAGTCACTGGGCAGCCCATTTTACGGGTGAGTAAACTGAGGGCTCAGAAGGACACAGTTACTTGAACAAGTGGCAGAGCTGGGCTTGAACCCAGATTTGCTGACTATAAAGCTCATGCTTGGGGGTGGGTAGGCTGGAATCTTGGGTTGGGAGATGATGTTGAGAGGGTCCCAAGCACGGAGATGGGGTGATGTGAGCCCAGGTAGTTCATATTAGCCCCGGGCAGCCATGCAGCTTTGTATTTGAGGAGGTTGTGGTCAGGAGGAGGGAGACTGGTCGGGAGATTCCACTGGAGAAGCTGTAGTGAGAGCTTGAGTGGAGGCGGTTGGGGAGGGGGGCGGCTGTGGGAACAGAGAGGAGGGAGTGGGTATGAGCACTGCAGCCAATCGACAAACATATGAATGAAGGGTCTGTATGGGGCACTTGAGATATTTGGTGAGAATGACATGCTCTTTTGCAAACTGAGGGGAGGCAGGCAGCAAACAAGTCAGTGAATAAGTATATAATGCATTCTATGGTGATGAGTTCTATTTAAAAAAAAAAAAAGGGCAAATCGGCTAAGGGGACAAAGTGTGGGAGACTGTGATTCAAATTCATGTATATATAGTTGGGGGTAGGGATGGTCCTTGAGTTGGTGCCCCCAGAGCAGAGACCTGAAGATGCCCAAGGGAGGAAGGAGGAAGCCCTGTGGATATTGGCAGAAAGTGTGCTCCTGGCAGGAGAATAGCCAGTGCAAAGGCCCTGGGGTAGGAACAAGCCTGGATTCTTTCGTAACAATGAGGACTCCAGTGTGGCTGGAGCAGAGTGAGCCATGGGAACCAGAGTAGGAGGCCGGATTTGAGAGTTAATGGGGGAAGATTGTTTTCTGCCTTGAAGGCTATGTAAGGACTCTGGATTTTATTCTGAGAGGTGGGGGCCCTGGAAGGGTTTTGAACAGGGGAGGGACATGAACTGACACCTTTTTAATAGAATCCCTCTGGCTGCCATGTAGAGAATAGACTGTGGGAGGTTGGATCTGGGGGCGGGGGTGGGGAGGATCCAGGCAGACACTGTTACAAAAGGCAAGAAGTGAGACTGTGCAATCACTAGGTCCCTGTTTCAGGGCTCAGGGGAGGGATAGACACTGACAATGGCTCTGAAGTTTGGTGTTGGGAGGCTTGGCACACAAAGGCCATGAGGTGAAGCAAAGGTCTTGGGAAGTCCGGCAGGTCTGGGCAGGGGAGTGAAGTAGTTAAATGCCTAGCCTTCCCGGTAAGAAACCAGGTCTGAACTCTAGCTCTGCCCTGCACCTGCTGTGGGAGCCTGAGGAGTTAACTACTTGCCTGGGAGGCCCTGAGCCCTGTGCCTGGCCCTCAGCAAAGCCTCGAAGCATAGTTTTATTCAAATGATAATGTGGCATTCCAGTTGTGGTTCAGAGGTATCGAAGCCAACTAGTATCCATGAGGATGCAGGTTCGATCCCTGGCCTCCATCAGTGGGTTAGGTATCCGGCCTTGCCATGAGCTGTGGTGTAGGTCAGACTCAGCGTGGACCCAGCGTTGCCGTGGCTGTGGTGTAGACCAGCAGCTGCAGCTCCAATTTGACTCCTAGCCTGGAAACATCCATATGCTGAGGGTGCGGCCCTACAAAGAAGAAAAATAAAGGCAATGCCCGTGCGGTTTTGAAGTTGGTGTGGTGGGATGTCCGGGAGAGATGCTGACGGAGCAGATGTACATGAAGGGTGCTCGGGAGAGAGACTGGTCTTAGAGATAGATTTGCACATCGGGATTTATGTGCCCAGAACGATGTGGGTTGAGGCCACGAGGTGGAATAGAATGTCCAGGGAAGAAAAAGGAGAGCGAGAGAGGAGACCAGGCTGAGACCAGTGCCCTGGGGGTAGCAGGAGAAAGAGGAGACAGGGCAGGTGTCTGCATGGGGGTAGTGGGACACCCTAGAGAGGACAGGGACCAGAGAACCAGGGGAGGGACGGAGTCCATGGGACAAAGGGCCATCTGAGGTGGGGGAGGAGGTGGAGGAAGGGCCATGTGGGGCCTGGGGGCCCCTGGGGAGGCAGCTGCGGCACAGAGCGGGGCTCCTCCAGACCCAGTGGGGTCCTCGAGGGATTTTGGGAAAACACTGATTCAGCAGGTCTGGGGCTGAGCAGAGCTTCAGCGTTTCTAGCAGACTCCTGGGTGATGCCGATGCTGCTGGCCCGTGGATGGCGCTTCGAACAGCAAGGGCAGACAGGAAAGAGGCTAGGCCTCGAATGGGAAGCCTAGGGCTGCGGGGCCGGCGGGCCACTGGCTGCCTCTGAAGGACTCTGACCCAGGAGCCTCACCTCTCTGAGCCTCAGTTTCCTTGCTGGGAAGGTTGCTTCAGGCACACCCACCTCTCAGGTGACAGAGGAGCCAGGGCGATAGCTCTTTGTCCCTCTAAGGCAGACTATGGGGACTCTGTTTCACTGAGGGGTGGCAGGCAAATGGCTGGGAACCCGACTGGCTGTGGGAAGCTGGGGCCGCAGGGGCGGGTGACCTCTGGGGTGGGGGGTGATGTGGGGGGCAGGAGGGTGCTGTTTGGCCAGCTTTGGAGAGTCTGCCCCGGGCTCTCGGTTCTTTCCCCGTGAGATATGATTATCTGGAGGGTTGGAAGCCATGCAGAGAAGTGGTTCTCACCCCGGGCTGCATGTCAGAACCACCTGGAGAGATTTCTCGATAGCAGCTGCCTGGCTCCGCCCCCCAACCTCCTGAACCAGATGCTCTGCAGGTGGCACCAAGGCAACTGTGGTCAGAAGAGCTTTCCAGTTGATTCTCAGGCACAACTGATGTAGACACTGCATCTGAATGCATTAAGCCCAGACAGAAGCCTTTCCCCAGGGTCTTTCTGAGGCCACTTCTGGGTTTTCCAGGTCACTGCCCAAGCTTTGTTTCAACCGTGCTCATCTGGACCCTGGGGTCTTGAAAAACACTGCTTATTATTTTTTTTCAGTTATGAGCAAGGGGACTTCTTAGTGTAGTAGTTCTAACTGGGAAGGGTTACAAGTTTGAGAGAGTGGCCTCTCTCACTCTGCTTCTAGCCAGAGAATTTCTAGTCCTGAACCTAGAGAGGCCAAAAGAAACTGCTCCAGAAATGTTGTTTTCATTGATTTTCAATACATAAATTCTGTTACCTTTTTGAAATGTGGTCCTTTTGTTTACTCTCTTCTCTTTTTTTGGTTTGGAGAAAAATGAAAATTTCAAAGCTGGACCACATGGTAGCAATTCAGTGTTAACCAAGCCAATATGTAGTGAGTAGCTGCTGATGGTCTGGAAGGGTGGTGGGTGATGTGGCTGCAGAGGTGAAGGACACCTGCCCCCCAGGGGCTCGCAGTGGAGTGGCGGAATGTAGTTTTTTTCCAGCATCCTCATTTTCTAGATGAAGAAGCTGAGGCTCAGCTTGAATGACTTGGTCAAGGTCCTGCCATGAGCAGGTGGTGGAGTTCGGACGTGAACTCAAGCCCACCCAATGCCATATCTGGTGTCTACCTACTGCCCCAGGTTGGGAGTTCCCGAGGGCAGTGTTTGTTTTGTTGTTGTTGTTATTGTTGTTGTTCTCCAGACTGTGCTGTGGAGGATGGGTTGCTGATGGAAGCAGCATGAGGCCCCTCAGTCCTATATCAGTTAGGAATCACATTCTGTTGCCAGAACCCAAGACCTGACTATAGCATCTCAAACAAATTCAAGTGACTTTTTTAAGTCTAGATGCAGGTAATCCAGGGCTGCTATGGTGACTTCTTGGTCATTAGAGATCCAGACCTCTCTCATCTTGTTCTGATCTCCTTACATTGGTGCTTCTCAAATCTTTTGGCATGTTAGAATTACCTGGGAGTGTTTAAAAATCTCAATGCTGAGACTCTACTTCAAACCACTGCATGCCATGGCCAAAAAAATCTCAAGTGCCTAGGTCATACCTCATACCAACTCAATCAGAATGTCTGGGAGTGAGAACCAGACATCAACATTAAAAAAAAAAAAAAAAATCCCAGAGTACCCATCATGGCACAGTGGTTAACGAATCTGACTAGGAACCACGAGGTTGCAGGTTCGATCCCTGGCCTTGCTCAGTGGGTTAAGGATCCGGCATTGCCATGAGCTATGGTGCAGGTCGCAGACGCAGCTCAGATCCTGCGTTGCTGTGGCTCTGGCATAGGCCAGCGGCAACAGCTCCAATTAGACCCCTAGCCTGGGAACCTTCATATGCTGCAGCAGCGGCCCTAGAAAAGACAAAAAAAAAAAAAAAAAGAAAAAAATCCCCAGGTGATTAAGAAATCCCCAGGTGCAGCAAAACTCAGGAACCCTTCCTTAAGGCATTTTGCCTCAAAATCACCAAAGGGCTGCAGGGGCTCAGCCATCATGGCACATTCCAGGCAGAAAGAAGGGAGGAACATTGAAAGACTGAGTCATTTACCAGTTGAGTCAGTTTTTCCAGAAGCTCCTTCCCAGTGTGTCTGTGTACATCATATTGGCCATCCTTAGATGTAGATTGGCTGAGAAATAATAGCCTTTTCTATGGACACATTCTCACCCAAGAGAATATCAGGGTTCATTTAGAAAGAAGGGGAGGATGGATGTTGGGTCGGTAGCGAGCAGTCTTTCCCGCAAATCCCCACCTCAGGATCAGCTGGCGTTTCTTGAAATGAGAGGATTTAGAGGGATGTCAGCAGTTGCTCTTCTCCCAAGCTCTCCCTACCCTGCCAGCCTCGCTCAGGTGAGGGGAGGCTGTGGCTGCTCTGAGGATGCCAGGGGAGGACCTCAGAGAAGACTGAGGCCCAGAGCATGGGAGAGGCTTGCTTGGGCCCCCCCAGACATTTATGTGAGTCTCCAGCTTCCCACCTGCTGGGTCCCCTGTTGCCTCTTCCCCACCCCAACACGCTGTCCATTCCCACTGCCATGAGCTTGTTCATTTCCACTGGTTGGTACCTCTCTCCACTAACAGGTAGCTCCTCTCAGTTCCAGCCTCAGGAGAGCTCTGTGGATGCTCCTGATTTGGGGGAACAGAAACTGAGCTACTCTGCTAGGAGCCACGGGCCAGAGAGTGATTGACCTCATCTTTCTGCCTTGCAGCAGGCCCATACCCATGTGAGCCCAGGCAACCCCACTGCTGTTTGCTCAGTGTCTGGTCCTTCATTGGGAAGTTCTTCTCATTGTCTGACCTTATTTCAAGTTGCTATAACATTACCTCTTACCAGGAAGATTTAGGAGCTGAGGTCTCTGAGTTGAACTTGAATACCTCCTTGACCCTGAGACTTTCCTTAGGTGATTCTTAGGAAACTCTTCGTGAAGGCACTTTCCCCGTCTCTGAGAGGGACACTGGGAGGCTACAAGTGGGGAGGGAGCTGGAGTCTGGTGGCCTCATCTCTCTGGGTTTAGTTTCAGTGTTCCAGCAAAATCAGGGGACCCTTGAGGAGGCAGTTTATCTCCAGCAAAATACACAAGCCCACAAGGCAAGCTGAAGGTCTGTGCTGTCAGACTTGGCTTTACTCTCCTCTCTGGAATAAAGCCACATGCTAGACACAGAGAAGGCCAGGAGAATAGAGGTTGAGGCTGTGGCAAGAAGTAAGCTTAGTTGCTGGCCATTGGCCTTAAGTGGCCCAGAGGCAGATCTTTGAGATTCCGGGCAGGAAGAGACTGAGACCAGAGAAAGTAAGTGGCTTGTCAAGGTCACACAGCAATTAGGTGCCAAGGCTGAAGTTAAGAGGACATGTTAAGGGACATTCCAGATGGAGCCTTCTCATTCTCCTCTATGACCCGGTAGGCTCAGGAGAAGCCAGGCTCTGTCTGCATGGCATTTATAAGCTCATTTCATGCCCACATCTCTATAATGCTCCCCTCCTCCCCGTGAACTCTATTTCTTATTCCCATTGCATTGGGACTGCAGGATCTGAGGTTCACTCTGGATCCAGGACTCGTGGTTAGATGTCAGAATCCTTCCGTGCAATGTCAGGGAGGCCCTGGGAGGCCTCCCTGTGGGTGGAGGAGGCAGCCAGCTTGGCAGTACGAAGGAGAGCTTGCGTCCAGTCTCCTCCAGGTCCTACATCTCTGTCACATGGATTAAGTTCCAGCTTAAAGTTATTATTCAGGTGAGCTGACAGAAACATGGGCACGGTTTCCAGAAGTTGGCTCTGGGACTATCTACCATCCCTGAAGCCATTTTCCTGGGGTTGGTTGATCAGATGAATTGGATCTTGAGGTGCTGGGATTCAGGCAAGGAGGTTGCCAAGGAAGTGAAGGGTGGAGGTAAGGGATCATGGTAAGATATTCGAGCCTGTGTGTGTGTGTGTGTGTGTGTGTGTGTGTGTGTGTGTGTGTGTGAAGGTTGTTAGACAATATGAGGGCCCTGGGCTGTGGCCAAGTAAGATTTTTAATGATGGACACCTTGATGATCAAAATTGGCTTGGACTCACAATCTTGGCTTGAGTTTCCCAGAAGCAGATCCTGAGATAAGGAGCCAAGGGTGGGCAGTTTATTTGGAACGTGAACCCAGGAAGCTCTGGGAGGGGAATAGGGTGAAGAGACAGGGAAGCAAAAGAACCAATAGAAGGTTCCTTTTTAAGCCAGTCACCACCATGTTCCCTGGGGACCTCTGGGACATTGTAAAGCACACTTCAGAGTTACCCCGCCATGGGGATGTGGGGGTTGGGGCATGTATACACTATGTCTCATCTGTCACTGGTTGAGGGCTGCCCCAGGGGGTGTTAATTTCCTGGTATTCAGCCCTCCGCACACACAGGCAGCACACACAGGAGCACACACAGGCAGCGCGAGCTCTAGGGGCCAGAGCCAGCTTCAGGCAGAGAGAGGAAGGTGCTGGCAGGTATGCTCTGAAGTGGTTGGGGGGGTAGGGAGGGAGTAGGGGGCATCGCCAGCCTGTACTACCTCCTGCCTGAGCCATCGGTCTTGCTTTTTCAGATCCAGCCTGCTCTGCTGGACTCTTTGTTCTTAGGTCTTGTCTTCTGAAATGTGTGTATGAATCAGCCCTGATTCCAGGCTGAAAACTCTCCCCTGCAGCCACCAGCCCTGTGAGCTGCTCATTTGCCTCCTTGGATTCTGGGACCGGAGCCCCAGCACATCCATTTCCCTAAGACCTTCCTGAGAGGATCCAGGGAGGCCTCACAGCTGGGAAGGGCAGAGTTGGGGGTCACTGAGGACAACTCCGAGTCTCCAGGTCCTTTGGACATTGCAGGAGAGGCACGAACATTAGCTCCCTACCTGCTGAATTCAAAACTAAGAAAGAGATGGGGACAAGCTCTGAGAGCAGAAGATCGCCCCTTCTCTCTGCAGGCAGGATTCTCTGTGGGTAACGAGGTCTGTTGCATTCTGTCCCTTCCTTCTCCAGTGGGCCATGACCAGGCCAGCCTGCCTCCCTGAAGATCCCTGTGCCTTCTGGGTCAGGATCAGAACAGCACCTCCCTCCTGTTGTGAATTTCTGTCTTTTCACTACCAACTGGGACCTGGGATTAATTAATTAAGTAAATATTTACTGAGCACCTCCTATGCTCCCAACACTGTTCTAGTTCCTAAGGAGTCAGCCTAGAGCAAGACAAAGAGATGGTCTAGAATCATAGGCTTGTGGAATCAGAGCCTGGAGGGATCTTAGGGCAAAATGAATCATTTGACAGAAGAGAAATCTGAGGTAGAGAGAGGCCACACAGCAAAGAAGGAGCCCAGCTTGGAATCCTGGAAGGTCAGAGGTAACAGGCCTAGGGGTCCCCTGGCCCCTGGCTGCTCAGTTTTTTTTTTTTTTTTGGTCTTTTTAGCTATTTCTTTGGGCCGCTCCCGCCGCATATGGAGGTTCCCAGGCTAGGGGTTGAATCGGAGCTGTAGCCACCGGCCTACGCCAGAGCCACAGCAATGCGGGATCCGAGCCGCGTCTGCGACCTACACCACAGGTCACGGCAACGCCGGATCGTTAACCCACTGAGCAAGGGCAGGGACGGAACCCGCAACCTCATGGTTCCTAATCGGATTCGTTAACCACTGTACCATGACGGGAACTCCTGGTTTCTGCCTCTTAAAACTGAGCAGCCAGGGGAGTTCACATTGTGGCGCAGTGGTTAACGAATCGACTAGAAACCATGAGGTGGCGGGTTCGGTCCCTGCCCTTGCTCAGTGGGTTAACGATCCGGCGTTGCCGTGACCTGTGGTGTAGGTCGCAGACGCGGCTCGGATCCCGCATTGCTGTGGCTCTGGCGTAGGCCGGTGGCTACAGCTCCGATTCAACCCCTAGCCTGGGAACCTCCATATGCCGCGGGAGCGGCCCAAAGAAATAGCAAAAAGACAATAAATAAATAAATAAATAAATAAATAAAAAATAAAGAGGCAGAAACCAGTGGTCAGATGGGAGTTCCCTTGAGGCACAGTGGGTTGAGGATCCAGCATCGTCACTGCAGTGGCTTAGGTCGCTGCTGTGACATGGGTTTGGTTCCTGGCCTGGGAACTTCTATATGCTGTGGGCACAACCAAGGACCACACCAACCTCTACCTGCCAGTGAACACACCTTCTCCCTCACATCTATCTTCCAAGTCAGATCTGGGCTTTAGGTTACTGAAGGGAGTGTGTGTGTGTGTGTGTGTGTGTGTTTATGCACGTGTGCATACATATGGCTTCACGTGCCAAGGCCAGCAGGCAGGAGACATGAGAGGGTTTCTCCAGATCAAACCACCCCACCTTCTGGGGCATTCAGAGGCTGCAGCGAGTTCTCCCCATCCCTCCTGCTTCTCCCCGGCTCCCCTGCAGCCATGGCCCCAGGCATTGCCCACTGGCACAGCGGGAGAGCTCCACACCAAGGGATGCCCTTATGTGCCTGAAGCAGCTTGACACCGACACCGGCCTGGCTCACTCCCTCGCTTTCGCAGGAGCTGAGGGAGCAGGGGGCTCTGAGGCTGCCCAGGCTGAGTGTGGGCTGCTTCCCCCCATGGCCAGTCTCCTCTCCCTCATTCCCTTGGAGCTGAGGCCAGTGAAGGCTGTAGCTCCTCCAGGCCCCCCTGCAGGATTATAGAACCAGGCTGAGGGGTGAAAGGAGTGATTGGTGGGGAGCCCTGGCTGCT
This sequence comes from Phacochoerus africanus, assembly GCF_016906955.1. Taxonomy (NCBI): domain Eukaryota; kingdom Metazoa; phylum Chordata; class Mammalia; order Artiodactyla; family Suidae; genus Phacochoerus; species Phacochoerus africanus. The sequence continues at coordinate 34,475,422 of NC_062552.1, read as the reverse complement.
GGTGGAGATCACTGTGTGTGTGTGTGTGTGTGTGTGTGTGTGTGTGTGTGTGTGTGCGCGCGCGCACGCGCGCAGAACCAGTGACATGAGATAAACTGCTCTCACCAGGCTCCTCAACAGGAGCTGAATACATTGCCCAAGCCCTCCCTGCCCTGGGCACAGACGCTTCATCAGTACTTTTCGTTCACTCATAGATACACGTGGGCGTGTGTGTGCTGAAGGTGTGGGTGCGTGTGACAATGCACACAGACCGTGTGTTTACGTGCAGGGAGTCATGTGTGTATGTGGCGGGGGACTGCAGACCTCCTTGGGGACTTCTCGGGTCCACCTTTATCCCACTGCTCCTCCGGGAAGCCCCTGATCGTCCTTGCCTTGTTTCCCAGCTGGGGGCAGGAACGGGCATCCAGCACTTAGGACCATCACTATAACCTGTCCAGCCTGGGTTATAGCTGCCCCCGCCTCCTCTAGGAGACCTGAAGTGGGGGCAGGGACAGGCCGAGGCTGGCCTGAAGCTCCTGGCTAATTTTCCCGGCCTCCATCGATCCAGCAGCTTCTCCTGAGTCTATTAGCAGTCGGCGAGTGAAAATATCCCCCATCGCAAGCCCTGACCTGAGACAGGGAGGAATCCATAGCAATTTGTTCAAACAGAGGAAAGCGTTTCCCTCTGATTTGTATTCCAATTTATTCCAGGCAGGAAAGGGGTCAGGGTGGGGGGATGAGCCCTGGCACGGCCAGAGCTGGGCCCAGGCCACCCCCTCTGCCCCCCATGCCAGCCCGGGTGGCAGCTGGTGCTCTCCATGGTTCCTGGGGTGGGGGTGAGGAGGGGAGGGTGGGCCCCAGCCGGGGGACGGGAAGAGAGACCCGCCAGCCTTCCCAGCAGGCCCCGCTTGGCTGGAGAGCTCAGTTGTGGGTTTGGTTTTTACAAAATACAAAGCCGCCCGCTTGGAGCCTCTCTTCCCAGGCACTGGGGCCTGTGCCAGGCGTGCGCTCACCCGCTGTGCCCGTGCCAGGGTGGGGGCTGGGCTGGGCGCACAGACACAGTGGCCCCAGCTGGGCTGAGTGGCTGGGATGCTTCTTCTCCCGAAGTCCTGCCCAGCCAGCCTCGGAGGAACAGAGCTGCTCAGGCTTGGAGGGGCTCTGGCACCTTGGAAAGGCCCCTTGCAGGGCAGAGGGGCCCTCAGAGGGAGCCCTGAGCACATCTGCGGTGTTCATGCCTCACTCCAGGTCTGAGCAAACTGGAGTTCACGCTTGTCCTAACCAGGAAGTCTCTCGAGCACCTGTGATAACAAGGGCCCTGGCTGACATGTATTAAGTACCAGCCACTTGCTGGGCACTGTGCTAACGCCGCCAAGCCCCCAGCTTTTGCAGGGCCCAGGCTTCTTCCTGCACCTCATTTTCCCGCATCTTCTGCATGCTTCCGTCACCTCCTGCACCCACCTCTGCTCAGTGTTTCTCAGTTTCTCCTGGGAGTCCCTTCTCTCTTCCCACTTGAGGGTGGCCCTAGTGATCGAGGGGCTCAGGATGGGTGCCTCTGCAGCCCCCCTTTTCCAGAGGGACTTCACAAACAGGCTAGCTGCCTTTCTTCTGGGTCACTCCTCTCCGCCCCACCTCGCCTTCCCCGCCCCGCCAAGGGCCCCAGCCTCTGCAGAAGTGGCTCCATGGCAACCAAAGAGGAGGATTCTGGGAAGGGTCAGCCAAGTGGTCCTTCAGCTCCCCCACCCCAGGCCCCTGCCCTCCACCGTTTCCATTCCCTCCTGCCTCAGCGCCCCCAAGGAGCAGAGTAACTGGAGAAGTTCTTCACACTGAGGTGTCAATGACTAGCAGCTCTGAGGTCAGCTGTCGCACATGACTGCCAGGCTCCATGACACCGCCAAGGTCTAATTTCAGAAGCACGCAACTAAATATATCAGAGTCCATGAATAGTCGTCTCTCTCACTCAGGCGGGAGTGTAGGGAGGCAGCGTGGCCTGAAGGCTCGGATCAGAGGCTTCTGAAATAGATCAGGGTTCGAGTCCTGCCTCAGCGGCTCTTTGGTTGTGTAATCTGGGCAGGTTGTACTCTGTGCCTCAGTTTCCCCAGGCACAAGACGGTGATAATAATAGCACCTTCTTTGGAGTTCCCATGGTGGCTCAGCGGTAACAAACCTGACTAGTATCCATGAGGATGCTGATTCCATCAACACCGGATCCTTAGTGAGGTGCAGGAAGAAGCCTGGGCCCTGCAAAAGCGGGGGGCTTGGCGGCCTTAGCACACTGCCTAGCGAGTAGCCGGTACTTAATACATGTCAGCCAGGGCCCTTGTTATCATAGGCGCTCAAGAGAGACTTCCTGCTTAGGACAAGCGTGAGCTCCAATTTGCTCAGGAGGTTAAGGATCTAGCGTTGCCGTGAGTTGTGATATAGGTCGCACACGAGGCTCAGATCCCACATTGCTGTGGCTGTGGTGTAGGCCGGCAGCTGCAGCTCCAATTTGACCCCTAGCCTGGGAACTTCCATATGCTACAGGTATGGCCCTAAAAAGAAAAAAAAAACCCCAGCGCCTTCCTCAGGGGGCTGTGGCAAGGCACCACTCAGTGGGTTAAGGATCTGATGTTGCCCTGAGCGTCAGTGTACATTGCAAACGGCTTGGTTCTGGTATTGCTGTAGCTGTGGTGTAGGCTGGCAGCTGAAGTTATGGTTTGACTCCTGGCCTGGGAACTTTCATATGCCTAGGGTGCAGCCCTAAAAAAAAAAAGTTTCCTTTGAGCTATTTTACCAGTTGGGAGATAGGTGTGTTTTGCACCCAGCCGTTTACTTCTCTCCCCGTCGCTGCCCGTTCCAGAACTCACGGTCCTCCTAAGAGGCAACTCCCCCTCCTCTGTCCTCAGCCCCTAGGAGCCTCCTAATGGCAATGATTTTTCTGTCCCTTGCTGTGATTGAACTCTGGGCCAATTGGCCTCCCCCATCTACAGGTCCTTCACTTTTTCTCCCCCAGCCTACTGGGTTTCAAGTCATTTACAGGTTGTGCAGAGGCTCAGCGTTATAATCAGATCCTACGGTGCATGCCACTTATGTGGTTTCTAAAATTTTAGCCAAAAAAGGTGAGAAATCCTTCAATGATGGAGAAAAAAAAATAATGAGAATACTTAAGGTGGGGGGGGGCAGGTATTACATTTCCATTTCCTGGTTTATAAATATACTGGATGGTAAAGAAAATATGTTCTCCAACTTTATGCCTCCAGAATTGACTCTTGAAAAAAAAAAAAGGATTGTTCATCCCTTTCAGGAATTTAACATGCTTTCCCTCCCAGGGGTGTTCTCCTTTCAGAAGGGACACAGAAGGAGAATGAACAGGAGTTCCTGTCGTGGTGCAGTGGTTAACGAATCTGACTGGGAACCATGAGGTTGCGGGTTCGATCCCTGGCCTTGCTCAGTGGGTTAAGGATCCCGCGGTGCCGTGAGCTGTGGTGTAGGTCGCACATGTGGCTTGGATCCCGCATTGCTATGGCTCTGGTGTAGGCCAGCAGCTACAGTTCCGATTCGACCCCTAGCCTGGGAACCTCCATATGCTGCGGGAGCAGCTCAAGAAAAGGCAAAAAAGAAGGAGAATGAACAAGTGACTATTTAATATGCCAGTGTTGATGAATGTGATGAAGAGCAGACAAAGCAGGGAACGGATTGAGAGTGGTGCTGGAGGGGGCAGGAACGCCACCTTAAATAGGGTGGTCAGAAGAGAGCTGAAGGAAGCGACAACGGTGTGAGCTCTGGACGTCTGGGGAAGAGCAGTCCAGCATAGGGAGCTGCAAGTGCAAAGGTCCTGAGGTGGAAGTAGGCTTGGCCTGCTTGAAGGGCCACAGGAAAGCAGCACGGCTACAGCCCAACGGGAGGTGGGGATGGCAGCAGATGCAAGGCATGGCAGGCAGTTGAGAAAAGCTATGCCTTTGACTTGAAGTGGGATGGGAGCCACAATAAGATTTTGAGTGGAGGAGGATTGAGAGCTGACTTATTGTTGTAGGGATCCCTCTGGCTGCTTGTGGAGAACAGACTGTACCAAACAAGGGAGGAAGCAGGGTAGACCTCCGGATGGAGGCTGCGGTAAAGATCCAGGCTGGAGACGGTGGTGGTGGCTAGGACCAGGTTGGTGTTGCAGGAGTCAGATTAGGAATCAGTTCCGAAGGTCGAGCTGGTGGATTGGGCATGGGGTGTGGAGGAGAGAGGTCAGAGGTGAATCCCCGGTTTCTGGCTGATGGTGTGTTTTCGCTGATGGTGGGTGAGGAATGGCTCTCAGGCACTGGGGACGTTGAGGGGCACTACGTGTCACCCTCCCGAGGTCAGGGGTTGTGGAGAGAGGCAGAACGCTAATGCCCCTTGCATCTCTGCTCCCTGGTTTGTTTGGGTTTTCTTTTGGCTTCACCTGAGGCATGTGGAAGTTCCCAGGCCAGGGATCAAACCTGCACCATAACAGTAACCCGGCCGTGGCAGGGACAACACCTGATCCTTAACCCTCTTGGCTGCCAGGGAACTCTTGCTCCCTGGTTTTTAACCCTTCAGAGTTCATTCTCCTCCCACCTTCTGAGCTGGGGTGAAGGTCCAGCCTGGAAGAACTAGGCGAGGGCTGCTTTAAGAGCTTTCAAGCAGGAGTTCCCGTTGTGGCACAGTGGTTAATGAATCTGACTAGGAACCATGAGGTTCTGGGTTCGATCCCTGGCCTTGCTCAGTGGGTTAAGGATCTGGTGTTACCGTGAGCTGTGGTGTAGGTTTCAGATGTGGCTTGGATCCCGCGTTGCTGTGGCTCTGGCATGGGCTGGCCGCTACAGCTCTGATTAGACCCCTAGGCTGGGAACCTCCATATGCCGCAGGAGTGGCCCTAGAAAAGGCAAAAAAGACCAAAAAAAAAAAAAAAGAGGTTTCAAGCAGTCAAAGAGTTCCCGCTATGGTGCATCAGAATCAGCAGCATCTCCAGAGCACTCAGACACAGATTCAGTCCCCGGCCTAGCACTGTGGGTTAAGGATCCAGCATTGCCGCAGCTGGTAGGCATAGGCTACAACTGCAGCTCAGATCTCATCCCTAGCCTGGGAACTCCATATGCTGTGGGGCCACCAAAAAAGGGGAAAAAAAAGAGATTTCAAGCAGTCAGATTATGACACCTATAATTCCACCTCATGGCTGGGCGGAAGGATGCCCAGGATCCCAGAGTGGCCTGGGCTGAGGGACCAGATGTTGCCTCACCAGACTGGTGACAGTTGGCTCTGCAGGAACACCATCCTCCCCTCCCCTGCCCTTCTGTCCTGGGGTCTGAGGCCCCACCTGCTCTCAAGCCACAAGATTGATTTTGCTTTCAGGGTTGTTATTGTTATTATTATCCACTTAAACAACTTCATAGGAAAAAAAAAGGAACGCAGTGACCATCAAACATTCACCATTCATTCTAAATTCTCAGCCCATACTTGTCAATATATTTTTACATAGTGGTAAACAGTGGTCCGTTCTGCTTTCTCGGCCGACTTTATCTCCTACACACGTCTCCAGGTATTGACTGAGCCCTCAGACCTGTCAGTTTAATGGCCGTAGGGCACCCCCTGCATCGACGCACTGGAGTTTGGTCACCATTTCTTCAGTGCTGGGCTTTTGGGCCGATGCCAATTTCTTTTTCTTCTGAATAGCTCTGCTGTGAATATCCTTATGTGAATTACTTTTTCCTTTTAAATTATTTCCTTGGGGCCTATTCCCCAAAGTGAGATTGCCTCATAGGTCATAGGATAGGAACAGTTTTATGGTTCTCATTTTGCACTGCCAGGCTGTGCTACAAAAAGTTTGAGCTCGACTTGTGTCCAGCCCAGCCACAATGGATTTTATCATTTTAATTTATTTTCACTGGTTTAATAGGTGCATTATGGCCTGCTTCTTAACTTCTAGTTTTCACTTCCTGAAGCCATGTTGGGATCTTTCCACACCTAATAACTAGACCTCATCTATCCAGACCTTTGCAGTTTACATGGTGCTTTCTGATATATCATCTCACTTAATAAGATGAGCCTAATATTATTGGCCTCTGTTTTAAATGGTGAAATGGGGGTTTAGTTAAGTGCCGGAGCAGAGCCTCTGGTCAGTTCTTGCAGGTTGGGTTGGAAAGAACTCCCACCCAGCTGCCACCATCCTACTCTTCTCTGAGCACCTGGGGTCCCCAGAGGGACATGTCAGCCCTGACCCAGTGCCTCAGCCTCCCTTGTCCCTTTTGGCTCCTGCAGCCAGGTCTGTACAAGTCACAAACTGTGCCCTGTGCGTCAGGCTTGGGTCTCAGCTCCTGGGAGTGGGAGGAAGTCACTGGGCTTTTGGGTCAGAGGGGGATTTGGGAGTTCTTTGCTTTAGCAAAGCCACTGCTCCCTCTATTTCCTGGCCCAGGGAAGGCCCAGGCTCTGCATTCTGGGTCGGGGGCCCGGCCCTGGCACTGTGTCTCAGGTCCCACCCAGGATGCACTCCACTGTTGGTGTTGGTCACGGGCACACTGGAGCCCTGGTGACTAAGCCTCAAGCTCCAATGAACAGGGTCACTCAGGAGCCAGTCAGGCTCCACACTGGAAGCTGTAACTCTCAGACTAGGGGGACCTCCTCACGGTGGACACACCCTGAGATATGAGTTTGGTTTTATTCTCTTCCCTTCTAACTATCCTTCTAGAGCTTCTACTGGGCAGCATGTGCTGTGCTTGGTGGATTCCATTCTTTTTGTATTTAACATGCCCAGTAGGGAACATTCTTATGCCCATCTTACTGGTGGGAAACTGAGGCTGTAGACTAAGAGAGGTAAATGATTTGCCCCACATTTTCACAACAGCCTGAATGAGAACCCCTGCTCCTCCCGTGGGCTCCACTTAATAGGTGTGCTTTGTCAGGCGGAAGCTTGGTCATGTCTGGCATTTGGCCCACTGCCAGGCCCAGGGCCAAGTGAGGTCTTCAGGACTGACAGAGTTTGGTGGGCGGGTAGCAGGACCCAGACAGAATATTTTTACATGAGAAACCCCACGTCCATGGGCCCCACATCCCTGGTCCAGGAAGGCTCAGATCCCGGGTTCCAGAAACTGTTCTCTGCCCCGATAGATCATAGCCTCTGTCTCCTGCCATGGTCCAGGATGTTCTCCTGGGGAGACCTTTCCTCCTAGTCACGGCCTCTTTCAGTCCTCACGGAGGTTCTGCTCTCTCAGGTTTACGGTTCTTGGCATCCCCCCAAAGTAGACCTCTTCATTCAGGTGTATGCTTTCTTCTTGCAGGTTGAAACAGGTTCCCAAAGGAAACAAGGTTCCCAGGTTCCTGGTCTATATGGTCCAATGAAAAGGGGACTGAGACGTCTTGAGCACTTACTAGATACTAGTCATCAGGCCACGTACCCGATGCGCATTATCTCATTGAATCCCCACAACCCAGAAGTTATTTCCACAAGAGCTGAGATGTCCCCATTTTGCAGATGAGAGACTGAGGCTTCGAGAAGTTAAGTAATTTGTCCAAGGTCACACAGTCATTGAAGGAGAGACAGAGCCCTCTCTCCTGCCCCTCATAGCACTCCCTCTGGGCAACCCCTCAGACTGGCGTTTACAGCCGTGGCTCAGGAGTGCCCAGCTTGGGGCATGTGCTTTTTTGCTCTCTCTTCCCTGAGGGTCCTGCCTGCACTGTTTAGAGCTGCCCCAGGTCACGTCATGTGTTGAGAGTTTTGATCCCTGTGTTCTGGGGCCCACCGAGGAGAAAGTCCCTTTATAGTTTCCCTGGGGACCTCAGAGTCCCCATTTAGAGGGCTCTCCCAGTAGCCTGTCTTGATCTCCCAGAGTTCATCAATCATGTGCAGATTAGACTTCCACTGATACGCAGTGATGGTACTATGAGCATAACTGGGCACTCTCAACACCTGTGTGCCTTCTGGTGGGGCCCGGATATAGATGCAGTGATGCCAAGCCAAATATTCCCAGAGACAGGGGCACAGATGGACTGGCCACCACTTTCATCAGAGGAGTGCCAGGTTCTTCCAGCAGCATCAGGCTCAGCAAACAGTATCAGCTCCTGAACGTGGACCCAGGCTTTACCCACAGTAACAGACTTCGAGCAGTCCCAGGCTTGCCCCTGACTACGGGAGCAGAGCTTGTTTTCATGCTCATTGTGGTGATGGGCTGGCAGCCTGTGCCCTGGCCTTTCAACTGCGGCTGCTCTCCGCAGTCAGTAACAGGACTCTTGGACCCAGAGGTCAGAGATACATATACTCGGGTTGGGGAAAGATTTTTGCAGCCAAAGGGGTGGTTGGCTGAATGTGGACTTGGTTTTGATGAGCAAAAAAGGCTAATGCTGAGAGCAGACTTTCACACAGTGTGCAGAGGGCGGCAGGGGAGGGTTCTTTAGGGCTGTGCCTGATCTGGCTCTGCGTCCCAGAGCAGGGGGCCGGACGGTTCACACAGTCACAGAAGGGATTCCTGGATCACCGGCAAGTTTTCTGGTGATGGTGTGTGTGCCCTTTGAAGGGCGGGGAGGCCAGGGAGCAAGAGGGAAGATGCAGGGGGGATCATCCTGGACTGAGGTCAAGGTCTAATGCCCCTGAGAAGGTGACCAGAGGCAGACATGGCAGGATGTGCTGGTCCTTCCCGCCAGCACCCCCCGCCCTCCCCACCCCACACCCCCGCCCCCCGCCCCGCCAGGTGACTGGCATTACAGTGGGGCCAGGGGAGATGGCACAGGGTTGGGGACACTGTTTCAAACCGGTTCCCCAGCATGGAGTTGGAGTCTCCCCGCCCCATTCCAGCTCTCCTGAGAAGCCACGTACTCCCCTGCCCCCTCCCTCCTGCCCCTGGCCAGCGACCTGAACAGAGGACTGGTTTCAGCCAGCTCTGCTCTCTGTGGGGGAGCAGTGGCGGGGGCAGGGGGGCAGAGTGAACCTCCACCTTGGAGAGCACAGAGCACAGGGTTAATTTTCCCCAGAGGCCCATGTTCTATGGCCGATGGTCTGTAAGAGAGGCGGTAGCACCACCCCTGGCAGACGGAGGCTCAGGCGGAGCCAGCCACGCACCTGCCCCCAGAGCCTCCTTTCAGACCCCGGCCGCCATTCTCTGAGCAGCTAATTAAAAGAGAAAAGGCTGTTAATATTTCAGCACTGTTAACTCTGCTAAATTATTAAGTGTCCATTTGCATTACATACAAAAAAGGATCGATAAACATGTGGGTACCAAGAGCTGTGAGAATGGGGGAGGGATGATTTCTAAGGATGTTGCACGGGACAGACCCAACCAGCCACTCAGAGACTGTGTCCTGCACCCTGAGCCCCGTGTCCTCAGCTCTGTGCCAGGTACTTGGAAACCGGGAATGCATGGGGACTTTGCACAAAAGTCAGGGGGTCAGGACTCAAACCGACAAGGCGTCATTGGGCAAGTTACTTAAACTTGCTGAGTCTCAGCTTCCTCATCTGATGAATGGGAACAGAAATAGGTTTGTTATGAGTAATAAATAATAGATAAAACAATACTCAATACAATGCTGGCACAGAGTAAATTTTTATTATTATATTGTGTTAAAATTATGTTATCGTTATATTATGGTGATAAGGGGGAGACCCGAGATACAACTCCAGCTCACAGTAATCCCTCATTGCCTCCTTTCTGCCTCTCGGAAGGTCTTTATAGGCATCATTCCTTTTTTTTTTTTTTCTTTTTTGGCCACCCCATGGCTTGGGGTTCCTGGGCCAGGGATCAGATCCAAGCTGCTGTTGCGACCTACGCAGAAGCTGTGGCAATGCTGGATCCTTAACCCACTGTGCTGGACCAGGGATTGATCCTGTGTCCCAGTGCTGCAGAGACCCCACCAGTCCCATTTCACAACAGCAGAAACTCCTACAGGCATTATTCTTATCCCTGCTCTTCTAAAACTACACCCTTTCCTAGTGTGGAGCCTGGGGACCATAGCTCTTTATACCCCCAGCACCAAGCTCAGCACCTCACACTCACAAGGATTTGTTGAATGGCTATCTGATGGAAGTCAGGACCAGGACACAGATTCTGTTTCCATACTGCCCAGCCCAGAGCACTTAGCGATGCTTTCGGGAAGTGGTTGGGGTTGTGGCACTTGCCCTGCTAGCTGGTAACTGGGAAGATAGAACTGACTTTAGGAGAGAAACTTGGAGTTCCTGTTGTGGTGCAGTGGAAACGATTTTTGACTAGGAACCATGAGGTGGCAGGTTCGATCCCTGACCTCGTTCAGTGGGTTAAGGATCTGGCATTGCTGTGAGCTGTAGTGCAGGTTGCAGGCGTGGCTCAGATCCTGCGTTGCTGTGGCTGTGGTGTAGGCTGGCTGCTGTAGCTCTGCTTCGATCCCTAGCCTGGGAACCTCCCTATGCTGTGGGTACGGCCCTGAAAAGCAAAAAAAAAAAAAAAAAAAAAAGAGAGAGAGAGAGAAACTCTGCCGCTCCTCCCTCTTCTTTTCTCTCCTTGCCCACCCCTCATCCTGCTCTGTTTGGAAATTTCCTCAGCCTGCAGACACACTTCCTCAGAAAGAATCAGGAGCCAGAAGCAGGATACCAGCTCCTGCTTGGCCGTGATTAACCTTTTAAAATGGGAGGGGAGGAAAGTTTCTGGGGCTTTTAATCCAGGCTTTCCATTCCCTTGCCCTCTGCCTGCCTTTTTCGGCCCCAAGTCCTACTGCCGCATCCTTGTGCCCTTAGCCAGCCCCTCCCCCAGCCACCCCCCGCTGGCAGGTGGGGAGAAAATCCTCAGATGGGGATGGGGATCCTTGAGGAAATTCCCCTTCGAGGTTCCCGTGAGAATTCGCTTCAGAAACCGGGGGTGAGGGGGAGGCAAGTTGGAATTTGCCTGAACATGAGTCCTTGAGAGTTTGCGGCTTCCTCACTGGGCCTCCTGGGTGCTGGCTGTCCCCACCCCCACCTACAATTTTAGGGATACACACTTTTCAAGGAAAAAAGGAGTGAGCTGATAGGCTAGAAGCATTCTGCCAGGGACTGGCCACCTCCGCCAAGCCATCCTCCTTAGCATGCTGCCCCGTGGGCGACATCACTCATGCCGCTTGGCTCTTGTCAGCCAAGGGGTTGGATGGGGGGCTGGTTACTCGACTCCACAGCCCTCGTACTCTGTGAAGAAAGGGCTTTATGTCAAATGTATTTGGAAAGCACTAGAATAAACCAAGTTACATGGGTGTGTTTATGGCAGAACTTTTCAGGACCTTTATTTTTTAATTTTTTTTTTTTTTTTCCATTTTAGGGCCCCATTTGCGGCATATGGAAGTTCCCAGGCTAGGGGTCGAGTCAGAGCTACAGCTGCCAGCCTACACCACAGCCACTACCAGGCCAGATCCTAGCCATCTGTGACCTACACCACAGCTCATGGCATCACCGGATCCTTAACCCACTGAGCGAGGCCAGGGATCAAACCCACATCCTCATGGATACTAGTCAGGTTCTTAACCTGCTGAGCCACAATGGGAACTCCATCAGAGCCTTTAATTATACAGACTTGTGTGCTGAGACTCTGAGAAGGAGAGAAGATTTAGCATCCTTTTAGTGGTAGACTGTCTGTGAGCACTTCGTGGCACAGGTTGGGAGACGTGTTTTCCTTTTCCATCTGTTGATAGAGCTCTGGAGAGTGAAATTGCAAAGGTCTCAGGGACCAGAAACGGGGAAACATGCTGGGTTCCCAAATCCTGTCCCATTTTCTATCCATCATGTGGGGTCAAGCAGAGATGGACAAATCCAGCCGTGCCTCTGAAATTCCCGGGGAGCTTGTTACAAAGACGACCTGAGGAGTCAGGGCTGGGAGATGCTGCATGGGCCTGGGAATCTGCATTTAAACAGGCTCCTCTGGAGACACAAGTCCTTGGAGGACAGTGAGCTGAGTTCCAGGCCAGTGGGCAGAGGCCTGGGTTTCAGCCCCTGCTCTGCCGCTGTCCTGTGTCCATAAGTGACTTAGACAGGGTGTGTCCTTCTCCAGCCTGGTTTCCTTCTCTGCCAAAGGAGGCTAACTCGGACATCCCCTTTCTGCCTCCCAGAACTGAGGCAAGGGCCTGGGAAGTATACAGTGGACCCCAGGATGGTCAGGCCTCACCATCTCTGGTTGATAAGGCAGCATCCTTTCATGTGAAGGCCTTGCAGCCCCTGGGAAGGTGGGTTTTGGGAGATGCACGGGACCACATATAGAATAATAACACTGGCTTAGGTGGCCTGCCATGTACCAGACAGCTTTCAACACTTTACTTGAGTTTACTTATTTATTCCTCTTCACAACCCCATCCTACAAATGAGAACACTATGGCTTAAATAACTTGCTGAAAGTCACAAAGGAACTTTCTGAAAGTCAAGTATAAGATACTTGAGCTCAGAAGAGACTCCATCCTTCCCCTCTGGTTTTCCTATTCCCCTGAAGCCCTGCACAGCCCTCAGTGTGAATTTTGTACAAGTTCATGAAACATCCCTAACGGTTTCCCGTCTGCTTTGAGTGTCTCCCCTCGGGGGTGTCACGAGGGCCACAGAGGGTGATCTCCTGTCCCCATCTCTTCCTCCTATTTAATCATTTCAGGAACTTGTAATTTACTGTCACACCACATACTGCTTGGCTGGCTGTTTGACATGTATGGCACTCAACCCTCACACCGCATTGGCCCTGGCAGAAGGCATTATTGTTCCTATTTTATCAATGAAGATGCTGAGGCTCAGAGAGGTTAAGTCACTTGCCCAGTGTCACTCAGCTAGCGGGGAGCACAGCCAGAAATTAGGCCCAGATTGTCTGTTCTTTCCATCTGTCTCCAGCAGAGCCCTCCTCTGCCCACTGTTCCTTTTGTCACATCCCCCTGCTTTAGGGTCGTCTTAGCACTTACCATGCTCTGCAACCATCCCTCTCCCCAACAGTGCTCTTTCAGAGCTGGTCCTTGTTTGCTTTAGTGACAGCCTCCCTAGCATCCAGCACAGCGGCCGGCCTGAAGCATTTGTTTGATAGACTGAATGAAGGGATTATGGGTGCCTCTTGACTCAGGCCCTGGTCTGGTTGCCTTTGAAATCAGAAGATGCTGTTGCTGGCAGTGCCTTCCTGGGGTGTGTGGAGCAAGAAGCTGAGGTTCCGTGGGACAGAAGCCCCTCGGGGGCCTGTGACTCCATGGGCTCTCTGTGGGCTTAGGGTCAGAGAAACGCAGTTGTAGCCATTCCAGGGATGAGCAGAGTGAGGGACGCTGATGCACGTTAATGCACCTCGGTGGGTGACAGGAAATTGGAGTGCCGAGACCGTGGGGGCCTGGGTGCTTTGCAACTAGCCTGTACTTGCTCCAGAAGGCAAATCTCCACTGGGAAGAAGTCAGCCATTCTTCGGAAGCAGCTTCGGAAGGACTCAGCATGAAGGGAGCGGGTCATTGTTATGTTCAGCGTCAACAGGGGAACCTGGATAACCTCCACGAACAATGGCCTCAAAGCGTCGTGGATGCTCTTTTTTTATCTAATTGAAGTATAACTTCGATACGGTAAAATTTTAAGCAAATAACTTGATGCATTTTGACACATTCCACCGGCTCTATAACCACCGCTCAGATTAAGACGTGGGAACATTTCCATCCCGCTAGATGGGATCCCACCCCCTCCCTGGAAACTTGTGCTCTTTCCAGTAAGTAATCCTTCACTTCCACCCACGGATAACCACTCTTTTGAGCTTTGTTACTATCAGATGGGTTTTTCAATCAGTTCTGAATTTCAGATATATGAAATTATACACTATTTACTCTTGTATGTCTGAGTCTGTTCAGTCAAATTGTGCTTCGAGATTCAACAGTGTGGAAGTTCCCATTGTGGCTCAGGGGGTTAAGAACCTGACATAGTGTCCATGAGGATGCAGGTTCAATCCCTGGCCTCACTCAGTGGGTTAAGGATCTGGCATTGCCTTGAGTTGCGATGGAGCTCACAGATATGGCTCGGATCTGGTGTTCCTGTGGCTGTGGTGTAGACTTGCAGCTGCAGCTCCGACCAACCCCTAGCCCAGGGACTTCCGTATGCTACTGGTACGGCCGTAAAAAGAAGAAAAAAAAAAGATTCAACAGTGTGGTTTTGTCTATCAGTAGTTCCTTTTCCCGTTGTTGTGTGATATTCCATTGTATGATTATATCAGAATTTAATTACCCTTGCTGCTCTTGATGGACATGTGGGTTTTTTCTTGGTTTTAGATGTGATGAGTAAAAGCTACTACAGATACTCTTGGCCCCATTGTTTGGTTATCATAAACACTAACTCTAGTGCTTGGGCACCTACCTAGGAGTGGAATTCCTGCATCATACATACAATTGTTTAACCTAAGTAGGTGCTGTCAAAAATCTCTTTCAGGGAGTTTCTGTCGTGGTGCAGTGGTTAACAAATCTGACTAGGAACCATGAGGCTGCGGGTTTGATCCCTGGCCTCGCTCAGTGGGTTAAGGATCTGGCGTTGCCGTGAGCTGTGGTGTAGGTTGCAGATGTGGCTCGGATCCCACGGTGCTGTGGCTCTGGCATAGGCCGGTGACCACAGCTTCAATTAGACCCCTAGCCTGGGAACCTCCATATGCCGTGGGAGCAGCCCAAGAAATGGCAAAAAGACAAAATCTCTTTCAGAGTGGTTCTACCATTTTAGAGTTGGATTGTCTTAATAGTTAATATTATTAAAGGGAGTTGGATAATCTTTTTTTTTTTTTTTCTGTTGTTGTTGTTGTTGTTGCTATTTCTTGGGCCGCTCCCACGGCATATGGAGATTCCCAGGCTAGGGGTCGAATCAGAGCTGTAGCCACCGGCCTATGCCAGAGCCACGGCAACGCGGGATCCGAGCCGTGTCTGCAACCTACACCACAGCTCACGGCAACGCCGGATCGTTAACCCACTGAGCAAGGGCAGGGACTGAGCCCGCAACCTCATGGTTCCTAGTCGGATTCGTTAACCACTGCGCCACGACGGGAACTCCGGGAGTTGGATAATCTTAAAGATGTCATCATCCATGATGTCAGTTTAGCATCTCTAATGAGGAAGCACACCTGTCAGGTGGCCAGAGGCCTGGCGTATGCTGGCCGGGCCCTGTCTTTTCTGGTTTGTGCTGGCCAGGCCCTGAGAAAGTCCAGCTCTCCAGCTCTCTTTCAATATTCCTTATCAGTCACCAGAGCGCCTGTCATTACAACACTGTCTGGCTACAGGCAAGCCACAGTGTCCAAGATTACAGCTTATCTTCCAGTAGAACCTGTTAAATCAATGTCTTCCTTGTTGAGAGGCACCCCAGGCCTCTTGCAGACATGCATGCAACCTCCCGCTCTTATCAGCAGCTGGCATGCGCATCATGCATTGGCAGGTTGTTTCCTGATGAGATTTCCCGGGGACCTTGGCCATGGATGGCTATCTCTTCCAATACATTTTCATTGCAGGGATTGACAGGTTCAGACCCATTCCCCAGATTCTAGGGTGCATCTGATACAAGGACTATCAGTAGTTCATTTTTCCCTTGTTGTAAGATTATAAGATTCATAGGAAGTCTGAGTTGAAAAAGCCCTTAGCAATTATCCAATCTACTCCCCTTATACAGGTAGGGACACTGAGGCCCATGAGGTCTGACTTGCCCAAGGTCACACGGATTGTCTCCTGATAACTAGCCTAGGTTCATTTGCAGCCAGACTGGACACTAGACTTTGGGTTGACGGCACCTGCCACTCTTCGTGGAACTTGCTGCTGTTTGCAGAGTCTCATGGTTAAACATGGCCTACATCACTCCCAGAGGCTGCCTCACAAGCTGCTTGACCTGCAGCCAGGCTGCTCTGTGGACCCACCCCTGTAATTAGTCCATGACTGTCCCATCGGCGCTGGTTGGAGAGACTCTGCTGAGGTGCTACTTCTGGCAACAGTGGAACACAACAGAATTCTACTAAGCACGTCTCATTTGTCCTGTGTTATCATCACATCCACCCTTATGTGTACTCAGGCTTGGTAGCATTCTCTCCATCTTAGAGATGAGAAAATGAAGAGCCAAAGATATAGTGGTTTACCCTGGGCCATATAGAATATAAGACTGCCCTGTCACCCTGCAGGAAGCCCCCTATTCATTGAGGCATAGTTCTTCCAGGTTCTTCCCCTGTTCACCGAGGCTGTATCTTCCAATGAGCCTTCTGTGATTCTTCCTCCAAAAGATAGTTACAAGTCTCTCCTCTGACCTCTCCTCTGACCTCTATATCTTTCTTAAGATGCTTAGCAATTTCACTATGGGATATTCCTATCAATTCATTCATCCATTGAACATTCACTGGGTACTCGCTATATTCAGGGTCTTATGTTGGGGATACCAAGGTGAAGTTCATGGTCAGATGGGTAGAAGGACAAGACTAGACTCCTGAATTTGGTAGACACATATGCTGATGATTCGTTGTGGTTCTGGGGTGGGGATGATGGATATAGAAGAAGAGATGATGTAGGTCAGTCATGGAGTGCTTCCTGGAGGAAGTCACACATTTTATGCACAGGTTTTATCTCACTGCTGGATTAGCTCTTCCACTTCTACTCCCTTCACCCTCAACTGTGAGCAGACAGATTTGAACTTGGGGGGCCTTGCCCTCTCCTTCCCAGAGCCCACATACTTGTGGGCTGGAGGCTGGTTCGCCTTTAGGACAATGAGGCTAGACACTGAAGGAGGGCTCTGAATTGTTTTGGTTCAATCGTTTTCCTTTTGGGTCCCCTGCCCACCTCCTCACTCTGGTCCCCCAGCCCTGGGCACTGTGAAAGAGGCCCGGGAGGAGCCAAAGTTTGGCAAGAGCTTCCAGGCCCTCGGTGAGAACTTCCGGCCTTTGGAGAGGAGGTTGGCATAGGTCCAGGGAGCAACGAGGGGAACGTAACCTGCCTTTGGGTGAGGGGAGTGTGCGTTCTGTGGGGCTGCGGGATATCGCAGGTTCTCTAAAAGCACAGCCTGGGTTGATTTATGAGGGTGAGCTCAGGCAAGTGATTTGCTGAGACAGTGCTCTCAGGACCGACTGTGAGCGGACAAGGAAACAGCCAGGTGAAAATGCCTTAGATCCTGTCCCTTCCCCAGGGTGGCGGTGGGGAGCTCTGGAGCACAAACAGCATAACGGTCACTCCTCCTTGAGGCAAGGGGACTGGGCTTTTGCACTGTGTCCATCAGTCACTGGGGGTGGGGGAGTAGTACCAGGGAAGGGGTAACCTCCTAGGTATGGAGCTGGCCCAGCCATCCCTGAGGTAGGTGAGCTCTGTGCACCTAGCAGCTGCCAGAGCAGCTGGGAACAGAGACTGCCGGCACGGGAGCAGGCTGGAGCACCAGAAGCCTCTGCGACGGGGGCTGCTAGGACAGTGGTGCTCACTGAGGGATAAGCAGGCTGTACAGAGTACAAACCCCTCACCATCCTCGGCTCTTCCAAGAGCACTGGTCTCTTGCCAGGCTGGTCGGGTGGGGAGGAATTGATCCTTTCCCAAGTCCCTGGCCCTTCTGGGTCTGGCCTGGGGCCCTGGGCTCAATGGGATCAGACCTCTGACGGGCCTGGGAGCTCTGGGCTGACCCCTCCCCCTGACCCACTCAGGAGGGAGCCCTAGACCCCTCTGGCCTTGGTGCCTCTTCTCTAAACCTCCCCCTCTCCCGCCAGCTCCAGCCCAGGCTCAAATCATACACGCAGGCCAGGCGTGCGTGGTGAAAGAGGACAACATCAGCGAGCGTGTCTACACCATCCGGGAGGGGGACACCCTGGTGCTGCAGTGCCTGGTCACCGGGCACCCTCGGCCCCAGGTAAGCCCCCACCC
This sequence comes from Phacochoerus africanus, assembly GCF_016906955.1. NCBI lineage: Eukaryota > Metazoa > Chordata > Mammalia > Artiodactyla > Suidae > Phacochoerus > Phacochoerus africanus. The sequence goes on along the minus strand of NC_062552.1, from coordinate 34,457,692 downwards.
TGGCCTGATGGCCCCCTCCCACCCTCACCTCGTCTCTCCCCCACCATCCCCTCTTCTGGGATCGGAAGAGGCAGCGAGAGCCAGGGTGTGGAGGTGAACGGGGTCAAGTCAGCAGAAGACAGGAGCCTGGGGCTGGGGGCGGGGGGGGCGGTGGGGAGGGGGGAGCTGGAAAATAAACTCTGCAGGGAAGGGCTCGAGGCTGTGGGCGTATCCACCTGAAAGCACTGACAGATGAGGGGAAAGACTAAATGTCGCTTGTTCACCTCCACTCTGTCCCTGTATCGGCTGAGCAGACGTCCCCTCAGGTGTGCCTTCAGCCGTGTGCCCAGCACTGTGCTAGGTCCTTTCTCCAGTGTTTTCTCTTGCTGTGAGGGAGGCATTAGGGCCCCCATTTGAAGTGGAGGAAATCGAGGCTCAGTGAGGTTAGCGAAACTCTTGTGAGGGCAGTAGCAGAATTTTGAATCCAGAACCCGTGTTCTCAGTAGCTTTGCAGTGTATCCATCTTTGGGTTGGGGACCCCAGGAGTTACTAACCACAGTCTCTGCCTCAGGAGGCTTCTAGTAGGCAAGCCCCGTACTTTTAGGGGCTCAAAACTATTAGAAAGTAACAGAAGAGGGGTATCTGGAAAAGCCAGGTGCATTTTATCCCAGACTAAGTGGGAGGTTCAGGCAAGTGGCTGGTTATCACTGAGAGCTGACGGGAAGAGGCGGGAGGATGGGCTGGAAGGATGGGGGGAACTTGCTTGAGCTGCTGTGACCTTTAAAAGCAGCAGAAAGGGTTTTGATTGGATCCTAGGAAGCACAGTGATAGAAAAATCCTTTGGGGAAGATATCTTTGGCAACAGGGACAGTTTTAGTAGGTTTGGCCTTGAGACAAGCAGATGGACAAGGAAACCCCTAAAGACTTTCAATCTGAAACTATCATCATCACCCGCTCCTTCTTAAAGTTGTGTTTAGAAGGGAAAACAATGCCTCCAGTCTTCAGGCTGGTGTTTGCATAGGTATAAATTTAGGGATGGTCCTCCTACAGCCAGGGAGGCAGCCGAGTCACCTCTCCCTAAGGCTGCCCTGGCCCCCTGTGTGTCCGCCAGTGCATTGCATATAAGAGTCCTTTGTGGCTGTGGCTGTGTGGCTATGCACCCATTTTCTATTTCTATTTGTAGTTTCATTGTTCTTCCTGCTACCTAGGCTCAAACCCTTGGGCTCTTAATTGACTTGGCACCACATATTCCCCACATCTAGCCAGCCTCTGAGGCCTTTCTTTTTATGTCTCTTGCATGCATCTCCTTCTATCCTTCAGTCCTGTCCTTGGACCACTGCAGCAGCCTCTAACTGGCCTCCCATTCTCCTATGTCGCCCCCTCCAATTCATTCCTGCACCCTGCTCCCAGAATCCTCCTCCTCAGACCTGCTACATCATGTCACTCCCCTGCTCAGAAACCTATGAAGGCTCCACATTACCTGCCAGACCCAAGTGAAGCCTCCTGGGGGTGGAACTGAAGACCTCCCTCTGTCCAGCTTTCCCATCTGATCTCTCACTGCCATTCTCCTCACATCCTATCTTCAGTTGAACCTCTCCAAATACACCCTAGTCCTTCTTGCTTTAGCCACTGCTGTTTACCTCTCCTGAAATGCCTTCTAGTGCCTTCTTTGCTCATTTCATTACAATAAGTATCTATTGAGCACCTGCTATGTGCCAAGCGCTGTGATGAGTCCTGAGGATATAGCTGCAGTTCCTGCTGTAATGGAGTCTAGGGTGGAGCAAGTATCATGTCATAGCCCACTTTGTGGGCAGATGAGGGAATGAGTGGGCATGGAATTCCCTACTTCAAATTAATGGCAAGAAAGAAGAAATCTCTGAGGCCAAGATGAAGGAGGAATCTGTAGTAATGGCAGTGAGCAGAAGCTGAAGACATGGTTGGAGGGACTTAACTGCATACTCACCTCTGGGTAGTAATACTACTCACCTAGTAGTATTAATACATATTGGGGGGGGGTATGACACCCATCTATGGCTGGAACTGGAACTGGATTTTCTACCTAAATCTGGAAGAGTGACACCTATGAATAGGGTCCAGAAGATCTCTGTCCCACAACCCCGAGTCATAGCAGGAAGCAGACTTTCTGCTTCAGGGTGTGGGTGCAAACAGAGTCACCTATGAGAGAATAACTCTAGTCCAGTCTGTGTCTTGCACTGTCCAAATGGTGAGGAAGCCTGAAGCTCAGAAACTAATATAAAAACTGGTTGGAACCTGTGACTCCATATATCTTGGGCATAGGCAACCATAAAGCTACACCACAGACAGGCCTGTCATGGCCCAAGTGAGACTTTTGTGGAAGATGATTCCTACTGAGTACAAGCCCATGGAGTGAAACTTTATTTATTCATTTCTTTCTTTATCATTTTTTTGTATGACCCGGCAGCACATGGAATTCCCTGACCAGGGATCAGATCTGAGCCTTAGTTGCAACCTAAGCTACAACTGCAGCAATGTTGGATCCTTAACCCACTATGTGGGGCTGGGGATCAAACCTGTGTCCCAGTAGTCCCAAGATTCCACTGATCCCATTGCACCACAGTGGGAACTCCTGGAGTGGAATTTTAAAACATATCTAAAAATACAGTGTCAGGAGAACCAGTCCATAGACCCAAACAATTAAACACTTCACATCTGAGGTAACAGGTAATAGATCAATCTGAAAAGATCTTTAAAATAAATATATTTAAAATGTTTAAAGAGAGAATAGGAGTAGAATCCACAGGATAGGAGATTATAAAATCTGATCAGTTAATATATGAAAAAAGCAAATATAAATCCTAGAAATAAAAATAATATAGATTTTAGAAAAGTTTGACCTCAATACCGTAGAAATAGCTAAAGAGAAAATTGGTGAATCGGATAATAGATCTGAGGAAATCAGCTACAGTGTAGTCTGGAGAAGACAAAAGGGTGGAAAATGTGAAAAGGAAATTGGGAAACATGTAGGATAGAAAGAGAAGCTACAACATAAAATAAGGCATTCTAGAAGGCATAGAGAAAACTGAGAGGAGGCAAGATTTAAAGAGATAAAGGCTGAGAATTTTGTAGCATTAAAGAATGATACAAACCCTCAGATGGATAAAAATGAACCAAGTCCTAAGCAGTTTGTAAACAAATCCTATCATAGTGAAACTGTAAAATGTCAAATATGAAAAGAAAAAATGTTTTCATGGTCTTGTTCTTTCTCCAAAGCACCCCCAACTTACATCTGAATCGCCTGAAACTGCATGTAGATTTTCCCACATTTTATAACCCCTGGGCCCATGAGGCTTGGGTTGGGGGTGGTGAGGGGATAAGGATAATACTAAGACCTGCAGTGGCCTCTCCCTGCAGGAGAAGATTTCCCTTTCACCCAGTTCTCTCATCTTTGCTGTTTTTATGACCTGTGGCCTGACATATTCACCAGGATCAGGGGCCTTGCCCTATCTCGGTAATGGGCAGTCCTCCCCAATTTTCAAAATGGAAGCTTCCCTACTTTATTCCTCAGTTCTTAAGAGTTAATAATCTGGAACTGATCAGTTTTTCTGAAACCTCTAGTACTTTGAGTAGTAGCTCAAGTTTCTTATTTGATCCTTGATATCTTCCCATATTCGAAGGTATCGTTAATAATAACAGAAATGTGTTAAGTGAATAATATGTATCGGGTACCACACTTGAGTGTTTTGCATACCTTCTTTCTAAGCTTCACAATGACTCTGAAAAGTGGGTTTTATGCTATATTATTGTTTTATTTATTTATTTATTTATTTATTTATTTATTTTTAGAGCCACATGTGTGGCATATGGAAGTTCCCAGGCTAAGGGTCAAACTGGAGCTGCAGCTGTTGGCCTACAACACAGCCACAGCAACACAGGATCCAAGATGCCTCTGCAACCTACACCACAGCTCATGGCAATGCCAGAGACTTAACCCACTGAGTGAGGCCAGGGATTGAACCTGTATCCTCATGGATACTAGTCGGGTTCATTATCGCTGAGCCATGATGGGAACTCCTATGTAATTGTAGTTATCTATGGCTGCATAACAATTGCTCCAAAATTTAGGGGCTTAAAACACCAAACACTTATTGTCTCACAGTTCCTGTAGGACAGGAATCCTGGAGCAGCTTAAGGGCTGCTCTGGCTCGGGGTCTCTCAGGAGGCTGCAGAAATTGGAGGACTCTCTGGAGCCCAAGGGTCCACTTCCGAGCTAACTTCCATGGCTGTTGGCTTGAGGCTTCTTTTCTGCCCTGGTGGGTCTCTCCACAGGGCTGTTCATGACATGACAGCTGGCTTTCTCCAGAGCAAGTGATCCAGGAGAGTGAGCTAGATGGAAATCAAAGTCTTTTAGAACCTGATCTTGGAAGTGACACATTATCACTCTTTCCAAATTCTGTTGGTCACCCACACCATCCCTGCTACAAAATGAGAGGGAGCTACAGAAAGGTGTGAATACCAGGAGGCAGGGACCACGGGGGGCAGTGGTGGAGGAGGCTGGCTGCCACACAGACCTCTTTCACAGATGAGAAATCTGAAGCTTGATGCATAACCTACCCAAGGCCATTAAGCTAATAAGTGGAATAACACCAATAACAAAATTAATCAAGTTCTTAGTCTCCCAGACACTAATTATATGGTCTCTTAATCTTCCCAGTAAGCCTAGGAAATGAGTAATAGTCCCATTTCACAGATGAGGAAAGGCAGGCAGGAGAGGTTGGGTCACTTGCCCACAAACCCACGCTAACAGCTGCACATACTATCTTTTTAAAAAGCCTCCTCCATCTGATCCCAGTTTCCCCAGGCTTCTTTCTGAGAGGTCCCACTTCCAGTGTGCGTTCCCAGGAGGCTGTTTGCCTTTGTTCTGGAGGCCTGTGTATGCCCCACATGTGCTCGTGGCAAAGGATGGGGTGGGCGCGGAGCCCCCTCCCTCACTGCCTGGTCTGACTCTGCCCTGCCCGGGCTGGCCCAGGTGCGTTGGACCAAGACTGCGGGCAGTGCATCGGACAAGTTCCAGGAGACGTCGGTGTTCAACGAGACGCTGCGCATTGAGCGCATCGCGCGCACGCAGGGCGGCCGCTACTACTGCAAGGCTGAGAACGGCGTGGGTGTGCCCGCCATCAAGTCCATCCGGGTGGACGTGCAGTGTGAGTCGCGGGACCCCTTCTTCACCCCAGGGCCAGGGGCCTGCTCCTAGGGGCTCAGGCTGGGAGGGAGGCATGGGGAGGAGGGTGGAGAAGTGGCACCTCAGTGGAAAACAACTGTAGAGACTTTTTCTCTTCCGGGTCAGAGAAAGGCCTCTCTGTGGTTCAACCCCATACCACTCACACAGTCCCATCTGTAATCCCATATGGACCTTGCAGCATCCCTGTAAAGTGGTCAGGGGAGGCAGGAGAGGGTGGCGTGTACCCATTCCACAGATGCAGAAACTGAGACTAAAGGCTTCTGATGTGCTCACTGCATAGCTCTCTTGACTGTGGTCCAGTGCTCTTTCTTTAGCTCCTCATGTCTCTGCTTTTGTCCCAGGGTGGCTCTGAGACTTCCCTCCCCCAATATCTCCTCAGTCCTTGCTGTTGGGTGAATGGGAAGCCCCTCAGCCCCTGCCTGCCCTCCATGGATATCCCCTTGACCTCTGAGAGGCTACATCTCTGTTTGCCACCCACCTCTGTGCCCATCCAGGCTGACCTAAGTATCCAGAAGCTGTAGGGCCAGGCCCAACAGCCTCCATCTGAGTCCAGTTTCCCCAGGCTCCTCACTAAGAGGTCCCACCTCCAGTGCCCATGCCCAAGAGGCTGTTTGCCTTAGTTCCTGAGGCCACCACTGCCACTTAATATCAACAGTGAACTTACCCATTAAATTCCCCTCCCCTGCCTGCTAATTGGGACCCGATAAAGTGGTGAGCTGTTGAACCACAGGCCCTCTCTTCTGTCCCCCATCAGCCACCCAAGGGGCTGCCCAACCTGGGGCTGAGGGTCGTTTCTCAAGTTATTGTGGCTGGAAGGGGCTGGCAGGCATGACTGGGGCCTCACCACTGCCCTGCCTCTACCCATGGCCTTGGCTATGACTACTGTCCTTGTGAGCTGCAGGAGAAGGACAGACTGATCAGAAGTTAGAATGTGGAATGTTGGTACCTTTGATTTACAACCCTGGCTGCACACTAGAATCTCTAGGGGATCTTTTAAAAACATATATTAATGTCTGAATCTTACTTCCAGAGATTCTGATTTAATCGATTGGAAGTAGAGCCCTGACATCAGAATTTTTTTCTTAAACTTTTTTTTTTAAATTGAGAATTAAACTACACCCAATAGAGTACACTACTTCCATGTACATTTCAATGAATACTTACATATATATGTACATGTGTAAACACCATCCAGGTGATGAGGGTTCCCCAGAAAGGGCCCTAGAAAGTTCCTTCATGCGCCCTCCCAATCAATAATCTCCTTAGAGGCGGTCACTCTTCTGACTTCTGCTCCATCAGTGAGCTCTGCCAGGCATCCGATTAAAAGAAAATCTCCGTGAATCTGTGGTGCAAAGAGGAGTGAGAACCACCAATCTAGTCCAGTCAACCGGTGAGGAAGTGGGTCCAGAGAGAGAAGGGACTTGGGCAGGTCACTCTACAAATTTAACAGCTAACCTGGGATTTGAACCAGGGTTTCCTGATTTCCAGTCTGCAGCTGCTTCCTCCATCCCAAGACAGGAGGGTGACACTAGACAATCCCTCCCATGCAGGTCCCTGGGGAGGGATAGCTGAGAAGCCAACAGGTCCAGTCCCCTGCTTCTGACAGGACGCTCAAAGTTGCAGGACTGGGAGAGCAGCAGGCTCTCTAGAAGCATCCCATGAGGGTGGCTTAACTTTCCCTGAGGGCTGTCAGGGGCCCAAGCCCCCCCACCTTGGAGGGGGTCCCCCAGCTCTGACTCCACTGGGGCGGTGCCCTCGCAGACCTGGACGAGCCCGTGCTGACGGTGCACCAGACCGTGAGCGATGTTCGAGGCAACTTCTACCAGGAGAAGACGGTGTTCCTGCGCTGCACTGTCAACTCCAACCCACCTGCCCGCTTCATCTGGAAGCGGGGCTCCGACACCCTGTCTCACAGCCAGGACAACGGGGTGGACATCTATGAGCCCCTCTACACCCAGGTCAGGGCGGGCGGCAGTCTCCTCGCGGCTCACCCGGGGAGGAGGGGGCGGGGGCTGCCTGACCCTGACGACTTCTGACGGCAGAAGCGTGCATTCTGATTGGCAGGCCCAGTGGGGACCGGAGGTCAGGGAGCGACGCGGAGGGCGGGAGAGTCCTCAAAGCTACACGTCCTCTGACAACATTATCGATTAGGAAAGGCACCCCCTAGGGGCAGGCAGGCCGGGTCTTGGGAACCCACGGGCAGGCCCAACAAGAATTGGGGTAGAGAGTGACCCACTTCCTTCGGGTCTCCTACAGCCCCAGGAGATGGCGATGGAGCCATCTTACCAGGAGGGCCTTCAGAGGCGGCTTCCCTCGGTGACTGTCAGAACTCCGCCTGTGGCCGTGGCCTGTGGGGCCAGCCCTCTGTTTTTGTGGATTGGAAGACAGAGCAGGATTCCCTCAATCTTCCATTTCCCAGAATGGGGAAACTGAGGCCTGGTCCTGGCCCTGGCCTGGGGGGGTTGGTAAAAGGGCACCCTCGGACTCATGGCAGCCCAGGTGTGGGGAGTGTGGCACCCACCCCAGGCTGTCTCCTTGGGGATCAATGGCGTGAAGGTTGGGAAAGATAGGAACTAGAGTGGGAATTTGCTTTAGCCTCGGGTGCTTGTTGAATGTGTGTGAGACCCCTGGAGACCGAAGCCGGCCCCTCACCCCACTGGTCCACTGCTGCCCAGGGGGAGACCAAGGTCCTGAAGCTGAAGAACCTGCGGCCCCAGGACTATGCCAGCTACACCTGCCAGGTGTCTGTACGCAACGTGTGCGGCATCCCGGACAAGGCTGTCACCTTCCGGCTCACCAACACCACGGGTACAGGCACTCCCCTCACCCCCATCCTCTTGCCCACCTAGGCTGAGCCCCCAACCGGGAGATGGTGCCCAGCCCACACAGGACTCTGGGGACATCACCATGAGTGCCTGCCTTCCTTCCTCCTGCCCTCCTCTCTTCTTCCTTGAAGGCCTGTTCCTGGCCCCACAGTTTCCCTCCCACTTCTCCTCCAAATCCTGCCTCACGGTCCCCTAAGACCCCTTCTTGTCCTCCTAGCACCACCAGCCCTGAAGCTGTCTGTGAATGAAACTCTGGTGGTGAACCCCGGGGAGAATGTGACCGTACAGTGTCTGCTGACAGGCGGTGACCCCCTGCCCCAGCTGCAGTGGTCTCATGGACCAGGCCCGCTGCCTCTGGGTGCCCTGGCCCAGGGTGGCACCCTCAGCATCCCTTCAGTGCAGGCCCGCGACTCTGGCTACTACAATTGCACAGCCACCAACAATGTGGGCAACCCGGCCAAGAAGACTGTCAACCTCCTGGTGCGATGTACGTGGCTCCGGAAGGGTGGAAGGGGACTCGGGAAGCAGACAGGGTTCCTGTCCCTCAGAAACTGACATGGGAAAGGGGCCTGTCTGCTTTTCCTCCGTAGGGAAGATAGGGCAGAGGAGGATGATTCCAGGCACTTTGATTTCCCTGCAATTCAGGTATCTGCCAGCAGATGGAAGGACTAAAATTTGTATCAAGTTTTATTTACAGTTTAGCAATTTACATTTTCAAATATAACCTCACCAAGCCAAGAAGTAGGAAGGGTTGGTGTTGATTTTCTACATTTTTTTTTTTTTTAAGATTGGGAAACTGAGGCTACAAAAAGCTAATTGCAAACATTCCATTCTCTAAGGGAAATTTTCAGTCTTTTCCCCTGTACTGTGGTTTCTATGTGATTAATAGAATTAAAGTGAAAATGACACACATTTCCACATGCCTCATATGTAAATATTTATTAGCAAAGCATTTTAGTGAGAATGAAGATAATTACTAAATGTAAAAATGATTAAAACTTGGAGCACAATCTAAAGAAGCTCAAATGCTTTCCTTACTACACTTCAGCCTCAGTAATTATCATTAGCTGCTTGATAAGATCTTGATTTTGCTACTCTGCTTTAAGGAGAAAACTCTAAATTAGTCTGCTTGTGCAGCTTTAGGTTGTTGTTTTTAAATTTATTTTTTTAAAGTGTTTTTGAAGATCCAGGCTTGTTTCCAGCACTTTAGCACTTGAAAGTAAAGTATAGCTTCTGTTAAATTCAACTGAGAATCTTCTGATGAAATAAATACTCTTCTTTGTTCATTTCTCACTGACCAGCCTTCTCCCTAACTCTCCTCACAAAAAGAAGCTAGCTCTCTATGACTTTTTACTTAATTCTGATTAAATAGCGAGAAAGATAATAGTCAAACTGTGGTTATCTAATGACTGCTTTTTCCTTTGATGGTACTTTTTCCATGAGAAGATTGTTTTTCTCCTCCCGATTTCATTTGGCATTTAAAACTTGGGTTGGTAAGATTGTGATTTGCATCAAATACTTGTGGTCACCTTTCAGGGTGATACACAGCCTGCTTTGCTCAGACCAGGTCTGATTTATGGCTGTTGTACCAGAGTCTTGTCTAATGAGCACCTAATGTTCTAATGCTTGGCATACATCAAACAATATTCAGATTTTTTAAAGAGGCCAAATCATTTTCTTTCTCAACTTTGTATTTTTATGTAATTGCATGTAAAATGATTGTGTTGGTCTTTTTTATTTTTTAAATAACACAGACTTGTTGCCAAGAGCTAAACAGCAAGAAAGGGAAGTTAAAAATGTCCCCTCAGTCCCACTCTCTAGACAGAACCACTGTCACATTCTGGTGCTTCCTTCCAAAATTTGTGTTTTTTATATTCTGGGCTTAAAACAACAATAAAAAAATAAAGCGGCATCATAGTTAAGAGTACAGGCTCTGAGTGTGAATTCAAAGTTGGCTATTTACTTCTTTGGGCAAGTGAATTAAACTCTCTGAGTCTCAGTCCCCGCTGTAAAACAGCAACACTAAAGTGCCTCCATCAAAGATTGTGGGATGAGCTAAATGAGGAAACCCACATAAAGGGCTTAGAACAGGGCCTCTCAGAGTGTGTGTTCTGTCGACAGTGGCTATATCGATTACTCAACCCACTCTCCTACAGAGAGCTTTTTTTGAACTTTTTGAAACACATTGAGCAAGCACAACAATTTCTAGGCAGAGAAAAGTGTAGCTTTCTCCTGGGAATTGAGGGGTGGGATATAGTCCTTGCCACTTGGAGGAGAGAAGCTGTGTCTGAACGGGGGGGTGGGATATAGAAGCTTGGCTTTGAGTTAGCCTCAGCCACCCTTCCATCCCCATCCACCCACAGCAATGAAGAACGCCACATTCCAGATCACTCCAGATGTGATCAAAGAGAGCGAGAACATACAGCTGGGCCAGGACCTGAAGCTGTCATGCCATGTGGATGCAGTGCCCCAGGAGAAGGTGACCTACCAATGGTTCAAGAATGGCAAGCCAGCACGCATGTCCAAGAGGCTGCTGGTGACCCGCAATGACCCCGAGTTGCCCGCCGTCACCAGCAGCCTGGAGCTCATTGACCTGCACTTCAGTGACTACGGCACCTACCTTTGTGTGGCTTCCTTCCCGGGGGCACCTGTGCCTGACCTGAGCGTCGAGGTCAACATCTCCTCTGAGACAGGTGAGCAACTGGAGGGTGGCAACAGGGAGGAGTGAGGGGCCTGGAGAGGCCCACCAGGGGAGGTGGGGGCAGCAGCTTGGGAAAGGGAGGCCACAGTGAGGAGGATACCGGTTGTTCATTGCATTTACCAAACACCTGTTATATGCCAGGCACTGTGCTCGGCTCTGGAGTAAAGTGGTGGGCAAAATAAGCTCTGCTCTCCTTGAACTTGGTGGCAAATATTTTTCAGATCATCCCACAAATAACTGCAAACTGTGATGCATGAGAGTCAGGAAAGAGTTTCCTAAGATAGCAGGTTTGAGCTGAGATCTGAGGGAGGGGCAGGATTTTAATAGGCAAAGAAGGGCAAGGGAGGGTGGAAGAGAAAGGCAGGCCAAGGAATTAGCATGTGCAAAGGCATTGGGGCAGGAAAGTACACAAACCATTTTGAGCACTGAAAGGAGAGTGTGGCTGGGAGAATGCAGTGAGCTGAGAATGGAGAGGTTGGTGGGGGCCAGATTTTGCAGAGGATTGAAGTCTTTCTTCCATTAATAATAAATAATGATAATGCAGTAAACACAATGTTTACTGAGTGTTTACTATGTGTTCTGATGATTTTATATTTATCTCATTCGCCTTCATGACTTACCTTATGGGATAGATGGTTCATCTTCAGTTTTTAGAGATGAGGAAACTTAGGCTCAGAAGTTGAAGACTCTTACCTAAGGTAACACTTCAATAAGTGGTGGAGCTGGGATTGGAAGCCAGGCAGTCTGACTTTAGAGTCTGCTCTCAGCTTCCCCTGAAGGGTTTACCCTTTGAAAAAGATAAGCATTGGGAAGGAATGATTTTGGGAAGGGTTTCTAGAATTTCATCTCCAGCCCCTAGGACCTCCCTTGTACTGGGTTGCTGGCTGACTTTTGGCTAAACCTCTTCACCTGTCTGGGCCTCAGTCTCTCCTCTGTGAGGCCTTGAACCAGGTAGCCTTGGAGGCCCTTCCTATCCTGACATCTAAAAGGAGGAGGTCGGTGAAGCTGGAAGCATCAGGAAAGGCTTCCAGTAGGAGATGGCCCTGAGCTGGCTTTGGGAGCGGACTAGGCCTCCACAGATTCCTCAAATCCATTTTGCAAATCTCTTTGTCATGTCCTGGATGAGGAGCTGGGGACCCAGCCATGAACACCACAGCCCCATCCTCGGAGCTCACTGTCTGGCCAGGGAGATAGACCTGCTCTTAAGTGTCAGGTAAGGTGCAGGAAAAGGAAGGACAAATCTCAGATATGACTCAAAAGCTAAAGGTGGGGTCTGCAGAGCATCGTGGAGGCATGAGAGGTGTACCAGACCACCTGGGGTCGTCAGGAAGGGCTTCTCAGAGGAGCCACGTTCCATGTGAGCATCTGTCGGCTGGGGGGACAAGCCCAGGAGAAGAAGGGCAAGGTGTATGAGACTTGCTGTGTCCAGGAAGTATGTTCATTACAAGTGGATCCCACGGCTTGAACACAGGATGGGGGAGGGAAGATGAGACTGGGAGTTGGCAGAGGCCAGAGCATGAGGGCCGTGGAGTTTGAGCTTTCACCTGAGGGCAGTCGGCATCAAAATGGGGGGACAGACCTTTAGCCTGTGGAGGCACAGAAGGGCTGGGAGCCAGGATGTTTTAGAAACAGGGAAATCGATGGGGTACAGGGCCATTTCTTTCTTCTGCTCATAAGCCTGATGCCTGGGGTGTGAAAGCTTTTAAAGTACCTGTGGAAATGGTTCAGACTTGGAAAAATAAATTAATTGGCTCCCAAATACAAAGAGAAAGCTGAAGAATTAAAGCCAATAAATGTATAAATGTTTACAGAGTATAAATTACCCTAACCAGGAGTTCCTATTGTGGCATAGTGGAAACAAATCCGACTAGTATCCATGAGGATGTGGGTTCGATTTCTGGCCTCGCTCAGTGGGTCGGGGATCCTGTGTTGCTGTGGCTGTGGAGGCTGGCAGCTGTAGCTCTGATTCAACCCCTAGCCTGGGAACCTCCTGGTGCCGTGGGTGCGGCCCTAAAAAGAAAAAAAAAAATTATGCTAACTAGATAACTGAACCTCAGCTTGCCTTGTAGACTTACTTACAATCTGATTTAATATAGACATTTTAATTTGTTTGGTGTATATGGGATGAGACCCATAGAAGTCTTTAAAAGACCCCCATTTGGACGATGTGTTGGGTTGGACTACGTTTGGCTGTGGATAACAGAAAAACCCTAAATAATAGTGGCTTTGAATGAGATAGATGTGTATTTATTCTTCATGTAAATAAAAGTCCAGGCTGGAATAGTGACTCTGCTCCACCAAGTCCTCAGAGCTCTAGGCTCCCAATTGTTATCCTTAGCATGTGCCACCTGGTCCACCATGGCACTGCCAGCTGCAGCCATCAATCTGCATTCCAGCCTGCAGGAAGGTGGAAAAGAAGAGAGGCACCGCCTCTCCCTTTAAAGACCCATACCTCTTTGGCCAGAATATAGTCACATGGCCACGGCTAGCCATAAAGCAGTCTGGAAATACAGTCTTTATTCTGGCTGTGTGCCCTGCTAAAGCCCAGATATTCTATCACCTGGGAAGAAAGGTCAACGATGTTGAGGGAAAGGCTATCAAGGTGTGATAATATTCCAGAAAGAGGAGTTCCCGTCGTGGCTCAGTGGTTAACAAATCCAACGAGGAACCACGAGGTTGCAGGTTTGATCCCTGGCATTGCTCAGTGGGTTGAGGATCCTGCGTTGCTGTGAGCTGTGGTGTGGGTCGCAGACGTGGCTCAGATCCCAAGTTGCTGTGGCTCTGGTGTAGGCCATTGGCTATAGCTCCGATTTGACCCCTAGCCTGGGAACCTCCACATGACCCGGGAGCGGCCCTAGAAAATGGAAAAAAGACAAAAACAAAAAAACAAAACAAAAAAAAACACTCCAGAAAGAGAAGATGTAGGCTTTAACTAGAGTAGGGCCAGTGGGCAGAAGAGGGAGGACTAGAGGAGAAGATATTTAGAACTATTTAAAAAGTGGAACCCCCCACAAATAAAGATGGGAGTCCCCCAAACTTAGTAATGTTGGGATAAGGGGATAGAAAATTTGCCCTGGTGGACTTCACTCTTTCTGAGTTGGGAGACCTCGAGGTGTAGACTCAGGAAGGGTTGAGGATTTGGGGAGGGGAGTTTTGCTTTGGAGACACTTGGGGATCTGTGGACTCTCTGAGACGAGGAAGGGAGGCTCCTGGGGGGAGAGGGAGGGATCAGAAGCCCCAGAGCAGAGGCGGGTCGTGGCGAGGGGTGGGTAGCTCTAACCTGGCTCCTACCTCTCCCCTGCCCCGTAGTGCCACCCACCATCAGCGTGCCCAAGGGCAGAGCGGTGGTGACTGTGCGCGAGGGCTCGCCGGCCGAGCTGCAGTGCGAGGTTCGAGGCAAGCCGCGGCCGCCCGTGCTGTGGTCCCGCGTGGACAAGGAGGCTGCATTGCTGCCCTCCGGGCTGCCCCTGGAGGAGACCTCGGACGGGAAGCTGCGGCTGGAGCGCGTGAGCCGAGACATGAGTGGGACCTACCGCTGCCAGACAGCTCGCTATAATGGTTTCAACGTGCGCCCCCGCGAGGCCCAGGTGCAGCTGAACGTGCAGTGTGAGTCCCACCGCCCCAGCCGACCACCCCCCGAGCTGTCCCTCCGGATTCCAGTCTGGCCTGCCGCCTCTTCCGCCCTTCACCCACCCCGTCCAACCAAACCCCTCTGCTTACTGCTGATACCCCTAAACCCTCCTTGACCCCCGCGCTCTAAGACGTGGAGGTCCATGACCCTTGCTGCACTTGTACCCCGTCTTCGTTCCCAAGGACCCAGTGAGCAAAGAAATAACTGATTTTAACAAATGGAAATGGGAGTTGGAAGGTGGAAGGACCCTCAAGGGAACGATCTGATAGCATAATGACGGGAGTTAATTCACCACGCGCCAAGCACTAGTCTAAGAGCGTGTTAACGCACCAACTCATCTAGCCCTCCACAGCCCTGTGGGTAGATTCTGTTACTACTACGTTTTTTACAAATAGGGAGGCTGAGTCACACAGATGTTAAGTAACTTGCTTAAGATCACAGCTAGTTGGAGGTAGAGCTGGGATCTGAACCTAAGCCATGTAGCTTTGGGGGTTCTTGCTCTAAATCCCGACATTATGCTGCTTTTCATTATCTGGATGCTGAGGGGACCATTTTGAGGCCAGGGCAGGAGGTTATGGCAGGGAAGGAGTAGGTATCTGCAGATTGGAGAGGTATGAGCATGGCTATTGTGTGAGTATGTTGCCAATGTGTATCCGCCCAGAGACCCTTCCGGGCTGGGGGGAGAAAGGGCGGCGCGGGAGTAAGGCCCACTGCATCGGTTTCCCATGGGGCCGCTCCTCAAACACCACTCGATGGGGAGAGGCCCCGCTGACCGCCGCCCCCGCCCCCTAGTCCCGCCAGAGGTGGAGCCCGGTTCCCAGGATGTGCGCCAGGCGCTGGGCCGGCCAGTGCTCCTGCGCTGCTCGCTGCTTCGAGGCAGCCCTCAGCGCATCGCCTCGGCTGTATGGCGCTTCAAAGGGCAGCTGTTGCCTCCGCCGCCTGCCATTCCCATCGCCGCCGAGGCCCCCGACCACTCCGAGCTGCGCCTCGACGCGGTCACCCGCGACAGCAGTGGCAGCTACGAGTGCAGCGTCTCCAACGACGTGGGCTCTGCTGTCTGCCTGTTCCAGGTCTCGGGTGAGCGTCGCGTCGGTCCTGACCCATCTAGCCCCGCCCACCCGGGGCCAGGCTCCGCCCCAACTCCAGCCCTGCCCCTTTCCGGCCCACCTGCGCCAAGGTTAGGCCCCTGCCTTTCCTGAACCCGCCCATGCCAGTTCTGAACCCCGCCCATGCCTCTGGGATCTAACCAGGACCTCCTCTTACAGCCCTGACCCCCCCCCCCCCCCGCCCACTCTAGGTCTAGGTTCTCGCTTTTCAAGGCCCGCCTAGATCTGACCTAAGCTTCACCTGTTTTAGCTCAGCCTAATTCCCGGCCTCTGACAGCCCCGCCTGGGTCAAGCCTTCCCAAGGCCTAGGCTTTACCGGCTCTAGCCCTAGGAGCACCACACTTACGCCCCGCCTACAGGGGGCATAGGCTCCACCCCTTCCAGCCATATCCAATCCCAGCTCTCTGTTTCCACCTGCTCCAGAGTCGGGCTTTCCCTGCAGCTGGGTCCACATCAGGTTTGACCCGCCACCTCGAGCTCTAGCTCAGCCGTCACATTCAAGCCTCTCCTCTTTCATCCTTGGCCTTTGAGGCTGCAGATAGGGAATCTTCTCTTTTCCCTGCAGGCCAGTTTGAGGGGCCTGAGCTGTAGTTTAGAGGAGGGAAGGCCCCCTCAACAGCTTCTTTGGATCAGCGTGGGTGACATCGGTCAAGCCAGCACACATTTCCTGAGTTGTTGCACTAGAGATTCAGGCCTCTCCATGCCCAGAAATCCCTTTCAACCCCATCTCTTCAAGTCATTTCAATGGGCTCTTTAGGGCTGGAGACGGGTGTGGGTGGGTCAGAAGGGAGTGGAGGTCGTGGTGAGGGCGGAGGGGGACGGAAGGGGGCTGATGGGGTTACCAACGTACCCCCCTCTCTTCCTTCCTTGGGGAGAGCCGGTTCCCTGTCAGCTAGTGGCAGCACTCCAGAGGGGAGCTCCAGGTGTGCCTGTCCCCCATTTCACCACACCCCAGCGGCCCCAGCTGACTGGGTGCCTCTTTAGCTCTTGTTTGGATCTCCTCACTCAACAGTGCGGGGCTGGGACCACAGGCCCCTGGCCACCTCCCCAGCCCCTCCGCACCCCACCCAGCCCTGCCAGCCAGAGGCCCCTGTGACATTTCCCACCTCCTTCCCCTCTCCCCTGTTCTCCCACACTTTCCCTGTATCCCCACTTCTGGCCCCCCTCTCTCTCCTCTTCTTTCTGCCTCAATATCCTTGACTCTTCTTGGTCTCCTCACCCCAATGCTCCTTCCCTGCGTCTTTTCTAATATCCCTTCTCCGTGTCCTCCCAAATTTCTCTTTTCTGTCTTTTCCTTGGCCTTTCTGCTCATTCTCACCAAACCACCTCTGGAATTCCCAATCTCCCTTTCCTCCACCTCCCACCTTCCCTCCTGTCCCACCCTCATTCCCCCCAATCTCCTCTCCCACCATCTCCTCTCCTCACGATATTCCTTCTTTTTGTCTCCCCCACCCTCCCACTGTTCCACCCATCCCCTTCTGTCTCCCTGTCCCTTGCCTCCTCTCTCTATGTCTCTCCCCATCCCCCACGCTTCACGGCCCCATGCCCCCCTCCCCGCCCTCTCAGCCAAAGCCTACAGCCCGGAGTTTTACTTCGACACCCCCAACCCCACCCGCAGCCACAAGCTGTCTAAGAATTACTCGTACGTGCTGCAGTGGACCCAGAGGGAGCCCGATGCTGTTGATCCTGTGCTCAACTACAGACTCAGTGTCCGCCAGGTGGGCCAAGGGGGACAGGGGCCCTGGTGCAGGCTGGCCCTGGGAATGCTCATCAAGCCAGGGGAAGGGGTTGGAGATGCATTGACCCTCCTGTGGATTCCTCTTCAGAGCCAGAGAGAAAGTGTTCTGGACAGAGCAGCAGGAGCTGGGAGGCTCTAGGGACCTGTCCCTTCTGGACCCATGCTCCAGGCACGGCCCTGAGAACTGGGCAAGGGTCTGCTGGGTTCATGTAGGGGAAGCGGGGCAGAGCCAATTCTCACAAAACACAGGATCTGTTCTTACATCAGCAGCTTAAAGCATGAGCTTAAGTCTCATGCACAGGGTCTCTCGAGTGCAAGGCCAGAGCCACTGTGCTGGTCTCATGTCCAGTCTAATTCCATGTGGTTCTGCCCAGCCCAAGGGGTTGTTGGGTGGAGGGTAAGAATGTGACTCTGGGGCAGACTGCCTGAGCTGAAATTCAGTTCTGTATCATCTTGGGCAAGCTACATCTCTTTGGCCTCAGTTTCCTCATCTGTAAAATGGAGGTAATTACAATATTCCCCCTGTTAGGATCCTTATTTTAAAGATTAAATGAATCAGTAAATGCAAAGCAGTTATGACAGTGCCTGGCACACATTCGTGTTTCAGGATATGTTGCTGTCACTTATTAAGACAGTCCTGGGCGGTAGGCATGGAGCAGGGAGATTGCACTTTCTTATAGATGAGGAAACTGAGGGCATGGTGCCTTGTCCTTTGCTGTTTCTGCTCTCCATTGCTGCCCCCCAGCATCACACGAGGGCCCATCTGGTGCTTGGGTGGAGGGCGTGGCCTGCTGGGCATCTGGGAACTCCCTGTTTCTACAGTTGAATCAGCACAACGCCATGGTGAAGGCCATCCCGGTGCGGCGTGTGGAGAAGGGGCAGCTGCTGGAGTACATCCTGACCGACCTCCGTGTGCCCCACAGCTACGAGGTCCGCCTCACGCCCTACACCACTTTTGGGGCCGGAGATATGGCCTCCCGTATCATCCACTACACGGAGCGTAGGTGGTGGTGGCGGTGGTGTTGGGGAGGGTGGGCCCATCTCATACCCAGGGGACCCCTCCCCACTCCCCGCATAGTTCCTGAGCTTGGGGTTCCCCAACGTGCAGTGTCCTGCTCTATCATTGCACGCCAGACACCTCTGGCCCCCAGTCCACCTGTCCCCTGGTCCTAAGCCCAGGCACCCTCGGCACCTTGATTCTGACTTGGTTTTCCTGCTTTTGCCTTTTCAGCCGTCAACTCTCCCAACCTGTCAGGTGAGACACCCCTGCCCACTTCCCTTTCCTTTTAAGGACACACCGGTCCCCCTGGTGGGAGGAACAGACCCAGAGATACTCAGAGAGAAAAGAGAGTGGAGGCTGGCAATTTGCAGGAGAAGCAGAAATGAGTAGGGCTGGTCTTGGAGACTTTTGCATCTGGGATTTCTTCTGGGGCCCACAGGCTTGAAGAGAAGGTAGAGGTGGGGGACACTTCTCACCCAGGGCCTTTTGTCCGCACTCGGCACCATTCACTGTCCCCAGAAGAAGAATGGAAAGACCAGGCTAATCCACATTCTCTGTTCCCTGGAACAGGGGTCCATAATCTGGGATCCGTGGACCACCCCCAAAGGATCGAGGGTGGGGAGTCCATGAAACTGGAACCTGGAAGGGCACACAGTTAATTCTTTATCCCCCTAACTTCTAGCAGAAATTTACCATTTCTTTCAATGATGAACGTAGGCAACAAACCGCATGTCCTTCAAAGATGAGTGTAGGCCTGAGGCGTAATCACTACCTGTGACTTTGTCATCAGTGGAAATCCGATGTTGTCCCATCACCTAAAGTTGTGCTGCTGTCTCTAAATATCATTTCCATTTATTAGTACTTCAAAACTACAATAGTTAGACTTAACCCTAGATCTTGTAATTTAATTAGATAATAAAGGAGCCCATTATATCACAAATTTGTTTTTTAAATATTTTGACATCTGTGTTGTTTCTCTATAATTGATTTCCTTTGTAATCCTCTTTTCATCTTATACATGTAAATAATTTTTATGAAATGGGGTCCTTAATTTCACTAGACGCCAGAAGGGTTTGTGGCACAAAAAAGGTTAAGCAGTTCTATTCCAGGAACAAGTTTCCCAGGGGTCCCATTGCCTAGTTTCTGAAGCCCTGGAATCCTGGGCCCACTGCCTGTATGCTTGGGAGCTGGTTGAGGGGTGGCCGGGAGGGAATGTTGGACTAGGGGACCCGAGGAGGCTGACCCTCTTTGTCTCCCTCCCTTTCTACCCTGCCCTGAATGCAGACAACACTTGCCACTTTGAGGATGAGAAGATCTGTGGCTACACCCAGGACCTGACAGACAACTTTGACTGGACCCGGCAGAACGCCCTCACCCAGAACCCCAAGCGCTCCCCCAACACGGGTCCCCCCACTGACATAAGTGGCACCCCTGAGGGTGAGGACATAGCCCGCCTCTAGGAATAAAGAACAGCTTCATGGAGGGGTCTAGTTGTGGGGAGCCCCAATTTGTGGGGGAGACACAGCCCCGCCCTGAGGGAACCCCAATCTGAGGAGGAGACACAGCCCTGTCCTAAGGGAGCTCCATCTGAGGGGAGAGCGACTGCTCTGTCCTGATAGAGGATTAGGAAAAAGAAAAACTGTAGCAGAGCTAAGAATCCATGAATGCTGGCCCCGGCTCCTGTGCTCTGCTGTGAGCAGGGATGACAGGGTGGGATACTATGAGCCATGTGGGATTCAGACAGCTGATACTGAGGCAGAAAAGGAATTAGGTGGAAAGAGGCCTGGGAGGGGTGAGGAGGAGGCTGTTGGCACCTCTTCACCTTCGTTGCAGGCTACTACATGTTCATTGAGACATCAAGGCCTCGGGAGTTGGGGGACCGTGCGAGGTTGGTGAGTCCCCTGTACAACGCCAGTGCCAAGTTCTACTGCGTCTCCTTCTTTTACCACATGTACGGGAAACACATTGGTGAGTTGAGGGACCAGGTAATCTGCCCAAGCGTGTGCTGGGTCTGGGCGGGGAGGGGCCCATAGGACACGGGCACTGGCCCCCATAAGGCCTGGGCTTCCCAGCTTGGCTGAATCACAGATCCTTGAAGGGAGCGTGAGCAGAATCTGGTCAAGGGGGCAGTCCAGAGCCAGCTTGACTGAGGTTCTGAGATGATGGAGTCTTCCTGAGCCTGCAAAGAAAATGGCTCCAACAGGATGAGGTGGAAGTCGTTGTGGGGTTGGAAAAATAAGCTAAGAGGTTACATGTATGGTGCCTGCCAGGTGACGTCCTAGGAGCTCTGCATCTGGGGTCTCATCAGCCCTCGCAGTCACCACGTGAGGGAGGCATTACCTTATAGACCAGAGAGGTTAAGCATTTGCTCAAGACCTCACAGCAACCCAAGTCTGTCTGATTCTCTCAAGCCCTAAACACAGGGTTGGAAGGGCACTGCTTTGTGAGAGTGAGAGGAAGTACAACTTCCTAAGCATGACCTTGAACCTGAGGAGTACCTTCTGGGGAGAGAGGGCACTGGCAGGAGTGTCACATTAGTCTGTGAACTCATCAGTTCAGCCATTGCTTCTAGAGCTCCTGCTCTGTGCCCGGCATCAGGTGTTGCAGTGAACAGGATGGACAAATGCCTCATCCTCCTGGCACCGACCATCAAGTAGGAGAGACAGACATTAAATAACGAATTGCACCAGAAAGGGTTTAGTGGCCCCTGTGATGTGTGTCTGCAGCAGAAGGACAGTGCCCAAGACAGCTGCCGACAGGGAGACTTGACTGACTTTGGGGACCAGGTTATGAAAGACTCTACTGAGGAAGTGACATTTTTAATTTTATTATTTCTTTGTTTGTTAGTTTGTTTACATATTTATGGGAAAGGCAATGTATTTTGCCTTTTTTTTTTTTTCTTTTCTAGGGCCGCACCCATGGCATATGGAGGTTCCCAGGCTAGGGGTCTAATTGAAGCTGTGGTCACCGGCCTATGCCAGAGCCACAGCACCGCGGGATCCGAGCCTCATCTGCAACCTACACCACAGCTCATGGCAACGCCAGATCCTTAACCCACTGAGCAAGGGCAGGGATCGAACCCGCAACCTCATGGTTCCTAGTCGGATTCGTTAACCATTGAGCCACGACGGGAACGCCATGCAATGCATTTTGCATTTACCCTGAGATAACCTCTAACCCCAACACTCTGGGAAAGCCCTTGTTCAGTCCTGATGACTGTCACAGAAGGTTCTTCATCGGGCACTCGAAAGTTGAGAATAGATAGGAATTGATGGAGACTTTCCCTCAGGAGTCAAATAGGAGAGAAGATGTGAATTCCAGTAACGGCCACATAGAACAGGGAGTGGTCTGGGAGTGGGGAACTGTAGCTTAAGGACTCAGAGTTCACAGGAAGCATGGAGGGGCCCCAACTCAAGCCTGGGAAGACTTCCTGGAGGAGGTGACTTTTCAGAGAGGCCTTGAAGCATGAGAAGCATTTGACCCAGGGAACATAGTCGGGAGAGCATCACAAGCAGTCAAAGTGGCCCAGGGCCCCCAGAGTCTGGGAAGCTGGACTACATCTAGGCTGCAGCATGTAGCTCGGTGTGTCTTCGGAGGTGACAAGGAAGATAGGGGAGAAGGTCATGAGCAGGCACCCTTAAGGCCCTGGCTGGCCCTGCGACAGGCTGTCAGGAAGCAGGGAGACCTTAGAGATGGAGGGGTGATCAGGGAAGGGGCAGAGATATAATTTTTGTTTGAGCAGTGGAAAGGTGGGGGTTTCCCCGTTAGGGTCCATGGAGCAGGGCGGTGGAGGCAAAGGTAAAGTTTCAGGGATTGATGCAAAAAGTGGGGGGATAGGAACAGGGGTAAGAGCTCCAGGAAGGGGAAGAGAGGGAGGGCACCTCGGGGCTGGGGGCAAGCCCAAAAGGCAATGGAGCTTGGGCCCTGCCTAAGCCAGTGTGGCGACTCCCTGCCCACTGGGTGCCAGTTGCAGTCTGCTCCGGGCCCCATCTGCTGGGAAGGGTCCCCCACATGCCTTGAGTCTTTGGTGTGCTTCTCCCCTGGGCCTGGGTCTGCTGCTGGGGGGGCTGGGTGTTTCTTGTTGCCCTGGTCCCTTCTCTCCCCTCCCCTCCCCTCCCTGGCAGCTCTGGGCACCAGCTGTCCCCAGACCTTGTGATTCACTGGCTCTCCCTGGTCCAGGCCAACTCCTTTTATCTCAGGCAGGTAACATTTGGTTGCTCTCCCCAAGCAGGGGTCTGTCTATCTGGTGTCACAGATGGTGTGGCTTTGTCTGGGGCAGCTCCATGGAAATGCCAGCCACCAGGTGCCATCTAAGATTGATTCCCCTTCCGTCCGAGCCAGGTTTTTCCTGTCACAGGGGGCTCGAGGTGGGCTGGAAGAACAGACGAGGAGGCATGAGATTGCCTGGGTGCCCTTAGTTGCGGCTTGTTCCCCTCCTTCTCTTCCATTGCCCCTCAGGACCTCTGCAATTCTAGGCCCCTGGGTCTGTGGGCAAAGGGTCTCAGCATCTCTAGGCTAATACCTTCAAAATTTCACATTTTACCACAGCTATGTAGTACATACGCTAATACCTTTTTTTTCTTTTTAGGGCCACAGGTGCAGCATATGGAGGTTCCCAGCCCAGGGGTCAAATCGGACCTGCAGCTGCCAGCCTACACCACAGCTCAGGGCAATCCTTAACCCACCGAGCAGGGCCAGGGATTGAACCTGCATCCTCATGTATACTAGTCAAGTTCATTTCCACTGAGGACAATGGGAAGGTCCCATATACTAATATCTTTCTTTTTTTTTTTTTTTTTTTGCTTTTCAGGGCCACACCCCTGGCATATGGAGATTCCCAGGCTAGGAGTCAAATTGGAGCTATAGGCACTTGCCTACACCACAGCCACAGCAACGTGGGATCTGAGCCTCGTCTGCAACCGACACCACAGCTCACAGCAACGCCAGATGCCTAACCCACTGAGAGAGGCCAGGGGTCAAACCCACAACCTCATGGATGCTCGTTGGGTTCCCTAACCACTGAGCCACAAGAGGAACTCCCTAGTATCTTTTTTTTTTTTTTTTTGTCTTTTGTCCTTTTCTAGGGCCACACCCATGGCATATGGAGGTTCCCAAGCTAGGGGTCTAATCGGATCTATAGCTGCCGGCCTATGCCAGAACCACAGCAATGCCAGATCCTGAGCTGTGTCTATAACCTACAGTTCACGGCAATGCCGAATTCTTAACCCACTGAGCAAGGCCAGGGATCAAACCTGGAATCTCATGGTTCCTAGTTGGATTTGATTCTGCTGCACCACACACAATGGGAACTCCCCTAGTATCTTTTAAAAAATCAACTTTCTCTTTTTTTCTTAGCTTTGTCTTAAGCATCAGTATTATAGAAATCATGGGTGTGCATACCTTTATTCTTAAAACATAAGTATTGGAGTTCCTGTTGTGGCTCAGTGAGTTAAGAACCTTACTAGTATCCATGAAGATACAGGTTTGATCCCTGTCTTCGGTCAGTGGATTAAGGATCCTGCATTGCTGTGGCTGTGGTGTAGGCCAGCAGCTGCAGCTCTGATTTGACCCCTGACCCAGAAGCTTCCATATGCTGCAGGTGTAGCCCTAAAAAAAAATAAATAACCTGACATAGTGTCTGTGAGGAATCAGGTTTGATCCCTGGCCTCACTCGGTAGGTCAAGGATCCAGTGTTGCTGCATGCTGCGTCATAGGTTGCAGATGCATCTTGGGAATTTCCAAATGCAGCAGGTGTGGTTGTTAAAAAAATAAAGTATTAACTTTTTACTGAGATATAATTTAAATTATATTAGTTTCATATGTTCAACATAATGATTCGACCTTTGTATATGTGGCAAAATGATCACCATAATAAATCTAGCTGGAATTCCGGTCATGGTGCAGCAGAAATGAACCAACTAGGAACCATGCCAGTATAGGCCAACAGCTGCAGCTCCAGTTGGACCACTAGCCTGGGAATCTCCATATGCTGTGGGTGTAGCCCTAAAAAGCAAAAAAAAAAAAAAAAAAAAAAAAAGCAAAAAACTAGCTAGCATCCATCACCAGAATGGATGTTTATGAGAATTTTTTGGTTTATTCTCTTAGCAGCTTTCAACTATGCAGCGTGGTATTACTAACTATGGTCACCGTGCTGCACATGACATCCATCCTCAGGACTTATTTATTTTATAACTGGATGTTTGTACCTTTTGCCTCTCATCACTCATTTTGCCCATCTGCCACCCTCCAAGTTCTAAAATTGTAACGTCCCTTCCTGTGCCTCCAAAAGCCATCCCTCATCACCAAGTGTGTGCATTGCATGCTTTGGGAGTCCCATTATGTGTCCAGACATGGGCCCCACTGCCGTGCGCGCGCGCGCGTGTGTGTGTGTGTGTGTGTTGGGGTAGGGAGATTAGCTGATTAAGAAGGATGGGAAGAGATAAAAGAAAATTTGCAAATTGTTCTGATGAATAGAAGCCCTGCTGCTGTCCCCTCTCTTTCCCATGCTGTGGTCCCCTCAGGCATAACAGGACACTGAACCCGTCTGCGATGGGGAGAAGGCCCCGTCCACCGGGGACAGCGCTGTGGGCAGCAGTAGGGAGTCAGGCCTGGTGAAGGGGGAACGGTGAGGGCGCCCTCTCACTGCCCCCTCTCCTTGCACCCACCACAGGCTCCCTCAACCTCCTGGTGCGGTCCCGGAACAAAGGGGCCCTGGACACACATGCTTGGTCCCTCAGTGGCAATAAGGGCAACGTGTGGCAGCAGGCGCATGTGCCCATTAACCCCAGCGGGCCCTTCCAGGTGAGTCTACCAAGTCCAGTGCCCCTCCCAGCTCTGCCAGTGCTGGGCCCGGTACTTGCTCCTGGGAGCTGAGGAGGAGAGCATGCAGGGGTGGAGGGCCCTCCGGGCAGACAGGGACTAGGAGATAGGGGCCTCCAGTGCAGAACCTCCCTCATCCCTGCTCCTTCCTCTCTGACCCCACCCCAGATTATTTTTGAGGGGGTTCGAGGCTCGGGCTACTTGGGGGACATCGCCATAGATGACGTCACACTGAAGAAGGGAGAGTGTCCCAGGAAGCAGATGGATCCCAATAAAGGTGCAGGATGGGAAGAGAGTTGGGGGCACTGAGTCGGGGAGGAGCTGGGTGGGTGGGCACCTGTGTCAGGGGAGGTGCTGGTGTCCGAATGGGGTTTCAGAGTGGCTGGGTGCTGGTGGGGTCCTATGTCGGTGACTGTGGGGACAGACGCCGGTGTGCTTGGTACCCACACCCTGGCTCAGGCTCTGGGCCACATGGAGCACAGTGAGGGGGACAATAAGTTGTTCACAGTGGCAGCGTCTGTGTCTGGATAGGTCTGTGTGTGTGTGGTGGGTGGGGGTCAAGGTATGAACGTGAACCCTTCCCCTCCCCCACTGGGGGCCGGGTGATTCTCATAGGAGCAGCTTGTGGTGCCCGTGTGCTCACGTACCAGGCCAGGTTCAAGCCGCTGTGTGTGCACCGTCCCCTTTGTTCCTCGTGACAGCCCTCTGGGATGGCCTTTACTATTAGACTCATCTTACAAATGAGGAAGCTGAGGCACTGAGCCAATTGTTCTGTGTCTGAGTGACCCGTGGGGCCGGGATTGGGGCCGAGCAGGTGGAGTAAACCGGTGTGACTGTGGCCACCGAGGGTGGTGGCCATCTCCAGGCCCCCCAGGGAGAGGGGGCAGGGGAACGACCCTCCCATGTCTGCCTGCCTGCACCTCCCTGGCCCCGCCCAGCTGACGGAAGCCCCGGCCCGACTCCCTTCTCTCTCCTGTCACAGTGGTGGTGATGCCGGGCAGTGGAGCCCCCTGCCAGCCCTGCCCGCAACTCTGGGGGTCCATGGCCATCTTCCTCTTGGTGTGGCAAAGATGATGAGAGCTTCCTGGCTCCCCGCCCCGCCCCCGGCACACCAAAGTGTCCGCATCGTACCAAAGACTGACCCCCCGCCAGCCGGGGTGCCAAGGGGCAGGGTTGCCTGCCAGGGAGGGGGCCTGAATTGGCTGCGAGGACGTGCAGATCACAAGGACAGAGGCCCCGCACCGAGGCCCCGGAGGCGGTCGTTCGACACATGCGCACACACTCACACACCCACACTCACACACAGAGATATATTAAAGCACAAGTTTCTATCCGACCTGCCAGCACCTTCTTTACTGCAGAGACAGGGGACTCGCCTGAATGGCATCTGCCACCCCAGGGACCTCGGCGCCATGTAGGCCTTGTCCTGGCTGCACCGGTGGTGTGTTTCTGACCCTCCTCTGTCCCTGACTCAAGCCTGAGCTCAGCCCAGCGGCTTTACCAGGAAGAGCCAGAAGGGGAGCAGACACGGGAGCCCTGCCCTTGGCTGGACTCTGGGACTCCCTGGGATGGGGGAGGCCAGGGTCAGAGGGCGCCTGACTCTGTGAACTCTGTGGCTGTCCCCCGCAGGGGACAAGGGAGATGAGGCACCAGCTGCACGCAACTCTGTGCCCAGAGTGAAGCCAGAAGCTGGAGGGCCCAGCTTCACTCAGATCCCTTGAACCATCCCTGGGATGTCATATTCCCCCCTCACTGTGCCCCCTTCAAAGGGACCCGGTGCAGGGTCTTGCGCCTGGGCAGTGTGAAGACTGACCCCGTCCCCCCCTGCCCATCCCACTGTGCCCCACCCTACAAGCTGCTGGATTCCTGAGAGCACAGTCC
Source organism: Phacochoerus africanus (assembly GCF_016906955.1). Taxonomy (NCBI): domain Eukaryota; kingdom Metazoa; phylum Chordata; class Mammalia; order Artiodactyla; family Suidae; genus Phacochoerus; species Phacochoerus africanus. The sequence goes on along the minus strand of NC_062552.1, from coordinate 34,430,791 downwards.
CCACCCTGGCTGGCCCAACCTCAGCCCCCAGCTGCATCTCTGAGGAGCCAAGGGGCCAAGGGGGGTGGCCAGGCCATTTTCTGGGGTGAGGCTTGACTTGGAGAGGAGCAGAGAAGTGCTGCTTTTGTGATTTCCTGCCCCCCTGTTGGTCTTTGACTTTAGGAGTAGAGCAGAGCCTCGCCGTGACAGGGCGTTCTGCGTGGGGCTTCGGGGGCTGCCCTGTCCTCCACCGCAAAGTGCTAACTAGTTGGCTCTTCCCGCCCACACCAAGGCTCATGGAACGAGGATGGGTGTGTAGAGCTGAGGGTGGCGTGGGGGGCAGTGGCTGGTCACCATGCTCCCTGGGAGCTGAGCCATGTGGCCCAAGCAGGGAGAGAAGGGGCTCTGTGCCCTTGGGTCCTGGATTGGGAGCCCGCGACAGGCATGACAGGACCTAGACCTCCTCCTCGCCATCACCCCTGAGCTCCTTCCCCGCTGTCCACAGGGGAGAGGGGGCCCAGCCCCTTCCAGGATGAGTCGTCACATGTGTGTGCAGGTGGCCATGTGTCTGTGCGTGTGTGTATGTGTGAGCATATGTGTGGCCCAACTATTGCCTGCGTACATCTCTGGCAGGAGTGTGTGCAAATATGCCTCTGCGTGTGCAGTTATACATACGTGGGGCACTCTGTGAGTGCCTGTGGTCAGCGTGTGTGCCCGTCCTCCCAAGTGACATGAATGACTGTGCAGTGCCAGCAAGTTTACCGCTTCAGCCTGGTTCTCTAGTCTCAAGCCACCCTCCACCACCTGAATTTCACCCTTATGGGTGAGCTTACAGAGGACCCTGTGGAAAGGCCAGCACCTTTGGTGGGAGTGTCACAAGGCTCCTCCTGGAGCATCTGATGGGGACAGCTGCAGAGAAGAGCCAGCACTGCAATGCCAGGAGGCCGGCAGGAAACCAAAGCAAACGCTGCCCATCTCGGCTCTGCCAGGCCTGTGTTATCATCATCACCAACAGCTGGTGGGTGACCAGGCCAGGGCTGGAGGGGGCCGCTTCATACCCGACCAGTGCCGCTGCTGTCCCGGCCCAGCCAAGGCCTCTGTCTGTAATGAGCGGCTCCAGGTTCCCAGTATGGGCTTCCATCTGCAGGTCCTGTTCCTTAACTGCCCCATCTGTGCAGCGTCTGTTTGCCCCAACTAGACTGTGAGCTCCTCCTCTGAGCCTTCCAGCCCTCTCCCTCACCCCTTCCCAACCTCGCACCCAGCGCCAGTGGGCCTGTTAGGGAAATCACTCAGCAGGCCTCACCCAGCAGAATGGATGATGTGGGTCCGCGGTTCCCAGCCAGGCTGCAGAATAGAACTACTAGAGAGTCTTTTCAAGAGCACCAAGGCTTGGGGCCCTCCCTAGGAGTTCCAGTTTAATTGCGCTGGAGCGCAGTCTGGCGTCAGAGGTGTTTAAAGCTCCTCAGGAGAACTGGAGAGCAGGAACCACCAGCCTATCACCTGCCAGGTTTGTCCTCCGTGCCCTCGCTGGGGCGGGCGCTGGGGATCCGGGGTCTCCGAGTGCCCCGTGCCTACTGCCCTGAGATGGCCTTGGAGTACATCCTGTCCCCTGCTTTGGCTGCTCCGTGATGGGGACCCTGTCTCCCTTGTTCACCTCCACATCTGCAGAGCTGGATACAGAAAAGGGACTTGGATGTCAGCTGAACCGAGCCAAGCACTCTCAGCCCCTGAGCTCCTGGTCTGTTTGGAGAGAGGCGACATGGTCACAGAGAGTGCCGGGCAGGGGAGCAACAGGGAACATTGCCAGAGAGAGGTTGAGGTGAACCGACTTGAGGGTGGCTTGACCTGGGCTGACGAGGTGTCTGAGTGAGCCACTGAGGTCCTTGTCCTCAGTTGTGTCTGTGCGTGCCGGCAGGCCTGCAGGGGTGTGGGTGTCATTGTGTGCTGACAGCAGTGTGTGGTGTGAGCGCCGAGGGGTGTGCTATCCTCTGTGAGTGGGTGTGTGTGTGTGTGGAGGGGGGTGGAGGCCTGCAAGGAATGAGTTTTTGGGTGCCCGTGGGTGATTTGTGAGTCAGTGTCTGTGTGTGTGTGTGTGCCTGGGAGTCACTGTCACCTGTGCCGTGTGTGTCTTTGTGTCGGTAGGTGGCCCATGAGGACCCCCAACCCAGGGGAGACCATACTGGCTGGATCCAGTGCTTCTCCCCAAGGGCAGTCTCGCCCTCTGGGTCAGGGTGGCTGAGGCATTTTGTGGCCTTAAAACAGGGAGCCCAGGGTTAGCCCTCAGGTCCTCCACTCCTGTCGCCTCCAGGTTGGTGTCTGGGGGACAAAGAGATGCCTAGGGCCAGGTTCTGTGTAAATAGATGAGGAGGCTCAGCTTGGCTGTCCTGCCCCCGGGACCACAGGCAGCCCCTTCCACCTCTGCCCTCTGGATTGGGGGGTGCTGACTGCTCATTCTCATTCACTACCCTTTCCCATGCTCCGCGAAAGCCCTGACTCAGGCTGCCGGTGCTTGGATGGGCCTCAGAGGTCAGAACGTCTCATGGTGCCAACGAGAGTGAAGCAGAGGGGCGAGGGGGGTGGGGGCGACTGGCCAGGTCAGTCATGTAGCCAGTGAAGGTGGGGCCAAGCCCTGGCAGCCAGCTATCACAGCCCTGGCCCCTGGCCCTGGGGTCTCCTTCCAGGAAGCAAGGAGGAGCTTGGTCAAACCGCACCATCCTCGGTCCTGGTATGGATGTTACAGATGTTGCTGCACCTGTCCCCCCCGAAGGTACTATCTCCCTGCCTCCACTTCTGGCCTCACATCCCAGGCACAGCCCCTCCTGCCCCAGGTCACAGAGCTGAAGGCTGCCACCCTTCACCCACACTGGCTGTAGCTGCTGCCCCTCCCCAGGTGCCCCAGGAAAGGGCTCTGGGTCCCCTCCTCTCTGTCCTCACTGGCACCTGGCCTGGGAATGCAGGTCGGGGTGTCCTGGTGTCCTCATCCTGTTGACCTCCCGCTAAGGGCCAGGGGAGCAGGGGCTAATCCTTGTGTTTTCCTCTCTCTGGACAGCGCAAGGGGGTTGGGGGGGGGGAAGGGGGCAGGAATGAGATGGGTGAGTGTGCTCTGGAGAGTCCCTGGAGGGGCACTGGTTCTTCCCAATTCCAAAGGGAGGATAGCAGCACCCCCCTCTGTTGAGTCTGTGCATTTGAGAGGCTGTCGTGTGTGTACATATGAGAGTGTGTGTGTGAAAGAGAGGGTGTATGTGTGTGTGAGAGAGAGAGTTGTGTGAGGGTGTGTGTATATGTGAGGGTGTGTGTTTGGGCAGAAGGACCACTCTTTCCTGGGGACCCCTTAACCCTTAGAGCTGGCAGGGACCTTGGAGACCATCTAATCCAGCGCCCCCACTGCACAGGTGAGAAAGCTGAGGTCCTGAGAGCTGGCACTTGCCCACCACTGCCCCCTCTCCTCATGTCACCTGCATACATCTCCCAGGGCCCCACTGGGAATGCCCTCCCTCCTGGTGCCCCTCCCCACCAGCCACTTACATAATCAGCATCTCAGCCCAACTCTGCTGGCCCCTCTGCCCCATGTCCCCAAGCATCCTTCCTGCCCCAGGGTAGCCAGTTCACCAAGGCCTTTATCCCCATCCTGGACAAGGGGCAGGGGAAGGAGGGGACCGGTCTAGCCCTGAGGCCTCAAAGACTTGGGAGAAAGCCAACCCCTCCGTGCCCAGACTCACCCCACCACCAAGGTAAAAGCACAACAGGAGACCCTCACTAATGGGTGAAATGGATTGGGGTTGTTTTGGTCACACGACCCCATCCTCACCCCTTTGCCTTGCTCTCTGTCTCCACTCTGTTCCCCTTTCATCCCCACACCCCCCAGATGTAACCTCTAGTTGCGGACGCGGTTGTTTCAATCAATAAAGCTGCAGTGTTCTAGAGCCCTGGGTCAGGCTGCGTGTGTCGGAGGGCGGGCAGGCCAGGCCTGGAGTGGGTGTGGGTGAGAATCTGGGGGGTCCCCGAGGTCCCTGGAGGGAGCCCCTTTTTCCCTTTGGACTTGATATCATGGATCCTGCTCTGTGGCCTGGACAGTGAGGACCTGCAGCCTGGGCTCCGACCCAGCGCACCCAGGTGCCCTTGTTCATTTGTTTCTCGACAAATGCCAGCTGAATACCGCCTCCGTGGAAACTCCTATTCAGTGGGGGAGACGGACTCTAAGGTCATGATTACCCTGGAAAGTATTCTTATGAACATAGTTAGTGCTGGGAAGGAAACTGGCTGTAGAAAAGGTAAGACAAGGAGTTCCCGTTGTGGCGAAGCGGAAACGAATCCAACTAGGAACCATGAGGTTGTGGGTTCGATCCCTGGCCTCACTCAGTGGGTTAAGTATCCGGCGTTGCCATGAGCTGTGGTGTGTAAGTCACAGTTGCTGTAACTATGGTGTGGGCTGGCAGCTGCACCTCTGATTAGACGCCCTAGCCTGGAAACCTTCATATGCCATGGGTGCAGCTCTAAAAAATAAGGTATGATTGGGATTAGCATTTGGGGGCTGAGGGAGCCTTCCAAGCAGAGGAAAGAGTATGCACGGCCTAAGAAGGGTGAAAAAACTTAGGTTTGAGAGGTCCCTGGTGGCTCAGCAGGTCAAGGATCTGGCATTTTCATTGCTGTAGCTGGGTTGCCACTGTGGTGCAGATTCAGTCCCTGGCCTGGGAACTTCCTCATGCCATGGTCATGGCCCAAAACAACAGCAGTAAAAAACAAAACAGAAACAAAACAAACAAAAACTTAGAAATCTCAAGAAGAAGAAGGAAGACAAAGGAGGAATAAAGTTGATCCGATGCCTGTGCCAGCTCTGCCGTTTCCCCCCGGCACCCAGCCTCACCATCCCTCCTACACACTCCTACTCCACTCCCCTAATCTCCGTGTTCCTATCTTGGCCTGTAAACCCCACTCTGAGCCCTGCTTGGGGCTGCACCTCTTATTCACCACCAGTTAGCTGCCCAGTCACCCCGAAATCATTTTGTGCCAACCTTTCCCCTTTTCCAGACCTCTCAGAATCCTAGAATTTCAAAGCTGGGATGTCCCGAAAGTCACTTATTGCAATCATCTACTCCTATGCTTCCTTGGGAGAAATAGGCTTGCCAAGATCATGGGGACAGGCAGTGATGGGGAAAATTCACTCTCCCATCAAGGCTTGTGAAGTGACCCCAAATCAAGGGCACGTGTGTCATGATATGAACTACAGGAGGGCAGGCAAATGACGGGAGGAGGGTTCTTTGTGTTACTCTGGAGTAATAGGTAGGTAGAGCATAGAGTTTCCTTTCAATGCTTCAGATAGGGGAACTGAGGCTCCGAAAGGTGATGAAACTGGAGGCTCCATACCCCACTTTTATCAGTTCACATCTTGGGTAACTTCTTGCTGGCACACTTCAATTTCTCTTCTAGTGCTTGGAATCCACCGCTGCTGTAGGTTGGCCCATTGGGTACAAGGAAGAGAGACTCACTCAAGCTCACACAAGCTCACAAGCACTATTTGAGGCTCTACGTAGGGAAGGGGGAAGAGACCAGAAAGCCAAACGGGGGTGGATTTCTTGAACCAGATGGTCTTCTGGATTCATGGTAGTTTTAGGGGTTTATGGCTCTGCGCCTCCTCATCTGGCAGAGTAAAGACGGTGGCCAAGCCTTTGTTATCCTACCGATAGAGAGAGGGACTCTAATTCCCTACCCGTGGAATCTGGATTGGTCCTAGTGACTTGTCTGGCCAACAGAATGTGACCTTCTGAGTTGAAAACACCTTGCAGATTTAGCTCAGTTCTCTTGGAATGTTCTCTCTAGGAACCCTGAACCTCCATGTAGGATGTTCAACTCTCCTGAGACTGACATGCTGGAGAGGCCATGTGAGGGGCTCCCATTGCCCATCCCACTGAGCCCAGACTTCCAGGCATCCCCCATAAAGCACCAGACATGAGAGTGAAGCTGCCTTGGACTCTCTAGACCAGCCCATCCACCAGCTGAACACCTCTGCAGATCCCGCAGGACACAGAAATTTTGCTCAGCCCAGCTTGTCCAAATTCCTAACCCATGAAGTCATGGGGTATAATAAAATAATTGCTGTTTTAAGTCCCTGAGGTTAGGGGTAGTTTATTACAACAGCAATCGATAACCACTCTGGCATGATTCAGCCACTTCCTGGCATCTGCTTCGTGCCCACACAGTTCTGTCCTGACTCATAGTGTCTGCTCCTTCATGACTTCCACTTCCCCAGGCTAGTTTTAAGTCTCCCTCACCACCTTCCAGAGACAACTCCCAGCATTCACTGACTTAGCTTCTTTAAAGGAAGAGCCCACTGGACGGGCCCACCATTTTGTGCCCTGTCATACGTACATCCCTGGGCAACTTGTGGATTGGTTGCCCCTTGGGTTAAGGGCCACCCCTGATCCAGTCAGCTGGGTTGGAAGAAGAGGTCATGAATAGAAAACATGGCAGGAGTTCCCGTTGTGGCGCAGTGGTTAACGAATCTGACTAGGAACCATGAGGTTGCGGGTTCGGTCCCTGCCCTTGCTCAGTGGGTTAACGATCCGGCGTTGCCGTGAGCTGTGGTGTAGGTTGCAGACGCGGCTCGGATCCCGCGTTGCTGTGGTTCTGGCGTAGGCCGGTGGCTACAGCTCCGATTCAACCCCTAGCCTGGGAACCTCCATATGCCGTGGGAGCGGCCCAAGAAATAGCAACAACAACAACAAAAAAAAAAAAAAAGAAAAGAAAAGAAAAAAGAAAACATGGCAGCCTGGAGGCCAACCCTTCTAGAGAGACTAGGGGTGGACCCACCTCAGAGGGGCAGGGGGCTGAGAGGCTCTGTACAGCTACTTCCTTAGTTCTTCCCTCTTTCACTCCTTTAATGACGATCTATTTCCAGGGGCACCGTCGTGCAGTGTGTGCACTGTGAAGGTGACCCCAACTAAGGGCAGGTCTCAAATTACACAGGTAGGTCAGGTAACTTCCAGGAACAGAGTCTTGTGTTAGGCGCGTATCGTGACTTAGAGATTTTCATGTTGACAGATGAGGAACGGTGCCGTGGGTACCCAAGCTCATACAAGGGGAAGAACTTGCAGATGAAGCTAGATTTTTGACTTTGGGGAGGGTGTGCTCCTGTCAGCCAGGTCCTCTCCTCCTCCTCCCCGCTTTGGGATTCTTCTGCTTTCCTCACCAGCCCATCCCCGGAGCTGGGAGAAGCAGGACCCTTCCCGTGGGGCCCTCTACATCAGATGGAAACTGTTCCTGGTCCTGATTTCCTATTTCTAGCTGCCTGACCTTTTTGCATATGTCCTTTGTGGAAAGCAACTAGAACACCTTTCTGGAAAGAGGTTGGGTATAAATAAAGCCAAGAAAAAAGTCGAAACTCTTCTCCTTGAATTCAGCCCGACTCCAGGTGGAGGCCTCCCCCAATACTGCTGCTGTTTTTTTTTTTTTGCTTTTTAGGGCTGCACCTGCAGCTCCACACTGCTTCTTGCACTCCCTGCTCCCCAATTCATCTTTCCTGGGCATGCAGCCCCATCAGCAGCCAGCCTGTCTCCCTGCTCCCAGGTCAACATGGCAGGCACCCCTCACCTCCCCCCGCAACAATGCAAATCCTACTCCTCACTCCATCACCCTGTCTCTCTAGGAGTTTTCGTCTTTAAAAATGTTTTGTTTTGTTAGCTTTTTAGGGCCGCACCTGTGGCATATGGAAGTTCCCAGGCTAGGGGTTGAATTAGAGCTACTGCTGCCGGCCTACACCACAGCCACAGCAATGCCAGCTAGGAGCCGCCTCTGCAATCTACACCGCAGCTCACAGCAACACAGGATCCTTGACCCCCTGAGTGGGAGCAGGGATCGAACCTTCGTCCTCATGGATACTAGTCAGGTTCATTTCCACTGAACCACAACAGAAACTCCTTTACAAATGTTTTGAGTTCCCCATTTCTCTCAGGCCTCTTGAGGCCAGTCAAAGCTCAGCCAAATGGACCCAGCACTCTGCAAGGCCTCATTCCATCAACATGTGCTGCCCTAAGAAGAGCCTCGCTGGGAGTCCCCACTGCATCGCAAGGGGATCGGCAGCATCTCTGGAGCACCCGGCCACAGGTTTGATCCCCAGCCTGGCACAGTGGGTTAAAAGATCTGGCGTTGCCTCAGCTGCAGTGTTGGTCACAACTGTGGCTTAGATCTGATCCCTGGCTCGGGAACTCCAAAAGGGAAAATAAATTTTAAAAAGTTGTGTTTAAAAAAAAAAGAAGAAGCAGGAGATCCAGGCATGGCTCAGTGGTTAACGAATCTGACTAGGAACCATGAGGTTGCGGGTTCGGTCCCTTGCCTTGCTCAGTGGGTTAACGATCTGGCGTTGCCGTGAACTGTGGTGTAGGTCGCAGCAGCGGCTCGGATCTGGCGTGGCTGTGGCTCTGATGTAGGCCAGTGGCTACAGCTCCTATTTGACCCCTAGCCTGGGAACCTCCATATGCCGTGAGAGCAGCCCTAGAAATGGCCAAAAAAAAAAAAAAGCCAAAAAAAAAGAAGAAGAAGAGCCCCACTCTCAGTGCCCCCCTCCCCGCAGGACACCCAACTTTGAGGGGGTGAGAAGTAGAGTAAAACATGAGTCAGAGCGGCTGAGAGTGCCAAACATCCACATAGTGGGAGTCGCTGCTGCCATTTAGAGGTGTCTATAATATATTGCTGAGAGAGAAAGACAGATTAGAAAAGAGCATGCCTATTACTCTGGCATTTTTTAATATAAAAATATCTGTGCGTATTTGTGCATGTGTGTGCATTTCTTTTTAAGTCCAGAAGAATATTCACTGAGTTATCTGTCCTTATCTCAGTGGTGGAATTTCAGATGCTTCTGACTCCCATCTTTGGACTTTCTTTCTGTATTGTCTGAATACTTTTACATGAACACGTATTATTTTTAATAACCAGGGGAGGAAAATCTATCTTCTCAAGAAAAGAAAAGCCAGAAGTCATCAAGGACTATAGATTAGAAATAAAGGTCACTTTCTGTTCTTAGCATTATTTTTATAGCTATATATCACAGAGATTGGGAAAGGACTTTGAACTTAGGCCTTGAAATCTTCCTGCTGATTTATTCAAATAAAAACACTCAGACAAGCGGGAAGAAAGGGAGAAGAATTGGATTGCGTTAATGGGGGATGAGGAGGTGGGGTGTTAAGCCACGTCTTGACTAAGAAAAATCCCACGGAGAAAGAAGATGCTACTTCCAGAAACAAACAAGCCCCGTGCCTGTGAGTGTGTGTGTGGGTGCTGGCCCGGGGTGAGCGCACGTGCGTGCCCTCTTTTGGACGTTGGCATTGGCAGCCCTGTGCAGTGCTGGCTTCTCCCTCCCCTTCAGGAAGGAAGGGCCATTTACTGAGGCCTCCCTCCAGCTAAGGTGAGCCCGAGGGCAAAGACCCCCATGGGGAGAGGAGTGGGAGCGTTGGCCTGTGTGGCCTGGGCAGGGCCTGGAGGGGACAGACAAGAACTTCCCAGACCCCTTCCCCAACCAGAAGGCAGAAGACCCCTCAGAAAGTCTCAGACCCTTGACTGGAAGCATCCGGGCCTCTGCTGATCTCTGCCTCAAGACTAGGCTCAGCCAAGGGGCTCTGGCTCCACGGGAGAGACGGAGAGAGAGGGGCTGAGGAGAGGCAGAGTGAGAGCCGGGATGGAAAGAGCACTGTGATGAGGGACAGGCCTCCAGGTGGACCCCAATTCTGACTTGCCACCTCAAATAAGCCAGCCCCATATGGGCCTCTGTTTCCCTGTAGTTTGGAGGAGGGGTGGGGAGGTTTGAACTTGAAGGGTCTTCCAGCGCTGGGATGGAATGAGATGAGGGGGTGGGGTGCTCTTGAGCCACGCAGAGAAAGAGGGCTCCCCCAAATTATGGCAACTCCAGCGACATAGCCCCGTTTCTCTCTGTGGCACTAGCATCTGTCTCTGTCACCCTCCCCAACACCGGGGAGCCCCATTTCCCAGGCCCACCCCCAATCCCTGAATCAAGCCCCACTCCTGCCAAGATGCAGGCAGGAGTCCTGTGGGGTGCTCATGGGTGTGGGTGGAGCGGATGCAACGGCTGCACAGGGCGAGGTGGGTGGCAGGGCTCCAGGCTCAGTGCCCAGGTGTGGGCAGCCTGCGGTGCAGCGGTGGCAAGAGATGAGCAAGCCCTGCAGGGATCTGTCCTGAAGCAGAGGGGTCTTATCAGGTGGGAGTGGGGGTGAGCAGAGGGCTCGCTACAGGGCTGAGCCAAGGACAGAGGAGGGAAGAGGGGCGGTCCTCAGGGAGGTGGCTACCGAGGGGCAGGTGGCTGCAGGTGGACCTGAGGGGTTGGGGATGACCGTTACTACGATGAGGGGAGGAAGTCCTCCCTCCATGGCTCCCTAGAGGCATCAGACAAGACTTCTTCAGCCAGGCCTTTCTACCCTGGAGGTGGGAGCAGCTGAGTAAATCCAGGGATTTCCAAGGAGGTCAGTGGCCAGCCCTGGACATCCTCTGTTGGAGCGAAGGTGGATGTGGCTGGGTTGTGGCTGGATTGTAGGGCTGGCCCTGGGTCTCAGAGACGTGGGTTCACATCTTTACCCGGTTCCAGAGATGGGGACACGATGGGGTGTAAGGAAGGTGGAAATCCCCCACTTCCCCTTCCCCTAAGATGGGAATTTGAGGTCCTTTTCTTTGGCTAAAATGTGAGAAGCCAAAAAGATTCTGGATGGGTCAGTCCCCATTCCCCCCAACTCCTACAGGATGTGCCTGCTGTGGGGACCTTGGCAGGAGGCATCCTGTAACTTCTGACCTGTGGTGCAGAGAGGCTGGGTGGGGGGACAGGAGTCCTGGTCTCCGTCCCTCCATCCAGACCCCCGTCTCTGAGGGAAGGGAGTGGGCCTGGCTCTGAGGAAATGGACCCCCCCCCCCTCCCCCATGGACCCTAACGGTCCCCTGCCTCTGACACGTCTGTGATGTCAGGGCCTGCCTGGCACAGGGCCACACCTTTAGAGGCCTCCATGCATCTCTCCTCTTGCCTTTCCCTGCCCCCCTGTCACCATGGGAACAGCCTCCAGGGCTGGCAGGGCTGCCTCCAGACTCGAGCAGGACCCTCTTGGCTGCTGAGAATTGAGTTGGTCTGGAGATGTGGCCGAGGGTTTCAGCACTTAAGAGAACCTCTGGTCACTCCCTCCAGTGACTGGCCAGTCTTCCCTGCAATGTTGCCTCCACCCTTGCTCCAGATGTGCCAGTGACCAGGAGCTCATCTCTTTAAAGGCAGGTCACTCTCCCTTGGCCAGCGGTTGTCCCCTAACCCCCTCTGCATCCTGCGTGAGGGTGGAGGGAAGGCTGTGGCAGAATGGGGGTGAAGGCTCTGCCTCCACTCAGCATTCCAGAATGGCCTGGGGAAGCCTGAGCACTCTCCCTTGAGTCACTCCACAGAGGTCATGGCTCTGCCCTGAGAAATGGTGTGATGCTCAATGCGAGGGGCAGACACTGAGGTCCCAGCATCTAGGTTTTGGTCCTGGACTTTCTTTTGTTCCTGTTTCTGGGCCTCAATCTTCTTCCCTATAAAATGAATGCATTTAGGAGTTCCCTTCATGGCTCAGCGGTTAATGAACCCTACTAGGATCCATGAGGATGCGGGTTCAATCCCTGGCCTCACTCGTGGGTTAAGGATTAGGTGTTGCCGGGAGCTGTGGTGTAGGTCGCAGACATGGCTCGGATCCTGCATTGCTGTGGCTGTGATGTACGCTGGCAGCTGTAGCTCCGATTAGACCCCCTTTGCCTGGGAACTTCCATATGCCTCGGGTGTGGCCCTAAAAAGCAAAAAAATAAAAAATAAAAAAAGTAAAAATAAATAAAATGAAGGTGTTTGGATTGAATGGTTTCCTTAGGGTCCTAAAGCTCTGACGTCACTCTTTGTGTTTTCTTTGCTATTAGGGTAAAGGACTGGGCATGAGGACCCATTGCTAATAACCAAAATCATTGTTTGTATCCCCCGGCTAGCAGAAGATGGGTGCCTGCAGCACACATTTAATCTGAGGACCACTCTCTGAATCTGGGACCCATAGGCTTTGTCCAGGTTCTTAGGCTTGACTGAGCCCTGTTCCCTTTTCCAGGAATTACATCATCTTCAGGCCAGGGTGGATTTGCATTTCTCCTCTGTTGTCATGTGGGTCACCCCCACCCAGCTTCCAGGTTTCCTGTCCACCCTGGATCCATCTAGTTGGTTCTAAGCCTCCCTTCCTCACCGCTCGCTCTAACTCCAGAATCTCTGACCTCCTTCTTGCCTCTAAACCCAGGAGAATCTCTATCCCTTTTCCTCCACTGTCTGCTTTTCCTTCTTGGATTCTGACCTTGGGAGAACAGCGTTGCATTTTCTATGATATAGTGTTCGTTTATTTATTCACTCTTTTATGCATTCATTCACCCATGTAGTCACTGTAGCAGACATTCTTAGTTATCGATGCCACAGACTCTCCTTTTTTGCCCACCTCCAATCATAGAGCTTGCAAAACTGAGGCACTCATTTCTCAGCCTCCCTTGCAACGAGAGCTGGCCTGTGTGACCCAGTTATGACCAATAAGATATAAGACGAAGTCTCCTGGGAGTTTTGAGCAAGGTTTTCCTCCTTGTTGAAAGAAGGAAACTCAGGAGAATAATCCTATCTCATCGCCCTGGCACTCTCCCTGCTTCCTGCCCAAGGGCATGATTGTGTGAGAGGCTGTGATGCCTGGAACTGTTGTAGCCATCTTGTGATCATGAGGTACCAAGCACAAGACTAAAACCAACACTCTGAAAATGGTGGAGTAGAAAAGTGGAATGAACCTGGGTCCTTAGTGATTGTTGTGTTGTTGAAACCTCCCCAAAATTACCCCCTCCACACTGCTTGCTAGATAAACAAATGTCATAATCATTAAAGCTTAAGAAATAAGATATTATCATTTTTTATTTTTGTTCTTTTTGCTGTCACCATAACAGCAACTATTTAGACATTCATTCCATCAGCCATTTATTTTCTCATGAATTCGCTCAGTATTCATCTTCTTACTGAATTGGTTAGGATAGCGGTTCAGATACTCTGACAGAGACTCCACATGACAGTGGCTAAGTTAAGTAGGAATTTATTTCTCTCTCACATAAAAGTCTGAGTGTAAGCAGTCAATGGCTGGGATGACAGTTCTGGGATGTCAGGGACCCAGGATCCTTCTAGCTTGTTGCTTCACCACCCCCTGGGTGTTCTCTTGTTCACATGCTCTAAGATGTCCCCACCACATCACGTCTCAGCTCAAAGGAAGGGAGAGAGCGTAGAAGGCCTGGTTCTCTCTTTTGAAGATGTGATCTGAAAGTTAACATACCCCATACTTCGTTCACATCTCATTGGCCAGAACTAGAACAAAGTTCTGGCCACTCCTAGGAGTTCCCTTGTGGTGCAGCAGGATAGGGATCCAGCATTGTCATTGCATCAGATTGGGTCTCTGCTGCAGTACAGGTTCCATCCCTGGCCTGGGAATTTCCATGTGCCATGGGTGCAGCCAAAAAAAAAGTTCTGGCCACTCCTAGCTACAAAGGAATCTGGGAAACACACACTTTATTCTAGGTTGCTTTATGTCCAGCAATAAGTTATAATTTTTGTTTTACTGTAAATGAAAATGAGAACAGATATGCGGGGGGAGGGGTGGCAATTTGGCAGTCTTATGGATTTTCTCACTTATTCAATCATTCACTCATTCATTCATCAAACAAATGTAAATACATCCTTTGTCAAAGCACTGTGCTATGTGCCAAAGTCCCAGATTTCAGGAGCTCATGATCTAGGGGGTGAATAACGCAAGTCTAGCCATTCACATCCAGCAAACTTTTGAGAGCACCTGCTCTGCCCAGACACGCATCCAAACTGAAAAGCAGGAGTTCCTGCTGTGGCTCTCTGGGTTAAGAACCCGACTAGTATCCACGAGGATGAGGGTTCAATCCCTGGCCTCGCTCAGTGGGTTAAGGATCTGGCATTGCTGTGGCTGTGGTGTAGGCCGGCAGCTGCAGTCCGATTGGACCCCTAGCCTGGGAACCTCCATATGCCGCAGGTGTGGCCCTTAAAAAAGAAGAACAAAAATCTGAAAAGCAAAGAGCACCAATGACATTGCATTTGGGGGCCATGTGCTAATCCATCTGCCCTCACCTGTACCAAGCCCAGGGATACGGAATGAAGGAAGGGCCCAAAAGTGACAATGGCAAGTCAGAGCATGTCTCTCAGAACAAATCTTCACTCAGAAAAGTCCTTCTTGGGTTCTAATGAGAATCCTGCCTGCTGAAATGTACACTCTCCCTTTGTTCTTGGGTGTAACGAGCATCAGCATTGGCATGTCCCCTGGGCCCTTCTGAGGCCTCTGAAGACAGGCTGTCAGTCTCCCGTCCTCCGAGGAGCAAGGTGACTCACTTCCTCTGGGAAGCAGAGCATCTGTGTTCACGGTCCTCTCTCCGGGCTTGACACTCCTGGGTGTCACAGGAGTTTGGGAAGTGGATGAAGACTCAGGAGTGTGTGCTAGATTGTATTTTCCAAAACTGACCTCAACAGTGTTTCCTTCAGGACCTGACCGGTCCTCATCAAAAGGGGATCTATTGGGAGTTCCTCTCCGGCTCAGCGGTAACAAACCCAACTAGTATCCATGAGGACGCCGGTTCGATCCCTGGCCTTGATCAGTGGGTTAAGGATCCATCGTTGCCATGAGCTGCAGTGTAGGTTGCAGATGTGATTCATATCTGGTGTGGCTGTGGCTGTGGCATAGGCTGGCAGCTGCAGCTCCGATTAGACCCCTAGCCCGGGAACTTCAATATGCCGCGGGTGTGGCCCTAAAAAGACACACACATATACACACAGAGTGGATCTATTTTCTCTCCTCTTGAAATTGGCCAATAGAGTGCCTGGGTCAGTCTGCTTCTCAATACTCTCCCTAGAATCCCATCTCCATGCTGGGAGAATGCACAGGCCGCAGGGAAAGCCCACCTGTCGATGTTCGGGATGGCAGCCCAGATGAGGTCTCCAATGAGACCCAACATCAGCGCCCGGTCACCTGAGTGAGTGACTTTCAGGTCATTTCACCCACGTCCTTCAAGCCACCTCAGCTTGAGGTGCTGGGTAGAATAGAGATGATGTGGTCCCACAAACCCTGTTCAAAGTGAAGATTCGTGAGCAAAAGAAATACTGTCATTGCTTTAAGGCATTAAGTTGTGGACTGGTTTGTTATGCAGCAATGGGTAACCAGATTTTAAAGGGCCAAAAATTCTTTGCAGCTCCTTCCATCAAGAGGTGGACATTACTTCTCTAGCCCTTGGATCTGGACAGGCTTTGCCCACGGAATACAGAGGTCACGTGCAGTGACGAAGCCTAGGCCTCAAGGGCCTTGAAACTTCTTTGCTCACTTTCTTGCTGCCCAAATCTGCCACAAAGGAGCTGAGCTATCCTGTTAGATGCTAGAGACACGAGGCCCAGCCGACAGCCAGCATCAACCTCCAGACAGGTGCGAGCGAATTCATCTGGAAAAAGCCTACCCCCGTCAAGCCACTGACAGTAGCCAATGAGGGGTCCCTGGCAAGAACGCAGCCCAAATGGCCAACCCCAGAATTGAGAGTAAATAAGACTGTTCTTTTTCCTTTTTTCCTATTTAGGGCTGCACCTGAGGCATATGGAGGTTCCCAGGCTGCGGGTCCAATCAGAGCTGCAGCTGCCGACCTACACCACAGGCACAGCAACACCAAATCTGGGCTGCATGTTTGACCTACACTGCAGCTTGTGGCAACACTGGATCCTTAACCCACTTAGCAAGGCCAGAGACAGAACCCATATCCCCATGGATACCAGTCAGGTTCTTAGCCCACTGAGCCACAATGGGAACTCCCAGATGTTTCTTGTTTCTTTTCTTTCTTTTTCTTTTTTTTTTTTTTGCTTTTAGGTCCGCACCTGTGGCATATGGAGGTTCCCAGGCTAGGGGTCGAATTGAAGCTACAGCTGCCGGCCTACACCACAGCCACAGCAACACCAGATCTGAGAGGTATCTGTAACCTACACCACAGCTCACGGCAATGCCGGATCCTTAACCCACTGAGCGGGGCCAGGGATCGAACCCACAACCTCATGGTTCCTAGTTGGATTCGTTTCTGCTGTGCCACAACAGGAAGTCCCACCCAGATATTTCTTGATTTAAGTCATTGAGTTTGTTACATAGCAGTAGGTAACTGATAATATTGGCTTCCTAGTTCTGAATCAACATATGAGCTGAGAGTATTTTGCATGTCCAGTCCTGTACCAGGTGTGGGCACAGGTCTAGAGGATGAGAGGAGGTCCAGGAGCTGATTGACTAGTTGAATGGTGGGAAAATGAAGTCTCACCCCGGAGGAGATTGCTAGCCGACAACTCAAACCCTTCTCCCTCCCTCATGGTGCAGGGATGGTAACCCAGCAGCAAGAGGCTACCCAGCTGTGCCTTGTTCTTACCCTCCCTTGCATCCACGTACCATGAGGCTAAGTGTCCTCCATGATGCGGGAGGAAGCGGTAGAAGGCAGCAGTCTGAGCCTATAGGACGTTTGCGCTGCCTTTCCCCCTGGGGGGTAGGAGGAGCCAGGATCTCTGCATTCCCTTTGGAGAAGAACTTCTCACCACCCTGGCACTCAAACTATGTCAAGGGAGTTATAATTCTCTCATTTGTGTTTTGAATTCTGTATTCTAGGAGTTTAGTTTTACCCTATTTATTACATTTCATATAAGCAGCCTCACTGGTAAGGCAGCTTACAGTGGCTAAAGCCTGAAAAATTGGGGCTGAAACTGGAAGTTGGGGAAACATGGGAACTTGATAGACAGTGAGCTCCATGAGGGCAGGGCCTTCATTCCTTTACTTCAGACTTACGTCTCCAGGCCAGGGCTGGAAACGGAGCATGGCACCGGAGCATGGCACCGAGTAACAGATAAGCTCATGGCACCCTAAGTATTTGTTAACGGATAAGCCCAATAAGGATTTGTTGAATGGGAAAGTGACCCAAGGAAAAGCAGTATTTTCCCATCCAAGGACAGTGCTAATGTCTCCTCTTCAGATAAGGACTCCCTGAGGGCATGACTTTGATTCCTCTTCAGAAGGGCTCCATTTGCAGGGCCGGGTCTCCCCTCAGACGGGGGCTCCCAGAGGTGGGCTGTGTCTCCCCTCGATAGGCGATAGGTGTAGAGTAGGCACAGGTGGTTGTAGACGTCCCATAAGGGATCATAGATAAAGCGGGAAACCTGGGGGATGTTGGGAGGCCACTGTAAGTTCAAGAAAACCCGCAGGACCAGGCAGGCTGGCTTGACTGGTGGAGGTGCGAGAACTGCTTCACGTCATTGGGTGGGGGGTGGGGTGAGGCCTGCGTTCAGATTAAGACCCAGGGCAGGAGTTTGAAGACCGCCCTTCAGCTGATTGGAACACAGGCCTTACTGGATACTAAGAAGGAGCTACTGTCCCAGAAAGGAAGAGGCAGGCCTTTCCAACCCCCACGCCCCTTGGATGATAAAACTGTAGCCCACCGGCTCCTCGGCTCCTCAGGGCGGAGCTTCCGCGCCTGCCCGCTTGCACCTCTCACAAGCGTCCTCTCCTAATGAATCTGTTTCTTGCCTATCACGTTGTCTCTCGCTGAATTCCTTCTGCGCGGAGGCAGGAAGAACCCGAACATCAGTGAGTCCAGACAGGTAAGTAATTCAAATTTAAAACTGTGGGTTTAAGCTCCAATCTGGGTTTTGGCTGGGTTCGAGTCCCAGCACGTGGAATCAAGTCCCAGTTTGTGTTCGGCTGGATGCAGGCCCTACGTGCTGTCAGTTTCACCCTGAGACTGGGGCTCCCTGAGGCAGGGCTCTGTCTCCCCTCAGACTGGGGCTCCTGAGGCAGGGGTCTGTCTCCCCCCTCAGACGGGGGCTCCCAGAGGGACTATATCTCCCCCTCTACCTGGGCTTCCCTGAAGAAGGACTGAGTCTTCTCCTCAGCCTGTGCCTTCATTAAGGCTGGGCTGTGTCTCGTTCTCCCACCCAACCTTCATAAATGTGAGGGCAAGTCTCCTGCTTCCTTCATTTCCTCAGGACCAGCGGTGTGCCTGGGTTCTGATACCAGAGCATGGCAGAATATTGGCTCTTCCCCTGCCCTGCTCCCAACCCCCTCTAATTTGGGCAGTGACTGTGTCAGCGGCTGCAGATGGCATCCAGTGATGGCAGAGGGTGGTTAAGCTCCCTTGGAATGAGGCTTAGCCTTATTACGGCTTGTTTGAGAGAAGAGCCAATTAGAGAGGCAATTTTCCTTGAGCAGTCTGGAGAACGGAGTAAAATGATACCCAGACAGGAACTAGCAGCCTCCTCACCTAGGCTGGGCCCATGGTCGCCCCTGCCCACCCCCTCACCTCCTAGGGGTCCCCTCAGCCACTCAAATGTGGCCAGTGGCTAGGGTGGGACAATAAGATCCCAGTGAGGTCTGGTTCCGAGACATTTCCATCTCTGGCCCCCCGTCACGCTGCCCCCACTTATTTAACGTATGATGGATAAAAAACACTCTCAGCTTTTGAGAGCTTCTTGCTCGTGGCACTAGAAGTTTTTCTCAATCACTGATCAGCTTTCTTCGGGGCTGCATTATATCTTGTAAGGAAGGAGAACGGGAAACACTCTTCCGAGAGGCTCAGAGGCCCTCTCACTTCCACTTCTTCATTCATGAATTCCTGGCCCTTTTGTTCTCCTGCAGATTCAGGAAAGATGGTTTCCTCAGAGTCTGTGTGGCCAGAGCTGGATGGCCAGAAAATGACAGAAACCCTGCTTAAAGGACTGAACTAAGGGGGAAAAGGGGGAGGGGGCTGGGATGAAGGGAAGGATTGAGAATATCTTTCATAATCAGAGGAAGGGAGGGACGCACAGGCAGGAGAGCCTTGGAGACCACTGAAGCCCAGGACTCAAACTCTGCCCCAACTTTCTCTCGTTGGCCTCGGGTCTCTTCCTCTCTGCCTGTGGACTGAAGTCTCTCAGACCCTCTTCCTCCACATGGCAGGCACTGCGGGAGGCTCTCCCCCTCATATCTCATAGCATTTCCATCAGGAAGGAACTGAACTTCTCCTAGCGTCAAGTTGAAAACTCCAGGGAAGAATTCTGATTGGCCCAGCTCTGGGAACAGGCTCACTCCTCACCCGGTTATCCCCGGCCAAGGGTGGGGAGTGGATCGTGATAAATGCTTTCTACTAGGACCACAGAGCTGGACAGGTGGGGTCTGTCCCCCAGAAGCAGGGACATGCCAATTCCAGGAGAATGGCAGGGGCTAGGAAGACCACATCAGAGTTATCTTACAGAGGCACAGCTGTCTCATTCTCTCCTCTGTGCCTGGCAACGTGTCTAATAGTTTATCTATCTCATCTCCTTTATTTCTTAAAACAAGCATAAAATATGTGTCTATTGTTATCATCCATGACATACAAATGAGGAAACGGAAGCTCAGTGACATTAAACATTTTGCCCCAGGTCACGTAGCTGTTAAGTGAGAGAGCCACAACTTGAACCCAGAACTTTGGGTGGCACGAGTGTGAGAGGGAGGAAGGTTCCATCCATATGATGAGCTAAATTGGGGTAGGTGAGATAGAACTCCTAACACCAGGTGGTTTGTGCCAAGTGTCCAAGCAGAGTTGACACAGAGCTGAAGGACGCCAGATTCCAGGGGGCAGAGGGGACCAGGCTCCAGCAGTCAGGGTAGGCTTCCCAGAGGAGGTGTCCATTGTGGATATAGCAAGATGGTTTGGGCTGCTCCAGAGAGAGTGCGCAGGCAAAGAGGTATGGGTGCTGGCAATTGGAAGTTGTTCTGGTGCTCATCCTGTGGACTTAGACTTGGAAGTGAGCCCAGCAGCACCTAGCACAGTGCTGGGCACACAGTAGGTGCTCAATAAAGAGAGATAACTTTTACCCAGACTAGCAGTGATGACATTGCCAGGACTCCTCTGTCAGCCTGATGATCACTGGGGGCCATGAGAGAGAATACTCTCGACTATTGAGCACCTACTCTGTGCTAAGCACTTTACCACATTCTGCAAAAGGCAGGGCCTTAGAGCAGGGATCGTGTCTGTGTGTTTTATATGGATTCTGCATGTGCCTTGCACATAGTAGGGGCTCACTACACATCTGGTGAGTCTGCAAGGTCAGCCTCACAACCCTCGTATTGTAAATGGAGAAACGGAGCCTCAGAGAATTAAAGGCTCTTGTCTAAGTTCACGTGGCTGGAATGTGACAGAATCAGGCTCTGCCGAGTTCCCAAAGCCATCTCTTCAATGAGCAAGTCCAGCTGCCTCCCCAGAGACAGGCGGGCACCAGGCAGAGGCTGGGAGCTGGGCTCCTGCCTCCCCCACCTGACTCACCCATGACAGGTGTGTTTTGCTGTCCCTCCACATTGTTGGACCCCGCTCGAGTTCAGGCTCCTCAGACCTGGATGGAGGCCAGAGGAGAGAGGGGTCCTGCAGAGGCCCCAGTGGCCTGGCCCAGGCCGGGCACTAGCCGCTTCCCGGGGCGTCTGGGGGAGGTGGCCTTAGCAGCAGAGGCAGCCTGCTAATTAGGACACAGTCTTTATGACTCGCTATTCCGAGATGTCATTTTCTAGACGTGGGGTTGGGGGTGGGAGTGGAGAAGATACACACAGAGTTGTTTTTAATTACATTTGGTTTGCTAATTTCTGATAGAAAATAAATATTTACCGGGAGCCATATTTCTTCATTTCACGCCGGCTGACTCCTGAGTTTATCGGGAGCCCAAACAGGCACCTCCAGCTCACCTCCCAGCCCCCACCTCCCCTCTGAGTCACACCCCCGAGCCCAGAAGAGGGCTGGGAAGGGGGAGAGATGGAGGACTTGGAGAGGCAGGGGGAGCAGGCCTTGCTTCTGTGGGCGGCAGGTCCCCATTTAGATGTGGACAGAGGGGAAGGGGGCCTGAGGATGTGGGGCACCTCCCTCCTGATTCCCTGGGTAGCCCAGTGTGCAGCTGAGGCGGGAGTCCAGCCACGAGGCTGCCCTCCCCTTCCTGGACCTGCTTCCCCCTACGATGATCTCCAAGGACCCTTCTGGCTTCCACATCCTAACATGCGGTGATGGGGCTCTCCAAGGACTGGCCTTGGACGGCTTTTTGAGCAATGGGGATGGCGGGGAGCTTTGAAAGGACACTTTTGGCCTCCAGATGGGCCCGTGGAAGGGAGTGGGGAGAGGGGGAAAGTGATGGGAAAAGAGGAAGGGGTCAGGGTGACTTCCCTAGGGAGAGATGAGCAGTCCCCTAATATAAGGACATCTGCTTTTCTGTCTGCTGAGGGTGAAGGTCTTAGAATTTGTGGGGGGCACATAAAAGAGGGGGCACCTCCTTGGTGCTGGAGAGGGTCAGGGAAACCTAAGGCCCTTTGGTTGAGGGCTGGGCAGAGGCAGGGTGGAGAGCTGGAGCAGGTGGGCTTTCTCAACCGCAGCACTGTTCACTTTTGGGGTGGGATCATTCTTGGCTGGTGGCTGGGGGGGGTGGTGGTGGTCCTGTGCCCAGTGTCCCTGATCTCTACCTACTAGGTGCCAGCAGCACTGCCCCCAACCCACTGTGACAACCCAAACTGTCTCCAGACCTTGGCAAATGTCCCTCAGCGTGCATATGTGTGCAAAGTTGCCCCTGATGGAATAGCACTGTCTAGGATACTGGGGGGGGCGGGGGGTGCAGAGGAGCTGGGTGAAGCTAGGGCGGGGCTTGGGGACTTTTGGCCTGAGAGGTGATGGGGTCCATCGAGGGATGGGGAAGAGATTAGAGGATTTGGAGGCTAGAGAGTGGAGAGGCTCCTGCCCCCAGCCTGGTTTCTAAATCCATGTTAAGCTATGATTGTTTTTTTTTTTTTTTTCAATTACATTTCAATTTAGCTCAATTACTTTTCCATTATTGTTCAAGCGACTCAGTTTTAATTGAAGCTGCTGGTTCTTATCTCTGTCATTCCCCCACATGGAAGAGGGAGGGAGGAGGATGGCTGGGGTTAGAGGAAGCCCAGGTTGGTGGGGTTCTGTGAGTCCTGGGCATCTTCGACCACAGGACCAGGGCCTTGAGGGGTGGGGCTCCCCGGAGCAGCCAAACAAATTTGCAAGGGGGAACAGGAGAGCTCCAAGGAAGGGAAGCTACAACAGTAACACGTACCAACTGGACGTTGCTATGGCTAAAACCAAGAAGTTATTATTATCATATTCACTTTATAGATGGGAAATGAAGGCGCAGAGACATTAAAAAAGACTTGCCAGGAGGAGTTCCTATGGTGGCTCAGTGGGTTAAGAAGCCAACTAGTATCCATGAGGATGCAGGTTTGATCCTTGGCCTCACTCAGTGAGTTAAGGATGCAGTATTGCCATGACCTGTGGTGTAGGTCGCAGTCACAGCTCAGATCCTGAGCTGCTGGGACTGTGGTATAGGCCAGCAGCTGCAGCTCACGTTCAATCCCTAGCCTGGGAAGTTGCAGCTGCAGCTCACGTTCAATCCCTAGCCTGGGAAGTTCCATATGTTACAGGAGTGGCCCTAAAAAGAAAAAAAAAAAAAAAAAAAAACTTGCCAAGAGTTTTTCACCTGAGAAGTAGCAGAGCTGGAAGGCAATCCTGCTACACCCCCCCCCCCACCCCCCCCCCCGCGCCTTGGAGTTTAGGTTCTAAGCTTCAGGCTATACTTCCTCTCCCACAGTTAAACCCACTGAGCCCTCCCAGCCCCACCTCCCTGACACTCCCTCCCACCCAAGCTCTGAGGCTCTGACTCCATTCCCTCAAGGGTGTTTGTTTGACTTTCCACCTGTCTCTTGTTTCTCCCCAGCCTTTAAAGCCTGCTCTTTCCTATCTCTTCCAGGAAGTCTTCCCTGATTGCCCCTGCCCTCCTATACTGCCCCCAGCCCTGAGCCACCCATCAAGTATGTATGTGGGGGTGGGGTGGGAAAAGCAATGATCTGGACAGATGTGAATCAAGTGAATTAAGTCACTTAAGAGCTGTGTGATTTGGGCAAGTCGCTTAAGCTCAGTGAAGCTGATTCCTTGACTGTAAACAGAATATTAACACCCACCTCCCCAGGATGTGGATGGATTAAAGTAAAGGAGACAAAAGTACCAGCAAGGATTAAGAGGCAGGATGAGGAGTTCCCGTCGTGGCGCAGTGGTTAACGAATCCGACTAGGAGCCATGAGGTTGCGGGTTCGGTCCCTGCCCTTGCTCAGTGGGTTAACGATCCGGCGTTGCCGTGAGCTGTGGTGCAGGTTGCAGACGAGGCTCGGATCCCGCGTTGCTGTGGCTCTGGTGTAGGCCAGTGGCTACAGCTCCGATTCAACCCCTAGCCTGGGAACCTCCATATGCCGCGGGAGCGGCCCAAGAAATAGCAACAACAACAACAAAAAGACAAAAAAAAAAAAAAGAGGCAGGATGAGGTATTTTCTCAGCCAATCCTAATGTCAATCCTGAGACACAGGTATAGATAGCAGGGATCAGTCTCCCCACTTGACAGAGCAAATAGATGAGCCACAGAGATGTATTCAAATCCTGCCGGAAGGCGGAGCAGTGACTGGGACTAAGATCCCCCTCTTAACCTTGAATTCATCAACCCTGTGGCAGAGGAGATGAGAGTCCAGTAGAAACAGCTGTGAACCTTCTGAGCCTATGAGGGTGAAGGGTTTGGATTTTCACTCTTCCCCCACCTTCCTTGTTCTTCCCGAGAGCCCACAGAGGGGCTGCCCCTGAGACTTTGAGGGTGGGTGAGTGATGGAGGGGAGAGGAAGCAAGCCCCCAGCCATGCAATTGTGGTGTATAATTGGATTTCTCAGTTAAGAAAGATGCCTTCCACTAGAAGAAATAGAATATTAGACACAAAATGGCTTCAAACGGTTTTTCTCAAAGAGCAAAATGTCTGGAAATAGGTGGGCAAGGACCCAACTCTTCGCAGATTCCTCTGCTCTCACCTTCAGCACGTTCTTAGTATCCACCTCATGGTCACAAGATGGTTGCTAGAGCACTCTGCCACAGCTTCCCAAGACAGCATCCAGAGCTGCAGGAAGGAAGGAGAGAGAAGGGGGCTCCCCTCACACCCTCTCTCCTGTCATTGAGGAGAAAAGTCATTCCCAGAAATTGTCCCACAGATTTCCCCTATGTCTCATCAGCTAGAACTGAGTCGTACATACAGTTGCCCCAAGGGAATATGGAAAACCAGTCTCTGGCTTACCTCAAGGGCACATCCTTCGGGGCAGGGCCCCAGCTTGATGTGGGGAGTGTCTGCTGGAAGAACACCCTGACCTAGGCCTTTTCGGACCTTGACTTCTGTGCCCCTCATCTGGAGCATCCTCTAAACTAAAGCCTAAGTGAGCGGTGTCTGCAAAGAAGCTCAGGATAAGCAGTGTTGGTACTGCTCTCTGCTATAAGATTTTATCCCCAAACTATCTTGATAGTTGTCTTTTTATCTTTTTTTGAAGACTTTAAGTTTGCTTCTTAAAATATGTTTTTCCCCAGTGGTTTGTTTGTTTGCTTGTTTGTTTTCAGAAGGAGGGTTGATCTCAAAGACCTAGTGAGTCATTACTTGGCCCCGGGAACGGGAACGGCAGTGTCTGACAAAGAGGAGTGGGCTGTCACGCTTGGCTTAAACCAGTGACTCATCCCCCGAGGCTGGGCCCACTGCTGAGCCTCGACAAAACTGGGGTTCTCTTAGAGAAGGAAAAGGGAGAGTTGCTGCAATTTGAGCTTCCACAGCAGTGATAATTATTGCTGAAATCCCAGGGGCAGGGCTCAGGGGAAAACTGAGGAGGCATTACTGTGAAATGTGCCTTTTGGCCCATACTTTGAGATTTATTGATATTTTCCTCCAAACGTATTTTGTTTTTTATTTTGAGACAGTGACAGAATCACAAAAGAGTTAGAAGTATGGCACAAAGAACTATTTATTTTCGGAACCATTAGAGAATAAGTTGCAGACCTGATGTGCAATCACTTCCAAATACTTTAGTATTTCCTACCCACCAGGGCATCCTCCTGCATCGTTGCAACACAACCATCAAAACCAAGAAATTAAAACTGATACATTTACTACCAGCTGAGCCTCAGACTCCACGCAAGTTTTGACTACTCTCCCTATAATATCTTATTATTATTATTTTGTCTTTCTGCCTTTTCTAGGGCTGCACCCACAGCATATGGAGGTTCCCAGGCTAGGGGTCGAATCGGAGCTGTGGCCACCGGCCTACTCCAGAGCCACAGCAACGCGGGATCTGAGCCGCATCTGCAACCTACACCACAGCTCACAGCAACACTGGATCCTTAACCCACTGAGCAAGGCCAGGGATCGAACCTGCAACCTCATGGTTCCTAGTCGGATTCGTTAACCACTGCGCCACGACGGGAACTCCTCCCTATAGTATCTTTTCTAGCAAAAAGATGCAGTCCAGAATCACGCATTGCATTTAATTGACGTCTCTCTCATGCGAGGCTTCCTTCATTTTGAAACAATTCTTTGATTTTTTTTTCTTGACTTTTATAACTTCAACATGTTTAAAGTTTACAGGCCAGTTATTTTGTACAATGTCCCTCAATTTCAGTTCATTTCCTCATAATAATTTTCTTTCTTTCTTTTCTTTTCTTTCTCCTTTTTAAGGCTATACCCGTGGTATAGGAAAATTCCCGGGCTAGGGGTCAAATCGGAGCTGCAGCTGCCAGCTTACACCACACCCACAGCAACACCAGATCTGAGCCACATCTGCAGTGTACACTACAGCTTGTGGCAGCACCAGATCCTTAACCCATGAGTGAGGCCAGTGATGGAACCCTGATCCTCAGACACTACGTCCGTTTCTTAACCTGCTGAGCCACAACAGGAAGTCCTCCTTATAATAGTTTTCAAGTTATGCATCTTTGGCAAAAAAAAAAAAAAAAATCAAAGAAATGATTCTAGGTTCTTCTTGCATCCTATCAGATTTCAATATTTACCATTTCTCATGATGTTCACGTCTAAGAAATATCTTTGGAACGTAGGTATATAAATCATGGTCTTTGACGTCTCAGTGTCCCTTAGCTGCGGTCCAGACCTTCACACATAAAATAAACAGAGGCCAAGGCTTATGCCAAATGTGCCAAATGTTTCAGGCAATTCCATGGTTTACTCATTCAGGGGAGAGAGCAATCAGGGAGAGCTTCCAGGAAGAGATGAAGTATGGCCTCCAGGAATGGGGAGGATTTGGCAGGAACTAGAGTGAAGCATTCCAAGTTAGGAGGAAGACAATCTGCAAAGGATCAGAGCTAAGAAGAGAAGGGCATGTGTGACAGAGACAACGCTAGGTACTGCGTGGCACACGCATGTCACGGTCCCTCAAAGCACTGCAAACACTTTGAGAGCTAAACGGGAATCCTGGCTCATAGAAAGCAGGGCAGAACTTGCAGCCTAAACCTAACTGGGTTGATTATCTGCCAACAACAACAACAACAACAAAACCCCACCCACTTCTCAGGATTTAAACAAGACCCAAAATATCTAGGATAAAATTGAAAATGGCTTGGCATGTGAAGCATGAGGCACATCTCAGCTCACAAGGGAAAAGAAAAGCAACAAATGCCAACCCCAAGACAACACAGGTGTTGGATTATCAGAAAGAGACTTTAATTTCCTGAGGCTGATGCTCACATATAAGTCATTGGCTTGTGTGTTGCTGCTGAAGTTGAAAAGAATGAAGAGGGAGAGAACACAATGCCCATGTAAGGATCCCTATTTTTTGAAAATTTTACTTAAGTACCTACTCTGTGCTCAGACATTCCTTGAACATTCTTGTGGCGAGCCTTTGCCACAACCCTATAAGGTGGTTGTCCCCCAGGGATGGGACCTCCAGGGCCAAGGCACAAGACAATCACCCCCTCAGCTCCGGGTGTACTTCGGTCTGTGCAAGCAAAGGGCCCCCATCTTCGCTTTCTTCTCCTTTGTCCCCAACCCCAACTCTCCATCCCTCCCTGAAACCAGCATGCATTCTGATGCTCTTGGTATGTGTCCTTGAATATGGATGGATCTATCCTTGTTATATACGTAGTGGTGCTTTGCCTGAGAACGTGTTTCCAATTTCCATGAATGATATTGTGCTATGGACTTTAAATTCTGTGTCTTTTCCCCCTACTCAACATTTGATGTTTACCATCTATCCCTGTGCCTGTCTATACATCCAGCATGTTGTTTTTCATCCCATCCTAGAATCCCATGGGGTCCACACCTCCCAGGGGAGGTCATCAAGGCTCAGAGAGCCTAGGCAGCCTTGCCCATGGTCACACATGGCCTCGGTTCGCAGATTCAGAGAGAGATGCTCGTTGGCTCCTCTCACAGGGTCCACTGACCTCTCTGTTCCCTGCAAGGAGAAAGTCCTTGGCCGGACCTCCACTAGCCTCCAAAATTCCCCACTTACCCTGGTGCCTGGGTTCTGGAAGGCCCATCCCTTCTAAACCTCTTCAGGGACTTTCTTTTACAGTATTTAATTGAACTTACTTAATTAGGTAATAAAACTTAATTTATTTAAATCGGTGATAAAAGCACATGTTTCAATATTCAAAAGATATAAAATGGTACAGAATGAAGTTTTGCTCTCTGCTGACCCCAGTCTCCGAGTTCCACAAGCTGGAAACACCCACTCTTAGCATGATTTATTAGTCTTAGCAGAGGTATTTTAGCCTGATGCAGAAAGAGGTTTACATGGTGTTCCCATACCTCTATTTCATGCACATGTTAGCATGCTCTTTGCACTGTTCTACATTACTTTTGTCACTTCAGCCTGTATCTTGGGGGTGGTTCCACATCAGTATTCTAATAGCTGCTGCTTTCTTTCTGGCTGCATAGTATTCCATTGTGGGGATGTACCATCATCTTTCTGGCTAAGTCCTTATTGAGGGACATTGTTTAATCTTTGGCTAAATTGATTGCTGCAATAAACATTGCCAAGCAGGTGTTGCTTCTTATGCAGGCAGGTGGCGTAGACATCACAATACACTGCTCAGACTCCTTTAGGATCAGGACTAGGCCCTCATTCCCCCAACCCTGGGAGCGTGGATTGCTAACAGCTCACAGCTGCAAACCTCCTCAGGTACTGCCCTCTTCTGACCCTCACCCAGAGCGATGCCCCTGCCTGCGACATGAACATCCACTCACTGGCTCATAAGGGCCCCTTTGCCTCAGTCTTATCCCTGTAGGGCCACCGCAGCCAGGAGCTCCCATGGGATCTGCATGGCAGTTCAGCTCCACCCTCTGCCCATCCAGCCTCCCTCCCCCACCCTCCTACTGGTGTTGCCTCCAAGAATGTTCCCCCAGAAAACCTCCTGCGTGAAAATCTCTGCCTCAGAAACTGTTTCCAGGGAACCCAACTAAAGACAGAAAATCTGTTGGTAGGGTAAATTCCTAGTTAAGAAATGAGAAGACCAATGTGCTGGTAATTTGGGTAGATTTCAACATCATTTCAAAGGACCAAACAAACAACTGTGAATGCAACTGGAATCCGTAACTGTCCTGAATGGAGCCCTTCCACCTGACCCAGGTTAGCAGGTGCTCCTGTGCAGACGGTCACGGAGGGTTTTCCAGCATCCCTCTGTGGCACACAGGACAGGCAATCTGACACTTTGCAGCTGGGAGGCTGGGGAGAAGGGGCTGCTTGTCCAAGATGGGGCAGCTGGCACGGCAGAGGCAGGTCATCCTGGTGACAGACAGCTCCTCCTTCGCAGGCCCCAGAAGGCGCCCACCCTGGTGACACTGATTTCAGACATTCAGCCTCCAGAAGGGAGAGAGGATAAATTTCTGCTGTTTAAGCCACCTCGTCAGGCAGCCCCAGGTCACGGATGCCCTCACTGAGCCCCTCGAGAGCATGAGTGAGCGCATTCCTGGGGTGCTGGCAGCCTCACTGACACTTTGGGAAACTGAGGCTTAAAGCTGGGGAAGTGGCAGAGCCAAGATGTGGACTCGGATCCTGTATTTTTTTTTTCTTCTTCTTTTTTACAGCGTGCCTGCAGCATGTGGAAGTTCCCAGGCTTGAGCTCACATCAGACCTGCAGCTGCCAGGCTACACCACAGCTTGTGGTAACACCAGATCCTTAACCCACTGAGCGAGGCCAAGGACCAAACCCGCCATCCTCATGGACACTATGTCAGGTCCTTAACCCGCTGAGCCACAACAGGACCTCCAGAGCCTGGATCTTTAACCACTAGCCTGCGCGTCTTGTCGTTGTCATTATTAGCAGTAGTATCGAAGGGAGAGGGACGGTATTACTCACGGCTCTGGACTCAGGGCTGATGCCTCCCACAGCACATGATGAGGGGGAAGAGATCTGCCAGTGGCCTCAGGGGCTCGCCAGACCCCTTGTCGGTGAGAGGGCCCAGGATTTGATGTAGGGCCTTCTGTCTCCTGGAGACGCACCACAGCTCCAGGCCCACGTGCACATCAGCCTACTGGCCCGGTTGCGGGCACCTGGCAGGGTGCTGAGCACACAGCAGGCGCTCCATAAATGCGGTGGGAAGAGTGACCTACATGTGTCTCCAACTCGGCAGCCTCTTTGGGTCTCATAACATTTCATACGCTGCTCCAAGTATTGACAGAATTCTCATCTTAGCCTGCTAAATGCCTGCCTAATTTTCCACTCTATTGACAGGCTCCATTTTACTTAACTGGCCCCTATTGTGTAGCAATTGGATGGTTTCTCATCCTCTCCTAAACTAGGGGGAGGCGTCAGGGATGCCCGCGCTGGGCTGGCTGTGGCTTCTGAAGGAGCTGGCCTAGGAAGAACGTTTCTGTGCCCCTGGCAGCAGCAGCCAGCTGGAGAGGCTTGGGGACAGGTCGAGTTCTGTCCTCCATCCCAGCTCACTTTTGCTGACCCCTTCAAGGGAACGAAGGACAGAACTCCCACGTGACCTACTCTGACCCCCACTTTCTTGTCTTCTCTGTGTCTTATATCTTTCAATCCTTCTCTGAAACAGAATCCTGGAATTCTTTCAGTAACTTTTCTTCTTAAGGCCACACCCACAGCATATGGAGGTTCCCGGGCTAGAGGTTGAATTGGAGCTGCAGCTGCCAGCCTACACCACAGCCACAGCAATGCCAGGTCTGAGCCACATCTGAGACCTACACCACAGCTTGTGGTAATGCCAGATCCTTAGCCCACTGAGTGAGGCCAGGGATCCAACCCACATCCTCATGGAGACTAGTCAGGTTCTTAACCTGCTGAGCCACACGGGAACTCCCTTTCAGTAATTTTCACTGAGCACCTACTTGGTGCCCAGTGCTGATCCAGGTGCCAGGAATGTCGCTGGGAACAAAAGAGACGACATCCCTGCTCACAAAGCTGACATTCCAGAGTAGAGAGATGGACACCAACCAGAGGGAGAAATGACAGTCAGGTGGTGGTAGCAAGGGGAGAGAGGCTGAGTATTTTAATGGAAGGCCTCTCTGAGAGGAGCAAGACTTGAACAAAGAGAAGGAGTGATCATGTGGACACTTGAAGGAAGAGCAGTCGAGAGAACAGCATGGTGGGAGAGGCTGGCATATTCCAGAAACAGCAAAAGGGGGCTGGTATGGCTCGAGTAGGTGAGCAAGAGCAGCCACCTGGGGTAGGGCTTCCAGCCCTCCCTCACAGCTTCGGCTCTTACGCTGGGCGAGATGAAAGGGTTTGCGCAGACCCAGGCTTGAACTGGCTCGTTCCAAAAGATCCCCTCCTTCTAGGTGCTGTGTGGAGAGTAGATTATAGAGGGGATGCGGTGGAAGCAGATGCAGTGATCCAGACAAGAGGAGCAGAAGCCTGGACCAGGGTGATAGCAAAGGAGCATGTATAGACACACACACACACACACACACACACACACACACACACGTCATTCTAGATCTGTTTTGAAATTCGGGCTGACAGCATCATCAGATCTAGAAGGAACTTCAGAGATCATTTCTCAGCCCCCATTTTATAGACTGTAGAGCTGAGGCCCAGAGAGGGAAGGGATTCACCTGGGACACGCACGCACACACTGTTGGGAAAAACAGCCCTGCGCCCATGCTCTTGCCCTAACATCTCTCTCCACCTCTTGAGTGTGTGTGTCTCCTTCCTTCCTGGTCTCTTTCGGTTTCCAGCCTCTGTCTCCCTATCTCTGCAGATGCCTCCACGTTTATTTCTCCTCCTGTCAGGCCCAATTTGGAACATTAATTAGTGATGAATTAGCAACGTAAATCCCAGCAGTTGCTGTCGCCTGGTGCCCACAAGCTCTTGGAAGGGACCTTGCAAATCTGATCTTAATACCTCTCGCCTCCTCTCCCAGGACAATTACTTCTCACATCATTTGTCTGTGGAGACTGTGGCCCCCCCCCCCCAACTTCCCAGCCCGGCTGAGGACAACAAGTTCATCTTTGTCAATTAATTATTGAACGGTTTATTTCGCACTGGGAGGTGATAAGAGAAGGGAGAGCCACATGTTGTGAACTCATCACCGTAATTATACAGACGCTGCTGCAGCGCCCAGTATCACCACGCCACAGGTGCCAGTGGAGGCAGGGAGAGAATAAAGGGCCAGAGGCCCATGGGTCGGCAGGAGGCCTGGCTGGGTGGCCTTGGGACAGACACTGGGCCTCTCGGGATGGTGCTCAACAGACATAGCCATGTTGAGTTTTCAGAGTCCCATTCCAAATGGGGCAGAGGATACAGGAAACGAAGCAGAGTTGTAACCAAAGATGCAGGTCCAAGCTTCTTCATCTGGGATGATCCTTATGGCCCTTCCCATCTCTGCCGAGGAGCCTCAGAGCATGCACAAAATATGGTTGCGTGGTAGAGGGGTTTTGATAGTCTAGCAAAAAGCCCTTACAATGGATTGCAAGGCCCCAGAGCATCTGTCTCACCCATCCCACCTTGTTACCTCTCACCTCATTTCTGACTCCTCCCTCCTTTGATCACTCCACTCCAGCCACACTGGTCTCCTTGCAAATGCCAGGCACACCCCCACCCCGGGGACTATGCCTTCTGGTCAGTCAGAGTCCTCTTTACTCGGAAATCTGTACGGCTCACTCACCTTCTGCAGATGTTAGCAAGCATCACTCTTCAGTAAGACTCCCCCGAGCACCTTATTTGAAAATGCAACCCACCCACCCACCAACCAGCCACCCTGACACATTCTTTGTCTCTCTCTCTGCTTTATTTTTTTTTTCCAGAATGTTTCATCACATTTGACTCATGATGTGTTTTACTTATTTATTTGTTTATTCTCTGTCTCTCCCAAGTATAAGTACCGCAAGGGCTGGGATTTTTGCCTGCCTCCTCCCGGTCCCCACCCCACCCGCCAATATCCTGCCTGGGTCTGCAGCACTGGAACACTGCCTGGCACAAAAATAAGCCAGGTTAGTCACTGTTGAATGAATGAATGAATGAATGAGTATTTGTGTGGGATGGAGTCTGGATGTGGGAAGAATGGGGGTCACTTCCTTTTCTGTGTATAGGCTATCAAGGTCCACTGCCATACCAGGAATTTAGGGAGGTTCTTGGCAGAGAGGGGGAACCCTGCTGGAAAAGTCATTTTAAAAGCAAGTGTTCCAGTTGATTTCATGTCTGCGCACGCCTCAGGGCTGGCATGTTTGATGCTGCCCCTCCATCAGTCACACACAGATTGGTCCCCAACTCCCCCTCCCAATTCTCCCCAGGGAGGGGACAGGAACATGAGAAGCTTCGGACACTTTGATTAACTCCCCAGCAAGAGTCCCCAAGGCTGTCATGGGGGGCAGTGCGCTGAGGCTGGGAGCTGCGGGGGAGCGGGGGGCGCATCTTCACAGTGTGTGAGAAGGAGGAGCTGGGGCCCTCATGGAAGGGGATCCCTGAGGAGCAAAGTGGGGCGGGGGATAGGGCTCTGCCCCACCGGGAAGAGATGCGGGGGGAGTGGGTGCAGAGATAATTTGAGGCTGTATAAGGAGGCAGCCCAGTAGCTAAGAAAGGAGGCAGGCCTCCCTTTGGGGCAGAAGGAGACGCAAAAAGCAAGCCAGCACCTGCCACCCGGCTTGGGAAACCCACGGGAGTAGCGGCGGACCCGAGGGGGCACCAGCTCTTCTTCCAGGACCCTGTTGTCCTGAAGCTCCTCTCCTTTCCGCGGAGCTATGCTGCCCTCCCCGCCTGAAACGAAAATGGTGATTTTTTTTTTTAAAGCCAGTTTCCCCCCAAATCTCTGGAGATGCCGGAGCTGCTGTTTCCATGGAAACCTTTCCCCGCCAACCTAGAGAAGGTGGAGCTGGGCAGCCGCCCCTGCCGCCACCGCCCCCACACCTCCCCTGCTCCAGCCCGCAGGGGGGCCCCAAGCTGAAAATAATCCCTCTCCCCCAGATTCTCCCAGCAGGGGCTCCGCTTCTTGGCTGAGGGGAAGGCAGGTGGTTTTGTCTCTAGGTTGGGGACTAGGTGGGGGATACTAAGACCTAAGCAAGAGAGGAATGGGGGGGGGTACGAGCTTCTAAGGCAAGTTCAACCTCCCAGCCTCCCCGCTCCCTGAAACGCAGCCGGGAATAGGATCTCTCCTCCCAGAAAATCCCCAAAGGTCCCCTTCTCTCTGGCCCCTACATCTCCTGGGAGTTTCCCACCCCAGACCCATCATACTAAACCCATCAGGGATCACACTGCAAACTGTAAAAAATGAACGAACAAACAAAACCCCCAGCCAACCAACCAAAAACTGCCCACCTCAAGTAAGGAAGGAATTTATTGGGAAGATACATCATAGCTCCTCGAATTGATGAGAAGGCTGGAGAGGCTGGTGAAGGAGAGGCAGCCAGAGTCCCTGCCAGATGCAGCCCAGCTCAGGCAGGGAATGTGGCCTCCTGTGGACCCCAGCTCCTCTGGACACCCGCATGATGTGAACCATTTGTAATGGTCCCCACTTCTCCTGACTGGAGTACGGACTCTATACCTGTGTTAAAATTCCTAGAATCATACCCCAAAAGAGTTAAATCAACTTTCCTGCATGTTAATGTCAAAAAGAAAATCCTGGGCAGAGAAGCCCTCTGGCCAAGATGGCTTGTGTGCCCACCACCCAGCTTTCTGGGACAGGGAGGAGGCCAGGCTGCACCCCTCTGGCTTCCAAAATGGGTGGGGGCTCTGCCTCCCAGCCGGACTCGCACACTGGGAGGTTCCATGAAGTGGGAGGGAGTTTGGGTTCCGGGCAGTCAGCAGATGGGAGCCCTCCACTTCCCTGGAGAAGCAATGGGCACCTGGGGGCTTCCTCAAAGCCCCACTGCAGTCAGACCAGCAGCTCCCGAAGGAATGGAGAGCAGGTTTCTGACTCAGTGGACACAAGACAACCCCGTCACCCATTTGAACAAGGAATCCGCCCACCCTGAGTGCAAATGCCAGAGAAAGTTCACACACTCAGGCTCCAAGACATGCTTTAAAGCCCCTATTACTAGCTTGATCAGCAGAAGTCTCGGGCCCTAACTTACTGCATCATCTTGGATAAGTCACTCTCCCCTGTGGGCTAAGCCAACTCTTCTGTGGAACGGGGGCTTCTGCAAGCTGCCAGCCAGCTCTGATGTGTTCAGCCAGGAGGCCAGAGGACGAATGGAGCTGCACCAAGGAAGCCCGGGCTTCTGGGGTGTCTGTTCTGCTATTGTCCTGGACTACAGGGGGATGGGGAGAATGACCTCATGTCACAGAGAGACCCCCTGAGAAGGAGCACTCTGGGGTCAAAGGAGGAGGCTCTGGTGAGAGGGAGGACCCTTCTGCTGTAGCTAATAGGAATCCTGTCCCAGGATCCGGTGCACTGCAGCCTCTCTAGGCACCTGGGTGGGAGGGGCAGGCACAGTGCTTTCCCCAGGCTGGGCTCAAGGGAGGCTGTGTCCCCTGAGACCCAGTCCTCAAGGGTAGCGGAGCTTAGAACAGGAGTTCCCACTGTGGCACAATGGGATCGATGGCGTCTCTGGAGCGCTGGGAGGCAGATCTGATCCCTGGCCCAGCACAGTGGGTTAAGGATCCAGTGTTGCATCAGCTGCTGCGTAGGTCACAACTGCGGCTCGAATCTGATCCGTGGCCCTGAGCTCCATTTGCCCAGGGATGGCCAAAAAAAAAAAAAAAAAAAGAGGGAACTCAGGACAGCCCAACAGTGGGTCTCACACACTCCAACTCTCAGTATCTCAGAGACTCAGGGAGGGAAGCCTCCCCACTCCAATCCTCCCCCAGTAGTGCTCCCCTGGCCCACAGTAACCTCCACCAGTTCTACCTGTGTCTGGGGCGGGAGCATATTCTGCTTTCTAATCCGGAGCTTCCTGAGGGCTTGCAGACTGTGCCATCCCTGGAAAAATGTAATTCCTGACTCTTTTTAAGTTCACACATGTAGCAGCACAGAGAGGGGGGGTCCCCCATCTGCTCAGCCCTCAGCTGTCCATGGGACTTGCTCCCCCTCCTGACATCACATGGAGCCCTCTCCCCGCTTCCCCCAACAACCAAGGGCTGTAGGTGGAAGTGTCTGGGGAAGTTGAAATCCAGGGCAACAGCTACAAAGTAGAGAGTCCGAGACACTGGACCAGATGGCCCAGAAACCTGATGGAGCAGGTTTGGGTGGGGGTGGGGATGGGATGAGGGGATGGAGGGGTGGGAGGCACATAGTCCGTGTAGTGCCCTCCATCCATCCTTCATAGGGTCCTGCTCTCTCCCTGCCCCTGTGCCCCCACCTGGAGTCCTGCTACCTGAGCCAGGACCCCAGAGAGGGAGGTGGGCAGTGAAGGCAGCAGGGCTCTCCAAGGCACCCTGTCCTCTAGGGCAGGAGGGGTGGAGGTGAGGGGAGGTGCCACGGAGCAGCGCAGGGCTTCCCAGGAGCATGTGCACAAACACAGTCTTTTCCACAATTTTATTTTATTTTCCTTTGTAGTGATTTATATTTTTTCCTTTATAGCTGGTTTACAGCATTCTGTCAATTTTCTACTATTTAGCAAGGTGACCAGTTACACATACATGTATACATTCTTTTTTCTCACATTATCATGCTCCATCATAAGTGGGACTAGATATAGCTCCCAGTGCTACACAGCAGGATCTCATTGCTTGTGCATTCCAAAGGCAATGATTTGCGTATATTAACCCCAAATTCCCAGCCCATTCCACTCCCTCCCCCACCTTGACAATCACAAGTCTGTTCTCCATGTCCATGATTTTCTTTTCTGTGGAAAGTTTCCTTTGTGCCGTATATCAGATTCCAGAGAGATGTGATATCATACAGTATTTGTCTTTCTCTTTCTGACTTACTTCACTTAGTATGAGAGTCTCTAGTTCCATCCATGTTGCTGCAAATGACCTTATTTTGTTCTTTTTTATGGCTGAGTAGTATTCCATCATGTATATGTACCACATCTTCTTAATCCATTCATCTGTTGATGGACATTTGGGTTGTTTCCATGTCCTGGCTATTGTGAATAGTGCTACAGTGAACATACAGGTGCATGTGTCTTTTTCAAGGAACGTTTTGTCTGGATATATGCCCAAGAGTGGGATTGCTGGATCATATGGTAGTTCTATGTATAGTTTTCTAAGGCACCTCCATACTGTTTTCCATAGTGGTTGTACCAATTTACATTCCCACAAACAGTGCAGGAGGGTTCCCTTTTCTCCACACCCTCTCAGCATCTGTTATTTGCTTTTCCACTATTTTAAAGGCCACCTGTTAACTTGTACTGTTAAGACTGCCTGGAAAGCCCCGTGACAGACAGTAAGACCAAGAGACACAAAGCTGTCAAAGGCAGCACCTTTTTCTGGCCTGCTCCCCAGCTGCCACAGGGCACAGCCTCCTAGCTCCACCAGCTTGAGGAAGTGGTGGGTGTCCTCTGGCAGGGCAGTGAAGCTGAGGAGTTTGAATCTGTGGATGCCAGGGGAACGGAGAGGGGACAAGGGTTAAAACGCCACTGGGAATCAGCATTTACTGAGCTCCTTGCGGCCTCTCAGTGATGGAGATAAAAAGTACACCCCAGTTCCTTGGGATGTTCCTGGCTTGTGGGAAGGCACCCAAAGAAGCAATTCAAATCCAGTAAATGCCGTTCGGAGGATGAGCTCGGGATATGGGAGCATCCAGGAGGGGAGCATCCAGGAGGGCAGGAGCCAAACTAGGGAAGTCAGGGAGGCAGGCCCCTGGGAGGCTGGGCACGGGAAGTCCTCAGAATTAGGCTTGTGCCAGCCTTGCACGTGCATCTCTGCAGTGCTTCCACCTGCTTTGCATTAGCTGCATCTTGACACAAAGAATGATAGAACGTCCTAGATCTGCCCCTCTTGGTCTGGTAGCCACTAACCACATGCGGCTCTGGAGCCGTGGTGATGTGACTGGTGTGGCTGAAGAGCTGCGTGTTGAATTCCATTCCTTTCTTTTTCTTTCTTTCTTTCTTTCTTTCTTTCTTCTTTCTTTCTTTCTTTCTTTCTTTCTTCTTTCTCTCTTTCTTTCTTTCTTTCTTTTTCTTTTCTTTCTTTCTTTCCTTTTCTTTCTTTCTTTCTTATCTTTCTTTCTTTTCTTCTTTCTCTCTCTCTCTCTCTTTTCCATTCTTCCTTCCTTCTTCCTTCCTTCCATCCATCCTTCCTTCCTTCCTTCCTTCCTTCCTTCCTTCCTTCCTTCCATCCTTCCCTTTTTTCTTTCTTTCTGTCAGTTGTTTTATTGAGGAAGATGAATTACTCGAATATTAAGGGTCTGCAGGCAAAGAGAAGAAACATGTCAGAAGTCAGGTGTGTGGGTAAAGGGGCGGGATGGCTAACATTTCCACCCAATGAACGTTCCAGATCCAGGGTTTCTGGGCTTCTCATAGGCCACTTTCTGGTCAAAGGATTCTGGAGACCCAGTGAGATAGGATTCCTTCAGCTGCCAACCGAGTCCTTACAAATTCTCTCAGTCAAGGCATCCAGTGGAAATACAATCTACTTTTCAGATTCCTCTGGAGGATTGGGAATTGCTGTGCTCCCTGCTCTTGTTCCTCTCCTCCATATACTCATTCTTCAATCATTTTTTCATCTCCTGATCACAATCATTGCAATGACCAAAAACTTCTGAATGCCGTGGTTTTTGTGCCATTCCTTAAGTTAATCAAGATGCTGCAGTTTTTTAGTATTCAAGTGTTCAAATGAGTCTGGATGCATCTTTAGGAGAAGGAGATGGAGCAGACCAGAGCAACCCGACTTACAGCCACACCCGGAGAGTGTAAGCCGTATTTACTGTGAAGTCCCCTCACCTGAAGGCTTTTGGCCTAGGTACACCAGAGCTGGGTCAGCTCCTAGAGTCAAAGGCTCCACCTCCTCCTGCGCTGATCTTGATCCTCCATTTCATTTTCTTTTTCTTTTTCTTCACTTTTTAGGGCTGCGCCTGTGGCATATGGAGGTATCCAGGCTGGGGGTCCAATCGGAACTACAGCTGCCAGCCTACACCACAGCCACAGCAACACCAAGTCCGAGCCACATCTGCCACCTACCTCACAGCTTAGGGCAACGCCAGATCCTTAACCCACTGAGCGAGGCCAGGGCTCGAACCCGCAACCTCATGGTTCCTAGTCAGATTTGTTTCCACTGCGCCACAATGGGAACTCCCTCCATTTCGTTTTAATGTAATTTAAATGTAAATGTGAATAGGCACCTGGCCCCCCTGGCTACTGGACTGGATAGTGCAGTATGGAGACACTGGGAAATACCTGTGACTTTGTGTTTCAGTTGGAGAGACCAGTGTTAAAAGAATACCTGTGCGGTCTAGGTTCTGATTGACGTTCTAGAGAAAAATCAAATTGCAGGGTGATGGAGTGGGCCACTGTTCTAGAAATGTGGTCTGAGAAGGCCCCTCTAAGGAGGTGACCTGTGCAGAGACCTGAGTGAAAGGGGCTGCGGGGGGCGGGGGGCGGACCGCCATGTGTCCCAGGGGAAGGGTCTGATAGCAGAGGGCTGGAAGGCAATGCACTGGGGCCTTCTCTCTGAGACCAGAGTGGCTGGAGCACCGTGGGGGGTGATGATGTGGGGACGGAAAACAAAGCTAGGGTCCCAAGCAAGTCAGGCTTTGCAGGTGACATAAAGAAGCATGGGTTTGGAGTTCCTGTCGTGGCTCAGTGGTTAATGAATCCGACTATGAACCATGAGGTCGCAGGTTCGATCCCTGGCCTTGCTCAGTGGGTTAAGGATCTGGCGTTGCCGTGAGCTGTGGTGTAAGTCACAGACGAGGCTCAGATCCCGCGTTGCTGTGGCTCTGGCGTAGGCTGGCAGCTGTAGCTCTGATTAGACCCCTAGCCTGGGAACCTCCATATGCCGCAGGAGCAGCTCTAGAAAAGGCAAAAAAAAAAAAAAAAGCATGGGTTTTACGCTGTGATGTGGCACACTTGTCACAGCAGAGTGTCCAGGAATTAGGAAACCAGCTGTGCACTTTCTCTCTGCCTGCAGAAGCTGCCGTGTCTGTTCTGATGAAGGAAATAGCCGAGCTCGCTGTGTGCCCCCAGCCTCCCCAGCCCCTCCTCCTGATCCTGACTCTCCCAGTCTCTGCCCTCACCCTGTTCCCATCTCCCCGGCTCCTTGCCTCTGCCCACCTCTTGGGCCGGTCTCCTATAGGTCTCCCTGCAACTCTGTCCCCCAGCTTGCACACCCTCTGCGTCCCCTGGTGGCTCAGAAGAGACAATGAGGTGCCTTTGGGTGCCTTCATTCCACTGACCAGAGGGGCTCCACAGAGGCTGTTCTGCTGCAGCCTCTGGACTATGAGGTCGCTGAGGCGGGAAGCCTATGTTTTGTCACTTCTGTTCCTGCCCTCCAGTTTGTGGAGGATCACAGGGCCTGGGCTCTGGAGCCACCTGGATTCATTCCTGGCTCTGCCTCTTCCTAGCAGTGATCTGGGGCAAGACAACTTAACCTCTCTGTGCTCAGTGTCTCCATCTGTAAAATGG
The DNA here is from genome assembly GCF_016906955.1 of Phacochoerus africanus. Lineage (NCBI taxonomy): Eukaryota > Metazoa > Chordata > Mammalia > Artiodactyla > Suidae > Phacochoerus > Phacochoerus africanus. The sequence continues at coordinate 34,390,952 of NC_062552.1, read as the reverse complement.
GAATAGTAGCGGTACCAACCTCAAAAGGTCTTGTTTGTGTGTGCGTGTGTTAGCATTCGATGTCTTAATCCATATAAAGTGCAGAGAAGCTTGCCTGGTGTATTAGTAAGTGCTAGGATCAGAGCGTACAGAGCAGGCACACGGCGAGCATGTCAGCTGCCATCCTCATGCGTGTAATTCCTATCATCGTGCCTCCGATGGGCTCCGGCCCGGGATAGGCAGGAGGGAGCTAATGAAGAAGGAAAACTGCTTGTTCTCAAAGAATTTATGATCAAATCAGGAACACAAAAGCTTACAGGAACATAGAACTTTTTTTTTTTTTCTGGAAGGACAGCTTCCAAAAATTATTTCACAATTGTTTCTGCTGTTAAAGTTTCTTCATGATGCATCTGTGATAGTCCTTAGTGCAGTTTGCCAAGTTTTTCCAGTTCTCTGCCTTCTGGATATGTGGTTGAATTGCACTTGGAGGCTTCATTGTGGGCGGGTGGGTGGGCGAGGTTCTGGGACTGGTTCTGGCCGATGTGCTGGGGATAGAAGCATTACTTCCGGGAGTTTACCTGTGGTGCAGTGGGTTAAGGATCTAATGTTGTCACTGCAGCAGCTCAGGCTATTGCTATGGCATGGATTCAATCCCTGGCCCAGGAACTTCCACATGCCATGGGCAGAGCCAAAAAAATAAAAAATAAAAAGGAAAAAGTGTCATTTCTAGGCTTGAGCATGCAATTACTGGTGTAAGACCCTCCAGAGTCAGCCTAACTCCCCCAGTGACTGCAATGAACAGTCTCCTGATGAACACGAAGAGCAAGTGAAAATTCAACTTGGTTGTTTTAAGCCCTTGTAATTTAAGAGGTACTGTCATCTCAATGTAACCCAGCCTCTCCTGACCGATTCAGTAACTAAACTGGTGTACAGAAAAAAAAAAATCCAGTCAGCACCACCGCACTATCATTGATGCTCCCTGACTCAATCATGATTTCTGTGCTAACACACAGCCTACACAGTTGGGATCCACCAAGAGCATCCACCCTTTTTCTTTTTCTTCCCCCCACCCCACAGCGTATGGATTTCCCCGGCCAGAGATCAGATCCAAGCCGACGTTGCAACCTTTGCCGCAGCCACAGCAACACCAGATCCTTAACCTACTGTGCCAGGCTGGGGATGGAACCTGCATTGCTGTGCTCCAGAGACTCCGCTGACCACATTGCACCACAGCAGGAACTCCAGAGCATTCACTCTTACGTCCTACGTTTCCACTTCATATTCATGGGAATATTCATATTCCCTACATATACGCACTGGTGGGCATTCAGTTTGGCTACTAATAACAGAAAATCCAAATTAAGAATGACTTAAATACCCAAGGTTACTTCAATCTCTCTACTCTAGTCAAAACCCTAGAGGTAGGCAGACCAGAGCTGTTATAGCATCCCCATGATAAGGAGAAATCCAGGCTCTTTTCTTGATACTCTACCATTCTCATCAGATGAGAATGGCTCCCAAATGGCTTAAAACGGCTGCTGAGACTCAAACTGTCTCCCAAATGGCCTAAAACGGCTGCTGAGACTCAAATTGTCTCCCAAATGGCTTAAAACGGCTGCTGAGACTCAAACTGTCACATCTGCATCCCAGCTAGAGGGAGAGAGAAAGGCATGGGGTCAAGGGAGGGGAGATGCTCCCTCTTTGTAATGATAGCACATATGATTGTTCTGATGATATCCCGTTGGCTAGAACTTGGTCATAAGGTCCTCTCTGGTTGCAAGGGAGGTTGGGAAATGAAATGCTTATTCTAAGTACCCACGTACCTTGCTAAATTTTTTTTTTCTAAAGTAGAAAGAGAGATGGTTCAGGGAGGCAGCTAGCTGTCACTGCCACAGTAAAGGGTGGTATTCCGTCACAAATAAATTCCATGGTTTAAAGACCACTTTGGACCTTTTCTAATTTTTTCACATTCCAGATAACCATATTAGTGCAAATTGCTTTTCTCCGTTTGTGTTATTTCCTTGAGACTTATTTCCAAATGTGCGATAACCTGCCAGGCTGGAGGGTGAAACTTGTTCTCTGTGGCAGCAGCTGCCGTTACATTTTGCTGGACTAGGCTCCCGAACAACAGCCCAGACAATAGAGCCGTGGGGGAATTTATGAGCCAACGTTCCTGTTTCCTCCCAGCGCAATAGTCAGCTTCTGCATGTTTATTTTTACTGATTTAATAGGTGTGTTGTTTAAGGACGTCTTCCTTTTCATGTCATTCATTAGCAAGCCAGCTGAGGTTTGGGCCTGGGCTGATTTACCATCCATATTTTCTTAAATAGCAAGTGGGTTTTTTTGTTTGTTTACCAACTGCAAGGGAAACTTAAAAGCCCACTTTAATTTTTGTTGTGTTGTTTTGTTTTGTTTTTGTTTTGGGCTGCAACCACAGCGTATGGAAGTTCCTGGGCCAGGGATCGAAACTGCATCACAGTTGCAACCTGCACCAGAGCCAGATCCTTAACCTGCTGCACCACAGGGGAATCTCCTAAAAGCCCATTTTAGAGCTGAGAACACTGAGGCCCTGGGGCTGAAGCTGCACACCAGTTATGACAGAGCCAGGACAGGACCCTGGTTCTGATTCCCAGCCCAGTGCTCCTATAAATTGGACCCATTTCTTTCTTTCTTTTTTTTTTATGTACTATACCTCTCGCACATGGAAGTTTCCAGGCTAGGGGTCAAATCAGAGCTGCCACTGTGGGCCTACACCACAGCCACAGCAACACCTGATCCGAGCTGTGTCTGGGATCTATGCTGTGCCACAGCTTGTGGCAACACCAGATCCTTACCCCACTGAGCAAGGCCAGGGATTGACCTGCATCCTCATGGACACTCTATCCAGCCTTACCCTGCTGAGCCACAATAAGGATTTGTACCCATTTAAATAATAAAGCAGGAATGCAACAGATGCTGGATGAAACCACCACAGGGGGAATTGTGGGCCTCCCTACATGTGGTTTGGCCTGACCGACCCCCTGACTTTGTGCAAGCGGCTTGCTCTCTATGGGGCCCAGTTTCCCCATAGGCAGAGTGGAAGAGACCCCCTCGAAGGCTCCTCCCAGCTCTGATGGAAAATGCAATAAGAAATACATGGGCAGTTTAGGAAGGTGGGATGGGGTGGGGGAGGGAGGAGCGCTGACTCCTGGGGGCGAGGGGAAGGTGGGGGTCCTTTAGAGAGGGGCAGGCTGGAGGGGGTCTGATCTCTGCTCTGTGAGCACTGAACTGTCACTGCGTTTTCTTTATCTTGAATATGAGCTGAGGGTGAACATGCACAAGTCGATTTTGGACTCGCAGGTGTGGATGCAGCACTGCGGCTCTTCGCAGGTGTGGATGCAGCACTGTGGCTCTTTCCCTCGTTCAGGGAGGTTGGCAGGGGAGGGGGTGGAATCTGAGCTAGGAAGGGAGGCACAGACAGGCCTGTCCCTGGAGGCTGGGGGTGAGCTGAAGGCCTCTTGTCCAGTCAGGTTGGTAACCCGCTGAACCACAATGGGAACTCTGGACTTGAGGTCTTCAGCTGAGGGTCAGGGATGGGTGCCATTTAAGGGGGGAGTGAGAGGAAGGGAAGGGGCTTCAGCAGAGCTAATCCCCACCCAAAGGGTCTCAGATACCAGGTGGGATTTAAAGGGCAGCCGTTCTGGGGTTCCCACTGTGGCGCTCCAGGATCTTTGATGTCTCTGAAGCACCAGGACACAGGTTCGATCCCTGGCCTGGCACAGTGGGTTAAAGGATCCGGCGGCAGCATAGGTCGCACTGGGGCTTGGATCTGATCCCTGGCCCGGGAACTCCATATGCCTTGGGGTGGCCAAAAAAGGGAAAAATTTTTTTTAAAAGATTAAGATGTGGTTCATATATACAGTGACATACTACTCAATCACAAAAACAAAATAATGCCAATTGCAGCAACATGGAGATTATCACATTAAGTGAAGTAAGTCTGAAAGAGAAAGACAAATACCATATGATACCATTATATATGTGGAATCTAAAATGTAACACAAACAAACCTATCCTCAGAACAGAAACAGACTCACAGACATGGAGAGCAGACCTGTGGTTGCCAAGGGGGACAGGGAGGAAGTGGGATGGACTGGGAGTTTGGGGTTAGTAGGTGCAGGTGATTACATGTATTTATTTGTTTATTCATGCTTTTGGGGGCCTGCAGAAGTTCCCAGCCTAGGGGTCCAAGCGGAGCTGTAGCTGCTGGCCTACACCACAGCCACAGCAATGCGGGATCTGAGCCACATCTGCAACCTACACCACAGCTCACAGTGATGCTGGATCCCTGACCTACTGAGAGAGGCCAGGGATCAAACCTGCGTCTTCATGGATACTAGTTGGATTCGTTTCAACTGAGCCACAATGGGAACTCCTCAATCTATTTCATTTCGAATGGATAAGCAATGAGGTCCTACTGTACAACACGGGGAACTATATTCAGTCTCTTGGGAGAGACTGTGATGGAAGATAATACGAAAAAAAGAATATATATATATATATTTATATATGACTGCATCACTATGCTTGCTGTATAGTAGAAATTGACAGAACATTGTAAATCAACTATACTTTAATTACAATTTTAAAATTAATTTAATAAAAATGAAGGGAGACAGTTCTGACCTGTGGACTCCTGGACATCTGACCAGAGAGGGGGTGAAGCCCATAGCCAATTAGGAACCCAGGGTCAGAACGGCAAGGGGCCAGCGGGTCTCAATCCCATCCCTTGGCTTCTCCTCCCACCTCCCTGAGTGCCCCTTCTGAGCCTCCTTTGGCACATGGCCCCACCTCCTGGCCCTCAGAACATTCCAGGGCTGAGGTCAGTCCTTCCCTGCTCTGCCTGCACCCACTCCCTGGGTGGCCCCAGCCATCTCCTGCAACAAATGTTTGCCACAGGCTCTTAAACTTATTTCAGTAGTGGTCTGAAGCCACTACTCAGACCTCTACTCATATGTGTGTCTGTCTCCTCAACATCTCCAAAGGATGCTTAGCAGGCATCTCAAACTCAGTGTGTCAGAAACTGAGCCCCTGGTCTTTTCTCCGCGAACCTCTTGCACACAGAGCCTTTCCCCACCCAGTAACTAGCAACATGTCCTTCTGTCGCTCATTGCAAAGACTGTGGAATCATCCTTGACTCTGACTCTTACACCGGCTTCAATCCATCAGCTAATCCTACAGGCGCTCCCCTCAACACCGATCCACAGTCCACCCACTTCTCACGCCTCCCCTGCTGCCCCTGCTCCTGGCCCAGCCCCTCCACCTCTGCCCTAAAGGACTCCAGAAGCCTCCTCCCTGGTCCCCCAGCCTGTGCTCTTGACCACCTAAGGTCTACTCTCCATACAGCAGCCAGAGATATTCCTTCAAAACACATATCAGGTCATGTCCTCCCTCTAGACTCAGCAGGGCTGCTCATTTCACTGAGTAAAAGTAAGATAGCATGAGAAAAAGAATATGTATATATATGACTGGGTCACTATGCTGTACAGCAGCAATTGACACAATACTGTTAATCAACTATACTCATAATAATAATATAAAAAGTACAAGCCCTCACAATGGACTACAAACTATATACAATCTGGGCGCTCACCACTTCTCTGATTTTATGTTCTAATACTTTTCCCCTTGTTCATGCCACTCCAGCTTCCCCAGCCCCCCTGATGGTTCCTCAAACACACAGACACCCTTCTACCACAGGGCCTTTGCATCGACTATTCCCTTGTGCCTAGAAAGCTTTCCCCCCCATATATCTACAGACTTTGCTCCCTTACCTCCTTCCCATCTTTGCTCCATGGCACCCACTATGACCCTATTTAAAACTGTAACTCTTTTGGATGCAGACTTACATTGGAATGGATGGGTCACCAGGCCCTAATGTACAGCACAGGGAACTGTGTGTGATTGGGTCATTTGGCTGTACAACAGAAACTGAAGAAACAGTGTAAATTAGCTACAATTAGAAAAATAATAGGGTGTGGCAAAAAAATAAATAAAAATTAAAATAATTTTTTAAATTTAAAAAATAAAATAAATAATAAACCCTGGAGTTTTAGGTATCCCAATGAAAATAAATAAATAAATTAAATTAAATTAAATTGTAACTTCACCCAATTCCAGAATTTCTTATGCCTCTGACCCTGCTTTATTTCTATAGCACTCACACCCATTAATGTGTGCTGTCACAGTTATTCCTTTTGTCCCTCTCAACTTTCCTCCACTAAAGTGTGAGCTCCATGATGGCAGGGATAGTTGTCCATTCTGTTCACTGATTTTTTTCAATTAATTGTTTATTAGAAAAAAAATTTTTAGGAGTTCCCATCTTGGCGCAGTGGTTAACGAATCCGACTAGGAACCATGAGGTTGCGGGTTCGATCCCTGGCCTTGCTCAGTGGGTTAAGGATCTGGCGTTGCCGTGAGCTGTGGTGTAGGTTGCAGACGCAGCTTGGGTCCCAAGTTGCTGTGGGTCTGGCATAGGCCGGTGGCTACGGCTTCGATTAGACCCCTAGCCTGGGAATCTCCATATGCCTTGGGAGCAGCCCTAGAAAAGGCAAAAAAAGACAAAAAAAATTTTTTTTTTAACCTTGAAAATGAAGTACTTACTAAATCAGGGTATTATTCTTAACAGTGATGTAAGTTACATGGTTTATGTCAGAGTGTTTCACGTGGAAATTTGTTTAAACTCTTATAAGCAAGCAAAATTGTATCACACACTATATGAGTAGAAAGGAGATACTGCTAAACATTCAAATAAGGCAATTATTTAAAAACAATAAAATAGTAATCCCACCTGCCAGGATGAAACCTGGCACACAGCAGGGACACAGGATATAGTAGGTGAATGAATGAATCTAGTCCAGCTCTCATTTCACAAATGAGGAGACAAAGGCCCAGAGAGGCAGGCAGTGTCCCTGAGTCACACGAAGGAAATCAATGGCAGGACCCAGGAGCAGACCAAACACCTCCAGACTCACAGTCCAGGGAGCCTTCGGCCCCTCCAGGCAGGGAACAGCTGAATGTGACAGACACTCAAGTGGGGGCCCCCGTCGTGATCTCCTGGGATGCCTTTAACTGGTCTGTGTTCACCTTCCAGTTCGGTGTGCAGCTAATGCCTGGCACCATGACCTACCCAAGAAGTCTCACCACCCCCCTGACTGTTGGCACCACTTCATCTGCAAGGAGAGCTGGAAGTGTAGGGGGCTTGCTTTCCTTCTCCTCCCCACACAGCCAGCTGCAGACAGTGACTGGTGAGCGAATAAAAAGATCAGGAACATCACCTTGAAGCAGGACCCACCCTGGGTGGGGTTTACAGTCCAGAGTTACCCACTGGAGCAGCCTGCGGTTAGAACCGGTTAGAACCTTCCTAGAAATCACCCTGTGCTTGTCTTCTTCCTTTCCTACCTTGCTTTTTCCCTTCTCTTGCCAAATCATTTTTGTTTGTTTGTTTTTTATGGCTGTACCTGCGGCATATGGAAGTTCCTGGGCTAGGGGTTGAATCGGATCCGCAGCCAGATCACAGTCACATTTGTGACCTACACCACAGCTTGGGATCTTTAACCCACTGAACAAGGCCAGGGATTGAACCCACAACCTCACGGATACTAGTCAGGTTCTAAACCTGCTGAGCAACAATAGGAACTCCTCTTCCCAGATTTTTCATTGAGCATTCCCCTAATATATCCCCTGGGTGGGAATCTTCTCTGCAGGGTCAGCTTTCGGAAGAGCCCAACCTAAGATAAGGCCTTCTGTGCTAATCTGGGATAGACTTGAGAACCAGTCAGATGTAGGAGAAAGACCACAAGATTTAGAGACCCTACTGCAAATCCAAGATCAGCCCCTAACCAAATACAAGACCTTGGGGAAATTCCTGAGCTCTCCTTCCTCCCCTGGATAAATGACATGAATTATATCTATTCATGGAGCTCCTGTGAGGATTAAATGAGTGAATAAGAGAAGGACCCTGTGCCATGGAGCTAGAGCTGAGTGCCTGATGCCATTCCATTTTATTTTATTTATTTTCTTTTTGGCCACACCTGCCGCATGCCAAAGTTCCCAGGCCAGGAATTGACCTGCACCACAGCAGTGGCAATGCCGGCTCCTTAACTCACTGAGCCACCAGGGAGGTCCCCATTCTATCTGATTTTGTCACCACAAGGATAGATGAGGGCAATGCGAGAGACACACTCATCCTGCCAGTGGCAAGGACTCTAACACCGCCTGTCATGAGGTCCCATCTACTGAGATGAGTGGGAGTGTGGACCACTCTCCATCTGCTTACAGTTTTTCCCTGGGCTGGAGGAAAACAGGAAGAAAGAGTTGGGGTTTTTTTGTTGTGTTTTTTTTTGTTGTTGTTGTTGTTGTTGTTGCTATTTCTTCGGCCGCTCCCGCGGCATATGGAGGTTCCCAGGCTAGGGGTTGAATCGGAGCTGTAGCCACTGGCCTACGCCAGAGCCACAGCAACGCGGGATCCGAGCCGCGTCTGCAACCTACACCACAGCTCACGGCAAAGCCGGATCGTTAACCCACTGAGCAAGGGCAGGGACCGAACCCGCAACCTCATGGTTCCTAGTCGGATTCGTTAACCACTGCGCCACGACGGGAACTCCTTGTTGTGGTTTTTTTTTGTCTTAATGTTTATGTTCTCTGATGCTTTGAGAGACACAGAGAAGTCACTGGGCGAGGACTCACTATCTCGGGCGAAGAAGTCGCCCTGCACGCCTCTCGTGTTGAGCGCTCACTCGGCCTGGTGGCGTGTCACGTTCCCACAGTAAGAGACCTTTACAAAGTGTCTGCCATGCATTGGACACTGCACACACACCAAAATATTAAAACTCCATTTTCAGTGGAGTCACCAACATACATTAAAGGTGAAATGCCAAAGTCAGATCTTATATACATAATTTACCAAGGAAATGTTTAAGAATTGGTTCCATAATTTGTAGTACCCTTGGCCAAGTTAAGGACATGTAAAGAGGACAGAGAGTAGGAAAGAGAGGATTTGGTGAAGGGATTACTTTGAAGTGAGCTCTTGCCATGCTATAGATACCTTTTTTTTTTTTAGGGCTGCACTCACAGCCTATGGAGGTTCCCAGGCTAGGAGTCAAATCAGGGCTACAGCTGCCGGCCTATGCCACAGCCACAGCAACACAAGATCCAAGACTCCTCTGCGACCTATGCCACAGCTTACCGTAATGCCGGCTCCTTAACCCACTGAGTGAGGCCAGGGATTGAACCTGCATCCTTGTGGATGCTAGTCATATTCACTTCTACTGAGCAATGATGGGAACTCCATGATGACTTTAATTTAAACAAACAAAAAAGGAAGTAATAACAAGTGTTGGTGAGGATGTAGAGAAATTGAACCCTCATACACTGCTAATGCCTATATAAAATGGTTTAAATGCCTTGTAAAACAGTCTGGAATTTCCTCAGAAAGGTAGTTACCACTTGACCCAACAATTCTATTCCTAGGTATTCCCAAGAGAAATGAAAACATGTACATGCAAATATTTGTACATGAATGTTCATAGTGTTTTTATTTATAATAGCCCAAAAAGTGGAAACAGCCCAGATGTCCATCACTGATGAATGGACAAAGAATGTGGTATATTCTTACAATGGAATATTATCCAGCCAGAAAAATGAAATATTGATCATGCCACACCGTGGATGAACCTTGAAATATTAGGCTAAGTGAAAGAAGACAGCCACGAAAGTCAACCTACTGTACGAGTCCATTTATATGGCATGTCCAGAGTAGGCAAATCCATAAAGATAGAAAGTAGATTAATTAAAGGCAGAAAGTCGCCTAGGGCAGGAGATGGGGTGGGACAAGGGGGATGGGAAGTGACTGCTAATGGGCACAGGGTTTCTTTTCAGGGTGATGAAAGTGTTCTAAAATTGATTGTGGCGATGGTTGCACAATCCTTTGAATATACGAAAAACCGTTGAATTGCACACTCTAAAAGGATGAATTTTATGATGTGTGAATTATATTTCAATAAAGCTGTCAAAAAAAGTGACTGCAGAACCATCACTTATCTAAGAGAGTAGAAAAAAAATCAAGGGCCTACTGGTGTTTTCATTTGTATCAAGGAAAGATAGCCCCTACTGAATAAATTTGAAAGAGATTCTGGGGAGTTCCTGCTGTGGCACAGTGGATTAAGAATCCGACTGCAGGAATTCCCATCATGGCTCAGCGGTAACAAACTCAAATAGTATCCATGAGGATGAGGGTTCTATTCCTGGCCTCGCTCAGTGGGCTAAGGATCTGGCGTTGCCGTGAGCTATGGTGTAGCTCACAGACACTGCTTGGATTCATCATTGCTGTGTCTGTGATGTAGGCTGGCAGCTGCAGCTCCAATTTGACCCCCTAGCCTGGGAACTTCCATATGCTGTAGGTGTAGCCCTAAAAAAAATAATAATAATAATAATAAAAAAAAAGAAGAAGAAGAAGAATCTGACTGCAGTGGCTCAAGTCACTGTAGAGGTGTGGGTTCGATCCCCGGCCTGGCAAAATAGGTTAAAGGATCTGGTGTTGCTGTAGCTTTACTGTGGCTCAGATTCAATTCCTGGCCCAGGAACCTCCACATGCTACGGATGCAGCCATTAAGAAAGAAAGATAGGAAGAAAGGAAGGAAGGGAGAGAGAGAGAGAGAGAGAAAGAAAGGAGGGAGGGAAGGAAGGAAGGAAGGAAGGAAGGAAGGAAAGAAGGAAGGAAGGAAGGAAGGAAGGGAAGGAAGGAAGGAAGGAAGGAAGAGAGAGAAAGAAAGAGACGCTGGGATACATTTTTTAAAAGTTGCAGTATTTGTTCATTACATACTTAAATACATCCTCTCTTGTTTAAGGTGCTTGTCCAACCTGCTCAGGACTGAGAGCTGCCAGATTCCAGTTTTGAAAAGACCCTGACAGGCTGAAATGTAAAAGATGAAAAAGACTGGGGGGAAAGTGATCTGGTATTTAATATCTGCATAAATTCAAAAGAGGGTTAGGGTGTTAATAGAAGTTAGTGTGTGGAGTTCCCATCGTGGCGCAGTGGTTAACAAATCCTACTAGGAACCATGAGGTTGCGGGTTCGGTCCCTGCCCTTGCTCAGTGGGTTAACGATCCGGCTTTGCCGTGAGCTGTGGTGTAGGTTGCAGACGCGGCTCGGATCCTGCGTTGCTGTGGCTCTGGCGTAGACTGGTAGCTACAGCTTTGATTAGACCCCTAGCCTGGGAACCTCCATATGCCTCGGGAACGGCCCTAGAAAAGGCAAAAAGACCAAAAACAAACAAACAAACAAACAAAACCCCATGAAGTTTGTGTGCAAAAGACCTGGTTTTAGTTGACTGTAAGTTTAACAGCTGCTAGCCATTTAATAAAAGCTTGCTCTATCTTGGAATATATTAAAAGAAATAAAACCACTGGGTCAAAGGAGGTGATAGTCCCAACGTGGTGAGAACCCAGCTCACCTGCTGTGTTCAGCTCTGGGCAAACCGGTTAACCAGTTCCGAAGAAAGTGGCCAGAAATGTAAGCACCTGAAAACCATGTCAGGTGAGAACACCAAAAATATCTGAAAGTATTTAACCAGAACACACAGAAGGTATAGCTGGGAGCCATGTAACTGTCACATGGAAGGTTGAGTGGACTTGCACTCTGCTATTCTTTTTTTTTTTTTTTCCCTTGTTAAGGCTGCACCTGCAGCATGGGGAAGTTCCCAGGCTACGGGTTGAATTGGAGCTGCAGCTGCCAGCCTAGACCACAGCCAGAGCAACCCTGAATCTGAGCCGCATCTGAGACCTATGCTGTATCTTGTGGCAATGCCAGATCCTTAACCCACTGAGCGAGGCCAGGGATCAAACCCACATCCTCAACAACACGATGCCGGGTTCTTAATCTGCCGAGCCACAATGAGAACTCCTGCACTCTGCCATTCTTTAGTGATGAGGAAGGATCATGCATGTAACTTATAGAAAGGTAGGTTTGGGTTTAACATAAGGAACCAAACTAGGTATCAAAATAGACTGGCTCAAAAAGAAATTCTGCTAGCTATGCTTTATTGAAAAATAAATGAAGGCATTTATTTTTATGCTTATTTTGAACAAATAATATATTCACATGGCTCAAAAGGCAAACCCAGCCGGAAAGGTATAGCGAAAAGGTTTATTCTTATCTCAAGTTATCCTCTCCAACTCCTATCATGCATATAGATTTTTATACTTCCAAGGCTACCTATGCAAATAAAAACATGTTCTTATCACAACACCATCAAAGGATGAATGGATAAAGAAAATGTGTGTGTGTGTGTATGTGTGTGTGTGTGTAGGTCTCTTGGCATATGCCTACTAATTTTTACTGAATGCCAGACGTTATGATGTTAAAACTTCACAGTATATCCTGAAGATCTTTCCATTGATGTATATATAGACATAGATTTTTTTTCTTTTCTTTTTAAGGCCACACCTGTGGCACATGGAAGTTCCCAGGCTAGGCATAGAATCGGAGCTACAGCTGCTGGCCTACACCACAGCCACAGCAACTTGGGATCTGAGCCATGCTTACGATCTACACCACAGCTTGTGGTAACACCAGATCCCCAACCCACCAAGAAAGGCCAGGGATCGAACCTGCATCCTTGTGGATCCTAGTTGGGTTCATTAACCACTGAGCCACGAAAGGAACTCACCATATATAGATATAGATAGATATTGATATATATATATATATTGATATTTTGAAAAATTCCTCTTTTTCTAGATAGGATTTTCATAAACAGTGTCTCCAAACCATACAGCAATTCTGCAAGGTCTGTGTTTTGTAACTATCATACCAATGATGAATATGGGGTCCAGAGAGAATACATGACTTGCCAAGAGTCCCGCAACTCAAACTCAGAAAAGGATGGGATTCATGTCCAAGTCTGTCTAGCTCCAAAGTGGTGCTCTCCCTACAGCACCTGTGTCAGTTAAGAATTCTTGCGGCTATAAGAACTGCGTGTTGGTGAAGATCTCAATAGGAGTGGGTAACTCACTCAGGTGAGGATAACTCCAGGAGGGCTTATTTACAAAGGTATGGGTGGGATTTAGGGAGAACAATTTTTTAGGAAGGTCAAGAAACCCAGGGTTAGCAGCCATGGAGTTTTCACCACCCCAAAACTCAAAGGGATGAGGGTTACTGGAACTCAGAGAAGTGAAAGTCACGAAGAACAGGCCATCTTCAGAGGAACAGTGACCTCTAGCCAGCCCAAGTTGACCTTACAGGTAAAGAGCCAAGGGGATAAACAACCTCAGGGTCACTATACCCTTCTCCCTCTTTCTTTTGCCAGGCTCACTATTGGCCAGACACAACCAGTGTCATCAAGTGGTTCAGTGAGTTCATTGAGGACCAGGCTTTTTACATCTCTTCACCTCACATCCTCAGGTTGGTTGATTTTTTAAGCCTTAGGGCTATTGCCTCATGGTCACGAAATGGCTTCCGTAGCTCCGGGCATCACATCTTTACTCAACCATATTCAAGACAGGAAGAAAGGGCATCTCCTCTGATCAAGGAGTAGGATCATTCCCAAAAGGCTCCCTGACCCCAGCAGTCTTCCCCCTGCATCTCATTGGCTAGAACTTGGTCACACGCTCACCCTTAAAGTGTACAGGATTAGCTTGGATGGATTAGACCAACCATGTTCCATGCCGTGGGAAGTGAGACCACTTCCTTGAGCATGTTTTCCCTCCTGCAACAAAATCAGGGTTTAGAGTCTAAGGAGGAAGAGGGTGGTGGTGCCAGGCATGTGGGCCACAGGCTTTCTTGGTTTTTGTTTGTCTGAATCAGCTGAGGTTCTGGATGGGCCACAGCGCCTCCCAGCCAACCTCTCCTCCCTGCAAGGTCTCCTCTTAGCCAGATTCCTCTGCCTGTTCATGACTTCCCTCCCCGAAAATTTAGCTTCTCCAGCTCCTTCTGTTTGAGGGCAAAGTCCTATTGCAGCTAAAGCTGGGGGGTGGGATCGTGGGTCCAGGCAGCACAAGGGCAGCAGGGGCTGAGGGCAGGGACAGTGGCCCTTGCAGGCGTCGGTGCAGAGGTCAGGTGAGGACAAATGAAGCTTGGACAAAGTAACAGGGTAGAATTTTACTTAGACGTGAGCAAACGCATAATGAAACTAGAGTGCATTCATGCATCTGCAAGAGGGTAATTCGGTGCAAAACTGACATTGAAACTTTCCTGACTGGTGCCTTGAAGGCGCCTCCAGAGGCTGACACCTTGGGCCGTGTCCTCTGTCCTCCCTTCTGCGTCCCTCTGGGACAGACTCAAACCGTGGCTACCTCGTATGAAGGGCATTCTGGGGGATGGAGTGGATGCTGTGGGTGCACCCAGAGCCCCTTTATCAGGTCAAGTGCATCCGGCCGCGGTTGCTAACACAGCTGCCCTCTCTTCGGGAAAATCACTCTCAGCCAATGGACGGCTGGTGTTGACTCCCCTCCCCCAGCCCCGTTTCCTGGAGGCCAATGACGTTGGGGGTCAGGGCGGGGCGGGGACGAGGTAATAAAAAGCTGACTCTTTGCCCCAGGCCCAGATTTGCCTTGCTGTTCATGCTCCAGAGTCTCCTGGGGGTCAGCGCTCACCCTGACCTGGCTTTTTCTCCTGGCCGAAACTGCCTCTGCTCTCTTACTCCCACAGTAAGTCCCTGCAAAGAATTCCTATCTGGGCTGTGTTGGTAGGGAGACCCGAAACAAGACGGGTCTAAGGCCCACTCACTCTGAGATTCAGGGGCCAGGGGTTGCCCAGGGTCCCTAGGAACCCCGTCTCCTCCATCCTCCCCTCCTCCAGTCACTGTACAGAAATGCTTGGAGCACCCAGAATGCGCTGTGCACGCTGCTGGGCTCTGTAAGAAGTTAAGAGGCACAAGACAGGGCCTCTGGTTTCAAAGGGTTTAAATTCTAATGAGTGAGGCAGGAAATGCCTGTAAAAAGGGAAACAGCCAGAGTGACCAGCACATGCCCACGCCCGATGGTTGGCCAGGCAGACAAGAGTCCAGCATGTGTGCAGGGAAGGGAGAGTGCGTTGCCTTCAGGAAGGGGTCCCTGGAGGAGACGCCGGTCTGATGAAAACATCCAGAAGCAGGAACGAGACCGGAGGAATAAGTGGGTTCAGGTGGTCCAAGGCATAGGCCCTCTGGCAAAGTGGAAATCTCTGCAGGAAAACAAGCAAGCAGCTGCCTGGCCGGGCGGGGTGAGGAGGGGGGCAGGAGGGGCAGGATGGAGAATGTGACCAAACTTCAGAGCTGGGGTGATGGGAAGAGGAGGCTACTTGTCGTGGTCATTGCCATGCCCATTTCCTCCCTACAATGCCTAGCACCTGCTGGGCACAGGGAGGCTGTTAAGTGCCCACTGAACTGGGTCCCCTCCCTCTTCCCCCTCCCCCCTCCCTCCCGGCTTCCTGCAAGACCTGTGGGGTGGGAATGGGGGCTGGCAGTAGCAGGTGGACCCTTTTAGGTCAACATAACCTGGTCCCCAGAGAATGAGGGAAAGCCCTCCCCTTCCATCCCAGCAGGAATTTAATTAGGAGAACTAATTAGTGGACCCGGAGTGGGAGAGGGAGGCACTGGCCCCTGCGTGTGTGCATGGTCGTGCGTGCGGAGGATAATTTCAGGCTTGTCTTCTGCGGGGAATGAAGCCCACAGGGAACAAAGCTGCTGTGGTCGGACAAGAGCCAGGGTCCTGCGCAGGGCTGGCTCCATCCCCCTCCGCCAGGGACAGCCCCCCCGGGAGCGTGGGCATGCATGCAAACACCAACACACACTCACATACACCTCACACACTTACCCATTCATATACTCACACATCACACACTTTTCCACACAAATTCGCATGTGCTCATTTACACACACACAGAGGAGCAGTTTTGACCTCCAAGGCACCACGCTTTTTTTTTTTTTTTTTTTGGCTTTTAGGACTACACCTGCAGCATATGGACGTTTCCAGGAAATCAGAGCTACTACAGTTATCAGCCTATGCCTGAGCCACGGCAGCTCGGGATCTTAGCTGCATCTGCCACCTACATTGGAGCTCACAGCAACACAGGATCCTTAACCCACTGAGCGAGGTCAGGGATCAAACCCACATCCTCATGGATCCTAGTCGATTTGTTTCCACTGAGCCACAATGGGAACTTCTCCACACTCAACTCTTAACCCTGTGGGAAGGTCCACAGCTGTGCCCCAGGGCTGGCACCCTGCAAACACCAGCCCTCTGCACTCACACCCAGGCCCTCCATGAGCTGCTCTTCCCTGTAGCTTTTCTG
The DNA here is from genome assembly GCF_016906955.1 of Phacochoerus africanus. NCBI lineage: Eukaryota > Metazoa > Chordata > Mammalia > Artiodactyla > Suidae > Phacochoerus > Phacochoerus africanus. The sequence continues at coordinate 34,374,664 of NC_062552.1, read as the reverse complement.
AAAGGAAAAGAAACTTAAAGCAGGTGCCACAGTCTCCCTTGCTTGCAGCTTTGCAGCCTCCATGTCCTGCCTGTCCCAGTGCGAGGAAGTTCCTCCTCCCAGGGAGCATCAGTTGTCTGCAGAATCAAGCCAGTCCAGTTCCTGGGGACCGAGAATGTTGTCACCTGGTGGCACAGTTCAGGTTGCAGGAGGGCCTGAGCCACACTCCAGGGCCATGTTGCACAAAAAAGGGAGGGGTTTGGGGTCTGGGGTCCAAGGGGTCTAAACCACTTCTGAGCGATCTTGGGTGAGTGGCTAAACCTCTCTGAGCCTCAGTCTCCTTGTCCACAAATGAGGGCAACTATGGCCGTAGGGCGTGTGAGGGGTGAGTGAAATGATACACGTGACATGCTTAGCACAGAGCGTGGCACATAGTATGCGCTCGATAAATTTAACACTTCTCATCACGGTGCTCCTGGCTTCCCACTCCCTGCCCGGGGTTCACCTTGCCCTCCGGGCCTGGCTCCCTCTTGCTTCCTTTCCTTGTCTCTGAATAAGAAGACAGGTTATTAGTACAAATTTGATCAAAATGACACATGGATTAGCATGTACGCTGCAAAGTCTAATTCTGTTTACTGTTCTAGGGGAGCATGCAATTATTACAGGAGCTGGGACAGAGTGTTTTTAATAACATTTCTTGTTAAGATTTAATTACAGGAAATTGTATTTTCTTAATCACTGAAAACTCAACTGGCTAGGAAAAGAATTGTGATAATTTTGTTTGCAGTTTATTAAATCCTTAGGATATTCTTTCTCTTACATTTGCTTTTATTATGTGCTGCTGCTAAGTACTTTTTAACCCTTGGAGCTGTGAGGAGGGAGGCCTCCCCCATGCCTCTGGGCCCCAGGCGCTCCACACCTGACAAACTTGCGTGCCAATGACCCCATCAACTAAAGCAACTCGGGAAGCTGAGGTGTTCGGTTCCCTGCTGGGTAAAAAGAACAGGGATGCTCCTGTGTGCAGGTGGTAGGCTGAGAAGCTGTTCCCAGACAATCTGGCTCTTGCACCAGCCTCCCCTGGAAACCCGGCCCAGGGTATCTCCCTGTCAGGAACCCTGAACAAGATGGCAAAAGTAACAGCATCACCCATTCTTCACTCACAGGGTGTTCCTGACCATCTCAGGACGTCCAGAGCCTGGAGAAGTGCCTTGAGGGTAAGCCAGCTGCTGGAAAACTTTGAGGGATGTTTCAGTGCTGTAACTGGCCTTGCGTGAGCTTCCTTGCCAGACTTGAGCTAGGAACTGAAGATATAGAAATGGATGTGACAGAGCCCTGCATGGATGTCCACAGGGCCCTCCCACTTCCCTTTCTGCAGTTTCTGGGTGTGCGTGAGAGGACACAGGGAGGCCAGGGTCGCAGGAGAGAGGTTTACACTGAGGATGTGTGAAAACCAGAGGCACAAAGGAGCCACAGTCTATACCAGTTCCTCTAGGAAACCAGGCTTGGGGAAAACATGCAGTATTAGCAGCGACATAAGGAGTGATGCTTATAAAACCAATGTGAGATGTTGGCCCCTCAGGGATTTGTGCTGCCGTGGTTAAGTAAGAATTCGCCAGCCAAAGGATTTTCCGGCATCTCTGACTGAAAAATCTTGTGATCCCAGAAGTGTGTGTGCACACATGTGCACGTGTGTGTGTTGGTGGGGATCCTGTGCACCTGCGCCATAGTTCCATCTCCACCTGACCCCATGACTTGCCAAGACTGGATCATCTCCACTAAGCCTTTCTTTCCTCCAGGCAGCTCCACCCTTTCTGTAGCAAGTGCACCTGTGTCTAGCCTAGGGCTCTCCTGCTGCAAATCAGACCCATGTCCCCTTGATCTTTCAGGAGGTAGGAGAGAGGGACATTGAGACAATGAATGGAATTCCCAACAGAACAGCCTCATCTGCTGCATCTCCCCTTCTTTCCGCTCCCCTCTAAACTCTGAGCCCCCAGCTCTCTTAACCAGCCCCCAGTGGCCTCTCTGTTTCCCCCACATCCCTTTGTTCTCTGGGGCTGGAGAAAGCAGGTCTGACAAGGTTAACCCCTGATGGTGGAATGTACGACATCAAAGAGGCGGCAAGAGAGGTGATGGATAATAGATGGCTGGAAGCATGAATGATACGTATGCAGATGGATAATGGGGTCTGCATGATGTATAGGCGGATGCCCGAGTAATAGATGTGTAGATACACATAGATTGATAGAGACAGTTTCAGAGACAAAAGACAAGGGGGCAGCCAGGGAACCTTTCCAGGATCTGTGGTAGATGCCTTGACCCTAGAAAGCCAGGGAAATAAGAGGCAGGACCAGTACCTAGTGAGACAAGGCAGAGAGATATACATAGAGAAAGGCTTCCTGAACAGAGGGGACTAGAGAAAAGACATCCAGCAAGGGATGGACACCTTACATCCACAGCTGCTGCTGCTGCGCAGGTATCCGTGGGAAGTCACAGGATACAGGGGGTGAGCTGGAGGAGCTTGGCCGCACAGACGGGTGATGGATGGCCAAGAGATGAGGAACAGATGGGAGGGCCCAAAGATCAGGACGCTCGCCTCTTCTCCCCTTGGCCTCCCTCTGCGCCTGGGCTCTCAGGGGAGCCTGGGTGCGGGCTCCACGGTGAGGTGCTGCTCCGCTAGTGGCCGCGCGGGGGCGCCCACGGCCGGGGTACTCGCGCGGAGGGGCAGGGAGGGGCTGGGGGCAGCTGTGGATCCCGCGCTCACCGCGTTCATTTCCAGGCCGCGCTGGGCCCACGTGACCCCCTCCCCGCCTCCCTGCATTCATACATAATGTCCCTGGTTGAAAACCCCTCCTGAAGGAAGGGCGAGAGAAAGGCTGCTTGCTGGGCTGCTTTGCCCAGAATCGGAGCAAGTCTTTGAAGCCCGCCTGCCTCCCAGGGCTGCCGGAATCGGGTTTGCTCCTTTACCCTGTCACTCCCTCTGCTTGTCCCTCTTGGCCTGTTTTAAACCCTTTCCCTCCCGCCTCCCCTCAACACTCAGGGTCTACCCTACCCCAGCTCCTCTGGAGCCAGCTGGTACAGAGTGGAGACACAGTGAGGGAAGCTATTGTTCTGGAAAAGGCAAGGCCAGCTCCTGAGAGAATGGGGGGCTGGAGGGTGGGCTGGAGCAGATAAGAGCCTCTATCTGCTGAAGCTGGGGTGGGGGAGTCTGTCACAGCCAGAAGCCAGCTCAGCAGCCACTCCCTCCTCCCCCTAGACACACAGATGGGGAATAGATGCATCCAGGATGGACAGCTGTGGACAGCCCTCCCTCAGATCTGTCTGCAGCCTGGTTGGTCCAAAACTGTAGAAGAGGAGATAGGAGGAGCCTAGCTCCCAGAGGAGCCACCCCCCCCCCCCCAATAGCAGTGCCCTCAGGGATGGTTAGGGGCCTGGAGGTGGAGCTGCCCCTGCTGAACAAAAGACTCCTTGCCTAAACCCCTGCTTTCACGGTGTCCGCTGGAAGCAGGAAGTGCGGCCTGGAGCCCTCCAGAGGAGGGACGCGGCTTCACAGTTCTTTTCAGCGACTGCTTGTTACCCTACCCCAGGGCCGCTGGGAACAGAGAACCCTGGAGAACCTTTTGCAGAGAGGCCAACCAGGCAGGCACAGAGAGGTTAAAGGACTGGCTCAGTGCACTACCGCCTGGGAGCGGCAGGGTGGTGGCCACCATCAAACCCAGAGAATTCTCAGTCCTGAAAAGTTACGGAAAGCATCAAAGTAGGAAGAAGGCAAAGAAAGGGACCAACATGTAGGATATTTTTCATGTACTGGTTCCCCCGCCTCCAAACAACGGTCAGGTCCTCACCTTCACATATTGACCCACCCAGCCCCAGGTCATTGCCATTGAGATTTTTTAAAAATCTGGTTACTTTTCTGCTCCCTGAGGGGACACCAGTCTGTAACAAGCAGTGGGGGGGGGGGGTTGTCCTGGACTGGCCAGAGTTAGAACGAGAGAAAGGGCTTCCCAGAGCAAAGGTGGAGGGTGGCGGGGTGGAGACAGCTCAGTGTCCTGGGGTGGGGACAGTTCAGCAGAAGCAGAAAGAGATTTCAGGAGAAAGAGGTAGGGCTCAGATCAGAGAGGTCTTATTTAAGAAGCTCAAGGTAGGGAAACCCTGTAGGGTTTTGAGCAAAGGAAGTGACAAGTAACAAGATTTGTAATGTGGAGGGTGGGTTGGCGGCGGTGAGTCTAGACATAGACTGATCGGCCCATTAGGAGGCCACTGCAGTGGTCCAGGGGGAATGATGGGGAGTCTCATCAGGATTGGGTTGGGGAGAAGAGAGAGTCAAAAAATATTTTGGAGGAATTTCTGTCATGGCTTAGCAGGTTAAGAACCCAACTAGTATCCATGAGGATGTGGGCTGGATCCCTGGCCTCGATCTGTCAGTTAAGGATCTGGGGTTGCTGTGAGCTGTGGTGCAGGTCACAGAAGTGGCTCGGATCCCATGTCGCTGTGGCTGTGGCCAGCAGCTGCACCTCTGTCCGACTTGACCCCTAGCCTGGGAACTTCTGTATGCTGCAAGTGGAGATGTAAAAGAAAAAAAAAAACACAATATTTTGGAGGTCAGAGCATCAGAATCTAAGAGGATGGAGACAGAGTGAACGAGGTTGAAGTCAGGGCTGCTTCCTGGGTGTCTGGCCTGAGTGGGGGTGGACAGTCTGACGGCCCTCTGAAAAGTCAGGCCGGGGGAAGAGCAGGCTCAGGAAGCTCCCCAGTTTGGAGCGTGTTGAGTTGGAGGTCCCTTAGGGCGCCTAGACCCACTCTCCAGGGATGGTTAGATTTTCTGAGCCCCATGGACACAGGCTGGACCAGCGATGTTTGTGATGGTTGACATCCCAAGGGGAAATAGAGGTGATTGCCCAGGAGAGAGAGAAGAGCAAGGGCCAAGGTCAGAAGGAGCCTAGAAGGACTCTCGGAGAGAGAAGGAAGTCGCTAGAACGCTGGGTTGGGGAGGGAGGGAGTGGTGCCAGGTCAGGTGCAGCAGAAAGACCTGGTGAGGAAAACAGACAGTGCCCCGTGGACTTGGCACTGGGCATCTTATTCGTCATCAGGGACTAGCTAGAAACGGAGGGAACTGCCAACCTGAGCGATTCAGAGAGCGTTTAATGAAGATGTGGACAAGGGGCAAGGTGGAGGGGGGTCTGGGGTCATGAGGAGGAGGGAGGCGGCGAAGCACCAGGGCTGCTGACAGGCCAGCCAGGGCTGAGGAGGGCTGAAGGGGGCGCCGCTGGACAGGAGCTGCGGTCCGGTGTGGAGGGACGTGGCCAGCCTGCAGCTCACAGGGAGCAGGTCAGGAAGTTAAAGACCAGCCTCATTCTCCTCCCCTCCCCTCCTCCGTCTCCCGTGTGCCTCCCCAGTAGAGGGGCCCAGCCCAGAGCTAGAGGGCATGGAGCTTGGGCCAGGCAGCCCACAGAGGCCAGCCCTGGAGCCCACCCACTACCTACCAGGCTGAGGGAGCAAGCAGATAAGAACTCTGACCTGTGTCAGCAGTAACACAGGGCACACTGGACTCAGGCCCCTCTTGCTTCTTTCCTTCAGCTCTGCTGCTGCTGCTTCCCTTTTTTTTAAGGGCCATACCTGCAGCATAACCAGCTTAGGGGTTATGTTGTTGCTGCAGCTGCCTACACCACAGCCACAGCAACGCCGGTTCCATGATGAGTCTGTGACCTACACCACAGCTCATAGCAATGCTGGATCCTTAACCCACTGAGGGGGGCCAGGGATCAAACCCACATCCTCATGGATACTGGTCGGGTTCGTAACTCAGAACAGGAATGCCCTCAGTTCTGCTTTATGCCTGACCAGCCATTCCTTCTGGGCACACGTAACCCCACACCCAGCCCCTTCCTGTGTCTCTCACCCCAAAGGGAAGAGCCGTCTTCCCTAGAGACGTTGTCGGTCGCCTGCCATCCCAGAGCCAGACATTCTGCCAGGGGCGGGGGCAGGACACCGGTGCTGGGCAGTAGCCGTCTAGGAGTCTTGGGGAAGGAAGTGGCAGCTTCTGGGCAAAGGAGGCACTGACTAAAGCCAGGAGTGTGATAAGGAGGCAAGCTGGGACCAAGATACAGCCCTTTGTGTTTCTAGATGAAACAGGCGGTGAGAAGACAGCAAAGGGAAACTTTCCTTCTTTGCCTGCTGCTGGGCATGTACCAAAAACATGGAGCTTTATACTCGTGTACGCCCATAAACACACACGCTTGCATATATATATATGCACACAAAGCGATGGAGGCACATACACTTGCTTAAACAAACATGCTCGCTCACTTTCCGCTCATGTTCAGACATGCCTACTGTATCAGGGTAGGCAAGGTGATGCTTCATTAACTAACCACCCTCAAATTTCAGTGGCTTAAAAATGCAGAGGGCTCCTCCCTGCACACACTCCCCATCCATCGCAGCCTCTGCTCACCGGAGTCACTCCAGGACCCTGGCGGATGGACCCTCACTGGTCCCTGTGCCAGAGAGAAAGAAGACTTCCGCCAGGTCCTGCCCTAGCAGTTAAATCCTTCTGCCCAGAAGTCACTCTTGCCGTTCTGTTCATTGGTCAGAACTGGTCATATGGTTCCACCCAAGGAAGCCAGAGACCCAGAACTTTATAGCAAATAGCACTTATGTAAAATACAATGTCACACAGGTAGGTGCTCACACACACTCGCTGCTCTTTCCACGGCTTTCTTTTTTTATCCTTTTGTAGCTCTGACTCCTAACGACTCCCCACTTCCCAGCAATCCGAGTCAAAGTCCACTGCCAGGAGCCGGGGATCATGGAAACTTCCATCCCCTTTTACTTCAGGCCCTGTCATCGTCTCCCCAGCAGGCCCACCCTCCCTCGCCTCCCCTGCCCGTGCTGCTTCCCTCTGCCAAGGAGAGAGAAGCGGTCTGCACGTTCCCCCAGCACTACTTGCTTCCATCTCCGCGCTCCCTCCCTCCCTCCTTTCTTGCTGAGATTGCCTGGGGGGCTTGCTGAGTGTGAGCTAGCGGCTTACAGAGAGACTGCTAGGAGCACAGGAGGGAAGAGCCCGCAGACACAAAGACCCCAGGATGCAGAGGAACAGACATGGACAGGGGCAGAAGAGAGATGTGAGATGGGGCCGAGAGAGAAGCAGAGGCGGATGACAGAGACAAAAACAGATGACAGAAATAGATGGAAATAGACATAGTGTCTGAGCCAGAGAGGTGAACACAGAAAAGAGCAAAGAGGAGCTCCCTGGTGGCCGAGGGGTTAAGGATCTGGCATTGTCCCTGCTGTGGCTGGGGTTCAGTGCCCGGCCCAGGAACTTCTACATGCCGCAGGCACAGCTGAAAAAAGCACAGAGGAGGAAGAAGAAAAGAACAAAGAGACAGAAAAGATAGTTGAGCTCCAGGGTGGGATTCGAGCTGTGCCCGGGGTGAGAGCGTGTGTGTATAACCACATGTGGTTCTGAAGCCACGTTTTCTTTCACTGAAGTGGATACAGGAAAGTGAGCACCGAGATAAGGATTAGAAGAAAATGTGTTCTTCTCCTAGCAAGTGGCGGGGAGTTGAGGCCAGGCGGTAAGCCCAGGAGACTGGCAGCATTTCCTTGGGGATTTCTTTTTTTTTTTTTTTGTATTTCTAGGGTTGCACCCATGGCATATGGAGGTTCCCAGGCTAGGGGTCCAATCGGAGCTGTAGCCACCGGCCTACGCCAGAGCCACAGCAACGTGGGATCCGAGCCTCGTCTGCAACCTACACCACAGCTCACAGCAGCACCGGATCCTTAACCCACTGAGTGAGGCCAGGGCTTGAACTTTCGTCCTCATGGATGCTAGTCAGATTCATTTCCACTGAGCCACGACAGAAACTCCATCCTTGGAGATTTCTTGTGTGAGTGTTCACCTTGGCTCTGTCGGTTGGAGGAGCCTGGAGGTCTGGCTGTGAGCACTTCCCTGGCGGCCTCCCCCGCATGTCACACACTCCAACGCTGACCCTGGAGGGAGGACCGAGGATGCCAAACAGCCCCTCTGAGCAGGGTCGAGGGTTCCCAGGCTGAAAAGAGAGACAAACTCCTGCCTGGGTTTAAACCTCATTCATTTCTTCACCAAATAGTTATGGAACCGGTGCTGGGCTCCGTGCCGGGCCCCAGAGACAAGGTAGAAGACAAAAGCCACATGCTCCCCACGTGGGTTTTCGTCTAGTAGAGGGGACAGACCCCAAACAGACTGCAATTACAGACTGACCAGTCGGGTTAAATGCTCCAAAGGAAAGGACTGTCCTGCAAGCGTGAAGGATGGTGGGTGGGGGGCCCTCTCCGACTGTGAGCTCAGGAAATCTCTCCAAGTGTGGGATATTGTGGCCAAGATCTTCCTGATGAGGAGCCCACCAAGCACAAGAATGGGTGCAGCCTGGGGTGGGGAACAGGGAAACAGGGCCTGGGGGAAGGACTGCAAGGCATCTCCAAGCCTGGGCTCTGTACCAAGTCCTAAGGAGGGACCCAGTGGTGGGAGCAGCGAGCTGGAGTGGGGGGAGAGTGTGGGGAGTAAGAGCAGCCAAGTGGGCAGGAGCCTGTAGGGCAAGCCCTCCATGGAGTGTGGATCTAATTCCTTTTTGGGGGGAGGGCTGCACCTGCAGCCTATGAAAGTTCCTGGGCTAGGGGTTGAACTGGAGCTGCAGGTGCTGGCCTACACCACAGCCACAGCAATGTCAGGATCCAAGCTGCATCTGTGACCTACACAGCAGCTTGCAGCAACACTGGAATCTTAGCCCACTGAGCGAGGCCAGGAATCGAACCCATGTTTTCACGGATGCTCTGTTGGGTTCTTAACTTACTGAGCCACAATGGGAACTCCAAAAAAAAATTTTTTTTTTTTTTTTGTCTTTTTAGGGCCGCACCCACAGCATATGGAGGATCCCAGGCTAGGGGTCGAATCAGAGCTACAGATGCCAGGCTACACCACAGCCACAACAACACAGGATCTCAGCCACATCTGCGACCTACACCATAGTTTAGGCAATGCTGGATCCCTAACCCACTGAGCAAGGCCAGGGATTAAACCCACATCCTCATGGATATTAGCAAGGTTCATTAACTACTGAGCCACCATGGGAACACCCTCTCCCCCCCCCACCCCGGTTTTTAAAATTAAAATTATTTTGAGGAAATGAAGGTAGATCAGAGTTCAGAAGAAGGGTCAGTCCTGGTTTGGCAGTAGGGGCAAGGGGGTCCCAGAAGGCCTGAAGTGGGGGGCATGGAACCGCCTGGCCTGGAAGGACGTGGCAACCTCACTCCAGACCATGAGATCGAGGCAGAAGAATGCACAGGGATAGAGACCAGAGCTGGGGGGTGGGGGATTAGAGGAAAAAAGAGGCCGTGGTAGCTGCTGTAATAGGCAAACCCAGTGACCTGACCTGTAAAGTCGCTGCTCCCCAGGTCACAGTCTAATGCAAGCGTTACTGTTGGGGCACCCTGCTTAATGGCCAGCTAGAGCAACAAGGTGGGGGCCCCTGGGGACACCTCAGCATCATGAAGCCGGCTTGGGGGGCAGGGAGGATGGAAAGAACGCATCTAATAACCTCAGTGTCTCCCAGCTGTCCCGTCAGGAGAGCTTTCCTGACAGGAAGGGTGAGATGAAAAGTGATCGGGTCGCTAAAATGCTTTGCTTCCCTGGCTGTGTCATCACGGCTGGCGTGGGGGTCTAAGGAGCGCCCTCACATCCCTTGATCCTCCTGCCCCAGCAGATAATAGCGGCTGAGTCTCCCCCCTCGCAGGCCCCAGAACAACCCGCAGCAGCACGGCTCGTAAATTGTTATGGCCCATTGAAGAGCTCGCCCTTAAATGTCACTTACCCGGGAATTAAGGTGAAGGCAAGCAGAGGGACCTGCCATCGGCGCAGCCCAAGGAGGGGGCAAATGGGTTGGGGGTCAGCCTTTTGGGGAAAGGCAGTCGGACACTAAGTATGGAGTTAAGGAGAAGTGCCTCGTGTCCCCTGGGATCATTATCTCAACGTGATCCCTGCTCGTGGGTGGGGGCTTGGGTAGGGACAGGCTTGGAAAACCATCCTTTGCGTGGACTGGCTAAGAATATAGACCTGGCACCGAGGGGTTGGGGCCCTCACCCCCAGCTGCCTCCTCTCCCTCCCACCCACCTCTTCCTTCCAGTCTTTTCTCACACCCCAGCTGTCTGCCTGGTTCACAGGTTTCTCTTTGCCCCACTGGACCCTAAGGGCAGAATTGAGGAGGATCTTAATGAGTCCGACCCTGGCCAGAGGGCCCCGGCGGGGGCGGCCCTCAGAGGGCCGGGTGGCTTTGCTTTCTAGCTTCACTCTCTGACTTTGAGGCTGAGGTGAGGTCAGCCTCCCGCTGCCCCCTGCAGGCCCCTCTCTGGCAGAAGGTGGACAGTGAGAGTCCAGTCCCTCCCAGAGGTGACCCTTCACACCTCCTCTCTCTCCTGTCACCTTTTTTTTTTTTTTTTCTCACAGCGAAACAAATCTCACACCCAGAAAAGGGTACAAGACAAATGTTCCAGTTCACAAATTATTTTAAAGCAAACTCAGGGTAGCTGTCCCCTCAGCCAGGGACCAGAATATCGCCAGTGTCCAGTGACCCCAAGGACCCTTCCCCATCCACCTGCCTCTGCCCCTGGGTCCCAGGCAATCACTTCCCAATTTTTTTTTTTTTTAATAGGGCCACACCTGCAGCATGTGGAAGTTCCCAGGCTAGGGTTCAAATTGGAGCTACAGCTGCTGGCCTATATCACAGCCACAGCAATGCCAGATCCAAGCTGCATCTTCTGGATCCTTAACCCACTGGGCGAGGCCAGGGATCAAACCTGCATCCTCATGGATATTAGGTTCTTAACCCACTGAGCCACAACGGGAGCGCCCCCACTTCTCTTTATAGGGCTTGAGCTCCCTCAGCCACATGGGGTCGTTTCACCTGTTACTGAACTTTACATAAATAGGATCATATGTTATGTATTCTTCGCGGCTGGCTTCTTCCAGCCAACCTGGTGCTGTTTGTGTGTCGCATCTGCGTGGTTGGCATCGTCACAGTTCACTGGTTCTCATTGTTGTGAGGAGATTGTTGTCTGTGTGCTCCAGCCCAGGTGTCCCCAGCTGCAGCACCTTAGAGCTTTGGGGACGAAGCTCTGATGATCCTCACAACAGCCTGAGTCTTGGCCGGACAGGGTCCCCTGCAGAGATCACGCAGTGAGAAATGCTGAGGCCGAACTGAACCCTCCCCCGGGTCACTCGCCCCCACTCTCACACCCTCCTGGGGGTGCTGCGTGCTAACAGGGAGCCTGGGGAGATGCTGGCACCTGCAGAGAGACGTTCTAATGTCATTGGTGCCAGTAGATGCGGAGAGAATTTGAAATAGCATTTGGTGCCTAATTGTTGCCTGGTAGATATTTGCTGAATGAATGAATGACAGCCCTCCCAGGAGCTGTCAAACCAGGCTTCTTGGTGGCCAGCACTTCTTCCCTTGCTCCCAGCTGCCAGTTCTTGGCACTTGCATCTCTTTTGGAAACTCCACAGGCCAGCAGACCCCTCCCAGACTCATTCCCCTCTACCTTCCCTGGAGGTGAGGTTAACTGCCCTGACCTGACTAAGTGCCTGCTCCTGGGGCCCAGCAAGGAACTATATGGATGCCACCTGTCACCTGTTGCAGTCTCCACCCCCTCCTACCTGGAAGTTCCTCTTAGGTTTCACCTCCGTCCTTCCACCCAACTTTGCTGCTTTGCTGGCTCTGATGAAGTTGAGGGAGAAGGGAGGTGTAGCAAAAATAACACCTCAATTGTGCAAGGCATTTTTCAAGGTAAAAAGCACTTCCTAATCCACTAATTGAGTGTTGATGGTTATTATCATCCCATTCTAAGTATTTTACATTTTTTATTCATTTAACCCTCAGAAACACCCCTGCAGTAGTTACTATTAGTATCCCCACTTTATAGAGAAGGGAGCCGAGAAGTTTAAGGAGCTTGTCCGAGGTAGAGTGGCCAGATAAAATACAGAATGAGCAGTTAAATTTGAATTTCAGGTAAACAAGGAATTTTTTAAAGTATAAATGCATCCTGAATGTTGCCTATTAAATTCACATGGGTGTTTTCTATTTTTGATTTGCTAAATCTGGGCCACCCTCGTCCAAGGTCATGGAGCAAGTAATAGTGGAGTCAGGATTCAAACCCCAGCTTGCCCCTGCCCTCTGCTCCAGTGGGATCTGCATCAGGGCCCTGATAGCCAGCAAGAGAAGCAGATGGATTTGAAACCGTTTAGTAAATCAAACCAGCAGGACTAGGAAACAGATTTGATACGGAGGCTGAAAAAAGCCCAGTTTCTGGCTCCTATAGATAAGAGACAGAGAGGATGCTTCTTGCTGAGGCTCACTCAGCTCAGAGGAGTCAGAGCCTCCAGAGGCCACAGCCAGGGTCCCTGGTGGGGTCTAGGTTACCTGGGGTGAGGAGGACAATGGCCACCCCCCTAATCCTTGTTCCCTACCTTGTCACTAAGAGAATGGCTCTGCCCTGCCTGGCTCAAACCGGACACCTTGGCCCTTCCAGCTCCCCAGTGACCCCTATTTCCAGCCCCCAAACCCATACGCATACCATCTCCTCTAACTGCCAGGAGGTCCCCAGGGCCTGCCCCTTTGTCTTCCATCCTGCCCTCCCCCCATCCCAGGGCTAATGGCCTCATTTAGATCTGCTGTAGCCACAAGACCTCCCAACCCTCAAAACTGCAAAAAGGAATGTGGCAGTGTCTGAGGCCACCGATGCAGATAGATGCTTTTATTTCGCACCAAATAATGCATTTAATTACTTCTTGGAGGGGAAGCCTGTTTGGCAGATAGCGAAGGCAATGCTAATAATAGCACTTTGCACCAAGGGCCGAACACAGAAGAAGAGCCACGAAAGGGTCCCGTTTCTGTTCTAGACAACTTGAAAGCTCTGCGAACACTCAAGCCTCCTTCCTCAAGAGCAGAGGGAATTGTGAAGAAAATGCTGTGTGTTTTTTTGCTTTTAACTCACTGTTTTGATCCTTTCCAGCCATCAGCATGTAGCTCCCTTGGAGAGACTAGGATGGTGGATTGTTTGGTGGAGAGTGTGGGGGTGGGGGCACACCCCCCGCTTCTCCCTCTTCTACCCCATCTCAAAAAGCAGGGCCAGAGGGAGCCCCCCAAAATAATGCCTGCCCTGGCTGGGGCACAGTTTTGGGCAAAAGAGCATAGACTAGTGAATCAAGCGAATCTGTTTTGCCAGTTTGGGCAGATTGTGCTCGATGCCTGGGCCATGTGTTATTCATCCGTAAATGGGGCTGATGATACCTGCAGTACAGGGAAGTCACAAAGGTTCCCTAGGGTTCCTTCTACTATTAAACATCTCTATGATTTAGGAGGCTGACTGGGGTCACCACCACCCACAGGCCATGTTCCTGGTGTGTCCGACTTCTTGGCTGCTCAGGGCTGTTCCCCAGGCGGGCCTGTCTCAGGGATGCTGGGAAGCGTGACTGCAGGCCTCGCTACAGCACACAGCCAACAGGCTCCAGTGGCATTGCCTCCCTCCCAGCAGGGGGTCAGCTGGAGCTTGAGGAGATGCTGGTCCCCAGGAAGAGGTCCATGGACCTCCTGGAGACCTGGCTGACTGCCCACTACCTCCTGCCCAGGCTGGATGCTGAGGCCCCAGGGACTGTGTCTCCAGCCCAGCTCTGGGAGTGTCCACCTAGCCGATGAAGGAAGAAGGCCTGAGTAGGGAGGAAGGGGGTGGTCTGGGATGCACCCCAGATTTGGTGCAAAAATTTACTAAAGATCCACCAGTGGGGAGTTCCCACTGTGGCATGGGGGTTTAGGATCAGGAGATATCTCTGCGGTAGCAGGGGTTCAATCCCTGGTCTGGAAACTTCCATATGCCACCTGTGTGGGGGGAAAAAAAAACCCACCCTTAGAAGATGAATCATCTCAAATCATCTCCCTACCCCCCTCTCACACGCACGCAATCTCCATGATTTAGATTTAGCCTCTACCACTTAAACATAGAACTAGAAGTTACCTTAGAGCCCATCGTGTCTGACTCTTACTTCACCCATTTTGCAGATGAGGAACTGCAGCCCAGAGACAGGAAGTGCCTTGTGAGTTGACCCAAACCAGGCTGTCACCCATGCAAGGCAGGTTCTCACATGTCCCTTGGCTTGTTGCTGCATGTTCTCAGGGAAGTTGCTGCACCTCTCCAGGCTCCATTTTTCCTTTCCTGTAGGATGAAGGCTTTGGATTGGATGCCCAAACAGTGTAGGGGAATGCGCTGGAGAGGCCCGGGAATAAATCCTGGCTGTGTGATCTAGGAGATTCATGTCAGCCCCGAAACCTCAAGCAGCATCCCCCTCACCACCGCCATCACCGCGAGTCCCCCACGGGCTTGCTGTGCGGAAACCCCATCATTCTTAGTTGTGTTACTTGGACAGATTCATCTGTTCCTGAGGACAACCCTGGGAAGCGAGTCCTATCCTTCTCCCCAGTTTATAGAGGAGGCAGCTGGAGGCCCGCAGAAGTCAAGGAACTTATCCAAGGTCATGCACTTTTTAGGGATGTCCCAGGGAAGGATTCGCTGTCTACCGTGTCCCCATGCGGCTGGCAGATAGTGGGCCAGGCGCTCCGTAAGCGTCAGTCCCCCACCTCCAATCTAGTCTGTACCTTCCAGGAGTCTGTCGCCGCAGCCAAGGCTCACAGGAATCAGGAGACTTTTACACACCATATGGCTATAGAATTAATAAAGTGTTGTAATCAAAGATTGGAAAAGAGATTAGGGGACTCAGCTCCTGGAGCGGAACTATGAAAAAAGGAAGAAGCCGCTCAGCTCTGCAATAGAGGAGTGGGAATGGGGCCCAGGCCTCCTCTTAGATGCTGGGCAAACACCAGGCAAGGGAGCATCCCTAACCAGCTCAATGTGTCTGCTGTCGGCAGTAAAGACGAGGCTTATTGGCGCTATGGTAACGGGAGAACGGAGGAGGAACAAAAGGACCTCTTTGGAGGGAGGTAAGGAGGCAGGTTTATTACCTCAGCAAAGAGGGCTGCTTGGAGACCCCCGTCCTGATGACAGGAGACAGAGCCCCCCTCACCTAGCCTCGGGGTTGCCATCCTCCCCAACCTCTGGCCTTTGCTCCTCATCCCTGAACACATCTACCCCCTGTCCCATCAGCAGAGATCAGAATGGGCTTCCTGACTTCGCTGTCCTCCAGTGCAACCTAGAGACCAGCGCTTCAGTGAGGGGGAGCGGTCCTAGAATGTCCCTCAGCCGGCTGCAAGTCAAGGAGCTAGTGGTCACAGACACTGGCTCTGCAGTTTGCAGGGACTGTGTGACCTTGAGCAAGTGACTTGGCATCTCCGAACCTACAGAAAAATTGGGATGACCGCGATCCCACTACACAGAGCAGTTATGAAGATTAGTGAGCTAATGCACACGTCCTAGCATCAGGGAGGGCCTGGGTCAGTGGCAGCTTAGCCTCCTACATACTGAGCCATAAGTGACACCCTGGTGTAGGCTGTGTACACAACCTAGAACCTGCCTGAGGAGGGGTGATCCACTCCTCCTGGGCCACCTTAAAGCCAGCGTGACTTACCTTCCTCTCCAGAGGGAGCAGAAAGGAGGCTGGCCCTGGCTCCAGATGCAGGCAATCCAGAGCTGCTAATAGAGTTTCTTGCCCCCGCCCTGGGCTGCCCTCTGTGCAGGGCTGGCTGGACCTGCCAGCCTCGGGGGGTGGGGTGTGTGTGTGTTAATTTAGGATCCTTCCTGCTCCCCATCTACACCCACCTGGAGGAGTCCAAAGCCCCAAATCTCAGCCTCTCAGTAGGAGAAGGAGGGGAGACAGAATCTGAACAAGTTCCAGCTTGAATTCCTTCCTCTCCAGGGACAGTTGGCCAAAGGGACAGGGGTGAGGCCTGCTTCCTGTAACTTCACCTACCAAAGCCTTGGTCTCACATCTACACCTCATTAATCCCTGTACTTTACCAAGAGGTGGGAGGGCGAACCAGCAAGAGCAGGGCCTCTGCAGCCAGGCTGCCTGGGTCTAATCTCCAGTGCTTACCAGCTCCGCAACCTTGGACAAATTGCTTACCCTCTCTGTGCCTCTGTTTCCTCATCTATAAATTGGAGATAATAGAAGCCAGTTCCCAGTGTGCTGTTGTAAGGATTAAATACTAATAGGGACAAAGATTTCAAACAATTCCAGGCACATGGTAAATGTCAATTGTCATGATCAGCTGCTGGTCCATCTGGTGTCACTGTGGGCCCTGGCAATGGTGGGGTGTCTAGATATTAAAAATGGGGCAGGAGTTCCCATCATGGCTCAGTGGTTAACGAATCCGACTAGGAACCATGAGGTTGCAGGTTCGATCCCTGGCCTTGCTCAGTGGGTTAAGGATCCGGCGTTGCTGTGACCTGTGGTGTAAGTTGCAGACAAGGCTTAGATCTGACATTGCTGTGGCTCTGGTGTAGGCCAGCAGCTACAGTTCCGATTCGACCCCTAGCCTGGGAACCTCCATATGCCACAGCAATAGCCCAAGAAATGGCAAAAAGACCGAAAATAAATAAAATAAAAAATAAAACTGGGGCAGATGTGCGTCAAGGCCTCCCTGGGGTAGGAGAGGGATCTGAGGTGGAGGAGTTCAGGACACGGGAGCACCTCACCGTGGTGAGGGGGAGGGGCAAGGGTGTCGGGAAGGAGGGCAGCAGAGGTGGGAGGATGGGCCTTCCCGGGAGCGGGGTCTGGGCTGAGGCTTCCCAGCCTGGCTCCCTCCTTTCTCTCCTTCATTCTCCACTTCCTTCCCCTTCTGCTCCATTCCTGGCAGATAAGCAGGCACAGAGAGATCATCTGCCCACGGGTGTCTCCCCCTGCTAGGCTGGCCTCGGGCCACCAACCACTCCCTTAGGGTCTCTGCACCCTGGGTGGATGGCCTAGGGCTCCATCAGGATGGGGTGGTTGCTGCTGCTGGGGAAAGTAGAGGGATCCGCAGGCAGCAGAAGGCTCTGTTGACTTTAGGGACAGCTCTGCAGGGGCCTCCATCAGAAGGTATCTCGTCCTAACTGTGCATGGGAGTGAGGCTTCCTCGTCCGTGAGGTCCCCCCACTCAGACTTCCAGCCTGAAGAAATGGTCACTATTCTGCCCCCTCAGACTGGGGTCCCCGAGGGCGGGGCTGTGTCCCCGCCTCCTCAGTCTCCTTCTGGGGTGTCACCTCTCATCTCCTGGAACAAGACTTTGGCTTCATGGCTGTTCAAAGGGGGGAATGAGAATGATGGATGGTTCATTTACTCAAAAATTCCTTTCATCCTGTCTGGGTAGGTTGGCAGCAAGATCAAGAATTAAAGTTCCGGAAAGGAGGGGAAAAAATGGGTTTGAACCACAGAGTCCAGGTTTTGGCGGTAGGGGCTGATGGAAGTCGTGACGAGGACACACCCTTTTTCCTGGTCCCGCCTCAGCTCCAAACGGCAGCTTTAGAAGACTTGTCACTGGCTTCAGTAGCAGAGAGGGTTGTGCATGGCTCCCTGACACCGAGCCATTTCCAGAGCCCCAGAGAGAAGCCCCTGTGCCATGGGAGCCAGAAGGTCCATCTCTGCACATGAACTACACTGATTGCTTGGGTTTGAGTTTCTGCCCAACTAGTGTTTGTTGAATGAATAACAAATCATGCTGGCCAATTATTTCCCACCCTAGAGCACTCACTTCTACTAGCATCCATCTTTCCATATCCTCAAAGTCAGCCCACATTCCCAACCCGTTCAGCCACAAATTCTCTCAACCTTCTCTGACACCCCCTGTGGCACTCAAGCATGGCCCCTGAGTCCAGGCTCCAACTTTGGCACTTATTAGACTAGGGGAATTTTCTTTCTTTCATTATGGCTACACCCATGGCCCATGGAAATTCCAGGGCCAGGGATTGAATTCAAGCCACAGCTGCGGCAGCGTTGGATCCTTTAACCTACTGCACCAGGCCACGGATTAAAGCCGCAGGAACCCAAGCCGCTGCATTCAGATTCTTAACCCACTGGGCCACAGTGGGAATACCTCTAGAGGAATTTTCTAAAACACTAATGCTCCACCACCAGAGATTCTGATTTAATTGGCTGGGGGTGGAGCAGCAGGGCATTGATTCTGTTTAATTCCCCGGGTGGTGCTAACATGCCACCATGGTTGAGAACCAGGGAACCAGGCTGCAGTCTCCTGCATAGAAAGGAGGAGACTGTTGCTTATTGCTAAACCCCAGTGCCTAGCCCTGGGCCTGGCTCTTACTAGGTGCTCCGTAAGTGTTTATTAATAAAAGAGTTCAAGACAGGGAGTACCTGTTGTGGCGTAGTGAAAACAATCCGACTAGTATCCATGAGGATGTGAGTTCGATCCTTGGCCTTGCTCATTGGGTTAAAGATCTGGCATTGCTGTGAGCTGTGGTGTAGGTCACATACATGGCTAGGATCTGATGTGGCTGTGGTGTAGGCTGGGAGCTGCAACTCCAATTCGACCCCCTAGCCTAGAAACTTCCATATGCCGCAAATGTGGCCCTAAAAAGGAAAAGAAAAAAATTTTTTTAAAGAAAGTTTATCTCTGTTCACTGATAGGCTGGATTCAAATTCTGCCACCTCTTTGGCTGTGGGCAAGCTGAAGCATCCGTAAACGGGGCTAATAACAGCCCCTACCTCACAGAGCTGGTTTAAGGAAGATGAAAGGGTTTCCAAAAAGCTTAGCTCAGGGCAGAAGATCTAAACAGATAGTCCTCTAAAGAAGACAGACACATGGCCAAAAAACACATGAAAAGATGTTCAGCATTGCTAATTATTTGAGAAATGCAAATCAAAACTGCTATGAGGTACCGCCTTACACCAGCCAGAATGACCATCATCAAAAAGTCTACAAACAGTAGGTGCTGGACAGGGTGTGGAGAAAAAGGAACCCTATTACACTGTTGGTGAGAGTGTAAACTGGTGCAACCACTGTGGAAAACAGTGTGGAGATTCCTCAGAAAACTAAAAATAGAACTACCATTTGATCCCGCAATCCCACTCCTGGGCATCCATCTAGAGAAACCCATGACTCGAAAAGATAATATGTGCTCCAGTGTTCACTGCAGCATTTTGTACAATAACCATGACATGAAAACAACCTAAATGTCCATCAATAGAGGAATGGATAAAGAAGATGTGATATATATACGCAATGGAATATTACTCAGCCATTAAAAGGAAAGAAAGAATGGCTGTTGCAGCAACATGAATGGACCTAGAAATTATCATGCCAAGTGAAGTTAGACAGTGAGACACCAATGTCATCTGCTATCACTTACATGTGGAATCTAAAAAAAGGACACAAAAAGGCTTAGCTCAGGCTGTTTGTGTTTACCTAGGTCCTGGCAGGAAACAAATGGTTTATTCAGACCACTGAGGAAAGTTTGCCAAGGGGGTGCTTACAATGATATGGGCAGGGTTGAGGAAGGCAGCAAGGGATGATGCAGTACCCCAGGTCCAGCAACACTGGGGTGCTGTTAGCACCTCTAGGCCTAGAGGGGCCCAAGGAGGAAGCGAAACCCAGAGACAGCTATGCTATAGGAGAGGGGCCGAGACAGGCACCATGAGCCCTGAAGAAGCCACCCCTGCCTCCTGAAATGCCCACATTAGCCCTACCCCCTCCATCATCTCCCAGGGGCAGTGCCAATCAGAGGACTTCACTTCACAGGGGCCCGGGGCATGCAATCCACAGGGGCAGCCTCCTTGGGGCACAGGGTGGACGGAAGAGGGCAGAGAGGGGATTTGAAGGCACAGACAGAAGATTTCCAACACCCTGACATATGATCAATGCTGATGAAATATTACTACTCTTATTACTGTTCATGTAGCTCATGTGGACTGTCTTGTGACCCCTGGCCTTGCTACTTAACAGAATTGTAAGCAAGTTCCCACTGTGGCTCAGCAGGTTACAAACCTGACTGGTATCCCTGAGGATGTGAGTTCAATCCCAGGCCCCACTTGGTGGGTTAAGGATCCAGCATTGCCATGAGCTGTGGTGTAGGTGGCAGACATGGCTCAAATCCCCCATTGCTGTGGCTAGCTCCAATTTCGACACCTCGCCTGGGAACTTCCATATGCCTCAGGTGCGGCCCTAAAAAGCAACAACAAAAAAAAAAAAAAAAAGAAAGAAAGAAAGAAAGAAAAAACAAATTGTGGTTTTTCTAAGTAGAGCAGATGCCCGGGTCCCAGCCCAGCTCCTCAGCACACAGCAGGTGACCCTACATCCTGGAGGGAGGAAGAAGGGGCAGCCCCATCTCCAGGTTCAGCTTCAGGCTTCAGCTTGGTTGACAAGCCATCAAGATGGCTTTGCAAAAGCAAGCTTCATTAAAATAGAAGCATGGAGCTCTTATATGCAGATGGGGCCACTTTATTACTTTTTAATTTGTTTACAGAAAACCCATATTTGGTGTATACCATCTTTGCAAATAGTAACAAATGGGCACATTTGGGGCCTCCAAAGTTGTGGTGTCTCTGGATAAATAGGCTGAAACTGTTTGAACACTGTGCTTGGTTAGTCTTAATGGAATCTGACACTCTCATAAAGTGTGGGAGGCTGGAGGGAGGAGGACCCGAAGTGGTGTGTGGTGTGTGTCTTTGGACGACTCACCCTCTCTCTGGACTTACTCTCTTGATCTACACAAGAAGGAACCTGAGCCTGACGCTCTCCACCGCCCTTGCAGCTTTCCTACGCCGAGGCTTTGCGATTTCTCTCCCACCCCGAGAAACTACAAACCTCTGAACCACCAGCTTCCCAGTTAACTCCTAAGAGAGCTCTCTTGCTCTCCTCACTAAAATAAAATAAAACCTGCAAATTACCAAATGCACTTTGAAAATGGGTCAAATTGATTAAAGACTACTTAATGGAGTGTATCTATTACAGTGACAGTTCAAATACTTATACGGTAGCCCCCAAAAGCAACGATATTTATAAATCCATCGGGACTCTCACATTCCGGATTCTCTCCTTATTAGCTGTGCGATGTTGGGAAAGTTACTTAACCTCTCTGTGCCTCGATGTCCTCATTTGTATAGAAGGGTAACAATACCCTCCTCATGGGGCTGTTGGAGGGATTAGATGATTCTTGTAAACCGTTCAAGACAGGATGTGGCACCAGCAAGTGCTCGGTCTCTGTTAACAATAGTCTTTTTTTTTTTTGCTTCTTTTTTGCTTTTTTAGGGCCACACCAGCAGCGTATGGAGGTTCCCAGGCTAGGGGTCCAATCAGAGCTATAGCTGCCGGTCTACACCACAGCCACAGCAATGTGGGATCCAGGTCATGGCTGTGACCTACACCACAGCTCACGACAATGCCGGATCCTCAACCCACTGAGCAAGGCCAGGGATCGAAACCTCAGCCTCATGGTTCCTAGTCGGATTCGTTTCCACTGCGCCACGACGGGAATTCCGTACTCTTATTTTTATTATGCCTGGTTGTCTATCCCTCTCTTTTTTCTTTTTTGGCCACCCCATGGCATATGGAGTTCCCCAGGCCAGGAATCAAATCCGAGCCTGAGTTGCTACCTCTGCCACAGCTGTGGCAACACTGGGTCCTTGACCACTGCTCCAGGCCAGGGAGTGAACCTGTGTCCCTGCCACTGCAGAGACACTGCCAATCCCGTTGTGCCACAGTGGGAACTCCATGTATTCCTATTAAAGAGAAAGAATTTAGGACAATCTGTTATACAAAGTTGCCTGCTCAGGAGAATCTGTCGTGCGCCGAGTCAGGGCCTTGCCATCACAGCTCCATGGTTTACTCACCTCACAGCCCTCATCACAACCTAAACTCCCCCTCTTTTTTTATTATTTATTTATTTATTTGTCCTTTTAGGGCTGCACCCGAGGCACATGGAGTTTCCCAGGCTAGGGGTCCAATCAGAGCTACAGCTGCTGGCCTACACCACAGCCACAGCAACTCGGGATCCAAGCCTCTTCTGTGACCTACATCCCAGCTCACAGCAATGCTGGATCCTTAACCCACTGAGCGAGGCCAGGGATCCAACCTGTGTCTTCTTGGATGCTTGTCAGATTTATTTCTGCTCAGTCATGAAAGGAACTCCAAACTCCCCTTCTTATTTATCTCTCTGTTTATTATCAGTCTCTCCTCACTTGGTTGTGGTGTCCACAGGGCACAGACCTTGTCGGTCTTATTCATGGCTGTCTCCCCAGCATCTAGAATAGCATCTGGCTGGTTATCCATAAATTCTTGTCCAGTGAATGAATAACTCCATCGTCAAAGTGTGCGGTATTGACTAGACGTGAGGATAAACTCTGGAAACTTTGGTCAAGGTTGAACACCATATATATGCACTGCATGTTTGAACACACACATCTAGCCTCTAAAGTCTTAGTTCATGGAACTGTCCATCAACTGGATTTTTGTTTTGACTTTAGGCTAAAGCAAGATTGGAAAAAGGAGTTCCCATGGTGGCACAGTGGAACGAATCCAACTAGGAACCATGAGGTTGTGGATTTGATCCTTGGCCTCGCTCTGTGGGGTAAGGATCTGGCGTGGCTGTGGCTGTGACATAGGTCAGCAGCAACAGCTCCGATTAGACCCTTAGCCTAGGAACCTCCATATGCCACGGGAGCAGCCCAAGAAACAGCAAAAAGACAAAAGACAAAAAAAAAAAAAAAGATTGGAAAAGAATACACAAAAAAGGAGTGAAACAACCTCCTGTCCCTTGGGGCCAGCACACTTAGGCCATATCCCTGGTCTTGTTTTGGAAATGGGCTCCCAGGAAGTAGAGTCGCCCTGGTGAGGATGAGGCACCTTTGGGTGTCAGGGCTTTAGACTTTACAAATCTCTCTTGGAGCCCTCATCCCAGCTTCTATCTGCTTGTGAGAAGGGAAAGCCCCAACTCCCTCAGGGTCTCCTGACCCCCATTTCACAGAAGCCGGGGTTGGAGGCAGGACAGACTTGCCAATCTGCCCACAGCCCAGCTGGGGCTCCTTCCCG
Organism: Phacochoerus africanus; assembly: GCF_016906955.1. NCBI lineage: Eukaryota > Metazoa > Chordata > Mammalia > Artiodactyla > Suidae > Phacochoerus > Phacochoerus africanus. The sequence continues at coordinate 34,351,697 of NC_062552.1, read as the reverse complement.
TGCTACCTTGAGGCCTCCACCAACAGGAATATTAATTACCCTACTGACTAGATCGAGGAAAGGAGTTTGTGCATTTCAAATAAATTTTCAACTACAAAGAGAATGAAGCTAAAAGGAACGGGCTACTCCCAGTTAACCAGTTAACAGGAACACACACCCCACTCCCAACACTCTAGCTGGAAGCATACTTTAAAGATGATCCCGATTGGTGCTTCTCAAGATTTTAGAAGTAACGTTTCTAATTGCTCATTCTAGCAAAGATTCAGGACCCAGCATGATAAAAACAAAGTGCTTACCTTTCCTGAGAAGTGTCTAAAGGCATTCGGTTATTACAGTAATAATATGCAACACTTACTACATATGCCCTTATTATGCTCCAGACACTGTGCTAAGCCCTTCAGGTCACAACCTATGATGTATCATGTTCTCCACTTTATAGATGAGGAAACTGAGGCACAGAGAGGTTAAGGACAATGCTCAAGGTCACCCAGCTGGTAAGTGGCTGAGCCAAGATTCACGTCCAAGTAGTCAGGCTCCAGAACTCAAACTCTTCACCATTTATACTCCAAGGTGGGAAAAAAAAAAATCTTAGTAAATGTTAAAGTAAAAAGATACAACAATATTGGTAGGAATTGGTTTTTATTGACAAAGTTTTAAATCACAAAGATAATAGTAGTGAAAATTCAGGATTGTCCTATTGGGTGTAAAACTTGCCTTTGACCTTATGAGTGTGAGGGGCAGCAGACCGCACGTCCCTTTGTCTGGTGGGCATGGCAGAAAGCGTGTTTGTGTCACAGTGTGAACCTGTGATTAGTTCTGCATCCCAGGAATGGCACACCCATCTCCCCAATGTTCTTTTATATATTTAAAAAATAGAAGCCCAGAGAGGTTAGGTGACTTGCCAGAGGTCACACAGCAAATTAGCAGGACAACCTAACCTACTCCATTCAATGAACATTTGTATAAGGTCTGTCACATGACTGAGTCCTGTTCTTTGCACCAGAAACCAGAGAGGGGAAGCCAGAGGCCAGATCATGGTGCGCCAACTTGTTAGGCAGCCAAGGGCTAGAACCAGCGCCTTCCATTGCTCCAACCACAGCCAGAGTCTATTTTCCGCCCAAGTGCAGCTGCTGCTGTGGGGTAGTCACTTAAGGGTTTTAGCCCTTGGTTCTCCTCAGGAGCAAAGCAAAAGAAAGGCCAAACGCCTACGGATCCTTTTATTTGGGGGCCAATGAATCCCTTTCGCTTCTCAGAAACTTCCAAATAACCCTCTCCCTTACAGTAATTCTAGGAAAATGAAAATTGATTTCCACCTGCTTTTCCTACCACCTTTCAAGCTAATCACTCAGGGAGAGGCCAGGGATGGCTTCTTTGCGGGCCTGGGGACTCCCCCTCCCCATCCCCCCCCCCGGCCCCGCCCCCACCCCCCAGGTCCCAGGGATACAGACACTCCCTGTCTGTGACCTCCCAGGACTGGGAAGGGAGGGAGTCACTGTCCTGCAGGGGGAGTGAAGACCAATACCTGCCGACAGGTGGCCGGGGAAGCAGAACAAAGGGGGCCAGGAGCCCCTCTGAGGGTCTGCGGTGGAAGCTTTCGAGTCAGGCGGCGGCTTATTACAGCTAATTTCCTTCCCCTTGCTAGAGCCGCAAATCCACAGGGTGTTCACAGCATATTTGTGTATCTGGCGCTCTCAGCTCGCCTCCCCTCGGGGACCATAAGAGACGCCAAGGAAAGAAACAACATGGTCCTCCATAATTTCAAAGTCAGTTCCAGAGTTAATAATAAATTAAGAGCTGCGGGCGGTGGAGGAGGAGGAGGTGCGGAGGGTGCGCTCCCGGAGCAGACCGGCCCCTCCAGGAACATCCAGGAATCAGGAGAAATCACGGAACGCTGGGGTCTCAGATGCCGCGGAGGCTTCCCCAAGGGCACAGGCGCACCGGGCCCAGATATTTGTGGCACCAAAGCCGATGGGTCCCCACCCTTCCCCCTACGATGGTTGGGTGGGGGAGGGGAGACGTGAAGCGACTTCTCTCGCTTGTCTCTTTCCTCCCTCCTCTGGAGGGTAGGGGCCCTGCAGCAGGCCCTCTTGGAAAAAGGCAGGGCAGCTGTTTTATTTTATTTTATTTATTTTTATTTTATAAGGACAGCTGTTTTAGAATTAAAAAATTCTTCTCTCTGGTCGACTTGACTAAACCCACTCACCTCTGAGGACGTTTCTAGACCAGCAAGCGTGCCAGCTGGACATCCAACAGTCCCAAATGCCCGTGCAATTTTGCTATTCATTGTTTTGGTTGTCGGAACTATCTCCCAGACTCGGAACTCCCTGGAAACCAGGGGCGCTGCCATCAGACCGGAAGCGTAATCAATTCTTGTCAGAGCTGAGGTTGTGCGGGGACTCCAAAGCGGCAGCGTAAGGAGGCCTGGCAGGTGTAGCCCCAAGAAGATAAGGTGGGGTGTGGACAAGGTGACTGCCCTGAAAGAGCAGAAGGGCTGTCCTGGGAGTCCTGTAGGATTCACTCCTTCTACCTGCTGTTCCCAAGAAGAGCTAGAATTCAGGAGACTGGACTCTGGTCCCAGAAAATGATGAACCTGCTTGGAGAGTGGATGGATGAGAGAGAGAGTGAGCCTCCTACTACAAGAAGTGGAGCCCTTTCTCCTGCCCTTGGCACCCCCACCCCCCAACACCATCTGCTCCTGCAGCAGCTGGGATTCCTTTTAAAAATATGTTCATGTCAGGCAGGTCCCAAAGTGGACAGGGAGGAAATGCATGTGCTTTGTGGGCTGAGGAAGAGCAGGTGGAATGAGCTCCTGGCATTTCCGGGATAGTCTTCGGTCTTCATGATTCCTCCTCTCCCAAGCAAGTGGGAGATATGCTTTTTGTTGTTGTTGTTGTTTTGCTTTGCTTTTTAGGGGCCCACCTGACGCATATGGACGTTCCCAGGCTAGGGATCCAATCAGAGCTACAGCTGCTGGCCTACACCACAGGCACAGCAACACCAGATCCTTAACCCACTAAGCGAGGCCAGGGATCAAACCTGCAACTTTATGGTTCCTAGTTGGATTCGTTTCCACTGCACCACGATGGGAACTCCCGGGAGGTACGGGCATTTGCACTCCTTCTCCTTCCTCTGCTCCTGTGCTTCCTTCCAGAAGCCCCTCCACAGCCAGGTGCTCCAGGTGCTCCTGCAGGGCTGCCGGACTCCTCCATTAGAAGACAGCACAGATTCAAAGTGTTGCCCCTCCCAGGAGAATTTGCATTTTATGCTGGGCTCTGCAAGAGGGGGAGGCTTAATCTGGAGTCTAGAACATCCACATCAGGGACTTTTTCAGGATGCTGGGGAGATGTGGGGTCAGAGATGCCTTCCTAGGGCTCCTCGGCTACTCCCTGTTGGAAAAGGAAGGCCAGAATGGAAGTGGGGGTTACAATCCAGGAAAGGGAGGCAGATAACAAGGATTCTGGACACACTTCATGGGGTTGGGGGCACCCCCCTCCGCCAGGCATGTCCTGTGGGGACCAATTTGTTGGTTTGTTGGTAAATCCTGAAGAACAGGAACTAGGATGTTAACAGGCATCCACATCTGGACAGACCACCCACCATGACCCGCTGCAGACCATCCTCCTTCACCCTCCAAAACAGACACCCAAAGCTCACCGACGCTGGTCCTTTCTTCGGACTCATTAACCACACACTGTCTGGATGCCACACTGGATGCAAGAACCTCTGGGGGCCCCTGCAGGAGGTTTCTGGCTCCATCAATCCTGGAGAGCAGGAGGAAGAGCACAGCAAATTCTCTATAGGGGACTCTTAAGGATACCAACCAACGGGAGCTTATTCATAGGCTCCAGAGCAGGGCTGAGAGGGCTCCTGTTCCCCCCGCCTGCCCACCCTCAGACCCCAGGCAATTTCCCCAGAAGTGTGCTCAAGCTGCGCCCTGCCAGCCCCGGCATCAATTGACTGGATTTCAATCAGAAATCCATCTCCCTTAAGGACCGCTTTGGATAAAAGCAGAAGTAACCTGCAATCTAGATGCTGATGCCAAGACATAATGGGGGAACCGCAGAGAGGCCGGCTGTCCAACACCAGCCCTCAGCCCCCAGCCAGGATGAAACCAGGCCTTGGCTGCAGCGGCTTCAGCTTCCAGGGACCTAGGGGAGGGACGTAGCCGGATCTCCCTTGTCTTCGCCAACCGGAGGGCACAGGCCCAGTGGAGACTGGTCCAGGGTTAACCGGCTGCTGCGGTTAGCCAGCCTCCGCTGCGCTCTGGACGCGCCCTCCTCTCGCTCGGGTCCCAGGACGCGCCCGACAGGGGCTCCTAGGACAGGTAAGGGGGACCAGAGGTGTCCTTCAGAGCAGGAGGAGCCGGAGCTCAGCGCCTCTCCCTACCCACCCACCCCCAACTTCATTGGCAGCTGCCACTTCTGTTGCTCGTTCCTCTCCTGGCCTATATCGCGGTCAGGAAAGGGTCACTCGGAGAAAGGGTGGCTGCTCCAGTCCTCTCCCCGCCAAGACCCCGCACTGTGTCAGCGTGGGCCGGGCTGCAGGGACAGGAAAGACCCTGCCGAGCGCTGGCGGTTCTGGTGCGCAGCGCGGGCAGCCTCCCTGGTAAATAATGCACGCCTCCAAGTGCCGGCTGCAGCAGGTAGTGTATCAAAGTAATATCGCGCCGCGAATTGCAGTGTAATCGCCGTAATTTAGGGCCCCGTGGGTGAGCCGGTTTCGGAAAGGCTGCGCGCCCGGACGGGCAAGGTGACTGGAGCGTCTGCGCCGGCTTTGACCTCTGGATTTCCTCCAAGCTAAGTGAGGCCATAAAAAATTCAGAAGCCCAGGCTGTCTCCTAGCAAATGGGGTGTGGGCAGAGAGATTGCGTTATCTATCTAGACCCAGCGAGACGGATGCACCAGCCGAGAAGAAAGCGAGGTCGCTGGCTGTTCACGCCTAACCCGGCCGGTAGGGTGGCCGCACGCTGCGCCCACCCTCTTCCGGGTGGCCGAGCGAGGCCTGGGAGGTGGGGGCACCCTGCCCGGAAAGAGCAGACGTTTTCATTAGGACTTGGGAGGCCACTGCCGTGAGCCGACGGATTGTCCCTCCCCCGGGCTGCTCAGCCACCAGACCCTCCCAGGACCTGCTGGGCCGCGGTCTCTCCTCCCGCTGCGCTGGGAAGTCGTTCCGGCATTAATATTCCTGCCCAGGTCCTCCTGAGGGGCCTGTGCCCGCCTCCCCTCCCCCAGCCCCGCCAGGGAAAGTCATTCTAGGGTGGAGAGATGATAACAGGAAATGCATTTGCAGGCTCCCTTCTAACTTCTTGATGGGAGCCAGCTGGAAGCGCACAAGCCGAGCTGTCCCTCTGCGCTCCACTCCTGGTGACCTAGAAGGTGATAATCATGAGCTTCTCTCAGGAAAGACAAAGAAATGGAAAAACTTATCAGGCCCTGCAGCTCTGTCACATTGCATTAGCAGAGAGCACCAGACCTTGTGTCTGTGGCCCCAAGCCTGTGCCAAAAAGACCGCTTTGTGTATTTTCAGAAGCCCTCCGTCCTCCACGTTATTGTTGGGACCCAAGTGCTCTGTTTCTTCTCACCCTTCTCCAAATCATTTTCATCTCTTAGTGAAGAAATGTGACAGACACCAAGCTTTCATGGCCTGACATTCTGCTGATAATCCCCAGCCTCATCCCACCCCTGGCTCTTTCCCTTGCCTGGGCAGTAAACTTGGGAGCCAAACTGGCAGGGCCCTAGCAACCAGCAGTTCTGGTTAAACAAGCCGTGGTGCATCCTGACAATAGAACATTCTACAGCTGGCAGGAATGAAGGAGATGTGTGTGTGCAGAAAGTTGTCCAGGATATATTGTTAAATAGAAAAGGCAAGTTGCGCAATAGCACGCAGAGAAAGATCTCATTTGTGTTACATTTTAAATAAAGGCTATATATACCCGCTTGCTTGCATATGCAGAGAAAATGTCTGAGAAGATAAAAAAGAGACTGTTAACAGTTGTCCCATGGGATAATGAGGAGAAAGGGACTTTAACCTCTCACTCTTAAATTTTCGTTCTATTACTTTTTCATGGACTTCCCATTGTGGCTCAGTGGGTTAAGAACCCAACTAGTATCCATGAGGATGGGCATTAAATCCCTCCGTCAGTGGGTTAAGGAGCCAGGGTTGCCAGGAGCTCCAGTGTAGGTCAAAGACTGGGCTCGGATCCGGCGTGGCTGTGGCTGTGGCGTAGGCTGGTGGCTACAGCTCCAATTTGGTCCCCTAGCCTGGGAACTTCCATATGCCACAGGTGCTGCCTTTAACCCCCCCCCAAATTGCATTACTTTCATAAGTTCAACACAAATCTTCTTCCCCCCAACCAAAAAAAAAAAAAAAAGAAGAAGAAGAAGAAAAGAAAAAGAGACGTCCAGTCTAACTCCTTCATTTGAAACAGGACCAAGTGAGGGAAAGGGACTTTCCCAGGTTGCACAGCGCTCACAGCCTGGCCTCAGGCCTCATCCTAAGTGTCCCTAAGCCAGGTTCCTTCCCAGGCACCCAGCCCTTGCCAGTGACCTTGTCCTCATCCAGCCCCCACAGGCCCAGTCTTCCTTTTTTTGGGGGGGTTTTTGTTTTTTTTTTTTGTCTTTTTGCCTTTTCTAGGGCTGCTCCCTCAGCATGTGGAGATTCCCAGGCTAGGGGTCTAATCAGAGCTATAGCCACCAGCCTATGCCAGAGCCACAGCAACTTGGGATCCGAGCCACATCTGTGACCTACACCACAGCTCACGGCAACACCAGATCCTTAACCCACTGAGCAAGGCCAGGGATCGAACCTGCAACCTCATGGTTCCTAGTCGGATTCGTTGACCACTGAGCCATGACAGGAACTCCCAGGCCCAGTCTTCTGATACAGATGGCTTTTCTTGGTCAGGCCTGAGCAGGGATGGGGATTGAAGGGCCATGTCTAAGGTAGCCAACCATTGTGATGTGTCCAGAACTGAGAGTGTTCCCAGGATATGGCACTGCCGGTGCTAAAATTGGGACAGTCCTAGGCAAATTGGGACACGGTTACCCTTGTCATGCTCGCCATGTCCGCACCATCCACTGACAAGGACACCTCTTGGCAACTCAAGGGTGAAGATTCTAGAATGTTGTCTCTAGACAAGGACAGCCGGTCTCTGCTCTGACTTTTCTGAGAAGCACGAAGCTGCAAGAGTTAATTTACATCTTGTCAGTTATGATTTCCCTTCAGTCCAAGCACGTGCAAGTGCACACACACACACACCCCTCCTTACCTCTCTTAGTCTGTCTAAAGGCACATCAGCCAGGGCCCAGCAATGCCACCCAGAGCCCCCTGTGTCTCTTTGAGCAACATAATCCTCATGAAATTCTAGAGCCTTTAATTATACACGGGGCTCATCGCAATTTCTCATCTCTCCCTCCCCACCTCAGGAGACAAAAAGGAAATTTCACACCCTAGTGAGCCCAGCTCATCTTTTTCTCTTTGATGCCAGCCTGGGGTTAAAAAGCAGGGACAAGCGACACACGCCTCCTCTGGGTCCTGATTCCTTTGCTGATTTTTAGATTCCGAGCATGCATCTTAAAGATCATAATCTGATTTCGCCATGCCCGCCTTACCAGCCGATTAATGGCCCCCAAGCTTCCGCACTGCAGCACCCAGCATTCTGCAGAATGCCACACTCCACACCCCTCGCACCTGCTTCTGGCCCCGTCTGAGGCTGGTAACCCAGAGGAGAAAAGGCTAAGGTTAAGAAAGTGATGGTGGGGGCTGGTGTCAGAGAAGGAACAAGAGATGCAAATTCAAGTTTTGGTTCTGGCAGTAGCTGGCTGTGTGACTTTGGACAAATTGCTTCTCCTCTCTGGTTTCCTCATCCATAAAATGAAGAGGCTGACCTAAGTGGTCTCAAAGGTTCCTTTAGACCCAATAAGCAAGACTTCCTCAGCTCCCATCCTGGCTACCTCTTCTCACTGGGTGAACTTGGGCAAGTTATTTAACCTTTCTCTGCCTTGGTGTCTTCATCTACCTCACGGAGTTGCAGGAAGGATTAAACGAGTTAATATTTGTGAAGTGCTTAAAACAGTGTCAAGCAAGTGCTAAACCACTTGTGACAGAGATAGTGGTGCCCCTACCACACGCCCTTGGCACTCTGCAGTTCCAGGCATAGCACTTGGACTTGCTCCAGCTCCAAGCACCCGTGTTTCTCTGCCTGACAGCTTTCTCCAGCCACCCACCCACTCCCCGCCTGCTTGCCCTGAGCTCCAGGCAGGCTGGGAGTGCAAGGAGTTTAAGTGCCCAGAGCAGCCTTCAACCAATGATGTAGGGAGTTAGTGTACAAATACCCCGGCAACCTGGCCTCTCGTTGAGACAACTGGGCTTGTTCTAAACAGTCTCCCAGAAGCCCGGCAGGACGGGGCCCAGGATCCAGGCTGGTAACTGCTCTTCAAGGCACCCTTTATGGGATTTCCTCCTTCTCTCCCTCCCTCACCCAGTGCTTTCCAAGATCACCCTTCAGATAAATTACTTGCACTCAAATCCTGGCCTTGATTTCTACTCTGTGCTACTGCACTTTTAAAGACATTGCCTTCACTCATGGCAACCGCCCTACGAAGTGAGTGTGATCATTGCATGTCACTGATAGGGAAACTGAGGCCCACAGAGGCTCAGTGCCTGCCCAAGATCACACAGTAAGCAAATGATCCAGCCAGGGCTTGAACCCTAGTGGGCTTGACTCCATGGGCTCTGCATTTGCCTCCCCCTCCCTCTTCTCCCTCTGAGAGGCGGAGTCCTCCTTCAGGGTGGACACCTCCTTCCTTCAGCAAAGGAACCGCAGCTCCTTGGCTTCAAGCAAGGAACAGGGGTGCAGAGCCAGGCACTATGTGATAGACTCTCCCTGGAAAACCTGAGAGGCCACCCGAGGATTCCTTTTCCAATCCCATGGGCACCCAGGGAGCCCTTGGGTGGTGCAGTTCTGGGCAGAGCAATCAGGCTCTTAGCACCACAATCTCAGTTAAAAAGTGCAAACATGTGGGGGCCCTGAGGAGAAAGCAGCCTCCCATGGGGCGGGGGATGTACCCAGATGTTGCCTCCTCCAAGGGGGCACCATGCTTCTGGGCTCCCGTCTTGGTCTCTAGAAGCATGTGCTACTGGCAAGAGCGATGGGCCATATGCCTAAGACTGGAGGAGCCAAGGCTCACGGTCACCCCCAGCAGAGGACCTCACTTCAGACTTGGGCTCATTACCATCCTCATGCTTTAAGTCAGGTTTTATACTTATCAATAGCTTTTATGAGCACGTAGTTCTGCATTCACAGAAGTCTTCCTCCCTTCTCTGCACCCTTCTCCTCCCTGAAGACAATAGCTGCTGCTGCTAATTTGCTCTAGATCTTTTAGGAGATATTCTGTGGATGGACAAGCACACAAATGTAGGCGTTACAGCACCCTGTTCTTTTTTTCTCCAGAACAATGTATCTTGGAGATCCTTCTAAAGGAGTATATAACGAAATTCATCATTCCTTTTTATAGCTGTATAGTATTCTGGTGCATTAGGTTCCATAATTAATTTAACCAATCCCCAAATGGGTGGCCATCTTGAGTTATCCCCAATCTTTGCTGATACAAACCTTGTACATGCGTTATTTTACAAACTCAGAAGTATACTTATAGAAAAAGAGCTAGAGTTGGAATTGCTGGGGAAAAAGGTACATGCATTTGTCATTTTGAAAGATGCTGCCCAACTGCCCTCCAAAGAGGGCGAATCATCTCCCACCAGCTGTGTGTCCTGCTGAGGGACAACTGTGCCAGGAATATACTCGCGTTGCTGACTTTGATATCACAACAGCCTGGGAGAGTGGCATTCCTATCCTTGTTGAATGAGAAAATTGAGAGAAATTTAATTTGGTCCAAGATCACCCAATAAACCTTTTATTGAGCACTAATTACTTGCCAGGGTCCGTGGTAAGTGCCTCACATGCAGTGTCTTATTTAACCCTCCCAATAACACTATGAGGTGGTTGCTCTTACTACCATCCTTCATTTTACCGATAAACCAGCTCAGAGAGATTGAGAAGCTTTCCTAGCATCACACAGGCGGTAAGCAGCAGAGCCAGACTCGAAATTTCTCATTGTGGCTCCAGAGCCTGGGCTGTAGCTGCTGCTCCCAGGACACTCTCAGTGACACCATGTTTACTGCCTTATCTTGAACTTTCAGCCCCTCTAGGCACTGGGGGTGGTGCACAAGCAGGGTCCACTCGAGGTATGAGGCATGAGACATATCATTGAGTTAGAGACTGATAGAATCAGCGCTGGAAAGGACTACAAAATGGTTTTCAAAAAGGTAGTCTCTGCCCCAGGGGCTGGAAGGAGGGGGTGAAAACATGAGGGGGTGGTTCTGGTGGCTTCTATACCTGGGGGCACTACTGATGCTATACTGTCCTACATTGCATGGGAGGGTCTCACAAAGAGTTGACCCCTGAAAACGCCCACAGTGCTCGTATTGAAAAACCCTGGGACCTTTCATTCTTCGGAAATTGAAAGGAAGGTCCACTTGGGACAGAAACAAGAGTTAAGGCCAAGCTGCCCAGAGGCAAAGTCAGGACTAGAAGTTTCTCTGCTGAATCCCAGGCCAGGGCTCAGCATGCTGGATGCTGCAGGGTGCTACCTCCTGCACACACTTAAACAAAGAGAAGCTGACAGAGAAACTTAGTGTGTGTAGGGGTAGGGAGGATCATTGATTAAGCACCTGCTGCATACATATAATCATTGTGTCCCATGATAATTCTATCATCCTACAGTCCCCAGCTGAAGGGGAGTGGAGGGGGTGGGGGGCTGGAGAGCCTGAAGGTAAGTGGAGTCAGATTTGGGAGAAGCAGGAAACCTGAGCAGAGGGCTTCACATCCACTACCGTGTGGACCACAGTGAGTTAACAGAACTGGTTGTAGTTTCTGAACCAGGACATGACGTGATCAAATTTGGGTTTTAGGATACTAACTCTGGTGGCAATATTTTGTTCATGCTGTTCCCCTGGCTGGCATGCCTTTCCCAGGCAAAGCTCTCTGAGAAGCATTCCCTGACCCCTGGGAATTTGACTAGGTGCATCCACACCCCCTTGTTGGATGGGAAACACCCAAAGGCAGTAGCTGGATCTTATCTTTGAGTCCCCAGGCTCCGGTCCAGTGTCAGTTACATGGTGGGCTCCAAAAATGCTTATGGAACAAATGAATGGATGGAGTGATGAAGCCCTGAGTGGGACAGTGACAGCAGGAAGAAAAGGGAACTGTGAAGCCAAGTTGAGGGAAGAGGGACAGAGCATCTTGACTAGTTAGTTATAATAGGAGCGTACACTTATGGAGCTCTGAGTGGATATCAGGCCCCATAAGGGAGGTACTTTATTTTTATCCCCATTTGACAGGCGAGGAAACTAAGGCTCAGTGAAAAGATGCAGCCGGGAAGTGCTTGAGGTCACAGCTAGTAAGTGGAGGAACCAAGCTTTAAACCCAAACAGGCTGGCTGAGGGTCCATGCTCTTACCTTCTCATCTAGTTTATATGACTTCCAAGGGCTGAAACAGGCAAGTAAAATCGAAAACCTTCTCTTCTGGAAAACTGGCCTAATGATGCTCAGAGACCCCAGGTCTTCTGACCTCTCCTCAGCTTCATTCTCACAGTCTGTTCACCTCCCTCCCATTCACCACCTCGAACATTCTGACAGAACCCAAGCTTCAGTCCCTAGAAAATGTACAGGCTGGACAGAAGGGGCAGAGTCCCCTCCTTTTCGAGGCCCAGTGTGCAGAAATGGGGGCTGGGGAACCTGCTGCGGGAGTGCCAGCAGGAATCAGAGCCCCACCCTGCAGCTCTCTGCCTGCCCCAGTGGGCTCTGGGCGGACAGCCAGTCCAGCCTGCAGTGCCATCTCTCAGCTGCGCCTCCTCCCTCACCCCAGTCACACTCCACACGCTCAGGTTCCTTTGTGGTGGGTGTTTTGATTAATTTTATTCTAATTAATTCAGTAACTCAAGCTGTTTGCAAAATCTGCGCTGAGCACGGCTCTGTGATGGATCTGCAGAAGGGGCTGCAGACAAACACAGGATTCATTTCTCCGTTGGCGCTATATATATCTTACGGCTGGGAGAGGGTGGGCTGGGGAAGGGAGCAGGAATGCTGCCTGCCTGCTGGCTCTCAATGTCGTTTCCCAAATGCCCTCCCTTGCCGGGGCTGGGCTTATAGACTGTGGCCCCATTTCTGCCTCTTCTTTTTTGTGGGGCCTTAGGTGGTCTGTTTGCTTAACCTTACCAACTTCAGCACCCTCACCTCGAACATGGAGATGAAATGCTGGCCCTGACTACCTCACAGGTGCTCCGAACCAGCCAGAGTATGGGGACAGGCTCGAGAGCTGTACAGAAACCTGAAAGACTGCTGACATCATTACTGGAAAGGCAGGAGAGTGTGACAGTCGAGACTCAAACTAGATTTCCTGCCTCGACCTCTGACTATCCGGGTACCTAGGAGAGGGTACCTCACCTCTCTGGACCTCAGTTTCCACATCTGTAAAATGGGCATAAAAACATCACCCACCTCATAGAGTTCTTATAAGGATAAAATAAATGTGGGTTTTTAGAATAGTTCTTGGCATGGAGTCAAGCACCGAGCAGACTGTTATCACAGTTATCTTAGTCACCTTTGTCCCTTTAAAATCTTCCCCATGCGGAGTTCCCTTCGTGGCTCAGTGGTTAATGAATCCGACTAGGAACCTTGAGGTTGAGGGTTCAATCCCTGGCCTTGCTCAGTGGGTTAAGGATCTGGTGTTGCCATGAGCTCTTGTGTAGTTCGAAGACGCGGCTCGGATCCCGAGTTGCTGTGGCTCTGGCATAGGCTGGTGGCTACAGCTCTGATTAGACCCCCAGCCTGGGAACCTCCATATGCCACAGGAGTGGCCCTAGAAAAGGCAAAAAGACAATCAATCAATCAATCAATAAAAATACAAATAAAATCTTCCCCACTGCAGGAAGTGGTCTCTGATCAACCATAATGAAACTCAAACCCCATCCCAAAGGACCCATCTTTTCCTCATTTCTCTGAGTGTGTTGAAGTCTTCACCCATAATCTCGGGGTCTTCCTTGGGTGGCCCATTTTTCCTCCTGCTCAGTGGAGCACCTCAGATTACAGGGACCATCTCACCCTGTCTATAATGCTTCCCAAGGTGGGATTAAAGGATCCTGGCCCATGACTCTTCCAGAAGCCCCATCCAAAGGGACTTAGAGGCAGCAAGAGGACTAGAAGGGAATTGGGTTTGTGAAGTACACACAACGATTTTACTTTAAGTCTAAATAAATATAGAAAAAAATTTTTTTGTAGTGGGGGCTCACCCACAGTGTATGGAAGTTCCCAGGCTAGGGGTCGAATTGGAGCTACAGCTGCCGGCCTACACCACAGCCACAGCAACAGGGGATCTGAGCCATGTCTGTGACCTACACACAGCTCACAGCAATGCTGGATCCTTAGCCCACTGAGGGAGGCCAGGGATTGAACCCTCATCCTCATGGATCCTTGTCGTGTTCGTTAACCACTGAGCAATGAAGGGAACTCCCAGAAAGTTTTTTTTTTTTAATTATTAAAGTATAGTTGATTTACAATATTTCTTCTGGAGTTCCCGTCGTGGCTCAGCAGAAATGAATCTAATATCCATGAGCTGTGGTGTAGATCACAGACGTTGCTCAGATCCTGCATGGCTGTGGCTATGATATAGGCCAGTGGCTACAGCTCTGATTCGACCCCTAGTCTGGGAAACTCCTTTGCCATGGGTGCAGCCCTAAAAAGAAAAAAAAAAAATTTGTTTCTTCAATTTCTGTTGTACAGCAAAGTGACCCAGTCACACACAGTTCCCTGTGCTGTACAGTAGGGCCCCATTGCCCATCCATTTCAAATGTTACAGTTTGCATCCACCAACCCCAAACCCCAGCCCATCCCACTCCCTCCCCCCAACCCCGGCAACCCCAAGTTCGCCCTCCATGTCCATGATCTGTCTCTGTTTTGTAGATAGGATCATCTGTGCCATATTTTAAATTTCGCACACAAGTGATATCACGTGGTATTTGTCTTTCTCCTTCTGACTTACTTCACTTAGTATGAGAATCTCTAGCTCCATCCACATTGCTGCAAATGGCATTATTTTGTCCTTTTTTATGGCTGAGTAGAATTCCACTGCATATATGTACCACATCTTCTAAATCCATTCATCCGTCGATGGATATTTTGGTTGTTTCATGTCTTTGCTATTGTGAATAGTGTTACAATGAACATAGGGGTGCGTGTATCTTTTTGAATGAATGTTTTGTCTGGATAGATGCCCAGGAGTGGGATTGCTGGGTCATACTATAGTTCCGTATAGTTTAGTTTTCTGAGGTACTTCCATGCTGTTTTCCATAGTGGTTGTACCAATTTACATTCCCACCAGCAGTGAAGGAAGGTACCCTTTTCTCCACACCCTCTCTAGCATTTGTTATTTGTAGACTTATTAATGATAGCTGTTCTGATTGGTGTGAGGTGGTACCTCATGGTAGTTTTGATTTGCATTTCTCTAATAATTAGCGATGTTGAGCATTTTTTCATGTGCCTGTTGGCTGTCCATATGTCTTCTTTGGAGAAATGTCTATTTAAGTCTTCTGCCCATTTTTTCAATTGGGTTTTTGTTGTTGTTGTTGTTTGATGTTGTTGAGTTGTTTATACATTTTTGGATTAGAACTCTTTTTTAATTGAGGCAATGCCAATTGTTTATGTGAATGACAATTTTCTTTTATATGGAGGGACACTGGCAGGGACAATATCGAAAAGGTAGAGAAGGATCCCTCCCCACACACCCTTGGAATCTGTACTAGAGAGGAAAATCAACCAACCAACAAATTAACAGGATGGGGAGGGAAGGTGATGTTTTAGATGTATAGTCAGGGAAGCCCTCTCTGAGAAGGTGTCATTTGACACCTGAGAAATGAGAAGAAGCCCACTGTGCTTCCACAATGAGCTCTTTAGATAGACGGCACACTCTGTAAAGGCCTCGAGGCAGGAACGATCTTGGGGTGTTTGGAAGACTGCAATAGTGCTAAAGGGGACAGCAGGATAAATTAGAGTGTCAAGGTCAAGGTCCAAACCAAAGGGCCTTGAGGACCTTGGTAAGGAGCTCAATTTCATTCTAAATGCATTGGGAGCCCTTGGAAGATTTTAAGCAAGTGACCCAACCTTTTTAAATGTTTTTCAAGATCACATTGGCTGCCTTCCTAAGGTTTATCCATTTATTGCACACCGACTGTATGCCAGTCTGTTCCAGGCACTGGTGGTTCAAAGGTGGGTAGGTGATGAGAAAATGAACACAGGCTCTGTAAAGGCAGGGTGGCAGGTGCCATACTAGAGCTGCAAACAGAATTTGTTTTTGGAGGAAAAGACTAGGGGTGTAGGTTAGAAACAGGAAAAGCTGTCAGTTAGCACAGTGGTTCTCCAAGTTGAGTGGCATCAGAATCCCCTGGAGAGTTTGTTTTTAAACAGATTGCTTCTGCATGCACCCTCCCACCGCAGGTTCTGATGCATTAAATCTGGGGCGGGGCCTGGGAATTTGCATGGATAGCTAGTTTCCAGGTGGTGCTGATGCTGCTGGTCCAGGAACTACACTTTGAGAACCACTGGGTAGGAGGCTCTTAGCTCCTCTGTGTGACCAAAATAAGCTGTTTCCGAGAATCTATTTCAGCACTTGGGGCCTGGACAGCTCCCAGCATCTCCCTTCTCTGTTTATCTTCCACCCATGCCTCGGACAGGGGAGGCCGCCTCGGACAGCCATTTCCCCACCATCTCCCTCCATCCACCGCCTTTTGGATTCCTTTTACAACCCTTCCTTTCCCCTCTCCCTCCTTGGGAGACACATCTTCCAACTTTGTCCTGAAACTGAAGGAGCAATTTCACTCTCAGTTGCCTTCATTGATTCCTTTCAGCATCCGGAGGACCTGTTACCACTGAACCCAGCGCCCGGCCAGCCAGCCAACATCCCTCAGCTCCCTCCTTCTCAAAACTGTGGCCTCCAAGTCCTCCAGCCTTCATTTAGCTGCCACAGTCTTATTCACCGCACACCCTAGTGGTCAAAGTTTCCCCACTGCCTTCCTCTCTTCTTGCCCCCTGCCTTTCTCTGTGCCCTGAATGTCCCCTTCTCTCCCTCACCAGCCCCATCTTGCTCTCACCCCTTTACTCATCCCTTCTGTGCCAAATTTGGCAAACTCTCCCATGAAAACCCAGGTTATCAGCTTCCTGGTAACCTTGGCCCTTTGTCGCTCAGAGAGACAAGCACTGAGGCTTCTAACATCAATCAGAGCCCAAATTTCAAATTTTATAAAAACTCCCTAGTTTGAGATTTTTCTTGACTATCCTTCAAGACAGCGATTCTCTTTGGATTTTCAGCATCCAGCTGATCCCACTCCCCTCTCTTCCACCAGACTGTAAATTCCCGGAGCACAAGGAGCTTGCCTTGGCTACTCAACGCTGAGGTAATTCGCTCAGCACAGTGCCCGGGATCCAAGTAAAGGCTCAGTAAATGGCCCCTTTATTATTACTATTATGTGATTATGTTGTTGTTGTTATTGTCACCTCCTCTCCTTGTGCCTTGCCCAAGGCCTGGCACCGAGGTCTCAAAGTCTTCCAGGCAAACACATAACAGAATGCAGAGTTGTCATTCTCCCCTCGCTGGTCTCACCTCCTACTGCTTCATTCCCCTGTAACAGTTTCTCCCTCATTTGCCTTTTTTTTTTTCCCCTTAACTGCCTCTGTGCGCTGAACTGGAGCATTTGAACGACTTTTGTGCAATAATCTCCCACCCCCAGTGCCCAGATCTTGGAGGCCTGGGAGATTAGTGTCAGGAGATTTGGTGGGTAATGGGTTCTGGGCAGTAGAAAACGGCCCCCTTTACGGAGATACAATTATACAGGTTACACTTCCCTGGCTTCAGACACAGCCACAGACCTCGAGAAACCTGGCGTCAGCACAGATGGTGCACAGGGCCACGCTATGTGGAATATTCGCCACTTGCTGTAAAGCTGTTGACAAATATATAAGAAACAAGATGGTTTTCTTTTCTTGCTTTCTTTCTTTTCCCCCTTAGCCAAACACTACAGGCCCTCGTGAGTCACAAAAGTTTTGAGATATTACTCGGGAATGCAGGAGGAAAACTCCATATTTTCCCCTGTCAAAGGTTTGGTTTTCTTATTTATTTACTAGCATGCCACTGGGTAAATTGAACCCTGAACAACATTCAAAGGAAATAAACATATCTCTCAGCCGCTCACGGACCTGCTGCTCACCAGGGAACTGGGTTATCAACAAGCCTCCCCAGGCAGGGATAAACTTGCCGCCTGGAGGTGGGGTAGGGGTTTGGGGGCCTGCAAAGCAGGGGACCTTCAGCTCCCTGCTCCAGGCATGTTGGAGCTCCCTTCCCATCCACTAGCCTGCAAGACCCACGACAGACACCTGCGTTCAGGGCCCGTGGCAGCTCCAGGTGGACAGGATTTTTCCCTTTGAGCCCCACCTTTCTAGTCCCTGTGCTTCTCAGCAACCCGCCACACACACACACACCCCAGCAATGACCAACAAACCAGAACCACGGCAGGAATGTCATCTCAGAGTCATATCTGCATGGTTGAAATCAAAGGGCGGGATGCCTGAGAGCATTCTTATGGCCTGTTTACAGTCACTGAGAATCAATACTTACTTTTGGGAAAGGGAGAAAAAAAAAACATACACACACACACACACATATCTGTGGTGGGTAGATGGATCTCTCTCACTCTGAAAACCATGACAGATGAGTTTTGTTCGGACTTCTATGCATTTTAAAGGTGCATTTAAACTCACCAAATTAGAATCTGGGTCCCCCACCCAGCCTTGGCCTGGCTTCCTCTCTCCCTCAGCAGGGGGGCTGCCAACCAGGGCTGCGTTCAGAATTCAATCTTGCCTGTGTGACGGCTTCTCTCTCTCTGCTCAGTTTCTGTGATGAGAAAAGCTGGGCCCTCTCCCCAGGGGTGCAAGCCTGTGCTAGGGGGCGTTGTAGGGGTGAAGGTGGAGGACCCACTGCCCTGTGGTCTTCAGAGGCCCAGAACCCCCCTCCCCAAAAGTTGTGACTCAAGGCTGATGGGGATCATGGCAAGCAGTCCACACAGGCTCCAGAAACACAGAACATATTCTGACACCATTCTCCTCTTCAAGAACCTGCAGTGGGGAGTTCCCACTGTGACTCAAAGGGTTAAGAATCTGACTAGTATCCATGAGGATGTGGGTTCGATCCCCGGCCTGGCTCAGTGGGTTAAGGATCCAGGGTTGCTGTGAGCTGTGGTGTAGACCAGCAGCTGTAGCTCTGATTCATCCCCTAGTCTGAAACTTCCATATGCTGCAGGTGTGGCCCTAAAAAAGAAGAAGAAGAAGGAGAAGAAGGAGAAGAAGAAGGAGAAGGAGAAGAAGGAGAAGAAGAAGAAGAAGAAGAAGAAGGAGAAGAAGGAGAAGAAGGAGAAGAAGGAGAAGAAGAAGGAGAAGGAGAAGGAGAAGGAGAAGAAGGAGGAGAAGGAGAAGGAGAAGGAGAAGAAGAAGAAGAAGAAGAAGAACAAGAACAAGAACAAGAACAAGAACAAGAACAAGAACAAGAACAAGAACAAGAACATGCAGTGGCTCCCAATTACCCTTAGCAACTAAGTAGGCATGGATTGCCTGCAGCTTTGGGTTGAAAAGGACCCTAAGGTTCCTGCGGCTCAACAGGGAGAGTATAGTGTTTGATTAGTAATGACTGCCATGAATGCAGGCAGGAGATTGGAGACAGGCTGAAGAGCTGTCTTCCCTGACTTACAGATTTAAGTTCAAATACCTCTGCTGCTCTACCCCCCTCCACTGTCAGGCTTCTCACTTCCTCTCTAGCATCATTGCTTACTCCTCTCCAGCAAGGCCACTCTAATCAAGCCAGGCTTTACGTTGCACCTGACGTGTTCCACCTTAGTCCAGCCTCAGTGCCTCAGGCTGGTACCCCTACCCTCCTGCCACCTCTCCATCCTTTGCATGTGAGTTGAATTCCTACTTCTTAAGTTTCAGCTCAAATCCTCCTCCCCCATTAAGCTTTCTTAACTGCTCTAGTCCACACTGGCTCTCAAGAGCATTACCAGAGTTCCCGTCGGGGCGCAGGGGAAACAAATCCGACTAGGAACCATGAGGTTGTGGGTTCAACCCCTGGCCCCACTCAGTGGGTTAAGGATCAGGTGTTGCTGTGAGCTGTGGTGTAGGTCGCAGATGTAGCTCAGATCTGGCGTTGCTGTGGCTATAGTGTAGGCCCACAGCAACAGCTCTAATTAGACCCCTAGCCAGGGAACCTCCCTATGCCGAGGGCGTGGCCCTAAAAAGACCAAAAAAAACAAAAAACGAAAACCCCAAAAAATCAAGAGCATTACCATATATCAAAATGTTTGAGTGTTAGATGTGTTTCCTATTTCCAAGAGTTCATCTCCCCAACCCAGTTGGAACCTCCCCTCCCCTACCCCACCCACCATTGTCTCCATATGAGAATCTCATCTTAATTCCTTTTGCACTCCCCACGACGCTTCAGGCAATGCTTGCCAGCACTCAGCCTGGCCACACTTGGTGATTACGGGGCCTTGCGCCATTTTAACCAGGTGCTATGAGATCTCTGGGGTTAGAAACCAAACCTGTGGTGCTGAAATTAGAGTCAGAGGGGTCTTCCCTGGACTGGTAGTCCCCAAGCCCCAAGTCCCTGATTCACTGTGCAATTTGTGGCCTGGGCATAGCTTAATTAAATTTATGGGCCTTATTGTGCCCATCTGCAAAATGGGCAGCCACTTTCTGCCCACTGGAGAAGAGACAGAGTTTCAACTTCCACCCTGCCACAGACAAGCCAGTGACACAGGGTCAGGGACTAGGCCTCCTTGAGCCCCAGCATCCTCCCTGTGAAATGTAGCATCATCAGTGGGGAACAGGTGTCCAGGAAGGTTTTATTCCCTTCTCTTTGGTCCCTGAAGCACAGTAGAAGGAAGAGGTGAGGAAGGTAGAGGTGGGGGGTATGAGCCCCAGCATCTTGTGTGTGTGTGTGTGTGTGTGTGTGTTTTTAGGGCCACACTTGTGGCATACAGAAGTTCCCAGGCTAGGGGTCAAATCAGAGTTGTAGCTGCTGGCCTACACCACAGCCACAGCAATGCCAGATCCTTAACCCACTGACTGAGGCCAGGGATCGAACCTGCATCCTTATGGCTATTAGGTTCATTTCCACTGAGCCACAACTGGAATTCCAGTCCCAGCATGTTATGGTTGGTTACTCTGAGTTCCTCCAGAGCTCTCTTACTTTCCTCCGCTTCCTCCTGGGCTAGGAAAGGGTTCGGGAGACCGGCAGGCTCTACAGAGCCCACGGGGTGAGGGCTGGGAGGGACTCTTGGGCCTCCACTGGCCAAATGGCCAAGACACCTCTGCGGTCTGTAAGTCAGTCACAGAACAAGCCAAGGAAGATGGGGGGAGGCTCAAGGCCCACCAGCCTCCCTGGGGAGCAGAGTTGAGTGGAGAGGGGCTGAGAAGACAGTCAAACAGGGGTAGACCTTGAGTAAAGGTCACTCAAGCCAGTGGGGTCCTAGGGGTGTCAGTCACAGGCCCCTCCCAGTCAGATGCACACAGGCCCTTCCTGACTCCTCACAAGGACCACAGCCCCCATCTCTCCCCCACCCACGGAGACCACAGCTGCTCCACCCCACAAATGATGACGAAAAAAATTACAGGGAGGAGTTCCCGTCATGGCTCAGTGGTTAATGAATCCAACTAGGAACCATGAGGTTGCGGGTTCAATCCCTGGCCTCGCTCAGTGGGTTAAGGATCAAGCATTGCCGGGAGCTGTGGTGTAGGTCGCAGATGTGCCTTGGATCCTGTGTTGCTGTGGCTGTGGCGGAGGCCAGTGACTACAGCTCCAATTAGACCCCTCACCTGGGAACCTCCATATGCCGTGGGTGCGGCCCTAGAAAAAGACCAAAATTATAGGGACATATCTGTGGCACAGCTCGGAGCAGAAAGCAGGACTCAGCTCTGCATGTGCAGCAAGAGTGCCATAGCATAAAAGACGCCAACAGGTGACCCCCAGTAGAGGCTAAGGGGACAGGCTCTGGAGTCAGACCGCCTGGGTTTAAATCACAGCTCTGTCTCCTATAACCTGTGCCCGGACCAGTCAATTGACCTTTCCATGCCTTGGTCTTCTCATCTATAAAATAGTGATGACTAACACAGCTACCCCTTCGAGTGAGTTAATCGTCAGAAAGTGTTTAGCACAGGGCTTCAGAGTACTGCAGAAGCCCCTGGGGGAGTTCCCGTCATGGCGCAGCGGAAACGAATCCGACTAGGAACCATGAGGTTGTGGGTTCGATCCCTGGCCTTGCTCAGTGGGTTAAGGATCTAGCGTTGCCATGAGCTGTGGTGTTGGTTGCAAATGCAGCTCGGATCCCTCATTGCTGTGGCTGTGATATAGGCCAGTGGCTACAGCTCCGATTCGACCCCTAGCCTGGGAACCTCCACATGCCACGAGTGTGGCCCTTAAAAAAAAAGGAAAAAAAAAAAAAAAAAGAAAAAAGCCCCTGGGATGAAAGCTCAGACGGGTGCAGACTTCGTCCCTTTTGTTCATTGCTTTAGCCTGGCACTAGAACAACATCTGGCACATAGGAGGCATCCACAGACATGTGTGGATGAGCGAGTGGAGGTGGGGACAAGGCCCTCAGAGGCTGCCACGCACCCACTCTGGTGGGGGAGGTGAACACACACCACGGCTGTCGGCACAAGTCTGTCTTTCCACAAACACTGAGTGCTCGCTGTGTGCCAGGCAAAGCGCTATGGTCTGGCAGGAGCACGACACAGGGACGGAGGCGGCCAGGGCCCTGAGGTGGAGACTGGTGGTTATCGCCATGCCATTCTCCCCTTCATCCCTAGTCCTGGAACTTTTGGCTCGTCACACAGCCGGACAGAATAAAGACTACATTTCCCAATCTCCCTTGCAGCTAGACAGCCATGTGACTAAATTCTGATCAATAATGTGTAAAGGGAAATGTCAAAGGATAGCTTCTTTCTAGAACACTCCTTAAGAGATAACTGACACTCGCTCTTCCCCCAGTCGACTGGAACGTGGATGTAATGGCTGGAACTGGAGCAGCCATGTTAGACTGTGAGACGACCTGGGTCACGTAAGCACCCACCCCCGAGCAACAAGATAGTAGAAGCCCGGGTCCCAGAGGACCACGTGGAGCAGAGCCACCCTATCAGCCCTGGGCTCCAGACGTTCAAGAGAGAAAGAAATAAAACTTCTACCCTGTATAAACCAATATTTGGGGGGTTACTAGTGCCTGCAGCCCATCTCAGTCCTGACACTGACACCATCACTGGAAACTCAGTCAGCTGGGGAGACACAGAAGGAAAAAGACCAGCTCTGCTGAGTGTGGTGGTACTGGATCTGGACAGGGTACTGAGGGAAGTTCAGAGGAGGGAGGACCAGGACTCAACTGGGAGGTGGATGTGGGGGAAAAGATCCAAGAAGCCTTCCTGGAGGAAGTGACACCAACATCAAATTGCAAAGAATACAGCCGAGTTTTCAAGATGGTGGGATATCGGGGGAGAGGGGTGAATGTGGTATTACTGAGATGTGCTGAGAACTTGAGGAACTCTGGGAAGAGAGAGAGAGGAGAGGTTTTGTCACGAGGGGACAAGAAAGGATTTCCAGAGTGAACAGAGCCAGACTCTGATGAAAAGGACTTGACAGGCCAAGGCCGGGAGGAAGGGCATTCCTGGCTGAGGGACAGCAAATGCAAAGACAGAGCCCATGTGTGAACGACAGGGATGGTCTGGTGTGGTGTGAGCGCAGCATGCACAGGGAAGGGGTAGAATAATGGAAGATGTGTTATGAGTGTTTTAAACCCTGGGTGGGGTATGACTTGGAACCTGTGAATGAGATGCCTGGTGTTTGAAGGGTGTAACATGTATAAGCTTGCTTAACCTCACAACAACCCTGTGAGACAAATACTCTTATAATCTTCTTTTGCAGGTGCAGAGACCAGGCACAGGGAGATTAAAGCTCTTGCTCCAGCCTTCACAGCAGGGAATGGAGGGCTGCCTTGGGCACCTGGGCAGTGGATGCCTCAGTGTGGTTCTCTTTGGAGACGCTGAGCAGGCTCACAGGGCCGTGGCTCCACGGGAACTGCCCTCAGCCCCTTCCCTCCCCGCCCCCTCCCCCTGCCATCCTCCATGGCACTATTACTGCCAGGCTGGCTTAAGGCGACACCAGGAAACTTTGATCTTGATTTTGAGGGACAGAAGAGAAGGGGCTCCAGGGAGGCCTAGGAAAGTCCAGAGCAGAGAGTTCCCATTGTGGCTCAGCGGTAACGAACCCAACCCATATCCTTGAGGATGTGGGTTCGATCCCTGGCCTTGCTCAGTGGGTTAAGAATCTGGTGTTGCCGTGAGCTGTGGTGTAGGTTGCAGATGCAGCTTGGATCTGGCATTGCTGTGGCTGTGGTGTAGGCCAGCAGCTGTCCCTCGGATTCAAACCCTAGCCCAGGAACCTCCACGTGCCACAGGTATGGCCCTTAAAAGAAAAAAGAAGTCCAGAGCAGCCAAAGAGAAAGGCACATCTGAAAAGGTGGCCCCAGATTCATTTACCAGGGCCCTCCTTTCCATGTCTCTAATTAGGGATTTCCTGTCTCCGATCCTGGGTATACGACAGGGAAATAACAGCCTAGCGCGCTTCTTATGTTATCTTATTAATACCCTCCCATCAGTTCCAAGAGGCTGACACGCTCACCCTCGTTTTACAGATGAAACAAGGCACCAGAGATGGTAAGTAACTTGCCTGAGTTTGCCCAGCTCACAAATGATGGAGCCAGGAATCGCCCCAGGTCTGCGGGCCCCCCAAGCCCACACTCACAGCCGGCTCCCTCTGACATGGCCTCTGTGGGAGATCTTTATATCCATGACGGAATTCTGTTCAGACGCTGCTGCCTTCTCCCTCCCCCCCATCCTGCTCCCACAATCTGTAGTCAACATATGCCTTGAAAAGGCGACAAAGCCACAGACGTCCTCAGAGGGTTTTTTGAATGTAGAATTATTATGCAACAGCTGAGAGAACTGTTGCTAGAAACACCCCTGTCATACTCAGTCCTTGCTAGAAACACCCCTGTCATACTCAGTCCTGGCACATTCAGAAAGCCCATCCTAGGACATGAATCCGAGCGCCTTCAGGCACCAAAGACCTTGGACTGGTTCTTCTCTACCCTCTGCCTCTGGGAAGGAGGTTTCTTAAACACTGCCGAGGCCCGAGATGGAGGTGTGAGTTTCTTTCCCTCCGGCCACGAGTCTGTAATAACCTCTCCACAGGCGGAGGCCCATAGAAGGAGCACCATTTTGCACAACTCCAGGGGGCGCCGTTCCCACAGAGCATAGGGGGCCTCCATCCCTGGAGCTACTGCAGTCGGCCCACCTCGTCATCAACTGGCCTCCACCTTCCAACACCCCACTGCCCAGCCCTTCAGTCCTTCTTGGACTTTGTGCTGGCTTGAGGCCCGCCCGCTCCAGACCTTGCAGCATCTTAAGCCCGAACTTGAGTCTGAATGATGGCTGGATGCGAGGCGGCCCCCACGTCTGGAGTTCTTCCCGGGAGAAACCCTAAGTACAGCCCAGTAAATCAATAAACAAATTAATAAGCAAATACTGCTGTCTGCTGAGCCGGACTGGGACTCCCGGGCGAACAGATTTCAAATCAACAACAGACCGCCACAGGGCATGCTGGGAACCAAGGCACCATTTCTGGGCGGAATCTTCAAAGCCCCCATTGCTCCCAGGACCAGAAACAAGGTTGGGGGCAGGGGCCAGCAGGGAGCAGCCAAGGGACAGAGGCTGTTGTCAACGAAAACGCCTTTCCATCCTCAGCTTCATCTTTCATCCTCACTTGCTCCAGTGCACTATTTCCTGCCGAGAGCAGGGCTTGGTGCACAGCTGGCAGGGGCTTTGATCTGGGTACCACGGATGATGATGTGGGTGACAAAGGAGCCCGGAATCACACGAGGCACCAATTAAGGGAGTTGGCCCTTTATCACTGACTGGCAGCTACACGGCAGCAACAGCCTAGCTGCTTCTGCTCACTTCTCAGTGGGTCTGGCAGGTAGGGAGAAGCCAGGTGGCTGCAGGTGCCTGTGCCCCCCCGCCCCCCGTTGCCCCATCTGTGGGAGACTGGGCAAGTAGGGCACCTGGGCTGGGAAACTGTAACTCCAGCTTTGGGCAGCCAGGTCCGGGTCCTTCAGGCAGAGAGGTACTGGTAGAAATCTCCATGCCAGCGCCCCCACCTGGCCCCCCAGGCAGGCAGAGGCCCAGGGACCAGGGTCAGATGCAAACAGAAATGCCTGGACAGCTGAAAATAGACTCAGTCAGACCTCGGGAGACTCTCCAGCCAGGAGACCCGTGGCGCCCTTTTCTGAAAGTGCCTCCTGAGTGCCCACGTCTTCTCTTTTGTGCTCACAAATGCCACCCAATCGCGAGGCGGCTACAGCTGAATAATAAGGCAGAGAGAGTGTCTGCCTGGGGCGCTGGCCTCCGGGCTGTCTGCCAGGGCTGTCAGGCCGCCCAGGCTTCAATACCAACAGAGTTAAGGGACAAGAAGACAGCTCCAGTAAAGGCTTGGAAACCGTGAGGGAGACGACCTGTCTTGTGAGGCCACAGAGTTCAGCTGCCCAGGGCTTCCTGACACGAGGCTGTTGTGCACCCCATGCAGGCGGGCGCTCCCCCCCACTGGGTGGGCACGAGTAGTGCCTGCATCAGCGAGGCCAGCCTTGCAGCACTGCCCCGTATGGGTCTGGCTCTTGCTGCTAAAGAGCCTGGGCCCCCCGTTTCTTTTGCGGCCATCGGGGAGGGGTCTTATCAAACTGCTGCAGCTCTAGGCAAACACTCTTCAGAAGCAGGGAAAATGCTCCCCCAAACACTCCAGGACACTTGGAGAATTCCTTTTTTTTTTTTTTTTTGTCATTTTGCCTTTTCTAGGGCTGCTTCCTGCAACATATGGAGGTTCCCAGGCTAGAGGTCGAATCGGAGCTGTAGCCGCCGGCCTACACCACAGCTCCAGCAACGCCGGATCCTTAACCCACTGAGCAAGGCCAGGGATCGAACCCACAACCTTATGGTTACTAATCGGATTTGTTAACCACTGTGCCACGACGGGAACTCCATCACTTGGAGAATTCTGATCATGAACTTCATGGAGAAGTTCCCATTGTGGCTCAGTGGGTTACGAATCCCACTTAGTATCTGTGAGGATGCGGGTTCGATCCCTGGCCTTGCTCAGTTGGGTTAAGGAGCCAGTATTGCTGTGGCTGTGGTGTAGACTGGCAGCTGCAGTTCTGATTTGACCCCTACCCTGGGAAGTTCCATGTGCCACAGGTGTGGCCCTAAAAAGAAAAAAGAAAGAAAGAGAAAGAGAAAGAGAAAGAGAGAGAGAGAAAGAAAGAAAGAAAGAAAGAAAGAAAGAAAGAAAGAAAGAAAGAAGAAGAAAAGAAAGAAAGAAAGAAAGAAAAGAAAGAAAGAAAGAAATGCTCAGGCTGAAAAACTTCTCATGAGTTGACATTGGTCTACAAAACAACGTCAAAACTCACAAACCTCGCTCCATTCCTTGTCTGACTCAATCAGTTCTGTCCCCAGCACCTTTGAGGAAAGTGTCCAGGTGGTGACTGTGAGCAAGACAGAGGTGGCTCCCACCCTCCCTGAGCTGGCAGAGCCTGGCTCTCAGATTCAAAAGGTGGGCTGGGGGGCTGGAGGTGGGGGGCAACATTCTCTAATGGGAGGGGGGGATTTCAGCGGGGCCTGGAAGGCCAGTGGGCATCTGGAAAGCTGGGGGCCGGAGTGCATTGTGGGAGGGGGGCGGGAGCTGGCTGAGGGTGGAGGTCAGATGTCAGGAGGAGCCGGTCAGCCAGGGAAGGAGGAGGCCAGCCTGCCAGAGAGCGAGGGTGTGGGCAGACTTGCATCTCTCCCACTTCCAGGCTGGACGGAAGCAGGGAAGGCCCAGCCTCCTGACTCCCAGGCCATTTGCCCCATGAGCCTCATTACCTGTCAAGGCGCCCCCACCCATCACCAGGTGAGAGGAAGAGCAGGAGTTGGAGAAAGTGAGAGGTGGAAAGATAGCAGCTTCGGAAGGCCAGGCTGAGTGGGCTTCCTTCCTGGCCTCAGGGAAGCCAAGAGAAGCTGCATAGCTGTGGGTCCAGCACAGACCCTGGGACCGAATCCTGGCTCTGCCCCTCACTAGCTGTGTGGCCTCAGGTGAGTCACTGCCCCTCTCTGAGCCTCTGGTGTTCCTCCATTTAGGAAAAGAAGGTAAAAACAGCTCCTGTGTTCAGAGGGTTGTGGCGGGGATTAGATGAGTTGAAGCACATGAAGTGCCTGGAGCAGCTTCCAGCTGGCAGCCAGAGCTGTGTAAGTGTGACTCATTACCCTGAGAGAACAAGGGGGAGGTGCCCTGGGCTGGCCCTTCAGCAGTTGGGGGACAGGAGTGAGGAGAGGCCACAGGGGGCAAGCAGTAGCCCCGGAACAACAGGCCACTCCAGCCTCCAGAGCCAACAATGAAGAAAAGAGCGAACTGGAGTTCCTGTTGTGGCTCAGCAGTAGCAAACCACACGTAGCTCTGGCTGTGGCATAGATTGGCAGCTGTAGCTCCGATTGGATCCCTAGCCTGGGAACTTCCATATGCCAGGGGTGCAGCCATAAAAAGAAAAACGAAAAAAAAAATTTCCCTTTTTGTAGGTATTTTTTTTTTAACCAAAGGCTAAGCATAGTAATTTACTGCCTGCAAATTTTTTTTTTATTTAGTGTATAGCTGATTTCCAATGCTATGCCAATTTCTGCTTTACAGCAAAGTGACCCAATCATACATGTGTGTGTGTATATATATATATATATATATATATATACACACACACATACACACTTTCTTTTTTTAAATATTATATTCCATCATGGTCTCTGTGCTGTACAGTAGGACGTCATTGCTTATCCATTCCAAATGTAATAGTTTGCATCTACTAACCCCAAACTCCCGGTCCATCCCACTCCCTCTGTATGTACTTTGTAATGTACATAATGTATTAGCACAATTGTGCATGGTTAGAACTTATTAATAAATAAACATACATTTGCTGGGGATATGAGCTTACTATTTCCTGCTTGTCCCTGGGCTCCCTCCACCCAGCCCTGAGGCTCCCTGTCCTGGGGTGTCAAGTAGGTTTTGGCAAATGGGAGGACTGGGAAGAGAAAGTGCCATCCAAGAATTTATTCCCATGACTCCCTCCCTGCAGGGCCACCTCAGGTAGCTGTGTCCCTTCCTGGGAGGCTCCTCACAGGTTGGCCCTCTCCCCCCAAATCTGTGTGTGACCATGTTCTCCAGTCCCCTGCAGATGGAGGAAAGATCACAGCTCTGCTCACTGCACCATTCCTTGTGGTTCCTCTACCCCCATACCATTACAAAAGGTTCTTTGTAAAGAACCTTGCTGGAATCACCCTAATTTTCTTTCTGTTTGTTTGTTTTTGTTTTGTTTTTAGGGCTGCATCTGTCACATATGGAAGTTCCCAAGCTAGGGGGCAAATCAGAGCTTCAGCTGCTGGCCTACACCACAGCCACAGCAATGTGAGCAATGTGAGTGAGTCTGCAACCTACACCACAGCTCAGGGCAATGACGGATCCTTAACCCACTGAGCAAGGCCAGGGACTAAACCCATGTCCTCATGGATATTAGCCAGGCTCTTAACTCACTGAGCCACAGCAGGAACTCCACTACTCTAATTTTTTTTTGGGGGGGTGGGGTCTTTTGTCTTTTCAGGGCCACACCCGTGGCATGCGCAGGTTTCCAGGCTAGGGGTCTAATCAGAGCTACAGCTGCCAGCCTATGCCAGATCCACAGCAACGCCAAATCCAAGCCACGTCTGCAACCTGCACCACAGCCCATGGCAACGCCAGATCCTTAACCCACTGAGCGAGGCCAGGGATCAAACTTGCAACCTAATGGTTCCTAGTTGGATTCGTTTCTGCTGCGCCACAATGGGAACTCCCCACTACTCTAATTTCAATGTGGCATCTGTTTCCTCCTGGGACCCTTGCTAATGTACAGGCACATCCTCAAAAATGTTTTACCCACAGGGATGTAGGATCAAAATCTTTGGAGATCACTGTGCACTGCACAGTGGGACCCGCTGGGAATAAAGGGAAGGCAGCAGCCTCCAGCACTGGCTCTCTTCTCCAAGCGCGAGCAGCAGGCAGGCAGAGTCTGCTTTGCAGACTGGAGTTGACTGAACCCCTGCTTGTGGCTCACGGGGGGTCCCTCCCGCTGGGAGACTGCCAGTCAGGGGGTAGCGGCTGCAGCCTTCTGCTCCGGGAGGCTGTCTCTCTCAGTCCCCAATTCCTGGTGGGGATTCAGCTGTTTCTCAAGTGGCTGGTGCTTGATTAGTTCAGGGTCTTGGGAACAATGAGATGACAGCCTTACCCTGGATGATACAGGGGAGTTTAACAAAGAGCTTGTTTGCAAAGGTGTGAGGAGGGGTTTAGGGAAACTTGCTGAAACTCAGCCTCTGTAGAAAGGCAGAGACAGAGTTTTGAATGAAGGAGAAAAAGATAGCTTATTTACTTTGTCAGGCCAAGGGGGCCACAGCAGGTTAAAGCCTTAAAGACTGTGCCCCTCTTTGGAAGGGATTAGGAGATGGTTTCATAGGTTGGGGAGTGGAAGATAGGGCTGTAGATAAGAATCAGGGTAGAGGCAAGCTTGCATTGTCTTTCAAAGCTGGTAAATTTAGTGGCCCCAGGACTGGTTTTGCTGGTCCTCCTTCCCAGAATGGAGAATGCTTCAAGTAATTCTTGCTGGGGTTTAGTTGTGCAGAAAGGCTCCAAGATATTATGTATATTCCTTAAGGAGGAACCAGGACCCTGCCCCAAGGCTGCCCCAAGTCTCTGGACAGCTCCTCCCTGGTCTCTGCATCCCTCCCTTTCCTGATGAGCAACTGCCCTTTGGAACTCTGGGAAGGTCCTGGAGGCTGAAGCTTCTTCCCTAAAAACAAGAAGTGGAGGACACAGAAAGGCTTGGGTGCCCAGGAGCCCCACAAGGCACGAGCTTGATTACAAAACCATTAGGGGTGATGCAGCACCCAGAGCCGGGGAGAGTGGGGTACCCCACCTGCACCCCTTAGAGAGTACCAGTGTGGGGAGGCCTGCCCTGCAGTGGGGACCCCCTCCCTTCCTTCCTTAAACCCAACTGGAAGCTAGAGGGCAAGGGAGCCCTTGGCTGTGTCCAGAGAGGCCGTCATCCAAGCCAGGGAGCAGGGCACCGAAAGCTCACAGCCCCGGGGCTCAAGGAAGGTCAGAGGAAGACGGCTGCGGCTGCGTGTCCTCCACCCTCCCCACAGGCAGAGCGGGGCAGGCAGCTAAACAGTGATCGGTAAGTCCAGGCAGAGCCAAAGGGAATCCAGGCAGGAGATGGAAGGAGGGCCGCCCGAGCTCTCTGATTCCTTACACCCTCAAAGAGAGGAGGCGAGGGAGACCGGAGGCCACAGGTAACAACGCTGCTGCCTCCAGCAAGCCGTTTAGGAAGAGCTCCCCTGCCTTTATTTCCTGCAAAACCCACAGATCAAGTTCTTGCTTCCTGCGGAGCAGGGGTGCCGGCGTTCAGGGCCCTGAAGGCGAGGTGGAGACAGGGAGCTTGTTCTCGCTCCCTCATCCCCAGTAAACGCAGAACCCCTCAGACCCGGCTCCACAGCTTTCTTTCAGCTCCGGGCGGGAGCCTGCATTTCTCTGGGCCGCAGCGTCCTCGCCTGGAAAGTGGCAATAATAGCACCCACTTCGGGGGGCGGGGGGGGGAGGGGGGGGCTTGGAGCCGTAAATGTGACAACACGTGGGAAAGCATATGTTCCTCACCAAAGGAAACGGAGGATGGTGAGCAAGTGCCATTTTATGGAATACCCAAAAGGAATACTCGGCTCGAAACGTGTCTGGTTGAAATAACAGGACCTTTCCTTCGCCCCCTAAAGGTTTACAGAGAGTTTTCATGGGCGCCCCGCCTTCGGGCTCCGGAGCGAGCGCGGCGGGAGGGGACGGAGGCTGGACTTTGGGTTGGCGATCAAACAAGTACAGACAGGGAAGAACGTGAGACGTCTGGGAGGGGGACAGGAGGCGTTCGGGTGTAGCAAGGGGATGCTGAGAAGGAGGAACTCGGCGGTGGCAGGGAGTGTGGCGGAGCAGCACCGAGAGGTCAAGTCCAGGTGGGAGGAGTCACCAGGTGGAAGCGGGAGCCTGGAGCCGGAGCAGCACCCCGGAGGGAAGCAGGAGAGGGTGCTCCCTGTGTAAGGCGAGTGCAAGAAAAAGAGAACAAGCCATGTGTTCAGGCAAAGAGAAGAAAATTTATTAGAGGGAAAAGGAGAGGGTGACGGACCCTTGAAAAGAGCCAGCCCCCCACCCCCCACCCCCCATCCCCCGCGTTCTTCTGGCGGGGCCTTCTTTCACCCTGCAGATGGGAAATGAATTCCCTGAAGCAGGGGGGGTGGGGTTCGTTTATCTTTCGCCTGCAGCTGGACTCTGGTGGTCACGTAGTCATGAGAAAGTCGGAGGTTCTCACGGTAGGGTGGGCTCCTAATCTTGAGAAAGCTGGAGGAGTGTAGTGTCCCTCGTAGGGGGGTCTTGTAGTCTTGGGAAAGTAGGTACTAGTGGCGAAAACAGGATGTCCCTTGAACAAGGTGGTCAGTCTCATGGGTCAGCATAATGAGCCATTTTAACAATGAGCCCCCATGCAGCCCCTAACACCCTGTGTGCTGGGTGAGCTGGTGGGAGGGGCCAGATACAGGCCCTGGAGTCCCTGCTCCCAAACACCACATCATGTGTCTTGATGACCACAGACGGGGAGACCCTACCCCAGAGAAGCCCCTCCAAGCTCTTGACCCTGTGCTTTCTCTCTCTGTTGTTCCCTCTGAGCAAAGCCCCAGCCCTGAATCCACCCAGCCATCTGCTTTCATCCTACAGGCTGCTGAGGTCAGCAAGAAAAAATAATACATTTTTGTTGGTCTTAGAGTTCGTACAAATAAATGCATTCCTTCCTTCCTTCATTCAACAACTATTTTTTGAGTACCTACTATTTATAGCCACTATTCTGGGCTGGGGGGGATACATCAGAGAATGAAATGAGCTCCATTCTAGTGTAAAAAGACAACAAAACAAATAAGCAAAATATATTTGCTATGGAGGAAAAGGAAGGAGACTTGGAGGGGCTCAATTTAAAGAGAATAGTCAGGGAGTTCCCACTGTGCCTCAGCAGTTTTAGAACCTGACATAGTGTGTCTCTGAGGATGCAGGTTCAATTCCTGGCCCCGCTCAGTGGGTTAAGGATCTGGCATTGCTGCAGGCTGCGCACAGATGAAGCTCAGATCTGGTGTTGCTATGGCTGTGGTGTAGGCCTGCAGCTTGGATTCAATGCCTAGCCTGGGAACTTCCATATCTGCAGCCAAAAAAAAAAAAAAAAAAGAAAGAAGGAAGGAAGGAAGGAAAGAAAGAAAGAAAGAAAGGGAATAGCCATTGAGGATCTCATCAAGAAAGTGACATCTGAGTAAAGACCTGAAGGAGGTGAAGGAGGGAGCCATGTAGCCATCCGGAGCAAGAGCAGCTGAGGCGGGAGGGTGCCTGGCAGTTTGAGCAACAGCAAAAGGCCAGTGTAGCTGGGGTCGAGGGAGCAAAGGAGAGTAAAAAAGAGGTGGTGATGATCCAGTTGTGAAGTTCCTCCTCCTCAACTGAACCCTTAACATTGTATTTGGTTTCCCTCTTTCAAACCACACTTCAAGTATTTCAAAATTTCACATCCCCTGTACTGATTAGTGTGTAATTGGCCACAAATAGCAGAAAAACCAACTGCAGTGGCTCAAATCATAAGGACCCATTTTATGTACTGGACAAGTGTCTGAAGGTAGTAGGTCCTAAAGCTAGTTTAGCAGTTCACATGTATCAAGAACCCAGGCTCTTCCTGTCTTTTCACTCTGCCATCCTCGATGTGTCTCCTCATGATGATGAGATGGCTGCTGCCGTTCCAAGCCTCACACTCACTCCCAACAGCTTCCTAGGAAATGAAGGCATTAGGCAGAGGAAAACGAATATGTAAAGTGAGAAGACAAGACTGTCTTCTCACATGTCTCTTATCATAGAGGGAAAATTTCCTTAGAGTCCCAGAATATCATCCCTTATGTCTTATTGCCAGATGAGGTCCCATGTCTACTCCTAAGCCAATTGCTAGAAGAGGGGATTAGATGGTCATCATTGGTTTGGACCAATCATGATTCATCTCAGGGCTGGGCACATTGACTCCTGAAGACATTTTGGGCTCTCCTGGCAAAGGAGGAGGAATGCTGCGGGGGAGGTGGTACACAGTGTCTCCACGCCCATCCCAATGCCCATTGCTCCCCTCCCGGAGCATAAAGAAAACAAAGAACTTCAGGCTCCCTCACCTACTCACCTGCCCCCCCCACACACACACATTCCGTCTATCAGCCCTCTGCCTACACTCTGGAGCCCAGTCCCCGGGGCTACTGCTCCGTTGAACTCACTACTGTTCTTCCAAAATCTGCCATTCTACCTGGCTTTCCTGGCCCCACAAACAGCAACACCACCCATTGGTCCAAGGCAGAAAGGTGGGTGGCTTCATAAGCTCTCCCCCTTTCTTACACTCCACATTCCCTCTTTGATCCTCTCCTTCACAGTCCTTCAAGATGTCACCTCCTTCCCATCCTTGCTGTGACTGCTTTGGCTCAGGCCCTGGATCACCACCACAGCCTCTTAACCTGGTCCCTGCCTCCAGGTTCATCTCCCTCCCCAGACAAGGGCTGAGAGTAAAGTGAGTGAGCAAGGCACTTGGAGGGGAGCAAAATATTAGGAGGTGCTCTGTCACTTTGTGTTGCAGCCCTGCTCCCCACTGTCCCCCCTATCGCAACCAGCTGATGCCTCTAAAACACGAATCTGGAGTTCCCGTCGTGGCGCAGTGGTTAACGAATCCGACTAGGAACCATGAGGTTGCAGGTTCGGTCCCTGCCCTTACTCAGTGGGTTAACAATCCGGCGTTGCTGTGAGCTGTGGTGTAGGTTGCAGACGCGGCTCGGATCCCGCGTTGCTGTGGCTCTGGCGTAGGCCGGTGGCTACAGCTCCGATTCAACCCCTAGCCTGGGAACCTCCATATGCCGTGGGAGCGGCCCAAGAAATAGCAACAACAACAAAAAAAGACAATAAATAAATAAATAAATAAAACACGAATCTGAATATGGTGCCGCTTAAGCTCAGAATTACCTAGGAATACCCCTCCGCTTGGTAAGGAATCAAACTCCTTAGAATGGTCCAAAGACCCTACCTGTCTTCCCAGTCTCCTCTCCCCATTCCCTCCAGGCTTCACTCATCCTATTCTTCCTCTTGCATCTTTGCATCCTGATCCTGGGCCTAGAACACCCTTCACCCATTGCCCGTGCTCCCCGAACTCTTTTTCTTTTATGAAATACTTAGGACTTACCTAAAAGGTATAAATAATAATAAAATTAATACCCTCGTATGGCCAGCATCACTCAACTTGAGAAATGAAACATTGGGAGTTCCCGTTGTGGAGCAGTGGAAACGAATCCGACTGGTAACCATGAGGTTGTGGGTTTGATCCCTGGCCTCGCTCAGTGGGTTAAGGATCCGGTGTTGCCGTGAGATGTGGTGTAGGTCACAGACGAGGTTCAGATCCTGCGGTGCTGTGGCTGTAACGTAGGCCGACAGCTGTTGCTCTGATTCAATCCCTAGCCTGGGAACTAGGGATTGAATCAGAGCCAC
The DNA here is from genome assembly GCF_016906955.1 of Phacochoerus africanus. Taxonomy (NCBI): domain Eukaryota; kingdom Metazoa; phylum Chordata; class Mammalia; order Artiodactyla; family Suidae; genus Phacochoerus; species Phacochoerus africanus. The sequence continues at coordinate 34,316,826 of NC_062552.1, read as the reverse complement.
AGGTGCAGCCCTAAGAAGCAAAAAAGAAAGAAAGAAAAGAAAAGAAAGTAATGAAATATTACTGGAGTTCCCTGTGGCTGAGTGGGTTAAGGATCCAACATTGTCACTGCTGTTGCTTTGGTGTGATCCCTGGCCCGGGAATTTCTGCATGCCTTAGGCGCGGCCAAAAAAAAAAAAAAGATCATAGATTACTAAGAAAGATACTTGGCATATGTTTGAGTAGTTAATATACAGTATTGTTTTGAATATTTTGCATGTGTCTGAAACTTGAGGGAAATGGTATCATATGGTTTATATTCCTCTGCAACTTGTTTTTTCATACAATATTGTGAGATTTATCTGTGTTGATGTGTGTAGCTCTAGATCAGAGGTCGGCAAACTTTTCTGGAAGAGACAGACAATAAATATTTAAACTTCTGTTGCAACTACTCAACTCTGCCATTATAATGTGAAAGCAGCCATAGACAATATGTAAATGAGCAAATGTGACTGTGTCTCAGTAGAACTGTAATTACAAAAACAGGCAGCAAGCTGGATTGGGCCAGTGGACTGTAGTTTGCTGAGCCCTGCCTTTTTTTTTTTTTGGTCTCACCCAGAGCACCTAGAAGTTCCTTGGCCAGGGATTGAATCTGAGCCACAGCTGTGGCAACACTGAATTCTCTAACCCACTGCCCTGGGCTGGGGATCGAACCCACACCCCCCTACAGTGACTCAAGCCGTTGTGTTCAGATTCTTAACCCACTGTGGTACAGTGGGAGCTACCCAGAACCCTGCTTTAGGCCATCATTATATAATCACACTATGCTTTATTGATCCATGCTTCTATTGATGGATATAGTCCATTGGATTATTGTTCCCAACTCTTTATTCCACAATTATATAGAACTATACATTCACATCCTGGAGTTCCCACTGTGCTGCAGTGGGTTAAGGATCCAGCATCGCTACAGCTGTGGCATAGGTCACAGCTGTGGCTCTGATTTGATCCTGGCCCAGGAACTTCCATACGCCACCAGGTCCCACTTCCATATGCCACAGGTCCTGGAGTTCCCACTGTGCCACAGTGGGTTAAAGATCCAGCGTTGCTACAGCTGTGGCTTTGATTTGATCCCTGGCCTGAGAATTTTTTTTGCCACAGCCAAAAAAGCCCCTAATTAATTAATTAATTAAAAAATACATTCACATCCTTTGCCATGTAGAGTGGGTGGAGAATATATCCCTGCCCCATTAACTTTGAGTTTGGAATAATGAAATTTAACCAACAGAATACTACCGAATGGTATCACTTGGCTTCTTGCTGCTTTCCATTTGCCATGAGAAGAGCATGCTCGCAGAAAACTGTTGTCCCTTCGGCCTGAGTCCTCAGATGAGTCAGTGCAGACCTGAGCAGGATCACCTCAGCTAACCTGAAATCCTGTTGCTGCAAGGAGTAAATGCTGTGAGTCACTGAGATAGTTTCATGATTATTAGTTACATAGTATTATTGCAGCAGTAGCTGACTAATACAAAGAGTCTTTAAACTATCTCTGATTCTTTGCTGCCGCAACAAATGCATGATTATAATATGTCAATTGGTGCACCAGTGCATTTCAGCTCTTCGAGTTAATGCTGATTTGTTTTCTAAAGTTTTGTACCAATTTATACCAGGAGTTGTTAGAGTTTCCATGGCTCCACATCCTTGTCAACACTTGGTTCTGTCAGTTGTCTGCTGATCTGATGGGTGTGAAATTGCATTGCCTCACTCATCTTTTCCTTTCTCTGAGCCTCCTTCCCTAACTTCTCACCCTGAACTAGGACCATGTTCTCAATTCATCCATAGCTCCTATGATTGCCTCTCTCACAGTAGTGGTAGCATGGCATTGTAGTTATCTTTTAGTCCGTCACCACCCAAAGAGCCCCTGTCCCCTAGCCCCACTTAGAGCTCAAACATAGTAGGCACTTAATAAATAATTGTTGAATGAAGCTTTGAAGAGAAACTTTAATCAGGCTGGTCAGCTCCTGCCCTAGAGGAATAAATGAGCTGAGACAACTAACTCATCACAGGTACAATGCACACATCAAGGTGTGTAAAAGGTCAGAGACTGATTGCCTTTCATGTGGGTGTCTGACTTGCGCTTTGAATGCTACTTGTTTTTATGCTAAAAATGTGATCAGACCAAGGGAGATCTCAGGGGACTAGCAGTAGCTAGAGAAGTGAGTGAAAGCTAAACCCTAAGGGTCTGGGAATGTTTTGTGAGCAAATGCAATCTAAAAAAAGCAGGTTGCTTGCATAGTAAATAGCTAGCATTTGTTGCACACTATTTCAAGCACTTTATACAGATACGGAGCCTCCCAACAACCCCATGGGTGTAAATATCGGAGGAGGAAACAGAAACGTGAATTGCCCAAGATACACAGCTAATGGGTGGAAGACCCGGATTGATGTGAACTCAGGCAGTCTGGCTTCAGGGCCTGAACTTTTAATCACTGTCCTTGCCTGCTGTTCTGGAAACCATCACACACACCCCTAAGGCAACTGCTCTAGAGATCAAGGGACTTGGTGCCTCCCAGAGACCCCCTCTCTGAAGGCTGAGAAGCCCTTTGGATGGCATGGTTTTGTTTGGTCTATCCGAAGGCCAGAGTTCTGAGAGCTCCCTGGGAGGGCATCTCTGCTGCCAGCCAGCGTGAAGGAAAAAAAAAAACACAGGTCTAGGAGCCAGCAGACTTAGGTTTTAATTTCAGCTCGGCCACAGTCTTAGTTTAGGGGTTGTTTTGTTTTGTTTTGTTGTTTTGCTTTTTAGGACCATGCCCACGACATTTGGAAATTCCCAGGCTAGGGTTCGAATCAGAGCTAGAACTGCTGGCCTACACCACAGCCATAGCAACACGGGATCCAAACCACCTCTGCAACCTACACTGCAGCTCACGGCAAGGCCAGATCCCTGACCCACTGATTGAGGCCAGGGATCGAACCCACATCCTCATGGATACTAGTCAGATTCATTTCCACTGCGCCATAATAGGAACACCCAGTTTAGGTTATTTTTTTGTTGCCAGAAGGAAAAAAATTTTAATAACTCAAAACTCCCCAACTGAAGGGGAAAGGTATAAAGGGTGGGCAGTGCTGGGAGGACACCCAAGGGTTGCTCCAGGAGATGGACCATTGCTAGGACTCTGCATCCCTTCCTCTCTGGGCTGAGAACAGCATCTCATTCTGAGGTCAAACATCCACAAGGCACTCTCTCTCACCATTTCTCATAGCCGATGCTTTATACATGCTGCCTGCCTCCCCTCATACTCCTCCATGGGAGCTTCTTTTCATGGAAGAAAGCACAGCTTCTAGCAGTTTCAGGATCACATCCCACCATCTCTGTAACCAGAGCTTAGCTGAGATTTCATTTCCCAGCTAGAGACTAAAAATCTCAGTGAAGGAGTTCCCTGGTAGTATAGTGGTTTAAGGATCTGGCATTGTCACTTGCTCTAGCTCAGGTCACTGCTGTTCTGGGTTTAGTCCCTGGCCTGGGAACTTCTGCATGCCATGGGCAGGACCAAAAAATAAAAATTAAAAATTAATTAATTAATTAAAAGATCTCATGAAGAACTCCTATTGGCCCAGCTTGGGTCATGTGTTCTCTCCTCTGAAACAATCACTATGCCCAGGAGCATGTGGTTCTATGATTGACTCTCCAGCTTGGGTCATATGCCACCCATGTGACCTGTGGGAGTGGGTCTGTTATCAGAAAGGGGTGGGAGACAGTAGAGATGGCAACAAAGATTGGACTCTGGAGGAATCTCTGAAGAGCCAATGGTCACCCCAACCTGTGTCCTCTCCAACTAGTGACCCCCAACCTTTCCTCCTTCTCAATACGCATCTACTAGTTAAAAAAAAAAAATATCACCTGTTAGCTTCATATTCCTGTCTCCTTATTCAGGGTTCAGGTGCTCTTCCATACAGATGGAGGAGTGGGTGTGCCCTCCACTGCAAACCATTTCACTCATGGATGTACCCCAGCTTCCTTGTCTGCAAAATTGGGGTGACTGAGCCTGTCTGACTTTCCTTAAGGAGCTGTGTGAGGACCCATGGAGCTAAAGGATGTGAAAATTGCCTTAGAAAGAACAAAGTGCCATGTTTACAAACACAGGATGTATTTATTGATTTATTTAAACTCCTTTGTGTTCTAAAAAAAGATTTGAGGTAGTTTACCAAGATGCACACACGCAATATGGCAGGATAAAAAAATAAAGTGATGGAGTTCCCATCGTGGTGCAGTGGTTAACGAATCCGACTAGGAACCATGAGGTTGCGGGTTCGGTCCCTGGCCTTGCTCAGTGGGTTTCCTTTGTAGCTCAGCGGTAACAAACCCAACTAGTATCCATGAGGACAGCTGTTGGATCCCTGGGCTTGCTCAGAGGGTTAAGGACCCGGCGTTGCTGTGAGCTGTGGTGTAGGTTGCAGACCCGGCTCGGATCCTGAGTTGCTCTGGCTGTGGTGTAGGCCGGTGGCTACAGCTCCGATTAGACCCCTAGCCTGGGAGCCTCCATATGCCCCAGGAGCGGCCCTAGAAAAGGCAAAAAGACCAAAAAAATAAATAAAGTGGGAAAACAAGTGTAGAAAAAGAGAATAGAGCCAGGGAATACATGGAAACCTGTGCTCAAAACCCCTGAAGTTCAGAGCCGAGCTCCGTCATGAGCAAAAAAGGTATGAAGCATGATCAGTTACAAAAGGTACAGCAGCCATAAGGTAAAAACATATCAGCATGCCAGGAAAGGTCATACAGCTTATCTTGGCACTGACGTCTGATAGAAATTTCTTCTTATCAAGAAAATATTATGGGATGGAGTGACCTGCATATTCAGCAATATTTAGATTCCAGTCCTTTTATTTTCACAATGTCACCAGATATCTACTTCAGGGTCTCATGTAAGTTCATCATCTATTTATGATTTGATTTAATTTAGTTAAAAATTACTGGATACTAACAGAATAGTAAGTAAAAAACCATTCTTTTCATCTCTTTTGCTGTTTTCTCTATGGGGAAATGAGGTTGTGTGCAAGGAGTGGTACATGAATTCCCCAATGAAGGATGGGACAAAAAAGTTGGAGCATCTTGGCTTAGCTGAAACATAAAAATCACTAAGACATAAAACTGATCCAAGCAGGCCATAAAGACACGGCTGCCTTTGCCTCAGAACCTGGGCTATAATCTGCTGTCCTGGAACAAAATTCAAACATAAATCAGCCTCCACTGTATTTTTAACCACCTACGAAATTCTTCATTTCCTGCCCGAAATGCTTCTGACAGTGAAAGATTCCACTCTCCCCCACTCCTGCTCTGAGAAGGTGCCCTCGAGGCAGGTGGGGAGGTGTCCCAGGTCTGGGCCCCGTGGTCAGGTTAGCTCAGGATGGGACAAGGCATAGAAGAAAGGACCTAAAGTTCTCCATGACAAATAAGCCAGGGATGTGGGTAGCCTATGCAGTGCTTTTGTGCAGAGCGGAAAAGGACATCCTCTATAGGCACAGGAAGCCTTTCGGTTCCCATCTGGGGTGCCCTCTCCCCCATCTTCATCAAACCCAATCTCATTTATCCTTCAGGACCCATAGCCTCCACAAAGCCACCCCCCCCCCCAATACTCACAGCATCCTCATTTTTTCTGAGCTCCTAATGCATCAACAGGAAGTACCAGACAGCTGGCTTTTAATTATATGTTGTCTGGCATTCACTATTTCATGTTGTCAGTCTGTCTCTTTAACTAGATTGAAGATGTCTTGAGGGTAATGATTGGTTCTTATTTTATATGTCTACCTACAGCCAATGAGGCTGCCTTACATCTGGGCACCTAACAACAAGGTCACTAAAAACAGAATCGTAGGGTGGCTAAGCTGTCTAGTTCTCCCCCCGCAGTGCCCATTTCACAGACAAGGAAATTGAGAGCCAAAGAGATCTGACCTACCCAAGGTCATATAGTGAGAACTTAACCTTAGCCAGGAATGAACCCAGTTCTAAATGCCAATACAGTGCTCAATTTCCCTTAAAAACTTAGCTCAAAAACTCCCAAATGGACAGTTCAGGACCACAGTTCACTGGAGAACAAAGACAGACAGACATACAGCTGGCCCACAGTAATCCATCTGCGTGTGGGCGGAATCTTCAGCACAAAGCCAGGCCAAGCTGCCAGCAAACAGCCCCCATGGGAATCAAAGCTGGTTTTTATATGTATCAGGGATGAAAGGACCTCAGTGGGACCTCAGTGGGTTACCTGGGGTTCTTTCAGCCTCCCCAGCGCCACAGGGATCACCACCATCTGTAACCTCTGGGCACCGAGACCAGTAATTGATGGTCTCATCAGGAAGAACAAGTAGAGAGGTGGAGAAGGTGTCTCCTCTCTGAAGAGAGACACTTGTGCATGTTGGTGGCTGCCTTTTGTGGTAAACTATGCATCCTGCACAGGTATTTGCTCCCAAACTCCTAGCAACAGATGCTTTACAACAATGTCAAAGCTGATAGAAACCAGCATCAAAACAATACCAAAAAATACAAGTGGCAACAATTGTTAAGTGAGTTGTTGAAAAGCTTAGTTCAGCTGACTCTCTCCTGGTTATTCACAAGCCACAGCACCAACCACTTGGTAATTCTCAAAATGACCCAGTAAGTCGGACACAACAAGCTTGTTTTATGGTTGTGGAAACCAAAGCTCAGTGAGTGTAAGTATCTTGCCTCAAATCACACTCTACGTAGCAGAGCTGGGACTGCAATCCAGGCTGGCCTCGCCACAAGTCCCGCTTTCACTAAAACCCATGTAGGCTTGCATTCCAACCCCATGTCAAGTATTTTGTCCCACTGTCAGAACCTTGTAGGAAAAGGTTTGGTTTGGAAAATCTGAGGCTCTTTGAGGAGAAGGATGCCAGCTCTGCCCATCATTTCCTGGGGAATAGGGAAGAGTGACAAGGGACTGACATGAAGTATACCCAGATCTCTGTGGCTTTTTCCTGGTGCCAAACAAACGCAGAAGGAGCCACTTTTAAAAGAACACAGTGTTTTTCCTTCTCTTCTCACCTCCCCTGGGCCTGTGCCTGTGATAATTGGCAAGCACAGAGTCTGGTTTTTCTGGGATTGGAACCAATGCTGTGAGGAGTGTTCTGACAATAAATGCTGTTGATTGACACTTGATGGACAATGTTCTTGAGTAAGTTTTTCCTGGGCTGGGTTTCTAGCTGAGAACTGCACTAAACAACTGCTCAGCAGCGTGCTTCCTGGTCAAACAGAATTTACTGCACTTTCCCTCCGTGGGCCTCAGTCAGGCAGCCAGGCGAGATTGTATCTCAGGTCCCTTCCAGCTCCATCATTCAATGACTCTATCAAGAAGAGAACACAGATCCGAAAACACTTTTTTTCCCCAAACACAGAGTTGGGGTTATTATTCACACACAGAAACACAGACTCCAACAGAGAGATAACCCGTCAGAAAATAAGGAGCTTCAGTTCCAGTCTTATAGTCTTTGACCCAATAATTCCACTTGTGCGAATTTATCTTAAAGGAATAATTCAGCCAGGGCTATGTACACAAAAAATGTCTGCTTTAGCATTATTTGGAGGTAATGTCTGATAAAATAATATCCAATGTAAGAATGGGATATATTCATTTGGTGGCATATACAGCCATCACAAATGATGATTTCAAGGTGTGGGGAAATGTCTGTTTCAAATTGCAGTTCAGTATCCATTAATTATGAGATAAGCTTAATAAGTATCCTGTCACCAACCTATTTTTTAATTAAATAGACTAGAAAATATTTGAGAGCATTGCAGGTGGTAAAATTGCTTATCAGGAAATTTTGGTGTAGCGTATATGAGTAACTGGGACATCACACAATTTTTTTTTTAAATCGTCAGATCACAAAGCATTTCAAAGAGTCTACATCATTAGGATTACAACGGTATAAAATACTGTGACTGAGACCAAGCCTGGAAGGAAATACTCAGAAACAAAGCTAGACCTGTGTTAGGAGTGGTAGGATTTTTTTTTTTTTTTTTTTGGACGTCCCTGTGTCAAGTGGAAGTTCCTGGGCCAGGATCGAACCAGCACCTGGGCCGCTGCAGTGATCCTTAACCCCCTGAGCCACATGAGAACTCCAAGAGTGGTCGGATAAAGGATGCTGGCTTTTCACTTAAAAGTTTTCTATGATGTTTGTAGGCTGTTCTTCCGACACAACAAGAAAAATGAGTACAAACAAGACACAATGGAGAAACAACAACAGAAAGTCATTAACATCCTCAAAGGCGAAGGGGCTCATGGAGGCACAGCGCTTCAGGATGGGCCTTGAAGGTTGAAAAGAACTTGACAGAATTAAAGGGTGGGAGTTGGCCTCGCACTGAGCGGGGTGGTTACAAAAAGGATGAAGGACACGAAGGAGATGGGGTGAAAGAAAAAGACCCTTTCTGTGCGGTAAAGCGGCTTTCTTTTAGTAAGAAAAGGGGCAGCTCCACCCCTGGGCGGGCCATTGTTCCTCCCGCGCCAATGGGCTCATTCTCTTCCCGCCGCCCCCTAGCTTGAAGCCTCAAATAGTGGTTCCCCTCACAAACATGGCCGCGCCCAACCGGCTACGCCCCTCAATAAGATGGCGACCGCCAGTAGTCCCGCGGCCAGCCATCTCGATGGCCAATGAGAGAGAGGCACGAGGGTTTGCGCATGCGTAATGCTACTGGTGGGCGCGTCCAATAATGACTCGGAGATCCCAGCAAGTAACATGACCAAAAAGAAGCGGGAGAATCTGGGCGTCGCTCTAGAGGTGAGGGGAGAAATGGGGGGTGGGCCACACGGTTAACTGCCTTCTCTCCGTGCGGGGGTAGTGGGTCCTCCCGGTTGCAGGTTGGAGGAGTGGATGAGGGGAGGAAGTGAGGGCGACGTGAATTTGCGAGAGGGCCGCGAGGGTGGTGAGGGGGCCGCGAGGGTGGTGAGGGGGCCAGATGGAGTGCCCGGAGGTGAGGAATACGAGGATCCGAAGGTTGGAGAGCCTGAGGGGCCACAGGGGTTGAGAACAGAAGGTGAGAGTACGAGACGCGGAGATCCGTGTCTCTTCCCCTCTGGAGGAAGGGGAGCCCCAAGGAGAGCGAGACAGAAATCAGGGGGCCCTGATGGGCGACTTTTAAATGAGGGGAACCCTAAAGGGGCTTGTACTTCGTGGTGAGGGTTTCCCAGAGGGGTAGAGACCTGTAAATGAGGGGACCCGGAAAGGTGGGGATGCCCATACTGTTTAATCTGTTACCGATGGCTTAACTGCCCCCTGAGATGGGAAGTATTTCCTCTGGGGTACTGAAGCGTGTCGCTTAAAAATTATACTATGGGAACCTGTGGGAATTTGTGGAGAATTCTGGAATGGTGATGTTCCCAAAGAGCTTACAAATAATTGACTGCACATGGAAAGGGAAGAAAATTGATGTCTATTGAGCAACTGGCCTTTGTTACTCTATTTGCATTCTTGGTTAACCCTCACTACAAGCCTGTGAAATTTTTATAGATGGGGAAACTGAGGTTCCAAGTAGAGTCCAGGTTGAAGGGGTTGAAGCATGGAGAATCAAGCCCAGGTGATTTGCCTCCTGGTGCATCTTGTTTCTCTTGTGTTACAGTTCCTTTAAATCACCCTCCCAGGAGTTGCAAGAAAGATACTGGATAATTGTCTTGAGCTTATTACTAGTTCATCAGTTCTCAGTCTTAAAAATGCATGAAGAAACGTCTTGTTAAAAATGGACAGTTGAATTCTCTTCTATCTTGAGTAATTTAGTAGGACTTGGGTGTGTGTTTTTAACAAAGAATCTACATTTTTTTTCTTTCTTTTTTTTTTAAGAATCTACATTTTTAACAAGCTACACGCATGCTTATGCAGGTTTTAGTATCACCCCTTGAGAAATACTGGCGTACTTGGTGGGAAAAAAGCTTGATGGAAAAGTGAATCACCTTGTAAAAGAAAATTCAGATGCAAAAAAGAGATGACACTCTTAGCGGAAAGGGCATAGGCTTTATAGCCTGTATTAGGACACGATAAGCTGCTATAACAGAGAAACCCCAAAATTCAGTCAGTGGCTTCAAGAACAAGAAAATTGTTTGTTTGTTTTCCTAACAGGCTAGAGCAGGGATTGGCAGGTGTTGTCTGTAAAGGATCAGAGAGTGACTGTCTTAGGCCTTGTCGGCCATATGGGCTCTGTTGCAACTACAGTTGATCCTCATTATTAGCAGATTCTGTATTTGTGAATTTGCTTGTTAAAATGGGTTTGTAACCTCTAGACCAATACTAGAAATGCTTCCACAGTAATTAACTGAAAGTGGCGAGATTTGATTCATCCGACCAAGGCCCACGTGGCCAGTTCAGGTAGAAGAAGGCTATGTCTTTTTCCACTCTTCTTTGTGCTGCAAATAAGTATCCTTTTTCTCATCTCTAATGCCAAGTTTCCTGCCTTTTTGTGCTTTTTTGTTGGTGATTTTGTTGTTTAAAATGGCCCTCAAGTGTGGTGCTGAAAAGCTGTTCAGTTTTCCAAGGTGCAAGAAGGCTATGACATGCCTTATGGAGAATGTGTTTTAGATAAGCTTTCTCAGGCATGAGTTATGCTGCTGTTGGATGTGAGCTCAGTGTCAGTTAATCAACTATATATTATATAAGGTCTCTTTAAACAGAAACACACACAAAACAAAGTTTTGTATTGATCAGCTGATTAAAATGTTGTGACCAGAGGCTCACAGGAACCTAACCTGGTTCAGTATTTGCTAATTCATTGTTGGCAACTTTACAGAACATAACTACCACTAATAATGAAAGTCAACTACACTCGGATAGGTGATCTTAGCACAGAAGCAGCCCTGGGAAATATATAAATTAATGAGTGTTTCAGGAGTTCCTGTTGTGGCTCAGTGGGTTAAGAACCTGACATAGTGTCCGTGAGGATGCCAGTTTGATCCCTGGCCTTGCTCAGTGGGCTAAGGATCTGGCATTGCTGCAAGGTGTGGCGTAGGTCGAAGATTCACCTTGGATCTGCTGCGGCTGTGGTGTAGGCTGGCAGCTGCAGCTGATTCAACCCCTAGCCCAGGAACTTCCATATGCCACAGGTGCGACCATAAAAAGAAAATAAGTATAAAGCTTTATTTACATAAACGTATCATGAACTATGTTTGGCCCATATGCCATAGTTTGCCATTCCCTGGTCTCGAATACCCGGACAGTAGTGGCTCTGGCCATCCCCCAGGGCCATGTTGTCACCTCATTAATAAAACTAGATCGTACCCCCATTGAGGTGTCTACTGCCAGGGAAAAAGAGTGGAGGAAGCACACCCACTGTTTTAAGAATATTGGGCCCAGGAGTTCCCATTCTGATGCAGCAGAAATGAACATGACTAGGAACCATGAGGTTGCATGTTCGATCCCTGGTCTCAGTCAGTGGGTCAAGGCTCTGGTGTTGCTGTGAGCTGTGGTGTAGGTCGCAGATGCGGCTCGGATCCTGCGTGGGTGTCACATAGGCGGGCAGCTGTGGCTCTGATTAGAAGCCTAGCCTCAGAGCCTCCATATGCCAAGGGTGTGGCCCTAAAAATAAAACAACAACAACAACAAAAACAGAAGGAGAATATTGGGCCCAAGTGCTCACTTTGCATCAACAAAGATGTAGCTAGGATGCAAAGCCTCACTTACTGCAAGGGCCAGCTGGGAAATACATTCATCAGCTAGGAGGACATGTGCCCAACTATGGCTCCATTACTGTGGAACAACGGGCAAGTGTGTTTTAGTGGACAGCCTGAGTCTCCCCAGCAGACTGCATTTACCTGACAGTGTAGTTTTGGGGATTAAATGAGGCAATATATGTAAAGTGCCTCGCACATGCAGCACAGGGTGGATAACAGTGCTTTCTTATCAGCAGCCTGTGTAGTTCTTTTGCATCCTTCCATCATAGCTAAGTCATCCCCCTTTTTTAGACTTTAGTTTCCTCATCTGTAACATGAAGAACTTGAATTTCACCAGGGGTTAGACTCACTCACTGACTGTGGTCCAAATCTCAATCATAGATAATCATGTGTTTTCTTTGGCTGACATGTTGTTTTTTTAACTCAATGAATTTTATTTATAGTTGTACAACCATCATCACAACCCAGTTTTACCTTTCCATCCCAAACCCCAGCCTATCCACCACTCCCCACCACCAACCTGTCTCCTTTGGTAACCATAAGTTTTTCAAAGTCTATGAGTCAGTTTCCATTCCACAAAGAAGTTCATTGTATCCTTTTTTAAGATTCCACATGTAAGTAATATCATATGACATTCGTGTCCCACTAACTTCACTCAACATGGTAATTTCTAGGTCATATTGCTGCAAATGCCATTATTTCATCCCTTTGAATGGCTGAGTAATATTCCATTGTGTTTATCTACTACATCTTCTTTATCCACTCCTCTGTCAATAGACATTTAGGTTGTTTCCACGTCTGGGCTATTGTATACAGTGCTGCAGTGAACATTGGGGTACAGGTCTTTTCAAGTCAAATGGGTTTCTCTGGATAGATGCCCAGGAGTGGAATTGCTGGATCAAATGATAATTCTTTTTTTCAGTTTTCTGAGGAATCTCCATACTCTTTTCCACAGTGTTTGCACCAATTTACATTCCCACCAATGGTGTAGTAGGGTTCCCTTTCTCCCGCCCTCTCCAGCATTTATTGTTTGTAGACTTTTCGATGACGGCCATTCTGGCCGGTGTAAGGTGGTACCTCATAGTAGTTTTAATTTGCATTTCTCTAATAATTAGTGACGTTGGACATCTTTTCATGTGTTTCTCGGCCATCTGCATGTCGTCTTTGGAGAACTGTCTGTTTAGATCTTCTGCCCGTTTTTTGATGGGGTTTTTTGTTTTTCTAGTATTGAGCTGCAGGAGGTGTTTATATATTTTGGAAATTAATCCCCTGTCAGTCACTTCATTTGCAAATACTTTCTCCCATTCTGTGGGTTGTCTTTTTGTTTTGTTTAGGGTTTCCTCTGCTGTGCAGAAACTTTTAAGTTTATTTAGGTCCCATTTGTTTATTTTTTGTTTTTATTGTCATTACTCTGGGAGATGGATCTGAGAAGATATTGCTGTGGTTTGTGTCAGAGTGTTTGACCTATGTTTTCCTCTAAGAGTTTTATAGTATGTGGTCTTATATTAGGTTTTTAATCCATTTTGAGTTTATTTTTGTGTATGGTGTTAAGGATTGTTCTAATTTCATTCTTTTACATGTAGCTGACCAATTTTACCAGCACCACTTATTGAAGGGACTATCTTTTCTCCATTATACAATGGAGACTGTTGCCTCCTTTGTCATAAATTAGTTGACCATAGGTGCATGGGTTTAATTCTGGGCTTTCTATCCTGTTCCACTGATCAGTGTTTGTTTTTGTGCCAGTTAGATACTGTTTTGATGACTATAGCTTTGTAGTATAGTCTGAAGTCAGGGAGCCTGATTCCTCCAGCTCCATTTTTCTTTCTCAGGATGGCTTTGGCCATTCTGGGTCTTTTGTGCTTCCAAACAAATTTTAAGATATTTTGTTCTAGTTCTGTGAAAAATGTCCTAGGTAATTTGGTAAGGATTGTGTTGAATCTGTGGATGGCCTTGGGTAGTATAGCCTTTTTTTCTTTTTCTTTTTTTTTTTTTTTTTTTGCTTTTTAGGGCCCCACCTACAGCATATTGAAGTTCCTAGGCTGGGGGTTGAATCAGAGCTACAGCTACCGGCCTACACCACAGCTCATACAACACTGGATTGTTAACCTACTGAGTAAGGCTGGGGATCCAACCCCCTTCCTCATGGTTTCTAGTCGGATTCGTTAACCACTGAGCCACAAAGGGAGCTAGTACGTAGTAGTCTCTTATCCTTTGTATTTCCGTGATGTCTGTTGTAACTTTTCCTTTTTCCTTTCTAATTTTATTGATTTGAGTCCTCTCTTTTTTTTCTTGATAAGTCTGGCTAAGGGTTTGTCAATTTTGTTGATCTTGTCAAAGAACCAGCTTTTAGTTTCATTGATTTTTTCTATGGTTTTCTTCATTTCTATTTCATTTGTTTCTGCTCTGGTCTTTATGATTTCTTTCTTTCTGCTAACTTTAGGTCTTGTCTGTTCTCTAGCTGCTTTAGATGTAAAGTTAGGGTTTTTTTTGTGGGGAGGGGTTGAGCTTTTTCTTGTTTCCTGAGGTAGGCTTGTATTGCTATACATATCCCTCTTAGAACTGCTTTTCCTGCATCCCATAGATTTTGGAGTGTTGTGTCTTTGTTGTCATTTGCTTCTAGGTATTTTTTAACTTCCTCTTTGATTTCTTCAGTGATCCACTGGTTGTTTAGTAGCATGTTGTTTAGTCTCCATGTGTTTGTGTTTTTTGTAGTTTTTTTCTTGTTGATATCCAGTCATATAGTATTGTGGTCGGAAAAGATGCTTGATATGATTTCAGTTTTCTTAAATTTACTGAGGCTTGATTTTTGGCCCAGAGGGTGATCAGTCCTAGAGAAATATACTGTGTGTACTTGAGAAGAATGTGAATTCTGCTGCTTTTGGATGGAATGTCCTATAAATATCTATCAAGTCCTTCTGGTCTAATGCTTCATTTAGGGCCTGTGTTTCCTTTTTGATTTTCTGTCTGGATGATCTGTCCATTGCTGTAAGTGGGATGTTATTGTGTTATAGTCAGTTTCTCCTTTTTAAGGTTGTTAGAAGTTGCCTTATATATTGAAGTGATCCTATGTTGGGTGCATATATATTTACAATTGTTGTATCTTCTTCTTGGATTGATCCGTTGATCATTATGTAATGTCTTCTTTGTCTCTTATAATATTCTTTATTTTAAGGTCTATTTTGTCAGATATGAGTATTGCTACTCCAGTTTTCTTTTGATGCCTGTTTGCATGGACTATTTTCTTCCATCCTCTCACTTTCAATTTGTATATGTCCATAGAAGTGGAGTGGGTCTGTTTTGTATCCATTCAGCCAGTCTTTGTCTTTTGGTTGGGGCATTTAGTCCATTTAAATTTAAGGTAATTTTTTCTTTCTTTTTTTTTTTACTTTTTAGGGCTACACCCACAGCATATGGAGGTTCTCAGGCTAGGGGTCGAATTGGAGCTATAGCTGCTGGCCTGTGCCACAGCCACAGCAATGCCAGATCCAAGCCACATCTGCGACCTACACCACAGCTCACGGCAGTGCCGGATCCTTAACCCACTGAGCGAGGCCAGGGATCAAACCTGCAACCTCATGGTTCCTGGTCGGATTCATTTCCACTGACAGGCACT
This sequence comes from Phacochoerus africanus, assembly GCF_016906955.1. Taxonomy (NCBI): domain Eukaryota; kingdom Metazoa; phylum Chordata; class Mammalia; order Artiodactyla; family Suidae; genus Phacochoerus; species Phacochoerus africanus. The sequence continues at coordinate 34,301,567 of NC_062552.1, read as the reverse complement.
CCTAAGGTAATTACTGATATGTATGTTTCTTATGCCATTTTATTAACTGCTTTGGATTTTTTTTTGTTGCTCTTTTTTCTTCCATTCTCTTATGGTTTGATGACTATCTTTAGTGTTGTATTTGAATTGCTTTTTTGTATTTGTGTATCTATTGTAGATTTTTGGTTTGCACTTACCCTGAAGTTTTGATATAGAAGTGTGTGTGTGTGTGTGTGTGTGTGTGTGTGTGTGTTTTAAGTTGTTGGTCTCTTAATTGCAAGTGTATCTCCAGGGTCCTGCATTTGTACCCTCCTCACGATTTTCTGGTTTTAGTAGCATATTTGTTCATGGATGATTCCCTACCTTTACCGTATGTATGTATATATATATATATGCTTTACTGGTGAGCCTTGTCATTTTTGTTTCTAGTTGTGGCCTTTTCTGCCTAGAGAAGTTCCTTTGGTATTTGTTGTAAAGCTGGTTTAGTGTTGCTGAATTCTCTTACTTTTGCTTATCTGTAAAGCTTTTGATTTCTCCTTCAAATCTGAATGAAAGCCTTGCTGGGTAGAGTAATCTTGGTGGGAGGTTTTTTCCTTTCATCACTTTTAAGTATACCGTGCCACTCCCTTCTGGCCTGCAGAGTTTCTGCTGAAAAATCGGCCAATAACCTTATTGGGGTTTTCTTGTATGTTATTTGTTTCTTTTCCCTAGCTGTTTTAAATATTTTCTCTTTGTCTTTAATTTTGGTCAGTTTGATTAATATGTGTCTTGGGGTGTTCCTCCTTGGGTTTATTTTATATGGTACTCGTTGTGCTTCCTGGATTTGAGTGAGTGGTTCCTTTTTCATGTTAGGGAAGTTTTTGGCTATTATCTCTTCAAATATTTTTTTGTCCCTTTCTCTCTTCTCCTTCTGGTACCCCTATAATACGGATGTTTGTGTGTTTAAGGTTGTCCCAGAGTTCTCTTAGATTGTCATTTCTTTTCAGTCTTTTTTCTCTTTTCTGTTCCACATCAGTGATTTCCACTAGTCTTCCTCCACCTCACATATTCATTCTTCTGCCTCCTGTATTCTGCTGTTGGTTGCTTCTAATGAATTTTTTATTTAAGTCATTGTATTTTGCATTTCTGCTTGCTTAAGCTTTAAATCTTGTATTTCTTTGCTCAGTGTTTGCTGTAATTTATCAATCTTTGCCTCCAGTTTATTTCCAATGTCTTGAATCATTTTCACTATCATCAGTCCAAAGTCTTTTTTCCTGGAGGCTGATAATCTCCAGATCACTTAGCTGTTTTTCTGGGGTTTTTTCTTGCTGTCTTATCTGAGTTTTAGTTCTCTGCCTTTTCATTTTTGTATAGGTTTTTGGTGTGGTCTCTCTCTCTCTCTTTTTTTTTCCTTTATTTTTTTAATCTTTTTTATTTTTTTAATTTTTTAATTTTTATTTTTTTCGGTGTGGTCTCCTTTTTGCAGACAATAGAGTTGTAGCCTCTCTTGCTTCTGACGGCTACCCACCTTGTGGCTGAAGTTGGTACCGGGGCTTGCTGTAGGCTTCCTGATGGGAGGGACTGGTGCCTGCCCTTTGGTAGGTAGAGCTGATTCTTATCCCTCTGGTGGGTGGGGCTTTTTCTCTGGGTGCAATTAGAAGTGGCTGTGTGCCTGGGATCCTTAAGCAGCAAGTTTACTGATGGGTGGGGCTGTGATCCCACCTGGATTATTGTTTGGCTTGGGGCTTCTCAGCGCTGATGGGTGGGGCCAGGTTTTCCCAAAATGGCCACCTCTAGAGGAACACATGCTGATGATTATTCCAGAGAACTTTGCCTCCAATGCCCTTCCCCTAAAATGAGCCACGGTCACCCCCTGTTTTCCTAGGAGATCCTTCAAGAACTGCTGTCAGGTCCAACCCAGATTCCTATGGAGTCTCTGCTTTGCCCTGGGACCCAGTGCACATGAAAGCCTGTGTGCGCCTTTCAAGATGGGGTCTCAGTTTCTCCCAGTCCCATGGAGCTCCTGCACACAAGCCCCACTGGCCTTCAATGCCAGATGTTGCAGGGGCTCAGAACTCTCACTCCCGTAGGTGAGTCTCTGTGATACAGTTACTTTCCAGCCTGTGGGCTTCCCAACTGGGAGGTATGGGGTTGCTTATATCATGTAATTGCTCCCACGCCTTGATGTGCCCTCCTCTTTGTCTTCTGCAGTAGGATATCTTTTTTGAAAGTTTGCAGTCCATTTGGTTGAAGGTTGTTCAACAGTTGGTTGTAATTTTGTTGTTTTTATGAAAGAAGGTGAGCTCCAGTCCTTCTACTTTTCCATCCTAATCCCATCCTTGACATGGGTTTTAGGCAGTGTTTTGAATTTGGTGGGGTGCATGCTTTCCTAGTGGCTTATACCAGTCACATTCGCCCACCCACTTATTCTTTCTTTATGGTCACACCTGCAGCATATGGAAGTTCCCAGGCTAGGGGTTGAATCTGAGCCACAGCTGTGACCTATGCCATAGCAGCTGTGGCAACGCCAGATCCTTTAACCCACTGTGCCAGGCTGGGGATTGAACCTGTGCCTCCAAAGTAACCTGAGCTGCTGCAGTCAGATTCTTAACCCACTGTGCCACAGAAGGAACTCCTTGCCCACTTTTTTTAACCTACCAATATCAATATATTTACATTGGTCATCTTGGGGTCTAGGTTACCTTTTGCTTGGATATTCTAATGTTTGAGCTCAGCAGCTGTGCACCCGAGAAAAACTTGGCACCTGGCTGTCCTCCTCACCTTGTTCCTCCTTTGCCCTCTGTGGGTCTGAGTACTGAATGTGTGCTGGTGCTCAGAAGCAGTAGATATTGTCCTGTTATTAAAAGTCGTGTGCTCAGAGCCAATGAAGTGGTGATTTAATCAAAAATGTTTGTTAATCTGATGAGTGCGATAAAACCCCCACAAGTGAGTGATCTCAGCCCCTGCAAACAGTCTTCTCTTGTTGTAGTGAAGCAATTACTGAGCAGGTGGAACTCCCCCTGAGGGCTGGCTCAGGCCAGCTGTCCTGGGCAGTCACCTCTCCAGACACCAAGGCACCTCCCAACCTCCCCTCCTTGTGGCTCCTCTCAAGGCCTTTTTATCAGACTCATTTGCCACCTTGTGAAATCTCAGACTTGGGAAAAACTGGCTATGAGTCTTCTTCTGAATAACAAGGGAGAATTATAATTCAGATGAGAAAATCACTGCCTCTGGTACTCTTTTTCAAGTTGTGTGGGTGGATGAAAAGGTTGTATTTCAGTCTAAACTCATAGGATTCTAGCTGAGGGAAAGGTTGCATTTCTGTCTAAACTGAAAGGATTTGGGCTGATGTGAGGCCTGTTTTTTAATACCTGATAGTAATGAGCTGTTACTTAGTCATTGTACTTTTTTCCACAGCTGGGCCATTCAATGAGGTGTCTTTAGATGTTCCAACAGCCACTTGGTTTTAAATCAACACATGCAATGTCTTAGCTAATGTCATAAAGGGGATAAATCTGTTGGATTTGGTCTTTAGTACAGAAATCTATCAGTTTGGAAGGCTTTTAGCTACAAGTTACAGAAAAATGACCTCAGTGACCTAAGCAAACAGGAGTATACTTTTTTTCCCCATCACAAGAAATTTGGAGGGAGGTGGCTACTGGCTTTGGTTCAAAACCTCAGCTATGTCAGGGCTGGTAATTCTGCATTCTCTTAGCTGTTTCCTCTTAGTCACAAGATAGCTGCCACAGCTCCAGTCATCATATCCAACTTTAAGTCAGGAAAAAAAGAAAATAGAACTGTGATTCTCTTTGTCCCTTTTATCTGCAAAGCATAAGCTCTCCCAGGAGTCTCCCAGCTGACTTCTGGAACATCTCATTGGCCAGAACTGGTTCCTGACCACCTCTAGCTGCAGTGAGTCTGGGAAGGCATCTGTTGAGCTTTTCTAACCTCAGTGGAAGAGGCAGACAGAGGGAAGAGGGGTTGGGAATCAACATTGGCTAACTAATAGTATCTGCTAGAGGGAATAAAAGTTAACGGGAGTCATTTAAAAATCACTGGAATTCTTATCGGAAAAAGAGGCCAGGATCAGTGAAAATGAAGGAGAGGTTGTAGGTAGGTTGAGAGGAGAAAATAGCCCAGGAATGATGAGCAGCAGCAGGAGAAGAGCCTGGATACTTATAATTATTTGCATAACATCAGCCACTGCTATGAGTTCCCTGAGAGCAGGGAGGGACAGAAGCACTGAGTGTGGATGAAGACAGCCTCCGATTATGGAACAGGCTGTGGGCAAGGCTAATGGGAACCTACCAATTTTCTGAAACAAAAGATAGAGGCAGCCGAGTGGACCATCAGTAAGTATTTATAGAATTGGCTTGAGTGGCTAGAGGGGCATTTGAACCCTCACCTCTGACTTCTGGGCCCAGCAGAGGGGTTTGTTGGTCAGAGGTCAGGAGGCCACAGTGGAGCAGGCAGCTGGACCCCATCTTGCTGGGAGCCGCCCGGCCCGGGGCTGGGAGAAAGGCTTGCAGCAGGCAGGCACTGTTCAAGGGTGGCTGACCATTAAATGAGCCTCACCTGCTGCCAGGCACAAGCGGCAGGTCACCACTGGGCAGGTGATTTCTCTCGGCAGCCTGCGTCTGGCCCCACTGCACTTGACGGGGGTCAGGAGACTAAAACCTCATTACCTAACGCGGCTGGATGTCAGCATGTGTGGAGTGGCTGTTTGCCAGCATCTTAATTAATGAATTCATAAGACGCAGGGTGGATGCCAATTCTTGAAAAGTGCTTTGAGCCTTTCAGCAATGAAGAAGCTTTTGCTAATTTATCAAAAGCAATATATTGGGGGAAAGAAGAGAAAACAAACCCCAAACAACGTTCTGGCCCAGGGACAGCTGCTCAAGGCTTCAGGCGAGGACTGGCGTGGCTCTGCTCACAGGGCTGCTCAGCAGGCCAGGTGCTCTCAGAAGGCCTTGGAGCTTGCGTGGGCTTCAGCAGGGCCCCTGCCTTGCTGACCTGGGACAGGAGGTGACGCTCCAGAGAAATGACAAGCCCCTTGGCTCTCTGCTTTTCCTGAGATCGTTCATTGATTAAAAACGGAGGTTTTCTCTCTTCATCTGCCTATCCTGAGAAAGAAACTTCTGATGATTCAGGCCCCATGGTGAAGGTTTTTGTTCTCTGCCCCCACAGAGAAACATCCCGTAACCAGTGTCCGGGTAATCGGGCCTTTGGGCTTTGAGGCTAGTCACCTGGAAAATCAGAGCCTGTGACCCCTGTGACTTGGCTGTGTGGCCTCCAGGCCCCAGATGGGGAGCCCCTGCACTCTTGCCACAGACCATCTGGGCAGGTGGGCTGGCTTCTCTGCCCATTATAATAAACATCCCAGGGCCTCCCCGATGTGTGAAAACGAGTGGATTTGCAGCAGTCCAGTCCCCGGACTGCTGGGCTGGAGATGAAACAGCTGACACCACTCTCTGGGCTATGAGTTGTTGGCAAGTGAGAAGAAAGGCTTTGGGGAAAGAAGGGCTTATCGGGCTCAGCTAGCCCACCTTTCTCCTTCTCATAACCAAGTCCATGTTGTGTGTTGTGTGCGTTTAGAGCACGCTTTGGCAGCAGAGGTGATTTGGGGGAGGTGCCCGGGTGACTGCGACGCTGGGAGTTGGAGGGTAATTGCCTTGTGTGAGGATAGATACTGGGCTCTCGCCTCACTGTCTCCAAGTGGCTTTCAATCAGGATCTTCCCTCACAGTGAGTATCTGTTATGTGGACAGAAACCGAGTGACGCTCTTGTACAAGATTATTCAGAGTAGAGGATCCAGTAAAGCCAGATCAACAAGCTTCGATGGGCTTCAGCTGGGATGTGGGATGATTTTGTTCCACAGAACGCTTCTTTGTCATGAATGTTTTCACGAGGGATTTTGGAAGAAGAGCTTGAAGTGGTAGACGGAGCTTAAGCTCTGAAGCAGAAAAACTCAAATTCAGACCCCAATTCTGCCACTTCCCAGTAACACGACCCAGGGCAGGTTGCTTAAATTCTCCATGCAGGAGTTTGCTCCTCTGTGAAATGGGGACAGTCCCTTCCTTGCACAGCTGATGCAGACACTGGGGAGCGTGCGGGAAGCTGCCCACAAGCTGCCTGGTGCCCAGGGTTTAAGGAGCCACTGTTACGTTACATCCAGGGGCTAAGAGTGGCTCGCAGCACAGAGTCCCACCGCCTGCTCCCCCGGGACCTGGCTGCCTGACCCTGGACAAGTTGCTTCATCTCCACAGCCTGAGTTTCCTCATCTGCAGAATGTGGATACTGATGCTCCTCCTCCTCACCCCCCAGGGTGGTTGTGCGCATGCTGCGAGCAAGTTCTTCTGTGAGCGAATCGTGTGGGGCATTTAGAGCGGTGCCTGGCACGTTTGCCTGCTGCAGAAGCCGTGGCTGCTACTGGTATTACTGTGGACTTCGGGCTTCCAGAGGATGCTCGTGCTGTGCCAGCCAGACACGTGAAACTCCATGATTTGAGTTGGGCTCCGGTACCTCAACCCTGTGCTCTTTATTAGGTCTCAGTGCCCAGCAAGGACCCAGCCAGGCAGGCGCAGGATATGCCCCATGACTGCTCCTTGACTCCTGAGCTTAACTCACTCCCAGCCACTTCTTGTCACTCACAGCCCAGAAGGTCCCAAGAGCAAGGCCAGCAAGACGGGAAACTACTGCCTAAACCAGAAAGCACAGTGGCTTGCCTGGCAGTGCCCAGCCCCAGGGGGGCCTCTGCCTTTCCCAGAAGAGAGTCTGGCCCTGGACAGTGGCTCCTTAGGGAGGAGGCAGGGAGCCCCCTCCCAGGCTGTCAGGATGCTCTTGGGAGTACCATTCAGCCCCCTTCGGGAGGAGACTCTTTAGGAGGAGAGCTGCAGCCTGTGGCCCATGCTCATCAGCAGCATAAAAGCTGCTGGTGAGGCCGGGCAGCAACCAGCCCTGGAGCTGGTCCCCGCAGGCCTGGCCTCACCAGGGCGAGCACCTTCCCTGCCCCCAAAGAGGCCTCACTGGGGCTTCCATTCCGGGAGGTTCCATACTCCTGAAAAGATGCCTCCAGGGATTACAGGTGAATTTTACAGTTTCTCTTAACACATGGGACCCAGGGAGACCTCCCTGAGGCTCTGAGAATAGGGTGTTATTCCCCAAGTCAGGCAGCAGGGGCCATTTTGCCAGTGGGTCGGGACCAGGGGAGCTCACAGCGCTCAGAGCTGCACCTGCGGGAGGGGCCCTGCCCCATGACTGGAGGGGAAGGCACCCTCTCTTCCCTTGGAACCCACTAGCAGGAGCAACCCACCTCTCTTCTCTTGGCCCCACTTGGCTGGGGTCGGGGCCCCTGCCGACCTTGGCTGTCCGTCGGGCTGCAGATCTTTCAGTTCTTCACCGGAAACCCCACCTCTGTGGAGAATGCTTCGCCTTAGGCTTCTCACTGAGCCTGCTCCGAAGCCACCAGCAGGCTCCGATCCCCCAGTCCGTGCTTGGACAAGAAGGGCAAGAAGGGCAGTGGCTCCTGGCCTGAGGGTGGAGGAGCCCCCTGTGGGCCTTTCCTGTCAGAGTACAGATTCTTGCATCCCGTCCCCAAGGCCTCCCCCAGGGCCTCTACTCCTCCTGCCAGAAGGGTGCGCCTTCCACTCTGCCCCGTTTACCGCTTCTCCCTCCCTCTCTTCTCTCTTCTTCCCGGCCCCGAGCTCAGACCAGCAGCCCTCGGGGCAGGTTTTAGCCACTGCAGGTATCAGGGTCAAGGACACCCTGTGCTCCTGCTTCCCGGTCCCCTGAACTGCTTGCACACGGGGTTACATGACCCCTGCCAGGTCCTCGGCTATGTGTGACCTGCCACAGGCATGGTTTGCTCGCTGGTAGGGAGCTCACACCACTGCCTCTGATTCCTCAGGTTCCTTTGCAGCCGTGCTTCACCCCCTGACTGTCGTCTCAGTGACACAGACACACTGTTCTCTTTCCTTGTACAGAAATGGACACTTGGTCTTCTGAGTGTAACGGTAACGTGTGGATGCGTCCTGTGTGCGTGTTACTGTACATCGAGGGCCTCCGCTCTCTGCCCCCATGTTGCCTGAATGAGTGCCTGTCTCAGTCCCCACCTTGGCTGTCACTTTACCTGTGACACACACAGCCAGCAGTGCTGCCCCCTACAGCTCCAAGAAAGTCCAAGAACTGAACCAGTTGAGCCAGCCTTCCTGCCACCTCACCTACTGTCCAGCCTTTTAGGTGGGAGTCCTGGGCGCCTCCATAGTCTCTCAAGTGTAACCTTTTCTTCCCACCAAGGTGGTTGGATCTCTTTGAAGGTGCTTCTTTCTGCCTTAGTCCTGGGGCTTTGCATTCCTGCTCCCAGCTTAGCTGGGCACCAGGCCCTACGGAGCCGCGATGTCCATGAACTTGGGCTTCACCTGCTGTTCCGTGTCTCCTGAGGTGCCCACTGGGGCCCAGACCACACCTGAGATGCTGCTCCAGGCCTCTTGTCCTCAGCTTCCACCAGGCCCAGCTTCTTCAGCTTGGCCCTGGTCTCAGAAGCCCCCTATCCCCCAGCCTCATCCCTGGGCAGGATGCCAAGGTTCCCTGCAGGCTGGCCTGTGGTGACATTTCTGTTGTCGTGGTCTGCCCTGCAGGCCCCACCCTGCTGACCCCCTCAGAGACTCAAGGCAGCTCCCTTCCTGTTGTTGCCAGCCAGTGACCAAGGCAGGGTTCTCTCCATCTCACATCACTTCTGTCTCCTCTTACCCTCATCACAAGTTAGCTCCATTTTCTTCTTATTCCCTAAAGATCTAGTGCAGAACACTCTGATAATAATGTCAGCAAACACGCTTTAACCCTCATGTGTGTGTGGCACCCTTCTCAGCACTCTGCAGTGTTGCTTCTTATCCTTAGAGTAGCTCTTTGCACATGAAACCTGCTTTGCACGTGAGTAAACTGAGGCACGGAGTCAAGGAGGTGCCTGACGACAGCCCACACTCCTGCTTACGGTGCTCTTCAGGAACTGCTATTTCAGGCTTTGGGGCACTGGGGCTCCCAACTGCTTGTCCAGCTCTGGCCCTTGTGTATCCAGAATCTTCTTGGCATGTGTCTCCTTATTCTGGTCCTAACCTGTGTCTTCTCTTCTGGTTTTGGTTATCTTGCTCAGTCTGGTGGCAGAGACGAAACTAACCAAGGACTGTAGATTTGTTCGGGGGCATCTGCAAAGTGCATCATTCATGTGCATGTCTTTGAGAGTTGATGGAAAAGCCATCTAGGGGCTTCTTTAAGGCCCACTCTCCTGGTCCTCTCCCTCATTTTCTGGGTCTGTCTTTGCTCTGTAGCCACACTGCCTGACCCCAGTCACGGCTGAAAGATGCATCCTTATCCTCCCTCCCTGATTATCTGCAACCGGTACGTCACCAGCATTTCTTCACCCATCACTATAGCTGCTCGAGAATTAGCTTCTGCTTCAGCAAGTGCTGCAGGGTGTGTGACTGCCGTGGGGTCCCCCGAGGATCAGTGTGAGGCCTGCTAAAGAGCCTCCAGACGTCCAGACTCCCCTTGCTCAGCCCACATCAAGCAGCTGGGTTATAAAGAAGAGAACTTGCTATTTAGAAGGGAATCAGAGCTTCAGTAGGACATAAATATTCATAGAGGGAGGTTAGAGCTTCAGTCCCTAAAACCTTAATTTGTGTTAGCCTGTTTAAGCTCATTAGAAAGTGGTAAGTGAAAGTGGGGTATTCTTGGAACTGTAGATAAATTGGACTTGATCAGATAAAGGCCTCTGGCTGCCAGCTCCACGGGCACAGCCTAGAGCATGATGACAGACTGGCGTGGCCAGTTGTGGTTTGCCAACCTCAATTGGAAATTTGCTTAGCATGAGTTGCTGACCTTGCTCTGGGCCCATTATCCCTTGTCTAAGCCCCTGGTGGCCTTCTAGAGGTGTTTAGGGATGGCAGTCCCCAAACTTCCTCCCCAGAATGACAGGCAAACCAGGGCCTGGCCACAGGGAGAAATCTACCCTGGGACGAAAACATGCAGTGGGTAATCCATCTGTGCTTGTGTCACTGCATCTCCTAGCTTCCCCCCTCTTCTGTGGGCATGAGGGGAGAGTTTCAGGTTCCCAGTGCTACATGAGGCCCAGCTCCATTCTTTCCTCCATGGCTACAAACACAAAGGCTGCAGTGGGTCAGGCTGCAGGCCACAAAGAGGAGACAGGCGGCCACCATGCCTGCCTTCTAGGACAGGAACTACGAAGTCAAGCATCCTTTGAGGCCAGGCAGTCACATACACGGGTGGGATGGGCCAGTCTGGGCTAGGCTTGACCCTGGGCTGCAAGTTCACATCATCTACCCTAGGGGCACCCAGAATTTGGCATGGTGACATCATGTGTGCTCAGCTTCATGAGAGGAGGGTTGGTTGATGCACCAGGGGAAGGGGCAGTGCCTCTTCAGCCAAGGGCAGAAGAGAAGGCCCAGTGGAGGGGACAGAGCGTTGAGAATCACACTTTGTGTGGGATCTAGTGCGGAATGTGGTGCCGATTGTGGTTTTTACACCAGGAAATGGAAACAGCAAGTATTGGGGCCCTGAGGGAGGGGCTGAGTTGTGTGGGCTGGGGGTGCTGCTGTAAAGGGTGGGCTGCATGGCAGCCCGAAGCCCTGCCCCTCCTGGTTCCAGCTCCACTAACCGTCCCATCAGACTGTGCTGTTGCCTGAGCCTGGCTCCCCGGTGCTCATTTTCCTCTGACTCAGGTTCCAGGGCAGCCTTTGGCCTCCCCAGGTACAGCCCCGTCTCCTGGCTGGGGCTGTTTCCCAGGACAGCCCTCCCTCTGGTGCCCATTAGCAGAGAAATGACACAATTAACCAGGCAATTAACTCGAGGCTCTGCAGTTGCTCCCTCCCACAGGGCCCTGCTTCCAGAGCTGGAGTAGGCAGCAGGCTGGGCTGTAGGGAAGCGGGTAGATGGTGTGGCATTTGGGCTGGGTGTTGGGACGAGGGAAAGTGGCTGACCCAGCAGGACCGGTGTGGGTACTGGCCAGGGAGCGGGGCAGAAGGCCCAGGGTTTTCAAGTGCAACTCTTGACACCGGCCCCAGAACACCTGCCAGGAATTCTGGGATAAGGAACTTGTAGTCATTGATTACCGTCTGGACAGGGGCCACTCCAGAAAGGACTGGAACAGAGAACTGGCTGAAACTGATAAGGAGAAAGGTGTTCCACTCTGAGTCTTCAGAAAAGTCACTCCATTTAGGGGGCCCATTCTCCCGTTTGTGAAATCGAGGTCCTATTTGCTATCCCTCTCGGGGATGTGGTGAGAATGAGGGAAGTCAGATGGAAAACGGACCCAAGGTACTATTCAGGGACCTCTGAACTCCCAGCCACTGAAATCTAGGCTCTGACCAGCAGGGCGGAGGTGCAGGAAGAGCAGCCACAGCCCAGGGAGGTGGCCAATTGATGAGACAGGTGACCTTTTAGAGCCAAATGCGTGTTAGCAGGACCGTGGATGACCCGGTCCAGTATTTCTTAAAACATTTTCCCATAACTCAGATTATTTCCCCAAGAACACATCTTTGAAACTATAATCAAAACAAATGGGAGAACTTATACCTTTGGCATCCAGCCTTTCAGCTTAACTAATGTGTCCCACAAGTTACTGCTGCCTGGATGACGGTTAATGTTTTTGCACGAGAACCACGTCGAAAGAGAAGTGTTTTTGAGCTGTGTTTTCAGTAACTTTTACTGAATCTCATGGAAAAATGTGCATTATTATAACTTAGATGATACTAAGATAAAGTATACCAGTGCAAAAATATGCCTCTGCTTTTTGGTCCTTAGCCGTCCAAACGCATGTGGAGTGCTCTGGAAAGGCAAAACCTTCCCACATTATCTCCTTTCATTCTAGGATCCGCCTGTGTGGCAGTTGCCTGCCATTTGAGGCTCTGGTTGCTGCTGCTGTGGGACAGAATGGTTAAGCTGACAGGCTGGATGCCAGAGGCGCTGGGGAGACAGCTGACTGAGGGGCTGCTCTGTCTGTCCCCAGCCCGTGCTTGGCCCAGGGGGTCAGGGCAGCTGTGAGACCCTGAACAACACCCACAACTGTTTCCAGCAGGACTCAGGCTGCACCACATGGACGTGTAGGACAGCAAACTTAGGTCCTGGGGCAGGGACAGTGTCCAAAATAACTCCTAGAGGCTCCTTCCTCCCCACCCCAGGATCCCAGCTGTCTTGAAAATGGAAAAGCTCTGTCACCCATCTCTCCCTGCCGGGTGTGCTGTCTTTCAGATCGATGGGCTGGAGGAGAAGCTGTCACAGTGTCGGAGAGAGCTGGAGGCCGTGAACTCCAGGCTCTATGGGGCAGAGCTGAGCCCAGAAGCCAGGTAGTGCTCCCCCCTCTCCCCCAGCCCTTCATCTCTGCCCTGGGCCCTGGCCCTCAACTTCCATCCCTCCCTGCCACCGGAGACCTGGGCCCTGGTTCTCCTATCCACTTGCCCTGGTGTGCCAGCTACTCCTGAGGTGGGAAGAAGGAAGAGGGCTTTGAACCCATTTTGACCCCCTTTCCCTCACAGGAGGTCCCTGGAGAAGGAGAAAAGCAGCCTGATGAGCAAAGCCTCCAACTATGGTAAGAAGGGTCCCTCCTGTTACTAGCACCCGCCCCCCAGCCCCAGGGTCAGAGCCCACAGAGTGAGGGCGTTAAGGGCATTCTTCAGGAAGGAGGGTGCAGGACCCACTGAGGGCCCAGCAGCCTGGAAGAGCAGGTTTGTCTCTTGGTTCTGAGAGAGACGGCGAGGCCTGCGGGATGAAGGGGTGTGGCAGTGCCAGGTCCAGGAGAGAGCTTCGCATCCACCCTGACCTGGGGCGGGGGGGGGGGGGGCTGTCCTCCCTATTCCTCCTCCCAAGAAAACCTTGTGGTGGCAGAGGTGCCAGTAGGGGTCCAGCAGGGGAGGATGAACCTCCGGCTTGGGTGCCTGCGAGGTTACTGTGGGGTGGAGCAATGCTGCCACCGTCTGGGTGATGGGGGCAGAACGGGGTAGAGCCCAGACGGGACTGGGAGCTAGAGGAAGGCTGCACCCCCGCCTCCCCTCACCCCGCAGCCGGGGAGGAAAAGGGTCTGCAAAGGCTCAGACTTGTCTGTTCCATTTACCCTGAGAGAATCAGCCCTTAGAATAGCCCCATGGCAGGCGGCCTCCCCGAGGAACCAGCGTGAATCAGCACAGTTTAGCACAGTGCACGTCGTGTTCCCTTCCCTGGGTCCCGTCTGGCCACCCCGGAGCTGCTCTGCAGGTGTGTCTCTCTGTGCCCTCACCCACAGGGAGGGGACGTCGCTTTCCTCTCAGAGCAGCAATTTTCACACAGAACTGCAGCATTACCACTGAGTTTAGGCCTCACAGAGGACACGCAGCTGTGTCATCTGAACGGGTACACTGGCTGCAGAGTAAGAGGCTGCCTTCCTCTACAGGCAGCCTGACCACCCCATGGGCACAAACTGCCACCTCCTAGCATCCCTAGTACCTGCTCAGCTGGGTGGCCACCAGGGAGCAGGGTTGTGAGCCCTGGTGGTGTGGCCCCACCCTGTACCTACTCCACTGTTGGCCTGAGGCGGTCCCAGCAGGCCTCAGAGTTTCTAGTTGGCCAGATGAGATACCCTAAAAGGAGAAGCACCTTGGAGCCACCCAGCATTAAGCCAGAGGACTCAGCTGGTGAGACCTCTCCCCATCTACCTTGGCTTTCAGGTGTGGCCTTTTTTGGTGACCCCCTCACACATTTTTTTACTGAATTTGCAGAAAAGTTTGGGCCTGGATCTGTATCCAAAAGGCTGTGAGGATCTGGGCTAATTGGAGAGGGAGGCCAGTCATTCTCATGGACTTTATGGCTGCAATACCTCTGCGCTCAGCAGGGTGTGCAGCCCTGTGGGTCAGGCAGAGACAGATGGGCGGAGCAGCGGACGCTCGAAACCTCCACCCCACCACCGTGTTCCCTCGCAGAGAAGGAGCTGAAGTTGCTTCGCCAGGAGAACCGGAAGAACATGCTGCTCTCCGTGGTCATCTTCATCCTCCTGACCTTCCTCTACGCCTACTGGACCATGTGAGCCTGAGATTTCCGCAGGCAGCGTGGGCTTCCCCCTCAGCTCCATGGTCCTGGCCGAGCAGGCCCTTCGAGCTTCAAGAGGACCAAGGTCCTAGGGCCGTTTCTCCCTGACCCAGACACTAGAGCAGGGCGTCCTCTTGTCTCCGGTCCTGCTGTGGGGCTGCGGTCTCCAGAAGGACCCTGTACTGCCTTAGCCCAAGGGAAAGGCAATAAAGAACATTCCATCTGCTCCCGTGTGCTGAGTAAATGTCACGGTCTGATGGCAGCTGGGGGGCAGTGGGGTCACTTCAGGAATCACGGAAGAAGTGTCCAAGAGAAAGCGCTTAGAACTCAGAGGGGAGAACGGGGGAGAACGTAAGCCCACAGCTTACACGGGGAATAAGGGTACTCCAAAGCCAAAACTGGAGCCTGGGGCACTGCTGTGGCTGAGAGGCAGCCCTCACACCACCCCCACCACGCGCTGTCTTACCCCCCAGTCAGTGCCACTGTCTGTGATCATGACAGAAAAAAAATCAGTCTTTTCAGCGAAGAGCAACTTGGGGACCTGAAGTGATCGTGTGGTGGTCCCACGGGAGTATGGAGTCAACCCATCTTCAAGAGGCAGCAGGTCTGGTGAGGCGTGGCACAGCCAGAGGACAGCAAGAGCCACGGTAATGACCAGGCTCCTGGTGAGTGGCCAGCAGTGGCTGACACAGACAACATCTGCAGGCCTTGAACCCGGGGCTCAGGAGGGTTGGGATTGGGAGGCTGGAGCAAGGCCAAGTAGGGCAACCAAAAGGCCAAAGGGGTTTGGGAACAGAGATCACACCAGTTGAGTCAGTCAAAGCCAGGAGAGGGATGGCCCTGGGAGCTAAGGAAGGACCCTGGGGGCCAGGGTAAAGGAGCCAAGCAACACGGGGGCTAAGGCTCTGGGGGAACCTGCACCGGAGGAGTGACTGGTGGAGACGCACTAGCCTAGAGCAGCAGGGGAGAGGCGCCACCAGCACCTGCCCAACCTCTGGTGCAGGTGCAGAATGGAGGGGAGTCTGGCCCAGGTCGGCGAAATCATCTCTCCCTCCCTCCCCATCTAGTGGCACTAATTGGTCTGACGCCTCTGTTATTTTAGTCACAGAGCCCGATCCTGGATTGTCACAGTGCAACACCAAGTGAGCTGTGTGATTTATGTAAGGGGGAAGGTGCCTCCCTGCCCTGCTGGCTGGTAGGTTCATTCACTCTCCAATCCCTGCTTCTAACATGATTTCCCGACTCTTCTTTGGGGCCCCTCTCCGGCAGCAAGTAGCAGCCCTTGGAGCCTTGTCCAGGCTCTGTTTAAAGAAACCCTCTTTTCTCCCCTCTTCTTTGAGTCGTCCTTCCTCCCCTTCACCTCCAGCCCAAGCTGTTTCATCCAAGCAAGTCCCAGACCACAAAGTGCTGAGGACAAACAGCAGCAGCCCCAGCACAGAGCCACACAGGCATTAAAAATATGTTTATCTTTAATGATCCAAGATTCTGCAAGACACACCGATATACCCAGAACTGGGTGGAAATACAGCATCTCAATGGTGCTGCTGCCAACCTGGGGGGAGGGGCTGGATGCTGGCTGGAGACCCCGAGGTGGAGTCAGTTCCAGCCTCACTGGAGCCTTGATGCCCTATCTCCATGGAAACCAGGCTAGCACTGGGATGAGGCCGGGGGAGCCCATAAGAGCATCTCTGAGAGGTATTTCCCATTAAAAACCACCACAGGTTCCCTCCCCTACCCAAAGCTACTGCCCAGCTTCCCCTCTTCCCCCTCCGCCCGCCAAGATAGAGGAAATGGAGTGACCACAAAAAGACAAAAGCAACTGTGCCTTCTGTTATAAGGGAAGAAAAAGGAGGGGAAGGGTAGCAAGGTAGCTAGGGCACATGGGGTGCCATGATTGGCAGGGGTGCGGCCAAGCCCTGGAGGTACCCTCTGTTACGGCAGGGCCTCTGCTGCCGGGCATAGAAAAAAGCAGGTCTTCAAGGTTGCTTCCTCCGCCTCTAGGCTGTTCACGTTAGAGGGAGTGGGGCCCAGGAAGCAGTCACACTCCCCACTAGACAGTGCTATCTGCATCCTGACGTGGGGTCCACACGCCTCCCTTCCCGGCCTGCAGGACTGGCAGAGCTCTGGGCTGGGAAGAACTCCAAGGAAGACCAGGACAGGGAGGGAAGCGGGGGGAGACAAAATCTTTTCCAACTTGGCATCAAAACAGCAAGTTCAAAGAAACAAAACCTTGATTTGTACAGCAGCGGCTCCTGACCAGCTCACAATGATGGGCCTCCTCCCACTCAGGGTTGGCCCAGTAAAAAGTTGAGCAAAGCAGGGGCATGGCCGCCCTTGGGGCAGTGCACAAACTCAGAAAAGTGAGTCTACAGAATACAGGAGAGAAGGACAGAGCCGAAGCCCCACTGCACTGACGTGACCTCCACTGGCCCCACGGGCCACGGGCCCCAGCCTCAAACCTGCTGTCGGAGCTACATCCTTCAGGCTGATCCTGGCAGGTCTCCGGAGAGAGGAGTCCAAAAGTGTCCCAGAAGGAACATGTGAGTGTCCTCTGAGGGCCCCAACTGAGCTCTCGGAGAGAGAGAGGCACTGCCTCCCATCCCTTTCTGAGAAGGGGTTGGGAAGCAGCACTGTGGGCCCAGGCGCCGGGAACGACAGGGCATCCGCGGGGCGGGGCCCGGGCCTCAGGCGCTGTGTGTCTGGATGAAGGAGAGGACATCCTCCTTGGACAGCTTGTCTGGGTCCTGGGGCTTCTGGGAGTCGTGCACACGGATGCCATCCCCCCACTCCCAGAAGAGCCGGCCAAAGTAGCAGATGCTGGGGAGGGGGAGAGGGCAGGAGGAGGAGGTCAGAGGGCTGCACCCGGTAGAGCAGGACCAAGAGGTCACCACCCACCTGGGCAGCCGGGACTGGGGAGGGGTGTTCTTGTCTCAGCAACGACTCCAGTTGAGGGTCTTGCCTCCAGCAGCCAAGATGCACACAGTAGGCCCCACCCCTCCCTGCCTCCCAGAACCAGCTTTTCCCAACAGCTACTTCTGCTAAATGCATCCCACTGGATCCCCCAATGACTGATGTTCCGGTTTGTCTCTGCAGCTCTAACAGAGCAGTATTAGTGAGGTGACACACGCGTGTCAGTGGCTAGTTACAGGCACGTTAGGGCTGCCGGCTACTGTTGAAATCTATGACCAGCGAGCTGGTAAGTGGACCCTGGGTCTGAGGGCACGGCTGGGGGCCCTCAGCGTGTTCCCACACCCAGGACCCCCAGCCACAGCCTGCAGAGGCCAGCATCCCCACCTTCTTGGGGAGCAGTGGGTCTCAGGGCCCAGGTGTGCCCCAAGAATCCTGGCAGGAATGCCTGGGGCTGCTGAGGGGGCAGGCCTGGAAGAGGGACGCTTACTGAAATGGAGCAATGGCCTCTGCAGGGAGGTCAAAAGTAGAGTCCTTGGTTTTCTTGTTGTAGAAGAACTTCCTCTTGAAGCTTTTGCTGAATGCCATAGTCCATGGCTCTGACAGGAGGGAAGGGGGAAGCAGCCCAGAAAGGACACAGAATACCCACAGGGGACAGGTCAGTACCTTCCTCCACTCCTGGTGTTCACCCCCCACCCCGCCAAGAGCAGCAAAGAGAAGCCTGTGAGGACACAGCCTTCAACACCAGCCCAGAGGGGCTCCAGGAAGATGAGTAAGACAGTGACTTCACAACCCCACCCCAGTCCTGCTACCCTGCCACCAGGGCAACATCCCTGGGACTGTGGCAGAGAAAGCGGGGCTGTGGGCCAGAGGGCATCCCACAAGGGATGCAGATGGCCAGGCCTGACTTTCTGCATCTGCTGCTGCCTACGGGGGCACCATGCGGGCACGAGCAAGTCTCCAGCCCCACCCCCAGAGCAAAGAGGCGCAAGGAACACCGTCCCCCTCAGCATGCACCTCCAAGGCCAGCCGGGCTGCCCCCTCAGGCTCGGTGGGCAGAGTCTGGGCCCGTCACCCTGGCTGAGGGAGGGGAGGGAGAGAACAGTCTCTCATCACCCACCATTCACTGTCCTGACGATGTAGAGGCCCGTGGGCACAAAGTGCCGGTCGTCCCGCCCCGTGTAGCTGAGCTTCGGGGTGCCGCCGGAGCCCTTGATGATCTTCATTTCTAACCTGGATTTCCCCCGAGCAGGCGGGCAAACAGGGAGTGGGAGTGGGAGAGAGGGAGCCTAAGGTCAGTCAAAACCACCCAACTGCAGTACTTCATCTCAGCTCAGCAGAAGATCCTGAGGCAGAGACTTGGCTTTGCTCCAGGCCACACAGCAAGTGAGTGGGTGTGATGAGGGGTTGAGAACTCAGGCTCTGAACTCGCACTAAGCAACGGAGGCAGGGGAGTGACACATGGCCCTGCTATGTTGCTGCTCTTTGGGGGGGTGTCAGGGTGACACCCGTAAGGGTAAGATCTGAGACCATAAGTGCCACTGCGTCTTCAGCCCACCACCCAAGGCATCAGTGTGGCCACTAAAGAGTTAACTCGTGAGCAGCCAGCAGACCCACAGATCCAGAGCACTGAGGCAGTTGTGCCCCCTCAACCCCAGGCTCAATCTCTCCGGCAGCACCAGGAGCTGGGATTCACAGGGTTTGAAGCAGCTTGCGCTGCCCTCGCAGGGACCGTTGTAACTATTACAGCATCAATGAGCCCGTGCTTCTGCCTCACGCTGCCCCTGCTCCCCTCCGACAGGCTGCTGAGACAGGATGCAGAGTCAGCTTGCCGCCAGGGGGGCTCCTAGCTGCAGTGGGAGCAAGGGAGGAGGGGTAACAGCCCGAGTCCATCTCCACAGGGAACAGACACACGGTGCCCCCACCCCCACTCCTCTCCAGTCCCACGCTCCTCACCTGACAAAAATCTTCTCCATCTCCTCCAGCCTGTACACCTCCTTCACCCTGTGGGAGAGCGACAGAGGAGAACAGAGGCTTCCTGGGGGGCAGTTGTTTGGGCAGCAGCCCCTCTTCACTTGAGGCCTCCAGCCTTGCACCCACCACCCAACCCACCAAGCATGACGATCCCTGCCTGACACGCTGTGTCCTCCACAACAAGCCAAGGACCCCTGTGAGGCTGCCCCAGGGCAAGAGGGAGTGCAGCCATGGTTAAGGAAGGCGAGGGTAAGAGAGGAAGTGTTCTGGCCCCATGTCACTGTCACTGTCACTAGAGGCCATAAGCAAGGGCCAGGCTCTCACCTGGGTCTGTCTACATGGCTTTCAGGCCCTGCTAGAACAGAATTACTTCCTGTCTGATGCCCAGCCCTCCTTCTCTGGGGGCCCTTGAACATGCTTTTGGAACCGTCACTGCTAAGATGCCCAGAGAACGAGCAACCAGATCCCAAACAACAAAAGCAGGGTCCTTAAAAGCTGCTTCTCAGAACCTGGCAGACAAGGACATCTTAAAGCGCAGGACAAAAAGTACTTTCAGACTTTCAGAAGACTTCTATAAAGTTCATTCTCACCGTCTTCTTGTCTTTTTAGGGCCAACCTGGAGCATATGGAGGTTCCCAGCCTAGGGGTTGAATCAGAACTGTTGCTGCCAGCCTACACCACAGCCACACCACTGCAGGATACGAGCAACCTATACCACAGCTCACGGCAACACTGGATCCTCAACCCATTGAGCGAGGCCAGGGATCGAACCCACAACTTCATGGTTCCTAGTCGGATTTGTTAACTACTGAGCCACAATGGGAACTCCAATTCTAAGTAAATTTACATTCAAAAGAATAATGAAAATAATTTTGATAAAGTGTAAACAGACACCTCAGTCTCTAGTCACATGAAACCCCAAAGGTAATAACTTCAGACCTCAGCCCAGCCTGGAAAAGTCTGTTCTCATCTGTCTGCTCCGTTGTCCCCATCTTCCCTCAGGGCCTGGAACTTCCACACTACCTAATGTGGCAACAAAGCCTGGCCGCCTTTCCAAGCACCAAAGATCCTATCACCTCAAACCACGCCTTCTCTTCTTCAAGTTCGAAAACGCCCATTCCCTTAGCACCCTTTCCTTATCTGAAAAAAATGAAAAGGCCAGGATTGACATGCTAATGATACTGAAGTGTGAATGTGTGGCTCACAAGGGTGAGAAGCACGTGCCTCTAAAAGGAGAGCACCGGAACCCCAGGAACGGAGTCTCCATGGAGCTTCACCAGCTGGGACAGGCAGGATGGGAAAGACTCCTGGAAAAGGGGCCACCCACCCAGCACCTCCAAGCCAGTCACTCATCAACAGCAGTCAGCCTGGCCCGGTCTCTCCCCTGAGCTCTCCTGCCTGTCACAGGACTGGGGAGGAGAGGGGGGCAGGCATGGACCAGGAAGAAGCAACAGGGAAGCAGGGTTTGGAGGGAGAGGTGATTTGCTCACCTGATGGGGTTCATGTCAGGCCGACTGGGCTTGGAAACAGCTTTCACAAATTTCTCCGCAAGCTGAATTCTATAATCCAAACAGAGTTTCTCAGAGGCAAGTAAGGGGACCTCTCCTAGCACTACGCCCCGTCCAGGGGTGCCGGGCAGATTTTCATGGCACCAGTGGGAGGAACTCTTGAATCTGCAGCAAAACTGCTCCAAGAGGCAGCCCTCATGCCCCCCTGGAAGCCCACCCTGTCCTCCAATGCCATCTTCACAGATCCCCTCTCTGGATTCTGACCCCTAATTTCACTACATCTTGGTTGGGTCTCCTGAAGTGTAACCTGGGCTGAGCTCAGTCACCTCCACCAGAACTTCAGGTACCATCTTTATCATGTCTGTCTGCTCCATCGCCCAGAACCACAGGCACCACAGTGCCCCCACCCAGATGGCCCAGCTTAGGAGTGACACCAGCAACATGGGCTATGAGACGTCCCTCCTGTATGTCCCCACCCCCCACCCCTGCCTTTAAACACTGATTAGGCATCCACCCCCCAATAAAGGTACCCCTGAGGGAGCTGGGATCCAGATGAACTGACTTAAGGGGGACCGCCAAGCACAAAACATGTTCTTCAGAGAAGACCCTCCCTTCGCCCCATAAGGTCACCCTCCTGCTCAAGCTTAACACAAACATCTCTTCTCTGAACAGTGAGGAAAAGGAGGTGTGCTGACACCTACGAAACCAAGGCCCAAGCCCTGGTAAACTGAAGTGCCAACACCCATTTCTCACCCTGCCCTAGAACCAGCTAGTAGGTAAAGGAAGGAAACTCTAAGGACATCCTTAAGCAGAGAAGGCCCGGGTGACAGGCCAAGCCATGGAGGCTGCTGCCACAGACTGCCCTGGCCCACCCTGCCCCGTGCCCAGGGCCCAGGCCAGACCGCTGGTTAAAGTGCTGCTCCCGCACGTCGCTGCCATTCAGTACGAGGACATCGAGGATGTGGATGGCACTAATCTTCCGCTGGGCCTTCCCCTAGAAGGACAAGAACATTGCCCACCCTGCCAGGCAGCAGCCTGGAGCCCACTGTGCCCACTGCGGCATGCTGGCCTCCGTCTATCATGGGGGGAGGGCGGAGAGGGCGCTGCATGGGGCGTTTCTCTCCCCTCCCCCAGCCAATCCTCAGCACCAGACTGGCCCCTGCTTCGGAGCAGACAGAGATCTGAGGGTTGGATGATGAGCCCCCTGGAACTGCAAACCCACTGCTGCTGCCATGGCACTCCAGCAGGACTTGGCTTCCCACACTGACTGTTCTGAAAGTTATCCATACGACTGTTAACACCCAAAGCTCGTGGGAAATAATACGTTGCTTCTTCTCCACAGGATCTTGGTCAAAAATTATCAGCAGCTAAAAAGCACCCCGCAGGTCCACCAGGGCCTTCGGTGCACAGAGATGATCAAGCTCTCCTACACACACGGAGACTGTGGTCCTTTCCTACCCAGATTGTGGTTTAGAGCAACTACTCAAGGAGAAGGAATAACCACAAAGCCTTCACCTGGCCCTGGGCCCTGTCAAACACTATATACGATGTAACCCAGTTAACTTGGGGTGTTGGGGGGAAGGGCCAGGCTCAGTTATGCCCCAGTTCCCTAAATGGCAGAGCCGTAATACATGAGCAGAACCACCTCTGACCTCCCCTTTCAGCTCATGGACAATCTCCACAGAGAGCAGAGTGTCCCGGGGCAGCTCAGTCTTCAGGTCCAGCTTGACCCAGCGGTCTGACTGGCGGCCATCCCACGTGTAGATCTGAGACTTCTATGGGAACAAAGAGAGGGCCAGGTCAGGCAGGCATACAGATTGAGGGGTGGGAGGCTCAGTTTACAAAAGGGCTTTTAGTGCATGGCTACAAGCTGACGGGGCTGGGAAATGCCAGAAGACGACATCCAGGAGAAATTAGTTATACTTCAGGGATAATACAGTGCTGTCCTCCACTGCCTCAGTGCAAGAGGAGACTCTGCCTCTGTCCTGGTGGGAGGGAACAAGCCTGGGCACCATTCAAGAAGCCCAAGTTCACTACCAGAGGCTCAAGAAAGATCAGGCTTGGCATGTCTGAAGTGGTTTTGGTGAAGGGTCCAGAGAGCAAAGCAGGGAAAGTAAAAAGAGAAAAAGATAAAATGTGAGAGGACACAAAATAATCGAGGAAGAAGAGAGAAAACCATATATAGGACAAATCAGAGTGGAAAGAAAGAGCAATGAGGACTTTACCCAGTTAAGACACAGAACTGCCAAGGCTTTCCCTCACCTCATCTTAGACTCCAAGGCACCAGAGTAAGGATAGGTGGTGTCTCTGCAAGACAGGGGATGACATGGGGTGGTGGTGGTGTTGCAAAGAAATGGCTGCATGGACTCAAGCCAGCTCAGCCTGCTCACCTAGGAAGTTCTACGTTACAAGAAAAGAGGCAGTGTCCCCTTTAGCAATGCACAGAGATGAATAAGCAAATACATGAATATATGAAAGAAAGAATGAATGAATGGCTAACTCAAGAGGAAGAAAGGAGGTGAAGCGTCAAGAAACACCTTCCCTGGGGTCAAAGCTCCAGGTCCTTGGTGTCAAGAGAACACACATGGAGTGTGGCAGGCAGCTGTCCAGATTCCCAGAGAATGAGGCTCTGCCACCCCAGGCTGGGTAGGAAGCCAGCTGCAGACTTACCCCGAGGCCAATGAGGAACTTCTGCTCACTGCCAGAGACCATGCAGCGGTAGTCAAGCACGGGGCGGATCTTCTCCAGGGTTTTGGAAGTAAGCAGTGTGGGCTTATAGCTGAAGATGTCGATCTCAGTGCCCTGCAGCCCCGGGTCAGAGAAAACAGGGCTGGGTTGGGGGAGGGACAGGCGCTCAGTAGGGTGGCCTGGGGGAGAGGGGTCAGGCTGGGAGAGGGGAGGGACAGAAGCACTTGCTGGCAGAAGCATGCTCCTGCTCTACCTAACGGCGCTCTGACTGGGATCTAATTCGCCCGCTTCGAGCATTCCTTCAGGATCTATTAGGAGAGGCTGGGAAAGGAAAGCACACTGGGTTCCCCAGTGCAGATCGATCTACCAGAGCTATAAGGAAATGTCACCGGAATGTAAAAGCCTCCTTTCAATAAAACTGAAGGCACAGACTCACTAGCAGTTGGTCTGAGAGCAGGTAAGAAAAATTTACATGTGCTTTTCCTTTTTTTGTTTTTGTTTTTGGCTGCATCCTCAGCATGTGGAAGTTCCCGGGCCAGGGAAGAAACCCACACCTCAGTTGCATCCTGCATCACAGCTGCAACACCGGGTCTTTAACCAGCTGTGTGCCACATGGGAACTTCCTACACATGCTTCTCTTCTGAGGCCATCTTGAACCTTATACTACAGTCCCTGACCCCACAAAACCAACACAATGGCCCAGGATCTGCGCCAGATTTTTTTTTTTTCTTCTTTTTAGGGCTGCACCTGCAGCATATGGAGGTTCCCAGGCTAGGGGGTCCAATCGGAGCTGTAGCCACTGGCCTACACCAAAGCCACAGCAATGCCAGATCTAAGCCTCGTCTACAACCTACACCACAGCTCATGGCAACGCCGGATCCTTAACCCACTGAGTGAGGCCAGGGATCAAACCTGAGTCCTCATGGATACTAGTCAGATTCAATTCCTCTGAGCCATAACAGGAATTCCTGGGCTGGATTTAAATGAAGCCCGGGGAAAAGGAAGAAGTTAGGGGTAGGAAAACATGGGGCAGAAGAATTCCCAGGACCACTCACCAGAAACAGAAGAGGGAGCCTAAGCTTAGGGCAGCTCCACTGTGGAGTGCTCCTGGCAGCCCCTCCTGGCCCTCTGACCAGCTCCCCTAAGATCATCTCACACTTCATGTCTCCCCTGCAGGGACATCTCACAGGGCCCTACTAGCACCACCCTGTGGGCAGTGGGGGTGCTGAACACACCACATCCCAGGCCAAAAATCTTCAGCCAGCCTGATGGGCTCTCCGAGAACTCAGCACCCTACAGCAGAAGTTCCACCTGTGACACCACATCTAATGAGGTCTCTTTTTTATTTTCACCAGACACCAAATTTACCTGGATTAGCTCGAAGAATTTAGATTTGGGGTCTGTGGAAGAAGGAGCAACTCGAGCCTGGTCAGGGATCTGAAACAAAATAGCAAAGAGCTTTGGTTTCCAAATGTACTTCGAACCAAGGCCGTGTGTGACTTTACACAGGCAAGAGCACAAGCTGCGACTGGGGAGGAGGAAATGCAACAACAAAGGAAGCTAGAAAGAAGGGGCTGGAGGTGGCTAATTCAGGCCCTGCTCCCTTGCAGGCCCTGTAGTAGCACACCCTACGGGCCACTTCCCTTTCCCTGGGGCTTTCTGTGGTCACTGCTGCTACCCAGGGTCACCAGCAGGAAAACGAGCCTGTTCACCAACCACCCTTGTCCTTTCCAACCCAGCTGTAGGGCTAAACTGGCAATGACAGGGCCAAGAAGGCCTGTCTCAACAAGGCTGAGACACCCAGCTCTGGAGTGGTGTGACAACAGGCAGCAGGGGGAGACCCTAAGGTGACAGTCTCAGGAGTCAATCCCATTCTTCTCTAAAGCTTCCCTGCCCTAGAGCAAAAATGGGCTGGGGCGACACTCACCCCCCAAAGTCGAAGGCACTCTTTCCGGATCTCTGCCTGCCGAGGCTCACTCAGGGTCCTAGGAACATGAAGCAAGCAAATGATTAAAACTTCCAACAGGTACAAGGAGTGTGCCTCCTGCATGCCCATCAGAACCCCAGAGAGAGGAGGTCCATGTGAATGAACATGTGTGTACACACGAGGCCACGCTGCCATCAGCCCAGGGTGTCTGTAACACCCAGCTCTGCCTCCTGGAGACAGGAGCTCACGTGCACACAGACAAGACTATCTCCTCAACCCGCCAAAGGGAAGGAGGAGACCCACCGTGGGTGCCTGGGTCCCCACACACCCTTCT
This sequence comes from Phacochoerus africanus, assembly GCF_016906955.1. Classification (NCBI taxonomy): domain Eukaryota; kingdom Metazoa; phylum Chordata; class Mammalia; order Artiodactyla; family Suidae; genus Phacochoerus; species Phacochoerus africanus. Next base: position 34,276,204 of record NC_062552.1, on the reverse strand, counting down.
TCCAGTTCCCCACTGGCACATCCTCTGCTGACACAGGCCGGTGGATGTCGCCACGCCCCAGGAAGCTGAATTAGCTTATGCTGCCCCTACCAGCAGTCTTCCTTGACCAGTCGCACCTCTCCTCTCCTGACCTCTCTTTACTCTGTGTCCCCTGAACATTATGTATTCTACTCAGGCTATGCCACCCTGCACCCTGTGATGCACTCTCCCTAACTTCTCTTGTATCCTTTTGCTGGGTTACTGTTAACTGTTGAAAGACCACATAAAGTCTTTGAGGGCAAAGTTCATGTCATATGCTTCTCTGGCATCCTTCCTAGACCATGGCAAGGTATGGGATAAAACAGGCATTTTTAACTGTTTGTAGAAATGATATAAACAAAGAGCTCTGGGGAAAGTACAAAACAAAAAGGCCTCCCCTGAAATAGGTGAATTCTGAAAAGTGGCAACACTCACGTGTCTTGAACAAAGGCATGGATTTTGGCCAGAGCTTTGATCTGCAGACTACAATGGCTAGAAGGAAAAAAAAAAAAAAAAAAGATTTGATCTCAGAAGACAGCCAAAAGATATCAGGACAGAGAAGTTTAGCCAGAGCAGTGGCAATCTATGTTTGGAGGAAGGGCTGGAGACTCAAAAAGAGAACCCCTTCAACCACACCCAAAAGTTACATGGGCCCTCCTGAGAGCTTAAGGTGAAGCAGAATGAGTGACACCCTCCAGGCACTCACATCCCAAGTCCACCTAAAAAGAAGGTTTTGATCTCATCCTTAAAAATTTGAAAACAGGAGTGAACTGTTTCTAAATGAAGCAACAGCAGAGCCCAGACCTAGTTTAACTACACACTAAACTGATGCACCTAAACTAACAGCTGCCCTTTCTACTTGTCTCCATAACTGTTTTTAAAAAATTAAAAACCAGACATTGTGTAAAAAGTACGAGACATAATAAAGCAAGGAAATGTGACCCACTGATAGGATGGAAAACAGTCCAATAGAACAAGACCCAGAGATTGTCCACATGTTGGAATTATGAGACAGAACCTACAAAATAATGATGAGAGTTCCCACTGTGGCACAATGGGATTGGCAGCATCTCTGCAGCACGAGGACACAGGTTTGATCCTTGGCCCAGAACTCCATATGCCACAGGCCAAAAAAGAAAAAAAACAAACTATGAAAAACATATTAAAGGATCTAGTGGAAAAGGTATAAAATAACATTCATAAGAAGATGGAGAATACTAGCAGAGATACAAAAACTATATTTTTAAAAAAGAGAAATACTAGAAATGAAAACTATATTAGAAATGATTTAATTTACTGAAATAGTCAATTTTCAATATTATGCTAGTTTCAGGTGTACAACATACTGATTCAAAATTTTTAGATTATACTCTAAAGTTACTATGAAATATTAGCTATTCTTATAGCTTATATATTTTACACATAAGTTTATACCTTTTAATCCCTTACCCCGATCTTGCCCCATCCCTCCTTCTCTCTCCACTAGTAACTAAATTGTTCTCTAAGTCTACGAGTCCATTTGTTTTGTTATTCATTCATTTTTTAGATTCCACATGTAAGTGAAACCTACAGTATTTATCTTTCTCTGTCTGATTTCACTAAGTGATTTCCATCACTCTAGGTCTATCCATATTATTACAAATGGCAGAATTTCTTTTTTATGACTGCTATCCCATTGTATATATATACCATATCTTCTTTATCCATTCATCCATCAATGGACACTTAGGTTGCTTCCATATCTTGGCTACTATAAATAATGCTGCCACAAACACTGGAGTGATACTTCAAATTAGTGCTTTTACTTCCTCCTGATAGATACCTAGGAGTGGAACTGCAGGATCATATGCTGAATCAATTTTTTTGAAGAATTTCTGCACTGTTTTCCATAGTAGCTGCCCCAATATACATTCCAACAGTGTACAAGGATTTCCTTTTCTCCACATCCTTACCAACATTTGTTACTTGTAGACTTTTTGATGGTGGCAGTTCTGACAGGTATGAGATGATATAATTTGATTTGCATTTTCTCTGATGATTAATGATGTTGAGCATATTTTCATATGCCTATTGGCCATCTATATGTCTTCCTTGGAAAAATGTCTTTTCAAGTCATCTGCCCTTTTTTTTTTTTGGTCTTTTTGCCATTTCTTGTGCCGCTCCAGCGGCATATGGAGGTTCCCAGGCTAGGGGTCGAATCAGAGCTGTAGCCACCGGCCTACACCAGAGCCACAGCATCACAGGATCCGAGCCGCATCTGCAACCTACAACACAGTTCATGGCAACGCCAGATCCTTAACCCACTGAGCAAGGCCAGGGATCGAACCCGCAACCTCATGGTTCCTAGTCAGATTCATTAACCACTGAGCCACGACGGGAACTCCACTTCTGCCCATTTCTTAATCAGGTTGTTCATTTTTACTGATATTGAATTATATGAACTGTTCATATATCTTGGATATTAACCCTTTATCAGTCATATCATTTGCAAATATTTTCTCCCATTCACTAGGTTGTCTTTTTGTTTCATCAGTTTCCTTTGCTACGCAAAAGCTTTAAGTTTAATTAGGTACCATTTCTTTATTTTTGCTTTTGTTTCCTTTGCCTTAGGAGACTGAACGCCCCCCCCAAAAAAGTCTATGATTTATGTCAAGAGAGTTCTGCCCTTGTTTTCTTCTAGTTTTATGGTTTCCAGTCTTACATTTAGGTCTTTGATCCATATTGAGTTTATTTTTGTACATAGTGCGAGAAAATGTTCTAATTTCATATTTTACATGCAGCTGACCATTTTCCCAGCACCACTTACTGAAGAGACTATCTTCTCCACTGTATAGTCTTGCTTCCTTTCTCATAGATTTATTGACAAAAGATAAAGAGAAAATCTTAAAAGCAATCAGAGAAAAATGGACATACAACATATACAGAAACAATGATAGGACTAATGGCTGACTCCTCATCAAGAACAGGAAAGGCAGAGAACAGTGGAACAATATCCTTAAAATGTGAAAGAAAAACACCTCAAATTCTAAATCTAATGAGAATATCCTTTGAAAGAGAAATAACATTCTCAAAAGACAAAAGCTGAAAGAAGTAGCCTCCAGGAATTACTTGCACTAAAAAAGCAAGCTAAAAGAAATTCTTTAGACTGAAGGGTAATGATTCCAAATAGAAACCCGGTTCTGGAGTTCCTTTTGTGGCTCAGCGGTAACGAACCCAACTAGTAACCATGAGGATGTGGGTTCAATCCCTGGGGGTTCCATCCCTGGCCCCACTCAGTGGGTTAAGGATCCAGCGTTGCTGTGAGCTATGATGTAGGCTGGCAGCTACAGCTCCAATTCAACCCATAGCCTGGGATCTTCCATATGCCACAGGTACAGCCCTAAAACGAGAGAGAGAGGAAGGGAGGGAGGGAGGAAGGAAGAAGGAAACCTGGTTCTGCAGGGGGGAATGAAGGACACCAGACTAGCTAAGTATGTCAGTAAATATCAAGGACCTTTAAAAAAAGAGAGAGAGATGTACATATATAAGTGTGTATATCTTTAAATCTGTTAAAACTACTATAGACTGTTTAAAATAAAAACAAGAGCAAAGTAAAGTAAGGATTATATAAAACAAGAACACAAAAGCAAAAGAACTTTGCATGCATGTTTACTCTAGTAAGGTTCTTACACTGTTCATGAAGCAGCAAAACACCCTTTGAAGGTAAATTATAATAAAGATGCACATTGTGAGTTCTAGCGCAACAACTAAAATATAACACAAAAGGAATAAAAAGAAGTTACCACTGTGGTACAGTGGGTTAAGAATCCGACTGCAGCAGCTCAGGTGGCTGTGGAAGTGCAGGTTCAATCGCCAGCCAGGCGCAGTGAGTTAAAGGATCCAGTGTTGCCACAGCTGCAATGTAGGTCACATCTGTGGCTTGGATTTGATCCCTGGCTGGGGAACTTCCATATGCCACAAGTGTGACCATAGAAATAAAAATTAAAAAATCCAAACAGACAAAAATACTAAATTTGTCACCCAAAAAAGGAAGGAAAGAAGGAAGAAACAGAAAACAAAGAAAAGACAGGAGAGACAGAAATCAAACAACCAAGATAAAGGATTTAAACCCAAACACATCAAAAATTATATTCCATGTAAGTGTCCTGAACACTTCAATTAAAAGGCAGAGACTGTCACACGGGATAAAAACGTAAGAAGCAACCATATGTTATTTACCAAGACAAAGGTTGAAAATAAAAAGACATAAAAAGATAAACCACAAGGAGTTCCCACTGTGGTACAGTGGGTTAAGAATCCAGCAGTCTGTGCAGTGGTGCGGGTTTGAGGGTTTGATCCCTGGCCTGGTGCAGTGGGTCACGGATCTGGTGCTGCTGCATCTGTGGTGGAGGTTGAAACTGTGGCTCAGACTCAGTCCCTGGCCCAGGAACTTCCATATTCTGGGGGTATAGCCAAAAAAGAGGGAAAAAAAGATAAACCACGCAAATACTAAGCAAACAAAAGCTGACGTGGCTATAACAATGTCAAAGTAGACTTCAAGACAAAGAATACTACTAGAGATAAAAAGGGTTATTTTAGGAGTTCCCGTCGTGGCGCAGTGGTTAACGAATCCGACTAGGAACCATGAGGTTGCGGGTTCGGTCCCTGCCCTTGCTCAGTGGGTTAAGATCCGGCGTTGCCGTGAGCTGTGGTGTAGGTTGCAGACGCGGCTCAGATCCTGCGTTGCTGTGGCTCTGGCATAGGCCGGTGGCTACAGCTCCGATTGGACCCCTAGCCTGGGAACCTCCATATGCCTCGGGAGCGGCCCAAGAAATAGCAACAACAACAACAAAAAGACAAAAGACAAAAAAAAAAAGGTTATTTTATATAACAACAAAAGATCAATTTATTTAAACAAAACAACCTTAAATGTGAATGTATGTGCCTAATAACAAAGATCCCAAAGACATGAAGTAAAAAATAACAAAACTGAAGAAACAGAACAATCAACAATCATAGTTGAAGACTTTAACAGCCTCCTTTTAACAAATGACAGAATAAGAGGTGAAAATATCAGCCAAGATATAGAAGATCTGAAAAACTATGAACCAACGTGACCAAATTAACATTTATATAGAACACTATAATCACCAGCTACTACTGGGGGAGGTCCTGCTGTGGCTCAGTGGGTTATGAACCCTAGTATCCATGAGCCAGCAGGTTCGACCCATGGCCTCGCTCAGGCGGTTGTGAATCCGGCACTGCTGTGAGCTGTGGTACAGGCTGCAGACGTGGCTTAGATCCTGTGTTGCTGTGGCTGTGTTGTAGGCCGGCAGCTGCAGCTCTGATTCGACCCCTAGCCTGGAAACTTCCATATGCCACAGGTACTGTCCTCAAAAGCAAAAAAAAAAGGAAAAAAGAAACCAACTAACTTCAAATGGAACATTCACCAGGACAGATCATACAGTGGGCCATTAGAAAGCCCAATAAATTTCAAAGGATGAAAAATCAGAAAGAGTACATTCTGAGAACAATGGGACTAAATATAATACGTATCTTGAAAATCCCCTAATATCTGGATATTAGAAACCACACATTTGGAGTTTCTGCTGTGGGGCAAGGGCATTGGTGGCATCTCTGCAGTGCCAGGACACAGGTTTGATCCCCAGCCAGGCACAGTGGGTTAAAGGATCTGGTGTTGCCACAGCTGCAGCACAGGTCAGAACTGCTACTTGGATCTGATCCCTGGCCTGGGAACTCCATATGCCATGACCAAAAAAGAAAAAAATCCCATACATTTACATAATCAATGAATCAAAGAACAAATCGTAAGGGAAATTTTTTAAATATTTTGAACCAGGGAGTTCCCACCGTGGCTCAGCGGAAACGAATCTGACTAGGAACAATGAGGTTTCAGGTTCAATCCCTGGCCTCACTCAGTGGGTTAAGGATCCAGCATTGCCATGAGCTGTGGTGCAGATCACAGACGTGGCTCGGATCTGACATTGCTGCGGCTGTGGTGTAGGCCAGCAGCAGTAGCTCTGATTAGACCCCTCGCCTGGGAACCTCCATATGCCAGGGTTGCAGTCCTAAAAGGACAAAAGACAAAAAAAAAAAAAAAAATTGAACCAAATAATACTGAAGAGGTAACAGAGGAGACTGAGCTAAAGCTGTCCTTAAAGAAAAATATATAGCATTTAATAAATACATATGTATGCATATAAGACAAGGGCTTAATCTCTAAAATATACAAACAACTTACACAACTCAACAGCAAAAAAGCCAAAAACCCAAAATGGACAAAAGACCTGAATAGACAGTTCTCCAAAGAAGATATACAGATGGGCAACAAGCACATGAAAAAATGCTCAACATCACTGATTATTAGAGAAATGCAAATTGAAACTACCATGAGGTACCACCTCACACCAGTAAAAATGGCCATCATTAATAAGTCCACAACAAATGCTGGAGCAGCTGTGGAGAAAAGGGAGCCCTCCTGCACTGTTGGTAGGAATGTAAATTGGTACAACCACTATGGAAAACAGTAGGAGGTACCTTAGAAAACTATACATAGAACTGCCATATGATCCAGCAATCCCACTCTTGGGCATATATCCAGACAAAACTTTCCTTGAAAAAGACACATGCACCTGTATGTTCACTGCAGCTCTATTCACAATAGCCAAGACATGGAAACCCAAATGTCCATCAACAGATGAATGGATTAAGAAGATGTGGTATATATACACGATGGAATACTACCTCAGCCATAAAAAAGAACAAAATAATGTCATCTGCATGGATGAATGGAACTAGAGACTCTCATACTAAGTGAAGTAAGTCAGAAAGAGAAAGACAAATACCGTATGATATCACTTCTCTCTGGAATCTAATATACGGCACAAATGAACCTTTCCACAGAAAAGAAAATCGTGGACTTGGAGAACAGACTTGTGGTCACCAAGGAGGAAGCGAGGGAGTGGGATGGATTGGGAATTTGGGGTTAATAGATGCAAACTATTGCCTTTGAAATGGACAAGCAATGAGATCCTGCTGCAGAGCACTGGGAACTATATCTAGTCACTTATGATGGAGCATGATAATGCGAGAAAAAAGAATATATACATGTATGTGTAACTGGGTCACCCTGCTGTAGAGTAGAAAATTGACAGAACACTGTAAATCAGCCATAAAGGAAAAAATAAAAATCATTACAAATTAAAAAATGAAAAAAATATGTATGCATATATATTTACTTAAATGCTATAGATAATTATATTAAAAAAATGAAATAAGAGCAAATTATTATGTTCTTTATTCTACTCTGGACTTGATTTGTGCTTTTCTTTCTAGCTTCTTTGATTTATTCTTTCTTTTTTCTTTTTGCCCATGTCCACACGTGCAAATTCCTGGGCCAGGGATGAAAACTGTGCCATAACAGTGGCCCAAGTAGCTACAGTGACAATGCCAGATCCTTAACCTGCTGAGCGACAAGGGAACTCCTAACTTCTTTTATTTCAGACCCTCCAAAACCCCTAATAAAATATTAGTAAATCAAATGTAGCATGAGTGATTGATGCTCATAACCAGCTGGAGTTTATCAAAAAATACAGACTTATCATTTGAAAATCATTCAATGTACTTCATTGAATTAACAAAATAAAGAAGAAAAATAATTTCTACAGATACAGTAGTTTATGTCATATTTTATTTTTATTTAAAAATTTTTCTATTTATTTATTTACTTGGTCTTTCAAGGGCCGTACCTGTGGCATATGGAGATTCCCAGGTTAGGGGTCAAATCAGAGCTGTAGCCACTGGACTGTGCCATAGCCACAGCAACTCAAGATCTGAGCTGTGTCTGCAACCTGCACCACAGCTCATGGCAATGCCAGATCTTTAACCCACTGAGCAAGGCCAAGGACTGAACCTGTGTCCTCATGGATGCTAGTCAGATTCCTTTCCACTCAGCCACCACAGGAACTCCTTGTATCATATTTTAGATTCCACATACAAGTGATATTATATGGTATTTGTCTTTCTCTTTCTGGCTTACCTAGGATGAAATCTCTACATCCATCCATGTTGCTGCAAATGGCATTATTTCATTCTTTTTCGGCTGTAATATTGGAGTAGCATTCCAGTTTGTGTGTATGGACCACATTTTCTCTATCCATTCATCCGTCAATGGACATTTAAGCTGATTCCATGTTTTGGCTATTGTGAATAGTGCTGTTATGAACATAGGGGTGCATATACCTTTTTGAATTATAATTCTGTCCAGATGTAAGTCAGGCAGTAATTTTTTTTTTTTTTTTTTTTGCTTTTAAAGGCCACACTAGCAGCATATGGAAGTTCCCAGGCTAGGGGTTGAGTCAGAGCTACAGTTGCCAACCTTCATTATAGCCACAGCAATTCGGGATCTGAGCCATGTCTGAGACCTACACCATAGCTCATGGCAGTGCCAGATCCTTAACCCACTGAGCAAGGCCAGGGATTGAACCCGCATCCTCATGAATACTGGTCAGATTCATTTCTGTTGTGCCACAACAGGAACTCCTCAGGCAGTAATTTTTAAGGAGCCTGGGTGAGACCCAGTTGCTGATCTTGGAGAGTCTCCCTGAGAGACAGAAGCCCACTGGGACTCCCCCTGGGGACACAGATGCTGGCAGCAGCCATTTATGGGGAGCTTGTTCTAACATGAGTACAGTGGTGTGGGGCAAGCACTATTTGGGTGTCCTCCCTCTACCTATTAATGCTGAGGGCTTACCTGCCCATCAATGGGCTGGCACCAGTCCTAGGAATCCCTAGTCTCTCTGACAGCTGCCCCAGAACTTAAGCCCACCCATAAGCAGACTGCACCAGCCCTTGGGCCCCCCAGAACCCACAGCCAGCTGCCCCATGCTTCACAGCCACCTGTTCCAGAACTAGGCCCCATCTATCAAAGGGTCAGCACCAACCCCAGGGCCCTACAATGGGACCCAGTCCTACCTACCAGAAGGCTGGCAACTACCACACAAGGCAGGGCCTGGTACCCAACCAGGTCAGGGGCCAGCCCCACCTACTAGCACACCCACAGTGGTCAATCCTGTCACAACAGGTGGGCCTATGTAGCCCACACCCAGAGAGGTGTATGTTGCTGGATCCCATAGGACATTTCCTATATAAGACCATTTTTCCCTAATTGGGAAGTGTAACCAATCTATCTAATACACAGAAATGAACATAGAATTAGGCAAAATGGGAAACAGAGGAATATATTTCAATGAAAGCACAAGATTAAAACCCCAAAAGAATTAAGAGAGGTGGAGATAAGCACTTGATCTACTACTTGATCAAGAGTTCAAGTAATGATCACAAAGAAGCTCAACCAAGTGAAAAGAATGAACATAGTGAGAAGTCTAACAAAGTTAAAAAATGTAAAGAAGAATCAGAGCTAAAGAATATAATAACTTCTTTAAAATGTACTGGAAAGAATCAACAGTAGATTAGATGTATAGGGAAACAGATCAGTGAAGTGGAAGACATAATAGTAGAAATCACCCAAGCTAAACAGAAAAAAGAATTTTAAAAAATGAGGACAGTTTAAGAAAAGAGAAAGAAATGGGGCAGAGAACTCACTTGAAGTAATAATAGCTGAAAATTTCCCTAACCTTGGAAAGGAAATAGACATTCAAGTCCAGGAAACACAGAGAGTCCCAAACAAGATAAACCCAAAGAGCTCCACACCAAGACACATTATGATTAAATGACAAGAAGTAAAAAATAAAGACAGAATCTTAAAAAGCTGCAAGAGAAGGGCAACTAGTTACATACAAGGGAACTCCCATAAGACTGTCAGCTGACTTTTCAGCAAGAACTGCAGACTAGAAGAGAAAGGCACAATATATCAAAGTGATGAAAAAAAAAATCTATCACCAAGAATACTCAACCCTGCAAGGCTATCATTCAGATTTGAAAGAGAAATAAAGATTTTTACAAAAAAGTAAAAGTAAAAGCTATGAGAGTTCAGCAATACTAAACCAGCTTTACAAGAAATGTAAAGTGGAAAAGGAGGTATCATCACTACTGTGGTGCAGGGTTCAATCCCTGGCCTGGGAACTTCCATATGCCTCATGCACAGCAAAAAAAAAAGAAAAAAAAACCAAAAAACCAAAAACCAAAAAACAAAAGGAAAAAATCCTATTGGTTAAGGCAGATAGACAATAAAGCTATTATATAAGCCACTTATAAAGCTAGTAGGAAGGGTTAAAGTCAAAAGTAGTAAAAAAAAGGAGTTCCCATCGTGGCACAGTGGTTAACGAATCCGACTAGGAACCATGAGGTTGCGGGTTCGGTCCCTGCCCTTGCTCAGTGGGTTAACGATCCGGCGTTGCCGTGAGCTGTGGTGTAGGTTGCAGACACGGCTCAGATCCCGCGTTGCTGTGGCTCTGGAGTAGGCCGGCGGCTACAGCTGCGATTGGACCCCTAGCCTGGGAACCTCCATATGCCTCGGGAGCGGCCCAAGAAATAGCAACAACAACAACAACAAAAAGACAAAAAAAAAAGTAGTAAAAAAATACTTATCCACAATGAGGGGTTAAGGGATATACAAAACAGAAATGTAACACATGATGTCAAAACATTAAAGGTGGAAATGGGAAGAGGTGAGTGAAAATGCAAGATTTTTAGAATGCATTCAAAGTCTGAGATCATCAACTTCATAACCACAGACAGATAGACAGATAATTACATATTAGCCTCACAGTAACCACAAACCAAAACCTATACATAATAAATGCACACCTAAAAAGAGAGAAAGGAATCCAAATATAATACATATAATACTAAAGACAGTCAAATCACAGGGGAAGAGAGCAAAAGAAAAAAAAAAGAACCAAAAAAAAAAAAAAAACCACACACACAGAGGTTCATGGCTCAGCAGTTAACAAACCCGATTAGCATCCATGAAGATATGGTTCAATCTCTGGTCTCACTCGGTGGGTTAAGGATCCAGTGTTGCCATGAGCTGTGGTGCTGTGGTGTAGGTTGCAAATGCAGCTCAGATCTGGTGTTACTGTGGCTGTGACACAGGCCAGCAGCTACAGCTCTGATTCAACCCCTAGCCTGGGAACCCCTAGCAGGTGTGGCCCTTAAAAGACAAAACAAAACAAAACAAAAAAGAAGCTACAAAAACAAACAGAACAAAATGAAAAAAATGGCAATAAATAAACACCTATCAATAATTACTCTAAAGGCAAATGGACTAAATGCTCCTATCAAACGACATGCAGTGGCTGAACAGATTAAAAAAAAAAAAAAGACCCATTTATATGCTTCTTATAAAAGACTCACTTCAAATCTAAAGACACACACAGACTGAATACAAGTGGATGGAAAAGATATTTCATGAAACTGGAACCCAAAGAAAGCTAGGGTAGCTATAGCTATATCAGACAAAATAGACTTTAAAACAAAAACTGTAACAAGAGATAGAGGACATTACAAAATGATAAAGGAGTCAGCAGAACAAGAAGGTACCGCAATTGTAAATATATATGAACATAACATAGGAACACCTAAACACATAAAGCAAAAGTTAAGATAAAGGGAGGAACTGACAGTAACACAGTAATGGGTAGGGGACTTTAACACCCTATTTACATCAATGACCAGATCATCCAAAAAGAAAATAAGGAAATCATAGCCTTAAATAACACATTAGACCAGACGGACTTAATAGCAGAATATACATTATCTTTAAGTGTATGTCAAACATTCTCCACGATAGATCACAAGTTGGGCCACAAACCAAGTCTCAATAACTTTACAAAGACTGAAATAACATCAAGCATCTTTTCCAACCATAATGTATAAGACTAGAAATCAACTACAAGAAAAAAACTGCAAAAAACACAAACCAGCATGTGACTTAACAACTAATGGGGCACTGAAGAAATCAAAAAGGAAATCAAAAAACACCTGGAGACAAGAGTTTGCATTGTAGCAGGGTGGATTAAGAATATGACTGACTGCAGGAGTTCCTGTCGTGGCGCAGCAGAAACGAATCTAACTAGGAACCAGGAAGTTGTGGGTTCAATCCCTGGCCTCGCTCAGTGAGCTGTGGTGTGGATCACAGACGTGGCTTGGATCCTGCATTGCTGTGGCTGTGGTGTAGTAGGCTGGCAGCTGTGGCTCCAATGTGACCCTCAGCCTGGGAACCTCCATATGCCTTGGGTGTGGCCCTCAAAAGCAAAAAAAAAGAAAAAGAAAAAAAGACTGACTGCAGTGGCTTGAGTCACTGCACGAGTTCAATCCCCAGCCCAGCACACTGGGTTTAAGGATCCAACATGGCCACAGCTGTGGTGGGGATTCAGTCCCTGGCCCAGGAACTTCCATATGCCGTGAGTGCAGCCATTAAAAAAAGAAAGAAGGAAAAAGGAAAAACAAAAAACAAAAAAAACCTGGAGACAAATGAAAATGGAAACACAATGATCCAAAATCTATGGGACACTGCAAAAGCTGTTCTAAGGCGGGGTGGCGGGGTGGGGGGGGGGGGGAGGTAATAACAATACAAGCCTAGCTCAGGAAACAAGAAAAATATCAAACAATCTAAACCTATGCCTCCTTTAAGAACTAGAAAAAGAACAAACAAAACCTGAGGTTAGTAGAAGGAAAAAAATAAGATCAGAACAGAAAGAAATCAAATAGAGACTAAAGTAAACAACAGAAAAGATCAATGAAACTAAGAGCTGGTTCTTTGAAAAGATAGACAAAAATGATAAACCTGTAGCCAAATTCATTAAGTAAAAAAGAGAGAAGGCCCAGATAAATAAAATTAGAAATAAAAGTCACAACTGACACCACAGAAATACAAAGGAAGTAAGACATTACAAATAATTTTATGGATGACGTGGGACAAATGGATAAATTCCTAGAAACGTAAAAGCTCCTAATACTAAATTAAGAAGAAACAGAAAATATGAATAGGGTGATTACCAATGGTAAAACTGAATCAGGGAAAAAACAAAACAAAAAAACCTCCCAACAAACAAAAGTCTAGGACCACACAGCTTCACAGGTGAATTCTAAGAACACACTGAAAGAAGATTTAACACCTATCCTTCTCAAACTACTCTAAAAAAGGAAGAGAAAGGAATATTCTGAACTTGCTCTAGTAGGCCAGCATCACCTGATACCAAACTAAAGACATGAACAAAAACAGAAAATTACATGCCAAATGTCTCTGATAAAACACAGATATAAGAATTCTCAACAAAATATTAGCAAACTGAATTCAACAATATATTTAAAAGATTGTGCACCATAATCAACTGGAATTTATCCCATGGATGCAAGGATGGTTAGATATCTGCAAATCAATCGATGTAATACACCACATCAACAAGCTGAATAAAAATCATATGATCATCTCACTAGATACAGAAAAGGCTCTTGACAAAATTCAACATCCATCAATGATTAAAAACTCTCAACAAAGTCGGTAGATAGAGACCATACCTCAAAGGCCATATATGACAAATCTACAGCCAACATTACACCCAACAGTGAAAAGCTGAAAATCTTTCCTCTAAGATCAGGAACAAGACAAGAATGCTCACTCTTGTCATTTTTATTCAACATTATATTGGAAGTCCTAGCCACAACAATCCCACAGGAAAAAGAAACAAAAGGTATCCAAGTTGGAAAAAAGAAGTAAAATTGTTACTGTTTGCAGATGTCATGATACTATATATAGAAAATCCTAGAGAGGCCACACACCCAAAAAAAAAAAAGGGAGTTCCCATCATGGCTCAGCAGAAACCAATCTGACTAGTATCCATGAGAATGCAGGTTCGATCCCTAGCCTCACTCAGTGGGCTAAGGATCCAGCATTGCCGTGAGCCGTGCTGCAGATCACAGACGCAGTTTGGATATGGCATTGCTGTGGCTGTGGCATAGGCTGGCAGCTACAGATTCGATTCAACCCCTGGCCTGGGAACCTCATATGCCTTGGGTATGGCCCTAAAAAGAAAAAAAAAAAAAAATCTGCTGCATTTCTATATACTAACAACAAACTATCAGAAAAAGAAATTAAGAAAACATTACCATTTACAATTGCATGACAAAGATAAAATGCTACAGTTCTCTTGAGTGGCAGCAGGTTAAGAATCGGGCATCAGCACTGAAACAGCTTGGGTTGCTGCTGTGGGTGGGTTCAATCCCTGGACCAGGAACTTCCAAACACCATAGGCATGGCCAAAAAATGTCAAAAAAGGTAAAATAACTACAAATAAATCTAACCAAGCTGGTCAAAGACCTATATTCAGAAAGCTGTAAGACACTGATTCATTCAAGGAATTGAAGACAACACAAATGGGAAGATATACTGTGTCCACAGATTGAAAGAATTTTGTTAAAATGACCATACTACCCAAGGAAAACTGCAGTTAATGCAATCCCTATTGAAATACCAATGGCATTTTTCACAGAACTAGAACTAATAATTCTAAAATGTGTGGGAAACCATGAAAGACCCCAAAAAGCCAAAACAATCTTTTTTTTTTTTTGGACTTTTTGTCCTTTTAGGGCCACACCTAAGGCATATGGAGGTTCCCAGGCTAGGGGTCTAATCGGAGCTGTTGCTGCCACCCTAAGCCAGAGCCACAGCACCATGGGATCCAAGCCACATCTGTGACCTACACCACAGCTCACGGCAACACTGGATCCTTAACCCACTGATTGAGGCCAGGGATCAAACCCACAACCTCATGATTCCTAGTCAGATTCATTTCCACTGCACAACAGGAACTCCAAAACAATCTTGAGAATAACAACAAAGCTGGAGGTGTCATACTCCCTAATTTCCAACTATGCTACAGTAATCGAAACAGTATGGAACTGGCACGCACGCGCGCGCGCACGCACACACACACACACACACACACACACACATAGATCAATAGAACAGAACAAAGAGCCCAGAAATTAACCCACACATATATGGGAAATTAATCTATGATAAAGGAGGCAAGAATGGAGTCTCCTTGTGATGCAGCTAGTTAAGGAACCAGTGCTGTCACTGAGGTGGCTCAGGTCACTGCTGTGGCACAGGTTCAATTCCTAGCCCAGGATTTAGTCATGTGCCACAGGCACAGACCAAAAAAAAAGAAAGAAAGGGAAGACTATACAGAGGGGAAAAGACACCCTCTCTAATAAACAGTGTTAAGAAAATTGGATAACTATATGCAAAAGAATCAAACTCGTCTAATTTCTCACACCATATACAAAAGTAAACTCAAAATGGATTAAAGACTATATGTAGGAGTTTCCGACTGCAACAGACTGGGATGCTGTGGAGGTGTGGGTTTACTCCTTGGCCCAGTGCAGTGGGTTAAATCATCCAGTGCTGGGAGTTTCCATTGTGGCCTAGTGGGTTAAGAACTCAACTAGTATCCATGAGGATGCAGGTCCAATCCCTAGACTTGCTAAGTGGGTTAAGGATCTGGCATTGCCACATGGTGTGGTATAGGTTGCAGATGCAGCTGGGATCTCAGGTTTCTGTGGCTTTGGCATAGGCCAGCAGCTGCAGTTCTGATTCAACTCATAGCCTGGGAACTTCCATCAGCCACAGGTGCAGCCCTAAAAAGAGAAAAAAAACAAAAAACTAAGAATAAAGGATCCAGCATTGCCATGGCTTCAGCATAGGTTGCAGCTGAAGCTCCAATTCCACCCTGGCTTGGGAACTTCCATATGCCATGGGTATGATCATTAAAAAAAAAAAAAAAGACTGTGAGTAAAACCTGAATCCATTACACTTTCAGGAGAAAATATAAGCAGTAGTATGCTCTTGGACATCAGTCTTAGCAATTTTTTTTGGATATATTTACTTGGCAAGGGAAACAAAAGCAAAATTGAACAAATGGTACTACATCAAAAGCTAAAACGCTTTTTCACAGCAAAGAAAACTATCAACAAAACAAAAAGGCAGCCTACTGAATGGGAGGAGATATTTGCAAACAATGTATCAGGTAAGAGGTTACAATCTAAAATATACAAAGAATTCATACAACCCAACATCAAAAAAACACACCCAAACACGTAGATGAATGGAAAAAGATGTGTGTGTGTACACACACACACATATACACACACTGGAATATTACTGACCCATAAAAAATGAGATAATGCCATTTTCAGCAACATGGACAGACTTAAGAGATTATCATACTAGGTGAAGTAAGTCAGACAAATATCGTGTATCACTTAGTGTGGAATCTAAAAAAATGATGCAAATGAACTTATGAACAAAACAGAAATAGACTCAGATATTAAAAACAAACTTATAGTACCCAAGGGGGAAGTAGAGGAGAGAAAAATTAGGAGTTTGGGTTACAAACTACTGTATATAAAGTAGATAAACAACAAGGTTCTACTGCATAGCACAGGAAACTATATACAATATCTTGTGATAAACTATAACAGAAAAGAACCTGAAAAAGTTTGTACGTGTGTGTATCTCTTTGCTGTACACCAGAAACTAACACAACATTGTAAATCAACTATACCTCAATAATTTTTTTAAAAAAAACCTGATTTAAAAATAGGGAGAGGATCTGAATAGACATTTTCCTGAGGAAGACACACAGATGACCAACAGACACGTGAAAAGATGATGTCCAACATCACTAATCACCAGGGAAATGCAAATCAAAACCATGATGAGATATCACCCCCCATCTGTCAGAATAGCTATTATCAAAAAGATAACAAGTGATGAGGAGGACAGGGAGAAAAAGGAACACTCAATGAATGTGAGATGGTATAGCTACTACGGAAAACAGTATGGAAGTTGCTCAAAAACTTAAAAACAGAATTATCATATGATCTAGCAATTCCACTTTTGGTAAATTTTTAAAGAAAACAAAAACGCTAATTCAAAAATATATACACCACCCCTATGTTCAGTCCAGCATTATTTACAATAGCCAATATACAGAAGCAACCTACGTGTCCATAAATGGATGAATAAATAAAGAAGATGTTGGAGTTCCCGTCATGGTGTAGTGGAAACGAATCCCACTAGGAACCATGAGGTTGCGATCCCTGACCTCACTCAGTGGGTTACGGATCCGGCATTGCCATGAGCTGTGGTGTACGTCACTGACGTGGCTCAGATCCCACAGTGCTGTGGCTGTGGCAAAGGCTGGCAGCTATAGCTCTAATTAGATCCCTAGCCTGGGAACCTCCATATGCCATGGGTGTGGCCCTCAGCCATAAAAGAGTGAAATCTTGCCATTTGCAACAACATGAATAGACCTAGAGAGTATTATGCTAAGTAAAATTAAAGTCAGAAAAAGATAAACACTGTTTTACTTCACTTACATGTAGAATCTAAAAAAACAAACCAAATAAATGAACAGAACAGAACAGAAACAGACTCATAGATACAAGAACAAACTGGGGTTGCCAGAGAAGGGAGTGGGGGGGATTAGTGAAATCAGAGATGGTGGTTAAGAGGTACAAGTTTCCAGTTATAAAATAAATAAGTCACAAGGATGTAACACACAGTATAGGGAATACAGTCAATAACATCATAACTATTTATGGGGACAAAGGACAACCAGACTTATCATAGCGAACATTTTGTAGTGTATAAAAACATCAAATCACTATGTTGTACACCTGAAACTAATATGATACTGTAAGTCAATTATACCTCAATAAAGAATGAGTAAAATTTTAAAAAATAACAAACAAGCAAAGGACTTGAATGGACATTTCTCCAAAGGAGATATACAAATAGCCAATTCAGAGTTTTCTTGTGGCACAGAGGGTTAAGGATCTGGCATTGTCACTGCAGTGGTTAGGGTCACTGCTGTGGCAGCAGGTTTGATTTTGGCTCAGGACCTTCCATATGCCAACAGCATGGCCAAAAAATAAACAAATGGCCAATTCACACATGAAAACATACTCAAAATCATCAGTCCTTAGAAGAATACAAACCAAAAGTACAGTGAGATACCAGTTCACACCCATTAGGATGGCTATTATGGAAAAAAAAACAAAAACAAAAACAAAAAAAAACAAAAACAGAAAATAACAAGTGTTGGTAAAGATGTGGATAAATTGGAGCATTACTGGTTGGAATGTAAAACAGTGTGTAGCATTTGTAGAAAATTACAAGGCTGTTCTTTAAAAAGTTAAACAGAATTACAAAATGATCCAGCAACCCCACTTCTGGATGTATACCCAGAAGAACTGAAAGTGGGGACACAAACAGTTACACTTTTCACACCAATATTCAAGGCAGCATTGTTCTCAGTAGCTAAAATGTGGGGAAAACCCAAATGTCCATCAACAAATGAATGGATAAACCAAAACTGCTGCGTACATATAATGGATTATGAGCCTTAAAAAGGAATGAAATCCTAGCACATAGTGCAACACATGAATTTTGAAAACATTATGCTAAGTGAAATAAGCCAGACCAAAAAGGATGAGTGTACTTATATGAGGTACTTGCACTTATATGAGGTTCTTGCACTAAGCAAATTCATAGAGATAGAAAATATAATAGAGGGTACCAATGGCTGGGAATAAAGGGAACAGGGAGTTACTGTTTGATGGGCACAAAGTTTCTGCTTTGGATGATTTAAAAGTTCTGGAAATGCATTATGGTGATGGTTGCACAACAACATGAATATACTCAATACCAATGAATTATACGTATTTTTCTTTTTTTAGGCCACACCTACAGCATGCAGAAATTCCTGGGCCAGAGATCAAACCTGCGCCACAGCTGCAGCCTGTGCCACAGCTACAGCAATTCCAGCCCCTTAACTGGAGCCACAAGGAAATTCCTAAAACAGTAAATTTTACTTTATGTATATTTTACAATAAAAAAGAGGACTCAAAAGACAGCAATGAGGAGTTCTCCTGTGGTACAGTGGGTTAAGGAGCTGGCACTGTCACTGCAGCAGTTTGGGTGTCTGTGTGGCATAGGTTTGATCCCTGGCCTGGGAACTTCCATATACCATGGGCATGGCCAAAAAAAAAAAGACACCATTAAGAAGATGAATCAGGAGTTCCTGTCGTGGTGCAGTGGTTAACGAATCTGACTAGGAACCATGAGGTTGTGGGTTCGGTCCCTGCCCTTGCTCAGTGGGTTAACGATCCGGCGTTGCCGTGAGCTGTGGTGTAGGTCGCAGACGTGGCTCAGATCCCGCGTTGCTGTGGCTCTGGTGTAGGCCAGTGGCTACAGCTCCGATTGGACCCCTAGCCTGGGAATCTCCATATGCCGCGGTAGCGGCCCAGGAAATAGCTAAAAAAAAAAAAAAAGATGAATCACAGATAGGGAAAAAATATTCACAACATACCAGACTTATATTCAGAATATATAAATAATTGCTACAACTTAAAAACACAAATCAATTTTTTAAATGGTCAAAAGATTTGAAGAGACACTTCATAAAAGAAAATATGCATATAGCCAATAAACACATAAAAAAAGGGGGCTCAAAATCTTTAGTCAGCACAGAAATGCAAATTAAGACCACAATGAGGAGATCCCTTATGGCACAGCAGGTTAAGGATCTGCTGTTGTCAAACGCACCAGCCTGGGTTGCTGCTGTGGCTTGGGTTTGATCCCTGGCCTGGGAAATTTTTTGTGTTATGGGTGCAGCAAAAAAACAAAAACAAAAACAAAAACAAACAAACAAACAAAAACCTCTCATACTTTGCTAAAGGGAGTACTTTCGAAAACCACATGGCATCATTAGAATTAAATATACATCTACCCTATGACCTATAATTTCTACTTTTGGGTATTTATCCAAGAGAAATGCAAACACCTGTCCACTTGTACAAGAACACTGTAGCAGCTTTATTCATAACAGCCCCAAATTGGAAATATTACAAGTGTCCATCAACAGAAGAATAAACATGATATATCCATATAATGGACTATACACTACTCGGCAATAAAAAGAAACAAACCCATACGACATGAATTAATCTCAAATAAAACATTATGGTGAGGCCAAAAAAAAAGACACAGAAGTGTATATGCATGATTCCAAATATACAAAGTCCTAGAATAGGCAAAATTAACTTATGGTGATAAAAATCAGTAGATTCGGAGTTCCCATCATGGTACAGCAGAAACGAACCTGACTAGGAGCCATGAAGTTGTGGGTTCGATCCCTGGCCTTGCTCAGTGGGATAAGGATCTGGCACTGCCGTGAGCTGTGGTGTAGGTTGCATATGCCGCTCAGATATGGCATTGCTGTGGCTGTGGTGTAGGCTGGCAGCTGTAGCTCCAATTAAACCCCTAGCCTGGGAACCTGCATATGCCATGGGTGCTGCCCTAAAAAGCAGAAAAAACAAAATAAAAAATAAAAACATGCTGAAAATGAGCATCTGCTCCACCTTGATACCTAGCCTTCCATCAAGATGAGAGCACTCACGGGACAGTACCAAGGAAAGCAGACATTCTGAGAGATGATGGGCAAGATGGATAAAGACTTCCTCTCCTCTTACCTTTCCCTCAGACCACCTATACATTCAACCGTCCCTGGGAGACTTGGGATTGCACTCTTAGAAATGACCTTTCCAACACCTGTTTGGCCCCCTAAGAAAGCACTTCTGCTGATTCATTGCTACTACACAACTCTCCAACCTACTTTAAAAAACTGTTCAATAAGGCCTGCCCACTTAGAAACGGAGCCAACTGTCATAACTTTAAATTATCTCCACTCACAGGGAGGGGGGAAACAACTACAGAAGTTTAAAAAATTAGAAAATAAAACAGAACTCAGATGGCCCACTTGGGGAACTCATGCACTGGCAAAAACTTTGGTACCAGAAACTTTCAAAGCATGTTATACAATTATGGGACTTCACAGGGCAACCTGATGAAGTCCTTTTAGAAGGACTATGACAGCCTTTTACAAACAGAAGCAATTAAAGGAAATTAATCCTCCGAGGACATAGGGATGAATCTGCTCTGCCAGGTTTCACTATCATACTCAGGCTTCTATGAGCAAGGCTACGTCAGCCACACTCCCACTGGCCACCCTTGTGACACAGCATGGGAGCAGGATGAGGGTCCCCAAGGTACCAGGGAGTGCGGAACAAGCAGACCAATCCCAGTGACCAATTTTTCAAAATTGACAAAATGATACCAAGACCCAGGCACTTAGCCCTTCATTCTCTAGTCTTCCTTGATAACCCAGTGGTGCCAAAAGAAAAAAAGAAAAAGACAAAACATATTAGTTTTCTTACCTCTCATTGGACCGTATCATGTAATCGGTAAATTCATGATCTCCCTTGATCACCTCCAAGGGGACCACAAGGTTGACGTCAGACTCGGAGTTCCGCAGCTGGTTGAGCTTAATATTGACTGAGAAGAGGTAATCCCGTACGTCATCTGTGCCCACCTTCAGGCCCTTGCACACCACATACCTGGCAGGAGATAAGTGTCACTCCCCAGAGCAAGGGCTTCCCCCATTCCTCCTCCCCAAACCACTTGTTGAGTCATAAGGCTCCTGTCTGCACAAAGAGCAGCGCAGACTGTGTGCTGTAAGGTTCACCTCAAATCCTTCCCTTTTACCTTGCGCTCTACTCCTACTCTCTGTGGCAGTGGTTCCCAACTGCCCTGTGCCAGGTTGGCTGCATCACCGTCACCTGGAGAGTCTGTTAAGTTCAAGACATTCAGACTTTTCCAGAGATGGGGCCCAACAACCTGGGTTTTTTTGTTTGTTTATTTTTTCTTCAGCTGCACCTTCGGCATGTGGAAGTTTCCAGGCCAGGGATCAAACTCTTGCCACAGCAGTGACCCAAGTCACTGAAGTAACAACACTGGATCTTTAATCCACTGCACCATAAGAGAACTCCAGCAATCTGTGGTTTGGTTTGGTTTGGTTTTTTTCAATTCTATAGCTTTATTATTTTTCAAATTAAAGTATAGTTGATTTATAATGTTGTGCCAACTTCTAGCAATCTGTGTTCTTAATAAGCCACCTAGCAATTGAGACTGGCCGGACCCTCTCTCACATTGTGCACAGGCACTGTGTCCCATCTGGGACGCCAGCACTGCCTCTGGGTGGTGGCCGACTTGCCCTTTCCCAGCCTATGTCACTCCAAGTGACCCCTTATTGGTCTCCTTCTCCCTCCAGGGCCAGGGCAAGGATTGTGAGTGTGCTGAATAAGGTCTGTGGAGAAGGCAGAGACTGAATGGCACATCAAAGAACCAATACTCCTAAATCCTATCTCCTCTTGGCTCCAGTGACTTTTTTAAAGTCAAGGTTTTCCACGTGACTTGACTGTCCTGCCAGAGATGCACCAGGATTTGCTGTTCTGACATTGGGCCAACTAGTCTGATTAACATGAAAGGAAAATCTCACCTCTCTGAGTTGGCAGGACGGCTGGTAATCGGCTTAAAGAGACACACTCGTTCAAAGCAGCAGTACAGCAGGTAGATAAGCCCCACGCTGAACGGTGTGAAGAGGTCAAAGGTTTTACAGATGAAGTGGCCTCCTGGATTAGAGAGAAAACACCAACAGCAATCAGCAGCTTCTATTCCAGGAAATGGGTAAGGCAGTCTCAGTGGGTATGACAAAGTCAGGGACTCAGCACCTGAGAGATTCAGTTTTAGAGGGGACTTTGGAGATTCTACAGCACTTTTTTCCCCAAAATTCCTCATTCAGCCACCTGTCACCTGATACGAGCAGATTTTTTTTTTTTTTTGGCCTCACCCTGGGCCAATGGAAGTTCCCAGACCAGGGATCAAACCCATGCTACAGCACCGACCCAAGCCACTGCAGCGACAATGCCGGATCCTTAACCTGCTGTGCCACAAGAGAACTAAGCAGATTTTTTTTTAACTTCTAAGCCCACCACTATACATGCTTTTGTCTAGCAGGGTCTCTAGTGGGTCTGGGTGGGGAGACGGCAGAGGTGGTGTCACCTGTCCGAACAACAGAGAGTGCCATGAGGAATTGACAGAGTAGCAGCTGCTTGCTGAGGATCTCCTGCAGGTTCTCCTGCCCTTCCACTGAGAAACCCTGAAAGGAGAGCACAGGGATCAGCGCGGGGAAGAGAAGTGAGGAGGACTGAAAAGAATACTCCTACCTCATCCAGCCTGAGATTTCCTCAAGTCTTCTCACTGACCTTGACCATCTGGCCGATAAAGGTACAGCCTGACATTTCCACTATCTGGCACAGTCACATGGCTCACTGGGGTGAAGATGTCACCTAAGACCCGGGCCTAACTACTGAGCCAGTGCTGTCCTCCTGCCCTGTCACTCCAGGGATGGAACCAAGTCTGGATGGAACCACTCCAGAGATGGTCCAAAATGTTTAAAACCCATTTAGGAATCGAAGGGAAGAGCACAGCAGAACAGACGAAAAATACACTAGTCACAGGACAACTACCAGATAGGAAACTGAATGCCCTGCCAAGTCCAGTGAGACCTAGGCAGTACGAGTGGCCTAAATACTCAGATGGGCTCACTCAGTCCTGGGCTCGCCACTGGACAGGCCCCAGTCTGGTGACAGAAGAAAAGTTAGCACAACTCGGACAGTCACAGTCATGCCTCCTTTTCTGCTGACCAAGGATTTATTCGCAAAACCCCCTTTCCTGTCCCAAGACCACGAGCTTCTCCCCCCAGCTGGCAGGGTCTCTGGCCAGGGTGTTTGTCCAAAGACCATACGTTGCTATTACTGGACTAGCCTCCCTCCCTGTGAGATCCCAACAGGGAGCAGAGAGCCATGCTCACACAGAAATAGAGGCCAGGGGCTGGGATACGAAGAGAGGGCAGTTGTTTAATGGGTACAGAGTTTCAATTTTGCAAAAAAAGTTTTGGAAATCTGTTTCACAATAATGTGAATATATTGAACACCCACTGAACTGTAAACTTAAATACGGCCGCAATGGTAAATTTTATGTTAGTAGGTTTTTTTAATCATAATAATTAAGAAAAGTAAAGATGCTGGCCTCCATTAAGCTGACCCCAGCCTAGCTAAGTGTCCAGCATCAAAAATGTTTAGCAATATCTTCCAGATTTATAAATGCTTCTTCAAATGCATGCCTGTTTATAGGATCAAAAAAACATAAAAAAAAAAAAAAATCACACAGGTTACCAGTCTATGTTGCCTAAGCCAGAAGGACAATCCTTGAGTTTGCTACTCTAGCTGACATACTGCAAGGCTGCCTCCCAAGCACTGTCACAGCCCCTCCCCCTTCCGCCCCTCCACCCAAGCCTGCCTGTTGTTCCCCACTGTGTACAAAGCTCTATTGAGCGAGGGCAGAGAGGGCACGTCCAGATACTATGCTGACATCCTCAACCTTTCTTCACCGTTCCACATGGCTACTGCTTGAGAAGCCACCCAAGGGGCTCCAGACACTTCAGTCAACTCTGGCAGCCATGTTACCCTGGAGCCACATCTCTGACCCTCCACTACACTACTGGTGGCTCACTCTAGGGAAGACTGCCTGCAGCATCAGACTACTAGGTGAGAAAGCTGCAGCGTGCTTGCCCCCATTCATCAAGCAATTGCCCAAGGAACAGGCAACTCGAATATTCACTTTAGCCCAGCCACTGACAGAGCCTCCTGTGGAGCTCCCTGAGCTGCTGCCTTTGGTTATACGGTCACCCATCCAGAGGCCTAGGAGCAGCCATGTATAGACAGCTTGTGCCAGGAGTAGCACCCACGTGACAAATGATGGAGATGTTCTTGTTGGTCAGTCCTGCCCAGCTCTTCTTAGCCAAGGTCCACCCTCACCATGTCTCACAGCCAACCAAGGCCCTTTGAAGAAATGGGCTGAGAAGGTCCACTTGCTCCAAGCAAAGACGTCCACAACATCACAGCTTTGATAAAGTTACCATTGGAAATATGTACAAAAAGAATAAAAACATATATCACACATCCCTACTATCAGAATAGCGAGCTACCAGCCTCCAGGGCAGCTAAAGGGCCAAACAAAACCAATTCTCAAGCCTCTAACATAATAAATCCCTAAAGCATCACCCTATGAAGAAGAGGTCACCTACCCCATCAGCCATCAGAAAGTGGACACCCTTACGATCTGTGTTATCCAGGACAAAATTCCGAAAAGCAGTGATGTTCTCCGGGCGGGTGATGTCTCCATCTCCGTCGATTCCACCCTCGCCTGACAGGACATAAGATTCACATTCAGCTCATCTGCTCTGTGCATCCCAGGAGCTGGGACACAAGATCCCTGGGGCTGTAAACACAGGTACCAGGTGGACCTCAACGCCCAGGAGAAAAGCCCCTGTGAGGAGCAACCCATTGAAGGACCTATCCTAGAAGGCTGCCTTGCAGTGATGGACCAGGAGGCAAAAACAGGGCCCTGCTGCACAAAAGCAGAGTTCCAAAGGAGCTGACCCATCAAGAGTCAGCAACTGAAGCAGGTCTTCATATTCAAGACCAAAGTTGTGTTTAAAGCACCTACATGTAGGTACCAATATCAATTTCTTAGTAAGAACTGTTAACAAAGGACTTAGGATTTGCTGCCAAATCACAAAAAGCAAGACAGATGGGAGGGAACTGCTGGGGGTTGCTGAGCTGTCCAGCACACAGGGCTGGAGATGGGCAGGGGGGTTGAATCTGTTAATAACTCTGCCAGTTCTCAGCTGAAAATAGGGCAGTTTCATTATCTCCCATCACCATAAGAGAAGATAGGAGGAATTAATACGGCTTTGATGAGGGTTTGCCTAGTGGAGTGTCTAAGCTGTATCCCACAGGCTTGGGGTAAAAAGGGACAGTCTAAGAGAACCAAGACCTTCACAACCTGGGTTGGGAACCCCAAGCTGAGGGGCCTAGCAAAGCAAACATGGCAAGCGAATAATAACTACTTTTTTTTGTTTGTTTTAGGGCCACACCCTCGGCATATGTAAGTTCCCAGGCTAGGGGTCGAATTGGAGTTACAGCTGCCGGCTTACACCACAGCCACAGCAACTCAAGATCTGTTCTTAACCTGCTGAGCCACAATGGGAACTCCAGATAATAACTACTTCTGACCTAATGTCCCCACCGAGAACTGTCCCTCACAGCCCCTGGTACCCTCCTCCACGTCCTTACCATAGTAGGGTTCAAAGAGCTCACTGGAAGCTGAGTAGAAGTCTTCCAGCTTAAAGTCATTAGGCCCCTTCAGAGTCATCCCGAAGCCCTTTGCGTGCCACTTCTTCCTCCAGAGCACGTACTCCGAGAAGCCCCCTGGGCCTGCACACACGTCAGCAAAGTAGAGAAGCTCAGCTTCGCGGTTCTTCACTAGTGGTTTCTACAAAGGCAAGAGGAAGACAGGGGAGGAAGGGAAAAAAGGTGGCTCAATGGGGAACAGGAAAGAGAAGGCAGGGGGAGTAAACACACCTTTCAGCAAGCACAATGCAGAGTTCCTGCCAGGGCCACCACAGCCAAGAAACGTGTCCCCTGTGATCACCGCCCTTTAGGGCTGCCCATCCGACCTGCAATACCTGATGCCTTTCACACCACCAGGCTGAGCTCAGACTCAATAAAAACAACTTAATGGGCATCTCAGTATGCATCTTTTATTTCTCTGCATCTTCTCCTCACCATATCCTGCCTTACAAGAGTCCCACTGAGCGGAATAGATGGTCCATCCCCCATATCAGAGATAGGGAAAAAGACACAAAGCAACCAGCTCACAGACACTCTGCAACAAAGCTC
Organism: Phacochoerus africanus; assembly: GCF_016906955.1. Taxonomy (NCBI): domain Eukaryota; kingdom Metazoa; phylum Chordata; class Mammalia; order Artiodactyla; family Suidae; genus Phacochoerus; species Phacochoerus africanus. The sequence continues at coordinate 34,249,513 of NC_062552.1, read as the reverse complement.
AGTCAGAATCCCGTCCACCTGATCATCAGAGACTCACCTTTCCTGTCCCACCAAAGTCTCAGGGGCTCTCAATCACCCCTTCCCAGCCACAGGTCTATCTTTCCAGATCAGAGCCACTGCTTCCCTTCTCTCCTTCCTCCTAGGCTCTCCCTTTTTTATTTCCTTTTTTTTTTTTCGGCTGTACCCACAGCATATGGAAGTTCCCAAACTAGGGGTCCAACTGGAGCTACAGCTGTCAAACTACACAACAGCCACAGCAACACGGGATCTGAGCCACATCTACGACCTACACCACAGCTCACTGCAACGCTTGATCCCCGACCCATGAGCAAGGCCAGGGATCGAACCTGAATACTCATGGATACTCATCGGATTTGTTTCCACTGCACTGCAACAGGAACTCTCCAAATAACATTTTATCGTAGAATAATTTTAGATTTACAGCCAAATTGTATGGACAAAGTTCCCACATACCCTTTACCCAGTTTCGTTAACATCCTACACTGTCAAAACTAAGAAACTGAACCAGCAACTACTATTAACTAAACTCCAGACTTGGTTCAGCTCTCACCAGGGCCCTTGTCCTGTTCCACAAGCCCAGCCAAGACACTGCCGTGCCTGGAGTGCCCTCCTTTTTCACATTCCCCCCTTCTTTAGCCTTTGCCCCTCTGGTAGCAGGGGCCTGGGGCAGGGCACAGCTGGGCATTGACAAGGTAGAAAGAATAGGAGACTGGTGTGCAGCTTCCAGGCAGCCATCACAGTGCCCACCTAAGGAATAACTAAATCACAATCACCATTTGTATTTGTACTGGATTATAGTTTGGGCCACTTGAGTGGCTTTAACTCTTAATCTAAAATTTAATATCTAATCTGAATGCGGCACTGGCCTATACTGTGTTTACACTTCTCTTCTACACACTCAGGTCCTAGGAGATGAATTCTACTTTCCCAACCCTCCACAGCAGAGAGGACATACCATCTGCACTGGTGACAAGAGGCTGAGTTCTAGAGGGGAGCAGAAGAGGACCTGACGAACACCCAACAGGAAGGGGTGGAGGCCACTCAGCCTTCCCTCTCTGCAGATCTGGCATGGCTGGGTGCCTGGCCAAGGCTCCGTAACAGCTAGATAATGATCAGAAGCTTCAGGGGAAACAGTTATAAGAAAGAAATGGAAATATTAATGTTCACAGTCCAGTCACTTTTTAGGTGACAAAGGCCTTGCCTCTGATGACGGTTATCTAGCTTCATCAAAACAGTGAAAAAGCCCCTGGAGAAAGTGACTTTAGCTAAAAATACACTTCATCATCCTGTGACAAGCGCACTTGGCATGCTAGGGTATATTAGCTCTTTCTCCCTTTCCCTGCCACTCCACACTAGCATTCTTTGTTCCCGAGCCATCAGTTACTCATATTTGGGGGTTATAATCATTTACACACAAAAAGAGACCTAATGGCATTTGTCAAGAACACCATGCAGCACTTCCCAGACTGCAAAGCAGCTAGGAGGCAGGGGTTGCAAGTTTAAGGCTGCACCCACTGGAAAGAGTGAAAACGACGTTCCTCACCACTGGCCACGCCCCAGCGCCAGGCTCCAGCCTCTCCGGGTGAGCCACTGGCCAAAGGAAGAATGGGAGAATGAAGGGGAATGAGTCAATGACGGTATCACATCTCCAAAAGGAGAGCATAAACACAATCTGTTCTGTGATTTCAAGATGTGTAGCCCTCACAGACCACAGCCAGAAGGCCTTTTCTCAGAAAGGACAGCTGGGGTTCTCACCCCGCTACTCACAGGCTCTGCAATCCAAGGCAAGCACAATTTATGTCTTGAAGCTCGAGGTTCATCCACTGTACACTGGGACTAATGTAGGTTATTTCCTAAGGCTGTTGTAGGATTAAGTAAAGTACCACATGTCAAAGACCTTTAGAAACTGTACAATACAAAACAAACATAAGATGACACTACATTCAACAAGAGCAACTTCCTTAGAGACAAAGCTCTGTCCCTTCCATCCTTTTCTCTTTGTAATGCCTAGCGCAACACTCCACACGCAGGGGCACTTTGTGTAAGTGCTGTCTAATTTCTTCCAAGACAGCACTGAAGCTTAAAGATGTACATTCATTAAAGATCTACATTCAGTTTCTGTCTCCTGTTATGCTTCACAACCAGTGTTTTCTTACCTCAACCATAACCTCAGGCCCACAAATCCCTCACATAATGTTTCTGGTTTATAATATGCTCCCATATACCCAAAGAATCTAAATTCCCTTCTGTCCCTGGTCCCTTTCAATTCTTGTTTACAATTTCTTTATTTCCCTACCTTAGCCTCTTCTCTCCTTTTCACCACAACCTGCAGAAGCAGAAACACACCGAAAAATCTCAGAGACCCTCCCTCTGGCTTCCTACCTCCAACCTCCTCACACTTCCCCAGGCTTCTCCACATTTTGTTCTACAATTTGCCTGATCTAAGAGCCACTGAGACCCTAGCAAACCTGGGCATGTGCCTGGGGCTTCCGCCACTCCCATCTCTACTGGGGACTGCTGTAGAGTGTCTCTGTTTGCCTGAAAAACACATCAAGCCTGCTGGGCTCGGCTGTCACTCTGGTCCTCCAGGGAAAACAGAGGTGAAAAGAGAGAAGGAAACACTAGGAGCTGAAGAGAAATCACTTTTTATAGTGGAGTGCAGAAGAACATCTCTGAAAGGGCAATTCTCCATAGCCACTATCAATCAATTCAAGCCAAGAAGCGTCACAAACTCAGCGGCCTTTTCCCATGCAACTAACAGCTCCACCCTCAACCTGAATGGTACAACCCTGATGCCTACTTCATTTTCATGACAGCAAAAGACAATAACCAAATACCAGCTGCTGGAGGCGTTTACATTCAAAAGCTCAAAATGATGCCATGACTTCCCATCAGCTTGACAGAGTTCCTCTGCCAGGCAGGGGTTTAAAGGAAATCACATGGAGCTCGGAAAATTAAATCAACATTACATCAACCTAATTTTCTCAAGACACTAATTCCAAGAGCCCTTTTGTGCAGCCTGCTAGTACTGGAAAATGGGGAGGGAGAGCTGGGAAAGAAATAACTAAAGGTTGAAAGGGTCTACCTGCCAGTTTTGCCAGCATGGAGGAAGCAGTAAGGCAGGTGAAGCTGAAGCATTAAAGAACTTGGAAAATAAGTTTCTTTAAGCAGTGGATAATCGAGGGCCTAGTAGAAGGAGGGTGAGTGAAGCAAAAACAGCTGGCTCCTGGTCCCTTCACTGTCAAAGAGAACTAACTTTCTAGGACTTAGTAAAAGGGCTTTGAAACCTTGAAGGGAATGCTAGAATGAAATTTCCTTTTTTCATTCTCTATCATTATGGAAGGACTGTGTTCAGAAAAATGATGTAGCAAAGAGGAAAATCATTTTGCTCTACCACTTCTTGAGAAGGGCCAAAGACTGGTAATTATGATCCCACACAAAGCTTGCTCAGAGAGGCAGAAAGGGAAAGTGGCCACAATTGAAACCACAGATCTTAGAGCTGGAACAAATCTTAAGAGCCTTTTGGTCCTAAACCGGCCCTCCCAGGTTGGTAGGGCTAATCTCAGAAAAGAGGCAGCTGAGACCCAAAGAAAGTAGGAACCTAAGTGACACCACCCACCTGCCCTCATGCCTCACTGGTCCTAGCCTAGATCTTTAGACACGATACTGATTTTTAAAAAGAACAATGAAAGACCCAAGATATCCACATTTCATGCAACACGCAAACGTTTCCCAGAGTACTGCCTTTTCATACCACAAACAGCAACCAAATCAGATGATGTCACAAGTTTTCACTTGGCACATAAGCTGTAAGGACGGTATAAAGTCACCCCTCAGTATCCACAGGAGACTGCTTCCAAGACCCTCTGTGGGAGTTCCCGTCGTGGCACAGTGGTTAACGAATCCGACTAGGAACCATGAGGTTGCAGGTTCGGTCCCTGCCCTTGCTCAGTGGGTTAACGATCCGGCGTTGCCGTGAGCTGTGGTGTAGGTCGCAGACACGGCTCGGATCCTACATTGCTGTGGCTCTGGTGTAGGCTGGTGGCTACAGCTCCGATTCGACCCCTAGCCTGGGAACCTCCATATGCCGCAGGAGCGGCCCAAGAAATAGCAAAAAGACAAAAAAAAAAAAAAGACCCTCTGCGGACACCAAAATCTGTGGATGCTCAAATCCTTTCTATAAAATGACACTGTACAGTTGGCCCTCTATACCTGAGGGTGCAGAACCTATAGGCAACAGAGCTGACTATGCTCACTCTCTACCTCATCCGTGATAGGAAGGTGGCAGGTTGAAGCTCCCTGGCAGCAACAGGCCTCCACACACCAACGAGCACAGAAAGGCTGTACAAACATCCAATCCTGTACCCTTATCAGCTCTCAAGTCCAGCAGAATGTCCACAACCTAACCATGGGGAAGGGGATGGCACTGATCTCCTTCAAAATTACATTCCTGGTGCCTAGCGCTCTGCCCGCCACAAAGCAGGGGCTTGGATAAAGACATGTATAATGAATGCAGGAGGGCGGATCTATGCCCTAACTCCCAACCTCACCTCCCTGCTCCCTAGGCCTGTAGATGCCAAAGCTGCTGATTTCATCAGGAATGTCCCTTCTCCACTGCTGCGAGCCCTGCCCTCTTCCACTGGGAGTGAGCAGCAGGACCTGCAGAGTTGGGGGCTGGTATTTGGCACCTAAAGCCCTAAAGACAGCCGCTTACTGGGGCAATCCTGGGACCACAGGAAGCACTGTGGAACCCTATCGGAAGAGCTCAAAGCAAAATGTATCTCTACCACAAAATATATCTCTATCACCTAGCAGGAATACTCTCCTAGCATTGCACAAGTGGCAGTTTCTGAGCCACTGAAGCTTAAGCCCATTTAGCACTACGAATTCAGAAGCAAAATCTTGTTCTCACCCCATAAGAGTCCCTCGGGTTTGTAAACATGCGATCAAACACAAAATCCATGTTAGCCATCTTCATTGCCGCCCTGCAACAAAACAAGACAGAAAAGCACACCTCAGCAGCAGACATGTGGAGAGCGGGGCGGAAAGGCAAAGGTGGAAAAGTGCACATCAGGGGACAGGAAGGAAATGCCAACCAACCTGTTTAGGAAGAAGACTCCTCGGATCATCTCGTAGGGATTGGCCCGGGTCCGAGCTCGCCGCATCTCCTCCCCATCCAGGATGTCAAACACACTCTGCCCAGAGAGAACCAGAACCTCAAGGTGAGCATCGCCCTCTGGGATGGAACAGGTGCCTTAAGAGCTTGAGGAGCTCAATTCACAGCCCTCTGAAGAGCTAGGCTCCTGCTGGGTCCCAGCTCTGTAATGACCAGATGTATGACCCTAGACACGCTACTCAATTACTCTGACCCTCAGATCTCACTTATAAAATGGTAAAAAGTCAAAGGGAAGTAGGTATGTGCCTGGTACATGGCAAATGGTTACTAAGTTGGCACAGAGCCACCTCCCAGCACGGCTAATCCTCACAGCAAATCCACTTCTCCACTCCAGGTGCAATTTCCCAAGGGACCAGGGCTTCTGAGGGCACCTATCACACAGCAGGGACCCCTTCTCCCTTCTCTAATTTTCTCTCTGAAAAAAAGAAAGCCTCACTTCACTTGACAGCCAGTCACTTTAAAGATATTCCCAAAACTCTGTCTGCTAGAAAAATAAGCTCTATGAGGCTAGTCTGAGGCCTTGCTTCTCCTCCAACCCATTTCCCCCTCACAGTTTCTTTGGCTCATTCTGCCCCAGCCAATGCACTTCCTGATCCCAAATTAGGCCAAATGACATCAAATATTTCTTTTAATTTTCACAACAACCCTGAGAAGTATTTTCTCCCTAATTTATAGATGAGGAAACTCAAACTCAGAGAAGCTAAAGCAACTGGCCCAAGGTCACACAACAACAAAAGCTGCAAAAGTGGGATTTGAATGTAACCCTATCTGATGCTAAAGATTTATCTGATGCTAAAGAATGATGCCAGATTTTTCAATGTGCCAGCCCCCTTTCAGGATTACAACAAACCGACACCGACCCACTGAAATTAAATAGACCATTTTCTGCCTATTGACCACAGGGACAGCACATTACAGGTCAGGCCAGTCACCAGGAAAAAAGGACACCTCACAAAAATGTGCCAAGCTACACATCTGAGCTCCAGGAAAAATCTTAGCTAAACTTCAGCCTCCCCACAACTGACTCAAAAGAATAAAAAAAGCCCAGCATAGCCCCTCACACAAAATCTTCAACTCCAGCTCTAGCCACAAGGCCTTACCTTACACTGCAACACACTGTGAAGCAGCTCTTCCCCACAAAACTCTGTTTCATCTTCAATAATCATCTTTCTCTACAGGGAGAAGAAAACAATCAATAATGACCATGTGCAGAGTTCCCACTGTGGCACAGTGGATTAAGGATCCAGCACTGCCACAGCTATGGCAGAGGGCACAGCTTTGGCTCAGATTTGATCCTTGGCCAGGGAACTTCCATATGCTGTGGGTGTTGCAAAAAATAATAATAACAGGGAGTTCCCAGCGTGGCGCAGTGGTTAACGAATCCGACTAGGAACCATGAGGTTGCGGGTTCGGTCCCTGCCCTTGCTCAGTGGGTTAAGGATCCGGCGTTGCTGTGAGCTGTGGTGTAGGTTGCAGACGCGGCTCGGATCCCGCGTTGCTGTGGCTCTGGCATAGGCCCGCAGTTACAGCTCTGATTAGACCCTTAGCCTGGGAACCTCCATATGCCGCAGAAGCGGCCCAAAGAAATAGCAAAAAGACAAAAAAATAAAATAAAATAAAATAAAAATAATAACAACCATGTGCAACTGCATTTGGGAGGATGAATGGAGGCACTATGGTTCCGAGTGAGTAGAGCAAAAAGTGGCTTGAGTCTCTGCCAAAGAATATCAATCCCTGAGGGGCAGGAAAGAGAAAATCCTAAATCCCCTTGGCTCTTCTCCAGATGGCTGGAAGATGAAGCAGCCCCCTGGGTGCTATGACTAGAGCACCATATGGCTACAAGACTCATGAATGCCGAGGCTGAGAAAAGCAGACAGGAGGAGCCTTCCAAGCTGTCTGTCCCCAAAGTAGGAGGCAGAAGGATGGGGATCGCCCCAGATGACAGAAACCTGTCCTTCAACCAGGAAGCCTCTTGACTTGTGATGAGTACGGAGGCAGGACACCAGCCACTGATCTGGTAGTGCCACAGAAAACGAGGGCGAGGGAGCCTCATGGGGATGTCAAGCCCAACACCTCATGTCTGAATGAGGCTACCTCTAAACCAATGATGCTCAAGTTTGGTGTTCTCAGGTTTTACACTCCTCAAGATCACTGAGGACCCCAAAGAGCTTTAGCTTATGGGAGAGATAAATATGTATGTGTATGTACATATATATACACACAAACACACATACATACTTATATACATACACACACATCTATCTACACACATATATATGTATATATACATACGTATATACTGAGGTTTATTATTAGAAATTAAAACTGGGGAGTTCCCATCATGGCTCAGCAGAAATGAATACGACTAATATCCATGAGGAGGCATTGCTCAGTGGTTCAATCCCTGGCCTTGCTCAATGGGTCGAGAATCTGACATTGCTGTAAGCTATGGTGTAGGTCACAGACCCGGCTCAGATCTAGCTTTGCTGTGGCTGTGGCATAGGCCAGCGGCTATAGCTCTGATTCAACACCTAGCCTGGGAACCTCCATATGCCGTGGGAGTGGCCCAAGAAATGGCAAAAAGACAAAAAAAGAAAAAAGAAAAAGAAATTAAAACTGTAAAAATGTTTAAATAGTCAGTTTAAAAGAATATGTTACATTAACAAAAACAACATGTTTTTATGAAAAATAACTATATTTCATAAAAACGTATTGGGAAGAGTAGCACCGTTTTCCATTTTTGCAAATCTCTTTAATATCTGGCTTAATACAAGACGGCTAGATTCTCCTGGCCACATGTGCATTCAATGAAATGTGCTATCACATGTCATGGCCTCTGGAAAACTTCACTAGACACTTCTAAGAGAATAAGAATGAATAAGGCAAAGAACTTTCAGCATCATTATGAAAATAATCTTTCCCTGGTAGACCCCCAGAAGGGTCTTGGAGATCCCTGGGGGCCCCTATACTTTGAGAACTGCTCTCCAGATGATGCTGATGTGGTATAGTTAGCTACTTTATTCTATTTTCCAGAAGGAGATTAAACAAATTCCCTCTGTAACAACTTCCTCATTACTTTCTGAGGACAGGGATAGTGTCTTTTTATCTACCTGGAACAGTGCCCAACAGTGACCAGAAAATACACAGATGTATAATAAGCTACTCTATAAAGCATCCACAAGGAAGACAGAAGTTATGAATTTTGTGCTGCCTTGCACATTAAATGATTGGGAGAAAAAAACCTGTCTGCCTTATCTCCCAGGAAGGTATCTGTAAAGCCCCTGACACACTTTTTTTTTTTTTTTTTTTTGCCATTTCTTGGGCTGCTCCCGCGGCATATGGAGGTTCCCAGGCTAGGGGTCGAATCGGAGCTGTAGCCACCGGCCTATGCCAGAGCCACAGCAACGTGGGATCCGAGCCACGTCTGCGACCTACACCACAGCTCACAGCAACACTGGATCCTTAACCCACTGAGTAAGGCCAGGGATTGAACCCATAACCTCATGGATCCTAGTCGGATTCATTAACCACTGAGCCACGACGGGAATTCCACGACACACACTCTTGATGCAGCTTTATTCCTGCCAGAATGCTCAGAGTCACATTTTTCTTAAAGTATGAATATACAGATGTACATACTGGACCTAAGGAGGAGAAAAGTCAGGAGATAACTGCTAAGAATTCAGGGTACATTTTCCTGAAGTCCTACCTTTCCCACAACCATCCAGTCGCTCATTTCCTGAGTGTCTGGAATTTCAGTGGTACATTCTGGGAACCATGATACCTGCTCACAGGCGCTGGGCTACAAACAAAAGAGAGGCAAGTAAGTCAGGTAAGACAGACCCTCAGGGCTAGGCCACAACCCACCAGGGCTTCCCCAAGACAGTAAGAGGGATTCAGAGTGAAAAGGGTCCAGGAAGCTGGGGCCAAAAGCAGTATCAGACATGAGAACTGAGAGCCAGAATTTTAAAGTTTAACTTCTGAAGACCAGGTCCAATTCTGGTTTGAATCCTTAGAAAGTTCCCCAACTTTCAAAGTTCCTTTCATTTGTTCCAGTATTATTGATAAATACCTACTATGGGCTAAGTGCTCAGAATGCAGAGACATGGTCCTTAACTCAAGAGGCCTATATGCAGAATAGTGGAGGCCCAGTGAAGTACACAGAAGACTAAGTTCATGATGAGGTAATTAAATCAGGAAGACTGAGTGCAACGAGTCTCACCTCCTGAAACCTTTCATTCCAAGACAGAGCAGAAACAGGCATCTCTAATGCTGCTTGCTCTTGATGTTTCAACTGCTTTCCTTAGCAAGCTAAAAACAGTGGGTTTCATCTTGGCTATACATTAGGATCATCTGCAGACCTTTTAAAAAGTACTGATATTCCCAATGAGGCTCAGCAGAAACAAATCTGATTAGGAACCTCGAGGTTTCGGGTTCGACCCCTGGCCTCGCTCAGTGGGTTAAGGATCCGGAGTTGCCATGAGCTGTGGTGTAGGACGCAGATGTGGCTCGGAACTGCTGTGGCTGTGGCTGTGGCGTAGGCCGGCAGATAGAGCTCGGATTTGACCTCTAGCCTGGGAACCTCCATGTGCCGCAGGTGCAGCCCTAAAAAGCAAAAAAAAAAAAAAAAAATTTAAAAAGTACTGATGCCTGGGCCCCATCCTAGAGAATATGATTCTGTAGGTCTGAGGTAGGGACTGGGTGTAAATATGTTTTTAGAAGCCTCCAGGCGATTCTAATGTGCAGCTAGGGCTAAGTTCATTGGGCTAGAAAGACCTGAATTATAAAACCTAAACAGGTGGCTAACCTGCATGGCAGCTCCACACGTTCCCCCCCAAGCAAGTGTGGAGAAGAGATTCACCATTGTGAATGGAAGCAATGAGATTAGAGGTAATATTACATATACACTCTGAAAGGCACAAAATGGTAACACAATGCAAGGTCTTGAGGAAAGCCAACCACCATCAATAGAGAAAAAGTTTAAAAGAAAAATTACTGGAGTTTCCTGGTGGCCTAGTGGTTAAGGATTCAGCATTGCCACTGCTGTGGCACAGGTTTGCTCTCTGGCCCAGGAACTTTCACATGCCACGGGCATAGCGCGCCCCCCCCCCCCCAACAACAACAACAAAAAAATACTGAAGACTGTCAATGAATCTGGCAGTGAATCATGGCTTTTCCTCCTGCTCAAATCTATCACTGCTTTAAGTATAAATAGCTGTGAATTATAAACTCTGAAGAGAAGGACACAAACACCTCGAATACCCCTTTGGAGGTGAAAAGCACTCAATCTCCCCATGGAAGTCTGAACACCATGGCCACTTACAAAGTGGACTCTGAAGAGTCACGCCTCACACTCCATATTCCTGGGCTGCAGTGGCCACTGGGCACTCTCCCTGCACTGACTCCAGGAACTGGACATTCACCTCCAGCTGCCCAGACTCATCCACCTTAAAGAAGTAGCCACCAACTAACAGCTGAGCCAAACTCCTACCCAATAGATAGGGCATCTTTTGTAAGAAAAAAAGTGTACTATGGTAAGTGGTAATTAGGACAGCATTGCCTTAAAAAAAAAAAAAAGAAACTCAATAGCCTGCCTCTGTTCAAAAGAATCAGATCTTTTGAAGAATGGGATCTCCCATTGCGGCGCAGTGGAAACAAATCCAACTAGTATCCAGGAGGATGCAGGTTTGACCACTGGCCTTGCTCAGTGGGTCCAGATCCACCGTTGCCGTGAGCTGTAGTATAGGTCACAGACTTGGCTCAGATCCCACAGTGCTGTGGTGTAGGCTGGCAGGGGTAACTCCTATTTGACCCCTAGCCTGGGAACTGCCATATGCCGTGGGTGAGGCCCTAAAAAGCAAAAAAAAAAAAAAAAAGAGAGAGAGAGAGAGAGAGAAAGATGAACAAATTTCAGATTCCGAGTTTAGCAAAGTAAGTTCCAATTCTGCCCCACTGAGAGGATAGGGACTCTTCACTTGTTTTCACACAAATGAGGACATGGAAATCACTAAGTATTTCTGAGGTAAAAACCTACATCTAGCACCCAATTACAAATATTTGCCCTATTCTGCACTGTCTCATCTGCTATTCTGCAGGTCTTGACAACTAAAAGGCAACAGAGCAGGACCAGCCCTAGAACCATAAGCTCTCACTTGTCAGCATCACAATCTGACATCTTATTAGGTTTTCATCATGCACAGGTTCACAGGAATTCTTTCCTGAACTGGGACATCAAGGAGACAAATAAAATATCAATTTTTTCCATAGTTCAGAGCCACATTTTAAGCCCAACTACAGCGATGATGTGGAAGGCTAGATATTTGTGTTCTATTCTCTCTAGTATCAACTCTATAATGGTAATATTTCACCATTGTTTTTATCTTTTTTATTTTTTTTGTCTTTTTGTCTTTTGAGGGCCGCACTCGAGGCATATGGAGGTTCCCAGGCTAGGGGTCTAATCAGAGCTATTGCCACCGGCCTACACCACAGTCACAGCAACATGGGATCCGAACCTCATCTGCGACCTACACCACAGCTCATGGCAACTCCAGATCCTTAACCCACTGAGTGAGGCCAGGGATCGAACCCGAAACCTCATGGTTACTAGTCAGGTTCGTTACCACTGAGCCAAGACGGACACTCCATCACCTTTATTTTTAGGTGCTTTTATTATGCCTACTTCAAATCCTCTGTGGAATAAGACAGGGCATAAATAAATAAATAGTAAAAAAAAGCTCAACATTATCTGTGCCATGAAAAGGGATGGAGTCTCTTTTGGTATTCAGGGTTAAAACAAACTGGTCCTCAAGTAGATAAGCAGACTAAACCCACAACAGAAAAGCTATATGGCATAAACAAACACCTATTTCATACTGGGACATCATAAACCTATGGAGGTGCAAGGACCTGGGAGAGCACCTGATCCAGTCACTCACCCAGCACGAAAGGGGGCCTCACTTGAATCCTTTCAGCAGAGGGAGCGTACTACCTTGTTAGGTACCTCTGTCACTGGTGGAAAGCTGTATCTATTTATTAAAGTCCTTTGTGGAGACACACTGCCTTCCAGCATCTTCTACCCACTGGTCACAGATAGTCCTATATGAAGCAACAGGAAATGAATCCACTTCCCACCATATCTCCTCCTGGCTTCTGTTCCCCTTTCTGGACATCCCCAGCATCTTCCATGTAAGAAACTAGTTCTAATCCCCGCTAATTACCCTGATCACACTGCCTCTGGGGACTAGTTTGCTAACACGGCTACATAACGTCACACATCCAAGAACACAAGCAGCTTTCCGGTCTTCTCTCCACAGCAGTTACCTCTGGCTCAGCTCGCCAGTCCACATTCAGCTCCTGGTCAAAGCCTTGCAGCGTAAGACCCAAGCCTCGTCGACCTTTCTGATTAGAAGCTTCAACAATGTCCTTCCGACCCTGGCTGTATTTACCCAGTCCTTCACCTTCCTTGAAGCCCATCTTGGCCTGAAAAAGAGAAATAATGGTGCATTTATATAAATAAACAGATAATATTGGAGCATTTATATAAACAAGCAATTATTTAGCCCTCATCTTGTGTAAGACATCATGTTATTTGAGAAATATAAATGAGTAAGGCTTAAAGCTTTCCTTCTAGCCTAATGAAAAGAAGCATAAATAAATAACTGCAGTTTAACTATGGGCCCAGTGGCTGTCTATTCTGGAGGTGATATTCTGGAGGTGAAAGTCTAGGGCAACTAGAAGTTGGATAAATGAGAAGGGACCTCATAGCTGTAATTAAAGGCACCAAGAGTACATAATGAATCTCACTGGACATTTGCACAACTATCCTTCCAGCTAATTTGTCTGATTAAGTGAGAAGTAGATCTAGAGTAGAGTTGATAGAGACCATAATTTAAAACAGCACTGCTTTAAGCAGCAACTTCTAAACCTCACCCCTTAGCCAGTCAAATGGTCTTACCAGGCAAGTACGATGAGGGTCTGGAGGAGCCCGCTTAATCAAGAGATTAACTGAAAAACCACTTCATGTAAAACTGAGGTATGGAAGGTACTATAAGACTCTGGACAGAAACATTTTTTTAAATGTCACAACTAACTAAAGAGCTTACACTACACTCTAGAGACACTAGGCCCGGTTATATACCCCCCAAACCAGAGACCTGAACCCCCAAACCCATAGACCCTTGTCTAACAAAAGAACCCCCATCCTAAGAAGATGTGATTTCCCCTAGAAGGTCTATATTCCCTATGGAAGGGGCATTACCAGCTCAAGAGCTGGATGAAACTCCTACAGTAGCCACAAATCTTTCCCCAGGTCAGGGTATGACTGAGTCACAAACCTCATCTTCCATTTCCCCCCAACGTTTTTGGCTCCCAAACCAGAATCCTGACGATGACTTCAGAAGTGGCAGTTCTTAAGTGAATCCAACAGCAAATGGAGGTGTCAACTGTAATATTCCTGAAGCCAGACAGAAGGCAAACCTGGGCTGCCCTAACCTTTGCACATACACCACAATCTGATGAGGAAGGTAAGGGAGTCTTCCTTTTCACGGTCCTTCTTGTGGTAGATCAATGGGATGCAAAAGTTGGGAAGGAAAACTGGACATTCTTTTAGAAGTAATATAGAAAACTGTGCTACTCCCATTTATTTCAGACACCTGGGAGTGAGCAGAATTTCAGTCATTTCTTTTGAGCTCACTCACTAGAGCAAAAATCTCAGCATGAAGCCTCTTTATCCATTGACACACATCCATGTGTTCCACACATGCGCCTAAGAATTCATTACTAAGGACACCAAAGGGAGATCCAACTCTGAACAAGACGTGAGAAGCAAGCCTGAGCAGCCACGTCCCATGGAAGTCTCAAATGTGACACTTCTATCAAGAAGGCAACAGACTCTCTACCCAACTGTAGTAGATGGAAAGCAGAGGAAAAACTCATGCCCTAGCTTTCTGTTCATACCAATAGAGTTTCTCCTTTCACACTCTGCTGGTAGAGCTTTAGAAACCCACCCCAAGCACTGACATACCATAAGCTTCTGGGAAACACTATTATACATGGAATAGCGAGAAGAAGTTCCCTCCACAAGAGAGTCTGCTTTGAACGCATCATCAAAAGAACCAGAGCTGCGCTGCTTCCCTTCAGTCTCGCTGTCAGACCCACTTAGGCTTGTAGCACATGCTGGAAAAGAAAAAAGGAAAATGTTTTGGTGTGTTTATGGCACAGCACAGTCTCCAGAATTCCAAGTTTCACTTAGCCAACTAATGGTTCAATACATGCATTATGCACGTGAAGTTCATTAAATGACCCAGGTCCAATGTATTCTCTGCCTCTTACAAACTGTGCAATTCACTGAAGGTTCCTAGTGGTACTTGACACACAACGGGAGTTCGAAGTGGGATGGTAGTACCTTCCTCATAGGCTTGTTTGAAGATTAAATGAAATAATGTATTTGAAAGAACACTACCAAATATAAAATATACGTACTGAAGAAAAGATTGTTATTTCTGCTGCTATTTATTTGAACATCAATTTCCAAACACTGACACCTGGCTTTCTTCTCTTTTTTCTTTTTTTTTTTTTTTGTCTTTTTGCCATTTCTTGGGCCACTCCCATGCCATATGGAGATTCCCAAGCCAGGGGTCAATTCGGAGCTGTTGCCACCGGCCTACGCCAGAGCCACAGCAACGTGGGATCCGAGCCGCATCTGCAACCTATGCTACAGCTCACAGCAACGCCGGATCCTTAACCCACTGAGCAAGGGCAGGGATCGAACCCAAAACCTCATGGTAACTAGTCAGGTTCGTTAACCACTGCACCACGATGGGAACTCCCTGGCTTTATTTTCAACAATTCTATCATGGGACTCACAGTTTCTGATTTGTTTAATCTCCTAATTTCCTGTTTTCAATGTCCTTGAAACGTACAGATAAGAGGGTGGGTCTACAGCAAAGCCCCAGAGCAGAGCCAGCTCACGGGGGCGGGCGGGGGGGGGGGGGGGGGGAGAGAGCCGTGAGGGGGGAAGGGGAAGACAGGGAACAAAGGAAAAGAGGAGGAAAGAGGAGACAGGGAAGATGGGGCACTCAGGCAGTGGCACCAACAGAGGCCAAGAGTAGAGGAGCTGCTCCTAAGTGCTACAGGAGGGAGCTGCCGGCCCAAGTGAGCAAAGCCATTACCTTTGTGGTCAGCAACCTTGTTGCCAAAGGACTCCGAATAAGACCCACCTTAACAAGTGCCAGAGTGGTGGGTTAACTGCCTCCTGGCCAAAAGTGGATAATCCATAGTCTAGATAATCCATAGTCACTGTGACTGGGCCTTTCTTTTTCAGACCCATGAATCTCTTGAAAGATACTTCAACCCAATGTAATTTTATTCAGGTAGTTTCTCAGGCAAACTTGGAAACAGATTTGGTAAACAATTTCTGCATATTTCCATTGAAAATGGTTATAAACTGCAAGCCAGGAGGAATGCTGAAAAGGAAATGAGGGTGGTGGTGTCCAATCTGATCCCAAGGCTTGAGAAGCTGTACTGTGCGCAACAGCACAGAAATCTCATTAACAATGTCCTTGTTTTTTAAGAATAAAATTTTTTAAATGTCTTCAAGTTATTAACATTATTTTTTTTGTCTTTTTTTGTTGTTGTTGTTGTTGTTGTTATTGTTGTTGTTGTTGCTATTTCTTGGGCCGCTCCCGCGGCATATGGAGGTTCCTAGGCTAGGGGTTGAATCGGAGCTGTAGCCACCGGCCTATGCTAGAGCCACAGCAACGCTGGATCCGAGCCACGTCTGCAACCTACACCACAGCTCACGGCAACGCCGGATCCTTAACCCACTGAGCAAGGCCAGGGACCGAACCCACAACCTCATGGTTCCTAGTCGGATTCGTTAACCACTGCGCCACGACGGGAACTCCCAAGTTATTAACATTATTCTTTTAAATACCTATTTATTGTTAGGATATAAATGCTTGTTATTTAGATCTATGTACTTAATAAACCAGTAGGTATTTCTTTTGGTTTCTGAGAGGCACAGTGAAAAAAGTTAGGGCACCACTAAGAGTGCCAAGAACCAAGGAAACTTGGGAACCTTCATTCTATGTATGGAAATGGTGAGATCACCAAGACACACCGTCAACGGAGTAACAGAAAACCTAGACCATATTCATGAGTATGACATCCTAACTCTTGTACTAAGAGGGACAACAAGAATGTATATCTTTGGAATTCTCACTGTGGCACAACTGGTGGGCGTGTCTGCAGTGCTGGGGTGCAGGTTCAATCCCCGCCCTGGCAGACCAGATTAAGGATCTGGCATTGCCACAGCCATGGCGTAGGATGCAAGTACAGTCTGGATCCTGATCCCTGGCCCGGGAACTCCCAATGCTGCAGGGAAGCCAAAAAAGAAATTAAAAAAAAAAAAGAATATATATTTATGGGAGTTCCCACTGTGGCACAGCAGGTTAAGGATCTGGCATTGTCTCTGCAGTGATAACACATCCCATCCTTGGCACAGCACAGTGGGTTAAGGATCCAGCATTGCTACAGCTGTGGTGTAAGTCGCAGCTTCAGTTCAGATCTGGTCCTTGGCCTGGGAACTTCCATATGCCCCAAGTGCAGACAAAAAATAAAAAAATTATTTTTTTTGTCTTTTTGCCTTTTCTAAGGGGCTGCTCCCGCGGCATATGGAGGTTCCCAGGCTAGAGGTCGAATCGGAGCTGTAGCCACCAGCCTATGCCAGAGTCACAGCAGTGTGGGATCTGAGCTGGGTCTGCAACCTACACCACAGCCCACGGCAACGCCGGATCCTTAACCCGCTGAGCAAGGCCAGGGATCGAACCCGCAACCTCATGGTTCCTAGTCGGATTCGTTAACCACTGAGCCACGATGGGAACTCCTAAAAAATTTTTTACAAGAATATATGTTTTTATTTCTTATAATTGCAAAAAGAGCTTTTGGAAGGAAAGATATATAAGGCCAATAAACATGATTATCCATACGTGTAAGGGTTGAGGCATGGAAACAGAATACCAAAATGATTATTTGGAATAAGTGGAAGTGTAAGAAATGAAACTTTTTTTTTTTCACCTTTTAGGGTTGTACCTGCGGCATATGGAAGTTCCCAGGCTAGGGGTCAAATCAGAGCTACAGCTGCCAGCCTATACCACAGCCACAGCTACGCAGGATCCAAGCCGTGTCTGCAACTGCAACCTACACCACAGCTCATGGCAACACGGGATCCTTAACCCACTGAGCGAGACCAGGAATCAAACCTGCATCCTCATAGATCCTACTCGGGTTTGTTACTGCTAAGCCACAGCGGGAACTCCCCAAAAAAGTGAAAGTTGCTATATTTTTATACCACTAGAGTTTATATTGGCTATCTTTTTATATTTTTGATTAATGAACAATATGAATATATTATCTATTAAAATTTAAAATAAGAGTTTCCATTTTGGCTCAGTGGGTTAAGAATCCAACTAAGGTCCATGAGGATGCGAGTTCAATCCCTGGCCCCACTCAGTGGGTTAAGGATCGAGTTGCCGTGAGCTGTGGCATAGGTCACAGATACGGCAGGGATCTGGCATTGCTATGGCTGTGGTGCAGGCCAGCAGCTGCAGCTCCGATTACACCCATAGCCTGGGAACTTCCATATGCCACAGGTGCAGCCCTAATAAGAAAAAAACATTTTTGAGTTCCCGTTGTGGCTCAGCAGAAACAAATCCAACTAGTATCCAGGAGGAGGCAAGTTCAATCCCTGGCCTCGCTCAGTGGGTCAAGGATCTGGTGTTGCCATGAGCTGTGGTGTAGGTCCCAGACATGGCTCAGATCCCATGTTGCTGTGGTGTAGGTTGGCAGCTATAGCTCTGATTTGACCCATAGCCTGGGAACTTCCGTATGCCGCAAGTGCGGCCCTATAAAAGCAAAAAATAAAAATAAAAATAAATTTGGAGTTCCACTAGGGCACAGCAGAAACAAATCTGACCAGAAATCATGAGGTTGTAAGATTGATCCCTGGCTTGGTTCAGTGGGTTAAGGATCCAGCAATGCTGTGTACTGTGGTATATAGGTGACAGACTTGGCTCAGATCTGGCACTGCTATGGCTGTGATGTAGGCTGGCAGCTATAGCTCCGATTTGACCCTTAGCCTGGAAACCTCCACATGCTGCAGGTGCAGCCCTAGAAAGCCAAAAAAAAAAAATTTTTTTTTAATGTTTAAAAAGAAAAAAACTAACTTAGCAATGTAGCACAATCCATTTAAGAAAGGAAGTCCCTGAAATGAGTCAAAGTTCGGCTGCTCATGGGAAGCATTGAGAAAAGGCACAGAGGGCAGCCATGTAAAATGATTCTTTATATACCCCAAATGGGCACTATATAGGTGTTCGTAACTTGAGGATTACATCCTCATTGTAAAGCCTACCTGCCCTGATCTACCCACCTCCCATGAGAACACAAACTCACTAAGGGCTGCCATTCAGAGAAGACAGAAGCCTTCCTCAGCACCCTAGGCCTAGTTCTCCCTTCCATGGTGCTCCAGGAGCACCAGCATCACACCATCAGCACAGCACTCACACACTGCCTGAGAGCTAGTTATCATCACATGCCACCACTGGACAGGGTCACTGCTGGAGTCACAATCAACTTTTTAATTTTTTTGCTTTTTAGGGCCACACCTGCAGCATATGGAGGTTCCCAGGCTAGGGGTCCAATCAGAGCTACAGCTTCTGGCCTATACCACAGCCACAACAACATCAGATCCAAGCCACATCTGCAACCTACACCACAGTTCACGGCAACAATGGATCCTCAACCCACTGAGTGAGGCCAGGGATCGAACCTGCAACTTCATGGTTCCTAGTTGGATTCGTTTCTGTTGCACCACGACAGGAATGCCCACAATCAACTTTCTATCTCCAACACCTGAACTGAGGCTTCGCATTTAACAGAAATTAATTAAGTGCTCACTGTAATGAATTTAAAGTATTGCCACCCAGTTGTCATCTTTGCTAAGTGCCTACTAAGTATACAGATCCTTAGGACATTCCCTCTTATAACACCTCACACCTGTAGTGCAAGACATTTAGCCCCAAGAAATATAAGATACACATCATTACACATTTGTTCAAACCCACAGAGTGTACAAAATCAAGAATGAAGCATAATGTAAACTATGAACTCTGGATGATAATCTGTATCAACACAGGTTCATCAGTTGTAACAAACGTACCACTCTGGTGAGAGATGTTGCTAATGGGGGAGGCTCTGCATATGCAGGAGCAGGAGGTGTAGGAGATACTGTTGTACTTTCCTCTCACTTTTGCTATGAACCTTAAAGTGCTCTAAAAATCTGATGTTCTGGAGTTCCCGTTGTGGCGCAGTGGTTAACGAATCCGACTAGGAACCATGAGGTTGCGGGTTCGGTCCCTGCCCTTGCTCAGTGGGTTAAGGATCCGGCGTTGCTGTGAGCTGTGGTGTAGGTTGCAGACGCGGCTCGGATCCTGCGTTGCTGTGGCTCTGGCGTAGGCCGGTGGCTACAGCTCCGATTTGACCCCTAGCCTGGGAACCTCCATATGCCGCGGGAGCGGCCCAAAGAAATAGCAAAAAAAAAAAAGACAAAAAAAAATCTGATGTTCTAACAAAAACTTTTTTTTAAAGATTCAACAACAAAGAGTTTAAGCATGAGAATGGAATACTTATATCCAAGAGAGAACTGAGTGAGCCCCCCTTGGACTATTAGTTGGCACCCTGCACTCCAGCAGGCTGAATGAAACAGAACATCTGTCAGGTCTGCCAGAGAACAAAACACTAATATTGCTTAATATCAACAACTCTGGTCCAGGACGTGTTTTATAAAAGGTGCATGCTAGGGAGTTCCTGTCATGGCTCAGCAGGTTAAAGACTCAACACCATCTCCTTGAGGACGAGGGTTCGATCCCTGGCCCCAGTCAGTGCATTAAGGATCCAGTGTTGCCACAAACTGAGGCATATGTCACAGATGTGGCTTGGATCCCACGTTGCTATGGCTGTGGCACAGGCCAGCAGCTGTAGCTCCAACTGGACCCCTAGCCCAGGAACTTCCATATGCTACAGGTGCAGCCCTAAAAATAAATAAAACAAAACAAAAATAAAATAATTAAAAAATAAAAACAAAAAAAATAAAAGGTGCATTCTATATACAAAGGAATACCACCCAAAAGTAACAATGCTACCTTCAGAGGGCTTAAGAATCCAATAGCTAAGGTAAATATGCCTTTTTTAGGATTATAACATTTTGCAAAAGAAAGGCAGATGAATATGCGTGAAAAAATTAGAATAAACTTACAACCAAATTCCTGGCTCCTAAGCAGTCAGCAAGGAGGAATTTTGGTTGAAAATATCCCTGAATGAGAGACAACAAATCTCCCTTCGTCCTCTTAAGGTGGCTACCTAATTCCCTCAATAAGAAGCTGAGCTGCTTACGTGGACCAATGCAGCACACATCACAGAGTGCCAGGGAGCGCCCCTCAGAAGGAAAGACCCAGAACATTAACAGTGAGTTACCATGGAAACTGAGAGGTGCTGTGATATTTATTTTGTTTTCCCTTTTCTGCATTTTCAAGGTGAGAAATGACAATATACTATTTTGAAAATTAGAGTTTAAAAAAAAAGCTATAAAGAAATAAAGTGGAGTTCCCGCTATGTTGCAACAGGATCACCGACATCTCTGCAGCACCAGGATGCAGGTTCCATCCCCGGCCCGTGGGTTAAAGGATATCTGGTGTTGCCATAGCTGTGACATAGGTTGCAGCTGCACCTGGGATGTGATCCCTGGCCCAGGAACTCCATATGCTGCAGGGCAGCCAAAAAAGAAAAAAATAAATAAAAAATAAAGTATCATTCTAAGCTTTGTAAAGAATTTGGTTCCTTTCCATACATATCTTCAGAGGACAGCAATCATCCTACTAGACTGTTCTTTGTGAGGTCAAGAAGTGTGCTGGATTACAGATAAGCTTTATTTCTCTATTTTATTTCATTTGGTATTGAAAGCCAATTCTTAGCCTGACATGATTTAAGATAAAGTTCCCTAGATTAGTCCTGATGTCCAGAGACAGCAACAGCCACTACTCATTTTCACCCCTGGGCCTTTGGGGCCACTCTTTTCAAATGAAAAGGAGGCAACTGTCTTGGTTGCAACAGGAACTTAAAAAGGAGGTTTAACCTCCCAAGACTGATAAGAATTTAGCAAACATTGAGCAAACAATCTTTTAATGAGGATATAAATTAAGAGAAGTAATAAGGTCAGTCTATTAAAATCATTACTCTCATTAAGAACTTGCCAAAGCTGGGTGGCACTCCCATTTACCTCCCTAGGAGCTCCCTTCTAAAACCTACCAGAGAGCCCAAAACATTACTTAGAGTTTTCATGTAAGATTTCTTCTCTACCTGATAGAAAACATTACTCTCAAATCATTTCAAAGAAGAAAAGGTTCATTTTATAGAAGAATCAGAGGTTTTCCAGCTACTGGCAAAATTTTTCATAACAGAACAGTAGGTCAAACATGCCAAGATTGAAAAATACAAGTAACAACGCACAAGGAGGGGCAGCTCTAGGCACTAATGGCCAAGGTGAGCAACACACAGATACAGAAGAATAAATTATGGATTTTAATAAACCTCACATCCTGCCTAACAACTGCTGTGGAATACACTCATTCCTGTTTAAAGACTCAAATTCTCCTTCATGCTGGACAAATGGTAACTCGTTAGAGCAATTTAATCAAAAACTTCCTTTAACGGTATCTGTTTAAGGACATGAATCTGGGCTGACAGGAAGGCGATGGTGTTTCAGGGAAGATAGCCTATTTAGGGAAAAATTAAACCTAGTGGAAGGGAAAGCACTTATAGTGTGGTGCCAGCGAAGGAACCTGGCAATTTCCAAAGCAACAGGCTGTGGGAGGGCCAAGAGCCCACAGGAGATCCAACAGTGGAGGAGACCAGGAAACTGCCTTGGGGTCTAGACCTCAGTTTCCCTGTAACGAACAATCAGAAAGAACAAAATGACCTCCATCTGCCTCTCCCTGCTTCAAAAGGTTGTTATGTAATGGCAAATTTCCAAGAGTTTGCTTAGGCTTGAAATTGCCTTCAAATTCCTCTTAAAATACTCAAAAGAAGACATGATGGCCCAGTGGCCATGAAAACAACATCCCTGTTCTTTAGTCTGGTCAGATGTCAGTCTGACTGGCAATGCTCCCTTGTCAGTAATGTAAAATAAACAAAGTGATTAAACTAGATTTATTAATGAGTCATCACATTGATCGAGCAGAGGAAGCACAAACAAGGCCCAGACAGACAGAAACGGCAACGTACTGTTTGTTTTTCTATTTCTACTCCCTAAAGAGCATTTTTCAATCATCTGTTCAGCAGTACATCCAGGTAGTGGTGGTTGGAGCAACAGGAAACACGCCTGCTTTAACGCAATGACTTGAATAGGAAAGCGGCATACAGATCTCAAGGGATATGGAATTGCTGGCAAGACAGTAAACTACCAGGGCACACTGTCCAAGGGATGCCTCAGAGAAGCCAAGACAGAACAGAGATGATATAAATGCTAAGTACTTAATGAAATGATCCTCTGTAGACTGAGGAGGGAGAGGCAAAATGAAAGAGGCAAAGCATCTTAAGCTTCTTGGAAAAGATACTACTGTTACTTTCTCTCAGTTCTATTCAGTAAATATTTACTAAGCATTTACTCCATGCCCAGCCTGGGACTGCAGGAGGAGAGGCCCAGACAGCAGTCTTACTGATGAAGACACCAGCCTCCCGCTCTCAGAGTTGTTGTGTCAATATGGAGCTGTCCCTTCCTAAAATTAGCTGGTCTGGGAGAAATCTAGCAAGGTCTATTTGCCTCTGCCTCCTGCCTCATTTTCTGCAAATAAAAGGGAGCAGCTGGCCTATTGCCAGACACACACAAGGTACTAGCCACCTCTAGCTTTCCATTTTGTACACACAACAGCAAGAGGCAATCCTGACTGAGTCATATGGTGCTACTTCTAGGAAAGGTTAAAGCCATTTGGTACAATTAAAGTTTGTGGGAGGGGAGTTCCCACCATGCTGCAGGGGAAACGAATCCAACTAGTAACGATGAGGTTGCAAGTTCCATCCCTGGCCTTGCTCAGTAGGTTGAGGATCCGGCATTGCCGTGAGCTGTGGTGTGGGTTGCAGATGCAGCTCGGATCGGGCGTTGCTGTGGCTATGGCGTAGGCCAGTGGCTACACCTCTGATTAGATCCCTAGCCTGGGAACCTCCAAATGCACGGGTGCGGCCCTAAAAAGACAAAAAAATAAAAAGGAAGTTTGTGGGAGGGAGGAAGACAGTCTCAGTTCACAGTCACATTTTTTTATGAATATGGATCTTAGTTATTTCCAAGCATAGAAACGCTCCTGAACAGAAGTTATAGTCAATATAATGTTACCTTTACAACCATTTAATATACAAACTTCAATAGTATATAGTAGTTACAGTCTCAGATTAAATGAGAGTAACACATTTGCATATTCTGGTTCTATTTGCCAGTTATAAAATTCAGCACAGTCACATTTTTAAAAGCTTGAAATTTGAATTAAACTGGTTCCCTCAAGGCGCTCCTGCCATGGCCCAATGGGATAAGCAGTGTCTTGGAAGCGCTGGGATGCGGGTTCAATCCCCAGTCCAGCAGAGTGGGTTAAGGATCCAGTGTTGCCACAGCTATGGCTTGGTTTGTGGCTGTGGCTTGGATCTGATCCCTGGCCCAGTAACTTCATATGCCTCAGGGCAGCCAAAACAAACAAACAAACAAACAACTGGTTCCCTTGAAAAATCCTTCACTATATCCCTTCCTCTAACTTGGAGTCATCTTCTTGAGAGCAAACATCCCCCAAGGTTCACTTAAAACAAGATACTTCCACCATCAAAGCATCATTTATTCCCCCAGACATGCTCTCCCTTTCTCCCTTGCAGGCCGTTTCTCCCTCAACCCCGCAACCCTGCCCAAGGACATGAAACCTTCATCAAAGTGCTCTAATCCCAGGTAACAAGTCAAACTCCCTTTCCTCGACAGCCCTTAGAACCAATACACCCAATATAGTTTTGCCTTCCCACTTAGTAATCTCAATTACATACAGCCTTTCTCACCCCACCCCCCCACCCCCAGAATCCACCATGACAACTTTAAAGGCATGAATATCTCCACACACAAGATTATAAGAGAGTCTCTTCCCCAGCCAGGACTACCACTGCAGCAAATGCTTCATTAGCTGTTAAGGCCTGTCAAGCTTCTCCTTTCTGGACCAGCTACTTGGTACAGCTGATAAGTAACTGCCCTTCAGTTAGCCCACAACTTGAGAATAAAGCGTATTTTCTACCATACTCCATGGATTTTTCACACTCTTTCAGTCACCAATCTGTCACCAAATTTCACTTCAATTTACCAGGGATCCACCAGAGGATCCAAAATGCAAGACTGCTGGTGCACTGGGTTAAACAGTGTCCAAGGGTCATGTCCGCCTAGCACCTGGGAACATGGCAAATTGGGAAGAGGGCATTCTGGATTAGGGTGTGCCCTCACCCACTAAATGATGTCCTTATAAGAACAGGGATATCCGAACACGGACACACACAGAGGGAAGACAGAGGAGGAGACTGGAGTTATGCTGCTACAAGCCAAGGAACACCAAGGATTGCCAGCAACCTCCAGAAGCTAGATGCAGTCAGGAAGGATTCTTCCTAAGAGACTTGAGAGGGAGAATGCCCCTGCCAGCACCTTGATTTTAGACTTCTAACCTCCAGAAGTGTGGAAAATAAATTTCTGTTGTCTTAAGCCACCCAGTTGGTGGTATTTTGTTACAGCAGCCCGAGGAAATTAATACAGCTGGCAAGTCAAGGCAAATGCAAAGGGAGCCACTTCCAATTGTCTGGTATTTCAGGCAAGCTGCGAGACACACACTTTATAATTTCTCACAGAAAGCACCTTTGGAAACTGTGAACATCTACAACCCTAAAAAACAGGCAAAGCAAAGTGCTAGTTTCAACCAGACCAGTGAAATCCTTAGAGCTTAATGTAAACAGTGAATACAGGATGCTCCAATTCATTTGGGTGTGTTTCTGACCATTTACTACTAAGGAAATTGAGGAAACAGAATGCAAAAACCTGAGGGGAATGAGAGCAGATCACTGCAGCAAAGAGCCCAGCCCTGTGATAGAGCCCCAGGATCATTAACAGCATTAAGAGCACAGGGCCCTCGATGCTCACCACTACTTCCACCTGGTTTAAGGGAGCAAGAGAGTGTCACCTGCTGAAGGACCAGCAACAGAATTAAGACACAGCGGCCCAAATTCCAATTTTTTAGTTAAAACAAGTTCCCCACTCTTTGCAGGAGGATGGCAGAAGGGAAGAGAGTCTGCCGCCAATATCTCTGTAGCATTTGCCTAATTTTCCTCAAGGGGCCGTGGACGGTATTCTGCCCAAGTCAGGCATCAGGGATTCAAACAACCAGACAGTCAGTGGCCTCTGACCACAAAGGCAGGCTTACCTTTTGCTGCATGATTGACTGAGGAGGGAGGTTCATCATCAGACGTAGAGCTGAGGCTCAGAGCAAGCTCTGCAACTCTTTTCTTCTGTTTCTTGATAGGGGCAGTGCATTCTGGATCATTTCTCCTCTTCATTGTTACTGCAACCACAAATCCAGATAGTCAGCTGCCCTTGTCAGAGCCACAAGGCTCACAGGCAGGGACTCCAAAATACAAACCATCAATGGGGTGAAAGCTGGCAACCCCAAACAGCTTGCAATGCCAGCACTTGAGTAGCTTCTTCCTCAGAATGAGGTCCAGGAAGGACACTAGCCAAGCTCTGATTGAAAAATGTGGAATTTATTGGATAATGTGGTGTTCACAGACCCAGAAGCCCCTGGGCCACTGGTGTTAGATACCAAAGTCATGGATCAACTCCACAAGCCATAGAGGGAAAAACACCATAGGCGGTTGTTATTCTACATTTTTCATACAACATTGCCCATGTGTGACACCACTGTACAACGGAAATTAACTGTGAAAGCTAATGACTATCCACAAATACTTATAGAGTTCCCAGCCGTAGTGCTGTAGGTTAGGAATCCAACTTCAGCAACTCTGGGTGTTGTAGAAGCATGGGTTCAATCTCTGACCAGGTGCAGTGGGTTAAAGGACAGTATTACCCTAGCTGTAGCTCAGGTTGAAGCTTTGGCGCAGATTCAGTCCCTAGCCAGGGAACTTCCATATGCTTACGAGTGTGGCCATAAAATGAAAATATATTTCCAGATTAAGAAGACCATCCTAGAATGACTGCTCTCATCACCATTATTATTGTACCAGGACAATTGAGAGATTACACAATATGATACAAATACTGGGTTTTGATTTACTTCAGGATGTTTAAAACATGGGAGAATTGGGAAATTTTTTAAACAGAGTAAGGAATGGAAGCTGTGGTTGACTTAGGACCGAGAAAACAGAAGAATGGGAAAACTAGTGGGACCGGAGATAGCCTATCATAGGACCTATGTACCGAAACAATAATTTTAAGGACAAGAACCCCACGTCCACAAAAAAGAATGGAAACAGCAAAGGCACCATGTCACCATCATCCATGCCCATGAGTAAGCATGAGAGGAGGGCATGAAGGGGGAAAAAAAATGAGATGAAATAAAGTGATGATGAGATTCCTGAAAGCTTAATGAACGATCAAATTAAAGAAAAAGCAAAAGTAGAAGTGAATACAGTGTGGTTTACACTCTACTGTTTGCTGTAAAAGAACTCAGAAAAGAGAAAGTACTCAAAACAGGTGGGTGACCACCTGGGCTGCAATTCCTTGGTAGAGGAGAGGTGCATGGGTCACAGCAGCGAGAGAGTGATGAGATCCAAAGATACCACTGATCCCTTCATGATTCAAACATGAATCACCTTTCACTTCTCTCCAGCTCAAGGATGAGTCGGCTAACCCAACAAAAAAAATCTCATCCTTCCTAAAGAGGCAGCCTCTTACTAGAGACAGGCAGGAGCTACCCTGGGCCAGTAGAAAGAACGGGAGACCGTTGAACAAAGAGAAAGCAAAACCAGGCTGCGCCACATTTCACTTTAAAGGGCGATCTTAAATTCCCCCCCACCCAAAAAAAGGCCCCCCAAAAGTCCTATAACTTAAGCAAAAACTGGCCTTCTGATTCTTAGCGACTCTGCGGGAGACTGGAAGCACTCAGTAACTGTGTTTAGGTGGGTGAAAGGAAAGAAGAGGCAGTGTGCGAAAAGCAGGAGACTGATGCTCCTCCCAAACCACCATAGATTTGGGCCTTCCTAAATCACCTCACCCAACCTTCCCCTTTTCCACTACAAAAAAAAACTGAGGCCCGAGAGGGTAAGGCCACACAGCTAACCAGTGCCCAGCTCAAGTGACCTACACAGGGCAAAAGAATGTGTCCTGGCAGGGAACTTCTACGTGGAAGGCAGAAGGCCTGGTTCTACCTGCTGCTCCCCAAGGTTAAGGGTTCAAATTCCCTCTCCAATCTTCCCTCCCCGGGCCTCGGTTTTGCACTGCCATCCCTACTCATACGGGTAAGAGAAGAGCTCCCATAAACCCCGGGCCAGTCTTCATTTGTAGATAACGTGAGTGTGTGAATGTGTGCGCAAGACGTTTGTCAGCAGCAGCTCGGGCTGCGCGGAGCTGGAGAATTGGGGAGAGGGCGCGGGGGGAAAGGGTATAAGGGAGGAGAGGAGAGAGAGGGGGCGGTGAGGGTCACGACCGCCGGTGGGGGGGCCGAGGCAGCGGCAGAGGAGTGGATGCTGAGCCCGCGCGCCCGCCCGCTCGCTCCCCCCGGGCCGCGCGTCGGCACTCACGCTGAGGGAAGAGGGCGAGCTGCCAAGGAGCGGAGAGGGGGGAATCAGGCCGCCGATGCCGCCGCCACCAGGCCTGGCCCTGCCGCTGCCAGAGCCGCCTCCTCCCTCAGTTTCGCTTCCCCACAAGCCCGCCCGGATCTGCCGGCCGCGCTGTCGCGCTCTGGGTCCCGCCCTGCGGGCCGCGCAGCTTGATGACGTCAGGGCAGCCCACTCCCTCCACCCTCCTGGGCCCAGGCCCCGGGGCAGAGCTCTCGGTTCAGGCCCGCCCCACCCCCTGCCCCCAGGGCAGTCCAGGGCGCCTGCGCAAAAGACCCAGACCGAACAGGTTATAAAAGCTAAAGTATGCAAGTATCTTTTTCTGCTCTGGGAACGAGAACGGAATTCAACTCAGCTCTCTCTCTTTCTTTTTTTTTTCTTTTTTCTTTTTTTCATTTTAGGGCCGCACCTGCGGTATATGGAAGTTCCCTGGGCCTACACCACAGCCACAGCATCGCAGGATCCAAGCCGTGTCTGCGACCTACACCACAGCTCAAGCAACGCAGGATCGGAAATCCACTGAGTGAGGCCAGGGATGGATGGAATCCGCGTCCTCATGGATCCTCCTGGATACTAGTCGGACGTCTTGCTGCTGAGCCACAACAGGAACTTCCAACTCATCTCTCTTAATATCACTATTATTTTGATTTTATAGATCATTTTAATTTTATAGATTAAGACACTTGAGAGCAGAAATTCAGTCTTTTTTTTTTTTTAGGGCCGCTGGTGGCGGTTCCCAGGCTAGGGGTCGAATTGGAGTTGTAGCGCCAGTCTACACCACAGCCACAGCAACACCAGATCTAAGCTGTGTCTGCGACCTACACCACAGCTCACGGGCAACACCGGATCCTTAACCCACTTAGCAAGGCCAGGGATCAAACCCAAAACCTCATGGTTCCTAGTCGGATTCCTTTCTGCTGCACCATGACAGGAACTCCAGAAACCCAGTCTTCTTGTTCACTGTTGTATCCCCAACGTGCAGCATATGGTACATCCACTGCAGATACGGAAGAAAGATCCTGAGGAAAAAAGGAATGCCACCTATGCCATCTTACCATATGGACACAGATGGCTTCCAATGCCAAACCCCTCTTCCAATCTTCAGACCAAAATAGCCAAAAGTCTTTCCAACGTCCTCACTCAGTCACCTCACACCCATAAATTCAGATCAGACCCATAAGCCTGCTCTTTTTCCTGTCAGAGGCACCACCATTGGTCCAAACATAAATATGAGGGGGGCCCAACCTTCCTCGTTCCCTGTAGGCACCAATATGCACTTACCTAGTAATTAATTTACCTACTAATTCTCAAATCTGTCCACTCTTCTCCATTCCCATTGCCACCAATGGTGCAGTCACACTTTCTCATCAAGATTTCTCCAGTAATCTCCAAATCATTGTGCCTGTCTCCAGCTGGGATCCCTGTAGTGCATTCTCCCCCAAACCAAAGTGATTTAAACAAACAAGCAACTGGAGTTCCCGATGTAACACAGCAGGTTAAGGACCCGGCATTGTCTCTGCAGCAGCCAGAGTATCTGCTAAGGCTGTCAGTTTGATTCCCAACCCAGAACAGTGGCTTAAAGAGCCAGCATTGCTGCAGCTGCATAAGAGGTCACAGTTGCAGCTAGGATTCCATCCCTGGCTTGTGAACTTCAATCAGCTGCAGGTGAAGCCATTAAAAGAAAAAGAAAAAAAACCTGGAGTTCCCATAGTGGCTCAGTGGTTAACAAACCCGACTAACCATGAGGTTGGGGGTTCGATCCCTGGCCTCACTCAGTGGGTTAAGGATCTGGTGTTGCTGTGAGCCATGGTGTAGGTCACAGACGCGGCTCGCATTTGGCATTGCTGTGGCTCTGGTGTAGGCTGGCAGCTACAGCTCCGATTAGACCCCTAGCCTGGGAACCTCCATATGCCGCAGGTGCAGCCCTAAAAAGATAAAAGACAAAAAAACAAAAACAAACAGAAAAAACACCTAACTTGGTCCTGTAACAACCATCAATGATGAAAGCCCATCAATTTCATTCCACTTCTGTTAGGATGACGCTAATCTCCTTAAGATGACTACAAGACCCTCCAGTCCAACCCATTCTGCTGTCAAAACCCTGAGCTACTGGTTGCATACTTCTCTCCATCCTGATTTTCTCTTGGCTTCTCAACCAGACCATGTCTCTCAAAAGAGTCCATCCCCTTTCCTAGATTGCTCTTCTCCCTTTTCTTGCTTAATATCCACTTGTCCCTGAGGTCTGTTTAGTATTCTTATCTCAATAATCTTTTCTGATCCTGAAATTCTGGGTGGGGAGTCCCTCTAAGCTTCTGCAGTCCTCTGTCCTCCACTGTCAAAGCACTCACCAGTATTGTAAAATGACCCATTGACTCATCTGCCACCCCACTGAGCTGTAAACTTTGTAGAGGAAAGGTTATGTCTGTGTCTGTATTAAAGCCGTAAGATTGAAAGTAGTGGCTGGTGATAGGTGCTCAATAGACATTTTTTGAATCTGCGGAAATACGGAAAATGAATGAAGGTTAAGTGATGGGCCCAAGGTCACAGAACTAGGATGCAAAAAAGGAGCATTTATTTTATTTTCAATTTTTTTGGAGTATAGTTGACTCAAAACATTGTGAACAAATAAGCATTTAAACCCAGGTCTCAGAATTCCCATGATGGCTCAGTGGATTAAGAACCCGACATAGTCTCCGTGAGGATTTGAGTTTGATCCCTGGCCACTCAGTGGGTTATGGATCTGATGTTGCTACAGGCTGCAGTGTATGTCACAGATGCAGCTGGGATCCAGCAGTATCATGGCTGTGGGTGTGGGCTATAGCTGCAGCTCCCATTCGACCCCCAGCCTGGGAACTTCCATATACCACAGGTGCAGCCATTAAAAAAAAAACACAACACATCTCTTTGGTTCCACAGCTGAGTGTCAGAGTTCCCATCACGGCTCAGTGGTTAACAAATCTGACTAGCGTCTATTAGGATGCAGGTTTGATTCCCTGGCCTCGCTCAGCGGGTTAAGGATCTGGCGTTGCTGTGAGCTGTGGTGTAGGTCACAGACACAGCCTGGATCTGGTGTTGCTGTGGCTGTGGTGTAGGCCAGCAGCTACAGCTCCAATTTGACTCCTAGCCTGGGAACCTCCATGTGCCACAGGTGCGGCCCCAAAAAGACAAAAAAAAAAAAAGTAAAGGAAAGAAAACATAGAAGAATATCTTTGCAGACTTGGAGTAGACAAATATTTTTTTGCAAAGGAACCTGAGGGCATTAATCAAAAGAAAAAATTGATAAAAGTAGACTTCACAAGATAAAAAGGCTTCTGCCCATCAAAAGACACCATTAAGAAATCGAATAGGCAAGCTATAGACTGAAAGAAAAACATGCACAGTACATATATTTGACAAATGACTTTCATTCAAAAATATATATAATACCCAACATCAAAAAGAAAAAAAAGGTGTTCCTGGCAGTGGGTGTTGTTACTGCTGCAGCTCAGGTAACTGCTGTGGCATGGATTTGATCCCTGACTGGAAACTTCTACATGCTGTGGATGTGGCCAAAACAACCCAAACAAACAAACACCAGCAGAAAACAAAACATAAAAAGTTTCCAATTCCTATCAAAATGGAGAAAACTCAGTCCATCCTATTTCTCCCATTGAATGCAGTTTATAACCTAGGCAGAATCCATGGAACCTCTATTGGAGGATTCTGAAAAGTAAATGGTAGCAGAATTCTTGAAGAAGGAAACCAGAAGTCAAAGAACCATCAAATCAGGGGTTAGTTTCCCGATTGTTCTCCCTCTGGTATCTCCTGGCCAGGGCAGAAAGGCAGCCGGAAGCCCGGAACTGTGCAAGATGTGCAGATGGAAAGAGCTCCAAGAAAATCGTCTATTTCTCATTCCAGAAGCAAGAAAGAAATCCATATAGATCAGAAAAAGTGGAGGAAATCCATGGTTTTGTTTTGTATCTTTGATTCACTGTTGCCCCTGTCTTCAGGGACACAAGGCGACAGTGGTAGCAAAGCCCACAGCCCATAGAAGGTAGTTAGGAAAGTGTGGCTTGAACCTACCTGGGTCAACTTCTTTTTAAAATAAAAACAAAAAAACCTACAAAAAAAAAAAAAAACCAAACAAACAAATCAACATTCTCCATAGGATTTAAACAAAACCCAGAGTCACATAATATAATATTCAAAATGTCCAAGATAAAATCTGAAATTACTCAATATACAAAGACTCAGAAAACAGTCAATATTTTCCAAAGTAAAAAGAAAATCAATAGACTCTAACCTCAAGAAGACACATGTGTTGGAATTACCAGATGGTACTACTTTTGTTTGCTATTATTAAGATTTTATTTTTTGGGAGTTCCGTTGTGGCTCAGTAGTAACAAACCCAACTAGTATACATGAGGACTTGGGTTCAATCCCTGGCCTTGCTCAGTGGGTTAAGGATTCAGCGTTGCTGTGAGCTGTGGTATAGATCACAGACAAGGCTCGGATCTAACGTTGCTGTGGCTGTGGTGTAGGCTGGCAGCTGTAGCTTCAATTCGAACCCTAGCCTGAGAACTTTTCATATGCTTCAGATTCAGCTTTAAAAGGCCAAAAAAAAAGACTTAATTTTAAAAGCAATTTAAATTTCACAGTAAAATTGAGGAAAAAGTGGAGAGATTTCCCACATATGCATATCCTCACCCATTATCAACACCCCCCACCAGAATGATACTTTCGTTATAATTGATGGACCCGCACAGATAAATCATAATCACCCAAAGTCTGTAGGTTACTGTTCACTCTAGGTGCTTTACATTCTGCAAGTTCAGACAAATGTATAATGACATGTAGTCATCATTGTAGTATCATACAGAGTGTTTTTTTGGGTTTTGTCTTTTTGCCTTTTCTAGGGCCGCTCCCGCGGCATATGGAGGTTCCCAGGCTAGGGGTCTAACCAGAGCTATAGCTGCCAGCCTATGCCACGGCCACAGCAACTCGGGATCTGAGCCACGTCTGCGACCTACACCACAGCTCATGGCAACGCTGGATCCTCAACCCACTGAGCAAGGCCAGGGATCGAACCCACAACCTCATGGTTCCTAGTCGGATATGTTAACCACTGGGCCACGATGGGAACTCCCTACAGAGTGTTTTCA
The DNA here is from genome assembly GCF_016906955.1 of Phacochoerus africanus. Classification (NCBI taxonomy): domain Eukaryota; kingdom Metazoa; phylum Chordata; class Mammalia; order Artiodactyla; family Suidae; genus Phacochoerus; species Phacochoerus africanus. Next base: position 34,216,273 of record NC_062552.1, on the reverse strand, counting down.
CTGCTCTAAAAATCCTCTGTGTCCTGGAGTACCTGCTATGGCACAGTGAATTAAGAATCTGACTCTAGGGTTAAGGATCCGGTACTGCCATGAGCTGTGGTGTAGGTAGCAGATGAGGCTCAGATCCCAAGTTGCTGTGGCTGTGGCGTAGGCTGGCAGCTATAGCTCTGGTTAGACCCCTAGCCTGGGAACCTCCATATGCCGAGGGTGCGCCCTAGAAAGACAAAAAGACAAAAAAAAAAAAGCAAAAAAAACAAATCCGACTATAGCGACTGGGTTCACTGCAGAGGTATGGGTTCAACCCTTGGCCTGACACAATGGGTTAAAGGATCCAGTGTTGCCACAGCTGTGGTGTAGGTTAGAGCTGTGGCTCAGATTCAATCCCTAGCTGGAGAACTTCCATATGCAGCGGGTGCACCCAGAAAAAAAGGGAGAAAGAAAGAAACTGCCAAACTGCCTTCCAAAGTAGCTGGACCACTCTGCATTCCCACCAACAATGTATGAGAATCCCATTATTCCACACCCACACCAGAACTTGGTGTGGACAGTATTCCAAATTTTGGCCATTCTAGTATGTGCGTAGTGGTCTCTAATTACTGTTTTAATTTGCATTTCCCTGATGACCTATGATGTAGAGCATCTTTTCATATATTTATTTGCCATGTGTATATCTTTGGTGAGGTATCTGTTAAGGTCTTTGGCATATTTTTTAAATTAGGTTGTTCATTATCAAGTTATAAGAGTTCTTTAAACATTTTATTTTATTTTTTTATTTTATTTTATTTTTTTTGTCTTTCTGCCATTTCTTGGGCCACTCCCGCGGCATATGGAGGTTCCCAGGCTAGGGGTCGAATTGGAGCTGTAGCTGCTGGCCTACACCAGAGCTACAGCAACTTGGGATCTGAGCCGCGTCTGTGACCTACACCAGAGCTCACGGCAACACCAGATCCTTAACCCACTGAGCAAGGCCAGGGATCGAACCTGCAACCTCATGGTTCCTAGTCAGATTCGTTAACCACTGCGCCACGACAGGATCTCCCTAAACATTTTAGATAATAGTCCTTTATCAAATATGTCATTTGTAATATTTTCTCCCACTCTACAACTTATCTTCTTATTCTCTTAATATTGTCTTTCACAGAGCAGATGTTTTTTAACTTTAACAAAGTCCAGGGAGTTCCTGTCGTGGCACAGTGGTTAACAAATCCAACTAGGAACCATGAGGTTGTGGGTTCGATCCCTGCCCTTGTTCAGTGGGTTAACAATCCAGAGTTGCCGTGAGCTGTGGTGTAGGTCGCAGAGGCGGCTTGGATCCTGCGTTGCTGTGGCTCTGGCATAGGCTGGCAGCTACAGCTCCGATTGGACCCCTAGCCTGGGAACCTCCATATGCCGCGGAAGCGGCCCAAGAAATGGCAAGAAGACAAAACAAAAACAAAAAACAAAGTCCAGTATGTCACTTTTTTCTTTCATGGATCATTCCTTTGATGTTGTATCTAAAAATTTATAATCATACCAAAGGTCACCTACGTTTGTGCCAAAGTTCTCTTCTAAAAGTTTTATAATTTTGTGTTTTACAATTAGTTCTATGATACATTTGGAATTAATTTTTTGTGAAAGATGCAAGATCTGTGTCTCTGCTATTTTTTTTTTTTTTTTTTTTTGTCTCCTGTCTTTTTAGGGCCGAAGCCATGGCATATGGAGGTTCTCAGGCTAGGGCTCAAATTGGAGCTACAACTGCCTACATCACAGCCACAGCAACACAGGATCCAAGCCATGTCTGCAGCCTACACCACAGCTCACAGCAATACCGGATCCTTAATCCACTGAGCAAGGCCAGGGATCAAACCCTCATTCTCATGGATACCAGACAGGTTCATTAACTACTAAGCCACGACAGGAACACCTGGGTTCATTTTTTTCAATTTGGATATCCAGTTGTTCTAGTACTATTTTTTGAAAAGACTATCTTTGCTCCATTGTATTGCCATTTCTCCTTTGTCAAAGAATCAGTTGGCTATATTTATGCAGGTCTATTTCTGGGCTCTCTATTTCTATTAATCTATTTGTCTGTTCCTGTGCTACATCTTTTTTTTCTTTTTTGGCCACCCTGCAGCATATGGAGTTCCCAGGCCAGGGATCAGATCCAAGCTGCAGCTATGACCTATTTCCCAGCTTCGGCAATGCCAGATCCTTTCACCCACTGTGCTGTGCTGGGGATTGAACCTGCATCCTGCTGCTGCAGAGATGCCGCCAAACCACTGTGCCACAGCAGGAACTCCCCTTTGCTATATCTTGATCACTGTAGCTTTATAGTCTTTATAGTCTTCATGTTGGGTAATATCAGTCCTCAAACCTGTTTTTTTTCTTCAATAATATGTTGGCTTTAGATTTAGTTTGTCAATATCCATAAAGTAACTTGTGGGGATTTTGAATTTTGTTGAATCTATAGATATGTTGGGAAGAACTGACGTTAAAAGAGTATTGAGTATTCCTATCCATGAACATGGAATATCTTTCTGTTTTATTTAATTATTTGATTTCATTCATCAGAGTTTTATAATTTTCCGCCTATAGATGTTGTATATATTTTGTTAAATTTATACCTAAATATTTCATTTTAGGGAATGCTAACATTAATAGTATTGTGTTTTTAATTTCAAATCCCATTTGTTCATTGCTGGTATATAGGAAAGTGACTGACTTTTGTCTATTACTCTTGTATCTTGTAAGAGACAAAGATTTTTATAACAGATATTGTACAATAGCAACAACAAAAACAAATAGCCCAATTTAAAAATTAACAAAAGCGGGCATTCCCTTCATGGCTCAGTGGTTAACGAACTCAACTAAGATCCATGAGGATGCAGGTTCGATCCCTGGTCTCATTCCATGGGTTGAAGATCCGGTGTTGCTATGAGCTGTGTTATAGGTCATGGACTTGGCTCGGATCCCCAGTTGCTGAGGCTGTGGCATAGGCCAGCAACTATAGCTTGGATTCGACCCCTAGCCTGGGAACTTCCATATGCCATACATGTGGCCCTAAAAAAAAAAAAAAAAATTAACAAAAGCATTGAATATACAAAGAAGTATAGAAATAGCCAACAAGCATATGAAAATATGCTCAATATCATAAATCATTATAGAAACTGCTTCACTTCATCACTTCACATTCACCTGGATGACCACTATCAAAAAGACCCAGAAAATAACAAGTGTTGTGAGGGTGTGGAGAAATTGGAAACCTAATGTACTGTTGGTGGGACTGTTAAATGGTACACTATGGAAAGCAGTATGGAGTTTCCTCAAAAAGTTAAAAATAGAGTTACAAGGAGTTCCCATCATGGCACAGTGGAAACAAATATGACTACGAACCATGAGGTTGCAGGTTTGATCCCTAGACTCACTCAGTGGGTTAAATCTCCAGCGTTTCTGTGAGCTGTGCTATAGGTTGCAGACATGGCTCGGATCCTACGTTGCTGTGGCTGTGGGCTGGAAGCTGTAGCTCCGATTAGACCCTGGAACCTCCATATGCTGCGGGTGCGACCCTAAAAAAAGAAAAAGAATAAAAAAAAGAAAAATGGAGTTACCATATGATTTAGCAACTCCACTTAGGGGTATATATGTCCAAAACAACTGAAAGCAAGGTCTCAAAGGGCTATTTGCATACCTATGTGCCCTAAGCATTATTCATAACAGTTAAGAGGTAGAGACAACCCAAATGTCCATCAAAGGATGACTGAATATACAAAATGTGGTATATACATACAATGGAATATTATTCAGCCTTAGAAAAGAAGGAAGTCCTATCACATTCTACAACATAAATAAATCTTGAAGGCATTATGCCAAGTGAAGTAAGCCAGTCACAAAAAGACAAATACTGTATGATTCCACTTATGTGAAGTATCTAAAGTAATCAAAGGCATAGAAACAGAAAGTTGAATTGCATTTGCCAAGGACTAGGGGAAGGAAGAAATGGAAGCTATTGTTCAATGGGTAAAGAGTTTTAGTTTTGCAATATGACAAAGTTCTAAAGATCTGCTGCACAACAATATGAATATAGTTAACACTACTAATCTATACATTTTAAAATGATTAAGATGGTAAATTTTATGACATTTGGTTTTTACTACAATTGAAAAAAACAGCTATTATAATCATAATCTAAGAAGAAGGCATGGAGTTCCCTTGTGGTGCAGCAGATTAAGGATCTGGCATTGCTGAAATCAGAGTTTTAACTAGAGAAACAACCTTCCGGCTGAAGAGGCAGCTATATGACTGTCAGCAGGCTTTGCTGGCCACATACCACTCTTCTTGTAATCGTGCAGCAACTATGTACCTTATGTCCTTGCTAGCAGCCCTGCTAACCATGCACCATGCATTGCTTATCAGTTTTGCTTTTGAAATCTTGTTTGTTCAACTTCTTAGGCAGGAACTCTGTCTGCTCGGGGAAGGGGGAGGGCCAGGACTGCTTGTGTGGGAAAACCTTAAGACCTGGAAGTCTGTGTTGTATAAAAGCCACCCAGAACAAAGACCTGGTGCTCAGATTCTGGAGGCGCCTCTGAGTCCACACTGGTGCTGAATAAACCTGGCTATTCCACATCTCTGAGTGCCGTCTGTCTCTTTCTGCTGCCACAATTTCTGCAACATTGTCACTACAGTGGCTGGAGTCACAGCTGTTGGATCCCTGGCCCAAGAACTACATGCCACTGGCATGGTCAAAAACAAAAACAAAAACAAAACAAAAACAAAAACAAAAAAACAGGAGTTCCCATTGTGGCCCAGCATAAACAAATCTGACTAGGAACCATGAGGTTGTGGGTTCGATCCCTGGCCTCACTCACTGGGTTAAGGATCTGACATTGCTGTGAGCTGTGGCATCAGTCGCAGACTTGGCTCAGATCTGGTGTTGCTGTGGCTCTGGCATAGGACAGCAGCAACAGCTCCGATTAGACTCCTAGCCTGGGAACCTCCATATGCCACAGATGTGGCCCTAAAAGGACAAAAAAAAAGACAAAAACAAAAACCAGAAAAATGCATGAAGACTCTTAAAATGAATAGAAAGAGAGTAAGTCTCACTAGGAAAAAGAAAAGATTTTAAAAAATGGGAATTTTAGAATTGAAAAATACAGTAAGAGAAACAAAAATTTCACTAGATGGGCTCAATAGCAGAATGGAGATGGCAGAGGGAGAGTCATTGAACTTGAAGATAAATCAGTTGGAAACTATCCAATCTGAACAACAAAGAGGAAAAAAAAGAGAAAAAAATGAAAAGAGCTTCAGGAGCCTATCGGAAAAAATACTGAAAGTTCTACCACTCATGTCATCAAAGTCCCAAATGAAGAAAAGAAACTTCAGGAATGAAGCAAAAATAAAAATAGAAAATATCTAGGTAAATATAATAGACTTTTTTCTTCTTTTAAGTTCGTTAAAGTTCACCTGACAGTTGAAAACAAAAAGCATTGTCTATTGGGGATTTCAGTGTATATAGAGGTACTAGGTATGACAGCTCTAATGCAAATGCGGAGGGCAAAAGGACCCACATAGTGATATGGTTTCTACATTCATTCCCCTGAAAGTTGTAAAATATTAATTCTAAATAGACTGAAAAGTTATATACATTATAATCCCTAGAAAAATTTCTTAAAAAAGGATTCAGGAATTCTAACTTCTGAAACGGCATAGTAAGGACCTGTGAAAATACAATCCTTCATAAAAGCAATGAAAACACAGAAAAATTTATCAAAATCAACTTTTTCAGAACTCTGGAAATTAACCAAAGACTTGCAACAATCCAAGAAGTGTTTCTGCAAGAAAAATGGTCTCAGTAAGAACAGTGCCACTGGAGTTCCTACAGTGGCTCAGTGGTTAGTGAACCCAACTAGCATCCATGAGGACGCGGAGTGGATCCCCCGGCCTTGCTCAGTGGGTTAAGGATCTGGTGCTGCCGTAAGCTGTGGTGTAGATCACAGACGAAGCTCCGATCCTGTGTTGCTGTGGCTCTGGCATAGGCTGGCAGCTACAGTTCCGACTGGACCCCTAGCCTGGGAGCCTCCATATGCCGCAGGTGTGGCCCTAAAAGACAAAAAAAAAAAAAAAAAAAAGAACAGTGCCCTTTGTGACATTTTAACTTGCCCCAATCCTTGAAAACCAGGAACCTAGAAGCCACCTAAGAGGACTAAACAGGTTTGGAGCTCCCCAAAAGCCCTACCCCAAAGAAGCGTCACTATTTGACCTATCCGGCAGCTTGCTGAAAATCTCAGGGTTTGTCTCATTTTATCTTCTGAGTAATTCAGAGCTCACTCTACGCAAACAGCCCTATTTGCAAAGCATTATAAAAATTAAATTCAGTGGCAATTCTTTCACACTGCAGCTGCCTGAAGCAGCATTACCAGTTGGAGATAACAAAATCTTAAAAAGAAATATCTGGGAAAGCGTTGCCCATAAAGATCTCTGAAAAGCCCCAGAATATTCCCAGGTATCAAGAAGGTTACATGAATGTGCAGGGCTGTGCACATGCCCAGGGAAGACCTGAGAAAGCCTTAATCTCTCACCTCTGACTAACTGTGAGGCTCTATACAAGCAGGAGGTGAAGGCTAAGGCAGACTTGTAAACTCCCTATTAAAGCATTGAACCCACACCCCAACATCCATACTTACACCCTGACAAAGACAAGGAGATTTATTGGCTCAAAGCATTTAAGGAAATCTGTCCAGTCATCAGCTGACCATTAAGCTAAGAAAACAGAGACTTCAGTGGCCATGCATGACAAAGAATACATTTCATTTACTTAGTATTTACTGTGAGCAAAGACACTCTTGGGAATGGCTGCAGTTAGGCCACATCATTTACTCCCTAAGGTGAACAGAGGTAGTTTCTATGTTTGCATTCCATTATTCTGCTTCCGCATGTCTTTGACTTTCTCCCCCAGGAATCCAGGTGAAAAGGGACTGGGCTGTGTCTTATAATAACAGCATATGTGTTCACTCTCTTAAAATACAAATAAAGACTGCTTCCTTAGAGGGTGCTCATACAGCAAAAAATAAAAAAATTAAAATTTATAGAATTAGTTTAGGAAAATCACTAAACAAAACAAAACAACAACAAAAGCAACAGGAGCTCCCACTATGGCACAACAGGATCAGCAGCATCCTGGGAGCACTGGGTATAGTGGGATTAAGGATCTGGCATTGCCACAGCTGTGGCTTAGGTGGAGACTGTGACTCAGATCTGATCCCTGGCTTGGAAGCTCCATATGCCACAGGGCAGCCAAAACAAACAAACAAACAAACAAACAAAACCCCACAAAAAACAGCAACAAAAACAAACGGGGGGAATTTTTTTATCCAGATTTGCCACATTATTTATTTATGTATTTTTGTCTTTTGGGGACCACACCTGTGCTGTATGGAAGTTCCCAGGCTAGGGGTCGAATTGGTACTATAGCTGCTGGCCTATGCCATAGCCACAGCAACTTGGGATCTGAGCCATGTCTGCAACCTATGCCACAGCTCAAGGGAACGCCAGATCCTGAACCCACTGAGCAAGGCCGGGGATCAAACCTGAGTCCTTGTGGATGCTAGTCACATTCGTTCCCACTGAGCCATGATGGGGAATTCCCCTACATTATTTTAAATAGTCAGGTTTGTTTTGCTTTATAGGGCCACACTTGTGGCATATGGAGTTTCCCAGACTAGGGGTCTAATCAGAGCTGTAGCCACCAGCCTATGGCAGAGCCACAGCAACACAGGAGCCGAGCCACGTCTGCAACCTAGACCACAGTTCACGGCAACGCCGGATCCTTAACCCACTGAGCAAGGCCAGGGATCAAACCCGCAACCTCATGGTTCCTAGTCAGATTCGTTAACCACTGAGCCACAACAGGAGCTCCAATATGCAGTTTTCAATGTACAAAAAAATGGTAAACTACTGCCCATACACAAAAGGGGAAAAAAGCAGTCAATAGAAGCTATACTTGACAACGCCAGAAGTTGAACCCAGTAGATTTTAAATCAACTGTTATAATACAATAAAAGAGTTTTTAAAAAACGTCTAAAGACTTAAAATGGGAGTTCCCATCATGGCTCAGTGGTTAATAAACCCAACAAGTATCCATGAGGATAAAGGTTCGATCCTTGGCTTTGCTCAGTGGGTTAAGGATCTGGCATTGCTATGAGCCATGGTGAAGGTTGCAGAACGGCTTGGATGCTGTGTGGCTGTGGCTGTGGTGTAGGCTGGCAGCTACACCTCCAATTCAACCCCTAGCCCAGGAACCTCCATATGACAAGGGTGCAGCCCTAAAAAGACCAAACAAAATAAATAAATAAAAGGAAGTATGAAGACAATGCCTCACCAAAGTGAGAACATAGGGAGTTCCCGTCATGGCGCAGTGGAAATGAATCCAACTAGGAACCATGAGGTTGCAGGTTTGATCCCTGGCCTTGCTCAGTGGATTAAGGATCTGGCATTTGCCTGAGCTGTGGTGTAGGTTGCAGTCATGGCTAGGATCCAGTGTTGTTGTGGCATAGGCCAGCAGCTGTAGCTCCAATTCAGCCCCTAGCCTGGAAACTTTCATATGCTACGAGTGCAGCCCTAAGAAGACAAAAGACAAAAAAAAACAACAAAACAGAGAACATCAATAAAGAGATGGAATGTTTTTTTTCTTTTTTTGTCCACACCTATGACATATGGAAGTTTCCAGGCCAGGGGTCAAATCTGAGCTGCATCTTCAACCTCTGCCACATCTGCGGCAATGCAAGATTCTTAACCCAGTGCACAGGGTATATAGATTGAACCAGCAATGCCACAGAGACAAGCTGGATCATTAACCCATTGCACTACAGTGGGAAGTCCTAGATTTTTGTTTTCTTTTGTCTTGTTAGGGCTGCTCCCACAGCATATGGAGGTTCCCAGGCTAGGGGTCTAATCAGAGCTACAGCTGCCAGGCTATGCCAGAGCCACGGCAATGCCAGATCCTTAACCCACTGTGTGAGGCCAGGTATCGAACCTGTGTCCTCATGGATGCTAGTCGGTTTCCCTAACTGCTGTGCCAATGGGAACTCAGAAATCATGGACGCCAGAAGGCACTAGAATGACATTTTCAAAGTGCTGAAAGGAAAAGACTCTCAAGTAAGAATTCTATCCCCAGTAAAACTATCCTGCAAAAAACAAACAAACAAACAAAACCCCAGCAAAAACAACCAAACCAAACTGGGGGGTGGCTAGGATCATAAAGGAAAAATTGAGACATTCCCAAATAAACAAAACCAGATAATTTGTCATTATGAGAACTGCCTTACAAGATATTGAAAAGAGTCTTTCAAGCTGAAAGAAAGGTCATTAGACAGTAAATTGAATCTACATAAAGAAATATATAACACCAAAAAAGTTTGCCTCAATTCCATTTTGGGAGTAGGCAAATGAAAACAGTAAAGAAATTACATTCAGAGTTCTGTCTTATATTCCCCATCATACTGATCCCTGACTCCTAATCAGAAAGCAAAGTCAGAGGTAACGTGTGAAGATGTATTTTTATTTCTTATTTAAAAAATTAATAATTGGAATTTTAAAAATACACAAAGAGATAGTAAGAAACTCACTATGCCCATTAAAATGGACTATTTTCTTTTCTTTCTTTCTTTCTTTCTTTTTTTTTTTTTGTCTTTTGTCTTTTTAGGGCCGCACCCATGGCATATGGAGGTTCCCAGGTTAGGGGTCTAATCGGAGCTGCAGCTGCCGGCCTACACCACAGCTTACAGCAACGCCAGATCCTTAACCCACTGAGCGAGGCCAGGGATCAAACATGCAAACTCATGATTCCTAGTCAGATTCGTTAACCACTGTGCCATGATGGGAACCCCTAAAATGGACTGTTTTAAAATTTTAAATAGGGAGTTCCCATCGTGGCGCAGTGGTTAAGGAATCCGACTAGTGTCCCTGCCCTCCCTGGGTTAACGATCCGGCGTTGCTGTGAGCTGTGATGTAGGTTGCAGACGCAGCTTGGGTCCTGAGTTGCTGTGGCTCTGGCGTAGGCTGGCAGCTATAGCTCTGATTCGACCACTAGCCTGGGAACCTCCATATGCCGTGGGAGCGTCCCAAGAAATAGCAAAAAGACCAAAAAAAATTTTTTTAAATAATCCAGGAGTTCCCTGTGGCCCAGCAGATTAAGGATCCCACATTGTCACTGCTATGGCTCAGGTTGCTGCTATGCTGCAGATTTGATCCCTGGCCTGGGAACTTCTGCATGCCACAGGCATGGCCAAAGAAATTTTTTTTTTTCAGATTATCCAGAAAGCAGGAAAAGAGAAAGAGAAGTATGAAAAACAGAGAGAACAAATAAAATTAATAAAATGGCAGACCTAAATCCAAACATATCAATAACTGTGTATATCAATGGTCTAAATAGACCAATTAAAAAAGAGAGATTGTCAGAGTTCCCGTTGTGGTGCAGTGGAAACTGACTAGGAACCATGAGGTTTCAGGTTCAATTTCTGGCCTCGTTCAATGGGTCATGGATCCGGTGTTGCTGTGAGCTGTACTGTGGGTCACAGACGCAGCTCAGATCTGGCATTGCTGTGGCTGTGGTGCAGGCCAGCAGCTACAGCTCCCATTCAACCCCTAGCCTGAGAACCTCCATATGCCATGGGTGTGGCCCTAAAAAGACAAAAAAAAAAAAAAAGAAAGAAAGCTAAAAGATCTACAGTAGCGTCAAAGCAGACTTTAAAGTGAGGAAGACTCTCAGGGAGAAAGAGAGATATCGCATAATGGTTAAAGAGTAAACGCATCAGGAAGACACAACAATCTTAAATAGGTATATACCCACCAACAGAGCTTCGAGATAAAAGCAAAGACTGGTAGAAATTTAAGGAAAAATGGACAACTCCACAAATAAAATTGGAGAATTCAACCTTCATTTCTCAGTAATCAATGCAACAGGAGACAAATCAGCAAGGATACAGAAAAACAAACAGCATCATTGGCCAACTGGATCTACTTGACACGTACAGAACACTTCACCCAACAACAGCACACTGCACATTCAAGTACACACATATACCGAGATAGACCATATCCTGAGTCATAAAACAAACCTTAGCAAATTTAAAATAATTGAAATCAGGAGTTCCTGTCATGGTGCAGTGGAAATGAATCTGACTAGGAACTATGGGGTTGTGGGTTCGATCCCTGGCCTCAGTCAGTGGGTTAAGGAGCCGACGTTGCAGCGACTGTGGTGTAGGTCACAGATGTGGCTCGGATCTGGTGTTGCTGTGGCTCTGGCGTAGGCCGGCAGCTACAGCTCTGATTAGACCCCTAGCCTGGCAACCTCCATATGCCATGGATACAGCCCCCAAAGCAAAAAAATAATAGTAAAATAATTGAAATCATACAAACTAAATTCTCTGACTCTATAGCATTAAAGTAGAACTCAATAACAGAAAGATAACTGCAAAATCTCCAAATATTTGGAAATTATTCTGAATAATCCATGGGTCAAAAAGAAACTTCAAGGGAAATTGGAGAATTTTTTTAACAAAATGAAAATAAAAACACAACATCGAAAATTACATGCGGAGTTCCCATTGTGACTCAGCAGTAGTGAACCTGACTAGTATTCATGAAGATTCAGGTTTGATCCCTGGCCTTGCTCAGGGGGTTAAGGACCTGGCATTGCCATGAGCCGTGGTGTAGGTGGCAGACACAGCTTGGATCTGGTGTTGCTATGGCTGTGGCGAAGTCTGGCAGGTACAGCTCCGATTTGACCCCTAGCCTGGGAACTTTTATACGCTGTGTGTGCGGCCCTTAAAAAACCACAAACAAACAAACAAACAAACAGAACACTGTAAATAAACTATAGTAAAAAAATTTAAAGTAATTTTTTTCTTTTTGTCTTTTTCTAGGGCCACACCTGTGGCATATGGAGGTTCCCAGGCTAGAGGTCGAATTGGAGCTACAGCGCCGGCCTACACCAGAGCCACAGCAACTTGAGATCTGAGCCGCGTCTGTGACCTACACCACAGCTCAGGGCAACGCCGGATCCTTAACCCACTGAGCAAGGCCAGGGATCGAACCTGCAACCTCATGGTTCCTAGTTGGATTCCTTAACCACTGAGCCAAGATGGGAAATACATTTTTTTGTTTTTTTTTTTGTTTTTTTGCCATTTCTTGGGCCGCTCCCACGGCATATGGAAGTTCCCAGGCGAGGGGTCCAATCAGAGCTGTAGCCGCTGGCCTACGCCAGAGCCACAGCAACGCAGGATCCGAGCCGCGTCTGCAACCTACACCACAGTTCACGGCATCGCTGGATTGTTAACCCACTGAGCAAGGGCAGGGTTCCTAGTCGGATTCGTTAACCACTGCGCCACGACAGGAACTCCCAATTTTTTGTTTTTTTTAATTACAGGAGACAGCTAAGTCATGCTTAGAAGTAAATGTTACTGTGTTAAGTGGTTCTAACGGAAAAGAAGAAAGGTCATGATTCAATAATCAAAGCTTCCATCTAAGTAACTAGAAAAGGAAGAATAAGTAAATCCAAAGTATTTGCAGCCGGTTAGGCCCACGGCTCTTTTCCCTATGGGAGTCCGGTGTGCAATGCCTGCAAACAGCAGCCTCCTAGGTAGTGTATGCAGCCTGTTGCTTATAGGTTGCCCTAAGGGACCTTGGAAACAGCCCTCTCCAGTGGACAGTCACGACTGGCCTGCTGTCTCCAATCTCAGCTCCAGACAGGTATGTGCAGTGCCTTTGGAAAGCCCCAGGGCACGGTGGCCAGGGTCCGCATTGGCCAAGTCATAATGTCCATCCACACCAAGCTGCAGAACAAGGAGCATGTGACTGAGGCACTACACAGGGCCAAGTTCAAGTTCCCTGGCCGCCAGAAGATCCACATCTCCAGGGAGTTACTAAGTTCAACACAGATGAACTTGAAAACATGGTGGCAGAAAAGTGGCTTATCCCGGATGGCTGTGGGGTCAAATACATTCCTATCTTGGCCCCCTGGACAAATGGCAGGCCATGCACTCATGAGAGTCTTGACAGCGTTGTCCCCTCCTTAACGCTCACCAATAAATCCTACTTTCCTGTCAAAATAAATAAATAAATAAATAAAATCCAAAGTAAGCAGATTAAGGGAATGATAAAATAAAAGCAAAAATCAATGAAATTCCAAACAGAAAGATAATGAAACCAAAAGCTGATTCTTTGAAAAAGTAAGTAAAAGAAATAAACTTGCGAGGCCGAAAGACAAATTCTGTTCATTTTCTTAATAGTGTCTTTTACAGAGTAATAGTTTTTGATTTTGAGGCAGTCTGATATATCAACGTTTTATTTTATAGATCATGATTTGATGTCATATTTATGAACTCTTTGTCTAACCCAAGATTATGAAGATTTTCTCCTATGTTTTCTTCTAAAAGTTTCAGAGTTTTATGTTTAGGATAATGAGCTATTTTGGTTTTAATTTTTCTTGTCTTTTTTTTTTTTTTTTGCCATTCTCTTGGGCCGCTCCCGTGGCATATGGAGGTCCCCACGCTAGGGGTCAAATCAGAGCTATAGCCGCCGGCCTATGCCAGAGCCACAGCAATGCGGGATCCAAGCCTCGTCTGCAACCTACACCACAGCTCACGGCAATGCTGGATCCTTAACCCACTGAGCAAGGCCAGGGATTGAACCCTCAACCTCATGGTTCCTAGTCGGATTCGTTAACCACTGAGCCACGATGGGAACTCCAGTTTTAATTTTTGTATAAAGTTATAGTTTAGTTGAAGATGATGATGATGATTGTATATGGATGTTTAAATGTTGTTCCAACACCTAATGTTGAAAAAACAATCCTTTCTCCCCTGAATTGTCTTTGTACTTTTGTCAAAAAGAAATAGGCTTAGTCTATTTCTAAACTCTCTATTCTATTCCACTGACTATGTGACTATCCTTTACCATTATTATAATGTCTTGTAGTAAATCTTTTTAATAGTTGTCTTAAAAATCAGATATTATGGAGTTCCCTTCATGGCTTAGTGGTTAACGAACCCGACTAGTATCCATGAGGACACAGGTTCAATCCCTGGCCTTGCTGAGTGGGTTAAGGATCTGGCATTGCCGTGAGCTGTGGTGTAGGTCTCAGACGCAGCTCGGATCCTGAATTGCTATGGCTGTGGTATAGGCCAGCAGCTGCAGGTCTGATTGGACCCTTAGCCTGGGAACCTCCATATGCTGCAGGTGCAGCCCTAGAAAGACAAAAGAAAAAAAAATCAGATATTATGAATTCTCCAGGTTTATCCTTTTTTTTGAAGTTGTTTTTGGTATCCAAGTTCCTTTGCCTTTCCACATAAATTTTAAGATCAGTGTGTTTATGTCTACAAAAATTCCTGCTGAAATTTTTAATGGTTTTTTTTTGGTCTTTTTTTTTTTTTTTTTTTTTTTTTAGCTATTTCTTGGGCTGCTCCCACGGCATATGGAGGTTCCCAGGCTAGGGGTTGAATCGGAGCTGTAGCCACCGGCCTGGGATCCGAGCCGCGTCTGCAACCTACACCACAGCTCACGGCAACGCCGGATCCTTAACCCACTGAGCAAGGGCAGAGACCGAACCCTCAACCTCATGGTTCCTAGTCGGATTCGTTAACCACTGCGCCATGACGGGAACTCCCCTGCTGGAATTTTTAAATGAAATTGATAGATCCTTTAAGAATAATTGACATCTTAACTGTATTGAAGCACCCAGTCCCTTAATATAGTATTTACCTGTATCTAGGTCTTTGATTTATTTCATCATAATTTTGTAGTTTTTCAGCAGACATATGTTGAACAAGCTTTGTTAGAACATTTCATTTTCTTGAGGCTTTTGTAAATGGTATTTTAAGAATTTTAACATCCAGAGTTCCTGCTGTGGCACAGTGGATTAAGAACCCAGCAGCAGCAGCTTGGGTTGCCGTGGAGGTGCGGATCCGATCCCTGGCCCAGTGCAGTGGGTTAAAAGGATCCAGTGTTGCTGCAGCTGTGGTGTAGGTTGCAGCTTCACCTTGGATTTGATTCCTAGCCTGGGAGCTTCCAACATGCCATGGGTGAGGCCATAAGAAAAAAACCGATATCCAATTGCTAATGGCTAATGTATAGAATTATCAATTTTTGTCTGTTGACCTTGAATTCTACAAAGTTTTAAAACTCACTTATTAATTTTAGGAACTTTTTTTGTAGAGTTTTTAGGATTTTCTATGTAGACCTCATGTCCTGTGTTATGGAATCCTCTTCTTTCTTCCTTTCCAATCAATACCTCCCCCCCGCCCCCACCTTACTGCACTGACTAGGACTTCCAGTAGCATTTGATTGAGTGGTAAGTGTTTATCCTTGCCTTGTTCCTGATCTTGTTACCAAGTCCCAGCTCACCCTGCCACCCCAGGACAGGCCAATTGAGATACAAAGTGTTGGGGCAAGGAATAGCAACTTTATTTGGAAAGTCAGCAGACTGAGAAGATGGCAGACTAGTGTTCCAAAGAACCGTTTTACCCAAGTTAGAATTCAGGCTTGTTTTATACTAAAAGGGGAGATTGTGTGGCTGTTTGTTGCAAACCTCTTGGTGCAGTCAACCCTTGAGGGGAAGTGATAATCCTTTGTTCTTACAGTTATACATGTAGGTCTGGCCATGATGTTTCTGGAAAACCTCCAACAAGGCAAATGTTATTCTCTGTTCTGCAACTTTATATCTCTATATGAATGAAAAGTGTTACACCTTTAAAGGTCAAGCCTGGGAAGCAGAGCCTTGAGAAAGGGCTATTATGTATATTTCAGACCATAGGCAACATTCCTTTACAGAAGAGCAGAGACAGAATGACTAAGCACGGGCCAAAGAGCACAAAGGTTAGAACTAAAGAAATAGATTCAATATAGAGGCAGGTTTGTTTTTCAGGTTTCTTACACTCTCAGTGCAAAAGCATTCAGACTCTAATCATTATATAGGATTGTGTGTGTGTGTGTGTGTGTGTGTGTGTGTGTGTGGAGAGAGAGACATATAAATGTATATGTAAGCATATTACATTGTGATAATTAAATATGTATATACCCTTCTCTTTTATTACTAGTTTTTAATCATAAATGATTATTGAATTTTGTCTAATGATTTTACTGCTTTAATGTGATCATGAAGCTTGATTTTTATGTTTGACAATATGAATTGCATTCATTGAGATTTTATTTCATTTTATGTATTTTATTTTTTTGCTTTCTAGGGCCACATGTGTGGCATATGGAGGTTCCCAAGCTAGGGGTCAAAGCAGAGCTGCAGTCACCAGCCTACACCACAGCTCACAGCCAGGCTGGATCCTGAACCAATGAATAAGGCCAGGGATCGAACTCTCATCCTCATGGATACTAGTGGGGTTTGTTACCACTGAGCCACAATGGGAATTCCAGATATTTTAATATTTAAACAGCCTTACATTCCTGGGATAAACCCTACTTGGCCAAGGTGTAGAACTCTTTTTCTACATTGTAGGATTTGATTCATTAATATTTTGTTTAGGACTTTTGCTTCTAATGTTCGTGAAGGATGTTTGTCTGCAAATTTCTTTTCTTCTCTTGTCTTATCTGGTTTTGGTATCAGAATAATGCTTGATGTCCTATAATACTTTGGAAAATGTTCTTTCCTCTTTTATTTTCTGGAAGTGATTGTGTAGGATTGGTGTAATTTCTTCTTTATATATTTTGTAGAATTCAACAACGAAGCCATCTGGCCCTCAATTTTTAAGGTTTTTTTTCTTTTTCTTTTTCTTTTTAGGGCCGCACCCAAGGCATATGGAGGTTCCCGAGCTGGGGGTTTATTTGGAGCTGTAGCGGTGTCTGTAAACTATAACACAGCTCACGGCAATGCTGGATCCCATTTAGCGAAGCCAGGGATTGAACCTGCATCCTCATGGATCCTAGTCGGGTTCATTAACCACTGAGCCACGAAGAGAACTCCATTTAAGTTATTTTTCAAAAATTAAAACTATTGAGTCAATTAAAAAAAACAGAGAACTATTCAGGTAAATTATTTCTTCTTGGGTGATGGTATTCTGCAGTTTTTAAGGAACTGATTCATATCAATTGGTTCATTTATATGTATAGAGATGTTTAGTATTTCCATTCTAATGTCTGCAGGGTCAAATCATGATCTATAAAATAAAACATTGATATATCAGACTGTATCAAAATAAAAAACTATTGTTCTGTAAAAAATACTATTAAGAAAATGAAAAGAGAATTTCTGTCGTGGCTCAGTGGTAATGAACCTAACTAGTATACGTGAGGATGCAGGTTCATTCCCTGGCATGGCTCAGTGGGTTAAGAATTTGGCGTTGCCGCGAGCTGTGGTGTAAGTTGCAGATGCAGCTCAGATCCCCTGTTGCTGTGGCTGTGGTGTAGGCTGGCAGCTACAGCTCCAATTCAACCCTTAGCCTGGGAGATTCCACATGCCTTGGGTGTGGCCCTAGACAAAAAAGAAAGAAAGAAAATGAAAAGAGAAGTTACAGACTAGGAGAAAATATTTGCAAATCATATATCCCACACATTTGTATCCAGGATATATAAAGAACTGGCCATATTCAACAGTAAGAAAACAATATTTTTTTTGTCTTTTTAGGGCCGCACCCGCAGCATATGGAGGTTCCCAGGCTAGGGGTCGAATTGGAGCTGCAGCTGCCAGCCTATGCCACAGCCATAGCCACATGGGATCCAACCATGATCCGAACTACACCATAGCTCATGGCAATGCCAGATCCTTAACCCACTGAGCAAGGCCAAGGACTGAACCTACGTCCTCATGGATACTAGTCAGATTCGTTTCCCCTGAGCCACGATGGGAACTCCATAATACAATTTTTTTTTTTTTTTTGGTCTTTTTACCATTTCTTGGGCCGCTCCCGCGGCATATGGAGGTTCCCAGGCTAGGGGTCTAATTGGAGCTGTAGCTGCCAGCCTACGCCAGAGCCACAGCAACGAGGGATCCGAGCCGTGTCTGCGGGCTGCGACCTACACCACAGCTCATGGCAATGCCGGATCCTTAACCCACTGAGCAAGGCCAGGGATCGAACCCGCAGCCTCATGGTTCCTAGTCGGATTCGTTAACCACTGCGCCATGATGGGAACTCCAATATAATACAATTTTTTAAGTGGGCAAAAGATTTAAGCAGCTAGCTCACCAAATAAAATATATGGATGACAAATAAGCACCCGAAGATACTCAATCTCATTTGCTCTTATGGAAGGCAAATTAAAACTGCAGTAAGATACACACCAATTAGAATGCCTATGATTAAAAAAAAAAACAAACCTGACAATACCAAGTGCTGGTGAAGATGTGAAGCAGCTGGAACTCTTATCCATTGCTGATGGGTATGCAAAGTGGTACAAGCACTCTAGATAACAGTTTGGCAGTTTATAAACTGGAATATATATGTACCTTGTTACCCAGGACTCACACTTAGCTGTTTGCCTTATATAAGTGAATCTTATGTTCACACAAAAACCAAATGCAGGCATTCCCTGGTGGCCTCACAATTAAGGATCTGACATTGTCACTGCTGTGGTGTGGGTCACAGCTGTGGCACCAGTTCAATCCCTGACCCAGAAACTTCTGCATGCCACCAGCATGCCCACTCCCCACCACCACAAAAACAAAAAAAGAAACAAACAAACAAAAAACCACAAAGGTTTATAGAGAGAGCTGTTCTATTCATAATTGTCTAGAAAGAACTCAAGTGTTCTTTCTGTAGGAAAATGGATACACAAACTATGAGTAATAAAGAGAACAAACTATTCACAAATGCAACAACATGAAAGAGTTTCACAAGCTGAGTGAAAGAAGCCAGTCTCCAACGATTACATATTGTATGACTCCATCTACATGACACTCCAGAAAGGACAAACCTATGGGGACAACGAATAGGTCTGTGATTGTTAGGAGTTAGGAACAGGGGAAAGGTTTGACCATAAAATCAAGTGGGATGCAGAAGGGATGGCTGCAGTGATGGAACTGTTTTGTATCCTCATTGTGCAGTAATTACACTAATCTACATGCATTAAAACTTACAGAACTGTGCACTAAAAAAACCAAGTTAACTATACACATTGTTAGTTATCAAGAACATGAAATTTAAACTACAGTGAAATACCACTTCACACCCACTAGAATGGCTGAAATTAAATACACAGGCAAAACCAAATGCTGATAAGGGTATGGAGCAACCACCACCCTCATCTGTCACCTGGAATCAGTGTGGCAGTTTCTCATGAAGTTAAACATACACTTACTCTATGACTCAGCAATTTCACCTCTAGGTATGTATAAGAGAAATGAAAACACATGCACACAAAAAGACTTGTACAGGAATGCTCATAGCATCTTTGTTTATAATCACCTGAAAAAATATAATGATAATTGAAAGAAGCCCAACCACTGGAGAATATATATACTATGACTCTATGTATATGGAGTTCAAGAACAGTCAAAATTGATGTCCCCTGGTGGTGCAACAGGTTAAGGATCTGGCATTGCCACTGCAGTGGCTCTGGATACTGCTATGGCATGGGTTCAATCCCTGGCCCAGGAATTATTATTGTCATCATTATTATTATTATTATTATTATTTTGCCTTTTCTAGTGCTGCATCCGCGGCATATGGAAGTTCCCAGGCCAGGGGTCCAATCGGAGCTGTAGCTACCAGCCTACACCACGGCCACAGTCACGTGGGATCCCAGCCTCTGTCTGCAACATACACCACAGCTCACAGCAATGCCAGATCCTTAACCCACTGAGCAAGGCCAAGGATCGAACCCACCACCTCATGGTTCCTAGTCGGATTCGTTCACCACTGCGCCACGACTGGAACTCCAGGAACTTTTTTTTTTCTTTTAATGGCTGCACCTGCAGCATATGGAAGTTCCCAGTCTAAAAGAGGAATTAGAGGAGCTCCCATCATGGCACAGTAGAAACAAATAGGACTAGGAACCATGAGGTTTCAGGTTCAATCCCTGGCCTAGGAGATCTGGCGTTGCCGTGAGCTATGGTGTAGGTCGCAGACTCAGCTCAGATCCTGTGTTGCTATGGCTGTGGTGTAGGCCAGCAGCTGTAGCTTCGATTAGACCCTGGGAACTTCCATGCGGCTCTAACAAGCAAAAGTAATAAAAATAATAAAGGAGGAATTGGAGCTGCAGCTAAGGCCTACACCACAGCCATAGCAACACCGGATCTGAGCTGAATCTACAACCTATGCCACAGCTTGTGGCAGTGCTAGATCCTTAACCCACTGAGCAAGGCCAAGGATCGAATCCATAGCCTCATGGAGAGACTACGTCAGGTCTTTAGCCCACTGAGCCACAAGGAGAACTCTTGGCCTGGGAACTTCTATGCTGTGGGTGTGGCAAAAAAAATAACAAACAAAAAAAACTAATGTATGGTGATTATCAGAAGAGTGGTGGCTCTGCAGCAGAGCGAGTTACTAAAAAGTGGTATGAGGAAACTTTTTGGGGAAATATTTTTTTATCTTGATTGATTTGGTGGTTACACAGGTATACACATTGTCAAAATTCATGGAACTGTTCACACTTAACATCTGTGATTTCACTGGTTGTAAAATTTACCTCAATAAAAAAATTATCCAGGGAGTTCCCGTCGTAGCTCAGTGGTTAACGAATCCGACTAGGAACCATGAGGTTGCGGGTTTGATCCCTGGCCTTGCTCAGTGGATTAAGGATCGCAGGAGCAGCCCAAGAAATGGCAAAAAGACAAAAAAAAATTTATCCAATATACACATATATTTATAAACATATATATATTTAACAGTGAGAAAGCTGTTGCTTAACTTAAAAAATTGTGAGATGGTCTTTGACACATTTTGTTGGAAATTCAATTTTAATTTTTGTTTTGATGGTCAGAAGTGCTAAAAATTCCCATTTGTGGATTCATAAAGGTTATTTTTGCAAATGGGATTAAAGCTTCTAAAGTTTTTCTTTTAAATCAAGGCAAGAATAATGCTTTCTCAAGGAGTACTGGAACTCTTCAAAAATATTTGAGTTAAACTCCAATTGCATTTTTTTGGTTCTAAGATCAATAAATTCATCCTCAGGAGTTCCCATGTGAGGCACTGTATTAAGGATCAAGCATTGTCATTGCAGCGGCTTGGGTTGTGGCTGTAGCATGGGTTTGATTGCTGGCCCTGGAACTTCCACATGCCACCAGCATGGCCCAAAAAAAAAAGAGAAAGAGAAATAAATGGATTGCAGATCTATGGTTCAAGTTAGAAGCTGTAAGATAGAAATAACTTTTTTTTTTTTTCCTTTGGTCTTTTTGCCGTTTCTTGGGCCACTCCCGACGCATATGGGAGGTTCCCAGGCTAGGGGTCTAATCAAAGCTGTAGCTACCAGTCTACGCCAGAGCCACAGCAACGCAGGATCCAAGCCGCTTCTGCAACCTACACCACAGCTCACGGCAACACCGGATCCTTAACCCACTGAGCAAGGCCAGGGATCGAACCTGCAACCTCATGGCTCCTAGTCGGATTCGTTAACCACCACGCCACGACGGGAACTCCCAAGATAGAAATAACTTTTGAAAGACTTTTTAAGTGTTCCAATAATTTGCAGATTTCTCTTTTCAAAGAAATTGACATAATTTTTTTTTTGTCTTTTTTCTTTTTCTAGGGCCGCACCCACAGCATATGGAGGTTCCCAGGCTAGGGGTCGAATCGGAGCTGTAGCCACCAGCCTATGGCAGAGCCACAGCAATGCAGGATCCAAGCCGTGTCTGCAACCTACACCACAGCTCACGGCAACGCTGGATCCTTAACCCACTGAGCAAGGCCAGGGATTGAACCCGCAACCTCATGGTTCCTAGTCGGATTCTTTAACCACTGAGCCACGACAGGAACTCCGAAACTGACAGAATTTTGTATCACAACTTCATCTTAGGAAAGCACATCTTCCAGTTTCTTGTCGATAACTGAGAATTTTTTATTTTTTAAGAAGCATCTATAATGTTGACCTCACAACACTGAATTGAAAGGTTTAACACATTCATAAAATTAAAAATAATGTCAGAGTTCCTGCTGTGGCTCAGCAGGATTGGTGGCATCTCTGCAGTGCCAGAATACAGGTGTGATCCCGGGCTTGGCACAGTGGGTTAAGAATCTAGCAGTATCCTGGAGTTCCCATCATGGCTCAGTGGTTAACGAATCCGACTAGGAACCATGAGGGTGAGGGTTCGATCCCTGCCCTCGCTCAGTGGGTTAAGGATCCAGCATTGCCATGAGCTGTGGTGTAGGTCAAAGACGTGGCTCGGATCCCGAGTTGCTGTGGCTCTGGCGTAGGCCCGCAGTTACAGCTCTGATTAGACCCTTAGCCTGGGAACCTCCTTATGCCGTGGGAAATGGCCCTAGAAAAGGCAAAAAGACAAAAAGACAAAAAAAAAAAGAAGAAGAAGAATCTAGCAGTATCCTTAGGTAGGTTGCCACTGCTGCTTGGATCTGATCCCTGGCCCAGGAACTCTAAAAAGAAAAAAAGAAAAAAAAAGGTATACATGTCAGGTAAGCCAATACATAAAGAACATTTCTCATAATGTCCCAAGAGTGAATTTTCTTTTCATTCTTTCTTTTTAAAATTTCAAGTAAAGCTTCTGCCCTTGGTTTGCAAAAGTGCTTGAAGGTGTATCTTTGTGAAAGTCAGCAAACCTCCCTGTGGTAGAAAAGGAATCTGTATTTTGCTCTATCTTTACAAACATTTTTAAAATGTGTTTGATTCAAAGATCTGCCTCTGATAAAGTCGATGGTATTTATGGCTGTTGACAAAACTTCTTTTTCAGGGCTGTTAGAAGACTCCTTTTGTCAGTCTGTGTAAAAAGACAATGAGTGATGTGAAGAATTTTTCTTTTTTGAAAGTAGCAAAACTAGATATGTTACCAAGCATCTCAGGGGCTCTATGTGTTGGTACAGAATATGAAGTTCTCTTTCCAAAGTTTTATTGGGCAAACAATATGTTTACCATTTTCAAATTGTTCACAGCCTTTGTAGTTTCCAAAAGGACTCATAAAATAAGAATTCTTCCTTGGTGGTAACAGCATGAGTGTAGGAAACAAAAAGAGGGAGCTGGCTACACTGAAAGACATCGGTGGAGAGACACATCTTGTTTTTTTGTTTTGTTTTGTTTTGGCTGCACCCACAGCACGCAGAAGTTCCCAGGCCTGGGATGGAACCTGTGCCACAGCAGTGACCTGAGCCGCTGCAGTGACAATGCCTTAAGCTGCTGAGCCACAAGGGAACTCTGAGACTCATCTTATTTAGATGCCCTTTTGGGCTGGGCAGATGTAAGAAGCTCTTTCAATTTTGCTGACATTACACTTCAAGTCGCATTCATTTTTACATACACACACCCCCCACTCTGGCTTTTGGGTTTCAACACATTCAGTAAGGCAAGTGAAACAGTGTAATATATGGCTGCCATCTCACTTCCTTTTCTTTGACATTTCATTTTAAATTGGGTTTGTAAAAAATATACAAAATAGGAGTTCCCACTGTGGCTCAGTAGTGACAAACCCAACTGGTATCCATGAAGATGCAGGTTCGACCCCTGGCCTTGCTCAGCGGATTGAGGATCTAGCATTGCCTGAGCTGTGGTGTAGGTCAAAGACGGAGCTTGGATCCTGCGTTGCTGTGACTGTGGTATAGGCCAGCAGCTGTAGCTCCAATTCGACCCCTGGTCTGGGAACTTCCATATGTCCCGAGTGCAGCCCTAAAAAGACAAAAAAAAAAAAAAAAAAGATCACTTATTTGATGGAGCATTTTTTTTTGTTGCAAATGTCAACCACAATGCTTACCTGGATATTCTTCACACATGGATTTTTCCACAATCGTGTGGGTGAGAGACCTTGAATCAACAGTTCTGCTCTGGCCCTTTACACTCTTCCAGTTAGTGAATTTTTTTTTGTCTTTTGAGGGCCACACCCGTGGCATAAGGAGGGTCTAATCAGAGCTGTTGCCGCTGGCCTACCCCACTGAGTGAGGCCAGGGATCGAACCCACAACCTCATGGTTCCTAGTCAGATTCGTTTCCACTGCACCACAATGGGAACTCCAGTTAGTGAATATTTATCTTGACAACCAACTTAGTGGATATTGGACTGTTATCATGTGACACATTTAATAACGTTTTACCTTTGGGCATCACAGCAGAGTAAATTCTCAAGTCCACCTAAGGACACTGAATCCCTAAAAGCCACCTTGGACTACTTTAATGACTTCCAGTCATTGCTCTGGAAAATGATGTCCAGGCGACTATGGGGAAAAATTAACATTTGTGTGGACAGTGGAGGGGAGCATACAAAATTTACTGGAACCATCCAGAATTCAAATAGCTACGAGATTTAAAAAAAGTCACACCAGATTCAAGTAGTCATAGAGCCTGAGAGAGGTGGATAGCAGGGACAGTGGATCTGGAAATTGGATCTGATGTGGGGATCTGGGCTGGACTTTGGTAAAGTGACAAGATGAAAATACTACTTGGAGATTCAATGAATAAGCTCAGGTACCCCTGGGGACGCTGCAGATGAAGGAATTCCGAGATCTGAGCATTTATTGTGCAAGATTCATAGGCTCTTCTAAAATGAAGAAATCAGCTAAGAAGGCAGTTCATTACTTTTCATTGATACAAGGCCCCATCTCCTTAGGAGCTCCCGCTCCTCCTGCATCAACACACATTTATGAAAAAAGCTGGAAAAGCTGACCAGGTGGCAAGCTTTACTGGTGTTCAGAAGAACAAGCCCTTGGCCTTTGGTCACCAGTGTCAGCACTCAGCTCAAATCAGGCCCTGCACCTGTTAACATGACCATCTCTCTGGGTAAGAAACAGTGATTCCAGGATGCTAACATTCTTAAGATTCTTCTTTGGGGAGTTCCCATTGTGGCTCAGTGGTTAATGAACCTGACTAGGATCCATGAGGATGCAGGTTCGATCCCTGGCCTTGCTCAATGGGTTAAGGATCTGGTGTTGCCATCAGCTGTGGTGTAGGCCAAAGACATGGCTTGGATCCCGAGTTGCTGGGGCTGTGG
Organism: Phacochoerus africanus; assembly: GCF_016906955.1. Classification (NCBI taxonomy): domain Eukaryota; kingdom Metazoa; phylum Chordata; class Mammalia; order Artiodactyla; family Suidae; genus Phacochoerus; species Phacochoerus africanus. The sequence continues at coordinate 34,191,214 of NC_062552.1, read as the reverse complement.
CGTACTGTAGGCCGGCAGCTACAGCTCTGATTGGACCCCTAGCCTGGGAACTTCCCTATGCTGCAAGTGCAGCCCTAAAAAAAAAAAGAAAAAAAGTCTTCTTTGGTTAGGATCACAATGCAAATTAGATGGTCCTTCTCCTAATTTCTATGTCAAATAGACTTCACTATAAAATTTTTTTAGAGGTTTAGGTGATGAGTTGTTGAGACAAACACACCCAGGGCACCCTTGAGTTACCCTTCGATATGAAAGTGAGAGGATGCTACACAGATTCGGGCTACAAAAAGCAAACAGGCAGTTGTAGAGAGATGCTCACCCCAGGCACTCCTGCAGCTGTGGAGACTGCCTGGATGGTTGTTCACAGAGTAAAACAGTGAGAAGGGCTGGAGATAATGAGGGGATTTAGGTCTTTCAATAAAAACAGCAGATTCCAAGCAGAAAAAACAGATGACAGGTATCCAGTTACCCAACCCACAAAGGGCAAGGTCCATCCCCCTGGCACCGTCTGATTGCCGGGATGCAGCCTGCCTCGAGGGGGAGTGAGCCCTTTCCAGGTTAACGTAATCGATGGATGTGGGACACCTGCCATTCACTGCCAAGCACTTCACAGAGCTGGCTGACTGCATTCATCTGCTTATAATAAAGCCAGAAGCTGAAACAAACCCTCTTTACCCAGTTTCTCAGAGCCCTGCTGCAGAGAACAGGCCTTTAATTAGAGCCAGAGTGCACAGTGGTGGTGCTCAGCTATACAGTGGTGTGGTGCTGCAAGGCAGAAAAGTTACCATGCATCTTTCTACGCAAGCAAAATGTAGATAGTGTTTAATATCGGATCTCTCTCCAGGAAACAACATGCTGGAGCTCAGAGAAATGATGCAAAAGTTTGGGTTAGTTTCTGGTTTGTGTCCTTTAATAACGAGACATTCAAGTTTATGTTCATGAGCAGGGCAATAACTGAAATAACTATCCAGGCCTCACAATAACATATCAGGATATTTTAGAGATAAAGCAGTTGAGGCTCAGAGAGGCTGAGGAACTTGCCCAAGGTCACACAGTTACAAACGGCAGAGCTGGAATCCAAACCTGGCTAGCCTCACTTTCAAATGTTAATTTTTTTTTTATTTCATTTTGTTTGTTGGCTGCATCCATGGCATGTGGAAATTCCCAGGCCAGGGATCAAACCCATGCCAAAGCAACCTGAGCTGTGGCAGTCCATGATGCCAGATCCTTACCTTAACCTACTGCACCAAAAGGGAATTCCTTTCTTTTCTTTTCCTTCTGTGTTTTATTTATGCATGTATGTATTTATTTATTTTTGGCTGTTTCTGAGCCCCAGCTGTGACCTATACCACAGCTTAGCAATGCCAGATCCTTAACCCACTGTGTCAGGCCAGGGATCGAATTTGAACTGCCACAGAGACAACACTGGATCCTTAACCCTGTGCCATAGCAAGAACTCCTTTTTCAGAATAAAACTCTGTATTTAAGGTTTCTCCTGACACTTGAGAGGAATGCAGTGTTCTGCAAGGAGAGGCTGCAAATCACTCTGGGTCCCGCAGCCAAAGGAGAGAAGGATCATTCTCTGAGGACCGCCTTCAGGCTCTTTGAGGTGAGATGTGTCTCCTTCGAGGAGCTTTCCTCTAACGATGTATACAGGTGTTCACCTGCGGTATTGTCTTAAAGAGTGAAAAAGGGAAAGCACTGAGCCTCAACATGATAGCCACCTGACTATGCAAGAACCAGTTCACCATACAAGCGACACAGCTCATTTGTAGTCACCAACAACATAAATTATAAGGATTTCAGTGGCAATGACACACATCTTATTAGAAATGAGGTTGCTTTTCTCAAGCTGTATCTTGTTAAAAAGTAAGAGGCTATTAAGTTCCCTGGTTGCCTGGCGATTAAGGATTCAGCTTGGGTTTGATCCCTGACCCAGGAACTTTTGCATGCCAGGGGTGTGGCCAAAAAAAAAAAAAAGTAAGAGGCTGTTAATACCAAGTCTGTTGGTTGCACTGTTTTTTTTTTCTTGGATGGTTGGGAGCAGATTGAGTTTAACTTGGATATGCTACTTTGGTTTTATTGAAGTTTTGCCCTGTAGGGTTTTGTGGAATTGAGAGCCTGATTTCCTTATTTCAATGCAGATTATTAGACCTTCCGATGGAAGTAGTTAGATTATTATGGAACCAGACTTACTAGACCATTACTAACAAAACATTTAGTAGAAGCTGTATTTGTAAATATTTTTTAAAAGAAACAGATTGAGCCTCTTTGATTTTAATAGAGAACTCCCAATAGGTGGGTTTCCAGATTTCCCTTTTTTCCTTCTTCACATTTCACCTTATGGGTTCTATGTCTTTTTTGTTGCTGTTATTTTTGTCTTGTTATTTTAGTTAAAAATATATAGTCTGGAGTTCCCGTCGTGGTGCAGTGGTTAACGAATCCGACTAGGAACCATGAGGTTGCGGGTTCAGTCCCTGCCCTTGCTCAGTGGGTTAACGATCCGGCGTTGTCGTGAGCTGTGGTGTAGGTTGCAGACGCGGCTCGGATCCCGCGTTGCTGTGGCTCTGGCGTAGGCCGGTGGCTACAGCTCCGATTAGACCCCTAGCCTGGGAACCTCCATATGCCGCGGGAGCGGCCCAAGAAATAGCAACAACAACAACAACAACAAGACAAAAAAAAAATATATATATATATAGTCTAAGATTTATTTAATAGGACTTTGTTTGAAAGCTGTATGAAAAAAAGAGTGAAAGGTTTAAAGATACCTTTAAAGATTAAAAAAAAAAAACTGGAGGAGTTCCCGTCATGGTGCAGTGGTTAACGAATCTAACTAGGAACCATGAGGTTTCGGGTTCGATCCCTGGCCTTGCTCAGTGGGTTAAGGATCCGGTGTTGCCGTGAGCTATGGTGTAGGTTGCAGACGCGGCTCGGATCCCTCATTGCTGTGGCTCTGGCATAGGCTGGTGGCTATGTATAGCTCTGATTAGACCCCTAGCCTGGGAATCTCCATATGGCACAGGAGCAGCCCTAGAAAAGGGAAAAAGATAAAAAACAAAACAAAACAAAACAAAAAACCCCAAAACTGGAATAAACAAATCATGGTGCAAACACATAATGGGATAACAGGCAGCTGTAACAAAGAGGAAATTCCTATATTCTGATTTGGAACAATCACCAAGATATAACTGAAAAAAGCAAGGACAAAACAGTGTAGATTGTTATCATTTGTGGAAAAGGTGAGAAAGGACGACAAGTGTGTTGCCTGTACAGACAGAGAACATCTCTGGAAGGATAACACAAGGAAATGGCATCTCTTGTCACCTCTGTGCAGGCAAGTGGTCACTGGCAGACAAAGGGGGTGACAGGCTTTTCACTTTAGGTCTTTTTGTGCCTTCCCATTTCAAAACATGTGGCTCTACTAAATACCTATTTAAAAAATGTATTATCTGTACTCTTCTAAAAATTTATACATGCCATGCAACTGTATACGCAAAACATGTGGGAGAAAGACGAGACTACTCAATCAAGATGGTAATAATCTTTTCCTTCTTTGTTTCTCCAGAATTTTTCCTTTTTCTTTTTGTATTTTTTGTCTCCAGAATTTTTTGATTTGGTTGTGATGGCTCTTTTTTTCCTTTTTTCTTTTTTCTTTTTAGGCCACATCGAGGACATATGGAAGTTCCTAGGCTAGGGGTCTAATTGCTCTGGCCTATGCTACAGCCACAGGATCTAAGCTGTGCCTATGACCTACAGCACAGCTCACAGCAACATGGGGTCCTTAACCAACTGGGTGAGGCCAGGGATCAAACCCAAGTCCTCATGGATGCCAATCCGGTTACTGCTGAGCCACAATAGAACTCCCCGTAACGGCCTTTTTTTTTTTTTTTGTCTTTTTGCCTTTTCTAGGGCCACACCGGAGGCATATAGAGGTTCCCAGGCTAGGGGTCTAATCGGAACTGTAGCTGCCGGCCTACACCACAGCCACAGTCACGGGGGATCCAAGCTGCATCTGTGACCCACACCACAGCTCACAGCAACGCTGGCTCCGTAACCCACTGAGCAAGGCCAGGGATCGAACCCGAAACCTCATGGTTCCTGCTCAGATTCGTGAATCACCGAGCCACAATGGGAACTCCCATAATGGCTATTTTTTAAGTATTATTTCCTTTGTTTAAATTACTTCTTCCTTGACTACACCAGTATTTCCATCAATAATCCTGTTGGTAAAGATGGAAATGAAGACCGAGGATGGCAGAATCCCAATATCCACAGGATTAAACAAAGGGAAAACCTACCATCCCCATGAAACACATGGAGAATACAAAAAGAACTACAAAGAATGGTTCTCTGGGAAGGCAGTCAAAAGGGAGAGGGAAAGCAAATCACTGAATGACATAATGCACGGCCAGGTTCCTCCTAGAGCGCTCCCCATTTCAAACAACTACTCTTCAGCTTCCTGTTTCCCTTCATTCTCATCACCGGTAACCGAGGATACCGCAGGTTTTCCTAAGCTTCTATTTCCCAAACACCAAACTAGTTTTCTTCATTTAAAAAGGGAAAGCAACAAAAGAGAAATGACTTTTAATTTAAAAAAGAAGAGAAGGCACATCAAGGTCTCAGAAACACTGCCCGTATTTTCTGACAGTGGAGAAAACAAATTTGGAAACCATTTCAGAACCGCAGATGAAAGAAGGGAATTCACCCCATCCCCAAACCAGGCAGCAGCGACTCATCTCTGGAACGAAGGGAGATGCACCAGTCAGGGGCTTAACGGAGCCCTCCGCCCTGGCCATGATCTCCGGCCTGGCTTCTTAGGCTGACATTCACTGGAGTCTATCATCTGATACAGTCACTTTCTTGGTTGCAATTTATGAGCTGCCAGTGTTTACTTGTGAGACTGTCTGGGAGCTGGAAGGGAAGGAAGATAAATACGCCAAAGCCCAGCTGAGCAACTGAGAGGTTTTACATTTTATTTCCGGGAAATGACATCTTGTTTTCACAAAGAAGAGGTATACCATCCTCTTGAATAGAGGCTGCCTTCGCCTTCAGGGGCAGCCACGGGGGTGCCCCCGACCTGCCCCAAACGAATGTCAACAGAGGTGCTTCTGAGGTACCAAAGCAATAACAACAACTACAACAACAAATTTAAAAAACACAACAGAAACATATAACCCATTCAACCCGTAGTGAAGCAGAGTCTCTCAAGCACCCGGAAGCAGTCGGTGTAGTGAATACTGGCCCTTCAGACACGGTGGCAGCAGGGCTGGCCGACACAGAGGCGCCCGACGGAGGACTTCCTAACTGGGTCTCTGTCCCACGCTTGCCTCAGGGCGGCCCAAGACCTGTCCACAGAGAATCCTTCGGACCATCCCAAGCTCCCACTGCCTGGCAGTCTTTCAAAAGCCCTTGGAGCACGGTCTTCAGAACAGTTTCTTGGCTTTGGAGAGAAAAAAAAGAAATGAAGGAGCCTGTATTTCCTTTTCCTGGCCTCCCTGCTGCCACTCTCAGCCTCTTCCCCACACAGCAGCCATGCTGAGTCAAGAAAACCTGTCAAATCACACCCTCTGCTCAAAGCCCACTCCTCACTTCTCCCAAGTCCTGCCAAAGGCCTCTAAGCCCATATACAACCTGCCCTGGCCCAACCTCCGGACCGCACCTCCTATTCCCTCCCCCTCGCCCACCCTACCCCAGCCACGCTGGCCTCCTTGCTGTTCCTCCAACACCCCAGGCACACGCCCCATTCCTATTCCCTCTGCCTGGGCACCCACTCCCCAGACAGCAGCAGGGCTACTGCCTTCTGAGCTTTACTCAGATAGCACCTTCTTCTCAGGGGCTTTCTTGACTGCCCATCAAAAACTGCCCATGCTCTCCCCATCGCTCTCAAGCCCTTTCTTTTTCTCCACAGCACAAATCCCTTATCACTTATTAGATTTTCTTTTCTTTTTCTATTCCTCATACCTAGAAGAGTGCCTGGCACAAAGCTGGCCTTCAATAAGGAAGGCCGGGAGTTGCCGTCATGGCTCAGTGATTAACGAATCTGACTAGGAACCATGAGGTTGCAGGTTCAATCCCTTGCCTCGCTCAATGGGTTAAGGATCCTGCGTTGCCATGAGCTGTGGTGTAGGTCGCAGACGCGGCTCAGATCCCACGCTGCTGTGGCTGTGGCATAGGCCAGCAGCTACAGCATCGATTGGACCCCTAGCCTGGGAACCTCCATATGCCATGTGTGCGGCCCTAGAAAAGACAAAAAAAAATAAAATAAAATAAGGAAGGCTAGAGGAAGGAAGGAATTACATACACAGCACAGGCAGGGAGAGGTGTGAGTTCTCCCTCTGCCTAGAATGGGAGGAGGGAGAAGGGGCTGTTCACTGGCCTCTAGAAGATTCAATAGCTTCTTCTTCCTTGATCCCAAGGCAGCAGGGAGCTTGGCTTACACCAAGGGCAATCTCAAGGCCTCACTTGAGATTAAAGTCTGGAAGGCTTTGGCAGGCAGACTGAAGGCTTATAAAAGCTTATCTTTTCCCCTGTCTGGGCAGCCTTTGAGCGGGTGGGCCTCAGCACTGGAGAGCTGAGAGAACCAAGCAAGCATCCCTTCCTCTCCACTAACAGCCTCACCTAACAGCTCACAGAAGAACACAGAAGCCACAAGAAGTTCTCTTGACTCCCCTCAAGCAAATTTCCTTGCCCAGCCTCCCACACAAAATTCTTCTCCCTATAAAACAGAGAATATGCCCTCCTGCTAGAAAGACAAATTCTCATCTGTGCTCAGGTGCTAGGTAAAGGTCAAGGGTCAAGTGAAGAGTGCTGGGTTCCAGGCACCTGGAAAAGCTTTCACAGCCTAAGAGTGTCCTTCCTAGATGCAGTTAATGATCCTGAGTGCACCCGATGCATGGGCGGCTGAGTGCGAGGGAACCATGCATGCCAGAGGGAGGAGACACCTGTGTTGTGAAAAGAACAAATAATAATCTGAAGCCCCTCCTGCTGGACTCTCAGGGATGGCCAGGACTGCTCACACTTGTCCTTCTGAAGCTCTGGTGTGTGCTCATGTTCCCCTCCAGGCCCCGCTCCCCAGCCTGGTGGCCAAGCCTGGGCCAACAAGTACCGTTTTCCTCTTCAGGACAGGGCGGTGGGGCTCTCCAGAGTCCCTGACTCAGGGCCAGGTATCAAGGTCAGCTTGCGTCTCCTCCCTCTGGCATGCATGGTTCCCTCGCACTCAGCCGCCCATGCATCGGGTGCACTCAGGATCATTAACTGCATCTAGGAAGGACACTCTTTTAAGCTGTGAAAGCTTTTCCAGATGCCTGTAGGGAGGCAGCAGCTTTTGGTGCAAAGGGAGGAGACACTGCACCCCAGAGAACTAAAGCCAGGAGCAGGCTTCCTACCTTCTGATGAAAGGACCTTTCCAAAATCCCAAAGACCACAGGGTCAACAGGAAACATGAGGTTCCAGAGCTTCTTGGATTGCTACTTCATTGCTGCAATTACTCCCACAGCTTACTTCTACTCAGATCACCGTCCCTTCCCTGTCTGGGTGAATGGTTCCTATGCTGTCCTTGTCATTTCCAACTGAACATTCTGGGATGACAATAAGGGTTACAGGGGAAATGCCCAGCAAGGGACATGGCAAGGAAGAACAGTAAGTGACAAAAGAACAGAAGAGAGGAAAAAGAGAAAAGCAAAAATGGGGGCGGGGGTAGTGATGGAGAAATAAGAGAAAAAGCTCTATTAACAAGTCTACTACTTTTAATCCCATGAAAATTTTGCAAAGGATGAATTTTTAACTCAAAATTTTAATTTTTTTTTTGGTCTTTTTAGGGCCATACCCACGGCACATGTAGGTTCCCAGGCTAGGGGTTGAATTGGAGCTGTAGCCGCCAGCCTATACCACAGCCACAGCAATGCCAGATCCTTAACCAGGCCAGGGATCGAACTAGAGTCCTCATGGATACTAGTCGGGTTCATTAACTGCTGAGCCATGACGGGAACCCCTTAAAAAATTATAAAGAGGAGTTCCCGCTACAACTTAGCACCTGAGGATGTGGGTTTGATCCCTGGCTTCGCTCAGGTGGCTTAAGGATCCAGCATTGCCATGAGCTGTAGCATAGGTTGCAGATGTGGTTTAGATCAGGTGTTGCTGTGGCTGTGGTGTAGGCTGGCGGCTGTAGCTCCAATTCGAACTCTAGCCTAGGAACTTCCATATGCCGCACCTGCAGCCCTAAAAAGCAATAAATAAACAGACCAGTGTTTGAGGGCATATATGTGGACATCCCACCCACTACCAACCTTGCTGAGGGCTACTCTCTTTGACAAATATTATGGTATTGATGGTGCTATGGAGTGGTTTGAAAAAGCCCCTGGACTGATAATCACTGTTCTAAAGGACCAATAAGATTTTATTTCCAGATAATCTGCTTTCTTCTTTCTGAGAACAACCCAGAGAAACTGCTAGCAAAAGCTTAAAGTGAGAATGTGAACACTCTTGTCAAGCAACCAACACTTAATGAGAGCAGAACAAACGGGGAAGGGAGAGCGGCTACAGAGGACTCCGCGCCAACACCTCACCAGCTCCACGGGGAGACTCTGGGCAGAGCTGTCCAAAGGGGGCTTCCCTTCAGCAAAACCTCACGCCAATACCTGGAGAGCCACAACGACTCCTGCAACAAGCACTGACTGGACACCTGTTATCACCTCCAGGACACCCTCACGCTCTCCTCCAGCTAATCTGGCTTCACAGACTTTACAAAGGATCCGTGGCCAGTCAGTCCTGAGCAAGATGGGCTGTCAAGACAACAGCCAGCCAGGGCGCCTGGAGTGGGGCTGTGCTTGGTGGGCTTAGAGGCTCAGCTGCCACTGACAGCAGGACCCCCTCTCTGAACTTGTGATAAGAGCAACCCCTGCCCACGAGGAAAGTGGTCCTGCCAGTGTCAGAACTGTGACAGTTGTGGGCTTGCCAATTCTAGTTCACAGATCCTACATTTGGTCCTTTAAAAAATTCCCATGCACTGGGGATTAAACCAGCTTTCAGCTGGCAAAGAAGGTTGGTATTTTGAACTGAGAATTTTCTCTAAACCCCACACTGCAGCCCAGCAAAGCTGTTGATGGCTCTGGCACATGTTTCCCTAAATTGGGCCTCAGAACCTTCAGTCTGTCTCTGGAGAAAACCTCAAAGCTGCACTCGCTGTGATAATTGCAGAAACTCAAGACTGGTGCCAGAACTGCTCTCAGCCAGTGGATCTGGTTTACTGTGTCAGCTCCTAATGGTACCAGAAAGGCAGCAAGGCCCCCTCCTTAGGCTCTGGAGAGAAGAGAGGGGCTTGATATTACTTACTCTGCAGTATTAACTCTGTGTGAGGGGTGTCAGAGATGAATTAGGACATGGGGCTCTTTTTTCCCTTTCCAATGGCTGCCTCCATCTAGCATGCTTAGAAGAAACCCAGTCAGTGGGCTGAGGGAAGAAAGCATATACAAGTGTGTGCAGTTTTGAAAGGGAACCCTTGTGTGCTGCTGGTGGGAATGTAAACTGGTACAACCACCTCAGAGAACAGTATGGAGTTTCCTCAGAAAATTAAAAACAAAGCTAACACACAACCCAGCAATTCTACTTCTGGGTATTTATCCAAAGAAAATGAAAATACTGACTCAAAAACATATATGCACCTTCAATGTTCACTGCAACATTATTGATAATAGCTAAGATATGGAAGCAGCTTATTGACAGACGAATGAATAAAGATGTCCTACATATAAACAAGGGAATATTAGCCACAGAAAAGAATGCTATCTTTACATCTGCAACAACATGGATGGACCTAGAGGGTATTAGGCTAAGTGAAATAAGTCAAAGACAACTACCATATGATTTCACTTCTATGTGGAATCTAAAAAACACAACAAATGAATAAATATAACAAAACAGAAATAGACTCATAAATACAAAGGACAATCCAGTTGGCTGCCAGAAGGAAGGGGGAATGGGTGAGAGGGGGAAGGGGATTAGAAGGTACAAAAATACTTGTCACTTACAAAGTAAAGTCACAGGGATATAATGTATAGCATAGGGAATATAGTCAGTAGTATTATAGTAACTTTGTATGGTGACAGATGGTAACTAGACTTATTATGGTGACCATTCTGTAATGTATAAAAATATCAAATCACTATGTAGTACACCTGAAACTAATATAATATGGTAAATCAATTAAACTTCAACAAAACAAAGCAAAAATAACAAAAAAGCCCCCCCCCCAAAGCAACGACAACAAAAAGAAAATATAAAGGTACCCCACCCAAACACAGACCCAGCAAACTTCAGCTCAAAGGCTGACCTTGTTCAAATCTGAGGTCCCAGGGTTCCTCTCAGAAAAGGAAGAGAGAAGGACAGAAGGTATTCACAACACCTCCGTGGACACTTCCTAAATCTTGGCTGGTCTTATGCTGCTCTGGCAACATGCAGACACCATGTCTTATCTGAGCCACAAGAGGGGCCAGAACAAGCAGGTCGCTGCCTCCCAGGCCTCTGTGCTCTGCTTGTGCTGACTCCTCTGCCTGGAATGCTGTGTCCCTAGGGAGTTTTTAGGACGTGGTTCAAATGGCACTTTCTCCAAGACGCTTTCTCCCACCCCTACACCAAACGGAATGTCCTCTCCTCTGCAGTTTTCCAGCACCCTGTTATGGAACTTGTCATACTACCTACTTGCTTTTCTGCCTCCTCCATGGACAATGACAGCTGAGACAATACTCACTTTCTCTCTTTGTCCCACTGTGTAGTGTAGTGTTCCTACAAATGCTCACGAGTGACAGAAGGCGTAGAGGAAGAGCAATGGATTCTGACAGAATCAAGTGGCTCCTGGGAGGTAAAAAACCAATGGGGGCTCAACACTGGGAACAAAGTCAAATGGCACATCCTTGTCAGAAAGCAGAAAACCCTCTGGTCTCAAAGAACCACCCGAGGGCCGCACCACCCTCACCCAGGGCAGAATGTCTTCCTTGGGCCATAAGAGACTCAACACCTGGCCCTGGGACAGGCTTGCTGCCTCCGCTCTGACCAACTGAAGGCCAGTTCCATCCCACAGCTATGCACATCAGCATCAGATTTCTGGTCCTCCTCAAAGTGGCTGTTATCTACTGAAGGACTAGGAGAAAGCATGCAGTAGGCAGATGATCCTGTTCTTAGCAGTGTGGCTTTTAAACCTTCAACTTCTCTGGACTTAGAGAATGGTACACACATGAACATGGGTTCCCAACAGTCAGATGGTGGGAAGCACCTGGAAGGGAGGTGAACTTTTATTTATTTTTGTCTTTTTAGGGCTGCCAGGCTAGGGGTCTAATCGGAGCTGTTGCTGCTGGCCTACACCACAACCACAGCAACACAGGATCTGAGCCATGTCTGCGACCTACACCATAGCTCACGGCAACACTGGATCCTTAACCCACTGAGAGAGGCTGATGATCGAACCTGGCTCCTGATGGATACTAGTTGGGTTTGTTACCACTAAGCCACAGTGGGAACCCCACTGGGTTTTTAAAGGGACTGAACATGATAATCAGATCCATCCTGCCTCCATGCACTCTTCCCCACCCAGTAACCAATCCTTCTGATCCACTAGCTTCCTTGTGCTTTGCCCCAGGAGACACATTCTTCTGCCACAGGGACATTCAAGTCTCATGCAAAGTGGCTCCGCAACCCTCAGCAGTGCAGGCGCCAGATGTGATGACCTCACTTAGTTAAATGAGCAGATAGTCACTACACAAATACGGTTACTTGAGGAAACTCACCCACTCCTTCCCTAAACTCTTTATCCAAACTCTCTGCCTGGGAAACTTGTTGGTAAATATATTAGGATGTCCAAAGTTAACACAGTAGGATTAAACTGATTTCTTTTTGATTAATATTATGCCTAATTTGTGTAATCAAGCTGTGACTCTTACTGTGAATCTAAATATGTTTTCCTCACATTTCTTGACATTCTCCAAGGTGTGAGTCTTTTACGCGTACACATCCTATTTATAATTTATTATACACCCAAGGTTTTTAATGACACATGGACAGCAACTAAACTGTCTTGAACAACAGCACCATCTAGTGACCAGCACAGCAAACTGTTTTCTAATCACATCTTTATGCCAGTAACCAAGACATGTACACCCAAGCCATACCATTCCCTGCTGCTCAAATAATAGTTTATTCTACCTCAACTCTTACACATTCACTATCTTTAACTTGCTTTACTTTCCCCCATTTCTTCCAATTCTTACTTAGCTCAAGAATCTTTTATCAAAAAAAAAAAAAAAAAGAATCATTTATGTTGACTCCTCTCCATCCAAAAAAATCATCCTAAGCCTTTGGTTGAGGGGACTCACCTCTTGTTCAGACCCACTCACCTTTTCGTTCCTTGATGAGAACAACTCGTCGTTCTCTCACTTCTGAGCTCAGATTATCTACCATCTTATTAATGCAATTGTCCAGAACCAGGGAGTGTGTTTTGGACTTGATGTCCTTCCGACAAATGGGGCATTCTACCTTCCGCTTCATCCACTCATTGATACAGTAGGAGCAGAAACTATGGGCACAGTTCAAGGTGACAGCCTAGAATGGGAAGGTGAACACACACATCAGAACTGTCATGGTTACTTCCCCAGGGCCGTAGTGATCCTAGAGCTAAGACAGAAGTGAATTCCCAAGGCCAAATGGAAATTTAATCACAGCCTCATATAGGGGGTTTACAAAGGGTATCAGAATCATTCCTAGGAATGGAAAATTTTAAGCTTCATGTTAGATGATTCATTTTTCTCTCCCAAAGTTAAGTTCCTAGACTTGGCTTCCAGGTAGGCTGATTTGCCTATTCTGTTCCAAACTCAGGTATCTCATGCTGCCAACATGTACCAGCTACTGTGCAAAAAAATGTCACCAGACATAAGAAGGACTGGTAAGCATGTGAGTGTTTGGTATAAATACACCGTTAATTCTCTCATGAAAAACAAATGTACGTCCTAATGGGGAATTACAAACTCAATTTTAATAGATGCAAGAGAAAAGAGAACTTAAGCTGGGAAAAAAGGAACTAAAAATGGGGGTGAAATGTAATGGGTTCAACTGAGAGTGCCTTAAGTAAAAAAGCCTATGAGAAGAGAGAAAGCAGAAGCAAGTCTGAATCTGAGCAGCTCCTCTGAGGAACCCCAATGGTCAGCTAGTTCTGCCCAGGCTCTTTTCACTCCCCCAATATAAGCCATTCTTTGCATTACTCCCTTTTATGTATACCTCCTAAGAAACAACTTTTTCTGAGGCTCAAAAATCTCATTCTGGCTTTCAGGACAGCAGCGGAAAATAACACAGAAATTACGTATTTTCCAAATGCCAAGTTGAGACCAGAAAGCCATCTAGGAGAAGTTCTCAGTAAAGAATGAGATCAATTCTCATAAACAACACTAAAAACCTGCATGATAAAAATGAAACCTCTTGCAGTTCCTGTTGTGGCGCACTGGAAACGAATCTGACTAGGAACCATGAGGTTGCAGGTTCAATCCCTTGCCTCGCTCAATGGGTTAAGGATCTGGTGTTACCGTGAGCTGTGGTGTAGGTTTCAGACGTGGCTTGGATCCCGCGTTGCTGTGCCTCTGGTGAAGGCCGGCAGCAACAGCTGCAATTAGACCCCTAGCCTGGGAACCTCCATATGCCACGGGTATGGCCCTAAAAAGACAAAGAAAAAAAAAAAGAAACCTCTTCCCAATACTGACCTTTTTTTTTGTCTTTTCTAGGGCCACACCCATGGTATATGGAGGTTCCCAGGCTAGCGGTCTAATCAGAGCTGTAACCGCCAGCCTACACCACAGCCACAGCAATGCGGGATCCGAGCCGTGTCTGCAACCTACACCACAGCTCATGGCAATACCAGATCCTTAACCCACTGAGCGAGGCCAGGGATCAAACCCGAAGCCTCATGGTTCCTAGTCAGATTCGTTAACCACTGAGTCATGACGGGAACTCCCCAACACGGACTTTAAGAGATGATCAGCAGGAATGGTCAGGCACACCTGCAAATCAAACCCAGGTCAAGTTATCTCTTCTTCATGCTGTACAGATGCTCTCAATTACCTAACTTAGCACCCATTCCAATCCCTCTTGTCTTCCTCTATTAGAGCCCATAAGCCCCATCAAAACAGCACTGAGTTTCTCCAAAGTAGGAAATCAAATGACTAGAAATTGGGGGAAATGACGATCTGAGTCAAAGTGGATCTAAAGCAAAAGAACCAGGTCTATCCAGGAGAGACTTTTCAGGAGGCTACCACACTGCGTCTCCCTAGAGACCACTAGAAAAAAAGCAGCAGTGTGTGTATGAGATCTCTTTTTCAAAGGAGTCTGCCTGGAGTTCCTTCATGGCCCATCGGGTTAATGATCTGGCATTGTCACTGCTGTGGCGCTGGTTTGATCGCTGGCCCAAGAACTTCTGCATGCCATGGGTATGGCCAAAAAAATTCAAAAAGGAATCTGAAAAGCACTCCTTTTTTATTTATTTAACAACTTGAGTCTAACACCTGTGGTGTTAAGATGAATGGGTCACAAATGAGAAATAGTGAAAAAAAAAAGAGTCTGTGCAGAAACAAAAGAGTGTAACAAATGGTAACCTTGGGGAGGTGTTTCATTTTCATAAGGAGCTCAGAGTCCCTGAAATATGTTCCACTTGGCCAATGAATTCCCAGTGACCTTGCATCAATGACATTTACCCCTCTGTTTAAAGCCTGCACTGCATGGCCACTCTCAGCACTGTGTCCATTCTGAGCAAAGAAAGAATAGCTTTATTGAGCAGCTTTATTCTGATACTTCAAAATTCTGATGCCATTCAATTCTGGATTCCACCAGAATCAAGTGGCTCCTTAGAGGCAAAAAAACCTATGGGGGCAAAACACTGGGTACAAAATCCAACAGCACGTAGTTGTCAGAAAAGTAGAAAACAGGGGACATTCTGACCTGGAGAGGGTGGGGCAGCTCTCAGTGGTTCTTTGAAATCAAGCTGTTTTCTCCCCAACAACAAAGAGATAAAGGCTTTATTACAGGCCAAAATATTGATTCTACCAAACAGAGACTCAACAAGAACAAATGAAATAAGAAAAAAAGACAGTGAAGGCAAAGAAGACTGCAAAAAAAAAAAAAAAGAGAGAGAGAGAAGTGGCCATTTCTAGAGGTCAAAGAGCTATAGTAAGTTCCTGAAAGAAATATCTCTTCAGAATGTTTCTCTGTAGCAGAAGCAGCCGGTGTAGATGAGGCTCCCTTCAGGGCTGGGAGAGTGAGAAAGTGTGAGCCACTTTTCACGGTTACCTCAATGAAGTATTCTGAGCAAATAATACACTGAAGCTCGTTCTCTAGCACGTCATTCATGTGGCTAAGAACTTCCTCCTTCTGTGCTTGCACCTTCTCCTTCTCTTCCTGCAAAGACACACATCCCCCATCTGTCATTCGGGAAAACCAATAAGAATGCAAAGCAGGACAGGGAGCAGGGTTAATAGTCTACAGTAGGACTCAGAAGGAGTCTAAATTAAAAATTCACCCTGGCGCAGCAACAGGAGATTAAAACTCTTTCCCCAAGGGATACTGTTTCTCAGGACTGCTTTCTAATACAGGGCACCACATGCCTTTTTTCTCTCTCCACTTTTTCAGTATGTATTTGCACCGTAGTCTGTCTCCTTCCCAAAATTTACATACCAGCCCCACCAACCACCCAAGACCAGAAGAAGGCATTAAGATCCTATAGCAAACTGCAGTTCAGAGGTGACATAAAATCATCCCAAGAAACCAAGAACGTACTGAAAAAGAAAGAAACGGGAACAGTCTATAAAGGAGGATGCTTGAATTAGTGCATAAGGTCCCTTGTATGCTTTGCAGCTGCCTCTCCTATAAAATAAGGATAATACCCATGCTCCCTACAGGCGGGAGACTGGAGAGATGGTCTCGTGAAGTACCTTCAGGCCCCACACTCTATGATGTTTGTCACTTCCCACTCCTGCAGTGCAATTTCCCTGGGCTTTCCCTAAGAGGTCAGACCGCCTGTGGACACACATTTTAGGGAGGATAGAGGCGTGCTCTCCTGAAGCCAACATTTATTAAGTTAGCACTTCATCTCCAAAACAGAAAGGATCACGGACATGGAGAACAGACTTGTGGTTGCCGAGGGAGAGGGGGAGGGGGAGGGAATGGGATGGGCTGGGAATTGGAGTTAATAGATGCAAACTATTGCCTTTGGAACAGATAAGCAATGAGATCCTGCTGTATAGCACTGGGAACTATATCTAGTCACTTATGATGGAGCCTGATAGTGTGAGAAAAAAGAATATATACATGTATGTGTAACTGGGTCACCTTGCTGTACAGTAGAAAATTGAAAGAACCCTGTAAACCAGCTACAACAGGAAAAATAAAAATCATTACAAAATAGAAAGGATCAGAAGCCCCTGAGGGGGAGAAGAAAAGCCATTTGGGGTATATTTGAGTGGTTGATTTATTTTTCATGTTTTATTTTCTCTTCTAATCAAAGTAAGACTGTCCGACTGCTTAAGGCAGCAAAGAGGGTCGGGATCCATTTCTAATTAGAGTCAAGATTCCTGAAAACTTTTGAACTACTATGTTTAGAAAGATGTGCTGGTTTCTGGAAGGCTGGGGAAGAAGGCCCCATGGGACTTATAGGGAGGATACGAATATCGACCCAGGTGCAAAGTGAGTGTCTCCTTTCTGTCCTCCACTACAGGTCTGCCCATGAGGCAGGGTGGGCTGAGAGATGCGGTCAGACTCAGGCACTAATTCGAGGTCAGAGGTTGCAAAGTGATGGCCGGGGGACTGGACCCAGTCTGCATGCTTATTCAATTTGTCACTCATGGTATCAAAAAACCGAACTGTTGCCAATCCTTGAAAACCAGGATATTTCACTTAAACATTTGGATTTCCATCTTTTGTGGGAAACTCAGCTCTGACAACACTGGGCTTGCATTCTGGGAAGGCAGGGACTGGCTGCAGCAGAGAAGAGCTGCCCTCTTGGGGTGGAGGTGAGGGTGGGGTGGTGCCCCTCTCCGGTGTGCCTCTGCCTCCCAGCTCCCCACTGTGTTTTCTCCCAGGCCACTTAACCGGCCTGACCCCAGGGGGCATTTGAGTTTACAACCTCTGATTTAAGAGTTCCTGACCCCAGGGGGCATTTGAATTTACAACCTCTGATTTAAGAGTTCCACTGAATGGACGTGGGAAGTAATTCCATAAATGCGTGAAGATGAACTCTTTCTCAGTCTAACTGCACCACTCCTTAGCCTGTGTGAGTGACATGCTCTGAAGGGGCATCCACCACAGACAACGGACTAGACTAGATGGCAGGGTGTCTTATTCCCAGCATTTTGCTTCTGACTGAGGCAAGGAAATAGATGCTGTCTTACAGGCAGAACCGTCTACAGGCCTAAATACGTTTATAGATTATTTCCCCTGAGACAGGAAACAGCCATAATCTCTCCCTGCATAAACCACAGCAACCCTTGCACTGTTGAAAATGCTGAGTTGCATGTACTAACCAAATTCTAAACCTTCATCTTCTTTCCAGTACCTTGGTCTGCTCCAGCTCTTTGTTCTTGGCTTGAATGATTGCTTCAAAGTCCTTCCTGCTGCGGTTTAGCTCTTCCATCAGAGCCCGATGCTGCAGAAACACAGCAGATACATACTCAAGATGAGCTGCACTGTACCGTTCCTTTCAGCCACACATGCCCGTCCCTCCCCTAGTCACTGTCCCTCCCTTTGTCAGCGGCTTTGGTTCAAGAGATCAATGGACTGGCAATTCAAAATACTGCTCTTGTTCCTTGAGGACTTCTCATTTAACATGCTGCTTTTTCCAGGGGAAGAGGCAGAGAGAGAGGGAGGCCATCAAATCTATTAATCCCTCTGGAAACAACCCAACCTCTGTGGCCATTTAAACCAAATGAAGAATTTACAATGCCTTCCAGAGAGTCTGAGTCTATAGGTTTGGCTTTGG
The DNA here is from genome assembly GCF_016906955.1 of Phacochoerus africanus. Taxonomy (NCBI): domain Eukaryota; kingdom Metazoa; phylum Chordata; class Mammalia; order Artiodactyla; family Suidae; genus Phacochoerus; species Phacochoerus africanus. The sequence goes on along the minus strand of NC_062552.1, from coordinate 34,173,219 downwards.
GGAGTCCAGGGTGTGTATTAAAAAAAAAAAAAGCCGGAGTTCCCGTCGTGGCGCAGTGGTTAATGAATCCGACTAGGAACCATGAGGTTGCGGGTTCGGTCCCTGCCCTTGCTCAGTGGGTTAACGATCCGGCGTTGCCATGAGCTGTGGTGTAGGTCGCAGATGCGGCTCGGATCCTGCGTTGCTGTGGCTCTGGCGTAGGCCGGTGGCTACAGCTCCGATTCAACCCCTAGCCTGGGAACCTCCATATGCCGTGGGAGCGGCCCAATAAATAGCAAAAAGACAAAAAAAAAAAAAAAAAAGCCACCCAGGTGATTCTGGGAACTAAAGCTCCAGAACTAGTAACTGAGACCACCAGCATGGGGAATAGCTTTTAAGAAATAATCAGGGAGAAATGGGATTCAGGAAAACCAGATAATCATTTTTACTGAAATAAAAAAGATCTTCAACCTATTTATTCGATAAATCACACATGACATGCTCATAAGGCAGCGCTGCCCGAACCCTGCCTGGGTCTTCTTGGAAGCTGGCATGCCCAAGAGCTAACAGCTCCTTCACTGTGACTAACTGCCTATACCAAATGCCAAGAGGTTCCATTTCTATGAAACATGATTTCGAGCTCCTTCATATTTAAATATAGCTTATACTTTAAATCTCATTTCAAATTCTCTTTTTAAAGGAGGCGTATTTCTGAAAAGATATTACTCAAGAAATGAAATTTAAAATGTGTGGTCTCCCCCCAAAAGCAGTTATGTCAGAAGTCCTCTTGACCACTAACTGGATGCATGTGCCTTAACTTTCTCATCTATACAATGGGAAAACAAATGCCCATATTATATAGGGGTTAATCAGAAAAAAAAAAATGACATATTTGGAAGCATTCAGGAAAGTTTTTAAAGCTCTATGTAAACACAAATTATTATAATTATAAGCCTGGAAAATGAAAAAAGAACAGCTTTAGGTAGACCAAAAAAACAAGCGTGATTGATTTGAAAGCAGTAGGTCCCCGGGGCCATACTGTTATTGAACCGTGACCTAAAAGTATCTCATTTTAATCCAGTGTTGTCACTGAAGCAGCTCAAGTCGCTGCTGGGTGACATGGGTTTGATCCCTGGCCTGGGAACTTCCACTTGCCACAGACATGACCAAAAAAAAAAAAGTATCCCATCTTAGGCTAATGAGTGGGGATTGGCCAAGTCTCCTTACGCTACACAACAATGTGTTTTCCTGTCCGTCTCAGGAGAGGGTGTGGGCTGGCGGGTGCAGAGTACTCAATGATCCCTTGGGGATTACAAGTGGCAGAACACTACTCTTTTCCAGTCTATTTCCAAACAATTATCTGAATATTAATTTAATAATTCTCTAAATGGGAAACATGCCTATCCTCCCACCCTAGAAAATAAAATTCCAAAAAGCCAATTTTTCACCTAATTCTTTGCAAGGCTATTTGTGCACTCAAGGAAATCAAGGCAGGCACCCTCCCAAGCTTACACGAGTTGTGGCTGTTAGCTCTGGAGGAAGGCTGGGAGGTAGCTAAACAATAAAAGAACCTAAGGATAAATTCGCCTGAACAAATTCTAATGTGATTTTTCATTTTTCTCAAGGAAATATGAACCATTCCATCAACCTCCTGACTTAACTTACAACAAACTACTCATCATTACACATAAAAGAGAGAAGACAAAGCAGGTTTTAAAGATGCAAAAGGGCTCATAAAAAAATAGAGAGGTAGTTAAGTTAAATTAAATAAATTACAGGCAATCTTTTATGATATTTTATTCCTATGAGCCTTGCCCTGTCAGTAAAGTGATATGTTTTGCTGACTGTTACAATGCACATTCTCAAGCTAACCTAAAATGCTTTAATTGGAACATTCTCGAATGGTTTCAGGATGGCTTCTGCTCAGGAATGGTGAGATGATGGAGGCCCTTGCAGGCCCTGGGGGCCAAGTCTTAGCTCTCAATGCCCTGCTGCCTGCCCTCACCTTTCTGGAAATGCAGTCACTCTCCCAGAGAGCCTCCTAATTGCTACAGCCTCTGTTCATTTTCACTAGAGCAACCTGTGCTCAGATGAAGATGTAAGCTTTCATGCTGAGGTCTGGCATGTCTGCTAGGCTCCAAATCTCCGACCTGATGGCGTGAGCAGCTGCCACCTGCTCCATCTACAGACTGGAGGTGCCGCGGAGGTGTATGCTAAGCGGCAAAGACAGCCAGTGGCCACATGAAGCCTGGCTGCCCCCACTCCACAGCCCACTATAATCTCAGGACAATGGCAAGAGATGTTACCTCCTGCAGGGCCTGGGCCAGCTGTTGCTTCAGGTCCTCTTCTCCTTGCTCTTTCTCCAAACCCTGCAAAACCAAAAACAAAATGGAAGGTTTCCCTGCAGGAAGGGGGAAAAAGGAACAAAATCCAGTAACAAGCAGAGCAGACCCACTGGCATGAGCATCTGCAAACAACAGGGGACAGGGAGGCAGGTGGAAAATCTCCTGTTTTACTTCAAGCTGTTGGCAGTAAGGGATCTGAGCAGGGTTAAACTGCTCAAATACCACATATCTCAGAGCTGTCACCTTCAAGCCACCACTGTGGGGGTTCTGGAGAAACTCTGGATTAATACTCCAAGTCCTGGAGAAGAGACTTGTGGCTGCCTGATGGGAGGGGGAGGGAGTGGGAGGGATCGGGAGCTTGGGCTTATCAGACACAACTTAGAATAGATGTACAAGGAGATCCTGCTGAATAGCATTAAGAACTTTGTCTAGATACTCATGTTGCAACAGAACAAAGGGTGGGGAAAAAAATGTAATTGTAATGTATACATGTAAGGATAACCTGACCCCCTTGCTGTACAGTGGGAAAATAAAAAAATTATAAAAAAAAAAAAAAATACTCCAAGTCCCCTTCACCGGCTAATGCTCTGACTCCCAAAGGGACGTAAACTGAAAGCTTCTGAGTCACCAAGCATCTAAATGGAAATCCAGTCCTCCAGGCCGGCACTTGCAAGCCCCACCATGTCTCCTTCCTCAGTTCTGGCCCCTCCGTCTCTCAATCTCTTGACCACTTCTGGCCCATAAACTGCTCCCCCTCCTGCCTTGCCTGAGCTTAGGCTCTCTTTCCTCCATCAGCCCCCTCCTGCATGGATGCCTTCCATGCCTTCACTCCTTCCACAGGAGCCTCTGGGCCCTTCCCGCCTTAAGAATTACCTACCCATCCAATACGTCAACTGGAACCTCTTCTGCTTATTTTGTGTGTACTATACATCTTGTCTCCTCAACAAGGTATATTCCTTAATGGCGAAAACCATTTATTAAACATCTTTATAATCAACCAAACCCAAGTACAGTGCCAGGCAACATGGGTGCTCGGAAAAAAAAAAAATCTGTGTGAGAAGTTCCCGTTGTGGTGCAGCAGATACGAATCCATCTAGTATCCATGAGGATAGGGGTTCGATCCCTGGCCTTGCTCAGTGGGTTAAGAATCCGGCATTGCTATGAGCTGTGGTGAGGCTGCAGACGCAGCTTGGATCCTGCATTGCTGTGGCTGTGGTGTAGGCCAGAAGCTGCAGCTCCGATTTGACCCCTAGCTTGGGAACTTCCATATGTCTTGGGTATGGCCCTAAAAAAACAAAAACAAAAAACAAAACAAACAAAGGACTGTGCTTCACTATGAGCAATTTATCTATGACCTTTTTCCTGGAGAAATTCTCAAAAAGAGTCTTTTTTGCCTTTCTTTACCATTCTGGTACAGAAAAATATTTTACAGCTATATCTTAAAGCACACCCAAAGCGGCCACAAATATTAACAGTAATTCCTGCTCCTGAACACATTAGCCTTAAAGAGAGTTCTGTTCGGGAGAAGGTGTCATTAATACACTAAGTATGCAGAGAAAAACCTCTCTCTGATTTCAAGAACTAGTTCAGGCTGGATAGGGGCAGCAAAAAGGGACATGTAAGCAAAAACTGTATACCCTTAGATCCATTTAATTCATGGCCTTTGCTAAGATCACCAGTTCAAGGGGATAGCAGAGATTAGAATGAAATCTATAAATTCTTCAGAAATAAGCCAACACAACTGGTTGTTTCTTACCCTGAGCAAAGTAAACAAAAGATAAAGGCTTATTCACTTCAATCCTGATTGGCCCTTCTTAGTTCTAAGTCAACAATGGGGAATTCTTGACATTTAGTATTACCTGAGCAAGTCGGTGGGAGTAAAACGTGTGGATTTTGCCAGATGGGAACTGACATTTGGAGCAGGGACCAGGATCAGCCTTAGTCTAGAAGCTCTGTGCAAGAGCCTGTCATCTAAACAGATGAAATGGGGGTGTAGACACAATTGCTCTCACCTTGACACAACTAAGATAGTCATTACTTTATCTACCAAAGGCCCTATGGAAGGTGGCTTATCACTCAACAACCGAGTCCCGGTGTACCCGTCCGTCCCCTCCCGTGCTGGCTACTCGGGACAGAAACAAACATTTTCTGCCTTTCTAGCCTCCCACCACCTAGACTGCAAGGGAAATCAAGGACAGAGTAACCAGCCTTGGGTGCAGGGATTTGCTCTGACCACAGAGCAGCGCAAGACCACCCACGAAGACAACTACTGCTTTGATCAGGGTGTGCTGTAGTCTGGGGCAGACTGACTTTCATCCAACCTTGCTCAGAATTTACCTCAGTTCTGAGATGCCTCAGCTTTACATCCTGTTACATCCTGACTGGCTCTGCCGGTCACCTTACCCCACCCTGGCACCCAGTCATCTTACCCCATCTGGCTCTTGATCGGATCATCGTGCTGAACTTCAACATTTTCTCTTCCCATTACATCTCCTGTCCCTGGCACTCAGCAATTGGTCCCCGATGCAGAAACAGAGAACTCTGGCCAGAAGCTCACAGAGGCCTTCCCACCCCCAAAGGGCCCTCTGTCCTTCCCTGCTGTGTGGTACCTGCAGATGCTGCTGCTCTTCCTGGAAAGTCTTCTCCAGCTGTTCCACTCTGGCCTGCTGCTGGGCCTGCTCTGCACACAGCTGGGACTGTAAATCGTGCAGTTCCTGCTCCATTTTCACAATTTTCTTTGAGTTTCCCTTTTGGGTTTGTTTTTTCACATTCAGAACAGCGATCTGTTTTTCCTGCATCTGTGTTTTCAGCTTTAGAATCCTGGACATGGTGACCTTAAACAGCTCTAAGCTGCTCTGAGATGCCGAAGGGTTTGAGGCTTTCTGCTTCCTGTGCTGAAGCTCTACGACTTTTGCAGGGACTGGGTAAACATGAGCCCCCAGGGCCTTCCCACTTGGCTGAAGACAAGTCAACTTAGGATCCAAATATTCATTGAGCTGACCAGCCACTTCACCTTTCTCATGTGACTTCACTGGTTGACCAGGTTCACAAGACACTTTACTTATTTTGGATTTCAAAGTTGAGGGGCCTTCAGCTCCAGAACCCTCTAACTCATCCAAATTAAACTTCCTTTTAGTTCTCAAGCCCTTATTCTTTTCCATCATTTGGTCACTCTTTAGGGAAAGACAAGGATAAACCCTCTCCCAGTCGTCTTCGGTAACTTCGTATTCATACTCCGCATTCTCCTTATTTTCCAGAGGCACCCCAAGCTGGATGTGGTCTCCCTCATGGATAGAATAGACCTTTAAAGGTTCTAGACGTTCTCTGTTCAGCCAAACACCATTCAGACTCTGGGGAAAGGGAAAAAAAGATAACATAAGCTTCATGATTTTCCTCCTCTAATAGAATTTCTCTCTTGCTGCTGCAAAACCTTCTGTCTTTTTAAGGAAACCCCTTAAGAACAAATAGAAACAAAGGTTCATTAACCGCCATCCTTACAAACAGCATTTTTTAAATAGCGCTCTGGCTTTTTACCTCTGTGATGTTCACACCTCCAGAGAACTGCCTGTCTAATAGGCAGGGATCTCCTTGTTACTGGTGGATAAATTACTCAAACAAATGCAGCCGGATTAAAAGAAAGCAAAACTGAATAGCTCCTATTGGCCTAAACTGGAGGCAATGGCCCAAGACTGGAAAAGCTGCTATTAGTGATAGAAGCAGTGTCTAACAATGAGGTTCCAAAGGTACACTTGGCCAAGAAAGTCATGCAAGTACTCTCCCTGGATGCGGCCCCTGAATACATTGGTGAATGAGAAAACCCTTCCCAGGATATACACACCAAAAAAGAAAGCACCAGTACCTGTGCTGGGGTCAAATTGCACAGGGGATATGATCCAATTAATAGATCTATGGGCATAGTGGTTAAGACCTGGACTCAGACAAACTTGGGTTTCCAGCCCAAATGCACCACCTTGGGCTTAGTCGCATGGGCCTGGACAATTTCCTTAATCTCTCTGTACCTCAGTTTTGTCCGTAAAATGGGGATAGTATACAGTTTCTGCCTCATACTTCTCCTGTGAGGAATGACAGAGCTAATACATATAAACACTTAGCAGAGTGACTCACGTGTAATGAATACTCCATATGGACTTCTGTGGTTTAAATTAAAAATCAGTGTAGGAGTTAAGAGCATGGACCCCAGGACAGGACTGTCTGGGTGTGTAATCTGCTCCATCACTTATCTGCTGCATGATTTGGGCAAGTTTCTTAACCTCTCTAGGCCCCAGTTTCCACATCTATAAAATGGAAGATATAATAGTCTCTTCTTCATGGTGTTTGTGTGGATTTAATGAGATAACATATGCAATGTACTTAGAAAAGTACCCGGCACATGGTAAGCATTATCTAAGTGTTTGCTTCTCTTACTGTGTTCTGGTTCAACTGATTTATCAACAATCACTTCAATTTCATGCTCAGCATCTTGCAAGGTAAATATACTGAGCACAAAAGCAAAAGATATGAAAACAACTTTGAGCAGCTGACTGTGGAAAGGAAAACACAAGGGCTTATTTAAGCAAATGTGGGATTACACAGCACAGCCCATAAATGCAAAGGAATATCATGTAGAGCAGGGTGAGCGAAGAGATGCTCAATGGGGATGACAGGTCCTAAAACAGACTTGAAAGAAAGGCAGGATTTAAAGTCTAAAGAGACAAGTGGGTGTTTTAACCCATATCAAGGACTTAATGTGGGGGGACAGGCCAGAGGTGAGGTCACTGGGACGAAGGGCTAATATGTTTATGTCAGTAACAAGAGCCATCTACTCTAACCTAGACAAAACAGTTAACAGTTAACCCAAATATGAAGGACAGGGAGCTTGACTACAAGGCACAGAGGGTACAGGGGAGTAAGAGATGCCATCTCAGCTCTGGTTTGGTATTAGGCCCTTGTTTCTGGTTCTATACTATTTGGCTCAAGTGAGGAGAGGAAGAGAAAGACAAACATAGAAATACCCAGAAAGACTGGCTTTAACTCCCTGCTTTGGACCTAACCTGGCTTACCTGCCAACCTTCTCCGAACCACTGCATTCATATGCAGCCTGAGAAATTATGGGGAGTGATCAGTTCTGCAGACTTCCGAAACAACACATGAGGAAATAATGTGGAGGAAAAGGGAGGGGGGCAGAGGCCATAAGAATCTATGTGAGAATAATTTTACAGAAAAATAGTCAATTCTATTTTATCAGCTGCACCTATGGCATATGGAAATTCCCAGGCCAGGGATTGAACCCATGCCATGGTGGTGACGACGCTGGATCCTTAACCACTGAGCCACCAGGGAACTCCCAGAATAGTCAATTTTAGATTTTACATGGGAGAACAGCCTCAGGGAAAGCAATATAACACAGAGGCAACCTAATGTCAGGGTATAGACATTTAAGAAAAACTCAAGGGCAAAGATAAGGTCAAAGAAAGAAAGAAAAAAGGTTATAGAAGCATCCCAAGATGGGAAAGAACAAGGAGTCTTCAAAAAGCTGAGGTGGGAGTTCCCATAGTGGCGCAGTGGTTAACGAATCCGACTAGGAACCATGAGGTTGCTGGTTCGGTCCCTGGCTTTGCTCAGTGGGTTAACGATCCGGCGTTGCCGTGAGCTGTGGTGTAGGTTGCAGACGCGGCTCGGATCCCGCGTTGCTGTGGCTCTGGCGTAGGCTGGCAGCTATAGCTCTGATTGGACACCTAGCCTGGGAACCTCCATATGCCGCGGGAGCGGCCCAAGAAATGGCAAAAAGACAAAAAAAAAAAAAAAAAGCTGAGGCGAACTTTTAGGACATATGGCAGCCCTCCACTAGATCCTCTGCATTAACCTGCCTCCTCCAGAATCTTTTAGGTCTGAGAATTAGGCTTTCAAAATTTTCCCAACATATTTTATCCTTGGATAGCTCTGTATTTACCCACTAATCACTCCTTGGTGACACCTAGTGGTATAATTTGGACCACAGGCTGACACTAGAAGAGATGAAAATACCATGGCTCTATAGGAACAATCAAGTGCTGCCCAGGAAAGGATCTCAAATACAGTGGTTTTGGAGGTCCCTGGTGGCCTAGCGGTTAAGGATCCACAGTGTTGTCACCGCGGTGGCTCAGGTAGGTGCTGTGGTGAGGATTCAATCCCTGACCTGGGAAATTCCACATGGTACGGCCAAAACAAAAACAAAAACAAAAAAATCCCCCCAAATCAAATATAATGGTTAAAATAAATCAAACTCTGTTCAATACTTTCTTAATGTTGGTTCTCATAATCACCAGTTTGGAAATGTCAGCAGCAGGAAAATGATAACCAAAGAAAAGCCTGCCCAATATCTCTGTCATCAATGGGGAAAAGGTGAGATAACCCACACTCCCTTAAACACTAATTTCTTCACTTGATGTTTCATCTCTGTCCAGTGTTCTTGCTGTTTTTTTAGTTGCAGCAAGCAGTGGCTTGATGTGGGATCTCAGTTCCTTGACCAGGGATTGAGCCCAGGCCACAGTGGTGAAAGCACTGAGTCCTAACCAAAAGACCACCAGGGAGATCCCTCCGTCCAGTGTTTTTATTTATTTATTTGTTTATTTCATTTTTATTTTTTTATTTTTTTTGTCTTTTCTAGGGCCGTACCCATGGCACATGGATGTTCCCAGGCTAGGGGTCTAATCGGAGCTGTGGCCACTGGCCTACATCACAGCCACAGCAACGTGGAATCTGAGCCTCGTCTGTGACCTACACCGCAGCTCATGGCAATGCCAGATCCTTAACCCACTGAGAGAGGCCAGGGATTGAACCCACACCTCATGGTTCCTAGTGGTTCATCAACCACTGCGCCACTACGGGAACTCCTGTCCAGTGTTTTTTTTTTTTTTTGTCTTTTTGTCTTTTTTGTTGTTGTTGTTGTTGCTATTTCTTGGGCCACTCCCGCGGCATATGGAGGTTCCCAGGCTAGGGGTTGAATTGGAGCTGTAGCCACCGGCCCATGCCAGAGCCACAGCAACGCGGGATCCGAGCCGCGTCTGCAACCTATACCACAGCTCACGGCAACGCCGGATCGTTAACCCACTGAGCAAGGGCAGGGACCGAACCCGCAACCTCGTGGCTCCTAGTCGGATTCGTCAACCACTGCACCACGACGGGAACTCCCCTGTCCAGTGTTTTTAATCGGTTGTTGAGGACAGTGGAAACCCAAAGCCAAAGGGCAATGCTTCTCTGCAGTTTTCCAGATGATTTACGCAGCTTGGTGGTTCTCAGCCCTAACTGTAAAGTGAAATCACCTTGAAATGTTTAAAACAAATGACAGTGCCCAAGTCTCACCCTCAGACTGAATTACCTGGTCTGAGATGGGAACCAGGCTATCAGGACTTTTAAAGCCAGCTTTATATACAAACACTCTGTATAACTATATCAAGACACAGAGACCTTTTGCAGTTAACCCTTCATCCACTCTCAGGTGGCTACTCTCTATTCTCTGCCCCACATAAGTTTGTCTTTTTCAAAATGCTGTATAAATGTAATCATACACAGTATCCACCCTTTTGAGTGTGGCTTCTTTCATTTAGCATGATGGCTTTGAGATGTGTCCACTTAGTTGCATTAACAGTAGTTTAGGGAGTTCCTGTCGTGGCACAGTAGTTAACGAATCCGACTAGGAACCATGAGGTTGCGGGTTCGATCCCTGGCCTTGCTCAGTGGGTTAAGGATCTAGCATTGCCATCAGCTGTGGTGTAGGTCACAGATCCGGCTCGGAGCCCGCGTTGCTGTGGCTGTGGTGCAGGCTGGCAGCTACAGCTCCCATTAGACCCCCAGCCTGGGAACCTCCATATGCTGTGGGGGCGGCCCTAGAAAAGGCAAAAAGACAAAAAAAAACCCCAAAAAACAGTAGTTTAGTATTTTTGGAGTTCCCATCGTGGCTCAGCAGAAACGAATCCGACTAGGAACCATGACGTTTTGGGTTTGATCCCTGCCCTTGCTCAGTGGGTTAAGGATCTGGTATTGCCATGAGCTGTGGCGTAGGACACAGATGTGGCTCAGATCTGGCGTTGCTGTGGCTCTGGCATAGGCCAGTGGCTACAGCTCTGATTAGACTCCTAGCCTGGGAACCTCTGTATGCCACAAATGCGGCTCTAAAAATCAAAATACAGAAACAACAACAAAAAACCCCCCAGTAGTTTAGTATTTTTATTGCTAAGTGTACTCCAGGGTATGGGTGCACTGGTTTGTTTCTCCCTTCCTTAGTTGGCTCTTCCAGTTTTTGGTGATTATGAATAGAGCCACTACAAACATTCAAGAACAAGTTTCTGTAAGAACATTAGTTTCCATTAATTTGGGGTAAAGTCCTAGACAGTGGATTGCTGGGTAAGTGTATGTTTGATGGTAAGAAACATTATATAAATGGCATCATATAATATGCTTTCTTTTGTGTCTATCTTCTTTCACTCAATATCACATTTGTGAGATTTATCCATGTTGTTGGATAAGGTAGTAGTTCATTCATATTCATTACTGCCATACTGTCTTTCAAAGTGCCAATATCATTTTGTTTTCTCACTTGCAATGTTTAAGAGCTCCAGTTATGGGAGTTCCCATCGTGGTGAAGTGGAAACGAATCCAACTAGGAACCATGAAGTTTTGGGTTCGATCCCTGGCCTCGCTCAGTGGGTTGCCGTGAGTTGTGGTGTAGATTGCAGACGTGGCTCAGATCTGGCGTGGCTGTGGCTGTGGCCAGCAGCTGTATCTCTGAATAGACCCCCTAGCCTGGAAACCTCCATAAGCCGCGGGTGCAGCCCTAAAAAGCAAAAAACAAAAACAAAAACAAAAACAAAAACGGAGTTCCAGTTATGCCATTTGCAGCAACATGGATGGACTTAGAGATTATCATCCTAAGTGAAATTAAGTCTGATAGAGAAAGACAAATATCATATATTATCATTTACATGTGGAATCTAATAAAAACGATACACAAGAAACAAACTCACAGGAGTTTCCATTGTGGCTCAGCAGTTAACGAATGTGAGCAGCATCCATGAGGATGAAGGTTCAATCCCTGACTGGCCTTGCTTAGTGGGTTAAGGATCAGAAGTTGCCATGGGCTGTGGTGTAGGTCGCAGATGCGGCTCGGATACTATGTTGCTATGGCTGCCAGCAGCTACAGCTCTGATTAGACCCCTAGCCTGGGAACCTCCATATGCCTCCGGTTTAACCCTGAAAAGCAAAAAAAAAAAAAAAAAAAAAAAGAGGAGTTCCCATCGTGGCACAGTGGTTAGCGAATCCAACTAAGAACCATGAGGTTGCGGGTTCGATCCCTGCCCTTGCTCAGTGGGTTGACGATCCAGCGTGGCCATGAGCTGTGGTGTAGGTTGCAGGCTCGGCTCGGATCCCGCGTTGCTGTGGCTCTGGCATAGGCTGGTGGCTGCAGCTCTGATTCGACCCCTAGCCTGGGAACCTCCATATGCTGCGGAAGCGGCCCAAGAAATGGCAAAAAGACAAAAAAAGAAAAGAAAAAAACAATGTATCTATGTATACATATACATATATATGATTCACTTTGCAATACAACATTATTTTGTTGTTGTTGTTGTTGTTGTTGTTGTTGCTATTTCTTGGGCCGCTCCCGAGGCATATGGAGGTTCCCAGGCTAGGGGTTGAATCGGAGCTGTAGCCACCGGCCTACACCAGAGCCACAGCAACGCGGGATCCGAGCCTCGTCTGCAACCTACACCACAGCTCACGGCAACGCCGGATCATTAACCCACTGAGCAAGGGCAGGGGCCGAACCCGCAACCTCATGGTTCCTAGTCGGATTCGTTAGCCACTGCGCCACAACGGGAACTCCCAGTTTTATTTATTTTTAATTTTCTTGGCTGTGCCCACAACATATGGAATTTCCCTGACCAGGAATCCAAGCTGCAGGTGTGACCTACACCACAGCTGTGGCAATGCCAGAACATTTAACCCACTGCACCAGGCCGGGGATTGAACCCACACTTTCCCAGTGACCTGAGGTGCTATAGTTGGATTCTTACTCCACTGTACCACATCAGGAACTCATTTTTAACCCAGTTTTAAATCAAAACTGAGTTTGTCACAACTTTTGTATGTGTACTTAGCTTTCACTTTCTGGTTGTTCCAACATATAAGAGAGATCATTTTATGAAGAAAGAATACAGTTCTCAGTCTTGAATTATTCGAAGTAACTACACCTTAAAAAGATTTAGGAAATGACTTCAAATATGACCATAATAATAATATCCTACACCCGAAATTCAAATCCTTCATCAGCAGAAGGGGGCCACCAAGGCCTCATGCCAGACAGAAAGAAAAGGAGCATCTATTAAGAAAAAAAAATGGTGGGGAGCTCCTGGGTAGTCTTGTGGTTAGGTTCACTGCTGTGGTCTGGGTTCGATCCCTGGTCTGGGAACTGAGATCACTTATTAAGCCGCTGCACACTGCTACCAAAAAAGAAAAAAGAAAAGAAAAAAGCAAAAAAAAGGTGGGAGGGGTTTCTACCCGTAAGTATAGGTTGCTTCATCAAAACACCCCAGTCACAGCTTCTCTCAAAACATCAGTGCTACATCACAAGCTGAATCAAAGCCAAGAAACTTAGACCAACTGTACAGAAACAACTTGGAAGAATCAGAAGCCTATGTGTTCTTCCTCTATTTTATCCAAGACCTGAAAAAAGAGTCTCATGGTAACAACAGCCCAAGAAGAAAGAGTCCATAGCAAACACTGGAGAGGGATCTGGGAGCAGAGTCATGATCTCCTCTGTACCTGAGGCTGATGGTCACAGAACACTGATCAGTCAGCTTGCAGCTTTTTCAGCCTCTCAAAATCTGCTATCCTATAAATGAAGCGCATCCGTGTTGCACATCATCAAGGAAAGCAGCAGCAGAGAACTCACCTCTAATATCATAGCCCTAGCTCTGATGAAGAAAACATCTTTTCTTAAGGTGCCGTGATACAAGCTATTGGAGGAGCTTTAAAACCTTGCAGCCATGTCTTAAATATGCATAATTAATTTTTTAAAAATCATGCAGCCATTATAGCATTCGACAACAGGGCACAGTAGAGAGATATATTTGAGTTTGAGCCCTGACCCACTCATTCACTCACTCACTCAGCTATGAAGGCCCCAGGCAAGTCAGTTTCTTTCTCTTTCCCTCTCTCTCTCCCTCCCTTCCTTCCTTGCTCTTGCGCTCACTCTCTCTCTCTTCTGGTCTCAGACATATCTGTCCACAGAAGGGGTTACACTAGATCATCTCTAAGGTCCCCTTTTAGGTGCCAATTTCTATTCTGCTCACAGTGCCTTGCCAAGAGTGATGAACCAATTTACTTAGTACTTAAGCTCTCTTCTTCAACATCATGCCAACTCAATTTAAACCTAGCACAGGAAGGTACTTTCTCCAACAGCTTAAAATCTAGCAGTTTTGTGCATGCAAAATGAGGCTGCTGGGCAGGCTTACAGGATATTGTGAATTATAAAAAATATACATTTGGCATTTATGCCCATCTCTAGCAGAGCTTCTTCTCAAACCCCTGAAATTTCCTAAGTGGTGAGAGATAAAGGTATCTTCTATTATATTAATGAGGAGACCTTTTTTTTTTTTTTTTTGTCTTTTTGCCATTTCTTGGGCCGCTCCCGCAGCATGTGGAGGTTCCCAGGATAGGGGTTGAATCGGAGCTGTAGCCACCGGCCTACGCCAGAGCCACAGCAACACGGGATCCGTGCCACGTCTGCAACCTACACCACAGCTCACGGCAATGCCAGATCGTTAACCCACTGAGCAAGGGCAAGGACTGAACCCGCAACCTCATGGCTCCTAGTCGGATTCATTAACCACTGCGCCACGATGGGAACTCCGAGGTGACTTTTAGAATGCCCCCTGGGCTAGAAGTTGAACTGATCGCCAATGGCCATTAACTTGATGGATCATATATATGTAATGAAGCCTCCATAAAAACCCAAAAGGAAGGGGTTTGGAGAGCTTCCTGGTTGGTGAGCACATGGAGGTACTGGGAGGATGGCACATTTGGACAGGGCATGGAGGCTCCATATCCCTGCCCACATACCTTGTCCTATGTATCACTTCTATCTGGATGTTCACCTGTATCCCTCACCTCACCATTTCCTTTTATAATTAACTGGTAAATGTAAATAAATGTGTTCCTGGCTGTGAATAACTAATTAATTAACTGAATACAAAAAGGGAGGTGGCCATGGGAACCTCTGATTTACAGCCAGTCAGTCAGAAGTACAGGTAACAATCTGGACCTGCAAATGGCTCCTGGAGATCTAGGATGGGGTCCTTGGAACCTCCAACCTATAAGAGGTTCACGTGTCAGAAGCACAGATGTTAACCTGGGCTTGTGAATGGCACCTGAGAGGAGGGTGGTCTTGTGAGACGGAGCCCTCTACCCGTGGAATCTGATGCTATCTCCGGGTAGACAGAAGAGGGTTGAGTTGAACTGCAGGACATCCAGCTGGTGTACACACTGCTTGTGGTATGTGGAGGGGAGATCTCCCCCCTCCCAACATCCACTGGAACTGATCTCAGAACCATCTTCATACACTTCCTTCTAATAGGTATCTTTAAATGCCTTCCAACCAGAGTAGTGCAAAATGGTGTCTGAAGACATTTCACACTTCCTAATCCTTAATTGTTTATATTGGAATTTCTCTCATTTCACAGTGTCTATTTTCACTGCATTCCCAGGTGATTGTATATCTGTACTTTAGGGTCTTCCTAATTGCTCAGCTCTATACACTATTTCACCTGCCTTAGTATTCACACTAAACCTGTGGTTTTCAAATTTGTTTTAAGCAAAAAAAAAAAAAAAAAGAAAAGGAGCAGGAAGAGGACCCGAGTGCAATCAGCTCAGTTCCTCCCTCCTCCACAGGAGCACTCCAAAATCTTTGTCAGATTCCCAATGTCTTTGGACCTTCAACTCACAAGAGACCAAGTCCCTGGTAACTTAGTCTACTTTTTGGAACAGGACCTACTGCCCCAATTCAGGCGTTCCCTTCAAAGTAACTAACTTCAAGTCATTAGAACTTCTTTTGGCATAATCTAATCTCTGGCAGCACAGAGAAGCAGTCATCTCTGGGAAAGACAAGTCAGTAGCTAGGGGAGAAGATATATTTTTGAGTCTTTTAGTTCTCTACCATGTGTTACCTCTGCAAAAAATAAAGGAACTTAAAAATAAACAAAAATTCAATAAACATTATTAGTCTTCTGCAGTTACCTTGTTGTCCGTAATTGTCCACTGGCCCTCGGCATTCTGCTTCAAGACACAGTGGTTTCGGGAAATCATCAGAGGGCAAATTTTTGAAACCAACTGGTATGTGACACCAAATCCTCGACCTACAGTCACCTAGGAAGACAACAACAACGTAGACACAATCAGCCATTGTGCTGAAAAGGGAGGTCATTACAATCTTGTCAACCAGCAGTATCCACAAGTCTTGACTTAGGAAACCAGAGCAGAAAGGCAAGCAGCTCATCGGCTATCTCCTTCAGCTGCCATAGAAGCCAGTGGATAGAAAGAGGCAAAAAATGGACTTCCCGTGTGGCTCAGTGTTGCTTCTACAGTGGCTGTGGCTCGATCCCCGGCTTGGGAACTTCCATATGCTGCAGGTGCGGCCACTTGTTTAAAAAAAGAAAGAAAAAGGCAAAAAGCTGTGACAAGAGACAGCTGAACGGAGTTAATCATGGAGTGTCAGGGTTGGTAGGACTCTGAAAGGTCACCTGAATCAACCACTCATGGGATGGAGGAATTCTCTCTACACACCCCATTAACTAGTCTTCTACACTGCCAAGAACTATAGCTACGATACAAGACAGTCCCGCCAACTTTTTAATGGCTCTGACTTGGAATCTTTCTCCCTATAATTTCCATCCACTGGCCCAAGCTCTGCCCTGGCTACAACCAGAAAATCTCCAGTTCCCCTTCACATGAGAGCTATAGTGCGTCTATGGAATCTTCCCTTTTCTTGGCCCTATGTTCCCATTACTTCGACATAACTCCATGTCATAGGTTTGAGTCTTCTTGCCATTTTAATAGGTCTGTGAAGAGATTTTTGGTGTTATTCCTAGATGTCATATCAAGAAAAACAAACTTAATTTTTTATTATGTAGTCGAATACAAGTATAACTTTCCCAGTTCTAGATATTATCAGTGGAGAATATAAATAACATTAGCTTTCACAGTAGATCTATCACACTGCCAGCGTACCCTTAGGCTTAGGAATGATTAAATTTCTTGGACTAACCCTCCAAAGAATTCCTATGCTAAGTCATGTCTTTTCTGTCCTAGACTAACTGGCAAATGTGGATTCAAGTGCAGGACCTTACATTGATTCCTATTAAATGTCATCTTGTTAGTTCAGCCTATCATGAGCTTGTCAAGACCTTTCTGAATTTTTTTTTTTTTTTTTGCTATTTCTTTGGGCTGCTCCTGCGGCATATGGAGGTTCCCAGGCTAGGGGTCCAATTGGAGCTGTAGCTGCCAGCCTACGCCAGAGCCACAGCAACGCAGGATCCGAGACGCGTCTGCAACCTACACCACAGCTCACGGCAACGCCAGATCGTTAACCCACTGAGCAAGGGCAGGAACCGAACCCGCAACCTCATGGTTCCTAGTCGGATTTGTTAACCACTGTGCCACGACGGGAACTCCCTTTCTGAATTTTTAATCTGCTATCAGACACACTCAATATCCGTTCTGGCTTTAAGTCACCCACCAAATTGATATGATGCCTTCTGTACTTTCATTCAGGACACAGATTAAGAAGATTAAAACAGGTTGTAGCCAAAGGCAAAGCTCTCAGGAAAGCCTAGCAAATATTCTACCCTAAAAATACAAAAAAAAAAATTCAACAATTAAGGGCGTTCCCATGGTGGCTCAGTGATACTGAACCCAACTAGCATCCATGAGGATGCAAGTTCGAGCCTTGGCCTTGCTCAGTGGGTTAAAGGATTCGGCGTGGCCGTGGTGTAGGTTGCAGATGCAGCTTGGATCCCACTTTGCCATGGCTGAGGTGTAGGCCAGCAGCTACAGCTCAGATTTGACACCCTAGCCTGGGAACTTCCATATGCCACAGGTGCAACCCTAAAAATACACACACACAAAAACCAACATTCTAACACACAATCTGGGTATACTTTCAACCAGTTATAATCCAATCAAAAGATGGAAAAGTCTGTATTTTCCATCTTACCCACAAGAACATCATGAGAGCCTTTGGAAAAGGTTGCAAAGATGACCCAATTCACATCCATCATGCTTTGCTGACGAACCAATCTAGTTCATGACAACCCTGTCAAGGAAGGAAATGAAATTCTTCCGGGATCCAGCTTGCAGAATCCCCTGCTTATTCTTCTTGCTGCACAAGCCCCTCTTAAATGACCCATATCCAGACCTTACCTGGGAACACTAAGCCAAATGTCTGTAGTTTTCTAAAAGCTGCCCTTTTTGTTCCTCTTGAAAATCTTTCAGAATCATGCCTGTCCTCCTTAGTCTCTTAAAGACCACTATGAACGACTCGCTGCTCCAATCTATTCCTCCCCATAAACTCTCATCCCAGCAACTGACACCACCATCCAACCTACTGCTTAGCCCAAAACCCAGGAGCCATCTTTGATTTGCTCTCTGTCCCTCATGCCCACATTCAAATCATCAGCAAAATCTACTGGCTGTAATTCAAATATGTCCTAAATCTATTCACTTCTCTCTCTCTTTCCCTCTCCCTCTCTCTCTCAGTGGCTCCTAGCTTAATCCAAACAACACTTCTTCCTCCAGTAACACTATTTCTACTCCTGTGCTAGCCTCCATTCTTCACACAGTAGCTGGGGTGTAATGTAAAAACTAAACCTGATCATTTCCCTTCTTAAAATTTTCTAATAATCCAAACTTCCTTCCACAGCCTCTGAGGCCCTTCATGCCCTAACCCTTCTACCTCTTTAGTCTTATCGCACATCATCAGCAGAAACAGTCACTGCTGCCTAAGGGCATTTTCACCTGTCCCCTCTGATTAGAACATTTCTCTGTCATCTACAGAGGCTCCTTTTCATCTTTCACGCTTCAGCTCCTCAGAGGCCTATGCTGATTACTCTGTCTAAAGCTGCTGTCTGCTCCCTCCCCCACCACTGCTTTCTTTCATGTTATTAGCATGTACTTACCACAACCTAAAATTATCTTGCTTACAACTCAAGAGCAAAAAAACAACCCAATTGAAACATGGGCAGAAGACCTAAATAGACTTTTCTATTTTCCAAAGAAGACATGCAGATGGCACATGAACAAATGCTCAACATCACTAACTATTAGAGAAATGCATATTAAAACTACAATGAGGTACCACCTCACACTGGTCAGAATGGCCATCATTAATAAGACTACAAATAACAAATGCTGGGAGTTCCCATCGTGGCTCTGTGGTTAACGAATCTGACTAGGAACCATGAGGTTTCGGGTTCGATCCCTGGCCTCGCTCAGTGGGTTAAGGATCTGGTGTTGCCGTGAGCTGTGGTGTAGGTCGCAGATGTGGCTCAGATTCCAAGTTGCTGTGGCTCAGGAGTAGGCCGGTGGCTTCAGCTCCAACTAGACCCCTTGCCTGGGAACCTCCATATGCCATGGGTGCTACCCTAGAAAAAGACAATAAATAAATAAATAACAAATGCTGGAGAGGGTGTGGAGAAAAGGAAACCCTCCTACATGTGGGTGGGAGTGTAAACTGGAAAACAGTATGGCAGTACCTGAGAAAACTAAATATAGAACTATCATATGATCCAACAATTCCACTCCTAAGCATATATCCCACAAAACATTCATTCGAAAAGATACATGCACCCCTGTGTTCATTGTAGCACTATTCACAATAGCCAAGACATGGAAACAACCTAAATGTCCATCAATAGATGAATGGATTAAGATGTGGTACATATATACAAAGGAATACTACTCAGCCATAAAAAAGAACAAAACAATGCCAAGAGCAGCAACATGGATAGGACTAAAGATTCTCATGCTAAGTGAAGTAAGTCATAAAGAGACAAATACCGTATGATATCACTTATATCTGGAATCTAATATATGGCACAAATGAACCTATCTACAGAAAAGAAACAAACTAATGGACATAGAGAATAGACTTATGGTTGCCTAGGGGGAGCGGAAGGGAGTGGGATGGATTGGGAGTTTGGTATTAGTAAACTATTGCATTTGGAGAGGATAAGCAATGAGGTCCTGCTGAACAGCACAAGGAACTATATCCAATTACCTATGATAAAATATGATGGAGGATAATATGAGAAAAAGAACATATATACATATGTATAACTGGGTCACTATGCTATACAGCAAAAACTGACAGAACACTGTAAGTCAACTATAATAAAAAATTGAATAGTTAAAAAATAAAATAAAATTACCTTGCTTGTTTCATTTATTTTTGTATACATTTATTTATTCCTCTAAACTTACATTTAGACTATAAATTTCATGAGCAGGGAGCTTATCTGTATTTCCGTACTCTTCTGAGGCTCTCTGTGCTCAGCAAATATGTGTGAATAAATGGAAGAAAAAAGAGATTTTGCTTATGAGTCCTCCCAGATTCTAGGATGGGCATATTTCAGTCAGAAGTTGGAAAATGGGTTATTACCACTGGAAACCATGAAGCAGCAGTCAGGAACCTTACAATCCTATTTGTTTGCCTTTAAAATGTTGTAGTGGCCCCCATCAAAACCCTGAGTTTGAAGTTTTTCAATGCTTTAACAGTTTGCCAGAAATTCCATTAATTATAAAAGTTCTACCAAATTAACACATATATCTTTTTTTTTTTTCCTTTTTTTAGGGCCACACCCATGGTATATGGAGGTTCCCAGACTAGGGGTCGAATGGGAGCTATTATCTACTGGCCTACACCACAGCCACAGCAACAATGGATTCGAGCCACATCTTTGACCTACATCACAGCTCCCAGCAGATCCCCAAGCCACTGAATGAGGCCAGGGATCGAATCCGCATCCTCATGGATGCTAGTCAGATTCATTTCCACTTGGCCACAATGGGAACTCCCAACACACATATCCTTTAAAAATGAAATGTTTAAGGGTTTATCTGTCATCCATATTCAGTAAGAATTTCCATGTAGGTAGCTTTATTTCTAATAAGGAAGGATTCAATATTCCATTTTAATACTTGAGGGGAATACTCTTGTGGTCTAATGGTTAGGACTTGGTGCTTTCACTGCTGTGGCCCAGGTTCAATCCCTGGTGTGGGAACTAAGATCCCACATTGCTGCAAACTATGACCAAAACAAAAACAAAAACAGACTTGAGGGGAGACAGCCAGACTGCCATTGTGGGTAGCCTGGACAAACTAGTACAAAAAACGGAAATGAGTGCCTTTTTCTGAAAGTGCCTCCTATGAACTCTGAATCCAGGAAAAGAAAGAAACACACTTTTTAAATCCTTCCTTTTACTGTCTGGTCCTAGAATTTACCTTGAAACTTTTTTTGCTTTTTGTTTTGTTTTGTTTTTTGCTTTTTATGGCTGCACCCACAGCACATAGAGGTTCCCAGGCTAGGAGTCAAATTTCAAACTGGAGCTGTAGCTGCCAGCCTACACCACAGCTCACAGTAACACCAGATCCTTAACCCATTGAGCGAGGCCAGGGATGGAACCCTCGTCCTCATGGATCATAGTCGGGTTCCTTAACGGCTGAGCCACGAAGGGAACTTCTACCCTGAAACTATTGATACTTCACCTACACCCTGGTTAGAGTCTGCTTAGAGTCTGTGTGGGCTTATCTAAATATCCCAGCCCCATTCATAACATAAAACTAGATTTTCCATGGGAACTGAGTGCCAACAAAGTGCCAACTCACAGCTAGAGGTGCTTCCATTTAAAAGTTTACACAGCTTTGCGCCTCCCGACGTGGTTGGTCTACAAGACCATCTTGTCCTCACCTACCTTTACTAACACTTTCCTCCCTGGCACCACTGCTCTGCTCTTTCCCAAGTGACCAACAAATCCTCTTGAACCATCCTTTCCCTTTTTCCAACCCTCCAGGGCAGAGCTCTTCATAAAAACCAAACACAAAAGAAGAAAGAGAAAAATGAAGGTACTATGGTTTTCCCCAAAGGCCTAGATACTTATAGGACCTGGGCACTAGCTAATTTGCAATAAATCAAATTGTTTTTCTACCAAACTCTCTAGACTGGTTTAAAAACTTTAAAGACATCCATTCAGGCAGAGACAATTTACCACAGTATTCCCTTCAGTGAAACGAGAACAATTTTATTATCTGAGACTTTAAAGGGAACTGAGAAGGCAAGAAACTGGCCTTACTCTGCTGTTGTGACTAGATGATATCAGCACACTTCCTCAAATCTTGTAAACACCAGCCTGTGCTCAGGTTTGGGGTCCATTAGAGTAAGACTTCCTCTCTTGGCTTTGACGCAGGCCTCTCTTCATACACACTGCAGGCCATGCTCCAACTACTTCCTAAGACCCCACCTTGCAGACGGCCAAACCTGGCAGGCCTCTCCTCCACCTGGGCTCAAAGGCAAGCCAGTCTTCCCACTGTGCCTTCACCATTCACTCTGGTTTGTATGGCTCTCTCCCCACAGAGGTGGCCTCACAAATTTATCCAATAGTTTAAAATGTGTACGAGTACTTTATGGGTCCTCTTGCCCTTCCTGCAGGGGCTTTAAATCTTTCTGCCTGGCCCCTCCCCAAGACTCCCAGTGCTACCAAGCTTTTCAGAAGTAATGAATTAATGCACAGCAACTAAATCTGAGTGAACTGACATGATCACTAAGTTCCTTACAGGGTTGTGTGTGAGGGCGGTACACGTGCAGGACTCAGATCAGGTAATGTATATGAAAGCCCAAACCTTATACAAAATAAGGTGTAGTTGCTTTTTTTTTTTTTTTTGCTTTTTAGGGCCACACACGTGGCATATGGAGGTTCCCAAGCTAGGGGTCGAATCAGAGCTACAGCTGCTGGTCTACACCACAGCTCACGGCAACACCAGATCCTTAACTCGCTGAGCAAGGCCAGGGATTGAACCTGCATCTTCATGGATCCTAGTCGAGTTCATTAACCATTGAGCCACAAAAGGAACTCCAGGTATAGTCATTATTATTCAGATGTTAGTACCTTCATTTATTAAACTTCCCAAAAGCATATGCTTTTGAAAAGAGCCATGCAAGGCAATGCTCAAGTTTAAAAAGTGGACTTTTAGGCACTGATACCAGCACAGAAGAGAGATTTGGGGGACAGAGGTATCTTCCTGGTGTCTTTAATTCATAGCATACAAGTGACCCTTTATAATCTAGCAACATTTAAGGCTGGACCCGAATCTCTCCTCTGACTTAAGGAACCACTGTTCTTAGGATAGTACTAAACAATCCATATCCTGGCACTTGATAACAGTCTGCATGGATATTCTCAAATGGCTTCAGTGTATAAAAATCCTCTTTCCCCATTCATGCAATAAACTCTTGGGGAGCAGAAGTCATTATGATTTGTCCCTCTCATAGTACACTATACAATGTAAGTGCTCAATAAATACCTGGGAAACTGAATTGTGACTGTGTAACTTAGAGGAAAAATCTACTTAAACATACATTATAATCAAAAGACTTATTTTCCACAAATATCATTTCCCAAACCCAAATGGTTCCCATCACTACAAGCTGATCTCTGATCTAGCTGACTGCACTCTCTCTACTCCCCTTCTCTCTAACATCACCTTCTCCAGAACCATTACCCTAGTCTAGCAGCCCTGAACTGAAACCATGCCAAATCTACCCTCTTTAAAATTTATGTTTTGGCGAGTTCCCGTTGTGGCAGAGCAGAAATGAATCTCATTAGTATCCATGAGGACAAGAGCTCAATACCTGGCGTTGCTCAGTGGGGTGGAGATCTGGTGTTGTCCTGAGCTGTGGCGTAGGTCGCAGCGCTGCTAGGATCCTGGGTTGCTGTGGCTGTGGGTAGGCCGGCAGCTGTAGCTCCAATTTGATCCCTAGCCTGGGAACCTCCATATGCTGTGGGTTTGGCCCTAAAAAACAAAAAAGAAGGAAAATTTTGCATTTATGATTCCATTAGAGAACATTGTAAGCAGCCATTTAGAGAGAATTATTATATTTCTGAAGCCCTACCTACCCCAACCCATCTCAGAGAATGCCAATGGGCAGTACCCAGAATCAGGGTAATTGTGGCCCACACCAAAGCGCCAATTTTCCTCCAGAGTTGGAAAGACAGAAGCCATTTTAACGTTATAGTCTGAGTATTTTAAGGGACCCGACTCAAACTTGAAATCTTTTTTAAAAGAAACTTGAAAAAGTTCACTCTCTCAGCGGCTGTTTCCCCCCTCCCCCGACCGTGGGCCATTCTGACTCCTAAGTTGGGGCAGCTCCGCCTCCCTGGCAGGGGGCTGCAGAGCACCGTGCGACCCCAACAGGTCCCAGACCCCTAACCCATCAACCTAGTCGCCTCCTTCCCCCACAAAACCCCAGAAGTCCTCAGGTTCTGGGCCACCCCTACGGCCACCTCTCCTTCGGCCCCTCTTCCAGGCTTCTTTTCGCAACCCGGACATCGGTCCTAGCTCTTCCCTCCGGCTTAGGCCGCTCCGGAAGTGGCCATCTTTTCTCCCAGGCTGTCCTACTTCCCCTGACACCCCCCACCTCAGACACCCCAACAGCTCGCACCAGACTCCTTTCTGTTTTCCCTCCTCCAGGACCCAGCCTTCACCGCTCTCTCCTCTTCCTCTCCCACCTCCTCTTTCCCATTCATCCCTACCTTGCCCTGTCGGGACGCCTGGCCTCCCTCCTGCCCCACCTCCTCCAACCCCCTTCGCTCGCATCAATAGGACCCCTCCCCCTCACCTCTTTTCCGTCCTCCAGCAGCAGCCACTCGGCGTTCATCCCTACCCGCCGCAAGCACCAGCTCCGGTCACCGGCGCGGCCTCCCGTGACCAGGGAGCCGGGCTCCCCCATAGCCCACTCGGCCCTGGGTTGCTGTCAGTACAGAGCGAGGTTGCTGTCAGCACAGAGCGAGGTTGCTGTCAGCACAGAGCAAGACCCCGACCCGAGTTCCCGCCGCCTCTCCGCTTTCTCGCGGACGCCATACTAATACTACAGACAGAAGCAATCGCTAGGAGCTCGCGATCGATGCAAACGCTCGTTCGGGCTCCGCCCCCAGCCCGCTCCCCGCAGACAAGCCGGAGTCACTACGCCTGCGCGAGACTAGGGCTGGGGCGGGTTGGCCCAGGTGAGGGTGGTGTAGCCTCAGGTCCGGTACTGGTGTGCGCTACACTCTGAAGCTCCCATGTGACACCTTACTCTCCCTTTGTAGCGCCCCAGCCTCAGTTCTAGCTACCTCAAACTGGAGCCTCTTCTAACCTTTCTTCTCGCTTTTAAAATTTTTGCTTTATGATGCTTTCTATGTTATTTGAAATTATAAACAACTTTTAACTTGTGATCATTTTTAAATCCGTGAAGCCTGTTTCTAAATAGCATCTCGTTTGCACGATCTTTTATTGCCGAATTTTTTTAACTTACACTGTACTAGACAAGTCTTGCCAAGCAGAGAGCAGTGTTAACCTGGGGCCAGGTGTGGAAGAGGGGGAGGGGGGGTGTCGAATGCAAATGGAGTTGAGGGAATTTTCAGAGGTGATAAAAATGTTCTAAAACTGCTTTCTGATGTACACTGGAACATAATATTGTATGTCAATTGCATTTCAATTAAAAAAGTGAAAATGAAATTAGATTATGGTAATGATTGCACAGCTGTATATATTTACTAAAAAGTCCTTTGAAGCATACACTTCCAATGAATTTTATGGTGTGTAAGTTATCCTCAATAAAGCTGTAAATTAAAAAAATGAAAAAACAGCAAACTCAGATTCTTTCCTTTGATTCTCCAGAATAATCTGGTAGCTGCTCCCTGTAGTAACTACCTCTGTAATCACTCAATGCCCCCTTTGGTCGTTTTGATTTTCCAACACCTGGTTCACAGTTTTCTTAAACTCTGTCAAGAGAAAAAAAATGTATATTAAATGAATCATACAAAGTGCAATAATAAGTGGCTGATGTTTATTGAGAACTAAGGACTTGACCAAGCACCCTGCATAATTTATTTTACTTGCTTCTCACAAAAGATATGACGATGGTGGTTACAATTATAATTCCTACTTTAGAGATGATGAGAAAAGAGGGACAGTAGTTCCCCTGTGGCACAACCAGTTAAGGATCTGGCATTGTCACTGCGGTGGCCTGGGTCACTGCTGTGGCGTGGGTTTGATGATCCCTAGCCAGGGAACTTCCGCATGCTACAGGCAGGCTGAAAAAAAGAAAAGAAATTTCAGCCTTTAATGTCACAGAGGGTCAGGAAAATTGGTGGAGGCTTACCTGCATTCACGGAGATGCTTCCCTAACCTTTGGAAGGGTGACTGCTATGCTTTCATCCCACCTTAGTGTTTTGTCCCGGATCAGCAAGTACACGTAAGGCCATCCTGACATTTAGTTGGCATGTCTCCCTAAGCTCTTGTGGGCTGTGACAGTTTCTTGGACTTCCCTTGTTTTTGATGACCTTGACAATTTGAAGGAATACGAGCCAGGTATTTTGTAGAATATTCCTTAACTGGGATCTAGCTGATATTTTTCTCATGATTAGACGGGCTTGTAGGTGTTGGGAAGAAGACCACAGAGGTCGAGTGCTATTCTAGTGCCACATTAAGGTTACAAGCTATCAATGTGAATTATCACTACTGACATTAATCTTGATAACCCTGCTGAGGTGGTGTTTGTCAGGTTTCTCTACTATAAAGTTACTCTTTCCCCCCTTTTCTGTACTGTGCCTTTTGGAAGGAAGGTACTGCACAACCCACACATAAGGAGTTCCTTAAAAGTATGGTTTCTATATACATGACTTGGAATTCTTCTGCACGAGAAATTTGTCTCTTCTCCCCGTTGATTAATGGAGTCATTTATTATATCACTATGAACTCATAAATAACTTCTGTATACTTTGTGCTATAACCCAATACCACTTTATTTTGATGCTCAAAGTGTTCCTTCTTTGCCTGTTGAGAGCTCTTTCAGGTATGTCCCTTTGACATACACTCCCATCATTATGTTTTAGTGAGCACTTCCTAACTTTCTAGCATGAGATGCTCTAGACCTAGTATGAGCCATTTCTCTAAGGAGCCTAGTTCCTTTTATTAGAAAGTGGCATTAGAAATCAAGATCTGGGCACTGGGTGTGCTTATTGCTACTGGGATGTTACTGCTTCCAGACATTTTAGACATACGCATCAATAAAAATTCATATACCAGGCTGTATGCTCAGACTTTGTTTTGATACCAAGAGTGTATGAACAAAATAGTTTGGAATCAATGCCTTCTAAGATTTGGGTATTTTATTGCTCCACTGCCTCTATATCTTCCCTTATGTGGTTCTCAGCTGGGGGTGATTTTTGAACACCAGAGGACTTTTGGCAAGGTCCGGGGACATTTTTGATTGTCATGACAGGGCAGGGGTGTTACTGGCATTCAGTGAGTAAAGCCAGGGATGCTGAAAAACATCCTGCAAATCACGAGATAGCCCCCTGCCAAGAATCATCCAGTCCCAAATGCCAATAGTGGGAAGGCTGAGAAACTCTGCCTCATACCCATCTCAAGAGGGAAAAATAGAAGGGCAACAGAGCAGGAAAACAGGATGTTACCTAGACCTGTGGCTCTAACACCTGTCTCATTACATTGCCCAATTAATGTTAATTGAATAGAGCTGAGGAGTGTTAGGGTTGGCAAAGGAGAGGCTTGGGAGTAGGAAAGGAAAACAATAAGAAGAGGAAACACAGGGCAAGAAGGGAAAAGGAGAGAAACACAAGGGGAAAGGGTGGCAGACTGTTTTCCAAGATGATTGCAAAGATCCTCCATCCCACATACTTTCACAATGTAACACTGACATGCCTCACATTGCAAGATGGTATCTATTTCCTTCCCTTGACTCTGGGTGGTTGTGTGACTCCAACAGAAGTGATGCTATGCCATTAAAAGTGATAAAATTTCCACCTGTTTTTGGGGGGATGCTCTTAGAAAGTGGTCACCTTGAGAAAGTGGAGAAACCACATAGGCAACAGCCTGAGGTTCCAACTAACACCCAGCATCAACTGCCAGACATAGGAACAAAGGGGCTCCTGGATGATACCAGCCTTTGAGTCTTTCTGCTGAGGCCCCAGGCACCCTGGAGTAGATATAAACCATTCCTGCTGTGCCCCATCTGAGCTCCTGACCCACAGAGTTTGTGAGTATAATACCATGGTTGCATTAAGCCACCAAGTTTTGTTACACATCTATAAAGAACTGGGACAGGAAGTGTGTGTGTAGGGGGACCCTTGGAGAGTTGTTGGTTGTCTGCTTTAGATACTAGCTAGGGGTAAGGCTAGGTGCTGTCACATTCAAACCCCAAATTTCAGTGGCTTGACGCAATAGAGGTTTACTTCTTACTCACATAATTGTTCAGTACAGTGTCCCTGGCTGGCGGACAGCCTTCTATTAATTCATTCAGAGGAGTTTCCGTTGTGGCTCCATGGCTCAGCAGGCTAAGAACCTGACTAGTCTCCATGAGGATACAGGTTTGATTCCGGGCCTTGCTCAATGAGTTAAGGATCCGACTTTGCCATCAGCTGTGGTATAGGTCAAAAATTCGGCTTGGATCTGGCATTGCTGTGGCTCTGGAGTAGGCTGGCAGCTGCAGCTCTGATTTGACCTCTAGCCTGGAAACTTCCATATGTGCAGATGCAGACCTAAGAAACAAAACAAAACAAAAAGATGACGATGACAAAGCTTTCTCTTTTTCTACTTCTCTCCCATTTCATTTTTCTCTCCCCGGAATAGAGGTGGGATAAAAAGGTGGAATATAAGTGATCTCATTTTGCTTCCTCTTTGGTTTTTGTGGGAAGCCAGCCTCTACTCAAATTCGGTGGTAAACCAGAAGATACTGCAGCACAGTAGTGAGGTATGAGAAGTCTAGAGCTAAGTTGCCTGAGTTCGAATCCTAGCTCTGCAACTTACTAGATATGAGACCATGAGCAAGTTGCTTGACCTCTCCAGGCCTCACTTTCCCCATTTATAAGGTGAGGGTCACGATAGCATTTAACTTGTAGGATTGTTGTGAGAGTTGATTTGGTTCATTCCTGTAAGATAGTTATGCTTGGGGGAGTTCCCATTGTGGCACAGTGGAAACGAGTCCGACCATGAGGACTTGGTTCAATCCCTGGCCTCACTCAGTGGGTTAAGGATCTGGGGTTGCCGTCAGCTGTGGTGTAGGTCTCAGACACGGCTTGGATCTCGCATTGCTGTGGCTGTGGCATAGGCCAACAGCTGTAGCTCCGATTCGACCCTTAGCCTGGGAACTTCCACATGCCAAGGGTTTGGCCCTAAAAGAAAAAAAAAAGATAGTTACACTTGGTATATTGTAAGTATCCAGTAATTGTTAGCTACTGTTGTAGAAGAATGGAGTGTCAGCTTCTGCAGTATAAACTCTTATCTCCCTGTTTGTTTTCTAGGCTCCCTTGTCCAGCCGTGAAGACAAATTGTTTTCTTCTCTTTAAATTGGTGGAGTTATAAAGTAGGAACCTTTTCAATCAACGTTAGACTGTTTTATTATCCATCTCCAAGCAAGATGGCTTTTTAAAAACTCTCTAAACCAAAGAGTTCTGTGAGCAAGGGGTGATCCATTCTGGGGGCACAGCTTTGCCAATTCATTTGAAGCGTGGTTTGCATGTGTGAGGTTCAGTAAGGGTGAGGTGGGGCTTTTTTATTGTTTTGGAAAGATAGAGAAGAAAGGGGTCTTGATGTAGCATCCCAAGCAAAGTCCTGTGTTTCGTTTTCTTTTTCTTTTTGTCTTTTTAGGGCTGCACCCGAGGTATGTGGAGGTTCCCAGGCTAGGAATATAATTGGAGCTGTAGCCACCAACCTATGCCAGAGCCACAGCAACCCCAGCTCCAAGCGACCTGCACCACAGCTCAGGGCAAACGCCTCATCCTTAACCCACTGAGCGAGGCCTGGGATCGAACACTGCAACCTCATGGTTCCTAGTCGGATTTGTTTCTGCTGTGCCACCATAGGAACTCCCTCTGTTTCCCCTTAAGTACTCTCTAACCTTGAGATCACAGGCCAGTCTTTCTATAGACTGCTCCATTTAGTCATGCTTGGATGGGGTGATCAATGAGTGCACAGGTGGGTCTCCTAGACTTGGAGGAATTCAGGGTAACTGAAGGGAGTTAAAATCCCAGATGGGGTGATCCAGCCTTTGTGTCTGGGGTGCGGCAGGGCTGGAGAGGGGGCTGACAGCTCTTTCTTTCTCTCTCCCTCTCTTTCTCTTCCTCCCTCCCTTCCTTCCTTTCCTTCTCTCTTTGCCTTGCCCACTGCATGTGGAAGTTCCTGGGCCAGGGATTGAACCTGTGCCACAGCGACTGGAGCCCCTGCAGTGACACCAGATCCTTAACCCACTGTACCACAAGGGAACTCCTCCACATTCACTTTCATTCTACCAGTTTTCTTACTCATTTATCCCCCCACCATCTCTTCTCTATGCTGAAGGAATCAAGGAAAGATGTCTTATCTATAAAAGGGAACTGTTTTAGAAACCCAGAAGTGGGTGAGGAGGGAGAAGAGGACCATCTGCTTGGGATGGCGTGTTCATTAAGTGCTACTTTATATAAACATACAGCTTCAAGTATAGAGTTGTAAGATATTTCTGATACCTTTAATCAGGTTTATTATTTTGCAAGTACTTATGAGTCATCACGTTTACTAACATCCTGGAGTTACCGGTAATCAGTAATTAAGGTGGATGGTTTGGAGGTACTTGAAATTAGTGCCATAGGAAACCACCTTGTTCCTTTTTGGTTGGGGCCCTGGCTGCTTCTTTAAGCATCTACATCCTTTAATTTGCCAAGGATCAGTATCCGGTTCAAATATTTACTACCCATCTGATTTAATAAAATCAGGGGGCAGGGGAGAAGGAGGTAGACAACAGGGAGGGAAAGAAGGCAGTGGGAATCAGGAATCACTAATTACTGCCTTGTTCTCTCACTGTGCAGCTGGCTTCAGACTGTTAATTTTGCAAGTAGTACTTGGTACCAAGCACCTAATATAAAGTAAGGCTTGGGGTGACTTACAATTGAACCATATCACTCTGAGTTGCCTACTTTGAGACTATAAAAATCACAAGGATCCCCAACTCAATTCACCTTCATCCAAGGTTGGGGAAATGGCTGAGAGGGGGACTGTTTCTCACTTGGAGAACCTTGAGTTATACAATCCAAGGTTATTATGCAATTCTCATCACATTTTTTGACTCACAAGTTTATTGTACTATTAGCTCTAGCCTTTATTATTCAGGACTTACTGAAATGTGCTTATATTTATTGCAGTTAGCAGCAGCCTTAGCTCTCTCACTTCCTTAATAATGTTTAGAGCTGTCTTTTTCAAACTCAGGTTAACACTCAGTAATGAGTCTTTTTTTTTTTTCTTCTTTTTTGGCCACGCACAGCATATGGAGTTCTGGGACCAGGGATCAGATCTGAGCCACAGTTGTGACCTACACAACTGTGTAGGAGCTGTGACAATGCTGGATCTTTTAGGCCTCTGTGCCAGGTCAGGGATCCAATCTGCAACCTGGTACTGCAGAGATGCCACAGAGGGAACTCCTTTTATGAGTCTTGACCAGCAATTTTTTTTTGTCTTTTTGCCTTGTTCTAGAGCCGCACCTGCCGCATATGGAGGTTCCCAGGCTAGGGGTCTAATAGGAGCTATAGCTGCCAGCCTATGACAGAGCCACAGCAACGCGGGACCTGAGCCGCATCTGCAAACTATACCACAGCTCATGGCAACGCCAGATCCTTAACCCACAGAGCAAGGCCAGGGATTGAACCTGCAACCTCATGGTTCCTAGTCAGATTCGTTAACCACTGAGCCACTATGGGAGCTCCTTGACCATCAATTTTTAAAAATGGAATACAACAGAGTAGGTCAGAGGCCATCACACATAATGAGGATAAGTTGTTTGTGAAATGCTGCTCATATTTTTGTGGATGTTTGTACTGAGTCTCAATGTAAAATGTATTTTTTTATTTTATTTTACTGCTTTTTAGGGCTGCATCCACAGTATATGGAAGTTCCCAGGCTAGGGGTCCAATTGGAGCTGTAGCTGCCGGCCTATGCCACAGCCACAGCAATGCCAGATCTGAGCTGCGTCTGCGACCTACACCACAGCTCACGGCAACACCAGATCCTTAAGCCACTGAGTGAGGCCAGGAATCAAACCCACACCCTCACGACTACTAGTCGGATTCATTTCCACTGAGCCACAATGGGAATGCCATTTTTTTCTTTTCTTTTTTTTTTCTTTTTACTGTAGGTTGTGGTTAAATGCTGGAAGGACTTCTGGTGCTAGATAAGATGAAATGAGCCCATATCAGTATATCAGTACTCTGCCACCAGTTACAACTAAATATTCTGCACAAA
Source organism: Phacochoerus africanus (assembly GCF_016906955.1). Taxonomy (NCBI): domain Eukaryota; kingdom Metazoa; phylum Chordata; class Mammalia; order Artiodactyla; family Suidae; genus Phacochoerus; species Phacochoerus africanus. The sequence goes on along the minus strand of NC_062552.1, from coordinate 34,141,327 downwards.
ATACAACTGTCTGAGAACACTGAAAAGTGAAAAAACAGGCAAATTAAGGAGCCTGAAGAAGCCATCTGTATTGGGTGAGTTTCTCTAAATTTTTTCCTTTTTTTCTCTTATAGCTTTGACCTGAGAGTAGGCCCCAGTAGGGGAGCTCCACAGTGGGCGGAGTCAGCAAAAACTCTGAGAGAAACCTAAAAGAACTCCCAGTCCATCCCACTTCCTCCCGGCTCCCTTCTACTCTACTTCTGACACCAAGTGTGTGTGGGTTTTTTCCACATGAACCAATTCTTTTGTTTTAGCTGTGCCCATGATATGCAGTTCTGGGGCCAGGGATTGAACCTGCACAACAGCAGTGACAATGCCAGATCCTTACCTGCTACACCACCAGGGAACTCTCACACCTACTAATTCTCTTAACTCTCCAGACACCAACTGTGTCCCTACAGTTCAATTCTGACACAATCTGGAGTTAGTGGAGATCTCAAAGGCTAAGGGCTCAGTCCCACAAGACAGCCTGTTTCAGATGCCAGGTTGTTGCCTTTACTTCTGACCAACCGGCTACGAATTGGGGGTTCCCATAGCCCTTGTTCAGGTCTGATAATGTGCTGTGTTAGCTCACAGAACTCAGGGAAACAAAACACATTTACTGGCTTATTAAAAACGAACAGTCAGATGATGAGGTACATAAAAAGAGGTCTGGAAGGGTCCTAATGGGAGGAGCACCCGGTCCCTAGGAAGCTGGGAGCACAACTCTCCCACCACATGGATCTGTTCACCAACCAGGAAACTCTCTGAACCTCTTTTTTTTGGTGGTGCCCAGCATGTGGAAGTTCCTGGGCCAGGGATAGAAACCGAGCCACAGCAGCGAAAATATCAAATCTTTAGCCACTAGGCCAACAGGGAACTCTATCTGAACTTTTTTTTTTTTTTTTTTGCTTTTTATGGTCACACCTGCAGCATATGGAAGTTCCTGGGCTAGGGGATGAATAGGAACTGCAGCTACAGGCCTACACCACAGCTCATAGCAACACTGGATCCTTAACCCACTGAGTAAGGCCAGAGATTGAACCCACATCCTCATGGATATTACTTGGGTTTGTAACCCATGCAGAGCCACAACAGGAACTTTCTGAACCACCCCCACCTTTTTAAAATGATTTTTATTTTTTTCCATTATAGCTGGTTTACAGTATTTTGTTGCTTTTCTATAGAAAATCGTGACCTAGTCACACATACATATACACTTTTTCTCACATTGTTATGCTCCATCATAAGTGACTAGATATAGTTCCCAGTGCTATACAGCAGGATCTCATTGCTCATCCATTAAAGGCAATAGTTTGCATCTATCAATCCCAAATTCTCAGCCCATCCTATTTCCTCCCCCTCCCCCTCGGCAACCACAGGTCTGTTCTCCAAGTCCAGGATTTTGTTTTCTGTGGAAAGGTTCATTTGTGCCATTTATTAGATTCCAGAGATAAGTGATATCATACGGTATTTGTCTTTCTCTTTCTGATTTACTTCACTGAGTATGAGAGTCTCTAGTTCCTTCCATGTTGCTGCAAGTGGCATTATTTTGTTCTTTTTATGGCTGAGTAGTATTCCATTGTATACCACATCTTAATGCATTCATCTGTTGATGGACATTTAGGTTGTTTCCATGTCTTGGCTATTGTGAATAGTGCTGCAGTGAACATATGGGTGCATGTGTCTTTTTCAAGGAACATTTTGTCTGCATATATGCCCAAGAGTAGGATTTCTGGGTCATATGGTAGTTCTATGTATAGTTTTCTAAGGTACCGTCATACTGTTCTCCATAGTGGTTGTACCAATTTACTTTCCCACCAATGGTGTAGGAGGGTTCCCTTTTCTCCACACCCTCTCCAGCATCTGTTATTTGTGGACTCCTCTCCCCTGCCTTTTAAAAACTTTTTTGGCTGCATCCACTGCATATGGAAGTTCCCAGGCCAGGGACTGAACTTTAGCCACAGGTGCAGCAATGCTGGATCCTTAGCCCACTATGCCAGGCCACAGAGACAACACTGGGTCCTTAACCTGCTGTGCCACATGGGAGCTCCCATCTGAACCTCTAGGGATTTTTTTGTGAAGGCTTCATCATGTAGGCATATTTGATTACCGATTCAATACCCAGCCCTCCAGCAGCCCACCCAGAGTCATCTCATTAGAACAAAAGATGCTCCTACCACTCAGGAAATTCCAAGGGATTTAGGAGATCTGTGTCAGAAACCCGGGGTGGTAGGGGGGTGGGGGGGGGAAATCAAAGACCAAATATTAGAAAAAAAAGATATTCCTAACACTCCGATCACACAAATAATTACAAGTATTTTGGAAGCTCTGTGTCAGGAACTGGAAGCCAAAACCAAATATGTATTTCTTAATATGTTACAAACCTTATCTCTCTAACTTGGGAACGGGGTCCTTCCAAGTCAGGATTTCCATTATTATTATTATTTTTTTCTCTCACAACCAGTTGTGAAGCAATGGTTGCAGCAGCAAGGCTGAAATTTTGAGAAATACTGACATTCTGGCTAATTGACTAGGAAATGGAGCCCCTGTGAGGCAGGGTGGATAGGGGGAGATCCCAGAGAGAAGCCAGCTAGAGAAGGGGGATCTCCTAATTCTGGCCACAAGTTTGCATGGTCAAAACAAACCACAAGCAGCACAGGAAAGCCTCTGAAAAACCTAAATAACATGGAACAACAGCTCACAGAAGATGAGACAGACATGCAGTTTGAACCTAATTGGACCGATTGCCCGCTAAAACAAAACAAAACAGAATCAACGTTTTCTAGAGCAGGGGCCAGCAAACTTTTTCCATGAAGGGACAGAAATTATATAGTTTAGGTTTTATGGACCATATAGTCTATCACAACTATTCACTTTTGCAGTTGTAATGCCAAAGCAGCCATCGACAACATGTCAATGAGCAGGCCGGGCAGTGTTCCAACAAAATTTTACACAGAGGCATTCCTGTTGTAGCTGTTGTAGCAGGTTCAGCCCCTAGCTTGCTCAGTGGGTTAAGGATCCAGCATTGTTGCAAGCTGTGGCATAGATCACAGATGCAACTCTGATTCAACCCCTGGCCTGGAAACTTCCATTTGCTGCAGGTGTGGCTGTAAAAAAGGAAAAAAAAAAAACAAAAAACCCAAAACTTTACTTATAAGAACTGGAGGAGGGAGTTCCCTGGTGGCTCAGGGGGTTAGGATCTGGTGTTGTCACTGCTGGGGCTCAGGTCACTGCTGTGGCATGGACACTTCCTGGCTCAGGAATTTTGCATGCCTTGAGTATGAACAAAAAAACACAAAACAAACAGGAGTTCCTGTTGTGGTTCATCAGGTTAAGAATCTGACTAGTGGAGTTCCTGTCATGGCTCAGTGGTTAATGAATCCAACTAGGAATCACGAGGTTGCAGGTTCGATCCCTGGCCTCGCTCAGTGGGTTAAGGATCTGGCATTGCCGTGAGCTGTGGTGTAGGTTGCAGACGCGGCTCGGATCCCACGTTGCTGTGGCCCTGTCATAGACTGGCGGCTACAGCTCCGATTAGACCCCTAGCCTGGGAACCTCCAAGTTCTGCGGGTGTGGCCCTGGAAAAGGCAAAAAGACAAAAAAAAAAAAATTATCCAACTAGTATCCATGAGGATGCAGGTTTGGCTCTAAAAAGCAAAAACAATCAAACAAACAAACAAACCAAAACCAACCAAACAACAAAAAAACCCAAAAAACAAAAATAGGAGGAGAGCTGGTTTTGGCCCACATGCCATAGCTTGCTGAACCCTGCTCTAGAGGATTTTAATAAGATGCAGAGTCTCACACATTGTATTCAAGACATCCAGGATACAATACAAAACTATTCAATGTATAAAGACATAGGAAATGTTAGAACCCAAACCCACAATACCTGAAATGAAAATTCACTGTATGGGTTTAATAGTAGAATGGAGATGACAGAAAAGGAGTCAATGAACTTGAAGATAGGTGAAGAGAAAGTATCTAATCTGAAGAACAGAAAGAAAAAAAAGACTAAAAAAAATAAAAATAAAAAATAAACAAGAGTCTTAGGGCCTGTGTGTCTGATCATTGGAGTCCCAGTGGAGGAGTAAGAGATTGGTGCAGGAAAAAGAAAATTTTTTTTGAAGATAGAGCTCAAAGATTCTCAACTTTGGTGAAAGACATGAAATTATAGATTCAAGGAAACTCAGTGAACCTTAAACAGGATAAATGCCAAAACAAACAAACCCTCAAAAAAACAAAGAAACAAAGCAACCCACACTCAGACACATAATCAAACCCAAAGGAAAAAAAAAAATCTTAAAGCAGTCTGAGAAATAATATGGCAGGTCCTCAGAAAATTAAAAACAGAATTACCATCTGATCCAGCAATCCCACTTCTGGGTATAGACTCCCAGGGAAATGAAAGCAGGGTCTGAGAGATACTTACATACTCATGTTCACAGCAGCACATTCACAATAGCCAAAAAATGGAAGCAAGCCAACTGGCAGATGAATGGAAAAACAAAATATGGCACATACAATGGACTATTCAGGGAGTTCCCATCGTGGTGCAGTGGAAAAGAATCTGACTAGGAACCATGAGGGTGCGGGTTCGATCCCTGGCCTTGCTCAGTGGGTTAAGGATCCAGCGTTGCCGTGAGCTGTGGTGTAGGTCGCAGACAGGGCTTGGATCTGGAGTTTCTGTGGCTGTGGTGTAGGCCGGCAGCTGTACCTCTGATTAGACCCCTAGCCTGGGAACATCCATATACTATGGGTGTGGCCCTAAAAAGAAAAAACAAAACAAAACAAAACAAAAACATACAATGGACTATTCAGCCTTAAAAGAGGCTGACATATGCCACAACACTAATGAACCTCGAGGACCTTATGTTTAGTAAAATAAAGCCAATCACAAAAAGACAGTTACTGATTCCACTTATACAAGGCACCTAGAGACAAAAAGTAGAACGGTGGCTGCCAGGGGCTGGAGGGAGGGGGGAAGAAGGAACAATTACTGGGTCCAGAGTTTGTTTTGCAAGAGGAAGAGTCTGGAGATGGATGGGTGGTAACAGCTATACAACGACATGAATGTACTTAACGCTATGGAACTGTACTCTTAAAAATGACTAAGATGGCAAATTTTATATTGTGTACACATTTTGCTATAATTTTTTAAGAAGGAGTCTGAGAACAATGATTACATATAGAACAATAATTTCAACAGCTGTGGATTTCTCATCAGAAACTGTGCAAGAAGACAGTGGGGTAACATCTTCAAAATACTGAAAAGGGAGTTCCCGTCGTGGCTCAGTGGTTAAGGAATCCAACTAGGAACCATGAGGTTTCGGGTTCAATCCCTGGCCTTGCTCAGCAGGTTAAGGATCTGGCGTTGCCATGAGCTGTGGTGTAGGTCGAAGATGCGGCTCAGATCCCGCGTTGCTGTGGCTCTGGTGGAGGTCGGCAGTTAACAGCTCCGATTGGACCCCTAGCCTGGGAACCTCCATATGCCATGGGAGCTGCTGAAGAAATGGCAAAAAGACAAAAAACAAACAAACAAACAAACAAAAAACCTGAAAGGAACTTAACCATATCTAGAGAGAATGAAGGCGACATAAAGACAATGCCCAGTTGAAGGAAAACTAAGAATTATTGGTGTACTTGCTCTAAGAGGAGTGCCCAAGGAAGTTTTTAAGGCTGAAGGGAAATAACAGCAGAGGGAAACTTTGAATCAAGGAATAAACAGTAAATGTCTCCTCTTAAGTTAGAAGTTCTAGAGTTTCATGGCTCAGCACATTAAGAATCTGATGAGTTCCTGCCATGGCTCGGAATAAACGAATCTGATTTGTAACCACAAGGACAAAGGTTCGATTCCTGGCCTTGCTCAGTGGGTTAAGGATCCAGTGTTGCTGTGAGCTACGGTATAGGTTGCAGATGCAGCTTGGACCCTGCATTGCTGTGGCTATGGTGGAGGCCGGCAGCTACAGCTCTGATTCGACCCCTAGCCTGAGAAGTTCCATATGCCATGGGTGTGGCACTAAAAAGCCAAAAAAAAAAAAAAAAAATCCAGCTAGTATCCATGAGGACTCAGGTTTCAATCCCTGGCCTCACTCAGTGGGTTAAGGATCTGGCATTGCTGTGAGCTGTGGTGTAGGTTGCAGACATGGCTTGGTTCCAGCATTGCTGTGACTGCGGCGTAGGCTGGTAGCTGTAGCTGCAATTCAACCCCTAGGCTGGGAATCTTCCACATGCTGCAGGTGGGGGCCCTTAAAAAAGAAAAAGGTCTAAGTTCTTTAAAATATGCATAACTGGAGTTCCCATAGTGGCGCAGCAGAAATGAATCCAAGTAGGAACCATGAGGTTGCGGGTTTGATCTTTGGCCTCACTCAGAGGGTTAAGGATCTGGTGTTGCCACGAGCTGTGGTGTAAGTAGCAGTCATGGCTCAGATCCTGTGTTGCTGTGGCTGTGGTGTAGGTTAGCAGCTGTAGCTCCAATTTGACCCCTAGCCTGGGAACCTCCATATGCCGTGGGTGTGGCCCTAAAAAAAAATCAAAAAAAAAAAAAAAAAGCATTACTGTTGAGAACAAAAATTATAACAGGGAGTTCCTGTTGTGGCTCAGCAGGTTAAGAACCTGACTAATCTCTGAGGACATGGGTTCGATCCCTGACCTTGCTCAGTGGGTTAAGGATCCAGTGTTGCTGCAAATTGTGGTGTAGGTCACAGATATGGCTCGGATCCAATGTGGCTGTGGGGTAGGCTAGTAACTGAAACTCTGAATCGACCTTCTATATGCTGCAGGTGCAGCCTTTAGAAAAAAAAAAAAAAACATAGTATCTGGTAAGGTTTTCTGTTTTTTGTTTTGTCTTTTTAGGGCCACACCTGCGGCATATGGAAGTTCCCAGGCTAGGAGTCTAATTGGAGCTGTAGCTCTCGGCCTATACCACAGCCACAGCAAAACCAGGGATCGAATCTGCATCCTCATGGATACTAGTCAGATTTGTTTCCACTGAGCCACAAGGGGCACTCCCTCTGGTAAGGTTTTTAATGTATCTTGACATAATTCACATAACAGTGATAACATAAAGGGGGGGGAGGGTAAAAAGATCTATATGGTTGTGAAGCTTCTATATATTAACTATAAGTAGATATATAATAATCTTTAGAGCAACTTTAAAAAAATAGAGATATAACTAAAATCCATAGATATATTAAAAAATACTAAAAAATATTCAAATACTTCAAAAAGTGGCAGGAAAGGAGAGACATGAACAAAAAAACAAGGGGATCACACAAAACAGATAAATGGTAGGCCTAAATCCAACTACATTACTATCATTCATAGTCTAAATGCATCAATTAAACAAAAGAGGTTGTCAGATTGGATTGATGAATAAGACCCAACTATATCCTAAGAAACCCACATTAGAAGTTCCCTGGTGGCTCAGCAGGTTAAGGATCTGGCATTGTCACTGCTGTGGCCCAGGTGTGATCCCTTCCTTGGGAGCTTCTTCATGCCGTGGGCACAGCCAAAAAAAAAAAAAAGAAAGAAAGAAACCCACATTAGATATAAGGACATAGGTTGAAGGATGGAGAAACATTTTGGAAATCAGCGGTTTGTAGAGAAGGTCTGGCTTTTCCTCTCTTGGATAGCTGGATGGGGTGAGACAAGTGTATTAGGCTCACTATGGAGACAAGCTTGGTATCCTGGCAGCAAAAGCAGTGAGTCCCCGGGGCCTGGCTCTCAGACTCCCCACCTCAGTTGTCAATCCAAGCAGGGACTCTGACACTCATCATCATCTAGAAGCCACAGATCACAAACCACCTGCAGAACCACACTCGGCAGGCGTTCTCCTTGCTTCCAAGAATTCTAATTTGGCCTTTGCCAAAATAAGGGAATGCTCTGACTGGCTGTAGCTGTAGCTCTCCCGGCAAGTTGGCACAGGCTCTAGAGTCTGGTCTTGGACAATGCGCTTTATGTTCTCTGATCCTGTGTGAATCTCATCTTTTTCACCATGAGTCTAATAAATCCTCTCCTTGGTGTCTGTGGCAGCCTTCAAACTGTCTCCAATCAGGAAGGGAGTGTTGGGAGTCCTGGGGAGACGTATGAAGGGCACAGTTATTGGGTCTCAGGTTCGGACTCTAATCCTAGAAGCATTACAAAGCTGCTTGACACATACAATCAAATCCAAGGAGTTCCCGTCATGGCGCAGCAGAAATGAATCCGGCATCGGGAGTTCCCGCCGTGGCGCAGTGGTTAACGAATCCGACTAGGGACCATGAGGTTGCGTTCAATCCCTGGCCTCGTTCATTGGGTTAATGATCCGGCATTGCTGTGAGCTGTGGTGTAGGTTGCACACGCGGCTCGGATCCCGCGTTGCTGTGGCTCTGGCGTAGGCCGGTGGCTACGCCTCCGATTCGACCCCTAGCCTGGGAACCTCCATATGCCGCAGGAGCGGCCCAAGAAATAGCAAAAAGACCAAAAAAAAAAAAGAATCCGGCATTGCCATCAGCTGTGGTGTAGGTTGCAGACGCAGCTCAGATTCTGAGTTGCTGGGGCTGTGCTGTAGGCCGGCGGCAACAGCTCCAATTCGACCCTTAGCCTGGGAACCTTCTTATGCAGCGGGTGCAACCCTAAAAAAAGGACAAAAGACAAAAAAAAAACCAAACAACTAAGACAAGCCAAGTGATGACAAGAGGCTCATGCCTCTGGGAGCAAATGAGGTCACTGTTTGAGGAATCTGTGCCACTCTCCCTTCACAGGTGAATAAAGCCAGAGGTAGGGCCTAGTTAAGCAGAAATGCAGAGGTTCTGACTGCAGAAAGACTGGATAAACTATTGGTCAGAGTATACCAGGATTATGTTCCAAAGGTTTCACCAATTTCCTAATCATGATCAAACATCTTTCAGAAAATGCCTGACTTCCTACATAAATGAAAAACAGAATTTTTTTGTCTTTTTTTTGTTGTTGTTGTTGTTGTTGTTACTATTTCTTGGGCCGCTCCCACGGCATATGGAGGTTCCCAGGCTAGGGGTCTAATCGGAGGCGTAGCCACCGGCCTACGCCAGAGCCACAGCAACTCGGGATCCGAGCCGCGTCTGCAACCTACACCACAGCTCACGGCAACGCCGGATCATCAACCCACTGAGCAAGGGCAGGGATTGAACCCGAAACCTCATGGTTCCTAGTCAGATTCGTTAACCACTGCGCCACGACGGGAACTCCATTTTTTTTTCTTTTTTTTTGTTGTTGTTGTTGTTGTTGTTGTTGCTATTGAAAAACAGAATTTTTGAATGAAGACAAGTCCAGATCAGTATTTCCCCTACTAGCCTCAGAAACAATGAATGGCCTTGGACCAAACAATGTCAAGTAGAAATAAAAAAAACAGGTTTTATGAAAAAGGTTAAATCCCAAAGTGAATTGTCAACAATCACTTGAATTTCAGTCAGATCCATCTCTCATCCCTCTATGCTTATGGGAAAGTCTGGTCTCCATTTTCAATTTGCTTTCATAAGTTCTTATTGTAGGGATTGCTACCTGAATCCTACATCTGTTCTCCCCTTCCTCCATGGTACAGAATCCTGATTTTGAGCCAGGCACATGGCTGCCTGGACAAGACCAATCCCCCTACCTCCCTTCTAACTAGGTGTGATCTACCACAGGGCTAAGTTCTGGCCTGTGAGTTATTAAGAGAAGATATTATGGAGCAGCTTTATGGAACCTTCTATAAAACACCGCTCACACATATCCTTCCTGCTTTTTCTGTCTCCCTTTTTTAATCCATCCTGTTGCCTGAAAAGTGGATGTAGCAGCTGGAATGCTAGCTGCCACCTTGACCATGAAGATCTGGAGCAGTCTGGGTTCCTAAAGACTTTGAAACAGACTCATCGTACCAGCCCTGGGTTGCCTACTTTTGGTTTTTATGGGAGGGAGAAGTAAATTCTCACGTTCTGTAAGCCCTGCTGTAATTTCTGGTGTCTGCTACAGACAGCTGAATCTAACACTAACATAGCTCTTCATGACTAAAACCAAGAAGCCCTCTCCAATGAGAGCACTGAAGAAGATGCTCAGAGTGGAGAAACCACTGTTCCACTCTTTTCTTTGTAGATGAAAGATGCAGTTCACTGCCTTTCTTGAGACACTTTGCTGTAAGGTTACCGAGAAAAACCAACCAACAACCAAAGAAACACAAAACATCCCCAAACAGAACCTTAATGAAGACCCTAAATGGAGGGCCAGTCTTTGAACACATGGTAGTTCATGGTTTGGTGGGGAAAGAGCGCAGGTGAGCTGGAGACCTGTCTTCTAGTTCTTGCCCCGAGGCTCCCTGTCTTGGCCTTGGGTTGGGTTTTCCTCTGTGAAGGGTGAGGGTGTTGAACTAGATCTCTCTAAGCTTTGGTCCAACACTGAAATTCTAGTCCATTTTCCTACCTCCACTAGATGGCGTATTCCTTTTGGACAAATGAAGTAACCCTGAAGTGTCTCTCACAGTGCTTGGCACACGACAAGGCGCCCTATCAACGTCAGCAGGGAGGAGCCAGGCTACTCACTGCCACAGATTCCACAGGATCCTTCACAGAGCAGTGCTCAGCGCGTGCTTGCTGGCGCCCTCCTGAGGCTGCCTTCGGATCCTCTGTTGATCTGCTGCTGGCCCTACAGAAAGCTCGTCCCCACTACTTACTGATAACGGCCAGAAGAATCTGAGAAAAGGAGACTTTAGGCTCTGGGTCATACAAATCCATGGCAGAAGAATCAGCAGTGGAGGAGGAATTACACTATTTATTTACAATTCTTTCACTTTATCCACAATTTCCCATACAAACATAAAAACTAAAAAAATAAAACCACCACTTGGGAACACAAGTGTCTTTCTTTAATTAGTCCAGTCGAGGGAGGGTCACAGCCCCCTCACTCTGTGGGAGACTGTTGAGGCACACGGAAGGGGAACAGGGAAGGGCTAGAAAGGATGCCTGAGAAACAGCTCCCGATGAGAAATGTAACCTGCCAGCGTGGCGGGCTGCACTGGCAGACTCAGGGCGTCACCCACTGGGGACACCGTCCGGCTTCCCAAGGGGATGACGGCTCCTTGCCACCGTCCCCCCACCTCTTCATTACCAAACACGGAACGTCCAACAGAGGTCACACATCTCACGGGCTGTGTGGGGTGTGATGGTGACAGTGTGGGACACCCAATGGCTGAGAAGAGCCCCAAACCCCAAGGACACACAGGAAACCCCTTTCCTTGGCACTGACACTCAATCACAGCTTCTGTCTGGAATACAATGCTGACTTTAAAATGTACAAACAAAAGCCCTCCCCAGGTTCCAGGGGAAAGGCGGGGGCTAAAAACATGCAGAAGGGCCTCTGCCTCTGGAGCCCTCTCTGGGAGGCTGCTCGGGGTGGAGGGTGGGGAGCTCTGACTGCTCAAGACCGGAAGGGGGGCCCGATGCTCCACAAGGCCCAGGGCGGGGTGGGGAGACAGGAGAGGAGAGACACTGATGCTTGGGACGACTGCCTCGAGGCAGCCCCATCTGCTCAGCTGCGCCCACTCACAGGAGGGCACCCAGAAACCAACGTGGAGGCGCTGAAGCCACCTGCCCGGCAACTTCATCTGTGCTAGTGACCTAGATTGCTTTCACAAGTTGATGCACGTTATAAATATAAAATCATATCTGCTACAAAGAGGACATATATTTGTACATCTTTACCCATATACATAATAACACAATTTACACATAATATCTTGGAGTGGGTCATCATGGAGAAGGGGTGTGGAGAGGTAAAAAGGTCCCTTCTCCCGCCCCTGCCCAGATCCTGCTCAAGGTCAGCTTGGACACTCAGTCACTGGGGCCCCTCTAGCTGACCGTGACGGGGCTGGTCTGGACACAGAGACTCAGCTGTGTAACTAAATGCTGACGGGGGTGTATACCCACGCACACACGCAAACTCAGGCACACATACAGACATCTGGGGAGAAAAGGAAACATCAAATTCCTCGCCCTTGGCTGTAGGCCTCTTCCCAGAGTTCTGAGCATCAGTGAGGGCCTCCCCCGCCTGAGAACAAGGTCTGCCCCTCACTGGCTCAGACTTGGGTGGGGGGAAGGGCTAGGAAACGGGGACAGAGGGGAGGGGCTGGGATTCTTCCGAAAACATAAGGCGTTTCTGACCTGTGATCCAATCCAACTATGTCACAAAAAAGCAACGGTGTTGGCTGGGGCTGGGAGCCAAGAGACAGCTGGTCCGCGTCGGGCAACGTGAGTTGAGACCCTGAGCCTTCCAGTTTCTCTGAAAGGGGCAGACAACCCTGTACCTCCTTTTCTGTCCTCTCCCAGAGCAGGGCCCATCCACATGTCATGGAATACTGAGATGGTCCCGGAGACCCCTCCAGAGACATGGAGTGGTGGACAGGCACGCCAGAAAGTTAAGACCTGGGCGGCGGGGGTGAGCTTTGTACAGAAGGAGTGGTTCCTGGCCGGGGTCCACGGCTCGCACAGTGGCCACAGTGATCAGATTGCCATCGGAGATGGGGATGGTCTGGGTCCCCAGCGGGAGACAGCACCTATCGGCGGTAGTGATTGGGGGCATCAGCAAACATGTACTTGAGTCTATACGCCTCGGCGAGGAGCAGCCCAATCTCTTCGTTGCCCCAGTGTATCGTAGGTAGGTTCTGTAGCAGCATAAGGAGACCCTGGAATGGGAGAAGGGACTTTTATCATTTCGGGGCTATAGACCAAGTTACCCCCAGGTCCTGGATTGGGGCCCCTCTCCTGGGCCACATTGCCCCAGGATATGGCCTCCCTCCTCCCAGGGAGCACACAGCCCTTGGCCCCTAGTCCACCTTCAGGAAGCCTTGAAAAGCCTCTGATGGGTCTCTGAGCCATTGACACCTACCACTTTAAAGATATTATAGGAGTTCCCATTGTGGCTCAGTGGGTTAGAACCCATCCAGCATCTATGAGGATGCAGGTCTATCCCTGGCCTTGCTCAGTGGGTTAAGAATCCGGTGTTGTTGCCGTGAGCTGTGCTGTAGGTGGCAGATGCCACTCAGATCCTATGTGGCTGTGGTGTAGGCTGGCAGCTGCAGTTCCAATTCGACCCCTAGCCTGGTAACTTCCATATGCTACAGGTGTGATTCTAAAAAGCAAAAAAAAAAAAGAGTTCCTGCTGTCCTGCTGTGATGCAACAGGATTGGAGGTGTATTGGGAGCTCTGGGATACAGGTTTGATCCTTGGTTTTGCACAGTGGGTTAAGGATCTGGCTACTGCAGCTGCAGCTTAGGTCACAGCTACAGCTCGGATCCGATTCCTGGCCTGGGAACTCTATATGCCAAGGGGCAGCCAAAAAAGAAAAATAAACAAATAAAAATATTATAGACAAAGATCACAATAAATGAGGAAATTTAAAAGAGAAAAATAATCACTCATCATCCAAATACACCTCCTCTTAATTTCCTTCTCAGTCTTTTTCCTTTTTTTCTTCCTTTTTAGGGCCAAACCTGTAGCATATGGAAGTTCCCAGGCTAGAGGCTGATCAGAACTGCAGCTGCCGGCCCACACCGCAGCCACAGCAACAAAGGATCCTTATCCTGCTGAGTGAGGTCAGGGATTACACCGCATCCTCATGGATACTAGAGGGGTTCTTAATCTGCTGAGCCACATGGGAACTCCCTTCTTAGTCTTTTTTCACATGCATATTTCTTTAAATAGTTGTAATCATATCATGACCTCACGAGTTTTTAATCATCTTTTTTAACTATAACTTTTGTGTTTTTCCACTCAGCCTTCAAAAAGCTTATTCTCTTGGAGTTCCCGTCATGGCACAGTAGTTGATGAATCTGACTAGGAACCGTGAAGTTCTGGGTTCGACCCCTGGCCTTGCTCATTGGGTTAAGGATCCGGTGTTGCCGTGAGCTGTGGTGTAGGTTGCAGACGCGGCTCGGATCCCAAGTTGCTGTGGCTCTGGCATAGGCCGGTGGCTACAACTCCGATTCGACCCCTAGCCTGGGAACGCCCTAAAAAGACAAAACAACAACAACAACAAACAACAACCAAAAATGCTTATTCTCAATGTTAGTAGTCCATCATGTGGCTATACTCTAGTTTACTAACTATTCCCTTTTACTAGATTTCCTTGTTTCCTTAATTAAAAAGAAAACCAAAATCCTTTATTGATAAGACTGTTGCATATCCCTTTGCAGTTGACATCTTTCTCCTAAACCCCAATGTTCACTTGGAATCACTGTATTTGTCCTCTGCCCTATTCTCCAAAGACTGTCCTCAACCTACCTGTCCAGCTTATCTCTCATCATCCCCAACATATATGCCTCATCCAGCCAGGTTTATGTGTGCCTCCAGGGTTTAATTTAGGTTGTTCCTTTCACTTGAAACACCTCCTTTTAACCTCTACCTATCTAAAGCCTATTCAGTTTTCAGAGCCCCAGTTGCTCAAACAGCTCCATGGAGAGAGGTTATTAAGGAGGATATTAGAATAAAAAATGAGTGGTTGTCTCTGTAATTTTGTTACTCATGCTGGTGCTCCTGCTCTATGTTCTGTCTCTCTTTCTGAACTAGATATTCTTAATTTTTCTGATTATAAAAGCAATAGTAGCAAGATAAAACCCAGAGACATAAAGAGAGACTGACAGATTTGATGTGACTTTGAAAGCTTGATATGTCAAGAGGCACAAAAACAAGGTTAAAATGTAAGAAACTGACTGTAAGAAAATTTAGCACTTATAAAAGACAAAAGGTGGGAGTTCCCGTCGTGGCGCAGTGGTTAACGAATCCGACTAGGAACCATGAGGTTGCGGGTTCGGTCCCTGCCCTTGCTCAGTGGGTTAACGATCCGGCGTTGCCGTGAGCTGTGGTGTAGATTGCAGACACGGCTCGGATCCAGAGTTGCTGTGGCTCTGGTGTAGGCCGGTGGCTACAGCTCCGATTCGACCCCTAGCCTGGGAACCTCCATATGCCGCTGGAGTGGCCCAAGAAATAGCAAAAAGACAAAATAAAATAAAATAAAATAAAGTGCAATTCTATTTCTTGAGGACATATTTCACTGACCCAGAGCCAGCTCCTGCCATCGATGGAAGGGGCGTGGAAGGAATGATACTCGTAACCTCATCCAGAACATAAGCAAGAAGATTCCAGGGCCCTGGAGCCTCAGTGAGACGGAGGGCTTCAAGTGATGGTCCCCCGGCATCACTGTAAGTGGCTCCAACCAGGCTGCAAGAGCTGAATCGATGGCAGTAACTCTCAGAAATACATGGGCCTAAGCCTCATTCCTACAGTTTGGGATTCTAAAGACCTGGGATGGGACCCCCATGGCCCACAACTTTCACAAACGCCTCCAGTGATTACAGCAGGCAACCAGGTTTGGGGTAACCTTTAGAAGGATTAAAAGGCCCTTGAAGGAATAAAAGCACTCTTGGGATGCAGGTCTAATAGGGAGGTCCCAAGGAAGGGAACCTCTAGATGTCACACTGAGTGACCTTTCATTACATAAAGACAGATCTGTAAAATGGAATACCCTGCATCCAACCTATTATTTTAATGTTTTTACAATTTTTGCACAAACATGTACTCATGTAATGTGCAAAAAATACAAAAATGGGAGAAATTACGCCAGAGCCACAGCTACATGGGATCTGAGCTGCGATGGTGACCTACACCACAGCTCAGGGCAATGCCAGATTCTTAACCCACTGAGCGAAGCCAGGGATCAAACACGAAACCTCATGGTTCCTAGTCAGATTCGTTAACCACTACACCATGACCAGGAACTCCTGGAGCTATACTTTTTGATATTATAGAACATCCACTATATTTTGTAAGTGATAAAAAGATGTTACAAAGTATATAAAATGTTTCCATTAATGATTATGTACATACAATATGTATTTATTCATATAAATTTGCATGGCCAAACGTCTTGGAGATATATCATGGTAAGATTTCAGGTACTTTTTGGGTTTTTTTACTGTTTTTTTTCTAGTTTTTCTATAATGGTTATAAACACATAATTGATAAGCAAGAACAACCAACGAAGGGGTGATGTCTCTAGAATAGTCTTTGCTAAGACAGCATCTACCTGTAGTTTTCAATTCTTTCAGTCTTGCTAGAAACCTACCAGAAGCCTTGAAATAATTCTGCCCCTGACCAAATTACCTCCCTACTCCCCCAAGGCAGTGAGGCTTAGGTGTGAGGAACCATTCTGCCACCTGGTGGCTATACCCTGGAACTGCACCTCCCACACAGTGCTGTAAGAAGGTGCACAGATGAAAGAATTGCCGAGGAAGAGGAGGACCATGAAGGATGATCATCACAACGGTAGTTATCATTTATTGAGTGTTCACTGCTCACCAGATGAGGTTCTGTACATGCACTCTGTATTACCACATTGAACCCTCTCATCAACTCTGCGAGGCACACATTATTACCTCCACTTTACAGACAAGGAAACTGAGGCACAGAGGTCAATGGACTTGCCTGGAGTCACAGAGTAGTGCTGGGTTGAGATGTGAACCCAGGCAATCATGTTCTACAGTTTCTGCTCACAACCACTAAACTATATACTGCATGCCTGGAGTAAGAAGAGAAGCGGGGCGTGATGGAGGAGAAATGAAAAGAGAAGTCATAAGGAAGTCTGGAAAAGCTGATTAATTCTACTCGGTAATAAGGGCCAAGAACAATCAAACATAGCATGTGTAGGAGTTACCGTGTGGCGCAGCAGAAACGAATCCAACCAGGAACTACAAGGTTGCGGGTTCCATCCCTGGCCTCGCTGAGGAGGTTAAGGATCTGGCATTTCCGTGAGCTGTGGTGTAGGTCACAGACTTGGCTCAGATCCCACGTTGCTGTGGCTGTGGTGTAGGCCAGCAGCTGTAGCTCTGATGCGACCCATAGCCTGGGAACTTCCATAGGCCATGGGAGCGGCCCTAAAAAGCAAAAAACAAAAAACAACAAAAAACATAGCACGTGTAGTAATTAATAGTAAAGGAACTTAAAAGTTCACATTATATACCATTAAACATTTATATTGTGTGCAGAATCACCTAGCAATACCGGAACATTCTTTGCAAAAGTAGTGTACTCAGGCATGTAAAAATACTTTCCTAGTCAAATAAGGTGGTTTTTTTTTTTTTTTTTGTCTTTTTAGGGCTGCACCAGCAGCATATGGAAGTTCTCAGGCTAGAGGGGTCAAATCGGAGCTGTAGCTGCCGGCCTACACAGCTCACAGCAATGCTGGATCCTTAACCCACTGAGTGAGGCTGGGGATCGAATCTGCGTCCTCGTGGATACTAGTCAGGTTTATTATCACTAAGCCACAACAGCAACTCCCTCAAATAAGTATTTTGAAATAAATTTCTCTTGTTTTGAGAATCAGCGAGGTAGCAAAACACTTCCCTTGGTTTCAATTACTTTCAAAAACATGTCCTTGTATGTAAATTTTCTCAGAGTCAAACTTATTCATAGGCCCCTGGAGTCCACACACCTCATAGGTTTAGCAAGTTTCCCCTGTTTTGTTTACGTGTTGCAGAGCTGAGCCCCTGCCAGCTTGCTCATTGTGGAAGATCTCTAGTTCCCAGGGTTGCCTCTGAACCCTTCTTCAGGACAGGACTCAAGCTGGCAATTTACTGGATCCCTGTGAAGATGGGGCCTACGTTTGGGCAACGTTCTACAATCCTAGGCTTGAGTTCCTGCACAAGTGGTGGGTGGAAGCCATCTGGCTCAGGGGATTTATTTACATTTGGTTTGTTATTTAGGGCTGGAACATCCCCTAGGCTTAGTGCTATTTCATTGACTAACTCTGACCTGTCTCCACAAAAGTCACTTTCAGGGTGACAGGAAATCTCGCCAAGGTTTTCTTCTACAAGATGAAAGCAAAGGATTCTGACACCAGGTGCTACTCTGGTTTAGAGCATCAGCTGGTCCTACCAACTCCCTTGCCAGTTCAGTGCCCTTTTTATGTATTTAAAAGAACTTTGAATATCAGTCTTGGAGTTCCCTGTACAGAGCTTCTCAACATCACTTCTGAGCCATCTGAGGGCTTCCTGGCACCTACCCAGACATCTCTGTGAGGTCCCTTGTTCTTTTCCCAAGGGGACTTCTCAAGCTGTAGGTGACCAGGCATTTGCTTAGGTGGCTCTTCTGACTTACATAAAATAATGTATTTAGGAAATTATTATCTCCATTCTACAGATGAGGAACTGGAGGCACAGAGGTTAAGGAACTTGTCCAAGGTCACAGAGTAGTGCTTGGGTGGGATGTGAACCCGGGCTTCTGTTCATAACCACTGTACTACGGCCTGCTTGTCTCAAGTAACAAGGAGAGAAGCAGAGCATGATGGAGAAGGAATGAAAACAAGAGAAATCACAGAAAAGGCTGTTTGAAGGAAATCTGGAAGAACTGATTAATTTTACTGTGAAACGGAGGTAATAATTTCCTCGATCTATTATGTCATAGTTGAACAGTTTTCAGGCTTCCTGTGGGCTACTTTGTTCTAAATTTTTCTTTTCTTTAACATAAATTATTCTTTCTTTTTGGCCGTGGTGTGCAGTGGCTTGATGTGGGATCTCAGTTCCCAGACCAGGGATTGACCCCAGGCTGAAGCGGTCAGAGTGCCGAGTCCTAACCACTAGACAGCGGGGACTCCCCGTCCCACCATCAGTGGCCTCATGACAAAGTGAACTACGTGCTCTTCTCCTACCAAGAGCTCTCCTGTTGTTTCTTTAAATTACTTTTAATGTGGCATAACTTGCATACAGGTACACAAATCGAAAGTGTATAGCGGGATGACTTTCCACATAAGTAACCGCCACCCAGACCAAGACGGAGAACATTTCCTGTGGCCAAAAGACTCACGTCCCTCCCCAGTCGATACTCTCTTTGCACCCGCTGACCTGACCTAAACCCTCAATTAATTTCGTCTGTTTTTGAACTTCATGCAAATACTGTCCTACAACCTTATTTCCAAAATCATCATGACACCTTTAAATATATTTTAGTGGCAAAAAAACTAGCTTAACTGGGGATCCTTGGAGAAGTGGTTGATTCCAACGTTGGGGCAAAAAAAAAAAAAAAGATAAGCTGGGATCATTTTGTGGTGTCAGAAAGTAAAGAAATGCTTTAAAAATAATGGAGTCAAAGGAGTCGACTTACAGGAGCACCCAAGGGCCAAAGCTGGGACAATGTGAACAGAAAAAAATAAATAATGACGGTGTTGGAGTTGCCTAATGACCTAGTGGTTAAAGATTCAGCATTGTCACTACTGTGGCTTGGGTTGGATCACTGGCCCAGGAACTTTAACGTTCTGCAAGCTCGGCCAATAAATACATAAATAAATACAAAGAAATTTCAGTGTCTCCCCAGAAAATACTTATTTTATTTTTTTGTCTTTTTGCCTTTTAGGGCCACGCCCATGACATTTGGAGGTTCCCAGTCTAGGGGTCCAATTGGAACTGCAGCTGCTGGCCTATGCCACAGCAACACCAGATCCTTAACCCACTGAGTGAGGCCAGGGATCAAACCCGTGTCCTCATGGATGCTAGTCGGGCTTGCTAACCGCTGAGCCACGATGGGAACGCCTGAAGATACTTATTAATTACCTAGGGTTAAACAGCAACTGTACAGTGGAGAAGCCTGGTAGACCCGCCTACACCAAGCGGTCAGGGCAGCAGTAACGACAGGACAAGACCATGCGCCTCCGGGATGGCACATCACCTCTGTGGTTTCTTCACTTTGAAAAGGATGACCTTCAACTGCACCACGAGTAAGGCAACTCCAAAGTAAGGAACATTCTACAAGCTAATTAACCAGTACTCTTCAAAAATTTTGAAAATTTTCTTCGTCATGGAGGACAAAGAAGAGAAGCCTGGTCCAGAAAAAGGACATTAATGGAGAAACTGGTAAAACTCAAAGACTGTAAATGAGTAACACTATATCAGAACAAAATTCCTGGTTGGTTAATTGCAGCATGGTGTTTAAGATGTAAATATTGGAGTTCCCGTTGTGGCGCAGTGGTTAATGAATCTGACTAGGAACCATGAGGTTGCGGGTTCGATCCCTGCCCTTGCTCAGTGGGTTAACCATCTGGCGTTGCCGTGAGCTGTGGTGTAGGTCGCAGATGCGGCTCAGATCTCGCGTTGCTGTGGCTCTGGTGTAGGCTGGTGGCTATAGCTCCGATTGGATCCCCGGCCTGGGAACTTCCATATGCTGCGGGAGCAGCCCAAGAAATGGCAAAAAGACAAAAAAAAAAAAAGATGTAAATATTAAGTTGATATTAACATTTTTATAAGTGTAAAATTATTTCAAAATAAAAAGTTAAAAAAGGGAATCGAGATGAAACTTTAAAATATGTGGCTTGAAGGGGGAAAAGAGTCCCATTGTTATTCTATGGGTTATTGCAGAAAGACCTCAAATCCCATCGGATAATCAAAGATGCTACCCAGTAAAGAACACCTCAATGTCTAGCAAAGTTTTAAAGTCATAGACTATTTTTTGTTTGTTTTTGGTTTTTGGCTGCAGTGACGATGCCCGATCCTTAACCCAGTGTACCACAAGGAGACTCCTAAAGTCACAGACTATTGTCCTATGCTCTGCTGATACTGTGAATTGCTGAAAGCCATCTGGGAATCACCTTCACCTCCCTGAGCTAATCTGGGAGGCACTTTTATTTCACATGACAAGGCCCTCCGTGCCTGGCTCGTGAAAACCAATTAGACCTCATGCTCCACCTCAACCATGTTATCTAAAGTGATAGCTCACGATGCACATGGCCAGTCCAGCCCCTTGTCCTCATCTATCCCAGGATATCACACACTCTGCTGGCTGGCAGAAGCCAATGCTCTCTACCCGCTGCCCACAGCCTCGGCCCCACAGCTAGCGCCTACTCAGAGACCCCCTTTACCCCTTTCTTCTGAAGCCCTTCCTTGGGCAAGTCAGTCCTTCCTGCCTTTCCATCTATCAGCTGAAAGCACCAATTACAGAGTGGGTCTGCCCAGGGCCATGCGGGGTGCCGCTGCTCTAGAGAACACCCAGGGTAATAGCCAGAACTCAGAAAAGCATCCACCTTCTCTGGCTTCCCCCGCTCCCACTTTTAAAACAAATACATGCCCCTCAAAACAAACAAACCATCCCTCAGTTCAGCAAAGCACAGAGCCCACTGCCGTCCTCATGACCAGGAACCACGCCCAGGCCTCTCTCTGCAGACCTCGGCGCCTGCCGTCTCTCTCAATCCCCACTCCCCGTCCCCTCTCCTGGGCCTCCCACCACCTGACACATCACTGACACATTCCCGTCCCCACCCCAGGCTTCCAGGATGCGGCGTGCCCACCTTGCTCGCTCACCTCTCTTCCGTGGTCTCCTGTGCGGAGGGTGCCTTGGGCCCTCCTCACTCTGTCCGCTCACAGCTCCTTAGGAGCTCACCCTGGCTTCAAGGACCTCCAAGCTGAAGGCTCCTAAACCTATAAATGTCCAGCCCAGCCTTCTCACTTTTAACTCCAGACTCAAGATTTATTCTACCCAGCCACGTCTAATGGCATTTAAAATACTACACACCCCAAGATGACCTCCTGACCTCCGTCCATTAACCTGCTCCTCCTGCAGCCTTCTCACAAACTGAAGTCACCCTGACTCGTCCCTGGTCATCCTCCACACCCAATTCCTCAGGAATCGCTGCTGGCTCTACTGACAGAACATATCCAAGATGAGGCCACTTGTCACACCTCCCTCCCACTCCAGCCTCAGGCCTCACCTGGAGGCCTCCTGGATGGCCTGCCTGCCTCCACCCTTGCCCACACCTGCAGGCTACACAGAAGCCAGAGCATCCTCTGAAACCCCAAGCAGACCATGCCCTCCGTTGCTCAAGATGTCTCACGGCTCCCCTTCCACACAGAGAAAACCCCAAGTCCTTATTCTGGCTACGAGGTCTTCATGATCTGGGTCCCTTGTGACTCTTCTGGCCTCACCTCTTCCACTCTTCCCTTGGGCCACTCTGCTCCAGGCCACACTGGCCACCATCATGGTTCCACAAAGCCCAGGCACATGGTGACCTTACGACCTTTGCAGGGTGCTTCCTGCTGCCTGGACACTTTCCCCCCAGCTGTCCACATGTCTCATACCCTCACCTGCCCCCAGCCTTTCCGTGTCACCTCCTTTATCCAGCCTCTGCTTTATTTGAATCTGTGACCTGTCCCTTCCTGACCACCTCATAATCCCTTTATCCTGCTCTACTTTTTTCCAAAAAAATGTATCGCCTTCTACTGTTCTTTTTAATTTACGACTTACCATGCTTCTGTTTACTCTAGTCTCTCCGCAATTAGCATGGAAGCTCTATAGAAGAGATGTGTGTTTTACTTCCAGTGGATCCCACTCCGGCAATGGCGCCCAGAACGTGGCAGACATTCAACTACAATGTCTTGTGGGCGATGACCCAAAGGTCTCTTAGACCCGCCCAGCACTATCTGGGCCCCACTGGCTCCCGCCAACTGGGAGGGCAACCTCTTCTGAGCGTCCTTTCCCTTCCTCTTCCCAGCCAGGTACCTTCTATCCACAGGGCCCCACTTGCGGGGTAACTCCCACTCTGACGCTCCCCCGCAGCCCAGGCTGAGGTCCGGGCCACTCACCTGAAAGTCCTCCTCATCCAAGATCTCTTTCCTCCACTTGATCAAGAAAGCTGCACACACGTAGAGATGAAAGTGGGAGAACCCTTCTGGTTCGGACTGGGAAGGGAAAAACAGAGTCAGGTCTGCAAGTCCTGACCCAGAGCTGGCTCCGCGCCCTCGGGTCCAATCCTTCCGTGAGGTGCAGATGCCCCACGCCTGAGGCTACGGCAGACACAGGGGAAGGAAGGAAGGGGGGAACTTCTGAGCCCTGCGCTGCACGGGGCTGGGCGCTCGGGGCGGCCTGGCGAGGGAAGGGCGGGCAGTGGGGGGGGGGGTCTCCTCTTACCTGGTATGTGTCCCACAGGCGGATGGTGCAGCGAAGGGGGAGCTCCCGCATGAGCAGGTTGTTCATCCAACGGAAAGCAAACTGTAGGTATTCGACCTCGTACCTCCTGAAGTGATTATGTACCTGCTCTGAAACAGCAAGTGTCATTGGCCCCCGAGCGCAACCTAAGGGATCAGTCTCACGAGCCAAAAAGGCCGTTTCCATGTCTTTTCACACACCCCTCCCCGCGCACCCCGGCTCCACTGGGGAGGTCAGATGCAGAGGGGCCACCCTGGCAGCTGACTATCCTTCGTGTCTGACTCCCCACCTCACAGCAGCGGCGCATGGCTGACCCAGCCTCGCCTGCGGCAGAGCTATTTTAACATCCCAGTGATGTCCCTTTGCGGGGTGCTCGAGCCACAGCAGGAGACAGAAAGCTCACATGGCTGCCTGACCTTGTTACTTAGAGAAGGAGCCAGAATGGAAAAGAACGTGGGGGTCACCTTGGCCACCGGCACCGCCAGAATTCCTCTTTGGCACTCCTGACAGATGGCGGGGGCAGGGACGCCAGCAGCTAGTCACAGAGGTTCTCTGACTCCACTCAGGGGGGGCCTCTCCCGTGGACATAGGGATGCGCCCCATTCAGACCCCGCTCCCTCCCACTCCCACCCGTGAGGCAGCAACAAACAAACCCAACCCTGCTCTACATCACGGCTTAGTGGGACTTGTTTCCTCTTCCATCACTCCCCTGCCACGTTTCCCAACCTACAAAATAGGGATAATCATTCATGCCTCAGAAAGTTTGGAGGAGGAGAAAATGAGACCCTAAGAGTGCTCACAACAGCCCCTGGCTTGTGGTACACACTTAATACCACTTTTGAAGGAGTAACTATCGACAATGGTTATTTGGGGGGGGGGGTTAGAATTTAAGGAGGAGGATTTTTACTTTTTATTTTGTGTTTTTCTGAGTTGTCTGAGTTTTTGTAATGAGCAAGATTTACTTCTATAATTCCAAGCATAAAGATGTATATATTTACAAACCACTACCCTAAAGTACTATGCCTTTATTTATCAGGTAGTTATGAGGGCAGAAGAAATGAGGACAGGCCAGCAAATGGCAAAAACCATAGCCCAGGCCCCCTAGAACCTGCCCTGTCAGACAGCCTAGAAGGCACGGGATGAGGATCCGAGGGAGGGAGGCGAGAGAGCTGGAGGTGGGCCACGCACAGCCCTAACTGCTGGGTCAGGGCAACAGGGCAAAGAGGAACAAAGCATCTCATGTCCAAGGTATGGGGGGAAAATAGTAAATAAGCAAGCAAGCTGGGAAGACTGAAATCCTAAGTCCTAAAAGGAAAATGGAACGAGTAAGTGGAATCAGGGGAGGTTTTCCTGGAAAGAGAACCCCGGAAAGGAGAGAGAGATGCAATCTCTCCAGGGGGAGTGGAGGGTGGGTGGGGATGCTTTAGTGAGACTGAAAACCAGAAACTGGGGTTTATTAGTTGTAGAGTAATTGGTGGGGTTAATTGGTGCTAGAGATCCCACTTAACAGGAGACCGCAAGGCGATCTTCATGGAACTTAATTCCGACTTCTCTCCCTGGGCCTCAGCTGCTTCTTCAGTCAACAGCAGGGCTTCCTGAACTGCCTTGAGTTCTAACCTCCAGGAACCCACACCAGAGCCAAGGACTTTCTGTAAGGCTCCTGCTCCTCGTTCTGCTCCCAGAAGCCACGTCTCCTATTTCCTGCCCAAGAGGTCACAGGGAGCCATGGAAAGTCCTGCTGGGGTATCAGCCAGACCTGAGGACCCTGTCCCAAGCCCAGGAGTCCTGAGTCACATCACAGCATGAAGGATGAGGTCAGACCACACAGACTTGATACTGAAAGCAGTGGAGAGCATGGGAGGAAGTTTTGGAGCAGAAGAGGGATATGACCAGAACAGTACCCTAGAAAGAGGGTGTGTGAGAGGGAAAGGGTATGGAGGGAGCAAATCCTTCTAGGAGGAAGCCATGAAAGCCAAGCATGGCCGGACCAGGGCTGTGGCCAGGGAAATCGAGAAGAAAGAGGGAATCTGAGAAGAGATGCTGAAGGAGGATTGATAGAACTCAGTGACAGAAAACTAAGGAGAAAAAAGAATGTGACCCAACAGCAGAGTTCTCACCTCACCTTCCTGCTGAAATGTGGAGGGAAGCTGGTGCTGCCAAGAGCAGAGTGAACTGGAGGAAAGGCTTGCGGCCAGGAAGGGGGCCGAGGGGACCACCCACAAACATCACTGGCTTGGGTCAGGATGGTACTGGGCTACGGCTAGAGAATGCCTCCTCTCAACCTACCATCGATCCGGCTGACGAGCTCTTCCAGAGCCTTGACCTTCTTTTGGATCCCCGGTTGTGCAAAGGTGTAGTTATCCTGCAAATGACACAGAGCTCAGGGTGAACAGGGACACCAAACAGTCATGCTACCACCCCCTCGAGTTCACTGAAATATGTGTAAAAGCACAAGCTGTCTTTGTCAAAGCTGGTGCCAGCGTTTGGGGGGACAAAGGAATCTTACAGGACTGCAGAGTGTGGGGAAACCTAACAGCGCTGGTGCTGTGGAGGCCAACTGCCCGGCCCCGGCGCCCAGTGGAAAGGAGAGGCACAGTCCGATGACAAGGGCAGGGCCATGGGGAGACTTCCTGAGGCTCCAGAGGACCCTAGACCATTGCCTTCTGAAAGCTGTACAGCAAGAGAAAGAGGTCAAGCAGAATGGGCCACAAAGGGGAGGGGCCATGCTGGGGCCGGGGCCCTGTCTGAGCAGAAGAGTAAGAAGGAGCCCAAAGGCCCACCCCGGGTGGCCCGCAAGGGCAGAGTGCCTTGCCTGGATCCCATCCAGCAGCTTGCTCATGCACCAGAAGCTGTCGGCTTCAATGCTTCGCAGCATGTCCTGAGACAAATTAGTCACGTCGAAGTTCTCCACGTCCTCTTCTGTAAAACAAAAGGGGAAGAGAGTCCAGGGGTCTTCTCTGAAACGTGGAGAGAGAAGGACGGAGTCTGGTGTATTCCAACAGGGTCTTTGAGGCCAGGAGAGAGCTGGTCTGATGTGATGCCAAAGACAGGGGCCTGCCCTCCTCCTCCCTTGTCAGGTGGGCCCAGTGTCCCAGGAAGGCCCTTGAGGATCTCATTAGGACACTGAACAGGCCATTTCTCACACCAGTTTCGATGGGTCCAACACATCTTTCTTTCCCACTGCATGTGTTCATTTAGTTTCAGGAGAAACACTTCAGGCCTCATGTTCAATGAGCTACATCCTGCCGCCTGGAGAGGGTCTGGAAAAATTCTCTGATTTCAGAAATTCAGTGAACTGTCTGGCACACTCACACTGGTGAGAACGGCTGGGATCAGGTAGCCTCCAAAGTTCATTTTCAAGAGGGAATCCCCCTTGGGCAGATCCATGGCCTCACCACTCAGAAGTGAAGATGAGAAGTTCCCATTGTGGCTCATTGGGTTTAAGAACCTGACTTGTATCCATGAGGAAGCAGGTGTGATCCCTGGTCTTACTCAGTGGGTTAAAGGATCCCACATTGCCATGAGCTGTGGTGTAAGTCGTGGATGTTTCTTGGTTCCCGCGTTGCTGTGGCTGTGGCGTAGGCCGGCGTCTGCAGCTTCAATTTGGCCCCTAGCCTGGGAACGTCCGTGTGCCCCAGGTGTGGCCCTCCCCCCAAAAAAAAGAAAAAAAAAAAGTGAGTGTGTGAAGGACCACAGCCCAAACCTGCGGGAGCTTCCAGGATTGAACTTCACCAAGTTGGTAGTTATTAAGCTGGGTTTTGCAAGACCTCAATCCTATAGGATACTCAAGAAAAAAGAGCTTCCACAGGCAAATATGGGTGAGAAATGTGGCACTACATGTCCTCATTCTGGAGAGTCACGACAATCACAGCACACAAAAGGATTTGAGAAGTTACCAGAAATTCTGCATTAAGCAAATCTCCTTAACCTTGCTTATCCAGCATCTCCCTGGCTTCTTTAGCCACAGGACCTCTTTTGGCTTCTCATGGAAACCCCACACTAAGTGACGGGAGTAAGTCTGAGATGCAAGTGGGGAGAACACAGGAGTCCCCTAGGAACCTGAAGAAGGAAGAGGACCTGTGATGTTTCCTTCTGCCAGAGAGAGTGGACAAGACAGGCCAGGCCGTCTCAACCCCCAGGCCCCACGTGCTGGTCAGAGGTCACACGTGGGTTCTGGGCCAGAGGCAGCTTATGTCCTTGCAGCCCTGTTTTGAAAACAGGATGTCCCCTGCAGTCCCTGGTGCTGCAGAGACACAGGCAAGGGACAAAATGCCTTCAGAATGCAGCCCTTTCGTTTATGAGAATTATTACTCTATTAAGTCCTACAACTGGACCTTCTTGGGACAATGTGTAACACCCCTCGGATTCTCATCCTGTATAAACAGTGCTTTTTAATAAGACACCCAAGGGCTGTAAAAATCCTTTTGGGGAGGATGGGGTGTTTTGTCAGAAAAGCTATGACCCTGGCTGGGAACAATGTAAAAGTCCATAGTTAATACAAGTAAAGTGCTAACAGTGCTTGGCTCACAGTAGGCGCAATATAATTTATTTTAGATGAAGTTTATTAGGAATTCGTAAGGACATGGGAAAGCGCGTCACAGTGTAAAAGGAAAAGAGTAAGGTACAAAATTATTTATGGTATATTCTCAACTAGTGTACATACAGTATTTATGCGTTTATATAAGCACAGAGGAAAGACAAAATACATCACAAAGGTTTACAGTGCTTATTCCCCAGGTGGCAGGGATACGAATTTTTATTTTCTTTAAGACTTACTACTCAAAATTTCTACAATAAGCATAATTTTTATAGCCAAGAAAAAATGCACATTATTTTAGAAAAAAAGGGGGCTGCAATCGACTACATCTTCCTTTTACCACCACCACACACACAAAAAGATTCTATAATACAATACTAAGCCTGCAGAAATGGAAGACTTTGGATAACATGTAAAGGTCCATTTGAGAAACCCAAACAAAAAATCCTCCCAGGAAATACTATCTTGGAGTTCCCATCGTGGCTCAGTGGTAACGAACCCGACTAGCATCCATGAGGACTTGGGTTCGATCCCTGGCCTTGCTCAGAGAGTTAAGGATTTGGCATTGCCTGTGAGCTGTGGTGTAGGTTGCAGACGTGGCTCAGATCCTGTATTGCTGTGGCTGTGGTGTAGGCCCGGGACGACAGCTCCAACTGGACCCCTAGCCTGTGAACCTCCATATGCTGTGGATGCGGCTCTAAAAAAAAAAAAAAAAAGAAATACTATCTTTTTTTTCCTAACACTCATTACATAGTGGGGTTTTTTTGGGGTGGGGGGAGGGCGGTAGCCATATGTATTAGTAATTTAATTAAATGATACTGGGCTCTAAGACCCAGCTCAGAATCTCCCTTTAGGAGTTCCTGTCGTGGAATCCGACTAGGAACCATGAGGTTACGGGTTCGGTCCCTGCCCTTGCTCAGTGGGTTAACGATCCGGCGTTGCTGTGAGCTGTGGTGTAGGTTGCAGATGCGGCTCGGATCCTGCGTTGCTGTGGCTCTGGCGTAGGCTGGTGGCTACAGCTCTGATTGGACCCCTAGCCTGGGAACCTCCATATGCCATGGCAGCGGCCCAAGAAATAGCAAAAAAAAAAAAAAAAAAAAGAATCTCCCTTTACTTTTTGCTTCATGTTTTGTTGCTAAGACCCTTCTTTTTTTTTTTTTGTCTTTTTGCCATTTCTTTTTTTTTTTTTGTCTTTTTGTTGTTTTTATTGTTGTTGTTGTTGTTGCTATTTCTTGGGCTGCTCCTGAGGCATATGGAGGTTCCCAGGCTAGGGGTTGAATTGGAGCTGTAGCCACCGGCCTACGCCAGAGCCACAGCAACGCGGGATCCGAGCCGCGTCTGCAACCTACACCACAGCTCACGGCAACGCCGGATCGTTAACCCACTGAGCAAGGGCAGGGACTGAACCCGCAAGCTCATGGTTTCTAGTCGGATTCGTTAACCACTGCGCCACGACGGGAACTCCCTTTTTGCCATTTCTTGGGCCGTTCCCGCGGCATATGGAGGTTCCCAGGCTAGGGGTCGAATTGGAGCTGTAGCCACTGGCCTACACCAGAGCCACAGCAACATGGGATCCGAGCTGCATCTGCAACCTACACCACAGCTCACAGGCAACGCCAGATCCTTAACCCACTGAGCAAGGCCAGGGATTGAACCCGCAACCTCGTTAACCACTGAGCTACGACGGGAACTCCTGCTAAGACCCTTTTACATTGCTGTACATACCACTAGTTCCCGCCCCACAGAAGCCACCACCCCTTTACACATCTGTCCCCCAAGGATGGACACCCAGGTGCAACTCCCACTACCGCAAACAATGGCCTGAGGAACCCATACAAGGGACAAAGAGCCTGGGTCCCTGAGCAGAAGGGGGAGCACAGCTGCCACACGAGCCCTTTGCTGTCAGACAGAATAGCATGGAGATAAGAGCACAGACTCTGGAGCCAGACCTCACAGCTCAAAACCTGACTCTGTCACTCTTGAGCTATGTGGCTTTTGGCAAATGGCTTCACCCTCTGAGCCTCAAAACCTCATCTGGTAAGGTGATGATATCCTCCCAGGGTCAGTGGACATTATAAGGATCAAACAAGTTAGTACATGGAAAGTGCTAACAACGCCTGGCACAAAATGAGAATTATGTATATCTTAGCTAGTATTACTGTTATTAAATGAGGAACAAGTAAACTTTTACCTTCTGTAGGGTGCTGTCATGTTAGATCTCTGTTATTCGTAGTCAAACCCAACTTAATTCTAAACATAAAACACACTTTTTTTTTTAAATGGCTGCATCTGCAGCATATGAAGTTCCCAGGCTGGGGGTCAAATCGGAGCTGCAGCTGCCGGCCTACACCACAGCCACAGCAATGCAGGATCCAAGCCGCATCTATGACCTACACCACAGCTCAAGGCAACACCAGATCCTTAACCCACTGAGCAAGGCCAAGGGAAAAAACCAGCATCCTCATGGATACTAGTCGGGAAATACAATGGGAACTCCTACAAACATATCTTAAAAATAAAAGTTGGGGAGTTCCTGTAGTGACGCAGTGGAAATGAACCTGACTAGGATCCGTGAGGTTTCAGGTTCAATCCCTGGCCTTGCTCAGTGGGTCGGGGGATCCAGTGTTGCCATGAGCTGTGGTGTAGGTCCCAGACGCAGCTCGGATCCTGCGTTGGTGTGGCTGTGGTGTAGGCCAGCAGCTGTAGCTCTGATTCAACCCCTAGCCTGGGAACCTCCTTATGCTCCAAGTGCAGCTCTAAAAAAGCAAAAAAAAAAAAAAAAAGTCAGGCGTTCCCATTGTGGCTCAACGGTTGCCAACCCAACTAGTATCCAGGGTTTGATCCCTGGTCTTGTTCAGTGGATTAAGGATCCAGCATTGCTGTGAGCTGTGGTGTAGGTTGCAGACATGGCTCGGATCTGGCATTGCTGTGGCTGTGGTGTGGGCTGGCAGCTGCAGCGCCGATTCAAGGTGGGGGCTCTTACTTCCCCACATCCTGTCCTTGTTCCTGGCCTGGCCGCTAGCTCTTTGCTTTTCAAAGGCAGAGGGAGAGCTCACCAGCACTTCAGGGAGTGGGAGGAGAGTTTAATTCTAGTGTTCTGCCTGCTGGGAGGATAAAATTCACACATTCAGTCAAAAACTGTGAGCTGAGTGCACCAGCAAAAAGCAGCAGAAAAAGGGAGGCCCAAATGCTCTCTGAAGGGCTTCATTTAGCATAAACAGTCTGTTCAAAAGGATCATTAAACGTCCCACTTGAGAAAATTCAACATATAATTGAAGCTGGAACGGGAAACTGTGCCAGCCACGCGGCCTCAAACGAGGGCAGCGTCTCTGGTTGTCATTACGGAGCATTCGGCAGCCAGGGCTCAGATGTGAGGGAATGAGATTTTAAGGGTATTTTATGGCTGTTTTAAGAGGCAAAGCATCCACAAAGAGGAAACCCAAAAGCTCTTTATAAAAATCAAATTGCCCACCCCGGGCTTGACAAGAACATGCTGTCAAGCTCGGCATTATTAGCTGATAAAATGTACCTGAGTGGTGGCCCCAGTCTAGAGTTTACTTTTCAGAGAACTCCAGATCTCAAAAACTCCCCAATGGCTTGGGAGGGAAGGGCTGGCTTTGCTTAAACTGGCTGGAGTAACCTGTCCATTTGCTGCTGTAGGCATTTCTCAGGAACCATCTGTGATCGAAGGGCAATTTCCAGATCTGGGGATCTCTTGGGTCAGAATTAATCAGTCCAACAGGCAGGCACAAGAGGATTCAAGGCATCAGACTTAAAACAGCCTCTATTTCCCAAGGCCTCTGGCTTACCCAATTCCCATCTTTTTTTTTTTTTTTAAACTGGACTCATAAAAATACCTTATATAATATCTTCTGATCATAAAAGTAAACCAATTGAGAAAAAGAAAAATATAAATCTTTTTCAGCCACATATCTAAAGAACCTCATAAGGAGTTCCCATCTTGGCACAGCGGAAACAACTCCCACTAGGAACCATGAGGTTGTGGGTTCGATCCCTGCCCTTGCTCAGTGGGTTGACGATCCGGCGTGGCCGTGAGCTGTGGTGTAGGTCCCAGACGTGGCTCAGATGTGGCATTGCTATGGCTCTGACGTAGGCCAGCAGCAACAGCTCTGATTAGACTCCTAGCCTGGGAGCCTCCATATGCCGTGGGTGAGGCCCTAAAAAGACAAAAAACAAACAAAAAAAAGAACCTCATAAAACAAGAACTATCTTATCCAGGAAGTTCCCCGGTAGCTTAGCAGTTAAGGATTTGGCATGGGTTTGATCCCCAGCCTAGGAACTTCTGCATGCCATGGGTGTGGCCAAAAACAAACACACAAAACATCTAAAAAACAAAACAACAAAAATATTTCATCCAGAAAAACACAGTTTTAAGGGAAGTATCAGGGAAATCATCTGATCACCTGTATGTAATAATTTTTAAGTGTTTCAAGTGCTACAGAAACTTATCCTTGGGTGTTATTCCTCTGGCATTTTCAGGCAAGTATTTGATGGCAGCAGGCAGGACAAGGCCACAACAGCCGACCATGGACAAGGTGGAGGGGCCCCTCGGCTAAACCCAGAAAAGTCAAACCACCTGACCAAGAAAGGACAGTGAGGAGAGCTGGGAGGTCAGAGGGGGAGACGATGTCCAGGGTTCCTACAGAGCAGAGACCCAGAGCGAGATGGTTCTGTTTCATGAGGACCACGTTCCAGACCCTGTGAGAGGAGATGTGCTGTTTCAAAGATACAGAGAAGCAGCTGACCACGGAGTCCCTCCTGACCCCATGCCTGTCTGTCAGGATAGTGACTAAGAGGTAAATGTTAACTCCGAATGATCGCTGGCTGTCCATTCCTCACTGGGGGGTAGCCTGGCTAAAATTATTTTAGGGAGTTCCCTGGTGTCCTAATGGTTAAGGACTGGGCATTGTCACTGCCGTGGCTCATGTTCCATCCCCGGTCAGAGGACTTCTGCAAGCCGAGGTTGCAGCCAAAAAAATTAAAAAAGAATAAAATAAAATAAAATTTAAAAACCACCAAACCACCAAATTGTCTCTACTTTCCTGAGGTTCCTGTATGCTATTTAACAAACATTAGTGGCTGCTGGTTAACTCAGCCTCTTGTGCTGGCTACAGGACCCCAGACTACATGAAGATTCAGGTTATGGGGGCAAGGCAAGGGCTGGGTCCAGCCCACACTTCACCTTCTAGGATCTGCCCAAAGACCGCCACAGAGACAGGCAGCATGTCACCCAGATGCTGTGTATGTGAATAGACTCTGGGGACAGCCAACATCAGCTGCCCAGAGGCTCCTCACAGAGGCTCAAACATCTTGGGTAGGTTGGCACCTCAATTTCTCCTCTGTTACCATTTCTCACTCACTCCTGGGTCAGCTGAGAAAGGGTGAGTGACATGCATGTGCCACCTCACTGCCCAGGTCTTAGAGTCCCAGAGGGGACAAGCCACAACAGCTCCTTGGAGAACTTCCCTCCTTCATGACAGGAATCCCAACACTGGACATCCTCCCCAATACACACACTGCTCTCAACTGGCAGCTGAAAGTGACTCAGTTCAGCACTCTGACTGGGCGTCCCCACATTATGACTGTTGCTGGAACGAGCCTTAAATATTCCTCGGCCGTCCATCACACATGAGGCTGCTCCAGCTATGAAGACAGGGCCAGGAGGCATCTTGAGGAAAGGGGTAGAGTCCCAAACAGGGTGAGCGCTACAATCCAGCATCAGCCCCACTCCGCAGGTCCCTCCAAACCAACAACATTACAATGGAAAGTGGGATGTCCCTTATAATACAACTCAATGTACATA
The DNA here is from genome assembly GCF_016906955.1 of Phacochoerus africanus. NCBI lineage: Eukaryota > Metazoa > Chordata > Mammalia > Artiodactyla > Suidae > Phacochoerus > Phacochoerus africanus. The sequence goes on along the minus strand of NC_062552.1, from coordinate 34,107,999 downwards.
CAGCTTAGTGATAGGCAAAACCGGTCGAGGCGTCAGAAGTCAGTAAGACAGCTACCCTTGTGGGACTGAGGGGAAGGCCTAGAAGGGAACGAAAGGGGACTTCTGCAACGCTGGGAATGTTCCATATGAGTGCTCACTGCTCAGGGGACATTACTGGGCTGTGAGCATATACATACTTCTTAAAATTTATGTTGTACCTCAGTACAAAGTTTATATTTTAAAAGGAAAAGAGGGAGCTCCTGCTGTGACGCCACGGGACTGATGGCATCTTGGGAGCACTGGGATGCAGGTTCAATCCCCGGCCCAGCCCAGCACAGTGGGTTGGGGATCTGGCATCGCCACAGCTGCGGCTCCGATCTGATCCCTGGCCCAGGAACTCCATATACCGTGGGGTGGCCAAAAAGGGAAAAAAATAAATAAGTAAAAGGAAAAAAGGAATGTCCTCTTAAGATAAGGAGAGACTATGGACGTCTGTCCGCTTTCATCTTTGGCCTCCACCCCTTGCCAGACGGGGAGGAAGAGCATCGGCAGGGGGGCTGTCAAGTGCGGAGTCAGATCTGAGAGCCTCACAACAGCCCAGGAGCAAGACCTGGTGACAGGGTCCACGGTACGCGGCATGTGGGGAGTTACTGACAACAACTCCTTTCTTCTGAAAACCTGAGTGTTAACCGGCAAAAATCAGCTGCGCGGCTCGCTCCCTCACCTCCTTCAGGTCTTTGTTCAGACCCAGTCTTCTCAGTGAGATCCCGGCTCACTAACTCTGTTCAAAACCTGCTCCAGCTCCTACTCTTGCCAACAGGTCATTCCATGTTATTGCTTTTCTCAGCAGCTCATTCTTTTTTATTGCTGGGTACTATTTCATTGTATGACTATCCATTCTCCTATTGACAGATATTTGGGTTGTTCCGGTTTTTGTCTATGTGAACAGAGTTGCTATGAATATTCCCGTACAGTCTTTTAGGGACTTTCATTTTCCTTGAATAAGTACCTAGAAGTAAAAGGCAGGGATTTTTGTCTGCTTTGTTTACGGTCGTATCTGCAGGGCCTAGAGCAGTGCCTGGCACGGTGTAATTCTCAATAAATATCTGCTGAATGAGTGATAGTACTTCATCTCCATCCCTTAGGAGAGAGAGAGAACTTCTGGCTAAGTGGGCAAGTATCAGAAGACTGCAATTCACTGCCCTCCAGTGGCCAAGCCCAGCAACGCTCCATTACTTCCTACATATCTTAAAAAGTTACGAAGTTTTCATTCTCTCACTTATCTAAACATGTATGGAATGCCCATTTTGGCCACCAAGATGAAAGCACTGGGAGTATAAAGATGTTTAAAATAGTTTCTGGCCTCAAAGAACCATACGGTCTGGTGACAGAGGGTAGGGGAGGGAAACACACACGGGAAGTGGTGTGGTAAGATCCTGCCAAGGCAAACGCACAGGGTTATGAAAAGAGTACCAGGGGGGTGGCAGGCACCGGGAAGACGTCTCAGGGCAGGCTTCCAGAGGAAGGGAGTCTTACGGGATGCACAAGGATTAGCCCAGGGGGTGAAGAAGTGGTACAGGATGAGGCTTTAGATTAAAAATGGCAATTTGGGATTTCTGAGTTTGAGAGGTGAGGCAGAAAGTAGAGCACAACAAGCTTGAGAATCTGGACATTTTAACCTGCAGGTGCTGGGACACTAGCGAAGAGTTTTAAGAGAGGAGCTGTACAGGCAAATCTGTGTTTAAATGGCGTGGAAGGTAGGTTTAAAGGGGAGAAAGACCAGAGGTGTGGAAACACACCTGGCCATCTCAGCAATCTGGGTCTATGCTAAAGTAGTCGTAGGAAGAACAGAGAGGGAAGTAGATTCAAGAAAAATTCAGGACAGGAAATCATCAGAACTTTGTAACTGATTAGATATGGAAGAATGAGAAAAAAAAATAGTGAATAAGTCACCATTTCTGACGTTAGTGGCAGGAAATGCTGGCAACTGAGAGAAAAGGGTGGCTGGGTCTGGGGAGGAGAGGCATTGGTCAAACACTGAGTCTGAGTAGCCTACGGAAACCAAAGCCTGCTGTTGTCCCTAAGTAACTGCCACCCCTTCCTCCTTGGTGGCCACCAGCCTACGCCACAGCCACAGCAATGCCAAATCGGAGGGGCATCTGCGACCTGCACCATAGCTCATGGCAACGCTGGATCCTTAACCCACTGAGCAAGGCCAGGGATTGAACCCATGTCCTCATGGATGCTAGTTGGGTTCGCTAACTGCTGAGCCACAATGCGAACTCCTACCTCCTGACGTTTAAGGTGAGAGAAATAAGCTTTTCTCTCTTGCTTAAGGCAGAGATATTTGAGGTTCTCCATCAATGCAGCCCAGCTAATCCTAACTGATCATCTAGGACACATCCAAGTGGAAATGTCACACAGGGAACACAAGTCAGAGGTGTGGGGAGGCTTTCCCTTCTGGGAGTTCCACTGCTCGCATGCTTCTAAGTAAAACCAGAAATGAAAATCCTGCTCTACTGCTTCATGCCGAGGAGAAGAGGGGGAGCCATCTGACAGTGTTTCATTTGTACTGAAAGAAATCACCAGGCGCCACTCTTCCTTTGAAAATAGGACAATCATGAGCCCCACGCTTCTATACGACCTCCTCATTCGCATCACTTAATAGTTGCTGTTAGGCAGCTTATTTTGGTGATGACCACAGACTTTCAATTACATTTCACCTTAATACACTACCTGCTAGATGAATAATCTAAGTCAAAAGGTTTTGGAGATGAGAATCTAGAGGTAATTCCACAGCCTCAGGAGTCACAGTCCAGAGACCATCTCCCCAGGGGTGACCCTCCAGCACTGTCACCTCTGGACCCAGACACAGTGGCTTATCCACTGAGGACCCACTTCTATGCAAGCAGCTGGTTTCAGCAGATAAAGCAGTGACTAGGGGGCTAGGCTAGCTATAAAAAAATTCTCTAGCAACCTGTGGTGGCGGGGGGGCGGGTGTCACTGGATCTCCCTCCCTATTTTCAACTACTTTAGAACAAACGACACAAAGCATGAAGCAAGCTCAGGTACTGATTTATAAAAGTAGTAACAGACAGAGGAGGAGATACGAGAGGGGCCAATGTCCTAGTGGCAATATCCCTGGCTCTATCACAGCACATCCTCCGTGCTGCAGCCCAGTGAGGTGGGGCAGTGGCGATACCTGCCCAGGATGATGAAGGCACAGCCTGGCCTGTTCCTCAGGTGAAGGGTATCCAAGGCTTCCTGCGGTAGGGAGGGTCATATCAGAGAGATCACCACAAAACACCCTTCACAGCAGCTGCCTGACTAGGATATGGCACTATTAGACAAGGGGAGAAAAGCAGCATTATTACTCAGACAAGAGAACTATTCTTGAAGCCCACAAACAATGCTGAATCTATGTTCAAGAAAGGTCTCGAGGCTGCACAGAAGTCTATATGCCTTGCTTCTTTGACACTTAAGTTATATCCAGCAATGGATGAACAGATAAATAAAATGTGGTCTATTTCATACAATGGAATATTTGACCACAAAAAGGAACAAAGTACTGACACGTGCTGCAACATGGATGAATCTCAAAAACATGGCATTAAGTGAAAGCTGGAAATAAAAGACTACATATTGTAGGAGTCCATGTTTATGAAATGTCCAGGAAAGGCAAATCCACAGACAGAAAGTAGATTAGTGGCTGCCTGGGAGTAGAGGCGGCTCGGGAGTGATGGCTAAGGTGTACAGGGTGTCTCTTTGGGCTGATGAAAATACACTAAAATGGTGGTGGTGGTTATACAACCCAATAAATATACTAAAAACTATTGAAATGTACGTTTTAAATGGGTGAATTGTAGGATATATGAACAGCCTCTCAATAAAGCTGCTATCCAAGGAAAAAAATCCCCCACAAAGCTAATTTGTAAATTTACTGCCCCTCCAATAAAAATTCTAAAGGACCCCCTGCCTCCTGAATTTGGCAAGTTGATACTAAAGTTCATCTGGAAAAAGAGCCAAGACAATTTTTCAAAAGAGATGATGAGAGGCTGGCCTTGAAATAATGGTAAAACACACCACAAAGCTCAAAAATCCAGTGCATAGAAATAGAGATAAGTGGAACAGAAATAAGTAAAACCATGTATACAAAGGACTTTATATCATATTATGAAGAGGGATTTCACATCAGTGAAGAAAGGATACACTATAAACAATGTTGAAATAATGAACTACCCAGTTGGAAGAGCAACTTTGAACTGCAACCTGCACTGTATAGGAAAATAAATGACTAATGGAATTTAAACAGCTAAATATAAAACCAAAGCTATAAGAGTATTAGAAGAAAACATGGAAGAGTATTTTTATAATACTGGGGTGGGGAAGAAAAGACTTCCTTTTTTTTTTTTTTTTTTGGCTGTGCCAGTGGTATGCAGAAGTTCCCAGGCCAGGGATCCAATCCATGTCACAGCAGTGACCTGCGCCACAGCAGTGACAATACTGGACCCTTAACCCAATGAGCCACCGGGACTCCAGTGGTCCTTGTTTTACAGATTATTTTATTCCCTTCATTCCTAAGAAAAACTTCTTAGACAATATACCAAATCTAAAAACCATAAAAGAAGAGGTATTGCCTTGGTGTCCTCCTCCGCTTTGCATCAACTTGTTTACTTTTTTGTGAACCCCTCAACTCCCCACTAAATGGGAGGCTTCACAAGGGCAAGGCCCACATACGTTATTTTAGTACCTCTATCCTCTAGCACATGTAGGAGTTCAATAAATACCTGTCAAATGGACAGATTTGACTACATAAAAATTAGGAAGTGCTATATAAGGAGATGCAATAAAATTAAAAAGATAAATGATGGTCTGGGAGGAAAAAAAAATTAGGTTGAACCATATAACATTTTCCCCAAATGGTTGAATGTTAGCAACTTTTTTTTTTTTTTTTTGTCTTTCTGGGCCGCACCTGTGGCACATGGAGGTTCCCAGGCTAGGGGTCAATCAGAGCTGTAGCCACTGGCCTACACCACAGCCACAGCATCACCAGATCCAAGGTGCATCACACCTCATGGCAACGCAGGATCCTTAACCCACTTGAGTGAGGCCAGGGATCGAACCTGCATCCTCATGGATACTAGTCAGATTCTTTTCTGCTAAGCCACCATGGGAACTCTGAATGTTAACAATTGTATTTGGTTCGTTTGAACACCAGTTGAAAAACAAATATATCTAATCTACAGAAAGCTCTTACAAAACAAAACCAACAGTCCAAAAGGAAAAAGTAGATAAAAGATTTGAACAAGCAGATGACACAAGGAAGAAATGTTAACACCCAAAAGAAAAGATAAAGTATCTCATTGATGAGTAAGTGGAAATAAAAATTGAAACACAAACCATGGTTTGTTTTCCAGATTGGTGAAACACAATTAGACTAAAATACCCAGTTTTGCTAAGGATGTGAAGAAAAGTATACCCGCACATTAGCGGTTGGAGCATAAACTGCTGTCAAACTTTCTGGAGTGTAATCTAGTGGTATCTACTTGGCATGCTTTCAGGACCGGTAATTTCACTTCAACAGATTCTCTTTCAGATGAACATGCACTTTATCATAAAGGCATAAGAAAATACGCACAGGATATTCATTGCAATGTTACTGATGATAGCTAAAAAATTATAGACAAGTGTTAAATATCCTACTATAAAAGAATTATTAACTAGACAGTAGTAAAGCCTAATGAAAATAAATGTAATTGCTGAAAATGAGGAGCTAGGATCCCTATGTCCAAACTTGGAAAGCTGGCCAGATATTTACGAATGAAAGCAAGCAAGACAGGGGAAGTATGGATAGTTTGATCCCATTTTTCTGGACAGAACAAAGAAAAATACTATATGCAGGTCTAAAACCACACATAAGAAATGATCTGAAAAAACACACACCAAAAGGTCTATAGTAGGTATCTCGGGGGGGAAGGGGGAGGAATGAGGTAATACTACTACTACATTGTTTTGGGTTTTTTAGGGAACATGTACTTCTACTGCACCTTTTTTTTTTCCCCTTAGGCAAGAAGCAATAAGAAATGTGCTGTCTGCTTTGGAGCAGAGAATGGAGAAGCAGCTGTGAGACAGATCTAAGCTGAGATAACCACCAAGTCCTATAAAGAATACAGGTATTTAGGTCAAAAGATCTGGGTTTGAGCTGGAAAACTCATTAAATCTGAGCCTTCAATTCCTCACCTATAAAATGGGTTGATACATCAACCTTAAAGAGATATTGGGGGCTACTAAATGAAATTGGTGAAGTCAAAGTACTTTGCAAACGGTAAAGTGCTTTAAAAATCAGGGGGATAGTACTGGTTGGCAGGACAAAGCCCTCTCTGAAAACGAGATCAACAAGGGCTAAAGCTACAAACTGCTTCGGAAGAGAGAGGTGGTGAGGAACTACTGGACTAAGAGAGACTTAAAAGGCATATCAATCAATCAGCAGAATGTGGAGACCTGATATGAACACTGATTCAAACAAACTGCTAAATCTATTCATGGGAATCAAGAAAATTTGAGCATTGTTGTATATAAGATTATATTAAGGAGTTGTTATATCATTTTAGATGTCATAACTGCATGGTGGCTGTGGGTTTCTTTAATCATTATCTTTTAGAGATACATACGGAAATATTTAGGGATGAAATGATATGGGGCTTGATATTGAGCTTTACTTACTCACAACGATGAGGGAGGAAAGAATGGACAGGGATGTAAATAACCCAAGGTTGGCCAACATGTGAAGTTAGGTGGCAGGTATATTGAGGATTTACGGTACTATTTTTTTCTACTTTTATTTCTGTTTGAAACTTAACATAAGTTTCTGTCAAAAATGTACGGGCCCCACCTTCCTAGTTCTAGGAGAAGCTATCATAGACCCATCTGAAGTCTTGCAGAGTGAGTCTGAGCGCAGCCTTGCCAAGAAAGGCTGCCTTGCCGAGAAGGGGCAGAGAGGCCCACACTTCACTGTGTAAAGGCTGTGGGTCAGCAGGTGGGGCTGACAAACCCAACACCAAGGTCGGAATGCACGTGTATCTATGGAAGAAAGGCACCGGGTGGGATGGGGTTAAGGTGGTAACGGGATGAGCGCCTTTACAAGGTAAAGGAAAATCTGGTACAAAATATAAATGATAGCTAACAAGATAATGAATATCCAATTAGAAATGCAGCTGCTGCGGATTTTTCTTAACTGGCAATAATCACTGGCAGGATTTCATGCCAGCATTCAGACCTCAAATGTAGATGAATGAATGGATTAATACCTTCCTAGGCTCATCCATTAATACTATTTCAGAAAAGTACTACTGTAAGAATTAACCCACAAACCCAAGAGATCAGCTGCACTGTACTTTAATTAAGTTAAACACACAGAATTAAGGTGCCTCCAAAAACTGACCTATTACTGTGAAGGGAAAATGAAGGTTCTCCAGCAAAAGCTTTACTTATATGCTTTTTTCTTTTTCTTTTTAGGGCTGCACCCACAGCAATATGGAGATTCCCAGGCTGGGGGTGGAATGAGAGCTACAGCTGCTGGCCTACACCACAGCCACAGCAACACCATATCCGAGCCACGTCTGCGACCCACAATACAGCTCACGGCAATGCTGGATCCTTAACCCACTGAGCGAGGCCAGGGATTGAACCCACAACCTCATGGTTCCTAGTTGGACTGTTTCTGCTGCACCATGATGGAAACTCCTACTTATAAGCTTTCAGTAGCTAAATTTTAACTTGTTTTGCTTTTGCTTAGGATCACTTAACTAGCTTGACAGAGTGGACACGAGTGACCTTCCCCCTTTCCTGAACTAGTTGCCGTCACTTAGAGGAACAAGGGACAGAATCATTCACTTGCCTTACTTTTGAGTAATGGAGAGAAAAAAAAAAAAAAAAAAAGGCTGGCTCATGAAAGACCAAAACCACATCACTTTTAGTGCCACCAGAAAACTGGAATGGGAAGGATCAAGTGAGACACTTCCTATGCCCTCCCCTCCAAGGGGTTCTCACCTGTCCCGTCTCATCACCGTCCTACCCCCTGAAATGGTTTTCTTTTTTTTTGTCTTTTGTCTTTTTAGGGCCGCACTCGCTGCATATGGAGGTTCCAGGCTAGGGGTCTAATCGGAGCTACAGCTGCTGGCCTACACCACAGCTACAGCAATGCGGGATCTGAGACTCATCTATGACCTACATCCCAGCTCACGGCAATGCCGGATCCTTAATCCACTGAGTGAGGCCAGGGATTGAACCCGCAACCTCATGGTTCCTAGTTGGATTCATTTCCGCTGCGCCATGACAGGAACACCTGCAATGGCTTCCTATAAGAACAATACCCCACCACCCCAGAGTCTGAAGACAAGGGTCCTAGTCCGAGCCCTGCCACTATCCAGGAGGCAAGGCATCGCACAACCCGTCTGTCAAATGCGGGGAGTAGACGGTGGTTTTCTAAAATCCTTTTCAATGTCCTGATTCCCACGAGCTGCTCTTAGATTGATGAAGAGAACAAATCACTGGACCATGAAAGATGGATTTTCCTGTGAATCTGTGAGCACAAGAGATTAAGGAAACCAGAAGGAGAAGTGGAAGATCCTGATTTAGGCCTGGCCAGAGATGGCTGGGGCTGTAAGGAAACCTAACCACCCCTGTGATGGCTAATCACTTGTTCAAAGTGCAAAGAAGCCAGTGGGGTAGGGGGTGACGGAGGAAAGGGAGAACTCAACGTCCCAGAGCGCTCCCTGGCCCATTCCATCACCTCCAACAGGAGCTGGATTCTGGCGCCACCCCTGCTCCTGAGATACAGCAGGTGAACCCAAGTGTGAAGGCGTTCCAGGGATGAGGGCCTGGCTTTGAGACGGGTTCGAAACAATCCTAAAATAACCTCAGATAAACCGTCAAACCATCTGTTTACTGCAGGACATAAATATATCAATTTAATCGTTCTTGTGGCAAAGCAGCTCTTTTTAGGTGAGACCTGTGACTATTTCGAGCGCTAAGTTCCAGGCTGCTACTGCTGTTAAAACAGGTTTGGCTGTGTATCCTAAAGCCACTGTCTCGTTTTTAGCAAGATGTGCCCATTGGCTGCACTCTTGGGAGAAAGCGACAAACCGCAGACAACAAAGAGCAATAGCTTGTTCGACTTGGGACGCATGCTTCTTACCCACATATTCTGAGAGGAAGACGACAAAGAACGGAGTGACCAGGTCATTAATTCCCTGGACATACCCACTGGCAGGGTGTCGGATGGCCCAAATAAACAGAATTCGTTCGAAGATCTAGGAAAATGAGAAAGAGAGAGAGACGACGTGACGTTAAATGAGGGGGATGCTTTGCTTCCTTCCGTTTACCCGCCTCACAATCTAACTCAGGGCAGCTGCAGAGTTTGTAGGGAAAATACAAAACTACTGCGGGACAAAAGAAGTATATACATAGCTTTTTTTTTTTTTTTTTGGTCTTTTTGCCTTTTCTAGGGCCACTCCTGCAGCACATGGAGGTTCCCAGGCTAGGGGTCTAATCGGAGCTGTAGCCACCGGCCTCCGCCAGAGACACAGCAATGTGGGATCCAAGCCGCGTCTGTGACCTACACTACAGCTCACGGCAACGCCGGATCCTCAACCCACTGAGCGAGGCCAGGGATCAAACCCGCAACCTCATGGTTCCTAGTCAGATTGAGAACCACTGAGACACGACAGGAACTCCAAGTGCTAGATGTTTTTAAGCAGGGGTAGGGGACTACTGCCCTTTCTCTTTCCAGAATCTAGTTGCCGTGATTAAGAAACTGGAGAAAGGAGAGAAGAGTGACATAAACGGCGGCTTAGAAAAAGGTTTGGTGAGGATGTCATTAATTCAGGCTACCATGCTCAGTTGCAGACGCTGTTCCTCTCTTTCCAGGAGCAAGCCAGCAGAGTGTCTAAGTGGCGACACATTTTCTAAATCTCTTTAGGTCATTACAGGGTTTGGAGAGGAAATGCCTTCGCTACCACCCTCTCCTTTCTCCCGGCTGAGACTGAAGGAGATCTGGATTCCATTCTAACCCAGCTTGACTAGGAACCCGGGACAACCTGTAAATGCAGGAAGTCACTTCACATATCAGGACGCAGCCCAGGCGTCTGCTGGGACAGGAAGTCAGATAACCAAATCCTATGGATTCCTACAGCTGGGAATTTGAGAACAGGGCCTCCATGGGAAAGCCTTGTGGGTTAAGCATACTGGCCAGAGGCCAGAGGCCTGGACTGGGAGAAAGAAAAGATCACTAAGGTCCCCTTGCAGAGTCCGGCCCTGTCCCAACCTGCTAACTTCCCTGCGCTTCCACCAGGCCCTCTGAGCATTTCTCTCCTCCTCTCCGCCTAACAGTTCTCACCCCCTGGCTTCAAGCCGCTGAGCCCAACTCCTGGCTCCGACACAATTCCTGAGACTGGCTTTACCCAGACTGCCTCATGGCTCTACACCACAGCAGAGGATGACAGAGGTGACTGCAACTAGGGGGTGGGAGGGGACAGGAGACCAGAGGGTCTCCATAGCACATTGGCTCTGCATGGCCCCATCAGCCAGCTCTGCAGGCAGAATGCAGAGGCCCTCTCAGAGGTCAGGTGCAAGGGGGGAAAGTAAAAGCAAAGGGCTGGGTGATTCTGGAGGTGGCCAGCTAGTGCAGGAGAGAAGTGGACTATCTGGAGACATAGCAAAGGAGGTTGCCCAGACCCTGCATTGAGTCTGCCTTCCGGCTGGCAGAGACCCAAGGAACACAGCTGCCTGCTCGCAGGCAGTGAGAGCAAAGCCTTGCCTGGAAGGAGCTGGCCTCTCTGCCTCCACTAGGCTGGTCCGCTTGCTCCCTGGGGCTGAGGGAAGGGCGTGACACCCTCTTTCATGTTAGGCCAACACTCCAACGGGGCCTCTCACACACGCTCTCCTCTGCTGAGAAATGACCTCCTCCTTTCCTTGAAACTGTGGCTGAGGATCACAAAGAATACTCTGTCCTGCTCTATCTCCCCAGGCCCCCTACGGCCCGTGTCTGCCGGTGTCTCTGTTGAAAGCTCCTCCAAGTCAGTCTTACTCCATACTGTTGGCCCCTTCGGGGCACACACACCCCTGGCGAGCAGCTTAACAACAGCCAAGTTCACGGAAGCTGACTGTTCAGAATCAGGAGACCTGAAATAACCCCTCTCTGGGAAGGACAGGACAGTGCAGACACACGCGCACTATGCCGGTAAAATGCCAAAGAGATGAAAACTGAAGCGCACCAAGCCTAGTTACCAGGTGGGACCATGGAATCTTCACGACAGAAAAAGTCTGGGACAGTCTTGTCTGCCTCTGAGACACCTCTTCTCCTGGGGTGGGTAATTAATTCTGACTTGCTACAGTCAATTCTCAAGTGTATTTCAGGTTTACAAAAGCAAGCCTTTCAATATTCAGTGTTATTTCATCTTCTGCTCCTTGGTTGTCAGTTTATTCTGTTTAGGGTAACTATAGTCTGCTGGATGGAAAGGTGAGTCACGAAAAATTAGAAAGACTAGAGTTTGAGTTTCTTTCTTTATATGCAGGTTTCACTCCTAGGAGAAGCCTTTTAAATAAAATACTTCCCCTATCTCGGAGCTGTACACATGCATAGGTACAAGGTAAGTACCAGAACATCTTCAAGTTAAAATGAGGAGCAGGCAGAGCTGAGCCGTGGAAGACTGAATGAGAGACACAAAGGGATCCCGAGTGGGCTTTCAGGTTCCTCTGAGCTGACTCTTCTGGGTAAAATAATGGTGTCACCCCCAAAATCTTCTCTTATGCTAGTGGTAGGTTATGAGGGATCCCACTAGCAGACACATTATATTGAAACAGAATTATGAATATAAAATCAAACAGAAATTATTTCAAGAATTTTAATCACAGTCCTGCTTTATTCCAAGGATGAGTGAAAACAATTCAAAAAGCACCTTTAGCCACTGTCCTTGCTTCTGAGAATTCAGAGAAGGAATGGAATGCAAAGGAATGCAAAGGAATTCCTAATCTTGAGGAGTTTAAATTTACTGCTTGGTCAAAAGGTAATAATCCCGCTGAAACCTTTCACAGGCTGTGCCAATTTGTGAGGTCTCAACATATCACTAATAATTTGACTTCTGGGTATATATCCAAAAGAATTTAAAACAAGGACTCAGATATCTGTATGCCCATGTTCATGGTAGCAGCATTCACAACACCCAAGAGGTGGAAGCAACCCAAGGCCCCCTGACAGATGAATGGGTCCACGATTATGTCTTATGTATTATGATATAATGGAATATCCTTCAGTCTTAAAAAGAAAGGAAATTCTGGAGTTCCCGTTGTGGCGCAGTGGAAACAAATCTGACTAGGAACCATGAGGTTGCAGGTTCGATCCCTGGCCTTGCTCAGTGGGTTAAGGATCTGGCATTGCCATGAGCTGTGGCATAGGTTGCAGATGCAGCTCGGATCTGGCGTTGCTGTGGCTGTGTCATAGACCGGCGGCTTCAGCTCTGATTAGACCCCTAGCCTGGGAACCTCCATATGCCGTGGGTGTGGCCCTAAAAAGACAAAAAAAAAAAGAAAGGAAATTCTGATACATGCTACAACATGGATAAGCCTTGAAGGTATTATGCTAAGTGAAACAAGCTGGTCAACAAAAGGACAAATACTGTACGATTCCACTTATTTGAGGTTCCTGGAATAGTCAAATCCACAGGCACAGAAAGCAGAATGGCAGCTGCTGGGGAATAGAGAGGTACTGTCTTGTGGGCACAGAGCTTTGGTTTGGGAACAAGAAAAAAAAGTTGTAGAGATGGATGAGGGTGATGGTTGAACAACAACATGAACGTACTTAATGCCACTGAACTGTACACTTAAAAATGGTTAAATGGCACATCTTATATTATACATATTTAACACACACACACACTACTCCCAACCTGATAAAGAGGAGCAAACACAGGACTAGGAATTCTAAGGTGTAGCTTCTAGTCTTCATTCTGTCACCAGGTCGACTCAAGACGCCAGGCAAAACTCTCAAAGTTCTACTCAGCCCACAGGTTTGTTATGAGGATCAAATGAAAATGCATAAGAAAAATGCTCTGAAAGGGCCAAGTTCCGTGTGTGAGCACAAGGTACGATCGTGAGTAGCCATACACAGGCCCCTGGCTGCAGGGAGCTCCAGGCTCTCATCCGCTCAGACAGATGCCTCGCGCACAAGTGTGGGGGCGGGGGAAGGGCTGAGGATGCTGAGTCTCCCTCACCTCCTGCACAAGCGGTTGCTGGAACAATGGAATGAGAGGGTTCGTCCGTGGAATGTCAATGTGAATCTGAAAAAGAGAAGCCATATCCAAAAACACAAATGCCAGTTTGTTCTTTTGAGAAGTTACTTCCTAAGAACTTGGAATCAAGGGAGATCAAGGGAGTGAGAGCACAATTTAGAAAGAACTGACATTAAAAAAAAAAAAATGTCCAGTTAAACCTACCTGTCCATCTGGAATACATTTCCGTGGCCGCCAAGAGCTTCCTGAACAATGAGAAAACCTCCCCAAATAAACCTCTTACATCCAATAGCAATAGGCTTCACAACCTAAGAGAATCACCTGCTTTTTCCTGGCGCTCTGGAGTCTGTTTTACTCTGGGCTGGTACCTATTTAACAGATGTGATCAACATGAGTCGCCCTCTTTCAGGTTCTTACATATCAACGGTTCCCAAGAACTGAAAGAGCTCTGACAGCTGCGAAAACGTGCCAGGACAGGAAACCACGGGGAAAGGTTACCAAAGAGGTCACCACAGTTGGTTTTGGTCTTAGGATTTCCTAACACCTAAGAATCCAGAGGACTGTGTCAGCAGACGCAGAGCCTATTCCAGTTCTTGGGGCATCCTGTGGACAGCTGTGTCTCCCAGTCTGCTCCCCTCTGCAGCCACCAGACTTCTCTTCACCCCCTCCCCTTCCCCAAGGCTGTTGGGACCACTGCAGGCAATGACAGAGGCTCCCAACCAAGGCTGCTAATGGCTGTGGCCCCTGCAGACAGAAACACGGGGGTGCAGCTGCCTGAAGGACACACTGAGGTCACAGTTCAGCGGGATGGACCACTCCTGGGTGAACTCATCTTTCATCTTGTGGCCTCTAACCCTCACTCCTGTAGTGTGGTCTGTGGACCAGCAGTGCTGGCATCATCGGGGAGCTCCTAAGAGGTAAAGGTCTCACCCCAGGCTTTCTGAATTAGAATCTGCATTTTTATCATAACCCCTTGGTGGGATTTTTATCAAAATCCTAGGTGATTGGTATGCACATTAAAGTTTGAGAGGCACTGCCACTCAAACTTATCCAATTATCCAATTTATCCAGTTAAAATGGCTAAAATCAGAGTTACTGAATTAGAAAGAGGAGAAGCAGTCCTGAGAATAAATCCCTAACCAGCACACCACTGCCTGGAGATGTGGAGAACCTGCATCCTGAGAGCACTTCCAGGAACCACACCTTCAGATTAGGACCAGTGAGCAGCAAGGCAGCAGGTGATGATTGTACCTGTCTGTAGGTATCCTGGTGATGCTCCTCATTTCGAGAGTCATAATACTGTTCAATGAAGCCAAAATACTCCTCCCGCTTCCGCTGCAACGTCAACTTCCTCCTCTCGGTGTTTGCTGGGAGGTAGCCCTGCAAACAGGACAGCTAGTCAGATGCGGACAGGCACTGGCTGAATGAATCATGAATTTTGATTTTAGCTTGAGCAGTGGCTTGGCAACTATCAAAGGAACGAAAGCCAGCTACCAAGAGGACAAGGGTTCTGACCACCCAGGGTCCGCCCTCTCCTTATCCAATGAGACCCACATGTGGGCAGAGGAAGCCTGGCCAGCGCTCCCAGGGTTATTCAGTCGTGCAGCTCGGCGCTGCACTAGAAGCTGGCACTGATGGGGAGCCCTCCGGATCTGGCTCAGCAGAGCAGGGGACAGAGGCCAAGGGGAGGGAACTGGACCCCGGCCAGGATCTCCTCGGGCTGCGTGGGCACGAGGCAATCCTTCCGAGGGTCACGCCATATCTCGGTGGCATGCTATGTGAGTCTGTGCCAGTGACACATTCTTCTCCACCGTAACACTCAGGATTACCAGCTTAGGGAGCTGGATGGGATCTGTGACACAGCAGCTGCAATGCCCGGACACACAATTTCTGGCAGCAGCCCCCTCCAGGGCTGGCCAGAGCTCCGGGCCAAGTGTCATGCTCATCCCTGATGTGGATTCCACGCTCAAGTTTGACAGCTCCTCTTCCCCTCTGTTCTCACCACATCTACTTTTAAGAGATTTCAAACTTATTAGAAGCAGCAGGGGCGATGATTACATGAGGGCTAGACTGGGGATTGGGGGTGGGAGCAGTGGGGAGAGGGCCTCCCTCTGGTCAGCAGCTAAGCAGCAGTTCCAAGGTGGGCACCGGGGGAGCAAAGGCTGTGGTTTCTCATTTCTGAATGTCCTCACGGCACCTGGCGCCGTGCCTGGTGAACAGCAGGCCCTCAGTAAATCCTTGCTGGATGAATGAATGAATTTTACAGGCTCAGGAAATCGGAATGTTCCTATCACAGTGGCCGGCACGGTGCTCCATCACTTAGTAAGCCTGGGCCTAGTGCAGGCTTCTGGGGGATGCCCATTTATCAGCTCACAGCTGCAAAGTGGGTTTCAACCACCTTGGTTATTCCTCCTGAAGGGGGAGGGAAGCACAGGGAGTGTGGGGTGTGCCCAAACAAGGGCAGCTCGCCCCCTCCTTGCTGTCCCCACCCTCCTCCTCCTCTGAGGTGCAGAGAAGGTAAGACCATGACTACAGGCACAGACACGTGCTCTTCTACACGTGTGGGAAGCAACTCTCCAGCAGGTGTTTCTTTTTCTTTTCTTTTCTTTTTTTTTTTTGGTCTTTTTGCTATTTCTTGGGCCGCTCCCGTGGCATATGGAGGTTCCCAGGCTAGGGGTCGAATCGGAGCTGTAGCCACCGGCCTATGCCAGAGCCACAGCAACGCGGAATCCGAGCCGCATCTGCAACCTATACCACAGCTCACGGCAACGCCGGATCGTTAACCCACTGAGCAAGGGTGGGGACCGAACCCGAAAGCTCATGGTTCCTAGTCGGATTCGTTAACTACTGTGCCATGACAGGAACTCCCAGCAGGAAGTTTCTTTACGCACAGAAACGGGACCGCAGTTCCCTAGTCTGTCATGCCAAGTAGCAGTGGAGAAGTCTACTGGGCAGGGCTAAGGTGCCCAGGCCACCCTGGCGGGAAGAAGGGCTGTGTGCACTCGTGCTCCTCTGCACGGTGGGGAGAACTCACCGACAGGAGTCTCCAGGTCACAGGCCGGACCTCCCTGGGAACCCCGGGCCAGCTACACTTCCTCAGCTCATCTGCAAACAGACAATGGCTTTGTTGGATGTGGCCCTTCTCACAAATGCCCCAAAACAAGCCTTAGCCAGCACTGCCTGGTGCCTCCCACTGTCCCAGTAAGACCATCGCCGCCATCACCAGCAGCAGCAGCACCACCACCACCACCACCAGCTACTGACAAGCACAGGGAAAAAGCCCCAGAGAGCAGCCCTGAGTGGCAGGTGCTGAGGACACGGCTCTGCAGTAGTGACCAGTCAGCTCACAGATGAGAGTCGGAGGGAAGAGAAAGACCAATGGGTGTGGATTTCAGTAAGCGTCGCCTTGAGGGAGGGAGACCCAAGCCAGAGTCGTCGCTCTATGGTCTACCGGCCACAGAATCCAGTCCCACCTAACTTGGCCCCTAATTTCTAGTAACACATTTCTGACTTAATACCTGCATGTCACTTCAATGGGCACCAGATCAGGAGATGCTGGAAAAGTAAAAGAGGGAAGAATAAAGAGCAGTAGCTTCCAGGTCTCTGAGAATTCCAGTCACCAAGAGGTCCTGGCCTGCCTGAGGCTCATGGGGACTCACCCAAGTCAGTGTTGTGGCTGGAGAGAAGCTGGCGGAATTTTTCTAGGCGGGTTTTCTCCCGGACAGTCATCGGGGGCGCCCCAGAGGCGTTCTGGTCTGAGATCCGGGCAACGAGGGGGATGATGGGTCGGAGAGGGAGTGACTGCTGTTTGTGGAGTGGGTTCCTCAGGCACGTGTCACCTGGGAGAACATGACAGAGAAGGAGAGTAGGCTGGGTGCGGGTGGCGATCGGGAGACCCCACACCTGACAGTTCAGCACAGGCTCTGCGCTGCCCGAGGGGGCTCATGTGGGGCAGCTGGGGATGGAAACCCAGCCGGCTCCACTTGCCTGCCCAGGGCCTGAGTGGAGTGAACGTTAAAGCAGCTGACTCGTAGAGGGTGAAAGGGAAGCAGAAGGTCAGAGCCCTTTCTCGTCCACACCAAGGTGCCTCGTGTGTCAACGGAGACCCCAGCGGCTGCAGCAACTTTGACTATGTTTTTGGTGACTTTGGGGGAAAATCAATCATTTTCTTTCTACCCTAACCTGGAACTTTTCTTTGGGGCAATGCAGTCAAAGGCAGGGCTGGCCTTCCGTTCGCACATCACAGAGCACATGGAAAAGAAGGACACGGTGGAGCACACTGCAGCACATGGAGGCAGCTGCTCACCCCAGACCCCAGGCGGCTGCCCCAAGGGCAGAGAGGCTCAACATCTGGCACAACTCTCACCTGTTCTTGGCCCACCATGTACCCTGCACACCAGGCCAGAGGCTCTGGCCAGGGGCAGGCCCGCTCTGAGTGGCTGCGGTTCCTCTGCACGCCTACACTTCTCACCAAAAAAAGCCAGCTTTTAATTCTGCTGGGATGTGATTGAAATAACAGGAACACAGACTCAAGCTGAACTCTATGTCTGGTTTGGAAACTTCTAAACTAGACAGCAGGTAGAGAAATGAGCAGAGGACTGACGTTTACTGAACGCTTAATATGCATAAAGAATCATGCTAGGAGTTCCCGTTGTGGCTCAGTGGTTAACGAATCTGACTAGGAATCATAAGGACGCAGGTTCAATTCCTGGCCTCGTTCAGTGGGTTAAGGATCCAGTGTTGCTGTGAGCTGTGGTGTAGGTCACAGACGTGGCTCGGATCCCACGTTGCTGTGGCTCTGGTGAAGGCCGGTGGCTACAGCTCCAACTGGACCCCTAGCCTGGGAACCTCCATGTGCCGCGGGTGCGGCCCTAAAAAAAAAAAAAAAAAAAAAATCATGCTGGTCATATCCACACATGACCTCTCATTTGGTCCTTACAAGACTTGGTAGGACTTCCCCACTGGTTTAGAGAGGAGGAAACTGTAGCTCGGAGAGGTAAGTAACCTGTGGGGACAGCTGGGACAGCACCTTAGCTCTGACTCTAAAACCCTTCTGTACTTTACTACTCCCAACAAAACTCATGACTGTCCTTTCGTGACTCATATTCTTTAGGCATTTGGGCCTTAAAAAGCAGTAGTCACAGCAAGAATTAAACAGTGAACACTCCTCAGCCAGCACAACTAGGTTAACAGGAACAAGCGCCACATAGGACTTGGCTTGGATCCCTGGTGCTACATGGGGCCTGGGAGATGCAGACCACACACCACAGAGCGAGGCCGACGTGCACCTCCGGAGTCAGGGGTCACAGACAGGTGTCCACAGGAAGAAGCCCTATAACGGGAATGTTCTGGGCGGTCCTGGCTGAACAAAGGCAGCTCATTAGGGATCATGGTGGGGTCTTCCTTATACTGGGACCCTCTGGAGACCCTCAAACATGGAGTGAGGACACTTCTTGTAGCCTGTAGCTATGGCCACCTGGTCAACAGACCCTGAATGCCTGCAACGGGCACAGTGTGCAGGTGGGGCCCAAATCGGCGATGGAAAGGGACTATGGAATGATTGGAAAGGGCCTTACAGCCTAATTTCACGACCACAGCCTCAGTCCAAAACTGTAAAAACAGCTCTCTCACAACGTGAGCCGGGACACACTCTAGGGCTCTGACCTCCCGCGTCCCTTTCAGCCTTTACCAGTCAGCTGTTTTAACTTTCACTCCAACGCGGGCCCTTCCCTCTCAGCGCAGAATAACTGGCTTCCATAAAACCCTGTAGGACAACCTTAAATACAGCAATAATTTAAGACTCTGACATTTAACAGAGTACACTGAGCAACCCCAAACATCTGATAAAACCACCATCGTCTCAGCCAGTTACTGCTGCCAGTTTCCTGAGAAAAAGCAGAAGGGGTACCTCCTCCTCCTGCCCCACCCAACCTGGTGGGCTGGGAGCTGTGACACAGGGACCCGGTTCCTCAGGAACAGGAAAAAGACAACCTGAATGCTGGTGGTTGTTCTCCACAGCTGTGGAGGTCAACCAACAGAGCCAAACATGTATGAAATTCAGCCACTAACAACTTGAACTGCATTTCATGGGTACTCTTCAACCTGACCAGGACTAAAGCAATGCAAAGCAATCGAACCACAAAAGTTTGGACCCCACCACAGGGAAAGGAAGAAGAGAATGGCAGGCAATGGTGGGTGTCAGGAGGTGAAGCCCCAGGTCCCAGAGCCAGGCAGCCATTTGGGTGGGGGTGGGAGAAGCAAGGCCAGCTCATGACCAGTTAGGTTCCCTGACATCACCTCTCAGGCCTGAGCGTGCTTACTTATCATCCAATGCAAGATCTGAGGGATGTTCTAAAGAAAAATTGGTTTTACTTAAAATCTACTCTGCTGAAAAGGCGGAACCTATGGAGGGGAGCAGGACGAACTTACTGGAATTTCTGGACAGCTGGGCATCACTGCTGGACTTTATGACCTTGTAGCTGGCCGGAACATCGGATGTCGTGGACTGGGACCGTTCTGGTTTCACCCTCAGCTTGCTGTGGTTTTCTAGCACTTGGGCGGCAGTTGCCAAAGCAACTTTTGAGTTCACAGTTTGGAAAGCAGGGGAGGAAAAGTCCTCTTCCTCGTCATCGCCAATGTCCCAAGCATCGCTGGTGTTCCGGGCAAACTCATGAAAACTGGAAGCCTTCTTACTCTTCAGAGGAACCGTGTTGACTTTTGACCGTTCTTTAATGAAGCTTTAAGAAGGGAGACACCGTTACCAAGGGAATGGTCTGACACATCTTAACATCAAGTTCTTAATATAATATCAATAGCATCACAAACTGTCTCATGCGCACTCATTACCTTCTTCAAACACAAAATATCCACATCCATTCCTCACCCAGGCCAGCCCTATGCTGCAGAGACAGATGAAACTAAGACACCGCGCTCTCCAAAGAGTCCGCGTGCCTTTCTACTCCTCCCAGTCCCTTGCGCTCAGGTGAGGCTGTATGATTGGTTCTGGCCAGTGCGCTGAGGAGAGAAGTGAGGCAGTCACTTCCAAGCCAAGGGACAGAACAGGTGTGAGTTCTCCAGAAGCTCTCCTCTACTGTGATCACTGGAGGGGCTCCAGAGGGTGGTGCCTCCCTCAGCTGGAAAAAAGAGTGACTATGGGGAGCAGAGCCTGCCCTCCACACCCACCTGACTCTCCCCTGGACAAGTGGCATGAGCAAGGGGAGCAAGAAGTAAGCCTTTGTGTTCCAGTTCACTGAGATTTCAGAATTCATCTGTTACAGCAACATAAACTTTTTTTTTTTTTTTTGAGTAGGACATCAACTACTGGTAGAACAAGAGATCATATTAGGTAGCCCCTATGTGTTCATAAGCATTGAGTTCCACCATGAACAAGCTGTTCCCTGTTTACTCTGATGAGGTCCTGTTGCCCTCGAGGAGAGATGTGACTTTGGTGCCACTCTTTTGTTTAACAAAGCCAGGACATAAAGACAAAAAAAAAAAAGGAGTTCCTGTCGTGGCGCAGTGGTTAATGAATCTGACGAGGAACCATGAGGTTTCGGGTTCGATCCCTGGCCTCGCTCAGTGGGTTAAGGATCCGGTGTTGCCGTGAGCTGTGGTGTAGGTCGTAGACATGGCTCGGATCCCAAGTTGCTGTGGCTGTGGTGTAGGCTGGCAGAAACAGCTCCGATTGGACCCCTTGCCTGGGTCCAACTGGACCTCCGTATGCCAAGGGAGCGGCCCTAAAAGGACAAAAAGACAAACAAACAAAAAAAACAAAAAACAAAAAAAGCGAGGGCAGCCTCAGGATCAATATTTTTTAAGCAATAGGGTTTGGCTTAGAATGAATGAGATTGTTTTGTGTTTCACTGTATTTATTTTTAAGGTTACTTTCTATTTTTAGCAAATAGTATTGGTTTTCCACTTAACAGAAGTTTTCTACTTATTTTTTAAAACAAACCTTATTGTGTATATAAAATGTGTTTTTTTCAAATGCATTTAGCAAATAACAGTATAGAATACCATAAAAAAAAACCCTGTGGAGATGATACATGACGGAAGTTTGAGAAACACTACATTAACTTGTTGAGAAAAGAAACCCTAATCCTAAGAATCATGTCACCCCTACTTTCCTGAATTTTTCCTCTGTCTTCCCCTTAAGATCCGGGGGCTGGGTTATTCTGGTTCCAAGGGACTATGTGGTTGGAACATTGCTTTCTTCTTTTTTCTTTTTGTCTTTTTAGGGCCGCACCCAAGGCTTATGGAAGTTCCCAGGCTAGGGGTCAAGCCCTGACCTACGCCACAGCCACAGTAACTCAGGATCCGAGCCGCGTCTGCGACCTACACATCAGCTCATAGCCACGCTGGCTTTCTAACCCACTGAGCGAGGCCAAGGATCAAACCCACATCCTCATGGATCCTAGTGGGGTTCATTACTGCTGAACCACTACGGGAACTCCAGGTCATTTCTAATTCGGTCTTATGTAGCATCCCTCATACCCAGGTAGGGAAGCAAAGGGTAGAGGCTCGTGTAAGTTTACACCTGAGGACTGGAATGTGGTGGAGTAAAAACGTTATTAAAACGCCTCATTGTTTCCCTTGACAAGACTGGGCAACTCTAAAAACAAGGCTCTGCTAGGAGAGCTGAAGTGCCTCCATTTCCAGATGTTTTCTCCCTTGGGGTAGGGGGTGAGTGGTCCAAAATCCATCCCATATCCCTAAATACATCCAATATTTATTCTGAAAGATATCTGTTATTTTTTATTTGCTTTTTTTTTTTTTGTCTTTTTGCCTTTACTAGGGCCGCTTCCTGCAGCATATGGAAGTTCCCAGGCTAGGGGTGGAATCGGAGCTGTAGCCACCGGCCTACGCCAGAGCCACAGCAAAGTGGGATCCGAGCAGCATCTGCAACTTAGACCATACCTCACGGCAATGCCAGATCCTTAACCCACTGAGCAAGGCCAGGGATCGAACCCACAACCTCATGATTCCCAGTCGGATTCGTTAACCACTGCGCCACGATGGGAACTCCAAAGATATCTGTTATAAACATTGATAAATACAGACTGGTAACCCATGCAGCTCATCAGAGCATCCCTATTATTAACAGCAAAAAGGAGTAAGATATCACTGAGGCATTATTTTTTCAAACACCAGTCTCACACTGAGTAAAATACATCACACAGATGCAAGAGATATTTTAAGATTACAAGATGTGATGGTTCAAATGTGATGGAAACAAGATACCATCTTCTACCCATTACATGAGCTAAGATTTAAAGACGCATCCTCTTCAGTGCTGACCAAGGTATAATGAGACTAGTTCTCTAGTATCACAGGTGGGGGGTGTATGTATACCTTCTAGAAAACAATCTGGCAACATACACACTATGAGCCTTAAAGTGGTCCATAATCTCTGACCATAAGAAAATAATCAGAGAGTCAAAGATGATTTAAAATAGTTTATAATGGTATTATTTATTCCGGTTAAAAACTGCAAACAACATAAACATCTAGAAAGTGCAAATGATGGAACATATTATGGTTCAGCCACCAGATGGAATGTTATATTGCCATTGAAAATCACATCTTCAAGGCTATTTAATAACACTAGAAAATGATCTCAATAAAGTGAAAGTTGAACCAAAATTATTATATATTTTTTATGATCTCTATATTTTTAAGAAAGTATATGCATAGAAAAGACCAGGAAGAAAATGCATCAAAATGTTAACATTGCTTATCTCAGGGCTGTGGAATTAGAAGTGATATTTAATTTTTATACTTCTCTGAATTATTCATGTTTTCTACAATGAGCATATTATTTTTATTAATCACTGGAAAAGGTTGTTTTGTTGGCTTCCCTCAGTCTCCAAAGAAAGAATACTTATAAACCTAACTGAATGAACAATCAAAAATGAACAAGATGGGAGTTCCCACTGTGGCCCAGCAGAAATGAATCCGACTAGTATGCATGAGGATGCAGGTTCAATTCCTGGCCTTGCTCAGTGGGTCGGAGATCCATCATTGCCGTGAGCTGATGTTTAGGTTTCGGACATGGCTTGAATCCTGCATTGCTGTGGCTGTGGGGTAGGCCAGCAGCTGTAGCTCTGATTCGATCCCTAGCCTGGGAACTTCCATATGCCATGGGTGCGGCCCTAAAAAGCAAAAAAGCCAAAACCAAAACCAAAACTGAACAGGAGCACAAATCAAAGAAAATAAAATTGAGGCTATGTAGTGCAAAAATCTGGAGGTCAAAAAACCACCCATGAGCCAGGGTAAATTACTCCTCTGCAGACCTGCTGAGGCTGCATGTTCTGGACCCATCACAATGACTACTGCTTCTCTGCAAAAGGGGATCCAGGATCCACAACCTGCAGTATGCACCTCGGGGGGGGGGGGGTGTCCACCGTCAAGAACAAATAGGCAGATGTCTAAGAAAGAAGATTTGCCATCTGAAAAACGCTGCACGGGAGTATGTGCTTATTACTGTTGCTTTCCTCCTTGGAGACCATGTGTCCCTCACTCCGGACTGCACGATGAATCCAACCGAGTGATGTGGAGGACTCTGGATCCCAAGGTTACCCTTTTTGCCTCCTGGTTGATGTTTCCTAAATACCCTCTTGATATCTTAAGAATTGCTTAAATAAACCATGAATCAAGAAGCTGAATTGCAACTCAGGACAAAGAACTGACTGGATGCTGCACATGCACACCCTGGAATGCATTAAAACACTACGCCAAGAGGTGGGCAGCACTGAGTGTCGGCTTCTGACAGGAGCTGAGCTTTGTATACAAATGAAGAAGGTAAATCAGCTGAGTAGTGGGTTTGTGTTTGTTATCTTTTTCTTTACACCTTTTTATACAGTTAAAGCAATTCACTATATTTTTTGAAGCAGATGAAGGTTCAAAATAAGTGAACAGATTAAGAATTAGAATGTACTCATGGGAGTTCCCGTCGTGGTGCAGTGGTTAATGAATCTGACTAGGAACCATGAGGTTGCGGGTTCGATCCCTGCCCTTGCTCAGTGGGTTAATGATCTGGCGTTGCCATGAGCTGTGGTGTAGGTCGCGGATATGGCCTGGATCCCGCGTTGCTGTGGCTCTGGCGTAGGCCAGTGGTTATAGCTCTGATTAGACCCCTAGCCTGGGAACCTCCCATATGCCGTGGGAGCGGCCCAAGAAATGGCAAAAAAAAAAGACAAACAAACAAACAATTAGAATGTACTCAGATGAAGACTTCTGCAAAAAGAAACTGGAAGGAAATATTCTAACACAATGAAGAGGAAAGGAAGGGAGGAAAGGCTGTTATATCACCTGTGACGGGAAGATGCCAGAGTTTTCAAGCTGACCATTTAAAGGCTGCCAGAAGTTATTTTAGGGATACCTACCTCACAAGACCCCAACGCACCAGCCAGTTAAAAAAAGGCAGCTCTCTCCTTTCATGGAAGAAGAGGTTGGTACGGACAGATCAGCAGAATGAAAGAGGAGTGTGAGAGTGAAGAGGCACCTGGGTTACCACTCGGAGGATGTAGAAGGGTCTACAGACCAGCAACAATGATGGGGAGATTTAAGGCTTTGAAGCTTTTCCATATTTATTAATGTTATTTTCTTCAGAAGAGATAACCTAGGAGTTCCCATTGTGGCACAGTGGAGACGAATCCGACTAGGAACCCTGAAGTCTCGGGTTCGATCCCTGGCCTTGCTCAGGAGGTTAAGGATCCAGCGTTGCCATGAACTGTGGTGTAGGTCGCAGATGCAGCTTGGATCCTGCATTGCTGTGGCTGTGGTGTAGGCCGGCATCTGTAGCTCTGATTGGACCCCTAGCCTGGGACCCTCAATATGCCGTGAGTATGGCCCTAAAAAGAAAAAAAAAAAAGAAGAGATAACATAAATTCATAAGAGTTAACATTTATTGGCTAGCCACTCGGTTCCAGGCTCTGTACTAATATTTACATATACCCATTTTCTTATTAATGCTCATTCATATGCCTACAAGGTACTATTATTATTATTTCTATTTACAGATGAGGAAACTGAGGCTTACTGAGGTCATGAACAGGCAGTGAAGTCTGGGCCCAAATCCAGGTCTATGGGACCACAGAGCCTGCAGGCACTCTAACTACTCTACCCTGAAAAATTGGTTAAAGAGAAGAGGGTTGAGGACTAGTAGATCTGCAGCCTGGGAAGAGGAGGTGCCAAGCAAACTGAGCACATACCACCACAGCTATAGTGTCCCCAAATGCACAGAGCTGACAGCCCTAACATTTCTGCTTTGCAGGAAGAATCTGTCTACATAGAATGGGCTGTGTGTGTGTTGGCTGCCCGAATGGGAAGAAACCACATCTAGGGATGCGGTCCTCGGAAAAATATCTCTCCTTCCCTCTGATCCCAGCGGTCACAGTTAAAAAAAAAAAAAAAAGTCAATCTAGGTAATTCTAGCTGGAGGTGCCCCTGGATTATAGGCTGCCTCATCTTTTTTTCTTTTTTTTGTCTTTTCTAGGGGGCACCTGAGGCATATGGAGGTTCCCAGGCCAGAGGTCTAATCACAGCTGTAGCCACTGGCCTACACCAGAGCCATAGCAATGCGGGATCTGAGCCGTGTCTGCAACCAACACCATAGCTCATGGCAACACCAGACCCTTAACCCAAGGAGCGAGGCCAGGGATTGAACCCAAAACCTCATGGTTCCTAGTCGGATTCGTTAACCACTGAGCCACAACAGGAACTCCTAGGCTGCCTCATTTTAACACAGTTCAAACTAATCTATAACTAACCCAAGGTATAATAATGCCACAGTGTGGCTTGACGTTCAACCAAAATTACTTAAACAGAACTGTATCAAAGTTACAACCAAACTGGCTTCTGACAGACACCTTCACCACACCTCCTTACACCTGTATGCAAATTATAGTTGAAAAAGCACTTTTAGGAGTTCCCCTTATGTCTCAGCAGTAATGAACCTGACCAGTAGGTTGCAGATACGGCAGACCCCCCTAGCCTGGGAACTTCCATAAGCCGTGAGTGTGGCCCTAAAAAGAGAGAAAAAAAAAAAAAGCGCTTTCACAGATACCTCATTTAATCCTCACAACAGCTCTATGAGGTGAGTCGCATTACTTGTATTGTACGGCACGAAGGGTCAGAGAGGTTAGATAATTTGCCCAAGATCTTGGAGCTAGTAAGTGATGAAGTAAATGGGATTCAAGAAGTTCAGGTGTGTGACACTAAAAACTCACAAAAAACATAATAAATGGCACTCTGAGAGAAACTTTGTTGTTTGATTAATAATAACTTGTTAAATGATAACATAAACACTTAAGAATATTTTGAGAAAGAGTGCCTACAGGCTATCTGGGTTAGGAAACAAAAGATCGATCATTCCGTAATTCGATTAATGCTATACTGTTTTACTGGCATAGCTGTTCACTTAATAGAAATACAACAAACTTATTTAGAAAAATAACGTTTGACACAACAAGGGGTGTGAAGGAAGCAGGGAATTTGGTAGATCCGGTCCTATCAATAACTAGAGTGGCTTCATGCAAATTAGATTTATAACTCAGAACTAGGATATCAATTCAGGAAACAATAAATTTAGAAGTTTATCATACCATCAAGAGGCCAATGGGGCCGCTCTGCAGTAAGACTAGTTTTATCTGAGCTATAAAAATTATTGCAGGCAATATTATCACTAATGGTAATAATTTGGCAAATTGAAGTCAATATACACAGATGGGGAATGACTCTTCTGTGCTCATGCACTTTAGATGATTGAAGACCCAGTGCAAAGGCTTCTGCTGTATGAGGATTAACCACACAGTAATTAATGGCAGCCTGAAGTGGAATGATAATCATGCAGCGGAGAAAGTAATAAAAACGTCCCAACAAAGGTACTAAAATAAGAGCGATAAATGTTTTATAGTAACAATCTGGAACTGCACAATGGTCCAGTGCAGACCTAGATATTGTCCCACATTGTAGAGTGGTAATACCAAGCCGCCACGCGCATGAAGAAGGGATGCAATTTATTCAGCGACAATTACATTCTTCCCAAATTGTAGAGCTAAAGAACTACTTCTATCGTAAGTATGAATGCAACTCTGCTGAATGATCAGTGGAAACATTCACAGTTTTATATCACTAATAGGTGGGAAAAACCTATTTAAAAGTATATAAAGTTTGCCTTGGCAGTCTGGGATATGGTGATATTCCTCAAGACCTGACCTAAATACAGAATAGGGGAAAACTCAGTTGATGACAGGTGCAAAAAAGGTATGTTGACTCTGACTCAAACGTAAAATAGGATAGCACAACTCACTACCTTATATACAGGTGGATGGCGGCTTGTATGCTCGCCATGTGTTTATCAAAGCCCGCCATAAACTATACTGGAACGGGTTAATTACCAATCAACAAATCCTGGCTATGAACAGGACTGGCTACAAGGAACAGGATACTCAACTATGATGCTAAGTTGCAAAGACCGAGATGTCAGGGCACTAGCTAGTATCTCTATAATTCTCTCGCCTTTCACTCAGGTTATAATTTAGCTGGTACAGGTTTTAGCATCTCATTTTCACCCTACCGCATTCAAAGGCAGAAGATGTTCATGGAGGTAAAAAGCAGCTTCTTTCACAAAATGATCTCTCTAATGAAAAAAAGAAAATCTTTCCAAACATCCTCCCTTGGAAGACTTTCTTTTTACCTCTCATTGGCCAGAACCAATGAGATGAGCCCACCAGAGACTGCCACTGGGATTACCAAGGAATTATTATAAAAGGCTTAAACTAACCCAGATACCCGTTCTAAGTACATTGTCACCTGCTCAAAAGCTGAATAAAGCTATGATCCTTGAGCAAGGAAGAAGCAGGGGCAGGGAAGACTTATAGGCAGGTCATTAACAGTGCCTGCTACATTGGCCATCGGACCAGACAGTCCACCATTAGTAAAACCAGAAGATAGAATTCATTATACTTAATGGAAATATCACAGAAAACATGTGCCCCTGAAGATGATCTAATACAAGGGACAAACCAAGAAACAGTAAAGAAAATGCCATCGTCTAAGTCTAAATAAATGCGGGGATTTCATTCCTTCATTCCATAATTTTTTTTTTCTTTTTTAAGGCCATACCTGTAGCATATGGAAGTTCCCAGGCTAGGGGCTGAATCAGAGCTGCAGCTGCCAGGCTATGCCACAGCCTGTGGCAATGCTGGATCCTTAACCCACTGAGTGAGACCAGGGGTTGAACCTGCATCCTCATGGATACGAGTTGGGTTCTTAACCTGCTGAGCCACAAGGGGAACTCCATTCCACAAATATTTACTCCATGCCTACTATGAGCCATCTGCTGGTCTAGGTACTAAGGGTATAGTGGTGAACAAAACAAAGTCCCCGCCCTCAAGAATTTACACTCTAGCAGTTTCTAATATAAAAATCACACATTTTACAGTTCCCGTCGTGACGCAGCGGTTAATGAATCCGACTCGGAACCATGAGGTTGCAGGTTCGATCCCTGCCCTTGCTCAGTGGGTTAATGATCCAGCGTTGCCATGAGCTGTGGTGTAGGTTACAGACGCAGCTCGGGTCCCGCGTTGCTGTGGCTCTGGCATAGGCTGGCAGCTACAGCTCCGATTCGACCCCTAGCCTGGGAAATTCCATATGCCACGAGTGCGGCCCAAGAAATGGCAAAAAGATTAAAAAAAAAAAAAAATCACACATTTTACAGAAATGAACGGCAGTCAGACTTCTACAGTAGAGTTCAGAAGACTGTACTGTACTTTCTACCTGTTGGCCAAATTGCAAAAAGAATTAGAATTATACAAAGTTCCCCACACAGTTATTAAAAGAATATTAAAATATTGACAATGCATATTTGATATGGTATTTTCCAGGTATTCAAAATACTTTTCAAAAATTTTTTTATTTTTTTGCTTTTTAGGGCTTCACCTGCAGCATATGGAAGTTCCCAGGCTAGGGGTCAAATTGGAGCTGCACCTGCTGGCCTACACCACAGCTTACAGCAACACCAGATCCTTAACTCACTGAGTGAGGCCGGGAATCTGATCTGCATCCTCATGGATACTAGTTGGGTTCGTTTCCGCTGAGTCACAATGGGAACTCCCAAAATACTTTAATATAGGCGTTCCTGCTATGGTGAAATAGGTTAAAGATCTGACTGCAGTGGTTTGGGTCAATGTGGAGGTGCGGGTTCAATACCCAGCCTGGCGCAGTGGGTTAAGGATCCAGCGTTACCACAGCTGTGGCAAAGGTTACAGCTAAAGCTCAGATTTGATCCCTGGCCAGGGAACTTTCATAAGCCATGGGTGCAGCCAAAAAAAAAACCAACACCCTTTAATAAACACATTAGCTTTACTTCTCCACTGACTATGAGGGAAGAGAGAGTGGATATTATTACACAAGCCCCCAGAAAGATGAGAATCTAGGTCTCCTGTACCTCCCAAATCATTCAGCTTTCACTACAAGTGACAGCTTTCCTAAAAATAAGTCTCTAAGATTAAGCCTACTCAAAGACAGAGGCTAAAGTTCTTAGAACATGTGAGAAGACGCATCTCCTCATTTAAATTTATCGTGGCTGAGTGAGGGCCTGTGTGACACAGGTGTGATAAAGCAATAAGTGGGGGTATAAATATATACCCTAACATCTTGGATTTAACTAGGGTCTCAGCTGTGTTTGAAAATAACTTATTAGAATTTTAGTAGGAGTTCCCATCGTGGCTCTGCAGTTAACAAACCTGATAGTATCCATGAGGACATGGGTTCCAACCCCGGCCTTGCTCAGTGGGTTAAGGATTGGCATTGCCATGAGCTGTGGTGTAGGTCACACAGACATGGCTGGCATCTCGTGTTGCTGTGCCTGTGGCTGGCAGCTAAAGCTCCAATTCGACCCCTAGCCTAGGAACCTCCATATGCTGTGAGTGCAGCCCTAGAAAGCAAAAAATAAAAAAGAATTTTACCAGAAGAAATAGTCTCCAGGGAGCTTTTAACTCCATGGTCTGGCTGGGTTTCCTTAAGGGTGTCAAAGAGAAAGAGGACCTGAAGAATGCCCGCCCCACCATTACACTCTACTTGCCATAGTTCTCAGTAAGTGAGGCAGAGGGTAAACCTATCTATATTCAGAAGCAATGGGCCCCAGAAACCAGATCTCCTATTAGAAGAAGGCCATCAATCACCCATTTTAAGGACAATATTTAATCAGCAAAGACCTTTTCACAAAGCAGAGAATCCAACACCAAACCTTTCTAAAGTGCATTTCTCACCTTGGAAGTAGGAAAAAAAAAAAAATCTCTGATGTAAGTTAACTTTCCACTTAGTAGTGAGCTGTTTAGAGGTAGAAAAAGATTGCTCATCTTCTGATCCAAAATAGAGCAGGAACGAGTTCCCACTGGGGCACAGAGGGTTAAAGACCCAACTGCAGTGGCTCCAGCTGCTGCAAATGCATGGGTTTGATCCCTGGCCAGGTGCAGTGGGTGCTACCGAAGCTGTGGCTCATATTCAATCCCTGGCCCTGGCCTGGGAACTTCCATATGCCACCAATACTGCATTAAAAAAAAAAAAAAGCAGAGGAGAAGCTAAAAAAGGTCAAAGTGAAAACTGTCATTTCAACAAAGTAGGAGAAGGTTCAAGGGTTTTAGAAGAAATACATGCATGAAAGGAAAAAGATCTCGACTTACTTCTTGGTGAGCCGAGGGTCCAGAGGAGGGTGTTGTGCTCCGTATACAGGCTGGATGCTAAGAGCAAGGAAAAAAGAAGAAGTAAGTTGTTGGGAAAGTAAATATGTTGGGTGAGTATCATTTGCATTACAAAACTGGAAGGGACTTTGAAAAACAGGTTACCTCCAAGAACAACTGTATTTCAGCCAAAGGAAAGGAACCTACTCTTTTAAAATCAAGTCTTTGAGAACATTCATCTTCCCAGGTGAGGTTTCAGTGCTCTACGTCACTGCCTGTTGGGAAGCTCTATCTGTAAAGAAGGAAGCCTGGAAAGGCTTCTTGAGGGCTGGAGAGAGCAGAGTTCAAATGCCAACTCTAGCCTCCACTACCCCTGTAACTTGCACTACCCGACCACTCTAAATCTGTTTTCTCATCTATAAAATGGGGATATCATCTACCCCAAAAGATCACTTGGGCTAAAAGAGAAGCAACACCACAAATCAAGGGAAGAATGACCCAAGGGACTTCACACACTTCAAAGAACAGTCTGGCCATATCTAGGAAAAACAAAACATGCATACCCTACAACCCAGTCTTCTCACTGCCAAGTTACTCCTCTTTAGAGAAATGTCTACATATGTGTACCAGGAGACACATATAAAACTACTCAAAGCATTATGATTCCTTTCAGCCCCAAACTAGAAATAATCCAAATTTCCATCAACAGAGAAATAAAATGTCATTTACTCATACAATAGAATACTTTATAGTAACTTAAATATATGAAGGCAGCAAGTTACGTGAATGAATCTATAAATGTCATGTTAAGCCAAAAAACAATCAAAGAATAAAAGAGTAAATACTGTATAATTCTATTTTTATATATAGGGAAAAAAATGGCAAAAATGATTTCTATTGTTTAGGGATGCAATGCCCCATATTAGTAACAATATTTAAAAAAAAAAAGCAAGGAGCGATTAACATAATAGGATGTGGTTATCTCTATAAGGAAGGAAGGCGGTGTGATAGAGAACAGACACAGGTGGCTTCTGGGGTGTTTGCTTTGAGATTACTTATCAAGTTGTACCACACAATTGCTTTATGTACTTTTTTTTTTCTGTACTAGTTCACAATTAGGAGTCCCCTGGTGGAGTTCTGCTGTGGTACAGTGGGTTAATAATCCAGCTTGTCTCTGTGGAGGCACCAGTTTGATCCCTGGCCTGGCCTGGTGTAGTGGGTTAAAGATCTTATATTGCCATAGCTGTGGCCCAGATTGCAGCTCTGGCTTGGATTCAATCCCTGGCCTAGGAACTTCCATATCCTGTGGGGGTGGCCAAAAGCAGGGGAGGGGGAGAAGAAGAAGTTCCCTGGGGGCTCCATGGGTTAAGGATCTGGCATTGTTTGGCAAGCATTGGCCTGAGAAATTCCTCATGCAGCAGGTGTGGCCCCCCACCAAAAAAAAGTTCACAATTAAAAAGAAAGAGGGGGAGTTCCCTCGTGGTGCAGCAGAACGAATCTGACTAGTACCCATGAGGATGCAGGTTCAATCCCTAGCCTTGCTCAGTGGTGTAGGGGGCAGACTCAGCTCAGATCGGACATGGCTGTGGTTGTGGCATAGGCCAGCGTCTACAGCCCCGATTCCACCCTTAACCTGAGAACTTCCACATGCTGTGGGTGCCCTAAAAAAAGCAAAAACAAAAACAAACCATATCCACATATTTATATCGGATCAGGACTATGTACTCATACAGTATCTCTAAAAGAACCACACGACACCGGCAGCAGTGATTAGGAAGAAGCAGCAGATGACTGGAGGGCCCCGTGGCAGAAACTTAGTTTTCAGTGCAAACCTTTTTGTACCTTTCCGAATTAGTATTGTGTACATGATCACCTTTATAAGAAATTACACAATCTTAAGAGAGTTGGGAGGTTTAAACAGAACAATGTGTAAAAAGCCCTTTAGCACAATTCATGCAGGTAGTAACACTAGCAGGTGGTGAGGTGAACACTGCCTGGCACAAACTCAGTGCCCACGAAATGCTGGTTTTCATCTTCCCTCCCATTTTTGTAATTTACTCTTTACCCAACATTTAGAAAATAAAACAAGTTTACCAAGTACCTTCTTTGACCTAACAGATGTGATCCTAAGATTGCTTTTAAATAAAAATGTAGCCAATTCAATCATTTTCACATTCATTTCTACTAAGATTCCAAATGGAATATTCTTATGTATGATCTTTAGTTATGGATAATGGTCCCGACTTTTGTAGCTTTAAGAATCTCTACTCCCTAAACTTCTCTGAAAGGCTAAGTAACCTGTAAACAAACATTACAGAAATACAAATACTACTTGAACATGTTTAGAGTTTCCCAGGCAGAGGAAAAGAAGAGAAAATAAGGCATTCTTATTGTTGCTCAGTGGTTAACGAACCCAACTAGGATCATGAGGATGTGGGTTTGACCCCTGGCCTCACTCAACGGGTTAAGGATCTGGCGTTGCTGTGAGCTGTGGTGTAGGTCACAGACACGGCTCAGATCTGGTGTTGCTGTGGCTGTGGTGTAGTAGGCTGGCAGCTGTAACTCCTATGTGACCTCTAGCCTGGGAACCTCCATATGCTGTGGGTGCGGGCCTAAAAAGCAAAAAAAAAAAAAAAAAAAAAAGAAGAGGAAAATAGGAGGAACAAAGAATATAGTAGAGAGCTCCCACTGTGGCACAGCAGAAATGAATCTGACTAGAGTCCATGAGGATGCAGGTGTGATCCCTGGCCTCAGTGGGCTTAGGATCTGGCGTTGCTGTAAGCTGTGGTGTAGGTCACAGATGTGGCTTAGATCTGGCTGTGGTATAGGCTGGCGACTACAGCTCTGATTTAACCCTTAGCCTGGGAACCTCCATGTGCTGCAGGTACGACCCTAAAAAGAAAAAAAAAAAAAGAGAAAAAGAAAATATAGGAAAGTTTGCCTTAGAGAAAGTTTAAACAAAGCAAAAAACACAAACTAGAAAATCCAAAGGGCCACTGATTTATATTTTAATGTTTGCAAATACTCTAAGATGAGTACACTTGAACTCTCCAAGTCCACAAGCTTCTACGTTAGTAAAATATAAAGATCAGAGAATAAACTCTGCAGGAAGATCTCAGTGGGCAAGCTGGGTTGGGTGACTAGGTAGAAAAATAAGAATGCTTAGATTCTCTCCTAAAGAGTACTACCTTATTTAAAAAAAAAAAAAAAAAAGAGAGAGAGAGAGTATTACCACCTTCCAGTAATCCATGCAGGAAAAAAAAAATCCTGACTGTGCAGGTTTAAGGGCCAAAGGCATCAATAACCACCCAGGAAAGGGATCTTAACATTACGGCAGAATATTTTTTAAAGATGTCAGCCCAGGGGAGTCCCTGGTTAGAAGTCGGTGGTTAGAAGTCGGTGCTGGAGTTCCCGTCTTGGCGCAGTAGTTAACGAATCCGACTAGGAACGATGAAGTTGCGGGTTCGATCCCTGCCCTTGCTCAGTGGGTTAACGATCCGGCGTTGCCGTGAGCTGTGGTGTAGGTCGAAGTCGCGGCTCGGATCCCACGTTGCTGTGGCTCTGGCGTAGGCTGGCGGCTACAGCTCCGATTCGACCCCTAGCCTGGGAACCTCCATATTACGCGGGAACGGCCCAAGAAATGGCAAAAAGACCAAAAAAAAAAAAAAAAAAAAGAAGTCAGTGCTTTCACCCCTGCAGCCTGGGTTCGATCCCCAATCTGGGAACTAAGAGTCCACATCAGGCCAATGCATGCTGTGGTCAAAAAAACAAAAACAAAAAAACCCAAAAATGTCAGCCCAATGTGCTGGCACAGCCAGAAAGGCCAAAATAAATGATTGACTTTATCAGCAAAGGTTATCAGGGCCTAAACTGACCTAACATATTCTTTAACTAAACCACGAAGTATCTGTACCTGGAACACTTTGTATAATTTATCAGTTTATGGAATCTCAAAAAGGAGAGGCAAGGAGTTAGAAAAGGAAGAGAAACCCAGATGATCACAGAGACAAAATGAAAACAGACTGAAAGAGCCTGGTGACAAAGGTGCTCAATTTCCTGGTAATAATTCACTTATCAACCTGCACCATCATCTCCTCCCAAACCCAACTCTAGAGCAGGCCAGTCTCCACTTCACCTTCCAAATGTACCTTAAATACTAAACTGGGCTCATCTCTCTTCTCCTTTTCAAAACCACATATATCCCTCCTGAAACGTTCCCTTCACATTCTCTCCAATGAGACTTTTCTCTGAGCCTCGGCATCCACTAGCCCATGCCTTCTAATCAGGGCTTACATTGCATTTTAAAAATAAACTCTAGGGAGTTCTTGTCATGGCACAGCGGAAACAAATCTGACTAAGAACCGTGAGGTTGCGGGTTTTATCCCTGGCCTTGCTCAGTAGGTTAAGGATCCAGCATTGATGTGGCTGTGGCTGTGGCTCCAATTCGACCCCTAGCCTGGGAATCTCCATATGCCGAAGGTGCAGTCCTAAAAAAAGGCAAAAAAAAACAAAAACTCTAAAAAAAAACCTCAAAAAAAAATTAACCAAATTTAGACCATAATATAAGGTGTATTATGATAACACCAGGTAGATGCTCAACACCTACATTAGAAATAAGATATTATGGAGTTCCTGTTGCGGCTCAGCAGGTTAAGAATCCTACAGTGTCCGTGAGGATTCAGTTGAGTCCCTGGCCTTGCTCAGTGAGTTAAGGATCCCACGTTGCCTTGAGCTGTGGGGTAGGCTGTAGATACGGCTTGGATCAGGTGTTGCCATGGCTGCAGCTGCAGCTCTGATTCAACCCCTAGCCTGGGGAACTTCCATATGCAGCCTTAAAAAAAGAAAGGAAGAAAGGGAGGGAAGGAGGGAGCAAAAAGGAAGACAATTGGAATTGAAACCCTGGCACAACCCTCTCTCCCTTCCCAGGAAACCATTTTACTGAATCTGGCATTTTTCACGCTCATTTTTGTTTTTACATTTTCTAGGTATGTATCCCTAAACAATACATGGTGTTGTTTTGCAAGCTTTAAAAACTTTATATAAATGGTATCACACTATATTTATGACTGACTTTGATGCTAAATCATAAATGCTACTTGGAGTATTATTTAATTCCATGGCTGGCTGACTGATCTCTCCAACACAAATTTAAAATACATCTGCTCTAAGCTATATGGGAAAAGAATCTGAAAAGGAATTATATGTTTAACTGATTTACTTTGCTATGCACCTGAAACTAACACAACTTTGTAAAGTCAATTATACTCCAGTAAAACTTATTTTAAAAATAAAAACAAAACATATTTGTTCTACCACAAGAGTAAAAGACATTTGCAGTTCCCATTGTGGTGCAGGGGAAACAATCCGACTAGGAACCATGGGGTTGCCGGTTCGATCTCTGGCCTTGATCAGTGGGTTAAGGATCTGGCGTTGCCCTGAGCTGTGATGTAGGTCGCAGATGTGGCTCGGATCTGGCGTTGCTGTGGCTGTGGTGTATGCTGGCGGCTACAGCTCCAATTAGACCCCTAGGCTGGGAACCTCCATATGCCATGGGTGTGGTCCTAAAAAGACAAAAGACAAAAAAAAAATAAGAGCAAAAGACATTTGATTCACATTTTCAAACATGAAGTACAAAAAAAAATATAGCAAACATCTATTAACCCATCAATCTGATTTAACAAATGTTAACACTTGTCACATTTTTATTCTTTTGCAGCTGCACCCAAGGCATACAGAAGCTCCCCCGCCAGGGATCAAATCCAAGCCACAGCTACAGCTATGTCAGATCCTTAACTCACTGTGCCAGGCTGGGGATCAAACCCCAACTGCTGCAGAGACAAGGCTGGATCCTGAACCTGCTAAGCCACAGCAGGAACTCTATCATATTTCTTTCTCTCTTTTTTTTTTTTTTTTTTTTTTTAAAGAAAATAGAGCATTAGAGAGACTTCTGAAGTCCAACTGCAGTCCCTAGTCCTTGTTCCCCTTTCTATCCTGAAGAGGTAACCACTATCCTGAAGTGGGTATGAATCCTTTCCCATCTGTTTGCATATTTTTTTTTTGGTCTTTTTGTCTTTTTAGGGCCGCACCTTCAGCATATGGAGGTTCCCAGGCTAGGGGTCCAATTGAAGCTGTATCTGCCGGCCTACGCCACAGCCACAGCAACTCGGGATCCGAGCCGCGTCTGCCACCTACACCACAGCTCATGGCAATGCCGGATCCTTACTTAACCCAGAGTGAGGCCAGGGATCGAACCCGAAACCTCATGGTTCCTAGTCGGATTCGTTTCCGCTGAGCCACAACGGGAACTCCATGTTTGTATACTTTAACACATATGCATGTTATCCATAAACATACAATTTTCTTGTTTTAAAACTTTACATAAAAGACTGCACACTGGGCATATTGGTCTACATCTTGCTTTTCTCACAATGAATTTTCACCCAGCTCTGCATTTAAGTTTTCCTGATTACAAAAATAACATATGCTATGTGGAAAAACCAGAAAGACAATACTACACAGCATCCTCACCAGGGGAAGCTGCAGCGCCAGGCAGATTTTCAGCTTCTAGAGAGCAGTGGTGACACCATGTCTTTTTCTGTAGTCCCCTTACCAAGGACGGGCAGAGCGTGACACACATCAGCAGGCACTTAACAATACTTAGAGAGTCAAGGCTAAAACTATACAAAACCCAGGCCCCTGTTGAAGCTGACTCCTGCCTAGCTGGACCTAAAAAAAAAAAAAGGCAATCACATTGCATCCCAGAGAAAAAAGAATGTCATGAGCTGTACTGTAACTAAGGGAAAATGAAGCAAAAGTCTCAGTCAACCTCTGTCATTCTCTTTAACAAACCAAACAATGTCTTGGCAGAGCTGGTTTACGTAAGTCGGAACAGTGCAAAACGCGTGGAAGGAAAAGTCAACAGGTGTTTGCTCAGTACTGAGAGAGGAACTAAAGCAAACATGGTAACAGAGCTTTCCAATTTAAAGTCAAACACGCTGGCAATCAATGCAAGTTCACACACTAGGTGGAACGGAAGTCTCTCAGAACTGGGATCTACGACGCTGTTTCAGTGAAAATTTAGTATCTCCTAGTCACTGACTTTATCAGTACAGCATTTCCACTCTAAGAATAGAGTGTGATGTACCTGCCCAGACAGGCTGGGACTATCACACCAAGTCTACGATCAAATCATTAATGTTATTAAAAAAAAAAAAAACAAATGACAGAGAAGGTTTCAGTTAAAAATCTATGGGCTCCTAAGTCATTTAAGTAATTAGACACTTTTTTCAACTTCACTGAATGTGAAAAGAGCTCCTTGGCTTTAACAATAAACACTGTTGCTTAAAAAGAGGGAGAAGCGGGAGTTCCCGTCGTGGCGCAGTGGTTAACGAATCCGACTAGGAACCATGAGGTTGCGGGTTTGGTCCCTGCCCTTGCTCAGTGGGTTAACGATCCGGCGTTGCTGTGAGCTGTGGTGTAGGTTGCAGACGCGGCTCGGATACCACGTTGCTGTGGCTCTGGCGTAGGCCGGTGGCTACAGCTCCGATTCAACCCCTAGCCTGGGAACCTCCATATGCCGCGGGAGCGGCCCAAGAAATAGCAATAAACAACAACAACAAAAAAGACAAAAGACAAAAAAAAAAAAAAAGAGGGAGAAGCCCATCCAGAAGGACTGGAAATAAGATTGTGGGAAACGGGCCAGGCTTTGGCTCACATTTGTTTACCTATTACAAATCTCATCCACATCCCATTTTTTTTTTTTTGGCTGCACCCAAAGCATGTGGAAGTTCTCTGGCCAAGGATCAAATCTGAGCTGCAGCTGCAACCTACGCCACAGCTGCAGTAATGCAGGATCCTTAACCCAACCCACTGCGCCATGCCAGGAATTAAACCCAAACCTCTACAGCAACCCTAGCTGCTGCAGTCAGGTCCTCAACCCACTGTGCTGCAGAGGGAACTCCTCATCCACATCTTTTTACTGAAAGTGTCCACACCCTTTGACTGGATGAGGTGCTTGGGCAGAGGGTGTCTTAATCTTAGCAGAGACTGAGGGAAGGGAAAGCAGTAGCCGAATGTGAACCAGGAGCCAGGAAATCTGCATTGGGATTTGGGGCATATCACGTTCCCTCTCTGGCTTCAGTTTCAATTTCCTCACCAGCAGTGCTCTTAGAGTCAAATACTAACAGGCTACAATTTTTTTTTTTTTTGGTCTTTTTGCCATTTCTTGGGCCGCTCCCGCGGCATATGGAGGTTCCCAGGCTAGGGGTCAAATCGGAGCTGTAACCACCAGCCTATGCCAGGGCCACAGCAACGCGGGATCCGAGCCATGTCTGCGACCTACACCACAGCTCATGGCAACGCCGGATCGTTAACCCACTGAGCAAAGCCAGGGACCGAACCAGCAACCTCATGGTTCCTGGTCAGATTCGTTAACCACTGCGCCACGATGGGAACTCCCCAGGCTACAATTTTTAACATTCCTGATGTTCAGCGGGGTCAGCAATTCACTTACTTTCAAGAGCACAAGCCCAGCTTCAGCATCCTTCCCATCTACTTTCACCTGTCAATCGTGCCTTTGTGAGTGACGGGCAACAGAGTTAGCCACCATACAAGTCGGAGTTTGTTAAGTTTTAATGTTAACACTCAACTTCAGAACTGGTTAAGAGTCTCAGAGCTCACTTAACCCAAACCTCTCATTTCATAGATATGGAAATTGAGGAGTTCCCGTCGTGGGTCAGTGGTTAACGAATCTGACTAGGAACCATGAAGTTGTGGGTTCGATTCCTGGGATCCCTCACTTACGGATCCAGCGTGGTCGTGAGCTGTGGTGTAGGTTGCAGACACAGCTGGGATTCCGAGTTGCTGTGGCTCTGGCGTAGGCCAGCGGCTACAGCTCCAAGTAGACCCCTAGCCTGGGAACCACCCCAGGCAAAAAGACAAAAAAAAAAACAAAAAAAAAAAACCAATTAAAAAAAAAAACAGAAATTTAGCATGGAGAAGCTAGTACTTTGTCCTTAAAATGTGGCCTTTTCTCTAAGGATATGACCACCTAGGCCAGAAACCTGAGTGACACCTCCTTGGCACCTCCTTCTCCCTTACTCCCCAAGTGATTTACCAAGTCCTATAGATATTCCCCAAATTGTCCTCTATTGTCATTGCCCTAGTCCAAGCCATCATGGCCTCTTTCTCTACTAATTGCAGTAGCCTTCAACTAACTAGCTGATCCCTGAACAACAGGGGTGGGCACTGACTCTATTCCCAGTTGAAAATCCAGGTATAACTTTATAGTCAGCCCTCCATATTTGTGGTCCTGCATCCAAGGAGTTAACCAGAGACGGTGCAGTACCACAGCACAAATTCTGTGTAGAG
Organism: Phacochoerus africanus; assembly: GCF_016906955.1. NCBI lineage: Eukaryota > Metazoa > Chordata > Mammalia > Artiodactyla > Suidae > Phacochoerus > Phacochoerus africanus. The sequence continues at coordinate 34,067,681 of NC_062552.1, read as the reverse complement.
GTGGACCCATGTAGTTCAAATCTGTGTCAACTGATACTCACTCTGATGGGGGAAAAGGGGATTGAGTGTTTGGAAATGTATAGGTGTATGTGGAAAGGGTATTTGCCTGGATTCTAGTACAACCCAGAATTCATCCACCCGAAACACTAACTGTGTCCCTAGCTGTTGAAAACATTGGTCTAAGCCATTTCCCTCAGGGCAACCAACGTTAAATATTTTTTTAATGGCCACACCTACAGCACATGGAAGTTCCCAGGCTAGGGGTTGAAGTGGAGCTGCAGCTGCTGGCCTGCACCACAGCCATAGCAACTCAGGATCCGAGCTACATCACAGCTCACGGCAATGCCAGATCCTTAAACCAATGAGAAAGGCCAGCGATCGAACCCGCAACCTCGTGGTTCCTAGTCAGATAGGTTAACCACTGAGCCACGATGGGAACTCCCAAAGTAATATTTTTATACATGCAAATCTGATCATGTCACAGCCTCACCAACCTCCAAATGGCATCCCACTGCTCTTGGGATAAATTTCAGAACCAAGGAGCTCCCTTGGTAGCTCAGCGGGTTAAGGACTATGAAGTTGTCACTGCTGTGGTTCGGGTTCGATCCCTGGCCCAGGAATTTCTGTATGCTATGCGTGCAGTCAAAAAGAAGATCAGGCCTTAACTTGGCCTATCTTTCCAACAATGAAGGGCCTGGATAGTTTGGATTTTCCACTAACTACAAATGAGAGGTCTATGCAGGGGCAAGAAGAGAAGCTAGAAGGACCAATTAGGAAGGTACAGCAGTAGTCCCGGCAAGAGAGGACTCGGTTTGATCCTGACAGTAGGGGTAGAAGTGGTGAGAAGAGCTCAGATTCAGGATGCACGGTGATGAGCCAACGGGACTTGCTGATGAACTGGATGCGGCCAGAAGAGAAAAAGAATCAGGAGTTTCCGTTGTGGCGCAGTGGTTAACGAATCCAACTAGAAACCATGAGGTTGCGGGTTCGGTCCCTGCCCTTGCTCAGTGGGTTAACAATCCGGCGTTGCCGTGAGCTGTGGTGTAGGTTGCAGATGCGGCTCAGATCCTGCGATGCTGTGGCTCTGGTGTAGGCCGGTGCTTACAGCTCTGATTCGACCCCTAGCCTGGGAACCTCCATATGCCGTGAGAGCGGCCCGAGAAATGGCAAAAAGACAAAAAAAAAAAAAAAGAATCAAAGACGTCAGGATTTTTGGTCTGAGGAACTTAGTGAATGGTGGGACCAGTAAGTGAACTGGAAAGCATAGCTTTGCAGGAGGGAGCAGATGTGGAAATCAAGAGTTCTCCTTGGACATGGTGAGGGAGAAGTGCCTATCAGACAGCAAAGTGGAGATGCCTTAATTGTTCCTTATCCAGTGGCAAACGCTTCCAGCACCAGAAATCAGGCTTCTTTCAACGAAATTCAAGGCTCTTTTCTCAGTGGTTCTCCATACCCATTTCCAGATTAGCAGCAGCAGCACCCCTGGGAACTTCTCAGAAGCTTAACTTCTCAGGTCCCACCTCAGATCTATGTTAGAAACTCTGAAAGTGGAGACTGGCAATCTATGTTTTAATGAGCCTTCCAAGTGGCTCACTAAAGTTTGAGAACCATTGCTAAAAATCATACTCCTCATCGCTAATGAACACCTGACAGCCACAGCCACCCTATGGCTTCTCTGTGCTTCCATAAACCCTCTGCCTAGTTAACAACAGGTGGTGATTTTCTGCTCAGGACTCACTGGGGGCTCCAGACATACCATTGTTTTTCAGTCCCAGTTTTAGAACTTAGAGCAAATAGGAGAAACAAATAAAAATAGGACTTACTGTAATCTGAACTTATCATTTTCATAATGGCTAATACTACCAAGTACCTTCTATGCATTATCTCATTTAATCTCATAGCAGCCTTGTAAGGTAGACACTCTGTCCCCATTACACAAATGAGGAAACTAAGGCACAGAGAGGTTAGGTGAGTTGCCCAAAGTCACACAGTTAGAAAGTGACAGAGCTGAGATGTGAAACAAGGCAGTCAGGTTCCAAAGCCTGCATGTTCCCCCCCTCCTTTTTGGAGAAATAATTTGACCTATAGCATTATGTAAGCTTAAGAGGTACACTGAGTTGTTCCTATACCTTTATAGTTGGCCCTCCAAAGTCTGAAGTTTGATCCACAGTTGGTTGAATCTGCAGTTGCATACGGAACCCACAGATATGGAGGGTCAACCATACTGCCCTCAGTATTTATATAAGGGACTTGAGCATCTGCCGATTTTGGTATCAGAGGGGGTCCTGCAGCCAATCCTCCACAAACACCAAGGGATTACTATATTGCAATATGATTACCACTGTAGCATTGGTTAACACTAACCCTACTGTGTCACATAATTACCATTTCTTCTTTGTAGTGAGGACAATTAAGATGTGGTCTTGGAGTGCCCATCGTGGCACAGAAGAAACGAATACGACTAGGAACCATGAGGTTGCAGGTTCAAGCCCTGGCCTCGCTCAGTGGGTTAAGGATCTGGCGTTGCTGTGAGCTGTGGTGTAGGTTGCAGACATGGCTCAGATCTGGTGTTGCTGTGGCTGTGGCGTAGGCCAGCAGCTGTAGCTCTGATTTGACCCCTAGCCTGGGAACCTCCATATGCCTCGAGTGCAGCCTTTTTTTTTTTGCCTTTTCTTGAGCCCCTCCCACGGCATATGGAGGTTCCCAGGCTAGGGGTCTAATCAGAGCTGTAGCCACCAGCCTACGCCAGAGCCACAGCAATGCGGGATCTGAGCCGTGTCTTCCACCTACACCACAGCTCACAGCAACGCCAGATCCTTAACCCACTGAGCAAGGCCAGGATCAAACCCGCAACCTCATGGTTCCTAGTCGGATTCCTTAACCACTGCACCGTGATGGGAACTCTGAGTGCAGCCTTAAAAAGCAAAAAAAAAAAAAAAAAATCCAGTATCTTAGCAACTTTGAAGTTCATAATATAGTGTTGTTGACTATAATCACTATGCTGTCCATTAGCGCTCCAGAACTTCTTTATCTACCAGTTTGCAGAGCCTGGGTTCTCAACGTGGTACATGCATCCTCCTGTCTTACTAGGCATCCACATAAGGACCATTCAATGTATTAAGTACATGGCTCTTAGGAATAACTGAGAGAACTTAAAAAGATATTTAATCCTAACAAATTACCATATGACCCAGCAATTCCGGTCCTACATATACTCAAAAGAATGGAAAACATACATTCACACAAAAACCTACACATAAATTTCATAGCATTACTCATCATAATAGCCAAAAAATGGAAACCACCCTCATGTTGGTCAACTGATGAATGGGTGAACAAACTGAGGTACATCCTTACAATGGAATCGGATCTGGCCCTAAAAGGAATGGAATACTGATAAAGGCTGCAACATAAACAAGCCTTGAAAACATTCTGTTTAATACAAGAAGTCAGTCACAAAAGACTCCATATCACATTATTCCATTTATATGAAATGTTCAGTAGAGGTAAATCCATAGAAACAGAAAGATTAGTGGTTGTCAGGGGCCAGAGGGAGGGCAGGATGGAGAGAGACTACTAATGGATACAAGGTTTCTTTTGGGAGTGATGAAAGTGCTCTGAAATTTGTGGGAAGGGTTGCAATCATTTATACTCTAAAGAATATGCTAAATACCACCGAATTGTACACTTTAAGGGTGAACTGTTATGATATGTGAATCATAATCTCAACAAGGCTCTTATTTTGCAAAAGGCTGTTGAATTCATCTTGAACTGAGGCTATTTTACCTGATAAAATTGCTATTTGTTGTAATTAAGGTTGCTGGATCATGACCAAAAGAAACTGAAAGTAATCTGCCATGGCTTTGAATTTTTACCTTTCAATTTGCAAAGAGTAAACTAGTTTCACTTCTTGGTTGCCATGGACCTCGACACCGTTATCTGTGTCATTTCCCCACCCAGAGAAGGTTTTTCTTCACTAAGACTGAAAGAGCACAAAGTTGCTATTCTCAAGAAAATGTCCTAACATTTTCCTTAAATCAAAGCACCTTTTCCCCTTTTTATCTAACTTGAAGTACTAGAGAAAATAGTTTTTTAGAACTTGAGTTTTATCCCATAACCAGGGGCTCCTAGGGCACCCCTGCTAAAAACACACAGCTGAACAATTATTCCTCACCAACAAGCAAGGTGCTCAAAACTATTATGACTTGGGGCAACATTTTAATGCCTTAAGATAAGCGATGGGAGTTCCCATCGTGGCGCAGTGGTTAAGGAATCCACTAGGAACCATGAGGTTGCGGGTTCGGTCCCTGCCCTTGCTCAGTGGGTTAACGATCCGGCGTTGCTGTGACCTGTGGGTGTAGGTTGCAGACACGGCTCGGATCCTGTGTTGCTGTGGCTCTGGTGTAGGCTGGTGGCTACAGCTCTGATTAGACCCCTAGCCTGGGAACCTCCATATGCCGCGGGAGTGGCTCACATAAAGGCAAAAAGACAAAAAAAAAAAAAAAAAGATAAGCGATGAACGTTAATATAATACTGGAGTAAGACCAGAGAAGTGTTCTTTTCATGTTTACTTTCTATAATAATAACAGTAATACTAATAACTAGAATATACTGAGCAGCTCTAATGTGCTGAATAAACACTGTCTTAGGTTCTTCACAAATAGATGTTTAATTCAGTCCTCACAGGGACCTTGAGGAAAGTATTTTTACCCTTATTTCACAGATAAGGAGACTGAGGCCTAAAGAGATTAAATCGGCTGTCCTTGATCATACAGATAACTGTCCAATAACATCTTTCTGAACTCAAATTTTCTCTCCTTTCCTTCAATATTCCTCTTCAAAATGAAAAAGGAAGCCAGAAACTTGAGGAAACTGCAAAGATTCCTCTCCCCATCTCACAAAAGTACTGCTTTGCAAAAAGTTGACTGTTCCTACAGTCCAAAAAAGGAAACATAAAAAACAAAAATTGTTAATACTGAGGAGTTCCTGTCGTGGCGCAGTGGAAACAAATCTGACTAGGAACTATGAGGTTATGGGTTCAATCCCTGGCCTCGCTCAGTGGGTCAAGGATCCGGTGTTGCTGTGAGCTGCGGTATAGGTCACAAAGGCGGCTCGGATCCTGTGTTGCTGTGGCTGTGGCGTAGGCTGGCAGCTGTAGCTCTGATTAAACTCCTAGCCTGGGAACCTCCACATGCCATGGGTGTGGCTCTGAAAAAAAAGGTATTAAAACTCAAACTCAAATGAACTCACAGCAGTCATAGGCACAAAAGATCAGGTTTTGTCCCACCTCTTAAACCCCACTTCCTGATTTAACAGTTTTCCCATAGATTCTGATTATAACCCCTTCAGACCTTCAAAATTTAATGATCTCACCATGGAAAACCCCAGAGAACAGCAGTTAGCAAGACTGGAGAGCTCCCTAGATCAGGAAGGAAAAGGAACCAGTTGGCAGGAAGCGGTGCCTGTCTAAAAACATAGAGGTCTTCAGCATTCCTATTAACACTGTGATTCCACAACACTTTAATCGGAAGCTATTTCTGCATTCCCTTGCACTATTTTTACTAAATTACTAAAAGCTGATTCCCATATGTTTAACAGCATCCTAACAGAAATAAGACTGCCATATAGCCACCAATGACCCTCATTTCTCTCTTGCTATTAAACAAACAAGCACAGGTTTAAAAGATTACTATCCCTGAATCAATTAGAAAGGGTAGCATGTGGGGGCACAACTAAACATGAATTTCATCATCAAGTGGACTGTGAATAGCAAAAATCTTAAATTTAAGATTGAAACATACACTCCTTTTACTTCTCAGGACTGCAAACAAATTGAAACTAAACCAACAACAGACTGATGAATGTAGAGTTGCTAAGAGTCTCAAGAAACGCCTAAAAGGGGGTCGGGGTGGGAGTGGAAAGTAACTTAAAAGTCTGCTCTCCAACTAAACAACTTTAAAGAATTTAGTGCATTTGCACAAGAAGTACACTATCAGGCAGAGGGGAAAAGGTTACTTGAGTTTGAACAAACCCTTATAAAATGCTAAAGAAATAATCTCGATTCTAGGTCACCCTGTAATTATTCCCAGTGGGATAGAGCCAACTCGGGATAAAGTGAGGTCGTGCTTAAGAATTTTCCTCACTTTTCTTGTCCCCCTACAGACGGTCCCAAGCTCTCATCAGAACCTCTTAGGAGTCTAGAAGAAAAATTCATACGTGCAGAGCCGGGGGAGCAAGGGAAGGGGCCACCCACGCGCAAACAACCACCTGTGCGCGGTGGAGACCACCCCCCCCAAGAAGGAGTTCTGTTTAAAGTGAGAAGCAGCTCTTGTGATGGCTTTCCGAACCCAGGACCGACACTAGTTACTCACCCAACTCCACTGTCCCTTACGCCAGAACTCCAGCCACCGGCCACCTCCCGGCTGAGGGCAGCCCCTCCAAAGCCCTACGCCCCCAGACCCGGGTCTGCTCCCACACCCAGCCATCTCCAAAGCTCGCTGCCGGCTCCTTTGCCTGACAGCTGTCTTGCCGCCACCAGGCAGCCCCAACTTCCTTCTCCCAGGTCCCCCAAACCAGCCTTCTGGGGTCGGTGGCACCCCAGGCCCGCGGGATTTAGGGTTTAGGCTCTGGAAGGGTTTGGTCCAATCCCCTCTTCCTTTCAGCGTCCTGGGCTCACCTCCCCGGCAGCTTGGCGCTTCTCTTCCAAAACTGCTTGCTGTTCTCGGCGGCCATTGCTCCAGCCCGGGGAAGGCCTTGTAGGTGGGCCGGGGGGGTGGGGGTGCTACCCAGCAGATGCCCCCAAGACCCCGCAATCGCAGGGCCAGCCCAGGCCGCTTCCCAGCCGCCGGTCACCCGCTCCCAGCTCCCGGGAGCGCCATCTTGGATGTGGGCACCGCCACCCCCCATCCAGTGCCGCTGCCATTGGTGGGCTGCGCTGGCCGTGGTCAGATGAGCCAATCGGGAGCCGGAATCCTGCAGGCCGCTGATGCCGAACTGTAACGTCAGGGGCGGGGCACACAGGTGAACCGGGAAGGCGGAGCTTGGACGAACAGGGAGGCGGGGCCGAAAGTTTTTAACCCAAGCTGGGGAAGAAGCAGGTAAAGAAAGAGACCTACGGGAAGGAGGAGAGGGTTCTGTTTTCTTTGGGGGAGGGGGCAGTAATGAGGTTCCTGAGTCTAGTATTTTGGGGAAAGAGAGAGCATATATATGAACATACATACATCCTTGACCTAAAAATAAGGGCACACGAGTGGGTTGCAGCCCATTTTTAACGTCTCCCAACTCAACGACACTCTGGTTATTACTTTCCCCGTCCCGGTTGCCTTGGCACCCTGATATTTTGTAAACTATGAAGGAAGATCAATACTGATCTGATGGCTCAGAGCTGCCAACTGTTCAACACATGAGTAACGGTTGGTTCAAAAGAGCCTCTCTCTCCTAAGGTAATTGATCACTATTAAAGGACTTGTGCTGTGGATGAAATTCAAATGATCAAACCTCTGTTTCAACCAATAACTGCCACTTTCTGACCATGAGAATCCAGATGCTGACAAACTGTTTAGGAAATATTCTTATTTTATCCATCCAATTCAGAATACCAAGTAACATTTCCTGAGAGGACAAAGCACATCCCCAAGGCATGAATCACAAATATTAAGAATGTATCCCCAAACGGAGTTCCCACTCCTGCTGTAGTGCCACAGGATCAGCAGCTGGAGCGCTGGGATGCAGGTTCAATCCCTCACCTGGCCCAGTGAGTTAAGGATCCAGCATTGTCACAGCTGCTGTGTAGCTCACAACTGCGGCTTGGATCTGATCCTTGGACCAGGAGCTCCATATGCCGCAGGAGGCAAAAAAAGAAAAAAAAGATAATGTACCCCCGAAACATCCTTATTTTCTCTTATTAATCCATTATAAATCTTTCACCTTTGACCTTACTTTCAATCTACTTTTGGCTCAGAATGAGAGTTTGTTTTTTGTTTTGTTTTGTTTTGGCAGCATCCATGGCATGCAGAAGTTCCCAGGCCAGGAAAGTGCCACTGCAGTGACCAGAGACACTTCAGTGGCAGTGGCTGAACTCAACCCACTCAACCCACTGAGCCACACAGGAAATCCTCAGAATGAGATTTAATATTAGCATTTTGAATTCTTTAATTAAATTTATTTATTTATTTTTGTCCTTTTAGGGCTGCACCCACGGCATATGAAGGTTCCCAGCCTAGGGATCTAATCAGAGCTGTAGCCTCTGGCCTGTACCACAGCCACAGCAATGTGGGATCCAAGCTACGTCTGCAACCTACACCACAGTTCATGGCAATGCCAGATCCTTAACCCACTGAGCAAGGCCAGGGATCAAACCCACAACCTCATGGTTCCTAGTAGGATTCATTTCCGCTGAGCCACGACAGGAACTTCTAGCATTTTGAATTCTTTATCGCCTATCTTGTTGGTGTTTTTGCTCTTTTTGAGTTTCCGTGGTTGTATGCCACAGTGGTGGGGGGGAGGGTAGAGGGGACAGGGAGGACACCCTAGTCCAGATAGTTTTTTTTTTTTTTTTTTATCTCAAAGGTCTGTTGAGATAGGCTGATGTTCTCCACTCTTGGTACTAGCACAGTCCTACATCATATTGGAAGGTCTAAAGGAACTTCTTTTATATGCCCTCTAACGGTCTACCTCTACATAGACATGAGCCCATTTTCAAGCTTCTTTTGTCCCCTAATTTCACAATATAAAAAGGGCTATTTTAATTTGCTCTGAATTTCCCATGTTTTCATTGATTTTCATCCTATCTTGTCTCAGAGTCACCCTTATGGGTATTTACTCCATCACACAAAATCCCCTCTATCCTTTTAATCATTATAGCTGCCTTTCTTTGGCTCTTCTTTTTCTTATGATGCAGTGCCTAGCATTGCATACTGAGCTCCAAAAGGCATTTCCTTAGGTTTGCGTTGAAGTTGGTGTTTTGTCTTCCTTCTGGACCACCAGAACTTTTGCTGGCACTTTGGATTTTACAGGAGCTGATGTCTTTTTTCTTTTTTTTTTTTTTTCCTTTTTGCCATTTCTCGGGCTGCTGCCATGGCATGTGGAGTTTCCCAGGCTAGGGGTCAAATCAGAGCTGTAGCCACTGGCCTACACCAGAGCCACAGCAACTCGGGATCCAGAGCCACAGCAATTCGGGATCCGAGCCACATCTACGACCTACACAACAGCTCACAGCAACGCCGGATTGTTAACCCACTGAGCAAGGCCAGGGATCGAACCTGCCACCTCATGGTTCCTAGTCGGATTCATTAACCACTGAGCCACAACAGGAACACCGAGGAGCTGATATCTTGAAGGGATCATCTACAGCAACTTCTGATCCCTTTCCTCAGTGGAAGCCGGCAGTTCAGAGTTCATTATCTTTTTTTTTTGTCTTTTTTTGGGTCTTTTTTGCTATTTCTTGGGCCGCTCCAGTGGCGTATGGAGGTTCCCAGGCTAGGGGTGGAATCGGAACTGCAGCCACCAGCCTACGCCAGAGCCACAGCAACGCGGGATCCGAGCCGTGTCTGCAACCTACACCACAGCTCACGGCAACGCCGGATCCTTAACCCACTGAGCAAGGCCAGGGATTGAACCCGCAACCTCATGGTTCCTGGTCGGATTCGTTAACCACTGCGCCACGATGGGAACTCCAGAGTTCATTATCTTAAAGGTGTCACCTGAATTGTCCCCTCCGTATGAGCTGCCTTACATGTGTCCACATGGCAAATCACCTGTGACTTTCTAGCCTCCTCACATAACTTTAGAAATGTTCCAGAAGATGCTCCCTATTGACTTGACATTTCACTATGTGGAAAGCAGAGTGTAATCTGTTATACCTAAAAATGTCTCAAAGTATTCCTTTTTCTTAATCATTTATGAAATGTTAAATAACACAGATTCCCAGGGGATACTGTTAACACTGTTCAACCCAGAGAAGCTGTTAATATTCCTACACTTTATTTTCTACTCCTAAGCCAGTTTCCCATCCAAGATTAAAAAAAAAAGTCTAGGAGTTCTCTTGTGGCACAGCAAGTTAAGGATCTGGCATTGTCACTATAGTGGCTTAAGTTGCTGCTGTGACAAAGCTTTGATCCCCAGCCCCAGGGACTTCCACATTCTATAGGCATGGCCAAAAAAATTTTTTTTAGTTGTCTGGTGATAACTTTTTAAAATAGTCTTTGTTGGAGTTCCTGTTGTGGCTCAGCAGTAATGAACCCAGCTAGTATCCCTGGCCTTGCTCAGTGGGTCAGGGATCTGGGATTGCTGTGAGCTGTGGTGTAGGTCACAGACACAGCTCGGATTGCTGTGGCCGTGGTGTAGGCTGGCTGCTACAGCTTGCCTGGGAAATTCCTGTGCTGCAGTGTGGCCCTAAAAAGACAAAAGAAAAAAAAAATCTTTGGTTTGAGGTTCCCAAGGGGTCCTTGGAGCACTTTTTTTTTTTCTTCTTTTTTTTAGGGCCACACCCACGGTATATGGAGGTTCTCAAGCTAGGGGTCAAATCAGAGCTACAGCTGCCAGCCTACGCCACAGCCACAGCAACACAGGATCCGAGCCACATCTCTGACCTACACCACAGCTCATGGCAATGCCAGATCCTTAACCCACTGAGCGAGGCCAGGGATTGAAACCGCAAATCTCATGGTTCCTAGTCAGATTCTTTTCTGCTGGGCCAAGGCGAGAACTCCTTTGAAGCACTTTTTAAATTTTTTCATTTTTGCCTTTTTAGGACTGCAGCTGAGGCACATGGAATTTCCCAGGCTAGGGGTCACATCGGAGCTGCAGCTGCCAGCCTCAGCCACAGCTACAGCCACGCCAGATCCGAGCCTAATCTGTGACCTGCACCACAGCTCATGGCAATGCTGGATCCTTCTTCCACCGGGCAAGGCTCAGATGGAACCTGCATTCATGGATACTCGTTGGGTTTGTTACCATTGACCCACACCCGGAACTTCCATCAAACGTTTGATTATTTTGAAACTGAAGTAGAAGGATCCCAGTGTCATCTATCTGCCAGCAAGTTTTTAACTTTTCTCTCTTTGACTGAATCCTCGAAGGAGCGTGAAACAGCTTAGATTGGAGCAGAGTGTGGAGCAAAGGGAATGAGTTGTGTCTGGGTTGGCTGTGGACTCAAAAGAGGTGGGCGTATCCCAGTCCTTAGCTAAAGCTCTATGGAAGAGATAAACCCTGAGTGGAGACATGCAGAAAAGGAACGAAAAAGACCTGAAGGACCATAGGGAGGTCCTTTCAGAGCAGCAGCTCCAGGGAGAGATAAAAATCAGGAAAAAGGCCTTTGGACTTAGTTACAAGGAGATAGCTAGCAGACTTTAACCTCCCCGTAGGAGTGGAGTGGACCCTGTGCTGAGTGGAAGGACTAAAGAAAGAAGAGCAGAAAGCAGCCCTCATAATGCACTGCTGTGTGTTGGTCCATGCGGGGATCCAAGAAAATGCAGGGACTCAAAACAAGGACCTTGCCTGATGGCAAAAAAAAAAAAACCCTCAAGGCAGGTTCCTAACCAAGGAAGGGAACTCACCTGAACAGTACAAGCCGAAGGTGGGCCTCTGGTCAGGATGAAAGCCTGCCTGTTCGGTACAAGCCGAGGGCAGGCCTCAGGTTACACAGCTCTCATTTTGATGTTGATGGGGAAGAATTGGGGCTTCCCTGGGAAAACAATTTCCATGTTTGCACTGGAGAACATGGATTGTTTCTTGGGTGACCTAGTCTTTCCTGTTGTTTTGTTACTCAGTTTTCCCCCGTCTTTCCTAGATTATTTACTTATTATTATTATTTTCCTGTGGTGATTTGTGATTTAACAAAGTTACAACAGTAATATAATAAGAATTTCATCCTGAAGGACCTTCCCCTATTTAAATCCAACTTAGTCAAAACATAGTGTTTATATAGTAAACTTCAGAGTTAGGATCTTAATGAGGTTCATAAAAGTTAGATATATTATCCAAAAAACCTAGCTGTGAGTTTTGTCTTTGATTTTAAAAGCTTTTAAGTGATAGCTAGTTTAGTTAAGTTGGTTTATATTTACTTACACTATCTCCCTGCCATAATGCTTTGAAGATAAGCACCAGTCTACAAACAAGGTTTGTGAATGCCAAATTCTTGTGTCTATGGCCTCTTCAAAGTACTAAGTTTAGTTAAGATAGAGATCTTAAAATATGATGTAAGGTTGCTAACCAATGTACTTTTAACACTGGGATGTAATCTGTAGTGAAAAACTGTCTATATAATCAACCACTGTTGCCAATAAAGTTTGAGCAGTCCCGCTCCCTGAAAGAAGGGACAAAGAGGCTGTCTCTGATGCAAAAGCCGACCTCTGTCCATCTTCTTCAGAAAAGTGTACACTCCCTGGCTGCCAGAGCTGGCCTCTGGCAGGTCCACAAAAGGGATGGTGAGGTCAGACTGGGATCTGAAGGTGGGAGAGCTTGTTCTATGCCAAAACAACCTAAACAACCAGTAGAAGGAGCCAACTGAGAGAGATCAGTTTTGTTAGGGAAGGCAAAGGGCTAAGCAAAAAGATTGAAGAAGCAAGAGATTATAGGAGTCAAGAAAGGAAGAGAGAGGAGTTTCCCTTGTGGCTCAGTGGAAATTAATCCAACTCCTATCCATGAAGGCACAGGCTTGATCCCTGGCCTCGCTCATTAGGTTAAGGATCTACCATTGCCGTGAGCTGTGGTGTGGGTCTTGGACATGGCTCGGATCTTTTGTTGCTATGGCTGTGTTGTAGGATGCCATCTGTAGCTCCGATTTGACCCCTATCCTGAGAACATCCACATGCTGCAGGTGCAGCCCTAAAAAGAAAGAAAAAAAGAAAAGAAAAAAAAGGAAGAGAGAGTAGAGTTTGAAGGAGTGGAGGGAAGATTAAGAATTTCTTTTCTAGGAGTTCCCACTGTGGCGCAGTGGGATCAGCTGCATCTCTGCAGTGCCAGGACACATGTTGGATTCCTGGCCTGGCATAGTGGGTTAAAGGATCTGGCTTTACCACAGGAGATTCCTGGCCCTGGAACTCCATGTGCCTTGGGGCGGCCAAAAAAGAAAAAAATATTTCCTTCCTAGGAGTTTATTAGAAGAAAGTAAGTCAAAAGGAGAGGGAAAAAAACCTCTGTGTACCAAGTTGTTCTTTGCCTTGTAACCAATGATAAACAGGGGACAAATCAAAAGAATATAAATTTAAACATGAAAAGGCAGTTAGACAAATTATGACATGAGGTTTGTAAACTTGAACCATGCTGTGTCATCAAATCATGCAAATTTGAATGCTACGCAGTGCATCAAAAAGTTTACGAAATGATGCGTGGTAGGAAAAAAAGCAGAATGTAAAACATCTTTGCCTAATTTCAATAAAAATATATGGGTTTTGTCAAGGAGTGGGAGAAAACATGGAAAACTTTAGCAAATTTTGTTTGATAATAGAATTATACATCTTTTTATTTCCAGGATTTTTCTGTAATCGTACATTTGTATTGTTATGAAGTATATGTCACACAAAAAATTATCAGATGGCAAACTTTTTTCCTTTTTTAATAAATTTTATTACATTTATAGTTGTACAATGATCATCCCAACCCCATTTTATAGCATTTCCACCCCAAACACCCAGTGCATCCCCCCACCCCCGGCAAACTTTTTTCTGTAAAGGGCCAGCCTGCAAATCATTTACGGCTTTGTAAACCTAGCAAAGCTGTGTTCCAATAAAACTTCATTGGTAACCACAAAAATTCAAATTTTATGATTTTCACATGTGTAAAATACCATTCTTCTTTCATTTTTTTTCCCCAATATTTAAAAAAATGTGGAACTCCCTGGTGGCTCAGCAGGTTAAGAGTCAGCGTGGTCACTGCTGTAGCTTGGATTGCTGCTGTGGCATGAGTTTGATTCCTGGCATGCCTCCGATGGGGCCAAAAAGAAAACACAAACAAACAAACAGAAACATTCTTGGTTTCCAGACCACACAAAAACAGTGCACCAGATTTGGCTCATGGATGGTAGTTTGCCAACCCCTGCGGTAAAGAATGAAGAATAAATAACAGGAGTTTCAGCTGTGATGCAATGGGATCAGTGTTTCTACAGGGCCAGGACACAGGTGGATCCCTGGCCTGGCACAGTGGGTTAAAGGATTCAGTTTTGCCGTAGGTTCCAACTGCAGCTTGGATTTGATCCCTAGGCTGGGGACTCCACATGCCTCAGGGTGGCAAAAAATAAATATAAATAAATAACCTATAAGAACAAGGTGAAAAAACAGAAAACCTTGCAGTACAATTCAAGTCTCCTTTCACCTCTCCTTGACCCCATACTCCTCCCTCTCTCCCGTGGAAACCTCCATCCACTCTCATCCAAGAGATGAGATTACTATATATGTGTGTATTTGTGAACAACATGTTTTTCATGTTTTGAAACTTTATAAATAGCAACACACTGTACATATGCTTCAGCAACTGGCTTTTTTCACTCTGCCTTCTGTTGATACAGGAGCTCTCGTTTGATCATCTCTTAACTGCCCTATTGTGTCCCACTATGTAAATATTCAGTTGTCATCTCCAGTTATTTTTATTCTGAACAGTGTTCACTTAACATTCTTTTACATATTACCATGTGTAAAATTTTCTCTAGTGTGGTGTGTTTCAAAGTACAGTTTGTTGGAGTTCCCATCATGGCTCAGCAGTTAAGGAACCCCACTAGCATCCATGAGGACGCAGGTTTGATCCCTGGCCCTGCTCAGTGGGTTAAGGATTCAGTGTTGCCGTGAGCCGTGGTGTAGGTCACAGACTCGGCTCAGATCCCACGTTGCTGTGGCTGTGGCATAGGCCAGCAGCTGCAGCTCCAATTTGACCCCTAGCCTGGGAACCTCCCTGTGCCCAGGGGTGCGGCCCTAAACAAAAAGACAAAAAAAAAAAGGACAGTTTGTCAACTATTAATGAGTTGAAATAAATGTAAAAGTTGGGACCTTGAAAGAAATAGAATAGATGGGAACATTTATACCTTAAAGTTATGCAATGTTGTGGCAATGATATCTCATCTCGGAAAAAAAAAAATAGACATGATTAGAAGAGTCAGAGTGGGTTCCCACTGTGGCTCAGTGGATTAAGAACCCAACTAGTATCCATGAGGATGAGAGTTCAATCCCTGACCTTGCTCAGTGGGTTAAGATTCTGGAGTTGCCGTGAGCTGCAGTGTAGGTTGTAGATGCGGCTCCGATCTAGTGTTGAGTGTCTGTGGTGTGGGCTGGCAGCTGCAACTCCCACTTGACTTCCATATGCCACAGGTGAGGTCCTAAAAATAAAAAATAATAATAAGATAAATAGAAGAGATCATATAATAGGAAAAAGCATTGTGCAAAATTTTTATTTTTATTTCCACTTTATATGCACTTAAACATAGGTGTGTTTGTATAGGTGTATACTTGATTGTTACGTAAAATGCATTTCTTAGTAAAGAATTTTTCAAATTTTCTGAAAGTTTGAAAGTCTGAAAAATTACTGCTTTACAGTACCAAGGACTACTCAGGGAAAACATTGCTGCATCACAGAATATGCACAATTTCCTCTTAACTAGATACCTCAAAATGTTCTCCAAGGAGTTCCTGTTGTGACTCAGTGGGTTAAGAACCCAACTAGTATCCATGAGGACACAGGTTCAATCCCCGGCCTTGCTTAGTGGGTTAAGGATCTGGCTTTGCTGTGAGCTGCAGCATAGGTGGCAGATTCGACTCAGACCCTGTGTTGCTGTGGCTGTAGTACAGGCCCTAAAAAGACAAAAAAAAAAATGCTCTCCAAAATGGTTTTCCCAGTTTGTATTGGTCCTCATGGCAATGATCGAGAGTTTCTACTGCTTCACATCCTCACCCATAGTCGGTTATTCTCATGGGATGTTAAATATATCACATGCACAAAAGAATATAAAATATGCATAGTTTGGGGAGTTCCCACGATGGGGTTGGTGGTGTCTTGGGAACGCTGGCACGTTGGGTTCAATCCCTAGCCCTGCACTGTGGGTTGGGGATCCAGCATTGCCATAGCCGTGGCTTATGTCGCAGCTGTGACTCAGATGTGATCCCTGGCCTGGGAACTCCGTATGCAGTGGGGCAGCCAAAAAAGAAAAACAGTATGCATAGTTCAACGAATAATGTATCTAAGATACACATAAGATCACCTGTATCTTAGACACCTTTTGGGAGGTCCCTTCCTATGGGCATCCCCCCTTCTCCTTTCTTCAGGTATAACCTCTGTGCAGAATTTTGTATTAATCATCCTCTGTTTATATTTTTCAATCTATGCTTGTAACCTTAAATAATGTATGGTTTATATGAATGATATTGTATTGTATCCTGTCTCCTGTTGCCTGCTTCTTGTAGACAACAGTATGGTTTTGAGGTTTGCCCATGTTAATAATAGCTATAGTTCACTCATTTTGCACTGCCGTGTAATATTCCATTTTATAAGTAGCACAGTTTATCTGTGTTACTACTGGTGAGCATTTAGTTGTTTCAGGCTGACCTGCAGCCTGAAGCATGAGTGAGAAAAACAGATGCTTGTGATTGTAAACCACTGTATGTTGCATCATTAGTGTGGCAATAACTGATTGTTAACAGAAGTGAAATGGAAGAAAAGAAGAAAAGTGAGTACTTTTCAAGAAATACTCAAGAAAGAGTACTTGGAGTACTCTTTCAAGAAGCTTAGCTACAAAGAGATTGTCTGCTCTTCCTCCGTCTCCTCTTCCTCCTCCTCTTCTCTCTCATCATTGTTGTTCTGTTTTAGTTCTTTAGCTGCCTATAATATAAGCCCCTTTCCCATGTGTGGAGAATTTTTCACTCTGTGAAACCTTGGAGGAAGCAGAGCCCACCTGCCTGTATTGTGGATAAAATGGCAGCTTCTTACTTTCCCATCTTCCTTGTGACCTAAGTCATGTGCACCTGTCATAGGCTCTGCTAATAAAAATTTCCCAACTAGGCTTTGAATCAGGAGGAGCTTGTGATGCAAAGAAAAAATAAAACAGGAGAATCCATTCTGATGTTGGGCAGTGCCAGGTGTGACAGCAGCACGCAATGTGGGGGAATAGCTGTGGCAGCAGCAACATATAGAGTCCGGGACTTGAAGGCCTCCCAGTGCACCTGTGGCATCAAACGCTCATCACTGGCTGTGGCAGAGTCTTCAGTGGCCCAGCTCTGTGACACTGGCTACCCTACTGCAAGCATAAACCTCTGGACATGGTGTAGGAGACTGACTGCATTAATACCCCTGTTCTTTGCCTCTCCCTGTGTCTGTGTTATCTTGTGGGACCTTCTCATTCTAACCCTGGACTCAGTCTTGTGTGTGTTTTCATCAGTGGATGTTAGCAAGCATTACATAGGCAGATGTTTGAAAAGCATCCACGTGACTACAACTTGCTCTCTTAGTCTGTTCGTACTGCTATAACAAAATACTATAGGCTGAGTGGATTGTTTTATTTATTTTTTATTTTTATTTTTTTGTCCTTTTCAGGGCCACACCTACAGGCTAGGGCTTGAATCGGAGCTGTAGCCGCTGGCCTACACCACAGCCACAGCAACACGAGATCCAAGCCGTGTTTGCGACCTACACCAGAGCTCGCGGCAATACCAGATTCTTAACCCACTGAGCAGGGCCAGAAATCAAACCCGAGTCCTCATGAATGCTAGTCGGGTTCCTTAACCGCTGAGCCATGACGGGAACTTGAGTGGCTTGTAAACAACAGAATTTTCTCACGGTTGTAGAGGCTGGAGATCTAAGATCAGGGTTCTGGAAAAGGTCATCTTCTGGGTTTCAGACTGCCACCTTCTCTGTGGAAGTAGCAAAGGATCTTTCTGGGACCTTTGTTTTGTTTTGTCTGGGCCATGCCTGCAGCATACAGAAGTTCCTGGACTAGGGACCAAACCCACACCACTGCAGCAACCTGAGCCACAGCAGTGACAATGCCAGATCCTGGTAACCCGCTAGGCCACCAGAGAACTCCTCTTCGACCTCTTTTATAAAGGCACTAATTTCATTTGGGAGGGCTCCACCCCCATGATCTAATCACTTTCTAAATATTCCTCTTTGGAGCTTCCATCGTGGCTCAGCCGGTTGAGAACCCGACTAGTATCCATGAAGATGCAGGTTCAATCCCTGGCCTTGCTCCGTGGGTTAAAGATCCAGCATTGCTGCAAGCTGTGGTGTAGATCACAGATGTGGCTTGGATCTGACTTTGCTGTGGCTGTGGCGTAGGCAAGTTCCATGTGCCCAGGGTACAGCTCTAAAAAGAAGAGAAAAAAAAAAAAGAATTCAACTGCAGGGGTTTGGGTTGCTGCGGAGGTGCTGGTCTGATCCTTGGCCTGGTGCAGTGGGTTAAAGGATCCAGTGTTCCCACAGCTGTGGCATAGGTTGCAGCTGTGGCTTGTATTCAGTCCCTGGCTTGGGAACTTCCATATGCCTCGGGTTCGGCCATAAAAAAATCAAAACCAAAACCTAAAACAAAACACAAACCCTCCACTTTCTAATATTATCACCTCAGGCATTAGGTTTTCAACGGAGGAATTTTGCAAGGACAAAAACATTCGATCTGTAGCACTCTTGTTGCCCTCTGCCACTGCCATTACAACATGTCTAGGCTAGCCTGTTGGTTGATGAGAAACATGTGGCGCAAGGCCCAGTCTCCCTGAGTTATCCCAGCTGAGGCCATCCTAGATCAGCCAACAGCCAGTTGACCCTCAGGCATATCAATGAGCTCAGCCAAAATCAACAGAACTGTCTAGCCAACCAAGAGTTGACCCCAGACACTCAGTTGAGTCCAGCTGAAATCAGCCCAGCTCAGCCCAGCCCCAGATAAGCTGAACCCCACAGACTTATGAACTAAGCAATGGTCATTGTTCTGTGCCCCTGAGGTTTTGTGGTTGTTTATGTAGCATTGTTGTGGCATAGATAACTGGCCGTCTCCACGAGTCTATGAGCCCCGACTGCTCTGCTTTAAGTCAGCCAAGAGCTGGGATCTATTGATTGCTCTAACAATAGAGAAACACTGAATATGAATTAGAGAGAAAAACGCAGGGTCAAAGGAGAGATTGTTTGAACTGGGAGCGCCTCAAGCATGCTTATAAGAGTGCAGGCGATTGTATTTATTAGCGTATAAGTTTGGCTCCAAGATAACAGTGCTTTAAACATGATAGAAGTTTACAGCTTTCCTCTCTCATGTAAGAGCCTATGTAAATCTCTGCTCTGTACATTTTCAGAGGCCTGGACTCCTTCTGTTTATCAGGTCCTTGCCCAGTTGGTCTGAGATGACTCCCTACTCATACACCTTTCAGCCACTGAAGAGGGAAAAAAGGGGAACCCTTGTCTTTCTCCTTGATACCTGAGGGTTAGAGGAGTTCCTGTAGTGGTTAAGAATCCGAGGTTAAGAATCCGAGTTGTTGGAGTTCCCTTAGTGGCTCAGTGGTTAACGAATCCGACTAGGAACCATGAGGCTGCGGGTTTGGTCCCTGCCCTTGCTCAGTGGGTTAACGATCCGGCGTTGCCGTGAGCTGTGGTGTAGGTTGCAGACGCGTCTTGGATCCTGCATTGCTGTGGCTCTGGAGTAGGCTGGTGGCTATGGCTCCGGCTCCGATTCGACCCCTAGCCTGGGAACCTCCATATGCACGGGAGCAGCCCAAGAAATAGCAAAAAAAAAAAAAAAAAAAAAAAAGGGAGTTCCCGTTGTGGCACAGTGGTTAATGAATCCCACTAGGAACCATTAGGTTGCGGGTTCGGTCCCTGGCCTCGCTCAGTGGGTTAACGATCCGGCGTTGCCGTGAGCTGTGGTGTAGGTTGCAGACGCGTCTCGGATCCTGCGTTGCTGTGGCTCTGGCATAGGCTGGTGGCTATGGCTCCGGCTCCGATTCGACCCCTAGCCTGGGAACCTCCATATGCTGCGTGAGCGGCCCAGGAAATAGCAAAAAGACAAAAAAAAGAATCCGAGTTGTCTCTGTGGTGTCATGGGTTTGCCCCTGACTTGGCACAGTGGATTAAAGGTACAGTGCTTTGGGGGGTTGGGTTTTTTTTTTTTTTTTTTGGTCTTTTTAGGGCCGTACCCATGACATATTGAAGTTCCCAGGACAGGGATCGAATCAGAACTATATATAGCTGCTGGCCCTTGCCACAGCCACAGCAACGTGGGATCTGAGACGCATTTGTGACCTACACCACAACTCATGGCAAGGATGGATCCTTAACCCCTGAGTGAGGCCAGGGATCAAACCCATGCTCTCATGGATATTAGCCAGGTTCTTAACCTGTTGAGCCACAACGGGAACTCCAAAAAATAAAATAAAAAGTAAAATACTGCTATCTGGGTCCCACCCAGAGAATGTTCTCATGGCTGTAGGGTGGGGCCCCAGCACTTTCAGTCACTGTAATGTGAAGCCCGGGTTGAGCTTCGCCAAATTTATCTGCTCACTGCCACCAGCCCCAGACTGCATCCTCCTGCCTCCCCACTCACACTCCCGAATCCATTTTATTTCTATTTTTTGTCCACTCACACTCCCGAATCCATTTTATTTCTATTTTTTGTCTTTTTTAGGGCCGAACCCGAGGCATATGGAAGTTCCCAGGCTAGGGGTCCAATTGGAGCTGTAGCCGCCGGCCTACACCACAGCCACAACAACAGGGGATCCGAGCTGCATCTTCGACCTACACCGCAGCTCACGGCAATGCCGGATCCTTAACCCACTGAGCGAGGCCAGGGACCGAACCCGCAACCTCATGGTTCCTAGACGAATTCGTTAGCCATTGAGCTACAATGGGAACTCCCCAAATCCATTTTAAACAGACTTCTGTCTTCCTAAAGCTGTTACTGCCTGGTTTCCATCTCTCTCTTTATTGTTTCTTCAGGTGAATCGGCGCTGGGGGGGGGGAGGCGGCAGAAACCCTGGTAATTTACCACCTTGGCAGGAGCCAGAATTCTCCCCCCACTTTGTTTTGTCTTGTTTTCTGATTAAAACACAGTTGATTTACAATGTTGTGTTAGTTTCAGGTATATGGCAAAGGTCCCCCCCACAGTTTGTCTTCACAGGAGGTCTCAGCATGAGACAGCAGCACTGGTGTGGGATGACGGCCAAAATGGGCTCCGTGTTATCAGGGGTCTTTACCATCATGGCCATCGACTTGTACCTCATCTTTGAATGCAAGTACTTAATGAAAGGCAATTGCACTGAGTTATCCTCACAGATCAGGGGTACAGGGATGCTGGCAAAGCAAGCCATCATCTGCTGGAGTTGGACAATCGTCTTCTGCCTTTCTTTCATCACTCTCATCATCAGCTGCTTGCTCCTCTACTCAATATACACCCAGATATACAGGGGCTTGGTCATCTATGTCATCTGGATCTTTTTCTATGAAACCGTAAACATTGTAATACAAATCCACACCAACGATAACTCTAACCCGGAAGAGGTCAGAATCCTGCGCTGGTTTGGTTTGGTATCCCGTACACTGATGCACTGTTTCTGGATGTTCTTTGTCATTACCTATGCCTACGTGATCTACAAAAATCAAAGCCCCAGCAATATCATTTCCTACAATAGACGGATTTCGACGGGCAGTGGAGAGTTCTCATGGCGGAAATCAAAGATAATCAACTTGACCCGCCAGTATAATGAATGATGTTGGCCCTTTTCTTTCCCCTGAGGGGTAGATCTCCCCGGTTCTCATGGTTCAGTTTCCATCTCTTTTACTTTTCAGCAAGTAGAGACTCTACCGCCGCCGCTCTTAGGAGGGAATACGGAGAGAAATGTGATCATGGTCGCAACTGGAACATCCTGCTCCTTGAGGATGTTTAAAGGACATGGTTCTTTATCAAGTGCTCCTTGCGTTCCCCTTTCCTTTTCTTGTCAGTGCCACCTTACTGGTCAAAATGAAGAGGGCAAGTAATAAAGTGAAGCTGAATCGCAGCCTGGCCATTCTTTCATCTTGGTATATCTTCATCAGCCTTCAACCCACAGCTCTCTGGCTTAACCCTGGGACAGGCAAATCTGTATTTATATTTCAGATTGTTGTAACACAAAGAATATTGTTGGTGCCTTGATGTGCACCCTATGTCCTCTAAATTATATTCCAGAATAAAACTAGAGGAAAATCAGACTTCATTTTCTGACTTGACCCCACCCTCCCCTGACCCCCTGCCCCTCTCCCCAATTTTTTTTTTAATGATTTTTCTTCCTTTATTTCTAAGTGTTTTGAGGTGGCATCCACCGTGCTTTTCTTTTCTTCTTTTTTTTTTTTGTCTTTTTGCCTTTTCTTGAGCCACACTCCCACAGCATATGGAGGTTCCCAGGCTAGGGGTCTAATCAGAGCTGTAGCTGCCAGCCTACGCCAGAGCCACAGCAACGTGGGATCCGAGCCACCTCTGTAACCTACACCACAGCTCACAGCAACGCCGGATCCTTAACCCACTGAGCAAGGCCAGGGATCGAACCCGCAACCTCATTGTTCCTAGTCAGATTCATTAACCACTGTGCCATGACAGGAACTCCTCCATATTTGTTAAGGAGCATAAAGGCACTTGGTTAATCAAAAGGTGTTTGGTAAATTTTTCTGTCATTGTGTTGGACACTGCAAGAGGACACCAAAAAAGTAGATGTGAAGCCTGACCTTGAGGATTTTGCAGTTTAGTGGGAGAGACTAAATCCTGCTTATGAATCAATTAGCCAGCTGCATAAGAGATTACCAGATTACACGTTATCACATAACAACAAACGTCACTTTGAATTCAGGTTCAAAAACTGTCAGAAGTAGTTTAGGCCAGGGTGGAAGACAAACTGGGCAAACCTCTCCTTCTAACATTAGACATTAGGTTAGGCATTCATTTATTTAATAGATTTTTTGAAGTATAGTTGACATATGATAAATTGCACTTTTTTTTAAGGGCCCCATCCGCAGCATATGGAAGTTCCCTAGTTAGGGGTTGAATCGGAGCCTACACCACAGTTCATGGCAACGCTGGATCCTTAACCCACTGAGCAAGGCCAGGAATTGAACCTGTGTCCTCATGGATGCTAGTCAGATTCGTTTCTGCTGAGCCATGATGGGAACTCTGCACATATTTAAAGAATACATTTTGATAAATGTTTTTTTGTTGTTGTTTTCTTGTTTGCTTTTTTTAGGGCCTCATCCTCAGCTTAGTGAAGTTCTTAGGCTAGCGGTTGAATCAGAGCTGTATCTGTTGGTCTACGCCACAGCCACAGCCACTCCAGATCTGAGCCGTATCTGTGACCTACACCACAGCACACAGCAATGCCGGATCCTTAACCCACTGAGTGGGGCCAGGGATAGAACCCATGTCCTTATGGATACTAGTGGAGTTTATTACTGCTGAGCCGCAATGGGAACTCCTGCAATAGGAGTTTTTATGGTTCCTTTTTTTTTTTGCCTTTTCTTGGGCCGCACTTGTGACATATGGAGGTTCCCAGGCTAGGGGTCTAATCGGAGCTGTAGCCGACAGCCTATGCCACAGCCACAGCAATGCTGGATCCGAGCCATGTCTGTGACATACACCACAGCTCACAGCAATGCTTCATCCTTAACTCACTGAGCAAGGCCAGGGATCGAACCCGCAACCTCATGAATAGGAGTTGTTTTGTTTTGTTTTGTTTTTTGGTCTTTTTGCTATTTCTTGGGCCGCTCCCGCGGCACATGGAGATTCCCAGGCTAGGGGTCCAATCGGAGCTGTAGCCACCGGCCTACGCCAGAGCCACAGCACTGCGGGATCCGAGCCGTGCCTGCAACCTACACCACAGCTCACGGCAACGCCGGATCGTTAACCCACTGAGCAAGGGCAGGGACCAAACCCGCAGCCTCATGGTTCCTAGTCGGGTTCGTTAACCACTGCGCCACGACGGGAACTCCATGAATAGGAGTTTTTAAAGTGGTGTTGGGGAAGATGTCTGCCTAAGAAGTCAGGATCACAATAGTCACTAATGACTTCAATAAGGAGATCAGATTTGATATCTCTTGAAAGGTAAGTATGATTTTAACATGTGACAAAGAGCCAAGACAGTACTCCACACAGCATTCATGATGGACCGAAACATCACAGCCACCAGGGGTCACCGACCTTGATCCTTAGGTTTTGCTTTTTATTTTATTTTTTCCAGCTTTACTAGGGTATACCTGACAAAGAAAATTGTAAAGAGGCTTTGCTTTCTCTTGGATTTAAAAAAAAAATGTGATATTAATAGTCATAATAAATAATAAAACTTTGCCCTCCTTGCTTCCTCCCTCCAAATTTATGTTTTAAGTTGCATTTAAATGGACGTACAGGAGTTCCCATTGTGGCGGAGTGGAAACAAATCTGACGAGCATCCATGAGGATCCCTGGCCTCGCTCAGTGGGTTAAGGATCTGGAGTTTCCATGAGCTGTGGTGTAGGTTGCAGATGCAACTCAGATCTGGCGTTGCTGTGGCTGTGGTGTAGGCTGGCAGCTATACCTCCGGTTTGATCCCTAGCCTGGGAACCTCCACATGCCTACAAAGCAAAAACAAAGTAAAAAATAAAGGGACATACATACAGCAGAAATTGACAGAGTTGTAAATCAACTATAGTAGAAAAAATTTTAAAAACTCAAAAAAATCAAAAATAAATAAATGGACATACAATGCATATTTTAAAAAGACAAGCCTTTGTCAATAAGCATTATGGAGAGATCAATTTCTGGTATGACAGTATAAGGAGATCCATGGACCTCCTCCCCAGTAAAACTGATAACAATTATTAAACACACACACCCTTGTAAAGCCTCTGGAAATGGCCCTAAGGGTGTGCAGCAAATGAAGAGACATCTCTTTAGAAAAATCAATGGAGATTTGGTAAGAAAAGTGAGATTCTGTGGTATTTGAACCCAAACCACTTCCTTCC
Source organism: Phacochoerus africanus (assembly GCF_016906955.1). Taxonomy (NCBI): domain Eukaryota; kingdom Metazoa; phylum Chordata; class Mammalia; order Artiodactyla; family Suidae; genus Phacochoerus; species Phacochoerus africanus. The sequence continues at coordinate 34,042,772 of NC_062552.1, read as the reverse complement.
TCTCCTCTCCCAGCTCAGCCTGGCAGAAACTCTACTCCAGACTGGTGCAGCCAAGAAATGGGGGTCCCTTTCCCTCGCCCTGCAGTCTGGGTTTTCTTCCCAGGAGGAGCAGACCCTGGTATTTCGTATCCCATCTGCCAGGAACCTGTCGCTGAGGCTAAGAGCCGGGGACTCCCTTCTGATGCCTGGCCCCTTCTCATGGGATGGAGGCATTACCTTAGGTGTGGCACCACTGAGAAGTGGGATGCTCCAGTTGCCTTTGCCCCAGGTTAAGCTGGTGGTTCTAATAACAGGAGAGGCAAACCAAGAAGATCTCAGACCCCTGTCTTCCCTTTCCCCCAGGGCTAGAGATTATGCAATCTGAGCAGAGAGAAAAAAGACAAAGAAAAATAAACAGACCCAAAGAGAAATGTGGAGCGTGATTAAGCATACTAACCAACACTGCATAATGGGAGCCTTGGAAGAGGAGATAGAGAAAAGAACTGAAAAAAAATTTGAAGAAAAAAAATGGCTGAAATCTTCTCAGGTTTATTGAAAACACATCCAAGAAACTCACTGACATTCAATTAAGATAAATTAAATTGGGAGTTCCCCCTGTGGCTTAGCAGTAACAAGTCTGACTAGTATCCATGAGGATATGGGTTCCATTCCTGGCCTCGCTCGTCGGGTTAAGGATCCAGTGTTGCCAGGAGCTGTGGTGTAGGTGGCAGATGAGGCTTGGATATGGCGTTGCTGTGGCTCTGGTATAGGCCGGCAGCTGCAGTTCCGATTTGACCCCTAGCCTGGGAACTTCCATATGCAGCACATGTGACCCTAAAAAACAAACAAGCAAAAATGCTCTAGAAACTGCCTTGTGTGTGGCTTTTCCGGTAAGCAGCCTGAGGTGATCTCTAAAATGGTTCGCTATGTACAGGACCCAGAAAACCCCACAAGATCATGCAAATCAAGAGGTTCAAATCTTCGTGTTCACTTGAAGAACACTCATGAAACTGCCCAGCCCATTAAGAGTATGCGTATTCGAAAAGCCACCAAGCATCTGAAGGATGTCCCTCTACGGAAGCAAAGTGTGCCAGTCCATCGTAACAGTGGCGGAGTTGGTTATGTGCCCCAGGCCAAACAGTGGGGCTGGACACAGGGTTGGTGGCCCAAAAAGAGTGCTGATTTTTATTGCATGTGCTCAAAAATGCAGAGAGTAATGTTAAATTTAAGGGCTTGATGCAGATTCTGTGGTCATTGAGCACATCCAGGTGAACAAATCTCCTAAGATACACAGCGAAGGACTTAACAGACCTCGTGGTCACGGTCAGATCAACCCTTACATGAGCTCCCCCTGTCCCACTGAGATGATCCCGACTGAAAAAGAGCACATTGTTCCTAAGCCAGAAGAGGAGGTTGCACCAGAAGAAAAAGATCCTAGAAGAAACTAAAGAAACAAAAATTTATGGCCTGGGAATAAATTTCACAAAAATAAATGCAAATAAAAGTAAAAAACAAAAAAAAAAGAAAGAAAAAAGAAATGGCTCTGTGAGCAGGGATGAGGTGAGGTGTGGTTGCTGGGGACAGGAAAGTGTCAGTGCAGCTCTCCACCAGCCAGCACACTGCCTCGGCCACCCCATCTTCGACCCTTCCGAGCCTCGGGTGCAATGAAAGGTTTGTGTATCAAGGAGTAAACTATGGAGTCACACACAGCTGGGGGAGTAAGTAGGGAATAAGGCGTAAAAATATTTGGGATGAACCTTGAAAATATGTTGTGGGAGTTCCCGTCGTGGCACAGCGGTTAACAAATCCGACTAGGAACCATGAGGTTTGGGGTTCGATCTCTGGCCTCACTCAGTGGGTTAAGGATCCAGGGTTGCCGTGAGCTGTGGTGTAAGTTGCAAATGTGGCTCGGATCCTGTGTTGGCTCTGGTGTAGGCTTGCTGCTACAGCTCCAATTAGACCCCTAGCCTGGGAACCTCCATATGCTCCAGGTGTGGCCCTAGAAAAGACAAAAAAAAAAAGAAAATATGCTGTGAAGTAAGCCAGACGCAAAAGGACAAAAGGACAAATACTATTTGATGCCATTTATATGAGGTGCTTAGAGTAATCAGATTCATAGAGACGGAAAGTAGAAGTAACAAGGGGCAAGGGGAAAAATCAGTGTTTGATGAGTACAGGAGGTTTTTTTTGTGTGTGTGGTTTTTGGTTTTTGGTTTTGGTTTTGTTTTTTTTTTTTTGCTTTTCGGGGCTGTGCGTGCGGCATATGGAAGTTTCCACTCTCGAGGTCAAATCGGAGATGTATCTGCAACCTAGACCACAGCTCATGGCAGCGCCGGATCCTTAACCCACTAAGCGAGGCCAGGGATCAAACCCACATCCTCAGGGATACTGGTTGGGCTTATTGCCACTGAACCACAATGGGAACTTCCTTTTTTTTTTTTTGAGAATATGAAAAAGTTGAGATGGGTGCTGGTGATGGTTGCACAACAATGTGAATATCCATAATGCCACGGAATTGTACACTAAAAAAGAGTTAAACGGGATGATGAATATTATATACATTTTGCCACAGCAATAAAACTGTTGCTACTGACAAAAAAAAAAAAAAAAAGGAGTTTCCTGGTGGTTCCACGGATCCAGGGATACGGTGTTGTCACTGTCGTGGCTCAGGTTCAAACCCTGGCCTGGGAATTTCCGCATGCCACAGGTGCAGCCAATAGTAGTAATAATAATAATAAAATGTAATTTAATTTTTAAAAAAGGAGAAGAAGAATATTTGGGGTTGATTGAGCAAGTGAGGAGGAGAAAGCGGAAGGAGGCCACAGCCCCTCATGGGAAACAGAGCAGCCGGAGGACTGCACGTGTCCCCTTGTGTGTGACTGTTCCCCACTGTCCCTCACAGCCTCCCCCATTCCTTTCTCTGCTCACGGAAGCCTGTGACTTGGGACAACTCTGGATGAGACCCAGGGAGTAAACCAGCAGGAGTGCTCTTTGCGCCACCTTAAAGCACCGCAGAGCTACCTGAGGACTATCCAATGGTACCTTGGGACGAGGGCCGCGGCTCCCAGTGATGTGCTCACCTGAAGCTGGCGAGGCCGGAGCAGGGACCAGAGCCCATGTCCCTGGACTTCCAGCCCATGGCCTGTCCATATGGCATTCTTACCCACAGCTCTTCCACTTACATCTAGTGGCTTGAGAGAAATTCATCTAGGCCTGCCTCTGTCATCATTTTTTTTCTTTTTCACAACCGCACCCATGGTATATGGAAGTTCCCAGGCTAGGGGCTGACTTGGAGCTACAGCTGCCAGTCTACACCACAGCCACTCAGGATCCTTAACTCCCTGAGCACGGCCAAGGATCAAACCCACATCCTTATGGATACTAGTCAGGTCCATCACCTGCGGAGCTGCAATGGGAACTCCTAGCTCCGTCGTCTTCTCATGTGTCTCCATGACTTTTTTGTCCCCTGCAGCAGATACTCTGGCAAAACACCTACAAAATGAATGACAAAAAGTTCTCCTTCATGCTGGGCGTCTTCTCCCTCCTCAACACCATCCAGTTCCTCATCTTTGAAGTGAATGAGGTTAGATCCATTGGCTACGAGGACCACTTTAGCATCTACAAGGTGACAAACCTTAAGCTGGTCTCTTGGGTCATGACCTACGAGAGTAGCATCAACATCTGCCTATCAACCATCACCATCGTGCTCAGCTCCGTGCTCCTTGGCTGCATCCACGTCAACAACTACCTGGGGCTGCTGTGCTACGCCGTGTGGATCATCACCTATGAGCTCCTCAGCTTCACCGTGGTCCTGCTCACCTACGGGGCCATCAAAGAGCAGTTCAAGGAGCTGGGTTACCTGCACTTGGTCTTCCAAATCTCCCGGATGCTCCTGCACTTTTGCTGCCTGCCCTTCCTCACCAAGCACATGTACACCCTTTACAAGAACCCCAGGATGCTAAGCAAGTTAGGCCATCGCAGACACTCCTCTGTCAGTACCGTTACCTCCTGGCCCCCTGTCAGGCTGGGAAACTTGTACCACAAGTTAAACTGAACCATGCCAGGAAGAAGGCAGAAAGAGGCCCAGTGCTCCCCAACGGTGGCTCCCCCTTCCCTGACGGCCTTCTGTTGATTCTGCTTCCTTTTGGGGATTCTCAAGTTTGATGCACTTAAGAATGGCTCTTGCAGGGGAGGGAAGGTTGCATGGACCAATTATTGTGCATGTGTGCGTTTGTGACTTCTTTTGGCATTTAATTATAGACTGCATTTGTGCTCATCTAACCATCTCATTGGTATGTGCTGTTATTTCACATGGTACCCCCTCTCTACACATCCTTACACATTCTCCCCCCCCGCCTTTTTTTGGTCTTTTGTCTCTTTAGGGCTGCACCTGTGGCATATGGAGGTTCCCAGGCTAGGGGTGGAATCCAAGCTACAGCTGCCAGCCTACACCACAGCCACAGCAACGCGGGATCCGAGCAGTGTCTGCAACCTATACCACAGCTCACGGCAATGCTGGATCTTTAACCCACTGGGAGAGGTCAGGGATTGAACCCATGTCCTCATGGATGCTAGTCGGGTTCATTAACCACTGCGCCATGATGGGAACTCCCTTTTTCCCTTTTTAAGGCCTTTTTTTTTTGTCTTTTTGCCATTTGCCTCCCGCAGCATATGGAGGTTCCCAGGCTAGGGGTCTAATTGGAGCTGTAGCTGCCGGCCTGCACCAGGGCCACAGCAATGCGGGATTCAAGCCTTGTCTGCAACCTACACCACAGCTTGCAGCAACGCTGGATCGTTAACCCACTGAGCAAGGCCAGGGATCGAACCCGCAACCTCATGGTTCCTAGACGGATTTGTTAACCACTGAGCCACGATGGGAACTCCACAACTTTGGTTTCTAATTTTTCTCTTGTGGATCTCCCCAATGATGCCTAGTTCTGCTGAGTCCTTGATGAGCAGTGCTGTCCAACAGAAATTTCTGTGCTTAATGGAACTGTTTTACATCTATGCCATCCAGGAGCCACCTGTGGCTATTGAGTACTTGGGATGTGGCCATGACAATCCAGGAAACAAATTTTAAATTTAATTCCATTTGGAGTTCCCGTCATGGCACAGAAGGAAGTGAATCAGACTAGGAACCATGGGGTTGCCAGTTCCATCCCTGGCCTTGATCAATGGATTGGGGATCTGGCATTGCCATGGGCTGTGGTGTGGGTTGCAGATGCAGCTCGGATCTGGTGTTGCGATGGCTCTGGCGGAGGCTGGCAGCAACAGCTCTGATTGGACCCCTATCCTGGGAACTTCCATATGCCACGGGTATAGCCCTAAAAAAAGACCAAAAAAAAATTTAATTCCATTTTAATTATTTCCATTTCAAGAGCCACATGCAGCTGGCTTGTGGCTACCATACTGGAGGACGCAGTTCTCTGGAGACTCCTCTTACTCCTGTGTGTAACCATAGACCCCCTTTCCAGCTTCATGGATCACTCGGCTTCTCTCATAATGATCAGAAAGCAGTTCCTCATGTTGGCTCATAACATGGCAAGAATAATCGCCTTTTGAGAGTTCCTGTTGTGGCTCAGTGATGAACCCGACTAGTATCCATGAGGACTCGGGCTCAATCCCTGTCCTCACTCAGTGGGTTAAGGATCTGGTGTTGCCATGAGCTGTAGGGTGGGCCAGCAGCTGTAGCTTCGATTTGACCCCTAGCCTAGGAACTTCTGCATGCCTTGGATGCGGCCCTAAAAAGACAATAAATAAATAAATGTTGGGTGTGAAGTCAGAGAAAACTGTTTGTTTTGACCATGCTCCTCCAAACCATGGGCATAATTATGACAGCCCACTTTTACTGAACACAGTGGGTGCCAGGTACTATTCTAACAATCCACCGAGTTCTCACTGCCTGGTGAGGCATAGATTTAGATCCAGGCCAGGTCCCAGAATGACCAGCAGATGGCAGTCTGCAACAAGCTTTGGCTTAGCACTGCCTTCTCAACCAGCTCCTCTAGGGGTGACTGATTTAGGATTTAGGGCACCTCTAGCTGATGATGGAGAATTAATATCGTCTGTCTCTGTCCTAGTCTCACAAGGTGTGATTTGGAACCAGAAAAAAATAATAAATAAAACAGGCCAATTCAGGGTTCGAATCCCCTTCCCAGCTGGGGTGGCCATGGACCTTCATGTAAGAAGAGGTGGAGGGAGAGCAGAGTTCTGAGAATCAGCTCAACTAGGAGTTCCCTACCAGTTCCCTGGTGGCTCAGGGGGTTAGGGATCCGGTGTTTTCACTGCAGCGGGTTGGGTCACTGCTGTGGAGGGTGTTTGATCCCTGCCTGGGAATTTCCACATGTTGGGGCAAAAAAAAAAAAGTTACCAGCTGCCAGAAACCTCTTTTAAGGCAGCACCTGTGGCATATGGAAGCTCCTGGGCTAAGGGTTGAATCAGAGGTACAGGCGCCAGCCTATGTGACAGCCGCAGCAACACAGGATCTGAGCCGAGTCTGTGACCTACACCACAGCTTGTGACAATGCCAGATCCTTAACCCACTGAGTGAGGCCAGGGATCAAGCCCGCATCCTTACGGATCCTACTTGGGTTTGTTAACGGCTGAGCCACGAAGGGAACTCCTAGATCCCGCCACTTCTCATCACCTCCCCTGCCACCACCAATAGCAGCATCCTAATGGGTCTCCTGGACCCACCCCTGTTCCCTCTGCAGTCACTTCTCCATCCAGCAGCTAGAGGGATCCTGGTGAAACCTTAGGCAGCTCAAGGCCCTCCTCTACTCTGCTGCGCATCCTCCCAGGCCTTCGCACCGCACCCAGAGGAAAAGTCCCCAGTCCTCGCCGTGCCCCGCTGGCTGCTGAGTGATCCAGTGCATATCACGCTCCAGTCTCCTTCCTAACCCCTTTGTCCTCCCTCCCTCTGCCCTAGTTGCCCTGGCCTCTGCAGTTCCTCTTACCCAGCACACTTCAGCCTCGGGGGGGCCTTTGCACTTGTCCCTTCAGCCTGGAATGTTGCCACTCCAGGTGTCCACTGATTTCAGCTCGTTTCTTTCAAGTGTCTGCTCACAAGCACTGGCAGAGGTCTTCCCTCCCAACCTATGGGAAGCAGCCCCTCCCCTCCCCCCTCTCTAAACCACTTACCCTGCTGGGTTTTTTCCCCTTAATATATATTTTCACCTGGCTTACTGCATATAGTAATCTCCCCCAAGATATAAGCACCTATTTTCTTTCTTTCTTTCTTTCTTTTTTTTTTTTTGACGGCCATACCTGTGACATATGGAATTCCCAGGCTAGGGGTAGAATGAGAGCTGCAGCTGCCGGCACACAGGATCTAAACCACACCTGGACCTAGGCCACAGCTTGCAGCGATGCAGCATCCTTAACTCACTGAGCGAGGCCAGAAATCGAACCCGCATCCTCACAGAGTCTATGTCAGGTTCTTAACCTGACCTGCTGAGCCACAACAGGAACTCCAAAGCACCATATTTTCTTCATTGCTATTTTCCCAGCACCTAGAACAACACCTGACACATAGTGGATGCTCCATAAGTATTGGTGACATGAACAGACCGAGACCCTCAGCAGAATAGAATGGCCCACCGTTCCTTGTTTTCCAAGGGATGCTTATGGAGGATGAGCTGCTGAGGAGCAAATTCCTACCGCTCTTTTGGCCTCCTCTTCCTACTCCTTTTTTCTCTCCCTCACTTCTGGAGTCTCTGGTGAAGACTGTCAATAATTACAGGTGGGAGAATGCCCACAAAGGATGCAAGAATGTCACCTTCCTTGTCCCTTGCCTCCTTCCCTAATCTTTCCAGTGCATCAGCTACTGGCACTAGAAATACCGTCTCATCTCCCAGCGCCACATCCCCAAGCCTAAAATAAGCCTTTCAAGCAAAGCAGGAGTCCCCGGGAAGAGCAATTCTCTGAGCGCTGTCACCCGCCCCCTGGCCTGCCCCGAGAAGATCTTTGGCCTTCCGTCCTCCCTTTCTTCACTAGGTTTGCTGAGTGTCTATGGTGTGTCAGGTCCTGAGCTAGGAACTGGGGGATACCCTGGAAAGTAAGACACAACCCCCATTCCAAGGGGCTCCCAAACTCATGAGGGAAGAGGGGGGTCCTTCAGGGCCATTTGCACCCAGGATGAGGTCCCAAGGGAAGGACTGGGGGCCACAGGAGGAGTCTTGAAGGTTGGAGCGTCAGGGAAAGCTTCCTGGAGGTGGAGCCCTTTAAGCTGAGTCCCAGAAGAAAGTGGGATTTAGCCCTGAGAAGGGAGGGGAGGAAATGGAAGGGTGGGGGCCTGAGAAGGTGCAGATACCCCTGGGACAGGAGAGCTGTATGCTCTTCTTTCATCATTTCCACCTTAGGGTGAAGGAAGGGGCTCTGGGCTGGGGACTGATGGTGTCAAGAGGAAGCAAGCGGGCTCGAACTTCCCCAGAGAAAAGAGGGTCTCCCCTTTTCCCACGGCCTCTGCAGGCTGCTCCCGGAAGGGGCTCACTCTTAAGCGTACAACCCCTGAATATTTCTGAGCATTTCTCTCACCTCACTGTTGTCACCTGTACATCCCGTGTCCCACGGAGGACAGACTTCATTCCGTGTTGACGTCTCCCCACCGGTTTCAGGATATGTAAATGTTTCCGTGCGTCTCACTTCTTTTTTTCCTCCCAGCCTTGGGTCTCCATTTCCCCTGCTCTCTCCCCCCCCAGAAGTCCCCACAGCCACTGTCACTGTTCTTGGCTCTCTGACGCCCTCATTTTTCCTTTCTTTGGTCTCTTCTATCATCAGTCTCTATGTATAGACTGATGCTATGCTTTTCTTTTTCCAATCAAATTGCCCACCAAGCAAGTGGTAAACAAGAGCCTCTGAGACCGCCCCCATCCCCCGCCTCCACCCCCTTTCCCCACCCAACTCCCAACCCCCCACTCTTCCTCACCCTTGCCCCAGTCAGGCTGCCCTGAAGACGGAGGCTGAGCTCCTGACTCTGCTGGCTGCTCCACGAAACCCTCCTCAGCTTCCCTCCCCTCCCCTCTGCCTCCTCACCAGTTGCTAGTAAAACAGATTTTTTTTTTACCATTTTAAACACGTACTTTTTTTTTTTTAAGAACAAAATAGTGATGGAGTTCCCTTCGTAGCTCAACAGAAACAAATCTGACGAGCATCCGTGAGGACTCGGGTTTGATCCCTGGCCTCGCTCAGTGGGTTAAGGATCCAGCACTGCTGTGAGCTGTGGTGTAGTTTGCAGACGCGGGGCGGCTTGGATCCTGCATTGCTGTGGGTGTAGGCTGGCAGCTGCAACTCTGATTCAAACCCTAGCCTGGGGCCTTCCATATGCCAAGAGTGCAGCCCTAAAAAAGCAAACAAACAAAGGATAAAATAGTGATTTTCTTCCCTGAGAAACAGGTTTTACCAGTACCTTCTGATTGTATTGATTTTGTCTCAAAAACAAGGGATTTGCTTCAGGTGTGTTTGTGCGTGAGCTTGTGTCTGCACAGCTGTGTTTGTGAGTGTTTTTATTTGTGTGTGTTGTGTGTTTGCATGTTGGTATATATGTAAAAAGGCTGAGTTAAATAATCACAGTGGGGAGTTCCCGTCATGGCGCAGTGGTTAACGAATCCGACTAGGAACCATGAGGTTGCGGATTTGATCCCTGGCCTTGCTCAGTGGGTTAACGATCCGGCGTTGCCATGAGCTGTGGTGTAGGTTGCAAACGCGGCTCGGATCCCGCGTTGCTGTGGCTCTGGCGTAGGCTGGCGGCTACAGCTCCGATTAGACCCCTAGCCTGGGAACCTCCCATATGCCGCAGGAGCGGCCCAAGAAATGGCAAAAAGACAAAAAAAAAAAAATTTTTTTAATTAAAATAAATAAATAGTCACAGTGGGGGGAGTTCCCATTGTAGCGCAGCAGAAATGAATCCGACTAGTATCCATGAGTATGTGGGTTCAATTCCTGGCCTTGCTCAGTGGGTTAAGGATCTGGTGTTGCTGTGAGTTATAGTGTAGGTTGCAGATGCGGCTCGGATCTTGTGTTGCTGTGGCTGTGGTGTAGGCTGGCAGCTGTAGCTCCAATTCAACCCCTAGCCTGGGAACTTCCATATGCCATGGGTGCGGCCCTAAAAAGACAAAAAAAAAAAAAATCACAGTAGGTAATTTTCAGAAATGACACATATTAAAGATACAAAAAGATCAAAAAATTTTTCAGGCTTTATATTTTTCTAAAATTTTCTTGGGAGTTCCCATTTTGGCTCAGTGGATTAAGAACACAACATATTGTCCGTGAGGATACAAGTTCAATCCCTGACCTCCCTCAGTGGGTTAATGATCCAGCATTGCCATGAGCTGTGGTGTAAGTCACTGATGTGGCTTGGATTCCGAGTTGCTGTGGTGTAGGTCGGCAGCTACAGCTCCAATTTCGCCCCTAGCTTGGGAACTTCCATATGCCTCAGGTGCAGCCCTAAAAAGATTTTTTAAAAAGAAGAAGAAAAAAAGAAACAGGCTCAAGATCCAGTGGAGAGGAGCATCTTTGTTTTTCAGCCATGCCCAAGGCATGCCATATTAAACCTGCACCATAGCAGTGGCCTGACCCACACAGAGATGATGCTGGATCCTTAACTGCTAGGCCACCAGGGAACTCCGTGGGGGATCTAGGAAGTCTCTGGTTTTGTTCATTTGTTTGTTTTTGGCCACCCACAGCATGTGGAAGTTCCCAGGCCAGGGATCAAACTGCCCTGCAGTTTCAGTCTGCACCACACGAGAACTTCTATTTTGGAGGTCTTTGAATGAAGAATGTCTCTGTAGGGAGGTGATGCTTAGCAGGACTGGGAAGATCTGTGGGAAGGACATTCTAAGCAGAGGAAACAGCAAATCCAAAGATCCAAACAGGGGCAACAAGTCTGGTGTGTTCCAAGAACAGTCAGAAAGCCAGTGACTAGAGCAGTGACCCAGGGTATGGGGGATACGGTGTATCGACTGGTCCAGCGCTGCTCTCAAACCCTCTGATGTACCTTCCGACACCTCGACTAAAACCAAATGCTCCAGCCTGCCTCCCTTGTGGTTCTGAAGGCTGGACTTGGTTGGGAACCTGGGAAGATAAAAGTGAGGCAGAGGCCACCATCCTGCCGCCTTTGCTTCAGACAAACAAGGTCATGGAGTTATGTTGTTTCTCTGCAGCAATATTCCAGTGCTGGGTCAACTCCTGATGCCTGGGCTGCTATTGTGGTGATGTTTTCTGGAAATTAACAGTTCCAGAGGTGGCCTCCTGACACCACCTTCCTGAGTCAGGCTGTGGCAGCAACTCTCCTGGCAGACAAGTTCAGCAGTATTATTTCAAGAGTGATCCCAGAGACCCAGAACAAAGACTCTTGGGCTGTTCCAGAGATTTCAAAGGAACTGATTCCTTATTCAGTTCCTTTCTGCCTCAAACACCTGGAATGGTCTCCAGTTTCCCACAGCTGGCCCTGAGTTACACAGGGGCCTGGGAAACCCAGCTCTCAACTTTGGGATATCTGACCATTAAACAGTGAATTACCCATATAACCCTACTTTCTGTTTCCCAGGGCAGAGGCAGCTTCATATTCCTAGCAAACATTTTTCCTTACAACCTTAGGATAGTTCAAACTTGGTCAAAGAATTGCCGGAAATCTTAATAAACAAGTTCATAAGTTTCCCTTTATCTACCATGCTTGCTGAATTGCTCAAAGATTTGAATGGATGTGGCAGGCTTGGTTTCCTTTGGCTATGTCTCCCTGAGTAGGTTACATTTGGCTAGGTGTTCACTGATTTGCTAGCCCACGGCTATCCAGAAATGGAAATGATACTGGTACAGATTTCCAGGTGATTTGCCAAAGTCAACACTTGTGGAGTGCTACTATGAGCAAGTTCCCCCCCCCCCCCCGCCGCCCCAGAAGGAGATTTTATTTTACTTCTTATTTTTAATTTTCTTTATTTAAATTTTTTTTTTTTTTTTTGGCCTTGCCAGCTGCATATGGAAGTTCCCAGGCTAGGGATCCAATCGGAACTGCTACTGCCAGCCTACACCACAGCCATATCTGAGCCTTGTATGCAACTTACACCACAGCTCATGGCAACGCCGGAATTGGATCCTTAACCCACTGAGCAAGGCCAGGGATTGAACCTGTGTCCTCATGGATACTAGTCGGGTTTGTTACTGCTGAGCCATGAAGGGAACTCCTGGAATCTTTTTTTAAAAATTATAGTTGATTTACAGTCTTCTGTCAATTTTATTATGAGCCAGTCTTTTACAAAGAACCTGTGCCAAGGGAGATATAAGCTTCCCTTTAGGAGCTGACGGCTTAGTCGAAAGAAATATATAGATAAATGGTCATTTATGCTGATACAGTGTTGACTAGGTACTGCTCCAAACAAGGAGAGAGGACACAGGAACCAACCTGAAAGTGCTCCCAGTGGCTAAAGCTGGAACAGTTTGAACAAGAAAGTAACAATCGAATTGGATTTTCTAACCCACGGAATAAAATAAATATCTGTGAGTCCATACTGATATAAATAATAAAAAATAATTTCCTAAAAAATGACTTCATTAACTGAGTATCTAGATGACTAGAAATTTGAAGGTTTCAAAACTGAGTGGTGGTTGAGTAGGCTTAAATAATTACACTTTGCGGTAACTGAAACTAAAACCCACGTAGAGTGCACAAAAGGTTACAGACCTAGTTCTACTTTTTTTTTTTTTTTTTTTTTTTTTGCTTTTTAGGGGCACACCTGTAGCATGTGGAAGTTCCCAGGCGAGGGGTCAAATCGGAACTGCAGCAGTCGGCCTACACCACAGCCACAGCAACGCCAGATCAGAGCTGCATCCGTGACCTCTGCCTCCGCTTGTGGCAATGCCAAATCCTTAACCCACCGAGTGAAGCCAGGGATCGAACCTGCATTCTCATGAATACTAGTCGGCTTCTTAACCCACTGAGCCGTAACTTCAACCTAGTTCCACTCTTGTCTCTGCCCCGCAACAGTCTTGTCACCCTCAACATCTATAAAATGGGGATAAAACCATCTACCTTGCTGTTCTCATGATTCTCAAAGAAAAAAAGTATGTGAAAAAAAAAAAGGTTCAGTGTAAAAAAAAGAAAAAAAAACTCCTTAATCACCAAAGACTTCAACCATCCATATCATGATACAATTAATCTCTATTATTCACGGATTATGTATTTGTGAATTTGCCTTCTGGCTAAACCATATTCATAACCCCCAAACCAATACTCGCAGTGCTTTCATGGTAAATGTAGCCTTGTGCAAATTGTCCTAAAATGTATCACCCACCATGCATGACTTGTTCAACATTGCCAGCTAAGGTGAGGCAAGGTGACACTGCCTTCTTATATCAGCTATCAGAGTATAAACAAGTGTCCTTTATGGTATATTTAGTGTCATGCTTTTTGCATTTTTATGCTTTTTGTTGGTGACTTTGCTGTTTAAAACTGCCCCCAAGTGTCGTATTGAAGCGCTATCTAGCGTCCCTAAGTGCAAGAAGGTTGTAACATGCGTTACAGAGAAAATATATGTTTGTAAACTTCCCTGAGGTATGAGTTAGAGGGCTGTTGGGCATGAGTTCAATGAGAATGAGTCAGTAATGTATATTATATGAGATGAAGCAGGAGTTCCCTAGTAGCTTAGTGGATTAAGGACCCAGTGTTGTCACTGCTGTGGCTCTGGAAGATCCTTGGCCTGGGAACTTCCACATGCTGAGGGCATGGCCTAAATAAATAAATAAATAAATAAAATAAGATGAAGCAAGTTTTCAGGAACTTTATAGAACACAGCTACTGTGAATGACAAGAATTGACAGTATTTTCTCTTTTTTTAGGGCCGCACCCATGGCATATGGAGGTACCCAGGCTAGGGGTTGAATTGGAGCTACAGCTGCCGGCCTACACCACAGCCACAGCAATGCGGAATCCGAGCCGCATCTTCGACTTACAGAGCAGGGCAACCCCAGATCCTTAACCCACTGAACGGGGCCAGGGATTGAACCCGCATCCTCATGGTTCCTAGTCAGATTCGTTTCCGCTGCGCCACCTCGAGAACTCCTGAGAAATTGACAGTATTTCTAACACCTTCTATGTACGTAGCCCCCCCCCATACTTTCTTTGACATAATCTCAAATATTTTGTACAATATCCTGGACCAAAGGTATTGAAGTGGCCTGGCTCTTCTGCCATTTCCTCACCCCTGACAGATGTCTGATTAGCTGGATACTTTGTAGTCACATTTTTTTCTTTTTTAAGTAGGTCAATAATTTTTCTTTCTTTTTTCTTTTTTTCCTTTTTATGGCTGCATATGGGAGTTCCCTGGTCAAGGACTGAATTGGAGCTACAGCTGCCAGCCTACAACACAGCCACAGCAACACCATATCTGTGAACTGCACTTCGGCTTGTGGCAATGCCAATCCTTAACTCACTGAGCGAGGCTAAGGATCAAACCTGCATCCTCACAGAAACAAGGTAGGGTCCCTAACTTGCTGAGCCACAATGGGAATTCTCAAATTTTTTTTTTTTTTCCTGTTTAGGGCTGAACTTGCAGCATGTGGAAGCTCCCAGGCTAGGGGTCAAATCGGAGCTACAGCTGCTGGCCTACACCACAGCCACAGTAACTTGGGATCCTTAACACACTGAGCAAGGCCAGGGATTGAACCTGCATCCTCATGGATACTAGTCGGATTCATTTCTGTTGCACCACAATGGGAACTCCCCAAATAATTTTTCTTGACTAGTATCTTCAGTCCTTTCCAGTTTATTTTACTTTAGTTATTTTATTATTATTATTAGCTTTTCAGGTCAGTACCCACAGCATATGGAGGCTCCCAGACTAGGGGTCTAATCGGAGCTATACCTGCCAGCCTACGCCAAAGCCACAGCAATGCAGGATCCGAGCCGCATATACAACCCGCACCACAGCTCTCGGCAATGCTGGATCCGTAACCCACTGAGCGAGGCCAGGGATCAAACCCCCGTCTTCATGGATCCTAGTCGGGTTTGTTAAACCACTGAGCCACAAAGGGAACACCCAGTCCTTTTCAATTTTAGAGAGAAAACACTTACTTGGATTTTTTTTTTTTTCAAAAATTTCCTGTGACATTGTATTAGGAAAAACTTCAAACCAAAAGAAAAGTTGAAAGAATGGTAAAATGGGAGTTCCCGTCATGGCGCAGTGGTTAATGAATCCAACTAGGAACCATGAGGTTGCGGGTTCAATCCCTGGCGTTGCTCAGTGGGTTGAGGATCCGGCATTGCCGTGAGCTGTGGTGTAGGCTGCAGACAGGCTTGGATCCCATGTTGCTGTGGCTGTGGCGTAGGCTGGCGGCTACAGCTCCGATTAGACCCCTAGCCTGGGAACCTCCATATGCCGCGGGAGCGGCCCAAGAAATGGCAAAAAGACAAAAAAAAAAAAAAAAGAAAGAATGGTAAAATGAACACCCAAATACCCTCTGAAACCTGGTCACATGGGAGAGGGATGGGTTCCATGTAGAGTAGAGCTAGGACCAAGGAAGGAAAAGTAGCAGAAGACAAGCTTCAGCTTGAAATAAGGAAGATTTTCTCTCTTGCAAGGAGGGTGGACTCAGCTCAAGTAGAACACCTACAGACAGGGGTTCAGGGGGCTGATCCTGTACCAGGTAGGAGGGAGGTCTAGACAACAGGGTTAGCTGTCTATGAGTCCACAACCCACTGTTTTGTCTGAGTTCTAGAATTGCCACAGTACTGCTTTCATAGCGGTTGTATAGTGTTTCAGCCACCTCATGTGTTAACTCAGCATTTGAGGGCAGATCTGAGAGCCCAACCTCCATGTGTAATGCGGTTTCTCTGGAAAGATGTGTTGAATTTCAAACAAGTGATACACAAACAAACTTTTGCAACATGACCCTATAGAAGCTGGAGAATCGTCTGTTCTTCTGGTAACATGTCCTTAAACTCCTTGAAACCCCCCAGCTGCCACGGTCGTGCTACTGTTCTGGGATTTGTGCACTCTGCATTTGCCTTATTAAATTACGATTTTCTGAACTTCAGATTCCAACACGGATTTGACCAGACAGGAAGGAAGAAGACCTGCGATCTCGCCCCTCTGAGTCAGATTCCCCCAACTCAACTCCAAGATTTCATCTGAAGTAAATGCCTAGGGGGACAGACAATCCTGCTATGACATCATTAGCCAACATTCTCTTAGGTCTCCCGAGGCTATTTGTACCTGTACAAGGCAGGCAACATATTTTTGGTGCTTGGTTACAATATATATTTGACATTATGTATCTTTTTGTCTGTTCTCCGATGGTTCCCTGTGGCTTACTCTCATCTTTTCAGAAGACTGTAAATCTTGACCATACATCTGCATCTAACACGGTCATCTTATAAGGCCTCTGTAAAACTCAGAGCTGCGGCAGGTGTAAAGAGGACCCTAAACTTGGAGACACATAAACTTAGAATTCTCCTCTGCCATTTACGGTCAGCCCTCTGGATCCACAGGTTCCACCTCTGAGGATTCAAAGCAACTGCAGGTGGAAGATACCTGAGGGAAAAAAAATTTGGAAAGTTCCAAAGAGCAAAACATGAATTTGCTGCCCTGGCAACGATTTAGATAGCATTTACATTGAATTTACAACTTATTTACATAGTATTAGCATCATACTAGGTAGATGAGGCTACCTAAATCTCTTTAAATCTAGAGATGATTTAAAGTATAGAGGAGGGAGTTCCCGTTGTGACACAGCGGAAATGAATCCGACTAGGAACCATGAGGTTGCAGTTCGATCCCTGACCTCGCTCAGTGGGCCTGGCATCTGGCATTGCTGTGAGCTGTGGTGTAGGTTGCAGACGCAGCTCGATTCCTGCGTTGCTGTGGCTGCGACGTAAGCCGGCAGCTGTAGCTCCGATTTGACCCCTAGCCTGGGAACCTCCGTATGTCGCAGGTGGGGCCCTAAAAAGCAAAAATAAATAAATACATAAATAAATAAATAAATAAATAAATAAATAAAATATAGGGGAGGATGTGTGTAGGTTACATGCAAATACTCTTGTTATATAAAAGGGATTTGCACATCCCTGAGGGAAGTCCTGGAAACCAAACCTGGGATGACTATATGAGCCATGTGACCTTGGTAAACTATATAATTTCTTTTTTTTTCTCTTTTTTTTGGGGGCTGCACCCTGACATACAGAAGCTCCCAGGCTAGGGGTAGAATGAGAGCTGTAGCTGCAGGCCTACACCACAGCCACAGCAACACTAGATCTGAGCCATCTGTGACCTACGCCGCAGCTCGTGGCAATGCTGGACCCTTAACCCACTGAACGAGGCCAGGGATTGAACCTGCATCCTCATGGATGCTAGTCCAGTTCATTACTGCTGAGCCACACTAGTAACTCCCCAATTACTTACCGTCTAAGTCTTGGTGTTTGCATCTCTAAAGGGGAAGTGATTGTATACTTGTAAAGTGTTTGTCCCATGCTAGGCACCCAATAAATGGTCATTCTCAGAAATGACATGCTGTATAACACCATTTAAATGAAATTCTAGAGCCGGCAAAACTAATCTATAGTGATAGAAAGTAGATCAGTGGTTGCCTTGAGCTGGTGGGGTGGGATGGGTAATCAGCTGCAAAGGGCCTGGGGAACTTCTGAGAGGGTGGAAATGTTCTCTATCTTGATTGTGGTAGTTGGTACATGGGTGTGTACAATTGTCAAAACACGTCAAACCGTGCACTTAAAATAGGTGCTAGTTACTGTACGCAAATGATCGCTCAATAAAGTTAGCTTTAAAAGTAATGTTCATTCCCCTCTTCTCTCCATCAATGAAAATGTGTTAGATTAAGGCACTCATTCGAGAGCCAAATATATATTTTACCTGTATTTTAGGTTATTCATATTACCGTATCATTTCTTCCACGGGTTGATAAATAAATGAGTAAATAAATGAGACTTGGCTTGATATCAAATCTCACTTTTTTTTTTTCTTTTTAGGGCCAAATCTCAGCTGCAGCTGCTGGCCTACACCATAGCCACAGCAATGCCAGATCAGAGCGGCATCTGCGACATACACCACAGCTCTCGGCAACAGCAATGCTGAATCCTTAATCCACTGAGTGAGGCCAGGGATATAACCTGCATCCTCATAGATACTAGTTGGGTTTGTTAGCACTGAGCCCCAGGGGGAACGACTCAAATCACACTTTTTAACTGACGTGTATTATAAAAATGTACAAATGGGAGTTTCCGTCGTGGCGCAGTGGAAACAACTCTGACTAGTAACCATGAGGATGTGGGTTCAATCCCTGGCCTTGCTCTGTGGGTTAAGGATCTGACATTGTTGTGAGCTGTGGTATAGATCGCAGACGTGGCTCCTATCCCATACCACTGTGGCTGTAGTGTAGGCCAGCAGTGGTACCTCTGATTTGACCCCTAGCCTGGGAACTTCCATATGCAGCAGGTGCAGCCCTAAAAAGCAAAATAAATAAATAAATAAAATAAAATAAAATTGTACAAAATTGTCCTGGGGTGTGAGAGGGCAGACATTGGTCTCCAAGATACAATGAAAATATACTTTATGACCACACATTTTTAAAAAATCGGTAACTTAAGGGAAAAATAGTTTTCTGGTGAAACAGCAAAAGCTTGCCATAAAGTAAAATGAGAGAGGGAGTTCTTGTTATGGCTCAGTGGTAAAGAACCAGACTAGTATCCATGAGGATACAGATTTGATCCACAGCTCACAGAAACACCAGATCCTTAACCCACTGAGCAAGGCCAGGGATCGAACCCACATCCTCATGGATACTAGTCAGGTTCATTACTGCTGAGCCACAACAGGAACTCCCTCACAATACTTTTGCTTGCATTACATTGGACATAACTTGGTCGTGTGTCCACGGCTAGCTGCAAGGTAATCTGAGGGATTTAGCCTTCATTCTTTTTTTTGGCCTTGCCCATGGCCTGTGGAAGGGTGTGGTGACAATGCCAGATCCTTAACCCCCCTATGCCACAAGGGAGCTCCTAGTTTTTATTCTTAAAGAAGGCTATATGACTAGCTAAAAATCAGAGGTTCTGTTACCAAGGAAAAAAAGAATAATAGATGTTGACATAGGCAATGAGTCATCTCTGTCCAAAGTCTTATCTGGTAATAGAATATTTCATATATAATGGTGGAAAATTGGAACCAAAATGAATAACGTACATTCATACTATGGCCATACCAAAATGACTGTTATCCACAGTTTTTGAAATGGAAACATTTTAATAGCACATTGTTAAGTGGGAGAAAAATAGGTTACCAAGAATATGAGTTCTATTCTATAAAATTATATATAGATAATGTGTGTGTGTGTGTATATATATGTGGATTCTCTAAAAGCATTTCTCTCTGGAGTGGTAGGATTACATCATATAATTTTTTTTTTTTTTCTTTAGGGCTGCACCCATAGCATATGGAGGTTCCCAAATTAGGGGTCAAATCTGAGCTACAGCTGCCAGCCATAGCCACAGCCACAACGCCAGATCCGAATCTCACGTGTGACCTACACCACAGCTCAGGGCAATGCCGGATCCTTAACCCACTGAGCAAGGCCAGGGATCAAACCTGTAACTTCATGGTTACTAGTTGGATTTTTTTCCACTGCGCCACAATGGGAACTCCTGCATCATATAATTTTAATTCACTTTGTACTATTATTTTTACTAAAAAACATGTATCAGATTTCCCTGGTGGTTCAACAGGTTAAGGATCTGGTAGTCACTGCTGTGGTTCTGGCTGCTGCTGTGGTGTGGGTTTGATCCCTGGCCTGGGAAATTCCACATGCCAAGGGTGCAGCCAAAGAAAAAATAAAAGTTAAAAAAAAATTTTAATAGTGTCTTTTTTTTTTTTTTGCTTTTTAGGGCCGAACCCATGACATATGGAGGTTCCTAGGCTAGGGGTCAAATTGCAGCTGCAGCTGCCAGCCTATGCCACAGCCACAGCATCTCAGGATCTGAGCTGTGTCTATGACCTAAACTGCAGCTCATGGCAACGCTGGATCCTTAACTCACTGAGCGAGGCCAGAGATGGAACCTGAATCCTTATGGATACTAGTCTGGTTCCTTACAGCTGAGCCACAATGGGAACTCCTAATTATGTATCATTTTTATAAGCAAAAAAATTCTTTTCACTTAGAAAATATGTGAGGAGTTCCCACTGTGGTGCAGTGGATTAATGATCTGGCAGGTCTCTGTAGAGGCACCGGTTTGATTCCTGGCCCAGTGCAGTGGGTTAAGGATCTGATGTTGGGAGTTCCCGACGTGGCACAGTGGAAACGAATCTGACTAGGAACCAGGAGTTTGCAGGTTCGATCCCTGGCCTCGCTCAGTGGGTTAAGTGTCCGGCGTTGCCATGAGCTGTGGTGTAGGTCACA
Organism: Phacochoerus africanus; assembly: GCF_016906955.1. Taxonomy (NCBI): domain Eukaryota; kingdom Metazoa; phylum Chordata; class Mammalia; order Artiodactyla; family Suidae; genus Phacochoerus; species Phacochoerus africanus. The sequence goes on along the minus strand of NC_062552.1, from coordinate 34,022,402 downwards.
GACACGGCTCGGATCTGGCATTGCTGTAGCTGTGGCATGGGCCGGCAGCTGTAGCTCCAGTTAGACCCCTATCCTGGGAACCTCCATATGCTGCGGGTACAGCCCTCAAAAGACAAAAAAAAAAAAAAGGATCTGGTGTTGCTATAGCTGTGGCAGAGGTCTTGGATTCCATCCCTGGCCGGAAGAAAGGATGGGAGGGAGGGAGGAAGAAAGAAAAAAGAAAGATGTGGGCATCTGTGTTTCTCAGTAACTTCCTGAGCGGAGCCGAGAGGTGAGCAGCAGCAAGGTGGGATTCCATCATTGTCCTGCAGGTGCACAAGTGATATTCAGTTCCTGGGGTCCTGGAACAGTGGCATCTCGGAGGCTACTGATCTCCAGACCTGAACTTAGGAGAGAGGTCTGCGCTGGTGCTACGGGAATCGGCTTGGCGAAGATGGTCGGCGAAGCCGGTGAGGGAGGCGTGGTCCTGCAGAGGCTGTGCCGCGCGTCTTCCCGGGGCCTCCGGAGCCCCGCTCCACCCTTCTCCAGCTTGCTCAGCGCCTGGAAACGCCGACCTACGTGGACCATCACACCAGACTCCCTGCCTTCTGGCTTTCACTTGGAATCAGCCCCTAGGAGGCCCTGGTAGGAGGTGAGAGAGTGGGAAGACAGAAGCAGGGGCATTTCTTTCTCTGGCTCCCCGCACGCGGGATTAGCCCGGGCTGACTGCTTCTCTGGAATGAAGGTTACAGCCCAGGTCAGGCCGGCTCCTTCTCCTCCAGCCCTCAGGCCTGAGCCAGGAAGTGCGCCCACTGTTGGTAGCCCAGGGGTACAGCACCGCCCCGTGCAGTTTCCCAGCACCTGGGCCACACCTTTGTTCTTTTTCACACTATCCTGGCACGACCCAATCAGAGTGAGCCATCTGTTTCCTGCCAGAATCCTGGCCAACAGAGAGGGCCTGGGGGTAAGGAAAGGAAAGAACACCCGCGTTTAAAGGGCGAGGAGAGGCAGAGGAAAGTGGACCCAAACGGCAGGAGAGTCCAAGGCAAACCAGGGTCTAGGAAACCAGGGGAGGGGCCAGCAACTTTATGAAGATTGCAAGGAGGTCACCTAAGGATGGGCTCTCAAAGGTGTCTGGGGAAGGTCCACCGAGAGGAGGAGCTGGGAAGAGGAAGAGAGAGAATTGGGTGGGTGGTTATGGGAGGAGGGTTCTGAGTAAGATAAGAGATGAAGGGGGCTGGAGAGAAGGGGGTGGAGCAGAGGAGAGAACCCAGGCAAAGGTCAGAAGGAGGCAGACAGGTCACAGAGTCCAGGTGCAGAGGCAAGTAGTAGCTCCAAGAATGAGTGTGTATATACAGCAGTACGACGCATACCTACACAATCCAACACCCCTACCCCACACACCACACACAGATACACATATTTGCACACATACACACAGCACACCACACTGCATACACAACACATGCCAGATCATAGAACTCCCTGGAACCCAGGCAACAGTCAGATCTTTGCTTTGTTGTGGCACTTTGCCTATTCACTGACATCACGTTGAGCCCTGAGAAAAGCCTGGTTCTCTCTACTCACACGTGAAAAAGGAGTTTTCAGTGTTTGCAGCATGGCACAGTAGGTGATTTGTGGATAAATCTGGAATGGTTCCATGGTCACTAGCTCTCACCCTGGGGTATAGGGCAAGGGCTATACCTGTGCTGACTTCCTGATCAATTTAACCCAAAGGGCCTCTAAGGACTAGCCTCCAGGGAGTTCCCTGGTGGTCTAATGGTTAGGACTTGGTGCTTTCACTACCATGGCCCAGGTTCAATCCCTAGTCTGAAAACTGAGATCCTGCTTCAAGCCACTGCTTGGGAAAAAAAAAAAGGCCCACCTCACAGACCACAACCCAAATGCCTGTCCATACAATGGAATATTATAGAGTGAAAAAGAACCACATGCTACAGCATGCATAAATCTTTAAAACAATGTTAAGTAAAAAGAGCAAGTTCCAGGAGTTCCCAGTAATCACTGGGAACTCAGTGATTAACAAACCCGACTAGTAACTATAAGGTTATGGGTTTGATCCCTGACCTCGCTCGGTGGGTTAAGGATCTGGCGTTGCCATGAGCTGTGGTGTAGTTTGCAGATGCCACTCGGATCCCACATTGCAGCAGCTGTGGTGTAGGTCAGTGGCTACAGCTCCGATTCGACCCCTAGCCTGGAAATCTCCATATGGGTTCGGCCCAAGAAATGGCAAAAAGACAAAAAAAAAAAAAAAGAATCTGACTGCAGCAACTCAGGTCACTGCGGAGGCACAGGTTCAGTCCCCAGCCTGGTGCAGTGGGTTAAAGGATATGGTGTTAATGCAGCTGCAGCGTAGGTCACAGCTGCAACTTGGAGTCAATCCCCGGCCTGGGAAATTCCATATGCCTTGGATGTGACATGAGAGAAAGAAAAAAAGAGAGAAAGAAAGGAAGGAAGGAAGGAGGAAAAATATGTAAAAGAATGCTAAACACAAAATTCAGGATGTTGGTTTATATCTGGGAGAAAGGATCGTATAGATGGGCGTCATTGTTAATGTTTTCTCTGGAATTGGGTAGTGGATTCACCACCCAGTATAACATAATAATAACAGCAGGCCATGCTTGGATCAAGGATGAACCAAGGGTTATGATTAATCCAGTTCTGTACATCGGATGTCCTGTTACAATAAATAAAAATAAAGACTTCTCTGCTTGACCCTAGTTCTGCTTATTTTTGTACTTCCTCCCGCAGCAACACTGAGGGGTCACTGCAACCTTGCTCTTGGCAATCGACGGGGTTACTAGCGCAAGGCCGGGCCGGAAATGAACTGGGGGATGAGGCCATATCTGCCTTAACACTGTTCTCGATGGGTCCTTTGTGGTAAGGGTTTCCAAGAACCAGCAGAGCAGTTGAGGGAGCTGAGTAACATTTACAAGAAATGCGCCCTCGCCCCACCCCTAACCACCGCCTCATCTCCTCTCTCCCCCTTTTACCGCCTCCAGCTCTTCCTCCCCACCCAGGCCCAGCAGAAGGGTAGCTCCCTGGAGCCAATAATGAAGATTTCCACAGAGCAGAAGGGCGTCCCTGACTCTCTGGAGTCTGGGAAGTACTGCCTTGACCTCCATCCAGATTCTGGGCCCTGAAGGAAACTTGAGCTGACGAATCCCCCCAGCTATTTACTAAGTAGCACTGCAGCAGAGTGGCAATGAGCATGGACCATCTATGTCCAAATTCTAACCCGGCCAGTCCTTAGGTATGTGACCTTTGACGAGGTGCTTACTGCTCTGCATCTCGGTTTTCCCCATCTGCAAAATGGGGATGAATAACATCTCCCTCATGGAGAGCCGTGAGATTAAGACATGCAAAGCATGCAGAACAATGCTGGACGCATAGCAGGTACTGAATAAGCGTTAGCTATTACTGCTAAGTGTTATAAAACATGCAGATGAATCAATGGGACCACAGTCTAATGCAGGAGTTTGCAAACTTTTTTCTGTAAAGGGCCAGATAGTAAATACGCTCAGCTTTGCTGGCCATAAGGTCTTTGTCGTAAGGACTCAACTTGGCCATTGCAACATGAAAGCAGTCATGGACAATTCCTAAATGGATGAGCTCTATTTATTAGCGCTGATGATTGAATTTCATATGCTCTTTACCTGTTAGGAAATACTATTCCTCATTCAGTCTTTTTCAACCATTTAAAAATGTAAAGCCCAGTTTTAGCTTACAGGCCATACAAAATCAGACTTGGTTAGGAGGCTGGAGTTTGCTGATCCCTTGTCTAATAGCAGAAGAAACATTAGCCCCTCTGGATTTCTTTGCTTTGGCTGTATTTTCAGAGCCCTGTTGAAATGCTGCCTCCTCTTTGAAGCCTTCCCAGATCAGCTCAGCCAAGGGCAATAATAACTTCATCTGCTGCCTCCTTTGTGATAAGCACCTTTTTTTTTTTTGGTCTTTTTAGGGCCCTACGCAAGGCATATGGAAGTTCCCAGGTAGGGGCTGAATCAGAGCTGTGGCTGCCAGCCTATGCCATAGCCACAGCCACACAAGATCTGAGCCACGTCTACAACCTACAACGAGCTCATGGCAAGCCTGGATCCTTAACCTACTGAGTGAGGCCAGGGATCTAACCAGCATCTTCATGGGATCGAACCAGCATCCTAGTCGGGTTCATTACTGCTGAGCCACAATGGGAACTCCAAGAACACATTTTTTTCATTACTTTAAAAATTTTATCATAAAATATTTAAGACAAACCAAAAGCTACAAAGAATGATGCAAACACCTTAATCTTCACCATCTTTTTTTGGGGGGGGTTTTTTTGGCCATTTTCTTGGGCCACTCCCGAGGCATATGGAGTTTCCCAGGCTAGTGGTCTAATCAGAGCTGTAGCCATCGGCCTACACCAGGGCCACAGCAACACGGGATCCAAGCCGCGTCTGCAACCTACACCATAGCTCACGGCAACGCCGGATCCTTAACCTACTGAACAAGGCCAGGGATCGAACACCACAACCTCGTGGTTCCTAGTCGGATTCGTTAACCACTAAGCCACGATGGCAACTCTTTCACCATCTGGTTTTTGAAATAAAGCATTGCCCAGACAGCTCAAGGCCTCTGTGCAGAGACCCCTCCCCAAATCAGAACCTCTCTTCCTCTTCCCCTGAGGTAATAACCACCATTATGACTCTGGGAATGTATTGCCCTGTATTTCTTAGGACTTTTTTTTTTTTTTTCCAGGGCCACACCTGCAGCATATGGAAATTCCCAGGCTAGGGATTGAATCACAGCTCACTGAAGCACTAGATCCTTTAACTCACTGAATGGAGGCCAGGAATCAAACCTGAATCCTTGTGGATATTAGTCTGGTTCTTAACCCACTGAGCCACAATGGGAACTCCCTGATTTTTTACTGTACATAATAAACATCCCTAAGCAGGAGGCAACATTTGTTTGCATATAAGTACACCCATTATTTAATTGGATTTTCTTAAAAATCCAATCAAGGAACATCTCTATTTAGAGATTAGTCTCAGCAGTGGTAAGGCCCAAGGCATCCAGGTAAGTAATGATGGAATTAGCAAGATCTCAGGCTGATTTCCAAGTCATACCCTAACCCCAGCTTCCCTCCACATTCCTGTGGCCACACAGTCATATTAGTTATCTGATGCCTTTTCCACACTAGATTTTATTTTATGTAATTTACTAGCTGCGCCCATGGCACGCAGAAGTGCCCGACCAGGGATCAAACCCACGTCACAGCAGTGACAATGGCACAGTGACAATGGCGGATCCCCAGTCCACTGAGCCACCAGGGAACACCCACATTAGGTTTTAAACTGCCCAAGAGAAGAGACCATGGTCTTTCCCCCTTCCTCTACGACCTCTAATAACCTTGTACCCAGTATCTTGCCCTCTTTTTCAAAGAGACAGTTTCTATCATCCCTACCAGTCTCAACAGAGGATGGGGAAACTGCCAGAAACTCACTTCAAGGGAAAGAAGGGTGGGGCTTTGATAGATTTCGTTACAAGTTTGGAGGAACTTTTGAGCCAAATGTCAACTTTACGGGAAGGAATGAGGCATGCAACCCTCACATTTCAAGAGATGAGGAGTTTCTCTGTGTTTGGCCTGGGAAGAGCAGTCAGGATAGAGAAAAGGGGAACTGAGACAATCAGCCCCCCTTCCTGCCTCTCCTGCTGCCACATGGGGGCTGGGCTAAGGTAAAGGTAGATGAGGAGTGAGCAATACTGTGGCCTGGACCTGTGGACACCAAGACAGCATCCAGCTTCCAGGTCAGCGTCCAAAGGGTGTGGCCACACGTGCCAAGGGGAGAATGGAAGGTGACCCACAGAGAAGGAAAAACCGTTTTAAGCTACTACCGATGCTCCTAAAGGAACAGAAAACCATGAATTCCCTGGTGACCTAGCGGTTGGGGATTCAGCGTTGTTGACTGCTGTGATGTGGTTCAAGCCCCAGCCCAGGAACTTTTGTATGCTGCAGGCACAGCCAAAACCAAATAAGAAACCAATGTTTATGGCAGTGGTACCGTTCCAGTGTGTTTTCGGGATTAGGCAGGCCACATGCACTAAGTGGATCCATGGGTCCGATTAAGCTCAACTCTCACAAAATTAACAAGGGGCTTAAATAGATCCCTGCAAAGAAACCACAGACTAAAAATGCTAATTATCCCAGCACAAGCAGTTAAGAAAATGGCAGGGCTAACATCTCCCTTCCTCTCAAGTACACTGGAGAGAGAAGCTCTGCTAAAAAACAACAAAAAAAACCCCCAAAAAACAAAAAAGCGTTTCCACCCATCAACTATCATCAATGACTAAACCCCACACTAAAGGTGAAGGGAACTTGAAACAGGAACTTAAGAGTGACGTAGTTTCCCTGTTAACAGTATCAAGGGTACTTGCTCAAAATGTTTCACTAGCAGGAGAGACAACTGAAAAAAGCTTCAACTGGTAGTTTAAGATTCTTGTTATCTCTAGTCAGCCTTGTCCAATGCAACTCTCAGCCATGATGGAAAGGTTCTACAATCCCACGGCTGGTAGTCACCAGTGGCTATTTTCATGAAATCTGACTAGCACTGGGAAATAGCTATGTACATGTTATCAGCCTAGCTTGAATAGAATCTGTACTGGGAAGAGGCTGGGATTTCATGGGGCCTCTGGCCATGCAAGAGTGGCCCACCTATCCTTTGGCTGTACATCCATTTCAGAAAGGCAACTATCCCAGAACTCCTATTGAAGGTAACCAGAGTTAGGCTGAAAGTTCCCTTTTTCCTCCCAGGCAAGATTTTGGCATTTACCAGAGTTGGTCAATCAAGGCACATCGGCATGCCTCTGCATGGACAACACATAAGCCACAAATAAGACAAAAGGTTTTTATTCAAAAAATGCCAAGTATAAAAAAAAAAAATAAGATCTCTTTAATTCCCCTGTACAGTATTTCACTCAGATAAAACCAGCAGGCTACATGCTGCTCAAAACACAGCCCCAGAGAGGATCCGGAAGGCACACCATCCAGAACTGCTTTTCATATAGACTATCCTATGTACACGTCAGCAACGCCCCGGCCCCATCACCCACGGAACCCAGACCCACTTGGGGAAGCAGGCGAGGGGGGCCCCGCAGCAGTCAGGGAGCTGCAGCAGCTGTCCCGCCCGAGTCCCATCACCCTACCAACAAACAGCAAGCGTTGCAGCCCTCTCCCAAATGTCCCCAAAGTCAGAGGAGGAAAGGAGAAAAGAAAACTATGGCGGCAGCTGTGGAAGCTTGGAGCAGGAAGGGAACCAAATAAATAAATAAATAAATACATAACGTTGACCTCTAGGTTAGAATGCGCATCTTTCAAAAAAAAAAAAAACCAAAAAAAAACCCAATAGGTAAAATAACTTAAAGGCAAAATTAAAAAAGAATTAGATCAACTATCATCTTTTTGTACACTACCATGCCAACTGTACACACATTTACAGTTTCTGTTGATTTGCATTGTTTGTGCATTTGTGTGTGTGTGTGTGTGTGTGTGTGTGTGTGTGAGGTCTTGGCTTAGAAACAGTTAAGTAAAAACCAAAAAGGAAGACCAGTTCACTTGGGAGTTTTACTAAGGGAGGTGGGAAAAGGGCAGGTGGCTCAGCGTTTGGCCCTGTAGCCTCTTCCATGGCACCTTTCATATGAAGGATGGCAGGAGGGGTGGAGGAAAAAGAGGGAACCAAACCCAGGCAGATTTTTGGAGAAGCAGCAGGTAAAAGAGGCAAGTTCAAGTATTTCTCCCAGCATAGCCGGAGTCCCCACAGAAGGCACTCAGAAGAGTTGGAAGAGGTGACAGGGACTTAAAATGGTGCTAGTCCTATCCCACCCCAACCAGATTTCCCCCTACCCAACCCATGGCGGCATTCAGCAGAACTCGTGGGGAAGGGAACAGTCCCAAGGCAGGGTTCTGACCCACTCCCACCCCCCACCCCCGGGACTTCGCAGAGTCCAGCGATGCTGGACGCTGATGAGGAGAGCATCTATGGGAAGAGCTGAGGCCTAGGACGCCTGGAGTGGAGTCTCTTCCTCCTGTTGGGAGGCAGCCTCCAGGGGCCTGGGTTCTGGAATGAGTTGTAAATGTTGTTCCTGTATCAAGCACTGTCCCGCTTGGAGAGAAGTGTCACTGGTACTCGGGAAGCTGGAAACAGACACTTCCCCTCCCTTGAGCATCTGACAGAGAGGGGAGAACCTGCCGGAGAAGCTATTTGCTGGGCCCTGGTGAGAGGCTGTGGAGATGGATCTCAGCAGTTTCCTGGGGCAGAAGGACATCCTGCATCCATGGATGGTTCTGGATTTCTTCGAAGGATGGCCGATCTGATGGTCTCAAGGCCAAGCACCATCTAATGAGATGCTGACACTCTGGAGAAAGCAAAATAGAGGTTATGAATGACTCAACTTGTTTTTTTGCAATGCAAAGATCTTTCCAGGCCGGCACGCCAGGGATCCAACAGAGACCTTGCCCTTTCTAGAACTCATATTCTTCAATGAGTAACATTTAGCTCCTCTAGTCTGCTTTCAGCTAAAAAAACCCAGCTCCCCTCTTAAGCCTGTGGTTTTCAAACTTCAATAGCTAGGGCCTTTCCCACGACACCCACTCACTAGAAATAGGAAGAATGATGACAAGGGATTCTGATGAGACGTGACGAGGTGATTCAATTCACCTACTGGCTTATAAATACGAACTCCACCCACAATGAGGTCACTGGAACCACAGTACTCAGAGACCCTGCCTTAATGGAGAAGGCTCAGGGAGCCCTTAATTTTTCACTCTTTGGCCCAACAGCCAGGGGTTGAGGGATCAGGATTCTCTGAAAGGTTTTTTTAAGTTCCTTTCAGAGGAACTAAATGGTCTTTTTTGTCTTAAAATTCTCAGAGCTCTTTCTCTGACACCCCCCCCCCCACCCCCCGCCAAGGCACCCGCAAATGCACACCCTTTGATTCCTGGGTAAATCGTGCCCTAGAATCCTAAGCCAAGGGTCCAGTATCTTAGAGCAAAGCCCTTCAGAACTCAAAGACTGTCCCCCGGGATGAGAGCCTTGTAATTCCTGCTTCTCCTCAGTAATGGGCTTCCTAAGGAGTTCCTGTCATGGTTCAGTGGAAACGAATCTGACTAGGATCCATGAGGACACAGATTCAATCCCTGGCCTCACTTCGTGGATGAAGGATCTGGTGTTGCCACGAGCTGTGGTGCAGATCTAGGTCACAGACGCGGCTCGGATCCTGCGTTGCTGTGGCTGTGAAGCAGGCCAGTGGTTACAGCTCTGATTGGACCCCCAGCTTGGGAACTTCCATATGCCACATGTGCAGCCCTAAAAAGATTAAAAAATGGGGGGGGGGGCACTTCCCAGAAGTTACCTGAAGAGACCCTCTGCCTGAAGAACACTTGGCCCCTGATGATCTCCTCATCATGCTCAAAGGGAATATCTCCGCAGACCATGTCGTACAGCAGGATCCCCAGAGACCAGACCGCCGCCGACCTGCCATGGTAGCGATGATAGCGGATCCACTCTGGAGGACTATACACTCGGGTTCCTGAGAGCCGGGGGAATAGGAAGGAAAACACGCTTTTAGCAAAAATAAAACACAAAGCAGCTGAGAGGTCTGCTGAGTAACTCTTAAAAAAACAAAACAACCACTACGCTACTTCCTCTCCCAGCAGCTGGGTGAACTCCTGTTTTGGCCTTGGGGCTAAAGGGAGTGGATGAGCAACTTATGGCAACTCTCCAACCCAAAGCATTTCCACCTACCCTCACCGTCCAGACCATTAGCTGAAATTCTTTACAAACAGCTCCAAGAAACAAACAGGGCTGGCCACAGACCCTGAGGCCTGTGTGTGGCAGGACCACCCGCCACAGAAAGAGGGGATGAAGGTTTGCACAATCAAGGGAGTTATTCCACAGACCAGCCTCAAATTGCATTAAACATCCTTGCCCAGGAGCCGGGTGAGGGTGAGTCTCACTTCTGATGTGATGCAGGCAAGGACACTTGCACAATATCCTAAGTCAGGGTGCCCTTTGAGAGGCTGTCCTCCCCACCCTCTGAACACAGAGGCAGACACCCACACCCCTTCCTCCCCACAAGGGAAAGGTAGACAGAGCTGCAGGGCTGGCTTCAGACCACGTGATTCCTGTTTACAAACTTTGAGTTGTAAAAAAAAAAAAAAAAAGGTGGAGGCCATCCCGCTGGTGCTCACCAGGGGGCAGCAAAGACTCAAAGAAAAAAAAAAAAAAAACGGGGAGGACCAGCCATTAACTGTTAAATACAAAAAAATACAGCCCAACCCAGCGTCCTCCAAGGGCAAATAAACACAAACCACAAGCCCCAGTCACAAGTTTTGAAAGGTTGTCGTTGGTGAGGTTAAGCCGCTCAGATGATGACCCACCCTCCTGTGCTTTGATCTCCGAGCTCTCCATTCCATCTTCTCTAAAAGGACCCGCTCCAAGCCCCTCCCTAGGATAGGTTTTCATCCTCTCTGCGGAGACACCCAACTAATTCTCTAACCAGCAAGAGATCTTATTTCACAACATTCATTCCTAATTCCCTCACCCTACAACACCCCCCAAAATTAAATAAACAAAACGAATTATTCAGCACAACTACTGTTTCTATTCCTTATCCTTCCCAGATCAAAGGAGAGAAATTAACTGCAGCTCTAAAACTACCTTACCGAAAACTAAGTCCCTTGTAAGACAAAACAAAAATTACAAAACCGGCATCAATTTTCATCTCTCCCGCTCTCTTCTCCTCCTTCCCCCCTCCTATCCTTTTACTGGCGAGGAAACTGGGTCAGACTTCAGAAATCTGGGCTACGGCCGGTTGCCCACAACCTCTTATTCATCGGGAAAGGTTGGAACCCACTGAATTCCACTCAAAAAATAAAATCATGCCAGAAACATTACAGGTTCTGCTGGCTTGAAATCGCCGGCTTTCCTAGGCTGGTAAGCTCTCTTTCGCCCCACCCCTGCTAGCATCGAGCCAGGCGGCCCGATGACCTTTACAAAGGGCCGGAGAGGGGAGCCTGTGGAGGCCTCCAGGCCAGGCCGAATCACCTGGGCAGCTCCCTCCCGCGCAGCTCCCCCAAGGCCTGGCTCACCATCGAAGTCCGTGTAGACGGTGTCCTTGAGAAGCGCCCCCGACCCGAAGTCGATGAGCTTGAGCTCGCCGCGGTTGAGGTCGATGAGGATGTTCTCGTCCTTGATGTCGCGGTGGAGCACCCCGCAGTTGTGGCAGTGGCGAACGGCCTCCAGCACCTGCCAGAAGAAGCTGCGGGCCAGCTCCTCCTGCAGGGCCCCCCTTTCCGTGATAAAGTCGAAGAGGTCTTGCACCGGCTCGGGCCTCTCCAGGATCAGGACGAAACTGTCGGGCCTCTCGAACCAGTCCAGGAGCCTAATGACGCCGGAAAAGCCCGAGCTCACCTTCTTTAGAAGAACCACTTCCATGGGCACTCGGGTGCCATTAGGCTGCAGAAGGGGCAAGGGGGCTGCGTTAGGGCGGGAGTCGGAGGGTGCCCCTCACCCCACCCATCCTTGGGGTCGCTCCCTCACCAGTTCTCCCCAGTCGGAAATCCGGTCCTTCTCCACGTGCTTGATGGCCACCTGGAAAGCCCCCCAGAGAGTCTGTTAGGTCCCCTCGTCAGAGCCAAACACACCCTGCCGCCCCCCTGCCCGGAGCGCCCTCCCCGTGGTGGGGCGCCCACTCACCGGCAAGTTGTCGGCGACACGGATGCCTGAGTAGACCGAACCGAAGCCGCCGCTGCCCAGTAGCGGGCCCACCTGGTACTGCGACTCCAGGGGCTCCTTATCCTTGCCTAGGAAAGGGGGAGTCACAGAGGACTCAGTGCCGGCCCGGGTGCCCCCAGCTCCCACCCTGGGAAGTCCAGTCGCCCCTCCATCCACGATTTGGGGGGGGCACTCACCGGGCGCCAGCTTGGTGGCGTGCAGGTCGTTGCAGGGCGCGGCGCGCAGGTGGGCAAGCGAGTTGATTTTGGACAAGAGCATCCCAACCTCCAGGGTGTAAGCGTAGGGACTGCGTCTGGAAGAGCTGCAGCAGCAGGAGCTGGGGTTGGGGTTGTGCCGGTGGCTGTGCCTACGGCTGGGGGTGAGGCTGCGGGTGGCGTTGCGGCTGCGGCAGCGGCTGGCGCGGAAGGCCGAGGGCGAGTCGGAGGACGACTGGGGGCGCCGCCGGGGCTGGAGACTGGCGGACACGCCGGCGGGGTCAGGCAACGCCGAGGGCGGCGGGGTGGGCGGCTCGTGGGACTCTTGCGGCAGCGCCGCGGCACAGGGAGCTTGTAGCTGCTGCTGCTGCCGGTCCCGCCACCGCCGCCGCCGCTGCTGCCGCCAAGTCCTCTCGGGCCTCCTCCGCCACCGCGGCCGCTGCAGCAGACGCCCGGCTCGCCCAGCCGCCAGGAGTAAAGGGGCGGAGCGCGCCGGCGGGGGGGCGCGCGGGCGGGCGGGGATGGGGCGGGGCCTCTCCGGGAGGCCTAGGCGGGGAGCCGGGCTGCCAGGCCAGCGGAGGGAGGAGAGGGGGTGGGGAAGCGGCGGGACAGGGCGACTCCCCTCCGCCCCCGCCCCGCGCGCTCCGGCGCCGCACCCCGGCCCCGCCCCCGCCGGCGCATCTCCAGCCAACCAGAAGCCGACCTATCTGCATAACACGGCGCGCCCCGCTCCCGCCCCGCCCTGCTCTCGCGGTCAGAATGGTCTCTACGCCGCCACGACGTGGCGGGAAGGAAAAGGCGCCAAAATGGAGGGGGAGGGGCGCGGGGCGTGATGGGAGGCGGGAGCTGGGTGTCTAGCAGCCAGGGAGGAAGGATGGGGAGGGGCGTATCGATTCAAACCCAAACAATAACAAAGCCATCAAAGGCCGCCCGAGGCCGGCTCTGCGGCTCTTCGTTTCTCGGGGTTTTTGGGTCAAGGGCTCGAGCTGGAGCATAACAAGTTGCGCAGAGACGACGGGCGTTGGTGTGACAGGCGGGGAGGCCAGGCGGCCGGCGCGCCGGGGTGTGAGGGACCGTGTGTGTGGGGGGGTGGGGGGATGCCGACGAGGGTGGTCTTTCTGTGTGACTCAGACGTGAGACCTCCAAGTCGGCTTGGGCTGGTTGATCACGCTCTGTGGGCTCGAGTTGGGTCCTCCGGGGTTTGTGTGTTGGGGGCGCGTGGGGCGCGAAGGATCTGCAAGATGTGAGTCACAGCGGCTTCACGCAGGGAGTGGAGGTGTCACAGGCCCGGAATAAAATGGGGAGAGCTCCGCTCACTCGGGGGAGGCGTCCCGATCGCGGTTGTCACAGCCCGTGAAAAGATCAGCTCCCCAGCCCCCAATCCCCTAGCAGATTTTATTTTTAAAATGCAGAAAGGTTCCAGTGAATCCTGATTCCTAAGCAGTGATGTGTGTCAGAGTGCCCGGTAAAGAGGAAATCACGAAACAAATGTTAGTATTGTGATGCCAGATGCTGTCTCAGCCCTTCTGTGAGGGCGGGAGCGAGAGATGAATTCCTCATCTAAAGCGGGGTGGGAGGGCGCGCTTGATTTAATCAGCTTTCGCGTTGTATTCACCTTTTCATCAGCCTGTTATTACCAGTCAGGCAATACTAGCAATTATTAGCAGCCCCCGATTCTTGACTCAAAGGAAATGCCCCTCCTTTCCCTGCCCCCCCTTGGAAATAACACGGAAAACTGACCAATTTGACTTTCATCCTTTGTCCTTTTAAACTTCATGTAGAGTTGATAACGACGTGTGAAATGAGTAAATTAGAATTCTATGTAATCCATAAATTGAAATGTCAGAGCCTAAATAATTGAAAGCTAACTACATCCTATTTTAATTGTTTTCAAGTTCCAGCCACTTAAAGGAAAAATGAGGAAGTCCGTGGATCTGTGTATCTGCTGGCATTAAAGAGTTTAAATGTTTCATTAAAAGTTTCCTACAGTGCTTGTTTTATAAAGACACCCAGTTGTTTCACAACTTTTATGAATTTATCTTATAAGATATTACATATTTCCCTTTTGTTTGTGTACTGTGGCCTAACTCATTCATTTTTGATGACTAGGAGAAAACCCAAGGGAACAAGAATTATTCCCTTTTTTACAGACAGGAAAATGAAACATAAATAGGATGACACAGGGTCATACAACAGCTAAGGGAGGAAGAGATGAAATGACCCAAATTCAACTCCAGAGTATTCAAAGCTTTTCTTCTATTGGCATCCAAAACTGTCCTTGATACTAAGATAACAAGTATAAATTTATGTGACCACCATTTCCAACCCCTCTACCTTCCCTTTCCTTTCACAAGCCATACTGGACCATTCTCCCTTGTTCCCACTCACGCAGCACTTTAGACTTTGTGCCTTTGGAGAGGCAGTCAACCTGCTCTGAGAATTCCCCCTCTTTTATTTAAAGCCTTTGCCGACTTGAGAACACAATTCTAGTTCCACCCCAGATTGCCCAACAAACTCCAAGCATGAAATTACCCATCTACTCCACTTTGACAACCGCACGTTTTTTAGGGTTTTTTTTTTTAAATCTCTTTATTAACTTTTCAGTTATTTATATCTTCTCTCCCTATTCCTTAAATGAATACTTTGTCCAATGATTGTTGACGAAGGGAAAGACTAAAATGGGTCCCCACAAAAAAGGTCATGATTATAAAAGTCAATTTAGACTAAATTTCAGCAAAGTAAAATGGCACAGACAATATAAAGGTTAGGAACAACCTTTAAACTGAGTTACCTTGCTTTCAAATCTAGTTATGTGACGTTCGTCAAGTTACTTAACCTTTCTAAGCTTTACACTGAATGGAGATAACAGTTGCACCTACATTTTAGGGCTGTTGTAAGACACAGACCAGCGCAGAGTGAGATTCTAATAAATATTAGTTATGAAGTCAATGATGCTGATTATGATTGTGACAATGATGATTAAAAGGAAGAATTTTGGGATGGTCTTGCACCTTGAAGGCTTCAAAGATAAAATGCTAGCTAGTTTGATTTTAATCCTGTTTGGAGAGAATGTGATTCAAAATCATATACATTAAATCAAGTTCAATCATTTTCACTTTCTCTAGATCTTTGTAGGGCTAAATATTTAATTAGTAAGAGCTAAAGTAATTAACATTTAATATGTCTGCTTTATATGGTAGGCACTTCACAGCTGGAAGTTACAAAACATGGACCTTGCCAGGCAAAGAGCTTTTATTTACTTAAAACTGCTTTTAAAGATAATTATTAAACATTCAGGTATGTTTTGCATTAAAAGTTACTCTTCCAAGATAAGGAACTTGATGTTTTGATACATCAAACTGTGGCTGTAAAAAGAAAATCTTGCACAGCTTGTGCCATCTCAAAGATTTGAACAAAGAATCAGAAACACTACACTAATAATTAAATGACAAACGCTTTTGGAAAAAGAAAGGCCATGATTATGCTAACAGTTCTCTGGAAAGGGGAGAATTTGTTCATATTAATTTGAGCAGTGGCCAAATTAATCCTATGTGGTTTCCTATTCTACCTGATATGGATTTAATCCAGTCATTGTGAAAAGAATGACTTCAGCGATGTCTATAATCACAGTTTAGGAGTTTGAAAGGGATGCCTATATATTATTTTTCAAAGTACCCCAGAATCTAGTTGATGTACTTCTATAACTAAGGCTACATAACTTTTCCCTACAAGCTATTCGCAGTTAATAGGATGGAAATATTTTGGATCTGAATCTGCTATTTCTCTCCTTTTTTTTTTTTTGGTCTTTTTTGTCTTTTCTAGGGCCGATCCCACAGCATATGGAGATTCCCAGGCTAGGGGTTTAATCAGAGCTGTAGCCACCGGCCTATGCCAGAGCCACAGCAACGCCAGATCCGAGCCGTGTCTGCGACCTACACCACAGCTCATGGCAATGCTGGATCCTTAACCCACTGAGTGAGGCCAGAGATCGAACCCGAAACTTCATGGTTCCTAGTCGGATTTGTTAACCACTGAGCCACAACGGGAACTCCTGTTATTTCTCTTCTTAAAAAAAGATTTATTACATCTTTATTTTTAAAAATTTTTTAGTGAATTATTTCATTTTTAAATTTAAAGTTTAATTTTGAAAAATTTACCATTTGTGTTTATCTTACTTTCTCCTTATTCGGTGAAATAAAAAGGGGGAAATTTGGAGAAAATTAGTTGTAATACACTTCTTTCTGTATCTTAAAACATCTCCAATTACCTCAACAGTTGCAAGCTCATTTAGTAAAATCTAAATTTCACATGCATTTCGTATGTGTAGAATATATGTGAAAATCCACTACAAACTGTAAGACATGAAAGAGTCTAAATTTAAAAAGGCTGAAGCCTCCTTTTTAAGTTGTAATAATTATGAATTATGGTAGTGGTGAACAGCTAGGAAATCCAGAATATCCCAACTTTAGAACAGTCAGGAAATCTATGTAGTCAAGTTAGAACTGGTTCTTGTCCTTGATAAGATGTGACATTTGTTTCAAGTTTATAAATCTTTAGTCAGCTTCCAGTTTCTCAGCAAGATTGGAGAAAGAAAGAGTTTTTATTATCCAATAAAGTATATTTAAATTCATTGACAATTCTTTTTTTTTAAGAAATAAAAATAACCTAGATTTATTTTTGGATTTTTTACACATTGAGTACTGACAATCTGAGTAAAAATAATCAATATTTTTTGAAGGCACTGAACACAAAGATTTTACAGTTCCTGATAGGTAAAGACAAAAAGGAGTAGCTTAGAAGGTATAAAGGCTATAGAAGCTTGGAGATTGTTATAAAATACTTCATTAGAAGAAAAGGAAAATGTATGCCTTGGATCATAAAGACCAGGCACATGCACAAAACTCTGTATGTTTAACTGATAAAGAAAAGGGGCTGTGTTTGTGTGAGAGAGAGAGAGAGAGAGAGGGATTTTGAAAGAGAGAGAGAAGAAACAGACAGAGACAGAGAGAGAGTCAGAGACAGTGATAGAGTTCATAAGTTTGGGAGCTGATGAGGAGATTGTTTGCCATCTCTAAAATATAGAATAAAATTGCTGATGCAAGACTTGGAAAAGCCACAAAATGCATCTAAGTAAATGGAAAAATTTTTTTTTGCTCAAAAAGACTTAATGGAACACCTCACTAGGCACTAAAAAGATAAATGAAAACATTTGTTTATTGTCTATGTCATTTGCCATTTAATAGTATATACAGCCTTATTTTTCTGTATTTCTTTAGTCTCTACAACTAGATTATAAACCTATCGAGGGCAGAAACCATCCTTTCATTGAACATAAAGGCTAAGAAGAGCTGACAGTGGGTCAGGCGAAAGTGGCAAAAGAGGCACTGTGATAGCAGCTAAAATCGAGCATCAGAGATGTGCTGGGCATTTTTTTTTGGAGTTCCCGTCGTGGCTCAGTGGTTAACGAATCCGACTAGGAACCATGAGGTGGTGGGTTCCATCCCTGGCCTTGCTCAGTGGGTTAAGGATCTGGCGTTGTCGTGAGCTGTGGTGTAGGTTGCAGATTCGGCTCGGATCCCACGTTGCTGTGGCTCTGGCGTAGGCTGGCAGCTACAGCTCTGATTAGACCCCTAGCCTGGGAACCTCCATATGCCGTGGGAGCGGCCCTAGAAAAGGCAAAAAGACGAGAGAAAAAAGATGTGCTGGGCATTTTTTCTAAGCACTTTACATAGATCCTCAGATAAATCCTGTGACATGGGCAGTTTTAATATCCTCACTGGTTTCCAGGTAAATAAACAGAACCAGAAGTAATTTGCCCAAGGCAACATTAGGGAAGAGGCAGAGCCATCTCCTTCCCCACCATGCCGGTCTGCGCTTCCCCCAGGAAGACAGGGTAGGTTTAGAGGGTTTAACAAGGTAAGCTATGATTAAGGTCTAACTGAAGGTAGCATCTACAGGGGCGGGGCCCAGAGGAGGCTGAAGAAGTCGTCGAAGGCTCCCTGGAGAATGTAGAACTTCATGTGGGTCTCAAAGGATGAGTAAGACATGACTAGGCGGGGGCGGGGCGTTAGCCTCAGGAACTAAAGCGAAAGTTGCTTTGTGGATGTTCTTTGTATTCCCCAACACATGAGACATGAATGAATAAAAGTTTCTTTAAATAAATCTAAAGCAGAAAGCCAGAGAGAGAGAAATCAGTAGGACCTCCTGATGTCATGATAAAAGAGGTAAAAGAGATGAAAAAGGTGATAGACTTTATTCCGGTCTTTATTGAAGAAGAAACTAGAAGATTCTCCATTCAGATCACCACTGGAAGCTCATGGTTTGGGAACGGTAGCTTTCACTGTGTTAACACATAGAGTATCCAAGACCCACACGACCTAGGAGACATGCATTGACATGATTGGAAGACATCCACTCAATAATTTGGAGAAACTTACATCTCCAACATATACTTCCTCTTTTCCAGCCCTGTTATTGTTCTCTTTTATAGGCTGAGTGCTGCTAAAACAAACATGGACACTCACCACAGTCAGAACTAGAACAACTGTCCTACAAATACGGAACCACTTTGTATGGCCTTCCAATATATAACATTGTCAAAGTTTCTTTGACTGTCTCAGTACGATCTTGCTTACTCTGGAGAACTGGTGAGCTGTGTACTCTTCTTTATAGAAATAGCTTTTACTTTTCCCTGAATAGGTTAAGCTTGTTTCTGTGTTCAGTGATGCTACATGATTAGAGAGACACCCACACACGAGATGAGAATCAGACTTATCATTGGCAGTCAGAATTATTTCCCAAGTCACTCATGAATGGGAGTTTTGTTGGCAAAGAGCCAGTCCTCTTTTGCAGGGCTGTAAAGACAACACAGATTACATAGTTTAGCCAAATTATATACGGATTCCCCCAGTTCAGTCTATCTTTACAGACTGATGCAGGGCCATTTGGACCTCTTGCAGCTTTCTCTGATCACTCCAACCAATTGTTTTTAAACTCACAGCAATTATTTGTACTAGTAATCTGACACAATCAAATTCTTTTGTTATCTAAGTGTTCGCTGTTATCATGACTTGGTCATTAAGAGGAGTTTTAACTCAGTGCCATGAAAGGATCCATGTTTCCCCAATGAGACCATGAGCTCTTCAACTGTAGAGACTCTACTGTGTTGTTTTTTGTTTGTTTGTTTGTTTTTTTATTTGTTTTTTTGCTATTTCTTGGGCCGCTCCCGCGGCATATGGAGGTTCCCAGGCTAGAGGTCTCTAATTGGAGCTGTAATCTCCGGCCTACACCAAAGCCACAGCAACTCGGGATCTGAGCCGCATCTGCAACCTACACCACAGCTCATGACAACGCCGGATCCTTAACCCACTGAGCAAGGCCAGGGATCGAACCCACGACCTCATGGTTCCTAGTCGGATTCGTTAACCACTGCACCACGACGGGAACTCCTACTGTAAGTTTTTAAAGACCACATGACTCCCTTCAGGAAGTACTAAAAAAAAAATTAAAAAAAAAAAGTGAATTGAGGAGTTCCCATCGTGGCACAGCAGAAACGAATCCAACTGGGAACCATGAGGTTGTGGGTTCAATCCCTGGCCTTGCTCAGTGGGTTCAGGATCTGGCATTGCCATGAGCTGTGGTGTAGACTGCAGATGCGCCTCGGATCTGGTGTTGCTGTGGCTCTGGCATAGACTGGTGGCTATGGCTCCGAATAGACCCCTAGCCTGGGAACCTCCATCTGCCGAGGGTGCAGCCCTAAAAGGACAAAAGACAAAAAAAAAAATTGAATTGAGAGAGTTCCTGCTCTGGTGCAGTGGGCTAATGATCTGGCTGGGTTGCTGCAGTGGGGCCGGTTCAATCCAGGGCCCCAGGAATTTCCACATGCCGTTGGCTGTGGCCAAAAGAGAAAAGAAAAAAAATGAACTCAAAGCCAATTTTTGCCCTTCTCAGAAAAGCACTTTTTTTTTTTTTTTTTGCTTTTTAGGGCTGCACCCGTGGCATACAGACGTTCCCAGGCTAGGGGTCGAATCCAAGCTATAGCCGTCAGCCTATGCCACAACCACAGTAACCCCGGATCCTTAACTCACTGAGCGAGGCCTGGGATCAGACCCGCACCCTCATGGATACTAGTTGGATGTAGGTTTCTGCTGTGCCACAATGGGAACTTCCAGAAAAGCACTTCTATAAATTAAGATTGCCAGGTTTGGGGGTTCCTGTTGTGACTCAGTGAGTTAACATCCCTACTTGTGTCTGTGAGGATTCGGGTTTGATCCCTGGCCTCACTCAGTGGGTTAAGGATCCAGAGTTGCTGCAAGATGTGGTGTATGTTGGTCACAGACAAGGCTCAGACCTGACATTGCTGTGGCTATGCCATAGCCCAGCAGCTGCAGCTCAGATTCAACTCCTAGCCCAGGAAATTCCATATGCTGCAGGTTCCTAAGCCAAAGGCCTAGAGAATTAGGTACAGTCTAGTTTATAGGGATAATATCTAATATTAATTGAGCATTTACTGTGTGCTAAGCACTAGTCTGATTAGCCACTTTATGTGCTATATATACTAGACATACATATTATATGTATATATAATAGATATTCATGTGGCACCTGTATTTATATTTTTCTTTAATCCCCCTCATTATTATCATACCCAGGATGGTAAATAACTTGTCCAAGGTAGACAGGTGAGAAAGATTCAAGCCCTAATACATGGAACGCAAGCTGATTAAGAGGTAGACAATGGATGGGGTAGCTCTTTGTGTGATAGAGGTCACACTCAGAGCACAGAGGGCCAAGAGCCAGATTAAATAAAATCAGGAAGCAAGGTAATGAATGGAAAGACAATAGAGTCAGTGGATAATTTCCTTCAATATTGTGCCCAAGAGAAATGAATGGGGATTGGTACAATGTGAAAAGTTAACGGTGTGAATGGTGACCAAGAGGAATGACTGCTGAAAATGAGAGCTTCTGGCAGCGAAGTGTGTGGGAGAGGGTGAGCTTTAGCGGGAGGGGAGCTGTAATCTATGGCAGCGAGACAAGAGTCTCTTGTGTCTTTGTGATGGTATTGACTGATTCAGTCAGTTGATCAATAAAAATTTGCTGAACAGCTACTTTGTTCAAGGTACGGTGCCACAGAGCTACATAGAAGCAAAAGACATGGTCCTAGCTCTTGCTTGTGAATCTGTTTATTCTGACAAGGCGAGATATACAGAATCATGGAGTTCGAGCTGAAAGGAAACTTAAAGATCTCATCTAATCTCCTGAGTTTTATAGATGACCAAAACCAAATCTCAGAGGCAGGAAGTGACTTGCCAAAGTTCCCATGACATTTTTTAGAGCAAGGATAGAACCCAGACTTGATTACCACCCCGGGTTCTTTCTAGTTTCTTCTATAGGTGCAATTAGTAATGAAAGGTAGTATTTGCCAAGTAGCAAATTAATGGTATAGGCAACGTGTGGCTTCTTACCATAATATGTTTACAATTAAATGCTAAAATTTTTTTTTTTGGGGAATTTTCAGGTGCAAAGGGACTTTCCCAGTTGTCTTCTCAGCTGCTTTAGCCTGAAAACAGAAAACGGCCCCTCCTGTGTGCTCTCCGAGCACCTGTGCCACCTCAAACATGCACATCACATGTGATCTGGATACGATACGTCTAGCTCGGTAGTTCTGAAAATGTGTGGTCTCCAGACCAGCAGCACCTGGGAACTTGTAAGAAATGCAAATTCTTGGGCCCTCTCCAGATCCACTGAATCAGAAACTCTGGGGGTGGGTCAGTGATTTATGGCTTAACAAGCCCTCCAGGTGACAGTGATATGCTTTGGAGCTTGAGAACCTCTGGTCTCTCTAAATGGCTCTCCAGAGAGATTGGGAGCTCCTTGAAGGCAGGGAGCATGGCCGATGTAGTTTCTGTTTTCCTAGCTTAGTACCAAGCCTTGAACGTAGCGGATGCTCATAAGTGTACCTGAAACAACTTATACGTTTTTTTGGTTTGTTTTTTGCCTTTTTCTGGGGCCGCTCCCGCGGCATATGGAGGTTCCCAGGCTAGGGGTCGAATCGGAGCTGTAGCCGCTGGCCTATGCCAGAGCCACAGCAACGCGGGATCCGAGCCGCATCTGTGGGCTACAACACAGCTTACGGCAACACCAGATCCTTAACCCACTGAGCAAGGGCAGGGATTGAACCTGCAACCTCATGGTTCCTAGTTGGATTTGTTAACCACTGAGCCACAACGGGAACTCCTGAAACAACTTATACGTTGAAGGCAAAGCATCCTATAACCACGCGTCTTTGTGTAACAATTATCACCTTTAGAGTCACTTATTTATTTATTAATTTTTTTCCTTTGGCTGTGCCCACAGCACATGGAAGTTCCTGGGCTGGGGATCAAACTTGTGCCAAAGCAGCGACCCCCTAGCCATGGCAGGATTCTTAACCCACTGAGCCACCAGAGAACTCCAAGATTCACTTTATGTTATGGGCTAATTTATATCTCAAAATTTGTATGATGAAGTTTTAATTCCCATCTCCATACCTCAGAATGTATACTTGGAAGTAGGATCTTTAAAGAGGTAATGGAGGTAAAATCCAGTCAGATGGGTGAGCTCTAGGGCAATATGACTGGTGTCTTATGAGAAAAAGAGAACTTGGAAGAGATGAACAGAGGAAGGACCTGTCAAGACAGAGAAAACAGTTATCTACAACCCAAGAGGAGAGACTTCAGAAGAAACCAACACTGGGAGTTCCCATTGTGGCTCAGGAGGTTAAGAACCCGACATAGTCTCCGTGAGGATGCAGGTTTGATCCCTGGTCTCACTCAGTGGGAACTGGCATTGCCAGAAGCTGTGGCGTAGGTCAGAGATGTGGCTTGGATCTGGCGTTGCTGCGACTGTGGTGTAGGCCTGCAGCTGCAACTCCACTTTGACCCCTAGCCTGGGAACTTCCATATGCCACAGGTATGGCTGTTTTAAAAAAAGAAAGATAGAAACCAACTCTGTCAACACCTTGATCTCAGACTTCAAGTCTCCAGAAGTGTGAGAAAAATTGATTTCTATTGCTTAGGCCGCCAGACTGTGTTACTTTGTTATGACAGCCCTAGCAAACTAACACACTTTGTAAAAAGTTTTACAAAACCACTGGCTTTGAAATCCAGGAACTCCCATCCAAGCCTATGACAAGACAATGTTATTTTTAGATTATTCTATAACTGTCTTTAGATGTTAACCATTAAAATGTTTGTTTAAGAAATTATTCTTTCATGCTCAATAAGATCACAGATTTTTGGCATCAGACAAAGGTAAATTTGAATCCTGACTCAGCCACTTGGAAGTTGTGTAATTTTAACCTCGAAAGACTCAGTTTCCTTGCCTGTAATTTGGGGCTAATAATAGCTCCCTCCTAGACATAACTCAATAATTGTCAAGCATATCGTAAGCACTCAGTATATGGTGACTTAAAAATGATAATTAACCAAATTATTCATATTGGCCTTCTCTGGGAGATGGGATTACAGCACAATTCTACTGTAATGTTTGAATCAGTTCAGCAAACATAGTACTATGGTGACTTTACAGAAGCCTTATGAAATGACAGATTAAGTAGTTTTTAGGAGAAATGAATTCAACAGTCAAAGGGAATAAAAGAATAAGAAATCAGGAATGTAATATAAAGACATAATATGTAAGAATAGCTGAATTGTCTCAAACTGATGAGCAATGAAACTGTATAGAGGTAGGAATTGCTGATTTTGTTCTATTTCCCCAGCGCCTAATGCTGCACCCGGCCCTCACTATAAGCTCAACAACTTTTCATTGAATGAAGGAATGAATGGCCTTCTGCAAGGACACCTTGCAGAAGTTGTCACAAATTATGCAAAGATGTTTCAACCCAAATATGAACTGGTGGCTCTGTAGCTTTCTGGTGTCATGGAATCAAAAGTTTAATTTTAACCTGGGAATTCCGCTTTGGGGAAATAACCTAAGAAAATAACCCCAAAGAGGAAGCGAAGTGGTGTTTTTTTTGTTTTTGTTTTTTGGCAGCGTCTGTAGCATGCGGAAGTTCCAGGGCCAGGGATGGAACCCTCGTCACAGCAGTGACAACATCAACTCCTTAACCCACTTAGCCACCAGGGAACTCCAAAGTGTTATTTTTTTAAATGTCCACAATCGTAGTAATATTTAAAATATCAACTATTGGAAGAGTGTTCAGAGCCTTACCAATCCACTTCTTCATCTCCCCTCTCCAGCCTTCCGACTGGACCCTCCTGGCTTCCCCCAAACTTTTGTGACCACCTGTACAGCTCCTCACCTGCGTGGCCCAGTGCCCCATACTTCTGACCCTTTGGGATCAGTTTCCCCTCATTAAAATGTATTTGTCTTTTGCCAGATTATCTTTGTGACTCTCCTCTACCAAATTCATCTGATAAATTAATTTCAACTGAGATGCTGATGAATGATAATGGCTAAATGCAAGTCCAGTCCTGGATAACAATTGCATTTTGGCAGCACCTTCCTCTGAAGAATAAGTAATACATTTCAGGCATGTGTCCTGGCCATTTGGGGAAGATATTTTAAGCAGGGGGATTTCCTCAAACCCCTCAAATTACACCATGTAGACAGCTGCCTATTCCACATGATCTGGCCAACTCCTTGGCATACAGCACTCGGGGGATACTGGAGGGAACAGGTCTGTTCCTCTTAACAGAGCGTGGACACAGTCACTGCACTATTTATGTCACTCAAAGGAAAAGGGCATTTACTTTGGAACTTCTCCGGAAGGCACACATGCCCCACGCTTAGAGGTTGACTCTTCTCCACCTAATCTCTGGGGATGGCTGAGTGACCAATGCCTAGATTAACCAAAATGAATAAGCTTGGACATGGAAACACTGAGAAAGCCCTGGTAACATAATGCTAAGCTTCACAGGTGCAAAGATCCTAGACATTGTCAAGAATTTACATGAGCACACACTTGAGAAAACATTGAACCCCCTTGTAAACAGAACTGCCTTTAATCAGGTGTTAACTGTATTTTTCTGTTGTTGTCTTTTTAGGGCCACACCTCTGTGCCAGGTCCAAGCTATGTATGTGACCTACACCACAGCTCACGGCTACGCCAGATCCTGAACCCACTGAGCAAAGCCAGAGATCAGACCTGCGTCCTCATGGATACTAGTCAGATTCGTTTCCGCTGAGCCATGATGGGAACTCCAGGTGTTAACTGTATTAACTGTGCTGACGTATTTATATATTTGGAAAGATTTAACCCTCCGATATTGAGGAAAATCAGGTTGCTATCCTCACCTCATATAAAGGAACAGAGGCAAAGCTAGGTTAAGTGGCTATCCCACAGTCAATGGCACATTTGGGATTTGAAGCCAAATCTTTAAATTTCGTGGTGGCAATATTCATATTTCAGAATCAAGAATCTTTTTATTTTTTAATTTTTTGGGGGGCCACACCTGCGGCGTGTGGGAGTTCCTGGGCCAGAGATTGGAACCTAAGCCACAGGGTAACCTGTGCCACAGCTGCAGCAGCATCGGATCCTTTACCCACAGTGCCACAAGGGAATGTCCCAGAATCAAGAATCCTTTTTTTATTTTTTATTCTTTTTTAATTTTATGTATTTATTTTTTCATTTATTTATTTATTTATTTATTTATGGCTGCACCTGCAGCTGCCGGCCTATGCCACAGCCATAGCAATGCCAGATCCAAGGCATGTCTGCAACCTATGATGCAGCTGGCAGCAAGGCTGGATCCTTAACCCACTGTTAGAGGCCAAGGATTGAACCTGCATCCTCATCGAGACACTATGTTGGGTTCTTAACCCGATGAGCCACAACGTGAACTCCAGAATCAAGAATCTTGAAGCTGAGGATCCTAGAACATCATTCTTGATTATCTAGACCCTGACTCTGCTAGTAGAAAAGAGTCTGTTTTTTCAAGAGCCAGCTGGTTCCATACAACTACACTTGTCTGGAAGCTTTTAAATGTTAAATTAAAATCTGTCTAAAAAAAAAATTAGGAGTTCCTCTCCTGGCTCAGGGGAAATGAATCTGACTAGCATCTGTGAGGACACAGGTTGGATCCCTGGCCTCTCAGTGGGGTAAGGATCCAGCGTTGCCGCGAGCTGTGGTGTAGGTTGCAGATACAGCTCAGATCTGACACTGTTGTGGCTGTGGTGTAGCCTGGTGGCTACAGGTCTGATTTGACCCCTAGACCCCTAGCCTGGAAGCCCCCACAGGCCATGGGTACAGCCCTAAAAAGTAAAAAAAAAATAAATAAATAAAATTTAAAATCTGTCTTTTGGTAACATCCCTTCTTTTGATCTTAATCTGTGCACTCTTGGAGAACTCAAAACAAAGCTACTTCTTTTCAAGAAGCCCTTGGGTATGGAGACACGGATCTTGCACTTCTCCTCCCCCAATCTTTGGGTTTGTCTAAGTCCCAGGAGATCTCACTCGGTACTGCTCAACTGTTCAACTGTTAAACTCATCAGTAACACAGAAAAGCCCCAAAGTACCAGCTCTATCATTCAGAGATCTTAGGTCTAAATTTGGGTAATAGGTTTGAGCCCAGTTACTTACTCAGGTGCCTGTGAAACATCACCTTGGTAAACTGTATGACTCCCCCATAAAAGCATGGAATTAAGACAACAAATAAAAGCTACTATGTATTGAGCCCTTTCTGTGTGCCAAGAACTGTGCTAAGGGCCTTATATAACTTTCCCTGGGACTACTCCACGAGGCAGGTACTGACATCCAAGCTTTACAGGTGAGGAAATGAAGGCCCAGCTATTCTGAGGTCTTCTACTCATAATTGCATGTCTTTCTTTCCCTATGAGTGTGAAGGGAGGGGGAGGCAGGATAGAACTTGCTGCCCCCAGAATGAGACTTGCGTTTTCCCATCTCTCTTTGCTTAGACATTGCCTTTCCATTTTGGCCCCTTTCTTCCCAAGCGTTTATGGAGCGCCTCTCACACACCGACGCTTGCTCTGCAGCGATTACATCTGGGACAAAGTAGGCAAAGAAAACAAGGACACCTCTAAATCTTTGGGGTCAAGGAAGGCTTCCAAGAGGAGGTGGGTTTTGAAACATAAATAGAAAGAGAGGAATCAACCAGTCAAAGGACAGGATGGGGAAATTCAAATTTCAGCAAAAAGGCAGAGCATGTGTCAACACTCAGAGGCACACATTTGCATGGACGGGAAAAACACATCATAGTGTAGTAAATAGTCTCCAAAAATTTTGTAAGCATAAAATCGAGGTAAGTTTGCATTCTTGTAAGGTTAAAGAAAAATGGCTGTTTTTCAGTTTGATCTGTGCTGTCATAAAAAGCACACAAAGTAAGGACAGTGCAACTCATTATGTATACAACTGACTGCTCCCTGAAGTAAAGTTCAACCCACCATGAGGAAGTCATTTCCCAGTTGCCCCTGTCAACACCCCCTCCAAATAGATGTGTAGCCAACTTCTGTTTTTTTTTTTTTTTCCTTCAGTCATGCCTGCAGCACACAGATGAGATCCCTGGACCAGAACTCAAACCCGAGCCACAGCAAGGACAACACCAAATCCTTAACCACTTGGCCACCGGGGAACTCCCTCTGCCCCAGTTTGAGAAAAGAGAAGGATGCTAGGTGGAGGATTGATCATCAATTGCAGCTACATCTGAAACTCACATTATCACAAACTTTTACCTTGTTGCTAAGTATGGTGGCTCCTGGGGTGAAAAAGGATTGAGGGAAATCCAAGTGGACAGGTAACAATAGGTGATCATAAAGAGCTGTGTGCATCACTCTGACTAGTCTAACTTCTGTCCAAAGGGTGATAGGAAGCCATGGGAGGATTTCAAACAGATCTAACTCAAGTGCCAACTTCTGTAAAAGCATTGCCGGGCTGCCACTCCTAGTGGGGAATTCCTTTAACTCAGATGGTCTGTATCGTTCCGTCTCATCTCCCCTTAGATTCAATACCCTGTCTTGTGCTTTGTGGGTGTATATGCATTACCATATTTACAGTGTATGCTCCAAATATATTTGTTGTTTGAAAGAAAGAAGCAAAGGGAAAAGAATCTTTTTTTTTTTTCCCCTAAAGTCCACACCTGTGGCACATAGAAGTTCCCAGTCTAGGAGTCCAACTAGAGCTGGAGCTGCCGGCCTACACCGCAGTCAGGCAGTCATAGCCACACCTGATCCAAGCCACATCTGCGACCTACACCGCAGCTCACGGCAGCGCTGGATCCTTAACCCACAGAGCAAAGCCAGGGATTGGACCCACATCCTCACCGATACCATGGTGGATTCGTAATCCGCTGAACCACAACAGGAATTCCATTTGTATTTTCCTATTTCATGATTCCGTTGATCAGAACTGAGTTCGCAATGTGGATGCACTGGTGACGCTGTATTGAAGTAAAACAGACTTTTTAATGTGTTTATAAATGTGAATGTGACATATACAACCATGTTTATTCAAATGAAACCTTTACTTTTTCATCTGCTTAATTCTATTGAACTCAAAAGTACTTGGGACTGTGGAGGACACAAGGCAATTGCGTGTGCTCTAAGTATAACATTAACCAAAGATGGAATTGATTTATCAAGTTAATATGTTTTGTGGCGTTCCTTGGTGGCTCAGCAGGTTAAGGACATGGTTTTGTCACTGCAGTGGCTCAGGTTACTGCTGTGGCACAGTTTCAATCCCTGGCCCGGAAACTTCCACATGTCCTGGGAGTGGCCCAAAAAAAAGTTAATGTTTTATAAAGTAGGTGAAAGTGCTAAGATTCATTTCTAAGGCTAATTTCACTTTCAAAATCCCAGTCATACCCCTTAAAGCTCCAAATCTCCATAGCCTATCCCAAAGGAGGGTGCTCATTTTATTTTATGTTTTACTTTCGGCTGCACCCCTCCTGGGCCAGGGACTGAAACCGCGCCACAGCGGTAGCTGGAGCCACGGCAGTGACAATACTGGATCCTTAACCCACTAAGCCATCAAGGAACTCCCAAGGGAGGATGCTTGGACTGTACCAGATCCAAACCAAACTGTAGAAAGAAAAAGACCCACCCTCTAGGCTGGTGGTTCTCAAAGTGAGGTCCCTGAACCAGCAAGAGCAGCACCTGGGAACTTGTTCAAAAGGCAGAAATGCAAATGACCAGGCACCATCCCCTCAGGCTTACACAAAGGGAGATTCTGGGGGTGGGGCCGGGCCATCCTGGTTTAACAAGCCCTCCAGGTGATTCTGACGCCGGAAGCTCAGGTTTCAGAACTACTGCTTCCGGTTACTTGGGCTGGCTGCCCTTTGCCAGGGAATGGTGGAGGAGACCAGGAGTGCAAGAATCTACTGATTCCCAACTCTTCAGGGAGCTTTATTATCTACTGGTTTCTTTGGCCATTACCCTAATCCAGATGGAACTTAAGGCCCATTAGACAAAACATGAACCAGACCTGTTCCACAGAACTGTGAAGTCAGTTTTCCTTGGCTTTGCCTGTGGTCTTTTTTTTTTTTTTTTTTAATGATTGCTTCATGAGCCACTCTGGTCTCTGAACTTTTCCCTTTTCTAGTAAAAGTACAAATTCCAGCTGGAGTTCTTGACCAACAACATCTTTCTACAGAAGTTGCTGCCTTCCATACTTTGCTGAGTTCCAGAGATAAGATAAATAATTTACCAAATGTAGGTTTCTGATTACTCACTCTATTAGCATTTAGAGCAGAGAGCTTCTGCCCCTGGAGAGTTTGATTCGTTCAGAGGCAGCCCATCTGCTTTTTTTGGGGGGGGGGGGGGTTGGGGGGTGGAGCTGCCTGGAAAAGCCAGGGAGCTCCCAGCATCCCACACATACTTTAGGGATGAACTGCCTAAATCTTACGGGTTTTACTGGAAATTCTGGGGAATGCTATTTTCTTATTATTTAAAAAAAAATGCACAGCTGCTAAGACTTTTTTTGAAACTCCCTTTTCCCTCTTTTTTTTTTTTTTAATGCTGCGTAGAAACAAAATTCCACAATTCCTTTTCAAATATTACACAAAATAAGATAGCTGAAAGGGTATTTTCAATCTTGTGCAATTTATTTATCCTAAATTCAGGCTGCACCCTGCAAGAGTAATTTCAGGGAATTTTAGAGAAGGGATTAAGTAGAGTTTCTTCTAAATCAAGTGAAACTGGGAGGCAAAGGAACAATCTATTACTTCAAAGCATCATTTTTCACTCACACAATTTCTGAAGTATAGTAGCAATATCAGAAGTGATGGATGCAATAGAAGGTTCGCATCTGTAGTTATTCCATAGGCTCTTTCCTTTATGGTAAATATGTGTCTTTATTATTTTATAGGGATCCTAAGAGCAAACTGGAGTAAGAGAGGAAATCACAGCAAAAATAGCTGACTCTGTGGATTGTCCAATACAGATATAGAAGGAAAGCTTGAGATAAATCCAAGAAGTGATGTGTTGAATATGTAATAAATGGTCTTTTTTGTTTGTTTTTTCTTTTCTTTTTAGGGCCACACCCACAGCATATGGAGGTTCCCAGGATAGGAGTCCAATTGGAGATACAGTACTGACCTACATCACAGCTCATGGCAATGCTGGATCCTTAACCTACTGAGCAAGGCCAGGGATTGAACCTGAAACCTCATGGTTCCCAGTTGGATTGATTTCTGCCGCACCACAACGGGAACTCCAATAAATGCTCTTTTAATTTCTTCAAGGTAATTTTTTTTTCTTTTTTTCTTTTTTTTCTTTTTTTTGTCTTTTTGCCATTTCTAGGGCCGCTTCTGAAGCATATGGAGGTTCCAGGGGTAGGGGTCGAATCGGAGCTGTAGCCACCGGCCTACGCCACAGCCACAGCAATGCGGGATCCGAGCCGTGTCTGCGACCTACACTACAGCTCACGGCAATGCCGGATCCTTAACCCACTGAGAAGGCCAGGGATGGAACTCGCAACCTCTTGGTTTGTAGTTGGATTCGTTAACCACTGAGCAACAACCGGAATTCCTCCTTCAAGGTAATTTGATTAACAACTTATTTTATCTCTTTTTTTTTAGGCCTGCACCTGTGGCATATGCAAGTCCCCAGGCTAGGGATCTAATCAGAGCTGTAGCTGATGGCCTATACCACAGCCACAATAATGCCAGATCTGATCCACATCTGTGACCTGCACCACAGCTTATGGCAACTCAGGATCCGTAACCCACTGAGTGAGGCCAGGAATCAAACCTGTATCCTCTTGAAGACTCTATCTGGTCCTTAATGGAGCCATAATGGGCACTCCATCTCTTTTGAGAAGAAATATATTAAAAAAAAAAAAAATGGAGAGAGAGAGAGAAAAAAACAGAGGTGTTCCCGTCATGGCGCAGTGGTTAACAAATCCAACTAGGAACCATGAGGTTGCAGGTTCGATCCTTGGCCTCGCTCAGTGGGTTAAATAGCCAGCGTTGCCGTGATCTGTGGTGTAGGTCGCAGACACAGCTTGGATCTGGCATTGCTATGGCTGTGATGTAGGCTGGCAGCTATAGCTCCGATTTGACCCTTAGCCTGTGAATCTCCACTTATTGCGGTGTGGCCCTTAAAAAAAAAAAGACAAAAAAAAGAAAAGAAATATAGAGCTACATATCTGGATGGTATAGTGGTCTTGTTTTGATAATCCCTATGAAATAGAAATTGCATTTCATCTCCCAAGTAAAATTTTTGTTTTTCTTGGACTTTCTTCTTCTTTTTTTCTGAGCTGCACCCTTAGCATGTGGAAGTTCCCAGGCCAGAGTCTGAACCTGAGCCACAGCACCAACCCAAGCCACAGCAGTGACAACGCCAGATCCTTAACCTGCTGAGCTACCAGGGAACTCCTCCATGGACTTTCTTAATGCAAAATCAAGACTGCACATCCTACTTCCTGTGGTTAGCACCCTGTGAATAAGGAAAACAATAACACAATGACATCTGACTACAAAGCTGTTTGCCAGCCAGGAATTTAGTAAAAAGTTGATCATCTCCTAATACCAAGTTGTACTGAAAGTCCCCTGCATGAAGTGAAAGTTGTCAGTTGGTTTGGGGAGGGCACCGAGCTGAGCAGTGAGCTCAGGTATGGAAAACACTGTATTAAATCAGGGGTTGCCCTGAAAAGGTTGAGAGAGGCGAGATGAGGACACAAAAGGAATTCCGTGTGCTTCACAGCTCTTGGTTTTGAAGCAATTAAAGAGTGAAAGGTGTAAAAATTCCACTTGTTACCTATTTTGTGTTTCTCTGGGAGATTAACCTACTTCCTTGGCTCATTTTCTTCTTCCTACATCAGTAGGTATAAAAGCTGTGGTAGCTGCAGCCTCAGATGACTCCATCTGCATCTGTTATTGTAGTTCTGGGCCTCTCAGGGATGTAATTTACCTCCACTTCCTTTGCTTTCTCCCCGCAGCAGGTAAAAAAGGCTGCCCTGGAGTTCCAATTGTGGCTCAGCGATAAAGAGCCCGACTGGTATCCATGAGGATATGGGTTTGATCCCTGGCCTCGCTCAGTGGGTTAAGGATCCAGTGTTGCCCTGAGCTGAGGTGTAGGTCGCAGACAAGGCTCGAATCTGGTGTGGCTGTGGCTGTGGCTGGCATAGGCCGGCGGCTGCAGCTCTGATTTGACCCCTAGCCTGGGAACTTCCATATGCAGCAGGTGAGGCCTAAAAAGCAAAAAAATAAAAATAAAATAAAGAAAGAAAAAAGAAAAGAAGGCTGCCCTGAGCCTAGATACATTCTCCCTTGTCGTATAAAAATCTGCTAAGCCAGGAATGGCGAGTTAATAGTCAGAGCGTGTGCAAGAGCTCTTTTCCTGTCTTCTGGCAGATCCAAGAGGCAGCAGCGGTAAATCTGAGAAAAGCGGCATGTTCGTATCCACAGACACACACACTCCATAAGGAGAACTCTCACCCAGCCACTCACTTCAGCCTTCAGCTTGCTGCATGCTGCATTTTAGAAGGTTTCATGTTGCTCCTGCAACTTTTTTTTTTTTTTTTTGGTTGGTTGGATGGCTGAATGAAACACAACCTTCCCTGCAGACATCAAAGCAAGTCTCCAGCATCGCAAACTCTCCATTCAGCCTCTCGTCTCTCCGGCTACATTCCAATTTAACCGGGGGCTGCCTTGCATGATAATCAGGCCTAATTACCGCTTTATCCGTTGATTGTTGTGCTGAGTTTTGGAAGGGCAGAGTTCTTTTCTCAGTTTGGTCCTGCCATCCCTTTCTCCGCCTTGCGTTCTTTAGCATCCCCCTTCAGTTTTGGCCTTTATAATTAGCAAATAGGTGAAAAGAGCAGGACTGCACCTTTGGGATACCAGTGATTCGTCCACTCAGGAAACTTGAATTCCTTTCACAAAGTGGGAAGACTTTGCCATTTCCAGGAGCTTTCAGACACTTACTACTAGGTTAGAGAGTAACACAGGGAGTTCCCCTAGCAGCCCAGCAGAAATGAATCCTACTAGTCTCCATGAGGATGTGGGTTCAATCCTTGGCCTTTCTCAGTGGGTCGGGGATGCGGCATTGCTTCGAGCTGTGGTGTAAGTCGCAGACGAGGCTCGGATCCCACATTGCTATGGCTGTGGTTAGGCCCACAGCTGTAGCTCCAATTGGACTCCTAGCCTGGGAAATTCCACATGCCCTGGGTGGCCCTAAAAAGCAAAAAAAAAAAAAAAAGGGAGAGAGCAAAACAAAGGCCTGGAGACATCCCCTCTCTTCAAACATACACACACTTTTTTTTTCTTTTTCTTTTTTTTTAAAATGTTGAGAACAGAAGGAAAGTGACGTGAACCAGGACTTCTGGAAACTTTCCTGATTCTTTCACTCAGTCGCATGCATTTTGATGCCGTAATTTCTCTAGCTGAAAAAGGAATCACAGGCAAAGAATTGAAAAAATGAGAGATCAGATAATCCTGTTTATCTCCAGTTTAAGCCATCCAGTTTATGTTTTACTTTAAAGTTCTTTTTAATGTCTCACTGTATTCATTTTCTGAGTGTCTGCATGTACCAGGCACAGTGTTAGGTACTGGGGATTCCAAGATAATACCACACAACTCCTTTTTGTTTTTTAACAGCCAAAGTTTTGGCATTCGCAAGTTCCCAGGCTAGGGGTCGAATCGGAGCTACAGCTACTGGCCTACACCACAGCCACAGCAATGCCAGATCCGACCCAGATATGAATGAGACTTACATCGCAGTTTTCAGCAAGGCCAGGGATCGAAACCGCATTCTCATGGATACTAGTCAGGTTCATTTCTGCTGAGCCACAGCAAGAACTTAGACACAACTCTTGCTCTCAAGGAAAATAAGCTGAGCCTTAAAGGAACAGATGCAGCAGGGAAGAGTGGGAAGCTCTAGAGGCCAAAGTTTTTCAAACATAATCAGAACAAGGAGTTCCCTGGTGGCTCAGTGGTGAAGGATCTGGCCATGGTGGGGGTTCAATCCCTAGCCCGGGAACTTATATGTTTTTGCACAGAGGCAGCCAAAAAACAGAACAAAATGAAACAAACCATAATCTGACTGAAACAAAATTGGCTTGGAGTTGATGGTTGTTGAATCTGGGCATTGAAATGTGACTGTCATTTTTACTATTTTGTCCATTGTTTCCATGTTTAAAATTTTCCATAATAAAAAATTTAGATGTAATCTGGGGACCCTGGTCTGTGACCTATCAGGAGGAAGCTGGCTGAAATACAGAACCTTTGGCCCCACTGCAGACCTACTCAGTACATTTCTTGATGGGGTTCATGAATCTACATGCTAAACAAGCTCCTCGTGCAAAACTTGAGTTCCTTGGCAAGGGAGACAGTAAGTGCCAAGAGTGGAGGTGTAAGAAAGGAAGAAAACCATTTATCAGAGACGAAAAACTTCCTTGGAGACCACTTAATGAGATCAGACAATTTCGGAACTAGAAAGAGGACCTTTGAGACCCTGAGTCTAGGCCAGAGCATCTCAAGTGGTAACCTGCCCAGGATCACCTGGGGTTCCTGTTCAAATGCTGTAGGATTCACAGTGGGGCCTGAAATCCTGCATTTCTAGATCACTCCTGGGTAAAGGCTTGCTGCCACTCTGGGGACCACACTTAGATTAGTTTTTTATAGGAGTTCCTGTTGTGGCACAATGGGTTAATGACCTGGCTTGTCTCTGTGGAGGCCTAGGTTTGATCCCAGCCTGGTGCATTGGGATAAGAATCCGGGGGATTCCCACTGTGGCTCATTGGGTTAAGAACCAACATAGTGTCTGTGAGGATTGGGGTTCGATCCCTGGCTTCCCTCAGTGGGTTAAGGATTTGGTGTTGCCACAATCTGTGGGGTAGGTTGCAGATGTGGCTCTGATGTGGTGTTGCCATGGCTGTGGTGTAGGCCAACAGATGCAGCTCCAATTTGACCCCTAGCCTGGGAACCTCCATATGCCACAGGTGTGTCCCTTAAAAAAAAAAAAAAGTCCAGGCAGCTGTGGCTTAAGTCGAAGTTTTGGCTGTTTCCCTGTCCTGGGAACTTCCATGTGCCATGGGGCAGCCAAAAAAGAAAAAAATAAAAGGATTAGCTTTTTATAGATAAGGAAACTGTTGCTCAGAGAATACTGCCTGTCCCAAGCTGCAGGCGTCAGTGCATTATTTTGTGCTGCTGTTGTCTAGGGAGGCCCAGGCTGCTCCGACATGAGGACCGCAAACGTGGGCCAGTCCTGGAGCTGAGCTACAGTCCAGATTTCTCCTCAGCACCATAGGGATGATCTGAGGAGCTGCCATGTGGCTGTTCTGCTACAGTCTGTTATTTCTTAGCATACTTTATTGCATCTTCTGGCTCTGGCCTTTCAAATTCTTCTTGGAATTCCAGGAGACTTCCTGAGCAAGAATCAGATCTACTGAATGCCTGACATAATGCACTCATGGGCCAGCCATTAGCATATTTTTAGTCCTATGCTAGTGCATTGAGAAAGTTAGCTAACTATCCTCTGAATTGCAAAGACAATATGGATTAATAATCTAGTAAATATGCTCCTGAGTATCAGGACCAGGACGTGGGGGTGGCGGGGCGGGGGGGCACTCTGTCGATGGAGGAAATCCTGTTTCACACAGTGATTAGTTAATTCAGGGAACTGATTATCCCAGAGCTGGTACAGATTCAAAACAGCTTTCACACCCTCCCGAAAGGATGGATAAGATAGTTTATCACCCTTAATGAAAGGGGATGCTTGGAAGGGTACTTCCCAACCTCTGAGGCTGAGGTCAGAGCAGCTGTCCCTGACCTTCTTTCTTGTCCCTGACAGGACCCTGGACATGGACCACCAAAGAACTGACCCCAGAGCATGTTTTGTAGTTGCTAATTTCCACATAGCGAAGACCCTGGAATAGGATATTCCACCCCCAGTAATGAACAAAAATGTTACCAGAATCTCCTTCCACAGACAGACACACAGACCCACCCATTCTTTGCCCTTCCCTCAAATAAAGCATCTTTTCCTCTGGCCTCGAGACAAATTCTGTCGGAAGGGAATGTCTCTGGGTTAGAACAGCCTGTGATCTTTCCCAAAGGCATAAGCGTGTCTCCTTGAAACATCACATGTTGCATTTATATCTTTTCCCCCTGATCCAATGACACATTTTCCGTGAGCCCTCTTATCTGGAAGTGCCGGCGAGGGCCCAGATGAGGGGTAGACAGGCTGGCCCAGCCCTTGCGGTCCCCATCGGAGCGCCATCTGAAAGCTTTCCCTAGGAGCAGAGTCCAGGGAAAAGTTAATATGGGGTCCTGGGCTTGTGGACTTAGGCTTTGGTGCGGCTGTGGAGTGAGGATGTGCAATGATTAAACTCTTCGGAGGCCGGGCCGGGCCGGGCCGGGGTGGGGGTGGGGGCGGGGCGCGGGGCCTCCCCGGAGCCTCGGGCCATTAGGAATCTGCTTTGTGAATGGAGCTGGAGGGGGAGGGGGTGCACATACTTGGCATTCCTTTATCTGGGTGGGCTCCTTCTCCACGGATTTTCAGGATGTGGGAAAGGGGAGATGAAAGAAGCTGCATTTCCAGCCTATCAGGTTACAGTGTGTAAAGCGGAGGGGGACCGGCGCGGGGGGGGGGGGGGGGGGGCGGAGAGGACCCGCTGTGAGAGCGGCCCGGGAAACCCAGTTTGGGAACCGGCCGGGGAGAGGGAGAAAGAAAGAGTGCTGGGGCGTGCAGATCACGTTTCACATCACCTCAGAGCTGTGGAATTTCCTCTCTTCGGGGGGTGGGGGGTAGGGGGAGGCCTGTGATGAGACATCGCTGTAAGGCTCGTGGGTGATGAATAAGAGCCCAAAGGCGACTGATGGAGGCTGTTACTAAGGGGCTGGTGTTTGCCCGCAGAGATTTTGCGGTGGGCAAGGAGGGTGGGAGCCGGAGCCATCTTCCGTCTGAGCGGCTCGCCAGCTTCTGTGACCCTTGAGGGGAGTCCATGTATGGATTTTATTTGTGTCTGACCCCTGTGGTATGCAGAGGCCCGAGCTGCGGGCTGAGGAGGGGAGCGAAAGGAATGGGACGGTAATTAGACAGGGCGGGAGGCCCTCCCGTGGGGGTGAGGGAGCCGGGGACCTGCGGGCACCCTCAGCCCTGCTCTGCGTCTCCCGGAGGCCCCGGGACGGTCCTGGCCGTATCTGCTTCTGTTCGATATTAAGCCACGTGCTGCACACTGCTCGCCCCCGCCCCCCCCTCCCCCCCGCCGCCCCGATCTCGGGAGAGATACCCTTATTTTGAACAGTTCTACCCAGGCGAGGGTGCTTTCTTGTCTGTTAATGAGAAAGGGAGCACCCACCTCACACCGTCCACTCTGAATCTGAAACTTCATTTGAGTGAGAGTAAGTGGTTCGTGAGTCCGATGACAGCCTCTTTTTTAGGGAAGAATAAAAATATTGGACCTTTGGGTTAAGTCCCTCTGTGGCAGAGTCAGGCTTGAAGGGTAAAGGGTGGGGGTAGTTCCCGCAAGGGTGCAACAGCCTCTTCCGTGGCATCTCTGCAGCCCCTGCCGCAGGGTCATCCCTGCCCCGCACAGTGGGTTAAGGATCCTGTGTTACCGTAGGTTACAACTGTGGCTGGGATCTGATCCTTGGCCTGGGACTCCATATGCCCCTGGGCGGCCAAAAACGAAGTAGAAAAAGAAGAAAAAAAAAAGCAGAGGGTGGGAACTCGAGGAAGGCCAGCCAGGCGAGCAATTGGTAAAGTGTCTTTAGAGAAAGGGGTGTTTATTAAACTCTGATACCCACTGTCGTCAGGCAGGATGTACTGTTTTAATAGTATGATGGGTAGGAAGTTATTAGGTGACATATAAATCACCACATACTACAGATGACAAAAATACTGCTTGCTTTAGAAAAATTGGAACACAATAAAATACATTTGTTACAAAACTTACCAAGCTTCATTTCATCTGTTTTGTTTCAGAAAGCTGTCTAGGATATTGCAGTCTTATCAGGGTCATCATTTTCAAACATCTATTAGTGCCATATTGTAGTCATGTGAGAGGTTCAGTTAATAAAATTTTCCGGTTGATAGATAGGTGGAGCAGAATTTCGCACTCTTGTCTTTGAATGCTACTCTACTACAACTATACTGAATCCATTTCTTAAAAAAATCCTTTTAAGAGTTCCCTGGTATCACAGCGAGTTGAGGATCTGGCATTGTCACTGCTGTAGCTTGGGTTGCTGCTGTCGTGTGCGTTCAAACCCTGGCCTGGGAACTTCTGCATGAAGTGGGTGCAGCCAAGAAAAAAAAATCATTTTACAAACCACACACTCACATTTTCCCTCTCCTTTCCAAACACCTTGCCCCCAACTGTTTTATAACAAAGAAATATAATACTATTTTCTCCTCTTTGCATTATCTGCTTTCAGCTACATTTCCAGCTGGAGCTGTAGCCTTGAACCTCGCCTCAGCTGAGCTTCCCTAATCATGCTATTTCTTCTTGATGTCCTCAGTCATTTCCTAAGTCCAACTTTTTTTTTTTTTGCAAGGTCTATTAAATTTGGGATAGGTACTATTATTTGAACTGGTCCTTCTGGATTTCTCAGTGGTTTCCTAAGAACAGGTAAGGGTAGTCACTCAAGTGATATTTCCTGTGTGCCCTAGTAAAAAAATCCAACAGCATGTTTTTCTCTTCGTAGTTGAAATGAAAATGAATTTTCGAAAGTCTGATAGTCAGCTTAGTCCCTCATAACCTGTTGTTGACCTTAGTGGTGGAGGATCTAATGTTAAAATTAGAACTGACTTGGGTCCTGGCCTTATTTACCATCTGGGCATCTTATTTTTATTTAACTAACACTTATACAGACTTTGCTATGTGCCAAGCACTGTTGTAAGCATTTTGCAAATATTTGCTCGGCTAATCCTCAGAGGAGTAGTAGTCATATATAACCCTATTATGAAGTAGTGTTATTATTATCCTTACTTTACAGATGAGGAATCTGAGACACGGAGGTGTGAAGCAATCTGCTAACCTATGGACGTGAATTTAAGCTTGCCTCTGCGGCACATCCCCTTTTTGGCAGGAGACACGGCTCAGTTTCCACATCCCCACCTTGCAACCTTAGACAAGTCAATCAGCCCTGCTGGGGGCGTGTGAAGGGTGTGAAACTGGGCAGCAGGGAAGACTGGGCATGAAACCCACTGGAAAAACCAAAGAGCCAAGCCAGAGGGAAGGCAGAGTTCAAGGCTGCTCCTCTCTTCCCATCCCTGATACCTTCTTATAATTCGATTCACAGTCTCAGTCCTGTACCATTTCTGTTTCCTTGAGCTGCATCTAGACATGATTCTGGTCCCCACCAGCTTCTGACCTCATTACTCATTCTGTTTACAGCTTGGCCTCACCCTTCAGACTGCCCTGATTTCCCAGATAGGAATTTGGCTGCCCTCATTGACTGTGATTCAGATGTCCGCCCCGCCATGGTGCCCCAGCCCTCCTGTGTACACAGCCCCTCTGGTTGGACGGGTCCCCTGACATCCCTCCTTCCCTCCCGGAAACCCCTATCACGGGGAAGGCAGGGCTCTGAGTACATCCTCTCCAGGGAGGTAGGGCAGGCTCACAAGGACCTCGAATGAAATCTGGGGGGGGGGGGGAGCCATGGAAGGATCTGGAGTTAAGTGGGATAATGTGAATGAAGAGGGCTTTAAAGGAGGATGAGGTATGGGATAGGAGAAGGCAAGGCTGGAGGCAGGGGCATCTGTGATGGGGGTGACAGACGATGAAGGGCTGAGGTGAAGCGACCAGTGGAGATTGGAGACAGATCTCACAACACCTGGCCATTGCCTGAATTTGAAGGGCAGGAGTGTGGGGAGAGTCAACTCTGGAGAGTGATTCTCCCAGATTTCCCTTCTCAAGCATCTGGGAAGCAAATGCTTCAACCCACAATTACAGGCTAGTTGTGAGAAAGTAAAAGAGCCTGGAGTAGCACCTGGAAACTGGGTATAGGCTCAAGAGACATTTACAGAATAGGACATACTTATGTCAAATCCCTAGATTTTCTTTTTTTCTTTTTTTCCTTTTTATGCCTGCACTTGCAGCATATTGCAGTTCCTAGGCTAGGGGTTGAATCAGAGCTGCAGCTGCTAGCTTATGCCACAGCTACAGCAACACTGAATCCAAGCCGCATCTACGACCTACACCACAGCTCTTGGCAATGCCAAATCCTTAATTCCCTGAGCGAGGTCAGGGATCGAACCCGCATCCTCACGGACAATATGTCAGGTTATTAACCATTGAGCCACAACAGGAACTCCTCAAATCTCTAGAGATTGTCATCGAAATATAAATGCCGGAGTTCCTGTCGTGGCGCAGTGGTTAACGAATCCGACTAGGAACCATGAGGTTGCGGGTTCGATCCCTGCCCTTGCTCAGTGGGTTAACGATCCGGCATTGCCATGAGCCGTGGTGTAGGTTGCAGACGCGGCTCGGATCCCGTGTTGCTGTGGCTCTGGCGTAGGCTGGTGGCTACAGCTCCGATTAGACTCCTAGCCTGGGAACCTCCATATGCCGCGGGAGCGGCCCAAGAAATAGCAAAAAGACAAAAATTAATTAATTAATTAATTAAGGAGTTCCTGTGGTGGCGCAGTGGTTAACGAATCTGACTGGGAACCATGAGGTTGCAGGTTCGATCCCTGCCCTTGCTCCGTGGGTTAATGATCCGGCGTTGCTGTGAGCTGTGGTGTAGGTCGCAGACTCGGCTTGGATCCTGCGCTGCTGTGGCTCTGGTGTAGGCCAGTGGCTATAGCTGCGATTCGACCCCTAGCCTGGGAACCTCCATATGCCGCGGGAGCGGCCCAAGAAAAGGCAAAAAGACAAAAAAAAAGAAAAAAAGAAATATAAATGCCCAAATGAAAGACGAAATTAAGAGCCTCAAACACCCTTGTCTTAAAAAAAAGAGGAAAGCCTGGTAGGAAGAGGCTGAGGCAGGGGGAAGGCAGCGAAGGAGGTGTTTCCTGCCAGGTGCACCTGTTGGGTCACTGTGAGACTGAGTGAGAGGAGCCCAGATGCAAAGCCCAGGTTTATCTTTATCACAGTTCATCTAGAACTTCCCTGTGCCAGGAGAAGGGAGCATGGGAGATGCCAGCGAGGAGCTGGAAGCAGAGTTGACAGCTGACTGAACTGGGGGGGCAGCCTTCAGTCAGTCACCGACTGCAGGAGTCTGTGGGGGCCCGGAAGTGCCCCAGGGGGAGACGAACAGGCACAGGGGGAGACCAACAGGCACACAGGGAGGGTCCAGTGAGCCAGGCTGAGCAGGCCCTGACCCCGGTTGTCACTGTCTTCCAGGTCTGTCCCCTGCACTTGAAGTAGAGAGCTGGCCTGTGGTCCCCTCCCAAGATAGCCTGTGCTATCTTATTACTCAATTATTTCAGCCTCCTCCTTCTTGACGTCATTTCATTTTCCATCTCCTGTCCCCTTGCCGTCACCCAGTTAATCCTTTCTCTCTGACCCGTGTAGCTTTTTCTTTTCATCTCTCTTTTCTCTCTAGAAACTTTGGCTGGAATCAAAAACAGTCCCCCCAAGAGGGGAAAACTCTACAACTAATTTTTAAAAATTGTTTTTCTTTGTCCATGTCTGATGGCATACATGTTTTTCATATGTCTTATCTTTTACCCCTGGATTATGACTTGTTGGGAGCCCAGGACGGTGGCAGGCTCTGAGAAGGTGTTTTATCATGAATACATGGAGCCTTCCCTATAGATCGCAGTTTGATTGACAGAGATAATGGTCCCAGCAGTCACTCTTATTTCTCCCGTGCTAGGTGCTGTGTTAATTGCTTTCTACTCATTCTCGCTGAATCCTCGCAGCAACCCTGTCAATCGCATATCAGCCTATCCCCGTTGGACAAATGAGGAAATTAAGACTCAAGGATTAAGTAACGTGTCCAGTTAAAGCTGTGAGTGTTGGTTCCAAGCCGACATCTAGTGAGCACTCGCTACACACCAGGCTCCGTGCCATTGCTTCACACAGACTCCTCCAACAGCACCGTGGGGTAAATATTGTTTTTATTTTTTATTTTTATTTTTTAATTAAAAAAAACCTTTATGGCTGCGCCC
Source organism: Phacochoerus africanus (assembly GCF_016906955.1). NCBI lineage: Eukaryota > Metazoa > Chordata > Mammalia > Artiodactyla > Suidae > Phacochoerus > Phacochoerus africanus. Next base: position 33,979,921 of record NC_062552.1, on the reverse strand, counting down.
ATGGCATATAGAAGTTCCTGGACCAGGGTTTGAATCTGAGCCTAAGCTGCAGCTATGCCACAGTTGCAGCAACACTGGATTCTTTAATTCACTGCCTTGGGCTGGGGCTCGAACCCTTGCCCCTGCAGAGACCTGAGCTGCTGCAGTCAGATTCTTAACCCACGGTGCCACATTGGGAACTCTGGGGCAAATATGCTTATTCTCCTTATCTTGCAGGTCAGAAGGCTGGCTCAGGGATATTAAATCACTTGCAAATATCATACATATCCTAGGATGCAGTGGAACCAAGTTGTCCCCCTAGGCCGAGGGACTCCTAGTCCTTGCTCTTTGACCTTGCTCATTAAAATACCAAAAGAGCCTGCATGCATTTTGGCTTTACCATGGAAGTGATCCCAGGGAAGGACCCTCAGGATAGCATTATATCCAAGTTCCAAGGTGCACCCTGGCCACAGAACAGAGTGGTGGCAGGACAGGGCTGGGAAGACGAAGTGGTTAACGTCTGAGAAGGGAAGTGCAGGAGCCGTGATGAGCTGCGTTAGAACCGCCTCGGTGCCTGCCCTGCAAATGCAAACAGCCCTGGCCTGGGCTTCCCGGGGCTGGCCCCGGGTGGGGGCTGGCGGGAAGCCTGCTGGAAGGGAAGCCCCGTCTGAGGGAGCAGCCACGGGACCCTGGAGCAGTGGCTTCCCCCTCTCTGACCTTTAGCTTTGCGCTGATGAATTGGCAGCAACTGTGTGACATCAGGGAGACATTTTCTTCTTTGTGAGCTCAGAGCTTCCATTTAAAAATTCCTCGGTCACAAGACGGAGGCTGCAGAAGCCCAGGCACACTTGTGGCGGCAGCAGGTGACGTGCACTTGCTCCAAATCTTCCAGAAGTCTGCGTAAATCCCAGGGATTCCGGGCAGCCTTGGGGATGGCCATGTAAGGTGCGATCGCTGGCCTCACTTATCCCCGCTGCGCTGCCAGCTCTTAGGAGCCCCGCGGGGAGGAGATCACAGGGGCTGAGCAGACCAGGCAGGCGCCAGGGAGCCACCAGCCTCCTCTGGCACTTTCTTCTGCCTGACCAAGCTCTTCTAGTCCTTACCCCTGCTGAAAACCAGCGTTGGGTTAAAATTCAGGGAGCTCAAGAGTCATCCAAACATGTTTCTTCTTGACTTTTGTGTGTGAGATGGGTGTGTGTTGGGGGGAGCCAGTAAGCGAATGCCTAAACTTGAGAGTGCTAGAGGGAACTATGATTTTATTTTTATTTCTAAAAAATTACTATTATTTTTCAGGGCCAAACCTGCGGCATGTGGACATTCCCAGGCTAGGGGTTGAATCATCACTGCAGCCTACACCACAGCCATAGCAAGGTCAGATGCGAGCAGCTTCTGCGACCTATGCCTCAGCTTGCGACAACCCCTGATCCTTAACCCACTGAGAGAAGCCAGGGATTGAACCCTCATCTTCATGGATGGATACTAGTCAGGTTTGTAATCTTCCAAGCCACAGTGTGAACTCTGGAACTATGATTTTAATACAGCGGAGGTGGGAGTTGAAGGGTGCTTAGACATCTCAACACTCAAGCCCCAGTTTTACAGATAAGTAAACAGCAGGCTCAGAGAGGGAAAGTGACTTGCCTAAGGCTTCACAGAACCTTAGTAGCAGAGGCAGGACTAGAATAGATCTTCCTTTCTGGGTCTCAGTTCCCTCACAGATAAAATGACACAGTGAGGGATTTCTCTTGTGGCACAGTACATTAAGGATCCAATGTTGTCACTTGCTGTGGTCCGGGTTTGATTCCTAGCCTGGGAACTTCCACATTCTTTGGGAGGGAGGCCCCAAAAAAGTGTCACGGTGGAATTTAATTTAGTGATGTCCAATATTCCCCTCCAGATTTTTTTTTTTTTTTTTTTAAGGACCATAGCTGCGGTATATGGAGGTTCCCAGGCTAGGGGTTGAATTGGAGCTACAGCTGCCTGCCTACACCACAGCCACAGCAACATCAGATCCAAGCTTCATCTGTGACCTACACCACAGCTTGAGTAAACACTAGATCCTTAATCCACTGAGAAAGGCCAGGGATTGAACCCGAATCCTCATGGATTACTAGTTGTGCTTGTAACTGCTGGACCATGGCAGGAACTCCATCCCTCCAGATCTTAAAATATAAAACTGTAATTGGCTGACCCTCCCTGGGTCCCTGGGGGACCCTAGTGGAGCTGGTGGGGCAGGGCCCTGACCAAGGAAGGATGCATGGCTAGGAAGGTTGGGGACGTGGTAAATGAAGAGATAGATAGATACTCCTGGACTTTGGGAAAGATGATTTCATCACCTCTCACATGAGTCCCTTCCCTGGCCCCTGCCTTTGGAGAGACCAGCATTCATCCCAGAGCCACCATCTTCCCTTTTTCCCTCCCTTCCCAACCCACAGACACACATATTTCTTGATTTCTGCTTAAAAGCTGGACCACTGTCACTCCAGCTTATGTATCTGTAGCATTCCACTATTTTGGCGGGGGTGGGGAGGTGGGGGAGCGGGGGAGGGGGTGTGTGTGTGAGCGGAAGAGGGAAGGAGAGCAATGCCCGAAGCCTGAAGAAATTCCCGAGGCCAAGGATTGAAGCCCTAGTGACAATGTCAGGTCCCTAACCTGTTGAGCCACCAGGGAGCTCTTCTACTACCTTTCATGGAGGAATCACTCACTACTGCAGGGGACTGCATACTTTACATGATCACACTTAACCCTCCTTCCTCCATCCTTTGCCTTAGGTCATCATCCTCATTAAGTAGATGATGAAACCTAAGCTCAGAGATTTACATATTTGCGTATTCCAATAGCTAATAAGTGATGACTCCCTAAAGTTACTCAAATCTGACTGGTGACCAAGCTTCCTTTCCCACATGACCTCTCCTGTGTTGCCCTCCTGCATTACATCTCCAGCAGCCCCAAAGCTCTGGCTGTGGCCCATAAATTCACCAGAATATAAAGGGTGCTAAGACCAAGGTCAGGAGTTTCCTGGTGGCTCAGCAGATTAAGGATTTAGTGTTGTCATCACTGTGTTCCATCCCAGGCACTTACTCATGATGTGGGCTTGCCACAAAATAAATAAATAAATAAATAAATAAATAAATAAAGTCTAAGTTCACTGGCTTTATTCCTGTAAGGAACCAATACCTTTGTCCTATTTCAAGACCACAGACTGTTGTACCCTTGAATCTGCCCCCTTTTCTCACAATAAATCCTCGGGATTGCAGCTCATCATAGGGAGAAGAACCAGGATCCTTTGTGTCTTTCATGATTACTGGACAACAAAGTCCAAGTGATCAGTTACCATTTTGTTCCTCTGAGCTTCCTTGGGGCGAGAGAGAATGCAAACACACCATGTTGTCTTCATTGATCAACTACATTACACGGATGAATTTGCAGACATTTCCTAGAGTGGCAGTTTGGGCACCAAACGACCTTCTGGCCTCGCTGAGTTTTGTTCCTTGTGGCATCTCCAATTGGTCATCGGGTCACACAATTCGGGGGGGTGGAGGGAGCAGCTGCAAAGGCAATAATACCCTGTTAGGGTGCAGGGATGCTCCAGGAGTGGTGATTCTTCTCCAAGAGATGTTGATGAGGGTCTGAGGTTGAGAGGCTAAGTGGGCGGGATTGGGTGTGAAGCCACATAGGCAAACTCAGGGACAAGCCGTTTTTTGCACATTCTATGTTCATTCCTTCCAAATACACTTAACTGGGTGGATTAGATCTGGGACTGTTTTGGACCCAGAATTCCAAAGCTAATCATCAAGAAGTTAACATTCTGGAGTTCCCACTGTGGCTCATCCGGTTAAGAATCCAACTAGTATCCATGAGGATGTTGGTTCCATCCCTGGCCCTGCTCAGTGGGTTAAGGATCTGGCATTACTGTAAGCTGTGGTGTAGGTCACATATGCAGCTTGGATCTGGCATTGTGGCTGTGGTGTAGGCCAGCCACTGCAGCTCTGATTTGACCCCTAGCCTGGGAACCTCCATATGCTGCGGGTGCGGCCCTATTTAAAAAAAAAAAAAAAAAGTTAACATTCTAACCGGAGACCAACATATACACAAGCATGATTATACAATGTGAGAGATGCCATCACAGAGCTGTGGTCCCTTAATGGATGGAGGAAGTCGTTCTGCTGTACTGGGGGTGAGGGGCTGGTCTGGAAAGGCCACACTGAGAAAGTGTCCTCTGAGCCCAGTCTTGAGATACAAGGAAAGAACATTCCAGACCTGGAGAAGAGCTGGAACAAAGGTACAAAGGCCAGAGTGAGCGCAGCTAGATCAGGGAGCTTGGAGCACATTCCACAGAGCTCTGGCTTGTCTTTTTATGCAATGAACCTCCTTTGCAGGTGTCAGCCTATGTCATCACAATCATCATAGCTAATGTGTATGGAATTGACTGGAGTTCTCTTCTGGTGCAGTGGGTTAAGGATCCGATGTTGTCACTTCATCGGCCTGGGCATGGCCAAAAAAAAATGGATTTGGGGAAGGGTGCAATGTAGGGGGGCGGGGAGGGGGGGGTGTTACAGATTGAATGTTAATTAGGTTTAGATTTTGGAGAGCTTTAAATGCCATCTAGAGGGTCTGAATATCATTTTATGGTGATATCAAGAAAAAGGCAGGTGAGAGGGTGCTCCCCCACCAGGGCACTGTGCTAGCACACACCTCTTCCCACCGTGTAGAGCAGTGAAAGGTTTTGAGCAGATATATTCAGTTTAAGAAGATTAACTTTGTGTTGGATGCAGGATTTTTTTTTTTGTCTTTTTAGGGTCGCACTGGCGGCATATGGAGGTTCCCAGGCTAGGGGTCAAATCAGAGCTGCAGCCTCCGGCCTACACCATAGCTGCAGCAATGCCAGATCCCAGCCGCATCTGCAACCTACATCATAGCTCATGGCAACCCTGGATCCTTAACCCACTGAGCAAGGCCAGGAGTCGAACCCACGACTTCATGGATACTAGTTGGGTTCGTTAACCACTAGTATCGATGGGAACTCCTTTATTTTATTTATTTATTTATTTATTTATTTTTGTGGATGCAGGATGAATTGGAAGGGAAAGGGTTTAGCAGTGGAGGGTCCATTGCAAGGGATGATAAAATCTAGGCATGAAGGATGGGGAGTTAGTGCCTGAATTATGGTGATGATGATAATGGAATGGGGACATTTATAAAGATGCTAACACATGAGAACTATATATACATATACATATATGCATATGTAGGTATATATATGTATATACACACATATATATTTATTTTTTAAATATTTATTTATTTATTTATTTATTTACTGCTATACTGGCGGCAAGTCTAAGTTCTGGGGCCAGGGATTGAACCCGCGCGGCACAGCAGCAACCTGAGCCACAGCAGTGACTATGCCAGATCCTTAACCTGCTGAGCCACCGGGGAACTCCTAGAAACATATTTTTTATGTATAAATTCTGGTTCGTCACTTTTCCAGATTTGATTTTCAAATCAGTGTTAGGTTTTTTGTTTTCTTTTTTTTTAAGCTGTGGAGTTCACTGGTATTGCTATAATACATTCTCTTGCAAGTCTTGTCTTTGAGTCCACTTGTTGCCGGTACCTGAATGAGACCCAGATCTATAAAAGCTTGAATCTGAGGGTAAACTTGGCCCCCTACTGACTTGGAGAAGAATCTAAACTTGGCAAAATGCCTCCATGCTCTTTAAGCAGCAGCCTGAAAAAGTAGCTCTCTACCTACCCCCCACCTAATGAACTATATCTAATAGCCTCTCTTTAGAGAGTCCTTTGAGAAAGAGATGGCGTTTGTTTTTGACCTCATTATCCATTTCAGCCTGTCCTTGATGAAAATAATCACCCCTTAGGCAGGTACATTCCTCGCATGCCGCTCTCTGCTGGCGGCCGAGGCGTTGTTAACCCCAGTGACCATGGGAAAATGCTGCTGTCGGCTTCCGAGAGTCTAAAGGGAGTTGGCACAAGATAACAAGGGGTGAAGAGGTCAGAGTGGAAGCCCCTTTCATCTTTTCAGGCTGTTTCCAACTCAGACAAAGGATCCTGTCCAGGGGTGCAAGGCCCACGCGGCTTTATTTTACGGTCTGGCCCTGAATGGGGGTTGGGAGGGCTGTGTCGTATCTGGATATTGTTTGGGAGGCGAAGGCCTGGCTCCCGGGAAGTCCTCGACTCCTGGGGGAATGCTAAGTGGAAGGAAGGGCAGGCAGCCCCTGCTTCAGCGGAAGAGACCACCCACCTCCTCAAAGGAGAGTGTGAAGGGCTTGAATGGAAGGAGCAGTCCTGCAGGATTTATCATTCAGACAGTGAGATTAAGGGTGGGAGGCCGTTTAGCCGCTTCCAATCCGGGTGGCTCTAGAATCTGCAGCAGAAGAGGCAAAGGGGGGAGGGTTGGATGGAGAGGTGAGGGCAGTTTGGAAACCCCTGCCCCCGGGGGTGGGGGATCCAGATCTACCCCCTGCTTGCCATTGTGACTTTGAACCAGTCATTTCTCCCTTTTTGCAAAATGAAGCAATTGGAAGCTTACCAGAAATGGCTTCAAGAGGCTACTTTGGAGGAAGGGGAGCTTACGCTGCCCCATCTCCTCCCCAGTACGCATTCTCAGCTTGCTTCATTGACTGTGTTTTTTTAGAAAAGCAACTTAGCCACATTATCAATAACTGAAAGTCAACAACTCTGTCTTATCAAAATCCCTGGCCCATTCCCCAAAACCTTTATGCAATAATGATTGTCTTCCAAAAAAACCAAACAACCCCATCAAAAAATGGGCAGAAGATCTAAACAGACGATTCTCCAAAGAAGACATACTGATGGCCAAAAAACACATGAAAAGATGTTCAACATCACTTCATTATTAGAGAAATGCAAATCAAAACAGTTATGAGGTACCACCTTACACCAGCCAGAACGGCCATCATCACAAAGTTGACAAACAATAAGTGCTGGAGAGGGTGTGGAGAAAAAGGAACCCTATTACACTGTTAGAGGGAATGTAAATTGGTGCAACCACTGTGGAAAAAAGTATGGAGTTTTCCTCAGAAAACTAAAAATAGAACTACCATTTGATCCAGCAATCCCACTCCTGGGCATCTATCCAGAGGAAACCACGACTCGCAAAGACACATGTACTCTGATGTTCACTGCAGCACTATTTGCAACAGCCAAGACATGGAAACAACCTAAATGTCCACTGACAGAGGAGTGGATAAACAAGATGTGGTACATATACACAATAGAATATTACTCAGCCATTAAAAGGAACGAAATAACGGCATTTGTAGCACATGGATGGACCTAAAAATTACCATGCTAAGTGAAGTCAGTCAGACAATGAGACACCAACATCAAATGCTATCACTGACATGTGGAATCTGAAAAAAGGACAGACTGAACTTCTTTACAGAACAGATACTGACTCACAGACTTTGAAAAACATGGTTTCCAAAGGAGACAGGTTGGGGGGCAGGGGGATGCACTGGGGGTTTGGGATGGAAATGCTATAAAATTGGATTGTGATGATCATTGTACAACTATCAATGTAATAAATTCACTGAGTAATAATAATAAAGAAAACTATGATTGACTTTAGGATGGATTTCCCTATGATGGTTTTCTCCCCCCCCCCCCCCGCCCCCACTGAACCTGCTGCATATAGAAGCCCCCAGGGCCAGGGATTGAATCCTCAACACAGCAGCAACCCAAGTTGCTGCAGTGACAACACCAGATCCTTAACCTGCTCCTCTGGAAGTAGAAACAGCTCCCCTCTGCTTTCCCAATGTTGCTTACACCTTTTTTCAGCTCTCTTCAAATTTCCCAATTCTTTTTTTTAGGGGGGCCGTGCATCCTGGGCATATGGAGGCTCCCGGGCTAGGGGTTGAATCACAGCTGTAGCTGCTGGCCTGTGCCACAGCCACAGCAACTCAGGACCTGAGCCATGTCTGAGACCTATGCCACAGCTGATGGCAATGCCAGATCCTTAACCCACTGAGCGAGGCCAGGGATCAAACCTGTCTCCTCTTGGATACTAGTCAGGTTTGTTACTGCTGAGCCACAACAGGCACTCCAAATTTCCCAATTTGGAGTGTCATGTTTTCTGCTGGGGCTGACTGTCAGAGAATATATATCATTAGTGTTTTCCAGATTCCAACACATAATCTATGTGGACTCTAGCTACATGGTATAGTGTAGAGTGTATATGTACCTACAGTAATTCAATTAATCATTCCCTTATGTAACTGCTTCCCGTTTTTTCAGTATTAAATACCTACCTCAGTGAGGAGTTCCCTGGTGTCCCAGTGGATTAAGGATTTGGCATTGTCACTGCAGTGGCTCAGGTCTCTGCTCTGGTGCAGGTTCAATCCCTGGCCCTGGAAATTCTGCACATCAGGGGCAGAGTCAAAAAAGAAAAAAAGGAAAAAAATCTCAGTGACCTACTCACCCGACAAGAAACCAAGATTTCTTTTCCTTCTTTTCTTTTTTTTTTGGCTGCCTGCATGGCATGTGGATGTTCCCAGGCCAGAGACTGAACCTGAGCCACAGTAGTGGCAGCACCAGATCCTTTAACTGCTAGGCCACCAGGGAACTCCTGAGAAACCAAGGTTTCTTTCTTTTTTTTTTTTTGCGGCTGCCCCACTGCATATGGAGTTCTCTAGTCCAGGATCAGATCCAGGCCGCAGTTGCCACCTATGCCACAGCTGCAACAACTTTGTATCCTTAACTGTGGATTGAACCTTTGTCCCAATGCTCCAGAAAGGCCAACTATCCCATTGTTATGCCACAATAGGAACTCCTCAAGGGTTCTTTTTCTTTTTTTGTCTTTTGTCTTTTTTGTTGTTATTGTTGTTGCTATTTCTTGGGCCGCTCCCTCGGCATATGGAGGGTCCCAGGCTAGGGGTTGAATCGGAGCTGTAGCCACCGGCCTACGCCAGAGCCACAGCAAGTCGGGGATCCGAGCCGCATCTGCAACCTACACCACAGCTCACGGCAACGCCAGATCGTTAACCCACTGAGCAAGGGCAGGAACCAAACCCGCAACCTCATGGTTCCTAGTCGGATTCGTTAACCACTGCGCCACGACGGGAACTCCAAGGGTTTTTTTTTTTTTTTTTTTTTGTCTTTTGTCTTTTTTGTTGTTGCTATTTCTTGGGCCGCTCCCGCGGCATATGGAAGTTCCCAGGCTAGGGGTTGAATCGGAGCTGTAGCCACCAGCCTACGCCAGAGCCACAGCAACTCGGGATCCAAACCACGGTCTGCGACCTACACCACAGCTCACGGCAACGCCGGATCGTTAACCCACTGAGCAAGGGCAGGGACCGAACCCGCAACCTCATGGTTCCTAGTCGGATTCGTTAACCACTGCGCCACGACGGGAACTCCCCAAGGGTTCTTTTAATTGCAGACACTTCCTTTCCTTTTTGGGTTCAAATTCATGGCAGCAAGTGTGTTTTCAGTTGTAGACCTTGGCTGCCCTCAGGGAACTTAGGAAAGTGAGAAACGTGATGCTAGAGAGGATCAGCCTAGGCAAAGTGCAAGGCAACATGGCTGGAAATTCAAAGACAGAGGAGGGATGGATGCAGGTTGGTTAGTTGGAAAAGGCCTGCTGATGGGCAGGGCCATTTCAGGACACGGCTGTCTGATTATCAGTCTGGTTGACTTATCATAGTCTAGCAGTGGGCCTCATCTGATTTTGTTTGATAAGTATATAAAATCAGAATGCCAATTTAGCTTACAAAGAGAAAAATGTCTTTCAGGTGGATCTGAATCTTGGCGTCAAGATGTCCCAGCACATTATGTCCTACAGACAGAGTGCCAGGTGTTTGGGGAGCATAGAGTTTTTGCAAAGAATGGTCAGACGACTTGAAAGCTTAAGGGCAGCAGGCTGGATAGCCGAACTCACCCATCTCCACAGTAGGGATGACCTTGACCATGGAGACTTAATATCCCAAGTCTGTGGGCCAAGACCCCCTTCCCTCTAATCTAATAGTGCTCAGATATGCATGGTCTGCTTGAGCCTTAGTAACCCCACCTTTCCCCGCCTTTGACCTTCCCTTTAAGGGATGCTTTACCACCCTAATCTGCACAAGAATCACCTGCGGATCTTGTTAAGTACAGATTTGGATTTAGTAGCCTGGGGTGGGGCCGGAATGTTTGCAGTTTTAACGGATGCCAAAATGCTTTCAGTCTAGTATAATCTAGTCTTTTGGAGCCCTTTAAAATAATGTTTTTCTTATCTCTGCTCTAATCCCATTTGTTGGTAATTTATAGTTTAACATAGGATGGGTCATCTTTTGTTTTCGTCCCTAGTTGAGGAGGGGCCACTTGGTGGTAGCTCCTAAAGCAGCAGGAGGGACCTTCACTGGGGGGAAGCAGGGGAACCAAATTTTGGCGGCGTGAACTTTATGGTTTCTGACTTCTCCCCAGAGCCCCGGAGCTGCAGACCGACTGCTCTCCCTTCACTTTCACCTCAAGCTGGAAAACCTAGCTTCCCCTTTTGACAGAGAAGGGAAAACAAAACCTATAATTTTCTTTTTCTTTTTCTTTTTAGGGCCACACCATAGGCATGTGGAAGTTCCCAGGCTAGGAGTCATATCGGAGCTACAACTGCTAGCAAACGCCACAGTCACAGCAATGCTGGATCCCTGACCCACTGAGTGAGGCCAGGGATCAAACCCTCAACCTCATGGATACTGGTTGAGTTTATTTCCGCTTTGCCAGAACAGGAACTCTAATTTTTTTTTTTAAGGAAATGCTTTATAGGCCCTTCCTTCCTTCCTTTTTTCCCACAAGGAGGCATATGGAAATTCCCAGGCCAAGAGTCAAACTGGAGCCTCAGCTGCTGGCCTACACCTCAGCCACAGCAACATGGGATCTAAGCTGCATCTGTGACCTACACCACAGCTCATGGCAATGTCAGATCCTCAACCCACTAAGCAAGGCCAAGGATTGAACCCGCATCCTCATGGATACTAGTCAGGTTCCTAACCCGCTGAGCCACAATGAGAACTCCAAAACTTATGTAAGTTTTTGTGAAATGATTTAGCTTGCACTTTCAAAGCCAGTCCCCTCATAATTTTTACTGAAGAGTTGAAAAGAATAGGATCAGGGAATTAATCACAAGTATATTACTAACAGTGCTTTACATTTAAAAAATACCTGAGAGTTTTCCAAATCACTTGAATATCCACAATCTGTTTGATAATTTCAACATCCTTGGAAGGTAGAGCAGGCATTATTGTCCCTTTTTTCCTCCATTTTCTAGACAAAACAGCATCAGAGAAGTCAAATGATATATGCAGTTTCAATTAGCTACTAGGTGGTAAAGCTTGGGTTCGAAGCTTTTATTTTATTTATTTTATTTTTTAATTGAAATATAATTGACTTATAGTATTATATTAGTTTTGAAACAGAAGAGAAGGGGGCAGGGCACAACTTTTAAAAGAATGACAGAGAGTTCTTGTGGCACAGCGGAAACGAATCCAACTAGGAACCATGAGGTTAAGGGTTTGATCCCTGGCCTTGCTCAGTGGGTGAAGGATCCAGCCTTGCCACGAGCTGTGGTTTAGGTTGCAAACGTGGCACAGATCTGGCGCTGCTATGGATGTGGTGTAGGCCGGCAGCTGTAGCTCTGATTGGACCCCTAGCCTGGGAACTTCCATATGCCACAAGTGCGGCCCTAAAAAGCAAAAAATAAAAATAAGAGAATGACAGAGCCCCTGAGGATATGACAAAAACTGGTTAGAACCAACTAGGTCCAAGACGGTGGATGATTCAACTTCCCCTGGACCTTGAGCCTCTTCATATGCTCATTGTAACACATTAGCAGCTAATGGACATGCCCACAGGTGCCAGGACAGTTCTGAGGCTAACTATAAAAGGCCAAAAAGTAGGCAGTGGCCCAATTCCTGGAAATTCCTACCCCTTTTCTGAAATAGTTGGAATAATCCTCCCACCGCTAGCCTATGGAAATACCCAGCCCATAAAAACTAACCACCCCAGGAGTTCCCTGGTGGCTCAGCTGATTAACCATCTGGTATTGTCACTGCTGTGGTGTGGATTTGATCCCATCTACATGCTGCCAGTATGGCCCAAAAAAAAAAAAAAAAGACAATGAAGACAATGGGGTTGAGTCTGGGATTGGCATGTGCACACTGAGGTACATGGCCAATGGGACCTGCTGTCCTGTGCTAGAGTTCCTAGCACAGGAGCTCTACCTGATATTCTGTGGTAATATACAGGGGAAAAGAATCTAAAAATTGAATGGATGTGTGTATATGTATAACTGAATCACTTTGCCGTACGGCAGAAATGATCAGTCTTGTAAATCAACTATATCTAAATAAAACGTCAGAAGATGAAGAAAAAAAAAAGGTAATGGGGTCGAGTCCCAGTCTGGGTTTTGGCTGGGTTCCAGCCCCATCTGAGTCACTTTTAGGTGTACAACAAAGTGACTCAATATATTTTTCCATTACAAAATGACCACCGTGATGAGTGACCATCTATCCCCAAAGTGATTCACTTATTGTCTGCATTTCCCTTGCTGGACTTTACATCCCTGTGACTTATTTATTTTATAACTGGAAGTTTGTGGCTCTAAGTCTCTCACCTGTTTCCCTCATCCCTCCACCTACCCCCCCCCCCCCCCCCCCGCAGCCACCAGTTTGTTCTCTGTATCTGAGTCTGGGTTCAAAGCTTTTAAATATTCCGCAGGCATTCACGTGTACTATCAGCCCCCTGACATGCACACCGCATTTGCCCACAAAATGATTCAAAAGTACCAAGGACCCAGAGCCAGGAGGAGCCTTGGGACTCAGATCCATATTTTCCCTCTTAGCCTGGGCTGCATGTCTTCCTGACTTTTACCTAAAATTCCAGCAGTTGCTGCTTCTCCCTCCATGTTTCCTATGATTTGACCCTGCCCATTTTTTTTGGACACACCCCGGGCCAGGGATCAAACTTGTGCCACAGCAGTGACCCGAGCCGCTATAGTGACAACACAGGATCTTTAATCCACCGAACCACCAGGGAACTCCTGATCCTGCTCATTCCTACTGCCACTGTCCCCACCCAGGCTTTCCTCATCACTCCCTTGAATTTTTACCACAGCATCACTCTAGGTTATTAAAACTAGTATAAACACGGATGGAGCCCTACTATGTGCCAGGCCTTGTGCCAAGTTCTGAGGGTAGGGATGAAGGCGTCCTGGCTCCTGCCCTCCAGGACCTTCCTGGAGACACCAAGACCTGGAACTGTCACTGTAACAGGACAGTGGGGAGGTGAGAGACCTGCCTGGGGGCTGGGTGATGGCAGGTTGTTCCTTGCCTTTGGTCTCTGGCCTTCTTGTTCTCTCCCTGACGGGCACTCAGTGTTCTGTGTGTGCCCTTGTCAAGATCCTTACCTAATTTCACAGTCCCAAGACTTCAGCTTGGCATTTATCGTTATTATTATTATCTTCTATTGAGGTAGAGTTTGTTTATTTATTTATTTTTGTCTTTTTAGGGCCACCCCTGCGGCATATGGAGGTTCCCAGGCTAGGGATCCAAATGGAGCTATTGCTGGCCTACGCCAGAGCCACAGCAATGCCAGAACTGAGCTGCATCTGTGACCTACACCACAGCTCACAGCAACGCCGGATCCTTAACCCACTTAGCGAGGCCAGGGATCGAACCTGCCACCTCATGCTTCCTAGTCGGATTTGTTTCTGCTGAGCCATGACAGGAACTTCTATTTATTTATTTCTTTCCTTTTTTTTTTTTTTTTTTGCTGCTCTTTGGCATTAGAAATTAAGTCATAACAACTCTTCCTATGGCCGAACCTGTGGCACATGGAGGTTCCCAGGTTAGGTGTCCAATCGGAGCCGCAGCTGCCAGCCACAGCAACACTGGACTGAGCCACATCTGCAACCTATGCCACAGCTTGCAACAATGCTGGATCCTTAACCCATGGAGCAAGGCTGGGGATCGAATCCGCAACCTCATGGTTCCTAGCTGGATTTGTTTCTGCTGTGCAACGATGGGAACTCCTCAGCTTGGCATTTATTACACTCCATTATCGGGCCCCTGCACTCTACCGTTCCTCATCGCCACTCTTCGTGCCTCTCACAACTTCCTCCTGATTGGCCCAGGCACTTACTGTTGCAAATTTCTATGATCTAGTAAAAAAATCATAATAATAATAGTCCTACTTATTGCTTGACTGTGGTGTCACTCTACTAAACACTTTTTCATGTTATTTCATGAAATCCTCTAGCTCAGGGTGGTATGTAAGCCTCGTCCTCATTTTGAGAGAAACAAGGTTCAGAGAGACTAAGTAACTGGCTCAAGTCACACAGCCAGAGCATGGCTGAGGAGAACTCAGCCTCTCAGGTCCAACCCCAAGTCAGCCCACTCTTGCCCTCTACCCCGCTCAGATGAGTGGAAAATGGGGTATATAGGGGTTAGTAAATTTGTCTCCTCACTCTCTGCTCCCAGACCTGAAATACTCTTCCTCCTTCAGGGATCTCAGTGGCACGCTCCCCTCAGGACCCCCTGGGGGCTCTCTCTCACCTTGATTTCCCTTCAGCGGCTTGCTTCCTTTACACTGCGTGATCATGGATTACTTAAGCTCCCATTGCCTTGGAATTGTTCTCTCGTGGTTTCGTGGGGGTGCATCAGAGCCTGGCTACAAACTACTCTCAGACTTGAGAGACAGCCAACAGCCATAATAATAACTACCAACGCTGCTGAGAGTGGAGACGTCATTCAGAACACCAGCCGGAGCATCAAGAAGGCCTCGCCGTATAATTAGTACGGTGGTAACTCTGGGCTACAGCTTCTCCTCTGAAAGTGCAGGGGCTCCATCTAGATGGTCTTGGTCTTTCTCAAGAAATATTTGTGGTTCTGCGTTTGTTTGTTTGCTTTTAAAAAGGAGTTCCTGTTGTGGCTCAGAGGTAATGAACCCAGATAGTATCCATGAGGTTGTGGGTTTGATCCCTGGCCTTGCTCAGTGGGTTCAGGACCCAGCCTTGCTGTGAGCTGCAGTGTAGGCTGCCGACGCAATGTAAGACCTGGTGGATCTGGCGTTGCTGCGGCTGTGGTGTAGGCCAGCAGCTGCAGCTCCCACTCAACCCCATAAGCTGCAAGTGCAGCCCTAAAGAAAAAAAAAAAGAAAGAAAAAAAAGAAATATGTGTTTTCTTTTCTTTTTTTGGCCACCCCATGGCATATGGAGTTCCTGGGCCAGGGATCAGATCTGAGCGGCAGTTGCAACCTATCCCGCAGCTGGGCCAATGCTGGATCCTTAACCCACTGGGCTGGGCCGGGATCGAACCTGTGTCCCAGTGCTACAGAAATGCCACCAATTCTGTTGTGTCACTGGGGAACTCCAAGAAATTTTTGCCGTACTCCCCTCATGCACCAGAAGTCCTTAGGAATAAAATAGACAAAACTCCTTGCTTTCATTCTATTAGAAGGAGACAATAAACAAAGTAAATACTTGAAGTATATATTATGTCAGAGAGTGATGTGTGAAATATAAAGCAGGGAAGGGGGAAAGGAAATGCCAAAGAGTGACATTATCTGACTTACACTTTAAAAGGCTCCCCAGTTGTTGGAGGAGAATAGACAGTAATAGGATAAGCCAGTGAGTGGGAGACCAATTAGGAGGTAATTGCCGAGATCCAGATGAGGGCGGGTGCTGTGGCTTGGACAAGGAGTTGTGGTTAAAAGTGGTCAGATTTGGGATATTTTTTGAAGGTAAAGCCCAGAGCAATTTACTGAAGGATTATATGTGGAGCCAATTTAAGGACGTCTCCAAGGTTGCTGACTTGGAAGAAACACCTGAAAGATGGAGTCCTCATTGGCTAAGGGGAGAAAGACGATGAAAAGGAAGTGGTTTTGTTTTTCCTAGAGATTTTCTTTTTTCTTTTTCTTTTTTCTGTCTTTTTAGGGTCACTCCTGTGGCATATGGAAGTTCCCAGGCTAGGGGTTGAATCAGAGCTGCAGCTGCCGGCCTACACCACAGCCACAGCAACACCAGATCCGAACCGCATCTGCTACCTACACCACAGTTCACGGCAACTCCAGATCCTTAACCCACTGAGCAAGGCCAGGGCTCAAACCTGCGTCCTCATGGATACTCGTCAGATTCATTTCCACTGATCCATGATGGGACCTCCAATAATGCATCCTTGAATTGGTTTCCCTTTCCTCTCTCTTTCTCTTACCCTGTCCCTCATTTCTGCTCTCTAGAATTTTATTCCTTTATAAACTCCCTACCTGCAAACCTTTTATGAAGGTTCTAAGACAGTGGCATTTAACACAATGAGACTGAATGAAATCACCAACGGATTAATGAAGACTGGGAACAGATTCAAGGACGAAGCCCTAGGACCCTCCAACGCTTGGAGGTGAAGGAGGTAAGGAGGGCCTAGCAAAGGAGATGCCGAGAAAGAATCGAGCGACCCTAGCGTCATGGAAGCCAACGGAAAAATGTATTTCAAGGAAGAAGGAATGATCAGCTGATTCTTGCTGAGCAGTCCAGTAAGCTGAGGACAAAATCATGACCATTAGGAGGGACCTAGTTGACTTTAACAGAGAACAGTTTGGGTGGAGCCAATGGAGTGATTGAAACGGGTTTGTGAGAGAAGCTGGAAGAGAAGGAGGGTCAAGAGAGACTTTTTTTTGGATAGGAGAAATTATAGCATATTTATATATATTTACATGCTGATGGCAAATGATTCAGCAAAGAAGGAAAACAGATGATGCAGGAGAAAGGAGGGAGCAGGACGGGAGGGAGGAGGGGATGGGATCAGTGGCCTGGGCAGGTGTTTGCCTTAGATAGGCGCGAACGTCGGCTTATCCCCATACTGCAGGCAGGAAAGCAGGGTCTGTGGCAAATGCTCACATCCCACGATTGTGTGAATTGCAAGAGGTCACGAAGACTTTGAGTCTGGGAGTTCCCTAGTGGTGCAGCAGGTTAAGGATCTGGCATTGTCACTGCTGTGGCTCAGGTCACTGTTATGGCAAGTGTTCCATCCCTGGCCTGGGAACTTCCACATGCTATGGGGCACGGCCAGCATGCAGAAAAAGGGGGTGGGGAAGAAAAAGACTTTGAGTCTTTGCTTTCCACCAACCATCTCCATTTTCAGAGAAGATGTGACTTGTTACAGACATGTCACTGATTAGAAGCCAAGGCTCCTCTGCCCCTCCCCCACCCTACACCTCACCAGCACCTTCAGGCAGAATCCTGACCATACCCTGTCCCTTCCCCCCTGTGCTCTGGGTAGTGGACATTAGTGAACTCCAGGAAGGACATTAGATAGGGGACCGGAGAAATGGGCAAGTTTCAGAATAGGACAAACAAGCCATGGGTGGAGTTAATCTGAAGGTCTATTGATGAGTTCAAGGGATTTCCCTAGATGTATTTTGTTTTGTTTTCTTCTTTTTAGGGATGCACCTGCAGCGTATGGAAATTCCCAGGCTAGAGGTAGAGTCAGAGCTGCAGCTGCTGGCCTACACCACAGCCACAGCAGCACTGCACCCAAGACAAATCTGCAAACTATGCCGTAGCTAGAGACAATGCTGGATCCTTAACCCACTGAGGGAGGTCAGGGATCGAACCTTCATCCTCATGGATACAAGTTGGGTCCTTAACCTACTGAGCCACAGTGGGAACTCCCAAATCTTTTTTTTTTTTTTTCAATTGTGCCCACAGCATACAGAAGTTCCCAGGCCAAGGATCAAACACTTGCCACAACAGTGACCTGAGCCACAGCAGTGACAACACTGGATCCTGAACCCACTAGGCCACCAGGGAACTCCAAATTTGTACAGTCTTATAAGAATAAACTCTTTACGTATTTAGCTATGACTTCAGGCCCACTGGCCAGGCTCCTGTAACCCAGTTATCTCAGTCCTGGACTGAGAAGGGGTGTGCAGTATGGGGCAACTGTGTCTGTAATCACTGCAAAGATAGCTCCCTGAGTGTGGATTCAAAAATATAAATTATGAACTGCTCTTAGGCACAAATTATTCCCATGTGAGCTTGCTGAGCGTGATCCACTTATCTCTAGGGCCAATCGCTAGTTAAATCCTGCCCAAGTAGCTGAAAGCCTGTTTGTTTTATGACAAAGAGGGGGAAGGGGCCCTGCTGCAATTCAGGGCCAGGATAGAACCTCAGGCCAATGCTCTATTATGTCTGTTCGGGGAACCCTTCACATTGGCTCCGTTTGTGACGCCTCTCTTCACCCTCCCTCCCCAACAGTATCCGAAGAGACACACTGGCCCCAGTTCCAACTTCCATCCCTCGGGTATGGAGGGCAGGCCAAGGGGACCAGGAGCTGGATGTCACCCAGAGATAACCCAGGGCTGCTTCTCCAAAGAAACGATCGGGAGCTCTTCACTTCTGTTGCCCTTTGCAGCTGTTTCAAAGCACCTGCAGTATCTGTGATTTCATGGAATCCTCCCTGCGACCGGGAGGGAGGGGCAGCAGGTTTTATTATCACCGTGGTGCAGCCCAAGAGACTGCGGCTCCACGAGGAAGCAGGACTCTGTCCGGGTCACATGGTTAATAAGCAGTTGAACTGGGACTCAAGGCCAGGTCTCCTGACCATGACTCGGACACCCGGGTAGCAGGAAGTCTCAGCAAACCCCCCTGTCTCCCGCCACTTCTCAGAGGGAGGGGCGGCCTTCCCTCCCAGGACCAGACACTTGCTGTGAGCCCAGCTCTGCCCTCAGTGGCTGTGTGACCTTGGGCAAGTTGTTTGAGGGTCTCTGTGCCTCTTTACTCCTGTGTAACATGAGCAGAATAATAATACCAGAGTCCCCATACAGTGTTGTTTTTGTTTTGTTTTAAACTTAGCCTCCTGGATCATCCCAGAAATTGGCCAATGTTACTCTTCGTTATTTATTTTATTTTATTTATTTTAAGGTCCACAGGTGCAGCATATGGAAGTTCTCACGCTAGGGGTTGAATGGGAGCTATCGCTGCAAGCCTATGGCACAGCCACAGCCACAGCCACGCCAGATCCTTAACCCACTGAGCAAGGTCAAGGATCAAACCCGCATCTTTGGAGTTCCCTTCATGGCTCAGTGGTTAATGAACCCAATTAGGATCCATGAGGATTGGGGTTCAATCCCTGGCCTCGCTCAACAGGTTAAGAATCTGGTGTTGCTGTGAGCTGTGGTGTAGGTTGCAGATGAGGCTCGGATCTGACATTGCTGTGGCTGTGGTGTAGGCTAGCAGCTGTAAGCTCTGATTAGACCCCTAGTCTCAGAACCTCCACATGCCATGAGTGTGGCCCTAAAAAGCAAAAAAAAAAAAAAAAAAAACCTTATTCTCATGGATACTAGTCAGGTTCGTTTCTGCTGAGCCACAACAGGAACTTCCTACTTTGTTTTATTTTTTTCCTTGGCCATGCCTATGGCATGTGCAAATCTTCAGGCCAGGGACTGAATTCCCACCAGAGAAACCTGAGCCACAGCAGTGACAATGCCGTCTCCTTAACCCACTGAGACACCAGGGAACTCCCCCATAGAGCGTCCTGAAAGGAGGAAATGAGATGTTACAGCAAGAGCAAAACACACCGTCTGGGTGAGCGCAAGACATGGGGAAGTGTTACAGCCCCCACCCCCCAAAGTCTTTTCCTCTGAGGCACGACCTAAAGGCTGCATTTAAGAATCCTGCACAGGGCTCGCTGCTTACCTTCCTCCTCCCCTGCCCTTCCCTCCCTCCCTCTCTTAGTCTGTGATAATGCTTCCTCCCATTTGTCCAGCTCTTTTTAACTTTTCAAAGTGCTTTCTCTCCCAGCACCTCTTGAGATCCTCCTGACAACCCCGTAGATAACAGAACCTGAAATCTTCACTCCCTTCTTACAGATAAGGGGGGACCAAGGTAAGGGAGGCCAACCAGCTGCTCTGAGCCAACGCTTCCGTGAGCCCCGGAGCTGGGACTCTCCCTGATGTAGTTATCACTCCAGGTTCCGGGAAATCTTTTGTTGTGTGGGTTTCCTTTTCTGCCTCTGAAAGCCGCGGGAGGAGACCTAATTGAATCTCTTCGAGCTCAGGCTTACCTTTCAGAAGGAAGAGCGTGGAGAGCAAAGTGGTGGAGAGAACCACCCCCAGGCCACCCTGCCTCCCTGCACTTCAAGACCTGGGCTTGGGAGCTGGGAAGGCAGCTCCGGGTAAGGAGCAAATTCCAGCTGACTCACCAGGCGGGTAAGAGTTGAAAAGGTCAAAGGGTGCTGCTCTCGCCTGAGACTCCAGCATCAGCTCTGCCACTTGATATCTGAGGACACCTTGAATAAGCCAAGGTGCGCCCCAGTTTCCTCATCTGTAACAGGAAGACGGGATTTAGATAATGTTTCAGCGGCTCTCGTGAGAACCTGAAAGGGATTTGCTTGAGGACAGCGGCGGTATTTCTTTTCTTTGGCCGCGCCTGTGGCATGCGCAAGTTCCCGGGCCAGGGGTCAAGCTGGCACCACAGCAGCGATCTGAACCATGGCAGTGACAAGGCTGGATCCCCAATGCAATCTGCTGAGCCACCAGGGAACACCTACGATTTTTTAAAAAAACTTTTTTAGGATGAAAGTTTTCAAGCAAATTCAACATCAACAACAACACTATTGTGAATGAACCCCACAAGGATCTATTGCCTCGCTTCAATCATCAGCATTCTGTCTTTCTCTGTCCCCTGCCATCTCTACCTCCATAGCCCACCCACTTGATGGTTATTTTGTAGAGTTCTTTCTTTCTTTTTTTTTTCCAGGTGGAATTAACAAACACGGAAATGCAGCAATCTTACGTGGACCACACTGATAAATGGATCTGCCCCTGTAAGCTATATCTCTATCATGGCATAGACTATTTCCACTTTCCTGAAAGTTCTCTAGTGTCCATCCTGGGTAAACATCACACATGAGTGTGGCACATGGGGTTGGCAAATGCTCTCTTTTCGGGGCCGGCTAGGTCAGAGTCAGATCTGCTGTCTTAAACTGTTATCCTGCTTCCTGTTTCCATCCACTCCTGTCAGCCGTGTGTCCCTGGAGGTCATGGGCTTCTGGTGCATGTGATCAGGGCCCACTTCTCAAGTGAGGAAGACTGGCTACACACTCTTAGAAGCTCTCTTTTGTTTTTCCGATATATTTATTCTTCCTTGGGTTTTTTCTTTTGTTCGCTTCCATTTTTCACTCCTGAAAGCACTCATAAGTGCCTTCTCACACCTGCTGCTTCTCTCCTTTAGAACATCCTCACTTTTCTGTGTTCAGCCCATCTTCTCTGCTCACTGTCCTTCGTCTTTTCAGTTTGTTTGTACTCTGGACACTTGATACTGAGCCATAACTTCAGGGTCTAGCCCAAGGCATTTGGTCAACAGTGAGAGAGGGAATGAATATGCAAAGGGCCATGTGCTCCAGAAACACCTGAGTCTTGTACCTGTAACACGGTCCACTAAGCAAGCCCAACCTGCCAGGCCTGCCACTTCTGGATCACATCTTCCTCTCTGCACTGAGCACAAGGCTATTTGCTATTTATCTGCCCCTTTGGAAGCCACGGCATTTGAAAGGAAGGAGTCTGACTTCCTGGCAAAATGTGACCCAAAGGATCATCCTCCTCCCTCCCCCCATCATTTAAAAACAAAACAAAACAAAAATCCCAGAGCAAGCTGGGCTATCAGAGATACTTCCTGTTTTCCTCTCTTGAAAGCATCCTGGATAGATGAAACTGAGGGATCAAAGGGACTGTCTGCCTCTGGGGCCTGGGGACTGGCAGAATGGCTTTTAACCCTCTGTTGTCTCCTACTGTGAGTGGCACAGGCAATTTGTGTCTTCTATTTCCTGGGAAGATATAACATCTTGAGGGCAAGGGTCTCGTTAGTCATTCGTCAAACATTACTATACCCTACCAAATGCCAAGCTTTGCTTGAGCATCTGGGGGTCCAGGGCCGAATACGACACAGTCCCTGGCCTCTTTCATATAACAGCAACAAGACCACCAGTGCTACCATGATTAAGCACTTTCTCCATGTCAGGCACTCACCACGTGGTTTTCATACATTTCCTCACAACAAGGTTGTGGGGTGTTATTATGCCCATTTTACAGATAAGGAAAGCGAAGCTTATGGAGGTTAAATCGCCTGTCTTGGGTACATGACTAGCAGATGTCACACTGGGGTTAGAGTCCAGCGGTCTGACGCTTGAACTCACCCTCTTCGTGGCTGCACTACGTCTGCCCCTTGGAGAACTTACCGCCCTGTCTGCAACATGGTAGTTACTCATTGCTAGTAATTTCTGCAAATGCAGTTTATTTCTGGGCTCAGTCAGGTGGCTTCTGATACCAGGTTTCTTTGAATTCCACTTCTTGTTAATGTACTATTTTGGGGATGAGTCAACTTGCAGCCCCCAAGGTCTGGAAATAAGCCTGAGAAACCAAGAGGCCACGTTTGGCCCTGGTTGTGGAACAAAGAGCATGTCAAGCTCTTGCTTGCCTCTGCTCCCCCATGTCTGGAACAGATCAGTCCCCTCAGCATTGTTTTTTAGTGGCGGGTGCATTTCCTCCATATCCTTAAAAGAAACCTGAGGTGATGCTGACAGGTAGCAACCAAGCGAACATATACATATACAGAGCAATTATTCTGGGCTTTTGCTTATACCATCTTTTGCATCCTCGCAACAATTGTTTTGTTTTGTTTCTATTTCTGGGGAGGCTCAGAGTGGTTAGTTAATATATCCAAAATCACACAGCAAGAAAGAGCCAGGATTTGATCCTAGGTTTGACTAACTCCAAAACCTACACTTTAATCATTCTGTCTCCCTGATGCTGAAACTTGGCAGAGGGAGGAAGGAACTCCCTTCCTGCTGAGATTCCTGACAAACCATAAGTGGCAGGTGAAGATACCAAGTAACCCTGAGATCCGTTGGTTAGGGATGCCTGGCACAAAAGGATCTTAAGATGCTTCCAACTCTGCAATTCTATCTCTTTAAGACCCAGAACTCCCATGCCAAGCCTACACCATGATCCTCAGAGATTTCAGGGGTGGGGAAGCTGGATTGAACGTGCTGACATACAACAAGCAAAAAAAAGAGCTCAGCATTTTTGCCTCGCCTCAGTGGCTCCGGCCCTTTTTCCCCCCCTTGCTCTCATTTATTTATTACTATGCTATTCCCTGGCCCTGCTGCTGTGTCAATACTGATAAAAGCAAATCGCCCCACAAAACAGGTGCAGCTGGAGCTGCCCCTTGGACAGCTGCCAGGGAATGTGATCGCTCAGCTGGGGTGACCTGCCCCTACCCAACCCCCTTCTCGGGTTCCAGCCCAGGGCATGTGTCCTTGGGCAGTTAATGTCGGTCTGCGGTCTGAGCGTTCAGAGCCTGGCATCTCAGCTGGCATCGTGGACTGAAGCTGGAGGGTGTTTTGCGGGTGGGGTGGGTGTGTGCAGGGCAGAGGGAACCTCCTAGAGTTATCTACCGATTTGTTTCCTCTTTCGGTTTCTTCCAACAAATTCATATGGTAATACTATGTCACCCAGTCCCTCCTGCTACTATTTGAAAATGTCTCCTAAGAATATCACTGCCTGATTTTTCCAGGTAAGAAATATTTTTTCCCAGACCTTCCCATTTCCAAATTCACACATACACTTGCAATTTCATGGCCCCAAAGACATTTTCTGAGTAACCTCCCAGGGTTTAGCTGAGAGTTCACCTAAATAAACATTTTGCAAGCCAACCCTGTTATCCAGAATACATTTTGGTGCTACCAAGCCATGTGACTTTGACTCCTTTGAAAAAGATTATATTTCATCCCCCCTCCCCCATTCCTGTGTTTTGTCCGTAAGCATCCTTTTCCCCACTTCCCTAGGGCACCCGCCTTTCCGGAAATGCCTGAGCCCAGCGGGCAGCCTCCACATCCCAGGGAGGTAGAACTGGGGCAAAAAGGCGGTGGCAGCACACCCGGGCCTGGGGGCCTGGGACTGGCGTTGGGGCCAGAGCTGGAGCCTTAGCCGCCAGGCGGCTGGGCTGCCGCAGAGACGCGCAGCTCGGGGAGGGGAGGAGGGTGCTATGCAAATGAGGCTGCGGCGTGCGCCCCGCCCCCTTACCCAGGGGCCCTCGGGTTGCCAAAACAGACCATTCCCCAGAACAGTCGCCTAGAAACGGGCGCTGTCATAGCAGCCTCTCTAGCGGCGAGCCAGCCGCGCTGCCAGGAGGAGCTGGGTCAGGGTGTTCAGACCTCCTCAGCATCCCCTCTCCGCCGAGTCTCTACCTCAGGGAAGGGAGTGGTGCCTTGGGCCTCTCCTTGGAGCAGGGGAGGGCACTAATTGGATTGGAACACTGCAGAAACACATCAGCTGCTTCTCCCTGGGGGAAAGGGGTGGGGGTTGGGGGGAGGCTGCAGACAGTCTTTGTGATGTCGGCTCTCAGCCTCACCCTCCCGGCCGCCACGCCCTGACCTCGTCCTCACCAGCCTCTGCCCACCCTAGGACACAATAGCAAGCTCTTTGTGGCGTGGAGGGTTAGACATCCATCAAATAATGGCCAAAATGAAATCCAGCCGTGATAGGAGTTTCTGTGTGGAGCAGAGGTTAAGGACCTGGCATGATCACTGCAGCGACTGGGACGTGGCTTTGGCGTGGGTTTGATCCCTGGCCTGGGAACTTCTGCATGCTGTGGAGTCGGCAAAAAAAGACAAGACAAGAAATCCAGCCATGATAAGGAGGGGTACACGATGCAATTGGAATTCACCATTTGGGATCTGACCTGCTTTGGACGGGTCTGGGAGAATGCAGGTTTGTTGCTGCTCCCAAGCCTGTACCTTAGTGACTTTGTTCCTCAATGTGCCCCTTCTCAGCAGCCTTCCCTCATCTGGCCCAGCCTATGCTGACCTGGCTGTTCTGAACCCTGGGAGCAGTGACTTTTTCCTGCCATTTCCTTTCCATTTGGCACCAAGAGAGCTCCTTGTCATTTAAGTCTGCTTCTTGCCTCTTATCAATTAAACTACAGAATAAGCTTCTAAGATGCAGAACCCATGTAATTCTGTGATGCCACACCTTGACCATGCAGAACAAGACATATTTTTACAGATCCCTTTGAATTTAAGTGCCAGTGAGCTTTATCATCCTGGGAGGCCTCTAAGGTTGCCTTTGCAGTAACCATTTAAGATTGCCTTTAGAGGAGTTCCCGTCGTGGCACAGTGGTTAACGAATCCGACTAGGAACCATGAGGTTGCGGGTTCAATCCCTGCCCTTGCTCAGTGGGTTAACGATCTGGCGTTGCCGTGACCTGAGGTGTAGGTCACGGACACGGCTTGGATCCTGCGTTGCTGTGGCTCTGGCATAGGCTGGTGGCTACAGCTCTGATTAGACCCCTAGCCTGGGAACCTCCATATGCCGCGGGAGCGGCCCAAGAAATAGCGAAAAGACAAAAAAAAAAGATTGCCTTTAGAGAATACTAACACCTCACAAAACTCTGGGATTGCAGAGGGGAGGCGATCCAGTGACAGTGAGCCAAGAGGTGGGCTGTAAAGTGGTGACTCAGGACACAGCCTTCCACACGGTCCAGACGCTGTAAGCCATGATCAGAGGTGCTGTGTGAGCACATGTCTCTGTGGAGATGGGAGGACAGTTCTGTGCCTCTCTTCTGGGCAAGGGAGTCTTCTCCCTTCAAAATCCGCAAGAGGCCTTATGGACTCAAGAATCAAATCTTCAGGAGTTCCCATCATGGCTCAGCAGTTAATGAACCTGACCAGGATCCACGAGGATGCAGCTTCGATCCCTGGCCTTGCTCAGTGGGTTAAGGATCTGGTATTGCCGTGAGCTGTGGTATACGTAGGTCGCAGATGTGGCTCAGATCTGGCATTGCTGTGGCTGTGGCATAGACCAGTTGCTATAGCTCCGATTTGACCTCTAGTCTGGGAACCTCCATATGCTGAGGGTGTGGCCCTAAAAAGACCCCCCAAAAAAAAAAAAATCCCACTTCTCAAAGTAAAGGCCAGAAAGGTGCTTTCTTAGACTCCCTTGCAGCTAAGATATAGGCATGTGACCTATGTTCCACCAATCAGATGCAACAACCTGAGACTTTGGACGAGAGAAACTGAGGAAGAAGGCATCCTAGAGAAGGGGGCCAGGGAGGTACCTGGCCGTTAGAGCAACACAGGAGATGTTTGGAGATCCAGGTTTTGCTATTGTTGAAGGGAGTGAGGTGAGGCAAGTTGTAGAATTTGTGCTGATTGATAGCTGCCATGGTGACTTTGCTGGAAAAGTACCTTTGGTCTGGGTGTCAGCTTTCAATACAACACTTTTGTAACAATCATCCCTTCTGGATTCTGTGAGCCTCTTTTTTTTTTTTTTTTTTTGTCTTTAGGGCTGCAACTGCAGCATATGGAGGTTCCCAGGCTAAGGGTCAAATCGGAGCTGTAGCTGCCAGCCTATGAGCCACAGCAACGCAGGATCCGAGCTGTGTCTATGACCTATACCAGAACTCATGGAAACACTGGATCCTTAACCCACTGAGCAAGGCCAGGGATTGAACCTGCATCCTCAAGTATTCCAGTAGGGTTCATCTGAGCCACAACGTAAACTCCCTCTTGTTTTCTTTATGGCCTCCCCTGCAGCATATGGAAGTTCCCAGGCCAGGTATTGAATTGGCGATGCCAGATCCTTTAACCTACTGAGCCACAGCGAGAACTCCTTAATATTTTAAAATAAGTTCCTTTTCTGTTAAAGTGGATTCCGTTGTTTGCAACTAAGAACTCTGATACAGATGAATGGACAGATAGATGAGTAGGTGGGTGGAATGGTGGGCAGATACCAAGATATTGGAGATGGGACTAAAGGCTATTTTGTCTTTCTGGTTCTCTTATTTTCTTCCTCTTTTTTTTTTTTTTTTTTTTTAAACAATGAAAGAATGCTGCTTGTATCATCATAAAAGAGCTGTCATAAACCCAGACCTAGAAGATCTCAAAGTCCAGCAGCAGATCAGCACAGGGAAGATAGAAGCCAACTCTGAACAGCAGGGCTTCCAAGCCAGTATGAGCTACGGAGAGGCCATGACTCTGAACTCAGATCCCGCTGTCTCAGCTAGCCTGCCCTGCCCACCAGCAGAAAGCCTGCCTTCTCTTTCCTTCCCCTGAACCCCACACCCAAGGCTGTGCCCACCACTCCAGGCATTTACTTGGCTCATCCTGCCTTGTGACATTGTTCCTATTGTTACCCAACAATCCTACTTCACCTTGAGCAGGGATGACACGCACCTTCATGACTCATCCCATAGTGCTCTGCCCTCTCTCAGCTCTGGACTTCCAGCGGCGCTGTCTGTCCCTCGGCTGTCGAGCACCAAACCTTGCTCTGCAGCTATTTTTCACATGGGCTGGTCCCATCACCCAGTGTAGACTCAGCTCCATGGAGGCTGAGATTGCAATTTATGCGATTTTGCAATCACCATTCCTAGCAGCTTTGCAGGATGTTGGATTTTTATGATATGACTATAGAAGATGAGAATCATGTGGTCTCCTTTTCGCTTTGATGACGTCTCCGTGGTAAAATAATAAGCGTTTTGGGGGGAGGGGGAGCTGCACCTGCAGTGTGCAGAAGAATCAAACCCATACTGCAGCAGCAATCCGAGACACAGCACTGACAACGCCAGATCCTTAACACTCTGCGCCACCAGGGAACTCCAGAATTATAAGATTTTTCGGGCAGACTCCTTTTTCCTTCCTTCCTCCCTCCATCCTTTCTTCCTTCCTTCATTTACCCATTGATTCAGCACTTAATAAATATGCATTATGTGTCAGGCACTGTGCCGAATACTAGAAATAAAAAGGCACGAAATCCTCTTAAGGTGTTCATAGTTTAACAGGAAGAAACAGATAGATAGGCAAACAAATGGGAAAAAAGTGGTAAAAGAGCTCTGATAGGCAAGTGGGGAAGAGCGTGGCTGGTTTAGGGGGTAGAACAGTCACTTCCACAGGAATCATATCAAGTGCTTATTCTAGGACAGCTCTGTCCTCAGTACTTAACGTGTTCATTCCTTTAGTTCTCGCAATAGCAGCAAGGCAAGTGCTATTATTCCTCCTAATTTACGCTGACAAAACTAAAGCCCAGATGGGGTTAATGTCTCATGGGATTGCACCCTGTGAGCTGCAGGGCTGGGATGGGCACCCGGGCCTCTCTGCTCTAATGTCAGCGAGGGCAACTCTCACGTGGTACTGCCCAGAGCGGATCCTGGAAAGGTGAGCAAGTGATCAGCAGTGTGCAGGGGAGGCCTCCACAGGCCAGGGCATGGAGTGGCTCGTGCCACTTCTGCTCCTCTGTTCAGCTGGGACACGGGTGCAGAGGAGCGCGGTGTGGTGTGGCACTCAGTGACGGATGAGAACCCACCTCCCCAACCTTGGACTTCAGTGGTTCCCTCTGTTTCCTAATGGGTCACAGACCTAACAGAACTGTGAGGTTGGCGGAATGGGTTTCTTTCATTAGCAGGGTTGGGGTAGACCCTTGGCTTTGGAGTCAGGGGTCCTGAGATCTTGTCCCAGTCCTGCTGCTGACTGGCTGCGTGACCTTGGGCAAGTCACTTGATGTCTCTGAATCTCACTTTTCTTGACTGTTGATTGAGGAGAATAACCTCAGTGTGGACATAAGATTAAATAAGATAATGCATATAGATCAGCTTTGAACAATGCCTGGCACGAAACAAGCTGGCCTGAAATAGCATCTATGTAAGCCTCAATCCATTTTTTACTAGTTCAAAACCTAAAAGCTCTGAGAGGAAAACATATCTGGCAGTGAAACTTGTCCTGAACAAGTGCAAAACCATTTAAGTCTTTCTTTAGCGGCACCTAGTGTGATGATCTGTGATCCATATACTTTACTGCAAAAATGTCAACGTTTTTGCATATAGGATGCTGCCGTATCCTGCTAGAGGCATAACAAAATGTACAGGTGATGTGTTGTTTCCTAAAATTAAAAAAAAAAAACAACAAAAAACGAGTTTCCGCTATAGCACAGCGGAAATGAATCCTACCAGTATCCATGAGGATGTATCTTTGATCCTTGACCTCACTCAGGATCCAGTGTTGCTGTGAGGATCCAGTGTTGCTGTGAGCTGTGGTGTGGGTCACAGATGCAGCTTGGTTCCTGAGTTGCTGTGGCTGTGGCGTAGGCCGGCATGTGTAGCTCTGATTCTACCCTGAGACTGGGAACCTTCATATGCCTCAGGTGTGGCCCTAAAAAGCAAAAACAAACAAGCAAAAAGCCTTGGAGTTCTCCTGTGGCACAGCAGGTTAAGGATCCAGCATTGTCACCACAGCAACTTTGGTTGCCACTGTGGCTTGACATCTCTGCCTTGGGAACTTCCACACGCCATGGATTGGAAAGGAAAAAAACAAAAACCAATCAAACAAAAAAACCTTTTGAATTACAAAGCACATCTGGAGTTTCTGTTATGGCTCAGTGGGTTAAGAACCCAACATAAGAGTTCACGTTATGGCTCAGCAGTAATGAATCCCACTAGTATCCATGAGGACACGGGTTGGATCCCTGGCCTCACTCTGTGGGTTAAGGATCCTGTGTTGCTGTGTCTGTGGTAATAGACTGGCAGTTGCAGCTCTGATTCTGTCTTTAGCCTAGGAACTTCCATATTGTACCCTAAAAAGAAAAAAAAAAAAAATCTGACCCAAAAGGCATCAGATAACAAGGTTTGGACCTGCATGATATCCCCTCTAGTCCACTCACTTCTGACCTACTTCTGAACCCCACCTGCTAAAAGGGCCCTCAGATACGGGCATCTAGAATCAACCTTTCTTTCCAGCAGAAGTACAGATCTATCCACAAACCCTTTAGGCCTGCAGACTTCCCTTCTTTGGCCAAGTTCCTTTGCTCCCAGCGATTCCTCCACTTTACTTCCCACCAATCCCATCGGATTTAGGTGCTCTGTTCTCCGGTTCCCTGGTAGAAAAAAGTTAGTCTTTGGAAATGTGTCCTTCTCTGACCTGCTCTGGCTGAGTGGTCTCTGCTAGTTGCTACCTGTCCACAGGCTGCAGAGTTATTGCTAGAGGTCTCAATTTGTGCTCCAAACACAGTCTGCTGAATGTGTAAGTAATGCCTACAGTTTAACTGCTTTGTTCCTTTCAAGTGCACTGAGGCTTTGGTCGCTTTTCCACTATGTATTTCCCCAGACTCAAGCCCCAAATACCAATTCCCCTTGTTTGTAGGATTGCAACCTTTTCTGAAGGGAAAAAGGAGAGCTTGGATTGGAGCAGGTTGGAAACCACCGAGTTGGGCTGTCAAGGCAGCGGTTGTCATTCCCCCTCCTGCAGAATGGGAGTCATGAGACCTGAGGTCAGGTTCCAGCCCCTCCCCGGCTGGCTGGATGATCTTGGGGGCAGCCCCGTGTGACTTGGAGAGCTTCGGTTTCCTGATCCTGGAGCAGAGATCATGGAAATTATTTGGCAGGGTTGTCAGGAAGATTCAATGAGAGGAGTTCCTGTCGTGGCACAATGGAAACGAATCTGACTAGGAACCATGAGGTTGTGGGTTTGATCCCTGGCCTCACCCAGTGGGTTAAGGATCTGGCGTTGCTGTGGCTCTGGCAGAGGCCGGCAGCAAGAGCTCCGATTAGACCCCTAGGCCGGAAACCTCCATATGCCACAGGCGCAACTCTAAAAAGACAAAAAAAAAAAAAAAAGAAGAAGAAGAAGAAGATTCAATGAGATAATGAAAGCGCTTTGAAAGCTGACGTGTTGCACAAAGGTAGGGATTGTTGTCATCTTCTCATCAAGTATTGTCAGCTTCTTAAGGGCAGGGACAGTATCTTCCATCTCATCTTCCCTCAGAGACCCTGCCACCTCCTGCCCTCAACACAGGACTGTGGAGATGACCTGGTAAAAGGGCTGCAAAGTGACCAGCGCAGCGGCTTAGTACTTAGCGGTCGCTTAACACATGGTAGCTACTCCGTGCGCATGTGCCGTTGAATGGACAGGTGGGACAGTGCAGAGGTTCAGAGCGTGGGTCCTCTCTCTGCCGTGTGCTCCAGTTTGGGAACAATAAGCACTAACCTCCCCTGGTGTCCTCGGCTATCACGCGTGGCCAATGAAAATAGTAGTTAGTTCATTAAGAGGCTGTGAGAACTGAAGGAGTTTCTCTATTTGTTTTTTTTCTTTTTGGCTGTGCCCCCAGCATGTGGAAGTTCCCAGGCCAGGGATCAAACCTGAGCCACAGCAGTGCCCCGAGCCGCTGCAGAGACAATGCCAGGTCCTTAACCTACTGAGCTGCCAGGAAACTCCTGAAGGTATTTAATCTATGCAGAGCCATGCACAAATGAAGCATGCCTATCAGCTGCTGTTAGTGTTTTACTATTATATCCTGAGGTGCTGTGAGAAGATCATGAGACAGGGAAGTAAGAAATATAGCTCCTGGATTTTGTTCGGAGGCAGATAGGCCTTCAAAGATGGTTAGGTGCTCAGGGCAGTTTCTCAGGGTCAACACAAATAACGGAGCTGTGAGTATTCTTGGGCGTCATTTCCCCCAGCTGTGGGCTAGATCCCTAGACCAGACATTGTTGGGTAAAAAGTGTGTGTATTTAACATTTGGATAAATATCACAGCTTTCCAACCTGCAGATGTTTCTGGTTGCATTCTGTCCCATCAGAGCAAGAGAGCCTGTTTCTTCTTACCACTCATATATATTTTTTTCTTTTTTGGCCATCCCGTGGCATATAGTGTTCTCAGGCCAGGGTCCGATCCAAGCTGTAGGAGCAACCTACATCACACCTGCAGCAATGCCAGATCTTTTAACCCACTATGCTGGGCCAGGGATCAAACCTGCATCCTGGCACTGCAGAGACGCCTCTGATCCTGGTGCGCCACAGTGGGAGCTCCACGCTGACATTTTTTTTTTTTTAAGGCTGAGTGTACGGCATACAGAAGTTCCCAGGCTAGAGGTCCAACCAGAGCTACAGCCACTGGCCTACACCACAGCTCACAGCAATGCCAGATCCTTAACTCATTGAGTGAGGCCAGGGATTGAACCAGCATCCTCACGGATACTAGTCTGGTTTGTCACCACTGAGCCACCACAGGAATTCTCAGCACCCACATTTTTAAGTGTAAATTTTATTACTTTTTGACTAGGTGGTATTTGCAGATGGCACAAACTTCACAGAGGTACCAAAGGGGCGTAACCGGGCAAAGCCTCCCTACCCCTGTCCCAACCACCTGAGTCCCCGCCCCAAAAACACAAACTTTGATCTCAACCTATCTGGTAAATGGTACCTTACTAAATAAATTTCACTGTGACTTTTATGGTGAAAACAAACCAGAATATATTTTGGAGTAGAACTTTGCATTTGAATGAACTTTAAGATAAAGCAGGAAACTTCAAAGGCATTTTATGTTCAAGGATGGGGCGGGGCGGGGAGCTGCTTCTGGCTCTGCCTCTTTCCTATTCTTGGGGGGAGAAAATTTGGTATACCTCTGATTTAGTCTATAAAGTTCAAGCTTGACAATGTCCCCCCAGTTGTTCTGGGGTTTTCCTCATTGCCCCAGTCAGCTGTTTAAAACCCATCCCTTATGCCTCTTTCTGCTCTTGACTTTGCCACCACATTGCTGCCTGACCTTGTGCCAATTGCCTCTGCTCTGGGCTTCAGTTTTCCTCCTTGTAAAAAGAAAGGGTTTGGACTAGGCCCATTCCAGGTGTAACATTCCTGAGCCAATCAACTAATTCATATTAAGGTGCAGATGACCGATAACAGCTTAATACATTACCTCTCCTGTGGGTGGGAGCATTTTAAGAGATGTAATTTCTCATCTCCAAAGAATGAATGTACCTGGTGCAACCTCGGGCCTGGTCATAGGTGAGTGGGGATGCTGTGGCGGTAGGGGCTCCTTTCCTGGCACTCCTTCAGTGGTCACTGGTGGGGAGAGGGGGGGCCACTGCTCCAGCCAGGGGTGGTGTCAGCCCTGAGGGGACGTGCCTGTTGGTTTCCCTCCAGAACTCACATCACACTTGTTTCTCTCTGGCACAGCCAAGAGCAGGGTTTTGTCATACAGAAAAATGCTTCATCAGGGAAACCCACGTGTGTGGCCTGGAAAAGTACCCCATTGCCTGGGGCAATGGGTGCAATGGGGGCGTTTAGCAGCCTGACTTCCAGGTCCACAGGTCAGTTCCCATCCGGGGGGAGCGAGGAGCCCTCCACCGGGGAGGTGGGGGGGGGGCGCATCTGCTTTCTGCCTGAGCAGGTGGTCCTACCACACCTGGATCCTAGACATCTGCTCTTCGCCCAGGGAGAAAGGCTGTGCCAAATGCTGTCTGGTTTCATTTTCTGTAGGAGGTCTGGTTTGGCTTCTGAATTCTCAGGGAGGGCGTGAGAGAGGAGGTGGCCCGTAGCCACCATAAGCCCATGAGCCGTGAGAGAAGCGTTTCTCTGGCTGGTGATGTCTAGGCCAGCTGGCCTCACAATGCACAGTTCTGTGGCCAGTCGTGTCTTCCTTTCCAGCCCCTCTCGGGGGGCCACATTGCCCCACCCACAGTCTGGGGCTCCCTTCAGTGGAGGCGGCCGCCAGAGTCAGTCTGTGCTCCGGCCAAAGCTGCAGTAGGCGGGACTGCAAACCAGGGGCCAGTGGTGCCCATGCTGTGTGAGGTGCTGAGTGGCTCAGACCAGGCCAGGCAGGGATGGACTGCCTCGCTCTCTGTCCAAGGCTCCACCATCACAACCCCTCCCCTTCTCTGGAGCAGGGTAACTTCTCCAGACCTGTTGATGCTTAACCCATGAGTCTCATTGTGGACACAGAGCTCTAGACGCTCCCTACCCAACATGTGTCTGTGGAGTTCCTGCCCTGATGCAGTGGGTTAAGAATCCCACTGCGGGGAGTTCTGGTGGGGCTCAGGGGGTTAAGAATCCGACTAGTATCCACGAGGATGCGGGTTTGATTCCTGGCCTTGCTCAGTGGGTTAAGGATCCTGTGTGGCCAACACCTGGAACGTAGAATTCTTTTTTTTCCTTTCTTTCTTTTTAAAGCCACACCTGAGGCATATGGGAGTTCCCAGGCTAGAAGTCAAATCAGAGCTGCAGCTGCTGGCCTACCCCACAGCCACAGCAATGACGGATCCAAGCCATGTCTGTTTCTGTGGCTCTGGCGTAGACTGGTGGCTACAGCTCTGATTCGACCCCTAGCCTGGGAACCTCCATATGCCTCGGGAGCGGACCTAGAAAAGGCAAAAAGATAAATAAATAAATAAATAAATTAATTAATTCAGCAAAACTTATGATACCTGGATGTCATCAATGCTGACAAGCCAGCTCGCTTCCAATTTTAATGTGAATTGTGTCATTTGTCCCTTTGATGTCCCTTTCTTTCTTTCTATTTTTGGCTGCACCAAAATATGGAAGTTCCCGGGCCAGGGATCGAACCTCACTGCAGTCGTGACCTGTGCCATAGCTACGGCAGTGGCAGATCCATAACCCATTGAGCCACATGTGAACTTCCTGTTTCATTTTTTTTATTACAGAGTAAGAGCTAGCCTACTACGGTGGAAAGTATGAGCTTTGGGGTCAGAGTCCCTGGACTAGAAGCTCAGGGTGGATAAGTTACTGAGCTTCTCTGAGACTCCATTTCCTCACCTGTAAAGTGAATCAATATCTGTGATCTCAGAGAGGGGGGACAATCATGTGACAACTAAAGGAAATGAACTTAGCGCTTGGTCCATCGAGGCACTCAGTGGAGAGAAGCTAATTTTAGCTCCATCACCCTCCCTGTCACGATATTTTATATATTTATTTATTTATTTTTCTTTTCTTTTTTACAGCCACACCTGCAGCATATGGAGGTTCCCAGGCTAGGGTTGAATTGGAGCTGCAGCCACCGGCCTATGCCACAGCCATAGCAGTGTGGGATCTGAGCTGCATCTGTGACCAACACCATAGCTCACAGCAACGCCAGATCTTTAATCCATTGAACAAGGTCCAGGATCGAACCCATATCCTCATGGATACTAGTCAGATTCCTTTCGGCTGCGCCACAATGGGAACTCCTCCTGGTTTGTTTTGTTTTTGACCACGCCCATGGCATGTGGAAGTTTCTGGGCCAAGGATCAAACTAGTGCCACAGCAATGACAACTTTGGATCTTTAACCAGCGAGGCCACCAGGGAACTCCAGAAGTTTTTGTTCAGTGGGTACAATTTCCACTGAGAAGGTGAGAGATTCTGGAGACAGATGGTGGTTGTACTTAATGCCACAGAACTACGTATGCCTGGAAATGGTTAAAAGGGTACATTTTATGTGTGGATGTTTCACCACAATTAAAAAAAAAAAAAAAAGGCAGAGCAGCAGGCTGTTCAGTGAAGGCCTGGCCTGGGGCAGGGGGTGGGGGGTGGGGGAGCTGGGTGGACAGCCGAGTCAGGATGGGCTGGAGAGCAGGCTGGCCTGCTCAGAACCAGAGAAGAAGGAAGAGGAGGTCAGCGTGCCCTAAGGAGCCTTGAAGTCCAGGCTGAGAATTTGGGATTTGAGATCCTCACTGAGTCACTCCTTGGAGTCCAGCCTTGTCTCCTGGTTAAAATGAACCATGGCCTGGGCGCGCGGTGATGCAGGGACTCTCAGCAGGCAGGATCAGTTAATGCAGAAGTGTTTGCTAGTCGGGTGGCTAGTGGTGGGTGTGTGGTCAGAGTGGGGACCGATGTCACAGCACACTGGATGGGGAAGTCTTTTTTTTTTCCCCTGTCTTTTTAGGGCTGAACCCGAGGCATATGGAGGTTCCCATGCTAGGGGTTGAATCGGAGCTGTAGCGGCCGGGCCTACGCCGCAGCCACAACATCACAGGATCCAAGCCGCGTCTGCAGCCTACACCACAGCTCACGGCAACACTGGAACCTTAACCCACTGAATGAGGCCAGGGATCGAACCTGCATCTTCACAGATGCCAGTCAGGTTCGTTGACCGCTGAGCCACGACGGGAACTCCCTGGATGGGGAAGTCTTGAGGAGAAAGATCCCATATTGCCTAGGATTCTCACAACTCAGGGCTCATATTGCAATTCCTTCATTCAGGGTAAGGGTGCCCTTAACTGTTCTGTGCCTCAGTTTCTGAATCTGTAAACTAGGCTGGTGGAACCTTGTGTAAAAGGGATAAAAGAGAGTAGGTCCAGGCTAAGCACTTGCCACTTTTGTCCTTTCCTGCCAAGGAAGAAGCCCCACCTGTTGGGATGCTGTTTCCAAGGAGGTGAGACAGGACAAAGCCCGGAGTGGGTCAAGTTTCTTTAAATAAGAATGAAGGGGAGGGATGGGAGTTCCCCTTGTAGCACAGCGGAAATGAATCTGACTTATATCCATGAGGATGAGGGTTTCGATCCCTGGCCCTGCTCAGTGGGTTGGGAATCTGGTGCTGCCATGAGCTGTGGTGTAGGTCACAGATGTGGCTTGGATCCCGCATTGCTGTGGCTGTGGTGTAGGCTGGTGGCTATAGTTCCTTTTCAACTCCTAGCCTGGGAACTTCCATAGGCTGGGGTTTGGCCCTAAAAAGCAAAAAAAAAAAAAAAAAAGAATAGGGGAGGGAGGAAGAAGAGGGCCCCAGAACCATTCCTGGTTGGAGGCCGTGGGAACAGAGGCAGATCTGTGGGGCCAAGGAGTGAGACTTGGGGAGATAAGAAATTCCTCTGTTTTGTTGACATACTTGCCCCGTGGTGCTTCCTTGGGAAATTTTTCAGAAAGGACTTACTGTGTTAATTTTCATAATAGTCTTGGAATCCTGAGATTCTTTTTTTTTTTTTTGTCTTTTGTCTTTTTTAGGGCCACACCCAAGGCACATGGAGGTTCCCAGGCTAGGGGTCCAATTAGAGCTACAGCTGCCAGCCTACACCACAGCCACAACAACGCCGGATCCAAGCCGGGGCTTTGACCTACACCACAGCTCATGACAACGCCAGATCCTTAGCCCTCTGAGCGAGGCCAGGGATCGAACCTGTGACCTCATGTTTCCTTGTCAGATATGTTTCCGCTGTGCCAAGACAGGAACTCCAATCCTGAGCTTCTTTTGAATGCTGTCCTAGGACTTGAGGAGACCCAGTGTATCTGGATTATATTTGCAAAATGTCTGACATATTGTAGGGGCTCAACAAATGCTCCCACTTATTCTGGAAGAAGACAGACCTGGGAGCTGGGGAGGTGAGGTGGGTATCTTCAAAGAGCAGGCAGGAGTTCCCTGGTGGGCTAGCACATTAAGAATCCGGTATTGTCAGCTCTGGTGTGGGTTTGATCCCAGGCCCAGGAACTTCCGCATGCTGCTGGCACTGCAAACAACAGAAACAATAAAAACCAGGCAGCACTGAGATTCCAGGCCCCTGGGCTGGGTTAAACAAGTGTTCGGCCCCCAACCCCTCCTTCTCATGAGAGCTGCACTGACCAATATGGCAGCCATCAACCCCAGGCAGATACTTACGTTTAAATTTAAAAAAAAAAAATTGAAAACTCCGTTCCTAAGTCACACTTAGCCCCACAGGAGGTATTCAATGGCCACACGCAGCTAGTGGCCTCAGTGGACAGCACAGGTTAGAGACCACCTCCATCCGCCCGGACTCTCCTATTGGACGGCGTGCTCTAGAAAGAAGAGGAAAAAGGCCAGAGAGGTCAGTTGTTTACACGCTGATGGTTCCTAAAAGGATCTGAGGCAGCTGCACACAGCCCGATCCCATGAGTCCAGTGCCCTCTGGCTGGAGATGGGAGGGTTGGTGTGTGGGCTGAACTGGGTCACGAGTGGAGTCACAGAGAGAAGAGGCCTCGGTGGGTTGAGCTCCGGGGCCCAGATAGGAAGTGGGAGAGAGGGCAGGGGTGGGGCTCGGGCGTCAAAGGACAAGGCCGTGAGCAGTCAGCTCTTGAGCAATGAGACAGCTACGGGAAAGATCTCTGTTCCTCTTAGCAATATACGGTTATCTGACTTGTTTAATCAAGGAGTCCCCTGTGCCCTTCTGTTCTCAGATACAAACTCCAAATTCCAGCTAATCAGATGCAATGAAAAGATATGGCTCACTGGGTGCAAGTTGTGACTTGCAGCGCTGTGGATAGGAGACCGGGCCTGGGTCTGCGCTCACCGCCCGGCTGCTGTGTTTTGAGCAGCGGTCCCAGAGGCGGCCGGGCTGAGAACCAGCCTTCTCAGTGGGTGATATGAGTGGAAGACTTTTGCCAGAGGGAACCAGGTTCTGAGTGCTTTCCGGCAGTACTTTCAAAGCAAAGATACCCTTTAGGGATGGATTCTTTTGGAGGGCAAATCAGAGTTTTAAAAAAATGCTCTCTCAATTTGACATTTGTGTTAAATTCGTTTCTTGGGATTAAGACAAGCCAAACATATATTAAGGATGATTTTCATTTCAGCTTTGTTGGAAAGTTCAAAGACATCCCGGGGTGGGATGGGGTGCCAAGACAAGCAGCTTCGTGTTGCTTAATTTGAGATAATATATTCCCATACATTTTATTTTTGCTTTTATTTTGAGGTATAACAGACTTAGAACAAAGTGCACTAATCTTTAATGTATAGCTTGGTGAATTTCTACATATGTAAGGGCTGTGTGACTTCTCCCCAGATCAGGATCCTTTCCAGTGCTCTAGAAGTTTCCCTCATGCTCCCTCATGGTCAGTTCCCCTCCCCACAGGTGATTGGTATTCTGATCTCTACGGCTGTCAGTGAGTTTAGCCTATTCTTGAACTTCATCTAAATGGAATTATACCTTACATGTGCTCTGGGTCTGGCTCTTTTCACTCTTTTTTTTTTTTTAATTTTTTTAACTTTTTACGACTTCACCCGTGGCATATGGAAGTTCCCAGGATAGGGTCGAAGCAGAGCTGCAGCTGCCGGCCTACACCACAGCCACAGCCACAGCAACACCAGATCTGAGCTGCATCTGTGATCTGAGCCACAGCTTGTGGCAACACTGGATCCTTAACCCACTGAGAAAGGCCAGGGATTAAACCCAAATCCTCACGGACACTGTCAGGTCCTTAACCCGCAGAGCCACAGCGAGAACTCCTCCTTTCACTCTTACATAGCAGCATGTTAGGGGCTAGAATTGATGTCTTAAGTACATGAACATTTTTAGGAAAATTTTATAAATATAGATCCACAATTCTTTGACTAAAAAAATCCACTGGGGCCAGATAGGGTTCAGAATTCAGGATTTTTCATACTTTAGAAAGGTGGCAAGATGAGGTCACTTACACTGTACATGTTATAAAATAGCCCTGGCAGGGGCTGGGGCAGCGCTTAGTAAACATATAAACATTTCTGAGCAAAGTCTAT
Source organism: Phacochoerus africanus (assembly GCF_016906955.1). Taxonomy (NCBI): domain Eukaryota; kingdom Metazoa; phylum Chordata; class Mammalia; order Artiodactyla; family Suidae; genus Phacochoerus; species Phacochoerus africanus. Next base: position 33,940,693 of record NC_062552.1, on the reverse strand, counting down.
GAATATTCACAACACAAAGTGGTGTAAATAAAAGCTGTAAATAGCCCCACCTCAGTTGAGGTTGGTTTTGCAGCCAAATAAGTTCACATTAGGTCAGGCTTCGCAGTCAAATGCCTTATGATAAAGATGGTTTTATCATACAGTTTTCAGAGGTTTGGGGTTTTTGAAACAGAAAAAGGGAGAGTGGACCTGTTAGTTCCTGACAAGGGATCAGCGAGAGGCAAGCCTACTGGGTAGAATTCAGTTCGGGGCTGATAGAAGTTTACAGAAATCAGCCTCACTCAGAGTTCCCGTCGTGGCTCAGTGGTTTACGAATCTGACTAAGAAACCATGAGGTTGCAGGTTTGATCCCTGGCCTTGCCCAGTGGGTTAAGGATCCGGCGTTGCCGTGACCTGTGGTGTAGGTTGCAGACCGTGGTTTGGATCCCGAGTTGCTGTGGCTCTGGCGTAGACTGGTGGCTACAGCTCTGATTCAACCCCTAGCCTGGGAACCTCCATATGCTGCATATGCTGCAGGATCGGCCCTAGAAAAGGCAAAAAGACAAAAAAAAAAAAGAAAAAAAAAAAGAAAAGAGAAGAAATCAGCCTCCCCACAGGAGTGTGTGCCAAACTGGGTCTGCCAGAAACAGCCTTTCTCGACTAGGGCTATCAGAGGGTCCATGTGTGATCTCCTGACACTAAAAGTGCACGTGCCTTGGGCATTTTTCTGGGATCTCTGCCTTTGCTTTAGATTTCCAAAAAAGGGAGTTACTGTTATGTGTCAGTGGTAATAAACCCGACTGATATACCTGAGGATGTGGGTTTGATCTCTGGCCTTGCTCAGTGGGTTAAGGATCCATCGTTGCTGCGAGCTGTGGTGTAGGTTGCAGATGTGGCTTGGACCTGGCATTGCTGTGACTGTGGTATAGGCTGGCAGCTGCAGCTCCAGCTCCCATTCAACCCCTAGCCTGGGAACTTCCATACGCTGAGGGTGCGGCCCCAAAAAGAGGGAAAAATTTTAAAAGAAATTAAAAATAAAAAAGATTTTCAAAACAGATCTATACCAATAAGGTTAAGATCCCAGTCGGAAGGTGCTCTGGAGGATCAAAGCCGTGCTGAGTTCCAGCCCCTCAGCTGTGGACCTGGGTGTCTAAGGGATTTAGTTTTTCTCTTTCTCTTTTTTTTTGGCCAGGCCTGTGGCATGTGGAAGTTCCCAGGCCAGGGACTGAACCACTGCAGTGACAATGCCAGATCCTTAACGCACTGAGCCACCAGGGAAATCTGGACTTTCTGATAATAAACTCTCAATGGCTCTCAGCGGAGAGGGCAAGAGGGAGGCCAGCACAAAGAGAGAAGTTAAGGCATGAGGAGGAGGGAGTGGGAAGAGAAGGGAGGGTTGGGAACAGGGTGAGTGGGAAGGGAGCCAAGACCCTACCCTCAGCTCCACCTCCATACATACACACGGGTGCTGGGTGGGGCTGAGCCCAGGATTTTCTCCCTGGGTCTGGAATTAATGTCTTGGGTTTAGGAGCCTGCATGGAACATTTACGTTGTGCCCAGTACTGAGGATGCAAAACACCCACACCCACACACAGACACCCCCCCACACGCACACGAGCAGCCTCACGGTGCAGGCCTCAGACTCTAAATCTTTTGGGCTTTTCCCCACCCTCCCATCCGAAGCCCTGGGTCTCACGTCAGATGTCATTTAAGCCCAGTGTAAAGGAAGGACACTTTCTTTGCTGAAAATGGCCTGTGGCCAGCAAAGGCTCGGAGTGGTGTCCCAGAGATTTAATTCCTCGCTACCGCTTAGCCCTGTGATGTCGGGCCGGTGCCCTGCCCTCATCTCAGTTTCCTCCTTTGTCAAATGACTTACATCTCTGCTACTCCCCACTTCCCAGGGTGCTGTGAGGATCGGAGGAAATGTTGTGGAGGGAGACGGCCAGGGCAGGCTCATGCAGGACTGGGCTACGCTTACCATGTGCGTGTTGCATTCCAGTCACACAGGCAGCCATCCCTCGGCACCTTCCGTAGCAGAAGCGTGTTAGAGGTTGTATGGTTCTATCTGGTAGGCACCCAGGGGTGCTATGAGGCTATAGGGTCTCATAAGTGACCCAGGAAAGGGTTCTTTGCACCCCAAAGGTCATTTTACTCTCTGATTGCAACAGTTCTTTGGAAAATAATAGTTGTTAACAGATGGATTTTTTTTGTTTCTGTTTTTCTTTTTAGATCCACACCTGTAGCATATGGAAGTTCCCAGGCTAGGGGTTGAATTAGAGTTGCAGCCACTGGTCTACATCACAGCCACAGCAATGCTGGATCCCACTGTGGCTCAGTGGGTTAGGAGCCCGGCATAGGGTCTGTGAGGACGCGGGTCAGATCCCTGGCCTCACTTAGTGGATTAAGCATCCTGTGTTGCTGTGGCTGTGGTGTAGGCTGGCAGCTGCAGCTCTGATTCAACCCCTAGCCTGGGAACTTCAGTATGCACCAGGTGTGGCCATAAAAAGGAAAAAGAACAAAAAAGACTTGCAGATCCCACCCTCATCCTCTTTTGTGGGAGTGGGGTGAACCCCTTCCCTGCCATATAAGGGCTGGGTGAGGAGTTGGGGCAAGAGTCACAGCGACCCCCAATCCTGAAAGACGTTCTTTCACATGCGCCACCGTCCTTCTTCTTGGAATGTTTCTGTACAACGAAGGGGGAAGTACGAGGATGGTCATGGCAGAGTTGTTTCTAACAGCAGTAAGTTGACAGCAACCATAACAACCACCTAGAGAGGGACGCTGGAATAGACGATGTCATCCATTCGCAGTTGGCTTCTACTCGATCATGATGAAGAATGTCAGGTGGCATTTCCTAGGCGATGCTCCACAGACCCAAGTTCCAAGAGGATTGCTCAAGGGATTTCTTTCTTTCTTGGTCTTTTTGTTTTTTTAGGGCCACACCGGCAGCATATGGAGGTTCCCAGGCTTGGGGTTGAATCGGACGGAGCTGTAGCTGCCGGCCTATGCCACAGCCACAGCAATGCCAGATCTGAGCCGCATCTGCGACCCGCACCACAGCTCATGACAACGCCGGATCCTTAACCCATTGAGCAAGGCCAGGGATCGAACCTGCAACCTCATGGTTCCTAGTTGGATTCTTTAACCGCTGTGCCACAACAGGGAACTCTTCAAGGGATTTCTTATTGGAATATGTTTAGGAAACGCCAATCTCCCCTCGATGATTCAGAACACGCATTCGTAAATTAAAGACTCTGAGAAGTCCTCCAGGAAAGAAGCCCATTTAAGTTCTCTGAGCTAGTGTGTCCTAAACAGCTGGGGAAAGACTGCCCTATTAAGAGCAAAATGGCCCGGGTGCTTTGTGGGACCAGTTTGGGCATTACTGGTTATGGCAGTCTCATGCGGGAAGAGCTGAGTGAGAAATGCAGGTTCTGAGAGTCTCTGCAGCACGATTCAAACTCACAAACCAACCTATGTTCACATTTGTTGGAAAAAGTCTCAGGACTTATGCCAAAATTTTAATGGTGGTTGGGATGGTGAGATTATAGGCGATTTTTCTTTTCTTTTGTCTTTTTAGGGCCACACCTGTGGCATACAGAGGTTCCCAGGCTAGGGGCAGAATCAGAGCTGCAGCTGCCAGCCTATGCCACAGCCACAGCAGCGCAGGATCTGAGCTGCATCTGTGACCTACACCACAGCTCATGGCAATGCCGGATCCTTAACCCGCTGAGCGAGGCCAGGGATGGAACTCAAGTCCTCATGGATCCTAGTTGTCCTCTTTACCAGGTTTGTTACAGGTGAGCCACAAGGAACAGGCGATTTTTATTTTCATCTTCCTTTGTTTTTGTCTTTTAGCTTATTTGGGTTTCCTAAACTGCCTTTCATTGTTGTGTATAATTTTTTTTTTTTTTTTGGTCATCCCGGTGGCATGCAGAAGTTCCCGGGCCAGGGATGGAACCTGTGCCACAGCAGTGACACACTGTACCACCACGGAACTCCACATTGCTGCATAGACCTTTTTTCATTAGTTAAAAAAAAAAGGAAAAATTCCTGAGAAGCCGCAGGGACAGCTGAAGGCGCGTGCCCAGCGCTGCCGCACCTGGAGGGGCTGGGTCGCCCGCACGAGGAGAGGCCGGGTCCTTGTTTAGGCAGAGCCACCCAGGGTTCGCCTTCCGGCGGCGGGAACCCTTGCGGGCGCATTCTTCCTCCGGCACTGGCACCGCACCGCGCGGCCAGCTGCAGCCCGGCTCCTCCCTCCCGGGGCCTCCCTCTCCTTTGGTAGCCGCCGCCGGCGGCGGCCCAGGCCTGCCGCACATCTGGACCTCATTAGGGGCCGCCGGCACCAAAGCCGGCACATCTGGCCGCCGCGCGGCGGAGTGCGCGGCAGGGCAGCAGAGGGGAAGGGGCACGTCAGGACAGGGCCGCCCGGCGCGCTCCGAGGCATCTGGACGTGGGAAGGCGGTGGGCGGCTGGCCACAGACAGTGCGCTGCCGGCAGGGCTGGCCCGCCAACCACCCCACACCAGAGCCCTGCAGAGTAGCGCTGTCGCTGGTAGGAAAGGGGGGGATCCTCTGTGGTCTCCCAGCAGAGGCTGGACCCCAGGCCTGGTGCCCTTGCTCTCAGGAAGCTCGGGGCTGCGTCCTGGGATCCTGCCAGGATGGGGCGCAGACGGAAGCTTCAGGCCCCCTAGCTAAGCGAAAGGGACAGGAACGGGATTGTCTGGGCTGGCGGGCTGAGCCTTGGGGCTGAAGGTCAGGGGGCAGGGTCTTCTACCTCCAGAGGAGAATATTGCTTTTCTTTTCTTTTTTTTCCCTTTTTTTGGTGGCCCCATGGCATGTGGAGTTCCCTGGCCAGAGATCAGTGCAATGAGACAAAATGGAAACAGCATCCTCACTGCCTCTTCCTTATACAGGGACACACTCAGGTTCCAGGCTCTATCCCTGTGGTGTCATTATTTGTCCCCTTTTGGGGCCTGCTCATCCAAGGCATAAGCAGCCTCACAGATTCTTTGCCTGACTACAGATGCTCCTGATAGCCTTTCCAAAGCAAGAGGAGATAAAGAAAACCGCCAGTCAATAAAATGTAAAGCCTATAAGCTCAGCTGTCGCCCCTCCCATTTGTCCTAGGGCCTCAGACCTTGCCTGGCTCCCACCTGGACAGTCCCCCTAATCACAGGGATCCCCAGAGGTCTCTGCTTCTGCTCTCCAGCTGCCCTCCTCCCACCCACCAGCCCCTGCCCAGCGCAGAGAGTGGCTTACCCGTGGGCTGGCACATGCCCGCACTAGTACCCTCGGAGGAATTCTCAGAAAGCTCTGGTGGGTGCCAGTTGTTGGGGGGTAGAAGCCAAGGAGTACAGCAGAAAATTCAAGGACTTCAAACTCTCCAGACAGGCTCCCAGATCCCACTGCTTAACCCTTCTGTGCCTCTCTCTTAGAGGACTGCTTTAAGCTCTGTGATAGAACTATAATACTACCATGTATTTCTCCAATAGAACTAGAATGTAATTACACAGGTGATGGGTGGGGGTATTTTATACTTTTCATTTTGGAAACATTTTATTTATTTATTTATTTACTTTTTTTGTCTTTTTTCCAGGGCTGCACCCGCGGCATATGGAGGTTTCCCAGGCTAGGGGTCTAATCAGAGCTGTAGCCACCGGCCTATGCCACAGCAACAGCAACGCCAGATCTGAGCCGCATCTGCGACTACACCACAGCTCATCCGGATTGTGCTGGATCCTTAACCCGCTGAGCGAGGCCAGGGATGGAACCCACAACCTCATGGATCCTAGTCGGATTTGTTAACCACTGAGCCACAATGGGAACTCCTGGAATCATTTTAGATTACAGAAAAGTTGCAAAGATTGTACAGAGACTTCTAGTAAACTCTTGACCCAGCTTCCCCTAAGGTTCACATCTTGCATAAACAAGGTATCTGTGCCAAAACTAAAAAATTAACAATGGCACAATATTATCAACTTTATTCAGATTTTACCAGTTTTCCCCAAACACGTCATTTAAAACATATGCTAGCTATATTAAAGGAAAAAAAAACCCAGGTAAAATTAATTTCAATAATATATTTTGTTTAACCCAGTATATCCAAAATACTGTCATGTCAGTATCAATCAATCAATATAAAAAACGTTCCGAATGATATATTTGACATTTTAAAATATGAAATCTTTTTTTTTTGTCTTTTTGCTACTTCTTGGGCCGCTCCCGCGGCATATGGAGGTTCCCAGGCTAGGGGTCCAATCAGAGCTGTAGCCGCTGGCCTACGCCAGAGCCACAGCAACGCCAGATCCGAGCCTCGTCTGCAACCTACACCACAGCTCACGGCAACGTCGGATCGTCAACCCACTGAGCAAGGGCAGGGATCGAACCCACAACCTCATGGTTCCTAGTTGGATTCATTAACCACTGCGCCACGACGGGAACTCCTAAAATACGTAATCTTTGAAATCAGTGTGGATTTTACACTCGTTAGCACATCTCAATTTTATTTATTTATTTATTTATTTAGTCTTTTCAGGGCGGCACCCGCAGCATATGGAGGTTCCCAGGCTAGGGGTCTAATTGGGGCTGCAGCCGCCAGTCTACTCCAGAGCCACAGCAACATGGGATCTGAGCCGTGTCTGCAACCTACACCTCAGCTCATGGCAACACCAGAACTTTAACCCACTGAGCAAGGCCAGGGATCGAACCCGCAACCTCATGGTTCCCAGTCAGATTCGTTTCCACTGCACCACAAAAGGAACTCCTTTTATCTTTTAACAGGAGCATTTAGTCCATTTATATTTAATGCAGTTGTGAATACACTGAGGATTGATTCTTCTCTGTGCTATTTGTTCCATCTGTCCTATATTTTTTCTCCCCTCTTTTTCCTTCTTTTGAATTTATTATTATTATTTTTTTGGTATTGAATACTTCCCTCTATTGTCTGTCTTTGGCCCTCTTCTCAATATTTTGAGGGTTATGTGATATATGCATATTCGGACCACTAGCTGGATAGCTTGAGATGATCCTATAAAAACCAGAGCTTTGGAGTTAAATAGACCAGGGTTGGAACCCTGGCTTTAGCACTTTTTGGCTGTGTGCTCCTTGCCAACTGTTTGTAAAATATGAGTTAAGGGACCCAACACAGCTCGTTGTGACCCTTCCGTGAGCTGAGGGATGCCAAAAGTGCCCTGCCCAGGGCTTGGCGCAGAGAAAGGGCTCAGTGTTCCCTCTCCTCTCTGGCCTTTGCCTCTCTGCATCCCGGAAGAACTGGCCCTGGATGGAAGCTGTGTAAGAGCTTGGCTCTGCAGCTGGGCTTGGCTGTAGAAAACCTTCCCAGAAGGAATCCCTCTGGAATAAGATGTTCCCAGGGTGCAGCCAGCCTGCAGCATCATCAGTGGACAGCACACCTTGGTCTGGGAAGTGGGAGGTTGTTGGGAAATTCTGCTGGAGTGGGGGAGGGGTTGCATTGGTCAGTGTCCCCGGGGAGCCCAGGGCAGTCCTCCAACTGTGTGTGTCTCTCATCCTGCTGGCCGGGGCAGGGGGGCTGACCTGTAAGCAGCAGCCTTCCCTCTTGGGAAGCAGGTGTGTCCTCTCAGAGAGCAGAGCAGTGACTCACCAGACTGCCACGGCTTGTTATAAATATCCCCCAAGACACCTAACTCCCTCGGCCCTGAGTCTATATTAGCACAAGTGGCGCTCCATAATTCTGTAATTAATTAGGTTTCCTAGGCAGCTCAAGACGGGGAGAGGGTGTCCCAACCTGTGCACACAAATATTACGAACTACGTGGCAGGTCCTCTCGCCCCCACTGTGAACTGAAAAATATGTTCCCTTTCTCTCTCTTCTCTATTTACTTATTTACAAATCGGCCTTGGGTGAATTTCAAGAAGTGAGGGCCAAACACCCCCTGCTCGAATAATTCCAAAATGTCCTAGATAGACCTAGTCACTGAAAACAATCTCCTGGTTTACTTCCCCTGTTTGGAGAAACTGAGGCCCAAGAGGGAGAAAAGGAGCAACTGAGTGGGAACTCAGGGTTCCTGCCTCTCTTGGGCTTCGACTCTCAGAATCTTGGTTTCCTCACCTGTGAACAGTGGTAACAGGACCTGCCCTGAAGACCACCAGAAGTACTGAATGGAAGAGGGGAGAGGGGTGCAGCGGAGCCCAGCACATGGAGGGGCTGACCTACGGGGTCCTTCCCTCTGGTCCTTCCTCTTTGCTTTTTCTTCCCAGACCAATATCTCTGTCTGCTTCCTTCCATTATGCGTGGCAGCTGATGAGCACAAGTCTTGCTAACAGGATTAGAAATTGGATTTGGGGGAGTTCCCGTCGTGGCACAGTGGTTAACGAATCCGACTAGGAACTATGAGGTTGCAGGTTCAATCCCTAGCCTCGCTCAGTGGGTTAACGATCCGACGTTGCCGTGAGCTGTGGTGTAGGTTGCAGACGCGGCTTGGATCCTGCATTGCTGTGGCTCTGGCGTAGGCAGGTGGCTACAGCTCCATTCAACCTCTAGCCTGGGAACCTCCATATGCCGTGGGAGCGGCCCAAGAAATGGCAAAAAGACAAAAAAAAAAAAAGAAAGAAAGAAATTGGATTTGTGGAATTCCCGCTGTGGCTCATTGGGTTAAGAACTTGACTAGTATCCATAAGGATGTCATGATGATGTGGGTTGGATCCCTGGCCCCGTTCAGTGGGTTAAGGATCCGGCATTGCTGTGGCTATGGCGTAGGCTGGGTAGCTCTGATTTGACCCCTAGCCTGGGAACTTCCATATGCCACAGGTGTGGCCCTAAAAATAAAAAAAAAAAAAATAATAAAGTCTCTTCCTGATCATCCATTTCCCCACAGAAGCAGTACTGTGTTTAATAAAGGGTGCTGCCCAGCCCCTGCTGGGTATTCTGTAGTGTCAGCACCCGCATCATGTGATCTTTCTGAAATCTGGAAAGCTCTGAAAACCCACAGGCGACTGACCCCTACCTAGGCTTTGGGTGAGGGGCCGTGAGCCTGAGCCTGCAGTAATGACAGCCTGGGGGCTCGCCCTGTGCTGGCACTTTATGCGTTTATTGCTCACCCTGGTCACCCCCCTACCCCATCAGGTGGGCACCAGCCCCTCTATCACACTTGAGGGTACAGAGGCCCAGGGTCACACGGCCAGGAGAGTCGCTGACCGAGTGCTGCCGAGTACCCAGACGGCTCCCACTGTCTCCTTTGTAGCCAGTTCCCCTGTTCCTGCAGGAGCTACCCCTCCCCGACTCCAGTTCCCAGTTCTGTCTTTCTGATGCTCCTGGGACTTCTGTGTACAATAATGCCTACTTTTGTTCATTTGACACTAGTCATTGAGGGTGTCTCAGACTCTGATGTGCACACAGAATCTTAAGATGTTGATTCTGAGTTAACAGGTCTGCATTCCTAACTGGCTCCTAGATGATGTTGGATCCCACTTTGAGGAGTAAGGGGCTAAGGGACAGGTGGGGACACAGAGTTGAATAAGACCCCATCCCTGCTGTCATCACTGTCATGCGTAAGAGCTCCCTATGTCCCTGATCTGGAGATGGCGGCTATGACTATCTTTGATGGAGGAGGAAATCAGCACAGAGGTATACAGACGGTAAGTTGTCTAAGGTCACACAGCTCAGAAGTGGCAGAGCCGGGATTTGAGCCTGGCGAGCCTGGCTCGAGAGTTCATATTGTGAATTACTACACAACACACATGTTGGGGAGTTCCTGTTGGGGTTCAGTGAGTTAAGAATCTGACATAGTGTCTTTGATGATTCATGTTTGGTTTTTTTTTTTTTTGTCTTATTCTAGGGCTGCACCCTGGGCACATGGAGGTTCCCAGGCTAGGGGTCTAATTGGAGCTGTAGCCGCTGGCCTATGCCAGAGCCACAGCAACGCCAGATCCGAGCTGCGTCTGTGACAGATACCACAGCCCATGGCAACGCCAGCTCCTTAACCCACTGAGCGAGGCCAGGGATCGAACCTGCAACCTCATGGTTCCTAGTCGGATTCGTTAAACACTGAGCTACAATGGGAACTCCTTGATGATTCGTTTTGATTCCTGGCCTTGCTCAATGGGTTAAAGATCTGATGATGCCACAAGATGTGGTGTAGTTTGCTGATGTGGCTTGAATCCCGTGTTGCTGTGGCTGTGGTGTAGGCTGGCAGCTGCAGCTCTGATTCAACCCTTAGCCTGGGAACTTTCATATGCTGCAGGTGTGGCCATAAATAAAAAAGAAAGAAAGAAAAACCCCACACAAGTTGGAGGGCTGGGGCCTGTTAGTGCAGTGTGATGAGATAATCACTGCAGGCAGGGCTGGCAATACCAGAGAGGAGGGTTGGGCTGGGCATGCAGTCAGTTTTTAGGGTAACCAGAATCTTTCCGTTTACACACCCAACTGATTTTCTCTAGATCTTTCTAAAAGGGATTGCACATCTTCCTGCTGTGCATAATTTGACCTTTTCTTGATAACTCAAGGCCGCTATTATGATGACTGGTGTTTCTCACAGCTTTCAGTTTCTCATAGCTCTTTCTATGCACGCTTCCAATAAACTGCGGGCTGAGAAACCAAGTGACCGACCTCGTTAGAATTATGTGTAAAGTAAGGGTATGTAAGTGCAGAGTGAGGCTAAAGCAGTTTTTAAAAAGACAAGCATGCTTCATCATCTCTTGTGCATAAAATTTAGGAGATTCAGTTTGGTTGCTCTTTTACATATTTTAGCTTATTTCCTAGTTCGAGCCTGCATTTTTGAGAGTTGAAAGGGCTGATTAAGCATCCTCTATTATCTGATGTTCAAGTTGGAGTGGGATCAGACTTCCAGGGGAATTTTCAAAGCTGCCTTGAGACCCATTTTGTACTCTGGGATGGGATGTGGGCCTCTGCATTTTTTTTTTTGTCTTTTTGCCTTTTCTAGGGCCGCTCCTTTGGCATGTGGAGGTTCCCAGGCTAGGGGTCTAATCGGAGCCGTAGTCGCCGGCCTACACCAGAGCCACAGCAACGCAGGATCCGAACCACGTCTGCAACCTACACCACAGCTCATGTCTGCAACCTACACCACAGCTCATGGCAATGCCGGGTCCTTAACCCACTGAGCAAGGCCAGGGATTGAACCCGTAACCTCATGGTTCCTAGTTGGATTCGTTAACCACTGCGCCACAACGGGAACTCTGGGCCTCTGAATTTTGAAAAACTGCATTTGAGGAGTTCCCTGGTGGCTCAGTGGGTTAAGGACGTGGCATTGTAGCTCCGGTTGCTGCCTTGCTGCAGGTTTGATCCTGGCCTGGTAACTTCCACACGGCATGAGCATAGCCAAAACAAAATAAAACTGCATTTGGAACCATCAACACTTACTGAGCACCTACTGTATCCTCACAGGCACTGGTCACCATGGACCAGAAATCCTGCGATCCTAGTCCTCAGGTCTTAAAACGAGCTGAGTAAATAAGTTGAAACACACGAAATCAACCAAGGCTAATTCACTGTCAAACAGAGAGGCCCAGTAAGAGTATAGTCACTGGACATCTGTTTGGAGGGGAGAAGAGACCCCTTGGTGTGGTGAGAACTGCTGTGGGGTCAGCAGACCTGGCTCTGAGTTTCTGTTACCTGACCTGCTCTGAGTTTCTCAGATCCTCTGGAAACATCACTTTCCAGAAAATGGGAATAAGCTAGTCTCCCTCCCATGGCTGTTGTGATGAGAGAAGGCCTGGGGGAACATCGCATAAACTGTAAAGTCCTGTCCCCATGTGTGTGGTAAGACTGCTGCAGGCTGCAGGGGACGCAGACCAGCTCTGATTCCTGCCAGCGCCAAGGCTTTACTGGGAGGCTGTGCAGGGAATGTTGGGAACCTGGAGGGGACTCCCCAGACAAAGAGCAGCACTCCGGGACAGCTGGGTCCCCATGTGGGAGTCCTTGGATGCTTGGACCAAACTGATTATGGGAGTTCCCACTGTGGCTCAGCGGGTTAACAATCCAGCTAGTATACATGAAGATACAAATATGATCCCTGGCCTCGCTCAGTGGGTTAAAGGATCTGGCATTGCCATGAGCTGCACTGTAGGTTGCACACGTGGCTTGGATCCGGCATTGCTGTGGCTGTGGTGTAGACCGACAGCCACAGCTCTGATTCGACCCCTAGCCTGGGAATCTCTCTAGGCCACAGATGTGGCCCAAAAAAGGGGGGGGGCAAAACTGATTATGGACTCTCTCTACCTAGTGTCTTCTGCTGCCTCCTGGTTTCCACCTCCTGGCTCCTGGCCATGACCTGCTCCCCATAGAGCCCTCCCCTTCTGCCCACTTAATGGTCCTCTGGTTTTCAAGCATCCCCAGGGAGAGAGAGCTGGCTCGGTGAGCCACTGTCCAACACAGAAGGTCCCCATGGGCTGGGTTTTCATGCTGGGCTGCCCCTCCCGTGTACCCAGCCCGCAAATGGTTGCCTTATGTCAGGCCGAACCTTGGCCCGGGCAGTTGTGGCTGGGGTGTGGGTACCTATGCCCCAGCAGCGCCAGGTTGTGCTGTGGGGGCCGTGGGTGCGGCTTGCCCTCTGAGAGGGTAGCGCGGACGGTCCATTGCGGAATGTGAGCTATTTTTATAGAGGGAGGACGGCACTAAGGCAGTTAATCCAGCCAGCAAACAGCACCCTCCTGTCATGTCTCACAGGCCACTTGGGGAGGGCCGGCCACAGGGCATGCTGTGCATCCATGAATGTGGTGGTACCCTCAGTCGCGGTGAATTGCAGGATTTGGTGGATGACACTCGTCTCTGTGGCCTCCTGCCCCCAGACACTGGCATTTCTGTGTGTGCTCCCTCATCCTGTGACTGCTGCATAAGAATGTTCTTTGCAGCCTTGGCTGTCATCGAGAAAAATGAGCACCAGCTTACTGTTCAGCAGTGGGGGGATCTAGTTCCCTATTTGTGTATATTTATATGATGGTGTGCAGGTACACGCTGAGTGATGAAGAATATTTAGTGACATGGTATAAAATTAAAAGAAAGGGCCAAGTTGGCATTATTTATGTGAGTATATGCAAATGTGAATGTGGACTTTTGTCTATACCCATATAATTCACATAGAAAAAAGACTACATTTTTATATAAAAATGTTAGTTTTGTGGAGTTTCGTTGTGGTTCAGCAGCAACGAACCCAACTCATATCCATGAGGATGTGGGTTGGATCCCTGGTCTCAATCAGTTGGTTAAGGATCCGGCGTTGTCTCAGCTGTGGCGTAGGCCGCAGCTACAGCTCCGATTTTTTTTTGTCTTTTTGCCATTTCTTGGGCCGCTCCTGCGGCATATGGAGGTTCCCAGGCTAGGGGTCGAATCAGAGCTGTAGCCACTGGCCTACACCAGAGCCACAGCAACGCAGGATCCAAGCCGCGTCTGCAACCTACACCACAGCTCACGGCAACGCCAGATCGTTAACCCACTGAGCAAGGGCAGGGACCGAACCCGCAACCTCATGGTTCCTAGTTGGATTCATTAGCCACTGCGCCACGACGGGAACTCCCCAGCTCCAATTTTGACCCTAGCCTGGGAACTTCCACATGCCTCAGATGCGGCCCTTAAAAAAAAAAAAAAGGACACACAAAAAAAGTTTTGTTATCTCTGGGTAATATTCTCAGAGCAAATTTCATCTTCTTATATATGCTGTTCTCTTTTTCTACATTTTCTACAACACATGTGTTACTTTTATACTCAGGAAGGGAAGGAAAACATTAATATCTTTGAAAATAAAAAAAGCCTTGTCCTCAGGAAAGAAAGTCAAAACTCATTTTGCATTCCATAATCTTTAAGGATTCACAGCTCCCATGAGAGCGTAGTATTTTCAGGGAAAATGAAGTTTTCTGTTAAAGGTATGACTTTCTAATGGTGGAATTTCAGGCATCAGTGATCTAACAGACGTGTTTGGGAGGTGGCAAGCCTCCTAGTTGTCTTGAAATCAACCTCCGCCACCTCCTTCCCTGGTCTTCCTCACAGGGAGGTGGGGAGAGCCGCCAGAGGTGGGAGAGAGAAGTGTCCAGAATGGACAGAGCCTGGACTTCCCAGACAGAGCACCAACATACTTAAAAGGAATTAGAATCAACTGGACATTTATGGCGTCTGTCAGAACAGTGACCGAGTTCTCATTTCCCTTCTTGGGAAAATCACTGCCCCTTTCCCTCCAAAAGAAAGAGAAGGAGGCTTAACACTATCAAAGTGCCATCAGCGATGACCTCTGTTGGGGGGGGGAGATGGGGGCATTCACTTTTTACCTTTTGTCCTTTACACAGTTAAAAAAAAGAGAGCGAATTTATGGGTGCTTTTTATTTTGTGCTTCTGTGGGTTTTTTGGTAGCCCTCAATTTTTTTTCTTTATTGTGAACACAAGATACTTTTGTAATCAGAGGAAAAAATGTCATAATGAAAGGACCAAACACATGTGGTTGGCCACTGGGTGGCCATCGTGCTACCCCCACCTACAGTGCGACCACCCTCACTCTAAGGCCAGCATCCTGGGGGTTGCAGTTTCCCCCCTCCCCGGGGGGAGGGAGGGTAAGACATAGAGAGCAAATGGCCTCTGTCCTCTCTGCCTACTCTGGCCCCTCTGGGCAAGGCTCTGACCCCTGGGCAGCAGACCAGTTTGGCTATATTGACATCATGGCCTTAGCTATGTCCCTGAGCTTGACCCCATCTGTGCCTCCCTGCCCTGTGCCAGCTGCCAGGCCTCCCTGCTTCACTGGACTCCAGCCCAGCCCCTTCTGACCAGTCCTTTCCCCAGGCCTGGGAAGGCCCCAGTGTTTCACTTGCTGGCACACGGTCCTTGGCTGGGTATTCGATGCTAAAACTGCCATCTCAAGAAAGGCACCTCCAGCCTCCACTCGGACCGTCCGGAATTTCCTTGGCCTCAGAAATCAAGGCTCCCCCTCTGGGTCAGCAGGTGAGCATAGCGCAAGATCCACAGAGAAGGCTGAGCAAGAGAGGGAGCCTGGCCCTAATTTATGAGGCCCCCTGCCAAAGCACCACATACTTTGGGGGGGCCTGGGACACCTGTTCACTCGAGCAATTGTAATCCCAGCTGCAGGACCTTGAACATGTCCTTCTGGGCTGTGCTTCCCTCATCTGTAAATGGCAGATGATAATGATCTCTTTTATCCAGGGATTCCACCAGCAGCAGATATGTTACTGTATGTGAAAAGGCTTTATGAGCCAAAGTGCTTGCATGGTACCTTCTGTGAAAATTCCTTCTGAAGCTTTGAAAAGTTTAGCAAAATCAACTACTTTGCAAGTGTTTTTTAACCCACTGTGTGTGCCCAGTACTCGGCTAAATTCCCATAGCAATTCAAGAAATAAAAGAGGGAGTTTCCATTGTGGCTCAGCGGGTTCAGAACCAGACATAGTATCCATGAGGATGCAGGTTCAATTCCTGGCTTTGCTCAGTAGGTTAAGGATCCTGAGTTGCCACAAACTGCTGCATAGTTTGTGGCCTCAGCTCAGACCCCACATTGCAGTGGCTGTGGCCTAGGCCTGCAGCTGCAGCTCCGATTCAACCCCTAGCCTGGGAATCTGCATATGCTGCAGGTGAGGATGTAAAAAAAGAAAGAAATAGAAGAAATAAAAGAAATATGGCTCCTCACTGAGGACCTTGTGCTCAACTGGGGGAAATGGGGCATTCACATTAAAAGTTTGTTTTCTCGGAGTTTCCGTTGTGGCTCGGTGGAAACGAATCTGACTAGTATACATGAGGAGGCAGGTTCGAGCCCTGGCATCACTTAGTGGGTTAAGGATCTGATGTTGCTGTGAGCGGTGGTGTAGGTTGTAGATGGGGCTTGGATCTGGCGTTGCTGTGGCTGTGGCTTAGGCCAGCGGCTGCAGCTCTGATCTGACCTCTAGCCTGGGAACCACTGCAGTGGTTCAGTCCCTGGCCTGGGAACTTCCACATGCCACAGGCCTGGCCAAAAAAAAAGAGAAAGAGAAAAACTAAATCCCTTAGACACCCAGGTCCACAGCTGAGGGGCTGGAACTCAGCACGGCTTTGATCCTCCAGAGCACCTTCCGACTGGGATCTTAACCTTATTGGTATAGATCTGTTTTGAAAATCTTTTTTATTTTTAATTTCTTTTAAAATTTTTCCCTCTTTTTGGGGCCGCACCCTCAGCGTATGGAAGTTCCCAGGCTAGGGGTTGAATGGGAGCTGGAGCTGCAGCTGCCAGCCTATACCACAGTCACAGCAATGCCAGGTCCAAGCCACATCTGCAACCTACACCACAGCTCGCAGCAACGATGGATCCTTAACCCACTGAGCAAGGCCAGAGATCAAACCCACATCCTCAGGTATATCAGTCGGGTTTATTACCACTGACACATAACAGTAACTCCCTTTTTTGGAAATCTAAAAAAGGCCCTAAAAAGACAAAACAAAACAAAAAAATGATTAAAAGTTTGTTTCCACTGTCAGCAATTGAGAGCTTGAATCAGAAGATGTTCAGCCAGGGAATTCCTGTCATGGCACAGTGGTTAACAAACCCAAGTAGGAACCATGAGGTTGCAGGTTCGATCCCTGGCCTTGCCCAGTATGTTGGGTAGCCGGCGTTGCCATGAGCTGTGGTGTAGGTTGCAGACGCAGCTCGGATCTGGCGTTGCTATGGCTCTGGCATAGGCCGGCAGCTACAGCTCTGATTAGACCCCTAGCCTGGGAACCTCCACATGCCAAAGGAGCGGCCCTAGGAAAAAAAAAAAAAAAGAAGAAAAAAAAAAGATGATCAGCCAGTGGGGGTTGGAGGTGGGGACAAGACCCCTAGTTTGGAGGAAGACAATCTTGAGTGTATGGTGGGACTCTTCCCCTCACTGGGTTCCATGAGTCAGTTTCTCCCACTGGGCCTCAATTTCCTAGGCCATAAACAAGAAATAGTGACACCTAACACAGTAAGTCTTGGTGAGAGGGAAAGTAAATAATATATATTAAGTGCCTAGCTTGGTCAGCAATATCGATCTCTCCAAAGTGAGGAAATCAACAAGCCTTCCTTCAAAAAAAAATTTTTTTGGCTGCCCCGGTGCCATGTGGAAGTTCCTAGACCAGTGATTGAACCCATGCTACAGCAGTGACAACACCAGATCCTTAACCCCCTGAGCCACCAAGGAACTTCTAAACTTATTTTTAATTATGGTAAAAAAAAAAAGAAAACAAATAAAATTTACCATTTTAACCATTTTAAATCATAGAGTTCAGAAGTGTTAACTATATCCACATTGTTGTGCAATCCCTAGAATTTTTTAATCTTGTAAAACTGAAACTTTATACCCATTAAACAACAATTCTCCATTTCCTCCTCCTCCTTGTCCCTGCTAACCACCATTCTACTTTCTGTTTCTGTGAACTTGACCACTTGAAATATCTCCCGTAAGCGGAATCATGCAATTTTTGTCCTTTGGTGGCGGGTTTATTTTACTTCACATAATGTCCTCAAGGGTCATCTGTGTTGTAGCATGTGACAGGAGTTCCTTCCTTTTTAAAGTTGAGTAATATTCCATGGCATGTATATACCAAATTTTGTTTATCTAGTCATCCTCAACAGACATTGGATCTTGTCCACTTCTTGGTGGAATTGTGGACAACACTGCAGTGAACAAGGGTGTGCAAATATCCTACATTTGAGATCCTACATTCAGTTCCTTTGGATGTGCAAATATCCACAAGTGGGGAAGCTGGATCATACAGTAGTTCTATTTTTTTAGTTTTTTGAGGAAGCTCCAAACTGTTTTCTGTAGCAGTTGCATCATTTCACAATCCCACCAATGGTGCATAATACTTCCAATTTCTCCACATCCTTGTCAACACCTGTTATCTTCTATTTTTTAAAAAAGTAGCCATCCTAATGGGTGGGAAGGAAACAGGATCTCTTTTTGCAAAATTATTATCATTTCTTCTCACCGCTCCAGCAATGCCGCCAATGCGTCTGATGGCAAGCTCAACCCAGCATTTGGTCAAAGGAGTGAGTTTTCTCTGTGATCCTTAGAGAATCCAGCCAAGCCGGACGGGATGAGGGCCGTTCACCGTGGCCTATAACTCAGCTGTAAAGGTTGGCCAAGTCTGCTACTACGTTTGCTTTGGCTCCAAAGATGCCACCAAGGCAACAGGGGACCTCCAAGGGGCCAGATCCCCTCGTGTGGCCCTTGTCATACTTCTCAGTGACCTCTCACCGCTGTTATCTTGCTCCTGACATGTCTCCTAAGGTTACCTTTGGTGAAGAAATTCTTGTTGAGAAGTTCAAAGCCAGGGCTGTTTGGCTCTGTTGCATGAGCTTTGGGGGTGGAGGCTCGAAGCACGACTGAGAGCCAAGTAAAGAGGTGGCCTGCTTGGGGATGCAGCACAGCTGGAAGAGGTCCCTGTACTTAGGGACTGCATCAAAAGCTCAGGTGCTGGGAGTTCCCGTCCTGGCTCAGTGGGCTAAGAACCTGACTAGTATCCATGAGGATGCAGGCTCAGAGTTCCCATCGTGGTGCAGCGGAAATGAATCCGACTAGGAACCATGAGGTTGCGGGTTTGATCCCTGGCCTTGCTCAGTGGGTTAAGGATCTGGTGTTGCCATCAGCCGTGGTGTGTAGGTCGCACATGAGGCTCAGATCCCGTGTTGCTGTGGCTCTGGTGTAGGCCAGCAGCTACAATTTCGATTAGAACCCTAGCCTGGGAACCTCCATATGTTGAGGGAGCAGCCCTAGAAAAGGCAAAAAGACAAAAAAAAAAAGAAAAGAAAACATGAGGATGCAGGTTCGATCCCTGGCCTCGTTCAGTGGGTTAAGGATCCGTTGTTGCCGTGAGCTATGGTATAGGTCACAGACTCAGCTGGGTTCTGGCGTTGTTGTGGCTGTGGTGTAGGCCGGCAGCTGCAGCTCCAATTCAATTCAGCCTCTAGCCTGGGAACCTCCATATGCCATGGGTACGGCCCTAAAAGGACAAAAGACAAAAAAAAAAAAAAAAAAAGAAAGAAAGAAAGAAAGAAAAGAAAAAGAAAAGAAAGAAAGAAAAAGAAAAAACATACAAACCAACCAAACTGAAAAAATGAGGATGGTAAATGGGAAGGACAATGCCTGCCTCTCCAGGCGTCCCACAGCGCTCTCGTTCAACAAGGACTCTCATTGTGGCTCAGCGGTTAACGAATCTGCTAGTATCCTTGAGGTTGCAGGTTCAATCCCTGGCCTTGATCAGTGGATTAAGGATCCAGTGTTGCCGTGAGCTGTGGTGTAGGTCACAAACACAGCTCGGATCCCGCGTGGCTGTGGCTGTGGTGTAGGCCAGGGGCTACAGCTCCGATTCGACCCCTAGCCTGGGATCCTCCATATGCCACGGGTGCGGCCCTGAATGAAAAAAAGACAACCCCCCCCCCAAAAAAAAACAAGTGTTCCTGACAAGCTTCGGTCCATTCCATTTTCCCGTGTGAGTGGGAGGACCGGGAAGGAGTGTCCCAAGGCTTTGAAATCGGCTGGGTGTTTACTTCAGCCCAGAGAAGAGACTCAGTGGAACTCGTGATTGGAAAGATCCGCAGGAGATTTTGCCTTCTGGAATGAAGATGCCATCAGACTGTGGCACTAGAAGAATGCAGGCCGGACGTCTAGGGGCCAGGAGAGAGGGCAGTTGTCCTGCCCAGAGGGCCTCTCGAGAGATCTACTGCTGACTTCTCAGCACCTTTTTTCTCTTGGAAGCGTGTCCCTGGCATTTGTCCGGGCTTCCTCCCTGCTAGGGGCTGGTGGGAGCAGGGGTGGTGGCTTCAGGCTGCAGAGCTGCCTCCCTGCACCCCCAGGCCTGGCCGGCCAGCAGTGTACACCGCCTGTGTGGTCAGATTCCTGTGTTTTCGGGATCACTGCCTCCCAACCCCAGGCATGAGCCAGGCCCTGTCACCAGAGACTTTGTGTGAGCCTGTCACAGTGAAGGGGCTGAGATAGTCTCTTGTCCACACAGGCAGAGCAGGAGAGAGCAAGAGCTGGGGTGGAGGAGTTCCCATTGTGGCTCAGCGTGTTAAGAACTGGATGAGAATGGGGGTTTGATTCCTGGCCTCACTCAGTGGGTGCAGGATCTAGCATTGTGGTGGGGTAGGTCATAGATGTGGCTCAGATCTTGTGTTGCTGTGGCTGTGATGTAGGCCGACAGCTGCAGCTCTGATTTGACTCCTCACCTGGGGACTTCTGTGTGCCTCAGGTATGGCCGTAAAAATAAAGAAAAAAAAACTACAAATTAAAATAAAATTTGTGAGTTCCCGTCGTGGCTCAGTGGAAATAAATCTGACTAGTCTCTATGAGGATGCCTTGCTCAGTGGGTTAAGGATCCGGCGTTGCCATGAGCTGTGGTGTAGGTCGCAGACGTGACCTGGATCTGGTGTAGCTGTGGCTGTGGTGGAGGCCGGCGGCTACAGCTCCAATTAGACCCGTAGCCTGGGAACCTCTATATGCTGCGGGTGCGGCCCTGAAAGCCAAAAAAAAATTTTTAAAAAGAACCAGGGTGGAGGCCTGGGCTAAGCCCAATGGGACACAGGACTGGCCCCTGGGAGGGTCACTAGCCTGAGCAGCTGGGCCTCAGAGCGCCAGCCTGGGCCTACGCCTCTCCCCCACTTGCAGGGGGAGCCCCGGGAAGCAGCGTCTCCTCCTCCAGGCCTGTCACCATTTCCACACTCAGCAGGGTCTGCGGGGGAGGAGGCTTATTCCAGACATGTATTTAAGTGAGGAGAGAAAACAAGGCGAGTCGCCCAGGATTTGCCAAGTCAGGAGGCAAGAACACAACCCAAGAGGCCAAAAATAAGACGCCGGCGAGGGTCACCCCGCTCCCCCGACGGGAGACGGTGGGACGGCCCGTGCGGAACACACCACAATCGCATTTTTGTCTGAGGATGGCCCTTGATCCCCAGGCATCGGTCTCCCAGTCCGAAGGTAGCAGAGCCTTGATTGTGGGCAGTGAGTAATGGTGACTCAGGGAAATGCAAAAGGACACGGGGAACACCCCCGAAGTCATCTGGGGACATGCCCTGGGTCCCCCTGCCGGTCAGGGAGCTGGAGTTCTGGTCTCCATTGTAAAGGAGGAACTTCTGAAGTTTTCTCTGGAAGTTTGGCAGAATTCTATGGGCTCTTTCAGAGGAAGCATTACATTTTGGGTGTTTTTTTTTTTTTTTAAAGGGGGGAATTACTAAGATTTCTTTCACCTTTCTAACTATTTATAAATTAGCTCCTTTTTTCTTTTAGCTCCAGATTATATTCGTCTCTTTATTCTGACAGGGCATCTGTACCCTTGTATGATGAACAATATTCCAGAAAGCAAATAACGGCAGTAATAATAGCTAACATTTATTCCGTCCCTATGGCATGCCAGGGACTGGTCTCTCCATGTATTTTTGTGTTTCATCAAACCTGAGGCTCCATCAGTCTTCAGATATGCCACGTATGATGTGTCACTAAAGAATGCTGCCAAAAAATAATAAATAAATAAAAGAATACTGCCGATTAATCCATGACATGCCATTGACTTCAAGGCTCACCCAGATTTCAGAAATGTTAAAAAAGGAAGCTTAGGATCAGTGAAATGCCGTAAATGATTCTCAGTAGTCATCCTTGCCTTACAGTTGGGTAAACCGAGGAACTGAGAGGTTGGGTCAACCTGCCTGATATCACATAAACGATATGTGGTGGAAATGGAATTGGAACCCAGAGTCAGGCTCCAAAGCCTGTGCTTGTAACCACTGTGCTGAATTGTGTCTGAGGAAGTGGTTTCTGTCTGTCCACAGGCAGGAAGAGGGAAGGACAGAAAATAAGAGGGAAAGTTGGACCCCATCCTTGACTCCCTCTTCCTCATCATCTTTGGGGCCAGGGGTGTCCCTTCTAAAAGCTGCTCCCAGATCTTTCTCCTCCTCTCATTTCTAGCAGCTGGCACCCTGGTTCTGTCCTTCCTGCCTCTCTCACCCCTGCCCCTGCTTGGACTATTGCAGTAGCCTATCAGTGGTCACCCTCATCCAATCACCTTCACCCCCCCACCACACACACTGAGTCAGACCATCTATTTTTGGGGGGTGCGTGGTGGGGGGCCGTGCATGTGGCATGTGGAAGTTCCTGGGCCAGGGATCAAACCTGAACCACAGCGGCAACCTGAGCCTCTACTATGACAATGCCAAGTCCTTAACCTGCTTTGCCACAAAGAAACTCCCGAAAATCATCTTCTTAAAATGTGAATCTGGAAGTTCCCGTTGTGGCTCAGTAGTTAACGAACCCGACTAGCATCCGTGAGGATGCGGTTTTGATCCCTGGCCTCACTCAGTGCATTAAGGATCCAGTGCTGCCATGAGCTGTGCTGTAGGTTGCAGATGCGGCTTGGATCCCACGTTGCTGTGGCTCTGGTGTGGGCCTGCTGCTGTGGCTCTGATTCGACCCCTAGCCTGGGAAGCTCCATATACCACAGGTGTGGCCCTAAAAAAAAAAAGTGAATCTGGTCTTGTTACTGTCCCAAAACCTCTGAAGGAGCCAGATCCTAGCAAGCGTTTCCTCATTCTCTCAGCTGTTTCAGCACCTACTCTGTGCTGGGCTCACAGGATGGAAAGGTGGGCAAACCCCAATGTGGTCCACAGCCATGGTCTCTCAGAGAAATGAGACCCCTCCAAGGGCAGGCATGACCCAGCGTGAAAATGCTTCAGTGAGACAGGGGAGTTCTGGGATGGGGGGAGGAGCACCTTCTCTGGGGACTTGGACCCCCTTTGTGGAGGTCGAATGGGAGTTCACCAGGCAAAGAACAATGAGGATTCTCAGGAAGAGAGAACAGCATGTGCAAAGGCCCAGAGCTCAGAGGGAGGTTGGAGCAGAGTATCAGTGGGGTGTGTCCCAGATGAGTCTAGAAGGACAGGCTTGAGGGTGGCTGGGCAAGGCTGTCTCTTACTGGCCCCGCCTCTCTTTTTCAGCCTCCGCTCCCTTCTCTTCCTCTCCCACAACATCCCTCTGCAGCAGGTACTTGTTTCCTAAATAGGCATTTTCTTCTTCACATAGCCGCGACAGCAGCAACCCTCTGCTCAGCACGCTCCTTCTGCCAGGCCCTGCCCCGTGAAAGCGCCTTTGACTCCTGACTTAGCTCTCTGTCCCTGAGCCAGGCAGAAGAAGCCTGGGAAGCTTGTCTTGGGTTCAATGGGGGATTTAGGAGAATTTTGACAGAATTCAGCTGAGTCAAGGACAAAGTTCTCACAAAGGTCTATACGATCCTGTTCCGTCTGGGCTACCAGCCCCTAGCCTTGGACCCTCTCTTCCACTGCTGTTTGCTTTGTCAGCTCTACTTCAGCTGCGCTGGTGTCCTTGCTGGTCCTTAACTATGGCTTCTACTCAGCATCCCTGCCCCAGGTCCTTTGCACTTGCCCTTCCTTGCTTCTTTTTCTTTCTTGCTTTTCTTTTTGGCTGCGCCTGTGGTATATGGAAGTTCTCATGAGGAATCAAATACAAGCTGCATCTGTAATGCTATGCCACAGGTACGGCAAAGCCAGATCCTTAACCCATTGCATTGGGCTGGGGTTCGAACCAGCAATGCCACAGAGTCAAGCCAGATCATTAACCCACTGCTCCTCAGCAGAAACAGATCATTAACTCACTGCTCCTCAGCAAGAACTCTTGCACTTGCCGTTTCTTTTGTTTTGTTTTGGTTTTTAGGGCCACACCCATGGCATATGGAGGTTCCTAGGCTAGGGGTTGAATCCCAGCTATAGCCCCCGGCCTACACCACAGTCACAGTAATGTGGGATCCGAGCCGCATCTGCAACCTACCTACACCACAGCTCATGGGCAATGGCGGATCCCTAACCCACTGAGTGAGGCCAGGGATCGAACCTGAAACATCATGGTTTCTAGTCAGATTGTTTCTGCTGTACCACGATGGGAACTCCAGCACTTTTCTGCTGTTTCTAGTACATCTTTTCCCTCACCTCTCAGAGAGGTGCACCCAAATACTCTATTTAAAATTGCAACCCCGGGAGTTCCTTTCGTGGTGCAGCGGAAATGAATCCGACTCAGAACCATGAGGTTGCGGGTTCGATCCCTGGCCTCGCTCAGTGGGTTAAAGATCCGGAGCTGTGGTGTAGGTCACAGACATGGCTCGGATCCAGAGTTGCTGTGGCTGTGGGTAAGGCTGGCAGCTGTAGCTCCGATTAGACCCCTAGTCTTGAAACCTGCATATGCCATGAGTGCAGCCCTAAAAAGCAAATAAATAAGTAAATAAATAAAATAAAATAAAATTGCAACTCCTATCTCACCTCTGCCCCGCTTTTTCTCCATAGCACTCACCACCTTCAAGAGCCTGTATGATTCACGTATTTATTTATTTACTGTCTGTCTTTCCCTAGGAGAAGTGAGTTTCAGGAGGGCAGAGATTTGGGTCTGACTGGTTCTCTCTGTATCCTCAGCACCTAGCAGCAGTGCCTGGTGTACAGTAGGTGCTCAAGACATATTCGTTGGTTGAATGAATGAATTCTGAGTTCTGATTGCGTGCCAGGCGGGCTCTGCCCTCGATGCCACAGAGGCTGGAAAGCTGAAGGAACAGGGTCTCTGTTGCTCCAAGGGTGCCAGCTGAGCTGGTTCTTCTGGGCAGTGGGACAGGTCCCTGACAGCAAGGTGAGTCCTGGGTGAATCACCCCTAATGAGATGTTGAGGGCCACGCCAAGCCGCTTCCCACACGAGCGGCCGACAGGTCACTGCCTGTCACCAGGAAACTCCTCAATAAGGATTGAACAGGACCCTGGGCTGGGGCAGGAGGAAGTGCCCGCCTCCCTGGGGACCCCACCCATTCCTGAGGACTGAGTCGGCTCACCTGGGCTCCCTCACCCGCAGGCCTTGGTGAGACACTGGTTTCTCAACCTTGGCTTTGAGAAGATTTCCTTCCTAAAAGGAGTTTCGCTCACTGCATCCCACGCCCCTCCTGGGCAGGGCCTGTTTATCAGCTAGCCCTCTCTGGGTCACCGAGTCTGCAGAAGGAAGGCAGCTGGGCCTGGCAAACCCCAAGCCTCCCCTGGGCAGCCCTAGAAAGAGTCAGTTGACCAGTTGGCCAGGGTTCATTAAGTGAGAGCATGGGATCAATGGGGCTTTTAAAGCCTGACTTGATGGTGTGATGTGGTCTCCACGACGACATTCCACCTGCCCATTGGAGCCTGGGGCCCGCCAGAGCGCCTGCCTGAGCCCAGGTCAGGGCGCTGACTCCTGAGAGCCTCCATCTCTTCATCTGCAGAGTGGGGCAAAGCCTCCTGCCCCGTGGGTGGCTGTGGGGCTGGATGAGATCATAGGTATACAGAACGAGGAATGCAGGTGGGTAGCCAGGCCTCCGCCCTGAAGCCCCAAAGATGTGGCTGATGAGACCAAGTGAGGGGTCGAGAGCGACCCTGATAGGGAACCGTGGCCGATCTCTTGGGTTAGACCCTGTTGGAAAATGAAAAAAAAAAAAAAAAAGAATGTATATATGTATGGGTGGCTGGGTCACTGCTGTACAGCAGAAATTGAAG
Source organism: Phacochoerus africanus (assembly GCF_016906955.1). Lineage (NCBI taxonomy): Eukaryota > Metazoa > Chordata > Mammalia > Artiodactyla > Suidae > Phacochoerus > Phacochoerus africanus. The sequence goes on along the minus strand of NC_062552.1, from coordinate 33,915,244 downwards.
GAATATTATAAACCAACTATAATCAAAAATTAAAAAAAAAAAAAAGGATGACCCTGGCTCCCAGCAGGAGGGCAGCTCTGTCCAAGCCAGGTTGTTCTGGAGGTGCCACATCCTTGGCCAGGAGCATGGCGTAGGGCGTGGGGTGTGGGGTGTGGGGTGTGGGGCTGCCCGGGAGGATGTCAAGCTTGGACAGTTCCGAGCCCTTCTCCCCTCCCCTCTGACAGCTGCCTGGGCCTCCTCCTTTCATTTTAAACCTGGTGAGTTGGGCCCAGCATCTGCCATTCCCCTCCCACCCTGGGTGGGACCTGCCCCGTGTTTTTGGAAAGCACTTCGTCCACATGTCTCAAGAGTCTTCAAACTTTTCATGCCCTTTGACCCAGTGAGTCCTTTTCTAGGAAGTTCCCCTGGAGAAGTCCCTGGAACGATGGGAGCAGTTAATGCATCAAGAGCTGCACTTAGACTATTGTGCTGCCGGTAACTTCATGCTTTCTAAGAGTTTAAATGTCAAAGGACAACATTTATGTTACAGAGTCAAGTGGATGTGATATCGTGCAGGAGACACATATACAAGGAAGGAAGTAGACAGTGATTATCTCTGAGTGACTGGAACTTGAATGGCTATTTTCATTTTCTTCTTTACACTTTTCTGCTTGGTATTGAGGTGGTTCTAAGTGGACATGCTTTGCCTTTATGATAATTTGATTAAAAATCAGTATTGAGGGAGTTCCCGTTGCAGCTGGGTGGGTTATGAATCCAGCTAGTATCCATGAGAACATAGGGTCTATCCCTGGCCTCGCTTAGTGGATTTAGGATCCGGTATTGCCGTGAGCTGTGGTGTAGGTCACAGACGTGGCTCTGATCCGGCGTTACTGTGGCTGTGTGGCATAGGCTGGTGGCTGCGGCTCCCATTTGACCCCTAGCCTGGGAACTTCCGTATGCTGCAGGTGCAGCCCTAAATAAATAATAAAAGCAGTATTAAGAAAAGAAAGAGAAAAGACATGTGAGTTCCCAGAAGCTGAGGAAGCGTAACAGAGACCAAGCCGGGAACAGAGAACCAACTGACCCACCCCTTCCAGGGAAAGGCAGCGGCCACGTGGAGCGAGGCAGGCCTGGTGCCTTGCCAGCCGGACAGCCGGCCCTGGGCTCACTTCCTCCAGCACTGCTGCCCAGGGGCAGAGCTGAGACTAGTGGTGGGAGAGAGCAGAGCCTGGTCCAGAGGCCCCTCTCTCTCCCCTTCCTGTTGCCCAGGCCACAGGGCCCCTGGAGTTTGCCCTTCCATCTCCTCTGCTTCCATGATATCCCGTCAGAAGCCTGCTGCTTTTGTGCTGTGCTTATAACCTGGGGTGTCTTCCCTGACTATGAATATCCTGTATCCAGTTCTCAAAATGCAGGTCCTTATACCAGCTGGCAGCATTAGCATCACCCAGGAATTCATTAGAAATGCAAATTCACAGACCCCACCCCAGACCCACTGAATCTGAAACTCTGCATGTGGAGCCCAGCAATCTGCTTTAACAAGCCCTCCAGGGCTACAGCTTGAGAGCCACTGCCTCATAGTAGAGCCCACTGTAGCCCTTGGGTTTTGTTTGTTTGTTGGCTGTGTGCATAGCGTGTAGAAGTTCAGGGGCCAGGAATCAAACCCATGCCACAGCAGCGATCAGAGCCACAGTAGTGACAATGCTGAATCCTTAACCTGCTGAGCCACCCGAGAATTCCAGTGGTCCTTGTTTTACATCAATTATTTCATTTTATACATTGCCATGATTATTACTTAACAAAAAAACAAAAAAAAAAACAAAAAAAAAACAAGCTCAGAGAGGTCAAGGGACTTGCCAAGGTCACACAGCCAGTCAGAGGTAGAGCTGGACTCTGAGCCCATACTTTTATTTTAGCCTTTGTGCTTTCCTGTTTTTCCTGCTGCCTAGACTTCAGGCTCTCCTACAGGGTCCCGCTTGGCCCTGGGCATACAGAATGCCACAGACATGGGTTGGACCAGAGTTTGCACACTGTGGCATCAGAACCTTGGCTGCTCAGCCGGAAGCCCAGACTGATCCCTCATGAGATCCAGGCAGCCCAGGTCCCCTGTGGGATGAGGGAGGCAGCTCTGAGTACCTGCTGAGGCCCCTCCAGTGATGACAGCCAGTGGCAATCTGGATGGACAAACCTCAGTGGAGGGGCACAGTGCCACCTGCTGGCCAGAAGGACATCATCAGTGATGCTGGCTGATTAACACAGGGACTCACACGAACACTCAGGGACACGGTGACAAGCATGCACGTGTCTCCTCCCACTGCACGTGGGCAGACCAGTTCACACGTGGATGTCTGGGCCTGTGGGCATGTGGGGCTCTCAGCCATGCGGCCTGGCAGAAAGCAGTAAATTCACTCATTTATTCATCTCTTCCCTCACCAAATGTTCATTGAGATATGCCAAGCCCACAGCAGCTCTCCCTGGCTGGATGATGATAAAGAGGCAATTGGAGTTCCCTGGTGGCCTAGTGGTTAAGGATCCGGCATGGTCACTGCTGTGGCCCAGGTTTTTTTTCTTTTTTCTTTTTAGAGCCACACCTGCAACATATGGAAGTTCCCAGGCTAGGGGTTGAATTGAAGCTGCAGCTGCCAGCCTAGCACAGTAACACTGGATCCAAACTGCATCCGTGACCTACATTGCAGCTGGTGACAATGCCAGATACCTTAACCCACTGAGTGAGAACAGGGATTGAACCTGCATCTTCATGGATACTAATCAGATTCTTAACCCCCTGAGCCACAATGGAAACTCCCTGTGGCATTTGATACCTAGCCTGGGAACTTCTGCATGTCATGGGCATGATCAAAAAAAAAAAAAAAAAGAAGAGAGAGAGAGAGAGAGAGAGAGAAACTAGGCAATCACTAAGCGATGTGGATAAGGGTCCCAGGTGGGATGTGCCCGGTGAGGTCACAGAGGCAGCCTCTTATCCCAGCCTATAAGCTGGGTTGGAGGCAAGGACAACATCTCCAGGAAGTACATGCCCAGCTAGGTCTTAGCACAGGAGCAGGAGATGCTGGGTAAAGGACGCAGGAGCTCATCAGAGCAAAGCCCAGAGGAGGAGCTGGGACCCCTAGCAAGGGTTTTACACCCAAGCCTCAGAGTCTGGACTCTCCGCAGGCAGTGGGGGGCCATGGAAACTTCAGCCAGGGAAGGCCATGGCCTGGTTCTGGGGCCATTCCTGACTGACACATTTGTTCTATAGCTGAGGCCCTGAGGGTCTTTTAGCCCCTTTTGGGGTTGGACCTTGAATGTGATTTGTCCCTGTGGACTGTCTCCTCTGGCTGCAGCAGTTACCCTTGGATGTGTCTGGGAAGGGGAGAGACACCCCCACCCCACCCTGCCCATACCCCCAGTCCCCCAAGAGCAGCCTACGTTGTGTCTAGAAAAGAATGAAGCAAACTGCAGCCATTATTAAGGCAGGAATCCCTGTGTCCCCTGTAGATGCCCTTTTACCTTTTTTTTTTTTTTTTTTTTTAGGGCCACAGCTGCAGCACATGGAGGTTCCTGGGTTAGGGGTCAAATCGGAGCTGCAGCTGCCGGCCTTCCCCACAGCCACAGTGACACCAGATCCTTAACCCACTGAGCAACACCTCAACTGTGGCAATGCTGGATCCTTAACCCATTGAGGGAGGCCAGGGATCGAGCCCGCATCCTCATGGATACTAGTGGGATTCTTAACCTGCTGCCACAACGGGAACTCCTAGCCCTTTTTTCAACTCACTGGGCCCCCCCAAGTCAGCTCAGAGGGTGTGACCTATTCCAAAACCTAGCTCCCTGTGCCCACCAGATCCCCTGGTTCCCCTACCAGAGGGTCAGGACTTCTCTGTGGAGACGGGCCCTGGATGGGTGAGTTTTGGGGGGCGGTGAGCACAGGAGGGAGCCTGGAGCACCAACACAGCTGTGTCTGGTTAGGGCATTGGGGGCTGACCTGGAGGGAACCCCAAGGCTGAGGGGGAAGGGAGACGCACCAGGACTCCCCAAAGAGGTGGTGGCAGGTGGGGCTGAGGAGAAAACCTTGGCAGCTTCCCAAGGCAGCTTGGCTGTGACTTTGTCAATGGCCGGGTCCCCACTAGCCCTGCCCACCCCCCCCCCACCCCCCGCGCACGCCCCGTCCCCTGCCTGCGGTTTTCCTCAGTAGAACAGTGCGGTAGCTTCCGAGAAGCCCCACCAAGACTTTCCTGTCAGGGCAACTCCAAGTTCCTCTTACTGAGGAAGGGGAAGTGGTGGAGTCTCTCCTACGGCCTTTCAGTTTCTTTCTAAGAAGCCAGAGCGTCCAGCCCAGGCCCTGGGCACCCGCAGGTGTTGAAGGGAGAGGTGTTCCAGGTCAGGGGCTTTCCCGCCTCACTTCCAGTCGAAGCTCATTTGTTGGGGCCCCGGGGTGGACATTCCAGAAGAGGAAATGAGACGCGCGTTTTGCAGGGCCTTTCCCACGCCCCCTCCTTTCTTCCTCCTCCAGGGTCACCCCCCCACCCCGCCCCGCCACAGGAACAAGTGCCAAAGGCAGCCTCCCCTCCTCCCCTCCCTTAGGGACATCTCAGGTGGAAACTGATTTCCTCAGGGTTCAAGACAACCTCTTCTGAGTCCTGATTCTTTGGGGCTCTGCTGGGTGACTGAAAACTAACCCAAACGAAGAACTGACAGGTGACACCAGCTTCACGCCCAAGCTGGGACCGGGGATAGGCTCGCTTTGGAAACCCTAAGTTTTTTTTTCTTTCTTTCTTTTTTTGCTGCTTCACGGCATATGGAGTTCCTGGGGGGCCAGGGATCAGATCTGAGACGCAGTTGTGACCTACGATGAAGCTTCGGCAAAGCTGAATCCTTAACCCACTGTGCCACGAATGGAACCTTCATCCTCGTGCTGCAAACGCCACCAATACCATTTTGTCAAAGTAGGAACTCTTTTTTTTTTTTTTGTCTTTTTGGGGCCACACCTGTGGCATATGGAAGTTCCCAGGATAGGGGTTGAATTGGAGCTGCAGCTGCCGGCCTAGACCACAGCCACAGCAATGCGGGATCTGACAACGTCTTCGACCTACACCACAGCTCACAGCAAGGCCAGATCTTTAACCTACTGAGCGAGGCCAGGGATCGAAGCTGTGTCCTCATGGATACTAGTCGGGTTCATTAATCACTGAGCCACAATGGGAACTCCCAAAGTAGGAACTCTTGGAGACCTGAAGCCTCTTGAGGAGAGACTGTGGGAGCCTCAAGAACTGAGAGACACCTTTTTTTTTTTTCCTTTTTAGGACCGCACCTGCAGCATATGGAAGTTTCCAGGCTAGGGGTCAAATCAGAGTTACAGTGCTGGCCTACACCAGAGCCACAGCAACTGGGGATCCGAGACTCATCTGCGACCTACACCACAGCTCACAGCAATGCCAGATCCTTAACCCACTGAGTGAGACTAGGGATTGAACCCACATCCTCATGGATATTAGTCGGGTTCGGGACTGTTGAGCCACAATCAGAGCTCCGAGAGGCCACCTTTTTAAGAAGATCTGGCTTGATGGTAAAGCAAAAGTTCTGATGTGATTATAACAATAGCCACCACTGAAGTTAAGCACTTATTGTGTGCCAGCCCCATGCCCAGCTTTTTACATTAATTTCCTCCTACAATCCCCACGGCAATCCCATGACGAAGATACAATCATTATCCCTGAAGTCTAGCACCTGCCCAGCTCTCGCATCCCAAGGGCCCATCCTTCCCAGTAGACCTCTTCTTGGTAAGACGGGGAAGAAAGATCAGGCCCTTAAAGGAGCTGGCTGGGAAGGTATAATTTCCAATCTCCCCAAGTCTCTCCAAGCAACCTCTGAGCCCTGAAGAGTGAGTGATCTAGTTAAAGCATCTTCACGGCACAGCAGGGCTGGGGCTCTCCCCAAGGCCTTTCAAACTCCTGTAGCCTCTTTTATTTTCCTTCCACAGGCACTGTTTTAGGCATTGCTTTGCCAACACACACGTTATGGGGACAGTAGGGGGATTCCCCTGAACCATGATGCTGTTCCGTTCAAAAACATTTGCCTAGAGGTCCCCAACTGTGTGATTCACACTGTTGAGGTGGCAAGAAAACTCAGCTGCGGGGCGGAGGTAGGCAAACAAAAGGGGACACTGAGAGGGTAGGCAAGGTTCAGTGAATAAAAATACAGGACACCGGTGAAATTAAAATTTCAGATCAACAACAACATTTGGGATGCCCTTGTACTGAAGAAAATTAAAAAAAAAGTGTTGTTTGTCTCATATTCAAATTTAACTGGGCATCCTGTTTTGTATTTGGCAACCCTGGACACTCAGCACCTGGGGCAGAGCCCCAGCCCTCCCCACAGTTTCAGGGAGCTGCTGTCAAGAGGAAGAGCCAACAGGGAATTCCCTTGTGGTGCAGCGAGTTAAGGATCTGGCGTTGTCATTGTAGTGGCACAGGTTCGATCCCTGGCCTGGGAACTTCCACATGCTGCAGATGCGGGGGTGGGGGAAGTGGGGGGTTAGTGGAGAGAGAGCCAGCAAAGCTGGGAGAAAACCACACACCTGGGATGAAAAACAAACCTGAGTTTGGTAAGAGAAGGATGGAAACATTCTGCTTCAAGGATTCCTCCTGAGCAATCTCAAAATCTCATTCTCATCCCAGGGCAGAGGTCCAAGTTCAAGTTCCAAAAAGATGCATGGTGTTCCTGAAGAAGACCTTCCTTTCTCTGGGCCCCAGTGTTTTCATCTGTCATGGAGAGGAGGTCTGGATTCTAAGAAGCAAGAGAAGGTGTGAGGTGGCCAGGAGGAAATTTGAAGAGGAGGAGGCAGCTCCACTTGGAAACGTGCCACACTTTCTGCCCTGTGGCACTGAGGGGGACTGGCACCTTGGGACTGGACCCTGGGTGCTTGGAGGCTTCTCTGGGGTCAGGACAGCCAGCTTTTCAAACACACCTGAGCCACAGCCATGGTGGTCGCTGGCTCTAAATGAGAAACATAGATTGGACTGATGAAAGGGTTAAATGTCTACAAAATGTTAACTAGCCAACTGCAACTCAACTCCTAGAGTTTACATCAGTTATATGTGATGGGGCTGGTGGGTCCATTTGAATACATTTGCGGCATGTGGCTTTTTTTAAAAAATGTATTTCTATTACGTTATTCAGATCAAGAGTCAAATAAGGTCTGTGCATTATTGGGGTTTGTTTTGGCTGCACCTATGGGCACAGAGAAGTTCCTGGGCCAGGGGTTGAATCTGAGCTGCAGCTGCGACCTACGCCATAGCTGTGGCATTTCCAGATCCTAAACCCACTGTGCGGGGCTGGGGATTGAACCTGAGCTACTGTAGCTACCACATTGGGTCCTTAACCTGCTGTACCACAGCAGGAACTCTGAGGGATGTGGCCTTTGAGAGTAAGATGCCCAGGGTTTTCAAGCCCCACAAAGAGCAGTCCAGAGATGTGGAGCCAGTGAATACCTCCAGACTAGCCCCCTGCTCCAGGGGCTGTGTAGAGGTGACCCTTAGCAGCCAGAACCTTGGGAGAGAGACATGGGGGAAGGGCTTGTCTGGGAGTCAGGGAAGGCCCCTTTGGGAGGGTCCCAAATGGTCCCTGGAGGGGGACTGGTGAGACCCAGCAGGGCCTCTGGGCCAGGCTGTGGCTCCAGGTAGGGCTGCGGTCTTGGCAGGGAGCTGGCAGCCGTATCGCGAGCCGAGTCCCAACACTTCTCAGGCTGGGTAGGGGCTGGGATTTCTTCTCTACCCTCACCTGCTAGAAAGGCCAGGGCTGCATAGGTGCAGAGGTGGCACCAGGGGCTCCGGGTACCCTAGGCCCCTCTAATCACCAAAAACTCCATACCTCAAAGCCGCCACCAGAAGCTAATAGTCTTTGCTGTGGACAGGGCCATTTTCTCAATCTTGCATAAAAGTATACCTTTAGGAAGTTTGGTGTATTATTTTGCTCAGGCTGCCACAGCCAAGTACCATCGCCAGGGAGGCGTAAAGAACAGAAAGTTGGAGTTCCCGTTGTGGCTCAGCGGTTAAAGAATCCAACTAGGAACCATGAGGTTGTGGGTTCCATCCCTGGCCTCGCTCAGTGGGTTAAGGATCTGGCGTTGCTGAGAGCTGTGGTGTAGGTCCCAGACACAGCTCTGATTCTGCATTAATGTGGCTGTGGTGTAGGCCAACAGCTGTAGCTCTGATTCAACCCCTAGCCTGGGTACTTCCATATGTCACAGGTGCAGCCTTAAAAAAAAGCGCACACACACACACACACACACACACACACAAAAGAATCCAACTGTAGAGGTTTGGGTTGCTTCAGAGGTTCATTTTGACCCCTGGCCCAGCAAAGTGGGTTAAAGGATCAGGTATTGCCAAAGCTACAGTGTAGGTCTCAGGTGTGGCAAGATTCTGTCCCTGGCCCAGGAGAACTTCCATATGCTGTGGGTGTGGCCATTAAAAAAAAAAATCTCCAGATACAGTCATATTCTGAGGTCCTGGGGGGTTAAAACTTCAACATATAAATTTGAGGGATGACACAATTCAGCCAATAAAACTTGGAGAGTTTTAACCTAAAATTGGAAATGAAAACAATGTACTGGCTTTGGAAATGAAGTTTGAAGACTGGTCCCAAGATCACTCCTCAGAGATGACCCCCATCCTCCAAGACATTCCGGAGCCTCTCCTATCTACCAGTTTTTCAGTATGCAGAAGTTCCTGGGCCTAGGATCAAACCTGGGCCACAGCAGCCACCTGAGCCACAGCAATGACAATACTGGATCCTTAACCTGCTAAGCCACCAGTGAACTCCTCTTGCCTACTAGTTTTTTCCAATTAAATTTTATTTTTTTAGGGGCTCACCTGCAGCATATGGAAGTTCCCAGGCTAGGGGTCAAATTGGAGCTGCAGCTGCCAGTCTACACCACAGCCACAGCAATGCCAGATCCGAGCCATGTCTGAGATCTACATCATAGCTCACAGCAACAAAGGATCCTTAACCCGCTGAGTAAGGCCAGGGATCAAACCTGCATCCTCATGGATATTAGTCAGGTCCTTAACCCGTTGAGCCACCAGGGAACCCCTCCTGCCTACTAGTTTTGATCAGGGGTAGTTTGAAGCCTTTGGACATGGTCCTCACTGATCAGTGGGCTGGGAGGAAGGTCAGTGTTGTGACCAAAATGCTAGGATTTCGAACAGGGCGAGCACCTCTCCCTACCCAACCAAAAACGTCTGGTAATCTTTGTCCTTGAAAAACTGTCTTTAAAAATAAAGTTTCAAATTTTCTACCTGGAGCTGCTATTTATAGGATCATTCAGGAGTCTCTAAGAGAGACAAACTTTTAGCCTTTGTGTTTTCACAAAAGTAGGACATGTTTATCGTTGAAAACACAAATGAAAAAGAAAAAATTAATGATAATCAGTAATCAGACCTCCTAGAGATAATCATCCTTAACATCTGAGTTTCTATATCTTTCTGGATCTATCATGCATCTTAATCTCCATCTTCATCTACATATGTAGGGTTAAGTTTACTTTAAAGATAAGATTAAGCTGTACCATTTCATAACTTCTTATCAATTATTGTATCATGATCACTCGCTGGGCACTGAATTGTTTTCTACGATGCCATTTTCTATGGTAGCAGCTATGAGCCATAAGTGACTCAACAAATTACCTATTGTTGAATAATTTTTATGATATTAAATCAAGCTTCAACAACATCTCAGTAGTTAAATCTTTGCCATGATTATTTACTTAAGGACAAATTCCTAGAAGTGAAATTTATGATTTAAAGAGAAAGCCATATTTAAAATTTTAAACGTTATTTTTGAATGTATTGTATATTCACTAGGTTCAAAATGTAGAAAGCATCTGCTCACCTCTGTTCTTTTTTTTTTTGCTCACCTCTTTTCTGAAGTCACCCAGCTCCCCCCCTCAGAGGCAATCACAGTTACCAATGTCTTATGTTCTTCCCAGAGATAGTTTACATATATATATAATATACATATATAATATGTAGTACCTGTGTATGCACATATATGCAGTCATAAAATATATGCATATGTGCATATCTATCTGTATGTATATACATGATTTTTTCCCACAAATGGTGGTATCTTCTATATACTGTTTTGCTCTATGCATTTTTTATTTAACAAATCACCTTGAGGGGCTGTCCATGTCAGTACATAAAGAGCATTCACATTTTTTTAACACCTGCATGGCATTTCACTATATGTGTATATTGTAATATATCTAAACAGTTCCCTATTTTCTTTAATTTTTTTGGCAGCGCCTGCTACATGTGGAAGTTTCTGGTCCAGGGATTGAACCTGCATCAGAGCAGCGACCCAAGCCACTGCAGTGATGACACTGGGTCCATAACTTTCTGCACCACAGGAGAACTCTTAAATAGTTCCCCATTGATGGACATACAGGTTTCTTGTTTTTGTTTTTTCATTTTGCTTTTTAGGGCTGCACCTGCAGCATATGGCAGTTCCCAGGCTAGAAGTCAAATCTGAGCTACAGCTGTGGCCTACACCACAGCCACAGCAACTCAGGATCTGAGCCAAAGCTGTGACCTATATCACAGCTCATGGCAGCACCGTATCCTTAACTTACTGAGCGAGGCCAGGGATCAAACCTGCATCCTCATGGATCCTAGTCAGGTTCGTTAACTTCTGAGCCACAAAGGGAACTCCTATAGGTTGTTTTTAATTACACACAGCTGTATAACAAATTACCCCAAAATATAGTGACATAAAGCCGCAATAAAAATTTATTTTCTGGAGTTCCCATTGTAGCTCAGCAGGAATGCATCCAACAAGAATCTGACAAGTTTGATCCCTGGCCTCACTCAACAGGTGAAGACTCCAGCATTGCCATGAGCTGTGGTATAGGTCAAAGATGTAGCTCAGATCCAGAGCTGCTGTGGCTGTGGCATAGGCTGGCAGCTGTGGCTACAATTCAACCCCAGCCACAATGGGAACTCGAAGACTTAGTGTCTTACAGCACCAGTCTATCATATCTCGCAGGTCTGTGAGTTGGCTGGGTGGGTCCTCTCATGCACACAGCTGCAATATGCTGATGGCTTGGCTCAGTTGGGTGGTCTAGAATGGCTGGGGTGCCTGCACCCTGCTCTTCCTATAATCTTTCGCACTGGGCTTTTTTTTAAAGGGCTGCACCAGCAGCATATGGAATCTCCCAGGCTAGGGGATCAAATCAGAGCTGCAGCTGCCAGCCTATGCCACAGACACAGCAATGCCAGATGCAAGCCGTGTTTGTGACCTATGCTACAGCTCACGGCAGCGCAAGATCCTTAACCCACTCAGTGAGGCCAGGCATTGAACCCGTATCCTCATGGATGCTAGTCAGTTTCTTTACCCCCCTGAGCCACAATGGGAGCTCCCAGGCTTCTTCACATAGCAGACACTTTCCAAAAGAAAGAAAGCAGGAGACCAGCCTCACTTCGGCCAGAACATCATTTCTGCCACATCCCATCTGTCAAAGCAGGTCACCAGGTTGACATAGATTCAAGGGGAGGTGAAATAGACTCCACCTTGTTGTAGAGGAAGAAGCAAAGTCACATTGCAAAGAGGCCTGGACACAAGGGTGGGGGTAATTCTCTTGGGGGCCACGGTTGTAACAATATTCCACAGGGATGGTGTACAAAGTTCATACACCGGGTCTGCGTGCCCCACACATGCACCCAGAGACCCGTGAACTTTGGCCTCACTCTTGGCAACAAGCTGGTGCCTCCCAACTTGTTCCTCACCCCCTCCTCCATCATTCCAGCTCAGAGGCTCTGCCCTTTGGCTGTGTTTCTGGTTTGGGGCCCCGTTTGTGCCCTTTGGCCTTGCTGATGCATGTGAGGACTTTGAGTTACCTGCCAGCCTTCCCCTTCCTGGAACTCACCCCCCCAACCCCCACCCACACTCTGGCAGGGCCCGGTCTGCCCTCCCCTTGCGGGAAGTTCATACAATACCAGTGGATTCTTCTTGACAGATTTCCCAGGAAAAATGTTTAATCTATCTGAAAATACAAAATGTCTTTCTCCTTTTATTCACCCCAACCTAATAAGCTCCAGTAAATCAAGCCTTTGAGAAATTCCACAATTTATGCTCCAAATTTTAGTCTTTTTTTTTTTTTTGGTTTCTCACACATGTCCTTTAGAACCCATGAGCTGCTAAGAATATAAACCCATGATGTTGTTATTTGAAAAGATCTCTAAAGGAAAAGATAATGCCAATAAGATGGAGTCTCATAGGGAGTTCCCTTAGCAGCTTAGTGGTTAACCAATCGGATAAGTGTCCATGAGGATGCGGTTCGATCCCTGGCCTTGTTCAGTGGGTTAAGGATCCGGTGTTGCCGTGAGCTGTGGTGTAGGTCGCAGGCAAGGCTTGGATCCCATGTTGCTGTGTCTGTGGTATAAGCCAGCAGCTGTAGCTCTGGTTGGACCCATAGCCTGGGAACTTCCATATGCTGTGGGTGTAGCCCTAAAAACAAAACAAAAAAAAACCCCCCAAAAGATAGAATCTCATAGAATGGTTTATTGGGTGGGCCAAAAAATTAACAGGAATCACATTTTCCTAATCAAATTATATTTTTTGATGTAGTAGCCAGTTTTGCTGCCCAAGGACTCTCAGAGGGCTATAAGGCAGAACATAAAATTATTTAGTAATAAAAGAAAAAAAATTTTTTTTTTTTGATCTTTTGGTCTTTTTAGGGCTGCACCCATGGCATATGGAGGTTCCCAGGCTAGGGGTCTAATCGGAACTGTAGCCGCCGGCCTATGCCACAGCCACAGCAATGCCAGATCTGAGCCACGTCTGCGACCTACATCACAGCTCATGACAACACCAGATCTTTAACCCACTGAGCAAGGCCAGGGATCAAACCCGCAACCTCATGCTTCCTACTCGGATTTGTTTCCACTGAGCAATGATGGGAACTCCAGGTTTAGATTTTTTTAATAAACCACATTTTCTTTGTAAAGAGAAGCCTTCTGGGAGCTCCTGTAGTGGCTCAGTGGGTTAAGAACCTGACATAGTGTCCATGAGGATGCCAGTTTGATCCCTTCCCTCACTCAGTGGGTTAAGAATCCGGTGATACTGTGAGCTGCAGCTTAGGCCACAGATGTGGCTTGGATCCAGAGTTGCTGTGGCTGTGGCATAGGCCAACAGCTGCAGCTCTGATGTGACCCCTACCCATGGAGCTTCCACTTGCTGCAGCTGCAGCCCTAAAAAGAAAAAAAAAGAGTGAGGGAAAGAAGCCTTTTGGTAAAGATATTAAATTGCTATTAAAATGATTCTAGTGTTTTAAGAGGTATTATTAAGTAAGGAAAAGTGTAGGACAACTGCATAGTTAAGAACCTTTAGTGTAAGGAGGGGAGAATCTATAGAACATAAGACATTATAAGTCATAAAATAATGTGTTTTTTTTGGTGTGTGTATATATATGTGTACAAATCTCCCTTCTATCTATAAGAGACCAGTAATATTGACTCTTAGGAGAAAAAAATAGATTTCTGACAGCAAGGTAGGAGGGAGATTTTTCAATTTCTCTTTATCCTTTGTTCCTTTTGAATTTTGTACCAAAAATAAATCAAACCTGTGGGAGCAGGTATCGCCGGGGGAGGGGGGGCCCGAGGGAGCTCTCCAGGGTGCGGGAGATGTTCTGGGCCTTGGTCTGAGTGGAGGTTATGTGGGTGAACACTAGTGAAAAGTCATCCATCCATTTAATATCTGTCTGCTCTATTGTAAGTTTATTCTTCCAAGAAAATGATGGAAGGAGTCAAGTCTTTCAATGAAAAAAAAAATTAAATATATTAAAAATATTTTTTTAAAGAAAAATAAAGTTAGATCAGGGCAGGCTGCCAAAAAATGAAGTCAGACCTTGCCTTGCTCCACAAAAGTAGATGTGTTTCTGACAAGTTGACTTAAGCCAGTTTCTATAAAGTGAAGCATAATTTCCAGTTGGCTTCCATGACAATGTCTAAGATGTGTTCGTAGATTTATTCCAGTGCTGATCTGCTTTGTGTGTGTGTGTTTTTCCTTTTCTTATTAGGGCCACGCCTATGGCTTACGGAAGTTATCAGGCTAGGAGTCAAATCGAAGTTGCAGCTGCTGGCCTCCATCACAGCCACAGCCACACCAGATTCTAGCCATGTCTGCGATCTACACTACAGCTCATGGCAACACCGGATCCTTAACCCACCGAGCAAGGCCGGGGATTGAACCCACATCCTCATGGATACTAGACAGGATCTTAGCCTGCTGAGCCACAACGGGACTCTTATACCCATTATTTCACTTGACCCCAAAGCAACCCTATGAATGGACAGGGCACGTGTTGGTCATCCCGTTTTATGAATGAGGAAGGAAGTCGAGGCATAGACAGCGAAGTCACAAGAAGGTAACAGAGTTAGAACTCCAACCCGTATTTAAAAATTCTAAGTCCCATGTGATTACTGCGTTTCCCAGAAAGGTCACAGAGCACCCAGGATCAGTTCTGCCTTCCCCACTCACCAACAGTGTGATTCAGGGTGAGTTGCTGAATCTCTCTGTGTCTCCTTACTCCCATCTGTACAGTGGAGCTGGAATGTAGATTAAATATGCCAATACACGGAGAGCACATAGTAAGTGCTCATTAAAACTCAGCTCTTTTTTTTTTTCTTTTTCTTCCAGAGACAGACATGACTAGAATGCAAAAGATGGGAAGTAAAAGAATCATGGAGAGAAGAGGGTAAGGAGAAAAAAAAAACCAGAGGCAGAAATGGCTCCAGCGTGTCCATGTCCGTGTGTGGCTCAGGCAATAACAGGAAGGGTGTGACCAGGTAGAGGCCAGGGCCAGGTCAGTAGAAAAGGGCCCTCACCCCAACCCTGACCTTCAATTTGCAGAAGCTCACTGTTTGCATAGGCCTAAAGCCAGCTGGCAACTGGCCCAGAGCATGAGGCCAGGCAGGGGAGAGGAGAGATGGAAAACGCACCTGGGCCACCTTGAGGGTTGCAAGCTCCAGACGTCAGCAGGTGAGCAAGGTGGCTTCACTCAGAAAGCCAGATCTATGTCCAGTGGTGGGCTGGTAAAAGTAGCAACCAGACCTTGGTTGGGGGTTGAGGGGTAGGAAGGGGGCTGACTTGTCAATTTTCATGATGTGGACACTCCCACTATGGCCAATTTCAAAAGGAAGCAGGGTCACGGGGGAGAGACAGGCAGTCAGAGGGAAAGGCAAAGCTGTGAGGAGTCACAGTTAGGAGACCCTTGTCCTGGCCCCAGAGAGAGTCCACAGAAGTGCCAACGGGACTTGCACCATCACCGGACCCCTCTGACCTCAGGTCTCCTCAGTGGAGGAGAAATAACCCCTCCCATGGCGGTGGCCTGACAGCACTCGTGTGACTCCAGGCCAGAGGTTCTTTTAAGAGCACTTACTATGAGCTAAGTCCTGGGATACAGAGATCAATAAACAGGCTCTGAGAGGAACCAGGGGCCAGATCACAAAGGCCTGGTGGACTGTTTGAAGGAGAGGCATCAGGTGGACTTCTAACTGGAGCTCCTGTCGTTGATGAAGGGAATGCAGAGTGGTATGGCCACCCTGGAAGACATCTGGGCAGCTTCAAAGAGAGTTAATCCCAAGCTTACCATATGACCTAGTGATCCAATGCTAAGTGTTTAGTCTAGAGAAATGGACATGATCACTCACACAAAAACCCGAGCATGTTTATAATTTATCATGACCCCCTACCAAAAATAACCCAGAGGTCCTTCAACTGGGAAAGAGGAAACAAACTACTGTACACCCCCAGCAATGGAAAGGAGCTAAATACTGGGCCCTGAACAACGCGGACAAGTCTCAAATACATGAGGCTAAGAGAAGCCAGACTCAAAAGTCATCCTGGAAATTCCTACTGTGGCTCAGCAGGTTTAAGAACCTGATGTAGTGTCCATGAGGATACATGTTCAATCCCTGGCCTCGCTCAGTGGGTTAAGGATCCAGTGTTGCCACAAGCTGCAGCCCAGGTTGCAGATGTGGCTCAGATCTGCATTGATGTGGATGTGGTGTAGGCCGGCAGCTGTAGCTCTGATTCAACCCCTAGCCTGGAAATTTCCATATGCTGAGGGTTTGGCCCTAAAAAGACAAATAGATAAATAAGTCATCCTGTATGATTCCATGTTTTTGACATTCTGGAAAAGACTAAACTATAGGTCAGAGCACAGAGCAGTGGTTTGCCTGGGGCTGGGGTGGGGAAGTGGGGGAGGGGAAGGGTGACTCCAAAGGGGCAACTTCTGGGGGATAGGGCTGTTCTATGCTTTGATTGTGGTGGTGGTTGCATGACAGTTCCTTTTGCCAAAACTCATAGAACTATTTTACAAAGGGGGAATTTCACTGTATCTAAACTATACCTCAATAAATCCTAACTCATTTAGCGCCATAGTTATAAATCTCCACCAAGGTTTTGATTCAGAGCTTGACACAGTGAGGGTTTAAAAATAGTAGCTCCAGGAGTTCCTGTATGGCCCGGCAGAAACGAATCTGACTAGCATCCATGAGGATGGAGGTTCAATTCCTGGATCTGGCGTTGTTGTGAGCTGTGGTGTAGATCACAGTTGTGGCTTAGATCCTGAGTTGCTGTGGCTGTGGTGTACACCAGCAGCTATAGCTCCTATTTGACCCCTAGCCTGGGAAACTCCATATGCCGTGGAAGCAGCCATAAAAAGACAATAGATAAATAAGTAAATAAATAAATAAAAATAGTAGCTCCAGGGAGTTTCCTTCAGTCACGGTTCAGCAGTAACGAACCCAACTAGTACCCTAGTACCCGTGAGGACGCGAGTTTGATCCCTGGCCTTGCTCAGTGGGTTAAGGATCTGGAGTTGCCGTGAGATGTGGTGTAGGTTGCAGCTACGGCTCCAATTGGAACCCCAACCTGGGAACTTCCATATGCCTCAGGTGCAGCCCTAAAAAAGACCGAAAAAAAAAAAAATTAGTAGCTCCAGAGTTCCCTTGTGACACAGCAGGGTAAAGATCTGGTGTCGTCTCTGCAGCAGCTCAGGTTGATGCTGTGAAGTGGGTTCAATCCTTGGTCCTGGGAACTTTCACATACCATGAATTCAGACAAAAAAGAAAGAAGAAAAAAAAAAAAAAAAAAAGGCCACCCACCTCTAGATGACAGTTCCCATGTTTCCCTCCAGCCCAGACCTGGTGCCTGAGCTCAGACACCCACCGACTGGCTGAGGCCGTGAGTAGGCGCCTGGCTATAAGTTCTCCATGACAGAGTGCCTGGTGCGTTGCTGCTTCTACCTGCCCCTTCCATGGCCTCCCCATCTCAGCGAGTGGCAGCTCCATCCCCACGTTCTCAGGTCAGAGGCCTTCAAGTCACCTCTGGCTCCCTCTTTGTTCCCACCATAGTCAATGGGAATCTCCTCTACTCCACTCAAAATAAATCCAGCACCTGATCCCTTCTCACGACCTTCATTGCTCCAACCCTGATGTAAGCCACCTTCCCCTCACGTGGATGGTTGGGACAGGCCCCTAAACTGCCTCCAGCCTCACCCTTTTCAGGTTATTTCAGCCAACAGCAGGAAGGAGTCTGCTAAAACACATCGGATTCCTCCCAGACTCCCCATCTCACTCAGCCCCGCCTCCCCTGACTCTACCCTTAGTTTAGTGATGATCTCACATCTTCTCTGATCTTCCTGCTCACTCTGCTCCAGCTGCACTGACCTCCTCACTGTTCTCTACACCCACCAGGCAGGCTCCCCACCTCAAGACCTTTGTACTTGCCCTTCCCTCCACCTGGAACGCCCTTCCACAGGTATCTGTGTGTTTCCCTCCCTTTCTTCTTTCCTTGACGTTGTTTTTTCAAACACTGACTTCTCAGCGAGGCCTTCCTTGACTTTCCTTTAAAATATAACACGCACATCCCTTCGCCCCCTTTCTTTTTTCCTTCCACTACAGTGACCAGTCATCCTTGTCTGCCTGGAACTGAGGGGTTTCCTGAGACTTAAGACTTTCAGTTTAGGAGTTCCCTGGTGGCCTAGTGGTTGGGGGCTTCTGGCGTTGTCACTACTGTGGCAGGAGTTAGATCCCTGGCCCAGGAACTTCTGCGCACCACAGGTGCAACCAAAAAAAAAAAAGACTTTCAGTTTTAAAACTAGGAAAGCCTGGAATGGTTTGCCACACTATTTAGGCACTTATCACATCTGATACACTCTACATTTTATGTACTTTTTTTTAATTAATTTTTTTTGCTGTGCCCACAGCATGTGGAAGTTCCCAGTCCAGGGATCAAACCTGTGTCATAGCAGTGACCAAGCTGCTGCAGTGACAATGACAGGCCCTTAACCCACTGCACCATAAAAGAACTCCTTTACATACTTATTTTTATTTATTTATTTTTTTTGTCTTTTCTCTTTTTTAGGACCGCACCTGTGGCATATGGAGGTTCCCAGGCTAGGGGTCGAATCAGAGCTATAGCCACCGGCTTATGCCACAGCCACAGCAACACCAGATCCTTAACCCACTGAGTGAGGCCAAGGATCGAAGCTGCGTCCTCATGGATGCTAGTCAGGTTCATTAACCACTGAGCCACGACAGGAACTCCTGTGTACTTATTTTCTGAATAAGAAAATCTCCAGAAAGGCAGAAATTGTGTCTGTCTTTTTCACAGCTTTATTCCAGTATAGGAACTGCATTTGCTTTATTCCAGTATAGGAACAAATATTTGTTGAATGAAAGAATGGACTTATGGTCAGGCCAGCCTGGTCCCCAGAAAGATTGTGCCAATTAGGTTTTCTTGGGCTTTAAAAAATTACTTTAGGAGTTCCCGTCGTGGCTCAGTGGAAACCAACCTGAGTAGTATCCATGAGGATGCAGGTTCAATCCCTGGCCTTGCTCAGCGGGTTAAGGATCTAGCATTGCCATGAACTGTGGTGTAGGTCGCAGTCACAGTTCGGATATGGCGTTGCTGTGGCTGTGGTGTAGGCCGGCAGCTACAGCTCTGATTAGACTCCTAGCCTGGGAATTTCCATATGCCACAGGTGCAGGCCTAAAAAGAAAAGAAAAGAAAAAAAACTTATAGAAGGGATGTGATCTCAGGTTGGGGGATAAACTGCTGTGCCTGGAAGGGGGCAAAGATCTCTGACTTGCCTGTTTCAGGGGCAGAGCCTAGCAGCAGCTGGGCCTGATGGAACCTCCTTCAGGTGTCAGGGCCCAGGCTGGGGCCCCTGGATGTGGCCTGCTGGTCACTGCCACCCCCTGCTGGTCTCCTATGAAAAAGCAGCCTCACACACCAGCCAGAGGGCCAGACAAGCTCCTGCTCAGCCAATGCCCTGCTACCTGATGGACAGGGCTTTGACCCTGGTGCACTAGGTTGAAACCTGGCTCTGGCATCCACCAACTGTGTGACCGTCAGCCAATGACTAAACATCTCTGAGACTCAGTGTCCTTATCTGGAAAATGAGGACAAAGTCCTGAGGGCAAAAGCAAGATAATCCATGTAGAAACACCTAGACCAGGGCCTGCTCCAGTAGATGTTTGATATTTCTTCTTTTAATGTTTTTATTATAGTTGATATATTTATTATTATTATTACCCTCATGCTTGGCACTCGGTAGTAGTTTGCTTGCTTTCTTCTTCATCCAGGTAACCCAGGCTGCACATCAGACTCACGTGGGCACCCCTAAAACATACTCATGCCCCCGAATCCCAGGCTAGTCAAAGCACAAGTTTCTGGTGATCAATAGAGGCACTGGTATTTTTTTGAATTTTCAGTTTATTTATTTTTTCCATTGGTATTTTTTAAAGCTCCCCAGGTGATACTTATGTGCAGCCCAAGCTGAGAACCATACATGTGACCAACAGTTCTGGGTTACCTGGGACTTTCCCAGTTTTAGCGCTGAAAGTCCCACATCCCAGGAACCCCCTTAGCCCTGGGCAAACTGGGATGCTCTGTCACCCCCTCCCCAAAGGAACAGACCCACGTTTTCTCAATTCCAAACCAAGACACAGTTCGAGCACAGACATATAGAAACCTGTTATTTGAAAACTCAGCTTGGGGTGGTGGGTCAGCCAAAGCGACAGCCCATGGCAGGAGAGGGGCTCCGAGGGGAGCATGGCCAGCGGTGCCTCAGTCGGAGAGGTCCCCGTCACTGGGCTCCCCAGGGCTCCAGCCACTGGCCGCTCGCTCCATGGCCTTCACCCAGCGGCCCTTCAGCTCCTCAGTTTCGGCCTTGAAGATGTAGAACTGGCCTGACTGTTGCAGCTGGAAGACCCGGGGGTCCCCCTGGGGCCCAGCAGTCACCTGGTAGCCCAACAGGGGGATGGAGGCATGAGCCCGCATGTCCTGGGAGGGGAGGGAGAGAGAGCTGAGGGCTGCTGTCCCCCCACCCTATACTGCTGCCTCAGAGAGCCATGCAGAGCGATCCATCTGTGGCACAACGGTGACGTCTTGGGGGCACTGGGTCGCAGGTTCAATCCCTGACCCGGCACAGCGAAGCGGGTTAAGCTGCAGCTGCAGCTTAGGTCACAACTGTGGCTTGGGTCTGATCCCTGGCCTGGGAACTCCATATACCACAGGGCAGCCAAAAAAAGGAAAAAAAAGAAAGAAAGAAAGCCAGGTGGAAGTAACAGCCCCACTCCTACCTCTTGCCCCCTAAACACCCACGAAGCGCTTGGGCTGGTGGGAGGGCATTGAGGAAGAGATCTGGTTACCCCCTGAGGGGAACACCGTCATTACCTGGAGTCTGGGCCCAGCTCTGAAAGCTACTGATGCTGCCACTCGAGGGAACCTGGTCCTTGCTGAGGCTCAGTTCCTCATCTGACTTATGGGGTCACCCCTTCCCTCCCCCCGCAACACACACACACACACACACACACACAGAAGGCCAAGGTCTGGGGGGGCAGGGTGGCGTTACCTGAGGGGCAGCGTAGACATAGAGCACCAGGGGGTCGTCGCGGGGGATCACACACCAGCCCCGGGGCCCACTCTTGCCCCACTTGTCCCCAAGGAGCTGGAGGAAGCTGCACATTAGGCTCTGCTCGGACCCCATCACAGATCCTTTCTAAAACCAGAGAGAGGGACCATCAGGGAACAAACCGCCCGCTGGGTGACAGACGTCAGTCATTAGAAAACATTATTTCTAATCCTCCAAGGAGGTGTTATTTGTTCCCAAGGCTCTGAGAGGTTCCCCCCCACGGACTTGTAGTCTCACAGCTGGCTAGTGGCAGAGCCGAGGACAAAGCCCAGGCAGCCTGAACTCAGGGCAGGTGCTGGAGGGCTTATCAGCAGTCAGTCTCCCTAGGGATCAAAATTAGAGCCTGAAAAGGGGCAGACCACCCCCTCTCTCCAAGAGCAAGCTGTGTGGCCTGGCGATCAGGGCGGATGTGGGCAGGGCTGGGCCTAAAAGAATAGGCAAGGATTGGAGCCTGGGCAGATGTCATTGGAAAGGAATCCCAGGAAGCTGGGAGCTGAGTACAGCTGGAATAGGCTGGGGTCTTCTCCCACCTCCTAGAGGCCGAATGAAGGATGTCAGCCAGGTTTAATGAGGGAGGGGCCGAATGAAGGATGTCAGCCAGGTTTAATGAGGGAGGGGCAGAGGGGTGGTGGGAACCGATGTACCAATGTCTGGACTGGATAACCCTGTATCTAACAGCACAAAGCTGAGACAAGTCCCGTCTCAGCTGGGTAGAGCTGGGTAACGCTGTATCTACAGCACCAGCCAGTGCCCTAGAGGTGCTGACCAGCAGCGGGAGTAGCCTGGGGACACCTGTGGGGGTGGGGAGTGGCTCGGGCCCAAGGGCAGCAGAGAGCATGTGTGGCAAAGATCAGAGAGCTGGCTCCTAACTCTCTGTGTGACTTGGGAAGGGTCACTTCCCTGGGTCTGGGTCTCTGTGGGATGGAACCAGTTGGTCCATGAAATTCCTTCTCATCAGAAAGGAGTCCCCAGGCTCTCTCTTCCCTGTAGTGGGACCCTGACCTGGAGACTCAGTGTCCCCATCTGAGAAAGAGAATCAGCCACACCAGCTCTCCAGCTCCTGGGTCTGCTGAGGCAGGGCCGGGGACATGAGCAGGAGTGGTCCTGAGAGGCCCAGTGGTTACTGGATGGGGGACACAGGGGAGAGACCAAAAGCCTGGACAACAACCTGGAGCCAGAAGTTGCTTCTGTATTGGTGTAAGTTTTGTTCTGTTTTAGGGGGGTGATGGGGTAGAGGGGATGTCTGTGGGCAGAGAGAGATGGAGAGTGACCACGGCAGGCTTGTTCCCCAGCACCGAGGACAGCGCCAGCCCCTGGGGCCCTGCACACCTTCACCCTCACCTCCAGGATGCCTCGCCTCTTGTCCTCCTTGTCCTCAGGGATCATGTTGCCAGTGAGGAATGTGTAGCAGTCGAAGCAGACGCGGTTGGGCCTGTTGTCATCATACTTGAGCTCGGCCCGGTAGTCAGAGCACCTGCCGCATACCACCTGGGGGAGGATGGGCAGGAGGGGCTTGGGGGCCGAGCGGAGGCACGGAGATCCCTGTTTGTGCCTTGGCCCAGGGGGTGGGAATGTGAGAGCAACCAGGAACCGGAGGGAGCAAAAGGAAGCTTCAGGAGAGGGAGGCAGGGATGGGTGTCCTTGGTGGCAGCTGCGGTGCAGGAGGAGCACATGGGCTCTGGGCGCCCCTGGCTAAGGGCTTGAGACCTGGCACGTCTACCTTCACCTGCAACGAGGGGGCAGTGACGTGTGGGGGCCACTGGCAGCGGCTGGCCCTCCCCAAACGGCCTATCTTTACAGTTCTCCAGTTTAGCATTAAGACTCATGCAGATTTCGCAGCCCACGCGATCCTAGAGTTAAGCATGTTCTGATACAGAAATGATAGGCTGGTGGTTTCTGCCAGGAAGACCTGCCATAGTGTGGACTGTGGAGTGGCACCTGTCCCCCATCCCACCTCAGAGAAGCCCAGTGGTGGATCATGCTGGGGAAACCAGGTGAAAGAGGCCTGAGAAGATAAGGGGAGAAACGCAGGTCCTGCAGGATGACTTCCGAGAAGACGGGGGGTGTCAGGGCGAGTCCCGGATGTGGGATTGGAAATGGGGGACAGGAGACAGAGAGGAGGAGGAAGGGTTAGTCATCTATGTGCCCAGCACAGCACGTGGCCAGGGAGGGACCAGCAGGAGAAGGCTGGGCTTGCCCCACCCTCGCCAGGATCCCAGTCTGGCAGGCGGGGAGGCTGAAACTGGGCACCCAACCACCGAAAGGATGACTCACCCAGTACAAAGGTTTGCACAGGCACGAGAAACCCCAGGATCGGGCCAAGGGTGCCACACACAGCCCCACACAGGGCTTCAGCTCCCTTGGCAGTGTTTTATTTTTTATTGCAATTTAAATTTTAAAAATATTATTAGTGTGTATTTTTCAAAATAAAAAGCCATTGAAAAATAACTTTATTTTGAAAAATTTCAAGCCTGAAGACAAGATGAAAGAATAATACAGTAATACGCCCCACCAAATTCCTCAAATGTGAATATTTTTTGCCACATTTGATTTCTCTACTCTCTCTATATGTATATATATATTTTTTTCCTGAACCATTTGAATATAAATTATAGTCATCATGTCACCCTCTCACCCTCTCCTAAGACCAAGGGCATTCTCCTGCCTATCAGCAATGTCACCATCACACTCTGGGTAGTTAACAGTGAGACAACATTATGATCTATGTACACCTCATGATCAACTTTTCCCCCAAAGGTCCCATCAACGACTTCTGTATCTGGTTCTGTTTTTTCCACCAAGGACTTGATCAAGGATCATACATTTCATTTAGTTTTCAGAATATTTTGTTACCTTCTTGTACCTGGAAGGCAGGTCCATGGGTTTTGTTATATTGGGTGTTGTTATATTGGTCTTTGTGCTTCTTTGTATTTAACTATTTTAAATAATTGTTTTGGTTTTGTTGTTATTTTTATGGCTACACTTGAAGCATGTGGAAGTTCCCAGGCTAGGGGTCAAATTGGAGCTGCAGCTCTATGCCACAGCCACAGCCATGCCAG
This sequence comes from Phacochoerus africanus, assembly GCF_016906955.1. Lineage (NCBI taxonomy): Eukaryota > Metazoa > Chordata > Mammalia > Artiodactyla > Suidae > Phacochoerus > Phacochoerus africanus. The sequence goes on along the minus strand of NC_062552.1, from coordinate 33,891,229 downwards.
ATCCGAGCCGAACCTGTGAGCTATACCACAGCTCACGGCAATGCCGGATCCTTAACCCGCTGAGCAAGGTCAGGGATTGAACCTGCATCCTCATGGATACTAAGTTGGGTTTTTAACCTGCTGAGCTACAACAGGAACTCCAACTAATTTAAATAATTTTGAAGGTACAAGTGGCAAGTGGGAACCAACTCGAGTCCTATTTACTGATGTGACTTCCCAACAATGGTAGGGAAACACCAGATCCTTTCTATTTGGCTCTGGGATGGAATTCACTCACATCTGAACATGGGTGTGTCCTAGTGCTAGAAATTTCCTTCATGTTCTGATTGCAGTTTAACACATTTTGGGGACACCTCCCTGACTGGCCCCAACCGGCCCAGCTGGTCTCCCATCCTCTGAGATCATTAAAGACTAAGGCCGTAAAGGGCTTCCCTGTTTGCAGAGTAAATGCAGAAGCTTGTAACCTCAACAGAGAACAGCTCGAGTACAGCAGGTGCTTAAAAAGCGAAGCAAGATCTGCCTCTGATAACTGGGCCTGAGCTGATAAGAGGGAGTGGACACGGTTCCTTCCTCAATCGGCTGTGGCTTTTCCTCCGCGTGAGCTTTGCTGGAGTGACGGAGGAGGGGAAAGCAAAGGAGGGCAGGGAGAGGGGAAGGGTGAACCTGCTTTGGTGGAGTCCTCAGCACCACCCTGAGGGTAGGGATGCATAATCCCCATTGTACAGGGGAGGAAACTGAGGCCTGGACCTGGCGGATAGAATCAGCAGCAGAACTGACCAGGTGCTGGAGCGCTGAGGAGGGGATGTTAGCTGAGGTCAGTCGAGGAGACCGGATGGCGGAGTTCCCCTCGTGGCTCAGCAGAAACGAATCTGATTAGCATCCAGGAGGATGCAAGTTCGATCCCTGGCTTTGCTCAGTGGGTTAAGGGTCCAGCGTTCCCCTGACTGTGGCGTAGGCTGGCGGCAGCTGTAGCTCCAATCTGACCTCTAGCCTGGGAACCTTCATATGCCCTGGGTATGGCCCTAAAAAAGACCAAAAAAAAAAAAGAAGAAGAAGAAGAAGAAGACAGGATGGCGAGGGGTGAGTGCATAGCAGGTGCAGGCTAGGGAGGTGGTGGGTGCAAGGCCTGGGAGGGTCTGATGGGTTTGGGTGCCCCACACCCTGGAACTGGAGACCATTTCTGGTCCTGGGCCCGGGAGTCTTGGTAAGGAGGCAGGTGACTTTTCAGGGTCAGCTTTGAGGGGGTGTCTCGAGGGAGTGGTTTAACTGGTCTGCACCTCAGGTCCCATCTGCAGATGGGGATGAGAACTGACCTGCTTCACAGGTGGGCACCGTGGGGTCAAGCGAGGTCACTCACATGCCTGGCACAGAGGTAGTGCCCAGAGCGTTTGGCTGCTCTGGCTGAATCGGGAGGAGCTGGCAGGGAGGGGAGACTGAGCTGGAAGGCCGAGGCCGGGCGGAGTACTCACGTAGCCGCAGGCCCGGCAGTGGTGGCGCCGGCGCGTCAGGGCGTTGAAGGGATCCTGGCAGCGCATGCACATGGTCACCATCTTGTCTCGGATCCACTGCGGCGCCCGGAGGCCCAGTTCCTCGGACTGCAGCTGTGGGACAAGAGGGTGGGCACCTCAGGACCCCCTCTATCTGCTCCTGGAGGCCCTGGGCTCTCTGCCCAGCTGCCTGTGGCAGGGATTCTGTGTGCTGTGACCTCTACATGAAGCGACTGAACTGCTAAGGACCACGAAGTTGGTTGCTATGAGTTCTATTTCATACTGAGGCCCAGAGAGGTCAAGGGACTCAGCAAAGACACCCAGCAGGCCAGAGTTCAGAGCTCAGACCTGAAATCAAGTCTTAGACATTCTCCATAACTACCACCCCACCTGCCCTCCACCTTCCCTTCGTCTCATGTTTATTCAGGCCATTTCCAGACCCAAACCTGTGCATGCATGCGCGCGCGTGCACACACACACACACACACACACACACCCCACTCCTTGAAGCCAGACTTATACACATAGATGTGAAATCCTCTCTATGGATAGTTGCATATAGAGGCTCCCAAAGAAATTTCTGGCTACTAGGGGAGTCTTTGGCATTGGGTTTCTGAGCAGGGTGAAACTGGGTGTGTGGGTGTCCCCTGGTCCTTTCAAATCACTCATGGTTGGGGGCACGTCCTGGCCTCCAAGCTGGCTTGGGCAGAGCAAAGAGGTGGGATCTGTCCTGGGAGAGGCTGGCAGCTCCGGGAGGGAAGGGGTGCCTTCATTTACCTCCTGCTCCTGGGTGTCTCCCTCAGGGCCCTGGGCTGCAGCCTTGAAGGTTTCATTCCGCTTCTCGATTTGGTCAATGGCTGCTTGGCAGGCCTGGGGGCGGGGGGGTGGGTCAAGGATGGAGGCAGGGAGGGCGCGGTCATTTGTGCATCCGTCCACACATTCCGCAAACGTTGCTAAAAGCCTACTGGGTACCGGGCACTAGGTTCTCAGGGCACATTGGCTTTTTTAAAGGGGGAGAAACTATTAGCCCCAGGTAACAGATGTGAAAACTGAGGTTCAAAGACATTAAGTGACCTGCCCCAGGCCACCAGCTGGGCAGTGAGAGGCACTAAGATGTGAACTCAGATCTGTATCCAAAGTACCAGAGAGCAACTCTGAGGAAGAACAGGGAGTAGCAGCAGCAGCGCACGCACACACACACACACACACACACACACACACACACACACTCTGCACCCCTCCTCTCCCTCAGCTTGGGTAGGGAGTCAGAATCCTAGGGGCCCTGGAGCGTTCTGATACCTGCATCCAGGAGATCATTTCCTCCTGGGACCTGCTCGGAAAGTGAACACACATGTTGAGAAGAGCAGCCCCTCCCTGTGTTCCCGTCTCGCCCGGCCCCCAGCCCGCCTGCCTACCGGGCCTGCAGCTCCAGGGTGCGCTGCTTCCCGGACACCAGGAAGGAGTGGGGGAACTCGGCGTCAGTCAGCTCTCGAACCTGCTCAGAAAGGGAGGGAGAGACCTCTCAGCCTCACCACCCCCTCTCCACAGGCACCGTGGGTGAAAGGAGGTGGACTGCATGCCAGGGACAATTCGAATTCAAGAGACAGGGCAGTGAGCTTGTTCAACACCTTCTGGGAGTTCCCAGTGTAGCTTGGTGGTAATGAACCTGACTGGTACCCATGAGGATGCAGATTCAATCCCTGGCCTCACTCAGTAGGCTAAGGATCCCGTGCTGCCCTGAGCTGTGACATCGGTCACAGATTCGGCCTGGGTCCTGCGTGGCTGCGGTTGGGGTATAGGCCTGCAGCTGTAGCTCTGATTTTTTGACCCCTAACCTAGGAACTTCTATATGTGGAGGGTGCAGCCCTAAAAAGCAAAACTAAATCAGTAAATAAATAAGGAGCAGAATGAAGATTCAAACTCAGGTTTTCGGTCCCCAAGGGTAAGGGAGGAGCACATCTATTTCGGCCCCACTGCTAGAGCCCTGCAAGCACAGACCTCCCCCAGGCAGTGGAGAGAGAGTCACAAGAGAGGCTAAGACACAGACCCAGAGCCCCAGGGCCCTGCAAGGGGGAACTCTGTTGTCACTGAATCCACCTGACCCTTGGGGCCCTCTGCTGGGGCCCTGCCATGAGATAACCAGGCCTTGTTACACCTTCAGGCAGCCCATCCCACCCAGAGAGCATGACTCCAGGCCTAGTCTACCCCTCCCATAGCCCCTCCCTCTAGAAGGGGCCGAAGTGATTTGCATGTGATACTCTTGACGATGGGGAGGCTCTGAGGGCTTATAAACAGAGAAGCTTCTGTGGAGAGAGGTGTTCCGGGAAAGCAGCTCCAGCAGCTGGGCGAGAAGGTCAAAGGGCTGGGTCTGGGGAAAATGGGACAAACCAGCAGCCCAGAGGCCAGGTAGGAAGTGATATCCAGAATGGTCGAGGCTTGCCCAGGGCCTGCCTGCACCTGGGGAGAGAGACAATATCAGGAAATCTGGCCAGATGCCACAACTGACTGAATAAGGGAGGGGGAGAGGGACTAAAGGGGGAAATCTAAGGTTTGGAGACCACAGCTAGGAAGAAATATGATGCTTTTAATAGAAAACGGGTTTCTGGGAGAGCCCCTGACCTGAGGGGCCACCACGGCAGAGGGGCAAGATGGAGGTTTCTAGAGGACAATTCCCAGAGCCTAGGCTCAACCACCAGACTCTGGATCAGTTCAGGCCCCTGCCAGCCTGTACTGTGTCTTTGTGCTAGTTTAAAAAAGATACTCCTTCCTCAAAACACTTTACTGACATCTGTTGGCAAACTGGCATAATAGTCGGATTTTGTTGAACCAGACGCTTGACTGCCATCTGCTGGACAAGGAGAATGGTAAATATACAATCTACGCAGCCAGCTGTGGGGGAGCTGTGCTCATCTCAAACGAGGCGTGCTCTTGCAGTGCACAACTTGCACAGCTGTCCATGGAGATGCCAAGTATATGTACGTGCTTGCACCCCTTCCTTCTTCTTAGGTTGGCCCTGTGCAGGACAGCACAACAACTGGACCAAGTCGGACCCTGGGGGAGAACTAGCTGCTGAGAACTAGACCTCCTTGACACTTAGGAAGGCAGAGGTCAGGGGGTCACGGGACAGTGGGAACTTTCTGGTGGTCAAAGGCCAGACCTGCCTCCAAAACCTCAGACTCATAAACGCAGGTGGGAAAACAGCTTTGCACCTGCTGGGCTCATGCCATCCAGCAGAGGGTGCTGTGCAGCCACCAGAGCACCAGACACGCCCTGCAGGGACCCTGTTCACTGAGACCAGCAGATGCCAGGAACCAGGCACGCACACCGGGTCTGTGAGCCCCCATCATACAGCCTGAGCATCCGACACTCTCAGGCCATTCTCTCTTTATCTCTTTCTGTTTTGGTCTATTTCTTGGCTTTTTTATCTGTCGATCTCTGCCTCTTTTTTTCTCTGCCAGTCCCCAGACAGTGCTGCCAATCTCCATTTCTCTGTAATTCTCCATAACCTGCCTTTCTCAGTCTTACTCATCAAGGCTGCCAGATATACAAGCTTGCACGCACCCTGGCCTCTGAGATATTCTGGCCACTTTAGGAAGGAGAGCTGGATGCTACGGGAGGGGGGGGCTCATCTGCATTCCCAAAAGACCTCAGTGAGCTGAGGTGTGGGGAAAGGGCTGTGACCCCCACCCCCCAGTAGGTCCCCATGTCCCTCCATTAGCCCTCATCCCCCTCAGGCTTGCATCCCACCCCCAGGCCCTTGATTCAGCCCCAAATGCCAGGCAGACTCAGTCAGGAACAAGGACAAGTACCTCCTGCTGGGGGCTCTCAGGGGCTCAGGGGGTATACGAGGAGGGTGTGTTCTGGCTCCAGTCCTGCCTGCAGCCTCCTCTTGGGGCAGATGCTGGGAGATGGGGTGTCGTTGGGGCAATAGGATAGGGAATGTGGAGACGGAAAAGTACCAAGATGGGCCAGATCTGACCTCTGCTTCTTCAAGCCCCAGCCACCTGCACTTAGGGGTGACCAGAGAGGGGTGGTCAAGAAGGTTCCCACACCATTTCCTCCACTAGAGTTGCAATTCTGCCCTATGCTTTATCCCTCTGGGTTGAAGCCTCAGTAGGAGATAGTATACAGTATGGTGCTTGAGGATAGAGGCTCTGGAATCTCTTACCCCTGAGTTTGAGCATGTAAACCAGGATTTGCTGTGTGACCCCAGCAGGTTACTTAACATTCTGGACCTTGGCTTTTTTAGAAGTACATTTTTAGAAGGTTTTAATTTTTTAGATCAGTTTTAGGTTCACAACAAAATTGAGAGGAAGGTACAGAGATTTCTGCATAGCCCCTGTGCTCACAGATGCACAGTCTTCCCCATTAATGACATTTCCCCGAGTTCCCGTGGTGGCTCAGCAGTTAACGAACCTGACTAGGATCCATGAGGTTGCAGGTTCACTCCCTGGCCTTGCTCAGTGGGTTAAGGATCTGGCCTTACTGTGAGCTGTGGTGTGAGTGGCAGACGAAGCTCGGATCTGGTGTTGCTGTGGCTGTAGTGTAGGCTAGCAGCTGTAGCTCCAATTGGACCTCTGGTATGGGAACCTTCATATGCTGCGAGTGCAGCCCTAAAAAGCAAATAAATAAATAAATAAATAAATAAATAAATAAAATTCCCCAACAGAATGCTACATTTGTTAGAATCAACAAATCTACCTTGACACATCACTGTTACCCAAAGTTCACAGTCTACATTAGGGTTCACTCTTGGTGCAGTACATCCTGTGGGTTTGGATAAATGGACTCTAGCATTACAGTACCACACGAAGCAGTTTCACTGCCCTTAAAATCCCCGGTGCTCCACCTGTTCCTCCCTCCCTCATCCCTCCCTTCCCCCAACTCCTGGGAACCACTTATTGTCTCCATGGTTTTGCCTTTGCCAGAATATCATGTCATTGGAAACATATAGTGTATATACATGGTACGTATGTATGTAGCCTTTTAAGATTGGCTTCTTTCACTTAGTAATATGCATTTAAGTTTCCTCCATGTCTTTTTATGACCTAATAACTCTCTCTTTTTTTTCTTGGGTTGCCCCCCCCGACCCCCCGCCTTGACATACATAAGTTCTGGGGCCAGGGATCAAACCCTCAACACAGCCATGATCCAAGCCACAGCAGTGACAACACTGGATCCTTAAATTGCTGTACCATAAGGGCACTCCCAATAGCTTATTTCTTTTGATCACTGAGTAATATCTCGTTGTTTGGACGTATCACTTTATGGCCCTATTTTTAAAAATGGGATTAACTGCAGATATATTCACACACTGGCAAACCGTACACAGTTTTTCACTGTAGTCTCATCTGCAGACACTGACAACTGAGAACAATTTAAATATTCGTCAGGAGAGGACTGGCTGGACAAATTGGTACATCCACACACTGGGATACTACGCAGCCATGCAAAAGGACAGGGATGCCTCTAAGGCACAGAGTGCAACCATCTCCAGAATTTACCATTAGTTAAACAAGGCAAGTGCAGGATATCCTACTGTGGTGCAATGAGATCGGCAGAGTCCCTGCAGCACTGGGATGCAGGTTCGATCCCCTGCCTAGCACAGCGGGTTAAAGGATCCAGTGTTCCTGCAGCTATGGTGTGGGTTGCAACTGAAGCTTGGATTTGATCCCTGGCCTGGGAACTCCATATGCCAAGGGGCAGCCAAAAAGAAAAAAAAAAAAAGGCAAGTGCAGAATAGTATGTAGAAAATAGTCTCATTGTTTATGTGAAACAAAAGTAAGGAAACCATAATGAATATACTATTAGTTTGTAAATGCAAAGACTACCTCTGGCAGTCCTCATAAGAAACAAAGGCTGGCCATCATCAAAAAGTCTACAAACAAGAGTTCCTGGAGTTCCTGTCGTGGCTCAGTGGTTAACGAATCCGACTAGGAACTATGAGGTTGTGGGTTCGATCCCTGACCTTACTCAGTGGGTTAAGGATCCAGCGTTGCCATGAGCTGTGGTGTAGGTCGCAGCCATGGCTTGGATCCTGCGTTGCTGTGGCTCTGGTGTAGGCCGGAGGCTACAGCTCCGATTAGACCCCTAGCCTGGGAACCTCCATATGCCGTAGGACGTAGGAGCAGCCCCAGAAAAGGCAAAAAGACAAAAAAAAAAGAGTTCCTGGTGAAGTGCAGTGGGTTAAGAATCCAACTGCAGCAGCTTGGGTTGATCCCCCTGCAGCTCAGATTCAATCCCTGGCCCAGGAGTTTCCATATGCCACAGGTGTGGCCAGAAAAAGAAAGTCTACAACCAACAAATGCTGGAGAGGGTGTGGAGAAAAGGGAACCCTCCTATACTGTTGGTGGGAATGTAAACTGGTACAACCAATATGAAGAACAGGATGGAGGTTCCTTAAAAAACTAAATATCGGGGTTTCCGTTGTGGCACAGTGGGAAAGAATTTGACTAGGAACCATGAGGTTTCAGGTTTGAGTCCTGGCCTCACTCAATGGGTTAAGGATCTGGCGTTGCCATGAGCTGTGATGTAGGTCGCAGGCGTGGCTTGGATCTGGCATTGCTGAGGCTGTGGTGTAGGCTGGCGGCTGTAGCTCTGATTGGAACCCTAGCTTGGGAACCTCCATGTGCTGCAGGTGTAGCCCTAAAAAGCAAAAAACAAAAAGAAAAACAAAACAAAAAACTAAATGTAGAACTGCCATATGACCCAGCAACCCCACTCCAGGACATCTATCCAGAGAAAATCACAATTCAAAAAGATACACGCACCCCAATATTCACTGCAGTACCATTCACAATAGCCAAGACACGAAAGCAACCTAAATATCCACTGACAGAGGAATGGATAAAGAAGATGTGGTACATACATGCAATGGAATATTACTAAGCCATAAAAAGAATGAAATAATGCCATTTGTAGCAACATGGATGGACCTAGAGATTATCATACTAAGTGAAGTCAGACAGAGGAAGACAAATATCAAATGATATCACCTATATGTGGAATCTAATAAAAATGATACAAAAGAACTTATTTATAAAACAGAAACAAACTCATACTCTTCAAAATCAAACTCATTGTTACCAAAAGAGATATCATGAAGGAGTAAAGGATAAACTGGGAGAATGGAATTTAATATACACAGTACTGTGTACAGAACAGATAACTAACAAAGACCTGCTGTACAGCACAGGGAAATCTACTCAATGTCCTGTAATAATCTGTATGGGAAAAAATAATAGATATGTATATATGTATAACTGATTCACTTTGCTACAAACCTGAAGCTAATACAACACTGTAAATCAACTATACCCCAATCAAATTAAAAAAAAAAGAAGAAGCAGCAAAGGCTGCCTCAAGGAAAGGGATCTAGGGGATGGAGTCAGGAGGAGACATTTGATTTCATATATATGTATATACATATATATATATATTTTTTTTTTTTGGCCACGCCCTTAGCATGTGGAAATTCCAAGCTAGGGTTCAAACCCATGCCACAGAAGTGACCCATGCCACTGAAGTGATAATACCAGATCCTTAACCCACTGCACCACCACGGAACTCCTGATTGCATATATATATTTGGTATAGTTTGATTTTAGAATGTGTATTATCTATATTTTTAGGTAATAAAATTATTATTTTTAAGTGACTTTTAAAAACCAAAAACATGGAGGGGAGAACACCCCCCCCCATCACAGGGCTGCTACGAGGACCCAATGGGATGGTGCAAGGCCCAACCCACAGTGACTGCCCAGTCAGTGGGCACTGTTATGGACTGCCACCCCCACTCATTTGTGGCTGTTTCTGGATGGGGACACACCCAAGTCGGCAGCTGAGCTGACAGTGTAGACCTTTCCTATTCAAAGCATGGGGAGCTGCAGTAGCGGCGTCACCTAGGAGCTGGTTAGAAATGCAGTATCTGGAGTTCCCGTCATGGCTCAGCACTTAACGAACCCGACTAGCATCCATGGGGACTCAGGTTCGATCCCTGGCCTTGCTCAGTGGGTTAAGGATCCAGCATTGCCGTGAACTGTGCTATAGGTCTCAGGCGCAGCTCAGATTTGACATTGCTGTGGCTGTGGTGTAGGCCAGCGGCTACAGCTCTGACTGGACCCCTAGCCTGGGAACCTCCATATGCTGCAGGTGCGGCCCTAAAAAGACAAAAAAAGAAAGAAAAAAGAAATGCAGAATCTCAGGCCCCGCTTCAGACCTACTGCATCAGCACCCACATTTTAATAAGACTCCCAGGGGACTCATGCACATATTACAATTTTCAAAGCCCTGGTATAGATGGTAGGGAAAACAGAGTGAGACTGAGAGCGAGGCAGGGCTGTGGACATGAAGGCTGGAAGCGCATGTGAGAGAGGTCTAATCCCCAAACTCTCCCACTTCTGCATTGGCCCCTGCCCTGAAACACTGGGGTTTCCAGACTGAGACTGGGGTTGGCCCCTCCTGCCACCCCTAAACTTGGTCCCACCTCGGATGAAGCCCGACGGTGGTTGGGGTCCCTCTCACCTTCATTCCAGCCACGTCGATGCGAGTTCTGACCTGGAAGTGGGCGCCCACCTGGATGACCCGGGGCACACAGTAGAGCAGCATGTTGTTGAACTACAGGAGACACCAGCATGAGTGAGTGCGCAGCGGCTGCGGGGGCAGGTGGCTTCCCTGGGAGCTGGCTGAGCCCCATCCCCCCAATCTCCCTCCCCTCTTGCCACGCCCTGGGCCAGTTCAAAGGACATCACAGGTTGGTAAGGAAGGGTTTGTCCAGCCCCAGTCCAACTAAGATGGTCACGGAAGGGCTGCCCCGGCCCTGGGCATTAAGGGACCACAGCTGACCTTTGAAACCTGTGAAGCCTGTGGCCTTTCTCATGGTGGCCAAAGGTGGTGGGGGCTCAAACCTCCCCTCCTCAACCTCCAAGTGGGACCAGTCTCAGATCTCCAGAAGCCCTGGCTTCTTTAGCACAAACCCAGGCAGTTCTTTTAGCAGCCAACCTAACTCCTTCCTGCTGTGCACTCTACAGAGCACATTGTAATAGTACAGGCTTTGCTGCCAAACAGACGAAGTTCAAGTTCTGACTCTTGCTTCCGAGGGCACATCTGGGAACCCCTCAGTTGGGAATCCCTGAGGCCTGGAGGCAGCATGTGACTTGTTCCAAGTCACTTGGGTGCCAAAGCAGTAAAGGATAGAGAAACAGTCAGGTCCCTGTTGTGCCAGGTAGATGCCAGGCAGGCAGGACCTGGGGCAGAGGGGCCTGTGGACTTCCCTCCCCAGTGTTGGCGGGCCCCCAGCATTTCCCTACCAGGAAGAGGTAGCGCTCCATGGGGCCGTTGCGGCGGAAGGAGATTTTGAGGACAGGGCCTTCGCGGAGGAGGGTATTGGAGGGGTCCACTATGTCGTCCTCCAGGCCCAGGCGCTGGTACACTTCCCACAGTTCCTGTAGCCGCTCCTGCGTACAGGAGGTATACCCTCAGCCAAGGCCGGGCAAGGCATGCCTGCTTCGGGAAGGTTTGCCTTGTGTGGATGGGACAGGGTATGAGGAGGCGGGCAGTCCTGGGCCAGGATGGGGGGATGGGCGGATGTGGAAATCTGGGTGGGATGGGGTAGAGATGTAGGGAGGAGGTGAGGGGCCCCAGTGGAGGCCCACTGCTCCCCATCCGAGGGCTGGGATGCTCACCATCTCAGTGATGGCTGCGTTGGAGTGCTGAGCAGCTGAGAAGATCATGTTGAGGGCTTCTGAAATGGGGGCAGGGTCAGAGTTACCCCCTGAAAACCTGAGGCAGGAGGTCCTTGGGGCTTAACCAAGTGGTCTCAGGGCCCGCCATGAGCAATTCCAGGAGCGGCCCTACCCCTGTAGCCTGGCATATGGGGTGTCTGAATGATGGGGGCCATTTTCCACCCAGGGTGGAGAGATGAGAAGCCACTGAAAGACAGGGCTTGGGCAGTTGGCTTCTGTGATTGTCACTGTTCCCCAGATCTAGAGGGTGCAGGCATGGCTTCAAATGCTAGCTCTGCTCCTTTCTAGCTGGTGTGAACTTGGGCGAGTCACTTAACCTCTTTGGGCCTTAGTGTCTATAAAAAATGGTAATGCTCTAGATAATGTCTCTGAAGCACCAAGGGTCAACGCTGATGGTTGTGTGGGGCTCAAATCTCCCCCATAAATATGCCATAAATTTGGGCAGTGGTACACCATAAACTCGGGGAGTGGTTGGAGCCTCCCCAGCCCCTGGATTCCCTGGGGTGTCCTCACTCTGGGCATCAGCCAAGTCTGGGGCCTGGGCTGGCAGCTTCTGGACGTACTCCTTGAGCAGCAGCTCATAGCGTGGGATTCTCTGCACAGGTTCCAGCATGTGATGCTGCAGGGTCAGGCTGCCCGAGGCCTCGCTGCTCTTGGGGAGGGAGTGGGGAGGAAGATTGAGGGGTGAAAGGGGGGGAGGGCTGGGGCTGCCTGCCCCTGAGGGTCGGGGAGTGGGCAGGGCAGGTGTAAGCAGCTGAACTGGGGGAGCTGCACACCCCCCACCCCCCGCCAGGAGGGCGGAGGCTGGCAGTGCAGGCTCTGCTCCATCCCCACCCCCACCTCACCTGAATGCGGGTGATGACCTCCTGGAAGGGCGGTGACTTGTCAGTCCAGGTGGCCAGCAGCTCAATGGCTCGCTCGAAGTTCTTGACATACTCACTGTACATCTTCAGGAAGGGGGCCAGCTTCTGGATCACGTCGCCGATGCGGGGGGTGGTTGTCCTGAGGAAGGGGCACTTGGTATGGCCCTCAGCCTGGGGATCTCTTCCCTTGACTCCAGGCAGCATCAGGTGAGGCTAGGCTCCCCCAAACCCCCAAAGAGCCTTGCACAGCACTTCCAGGTGTGGACATGGGGGCAAGTCCTCTTCACACAGTGTGGTTCACCCCCCTTAGACTGGGAGCCCCCTGAGGGCAGATGCTGCTCTCTCCCACTTCGGGGAACTGGATTCCCCTGAAGGCCCAGCACAGTGTCAGGCCCACGACAGGTGATGTTCGATAGCCAGCTGATGCTTCTTCATGTAACAGTAACAAGGGCCACAGGCCAAGCGCTACCCTAGACCCGCCGTGTGTCTCATCTCATTTAATTCTCACACCGCCATGTGGGGGCAGAGAGGCCAGTCAGTGGCCCATCTCAGAGAGATAAGAAAAGGTCTGTTATCTGGAGCTACCCTCCCTGAGTCTGATGCCCAACTGCACCACTTACTATTGCTGTGTGCTCTTGGACCAATTATCTAGCCTCTCTGTACCTTCATTTTCCCAACTGTAAAAGTGGGCATAATGGTACAGAGGGGCCCATGGGGCTGCCTTTTCTTTTTCTTTTTTTAGGGCCACACCCAAGGCATATGGAAGTTCCCAGGCTAGGGGGTTGAACTGGAGCTGCAGCTGGCCGATCAACACCACAGCCACAGCAATGGCAGATCTGAGTTGCATCTGCAGCTACACCACAGCTCATGGCAATGCTAGATCCTTAACCCACTGAGCGAGCCCAGGGATTGGACCCGCATCCTCACGGATACTAGTCAGGTTCTTAACCTGTTGAGCCACAAGGGGAACTCCCAAGGGTTGCCTTTTCAAAATAAAATTTATTGCAAAAAAATTTAAGCAATCATACAGCAAAAAGAATATAATAATGAACCCCTATATATCCATCATGGGATTTAACAATTACTAACATTCTTCTTTGCCAAAGAATTTTTTGTTTTTGTCTTTTTTTTTTTTTTGTCTTTTGGCCATTTCTAGGGCCACTCCCTCGGCTTATGGAGGTTCCCAGGCTAGGGATCTAATCGGAGCCGTAGCCACCGGCCTAAGCCAGAGCCACAGCAACGCGGGATCCAAGCAGCGTCTGTGACCTACACCACAGCTCACGGCAACGCCGGATCCTTAACCCACTGAGCAAGGCCAGGGATTGAACCTGCAACCTCATGGTTCCTTGTTGGATTTGTTAACCACTGGGCCACGACAGGAACTCCTGTTTTCGTCTTTTTTTAGAGCTGTACCCATGGCATTATGGACGTTCCTAGGCTAGGGGTTGAATTGGAGCTGTAGCCTCTGGCCTATGCCACAGCCATAGCAATGTGGGATCTGAGCGGTATCTGCGACCTATATCACAGCTCACGGGCAATGCCAGATTCTTAACCCGATGAGCAAGGCCAGGGATAGAACCTGCGTCCTCGTGGATGCTAGTCAGATTCGTTTCCGCTGAACCACAGCGGAAACTCCTGCCAAAGAATTTTAAAGGACATCCCATTTCTTTGACAAGATACTAATTTCACCACTAGATACATTAGTGGTCATCACTGAAAATAGAGAGGGTTTCTCGAATAACCATGATACCATCATCACACAGTGGACTGATCTGAAGTTAACAGGTGTAAACCCCAAGGCAGGACATGGTGGAAGCCCTCAGTGCTCGTTATCTCTACTGCCTCCTAAGTCACTCAGCCCAGTGAGGACCTGATCCGCCCGCTTCTCCAGGACACACACATACACACAAGGCCTCGTCCAAGCCCCTTGTTGTGCAGCCAGACCAAGCCCAGAGGAGGAGAGTCTAGCCCCACAGTGAGGGCAGGGCCCTAATAGGCCAAGCCTAGTGCCCTGGGGGCTGCACCCCAATCAGGCCAGGTGGCCTCTGGGGCTCCTGCTGGACTTACCAGTCATCCAGCCTCTGCTGCAGCTCTGGGAGAAAGAACTGCGCATGGAACTGGTAGATGGAGGAGATGTTGGAGAAGATGAGCCTGACCACATCCTCGGGGAAGGCCTTGCTGCTGCGGGCCTCCTTCAGCAGCTCCTGGAAGAACACCTACAGCCACCGCTGGGTCACTGGGCTTGCAGCAGGGAGGGAGCTCCCCCACCCCCAATACCAGCCCAGGGGGAGACAAGCACAGTCCCGGGGGCTTTGGGACCCCTCCCCAGCTTGCTGAATGCCTCCACCTCCTTAATCTCCCATCACCCTCAAAACAACTCTAGGAAGAGACAGGCAGGGAAGATTGTATTCTGGCCACTTTACAGATGGACAAACCAAGGCCTGGAGACATAGGGACTTGTCCAAAGGCTGGCTACTGAGGAACGTCAGAAATGGGCCCATTTTGTATCTGTCAAGGTCTTGGACTTCACCAGACTCAAGAACCCACTGCTGATGCTCAGTGACTTAACCCCCTCGCCTTAAGCTTCCTTAATAACATGTGAAGGGCTATTGAGTTCCTGTCGTGGCTCAGCGGAAATGAATCTGACTAGGATACAGGAGGACTCAGATTCACTCCTGGCCTCGCTCAGTGAGTTAAGGATCCACGTTGCCATGCGCTGTGGTGTAGGTCGCAGACACAGCTCAGATCTGGCGTTGCTGTGGCTGTGGTGTAGGCCCGCAGCTACAGTTATGATTCAACTCCCAGCCTGGAAACCTCCATATGGCACAGGAACAGCCCTGAAAAGCAAAAAAAAAAAAAAAAAAAAAAAAGTGTGAAGGACTAACAATGGTGAGGATGTTGGCTGCTGGGATGATAGAGGAGGATGCTGTGTGGGGCCTGGGAAGAATGCCTGCCATGTACCCTCCTACGTGACTCCAGCCCAGGCACCGGGAGTAGACTCAGGAGTGATGCTAATAAGCCAAGTCCCAAACTCTAGCCAATGAGGTTAAAGGACTAAAGCTTCCTAGAGACAAATTCTGAGCTCCTAACTCTCTCCCTGCAGCTGGGTCAGAAGGGGGAGCGGGGGCGGGGTGAGGACACCCAGGTGCTGGGGCTCAGGAGGGGTGTCCTGGCCACTGGCCTGGTCTAGCAGGTGGAGGCGGGCCACATAGGCCTGCTCGGTCTCCAGCAGTTCCTGGACAATTCTCTTCTCCTCAGGCTCCTGCAGGGGAGTTGCGGGGAGAAAGAAGGAGAGGGTCACTTTGGTCTCCTTTGATGGGAGCAGTCTCCAAAGATGCCCTGTGAAACGTATGTCCTGGGCTTCACGCCCTCCTGCCATGCACCTGGGCTGGTGCTGGAATGGGTTTGACTGAGACAATGGGGCAGAGTGAGGCTGTGCCAGTTCTGGGCCTAAGACTTAAGAGGGCTGGATGCAGTTCCTATTGTGGCTCAGAGGTAACAAACTCAAACTAGTATCCATGAAGATGTGGGTTCGATCCCTGGCCTCGCTCAGTGGGTTAAGGATCCAGCGTTGCCATGAGCCGTGGTGTAGGTCACAGACTTGGTTCCGTTTTGGCATGGCTGTGTCTGTGGTGAGGGCCGGCAGCTGAGGCTCCAATTCAGTCCCTAGCCTGGGAACTTCCATATGCTTCAAGTGTGGCACTAAAAACCAAAAAAGAAAAAAAAAAAGGACTGGAAGCTTCTACTGATGCTCTTGGGAGCCATGAACTACCACATCTGGAGGTCTGGCTTCCCTGAAGGAGAGGCCACACGGAGAGGAAAGGCCCTGGGACTGTGTAGAGAGAGCGAGCCAGGGCCCAGCCATGCCTGCATCCCACCTGCCCAGTCACCAGCCCTGAGAGAGGAACTATCTTGGGCTTTTCCACCCCAGCCAACATCTGACTGTAGCCACCTGAGAGACCCCAGTTATGGACTGAATCGTGGTCCCAAATTAATACGTTGAAGCCCTAACCTCCAATGCGACTATATTTGGAGATAGGGCCTTTAAAGTTAGGGTTAAATTTAGATAGGGTCTAATCCATGAGGGCTGGTGTCCTTATAAGAAGAGGAAAGGATCCCAGGCGAGCAGGTGTACAGAGAAAAGGTTATGTGAAGACACGGTGAGCAGGTGGCCTTCTACAAGCCAGGAAGGGAGCCTCGCCAGAAACCACCCCCGCCACTCAATCTTGGACTTCCAGTCTCTGTTTAAGTCTCCTAGTCTGTGGTGCTTTGTTATGGCAGCCAGAGCCAACTAAGACAAACTTCAAGCGAGACCCACAGAAAAACCACCCAATAGCATTCCAGTCGACCCCCAAACTGTCAGAAATAATAAACTTTTTGGCCACTACATTGTGAGGTCATTTTTTTCCTTTCTTTTCAGGGTCGCACTAGTGGCATATGGATGTTCCCAGGCTAGGGGTTGAATTGGAGCTGTAGCTGCTGGCCTCCGTCACCGCCACAGCAACACCGGATCCTTAACCCACTGAGTGAGGACAGGGATCAAACCTGCGTCCTCATGGATAGTTGTGGGTTCTTAACCCACTGAGCTACAATGGGAACTCCCATTGCAGGGTAGTTTATTATGTAGCAATTGATAACCAGCATACACAGTAGGTACTGTTATGATCACCATCCCCATTTTATAAATGAGGAGACAAGCACAAAGGGGTTAAAGCAAACTTGCCCAAAGTCACACAGAAAGCAGAGGAGCTGGGACACGAACCCTGGTATTCTGGCTCCAGAACGCATAACCTTAAAGTTCACAGACAGGAAAACTAAAACCCAGAGAAGGGAGGCAACCTGCCCAGGGTCTGTCTAAGGGCAGGAGTTGGCCGCAACCTCTGTTTCAGGTTGGAGCTGTTGCCTTCTTCAGTGGGTAAAGTTGGGCCACCACTGGTCACATCAGGTTGCAAGCTGTGTGGCCTTGGACAAGTTTCCTAAACTGTCAGAGTTACTATTTCCTTTTCTTTCTTTCCTCTCTCCCTTCCTTCTTTTTTTGTTTTGTTTTTTTTTTGTTTTTTTGTTTGTTTTTGTTTTTGTTTTTGTTTTTGTCTTTTTAGGGCCACAGCTGCAGCAAATGGGAATTCCTGGGCTAGGGGCTGAATCAGAGCTAAAGCTGCCGGACTACACCACAGCCACTGCAACACCAGATCCAAGCATGTCTGCGACCTACACCACAGCTTTCGGCAACGCCAGACCCTTAACCCACTGAGCGAGGTCAGGGACTGAATCTGCACAGTAATGGTTACTAGTCAGGTTCTTAACCTGCTGAGCCACAACGGGAGGGAACACGGGAGTTTCAATTTCTTTGCCTAAAAGGCTCCTCCTACAGTGAGGGGTATGGGAAATGCCAGCAGTGGGGTGCATAGTAGACGCTTAATCAAAAGGTGGGGGGTGAACCTAGTTTTCAGGTGATCTCTGGTCACATAAGAGCACCACCTGGGGGAGTGCTGGCTCTGGCGGGGAGAGGATGTGTGGGGAGAAGGTCAATGGAGGCACCTCCCAACTCCCCGCTTCTACCCCAGCCCTCCGGCACCTGAGTCCCTGGGCCGGGGCAGGTCCCAGGCTGGCAAGATTTTCTCCAGGCCCCACTGGACAGCTTGTTCTTCAGGGAGTTCAGGTACCTCCTGCTGACTGTCCTGGGCTCAGACTCCAGGGCCTCCCCCACGGTGGGCCTCTCCCACAGTTCTGCAGGAGAGGGAGGCCTGCACCCAGGGCGGTGATGCTGGGCCTCCTGCCTGTGTACTCTGGGTGCTGCTCCTGAGGTCCTGAGGAGAAGAGAGCAGACCTGAGAGTTTCCGGTCTGTACAGCAGGGAGGAGACTAGCACCTCCCCAGGAGGGGGGATTTGGGGGCAAATCATGCAAATCCCAAGTGCCTGGTATGCAGGCAGAGTCTACTGAGACTGCTGCTTCCTTCCCCAATACCTTTTTTGGGGGGAACTCAAGTCTTCAAAATGAGTCAGCGGAGGCTGTGTTTTGTTCTCTGGGGAACTGCACACTTCCCTGTTCAAAATGCAGCCAGGAACCCTTTCTTCAGCACATAGGAGGGGTTTTTTGTTTTTTTGTTTTGTTTTTGTTTTTGTTTTTGCTTTTTTAGGGCCGCATTCGCAGCATATGTAAATTTCCAGGCAAGGGGTCCAATCAGAGCTATGGCTGCTGTCCTACACCACAGCCACAGCAATGCCAAATCCTTAACCCACTGAGGGAGGCCAAGGATTGAACTTGCATCCTCATGAATACTAGTCAGATTTGTTACCGCTAAGCCACACCAGGAACTTCTGCACATAGCAGATTTTAAGTCCCCCTCCCAGATCCCTGCATCTGTGGACCTCACTTCTGTTCTTAGTCTCTGTAGCAGGAAAGCCCCTAGAACCTTAGTAACCGATGCATCGCGGGAAGAGGGAGCTATGGAACACTGTAAAGGGAGGGCAGAGCTGATAAAGCTGGAGCTTTTCAGTGGGAGCTATGCCCTCCATATCTCTAGTGGTGGGAAAAGCCAGCCCGGATGAGCTTCCTATTCCCCCAGGGGTGGGCTTTCACAGTGTAGTTTTGTTACACCACCTACTGGTCTGCAGCCCAGTTAAAAAAATTTTTTTTCTAGGCCATACCCGTAGCATATGGAGGTTCTCAGGCCACGGGTTGAATCAGAACTGCATCTGTGACCTACATCACAGCTTGCGGCAATGCAGGACCTTTAACTCACTGAGCGGGGCCAGGAATTGAACCCACATCCTCATGGATACAAGTCGGGTTCATTATGGCTGAGCCACAAAGGGAACTCCTGCAGCCCAGTTAAATTCTTTAGATAACAGAGGCCACTGTCACGGAATTTATCCAACATCTTGGGCTGTATGTACCTCTTTCCCTTTGGTGTGGAAAAGTTTGGGATGACAGCACAAAGACTGGGCACCTTTCTGAAAGCTGGCTAGGAAGTGGAGGACCAGAAAAGTACAAAACCTTCAAAGCTGTGTGAGGAAGTTTTTCATTACCCCATTTTGCAGTTAGGTACAGAGAGGATAAGGGGGTGGCAGAGGTGAGGTTCAGATCCTGCAGACTGGCTCTCAAGCCTGTACCCTAAACTTCCCTTCCCCATGTGAGCCAAGGAGAAACAGGTACAGAGAGTCAATGTGACCTGCCCCACAACAACACACAGGTTGATGGCAGAGAGAGGATTGGGACCCAGTCTGCCATGGCTCCCCATTGGCCTTTCCACCCCCTCTGATGCCCCAATGCCAGTTTTCTCAGCCCACGGATCTTTGGTCATGGATTTAGCTGATTCTCAAGCTTTCTGTTCTACATTTGGTTTCCGCTTCTGCATTTTTCTCCAAGTGCCCCAGGCCAGCTTCTGTTTCCTCTTCACCCCTCAGTTTCAGATCAGCTAAGGTGCTCACAAGACCTATGGTGATCAGCTAAGACCTCACAAGAAAGCCTAGGCCAAGGCAGCTGGCATGAGGGCATCTCACACGGTGAGGGGTGACTCTCACCCTCCTGACAAGGCTTCCTCTGGCCCCATTCTGCTCTGAGGGCTGCTTCCTCCTGCTGGTGGTGTTGTCTAGGCAGAGCACATGGGCTTAGGGTCTCCCCACTGGGCATGGCTAGCATGTTGGGGGCATGGTACCATCTCCCACACCTGGGGGGGGGTGATCAGGGAAGGTGGCACCTAGAGCTGTCTTTGGTGCTGAACAGAAACCTGCCTGGCAAGGGCCCCTAAGAAAGGCAGGTCAGGAGTTCCCGTTGTGGCGCAGTGGTTAACGAATCTGACTAGGAACCATGAGTTGCAGGTTCAATCCCTGGCCTTGCTCAGTGAGTTAAAGATCCAGCATTGCCATGAGCTGTGGTGTAGGTTGCAGACGCGGCTTGGATCCCGCGTTGCTGTGGCTCTGGTGTAGGCCGGCGGCTGTAACTCCGATTAGACCCCTAGCCTGGGAACCTCCATGTGCCGCAGGAATGGCCCTAGAAAAGGCAGAAAGACAAAAAAAGAAAAAAAAAAAAAGAAAGGCAGGTCACCTGCTCGGGAAGCTGAACTGCTCTTCTAGGTCCACATCTATGCCACCTCCACCATGAAGCCCACAGGAGGCTTTGTCTGCTCTGAGTGTCCTCAGTAGAGCATCTAGGCCCCTCCCAGGCTATCTATTGTCCATGACCTGCCATCACGGTCATTCATGAGCTTGGCATCAGAGATAGAAATCCTTTGGGCAAAGACCATTCTTTGGGTTCCTGCATCCAATGCGGTTCCCATTTGACGCCGTGCGGTGCCACCCCTACCCTCTCAGGACTGAGGTGCTCTCCCCCTGGCTGCTGGTGGAACGATGGCTGAAGGGTGACTGACTGGGTCCCTTGCTGGGAAGAGCCCTCCCTGGAAGAGAGCACCCTCATCTAAAGTCAAGTCTACGACCAACAACAAGTCATGTGGGGGTACAAGGACCTAGCCCTTTGCCTCAACTGGAACAGCCCGAGGTGCACCCCAGCTCCAGAAGTCTCTGGGACAGGCTGTGGCCTCTGTGGCAGTTCAACTTCTCCCTGTGCCCCATGCTGCCTCTCTCGTCCCCTCAGGTGTTATCCCCAAACCCTCTCCAGCAAATCTCCACCCAGAGTCTCCATTTCCAGAGAATTCTACCTATGACAGTCACAGTCCCTAACACAGTCCTGGGCTCGAGAAAAGCCTGCAGAGTGGATTCATGTCACACACAGACACTCAATGACCTCCACACACCTGGTCCAGCCTTTCCCCTTCAAATGGAAGCCGCTGCACTGCTCCCTGCCAATGAACTTAAAGCACTTAAGGCCTCTCCACCTCTCTGCACCTCCTCTTTCACATCTGTAAGATGGGACTGGAGGTGGAACCTACCCCCAGTAGGCTCTTAGATGATTAAATGAAATAACTAGCAAACACATTGAGAACAGTGCTCCAGAGGTAGACTGATCAGACATTCTGGTTTGCCCAAGACAGTCTCAGTCTTTCTCCTACTGTCCCTTCCTTCCCACCAAAAAAATTTGACAGCATCCATTTTCAGTTTCAATTGTGTCCCAGTTTGAATGATAAATGGCATGGTTATCCTACGCATAAGGAGTAAGGGCTTCATAAGTATTAGCTATTATTTCTGCTGGAGGGACAATGGGTGGAGTTCTGCACCCCAAACATGGCCTTTGGTCCACCCACGCTCACTCGTAATTACACAAAACATCTGGGCCCTGCTCAATACATCAAAACCCACACACTCACCTGCCCAGCTCCCGGTGGCCCAACAGCACTCTCCCATGTCCTGAGGAACCCATGACTGAGGGACATGGGCACTGCCCAGACAGGAGGATGTGACCAGGACAGGGCCCAGAGAGAGAACTGCTCCCTGTGAGGCCCAGGGTGGCCCCGGCCCTGCTCCTGAGCCTGACGACTGGGGGGCCTGCACTGCCCAAGGGGTGGGCAGAGGAGCCGGAGGGAGACTGCCAGTTGGGCGTGGTGACCCTTCCCACCTCCACTACCCCGTACCTGCTGTTCTCAAACACAGTCACCAGACTGGACACAGATGCCAGCTTCTCCTTACTTGCCCCCTCCATCCTGCAGGGCTCCAGGGAGGCCCTCAGTGGTGCCTGAAGCAGGGAGGGAAGTCTCCAACCAGCACACTCAGCCACCCCACCTGCAGTCACAGATGGGCTAAGGCATCCTGGAGTCCCTCCCCAGGGCTCAGCAGGCCTGCTCCCTGCTCCTCAGTGAGCAAAGAGGAAGTGGTCCCAGAGCCACAGCCCTGAAGGGGAAAGGCCTGTGCTCCCCGAAGAGGGAGGAGCCTGCTTGGGCCCCACCCCTCCCCCATGGGGCTGACTTTCATTCCTATAGACTCCCAGTTCCAGAAGCCCTCCCAAGAGGGCAATAGGGCCTACAGGTCTATTCTGGAATGGGGCTCTTGGTCTGGGATGCTCCTCACTGGCCAACCACATTTTCTCCCCTGCAAAGTCCAGTGGATTTTTTTTGGTCCTTTCTCCATAACTTATTTTCTGCATCTGACTCTGCTAATGGCTATAAGAAAACACCTTTAAAAAAAAAGCCTTTTTTGGAGTTCCCGTGGTGGCTCAGTGGTTTACGAATCTGACTAGGAACCATGAGGTTGCCGGTTCCATCCCTGGCCTTGCTCAGTGGGTTAAGGATCTGGCGTTGCCATGAGCCGTGGTGTAGGTCGCAGACAGGGCTTGGACCCTGCGTTGCTGTGGCTCTGGCGTAGGCCAGCGGCTACAGCTCTGATGAGACCCCTAGCCTGGGAACCTCCATATGCCGTGGGAGTGGCCCTTAAAAAGGCAAAAAGACAAAACAAAAAAAATATAAATTTTTTTTTTAAATCACAAACCTATTAGGGGCTTGAGGGGAGGAGTACAGTGCGGTTCCCCCCTCCCCGCTGGAATTCCCTCATTTTAATGGCTGCTTTTTCCACCTTCTTGCCCCAGAGGAGGGCAGGTTCCTCCCTGAAACTCTGATGATAATAATAGCTGCCACCCTCTCTTTTTAGCGCTTTACAAATATTTTCTCATTTAATTTCACAACAGCCTTACGAGGTGGGCCCTATTACCATCCCCATTTTATGGGTGAAAAAAAAAAACAGTATCAGAGAGGTTAAGTAACTTGCCCAAAGTCACCCAGTAAGAACACAAAAAGAGGAGCTCCCTGGTGGCTCACTGATCCAGCATTGTCACTACTGCAGCTTGGGCTGCTGCTGTGGCAAAGGTTCCTGGCACACGGGGTGATCTCTGCCTGACAACTCCTTTACCACGTGGCCTCCCAGCGCTTCCAGAACAAGGGCCACTGATTCTGTCCCCCTTGTTCAAGGCCCACAGGCCCTTCAGGGCTCTCTCACTGGGTTCTGGTCTCACTTGCCCTGAGCCAGGGCCTCCGTGGAGACTGGCCTTTTTGTCCGGACTGAGCCTCAGTCATCCTGGTACCCTTAGTGCCTAGCAGAGCTGCACACTCCAGTGCCCATGAAACACTGGGCCTCACACGCCCATATCCTCAGTCTCTTAGAGCTTCACCCGAGTCATTTCCTCTAGCAGATGCCTGGCTTCTCTCCTCAACCTTAAATCTCACTAATCTGCCTTGCTTTTTGTTTTCACTTTTTGTTATGGACAATTTAGGACACATGCAAAATAGACAGAATAATATAACGTACCCCCATGAACCAGACCCAACAACCATCAACTCAGGGTCAGCCCTGCTTTGGCTACAGACACATTCACTCCCCCTGCCCATACCATTTTGAAACAAATCAGATGAGTTCATCCACAAATATTTCAGTGTGTATCTTAAAAATAAGGAAATATATATACTCACTACAATACGTACAATGGCAATATTATTCTATACATGGCTGCACACATATACACTTTTATATATGTTATATATGTTTATGTATGTACATGAAACACTTTTACCATCATCATACTCCAAGAGATATAATTAAATAAGGCAGTTTCCTTGGGGCGCAGTAGGTTAAGGATCTGGGGTTGTCACTGCTGTGATTCAGGTCACTGTTATGACGCAGGTTCAATCGACTATGTGTCAGCCATGTGGTAGAGGTTATGGATTAAACACTGTCCCCTGTCCTTTAGCTCATAGTCTAATGAGGAAGATGGCCTGTTAACCACTAAAGTACAATGTGGGAAATGCTTTGAACAGGGGAGCTGTGAATACCCAAAGGAGGGGCACTGAAGTCTGCAGAGAGCAGAGGGTGCTATCTAGGAAGACTTCCTAGCAGAGGCAGCCAGAAGAATGAAGGACAAGTTAAATCCCCAGGTTGACAAGGTAAGAAAAGGCATTCAAAGCAGAAGGAAGCAATGTGGGCTTGAGGACAAGGGCAAGGCCAGGAATAAGAGTAGGGGGTCCCGCACATTGGGGTGTCCAGGGGCTTGGGAATGGCAAGACATGGGCTGAGGGGGCCCCTGATCGGCTTTGTCTGCTGGGCTGAGAGGCTTTTGCATGAAAGGAAGTGGGTACAGGATTTTCTTTATGTAATGGAGGCCCTGATTCAATGGTCGTGAACACGCCCTCTGAGTGGGGGGTCTCTGTTTCCAGGTTCTTGGGGTCTTCGGCATGGATAAGCCGCATGCTTCCGAGGGAGGGAGGGAGGGAAGGAGCTGCAAGGCTGAGCAGTCACATGGTAGGCAGGCAGGCTGGTGGGCAAGAAAGCTCTGCCCTAGGATGCAAAGCAGGCTTTGTGTGCAGACTAGGGGCACCCAAAGGGCCTCTTGCTGGTGCCCTGGGGCATTAGAGGGCGTCTGGGGGCTGCCAGGTAGGAGTATGAGCATTTGGGTCCTGGTTGTGAGAGATAATGTATGTGTGTAACCTCCAGGGGTTTGTGAGGTCGTGGCCTTTCCAGGGGAGAGTGAGGACTCCTCAGAGGAGCCTTTATCCCCAGCGAGCCAAGGCCCAGAGAGGACAGGCTGGCATGTTCCCTGGGACCCCTTGCCCCTAACCTGGCCCCCAGCCTCAGCCAAACACAGCAGCTGCCGAAAGCTTGATGGCCTGTGACAGAGGCCTGTGAGTGAGGGATGACAGTGGCTGAGGGAGATGCAGGCAGCCAGCTGAAACCCGCTCCTGGGCTGGTGCAGCCCTTGCCACTCCTCCTCGCACAGCCTCCCCTTCCCCCTCAGGCTGCTGCCCCCCTACTAGGCTTGGGGAGGCCCTGGCTGGGCTGTCTGGATAGTCACATGATGGGCAGAGGCCACACCACTGGTGCCAGTGGGAAGGGTGGGCCCTCCTTGCCAGCTTGGAGGAGGAGGACTGAAAAAAGCTAGCCTCCCTTGGTCCCCTCCTCCAGAGAGCCAGAATTTCCCACTGGTGGTCCCACCCTTTGCCGAGGCCTCTTATCTTCCTATCTTCCTGATGCTGCCCCCAGGCTGTCAGCGGGCCTTCGTGCCAGGCTCACAGCCAGTCTGGTTCCTGAGTCCACCTGCCCATGGAGTGTCTGTGTGTCCTGCCCCTCTGAGCTCTGGGTGCTCCTAACCAGTGCTGTCAGTCTGCAATACCGACTATTCAGAGCCCATGAGCAGCTCATTAGGAAGGCAGGGAGGCAAAATCAACCTCCCTCCACCTGAGCCAGGGAGGGTGCCGGGGCCTGAAAGGCAAGCCGGCAAGCGTGTCAGCCCTGACGTGGGTGGCCAGGGGACGTCAGCCAGGAACATAAACGGCTCTTTCTTCTTCGGGCATGTGAAAGATCTGGTTTCAAAGCTGGCATTCTTGGGCATTGGGCAAGGCTTGTGCCAGGCCCTGGCCCCACCCCGCTATTCAAGAAGCCCTCAAGGTCACCAGAGGCCTCAGGTGGGGCCCAGGGAGGAGTCTTGGGAAAGTGTCAATGAGGAGGGAAGGCAGAGTGAAACAGCAACAGGGCTGGTCTCACGGGGAATGTGCTCGAGGCTGAGATAGGCCCCCTACCCCTGGGAGGGGGGCCAGGAAGGGGCAGAAGGAGGGATCATGTTGCTGGGGGAGGAGACACACCCTTGCAGGGGCCTGGCCGGGTCTGGGCAGGGAGGCGCCAGATGGGAGTTAGTAAGGCAAGGCCAGAGCCCAGGAACACTGCCAGGCGACGCCTTCTGTGGCGCCCAGCGGGTGGGCACTGGGCCAGCAGGTGGGGCCTCCCATCCCAGGTCAGGCTCTCTTTATCTCCAAACAGCTGTGGCCTTTTCTTGAGGCCTGCTGGGTCCTCCAAGGCCACTCGTGGAGAAACAGGAGCAGCTTGGAGAGAATGGACAGGTTTCCCAGTGGAGAAAGAACAAACTGTTCCCTCACAGCCAGCTGCCCTGCTCACCCAGTGACCTCCCTCCATGACCACTTCCCAGCCTGCGCTACCTCGGCCCATCCTCCCACACCAGGAGAAGTTATTTTCGGCCTGAGACTCAACATTAATGCTCTTCTCTGGCACAAAGCTCCTTTTTTCCTTTCTTTCTTCCTTTTTGGCCATGCCCAGGGCATGTGGAAGTTCGAGGGCCAGGGATGGAACCGGGGCCACAGCAGCAACCTGAGATGCTGCAGTGACAATGCCAGATCCTTAACACACTGTGCCACAAGGCAACTCCACTAAGCTCCTCTTTAACATATTTCTGGGAGAGTTGTTACAGAATCAACCACTAAAATCCATTTCTCCCATCAAAGAACTGCATGATTCCTTCTTTCTTTCCACTAAAATTCTCTCTTCCTTCTTTCCTTTCAACAAAAAGGCCCAGTGCTAGGAACTTGGGACATGCGACAAATGACCCTCTTAAATCTGGCCAGAGGCCTTAGTCCTGGCAAGACCCTGAGGGGATAGGACCTTTGCTTCTGGGTCCCCAGAAGTTAGCACAGTGTCTGCCACACAGTAGGCCCTCCACAAATCTTTCCCAAATTGGGGGCAGGACACTCTGAGCAAATAGGAAGGGGCTGTGGGAGAGTATAGGCTTGTCCTTCCTCCATCTTCTGTCTTCCACCTTGACCAGGTGCCAGCAAGCACCCCCACCCATGTCCTGCCTCCTCCCCTAGGCCCTGGCCCCTCAGGGTTTACACAGATGTGCACCCTGTGGTTTCCCACCCATCTCTGGACTCAGTGCCCCAGGGTGAGTGAGCCACTCCTCTCTCCCATCACAGTCCCAGTCCCCTACAGGGCAGGTCAAAAAGAATGAGGGCAGGAAGTTCCCCTTGTGGCTCAGTGGTTAATGAATCCGACTAGGAACCACAAGGTTGAGGGTTCAATCTCTGGCCTCACTCAGTGGGTTAAGGATCCAGCGTTGCCATGAGCTGTGGTGTAGGTCGTAGACACAACTCGGATCCCGTGTTGCTGTGGCTGTGGCGTAGGCCAGCGGCTACAGCTCTGATGAGACCCCTAGCCTGGGAACCTCCATATGCTTCAGTGTGGCCCTAAAAAAAGAAAGAAAAAAAAAAGCCACTTTCCTCTGGTCTGCATTAGGGATATATCTAGTATATGTCCTATTGGGTGTCATAGCCTAGTCCAGAGCCGATGACCTGCATGGCCCACCTCCCTGACCTCATTTCTACCCCTCTCCCTCCCCTCCCTCTGCTCTGGGCACTTGACCTCCTCTCTGCCTTCCCCCATGCCAGACAAACTGCCACCTCAGGGCCTTTGCACAGGCCATTCCTCCTATCGAGAACTCCCTTCTGCCACATACTTGCATGGCTCATCCTCTCGACTCCTTAAAATCTTTGCTTCAGAGTTCCACAGCAAAGGTCATGGCTCAGTGGTTAACGAACCTGACTAGCATCCATGAGGATGCAGGTTAGATCTCTGACTTCGCTCAGTGGGTTGGGGATCTGGCATTACCATGAGCTGTGGTGTAGACAGCAGATGCAACTTGGATCCCGCATTGCTATGGCTGTGGTGTAAGCTGGCGGCTGTAGCTCCAGTTCGACCCCTCGCCTGGGAACTTCCATATGCCTCAGGCACCGCCCTAAAATGACAAAAGAAAAAAAAATTTTTTTGCTTCTGTGTCATCTTCTTACCAATGTCTTTTTTTTTTTGTCTTTTTTTTAGTTATTTCTTGGGCCGCTCCCGCGGCATATGGAGGTTCCCAGGCTAGGGGTCCAATCGGAGCTGTAGCCTCCGGCCTACACCAGAGCCACAGCGACGCAGGATCCGAGCCATGTCTGCAACCTACACCACAGCTCACGGCAACGCCGGATCGTTAACCCACTGAGCAAGGGCAGGGACCGAACCCGCAACTTCATGGTTCCTAGTCGGATTCGTTAACCACTGCGCCACGATGGGAACTCCTTATCAAGGTCTTTCCACCCCTCGCAACATACCCCCTCAACTGCAACACCACAACAGATGCCTGGTCCCCCTCCACCTTCCCCTGCTTCATTTTTCTCAGGTATTGCTTTTTGATATACTGATTTCTCTATTATGTTTATTGTCTGTCTCCCCAACCAGAATGTCAGCTCTATGAAGGCAGGCATTTTTGTCTGTTTTGCTTACTGCTCTACCCTCAGCTTCTGCAACAATGCTTGGCACATGCAGGTGCTCAGAAAATACGGGTTGAAGGCCTTAAAGGACATTTTTTACTTTCTGTCTTTCCGAACTCTCCCAGGATATTCAGCTTCGCTGTTCCCTGCTGGAACCCAGGCTCTAGTCTTCAGGACAAGATGCAGCCTTGGAGTTCTCATCATGGCTCAGCCATAACGAACCTGACTAGTATCTGTGAGGACGTGGGTTTGATTCCTGGCCAAGCTCAGTGGGTTAAGGATCTGGCGTTGCCGTGAGCTGTGGTGTAGGTCGCAGACATGGCTCGTATCCTGTGTTGCTGTGGCTGTGGTGTAGGCTGGTGGCTGCAGCTCTGATTTGACCCCTAGCCTGGGAACCTCCATATGCTGTGGGTACAGCCCTAAAAAGACAAAGAAAAAAAGAGAGAAAGAAAGAGAGAGAGAGAGAGAAAGGAAGGAAGGAAGGAAGGAAGGAAGGAAGGAAGGAAGGAAGGAAGGAAGGAAGGAAGGAAGGAAGGAAGAAAAGTAAAGGATGCAGCCTCTACCTGGTTCCCAGCAGTGGTGGGGGTGAGCAGGCCATACCTCCCTTACTGCCCTGCCCCTTCTTAGAGTCAGGAAGGTGAACCACAACCTGGGGAGGAAAGAGAACTTAAGGTGGATGAAAAAGCACAGTAAATGTTCCCTTCCTTTAAAAAAATAAAAGTATTGGGAGTTCCCGTCGTGGCTCAGTGGTTAACGAATCCGACTAGGAACCATGAGGTTGCGGGTTTGGTCCCTGCCCTTGCTCAGTGGGTTAACGATCCGGTGTTGCCGTGAGCTGTGGTGTAGGTTGCAGACACGGCTCGGATCCTGCATTGCTGTGGCTCTGGTGTAGGCTGGCGGCCACAGCTCCGATTGGACCCCTAGCCTGGGAACCTCCATATGCCGCGGGAGCGGCCCAAGAAATAGCAAAAAGACAAAAAAAAAAAAGTATTGGGATCATCTTTAGAGTTTCTCTAAAACATTTTAATTTCCAGACTCTATCCCCAGGGATTCTTAGTCAACTTTCTGTCTGGGCTAAGGCCTGAGCATTTTTTTTTTTTTTAATCCCTCAGTGATTCTAATGTTCAGCCAGAATGGGGATTAAGGGTCCAGGCAATGCCCTGGCCAGGTTCTGTTTCCCCCTGGTGTCCCAAGAGTACCCAGTGTGAGTATGGGTACCCTAAGATACCAAGTATGGTTCCTCCGACTAGAATTGTGACTGTGCATGGACATTCTTCCGCTCACCGAGCAGGTAACTCTACACACACACTGTTCTATCAGAAACCAAGCTAACTCTCAAAGATGGCACAGTCTAAACCAGGATTTACAAACTCAAATGCCAGCTAGAGCCATGCAGGTGACACTGGTTGCAGCAGGTGTGTTGTTGAGATGTAGAGATGGGTGGAGAACAGATGCCCTTTCACAGAGCAGCTTTTAGCCTGCTATGGCCTGTTCTTGTCAGGGAGAATGCAGGCTCCAGGTCTTTGTACCTCCCCCACCCAAGAGAAACTAGAATTCAGGAATTTTATGTTATTGATTTATTTTTTTTTAATTTTAATATTTTCTTTTTTGGCTGCCCTCGTGGCATATGAAAGTTCCTGGGCCAGGGATCAAATTCAAGCCACAGCTGCGACCTATGCCATAGCTGTGGCAACGCCAGATTTTTAACCCACTGCATGGGGCTGGGGATTGAACAGGCGTTGCCACAGAGACGAACCAGATCATTAACCCACTGTGCCACAGTGGGAACTTCTAGATTCAAGAATTGTAAATAAAATAGCCCATATTTTCATCTAAAAATCCTGATGCTATCAACAGATTGCTAACTCAGGTTACCCTGTTACCAAACTGCCACATCTTGCAAGACCGACCCCTCTTACAAAGGGGTCATATGTCATGTGACCGCTTTAGAGCAGTGTCCCTTCCTCCCTCCCCACATCCACATCCTTCATGTTTGAGCTGATAGGAAAAGGTTGCTCACCCTAGTGCCTCATCCCTCCATAAGCAATCACTGTTCTGATTTTTAGCCCCACAGGTTAATTTTGCGTGTTTTAGAACTTCATATAAATGGAATCATACAACATGTGTTTTTTTGTGTCTGGATTATTTCACTTAGAATAACTGCTCCCTCAGTTCTGCCCAGACTCCCCTGAAGCTTTGCAATAAAGGCTTGTCACAGGGGTGTGCTGGAGCTGGCTCCCACTGGCTCATGAAAATCAACTGTGCCCATTTCCTCCCAATTCTATACTCAGTGACATTGCACTAGAGGCATGAAATAAGCCATGGTGAGAGTATTTACACCACATGAATCAGCAAGTGCTATGAGTCAGAACTTTTCTTTTCCTAGAGAGCCGGTTAGTAAGCATTTAGCAGCACACCACTATACATCACTCTGCCATGGGCTGGTAGGGAAGCCGTGGAGAAGGGAGTGGTTCTATTTTTCTAGTTATGTAAGAAATCACACAAATGGAGTTCCCGTCGTGGCGCAGTGGTTAACGAATCTGACTAGGAACCATGAAGTTGCGGGTTTGGTCCCTGCCCTTGCTCGGTGGGTTAACGATCCGGCGTTGCCGTGAGCTGTGGTGTAGGTTGCAGACTCGGCTCGGATCCCGCGTTGCTGTGGCTCTGGTGTAGGCCGGTGGCTACAGCTCCGATTAGACCCCTAGCCTGGGAACCTCCATATGCCGCGGGAGCGGCCCAAGAGATAGCAAAAAGACCAAAAAAAAAAAAAAAAGAAATCACACAAATGTGTGCAGTAGACATTTTGACGGCACTTTCCTTTTAAAACCCCTATATACCCTCAATATGAATCTTACTTCTGAAATATTTCCTCCTTAATTAAGGAATGGTACTTAAAGTTTGGAGTTCCCGTTGTGGCTCAGTGGTAAGCAAACCTGACTAGTATCCATGACTATGTGGGTTCAATGCCTGGCCCTGCTCAGTGGGGTAAGGATCTGGTGTTGCCATGAGCTGTGGTGTAGGTTCCAGACGTGGCTCGGATCCCGAGTTGCTATGGGTGTGGTGTAGGCCGGAGGCTACAGCTCGGATTAGACCCCTAGCCTGGGAAACTCCATATGCCACAGCTGTGGCTCTAAAAAAAAAGCAAACAAACAAAGTTTTACTAGTGTGTACTCACCCACCTAACCGCCACCCCAATCCAGATGAAGGATGCTTTCATTCCCCCCAGAAAATTCCTTCTGTCTCCTTCCAGTCATCCGTCCATAAGCAATCACTGTTCTGATTTTTGGCCTCACAGATTAATATTGCCTATTTTAGAACTTCATATAAATGGAATCATACAATATGTGCTCTTTTGTGTCTGGATTATTTCACTTAGAATAACGGTTTGCTGTTTGTTTTGGCTACGCCTGTGGCATGTGTAAGTTCCCGGGCCAGGAACCGATCTTGTACCACAGCAGTGACAATGCCGAATCCTTAACCACTAGGCCATCAGGGAACTCCCTAGAATAATGTTTTTGAGACTCATCCATGTCACTCATCAATAGTTCATCTCTTTTCAGGGCTGAATATTCTTCCATTGGATAATCCTAATATCATCTTTTTTTTTTTTTTTAATAAATTCTTCTGAAGTATAGTTGACTCAGAAAATTGTGGTAGTTTCAATGTACGGTAAAGTAAATCAGTTATACATATATATCATTCCTATTCAGGTTCTTTTCTCATATAGGTTACTACACAATATTGAGTAGATTACTCTGTGCTGTACTCTAGGTCCTTGTTACCTATCTATTTTATATATAGTAGTGTATATATGTCAATCCCTTAATTTATCCCTCCCCCTCCAACTGATACCATCTTAATCCCCAAACCCACCCAGATGCTGGGCAAGAGCCATTAATGTTTGATTTAACAGGAGAAGAAAATTTCTTCCCACCTCTCAGGACAGACACTGGGCACAAGAGATTTAGAAGGACTTACCTTTCTCACCGAGAGGAGGGTGACAGAGCAGAACACCAACTAGGCATCTGATCCTTTCTGACCCTGGGGTGAGTGGCACGCCATATCTCCCCAGAGTGGAGAGGCCCCATTTCCCCTCTTCACTCTTGTAGGTTTCATCCCAAGGCCTTGGTACATATTAGTCCTGCAGCTGTCTTCCATATCTCTCCCAGATGCCTTAGTGATCTCACACACCTACATCTGGTGACCTGCATGACATTCCAGAATTCCTGAAATGATGACTGTTATAATGTACCTTCCTTTAGCCTAATTAGAACACGAGGTGTTTCCTGATTTAAGGTGGGTATGGGACCCCAAGGGTTCAGGACAAAAGGAAGGCCAGTGTTCCTCACACCTGCCCCAGGCAACCACGTGAGGGAGCAGCCAGAATGCTCTCACCCAGAATGAATAAACAGGGAGACTCTATCCAAACAAACCCATCTTCTTCTTTTTTTTTTTTTTCTTTTAGGGCCGTACCTGTGGCATAAAGAAGTTCCTGGGCTAGGGGCTGAATTAGAGCCGCAGCAGCTGGCCTACACCTCAGCTTGCAGCAATGTTGGATCCTTAACCCACTGAATGAGGCTGAGGATCAAACCCACATCCTCACAGACACGGTCTTAACCTGCTGAGCCACAATGGGAACACCAAACTCTTTTTTTTTTTTCTTTTTTTAGGGCTGAACCCACGGCACATGGAAGCCCCCTGGCTAGGGGTTGAATAGGAGCTGTAGCTGCCAGCCTACGCCACAGCCACAACAACGTGGGATCCGAGCCACATCTGCAACCTACACCACAGTTCACACCACCAGATTCCTGACCCACAGAGCAAGGCCAGGGATCAAACCTGCGTCCTCATGGATACTATTCAGATATGTTCCCCTTGGGCCACAAGGGGAACCCTAAAACCCATCTTCTTTACGTCAGGATAAACTCTGACACCTGGTGCACCTCACCCCTTCCCAGGTGAGACCGGAACTCTCATCTGGCCTTGGCATCACCTCAAGTTCCTTCCTGATCTGATTAGTGTGATATCAACTTAGTTTCAATAGTGGGTACTTACTATTTTGTATTCTCTCTTTTCATTGTAACAGTAGTTACCCACAGGAGCCCAGAGATTGCTGATCTATTTACCTGGCAATTCACAAGGTCTACAAGAGTATTATTTCTTGTTAATTTTTTCCTGTTTGTTTGATACTACTTAGGGGCATATGAGCCTTTCTAAAGTTTTCATTCTGTAAGTGGTGCTACATAAATAACTTTGTGCAAATGTTAAAAGTATTTTTGCTCATTCATGCGTTTTCCAGTAAATATTTAGTGGGTTCCTACCATGTGCCAGGCACTATGCCAACCATGAATAGGGTAGTTCTTTACAATCTAACAGGGGTGACTGACAGGGAAGCTGGCAACCACAGTGTAGCATGGTAAGCCCTAAGAGGCAGCAATCACAGAAGGCAACAGAACCACAGGGTCCACTAACCAGTCCAGAGCTAACTGCTTTATAGCTCTAAGTACATACACCCAGGCTGCTCAGTAGAGCTAATGCTAAGCAAGGAAGTCATTAAAGTGCTCCTGGAGTTCCCCTTGTAGCTCAGCACAGTAAGAACCTAACAAGTATCCAGGAAGATATGGGTTCAATCCCTGGCCTTGCTCGGTGGGTTAAGGGTCTGGCATTGTGGCAAGCTGCGGTATAGGTCATAGGTGCTGCTTAGACTTGGAGTTGCTGTGGCTTTGGTGTAGGCTGGCAGCTACAGCTCCAATTTGACCCCTGGCCTGGGAACTTATATATGTCACACCTGTGGCCCTTAAAAAAAAAAAAAAAAGCACTCCTGGAGTTCCCTGGTGGCTCAGCAGGTTAAGGATCTGGCATTGTCATTGCAGCAGCCCAGGTCACTGCTGTAGTGCAGGTTCAATCCCTGGCCCAGACTTCAACATGCTTTAGGCTGGGCCACAAAAAAAAAAAAAAAAAAAGTGCTCCTGGGTGTGGGAGGTAGGTTTGATGAAAGGTGTATTTGAAAGGGTAACACCTGAAAGGGCTAGATTGCTTTACAGTGTTCCAGACCAGAACAAACTTGGGTTAGGGAAGCCAGGGTAGGGGCGAGACCAAGGGGACAGGTAGACTGACAGGATTTGAATGTGGAAAGTATACAGAGTATTTGTTGTCAGGAGTAATGGGGGGGAGGCTTTTAGGTGGCAAGAAGGGCAGACTTCAGGAAACCTGGACTAAACCGTCAGAAGGTAGACGTCTATTCTGAAGAACCTTCCCACAATGAACACAGGATGAGTACAGACAAAGGGATCAGCTCCCCCATGGCTGTGTCCCTCCCAACTCTAGGGTACTGGATTTCTTTCCATTTAAACAGCTACTTTTCTTCTGCATCTCCACTAACTAGCAGGTTTTAGGTGTTGTTGCAGGGGGAGGGCACGTTTACAAACATGAACAGGGCACTTGCTGGAATAGGCAACTTCTTCACAGGGCTGTTGTGAGGATCATACTCGAGTTGACATGTTGCAAAGCACTTTTAAAAACGTCTGGACATAGTAAGTGCAATTTAAGAGCCAATTATTATTCATTTTTATTAACTAAAGATTAGACTATCAGAGCCTAACACAATGCCTGCGTGTGCTCATGCTGAATAGTTAAAACCTTCACATCTAGTGAAGGAGATACGCAAGCTTAGACTGGTTAAAACCTTTCCATCTAGTGAAGTAAATACGCAAGTACTTTTGAGCAAACGTATTTTCTAACCAGCAGCTGTGAGGGAGGTTGGCGGAGGCTCAACTGCAAAGAAGAATGACCACAACTGCCTAGGGGGCAGCCGGATTTGGCCTGGGGGGGAGGGAAAGGGAGTATGTCGAGGCCGGAGAGCGCGGAGGGGTTCGGCCAGCAGCAGGAGGCCGCAGGACTGGGATCCCGGCCGCAAAGGGTCGGGTCCAGAACTGCGGACAACACTCCGGGCCAGGGAGGGGGATTGCAAGCGCCTCAGACCAAATTGAGGGCGTTTGCGGAGCATCCGAGCACCGCCCCCGCCGCTCTCCTGGCCCCCCGGGGGAGCTCCCGCACTGGCGGCGGCCTTCACGGTCTCTGAGCCCACAGTCTGGGTCTCCTGCAACCACTGGCCCCCGGGCCACAGCCCAGCGCAGAGCCAGGCCCCAACCCCGACCCGGGGCCCACAACTGGCGCTTACAGCCAGCCGTCCCACGATGCCGCATACCCCCGCGGCCGCGAGTGGTGAGGTCCGGCCCCGCCCCCGACGCGCGAAGGGGCGGTGCGCCCGCCCGTCACGTGACGGGGGAGTGACCTCGCCGCCCGGCGCCATGGGGGCTTCGGACCCGGAAGTGGCGCCCTGGGCTCGCGGCGGTGCCGCGGGAATGGCGGGAGCCGGAGCAGGAGCAGGAGCTCGCGGCGGAGCGGCGGCGGGGGTCGAGGCCCGGGCTCGCGACCCGCCGCCCGCACACCGCGCGCACCCGCGCCACCCTCGGCCTGCGG
Source organism: Phacochoerus africanus (assembly GCF_016906955.1). Taxonomy (NCBI): domain Eukaryota; kingdom Metazoa; phylum Chordata; class Mammalia; order Artiodactyla; family Suidae; genus Phacochoerus; species Phacochoerus africanus. Next base: position 33,855,686 of record NC_062552.1, on the reverse strand, counting down.
CGCAACCCTCCGCCCGCAGGATGGACGGCGCGTCCGGGGGCCTGGGCTCCGGGGACAACGCCCCGACCACCGAGGCTCTTTTCGTGGCGCTGGGTGCAGGAGTGACGGCTCTCAGTCACCCGCTGCTCTACGTGAAGCTGCTCATCCAGGTGTGGAGCCAGGGGCGCCTTAGGGAGGCGGGGGCCAATGTGAAGGTGACAGGCCAGGGTCTGGAGAAGGATGGGGGCGGGGGAGGCAATGGCGGTGGATTGAGGAGAGGGGCGGGGACGGCGGGTTGATGCGCGGTAGGAGTGGGAGAGGAGGAAAGCGGCAAGTGATTTGAGGATGCAAGGGGCATGGGTTTGGGGGTGCAAGAGAAGGGGCAAAAGGTCAGCGTCAGATTTGGGAGAGAGGAAGGAACGAGGTGCAGGGGGAGGGGACGATGGAACGGATGACAGGTTTGGGAAATGAAAGAATGGAGGCGATGAACTTGCACTAGGAGAGAAGGGGCAGCATTTGGGGGTGAGGAAAGAAGCAACGATGGGGGGCGGGAAGTTTTGGCAAATGGCTGAGGAGGAGGTTTGGGGGCCAAGGCAGAGTATTCAGAAGATGGGCACATTTAAGGTGAAGGGAAGCAAGAACTCTGGATTTAATAGAGATGGACTTACAGTGGTTTGGAGGAAACAAAGGACTAGAGAGTCAGGTCCAAACGTTTAGGAAAGAAAAAGGGGCATTAGACTCCGGGGAGGAGGGGACGGGAGCATTAAATTTAACGGTGACAGAATTTGGTGCGAAAGGGCGGAGGCAGAGGATTTAACACCGGAGAGCTATCGGTTTAAGGAGATGGGGGCTCTGGACTTGATGGCGACGGCAGATTTGATGGGAGGAGGGGACGGTGATGACGTGCCTTGGGGGAGGGGAACAGATAGGGCGACACGGGGGCGGGGGAGGGGTAGTGGAGGTTTGTCTGGAAAGGGGAGCGAGGAGGAGGCTTTTGGGGGGAAAGGATGACGCATTTGGAGGAGAAAATTGAAGTCATGGTTGGGGAGGGGTATGGGCTGAAGGGTTACGAGCAAATTGGAATTGGGCAGAAGGGGCATTTGAAGCACAAGGTGGCAGGATGTGCAGGGACTGGCAGAAAATGAGACCAAGGTAGGATGTCTCTGGAATGGAGGCATGCAGGGGCACTTGGCATGTTTAGGGGGACCAGCAGTGCCTGACAGATGAATGGGGTTGCTTAAGAAAGGGAGAGATGGAGCTGGAAGGGGGTGGGTCTGGGATGGAGGAAGTGCATTTGGCAGAATTCGGTGGGTGTGACTGAGATGGGCGCCCTGTAGAGGATGGTTCTGGCCTGGAGACTGATATCTGAAGATTTAGCTTAGAATTTTCAGTTAAGGTGAGGGGAGGAGGTAAAAATTGAGATGACGACCTAACCAAAACTTGAGAATTAATTCAAGATGGGGCAAATGGGGATTGGATTTACTGCTCTGATGATGGCTGAAAAGTGGGAGATACAACTGAAATGAGAGGAACTTGAGAATAGAAGTAATTGAAATCTGGGGTCAGGAATGGGGGCACTGGATTTTGGAATGTGACGAGTATGACAAGGAATAAAGATATTCAGTCAGAGACGTTGGGTCACCTGACTAGAATCTAATTGCAACTGAGATTTGGAAACGGCCAACAGAGGAAGGTCAAAACTGACATTGGTCCTGACTTGGGAGTAAGAGCTTCTTACAAAATTTGGATTTAAAGCAACAGAGATTACAGATTTGAGAGAGAAATTGAGGCTTTGGAACTGGTGGTACCTGAGATGAGAAGTAAGGATGATAGAGCGAGACTGGGTGAGGGCTGGGACTTTAGGGTGGCCAGTAGGAGTGTCTGCAGAGTAGAGGATGCTGGAGTACAAGGAACTGGGGGGGGCCTCCCTGTGAAGGAAACTGGAAAATGGCTTCATTGTTTGGACCTTAGTAGATTTGGTTTACGAGTCTAAAAAGAAAATTGAAATAAGGGTCATTTGGAAAGGCAGTTGAGGAATGAGAGAGAATGGGGAATTGGGGATTGAGGAATGAGGGAGTCCAGAGGGTGAGAAGAACTGCCTGGTGGGTGAGTAAGGATAGGTAAGCCCAGTTGTGGTGACTGAAGTGCTCTATCCGTTTGAACGCAGCTGGTGTGGAGTGTAACATATTTGAGGGTGAAATTTTTTTTTGGCTGCTCCTGCGGCATGTGGAAGCTCCTAGTCCAGGGATGGAACCCACACCACAGCAGCGACCCTAACCACTGCAGTGACAACACTGGATGCCACAAGAGAACTTCCTGAGGGTGAAATCTTAACAGGAATAGCTTGGGAATCAGAGATAACATTTTGCAAAAAAGCAGATCCCAGTTTAGGTTTGAGTGGCAGGATGGAGTGGCAGATTTGGCAGTGGTCTGCATTAAATGAGTAAGAATGCAGTGCCTAAGATCAAGGATCATCGGTGTTAGGTTTGAAGACTTGGAAATTTGAGGGACTGGGTCTGCCAGTATCTTTTATAGAGCCGCAGCTTGGGCTCTGGTTAGGTCAAAGTTAACAGGTTTGGGGATCAAGTTGGGTGAATAGACTTGGGAACACTTAATGAAAACTCGAGAGTGAGGGAAATAGGGGTGAGATACAGCCTGTGTGCCTTTGATAACCTGGGTAGGAGCTATGGGAATACGGAGTAAAGGGACTCAGCAAGTTTAAGGGTGGAATTGAAATAGAGGGGGCTCCCCGGTTGTGGTGACTAGACTGGGTAAGGCAGCAAAACAACACTGGCTCAGACTGAGAGTTGAGGGTATAAAGGGAATACTCCCGTATGAGAGAACAAAATCAAAACTAACTCCAGAAACTTTAAGCATTTAATCCAGAAGGGGAAAGATCTGGAAGGGGAGGGCTAACTGCTTGGGTCAGCTGGCTCATCCCTTTCCTGCAATTCCCCTGGGTTAGAATTTTTTTTTTTTTTTTTTTTAAAGGAAGGTCTCCATGGAGACACTCTTGGAGAGTGTTTAATTTATAATCGGTAACCTGTCACGTAGCTCAGAATCCCATTCACAAGGGACAGCCTGAACTTTCAGAAACACTTGACGAAAGTGAAGAGGAAAGGAAATGGAGCCCAGAAAACACTAGAAACATACCTGGTTCCACCTATAAGGCAGAGCCTCCCACCTCTGCTGTTTCTACCCTCTTCCACATCCAAGAGGGGCTCCTCTGGTCCACAGGTTCGTCTGGCCTGCTCTGAGGGCAGGGGCTGGTGGCCTGGCCTCCTGCCAGGGAACAGCCTTCTCACACCCCAGTAAGGTGCTGATCCTTGCTTCTCGCCTGGCAGCAGAGAACCTTCTCGTTAAATGGCAGCATACCACATGGCCTCACCCCTCAGGAGAGAACTCTCCTCCTCACATGGGTTTGGGTGGCTTGGTCCTTCACCCACCTGTGAGTTTGGCAGATAAGAATTATGATAACCCCACAGAAATGAGGAGGTCAGGGTTCCCACTGCGGCACAACAGGATTGGCAGCATCTCCAGAGCACTAGGACCCAAGTTCAACCCCTGGCCAAGCACAGTGGGTTAAGGATCTGGCGTTACCACAACTATGGCGTAGGTCGTAACTGCAGCTCAGATCTGATCCCTGGCCTGGGGACTCCACATGCAGTGGGTTGGCCAAGAAAGAAAAGAAAAATCAAAGGAAATGAGGAAGTCATTCTGTCACAGGAAAGTAGGGAAAGAGGGTGGTCAGGGTTAGATCACAGTTGAGGAGTTTGAGGAGCAGCTGGCATTTGAGGTGACAGTTTGCTCTGCCCAGGGGTGAGAGGGACAGATGAGTTGACACTCACGGTGGGTGCAGTAGGAAATCTGAGTGCAGGGTGAGTGAGCGATCTGAAGTTTAGGGCTAAGATTTGGATGCGATGTGTTTTGGTGTGGGCACACTTTGGATCAAGACTTGCCTGGAGTTTTTAACCTGGAGATGAGAATTAACTGAGATTTTTTTCTGGGATGAGCATGGGGTTTTAAGTACATAAACGTGGGGGTTTTCTGCACTGGAAATATCTGGAATTGGAAGGTAAGAATGTTGAGGGTGGGGTGACAGTTTGCGGTAAGGGTGGTGTCTGGGCCTGGCCCTTTCTGTGCATTGGGGAGATGATGTGATGCTGATAGTTATGGACACTGTCTTGGTTAGGATGAAATTTCAGGTACATTAAGTTCCTATTGTAGCTCATTGGGTTAAGAACCTGACTGATATCCATGAGGATGTGGGTTCAGTCTCTGGCCTCACTCGGTGGATTAAGGATCCGGCGTTGCTATAGACTGCAGCGTAGATCTCAGCTGTAGCTTGGATCTGGCATTGCTGTGGTGTAGGCTGGGAAATGTGGCTCCGATTCGACCCCTAGCCTGGGAACGTCCATATGCTGTGGGTAGGGGCCCTACAAAGACCAAATAAAATTTCAGGTACACTTTCATGGGGAGAACATCAACCAGAGCTGCTTTAGACTTTGTGGGAAAGATGAGAAGCAGTGAGACTGCATCCATAGCAGAATCTGACTTTACCTTTGTTTTTGTTGATTCTGAAGGTGGGTCATGAGCCGATGCCCCCCACCATTGGGACCAATGTGTTGGGGAGGAAGGTCCTCTACCTGCCGAGCTTCTTCACCTACGGTGAGTGTGCTTCCCAGGCAGGAAAGCCTACACTGAGATGAAAAAGAAGCGTCACACAGGGAGCAGGCCCAGGTGGCCCCAGGGAACATGCCAGGCAGCACAGGGTACCCAGAGTGGGAGCCGGCATGGAAGAGAGGTCAGAGGCAGCTTTGGTCCAGCTCCTCTGCCTGCGCTGCCAGCCATCAGCCCAGGCGACAGTAAGACACCTGGGAGGAGGGCAGTCCAGGACGATGGTCCCTCTCATCCTGGCCACCCCAGGCTGTGCCTGGAAGCGGGGGTGCGGGTAGTTTGCCTTTCACCTTCTGAGCAGACCAGCTGCCCTGTCCCTGTTAGCCATTCTTCTGCCTTCCTGCTGCTCCAGCAGGAGACCTGTTGGGGCCTCCTGGATTCCTTTCCTTTGTCCTGTCCCCCTGAGTTCTCCAAGCAGTGGTGCCTGCTCACTTGGGTACTTCCTTTCCCCGGCGACGGAACAGTACAGGTGCTTCACCTCTGAAGTGCCCTGATCAGCTGCCTGGGCTCAGGCGGGCCACCAGCTACCCTGGCCCCAGACTTGCCAACTTCTTCACACCCAGCCCTTCACACAAGCACCCTGCTCTCAGCCGCCCACGGCTCCGCCTGCCAGAGGTCTCTCCATCAAGAAGCCCACCATGGTGGGGCTGGCCTGATACCCGCAAAGCCCACATGGCTGCCAGTGCTGCTCACCCCCTGGCCCACAGCTGGCCAAGGCCATTTCAAATCTCCCATCCCTGTCCCCTCCCAGTCCCCACCCGCACCGCCCTCTCTAAATGGACCCTTGCTCTCTGCTTTTACAGCCAGGCTGATCCTCTTATGCTTCCTCCACCTCTGCGCATCTTATCCATCTGGTCAGAATGTTCTCTGAAAGCCTTTCTTTCTGCAAATAACTTGGGGCCTCGCCTCCAGTCACCATTTTTTTCACTTCACACACTGATGGCCAAATCTGATGTCATGTTTCTCTTCCAGTTTTGCCGCCTGGTTGTTGAGTCCAGTGTGGGGTCAGGCAGAACATGTTGCTTTGTGGGCAAATCTGTTCATATTTGCTTCTTTTGAAAATTGTCAGTGTAGGGGAGGAGGACGACTCAGATTCAAGAATCCCCCCCCGCCCAGTACAACGAAGCCAGTATATAGAATGAACGCTGGATTTGTAGAAGGCGGGGGTGGTGGGCCGCCAGCCCCTCCGTGTGGGTCCTCTGTACACGGCTATGCTTGCTTGACCCACAGAGAGGCTGGAATCCAGACAGGCTCTGCCCATGTCGCATAGTCATTCCCAAAAGGACTCAGGGTGGAGGGGTCTTGACAGTTGTTTTATTGTGTCTTGCAAAGATGAGCAGACTTCTGAGGTGCACTCCCTCCCTATTTACGTAAATGCTGTTTCAGTCCAGACATTGTAAGCAGTTGCCCTGTGGGCCTTTCCGATACCACCCCTGCTTTTGAAGTGGGGTTGGGGCTCCGCTGTCTGGCTGTCCAGAGATTGTCTGGACAGAATCTACTCCCCATCACTGTGAAAAGTGCCACAGCTGCCGTGACATTCTTTGATGTTCTCCTCGGAGAGGACTTCCTGGAGAGGTTTCGGAGGCCTGCAGAGAAACCATGGAATGATAGAGCCCCTGGCCAGCCAGGGGCCATCTGGTCCCACAAGGCCTCTCTGGGCCTTGCTGCACACCATTCTCTGCTCTCACTTGTTCATAATTCAGCTCTGAGATGGGGAGAAATAGGGTTCTTTATTCCTTTCTTTTTTTTTTTTTTTCTGTGTGCAAATCAGATAGAGGTTAAGTGTCCTGCTGGAGATCACACTCAGGCTTTATCCGCACCAGCTTCCTTCTGCTGGCTGGAGCTCCCCTCCCCAGAACAAACTTTCTGCCTGTTCTCTCTGCGAATCTCGGCGCGTCCTTGCCACATCGCCAGGCGTCCTCTCTCCTCCTGCTCCTCTCTTTCCAGCCCCACCCCCACCTCAGGAAGCCAGGCACGCAGGTAGCAGGTACTCTCAGCCCAGGGAAAGCCCTTGCCAGCTGCCGCTTGGAATTGCGGGTTGGCCGACAAGTGGCAGAGGAGAGAACGGTACTTAAGTTGCTGAGTTGGGGTTCCTGGTTCCTGCCACTGTGTGGTGCTGGAGAGCCAGAGTTGCAGGTCTGAGGGGAGCACATTGTCTGAGGGAATGTTCTGTTAGCTTCCAAGTGCACAGGTTTATGAAAAGGCCTCTCCTTTTTGAACGTCGTTTAAAAGCTGATATGGAATAAAACAACAAAACATTAAGAAAATAGCCTTTTCAAGACCCTAATGAAAGAACACTGACTCAGACAGGGAGTGTCCAGCGTCCCCAACCACTTCAGTTTTTCTGTAGAATAGTTCATCAGTACCTCTGATTTAGTTACTTCACCTGTTTCCCCCCATTATTATGTGATTAATAAATGCCAATAGGTGCCAGGTGGGATCCTGGATGCAGCACAGTGACAAGTTGGGGGCAACCCTCTTTGTGGGTGCTCGGGGGACACTGGTTGCAAACTTCATCGTTGCCTGTGGGCAGTTTTTTTCTTTCCTGGAGAAAAATGTCTTTCATAAGCAACAGACCTGGCTCCTAAGTTGCAGCACTTAAGTTGCTGAGTTGAAAAACTGTGGCTAAGCTTGCCAAGTAGATTTGTCAAAGCTACAAAAGAGAAAATGTGTGGACTTGTCAAAAAATATGTTTTGAAGCTAGAGGAGACATTTGGGGGGTGGGGCTGGTTGTTTCTGGGGTCCTGGACGACGCTCCCTTCTGTGACTGAGGTCAGCGTGTGCTGAGGGCGACAGGCTGCATCCCGTCTGGGTGTGAATGTGACCCAGGAGTGGGTGCGTCTGGACTGGGCGTGACGCTGCCACCTCTGCTTTCTCATAGCCAAGTACATTGTGCAAGTGGATGGGAAAATAGGGCTGTTCCGAGGCCTGAGCCCCCGGCTGATGTCCAACGCCCTCTCCACCGTGACCCGGGGCAGCATGAAGAAGGTGAGCCCCAGGTTCCCCAGAGCTCCCTGCCACCCCCGGAGGCAGCCGTGTGCACCAGTCCTGCTTCTCTGCTTCCAGACAGAGCCAGGCTCCACCCCAGCACCAAGGCCAGACTCCAGACCTTGGTGGTCTGGCGCTGGGTCTGAGCAGCTGGCAAGTCCACCCGCCTTCTCACAGCTGCGACCCCAGGCAGGAGCTTTTCCCCTGAGGCAGGCCCTGCTGGTGGATGCTGCCAAGAAAATCATAGGAGCTGCTTCCTGTCCTCTCCCTCCCTTCAAAGTTGTATCCAAGAGGCATGGCTGTGCTTTGCTTTTGAACTTCATTCTTTGCATCTTAGGTTTTCCCTCCCGATGAGATCGAGCAGGTGTCCAACAAGGATGACATGAAGACTTCTCTGAAGAAGGTGGTGAAGGAGGTGGGTATCTGGAGTTGGAGAGGGGAGTCTGAGTGTTTCTCATCGTCAAGCTGGGCAGGTCACTGGAGCGTCACAGAGTGGGTCCTCCCGTGTGCATGGCGGGGTGGGGTGTGGAAGCAGCCCCAGTGTGGACGATGCTGGAAATGCCTCTCAGCTGCTGTGGGGCCTGGCCTGGGACCCAGCAGCACTCCCGGGTAGAGGGAGTTGTGTGCCGGTGACGAGGGTCATCTGAGGTAGACCGACTCCACTTGAGGGCTGCGGGGTCCTGGTTTCCCCCCGTAAGTGCTCACAGCTCCCCGTGAGTGCCAGTTCCAGAGAGAGGCCGGACTGAGTGCCTGCCTTCTGCTTTCTTGCAGACCTCCTATGAGATGATGATGCAGTGCGTGTCCCGCATGCTGGCCCACCCCCTGCATGGTGAGCCGCCCCCTTGGAGGCTGCGTCTCCGCCTTGGGGTGACCCCTTGAGGACTGTAGCTGGGCAGCGGTAGGACTCCAGGGAAATGGTACCGGGATTGGCCAGGAGTCCTGGCAGAAGGGATGGATGCTGTGGTCACGGGGTGTGACGGGGAACCCCAGAGGCCCTCCTCTGCTCCTGCGCCCTGATGCAGGCTCTATTGTGCAGGGGCCACCGTGCTGGCCACTCCAGAGCTGGGAAGTCATGGGCTTTGGCCACCATGTCACTTGTGTGTGTTTTCTTTCTCCTCAGTCATCTCAATGCGCTGCATGGTCCAGTTTGTGGGACGGGAGGCCAAGTACAGGTGGGTGATTCTTCTCCAAATTGGCTATTCAGAGCCTGCCAGTATAGGCCCTGCTGGGGTCAGCTGCTGCCCCTTTTCTGCCCCAGTTCTAACGTGCTAGCTTCAGAGGAATGGGATGGTAGCTTCTGTAGTCCCTCTCTCGTCCGGAGCTGCCCTGAATGAGCCTAGATGTCCTGAGGAGAGCAGGTGGGACCAGAGTCTGCTGAGACTGGGAGTCCTGGTGGGGCTCCCTCCTTGACTCCCAGGCTATGCCTTAGCCATTTCTCCAGCTGTCACAGAAGCTGGTTAACAGCTCCTTTCATCCTCAGCCAAGTGCTGGCCACCCTGTGGCATTGTTTACCAAATACTTAGCCAGCACCTGCTGTACCTGGCACTGAGCTGGGTGCTTTGGCAGCCTAGGTGTGTTGACACAGTCCTTCCTGGGGCACTTGTGCCCTCCCTGCTCCTCTGAGGCTCAGGGCAGGACAGGAGATGGATCCTGGAGGCATGTGGCAGGAGGCTACATCTGCTCCCCTTCCTCTCTCGGATTCTTGTTTCCTGGGTTCAGCTGTTTTCTGCAGCTGTCCTTGAGGCCACTGTCCCGGGAAGCCTGGCTGCCGTGGTGCCTCATTTTGGGTTCACTCATGGGAAATTGGCCCATTCTCCCCAGACTGAAACTCAGCGTTGGCAGGCGGGACCAGGAGGGGATGATCTGGCTCAGAGCCCAGTGGGCTGAACCATGGGCCTGAGAAGAAGGGTAATGAGGCCTGGCAGGGCTCCAGCTACCCCTGTCTTTCTCCTGGCTGCCCCCCTCAGCCCCTCAGCTTTGCAGAGCCTCCATGCCAGATAGGCCATTTGGCACTTCACGGGTCACAGAGGTGGCTCTTGAGCCTACTTTGCGTGTCAAACCTAAGAACCCCCAGCCTGTGCCCTGATCTCTGACTGGTGCTGTGGCTGCATTAGAGCCTCACGGGCTCCCTGCTAGGGAGGGCAAGGCACCCTTTCCCAGGCTGTGTCTGGACGGTCTGATCTGTTCCTTCTCTGCCCTCGCCACCTGCCTCCTCTCTCTGTCGGGCACACAGGCTTCTCTGCCAGAAGGTGGTCAGCCAGAAATAAGCACTAGGGCCAGACAGGAGACGGCCGTCGCCTCTGCAGCGGCGCAGGCTGGAAGGGTCATTCCCACATTCCAGATCCACAGAAGCAGCAGTAGAGAACCAGGGCGCTGTCCCTGGGTGGTTGGGTTTCCAGTCTCCATGGACAGTGTGGACACCCCTCGCCCCCAAACAAGAGCTCTGAGCTTCTCCACACGGGTTCTGCCTGGTAACAGGAACCTTCCGTCCCTGTCCTGGTCAGGACCAGATGGCCGTGAGCAGGAATGGTAGGCTCCGCTCTGCACAGGCCTGGGCTTCTCCAGGGTGACCGGGTGACCTCGTATCCCTGTGTTCTCCACAGCGGCGTGTTGAGCTCCATTGGGAAGATTTTCAAAGAAGAGGGGCTGCTGGGATTCTTTGTGTACGTGAGTTTATACGCTCCAGAACTGGCCACAGGGCACGGCTCTACTAACAGGCACCTTCTCAACCTCCCAGGCCGCAGCTGCCGGCCTCAGACTAACCACAGGGCTCTGTCCCCGCCTGAGTAGCCGCACCTCAGCCCGTAGAGCTCCACAGCATGTGTGTTCTGTGATCGTCGGGACAAAGCTGCACAGCTCTTTCCAGATCACGGCTCACGCAGAAATGGTACTGTTTGTCCAGCACGCTGGGCGGGGAGGGGGTGGACTCACTTCCCCCACCCTCCCAACCTCACTGCCCCTCCCATCCGGTTGCTCTGGGGCTGGTCTCAGGAGGTCTTTAGGTCTTCCATCGCCCTTGGTTTCACTGCCAAAAAATAACGGGAAGTCTGTGACTGGGACTGAGGTCGAGCCCTGGCAGCTCCCAGGCTGACTCCAGCTGATGGACACAGCATTTCTGACAGATTAGTTCCTCATAGTCAACATTCAGGGTACTTCCTTTAACAATCTTTCTTTCTGGCTTCTCTTGAAAAGTCAAGGCCTGGTCCCACTGGTAGGCGTGTATTTCTGCAGAGCAGCCATCGGCGGGGCCCTTGACCTCCTGAAGGCTCTGGGCCCCCTGCCCTCCGTGTGTCTCACACCCACCTTCCTTCCCCTATAAAGGAAGCTCAGCCCAAAAAGACTGAACTGCAAACAGAACCAGAGGCCAGGTCTGGCCAGTGACGTACATGCCATTGTGTACACAGTATACTAGACAAGGGACTCTGTTAACTCATGTCATAGTTTCCTAGTCACGAGGTGTCCCACATGTAGGCGTATGTGTGGGTGTGTGTGTACATGGTTCCCATTAGGAGGTGATTTCGCCCCAGGGGACATTGTAATGGGAGACATCTTATGGTTGTCGCAGCTGGGATCTAGTGGGTAGAAGCCAGGATGCTGCTAAAGATCCTGCAAGGCAGAGGTCAGCCCTTCAGCAAGAATTACTCAGCCCTAAATGTTGATGGTTCCAAGGTTGACAAAACCTGATTTACACACACACATTTATGTATAGATGTACACACACACGTGTAAAATAATACTTGCCTATATGACTGGTATTTCAGACTCTAAAACCCCACCCTGGGCATTTTTCACACTCATCGTCTATGTTCTGTTCTGGTGTGTGAATAGGATTCCTGCACACCAGATTCTCACCCATTGGGTTCTTTTTCTCTTCCCGTGTTTGTAAAACAGGTGATACATGTACTCAGCACTGACTACATGTGTGAAAAGTCAGTCTGAACACAGGTGAAGGCAACAGGATTGGAAATTGCATTCAGGAAGATTCATTTTATCACTATCTCCCATATCATACATATGTCCTGGTATGAGGGATATTAATAAGTCTTGTGAACTTTTCAGAAATTTTGAAATAAGATTTTTAAAAATTCAAAAATCAATGATGCATCACCTCTTGAAGAGATAGCCATTCTCATGGAGTTGCTCCAAGTCATTTTATACCTAAACAAGCAAATAAACATTTAAAAAATAAGTGGCACACAGGACCCACTGATCATAGGTCTGGCTCTTTGGCCTCAGCAGTGTATCTTAGGGAAGCTTCCAAATGGTAGGACTGCTTATGCTAAAGGCTGTCACTTTATTTATTTATTTATTTTTAAATTTATTAGCTTTTTAGGGCTGCACCTGTGGCATATGGAGTTTCCCAGGCTAGGGGTCGAATTGAAGCTGTAGCCACTGGTCTACACCACAGCCACAGCAACGCGGGATCTGAGCCACGTGTGTGACCTATACCACAGCTCACAGCAATGCTGGATCCCTGACCCACTGAGCGAGGCCAGGGATCAAACCCGCATCCTCATGGATACCAGTCGGATTTGTTTCTGTGCCACATTGGGAATTCCCAAGGCTTTAAAAGTCAGCCCTCCTTGCAAAAGCTTATATGGAATATCTTTAGTGCAACATTCCAGGGGTGAAGGCACAGATGCATTGAGCCAAGTGTCTTGTGAGAGTTGATTAGGTAGAGAGACCAGGGGGAAACTGCTAAGGTACTCTTTCATCTGCATTTGAAAATCCAAGATTTTGCATCATTCACATCTTAAGGCCAGCTTCTGTGATTTGAAAGCTTATGCTTGCGAGAGCATAAGCTAAACTTGTGGTGTCAGATACGGCATATCAAACACACACACACCCCCTCCCGTCCCCGCACTCCCGTGGAGAAAGGAACGCTGCTTTCCTAGTATGAATGGCTGTTGGCCATGCGGCCTGTGTAGGCTCCTTCCTGATGTGATGCCTGTTGATAATGCTGAAGTTCTGAGCTTGGAACATCCTTGCCTGCTTCCTGGGATGGAGGCCCCCAGGAAATGATCCCCTCCTGCCCCTGCTCATCTTTGCTCACCTTGTTTTTTAGTGGCTTAATCCCTCACCTCCTGGGAGATGTGGTTTTCTTGTGGGGCTGTAACCTGCTGGCCCATTTCATCAATGCCTACCTGGTGGATGACAGCGTGAGTGACACCCCAGGGGGGCTGGGGAACGACCAGAATCCAGGTTCCCAGGTTGGTTGGAACAAGGACTTGTCCATCTTTCCATGTACTGCTAGTGCCCAGGGTCTGCGGCAGACTTGAGGACTCTGGGATTCTGAGCACCAGGCCTTGGGGGCTAGACAGGGCCTTGGGGGAGGGGGCTCAGGAGAAGACCTGGCCTCTGAGAGAATAGCCTTGAGAGACGAGATGGGTAACTGAACGTCCTGGGGTTTATAGCTGCTCATCCCCAGGGAAGCTTCTCAGATAAAATAGACCCCAGCTTTTCCAAGGCTGGCTTGAGGCAGTGACCCAGCTAGGGCTCAGAAAATCGTGACATAGACCGGCTAATAATAGCCTAATAACCCTTTCACTTTGGCTTAGTGTTTATGCTTGTTTTGTTTTTTTTTTTGTTTTTTTTTTGTTTTTGTAATGGCTTCTCCCGTGGCATATGGAAGTTCCCAGGGCAAGGATTGAATCAGAGCCACAGCTGCTGCAACGCCAGATCTTTTAACCCACTGAGCCGGGCCAGGTATCAAACCTACACCTCCCCAGCGACCTGAGCCAATGCAGTCGGATTCTTAACCCACTGTGCACAGTGGGAACTGTTTTATGCTCTTGAAAGTCCTTTTGTGAACATTATGACATTTGATCCCGACAGTGCCCTAGTGGTGAAGGGAACAGAGCAGGTATAACATCCTGCTTTACAGATGCATTGAGACCCAGAGACTGAAGGGCTCTCCAGGGGCACTGGGCTGGGACTCAGTCTTTCCCTGTGCTGGACTGCGGTGCCTTCTTCCTAAGGTTTCTCAGTCAGCTAGGAAGAGTATTGTGCAGGCGCTCCCCACTGTGTGGTTAGCAGCCATCTCCACAGCCTGGCGGGCACTGACCTCTCTGCAGATTGGGTCAGGTCTCGGGAGCCCTTGGTCCCTGTAAAAGGCACTTGTTGAGGAAAGGTATCTGGGAATTTGATAGTTTGGCTGGTTCTGCCTGAACTCAGATAGGAGGTGGGGAGCAGTGACGGACAGGGCTTCCTGGGAGCTGGGACCTGTCTGCCAGGATCACCTTGTGAGGTATGGGGGGAGGAGGGGGCTCCTAGTCTCCGTGTGTCTGTGTCTGGGCCCCGGAAGGGCGGCTCTGGGGGGCGGCTCTGGGAAGGTGTCTGTGTGGGGAGGAGTGCCCGCCCCCGCTGAGAGCTCTGCTCCAAGGGAAACCGAGGCTGTTTGACTTGGGTGGGCAAGTCTTACTGGCCTTTTGGTGTAAGCAAATTCAGGTGGCTCCATGGAGACCAGCTCCTACCTACAATTACAGCGGCACTGCCATGGCCCTGCCCTTTCTCAGGGCGTTATGAGTGGACGAGCTGCTGCTGTCGCATGCAGAACAAGGCTGGGACAGCTAGGTGTCCTGGGAGAGGATGTCCTGCAGCTGAATGGTTTCCCCCAACCCGAGTGAGCAGGTGTTTGAGCAGGGCTGCTGCACTTCCCTCACTGACAACAGCAGCAAGCGCTTCATTGACAGAATTTTTCAAGTGCTCTTCTACCTGTGGCTTAAAAGTTAAGATGAGGCTGCCACGCGGGCAGAGGGCAGAGCAGACCTCCACCCAGGGTGGCCATGTCACAGGAAGCTGAGAGAGGGGTAGTCACCTTTCCTCGTTGAGGGCTGTTTTTGTGGCAAAGCTGAATTCAGGAGTTGGGGGCTGAAGGGGACAAGAGCTTGGTGAGGGCGGAGCATCAGTAAGCCCTGAGTTCTCCCTTCACCTTTTACCAGAGGACCCAGAATTCAGTGTCTGGATATTTGGGTGGGTGTGAGGACTTACTGTGGGCCCAGCTCTGGGCACAGGTCAAGGCAGACAAAGGCCCGGCCCTTGCAGCTCAGAGGCCACAGCCCGTGGTCCCACCTGTGTGGTCTTCATTGCTCACTGTCCCCAGCTGGGTCACAGGTCCCTTCAGTTTGGTTATCCCACTTCTGCCTTCCGGCTCTCCTCTTGCCTCTGATCACAAGGCCATGGAAGCCACTGGCAGGCCCTGAAAGGGAGCGGAGCACAGCACGTACAGTGGGTGGGGCCGGTGAAGGGGGCCACAGACTGGGCCGCATGGCCAGGCGGGAGCCTGTGAGTCTGAAGTCTGTGTCCCAAGGTAACTGGGGCAAACTGGTCTTCCTTTCTGTCTCCAGTTCAGCCAGGCCCTGGCCATCCGCAGCTACACCAAATTTGTGATGGGGGTAAGTCAAGCCAGCTGCTTTTCCCTCTGTGCCAAGGGCCTGGGGAGGGGGGACCCAGGAGGCCAGCTCTGGTGGTGGCTGGAGGCAGGCCTCTGTAGGGGGTGTGGGCCCAGTGTGTCTCTGCTCCCTGAGCCCAGGGCGGCAGTGGGCAGCTCCCTGACACGTGTCCCCGCAGATTGCAGTGAGCATGCTGACCTACCCCTTCCTGCTGGTTGGTGACCTCATGGCTGTGAACAACTGTGGGTACGTGTGCGCCCCGCCACTGGGCACCTTGCCGAGTCTCCTGGGGGGGGGGGGGTGCCTGGCTGGGCGCATCCAATGCTCTGCCCCCTCCTGCCCAGCCTCTGTGTGGGCTTAGCCCAGCAGGCACCCGGGCATCCTCTGGGATTCATCGGACCCTTTGGGATGAAGCTGTGATTCAGCCTGGGTGGTGGCAGCTCCAAGCCATTCTGTCACGAGGGCTCCTTTTCCTTGGCTGATCCGTTTGTTCTCTGGGTCTAACCTGCTCTCCTTCCCGGGCAGGCTGCAGGCCGGGCTCCCCCCTTACTCCCCAGTGTTCAAGTCCTGGATCCACTGCTGGAAGTACCTGAGCGTGCAGGTAAGCATGCTTCCCAGGGGCAGGGTTTCCCCACTTTCCCGCCTCATTGATCAGGGGAAAAAAGGAGGGATAAGGAGAATGCGTAGACTCTTGGTTTGAGGTATTTCAATTAAATTTTCACTGTATTTTAGAAAGGATTTGAAGTAGATGGATCTGGATTTATTTAAAAATTACACAGCAGACTTGTAAATCAACTAAACTTCAATAAAATTTTAATTTTAATTTTGTTTTATTTTATTTTTTGTCTTTTTTTTTTCAGGGCCGCACTCGGCACATGGAGGGTTCCAGCCCAGGGGTCAAATCAGGAGGTATAGCTGCCAGCCACAGCCACAGCAACACCAGATCCGAGCCATGTCTGCGACCTACGCCACAGCTTATGGCAATGCCGGATCCTTAACCCACCCCACTGACCAAGGCCAGGATCAAACCCACATCCTCACAGATACAAGTCGTGTTTGTTAACGGCTGAGCCACGACCAGAACTCCCAATAAAAGTTTTTAAAATGGAAAAAAAAAAATTACACATCAGACAAGGTCTTCCTGACTCTTAAAGACTCTTGGAACCGGTATGAAGGAGCCCATGGGGGTAGGTGGAGAAACCCAAGAACTTTTTTTTTCTTTTTTGGCCTGACCTTCTGCATGTGTAAGTTCCTGGGCCACTGCAGTGACAACACCAGATCCTTAAAACCACTGTGCTGCAAGGAACTTCCCAAGAACTTACACTGCGAGTAACCCAGGCTGAAAATGCAGCTGCCAGCCCTTCCCTCCTGCAGGACTTCCCAGCTGCCCAGGGAAGCCTGGGCTGGGCCACGTTGAGTGCTTGGCCAGGGCGCCATTCTTGAGATTTCTGTGTTCTGTGCCTAAGCACCCTTCTACTGGCTGGAGCTCTAGGGCTGAGAGGTCAAGGATCCAGGAGGTTGGCTCAGAGCAGGTTTATGTCTTTTCCTGGCCTTGGTTGGCCTCTCAGTAAAATGGGGCAGTGGTCTGGGGAGGAGGAGCCAGCATGCTGACTGGCCTCAAGGTTGAGAAAAGGACGACTGAGAGGGAAGCAGGGAGACCAGAGACAGAGGTGGGTCTTCCCAGCGATTCCAATTGGTTCTCCATACATCTGAGCATATCTGTGGTGTTGGAGGACCTGGACCACGTGGGCTCTGAAGCCAGAAAGGCAGCCAGTCTCCTCTGGAGTTTCCTACTCAGCAGCCCCATCGACAGTGGACACCTCAAGGCATGAAGTGAACTGCTCCCTTGTGCTTCAGCACAGAGCAGGTTCTGACCTTGGTCTCTAGGAATGCAAAACCTAGGTCCTCCACCTCCAACCCTGGGGGCCCTGAGCTGTCAGGCCCTTCCTTGTCTCACCCTGGCCTTGCTCTGGGGTGTATTGATGGGAAGCACAGCCTCCCCTTTCACTGACCTGACTCCTTCCAACCCAGGGCCAGCTCTTCCGTGGCTCCAGCCTGCTTTTCCGCCGGGTGTCATCAGGATCGTGTTTTGCCCTGGAGTAACCTGAATCACCAAGAAAAAAAAAGGAAAAACAAAAACAAAAACAAAACAACCACCCAGTCTCAGCCTGGCCACCATGCGTGAGGCCTGATCATCTCCGGGCACCTGTAAGACGACCAACCCAGCAACACCTAGCACAGCTGGGCTTTGGTTTCCATATTTGCCATGTGTCTGTCCAGAAGCAGGGGTTGGGTGGGGATAAGGCTTCGCCCAGTGGATTGTTCACCATTGCACCTGGGAAAGGTGGGGTGAGGCTGGGGAACTGGGGCAGAGTCCTCTCCCTTTGTGGATTTGCCGAGTCTGCCCTGTGCAGGGGGCCAGAGAATGGCTTGCGGGCGCCCAGGTTGGATGGGTGAAGGCTCACAGGGTCAGGTCCCACCCCCCAGCCACACCCCTCAAGTCAGCCCCAGGCTCCATTCCTGCAGCTCAGCTGGGAGTGTCGCTCTCCTGCTCTGTAAATACAGCTCGATCCCCTTCATGAGGCCACCATCATGTCCAGGCCTATGCTAGGAAGCTCTCGCTAGGTTCTGCCTTCGTTTTTCTCAACACTACTTTTCTGATGAGAAGGCAGCACCTTCTGAATGGGAAATCATGTGACCGCCCAGAATGTATCGCCCTTGTCCAGTGTTCATTGGTTTAATGGTGATGCCTCATGTGCAGGATCTGGTTGTTACCTGTTCAGTTGTAAACACCCAGACATTAGACAGATCAGTGTCTCTAGTCCTACCCAGTTTCAAGTTCCTAATACGATCTGACCCTTTCTCCCCCAAATAAATGTATTGGTGGTGATTTGGAGTTTTGTGGAGTCTCTTTTATTTTTAGGAGCTTAACTCTCTGCAGGGTCTTTTTCAGTCCTTTGTGGTCATGTGGGAAAGGGCTGTAAAGCAATAGGGCTGGGGCCAGCCAAGCCTGGGCATGAGAAGGGCCTGAACTTAGTGGAGGTCAGCCTGGTGGTGTTGGTGGGGGAGGGGGGACACTGGGCAGTTTTCTGAATGAGACAAGGCTGAGATGCCAGCTCACAGAGCAACAGCTAGTGCATAGGCCTGTTCCCAGGGAGACAAGCCCTTTTAGTTCCTTCCAAGCTTCAGAAAATGTTCCACCTGGATCCCCAGCTGTCATCTTGACTCGTTTGCAGTTGGCATTGTTGGGGCTTACCAGCTCGGGTGGTATAGTAGTCACATGGTTACAGCAGAAAGGGCAGACATGGACCCAGCTGCCGCACCAGGCTCGGCCTTCTCTGAGAAAGGCAAGACTCCTTTCATTCGCTTTTGTGCAACGCCGTGCTCTGTAAAGAGCCAAAACCTGCACATGGAACGTGCTGGCCCCTGGAGACGGTGGGCTTCCAGCTAATGGGTTTACTTATTTATTTTTTACTTTTTGGGGCCACACCTACGGCATATGGAAGTTCCCAGGGTAGCTTGGCATACGTATCGAAGCTACAGCTGCCAGCCTACGCCACACCCACAGCAATGCGGGATTCGAGCCGAGTCTGTGACCTACACCACAACTCATGGCAACGCCAGATCCCTGACCCACTGAGCAACGCCAGGGATCAAACCCGCATCCTCATGGATACTAGTTGGATTCCTTTGCACTGTGCCACGATAGGAACTCCCCCCACCCCCCCTTTTTTTTTAAAAAGGCCACACTTGCAGCACATGGAGGTTTGGAGGTTCCCAGGCTAGAGGCTGAATCGGAGCTACAGCTGCCAGCCTATGCCACAGCCACATCAACACGGGCTCCAAGCCAAGTCTGCAACTTACACCAAAGCTTAGGGTAATGCTGGATCCTTAACCCACCAAGCGAGGCCAGGGATTGAACCTGTGTCCTCATGGATACTAGTCAGGTTCGTTACCATTGAGCCACAACAGGAACTCCCTGGCTGATAGGGATTAAATACCAGTTGAGGCTAGCTGGGTTCTCCCAAGTGTTTTTCTCCTGCTCCAGGGGGCTGGCTTTGGAGAACTGGGATTTGGGACTTGGGTCACACTTCACAGGCATGGGCTGGATCGAGCCGTGGAAAGGTCCTGGATGCTTTGGCAGAACTGGTTTTCCCTGGTGGTCTAGTTAAAGAGTTGACTTGAGGGTGGTTTACATGTCCTTGTCCCCAGGAACACAGGAGCATGTCTGTGCAGGTGTCCTGTAAATATATATGTTGGTGAAGGCCACTAAGGTCTCTCACTTCAATCGGTTAAAAGTGGCAGGGAAGGTGAGTACCTGGCAAGATAAGTGCGCCAGGCCTTGGTGGCATCAGTTCTGAAAAGGAGGAAGGCCTTCAGAGGCATGTCTGCCACACATAGCACATGATCTTTCTCCAGCCCAGCTTGGTTTCCCACCACACTGACCACTGTCCTGGGGTAGCTGCTTCTCCCTGTTGCTCCACCCTCAAATCCTGTTTTTGCATTGATTACTCCCTTTGGTTCCCCAGATTCAGAAGTATGAGCTGCAGTGGTTCTGAGCAACCTCTCCCTCTGACAGCCACCTTCTCCCAGGTGTTTGGAGAGGCCACCTGGGATAAAGAGTCAGCCTGAGGAGAGCCAATGCTGTTCCCAGGTAACACCCTGAGATTTCTAAATTTTGGGCTCTTGACTACATTTCCCAGGTTATCTTCCACACCCAGAAATGGCAGGAAAATCACCTTTGATACTCTGTCTCAGTTCTTAGTTGAAGCAAGTACAGGTTTTATCCCTAATGATTTTCAGTTTGGTATCTGGGCGCATGTATTGTAAATATTAACTGCTCCCTTTGTTTCCAGGAGGCGAGGAAGGCCAATCACCTTCTTCCCCTCCTGGAAAATTTCATTCCAATGGGCAAAGCTGGAAAGTCCTCTGACAGGCCTTTGGGACCTCCCCTGTAGTGCAGCCTGTGCAGGGCCCTACGATAGCTGTGTCAGTGCCCCGAGATATGGGACTCCAGAATGCTGGAGCAGACCTGCCCCAATCTGGCTTGTATTATTTCCCCAAATTTTTTCTAAAGAGATCCCTACTGCTGGTCTTAGATTTTTTTCATTTGACAGGTTTCCTGAGGGCTGGGCACAGGTGTTCTTGCTTTGCAGGAGGCCAGCAGATCCCTCCAAACTGAGGAAGATAGGTTTGGGCCTCCACAATCTGGCTGTGCCCAGAGGCTACCTCCCCTGAACACCTCACAGGACTTGGAACTAGTTTGAAAAAACAGGCCCACGGAGGGAGGGATCCCCTGCCCACCTCAGGAAGGTAAATTGAGTCAGCATCTGAAATCAATTAATGTAATACATTCTATGCATAGAAGGAACAAAACCACATGATCATCTCAGTAGACACAGAAAAAGTGTTTAACAAAATTCAATATCCCTTCATGATGAAAACATTCTAAAACCTAAAAAGAGAAGAGAGCTTCCTCAACCTGACAAATGGAATCTATGAAAAAACGCTTAATTAGTATTATGCCAAGTAGAGAAAAATGATGTTTTCCCCCTGAGGTCAAGAACAAGACGAGGAGTTCCCTTCGTGGCTCAGCGTTTATGATCCCGACTAGGGTCCATGAGGATGTGAGTTCAATCCCTGGCCTCGCTCAGTGGGTTAAGGATCAGGTGTTGTGGTGAGCTGTGGTGTAAGTCACAGATGCAGCTCATATCCTGTGTTGCTGTGGCTGTGGTGTGGCTGGCGGCTGCAGCTCTGATTCAACCCCTAGCCTGGGAACCTCCATATGCCACAGGTGTGGCCCTTAAAAAAAAAAAAAAAAAAAAACAAGACAAGGATGTCTACTCTTCCCATTGTACTAGAGGGTCTGGCCAGGGAAGTTAGGCAAGAAAATGAAATAAAAGTCATCTGGGTTAGAAAGGCAGAAGTAAAACTATCTGCAGATGAAATGATTTTGTATATAGAAAATGCTAAGGAATCCACTAAAATATCCTTATAGTAATAAATGAATTCAACAAGGTTATGGATATAAAACTGATATACAAAAATCAATCATAGTTCTGTATACTTGGAGTCAAACTGAAAATGAAGTTAATGACACAATTTCATTTACAATAGTGTAAAAAGTTAATAAAATTCTTACGAACAAATTTAACAGAATTACAAAACTTATGTTTTGAAAACTTGGAGACATTGTTGAAAGAAAGTAAAAAAGATCTAAATAAGTGGAAAGACATCCCGTGTTCATGGATTGGAAGCCTTAACATAGTTAAAATGGCAGAGTCCATAATCCCTATCAAAACTTCAGCTGCCTTTGCAGAAATTTGACGGGCTGATCCTAAAATTCTTATGGAAATTTAAGGAACCTAGAATAGGCTAAACAATCTTGAAAAACAACAAAGTTGGAGGACTTGCACTTCCCAATTTCAAAACTTACTACAAAGCTAGAGTAATCCGGGTGGTGTAGTACTAGCTTCAAGATAAATACATACATCAATGGAATATGATTAAGAGTCCAGAAATAAACATTCACATTTTAATTCACACAATAAACTCAAAATGTAGGCATAAATTTTCTTGGATTAGGTAATGATTTCTTAGATATAACACCAAACACAAGCAACAAAAGAAAAAATAGAGGAAAATTGGACATCATCAAAATGAAAAACTTTTGGTTCAAAAGATATCATCAAGAAAAATTAAAAAGATAACCCACAGAATGTGAGAAAATGTTTGCAAACCACATATCTGATAAGGGACTAGTATCTAGAATACATAAAGAATTTCCTACAACTCAATAAAAAGACAAATACCCCAACTTAAAAATGGACAAAAGGAGTTCTCTTGTGACGCAGCGGGTTAAGGATCCAGCGTTGTCACTGCAGGGGCTTGGGCTGCTGTTGTGGTGCAGGTTCAGTCCCTGGCCCGGGAACTTCCGCATGCCACAGGCGCAGACAAAAAGAAGGGTGAAAGATTTGAGTAGACGTTTCTCCAAAGAAGATATACAGATGGGCATCAAATACATGGAAGGATGCTCAACATCATTAGTCATCAGGAAAATGAAAATCAAAACCACAATGAGTTACTACTTCACACACAGTAGGATGGCTATAATCAAAAAAGTTATAACAAGTGTTGGAAATGTGGAGAAATTGAAACTCTTGTACATTGCTGGTGTAAAATGGTGCAGCCACTTTGGAAAGTAGTCTGGCGGTTCCTGAAAAAGTTAAACATAGAGTTACCACATAATCCAGAGTTACCGTATAATAACAGTCCTAAGTATGTACACAAGTGAAAGTGTATGTCCACACAAAAACCTATACGTGAATGTTTATAGCAGCACTATTTATAATAGCCAAAATATGGAAACAACCCAAGTGTCCACCAATCGATGAATGGATAAATAAAATATATTCCATATGAAGGAATATAATTTGGTAGTAAAAAAGAATAAAGTACATGTCATGTTACAGCATGGATGGACCTTGAACATATGCTAAGTGAAAAAAAACAGACACAAAAGGCCACCTATTGTATGATTCCACTTATACAAAACGTTGGAATAAACAAATCCATAGAGACAATAGATGAGTGGTTGCTTAGGGTCGAGGATAAGGGAAGGGAAGGAAAGTGGGGAGTGACTGTTGATGGGTATGGGGTTTCTTTTGGGGGTGATAAAAATGTTCTAAAATTGTGATGGTTGCACAACCCTGTTAATATACTGTTAATAAAAACCATTGAGTGATACACTTTATTTTACTTTTTTTGTCTTTTTAGGGCTGCACCCTTGGCATATGGAAGTTCCCAGGCTAGGGGTTGAATCAAAGCTGCAGCTGCTGGCCTACACCACAGCCACAGCAACTCAGAATCTGAGCCAAAGTCTTCAACCTACACCACAGCTCACGGCAACACCAGATCTGTAACCCACGGAGCGAGGCCAGGGATCGACTCCAAGTCCTCATGGATACTAGTCAGATTCGTTTCCACTGAGCCACGACGGCACCTCCCTGAGTGGTACACTTTAAATGGGTGAATTTTATGTCTTGCGAGTTAGACATTAATAGAGATGCAGTATATCATGTGTGTGTGTGTTTGTGTGTGTGTGTGTACACATTGCACACTGCCCTGGCCTGATTTAGATGCTCCAGTTTAATTTGCTCACAGGCCAGCTTTGGCCTGGAGACAGTTGCTCTCCCCTCCCTACCAGCCCCGACTGGGTCCCAAGCTGCCCATTACCTACCACTGATAACCCTACACACACACTTGTGCTTTCCTGCCCCTTGGCACTTTGGGACAATCCTGTGCTTCCCCTGGGGGAGTGTCTGGGGTGCTCCAGAGCCCTTCCTCAGGACCCCTCCAAGCCTCCAAGGTTGGCAAAGCCATGCCTGGGGCACATCTCTGACCCTGTGTCCTGGGTGGGCCTGGGCACCAGCATTTCTGTAGAGAGGTTGTGTCCACTCCTTGATTCTGGGTCTGGGACCCAACTAGGCTCCACTGGTGACTCCTGGAGCCCTGCGCCCTTGGCCTCCCCTTGGCCCTTTCCCCTTCCTGCTGGCTCCCTGAAGATTTGGGTAGCAGAGAGGAGGGAAGGAGAGTGCCCCCGAAGAACCAAAGGGAGTATTTGGGGGAGGGGTGGGCAGGAAGGAGAAGGAAGGGTCAGTAGGGCAACAGGTGAGCCTCTCAGGACCCCGCCCCTCGCAAGCGGAGACTCTTACACAGGCTTTTATTCAAGAGTCAGGGGCCTTCCTTGGGCCCTGTCTGCCCCACTGTAGAACCAAGAAGGGGCTTGTCCTTCATCTGCCCCTCATAGCTCCCGCTGCCAGCTCCGCAGGCAAGTAGGGGGAGGGGACACTCAGGGAGAACCCCTAACCTTGCCCACGCAGACACCCCGAGGCCAGGCAGGCAGGGACCTCGCTAAAGTCCACCCCCTACCCCCTCGCCCCCTCCCCGCCCTCGCCGGACTGAGGTGGGAGGAGCCGGAGGGGTCTGGAACGCATGCTCAGTTAGCGGGCAGAAACTGGAACTTGCCATGCGAGGTTTCGTGCCCCTAAAGGTGAGTGGGTGAGGCACGTGCCCTGCAGCCTTTCCCTTCCAGAGGGACTTCAGCCAAGAAAGGTCCTGTCCGAGGGTTGAGGACAGCTGACCTCTTCAACCTGGGAAGGCAGGAAACCTCCTGGGAATAGCCCCAGACTCCCATGACTTGAGGAAGAGGCCACGGGCGTGGAAGGGGCCGAGGGGTTCCTGGGAAGCCCCGAGACCTTCTGTCCCTGGAGAGCAGGACTGTGTCCACAGGACAACTGGAGTGTGGGCACGTGAGGCCGCAGGAACACTGCTCAGAGCGATCTGCAGCTGGCCGAGGGGGGGATCTCCCCAAAGGCAGAGACTCCTGGGCCAGGACCACAGGTTGGCCCAGTTGAGGCCTCCTGAGGGCACAAGCCGACTGGCCAGAAGCTAGGGTGAAGGGGGCTGCTGGGCCACAGAGAGGACCTTCCAGGAAACTGGTCTCAGTGGAGAAAGACAATCCAGAGTAGGCATGAGGCCTTGCCTTTGAGTGGTGACCCCTTCAGAAGATTCCAGCCAACACCAGGGCAGGCAGTAGCAGCAGTCCCAGGAAGAGGCCCCCGATGTGCCTAGGGCTTGAGTTCAACCCTGACTCGATGCCAGGCCTTTCAGGGTCCTCTGCACCTGTAGGAAGGGAGAGGCTTTGCCTCAGCCTGGAGGCAGCGCGCCCTGACCTCCCTCCCACCCATCCTACCAGGCATGCACCTGGGGGCTGAGCAGCCGGGGCGGAAGCTCCTACTCGGAGGGCGCCTGCCCCATCGTGCCCGTACTGTCAATGCTGGAGCCAGGAGGCAAGGTAGGATGGACGCCGTGGGCCTTACCTGGCAAGGAGGACTGCAGGGCCAGGGTACGCCCGCCCGTGGCCTTAGCAGTAGCGGAGGCAGCGGGGGAGTTGGACAAGGGCTTGGAGGAGGTGTGCCCCTTGTGCTCCAGGGTAGCCTGTGGCTCCCCTGCCTGGTCCTGGGCTAGAAAAACTGAGGCCAAGATCTCACTGGAATCAGGCGACTCGGCCTCAGCCTCACCCTCTTGGGAGGGGTGTAGTGGCTCCTGTGTCCCTGTAAAGGACGTCTTGGGGTGCAGAGAACTCTCTGGGCTCCTTGAGGGCATTCTTGTACTGCTGGCCTCTTGGTCTGCCGACTTGGGGGTGGGGTCCTGGGTCGATTTGGGGAAAGTAGCTGACCTCTCATCCAAGGAGAGCAGGTTGTGAGTTGCCAAAAAGAAAGGGGCCTCGGTTGTTAGGGAAGGTGGAGCCTCCGTTGCCATGGAAGGGGAATCTTCTGTTACTAAGGAAGATGGGGCCTTGGTTTCTACAGCAGGTAGAGCCTCTGTTGCCAGGGAGCCTGAGACCTCTTTTACCAAGGATGGAGTTTCCATTGCTAGGGATGAAGTGGTGCCCTTTTCCCTAGAGCCTGAGGCTTCTGTTGTCAGGGAAGATGGGGCCTCATATACCAAGTAAGGCAAATGCTGAGACTCTTCCGGGCCTCTGATGGGTTCTGACAAGAGACATAAGGCCTGGCATTAGTGCTGCAAGCAGGACTCTGTGTCCCTCACCCCACCACAGTCAAGGTGAGGCGAGGGAGTTCCCGTGGTGGCTCAGCGGTAACCAGCCCGACTAGTATCCATGAGGACACAGGTTTGATACCTGGCCTCGCTCAGTGGGTTAAGGATCCAGCGTTGCCGTGAGCTGTAGTGTAGGTCACAGACTTGGCTCAGATCCCTCATTCCTGGCTGTGGCCAATTTGACCCTAGCTTGGGAATTTCTATATGCCGAGGGTACAGCCCTAAAAAGAAAAAAAAAAAAAAAAAGGTGAGGCAACAAATGTCCTAGAAGAC
This sequence comes from Phacochoerus africanus, assembly GCF_016906955.1. Lineage (NCBI taxonomy): Eukaryota > Metazoa > Chordata > Mammalia > Artiodactyla > Suidae > Phacochoerus > Phacochoerus africanus. Next base: position 33,829,758 of record NC_062552.1, on the reverse strand, counting down.
ACAAAAACACACACGCACACACCCTCTCCAGTAAATATGTCCCTCATTGATGATACATGTAATTTCTTGGGATGACATTTTTGCCTCCACCCACCTCCTTTGTCCAAGTCTTGCTCTCTCTCACTGGCACTTCCACTTTATCAGGGGACTTCGCTAGCTAGATTCCTGTTCCTAACATACCCACTGAGTTTTGGGCCTGGCCTTTGGCGTCCCTCCGACCATGCTCACCCACAGGTTCCACCCACCTTGGGCCCTAACCATCTGCTCCACCCCTACCCCGCCAGGAGGCTCCAGACCCCCCACCTTCTGCTGGTCACTCAGAATGCCAGGGCACCAGAGTGGCTGCACAATGAGGACAAAGTGGGCTTGGGAACCTGGATTGGGTGGGCCGCAGAGGGTTCCTCCCCTGGGCCATCCACTGATCTGGAGCTGCCTCTAGACCATCCAGTCCTCTCCCTCACCTTCCTCCCCAGGTGCCCCCCCGGACTCACCACACAGAGAGTTCTCGCAGCGGTAGCCCGAAGGACATTGGGAGCATGGAGTCCCCTCCTGGTAGGGCCTCTGCCCCTTCATATTCCCCCTGCAGGAGTGAGGAGGATGAAGAGATGCTGGGGGGAGGGGGTCCCTACCAACCTCTATCCTGATCCCTCGTATACCACCTAGTCCACGAGTGCCCCCTGGGTCTTACTTGCACTCAGACTTGCTGGGCCAGCGAGAGCCGACTGCCATCGATGCCCTCGCAGCTCCCCTGAGGGTGCAGGGCACCGCCCCCCTTCCTCTTCCTTGGATGGTGTCCACCTCAGCCCACCCCTTGGCTCTGCCGACCCCCTCCTCGAGGGCTCCCTCTGCACTCACGGCGGCTCGTAGTTGCAAACCAGCAGATGGATGTTGGCCTCCTCAATGCCCTGGAGCTTCTCACATAAATGGGCACCACAGCCAATCCTCTCTGTCTTGGCCCAGACCACCTGAAGGAGGGCAAACCCAGTTTAGCCAGGGCGGGATGGCTCCTAGCAGAGTCTCTGTACCTCAGCCTTCTTGGAACAAGAGAGGAGGAGCCCTATCTGTACGGTCCTAGTCCTTGAGGACACACAGCTTCAAGACAAAACTCTGAACAGGGGGTTTGGGGGAGAAAATAAGGGATATGTCCAAAGGAACGAATCTCAAATGGGAGGATCTTAGACACCAGCAACAAGCAACACCCAAGGAAGGGAACAGCAGGAGCCATTCGGGAAGCAGGACTTCCCCCAGTTCACAAATAAACAGGGACCCGCTCTGGAATCTCTAAGTGTGGGTCTCCTAGCTGGTGGAAGGAGTTCTGTCTTAAATAAATTTTTTTTCCTTTTTAGGGCACCCATGGCACCTGAAAGTTCCCAGGCTATGGGTCCAATCAGATCTACGGCTGCTGGCCTATGCCACAGCCTCAGCAATGCCTGACCCGAGCCATATCTGTGACCTATACCACAGCTCACAGCAACACTGGATCCTTAACCTACTGAACAAGGCCAGGGATTGAACCTGTGTCCTCATGGATGCTAGTCGGGCTCATTACCTCTGAGCCACAATGGGAACTTCCTTAAATATAACTTTTTAAAAAGTCAAAACAACCTTTGCGTACTGCCATTGGCTGAGACCAGCCGATATAGCCTCTCTTTGCTATTTTCGAGACCTAGTCTGCCCAGGAATCCCTCAAACTGAGGCCAGTTGTTTTGTTTTGTTTTGCTGTGAGATCTGGCTGTTAACTTGCAGAACTACTCAGGATTGGGGTCTTTCTGCCAAGGGTCCCCTGGGTACCACAGTTGAGCATCTCCCAGGCAGAAATGACCCCAGAGTGCACTCAGCCTGAGAGAGCAGGGGCTGGAGGTGGGGCAGCCCTGCTCCTGCTGGGCACTGACAGTAATCCCTGAAGGAGGCTGTATGTACAGGGCCTGTGAGAGGGGCCAGAGGGAAGGGGGCAGGGAGGGTTGGGGCGTCATGACTTCCTGATCTGGGTGGGTGATGTTGGGATTTCCTTCTCTAAAGATTAGGACTAAAAATACCACTGAAAAAAGCACTGGAGAATGGAATTGGTGGCTATGGGTGGGAAGATGGTTGGTTCATTTCCCTTTTCTTTTTTTAAAAAAATTTGTCATCTTATTGTTTGAACGACAGATAAGCATTGGGAGAAGAAAAAAAGAATACAGTCAGTCACGCTAATGTTACTCCTGCCCCCCAAGCCCTTCTTCCCTTATCTGCAAACTCAAACTTCCAAAATACCCTGACTAGCAAAGAATGACTGCAAGAGGTGGGAAATGCTCTCAGAAAACTCCCTGAAAATCCTCCCTCGGTGACAGTTTTCTCTCTCTCTTATTGTACACGCAGTTTTTAAAGGCAAGAGAAAAATTGAACGCAATTGTCTATTTGCTTTATCAGCTCTTGGCAGATTAGGGACAGCACCGTAGACACCCCGAGAAATGACAAAAGAGGGACAGCGAAAGGATACAGAAGTCGGGGGACATTTACTGCCTGGGCAGACAGCCCTGCGTAACCTAGTCCAGAGGACAGGTCCTGCTTAGCGCTCAATCGGGGGTCCGGGCACAGTGTCTTACCATCCAGGAAACTGGCTCTGCCACACCTAATTTTAGGTCCCTTTGGGACCAGGAGGACAAGAGAGGCTGCCTGGGTTTTCAAAAGATTGTGGTTTTCAAAGACTCAAGTGAAAATAATTTAGGCAAACTGAGAAGTGGACTTTGTTAGGGACCCGGACAACACAGAAATTGCTGTGGAAGAAAGACTTTCTTGAAGGATCAAAGGGGACCTCAGGGACTGCAGTGTTTTGAGGGAGGCGGCCCCGCCCATCGCCCCAGGGTCCCGCCCACCCAGCCTCGCACCTGCGTGTAGTGGCCGCACATCTGGCCTGCGGCGCAGGTCGCAGCGCTGAGGTTGTAGTGCTCCCACTCGTGGTACCACTCCTCCATGGCCAGTGGCACGTCCAGGCCCTTATCCGTGATGGCAAACAGGTTCTCGCCACGCCGCCCGCGCTCCTTGTTGTGGCCCCACACGCACTGCTGTGCGTAGGCTTTGGCGAAGGCGGCCAGCTCCTCATCCCACCTCTGCGGGGCAGGTTGGGGAAGAAGGTGAGGGCGCCTGGGGCCCAGTGAAGGCGGGAGAGGGGGGTTGGGAGAGGGAGGTGAGGATGCCCCCAGTTCTGTGGGGATCAGAAAAGAAGGTCGAGGGTGTGCTGAGAGGCCTCTGGAGGGCTGAAGACCAAACCCCTCCTTGCAAGGTGATACTTGGCCATGATCTAGACTACAGCTCTGCTGCTGGTGGGCTTCTGTGAGGAGGCGGGAGGGTGCTGCCCCAGGCCTTGGGGTTAGCCAAGCTTTGCACCATTCACCAGCCCTATGGTTTTATTTTATTTTATTTTTTATTGTTTTTTAGGGCCACACCTGCAGTGTATGGAAGTTCCCAGGCTAGGGGTTGAATCAGAGCCGTAGCTGCCGGCCTACACCACAGCCACAGCAACACCATATTCAAGCTGAATCCTCGATCTACACTGCAGCTTGGGGCAATGCTGGACGCTTAACCCACTGAGCGAGACCAGGGATGGAACCTACATCTTCATGGATGCTAGTCGGGTTCTTAACCCGCTGAGCCAGGACAGGAATTGGACAAGCTGTATGGTTTTAGATTGCTTAACCTTTTCATACTCTTCTAGGGCTTTGGGAAGAATAAATGAGATGATGTTTGTGACCATGTGGTTGTTAATGCTAATATCCTTCTATGTGAAAGGCGGGAGCGGATGCCCCTGCCAGGGCTGCCTGGACTGCTCTGAGAACACAGGATGCCCAGCGACATGTCCCAGGGATGGATTGTTTATTCCACTCCCTCTACCCACCCACCAGAAATCTGACTTGAGGGGCCAGCCTTCCCCTTGAAGCGCCCACTCCCCCCTTGGGATGGTCCAGCCTCCATGGCTTTACCAGCTCCGGGCTTTCCTCCCAAGTGCTCTCTTGTCAACTGGCAACCTTTTCCCCCAAGAAGATTAAGTATCTCTGTGTAACCATTGTGAGAGGCCCATTTTTCAGAGCCTTGGTAACCCAAAGAGCAGTCAGGTCCCAAAGGCAGTGTTCTACAGGGGGGACCTCAGGTGAGATGTGGGAGGGGACATTTCAGGTTGGGGGACTTCTGAGCTTCTGTGTCCCTGGCTGGGAGGCCCCCATGTGGGTGGGAAGAGGGATTAACGAGGCATCTGACCAAAGGATTGAGGAGGGAGGCCTGGATCCCATTAAACTTTGTCCTTGGCCTCTCCTGGAAATGGATGGCCTGGCAGCAACTCTCGCTCCACCCTCTGGGGGCCCAGCCAGCTGTGGGAGCCAGACAGCCCATAGAGCCAAGAGTTTGGGTGACCCTGAGAGGCGGGGGCTGTGTGGCCACACCCACTCCCCACCCACACGAGGTTCTCAGGAGCAGCTGCCAGGGGTGGAATAGCCCCACTGCATTAACTTTGGGTGAATCCCTTCCCATCCCTAGGCCCTGAGTTCTCTCAAACTCATAGTATGGGGGTTGGGGGGTGGGAAAGGGGTGGGGTGCTGGGGAACCAAGCTCAGGGTATCTGGGATGACCTTCGGGGCTCCAGACCAGACTGTTGGCTCCTTCGGGGTGTCTGGCCCAGAGCAGGTGCCCAACAGACATTGGTCACCTGTTGATGACTGAGACATAGCCCTGCTTCAGGCAGCCTCTCTTTCAGAGCTCGGTTGTAATTTCCATCCCAACTGGATGCCTGAAGTCCCACCAGAGGCATTCCTGTGGATCTTAAAGCTTCTCAGTCATCCAGAGACCCCTGTGGAGTTTCAGGAGTCACGGCACCCACCCATACTGGCCTCTTGATCACCATCGGAAAGCAAGTCCATTCATCATCCACTCATTCATTCATGCAACAGTCCTGGGCCCTAGGCCAGCCCAGGGGCATCAGCAAGTCCCCGTTGTCATAAACTGTTAATTGAGCCATCATAACTGACGGATATGTGAGGGGTAGTTTAGGGGCCACAAAGAGGCCAACCTGAGGGTGGAGAAGGAGGCACTAAGCTAAGTGCGAAAGATGAGGCATTGGGGAGTTCCCGTTGTGGCTCAGTGGAAGTGAGTCTGATTAGCATCCATGAGGACACAGGGTCGATCCCTGGCCTCACTCAGTGGGTTAAGGATCTGGTGTTGCTGTGAGCTGTGGTGTAGGTCACAGATGCAGCTCGAATCCCGAGTGGCTGTGGCTGTGGTGTAGGCCAGCGGCTAGCCTGGGAACCTACATATGCCACGGGTGTGGCCCTAAAAAGACAACAACAACAAAAGATGAGGCATTGGGAGTTCCCTGGTGGTCCAGTGGTTAGGATTCAGTGCTTTCACCGCTGTGGCTTGAGTTTAATCCCTGGTCTGGATCTGAGATCCCACATTAAGCCACTGCACACCGTGGCAAAAAAAAAAAAAAAAAAAAAAGTGAGGCATTGGCCACACAGAAAGGGGAAAGGCATCCTGAGCAGAAGGCAAAACACAAACAAGACATGGAGGTAGGGAACAACATTTTGGTGGGGGAAATACAAGCTGCTCAGGTTATTGAAGGAGAGTGTGCAGGATAGGAGGCTGGAGAGGCAGGCAGGGCTAGACACACAGAGAGGGGCTTCTCAGGAGCTGGAGCTTTATCCTGAGCCAGTGGGAGCCAGGGAAGGATTTTCAACAGGACCAGCCTCATGTGTTGGATCCTTCACTTCAGTAGGGGAGCCCAGAGGCTAGGGGTAGTGTCTGTTCTAGAAGTCCGTGGGAAAAGAAATGAAAGACTGAATCATGTTTGTGTCAAAGAGATGGTGGAGCAAAGAAGGAGATGAGAGTCAAAAAGTGAATCTTCTGGGAGCAAAAGTGGTAATGATTAGACGTGGAGGTCGAGGGAGAGAATAGTTCATGATAATGGCTCCCTCCCCCAATCTACCTCACCCTGGATCCATTCCCTCTTCTGTTATCAAACATTCTTTGATCACTTACTGTGTGCCAGGCACTGTTCTGTTTTTGTTTGTTTGTTTGTTTTCCCTTTTTAGAACTGCACTCTTGGCATATGGAAGTTCCCAGGCTAGGGGTCCAATTGTGGCTACAGCTGCCAGCATGCACCACAGCCACAGCAACTCAGGATCCAAGCCACATCTGCAGCCTATGCCACAGCTCACAGCAACACTGGATCCTTGACCCACTGAGCAAGGACAGGGATTGAACCTGTGTCCGCATGCATGCTAGTCGTTTGTTTTCTTGGAGCCACAACGGGAACTCCCCAGGAACTGTTCTAAGTTCTTTACACATAGTCACTCATTTCATGCTTACATCCACCCTACAAGAGAATTGTTTTAGTGTTATCATTCCCAGTTTATGGCTGGGCCACAGAGAGGTTAAGTAACTTGGCTGAGGTCACACAGCTAATAAATGGCCAAGTCAAGATTTGAGAGACTCTACTTTTTACCATTGCTAAAGTTGAGCCTGAGCTTTGTCCCAAATTTATCCTGATGTCCCAGTCCAGCCTTATCTCCTCTCCTTAGATCACTTTCTCCCAGGCAGCAGCATATCCCATCAACATCAGAACTGCTTCCTAGAATGTTGCCCCACTCCTGAGGTCCACCTCTGTCCGAAAAGTAGCTGCTAGACCGTGCAGCCCCCAGCCTCAGCCAGCAAAATCAGAGGGCATCAGGGACCTAGAGATGGGGAAACAGGCCCAGCAGTGTGGTCCAGGCCTCAATCGGGGAACTGTTGGCAGAGCTGGTACCAGCATCGGAGGATTCTAGTTTGGTGTGTACAGTTCCTGGTTGCCAAGGCTGAAAGGGCTGGGCGTGGGCAGTGCTGTGTGCGTCTCTGGAGCCCTTCCCACGTCTTCCTCACACACCATCCTGTCTGACCCTCAGGGCAGGAATCGCCCAGCGCCATGTGATCAGGAAATGGAGGGCTTTGAAGGTAAAAGGTCCACCCAGGGCCACTTCACCAGATTGGACAGGGCTGTTAGAGCACTGGTCTTGGATCCCCCAGACCAGCTGCTGTGTCTCCTGGGTACGATCCTGCTCTTGGGCAACAGCTGGAGGGTCCCTGGACACTGCCCATCACCTCAGGGTGATTGGAGGGGATGGGCCAGTCTAGCCCCCAGGGAAAGCAGGCAGGGGGTGAATTTCTCACTTTATCTCTTTTAATACTGAGCATAAACTTCCTGCCCCAACCCTTCCATCAAATAACTTCCACCTCTGACAGCTAACCACTAGCCCGGGTCTGGCTTCTGTCGTCTGTAGGCAGGTCCATCTCCATGTGACTTCCGCTGGTATATGCAATAGTATTTTGCATGTTTTCAAACCTCATGTAAATATACCCTTTGATAGATAGATAGATAGATAGATAGATAGATAGATAGGGATTTCGTTTTTCCCCTACTCAATATTATATCTGTGAGATTCAGTCCATGTTTTTTTTGTGTGTGTGTATGTGTGGTTTTCTTTTTTATGGCCTCACCCCATGGCATATGGTCGTTCCTGGGACAAGGATTGAATCTGTGCCATAGCTGCAGGCAACACTGGATCTGTTAACCCACTGCACCAGACCAGGAATTGAACCTGAGCTTCCACAGTTGACCTGGGCCACTGTAGTTGAATTCTTAGCCCACTGCATCATGGCAGGAACTCCGGGGTCCATGTTGATATGTATGTAGCCCTAATTTTGACCCCATTTCACAGATGAGAAAACTGAGGGTCTTCCTAGGTGAAGGGACTCACCCCAAAGCAGGGGGCTTGTGGTGGCCCAGACAGAATTTGGCCTGTGGGATCCGGAGCCCTCTCTGCTTCTGGTTCCTGTTCTCACTCTACCTCCTCTGTCTGTCCCTCCTGCCATGGGTGCTGGGACCCATTCTTCTGCCCTGTTTTTCCTTCTCTCTCCTTGGAAGGCATTTTCAAGATGGTTTCCATCAAGATGATAGGAACTTCTTGTGTTCTCTCTCACAGGGGCATTTCAGAAGTGCCAGAAAACAAGGCTTCCAGGCCTGGCTCCACGAGCTGTGTGACAGGCACACCCCTGAGGGACCAGCAAGTCCCTCGGAGCCTCAGTTTCCTCATCTGTCTAATGAGGCTGTTTAGGGAGGCCTGTGAACTACACAACACCAGGGACCCTGTTGCTGCAGGAGAGATGACCCTGAGGTAGCTTCCACTCGGGGGCGAGTGGCAGTGAGGTCGTAACTGCCCCTCACCACCCCCACCCTGGCCACACTCACCATTTGCAGCATGTTGGCGGCCGGCGGGGTGACCTGGGCTCGGTAGAAGTTGTGCAGCTCCACCATCACATGTTTCTCATTGTCACTGAGGGCTCCGGCGGGGCCAGTGGCAGCCGCCAGCAGAAGCAGTGGCGGCAGCAGAAGCGCCTGGAGGCTGCAGGAGCCGAGCATGGTGGCCAGTCCTCTCTGGCTCTCCCGTTCAGGAGTCTGGCAGCTGGATTTAAAGTCCTTCCCACAGAAGCACCACCCTGGCCGGGGCAGGCGGGAGGGGCTGTGTCTGGAGGCCTGGCCCGGCTACACAATGTCTCGGGGAGGGCTGGGTGCTTGGGTCCCAACCAGAGTGGAGTCCATTCCCAGCATTATCCCCCCTCAGAGTCCTCGGCCAAACCTTCCTCTCTCGGTAACAGGGGCTCTGGCCAAGGGCTGTGTGAGTTCTGCAGTCCCCCCCAAGCTGCGGACAGGTCCTCCGGGGAATCACAGTGACCTCTGCAAAGAGTGCTTGCACCCCTCATCACACCCACTGGGTGCTGAGGACAGATAGCAAGAAGGAAGCCACATGGACCTCATCAACGGAGGACTGGGCAAGATGAGGGAGCTACGGGCGGTGTGGCAGGATGGAGGATGATAAGATGTATTTGGTAAAAGTTGGGCCGCCCGAAGCCTGAAACCTGTTTCTGTTCCTTGTCTAGCTGTGTTTTTGGCAGTTTTCTCAGCTAAATCAGTGATCGTGACAGTACCTACCTCACAGGGCTGGAAGAGGACTAAATGAGATCGAATGTAGAAAAAGTACCCAGTATAGTATCTGGCACATAGTAGGCCCTCAGTAACAGTAGACAGCAACCACCCAGCCTTGGAATCAGGCTTTTCACTGTGGGTAATGTGGCTTCCATGTGCCCTCTGTGAATGCGTGTTTGAGGTGCTCATTTAGAAGTGGGGTGCTGAGACCCCCCCCTGTTCTGCATATGTAGAAAATAGAATGTGTCTGTTTCTGGAATCAAGAGACAACAGAACAGCAGAGAGGTGAGTGACTGATGGGGATGGTTTTGGAGGGGAAATGAGCCGGAGGCCAAGCACTTGCATTGTGATGGCCATGCAGGGGGCAGGGACCAAGGTCTGGGTCTTGATGAGGCAGGAAGCTGGAACCAGTACCCTTGATTCAGCTGGGATCCTTGAAGCCTGACCTCTCAGTGAATGGGGACCTAGATAGTTCAGGACATGGGTGGTGGTGATGGCCACACAACAGTGTGACTGTACAACATTGTAAAACCATGTGCCACTGAACTATGCACAAAGAAATGGTTAAGACAGTAGTTCCCACTGTGGTGCTATGGGATCGGCAGCGTCTTGGGCGTGCTGGGACACAGGTTTGATCCCCAGCAGTGCAGCACAGTGGGTTGAGGATCCAGTGTTGCCACAGTTGCAACTTAGGTCTTGATTGTGGCTAGGACCTGATCCCTGGCCCTGGAACTCCATATGCCATGGGGCGGCCAAAAAAGGAAAAAAAAAAAAAAAAAAAAAGGCTAAGATAGCACACAATGGGCAGCATTTAATCACTTATTCAACAAAGATTTATGGAGCTTCTCCACTGTGCCAGGCACTGATCTGGGTGAATAAGACAGAGCTGGTCCTCACCCTCATGAAGCAAGAGAACCACCAGCAAACACACTGGGGCTAAGAGTGTGGGGCTTACTAGCTGGGTGGCCTCAGACAAGCCATCTTCCTGTTTGTTGGGCTCAGTTTCCTCCTCGGTAAACTGGGCTTAGAACAGAAGCTATCTCATAGGATGGCCGTGAGCATTGAATGAGTTAGTACACAGATAGTGTTTGGGATATTGTCTGGCTCATACGAAGTGCTTGTTGAGTTCGCCAACACAAATGCAGTCATTATTGTTATTATTGCAGGTGGGAGAAATTACAGGGTCTCAAGTAGTAGCAGAGAAAAAAAATAAAGACCTGTCTTTTCCTCTGCGGAGGAGTACTGTGGCCTGGGGGAGCTTGCAGCTGGAAGGGAAGGACACACACACATACACACACACACACACACACACACACACACACACACACACACACACACACGCCTGGAGGGGGGTGCAGAGGTGCTGGTGGAGGGAGGGGATGCAGACTGAGGACTGAGGAGGCAGAGGAGGAGGAGCCTGGTCTGCCTGAGAAAGTGAGACGAGATGGGAACAAGACTGGGAGGCTGACCAGAGCCGGCCCGCGTGTTTGGGGACCACTGCACGTGGCCAGAGGGCCCTGCTCTGTATGTGCACATTCCCACATGGCGCCCAGAGCCCTTGCCATGTGGGCGATCTCATTAACTCCTCATATGGCAGCTCTGGGCTGGGTGTCAGAGCCACCACATACGAGGAAACTGATGTCTAGAGAGGTACAGTGATTCCCCTGATGTTGGGGGCCAGGGAGCAGTGCACCAGAGCTTGGGACCTCCCCTGAGGGAGAGGGAGGTTGAGGGCAAGCAGATAAGGCCGAGAGAGGAGTGGAGAACAGGAGGTGAAGGGGTGGGGTGGGTGATGACAGAACCAGGCATGTGCAGGATTGACTGTGGTTTACATCAGCTGTATTTTTCTCTTTATGTAGGACATGGAGGAAATAAATGTTTTGAGTTATTATCTATACGTATTTTTGGCCACACCCATGGCATGCAGAATTTCCTGGGCCAGGAATCGAACCCATGCCACAGCAGTAATCGGAGCCACAGCAGTGACAATGCCGGGTCCTTAACCTGCTGAGCCACCAGGGAACTCCTATACATATTTTAAGTTGTTTCATTTTGAACAGCAATCTAACTCCACAACAAAAAAATTCCATGTCTAGTGTTTGCTTCTAATATTTCAGCAGGTGCTACTCAAATGTAGTCCATGGACCGGTACCATTCTGCCAGATGCTCAGCAGAGCAGGTTCAGAAAGCAGAGTGGGCTCTGAGGAACTCTTACAGCAATTCGACATTAGTTGTTTTATGTCTGTTAAACATGTGATCCAAAAATGGAGGCTTGCACCTCGTGTATCTACTTTTCATTTTGTTTTTTCTAATTTAAATTAAAATTTAAATGTTTTATTTTGAAGTAATTATAGATTCACATAAGATCACAAAAATAACACAGAGAGTCCATGTTTGCTGTACCTAGCTTCCCCCAGTGCTGACATCTTATGTAACTGTGTACAATATCTAAACAAGAAAACTGAGGGAGTTCTCTGGTGGTTTAGGGGTTAGGATTTGATGCTTGCACCACTGAGGCCTGGGTTTGATCCCTGGTCTGGGAACTAGAGCCCACATCAAGCTGCTGTACATTGCAACCAAAATAATAATAATAATAATACAAGGAAATTGACCTTGGTACAACACTGTTAACTGAATTACAGATATTATTCAGATTTCACTTACCTGTGTTTTTGTGTACACATGTGTATACATGTGTGTGGTTCTGTTCAACTTGATCTCAGATTCGTGTAGTTGTTGTGATAACCAAAACACAGAACTTAAAGCAACTTCCTCTTGAGCTTTTTTTTTTTTTTTTTGTCTCTTTAGGGCCACACCTAAAGCATATGGATGTTTCTGGGCTAGAGTTTGAATTGGTGCTGCAGGCCTATGCCACAGCCACAGCAATGTGAGATCCAAGCCGCATCTGTGACCTATGCCACAGCTTGTGGCAACGCCAGATCCTTAACTCACTGAGCAAGGCCAAGGATTGAACCCTCATCCTCACGGATACTATGTTGGGTTCTGTTTTTGTTTTTGTTTTTTTGTCTTTTTGCCTTTTCTAGGGCCGCTCCCGCGGCATATGGAGGTTCCCAGGCTAGGGGTCGAATCCGAGCTACAGTCACCGGGCTACGCCAGAGCCACAGCAACGCAGGATCCAAGCCACGTCTGCAACCTTCACCACAGCTCACGGCAACACCGGGTCCTTAACCCACTGAGTGAGGCCAGGGATTGAACCCGCAACCTCATGGTTCCTAGTCAGATTCATTAACCACTGCGCCACAACGGGAACTCCACTATGTTGGGTCTTAACCTGCTGTGCCACAGTGGGAACTCCTAGCATGTAACCTTTTGAGTTTGGTTTTTTAGTTAAGCATAAATGCCCTTGCAGTCCATCCAGGTTGTTGAACGTATCAATAGCTCATTCCCTTGTGCGGCTGAATAGTGTTCCATGGTACAGATGTACCATGGTCTGTGTAACAATTCACTGGTTGAAAGACATTTGGGGGAGTTCCTTGGTGGCCTTGCAGTTAAGGATTTGGTGTTGTTACTGCTGTGGCGTGGATTCAGTCCCTGGCTTGGGAACTTCTAATGCCACAGGTGTGACCAAAAAAAAAAAAAAGGAAGAAATGCATTGGGTTGTTTCCAGATTTCAGCTATTATGGATAAAGCTGCTGTGAACATTGTGCACAGATTTTTGTGTGAACATGAGTTTTCATTTCTCTGAGATAAATGTCTGAGGACATGATTGCTGGATCATTTGGTGAGGATACATTTAGTTTTACAAAAATGACCAAACTGTTTTCCAGCCACAATACATCAGAGACCTAGTTCCTCCCCATCCTTGTCAGCAGTTGTGGTTATCTCTATTTTTCTTTTTTCTTTTTCTTTTTGGCCGTGCCTACAGCATGCAGAAGCTTTTAGGCCAGGGATCAAACCCTCGACACAGCTGTAACCAGAGCCACATCGGGACAACACCAGATCCTTAACCTGCTGAGTCACCAGGGAACTCCTAAAAAGTATATCTTTTTTTTTTTTTTTGCTTTTTAGGGCCGAACCTGTTCCATACGGAGGTTCCCAGGCTAGGGGTATAACTAGAGCTACAGCTGCTGGCCTACACCACAGCCATAACAATGCCAGATCTGAGCCACATCGGCAACCTATGCCACAGCTCACAGCAATGCCCCATCCCAGAACCACCAAGTGAGGACTGGGATTGAACCCACGTCCTCGTGGATGGTCGGGTTTGTTTCTGCTGTGCTGCAATGGGAACTCCCTAAAAAGTATATTTTATTTTTATTTTTTTATGGCTGCTCCCGAAACATATGGAAGTTCCTGGGCCATGGGATTGAATTAGAGCCTCAGGTACGGCAATGCTGAATCCTTTAATCGGCTGCACTCGGCCAGGGATCAAACCTGCACTTCCATAGGAACCCAAGCCATGGCAGTTGGATTCATAACCCACTGTGCCACAGCAGGAACTCCTAAAAAGTATATTTAGTCCTTTGATGGACTAATCATTTTGATGTCACTTATTTTTATGGTATTTTACAAAATTCTTTGTGATAGACTGGAAATCTTACAAACGCAAACTTGTCCATCGCTACTGAGGGTTTGAGAAGCACAGTTCTAGTAGCTTTCCTTGTTCTTTCCTTAATGAAACAATAGCACATGTACAACGTTAGGTCCTGACTTTTATTTTCTAGATAATTATCATAAATAATTTCTCCAACTTACTCATATCTCTACCCCTTTCATTGTTTGCAGTGTATTCCACAGAGTAGCCGTGGTGTTCCTTAACTGGTTCCTCAAGGTTAGATATCAGGTTATTGACCATTTTGGGGCCTCACAGATAGCTCTGAATCCCTGGCCTTTGGGCACAAGGCTTTTTCTCACATTGTGGATACTGTTTTCTTAGTTCCCAATCTCACATTGCAGTTTAGCTTGCTTTTTTTTTTTTTTTTTTTTTTTTTGCTTTTTAGGGCTGTACCCGCGGCATATGAAGGTTCCCAGGCTAGGGGTCTAATCAGAGCTACAGCTGCCAGCCACAGCCACAGCCACAGCCACCAGCCACAGCAACACCAGATCCCAGCTGCGTCTGCGACCTACACCACAGCTCACAGCAACACTGGATCCTTAACCCACTGAACGAGGCCAGGGACCGAACCCGCAACCTCATGGTTCCTAGTCAGATTCGTTTCCACTGTCCCACAACGGGAACTCCTAGCTTGCTCTTTTTTTAAACTTTATACATCCGGCTCAGGCCAGATTGCTGGGTGCCATGGTTGCTCTGTGCTCTCATGGAAACAAAAGGTCACCAGTGCTGAATCCAAACCACCCCGATGCCTGGCTTTTGCAGTTCCACCCACTTGATGGTACAACAATAGTGGAGTTGCTATGAAATTCTACTTTAGTTCCTTCACAGTGAACTCCAAAGCAGGATTGCAGTCAGTGAGAAAAATGCAGAGATTTTTTTTTGTCTTTTTTTGCTATTTCTAGGGCCGCTCCTGTGGCATATGGAGGTTCCCAGGCTAGGGGTTGAATCGGAGCTGTAGCCACCGGCCTACACCAGAGCCACAGCAACATGGGATCCGAGCCATGTCTGCAACCTACACCACAGCTCACGGCAACACTGGGTCCTTAACCCACTAAACAGGGCCAGGGATTGAACCCGCAACCTCATGGTTCCTAGTCAGATTCATTAACCACTGCGCCACAACGGGAACTCCCCAGAGATCATTTTAAAGGACATATACATGCTTCCGATAGCATCAGAGAAACGGTGTGTTCTAAATGCTAAAAATAGATGGTTTTAGATCAAGAGGTCATAGAGAAAAAAATGCCAGGCTTCATTTCCTCACGTCCATTCAATTTGTGCCTCTTGCCTGGGACCCTGGGCTGCCCCCTCACCTGGAACCTGCCCTCCTGGTCTTTCAGACCCATGTTTTGGGCAGTTGCCACCAGCCTGTCTCCTTTCCTTTTCCCCATTTTCCTCCTGAATCAAAGATTTGCCCCATCTCTGGTTTCTCTCATTTTGCTTCTCACTCTTCAGCCCTGAGCAGCAGTGGGAGCTCTGCAGCTTGTCATGGACCATGGGTGGGTTGTTCAGCACCTCTCCAAGGCCCTTCTGCCCAGCCTTCTTGGGAAGTAATGGTGAGGGGACTGCTTTGGGAATGGTTCCATCTGAGGGCTAGTCAGCTGTCATTACTGAGCTGCTGTCAGGGGGCCTCGGGAGACCACAAGCATCTCAGTTCCCTGCAGAGTGCCTGACACTGTCCTGGTTTGTGGAGTTGTTCCCTGTCTTTGCCTCTCCTTACTCCCTTCACTCCACCCTCAACACCTCCTTCCTGTCACTCCCCTCCTTTATTTTTTTGTCACTGAGTCTCATTTTTGTTCATTTTTACAAAGGTTCATCAAGTCTCAAAAACAACAGACTTCAGGAGTTCCCATTGTGGCTCAGTGGTTAACAAATCCGACTAGGAACCATGAGGTTGCGGGTTCAATCCCTGGCCTTGCTCAGTGGGTTAAGGATCTGGCGTTGCCATGAGCTATGGTGTAGGTTGCAGATGTGGCTTGGATCCTGTGTTCCTGTGGCTCTGATGTAGGCGGGCGGCTATAGCTCCGATTAGACCCCTAGCCTGGGAATCTCCATATGCTGCGGGAGTGGACCTAGAAATGGCAAAAAGACAAAAAACAAAACAAAACCAAACCTACAGACTTCAAAACCATAGGCTTGGAGTTCCCTGGTGGTTCAGTGGGCTAAGGATCTGGCCTTGTCATTGCTGTGGCTTGGGTCACAGCTATGGCTTGGGTTCAATCCCTGGCCTCCAGCATTGCGGAGAGCAGTGGTGTAGGTTGCAGATGCAGCTCAGATCCGGCAATGCTGTGACCTGTGGTGTAGGCTTGAATCTGGTGCTGCTGTGGCTGTGGTGCAGGTCAGTAGCTGTAGCTCTGATTTGACCCCTAGCCTGAGAACCTCCATATGCCTCGGGTATCACACATGTAGCACTTGAA
This sequence comes from Phacochoerus africanus, assembly GCF_016906955.1. Taxonomy (NCBI): domain Eukaryota; kingdom Metazoa; phylum Chordata; class Mammalia; order Artiodactyla; family Suidae; genus Phacochoerus; species Phacochoerus africanus. Next base: position 33,813,779 of record NC_062552.1, on the reverse strand, counting down.
ATGGTAGCTATTTTGCATCGGGGAAAGAGGCTGGACGTACCCCAGTGCCTCAGGAGAGCAGAATGGGCTCTGCTAATTCATTTCCTGGTCTGCGAATAGGGATTGGGGGGCTCTGAGGAGAGGGCATCACTCCCACAAAGGGGACCACAACAGATTGCTCCAAAGAAGAGAGAACCTGGCTGACCCAGCCAGCCCTGGATCAGAACCAGGTCCCTGCATCCAGCCCAGTGGGGACAGAGGCTCCCTCTCTCCCCTGAAATGCCAAGCTTGGCCAATGCCCAGAGCCTGCATCCGGGAGCCCCTTGGTCTCCGCAGGGTTGGGCGCCTGGCCCAGACCTCTCCTGGGCTACTGGCTGCCTGGTGCAGACAAATTCCTGATAGAGCACGGCTGTCCCAGGCCTCGCTGGGACTCTAATGGGACATAAGCCACCCTCTTTGGGAGTGTGGGTGGGGCTTGGTTCTGGAGCTGGGGTCGGGGAGCCTGTGGGGAGGGATATGTGGTAGAATGGTGGGGGCTAAGTCTAGGCCAGCAGGAGGACCACCTGCGGAGTGCGTATGACCAGCAGGGGGCCAGCCTCTACAGGTATCACAGCTGTCTGGAGGCCAGGTAACCATGGCAACAAAGACCATGCCGAGTGTCTATGGGGATGGAGGACAGTGATGATAACATAATGAGCACTCACTCGTTTAGCCACCACCTGGCTTCAGAGAGAAACATGGAAGTCCCCAGTGTCCTGTCTGTGATCCCAAACACTCGCCTTCCCAGACATACCCCTGTCTGAATTTGTTGTTTGACATTTGCATTGTACTTTTCCTGTACATCTCTGGTCTATGCAGAATAGGTAATATTGTTTTGTATGTTTTGAAATATCAGCACTGTCCAAGGGAACTCTCTGTGATGGTGGAAATAAATGTTCTTTATCCACACCGTCTAGTTCGGTAGCCACTAACTGCCTGTAGTTATCAAGCACTTGAATGTGGCTATTAGGACTAAGGAAGTGCATTTTTAATTTTAATTATTTTAAGCTTAAGTAGCTAGAAGTAGCTATGGACAGCATGGGTTAGATCCTTCTAAAACTTGTTTTTCGGAGTTCCTGTTGTGGCTCAGTGGTTAATGAATCCGACTAGGAACCATGAGGTTGCGGGTTCGATCCCTGGCCTTGCTCAGTGGGTTAAGGATCCAGCATTGCTGTGAGCTGTGGTGTAGGTCACAGATGCGGCTTGGACCCCATGTTGCTGTGGCTCTGGTGTAGGCCGGTGGCTACAGCTCCGATTCGACCCCTAGCCTGGGATCCTCTATATGCTGTGGGAGTGGCCCAAGAAATGGCAAAAAGACAAAATAAATAAAACTCGTTTTTCTCTGCAAGGCTCCCCTTTTCTGGTCTTTTATTGGTGTCCACTTGCTCCATCTTCTATTTTTGTTTTTGTTTTTTTGGCCATGCCTGTAGCATGCAAAAGATCCAGGGTCGGGGTGAAACCCAAGCCACAGCTTCCACCCCAGCCATAGCAGTGACAATGCCAGTTCCTTAACCCGCTGTGCCACTGGGGAACTCCCTCTCCATCTCGTGATGGGTGCAGTCTCTACATTAATGTCTCTTTGTGTTATATCTCCATTCTGATGTCAGTCAAGTCTGGAAGCCATTCCTTCAGGGGCTTTGCATATCTGTTCTGATTCATCTTGTATTGATAGGGTTTAACTCTCGGAGAGCATATTCCTTCCTAGTATTTAGTTCTTAAAATGCACCTTACACTTGCTCTCCATGTTTCCTCAACAAGATTGTTAAATGTTGGAGTTCCTGTTGTGGCTCAGTGGGTTACAAACCTGCCTAGTATCCATGAGGATGCGGGTTTGATCCTTGGCCTTGCTCAGTGGGTTAAGGATCCAGCATTGCCGTGAGCTTGTGATGTAAGTCACAGACACAGCTCAGATCTGGTGTTGCCATGACTGTGGTGTAGGCCAGCAGCTGCAGCTCGCGTTCAACCCCTAGCCTAAGAACTTCCATATGCCTCGGGTATGGCTCTAAAAAGACCAAAAAAAAAAAAAAAAAGGGCATTATTTCCACAAACCTCAGAAGATTGGTGGTCAGGAGCCCTGGTGGATTCTCCTACTCCTGATTCAGCCACTAACTCCAGTCCTCAGTGGCACCTTCTCATAAAAGAGGAGGGGGTTAGGGGGAGTTCTTGTCGTGGCTCAGTGGAAACGAATCTGACTTGCATCCATGAGGACGCAGGTCCGATCCCTGGCCTCAACCAGTGGGTTAAGGATCCGGTGTTTCTATGAGCTGTAGTGTAGGTCGAAGACACAACTTGAATCTGGTGCTGCTGTGTCTGTGGTGTAGGCCTGTGGCCACAGCTCTGATTGGACTCCTAGCCTGGGAACTTCCATATGCCTCAGGTGCGGCCCTAAAAAAAACCACACACACACAAAAAAAGAAGGGGGTGGTGAACAGAGACTCTTTGGGGTCTGGTCTAGCTCTACCCATGGTGATTTCAAGGATGGCTCTCGAAGCCAGAGGTGGATTATTCCCAAGTGAGGACAGAGGCTAACTATGAGGACACAGGCTGAGGAGGAGAAGAAAGTGGGAGGACACATGGAGTACCTGACAGAGCCAGACCCTCACACACCTGCTCTCAGGTATCCTTACGTGGTCGCTCTGAAGATGGGGTTAGCCGCTTTGGTTTAGGGACAAGGAAAACAAAGCCAGAGAGGTCAGTGGAATGTCCCAAGGTCACTCTCTTAAGAAGCCAGAAGTGGGATTCCTACCGAGGCCTCTGGCTCCCGAGTCCCCTGCCCTTCGCCTCAGGGGGAGGCTCCTGAGGGACAGGAAAGCACTGTGTGTGGGCGTGTGCCTGAGTGGGTGGAAAGGAAGGGCCTGTTGAGCTGGGTTTTAGATTAATGCTGTATTTTCTTACATTTACCAGGTTCCCATTAACTTAGTTTTCAGTACTTGGTGGGGATGGAAAATAAGGTGTTCTTTTTTCACTTTCTTTCTTTCTTTATTTGCCACACCCATGCCATGTGGAAGTTCCCCATCCAGGGATTGAACCCGTGCCACAGCAGGGACTGTGCTGGATCCCCAACTGATAGGCCATGAGGAAATGCCAGGATTTTTCTTTCTTTCTTCCTTTTTATGGCCACACATGTGGCATATGGAAACTCCTGAGCTGGGGTCAAACCTGAGACACAGGAGTGACATCTAACCCTTAACCGATAGACCACCAGGGAACTCCAGTTTTATTTTATTTATTTGCCTTTTAGGACTACACTGACAGCATATGGAAGTTCCTGGACTAGGAGTCCAATCAGAGCTACAGCTGCCGGCCTGCGCCACAGCTACAGCAATGCCAGATCCAAGCCATGTCTGCATCCTACACCACAACTCACAGCAATGCTGGATCCTTAATCCACTGAGCAAAACCAGGGATCAAACCTGCGTCTTCATGGATACTAGATGGGTTCCTTTCCATTGAGCCACAACGGGAACTCCCATTTCCCATTTTAAAGGGAAATCTTAGACTGGCCTGTCTTGTCCTTACCAACAGTCAGTGATGCCAGAGGATGATGAAGAAATGTCTCCAAAGTTCTGAGCAAAAGAAAGTGTGTTGCAAGAATGCTTTACTTAGCCAGTTGTATTCAGGCATAAAGACCACAGAAACTTTCTCAAACACAGAAAATATGGCATTTAAACATTGTAGATCAACTATAATAGAAAAAATAAAAATCTTTAAAAAAAAAAAAAAGGCGTTCTTGTCGTGGCTCAGTGGTTAATGAATATGACCAGGAACCATGAGGTTGTGGGTTCGATCCCTGGCCTCGCTCAGTGGGTTAAGGATCCGGCATTGCTGTGAGCTGTGGTGTGGGTCGCAGACGTGGCTTGGATCCCACGTTGCTGTGGCTGTGGCATAGGCCAGTGGCTACAGCTTCGATTAGACCCCTAGCCTGGGAACCTCCATATGCCATGGGTGCACCCCTAGAAAAGACAAAAAAAGAAAAGAAAAAAGAAAAAAAGCATTCATGAAGCATCCTTGAAAAACAGGTTTTAAAACAGCTCAGGAATGAAGAAGTGATGGTAAAAGTACTTTCGCAAAAGGAAAAGTACATGTCAATATATACAAATGGAAGGCTAAAGAACTCTGAGGATGATGGTTTCAGAGCAGAAGGAAATGTAATAGACCCTGATAATATCAATATAGTTATAACTCAGACCAGCTGGGAAGTGGAGGAAAAGAGAAAGGGTTGGAGCCTTGAACCACACCATCGAAAAAGGAAACCTTGCTAAGAACAATTTTAGTTTCTCAATGGCTTTCCTAAGCTTCACCTCGAAGAGATTTTTTGGGGAACTAATATTTTTTTTTGGTGGTAAAGAGATGTCTAATTTCTTTTTCTTCTGTTGCAGTCACATATAAAGTTGATTTAGTGTTTTTATTCTTTAAATAGAATGACTGGTCTGTTTTAATAAAGCCTTTCTATCTAGCCAGCCCAGGGTGCTGTCCACCTAAAGTGAGTAGTTATCTCTGGGTGAAGGTTTTCATAAGATCACTCAAACTGTCTTCAGTTCTTTATAAGAAGATGAATCAGTTTTACAGAAATAATAAAGTCATTATTCTGAAAAAATAAGATTGGTGAAATATCTATTTTCAACATGGTATCTAGAGGCTTGTCAGTTTGATTTATTAAGAAATCCTAAGGATATGTGTCATGTTGAAGGAACGTGCACTAATAAAATGGAATTCAAACTGAGAAAAAAAAAAAAAGGACATACTGAAGTTTAAAAATATTATCATGGGATAGGAATTATTTCTTCTTCTTTTTTTCTTTTTGACTGCTGCTTGTGGAAGCTTCTGGGCCAGGTATCAAACCCATGCCACAGCAGTGACGAGGCCAGATTCTTAACTGCTAGGTCACCAGGGAACTCTGCAGGAATTATAACTTCTAGTTAAAAACAATCAGGGAGTTCCCTGGTGGCCTAGTGGGTTAAGGATCTGGCATTGTCATTGCTGTGGCTTGGGTCAGTGCTGTGGCACGGGTCAATGCTGTGGCACGAGGGTTCCTTCCCTGTCCTGGAACATCTGCATGCCACGAGTGTGACCAAAAAATAAATTAAAAAACCAAAAACAACCTGGATGCAACTTGATCTGTGGATTCAATGCAATCTCAACCAGAATTCCAGCAAGTAGAGTTCCCATCATGGCTCAGTGGAAACAAATCTGACTAGTATCCATGAGGACACAGGTTTGATTCCTGGCCTCGCTCAGTGGGTTAAGGATCTAGGGTTGCCATGAGCTGTGGTGTAGGTCACAGATGCAGCTCAGATCTGGCGTTGTGGCTGTGGCTGGTGGCTACACATCCAATTTGACCCCTAGCCTGGGAACCTCCATATGCCATGGGTGCGGCCCTAAAAAGACCAAAAAAAAAAAAATTCCAGCAAGTTATTTTGTGGATATTGATAAGCTGATTGAAAGGACCCATTATAGCCAACTCAAATATTAGAGAAGAAAGTCAGAGAACTGACACTATCCAACTTCAAGACTTACTGTAAAGCTACCGCAGTCAAAACAATGTGGTCTTGGCAAAAGAACAGACAAGACTTAACTTGTGGGTAATGGAGAGTCACTGAGGAACACTGAGCAAGGAAGTGAGGTGACATGTGCTTTAGAAAGATCCACTATGGCAGCTACGTGGATGAATTGAGAAGGCAGGTCGAGCATGGGGACAAATTAGGCAAGTACTGGCAGAGTCCAGGAGTGAAACAGTAAGGTTTTCAACTGAGGCAGCAGCTGTGGGGCTGGACATATGACGAGGAAGCAGAACTCTCCAGAGCTTGGTCCTGATCAGAAGGAGAGAAAAGACAGGAGCCCTTGGAGGCTGTATGGTTGTTTTGGACAGGGGGAATTAGAGGTGCTTTGGGAGAGAGCTGTTGGAGTTGAGATCCTGACACCTGCATTTCTAGCACTCAGGCTCAGGTGACAAGCGGCCACACATGGAGCTTGCAGGTGACTTGCCAGATCTCTCCCAGGGAGAAAGAAAGGAAGAGGACCCCAGAGTAGGCTGACGGGGAGACCAACGTCTCAGAGACAGAAGAGCCTGCGAAAGAGATGAGTGGAAAAGAGGAGATTCAGGAGGGGAGCACTGAGTCCCGCAGAAGCCAAGGGAGGGAGGTGTTTTCCACAGGTCGGTGGAGAAAGAAAGGGACTGAAAACAGATGCCTCTGACTCTATCATCTTTTTACATGGAATCAAGCCTTTACTTTTGTTGTTGTTGTTGTTCAAGTAGTCTTCAAGCACGCAAATCAACAGCACTGTGGAACTGGATAAATTTAATTTTTGAGGAAGATACATTAAAGTTGGAGCAAAGAAGGAATATATATTTTGTGTAAACAAGTCTTAAAAATTTAAACTTTTTTTTTCTTTTTTTTTTCCCAGGCTCGCACTCATGGTATATAGAAGTTCCCAGGCTAGAGGTTGAATTAGAGCTGCAGCTGCCAGCTTACTCCTCAGCCACAGTAATGCCAGATCTAAGCTGCATCTGTGACCTACACCACAGCTCAGGGCAATGCTGGATCCTTAACCCACTGAGCAGGGCCAGGGACTGAACCTGCGTCCATACGGATTCTAGTTGGGTTCACTACCACTGAGCCACAACAGGAACGCCAAAATTATTTTATTTTTATATGGCAGTTCCCAGGCCAGGGATCAAACCTGTGCTGCAGTTGCGGCCTGTGCCTCATCTGCAGCAGTGCCGGATCCTTCATCTGCTGCATCACAAGGGAACTTCCTAGATTCCTTGACTTATAATCCAGATAATCATTTAATAGGATGTGATTTACCATCAATAAGAGAACAGTTGAGTAATGATGGCATATTCATACCATGGAATACTAGCTGTTAAAAAGAGAATGGATTAGAGAGCTCTGCCTGCTGCCTCGAAGAGAACTCTGTGGGATATTGAGTAACAAAAGCAAGAAACATCAAAGCCTGTACTATGATCCTATTTTTGGCAAAGCATGACAAAAATCTTATGGTTTCTGATTATGATTAGAGAGCATGGAAGGAGCTTTGGCAAGATACATGGCAGGGTATGGCTGTGTATAAATTACACCTACCTGACCAGGGAGGGGGAGGGGTAAGGTGGGGAGAGGAAGGGTGCAGCAAGTAATAAATAAAATAAAACAGGACACCAAACACTATAGAGAGTTCCCTGGTGGCCTAGCAGTTAACAATCCAGCATTGTCACTGCCATGGCTCAGGTCACTATTGTGGGACAGGTTCAATCTCTGGCCTAGGAATTTCTTTATGTTGTGAGTGCAGTCAAAAAAAAAAAAAAAAAAAAAAGAGAAAAAGGAAAAAAGAAAAGAAAGAAAAAATGGCCATATTTAGGCACTTATATAAAACTGTACATATATAAAAAAATTATCCCCAAAAAATGAACACATAAATACACCTTAGATCAAATCTGTACTGAATTTACTGAGTGCTGAGAGTGACCCCAATCTGGTAGCAGTGGGGGTGAACCAGCAAGGGGGCCTGGCTGTCCTCCTATAAAGACCAAGGACATCCACAGATGAGGCAACGCTTGCGAGGGCATCTGGGTTGTGTGCAGCCAGCTGGGAGAAGGAAAAAGGCATCGAGGGTCTCATTTGAAATTTGACCACAGTGCAGGGACAGAGGAGGCTATTAACAGGAGGACTGAGATTTGAGAATTCGTGAGAACACCAGATCAGAAAGTGGAACAGAAGGAGTTCCCATCATGGCGCAGTGGTTAACGAATCTGACTAGGAACCATGAGGTTGCATGTTCAATCCCGGGCCTTGCTCAGTGGGTTGAGGATCTGGTGTTGCTGTGAGCTGTGGTGTAGGTTGCAGACACGGCTCGGATCCCACGTTGCTGTGGCTCTGGCGTAGGCCAGCAGCAACAGTTCCGATTAGAATCTCCATGTGCCGCAGGAGCGGCCCTAGAAAAGGCAAAAAGACAAAAAAAAAACCCCACAAAAAACAAAAAAACAAACCAAAAATGAAAGTGGAACAGAAGATTCTGGGCAAAGGGCTAGAATGGGGATAAAAGAGGTCTGTTAGAGTTCCCTGCTGGTACAGAGGGTTGAGGACCTGGCATTGGCACTGCTGTGGCTTGGGTTGCAGCTGTAACGCAGGTTCAATTCCTGGATCTGGAACTTCCACATGCCTCAGGTGTGGCAAGAAAAAAGAAGATTCTGTGAGCACAACTGAGTAAAAAGCTGGGTGGAATGTTGGACAGGACCAAGGCCGGTGGACAGGTGACAAGGAGGTGCACAGAAGTGCCCCGAGGCCTGCCTCCTGAGGATGTGGCTAGAAGTCTCTGAGTTACGGGAGAAGAGAAAACTGGAAACCAAAGAATGACACCAAGTACAGGAAAGTTCTTATCAACCACCATACACGCTTTTAATTGCAAAAAGTAAAAATTTTTGTTACATAAAATTTTAATTTACATACATTCTTAACAAGTTTGCAGGATATTAAGTTATGGTCAACACTCCACACTGAACACAGAGGAACCGCTTGGACCATCTGGAGGACCAGTGGCTGGGCAGGTGTCCGCCTCCTCTGCTTTTGGGGACCACCCAGGCCCTGCACCCTGGCTTCTGCCCCTGAGGCGAGCAGGCAAGAGGCTGAGCACTGGTTCCCCCTTACCTCTGCCTCTCCAGGCTTCTCCCCCAGCCTGGGTGTCTGTTACTGACCTTCCATGGGATGGGGAGGAGGAAGAAACCACAGCCAGCATTTTTCTGAGGGTAAAACTATGGAGAGAAGTTTGGAGGGGAAGTCACCTATGATGAAGCTGGGGCTTCCCTGGTCAGCCCTTCCACCAGTTCCCACAGTAAGTGAGAGTTTGTTCCTGAAAAGGTCAACAGTACTCTGAGGGGCTGAGCTTTGAAGGCTGGGACCCGGCTGCGCAGTGAGCAGAGGTGGCTTTGCAGGCTGACTTCACCTACCCAACAGAGCTGTTCTGAACAATAATGAGGGAGCATAAGCCCGGCACAAAGATGTTCTGCCCCCTCAATTTCTGCTTGAAACTCTGAACTGGTTTCCCTCTATGCACAGTGCTCGCAGCTGTGGCTCGCTCTTGGCTTTATGCCGGCGGACACACTAAGACAGGAGGAACGGCCTGTGGGCAGCCCCACTGTGTCTGGACAGCTCTGGGCCTCCACTTAGAGTTATGCAACATTCCTTCTCTCCACATGAAATGTCTGGACATCTCATGGTCTCTGGAGAGGGGGAGATGACAGATGTATTTAGCACTAATGCTTAAATTATGCAGGGCAAGGAAAGCAGACGCTGAGGGGCCTGGACGGCAGACAAGCTGGCGGGAGGGTTTCTCCCCAAGGCCAGCACTTACAGCCACACTGCATAGGTTGGACGGCTGTGGACGTGGTGTGAGAAGGCAGAACACCTGTCCATCAGAACAGAAGAAGCTGCTGGATCTGGGGAGGCTGATGGCAACACAGCATGTCCTAAGAACCCCCCATTTTTCACCTGTGACAGGGCTCTCCATCCAGCACCTGCCCCTTCCTAGCCTCCTGGTCCTGGCATACGTCAGCTCTGTACCCAACATCCACATCCACAGGTGCAAACATGGAAACTCAGACCAAAATGCCGTTTTAAAGCACACCTCTGGCACTCCCTTTCTTCAACCAATCTTGGTTAAAAAGTTGAAAGGTGAAAGTTAATGAGCATGGAACTTGCAATTCAGGAGAGTTTTTCCTCCATCAGGAGATCTCAAAAGCCTAAAAGATTCCTGTTTAATACTTGATTCTTGGAGTTTCCTGGTGGCTCAGCGGGCTGAGGACCCAGCATTGTCACTGCATGGCTCAGGTTGCTGATGTGGCGCAGGCTTGATCATTGGCCTGAGAACTCCTGCATGCCACGGGTGCAGCCAAAATTAAAAAATGGATTCTCAAAAGGCAGACAAGATTGCTTCTCTCCTTGCAACCAAGGCAGACAAGATTGCTTCTCTCCTCTTTCCCCTACAACTTGGCCTTCTGCTGGGCAAGGATTAGTGGAGAAGCAAACATCTGCTTTGGGGTTTTGAATTTTCACTGTGGAAGCCCCTGCCTAATGAGCATAATCCAGACTATATTAAAATGATTGAGGCCATCAACTGCCACTAAGGAACTATTTTGTTCTAAATTCTTCTTACACTGCTGGGTTTGGGAAGAAGGGAATAGAAAACCAAGAACTAAAAAACAAGTGATGTAAATTCCAAAGGGACCCACAACTGGAATTGGATAGAGTCCCTCTTCTGGTCACACATCTGGAAATATGTGGTGATGGGAGAATGGCTGGACACAGTTGTGTTCCAGCAACATTCAGTTTTCAGATGGGGAGGGGAAACGTGAAAGACTTTTTATAAAAGTCATCTGTTAGATTCTCTCCATTTCTGTCCAAAACAGTTTTTAAAACAAGCCCTGGAGTTCCTGGCTTGCTGACCTGGTCCCTAAATTCTCCTATCCAGCTGGGGCACACCTGACTCAGGCAAACCCATGGCTCTGCTCCTGGGACGACACTGCGCTGAAGCGGGAAAGTACTGTGCTGTGGAACCAGCTATCCACTGGCCAGCAGGTTACTGTTTTATGCCCAGGTGCTTTACTTGTAAAATGAGGATCTAATCCCTGCTTTACTCAGCTGAGAAAAGCTCAAAGAAGGGCATGTTTATCAAGACATTGACGTTGAAATGGACTAGAAACATGTTACTATTTCCTCTTCTCAGAAAATAACCCCGGGAGTTCCCTGGTGGCCTTGTGGTTAGGATTCGGCACTTTCACCACTGTAGCCTGGGTTCCATCACTGGTCTGGGAACTGAGGTCCTACATCAAGCCACCAAGGGCACCCTTCCCGCCAGAAAAAAGACCCCAAATCTGTCCACTTTCCAGACTTGTTTTGGATGTCATTGGAAGAGGTATGTTGTTTTCATAAACCATTGTTATTTCATTCTCTCCCCTTCCTGAAGCAATTGAGCATGGGGAGAGGATGAGGTCTACCTCTTTTCATAAACCAGGATGGGTGTAATGTCTGTTCAATCCCTGATTCCTGGGGTGCTCAGGACATCTGGAACTCATGCTTCAATCTGGTGCCAAAGCAGCCTTTCTCCCCAGAGAGCCAGCTGCTCTGGGAACTGACAAGGGAACCTGACCCACATGTGGAGGTCCCTGCCCGCTCACCTCTCAGCAGACACTCGACATGCTCATGAGCAAGTAAGTCCCTCTGTAAAGCGGGCCCTGTGGTTTTCTCCTTACTGTGGTGGTAGAGAGGGGGCTTATGTGGTGCCACCAGCCCCTCGACCCCCTTTGTTGTCCTGATGACCTTCTTTCCCACACAGGGTTGTGCGCAGGGACTTTTGCTCCTTCCACCAAGGAGCCGGGAGCCAGGTGAGCAGCAGAAGCCCCGCGGAAGCCTTGGATAACCAGAAAGGACCTGGCCGGCGAGCCCACGCCATTCTTTTAGCGCTGGCCGGTGGCAGATTCTGCTTTTCAGAACTACCTTGAGAAGAAGGTGAATTACCTCTCTGTATCCGGTAGGTAAGAGCAGAAAAGCCTCTTGGGAGAATTCCTCCCCAACATAAATCTATATTCAGTTCTGAACTGGACAGATTTTAAGTAAAAGGAGTAGCACATGCACAAAAGCCTCTACTTCTCTGCAGCTACACATTTCTCGGTTGGACTGCAGACAGCTCAGAACACCAGAGGAGGCCTCGGAACACGAACGTGTACAAGGGTTTTTCAGTTTTGAGCTAAAGAGGGTATTTTATGAACGTTAAAGGTGTGAAGAAGGGTCGGAGAGAAAGGGGGAAGGAAAACGGGATAATTCATAAAAACAAAACAGAAATCTCCATCAACAAAACAGCTGCTTTGCTCCTAAGGAATCTTCTCTTTTGTGAACCCAAAGGGCCTAATTTCAGAAAACTGAGAGGCCTCTTAAGAACTTGTTTACGTATAATCCGAGTGCAGCAGGGGAAAGGCTCTTAAAGCTTGCACAAAGCTGGCCTCCAAATGATCTCTCTGACTTAAAATCTCTTAAATCATAACTGCTTAGCAGCATGACTTTTACAAGGACAAGAAGTTTTGTTTTTCCTGTATCAATTCACACAAGGCGCTGATTCTTTTAAGGAAAAATCCCCTCAGGTATAGTTCCTCCTAGTTTCATTCAAGCCTGTGGAGGAGGTGCTCAGCATTTCCACTCTGAGCTCACAAACCCTCCCTGTCCCTTGCAAACCCACACACAGGGCATTCAAGCACGCGATGATCGCCACTGCTGTTCGTGAGAGGCACGGAGAAAGAGGGCCTGGGGACAAGGTGCAGGGGTGTCTCCAAGGACCCTGCAAAGAGTCACACCCTCTTCCCTCGCTGCTGGGGCCTCCGGTCTGTAACTGGACACAGACACCTGCATCCGTTTGATCGCTGCAGTTCAGAACCAGGGGCTGCAGTGTGGCTTGTTTTTTTCTTCGACTTGGCAAAGGCATGACCAGATTATTAGAGTCGATAAAGGAATAATAAAAGAAGAAAGGAAACAAGAAAAGAGGGGCCTTACTTATACACTGAAGACACAATAAAAGCACTTGGGGAAAACAATGATCATTGCGAATCATCCCATCAAAAGAACACAGTTTTACATTTTCACAAAAAATGAAAACACCTCACCTTGTTTCCCAGTACAGAGGAGAAATCATTTCAAGACTGAGGCTCACACAGTCGCACACCCAGCTGGCACACACTTTGGGTCTGCAGCTCCTTCCCCAACCACATTACCACATCGGCCTGACACATCTGTAAAACATCTTCCTTGAAGAAAGTCGGACCCTAAAGATCAAACCCAGGGAGGCGCCCGCTCCCCAGGCCAGCACTCCAGCTCATCCCCCTCTGAAGACATTTGGTAAGAGCAGCACAGTTGACACGAGCAGTGCTGCCTCAGCAGTAAAGGGCTCTGGCCCAGCCAAGGGAAGGGCTGGGAGCCCAACTTCTGAGGAACCATCCAGAGGCCAGGGAGAAGGGAAGGGCCCGGAGGCCTAAGAACCTGACAGCATGGGGAAAAGCACTACCTTAGGAATTGCCATTTCCATTACAATCAGACTCCCTTCTGGCATCACTGAGACCCCAAGAGCCATGGACACGGGGAAAGAAGTGCAGTTTTTTTGTTTGTTTGTTTGTTTGTTTTGGTCTTTTTTTGGCCGCACCCACGGCATATGGGAGTTTCCAGGCTAGGGGTCAAATCTGAGCTTCAGCTGCCGGCCTGAGCTACAACTGCCTGCCTACACCACAGCCACAGCAATGCCAGATCTGAGCTGTGCCTGTGACCTACACCACAGCTCATGGCAACACAGGATACTTAACCCACTGAGCAAGGCTAGGGATCGAACCTGTGTCCTCATGGATACTAGTCAGGTTCGTTACCACTGAGCCACAACAGGAACCCCATAAGAACTGCATTTCTTGAGTGCAGTCTGAGGTTATTTGATCCCTTTTCACTAGTTCTTAATTCCAATCTGCTTGAGAAACTGCAGTGACTTCTTTAATCATCCGTGGCTTTCCAAACAGAGCACAGGGGAGTGTGATGAGGAAGACAGGATGGGCAGACCCACCTGGCAGAGGATGGCTCCGAAGTTGGGGCCTGCAGACTGTCCTCGCAGGGCCAGGGAGCCAGTGGGGGGACCACGGCATGCAAGTGAGGGGTGGTACCAACCCTGTTCCCTGCCTGAGGGGCAGCCTCAAGGCTTCGGTACCAAAAGGCCTGGAAGAGGCCAGTCTCTCACAGATGGGTATTGGCAAAGTCCAGGCCAAGCAGCTGGGCTAGAAGAGCTGGGAGGGCCAAGCTCTGGCCTTCGCCTCCAGCGCACAGCTGGCTCACACATGCATGCATGGGGCAGGTAACTAAGTGACCAACCCCTGGGAAGTGGTTTCATCAGGGTTTTTTTTGTTTGTTTTTATTTCCCCCCTTTCAATCTGGTCTTCAGCTCTCAGAGCTTTTCTTTCATGTAGTTGTTTCCTGTGGTTCTGAGACGGTGGTTCCATCGCAGATGACCAAAGGCTGGACCCCTCTGGCTATAATGTAGATCTTCCAGTGAGTGGCACCAGCATAGCCTTGAAGGGAAACAGCAACAGGGAAAGCACGTGAATGTCAGGGACTGGGCACGAGCAAGGTGGCTCTGCCCACCTGCCCTCAGATTCGCTTATGGGCTTGGAGGCAATTCCTGCTCTGGAGGCTGTCTGGCTCTTCCTGGAACAAGTAGCCCAGTTATTATCAGTCCTCTCTGTAACGTGACATCCTGCGGGAGCTGCTGTGAACCAAAGTGCTTCACCACTCCTCACCTGGGCAGGTTTACAAAGGGAGGATGCTCTAGATAAGGCTGATACTGAGCCTCAATTCTCAGATGGATCTCATTTTTTTTCGGCAAGAAGACAGGAGGGTTCTGAGGGGGGCCAGGACCCCCATCCAGGACCTCAGGAGTGAGGTTATCTACAATATGGTCTCATTACAGAACATCTGGATTACCCCAAACCAGTATTTCCTAAATTGCACTCTGCAAACAGTAGTGTCCCATAAAATACTTCACGGAAAAATGGGTTCCACAGTCAAGTACATTTGAGAAACACTAGGTTCCTTCAGGCTTGTCAGAGCCTTTTGTGCACTAGTGTGGTACTATGTTTCGACAAGGTAGGTATTCCTCAAAGTCAGTGACTGAAGAGCCCTATCTGCCAAGGGTCTTTCCAAGGGGTTCCTCTTTGCCCCCTTGGGTCCTGAGTCATCTGAAGAACCCATTAGGAAACACTGACCCATACCCTTTGAGCAACAGGAATAGGCTAGAAAGGAAAGGCTAAAAACGTTAACGCTTCAATAATCTCTTGATGGAAAGTTTTCTAGAGAATGATATATACTACCCATCTTTAAACTGAGAGTGCTGAACAGACTTTAATCTCTACTTGGTGACCCTAGAAAGAAAGGTCACTATGAGCAGAGCACACAATCACAGCAGATGTGTGTGCTCACCAGCATTAGCCTGATGCCCGACACCCAGGTCATTCTGGAAAACACCCGCCCTCACAAGTTTTGGGTGACCTGTAACACTGTCCCCTTCCCCAAAGCCTTCACAGGATAATGTCCATCTTGTCAGAAAATACACAACCTGCTTGTCACAGTGCTAGTCTCTGTTTTTTCATTTCTTTTTAGGGCCACACCCGTGGCAAAAGGAAGTTCCCAGGCTAGGGGCCGAATCAGAGCTGCAGTTGTCAGCCTACACCATAGCCACAGCAACACGGGATCTGAGCCACATCTATGACCTATGCTGCAGCTCGCAGCAACACCAGCTCCTTAACCCAGTGAGTGAGGCCAGGGATCGAACCCGAATCTTCATGGATATCAGTCAGGTTCTTAACCTGCTAAACCACAATGGGAACTCCCACAGTGCGATTCTTAAGGGTCTCTGAGGTGTAGGAGCTGCCATCTGTCTTGCAACCAGTAAATTATTCTCCTCCACTGTCGGGGTCTGCTTTCCTGTCCTCATTTTTCACTGTGACAGCTGCAGCCATTGCTTCTATTTCTGCAACTGCTTCAAGCAGCCACAGTTCTCCCCAGCCCTCCCTACACCCATTCACCTCACAACTTGGCTTCTCCCTCTTGTTCTAGTCAGCCTCCATCCCTTCTTGATGTTCCGGTCATGTGCTCCCCTTCATGGCCAACTAGAGCCCCTCCTTTTCTTCTGGTCAGCAAACTCGCCAGTCACAGGACCCTAACAGGCATCATGCTCTGGATCTTCAGCTATTCTGTACTAGCCACACCAGCCATTGATGCTCAGAGCTTCTTTGATTTCTCCTAGTCATCCATCTTTTTTTCTTTCCCCCTATTTCTATAAGCACCATTCTGGATGCTTGTGGGAGCTGAAAAAACTTGGAATTTGGGTAACTAAAGTGTTTCTGTTGTCTCAATTGTGAGGCATTTATAGAACATCAGACAGAAACATTTTCAAGCACAAGTTCAAACTCCAAACACCAAATGCCATACAGACTTGTGCAGTGGTCACGCCTCACAGAAGTGTCACTCCACGACAGGAAGATGGGTTCAGAATAATTTCCATACAAGCATCCTCTTTCCTGCAGTAATTCTCAAGAGCCAGGCCAGCTGTGCTCCATTATTGGTTAATGATTAATTTGTACATTATTTTTAGTTTTTTCATTTTAAAATTGGAATAAAATTTATATATCTTGGGGGGGCTTCCCTGGTGGTCTAGTAGTTAGGATTCATGCTTTCACTGCTGCGGCCTGGGTTCAATTTCTGGTCTGGGAACTGAGATACCACATCAAGCTGCTGCACGACACAGCCAAAAAAAAAAAGTTATGTAAATCACATTAAAGTTTAGTAGTTTGCAGTCTGCACCCTACCTCCAAATGAGGTGAGAGGTTTCTAGGGACTGGGGTCTTTTGAACAGATAAAATGATAAGAAATGAACTGGAAAACCAGTCTGGGCTCTGCCAGGGACTCCAGGGCTCCCCTAGGCCTTGTGAGGCAAGGAAAACAAAGAAGGTACTAGCGATGCTGGCTGCTTTATTTGCCTCTGCCAAGAAAATTCTATTGTCTAATTGATTGCTATTGACAGCAGTTGATTCAAGCCTGTTTTTCTGGAACCGATTTTTAGATTAAAAGGCACAGAACAAGTCACAGCTGGGAAATCATGGAGTCAAGAGTGAGTCATGACTGTGAGGCTGTGACTTAACTCTGGCTTGACTCTGTTAAAGGAGTCACTTAAGATTGATGCTTTGGAGTTCCCATTGTGGCTCAGTGGTAATAAACCTGACTAGTATCCATGAGGATACGGGTTCAATCCCTGGCCCTGCTCAGTGGGTTAAGCATCCGGTGTTGCCATAAGCCGTGGTGTCGGCCGAAGACATGGCTTGGATCTGGCGTTGCTGTAGCTGCAGTTGATGCCAGCAGCTACAGCTCTGATTTGACCCTTAGCCTGGGAGCTTCCAAATGCTGCATCTGCAGCCCTAAAAAGAAAATAAAAAATACAATAGATTGATGCTTTGCCTAACTGATGGTGGGGCATCACCTCTCCTCTCTGGGTCTCAATCTCATCATCTGTGAAACAAAGGATTGCTCTAAATATTTTCCATAATTCCTTCTAAGTTGAAATCTCTAAAGCCAATGCACACACGCATTCTCAATGTGCATACAAGACACTTCTCTCTGCTAGATTTTTTCATTACTTCTCATTAATACATTACATGTTGATCCTGTTAATAAAAGAATGCTATTTTTTTGGAGTTCCCGTCATGATGCAGCGGAAATGAATCTGACTAGGAACCATGAGGTTGTGGGTTTGATCCCTGGCCTTGCTCAGTGAGTTAAGGATCCGGCATTGCCGTGAGCTGTGGTGTAGGTTGCAGACATGGCTCAGATCTGATGTTGCTGTGGCTGTGGTGTAGGCTGGCGGCTACAGTTCTGATTCGACTCCTAGCCTGGGAACTTCCATATGCTGCAGGTGCGGCCCTAAAAAGCAAAAAAATTAAAAATAAAAAAGAATGCTATTTTTAGTTCTACTTAATTAATCCCTGTGAAAGCAATATTTAATCTTTAGCATGTTTTTGAGTTAAAAACTAAAAAGATCCTGCAGCTGACCTTGCCTTCCAGGGGCTCCACCTACCAACATCCCCCGGCTCCAGTGGCATCGCCACAGATTGGCAGTGTCTTCGGCACTGGAAGGGAGGAATGAGCTGCAACATGGCCTCGCCGCTGCCGATGGTAAACAGGTCATGCATCCTATGCATCTGGAGGGAAAAACACGAGGGAAGAAAAGGAAGGGAAAAAAAACTCAAAATAAAACCCAGGGGCATGGGAGCTTAATACACAAAATCCTTACACATGTGGCTCTGAGTTTCCTAGCAGCCTAAGCAAAGAAGAAGATGTAACCAAGAACACAATCACGTTCATGTCCAAAAGACAAAAAACAAACTAGTTTCTCCTAAGCAAGGCATCTCCTGGTCCTGAGACCTGGAGTAAAATTTCTAAGGTTTTTCCTAAAGAGACTTTGTATAGTTTTGTGGGCAACATCTTCAAGGACAGCCCTACAGCAGAAAGAGTACAAGCTTCATAATTCACAACTATTTCTAGCCACAGTTTCAGAATAGGTCAAAAGCCAAATATCTAATTGTACTTTCTTTGTTTTTAATTTTTAGAGCTGCACCTGGGGCATATGGAAGTTCACAGGCTAGGGGTAGAAATGGAGCTGCAGCTGCTGACCTACGCCACAGCCATAGCAATGTGAGATCCAAGCTACATCTACAACCTAAGCTGCAGGTTATGGCAATGCCGGATCCTTATTCCACTGGAACCCGCATCCTCAAGAATTCTAGTCAGGTTCTTTTAACCCACTGAGCCACAACAGGAAGTCCTCTAACTATATTTTAACAAAAGTCTAGCAGAGGCCAAAATATAGTGGCCTAAATATGCAATCTTTTGAGGGTCTAGTTTGATCCAAATAGGTGGTTTGCATATCCTTTGGGCTATGGTCCTTGGAATATTATTTCTTAGTGTCAGGCCTTTGATGAAAACTGAACAGCAGCATGTTCAAGTTTACACTTTTTTGGCAAGACCCAGGTAAGCAGAAACATCATGCTACGGATTAAAAACTAATGGCAGGGGAATGGCCTGGTGGCCTAGTGGGTTAAGTATCTGGGTTGTCACTGCAGTAGCCCTGGGTCACTGCTGTGGTGGGGGTTGAGCCCTGGCCCAGGAACTTCCACATGCCTCAGGTATGGCCAAAAGAAAAAAAAAAATTCACAGGAGTTCTCTGGTGGCCTCATGGTTAAGGATTGGGCATTGTCACTGCAGTGGCCCCAGGTCACAGCTGTTGCATGGGTTTGATCCCTGGCTGGGAAATTCCACAGGCTATGGCTGTAGCCAAAAAAAAAAAAAAAAAAAAAAAAGCCAAAACTAGTGAAAGTAAGATCAGCCTCTGATTTTGAAAACTAAGGAGATGAGGGCATCCTACTGCTGCCAACAGGCGTCAGGTGGAACCTGCTGTGTGCCAGGGAGGTATATACCTGGGGGCTGAGAAAAGCAGGGAGCAAAGAGAAAGGGAAGGGCTGGCCTTGCTCAGGCTTCCCATCCCATCTAGACAGAGAGAGAACACTCCTAAGGCCTCCCTTTCCCTCCCCTCTTCCCCCTCCTTCTCACCCGTGGCCTATAGGAAAACCCATTACATGCCCTTACAAAGCAGAGATCACAAGTCTGACTCCCTGGGCCATGTCCTGGTTTCTTCTTCACCACATGGGGCCTCCAGAGCCTTGGGGTTTGGCCCCACGCTCTCCCGCCCCCTAACCCTGGTCTCTCCATTGCTCCCACAGGTCCTGGCCATGACTCTGTGTCCATGGAAATCCTAGAGCCATTTCAATTGCTGTGTGTAGTGACAGAAGGAGGACTAGTGTCTTTTATTTTTTGGCTGCACCCACAGCATGTAGAAGTTTCTGGTCAGGGATCAAACCAGAGCCACGGCAGTGACAATGCTGGATCCTTAACTCACTAAGCCACTGGGGAACTCCAGGCCTAGTGTCTTGAGCTGGCCTGTGACTGACAGGAACTAACAACAGCAGAAGCTCTGATATCGCCAGTCTTGAAAAAAATCCCAGGAGACCAAAAGTAAGTGGATGCACCTCTGTTTCGTGTAGGCCTGGGCGGGGGTGGGGCCATGTGCCTCCACATTCAGGAAGAGGAGAAACAGGAAGCAGGGGCAGCCCTAGGGAACACTGTGGAGTGGGAAAAGTGGGTCTTGGGGCTCTTCACCTCTTCCCCCTCTTTTTTTTTTTTTTTTTGTCTTTTTAGGGCCATACTTGTGGCATATGGAAGTTCCCAGGCTAGGGGTCAAATCAGAGCTGTAGGTGCCAGCCTACACCACAGCCACAGCAACATGGGGCCCAAGCCACATCTGTGACCTACACCACAGCTCAGGGCAACGCCGGATCCTTAACACACTGAGAGAGGCCAGGGATTGAACCCAAATCCTCATGGATACTGGTTGTGTTTGTTACCGCTGAGCCACAACAGGAACTCCCCCCCAGGGCCTCATAACAGTCACATCCCCTTGGCCTCTTGGATCCTGGGTCCACAGACGTGTGGCTTTACCAGGGTCCAGGGCCCAGTGATGTGGATCCAGGGCGGAGTGACAAGGCTGTGGAGAAGGGCTGGGGGCCGGGGGGGGGCTTGAGCCAGGGTGGGGAACAGATGCTCTAAGAAACCAGACTCCCAGGATTTTTGCCTATTTGGGCCACTCCCCTTCCCGAAACATCCTCGAGAACCACAACAAGATGACTTTCTTAGGCGTCTGTGTAACTTTGTATTTACCCCTTTGGCTGGGCTCCATGGTGTCCCTGTTAAGTAGAGTGGTGAAATTAAGATTCAAGTAGGAAAACCCAAGATAAAGGCCCTCGCCCAGAATTATATCATAATTATGAGTATGAAATCATATTAGGGCCCTGAGTTCTAGCTGAAGAAAGCAGGATAAACTTCTTTAAAATCCAAGGCAAGAGCCCAGCACCTCCACCCTACAGCTGGCAGACAGAAGTTCTTACTTCTAGACAAAATGAGTGTTTTTAAAGGCTTTGAAATTCCTTTAACGCGATTCAGCAAAATTGGGGCCAAACAAGAGTGTCAGGAGGTTGAAGACACAATCCAGAGTTGGTAGGTGGCCACAGTGCAGCAAATTTAATTTTTTGACAGAGGAAAACTCATCCTTTTAATTTTTCCAAACCAATTCAGCCTCAAAAACCTTCCCCAGGAATGACACTCAACATGGAGCAATTAAGAGAAAGGTAAACAGACACAAACACAGAACAGCTCTGCCTAGTCTGCTGGCCCCAGAGATGTAACCATGGGCTCTGGGGACTCGGCCAAGGACTGAGGTAAGGAGCACTGCCGCCCGCACTGGGCCGCCTGCTCAGCACGTGCCTATCTTCCCTTTGTTCCCAAACCTCTCTGTGCTCCCGAGCTTTCCGCGCCCCCAGTTCTTGTCTGCACTTTCTCTTGTGTTTATTTTGGGGGAAAGCCAACCTAGGGGTGGAAGGTGAGGAGGGTCTTCTCGTTAACTTGCTGTGTCCTTGGGTGAGTCATCATTTAATCTCTCTGGGGCTCAGCTTCCTTATCTACAAAATGAGCAGGTTGGACTATGCAGTTACATACTATTCATTTATATACATCAGCCTGCTTGCTACCTTGGGGCAGGGAGGACCGACCAACGGCTCAGGACCCTTCAAAGTTTAGGATTCTGTTTCCTTTAATGTAGACAAGCAGCTTGCCCGCAGGTGGGAAGGGCAGGAGACAGAGCGGCCAGGTAACTAGACGTTCCGTAGGCACCCATTCGGTAACGAGGTGAGCCACTGTAGGTCTGGTGGCAAGGGGGCAGGAGGAGAGAATTTTCCACTATGTGGGTGTCCCCTCAATTCACCCTCCAAGTTGACATGCAGGGAAGGCTCTGACTAGGACATCAGCCCAGGTCCCCAGTGAGAAATGTTCTTGCCCCACGTCCTCTCAAAATTTCCTACCTTACTCCCCGCAATAGGTTCCGGTTGAAGAAGGAAGCACTTTTTCAAGGAGGCGTCTTTTGGAAACGGCAGGAAGGTGAAGACAGGAAAAAGCTCAAGTAAAATGTGTGATCTGTTCAGAGGTCTTCTCCTGTGAAACGTGTGAGAGAAAAAAAGTAAGTGAACTGGGCAAACCAGCCTAACTCGGTGACGAACAGAGAGTACCGCCAGGGTGGGAAAGCTGTGGGCGGTGGGTGAAGAGGGGAAAAATGTCAGGACAATATTTGAAGAATTTGGTCCATGAAGAACAGTCATGCTAAACCAATGAACCGTGACTTGTACACACACACAAACGCTACAGCCGCAATTTGTCCATGTGGGTGGGGTGTTTATAAAATCCAGCTAAAACAACATATAGAGGAAAAAAAGAAACACTCCATTCATCCCATCTGGGAAAAGCGTCTGAAGTAACAGCAAGGAGGCAAGAAAAGAGAAGAGGGAAGAGAAAGGGCCAAAAATCATGAACCTTTTGAGGTGAAGCAGCAAGAAGTGGGAAGCCGGATATGCTTGTTAAACTGAGTATTTGATTATGCAACGAAGGGCAAATTTAAAGAAAGGCAGAGGCAGAGAAATTACACAACAAAAAGCCTGAAAAGGCAATTTTAATTCTCTTTGGAATGTTCTAGAAGGAAACTGGCTTGCCTTTGTTTCTAGAAAGCAACTTTCACCCCAAGAACTAAATGGACCATGTCTTCTATAGGACACAGGAAGGAAGAGCGGGATAGCCTGGAGTTTCAATCCTGGCTGGGTGACTTTAAGCAAAGTACTTAACCTTCCTGGGGAGTTCTCGTTGAGGCGCAGTGGTTAACAAATCCGACTAGGAACCATGTGATTGTGGGTTCGATCCCGGGCCTTGCTCAGTGGCCCGGGATCCAGCGTTGCCGTGAGCTGTGGTGTAGGTCACAGACATGGCTCAGATCTGGCATTGCTGTGGCTGTGGCTGTGGCCGGTGGCTACAGCTCTGATTAGACCCCTAGCCTGGGAACCTCTATATGCCGCAAGTGCAGCCCTAGAAAAGACCAAAAAAAAAAAAAAAAAAGCACTCAACCTTCTGATTCCCACACTTTTTTTTTTTTTTGGCTTTTTAGGACCACACCTACGGCATATGGAGGTCCCCAGGCTAGGGGTCCAATCAGAGCTACAGCTGCTGGCCTACACTATAGCCACAGCAACACAGGATCCAATCCACATCTGCAACCTACACCACAACTCGTGACAACGCCAGATCCTTAACCCACTGAGCGAGGCCAGGGATCGAACCCACAACCTCATAGTTCCTAGTCGCATTCGTTTCCGCTGCCCCATAAGGGGAATTCCTCTCACCCTTTTCTGATCCAAAAAATGATAATTCCTATTTCCCAGTGCTATTATGTGTATTGCTAATGAGTAACAGACACTAAGCACCAAGGCACGCTGTCTGGCACAAACAAGTGCCAAGAAATAAGTTTCCCTTCTATTCTTTTTCCCCCTTTTTGGGCATGCCCACAACATGTAAAAGATCTTGGGCCAGGGATAGAACCTGTGCCACAGCAGTGGCAACGGTGAATCCTTAACCGCTAGGCCACCAGGGAACGTCTCCCTTCTATTCTTCGTGCTCTCTCTGTGGTCCTCAACCTCCAGGACTCATTCAACATAAACAAAATGCTAAACACGTACTCAGAAGTAAATTACGATTCTACTAGGCAATCTGGGTGTCTGCCCACAGTGGCTCCCCCTTTGACTTATCTCCCTTAGTTGGTTTTTCAACAGCATGTGCCTGAATTATCAATCATATGATCTGGGGGTATGTGTGTGTGGTGCAGTGTGGTGTGATGTGTGTGTGGTATGGTGTGTGTGTGGTATGGGTGTGTGTGTGTGTGTGGCCACCCTGTGGCATATAGAAGTTCCCAGGCCACAGATCAGATTTGAGCCACAGCTGTGACCTACACCACAGCTGTGCCATTGTCAGATCCTTAACCCTCTGTGCCAGGCTGGGGATCAAACCTGCAGTCCAGTGCTCCAGAGACACAGTGGAGCCCATTGCGCCACAGTGGGAACTCCTCGAAGGGCGTGTGTAAAGCACGCGCATGCAGTGTGGGCACAGCAGTAGGTGGTACCAGTCTGACAGCTGGTCCGCCCTCTTTCTACCCACATGCAGACTGAGCCCCTTTACACTTACCAGGGATAAGGAAATGGGAACCACCGGTCAGGAAAGCAGCGCCACCACTTGGCGAAAAACTCTTCGGTGAAGCCTTCTGTCACCTCAGGGTACTGGCACAAAAACTGCTGAAGCTCCTCAGATGTCAGGGGCCGTCCGGTCTTGGCAGGGCAGAAAACAAAAGTGCAACAAAACCATGTGGAGTTACTCATCAGGAATGTCACAGAGCTTGCTGTTTTCTAGTCACCCACTGATCAGTGGGAGACTCTGCTCACTTCTTGCTCACCTTGATCACCAGAGGATGGAGTCTCTCAAACTTCACTGGGGTGTCTTCCAGGAGCATTACTTTCAGGGGCAACTTCTGGGTGCAGCCGGTGCAGTTGGCAGGGATGGGGTCTGACTCATTCTGCTCACAGTCATTTGTCCACCAGGGGTCAAAGTCTGAGAGAGGAAGAAGGGATGTGGAGGAAGCAGAGGCAGCAGGTAAACCAGTATCCCCAGCAATGGAACCAGAGAGCTATAAGAATAATTTATTTATTTATTTATTTATTTGTCTTTTTTTTGCTATTTCTTGGGCCGCTCCTGCGGCATATGGGAGGTTCCCAGGCTAGGGGTCGAATCGGAGCTGTAGCCACCGGCCTACGCCAGAGCCACAGCACCGCGGGATCCGAGCCGCATCTGCAACCTACACCACAGCTCACGGCAACGCCAGATCGTTAACCCACTGAGCAAGGGCAGGGACCAAACCTGCAACCTCATGGTTCCTAGTCGGATTCGTTAACCACTGCGCCATGACGGGAACTCCAGAATAATTTAAAAAGCTAACAGTGATAAGCACTGGCAACCTCTGAAAAGGTAACTATGAAATAAGGTAGCCCCAGAGCAGGAAACAGAGCACTTAGGGGACAGAGGTGGAAAGGAGAGGTACTCCTCTCTGTATACCCTTTTGGATTTTATGGAAAAAAAAAATACATATATATATATTTTTTTGGCCACACCCATGGCATGGGGAAGTTCCTGGGCCAGGAATCGCACCCTGCCACAGCAGTGACAACACAAGATCCTTAACCCACTGTGCCACCAGGGAACTCTCCACAAAATATTTTTAAACATGTACAAGTATCCCCTAAGTCAAGTCAGCAACTGAAGTTGAACCGTTTGAGAAGCTATGTTCAGCGACATGAGGTTGGACATGCCGTTTTCTAACCTGTGACCCAGAGGGCTGAACAGTGGGGGAGGGGCAGGTAGAAAGGATGGTCCCACCATCAGTGATGAGTCCCTCTGCATCCATGTCTTCTCCAACACCCCAAACCCTTGGCTCACAAGTACAAGTGGAGGCCAGGATGGCTCTGGGAAGGAAGAGTGAGAACAGGGCACGGAAAGAAGGAATGGAGCAGAGATAAGACTTTTCAGGGGCCCATCTTTTTTTTTTTGTTTTTAGGGCTGCACTTGCGGCATATGGAGGTTCCCAGGCTAGGGGTCAAATCGGAGCTGTAGCCACTGGCCTATGCCACAGCCACAGCAATGCCAGATCCAAGCTGCTTCTGTGACCTACACCAGAGCCTACAACAACACCGGATCCTTAACCCACTGAGGGAGGTCAGGGATCGAACTTGCGTCCTTGTGGATCCTGGTCAGATTCGTTTCCACTGTGCCACAAAGGGAGGTCTTGTCTTTTTTTTTTTTTTTTGGTCTTTTTATTTATTTATTTATTTTTTTCTTCTTAGGGCCACATGTGGAAGTTCCCAGGCTAGTGGTCGAATTGGAGCTGCAGCTACCAGCCTACAGCACAGCCACAGCAATGCCAGATCCAAGCCGTGTCTGCAACCACAGTACAGCTAGCGGCAATGCTGGATCTTTCACCCACTGAGTGAGTCCAGGGATCGAACCCACATTGTCACGGATACTACTTGAGTTTGGAACCTGCTGAGCCACAAAGGAAACTCTCAGGGGCCCGTCTTCAGAGTAAAGTGAATTGCATCTGCCCATGAGCTCGCCCTGCCCAGCTCAGAGCGGGTAGGGTTGCTAACCGTGGTTTCTAGGCCCAAGGACTAGATGGTCAGCACTGTAAGAATGCCCCACCCAGACCCTGACCCTGATGTGAGTGCTCCCTGGCTCCCCGACACCTTTCTCTGAGGGGCTGGCTCTGTTTCCACGCAGTCCTCATTTACTCTGTGTTCCTTCCCGCTGAGACTATTCTGTTCACAATATTATTGCATTATTTCTTGTTTGCTTTCTGTTCCATTCTGGGTTTCGTCTGTGTTCTCTGAGATGTGTTTGTGATAAACTCTAATTTGAGTCCAACAGATTGTTTCTGATGAAAACCCAACAGAAACCCAATCACGAGAGCCTAGAACAAAAGTCAACAACCAAATGTGTCCGAGATGAAGTCAGTTCTTTAAACCAATAAACACACGTGGAAACTGACTTTTAACCACAGGAACGTTCTGTGCAGTCAGCCTAAGGCAGCAGCAGTGCAGAGTAGGAAACCCTGTGTTTGTGTGAGTATCTCCTAAGCACCTTCCAGCTCTTGCAGACAGAACCTGTGTCCCTCTGAGGCAGCTGCCACCCACGCTTCCCATCCGGAGCACTGCACACTGTGTAGCACCCACAGCGCTCGCCACCAGCCCCGGGGGCAGCAGAAAGCCCTTTAGTGGCACCTGTTTCGGTGGCATACTGAAAGTTATACTTTCTTTTTGTCCTTCTGGAATATTTTCAAATGCTCCTTATTAGAGGTCAAATATGGTGAATTCTTGCCAAAATACAAGAACTCTGAGTAAGGGACATACCATGAGGCATAAATAATCATAACATGCTACACAAACAGAGCATTTCAGTTTCCAAAGGACTTATGAGGGAGGGGGAAGGAAAACTAACGTGCTAAGCGCCAAGCCTGATGCTAGGCATTTTCGCAGGTTATGTAGTTTCCTCTTTATAATTATTGCAGCACTGACACTCTCAATTTATAGATAAGCAAACTGAGAGTCCTCAGAGCAGCAAGGTTCCAGAGCACATGGGAAGAGCACAGGAGGCAGTGAGGCCAGCGAGGTGAGGACAGAGGCTGCTGAGAAAACCTGTGCTGGGGGCTTCTAGTGCAGGACAGGAGGGAAAGGGTACTGTTTTGCTCTGTGTAGCTCATACATTTTTAAAAAACAAAACAGCTTTATCGAGACTGAATTCACATACCAGAAAATTCATTCGTTTAAGGTGCACAATTTAGGAGTTCCTGTTGAGGCTCAGCAGAAACGAACCCAACTAGAGGAAGAGCTACTTTTGATTCCTCTGTAGGCTTTGTCGTCAAGGTGAATACAGAATGTGCTTATACTGGGTGGGAAGGGACCGAACAGCAGCGAGGCAGTAACTGGGAGCAGGGGCCAGTGTACAAGTGGGGCTCTTCGTCCCCTTCTCATAGCATTTCCAATAACAAAAGGAGAAGTGTCCAGACTTCAGCTTGGCCTCCATCTATCTGAAAAGGTTTTATCTGATGTGTGCTCTGTATAACAGGCTGGAGCCAATGTGCTACAGAGCGAGCTGGAAAACAGACAACAGCATGCAGCAGACCCTGCCATGCCACCCCAGTCCAAACTCTTCCTCATGACCTAACACGCTGCACCTCGCTTCTTTCCAGCGCTCCTCTGTTCCCATCCACTCTTCGTCCCACACTAGACAGAAAGGCCAATGGGAGGTGGAAAGCAACCTGCTAACTTTCTTTTGATTTCCAAGGCTTCTTTAGTCCAGATGGCTTTCTTATACTAGCATTTTATACTAAAAAAGAAAGCATGACAGAGAAATGAAACTCCACATATTAAGAGTTCAATAAACCCCAAGACTGTATTCCAAATTCTCACTGTGATTATGGAATCCTTTCGCTGTTTGAGATGTCAAAAAGGTCTCTCAGACAAAACACAGACTTGAAGTTAAGAGAGGCAGAAACTGCAACTTCTGGGCCATCTCTGCAAGCTGGGCACTCTGCACAGCAGTGGTGAGCCCGAGGGCCTGAGTTGTTTACAAAGAAAACGTGCTCAGGCTGGCTCTTTGTGGACAACCAGAACTTACCCTGGAATTCTGAATACAGAGTGGAGAGAGTCCTTTTACACAGACTACTAACCTGGCAAAGGGCAAAATGCAAAATGCAAAAAGCAAAAAAAAAAGGCTTTCTGTCCAGGATCACCCCCTCAAAAGAAACACCTCTCTTTGGGTAAAAAGGTTAGGGAAGAAGAAAGGCACAGAGCTAAGACTACCTCCACAAGACAACAGTGCCTGGTATACAGCAGGGTCTCAGCACACATTCACTGACTGACTGCATGAAACCTTGACTTTTCAGAAACTTTAACAATAGGACTGGAGTTCCCGTCATGGTGCAGTGGAAACGAATCCGACTAGGAACCATGAGGTTGTGGGTTCCATCCCTGGCCTCGCTCAGTGGGTTAAGGATCTGGCGCTGCCGTGAGCTGTGGTATAGGTCACAGACGCAGCTCAGATCCCATGTTGCTGTGGCTGTGGTGTAGGCCAACAGCTACAGCTCAGATTGAGCCCTAGCCTGGGAACCTCCATATGCTGCGAGTACGGCCCTAAAAAGCAAAAAAAAAGGATTAGTCCATGGGGAGAAAAAAATCAAACAAGTAATCTGAATTTGCAAAAACCTTAAAAACAAAGATTAAATAAATATAACCTCATGATTTCTTAGATTTCTCACTGGAAAGATACCCAAGAAAAGCCTGTGATAAAGTCTCTGTGACTTTCACTGGTGTGCTCTCCGTGTTTAATCAGGCTACTCACCAGCAGCTTGTTTTGCTTAACCCTTCTAGCATCCTGGGCATGAGGCAGGGGTGAAGTCTCAATGGTGAAGGTGCCCATAGCCAGGTCCCCTGCGTGAGTGGCCACAGGCCCAGAGCTACTTTCATACACCGCAGGGATGGAGGAACCCAAGATATCATTTTGCTGACAGCTTTGCTTTTAGGAAGCAACGTGTTGGAACCATTCCAAACCATAGGGTCCATCTATTTTTATGAGTTCTCCTTGTATAAAAATTTGTCTCTAAATGTGAGACTTTAGTTAAGTTAGTCAATCCCCTTACACATCAGCTTCCTTTGAAAACGACATAAAAATGTTAACTACCTTATGCGATTGTCGTGGAGACTGAGGACACATGGCACAGCACCTGGTATACTGTAAGTGCCTGACAGAGCTGCTCTCACTTTACTCTTTTATTTGCAAATGAATTGGTCTGAACATTTCATCTTTGAGCACCGGCCTGGACTCTAAATCCGATTAGGTCCTTATCTTAGTTCTCAGTCAATGAATGATCTGCTGTTCTCCAAACTCCTTGAGATACTGGTAAATCCACTCAAACCTTCCCTTGAAAGTTCACAGACACATCAAGTTCCCATTACACAGTACAGATAGAGAGATGCACTTTCTCACTGCATGGGAGAACTGTCCCAGGTCTCTTTAGTATATATGGGTGTTACAATTAAAAACTATAAATGCCGAAGTAAGACAGGCCAGCCTTCAAGGAAACAATATGCCCCCTGAGGGCTTTCCTGTGGGGAGCCTGCCAGGCCCTACTCCCTCCACATTTACTTTAAAGGTATTGATTGCTAAGTACTCCTAACTGAAAGGCAGGTGCTTTTGGTACCATGACAATAGGAATGATAATTTACACATATTTTTACTTTTCTGGCCTTCTTACAGGCCCAGCAGTTTGCACTTTATATCTAATTCTCCCCAATACATTTCTGTTCACCCTTACATTGTTATGCATTCTCAAGTTTCCTTCCAATGCTACGTAAAAGTGTTTTATGTCTACAGTGTCCCAGAATTATCACACGTAGGAAAAGAGGACAATATCCCCATCTACAGGTAAAAGCAGCACTTTAACAGAATCAACAACATGAAAGACGTAAAGCCACACCCTCCTGGGGCTCTGCTGGCTCTTTACAAGTGAGCTCTAAGGACTCATTTCATCTCTATCTGCAAGGCAAAAATATTCCTTTGGAGTGGCCAAACACTCTGGCTTGTTGACAAGACACCAAAGTCTCCTGAACTTTTAAACTCTGAGACAGAGAATAAGCAATTGTTGTCCACTTCTTAACTCAATAGTCTGAGGAGATGTATTTTATAAGATGGAGAGAAGGAAAGTAAATGCCATCAACCTGGTCCTAAAAACTGCTGGCCTCATCTCCTGTGTCAAACAGCAGAAGATGACTTCAGGGAGGCTGTGTGGGAAAGACAGGAAAGGAGACTCTGCATCTGAGGAAGCAGCACAGGCTGCCTAACGGGCAAGTTTCTTGGGCTCTTTCCCCTACATGCTCTGGACCTTCCTGATAGGAGGTGGAAACTTCATTTTTTTTTTTTTTTTTGAGCTTTGTTGATGACATTTCAAAAACAACCTTCCCAATAAAGACAAGAAAGTTGTATCTGGAACTTAGGAGTCTAAATATATGAGCTGGAGTTCCCGTCGTGGCGCAGTGGTTAACGAATCCGACTAGGAACCATGAGGTTGCAGGTTCGGTCCCTGCCCTTGCTCAGTGGGTTAACGATCCGGCGTTGCCGTGAGCTGTGGTGTAGGTCGCAGATGCAGCTCAGATCTGGCATTGCTGTGGCTCTGGCGTAGCCCGGTGGCTGCAGCTCCGATTAGACCCCGAGCCTGGGAACCTCCGTATGCCGAGGGAGCGGCCCAAGAAATAGCAACAACAACAACAACAACAAAAAAGACCAAAAAAAATTAAATAAATAAATATATGAGCTGGTTTTAAAAAAACTTACGAGGCTGGGTTTTTGTTTTACAATGCTTCCCTTCCTTTGATTGTAACATAATTCTGGAAATCTTCCCATGATTTCGAATGTACCAACACAGCTTTCAAAGGAGACCCAAACCAAGGGATGATTTTTTTAATGACTGACTAGGTCTTGACTTAAAAGAGTGGCATTATGATTAGAAAGCTCAGCTTCAACTACTATATTTTTTTCTGAAAACAACATTGAAGAGAAAACATACTTCCTAAACAGTTATGCCAAAGCCTAAAGGTTTTAGGACATGGTCACACAAACAGTTCTCTGATCATTTTGTGATATTAATTTACATATTCCTTCATACGGCAAATAAGATAAGCAACTAAGATTAAAAAACAATAATAAATTAGGGTGTTTCCATTGTGGCTCAGTAGGTTAATAACCTGACCAGTATCTGTGAGGATGTGGGTTTGATCCCTGGCCTCCCTCAGTGGGTTAAGGATGCAGCATTGCAATGAGCTGTGGTGTAGGTTGCAATGAGGCTCGGATCTGGTGTTGCTATAGCTATAGCGTAGGCTGGCAGCTGCAGCTCAGATTCAACCCCTAGCCTGGGAACCTCCATATACCACAGGTACAGCTCTAAAAAGCAAAAAAAAAACAAAAAAAACAAAAAAAAACAAAATAACCCCCCCCCCCCCAAAAATATCCCTCTATTCTTTCTCAAAAAGGAAACGTCAAGTCTTATCACATTACACTATTCTCAACAGGGAACCTTCAGATGGTCTATCAGACTAGGAATTCCTATGCTGCCACTGATGCATTGTTACTAAATTTAAGTGTTTCTTTCTTTCTTTCTTTTTTGTTTTTGGCTGCCCCAGCATATGAAGTTCCCTGGTCAGGGATCAGATCCGAGCTGCAGTTGCAACCTAAGCCATAGCTGTGGCAATGCCGGATCCTTAAACCACTGTGTTGGGTTGGGGATGGAACCTGCATTCCAGCACTCCCAAGACACTGCCAATCCCATTGCGCCACAGAAGGAACTCCTTAAGTGTTTCTTATATGCAACTCACTGGCAAAACTGTATATTTAGGAGCACTACATAAACGAATTGTGAGATGGAGAGAAAAGACTCAATTGAAAGAGAGAGGAGTTCCCATTGTGGCTTAGCCATTTAAGAACTCAACATGATGTCTGTAACGATGCAGGTTCAATCCCGGGCCTCTCGCAGTGTGTTACCGATCTGGTGTTGCCTCGAGCTGCCGTGTAGGTCACAGATGCAGCTTGGAACTGCTATGGCTGTGGCTGTGGTGTAAGCGGGCAGCTGCAGCTCCAATGTGACCCTAGCCTGGGAACTTCCATATGCCACAGTTGTGGCTGTAAATAGGAGGGGTAAAAAAAAAAGAGCTGTTATCTAGACAAAAACCTAGGGCAACAGGCTAAGGATGGTTAGAGGATCTGGACTCAGATGCTCTCAATAAATCAATGGCCATTTATTAAAATATCTATTATGAAAATGGATCACAGAAGAGAAAATAATAGAATAAGATACACTCCAATTCCTCCTATGAGCAAAAATACTCATTCCTATCATGCGTGTTTTAGAATCAGGGGGCTTGAATTTGGCTCCACCAGGTATATTTCTCTGACATGTTTCTTAATCTCTCTGAGCCTGTCTCTATATCTGCAAAACGGGGTAGTAAAACCTATTTCCACGGAGTTTTACTGAGGACTGAATTAAATGAGACAACATAGGGAAAGTGTCTTTCATTAGATGTCAATAAATGTTACTTCCTTTCTCGTGATATATTGCTGAGAAAGCCACATCTAATAGGTAGTAAATGCAGCAGTCTACCTGGAAAGGGTCTGTCTTCATCACCCCCATGCAAAGGAACTCCTTTATTTTCTGGCATGTACTTCTTGGTAATGGGCAAAGACATCAGCCGGATGTGATGGATGAGTGAACGCCAGGTGTGAGCTCCAGAAAGCACTGGTTCAGGTGGTAATGAGCTGAAAGGTTGAATCACAAAGTAGGCAGTGAGCAAGATTAATCCCAGGGTTATGAGGACCTATAAGGAAAGACAGGAAATGGATTGATAAGTGTCCCAGCAAACAAAATACTTTAACGCCAAGAAAAAAAAAAAAAAACCAGGCAGCATCTTCTATTTCCAATATACTCTAAGAACTAATCCACGTTCATAAACAAGCCATTTACATTCACTCCTGAATGAGAAAACTGTGAGGCCTGCTAGGCTCACCAAGCTTCTATCATAAGGCTATGTCCAGGGGCTATGTCCACCATTCAAAAAATATACAAATATGGTTAATTAGAAATACATAGCTTTCACCTAGGATATTTAACAAAATAGTAGAATTTCCTAATAACACATGGTAACAAAGAGTAAAGGCCAATTTATTCATAGAAAAACCAAGGTTCAATGGTGCAATCAGTCAACAGTAATCTGGGGGAGAATGCTAAAGAATTTGTGTTCCAAGCTATCTCCAAGCAAAAACACACTTTTACCTTGTACACGGCTAGAAGGAGGGGATACTGTGGTGGCCCCCTCTGAGGTTCATTCTTTTCCAGCAGCTGTCTGATAAATTTTTCAATTGCCTTCTCTGACATGCCACACTGATGGCCTGTCTGTCTCACTAAATCCACAGTCTCTGAAAGTTTGTCATAAATGCTGAGCTCATTAGCAGCAAGATCCATGTCTCCTAATACAAAATCCCTGAGAGAGAGAGAAAAAAATAAATGTAAAAAGAAAGATGGTGTCTTTAAATTACTTCCTCCTCAAAGTTACCTCCTTTAGAACAGTCCTTCTTGACCACTTGTGGGGAAGAACCAGTTCTGTTTTTTCCAATCCACTGCAGACCAATTCTTTTGTAAAACACGATGAATATGTAAAGACAACGTTAAGATGCGATACAAATTTTTAAGAGTTTCTTAGCTATGGGCTAGTAACAAATGGTTCCCAAACACTTTGAGGAGCACCTGTCCAGAGCCCAATAAACCCCTAATGGGACTCAGAAACACTAGTGCCATTCAAAATGATTTCTGAAATTAATCACAAGAAACATGTACTGGTAATTTAGCAAAGCAAAAAGAAATGAAAAATGGGAGTTCCCGTTGTGGCTCAGTGGTTAACGAATCCGACTAGGAACCATGAGGTTGCAGGTTCGATCCCTGGCCTTACTCAGTGGGTTGGGGATCCGGCGCTGCCGTGAGCTGTGGTGTAGGTCGCAGACACGGCTCGGATCCTATGTTGCTGTGGCTCTGGCGTAGGCCAGCGGCTACAGCTCTGATTAGACCCCTAGCCTGGGAACCTCCATATGCCGTGGGAGCAGCCCAAGAAAATGGCAAAAAGACAAAAAAAAAAAGAAAAAGAAAAAGAAATGAAAAATGCAAATTGTTGTTGATCAATGATTTCTTTCCTTTCACATCAGATGAACCTTTTTAGCAACACAAGAGGAGGAACCGATCACTGAAGGAAAGATTTACAGAGGAACTTGCTGATATGCTTTGTTCCTGGCAGAGGAAGGATTTCAGACAACACAAAACCACAGCATGGGAGCACGTTAGACATAGCTCGTTGCAGTCCTCATGCTTTTCTGTAAATATTAACTTTAGACAACCAAGGGCATTTTGTTTGAACTGTATATACTTAAAAGACCTAAGATCCATAACTCATTTCAAAATTCAATTTGTGTTCACATAGTGTTTTTGTTTTTTTGCAATGCCCATGGCATGCACAAGTTCTGGGGCCAGGAATCGAACCTGCGCCACAGCAGTGACAATGTCAGATCTTTAACCTGCTAAGCTACCAGAGAACTCCTCATATAGTTACTTTAAATAAAGTTTTTTTTTTTTCTTTTAAGTGCTTTTGCTATGGAACAATGTTTTCTCTTCATTTACAGGAGGAAAAACAGTGCTTGAGGTTTGTGCTCTCTCCTGTTGGTTGTTGTTGTTTTTAAGTAATACAGAGGGTCCTCTTATTTCACATATTTCATCCCCAAGTCCTTCCAGCATCAAAAGGTACTGACATGATACTACTCTAGTTCTTCAGTAAGGAGATGCTGCCACCTGTAGAGCAGAGGATAACAGATACGAAGCTCCAGCAGAGGAGGAAGCCTTGAACCACCACAAGCCAGCACACCCCCCTGCCCAGCCCTTCTTTTTACAGCGCTTCCTAATGACTCTTTCCCGCTGGTGCTCTTCATGACTATTAACTGCTTACTTCACTAGTTCTTCACAGTGTCTGAACATTATTATTTTTTTTTTTTTGGCTGCCCCAAGGCACATGGAGTTCCCCAGCCAGGGATCAGATCCGAACCCATACTTGCCACCTAAGCCACAGCTGCAACAACATTGGATCCTTAACCCACTGTGCCTGGTCAGGGATCAAATCTGCATCCCATCCCTCCCAAGATGCTGCTGATCCTGTTGTACCACAGCAGAAATTCCACATCAATTTTTTTTTTCTTTTTAGGGCCACACCTGTGGCATATGGAAGTTCCCAGGTTAGGGGGTGAATAGGAGCTAGAGCTGCCAGCCTAAACCACAGCCACAACAATGCGGGATCCAAGCTGTGTCTGCGACCTCCATCACAGCTCATAGCAACACTGGATCCCCAACCCACTGAACGACGCCAGGGATTGAAGCGATATCCTCAGGGATCCTAGTCAGGTTCGTTAAATGCTGAGCCATGAAGGGAACTCCCCATTAGAATTTTTCAAAGAATGTTCATACCAAGGCCTCAACCCAAGACAAATTAAATCAGAATCAGACTTCTAATGGTGGATTAACAGGCAGGTAATCTGGACTTTGAGGAGGGGGGAGGAAAGGAGGACCCCACACATCAAAGAGGACACATCCTTTCCCCAAACTCTCTGCTGTTGCTCAAAGTGTTTTTTAAAGATCATACAGTCCTTCATTTCAAGGTTCAGGTAAACTCTATTTTAAAATGCGTATTTTAAACAAAAGATACTGGGACAACTGAATATCCACATGCAACTGAATGAACTTGGCCTCTTATACCATAGACAAAAATTAACTCAAAACAGACCAAAGACCTAAACTTAAAAGTTAAAACTATTAAACTCTTAGAAGAAAACAAAGGGAGCTCTCTTGTGGTGCAGTGGGTTAAAGATCCTGTGCTGTCATTACAGTGGCTTGGTTCACTGTTGTGGCACGGGTTCCATCTGTTGCCCGGGAAGTTCCACATGCTGTGGTTGCAGCCATTAAAAAGAGAGAGAGAGAGAGAAATATTTATAATATTGGATTAGGCAGTGACTTCTTAGATATGACCCCAGAAGTACAAGTAACAAAAGAAAAATAAATTGGACTACACCAAAATTAACAATTTTTGTGCTGCAAATGATACTATCAAGAAAGTAAAATAGGGAGTTCCCATTGTGGCTCAGTGGTAACAAACCCAACTAGTATCCATGAGGATGAGGGTTCAATCCCTGGCTCTGCTCAGTGGGTTAAAGGATCTGGCATTGCCACAAGCTGTGCTATAAGTCGCAGAGGTGGCTTGGATCTGGCAGTGCTGTGGCTGTTGTTTGGGCCGGCAGCTGCAGCTCCAACTCAACTCCTAGCCTGGGAACTTCCACATGCCACAAGTACGGCACTAAAAAGACAAAAAAAAAAAAAAAAAAAAGAGGAGAGAGAGAGAAGAAGAAGAAGAAGAAAGCAAACTACCACTTACAGAATGGGGGGAAATATTTGCAAATCATATATCTGATAAGGGATTGGTATTCAGAGTTCATGAAGAATTCTTACATATCAATTGCAAAAAGACAAAAAACCCAACTAAAAATGAGCAAAGTATGTGAATAGGTATTTCTCCAAAGAAGATAATACGAATTGCCAACAAACTCATGAAAAGATGTTTAACGTCATCAGCCATCAAGGAAATGTAAATCAAAACCAAAACAAGATACCACTGGGATGGCTATAATCAAAAAGTCAGATAATGACAAGTGCTGGCAAAGGAACTCTTGAACACTACCGGTGACAATGTAAAATGGTGCAGCTGGAGTTCCTGTCGTGGCGCAGTGGTTAATGAATCTGACTAGGAACCATGAGGTTGCGGGTTCGGTCCCTGCCCTTGCTCAGTGGGTTAACGATCCGGCGTTGCTGTGAGCTGTGGTGTAGGTTGCAGACGTGGCTCGGATCCCGCGTTGCTGTGGCTCTGGCTTAGGCCGGTGGCTACAGCTCCGATTTGACTCCTAGCCTGGGAACCTCCATATGCCGCGGGAGCGGCCCAAGAAATAGCAACAACAACAACAACAACAATAACAACAACAACAAAAAGACAAAAAAAAAATGGTGCAGCTGCTTTGAAAAAGAGTTTGGTAGTTCCTCAAAGACTAAAATACGGAGTTACCATACGACCCAGCAATTTCACTTGTAAGTAGCTAGTTTTTAGCATATTCACAAAGTTGTGCAACTATCACCAGTTTAGTTTTGAACATTTTTTGTCACTCTAGAAAGAAATCCTGTATCTATTAATAAGTCATTCCCCACCTCCTCCCTACCTCCTCCCCGAGGCAACTGCTAATTAATCTACTTTGTCTCTGTAGATTTGTCTATCCTTGAATTTTCATATAAATGCAGTTGTGTAATATGTAGTCTTTCATGACTGTCTTCTTTCACTTAGCATAATGTTTTCAAGGTTCGTCTATGTAGTAGCATGTATTATTACTTTACTCCTCTTTATTATCCAATAATATTCCACTGTATGGATATTATTGATATTCATTTTGTTTATCCATTCAGGGACATAGGGTGACTTCCATTTTTGAGCTTTTTTTTTTTGTCTTTTTAGGGCCACACTGGTGGCATATGGAGGTTCCCAGGCTAGGGGTCTAATAGGAGCTATAGCCACCAGCTTACACCACAGCCACAGCCACACAGGATCTGAGCCGCATCTGTGACCTACACCACAGCTCACAGCAATGCTGGATCCTTAACCTACTGAGCGAGGCCAGGGATTGAACCCATAAGCTCACGGTTACTAGTCGGGTTCGTTAACCACTGAGACACGATGGGAACTCCTTGAGCTATTTTGAATAATGCTGCTTAAATGTTTCCGTACAAGCTTTTGTGTGAATATTTGTTTTAGATTACTTGCCACTGGTTAGATCAGTTGTTCTCAACTGGGAGCAATTCTGCTCCCGGGGAAGATATTTGGAAAGTCTGGAGATATTTGTGATGGTCACACCCGAGGGGTACTACTGGCATCTTGTGGATATGATATAAATTACACAACAACAACAAAATCTTGCCCTTTTAGGTCATCCTTGCAGAGCAGCTTCCTTGCTGCAATCTACTGAAAGTCAATCCCCAACATGTGGGTCTGTTAAAAAACAAAAACTTGTCCCTTAAAAAAAAAAAATCAAACACAAAGTCATGGCTAAGCATCAAGTATGAGGGGACAGAGTGAAATCAGCTGAAGCTTGATGGCAATCCCTTTACCTCCAGAAAGAATGTCCAACTCTGGCAGAAATGAGCTTTGCCCCAGAGAAGAGTTCCGACCGGTAAGCTTGACTCGTTTAACAGTGGCTTCTACCTGCAAGGGCACAGGCAGAATCACTAGCAGTTATAAAAACCACGGTATCATGCGCCACCCAGCATATACTGAATTGCCAGAACCTTGGAAGTGGGAACCAGATGCAGAAGTTTTCAAACCTCTTCCCTGCTGACTGCAGGCACACCCCCAATTAGGAGACACTGCTGCAGAAGAGCAGTTCTCAACTAGGGGTGATCCTGCTCCCCATGGAACATGGGGCAATTTTTGGTCATCAAAACTGGAGGGGTACTCAGCATTTTCCAATTTTTTTTTTCTTTTCCATGCGAACTTCAAAGTTCCAAGAAGTAGAAAAAGAAAGGGAACAGGCAGGAAAATCCAGGACTTCTCTTCTCTCTCAGAGTCGCAACTAATATCCTGCAGCAAGTCTCCTAGCCTATATTTACTTCTGATCTTAAACAAAAGAATCTGTGTAACAGAAGGCTACCATTCTTAGTGGGGGTGGGCTGGGGAGGACACATGTTAGTGCACCTGGCAATAGACTGTGAATGATGTATTTTTCTCCAAATAAAGTTATACATAAACACACACGCACAAACTGTAGGGGGCACCTAATAGGTAAAGACTAAAAAACATCTTACAGTGCACAGGACAGCACCCCATAATAAAGAACAGTCTGCTCAAAGTGTTAAGAGTGCTAAGGTTAAGAAATCCTGCTTTCAAGAGGCCTGGGGGAGGTAAGCCAGGTGGCCATTCATTTCTGAAGGATTACTTCAGGAGGCAGCTGACAGCTCTGATGACAGCTTCTGCACCACTCCTTCTGGGTCTGTCTAGGAAAACACAGGATAGAGGCATAGCTGATAAAATAACCCTGATAGAATTTATTGATAAAAATGTTTAAAGCAAAAAACAAGGTCAAAGATCAGACAAAATGTAAACCTCTCCTTTACCCCGTTTAATACAGAATTCCTCTATTGATATAAACATGTCCTAAACACTGATATGACATTGCCCTGGACATAAACAGCTGTGACAGCCAGGCAACTCTAAGATGCAATACTGGCTCATCTAGTTAAAACATAAAAGGGGAAACACTCAGAAAGCATGTTTCAAAAGCCCATCTAAATATGTCCCAGTCTTCAACAGTGGGAGGAATATCCAGAGTATGCAATATTTAATTTCTTTCCCCTACTAGGTTCTTTAGTATTATGCTAGCCATGTAGTATGATACTCCTTTACTGTTACAAATATATTCCATTCTAATTTATCAATGATTCCCACAAACTGAAGATATTTTCTACTAAAGGGGGGAAAATGTGATCTTTGGGTTGTAATAAAAACCACTAAGAAAAAACAAACTTCACATTTAAAGGAAAGATAACTGATAAAACATTAAAATGATATGATTTAAAAGAAGAGCAATTTAGGAGTTCCCATTGTGGCTCAGCAGTAATGAACCCGACTAGTATCCATGAGGACATGGGTTCGATTCCTGGCCCTGCTCAGTGGGTTAAGGGTCCAGTGTTACTGTGAGCTGTGGTGTAGGTCACAGACGTGGCTCAGATATGGTGTTGCTGTGGCTGTGGTGTAGGCCAGCACTACAGCTCTGATTCCCCCTAGCCTGGGAACTTTCATATCCCACCCTAAAAAGTACAAAAAAAAAAAAAAGCAATTTAAAACTATAACAAGTGTTTTACTATTCGCAATAGCCAAGACATGGAAACAAGCTAAATGTCCATCGACAGAGGAGTGGATCAAGATGATGTGGTATATATACACAATGGAATATTACTCAGCCATTAAAAGGAATGAAATAACGGCATTTTTAGCAACATGGATGGACCTAGAAATTACCATGCTAAGTGACGTCAGTCAGACAATGAGACACCAACATCAAATGCTTTCACTGACACGTGGAATCTGATAACAGGACAGAATGAACTTCTTTGCAGAACAGATACTGACTCACAGACTCTGAAAAACTTATGGTTTCCAAAGGAAATAGTTTGGGGGGTGAGGGGATGCACTGGGGGTGTGGGATGGAAATCCTATAAAATTGGATTGTGATGATCATTGTACAACTATAAATGTAATAAATTCATTGAGTAATAAAAAAATAAAACTATAATAAGTGCTTTAAATTTACAGTTGAAGTTATTCTTTTTTGTACTCATCATCACTTGAATTTAATATTCCTCTTTCTGGACATCTCTGCCCACTGAGACTTAGAAATCTGGTATTTTCTTTGCTCTCTAAAAATACTCCTTTTGTTTTTCTCTCAACTTTTTTTTTTTGAAAAAAATTCAAACCTCCAGAAAATCTGAAACAGTAATCAACACTTGTCTATCCTTCACTTAGATTCACCAATCATTACCAAACATTTGGCCATATTTGCTTTCTCTCTTTTTTTAACAGAACTATTTCAAAGTTAGTTGCAACACATCATGAAATCACTTTTTTTATTTTTTGCTTTTTAGGGCCACACCTGTGGCACATGGAGGTTCCAGGGCAGGGGTCAAATCAGAGCTGCAGCTGCTGGCCTACACCACAGCCACATCAATACCAGTTCCTTAACTCACTGACCAAGATCAGGGACTGAAGCTGCATCCTCATGGATACCAGTTGGGTTCATTACCACTCAGCAACAACGGGAACTCCATGAAATCGCTTTTAAATGTTTCAGCATGTATTCTCTAAGAATATTATTTTATATATCCATAGCATCGTTACTACACCTATTAATAATTCTCCATTATCTAATATCCACAGACAACTTAAAAAAAAATGGGGGGGGAGTTCCCGTCGTGGCGCAGTGGTTAACGAATCCGACTAGGAACCATGAGGTTGCGGGTTCCGTCCCTGCCCTTGCTCAGTGGGTTAACGATCCAGCATTGCCGTGAGGTGTGGTGTAGGTTGCAGACACGGCTCGGATCCTGCGTTGCTGTGGCTCTGGTGTAGGCCAGGGGCTACAGCTCCGATTCAACCCCTAGCCTGGGAACCTCCATATGCCGCGGGAGCGGCCCAAGAAAAAGCAACAACAACAACAACAACAAAAAAAAAAGGGGGGGGGGAAGGCCATATAGCTTTTTAGAAATCTGGAATCTGGAGTTCCCATTGTGGCTTAACAGGTTAAGAACCCTAATGCAGGTCCTATACTTGGCCTCCATTAGTGCGTCAGGGATCCGTTGTTACCACAAGCTGTGGTGTAGCCCACAGATATGGCTTGGATCTTGAGTTGCTGTGGCAGTGGTGTAGGCTGGCAACTGCAGCTCTGACTGGACCCCTAGCCCAGGTACTTCCATATGCCATGAGTGCAGCCCTAAAATAAAAAGAAAATTTTTAAAAAGGAAATCTAGAATCCAATCAATGATAACACATCACAGTTAACTGTTGTCTATCTTCGCTCTACTTAAATCTACAACAGGAGCTAGGTTTGGTGGGGGGGGGGGTGGTGTCTTTTTTGTTTGTTTAAGATTTAGTCTTTTATGACATTAACGTATTTGAAGCAGGAAACCCCACATTTTAAAATTTATCTCTAATCTGCTATCTTCACCTTTTCTAGTTTATACCATTCAAAAAAAATTTCTCTCTAGATTTCTAGAGCTCATACTCTCCCTCCCTTTGAAGCCAAGCTCCTTTCGAAAAAAAGTATCACTTCATCTTTCTCAGATCTCCATTTGTTTCTGTCCCCCTCATGCCACCAATACTGTTCTAACATTACCAAAGGCTTTCTAGTGCCAAGTCCAAAGGACGTTTTTTCAGCTATCACCTTATCTCACTTCTCTGCAGCGGCTGCCATTTGTACCCATTATCTCCCTCAAGTGCTCTCAACCTTGGCATAATTCTCTTGTTCTCAGAGTCTATGTCCCTGAATGCTGTTATTCATCACAGTTGTCCTTGACCTTTTCATTCCTTCCATGGCTTTAACCACAAGCTATTAGTGACTCCCAGATCTCTTCTCCAGTCTAGACAACTATCTGAAACTTAAGACTCATCCGTATACCTTCCTACCAGACCACTTGGCCCAAATTTCCTGGCCCTATATGTAATGTGTCCATAACTGATACTCTTTTTCCCCTGCAAACCACCTCCTATATTTCTTCTTTTATTTTTTATTTTTTTTCATTTATTTGCTTTTTTTTTTTTTTTGGTCTTTTTTGCTATTTCTTGGGCCGCTCTCACGGCATATGGAGGTTCCCAGGCTAGGGGTCGAATCGGAGCTGTAGCTGCCAGCCTACGCCAGAGCCACAGCAACGCGGGATCCGAGCTGCGTCTGTAACATACACCACAGCTCACGGCAACGCCGGATCGTTAACCCACTGAGCAAGGGCAGGGACCGAACCTACAACCTCATGGTTCCTAGTCGGATTCGTTAACCACTGCGCCACGACAGGAACTCCTTTATTTGCTTTAAAAAAAATTTTTTTTTTTTTAGGGCCGCACCCTCGGCATATGGAGGTTCCCAGGCTAGGGGTCCAATTGGAGCTACAGCTGCCAGCCAGTACCACAGCTCACTGCAATGCCAGATCCTTAGCCCACTAAGGCCAGGGATCGAACCCACAACTGCATGGTTCCTAGTCAAATCGCTTCTGCTGCGATATAATGGGAACTCCTGTATTCCTTCTCTTAATTAATGGGAACACCAGTTCTCCAAATTTAAAAACTTCCTCATCCCCACCAATGAACCAATCACCATATCCTCAATTCTGCATCCTGTATACTTCACACATTCATCACCTTCTCTTTAGCACTACACTAATGGCAGTCAAGGCCCTCACCATCTCTCCCAAAGACCGTCACAGAGAGATATTTAATCACTATACTTCCAATCCTCCGTCTCCTGTCTGATCCACCCCCTACAAGTTATTTTTCTAAAACACAAATTGGTTCACATTGCTCATCTATTTTAAGCCCCTTCCTTGATCCCTCATATAATGCTGGGGGACAATTTAGCATGGTGGCTAAGAACATAGGCACTGGAGTTAGAAAAAGCTGGATGTGAATGCTAGATTCTTCATCTATTAAACAGAGACACTGTTTAACCTAAGCCTCAGAGTTTTCATTTATAAAATCAGGACAACTGTGTCCTTCCAACAATGTTGTTAAGAGATTATAAATTGGTAATATCTAAAACATTTGTCTCAATACCCAAATTAATTGCTTAATAGTTGTTATAAGATGAAATCCAAATTACTTAGCATGGCCCTTTATGATCTGGTTACTGCCTACCTGTTCAGTCTCATTTCCCATTCCTCTCTCCCATTCATCATTGCCATACTATTTCATATCACTTTGGTTTTTTTACACATTTCCTTGGCCTGCAAAACCTAGCTCCCAGTGTTTTGCCCAATGAGTAAACTCTAGTCCAAACTTGATTCTGCCCTTTGAACCTTAAACACAACTCTATCACTTTGTATTACAGATATTTTGTTTCCCTCTCATACTAAATTGTTTCTTTCTTTCCCCCCTTTTTTTTTTTTTTTGCTTTTTAAGCCCACACCGGAGGCATATGGAGGTTTCCAGGCTAGGGGTCAAATCGGAGCTACAGCAACACAGGATCCGCGACCTACTCCACAGCTTACGGCAACTCCAGATCTTTAACCCAAGGAGTGAGGCCAGGGATCGAACCTGAAACCTCATGGTTCCTAGTCAGATTCATTTCCACTGCGCCACAACGGGAACTCCCTAAACTGTTTCTTGAAAGCGGAGATAAGTGGAGAAAATAATACATACAACCTAATAACATACATGGAAATTCACCTCAGAGACGTGAAATCTTATCAATGTCTGTTGAACAAACTTATAGAAAGGACCTAAAATGATCATTCTGTTCCCAAATGAATTTAATGTAACTAATGGTTTATTTATTTTATTTCTTATCATTATTTAAAAAAATACATCAAGCTAATAAGAGTTTACGTGAACTGGTTAGGACCTTCACACTTGGACATTTTTTTGGTGGGAGTTTTAGAACAGCTGTGGAAGAACATGGATTCAACTGGGTCCCCAAAATTGTTTTGGTCCAAAGCAGAAAGATAAGAAAAAATAGGGCCTATAGTACTCAAGGTGGCCGATGTAAACGTCAGTCAAAACGTCAATCAAAACGTCAATGTAGCAAAGCATTAAGGGAGAGATGCCATAAAGATTCCACCATGGGAACAATCAAATTGAG
Organism: Phacochoerus africanus; assembly: GCF_016906955.1. Lineage (NCBI taxonomy): Eukaryota > Metazoa > Chordata > Mammalia > Artiodactyla > Suidae > Phacochoerus > Phacochoerus africanus. The sequence continues at coordinate 33,769,614 of NC_062552.1, read as the reverse complement.
CAAACAGAAAACGTGAGAATAGTAAGTATCTGGGAATAGTCCCTATTATAAGGAGATGGCCAAATACTTTAAAAGAAATACACTAGCCAATACCAAAACTATGTAGGCAAGAAAAAGTGTGGCCTGCAGGCTTAGTGGTCTTAAAACACTAAGTAACATGAGGCAGGCGAATCTCCTTGTTCTAAAAGGTGATTATTAACAGCTCATTTACTCGGGTCAATAAGTTATATTTCTTCCTGAAATCCGAGATGCTATGTTTATCATATATGTACCTAGTCCACATTAAAAAAAAAATCCTTTCCTAACAATTATTAGAAAAAGATGTTTTAGGAATTCCCGTTGTGGCTCAGGGGTAACGAACCCGACTAGTATCCGTGAGGACCGGTTCGATCCCCGGCCTCACTTAGCGGGTTAAGGATCCAGCGTCACAGTGAGCTGCCATGTAGGTCTCAGACGCGGCTGGGATCCCGCATTTTTGTGGCTGTTGTGTAGGCTGGCAGCTGCAGCTCCGATTCGACCCCCAGCCTGGGAAATTCTATATGGTGCAGGGGCAGCCCTAAAAAGACCAAAGAAAGAAAGAAAAAGATGTTTCGGATGGAAGGCGAGGAATTTACTCGCATTATATTTTTTTTAATTAGAAAAATTTCAAAAAGGCAGCAAAATCTAGACTTCGCTAGCATTGTTGTGTTGGAAACTGCCGTGAGGCCTGCGAAACAAATTTAATCACAGTCGAACCTGCTTTGCTCTCCTCGGCAGAGACATGTTAAAAAAGGAGTCGACCGGGGGGGCGTTGGTAGGGTATGCTGTCAGTCCGCAAAACGCCAGAGGCTCAGAAAAGGGAAATGCCATTCACTACACAGGAATAGCACTGGCTGCGAAGGGTGGGCTGCACGAGGATGTTATACACGGGTGCAGCGGCGAGGCTGTCACGGAGCTTCCTCCCCCCTCCCGGCCTCGGGCCCCAGTCACTCACATGCGGGGACCGTGCCCCCTCGGGCTCCTCCCGCCTCGGGGACAGCAAGCCGCCGGGCGTGAAGAAGCCGACAACTTCCTGCTCCCGGGCGCGTAACCCGGAAGCAATTCCCACGCCAGCGCCGAGGCTGCGGTCCTTTTTCCTGCCCCGCCCTTCCGCCAGAAGCTAAACGCGCGAAGCCTCGGAGTGCACGGGAGGGAACTCCCGCGACGTCTGGCGAGTACGCCTTCTTGCTCCCCCTGGCGTCCGGTTCTTCCTCTGAATTCGGTCCTTTTCAGTCCTTGCTAGGGCCTTTCCTTCGCTAACACACACTTCATACCTCAACTGATTCATTCAATGGGTATTTGCTGATCCTCTTACTACCTGCCTGGCACCGTGTTAGGCATTAAGAGGTGGGATTGGGAAGGATACGTAAATGGTGAGCAGGCCCTTACTCTTGTGACCTAAAAGAAAGACAAGCAAATAAATCGCTCACATGTACATATGGCCCACTCATAATGTTTATTGAGAATGTACTCTGTGCCAGACGTTACAGAGGTTTTTAGAGGTTCCCTTGTGGCTCAGCGGGTTAAGGAGCCAGCATTGTCACTGCAGCTGCTCCGATTGCTGCTGTGGTGCAGGTCGATCTCTGGCCCAGGAACTTCCATATGCCAGAGGTCTGGCCAAAAAGGGGGGGAAAAAAAGACTATATCATGAAACCACTTCAGCAATTCTCATTTACTCTCATACCAACCAGCTGAGGTTTATGGAAAGGTTAAACTGCTCAAGATTACACTGGAAGCTCCCTTTGTTCAGGTTCTGGTCTGGAATAGGCTCTATGTGAATGCTGAACTGAACTGGAAGAGGCCAAGTTCTAACATGTTAGAGCTGTTAACAGTCTACTGGGTGAGAACAAAATTTGACACAAGCAGTTAGACAACGATGGAAGGGGACACCAAATTAAAGACCAAGAAGAGAGAAGGGGAGAGAGTCTACTGTAGATAGAGTGGAGAGGTTTTCTGAAGAAGCTGGAACAAGGGCATGGACAAGGTTTGGGAAAGCATTACAAGGAGAAAGGCCATCTTGGGCAGAGGTCTGGAAGTGAGAAGACTGTTGCCACATTTAAGGCTTGGATAATAAAATAGGAAATCCAGCTGGAGAAGTCAGGGGTCAATGGTGAAGGTCCTTCAAGTTCAGACCAAGTGATTTGGGACTTTAACAAGCAAAGGGAAAGCATCTAATACTTTGTGGCAATATCTTGTAGCGTTTTGGGAGGAAGGCTTTTGTGATTGTGTGTGTGTGTGTGTGATAGATTAGTGGGGGAAAGCCAAAAAGCAGAGAATGCAGGAAAAGGGCTCTTGAAATAATCCCGGTGTTAAAGGTCTGAAACAGCAGTGGGAATGGGAACGGAGGGATACAATTTGGAGATGTTTGGAAAAAAAGAATTGATGGGTCTTGATAATGTGTCGCTTGAAGGGAGCAGAGAGAAAAAGAATGACCTTCATGTTTCCAGCTTGAAAAATGATGTTTCTGTAAAAGTCTATAATTTCCTTTTCAATAAAGGGCGTTTAGGGAGTTCCCTGGTGGCCTAGTGGTTAAGGATCTGGTGTTGTCTCTGCTGTGGCTCAGGTATCTGCTGTGGCTTGGGTTAAATTCCTGGCCTGGGAAAAATCTGGTCAATCCTCAAAGGTATATTTTTATAAAGCAGCTTATAAAGTAAGGAGGCAGTGCCTATTAATTCTTCACAGTGATTGGTTTATAGTATTAGAGTTTTCTTAGTGATAGAAAATGGGTTAAAAGTGGTTACCTCAGAGTTCCCATTGTGGCTCAGCAGGTTAAGAACCCAACTCCTATCCATGAGGATGTGGGTTTGACCTCTGGGCTCCTTCAGTGGGTTAAGAATCCGATGTTGCCACAAGCTGTGGTGTAGGCTGCAGATGCTGCTTTGATCTGGCATTGTTGTGCCAGTGGTGTAGGCCAGCAGCAGCAACTCCACCCCTCGCCTGGGAACTTCCATATGCCGGCGGCCCTAAAAAGAAAAAAAAGTGGTTACCCATATTAATTTTGGGGAACAGTTTCATTTATGATTTTCAGAGAAAGAAGAACAAGAAGTGGCCCAAGTTAAGTTTTGCTTATTTTAAGAATCATCTAGGAGTTCCTGTTGTGGCTCAGTGGAAAGGAATCTAAGATCTATGAGGATGCAGGCTTGATCCCTGGCCTTGCTCAGTGGGTTAAGTATATAGCATTGCCATGAGCGACTCAGATCTGGCATTGCTACGGCTGGGGTGTAGGCCAGCGGCTACAGCTCTGATTCGACCCCTAGCCTGGGAACCTTCATATGCCACGGATGCAGCCCTAAAAAAGAAGAAAGAGAAAGAAAGAAAGAAAGAAAGAAAGAAAGAAAGAAAGAAAGAAAGAAAGAATTCTAAATTAAATTTTATTTGTATGACCTGACTAGTTTGTCTGCTCAGGGAATTTTCAAGTCTGGGCTCCATTTGTGATTGATTTTTAACAATGGGAAAGTACACAATAGTGCTTAAGTGGATGCCTGGCACAAAGTAAGCATTCATTTAACTATCATTATTAAGAGATGTGCAAAACATTTACAATATGTTTATTAACCCCATTTCTTTCTTGTCCTCCCTCTAAACCTCCTGGAATTGCCTCTACTTTGCTTCTCTTTGATCATGAGCAAACCCTCCTTACAACCTTGGGGCACCATCTATCTCATACACGGCTGTTCTAGGCCTTGCTTTAGCCCTGATTTATTTGATCTTCATTCTCCTCTTTCTCCTTTTCCTTATCTCTCATTTTTTTCCCCAGCCCTCTCCCCTTTCCCCAGGCGCTTTGCCTTTGGAAGTCTAGAAGCTCTGATTTGCTGCATGGTCATGGACAAATTAACAAGTCATTTACTGCTGAGTCTGTTTTCAGATCTGAAAAATGGCAGTAACAACATAACTTTTTATAAGACTGTTGGAGTTCCCAACATGGCTTAGTGGTTAACAAATCCAACTAGGAACCATGAGGTTGCAGGTTCAATCCCTGACCTTGCTCAGTGGGTTAAGGATCCAGCGTTGCGGGGAGCTATGGTATAAGTCACAGATGCAGCTTGGATCTGGCGATGCTGTGGCTTGGATGTAAGCCGGCAGCTACAGCTCCGATTTGACCCCTAGCCTGGGAACCTCCATATGCCGCGGGTGCGGCCCTAGAAAAGGCAAAAAGACAAAAAAAATATATATATATATATATATAAAAGACTGTTTGCGGAGTAGGTAAGATAATAATGTTCAAGCGCTATGTAAACGTACAGCACCTTACAAGCTTTAGTTTTTGGCATCTCTCAACTCTATTCCCTTCCATTCACTTCCGCTCTTTCCGTCTCTGCTCAATGTGGGACTAAGAAAATCTTCGAATTGAAAATGAGCATTTAATTCCCACAGAAGTGCAGATTTGCTGGTGTTCACTCCTTCCACGCCTAAACAAACCAATCAGAGCGTTCGGAGAGTGGCGCGGTGTTTCTCCGCTTGGAGACCATCTCTGACAGAGCTTGCACTTTTCTCCGTCTGCGCCGGACCGTTTGTTTTCACATCGCACCTCAGATTCCCGACCTTGGAGGTGGAGGTCTTTCCTCTTCCTTGTCTCAAGCCCCCGAAGATCTTGGCGTCGCTAGACCTGAACCACGGGAACCGGAAGTGTGTGCAGCAGCCTCGGGTCTCCCGGGAGTCGATGCCGGAAGTAGCGATTGCAACGGCAGGACTCCGCTAGCTTCACTATGGCGGCTATCCCTCCAGACTCCTGGCAGCCCCCCAACGTATACTTGGAGACCAGGTGAGGGTCCAGCCCCTGGGGCTGGGCTGGCGGAAGCGACGCGGATCCCAAGCTTAGCCGCGGGGGTCGGTTTCGGCGCGCTCCATCTGGAGGCGGACCTCCTCGGGGAGCCGCGGCTGTGAGGACCACCTGAGGGCTGAGTGGGAACCGCGGCTGCCGGCGTTGGAGCCCCGCACCGACTCACGCTGGAATCTTAGCCACAGCGGCAGTACTGCCCTCTTCCCACCCCTCGATTCCTCTATTCATTCATTCAGCACGCGTGTATTGAATCTACAGGCCGGGGACGTAGGATCTGAGAATCATAGGTGGATGATACACACAGCCTTGCCTTTAGAAGCTTATAGTGTAGTGAGGAGACACGTGTAAATATTAACGTTGTAAGTAACAATTGTATAAACAAATTATTAGGAGAACACCGGAAGAAGCACATTTATTTACTCCTATCAAAGAGTGATAATATTGACCACCAGCTAGGCCCATGCCCCTGATGTGTAGCATCATATTTAGTTTAAATCTCTGAGTAACTTAAATCACGTAGGTGCCATTCCACCGTCTCTCCATTTTTAGCAGGAGAAATTCCGTGATTTAAAGAGTGAATGGGAGTCCCCGTCGTGGCTCAGCGGAAACGAATCTGACTAGGAACCATGAGGTTTCTGGTTCGATCCCGGGCCTTGCTCAGTGGGTTAAGGATCTGGTGTTGGTGTGAGCTGTGGTGTAGGTCGCAGACGCGGCTTGGATCCCGCGTTGCTGTGGCTGTGGCCTAGGCCAGTGGCTGCAGCTCGGATTAGACCCTTAGTCTGGGAACCTTCACATGCCAGCGGGTGCGGCCCTAAAAAAAAAAGACAAAAAAAAATACAGAGTAAATGATTTGATTAAACCCATGTAGCTAGAAAGTAGGGGAACCTCACTTGGAGCCTGGTCTGTTTATCTCCAGTGTTGGGTTCTTTAGCACCATTCATTCCATTGCCTCTTTGGAAAAAGTTAAAAATGATCTTTCCAAAGTAGGACTAATAACTTTTAAGTAACTACTTATTGCTACAAGAGTGTAAAATTAAAATTTTGTAGATGCTTTTTTTCATTTGGCCTTTGCCTACCTTTCTTGCTACCTCTGCCATTCTTATATCAGTAGGCAAAGTCAGCTATCCTCTCTATCGCTTTCTTGCCCAGGCTGATTTCCACAGAGAACAATTCTCTCAGATGCTGCTTTTGCCCCCTGGCCATCTTCCCCACCTTCTTATATAGGAAAATTCTCCTTTTTCAGGCCTCAACTTGGAGGTATGCAATTTTTTTTCTCCTTTTAGGACCTCACATGCAGCATATGGAAGCTCCCGGGCTAGGGGTTGAATCAGAGCCACAGCTGCCGGCCTACGCCACAGCCACAGCAACACCGATCTGAGCCGTGTCTTCGACCTACACTGTAGCTCACAGCAACGCTGGATCCTTAACCCACTGAGCGCGGCCAGGGGTTGAATCCGTATCCTCATGGATACATGTCAGCTTGGTTACTGCTGAGCCACAATGGGAATTCCTCCATTACATTTTTTTATGATAGTAATTTATGTGGCTCAGAAATACAGAAGTTTAAAAAAGGTATTCACTTGGAGTTTTCACTGTGGTGCAGTGGGATCGGTGGCATCTCTGGAGTGCTGGGAAACAACGTTTGATCCCTGGCCCAGCATGGTGGGTTAAGGATGAAGCATTGGTACAGTTGCAGTGTAGGTTGCACTGCAGCTTGGATCTGATCCCTGGCCTGGAAACTCCATGTGTGTGGGGTGGGGGTGGCAAAAAGAAAAAAAAAAGAAGATAGTCATTGAAAACCTTACTGTATCTCATTTACCTAGTTTCTACCTCTACCCAGAAGCTTACTTATGTATAAGTAAAAATGAATTCCCAATATTTTGATGTTCAACCTAAAAAAATTACAAATTAAATGTAAGACTTGTTTTCCCCCTAATTTAGGGGTTGGTTATACCAGTTTCCAGTGATCAGCCATTTTTTGTGTATAAGGTGTTGGAAATTTTAGTTGTCCACAGTTATTTTGCTTAAAAGAAGTACCAGAAGACACTGCATGTTTTACTCAAAGGAGATATCTGTGTTTGTGTTATTTTGCATTGTGTCGTTTTCCTTTACTGAGCATGGAATCCCATGTTTGTTTGTCTTTTTAGGGCTGTACCTGTGGCATATGGAGGTTCCCAGGCTAGGGGTCCAATCAGAGCTGTAGCTGCCAGCCTACACCATAGCCACAGCAACGTCAGATCTGAGCCTCATCTGTGACCTACACCACAGCTCATGGCACAGTGGATCCTTAACCCACTGAGTGAGGCCAGGGATCAAACCAGTGTCCTCATGGATGCTAGTCAGATTTGTTTCCACAGAGCCACCATAGGAACTCCAGAATCCTATGTTTTATGACAATTTTATGACTTATAAGCTTGGAAATGAAGAGTCCTGGATCAGTCCCATAATGTTTTTGTCTGCTGTGACCTTGTACTTGACCAGAGCTTTACTCTCTCCCCCTGCAGCATGGGGATCATTGTGCTGGAGCTGTACTGGAAGCATGCTCCAAAGACCTGTAAGAACTTCGCTGAATTGGCTCGTCGAGGTTACTACAATGGTACCAAATTCCACAGAATCATCAAAGACTTTATGATCCAGGGAGGTGACCCAACAGGAACAGGTACAGTTAAATCGACATTAGTTTTAGTTCCTTCCTTCCCTCCCTCCCTTCCTTCATTTCTTCCTTTTTTTTTCTCTTTCATGGCTGCAAACGTGGTATATGGAAGTTTTCAGGTCAGAGACTGAATCCCAGCTGCAGCTGCCATCTATGCCACAGCTGTAGCCACACCAGATCCTTAACCCACTGTGCCAGGCTGGGGATCAAACCCACACCTCTGCAGCATCCTGAGCTGCTGCAATAAGGTTCTTAACTGTGCTGCAGCGGGAACTCCCAATATTTTATTTATTTTTATTTATTTATATTTTTTATTTTTTTGTCTTTTTGCTATTTCTTTGGGCCGCACCCGCGGCATATGGAGGTTCCCAAGCTAGGGGTCGAATCGGAGCTGTAGCCACCGGCCTACGCCAGAGCCACAGCAACGCGGGATCTGAGCCGCATCTGCAACCTACACCACAGCTCACGGCAATGCCGGATCGTTAACCCACTGAGCAAGGGCAGGGACCGAACCCGCAACCTCATGGTTCCTAGTCGGATTCGTTAACCACTGCGCCACGACAGGAACTCCGGAACTCCCAATGTTAATTTCTGAAGTCTCATCCTGTCATAACTGGGTATAAGGCAGTCAGGGCTCTCTTCCACATACTAGGGACTAGGTTTGTTGACTGTGGTGGCTACTCCTGCCCTTGCCAGCACATGTTCCCAAACACATGTAGAATTGACCAGAAACCAGTCTTGACTCCTGGGCTTTATGGAGTTTCTCATAACTTCCATGTATTGCTTACTAAGAGCAAGTAATATTTGCTGGAATTATAATAATGCAGACTAGTCTGGATAATCAGAAGTGAAGAAGGACATTTGCAGTGTTTTGAGGAAAAGAAAATAGGTTCTTTTTTTTTTTGGTCTTTTTGCCATTTCTTGGGCCGCTCCCGCGGCATATGGAGGTTCCCAGGCTAGGGGTCAAATCGGAGCTGTAGCTGCCGGCCTACACTACAGCCACAGCAATGCCAGATCCGAGCCGCATCTGCAACCTACACCACAGTTCACGGCAACACTGGATCCTTAACCCACTGAGAAGGCCAGGGATCAAACCCGCAACCTCATGGTTCTTAGTCAGATTCGTTAACCACTGAACCACGACAGGAACTCCAGGTTCTTTGATTTATGCATTTAACAAATATTGAGCACTTTCTTTTTATCATGTATTTTTCTGAGCTCTAGGTATATGGCTGTGAATAAAGGAAGAAAAAAAAAAAACTTCCTGGTCTCAGTAAAACAGGAAAAGGATGCGGTTTTAGTAGAAAGATCAGGGAAGTCCTCTCTGAGATGATGTGATTGGAGAGGGATCTGAATGAAGTGAGGGGGTGAACCTCGTGACTGAGAGAAGAACATTCCCAGTAGAGGGAAGAGGCTTTCAGAGGCCATGCGGCAGGAGCCTAGGTAGGAGATTATGTAGGACCTTGTAGAACATGGCGGAGACTTTGGGTTTTATTCTGAATAAGATGGAAGCCATTGGAAGGTGTTAAGCAAAGGAGTGACATGATCTGACTTAGCTTTAAAAAGATCACTCTGGGGAAGTTCCCATTGTGGCTCAGCGGGTTATAAACCCGACTAGTATCCATGAGGAAGCAGGTTCGATCCCTGGCATTGTTCACTGGGTTAAGGATCCAGGGTTGCCTCAAGCGGGTGGCGTAGGCCAACAACTGCAACTTCAATTCAACCCCTAGCCTGGAAACTTCCTTTGCTGTGAGTACCGCCCTAAAAAAAAAAAAAAAAAAGATCTCTTGGGGAGTTCCCTTCCTGCTATGGCCACAGCAGGTTAAGGATCTGACTTCAGTGGCTCAGGCTGCTGCAGAGGTGTGGGTGTGAAAGAAAGAGATGGTGAAGGTTGACTTCAAGCTTCTTGACTTGAATTTAATAAAATGAAAAGGCTGAGGAGCATGTTTGAAGGAGGAACATCAAGAATTTGATTTTGTTATTCTTAACCATGTTATTCTATAAAAAGCTGCACTATGTCCTAAGGATAACCACTTTGATATTACTAAGAAGATAATCATGTTATTGCCTATGCCTGTCACTGCCCACTAATCCTGTCATCTTCCTTAATCCCATTAATAATAATTTCATCACCTTCCTTAATAGAAATCCTGTGGGCTAAAGCCTAGGGGCCTTTGTTCTATGGAATAGAGTGCCTCTTGGTCCCCCACTTTCTAAATGTAAAAAAAAAAAAGAACTTGATTTTGGTTTTTGACACGTTATGTCTGGAATACTTGTCAGACCATCCAGCTGAGATGTTGAATAAGTAAGTGGGGAGTTCATGGAAAGGTCTGATGGAGGTATGAATTTGGGAGTTATCATCATTTAGATAGAATTTGTTAGTGAAATCAGTAGATGCCAACATTGGTAGGTTTCAAGGGCCCTAGCTTCTCATTCTGCATTTTCTCTCTGCTAATTCCTACTTTTGCTCTTCTGCCTTTAAATGAGCTTGGTTCTCTCTGTGACAGTCTTTTCTCAGTCTTTTTCCTCTTTTTAATTCTCAGTTGTCTTTTATCCTTTATGACCAAGAGGCATTTAGTTTTTTTTGATATACACGGGCACATTTCAAAATACAAAATATAGAGGAAAGTAGAAAAAAACAAAAAAACTGATCATAAGTTTACTTCCTAAAAGATTTTTAACCACCATTAACTATTCCCCCAATAACCTACCTCTCAGAAATGATGAACATTAACTTTTGGTGGCCATTATTCTTTTCAGCTTTCTTTTCAGATACCTAGTTAAAAGGATGGATAACCAGTTAGATGGAAATAATTTTAAGAGGATAGGCTATGTCATACATGCTATTGGTTTTTGTCTTTTGTCTTTTTAGGGCTGCACCTACTGCATATGGAGGGTCCCAGGCTAGGGGACCAATCGGAGCTGTAGCCGCCAGCCTACACCATAGCCACAGCAATGCCAGATCCTTAACCCACTGAGTGAGGCCAGGGATTGAACCTGCATCCTCATGGATACTAGTCAGATTTGCTGCCACTGAGTCGCGACGGTAACTCCCATGCTATTGGTTTTAAAAGAAAAAGTATTTAAGTTTGTATACAATTGACAGAAAAATTGACTTCCTGCTATGAAAGATGAGGTAATTATTACATATATTTCTACTATTCCTGTTGTCTAAGAAAAACTCAGTTTTGCCTATTTCTTGTGCTGGGAAAAAAACCAGCTCTTCCCTCCTGGGTTTCTCCTTTATTTTTATGTGCTCACACAGAACACTTCACTTGGTTTTTTTGGTTTGTGTTTTATTTTATTTATTTATTTTTTATTACTCAATGAATTTATTACATTTATAGTTGTACAATGATCATCACAATCCAATTTTATAGGATTTCCATCCCACACCCCCGGCGCATCTCCCCACCCCCAAACTGTCTCCTTTGGAAACCATAAGTTTTTCAGAGTCTGTGAGTCAGTATCTGTTCTGCAAAGAAGTTCATTCTGTCCTGTTATCAGATTCCACATGTCAGTGAAAGCATTTGATGTTGGTGTCTCATTATCTGACTGACTTCACTTAGCATGGTGATTTCTAGGTCCATCCATGTTGCTAAAAATGCTGTTATTTCATTCCTTTTAATGGCTGAGTAATATTCCATTGTGTAGATGTACTACATCTTCTTGATCCTCTCCTCTGTCGATGGGCTTTTAGGTTGTGTCCATGTCTTGGCTATTGAAAATAGTGCTCTTGATGTGACCTTCTCTTTGTCTTCTGGAGTAGGATATCTTTTTGAAAGTTTCCAGTCCATTTGGTTGAAGATTGCTCAGCATTTAGTTGTAAATTTTGTTGTTTTTAGGAGAAAAGTTGAGCTCCAGTCCTTCTATTCCGCCATCTTAATCCCCTCCCACTTTACTTGTTTTTAAAAATACTTTTTGTTGTTTTTGTTGGTTTGTTTTTTGGCCATGCCTATGGCACGTGGAAATTCCCAGACCACAGATTGATCCTGAGCCACAGCAGTGGCCCAGGCCACTACAGTGACAATGCTGGGTCCTTAACCTGCTGTGCCACAAGAGAACTACAAACACTTCACTCTGGTCACCAAGAGTATGGAGGTTTTTCCTCACAGCAAGCAATGCCCTGTGACACCAGATGGGTTTGGTTAATTTGCTAGAGCAGGTCATGGAACTTAGGGAAGCATAAGTGCTTACTTACATTTACCAGTTTACTAAAGGATATGGTAAAGGATACAGGTGAACAGAGATGCTTCAGGTGAGGTCCAGGAGGGTGCTGAGCATAGGAGCTTCTGTCCACCAGGAATTGGGGTGCATCACCTTCCAATGTGGATGTGTTCATCCGCTTTGAAACTCTCCAAACCCTGTACTGTTGGGATTTTATGGAAAATGCCTTCCTCAGGTAGGCATGACCAATAACTAGCTCCATTTCTAGCCCTTCACCCTTCCTTCCCTCTCTGGAGAAGGAGGGGTGCAGGCACTGAGAATCCTAAGCTTCTAATCATGACATGGTCTTTTTGGTGACAAGCCTCCGTCCAGGAGTAACCATATTAGAGCAAAAGATGTTCCTGGTGTTCTTATCACTTAGGAATTTGTGAGGGTTTCAGGAGCCCTGTGTCAGGGACAGGGTTAAAGACCAAAGAAATGCTCCTAGTGTTCTTATCACTTAGGAAATTATAAGAATCTTGGAGGCTCTGTGGCAGGAACCAGGGACAGGTATCTGTTTGTCTGCCTGTCTATCTATGTATCTATCCATCTAATCTTTTTTTTCTGTGTCTCATACTTGTCCTCCCTCACTCGCTCCCAGTTTTTTTGTTAGTTTCTTTATCCTTGTCAGAGTTTACAGCATTTTCTATTCTGCACTGAGCCCTAAGTTGCAGTGTGGGTTCTACATTTCAGAGGCTTCAGTGCTCACCACTAGGCTTTGCTCTTCACGGATGCTAGAGGGCAGAATTTCTTGTTGAGTGGTTTTTCTTCCAAGAGCTGAAGGGTGTTTTATTTTCTAACTCAATCATCTTGGAGAATTTCTTCCTGTTATCCTTATACTTGAAAAAGACCATGACCTGGTGTATCATTCTTGGGCCAGACGGATTTCTTCAGATCTTTTTAGACAATTTTGCTCCATGGCCTTCTGTTTTTGAACATGGCTTTAAAGAATACTGAGGCCAGATATACTCCTTCCTTCAATTCAGGGAAAATTTTTTGATTTGTATTTCTAAATATTTTCTCTGTTATACTTACTGGATTTTCTATTTTGGGAAACTATTCTTTGTTTCATCACCTTTGCCTTCTGTATGTGTCATATTTTTTTGAGTATGTGAGATGATGTTTTTCTATTTTTTCCTGCATCTACTTAAATAATCTCTGCCTTTACTCTGTGCTTTATTCAATTTTGAGTCATGTCTGTTTTGTTCTTGACTGCTCTGATTTATTTATTAGTGCTCTCTTGGTGTCATTGGCCTCTCAATCTGTTTTCTCAAGTCTGCAATCTTTTCACCTTAGTCTGTTGACTTATTATTCTTGTCTTTGAGATCATGTTTTGTTGGATTCTTACTTTTGTTGAAGCATCTGAAACTTGAGACAGCCACTGAGAAGCACTTCTAGGATTACATTTTCTCCCTCCTTTCTCTCTTTCCTTTTGTTGTGTATGTTTGCGTAGTTTCTGTGCCATTTCTTGTCTTATCCATGCTTAATGTTGGCACCTCCACTGGCCTTACCTTTTATTTGCTCGGGTATAGTGGATTCTCCTTATCACTCTGCCCCCCTTTGTGGGACCAGTTATCTTCCCCATCCCAAATGCTAAATGGCTTTCTTTCCATTTTATTTTAGCTTGATGAGGGTACAGAAGAGAACACCAGCTCAGCACATGCTGAGGAAGCAGGCTGGCTTCTGTGCTGTCTTCCCAGACTCCATGCCAGTGGTGTCCCCACCCCAGGCCCTGGAGAGCCCCTGAGTATAGCTGTAGCAGAGGAAATAGATCCTCACACCTTTTTTTCATTCTCAGCTGGGCTTTTATATCAGAAGCTCTGTTAATGAGAGAAAAGCAGATATTTAATATTAGTTTTCCACTACCTCAGAGCCTTTATGAGGAAATGAAGGCCTGAAGAAGGCGGTTCCCCTGGGCATTTTTATGCTGGGTTTGGTGAAGAGTGGGAAGTTGTGGGAAAATGTGAAAGGATATAAGGCCTATGAGGATGAGCTCAGCGTGGTGAACTAGTGGAGACAACATGGCGTGTCCATTCAGATTCTGCTTGGTGTCCGTCTGTCTTGTAGGGGTGTTCCTTTCCTCCAGGTATACAGAGGGCATCTCTCTCAGGAGGGTCTTAGGACACACGTCAGGGGAAGGTCAGAAAGTCCTTCCTACATGTGCCATTTCTCAGGTTTCTTCAACTTGAAATACTCAACCTGCCAAGGTGCCTTCTTTGGAGCAGCATGTCCTGATGCCCATCCCAGCTCAGTGCTCCTGAAGCCTGCTAAGGTGGCCGTGCTGGTGGCCTGACCTGCAGCCTGAGCACCTGTGTCTGTGGGCTTCTCCTTAACTATTTCAGGGCTGTTCACCCAGTCCCCTGGTGGCATCTCAAAATTGGAGGGTACTTGTGAGAATTCTCTGGGGGACACTCCTCTATTCCTGATCACTACTTTCCTGAGCATAGGTGAAAGGATCTCATCTTTCTTTCTCTCACTGACTCTTTTCAGAATCACTTTGATTCTGAGTCAAACTGGAATAAATTTGATTCCAAGTGATTGGAATACATTTGTCTCCCTTCTCTTATGTGTTTGCTGATGATGAATTTTTTGGCTTTGAAAGAAATTGAATTTTTGGTGTTTGCTTTACCAGGTACTGGGGGAGGCAGAGTCTTAACTCTGCCTCACTCTACTTTCTTTATCTGAAAATGTCCTGTCAACACTTTGATGTACTCCTTGCCTGTCTTCTTTCGCTCTCTCGTTGTTGTCATAAAATTTTAATCCATAGACCAGTGAACTGAGCAAGTCCTTGATTAGTGGTGGAAGAATTGGAAGTGGCTCAGATAAGAGTGCCCATGTCAGAACTTTCCTGTAATTCTGTAATTGGTTTGTAATCCTTCATAATGTCACATTTCCATGATGTAATTTTACTGAAATTGAATCACTCAAAAGATTTCCAGAATAATTGCATCCAGCCTCAAGTGTGATGAATGGTTGAGCCAAGCCTGCTCGCAGGCCTGTGGTAGGGGGCAAACAGGAGTTAGGTCCTTGTGGGTCACTAGTGTGGATTGCTAACCAATTAGGTAACATGATTTTTGCTGACCGTCTCAAATGAGCAGCATGTGGCATCCTGGGCTCTTCAGGAGGTTGATGTATCATTTCCAACCCTGACTGCCCCTCAGCCTGGCTACTCTGGAACTATTCTCTTCATGGTCTTTCTGTTATACTTTTGCCACATGTATTCTCAATTCAGATATCTTTGATCTCCTGCTTCATTTTATACCATTTTTCTTCTTCTTCTTCTCCTTCGTTTTTGGCCACACCTGTAGCACATGGAAGTTCCCAGGCCAAGGATTGAATCTGAGCTGCAGCTCTGACTTACACCGCAGCTGCAGCAAGGCCAGATCTTTTAACCCACTGTGCCACAGTGGGAACTCCTCATTTTTCTTCTTTTAAATTTCCTTTATTGTAATAACTCCATGCTGATTCTCCTGAGCCATCTGAATGCCTTTTATCTGTTTTTACTAATTTCTTCTCTTTCTTCCCTCCCAAGACACAGCATCCTGTCAAGCTCTTCCTTTCCCTCTCCCTGTTCTACACTTAGCCTCCCAGTGCTCACCAGCTGCCATGATTGCAATGATTAATTACATGCTGATTATGCTGTGCATCACCCCCACTCTGCTTCCATCTCACCTCTTAGTAGCTCCAGGAACACCTGAAATATAATGTGTTAAACAGCAAGCTCATTGTTAATTTTATTCATTTGATGAATATTTGCTAAGAGTCTGCGGGGTATCCTGTGCTATTCTAAGGCCTGTGGGGAATATTTAAGCATTAGAAACCAAGGCATTTTTCTCTTCCTTGCAGAGCTCCCTGCCCTACCCTGCCAGTAAGATAAGGTATGGTATTCATTATAAGAAACAACTAGAAAGTAATAATATAATAAGCATGCAAATGCATGGGGTACGCTATGGATTATTTGTAGAACATAGGATAGAATAATTCATAATCAGAGAAAAAGGACAGTGGAGTGGGATTAGGTTGGGATGGGAGCATATTTTGAGGTGGACCTTGAAATGTAGCACTTTAACACTTGAGAGGACAGGGAAGGCCATTTTAGATTTAGGAAGAAGAATGAGTGTAGAGCAGAGGCACAGCTGACAGAGGCGCATAGTGTGTGAAGGAGAGCCCACCACCCTAGGTATTGTGTCTCATGCTGGACTGGCTCTGTGATGTAACCCAGGCACCTCTCCACGCCCAGGACAGAGGCACAAAATGTGATTGCTAAGGTCCCTGAACTGCATGTTTAAGGGACAGTAAAGAAAGAGCAGTTTGGAGTTCCTGTTGTGGCATAGTGGAAATGAATCTGACTAGTATCCATAAGGATGCGGGTTTGATCCCTGGCCTTGCTCAGTGGATTGGGTATTTGGCATTGCTGTGAGCTGTGGTGTAGGTCTCAGATGAGACTCTGGTCCTATGTGGCTGTGGCTGTGGCGTAGGCCGGCAGCTGTAGCTCTGATTCAACTCCTAGCCTGAGAACTTTCGTATAACTTGGGTATGGCCTTAAAAAAAGCAAAAAAAAAAAAAAAAGGAAGAGCAGTTTGAGGCACTTTAGTAAGAAATAGCAGGGGGGTTAGGGCCAGTTCATGATGATTCTTAGATGGGACTTCAGATGTGATCAGCATCATACAAGGACCATTTGGGACTCTTGGTAAGGAAAATACTTGAGAACATTTGATCCAGCCATGGCATATGGCAAGGTAGTATAGTGTTGGGGCAACAGAGGATTGTGGAGCCTCCTGGGCTTGGTGTTGAATCTTGGCTTCAAGTGAACACATTTTTTTTTTTTGGCCTTTTTAGGGCTGCACCCATGGCATATGGAGGTTCCCAAGCTTGGAGTCAAATTAGAGCTGTAGCTGCCAGCTTACACCACAGCCACAGCAATGCCAGATCTGAGCCGTGTCTGCAACCTTCTCCACAGCTCATGGCACAGTGGATCCTTAACCCACTGAGTGAGGCCAGGGTTCGAACCTGAGTCCTCATGGATACTAGTCAGATTCATTTCTACTGAGCCACAACAGGAACTCCCATATGAACACTTACTGAATGGAGACAAGTTATGTAACCTTGCTGAGCCTTTTTATCTATAAATGGAGAATGTGGTTATATGTACCTCATGGGGTTGTTGTAGGTAGTAAATGAGCAGATGTCTGTAGAACGGTTAGCACAAAATAGGAACTCAAAAAAGTATGGTTGTTTATTATTTGTTTTGGTTGTTAATTCATTTAATGACTGTCTGTTGGACTCCTACTGTAGTCTGGGCATTATTCTAAGAGCTGGGGAGCCAATAATGAATAAGAAAGACCTAATGGAGCTCTTATTCTAATGGGAGACTGAACAAAAAAGTATATAATATACTGTTAGGTCATGCATGACAAATTATATGGAAAAATAATGCATAAGAGAAGAGAGCAGGATTCTTAGCCTTGGCTCTGTTGACATTTGGGGCTGGGTAATTCTTTGTTGTGCATTTTAGAATGTTTAGCTGTACCCCTGACCTCTGCCCCCTAAATGCCAGTAGAAGCCCTCAGTGTGACAACCAAAAATATCTCCACATGTTGTTCAGTGTCCCCAGGGGCAGTCACCCCTAGGTGAGAACCTCTGAGATGGAGAGTGAGGGAGGTGCTATTTTGGATAGTGTGATTAGGGAAGACCCCTCTGATAAGACATTTGAGTGGAGCTCTGGATAAAGTAGTGAGCCATGACTCTGTCAGGGGCAAGGACAACCTAGAGGGAATAGCAGTCAGAGGTCTTAGACCAGAGTGTGCTTGGCAAGAAATAGTGCAGAGGCCAGTGTGGCTGGAGCAGGTGAGTGAGGCGGACAGCAGTAGGAGCTATCAGAGGACCAGATCATGCGAAGTCTTGTAAGTTGCAGTGGAGACTTTGGATTTTATCCTAAGCGATGAAATGTCTCTGCAGGATCTTGAGCAGGGAACTGCTATGATGAGACTTGTTTTAAAAGGATCCCTGTAGGAGTTCTCTGGTGGCCTAGCGGGTTAAGGATCCAGCCCTGTCACTGCTATGGCACAGATTCAATCCCTAGCCCAGGAACTTAGACATGCCATGCATGCAGCAAAAAAAAAAAAAAAAAAAAAAAAGGATCCCCGTTGCTTCCACAAGGAGAATAGACTTGAAGTGGTAAAGCGGGAGGCAAGGTCAGAAGCTGGGAGAACAATGAGAGGCTTTCATTGTTATCAGAGCTAGAGCTTGTTATCATTTGGACTATAGTGATAGTGGTTCTATTGATTCTGATCCTCTGGGAAGCACATGCCAGGACAGAGCTAGATGAATGAGGTTTGTTGGGGTAACACCTGTGAAAAATAAAGGGGCAAGGGAGCAAGGGTTGGAAGGAGAAGTCTTGGCATATCAGTGCAGGTCTAATATCTGTGAAAAGAGAGAAGGAAGAGGAAAAGGAGCCAGAAGACAAAATGAAGAGCTGCTGGTAAGGTGGGATTTCAAGAAGGGTGACGCCAACTGTCAGATGCTGCTCATGGATCAGGCAGAGTGAGGATTGAACACTGGGTTTAACAACAGCATGGTGATACTGATGGCCTTGACAAGAGCAGTTTCAGTGGAATGGTGAGGGCAAAACATTTGAATGGAGAGTGTTCAAGAGGCAGGAGATGGAGTATTTCTGGGACTGGATGCAGAGAAATAGGGGGTTACTTGGAGACAGTGTTTTTCCAAAATGGGAGATAGTAATATCATGTTTTTATGCTGATAAGAATGATCTCCTAGGAATAAAAATGGATACTGGAGAGGGGAAAATTGTAGTTGCAAAGCTTAAAGATGAACAGGATTATTGGTATGTGGTGGTAGGACAGTCATTTGAACAGTTTATTTATACAGTGTATTAATACCAGGAGAAGGAAGATAAATGGGTAGAGATGCAGGAAAGAGAGTGGATTTAATGGTGAGAACATGTGAAAGTGCTCTTCCTTTTTCTCAGTGAAGTAAGAAACTAAGTTATCCACAAAGAGCAGGGAGCAGTGGGGCAGCAGTGAAAGTGCAAAGACCTAGAAACTGGAGTAAACGTAGGCAGACTGAGTCCTAAGGTGACTATTGGTCATGACCTCCAGTTGCCTTTCATGGAGAATGCTCAGATTATTTCAGTTAAAAAAGGGGGCTCAGCATCACCGATACACTGTGTTGGCTTCACGTTATATATACTATATATATATGGTTTCCAGGCATTATCTCATGTCATTCTCATAACAGTCCCGTGACACAGACATACTACTACTATTCCCATTTTGCAGATAAGGAAACTAGGACTTAGGATATCTTGCTTAAGGTTAGCTATGGCTAGTGGGAATTGAAATCCAGACCTCTCTAATCCTAAAGAGGACTCCATCTTAAGAAATGCAAAGCTTCTTGGAGAACTGTGGTGTTATTTCCATGTTAGATCTGGTATCTGGCATTTGCTCTGGTAATCCAATAGCAGCTCCACTAGTCAGTTCCCCTTCCTGCTGCTACTAACAAGGTGATGCTTTTGGCTGCCAGTAACAGAAAACTCAACCACAGAGGTGTAAATGAACAGAGCTTTTGTTTTTCTCACATAAAATGTTCAAAAGTAAGCAGTTGCAGGCATTGGTTTAGCTGCCCAGCAGAGTAGTCAGGGGCCCAGGCTTACTATGTCTTTCTACTCCACCATTCTTAGTGTGTTGGCCTCTGATCTCAGTCTTGTCTTATGATGGCAAGATGGCTGCTGCTGCTCCTGATATCACCTCTGCTTTCAAAGAAGAAAGATGAGGAAAGAGCTATGGGTAAAAGACAGATGGGTGTGTTTGTCCCTTTTTATTAGGAAAGCTATAGCTTTCCTAGAAGCCCTACTTAGCAGGCTTCTGTTTACCTCAGTAACTCAGAACTAGGTCATCTGGCTACTCCTAGCTGCAAAAGGATCGGTACCTGCCTTTCTTGTCTTTGAGGCAGGCCCTGGAAGATAGCTAACCTGTGCTATCTGTTAGAGGATCTCTTGCTGGAAGAGAGGCTTTGATTGGTTTGGTTGGTCACCTCTGGTGTGGAATGTCCCAGGTGGAGCTTCCACATGGGGCTCCTAATGGGTAACTGGCTGATCTGTGGCTGCTCTGGGGCTGGCTATTAATCCCTGATCCCATCATCTATTGCATTGGGAGTGGTGGGGACAAGTAGCACCAAGTATGGTAATCTTAGATGCACGTCTTAAATGCCACTCCAGTTCATCTTGAGAGGTTTGTACAGTCAGTGAGCAGGAGGAGGAGGAAGAGACGTTAGAGGAGTCTTGGGAATGAGAAGGGCGCTTTTTAAAATTTTGTTTAAGAAACAGCACAGGTGTAGGTTGCAGACGCGGCTCGGATCCCGCGTTGCCGTGGCTCTGGCGTAGGCCAGGGGCTGCAGCTCCGATTCAACCCCTAGCCTGGGAACCTCCATATGCTGCGGGAGCGGCCCAAAGAAATAGCAAAAAAAAAAGACAAAAAAAAAGAAACAGCACAGATCATAAAGAAAAAGATTAAGGAGTTTCGACTGCAAGAAATTCTTTATATCAGAAGATTCTATTTAAAGAGTGAGAAAAAAGTCAACTGGAAGAAAGTATTTGTAAAAGCATAACTGACAAAGGATTAGTATCTGGAATAAACCTAATAATAAAATATAAATTTTAAAATGCCAAATCACTCAGTAGAAAAGTGGCTATTGACGGAGGAGGAATGCTAAATAGCCAGTAGACATGAAATTATGCACAACCTCAGAGAAAGGCAGTTTAAAACACCACAAGAGATTGGACACCTCATAGATTGACAAATGTTAGAAAGCCTGGCGTAAGAGTGAATGTGAGAGCACTGTGGGTGGGGTGCACATTGGGGCCACTTCTGGCAAGATGTATGGAGAAGTCTAGTCATGGGGAAATGCTCACAAACTGTGAGCCTGCCTGCCTGCCGTAAGGTATATTCCCTGAGAGGTCCTGCCCTGTGTTTGGGAGACAGTACAAGGGTGGTTATTGCAGCATAGGTTATGATAGCACAAACACTGGAAAGATCCTAGATATCCATCACCAGGGGAAAAGAGGATAAGACCGTGTGGTAATGACACAATGGAATGGACACTACAGAGAGCCTGCAGGAAACGAAATTACTATCACTTAGAGCTGAAAAAAAGCTAATTGCAGAAGAATACATAGAGTATCGCACCATTTGTAAAAACCTAAAAACATGCAAAACAGAAGTTCTGGTTGTGGCACAGCAGAAACAAATCTGACTAGGAACCATGAGGTTGCGGGTTCAATCCCTGGCCTCACTCAGTGGGATAAGGATCCGGTGTTTCTGTGGCTGTGGTGTAGGCCGGCAGCTGTGGCACTTTGATTGGACCCCTAGCCTGGAAACTTCCATATGCTGCAGGTGTAGCCCTAAAAAGCAAAAAAAAAAAAAAATCAAGTACAGTTTTTAAGGATGCATACCACATAGTAGAAAAGAAAGTGCACAAAAAACGACAAACTCCAGTCAGAATGGTGGTTACCTGAGAGGAAAGTGTGATTCTTCGCAGCACTGTTCCTCTTGGGAGAGTGGGGAGATGCGGGGAGGGATGCAGCGGGTGTGTATGCCTGGGGTCTGGACTGGGTTGGTCACACTTTATTTCTCAAGGAGAGGGTGCACAGTTGTTTGTCATTCTTTTATCTCTGAAATATTAAATACACTGAGTAAATGTTTAAAAGAGAGGACAGAAGAGTAAAGGAACTTTGATAGTGCAGAGACCTGTGCCTATCCCCTTTGTATCTTTGCTGAGGAGCCACACAGAACATTTTTACTGCAGAGCTCCCTAATTATTGGCTTTATAAGTGATCATTGACATCTGTGTTGTCTGCCCTGCACCAGAAAACTCTTTGATCAGTCCCTGTCCCCCTACCATTTCTCCCCTATTCCACATGCCCAAAGGAATGTTTTGATTGGAATTATTTGTCTTTCTGACGTTTGCTGCAAACCCTTCTGAGTTGAATTAGGTTATGAAAAGATAACATATTATGAATAAATGGAGCTTAGAGGCCCAAACTACTTGTGGTTGGTCAAACTATGCCTGATGAGGAAAAGGGGGCCTCCATACCTTTCCCCCTTCTGATTGCTTAAAACCCCAGGCATCACCTGTGACTCTTGCCTGTACCCCCTTCTTGTTTGTGGTGCCGTTTATGTGGTGGGTTTGAGTTCCTCAAGGGCAGGGGCCTTGAGGTTCTGGCAGTCCTTGGCCTGCAGGGATCGCACCTCCAAGGCTCAGTCTGTGGGCAGACAGCACTGCTGAATTTATCCTCAGCTTGCTCATCCAGGCCCTGGAGGTAGGGCTTGGCCTTAATGTGCCCCCACAGTCCTCTCCTCTCTCACCTCCAGCTCTTGTACTTCCAGCCCCCCCCACCCCCTACCCCTAACTCAAGCAGGAACCTTGACTGTATAGGCAGAGGGAACACACTGGTTATGTAATTGCTCTTTGGAGGTATACTGGCGAGTTGGAATTTGGGGGAATGAATTTTTACATAGTTTGGTAGCTCAGTAATTTTCCAGAAGCATAGGTAGCCTGGGCCAGGTGGGAGGTTTTCCCAGGTTTGTTAGGATTCTCCCCCATTCCTCTTTGCTTGAGAACAGTGTTTTCTTCCTATACCCAGGGGCTGTGACAGGCTTCCTGAGGTGAAGCATCCTAAAAAGTTAAAGCGTTTTTTTTTGTTTGTTTTTTTAACCATGGAAACACTATAGTGGGGGCCCTGGGGCCTCTGAGGGTGGACATGAGGTGTTAACATTGCTACTTCCCCAGCAAGGCTGGCAGAGGAGGTGAGCTCCCTGCCTCTGGGCTGTTTCCTGGCTACCAGGCAAGCAGAGTAAGCTGATAAGTCCAGTGTTTACTTTGTTGTGGACTGTGCTGTCTTGACTGGTCAACTTGAAGAAGCCAGAGTAGATCAACAAGGCATATGGTCAACTAAATAATTGATTAGGAGAGTTACCTCCTATTAGGATGTTTTTTCTCATGGGAAAAATTTATTTAACATAGTATTTTTCTCCAACAACAAAACCTAAGTGCCTAGCACAGCAAGAGTATGGACTCTTGTGGACATAATAACACGCAGTGGGGATGTTGCTGGCAGATGCCATGTTTCTCCATGGTCTCCTCGCAGTGTACTGCCTCTCCTCTCAGTCCATTCTGCCCTCTGTAATAGTATTCCTTTCTGCCTCCTTGCCCTCTTACCACTCTAGAGCCCTGTTTCTCCTTAAGCTAGATCTCTTCTCTCTCTTTCTCTCTCTCTTTTTTTTTTTACAGCCATACCTGCAGCATATGTAAATTTCTGGGCTGGGGTTGAATCAGCCGCAGCTGCCGGCCTACACCACAGCCACAGCAATGTCAGATCTGAGCCGCATCTGTGACCTAAGCTGCAGCTTGTGGCAATGCTGGATCCTTAACCCACTGAGTGAGGCCAGGGATCGAACCTGTATCCTCATGAACACTATGCCAGGTTCTTAACTCATTGAACCACAATGGGAACTCCTTTATCTTTGAAATAAATGAATTTTATTTTCCTTCATCTTGGTTAAGGACGGCAAATAGGTTTCAATTCTAATACCTCTCTGATCCATTAAGAATAGCTGCCTAGGAGTTCCCGTCGTGGCGCAGCAGAAACGAATTTGACCAGGAACCATGAGGTTGCGGGTTCGATCCCTGGCCTTGCTCAGTGGGTTAAGGATCTGGCGTTGCCATGAGCTGTGGTGTAGGTCACAGACACAGCTCGGATCCGGTGTTTTTGTGGCTGTGGTGTAGGCTGGCAGCTGTAGCTCCGATTAGACCCTTAGTCTGGGAACCTCCATATGCCGCGGGTGTGGCCCTAAAAAGACAAAAGCCAAAAAAAAAAAAAAAGAATGGCTACCTGGAGTTGGATTCAGAGGCCAACCTCAGCTCAGCTGAGAAGAATGCTGATTGATTAGCAATGTCTCATTGGGCACAGGGTTAAGTCTTGGGGCCCTCTTGTCTAAGGCACTCATAAAACTGTAAAAAATTAAGAAACCTCTTAACACTTCAAACCATGAATGGTGGTTATTTGTAGATGGTTAGATTACAGGGGATCTTAATGTTCCTTTGATAATGTTCTATGTTTTCTTCATTTTTGACAGTGAACATGTATTACTTTAATAAGCAGGAAGAAAACACTCAGCATTATTTTGAAAAGAAACATCTTACCTAAATGAAACCAGTGATTTGAATGTGCTTTGTCAGTACTGATTCTGCTGCTGGGCTGTGTAGTTGCAATGTAGTTAGCAGGGGGCTAGGCATGCTCACTGATTTTTCTTTCCTGTACTCCCAAAAATCCTTCGACCCTGGGCCTTAGTTCTTGGTGTGAGGTAACATGTGGGACTGGCTGATTGGTTTCTTGTCTTCTAACTGGCAGGTCGAGGTGGTGCATCTATCTATGGCAAGCAGTTTGAAGATGAACTTCATCCCGACTTGAAATTCACAGGTAAGTCTATGATCCGGCTGGACTGGGTAGGAAGAGGGAGTAGATTTTAAAAGCTCGGTCTTTTGGCCGTGATGCAAGTAGACTGCCTGACACCGTGGCATGGTGCCACATAGCTGCCCAGCTGCAGCACCACAAAGAACCCTGGTGAATTAGAGAAGGTGGTGCCTCTCAGAGCCCTGAGTGATTCAGAGTGCTGACCCAAGTGATCTCAAGTCTAACTACTTGCTGAATGTTGCTGTTATGAGCCATAAGAAAGCAAAAGCTTCCTCAAAGGAGCAGGAGACTTTCCTGGATGTTTGAGGGGACTTGGGAGCGTGGCCCAGCCGTCAGCGGGGATCATCATGGATAGAGGCTGGGGAGTGGGTGAAGACAAGATGAGGCCGCCAGGGTGGTGCAGTGGTTATCCTTTATGCAAGGGCAGAGAGCCTGCCCCGAAGGAAGGTAGGCGGGTCAGGTGGTTGGTAATAGAGGCCAGAACAAAGCCTGGATTCTTTTTATCCCTAGGCTGGTGTAGCTGGTCCATGCTGGAGCTGTGGGGGTTATTCATACTCTTCCCTCTCTTCCTTTTTCCCACCAGGGGCCGGAATTCTCGCAATGGCCAATGCAGGGCCAGACACCAACGGCAGCCAGTTCTTTGTGACCCTGGCTCCCACGCAGTGGCTTGATGGCAAACACACTATTTTTGGCCGTGTGTGCCAGGGGATAGGGATGGTGAATCGAGTAGGAATGGTGGAAACAAACTCCCAGGACCGCCCCGTGGACGATGTGAAGATCATTAAGGCGTACCCTTCTGGGTAGACCTGTGTCCCTGGGGCACACCCAGGTCTTCTGAGACAGCCTGCCAAACCAGTTTCCAGATGGCCTAGAATGACATGTAACTCTAAACTTCATTTTGGTCTTGCAAATCTGAGGCGCTGAGGAGCCTGGGGTCCTGGGTGAGTTAGAGATGGAAGTATTTTTTAATAGGATGCTTCTTTTCTCGTCCCCTGTGCCTCCATTGTCAAAACATTTGCAGAAATGTCCATACATGATTGTTCACAAGTTACTGCTCCCTGCAAATGGTGCATGCTGCCCCCTCCTGTGTGCATCTCCTCGGTATACTGGGAACAAAGGGCAGCCAGCCTCGTTTTGCAGTGCCTAACCAGCCTTTTCTTGCGGAAATTTATATTCTGGCCTACACCAAAGTCTTTGGTGGCTGAGAGCCAGCCGTAGAATTCAAAACCAAGTAGTGTCTGTGTATCAGCCTTCTTAACTGTGTGCGCCCCCTATTTCAGTCTCTTGAATTTGTTCTTTCAGGGGTTGTGCGCATGTCTTTCTCTATTTTCCCTCTCAAAACCAGAACATCAACACTGCTGTTTCTGACACTTAGACGTCCCACGCAAAGCCACATTGAATTTTTGCCAAGTGAAAAATGCATCCAACAATCAAGTTTCTAAAAAGGTGTCAAGTGGGGAATGATAATGTGTAATAATCGAGAAATGAATCTATTAAAAAGAAGCAGAAGCATTGACCATTTTTTTTCCCCAGTAAGAAGTAGAAATCTGTAGTGAGCATAAGGGCAGACTATGGATTCTCCTTAAAAAGCAATATTCTCATAAAGAAGAAGCACCACTTAAGTTTTTTTAACCTAAGACTTTAGAGAAACTAGATGAGAGATTTTTATATATATTTTTTAGTCTTTCTGGTTTTTTTAAGGGAGGGGGTGATGAGAGAAAGGAAGTTAATATCTATGTAATACATAGAAACTTCCAAAATAAAATACCACTGATGGTTGAAACTGCTGCGTGGTCTGATTTTAAATTTGTGAGAGGTTCTAACAGCCATTTGAACCTCTACACCATCTCAAGTAGTGTTGCAGGACTCATCCTCAAGTTTTCATATGATTTTAGGTTTTGTGGACCTCCAGTGGATTGCTCCCATTCAAGAGCAGGGTTGACTTAAAAAGCAGTAGCAACGAAAGAAGTTAAGTGATAGCAATTTGCATTTCCCAGTGAGGGGGAAGCCCCCGGAGATTAACTGGGTGGATGTGCTGAGAGGCCTGATCCCTTCCCGAACTTGCAAGAGATGCACCTGCGTGTGGTTACGGGCCCAGGGGCAGTATGTGAGGTGGTGTTTGCTTTCTTAGGTAGCTCCTGGATTGGAAAGGGGATTGCAGCATAACTATTCCTCCATATCACTATAAATTTGGAATTGGTGATTTATTTTTTAGAATGGCCAAACAAGGTTCTGTTCCCCAAGCCTTACCCCCCATTCAGTCTCTTTCTCCATCTCTCTTTTCTCTTAACAACAGAAAAGCAAAACCAAACAACTATGTAAATGACTTTGTAACCTCTCGGAGATGGCTTTGGGGTGCATAGTACTATTCTGGGAAAGTAGAAAAACATTTCTTTCAGTCTGGATTGGGTGGACATAATTGGATCCACTTCTAGGAGCAAGTAATAAGACACTCAGATGCTTACCTTCCAGAATTATAATCCTGAAAATCCCTGCTTTCACCCAGGGATTGGTGAAATGTGTTTCGATACTTTGAGAAGGAAAGAAGGTTGTGATTACACTCGGGAAGAGAGCTGCACAGGTACAGTTCCTGGTTTCTGGATGGGTTTACCAAACGTATGCTGAGGTGATCTCACATGCAAGCATGTGCCACTTTTCATAAAGGATATGTATGACCTCAAAGAGGAAAACGTGAATTGTTTCACAATTTCTAGTGATTCTGCCAGTTAGCTAGAGATGTAGAAATCCTGAGCTCGTGTAAAAGGAATCCTGGTTCATCTTTTTGTCATATTTAGTGTCCATACCCTCTCCAGATAACTACTGTTAGGGCAAGTCTTGTGAAAGTGGGATGTTCTAAGGCACAGATAGCTCATTTTGGTCACAGCTCAAATAGGTCAAGGTGAAGGTAGGTTATGTGGAGAATGCAGGATGGGTTTGTAACTTGGAGGTTAAGGAGGATTGGCTGTGGGATGTTAGAGCTAATCAAGGGACAGGAGATACAGCTTTGGTGGGAAAGGTAGAAGATTCTAGACTTTTAGGAAAAGGCTTCAAGTTGGGAGTAGATGAACCAATGAAAGATGCCTTCAAACAAGTGCCCGTGGGATGGGTAAGAAGTTTGGTATCCAGACTAGAAAGTGCATGACCCTCAAGGGCCCTTGCCCAGGGCTTCTCACACTTTACCACACACAGGAATCACTGGGGAGCCTTTTAGGAAGCAGATCCAGATTCAAAATTAGCCAGAGCTTCTCTTTCTAACCAGCTCCCAGAAGATAGTGACTGCTGGTCCAAACACCACACTTTTGAGTGTTGAGAACCTAAAGATCACATTTGTCTAACGTGAAATTGGGGGAGGGGCGTGATTCCTGAGAGCATGGAGCAGTCAGGATGATAACTGTTTCCTCTGCCTCCTGCCAGTGGTGGTGGTCATGGAAGATTGAAGGCAGTCAAAGCACTGGATGAGCTTTAACAGCTCTTGGCTTTGGCGCTGAGGTTGAGCTTTAAGAAACAGTGCCCTTCCACCTTCCATTCCCGCTTTAGCACACCACGGATAGCAGACCATGTGTGACACTGTGATCCTGTGTGGACACCAAAGTGGGTAGGATGGTATGATTTAGTAGACATCACAGAAATGCAGGGGAGGAGTTCCCATGTGGCTCAGAGGGTTAAGAATCTGACTGTTGTCTCTGTGAGGATGTGGGTTTGATCCCTGGCCTCAATCAGTGAGTTAAGGATCCTGCGTTGCCTCAAGCTGCAGTGTAGGTCAAAGATGCAGCTTGGATCCAGCATTGCTGTGGCTGTGGTTGCAGGCTTGCCGCTGCAGCTCTTGATTTGACTCCAGCCCGGCAACTTCCATATGCCCCAGGTGCAGCCTTAAAAAGAAAAAAAAAGAATGAAAAATTCAGGGCATCATCAGCAATCATGACACTGAAGGAAAAGGGCTCTGGAACCGTGTCACTGGGGTTCAGAGCCTAGCTTCACCACTTAGCAGTGGTGTGATGAACTAGTTTCTTAATGTCTCTGTGCCTTAGTTTCTTCCACTATAAAATGAGGATAATGGGGGAGGGGGAGGAGTTCCCATTGTGACACAGTGGAAACGAATCTGACTAGTATCCATGAGGATGCGGGTTCAACCCCTGGCCTCGCTCAGTGGGTCCGGTATCGGCGTTGCTGTGAGCTGTGGTGGAGGTCGCAGATGCCACTCAGATCCCGTGTTGCTGTGGCTGTGATATAGGCCAGCAGCTGGAGCTCTGATTTGACCCCCTAGCCTGGGAATTTCTATATGCCTCAGGTATGTTCCTTAAAAAAGCAAAAAATAAAAATAAAGTAAAATAAAATGAGGAGAATGGTCCTAACCTCATAAAGCTGTTGTGAAGTTTAAGTGAGCTAAGCTAGAGCAGGTATTAAGAACAGGCACTGGCATTCAAGAAACAGCTTTCATCATTACCAGTGGCCCTTGAAGCCACCACATACCTCTCCAGCTTGTTCACCCCAATGTTTCAGAGGCCTGACCTTGCACCCCTCTCCCTCCCTCTGAGAGCAAAAGCCTTGTCTTACTCCTCTGTGGGAGTCCCCTCAGTACCTTACAAAATTCTTTGAGGTTATTACTGAGTGAATCAAATTAAAAATTGTTTTTCTGTCAGGAAAAGATTGAGATCCATTCGCAGGAATAGCTTTACCCCAAGTCTCCAGACCCAGGCTTTAGCTGGTGTGGCAGCAAAGCCTTTCCACTAAGCTGTGTGGAAGTCCTCAGCATGGTTTATTTTTGGATTGTATCTCCAGAATATGTCAAAATAGCTTTCTCTGCACAAGGGAAACGATTCCTACCCCCAAATCCTGGAGCCAATCCGGGCTGTCACCGTGGCCCCTTCTGGCACTACGTTCTTTGCAACGTGTGGAGGAGGAAACATTGAAAAGTACATTTGTTTAAGTGGCAGAGTTTACTGCCTACTGAGCACTTCATGGCCTCACAACCCTGTTGCCTGTAGAGTAGATTACTATTCTTCAGGTAAATATCATGATAAGGAATCAACAGCAACATTTTTTACAGATAAAAAAAGGAAAAAAAAGAAGAAGCAGCAAGGTACAGGAAGAGAAAACATATTAGGGTCTCACTGTAAGGCTGGCTTGGTCTGATTTTGAAAATGGGTCTTTGTTTTTCCAATAGTTAATTTGTGATTTGCATCTGAAACCAAAGAGGGCCAGTTTGGGGTAAGGTTTATGGATAGTGAGATATGAGGCTTTTGAGTGACCTTGGAGGAATCTCTTTACCTCTGAAACTCAGTTTGCTCATTCATCAAGCAAATATCAGAATTAGGCCCCTATTAGCCCCAAATTTCTGAATCTAGGTCCTTCTGAGATTCCTTTCAGTTGCCAGATTTCCATGTAGCATGCTGTTTTGGAAATTTGCCACTAGAGGCCAGTGTGAATACAGTTTAGCTTTGCAGCTTCTTCAAGAGACAGAAGCCTACCACCGCCTTTCATGATTCTAAGCCAGGCCTGCCAACCCTTGGATGTGGAAAACCAGCAACTGCTCAAACTGTGTGGCACCAGATTTGAGATATAAGCCTGACTCTAAACAGGCCTAGGAAGGCTCTCTGTTGGCACAGGCCACTGGCCCACTTTCCTGTCCACTGGACTGGGTGGAAGAAAAGCCCTATGTGCATGGTAAGGTTGGTGAGCCCCTGTGACCAGGGCCTGGCTGTGCAGCAAGCCTCCTTGTAAAGAGCCAGTCCCCTCTTAGCCACTTAGTAGTCCACATTACAGTTGAATTCACTCATTCAGCAAGTAATTTTGGAGCCCCTCTTTGAGGCCCAGCAATAGCAAATGTTTTCATAGAGGCAACCAGAAGGAACCTTAGAAGAAAAGGAAAAGTTATTGGAAGCTTCATTTAAAAAAAAAAAAAAAAAGGCTTTTTTTTGTTTGTTTTCTTTCATTTTAGGGCTGCACCCACGGCATATGGAGGGTCCCAGGCTAGAGGTCCAATCAGAGCTGTGGCCGCTGGCCTTTGCCAGAGTGACAGCAATGCTGGATCCGAGCCATGTCTGTGACCTACACCACAGCTCACAGCAAAGCCGGATCCTTAACCCACTGAGCGAGGCCAGGGATTGAACCTGTGTCCTCATAGATACTCGCTGGGTTCATTACTGCTGCGCCACAATGGGAACTCCTATGAAAGCTTCTTACACGCATTTTGCCCTTAATCCTCAAAATTGACCTCTGAGGTTGCATTATTATGCCCATTTGCAGATGAGCAGACTGAGGACCAAAGGCAAGTGGCACAAAACCTTGTACAGAATGAATGGATGGAATAACGGGTTCATGGCTTTTCAAAGGCAGGGCTAGGACTTGAATTTGGGAACTTGTGATTCCCAAGTTCAGCCCTTTTATCTTCAACTTGAGATACAGAGGAGGAAGATGAGTTGAAAAAGATAATGACCTGGTGGCAGGACAGGGGTTAGGACCTGAATCTCATGCCTTGCAGGCCAGGATGCCCAATCCAACTGCTCCATCCTAGAGCTTCCCCATTCCAAGCTGGACCCCCAGCCTTAGTTGTCCCCAAGGTCCTTCCAAGCAGAGCCTGCACCGGGCCTACCAAGGCACAGCAGGAGGGAGGGAGGGAAGGAGCACAAATGACCCTAATCAGTGTGTTTATTAGATCATAACTGTATTAGCCTCACGACTCAGCTAATCGCATAGAAATCACTTTCCAATCTGCAGATCTGGCCCCAGCTCCATTAAAAGCTGCCGGCCTGAGTACCTGTGAGGAAGTGCTCGTATAGCAGAGGCAGCAGGGAAGCAGGGAGAAGCAATATTTCTACTTCCTCATTACACTGATGGGAAAATGGCCATTCCACACTCAGCTGTATAAGGAAAGGCCCCAAAGGAAAGGGAATTCCAGTTCACAATTGTCTTTTTAGGCAGTGTTCAGTTCTAAGAGAAAATGTTCCCTTTGTGCTTCCCCTTTTTGAGAGCATTTGTGATGCTGTTTAAGGTAAAGCAGAAGGAAAGGAACTTGTGTTTGGGGAACATACCACATGCCAAGAGCTTTACACATGTTATTCCATCTAATTCGCTCTGAAGGCCTGTCAACAAGACATCATAATGTCTGTTTCATAGATGAATCTTGTTTCATGGATAAAGTTGGCTAGGTCTTGGCAGGGCTGGGCTTCAGGCTTGGGGTCTGCTCTCTGCCCCCACCATACCCTGAACTCCCACAGGAATGATTTCCTTATCATTCTTTCCCCCCTCCTTCCTCCAGCTCAAAAAATATGGATGCCGTTTTTCAAGCCATGTTGTTATGTGAACTTGGCAACCTCCCTAAGCCTTAGTTTTTCCATCTGTAGAATGAGAGGCCCAAATTTTATTTCTCACCCTACTCTGGTCTAAACTTGAGCCATTTCATGCTGATATTTTTCTTCTAGTAGCTCCCAGCACATCCTCATCTATTTGGAATCTCAAACCAACTTGGAGGAGATGGGGGTATGGGGATTATTCTATTCTCTCAGTTTTTTAAGCTAGGGGAACCTAAGAAGCAAAGATACAATGAGGTGTTCAAGGTCACAACACGAATGTTGGATTGGAGACAACCCGGCCTTATGCCTCTTGCCCCAAGGCTGGCGGGCAGGTGGCCTCAGGCCAGCAGCAGCAGCTCCTGAAGCTTGACGCCTTAGCTGCACCCTGGCTCCTGATAGAGTTATCAGAGAACAGGGAACACGTACTTCCTGTAATCAGGGCAACCTTTCTTAGCCAGGGGTGGAAGCTGCAAGATGTGAAGTGTGTCTGATGAGCTCCTCTCTCGGTGCAGGGCCCAGAGTTAATAAAACTCAGGGAAATCACGGCAGGCAGCTGGAGCTGCAAGCAGGCGAGCTCCGGGGGCAGGGCCGCTGGGACTTCAGCTTCCACACAAAGCCAGGCTCGTGGCATTTTGTGCACGTTTCAGTTTTCTTCAGCAGCCAGGCCGGCAGATACAGGCAGCTTGGCATGGAAATGAATTTAGAGCTTTTAAAAAAAAAAAAGTGTTTTGCCCTTGGTGGCTTTTCAGACTGCCCCAGTGCAGGTACAGTCAGGGGACATGGTTAAGAGCAGCAGTGTAGGAAAATCTGAGAGTGAGGGTGAAATGACAGCCCCCCTCCCTGCCCATCAGCGTGAGGTGAGGAGGGGCACAAAGTCCAAAACGCAGGCAGACCCTCAAGCAACTGTGGCAGGGGAGAAATGGGAGGGGTTTCTGGAATAGCATGGATCAAGACTCTCCAGGGGAAAATCCAGCTGTTTCATCCCTCACCAAGCCAACCAGGGGATCATCCATGTGTTGGTGGGAGGCTAGGACTTCAGGGAGGGACGTAGACTGCTTTTAAGCTTCTGAAGAAATGTGAGGATTCATTCTCCATTTCCCAAGATGCACAAATAAGAGGAAATGGGCTTATATCAAGTGGAGAGAGAGTTCAGGAGGCCCACGTGCAGACTGGCTGACTAGGGGGTAATGTATTCAAATGTAATTAAATCCAGCAAAGAGGAAGAGAAGGGGGTTGGAGCCTGGGAAGGCCAGGCTGTGGAGGACCAAGGCCTGCAGGACACACCCACTGCTAGGCAGAAGAGGAAAAAATCTACCAAAGAAAAGTGTTTTGGAGGTTCCGTGGGAGGAGAAATTTGGTGTACTTAGGTGAATCCAGGCTAGTTTCCTGGAAGAGATGGTACCAGAAAGATGGGTAGAATGTAGGCCTGGTGGAGAGGAAATACCAGGAAGAAAGGCCAGTGGCAACCACATGGCTGGTTCTGATTGGGTATAAAAGGCTGATAGTGGGAGATGAAGGTTCACCTTGGCCCTTATCCCAGAAGGCCCAGAGATGGTATCTTTGTGTTTATCAATCAACAGAAAGTCAAGGAGACCTATCCCTTGAAGGAGCTGAGGTGAGAGAAGAAAAGATCTAGGACTTGATTCTAATCTGAACTTGTGTTAGTTTTTACCTCCAGTTGCTGCTTATTGGCAAAACATCCTTGGGCCAATTTCTTTCCCTCTAGGACTCAGTTTCCAGATCTGTAAAATCGAGGTGAGTTGCATTATCTCTAAAGACCTGGAGTTCCTGCTGTGGCACAAGGGGATCAGCAGCATCTCTAGCGCACTGAGACACAGGTTCAGTCCCCTGCCTGGCACAGTGGGTTAAGGATCCAGTGTTGTCACAGCTGTGGCATAGGTCACAGCTGCAGCTCAGATCAGAAACTCCACATGCCACAGGGTGGCTGAAAAAAAAAGTTCTTTGTATCCTTTGTATCACCACGGTTTCCCACACAGCAACTAACAACACTGAGCTAAATACTGGGCTAAACGTGGGAGGTGGGGGAGTTCCCATCGTGGCACAGTGTTTAACGAATCCGACTAGGAACCATGAGGTTGTGGGTTCAGTCCCTGGCCTTGCTCAGTGGGTTAAGGACCTGGCGTTGCCATGAGCTGTGGTGTAGGTTGCAGACGTGGCTTGGATCTGGCATTGCTGTGGCTGTGGTGTAGGCCAGCGGCTACAGCTCCAATTAGACCCCTAGCCTGGGAACCCCCATGCCACGGGAAGTGGCCCTAGAAAAAGGCAAAAAGACAAAAAAAAAAAGTGGGAGGTGGGGAGGGGGATGGATAGTGACATGCTATGATGTCTATGCTAGACAGGGCGAAAAGTAGAAGGGACAAGGCTTTGAGCACATGCTCAGATGGTGCTGGACCAGGCGCTGGCCCCCACCACCCTGCAGCATGGGAGGGGCGGAGGGCCAGGGCCTTGTTTGCAGATACTGAGGCTCCCAGATGGAGCCTATTGTCAGACAAAGACGGGCTTTGCTCCCACACAGTCCTGGGTTCACATCCTGTCTCTGCCACTTATGTGTGTGAGCTTGGGCAAGTTAAGGCACTGAACTACTTTAGACCTTAGTTTCCTTATCTGTAAAATGGAACAGGTAATGCTCATATTCTCAAGATTCCTAGACCATAACTCAAAATGTGTGCTCCAGCTCCACTAGACAGACCTTCTGAGGAGACTGGGCCTCCCTCATCTGTATGTCCCCGGGGTAAACTAGCCCAGCTCATGGCTCAGAGGAGTAAAGTTTCATCACACAAGACCATAGCATCATGGAGTTATTGTGAGGATTAAATGTGTGGTGGGTGTTAAATTCTTTTTGCTGTGCTTATTACATGTAGGTTCTCAGTCAACAAAATATGTAGATAAGAATCCCTTCCTTTTTCTATGCTAGTGGCCAAGGAGCCCCGAGATTCTCAATCTGATAGTTGTCACACAATAATTCAACAACTGAATTCATAGTAGATGCTCAATAAATGCTTGCTGGATGGAAGGCTAGATGTGAGATGGATGTGGTGGTGAAGACTCAAGGCCTTGTTTGGGACTGGGAGGTGGAAGCCAAGGGTCCTCATGAAGGAATTGATGTTTCCAAGGGGAAAGGTGAACTTTGCACATAGTCATATGACAGACTGAGCCCTGTTATGTGCTAGGCACCATCTCGGGAGCTGGGAAAGCAACCAGGAGCAAGACAAATGATCTTGCTTGCTTAAAACTTGTATTCTAGTGGGGGAAACAGACGAGGATACTGCTATGAAAAAAAATAAAGGAGGGTCGGGGGCTAAGAGTAGCAAGGTACTGTGTTAGGTAGTGTGGCCAGGAAGGCCCTGCAGAGGGGGCCTTTGGGCAGAGACTTAGGGGACCTGAGGGACCCAGGGGCAAGTATTCTAGGCTGAGGGAACAGTAGGTACAAAGGCCCCTGAGACCAGAGCCTGCAGGACCAACAAGGAGGCCAGTGTGGCTGGAGTGGACTGTGAGGGGGAGAGAAAGATGAGATGAAGTCAGAGAGGTCATAGGCCTTTATGGTCACAGAGCCCATAGCTCAGCAAGTCCTTTTACCACAGACAGCGATGAAAGCCAGGGGAGGGTCTCAAGCTCAGGAGTGACACCAGCTGATTCTGTTTTCAAGTGGATCCCCTGGCTGGTGTGAGGGTTCTAGTAGCTCAACTGTGAAGGCAGGGAAGCCTCCCTCATGTGGAAAAACAGGAGAGGCTGGAAGGAGGAGCACAAGAGAAGTGAGAGAAGGGGTTCCTGTTGTGGATCAGTGGGTTATGAACCTGACTAGTATGCATGAGGCTGCAGGTTCGATCCCTGGCCTTGCTCAGTGGGTTAAGGATCTGGAGTTGCTATGGCTGTGGTGTAGGCTGGCAGCTGAGTTCCAATTCAGCCCCTAGCCTGGGAACTTCCATATGCCACAGGTGTGGCCCTAAACAATGACAACAACAAAAAGAAATGAGAGAAGAAGCTGGTGCCCACTGGGTGGTGGGCAGGAGCCAGGGCGGGAGGGGGCAGGATCCTAGGGGCAGGGTCAGCAGCAGGAAGGCCCTGGGGCTTCCCTTTGCCCAGAAGAACTGTGGACTGAGCCTGAGCGGTGCTGTGATGCGGGGGGAGGCAGAAAGGAAGGCAGGGTGGGGGTGGGGGGTCTAGTTGGTATGGGGGTACATCTGCCAGGGGGGCTGCCACCCTCCAGGAGGAATGGGCCTGGAGGTGGGACAGCCCCACAGTTAGCTTTTGCCTTTTCCTCTACTTCAGGAAAACACGGCTCCTCCCTAGACCTTCTTAGGCAGGTCCTCACTGCACTTGGGTGCCTGACCTTGCTGTTTTAAGTGGAGTCTCTTATTGAGGGAAGAGCCAGGTGACTTTGAGTCCTTTACAGTCTGCCTCTAAACTTGTTAGTGCAAGAGGTTTAACCTAGATGGTCTCCAACCAAGCCCCTTTTAGCATTTCTATTAATGGATGGAATCAGACACTGCATCCCCACCACCTCTTTACTGCTATGGTGGTTTCAGGTTCCCATCATGGTGGCTGTCTTTCCCTTTCTCCTCAGGGCACACAGGTACCTGGTGCAGGGTGTTCAATTCAAAAGGGCACCCAGCCGAGGGAGTAAATGGAGGCTCAAATCCAGCCTGCACTCTGCTCCAGAAGCCCAGTGCCCTGGCCAGCTCAGGGTTGCATTTTCTTTTTTTCCTTTTTTCCTTTTTTTTTTTTTTTTTTTTTGCTTTTTAGGGCTGCACCCCAGGCATGTGGAAGTTCCCAGGCTAGGGGTCGAATCAGAGGAGATACAGTTGCCAGCCTACGCCACAGCCACAGCAACATGGGATCCAAACCAGCTCACGGAAGCTCCAGACCCCCAACCCAGTGAGGGATCGAACCTGCATTTGTCGGATTTGTTTCCACTGCGCCACAGCAGGAACTCCCTGGGTTGCATTTCCTTTTTTCTAGCTTGTTCAAAGGTGCAGAATGGGCCACCCCACTTCCCTGTCCCATGCACACTCGTTCGTCAGCTCCTCTGTGTCCCTTTACCATGGCCAGCCTCCCAGAGGGCAGATCTGAGGGCAGCATTTACATGACACGCCTTGGGGAGGGGGCAAGGGGGAGGGCAGCAGCTGCCTCCTGTGAGGTCTGCCTCCTAAGCTCCATGGTGCTTTTCCTCTCCTTATCAATGCTGTGAGCTGCCTCTCGAAATTGCTCTGCCATCATTAACACCGTGCATTAGGTCAGATGAGTGCGTGTTTGCAGTCTTGGATGGCAAAGGCAAAACGCTGATGCTGATTATTCCAGATCTTCTGGGCCTGGCCCATTCCGTGCTCACAGTTTGTAATCAGAGAGACAAACATTGGTGAATGGTGGGGTGGGCCAGGGCCATGGTTGGTTCTATTCTGGCTGCCAGCCCCAGGCAGCATATCTATAGCACCTGCTGGCCTGCTGGACATCGCAGCTGACCTCAGTCACTTAGCACTATCCCATCCTCCAAAGAGAAAGGACTTCTCCAATGGCATAGGCTGCTTTTGAACCATCAACAATTCATTCGAGGAGTTTCCATTGTGGTGCAGTGGAAACGAATCCGACTAGGAACCATGAGGTTGGAGGTTCTATTTCTGGCCTCGCTCAGTGGGTTAAGGATCCAGCATTGCCGTGAGCTGTAGTGTAGGTCACAGACGCGGCTTGGATCTGGCGTTGCTGTGGCTGTGGTATAGGCCGGCAGCAACAGCTCCGATTAGACCCCTAGCCTGGGAATCTCCATGTGCCATGGGTGCAGCCCTAAAAAAAAAAAAAAAGACCAAAAAAAAATTTCATTTGAGCAAGGATTGTGAGCATTTTGCCCTGGGTCATTTTGCAAGTTTTGTGTTCTGGAATCACTGGCTAGCCATGTAGCTTCGGTGTCCGCTTCTGAAAAGCCTCTGTGCCCAAAGGAGGCCAAGGCCCATGGCATTGCATCATGGCTCCTCACCTCCTGGCCTCATAGTCTACCTCTGCTACCTTCATCCTGTGCTGCAGCTACACTAGGGTCCCTAAACACAGCTCTCTGGGAGTTCCCTGAGAGGGTTGAGGACGGGACATTGTCATTGCTGTGGCATGGGTTTGATCCGGAGCCCAGGAACTTCTGCATGCTGCGAGTGTGGCCAACACCCCCCCCCCAACAACAACAACAACAAAACCCCAAAACGAACCAAAAGAAAACACAAAAACAACCACAGCTCTCCAGCCCTTAATCATGCTGGTCTCCAACCAGGAGCACCTGCTCAGCCGCATCCTCCAGGCAGTTTGTCATCTGTAGCAGCCTCTGTCCTGTGCCCTCACTTTTACCACTGCAGTGTGCTGCAGCCCCACATCCAACTGCCAAGCCCCCGTATTTCTTTGCTTGAAGGTTTCTCTGGCTTCTAGAACCTTTGTTGCCACTCTATGCTGGACAGGACAGAGTGCCAGAGAGGTAACGCCCTCTGGAAGCAGCCCTCAGCCACTGAGGCAGTGACTGCTGAGAGGTGGTGTGTACACAGCACTGCTCCCTGCCCCTCCCATGGGCTAAGTGTGAGATGTGTTCTGCTGGTCTCCCAGAGCTCCTCAGTGGGAATAAGCCCTGGTCGCCCACAGGGATAACTGGTTTGATAAAGCTCCCTTATTGGCTGCCTTTCCTGCCTCACCTCCACATTTCCCACACAGCATTTCCTTGATCTCCCAAATAAACTACTTGCGTTTAAATCTCTCTCTCAGGGTCTGGTTCTGAGGGAAGCAAACAGTCATCATCTTCAATGTCCATCTCAGTATCACCGCCTTTTTGCAGTTCCTCCTGACGCTCCTTTGTGCCCACTCCTGGGGCCGACCTGATGGTCAGATCTTCTCTACTCCGCTGGCTCTTTGTACCTACCTCAACAACATGCCTCATGCTCCACTATGATTTATTTTCTGCATGTTCTGGGGCCCTCACTAGCCTGGGAACTTTGGAGAGATATACTATGTCTTTTTCACCTGTTTATTCTCTGCACCTAAGGCAGCACCTGAGCACCTGGCACAGAGTAAGTGCCATACACACACACACACACACAGCCAAAGAGCCAGCAATGGAAATGCAATGGATTAAGAGGGAATAGAGAGAAATAGACAAGTTCCAGAAACTTCCTAGAAAGAGGCCCAGGGGCTGCTATGCCAGATGCTGTCACATTAAAGGTTTATATAGTAGAACTTCGTTCTCACCACTCACCTGCTCAACAACCTGCGATGGCTCCCACTTGTCTTCCTCTACTAGGCCTAATTTCATGGATTTTTTTTTTTTCTTTTTACAGCCACACCTGTGGCACATGGAAGTTCCTGGGCTAGGGGTCCAATCAGAGCTCGAGCTGCCGGTCTATACTGCAGCCACAGCAATGCAGGATCCGAGCCACATCTGTGACCTACACTGCAGCTTGCGGCAATGCCAGATCCTTAACCCACAGAGCAAGGCCAGGGATTGAACCCGAATCCACACAGACACTGTGTCGGGTACATTAACTCACTGAGCCACAACGGAAGCTCACATGGATGGCTTTTAAAACCCTCCATCATTCGGCCCCATCCTAAGAGGCAGTCAAGACCCTTGTTCAGAGTCAGGCTTTGGTCTCAACAGCCTAGGTTCACCTTCTTGCTTTCCCACTTCCCAGTTGGGTAATCATGGGTGAGTTACTTAGCTTCCCTGGGGTAATAATACCTCACACCTATACTTATTTTGAGACCTTATAATCGTGCATGGTCCTTATGAATATACTAAAAACCACTGATCTGTGTACTTTAAGATGGTGAATTTTATAGAACAGGAAAGTATCTAAAAATTAAGCATGGCGTCTGCCCTAGGATAGGCTCTTTGAAAACAGAGTGGTGATTATCATTCTTACCAAGGAGATATCCCAAGGGCGGGAGCACCTGGCCAGGCACAGGGCAGGTACTCTGTAAACACTGGCAGAACATTCCATAAGTATGTTTGAAGCATGTCCAAGACAGGTATGGGGTGGGGGAATGGAGGGCACAGACATTCCAAGCCCAGTTTTTCGTTGCTGGGGAATGGAGGCCGGACTAAGTCCTGGTGGTGACAGGGCCTCAAGGCCAAACCGGAGAGAGGGTGGAGCCCTCCTACCCAGTAACAACCCACTGCCCTGGGAATCCCAGCGCCTTTGTTCTGGGGGTCCCAGGTGACAGAACCCAGTCCAGCCAATCCTGAGCCATGGCTAAATGGAGAACACTTAACCCTAGAGGATGAACCTATTCTTAATATTTTTCTTTGACTGGCTGTATGTGATGTTCTGGGAATTGACTTCAAACAATCGCAACGCCCCGTCAGGCGTCAGGCCCCGCTGCCAAAGCCAGGCCTAGAGGGCGGGGCTTTTCCCGGGCCAGCCTCAGGCTCCAGGCCTCCCCAGACCCCTCCCCGGGGCACAAAGGCGGCTCGGTCCAAACGCTAGGCGGTGGGAGCGGAAGGGGAGATTCCAGCTCAACAAAGCTGAGACAGGCTGAGGAGGGGCTGTGGGGGATTTCCTAGAAACCAGCCAATGTGCGAGGCCCAGGGGAGACGCCACGGAGCTGCAAACCCAGGTCCAGAAGGGCGAGACTGGGGCAGGGTCGGCCGCAAAGGGCTGGCTGGGAGGGGGCCGCCTGGGAGGGGGGCCGCCTGAGAGGTGCCTCAACTCTCTCCTCGCTCCCGAGGCTGGGATCTCCCACGGCTGGGATCGGAGCCTCGCACACAGCAGGCACCTATTCGGTGCAGGTTTCAGAAAAGCCCGGGGAGCTTGAACCACCCTGTGGTTGGAGGAAGCTTCTAGACCTGAGAGCTGGCTCAGCCTTGTGGTCACGACGACGGGCCGCGGGTGGGGTGGGGGCGCTGGTGAGTGGCTTAGGTAGCTAATTCCGCGTGGCCAGGCCCAGAGGGAGCCAGAGGCGGATATTGGGGCGGGCGGGGGGCGCCCATACGCCCACCCTGCCTAGGCCTAAAGGGAAGCCGAGGCCGCCCCTCTGGGCACTGGGGTCGCCCCCACAGTCTTCCCCAGGAGATGAAGAGTCTGTTTCTGGACCGAGACCCGCCCCTTGGTGGGGCGCACCCTCAGCAGAGACACACACCCCCAAACCTCTGGGGGTGGGGGTGCTGTCTCTTTGCACACGTCCCCCCCCACCCCGGCTCCGCACAGACCCTTCTCTTAAAGATGCCCTTTGGTTCACACATCCCTCTTCCTTCCCGGCATCTGGAACCCCGTCCCCACGCGCGCCACACGCACGCACACAACAGACTCACACGCTGGCACGGACACACTCACACCCGCGCGCAGACCCCGCCCGCGGCCCCGCCCCGGCCCCTGCGGGCGCCCCCTCCGGCGTTCGCGGACCCGGCACGCAGCCGGCCCCGGGTGGCGGGAGGCGGCGGCTTGGGGCAGATTTGATTTTCCCGCAGCCCGGACGCCCCGGAGCCGGAGTCCGAGCCGAGGAGGTGGCGCTCGAAGCCGCGTCCCCAGCCCCGCCGCCGCCCGCGAGGAGACCCGGCGGGAGGCGGCGCAGCCTCTGAGCTCAGGGCTCGCTCGGCGCTGCTTGAGTCCCACCACCCCCACATCCCGCGCCCCAGCCCGCCCCCCACGCCCCTCGCCCTCTCCTGCACCTCCTCTGCCCCCACCCCCAAACTCCCCGCCCCTCTGCCGGGGCCGCTGGCCACGACTCCGCGAGTCCCTCCCCGCGCCCCTCTGCCTTTCCCCGCTGCGCCCCGGCTCCCTGAGCTGCTTGCCCCTCTCCGCTGGGCCCCCAGCCTCCTCGTCGCGTCACCCGCACCCTCTCCTCTATCCTTGGCCCCCGCTCCCTCCGCCCCCCTTCCCTCTCTCACTTCCCACGCCCCCTCTTTCGCTCTCCTCTCTCCTCCCTTTGCCGCCCAGCCCCAGCTCCGGAGTTGGGGGAGAGACCAGGGTTTCTGTTGCTCCGGAGCAGGCGTGAATCGCTCAGGGATTGACGAATTTGGGGTGGGGGGCACGGTGGGCTATGGAGCAGCCCGAGGACATGGCGTCGCTGAGCGAGTTCGACTCCTTGGCGGGCAGCATCCCGGCCACCAAGGTGGAGATCACCGTGTCCTGCAGGTGAGCTGCCCGCTGGCCGGGGCCCCCCTGCCCCGCCCCTGGACCCGAAGCCCCTCGGCCCCTGCGGCTGCGACCCTCTGCCTTCGCGCGCCCGCTTCCAGAGTCCTTTCCTCCAGGACGCCCCTCTGCCTGTAGGGCAAGAGCCCCTGTCCAGCCACGGGTGGCGACGGGGGATTGGGAAAATAGGTTTAGGGTCGTTTCCCGGAAAGTTTGCACTCGCGGCTGTTGTTGTGAGGAGATAAGACACAGGAACGGGCCCAGGCGCACGAATGGGGAGACGGAGGTAGTGAAAGGACGTGGCAGGGTCTTCACGCAGTCTCTTTCTGATCATCCCCTCCCCAAATCGAGAAAAGAGTGGTTGCCTCATTCCTGCCAGGCGTGCCCAGCCTCTGCCCTCTGTGCCCTCCTCTCCTCTCTTCCCCCCTCTCCTTTGCCCCAACCTTCTCACTCTCTCCTTCCTCACCCACCCATCCACTATTCTAGACCCAGGATTCTAAAGCCTTTCATCACCTCCGACAACAAAATGACTCTTGGAAAAGGATCAGATTGATTCATTCATTCTGAGGTGTGGATAACTGATAACAACTTAAAGAGGCACATTAAAAAAAATAAATAACCGGGGTACAAAATCTTAAGCAGAAGGACTAGAACACTGAGTGTGGAATTTTAGAGTCCAGCAGGGGTGTGTGTGTGTGTGTGTGTGTGTGTGTGACATGTCACACAGGTTTCAGGAGTGACTTCTCCATCTAAACTGGGTCTCCCCCCGGTTCTTCTGTCCGAGAGGAAGGCTGCCCAGGCAGCAAGGGGTACAGTGGGGAAGGGAGGATTTTTCCCTAGTGCAGTCACCCTGTGGCTGGCCCAGGGATTCTGAGGGGCAACTGTGGCCTATGCATAGTTCACCTCTTGAGTTTCTGCTGGAGATGCCATTCCCCCACCCAAATGACCAACAGCATTTTTGGGTTCTGGGTGTGCACTTGTTCCAAAGAGCCACCCCATCCTCTTCCAGGCTCCTCTTTGGTCAGACCTTTTATCCACCCTCACAGCCCCCCAACCCTGTATCCCAGAGGTGCAGCATTGAGGAGGTGTAGATGAAGTCAGAGTAGCCAGGCTGGGGTGTGAGAGAGGGAAGGACTGGGGGGTTAGGGGGGTTAGATTGAGTGCAGGTGAGGGCTGATGAGGTTGAACACAGCTGGTCCCCTGCGTCAGGCCCTTCTGGGGACCCCTGTGATAACCCCACCCATCTCCCCCTTGGTCCCACACACAGTTTTGTCAGAATTATCTCCCAAGGCCATTTGCATCTGCTGGGAGATTCCTGATGGCCCATTAGCTCCAGTCTCACCAACCTCAGCCATCAACAGCTGCCACAAACCGCCCTCCCCTCTCCCGCGGGGCACACGTCCCCGCTCCTGACACTCCTTCCCAACCTTCAGTCACGCCTGTGTCAGAGCTGTCTTAGGATCCTTCTCTCCTCAGAGGCTCCAAACAGCCTGTTCCCCATCCAGACCTCACCCCTCCTTCATCTCTACCCATTCATGTCCCCCCATCCTGAAAGGCCTGGCCCCGTATTCCCC
Source organism: Phacochoerus africanus (assembly GCF_016906955.1). Taxonomy (NCBI): domain Eukaryota; kingdom Metazoa; phylum Chordata; class Mammalia; order Artiodactyla; family Suidae; genus Phacochoerus; species Phacochoerus africanus. Next base: position 33,726,489 of record NC_062552.1, on the reverse strand, counting down.
ACTTCCAGCCCTCCTCACCCATGAGATGCCCAGCCCGGATCACTGTCTTTATGGCCCCTGGGTCCTGAGTGCTCAGCCTGGGCCACGGGGTCTCTCACACACTGAGCACGAAAATCTCAGAAGCCCTCTTCCCCCAAAGCAGTTTTGTAGGCATTTGAGGGCGGGGATCCCCACCCTGACTCAGACTCTCTACTCCAGGGGAGAGGAGAGGAGTCAGAGGGCGAATGGCATGGTGGCTTTGGAGTCAGACACTTTCACATGGAATCTGCGCCACCACTGGGGGCAAACTTTTAGCCTTGGTTTCCCCCATTTGTCAAGTGCAAACAAAGAGCCTGGATTCGTTGAGAAACATTTGCCAAGGTAGCCCCTGTGCTTGGAAGCATGGCTGGCTCCCAGCAGGTACTCAGCAAATACTGTTGGAGGAATTTGCTTACTGTTGAAGAGGATCATTAGGCATCTAGCACCCTACTTTGTGCTTGCTTTGCACACACAGTAGGTGCTTAATAAATAGCTACAGTGATTACTGTAAGGCAATGGTGCTTGGCCCCTCCTTTTACTCTCTGGAAGTGGTGATGTCCCAAGGATTCAAACCTTTTGCCTAAGCATTACTCAGGGATATAATTGAATTCTGACGGGGGTGGGAGTGGGGGTGGGGTTCTGGGATCAACCCTGGTGTCCCATCCCCTTTCATGTGATGTCAGCCTGAGGCGAGCATGACCCAGGGGATGGTAAGTGGGTTTGGGGAGGAAAGAGTGAGGAGAGAAGGGGTCACCAGAAACAGAGAGGAGACAAGAAAACAGTGTGGGTGGCCTGGAAATTGTAAGTCCATTGCTTTGCCTTAACCAGGTCCAACTATCGAATTTCTAGAACAGATCGAGAAAGGGGGAGAGAGTAGAGGAAAAGGAGGAGGAGAGGAGGAGGAAGCTGGTGGGGAAGAGGGGGAGCTGCACAGAATGATTTTCTCCAGTGTATGCTATATTTCATGGCCACCAACTAATGAGAGGCAAGGCCTCATTTGCTACCTCTCATGGTCGGCTCTGACCGGGGCCCCAGGGAGGAGGCTATGGGGTGCCTCTGCCCTGAACATCTAGGTGACACCTGCCAAGTGGACAGGGACTAGCAGGGCAGGCAGAGCAGTTGGTGGGCAGAGAAGTCCAGGGGGCTTCAGAATATTCAGGCATCTGGGGATGAGGGGGCCAGTGTTTCAAAGGAACTGGAAACTGGCATTTCTGGGAGCTGGCTCCTTAGGAAGGTCCCTGCCACCCCCTGCAGCCCTAAGAGGTTTCTGTCGCTGCCTAGGGGAGGACCTAACCCCTCACCCCACCGTCATGCCTATCCAAGGACACCCCTAGCTGAGCAAAGCTGCCTGGCCCAGGGGCATATCTGAGCCCCAGCCCAGGACCAAGCAGAGGCTCATCCAAACCTCTGCTGAAGGCAGATGACACCATGGGATGAACATGTTTGGGCCTCTGCTTTTGTGTTGGCTATCTTCTGGACTAATCATTTGTCTACTCCCAAACAATTATTTTTACTGATTTTGGTAAACTTAGGACCAAAGATTTTAAAGCCTCTGGTTGTTTAGTTCACTACTTAAGAACATAAGCCTGGAGTTCCCTGGTGGCACAGTGGGTTAAGGATCTGGCATTGTCACTGCTGTGGTTCTGGTTATAGCTGTGGCAAGCATTTGATCCCTGGAACTTCTGCATGTTGTGGGTGTATGGCCAAAAAAAAAAAAAAAAAAGAAAGAAACGTGAGGTGCAGTGGGTTAAGAACCTGACTACAGCATCTCAGGTCACTGAGAGGCACAGGTTCAACCCCTGACCTGGCATAGTGGGTTAAAGGATCCTGTGTTGCTGTAGCATAGGTTGCACCTGTGGTTCAGATTCAGTCCCTGGCATGGGAATTCCATATGCTGTTGATGCAGCCATTAAAAAAAAAAAGAAAAGGAACATGAGTCCATGGGGTCTGTCTACCTAGGTTCAAATCCCTGTGATCTTGGGTAAAGTACTTAACCTGGGCCTTAGTTTCCTCATCTGTAGAGGAAGCATAATAATCCTTATCACAGTGGAAGGATTAAATGGATTAAGCCATGAATAGCAATTTATGATGCCTATTATTTGACACCTGGAAGTAAATAAAAAATCTGTCTCTATAGTTGATTTGGTAGGTCCGGGAGATCTGATTCATCTAGAAAGTCTTATGCCCTCTCCCCATGCCCCAGCTTTTTTTTTTTTTTCCCCCATGCCTAGGGTGTGCAGAAGTTCCCCAGCTAGGGATCAAACTCCAGCCACAGCAGCGACCTGAACCGCTACAGTGATGATACTGTATCCTTAACTCACTGCACCATAAGGGAATTCCTTTTGGACATACATTTGATATACTGTGTACATGGAGAAATTCTGAGGGGTTGTTTTGGAAGTGAGCAGGGTAGATGGTATGCGAAACCAGATTCCAGCAGACGTTGTAGAAAGCGTGAGCTACAGGCTTCTCCTTCCCCTGATGGACCTTTTGCGACTTTATTAGGCTCCCTGAAGACCCAGTGAAAACTCACCTGTCTGGTGCCCCATTCCTCAAGGGCCCCACTATTGTTCGGGTCTCTCTGCTTCATCAGATTCAGGGATTCAGACCAATGGTTGGTTAGAAAGAGCAATTTGCATTCTTTATGTAACAGGAAATCTTTGCACTTCTGCGGGGTCTCGCTGGCAGAAGCAACGCATGTGATGGTGCTACGTGGTGGGGCTCCTGAGACCCATAGGAAAGGCTCGGAGGGGAGAGTCCAGAGGCAGGCGGTGGTTTAGCCCTGCCGGCATCTCTCAAGCGACTGCTCTCTCCCCTCCAGCGGTCGTGGGGCTGGTAGGCAGCTGTTGCCTCTGCCCCAGAGATGTTTTCTGCTGTCTGTTCAGGTTGGCATTTTGCTGCCCTGGGGGCTTGAGAGGGCCGACCTCAAAAGCTGTGCCCTCAGCCTCTCAGAAGGGGTGTGAATGGGCTCTGAACCTTTCTTTTAACAGGCAGGGGAGGTTGGCTTTGGAAATTGAGGGATCTGGGGGCAGTGTGGCCTCTGTTAGAGCCAGTGCTAGGAAAAAGCAATCCATTCAGCCACTGACTACATCAGGGTACTGTTTACTGGAGACAGAGGAATAATAATAGTGGGATTTGGAGTTCCCGTCGTGGCTCAGTGGTTAACGAATCTGACTAGTAACCATGAGGTTGCGGGTTCGATCCCTGGCCTCTCTCAGTGGGTTAAGGATCCAGCGTTGCCATGAGCTGTGGTGTAGGTCACAGATGTGGCTCGGATCCCAAGTTACTGTGGCTGTGGTATAGGCTGGCAGTTACAGCTCCTATCTGACCCCTAGCCTGGGAACCTCCATATGCCGCAGGTGCAGCCCTAAAAAAAAGACAAAAAAATAAAAACATAAAAATAAAATAAATAATAATAAGATTTACTGAGTGCTTACTGTGTGCTAGGCACTTATATCTGTGTTAGGCAGAACCATATGCAATTGCCTGTACTCAACAATTTTTAACCTGTTTAAGAAGCAATTTGGTCCGAACTAAGATTATTAGTTTCCAATTGCTGCATAACAAATCACCACAAACGTGGCCACTTAAAACAATAGCCATTTAGGAATTCTCATGTGGCTCAGCAGGTTAAGGATCTGGTGTTGTCACTGCAGCCACTCAGGTCACTACTGTGGCTCAGGTTTGATCCCTGACTCAGGAACTTACTCATGCCATGGGCATGGCAAACAACAATAAGAAGAACAAAAACCAAATAACCCAACCGTTCATTATCTCACAGTTTCTGTAGGTCAGAGGCCCAGGCACAGCCAGCCAGCTTCTCTGCTCTGGGTCTTCCCAGACTGAAATCAAGCTGTCTGCAGGGGCTATGATCTCATTTGAGGCTTGGGGTCCAAGCCAAGCTCATTTAGGTTGTTGGCAGAATTTAATTCCTTGCAGCTGTAGGATTAAAGCCCTGAGTTCCTGCTGGTTGTTGGGTTCGGGCTCTTAGCTCCTACAGGCCACCCTCAGGTCCTAGACCCAAGGGCCTTTCACAAAATGGCAGCTTCCTTCTTCAAAATCAGCAGGAGAATCTCTTCAGAGTCTGCTACTTAATATAAAGTAAGAGGGGACTTCCCACCATGGCTCAGTGGAAACGACTCCGACTAGGAACCATGAGGTTGCAGGTTCAATCCCTGGCCTCTCTCAGTGGGTTAAAGATCTGGTGTTGCCGTGAGCTGTGGTGTAGGTCGCAGATGCGGCTTGGATCTGGCATTGCTGTGGCTCTGATTAGACTCGAGCCTGAGAACCTCCTTATGCCGCAGGTGCAGCCCTGAAAAGCAAAAAAAAAAAAAAAAAAGCGCTTTGGTATCTCTTCTTATAAGGGCACTAAACCTCTCATGAAGACCCCACCCTTGTGACCTCAAATAACCCTAATTACCTCCCAGATACCAGCATATTGAGGATTAGCGTTTCAACATGTAACTTTGGAGAGTTACATAGTCAGTTGACAGCCACAAGGGACAGGAGCCTACTTTCTTTGACTTCAGGGCATCTCCATCAGATACCTGAACCAGTGTGGATGCTGTTAAGCAGGAAAGGAGTGAGGAGTGCTTTCTGGGTGGACAGCCATGGCCTCAGCCACAAGGAGGCTTTCTAAGGAATTCACGTTTTTTAAAAAAATCAAGCCAATGATGTCTGATAGAGATAAGTGCTCTGCAAATAAGTTTGTGGTTGTTGGGGATGAGCAGGTGATATTGAGCTGAGATCCAAAGGATGAGAAAGCCAGCTGGGGGAGGATCGGGATGGAGGGTGATTCAGATATAAAGAACAGCAAGTGCAAAGGTCCTGTGGCAGAAAAGACCTTGGCATGCCTGCAAAACTGCAGGGAAGCTAGTATGGCTGGAGTAATGTGAGTGGAAGAGGATGAGGTCAGAGAGGAAATGGGCAGTGTGACCCATGCTGAAGAATTTGATTAATTTTTTTTCTTTATTTTTTAATTTTTGGCCGTGCCTGTGGCATGTGCAAGTTCCGGGGTGAGGGTTCAAACCTGTGCCACAGCAGCAACCTGAGCCACAACAGTGACAACATCAGATCCTTATCCCACTGAGCTACCAGGAAACTCCCTGATTTATTACTCTAACAGCAGCTGCTGGCAGTGGGCTGGAGGGGGGTTAAACAGGAGTAATATGATCAGATTGGCCTTCTAAAAATTCTTTTATTTTTATTTATTTATTTATTTATTTTGCTTTTTAGGGCCACACCCTCGGCATATGGAGGTTCCTAGGCTGGGGTCAAATCAGAGCTGTAACCGCCAGCCTACACCACAGCCATAGCAACGCCAGATCTGAGCTGCATCTTTGAACTACACCACAGCTCACGGCAACTCCAGATCCTTAACCCACTGAACGAGGCCAGGGATCAAACCTGCAATATCATGGTTCCTAGTTGGATTTGTTTCCGCTGACCACGATGGGAACTCCTAAAAATTCTTTCATACACACACACACACACACACACACACACACACACACACACACACACACACACACATATATACAGCCTACACACATATATGTAACTGAATCACTTTCCTATATACCTGAAACTAACACAACATTGTAAATAACTATACTTCAATTTGAAAAATGGTTAAAAAAAATTTTTTTAATTTCTCTGGTTACTCTGAGGAGAATGGATTGATAAGGGGGTGGTAGGCAGAGATAGGAACTGAAACACTTTTCTAGGCAGGAGGCCACTGCAGCGTCCAAGTGAGAGATAATGGCAGTGGTAGGGGAAAGTGGACAGTTCTGGGATGTTTTTGAAGTAGAACATTTTTAAGACTTGATGAATGGGACAGGAGGGGGCATAAGTGAGAGCAGCACTGAGCATGCTTCCCACGTTTCTTTTTTTTTATATATATATATAATTTTTTTTCCCACTGTACAGCCAGGGGATCAAGTTATCCTTACATGTATACATTACAATTACATTTTTTTTCCTCACCCTTTGTTCTGTTGCAACATGAGCATCTAGACAAAGTTCTCAATGCTACTCAGCAGGATCTCCTTATAAATCTATTCTAAGTTGTGTCTGATAAGCCCAAGCTCCTGATCCCTCCCACTCCCTTCCCCTCCCATCAGGCAGCCACAAGTCTTTTCTCCAAGTCCATGATTTTCTTTTCTGAGGAGATGTTCATTTATGCTGGATATTAGATTCCAGTTATAAGTGATATCATATGGTATTTGTCTTTGTCTTTCTGGCTCATTTCACTCAGTATGAGAGTCTCTAGTTCCATCCATGTTGCTGCAAATGGCATTATGTCATTCTTTTTTATGGCTGAGTAGTATTCCATTGTGTATATATACTACATCTTCCGAATCCAATCATCTGTTGATGGACATTTGGGTTGTTTCCATGTCCTGGCTATTGTGAATAGTGCTGCAATGAACATGCGGGTGCATGTGTCTCTTAAGTAGAGTTTTGTCCGGATATATGCCCAAGAATGCTTCCCACATTTCTGTTTTAAGCTATTGGCTTCGCAGTTGCACAAGGCAGGTATGTGACTGCGAGCACAGAGGAGGAAACTGAGGTTAAGTAGCTTGTCCAGGGCCACAGAATTGCCGTGTGTCTATGTGCAGATTCCAGTTTGAACAGAACTGAGGCCAGAGCTCATGCTCTTTTTCCTTGGTCACGCAGCATAGGAGGGACAATTATTACAATAATTAATAATAATAAAAATGCAAATAGCTCTGGGAAGAAGAGCTCTTTAAGCCATGTGAAAATTGCTGTTTAGACCTTGGCGAGGTTGCTTGGCAGGGAGATCATGCATGGGGGTGAGAAACAGGATCTGAAAGGGGAGATGGGCGAGTGCCAGGGGCTGGGTGCCAATGTCCCTCTCCTCCCCAGCTCCCGCCTCCCTTTCCTCGGATCACTTCTGCCTGTTAGGATGGGGAGCGGGACAGGGGGAGATGGGAAGCCCTCCAGTTCTCTTCAGCTTTCCTTTGGGAGCGGCCCTGATGAAGCTGGGGGCAGGAAATGGGGGAGTGAGGAGGTGAGGGGTATGGCTGGCCAGGTGGGGATTCCAGAGACCCTGGGTTTTGGTAATGCAGGCGCTCCCCATGGCACCTCTGAATGGGCTCAGGCTTCAGAGTTCAGTATCAGTGCACTGGGCAAGCTGGGTGATGCTGGCACACCTCAGCCCCAACCGCCTTTCCTGTAGAAGGAGGTAACGTTTACCTCCTGGCTTTGATACATGGGGTGAATAGGGTGTCACAGGTTAAGTACCTAGCAAAAGACTTAGTACAGATTATGTCTGCAGTTAATGTGGTTCTCCCACTCTCTTTGCCTACCTGGAGTTGACCAGATGTTTGGTGTTGAATTGTTCTATAGAGAAATGGGGTACTTCTGGCAGCCCCCTCAGGCTCTGGGGTCTCTCCAACACCTTCAGGATTTCTGTTTCTCCCTGAGAGTGGCTTACCTGTCCCATCTGCTCTCTTCCATGAAGGCTGTACTACAGCCAGGTGGACAGGGATGGGCAAGGCTGCTGGAGGTCCTGATCCTGCCCAGCATTAGGGGAGCAGGGAGGTGAGAACAAGGGGAAGCTCTAGAAGCTGTCTTGTTCTCCGCAGGCCTTTTGTTGACACTTACAGTGTGCCAGGCACTGAACTGCAAATAACCATGTGCTGGACACTGTTCTGTTTCACATTTATGAACTCTACAGATTGTCAGAGAACCTGTAGGAGGGACTATTATTACCCCCACCTCATAGCTGGGGATATTTAGGCACAGAGAGGCTAACTGATGCTAAGAGGAAAAGCTGGGTTTGGGGTCCAGCATTGAAGCTCCAAGTTTTTACCTTTAAATCCTGTATCCCCCAAACCCCTAACCCACCCCCGTTGCTCCCTAACCTTTCGCCAGAGGTTGGAGGGATGCTTATGGAGCCTTGTTTAGGAAAGAAATTAAACTTTCTAGTCTTTTAGATTAAACCAGTTAATCTTTTCTTGCCCTTTGAGCTTCATGAAGCACTTTGGGAATATGATGAAATCTCTCCAAAATAAGAATGCATCCATATGGACCAATGTGCCCTATTTTGTTAATAGCTTCAGGGGATGCATGGACTTCTCTCAGGGACCTCCAGTCCTGGAACGTCTCAGATGAGGGTTCTTGGTGTGTTTCCTTCTGTTTCACAGCCAGTACACAGTTTGTACATCTGTGTGCACAGCTAGTGCAGCTACTGCATCTATGAAAGATACACAGGCTTTATTCAAAGTCAGGTGTGTGATAATCAGTTCACCGAGCATTTTGCTACAAGAGCAAATGTGTAAGTACCTGAGCCTGGGGCTTCCTCCTCCCTGAGCTGTGTCTCCCTTCAGATTGGGGGCTCCCTGAGGCCAGGTCTGTGTCTTCCCTCAGACGGGGGCTCCCGGAAGGTAAGACTGTGTCTCCCTTCAGACTGGGGCTCCCTGAGGGCAGGGCTGTGTCTCTACTCAAACAAGGGGGCTCCTTGAGGCAGGGCTGTTTCTCCCCTCATACTCTGGCTCCTTGAGGGCAAGGCTGTGTCCCCCCCTCAGCTGGGGGGCTCCCTGAGGCCAGGGCTGTGTCTTCCCTTCAGACGGGGGCTCCCTGAGGGCAGGGCTGTGTCTTGCCTCAGACGGGGGCTCCTGGAAAGTAAGGCTGTGTCTCCCCCTCAGACGGGGGCTCCCTGAGGCAAGGCTCTATCTCTCCTCTCAGACTGGGGGGCTCCCTGAGGCAGGGCTGTGTCTCTCCTCTCAGGCTGGGGGGCTCCCTGAGGGCAGGGCTGTGTCTCCCCTCAGACTTTGGCCCCTTGAGGCGGGGCTGTGTCTTTCCTCAGACAAGGGAGCTCCCTGAGGCAGGACTGTGTCTCCCCCCTCAGCTGTGGGGCTGGCTCCCTGACGGCAGGTCTGTGTCTTCCCTCAGACGGGGGCTCCCTGAGGGCAGGGCTGTGTCTCCCCTCAGACGGGGGCTCCCTGAAGCAGGGCTGTGTCTTTCCTCTCAGGCTGGGGGGCTCCCTGAGAGCAGGGCTGTGTCTCCCCTCAGACGGGGGCTCCCTGAGGTCAGGGCTGTGTCTCTGCTCAGATTGGGGTTCCCTGAGGCGGGGCTGTGTCTTCCCTCAGACAAGGGGGCTCCCTGAGGGCAGAGCTGTGTCTCCCCTCAGATGGGGGCTCCCTGAGAGCAGGGCTGTGTCTCTGCTCAGATTGGGGTTCCCTGAGGCCAGGGCTGTGTCTCTCCCCTCACTCGGGGGCTCCCTGAGGAGAGGTCTGTGTCTCCCCTCAGACTGGGGCTCCCTAAGGGCAGAGCTGTGTCTCCCCTCAGATGGGGGCTGCCTGAGGACAGGGCTGTGTCTCCCCCTCAGACTGGGGTTCCCTGAGGGCAGGTCTGTGTCTTCCCTCAGACGGGGGCTCCCTGAGGGCAAGGCTGTGTCTTCCCTCAGACAGGGGCTCCCGGAAGGTAAGGCTGTGTCTCCCCTCAGATTGGGGCTCCCTGAGGGTAAGACTGTGTCTCCCCTCAGACTGTGGCTCCTTAAGGCCGGGTTGTGTCTCCCCTCAAACTCAGCGCACTGAGGGCCATGCCCTGTCCCCCTCCTCAGACTGGGGCTCCTTGAGAAAAGGGTTTGACTCCCCTTAGACTGTGGCTCCCTGAGCTCAGGGCTGCTCTTCTCCCCTCAGACTGGGATATCCTGAGGGAGGGATATGTTTATTCAAACTCATGTTCCCCAAGCTTATTGCTCTGTCCCCCACTCAGGATGCAGCTCACTGTGGCAGTGCTGTGTTTCCTCAGATGAGGCTTCCTGAGGACAGCGCTCTGTCTTCTCCTCTCTCTGACTGAAGAGCCCCTGCTTCTATTCTGACTTTTAAGCTTCTCATTGGGAAAATGTCACTCTCAGTCTCTCTCCTTTAGCACCAGCCAACAGTTCTCATTTCAGCCCTTCCAGTGCCTTCTGCCTTTACCGGGGTCTGCTGACCTTCCATCTAGTGCATGGTCATTCTTGCTGCCCCTGATTTGGTCATGATTTGGGGGAAGAGTGGTGAGGAAAGGGGCCTTAAGCTCTGCTTCCTTGGCCTTGATTTAATGAACAAAAGAAGCCAAGCTCCAGGCTGCCTCATGGACAGCTGAAGGATTTTATATGCTTTTCTTTTTGGGGGAAAAAAAATACATTTTGCCTGTTGGGAAAAAAAGTCTCTTTGAGTTCTCCAAAGACAGATAGTGGAGAAAAGCACTTATGGTCTCATCTCTCTGTGTCCTTTCAGTTTGGGGCCTGCTTTGAGGTGGATGACCCGATTTTTTACCTCTTGGCTTCCTACTAGCTGTGTGCCTGGGGGAAAGCCACTCACCATCTCTGAGCCTTGGAGTCCTCAGTGGATCAGTCCCTAAGGGGCACTGGGAATGTGTGTAATTAGGGCGGGTCTCCTTGGACCTGTAAGGGAAGAAGTGGTTTGTGTCACCCAGCCTGTCTCTCCTTTGTCACCAAGTGGTCCTGAAGACTCGCCAGGAGAGCTTGCTGAGCACCAGGTCGATGATGACTGACGTGCCTGACAAGACTCACTATGTCCAAGAACTCCCGTAGCAGTCCTAAGGAAGGAACTATTTCTTTCTTTTTTCTTTTTTTTTTTCTTTTTTGGTTTTTAGGGCTGCACCTGCAACATATGGAGGTTCCCAGGCTAGGGGCTGCATCAGAGCTGCAGCTGCCACCCTTCACCACAGCCACAACAATGCCAGATCAAAGCCGCGTCTGCGACCCACACCACAGCTCAGGGCAATGCCAGATCCTTAACGCACTGAGCGTGGCCAGGGATCGAACCTGCATCCTCATGGGTGCTAGTCAGATTTGCTTCCCCTGAGCCACGATGGAACTATTTCTTAACTCCATTTTACGGACAGGGAAACTGAGGTGCAAGGCAGGCAGGTCACTTGTCCAGTTCTTATTTCAGCCCTTCCAGTGCTTTCTGCCTTTACCAGGGACTGCTGACCTTCCATCTAGTGCATGGTCATTCTTGCTGCCCCTGATTTGGTCATGATTTGGGGGAAGAGTGTGAACCCAGCTGGTGTGATTGTAGCCCCCACACTTAACCATTAGCTACAGCTAAGCAGAAGTGTAGGCCGGCCCTGAGCATGACCAGCTGGGGAGATGAGAGCCTTGCCCACCCATCTGGCCTTTCCTTTTGGTTTTCCTTCATCCAGTCAGTTTGCCAGGGCCCTGCCCTGAGCCAGGTGCTGGGCTGGCCTGGAGCAGAGTTGAGGTCCCTGCGCTGTGTGAGAGACAGAGACACCCTGATTAGGTGGCTGCGGGTGTGCTGAGTACAGTTATGGGTCCTATGAGTCAGAGGATGGCATAGTGCAGGCTCAGAGGAAATGGCGTTGGTCAGTGTCTGTTCAGGGGAGGCAAAACTGAAGAGAATGAAAAGGAATGGTCTGGAAGGATGGTAATCTCAGCACAGTAGAGGGAAGACAGTTTGTATTACCTTTGGGTGCCCAGGATGACCTTTGCCTCAGGGCTCAGGGAGAGTCCTGAGGTCAGTGGGCAGGGAGCCATCAAAGCTAGGTGACCAGTCCTGTTACTTAGTCTAGCTGTGTGTCTCTTGCCCAGGCATGCCTGGTCTGCTTCTTCCTCTCTCTCTTTTTTGTTAATGGCTGCACTCATGGCACGTGGAAGTTCCAGGCCAGGGACTGAATCTGATTGCACCTGCGGCAACGCCAGATCCTTCAACCCACTGCATCAGTCCAGGGATCAAACCCATGCCTGTGGAGTGACCCCAGCAGCAGCAGTCAGGTTTTTAACCCACTGCACCACAGTGGTAACTCCTGCCTGCTTCTCTTTGAAGAGAAGACCCCATATCTGTATCTCTCTCTCAATCACTCTTTCTCTTACACACACACACACACACACACACACACACACACACACACGTAGCCTGAGATCCAGGGTCTCAACTTTCTCACTAGCCTAGACATGACTGAACCTGAGTTCCAGACCTAAACTTGGGGGAGACCCAGACCTCAGAGAAGTGAATTGCCTTCTTTCCAGGTCTTACATTCCTTATTTATCAAGGAATTAGAAAAGGTGACCTTGGACTTCCCATCATGGCTCAGCAGTAAACAACCTGACTAGTATCCATGAGGATGTGGGTTTGATCCCTGGCCTCACTCAGTGGGTTAAGGATCCAGTGTTGCCATGAGCTGTGGTGTAGGTCACAGACACGGCTCAGATCTGGTGTTGCTGTGGCTGTGGCATAGGCTGGTGGCTACAGCTCCGATTTGACCCCTGGCCTGGGAACCTCCATATGCTTTGGGTGTAGCCCTAAAAAAGACAACAACAACAAAAAAGTGACCTCTGAGGTCCCTTCCAGCTTGAACATTCGAGGATTGTATGTAATTATAGAATTTCATTATGGAATTCAAAGGTAAACCTCAGCACTTGCTTTTGTAGGAGTCCCCCCACTTCCCCACCCCCTACCCCAGCCCTCTTACTCCTTTCCAGCTCCTTGCTGTGCCTCAGGTGCCACCACTTTAGAAGCACCTTTGGAATTTAGGCCTTTTGTCATTTATTTCACTCAAGACAGATGCTCCTGCCCTGAGTCGTAGCCCACTGCAAGAGGAAACAGTCAACTCAGGGACAGGCCCGCCCACCTCGGTGTGGACGAGCGTGTATAAAAGTGGTGTCTTACCTGGAGCTCCTGCTGCCTCCTTTTCAGAGCTGCCTGTGTGACCATTTCATCTGCCGCTCACTGCAGTGGGCGGGGTTTCCAAAGTGACAGCAGGGAGCAGGTCTGAGAGATGGGTGATGGAGGCCAGCAGAGGGGTTCCGTGCCTTTGGGGTTATGGAGGGCTGGCTGCATGTAGCTGCCTTTGGGGAGAGACACCAGAATGAAGAGACTGGCGCAGAGGATGGGAATCTGCTCTGGGACAGAGATGGGAGGATTTATAAGCACCATCTAGAGCCTCCCAGGGACCAGAGGATGCCCTGTGCTGGTGCTGGCTGCTGCTAGGTCTGTCTGTCGGTCAGCCTTAGGCTCCCACCTCAGAGTTGGGGGCATGGGTGGTAGGGTTGACTGTGGGTCCAGTTGTCCAGACAGGCTGTCACTGCTGATGGCTTCGGTGATGGTGACTCAGAGTAGGTCTCCTTCTGGAACTTTCTGGCTCTGCCACTGCTTAAGGTGGGGCCTGGCCACTCCCTGTCCCTCTCTGGGCTCAGTCTGCCCCTCCTCCAGGAGAACAACAGATGATCCTCAGGGGCCCACCCAGCCCCAATATTTGGAGCTGGCTGGCAGGAAGTCGCACAGCCTGCTTTCTCCACTCTGGGGAAAGGATGCAGGGGGCACAGGGGCTCATGGGGGAGCATGGGAGGGGAGGGGGAGATGAGAAGACCCCCGGGGATGTCTGGAAGGGAGGTGGGCTGTGTGAGAGGGTTGGAAAGGACAGAACTTGACTTTAGGAAAGTGTCAGAAGGAGTCCGAGCTCCAACAGGTGGGAGGGCCATAGCTACAAAGCCCTGGCCAGAGGTCCACAGGGATCCTTAATGGGAAGGTCTCCCAGTGGGCACCTCTGGGAGGCTGTGTGGCACACACCTTGGAGCTGCCCCCAGAGGAGTGAGGCATCCTGACCGTTGTTGGTCAGGGGCCTCCCCGAGGAGCATAAACTTCCTGGTATTTGCAGCTCTGCCCACCAGAGAAAGCCCTTGGGAGAGGAGCAGGAGGACAGCCTGGGTGTGCACAGGAAACAGCAGGGCTGGGGCGACAGACAGCACAGAGCATCCCCGCCTTCCCAGCCCGCACTACTATCTCTATTGCACAAATGAGGAAACGGGCTCAGAGAGGGTGCGGCACTTCCCAGCCAGAGCCCAAGCTTCCACGGGCCGTGTTGCTGCACAGCGCATGTCCCTGGAGAGTGAGGGACACCAGATGTGCAGGATGTGCCCTGGCCCGGTCTCCCTGTACCTCCCCTTCACATCTGTAAGATGGGATCACACCCACCTAGGGCTGACCTTGTAGGGGAGCGTGCAGATTAGGAGCTGATATTTGCAGGGCACTGAGCACGGTGCCCAGGGTTCAGTGAGTGGGAGATGCAAGTGCACAGAAGCGGGGCAGGAGGGGCTCAGCACCCGTTCCAAGAGCTCTCCGTCCCCAAATGTTGTGTCCATCATCCTGCTGCCTGACTTCAAGGTTGATTGTTAGGGTCACATGTTAGCTCTGGCCTTGACCACAGGAGGACCCTGTTCCAATGAGTCTGCATCCCCTGGGAAGTGTCATTCATTACTCCGCTAGCACAGGTGAGATGATGGAATAAAATGGCTCTAAGTGAGACCTGAGAGAAGGGGATCTTGAATGGATTAGTTTTGATGACTTGATTTCATCTTATTTTTTTTTTCAGAGACAGAAGTGGTAAGAGGAGAATTTCTGAAACAGCATTTCTAGAACATTGGGCAGATTGAGATTTGGCTCAAGTGCAAGGGGCTGGGGGATCCAGGGCACTGGGGTACGGGGGAGCTCTTGGCGATGGTGCGGGTGGGTGGTGGGGGGCACCATGCGCTCTGGCAGGCTGAGCTGAGGACCCTCTGGGGCCAGCTTTAATGAGCCCTAATAAACTGCTGAAGGAGTCTTCCGCTTCCTGTTTTGCCCGAAGCCAGGCCCGAGGCAGCCTCCGGGTCTCAGTAACAGCCCAAATCCCCTGAGATCCTCTGGCTGTGCTAACTCCTGCTCTCTCCTCCCTTTCAGGAACCTCTTGGACAAAGACATGTTCTCCAAGTCTGACCCATGTAAGTCCTACTCCAACTGTAATAGCAGTAACAACAGCAACCACACTATGTTTTATTTATTTAATTTTTTTCTTTTCTGTCATAGTTTATTATAAGATACTGAGTACAGATCTCTGTGCTATGCAGGACCTTGTTGTTTATCTATTTTTAGGTAGTTTTTATCTGCTGATCCTAAACTTAATTTATCCCACCCCTTCCTCTTTCCCCTTTGGTAACCATAAATTTGTTTTCTATGTGTGTGAGTCTATTTCTGTTTTGTAAATAAATTCATTTGCATCATTTTTTAAGATTCTACATATAAATGATATCATATATTTCCCTATCTGAACTTCACTTAGTGTGATAATCTATAGGTCTAAACTGTTGCTGCAAATGGCACTATTTCATTCTTTTTTATGGCTGAGTAATACTCCATTGTATAAACACACCAAATCTTTATCCATTCATCTGTTGAGGGACATTTAGCTTGCTTCCATGTCTTGGCTACTGTAAGTAGTGCTGCTATGAGCATTGGGTGCATTTTCTCTGGATATATGCCCGGGAGTGGGATTGTAGGATCATATGGTAACTCTATTTTTCATTTATTAAGGAACTTCCGTGCTGTTCTTCATAGTGGCGGCACCGATTTACATTTTTACTAACAGTGTAGAAGAGTTCCTTTTTCTCCGCACCCTCTCCAGCACTTATTATTTGTTGACTTTTTGATGGTGGCCGTTTTGGCAGAGTGAGGCGATACCTCATTGTAGTTTTGATTTGCATTTCTCTAATAATTAATGATGTTGAGCATCTTCTCATGTGCCTATTGGCCATGTATATGTCTTCTCTGGAGAAAGGCTATTTAGGTTTTCTGCTCATTTTTTGATTGGGCTGTTGGTTTTTTGTTTTTTTTTTTTTTGTTATTGAGCTATATGAGCTGTTTGTATATTTTGGAAATTAAGCCCTTGTCGATTGCATCATTTGCGAATATTTTCTCTTAGTCTGTAGGTTGTCTTTTCATTTTGTTTATGGTTTCCTTTGCTAGCAAGGGCATTATGACTTCTGCAGCGGCCAACACTAGCCCATACTGAGCACTCACTATGTACTGGCACCGTTCCCAGTATGACAAGGCTGTCTAATGTTTCACCAATACTGTCTGGAGAGAGAGAAGTAGGGGGTCTGACCCTTCCCAGCACCCGTACTTGTGAGGCCTCAGTATACCCAAGTGGGTAGGGAGGGGTCAGAGTGTCTGGGGCCAGGTTTCAGTCCCTTGGAAACCAGTGCATTTAAGGGCCCCAATTAGCTGTGGTCTAGGGGGAGGGGCGCTGGTTTGGGATCCCAGGGTTCTAGCCCTAAGCAGCACTGCTCAAGTGAAAGACCTCAGACAGGAAGGACATTGGCCTCCTCTGAGCCTAAGTTTCCCCATCAGTAAAGGGAGGCTGATGACAACAGTAAGCCTCCTGGGGCTCTAAAGGGACAGGCAGGTTTCAGAACAGGTTTCAGATGCTCTCTCCTGGCACACCCTTGCCACACGGTCCCCCATCATGCTCACCTGTCTGCCCGCTCACACTTCGCACTTGCTCTGGTCTAGATGAGAATGGCCACCACCCTCCTCCCAAAGGGTGCCCCCCCACCCCAGACACACCTGTGTTCTAGGCCCCCTTCTCCAAGCAACTCCCACCCCTACCCCCAGACCCAACACTGCTGCCCAGGCCAGCATGTCCCTCGGTGCTCTCCCCATCTGGGGCCCACACTTTCCTCTTGGCCTGGGGTGTTAACCCTTTCTTCTCTTCTCTCCTCACAGTATGTGTCATGTATACTCAAGGAATGGAGAACAAGCAGTGGCGGGAGGTAGGTACAGCCCCTTTCCCACCTGGAAACACCAGCCCATCCCTGCTTGTCTGTCCGTCTGTTCCTCTAACACTGAGGTCATCCCACCTTCTGTGCTTCCAACTGCAGCATCTAAGCCCCCATGAAGGATGGTAAGGCGTGCGGAGTCCTGTCCCTGCTGACGCAGGAAGAGACTGCAGGTAGAGGGAAGGTTCCTACTCTCAAGGAGCCCAGGCCCATCAAGATCACGGCTTGAGACCTGGGTACAGCATCTTGTACCATGTCTTCTCATGGGTTTTTATTTTTTGGCCGCCCTGCTGCATAAGGAGTTCTCAGGCCAGGGATCAGATCTGAGCCGCAGTTGTGACTTATGCTGCAGCTGCGGCAACACCGGATCCTTTAACTCACTGTGCTGAGTTGGGAATTGAACCTCCTTCCTGGGGCTGCAGAGACGCCACTGATCCCATTGCACCACAGCAGGAACTCCTCTTGGGTTTTGATTAATGTGAGTGAGCGTGGCTTTAGTTAGGTGATTCCCCTGCTCAGAAACCTTCACTGACTCCCCTTGGCTTTGAATCAAGTCTCAACTTCATAGTCTGACTTCCAAGCTCTGTCATAACGCAGGACGACCCACTTTCCAGCCTTGTCTCAGTTCCATTGTCCCCAGCTGAGTCCATGCGCCTTCTGCCCCCTGAAGGTCCCACTGTCTAGAATCCCAGAGCCTTTTACTGGGTAAGTATTAGATAGATATTTCAGTCTCTTCCCCACCCAGAAGCCAGGGGTCCTGTCAAGACCCAAGTTAAATTCTGTCCCTCTTCTTCTCCAAGCCCTCCAGCAGCTCCCATTTTGTGAAACCACAGTCTTGGAGTTCCCACCTTGACTCAGTGGGTTAAGAACCTGACATGGTATCCATGAGGATACAGGTTCGATCCCTGGCCACTCTCAGTGGATCAGGGGTCAGGGGTTGCTGTGAGCTGTGGTGCAGGTCGCAGATGCAGCTCAGATCCAGCATTACTGTGGCTGTGGTATAGGCCACTCCAATTCTACTCCTAGCCTAGGAACTTCCATATGCCACAGGTGCAGCCGTAAGAGGAAAAAAAAAAAAAAAAAAAAAGACGAGGCCCAGGAATGGGACAAGAGGAGATTTAACCTTGGAGCCCCACCTGGACCTGGGAGGAAGGCCTGGGGGTTCTGGACAGACTCAGCTTGGGGTCTCCGCTGAGGGAGGGAAGCCCCCATGGCTAAGGAGACAGAGGCAGCTCCAAAAAGCAGAGGGACACAGAGCCAGTCACCAGAGCCTGTGGAAAGGGAGGGAAGAGGTGTGGTGCCAAGGCGATCAAAGCCAAGAGCCCACAGGGTGGGGGTCCCGAGTGACTTGATGAGAGTGAGAATGGCCAGCAAAGCTTCCGTGATTCAGACTTTAGTAATGAACCTCCCTTTCCTTGTTGGTGGACTGACCAGAGAGCATCACCTGCCCAGCTCCCTGCTCCTCCCTCCCCTCAGGTTCAGCAGAAGCAGGTGGATGCATCTTAGTCACAAAATGTATGGGAAGTATTTCCACAGGGGCTGCGCTCACGTTGGCTTTTTCACCCTCCCCAAGACTCTATGCCAATTAAAGCATAAACCAGATTGCTGGGGAACCATTTAGCCTCCGTGAACTCACTACTTTTGAGGCCTTTTGGCTGAGCTTCATAAAGAGCAGGAGTGCGCTAATGTCGTGGTGATCCAGTCAGGAAGGGCCTCTTCAGGAGGGTGCTGCTTCGCCAACGCTTAATTATATTCTGTCATAGGACATGTCACCATTTGGGTCAGGGTCCCCTGTTGTCCACGTCTCATCTTGTCATCACGCACGCCGCAGGGCGGAGCGGAGGAAGGGTGAGAGGCCTTGGAGTCAGATCCGCCTGTGCCTTCACTCCGGCTCCAGCCCTTTCTGAGCAAGTTGCTTAACCTCTGTGTTTCCGCATGTGTAATACAGGGATAACATCTGCCTTCCAGGCCTGTGACGTGGGGAAAGCAAGGTGATGGATGTGTTGTGCCTGCTGCGTAGTCACTGTCCAGCAACTATCACTGTACAGCATCATCCAGAGTGCCCAGGCCTTACTGGTCCCTCCCCCATTTCAGTCAGTATTTGCAACAGTAGGCATTTATTTATTTATTTGCAGAAAAAAAATCTGCTGTTTATTTTCACTAAATAATTTTAAAAAAAAAGCAACAGCTGATAAGAAAACAAAGGTGATAAAATGAATTATAAAAGTTCTCCATCTGGGAGTTCTTCTGGTGGCTCAGTGGGTTAAGAACCTGACTAGTATCTATGAGGATGCATGTTTGATCCCTGGCCCCACTCAGTGGGTTAAGGATCCAGTGTTGCCATGAGCTATGGTGTAGGTTTCAGACGTGGCTTGGGTCCAGTGTGGCTGTGGTGTAGGCTGGCAGCTGCAGCTTCAGTTTGACCCCCTAGCCTGAGAACTTCCACAGGCTGCAGGTATGGCCCTAAAAAGAAAAAGAAAAAAATAAAAATAAAAGATCTCCATCCTAAAAAGAGCAGAAAAAGAGGAGGGAAGTAACAAAGAATTGGAGGGGGCAAACAAAAATCAAACAGTAGATGTAAGCCCATTCTTTTCAGTAATCACTTTAAAAACAAATGGTCTAAATACCTCACCTAAAAGATAGAGCTAGGAGTTCCTGTTGTGGCACAGGAGAAACGAATCTGACTAGGAACCACGAGGTTGCTGGTTCAATCCCTGGCCTCGCTTAGAGGGTTAAGGATCTGGCATTGCCATGAGCTGAGGCAGACACAGCTCAGATCTAGTGTTGCTGTGGCTGTTGCTGTGGTGTAGGCTGGCAGCTGCAGCTCTGATTGGACCCCTAGCCTGGGAACCTCCATATGCCGCGGGTATGGCCCTGAAAAGCGCTCACACACACACACACACACACACACCCCAAGATAGAGGTAGGATTGAAAAAGCAACATCCAAGTATATACTATCTACAAGAAAACTTACTGTAAATTGTAAAGATACAGGGAGTTCTCTGGTGGCCTAGTAGTTAAGGATCCAGCATTGTCACTGCTATAGTGAAGGTTCAAAAATTCTGGCCCAAGAATTTCCACATGCCGTGGGCATGGCCAAAAAAAGATACAGACAGATGAAATGTGAAAGGATGGAAGACTTTATATATATTTATAATCTAGGGAAAGTAGGCGTGGCTGTGTTGATATCAGACCGAACCAACTTCTGATCAACAGGAAGCATTTATGAGGTGCTGGGGGAAAGAGGGAGAGAGGCTGAAAGAAAAGAGTTGCACCAAAAGCACAGGATGGAACTAGGGAGCCTGCAGCCTGGACAGGGAGATTCCCATGCAGGAATCACGCCGACAGAGGATGTGACAAGAGGCACTGATGAGAACAGAATGGGAGTTCAGAGGAGAGAAAAGTAGAGCCAGAATGTCATGCAGATTTTTAAATGGAATTTGAACCTCCGCACTAGCCATCTGGCTAAGGGCTGTGTGGTGTGGAGCAGAAAACTATGTGGGTTGGAAGGAACTTTGGGGACCCTGGTTCTACAAGGGGAGCAGGACTGGCCTCGGGTGTTGGAATCTGACTGCTAGACCCCAGCGCCGTGGGAGTGTCTGCTTGGAGGAGCTGAGGGGAGCTGGGTTTCAGTGAAGTTAGGGGACGAGACACAAGGGCCTGGCTTCAAAAATAGTGGTGAGAGCAGAGGCCTGGGCTTGGGGGGAGTAGGCAGGCCAGGCCAGGTCCTGGATAGTCGGGAGATCTAATAAAGGGCTATTTATAAAGGGTTCAGGGAAACCAATGGTGGTGAATCACAGGATGGGGGTGACAGTGGGACCACACTGAGCCTGAGGAGGTAAGAGGAGGGGTGGTTCCTAAAGTCAGTCCCAAGGGAGTGTCTCTGCAGGGGCCCTCAGAGCGCCTGGACAGACAAGTCCCAGGCGACTTCACTCTCTCCCCACCGTCTGCTCTCCGACCTTCACCTCCCATTGGTGGGGCCCCCTGAAAGACTTGGTGGAACCCCATGGAAAACTTGGGGCGGGGCTATTGATCCAGTCCACATAGGCTGGCCTCCCAGGCTCGGAGCTGGGGGAGTCAGGAGGATGGGAGGGAGGGTGGGGGAGGGCAGGAGTGGATCCAGAGGTGCAAACGGAGCCCCTCCAGAACAGACAGCAGGTAGATGAGCGAGGCTGGTGAGGTACAGGAAGAGGCAGCTGAAGGAAATTGGTTTTGGGTTTTGGGTTTTTTTTTTTTTTTCCATTCTGGGCCAGGGATCGAACCCCAGCCACAGCAGTGGCAATGCCAGGTCCTCAACTGCTAGGCCACCAAGGAACTCACTGAAGGGAGCTCTTCACTGTCAGGCCGAGGACTTCTGGGGACATAGGGTTAGAATGTCAGAGAGGAGACTGACCCCATTTACATGAGACCCTCAGCACCAAGCCCAGCCCTTCGGGGGGACAAGCGCAGAGCTCCGTCACATGGGCTACCCTAGGGGCGCAGGGAAGATGTCCTCAGACACATCAAGGCCCTACTTCTTTGCCTGGTTCTCTGTGTAACTCACAGAGCTGAGTATCAGGAATGGAGAGTTTGAAGAATAATCTGGGAGTTCCTGTTGTAGCTCAGCAGGTTAAGAATCCAACTAGTAATCTTAAGGATGCAGATTGGATCCCTGGCCTCACTCAGTGGGTTAAGGATCCATCGTTGCCATAACCTTTGGTGCAAGTCACAGATGCGGCTCGGATCCTGCATTGCTGTGGCTATGGCGTAGGCTGGTGGCTGCAACTCCGATTTGACCCCTAGCCTGGAAACCAAATGCCACAGGTGCGGCCCTTAAAAGAAAAAAAAAAAGAAATAAAGAATAATCTGGATCTATCTTTACGAAATGGCCCTTGGGATGGAAGACTGCTCTTCTGGGTAAAAACAGGAACCTGTTCTCATGGCTCCACCTGCTAGTTCATTGCAAAGCCTCTCTCTGTTAGTGGAACCCTGGCCGAGGGATACTCACCCGACAGCCGGAGGGAGTCAGGTGCAGGCACGGCAGTTTCCTCAGGCAGGATCCAGACTCCAGGTTCGCACAAAGCCACAGAAGGACGAAATCTGCTCCCGTGGCCCCTGGCTGCCAGGTTTTAGCTGATTTCAACTGCTTGGGTCATTTTAATGCCTTCCGAGAAAGCTCTATCTTCCCAGCACCTAAATCTGTCACCGCATTTTATGAAAATTGACTCAAGATGTAATTTTAGCTCAGGATATCGAGAACTATTTGCATCAAGTGTTGCCAGGGCTTTCTGCACGTCCTGGGAAAGGCAGGCTGGCCTGATCGGAGGAGTCCCAGAAACTCTTTCACTAGGAAGAGGGAGCTGGGCTTGGTTCACTGTTTGGAAAGTGTAGGGTGGGTGATCGCCTCCCCCCTTCACCAGGTGGCTGTCCAGCCACCTGGCTGTCCTTGGAAAGGAGGAGACAGGTATCACAGAGTCTCAGAGTGTCCCTCGGATGGACCCACACCACCTGCAGGGCATGTGGCCCTAGCCACTAGGCCCATACGTCCCTACCTGAGCGCTCAGTCTATTTTTGAGCAACCTCAGCCCCTTGAACAAAATTGACACCAGCTGGGAATGACAGTTCATATCTGACTATTTGGAATGATCTTCCTCAGAGCATCTTAACATGAGCCTCCACATAACATTGACCTACAATCTACTATGCTCTAGCAGGTGAATGCTGGGGACACAAAGGGGGACCAGAGCTCACCTTCAAGTCAGGGAGAGAACACGAACAGCAATAGTAATGCTACTAGCAAACACTTACCCACCAGGGATGTACCTGGCACTGTTCTGAGCATTTACACTCGTTTAATCCTCGCAACAACCCTATGAAGGAGGTAGCATTATTATTATTGTTAGTGTTAGTGTTGTTATTATTTGCTCCATTTAACAAAGGAGGAAACTGAAGCATAAAGTAATTTCTAGAACATGACATCAAAACTCTATAATAGAGTTTTATATAAAGGGCAAAATTCTATTCGTTCCTAATTCTGCCCTCCTTAGATGTGCAAAATAAGTTTCTCTTCTGCATGCTCTTTCAGTGTTTGAGGACAGCTCACCCAGCCCTGGTAGTCCGCTTGGGGCAGATTTGGAATGTGGCCATTTCTACCAGGAAATCCTCTTTATGAAATCGTCTCCTGTCCCTTTGCCAATCTGGGTACACTCCCTGGAACACACATCCCTTTGTCAATGTTCTTCCCAAAGTGTGTATCCTGTGCTGTCCCCTTCTCGAGCCTGGAGTGGCACAGGCTGGATCCCTCCTCAGAGGGGCTTGGGCTGGATGATCACACTCCTCTGTCTGTGGATTCTTTTTTTTTTTTTATTTTAGGGCTGCACCTGCAGCATATGGAAGTTCCCAGGCTAAGGACTGAATTGGAGTTGCAGCTGCTGGTCTATACCACAGCCACAGCAACTCCAGATCCGAGCCACATCTGTGACCTACTCGGCAGCTTGTGGCAACACTGGATCGTTAACCCACTGAGCGAGGCCAGGGATCAAACCCGAATCCTCATGGATACTATGTTGGCTTCTTAATCTGCTGAGCCACAGCGGGAACTCTGTATGTGCATTATGTTTGTCTGTTTCCAAGGCTTATGTATCTATTGATTTAGAATTCACAAGCCTTTTTGGCAGGGGTCTTCAACTTACTTCATATTGAGTATGGGGACTCCTCTGTCTTTCTCACACAGCTGCTATCCAAACAGAATTCCTCCAGCCCAGATTTGGCAATAGAGTTTTTGAATCTAGATGTGAGATTTTTAGGGCCGCACCCACGGCATATGGAGGTTCCCAGGCTAGGAATCGAATCGGAGCTGTAGCCACCGGCCTACACCAGAGCCACAGCAACGCGGGATCCAAGCCATGTCTGCAACCTACACCACAGCTCACGGCAACACTGGATCCTTAAACCCACTGAGCAAGGCCAGAGATTGAAGCTGCGTGCTCATGGATGCTAGTCAGCTTCGTTAACCACTGAGCCATGACAGGAACTCCTGGATGTGAGATTTTTACGTTTTTCTGTTATGTGTCATTTGGTGGATTCAGTCTGTTGTTATGGTCTGTGACGATCATCTTGAATTATGGCCGTGCATTCAGCATCTTGGTGCTGCCTCCTGGTCCTGGGTCAGCTGCAGCTGTCCATGTGAGTCATAAGGGTTGGATGAGAAGGAGTGCTGTGGTCCTCCACCAGAGACCTTCTCCCAGACTGATCTGTTATCTAGCTGACCTTTGGGGAGTACTGTTCAGCCTCTAGTATCTACATAACTTTGTTATAACCCATCGCATATTTCTGGATCTGGCTCCTAAGGGTGTCATGAGTAACAGTCAGGCAGCAGCACCCCTTTCTCCTCTCTGGCCCTCCCCACATGCCAGATGAAGAAGCAGTGGCACAGAGGGGTCCTTGCTTCACCCAGTGACTGCTGGAAAGCGGCAGAGCTGAGATGTGATATGGTCTTCAGCCTAGACTGCTGCTGACTTTTGAAATGGGCTTTTCTAAAGCTCCAGGGGCCAACTGAATATCTGTGTGTGGCTTCTGCCTCCCCTTCAACCAGAGGTGTTTGTTAGTTCTGCGTGATACCTTAGACTGGAGCCTAAGATTTCGTTGAAAGAAAGGAGTTTGCTTTTCTAGTAAGCCCTGAGGTTCTAGGCCAGGTCCCTTGGTAGCTGATAAATCTATTTGGCGTTAGCATTCAGGCTTACTTGAGAGCTGAGGCTGAACTGCTGAGAGCGTGGGCTCTGCCTGAAGTCAAGGTAACTGGGTCCAAATCCAGGCCACGACCTTCCCAGCTGAGGCTCTCAGGCAAGTGCTTAGGCTCACAAGCCTGCTGTGAGGATTAGCAGAGTTAATTCATGTAAAGTGCCTGGCACATAGAAAATGCTCCATAATGGCTCTTCTGATAAGAAGACTGAAGTGAGAAACCACGGATGGTATCGTTTTACTGATGATCTGTAAGGAAGGAGCCATGGATGGTATCATTTCAGACATCCTGATGTCATTTGATAAGAGCCATAGACATTTTGGGGCGTGCGGGGGGGACAGGTGCCCTTACTGCAGCCTTTCTCTGGCTCCCCGGCTCCCTCCAAGTGCAGCAGCCAGACTGAAGTTCAGCCGCCCAGGCAGGACCGGGGGAACAGCCAGTGGAGGGTGTTTTGCTAGTAGCTTGGCAGCTAGGCTTATTGGTAAAAGGGCCATTTCCCCAGGAGCTGGGACAGTTTAACAGATTATCTGGAACAACGGCTAATTAGGAACTAAGCTTTTTGGCAGGAAGTCTTTTATTACAAGCTTAGTAAAAAATTCACAGGCTGCTGCTGGTATTTGGGGCCAGAATAGGAAGCTAAGCACTGGAAAGGCCCCTGGAGCCCCAGGTCCCCCATCTCCACACTGCCCTTCCTCACTGAGAGGCCTTCGCAAAACGGGAAGCAGTCTGGGAGGCCACCAGGCCACAGAAGCCACAGGTGACTTCACTCTGGGTGACTTTGGATAAGCCCCTTGCTTTCTCTGGGCTTGGTTTTCCTCACTCTACAAGGTGGCCACAGAATCCTGAACCCCTCCCAGGAGAGAACCTGAGAGAAACTTCCAGACCCAAGGTCATGGTGGACCTGGCACGGAACCAGCTCCTCCTTCCTGATGCCCAGACCTGTGGCCATTCTCCCAGCCCTGGGTGCCCACCCAGGCCCCTATGCCCAGAGCCAAGGGCACATTCCCTTTTCCTGTTTCTATTTGAGTCAGATAGCTTTCTGGCTTTTAATTTTAATCCCAGTGAACATGATTCATGAGGGGCCAGGGACTGGGCTCTGCGGCAAGGCTTTTAGAATCCCCAATTAGGGAGCCATCAATAATATATGAAAATTATAGGGGACCTCCAGCTGGGGAAGAGGGGGGCAGCTTCACGGTAGGGAGCAGTCTGCCAGCTCTGGCCTCGCTCTATCCTGGTCAGCGCAGCCCCTGGGGGCTTTGCAGCTGGGGGGAAGCTCTCCTTAGCTTCATGCAGCTGTAATTTGTAAAAAGGCAAGAGCTGCTTAAATCGGGCCTGTTAAAATTGTTCAGGCTTGTAGAGCCACCCACTCATTCTGAGGCAGGGGTTGGTGGTGAACAACCACAGGACACCAGGCCTCCTCTGTCACTCCTGGGAGCCCTGGCCCTCCCTTCCGACCTCCAGGGGCTCTGTTCATTCATCTGTAAAGTGGGGATGATAAGAAAATCATCTCTGCTCTCTGCGGGGTCAGTGGGGGATGGATCAAGCACAGGTATGTGGAAGCGTTTGGAGGATGAGAAGTTACAATACAGAGCAGAAGGAAGAGGATTATCTGACAGGAGGGAGGAACCCGAGACAGACTTCTGGGAGAAGAGGGCACCGCTCAGAGCTAAGCCCTACCTGACCTGGGTCCTTTTCCTAATCACCTGTGTGACTGCTGTCAGAGCAGCCCCTCCTCACTGCCCCTGCCTCTCTTTTCTCATTGGTTGAGATGATTTGCTTCCTTCTGGCCCAAAAATCTTCAGTTTTAAGTCAACTTGAGTTTTGTATTTATTTATTTATTTATTTTGCTTTTTAGGGCCTCCCCTGCAACATATCGAGGTTACCAGGCTTGGGGTTGAGTTGGAGCTGCAGCTGCCAGCCTATGCCATGGCCACAGCAACGCCAGATCTGAGCTGTGTCTGTGACCTACACCGCAGCTCACGGCAACCCCACTTTGTGAGGTCAGGATGCTAGTCGGGTTCATTACTACTGAGCCACAATGGGAACTCCCTAGTTCAATTTGTTAATTGGTGAGTATTTACAGAAATCACAGGAAGGACCAGGCTTCTGGGTGTGTGTGTGTGTGTGTGTGTGTGTGTGTTTCTGGGTGTGTGTGTGTGTGTGTGTGTGTGTGTACACGTACCAGGGCTGGAGGTGGGGTGGGAACTGGGCAGAAATTGTGCCACCTGACCTGTAGGACCCCAGCCCCACAGGAAGTTAACCAGGTGGAAGGGACAGTAGGCCCTGGAGAAGTTCAGAGGTCAGGCTGAGATAAAGACCGGGTAGGCCTTAGTCCCAGCCCCAGTCACAGTATTAACCTCGTATTGGTTAGTGACCAGATCAACTCCTAATTGAGTTGGAGGCAGACTGCCTGAGTTTGAAACCTGTTCCTACCCCACTGTGACCACTGTGTGACCTTGCGTAGCTCACTCAATCTCTCTGAGCCTTATTCTAGTCTACTTATCTGTAACGTGAAAATGATAATAGCACGGCTTCATGAGGTTATTATGAACATTAAATGAGTTAATATGTGGAAAACATCCAGTACCTGGCACCCAATGGGGCCAGGTGACAGTTGTTATCAGGATTGAAGAACAACTGTGCAACAGATGCTCCAGGCAGCCTTTCCTGTGTGTTTCCTTCTAGCCTTGCCCTGGAGGAGGCATGACGCTGTTTCAGGGATGGGGAGTGCCCCCTTGGAGGGTGACCCAGGTTGTCTCCTGTAGATAATAGGTAACTAGCTCCTGGGGCCCTGGCCCAGCTACCCCCCACCACACCTCCCTGGCTCCAGCCCCCACTTCCCCACCCCAGCCTTGGGCATCTGCAGGGATTTGACCAAGATGTTGGGAGAGGTCCTTGAGCTGCTCCTTGTCATTGCCCCCAGCCAGTGGGTTGTGAAGAAGGAGGGGCCCAGATTTTAGAAAGGCACTCTGCCTGAGTTAGTTATTTAGAAATCTAGAAGCAACAGAGAGAGCCTCTTCTCAGGCCACCTCTGTTCTGCATCTCCAGTGTCTGAGCCTGGGGGGAATGGGCCATAGGGACTCTCCTCCCCACTCTCACCAGCAGCCTCCTTGCCTTTCCTGCCAGCGGCCAGAGGAAATGCCCCAGGCTGGGGTTGCAAAGCAAGCTTTACACCTTCTGCTGCCTTCCTTCTTCCTGAGGCCTGGGGCATTGCTGGGTGTTGAGGGGAGCCCATGGGGAGGGCAGAGCTGGGATCTTAGTGGAGCAACTGGTTTGTAAGGGCAAAGGGCCAGCCCTGCATCCCCCCTCGGCCTTACCCTTTGTGTGGAAGATGAGAGAAACCACGCACAGAGGACTTAGGCGCAGAGGACACTTTAGCCAGACAAACCTTGTCAGGCATGGGAGGTGTGTACAAAATGTTAGCTGTTAGGGTCAGGAGCATCTCAGAGATGAGGCTGAGTTCAGAGGCTGGGGAGATACTTCCTGGGAGGCTGGGTTTGGGGTTTATAAAGAACCAGAGTGTGAAATCACGAATTTACAGAGCATGTTTTATGTTCTAGGCTCTCTTTTTGTTTTTTATTGGCCATGCCTGAAGCATACCAAAGTCCCCAGGCCAGGGTTTGAACCTGCACCACAGCAGTGATCCTTAACCACTAGGCCACCAGGGAACTCCCCAAGCTCTCTTCTTAGTATATTACAGACACTAAATCATTTAAGCCTCCAACTATCCCATAATGCGTGAATAAATGGTCATTTCCATTTAACAAAAGAGGAAATTCAGGCACAGAGAGGTGAAGGGATTTGGCTAAGGTCACACAGCCAGTGAATAGCAGAGCCAGGAACTGAACCCTGGAAGCCTGGCTTCAGACTGCTCTATTAACTCCTTCACTTTACTGCTTTATGTGGGAAACCCTAAGATCTGCCTTCGAAGCTAGAGTCAGCAGTTCTTAAAGCTTTCTGAAGGCGTGCTTCCCTTTGAGAATTTGATAAAAACCATGGCTTCTCTCCCCAGAAAAGGAGGGCCTGTACAGACATGTGCATTCAGTTGTAGGGTGTCACAGCCCATTGAGAGCTGGTTCTAATCCAGCAGTTGCCCTTCCCTCCTGGGCTCTCCCTCTGGCACCCATGTGGACGGGGCTGGCACGGCCACTTGCTACGAAGCAGAGGCTGTGGTGGGAGTCCTGGTTGCTGAGAGTCTCCACTGAGGCCCTTGGGTGGGACAGCTGGACTGAGACCCTGTGTCCCAGAGGACTGTCACAGACCTTGGGTATCGAGGCTGCCTGGGCAGGAGCCCCGCACTTTGCTGGTGACATGAATGTTATGCAGTGTCTGAGAAGAATAGGGTCAGAGCAGGGACTGTTCTGGTTTATGTTCAGTTGAGTTGGCCATTGTATGAGTGTGTGAAAGAGAGAGAGACAGTATATCAGTAGAGTCCCAGCAGGAAAGAGAGTTCTACTCAGTTGGCGTCACTGAAGAGAGAGTTAATAGATTGCTTTCAAAGGTAGGGGTGAGGTTGAGGACGCCCACAGGGGCCAGGGCAGCACCCAGGGCCTGGCAATGACAGGGAGCTCTTCCCACCCAGGCTTGACGGGGCCCTGGGAGGAGATGGTGTGAGCGAGAGGTGATTGTGGTCCTGGGGTGGGGTGGTGGGGAGGTGGCCAGCCCCGGGGGAGGGGGCAGCCCCTCCCAGATCCGTGGTGCTGAGTCTGGTTCCGAGTCTCTCCTCCCATCTCCCAGCCACCATCTGCCAGGGCCTTCTGCCGGCCCACAGGGCAAGGGAACTTGGTGGTGGAAACAATCTCCTGGCGTGTAGAGCAGGGGTGGGAGCGGGGCAGCAGCAGGATATTCCAGCACAGCGAACAAGCCTCCAAATCCATCTGGGCTTCATTGCCAGCCCGGTGTCCCCCACAGGTCCAGAGGCCCATGTCTCAGCTTTGCCCCCGCCCAGCCATGTACTTGATGTGAGGAAAGAAGACCTTACCTCCTGATCCAGGCTCTCAGTCCCTGGTCCCAGGGCGGTTGGGCTGGACAGCTGTCCACTGGCCCCCAGAAATCTTGACTTCTGTTTGTAGCACAGCCCCCGAGAGCCATTTAATTTAGTCTTCAAAGAAGTTTCAAGTCTGCCTTCCCTCAGAGGGTCTCACTGGAACTGACGATATGTAATTAGTGCTGCTTAATTGATATTCTTGGGGCTTAGTCATAGGGGTTATAGGAACCCTTGGGAGCGTGTTTTGTGACATTTCAGGAGTTTTTCACTGGGTTTTGTTGCCAGGGATGAGAAGTAAGCTTTTCAGAGGGAGAATACTCTAATTTCCAGGCCTATTTCCCATTTGTACTTTCTCTTTCTCCCCCCGGGAGGCTGCCCTGGCCCCTGGGCTCATAGCCCCCTCACCTCCCTGATTGCTCATCCCGTTCCCCATGTTCACACCACATCCTCCCCAGGCCACACTTGCCATGCGCCCAACAATTCTCTGGAGGTCTCTTCTGCATCAGAATCATTTGGTCAAACGAAGCAGATCTGGGGCTTCCCTGCAGCTTTGTTGTTTTTGTTCTTGGCCTCACCCAAAGCATACAGAAGTTCCCCAGGCCAGGGATCAAACCTGCACCACAGCAGGGATCTGAGCTACAGCAATGACAATGCCGGACCCTTAACCCGCTGAGCCACCAGAGAACTCCCTCTGCAGCTTTGTTACTCGGAGAATGCCTGTGCCCACCGATGCTTGGTGATCTGTGCCTCAGACTGTGAGCAACATGAAGCCCCCTCCCATCCTCAGAAACCAAGTATGGACAAAGGGAGCTAGAAGGGTGTTCTGGGCTGACTTGGCTCCAGATTATGGATGGTGAGAGGTTAACCCCCCCCCCCCGGCAGCAGTCAGATTGTGTGCTTCTCACTGCTGATACCTCATCTCTCCAAGTCCCTTCTATTTCAAATGGAATCCAGCCAAATGGATTGTTTTTAAACATTAGTTAAGCTGTATTCTGACCATCATTAGGAGGGATGTTGGAGTTCCCACTGTTGCTCAGGAGCAACAAACCCAACTGGTATCCATGAAGACACATGTTCAATCCCTGGCCTTGCTCAGTGGGTTGAGGATCTGGTTTTGCTATGAGCTGTGGTGTAGGTTGCAGACACGGCTTGGACCCCAAGTTTCTGTGGCTGTGGCGTAGATAGGCAGCTGCAGTTCCAATTGGACCCCTACCCTGGGAACCTCCAAATGCTGAGAGTATGGCCCTAAAATGACGACAAAAAAAAAAAAA
The DNA here is from genome assembly GCF_016906955.1 of Phacochoerus africanus. NCBI lineage: Eukaryota > Metazoa > Chordata > Mammalia > Artiodactyla > Suidae > Phacochoerus > Phacochoerus africanus. The sequence continues at coordinate 33,695,907 of NC_062552.1, read as the reverse complement.
AGGAGGGCCTGACAGAGACCAGTGGCTTTTGGGATTTTTTTAAATTCAAGATTTCACATTTTTTTCCTTTGTTATTAGCCCAAGTAATGAAGGCTATAAAACATCTTTAGTAAGTCCCTGGGTTGATGTTGCTGTTGTTTGTGACGTGCATATGTTAGTTACTCTGCTCCTGGTAATTCATCACTGCCCACCCAGCCTCATTGGCCCCCTTTCCTGCACGAGGAGAGATACTGGATACCCTTGGCGTCGTCCTGCCTGTCCTGTTTCCAGGGGACTCCATCTTCTTCTACGTCAAAGATCAATCTCGAGGGAATTCCCCTCTATTGAAGCTTCAAGAGCCATTTTAAAAGCAGCACTGTCGTCTTCCCAATGGGTGTTTTCCTTGGAGTCTCTGCCGGGAGTGGAGGGAGGAGGGAGGCTGAACAAAGGAAGACTTGCTCCTTCTGGGCTGGGGTTTCTGTAAAATCCTGCCAGAGGGATTTTTAAATGTGTTTGAGAGAGGAAGGCAGTGCATTGAGGAGGAGGTAGGGCCCTTCCTTAAGAGAGGATTCCCTCAAACCTGGGTGTTTACCTGGAATAGTCTGGATTCTAGAAGGCTATTAGGAGAAAAGATATTTTCATCTGAAGATAGGAGGTATTAAGAATTAGAAAGGTCAGAGTTCCTGTTGTGCCTTAGCAGGTTAAGGACCCAACAGAGTCTCCATGTGGGTTCGATCCCTATCTTCTCTCAGTGGGTTAAGGATCCAGCACTGCTGCAGCGTAGGTCATACATGGAGCTCAGATCCTGTGTTGCCCTGGCTATGGAACCCCAAGCCAGGAATTTCCATATGCTGCAAGTGTGGTGGTAAAAGAAAAAAGAATTAGAAAGGGCAGGAATTCTTTTGGAACCAGGGTTATGTGTTATAAGATTGTTATTGAATTTAGGGAGTGGGGCAGAAACCCAGTCTTATTCAACTCCCTGTCTTCCCCCTGGCCGTGCATACAACGAGGCGTCTATAAATGCTTGTGGAGTCAGTCTCTTTATTTGGTTTTCATAATGCTTGAGGATTCTTGGCAGTTGGATGAAGTCAACATACAATGGGCTTTGGAGTTAGACATACCTGGGCTTAGATCCCAGCTCTGCCTAGCTGTGTGACCTTGGGCAAGTTACTTAACCTTTCTGATTTTCAGTTTTCTCACTTGTAAAATGGGTGATAATTCACAGGGTTTTTGTAAGAATAGAATGACATAACTTAATGATCCTCTTGGTCTACTGAGCATTTATTAGGGGCTCAGTCAATGTTAGTTTTCTTCCTTCTTCCTGCTGTATTCCCCCTGAGAATCAGTGGTTTTTGACTCCATCTTCACCTTAGAATCATGTGGGGAACTTTTAAAAAACACAGTTGCTCAGGCCCCATCTTGAGATTCAAATTTAATTGGCCTATGGTAGGGCTTGATTTTTAAAAATCTCCTAATAATGGTTACATTTTTAAAGGATGAAATCATGATTCCCATAGATACGTAAAATGAACACATGGCAAAGACTTACTCAACTTATCAATTAATGAGGAAACCAGTAAGATATTACTGGTTCAAATAATTCCAACAGCACACACACACATGTAGGCAATCAGGAATGCTGGAATGAAGTTACAAATAGATGCAAAGTTAGTCTGCATCCACAGGGGTAATAATCAAATAATCCATTGCATACTACTGAGGAAAATTCATTTGCACTTCTGTGGATAAGAATCATTTGCATTACTCTATGCTTTCTTTAATTGACAGAGTTGTAAGGTAGTTCAGAGATAACGAAAGATGCAGACCTCTACAAAGCCAGATCCCAGGATTAGTATGTGAAACAGGACACCCTGGGATCTGCTTTTTGGTACGTTTCCATACATAGCTTTCATACGTCCTCAGCCAGGAGGGAGCACCTGCCTTAGACCTTGGTATATGGTTCTGCTAGCAGTGTTGTCACCGTGTATTGTGGTTATTTGTGTCTGAGCTGTCCCACCTATGATAGGGAAGTCCTAAAGTACAGGACTCATGTTCTATTTATGTTTGTAGCCTAGCACCCACCACACTGTCTGGCCTACTTTATAAGTGCTTAAAAACTGCTTGTTGAATTCATAATTGAATTGGATAACCCTAAGAAGCATGCAGAACAAGAAGTATTATTCTCCATCTTCTGAAGAAGAAATTAAGGCTTTGAGAGGCACTGTCATGTCACACAGTTAGCTTGTGATGAAGTTGGGATGCAAACTCTCTCATCCATTTCCTCATTCAACCTTACTTCATTCAACAAGCCCTGAGTACCTCCTGTGTACCAGTCACTGCCTTGCCCTCAGGACCTTACATGTAGGGCAACGGGGCTTAGAGAACCTGAGCCAGAGTGCTTGTGCCTTGAAGTCAGATTTTTTTTTTCTTTTCTGGACGCCCTTGTGGCGTATGGAAGTTCCCAGGCCAGGGGTTGAATGTGAGCCACAGCTGCAGCAACGCCAGATCCTTTAATCCACTGCACCAGGCTGGGATTGAAGCCATGCCTCTGCAGTGACCCAAGCCACCGTGGTCAAATTCTTCACCCACTGTGTCACAGCGGGAACTCCAAAGTTGGCCCTTATGAGCCGTGTGACCCTGGACAAATTACTTGGCTTTTCAGTGCTTTCATTTTCTCATCCGTAAACTAGAGAAGCCTACCATAAAAGGATTAGATAAGTTCATACGGTGCAAAGTGTTTAGCACAGTTGCTAGCGCCGTAATCACCTGTGATTGTGCTAAACACCGTGTCAGTCCTGGGCTGCGGAGATGAGGGAAACTTGGATCCTCCCGTTGCTTGAGATGCTCTGTCTAGCGGCGTGGAATGAGGCTCAGAAGATCATGGTTAGGGCATGTGGTGAGCACTGCTGTGGGATGGGAGGAGGATTAGGGGAGCACGGGGAGGGGGTGGGAGTTGGAGGGCTGGACCTCTGGGGAGCTGAGTCCTTAAGCACCAGCATTTGACCCCCATTTGGTCCATCTGCTGGGAGGAGGCTGTGGCCATGATTGAGGTGAGAAGATGAAAAGGCCTGACCAAGTCCACCGCAGGGCCAGGGGAAAGATTTAGGTGATGAAGTTGACAGGAACAAAGGTTGATTAGATGAGGGGGTGAGGGCAGGAAGGCGCCTGATCTAGTGCTTCCCAGATGCCCCCACACTGCCTTGGAGGAGGTTCTCTTTGCAGGTTTCTAACTTAATTCAGGGGTGAAGGGGCCACCAAGCCATGTCCCAGGTAACCAGAGCCTGGCCCACCACACGAGAGGGCTCATGTACTAGCATTTTTCTGGGCTTTAGGCTGCCAGGAGGACAGTGCTCAGGTTTAATTCCTTATTTTGGCCATGACTGCCCAAACCAAAAAAACCCCACGTTTATCTATTAAGAATGATTAACAACCTTTTAAAATGTTTTTTATCGCCTATCTTGTTTACTTTGGGGATTATCATGCCCTGCCTTTACGGAGTGTGCAGTACAGTCCCGTGACACTCTTATCTTTTAGTCTCATGTCTCTTTTTATTTATTTATTTATTTATTTTTATTTTTTTACTTTTTGTCTTTTGTCTTTTTAGGGCTGCGCCCAGTGGCATATGGAGGTTCCCAGGCTAGGGGTCTAATGGAGCTATAGCTGCCGGCCTGCACCACAGCCACAGCAACACCAGATCCAAGCCGTGTCTGTGACCTACACCTCAGCCCACAGCAACGCTGGATCCTTAAGTGAGTGAGGCCAGGGATGGAACCTGCAACTTCATGGTACCTAGTCAGATTCATTTCCGCCGCGCCACGATGGGAACTCCTACTTATTTAAAAAAATTTTTTTGTTTTAAAAAATTTTTTGGCCATGCCCACAGCATGCAGAAGTTTCCAGGCCAGGAATCGCACTCGTGCCACAGCAGTGGCCCCAGCTACAGCAGTGACAATGCCAGGTCCTTAACCACTAGTTCACCAGGAAACTCCCCACATTCCTTTTTAAAAATACAATTTCAAAGTTCCCTTGTGTCTCAGCAGGTTAAGGATCTGGCGTCACTGCTGTGGCTCTAGATACAGCTGCAGCATGGATTCGATCCCTGGCCCAGGAACTTCTGCATGCTGTGGGCTCAACCAAAAATTAAAATAAAATGAAAATTTAAAAAGAAAGCTTAAGGACTTCCCATTGTGGTGCATGAGGTTTCGGGTTTGATCCCTGGCCTCGCTCAGTGCATTGCCGTGAGCTGTGGTGTAGGTCGCAGATGTGGTTTGGATCCTGTGTTGCTGTGGCTGTGGCATAGGCTGGCAGCTGTAGCTCTGATTGGAACTCTAGCCTGGGAACCTCCATATGCCACAGGTACAGCCCTAAAAAGACAAAAAATAAAAAATAAGTAAAAAGAAAAAAGAAAAGAAAAAAATCTTAAATAAATAAAATTTCACCAAAAATGTCTAGTGTATTGAACAGATATAGAAGAGCTGCTTAGGTGGAAATGGTGGCCTGGCCCAGTACCCACGCTGCCTTCCTCCACGGCTCGAGAAGACTCCTGGGAGCTCACAGCCCCATGTAACACGGTCCAGCCAGGTGGTTCTCCAAGGAGGTTCTTTCCATCAGCAGCATCCGTATCTCCTGCATGTTTAGAAGTACATATTCTCAGGCTTCGTCCTAAACCCACTGAATCATAACCTACAATCTGATTTAACAAACCCTCCAAGTGATTCTGATGCCCAGAAATGAGGAGTGATTTGCCTTAAGTTATTTGGGGAGTTTAATGGGATTTAATTATGGAGTGTCCGATGTGTGCAAAATTCTGGCATATGTGTTACAGGGGATACCAAGAAAGTTAGGTCTCGGTATTAGTAGTCTATTGCTGAGTAGCACATTAGCCCAGAGTTTGGCTACTTAATGAACAGTGTCACGAATCTGGGTGCAGCTTTGTGGACTCATCTACCTTAGGGTCTCCCACGTGGGCCAGGGTCTCAGTCCTCTCGAGGTTCGGCTGGGGCAGGATCCACTTCTGAGTTCCCTTGGTGGTTTTTGGTAGGATTCAGAGTCTTAGAGGTGGGTTGGCTGGCAGCCTTGCTTCCTTGCCACCTGGGCTTTTCCAGAGGGCAGCTTGCACCATGGTGGCTGGCTTCACCAACGTGAGTAAGCCAGCCAGAGAGAGCAGCAAGCGAGGGCACCCAAGACAGAAGTCACACTGTAACGTACCCTTGGAAGTGGCTTGTGCTCTAGTCCATCTTCATTAGAAGTGAGTCACCAGCTCCAGCCCGCGTTCAAGGGGAGGGATTCACACAAGGGCGTGAATACCAGGAGAGGGGCTCTTAAAGGATCCCACAGTCTCTGTCTCCACCTTGCATTTGCAATCGAGGCATCGAATCACTGCACACCTAACGTGGAGTTGGTCAGAGAAGGGCCATGGTCATAGAGGAGGAAGAAGTTCAGTGGTGGCTCAGAGAAAAGTAATTCTCTGGAGCAGTCGGGAAGGTTTCTTGGAGGAGGTGGCATTAACAAGGGACTTTGAGGGAATGGAGTTTATGCCCTTGGCCAAGAAGGGGAGGCCGGGCAGAGGATACAGCATAGGCTGAGGCAGTGAGGTGGGAAAGCACAGGGAGCTATGCAGGTATCAAAACCAACTCACTTGAGTGGAGGGAGCCTATAGAGAGAAAGAGGACAAAGTGACAGTAGAGATTGGGGCCCCGGGTCAAGGCTGCCACTGCTAGATGCGGATGCTCTCCTCTCCGCTGGAGGCGGGCGTAGCTTCCATCACTATCACGGTCAGGACCGTGGGGCTCTGAGCCCAGTGCTCCCCTGTCCCATAGCCTGGCCGTGAGATCCCTGCCTCATCTTCTCTTGTAGTTTGGACGCACTGAAGTCATCGACAACACACTCAATCCCGACTTTGTGCGCAAATTCATCGTGGATTACTTCTTCGAGGAGAAGCAGAACCTCCGTTTTGACCTGTAAGTGGAAGATGGTGCTGAGGACAGGGTGGGGGAAGGAGCTGCTGATGGTGGATGGGGCTGCAGGGCCTGTGGCTGCGGCTGGCGTTTCTTTACTAGGGAAGGTAGGGGTGGCTGTGATATTAGAGGAAGCCCAGGGTTGGTTGGCCTGGGGTAAAAGTAACAATTAGCTGAAGTCCAGCCCTGCCTTCATCAGGAGATGGAAAGGAGCTGGGTGGAGGAGCCAACCCCCTTCTCCATTAGTCTCAGTGCAGGAGGGCACCTGGCAAGCTACCTGATTCTGGGGTGGGGGGATGAGGAAGGATCCTGGGGGCAACTCTAGCTCTGCCTCCTAGGAGCCCCTTCCCCCAGGCCCTTTTTTCCTCTGACCTCTGACCTCTCCCTCTGACCAGGCTTGTTCTGGGAAAGGGTCCCCTCCAGCTTCCCCTCCTGCAGAGCTAACCTGGCTGACGGGGCTCAAAGCGTCTGTGTGGATGTCACAAAGGTGCCCAGTGCTTCTCTCCTGAAGTTAAAGATGATGGTGGGATTTGAGTCTAGTGAGCACGCGGAGTGCTGTTTTGTTGTTTTTTTTCAGGGTATAGGATGATTAGAAAGGACTGTGCCCCCAGAGAACTGTGTACACAGTGGGGGGAAGGGGGGGTTGGCACCTGAGGGAGCAAAGAGGAAAAAATGCAGTGAAAGGAAATGACTTCAGAGGAAGTGGGGGGGAGGACCTGAGGCCGAGGGCAGTCAGTGTAGCCCATTGTTGGGAAGTCACTGGTATCATTTTGGGGAGAAGGTGCTCAGGGCACAGGACTGGCAGGAGAATGCCTGCCCTTCAGCAGGGGTCCTACGGGCCTAGAGTGGCGTCTGTCTGCAGAGATGGCCAGTGAGCAGGGGTGGGATGCCGAGGAAGGGCTGCAGATAAGGGGAAGGGAGGGGTCCAGGTGCAGGATGGCCAAGGTTCAGGTATCAGTGCCTCCCTCCTTCTTGAGTGCCCAGGCCCAAGGGCAGGCTGGGAAGACCTGAGCAAGAGGAAGCCATCAGAGAAGGTCAAAGGCAAGATACTGAAGCCAAAGGCAGCCGAGCCTTGGCTGGGACAACAGGAGAACAGGCAGTGGAGAGCAAGGTGACTCAGGCACCTATGAACCAGCCAGGGTAGCGAAGCACGTGTTATTTTCTCAGTTTGTAATGAGACATATATGTAAGGAAGGGCCCAAGTCTTAAAGAGTCCTGTGCTGTGATGCATTTTGACACCCATTTACCACCCAAATCAAGAGATAAAACAGGTCCAGCACCAAGGAAGGCTCCCTTTTGCGTCTCCCCAGAAATGTCCTCTGTGTCAGTGTCTGTTCTAGGGGAAGCAGAGGTCCTGACTCGGCTCAAGAAGCCGGGCAGTTTGAGACAGGATGCTCCAGCCACCTTCACCATCTCTCTGTGTTCCCTGCAGATACGACGTTGACTCCAAGAGCCCGGATTTATCCAAACATGTGAGTTCTGCCAGTGCCTGCCCAGCAATCCTGAAAGTCTCTTAGATGCCAAATTCTGAGTTGGCCTTGGGTGTCACTGTGACGCAGAGTGTGGGTCTGATGCTACATTCTATCATTTCAGAGCCTTCCTGCTTCCAGGGGTGCAGGGATGGGGGAGGCAGGATGCCTAGGAGCAGAGGGGGTGACAGTGGTCTTTTCTGTATCCTGGATGTGCAGGACTTTCTGGGCCAGGCCTTCTGCACCCTGGGAGAGATTGTGGGGTCCCCTGGGAGCCGCCTGGAGAAGTCCCTCACGTAAGTGTATGGGGGAGTGGGTGCTGTCTGGGTTACTTTCTCAGTGATGGGCCAACTTCCTGCCCACCTTTCTGAGGGCTGGCTCAGGGTAGGAAGAAAGCAGTTGGCAGTCATAACAGATGATAGGAAATAAGGAGATTGGAGTTCCTGTCATAGCTCAGCGGGTTAAGAATCTGACTAGGATCCATGAGGATGCAGGTTTGATCCCTGACCTCACTTAGTGGGTTAAGGATCCATCATTGCCACTGCTGTGGCCTAGGCTGGCAGCTGCAGCTCCTATTCCACCCCTAGCCTGGGAACTTTTGTATGCTGCACGTGTGGCCCTAAAAAAAGACAAAAAAAAAAAAAAAGAAAGAAAGAAAGAAGGAGGCCCCACAGCCTTAACTTTGTAGGGCTTTTAACCCCATTATCTTGGAAGAACCCTAGCTGTTATTAGAACCCCGAATTCCTTAGGATAGCCCAAGATGCTATCTAGTCCACTCCTCTTCCCCTCTCCATCATTGTATAGAGGAAGGAACAGAAGCCCAGAGAGAGGCAGTGACTTGCCCTAGGCCACACAGCTACGAAGTAGAAAAGCTGGGATTTGAATCCCAGAATCTCATCACATAGTGGATTCCTCAGATCACTCATACCTTGTTGTAGGCCAGAGCTGGGCATGGTGAGGCCTTCCCCATCCTGTCCTTCCCCTGATACTGCATTATAGGGCTTTAGGTGCTTTTAGGAGAAAGCTCTTACCCCAAGCAGCCTCTGGGCTGAGAAATCCCAGGGCTTCTCATAGTGGAGCCTGAGGGTGGCTTCAGGGATCAGCCAGGGCTGGCCAACTGGTGGGGTGACCTCTCTTGTCCCTGTTTCTCAGGAAACCCTAAGAGTAGGGACCAGGCCTCAGACAGGACAAGTGTGGAGGTCATAGAGCAGAGTGGGCAGAAAAGCCCTGCTTGCTGCTGCCAAGTTCACACTGGATGCTGTCCCGTCACCATGTTCAATAACTGCAGAATGTGTTATTGGGAGGGGGGTCCCTCTTTCCCAGACCCTTGCCTCTGACCGCCAGTAACTGTGTGGTCACTTCAGGGACCCCAGAAAGTCCTCCCTGCTCCCAAAAAGATCTCCTCCTCTAGGTTCACAGAAACAGTGATAAATAGCTGTCATTTATTCAAAACTAGGAGCAGGAGTTCCCATCGTGGCACAGTGGAAATGAATCCGACTAGGAACCATGAGGTGGCGGGTTCAATCCCTGGCCTTGCTTAGTGGGTTACAGGTCTGGCTTTGCCATGAGCTGTGGTGTAGGTCACAGATGCGACTCAGATCTGGAGTTGCTGTGGCTGTGGTGTAGGCCAGTGGATGTAGCTCTGATTGGACCCCTAGCAAAAAAAAAGAAAGAAAACTAGGAGCAAATCCAGGATTGGGGGGGGCCTCTGTAGCTTATAGAATTTGGGGTCCCAGGAATGAGTGTGAGTCTGCCTCTTTCAGCTCCCAATGGCCTGGGTCAAAAGCCCATGGTTGTTTGAGTCTGTTTCGTATGCTGTCCCCTGGCCCACCTTCAGTGAAGGGACACCATCTGGGGGACCGAGGAAGGCTCCGAGTAGGGGTGGCTAGTGAGAGGATCTTTAAAGGGCAAGCAGGATCTGAAATGTCAGGATGCTGGGTGTTGGTAAAATGTCAGATGCTGTGTCCCCTTCTGCAGCTGTCATGTGTCTAAGTCTAGCTGTGCCCTGGCTAAACCTCTGAATGGGCTCCCTTTCATTAGGCATCTCTTCTGGGCCAGGCAGTGTTTGGTCTCTGTGACCTCATGTGATTCTCTCAGCAATCTTCCCCTTTCACAGCCCACACACTGAGGCTCAAAGAGGTAGAACAGAAGTTCTCAAACTGTAGCAGGATCAGCATCACCAGGCTTGTTTTTGTTTTGTTTTGTTTTTTTATGGCCATACCCACAGCATATGGAAGTTCCTGGGCCAGGGACCGAATCCAAGGCACAGCTGCCACCTATGTTGCAGCTACAGCAATGCCAGATCCTTTACCCTATTGTGCCAGGCCGGGATCAAACCCGTGCCTCCACAGTGACCTGAGCCACTGCAGTCAGAGTTTTAACTCACTGTGCCATAGTGGGAACTCCTAAGAGGGCTTGTTAAATATAGACTACTGGGCTCCAAGCCCAGGCCTGGGAAGGGACTGAGAATTTTCATGGGATGGGATACTGCTTGTCTGGGGACCACACTTTGAGAGCCCCTGAGGCAGAGCTGCCTAGGGCCTCACGTTTGGTAGGAAGACCTTTCCTTCCCCTGCCTGTGGCTTTCCATCCTGTTTTGTGGCACCTGTCTCCCAGAATCCAGATGCCCAATGCTTTGGCCTCTCAGGATGGAGATACTCAGCTCAAGTCATGCTTTTTCTCTTCCTCCCTCTCCACAGAATAGGAGCATTCAGCCTGAATTCCAGGACGGGCAAACCTATGCCAGCTGTGTCCAACGGGTAGGCCACCAGTCATCTCTGGCCCTGGAGTCTTCAGACATTCAGCCAGCTCTGCAGAGGGGGCCTCAGAGTCCTGGCCCAGTCCCTGCTCCCACCAGTGTGCATCCGGCCCCAGTTAGGGGCACAGAGAGGGCCCTGGGTCCCTCATCAAGGACCACTCTGCAGCTGGCCCTCCCCCATCCAGGCCCATCCCCAGTGGCTCCTGGGACTTTGGGAAGCAGGGCAGGGCTTAGAGGTCGGAGGGGCTGTTTCCAGGAATCAGCAGGGCCTGGATGCTCTTCCTTTCCTTCCTTTCTCCCTGGCCCGTTTCTCCCGCCTCCACCTCTCACCCTCCCTCTCCGTTCTCTTGACCTCCTCATCTCTCTTCTCCACCGCTTCCACTGCTGGACATCAGCCTCCTCACCGGGTGGACCCAAATCCTCACTTTCTGCGTTTTCTGACCAGCTGTCGTGGGCTAGACTTGTTCCCCCAGCCCCCACCCTGACCATCGGCTTCTGGCTGGCCTCATGCAGATGTGGCAACGGAGACCCTCCCACTCCTTCCCTCTCCTTCTCTCCTGGTTGGAGAGAGGGTCTTTACCTGGGGGGAGGGGTGGGGCAACAGGGAAGGAAACATCTGCTTGAGGGACCAGCCTGGAGGTGCCTCTGGAGACAAGCGTCTTGGCTGAGTAAGCAAAGCTCCAGGGGCCTTTGCCGAGGGCTCCTGGAAATTGGGTCTCTGCAGCTGGATTGGCCTGAGATGGGGCTGTGGGAAAGGGGCCTCCAGGAGACCCAGGAATGCGTACAGCCCAGAAAGGGTATGGATGCTAATTTCCAAGAAGAGTAGAAAAGCAGCAATGGGAGAGGAAGCAGGAGTCATAGAAAAAGTGAGGGAGAGTGACACACTGAGGTATATGGAACGATTGGCCAACAGGGACCTGCTGTGCAGCACAGAGAACTCTACCCAGTATTCTGTGAAAATCCATGTGAGAAAAGAATTAGAGAGAATAGATATGTGTATATGTATGACTGGGTCACTTTGTTGTACAGCAGAAATTATCACAGCCTTGTAAATTAACTATACTTCAATAAAACTTAAAAAATAGGAGTTCCCGTCATGGCTCAGTGGTTAACGAACCCGACTAGCATCCATGAGGATGTGGGTTTGATCCCTGGCCTCACTCAGTGGGTTAAGGATCCAGCGTTGCTGTGAGCTGTGGCGTAAGTCACAGACGCAGCTCGGATCCCTTGTTGCTGTGGCTGTGATGTAGGCCGGCAGCTGTAGTTCCAATTAGACCCCTAGCCTGGGAACCTCCATATGCCTCAGGTGTGGCCCTAAAAAATAAATAAATAAATAAATAAAATGGAGTTCCTCTCGTGGCGCAGTGGAAACAAATCCAACCAGAAACCATGAGATTGCAGGTTGGATTGCTGGCCTCGCTCAGTGGGTTAAAGATGCAGCGTTGCCATGAACTGTGGGGTAGTTTACAGACTCGGCTCGGATCTCGCATTGCTGTGGCTGTGGTATAGGCCAGTGGCTACAGCTCCGATTAGACCCCTAGCCCGGGAACCTCCATATGCCACAGGTGCAGCCCTAAAAAGACAAAAAATTAATTAATTAATTAATAAAAAGGGAGACTGAGACAGATAAGAGGGAGGGAGAGGGCAAAGCAGGGCAGGCGGGAACAGATTGGGGCTGGAGGGGAGGAAGGAAGGACTGGAACTAGAAGAGGGGCTAAGAGGCAAAGAGAAGAACAGATGGAGAAACACTGGACAGAGGAGGTTGGTGTGAGGATTCTGTCTCCCTGGTCAAGGAATCCATCTTTACTGGCAAGGAGAGCCAGATCAGGGGCTGGGGAAGGCTTTGGGCTCCTCAGCTCAGCTACCCAAGTCTAGGGGTGCGAGCGGGCAGGCACCGCCATCTGCCTGTGGCGGGGAACCTCCAGATGCGGCCCCTGCTCTGGTCACCTCATCTGAAGAGACCTGGGCTGTCTCATCAGCCCAGGCCGGGTCCCAGGCCTCCTTTGCCTCCTCTGTTTGAGAGCCTGTCCCTTCAAGAGCTGGCACTGGAGAGAGCTCCATCAGTGGTTCTCAAAATGTGTTCCACAGATTAAATAAGAATCTGGCATTGCTGAGAGCTGCAGTGTAGTTTGCAGACGTGGCTTGGATCTGGTGTTGCTGTGGCTGTGACGTAGGCCAGCAGCTGCAGCTCCAGTTCTAAACTTCCGTATGCCACAGGTGTAGCCCTAAAAAAAATGTGGAGTTCCCGTTATGGCTCAGCAGGTTAAGAACCCAACTAGTATCCATTGAGGATGTGGCTTCAATCCCTGGCCTCACTTGGTGGATTAAGGATCTGGCGTTGCCATAGCTGTGGTGTAGGTCCCAGGTGTGGCTGGGATCCTGCATTGCTGTGGCTGTGGTGTAGGTTGGCAGCTGTAGCTCTGATTCGACCCCTAGCCTGAGAACCTCTATGTGCCACAAGTGCGGCCCTAAAAAGAAAAAAAAATGTGTTCCATAGACAGCATGCTGGCGGCCCCAAGGCTGGATTTGATTGTCTCTGCACAACTGTAAAAGGAACAGGTCAGGGCCTTCTCTGTGCCAGGCGCTGTGTGTGTGTGCCTATTAGTAAAGTGGATTCCATAATCACACCCATTTTATGAGCCAGGAAACTGAGACTCAGAGAGGTGCGGTAATGAGCCTAAAGTCACACAGCTGCTGGAAAACATGCCATTTTCTTCTCCCTCCCAATGGCCCCAGTACCCCCACCCCAGGTTAGTCCCAAACACTGGAGTGGGATGGGCTGATGCCAGCAGCGTGAGGGGTCCCTCTTGACGAAAGCAAGAGGTAGTGCAGGTCCCCTAGGTAGAGTCCCACTCTGGGAACTTGACCTCCTAGAAAGGATTCTCTGGGTGGGCCAGCTTCATGTCCTGGTTGCCCACCTCACAGAGAAGCCACATGATTGGCTGGGCTCCGTTGCCCCTAGAAAGACCCTAGCCAAGAAGTTCAAGGGGAGGGAGCCTTGAGAGAGGGCCTGGCAAGCAGCCACCAAGAGTCTGCCAGCCCCCTGCCCCGCTCACTCCCTCTTACTGCCCTCCCTCCCACGATGAATCAGGGTGGTTCAGAGCTGGAATGTTCCGGGACTCTGGGGGTCAGCTCGGTGCAGGGTGGGGTGGCTAGCCCACGAGGTCTTTTGCCCACAGAAGTGGTCTTTGGATGGAAAGTTTGAGAACCACTGGTCTGGAAGCCTCCGGGTGAGTCTGGATGCTTTTCCACTTCTAGGACTTTCACTGCAGACAGGACCCTTCCTGGTGGGGCTCTTGGGGAGCAGGGGGTGGGGCAGCCCCAGGCCCAGGAAGCCGTGCCCTAGGCCACAGGAGACTGTCTTCTCAGGGACTTTGGGGCAGATCTGCTGGATGGTGGGGGGCGGGCGGGAGGATGAAGAGGGCTGATTTCAGGAGAGTTCAGGCTTGAGTCTCTGTCCTTGACTGACGTCCCATTCTCTCCTCTTCTCCCCTCCCAGTGGTGTCCCAGGGAAGAAATGTGGCACCATCATCCTGTCTGCTGAAGAGCTCAGCAACTGCAGGGTGAGTGGCAGAGGGACGCCAGGGCAGGACTGGGTCTGGGTGGGGATGGGGCAGCAACAGAGGGCAGTCCACCCTCCCTGTGACCCTGGGGCCATGCATGTCCTTGGAGAGACTAGGGGAAGACAGGTCTCCTCCCTCTGACCTGGCTGATGTAGAAGTCCTCAACCCTGGAGCCAGAGGCCACCTTCCCTTTTATAGTAGAGCTGCCTGAGGCCCAGAGAGAGGAGGGAACTCACCCGCAGTCAGCAGCAGAGCTGAGCTGGGAGCCCTGGTCCATTCCCCATCATGGCCACTGCTCACTTGTCCTCGAGCCAAGACTGCCTTGGCACCAACATTGGCGGCAGGGGGGCTTTTTCGGTCTTGGAGCCTGGGTGCTTGGCATTTAGTTGTCATTTTTCACTTTTAGCTCTGGAGTAGGGTGACACCCTGTATGGGGCTGAGGGAGTGTGTGTGTGTGTGTGTGTGTGTGTGTGTGTGTGTGTGTTGGGAGGCCAGAGTCTGCAGTGCCAACCAGTCCTTGGTTTTACTTCTTCCATGGAAAAGCAGGGGATGGGAATAGCTAGAGGGTAGCTGAGCCCCCAAGAAGGGGCCCAGGGGGCCCAATGGCTATTAATGACGATAAATGATAATAGTGATGATATCTTTTGTCTGACAAGTGTTGGGCTTTTTACATTTTATCACTATTTCTGACAATAATCCTAAGAGGCAGGATAACCATTGTCATTCCCATTTTATGGATGAGAAAAGTGAGGCTCAGAGAGGCTAAGTCCCCTATTCAAGGACAGTAAGTGATAGAGCCAGTGTTCTAGTTCCAATCCATATCAGCCTGATCCTAAAACCCAGGCTTACTCCACCAAGCCACCCAGGCTTGCATGCCCCTTGGGAGCCATAGGTAGGAATTTAGGCACTAATGAGGAGGAGAGGCAAAGGCAGCAACAGTGTGAGCACAAGACCAATTCTGGGGTAACCTGGGAACACAGCTTCTCATGGGGCTCAGCTCAGGTTAGAACACCCAGGAAGAATGAGGAGAAACAGCATTTTTTTTTTTTTTTTTTTTGCTATTTGCTTTTTGCTTTTTAGGGCCACACCTGTGGCACATGAAAGTCTTCAGGCTAGGGGTCAAATCAGAGCTTCAGTTGCTGGCCTATGCCACAGCCACAGCAGTGCAGGATCCAAGCCATGTCTGCAACCTACACCACAGCTTATGGCAAGACCAGATCCCCAACCCATGAGCAAGGCCAGGGATCGAACCCAAGTCTTCATGGATGCTAGTCGGGTTCATTATTGCTGAGCCACCATGGGAACTCCCAAACAGCATTTTCTGACCTTCCTGAGAAGTCAGTGTCACTACTATATCCATTACTTATCAATATTTACTATATTATAAATTAAAATTTAAGAAAAAAATTTAAATTATGTATAAATTCATTTCAAAATTACAGTAGTCTGAGTTCCATCATGGCCAATGGTTAAGGATCTGGCATTGTCACTGCCATGCGCTGGGGTTCAATCCCTGGCCAGGAACTTTTGTGTGCCACGGGCGCAGCCAAAAAAAAAATTTAACCCATTAGAGGTTAACAGAAGTAACATCTTTTTTGAAAAATAACTAGATTTGCCAAAATCAAAGCGATTTAGCTGGGGAGTTCCCTTGTGGCTCAGCGGGTTAAGGATCCGGCATTGTCACTGCTGTGGTACAGGTTTGATCCCTGGCCCAGGAACTTCCTCATGCCTTAGGCACAGCCAAAAAAAAATGTCCTTTAGTGGAAAGACTGCTTTGCTTTATATATTTTTTTTAAAAAATCTCTTAATACCTGGTTTAACAGAAGAGCTAGATTCTTCTGTCTGCCTCTGCAGTCAATCTGTTATGCTATCACTGTTGGATAACTTCTAGAAAATTCCATGTCTTACCAGCATTATTATGGAAATAGCTTTGGCTTCATGGGCTCCCATGGGGGTTTCCAGTTCTTACTTTGAGAATGGCTGGTACATATGGAGGTTTAAATTGTTAGTTGACTTTAACTGAGTGACACACTGTGCTAAGTGGTTTACAGTATTGGTTTATTTATCTGATGTCCTATAATATGTAATGTAATACGTAGTATGATGTATTATATATTGTAGCATCTCATGTATTATGGTCCTCATTTTACAGAGAGGTTAAGGGACCTGCCCAAGGTCACACAGCCACTGAGTAGAAGAGATTGTAACCCAGGCAGTCTGGTCCTAGATCCAAGGTCTTTAACACCTAGGCTGTAGTGTCCCAAATTTTGCTTTCATGGGCTTCTGGTTGGAGAAGAAGGCACAGAATTGATAGGACAGGGTGGTATAGCAGTGACTAAATCAGCTCCAACACATCTGCTCAATCTGGTTTCTCCACGGGTCTGTTTACCTACTGAGGGTCTGGAGGAACTTGACCACAGGACTAAACCTCCCCCATGTAGACACCCAGCAGAGGGCGTGACGTGCAGTAGGTGACCCAGAGGCTCCGGCATGAAGCTGTGATCAGATGACTAGGAAGCACAAACCAAATGTTCAGGCTCATGATGAAAACTCCTACATCCGTATATGCTGACGATCTGGACGCTACTGGAGTTCAGAAAAGGGAGAGAACCCAGCCGACATGTAGACGAGATCTTGGGTTCCCGCTTTCTGAGCTTCAGTTTCCCCGCCTGTGTGCTGGGACTGGTAGGGCTGCTGTGAAGATTAGAGGAGATGGTAAAGGCGACCGTGCCTGACAGGGGCCAGTTCCTAGTGGGCGTCTGGGAAAGACTGAATCTGAATTCCCGGGGAACCTAAATTCAGCCTGCTCCCCCACGCTTCTAGCTCAGCTGGTGACTCCCTCCCAAGTTTATAATTAAATAAAGTAATACAAGTGAAAGTGCTTTGGAAATTCTGAAGCTCTAGACAATGCTAGGTGCTGCTATGGGTCTAGTTCTCCAGGATTGGGCAACAGTCTGCCTTTTATACCCATTAGACTCCCCTTCCCCCTCCCCCTCCTTCCCCCCTCCTCTCCTCCCCTCCTCCATCCAGGGACGGCAGCAGTTTCTTTGATTTAAACTGTTTCAGAGCCAGTGGGGGGCGGGGGTCTCCCTCCCTTCCACTTGAGATTGTCAGCTCCTTTTCTTTGGGGGAGGGGGGCATCTTTGGCTGAGTTCTGTCTTTCCCTAGAATATTTGCAAAGGAAAAGAGACTAATTCCCAGCATCTGGCTGAATTAAAATAATTACATCTGCACGGCTTTGCTTCTGTCGTTCCAGCATTCAGTGGGAGGATCAAAGGAAGAAGGTGGGGTCTGAGCGATGGTTTTTCATCAGAGCAGGGCTTCCTGAATATATTCTGTCAAAGTAGACAAACCCGCCCTTCATCCTTGGGGAGGGTGTGAGCAGGCAGGGACCAGCAATGGATTAGAGTGGACTCCATTGGGTCATCCTCGTGCTTTGATGGGTTATAGAAAAGCCCTGCTCATCTAGAATTTAAATACCAAGAAAGTTCCAACAATCAGAATTGGATCCCAAATGTTATTCTGTAATACTTACTGTTGACAGAGATGAGCTTTATATCCTGAAGGGCCTCTGAAACACCCAAGAATTCATTGTGCTCAGCAGTAAGGCAATTATTATTCTGTGTAACACTGACCAATATTTGCATCATCCTCACGATTACCTGAGACTGTCATGTTTATAGTCTATTTGATTGTCACCAGGGGCCCCGGGGGCGGGGCAGGCGTGAGTGACCCAGGGTCACTCAGAGAGGTGGAAGTGGCCTGCCTCAGGTCACTCCTCCGTTGGATGGAGGCATCAAAATTTATTACATTCACTCTCTTCTAGGAAACAATATACTTAATACTGCCGTGAACATCCTCACAGTGGAATTGTTCCATTTTCCTTTGGACTTTAGTTGGTGGACTTTGATTAGTATCCCAGGCTCACGGAGGCTCAAGGAGTGGGAGGAAAAATGGTCAATCTGGGGTTTTCAGACTCTGAATGACCAAATCAAGGTACACAACTGATTGGATTGCTCGAGAAGTTGGTCATTAAGACAGCAGTGGAAAACCCGCTTGACCTCCACGTGGTTATTACACTCAATGTCTAAGACAGGCCTAGACCACCGTCTGGGTTAGAATAAACGCCAGCCCATGAGGTTTCTGCTGCTGTCCCTGAATGCCTGCACCCCAGGACTCTTGCTTCTGGGCCCCTCTGTGAATATAGAAGCCCTTCCAGAGGTCACCATCACAGAATCACCTCCACCTCTGAGCTGTGTTTCCTTCTGCGGGAGTGCTCAATTTCAGAGTTGTGGCTAATGATTATTATTATTTTGGGGGGGCTGCATTTACAGCATGTGGAAGTTCCCAGGCCAGGGATCAAACCCATATATGAACCTGGGCAAGTTACTTAACCTTTCTGTACCTCAGTTTCTTCATTTGTAAAATCGCTTTATCTGGTGGGGTGTTTTTTGGTTTTTTGTTTTTGCCACTCTGAGGCATGTGGAGTTTCCAGGCCAGGGATCAGATCTAAGCTGTAACTGTGGCAACCCTGGATTCTTTAACCTGCTGTGCCAGACAAGGAATAGAACACCAGAGAGACACCACTGATCCTATTGTGCCACAGTGGGAGCTCCTTATTTAAATCTTTGATTTGATGTATCATGGATTTTTGCATTGATTTTGATATTTTAAATATCACATTAAAACGTCTTTATTTTGAGGCGTCCTCTTGTGGCTCAGTGGGTTAAGGATCTGATGTTGTCACCATAGCAGCTCAGGTCACTCCCATGGCATGGGTTTTATCCCTGGCCCAGGAACTTCCTCATGCCTTGGGTGCAGCCAAAAGTAAATAAATAGAATAAAACAAAATAAAATCTTTATTTTGATGACTAAGATTTTTGGAGTCCCTTAAATTTTGCCCTTGCCTATCCTTGTTCTGACCCTGGAGGCTGCTGGCGAGGTCCAAGCCAGAGCAGCTTTGCAGTCTCCCCTCTGGGGTGCCACTACTGTCTCCCAGCCTTCAGCCCACCTGCTGACCTCTGGGCCTGACCTCTGACCTACATGGCCCTCTCCTGGGTCAGTGGGGGGCTAACATGCTAGAGTGGGCCAGGCCACCACCCCAGAGAGAAAGGCTCTTTGCTGTGGTCTCCCCAGCAGCCTGATTAACATGCGGAAAGATGCAAATTGAAGCAATTCTGCTGTTTTAGAAGAACTTAATATGTTTTTTTAAAAGATAGGGTGAAAAGGCAGAAATTGCAGAAAATTATATATTGCAGGAGTTGCTTTATCTTCTGTGCAGTTGATTCCAGAGATGCTTCTGGTTTGGAAAAGGCATTTCATGTGCTTGGAGAGCCCCATTCTCAGGCTGAGGGTGCCAAACAGCAGGGCTTCTGACCCTCAGCCAGAATTTGCTGCTCTCTAATCCTGCTGATCTGGTACATTTTATTGCCACTCCCCCAGACTCTTCCTGGGGTCACAGGTAGATCAAAGGTTGATTCCTTCATTAACCCTTATTTAAGGGGAATGGTCAAAGCTTAGTAACCATGGAGTTCTGTCTGACTAGCATCCACAAGGACGCAGGTTTGATCTCTGGCCTCACTCAGTGGTTTAAGGATCCCGGGTTGCCATGAGCTGTGGTGCAGGTTACAGACACGGCTTGGATCCTGAGTTGCTGTGGCTGTGGTGCAGGCCTGCAGCTGCAGCTTCGATTCAACCCCTAGCCTGGGAACGTCCATGTGCTACAGGTGCAGCCCTAAAAAGACAAAAAAAAAAAAAAAGTTTAGTAAAATATGACTGTTGACATAACTCAGAGCCACCTTCAAAAGAAAGTCAAGGGCTCCCCAGGGGCTGCACACCCAATAGGAAGCTGGTCTTGATTACAGCCTAGAAGGCTCTCTGAAGCTCTGTCTCATGCCCATGGAGCAACAATAGCCTGATACAGTTTATCATGATGGGCTTTTGCCGAATGGGCCCAGGTCTAGTTGGTGCAAGAGGGGACAGATCAGGTTGAACAAGTAAATAAGCCCGGCAATGCCTCACAGAGATATGCCATGGAGGGTGGGGGGTGGCGATGGGGGGAATGGTGTGTGGCTTACTGGGGGATTTTTACAGTCAGATGAATTTTGGAGCCCTTTTTTTTTTTTTTTTTAATTTAACTAGTTTGCACAGAGGAGTTCTTTCTAAAATGGATTTCACACTTCTCTGACTTCTCAAACTGAGGTTGCAGAACATAATTAAACTTATCTTGATGATTCAGGGTCATCATTTGGAATCTCAGTTATTGTAGCTGGTTGGTCTAGGGGTGTGATTCTTTATTAATCTTTGGAGCCAGGAGTTCCCGTCGTGGCGCAGTGGTTAACGAATCTGACTAGGAACCATGAGGTTGCGGGTTCGGTCCCTGCCCTTGCTCAGTGGGTTAATGATCTGGCATTGCCGTGAGCTGTGGTGTAGGTTGCAGACGCGGCTCGGATCCCGCATTGCTGTGGCTCTGGCGTAGGCCGGTGGCTACAGCTCCGATTCGACCCCTAGCCTGGGAACCTCCATATGCCACGGGAGCGGCCCAAAGAAATAGCAGAAAAAAAAAATTTTTTTTTAATTAAAAAAAAAAAATCTTTGGAGCCAGACAGTCTTGTTTCAATCCCAGCTTCTCCTCTTACTAGTTTTGTGGCTTCCCAGTTAACCTCTCTGTGCCTCAGTTTCCTCAGCTTTAAAATGAGAATAACAGGGAGTTCCCATTGTGGCTCTGTGGGATAAGAACCCAACTGATAACCATGAAGATAAAGTTTCAATCCCTGGCCCTGCTCAGTGGTTAAGGATCCAGCATTGCCTCCAGCTGTGGCATAGGTCACAAATATGTCTTGGGATCTGGCATTACTGTGGCTAAGGCATAGGCCTGCAGCTGCAGCTCTGATTCAAACCCTAGCCTGGAAACTTCCATATGCAGCCCTAAAAAAGAAAAAATGGGAATAACAAAAGTACTTATCATAGACAAACACTAACCGAACATTGGCAGTTTCGTATGGGTCAGCCCAGTAGTAGGTCGTACTCTGCAGGTGTTGACTCCCAGTCTTTTTTTTTTTTTTTGCCACATGAGGAAGTTCCAAGGCCAAGTATCAAACCCTAGCCACAGTGGTGACAACACCAAGTCCTTAACCACTAGGCCACCAGGGAACTCCTTAGCTGTTCTCTGCTAGGCACTGTGGACTGGTACCCAATATGCACCGTCTTCCTTAGTCTTCTGAAGGGGCTCATAGAGGGTATTATTCCATCTTTCCCTCTGCACTGGGTCCCACAAGTTACATAGCCAGTGTTGTAAGGAGCCCATCAGGTCCTAGGCCTTCTTCTAGACCTTGGGATAGAAGTCTCCAGAGAGGCATTTAAAGTGCTCCTTCTGGGAGTTCCCACTATGGCTCAGTGGTAATGAGCCCAACTACTATTCATGAGGTTGTGGGTTCGATCTCTGGCCTTGTTCAGTGGGTTAAGGATCCAGCATTGCCGTGAGCTGTGGTGTAGCTCTCAGATGTGGCTCGGATCTGGCATTGCTATGCCTGTGGTGTAGGCCGGCAGCCACAGCTCTGATTCAGCCCCTAGTCTGGGACCTTCCATATGCTGCAGGTGTGGCCCTAAAAAGAAAAAAAAAGTTCTCCCTCCCTGCAGCATGGGGTAGGGTTGGAACTTTCTCCTGAGGAGAGAGCAACTGCTTGGGATGGGCTTAGAAGGCTAGAGATCTTTCTGGGACGGTGTGAGGGAAAGCCCTGAAGTCTCACTGCCTGGGTTACCACGTCTGTGTGATCTTGGGCATATGAAAACCTCTAAAAGCCTCAGTTTCCTCATCTATAAGATGGGGACACTCGAAGAGTTACTTCATACAGTTGTAATGAGGATTCAGTGAAACAATGTATGTAACGGAAAAGCCTAACAGCTCAGTAAGTCAGCCATTCTCCCTTTCAGGTTGAGGCCTTAGGTTTCTTGAGAGGTTCTCAGATTCCTGGGGCTCCTAGGCCTTGGAAGCTCCCAATCCCACCTCCTTGTTCCTCTCAGGCAAGCGATGCTGAGGGACATGAAAAAGCCATCATTACCTGGGCGGCTCTGTGTGCTGGTCGCTGTGTCCCAGCACCGCCCCTCAGGACCTCCCTTCAGGGGACTTTTCCAGCCCAGGCTCACCGGAGTCTAGCCCCACCCCAAGTCCAAAGAAATCAGCGATTCTTTTTTTTTTCTTTCTTTTTTTCACAGCTGCACCTGCAGTATATGGAAGTTCCCAGGCTCACCGTCACAGCCACACGCCACATGCCACACACGCCATAGCCACAGCAATGCTGGATCCGAGCCGCATCTGTGATCTACACTGCAGCTTACAGCAATGCCAGACTCTTAACCTGCTGAGCCGCAACAGGGACTCTAAAATCAATAATTCTAAAGATAGAGGGAAGCAGGCCTCTCAAACTGTAGTGTGGTCTGTGCTGGAAGAGGCATGGCTTTGAAATCTCATTGAGCTCATACATGTTGAATTTCCTCTCATTGTTTACCAGTTGGTTGTCTTGGGCAGGTTACCTAGCTTCTCCGACCTCCAGCTTCCTCAATAAAAAGCAGCAAAGGATTATTCCAAGGACTAAATAGGATAAAGCTGTAAAGCACTGAGCGAAGTGACTGGCCCACAGAGATGGCATCTAATAAATGTTTGTTGAATGAATGAGCGAGCGAGTGCGTTTGCTGTTGTCCTTGAGGGAAGGCGTGGGAGGTGGTAGAGGTGGGAGTCCAGCAGGGACAGAGGCCACACACTCTGGTGGGGGGGGGCAGGGGTAGAAATAGCCGAACCCGCATGATAGCTTTTACACACACAGCTGTGTGCGCCATACGCTGTTCTCAGCACTGTCCTTACACTAACTCATTTCATCCTCACAACAAGTCTATGAGGTAGGCCTTGCCTATACCCTCATTTTACAGATGAGGAAACTGAACACAGAGAGGGTGGGTGACTTGCCTTAGGCCACATGCTCACAGGGGATGCAACCTGGCTCCAGAGACCAAATTCTTAAGCAGTATACTGTCCCCATTGCCCCAACCTTTGACCATGTACTTCAATCTGTGTGACGTTGCATCTTTGACCCTGCCACCCTTTTGATTCTCATGGGCTGTGGGACACTGATCTCCAGCATCCCTCTTTCCCCCGAAGGGCACAGCGTGGAGACCTGGGTGACTTCCCAGACAGGCTCTGGCCCTGGAAGGCAGGCCAGGCTCCAGGAACTATCGACAGGGCCCTGGGCTCTGGCCCATTGGCAGTTGATTTGTCAGGAAGCAGAGCTTTCAGGTCAAAGAGACCACAGGGGGATGAGCGGGGAGGAAGACATGGGGGCATTGTCCCTCCGTTGGCCACAGCCAGCAAGAGAGGAGGGGCCGTGTGAGAGGAGGGGCCCTCACCAGGGGTTCCTCGGGCTCTTGGGCTGAGTGTGTGGTCAGCCTGGGCAGTGAGCTGATCAGCGGTTGTGAGAAACCCGGGGCTCTGTTTGGTGAACTTGTGGGGGTCACTCCCCACTCTGAGCCTTGGGCCCATCAGCTATAAAATGGGGGGCTTGTGACCCAGCTCATCTGCCTCAGAATTAATTGGACCTCTTGTGAGTCAGTGCCTGTGAAAATGATGCTTATGCTTGAACGTCCTCCAGGAGCCACACAGACGTGTAAGGGAATGTATGCCATGTGGACCCCACAGGCTCTGGGGTTCGGTGACCAAGCTCAGAGTGGCTGGGGTTAGTCATTTCCCCTCCCTGAACCACTCAGTAAAATGATGGTGGCACCATGTGTGCGAACTTTGACCACGTGGGTGCAACGTGGGCCTGCGCTCTGCTCCAAACTGCACACGTGGTCTCATTCCACCTCATCACAGTCCTCTGAGGTGTGTACCGTGATCAGCTCAGGTTATAGAGGGGAAACTGAGGCTCTAAGAGTTACCTCCCTTGCCCAGTCACACAGCTATGAGTGGTAGAGCCAGGATTCAAACTGAGGTCGGGTCCAGACCTCACCTGCTTCGCTGCCCAGCTGCTCCGCCAGACCTGCCAGCAGGGGAGTTGTTGAAAGATGAAATGAGTGTTAGCTCAGGGCCTGGCGCCTGGTGTTGGGCACGGGTGAGACGCTGCCCTTTCTAACTGCCTTGGTGCCCAGAATCCTCAGGCCCTGGAGCTGTGCTCCCACAGGGACCGGGGCCCTCTCCAGCCTCCTGCTGCCTCACACCCCTGTTCTCCCTCCCTCCCACCAGGATGTCGCCACTATGCAGTTCTGTGCAAACAAGCTGGACAAGAAGGATTTCTTTGGGAAGTCAGACCCCTTCTTGGTGTTCTACCGAAGCAATGAGGACGGAACGTGAGTTTTCAGGGGCACGGGATCGGGGGTGGAAGGTGGCAACTTGCCGGGTGGGGTGGCCCGGGCCATCTCCTCCTGGTGCTGCCCTGGGGCCCCTGCTCTAGAGATGGCAGGGGCTCTGGGAAAGGCAGGGGCTCCAGGTAGCACCCTGGCCTCACAGATGGGGCTGGGGGGTGGGGTAGGGGCAGCTTCTGAGCCCACAGCATCATCCTGAGGGTCTTAGCAATGGTGGGTGCTCAGCACGTCAGAGATGGAGGGAGTGGGCAAAAACAGGGCAAAGGTGGGAACGAGGGTCCCTCTGAGAGCCCATTCCTTCATCCCTGTCTCTAAGCCTCACCCTCACCCACCCACAGCCTCCTGACACCCTGAGACCACACATTCCCCCGCGATATCACACTCAGTGTGGCAAATTCGGACCTTTTCCCCAAATGGCTCCACACTCTGTCAAAGGCTTCATTCAAAACCCTTCACATATTTTTTTCTTTTTTTTTTGTCTTTTGTATTTTTAGGGCTACACCTGCGACACATGAAGGTTCCCAGGCTAGGGGTCCAATTAGAGCTACAGCTCTAGCCACTGGCCCACACCACAGCCACAGCAACTCGGGATCTGAGCTGCATCTTCGACCTACACCACAGCTCACGGCAATGCCGGATCCTTAACCCAATGAGTGAGGCCAGGGATTGAACCCGTACCCTCATGGATGCTAGCCGGGTCCATTAACTGTTGAGCCACAACAGGAACTCCCCCCTCACATCTTTGAAGCCCCATTTCCCTCTCTCCTCTCCCTAATCTGGACGCCACCCACAATATGATGGAAAGACACACCACTCATTTGGCAAATGTAGGTCAGCCATGTACACAGATTCTAGGTTGAGGGTCTGGGGACCTAGGTCCTCTCCACCAATCTGTTGTGTGACCCCAGGCAAGGATGGTCCCTCTCTGGGCCTGTTTTCTTATCAGTAAAATAATCTGTTTGGATTAGGTGGTCTCCATAGTCTCTTTAAGCACCACAGCTCTGGGAGGCTTCGGCCACTTATGGCTGGAATTTGCAGAATAAGGAAGTGATGGGGCCAGGGAGGTTAATTAGAGAAATGCTGCTGGAGAGGGGGAACTAGGAAGCAGATTTTGAAGGAGAGGAAGAAAATGGGTCCACAGGGGTGGGGGGTGGGGGAGGAGGAGCCAGGAAGAATAACAGGCTGGAGAAATAGCATGTGCAAAGCAAGTGTGCCCTGAGCAGAGGGCTGGGAGGCCTCCCAAAGTCCCCTAGAATCTGAAATCCTGTGTGTGTGTGTGTGTGTGTGTGTGTGTGTATGTGTGTGTGTCTGTCTGTCTGTCTGTCTGTCTGTCTGTGTTGGGGGGCAGGGCAGAAACAGAGAGGAGGGGTGTTTCAGTTCCAGGGAAAACTGATTTTTAAACCTGAACGTACAAAACAAAGGGAATTAGGTATGATCATTTGCATAACAAAAGGATTCTTTGTCTCACCAAAGGACTCCTAGCAGGATTTCTTTAAATAATTCTTGTTGACTTCAACTCCACTCGAGGGAGGGAGGAAGAGGCCTGAGTGATGTTCTGGGCACCCACGGAAATGTCCATGCGGGGCCCCCCAGAGAGGGGCCACCCCGGGCTTGTGTCCGAGGTGAGGGCCGGCTGGCCAGCTGGAGGCGGGGATTCTGGTTGGCGGAGCAGGAGATGGGTGTGTGGCGGAGTGTTTGCCAGTGATTATTCTAGCAGAGAGATGTGTAGGATGGATGAGGAGGGGGTGGGGGAGAGGGAGAGACTCGTGACTGACACGGTGAACAGGTGGGAGGTGCTGCGCAAAAGCAAGCTGTGCGGGGGGGGGGGGGGGGGGGGGGGTGGTAGGCAGGGGAGGGCGCGGGGAGGGGAGGACCGGGCCGAAGGACAGTCCAAGACCTGGCGCAGCAGAGCCTGGGCAGGGACTGCGGTCACAGCCCCCTCCTGTCAGTGGAGCCACGGGTTCCCCAAGTGTTGACAGTGGCAAAGGCGCTGGTCAGATGAGGGAGGCCACGGAGGTTTACTGGGGGGCAAGTTTCCCTTGAAGCATGGGCTGGATCTCTCTGGGCTCGGGTCGGGGGAGGTGGGGGGGTACACACCGAAGGCAGCTGGAGAAACCGATCCAGAGGGGTGCGGGGAGTGAAGTGTCACGCCTGCCACGCCGGGAGGGCCATGGAAGGAAACAGCCACAGAGCAGCCATGTGCTCCTGGCACTGCGCAGCTCTTGTCTTCTTCAATCAGAATCACCCGTCTGGGAGCAGGAATGTGGTGATGGAGAACCAGGACAATTATGAGCTGTGTCACACTCGGCGTCTCCAACCCCATGGAACTTTCTGGGAGGTGGAAAGTTTCTGTATCTCACTGTCCCCTGTGATCGCCATTAGGTACACATAGCTGCTGAGCCCTTGAAAGGGCCTAGTGCGCGGGAGAAACTGAATCTCTCATTTCATTTCCTCTTAGTTAATTTGAATGTAAATAGCCATGGGTGGCTAGTGGCTGTCATTCCTGACTGTGCAGCACTACCCTCTGAGGCTCACTTTCTTGGTGTGTGTGATGGGGATAATCGGAACATCTCCCTCGAGGGAAAGCCGGAAAGATTACATGAGTTAACCCCAGTTATTAGAGCAGGGGGCCTGGCAGCATTAGTCACGGTTTTGGGAGGCTCAGTCGCTTGCCCAGGGCTACATAGCTGCCAGCTGTGGTCCTGGGACCAAAACCCACATCTGTGTGACCTTCTCGGTGTATACTCCCCCACACGCTGCCCCAAGTGTGTGTTGAAAGGAGTTGAGCCGGGAAATGACTGCAAAGGTCATTTCCACGCTAGGGCCTCATCTCGCACAGCAGGTGCATCAGGGAGTCCGAGGGGCTTGTGGGTTCCGTGACTGGGGGCTGGAGGGAGCTTAAAGAAAGTGGTTTCAGGCAAGAGTCTGAACAGAAAGCCAACCACACAGAGCTCAGGAAGAAAGACATGGAGGAGAAATGAGAATATAATAGCTTAGAAGCCCTGGTCAGGAAGTTTGGCTGGCAAGGGAGAGGTGCGAGAGAAGGCAGTGGCTCCAAAGAAGTGGGCAGTGGGGAGGCTGGGAGGGTCCAGGGCAGGTCTGTGTGATGCTTCCAGATGGGAAGTCAGGGCCTCTGGGCGGTCGGATCTCCCTCCCCCCACCGACAGTTGCTGCTCCTGATCCTCCCCGCTGCCACCCCACCACCCACCCCAGGCTTCCCTTCTGGCCCCAGCTAAGGGCAGCCGTGGCCCCTCCTCTTCCCATCCCCATCCCTGTCCTCCTCACCAACTCTGGGGTGTGTGGGGAAGTCTCCCACGTGTACCTCACACTCCAGCGGGTGGGCGAGAAGGAGCACAGAAGAGGAACACTGAGCCGCGGTGACAGGAATGACATTTTGACTTGAAAATTGCCAGAGAAGAAATGGCACAGGCTGTGTGGGCTCGGGTGGGGCCTGGGCGCTTTCCTGGGTGGCCTTTCCAAGCCAGAAGGTAGTTGGGCTAAGGCAGAAAAGTCTCCAGGGACAGTCCCTGCCCTAAACTCCCCCTGGGCTCCCCCCTCCGTGGAGTAGGATAGGCTTCTGGAATAGGGCCAGCCAGGCATGGCATGGGGGGTGGGCAGGGGCGCTGGATTGGGGCTTAGCTGGGATGAAGCCAACTCTGCACTTTCAGTTTGCAAAGCAAGCTCCTGGATTCAGACTAAAAGAGCTGACAGGGTCTTAGAGATCACCTAAGCCAAGGGCTTTATTTTCACTGGCTTGAAATGCCAGTGAAAGCTATAGAAACTCTCCTCTAAGAGATACACTTATTCATTAGTTCATTCCAAAAAAAAAAAAAAATTACTCAAACACTTGCTAAGTGCCAGGCGCTATTCTGGGCACTAGAGATATACCAGTGAACAAAGGAGACAAACCCCTGCCCTTATGGAGCTTACATCTTAGTGACAGGCTGTAAAAGAAGTCAGGAGAAAGATAGGCCATGTCAAACGTCAGATGATGACAGATGTGATGGGGAAAGCAGCACGGAAGGGGACTAGGAGGTGTCAGAGTCAGGGGACCAGGGGCTTATACATTTTAGATAATGGTGCTCTGGGCAGGTGCTCACGTCAAAGACATGACGTTTGAGCAAAGGCCTGAAGGAAGCGGGGAGGTGAACCATGAATGTGGCAATCTGGGAGACGATGCTCCAGGCAGGGGAACAGTGAGCACATAAAACTCAGACACCCAGTTCCACCGACGCTTCCAAGGGTTCACAGACCCTTCCGTGGATCTCAGATGAAGAGAGTCTGAGAGTTCCTGTTGTGGCTCAGTGGATTCAGAACCTGACTAGTATCCACGAGGATGTGGGTTTGAATCCCGGCCTCCCTCAGTGGACTAAGTATCCGGTGTTGCCATGAGCTGTGGCTCGGATCTGGCGTTGCGATGGCTGTGGCAAAGGCCAGCAGCTGCAACTCTGATTCGAGCCCTGGCCCAGAGCCCTATGTCCTGACACTCCCCCTGGTGCAGGAATCATCACTGGAAATGCAGGAAATGGATGTCTAGGAGCTCCCTGGGGGTGCAGCAGGTTAAGGATCTGACATTGTCACTGCGGTGGCCCGGGTCACTGCTGTGGTGCAGGTTTGACCCCTGGTCTGGGAACTTCCACATGCTGTAGGTGCAGCCGAGAAAACAAAACAAAACAAAAAGAAATGGCTGTCTAGTTTCGCCTCACAAAGCCATTGTTTCTGCTGTCTGGCAACTGCCGAGATGAAGCAGCCAGCCCCTCTGCTGACCTGGCTTCTGCCTCCCTTGGGGTCGGGACTGACAGCCTTCCCTCTCTTCTTTGCCAGGTTCACCATCTGCCACAAGACTGAGGTCATGAAGAACACCCTAAACCCAGTCTGGCAAACTTTCTCCATCCCTGTGAGAGCCCTCTGCAATGGGGACTATGATCGGTGAGACGAGAAAATGCCCTCCGCCCCGTATAAGTGTGGGAGGCACAGTCACGGGCACAGGGACGAGGGCCGGCCCATCCATTCGAGCAGAGCCTCCCAGGGTTGCATGCGGGTGGCCATCTGCCTCCCTGGACATCTCCTCCCAGCCCTGACCTCCCCACGCCCCCCTCTTTCCTCCCAGTCTGACGTTCCCATTAGAGGAAGCCCTGCCCCAGGGTGGGGGGTTGGGAGGTACCTGAAGTCCCAGAGGGGGTGGGGGCCTGGGGCGCCCTGCCTGGAACTCAGCAGCTGGTCAGTGTTCCCAGGGGAGGGGCAGGTGGGGGCCAGACAGTGGCGCTAGATGCAGGCAGAGGTGGGCTGGTCCCCACCAGCCCGTTGTTGCTGAGGGACTCTGAGTCAGGACTCCAGGATCTGCTCTGTCAGCCAGATTGCCATAAATGGGGGTGAGCGGTGCAATGCAAAGAGCTTGCAGAGGTTTTTGATGCTACAAAGCTTCATTATACATCGTCATGGGTTGAGTGTAGATTGGTGAGTGTAGATATCAGATACCTGGTTTCTAACTGTAGTTCTCTGACTGAACAGCACTGTCAGACTTTGGGCAGACTTTGACCTGCCTGAGCCGAAGTTTCCTTATCTGTAAAATGGGTATTTAAACACCCACCTACTTGATAGAACTGCTTTGAAGCTCACATGACACACCCTACACTATTAGGCTCTGATGAGCATAAAATACCACTCAGGGAGTTCCCTCATAGCACAGAGGTTTGAGGACCCCGCATTGTCACTGCAGCAGCTTGGGTTACTGCTGAGGCATGAGTTCGATCCCTGGCCTGGGAACTTCCATGTGCCACAGGCGTGGCCAAAAAAAAAATATTTTTTTAAAATAATAAAATAAAAGACCATTCAGCATCTCATCCACAAATGTTCCCTGGCTCCCTACCAGGTGACAGGCACTGTGCTAGGTGCTGGGAAGTGAGCAGGAAACAAACGTAGTCTTCACCCTTCACCCAGCCTCTTGGAGTTTACATGTTAGTCAGGGAGGCAGACATTAATCCAATAATCACACCAAGAAACATATAATTACCAATTGTGGTAAGTGCAGGGTAGGGAGGGGGGCACGTAGGCTGGAGCTGTGACATGGTGTGGGTCCGTGTTAAGTTGCAGGAACCCAGCCTGGCTTCCTGGTGATGGCTCCAACTGCCCGGCGAGCTGGCAGGGGCTTCCCCAGGCCTCTGCTAGCCCCTCTGACAGGAATGCTCACGTGTCAGGACACATACCTCAGGGCATCCTGGCTGGTGGCATCGGCACAGGCTCCCTGGACTCTGTTCACAGTGGCTACTGATTGGGTCTGTGTGGTGGAGGGAGGGGATGTGTGAATGAGCAGATGGTGGCCTCCAAGCTCCCCTGTCCCCCTCCCCATTAGGCTGCTGATCCAGGAGATAAAGTGGCTTCTTTTCCTGTCTTTTGGCTGAGGCAGAAAAGCCTCAATGTGCCCCACAGAACGTTCTTGAGTACCTACTGTGTGCTCGACACTGTGCCTCCAGTTGTGTGGCATTCAAAAGGAGTTCATTTCCATCTTCAGGGGCCTTATAGCCTGACCACAGGGAGCTCTGATGTACACACATGTATTTTAGATAGCTAAGTAGTTGTGCAGAATGAAACTGGAAACAAAAAATAGGGCGTTCCAGCCAAACGAACCCCTGTTACATGTCTGGTCGGGTCCTGGGGCTCCTACAGTGGTGAGGAGTGGGAGGTCAGTCATCCTGGAGAAATAGTGACTTTTTTTTTTTTATGGCCACACCTATGGCATATGGAAGTTCCCAGGCTAGGAGTCAAATTGGAGTTGCAGCTGAGGCCTGTGCCACAGCCATGGCTACACCAGATCCAAGCCACATCTGTGACCTATGTTGAAGCTTGCAGCAATGCCAGATCCTTAACCCTCTGAGCAAGGCCAGGGATCAAATCCGAATCCTCATGGAGACTATGTTGGGTTCTGAACCCACTGAGCCACAGTGGGAACTCTGGAGCAGTAGTGTCTAAAGGAGGCTCAGGGAAGGCTGGAAGGTTGCGGGGCAGGGGCAGGGCACAGCGTCAGCTCCTGGGGATGAGAAATGTGGGGAAAATGGTTGGGGTAGAGAGGAAGGGAAGGGAAGTTCAAGGTTGCGGGAGGGAGAACATAGCAATTCAAGTCTCAAGGAGCTGGAAAGAGCTGGGATTTCCAACCCCCCTGCCTAGAGGTTTGGGGGAGTCCAGCTGATCCCCTCCACAACCCTGCATCCCAGGGAGGGGCTCTGCCTGTGGCCTCAGAATCCAGCCTTGTCAGGGATAGTGAGGAGGACAGCCCAGCTCAGAGGCCTGGTCTCACTGTTCCGCCATTGGAGGAGGTGAGGGTGCAGGCCGTGGGAAAAGCCCAGCAGGCTCCTCGCCCCCTCCCAGGCTGACCCTAGACTGGCTTCCCTGCAGGGGGCCCGGGCTGTTTGGGCCCTCCTGCATAGCCAGGAGGCAGTGGACTATGACTTGACTGACGGCCATGTTAATGGAGGGGCCGGGGCAGTTCCCATTGTGGCTCAGCAATAACAAACCCGACTAGCATCCTCGAGGATATAGGTTCAATCCTGGCCTTGCTCAGTGAGCTGTGGTGTAGGTCAGTCGCAGCTCAGATCTGGTGTTCCTGTGGCATAGGCCAGCAGCCGTAGCTCCGATTTGACCCCTAGCCTGGGAATTTCCAAATGCTGCAGGTGCAGCCCTAAAAAGACCAAAAAGAAAAAAAATAAGGCCTTGGCATCTGCCTGGATATGGAAGTGAAAGAGATGTAGAGATGGTTAAGGTTTGGAGCTTGGAAGACGAGAGAAGATGGTACCACTGATGGAAATGGGAAGAGTGATGGGGAGCTAGAGCAGGCGGCTGTGGCACAGGCACACTGGCATTTGACTAAGGGGAGAGGAGAGCAGAGGTCTGGGAGTCCCCAGGAGCTGGGTTGGCAGAGGTCAGGTGCCTGAGGCCTGTGGGAACTGCTACAGGTCAGGAGCAGAAGAAAGAAGAGGAGATGGTCAGAACGCTAAGAGGGGACCAAAAGGAGGGCAACCACAGTCAAGGGCTGAGGGGAGAGAGTTCACATGAAGTGTCAACTACTATCGTAAAAAAGAGGGCCAGGGGTTGAGACCAGGGATCTGGTGAGAAACGAGTTAATCTTATTAAGATTACTGTGATTTTAGGATATGGGCCAAATTGTATACTAATTAGTTTAAATACAGTATCTTGTTTTGTGTTCTCAGTACATTATAATTTTTATTGGGTAGCAGACTCTTAGAGCAATTCGATACATCTAACTTCTAACTTTAAAAGGCTCCATTCTCCATGAATTAGTCCATTGGGACTCCTGTGCCAAAGTTTAGCTAAAGTGGAGATGTTGAGAATCGAACCCAGGACCTCATACATACAAAGCATGTGTTCTACCATTGAGGTACATCCCCACACTAGTACCTAGTTTTGTGAATTTAAATTTCACAGTAACTCTAGAAGGTGGGTACTAGTGATGCCCATTTCACAGATGGGGAAACAGAGGACCACAGATTAATAACCTGCCAGGGCAAGGAGAAGGTGCATTGTCCTCCAGAAATCACCTCTTAGCTGATCCTCTGCTTTGGGGTTCCCTTGGTTTGGGGTCCCTCTGCTTTGACTGTGCTTTCAGTCCACACAAGGCCAAACCCAAGTGACCCAGCTGAGCGGAACTGGAGTCAGAGGAAGTGGCATCAGGGTCAGAACTAGTCGCCCTCCAGGGGCGTGAAGTGGGATGATAACAAGAAGCGCTTCTGCATCCCGGAAGTCCCTCTGCCGTCACCTTGAATGTTCTGTGCCTTGAGGGTTTGTCCTGTTAAACCAAATTCCACCAGGCTGGGGTGCTGCTACTCACTCACCCCTTCGTAGTGAATGAGTAGGTGTTAAAAGGGTATTAAGGGAGTTCTCTTGTGATGCAGCGGGTTAAGGATCTGGTGTCGTTACTGCTGTGACACAGGTTTGATCCCTGGCCCAGGAACTTCCATATGCCACAGGCAAAAAAAAGGGAGTGGGTGGGTATTAAGGGTATTGAGTCTTCACCTAGAGAGTGGAGAGGCTTCCCAGGACCCGGGGGCTCTCACATCACCTTCGGCCTCTGGGTTGAACTATATGCTTCTTTGACCTCCGCCACAGCTGAGCAGCAGGAAAGGCCAGGCCCAGCCCTATGGCCTCGGTTAGACGTGTCTGGTCTCAGGCTCCACAAGCCAAACCCAGACAGTGGAGGCAAAGTCCTTGCGTGGGACACAGCCAGGGTGCACGATGCCCCCCACCGTCCAGTCTCGCTGCCTGGCCCTGTGAGGCTCCACATACTGCTACTTACTCCACGCTTCTCAGAGTAATGGACTGACTCAGTTTTGGACGAACCCCTCAGGGCTTGTCAGCCCTCAGGACGCAGCATCAGGGAAATGTACCCTCTCCCGCCTGGGGGAGACAGAGGCTCATTAGGAGCAGAGCTGCAGCTCGGCTTGGAGGAGCCTGTAGATAAAGCTGCTCTTGTGCTGGAAGAAAGCCTAGGGTCTTTGCCAGCACCCCCTGTCCTTGCTGGCCTGCTGAGGCTCACACACACCCCGCTCTGGCACTCCTATTCGGAGACCCTGAGGACGCTGGCTTCTGGGCCCAAGGCCTGGTGTCGCTACTGACCAGCTGTGTGATATGAGCAAAGCCACTCACTCTGGGCCTCCTTTGGGGATTTTGTGTAGGGAAGGGCCTTGGTACTGTGTGGCCCACTTTGCAATGTTTTAGGGGATCTTAGTTGGCTAACAGATGTTGAATAATAATATTTCTATTGTCTAATACATGCAAGGCACTGTTCTAGAAGCTGAAGATACAGAAGTACAAAACAAACAAAAATCCCTGGCCTTGTGAAACTGACATTTTGGTGGTGAAGGGGAATCGTTTGAGAGACAGGAGTTTGGACAAAAGACTGGAGTGTTTTAATGGAAGAGAACAACACGTAGACACAGTAACTCCAAGGGGTGTAATCCTCCCATTTTACAGGGGGGCAGACAGCCTCAGAGGGTTAAGCTGGTTGCCCGGAGCCACACAGCTTGTACCTGGAAGGTCTGGGGTTGCTGCCCTGGGCTGCCTGCCCCAGGGCCCGAGGTCTGTCTGCCTCACTGCCTCCCAGATTAGGGGCTCTGTGTTCTGAGCCTTTTTTTTTTTTTTTTTTCCTCTTTTTAGAGCTACACCCATGGCATATGGAAGTTCCCTGGCTAGGGGTTGAATCAGAGCTGCAGCTGCTGGCAGCTGGCAACACGGGATCCGAGCTGGGTCTGCGACCTATACCATAGCTTGCAGCGCAATACAGATCCTTAAGCCAGGGATCAAACCCACATCCTCATGGATACTCATTGGGTTCTTAACCTGCTGAGCCACAACAGAAACTCCTCTGAGCCTTTTTATGCCTAATAACATGTTCATTTTGTGAGGCCCATGTCATTGTCCACACCCAGGAGCCCCTGCTCTTGGGTGCTGCCCCCAGAAGTCACAGTTAGTCTGACATGAGCCTTTGCTGGGCCTGTGCTAAGGGGTTGGGAGCCAAGGCCTGCAGCCCACAAGTGGCACATGAGGTGACCTGGGGCTGCCTAGCCAGGACTGGAGAGTGATTGAACTGTCATGAGTAGTCAAAGCTGTGTCTGGCTTCTGCCACTGCCTCCCCCTGTCTCTGGGCACTGTTTCTCTCACTTCCTGCTTCCCCAGGACTAGAGGTTGCAGCCTCTGAGCCAGTCTGACCCCCAGGCTACAGCCAGCCCTGGAACCTTAACTGCGATTGCTGCTGGGCTGATTTTTGTATAGGAGTCTCACGCTCAGGGGTGTCAACCTCTGCTGCAAATTCAAATCCCCCAAGGAGCTTTTAATAATTCCCCTGCACAGACTGCACCCCAGACCAATTGATTTTGGATCTCTGGGGTGAGGCCTCTGCATCACGATTGCCAAAGCTCCCCAGAAGATCCGGTGTGTAACCAAGTTTGAAAACCAGTAATCTCATCTAGAGAGGTCTGTGGCTCTGGCAGCACATTTGAATCAGCAGGGGACTTTTGAAAACTACCTGCACCTGAGTCCTATCCAGACCAATTAAATCAAGCCCTCTGGCTGTGGGATTTTAAAAAAAATCTTCCCAGTGATTTTGGGTATCCAAGGCTATAGCTATGAATGGGGTTCTCCTGTAGCCTCTGAGCATGTGGCTGTCACTGATCTTGTCACCTGAAGGACTGGTGTTGATGGTCTTTGCTGGGTCCCTGAAATTCCCCCACAGAGCTGCGGGGTTCTGGAGAAGGACTGGGAGACTTCACCATTGGAGGGGCAGGGTCCAGGCTCAGACCGTCCCCAGCTTGGTGACCCTGGGCAAGTCAGTGGGTG
This sequence comes from Phacochoerus africanus, assembly GCF_016906955.1. Lineage (NCBI taxonomy): Eukaryota > Metazoa > Chordata > Mammalia > Artiodactyla > Suidae > Phacochoerus > Phacochoerus africanus. The sequence continues at coordinate 33,660,485 of NC_062552.1, read as the reverse complement.
CCCTTAGGGCTCAGTTTCCCCCCTGAAATTAAGGGGCTGGAGGTCACCCTCTAGAACAGCCATAGCAGAACCACTTGAGGAGCCTTTAAACTGCATTTCCAGGATGTGCTAAGAGCTGCCAAGAACTGGGCCTGGGGGTCTGTGAGTCTGAAAATCTCCCTGGTGATCTGCCAGGTGGCCAGGCTAGGATGCCACCAAGGTCACTAGCCTTCTCAGTCCAGGAGTCGAAAATTGCAGGACCCAGGTACCCAGGCTCAGGTGTTCCTGATTTAAGTGAAATGCATGTGAAAAACTATCCTGGGTGTGGCCTGGATGCTAAAGTGGAGAGAAGGGAGTTCCTGTTGTGGCTCAGTGGATTAAGAACCCAACTAGTATCCATGAGGATGCGGGTTCGATCCCTGACCTTGCTCAGTGAGTTAAGGATCTGGCGTTGCCATGCGCTGTGGTATAGGTCTCAGATGTGGCTCGGATCCCACATTGCTATGGCTGTGGTGTAGGCCGGCAGCTCCAGCTCCAGTTCAACCCCTAGCCTGGGAATCTCCATATGCCATGGGTGTGGTCCTAAATAGACAAAAGACAAAAAAAGAAAAAAACCCAGCAAACCCAACTAGTATCCATGAGGCTGTGGGTTCGATCCCTGGCCTCGCTCAGTGGGTTGAGGATCCAGTGTTACTGCAAGCAGAGGCTTAGTTTGCAGATGTAGCTCAGATCTGGCATTGCTGTGGCTGGAGCTCCAACCCCTGGCCCGGGATCTTCCATATGCCATAGGCACGGCCCTAAAAAGAAAAAAAAAAAAAAAAAGCAGAGAGAAGGAGGCATTTTAATAGAGACCCACTGCATGCCAGGTGGTTTTACCAACTTGTCTTCACAGCTATTCTTCAAGGCCTTACTATTCCTACTTTAAGATGACTTTGTGGCTCACAGAGCTTAAGTGACATCTCATGGTGTCACTGCTAAAGGCCCAGCATCTGAGTCCCCATCCCAGCCATTCACCAGCCCACCTTCAGGGAACTAGATTGTTTTTTTTCATTTCACAATAATTCACCTCAGAGAGACATCATTGTTTGTTGTTTTTTTTTTCTTTCCCATAAGAATTTAAAGGATTTCTTTGAATGGTGGGCTTCTGTGCTTACCCCGTTTTACATTTTGGTGACAAAAATCCAATTGGTGCACAACCTACCAGGCATTCTTTCATCTCCAGAACAGTTTCTACCCCAATGCAGGAGAATCCGCATCCCAACCCAGAGCCCCGTGGAGCCTGATCTGAAGGGAGACAGCGCCTCCTTCTGGGGGCTCCGGAATCCTAAGGCCGACTCCCCACAGACCTGAGGAGATGGGCTGCGGCCAAGGGCGAGATGCCGAGATATTCCTAGAATACAGGCCCGGGCAGCCGCCTCTCCGTGCCCTGTTTAGAACCGAAGCCTGGAGACCCCAGCTCGCCCACGCCTCTCCCACCTCACCAGACCCTGACCCTGCAGTGGGCCCCGGCAGCTGCCTGTTCCCTGGGCCTCCCTAGAGGACCATTGGCACCAAGGGTTAACCTGCAGCCCTCCACCTCCCTCCTCCGCCTCTGGTCTGCTAGGCTGTTGCCATGGAAATGGACTAAAAATAAAATGGGCTCCCAAAGCCCAGCCCCATGCTCAGGAGTCAAAACAAACTAATTAAAGCAGCCAGGCTAAAATGTGACGATAATTACACCCTCACTCAGGAGCCAGTCTGGCATGGAAGAGCTCAGCGGGCTGTCCCCTAGTCAGGGCTCCTGGGCCTATCCCCCACCTGCAAGGCTGGCTCCTCACCACTCAGACTACCCGGTCCCCAGGGTCCCAGTCCACAGTCTTGTGACTTCTGCCAGAGAGCCCACCCTGCTCAAGCTTTACTGGGGGGCCCCACGCTCCCACGATTATGGCCCCACCCCTGATGAACTCAGTATGGATTCCCGCTGGAGTCTATGCCCCATCTGAGGTGGCCAAGGAGAAGGTGGGCTGAACTCAAGTCTGAGGCTGGCTTTTCCACAGCCTTCCTGGAATGCAGGGAAGTCCCTACACAGCTCTGGGGCTGCATCTGTCCCTAAGACCTTTAAAGGCCTCAAGACAGTTCCTTTGTCTCTTGGGCTGCAGCCTCTCTGCTGAGAGCCCTGGGAATCTGCTGGGAGTTTGGTCCGGGAGCATGAGAAGGGGCCCATCCTCAGGCTATGCATGTGCTGGGTCAAGCCCATCCCACCACGGACCCTTTGCCTTACAGGACCATCAAGGTGGAGGTATACGACTGGGATCGAGATGGCAGGTAAGCTGGCAGAAGGACAGCAGGTGAGCGGGGATGGGGCAGCCACTGGGGGGAAGGTGGGTCTTGCCCTCTCATGGGGAGAGCTGTGCCCAGGCCCCCACCCAGGGAAGCTCTGGGGGTGGGGGGCCTGGGTTTTCCTGCGGAGGGTCCACTGCCCCTGTCGATCATCCCTGCCCAGCTCCTCAGAGGCAGGAGGGCCTAGGACATGGTTCAAGGAGCCTAAGAGGCCTCTTTTCCTCAAATAGCTGCCTAGCAGCCACAGTCAGTGCCTAAAATCTCCCCACATTTGGAAGAATTTAGGATTTTCTGAAATGTGCATGTTCTAAGATATAGCTACTAGTAAACTCTTGAGCATTCATGCCATGTTCTCCATGTGAAGCTCAGCATGGTGAGTGACCAAGGGGCAGAGGATGAGCTCAGCCCTCGGAGATTCCCTGAAATCCAGTGGGGAGAGGCCCTCGACTAGTCTGATGAGCTGTTTGCAGGGAGCAGGGCCTGAGGGAGGGAATACGGGAGGGGTAAGCTTTGGCGCACTTGAATGGACCAGGAGCCACAAGGCAGAGCTTGAGTAGGGCTGAGCCTGGCCTTACAAGGCAGGTACCTTCCCCTTCTGTGGCTCTAAGTACCCCTAAGGAGTCAAGTGTCCCTGGGAATTCATAGACAAGGACAAGAACAGGCCTCTCACGACTTGAGTAGAACCCTCACTAGCTTCTGTTTACCAGTTGAACCGAATCCCAGTACATCATCCTTCCTCCATTCTGCAGCCCTATGGCGGGGGGTTGGTGGTGGTAGAGGGGCTTTAAGTGCTGTCATCTCCACTGGTGCCTTTCGGGTCTGTGACATGACATGGACAGGGCATGTCGTAAAGGGCTGTGCAGGAGCAGCTCTAAATTAGGCCCAGCCCCTTCATGACACCTTCCTATAGAGAAAATGTCGTGCCAAGACTACCTCTGCCAGCTCCCTCTGTCCCCTCCTCTGGCCACGTCACAGGCAAGTCAGATTCAGATTTCCACCCCTGATTCACCTTGTCATCTTACCCTGGAGTTGCCCATACCTCTCCTTTACCAGGGAAAGCTGGGGCAGCCTCCAGATGTCCCACCATCCAGGGGCTCCTAGTCTGAATGCTGAGAGCTGTAAATATGTAGACAGAATGCAGAGGACTCAAGGTGGGGCAAGGCTCAGAGACACCTCCTGGGCATCACACTCCAGCAGGCACTCCAGGCCAGCATGTTAACCATTACCCTCCACCAGGGACAGGGATGGTGAAAGGCGGCCAACCCCTGAGAGATGGGAGTACTGCTTTGTACAAGGTTTTGCTTCACTAGCATCAACACATGTTTGTGGGGCAGAGACCCATGTGTAAACACTGCAGAAAACACCTTAAGCTGCCTGGACAGACAGAGCACTAATTATCTTTTCAAAAAACGTCATTGGAAAAATGTTACGTACACAGAAAAGTAGAAGAATTTAATGAACACTTTAAACCTGTTGCCTGAGTCTAACAAGTGTTACTTGTTGCCATAGTTGCTTTAGCTACGTTTTGCTGATGTAGTTTGAGTTACAGACATTGTGGCATTTTTACTTCTAAATATCTCATTAGGAATGTCTAAAAAATCAGGGCTTTTTACATTTTTTTAACATAACCACAAATGTCATTATCACATCCGACACACTGAACAATAATCCTTGAATACCATCTAGTATTCATTTCATATTCAGATTTTCCCAGTTGTCCCCAAAATACCTTCTATTGCTGGTTTGTTCACATAAAAATCCAAGTTGAGGAGTTCCCTCTGTGGCTCAGCTGGTTAAGAACCCGGCTAGTATACATGAGGGTGCATGTTCGCTCCCTGGCCTCGCTCAGTGGGTTAAGGATCCGGCATTGCTGAGAGCTGTGATGTAGGTCGTAGAAGCAGCTTGGATCCTGTGTTGTTGTGGCTGTGGCGTAGGCTGGCAGCTGCAGCTCTGATTCAACCTTTAGTCTGGGAACTTCCATATGCCTCAGGTGTAGCCCTAAAAAAAAAAAACAAAAAGAATCCAAGTAGAAGTAGGTCCCATTCTCTAGGGCCCTGCTCTTTCCTGGGTGACTGTTGGGTTTCTTGCTCTGTGGGTGATGTTGGACTCTTCCCAGGGCCCCAGCCTCTCTGCTAGTGTAGACCCCAGGAGCAGAGGCCCCGAGCAGAACTGGGAGCCAGAGGAAGAGAGGTATGAGGTAGGGGCTAGGCAGAGGCAAAGCACAGCCTGGGCTTTGTGGTCTCAGCAGCAGCCTTCCCTTGCAGCCATGACTTCATCGGGGAGTTCACTACCAGTTACCGGGAGCTGGCCCGCGGGCAGAGCCAATTCAACATCTACGAGGTGAGGCAGCCGCCTGAAGGCTGCGGTTTGCTCTGGTGATGCTTAGCTCCAGGCTTGAGGACGACAGTGAGCCACGGCTGGGGTTTTTGCATGTTCTCCTGTGAGGTGGGTGTTCTTGTTCCATTCCACCATTAAGGAGGCCAAACTCAGAAATTAGGGGTTTGAGCAAAGACACGTGGTCCCGTCCAGTAAGTGGCAGAATCAAGACGTAAACAATCTAAGCTTGTCTGACTCCAAAGCATTTGAGTTGTATTCCCCCTGAAACCCTGCTAGCTCTTCCAACAAGGAGGAGGGTGGGGGGATAGAAGTGCAGGTAGGGCACAAGGTGGGGACAATATCAGAAGGTTCCGGGCCTGGAGTTCCCGTTGTGGCACAGTGGAAGCAAATCCGACTAGTAACCATAAGGTTGTGGGTTCAATCCCTGGCCTCGCTCACTGGGTTAAAAGATCCAGCATTGCCATGAGCTGTGGTATAGGTCACAGACTTGGCTTGGATCCTGCATTGCTGTGGCTGTGGTGCAGGCAGTTGTAGCTCCAATTGGACCCCTAACCTGGGAACCTCCATATGCCGCTGGTGCGGCCCTAAAAAGCAAAAAAAAAGGGGGGCGGTTCTGGGCCTGATACCTGAGGTCCTGAGTTCAAAAGAGCCTTCCTCCTTTAATCAGAACAGTTCCAGGGCCTGCAGAATATCTTATCTTTTCTGGAAGGAAAGAGAGGAATGGGAGTCAGGATACTTCCATCTAGACCAGGAGAAGCTTGGACAAGGCACCCCAGTCTCTCTGGAGATAGAAGTCTTTACCCGCAGGGTCAGTTTCTGCCCTGAGCCTTGGCCTGTGTGTGCTCTCCCTCCTGGACTTTCCAGTCTAGCTCAGGTCCTGCGCCCCGCCACACCCGCCTCCTGTGCTCCCACTTCTGAAACTTCATGGATGGCATGGGTCAAGCCAGATGCACTGATCTGCAGGTACCTATAACCCCACTTTACAGTCGGGGTTCATATCCCGACTCTACCATGTACTGCCAGCCACGTGACCCTGGCTGAGTTCCCGCACCACTCTGTGTCATGTACACCGAAAATTCAGTAAGTTCCTAGAACAACGCCTGGCCGCTAGTGGGCATCATCTGTTGAGCACCTGGGGACCAGGAGATTTACGTTTCACATCCTCCTCCGCACTGGCTCTGTCCTCACATCAGCAGCAACTCAGCTGGTGAGATTGCAGAGCAGGCTAGGACTCCCATCACCCAACCCAAATCCATCCCTGTGTCCGCTCCCTGGACCCATATTTCTGTTCTGAATGGGCAGCACTGGTGCTCCTCAAGGGCAGACAAAGTGACAGCCCTGTCTGTGGCCCTGTTCACACTGGCCTGGGTCCTCCTGGGCACCCAGTAGGAGCTTGTTATACATCCACGCCAAATTCACTTGAACAAGGCTATTTGTGAGGGTGGAACATGAATGAATTTCCTTGAAAGAGCTCTGCTTCTCACAGTTAATGGCTTTGTTTTCTGCAAGGACAAAGGATGGAGCCATCTCTGTCCCCTCACCCAGGCAGAGAGAAGCAGGCACCGTCTTTGGACCTTTTTAAGGAGATTTTTAGGGAAGGGAAGGAAAGGGGTCAGATCTCTTGGAGTCTGGCTTCTAAGAATGCTTGACAGGCTCAGATGAGGCCATGATCTCTCAGGCTTAAAGTAGAAAATGTTAGATTGACTTGTTTTCTCAGTCGTTGATCCCTGCTCCCTTGTGATCAACAAGCGAAACTGCAGTGCTGGCCAGGGGACGTGCTGTCTTCACACATTGGAACCATATCAGGTAGAAAGGGAATTAAACCAACCCTGGCAGCTCCAGGGCAGGCCTTGCACTGTGCACTGGTCCGTGGGAGGACAGTTTGGGCCCAGGAAGGCCTTTCTAGAGTCAGACTGCCTGAAGAGAGAACGACAGGCTTCTGCCAGGAGAGACCCTCATCTCAGGCCCTGGCATCTGCCCGGGTGTCTGACTCACGTAGCCAGCTGTTTTGGGCTGCTCCTCAGACACAGCCTTCCCAAACTGAACGCACTGGCTAAATGCGCCCACAGCCTTCCTCTCCTGCTGGCCCGCCGACTCCTTCTCCTGTGCTGTCACCCCAGGGCTGTGGCACCTTAGGAGGCATCCTTGATGCTCCTGCCCCTCCCCCGCACCCATGCCACGACTGAACTCTACTCCACCTACCACCTAAGTATGCTGACTTTGGTCCCCTTCATTCCCATCCACCCCAACTGGCACCATCACCCCTGCTGGGGGGAGCGGTTTGCAACAGCCCCCTAATGGCCGTTCTACATCCTTTAGTCCTTCACCCAGTAACCTGAATCCTCCTCCAGGATGGTCACGGATCACGCTGCTGCCCTGCTTAACACTGGCTGTGCATCTCACCCCCGCCCCGCCCCCATCCTACCCCCCACCTGGCTCACACAGGGCATGGGGGAGCCTCCACCCCTGCTGAGGTCCTCCAGGGCCCTTTACCTCCGAGGTGAGTCCAAGATCCTTCACACGATGCCATGCCCCCGCTACCTGAAGTCTACATGCACCCTGGGCATCTATAAGTAGCCGCACACATCACATCTCTAGGGGCCCCTAGGGTCTGACTCCTTCCCCTTACCCACCCCCATGTCCAGAGGCTCCCTGAACCTCCATGCTGGCTCAGTCTCTGGCTTCATCCATGCTGCCCACCTTCCCCCTTTACTCTTCTTCTTCACCTGGCCGGCTCTGCTGGGCCTTAGAGACTGCCTTTGATTGCTCCTCCTCCCAGAAGCCTCCACTGTTCCCCAAAGTCTGAAGCAGATACCTCTCCTCGGTGCTTGTCTGCCCCCGACCCCCACTCCTGTACCTGTTAACCGGTTATTATACTTCCTACTCCCTCAAAAACCTTGGGGTCCTCAGGGGTGGGGGCGATGTCTCACTCCCTGGCGTATCCAGGGATGTGAGGAGACAGGCAGGAGGAGGCTTAGGAGAAACTCCAGCCCAGGAGTTGGAGGTTGCTGGGCTGGGCCCTAGGGGGCGCTGATCCCGCGCCTGGAGCTTCAGGTGCAGCCGCTCAGGCTGGTGCGTGGGGGAGGGGGTGTGTGCCTGGTTGCTCTCGAAACCCCAGAACAAACAGGATGCTTGCTCACTGCCCGCTTCACATGAAGATCTGAGAACAAGACAGTGCTTTAATATTAAAACAGTTATAATTAGAGAGTAGAAATGTGGCACAGAGGCTAATTTAAAGATAACAGAGAAGACTTCAAAGAAATGTGCTTGTGGCCAGATCTTTGGGCAACACCCAGAAAGAACCCCAGGAGTCCATGTTCAGCTGTCTTGGGCTATTTCCCCGAGTAAAAGTTTGAGACATGGTCAGTCCTGAAGTTCCACACCCTCACGGGACAGGTCAGGGACCTGGGACACAGTGTAGCATCAGGGCTGCAACGTGCCTCCATCTCAATGGTCTACCTAGCGAGGCATGTTCCTGACGTGCCATGAACATGTCAGCGAGCACTGTGTCATCTGGGTGGCCCTCTTGTCTGTGGTGGCTCTGAGGAGGTGTTCTGGGCTTCTCTCCCCAGGCTCTCGATTTCCACCTGCTTGCCAGCCCTCTCTCCTGAACGTCCCACCTCTGCCCGAAAACCAGCCCTTCCTTCCTCTGTGTCTCCCTGGTCACTCCTGACTTCCCCCTCTCTCCTGCCTCCCAGGGCCACACCCAGGGCCCAAGACCTGTGGTCACCTCTGGATAATGCTGTTTTGCCCTAGCTCAGTACCTGTTCCAGCACCTTCTAGACCCTTGTTCCCTCTCACTTGAACTGGTGGTAGTGGAAATAGCAGCGGCAGCAGTAAGAAATAGCAACACTTACATGGTACTGCTACATTCCACATCCTGTCCTAAGAACTTTACTGGTATTGACCCATTTAATCCCCGTACCTTTCTATGAGGCAGGTACTTGTTATTCCCATATTACAGATGAGGAACCTGAGGCACAGAGAGGTTAAAAATTGCCTAAGTTCACACAGCCATTAGGTGGCTGAACCAGGTAATCCCCTCCCCGCACCGCCCTTGGATGTCCCTCCTTCTCCCCTCTGCCTGGACCTCCACCATGTCCCAGCATCCTGGAGCCTGCTGGGATCCTGTTTCCTACTAGCTTAAGAGGTTGTCAGAGGGAGTTCCTATTTTGGCTCGGTAGTAGCGAACCCGACTAGTATCCATGAGGGTGTGGGTTCGTTCCCTGGCCTCGCTCAAGGGGATGAAGCATTGCCGTGAGCTGTGGTGTAGGTCAAAACTCGGATTTTGAGTTGCTGTGGCTGTGGTATAGGCCAGCAGCTGCAGCTCCAATTAGACCCCTAGCCTGGGAACCTCCATAAGCCACAGGTGTGGCCCTAAAATAAATGAAAGAGGTTCTCAGAGTTCCCTGCTGGCTGCTGGGTAATGTTCAGACATTTAACTTGGCATCCTCGGCTCTCTTCCAGCGAGCCCAGCTTACTGCTCAGCCCTGTGGTTCTGTAATCAATCCGGATCCCAGTTCTGTGCTCCTTGACACCCCAACCTCCTCTGCAGTATCTCCTCTGGCTGGAATGTTCTCCCTCCATCTCTCTTGCCCAAATCCTCCCCTCAGCATCTGCCTCCAACATCGCCTCCTCTGAGAAGCCTTCAACCAAGTGCCTTCCTGCAATGATCTTTGCTTCCGCCAATTCCCCGCACACTTCTGACTCCCCCTTTTTGGTGGCCCTTGTCACCTATCTCCTAAGGACACATCTTTCTCCAAGTGGAGTGGGGGAGGGGAGGAATCGGTACCGCACCCCCCACACACACCATACGTATTTGTGAAGGAATGTGGTTTACTGGTTATTAAGGTGGCAGCACTGGCCCGAGGGCAGAAACCTGGTTTCTGATTCTCTACCCAGACCGGCTGTATGACCTTTGGCACATCACCGCCGCTGAAGGTGTGTCTGTATGCCTTAGTTTCCTTATCTCCAAAATTGGATCTCAAGGTGGCTGCCTCCACAGGAACAATAGGAGATGAGAAGGGAAATGAGTTCACCAGAAACCTACAGATGACAGAGCAGCTGTAAACACCACCTTGCTTTGTGTGATGGGAGATTAGGGAAAAGTTGGACTTCACCTGTAAAAAACCAAACAGCTGGGGAGGCTCAAATTAGAGAATAAATGAAGTGCATGGCAAAGACCCGTGAGGGAGATCCCATTGTGGCTCAATGGTAAAAACCTGACTGGTATCTATGAGGATGAGGGTTCAATTCCTGGCCTCACTCGGTGGGTTAACTCTGGCATTGCCGAGACCTACAGCATCGGTCACAGACGCTGCTCGGATCTGGTGTTGCTGAGGCTGTGGTGTAGGTTGGCAGCTGCAGCTCCAATTCAACCCCTAGCCTGGGAGCTTCCATATGCCATGCGCTTGGCCCCAAAAACACAAACATTAAAAATAAAAAAATAAAAGGCCCATGGGAGGAGGGCTCAGAGAGGAAGGTGGTCCCCACCTCTCAGCCCAGGGCTGCTCAGCCTTGGCTCTACTAGCATCTTAGACGGTAGACTGTGAGAGGGCTGTGTGTTGTGTAATGTTTAGCAGCATCTCTTGCTTTTACATACTCCCCCAGTTGTGAACAACCAAGAATATCTCCAGGAGTTCCAGTATTGTCACTGATGTGGCTTGGGTTTGATCCCTGGCGCAGGAACTTCCCCATGCTGTGGGTGTGACCAAAAAGAAAAGAAGTCTCTAGACATTGCCAAAGGGGCAAAAGTCACCCCCCATTGGGTAGCCCACCAAGTGTTTTTTTAGCACCTATTCTCTGCTTAGTCCTGGTGGCAGGTCTGGTTTGGAATGAAAGCTTACACTCAAAGAGTTAAGGAGGGTCTTTTTTTTTAGGGCTGCCCCCACGGAAAATGGAAGTTCTCAGGCTAGGGGTTGAATTAGAGAGCTATAGCCGTTGGTCTCCACCACAGCCACAGCAATGCAGGATCTAAGCTGCGTCTGCAACCTGCACCACAGCTCACAGCAAGGCCAGGGATCGAACCTGCATCCTCATGGATACTAGTCAGATTCATTTCCGCTGAGCCACAGTGGGAACTCCAAGGAGGTTCTATTTGTAGTGTAAGGTCAGTAGTGAGGTGAGGGGGCCTCAAAGGCCCCAGGGCAGCCCTAGGGCTGAACTTGAAGGAGGAGTAGAGAGGATTGAATTTGGTGGAGGGAGGAGAGGAGGGCACTTTGGGTAAAGGGGAGCAGCCTGAGCCAACGCAGAGGGGTGGGCAGGCCCCTTTGCAACATCGAGCCCCCTTTGGCTACATAGGGTGGAGGGTGTGTTAGGGAAGCAGTGGGAAAGGTTAAACATACCATATTATTCCTGGTATGTTTGGTCATGGAACACCCAGGCTAATCCCGGAGCCCGGTTGCATAAATCTAAGTGCCAGTCTCTCACAAAACCTCCCTGAACTCTCTTCTCCTGAATCCCCTCCTTCCCCTCCCCCCCCCCACCTCCAGTTTTCACCTTCCACACTCCACTGGCTGGGGCCACATGCAGGAGTCCCTGGAACCCTTAGGGGTCCAGCCTGGACTGCTTGGAATTTCTCCTTCTTACACCATAACTTTTCTCTGCAGGTGGTAAACCCGAAAAAGAAAATGAAGAAAAAGAAATACGTGAATTCTGGCACAGTGAGTAGCTGCCCCCTTGCTGCAGTGGGTGTAGACATCATGAGCCCTGAGCTGGGTCTGGAGTGTGTGTGTGTTTGTGTGTGTTCCCACAGGTGTGGGAACCAGACCTGGGGGTTTGGGCGTGGGGGGCGGAGCGATGGAGCAACAGCCCCCGGAGGCGGCTTAGATGTGTGGGAGAGACAATGGGCTCTGTGATGCAGGATGCGTAATCCCAGAGAGAGACTCCCACTGAGACTTCCTGCAAGAAGGAAGAGGAAAAGGAGTCGCATTTATTGGGCCCTTCCTCTGGGAAATTCCCCATTTGCGTGCTTTTCACAAATTGTTTCCTTAAGAGGCAGACATTATCACCCCCTTGTCATTGAAAGAGGAAACCAAGGCTGCAGGCAAGGAAGTGACTCAACCAAGGTCACCGGGCTAGAAAATGGTAGCGTTCAATTCAGAGCTTGACACTGCTGTGGGCGCTGCCCCCGCTTAACCATGACCATCCTGGGATCACACTGGCTCAGTGGCTTCTGGGGGCTGATCTTCAGGCTATTCTTGCGTTTCTTCAACAAATGTTTACTGAGTGCCACCAGGTTCCAGGCACTGTTCTGGGTATGGGGGACCCAGCTGGGGACATGACAGATCCAAATCCCTGCCCTCCTGGTGCTTATCTTCTGGCAGGGAGGAGACAGAAAGCAGACATACGTGCACACATATACCTGCGTGTGTCAGGAGGTCGTGAGGGTGAGGGGAAAAAGCAGCATGAGGTAAATGGATGGGGAATGCCAGAAACACAACTACTGTTTTATATAAAGTCATCAGGGACAATTTCTTTGAGAAGGCAACATTGGAGCAGAGATTTAGAGAAGGTGAGGGAGCAAGTACTGAGGATATTGAGGGGAAAGAATTCTAGTTGTAAGGGTTAGATGTGCAAAGGCCCTGAGGTGGGGTCCACCAGGGCATTGAGAATGGAAACCAATGTCTCTGCAGTGCAGACGTACCAATTCCATACCCTGCCTGTCCTTCGCACTCTAGAGGGCCACAGCTCATCAGCGAATGTGGCCAAAGGTAATTTGAGTCAGGCCGACCATAGCCCCAGACCAGAAGAGGTTACAGAAAGGGCACTAAGGGGATCCTCCGAGGAACCTTATTTTCTCTATCTGTAAAATGGGGCTAATACATCAACCCCACCCTGAATTTGGGGGGTGTTTTGGTTTTTTTGTTTGTTTGTTTGTTTTTGTTTTTCGGCCATCCCATGGCATATATGGAGTTGCCGGGCCAGGAGCTGAGTCATAGTTGCGACCTAAGCTACAGCTGTGGCTATGCTGGGTCCTTAACCTATTGTTCTGGGCCAGGGATCAAACCCGCCCCCAGCGCTCCCAAGATGCTGCCAATCCGTTGCGACACAGCAGGAGCTCCAACCCTACCCTGCCTGATGTACAGGGCTGCTATGACAGACATATGGGAAGTGCAGGACTGTAAACTGTAAATTATTCTGCTCATTCCAAGGGGGCTGACCACTGCTTCTCTGATGGTAACTGTTTCACACACAGGCTTGGAGCCATGTTTCTTTTGTCCAAAGCTGTAGTGTTTCTCAGTGGGGATGCTGTCAGCATTTGGGGCAGAATAATTCTTCTCACAGGACTTCCCCTTACGGGGTGGGGATTCTTAGCACCCTTGACCTCAACCCATAGGCAGCAGCAGAGCCCCAGACATTGTGAGACCCCCAAAGCTCTCCCGCACTTTCCCAAGTGCCCCTACCACCTTCTCCAGCTGAGAAGTGTTAGATGTATCGCTAAAAAAAAGTTTGAGGGGTTCCTGTCATGGCACAGGGGAAAGGAATCCAGCTAAGAACCATGAGGTTGCGGGTTAGATCCCTGGCCTCACTCAGTGGATTAAAGATCCGGCATTGCCTTGAGCTGTGGTGTAGGTTGCAGACGCGACTCAGATTCTGCATTGTTGTGGCTTTGGTGTAGGCTGGCAGCTGTAGCTCTGATTGGATCCCTAGCCTGGGAATCTCCATATGCCTCTCATGCTGCCCTAAAAAAGCAAAAACAAAAACAAAAACAAAAAACACACTGATCTCATCCAGCTTTCTTACTTTAGAGATAAAGAAACTGAGGCCCAGGGCGGGGACATGATTTGTCTCAGATCACACAGTGAGTTAGGGACAGGGCAGGTATCAGCCCAGGTCTCCTGACTTTTCCTTGCTCCAGCATTTCCCAATCTTTACCATATAAAAATCACTCAGGGTCCAGGATGCTTATTAAAATACAGATATCCAAGAGTTCCTGTTGTGGCTCAGTGGGTTAAGAGCCTGACTAGTATCCATGAGGATGCAGGTTCTATCCCTGGCCTTGTTCAGTGGGTTAAGGATCTGATGTTGCTGCAAGCTGTGGTGTAGGTTGCAGACCCAGCTCGGATCCCACATTGCTGTGGCTGTGGCCTAGGCCAGCAGCTGCAGCTCTGATTTGACCCCTAGCCTGGGAACATCTATATGTCAAAGTGTGACCCTAAAAAGGAAAATAAGATAAAATGCAGGTGCCCAGGCTAGTTCCCTGGGGTTCCATTTTAGGAAACCCAGGCTGGGGCCCTGGAATCTTTGTTTAGTGCTTCTCATACCGTACTTGCTATGTGCAGAATCTCCTAGGGATCCTATTAAAATGCCAAGAATCTGCATCAAGGTGATGCTGATGCTGCTGGTCTGGGAACCACACTTTGAATACCAAGTCCCTGGGTAAATCCATATGCCAGGCAAGTTAGGCAATTGCTTCATCCCAGGGCCTGGCCCGGGGTTCAACCCTGACTATAGGTTAGACTCATATGAGGAGAGAAGAAAAAAAAAAAATCCAGGGCCAGAGCCCTACTCCAGAAACTCTGATGTTATGGCTTTGGAGTCCTCACTCTAGCTATAAGATGTTTTAAAGGCTCCCCAGGGAGTCTCATGATCATCAGTCAGAGTAGAGGCCATTGCCATAGTCCAGTCCTGGAGAAGGGCAGCTTTGACCATCCAGGTGCCTAACAGCATAACCGTAGCGAGTGGGATCTCCAAGGCCCGGCTCAGTACTCCCAGACCTTCCCAGTATTCAGGCTAGTAGCTCGCAGAAGCCGCCTCCCCAGAGTTGATAAAAATAAAAATGACCGAATCTGCACCAGTAGGGGACGCGCCAAGCCTCAGGTGGAGCTCTCTGACACAGGTGAAAGGTTCCCCACCCTAGTCTTGCCTCATGTAATTGATTCTGGCTGCCAAGCTTTCGCTTGTCTCCACGATCCTAAATCATTATCATAATGAGCTGCCAGGTGGCGGCCTGTCTTGGGAAAGTTGGTGCCAAAGCTGCAGGGCATGGGCCAAGAGGCCTCTGCTTGGGGGAGGGGACCTCAAGTGCTCAGTTACCTCTGGGGAAAGGAAAGGCTGCTTATGAGCGTCTTGGGTCTGAGAGTGTGGAGCTCAAGAGACGCTAGAGGGAGGAGGTGTACATGTAAGGTTTAAAACAAGTGCAGGGAGTGCCCGTCTTGGCTCAGCAGTAATGAACCTGACTAGTATCCATGAGGACATGGGTTCCATCCCTGACCTTGCTCAGTGGGTTAAGGATCCGGCATTGCTGTGAGCTGTGGTGTAGGTCACAGACGCAGCTTGGATCCCGTGTTGCTGTGGCAGTGGTGTAGGCCGGAGACTGCAGCTCCAGTTCAACCCCTAGCCTAGAAACTTCCATATGCCATGGGTGCGGCCCTGAAAACCAAAAAAAAAAAAAAAAAGTGCAGAGTAGAAATACAATTAACACATTTCAGGAATAACAGGGGAATGTGGGAGCTTGTCAGCCTTGGCAGATCTTAGGCCTGTGTCGGGAAGACCCTCTCTCCCTTCACACTCCACCCCAGTGTCCACTTAGGGGAAACTCAATTCTTTGGCTTAAGTTCCTGTACTCCAGTGACAGAAAGAGAGCCCTTCCAGGAGGTAGTTTAGCACCAAGGTCAAGAGTGCAGACTCTGGGGCCAGGCAGACCTGGGTTCCTGTCTTACTCGGCTGTGTCCTGGCAGTGTCTTCGCACAAACTGCATCACTTCTTTGAGCTTCAGTTTCCCTGGCTGTAGAATGGAGATAATAATGGCACCTCACTGAGTTGTTGTGTTTGCCATGATGGACACGAACATGGCACGAGCTGAGTGCTCCATAACTGCCAGCAAAGCTCTCCCTCTACCCAGTGTGCCCCACTGACCAAGTTCTTTTTGTTTTCAAGGTCACACTGCTTTCCTTTGCTGTGGAATCAGAGTGCACGTTTCTCGACTACATCAAAGGAGGGTGAGAAGAGATGCAGCCTGGTTTCATTGGCTTCAGGGAGAGGGAAGGGGCCCCACACATCGACGTGAGCAGCTCTGGCCCACCTGACCTCTTTGAGGACCAGGCCGAGGCCTGCAGTCCTGGGGTCTGAACAGACAGGTCCCCAGTGTCTGGGCTCAGACAACTCGCCCCAGCTCTGCATGGCTCTGGATCCTGCGTGGCTGCAGAGGGTAGCTCCTGAGCCATGGAAGCCAACCTGGGTCATGTCAGGTACCTGGGAAGAGAGGGGACCTGCCAGTAAAGAGAGGGCTTAAGGAGGTGGACAGAGCCCTGGAGTAGACATCAGGAAGCCAGGCCCTAGGCCCCTGTGCTGTGAATTTGCTGGATTACTTGGGACGTGTCACTTTCCCTCCTCGGGCATCGGCCTCCTAGAGAGGCTGGGATTAAGTGAATTCTAAGGTTCCTTCCTGTTCTGAGCTTCTGATGCCTATGGTCTGTCTGGGGGGAGTGATTAACCTGCCCAGTGTCATCAGGGACCTTCGGGGGCAGGAGGTCCTTGATGGGGCATGAGCCAGTAGACAGTCAAGCACAAGGTTAAGGAGCAAAGAGAACCAGAGGGCTCGGCAGACAGACCAAGGCAGGCAAAGAAGCCTTTTGTCCCCAGCCAACAGCTCATGGAAAGAGAGCCTGATTCCAAGGTGAGGTCCTGCCCAGCACGCTCCCTGCCGGGACAGGTGCCAGGGCCGGGTGTGGCTAAGCCGAGAGCACACAGGTGCAGGCAGGTGAGTGACTACACCTGTCTGGAGAAAAGACAGGCAGGGCCGTTGCCAAAGGCTCATGCCAGCCAAGCGGGGCCCTGGCTGCCTGGGTCTCCAGAGCAGAGGGAAAAGTCAGGGCCTGGGAAGGCATGTTCACTCTCCCGTGACATGGCTCCGCACTGCCTCTGCCCTCAGTCCCCAGGTTTCCAGCTCTCCTTCTGCCCTGCCTGCAGTCACCCAGGACCTCCCAGCCCCTCTCCCAGCCTCCCCCAGACCCTGCCCTTGCTTCCCTGCCCCCTTAAGATTGTTCTCTTCTCTCTCTGGTTAAGCAGCCACCCCTTACGTTCCAGGTCATTTTCAAACAATCCTCATCTTGTTTATTCTTCTCATTTGCATAGTGCCCCCCAGTCTACAGGACCCAGTGGGCTGGCTGAGATGGTTATCTCCACTTTACACAACACATCCAAGGCCACACACCTAGCCAGTGGCAGGGTTCCTTCTGCCACCACAGGTGGCATTTCTTCCGTAGTCATGAACCCACCTCCCAGCTACCTGGTGGGCTCCGATGGAGACAGATGAGTTGGAGAGCTGGGTGCTGCGACGTCTCATCCCATCAAGGAGTTCTCAGAGGCCAGGCCCGTCTCCTCCCTCTCTTCACACTCTGGAGAACATGCTCCAGGATGTGCGCCTAGTGTGCCTGTCCAGGCGGGCCACTGCTGGAGGCTTTGGTCTAGGGATCCTCTCCTCCCTGGCTTCCCTCCCCTGCCTCCCTGGACCAGGAGGAGGGTATGGGCCCCTCTGCCCGCCCCCACAGTCAGAGTTGGAGATGGAGCTTGTTGCTAGGCAACCTGTTTTGCCTTTAGGCAGGAGAAGCGGGCTTGTGAGGGGGGTATTGTTTCCACAGAAGTACCTGCTTTCCAGTCCTGTCCTCCCCTGAGCTGGTGCAGAACCTGGAGCAGAGGAAGACTACTCAAGGAGGAAAAAAGCCCCCCAGCCTTTGTTGGAAGAGTCAGGCCAAGGATGGTCCTCAGCTGTAGTCCTACAGGCCAGAACCAGCCTCCCAAGGGTGGCCCTGGGAGCAGGGCTCCCACTGCTTCCCCACCCCCAGTCTCGTTTGTGCTAACAAAGACACAATCTCTATATTCCACACTTAGAGGTGACAGCCAACCACAGGTGAATGGGGTGGGTCTACTAAAAAATAACCCCTGCCCTCAAGGCTTAATACAAATAAAGGCTTATCTTTCATTCTTGAGGTGGGTGCAGGGATGGATGGGGCAATGCTCCACACAGTCATTCAGAGACCCAGGCTCTTGCCATCTTGCAGCTCCTTCTCCTTCAGAGCTTGGAGTCAACTGAATAATCTGCCCCAGGAGGCAGATGAGGGGAAAGGAGAGTGGGGAGGCCTGTCTCTGGCCAGCAGAGCCTGGCTTGGGTCACCTCCTCACCAGGTCTTTCCTGGAGATTGAAGGGTCCGTGAGCAGCAGCTCAGCTGTGATCAAGTGGAGAGAGAGCTGTGGTTTCTGATAGGGACCATCTGCTAAATGCAAAAGAAACAAGCCCCGCCTCATCTCAGATCATCCCTAACCACGGCCTAGCCACCAGAAGAGAATTTTCCCAAATGTGATCCCAGAATCCTTACATGAGAGCAAGAGATGTTTGTTGAAGAAGCAGGTTCTGGGGCCCCATCTCAGACCAACTGAATTGGCATCCCTGGGGTGGGGCTCTGTGATCTTTTGAAACAAGCTCCCCTGGTGTGAGAACCTCATCACCAGACATTATAGGGAGTTCATGTCTTGTCAGCTTTGTTCTATCAGCATCTGGCACAGAACCTAGAACCCTCAGAAAGTTTTAACCCTGAATCTGAATCTTCAAAACCTAATTTTTTTTTATTATGGAAAAATTCCAATATATGCAAAAGTGGAGAGAAAGTATAATGAACCCCCAAGTCCCCAAGATTCAACAGTTACCAACTCATGGCCAATCTTCTTCCATGCACTCTTCCCTCTTTTAAAAATTGAAGTATAGTTAATTTACAATGTTGTGTTAGTTTCAAGTATACAGCAAAGTGATTCAGTATATATATATATATATATATATATATTCTTTTTCAGATTATTTTCCACTATAGGTCATTACAAAATATTGAGAATAGTTCCCAGTGCTATACAATAGGTCACTGTTGTTTACCTATTTTATATGTAGTAGTATGTGTATATTAATCCTAGATTCCTAATTTAGCTCTCTGCCCCACCCCCACCCTCCTGCTATCCACTTTGGTAACCATAAGTTTGTTTTCTGTGTCTGTGAGTCTATTTCCGTTTTGTAAATAAGTTCATTTGTATCATTTTTTATTTTTATTTTTTTGTTTTTGTATGTGTGGGGTTTTCTTTGGCCATACTAGTGGCATGTGGAAGCTCCCAAATCTGGGAGTGAACTTGAGCCACAGCAGAGACAAAACTGAATTCTTAACCACTAGGCCACCAAGGAACCCCTGTATCATTCTTTTAGATTCCACATATGAGTGATATCATATGATATTTGACTTTCTGTGAATTAATTCACTCAGTATGATAATCTCTAGGCCCATCCATGCTATGGATGGCATTATTTCATTCTTTTTTATGTCTGAGTAATATTCCATTGTATGTAGGTGCTTACATATCTTGGCTATTGTAAATAGTGCTTCTATGAACATTGGGTGCATATATCTTTTTGAATCAGAGTTTTCTCTGGATATAAGCCCAGAAGCGGGGTTGCAGGATCATATGGTAACTATTTTTAGGTGTTTTTGTTTTGTTTTGTTTTGTTTTTTAATCTTTTTAAGGCCACACCTGCAGCATGTGGAGGTTCCCAGGCTAGGGATCAAATCGGAGGTGTAGCCGCCGGCCTACACCACAGCCACAGCAATGTGGGATCTGAGCCTTGTCTGTGACCTACACCACAGCTCACGGCAGCACCGGATCCTTAACCCCTTGGGCGAGGCCAGGGATTGAACCCAAAACCTCATGGTTCCTAGTCGGATTTGTTTCCGCTGAGCCATGACAGAAACTCCAATTTTTAGTTATTTTTAAGGAACCTCCATACTGTTCTCCATAGTGGCTGCACCAATTTACATTCCCACTAACAGTGTAGGGGTTTCCCTTTTTCTCCACACTCTAGCCTTTATTATTTATGGACTTTTTAATGATGGCCATTTTGACTGGCATGTCCTCTCCCTTTCATTTGCTTTTTTTTTTCTTTCTTTCTTTTTAGGGCAGCACTTGTGGCATATGGAAGTTCCCAGGCTAGGAGTCCAATCGGAGCTACAGCTGCCAGCCTACATCACAGCCACAGCAACATGGGATCCGAGCTGTGTCTGCGACCTACACCACAGCTTACAGCAACTCAAGATCCTTAACTCCCTGAGTGAAACCAGGGATCAAACTGCATCCTTATGGCCACTAGTCGGGCTCTTAACCTGCTGAGCCACAACGGGAACTCCTCATCCACTTATTTTGAAGCAAATCCCAGACATCATGTCTAATCCCCCATTTACATTAGGATATGTCACTCTCTCTTTGTAAAATATAGCCACAATACCATAATCACACCTAAAAATTGAATGGTTCCTTAATACCAACTATCTAGTCAGTGTCCAAAAGTTCCCCAGTTGTCTTATAGTTTTTTAATTGGCTTACTTGAATCAGAAATCAAGGCAAGATCCATCTGTTTCAATTTGTTGATTTGTCTTATAATAATCTTTCATCTAATGGTTCCCCCAAACACCCAAAGGGTTTGCTAAAACAGATTCCTGCATCCCACAGAGGGGTTCTGATTCAGTAAGTCCACAGGGGGCCTGAGACTCCTCACAGATTCCCCGGTGGTCCTAATGCTGCTGGACCATGGGGAAGCTCTCCCAATCGTGCTCCTCCAGAATTTCCCACGGACATGGCTGCATTCCCCTGTGGTGTCATTTACATATTCCTCTGTCCCCTGTGTTTCCTATAAACAACTGACAAATAGTTCTGGAAGCTCAGTTGGATTCCAGTTCAATTTTTTTGGCAAGACAGCTTCATGGGTGGTGTTTTGTTTCTCCCTCAGGAGATGTGCGATGCCTGTCTGTCTTTTTTTTTTTTTTTTTTTGCCCAATAAGCTCCAACCCTGAATCTGACTCCAAATTTGAGCCAGGAGAACAGGGAGACCCTACTTTACAGGCCTCAGGTGGGCCCAGGGGCAGGGCTGAAGAGGAACTACCCAACATAATAGTCATAGCACGTGCCCAGCAGAACAGAATCATCTTCAGAGAGCTTTCACACCGCCTCACTCTTGATGCTCACCACAGCCCTTTGGGGGAGGATGTGGCTGACCTTACTATCCCAGTTTTCCGAAGCTGGAGGGAGATGAGTGACTTCACCAAGGCGGGCAGTGGGACTGTGGTAGAAGCTGGGTGTCTCCCCTCCCCACCCCCCGTCCCCCACCTCCTCACCCCCATCCAGTCCGTTTCCGTCCCCGCAGCCCTGCCTCTGTCCAGGTAACTCCCTGCTGTTCTCCCTCTTCCAGGACTCAGATCAACTTCACAGTAGCCATTGATTTCACGGCCTCCAATGGTGAGTGGTGGAATGGGCAGAGGAGCCGGACGGGGGACAGGGGCCTGGGAAGGGGAGGGCTTTTCTGTGCCGTGGTATCTGATTCTACCTGGGAGCCAGGTCTCCCATACTCTCTGGTCTCATATTCACTGAAGAGGAGGAATTGAGGCCTGAAGAACTAAAGATACAAGATGAGGTAGGTATCCCCGGGTTGGATCACGGTCACCAACCAGTCTGCGCTCTGCACCTACATACCCTGAGCCACAGGCTTGCCCTGGAGGATGCCTGGTCTCCCTAGGGGAATAGGACAGCTAATGGGGACCTGTGGACAGCCCTGGAGCAGAGGTACTTCCTTACAGGATCACATTACACATCCTGCTCCCCCCCTCAGTACAACCTATAGGCTGGAGGGAGACTGAGCTCTGTGGAGTTCCCAAGTGGTGCACAGGGCTAAGGACCTGGCATTGTCACTGCAGAGTCTTGGGTTGCCTCTGTGGCATGAGTTTGATCCCTGGCCCAGGGAACTTCTGCATGCTGCGGGCATGGCCCCCCAAAAAACAAGCAAAAAAAAAATTTTTAAAAACCTGAGCTCTGTGGTCCTCAGTGCAGGCAGGAACACAGCCTAGGAACTCCAGTCCCACCCTTGTTCAGGCTGCCCCATACTCCTCCCCTCCCCTGACCTTCTTCTCCAGTGGTCAAGTGGCCAGGAGCCAACGATGCCAGACTGTGCACTGTTGGAAACATCACACCCTTCCTTGGATTCTGGACCCCCATTGGTGGTATTTCATGCTCATCTTTGTGCCAATTAGAAGTTGAGCAGGGGGTTCCCACTGTGGCACAGTGGGATTGGCAGTGTCTTGGGAGCTCGGGGATGCAAGTTTGATCCCTGGCCCAGCACAGTGGGTTAAGGATCCAGCGTTGCCACAGCTGCAGCTTAGGTCACAACTGCAGCTCGGATCTGTTCCCTGGCCCGGGAACTCCATATACCATGAGGCGGCCAAAAAGAAAAAAAAAAAAAAGGAAGAAGAAGAAGCTGGCCAGGTCTAATAGCCTGCAAGTGTGTCAGAAACCCCTCTCGGGGCCGCAGGTGCTGCATCACAGTGATGGGCTGTCAGAGCTGGGAGGGACCTTAGTAATAATATCATTGAGAGTTATGGTTACATCTGTTTAATCCTCACAACAGTCCTGTGAGGTGGGACTATTATTACCCCCATTCTACAGATGAGGAGACTGAGGCTGAGAAGCTAGACATTTATCCAAGAACACACCACCAGTAGGGGGTAGAGCGAGGACTAATACCTGGCAGTCTGCCATAATGCCTCTCGTTAATAAACAAGCCACTAACCTATGGACAGTATTAGGGGTGACAAGGGCTCTGGAGAAAAACGAGCCAGGAATAGGAGCAGGGAGTCATGGGGGAGGCTGTAACTTTCAGCAGGCTGCTCAGAGAAGACCACCCTGAGCAGTGACACTTGAGTACAGGCCTGAGGAAGCGAGGGAGCAAGCCGCATGCACAATGGTGGAAAAGTGTCCCAGAGTAGAGGGAACAGCCTTTGCGAAGGCCCTGAGGTGGGAATGGTGGTGTGAGGCTGGAGCTGAGTGACAGGGAGGCTGTAGGAGATGAGAAGAGGGGGTAAGTGCAGGCCAGATCAGATGGAGCCTCGTGGGCCCTTCCTGGTGAGGACTCCGGATTCCCAGAGCTGCAGAGCTTTGGAGCGTTTTGAGCAAAGAGGTGTGATTAGCTGCCTGAGCTGTGACAGACTTGCCCTGGCTGGTTGTGCTGAGCATGGTGGACCAAGGGTGGAGACAGGGAGGTCAGGCTGCTGCAAGAGGGTGGCAGCATGGAGGGCGGAGAAGCAGGGAGACCCCGGATGTATTTTGAGGGTTCAGCAGCCATGATTCTTGAAAGCACTGAACGTGCAGTAAGCGAGAAGGGAGTCAGGGATAAATGTTTTAAAAGTTCAAGGCGCCCCCCTTCTACATTCTGAGCCTGGTGGCTTGGAGTGGCCAGGCTGGCAAATGTCCCCATGTCCTGTGTCACAGGGAACCCCTCGCAGTCCACGTCCCTGCACTACATGAGTCCCTACCAGCTGAACGCCTATGCTCTGGCGCTGACCGCCGTGGGGGAGATCATCCAGCACTATGACAGCGACAAGATGTTCCCTGCCCTTGGCTTCGGAGCCAAGCTGCCCCCTGACGGAAGGGTGTCCCACGAGTTCCCACTGGTAGGAGGTCCTGGGGAAAAGGGCTGAGAGCTGACCAGGCTCAGGGTGGTGGTGGTGACAAGCCTGGGGTTGGGGGCATTTCCCATCCTCCCCAAAGGGGGAATTAAGGTTCTGCCTTTGTTGGGGTGTGTAGGGGGGCTTGTGTCAGAGCTTCCAGAAACCCACTCCCCATCTTGGTCATAAGCACCTCTCTTGTGTGTCTGAAGCCACCCACAGGGGCTCTAGCATTTTCCTTTTCCTAACAGGACCCAGGTGGAGGGAGTTTCCCTTGTAGCTCAGCGGTAATGAACCTGACTAGTATCCATGATGTTGCGGGTTCAATCCCTGGCCCTGCTCAGTGGGTTAAGGATCTGGCACTGCCATGAGTTGTGGTGTAGGTCAAAGATGCGGCTGGGATCTGGTGGTGTTGTGGCTGTGGTGTAGGCCAGCAGCTGCAGCTTCTATTCGACCCCTAGCCCGGAAACTTCCATGTGCTGCAGGTGTGGCCCTTAAAAAAAAAAAAAAGACCCAGTTGGAGGTGGAGTGAAGACATGGATGAACTTTTGTCCAAGGCTCCAAAAATGAGGATAAATGGGTGTGGTTTGGATAATCCCAGGAACTCCGTGTTGGAGCTGAGATGGGGGCCCTGTGGAGTGGCAGACACTGCTGGGCACAGGACACAGGAGGATGGACTGGCCGCCTGCCTTTCCAAGGCAGCTCAGGCTCTGCAGTATTTTAGGGAGCCGTGGGTTTGCCTGAGGTTCCCTCAGGGAAAGGGGGTGACTCTAGGGAGCAGGTACAGGGAGGGGGGCCCTGCTTGTCAGGATCAGGTGCTGCCCTTCACAGCGGGCCCTGGGGACTCCTCCCTGCCCCCCACCCCTAGCTGCCCACCAGAGAAGAGCCTCGGAGAGCCCAGGCCTGCCAGCCTCCCCATCCTGGCTCTACCCCTCCACTGGGCTCCCTCCTACCGCTCCATCCTTCCTGGCTCAGTCCCCCACCCTGTGCCCCCAGAACGGCAACCAGGAGAACCCCTCGTGCTGTGGCATTGACGGCATCCTGGAGGCCTACCACCACAGCCTGCGCACCGTGCAGCTCTACGGCCCCACCAACTTCGCCCCTGTGGTCACCCACGTAGCCAGGTACGTCCTCGCCAGGGCCTCCTTCCACCGCATCCTCTCAGGAGGGAGGAGGGAGTCTCTTTCTGCTGCTGACTTGCTTCTCAGGGAGCCCTGACCCTAAAGACCCACTGTGCCCCCACCAAAATGTCGAGGGTCCTTGTGTTGGGGGGCAGCAGGCCCAGAGCCCCACCCGGCAGACCTCTGCCCCTGCCCTGCCCAGGAACGCGGCCGCAGTGCAGGATGGCTCTCAGTACTCAGTGCTGCTCATCATCACGGACGGGGTCATCTCCGACATGGCGCAGACCAAGGAGGCCATCGTCAACGTGAGCAGGGGGTGGGGTGGAGGGTCAGGGAACCCGGGGGTGTGCCTCCCCCCATCTTTTCGGGATGCCGTGGCTTCTCCTCTCCCAGGCCTCTTTGGGACCACTCCCGGCCCCTCACCATAGAGTCTGGAGGGCCAGCCGTAGGGTCTGGGGTGTGGAGGGGTGCTGGCTGATGAAGGATCTGGCTGGTGAGCTCTGTACCCACCTTCATCACATGGGGTGGTCCACTCCCTGCAGACGTCCATGCTCCTCATTAACCCATCCCTAGGCCTGCTGCCCCAGACCCCAGCCTGCTGGGCCAGGGAGAGGAGGTGGGAGGTCCAGAGAGGGGGGAGGTCCTGGAGCATAGCTCCCGCTACCCATGGTGCCCCTATACAGGGGCCCCAGCCAGAGTTGGCCCTCCCTCCAGGCCCACGGAAAAGCTGTTCCTGGGTGGCTCAGTGGGTTAAGGATCTGGTGGTGTCACTGCTGTGGCTCCAGTCACTGCTGTAATGCCAGTTCAATCCCTGACCTGGCAACTTTTACCTACTGTGGGCACTGCCAAAAAACAACAGCAGCAACAAGATGTCCCACGTAATGGAGGCCCAGGGGAAGAAGAGGGGCGTGTCTTACAGAAGCAGACTGGTGACCCATTTTCCCCCCTGCCTCCCCCTCCCTCTCTGACCCCCTCTGCCTCTCTGGTGCCCCCGCCTCGGTTTCCTTCGATCCGCATCCCTCTCCCCTTCCTCCTCCTTTTTCTGTGTTCCTCTGTGTGTCTCCACCCTTCTCTCCTCTGTTTCTTCCCTGTCCTCCTGTCTTCTTCCCGTCTCTACCCATGATCGCCCTTTTCTTTTAACTCGCCCCCGGGCTGGATCCACCCCCCGCCCCCGCCATGCTGTCCCCCAGGCTGCCAAACTCCCCATGTCCATCATCATCATCGGCGTGGGCCAGGCAGAGTTCGATGGTGAGTCCCCCTCCCCCTAGATGCTTCCCCTGAGGCTTCAGGCCCTTGGGACTGACCCCTCCCAAGAGGGTGTGCACGACTGTGGGTGATCAGGCAGGGTATGAAGGCGTGTTTGTTTGCACAGGGAGGGGTGTGTCAGGGTGTACACCCAGCACCCACATCCCAAGGCTGTGGGGAGGAGACCCCGCATCACTCCTCCCTCCTCCAGCCTGGGAGCCTGTCAAGGGTGGGGGAGCTGGAGCACTGGGCTGGGCATCAGACACCACCTTGGGCTCCTCCTGTCTCCTGGCCTCGGTTTTCTCATCTCTAACATTGGGGTCTGGGCCGGTGGTCTCTATCCTGCCAGGCCCAGGTGCCCACCAATTAGTGCCCCTCAACTCCTGCCTCTTGCCACCCCACCCCCCAACAGCCATGGTGGAGCTGGATGGTGACGACGTGCGGATCTCCTCCCGGGGAAAGCTGGCCGAGCGAGACATTGTCCAGGTGAACCCCAGACCCTGGCTGCCCCGTGGAAAGTGCAAGAGCTCCTCCAGCCAGGCTGACCCCACTCTCCCTTTTAGGGGCTTCTCTGGAAAGAGCCCTGGAGGGAGGCACTGGGAGCCCCAGATGGGCTTGGCCACCATAGAAGGAAACATGAGTCAGTCTTGGGCCAGACCCCTCTCTACCACGTCTGAGAATCACCCCTCACATTGTGTTGCCCCCCTGAGGCCTCTGCCAACCACCCCCCTGCCCGGAGCCCCCAGGCCTCCAGGGCCTCTTGCCATACACAGACATCCAATAACCTGCTGTTTTCTGCTGGGCTGCCTTCCAAAGTGCGATGGCAGGTGGAGGAGGTGTCCTTAGTATTGGCACAGCCCTTTCCAGGAGTGTGTGGCTTAGTGGTTTGAATTAATATTTTAACATCTTGGAGGAGTTCCCGTTGTGGTTCAGCGGGTTAAGAATCTGACTAGTATCTATGAGGATGCAGGTTGGATCCCAGCCCTCATTCAGAGGATTAAGGATCCGGCCTTGCCACAAGCTGAGACATGGGTCCCAGGCGTGGCTGGTATATGGAGTTGCTGTGGCTGTGGTGTAGGCTGGCAGCTGTAGCTCTGATTGGATCCCTAACCTGGGAACTTCCATATGCCGTGAGTGTGGCCCTAAAACAAAACAAAACAAAAAATTTAACATCTTTGTGTATGATGGCAAATGTATGGAGCAGACCAGTCTTTGTCCTTAGGGAATCCCTATCAGGCTTCAGAAGGCACCTCAGTAAGAATGTCCCTCCATGCATACAGAGGGACTCTCTTGCAGACTGAGTCCTTAGTGCTTAAGACACGCAGAATTAAAAAAAAAAAAAAAAAAAAGCCCTGACCCCCTCTTCACCATGAAATAAAACTAGGGTGGGGAAGTGGTGGTTCCAGGTGTGGCAACCAAAGACAGGCTCTAGGAGCAGGAGCAAGGGCAGCCTGGGAGGTGGGACCTGTGAATGCAAAGGCCTGAGCCTAAGGCACAGGGGCAGAGTCACACCCCAAGGGAGGAAGCCAGGGGGTCCCAACTGTTGGTGTTACCCAGAGAGGAAAGAGGAGAAGCAGCCAAAGAGAGAGGGGCTCTGCTGAAGAGGTGGGGCAAGACCCGTGTTTCCCAGTAGCCAGAGGATTCCTTCAGCCTTTCCTGAGTGCCAGCTTAAGTGCCTGTGCTGGGCGCCCAGACGTGGGAGATTAAGGAATCTTGTTTGGTGGTGTTTGGAACAGGTGCCCAAGACGTTATTGGTTGAGGGAGTGAAAGAATAATGACCATGATACAGACCCTCAGGGATCTCATGGGGAGGGGGAGGACCTAAGCTAAGCGGACAGAGGCGGGGGGGGGGGGGGGGGGGGGGGGGGGGGGTGTGTGGGGAGGAGTGGGACAGGATTCTGGGCCTGGAGATGTGGGGGGAGTGGCGCCCAGAGGGAGGCCTGCAGTGACCCTGCCTTCCCCGCTGGACAGTTCGTGCCCTTCAGGGACTACGTGGACCGCACCGGCAACCACGTGCTGAGCATGGCGCGCCTGGCCCGCGACGTGCTGGCCGAGATCCCGGACCAGCTGGTGTCCTACATGAAGGCGCAGGGCATCCGCCCGCGGGCCCCGCCCACGGCTCCAGCGCGCTCGCCCCCGCAGTCCCCGACCCGCACGCCCCCTGCGTCCCCCCTGCACACGCACATCTGAGCCTAGTCTGCTCAGATGGCTGGGGCTTTAGTTCAGTAGAAAGGTAGGCGTGGTGCCCGGATCCCGCTCCAGTCCACCCAGCCCAGTCTTTGGAACATCGTGTGCCTGGCAGGCCGCCAGGGGGTGGGGCTTCTGGAGACTCCTTCCCATAGGGCCCAACCCCTGTCCCCCCGACCCCGAGTTTGGGTGGACGGGTGGTGGAGGTGGACAGCTGGGCCCCTGCTCTGCTCTTTTCACTAACACCTGGTTTGGGACCAGCCAGGAAGATGGTAATCAGGATGCCTAGGGTCCCCGTCAGCCACCTGGGTAATCTCATCTGTTCCTCTATCACCCTGAAGCCTGGGCTGAGCCTCCCTCCTCCAGGTCCTCTTCTCCTCTCCTCCTCCTGTGGTGTCTACTTCTGTACCTGGCCCCTGACCCCCACCCCAGTATCTATCCTGTCTTTATTTCCAGTGAACCCTGTTGAGGCTGCTGGGTTTGCAGGAATGCCTGTACATGTGACCCCCCCCCCCCCCACTGGGACCCTTGCATGCAGTAGGCATCCTACAGACCCACACCAGGGAGGCTGTGACAGTGGGTGGAGGCCACGTGATGGGCAGGGAACAGAGATTTTTCAGACACAGAGTCCTTCCTGGTGCCTCAAGCCCAGAATGAAGCTGGCTCTGCACACACACATCCATAGGCCTCTCCCCAGTCGGGGCCCACAGGCACCTCCACAGTCAGCTTCTGCCTGGAGGCATCACCTTTTCTCTCCCAGAGGCTGCCCAGGGTTCTTTGCACCCATGCCTTTGCTGCCCACCTAGAGGCCTAGGTGAGAAGCAGCCCAGTTCCAGAACTCTTCACTGCCCCTCTATCCCATGGGGATAGGGGACGAGAGTCCTGGGTTCAAGTCCTGCCTCCAGCCCCTGTCTGCTATGGGAACCTGAGCAAGGCCCCTCTACCTTCTGGGTCTCAGTTTCCACATCCGTGAGGCAGAAGTGTTGACCAGATGGCCTTGGTTTACTTTCAGCTCTGAGGCCCCAAGAGTCCATTCATCCCATGCCCAGCTCCCACATCCCAGTCCTCACCAGTGCAACCCTTCAGGCCGTCTTGGCTCTAGGGTCACCCTGTTCCATCCCATCACCCCACATCCATCCTAGTCCTGCATCCTTGGGCTCTCGTGTCTGAGCCCAAGCCCCTGTCCCTGCTGTGGGAAAGGTGAGAAAGATGACCTCACCCCTGGGCCCACCCAGCCGCCCAGCCTTTACCACACGGGGAGCAGGTCATGCATGCCAGTCCCTCCTGCCGCATGGGGCACCTCAGCCCACTGACCCTCCCGTGCCTGGGTGGAGGCCAGGCCCCACCCTGTCTGCTGCCAGATGCTTCTTCCCTTCCTATCATGCATGATGGTGGTGTTTCTATGCTGTCTGGTCCTGTGCCTGTCTCTGAGACAGTCTCTCTGTGGAATTTGCCTTAAATTGACGTAAATTTGGTTCTTTTACTAAAGGTCCTTGTTTTCCTTTCTCCTGTGAAAACTAGCACAGATGTTGCTGAGTGACGGAGTCCAGGTTCTCCTCTCTCTCTTTCTTCCATTTCATTCAACAAGAATTTACTGAGAAACTACTATGTGCCAGGGTCTGTACTGGGCACTGGGGATGCAGCAATTAACAAAATACAGGGTCTGTCTCCACGTGGAGCACAACAGACACACAAATAGGACAGGGGAAACCCAGTAAACACATAAACCAATGGGTAAATAACAGTTTCAGGTGGTGATGAGAGTCACCAAGAAAAATAAGTGATTAGGAAAGAGTGACAGGACAATATTTTAGATGAGGTGGTCGGGGAGGGCCTCTCTGAGGAGATGAGCCCCAAGGAAATGAGAGAGAGAGGCATGCTGATATCTGAGGCAGGAGGGCTCCAAGGAGAGGGAACAGCAGGTGCCAAGGCCCTGAGGTGTGTTTGAAAGACGGCAAGGAGGCCAGTGTGGCTGAAGCTGCCTTAAGGAGGGGAGAGTGCAGGAGACGGGGTCAGGATGAAGAATCAGGAATGCACAGGGCCATGTAGGCCACTGTAAGGCCTTCAGCATTACTCTGAGTGAATCCGGGAGCCGTTGAGGAGGTGAGAGAAGTAACGTGAGCAGATTATTCTCACCTGGGTCACCTGATTGCATTTCATCTTTCATCTCTTGTTTACTGAGCATTGGTGCCAGGCCGCACTCAGGTTTGGAGACACTGCCTCACACACGGTCGCACCCTCAGGGGCCTGACCCCTTCTCTGGAGCAATAAGCAAGGAAGTCCCGCCACCCTCGGGGTGTCAGTGCCAAACCAGTGGAAGGGGACAGGATCTGTGGGCACCAAAGGGGAGCTCTTGGGGCAGGCTGGACGACTCCCGGGTCACGTGCCTGGGATATGTGACTGTTCTTCTGTGCAATGGGACTGTCGCTCCTCCCTCACAGGGTTGTTGTGTGGCCAGAGTGACACATAGATGTGCACACATGAGGCGCATGACATGCACAGGACCTGCCGCACGAGGTGCACAGTGAAGACCACTTTCCTCCCTGTCCCTCTTCATATATAAACCCCTGTGGCCCTCAGGGACCAGGATCCCAGGGCAAGGGGACTTTGTCCTATTCTGGGCAAGTTTGCTCTCAGTTGAGCCCCCCAGGCAGCCAATCCCAAGCTGCACAGTGCAAGAAATTGGTACTAATTATACCAACGTTTGGGACGTGCCTTTTCGGATTTTACTGTAAATTAGAGCTGATTCATGTCTGACTTTATAATTAGATGCCCCTCCGACTTGCATTCCGATCCTCTTTGAGAGGGAGCAGGGTGGGGTCATAGCTCTAGAAGAAGGAAGTTCCCATAACCAACAGCCCGTTTTTACCTCGCTTTGGGAAGATGTCTGGGGAGGCTCAGAGCCACTGCCCTCGGGCGCTGACATCGATCCTTAGCTTAGCTTCTCTTGGCTTCTTTGCCAAGGTGTGTTCCATGGAACCCTGGTTCCCCGGCATGAGTTTTGGGAAACTGCCTGCTCCGAGCCCTTCTTAGAAAGTCCCAGGGGCCTCCAGGGCGTTGAAGGCTCTGAGTAGTCCTGTAGCAAAGAGGCTAGTTTAACTTGGTTCATCCCAATGTTCCCTAAGCTGTTGTCATGACCATGGATGGGGTCAGTGTGTGTGTGTGTGTTTAGCTGTCACACCACTACCACGCAGAACAGGTTGTCTTGGGAATTTCAGTAAAGACAACCTCCCTGGTTCCCAAGCCACACAGAAGCCTGAGCCCTGTTCCCAGGAAGCCAGAAGGAGGGAGTGAATTTTGAGAGCTGCTCAAAGGGGATGGGGTGGAAGAGGTGAAGCCCTCAGTTTGGCTCTGAAGAGAAGGAAGGAGCCTCAGAAGGGGTCCCTGCCACAGCCACATCAGGAAGAGAAACCAGAGAGAAAAAAGGAAAGTGTTTAGAAATTCATAAGCCTAGGAGTTTTCATTGTGGCTCAGCGGGTTAAGAATCTGACTAGTATCCATGAGGAGACATGTTTGATCCCTGGCGTTGCTCAGTGGATTAAGGATCTGCTGTTGCCACAAACTACAGCATAGGTCCCAGACGTGGCTCAGATCTGGTGTTGCTGTAGTTGTGGTGTAGCCTGGCAGCTGCAGCTCTGATTCAGCCCCTAGCCTGGGAACTTCCATCTGCCTCAGGTGCGGCCCTTAAAGGTAAAAAAAAGAAAAGAAATTCATAAGCCCAGACTCACAACTCCATGTTGACTTTATTCCATGGTGTTCCTGTTTGGGGCTGAGAGGTGTGTGTGACAGGCTGGGGGAGGGGATGGCAGGCAGGGAAGGGAGAGGCCACTGAGAGGCCCTTCTGCACTATGAGCCCCTACCCAGGTTGCAGCTGGACCCTCCTCTCCCCCCATTCAATCCCCAGGCCTTCAGGATTAAGGACCCCAAGCCGTCAGCACTCAGATCACTGGTCTGCCCACTTCTCTGCCTTTGGAAGTTCCTTTACCCTCTTGTCCACCCACCTCAAATGCCCCTGAATTTATAAAAATAAGATCAGAATTCCCATTGTGGTTCAGCAGATTACAAACCCAACTAGTAGCCATGAGGATGCAGGTTCGATCCCTGGCCTCGCTCAGTGGGTTAAAAATCTGGTGGTGCTGTGAGCTGTGGTGTAGGCCGGCAGCCACAGCTCTGATTTAACGCCTAGCCTAGGAACTTCCATCTGCTTCACCTGCAGCCCTATAAATAAAAATAAAGATAAGATAATAATCATAATGTAATGACCAACACTCACACGTACTTACTAAGCACAAGGCATTCTTCTAAGCACTTTATATGTGTTAAGAAATTTTATCTTCAAAACGACCCCTTGAAGAAAATACTATCCTGATCCTCTTTTTCAGATGAGAAAACGGAGGCATGTGGAAATTAAGGGACTTAATTAAGGGACTTGTTCAAGCCATACACTTAGAAAGTTATGGAGCCTATAGGTATCTCTCCGAGCCCCAAGGTGGAATAGCAACATTCAGTTGCTTTGTCACCTTTGCTGGGCCACCTTCCAGCTCTGGATCTGTTTCCCTACTGGTAAAACGGAGGGGGTGGGATCACTAAGAGTTTTCTCATCTCTCTCAAATCTCAGCCCTGCCATCAGCCTTTACTCTCAGACCCCCACCAGACCCCACAGGCCTCCTGGGGCGCTGACATGACTAGGCTGAACACTCTCTATCGCCATGCCAGCCCCTCCCCCACCCCTGGGACGCCTGCCCGCCATTGGCCTGTGGAAGAGGTCCCTGAGCCCTGCCCGGAAGGGGCGGGAGAGGTAGAAGCAGAGGATGGGGCTGACAGCACAATTGGAGTAGGCCAGGATGGTGCAGAGGCTGGATGCCACGAAAGCCCCTGGTGTGGCAGGCAGGTCCCCCACAGCTGCCACATAGCCCAGCACGGAGCAGGGCCCCCACATCAGCATGAAGACCACCAGCACTACAAGGATGAGGCCTGTGTTCTCCCGGTGCTCGCGGAGGCTCTCTCCGCCAGGGCTCTGGGGCTGTGTCCACAGGAGCCAGCCCACATGGCTGAAAGAGCAGCCCAGCCCCAGAGTGCAGGGCAGAAAGGCCAGGGCCCCCAGTAGCATGAAGTAGCAGGAGGTCTGAGCAGGGTTCAGGAGCAGGAGGCAGGCCCGGGCCTCCCCCTCCCCCACCACTTGCTGGAACAGCCAGTTGGGCAGCGAGGCGGTGAGGCCCAGGACCCACATGGCCCCACAGAGCAGCAGGCGGGCACCCAGGCAGGACGGGAGGGCCATGTTGGGACGGGCCACTGCCACGTGGCGCAGAAGAGCCGTGGCCACCATGCTGTAGAAGGTACAGAACATGGTGGCACTGTTGGCGGCCTGGCTGGTGATACAGATGGTGGAGCCCAACCACCAGTCCTGCCGCAGGAAGCTCAGCAGGAGCACGGGCACCACACAGGCCAGGAAGAGCAGGTCGGACAGCGTGATGTTCACCATAAGGCTGTTGGTCAGGGCAAGGAGTGGGCGGGCAGCACCCTGGGACCGGCCCATCACCAGCAGCATCAGCCCATTGGCCAGCAGCCCCACCAGCAGGATGAGGCCACAGACCCCAGCAAAGATGAGTCGGAGTGGTCGCTCAGGTATGGCCATGAGCCCAGCAGTGGATGTGGCATTGGCCTCCATTCTGCTATGGACACACAAGGACAGCATGGAAATCAGCCTGAGGACCCCTCCCTCTTCCCCTGTTGAGCCTCTTCTTTTCCCAGACCCCTGCAAACAGTGGGTGCTCTTGGGGTGCACCATCCCCTTGAGACCTCACAACAACCATGGGATGGGCTCTGTCAATGCCCTGGGTTCAAATTCTAACTCTGCTCCTTGGCAGCTCCAAGGAGACCCTGGACACCGAGCATGTCCCCCAGGCAGGGCTCTGCAGAAGGGGCTCAGGGGACCCCCAGCCCTGACTCCAAGTCAGCAGCAGAAGGGCTTTCCAGCCCCCACCTGACATGCAGAAGAAAACGGGATGGAAACCAGAATCAGGACCCCGCTGGGCTGTCTTGTTTGCTGCTTGTTTGCCCAGTACCTGGCTCATGGTGGCCACTTACCTGCGGGCAGCTGAGAAGAGACAGGAGGGGGGGCGTCTCAGATTCTTCTGCTTACATCCCAGGTCTCAGACTCTGGTTCCAGGGGCTGCAGGGGAAGGAGGAACTGAGGGATAACCTCCCCCCAATCCTCTAGCTTCCCTAAATGAATTCTGTCAATGAGCCTCTCTCTCTAAGCATTTGTCATTGCTTTTATGTTCCTTCTGCCTGGCCCAGGCTTGCCTGCCAAGGACACAGAATATGATTGGAGAGGAGGGGAGGGCAAGGGGGAGGGGAGAGGAGGAGAAGGGATGAGGAAAGGACCTGGCCCCTGCTCTAGCTAAGCGTCCATAACCTCCTTGGAAGAAGCTTTATAACTTCACGGTTAAGCACATGAGCACTAGAGCCTGGGTTTAAAACCCCACTTAGCTACTTGCTAGCTATGTAACTGTGGACAATCTACTCAGTCTTCTATGCGTCACTTTTCTGATCTGTAAAATGAGGATAATAACAGGCCCGTCTCTCGTAGGGCTGATGTGAGGATTAAAGGATAATATAAGGCTTATAAAGGTAATGAAGTTAGGTGCTCAGAGCAGTTCCTGGCACCTAGTAGGTGTTTGGTAAATGCCAGCTGGTTCTGATTCTGCCCACCCTCAGTTCTCTTCTCTGACACCCCTGCCCAGGCTCCGTTTTCTCCCCCTGCCCTCTCTCCCTCTCACTCCACACCCTGAGCCCCATCAGCCCAGTCCCGCCTTCCTTTTCTTAATCAAGCTAAGTTGAGGTCAGAGCCCCCCTGCCCTGCCCTGAGAACTCACCACTAGCCTGGAAGTTTACCCTGACGTCTACCCTAACTCCCTCCTGCTGCTCACCTTAACTTCCTCCTGCTGCTCTC
The DNA here is from genome assembly GCF_016906955.1 of Phacochoerus africanus. Lineage (NCBI taxonomy): Eukaryota > Metazoa > Chordata > Mammalia > Artiodactyla > Suidae > Phacochoerus > Phacochoerus africanus. The sequence continues at coordinate 33,625,878 of NC_062552.1, read as the reverse complement.
CTCACCTGCCTCGTGCTGCTCTGGGCTCTGCTTGGTGACTCGGAGCCCTTTGACACTGGCAAAAGCTGGCAGCGCCTCCACAGCTGTACTCTTCATGGAAGCTGGATGCAGCTCGAGGAAGCCAAGAGAGGGTTCTGGGCAGGCATGCAGTCCCTTCCAGCCCTTACCTCCAAGGAACTTGAGCTGGCAGAGCTGAGCCGGCTGGGGAGGGGGGGCAGGCGGGGGTGGAGCACGTCTGGACTGGATCCCCCAAAGGACGAGGGCTCTATCCGCTCTACTGGCCGCCTTGGGAATCTCACCCTGCCTACCTGCCTCATTATTTCACTGGCCCACAGGACAGAGATGTGCCTGCTGGGGCCCCAGACCCCAGAGAGAGAGAGCTATGAGCAGCAGGAGGACCTGGCCCCCACTCTCAGCCGGGGCCAGGCATCACTTATTTCAACTCCTGTCTCTCTGTCTCTGTCTTTCTCTGAGCATTCTAAAGCCTAAAACCCACTCAGAGCAGGAGGAGGCTGGTGGGCTGATAGGACCCAGGGAGGGAGAAGACACTGGGGCTAAGGAAGAATCAGTAAGGGGGGACCAATAAAAAGACTGGCCGGACCACCAGAATCATTCTGCGTTTTCTAGGTGAGGGGTTGAACAGGATGCATTAAGGCTGTCTGATCTAACCTCTGGTGGCTTCTGATGCCTCAGTCTTCTCCACCTTACCTCCTGCCAAGTGTTCCCTGGCTTCTGCTTCTTTGCCTCTACTGACAGACAGCTCAGGGCTGCTGAGCACCCTTTTGGTACTGAGCAGAGGAACAGGAGCCAAGTGCAGAGACTCTGATTAAACTGATAGGAGGTGTCCTTCCTTTGTCCTCTGTCCTCTTCCTCCTTCATTCTCTCTGGACCCCTGTCTCTTGAAGTGTACGTGCCTATCTCTCTACGAACTTTAGGTTTCCTCTGATTCAGCTGAGGAAGTTGCCAGGACCCAAATGATTACAAAGTACCAAACATAGCACCCTGCCCACACTGGCCCGCAGTACCTGCTGAGTGTTGTGGTTAACGGGAAGCTGAGACAGCCCTTATTTCCAGTAAATACAGGTGACTGGAGACAGTCCTGCGCCAAGAGGCCATCTAAGACTCTCAAAGCAAAGCTCCTCAAGAGCACGGTAAATCCCAGCCCCAGGTTAGAACGTGCAGCCACCTTTCAGGAGGCAAATGTTGTGCAATTCTGGGCACTCTCACAAAAGCTCCAGACAGGAGCCCTTGAATAATCTGAATACAGGTTCCTCTGCTCCTCCCCAGGCCCCACCAGCCACACCCCAGCTGTACCTTGAGGCATCCAGAGATTGACACCTGAAGGCAGGGGCACCATGACATGGAGATGAGGGGGGTCCCCCGAATATGATCCCTTAGAGGCAGATCTTGGGGAAAGAGAGTGGGGTTGGGGTTCAGGGAAGCAGAGAGGAATGGAGCATATCAGGGGCCAGCAGAACATTGTCTTCCCCAGGAAGCAGATTCTGCTCCAAAGAACGCCGCCCCCCGCCCCCACCCGCTTTCAAACCGATGCAGTGAATGAGACAGGGTTTACCAGCTTTGCCACGCATGGAACATTGGGCCTGCTTTAATAATCAGAGTACTTTGCAATGAACAAGCTACATCAATTGCTAATCAGCACAAAGCAAGCTCTTGAAAAGTTTCTTTCCCACCCTTCAACACTGATTTGTATTTCTGACAATATAAGGAATACCCAGTCATTGTTAAAGATCTGAAAATACAAATGCATATAAAAAGGAAAACACCCCCCCCCCCCAATGTACCCTATAATTTTACCATCCAGAGATGTTTTGCCAATATTGTGGTATATCTTCCTTAAGTCGTTTTTCTAAACCTTTCCATTCTTTAAAGAGTTTTAGGGAGTTCAGCTGTGGCTTAGCAAGTTAAGTACCCAACTAGTATCCATGAGGATGCGAGTTCAATCCCTGGCCTCAATCAGTGGGTTAAGGATGGGTGTTGCTGTGAGCTGTAGTGTAGGTTCCAGACACAGCTCAGATCCTGCTTTGCTGTGGCTGTGGTAGAGACCAGCAGCTATAGCTCCAATTCCACCCCTAGCCTGGGAATCTCCATATGCCACAGGTACAGTCCTAAAAAAAAAAGAAAGAAAGAAAGAAAAAAGTTTCAGGAGTTCCTTGGTGGCTCAGTGGGTTAAGGATCCAGCGTTGTCAGTGCCGTGGCATGGTTTCAATCCCTGGCCTGGGAACTTCCACATGCCACAGGATCGGCCAAAGGGGAAAAAGAGAGTTTTAATGGCCCCTCTAGCCTTATTCCTCAGAAAAGTCCTTCTCTGGAGTGCAAAGGGCAGCGGTAGTACAGCACTTGCTTTGGGATCCGAGTCCTGACCTGAGGAAGATTTTCCTGAACTTCCAAGCTGGCCTTCTCTGCCATTGCTGTGTCCAGGCATGTGGGACAGGAGCCAAGGAACAGGAAAGCCAGAGAGGTGGCCATCCGACCCTGGCCAGGCCAGGCGCTCAGAAACAGCAGCCAGCTCTCTTCTTCGGCCTCTCGGGGGCCACCTCCACCAGCGAGCTCTTCAGGCGTTCTTCTTGCATCTTGAGTGCCCTGTGTGAAGATGCCCAGCCCTCAGTCTTCTCTCTCACCTCCAAGGGGCAGCAGAAAGGGCCAGCGGGGGCGCCACTGGGGGGCTTCACCCCCTGAGCTCCCTCTCTCCCCACTGCTCTGCCCCTGCCCTGCATTCCCCACACAGCGGAAAAATGGGGCCACAGAGACTGTGGCCTTTCTGTCTCTTTTCTGACATTCTCTGCAGCTCTGTGTGCTGGACACAAGGGACTCTGATGATGACAATGAAGCCAGCAAGTCCTTGCCTTGAGTAGTGAGGGAGACAGAGGGAAAGGGGCAGTGGGGACTCGGGAATGGGGAGGCACAGAGAGGGACCTCACACCAGGCACCAGATCTTGCAGGGATTTAGGGCAGGAGGAGCTAGTGTTGGAGCTGAGGCCAAGGGTTCGAAAGCAGAAAACAGAGAAGGGGTTGGGGTGCTTTCTGGGCAGAGGGCAAAGGCTCAATGTCAAGAGAGAGTCTCTGGGTTGGGGAAGCAAAGCCCCTTCATTCATTCATTCACTCATTCATTCACAATGTATTTACTGCATGTCTGGCACTGTCCTAAATCACACAGCCTAAGGACTGAATGGCCAGAAGGAAGCTTTGGAGGCAGCTGGGATGCAGGGTTCTGCCAGCCAGGAAGCCACATTCAGGAACTTGGTCTTTTATCCTAAGGCAAAGGGGATGCCTGTTTCCTGTCCGACGGATCAAGCATGAACAGGTTTGCAGTTTAGCAAGCCCACTCTAGCTGCACCGTCAGACAATGGGCTTAGAGAGCACCTGATCTAAGACCAGCATCTTCCTCCTCACTCATTTCATTCATTTATTGATCACCCAGTATGTGCCAGGTCCCATGGGGTAAGGGGCTGGACAAAATGGACCTGGCCCTGCCCTCCTAGAGCTACAGCCTGGTGAGGCTGCACAAGAAAACGAACCCATGTGTAATTAGGATTTGTCAAGGAGGGCTCTGAAGGACACCAGCGGAGAACCTGACAAGGATGACGGTGGGAGGTGGCGTGGTCAGGGAGGGCACCTCTGGGAGGCTGACGCTAACGGGGTTGGGGGGTAGTGGAGAGATGTCACTGGAGCCCCCACGGGCCCCTGCGAGGTTTTTGGATTTTATTCTAAACGTGGTGGAAATCACCGCACAGTTGGGAGCAGGACTCGCTCTTCCGCTGCACTGAGGCTCAGGCAGGGGACGGGAGACTTCCGGGTGATGCTGCTCTTGGGACTGGTCGAACTGGAGCCAGGGAACTCCATGCAGTGGTCTCTCTCCTTCCCCAGACTTCCGAGCCCCATGCTTTCTTAGCTGCTTCCTCAGGATGGGCCTCCCTGCCACCCCCCAGGAGGGTCAGCTGAAGGCTGCCCAGAGGATTCTGGGTGGGGCGTGGGGGCAGGGTGGCACTCACCGGGCCAGGTTCACCACGGGCTCCAGGATGTTGTGACCCAGGGCAGCACTGCACTCTCCAAAGGAGACCCCCAGCTCCTGTAGCCAGACAGACAGGGGCATGGGTGCCAGGGTGGTGGTGGGGGAGACCATTGAGAGTCCAGGCGGCAGCCCCCACCACCAAAGACCTGGTCATTGGAGTCCCTCAACCTCAGTGGGTGAGGCAGCCCATCTTTGTGTGGCCCATGGTATCCCCCTCTGCCCACTGCCCCTCCACCCTGGCTGGCCAAGGGGTCAAAGATGACCCTCAGAAACCCTCCATAGCCTGTAGTATGACAATGGGAAGCCTGTGTCCCTACTTGGAGAAATGTCCTTGGGGACATTTTTAAGCTATTAGTTATACATATATATATATATTTTTTGTCTTTTTGCTATTTCTTTGGGCCTCTCCTGCGGCATATGGAGGTTCCCAGGCTAGGGGTCAAATCGGAGCTGTAGCTGCCAGCCTATGCTGGAGCCACAGCAACGCGGGATCCGAGCCACGTCTGCAACCTACACCACAGCTCATGGCAACGCCGGATCGTTAACCCACTGAGCAAGGGCAGGGACCGAACCCGCAACCTCATGGTTCCTAGTCGGATTTGTTAACCACTGTGCCACGACGGGAACTCCAGTTATATATTTTTTAATTTCAATTGGAGGAAATACTGGAAATGTAGCATAAAATGTTAGTACAAAATATAAGCCACTCATTAGTGTCTGAGCATGTATTTCCATTCTGTTTTATAGAACCCTTTTATTGGGGGGGGGCCAAATGTCACTAGATTAAACCATATGAAATTGCTGTTTTGATAGACATCAGTCAAATGTTAGCAATCTCCTATGGCTCAATCTAACCTGTACCCAGAGTTGCAGCACTTTCTCTGACTTCACATTATATTGTATGCATTTCCTCCACACCCTTAAACATTTTCCAGGGAAGGATTCTTCTATCATTAAAGAGTGTCTTTTTGGAGTTCCCGTAGTGGCTCAGTGGTTAAGAAACCCGACTAACATCCATGAGAACGCAAGTTTGATCCCTGGTCTCGCTCAGCAGGTTAAGGATCCCACATGGCTGTGGTGTAGGCTGGAGGCTACAGCTCCAGTTGGATCTCTAGCCTGTGACCCCCCTATGCCTCGAGTGCGGCCCTAAAAAGACAATAAAATAAAGTAAATAAATAGTGTCCTTTTTTATCTTTCCTTATGGCCTTTGTTTTAAAGTCTATTTTGTCTGCTATGAGTATTGTGACTCCTGCTTTCTTGCCCCTTCCGCTTGCATGCGATATATTTTTCCATCCCTTCATCTGCAATTTATGTGTGTCCTTTGCCCTAAGACGGGTCTCTTGTAGACAACATATTGTAGGCTCTTTGTTTTTTCAGGAACAGGAATTTTTTTTTCTTTTTTTTAAGGCCGCACCTGCAGTATATGGACATTCCTGGGCTAGGAGTCTCATCAGAACTGCCGCTGCCAGCCTACACCACTGGATCCAAGCCACATCTGCAAATTATGCCACAGCTTGCAGCAACTCTGGATCCTTAACTGAACAAGGCCAGGGATGGAACTCACATGTTCATGGACACTATATTGGGTACCTAACCTGCTGAGCCTCAATGGGAACTCCTAGGGGGGTAGGATTGTTAATGACGAATGCTAGCCTCTCACATGAAGCTCCATACATCAACCACCAATTGCTGTCAAATGTTTGTTCTTATAACTAACATGGTAAAGAACACGCTCACACAAACACATTCGATTATACATTATATGTGTGTATTCATTACGTTATTCTCTTAGGGATTGTTATTTCTGATTCTTTCCTTAGGATAAATTGCTAGAGGAGGAGTGACTATGTCAAAGAGAAGAGCTACTCTTTTTTTTTTTTTTGTCTTTTTGCTATTTCTTTGGGCCGCTCCTGCGGCATATGGAGGTTCCCTGGCTAGGGGTCAAATCGGAGCTGTAGCCACCGGCCTACGCCAGAGCCACAGCAACGCGGGATCCGAGCTGCGTCTGCAACTTACACCACAGCTCACAGCAACGCCGGATTGTTAACCCACTGAGCAAGGGCAGGGACCGAACCCGCAACCTCATGGTTCCTAGTCGGATTCGTTAACCACTGCGCCACGACGGGAACTCCGAGCTACTCTTTTTAAGAGGAAAAAATTCCCACCAACCAGGAGCCACAGTGATGACCTCACGATTAGGAGAAATGAGAGAAGAAACCAGAAGGAAATATGGAAATACCCAGAGGGAGCCGTGTCATAGGTGGGGCAGGGAGTGATCTTTTTCTCCATCTTTGTTATTCTCCAGGTTTCTGGAATATAGTTACCATTCTATTCACAAATAAATAGTGTCCACTGACCCCTGTCTGGTGGCAGAAGCTTTTGATGCAATCTTTCCAGGAAAGAATTTGGGTCTTAAAATAGAATAAATTAGAAGGAATGTTATGTTAATTAGAGACCAGAGGTAAAATTAAGATTCGATTGGGAATTTTAAGTGAAGCTTTGAAAACCTTTTTACTCTGAAGATGTTTTTTATGTAGGTCAGGACACTGTGGGGATTTGCGAATTCAACAGCGAGGTTCAATGTCACGGCCACTGTTACAGGCTCATGTTTGGGTCTAAGGCCCAGGTGGTTGGGAGGCTGTTGGCCTTTGATTGGCGAGGAGCAGGAACAAGTCCTTCTTGGTGGCCTGGCCAGGGTGACTTATTCACTGCCCTCCAGAAGGTGTCTGCCCAGTCCAGGCTGGGGATGGGGGCGATGCCCAGGTGCTCACCTGGGCCAGTTGCTGCCCAGCCTCAGTGGACACTTGCCGCTCCTCCTCACAGTCTGTCTTGTTTCCCAAGAGAAGGATGACCACACCATCAGACACTGTTTCCTGCACACAGAACACGTTCCCTCAGCCACACATGTTGAGTGCCTGCTGTGTGCCAGGTCCTGGGTGGATCTGGCCCTGCCCTCCCGAAAGCTGACAATGTGCCACCTCCCTTCACACACACCCAGCTTTCCATGTCACACCCACTCCCCTCTCTTCTCACCTCTGACACTTGCCCTTCCATCTGGAGTGAACCTGCCTCTTCTCTGCCTACAAATATACCACCCGCTTTTCAAGGCTAACCTCAAAGTCACCTCCTTCAGGAAGCCTTCCTGGATTGCTCTGGCCATGCCCTTCTTTTCCTGCCTGCGCAGAACAGCCCAGCATTTGATCACACAGGCTGCCTTGGCTCATCTCCTAATTGTTTCACAGATAAGAATAATAGCTTCTGTTTACTGAGAGTTTACTATATACCAGGTACCATGCTGAAAGCAGTTATATCAGTTAATCCTCACAACTCCTCTATGAAAAAAGCTGGGAAGTTGAAGTTCAGAGACTTTAAGTCAGTTGTCCAAGGTCTCAGAGTTGGTACAGGGTAGCTGGGATTCCAACCTAGGGCTTGTCAAAACCCAGAGCCCAGGTCCCCTCCTATATAACCTTATCCTGCTTCTTTTGCATCTCTTCAACTCTAAGGAGAATACAACGTGTCTTACTTCATACCCCTCCGCTGTGCTAGTATATCCTGCAGATCCCAGTACATAGGTACTCTTTTCCCTGAGTACCCGAGGGAAAGAACCAGAGGTGTGTGGACAGAGGAATTATCACCCAGTGTGGCACTAGAACTGCATCATCCCCCGATGTTAAGAAGACATTGCAGAGCTTCTGTATATAGGAAAGAAAGGGTCACAGGATAAAGGAAAGAGTTTTGGAGGCTGTACTCTGTCATTGTAGTGTCTTTGTATTGCAGTGCTCCCAGCCCGTCCAGGCCACATGCCCTCAGTAGATTATGTCACCCCTATGTCTGTTGTGTCATTTGAAATGCTGGGAGAAAGGGGGATGGGGCAGAACACAAGTTCCCTCTTTCTTTCTTTCTTATTCCTTTTTTCTTTTTCTTTTGGCTGTGCTTACGACATGCAGAAGTTACCGGGCCACAGATCAAGCCTGTATCACAGCAGTACCCAGAGCCACAGCAGTGACAACACTGGATCCACAAGTTCCCCCTTGACTCCAAAACCTGAGGTCCACCCCCGCAGCCGTCAGCTCACCTGGAGGCAGTCCAGCCAGTAGCGTATGTGCATGAAGCTCTCCTGGGAGGTGACGTCGTACATGAGCACCACTCCGTCGGCCTTGCGGAGCAGCTGCTGTGTCACGCTGTGGTACCTGCCCAGGGAGTCTGCGTGAGGCCACGCCCAGCAGCCTGACCCCTGGCCCCGCCTCTCGAGGTCTCAGCCACTCCCGCTGCCCCTAATTGCTTCCTCAAGAAGAGTGTGCCTTTATCTTCCTTCTTGCGCTTGCTGTCGAATGGGTAACAGTTCTCATGGCTCGGATTTCAAAAGGTACTAAAGCGCACCCAGTGAAAAGTCTCTCCCTGCTAACCCTATCCTTATTCCACAGCCCCCCAGCTCAGAGGCAACCAGTTACCCACTTCTTCAATATTTTCCCAGAGGTATTTTATATAGACCCATAAATGTATATGTGCATACACACATAAATATATATACCCGTACACACACTATTGAAACAAATACCACATAAAACACTGTATTCATTAATATTCAGTATTCCCCCCCCCTTTTTAGGGCCACATCTGCAGCATATGAAAGTTCCCAGGCTAGGGGTCAAATAGGAGCTCTAGCTGTCGGCCTACACCACAGCCATAGCAACACTGGATCCAAGCTGCATCTGCGATCTCCACCACAGCTCACACCAACACCAGATCCTTAGCCCACTGAGTGAGGCCAGGGAGCAAACCCACGTCCTCATGGATACTAGTTGAGTTCTTAACCCGCTGAGCCACACGGGAACTCCAGTATTCAGTATTCTGTACTCTGTTTTATCCAGTTAATAAAATGTGTTGGAGATATTTCCCTATTGGTCCATAAAGAGGGTCCTTGGTGTTTTTTGTGGCTTTATAATCTACTATTGGATAGAGAGACCCTAATTTATGGAACTGGTCTAGTGCTGATGGTGTTTAGGTCATTTTCAATGTTTCATAATATAAACAATGTTGCTAGGAAGTTTTGGTCCCTTTGATATTATAGTCACATATGAGTTTATCAGTAGAATGAATTTCCAGAAGTAGAACTACTGGGTCACAGAAGACACGCCTTTTCAGTTTTGATCACTGCTGCTTAACAAGAAAGTAGAAGGTCAGTGTTTTCCGAAGGACGGGTGATTGAGTAGCTGTCCCCTGAGGGCCATGTTGGGACAGCCCTCAAAGGTGCCCTCCCAGGCCAAGGTGGCCTCTGGGTCTGCTGTCCTGTCTCTCCCCACTGGGACCGAACTCATCTCCCTGGCCCTGACGTCCTGAATCCTCAGGGGTGGCCACCATGCCTGCATCTGGCAGCCTCTTCTCCCTCGATGGCCTCCTCAAAGTCAGGGCTGCCTGCTACCCCTCTGCACCCCAGGCTCAGCCCAGGTTCTTGACGCCACAAATGTAGACAGTTACCTCTCCTGGCCGGCTGTGTCCCAGAGCTGCAGTGCAAAGCGCTTGTTATCCACGAGCAGGGTTTTGACCCGAAAATCCACTCCTAGATCACAGAGAGGAGGGTCAAGCCTACTTTTGTGTTACCACCCAGGACTCCCCAACTTAACCACCTAAACTGTTAGGAATATAATGTTTTCTGTTTTCCAAGGAATCTGCTATTTTACATGAGCAGTTCCAGGGAGAGGGCAACGCTGAGCAGAGAAGGGAGCAAACTTCTGGGGTGGAGGCATGTGCTCTGGAGGCAGGTGGCCCCAGGTATGAACTATGGGACCCAGGTAGGGCAAGAAATAACCAGGTCTTCAGCTCTCTGTTTTCCTAATCTGTAAAACGGGGGTAAATATGGAAAAGCCTTGCAAAAATGCACCATCAGCTATAACTCTGTCGACTCTGGACTGTTCCTCCACCAGCCCTGTTCTCATATGCAGGCAGGTGAGAGAGGGAGGTGGGAAGGGAAGAGGGGGCTGCTGAGTGGGGAAATATTCAGACCCAGAAGGTCAGATTCTTCCCCAGTGATAGTTAACCCAAACAGCCACCAGGGGGCACCAAGCTGCAGATGGGCTGGCACAGATCTGGATCACACACCTGGACCTCAGGTTCTCCCAGCTGGCTAGCAGAGCATGCAGGCTTGCCCTGTCTTTTTACAATTAGGCAACCTGTGTTCTTCTCAAATTTTGTGGAACCTTCTTACCACATAATAATGGGGGAGATTCAATTATAGGAGGGGCTGTTGTAAGGAATAAAGCATGGCTGCCTGGTGCCTTGCAGGTGGTCATAACCAGTAGCTTAGGTGATTAATGATGGGGGCCTTTCCAACCCTACAACCCTGCTCAGCATCAGGCCAGGCTTCCTGTGCGTCTCCCCCATTTCCCAGGACACTGCATTTTTACTTGTCTCCCCAGGTGAAGATTCTCAGGCAGAGAAAAGCTTGAGAACTTGTCCTGGAGGGCCTCTCTTATGTAATGTTTGAGAACTTTATCCACTGGTCTAGCAGTGGTCCCCAGTCACCATGCGCCCTGACAGACACAAAGACATGGGTCACTCCATCTTTGCCCCTGAGCTCTTTCCTGTGGCTCTATCCAACGTTTAAGTGGCCACATACCTGATATTTTTAGAGAGAGGAGGCTTTGTGCCTTTGGACATTTTATTTGCAAGAGCCACTGAATTAGACATTATCAAATATATACTTACAATAATAATCATAAAAATAACTACTACTAATTATTATATTTTTTTAGGGCCACACCCACTGCATATGGAAGTTCCCAGGCTAGGGGTTGAGTCAGAGTACAGCTGCCAGTCTACACCACAGCCATAGCAATGCCAGATCCGAGCACCATCTGCAACCTACACCACAGCTCATAGCAATGCCAGATCCTTAACCTACTGAGTGAGGCCAGGGATCAAACCTCATGGTTCCTAGTTGGATTCGTTTCTGCTGAGCCACAATGGGAACTCTTAACTATTACTAATTGAGCACTTAATACATGCTGGATATTATTCTAAGACCTTGATATGTATTAATGGAACATGGTTCCTAGTTGGATTCGTTTCCCCTGAGCCACGACAGGAACTCTTAACTACTACTAATAGACTGCTTAATACATGCCAGATATTATTCTAAGAACTTTATATGTATTAATGGAACTAATCCTTACAACCACTCTGGGAGGTCTTCACTATTGTTTACCTCATTATGCTCAGAGGGGTTAAATCATCTGCCCAAGTTCAAACCACTAGTAAGTGGCCCAGCTGGGATTTGAACTCAGGCCCCTGTGTTCCTAACTTAATTCACTCTACAAAGACATCCTGCATAAAATAGTCAACTTGGCCAAGGCGACTTCCTGCCAGAGCCTGGTTAACTGGCCTGGGGCCAGCCCTGAGCAAATTCAAGCAGCAGGGACCCTGCGGTGGCCTGCCCAGGGGCCATGTGGGTGGAGACCTGCATGTTTTCACCATCAGCCAGTGTTGGTACCTAAATTGCAGGGTGCTTTGTTGAGGCAGCACATTATAAGCTAATCAGATCAATGCAGAAAAAGCAAATTACCTGTAATTAGAGATGATTAGTAAAATAGCCAGATTATGCCCATATAAAATAATGTCTAATGCAGGGCCCGTGGCCAGGGCAGAAGCTACAGCTTCCTCAGGGACAGTAGGCTCTGGGCCTGCTCCAGCCTGTCCGCCGGTCCCCAGGGATTCCCCTCCCCCGCTGCCCTCCCAGGTGGCTCTTACCCACAGTCGCTGTCAGCCCGGTGGCGAAGGAGTTCTGGTGCAGCAGGTGCAGGAAGGATGTTTTGCCCACGTTCGAGTCTCCCAGGAAGATGACATGGAAGATGTAATCAGGGTTGGCCAAAGGCTCACTGGCTGTGCGGTCCCCCGGGGATGGAGTTGGCCCAGGGCCTCCGGGGTCCGTTTCCAGATCTTCAGGTGTGTTCTCTGCCCGTGGCTCCCTGGACTGAGCAGGGCCTTGTTCTTCTTCTGCATGAGCGGTTGCAGGTTGGGGCCTGGGTGGGACTTCCAGCTCGGCCCTGGTGGAGAGGGTGTGCGTGGGCTCCTGGCGCCCTGCTCCATCGCCAGGCTGCATCCCCACAGGAGGAGAGGCCCCCGAGGGAGATGGTTTTCCAGGAGTTGGGGCTTCCACTTCCGCCTGAGCCTGTGCTCTGTCACGTGGGACGGGAGCAGGCAGGAGATCCTGCTGAGGGGGCTCTGAACCCGCAGTTTTCAGGCCATGAGGCTCAAGGGACATCCCTGATTTGAGCTCCTGCCCTGCCTGCTCCACTGCTTTCCTTTCCTCAGCCCTAGGCTCTGCTTTCAGACTCTGGTGGGGGAGGGCAGGTAGCCCTTCTGGCCCAAGGACGTGGCCATGAGCTTCTTGTAAACCCCCAGGACGACCCCCCTGTGCATCTGGGCTCAGCTTGTCCTGCTCTGACCCCTCTGTGGGAGCTGGACCCCCTAGCTCCTGGCCCCAGGAGGGCTCAGCCAGCCCTGCTGTGAGGGTTCCAACTTCTGGGAACCCCAGGCCTGGCTCAGAGCCAGTGGCTGGTGGTTCCAGGGCGAGGGCCTCCCTCTGCCCTGGCAGCTTGGCTGGGACAGGCCCAGACCCGGGGCCCTCATGGTCTGTGTCTGGGGTCTGGAACAGTTCACTGGGCCCAGCTGGGGCCTGCAGAGGTGGAGAGGTCACGTGAGGAGGGGACTCATCTCCCAAAGGAACGAGCACTTTAAGCGCAGCTGCCACCAGGCCTCCTGACTCCCCAGCCAGGGTCCCTGGGAGACCCCAGCGGAAGTGGACCCCGGGGCCAGGCCCTGGCTCCTCCTGAGGGGCCAGGCTGGGGGCCTCTCCAGGCTGCTCTGGGCTGATGCCCAGCCCATCTGTGTCCACTCCTTTCTCCTCCTTGACCCCGGAAGTCACCCCAGGGGGGCTCTTTGGAACCCCATTTGGATCTGAAGATGGCTCCTGACCAAAGAGAAAAGCATGTGGCTCCGAGACAGAGATTGGCCTGACCACTCGGGGTGTCTGGGGGCCCGAGAGGGCTCTTGGGGTTGGGGGTGGGCTCCAGGAGAGCTGCAGGGCTTTGTATGCGGTGCTGCCAAAGCTGTCCAGGAGCTGGTGCCAGTCATCGTTGTCCCCAAACAGTCCGGGCAGGGGAGTCTCCTCAGAGGAGACTGCCTGAGAGTCTGGAGCCTTCTCCTCACCTGCTCTGGGGACTCTAGAAAGGGCATGGGAAGCTAAGGTCAGGGGAGGGGCAGGTGGCGGTCACGCCAGTCCTGCCTACATCCCTTACCATCTGGTGTGCGCCTCACAGCTAGGCCTCCCTCCCGTGTCTTCCCTCAGGCCATCTGTCCTTCTCAGCTGGCAGCACACCTGGCTCCTCCCCCTCATCCAATCCCGCTCATCCTTCAAGGCCTGCATGAAACTCCACTGCCTCCAGGAAGTCTTCCATACCATTCTGGCCCATCCCACTCCTCTGACCTGTAACAAGTACAGTGAGTGCCTCTGCCAAGGATCTAGCACTGCACTAGCCCTTGTGTGTGTGTGTGTGTGTGTGTGTGTGTGTGTGAGAATCCCAGTTGTGTGACTCATCTGTGACATGTGCCTGGGCACATGACTTTGCCCTCTCTGCTTCCTGGTTTGAGAAAAGCACATGACAGTCCCAGCCTGGCAGGGCTATGGGGGTGCTGAAGGAGGGAGTGTGTTCTGGGTGTTTTGGATACTGACCAGAGCCTCAGAGAACTAACTCAGAGCCCCTCCTCTCTCCCAGGAAGCCCCTGGTCTCCAGCCCAGCCCAGGGAGGGGGCAGCTACTTGCCTGGGTTCCTCCTCCATCTGCCAGGACACGCACCCCCTGGCAGCATTCAGGTGCCCCCTGGTCACCTGCAGCTGCCCCCGCACCTCCTCCAGCCGCCCAGCCAGGTCCCGCTCGGCCTCCCGCAGCTGCTGGTTCTCGGAGCTGGCCTCCTGGTGTGTGCTGTTCAGGTGGTCGAGCTGGGCCTCCAGCTGCAGGAGGTGGAAGGGGACGGGGACAGAAGCCCAGTTGCCCCCCAGGGGAGCAAACAGCCTCTCCAGACTATTGTGGGGCTCCACTCCAGACTCCTAGAGACCCAGCTTAAAACATGAGCGGGGTGCTGTTAACCCTCATTGGCCTAATTAGCTCCATTACCTGCTACCCAGGAGAGATACCGAATGGTTGGGATGGGGAAGAGAGAGGAAACCACGGAAGAAACACAAGGGCCTGAGGCGTAAATGGAACCACTCCCTCTTCCACTCAAAGCTCTGCAGTGGCTGCTGTCTCTGAGCCCCATCTGGTCACCAAGGAGCACCTGATCCAACAACAGGTCACATGACTGGGAGATGGAGGGTTGCTTGACCACACCAATGGATGGCAAAGGTCTCACAGTAGCCTCCAGGGCCCTGCAGCCTCCCCCACCCCACCCCTGTTACATGTCTGACCTCGCCTCCCATTGCTTCCTTCCCCAGTCTGCTCCAGCCCACAGGTCTCCTTTCTGGTCCTTGAACCTTCGCAGTGCACCATGCCCACCTCAGGGCCTTTGCATATACTGTTCCCTCTGCCCCCACTGCTCTTCCCCCAGATACCACATGGCCACCCCTCATCTCCTTCAGGTCTTTCCTCCAAAGTCATCACCTTAGTGAGGCCTTTCTTGACTCCCCTACCAAAACTCTTCTGTCCCCTGCCCTGCTTTGCTTTATTCTCCTCAGCATTCACTATCTAACATGTTCTGGATCTTACTGGCTTATTTGGTCTATCATCTATCTCCCTGACTGGACAGTATCTCCACGGGCAGGAATTCTTTGTGTCTATCATGTTCCTCAGAACCGAGAGTGGTGCTTGGCACATTGTGGGTGTGCCCTCAATAGCTGTTGGGTGAAGGTATGCATAGCCCTGGGGGAGAGGCTTCACATCCACAGGGGACAGGACAAAATGGTCCCATGTGGAAAGTCCAGCCTCCTCCCCTGGCAGAAAGGGCCTTCCTCAGGTGCCAAGGAGCCGCTGCCACAGAGCCACCTGGGAAATCAACCCGTGTCAGGAGGGTGAGACCAGGTGGCAGGAATTGCCAAGGCAATGGTGGGGGGAGGGGGCCTGGGAACCTGGTCCAATGCTGAAGGGATGCTGGTTGTCCTGGTTACAGCAGAGGGTGATTTTACTCAAGTCTGGTTTGGAAGTTAAGGAAGGAAGCAACAGTCAGGATCTCAGACCCAAAGGCGTAGGCACGAGGCCAACTGGAAGCAACTAGAGCTTACGGGACCTGGGGAGTCAGGGCAGCAAGTATTCTGACCAGGAAGCTAGGTCAGGTTCAGAGACAGTAACAACTGTGATCGATAAAACACCTATGGTGCCAGGCTCCATCTTAGGCCCTCAAATATAGTCTCTCCGTCACCTATTTAATCACGTATCTAATAATCTTGCCTTCTAAGGCAACAATTTTTTAAATTTATTTTTATTTATTTTATTTTACTTGCTTTTTTAGGGCCATACCTGCAGCATATGGAAGTGCCCAGGCTAGGGGTTGAAATGGAGCTGCAGCTGCTGGCCTACGCCACAGCCACAGCAACGTGGGGTCTTAACCACAGCTGTGACCTACACCACAGCTCGAGGCAACACCGGATCTTTAACCTAGGGAGGCCAGGGATCGAACCCACATCCTCATGGATACTAGTCAGGTTCTCAACCCACTGAGCCACAACAAGAACCCCTAAAGCAAGAGTTCTGAGCTCCTTTTCTCTGATGAGGAAACAAAGGCTCAGAGAGGTTAAAAATCTTCCCACAGTCACTCAGCTGAAAATGGAACTAAGAGTTGAACACCACCCTGTCACCAAGCTTCTCCAGCATTGAGACTGTGTTTGCCCAGTGCTTTGCTGTTCAAAGTGCTTTCCAATTTATTACCTCATTTGATACAACAAGCCAGGGAGATGCAGGAGATGCGGCTATTCCCATTTTACAGATGGAGAAACTGAGGTCAAGACAAGCAAAGTTATTTCCTCAGATTGCATGGTTTATAGTTGAAATGGCAAGAATTTGAACTTGGACCTCTGACCTGTGTCCCAGTGCTTCCCTGCATTACTTGGCCTCATCTCAGCAAAGGGCTTGAGGCATCTCTTTCTGAAGCAGCTACTCTGACACGGGAGCCCAAGCAGCCCACTGAGTCCTCAGGAGATGGGTATCAGCGTCTGAGAAGCCTCAGAAATTGGGCTCTCGGGGAAGCCCTGCCACTCACCTCCTTTTGGCCCTCGGTCAGCCGCTGCACCTCACGCTCCTTGGCCTCCAGGACCTCCTGCATCTGGGAGCTGAGGGCCAGGTCCCGGGAGTGGCTCTGGGGAGCGGAGAGATCTCAGCCCCATGCTGCTGAGTCTCAGGCCCAGCTGGGTGGGACCAGCCCTTCTGGGCCCTTCACCTCCACCCAGGCCTAGGTTGCAGGGTCCAGGATCTCCCAGCCAGGAGGAGCCTCAGAGGGACAACTTCCCTGGCTCAGGCAGCAAGGAGTCTGAGGCCCAGAGAGCAGAAGTAGCTCTGGGGGACATGTGAGACCTGGCAGTGCCCCGGCTCATCACTCTCCCCACCCCCACCTCTCTGAGGAACCCCAGCTCTGCCCCACACTGGCCAGTCAGGGCTCCCTGCCCCGCCCCCACCCCCACCCTAGCAGAGAAATCTAGGGCTAAGGGAGGGGAGGGGCACCTCAGCCTGCAGCTGCTGCTTCTCCCACTGGATCTGCTGCTCCATCTCCTCATAGAGCTGCTGAACCTCTCGTTGGTGGTCAGAGTCCCTCCTGGAAGGGGTGGGAGGCGGGGCCAGGCAACCTGTCAGCACCTGGGGAACCCGCTGCTGGCAGGGGTGGGCTGGCCTGCCTTGGGGGTCTATCCTACTGCTCACCTCACTCCGCCAGTGGCCACTGGCCCCTGTCACCCTGAGAACAGTCACAATAACAGCTGTCTGTGAGTTCCCCTCATGGCTCAGCGGTAATGAGCTCAGACTAATGTCCTCGAGGATGTGGGTTCAAGCCCTGGCCCTGATCAGTGGATTAAAGATCCGGTGTTGCCCTGAGCTGCAGAGTAGGTCAAAGATGCAGCTCAGATCCAGCATTGCTGTGGCTGTGGCCAGCAGCTGCAGCTCTGAATTGACCCCTAGCCTGGGAACTTCCATATGCCTCAGGTGTGGCCCTAAAAAGAAAAAAAAGCACAGCTGTCTGACATGTATGCCCTTGACGTTGATCCTCTGATCCGACCACACTGACTTCTGTACCCATCATTAAGATGCTGGCAGCCAGGCCCAACTCACTTCCTCAGGGTCAGCTCTAGGACCTCCTTGTCAGCCTGGGTCTCCTGCAGGCGGCTGGTCATCTTGGCCAGAAAGCCCTCCAGGTTGTCTGCCAGCTGGGGCTCCTCCTGCCGCAGCTTCCGCCACAGCTGCCAGATCTCCTGCCTGGGAGGGGAACATAGCCAAGCTCAGACAGGAATAGGATCAGGAGGCAGGGGGAACCCCACTTTTTGGTTCTAATGGCAACACTCTGAGAGCCTTGGGCACCTGGGCCGCAAAGATCTGTCTACACTCTACAGTGGGAAATTCAAATGCCACCTTCTCCAGGAAACTTTCCCAGTTGTGCCCTTTCCCTTCACGAACCCTCACCACACTTTGTCTCTCTCTTGTTTGGCGATTAACTAAGGGGTGGAGGTGGTGGTGGTGGGGTGGGGGGAGGGAGGCGGAAACTTGGGAATCTGATGGCCCGGGGCTCCGATCCGCCTCCTCTCTTCTTCCAACTCTGTAGCTCTGTGACCTTTAGCAAGTCCCATGCCCCCTCTGGGCTTATTTGAAAAATGGCTGCTGGAGAAGGAGACACCCAGTGAAAGCACTGGCTTGGGACCTGGCACATGGATGGCGCTCGATGAATGCTGCTTTCACACGGATTTAATTAAGTCATGGAGACAGATGTCCCAGGGCTGAACCCAGGCCAAGCTGCCAAGTGGGTAAGTCACTCCCACCACACCCGCCCCGCCAGCCTGCACCCCAAGTCCCACCCTACCTGCCCCACAAACACCTGCCCCGCCCGGCGAGAGCCTGTCCTCACAGAACCCTGACGGGCAGGCAAATCTGGGAGAACTTGAGCTGATGAGATCTTTGCTGGTTCTAACACACCCAGTGGGATCTGGGGTGTGTGAAGGGGGCCTTTTTAGGCAGGGCCTCCCCTTCTCTAAGCATGAGTGAACCCCAAGAACCCAGAGCCTGATGTAGTTTGGAGGAGATGCCCTCCTGTCACCAAGCCTGCCCAAACCAGAGCATCACCATGCCTGAAATCACCCCATCAGGGGACCCTCTTTTGGGGGTTAAGAAAGGCATCCTGAGGGAGCTTTGTATTCTTAAGAATGAGTCCCCAAGGACACGGAGAAAGGGGGAGGGAGGGGGATGGACTGGGAGTTTGGGGTTTGTAGATGCAAACTGTTATATTTAGACTGGATAAGCAATGAGGTCCTGCTGTACAGCACAGGGAGCCATATCCAGTCTCTTGGGATAGAACGTGATGGAAGATAATACAAGAAAGGGAGTGCATGTATAAGTACGACTGGGTCACTTTGCTGTACAGCAGAAATGGACACAACACTGTAAATCAACTATATTTAATAAAAAAAAAATTAGGAGTTCCTATTGTGGCTCAGCGGGTTAGGAACCCAACTAGTATCCATGAGGATGTGGGTTCAATCCCTGGCCTTACTCAGTTGGTTAGGGATCTGGTGTTGCCATGAGCATCAGTGTAGGCTGGCAGCTGCAGCTCTGATTCAACTCCTAGCCTGGGAACCTCTATGTGCCTTTTTTTTTTTAATAAAAAAACTCAGAAAGAAGAATGTGAGTCCTCTTAGGGAGCTGATCCCTCAACTCGCTAATCCTTCTGAGGGAAGATCATGTAGGGCAGGACAGGAGGGAGGGGCTGGAGTGGGATGCACTGGTGGGTAGGCTTTCTCCACACATGGCTTTCTTTCCTCCCACAACTGGAGTTCCCTAGTGGCCTAGCAGTTAAGGATCCAGCATTGTCGTGGCTGTGGCTCGGATCACTGCTATGGTGCAGGTTCCGTCCCAGGTCACGGAACTTCCACATGCTTCAGGTGCAGCCAAAAACAAAAACATAAACAAAAAACAAAAAAACCCCACAACAGCTCTTTTTTTTTTCTTTTCTTTTCTTTTCTTTTTTCTTTCTAGGGCCGCACCTGTGGCATATGGAGGGTCCCAGGCTTGGGGTCCAATCAGAACTATAGCTGGCGGCCTACACCAAAGCCACAGCAATGCTGGATCTGAGCCACATCTACAACCTACACCATAGCTGCAGGAACCCTGGATCTTTAACCCACTGACCCAGGCCAGGGATTGAACCCACATTCGCATGGATACTAGTCAGGTTCTTAACCCGCTGAGCCTCAGTGGGAACTCCCTACAGCAGCTCTTATGAAACAGAGGTCAGAAGTTAGGCTACTTTCCTCTAGTGACACAGCTGACAAGTGGCAGAAGTGGCCAAACCAGGATTTGCACCCAGCTCTACAAGGCAGCTCCCGTGCCAGCCCTGTGTCCAGGCGCATCCTACCCCCATGGACTGGCAGTGCCTCCTCCCACACACGCCACGCTGGTCTTACTCAGGAAGTAAATGGCTGGCTCCCAGCTGCTCCATGAAGGCAATGAAGGCCTCCTTCTCCTCTGCATCGGCCTCCTGCAGTGCCGGGAAACTGGTGGCTACAGAACCTCGCTTAGAGGGCAGTGGCCTCCTTCTGTGCAGCCTGTATATGCTTGGGCTGGAGTCAAAGATGCTCTCTGTGGGGTGGGGGGCACACAGGGGAGCAGAGTGAGGCTGGGCTCAGTCCCCGGATCTCCCACCCTTGTCTTGCTCCAGCCCTTGAGGAAATGGTTCTGTCTGTGTCAGTTACATTTACACTGAGCCATGGTCATACACCCTTCACGTCAACCTTGGGAGTCTCCATTTTACAGATGAACATCTGAGGCCCGGGGAGGCCAAAGGACTTGCTGGAAATCACACAGCAGCTCCATGGTGATCAACACATTGTTTTCGCTCAGTCAAGGGATATTTATTGAGCATCTACTATGTGCTGGGTACAAAATTAGCCAAAATCCCTGTTCTGGTGGAGCTGACATTCTACAAATGCTGAAAAGAACACATTTTTTTAGGAGTTTCCAGCCTGGCACAGTGGGTTAAGGGTCTCGTGTTGCCACAGCTGCAGCTTAGGTTGAAACTAGGGCTCGGAACTAATTCCTGGCCTGGGAACTACATATGCTTTGGTGTGGCCAAAAGAGAAAAAAGAAAAAAGAAAAAAAACACACACACACATTTTTTAAAAAAAGTAAACTTTCCAAGGGAGCTAAAGGAATAAACAGATTAACATCTATTGAGAGACTGAAAAGTGTCTACTTTCGAGGGAATAGTCAGGAGGGTCTTGAGGAAGTGACACTGAAACTGAGGTGGGAATAAGAAGGAGCAAGCCACATGGGTTTCTAGGTAAGCGTAGTCCAGGCAGAGAGAATAGCACATGCAAAAGCCCTAAGGAAGGAGCCAGATTGGTGTGGGGTGAGCCCACGAGGTTGGCAGGGTCTGGATGGTGCTGACCTGTGGGTCCTGGGAAGGGGTTTGAATTTTGTTCCATTGGTCTTGGGAAGCCCCTGGTCTATGGGCACGGTTGGGTACAGATGTGACGATGGCCTCTTGAGTTTGCATGGACAGTGGTCCTTCTGCCCCATTCCCACACCTTGACTCCAGACCCTCATCCCCCACTCCCAGCTTCTCAACCTCCAGACCCAGAGCAACCACCTCCCAGGAGGGCCCCCATCTATAAATGCAGAATCCTGGCCTCCCTTTCTGTCATCCCCCAAACTCTTGAAGACTCAGCAGACCTGAGAACTCCAGGAGGCTTTGCGGACATGAAAGGCTGAATGGTGCTTTTTAGAGTCTCTGCAACAACACCACACCTTCAATTCCTGGGCCCTTCCCCCATCTGGCTCAGAGGCAGTTGTATGAGTCTCTGGCCTTGGTCTCTTGAGGTCCTTTGGGGCCTCTCTTGAGTGGTGGGTGTTGGAGCAGCCCTGACCAGTCGGGGCTGAAGACCTGGGAAGCCCCCACCATTAGTATCATCCTCTTCTGCTCCCTGGGCCTCAATTTCCTTTAACCAAAGCCAGAATGTGACCTTCCTCAGGCAGAAACAAGGCCTGATATCTCCAGATCAGGAGGTGCTCAACCTCTGGCTCAAGGAGAAGACATTCGCTGCAGAGAGGACAAGGGAGGCATTAGAAAGCAAGCCTGGAAGCCTCCCCCTCTGCTCAGGGGAGCCCCTAGCCCATGAACTGCTCTCGCTGGTGGAAAGAAAGTGAGCCAGTCTCCTGGGCTGGAGTCTTAAGGTCCAACTCTGCCTCAAACCAACTGCCTTCCCACCCAAGCTTAGTGCTTCATCTCCACAGTAATTTGTATTATTATTCACGCCCAGAACTGATCTCAGCGGGGTGGGGGTTTTGCGGGGGTCCTGCAGTTGGCAGTGTGTCACTGTGGCCTCTCCCCAGAGGCCCTCCCAGGACCAAGACACATACTGAGCCCAGAGCTGAATTCTTCGAGGGAGAGGCGTCCTTTCCGTTCCACATCCACCCAGTCAAAGATCATCTCCGGCTCCTCTTCACTGCCCAGGAAGCTGAACTTGGCCACCTGCGAAGAAGAGGTAAGCTGGCTGCCGTTCCCATTGGGGAAGGCTCTGGGCCACCTTCAAAGAAGGAGTGGTGGCAGTTCCTACTGTGGCTCAGCAGAAACGAATCTGACTAGCATCCATGAGGATGAGGGTTTAATCCCTGGCCTCACTTGGTGGCTTAAGGATCTGGCGTTGCTGTGAGCTGTGGTGTAGGTCGCAGATGCAGCTCGGATGGGGTGTTGGCTGTGGCTGAGGCGTAGGCGAGCAGCTACAGCTTCGATTTGATCCCTAGCCCGGGAACCTCCATATGCCACGGGTACATCCCTAAAAAGAAAAAAAAAAAAAAAGATGTTTTTATTTTTAGCCCCTCTCACTTCCCCTCTCTCCAGTTTTGGGGTCCTCTCCCAACCTGACCTCAAGGCCTAACCCTCAAGGCTCCTGGACCCCATTCTAGACAGCCCTCTCAGCAGAGCCTCGAACACCTCCACACTTTGCCCTTGCTCTTTCCAGCACCAAAACTTATCTGTCCTGAATCTCAGCCCTTTAGGACCCAAATAAAAGACAGTAGCCATTGCTCCCCAGATGTGCTAATCAGTATTCAAATATTACCTGGAAGTTGAAAATAAGTCCCATAGGTGGTATGGAGTCCACCCAAGGATCTTCTAGATTCTAGGAACATACACAGATTTATCTCGTGGGACTGATTAAAGGTCCTAGACCAACAGAAGTCACGTGTTAACATGTAGGTTTCTGTCCGGGAGAGATGTAAATATAACTTTTGTCTGATGGAACGGATAACCCCAAAGATGTATGGCCTGTTGTACATTAACCAGCTTTTTTCTTTTTTTCTTTTTCTTTTCAGGGTGGCACCGATAGCATATGGAAGTACCCAGGCTAGGGGTCAAATCGGAGCTGTAGCTGCCAGCCACAGCCACAGCAACACCAGATCCGAGCTGCATCTGTGACCTACGCCGAGGTTTGCAGCAACGCCACATCCTTAACCCACTGACGAAGCCAGGGATCGACCCCATATCCTCATGGGTACTAGTCAGATTCTTAACCCACTGAGTCACAACAGGAACTCCTAATCAGCTTTTTGACATCTAACTCAGCCATCTAATTTTGTTTGTTTGTTAAATTACTCAGCTTTCAACCCTTTTTATAACATCTCTCATTAATGAATGCGTTAAATAAAATCTTTGACATAGTTTCACTTTATTTTTGCTCCAGGGTCATGATTTTACCTTTTTGGAAATTCTACTTAAATTCTGGCATTTCCATGGGGAGGCCCCAGTGGACTTGGTGGATAGAACAGAGTAAGGGGCACTGCTAGAAAAGAGCCCTAATGGACCTCAGGCGCTTTTTTTCTTGGCTCTTGAAGGGAATCCCAAGTGTAATAGGACTTTAAGTTTGCTGATTCTGTTTCTCTTTGTATTTTTGTTTTTGCCGACTTCCTGGTTCTGGTTTTGGTGGCAGCCACCAGGGGGAATTCCACTGTATGGATGACCTTTCGGTGATCCCCGTGGGACGAGTGATGGAGACCTAGTGTCTGTCTCTTGAGAGAGACAACAGAAAATCTGGTTTGCTAATCTTTTGTTGGTGATGGTGTGTTTGTTTTTCTATGTGTGGCCTCAAATCGGTTAAGAATTTTGTGCCCACAGGGAAGGAGAACAGCCCTTTGAAATCTGGACTAGAGAGTTTTTGTGTTTCTATGTTTACTTTTGACCTGGGGCTGGAGTTGTAGAAATGAAGCCAGATGGCTCTTTGTGTCTGTAATTCAGAAAGGCCCTTAACTCTTACTGTGGGTGCGAATAATTTTTTACATCTGGCTATTAATAACTTAGAGCACTGTATCTCCTGCAAGGGTTCTGTGTGGATCGATTTGTAGAGACAAGTAAGAGCTTATATAAATCTAATGGCCCTCAAAGTCACAGAAAATAAACTGAACTTCTAATGCTTTAAATATGTTGGGCTTAAAAAAAATAACTTGCTATGGTGCAGCAGGATAAGGACCCAGCATTATAGGATCTCGGTGGCGGTACAGGTTCGATCCCTAGCTTGGGAACTTCCATATGCCATGGGTACAGCCCAAAAGAAAAAATTCCTCTTATAAGAAATTGCTAGCTCAGAAAACTTCTAAGAAGCTAAGTTCAGAAAGTTAAAGTGACTCTTCGAACAAATTAGGTTAGCTTAATTATTTTGGTTTACAAAAGATAAATAATACTTATCTGTATCTTCTCTGCCTTATATTAAATATAATACAAGTATACATTCTGTTTTTCATAAGATCTGGATTTGTTTTTTGTGAAGGAACTGGTTAACGTGAATTTTCTACTCTTCTCATTTTTTCTTTTAACAACTTTTATTTTTTCCATTATAGTTGGCTTTACTCTTCTCATTTTTTTACTTTTCAAATAAACCAACATTTTTTACATAATGTTGAAGATTATAAAAATGTAAATTTATGTTCAACTCAGTTGATTCATTATTCTAACAAATTTTATATCAACGTACTTATATATATTTTTTTGTCTTTTGTCTTTTTGTTGTTGTTGTTGTTGTTGTTATTGTTGCTATTTCTTGGGCCGCTCCCGCGGCATATGGAGGTTCCCAGGCTAGGGGTCCAATCAGAGCTGTAGCCACCGGCCTACGCCAGAGCCACAGCAACGCGGGATCCAAGCCGCGTCTGCAACCTACACCACAGCTCACGGCAACGCCGGATCGTTAACCCACTGAGCAAGGGCAGGGACCGAACCCGCAACCTCATGGTTCCCAGTCGGATTCGTTAACCACTGCGCCACGACGGGAACTCCAGTACTTATATTTTGTAGTGTTCCCCCCCCCCTTTTTTTTTTACTTTTTAGGGCCACACTCATGGCATATGGAAGTTCCCAGGCCAGGGATCAAATCGGAGCTTACAGTTGCCTGCCAAAACCACAGCCACAGCCACAGCCACAGCCACAGCAACGCGGGATCTGAGCTGCATCTTCGACCTACACTGCAGCCCGTGGCAACGCCGGATCCTTAACCCACTGAGTGGGGCCAGAGATCAAACCTGTGTCCTCATAGATACTAAGTCGTGTTTGCTACCACTGAACCATGAAAGAACTCCTGCTGAATCCAGTTTTAAAAATGGCTAATGTCCAACAGGCCATAAGTCTTTGAGGTTATCTGTTCTACTAGACAAAAATTATTTTCCCCTCTCCTATAAGTTAACAAGTAACTTCAGTAAGTCTGGGACTTTTAATGAAAGGTAAGCAATGAGATGAACTTATCCTAACACTCTCCTGTCAAATTGCCTATAAGTATCCCAGCTTCTCATATGCTCTTTGAACCTATCATAACATCTTTACTGGTTCCCTCATTCATTAATAATAATGGTGAATTTTACATTTACTCAAAGGTCTTTTTTTTGCCAATTTGAAAATTATATTTTAACATCAGCCATTTGTACCTTTTTGTGGCCCTGAGAGTGGAGTATAAGAAGGGTCAGTTTTGATGGGGGAAGAACAGTCTGGAGCACAGAGCAGTAGCGGGAGGAGATAGCAGGCCCAGTGAGACTCTAGTAACCCACACAGGACCCTTTGCATAAAATAAAGAGAAATAAAAGCATCAACCAATCTTGGAGTTCCCATTGTAGTTCAGCAGGTTAAGAACCTGACATAGTGTCCATGACGATGTGGGTTCGATCCCTGGCCTTGCTCAGTGGGTTAAGGATCCAGCATTGCCATGAACTGTGGTGTAGGTCACAGATTCAGCTTGGATCTGGTCTTGCTGTGGCTGTGGCATAGGCTGGCAGCTGCAGCTCCAATTCGACCCCTGGCCTGGGAACCTCCATAGGCTGTAGGTGCAGCCTTAAAAAAATAAAAATAAAAAATATCAACCAGTCTTAATCTAGGCCACATCTAAGACTCCTTATTGGCACAACCTTGGCTGATCTTCTCTCATAATTTATAGACATTGACATGGTTTGATTTTCAGAGCCCTGACTGCTCCCCAAGATAAAATTCCCTGTTCCGTGGGCCTAAGATTATACCATTTGCAAATTACTTCTTCAGTTTAAAACCTTTCTTTTGTTAAAATGCAAATGTTTCTAGAAGAGAATAAGGCAAAAAGCCTTATCAGTCATTTACATGTTCCTATAAACAAGTTCCTAGCCTTTACTGAGAGCAAACTTGAAATGAGAGAAATGGGAACGATCAGGCCTTCGTGGGATGAGAAGTCTTAGGAGGCTGTAGAAAAGGGACTCAGGGCGTGGGATGGGGACTTGGACTCACCGCCAGGTCCTCTCGAGTGACAAAGCCTCTGTCCTTGGCACCACAATTCTGGAAGAAGCTCTGCAGTTCTGCAGCTGATTGGGAGGACCAGGACCCTGGCTCTGGGGCCACAGAAGAGTCCTGGCCATCAGCCGTCTCTCGCATCTGTCGCCGCCGGCTAGAGCCCAGCTTCCGGCCCTTTCGAAGCACTCTCTGTTCATTCTCCATGGTGCTTGTGCCTGGGGACAGAGGAGAAGTGAGGGGGCCCTGGGCTGCTGGACACAGTCACTGCTCAAAACTCTCCCGTGACTCCCCATCATTCCTGGAGGAAATCTACCGTGGCTACGAAGCCCTGACTGACCCAACCTGCTCTGGCCTCTCTGGCCTCATCACCACCCCCACCTGATGGCCTCTAGCACATCCTACTCAAAGGCTTTGCCCTTTCTGGTCCCTCTGCCTGGGATGCTCTTCCCTAACCATGCTCTCTCTCCTTCACTTCTCTTCTCAAATGTCAAAAGGCTTGACTTCTCTGGACTTTATAGGTTCTTGTTTCGTTTTTGTTTGGTTTTGGTGGCAAAAAAATTTCCCAGGTCAGGTACTGAACCCCTGCCACAGCAGCAACTGGAGCCACAGCAGTGGCAATGCTGGATCCTTAAGCTGCTGAGCCACCAGGGAGCTCCATAGCTTCTATTTTGTGACTTTGGGGTGGTTACACAGGGTAGTTCAGGATCTCACCGTCTCAAGGGCTGGAAGCAGCATGCTGAGCCCTCTCTCCTGCTGCTCCTTCAACTCCTCTCCTCACATCTCACCTTCCGGGAGGGGCTCTCCCTCCCAGCCTCCCCTCATCTTCCTCCCTCTCTCGGCCTCACCCGGCCCCTGCTCTCTTTTCCCTCCTCAACAACATTTCTCTACTCCTTCAACATATGTGCCAGGGAATCAGTAGCTCCCCCCACATCACTCTTATGGCCTTTCCAGACAGGCTCCTCCTTCACTCCCTCACCTCCACACCCCATCAAGGCACCCCGAAGGTCTACATGCCGTCCTCAGAGCTCCGGTTTTCCTCCCACACTTGCTCCCATGGTCCCAGACCTCCCTGATTCTCCTGCCTAGCTGACACCTCTTCCTCCCTCACCTGAGAGGCTGCCTCCTCCACCCTTGTACGTCAAGCAAGGTTCATGCCCCTTTAACCATGGCCCCATGATGTTCTGGGCTCCCCTCATATGAATGTCACTCAGTGCCTCAGTCCACACTGCTCCCAGCTGCCTAGCACATAGCAGGTACTCAAGTAAGCATTGTCCAATTCATTAAATGGGGTCCTTTCACCTGTCTTGGAAGGTCTTAGGACAATCAATTGATAGGGATGTTGATGGGTAAGAATTTGTCCAGGCGAGGCCTCAGGGCAGGAGAGGGAGGCTGGAGTCTGGAAGGAGCACAGTCTGGTCCTGCCCTCTAGAGGCAAATAAGTCTGAGGCACATAAAGCTGTACAGGGTGCGAGGGGCTTGATGTGCACACAGGCAGCTTCCTGTGAGCGGTGGGATTTGAGCCAAGCCATGAAGGAGGTAGGTAGGATGGAGAAGCAGGGAACAGGATGTACAAAGGAACTGGGCAGCAGAAAGACCACGCCCACTCTGGGCTTTCTCTGTTGGGGTCAAAGGTCACAGACAGGCTGAGTGGAGGGATCAGGAGGCTCTGCTTCAGGGGTAAGGGGCTGAAGCCATTGCTCTAGCCTCCCCTTGGGCAAGTTCCTTTACCCAAGTTGCACAGGACTTGAATGAAGCAATTCCTCACCCTTGGGGAGGCCTCAGACTTTAAAGTGAAGTAGAGTTTTTCTCTGTCTCCCCAGCAGTCATTGCCTCTCTCCCTTCCTGTCTGTTTTTGCTTTCCATCTGCTTCTCTCCATCTCTCTCTCTGTCTCTCTCAGAGCCTTCAGAGCCTGCCTCAGATGCAGTTGTAAGCTTGTAGATGTAAAACCAAGGTGTGTGCTAGAGCCACACTTTAGGGGCTTGCAAGAGCCAATTGTGTATCTCGCTTCCCAACGCAGTGGCTTGGGATCAGCCACTATGGAAGTATTTACACCATGGGAATTTGCAAGCGCTACAAATTAGGGTGTTCCTCCCCCCAAAGAACAGTTATCAGCACATCTCTTCTGCCCCAAATTCTTCCCAAGATCTAGCATGCGTGTAAGGACAACAGTTTACTGAGCACCAGCTGAATGCTGGCATGGTGGAAAGTGGGTCTGCCATGATGTCTATAGTTTCATTAGGAGAATTGGGCAAGGCACCCCTTTATCCTGGCAGACCCAGCCTGGTGCCAGGGCCCTTGGTTTGGCAAGTGGCTTGTTGGCTGGATTCTAGTCCCCATTCACCCCTTGACCAAGCACCCTTGTGTAGGACACAACCTACATACAAGCGGAGCCCCTGACTTCCTAGACACAGGTGGGCTAACTCCTGGTCCCCCTGAAGGTGTCCCCACAGCCTCCTGTCGAGAAGGCACACACTTAATTACAGCACAGTATGGAAGGAGCAGCAAACCTGTCTGCCAGTTACTATGAAAGGACTGCAAAAGGAACAGCTCACTTGCCAGCACCAATCAGAGAGGGCTTCATGGGGGAGGTGACATGATTTAGCAGTGACTTCTAGAGCAAGAGAGATCAGACCCTGGATCCCTTCATGGTTCCAGTCTTACCGTGGGCCTGTGTGGGACCCTCAGCTCCTCACTGCCTCCTCTGCTGACTCACAGTGTCCCTTAGCATGTGGGATATTCTGCTAGACAACTGAGTAGACTTAAAAAATGTTAATGTCAAGGAGTTCCTGTTGTGGCTCCGTGGGTTAAGAACCCAATAGTCTATGAGGATGCGTGTTCAATCCCTGGCCTCACTCAGTGGGTTAAGGACACGCCATTGCCATGAGCTGTGGTGTAGGTCACAGATGGAGCTCGGATCTGGTGTTGCTGTGGCTGTGGTGTAGGAGATGCAACTCCCATTCGACCCATAGCCCAGGAACTTCCATATGCCGCAGGTACGGCTGTAAAAAGACAGAAAAAAAGTTAATGTCATGAAAGAAAAAATAAGGCAGAGGGATTGTTCTATATTCAAGAGAATAAGGATAAATGACACCTACATATAGTAAGTGATTGTTAATTGAATTCTCCTTCAGAAAAAAAAAAATAGTAGGAATAAGGGACTTTAGGGGCCAGCTGGGAAAATCTGAATGGGAACTTTAGATGATATTCGCTGAGCAATGTGAAATTTCTTAGGTGTGATACAAATATTTAGATCATGTAGGAGAATCTCCTTGTCTTTAAGGGATCTGTGCTGGAGTGTATACTGTCTGCATTTTACTTTCAAATGATCATGTGTAAATACATAAGCAAACTAACAGGAAATAAGTGTGTGTTTGTGTGCATGTGCGTGTGTGTGTGTGTGTGTGTGTGTCTGGGGAGAGTAAATGAGGCAAATTGTTAGCCATCTGTCCAATAGCATTCCTTGTACTATTTGCTCAACTCTTGTACATTGAAAGTTTTCTTAGTGAAAAGCAGCAGGGATTGGGGGAAAAGCCAAGAATAAGACTCCAAAGATTAGAATAGAGACTCCCTTACATGCATCTAACTTCTAACTGTCCTTCTGCCTGTACGTATCTCCCATTCCCACCTTCAAGTCTCGCCTGGAAACAGTGACAAGATACCCACCCCTCCTTGAGCCACATCGATCCCCACCCAGAGGCCACCATCCAGCCCTCCTCATCATCCCCCTAAGAGGGGATCCCCTCCCTCCATGACCCCACCACCCTAAGGGCTGGGCTGAGGGTCTTGAGTGTTATAATCAAAGAAATATATCAAACTATAGCTTAGAGGTCTTCTTATTTATATTCAAACAGAGCTTCCTCAATTCTTTTTTTTTTTAACACTACATAGGATTCTGCTTTATGTAGATGTGGCATAATGTATCAAATTAGGCCCATGCAGGGAGAGGCAAGATAGGGGAAAGAATACAAATCACTAAGAATAAAATAAATAAGCTACAAGTGCATAGAGTAAAACAATGGAGTACAGCCAATATCTTGTGTGTTATAATCAAAGAAACACTCATTATGTGTCAGGACCAGAAAGGGGCTCATCTCACCATCTTGACCCATAAATGGGGAAAAGGAGGCCCAGGAGAGAAAGTGACTTCCAATTCCTGTGCTTCAGAGACAGTCAGACTCTGCCTCTCCCAGCCCTGCTAATCACAAGCTGTGCAATCTGGGGCAAGTCGCATAACATCTCTGAGCCTCAGTCTCCTCATTGGAACATGGCACTAACATCTACCACACAGGGTGCTCTGAGGATTAGAGGAGACCAAGCGGAAATGCCACGTCCCATTCCCAGCAGAGCCACCTCCCTTTCTGGCTTTACTTTCTCTTAGCACTTGTCACCTTCCTCGAATAGAGTCTTTTCATTCATTTATTTTGTAAAATTTGCATCTCCTCTAACTGAAATAGAGGTCTCATGTGACAAGGGAGTTTACTCTTTTGCCCACTGCTCAATTCCCAAAGCCTAGAACAGTGCCTCACATAGAGTCAGGCTCAGCAAATATTTGTTGAAACACAGCTTTGTGAAACACAGCTATGCCTGGTACACAGTGACCACGGGTAAAGGCAGCAATGACATGGACATGGTAAAATTGGATGAGGGTGAAAAGGGTGACATTCCATTTGAGCCTTATAAAAGCCGGGTGCTATACAGGTACAATTTAGCCCCATTCTACAGATGAGGAAACTGAGGGGAGGAAGATCCAAGAGGCAGAGACCTGCCCACGCTGTGATGTCAGAAGCAAACCTGGCACCAGATCCACTCTCCTGGTTTTCCAGGGGACAGATATGTCCTAAAGCCAATTCTAGGAGAGGTACCTCCTCTGTGGGCAGAGGCCCCTCTGTGGGTCACAGACAGCCAACGGAGCAGCTGTGATGGGACAGGGCTTCGAGCAGGAGAGAGCGGGCAGGCTCTGCTCTGGTGGTGAGACTTGGAAACTCAAGTTTCACATGTTCTTCCGTTGGCGCAGATATCAGACCGGACACAGCAAGATAAGATTCCCAGTGCGGAAGCTTCCATAACGGACGTCCACTGTGATGTGGGTGGCATGTCACTGTCAGGCTCCCACAAGTGAAGGGAGTTAGCATCCTGAAATAGTTCCCCTATGGCCACATCACAAGACACGGGACGCTCTTGACATCCCTGTCAGGGAGCTCCTAGTCGAAATGCACCCCATTTCCATCAGTCCCCTGGTGCCTGGTAAGAGAGCAGCACCTCTGGACACCTGGCCAATCGCCATGACGCCTCAGCCTTGCATCGGCCCCCTGCATCCATCAAGCCTTCTCACCCTGGAGGGCACTTGGCTCCCCCTCCTTGCCTGTCAGGAGGCCTGGGCACAAAGTCAGCAGAACCTGTGACCATCAGTCAGGGACAGCGGATTTGCCCCTCACAGCCTCATACCTTAAAGGCAGTCTGTGCCACCTTCCTGGACAGGTACGGCCAAACACAATGGGGACATCTTTCAGTCAGTCCTCACACGTGTGTGCACCCACACACACTCCTCAGCCAGCTCCCAATTGCTTAGCTATCACCCTCCCTCCCCCCTCCCCCACATCAGCTCCCTCATGGCCACTGGTGTGTGTGAAGGTCCCTGCCCCTGGCAGTCACTCAAAGCCTGCTAGCAGGGTGGCCCTCATCCGCGCCCCTCCTCTGCCACATTCCCTCATGGATCCTCGCCACCTCACACCAGGAACAGTGGGAACCACCCCCACCCTGGCCAGAAACACTCGTAGGTGAACCCCTGGGGCACCACCATCTCCCCCACTTCCTCGCCCAAGAAATCATATAAAGTTTGAGGCCAGGCATGAGATCAAATGAATCCCATTCTGAGGCGTCCCAGGAGCCAGTTCCCGCTGTAGGACTCAGTTCAGGGAGCAGGCGCCCTAGGCGTCACCTCAGGAAGTGGAGAGCCTTGTAAGAGGGGTGGGGGGTGGGGGGTCGGGGGGCAGGGACAGAAAGAATCACAGCAGGGCCTCGCCCAGCTCCAGCCTTCCCTCTCCAGGGGGCTGGGCAACTAGGTCTGCACTTCACTCTACCTAGTTCAATAATGGCCATAGTCGCCGAACCAAACTGTCCAGGTTGGTGGGTCTGAGAGACCCCCTCGTCCATTTACCCTCTCTCTTGACCCTACTCACGTTACAAAGAAACAAAGGCTCCAAGGAGCCAGGAGACTTGCCCAGGGTCACCCAGCCATTTAAGAGCAGGTTACCCACCCCCTTCTCCTGCCCAAGTGCCCGCCACTCAACCTGCAGAGAGCTCCAAATTCATGAGAAAAGAGGGCTTAGCCCTCTGCACCTCTTCCCCGGATCTGAGTGGGGACTGTGGCCACCTCCCCTTATTCTCACCCCTCCAAGGAAAAAAGGCGCTGCAACGATAGGGTGGCTCCCACCTCTCAGAGGCTCCAGTTGTGCACGCAGCCCGTTGCCTCGTGCCTCCTGGACCTGGTAATTAGGTGACCACTGCCCCCCAGGAGCCCAGGCGCTCTGGAACTGTTAACAGTCTTGCCTCTTGCTTAATCACTCTTTCCGTCCCCAACGAGCCAATCTCCTGTGCTCATCTAAGGGACTTCCTGTCGAAGTGACCACTGTTATCCTTACACAATCTTGCCTGGTGCTCCCAGGGCTCCCTTGCCCTACGACCGTGGAACTGGAGAAATCAGGAGCTGCTGGGGACACCCCTCTAAGCAGAGGCTCCAAAGGGTGATGTGGACAATTCAAGGTAACCCAGCTCTTTTTTTTTTTTTATTTCTTAAAGTTTTATTGAAGTATAGTTGGTCTACAATGTTGTGATCATTTCTGCTCTACAACAAAATGATTTGGTTATACAAGTACACACATCCATTCTCTCTCAGATTTATTTCCCACATAGATTATCACAGGATACTCAGTAGAATTCTCTGTGCTATACAGCAGGTTCCCATTGGCCAATCATTCCGTACAAGATCACCCAGCTTTTAGTGGTAAAGCCAGAACTTGGACCCAAGTATGTAATTGCCAAAGCAATGCTGTGTCTTATCCCTGCCAGAAAACAGATTGACACAGTTACGGCTAAAGCCGGGTGTCTGGTACACCATGCCTTACCTCAGGTCTTTGCCCTCAGACCACATTTTAGAATATGGGAGTAGGGAGTTGCCTTCATGGCTCAGCGGTTAACAAACCCAACTAGTATCCATGAGGATGCGGGTTCAATCCCTGGCCTTGCTCAGTGGGTTAAGGATCCCGCGTTGCCGCAAGCAGTGATGTAGTTCACAGATGTGGCTCAGATTTCGTGTTGCTATGGCTGTGATGTAGGCCAGCAGCTGTAGCTCTGATTAGACCCATAGCCTGGAAACCTCCATATGCCTTGGGTGCGGCCCTAAAAAGCAAAAAAAAAGAAAGAAAAAAATCATAAAATTATACGTTGTTTGTGGTTTGCTTCAACATAATCAAAGGATGGAGGGACTGGGTGGGGCATAGACGAAGTGAGAATGGCCCTGCCTATTCTGAGTACCATTGAAGCTGGGGAGGGTACCATTGGCTCCTTCCATTCCTCTCTCTAGTTTTGTGTATGTTTGAACAAATGCCAAAGGAAGTTATGGGATAACTTTAAAAATTGGAGTTCTCTGGTGGCCTAGCTAGTTGAGGATCTGGTGTTGTCACTGCTGTGGCTCAGGTCACTGCTGTGGCATGGGTTCGATCCCTAGCTGGGAAACTTCTGCATGCTCTGAGCATGGCTAATAATAATAATAATAATAACCTTGGGGCAGTCAAGGCATTTCCAGTGTATCACAAAGTATTAGAAGCCATAAAAGAAAAGACTGAGACAGTCCACTAGATATAAAATTTTAAAGAAAAAATAAAACCAATTGGCAGAAAAAAATAAAAATCATCATTGACAAATCAAAAGGCAAGAAACTGTGAACACATATTCACAAGCAGTGAAAATAAGCTAATTTCCTCCATATATCATGAGTCCCTGCAGATCTATGAAAAAATGATGCATTAGGGAAATTGGTATCATAGATGAATAAACAATTCATGGGGAAAATATCAATGGGTTTTAGATACATAAAAAATGTTTCTCTTCACTCATAGTAAAAGCAATTAAAAAAATAAAACTACCGGAGTTCCCGTCGTGGCGCAGTGGTTAACGAATCCGACTAGGAACCATGAGGTTGCGGGTTCGGTCCCTGCCCTTGCTCAGTGGGTTAACGATCCGGCGTTGCCGTGGGCTGTGGTGTAGGTTGCAGACGCGGCTCGGATCCCGCGTTGCTGTGGCTCTGGCGCAGGCCGGTGACTACAGCTCCGATTTGACCCCTAGCCTGGGAACCTCCATATGCGGCGGGAGCGGCCCAAGAAATAGCAACAACAACAACAACAACAACAACAACAAAAAAGACAAAAGACAAAAAAAAATAAAACTACCATGAGTTATCACTTTAAGTTTTCCAGTTGGTAAAACAAACAGAAAAAGTTGATAACACGCTGTATCGTAAAGGATAAAGGAAAACATTTTCACCAGTTGTTGATAAGAACATAAACTGCTACATATTTCATGAAAAGTAATGTAATAATATCTACCAACATTCAAAATGAAAAAGCTTTTTACTCAGCTATTTCACTTCTAGTCATTTGTCCTATAGGTGCAGTACAAAATCTTAATCTAAAAGGATGTTCATTACAGCACGGTCTGTAGCAGCAAAGGATTGGAAACAACCTAAATTTCCACCAACAGGAAACTAGTTAAATAAGTTCTGATATATCCATATGCTTTCCTATGCAGCTGTGAAGAAATGAGAAAGATCCAGGTAGACCGATAGGGAATGACCTTCAAAAGATCTTGTGGAGTGATAAAAGTAAGGTGCAGAACAGTGAATACAGCTTGCTTCCCATGAAGGAAAGCTGTATGTATGCAGATAAAATTTCTTTCATAAATGCACCTGCCCTCATAGATGTTTGTAAATGCATGGAATATTTCTGACAGAAGCTACCAGAAACTAGTTGCAGTTGGGCTGGAAAGGAGAAGTATTGGGATGGACAAAGAAGGCGATTTATGTTTCACTATCTATTTTGTACCGTCTTTAGATATTACCCATTCAAAAATAAATTTAAGAATAATTTGTACATATTCAAAGAGAGAATGATGAAGACGAGTGAATGTGATGAAGGAGATGTGGTTTAGGGTCTATTGGTGAAGGGTCTATGGAAATTATTTTATTTTTTTGCCTTTGTCTTTTTAGGGCCACACCCGCGGCACATGGATGTCCCCAGGCTAGGGGTCGAATCAGAGCTACAGCTGCCGGCCTACACCACAGCCACAGCAACACGACATCCAAGCCATGTCATCAACCTGCACCACAGCTCACGGCAATGGCAGATCCTGGACCCACTGAGCAAGGCCAGGAATCGAACCTGCATCCTCCTGGATACTAGTCAGGTTTATTAACAGCTGAGCAACAGTGGGAATTCCCTATGGGAATGATTTTATTATTTTGGCAACTTTTCTGTATGTTTGAAATTGTTTCAAGCCCAAAAGATTTCAAAATTAATAAATTTAATTTCTAAATAAATATACATCCTCACAACCAACCGTCATCTTTACTCCCTTCTTACCACTGAGAAATTTATACTCAGAGTTTCTATGGCTTTGCCGAGCTCAATAAAACATTCTCTTTATTTTGGCTACACTCACAGCATGCAGAAGTTCCCAGCCAGGGATCAAACCCATGCCACAGTAATGAAAACACGAGATCCTTAACCCACTGCCCCACCAGGAAACTCCAAAACATTTATTTTTTAAATTCAACAAATATGTATTGAGTGCCTGATATGAGCTAGCACTGAGGATACAAAAGTAAGAAAGAAAAAACTAGGGGAAAAGCCATATGTAACATAGTGTCTGGTAGCAATAGGAGCTATGAAGGAAAGTAAAGCAGAGGGACAGGATAGAACGGTGGGAGGTGTATTTTAGTTGAAGGTGGATGGTCAGGGGACACTTGTCTGAAGAAATGATATTGAAATAGAGTGTGTGAGGAAGATCTGGAAGAAGAATGGAGAGGGAACAGTGCATGCAAAGGCCCTGAGGCAGGAGCAAGCTTTGTGTACATGAGGAACAGTGAGGAGACTAAGGTGGTTGGAGCAGGTAATGGAAGGTAGAGTGAGATGAGTGCAACAGCAGGCTGTGTAAGGAGATGGGTTTTTTATTAGAAGTAAAACAGAAGCCATTTGGAGGATGATATGATCCAGCATAGGTTTTTTTGTTTGTTTCGTGGTT
Organism: Phacochoerus africanus; assembly: GCF_016906955.1. Classification (NCBI taxonomy): domain Eukaryota; kingdom Metazoa; phylum Chordata; class Mammalia; order Artiodactyla; family Suidae; genus Phacochoerus; species Phacochoerus africanus. Next base: position 33,589,583 of record NC_062552.1, on the reverse strand, counting down.
TGTTTGTTCTTTTGTTTTTTGTTTTTTGTTTTTTGTTTTTCTTTTTTGGCCACACCTGTGGCATGCAGAAGTTCCCGGGCCAGAGATCAAACCCACACCACAGCAGTGACAATATCAGATCCCTAATTCACTGTGCCACCAGGGAACTCCCAACATAGGGTTTTTTGTTTTTATTTTTGGTCTTTTTGTCTTTTCTAGGGCTGCACCCGCAGCATATTGAGGTTCCCAGGCTAGGGGTCTAAATGGAGCTGTAGTCACCGGCCTACACCAGAGCCACAGCAACTCAGGATCCGAGCTGCGTCTTCGACCTACACCACAGCTCACGGCAACACCAGATCCTTAACCCACTGAGAGAGGCCAGGGATCAAACCTGAAACCTCATGGTTCCTAATCGGATTCATTAACCACTGAGCCACAACGGGAACTCCCATAGGTTTTAAAAGGATCCTTGTTGGCTGTTTTCACTGTGGAAAATGGACCGTGGTAGGCAAAGGCAAAAACAGGGACGCCAGTGATGAGGCTGTTACAATAATAGAGATAAGTGATGGCCTGGACCAGGAGAGCGGCGGTGGAGGTGATGACGGGAATATTCCAAAAGAAGGGCCAGCGGTGTTTGCTGCTGGATTTGGGCAAATGTAACAAACACAGGACATTTTTTCTCCAGTGAGGGACTCTCTGTTTCTCTGAGGACAAAATGAATTTGGATTTTTAAGGCTGAGCCCCCAAGATCTCAAAGCATTCTGTTTATTTCCCCCCAACTCCCACCAGCCCATCTCTCAACCATGGAAATAAAGGGGCAGATGGAAGGCAGGAGGAGGCCACGGCCACCTCTAATGGAGCCTGAGTGTCCCAAAGTGGAGTTGGTAGGTGGTGAGAACTCAGTCTGGCTTTGCCCTCGTCACTGGCCCCAGAGCAGAAACCCACCAGTGAGCCAGCTGGCAGGACAACAGAGCCAGGGGCTCAGGGCAGGGGGGTGCAGTTAGATCCAGGCCTTTTTGGAAACAGTGAAGCTAATTTTAAAATAGTGTCAGAGGAGTTCCCGTCGTGGCGCAGTGGTTAACGAATCCGACTAGGAACCATGAGGTTGCGGGTTCGGTCCCTGCCCTTGCTCAGTGGGTTAACGATCCGGCATTGCCGTGAGCTGTGGTGTAGGTTGCAGACGCGGCTCGGATCCCGAGTTGCTGTGGCTCTGGCGTGGGCCGGCGGCTACAGCTCCGATTCAACCCCTGGCCTGGGAACCTCCATATGCCGCGGGAGCGGCCCAAGAAATAGCAACAACAACAACAAAAAAGACAAAAGACAAAAAAAAAAAGAAGACAATAAAATAAAACAAAATAAAATACAGTGTTGCTGGACTGAACTCAGAGACACCAAATTTTACAAAAACTGAATGAATAAACGAGGATCAAAGACGATGAGAATATATTATGAATGGGAAAGTTTCATGCTCACTAATTTTTTTAATTTTAATTTTATTTTTTATTATTATAATTGATTTACAGTGTTCTGTCAATTTCTGCCATACAGCAAAGCGGCCCAGCTATCCATATATATCCATATATTACACACTCTTTTTCTCATCTTCCATCATGTTCTACCACAAGTGATTGAACATGGTTTGCTGTGCTGTACAGCAGGACCCCATTGCTTATCCATTAACCCCAAACTCCCAGTCCATCCCACTCCCTCCCTCTTCCCCTTGACAACCACAAGTTCGCTAATTTTTTTTTTCCTTTTTAATTTTAAGGCCACACCCGTGGCATATGGAAGTTCCTGGGCCAGAGATTAACCCATCTATGCCAGATCCTTTGACCTACTGTGCCGGCTAAGGAGCATACTGCACCTCCGCAGCAACTGGAGCCACTGCAGTTGGGTGCTTAACCCGCTATGCCACCAGGGGAACTCCAACATGCTCACTAGTTTTCAATTCCTCACAGTTTAGTCAACCCTGAAACGAGATACTCTCTATTCTAGGGTGCAGCTGTGAGAGCTGGGGCTCAAACTCAGAGACATGGGTCCCCCTGCCTCCAGCCATCAGCTCCAAACTATCTCTAGAAGGAGCTTAGGCTGGCTGGTGATCTCACAGGAAAGCAGGACCAGGGAGCTCATTTTGAAGTTGCATTTATATAGCATGCTTTACCTGAGACTGAAGAAACTTAAATTACATCAAAGACTGAGGGACACAGAAGAAGACAGGTGCCCAAAAGCCGTGGCCTGGGTGAGGCACTTCCCTTTCTGGGTTATCAAGCAAACAATATGACCTGGGTCATTGGCGCGAATATACTGGCTTCTCACCACTTCCTAGGGGCGTGACCTCAGCAAGTGACGTCAGGGTTTGTTGCCTCAGTTTCTTATCTGTAAAACAGAGGTGATAATAATGCCTACTTTGGAGGTGTGCTGTAAAGATTGAAGGCTAGAAACCCCGTAAAGCTTTGGAACCATGTTAGGCAGACGATAATCACTGTTAGTGGTCAACTTTTGTGATTATTAAAAGGAGACTGAGAGAATCTCCAACTTCTCCATCCTACCAGTGTGCAGGTGGCCCGGTTCACATGCCTGACTGGTTGTCACATGATGCAGGGCAGTGACTGGGGAGCTGGGATGGGTGGGTGGAGTAGGGCTGAGGATTGGTGGTCGGGTGGGATGAAATTCAAGCCACAGTGAATCACTCAATAAATATTGATTGAGCACCTACGATGTGCTGGGAACTTTCTAGGTGCTGGGATGCAGGAGCCAATGAAAGAGGTAAAGATCTGGACTCACGGGGCTCATGTTTCTGACGGCTGGTGGGGGGAGGGGGCAAAGCTGCCCTGACTTTTGCCAACTTGCTCACCTGGGCCCTGGGCTGGCTGAAGGGTGGTTACAGCAGCCTCCACCCCCAGCCCTAAGCCCAACAAAGTCTATGTTCACCAGAAGCTTTGGTCAATTGTTTCCTGGCAGGAATATAACTTCTCACCCACCTCATCCTTCCGGTTTTCTTCAGCCTCCCAAGAACTAGAACCACCTGAGGAGGAACCTGAACTTGCCCCTGGAGGCTGCCCTTCATCAGTGATGCCTGGCGTCAGTAGGCATCTGCCTTAAGTAAGGTACTTAAGTAAGTACCCCAGAAGTACCCCAGTACCCCGAGGGACAATTCTAGGGTGTCTTGCACAAGGTCTCCTCAGACCTCCCAGTCACACACAGCCCAGTGTGCTCACTAACGCCTCCATTGACTTTTTCCTTTTCTTTCCTTTCCCAAATTCTCTGCCCTCCTGCTTGTGCTTCCAGGGACTGCCTCCCAAGTAAATCACCTGCACACATGCCCTTGTCTCAGGTTGCCTTTGAGGGGGGAAAAAATCCTGAGAAAGTTATGGATCCAGAAATGGATGGGCTTCTGAAAATGGATCCCTCACCAGTGGGATGAGAGTGGGGGCAGTGATGACCCCCTCATAGGCTGCAGTCTCAGGCTGACAAAGCCCCCGCTGTGGGAGGTAGATGGGGTGAGGCACAGGTGGGAGTCCGGGACGACACCAACTTACACGAGAGGTCTGACACTCAAAAGACATGAGGTGATTGTAGTTATGAGGATTGCAGGGTTGACTGGCTTTTGTTAACTGCCCTAGAATTCTATCATGAATGGGTGTTGGATTTTGTCAAATGCTTTTCCTGCATCTATTAAGATGATCATGTGGTTTTTGATTTTCTTTTGTTAATGTGGTGTATGACTGATCGATTTGCATATATTGAACCGTTCTTATGAACTTGGGATGAATTCCATTTGGTTGTGGCGTATGATCTTTTTTATGCGTTGTTGGACTCGATTGGCTAAAATTTCGTTGAGAACTTTTGCATCTATATTCATCAAAGGTATTTGTCTATATCAAAAATTTTCTTTTTTGGCAGTGTCTTTGTCTGGTTTTGGTATTAGGGTGATGGTGCCTTCATAGAATGTCTTTGGGAGTGTTCCTACTTCAATCTTTTGAAAAAGTTTAGAAGGATGGGTATAAGTTCTTCTTTGTGTGTTTGGTAGATTTCACCTGTGAAGCCATCTGGTCCTGGACTTTTGTTTGTAAGGAGTGTTTTTATTACATACTCAATTTCATTTCTAGTGATCGGACTGTTCAAATTATCTCTTTTTTCTTGATTCAGTTTTAGTGGCTGTATGTCTCTAGAAAGTTGTCCGTTTCTTCTAGATTGTCAAATTTGTGGGTATGTAATTGTTCATAGTATTTTCTTATGGTTTTTTGTATTTCTGCAGTATCCCTTGAGATTTGTCCTTTTTCATTTCTTATTTTGTTTATTTGGTCCTCTCTCTCTTCTTCTTGGTGTGTCCGGCCAGAGTAGAATACTTGAAGAAAGAGAGGCAACTTTAGAAGATATCGCAAAGAGTTTTCCACAGTAGTTGAAATCATTTATACTTCCGGCAGAAGGTATAAGTTCCAGTTGCTCCATATCCTTGCCAACACTTGGCATTGTCAGTCTTTTTCATCTTTGCCTTTCTGGTAGGTATGTAGTGGTATCTTATTGTGGTTTTAATTTGTATTTCCCCAATGAGTAATGATTTGTACTTTTTCCCCCGATGAGTGACAATATATTCTTTGCTAGAAAAAAAAAACAAAAACAAAACCCACAAAAGAAACCAAAATATTGACAGTGGCAATCTGCAGAGGTATGATGAGGTATTGCTTTGCTCTGCTGTTATCTGCTTTTTTCTTATGATCTTGCTCTTTCTTTTTGGTAAGCTTTCTGTATTTTAAAAATTTAAATGCTCACTCAATGTTCTATAATGACCTATATGGGAAAAAAATAGATATATGTATAACTAATTCACTTTGCTATGCACCTGAAACTAATACAGCATAGTAAATTAATTATACTCGAATAAAATTTTTAAAAAATAAAGAATAAAATTTAAAAGGTTAATTTTTAAATTATGTTGTAAGCCACACAGGAAGTCCAGTTCCAAAAACCCTTGTTCTTTTTTTTTTCTTTTGGTCTCACCCATGGCATTTGGAATTTCCTGGGCCAGGGATTGAACCCACACCACAGCAGTAACCTAAGCTGCTGCAGTGACAATGCTGGATTCTTAACCTGCTGCACCACAAGGGAACTCCTCTACGTACTGGTTCTTATACATCTATTTTTTTTTCCTTTTTTTTTCAGGGCTGCACTCACAGCACATGGAGATTCCCAGGCTGGGGGTCTAATCAGACCTGTAGCTGCCTGCCACAGCCACAGCCATAGCCACAGCCACAGCCACAACAACGCAGGATCCCAGCCATGTCTGCAACCTACACCGTAGGTCATGGCAATGCCAGATCCTTAACCCACTTAGCAAGGTCAGGGATTGAACCTGGGTCCTCAGGGATGCTAGTCAGCTTCGTTAACCGTTGGGCCACGACAGGAACTCCCCTTACTGTTTCTTATAAATGACAAGGTATATTGACCACAACAGTAACATTACAAGTAAAATCACCAGAAATATTTATTGAGCACCTGCAGTATACTCGGCACTGTGGGAGGGGCTTTGAAGGACACAGAGCAATACAGGACCTATTCCCTGCCCTTGAGAGGTTTACAGTCTAGGTGGAGACAGAAGAACCAGGACTTATGGGAGCCTGGAGAAAACAGTCCAGGCTAAGATGTTACAGGAGCTGGAAGGTGTTCAGGGTCAGAGCCACCAAGGGGTTCAGTGCCTCCAGGGGCTCAGTGTTTGGCATCCGGAAAGACAACAACTCCCAACTCTCAGGCCCATGTTAGCCCTCTTAGTGTGCCCTAGCCACAGCCTCTACTCCCACCATCTTCAAACACCTGACTCTTTGTTCAGCTGCTGTTCAAAGTGCAATGAAATGGGGGAGGGGTGGGGGGAATGGAAAAAGTCTTTGAGGGAGTAGTTCCAGGCGTTGATTGATGTCAAACTCTCCCTCCTGGAAACGTCTGCTCCTCATCCCCATTCTCCTGATGCAGGGAGATCCCCACTCAAGGAGGCCTGTCAGACCCTCCCCAGGACCCCCACCCCAAGAGCTAAGAGGTGGGGGTAGTCTCTGCTCGAGCTGCCTGAGGTAGAACTGGGGAACCCTATGTCTAGCATGCCCCCTTCTCCGTTCAGTCCTCTGAGTTGGGGGGAGAGGCGCCCTGGAGCTGCCACTCAGGGCTGAGAAGGTGTTAAGGGGAAATAACATGGAGAAGGGCAGAGGAGCAGAGAGGGATGGAGAGCCTGGCTAGAAAAGAGGGGCCTCTGGGCTCCCAGAAAAGTGCAGGGGAAGCCAATCAGTGAGGCTGGCTCCCCTGTGGGTGGAGGGGGGTGGGGTGGTTTGCTACAGGGCCCTACTTTCACTGGACAGAAGGGGCCGGGTGTCAAGGGCCAGGAGGGTGTCAAGTCCCCAGCCCTGCTCCAGGCTGTGCCCACTTCCAGGTCACCCTGCCCAACCTTAGAGGAGGCGAGGGGACCTCAAAGTTGTGATAATGCCTCCCCAACTCTGTTGGGCCCCCTTCAAAGTGCTATCTGTTAACTTCTCAATCGGAAGGAATGCAGGTCTGAGAATGCAGGAAAGGGGCGGAATTTCCTAACACCCATGAGACTGTGAGCCAAGGGGCCAGGCCCCTCTAGTAAGTACCACCCAGTGGTTGAGGGTTGTGCTTGCCTCATCTTATCTCAGGGAGAGAGGAAATGGAGAGAAAGGGATGAGGAGAGCTTAAATAATAGTTCACATAATAAAAAATACCTAGCACTCTAATAAGCCTATTTTTCTGCTACCTAAACGTTTTAAATAATTCTAATGCCAGAAGCTCGGGGTATGGGGAAGGGGTGGCAAGCCAGGTATGTACATGAGGAGGAGTTTAAATTAAAACACAAATAATAATTAAGACACACAAACTAAAGGCCTAAGGCAAAAGATGTAGAAGAGGCCTGGGGGGGGGGGTCCCCTTGTTTCCAGCAGGACAAGGCTTCCAGCAGCCGAGTTAGGGCTTCCTCTTGGAGAAGATCAGCCGGCGTTTGGAGTGGTAGAAATCTGAGGAGAGAGAACAGAAGTCAATCAGCCCAGGAGGAAGAGGGCACAGCGCGGGGGAGGCTCCCAGGCCAACTGCAGAGGGGCCAGGGAGCCCTCCCTAGAGCCAGAGGAACACCCTGCCAGGTATAGGGAAGAACTCTGGCAACAACCAGTCTTCCAGGGGAGTATTTACCAAGTACCCCAACCGGCTTCACAAATGTGACTGCTAACAGGCCCCTCCCTCCATGGGCCCGCTTAGGCCACGCTGCCCAGTACGGCAGCCATGAGTCCCATGCGGTTATTTAAACGAACTAACATTAAACCAAATGAAGGAGTTCCCGCTATGGCGTAAGGGGATCAGCAGCATCTTGGGAGCGCTGGGACACAGGTTTGATCCCAGCCCGGCACAGTGGGTTAAGGATCCGGAGTTGCCACACCTGCAGCTTAGGTCAGGACTGTGACTTGGATCTGATCCATGGCCTGGGAACTCCATATGCCGCAGGGCGGCCAAAAAGAAAAAGAAAAAAGAAAAATTCAGTTCCTCAGTCACACTAGCCACATGTTAAGTACTCAGCAGCTGGAAAACTCTTTGGCAAAAAAGAAGAAGAAAAAGCACAAGGTACTCTTACATGCATGTTCCAATTATCTATTCATAATTCACAACCCAAGACTTAGTAGCTTAGAACAATAATCATTCAGGCCTGGGTTCAAATCCTAGCTGTGCCACCTATGAGCTATGTGATCCTGGGAAAGTTACTTAACTTCTCTGAGTCTTGGTTACCTCTTCTGTAAAAAGAGCTAATATACCCACTTTTTAGGAAAATTAATATTTGGCAACTTCTTAGACTAGCCTTTGGCACATAAAAATATGTAAATCAGTCTCAATCCTTGCCCTGAAGAGAGTGAGCAAAGGACCGCACTGCTCTGGGGATTCCGTTAGTTAATCTGTGAAAAGCGTTCTGCACAATGCCTGGGCCAGATAAAACTTTATCATTATTGTTAGTTCTGACACAGCTGCAAACTTGCTGTGGGACTCTTGGCTGCATCTCTCTGAGCCTCATTTCGTTACCTACTAAATGAAGATAACACTGCTATGGTGCTCTACAGATTAATGAAATGCTCCCTAAAAGATTTTGGTCAAAGCACCAGCAGAACTGGTGTTCAAATGTCAGCATCACTCATTTATTTTTTTCTTAAGCACCTACTATGTGTCAGACACCATCCCAGGTGCTGAGGACTAAGCAATAAACAAGAGAGGTACAGATTCCTTTCTCGGAGATAATATCCCAGTCCAGGAGATGGACAATATCAAGATAAGGAAGTAGCAGTTGATGGTTAAAAAGTGCCAGAAAGGAGCTCCCATCGTGGCTCAGTGGTTAACGAATCCGACTAGGTTCAATCCCTGGCCTTGCTCAGTGGGTTAAGGATCCGGCATTGCCAGTGAGCTGTGGTGTAGGTTGCAGACATAGCTCGGATCCCGAGTTGCTGTGGCTGTGGCGTAGGCCAGCGGCTACAGCTCTGATTCGACCCCTAGCCTAGGAACCTCCATATGCCGCAGGAGCAGCCCTAGAAAAAGCAAAAAGACAAAAAAAAAAAAAAAAAGGTGCCAGAAAGAGGGAGTTCCTGTTGTGGCTCAGCGGGTTAAGAACCTGACTGGTATCCATGAGGATGCAGTTTCGATACCTAGCCTCATTCAGCAGGTTAAGAATCCAGCGTTGCCGTGAGCTGTGGTGCAGGTTGAAGACTCAGCTCAGATCCTGCTTTGCTGTGGCTATGATTTAGGGTGGCAGCTGCAGCTCCAATTCAACCCCTACCCTGGGAATTTCCATATGCTGAGGGTGTGGCCCTAAAAAGCATAAAAAAAAAAGTTCTCAAAAGAGAAAAATAAGCAGGGATCAGGGGAAGAGGGTAGTTTTGGAAGTATGTATGTGATGGGGAAGGGGAGTTAAGTTTGGACAGGGCAGCCAAGAAATTATCAGTTTTCTCTTCCACTGATACTTCCACTGATACTGATCACTTTTTCTGAACCTTGTTTCTTTGCCTACAGAAGAAAGGCAAGAATGTCTTATGGCATAGGATCGCTATAAGGACTAAAAGAAATCTAGAAACTTAGCCAAGGGCCTGGCATATAATCAATGTTCCAAATAAGTGTTAGCCAGTTGGTCTTGGTGGCAGGCTTGCTGTTTGACCTTGAGCTGGTCACTTTCCCTCTCTGGGCCTGTCTCCTCCTCTGAAGAATGAATAAGCTAGAACAGACAGATCAGCCCTTGCACCATGAATTCTGGGGGCCTCGATCCCCTACAGTATCCTTCTCTGCACTTATCCTCACCTGTCATGCTGGTCTGCCGCCGTTTCCTGCCCTGGGAGGTGCCAGGCCCTCCTGGGGACCCCTCAGGCCGCTCAGGGGAGTGAGGCACAAGGGTGCAGGACAGCAACAGGTCCACATGGTCCTCCTGAGACGTCCCCTGCAGAAGAGCAGGCGAGGTGCTCGGCCGCTTGCCCCCTCCCAGGTCATCCCGGGTCCCCCGGAGCCCTGTGGGCAGGTAGATCTTGGGCAGACCAAGGCCTCGCACACGTTCCCAGGCGAAGTCACCCTCCAGGGGGGTCTCATTGATGAAGTCGAAGTTCCATCGCTCTCGGGCCTCTTGCACGCAGCTGGCCATCAGTGCATCGCAGTCCTGGCGCAGCTGCTCACTGTCCACTGGGCCAAAGAGGCGGCGGCAGGCCTTGCTGCTGCGAGGGATCTGATGTGCATCCCTGGTCGGCTCTGACATGGTGCCTGTGGCTGGAACACAAGACAGACCCTGGTCACTTGGGAAATCAGCCCTCCCTTACCAGGGCGTGCTTTGCTGTAACTTCAGTGAGGTCTTCTTACTAGAATGTGAGGTGAGAGGGTCTCTCTGGCTCCTTCTGGCTGATTTCCGACAGCCCCCCCCCCCCCCCCCGCCAGCCCCGCCAGCTTCTCTCCCCCAGGCTCTCCCAACCCCCCACCAACAGACACTGGGTGGGGGCAGAGCTCCGCCAGCGTGGCACTGCAAGGTCACTGGGGAAGTGGGCAGCTGAAGGGCAAGCTTATGTCAACAAAGGCAAGTTTACTGCAATAGCAGAGATCAGGGTCCTGTTTACCACCAAGTATTATTAGCTAAAAATCAATTTGTCTCCCCCCCTGAGGTGTTCCTCATGGGTGTGAATGCCCCAAGTATGTGTGAATTGCCAGAATCTAGCAGTTTCCCAACCCCTGCCCTGGCTAGAAGGTCAATTCCCAAATGAATGGACAGCTCCTCCAGGCCCCTGAATCTCCAGATGCCCATGTGGGGTAACCCTGTTCAGCAAATTGCCCGGGACTTTGGGGTAAAAAATACCTGGATTCTAGTCCTAGCTCTACTCAGCTTTTAAAAAGTTACTTAAGGAGTTCCCGTCGTGGCGCAATGGTTGACGAATCCGACTAGGAACCATGAGGTTGAGGGTTCGATCCCTGCCCTTGCTCAGTGGGTTAACGATCCGGCGTTGCCGTGAGCTGTGGTGTAGGTTGCAGACGCGGCTCGGATCCCACGTTGCTGTGGCTCTGGCGTAGGCTGGCGGCAACAGCTCCGATTGGACCCCTAGTCTGGGAACCTCCATATGCCGTGGGAGCGGCCCAAGAAATGTCAAAAAGACAAAAAAAAAAAAAAAAGTTACTTAACATCTCTAGGCCTCAGTGTTCTTATCTGCAAAATGGGACTGTGAGAAAGTCTAAGGAGGAGGGCTGTAGAAGCATGCTCAAGGAATGGAGGGGGAGTCCCTCCTGGCAAAGTGGATGGTACAGAATTGCGAAGCTGTATCTTAGTGGTTAAAAGTGAGGGCTCTCGGAGTTCTCACTGTGGCTCAGTGGGTTGAGGCCCTTAAATAGTGTCTATGAGGATGTGGGTTCAATCCTTGGCCTCACTCAGTGGCTTAAGGATCCGGCATTGCTGAAAACTGTGGTGTAGCTTGCAGATGTGGCTCAGAGCCCATGTTGCCATGGGTGTGGCTTAGGCCCGCAGCTGCAGCTCCAATTCAGCCTCTGGCCCAGGAACTTCCATTTGCAGCAGATGCAGCCATAAAAAACAATGAAAAAAAAGTGAGGGCCCTGTAGCCATGCCACCTGGGTTGGAATCCAGGCTCTGCTGGGTGATCCTGGACAAGTGATTTAACTTCTCTAGGCTCTATTTTCCTCATCTGTAAAATGGAAACAGTAACAGTGAATGTCTCAGAGGACAGATATGAGGATTAACTGAGTTAATGTAGGCAATGAGCTTGGAGCAGCATCTGGTATACAGAAGCACTTTGAAAACATTATTATTATTTCTCCTGGCTTCAGTTCTGGCTGAGCCTCCTCCCCACCACTCCACCTGGGCCACCACCCCCTGCAGACAGCTGCTGACAGGTGCTGTGGGCTAGGGCCCTTCCCAGGGATGTCATCAGGCAGGCAGCCTGGGGGAAAGGAGGAGCAAGGCAAGGTGGGGTAGGGCAGGGCTGGGGGATGATTTCTCCCAGGCTGAGCCATATCCTGCCAAGCACATCAGGTGATCTGAAGTCTAGACAACCTCCAAGGCCCTACTCCATTTTGCCTGCATCCAAGGAACCTGTTTTACAGGCAAAGAAAATTAAAGGCCCAGGTCTACCTGGTTCCTCTCCTCCCACTTCAGGAGAGGAAAAACAGAGGGTGAGTTTACCCATGAGGGAGTGCTGGCACCTGCCTGCCCTGCTCTGGCCTGACTCCAGGGCTGAGCGCCTGCACAGCCTTGACAAGGACCGGGTTTTCCTGGGGACGAATCCTGATTTGCAGGCTCTGAGGGTGAAAGATCTGCTGAGTGACCTCCTGGACCAGGAAGCCCACAATTTCACATCTCAGGTGGTAGGGGAAGGGAGGCACCAGGAGCCCTCAGACCAAGTTTAAAGGGTGGGAGTTGTCCCAAAACCACACAGAGCCACTGCTCCATAGAGAGGGGTTACATAGTGCAGTGGGCAAAGCCCACAAGTAACCTTTGCTCACTCTCTTCAGGACAAGGATTGAGATTGATTTACCTATTTTTATGTGCCAAGGGCTAAGAAGTTTACAAATATCAATTTTCCTAAAAAGTGGGTATATTAGCTCTTTCTTACAAAAGTTGTTACCAAGGCTCAGAGAAATTAAGTACCTTTCCCAAGACTGCACAGCTCACAAGTGGCACAGTTAGGGCTTGACCCCAGGCCTGAATGCCCTGGCTTCTGTGCTCTATTCTATTCTCTCTCTATAATTTTGAGATTTTTTTTTAAACCAGAAAAACCCATTAGTATCACCTGGGGAACTTTTTCAAAGTGTAGATTGATAGGCCCCTCCTTCCCCAGGCCAATTTATTTCAAGTGTTTGACAGTTCTCCAGGTGGGCAGGCTTGGGGTGCTATCCAAGAAGGATCACACAGAATGGCTGTAATAGACATAAGTCTCAGTGCTTCATGGGCACAGGGAGGAGGAGATCAGGTAGGGCTTTATCAGGAAGCGGTATATTCCCTGGCTTCTAGGAGCTGAAGATGGGACCAGAATCCAGGCAGGGACGCCGTCCATTTCTACCACCCCTTCCCTTAGGGCTCTCATAGGCTCCCCACCAAAATCCACCCTCAGGCCCATTATTAAAACTCCCACCTCAGAGAAAACTCAAACACAAACCCTCGTTTTACAAACAAGTAACTGAAAATAGCTTCCTTTGTTGGCCTCTGTGCCTTAGACTTCAACCATATTTTCTTTTCTAAATAAATAGTAAGCACTCAGTAAACACTGCTGAACCAATGGGTTACTCCTTCTAAAGGGCGGGGGAGTGACTTCAGATCAGCCCTGTAGGATGCAAAGGCGGGTGAAGCTTCATGCTGGGAAGGCGTATTTGCTATTAGCGCTGGGGCCAGAAGGGGACGCTGGTCTCCAGGAAATCACGCACGGGGTGGGAGGTGCGTGGGCAGAGCCTGGGACAGCGGCAGGGAGTTGTGATGAGTCAGTTTCCTGCAAAACGCTCCCCGCCCGCCAAAACTTCGCTTCCACTCCCGCTGCGCGTCACCCTTGGACGGGGAGGGGGAGGGGGAGCGGGGGCCGCAAACACGTCACGCTGAGCCAGCCAGGCTTCCGAAACGCCGCCGCTGTTGGGAAACCGCGCGCTCTCGCGCCGTCTCCTGTCACACGCGCGCACACACACACACTCACACACTAACTCTCTTTCTCTCACATACGCACACACACACGCGCGCGCACAGGCGCGCGCAGAGATCTGGTCTCTCCACCTTATCTCCACGCCCAAACCAGGGGATGAGTCAGATCCCTGGAAAATAAAAATAGACGGGAGCAACGAAAACAAAACCGCTCGAAAGTCCTCCCCGAAACGCAACGTGGAGGAAGGGAAGGAGGGAGGGAGTTGCCTAGACGGCCTAAAGTGCCAAACCCATTTCCAAAATTCTTTTCCGCACGAGGAGGGCGCAAGTGTCCCCCGAGGGCCCCCGGACCCGGCGGACAAAAGCGACGCACGGTAGTCCTCGCGCGGCGGCGGCGCCCTAAAGGAGACTCGCCCTCCAGCTCCGCTCAGCCGGGTCACCCTCGGAGACGGAATTCTGGACTAGGCTGGGGTGACTGCAGCCCACGAATGCAGCTGAAAGAGGCCTTGAACAGTGTCGCACCCTGAAGCCCCATTTCTCAAAGTCGCGACCCCTTCCTGCCTCCCACCCCGGCGGGGGCTGCGTATCCCGCAGCGCAGCGGAGCCGGCCTCGGTTCTCGCCCCTGAGTCCACACGCCCGACCCAGCTGCAGGCTGGGCAGGGGTTCTCTAGGCGGCGGTGCGAGAAAGTTAGGTCCGGCCTTTGTGCTTCTCTAACTGACAGTCACAAGCCCACCCATCGCGGGGCCGCGACTCCAGGTCCCCGAGGGTGCGCCGCGGGGCGGGGACCGGAACCCAGTGGTGGACCTCCCGGCGTCCCGGCTTCCCTGGGAACACTCTGTGCCAGGCAAATAAGTCACTGTGCTAATGGGGGTCAGAGACCATGGGGACGCAGGGAAGGGGACTTCTGGGGGAGCCATGGTCTCCCAGCGCTGGCGGAGTTCTGACCTCACCCAGCCCGTTCCTCCAGGGTCTTCTTGTCACCGAGAGTCACCTCTTTGCTTACCCCTAAGGGACGTGTCCCGACACGTTCCCAAGGGCTGAGGACAGTCCGCGCTGACCTCAGCGCCCAGCCTATTGGCGGACACGGCAGCGCTAGGGACCCAGACCTCGAGGGTCTGGGCTGGGGCCGCACTGACTGGATCCAAGAGCCACCGCGGAACGGATCTCAGATGAACCTGCTCTGTTCGGCGCTCCACGCCCCTTCTGGAGCCCTCCGTGGACAGGGCTTCATCCCCACGCCTTGACCGCGCCAAGCCGGGCGCCCAGGGCGCACCCACGGTCCGGTCCAATACTTCCCTGGCCCCAGCAGTTTCAAGCGGAGGGAGCCCGGCGAGGATCCTCGATATTCGTGCCCCCTCTCCCTGCCCAGAGACTTCCGCACATCCCGGCCCCGGTCCCAGGCGCACGTACAGACCCCCGTGTGCGCAAAACCGAGACCCACGCACAGACCCAAGCACGCCATTCACCTGTGAACACAGCACATACAACGCCCCCACGGACACACCCACGGAGGTGCGCCGACACGCACGCGGACACGCTCGGCTCAGCTCAGAGCCGCAGCCGGGGATCCGCTCCTGCCTGCCCTGGCTCCCTCACCTCTTCTGAGGGTCGGTGTCTCCGAGAATCCGCGCCCAGCTCCGGATCTCCCAACTACCGACTCTAGCAGCTGCTCACACCTCAGCTGGCGCCGCCCGGCTCAGCGCTCATAAAAGGACTCGGGAGGCGGGACCTGATGCTCCGCCCACAGCGCGCTAGGGACCGCCTCGCACCAGGAGGACCCAGGCTCTTGGCTGCTTCCCTTGGCTCAGAGCTCTGATGCCAGCCTCGCGAAGTCACTTCCCTCCTCCCCATTCCCGAGTCTGTACGCTTGACACATTCTCCCGCCCCTCCTCCCGCCCCAGAATTGGGCCCCAAATCTGTTTTTTTGTTTTTTGGGGGGTTTTTTTTGGTTTTTTAAGTGGGGAGTGAGTTGGCATTCTCCTTCAGGTGTCGGCATCGTGGACAAACCCCCTCTCAGGTCCACCGCCGACTGCCTCAGGGCAAAGATTTACCCAAAGCAGCTGAATAGACCACAAGGGGTGACATTAACAAATAACATCCTTTACTACTACTACTACTACTACTACTACTACTACTACTACTACTACTACTACTACTACAAGATACACCTGGCTTTACAATTCCCAGAAAAGCCTCACTATACCACCACTATTCCCACCGGTCCCTCACTACACTACCTCTCCCCATCACTGAGGCATCCAGACATCCCCACCAAAGCATTCTTGGAGGCCCTACAGGATTCAATTCCCTTTATTTCACAGATGGGAAACTGAGACCCACAGAACTAAAGAGGTGAAAAGCTGTTATTTGTCAAATGCCCCAGGGAAGGAAAGGATTGGGGACACTGCTAAGAAAAGGGTCTCCAAAGGAAATGGGACCCTGAACTAGTCTTCCTCCCCCCTCCTCCTCACTCCCTGCAGCCACCTCCCTCTCACCTCAGCAGAAGAAAGCTCTGTGATTGCAGCAGATTTGATGGCTAGGAAAGGGATTTGGTGGGTGGGTTACTTCCTGGATAGTCCCCACACGGCCCACATACACCGCTGAGAAACTGAGGCTTGGTGGCCTGACTCAGGTAAAACAGCAAATGAATGGTGATGGTTGGAACATAAGCCTTTTGCCTCTCACTCAGAGCTCTCTGCTCCTTGTCCTCTCTATTTCAGTGGCTCTAGAATGAGGGAAACCCCCTGCATCCCTCATTTCCAGGCAGTATACTGAGGTGACATTGTTGAAAGACAATTCTGGAAATGTCCACCTGTGTTTCTGAGAGATACAAAAACCAGTGAGGTGCTTCCCCCCACCTTCACCCTCCCAGCCCTTCTTGAACCTCACCTTTCTTCCTCCCCTCACCAAAAACATTTACACCTTCTGCTTTTAAAAAATAGCATAGAACACAGTGTTCATCTAAACAGAAATCCCACTAAAAAACAGAATCCAGGCTTGGAGCAACTACAATTACTGACATCTAGGGCTGTTCAGTGTCTTGAAATCTCTGCCCGGACATGCCCAGTCTTCTTCCTCTAATGCAGCTGACCTCGGGGAGGACAGGCCTCCCTCTCCTCTACAGCCTGGGCAGGAGCCCGGGAAGGGGTGGGAGGGGACATTACCAGCCCCCCTTTCTGACCTGATATTCGAGTCAGGCCAGGATTGCAGCCAGAATTCAAAAGCATCTCAAAAAGGCCAAGGGACCTCTGCAGCAGCCCTCCCCACCTCCGGTGCACCCATACCCACACCACCCGAAGGCTAAGTTGTCAAATGTCCAGCAGAGAACAGACACATCCTCCTACCGCCTTGAATCCCCTTGGCTTTCAGGCATTTCAAATAGACGTGACATTGTTAGTCTGTTTACTTTGGGGAAAAAAAATTTTAATGAAGGCTTGTATTGAATTATTTGAAGTTTTGTGGTACTGAACTCCACAATGAAATAATTCTTTTTGTTGTTGTTGTTGTTGTTAGGAAGTGAATTTTTTTATAACTTCTAGCCCATCACCACCACCACAACAGAATTCAACAAATATTTATTAAGCACCTACTAAGTGTCTAGTACGGTTCAGTACTTTTCAAAAAAAAATTTCCAGACATACACTTGAATGTGTAGCCAGGTGGTTTTTTTGGCCACATCCACAGGATGTGGAAGTTCCTGGGCCAGGGATTGAACCCTCACCACAGTGGCAGCAATGCTGGATCCTTAACCTGCTGCACCACAGGGAACTTCCAAGCCACATATACCCTTAAAGAAGGACTTCTGCCCTGAACAGGCTAAGAAGTAGGTTGTTAGAAGCCACAGGGAAGATCTGACTCCTAAAACACACACAAACACATGCACGCGCACGCCTTCACACACATACACACACACAACAGGTCTCAGGCCACTCCCAAGGGATCTGCTGCAAATCATATATTTTTTCAGAGAAACTCAGACCAAGGTCTCCCTGGGGTCTCTGGGGGTCTCCTGCCTCCTACCACCCACCTTTTCTCTGAAAACAGGTGGCCCCGAGGACAAAACAGCCAGCAGCTTCTTCTATGCCAAGGCTCAACATGTTAGGACATGTTCTTGAGAGCCTGAATGCTAGTCAGGACCACAACCTGCTGCCCAGGCAAAACTCCTAGGAAGCAGGAGGCTTAGGGACAGAGTGAGACTCAGCTCGAGGGACAAGAGGGTCCAGCTCAGCCCCCACCCAGGAAGGAGGTGATGGCAGAACAGAAAGGTGGAAAGCCCTAGCTTGAAGAAGGAGGATGTGAGGAAGGCTCAATGGTGGCCACAGGAGCTGCCCAGGAAGGGAGAGGAAGTGCTGGGAACAATGTCACAACTTCTCAGAAAAGGCCTGGGGAGTCCCTAACAGGGGCAGTCAAGATTCACAGGAATTCACCTCCAAGCAGTCTCCCAAAAGTGAGACCCCAGAGAAGAGGCAGAACAGAAACATTATTATATTACTGAGCAGAAGTCCCACTTGCTTTTTCTTTAAGGAAGAATGAGATTGGGAGCTCCCCCCAGACCACCCCTGACCTTCTGAGGGCTTTACTCAGCCAGTATGGTCAGCCGGGACTGACCATAGAGTGAGGTAGAAAAATCTGTGACAGAATTTGTACAACATGCTTTCAGCCTCCCCAGGCTAGAAATTTCATTTGGTCTAAATCTGAAATTTCACCATTAGAAAGTCATTCCTTTGGCATTAATTCCATTCTTCATCAAATAAGATCATATAGGGAATACCTATTGTGGCTCAGTGGAAACCATTCTGACTAGTATCCAGTCCATGAGGATGCAGGTTCAATCCCTGGCCTCACTCAGTAGGTTAACGATCTGGCATTGCCATGAGCTGTGGTGTAGGTCACAGATGCAGTTCGGATCTTGCGTTGCTGTGGCTGTGACGTAGGCCAGTGGCTACAGCGCTGATTTGACCCCTACCCTGGGAACCTCTATATGCCACAGGTGTGGCCCTAAAGAGACAAAATAATTAAGTTTTTTTTTAAAGGAGCACATAGGATGGAGTTCCCGTTGTGGTTACTCCGTGGTTAACGAATCCGACTAGGAACCATGAGGTTGCGGGTTCGATCCCTGGCCTTGCTCAGTGGGTTAAGGATCCGGCGTTGTCGTGAGCTGTGGTGTAGGTCACAGACATGGCTCAGACTCCACATTGCTGTGGCTCTGGTATAGGCCGGCGGCTACAGCTCTGATTCGACCCCTAGCCTGGCAACCTCCATATGCCACGGGAGCGGCCCAAGAAATGGCAAAAAAAAAAAAAAAAAAACAGGAGCATATAGGAAGCAAAATGCTTAGCATAATGCCTGCCACATAGAAATCAGTGGGGCAAATGAGTGCCCGAGTCTTTCAGAGTGTTCTAGGTGACACAGCACAATTTGAATTGATCAGTTTATTTAGGGACCAGAAGGTGGTAAGGAAATGCTGTGAACACAGGCCACCTGAGGAGTGAGGGGCTCTCTGTGCCTTTGCACATATTGTACCCTTTTCCTGGAATGAGTGTTCCTGACCAATCTGCCCCACCTCGACTCCTTTCTCTACCTATTGAACTCCTACTGATCCCTCATGACCCAACCTACATGACCCCTTGGGGTAAGGCTTCCTCAGGGGTCCCTCTGGCTCCCAGAGCTCCTGGTAAGTGATCCACTCCACTGTACTTTGCTGGCTTGCCTGGTTCATGTGCCTACTGCATCCTCTGAGCTGGGAACCTAGAGAGGATGAGCCCATATTTTATTCATCTTTGTACCTTCAAAGCCTAGCAGCCTCAGCCAAAGTTCAGAGAATATTTATGGAAGAGCCATTTTCAGTGTGTTGTGAGGTTAGGCTTCAGTGTCACTGCCTCTGAGCCCTCTCTTTTATTTATTCATTCATCTATTTACTTATTTATTCATTAAAAAATAATGTAATTAACACTCACTGCTAAAGCCAAGAACTAGAACATTACAAATCACTGATACCTACCTATCTGTGAGTTCCTCTCCTAGGCTGACTTTTTCCTCCCCTGCCCCAAAGTAAATACTATCTTGACTTTCATGATGAACTTTCCTTTGTTTTCAACAGTTTTATCACATGTGACCAAGACAGTAATACTCTTCCATTCATTCTTCTATGTGCTTCCCAACATTCCCAGGCCCTCCTTGTAGTTTAGACAGGGTAACGTGATGAGTTCTAGCCAATGAAATGTGAAGAAGCAACATTTGTCTCTTTAGAGCTGAGGTCAAGTGAGATTCTCAAGCCTTTCTGTCCTGCGTGGCTGTGACAAAGTGAAGTCTTATGTCCCCGATGGTGCCACCTCAAAATGGCGGATCTTCCCTCAGCCTGGGATCCTGAGTGACTGTGTGGAGCCAAGCACCCCACCAACTTGTGTAAGATATGTATGTGAGAAAGAAGCAATCCTTTGTTGGGTGAAGTCACTGAGATGGGAAGCTTATTTGTTCCAGCAGCATCACCCACCTCAGATTTAACTGTATGGCTATGTGTGGCTGTGGCTTGTAGAAGTCTGTGCCACCCAATGAAGTACACCTCTGGGTATTTGCACTCTTTGTAATTGCCTCCCCTTGAATCCCCCTGGCTTACAACTCTTTCAGCCAATAGAATGAGACGGAGGTAACCCCGTGCCTGTTCTAAGCCTCAGGCTCTTGCAACTTCTGCTTTTGTATTTCTGGGGCCCTTGAGACACCCACATGAGACGTTTGATTACTCTGAGACCACCATGCTGAGAAAAGTCATGTGGAGGCCATGTGCAAGATAACTGAAGCTACTACCCTCCAACCCCAACAGAAACAGTAGCTCCAGCTGACCTCCTAGCTGACAACCAGCCTCAACGTGCCAGCCATGTGAATGGGACCATCTTAAAAGCTGATCTTTCATCCTCAGTTAAGCCTCCCCAGTCGAAGCCACGTGGACTAGAGACAAGCAATCCCCATTGAGTCCTTGACTAAACTGTAGAACTGTGAGCAAGTAAATGATTCTCGTTGCCACTTTGTTTTCATATGGTCTGTTATGACCATAATTAAAACAGGGCTCAGTCATGTTCGCTGTTATTGAACATCCAGTGAGTCCCTGCTCCTGTCAGTGGGCTCTTGAGTTATTTCCAATTTTGTGTTATTATGCACAGGGATGCTATCACTTTTTCTTAAAATTTTTTATTGAAGTATAGCTGATTTACAATATTGTGTTCATTTCTGCTGTATAGCAAAGTGACTCAGTTATACATATATATACATTCTTTTTCTATTCTTTTCCATTATGGTTTATAACAGGATATTGACTATACTTCCCCGTGCTATACAGTAGGACCTTGTTGTTTATCCACCCTATGTATAATAGTTTGCGTCTGCTAATCCCAAACTCCCAATCCTTCCCACCCTTGCCCTCCCTTTCCCTTGGCAACCATATTCTTATTCATGTCTTTGGGCCACATGTGCAAGAGTTTCTCTTGGATACATACCTAGGAGTAAAATTGCCCCACAATCTTCCTGTCAGAAGAAAAGTGATTGGTGAAGTACCCACATCTGGTGTTTGGACCTGTTTGTGTCTTTCAGGATTAATGGAACGAGTCTAAATAAAGCAGTGAACACATGTTCGGGATTATCATTGCTTGCATTTTTGTGGAGGAATAAAAAGGAACCCAAAGGAGTGAAGCTCTAATGGTAGAATTTCAGATACTGGACACCCGAGGGTAGACATTTGTTGGCGAGGGGAACAGCCCACAGACACTGAGCTCAGTCCTCTGAGCTGGCCTTCAGAGTCCCCAAGATATCCCTCTCCTCAGGCCCTTTAGCCCAGAACAGACTTCAGAACGATCCCCTCAAGGTAGGAATTACACATTTTCATTTTTTAATTTGCTAACAAATTATTTTTAAGCCTCTCCAAAGAAAAAGCCCCAGTATACCTCAAAGTTCTGAGGGTCCTGGGTTTGGATCCTCCGATTTCCCAGCAGTGTGGAGTCTTAAAAAGTAATTTCAGGATTTTGGATCCATTATCTGACTTTTCACCATTCCCACCTCCCTTTTCCCCCCTCCGTCCAGGACAGGTGGGTTTTGTTTTTGTTTTTGTTGTTTCCTTTTTTGGCTGCACCCACTGAAATCTGAAGTCCAAGGAATTTGGGCCGATTCTGCGACCTATGCCACTGCTGCACAACCACAGCTGTGGCAACGCTGGATCCTTAACCCACTGCCCTGGGCCAGGGATGAAACCAGCAACACCACAGAGTTGAGCCAGATCATTAACCCACTGTGCCACAGCGGGAACTCCAGGACCAATGGTTTAGACTCATACTATGGATGGGGTGCTGGAAGCCCCAGAAGGTGCTGGCTGAGATGACACAGGCAGAGAGTCAGGGAGGACCCAGGGCTCTGGCTGTGGCCCACCATCTCTGCTCCCCCTATCACCTGCTCATCCTTACTTTTGCTTCCCTGGGATGGCGCTGAATGTGACACGTGGTCAAAATGCCACCAGAGCCACAGTGGAATGCAACAGCTGCAACCCCAAGCCCCAAATGCTGGTAGCCTCAAGCTCAGAGCTAAGAGGAAGGACGCCTCTCTGTCCCCACCCTCAGTGGTTTTGAACAACCCTGCACCTGCTGTGAGGAAAGATTGCCCATGTGTCTTTTTTGGGTACAGGCAGCAGCTCAATGCTGGACTTAGGAAGAAAAGCGGGGCGGCGGGGGGTGGTGTCTTAGGATGACACTAGCCATTGTAATAAAGAATCTCTTTGGAGTTCCTGTTGTGGCTCAGCGGGTTAAGAATCCAACTAGTATCCATGAGGATGTGTGTTCAATCCTTTTCCTCGATTAGTGGGTTAAGGATCTAGTGTTGCCACAAGCTAGAGTGTAAGCTGCACATGTGGCTCTGATCTGGTGTTGCTGTGGCCGTGGCTAGGCCAGCAGCTGCAGCTCTGATTCAACCCCTAGCTCAGGAACTTCCATATGCCATGGGTTCGGCCCTAAAAAGAAAAAAGAAGAAAAGAAAAGCAGCTCTGAAATTCCAGTGACAACCCAACAGAAGTTTATTTCTCTCTCACATATGCATACAATAGAGGTGTCCTGCTAGGCAAGGGGCTGACCTCCATGTGATAATTCAGGGACTCAGGCTCTTTCCACCCTGTGGCTCCACCATGCCCTGGGACATCAGGACCGCTTCCAGCTGGAGTAAAGAGAAAGAAGATGAAGAGGGTATATGCATTTCTTCACACCTGGTTCAGAAGTGCCATGCGTCATTTCCCACCCACATTCCATGGGTGAGGACCTGTCAGGTGGTGCCCCTTAGATGCAAGGGTCTCTGCCTCCTGGATGGGGGCACAGATTTGTGCTGCCCTACTAGCCACCTCTGCCACAGCAGAGGAGTGAGGCAGATAGGAACCCCTCCCTCTTCCCACTGTTCCCACAGAAGCATCTTTTCCTGCTGAGCTTCTGGACTTGGCCACAAGAGCAACAGTGCCACCTCTGAGCTGCAGGACCTTGAACCTCAATACCTCCATCTATAAAACGGGTACTTTCCTACCCAGGATCTTATAACCTTAGTGAGAGGCTGAAAAAACAACAACAAAAAACGAGGTAGACGTGATGCTCCCCAGTTGCCGGAGGAGGAAACCAGGACACAAAGAGACAGTGTGACTTGTCTCAAGTCACACAGCAGGACCAGTTTCCCCTTTCTGGTACACAGGTTTGTTTTGTTTTGTTTTGTTTGGACTAGTCAACATCAAAGTCTGCCTAAGTCACTGGACTGAAATGCAGGAAAATTCCCTGCTCAGCAAACCCATCTGAAAACCTCTTGGGGGGCCTAGAAGGATTACTAAGAAAAGGCCTTTTATTGCCTGAAATGTGGGTATGGGGACCCTGACAGGTTCTTGATGGGGTGTGCAGAGCCAGCCTGGCCCCGGTGGGGGAGAGGGGGCCACAAGAAACAATGATAGTGATTGTTCCTGGGGAGAAGAGCAAGTCTCCCGTCACCCATGTCCACAGGCACCATTAGCACCATCTGAATCTGTGTGGATAGTGCCCCCTGGAGTTGTGCTATATAACAACTCCAGATACAAGGTAGGCTTATTCCTCATAATATATATTTTTTTACATTTTTTATTAAAGTATAGTTTATTTACAATGTTGTATCAATTTCTGCTGTTACAGCAAAGTGACCCAGTCATACATATATATATACATTATTTTTCTCATATTATCTTTCATCATGTTCTATCAATAAGAGATTGGATATAGTTCCCTGTGCTGTACAGTAGGACCTCATTGCTTATCCATTCTAAATGCAATAGTTTGCATTTACTAACCCCAAACTCCCCGTCCATCCCAATCCCTCCCTCTCCCTCCTCCCCTCCTCTGCAACCACAAGTCTGTTCTCCATGTCTGTGAGTCTGTTTCTGTTCTGTAGATATGCTCATTTGTGCCATATTTTAGATTCCACATGTAAGTGGTATCATATGCTATTTGTCTTTTTCTTATTTCACTTACTATGAGAATCTCTAGTTGTATATATTCTGAACAGTTAACTCCATTTAAAATAATTAACAAAATTAAAAATCTATTCCCGGTAGTTCCATGGCTCAGGGGCTTAAGGATTTAGTGTTGTCAGAGCCGTGACTCTGGTCGCTGCTGTGGCGAGGGTTCGACTCCTGGCCTGAGACCTTACACATGCCACAGGCACAGCCAAAAAAAGTTAGAAAAACAAAAACAAAAAACCTATTCCAATTTCTAGCCCCATCTGAACCTACTGAACTAAAATTGTGCCAGCCAAAATACAGGCATTTTGAAAAATCTCTCCAGTAACTGAAACCTACATAGCCTCCAGCCTCTGGGCTTTGTGAACCCTGATTTCATCTATTTATGCTGAGGGCCCCCTTTCTCATCTCCAGAAGTTCTCAGCAGACCTTTCCATCTCAGTGAGAATGAGAGATCTGAGACTAGATTCCGTCACTGAGTGGGGGTGGGGAAAGGGAGGCGGGAGCAGGGATTTAGGGCAGGTGGGATGGGACTGGAGGATGAGGGAGCAGGCCAGCTTTGCCTCCTGGGCAGCCAGAACCCCTTCACCCCTGCAGCTCTGAACCAGCCCTCCCCTCCCCGCCCCAGGGTATCGCATCAGCATCTTTGGCCGGCACAGCTCAGGCTCGGCCTTGCCCGGGCTTGCCTTTTGTTGCATCATCCTCTGGCCTTGCCGGGTGCCAGGGGCGCAAGCCGCCCACTCACCGCTGGATAAAACCGGCTAATTATATCACCGGGAGACCCAAGGCGGGAGCGTGTGGGCATTTTCAGCTGACCCAGCCTGTTTCTACTTGTTTTGCATGATTGTTCTTGGTTTTTCAAAAATAATAATAGCAACTACCAACCAGGAAAAAATCGCCAGCGGCTGTGGAGCAAGCTGCTGCTGAAGCAAGAGCAAGGGTCCACCTGCCGCTGCTCCCGGAGGGACCTACCCAGCGCTCGGCTCAGAAAATGAAAAACAAGCCTCTCCACTCCCAGAGACAAACAGCTCGGTGGACAGGATACTCAGAAATCAGCAGAATCCGAAAGACAAATAATGCTTTGACAGCATCAATAACAGCAGCAGGGTAATTTATTTTTTCAAAAACTTAAAAAATTCTGTGTGTAGTTGAGTCAAAAATGTAGGTTTTGTTTTCCCATAATTTCCTATATTTATTTTTTGAGGAGCCAATACAGTCAAAAGATGCAAAAGGTAGTGAAAACTCCTTCCTATCCTTGCCCTCCAGCCACCCATTTCCTCCCTAGAGGCTGTGGCTGGTTGCTTGTGTCGCCTTCCAGATATAGTCTCTGAACATCCAGGTCCACGTCCTTCATCAGAACATCTGGGGACAGATGGAACTTTTCAGATTTTAGACAAGCAAGGAGTTGCACATACCATATATTTTGCAACACCTTCCCCTCCCCCTTTCCCCCAGGCTCCATGTAGGATGACCCATAGTCCCAGTTTAGGGGTTTTTTGCTTTTGTTTTGTTTTGTTTTTAAAGGCCACACCTGTGGCATATGAAGTTCCCTGGGCCAGAGACTGAATCTGAACCACACTTGCGACTTACACCGCAGCTGTGGCAACATCAGATCCTTTTAACCCACTGTGCCAGGCCCAAGATCAAACCTGCTGCTGCAGCCGAATACTTAACCCACTGCACCACAGTGGGAACTCCACAGTCCCAGTTTTTCGTTTGTTTCTTTTTTCTTTTTACAGCTGCCCTTTGGCATACGGAAGCTCCCAGGCTAGGGGTCAACTCAGAGCTGCAGCTGCCGACCTACACCTACGCCGCACGCACAGCAACACCAGATCTGAGCCACATCTGCAGCCTACACCACCACACCTCATGGCAACACCAGATCTTTAACCCACTGATCGAGGCGAGGGATGGAACCCGTGCCCTCATGGATACCAGCCGGGTTTGTTACACCTGAGCCATGACAGGAACTCCCAATGTTGCAGTCTTGAGTCTGAAGGCAGTCTGGAGGCAGGTCCTTCTTCGTGGTGGTGGTGAGAGGGAGGGAGAAATGCACCTCAGTCTTCTCTTAGGCCTTCAGCTGATGGGATGAGGCCCAACCGCATGACTTTGGGTAATCAGCTTTACTCCAAGTCTACTGCTTTAAATGCTAATCACATCTAAAAATATCTTCACAGCAACATCTAGTCTCAGTGCTTGACCAGACAGCTGGGTACCAAGTCGACACAAAATTAACCATCACACCCATCTAACATCCCAACTCTCCAGCTTTGAGTGTTGGTCAGGGTGAGATATGGAATCTCCACCTTCCCAGAGCTAACAGTCACAGAAGAGATAAAGCTGGGGTACATAAAACCATCACGAAGAGTGTGAAGAGGTGTCTCTGTCTCCTGCGGGCTAAATCGGGAGGTTCTGAGCACAGCCTGGAAAAGTCCCCTCAGATAGAGCCCAGAAAGCCAGAGAGATGATGGGCGTTCACGGCTCACATTAAGACAAGCAGCCTTACTCTCTTGTCAATTTCACTCGTTTTATAAATAAATAAATATTTAATAAAGTGGACCAGCAGAGCAGTATTAATAAAGCCTAAATGTCAGGGGAATGTAAGCTCCCAATAACACAGGTATGATAGGGCTCCTTTCTCCCTAACCTGTGACCATTCATCAATTTTAGCTTCTGGTTAAGTCTCCAAATAAAAATATTTTCTCTGTAGTTGTGTTCCAAAGCTGCCAACCACCCTGAGATTTCAGAAGCTTCTTGCTTCATCCACATACATTCAAAAGGCCGTCCAGCTTCTCCTATCTGCCAAGGGCTTCGCTCCACCCCAGGACACAGCCATTTTCCTGCTGGTTTTCCTTGAGCACAGAACAGAGCCAGAGGGAGTTTCCATTGTGGCTCAGAGGGTTAAGAACACAACATAGTGTCTGTGAAGATGCAGGTTGGATCCCTGGCCTTGCTCCGTGGGTTAAGGATCCAGTGTTGCCATAGGCTGCAGCATAGGTCACAAACGTGGCTCAGATTCAGCATTGCTGTGGTTGTGGCATAGGCTGGCAGCTGCAGCTCTGATTTGACCCCAACCTGGAAATTTCCATATGCTGCAGGTGCAGCCATAAAAAGAAAAACAAACACAGAGCCAGAGTATATTCATTCGTTCACTCACTCATTCATTCATTTCATTTATTCATGGTATTACCAGCCCAAGTGGTGATGGGTAGAGGCTATGGCTGCAAGAGGAGACACAAAATACAATGCAACAATAACAAAAGAAAGCAGGCTCACATGGGCAAAAATACTGCCCAGGCAGTTCTCCATGACCAGGCTCAGTTAAGGAAAGGGGCTGGAGGAGTTCTCTGGTGGCTTAGTGGGTTAAGGACCCGGTGTTGTCACTGCTGTGGGTTGGGTTGCTGCTGTGGCACAGGTTCAATCTCTGGCCCAGGAACTTCTGCATGCCAAGGGTGTGGCAAAAAAACAACAACACAAAATTATAAATACAGTATTACGAGGGCACTTCCCATGCAAATAAGAGTCCTGGAAACCTGCCTTCATTAGCTCACCGTAAATCCACACTGTGTGTGGCTAAACAAGGATCAGGGAGGTGGTGGTATATGTGCAAGGAGTGCCACTTGGGGCCACGGTTTTAGAACTTAAAGGAGCAGAATAACCTGGGCTGAAGGAAAACACAGGAGAGGCAAGAGAGAGTAGATGGGGCCATCCTGCAGTGCCCAGATCAGCCATCTCATGCATCCTGAACCCTGCTGCTGACTCTACACAGGATGCTCTGGTGGATGGTGCCCTAATCCCTGCCTCCCCCAATAGTAGTGATAATGATAATAATAGTAATACTTAGTGTTATAGCAGCTCACACTTACTGACCACCTTCTATGTGCCAGGCGCTGTGCTAAGTACTTTGTCCATACTCACTTGGTGAGTTTTCATAACAACTCCATTACTTTCATCCCCATTTTAAAGACTAGGAAACTGGAGTTCCCGTCGTGGCGCAGTGGTTAACGAATCCGACTAGGAACCATGAGGTTGCGGGTTCGGTCCCTGCCCTTGCTCAGTGGGTTAACAATCCGGCGTTGCCGTGAGCTGTGGTGTAGGTTGCAGATGTGACTCGGATCCCGCGTTGCTGTGGCTCTGGCGTAGGCCAGTGGCTACAGCTCCGATTCAACCCCTAGCCTGGGAACCTCCATATGCCGCGGGAGCGGCCCAAGAAATAGCAGCAACAACAACAACAACAACAAAAAAAGACAAAAGACAAAAAAATAAATAAATAAATAAAGACTAGGAAACTGAAGTAGAAACAGAGATTAAATCATTTGCCCAAGCCAGACAGGGACAGAACAAGGATTTGAACCCAGACAGGCTGGCTCCAGAGCTAAAGCTCTTAACCACTAATAACAATTACAGCTAACATTTAGGTCATGATTACCCTGTTCCAGCTGCTCTTTTAAGTGTTCACAGGTATCAGCTCAACTAATCCTTACGGGTGCTATTCTTATCCCCATTATACAGATGAGGCAACCAAAATATTCAAAGGTCAAGCCATTTGCTCTGGTCACACAGCTAGGAGGCCTCAAAAGAGAGGCTTGAGGAGTTCCCATTGAGGCGCAGTGGACGGCGACTAGGAACCACGAGGTTGCGGGTTTGATCCCTGGTCTCGCTCAGTGGGTTAAGGATCCAGCATTGCCGTGAGCTGTGGTGTAGGTTGCAGACACGGCTGGGATCCTCCATTGCTGTGGCTGCGGCGTAGGCCGATGGCTACAGCTCCAATTAGACCCCTAGCCTGGGAACCTGCATATGCCACGGGACCAGCCCTAGAAAAGGCAAAAAAGACAAAAAAATTAAAAAATAATTTAAAAAAAATAAAAGAGGGGCTTGAATGCAGGCAGTCTGGTTCCAGTGGCCACATTCTTGTGCACCGAACTGTTCCTCTGTGCCATGACTGGATTTAAGGGTAATCTGAGAGCCGTGGCCATGGCTTACATTGCATCATGTGTATCAACCCTGTAGAATTTAACAACTCAATAAATAGTCAATGACTCTTTCTCTAAAATAACCCTTCCCAATATGTACAAAAATCATATTTCAAGTTTATTGTAGGAGTTCCCTGGTGGGAGTGGGTTCCTTAACCCAGTATTGTCCCTCCTGTGGCTCAGGTCACTGTTGTGCTCCGGGAACATGCCACCCTCCAAAGGGGAAAAAAAAAAAGTTTCTTGTAGGAAATCTGGAAAATAAAGAAAGGCTCCAAGAAGAAAATGCAAGTCATTCTCACTACAGCAGAGATCATCACAACTAACATTTTGGTGTCTTTTCCAGACTTTGTTACAAAATAGGCATCCCACTCTAAGGTCCTGTTTTGTAACCTCCTTTTTTTTTTTTTCTCACTTTTCAATATATCACAGATATTTTCCCAAGTCTACATTTTCTTTGGCAACTTCCACAGACAAATACTTTGTGACCTACTTAGTGTGCCAGCAATGAACTAGAGTGTTCCCTACAAACAGCCCCCTCCCCACGGGGTCCTCATAAACAGCCTTCTCCTACCAATCCTCCATCCTACACCTATGCCCAACTTATACACGTCAACCCTCTTCCACATCCTGGCATCTCTAGAAAGCTCATGGCATTCCCGTAGCCTTCCTTCTTGGACTCAGGGTCTCTTCCTTCACTGTGGCCAAGGGTGTATCCCCATTCTTTGCAACAGCCCATACCTCTCTTGTCCTATTTCCTCCTCTCCAAGTCACTCCATTGTACCCATCTTACACACTCCCTCAGCCGCAATTGAATGTTTGCCACCCTGTGCCCCATCCCCACAAGACTTGCTAGAGACAGTCCAATCCCATCAGCAAGCTGGCATTAGGCAATGTCTGTTGCAATGCACTGAGCGACAGAGGAGACAATGCCAGCTATGGTGCCAGAGGCTGCAGCATGGGAGTCCCTCCCAGGGCTGCAGATGCATTTTTGAACAGGAGCCCTTAAGGTCCAATGCCTTTACCTGAAAAAGGGGTCTCTCTGAGTGTGATTTCAAGGGACTACGCAGGGCCTGTGAGAGCTATTTTGATGCAAGGATCTCTTTTGATGTACTTTAAACCCCAACCAGGAGGCGGAGGCCTAATCCACCCTGAGGGTGGGGCGGCTGGGCGCCTTGCCCTAATAGGAGGGAGTGAAAAGTGGTGGCTCAAGACAGGTGGCTTCTTGATTCTAGGCACTGTGTCTCAGCCAGGAGAGGGGAAGGAGGGGACTGTGCAGGTAGCCGAAAGGTTGGGGGGAACCTGGGTGGGGTGAACAGGGAGATGGGACTTATTCCAAATTTGCTCTGCCTGACCTCAAGCAGGTGCCTATGCTTTTCAGCATTGTGTGTAATAGCACCTACGCTACTCACCTCACAGGTTTTTTTTGTTTTGTTTTGTTTTTTTTGGCTTTTTAGGGCCACACCTGCCCCGGCATATGGAAGTTCCCAGGCTCGGGGTCAAATCGGTGCTGCAGCTGCCAGCCTATACCACAGCCACAGCAAGACCAGACCCAAGCCACGTCTGTGACCTACACCACAGCTCAAGGCAATGCCAGATCCCTAACCCACCGAGTGAGGCCAGGGATCAAACCTGAGTCCTCATGGATACTAGTTGGATTCGTTACCACTAGGTCACGACAGGGACTCCCAACTCACAGTTTTTTTGTGAGGATCAAATGAGATAAGTTCAGTAAAAATGCTTTGCCAAGGATAAAACCCCAAAGTTAGGTGTGGTTAGGACTCTGCCTCTTTCCTTTTTTTGGAAGGTGCTGAGAGCAACTTTGTTTTTAGGGCATTTCCCCTCCCTAGCTGCATTTCTTCGATTGATAGTGACTGGAGACATTCTTGAGTCTCCTTAGCTCTGTGGCCCCCATCTCTTTGCCCTGCCAAGAGCAGCTCAGATTTTATCACTGGTATTAACTAAGGGTACAAGTCTGATTCACTTGAACAGTGTGTGGGGGACTATCATTCTGGATTCCTCTGAATTGAGGCATTTCCTGGGACTTAGGACTCTCAGTGCTAAAATCAGACCATTTCCAGACACGGGAGATGACTGGTCACCATTGGTGTACCTGAGGGTTGGGTGGGTCAGGGGTGGGTGTGATTTTTGTCTGGTGTGGTGTATATACATGCTGAGGTGTGAATACATGTGATTAGTCATGTTTGTGCAGTGGCCATAGTAGCGTGGGTCTGTTGGTACATTGAGGTTTTGGGTGTTGGGTATATGTTGCTGAGTGTGATGATGTAATGTGTGCATGTGATATAAGACACGTGCATTATGTCAGGGCTTCTATAGTATGTTGTGTTTAGTGTGGTGTGGGTAATATAAGCATGCCGCTTGGGTGTCATGAATGTGTGTTCTTTTTAGTGGAGGCGGGGGGGGGGGTGTCTAAGTGTGTGTGTGTGTATTTTTTTTCCCCTCAAGACCATGGTATGTGGAAGTTCCCAGGCCAGAGATCAAACCCGTGCCCAGGACGTTGCAGTGACAACGGCCGGATCCTTAACCCCCTGCACCACAAAAGAACACCCTAAATGAGTATTTTGTGTGTGGTGTAGCATGGAATATATGTTTGCCATCTGGAGGGTGGGGGGTGGGGGACTGCGTTTTGGTGTGTGTGTGTGTGTGTGTGTGTGTTAAGTCTGACTCCAGGAGTGGGTGTGAACGTGTGAATGACTCGTGAAGTTTCTTGGCAAAATACATGGCGTTCGTAGTGTGTGGTGTGTGCTATTTGGCGTATCGCAGGATGCATGCATGTCTTTGGCAAGTAGAGCGAAGGCTGGGTGTAGGCTGGGAGTTCTGTACTCGGCGTGGGGTCTGAGATGGGGTATGAGCACAGATGCTGCGCATGCTCTGAGCGCATTGTCAGGTGGACTGTGTTCCGTGTGGTGGGGTATGTTCTCTGTGGGCAGAAAGCATAGGGTATTGTGTGCGGAGGTGTGGGCTAGCGTATCTGTGCTGTCTGTGCGGTGTCAGCCTGTAAATGCGGCTCCTGTGGGATGAGCAGTAGGAGGTGGCAGGAGGGCAAGGGCACGGTGGGCGCCTCCGCAATGTAACGCGGATCGCGGTGCTAGGGCCAGTACACCAGGCAGGACCCTCACATCTTGGGATGGACCTGCGGGGCATTCTGGGAGCGGGGCCACGCCCACCGCGGGCGCCAACGGGGAGCGGCTGGGACGTCGGCGGCGGAGGCGTTGGAGACAATGTTCTCCTCACGTGCTGGGGGCTGGGCTCCGGAAATGCCCTTTGGGGTTTAAATTGTCCTGGCTCCCGTTAGCGTCGTGCCCGGCACGTTTTATTTTCCTGTTTAATCCTCACGGCCAGCCCCCGAGAGACCTTCTTATCCCCACGGCCCAGGTGAGTTACCTCAGGCTCTGAGAGGTGGAGGAGCGCGCCCGGCTTGGGTCTCGAATTTCCCAATTTGCTGCGAATGAATTTATGAGGAGAAAAAGGTCACAGAAAAATGGAACTCCCCCGAATAACCTAACTTTCCCCCAAACCTATCGAAAGGTGCTTGCCAAAAATCTCTCCTCCGACCTTCCTGAATTTCTCGCGCTTGATGGAAAGGGAGGGAATCACGGGTTAGTGCCGCCATGAAAACAAGGTTAGAAGAATGAAGATGTTAGATAAGCTTGTATGGTATATTGGGGTACTGCCCAGAGGGTTTGTAACTGAATTACGAAGAAGCTAGTTGTCCAAAATTATATTTAATACTCATTGTGGAGTGAAGGATTGACATCACTTTTTTTTTGGTCTTTTTTAGGGCCGCACCCTGGGCATATGGAGGTTCCCAGGCTAGGTATTGAATCAGAGCTGTAGCTGCCAGCCTACCCACAGCCACAGCAACGCGGATTCTTAACCCACTGAGCGAGG
Organism: Phacochoerus africanus; assembly: GCF_016906955.1. Lineage (NCBI taxonomy): Eukaryota > Metazoa > Chordata > Mammalia > Artiodactyla > Suidae > Phacochoerus > Phacochoerus africanus. The sequence continues at coordinate 33,557,099 of NC_062552.1, read as the reverse complement.
CCAGGGATCGAACCTAAGTCCCCAACGGATGTAACTCAGATTCGTTTCAGCTGTACCATGGTGGGAACTCCAGGATTGGCATCACTTTTTAAACCTCACATGGTCATTTTTCACACTTGTTTCTGGTGGCATCTGCTTCCTCCTCTTCTCCCCTTCCTTCCATCTTCATTCCTCCCTCTTTCTTCTGGCATATTGTCTTGTGTATTTGATCTGTTAGGCTGAATCATATAAAATTGCCTTTTATGTAGATCAGAACTGGTTAAGTATTGGCAGTTTCATGTATTCAACTAATACATTTTTGGATAGTGCTTTTATACTTTACAAATGCAGGGGATTTGTTTATGTTTGATTAGAGTTGCAAAAGTCCTGAGATTCTCACTGATTGGAGCAGCTTGCTCTTGTGTATTATGGCTAGAGGAATGGAATATGGTATGCTGCAGCTGGCTCATACTGGCTCAGTGGGTGATTGTTAAATGTTTGAGAATTTTGGGGAGTTCCCTGGTGGCTCAGCAGGTTAAGGATCTGGTGTTGTCATTGCTGTGGCTAGCAGTCGCTGCTGTGGCCCAGGTTTGATCCCTTACCCAGGAATTTCTGCAGGCTGCGGGGCACGCCCCGCCCCCCCCCAAAAGATAATTTTGCCAGCCAGTTGTTAAGCCATTGGTAGCTTGAAATTGGCAACAAAGGAAGTATTTATACCATGGCTTCCTTACCTGCCCTCCTGGGACCCAGTTTAACGGGACGCTGTTGGTTGTTTGATTCATCCTAGACCAAGTGAAATTACAGTGAAATCAGTACGGAAGCACATAGATCCCCAAATAGAAATCAAGACTGAGGGAAAAGTGGAATGGTTGCTGTAGAGGCAACCACTGAGCTTGGTGGTTGTGGGAGAAGACATTGAAAACTTAGGGGTGTACTATCGCAGCTCATAATTATAGTTTAGTTAGTATAAGCATTTATCAGCATTGTTTGAAGTGCTTTATGTGTTAACTCATTTGATCCCCACAACTGCCTTATGAGTTAGATATCGCTACTATCCCCATTTTACAAATGAAGGAACTGAAGCTTGGAAAGGCTGAGTAACTTGGCCAAGGTTATACAGGTAGTAAATGGTAGTTTGGCTTTGACCTCAGGCTATCTTAACTCCAGGACACATGCTTTTAACTACTCTGTTACACTGCTGTATTACACACCATAGGTTATGCTGTAGTAAAAACCCCCAAATCTCAGTGTCTTGCAATAATTAAAGTTCAATTATAAAGGTTCATTTTGGCTTTGTGTCAGATGTGATTCTGCTTCGCACATCTTATTCTAGTACCCAGGCTGAAGGAGCAGCTCCTATTTTGGCCTTTCTGCAGAAAAAAGAACAATTCTAGTACCATGTGATGATTCTTAGGATTCAAGAACTGTGTGGCATACTTATCACATTACATTGGTCAAAGCACATCACATGGCCAAGCTTGACTCAGGGAGGTCTGAGAAATAGATTCCCCCTCTCCCCAGGCACCGCAAGTCACATGGCAACCTGCTGGTTAGTGAATAATTGCGAACTGTTTTAGGTTAAGTTCCCCAGAAGCAGACCTTGAGTCAAGGATTTGTGGGTTAAGTGAGCTATTAAGGAAGTGTTCCTAGGAGAATCCAGTAAAGGAATGGGGGGGAGTAGGACAAGGAAGGAGACAAAGCTAAGGAAGGGTATATAATTTCAGGCCAAGTCCTGGGCTGAGCCTTATCCAAAGAAGGTCCTGTGGTATAAGTTATATCTCAGAGTTTATCCCAACTCAAGGCAAGGGAGCTGGGCTTTCACATATCCATGTATCTGTCAGTCATTGGTTAAGGACTGCTCCAAGGGCACTTTTGGCTTTCTGAATATGAGCGAAGCAATTCCAGTAGCCCTGAACCAGTCCTTCAAAAAGAGTCATAGGTGGATGGCTCTTAGAAACAGAATCACAAAGAAATCGGGAGCGGGACAGAGCCTGAAAAGAGATTTGAGAAAATGTGCACAGAGCACCAAATAAATAATGTACATGAAAGGGTGGGTTAAGGGATCTATTAAGGACATTATGTCTTCTTTGGAGAAATGTCTGTGTAGGTCTACTGCCCATTTTTCAATTGGGTTTTTTGGTTTTTTTTAGTTATATGAGCCCCTTGTATATTATGGATATGAAGCCCTTGTCGGTCACATCATTTGCAGGTATTTTCTCCCATTCTGTAGGTTTTGTTTTCATCCTTACATAGTCTTATTTATTCATCAGTTCAGAAGTGGATCATCTCACCTTTCCCCATTTCCTGCTCCCCTTTCTAATTCAATCTTTATAATTCAAGTGCTGTTACTGATTCAGTGCCTAGTTTCCACTTCTTGAAAAGGCATGTGATTCAAACAGCTTCTTTTTGCTAAGTAAGGTCCTAGAAAGCATCAGCAGCTGGGCTAATTACACATGAACTGACCTTGTTCAAGTGTCCATCCCAGGGTAGACAGCCTGAGTTTTGAGGTAAGGAGTCCCGGGGAAAGGGCATGAGTGGGTATGCAGTGATTGACCCCTCTAGAACAGCTCCTCATTAAGGCTGTTCACTCCCAGCCAGAAAATGAAAGCTGACCAGAGAATAGCACATAGTCATGAACTGGCAGCCCAGGGAGAGGATAAGGAGTGAGGGAGGTTGGAAAGGTACCATGTCTGGCAGCAGATGGAGGGACCTGCAGGCCTTGGTAAAGTTTGCAGGTGGCATTTCACCCTTGATGACTCCATGATTCCTTCATAGAGTCTCCAGAGTCCAACAGACTCTGAGTTCAAATTCTAGGTCAACTAATCTAAAAACTGTGAGACTTCAGGCAAATTACCTTCTCTGAGCCTTGATTTATTCATCTGGGGATAATAGAGCCAGCCTTGCAGGGCGAGGGTGGGAATTAAATATTTAACACAAGGTTTGGCTCATCTCAGCTACTCGCTAAACGTGAACTCCCCTTCTTCCTCCACTTGGGAGTCAGAGCTCCCTTTCCAGGTTGTGAAATGTTCTGGGACAAAAGGTTGTGACTGGAGGTCAAAAGGTTTCTCACCCCAATTACTCAAAGCCTCAAAGTAGTTCCCTGCCTCAGGGATCTGCACCTTGCAAAGGTAAAACAAGCCTTTATGGGTCCAGAGCTGCCCTTATGGGGCCACCAGCCACACCTTTTTCTAAAAATCACCAGAACAGAGAGACTGCCCATAGTTTGGAGACATAACCAAGAAATGTGCATGTTAGAAACCAATGAATAGAAGTTTACAGTGCAACAGCATTGGGCAGTGCTCTTGGATGGGCCCCTCTCATTTTAAGAATCTAGTGGACTTTTGAAACCATCGGGCAGCTCTCAGTCCCCTGAAGACTCTTGCTGTCCTCAGGCAGTTCAGCAGCTCTGTACAGTAGCAATTACTGAATGTCTATGTCACACGTCGAATGCCGGCACAGAGGCTAAGGGGAAGAGCACTGGATCAGGAGTTTCAGGCCTGGGGTCTATTCTCAGCCTTGCTCCTGACTAGCTCTGTGTCCTTGGGCAGGTCACTTTCCCTCTCTCAACCTGGATCTCCACACCTACAAAATAGGAAGGTTAGCACAGACAGTTCCTAAAAGACCTTAAACTCAAGTAAGGAAGGAGTATCTTGGTGATTAAAAGAATCCTTAGGAATACCCAGACATTGGTTCAAATCCTGTCTCTTCCACTATTAGTGGTGTGACCCTGGGCAGGATGTTTAACCTCTATACACCTGGTTCCTTATCTGTAACCTGGGGTTAGTTACTCTGGTTGCTCTGAAGATTAAATAAGAGTGCATGCAACACAACACTCTGTTCATAGTAGGTTCTGAGTGAATGTTAGATATTATTGTTAGTGAGCAGGGATTCTAAAATATATTTTTGAAAGCAGAGCTCCATCAATCATGTTGATTCTTGGGGCTCCCCAGACCAGAATCAACAGGTTTCTGGAACATCAAAAGAGGAACAGATACAAATTTATACAACAAAGTCATTCTTCTCCTTCAATTAACAAGTTTCCCCTTTTTTTGGTGGTGGTGGGGACCTCCTTGTAAGATCGTAATTTTGAAAGACAGACTGTGGGGAGAAAGAAATGATTTTATAAATGTTTTAGGCTCCCACTCGTAAGTCAGCCTGAAGGACTTGACTGTGAAGGTTACTGTAAGCCAGGCTAGTGAGAACTCAGTTATATGGCACAGAGCAATATTTCTCTAACTCCTGTGGGAGAGAATTAAACTCACATTCCTGAGCCCTGCCCCAAATTATTTGATGGGACTCTCCATGGTAGGAGCCTCTGAAGGAGCATTTTAAGCCAGTGCCCAGTTACTCTTGTCCAGGAAATTTAGGAAACCCTGACAGAGAGGGTATGCCTGCCCCTCAGGCCCTGGTGCATTGTGAGAGGAGAAGGAGAGGGGCAAGGGAGAGCAGTAGGTTTCAGGATTGAGAACTGACCCTTCCCGGAGTACATGGGGGAAGGGAAGAGAGAAACGGTCCTTTTAATGAGGTGACTACATGACTACATATATATGATAGATGCAGATGAAATGGAAGCAGGCCAAGATGCCCAGTTGTCAAGTTGTCCCCTCCCTTCCCACCTCCCACTCTCTGAGGTGTGGGCTCATGAGACAGATTAAATCAGTAACAGAGGGGGGAAAAAAAAAAAGCAATACCCAACAACCAATGTCTTCTTTGTCTTCTGAGTGTCCTGTGAGTGAATTGTTGCTCTTAATGATGTCACATCATCATAGTCATCAAAATGTCATACCATTGTCATCAAGAAGTCTCCATCCGGACTTCCCGTGTGGCTCACAACATAACTACTCGGCATTGCTTCTACAGTGGCTGTGGCTCGACCCCTAGCCTGGGAACCTCCATATGCCGCAGGTGCGGCCACTTGTTTAAAAAAAAAAAAAAAGAAAAAGAAGTCTCCATCCAAGAGCCTTTCTAGCTCTGAAGACTTACAGGTCTGAGGGTTCCTTTGGGTCCAGGAAGCAGCCCTTTGCCTCTGGGGCAGAAGCCAGAAAACACTCTTTCAGTCTGTCCGTGAAACAATTTGAGGGCAAGAGGCTGGGGTTTAAATCTTCCCAAAGGAATCACATAGCCACTGAATTAAATGGTGAACCCACACAGATGGTTTTGAGATTCCCAAGTCAGTGTGCTTCCCTAGCCTTGGCATTCTGGATTTCCCCAGAGATCACACTGCTCCTGGCCCAAGGGTTCATGTCCCTGGGGCTCTGCATACCTTCTGAGTGGGATTTCCTTTTTTTTCTTTTTTCATTTTCTAGTCACTTCTCACTGTGCCCTAGTATAGATAAAGAACTCTGAAATTCTGAATATCTAATGCCTTTGATTATTAATTGTGGAGATAATCAGAATAAACTCAGATTTGAATCACCACATTATTTTTTAAAAAATGGTAAAATTCATATAAAATTTACCATTTTAACCACTTAAAGTATGCAAGTCAATGGCATTTAATACACTCACGATGTTGTACAACTAACACCACTGCCTAGTTCCTGAACATTTCCTCACCCTAAAAGAAAACCCTGTGCCCATTAAGTACTCACTCTCCATTTATCCCTCTCGCTCAGCCCCTGGCAACCACTAATCCACTTTATATTTTTATGGATTTGCCCATTCTGGATATTTCCTATAATATGTGACCTTTGGTTTCTTTCCCTTAGTATAATGTTTTCAAGGTTTAACGATGTTGTCATATATCAGTATTTCATTCCTTTTTAAGATTAAATGGTATTCTATTGTATTGATATACCACATTTTGTTTATCCATTCATCAGCTGACATCCGTTATACTTATAAAATGCTTTTTATGTACACTGTGTCACCTGATACTCACAGAAACTCTGGAAGGTAGTCAGAGTAGGTATTATTCATTGTTATTATGATTCTCCCCATCTAACAGATGAGGAGCCTGAGGCTCATTAAAATCAAATTGCTCGTCCCAGGTCCCATAGCTGGTTAATGGCAGACCCAGAATCAGAACCGAGATCTCTGAGTCTGGATGACCAAAACCTTTGTTGGGCAGTTTGCTTTGTAATCACTAGTGGTGTCCTTCCATCAAGAAGCTTAAGAGGGGAGTTCCCGTCGTGGCACAGTGGTTAACAAATCCAACTAGGAACCATGAGGTTGTGGGTTCGGTCCCTGCCCTTGCTCAGTGGGTTAACGATCCGGCATTGCCGTGAGCTGTGGTGTAGGTTGCAGACGCGGCTCGGATCCCGCGTTGCTGTGGCTCTGGCATAGGCTGGCGGCTACAGCTCCGATTGGACCCCTAGCCTGGGAACCTCCATATGCCGCTGGAGCGGCCCAAGAAATAGCAAAAAAAAGACAAAAAAAAAAAGAAAAAGAAGAAGCTTAAGAGTAGGAGTTTCTGTTGTGGCTCAATGGTTAATGAATCCGACTATGAACCATGAGGTTGCGGGTTCGATCCCTGGCCTTGCTCGGTGGGTTAAGGATCTGGCATTGACGAGAGCTGTGGTGTAGGTCGCAGACGCAGCTTGGATCCCACGTTGCTGTGGCTGTGGCGCAGGCCAGTGGCTACAGCTCCGATTCGACCCCTAGCCTGGGAACCTCCATATGCCATGGGAGCGGCCCAAGAAATGGCAAAAAAACCAAAAAAAAAAAAAGAAGCTTAAGAGTGGACGTGTGCTCAGTGTGATAAGGCAGGTCAGGACCAGTGAGAGTTCAACCCTTGGACAGCCTAATTTTGTCCATTGGCAAAGTTGGTCACTGCCTACAAGGCCTGATCTTGCCAGGCTTATGCTCTCCTTCCATCTCTGCCTGAAACATACTAGAATGCCGTAAGAGGCTGGAGCCCAGGGAAGGCAGCCCTCTACTCTCCCAGCTCTAAGCCTAGCACTCAGGGCTCCATAAATATTTGCCAGCTAAGACACTTTAGGGGCCTAAGTGTTCTCTGTGATGTTTTGCTTCCTCCCTAGCAACATGTCACCAGTAGCAGGCTCCCACTACCCAGAGCAGCCCCTTAGGCCTTGTTACTTGGAATGCTAACAGCAACTGGGAGTTCTAGCTCTTTAACACAAATGAGCAGGACTTTGGGGAGTGAAATCCCACCCTGCAGCAGTGAGGGTTTTATTCTTGCTGAAATAACAACAAAACCACATAATGGCAGGTTTGGAACACTAAACAAAGGACCAAAAAAATGACCCATAATCTTACTGCTCTAACACAATTTATTTTGAAGAATTCCCTTCCACTAATTTCCTTCCTTTCTTCCATCCATCCATCATGAAAGTAATACAAAATATTGTTATATTTTATGGAATACACCTCGTGGCTCAGCGGTTAACGAACCCAGCTAGTATCCATGAGGACACTGGTTCAATCCCTGGCCTTGCTCGGTGGGTTAAAGATCCAGTGTTGCCATGAGCTGTGGGGTAGGTTGCAGACGCGGCTCAGATTTGGCATTGCTGCGGCTGTAGTGTAGGCCAGCAGCTGTAGCTCAGATTCAACCCCTAGCCTGGGAACCTCCATATGCCCCAGGTGTGGCCCTAAAAAACAAAAAAGGCAAAAAAAAAAAACCCAAAACCAAAATTACCTAGAATGGTGTTCTTTTGTGGCACGGTGGGTTAAGGAAGGATCTGGCATTTTCACTACAGCAGCTTGGGTCTCTGCTGTGGTGCAGGTTTGATCCCTGGCCCAGGAACTTCTGCATGCTGTCAATGAGGCCAAAACAAAAAAAAAAAGTTACCTAGAATATTCCTTCCACAGATGGAAATTTTAGCTTGCATTTTTTTTTTTTTACATACTTTTAATCCTACTGGGTATAGTTTTTAAATTTTTTCCCACCTATCTTATTAGCTGATACTATCTCATAGTCTTTATAATTATTTTTGCTTTAATTTTTTTTGTCTTTTGTCTTTGTTGTTGTTATTTCTTGGGCCGCTCCCGCGGCATATGGAGGTTCCCAGGCTAGGGGTCCAATCGGAGCTGTAGCCACCGGCCTACGCCAGAGCCACAGCAACGCGGGATCCGAGCAGCGTCTGCAACCTACACCACAGCTCACGGCAATGCCGGATCGTTAACCCACTGAGCAAGGCCAGGGACCAAACCCGCAACCTCATGGTTCCTAGTCGGATTCGTTAACCACTGCGCCACGACGGGAACTCCCTATTTTTGCTTTAATTTTTGATAGGTATCACATTTACATAATATAATATTCAAAAAATTGAAGGAAACTCAGTGGAAAGGTTTCTTCCCACCCGTTCCTCATTCGCCTGATTTTTCTTCTCATAGCACCCACTGTTAACTGTTCTTTGTGGGCCCTTCCTAAAGGACCCTTCTTTACATATCTAAACAATACATTATATTTAAATGTATTCCTTCTCCATCTTTCCTTTTTTTTTTTTTTTTTGGCTGTGCCTGCCACATAGAAATTCCCAGGTCAGGAAGGGAATTTCCATCTTTACATTTTTGACACAAAGAATAATGAACTATGTACATTTTTCCTCACCTTTTTTAACTCAACAGAGGTCTATTTATATTCAAACAGAGCTTCCTCATTCTTTTTTTTTTTTTAGCACCACATAGGATTCTCCTTTATGTAGGTGTAGCATAATGTATTAAATTAGGCCTTATACAGGGAGAAACAAGATAGGTGTACAGGTACAAACTACTATGAATAAAATAAATAAGCTGCGAGGATATATAGTAAAACAATGGAATACAGCCAATATTTTATAATAACTACAGATGGAATATAACTTTTAAAAAGTTACTATGTTGTACACCTGAAACTTAGACAATGTTATACGACAAATTACATCAATTAAAAAAATTTATTTTTGGAGTTCCCGTTGTGGCGCAGTGGAAATGAATCCAACTAGGAACCATGAGGTTTTGGGTTTGATCCCTGGCCTCGCTTACTGGGTTAAGGATCCGGCGTTGCCATGAGCTGTGGTGTAGGTCGCAGACGTGGCTCAGATCTGGCGTTGCTGTGGCTGTGGCATAGGCCGGCAGTTGTAGCTCTGATTCAACCCCTAGCCTGGGAACCTCCATATGCCACAGGTGCAGCCCTCAAAAGACAAAAAAAAAAAAAAAATTTTTTTTTAACCACTAGGCCCCATACATGGGTATTTGTTATTTCTGGTCTTGCAAACAGTATTACAGAACTAACATTGTACATATATCATTTCACAGGTGTGAGCATCCATCTGTGGAATAAACTAGTAAAAGTGGAATTACTGGGTCAAAAATGAATGCACAACATTATAAGTCAGCTATACTCCAAAAAAAAAATTTAAGTGAATACATTTATAATTTTGATAGACATGGCCAAATTCCACTCTGTAGGCTAGTGGCAGCAGCATATGATTTAACCCTCTGTCTAACCTTAATTACTTTCTCTGTCTTTTGTTATCCCTATAACAGAGTTGGGACCAGCCTCAGGGATAAACCAGTTTCCCTTTTGACCACTCATATGTAATCTGCAATATGTTAAAGGCCTTCTAGATGACAGACACTTGCTGTGTGCTGAGAAACAAATATGCATAAAACATAGGCACTGTCCTTGGGAGCTGGTCTTGGAGCAAGTGGGGGCTGGGAGGCGGGTGAGGAGGAAGGGATGTGTAAGAAGAGTGCCTGCTCCTGCCCCTCTAGGCCCTAAACTCCCATGGGGGAGGAGTTGTGTCTGCTTCTGCTCTCCTTGTCCCAGCACCCAGCAGAGCACAGGGAAGGTAGCTGGCACTCAATACACATTGAGTGGATGAAAAATGATTAAATAATGTCTGATGTGGAGGAAAGGGAAAAGGTTCTGGACAAGGCATTGGTCAAGGCAGCCTTCACAGAGGAGAACAGCATTCAAGGGTCTCTTTTTTGAAGATTAATTTCACTCAGTGAAATTCTAGGCCAGAGAGGCTGAATATTTGTTGGCTTCCTCACTCACAAAGAATAGTTGGGTGTGTGGGAGGTGACAGGAATGATCTGGAGGCAGATTTGAGTGATTTGAGTGGGTGGGACTTGGGGGTCCCACTTATCAGCCATGGACAGTGGGTATCTCCAAAATAAAGCAGAGTCTGTAAGTTGAGACAAAGGACGAGAAGGGAGAATGGCTAGTGAGGACCACGGAGGAGAAGTTCCCCATTTCCCCACTCTGGTGCAGAATACAGCTGCTGTGGGGGGAATGACCACTCTCCTTGCCCTGCCCCAGACTCTGGTACACCCTGCACAGTTCAGAGTCTTCACCCTGCTGGTACTGGCTGCAGAAAGGATGCTTACCCCACCCTATCAACCAGATTCCAAATATTGGAAAGTGGTCTAATGGCTTGGACGTTCCACCTGCATCCCCAAGAACAGAGGTGCTGGAATCTCTGTTTGGGAAGGAAATCAGCATGGTTTTAGCTCCTCTAGTTCATTTCCTAGAAGTTTAGAAAGAACAGTTAAGAGATCTGACTCTTAAAGAAAATCAAGTACCAATCCATCCCACACCAGCCCATCCATTTTACAAGTGAGAGAACTGAGGCGCGGAGAAGTGAGGTGGACTGCCTGAGGATACTTATAGAAGTAGTAGTAGGTCTAGAAACAGAGTTCCTGACTCTGTATCCAGTGCTCTTTGCTCTGAACCAGGGGATGGAGTCAGAATGGTGACCTAGATATGGCTCTGGGGCCAGAGAGGGAAGATCCATGCAGGAGCTGGAGGCAGGATTGGAGCCAGGATAGGGGTAGGGGGTCAACTACCTACACCTGTTCCAGTTGCTGGGTTATAAATCCTCCAGGAATTCCACATATTCCACTCATGCCTAAGTTCCCTGTTTGGAAGCAGGTTTGCGAACATGGATTTCAGAAAGGCATCAGTCCAGAGAAGTATCAGGGAGAGAAGCGGCCTGGCTAAGGGAGGGGGTTGCTGGACCACCAGGTTCAGGGGGCCATCTTGAGGAAAGTGTCCCAACCCTGCACTCCCAGGGGCCCAGGATGGCTTCTAGCAGTGACTCAGGGCTTGTAGGCAATATTCCTGGGAACCCAGCCAGAGCAGAGGGGTGGCAGCAGGCCCAGATCCCTCTGATTCCTGAACAAAGGGTAAGAGGCTACTCCTCCTGGCCTCTTGAGACATTGACTGCTCTTGGGAAGCTGCTTTGAAAATATACCGGCATCTGATTTTCTCTGCATAAAATCCTTAGGAAAGTCTCACTTTGGAATTTAGCCTCTGAAATACCTTTCTGGATACCCCTTCAACCCTGGCCCACCACCAGCTAGGGATTCCTAAGGGGTGAGGGGCAAGTACATTCCTTTCTTGTGAGGTGGAAAGAAACTCTTCACCTACTAAAACAGACAGACCCAAATGAAATGATGAAATAACAAAATGATGAAATTAAAAAAAAAAAAAAACTGCCTCTTACATCAGTGGGTGGGTACCTTCAGGTTCCTTGGCTCCTGATAATCCTCTAGCACCCCTGTGAGAGGTTTTGTAAGTCCCCCTTTATAGATGGGGAAACTAAGGCCCAGTGAAGTCATGTTAACTTATTCTAGGACACAGAAGGGAAGGTACCCAAGGCCAGGGCTCAATGCTATTGACCTGCACAGAATGACTCCTCCCATTCAGGTCCTTGCCTCTACACCACCCAGCCCTCCCCTGAACAGCTGATTGGCTTTTCAATCATAAACTTACTCAAAGAGAAATTGAACACCACTGGTAGGAGGCAGTGTTTTTCAGCGTTTTGGAATTGTAACTCAGCAGTAAGAAATGCACACCACAGTGCAGCAACCAGACACACAAACATAATTCATAGCACTTAGGATAGTTTGTAATTATTTTTTGTTTATTTGTAAATACGTAAAACCAAGTGCAAGTTTCATGAAATAACGCATCCTCTTCCTGCCTGAGATGCAGTTTAGCATTTTCTATTCTCTGCTATTCTGTGTCATTTTTTTTTTTTTCTTTTTGGCCACACCTGCCGCATGTGGACGTTCCTAGGCCACAGCAGTAACAACACTGGATCCTTAACCTGCTGAGTCATCAGGCAACTCCTGTGTCATTATTTTTGAAAAGTGCTCATGTGACTCACTAACTTGGCTCCATGTCCTGCAGTTTGAAGACCACCTTGATGCATAGCAGCTGGGTGCCCCCAGCCTGGTCTGCAGGTGAGTGGAGCCCATAGTGAGGACAGAGGTCTGACTTTGTACACTTTGTGCCTGGCACTGAATTGTTATAAGTAGAGGAACAAGGTTCCCCACACATAAAACAAGGCTGACACAGGAGTTCCCATTGTGGTGCAGCAGAAACAAATCCAGCTAGTATCCATGAGTATGCAGGTTCAATCCCTGGCCCGGATCAGTGGGTCGGGGATCTGGCGTTGCCATGAACTGTGGTGTAGGTCAAAGATACAGCTTGGATCCTGAGTTGCTGTGGCTGTGGCTGTGGCTGTGGTTGGCATCTGTAGCTCCGATTTGACCCCTAGCCTGGGAACTTCCGTATGCTGTGGGTGTGGCCCTAAAAAAAAAAAAGTAAGGCTGACACAAATTAAAGGCAGAAAGAACTGGTGCCTTCTAAGGACTATATCAGAGTGCTAGGGCTGCTAGTACAAAGTACCGCAGACTAGGTGGTTTGAACAAATTTACTTTATCACACTTCTGGGCGCTGGAAGTCCAAGATCAAGATTCAGAAGGCCTGATTTCTCATGAGGCCTCTCTCTTTCGGTTGCCTTCACATGATCATCCCTCTGTGCACACGCAAATGGTGTTTCTGTGTCCTAATCCCTTCTTATGAGGATACTGGTTAGATGTGATTCTGAGGTACTGGGGGATAGGGCTTCAACATATGAATTTGTTGGGGTGGGGGGTTGGGGAATAGTTCAGTCCCTAACAAGGACCTATGTGCACAGCATATTACTTCATGCACCTTCACCCCAGGCTGGGCACTGTGAGCCTTATTCCTTTTTTGAAGACAAGGGGGCTGATGTTGGGAGAGGTTGATAATGGCTCATGGTCTTCCAGCTGACAAAGGCACAGCATTTGAGTTGATGCCTCACCCTCTCACATATTGTAGGCTTTCCAACTTTCATGGGAAAAGCAGATGGGGCTGGGCTGAGTTGTAAAAGGCCACCCTGAAAGCAGATGGGAGATGAGTGAGGGCAGAGTTAGAGGGAGAGGAGGCAGTGCCTGGGCAGAACCTTGTAGCTTTGTCCAAATGGAAGGAAGAGGAGATAGTTTCCCAGGCAAGGACAGTGAGAGCTGGAAGGTCTTCCTGAGAACTCACTCCACCCTTCCCATTTCACTGGTGAGAAAACTGGGGACTGGAGAGAAGGATGCAGTGCTTCCACATTGTGTTATCTGCGTGTGAAAGTCTTGTCTTCTGCCTTTACTCCAAGGCCAAGCAACGTTCTCTGTGCTCTGTGGAGGATCTAGCATGGTTCAGAATAGAGACTCAGGTGTTTAAACAAAAGACACTGGCAGGAGGTGGGAAATGGGTATGGTATTGGGGGGGGGGGTCATCTCAGCTTTATGTTTCTGACCCCTAATTGTATTCTGTAAAGGCAGACACTAAACCTAAGGAAAAAGCTAGCAATTGCTAATCACAGACCCTCCTAGAACATGAGGATGTAGATTATATATGCCTGCACCCCTCCCAACACAGTCTTTTTTTTTTTTCCTTCTTTTTAAACATTTCACAAGAGAGACATCCTTAGCCAACATGGAGTCAGCATCAGAGGGTCTTTTCTCTCTCCAGGCTCCTCCCTCGTCTCCTTGCACTCACGGGAATTCTCTGTGTTTTCCATATATCTTCAAGTGAGGTTTCTGCTAGGCAAGCCTCTCTTTCTTTGACCACCTCTCAAAGTGTCTGTCATTTTTCCAAAAGATTTGCCCAGTGTTTGGCTGGTAAATGTTGAACAGCCAGCTCTCCAAGAGAAAAATAGATATATCAACTACTTAGAATCAATAATAATAAAATTGTAGTTAAATAACTAAGACATGATGAATTTTGAGTATAACTTATTATATTTAATATATAATTTATTTAATTATGAATTTATCTCATACATTGTCAATAGGGGTGAAAATTAATTCTTGGCAGGGGCTGAAGAACTTTTTATGCACAAAGCACAGATATACATCAGATATACATCCAGTGCATAAACACACACTATGTCTGTGATATTAAAATTCGTGGGGAGGGTGGTAGGAGACTAGGGGTAAAATGTTTTAAAAGGTTCCTTAGGAGGCAGTAATGAACAAAAGTTTGAGAAACATTGATTCATATAGTTTAATTTTTAATAATGGCTACATTTAACAATCAGCTCACTGAACTCCAAAATATCTCACAGTTGGCTCTTACAAGCCTGTATGAGCTGGCTCCAGCACACTCCCAGACCTGGGGTGAGGCAGGTGGGAACAAAGTAGAGGAGGGAGAAAGAAACCCCCTCTGTTAGTGCAGCAGTGCAGCAGGCCAGTAGGAAAGACGGCATGCAAGAGGTGTTAAGGCAAAGAGTCTCTGAGCCCCCATAAATCAGTGGGGGCTGCCCTTCTGTCAGCCACCCTGCCACCCAGGACCTTGGATCCTGGCCTGTGTCATCCCATCAGGTGATTCCCCTGTCCTCCAATAGCCCCAGGGCCTAGGCAGCATGACAGATTGTGGAAGCATCTTGCAGGGCCCCCAACTCAGCAGGACACAACAGGGATTTGTGCACATACCCTCACCCTCGCCTTAGAAGGAAGCTTCAGAGAATTCAAGCTGTCTTTGTTCCAAGCCTTTGGTCAGGTGGTTCTGCTGAAAGGCCTACCTCAGGCAGGCGTGGGGGGTGGGGTGTCAGGAAGGGAGGGGCTTGTTTTCCTATTAGGAATCAGAGAGGCCCATTCACTGATGTTCCTCCTCAACGGAGGTTCCCAGTGATGAGGATGACACAGCCCTCAGTGCTTCATTAGGTTGGGTCTACGGAAACTTGGAAGGCTTTGGGTAGCTTTCAGTGCTGCCTAGGTTGGGGGAGGGGGTTGGAGACCTCAGGCAGGCAGATCCCAACAGATGCCCGCATGAAGCCCACTAGTTGGGCCTTCAGCCCTACTGTGTCAGTGGCAGGATGGGGGAGGAAGGCGCCCTCCTGGGAGCATTGACAGTGGTTGCTCTGATTGTTTCAAAGGAACCCATCCAGAGTCAGCCTAGGCACTTTGTTTTCTGTAAACAGGGCAGAGAGGAGGCACTGAGAAACCTAGGAAGAGATGGTTCCTTTTCTTTAATCTGTCTCTCCCCCTTTCCTGACCCATTGAGAATCTAGGCTCTTGCTCACTCATTCCAAGGCTCTCTGAATCCTTACAAAACCTCCATATAGCTCCTTAGAATCTCATTCTTCAAAGGCCCAGCTGCTTCTCAAAAGGGTCAGGCCTAGAAGCCACCCCAAACAGTATCTTCCCTCTCCAGCCTTGCCTTTCCCTGTCCTATAAAATAGGCTTAATCATTGCTTTCTTACCCGGTCCAGGAATGTGTTGAGTAGTCCAAGACTCCCAGTCGAGGCTCTGGTGATTGGGGAAAGAGGGCAGTCTGTCACTGCCCACTTGTGCCCCAGGCTGCCCTCAGGCTTCTTTTTATAAAGGCTATTTATGTGGTACACTCGGTCACTAGTTCTCCAGAGGCTTCCTGGGGACTTGCCCCACTCCCTATCTGACAGGACTGTCCCTTTCAGTCCCTAGAACAGCTTCCAGCTTTGGGGCTTTTCCAGGCCTCCCTTAGGAGGCCCTTGAGGCCAGCCTGTCACTTGGAGCTGAGGGGAGGGTGGGATCCACTAGCAGAGGATGGCCAGTCTCCAGCATGATCCAGAAAGAGTTAGCCGTAGGGCTTCAGCTGAGGTGATGAGGTCCCAACAGGTGGGCTACATGCCTGGGAGGGCTGGCCAAGGTCAGCTGGCTGGAAGACTAGGGCAGGTTCTCATGCTCACCATGTCCTACCAACACAGAATGTTTGCACATGCTGTTCCGGAGCTCTCTTCTTTCTTCATTTGATTAATTTCCATTCATCTTGTCTGCCCTAGCCCAAGCATCACTTCCTCCAAGAAGCAGTTTTCTTTCATTTCCACATTTATCACAAATCTCTATGATTACAGTTTTCATAGCAAAGGGAACCTGCTTTAGTGGACCTAACTTTTTTGGGGTGTAAAATTTTGATTAATGTCTGTGTCTCTACTAGAAGCTTCCCAAGAGTAGATAGAATGTCTCTTCTTGCTCATCCTTACCCCTCTGTCTAAAGATTCATTGTATGGATGGATAAAATGAGTTACCAACTCTGTAGGGCCCTCAGCATGTGGCATTCTCTACTTTCTGTTGCAGTCAATGTGTTTACACGTCCATCTCTCTAGGACTTGAGGCAGTGAGGTGACTTGGTAAAGAATGTGGGTAGTGGAACCACACTGATTGGGTTCATACTCAGGCTCTGCCACTTATTAGTTAAATAATAACCTTAGGTAAGTTACTTAATGTCTCTGTGCCTCCATTTCCCCATATGTAAAATGAGGGTAATAGTAAATGAGTTAATGCACGTGAGCTGCTTAGAGCAGGAACAGGTAGACAAGTGCTCCAGCGAATGGGGGTGCTGTTACTATATTTGGAACTCAGACCTTAGGGCCTAGGGCATAATAGGTGTTCAGTAAAGGCTTATTGATTGAACCCACAATGTTTGGGATTGGCCCTAAAAAGAAGAAAACTAAGAGACAGAAAGAGTGAGCCTGAGATGAGGATGGAGGGTCCCAAGAGTAGAGAGAAGTTAGACAATCAGAAACCCAGCATCCTCCTCCCTGGCAATGCTCCCGCTGCGCACATACACACACACACACACCACCCCTCCTCCCCTCCACCCCGATGATGGCAGCAGTTCATTCCAGGAGTAGCAGTTGATTCCAATTTGCATTTTTTTCTAGTACTCACAGGACTAGCCTCATGGTTTTCCCTCAGGGACCCCAGCACCATCAGTCTGTGTTTCAGCCACAAAGTCAGCCGTCCTGCAAGCTTCTGTTTTAACAACTGCAACATTTTCCCTTTGTTTCTCCATCCCTAGGGAAGCCCTACTGCTTCCTGTGGGTTGTAACCCACTGACTTCAACATTCTCTCTTTGATTTTTCAATTCTTTTGTACTTAGTAATTCTTTTTTATTTTTTTATTTGTTTAGGTTAACTTTTATATCATGATTTTTATTTTTTTCCATTATAGCTGGTTTACAGTGTCCTGTCAATTTTCTGCTGTACAGCATGGTGACCCAGTTACACATACACGTATACATTCTTTTTTCTCACATTATCATGCTTCATCATAAGTGACTAAACATAGTTCCCAGTGCTACACAGCAGGATCTCATTGCTAATCCATTCCAAAGGCAATAGTCTGCATCTTATAATTCTTTATATTAGATTCTCTCTGTCAAAATGACCAGGGTGATTTCTGCCTCCTGACTGGATGCTGATTGATCAGATCCTTGAACCTGAGGCCCAGAGTGATACAGTTAGAAACAGGAGCTAGCACCCCACACCCCCTCTTTGCCTGAACTCTAAGGGGAAACAGCCGCTTCAGCCCCTTTTCGGGAAGCCTGTGGACTAGAGGGGGCTGTGCTACTCGCAGGGATATCTAATCAGCCCTGGAAAAACTGGGCCAACAGTTAAACCACACAAACAAAAGAGCTGCAGCTCTACACAACTGCCTGCTTGAGAAATTGCCAAGACAAACAGTTAGGATACTCTGAACCCCACCAGGGCTGCAGGCTTCCTAGGCCCACATGGAGGCATCTCAAGAAGGAGGAGCTAAGCCCCCAGTCTCTCCTTCTGGACTCGTCGTCTTTCTTCATTCCCTCCAGGATTCTCTGGAACAGGCTACCCTGTTCTTCTACTTTAGAACCTTCTGATAAACTGTGGAGCCTTCCAGGGCTCCCTGGTGCATATCAAAGGCAGTGAAATACACATGGGGAGCTTCTAAAAATACTGATGCCTGAGCTTGCACCCCAGGGACTCTGGTCTGGCCCAGCTCTGGTGTTTATTAAAGCTCTCCAGTGATTCCACTGTGCAGTCAGAATTAAAATTCACTGAGTTAAAAGAATGTATTAGGACAGCAGTTCTCAAATTTGAGAGTGCATCAAAGTTACCTGGAGGGCATGTGAGGCATAGACTGCCAAGCCTTACTCTAGTAGTTTTCCCCAGTTCAGTAGTTCTGGGACAGGGCCCAGGAATGTGCATATATTTTAAGTTCCTGACTCAAACTCTTCGTCTGGGGACCACACTTGGAGAACCCCTGACTATGGAGTTGGACAGCCCAGGTTCAAATCCCAGCTCTACCAGATGCAGTTGACTACCCACCTGAGAGGGTTTTGTGAGGACTGAAAGACATAACTGGGACAAAGAGCCTCACGCAGTACGTGCACGTAATAATGTTCACAGAACCTGGTTATCACTACAATTATGATAATTAGTAGGCAAGGCTCAGAAATCTTGACTTATAGCGTGTGATATTAAACCATCATTTTAATCAGAGCCTCAAACTTCCCCATCTGTTAAATGGGGATAATGATACCCTGGCTCAGCCCACTTTACAGGTTGAAGAAAGATCAAAGGGGTTCCCTAATGTGAAAGTGCTTCAGATACTATAAAGCCCAGTAGGAGAGTTTTATTAGAAAGAGGTCAGGCAGGCACAGCCCCATTCTGGAGCCATGGGTAGGTTTCCCTGCTCACCAAGGACATCTGGAAGGGCAGCTTCACACATTGGTGAGAAGAATTCTGGTGAGTCCCACCAGTTGCCTACACGCTTTCTTGACACCCTCAGGTATACAACACGCTTGGGTCGGGAGTTGCTGGTAGGTTGTTCATATATCTAAGGAGAAGAGATAGGGGACTGTGGGTGCAGCCACCTCCCACCTCACTGGTATTTCTGCCAAGAAAAGGAATGCAGTGGAAGAGAGCAAAGTTGTCCAGGGTCCTTCCCCAGCCCTCACCACACAGTGGCCATCAGGTGCCCTTCCTTCTTGATCCTTACTTTCTATTTCCATCTGCACCTTTTACCCATCTCCCTTCCTGGGAGCCAGGCAGGTGGAGGTGCACTCCCAGGAAGACTCTTCTGCTCAGGGTAGAAACTTGTCCAGTTGTTCCCATCTCTTCAGCTCAACTCACAGACAAATATTGCACATCTGTTAGTATAAGGTTAACAGGCTAGTTAATATTCTTGCTTTCTGCCTTTAAAAAAATACATATTTTGTTGGGGTTTTTTGGCTGTGCTCATTCCCAGGCCAGGGATCAAACCAAGCTACAGCAGCAACCCAAGCCACAGCAGTGACAATGGCAGATCCTTAACCCATTGTTCCACCAGGGAACTCAAAAAATACGTATTTTGGAGGAATGGTCTCACAGGCGCTAGGAGCCATTGACCATGAGGATGTGAGTCCACACTGCTGGTAGGGAGGGGCAGTAGGCTTGACTTTCCCCAGAGGCCATTTAGCATAACAAGTAAAAGCCTGAAAAGATGCATGATCTGACCTGGGGGTTCAGGTCTAGGAATCCATCCCAAGGAAATATCACAAAATGATCAGCTTTTTTTGTCTTGACTCTAATGGTGGGTGCCCTTGAGCACATTATAGCCTTACTCTAGAATGGGGCTTAATAATGGCATCCCACCAGACAGGACTGAGGAAGAAATGAGATAAAATGTTGAATGCAGTAAGTGCTCACAATACTAGTATCTTGGTTGGGGAGTCCCCCTGATAAGAATTTGGGAGATGAGCCCAGGAAGCACATGGGACCCTGAAGCCATGAGGCAGGGAGGGAAGGAAGCCCATGCAGGGCACATTAATCAAGCTCTACACAGAATGATGGGAATTCCTATTGTGGCACAGCAGAAACGAATCCGACTGGTATCCATGAGCATGAGGGTTGGATCCCTGGCCTCACTCAGTGAGTCAGGGGTCTGGTGCTGCCATGAGTTGTGGTGTAGGTTGCAGACACGGCTTGGATCCTGCATTGCTGTGGCTGTGGCCTAGACCAGCAGCTGTAGCTCCAATTCAACCCCTAGCCTGGGAATTTCCATATGCCTCGGTAAGGCCTTAAAAATAAGAAGAAAAAAATCTACACAGGATGAGCTGCCTGCTTGGGAAAAGTCCCTGAAGTAGAGTCAGGAAGGTGAGGGGTACCTGGATGTCTCAGTTCCTTTAAGTATTGTTTTTAAAATGCTCAGGACTCTCTGTCTCCACAATTCTTGTACACATGTGAGAGACAAGTAAAGCATTCTGTGGTTTAAGCCACTTATTTTGCTTTTCTGTTACATGCTGCTGAGTTTAATCCCTATCTAAAGGTAGAGACCAGTGGCTGTCCCATCAGGAAGTTTTCCAGGAGACCCACTCTGTAGACCCAGTAACCCAAGCAAATGCTGTGATGCTAGCATCACACTAGGGAAATGACCTCACCAAAGGACCCTACTCACCCTACCCACCCTCTGGGAGCTTAATTACGTAGTGAAAGAGGTTCATCCATTTTACCCAATCCCTGGGGTATCTGGCACCCTCTTCCTGCTCAGAAGTGCCACAGCACCTCCCCAAACATGTGCTCCACGCACCCAACCCTTCCCATACTCTTCTTCACAGCTTATCTTTTCCGTGTGCCCTTCTTCTTGGTCTCTGCTCTGTTAGGCAATAGCTAGCACATCTGACAAGTGGATTGGTGTTACTGGGTTAATGTGTCACCCTCCCAAGTAGCAAATGTGCAGTTTTCACAGGGGCCAGGAAGAGACAAGGCCGTATGCCCAGAGCTGAATGACGTGAAGATCACCAGAAAAACAAGAGGCCACCCTGCTGCTGGTCTCATTTCCTCTGTTCCACTCCCGTTTCCTCCTTCATCACATCCCCTCCCTTGGCACAGATGACCATGGCCACAGCTCCTACCTCAGCAAATGCCAGGTCCCCACCCTCTACCACCATTTGCCCTGAGCTGCCATACTGAAAGCGAAAGGAGGAGTTGGAACAGAAAGAAAAATAATAAAACCACAGAAAGAGAAGAAACAGCTGGCAGAATATTGGAAAAATTCCCAGGCAGGAATCCCCAGCCCTCAAGGGCTGAGCCTGACTGAAGACACTCTTAAAGGGCAATCTGGAAATTCGCTCTTAACACTGTTGCCAACTCACGGGAGTACGTGACCCCTGGAAAGGGTATATGCATGAAGTCAAGTGGCATTTTGAGGGTCAGAGTGGAGCTAAGATGGGGAGGGGAGGGAGAGGGGAGGGATAGGGGACGCAAAGTGGGGGCATGTGTCTGAGGACTAGGCCTCTGTGGGATTCCAGTGATCAGGGCCTTTCCCCGAGGCAGAATCCAGGAAGGAGAAGGCTTGGCCAAACTATGCAGCCAAGAGGGTGTGCATGCAGGTGCAGGGAGGGGCACTCCAAGAGGCTGCACTGGCAGCAGCAGGTGGTGGCAGCCAAAATAAAGTTGGCTGCTCTTACCTAAACCAGAATGAAATTTTATATCCGTTTAGGAAACATGGATGAAAACTGGAAAAGGTTGAAACAAGGATCTGGCTTGCGCTTCTAAGTGTCTGGAGCAGGCATGGCAGTGGTTGGCAGACAGGGAGGCAAAAGCAGTGGTACCACCCACACAAAAGTGTGGCTCCAGCCGTGCACAGGGAGCTGCAAGCTGGCCACCAAGAGGGGCTGGCATTGGGATTTCTGATGAAGAAATGTGAAGGGAGCTGCAGAGCAGGGGATGGGAGAGAATGGGGGTGGGGCTGTGGCTCACCTGAACACTGGGTTTGAGGGAGTTTGGAGAGAGGGCCTGAGGCTGGATGCTGCGCAAAGCATCGTCTTCTGGCCAAGTCTGGGAGACCCTTTGAGCCGCCTTGTTTTTGGCTCAGGGATTGACCCACCAGAAAGGCCTCCTCACCCCTCATGAATTGCAATTAATAATAATACAAATAATAATCCACAGTGAACTGGTGGCCTCTTAGATGGGGAGGGAACAATTTATACCAAGTTCATTAATTCCAGACAAGGTATGGCCTAAGGAATATTCCAAGCCCTATGTACTTAATCTTCTTTCTCTTCACTCTTCTCCCACCTCTTCAATGAGGCCAGGGGGCTGCATTTCCCCCTGAACTCCCAAATCTTTCCAACCACATGCCCCCAGTTTAATCTTCTAAAGGCACTGGGTCCCCTTGTCCAACATTTGCTGCCCTCTAGACCAGCCCATGTTACCCAGCAACCTGACTTCTCACCCTTTCTCACTGAGGGTCGCAGAGTGTCATGGTCAGAGCATGGGCCCTGGGTTTGAATTCTGCCTCCACCACTCAGTGTCAGTGCTTCCTCATCTGTGGACTAGAGATAATAACCATACCTACTTTATATGGGTGTTTTGAAGATACAATTAATAAAGTATTTAAAATAGTACCAGGTATGTAGTAAGCTCTCAGTAAATGTGAGCTATTATTTATGTTGTTGCTATTCACTGCAATGTCCATGGAGGAGGGATTTTTGTTCACCAACCTCATCCAGGTAACTTGAACAGTGTCCAGTACATAGTAGATGCCTAATGAATGTATGTGAATTTATTCATTGTTGTAAATGCTCTGTTCTAATCAAACTCTTCCCTGTAACATACTTTATACCTTCCTACTTCCATGCCTTTGCTCACCCCATTCCCACCTCTTAAAGGGCCTTACCATCCAATGTGATTCCTCCTACTACTTAAAATTTCCAGCTCCTGCCTCCCCTCCCTTCAGAGGGCCTCCTCCTTCAGGCTCAGAACTTGTACAAAACGAGCACTCAGTAAAGGCTCAGTGGTTTGTGGATGGGTTTTTTTACACTTTGGCTCCAAAACAGAATTTCCTCACTGACTTGGCACTTAATGTTTACTGCCTCCTGGGGTGGCCTCTAAGAAGTAGAGCCCCCAGTTACTATATATGTCCTTTATCTTGTGACATTCAGAGAGGGCTTCCCAGGTAAAGGCACCTGAATACTAGACAGAACTAGACATGTGGTCTCCAAACCACAGTTTCTGGGATTCCTAATTGTTGAGAGACATGGCATCTGTTTGCCCAAGAAACAGGAGCCAGGCAGCTTTGCATTAACAGGCTGCTTTCTGCCCTGGACAGGGCAACAGCTGCCTATAACTTGGCTGTTTATGTGCTAAAAAAAGAAATTCCATGGTGACCAGTTGACTCAAACCAACTCCCAGTGTGAGGCGGTAGTTTCAAAGTAATCCCTAATGACACCAAATGCTTTCCACCCAGTCCTTAATAAAAAGAAGAAACCAAAAGAAAAGAAAAGAAAAAAGAAAAGAAACAAGGGCAAAACTTGAACAGGAATTTGCATGAGTCCATATTCTAAACCACCTGGAGTGTTCAATGTCAGATCTGGAATTGGATCTAGAAGGTTGTAGGCCTAATAGCCCCTTCCAAGCAAGCTTGTCCCCTGCAAAGGGCCCTTCCCCAGAGACAGAGCATTCACCACTTCCTGAGAAGGCCCACTGCTTGTCTTCAGGAGACTGACCTTACTGGTGGCACTTACACACCAAGCTGTCCATGAGGCTCCTTGAATAGCATGGTTTCAAGTTTTCTCCACAGCCAACAGACACACACTCATCACACACTAGGCCTTCTCAGTGCATTACATACATGGCTCTCTTTTGATCCTCACATGTAGTCAGGAAGGCAGGCCTAACTAGTTCTGCAATTTTAAGGTGGAGAAACTTAAGCTGAGGAAGATGAACTAATTGTCCCCCGTGCACCACTTGAAAATGTCCCAGCTGGGTGGAACCTGGGCCCAGAATCCATTCTCTGAGTCTAGAGCTAAGTGGAATTTAGTGTGGGCCCTTCTTTCCCAGGAGAGTGCCACTGCCTCCTCTCCAATACCACGGCCATGCTTCATGCCTCCCAGTCACTACTATCTGTGTGAACTTTGCGCTTTGCCGCTATTGACTCAGAAGTGCTGCCTGATAAAGAGGGCATCGCCCAGCTTTATAGTTTCCTCCCAGCCTCTCTGGCGACACCTGAGCTTGCTGCTTCCCTCTTCCCCCACTCCCATCCCCACACTCTCTCACTCATGTACAGTCACCCTCGCACACTCAGAGTCTCACTAGTCACATACACACACCATACATACATGATCACATACATTCACATATAGACACACATAAGCATTCGTACATTAACACACATACAGTCATCCACCTCTGTGGTGGTTAATGAGTGAGGACTACTTTCTAGGAAATCGTGCTTGCTTCTCCTTAATGCCCTTTCCTAGCCACTGGAGTTATAGGCTTCTGCCTTATTTCATGTTTAATAAATGAGCAACTCACCCTCTAAGGACCATGGTCCCTAACTTCCTATACTTACAGGCAAACCTGCATGTTCTCTGCATGGAGTTGAGAACCAGCTTTCTTCCCCATGCTGCCACCTTGTGTCCTGAGCCTAGAACTGCAGACTTTGTGCCCAGAGGATACTCACTTCCCCAGGGGGTTCCAGTACCCACGTGGGCTGTTGAGGGAGGTCTACATCCAGCTGACCCTCTCTAAAGATGGGCAATCTGAGGAAATGAAGATACCCTCTTCCTTTACCTGATTGTCATATGCAGTCCGTTGGCATGGGAGTTGGGTGGGTGTACCACTTAGACCATGTGTGGAAGAACTCTTATGGTGAAGAAGCCAACAATCATCATATAATCATAGGATTGCTGGCTTACATCGGTGTCTTTTTCTCTTTTCTTTCTTTCGCTCTTTTGGGGGGGGGGTCTTTTTAGGGCCACACCCATGGCATATGGAGGTTCCTAGGCTAGGGGTCGAATTGGAGCTGCGGCTGCTGGCCTGCACCACAGCCACAACAGCACCAGATCTGAGCAACATTTGCGACCTACACCACAGCTCACGGCAACACTGGATCCTTAACCCACTGAGCGAGGCCAGGGATTGAACCTGCATCCTCCTGGATACTAGTCGGATTTGTTTCCTCTACACCACTGTGGGAACTCCTTGACATCCTTCGAATCATCCTGATAGTGGATTTGGCTAAACCTTGGTGAGGAAGGTGTGATAGCAGATAACTATGTGACATCTGACACTAACCCAAGAGCTGCCCTTTGCTCCTTGCCTAGGGCCTTGAAAGTCTGCCTGTGGCCTCTGGCCTAGAGCTTGAGCTATAGACATAGGTGTGACTGGCTCTCCCCTTAACCTCATTTACCCAACTCAAGGACACTTCCAGGAGTTCCCGTCGTGGCGCAGTGGCTAACGAATCCGACTAGGAACCATGAGGTTGCGGGTTCGGTCCCTGCCCTTGCTCAGTGGGTTAAGGATCCAGCGTTGCCGTGAGTTGTGGTGTAGGTTGCAGACGTGGCTCAGATCCCTCGTTGCTGTGGCTCTGCCATAGGCCGGTGGCTACAGCTCCGATTCGACCCCTAGCCTGGGAACCTCCATATGCCGTGGGAGCGGCCCCAAAGAAATAGCAAAAAGACAGAAAAAAAAAAAAAGGACACTTCCAGGCCTCTGCCTTTGGTGAGGCAGCCCAGGAGGTATGCCCCCTTTCCTCCTTGAGCCCAGAGCCAATGTGTTTCAGGCAGTGATTTCATCTCATCTCTTATTTTACTCAATTTTATTTTTGGCCCTCTGATGCAGTGCGATGAATCAATCCTACACCCCAGATGATGGCTCACAGTCATCACTAGTCCTGGCAAGTCCATTCTTATTTTATGTATTCCCCTTTACCCTGTGGGTCACTGCCATCCCCCTACCCCACAGGCAGCCATTCTAGTGTATCCTTTTATCTATATGTATTCTAAGTGCAGGGTTTTTAGGCATGTGTTGCTACACACCATTGCCTAGTGCCTTATTCTTTCAATACCATTTTCCTAGCAGTGTTATTTAATGTGTTTGGGAAAGGGTTAATGTATACCTGTCAAAGAGTGCAGGTGCCCTAAGTGTTCACTGAGACTCTGCATTAGTGATTATGGAAGTGACTGCACTTTTTCACTGAGTTGTGTTTCCTAGAACATAACCTCAGGATTTTGGCCCATGGGTGACCCGACTGGGCAAGGCTGCCTTTGTTCTCTAACCTGAAGATAGTAATAGCACCTACCCTCTGAGGGTTGCTGTGATTAAATCATTAACAAGGTGAACAGTGCTGGGCACCTATGAAACTTTCATTAAAGATTATTGGTGGGTTTTTTTCCCATTTAAACCATATACTAGCCCTATAAAATAGTATATTAATTCCATTTTACAGATGACAAGACCAAGGCCTAAGGAGCCATGAAAGATGCTCACGCTTGCGTAACAGTATTGCCCGGAGACAAATCCAGGTCTCCAGACTCTGAATGCTGTGCTCTCCTGCTAGAAACAGCCATAGAACTCGATCCCAAAGCGCAACCTGGAGATACTGTGAAGAACCTTCTTGATGTTGCTCTGAGCGATGAAAGACGACCCAGTGGCCACTGCAGAGACAACTCCTGGCCCTGGCAGTCTTCATTCTTCATTGGCATCATTTTCCCATACTGCGGCCTTTACACCCACTGGCCCTCCCTAAGAAATAACCGGCTTCCTCCAGGGGTTTAACAGGTATCCATGTAGCCTCTGAATGAATGTGAATCCCAATGCCAAGCCTGTTAAGAGCATATACACACAGCTGAGATGTGCCACAAGTGCTTAGGCCTAAGGAGTCAGGCTTTGGGTTCTAGTTCTGGCTGTGGCATTTCCTCACTCTAGGGTAAGTTAGTTTCCTTCTCTAAGCTTCAGTTTCCACATCTGCGCAGTGGGAATAGTAACTGTTAACAGAGCTGCATGAGGATTAAGATTTGAGACTGCTCCAATCTCAAATACTAACACTTGCCTGACTGCTGTAGCACAAAAGCCTGTTAAAAAGCGTGCTCCTACTTTGGATGAATTGTCACCCACTGTATGCATTGAACCTTTTTCCTTTCCCCTCCAGGAAGATGACTGTCTGGACCTGCCATCCTTACAAAAAAACACCTCATTCTTTTTCTGGACTTGCGAAATTCTAGAATGTCAGTGCTGAAAAAGACCTTGCAGGCCATTTGGTCCCAGTGTAACAAACTTGTCTTCAATCATGGGCTGCCTCCGCCTGAAGCAGTGGATAAAGCTGAGTCAGAGCTCAGCTGGCAGACATTTGTTACAGGGTGCAAGGAGAAGGTGCAGGCCACCATGTGAGGTAATATACCACCTCCAGCCCAGCTGTCCCTGCTCCTGCAGACGGGCTTACCAAGTAAGTGAGGATCCCTTCTCTTCCTTCACCTGACCCTCAGGGCTACTAGATATGACTGCCTGGTTGGCACAGGAGATAAGTGTGTGTGCTACCTGGACCAGCATATGGCAGGGCCTACATCACAAGTGACTACTTACAATCATCATACAATTAGAGTTCATGAGCTGATGTCCTTATCTTTTTCGAATTCTTTAAAATTATCTTTTTGGAATTCTTTAAAATTATACTAATAGGTTTTAAGGAAACAATTTGCCAACAATCCACTTGACCTCTACCTCCATGCATATTTTTAACCTTTGAAACACACTAAGCATATTTGTTACTTTAGGCATTTCTTTTAGAAAAGAATAGAAATATTTGCTGGGAACTACTTTTTTTTTTTTTTTTGCTTTTTTAGGGCCTCATCTGCAGCATATGGATGCTCCCAGGCTAGGGATTGAATTGGAGCTATAGCTGCTGGCCACAGCTATAGCAGCACAGGATCTGAGCTGTGTCTGTGACCTACACCACAGCTCATGGCAATGCTGGATCCTTAACCCACTGATTGAGGCCAGGGAATCAAACCTGTGTCCTCATGGCTTGTTACCATGAAGCCATGACAGGAACTCCCAAAAAGCACCCTTTAAAAGTGAGGGAAAAAAAAAAGGGAGGACAAAAAAAAAAAGGGAGTTCCCGTCGTGGCTCCGTGGTTAATGAATCCAACTAGGAACCATGAGGTTGCCGGTTTGATCCCTGGCCTTGCTTGTGGGTTAAGGATCCAGCATTGCTATGAGCTGTGGTGGAGGTTGCAGACGTGGCTCGGATCCCACATTGCTGTGACTCTGGTCTAGGCCAGCGGCTGTAGCTCTGATTAGACCCCTAGCCTGGGAACCTCCATATGCCACAGGAGCGGCCCTAGAAAAGACCAAAGAAAAAAAAAAAAAAGTGAGGGAAGGAGTTCCCGTCGTGGCACAGTGGAAGTGAATCAGACTAGGAACCATAAGGATGCGGGTTCGATCCCTGGCCTCACTCGGTGGGTTAAGGATCTGACATTGCCATGAGCTGCAGTGTAGGTTGCAGACAGGGCTTGGATCCTGCATTGCTGTGGCTGTGGTATAGGCTGGCAGCTATAGCTCTGTTTCGACCTCTAGCCTAGGAACCTCCATATGCCATGGGTGCAGCCCTAAAAAGCCGGAAAAAAAAAAAAAAGCGAGGGAAAAGCCCAGAAGGACTTACGTACCTGCAGACCTTAAGACGGTGCCAACCCAGTATCCTTAGGAAAGCAAAACTCAGGGATCTAAAAACCCTAAGTGAGTTATTTATGCACAGTCTGCCCACTCTCAGGACTCTAGGACTGGGGAGGCTACAGAATACGAACTTCAGTGGGGAATCATTAAGTACCTGAAGTCATCATGAAGGAAATATGCTATTATAGGCACAGGCTTCCTGCACACATGGAGCCTTGGGGGCAGGTGTCTGAGACTCTTCTGAAGTCCCTCCTGGTCCTAATGAAAGTGCTGGGCTTGGACTCACTGGCTGTGGGTTTCAAACCCGGCTTAACCTTCCTACTATCTGCATGACCTTGGGGGAGGCACTTCCTCTTTCTGGAATTCAGTTTCCTCTTTTGCAGAGTAGGGCCATGATATCACCTCTCCAGCACCCCCAAGTGCAAATGAAGATACTTACCATTCGAAGCACACATTGTAAAGAAAACAGGATAGAAAAACACAGAAACCAGAAGGTATTGGGTACTTTCTTCCTTTTTTAAGTTCGTTCTCTAATTTTTCTACCATGTCACAGATTACCTTTGAATTAAAAATGAGTAATTAAAGGAGTTGGAGTAAAGCTAATGTGAATAATGCTGAGCCTGGCAACTTTTAGGGCTTCCTCTCTGCCAGGCAGCTGTTGAAGCTTTACCTCAGGTTTTGTCCCAACCAGCCTAGAAGGGAAGTAGCGTGGCTCCTACTTCTCGGCTGTGGAGACTGAGTTCCCAGAGAGGCCAAAGGCTTTACTATCACGAGAGGCCACAGTGACGTGCCAGGAGCGGGGTATACAGTCACACAGCAGTTTGATCAAGGTCAGTCTTCCAACTCTGAAGAAAGCAGAACCTCTCCTTCTCCTGCAACGTGACCACACGGCCTTAGAGACAAGCCTTTCCCAGCAGAGCAATGCTGTAGGAACCTGCTTCTGGGGGACCTGCTCTAGGTAAAGGTCAGGTTGATTAATAAATAACAGCCTGTTCCATCCAAAGTTTCCAGTGTATGAACTTACTTTTAAACAGCATTTGTTGGAGTTCCCGTAGTGGCTCAGTGGTTAACGAATCCAACCAGGAACCATGAGGCTGAGGGTTCGATCTCTGGCCTCGCTCACTGGGTTAAGGATCTGGCGTTGCCATGAACTGTGGTGTAGGTCACAGACGCAGCTTGGATCCCATGTTCCTGTGGCTCTGGCTTAGGCTGATGGCAGCAGCTCCGATTGGATCCCTAGCCTGGGAGCTCCATATGCTGTGGGTGCGGCCCGAGAAAAGACGAAGAAGAGACAAAAAAATAAATAAAATAAAAAGCATTTGTTTCTGGGAGTTCCCATCGTGGCACAGTTGTTAACGAATCTGACTAGGAACCATGAGGTTTCGGGGTCGATCCCTGGCCTTGCTCAGTGGGTTAAGGAACCGGTGTTGCCACGAGCTGTGGTGTAGGTCGAAGACGCGGCTCGGATCCCATGTTGCTGTGGCTGTGGTGTAGGTCGGCGGCTACAGCTCTGATTAGACCCCTAGCCTGGGAACCTCCAAATGCTGCAGGAAGCGGCCCTAGAAATGGCAAACACACACACACACAAAGCATGTTTCTGTATAAAAACATTGCTTGCTTCTCTTCAGTGGCAACAGAATACATTTTCTAAATAAAAATGCTAATATACTGGGAGTTCACTTTGTGGCTCATTAGTAATGAACTCTGCTAGTATCTATGAAGCTGAGGGTTTGATCCCTGGCCTCAATCAGTGATTCAGGGATCCAGTGTTGCCGTGAGCTGTGGTGCAGGTTGCAGACACAGCTCAGATCCCATTGATGTGGCTGTGGTATAGGCTGGCAGCTGTAGCTCTGATTTGACCCCTGGCCTGGGAACTTCTATATGCTGCAGGTGCGGCCCTAAAAAGACAAAAGACAAAAGCTATTATACTTTGATAAGAAATGTCTTCTAATGATGCTTTTCTGAAAAAAGGAAAAACAAACAAGTTAAATTTCTAAACGCCCTACCATTTGTAAGCAGATTGCTTCTTTCAAAAGGCAAATGCTGATAAATGGTACTTTTTAAATCCTGGGGGGATAGGTAGCCCACCTGTTGTTCTCTCCCACGCTCCAGAGGCACCATCTGTTACCAGCGTGTCTGTGACCTGGGAACACAGTGCCCCCACCCACAGTGCTGCTCCACCCTGATATTGAAACCAAGGCTGATGGGGGGTGGGGGTGGCGCCAGACAAGTCTCTGTTCGGCCTGGAAAGCCCTCCTTAAAAGAGTCAGCATCATTCTGGAGCTCTCAGGTGTCTGCCTGTTGCTCAAGAGTCCTGAATCTGGCCACGGTGAGGGAAGTGGTGGAAATGAGTAGTGGCTCAGTGGTTGACAAACCCAACTAGTGTCCATGAGGATGCTAGTTTGATCTCTGGCCTCGCTCAGTGGGTTAAGGATCTGACATTGCTGTGAGCTGTGGTGTAGGTCATAGACGTGGCTCGGATCTGATGTGGCTGTGGCTGTGGCATAGGCTGGTGGCTACAGCTCTAAATTCGGCCCCTAGCCAGGAAACCTCCATATGCCACGGGTGCAGGTGTGTCCCTAAAGAGTCAAAAATTAAAACAAAAAAGGCAGAGGACCAGGAGACAGCCTTTGGAGCTGGCGCAGGCACAAACCACTGGGTGAATCAGACTTGCACTGACTCCTGGAGCCACGTACTGTTTGCCTTCTGTCTGAGGCCTTATCTGCCAGGGAGATGGGCAGGCAGCCAGGGCCCTCAGGTGAGGGGTTGTACAGCTATGCTTGTGGCATGCTGCCACACCAGATGACAGCTGGTCTCTCAGAAGGAGCACTGGGCTGGGACTCAGGAGGCCAAAGTACCCAGAGATGGCCCTCGCTGGGCTCCATGAATCTGAGCAACTCACTCCCATGGCCCTTCACTTCAGGCTCTTTATCTGCAGAGTAAAGGTGTGGGCGGCATAAGGAATTTGCACACGGTGCTACAGGAGTCTTAAATTTGTGATTTAAGCACACATTTGATGTTATTTAAAATATATCCATGTGGATGTTTCCTTGTGGCATAGTGGTTTAAGGACCTGGTATTGCTGCAGCTGTAGCGCAGGTTGCAGTTGTGGCATGGGTTCAATCCCTGGCCTGAGAACTTGCACATGCTGCAGGTGGGCCATAAATGAATGAATCCATGCATTGCTAATGATTTTTTAAACTTTTTTTTAGACAAAAAACCTGTTCAACTTTATGCCTGTTAACATGACAAAAGTTAATCTGTTCCTAGGTTGTTCTGGAGTAGACCTTCCTATTCTGTTACTTCTGGGATTGCAAAATGAGGTGTTTAATATGTTCCCAGTGTTCATTGTGGCGCAGTGGAAATGAATCTGACCAGTATCCATGAGGATGTAGGTTTGATCCCTGGCCTTGCTCAGTGGGTTAAGGATCCAGCGTTGCTGTGAACTATGGTGTAGGTTGAAGACTTAGTTCAGATTCCTAGTTGCGGTGGTGTAAGCCAGCAGCTATAGCTCCCATTCAACCCCTAGCCTGGGAACCCCCTGTGCCGCAGAAAAAAAGTTTCCATTTGCATTCACTTCTCTGTACAAACAAAACACAGGAAAAACTGGGTTCTGAGGTTAATCTAATTGACTACAACTCAAAACATTACTTTTCCTACCTTTCTAAGTCAATATTATCTGCTAGAACTTACTTTTTACAGCAATATCATTTATAGTTATATAAAATCTCATTCCAAAAAAAAAGTTTGCCTAGTCTTCAAGTTTGAAAATCCCAAGTTCTCTAGCTGTGACTTTATACTAATGTACAATCCTAATCCCTGAATAAATTCATAGGGTCTTAAACTTGTCAGTCCACATAAACACTGTTTCCTGCCTTTGCCTTTATGCAGATGGCTTTTTCCTTTAGATAGCCAGCTTTCTATCCTGATCCCATTCTTCAGTTTAGCTCAAGTACAACCTCTTCTACACACAACACTTAACATGGTGATTGTTGTACAACTAAATTCATTCAGTTAAAAAACAAAAAGGAGTTCCCGTCGTGGCGCAGTGGTTAACGAATCCGACTAGGAACCATGAGGTTGCGGGTTCGATCCCTGCCCTTGCTCAGTGGGTTAACGATCCGGCCTTGTAGTGAGCTGTGGTGTAGGTTGCAGATGCGGCTCGGATTCCGCGTTGCTGTGGCTCTGGCGTAGGCCAGTGGCTACAGCTCCGATTCAACCCCTAGCCTGGGAACCTCCATATGCCGCGGGAGCAGCCCTAGAAAAAGCAAAAAGACAAAAAAAAAACCAAAAAAAAACACTTAACGGAGTTCCCATTGTGGCTCAGTGGTTAACAAATCCGACTAGGAACCATGAGGTTGTGGGTTCGATCCCTGGTCTTGCTCAGTGGGTTAACGATCCGGCCTTGTAGTGAGCTGTGGTGTAGGTTGCAGATGCGGCTTGGAACCTGCGTTGCTGTGGCTGTGGTGTAGGCTAGTGGCTATGGCTCCAATTCGACCCTAGCCTGGGAACCTCCATATGCCGCAGGAGTGGCCCTAGAAAAGGCAAAAAGACAAAATGAGAAACTGCCCTCACTCAAGTGGTGAGGTTTAAGTGAGCTGGTGGTATGTATATGTAAAATACTTAGCAAAATGCTGGCACTTGAGTTCAAGAAATGCGGATTATCACTATTGCCTGTATTACTATCTTTATTGTTATTATCATAGTGGAAAAGACTTACTGGAAAAAAAGTCTTTGGACATTCAATTCTGTTAAACAGGTAGTGACCTCAGGCAAAGAATTTGGCCCAGTATTCGCAAAGCAGTATTCTTAATGGGACACTACTGCCACCTAGTGGGTGCCTGGGAAATTGACTTTTTTGTTGATTTTTTTTGGTTGTTTCCAGGCCAGGGACTGAACTTGCATCACAGCTGTGACAACGCTGGATCTCTAACCCACTGAGCAACCAGGATTTTTTTGTTTTGTTTTTTTGTTTTTTTCAGTGATGGTCACACTGCCGGGGAACATAACTGACTTTAGGGGAAGGGGATGAAGATATGACGTCTGGCACACAAAGAATTGCCCATGTCCACAGGACTGAACCAACTACAGGTAAAAAAAATATTAAAAGTGCCTGCAGGAGTTCCCTGGTGGCCTAGAGGTTAAAGAACCGGCTATATCACTGCTATGGTATGGGCTGGATCTCTGGCCCAGGAATCTCTGCATGCCATGGATGTGCCTGCATAAAGCCATTAATGATTAAATGGAACAAAAACATTATCTAAAGTAATTTAGTAACCTACCCCTGTGCATTTGGACTACTGTTTTACCTGTTATTCTTCTATCAAAGGATATATACTATTTAATACTTGAACAATGTTTTAGGTGCCAAGAAGTGTTTCGAGCACATTTCGGGTATTAATTCACTTAAACCTTCATAACCACATGGGATAGTTTTATTTACTCCCCACCCCTGCCCCACGTTGTGAGTTATTTTTGCCATTACAGTTTTAAGGCCCAGCTCATTTGTGAAATTATACTTCCTCATTTCTCCCATTCAGCAATCTTGGCATGTTATCCCTACTTCACTTAAGCTTATTTCCGTCTCTCTCCTATCATAATTCAAGTAGGTCTGGTCTATCATTACTTCCTGGCTCCAGTTTTTATTGTCTACATGTGCCTTCACTTTTTTATAGGACAGGTATGGAATGGCTTCAGGTAGGTTCAAGCATCTGACTTGTCTTTTAGCAGTCATCCCTAACAGAAATACATACTACTTTATAAACTGCCTTCCTTTTATTTTGTGTATCATGGTTAAGGCTTCATCTTGATTTTTCTTTTGGCCACACTTGGGGCATGCAAAAGCTTCTAGGCCACAGATCATACCCATACCACAGCAGTGACAATGCCAGACAGACCCTTAATGCTAGGCCACCAGGGAGCTCTTCATCTTGATTTTTTAAAAATAATTAACATAAAAAATGGAGTTCCTGCTATAGAGCAGTGGGTTAAAAATCCAACTGCAATGACTCAGGTCACTGTAGAAGTGCAGGTTCGATACCCAGCCCCGTGTAGTGGGTTAAAGGATCCCACTTGTCACAGCTGCAACTCAGATTCAATCCCTGCCCTAGGAACTGTGTGTCATGGGCGTGGCCATTAAAAAGGAAAAAAAAAAGATTTCATTTCAGAATAGTCAGAGATCATTACAAAATTCTCTTTACAAAAAGGGGGCCCAAGGGGTTATGAGGGTTGAGATCACTTTCCTGTCTGAGCTTCTTCAGTAAATGAGATAACCCCAACATCAGAGCTGATGAGAAAAAGCACATGTGTGCTCAGAACATGGTAATTCAGTTTTAGTTCCCTGCCTGGTGTCTACCTTTTCTGTCCCATACCTTGCTCAAGGGATATCCCCAACACAAGCACCGTGAACTTAAGGAGTAAGGAAGCATTTTCTGATGAAAACAATCACATCCAGCTGCTACGTGACACAGAAACCAGTCTAGATGATGCACTTATAAACTCTCCCACTCACCTTAGAATTATTCCAAATCTTTTGAGGAAAGGAATGGAGCATTCATCCAGGTTAACAGACTACAGCTGCTGAAGGCAGTTCAACAGCTTAAATTTAAGTGACCACTCAAATATTCCCATTTAACTTAGACCATTTTTCCCCCCCTCCAGCAACTAAGAAATGCTGCAGACTCCTAACTACAGCCTCTGGTTTTGAAACCAGAGGAGGTAGGTGCTTTCATGAATCTCTGTCTGACCATAGAATTCTTAGGTGTTCACCATAACAGAGTCCATTTGGGGGAAAAGGAAAAATAGTTGAAAATAGTTGAAAAAGTTAACTAAAAAAACCCCATCAAACATAAATGTTAAAAGTTTGGTGTGTACCAGTCCTTATGTAAAATGTAATACTCAGTAGTGTTGCTGTCACGTTCCCAAAAGGGTTAAAACTGGGGTGATGTTAAGACCAGGAAACTGGAATAGCCATAGCAACAAGTCACGGGTTTGAAGGCTGCCCATGACTCAAGGTTAACAGTGAACAAGGACACTTGTTATCAACCCGTTCACATTAGCACAGCTTTGTCCTCCTTGACAATGACATTTTAAGTCACATTAAATTAAGCATCACTAAGCATCAGGATAAAGCCAGGTAGGCCTTTGCCAGGAAATATCTTGACTACTTAACATCATCTGGTACCTGCCCAGATGATGACGTGGATTTCAGTAGAACATAACACCTCAGAAGTGCATGCTTCAGATATGTAATAAGAGAAAAGCTAAAGGACACATGACTTCCATTTATTTCTAGCTGTATAAATACCTGCTCATTACAGTATGCCTAACTTCCTAGAAAACAAAAATTCAACAAGTTACCTCAAGAAAGGAAGAAATAATTATTTCCCAGTATACATACAATTTACATTTTTTACCATGAGCATGTTTTAGAACTAAAGCCAACTAAATCCTGTCACTAAGTGACAATGAAATGGTACCTTATGATTGGGTTATAAAAATGCAGAACAGAAAACAAAGGCTTTGGAGACAAGTATGTTCTCAGATCTTCCTCAGCTTACACCTTGATATACCAGTCATAAATTGAAAATATCTTAAGTTAAAAACACTATACTACGCCTAACCTACCCAACATTAAGCTTAGCCTAGCTTACCTTAAATATGCTCAGAACACTTAGATTAACCTACAGTTGGGCAAAACTATCCAACAAAATGTTGAATATCTCATGTAATTTACTCAATACAGAGTGAAAAGCAGAATAGTTAGGTCCAGAATAAGTATACTAGTTTACTCTTGTGATTGCATGGCTGCCTGGGAGCCATGCCTTAGCTTGTTGCCCCCGCCCAAGCACCAAGAGTTTTGTGCTGCCCACCACTAGCCAAGGAAAAGATCAAAATTGAAAGTTTCTGGAGTTCCCATTGTGGCCGAGTGGGTTAAGGAGCTAACTACTATCCATGAGGATGCAGGTTTGATCTCTGACCTCACTCAGTGGGTTAAGGGTCCGCACTGCCACGAGGTGCGGCATAGGCTGCAGATGTGGGTGGGATACTGCATTGCTGTGGCTGTGGTGTGTAGGCTGGCAGCTCCAGTTCAATCCCCAACCTGGAACTTCCACATGCTACAGGTGTGACCCTAAAAAAGAAAAAAAAATTGGTCTCCAGAGTTGCTTTCGCACCATTATTAGGTCAAAACAAACAAAAAAAACCCCACAAGTTGAATCATCCTAAGTCGGAAATTGTGTACTTGTTTAGCAGCATAAGGAGTGATATTAGGAACTTTTTTCTGCCCTCTTTTAATAGAGATACTCACCTTAAGTGAGTGATTAAGCATTACAGAAGAAAAAGGCCCTGGACAATGTTTGGCAGACTGGTACTGAAAAACAAAATTTATCTTCCTAGAAGACATAGCTGGCCAGAGTAGGTGTGGTAGGGCAGATGAATTAAAAAAAAGAAAAAAAAAAATTTAAAACCTTCCTTACCTGGCTACTCCAAGTCTTCCACCCAAGCTTCCAGCATCCTAAAAGAAGCCTACTTTAAAAGATTTTAAATCTATTTAAGATCTTTTA
Source organism: Phacochoerus africanus (assembly GCF_016906955.1). NCBI lineage: Eukaryota > Metazoa > Chordata > Mammalia > Artiodactyla > Suidae > Phacochoerus > Phacochoerus africanus. The sequence continues at coordinate 33,520,135 of NC_062552.1, read as the reverse complement.
ATCTAAGATTTTCAATCTGTTTTCAAATATTCAGTTCTTAGCTCTCTCCAAATTATCAGAGTTCACCTACACCTTATTTAAAGTAGGCAACTTTGGAGTTTCCACTGTGACCCAACTAGTATCCATGAGGATGTGGGTTTGATCTCTGGCCTCACTCAGTGACTTGGCTCAGATCCCATGTGGCTGTGGCATAGGCCGACAACTGCAGCTCCGAATTAATTAGAACCCTTAGCCTGGGAACTTCCAAGAGTGAAGCCCTATCTAAAAAAAAATAAAAAATAAAGTAGGCAACTTCTACTCCCAACCTCCCTTCTGGAAACCAATTTCATTTCAAATGGACTGCTTGGCATACATTGCCAACTGAAGACCAAACAGGACTGCCAGTTCAATTTCTTGTCCCCATTAAACCCCAAACAGCTGGGACACACAAGCCAGCCATTTCAATGTGAGGACAGTAACATTTCCAGCCTTCTTGGCCTTCCTGCCAGTACTAAAGCCCACACTGCTTACTCAGCAGTAGGGCTGAAGGAAAATCAAAAATCATCAGACTGGGAGAAGGATCAAGACGGCGAAGGAGTAAGACCTCAGGCTCACCCTGAAATATGAAAAACCAGAAGATACTATTAACAATTACATGCCAACAAGTTTGACAATCTAGAAGAAATGGACAACTTTCTAGAAATTTAGAGCCCGCCAAAACTGAATCAAGAAATCACTAGAAATTATACTGAGTATGTAATATAAAACACTCCCTACAAACAATGAACCTTCCCACAGAAAATTCATGAACTTGGAGAACAGACTTTGTCGTTGCTGAGGGGGAGAGGGAGGGAGTGAGATGGACTGGGAGTATGGAGTTAATAGATTCAAACTATTGCATCTGGAGTGGATAAACTGAGATCCTGTTGAATAGCACAGGGAACTATATCTAGTCACCTGTGATGGAACATGATGGAGAATAACATATATGTATGTTACGTCTATGACTGGGTCACTTTGCTGTAATGGTGGAAACTGACATAACACTGAAAATAAATCAACTACAGTGGGATAAATAAAAACTTTAAAAAATCACCAGACTGGAATCCTGTTTCACCTCCAAACCCATGCAACTCAGTTGGCTCCTGCTCACTAGTATCTACTCTATGACTAAGGTACTCTGTCTGTACCACTCTTCTTCACCTCAGATTCTTTATAGCCTTTATCTGTGAGCTGAACCTTTAGTAACCACCCCCCACCCCTCATGCACCTTACCATCTGACTCAATTGCTTTCCACTGCTTTTAGGAGCTAAAGGGTTTCAAAGCACCCTAAAGATTACTTGCCACCTCACCCAAGACCCTTTCTCTTAGGGCATTAAGCACCGTAAAACCAACACATCTTGAATTATCCTAATCTAAAACAGGTATACATGAAAAAATTGAGGTTTCAATATCCTAATATTGAAGACAGGTCAAATATTACATGTTTTTAGATACTGAGCTGGTGTTATGCCTTATCACTGTACACCCAAGTGCCTGTGTCACAGACTGCCAGGTGGGGAAGGTGTGACACAAAAAGGATTAAATGACAAATCAATATTCCAGTTTGTATTTATTTGCAAAGCACTCCTGCTGAAACAACACGGTTTTCTCTAAACTAAAAAATTGGGTTGAAAATAAGTATCAGCTGCCTAAGTTTTAGAAGATTTAAAAAATGTTTTCTAAAGTGGTTACTCTTTCAAAAAAACTTAACTCCCCCAAATCTTCCGTTTCATATACTGATCATTCCCCTTCCCAAATCACTATAAATAACACCCCACCCTCCTCCAAGGAAGCCTTCAATAAGCAATTTTCAGCAACTTTCCCCCTTGGCTATAAAGTTTGGGGACTTAGCAAAACAAAACAGCCCCAACCACTGAAGGATGCTAACTTGCCCCAAATGCAATCTGAATGAGGTAATAGTGAAGCGAAGGCACAAATTCACAAGTGACAAGAACTCAGTCACCTACAAACTACTTTTCTGGAAAGCTTAATTTTGCTCTGGAAATAAAGCAAAATATTCTCCATCCCAGGACCTCTTCAAATGATGAATAGGAATTTAACATTCCTATCTTCCTTTTTTGCTTTTTAGGGCCGCATTCTTGGCACATGGAGATCCCCAGACTAGGGGTCAAATCAGAGCTACAGCTGCCGGCCCCCGCCACAGCTACAGCCACGCCAGATCCAAGCTGCATCTGTGATCTACACCACGGCTCATGGCAACACCGGATCCTTACCCACCGAACAAGGCCAGGGATCAAACCCACAACCTCATGGTTCCTAGTCAGATTAACCTCTGCTAAGCCACAACGGGAACTCCCCTATCTTCCATGTTTTTAACAAGCCCTAAATGAAGCTAAGTGTCAACATTTCTAAGATTTTTCACTTCTTAAGTGTATATACATACTAATAGTTTAAGGCACTTAGTGGCCAGATTCTAAGACTTTAGAACCAAGGAAAAACTAAATATGAGGAAAGTAATGTTCTCCACATCTATTTCATGTTAACCTGGGAAACATCTCAGCTGTCGTATGTTCCATTAATAATTAAAAATTGGGATACAAAATGACAAGAATACTGTATTATAAATTTCTACAGTCCCAATACAGGAAAAGTTGCATGAACAAAATTAAGCAGTTATTTAGGTTTATCAAAAGACCTTATTTTCAATGTCTTTTCTCAGAACCTCACAAGTATGCTGTAGAACTAAATTCTTGTGAGGTATCCAATGAATAAAACAGGATGAAAAAAGCTTTTGTGGACATAAAATTTAATTCAACACTATCAGATTTTGATAAAAATATACTCCAACCCAGTTTTTCTTCAGCTACTTTAATTACAAAAATCTTTCATATTCTCAAAAGAAAAAGAGGAAACCAGAAGGCAGCAGTCTAGTACAAAAATATACAACCTGGAAGACATTACCACCAACTAGATCTGACAACTAAATCATGTTCAGGATTCTGAAAATAAAAGCACATTAAGACAAAATTCTAAACCAGTGGTTCTTATGTAACCAGGAATGGAAATATGAGTCAGTGGGTCTGGAATCAGATGTGTGTTATTTTGGAAATTGCTATGATTAACACCATTCCTGATAAAGCAGCACTCTAAGAACATGAACCATGACTCTACAACAAAAAGCAACCAGAGCTTCCTATCTATCCAGACATGGGTGAAAAAACCTGGAGATGCCATCTACTGATCACATGATCTTTTTTAAGAAACTATAAAAAGTATAGAAACAGTAGACAAAAGGTATCTAAATCTTGTAAAATTAAAAAAAAAAATCTCCAGCTAATATATCTTTGTCTTTATCTTTCTGCTTAAGACATGGAGGTAAGTAATCCACAATGAACTGAGAATCAGTGTTAAATATTTCTGTAAGCATAAAAAACAACTTATCATCCCTAGGTATGTTCCTTGAATTATCACCAAATATTAGTAAGCAAACATTTGTAATCATACACAAGTCAAAGTTTTTATGACTGTTTTCAGTATCATCAACTGATGATGCAAGACAGACTGACAAATGGGAATTATAATTTCAGAAACTAGTGAATAGCCGCAATCTAAATGTAGAATGCGGTTTTAACAATTTCTATCTTCCATATTTTTAACAAGCCATAAATTTGTGTTAGGGCTTCTGGTTAAAGTGATTACAAATTTGGATCCTAAAGATAACTCCCTGAGGTTAACTTTATGTATCAGCCACATTTTGCCATAATTTTTTACAGAAACCCTTCCAATTTAAGTCTCAAGTTATATGCTGCCAAAAATGCCCATATAAATTTAAGAGCAGTGTAATTAATATACCTTATTACTTCCATGAATTTTTGGCTATCTTGCCTTGTTCATAACAAAAGCTTTTAAGCTATGAAATGACAAAAGGCCCTAAATCTGAGCTCCAATAAATGACCAGGCAGCCTTAACAATATCTTCTATAACAAGGCTCATACTGAACTTCACCGATACCAAAAGACTCTCCTCCCTTGATTATTTGCATGAAAGGTTATTAAGAAGGACCACTGGAAATAGTGTTTAGGATTTGTATCTTATAAAATATCCTTACAGATTAATGATTTATCTTTCACATTAAAGTCAGTACAGCATAATCCAAAACTATCTTTAAATAGCACATTTAAGGAAACTAAGCCACAAGACTGTTGTATTATGATTTAATCTAATTGCACAAAAATTTGAAGTTACAACTCCTCTAGATTTCTAAGAGGAAAGTTATGCATGCCTCCGTATGCAACTCTGTACTGTTACATTTTAACCATATAGTGGATTTACATCATGACGGACCAATTTAGAATTCCCATGCAACACCTCAAATTATATAAAATGGAAGCAATTTTTAAAGCTCTGTGTTAAAGTTTTCATGCTAATGATAAAAGCCCTTTTTAAGGGGCAACTTTGGATTATAATGTATCAGGTGGCTATACTTTAAAATGTTGGTCACTGAGTATCATGGACTTTTTGAACTGGCTTCTACGCCTAAAAATTTAAGTTTTATCACTTAGGTGGACACAATTCCTTTCATTTCAAAAGCCTCAACTGTGTCTTACAGCGTTAAGATTTGTGTAACCAACTGCCTTCTATGGGACAAGAACTATGGTAACAGTGGGTTCAACTATTACACAATTATGCTAATATTTTATTGTCAAAAGCACTTTACAAGAAAATATAAGTATGGCTTCCAATAGGAATGTTATACCTGGACTTGGTACCAAGCTCACAGATTTTAGTTTTGCAAGGAAAAACAGGCTTTCAGGTTAAACAACAATTTGTAACCAAAACTTTAATCCCAAGGATTCTCACAAAACATATTACAAATGACAGCATGAAAAAAAATCTTGCACAGTAACTCAAAGTTCAGCTCTACAATGTACCCTTAAACTGGTAGGACATCAGAATGTATCTTGAATAGTCTCCAATTTTCAAATAAAGAATGTTACAAAGAGCTATGTATTCATATATAGCAATCACAGAAGGAACTTATGACCTAAAGCAAAAGTAAACTAATTTTCCTGAAACTTCTTAGATTCTATACAACTGGACAATATCTTGTCCATTATGAAGACTAGTGGGATTTTTAAACCTCTAATCTAGTAGTTTAATAATGCAGCTTTAACTTTTACCTGCTGGTTTGCATTCATAGCAGCTTTTAAAGACTGCTTGCTCAACTACAACTGCACACCATATTCCAGCTATGGAAAGTCTTCTCAAATTTTTGCCGGTTTTGCTTCAGTAATATTGAACATCACAGTTTAGCTGGGCAGGAGTTAGAGGTTTATTATCAATCTATGCAAGACTTTAAAAAAAAAAATCAAATTCAATTTTGCTTAAGGGAACATTGTAAAGTAACAATTCTTGGTATTACATGCCTCATATGATTCATTTCAAACCATAGAGAATTACATCTTTATGTGTAAAAATTACATCTTTACTTTTGTTGCCAAGAGACAAACAAATGTGAACAGCTAAAACATCTTAAAAATGCACCAAGCTTATGAAGTCTCAAACAAAACTTGAATTTTCTGTACATACTCCTGTCAAATGAAGTTATTTGCTGTACACCACTCCTCTTGCAAACTGGTTTTCTATTTCCTTTCATTTGACCTGGATCGGCTAAAAACAAAAAACAAAAGTTACAAAAATTGTATCAAAATGACTTAAAAGAAGTACTTGTTTTTAGTACATTATGTATGCAAGGTCTTTTATGCCTCAGGTCATTAAAGATCTTACCTACGAGACCTAGAGAAAGAACGGGACGGCTTGTGATTTCTCTCCCGAGAAAGTGATCTCTCTCTTCTCCTATCTCTAGAAAGGGACCTGAAGTCAGAGGGGAAAAAAAAAAATTGGGCCATTCAGGATCATACACCTGTATTTCCAAGATTTTGAAAAACTAATTTTTCTTACAACTTAACAGTAGTTCCAGATACTACCTCAGTCATTATAAAAGTCAACATCTATTACTATTATCCAAGTCATTCGGAAAACAGCTTAGGAACAGCACAAATACTCCCATTTCTGAGAACGTGGCCCCCAAAAAGTAGTTATTTACCTGCTCCGGCTACGGGAGAAGCTTCTCCGTCTTGGAGATCTAAAAGCAGAAACAGGAAAATTAGGCTAACTGTCAATTAGCATTTATGGCGTGAGGCATTTCCCAACTTTTCAATCTCACTGTTGGGCCCAGTGAATGTGCCGAAGAACTGGCACCCATCGTCCAAAAATAATAAAAAAAATTTTTTTTTAAAGAAAAGAAAAAAGGCACAGAAGGATTAAGGAACCAAAAGCTCAAGTGAAAAGCAGGTATCCAACCATGGATTCACTTTAACAAAGAATGCTTCACAGCAGATCTGTCCAATGCAAAACTTCCATGTCAAACTAACTTCACTACCCAAACACCACACCAAAATGTAGTCCCACAAGTAGTTCCAAAAACAGTACCATAAATCAGTATTTGGAACCCATGCAAACCTATAAGTCCATGACAAGACTTAGGTACCAGGTGGATAGTGTAATTCTGTGAAAACGCGCTAGGTGTAAATATTGATGCCATTAAGTGCTACATTAGAACTGCCATTTGTGATCGTCACATTTAAGAGTGTGTTTAGGCTTATCAAAATTACCTTAGCTTGGCCCACTTCACCCCCAAAATTTTAATTTTTGAAAACTGTTAGTAAAACCATTTAAAGGTGATAGGATTCAACAAATTTTTGCTAGAAAGGAAAGCTAAATCTGTTAGAATTATTAAAATTTTAGTTTGGCATCTCAAACATGCAAATAAGTTTCACTTGAAGGTCTAGTTACATTATGAGTTCCCTATCACCCTTAAAAGTTTTATTCAAGCAATATATATGTACGTTACCATTCAATTATGCACAGCCAGCCTTTGATCCAGAAAAAAGAATTACTTTAAGCCGCTTACTCCTTATTTTAACCAGCAGTAAACTGTATAAGCAGGAAAAACTTACTAGTTTTTGGGTTTCAACAAGCTAGAAATGGTGAGGTGAGGCTGCCGGACTGACGGCCAGGAAGAATTTGCTGAAAAGGTTTTGCCAGATGTTGCGTTGGATTTAGTTGGTTGGCGAAGGGGGTGTTGTGGATTTTTCCTGCTTTTTTGTTAGCCGAAGGCTGCTGCTGTAGTTGTTGTGAAGACATTTGGTAAATAAACAGCTGAGCTGATTGGCCAGGAATGTGTGGGCGGTCGAGGTGGCTGCTGCCGATTTGGTTAAGGTTGGAGAGAAGGCTGAGAGAAAACAGCATGCTCGGGAACCAAAGGGCGGTGCAACCTGACGACTGGCCATGCCTGGGTCATGTGAAACGACACCAGCCAAGCTGAATGGGGCGCGCTGGTCACATGACGCTGAAAGGGCTAGTTGACTGGCTAATGCAGATTCAGAGGGTGGTGAGAAGAGACATGATGGTGACTCTGTAACGGGGTTCATTTTTATTAATAGATGGACCAAAAAGCACAAAAAAAAAATGAAAAACAAGCCATCAGTACAACCATCTATTAGCTAACAAATACTCTTTATTATGATGGGCAACAGTGTGTTGTTTTGTTTTTCAAAACAGCAAAAGGGGCAAGATTTTGAACTCCTATCTCCTAGAAGGACTTCACTCACCTGTAAGAGGTAAATTCAGTCCTATAGAAACTATTTTGGAGGTTTGAGGAGATGTGGAGTTAGCATCCAGACAATACTGCCTGGTCCAAGAAAGATGCCATTTTTAATTATAAAAAAACTGAATTCTCTCCTATTTGGGTTTGAAGAACAGATGACTGGGATTACTTTAGCCCCCTTTATTGGTCAGTGACTTAAGTTAGTTTCAGAATGACTTCTACTTTACCAGTTGCAACATTAAAACAGCTGCCTGTTTGATAAATATTACAATAGTAGAAAACACACTTTGGTGAAGAGCTAGAATTGAATGTAATGTTTGTCATTATGGAGTCAAGAAATGGAAAAAGGCCTAAATTGAAGTATAAGGGAAGACTTGGAAAGATGCAACTAGAAGATGAACTAGAAGATAGATCCAAGATAGAAGTTACTGACTACCAACATGAACAGTGACCTAAGACAAAAGCCAACACTCAGCACAACTCACATACCCCAAGCTACACCCAGCAAATGTTTCATAAAAACCTCTGATTCTTCAAAGTTTAAAACCCACCAACAAACTTTAAGAGAATACCTGTTCCTATCAGCTACTCCATTATACCAATACCTCTAAACACGCTCTCTCTAAGTACCTGCGGCGAGGTGGAGGACTCCTTCTCCGATAATCATCTCGAGGGCGACGACCCCAAGAAGGAGGTGGGCCACGATTTCTACTTCTCTTTTCACCATTAGAGAGTTCCACTCTTACTCGGCAGCCACACAGCGTTCTAAGAGGGAAGAAACATTAAATTTAAAGCAGCTGGATTGACTAAGAGATACACATTAAAGCGGGAAAAAAAACCCAACATTCATTTATAGCTAGCTTCTGTGCAAGAAACATCTGAATGCTCATAAAATTCTTAACACCAAAACAAGGTTTAGTTTCTATATTTTTTTCTGGTAAAAAACACCTTCCTTACATTTTATTGCTTTGTTAGTCAGTGTGATCATTGGGCTCAATGATCACAGTGACAATATTAAGTGTGAAAATCCCTGGATCCATTCTCAAAGAATTAGTTCATCTGTACATGCTGGTGTGACTACTTCCTTTGAGGTCCCAGCAATTGTTTACCAACCTTACTATATTTGTTGGTCTCCTCTCTCCTCATACCTCCAAGTAAAGAGCAGTAAACAGGACAGAAGCATTCTGGCCATTTATTTAATACAACCCTCTCCACTCAATCATCACACAATAGTTGACAAGAAATTGCAAGTGAGAACAGTAAGAAAGTTATCTCCCACCTCTTCATTGATCCACAACCATTAAGTTTAGATAAGCCACATTTGGACAGACACTGGGAAGAGGTGGGGCTCTCAACCAGTTTCTGCAATTTGCTTAGTTAAGTGACCTTTCATATAGCTTTACAGCCAACTCTCAGATCCTTTCAGTTTTGCATCTTAAGGATCAAAGTTTTCCTTGATTTCATGAAATCCAGTGGTTTGCAAATGCCAGGATAAAGGGCAACACTAGTTCACTTTAAGACTCAGGTGTTATTCGAGTTCCCCGGTGGCTCAGCAAGTTAAGAATGCAGCACTGGAGACAGTTCGGGGGGGGGGGTTGGGGGATGGAAATCCTATAAAATTGGATTGTGATTATCATCGTACAACTAAAAATGTAATAAATTCACTGAGTAATAGAAAAAAAATAGAATGCAGCACTGTCACATTTGATCCCAGGACCTGGGAACATCCACAAGCCACTAGCACAGAAAAAACAAACAAAAACAAAAAACAAAACACCCAACTAACCTCAGGTGTTACTTAGCCAGCCAACAAGACACTAAAAGCATAGGGAAATAACACCCACACTTCCTAAAAAAAAGTGTTATCATGTAAAGATAATGGTACAATAAACCCATGTAACCATCATCCAGCTACAATCAATCAGGATGTGACCATAAGGGAATGTCTGATTCCACAATTTTAGATTTCAAAGTTTACAACATGACTCTTTATAGTGGATTTAGATTAAAATACTTCAGTCATATTTTGGATGCTGCTCTCCACCCGCCAACTGCAAATAAAATTCTTTTCTTCAATGGCAAACTGAATAAACTCTCCCTATGTATCGTCACTAAAACTGTTGTCCTTTTTTGGCCAGAAAAAAAAATTTATGTAAATCTCCACGAAGCCATCTAAAAACCTCTTATCCTAGAGATTTTAAATATTAAAAGGACAAACATATTATTAGCAAAAATTAACAAATTACCTCCCATCTAGCTCTCGGACAGCATCAGCTGCATCTCGGGGATCTTCAAATTCAACAAAAGCAAAGCCAGGAGGATTTCTAGCAACCCATACACTTCGGAGTGGTCCATAATAGCCAAAAGCTCGTTCCAATTCAGTCTTGTTACCATTGTTTCCCAGATTACCTACATAAACTTTACAGTCCAATGGACAGGAATCACGATGCATTTCTGTAACAAAAAAAAAAAAAAAAATCCAAAATATCATAACCCACACAGTAAAAAACAGATCCTTAGGAAAGAATTCAAAAACCAAAAAAAGAAAAAAGGTAAAGGCACTACCCTTGAAACACCCCAATCATTGCCAATAACCACCTGGAAGCCAAGCTGTGTAAGAAAAAAAAAATCACCTCCCAGAGAAGTGGAGGGAGGAAACAGTAGAGGAGCATACGCCACAAAATGGGAACTGAGAGACTTAAACCTATTTCAGTTATCTGAAGGGGGGGAGGAACAACTTTGAAAAGTAGGATTAAAAGCAAAACCAGGAGACTACAAAACAAAATGACAAGTGAAGACAAGACAGCAGTTAAGGCTAAACCACTAAAAAAGTGATAGTAATGTGCCTTCACAAGCCAAAACTTCACTCAAGCAGGACAAACTTGTTTTTTAAAAATATATTATCTTGTTCTACCCTCAACAGCTGAAAGGTGTTAATCCAAATATCCAGCAACAAAATGGAGAAGCAAAATTATTGCCCAGGAACGAGTACCCATAAACATGGACAAAACTTGAAAGCATGCTAAGTTATAGATATCAGACAAAAAAAAATACACGTAATACCATCCCATGTATGTGAAATATCCGAAACGGGTAAATCCAGAGACAGATTAGTAGCTACCAGGGGCTGCGGGAGAGAAAGGGGCAGGCCAAAAGGGTAGTGGCTGCATAACAGTACAGGTCACCTTAGTGGGTATAATAAAATGCTTTAAAACTAGATAGAGGTGATAGTTACACAACATTGTGAAGGTATTGAATGCTTCTGAATCGTGCACTTTAAAATGAATGTTACATTAACTCCACCTCATGGGGAAAAAAATAGATTTGTTGTGCAAGAATTTAAGGCACTTTAATTTACATTTGAAAAACCTTCAATACTAATAAAGCCGCCTCAGCAACGAATCTAATCAACTTGTAGATTACATACGAAAAGCAGCCTGTCCAAAAACTCAGCTTAAGGGCTTTTCATAAACACGTTATCCAATTAAAAAAAAAAAATACCCGCCCAGACACATCCTATTTGTGTGACCCCGCCCTGTGCCCAGGAGTTCCGAGACCAAACCCATTGTTGGGGAATTAATTTTTCCCAAAAACTTTACCCTGACCAGTTTTAATGCGAAGCAGCTATAAGAACAATACAGCTCAAGAAAGATCAGCTTAAAAAAAAATAGTTATTGGATTCAGGCTGTAAAAAGTGAAGTTAAAGTAACACGAAAATGAAAGAAAGTAGAGAAATCCTCAAATATGGATCGAAGGGTCCAGTCTTGAGTAGTGACTTGAAGAAAAAAAATCCTAAGACGCTACTTAAGGAAACGTGGGCAAAAAGAAAAAAAAAAGGCGCCATAAATTGAATGGCCGCGATCTAGAGTACAACCGATTACCGAGACCCTCTTTGCCTCAACTCGAGCAATCTCACTCCCCGATTCAGCCCCCCAGGGAAAGGTTATAAGCACCTCCACTTGGAAGCCTGGGTGCCTGCTCCGGGGGGCCGGGAGCCCCCTCCACCGCCCCGTGTTGAACGTCACAAAATGGCGGCAGCGTCTCTTTGTCTCAATCTGGCGCCGCCATTGGGCCTGACCCCACCTCGGTCCTGTTAAGGCCCATTTCCCACCTCATTCCTTTAGTCGCTGGTCTCTTACCGAGATCTTAGATTAGAAATGCGAAGACTCAAATCCACGCACCCGCGGCTGCCTCTTCCCACTCCCCTCCCGCCTGGCTCCAGCAGATACTCTCCCCGATCCGGCGTCCACGAAATGGCGGACCAACACCGTCTCCTCGCCTGTATTTATAAGCCATCCTGGAGTCACATGATTGGACGGGTTCGCCCAATGAGAGGCGAAGGAGGCCGTGACGTAATGGCCACAAACGCTGCGAGAACCGCGGTTGATGAGAGCCTTCTCTGGTTGTGCCGCCTTGTCGGTGGAGACGCGCGCAGCCGTCAGCCGTCGTGCCTCAGGGCCAGAGCTCCCTCGGTGTAATTCTCCTGTTGCCGAGTTCTCCTCAGTCACCTCTCCCTCATCTCCAAATAGCCTATTAATAGGGATTTAATAACATCATCGCCGGTCACACCCAAACACTGATAGAGTCTTTTGCTCCCAGTAAGATTACAGTATAAAATGAGTTCATTAATTACTGCTCCGCATGAGCGGTTAGGCAGGAACTGAGACCATCACGTTTACAAACGTGCTTCGGAGTTGCTCCCAAGGTCACGGGGCTGTTTGTGAACCCGCTGTCACCACACTGTGCTCCTCCGGGTCCCACACTTGGGGAAAAGCCCAGTCACGGAAAGTCGGCCGAACTCTGGCTGGTCTGCCACCTCTCACCCAAACTGCACGATTTGGCAGAGACGATGGCGTCATCATTTTGGACTCTTGAAATGTTTAATAGAAACTCAAAGGCAAATGAGACGGGTCAGGCCATCCAGAAACTATCGCATTTAGTAACAGTATAAAAGGAAGTTCCTGAGGAGATTGAATTCGGCACCCCTCTCCTCTGCAACGAATACCAGTCTGTCTTCTGGCAAAGGCTGCTGTACTGACCGGGGCTCAGAGGTGGGGGGGGTCTATGGTTCACCAACACCTTCCTCTCTGCTTTACACTTCCTCTGAAAAGAACTGAGCCACGAAATTAACTATTGGGAGAGAAATACCAATGGTTTGTTAGAAAAATCACCAAGATCTTCCTCTCTGGAACAGTAAATTCAGCTAAGAGGGTTGCCTGGTTTCCTCCCCTTTCAGTGGAGTCTGACTTACTAACGTATTTAAATCTGCTCTCAAGAAAAATAATAACTTGTATTTTTCCACCAGTAGCTGAAAGATATGCCAAACATTCACTGCTTTCCTTTTCCCAGATATTCTCTTATTGTGGCTCTAAGAAGTTTATCTATCCATGTGAGGTGGAGACACGACTTACTGTTTCTGAGTTTTCACACCTGTAAAAAATGAGAATTTCATACTGGCAAGGGAAGAGGGAGAATGGAAACTACAGTTGTTGAGCCAAGCCCTGAGCTGGTCTTACCTGGGGTTTTCCCAGGTGAGGGATTCTAGCAAAGTTTTTCTCTTCCTCTTCTTTCCTTCTCTAAATGTTTTTCTCTTCTGGCTTACTTCTATATGCTTTGATTTGCTCCTCTCTTCTCTCTTCCTGTGTAAGCTTTTCTCCTCTTTTTATTTCCTTCTATCAAAGCAAAGCCTTTGAAGTCAGACAGTCCTATATTTGGACCCACAGTACTGCTGCTACTTACTGCTAAAGTGTCTGGAGAAATATCCCTTACCATCTCAATATTAGTTTCCTCTCTGTAAAATGGGATAACTACACCAAGCCTTGCAGGGTTGTTACATGCAGTCTCCCCACTTACAGGAACTTCAACTTTGTCTTTTTGTATTTTCTAGGGCCGCACTTGTGGCATATGGAGGGTCCCAGGCTAGGGGTCTAATCAGAGCTGTAGGCTGCTGGCCTTCGCCAGAGCCACAGCAACATGGGATCCGAGCTGTGTTTGCCACCTACACCACAGCTCATGGCAACGCTGGATCCTTAACCCACCGAGCAAGGCCAGGGATCAAACCTACAACCTCGTGGTTCCTAGTTGTATTCGTTAACCACTGAGCCACAGTGGGAACTCCAGGAACTTCACCTTTGGACTGTTGTTGCTCACTCCGCCTCCCCAAGGCCTGAAAACAAGTCTGGCACAGAGCAGATGATCAATACATATTTGTTTAATTATCTAATTAATTAAAATAAATAATGCAGGTAAATAAGCTGGCACAACCCTTGCTTGAAAATGCTCTTTTTAAATGTTCTTTTTTTTTTTTTTTTTTTTTAAGGGCTGCACCTGTGGCACATTGACGTTCTCAGGCTAGGGGTTGAATCTGACCTGTAACTGCCAGCCTACACAACAGCCACAACAACTCCAGATCCGAACTGTATCTGCGACCTACACCACAGCTCATGGCAACACCCGATCCTTAACCCACTGAGTGAGGCCAGGGATCAAACCCTTGTCCTCATGGATAATAATCAGATTCGTTTCAGCTGAGCCACAGTGGAAACTCCTAAATGTTCTTTTCACATATCAGTATCCCATTCTTTACCACCATTTTTCCTGTTTGTTTGTTTGTGTGTGTAATGCTAATCCAGCGTGTATTTTTTTTTTTTTTTTGGTTTTTAGAGCTGCACTCACAGCATATAGAAGTTCCCAGGCTAGGGGTCGAATGGAGCTACAGCTGCCAGCCTATACCACGGCCACAGCAATGCCGGATCCAGGCCTCATCTGCTACCTACACCACAGCTTATGGTGACACTGGATCCCCAACACACTCAGCAAGGCCAGGGATCAAACCCAAAGCCTCATAGTTACTAGTCGGATTCATTTCCTGCTGAGCTACAACAGGACCTCTAGTGTATATCTTAATGGAGCACTTTAATCCCTCCAACGGTATTCCCAAATACCTTTTGAACCTCCTCCGCCCATCCACACACACTTTCCATCTTCTGCTAACTGCAGTCAAGTGATTTATCCATTTAAATTATGGAATACTTTAATGTTCCCTTAAATTTATTCGACCATCAACTACTCTTGTCTAGACCCTAGAGCTCCAGGAAGCATCAAAAGGACATAACTGAAAAAGAAAAAAAAGAGCATAACAGAATTTCTTGGACAAGAAATATGTATCATGTGCAAACAAACATCTCTCGATTTTCTCTGAGGAATTACCTTTCTCACAGTAGACCACATTACTGACCACATTTAGGTGTAGTTGGGTGCTACACTCCACTTTTTCAGGGGGAGAGACATCAGCACCCCCAGTTAATTGAATCATTTCTGTTCTTAGTGACCCCCCCAATAGTTCAGGAATGGATGAGTAATCCAATCAGACTGTCAGCTAATGGGACTTGTTACATTATTTATTATTATTACGAATTTTTTTTTTTTTTTAGGGCAACACCTGCAGTATATGTAAGTTCCCAGGCTAGGGGTCAAATCGGAGCCACAGCTGCCAGCCTACACCACAGCCATAGCAATGCCAGATCTGAGCTGCATCTCAACCAAATCCAAAGCTTGCAGCAATGCCAGATCTGTAACCCACTGATCGAGGCCAGGGATCGAACCCACATCCTCATGGAAACTTAACCCACTGAGCACAGTGGGAACTCGAGAACTTGTTACTTTACTTTTTCTGTTTTTAGGGCCCAAGGTGTAGCATATGGAAGTTCCCAGGGTCAAATCTGAGCTACACCTGCCGGCCTGCACCACGGCTCACAGCAACTCAGGGTCCAAGCTGCATCTGTGACCTACACTACAGCTCACAGCAACGCTGGATCCCCAACCCACTGATCGAGGCCAGGGATCAAACCCGCATCCTCGTGGATACTAGTCAGATTCATTTCCAATGTGCCATGACAGAATTCCTGGGACTTGATACCTTAGATATTACCTTTCAATAGCCACAATCTAAATATACAATGTAAGGTTTTAACAGTTTCTATCTTCCATATTTTTACAAGCCATGAAATTGTCCTAGGGTTCTGGTTAAAGTGATTTGCAAATTTGAACCCTAAGGATAATCAAGTTCTGTATTAGCCATATTAGAGCCATAATCTACTCTTCTTTTTCTAAAAACCCTTCCAATTTAAACCTCTTCAAGTTGTATACTGCCAAAAAATGCCCATATAAAATTTTAAGAGCAGGGTAATTATTTTCTTTTTTTTTTCTTTTTTTTTCGGCCCTACCAAGGCATGTGAAGTTCCTGGGCCAGGGATCAAACGTGCACCACAGGAGTGACAGTGCCAGATCCTTAACTGCTAACCTATCTGGGAACTCCAAGACCAGTACAATTACTGATGTACCTTTTTTTTTTTTTTTGTATTTTCTAGGGCCACACCCCTGGCATATGGAGGTTCCCAGGCTAGGGGTCAAATCGGAGCTGTAGCTGCCGGCCTACACCACAGCTGCAGCAACGCGGGATTCAAGCCGCGTTTGCAACCTACACCACAGCTCATGGCAACGCCACATCCTTAACCCACTGAGCGAGGCCAGGGACCGAACCTGCAACCTCATGGTTCCTAGTCGGATTTGTTAACCACTGAGCCACGACAGGAACTCCTGATGTACCATGTTACTTCCATGAATTACTGTCTTGCCACCACTGCTGCCAGGTCAACCAAAGAGAAGTGTTCTCCTTTCCTCTGACTGTTGGGGTGCTGAACCTGGCTGCCAACTTCTATCCGGGAAGGAAGAAGCAGCCTGCAGCCTCCTTTCCAACCTAAAGAGGAGAACTGAGAGGAGAAATGAGGAATAAGGAGCTCCAGAACTCTTGTTTAAGAAGCCCTGCACCGGAGTTCCCGTCGTGGCACAGTGGTTAACGAATCCGACTAGGAACCATGAGGTTGTGGGTTCGGTCCCTGCCCTTGCTCAGTGGGTTAACGATCCGGCGTTGCCGTGAGCTGTGGTGTAGGTTGCAGACGCGGCTCGGATCCCGCGTTGCTGTGGCTCTGGCGTAGGCCAGTGGCTGCAGCTCCGATTCGACCCCTCGCCTGGGAACCTCCATATAGCAAAAAAAATAAATAAATAAAGACAAGAAGCCCTGCACCCAGGTCCACTTTGGGGATTCCCAGGTGTTCGAACATACATGTTCCCCATTTCTTCCCCTGACTTGCCTAGGCCGCTTTTTATTTCTTTTCCTGCCACTTGCAAACAAAAGAATTCCAAATACTGAAATTACTCTGACACAGACTTCTCACTATTTCAAGTCAAGAACAATGGCAATGGAGTTCTACTGTGGTACAACGGGATCGGTGGCATCTCTGCAGTCCCAGGACACAGGTTTGATCCCTGGCCTGGCACAGTGGGGTGGCCAAAAAAAAGGAACCATGGCTGTAAGTTATCTTCCAATTCTAAAGTTCACCTGTTACCAATTTGTTAAGTGCCTTTTAGAACTTGAGAAAGAAAAGCTACTTATGGTCAGGCATTGGCATCTATGTATAAGAGTTAGAGCAGGAACTCCTGTCATGGCTCAGCAGAAACAAACCTGACTAGGATCCATGAGGACACGGGTTTGATCCCTGGCCTCACTCAGTGGGTTAAGATCCCCTGTTGCTGTGAGCTGTGGTATAAGTCGCAGACTTGGCTCGGATCTGGTGTTGCTGTGGCTGTGGTGTAGGCCAGCAGCTACAGCTCTGATTCGACTCCTACCTGGGAACCTCCATGTCCCATGAGTGCGGCCCTAAAAAGACCAAAAAAAAAAAAAGAAAAAAAATGAGCAGATGGCATACTCAACAAATTAACTCAACTGAAGAGCTAATTACTGACAAAGGTATGGGCAGGGTTAAGGAAACCCACAGGGAAGGGGCAGCTCCCAGAGACAGCTCTTAGGCCCAATGAGGCAAGGAAGGCAGCAGGGTTACCAGAACAAGACAAATGCTGTAGTGATGAAGAAAAGCCATGATGGCCTTAGGCAGAGGAAGTGTGGCAGCCCAGCTCAGGGTGGGGGTGGGCAGAGATGAAATAACTGGACTATTCTCTCTTCCTATAGTCCCGTGTTTTAATGGTGCCTTCTAGTGCCCAAAGCTATCTGGAAAAGCGAGGGCAAGAGAGTTGGGTGACGCAAGCCCAGGTCAGCCTCCCAGAGCACAGAGCCAGGCAGAGAAGACTGGAAACTGACCTAGGGTGGCGTTGTCCAGTACAACAACCACTGGGCTCATGTGGGTTTTGTTTGTTTGTTTTTTGTTTTTGGCCACCCCACAGCATATGAAGTTCCCAGGCTGGGAAGCAAATCTGAGCTACAGCTGTGACCTAAGCCACAGCTGTGGCAACCCTGGATCCTTAGCCCACTGTGCAAGGCCAAGGATCGATCCTGCATTCCAGCACTCCCAAGATGCTGCCAATCCCATTGTACCACAGCAGGAACTCCTCATGTGGTTATTTGAGTCTGAATTGAGATGTGCTATAAATGTAAAATACATGCTGTAAATGTAAATAAAATACATACTTAGTATTTTAAAAAGGAATGTAAGATATTTTATTAATTTTTGTTGATTAAATGTGGAAGTGATTTTTTGAAATATTTTTGATGTATTAAATAAACTATATTATTAAAATTAAATTCGGG
This sequence comes from Phacochoerus africanus, assembly GCF_016906955.1. Taxonomy (NCBI): domain Eukaryota; kingdom Metazoa; phylum Chordata; class Mammalia; order Artiodactyla; family Suidae; genus Phacochoerus; species Phacochoerus africanus. Next base: position 33,501,880 of record NC_062552.1, on the reverse strand, counting down.
AGTTCCCTGGTGGCTCAGCAGGTTAAGGACCTGGTTGTCATGTTGTGGCACAGGTTTGATCCCTGGCCCAGGAACTTCGGGATATCTAGAAACCTTCTATTTTCTAAATACTAAAATGGATCTGGAGGCAAAAGTAGTAAGCCGAAACAGAGTCTCTGGCTGCCATCATAGGACTAAATTCCAATAATACAAAGAGAAACAGAAAAAGAATCAGACAAGTGGTTGTGAAATAACTCCTGTAGAAAATGGTCTGGAGAGGGAAACGGTGTCTTAGGAACATATCATAGGAAAGAGTGGCCTGATCAGGTAAGCCTAAAGAAGGCATCCAGGAGGAAGTGATGATTTAGCAGAAGCAGGAGTTATCTGGCAAAGTTTGTGAGAGGAGTGACAGAATGTTCCTGGAAGAGGGAATAGAATATGAAAGTTCCGGAGTTCCCGTTCTGGCTCAGTGGTTAACGAATCCGACTAGGAACCATGAGGTGGAGGGTTTGATCCCTGGTCTTGCTCAGTGGGTTAAGGATCCGGCATTGCCGTGAGCTGTGGTGTAGGTTGCAGACGTGGCTCAGATCCCGAGTTGCTGTGGCTCTGGCATAGGCCGGTGGCTACAGCTCTGATTGGACCCCTAGCCAGGGAACCTCCATATGCTGCAGGAGCGGCCCAAGAAATAGCAAAAAGACCAAAAAAGAAAAAGAATATGAAAGTTCCTGTAGTAAGTTAGAGGAACTAAAAAGGAAAAAGGAGTTCCTGCTGTAGTGCAGTGGGTTAATGATCTGGCTTGTCTTTGTGGAGGCGCTGGTCTAATCACTGGCAGAGTGCCATGGATTAAGCATCCAGCTTTCTGCAGCTATGGTGTAGGTGGCAGCTCTGGCTCAGATTCAATCCCTGGCCCAGGAACTTCCATATGCCACGGGGGCGGGTAAAAAAGAAGGAAAAAAAAAAAAAAAGCCAGCATGGATGAAGCACAAAGTAAGGAAAAAATTTGAAATTTTATTAATACATAAAATGCTCATGTTGATGTATTTATTCACATATCAAGTATTTACCAAGTGCCTAGTAAGTGCTTTCAATAAAACAAAGATGGGGAGTTTGCTTCGTGGCTCAGCAGTTAGCGAACCCGATAAGGATCCATGAGGATGAAAGTTCTATCCCTGGCCTCTCTCAGTGGGTTAAGGATCCCGTGTTGCCATGATCTGTGGTGTAGGTCGGAGACACGGCTTGGATCCTGCGTTGCTGTGGCTGTGGCATAGGTCAGCAGCTGTGGTTCCTATTCGACCCCTAGCCTGGGAACTCCCATATGCCACGGGTGCAGCCCTAAAAAGCAAAATAAATACATAAATAAATAATAAAAAAATAAGACAAAGATGAATCAACCATTTGCATTCAATCAGTAAACATTGACTACTTATTATGTATCTTCTGGAAGACCCAGAGAGCTGCTCTAATGATATGTGAGAAGTATGTGGACCCAGGAGATTTTCCCCCCTCCTCCACTTAGAAGATTCCAGGTGACAATTGGACTTTATTTCCTGAGAAGTGCGCTTGTGCCTGGAAAGGTATGATGATTAATTCTGGTGTTCTGATTAATATTAAATTTGTCAAAGTTTTAAGTTCTTTTTTTTTTTTTCCTTTATGACCACCTGGCAGCACATGGAGTTCCCAGACCAGGGATCAGATCCTAGTTGCAGTTGTGACCGAAGCCACAGCTGCTGCAACTCAGGATCTTTAACCCACTATACCTGGCCGGGGACTGAATCTGCCTCCCAGTGCTCCCAAGATGCTGCTGATCCCGTTGTGCCACAGCAGGGACTCAAATTCTTAAATCTAGTTTTTTCTATACAGTTAAGCTAAATTTCCAATCATTTTTGTTTTTTTTTTTTAATCTAATGTTTTTTAAAATAAGATCAACAATTCCCACTGTCCTTAGATAAATCTTCAATAGAATCAGAAGTTAAGGAGTTCCCTTGTGACTTAGCAGGTTTAGTACCTGGTGTTGTCACTGCCTGGTGTTGTCACTGCAGCAGCTCTGGTCACTGCTGTGACATGTGTTTGATTCCGGCCTGGGAACTTTCACATGCTGGCAATGCAGCCAAAAAAAGAAAAGAAAAGAAAAGAGAGAAAGGTAGGGGCAGATCTTCAGGATCTTGGATTTGGCAATTGATTCCTAGATGTGACACCAAAAGTACAAGCAACGAAAGAAAAAAATAGTTAAATTGAACTTTATCAAAATTAAAATGTGTATTTAAAGAGCATTATGAGGTAAGTAAAAAGGCAACTTTTGTACAATAAAGAACTTGTCTGGTCTTTGTTGCAGGATCCTGGAATTGAGCTTCTAAAACCCTTGGAATTTCCTGAGCAATCACATGATTAGAGGGTTGAGGCTATGAGCCAGCCCTGTGTCTGGGGAGAAGAAAGGACAGGAGCTGGAAATGGAATTCAATCATGGAGCCATTGATTAGATCAATCAAGCCTGTGTAAGAAACTTCCATTAAATACTCTGGACTGATGCTCAGGGGAGCTTCCTGGTTGGTGAGCACATTGGTATGCTGAAGGGTGATGCACCCTGGTTCTGTGAGGAGAAGACACAGAAGCACTGTGTTGAGGACCTTCCCAGACCTTGCCCAATGCTTTTGTCTATTTGGATGTTCCTGATTTCATCCTTTATGGTAAAAATGGAACAGCAAGCATAGTGGTTTCTTGAGTTCTGTGAGTCATTCCAGTGAATATCCAACATGAGGGGATTGTGAGAACTACATCGTAACCCTGTGTTCAAAGTGGCGGGAGGCCTAGAGATCCCCTAAACACTCCCTGGGGCTGGTGTCTGAAGTGAAGGCAGTCTTGTTGGGAACCAAGCCTTTAGACATATAGTATTGGATGCTAACTCTGACTATCTAATGTCAAATTACATTGCAGTATACCAGTTGGTGTTCTAACAGTTGGAGTTGAAATGGAATAACAAGTTACAGAATGGGAAAAAATATTTGCAAAGCATATATCTAATAAAGGTATAGTATCCACAATTAGTATAAAGCAGCCCTTTTATTTTTTTGGCTGCTCCCACGGCATGCAGAAGTTCCTGGGCCAGGGATCAAACACACACCACAGCAGTGACCATGCCAGATTCTTAACCCACTGAGCCACCAGGGAACTCCTAAAGCATTCTTACAACTCAACAACAAAAAGACAAACAACCAGGAATTCCTGTTGTGGCTCAGTGGGATAAGAACCCAACTAGTAACCATGAGGAGGCAGGTTTGATCCCTGGCCTCACTCAGTGCATTAAGGATCCAGCATTGCCCTGAGCTGCAGTGTAGGTCACAGATGCAGCTCAGATCTGGCGTGGTTATGGCTGTGGCTGTGGTGTAGGCCAGTAGCTGCAGCTCCAATTCGACCTGGGAATTTCCATATGCCGTGGGTATGGCCTTAAAAAAGAAAAGAAAGAAAATTATAACAAACAAATGTTTTAAGCCTTTTATATATACGTTTATAAGCAAGTCTTATAAATCTGTTGTAATAGACAGAATGTGTTCCCCCAAAATTCTTATGTTGAAACCTTAAAATTTTTTAATTTAATTTTTTTATTGAGGTATAGTTGATTTACAATATTGTATTAGTGTCAGAGGTACAACATAGTGATTCAAAATTTTTATAGATTATACTCCATTTAAAGTTATCATAAAGTTTTAAAATATTGGCTATACTCTCTCTACTGTACAATATATCCTTAATTATCTGATTTCTCTTAGTCTGAGTATATGTTACACGACAAATGAAGTTTGCGAGTTAGCAGAGAACATTTGAGTAATTCTATTTCCCTGACACAGCTCCCCCTCACTAAATACCTTTCTTCACATGCAGCAACCTACCCGCCCCTGCCCGCCCCCCGCAACTCATAATACACACAATGATTTTCTGGGATTTATCTGTAGCACTTAAAACAAGTGGAAATTGGGATACAGAAAGGTTAAGTAAGTTGCCCAAGGTCACACAGCTTGTAAGGGATGAAGCTGGGAATCAAACCCCAAGCCTGGCTCTGAAGCCTGGTATTAGCTTGCGGAGTGGAAAGCAGCAATGCTCAGAAATTGTGGCCCTTTGGAAAGGTTGCCTTTGATGTCTCTGGGAATGTGTGCTTGTTTTTTCAGCTTCCCACGTTCCTCCGGGAACCCCAAGGAACATGTTACATGAACAGTTGTCCTTCCTTGCTGAGCCCAGCCCCCTGAGGCAGCTCAGTTCCTGAGCCTCCCTTTCTGATTTCAACTCCACCCTCTTCCCCCTCCCTGGCAGTGGCGCCTGAACTTCAGCGCCTGGCTCAGTGTATTACCTTATTTGGTCCTCAAAGCCACAAAGAAGACTGGAAAAGGATCCAGGCAAAAATAAAAGGATTGCTTGTGCAGCTAGTGGTGGAGAAATCTTTATTTCAGTGACCCTGGCTTGTGCTCTGGAAGTCGCAAATACAGGAGCAAGGTTAGGCTCAAAAACAAACTACAAGAAGCAGCTGAAGAGAGCAGAGTGGAGGTGCCCATGTCACAATATTTAATGTGTGCTTAATTCTGTGTTTAGGAAGAGATGTGTCTTTATTCAGCTCCCCCATTGCTGTCTTTCTTTCCTCTTTCCCGAGTTTCTACAGTTTATACACCGATGCAAAGAAACTCAAGCCTGGAAAGTACAAAAATTTTAGGTGGCAGGTGCTGTAGTTGTCATAATTTAGTATATGCTTATATGTTGCATGAATAATCTTAGGTCCAGACCAGGAATCAAACCCATGCCACAGCAGGAACCCAAGCCACAGCAGTGACAATGCCAGATCCTTAGCCTGCTGTGCCACCAGGGAATTCCTGGAATAACCTTTTAAGCCTAGTTCAGAGAGTCTTACTCTCTCATCTAATTTTTGAAACTCTATGAGATAGATGTTCTTATTATCTACATTTTATGGATGAAAAGAAACTGAGTCATAAGAGTTGAAGTCACTTGCCCGAGGTCCCAGAGTTCAGAATTACCAAAGCCATGTTTGTCCCTGCCGTCAGGATACTAATGATAGGCCCACACTGCTTCTGAGGCACCCCAGCTATCTGGAGCTTTTATCTTACTTGACCTACTACATTTCAGCCTGTGGAGCCCTACGCTTGTGTTTCTGACTTCTCCCTTCCAGTTCTGCAAGTTCCCAAGCAGCTCCTTCTCAGTGCTGCTTCCTCCACTGCCCAGTAATGCACCAGCCCTGAGGATCCCTCTGCATATGGATCCCTGTACATCTCTGTCCATGAAGGATCTCATCTACTTTCAGGACTTTAGTTCTATGTCTTATCTTTGGTGGAGTGATTATTCATTCACACCTGAACCAGACCTCCAGTTTACTCTCTTTCCATCCCATGTCCCACATCAGAGTCTCACAGCTTCCCAGCCACTCCTTTTTTTTTTTGCAGGGCGGTGCTACTCCTGAGCATATGGAAGTTCCAAGCGATTAGGGGTTGAATCAGAGCTACAGCTGCCAGCCACAGCCACAGCAACGCCAGATCCGAGCTTCATCTTTGACCTACACCACAGCTCACGGCAATGTCGGATCCTTAACCCACTGAGCGAGGCCAGGGATCAAACCTGCATCTTCATGGACACTGCTTCTTCTTCTTAACTTGCTGAGCCGAAATGGGAACTCCTCTGGCCAGTCTTGACTGACCAAGAGCCTTGCAGCCTTCATCCCAGCCCTGCCTACCTCCTAGTCATCTTGTCTTTCCTTTCCAGAAACAAGCTGTGCACCTCTGCATTCGGTCTCTTCTGCATGCTCTGCCCTAGCTTGGGTTTTTCAAACTTTCAATCCCAAGTGTAAGAAACACACGTGACGTCATAACCCAGTACCCAGGAGTTCCTGTTGTGGCTCAGCAGGTTACCAGCTGTATCCATGAGGATGCAGGTTTGATCCCTGGCCTTGCTCAGTGGATTAAGGATCCAGTATTGCTGTGAGCTGTGGTGTAGCTAGCTCACAGACATGGCTCGGACCCCGAGTTGCTGTGGCTGCGGTGTAGGCCAACAGCTGTAACTCTGATTCGACCCCCTAGCTTGGACTTCCGTATGCCACATGTGGTGGCCCTAAAAAGCGGAAAAAAAAAAAAGGAGAAGAAGAAGAAAAAAAGATAACCAACAAAAACCTATTGTAAAGCACAGGGAACTATATTCAATATTTTCTAATAACCTATAAAGGAAAAGAACCTTAAAAAAAACAAAACCCACAAGTATGTAACCTAAGAGTAGGCAGCATCTAGGCTGTTTCAACTGTTGTTGACAACACCATGTTCAAGTTAGAATATAGGTGCCAGGTCACACCAATGAGAATTCCAATCCAGTTTGTGTCCACACCCAGGGCAGTTATTCAAAATATTTAACCATAGTTTAGCCTGGACCCTAGCTAATCAAAACAGTCACGGGAGGGTGATGAGAGAAGAGAGGGAGCGCTGCGGTGGGAGGAAGCCAGGCACTGGGGTGTGTTGGGGAGGGGTGTTCTCAGAGCAGCAGCTATTTACAGGAACACAGATTATTTGAAGATTTTAGCACCTGCTACCTGATCCAGAGCCTTCCAGCTGAACATCACTCCATCTACTGCTTAGCTTCTGTGTCCCTCATTGACTCTGCATCTAACCTCACTTTCAGAGTCCTGGCTTTTCTGTCACTTTCTATTTCTGCCCCATCCTTTCTTGGAAAAGAGCCCAGGCGGTCAGCCCTAATTAATTCTAATTTCTGAAAGAAAAGCCGTCTGCTTAGACAGAAGTCAGTGAAGGAAGGTGTTCCAGGCCTGTTGGGCCACAGTGTTCAGTTTCCGCCTCATGCTAGCCCGGGCTGGGAAGGGCAGCAAGACAGCCTGTGAGGCACTGGGGTAAGGACCCTGCTGCAGGGAGGGAGTTAACGGCGGGTGGGGAGATGAGATGTTTCTCAACAGACTCTGACCGTGTTACTAGGAAGCAGGCTCCCAGTAACAGGCAGACTGTGACAAGTTTTCAAAGTACCTTGGCAACCAAGACTTTTATTTTAGAAGCAAACTCTTAATCAGGAGTCTGGACTGTTGGCTAAGACTGAGACCTTGAGCAATTTCTTTAAGCGTTTTTCGAGTCTCACAGTCATATCTTTCATATTGCAAAATGGGAAACAAGAATGACCTACCTGAATCAAAAAGGTATATAAGGCTTTAAAGGGTTTTTTTGTTTTGTTTTGTTTAGAAAATTGGCAATTAAGGGAAGGAATTAAACATTTAACCTTCTTTCTTTTTTAAAAAAATTAGTGTACAGCCAATTTACAATGTTGTACCAATTTCTGCTGTACAGCAAGTAACCCAGCTGTACGTATATATACACTCCCTTTCTTATATTATCTTCCATCATGTTCTATCCCAAGAGACTGGATATAATTCCCTGTGCTGTATAGCAGGACCTCATCACCCCATCCTTTTTTTTTTTTTTGCTCTTTAGGGCCACACTTGCGACATATGCAGGTTCCCAGGCTAGGGGTCAAATCGGAGCTACACCTGCCGGCCTACGCCACAGCCACAGCAACGCAGGATCCAAGCCGTGTCTGCACACCACAGCTCACAGTAACGCCAGATCCTTAATCCACTGATTGAGGCCAGGGATTGAACCTGCAACCTCATTGTTCCTAGGCGAATTTGTTTCTGCTGAGCCAAGACAGGAACTCTTTGCCCATCCATTCTAAATGTAATAGTTTGCATCTACTAACCCCAAACTCCCAGTCCATCTCACTCCCTCCTGCTTCCCCCTTGGCAACCACAAGTCTGTTCTCTATGTCTGAGAGTCTGTTTCTCTTTTATAGATAGGTTCATTTGTGCCATATTTTAGATTTCACATGTAAGTGATATTGTATAGTATTTGTCTTTCTCTGACTCCTACCAACAGTGTAGGAGGGTTGCCTTTCCACAGCACCCTCTCGAGCATTTGTTATTTGTAGACTTATTAACGACGTGACCAGTATGAGGTGGTACTAACCTCTTTCTAGTGTAACTACATAATCTCAGTTTAGATTATTAGTTTAGAGAAAGCCCTATTTTACTGAAGAATGCCAGCTAATCAATGTAGAAATAATAAATCAGCATTCACACAAGGTCTAGTGAAAATTTTTTTTTTTTATTTTTGGGGCCACACCCTCGGCATATGGAAGTTCCCAGGCAAGGGGTCCTACTGGAGCTGTAGCTCTGCTGGCCTACACAACAGCCATAGCAATGCCAGATCTGAGCCGTGTCTGGGACTTATACCACAGCTCATGGGCAATGCTGGATCCTTAAGCCACTGAGCGAGGTAGGGATCGAACCTGCATCCTCATGGATCTTAGTCGGGTTTGTTAACCACAGAGCCATGATAGAAACTTCGAAGCTCTAGTGAATTTGATTTAAGCAAGTTTTGTCAACTGATGTTAAAATCATTAGGTAATCTACCCATTAGAATGGCTAAAATTAAAAGCCTGTCCATACTAAGTGTTGGTAAGGATGTGAAGGAGTTAGAAATCTCATATAATACTGGTGGGATGTAAAATGTACAACCACTTTGCAACACTGTTTGGCAATTTCTTTAAAAGTTAAGCATATGACTTAAGGATATAACTTAACACCATATGACTGAGCCATTTCACTCCTAGGTGTTTACCTAAGAGATAAGAAAGCATACAACCATACAGACTTAATACATGAATATTTATAGCATGTTTTTTGGTAATAGACCGAAAAGGCTGTTTAAAGAAATTAGGGTGTGACTCACAGGTCCCCTTAACCATCTCAACAAAAGAAAAATGTGGAGGAGTTTCCTGGTGGCCTAGCGGGTTAAAAAGATCCAGTGTTGCTACTGCTGTGTCTCGGGTCATAGCTGTGGCAAGGGTTTGATCAATCCCTGGGTTGAGAACTTCTGTATGCGGTGGGCAAGCACCCCCACACCAAAAAAAGAAAGAAAAAAGAGAGGTGGGATTTTTCAGCAAAGTTAAGAGCCTCTTTTTTTTCCTTCCTTTTTTAAGGAGGCTGTTGTCTATTACAGTGAATTCCCATGACATTCACAGGAGATCACAAGACTCTTGAGAATTTTATACTGCCAGAAACATTGACAGCTTGAACTGAAAGTGTCAGAGAGAAGATAAACTGAAAGAAGTCTGTTGTGCCTACCACTACCCTCCTGTCAAAATTCCATAGACATGAAGCAGGCTGATAAAACTACTCAGCTGTAAACATGTGCACCTTCCATGAAAAAGGAAGGATGACACAGAGGCTCAAATGATGGAGCTTCAACAATCCAGAGAACAGAATTGAGAGCCCTAGGAAATTATTCTCAGCCCTTGAAACCTAATGGGGTTTACAAGGCTGGGTTTTGAAATTTCTTGGACCAAGATTCCAAAAAAATTCTTTTTTCCCTTCTATTTTTTTTCTTTTTTTGTCTTTTGTCCTTTTAGGGCCGCACCCACGGCATATGGAGGTTCTCAGGCTAGGAGTCTAATCGGAGCTGTTGCTGACAGCCTACACCAGAGCCACAGCAACGTGGTATCCGAGCTGCCTCTGCAACCTACACCACAGCTCAAGGCAACGCCGGATCCTCAGTGGGTTACTGAGGGAGGCCAGGGATCGAACCTGCAACCTCATGGTTCCTAGTCGGATTCATTTCTGCTACGCCACGACAGAAACTCCTTTTTTCTTCTTTTTGAATGGGGATGTCTGCAACTGTTATCTTATGTCAGCCCTACCTTTTTTTTTTTTTTTTTTTTGCCAAGAGCATTGCATTCAGCAGTTCCTGGGCCAGGAATCAAACCCAAGCCACAGCAGTAATGAGAGCCACGAAGTGACAACACCAAGATCCTTAGCCCTCTGAGCCAACAGGGAACTCCTAATTTAGATGATTTTAATGATGCAATTTGGATGAGATTTTTGAATTTTGAGTTGATATTTTAATGGGTTGAGACTTTTAGGAACCTTGGAATGGGTAAATATGTTTGGCATATGGGGCAGACATAAGTCTTTGAGGATCACAGAGCAGACTATGGTAGGCAGAATAATGGCCCCCAAAGATGTCCACATCCTGACACCTGGAACCTATGAATATGTATGCTACATGGCAAAATGAAATAAAGATAGTAGATTGAATTAAGGTTGAGAATCAGATGACCTTAAAATGGGGAGATTATCCTGGATTATCTGTGTGGGCCCTATATAATCACAAGGGTCATTAAAAATGAATGAGAGGAGTTTCCTGGTGGCTCAGCAAGTTAAGGATCCAGCATTGTTACTGCTGTGCCTCGGGTTGATGCTGTGGCACAGGTTTGATCCCTGGTCCAGGAACTATATGCCATAGCACAAACAAAACAAAACAAAAAAGATGGTCAAAGGGTACCATGAGCCAAAGAATGTGGATGTCCTCTAGAAGCTTGAAAAGGCAGGAACTAGGAGTTCCCGCCATGGCGCATGAATCTGACTAGGAACCATGAGGTTGCAGGTTCAATCCCTGGCCTCGCTCAGTGGGGTTAGGACCCAGCATAGCTGCAAGCTGTAGCCTAAGTTGTAGATGTGGCTTGGATCTGGTGTTGCCGTGGCTGTGGCGTAGGCCGGCAGCTGTAGCTCCAATTAGACTCCTAGCCTGGGAACCTCCATATACCGCAGGTGCAGCCCTAAAAAGCAAAAAATAAATAAATAAAATAAAATGAATTAAAATATTAAAAAAAAAAAAGGCAGGAACTAGATTCTCCCCTAGAGCTCCACATAGGAATGAAACCCTGTTGACACCTTGATTTAAACCCAGTGAGACCAATGTTAAACTTGCAATCGACAGAACTGTAAAATACTACATTTGGTGGGTTTTTTTGTTTGTTTGTTTTTTCTTTTCTTTTCTAGGGCTGAACCTATGACATATGGAAATTCCCAGGTGAGGGGTCGAATTGGAGCTGCAGCTGCCAGCCTATGCCACAGCCAAGGCAACACCAGATCCGAGCCACATCTACAACTTAGGCTACAGCTTGCAGCTATGCTGGATCCTAACCCCACTGAGCGAGGCCAGGGATTGAACCCACATCCTCATGGATACTAGTTGGGTTCTTAACCCACTGAAGCATGACAGGAACTCCAAGATATGTCATTTATTGTATGTCAATTATACATAAATTAAGCTGCTAAAAATTGAATGATTGATAGAGAATTGGAGACACAGTGCCAATTAATACCGCGTTGGGGAATTCCCATCGTGGCGCAGTGGAAATGAATCTGACTAGCATCCACGAGGTCACAGGTTTGATCCCTGGCCTCACCCAGTGGGTTAAGGATCTGGTGTTGCCGTGAGCTGTGGTGTAGGTCACAGACACAGCTCGGATCTGAGTTGCTGTGGCTGTGGTGTAGGCCAGCTGCTATATCTCTGATTCGACTCCTAGCCTGGGAACCTCCATATGCTGCGGGTGCGGCTCTCTCAAAAGACCAAAAAAAAAAAAAAAGCAACCATATTGGTTCCCTTTCAGTCTCACCTGGGAGGTGGAGTTGATGTAATAGTATAACAGGAAAGGATAACTGTCTTTATCCTTTCAGTGGATAAAGACAGTTGAATCAGTGAAGGGTCTAGGTGGTTAGAGGTCTTCTGATGATGTAGTAAGAACACACAACACTACTTTAACGGTAGTCTAGCCAAAAAAATTTTTTTTGTCTTTTTTAGGGCCGCACTTGAAGGCATATGGAAGTTCCCAGGCTGGGGATCGAATCAGAGCTGTAGCTGCCAGCCTACACCACAGCCACAGCAACATGGGATCCAAGCCACATCTGAGACCTACACAATAGCTCATGGCAATGCTGGATCCTTAATCCACTGAGCAGGACCAGGAATTGAACCTGCGTCCTCTTGGATACTAGTTGGGTTCGTTACTGCTTAGCCACAGTAATAAACTCCCCAAAAGATTTAAATTGAGTCTCTTACACCTTACACCTTTTAGATATAGCTTTTTTTTTTTTTTGGCCGCATCCATGGCATGTGGAAGTTCCCTGGCCAGGGCTGGAACCCATGCCATAGCAGCGGCCTGAGCCACAGCAGTGACAACACCGGATCCACCACCTGAACGCCAAGAGAACCAGAATTCTAACCCAGGGAGCCATCTCCAAAGCCTGTCCTTTGAGCCACTCTCTCACAGGGCACCTCTCCTCCTACCTGCACATGGTGATAAGTATCTGCTGATAGATGTCCCTGATTCCCCAAAGGAGTGATTCAGGTCGTATTTGAGCAGAGTGCTCTGTTATGGTTATTGGCATGTTCAAAGTTACAGCAGATTTAGGGAACAGAAGTCATATTTTCTGATCATATTTCACGATGAACAATAGTTCTGTGTGAAGAGCATAGACTTCCAGGTCAGATGATTCTGGCTGCACACTGGAGACAGATCCAGACTTTGTGGGGACTGAAGCTTTACATAATTTTGAAAGCTCTTCCTAAGGAGAATAATAAAGCTCATAGATTCAGAATTAAATGCAGGGCTTCCAAGGAGGCATGTAAGGAGTTCCCACTGTGGCTCAGCAGGTTAAGAATCCAACATAGTCTCTGTGATGATGTGGGTTCAATCCCTGGCCTCACTCAGTGGGTTAAGAATCTGGCATTGCTGCCAGCTGTGGTGTAGGTCCCAGATGCAGCTTGGATCTGGCATTGCTGTGGCGTCAGTGTAGGTGGGTAGCTCCAGCTCTGATAAGACCCCTGGCCCAAGATCTTCCTTATGCCTCAGGTGTAGCCATAAAAAAGAATAAAAAAAGGGGGGCCGTGTAAGAGGGGGCCCTGTGGCTTAAGTTTCCTTAGCTTCCTATTTATTTGCCTCTGTCTGCCTCTCATCAGCCCTGACACTCAGTTTTTTAATCTCTGAAATATGGGTAACCATTGCTGTTTCCCATGGACGCCAGACTATCAGTGAAAGAAACTTGCTGAAGTTTTAAGCAAGGTTTTGAAAAAAAAATCATATGGGGAAAAATTATTCTGTCATTTCATTTAAACCTCTCAGCTCTGCAACTCAGCTCTCCCTGGAGTCCAATTATTTTGGTTTCTCCAAAGCTGTCTCTCCAAAGAGAAGCCTAAGTGGGAATAAGAAAGCAGAGCCTCCAAAAACAAAGGTGGATAGAGAGAGTATCATGGGATAAATTCAGCTGCAGGGGCCCCCAAAGGCCAGATTTCCACTGCGTGGATGTCAATAAGAAGAAAAATATTTACCTATTTTATTCTTTCTCAGTATACCAAAAAACGGGCAGATTTCAAGATGCATTTTGGTGTTGAGAGAGGAAGCAACTGGACAAACTCCATTCTGGTAAAGTCAAGTTTTTTGTGTTTTTTTTGGGGGGGGGGATACCCATGGCATGTGAAAGTTCCCAGGCAAGGGACTGAACCTGAGCTGATGCAGTGACAATACTGGATCCTTAACCCACTCTGCCACAAGGGAACTCCTAGAGTCAAGTTTTAGTCACTGAGGAGTTCCTGTTTTGGCTTAGAGCGTTAAGAACCCAGCATAGTATCTGAAAGGATGTGGGTTTGATCCCTGGCCTCACTCAGTGGGTTAAGGATCTGGTGTTGCTATGAGGCATAGGTTGCAGATGCGGCTCAGATCTGGCGTTGCTGTGGCTGTGGTGTAGGCCAGTAGCCGCAGCTCCGATTTGACACCAGGTTCGGCCCTAAAAAGAGGGGAAAAAGTTTTAGTCACCTGTATTCAGACACTTTATTCTTGTTGTGCTGCTGTGTCCTTAAGGATTATCAAAAGCAAGAACCCCTGAAGACAATTTCCTGCCCCCTGGAGAACCAACAGTATTTGTAGAAAAGCATGAGGTCACTTTGCCTTCCACTTGCGTCTTAATCGCCTCCCAGGGTTTGAGATTCTAAAAGACTTCCATGAAAATACAACAGGAGTCTTTCCCAAACATGTGGCTTCTCTTAGTTTTATGTGGGTTTTTTTGTTTGAGGGGGACTGTGCTGTGTCATTTAGGTAATAAATAAATGGGAATATGTGGGAGAAGAAAGGTCAAACGATGGGAGGAGGCAATTAGATTAATTAGATAATTAAGGGGAGATATGTGGGTGACTGATTATTCACTTTCTTGTTAGCTACATTTAGGCCTAAGCACACGTTTTATTTTTCTTAATATTTACAAATGACTCATACCCTTTGCAACTCCACAATCACAAACTTCACATCTCCCCCCAGATATTCCTCAGTGGAATGCTGAAATTAAAAGGCCCTTCTTCTTCTACTCACTGACAAGATGAGTTTTTCCTTCTGCCACATCTGTTTATCTACTAAGGACACTGGTGGTTCTGGATTCATCTATTGCCTCCAAACCCATATTTCCCTCCATTCTCCACAGTTACTATGTCACGAGGCTACTGTGGAATATTGACCGGTGGCTTCTGCGCCTGGGGATTTTCTTTTTTTCCATGGCCTTTCCCCCCCATTCGGTGAACTAAATTTTTGTTGTCTCAACTCAGGGAAGGGTAGACCCAGCTGAAAGAGGAGTCTTTTCCTGGCTTTGGGAGACAGAAAGGACTCACGTGCAGAGACAACACTCAAGGTTGGCAAGAGCCTATCTGACCTCTGGATGAGATGAGGGTCCCCAGACAGAGGAGAGGATGACGGGGAAAGTCACGTATTCCCCACGCGCCTGGTGCTGTGCTTCCACAACTTGACCAGCCCTTCGGGGTGGTGTTAGGAAGGAGAATGAGACGAATGCCCTGATAACTAGGGTTTTTGTTGTTGTTGTTGTTGTTGTTGTTGTTTCATACAAAAAGGCTGTGTGGCCACTTTCAGGCCAGCCTCAGAGACTGCTGCTTTAATCATTGCCAATGATCACTTTGGATAAAGTCTGGAAAACCATAGGGAACAATTTTTTCTTCTTTTTTTGCTTTTTAGGACTGCACTTGCAGCATATGGGGAACAAAATTAAACACGTGAGAAGAATGAAGGGAAGTATTTAGAACCCTTTAAGCTAGCATTCATGGTGGCACAGCAGGTTAAGGATCTGGCATTGTCACTGCAGCCGCTTGGGTCGCTGCTGTGGCATGGGTTCAGTCCTTGGCCTGGGAACTTCCACATGCCACGGGCATGGCATAAATAAATAAATAGGTAAATAAAAAAACTTGCATGCATGAGGCTTGTGAGCTCTCCATATATTTCAGCCTGGCCACCACAGCAGGTGATATTCAGGAGCTGAAAGCCACTCTCCCCTGTGTCTTGTCACCATAGAAGTCCCCAGAATTAGGTAAAACCCCAGGGGAAAGCTTAGGGTGCAGAATGACCCCACACATCTAATTGCAATCTGTGATCATTATTAGTCAGACAAAGCACAGGAGGCACTGTGGACTGGTCTAGAGGGACAGGGAAGGGTGAGTTAGAGATAACCAGGTGTTTGTGAAGGTTGAAAGAAAACACAGTCCCTGGGCTGGCAATTACCCTGAGAGCCACCCAGAACCATTTATGAACTACTGTCGTGAGGCAAACAACAAGGAAAGGAGAAGAAGGGACTGGTCAGTAGTGGGAAATGCTGCAGAGGGGTCACAGGAACCCAAGGACCCTTGGATTAAAGAATACAGAAGACACGGTGTCGACTTTGTCAAGAATAGTTTCAGCAGCCTGTGGGGAGAGAGAAAAATGGCAGGAGGCTGAGACATGGGAGGTGTGGAAATAAAGATGGTAGAAATTAACACGGCTTTTTGTGAAGTTTGGCTGTGCGGGGAATGGTGAAGAGCAATCATGGGAGCTGGATAGGGGGTCCGAGGAAGAGGCTTTTTGGTTGGGGAACCTTTGAATATGTGTAAACATTGATAGGGAGCAACAGGTAGAGAGAGCAGGTAAAGGAGGGAGGATGAATGGGGCGGGGAACGACCGTCATTAGGAAAAGACCCCTGAGGAACTAGGAAGTGACCTGAGCCAAATTTCCTGGGTAGGAAATTGACCTAAATAGGAGTAGAAAGGGCTGGAGATGGCTGTGGAGTTGGTGGCAGAGGTGAGGGAGCTGTCTAATGGCCTCTACGAAGTGGGAAGGTTTGCTAATTAGGGTGGGTGAGTGGCAAAGGTTAGTAAGATCAAAGAATTGAGAAACGTAGCCACGTGAAATAGCTAGTGGAGTGGAAACAAATTCTAGATGTGCAAGCAAACCCTTACATCTCAGTACCTCTAATGCTTTTTTTGTTGTTGTGTTCTCTTTCTTTTCTTTTTTCTTTTTCGGCCGAAAGTGCGGCACATGGAAGTTCCTCACCAGGGGTGGAACCTGAGCCGGATCATTAACCTACTGTGTCACAGCAAGAACTCCTGTTTTCTTAACTGAAGCGTAGTTGATTTACCACCAGTACCTTTATTTCTACATTGAACTATCAGTCCTTTAGGGGGCAGTGGTTTCATACTAGTCAATTCAAGAAGAGAAAGCAGGAGTTCCCTGGCAGAGCAGAAACGAATCTGACTAGGAGCCATGAGGTTGCAGGTTTGATCCCTGGCATTGCTCAGTGGGTTAAGGATCCAGCTTGCCATGAGCTGTGGTGTAGGTTACAGACGCGGCTCGGATCTTATGTTGCTGTGGCTGTGGTGTAGGCTAGCAGCAACAGCTCCGATTAGACCCCTAGCCTGGGAACCTCCATATGCCAAGGGTGTGGCTCTAAAAAGACAAAAGACAAAAAAACAAAACAAAACAAAACAAAAAAAAAACCCAAGAGAAAGCAACTATACTCCAATAAAATTAAATTAAAAATAAAATTTAGGAGTTCCCATCATGGCACAGCAGAAACAAAGCCGACTAGTAACCATAAAGTGGTGGGTTCGATCCCTGGCCTCGCTCAACAGGCTAAGAATCCAGTGTTGCTCTGAGCTGTGGATCCCAACGTTGCTGTGGCTGTGGTGTAGGCCATCGGCTACAGCTCCAATTGGACCCCTTGCCTGGGAACTTCCATATACTGCAGGTGTGGCCCTAAAAAGAAAAAAAAAAAAAAAAGAGATGACAGGGAGGCAGTTGGATTTGTGGTTCCAGAGAAGAGATATGGTCTGAAAACATTAATTGGGGTCCATCAGAACAGAGTTGTCAGGGAGTTCCCTGGTGGTCTAGTGGTTAGAATACAGTGGTTTCACTGACATAGCCCATGTTCAGTCCCTGGTCTGAAAACTGAGATCCCACATCAGGTCACTGCACACCATGGCCAAGAAAAGAAAAAAAGAAAAATAAAAAAAGAAAACAGTGTTTGTCTTTGGAGTCCCAGGAGTCACTGACATATGCCTCAGGAAGAGACAAGAGGACAAGGAGCCAAACTTGGGAAAAAGGTCTAGCAGAGGAAGAAGAATCAGCAAAGGAAACTCAGAAGGTAGCAAGAAAAGCAGGAGGATGTTGTGTTGTAGAACTAAGGGAAGTGAACATTTTATTTATTTTCTTATTTCTTTATTTTATTTTTTCCTTTTTAGGGCCACATCAGCAGCACATGGAAGTTTCGGGCTAGGGGCTGAATCAGAGCCACAGCTGCCGGCCTACATCACAGCCAACAACTTGGGATCCAAGCTGCACAATGCTGGATCCTTAACCCACTAAGCAAGGCCAGGGATGGACCCTGCATCCTCACAGACACTAAGCGGGTCTATGAGGAATCGTACTCTGTGGTACTTAGTCACGCGCCTCTCTGGACGGCTGGATGTGTTTTATTGGGGAAATGATCTTTCCCTTTGTTTCCATGTTTCTTTTCTTTTCTTTTTTTTTTCTTGTCTTTTTGCCTTTTCTAGGGCTGCACCCATGGCATATGGAGGTTCCCAGGCTAGGGGTCTAATCAGAGTTGTGGCCACCAACCTAGGCCAGAGCCACAGCAACGCCAGATCGGAGCCGCGTCTGCAACCTACACCACAGCTCACAGCAACGCCGGATCCTTAACCCACTGAGCAATGCCAGGGATTGAACCTGCAACCTCATGGTTCCTAGTCGGTTTCGTTAACCACTGAGCCGTGATGGGAACTCCTGTTTCCATGTTTCTGCACTAGGAGATTAATAAATATGTGAGACTTTTTTTGGGGAAAAAAGTTTGAGGAGGAAAAAATTCTGAGTTTCTGTTTGGCAGGAGTTCATCTGTAGGCACTAAAGCCTGCTTTCATTGTGCAGAGAGGGAAGCGCCCTGAGAGAATCTTGTTTCCGACAACAGAGTGTAGCTAAACCAGAATGTCAGGGGTTAAGTCAGATTGTCCATGGATGAATGGAGTTCACTGTTAAAAAGAACGACCCCTTTTATTTTATTTATTTATTTATTTTGTCTTTTTCTCTTTTTAGGGCCGCACCCATGGCATATGGAGGTTCCCAGGCCAGGGGTCGAATTGGAGCTGTAGCTGCCGGCCTACACCACAGCCACAGCCACACCAGATCCGAGCTGAGTCTGTGACCTACACCACAGCTCATGGCAAAGTCAGATCCTTGATCCACTGAGCGAGGCCAGGGATTGAACCTGCAACCTTATGGTTCCTAGCTGGATTTGTTTCCTCTGTGCCATGATGGGAACTCCTATTTTATTTTAATTTTATTGGCTCTACCCATGCCACATGGATATCCCAGGCCATATGGATGTCCTAGGCCAGAGTTTGAACCTAAACCACTGCAGTGACAAAGCTGGATCCTTAACTTGCTGTGCCACAAGAGAACCCTGAACAACCCCCTTTATTATTATTATTATTATTATTTAGGGCCTTGCCTGAGACATATGGAAGTTCCCAGGCTAGGGGTCGAATCGACCTACACCACAGCCACAACAATGTGGGTTCCAAGCTGCATCCATGACCTACATTGCAGCTTGTGGCAACACCAGATCCTTAACCCACTGAGCGAGGCCAGGGATTGAACCTGCATCTTCAAGGGTACTAGTCGGGTTCTTAACCCGCTGAGCCACAACAGGAACTCCAAACAACTCCTTTTAGGTTAATTTATTTTGGTATAGCCATCATTGAAAATTATGCAGCCCTCAAAAAAAGAATGAGGCAGTTCTACTTGTCCTAATATGGAGGATTTCCAAGATATATTTTTGGGTGAAAAGGACAAGGTACAAAGCAGTGCATTTAGAGTGCTCTTTTCAAAAAAGGATCTATATGGATATGTTTGCATATACAAAGAATACGGAAGAAAACAGAAGAAACTGGTGACAAAGGTGGCCTGTGGGGGGGAGAGCTCAGTGAGCGAGGATCAAGGTAGAGAATTTTCATCATACTCTTTTGAATGTTGTACTAAGTATTATTTATTTAATAAATCAATACATGTAAATACATAAAAAATGCCTCTGGTGAATCATTTTGCAAGGTTCATTTGTAATGCAAACAGCCACTCCCTAATTTGCTTTGGAAATGTTGACATTTGCGTATTGGATTTTCTTAAAGCTTGAAATACCAGAGTCTGCAAGACACACCCTGAGTCCTCTAAATTTGAGGTCAACAGCAAAACCAGCCATGCCAGTTGTGACTTTTCAAAAGGCCAAATGTTGTCAAGCGGCAGGGGGCTTGACTCAATCCCAACATCTGAGAATGTCAGAGAGAAGGGCTCCTGGAGAGCTGGTACTAGCCTCTTTTTTTCTAAGTGAGGACACTGAGGCTAAAGGGTAAGAGGGTTGCCTAGTAAAGGCATCGTGGGCGTTCCCCTTGTGGCTCAGAGGGGTAAGAACTTGACATAGTGTCCCTGAGAATATGGGTTCAATCCTCGGCCTTACTCAGCAGGTTAAGGATCTGTCATTGTCACAAACTGCAACATATCTCATGGATGCAACTTGGACATTGCTGCGGCTGTGATGTAGGTGGCAGCTGCAGCTCCAATTCAACCCCTAGGCTGGGAACTTCCATATGCCTCGGGTACAGCCCTAAAAAGAAAAAAAAAAAAAAAGAGAGAGAGAGCATGCAATTTTGTGTAAATAAGGGAGGAAAATAAGTCTCTCCATATCTGCATGAAGAACTTGGGAAGAATACACAAAACACTGTCAATGGCTAACTATGTAGAGAGGGAAGGTGAGAAATGGGAGGGTGAGAGACAGATGTAGGAATGAGATTTTTTTACACTGTGAACCTTTTACCATCCTTGATCAATTTTTAAATAATACAAACCTATTTTTTTTTTTTGGTAGTGCCCCCAGCATGTGGAAATTCCAGGACCAGGGATTGAACCCATGCCACAGCAGTGACAAGGCCCGATCCTTAACCTGCTGAGCCACCAGGGAACTCCAATACAAACCTCTTCAAAGGCTTTATAAAGAGAGAAGGACCATGACATCTACAGGACTTACACTTCAGTCTTCAGGGAAGATATCATGAGGCTATGGGCTTAGAGATAAATGAAGAATCTGGTATTGAAACCATAGGTCAAATCCTGCTACTTCAAATGCCATTGATAGTCTGAATTATTTTATCATACTGAGATTTGTTTGAGATAACATGAGCTATCATCTGGTCTTAAATCTCTTTTTAAATTATAGACATTTTTGTCAAAATCATGCAGTAACAGCCCCTGGCTAGTGTATGGATTCAGTCTTAGGGAGAAGCACCAGGGCAGGACAAAGAGCAATGGACAGGAAGTCAGGAAAGCTGGTTCTAACAGAGTTTGCAATTTAATTCACCTGTGATTTCAGGCCACTTAATTCCTCTCTTTAGGCCACTTTTCCCTTCTGTAAAATGGGAGAATTAGATGAAGAGGTCTCTAAGTTCTCTTTTAGCTCTGATATTACTGGAGTCTGAAGCAGTTATTAGCAATTTAGAGCTAAAGGGGAATTTATGAGTTTTTTTTTTTTAATGGCCGCACCTGCAGCATATGGAAATTCCCAGGCTAGGAGTTGAATCGGTGCTGTAGCTGCCAGCCTACGCCACTGACACAGCAATGCCGGAACTGAGCTGCATCTGCCACCTACGCCAGAGCTTGCAGCAATATCAGGTCCTTAACTCACTAAGTGAAGCCAGGGATCAAACTGCATCCTCACGGAGACAATGTTGGGTCTTTAATCCACTGAGCCACAAGGGGAACTCTCCTGAGATCATTTTTCAAAGCCAGGAGATGGTAGCGGGCTGTTGTGTTTCCTTTTGCGCCTTTCTTTTCTCTCTTTTTGGCTCCACCCGTGGCATGTAGAAGTTCCCCGACCAGGGACTGAACCTGTAATTCCACAACAACAGTAACTAGAGCCACGGCAGTGACAATGCCAGATCCTTAACTTACTGTGCCACCAGGGAACCCCTCCATTTCTCCTGGGACCTGAAGCTACAGTAAAAACTAGTAAGTGATCTTCTTGGCCCTTTTCTCCTACAACGCCCCCACCCCCACCCCCTGATGATGACTACTTACATCTGTGTTCTTCAGAGCACCAGTTTAGGGAAATGTTAATCAGTGCTCCATGAAACATCTCAAATAAGTTTGGGGTATCCTGGATAATGCCTGATGGAGAATCACAATGGTATTAAAGGACCTGAGAAGTCCTGCAGTAAACTCATAATTTTACTTAACCCAATATTTTCTAAACTTATGGATATGAACAATTTTGTGTGTCTATTAATGTGTCTTGTTTGGAAAAGTGGGATTCATGTATTTTTAGGGAATTTATGAGATCAGCTATCATTTGGCAGTTACTCAGTTCTGGGGTTTCTGCAAAGGAGGGATGATTGAGCACATTCCTAACGGTACCAGAGAGTCTTGTGATGCACTCGGTTCTCCACCCCACCAATTGAAAGAAAACCTTCCAATAGTGGGAGCCTCAGAGACTCCCTTGTTTTACAGGAAGCTTCCCATCTAAGCACAATGAGGTCAGTGGATATCTTATCTCTTTCGCTTCTGGCTTTCAGATTTTTTTGTTTGTTTCTGCTTTGCAGAACTTGGTTCTATCACTCTTTTTGTTCAGAAATTATAGTTCTCTTTCTCTCCTTGCTCCAAAAGTTTTCTTTGATTCCTTCTCCCCTAATGTTTTCACTCCCAAACAGGTAGGTGGGAAAGTTTATGCATTATTTGGCTACTGGACTGCTACACTTCAAATCCTTCATTCGTTTTCAGGATTTTTCTCCTTCAGTTCCCAAAGAAACATTGACTCATCACACACAGTCATTTGGAAAAAATTAATTTAAAATCTGTATTTCTTAAGACTTCTTTATTATTTTGGCCCCATCAATAAGCAATGCAGTTTATAGAAAACAAAAACCTCTAAGCAGGCAAAATCATTTGATCAAAGTCATCATTGAGCCACACGTTGGAATATCTAATTTTTTTTTTCCAGGACCACACCTGTGGCATATGGAAGTTCCCAGGCTAGGAGTCAAATCAGAGCTACAGCTGTTGGCCTATGCCACAGCTTGAGGCAACACTAGAGCTTTAATCCACTGAGAGAGGCCAGGGATCGAACCCACATCCTCAGGGACACTATATTGGGTTCTTAACCCGCTGAGCCACAACAAAAACTCTGGCATATCTTCTAGTCTGAAACCAAGAAACAACAGGAAAAGGTACTTTTGCATTTAGTGCTTTCTTTACTTTGCATTTTCAGGTTTGTAGCCTAAGTGTTAGGATAAAAATGACTGGTCAAATGGGTAAGCTGATTATGCTAATGCTTCTCTGAAGAATTGCAGCTGCAAATAAATTATTTCTCTCCTGACCAGGCTTTGTAATTGGCAGTTGCCCCAGAGTATATGCCAACCCCTCCTGGTCTCCTGGGACAGGGGGAAAAATATAGAGTTGAGAAGGAAGCTGGATGGGGTGGAGGAGGGGGTCCCCTGACTCTCCCACCTCCCCTGTCTCCCTTGGCACCAGTTCTCTAATGGGCTGTCTTAATTCACCTGGGAAATATTTACTGAAAGCTAGGGTTGAAATTTAAAGGCAGGGCCGTGAAATTAAGTGGGAGGGAAACACTAAAGAGAAAAAAATAAGCATGATGGGAGAGAGATTACTTAAGATAATGGAGGGTGTGATGGTTCATTTTGTGTCTCCTTGGCTGGGATATGGTACCAGTTTGGTCAAATGCTGGTCCAGGTGTTTCTGTGAAGATATATTTCATATTATTAATTTTTATAATCATTCAATGGTCAGTTAAGGAGTTTACTCTCCATAATGTGGGTGGGTTTCATCCAATCTCTTGAAGGCTTTATGAGCAAAGGCTGAGGTTTCCCAAGGAAGAATTTGCCTCAACATGACATAGAAATGCTGCCTGAGTTTCCAGCCTGCTGGAATCTCTGTGGATTTCAGACTCAAGACTGAGACATCACCTCTTGCCTTTCTTTCCAGCCTGCCCTACAGATTTAGAATCTGTCAGCCTCCACAATCGTGTGAGCCAGTTCCTTGAAACAAATCTCCCTCTACTGTATTGCTTCTATTTTTCTGGAAAACCCTGACTAATACAGAGAGCTCTAGGAAGGATGACCCTAGAGAAATAAATGCAGTTGATGACCATAAAATGATAAAAACTTTCCACTTTGGCAGACAGCTTACAGATAAATCAGTGACAGATATTTTAAAATAAAACTATGCAAGGGAAAAAAAAATTGAGGCAATTGCTAACTCCAGGAAAAACAAAATGGGGCATAAGAAGATGGGGTAATTATTCTGCCTTGCATGGTACAGTCATAAACATTGAATTTTTTTTTCTTTTTTTAGGGCCATACCTGCAGCATATGGACATTCCCAGGCTAAGGGTCGAACTGGAGCTGTAGCCACAGTCCTGCACCACAGCCACTTTAACACCAGATCCAAGCCTTGCCTGTGACCTACACCACAGCTCAAGGCAATGACAGATCCTTAACCCACTGAGCAAGACCAGGGATTGAACCTGAGTCCTCATGGGTACTAGTCCAGTTCATTACCACTGAGTCACAACAGGAAATCTTAAACACTGAATTATTATTTTATTTTTTTAATTGAAGTATAGTTGATTTACTATGTTGTCTTAGTTTCAGTTATACAGCAAAGTGATACAGTTATATATATGTTATATATTATATCTTACATACATATACATATAATACATGTACATTATATATCATATACACATATTTAATGTATATTCCTTGTCAGATTCTTTTCCATTATATGTTATACAAGATATTGATTATGGTTCCCTGTGCTATAGAGTAGGTCCTTGTTGTTTATCTATTTTATGTAAGTAGTGTGTATCTGTTAATCCCAAACTCCTAATTTATCCCTCCCCCTCCATTTCCCCTTTATAACCATAAATATGTTTTCTATGTCTGTAAATTTGTTTCTGTCTTGTAAATAAGTTCTTTTGTATCATTTTTTTGGGCTGCTCCTCCAGCATACATGGGATCAAATTCCTGCCACAGCAGCAATCCAAGCCACAGCAGTGACAATGCCAGGTCCTTAAACCTCCAGACTACTGGGGAACTCCTATATCATTATTTATTTATTTATTTATTTGGGCTTCAACCACAGCATATGGAGTTTCCCAGCCTAGGGGTAGAAACAGAGCTGTAGCTGCCAGCCTACATCACAGCCACAGCAACACCAGATCTGAACCATATCTGCGACCTACGTCACAACTCACGGCAATGCTGGATCCTTAACCCACTGATTGAGGCCAGGGATTGAACCTCATGGATGCTGATCAGATTCATTTCTACTGAGCCACAACAGGAATGCCTCATTTTTATTTTTAGATTCCACATATAAGTGATATCATATGATGTTTGTCTTTCTCTGTCTGACTTACTTCACTTGGTATGATAATATCCAGGTTCATCCATGTTGCTGCAAATGGCATTATTTCATTCTTTTTTGTGGCTCAGTAATATTCCATTGTAAATATGAACCACATCTTCTTTATTCATTTATCTGTTGATGATAAATGATAAACACTTTAGGTTGTTTCCATGTCTTAGCTATCACAGATAGTGCTTCTGTGAACATAAAGGTACACATATCTGTTCAAATTAGAGTTTTCATCTTTTCCAGATATATGCCCTGAAGTGGAATTGCAGGATCACATACTCCTATTTTTAGTTTGTTAAGGAATCTCCATAGTGACTGAAACAATTGATATTTCCACCAACAGTGTAAGAGGGTTCCTTTCTCTTCAGCCTACAGAATGGGAAAAAAAAATCTGTGCAAATGATGCAATAGACAAGGGCCTAATCACTCCAGCACTTATTATTTGCAGACTTTTTGGTGATGGCCATTCTGACTGGTGTGAAGTGATACCTTACTGGAGTTTGGATTTGCATTTCTCTAACAATTAGCAATGTTGAGCATCTTTTCATATGCCTGTTGGCCATCTGCATGTCTTCTTTGGAGAATAAACACTGAATACTGATTTAAGGAAAATGATGGTGGTGAAGGAAGTTATGGAAGTTGTGGTGTAAGTTAAATCTTCATCTTCACTGAGGAAATTTAAAAACATCGAAAACTGAAAATTTAAGAGATGAGTTCCCGTCGGGGTTCAGTGGAAACGAATCTGACTAGGAACTATGAGGTTGCAGGTTCGATCCCTGGCCTCGCTCAGTGGGTTAAGGAGCTGGTGTTGCCGTGAGCTGTGCTGTAGGTCATGGACAAGGCTTGGATCTGGTGTTGCTGCGGCTGTGGCGTAGGCCGGCAGCTATAGCTCCGATTGGACCCCTAGCCTGGGAACCTCCATATGCCACAAGTGCAGCCCTAAAAAGCAAAAAAAAAAAAGGAAAGAAAATTTAAGAGAAAAAAACAATGTTATTTAGAAACAGAGATAAATAGTAGAATAAAAGCACTGAAAGCAGCTGCTTGCTGACTAACTCCACTGGGAGGGGGTGGGGCAAGGAACTGCTGTTTATCGTTATAAATCTTGTAGATCATTTGGCTTTTTCAAGTCCATGTGTGTATTACTTTCATAAAAATGAAAACTAAATTAAAAGTTATATGGGTCCAATGTGGAAACTTTGGAAAGTACGGAAAAGTATAAGAAATAATAATCACTCATAATTCATCCACTCAGAGAAAGTAACTATGCACATCTTTTGAGGAAGAGAATTCTTTTTTTTTTTTTTGTCTTTTCTAAGGCCGCACCTTTGGCATATGGAGGTTCCCAGGCTAGGGGGTCAAATTGGAGCTACAGCTGTTAACCTACACCATAGCTACAGCAACATGGGATCTGAGCTGTGTTTGCGACCTACACCACAGCTCACGGCAATGCCGGGTCCTTAACCCATGATCGAGGCCAGGGATCGAACCCTCAACCTCATGGTTCCCAGTCAGATTCATTTCCACTGTACCATAATAGGAACTCCACATTCAATACTTTTTGATAGCGCTGATCTATCCTTGGCTTTGGTGCAGCCACTATGAAAAACAGAATGAAGATTCCTCAAAAAATTAAAAATTGAACTACCATTTGATGCATCTTCTACTCCTGGGTATTTATCTGAAGAAAAGAATACTAATTAGAAAAGACATATGCACCCCTATGTTTCTGCAACATTATTTATACCTGTCTGGTCTGTGGCCCTCCACTTGCAATATTATTTAAAACAACCAAGATATGGACACAACCTGAGTGCCCATCAATAGATAAATGGATAAAGAAGATGTGGTGTATGCATATATAGTGGAGTATTACTCAGTGATGAAAAAGAATGAAATCTTGCCATTTGTGACAACATGGATGGAAGAGGGTATTATGCTAAGTGAAAGAAGTCAGAGAAAGACAAATACTGTATGAGATCACTTATGTGTGGAATCTAAAATAAAAATAAATGAACAAACATAACAAAACAGAAAGAGAGTTATAGGTACAGAGATAAGTGGTTGTCAGAGGGGAGGTGAGTAGGAGGAATGGGGGAAATAGGTGAGGGAAATTGGTTGCAAAATAAATGAGTCACAGTATGGAGAATATAGTCAATAACTATGTAATATCTTTGTGAGATGACTTACAATTAGACTTATATCTCTTTTTGCTTGTTTATTTTTGTTTTGGGCCACTCCCAGGGCATGCGGAAGTTCAGGGCCAGGGATTGAACTTGCACCACATCAGTGACCTCAGCTACTGCAGAAACAATGCCAGTAGCTGAGTCGCATGAGAACTCCCAGACTTATATAATTTTGAAATGTATAGAAATATTGAATCACTATTTTGTATAATAGAAACTAACATGGTGTCGTATACTTCAAAACCAGCCAAACAAACAGACTCAGAAAAAGAATTCAGATCTGTGGTTACCAGAGTGGGGAAGGGGAAGCTGGGTGAAGGTGGTCAAAAAATACAAATTTCCATTTACAAGTACTAGAGATATAATGTACACCATGATAAATATAATTAACACTGCCATATGTTATATATGAAAGTGGTTAAGTGAGTAAATAATTTCTCATCACAAGGAAAAAATATTTTTGGGAGTTCCTGTTGTAGCTTGGCAGGTTAGGAACCTGACTTGCATTCATGAGGATGTGGTTTGATCCCTGACCTCGCTCAGTAGGCTAAGGATCTGGGTGTTGCTGTGGCTGAGGCGTAGGCCGGCAGCCAGAGCTGTGATTGGACCCCTAGCCTGGGAATTTACATATGGTGCAGGTGCTGCCCTAAAAAGCAAAAGAAAAAAAAAAGTATTTACATGAGGTGATGGATGTTCACTAAACTTACTGTGATAATCATTTCAAGATGTATGTAATTCAAATCATTATGCTGCCCACCTTAAACTTATAGCATGCTGTGTGTCAATCATACCTCAGTAAAAATGGAAGAAGGAAAAAAAGAGTTGTGAGGATCACCTGAGATTAAGTGCTTGCCTGTGGTTTGTAAACTGAAAATGCTAATGCAAACATCTGGCACTGTTACTAAATCGTTAAGGCTGGGGAAGAATTTGACAAAGGCACTGGGGGAGAAGGGCCTCTGAGCTGAGAGAACAAAAGATGAAGTGGTTTTTGTGTGCTAGACAAAAGGAAACCGAGCTTTGAAGTCTAGAAAGATGAAAGCAGTCAAGGAAGGCCTATGTTTTTAAGACCATTAAGGAAACAAAGCCTGGGACCCCAAGCTTGAAGGATAAAACCAACACCCACGGTCTTACACAGCTACAAAAGAGTGTGGGGGCAACATAATATCACAAAGCACCCAGAAGAATGACTTTCACACATGTTTCTTTCGTTGCCTAGATGACTTCTTTGAAGGCTGGCAGGGACCATGTCTTATCTTGTTTCCAGGAGCCTGACACTTACTGGTCAAGAGCACTGCGCTCCACTCTCAAGGAAGGAATGACTGCCCAAAGGCTTGGGACCTCTTTAACCCAAGGGGTGGTACAGACTAAGCTGCTGGGTAGCCTTGAAAAGCAGGTTCTTCTGGGCACACTGGGATGACCTCCTGTTATCCAATGACCCCATCCAAGTCAAGTCGCATTAATCCTTACTTTAAGAGGAGGTGGGGCCAAGCCCTCCAGAGGACCTATTTTAGGACGGTCGAAACATCCAGGAGAAGCAGGGGATCGCAACTACTAGAGTGATAGAATTTCATAGAACTACAGACAAGCGCGCGGACGAGCGCACACTCACACACACAGAATGCCTGCCAAACTGGTTAAATACGAGGCAGGTTTGTAATCTAGTTAATTGCTTTGGTATAGTTAATTGTATCCCGCCAATGTCAATTTCCTGGTTTTGATCATGGATTTTAGTTATGTAAGATGTTGAGGGTAGCTGGGTGGGTGATGGGTAAAAAGGACCTCTTTGTACTGATTTTGCAACTTCTGGTGAGAAAAATTATTTCAAAGTAAAAAGTTCAAAAAAAAAAAAAAAAAGACCCTTTCCTGAGCCCAGCCCCGCCCACCAGGATAAGGCCCCATACCTCACACTTCTGAGCGCAACCCAGTCTCTCCAGCTGAATTGAGTCGGAGAGGGGCGGGGCCGCGCACGCGCAGACCAGAAAGCCCGCGCCGCGTCGCTGGGAAGTCACGCTTGCGCAGTCTGGGCCCCTGGCCGCCGCACCAGTCTCTCTCCGCGGCTGGGGACCCGGCTGCCTCGGCCCCTCCGCTTGTCGTCTTTTCCGGCAGTTGGGGCGCTTCCTGTTGTCCTCACCCACAACCGCCCCTCGGCCCCCTACCTCAGAGCTCCTTACGCGTCCCCACCCCTCTTCTGGTCGGCTGGCTGCTGCCGCTGGGGTTTCGCCTGTCCGCACGTCGAGTCCGCTGGCTCGACCGGCGTCTGCGCCCTCAGCCCTGCCTCCCCCGGGTCTCTGGTGAGTATCTTGCTGCTGTTGTCTTCAGTCTGGCTCAGCCTTCTCCCTTCATCTCTCCTCTTTCCCCGACTCTTTTTGGGGCTCTCCCCTGCCTGCTGGCGCCCTCTTTCCAGCTCTGCTCTTTCTGCCCCTCCTGACAGACAGCCCCCCCTGACAGACAGCCCCCCTCCTCCCGGCTTCCAGAGGCTCCTTGTGGGTCCTCGGCACGTTTTTCCAGCCCCGGGCTCCCCACCACTCCTTTCTCTTTAGTCGTGTGCATTTGGGGTGGGGAGCCAGGCTGTCTTCTTTCCGTGTTGCCAGCTTTGTCTGCTCACTGCCACCCGCTCAGTCTCCTCCGGGATTTCGGTTGTTAACAATTTCCACCTTTTTGGAGGGGTTGTCTGAGAACGTGAGAGGTGTTGTGTGAGGCAGCGATGTCGAAAGCCCCCACCCCACGGGACCTTTGAATCTGCCCCCTTCCCTACGGTTAGTCTTAGGGTCCCGGGCTTCAGGTCATCTGAAAACCACAAGAAACTATAGTGGGAGACTTTTAAGAAGAGAGTGGAGAAAGCAAATCACTAAGGACTTAAAGCAAAGTCTGTGCAGAAAGACTTGGAGAAAGTGTGCAGCAGGGCAAGTGGGGAGGCCAGCGCTCCCAGGTGACTAAAAGACGGAGGAACTTGTTCTTTTGGAAAAGTGTAGAGAAAGGTTGCAGTGAAGGAGACCCTGTGCTGCTTCTCCCTTTCAGCTCTCTTTGGCTCTGAATTAGACTTAGCCAGGCAGTGTATGTGGTTTCCCTAAGCCTAAAACTACCAGCACCACAATAACAGGCTCCACTCTCCACCCAGGCATTAGATAGCAGCTTCCTCATCAGAGCACAGGAGGAACAACTCTATCTGACTCTAAGAAAACCATTCCTGTCCTAACCGCACCCCCTGTCATACATACATGTTCTCAGCTCTTAGTAATGGGCATAAGAAATGGGCGTTTCCCTACTAAGTCTTTTATAAGGTACCTACTAAGTGCATAGCATCGTGCATGATATGGTGAAGGATACTAAAAGTAGTATAAGACAGAGTACTTGTCTTCCAGTGGCTTACAGTTTAGTAGAAATTAGATATGTGACTCTCAAGGAATAGTCTTAGCCCCAGTGTTGAATTGTCCAAATGAAAGTATTGGGTTGTTAGTCACAATGAATTAAAGAATTGGTGAGAAAAGGGGTACTTGTGGAGTTAACAGTCCCATTGTAGAGACAGTCAACCGTAAATCACCTGGATTGAATAAAACAAAGAGTTTTCATTTGGTCTCCTTTTACTGTTTGCAGTACCTACCCCTGACTTATGAGGATCACAGTTTTTTTGTTAAAGTTTTTAAGCTTTTTAAGAATTTCTCACCTTGTTGAAGTTTTTAAGCTTTTTAAGAATTTCTCACCTACTTATTATCTATTAATTCTACAGAGTTGGAGAATGAAAGAAAACGGCAAGGGCTTTCAGTGACCTGTAGGTCAGGGCAGGAAGGCTTGAGTTGTCTAAAGCATGAGGAAAAGCCCTGTCTTACAACAAGTACTTGGTGGGCCCAGTAAACCTACTAATTGTTACAGAGGAAAAGTGATTGTAATTTTTGATGAAAGGTTATTGGAATTAAGCTAATCCTTTTATGAGGGGAGGAAAAGGACAGGGAGGAGGTTTTGAAGAAAGGTCAAAGGGAAGGACAGTTCATCCTTTGCTATTACATTAGAGACTGTGAAGGTTGAAAACCATTCTGCTAGAAAATTACTGGTCTGCTATATGAGCATCTTTGAGTACACTTAATCTTCTGTTGATCTTTTACAAAGTTGGGGAACATGCTAGCAACATAAATGGGTTAAAACTTTTGTTCCCCAGTTTTTATATCCTGTCAATGTAAATGTGATTTTATTCTTAGCTTCGCTGACAACTGAAAATCATTAACTCACTCAACTTATGTTTATTAGCCCTGTTATATGGAAGGCACTGTTTGTATTAAGCTTAAACATTCTCTAGTTGTATTTTTATGTGAAATAATTTCATTTGTTAAAATATAAATATATATATGTAGAGAGACAAAGACACTCTGCAGAAATATTCCTACAAGGGAGGAGTACAAAACTCTCTCTTGCTTCAGACTTGTTTTTAAATCTGGTTTTAAAATTTCTTCACCAAACTTAGAGTGCATGTGGTTTTCATTGTGGGTGGAGGGGGTACAGACTGACAAATAAGGAACCACACCCAAGCTTCATAAACCAGACAGAGGTTTTTAAAAAAAAATTCTACTGATATTCTAAAAACATTTGAGTTTGCTTTGATAGTAACAGAAACTTCCCCATAAAAAAATAACATTTTATATAAGGAAGGGATGAGTTCAATGTCTTGAATTTGTGATTACTGATCATTTTGGCAGATCATGAATCATAATGTTTGAACTAGAGCCTTTTTTTTTTTTTGTCTTTTTGCCATTTCTAGGGCTGCTCCTGAGACATATGGAGGTTCCCAGGCTATGGGTCTAACCAGAGCTGTAGCTGCCAGCCTACACCAGAGCCGCAGCAACTTGGGATCCGAGCCGCGTCTACAACCTATACCACAGCTCACAGCAACGCTGGATCCTTAACCCACTGAGCAAGGACAGGGGTTGAACCCGAAAGCTCTTGGTTCCTAGTCAGATTCGTTAACCACTGAGCCACAGGAGAACTCCACTAGAGCCTTGATTTTGAATCTCTTTGCTCTGAAGAGATTATTCTTTCTGTAATTTCCCCTTAGTATCTTTTTCTAAAATTACTTAATGTTAAGCCTTTTTTCTTAGTGTTTGCACATTTCTTAAAAGCTCTAGGTTTAATCTGCAAAACAATTAAAAAACTGCTAAGTATTAAGGTGAGAACCTTAAGAAAAACTTTTCATAAAATATGCTATCTTGAAAATGGCCCTTGGCCCCTCCTGATTTTCATTCAGCTTCATATTGACATGATAAGACATAGAGGCAGGGCCTGTGGGAGGCATGATAAAGATAAAATATTGAGCATTATTGCAAATGGTGGAGCAAGTCAAGGTTGGTGAATAATCCAGCCAAATGTGACAATGTAGGTTGGCAAAAGATATCTAGGGAAAAAAGGAAAAAACCAAAAAAACAAAAAACATGAACAAACCACGGGAGTTTTCGCTGTGGCACAATGGGTTGAGAATCTGGCTTGGATTCAGTCCCTGGCCTGGGAACTTCCACATGCCACTCTTGTGGCTGAAAAAAGAAAAAAAAATCTAGGGAAATGAGATAAAAAGTTGGGAAAAAATATATATATAAACTACCAACCTTGTTGGTATTGGTTTTCAAATATGTAAAGCTAGGATATTAGGTTCTCTTTATTTGTAAAGTATGTTCTGTCATTAAAATTATGATTTAGGGTTTTTTTGTGATACTGTTTCCATTGTAGGTCTTTGTTTAATTTGTAAATTCACATAGATAGCAGATGTTTATCAAATACCGTAAGCCATGTCACAGTACATATAGATGAAGATTTTAGTCATAGATTTTTTTAAACTATAGAAATTATAAATTTAAAAGTTACTGGTGGAGTTCCTGTCATGGCTCAGCGGAAACAAGTCTGACTAGCATCCATGAGGATGCAGGTTCGATCCCTGGCCTCGCTCAGTGGGTTAAGGATCCAGCTTGCCATGAGCTGTGGTGTAGGTTGGAGACATGGCTCGGATCTGGCACTTCTGTGGCTGTGGTGTAGGCCCGCAGCTACAGCTCTGAGGTTCCCTAGCCTGGGAACCTCCATATGTTGAGTGTGCGGGTCTTAAAAAAAAAAAGACATAAAAGGTAATGGTAACATGTACAACACAGGGAGTATAGCCAATATTTTAAAACTATAAATGGAGTATAACCTTCAAAAATTGTGGATCACTGTTGTACACCTGTAACTTATATAATATTGTACATCAGTTATATTTCAATTATAAAATCCAAAAAAAGATGCTACTGTGATTACAAATTTTGTGCCAATAAATTTGAAAATTTAGATGAAATTTTTTAAATGTTAAGAAGTAAAAGTTATTGGTGGAGTTCCTGTTGTGGCTTAGTGGGTCAAGGACCTGATCTTGTCTCTCTGAGGGTGCGGGTTCGATCAATGGATTAAGGATCTTATGTGGCTCAGGTCCGTTATTGCCATGGATGTGGTGTAGACCACAGCTACAGCTCTGATTTAACTCCTGGGAACTTTCATATGCTGCAGGTGCATATGGAAAAGAAAAAGAGTCATTGGTAACTTAATGGTAATAGTATGCATTCATTGAAAAAATATAGAAAATGTGGAAAAGCACAAACAGGAATAAAATGATCTAGTGTATTCTCACTGCCTAGTCTTAAGCCACTAATAACATTTTGATATATATTTCTTTTTTTTTTGTCTTTTTTTGCTATTTCTTGGGCCGCTCCCGCGGCATATGGAGGTTCCCAGGCTAGGGGTCCAATCGGAGCTGCAGCCACTGGCCTACACCAGAGCCACAGCAACGCCGGATCGTTAACCCACTGAGCAAGGCCAGGGATCGAACCTGCAACCTCATGGTTCCTAGTCGGATTCGTTAACCACTGCGCCACGACAGGAACTCCCTGATATATATTTCTAATAATTCTGTGCACATACAGTAAACACATAAAATTGAAATGATATATATACATTTGTGTTTTTAACCTATTATTTTCACTTAGATTGGAAATATTTTCCCTGACATTAACATTGGAACGTATTTTAATTGTCTACTTATTATTTCACTGTAGGATTTTCCCATAATTTTATCAGTTTTGTTGTTGTCTATTCAAGTTCCTCTAGTTTTTCTTTGTTATTACAGTGCTGCATTGAATTCCCTTCTGTATGACTCCTTATGGGTCTTTGATATCTTCAAGGAAGATTCCTAGATGGCAAAGAATTGTACTGTGTTTATATTATATATTCTTAATTTTTGTGTTTGGTGTTGTGATCTTGTTCTCTTTTTAAAAAATGTAACACTTGGAGTTCCTGTTGTGGCTTGGTGGTTAACGAATCCAACTAGGAACCACAAGGTTGCGGGTTTGATCCCTGGCCTTGCTCAGTGGGTTCAGGATCCGGCATTTCCGAGAACTGTGGTATATAGGTCCCAGACGTGGCTCCGATCTGGCGTTTCTGTGGCTCTGGCATAGGCCAGCGGACTGGGATTCCTAGCCTGGGAACCTCCATATGCCGAAGGAGTGGCCCCAGAAAAGGCAAAAAAACAAAACAAAACCAACACTCATGTCACATGGAGGTACAGGTAGATTTGCTTCTCTCTTTTTTTTTTTTCCTTGTCTTTTTGCCATTTCTTGGGCTGCTCCCGCAGCATATGAAGGTTCCCAGGCTAGGGGTCCAATCGGAGCTGTAGTCCGCCGGCCTACATATACCAGAGCCACAGCAATTCGGGATCTGAGCCATGTCTGCAACCTACACCACAGCTCATGACAACGCCGGATCCTTAACCCACTGAGCAAGGCCAGGGATCGAACCCGCAACATCATGGTTCCTAGTCGGATTTGTTAACCACTGAGCTACGAAGGGAACTCTGGGGTAGATTTGCTTCTGACTATTGTATGGTATTTCTTTGTATGCATCCATAGCATTTGATTTTATTTATTTCCTTGTGGAATTGCTCCCACTTCCCATAACAGATGATAGCATAATGAGCATCCTCAGTAATGCACATCCCTGGGCATGTCCCCTTAAGAGCCTGCATGACAGTTTCTCTAAGCCGTATACTTGTGAATGGGATTTCTGGGTCAAAAAGCATTAATATATACTTATTTTCACCAAGTATTCTGTTTGTCTGGCTTTTATTATATATTGTTTGTCCTCCTGGAAACTTGGGCCAATTTATATTCCTACCAGGATAAGAGAGTGCATAATTGGTGAATTTTAACTCCAAAATGAATACCTCTTTTTTTCTCTGTTTCTAGCGGCCATGGCAATGACAGGCTCAACACCTTGCTCGTCCATGAGTAATCACACAAAGGAAAGGGTGACAATGACCAAAGTGACACTGGAGAACTTTTATAGCAACCTTATTGCTCAACATGAAGAACGAGAAATGAGGTAAAGAAGGTCATTTGAGAAAATTGTGTTGTGGTTTTGGTATTCATGTCTAGTAAGTCACATTCGTAATATGGCTGAGAGGAGACAAGAGTAGCAGCAGCCATGGTGTAGCCTATTCCATTCCACTGGATGACAATGTCATGGATTTCCAGAGCCCTTGCTATCAACCCACTTATTTCTACTACTAGTCAATAACGTAGAATTCCATGGTAGTATGAAAAAATTGGGCCAAATCCTTGGAGTTCATTGTTAAGGTAGTGTATGTGATGTAATGGAAAGAGCAGCCTTTATGGAGCCAGACCTGGGTTTAGAATTCTGCCTTGTCCATTTTCTAGTTACTTGAGGTTGGAACAAGCTCTCAGTCTTTGTGTCTATCTGTTCTCCCATCTGGAAAATGGGGCTACTACTACTTGTTTGCAGGATTGCTTTGTGGATTAGATGTAGTGCTTCACACACAGTGATCACTTGGTTAATGGCAGCTGTTGTTACTGATCTGGTGTGCACTATCCGTGTAGTAACTCATTAAACTTTTTTTTCCCAACAATTTATGAAAATATTCAAAAGTGCAGAAGAGTTGAAAGAATTGTAAAGTGAATACCCATAGTACATCATAGAGACTCTACCATTATCATTTATCACATGTCCATCTCTCTTTACTCATTAATCCATCTTAATTTTCTGCTTTATTTTGAAGTATGTTGCAGATATAAATATGTTTTACTTCTGAATATTTCTGCTTGTAAAACTTTTTTTTTTTTGTCTTTTTGCTATTTCTTTGGGCTGCTCCTGTGGCATATGGAGGTTCCCAGGCTAGGGGTCGAATCGGAGCTGTAGCCACTGGCCTACCCAGAGCCACAGCAACACGGGATCCGAGCCGCGTCTGCAACCTATACCACAGCTCACGGTAACGCTGGATCGTTAACCCACTGAGCAAGGGCAGGGACCGAACCTGCAACCTCATGGTTCCTAATCGGATTCGTTAACCACTGCGCCACGATGGGAACTCCTTTTTTTTGGTTTTGATTTTTAGGGCCACACCTGTGGCATACGGACATTCCCAGGCTAGGGGTCGAATCAGAGCTGCAGCTGCCAGCCTATGCCACAGCCATAGCCATAGCCACATTGCATCTGAGCCACGTCTGCTAACTACACCACAACTCATGGCAACACTGGATCCTTAACCCACTGAGCGGGACCAGGGATCAAACCCACGACCTCATGGATACTAGTTAGGTTCATTACCACTGAGCTTTGATGGGAACGCCTCTGTTTGTGAAACAAACTAGAGTACTGTGTGTGTGTGTATTTTTTTTGTATTTTTTGCCTTTTCTATGGCTGCTCCCATGGCATGTGGAGGTTCCCAGGCTAGGGGTCCAATTGGAGCTGTGGCCGCCAGCCTACGCCACAGCAACGTGGGATCCAAGCCACGTCTGTGACCTACACCACAGGTCACGGCAACGCCGGATCCTTAACCCACTGAGCAAGGCCAGGGATTGAACCCGCAAGGCCAGGGATCGAACCCGCAACGTCATGGCTCCTAATTGGATTCGTTAACCACTGTGCCACTGCGGGAACTCCCAATGTATATATTTTAAGGGAGAATAAAATTTGCATACACTTATTACCCATCTTAAGGGTATATTTCGTTGAGTTTTGAGAAATACATACACCTGTATAACTTAAACTCCTATCGAGACATAGACTGTTAGCATCATCACAGAAAGTTCTTGTCCAGAGATTCCCCAACCCCAGGCCACCACAGTTACGATTTTGTTTTTACCATAGATTAGTCTTGTCTGTTCCATATATATATGGAACATGTAAATGGATTCATTTGAGTAAGACGTCTTGCATTCAGCCTGTTTTCAAGGCTGAATAGACTTTGTTCCTTTATGTTCATATGTGTTGCTAAGTAGTAGTCTGTTTTCTGACTATAACATAGTTGTTTATATATTGTTCTGTTGATAAAAACTTGGGCTTTTTTAAGTTTTTGGCTATTTTGAATAAGTTTCTTTTTTTCTTTTCCTTTTGTTTGCTTTTTAGGGCCACACCCAAGGCATATGGAGGTTCCCAGATCAGGGGTCCAATCGGAGCTGTAGCTGATGGCCTATGTCACAGCCACACCAGATCTGAGCCACGTCTGCGACCCACACCACAGCCCACGGCAATGCCCGATCCCTAACCCACTGATTGAGGCCAGGGATCAAACCCATGGTTCCTAGTCGGATTCGTCTCTGCTGCGCTATGATGGGAACCCCTCCATATAAACTTTAGAATGAGCTTGTCAGTTTCTACAGAAAAACTTGATGGAATTTTTGTTGTAATAACTGAATCTGTAGATCAGTTTAGGGGAGAATTGGCATCTTAACAATATTGAATCTTCCTGATGAATATCCATTTTGTTAGGTCTTTAATTTTTCTCAATGCTTTGTAGTTGTAGGATGGAGGTCTTCCATGTCTATTTGTCTGTTCCTAGTATTGGGGGGGGGGGGTCGGTAGAATGCTATTGTAAGCAAATATTTAAAATTTGATTTTCCACTTGTTTGCTGCTTGCATGTAG
Source organism: Phacochoerus africanus (assembly GCF_016906955.1). NCBI lineage: Eukaryota > Metazoa > Chordata > Mammalia > Artiodactyla > Suidae > Phacochoerus > Phacochoerus africanus. Next base: position 33,464,127 of record NC_062552.1, on the reverse strand, counting down.
AACTATAACTGAATTTTGTATATTGACCTTATATCCTGCAACTTGCTAATTTACTTATTCTAGTAGCTTTCTGTAGATTCTTTAGGATTTTCTATGTAAACAATCATGTCATAGCCAAATAGAGAGTTTTGCTTCTTCCTTTCCAATCTATACACCTTTTCAATTTTTTTTCTTGACTTTTTTTTTTTTTTTTGGTGTCCACGGCATGCGGAAGTTCCTGGGCCAGGGAGCAAAACTGTGCCACAGCAGTGACCTGAAAACCATAGCAGTGACAAGTGACAATACCATATCCTTAACTGCTAGGCCACCAGGAAACTCCTTTCTTGCCTTTTTAAATTGGCTGGGATTTCAGGTACAATGTCAAATGGTGGGAGTGGACGTCTTTGTTTTGTTAGTGATGTAAAGGAGCATGCACTATTTCACTGCTAGTCGTGTCGTTAGCTATGGGCTTTCCAAAGATACTCTTAATAGGCTGGGGAAGTTTCCCTCCCTGAGAGTTTTTATCATGAGTGGGTATTGAATTTTGTCAAATGCTTTCTCTGCATCTTTGTTTTTTTTTGTTTTTGTTTTTTGTCTTTTTGTTGTTGTTGTTGCTATTTCTTGGGCCGCTCCCGCGGCATATGGAGGTTCCCAGGCTAGGGGTCTAATCGGAGCTGTAGCCACCGGCCTACGCCAGAGCCACAGCAACGCAGGATCCGAGCCGCGTCTTCGACCTACACCACAGCTCACGGCAACGCCAGATTGTTAACCCACTGAGCAGGGGCAGGGACCGAACCCGCAACCTCATGGTTCCTAGTCGGATTCGTTAACCACTGCGCCACGACGGGAACTCCTCTCTGCATCTTTGAAATGATCATTTTTTCCCCTTCTTATTCTTTTACTGTGATGAATTACATAGACTGATTTTTTTTTTCTTTTCCTTATTTCCTTTTTTTTTTGGCTGCACCCATTGGGTATGGTAGTTCCCGGGGCCAGGGATTGAACCTGAACCACAGCAGCAACCTGAGCCGCTGCGCTGATGCCACATCCTTAACTTGCTGCATCACAAAGGAATTCCAAGGTGAACTGATTTTTGAATGTTAAACCAGCTTTACTTTCCTGGGATGAAACCATCTTGGTCATAATGCATTATTCTCTTTATATGTTGCTGGATTCGATATGCTAGTATTTGGATAAGGATTTTTGCAACCATGTTCTTCAGGATGGTGTAAATCATATTTTACATGGGAATATGATTTGACCTTAATATGCAGATCTGTATGTAGAATAGCAAGATTATTTTATACCCTGTGGTGGGACAGACAAGGGCCTGCACAGTGCCCTTTTTTGAATCACGCGGAATATATGATCCAAAAATATATTTGCGCATTCAGTCTTGGGCATGTGAAACATATGGGAGATAGTTCTTTTCTTTTTTTTTTTTGTCTTTTTGCTATTTCTTGGGCCGCTCCTGCGGCATATGGAGGTTCCCAGGCTAGGGGTCTAATCGGAGCTGTGGCCGCCAGCCTACGCCAGAGCCACAGCAATGCAGGATCCAAGCCGCGTCTGCAACCTACACCACAGCTCATGGCAACGCCGGATCGTTAACCCACTGAGCAAGGGCAGGGACCGAACCTGAAACCTCCTGGTTCCTAGTCGGATTCGTTAACCACTTCGCCACGACGGGAACTCTGGGAGATAGTTATTTTCAAATGCAACCACTCTCTTGAAATCAGAGCTTCTGGTGTTGTAGTTACAAAGCCAGTGTTTATGAGTTCTGATGAAGTTGAAGTTACTTGCTTGATTTGATAATGGTCAGTTGGTTTTTAATCTTGCTGGCTTTGCCCTGGGTGTATCATCGATGTATCACATTCTCCAGGGAAAGAATGATACACCGTTTTACTTACATTGTTACTAAATGTTATATTGTGACTTACACTAAGATTGCACCCCAAAATGAATTGAAATCAGTGCTTTTTTGTTTTGGATTCTTAAGATGGAAAGACCTTCCAAAAAGCTTTGGTGGTTTTGCTTTTCTTAAAAACCAAATTAGGAGTTCCCTTCGTGGCTCAGCAGTTAATGAACCCGACTAGGATCGATGAGGATGTGAGTTTGATCCCTGGCCTCGCTCAATGGGTTAAGGATCTGGCGTTGCCGTGAACTGTGGTGTAGGTGACAGACAGGCTTGGATCCTGTGTTGCTGTGGCTGAGGCTGGCAGCTGTAGCTCTGATTCAGCCTCTAGCCTGGGAACTTCCATATGCCACGGGTGCAACTCTAAAAAAAAAAAAAGCAAAAACAAAAAACTGCCAAATTGATCAAAAGACGGTAGAAAGACATTTAAGATGATTAGAATGTTTGATTTATAATTTTTGTTATCAAATCATCATTTCTCATTTTAAAAAAAGCAGTAGATACTTTGAGCTTTTCAGAATCAGTATTTCCTTGTTAATCTTTTTAGTGTGTCCTCTTTCTTGGACCTGAGTTGATATTTGGTTTTGAGTTTGTAGATACAATTTGCTAAAAACTATTATTTCAGGTTTTATCATTTGTAGAAAATTAAAAAGAAAAACAATATATAAATAGCTCATTACAACTCAACATCAAAAAACATAACAACCTCCTAAAAACAAAAAACAAAAAAAACAAAAACCAAACAACTTGATTAAAAAATGGGCAGAAGAACTGAATAATTGAATAGATATTTTTCCAAAGAGGAAATGTGGATGGCCAACAGACACACAAAAATATGTTTAATATGCTAATCAACAGGGAAAATGTAAATCAAAACCACGTTGAGATATCACTCACACCTGTCAGAATGGCTGTCTTCAAAAAGACCATAAGTGGGAGTTCCCATCGTGACTTGGGGACATGAACCCAACTAGTATCCATGAGGATGCAGGTTCAGTCCCTGGGCTCGATCGGTGGGTTGAGGATCTGGTGTTGCTGTGAGCTGTGGTGTAGGTCACAGGCGTGGCTGGGATCTGGCATTGCTCTGGCTTTGGTGTAGGCCAGCAGCTGTAGCTCTGATTTGACCCCTAGCCTGGGAACCTACATATGCTGTAGGTGTGGCCCTAAAAAGACCAAAAAAAGGAGAAGCAGATTCACAGATATAGAGAACAAACTAGTGGTTACGGGGGGAGGGGCATTATAGGGATGGGAGTGTGGGAGGTACAAACTATTGGGTATAAGATAGGCTACAGAGATACATTGCACAACACAGGGAGTATAGCCAATAATTTGTAATTATAAATGGAATAGAACCTTTAAAAACTGAATACATAATTTCAGTATTAAAAAAATAAAACCACTAATTGGCAGGAATTACCACAGTAGTAACCAAACTAAAATTAGACATGTCAGAAGTGGATTTTCGGGAGTTCTCATCGTGGCTCAGGAGTTAACAAATCCCACTAGGAACCATGAGGTTACATATTCCCTCCCTGGCCTCACTCAGTGGGTTAAGGATCTGGCGTTGCAGTGAGCTGTGGCGTACGTAGGTCACAGACGCGGCTTGGATCCTGCGTTGCTGTGGCTCTGGAGTAGGGTGGCGGCTGAAGCTCAGATTGGACCCCTAGCCTGGGAACCTCCATATGCTTCGGGTGAGGCCTACCAAAAAAAAGACAAAAAGAAAAAGAAATGGATTTTCAAGCTTTTGGTGTTAATGGGGAAAATGTCATAGAACCTTGATAAATAAGCAGTTTTAATGATATGAGATAATTGATGGTAAAGAAACATTTATTTTTTTAAGAAACATTTTATTATGGGTATATGACTAATATATAATGAACAGTTTGAAATAAGTATTGGGCTAATAAATTTTGGGACTAGTAAATGAGAGCAGGTGAATACAAATTTTTATTTTTGTGCCTTGTCTTGCTGCCTTTATTTTATTTTTTTAAAAAGTTTTTTAGTTTTTATTTTATTTAAAAATTTTTTTTGTTTTATTTTTTTACTTTTTAGGGCCGCACATATACCCGTGGCATATGGAGATTCCTAGGCTAGGGGTTGAATTGGAGCCATAGCTGCTGGCCCACACCACAGCCGTAGCAACGCTGCATCCGAGCTGTGTCTGCAACCTACACCACAGCTCACGGTAATGCCAGATCCTTAACCCACTGAGCAAGGCCAGGAATCGAACCTGCCTCCTCATGGATGCTAGTCAGATTCATTAACCGCTGAGCCACCACGGGAATTCTTTGTTGCCTTTAAAATCACTAAAGTTTCTCCCACTTAATGCAACTTTTGTGCTATTCCCATTTATAATAGAGCACTGGGTTATATTGAAAACAAGGATTTACTGCAGGGAGAAATGAGACCAAAGCCTAATGATAGGAGAAAAAATAAAAATCTTCTAGGAATTGTTCCCTGTATAAAATAGAATATGAGAACACTGAAACACTATTTCATAGAAACACTACAGTAAGTTCTACAGATTGATTTAAAAACAGTTAAGTTCCCTGAGTCTAGTGTCCCATCACACAGTGTTGCAGAATGCCTATTAAAGCTACTTGTAGATTATAAACAATGCAGTCAGTAGTGTAGGTTCATTTTGTTTTGCTTTGTTTGTTTTTTTAGGGCCCATGGCATATGGAAGTTTCCAGTAGCTGCCGGTCTATACCATAGCCACAGCAACGTAGGATCCGAGCCACATCTATAACCTACACTGCAGCTCACGGCAACACTGGATCCTTAACCCACTGGGCGAGGCCAGGGATCGAACCCTCGTCCTCACGGATACTAGTCGTTGAGCCATGATGGAAACTCCCAGGTTTATATTTTTTAAATCTGTCTTGCTTTCCACAGTAGCCTCTGTGGTAAACTTCTCTGGGAATAACAATTCTCCTGTTGTCTCTTATGGGATCCTAGGTACCCAGTAGGTATTGATAATTGCCTGCCTAGTTGTTCACATGAAATTAAAGCCTTGGATAATTTGTAGCAGTTTGAAGTAAAAACTGAGGAAAATAGAATTTTCTCTTAGACAATATTCTGTGTCGTTTCTGTTCTTTTTTTTTTTTTGTCTTTTTTGTTGTTGTTGTTGTTGTTGTTGCTATTTCTTGGGCCGCTCCCGCGGCATATGGAGGTTCCCAGGCTAGGGGTTGAATCGGAGCTGTAGCAACCGGCCTACGCCAGAGCCACAGCAGAGCCACAGCAACTCGGGATCCGAGCCGTATCTGCAACCTACACCACAGCTCACGGCAACGCCGGATCGTTCACCCACTGAGCAAGGGCAGGGACCGAACCCGCAACCTCATGGTTCCTAGTCGGATTCGTTAACCACTGCGCCACAATGGGAACTCCCTCGTTTCTGTTCTTTATGAATGCTGTTTTCGTGGATTAATTAAATGCACAAAAGCCTAATTTAATAGGCAATAATTATATGCTTCCCCTCTTCCTATCCTCCCCAATCAAACAAGAACTTTCTTACATTTTACCCTTTGAGAACCAGCATTTTCTACTACTTCTCTTTGATGTTCTTACCCCAGTTTTTCTGACTGCTTTTGGTCTGCCCTGATACTGAGTTGCAATGTGTGATTATTATTAGTGAGCAAGTTATTTTCATTTAAGCCCCAGGCATGGGTAAGTTTAGACTTTCTAATGGTATTCACCAGTCAAACCAAAGTAATTTGTTGAAATTAAAAAAAAATTGTAATATTCATTTTTGGGGTATTTCTTGAGAATTCTTAAGTTTGATCATGGGGATAATGACTGTTTATACTATTTTCCCTGAGTTTATCTCATTAACAGAATTTAGAAGTATTCTCCACTCAGCTCTCTTATAGAGTGGACTAGCCTTTCCTCCCATCCCTGCTGCCTCTGATTCAAGCTGTGCTCGGAGGCCAGCCTAAATTGGGCATCGGAAAGAGGACTAATTATAAGAGGAAGTAGTCATGACGTACACATTGTGACACATTCTGACCCTTCCCCCCTTTTAAATTTAGCAATGTACATTTTTAAAACTTGCTGAATACAAAGCACTTTATTTTTTTTATTTTTATTTTTTTTAGCGCTGCACAGTGGCACATGGAGGTTCCCAGACTAGGGGTAGAATCAGGGCTGTAGCTGCTGGCCTACACCAGAGCCACAGCAACTCGGGATCCAAGCTGCACCATAGCCCACAGCAATGCCAGATCTCCAACCCACTGAGTGAGGCCAGGGATCAAACCCTTATCCTCATGGATACTAGTCAGAGTCGTTCTGCTGTGCCGCAATAGGAACTCCCAAAGCACTGTTCTTAGTGGGAAAGGAGAATTCAGATGTGGTCCTTGCCTTTGAAAGAACTTACCATCTCTGTGGGAACACTGATACATAGAGCTCATGGAAGCCTTGCTGGGTGGGGTTGGGTGTGGCCTCTGCGTGGGAAAGTGCCTCTCTCTCAGGGTTCTGGTTTAGAACATTGGAGTTGAGCTGAAGAGTGGCCTCACTAAAGGCTGGCCTAGCCCTGTGACCAGAGCCCTGGAGGGGCCCTCATTTCTTACTCACTGTGGATACTTTTAAAGGCCCACAGAGATTAGAAAGACTAACACAGTGAGCCCCCATATGGTCATCCCTCATATTCGGTAATTATCAAGAGTTTGCTAAATTTGTTTCATCTATTCCACATTTAATTTTCTTGCTGTTATGTTTTTAAAGCAAATTTCAAACACCTGTCATTTCAACCCTATATACTTCAGTATACATCTCCAAAAACATGCCACTTTCTTATCATCACAATGCCAACGTGATTCTAACAAAGGAGTAATTCCTTGGTATTGTCTCATAGAGGATGTCACTTGTAAGCCTCTTGTAAGATGTCACCATGTTTGCCATTTTGAGTGTCTTCAAGATCTTTGTTGACTTGGTCCTGATAAATCACTACAGTGGTAATTTTGCATAATAGGCTTTCTAGATACTTTATCAAATGAAAGAATCTGATTGTGTTCAGGGAGTTGATTCTAATAACTTGACACAGGCAGGTTGTCTGCTGAGAGCAGTTTAATTAGACTTGCAAACGAGCTGTAGAAAACTGTCCAGTTTGAATTTAGATTTAAAATTCCAAAGGAGCCGTCCCTGTGGTGCACATTGTGTGGTAGCACATTGGACTCTGTCAGTCTGGTCTGATCGTTGAGAGTACATATAGTCAGAAGGTATGATGGTGTTTGACACTTGGGGCACAGAAAGAGCTGACCATGGTTGAATTCTTACAGTTCTTGCCATGCTTTGACTCCTTTTACTTTTTCCTACTTCAGCTGTTTAAGCATGAAGTGGAATTGATTTCCATTCCTGAAACTGCCAACAGTACAGCCTTCTCCTTGTACATTTGCACGCAGAGATGCACATCCTGAACATCTGGAAACTGGGAGGAGAAAAGTGAGCAGACTGGGACCCATGCACATGCTTTCTTTCTGTCAGGGTCGGAGTAGATCTTTTCACTTTCTGGGAGTTTCTTATTTAGCCTGTGGATTTGTACTGTAATATGATTTCTAACGGTATATTCATTTTAACTAAATACTACTATTGCAATTAATATTAATTGACCAAAATACAAGTCATTGTCCCATGTTCCTCTCTGTGTTTCTTGTCTGGTTAGTGGCATCATTATCCTCCCACATAAGAAATTCTAAGGCTGTTCCTGTGACTCTCTGCCATTTGGTCATCTTTGCAGTAGTTCTGTTCACTTCTTTCTAGGTTTCCAGCTCCAGATCTTTACTGCACATCCGACTCATGAAAACTTTCAGTTTGCCACCATCTTTTTTTTGTTTTCCTTTTTTTTGGGAGATGGGGGGTGTGCACCCTCAGCATATGGAAGTTCCCAGGCTAGGGGTCAGATTGGAGCTACAGCTGCTGGCCTACACAACGGCCACGGTAACACCAGATCCAAGTCGAGTCTGCAACCTATGCCACAGCTCACGGCAACGCTGGATCTTTAACCCACTGAGCGAGGCTAGGGCTCGAACCTGCCTCTTCATTGATGCTAGTCACATTCGTTAACCACTGAGCCACAATGGGAACTCCTTGCTCCCATCTCTGTCAGTTGCTTTCCCTCCCAGCCCATCAACTTATTACTGTGGGCTGCTGTTCTAAAATAGAAAGCTCATTTCGCTGTTGCCTTTGTGCACAAGGCCTATGCTAGTTCTTGGTTGTCTCTGAACTAAGAGCCAACCATCTTAGTGTGCCTCAGCCACCCTGTGGCTTCGTGTAGCCTGCACCTCTGTTTTTCTCAGCTCTGCTGATATTATCTGGGATTCCAGTAAGTCGTAGAGGAGACTCTAGCACCTGTGCTTTCATTTATTATGCCCAGGAAAATAAAGGTCGTGTGGAATTGATTGTAAGGAAGCTTTACTTGTTTCTTACAGTTTTATTGAAGCAGTAAGAATATAGATAAAAAATATTCTTGGATGATGTTTCTAAGGTATACTGAGGATTTAGAGTCTTAAGGTTTTTGTCTTTTTTCTTATGGCTGCATTTGTGGCATATGGAAGTGCCAGACTAGGGGTTGAATTGGAGCTGCAGCTGCTGGTTTATGCCACAGCCACAGCAATGCCTGATTGGGGCCATGTCTACAACATACACCACAGCTCATGGCAATGTGGGATCCTTAACCCACTGAGCAAGGCGAGGGATTGAACCCACATCTTCATGGATATTAGTGGGATTCTTAACCCCCTGTGCCCCAATGGGAGCTCCTAGAGTCTTAAGTTTTAATAGCAGTGCCAGTCATGTTTTTTGAAGATTTTCTCACCTTGAATCTCCAAATTCTGTGTTTGCTTTTGTTTATTAGTCTTTGCTTGTGACAGGAAGGAGGAGGAGGAGGAAGATGTGAATATAAAGGAAGTAAATTTTAGTCAGGGACAGGGAGAGAAACATTTTGCTAGAAGAATTTATCGAATGCCAGCTGTTTGTGGTTTGTTAAAGAGGAAATAATACCCGCCCCCCAAAAAAGCGTTCCTATTGTAGGGCAGCAGAAACGAATCTGGGAACCATGAGGTTGTGGGTTCGATCCCTGGCCTCACTCAGTGGGTTAAGGATTCGGCGCTGTGGTGTAGGTCGCAGATGCAGCTCACATCCAGCATTGCTATGGCTGTGGTGTAGGCTGGCAGGTGTAGCTCTGATTAGATCCCTAGCCTGGGAACCTCCATATGTTTCTAGTGTGGCCCTAAAAAGCAAAAACAAAACAAAACAAAAACAAAGAGAACTTTGCAGTTTAAAATAAGATTCTTTGTTTTGGCATTAACGTCTTATACAATCCATATCAAAATGTAGAACTCACAAAGGGTGGGAGTCTTTTTGTTTGTCTTAGTAACTGTAATTTATTGTTTTAATGAAGCAGTTTGAGATTTACCTGTTTTTATCATTAAAACATTGTGTTTGTATAGACTTTTCAGGAAGTTTATCATTCCAGTGTGATTTCATATGTCTTTTTTTTTTTTTTAGACAAAAGAAGTTAGAAAAAGTGATGGAAGAAGAGGGCCTAAAAGATGAAGAGGTAATTAATACTGGAAAAACTACCTTGAAACCCTGGATGGCAGTCATATCTTGGCCAAGAAATTGTTAGCCTTGGTGCCAAGGGGGAGGGTTTTGGCTCAGTAACAGGAAATTCTGAGAGCCGGCGTGATTCTGAATGTAGGTGCTTATGCATTATGCAGAGAAGCTAACAATTAAGTACCCAGGAGGTACTTCTAGGTTCAGTTGTAATCAATTAATTGACTTTAGAATTCCAAGAAAAGGCAGAGATGAAGTAAATTTTTAAAAAACAAGTTATAGCATTCTTAATTCACTGAAAAGTCTGCATAGACATGGGGCAAATTTTTGTAGTTGTTACCAAGGAAAAATATCTCTCAAATCAGCCCCACCCCTCAATGCCTAAGGTGTGGTAGGAAACATAGTTAACGAGAAACCTCGTAAGGAACTGAAATGGCATTGGCAATGCTTTCTAAAAGAGGAATGAATCATGGAACCCAGGAAAATGGTGAAAAATACCCAAGACTCATAGGCGTAGTAGAACGTTAATGCATTAAATGAGCCGCAATGTATTAAAAAAAATCTAGATAGAGATTTTAAAAACACGCTTTTATTTTATATACGAAATGTTAAAGGAAAATGTCGATTGCTTATCCTTCCTGCGTTAGAAACATTAGAATAGCAGGTTGTCGGAGGAAGTTAGTCAGTCCTCCGAGCAGGCACCCGTCTGTTCAGTCTGGCTTGGTTACTGTGTCTAAAGGCCAGGGAAGGGAGGAGTTGCTTCTCAGGGGTCCATCTGTGGTGCTCTCGTGTGTGAACAGGTGATGCTTCATCTGGTGTGGCCCTGCTTTCCACATGGGCTAAACGACAAATACAGCTCTGTTTTAGAGTTTCAGAATTCCAGCTGCTCCTCTTCCTACCTCTCTCCCTCTTTATTTAAACATTAGAAACGACTCAGGAGATCAGCACATGCTCGGAAGGAAACAGAGTTTCTTCGTTTGAAGCGAACAAGACTTGGATTGGAAGATTTTGAGTCCTTAAAAGTAATAGGCAGAGGAGCATTTGGTGAGGTAAATATACCATGGCTACATATCAAATACAGAGAAACCACAGAGCTTCAAAGCTTCTAACATACCGTGACTTCAGGATTGTTGATGTGACTGAAATACAGCATGGGTGGGTCAAGCATGCCAGCCCTACCCCAGCCGCTCTCCTGCCCTTCTCTTTTTCTTCTCCTTTCTCCTGTCCCAGGGATCTGATTATTCTATGTTTTGCCAGAGATGATGCTGATGCCTTTTTTTTTTTTTTGGTCTAATTTTTTTTTTGTCTTTTTAGGGCCGTACTTGTGGCATATGGAGGTTCCCAGGCTAGGGGTCCAATCAGGATCCGAGCCACATCTGCAACCTACACCACAGCTTATGGTAACGCCAGATCCTTAACCCACTGAGCAAGGTCAGGGATCGAACCCGAGTCCTCATGGATGCTAGTCGGGTTCCTTAACCACTGAGCCATGGTGCAAGCTCCTGACACTGATGCTTTTAAGTACTGATCTAGAGCGAAAGTTTAGAGGTTGAAAGAAATTAATACTATGACTGAGTGCTTCTCCTATAATCATGGCAATAACTCGTTTCACAGATGATGAAATGAAGACTCCAAGGGGATATATCATGTTCCAGTGTCAGATAGCCATTGAGCAGTGGTACCGGAAGTGGGGCTTAGGTTTTCATGTTTGTTTGTTTATTTGTTTGTTTGCGATGCCTACGGCATGTGGAAGTTTCCAGACCAGGGATCGAACCTACACTATAGCAGCAACCTGAGCCATTGCAGTAACATTGTCAGATCCTTAACCCAGAGTGCCACAGAACTCCTAGGTCTTCCTGGTCTCAAAGCGCTTGCTCTTCTCATTACACTGCCTCTCCAGGAGCAAACTCATAGCATATCTCCACCCTTTATTTCTTCTCATCAGATTGGTACAGCTCTGAAATGATGGCTCTGGGAAACAATTTAAAGAAATAAGCTGCTGGAGTTCCCATCGTGGCACAGTGGTTAACGAATCCGACTAGGAACCATGAGGTTGCAGGTTCGATCCCTGGACTTGCTCAGTGGGTTAAGGATCCGGCCTTGCCGTGAGCTGTGGTATAAGTTGCAGGCATGGCTTGGATCCCGTGTTGCTGTGGCTCTGGCGTAGGCCAGTGGCTGCAGCTCCGATTAGACCGCTAGCCTGGGAACCTCCATATGCTGTGGGAAGTGGCCCTAGAGAAGGCAAAAAGACAAAATAAATAAATAAATAAAAATAAATAAGCCATATAGGTGGTGGTAGAGAGTGAAAGCATTTGTAGCTTTGTCCTAGCTGGTCTTTTTCTTTGCATCCTGTTTGGTCACAAGAGCAGTCTGTTGGGGAGGATTTGAATGAGCCCCTGCAAGATCATCCCTGTTTATGGAAAACACCCAAAGCGGAAAATGCAATAGTTTCATTATCACTGTATAAAAGGAGCAACATATTACTAAAAACTAGTACCCAGGGGAGATGCGAGTACATATTCAGAGGCACAGGTGAGAGATTATATTGCTCCCTCAGTGTTCAGAATTCCTGTTCCCTTGAGAGAAGGAAAGGTGCTGGACCACCACTAGAAGAGCTTTCTGGGAAGTTCCTGGTGGCTCAGTGGGTTAAGGATCCAGCATTGTCACTGCAGTGGCTCGGGTTCAGTTGTGGCCCAGGAACTTCTGCATCCCTGGGCGTGGCCAAAATAAATAAAATAAAAGAGCTTTCTGGGAGGTCCCGTCGTGGCGCAGTGGTTAACGAATTCAACTAGGAACCATGAGGTTGTGGATTTGGTCCCTGTGCTTGCTCAGTGGGGTAATGATCCGGCATTGCCGTGAGCTGTGGTGTAGGTTGCAGATGCGGCTCGGATCCCGCGTTGCTGTGGCTCTGGCATAGGCTGGCGGCTACAGCTCCAATTCGACCCCTAGCCTGGGAACCTCCGTATGCCGCGGGAGCGGCCCAAAGAAATAGCAAAAAAAAAAAAAAAACAACTTTCTGTATAGTGAGAGGAGTTGGAACTTAAGGAAAACATGAGGAATGGCAGGGAGAAGGAACATACATATCTGAGGAGAGAGGAAGAAGATGTGCAGGGAATTGCCAGGAAGTTTTATTTGGGTTTGTAGACCATTTTCTTTTCATCATAAATGACATTGGCAAATAGAAAACAGCAGAAAACTCTCTAATTATACATTTTAGGTTTTTTTTTTTTTTTTTTTTTACTTCTAGGCATTTTTTTCTATGCTTGAGTGTTGCTATTATTTTAAACATTGTTGGGCTCATTTCCTTAGGTTTTCTGAGCTGACTGGATGATATGTACCATGGGTTTAATGAGTCCTTAAATTAGAAAGTGAGGGTTGGGAGTTCCTGTTGTGGCTCAGTGGTAACAAACCTGACTATCATCCATGAAGATGCGGGTTTGATCCCTGGCCTCCTAAGGATCTGGCATTGCTGTGAGCTGTGGTGTAGGTTGCAAATGCAGCTTGGATCCTGTGTGGCTGTGGCTGTGGTATAGGCTGGTAGCTGCAGCTCTGATTCGACCCCTCGCCTGGGAACTTCCATGTGCTGTGGGTGTGGCCCTAAAAAGACCAACAAAAAAAAATGAGAGTCTGCATTAGATTTCTTTCTTTTTTTTTGTCTTTTTGCTATTTCTTGGGCTGTTCCCACGGCATATGGAGGTTCCCAGGCTAGGGGTTGAATCGGAGCTGTAGCCACCAGCCTACGCCAGAGCCACAGCAACGGGGACCTGAGCTGCGTCTGCAACCTACACCACAGCTCACGGCAACGCTGGATCGTTAACCCACTGAGCAAGGGCAGGGACCGAACCCGCAACCTCATGGTTCCTAGTCAGATTCATTAACCACTGCGCCATGACGGGAACTGCATGCATTAGATTTCTTTGTTCTACTAGGGAGCAAGAGCTGTGGAGATACTTGAGGATGTGTGTGGCAGTGACCTCACTGTGTGAAATAATCCATTTTGGAGCATTGAAAATTGTTTTCTGGTGTTCCCCTCATGACACAGCAGAAATGAATCCAACTAGGAACCGTGAGTTTGCGTGTTCGATCCCTGGTCTCGCTCAGTGGGTTAAGGATCTGGCATTGCTCTGAGCTGTGGTGTAGGTCGCAGATACAGCTCAGATCTGGCGTTACTGTGTCTATGGCGTAGGCTGGTGCTACAGCCCTGATTCGACCCCTAACCTGGGAATCTCCGTATGCTGCGGGTAGGGCCCTAAAAAGCAAAAAAATTTAAAAAAAATTAAAAGAAAATGGTTTTCTTCTGTTTTGCTCTTGCTAGTTGCTTATATAAAAATTGCAGCACTTTTTCAGTCTAACTGTTACTTCCTGTAACACAGGAAAGCATCAGCTTGGCGATGTGAACTTTTGACTTGGCATTTCTTTTATAACTTTTAGGTGCGGCTTGTTCAGAAGAAAGATACAGGACATGTATATGCAATGAAAATACTCCGTAAAGCAGACATGCTTGAAAAAGAGCAGGTAAAGCACTATTGTAGTAGTGGTTTTTGTCAGCTTATGATTTTTTCTCTCCTAGAACATTCTTTTTGCTTAATTTTAGTTTTTTTAGCCCTGCCATGTAAGAATATACATGCAATATTACTTTTCTTTCTCCCTAAGAGAAGCAGTTAGATATTTTAAAAGTATAAATAATGCCCATACATTAATACAGTCTTCTTAATGTTGAAGACCTATTAGAGAAATATGTTTGTCTCTCCCAAATTGATCACATGCTGACCTTGTTATAAGGAGCCTTTTTTTGAGGTCATACTTGCTGTGGTAACACACATTCCTTACTGAATGCTGAGAGATAGAAGTTGTGTATACATCTTGGAGCTGAGGCTTAGGAATTAGAATTTGGAATTTGTGATCTAAAATGTGACTTATCATGCCTCATTCTGTACACACAAACCAGAGTTGGATCTTTTGAGTACCTCATCCCTATGTAAAAGAGACCAGTCTTATTTCAGAATGAATTTGAAAAAATATAATGGAAATTACAGAGGCGTGTGCATTCTCCATTAATGATAAGAATACTTTGCAAAACCTCAAACCTATTTTGCAAATGGATTTAGAAAATGCATTAAGTACTTTATACAGAATAAGTAAGATTTTAAATATTGGGCAGTATATTAAAGATAAGAATGTAGACTTTCTGTAAATCTAGTTTAATTTAGTAGGTTGCTTAAGAACAGATTGTAGTGGGTGATGGCTGCAAATATCCTGTAAAATACCAGTTGCCACAGGAGAGCAAAGAGATCCTATGGGAAGGAGAGCTCTGGGTACGGAGCCCGAGAGCTGAGATGGAGGCTGGTCCCACACCCAGTCCTTCCTGCCACTTGAGAGGAGGTTTAATCACTGAGGCTTCTCTGCCCTTCATTTAAGTGCCAGCTCAAAATTTGGAATTTTAATTTTCTCTTTCATATACTGTCCAGAAGCTTTAGACTCCCAGGAATTTTGGTTGAGAGTATCCATTATCCTGGCAGTAAGTCTTCAGACACTATAGTTTTGCTAACATCTATCTTATTCAAAATGCATGACAGCCCTATTTATGTATATCTAAAAATTAGAGTGAGATGTGAGTGTAAACACTGAGAGTTTCAGTTAATCTTGAACAGGAAAATGTAAAGCTGTGCTGATTAGTCACTATATTTTGTATTTCACAAGTAATTTTATTTTTATAAGATATATTTCCTATAGTCTTAACAAAGGCTCAAAAACCTTTCCTTTTCAAATGTTTAGCTTCAGAATAAAATCATAAAGAGAAGCATAACATTGTGATTTTTACTTATTAATCCTTTATAGCATGGGCCAGAGGTGACAGGTGCTAACAGAGGACAATCCAAATATACTGTGTAAAAACACTTTCTCAAGTACTGTACCTTGTTCAAAATCAATTTCTAAAAATTTTCACATGAAAATAAAGGAAATGTCTGTTCAAATTGGGATTTTAAATGATGCATTAATTTAAATTGGTAGCTCACCTTGCTGATGGACTCAGCTCCCTAGGTTTGATCTCATTGTGGTCCAATTAAAGTATCTGGCCAATTAAAAACTCTACCTGCGTCAGCTGTGTTGAGAGAGCATGAAGCAGCTTTGTGGGGCAAATCTATCACTTTTAGTGCTGACAAAGTGTGGAGTTAATGCCTAACTTTTTGTGGGTATCAGTCCCTTATCTGAGGAAAACTGCTTTTACTAAACGGAGTAGGAATTACAGCTGCCCACTGAGAATTCAGGTGGTGGTTCTGTCCCACAAGGCAGAAATTTCCGCTACCTGGTAATAAATTTTAAAGGACAAGAGGCCAGTATTTAAGCTATCTCTTCATGCTTCTATTCCAGTGCAAGAGGAAACGTCCAGTAGTGATGGCAGTATAGGGTTAGGATTTAATCTCTCCTTCCCTCGTGCCTAGGGCGGCAACTAGCACATGATTCCCCACCCCAATAAACATTTATGGAGTGGGGAAGGGGAACCTGTGGTGTGAGTTGCACCTCTGGCTCTTCCCTCCCTTACCCTAAAATCACCTGACTTCACTCCTAGATCTTGTTTAGCCCCAGGAGAGAAGGGCAAGGTGTAAGGTGTGGTCACAGTGCCTGTAGCCTTCCCTGTAACAAACAGGGAATGTTGCAGTCATCATTTTGTCCTCCAAGATGAGTGACAGGTGGTAGTGCCTCTCCTTTTCTGTACCTCCCTGCAGTAGGTTGGGGCCTTAACAAGAGCCAAAGGAGGCAGAGGCGGGTGAAGGCTGCCTTGGACAGTCTTTGTGTAGTGATTGACTAGCTCATAGATGGGCATGCCTGCACTTCAGCAAGTAGCATAGCATTTCCCCAGAGCTTTGCTTTTGAATTAACGCCAAGTAAAGGCAGATGCTTTACTCGGCTGCTTCATGAGTTTGTAGCGCTATTCCTTCTCACCCTTATCTTCCATTTTTTCCCACCCTCATACCATAAGTAGAGATGTAAAAATGTAAATTTTCTAAAATATTGAAACTATTTAAAAATTCAAAAAAAAATTCCCTAAAGAACAATTTTAGTAGAGACTGAAATGCAAATGCTCTTAAGGCCTGTGGGAATTAGTGCGGAAGAATGAGGCAGGTGAGGGGTAGGATGGGAGAGAGAGCTGGCATCTGTGTCCAAATGCAAGAGTGCCTGGCTTTGGAAAAGGCACTCCAATAAAACAAACAAGCATATAGAACATTGTATCAAACAAAACAATAACCATGGTCTGAGTTTGTAAACTTGGTATATCTTTACCGCTGAACACATTGTAGCAGAGCCAGCCCTGGGACATATGTTAAGACCAAAACTGAAGTTCCTTTTTGGTACAGAGGGTTAAGGATAGACTTCAGTGTCTTGGGTCACTGCTGTGGCACAGGTTTGATCCCTAGTCAGGAAACTTTGATATGTTGTGGGTGCAGCCAAAAAAACTTTTTTTAATTAAAAAATGAGTTGTTACTTAAAATAGTGTCATAGTTCCCACTGTGGCACAGTGGGTTAAGAATCCAGCTGCAGTGGCTTGGGTCACTGTGGAGACGGGGGTTGGATCCCTGCCTCAACACAGTGCGTTAAAGACCCAGTGTTGCCATAGCTACCATGTAGGTCACAACTGTGGCTCAGATTCAGTCCCTGGCCTGGGAACTTTCATACGCCATGGGTGTGGCCATTAAAAAAAAAAAAATGACCAAAACCCCTATTTAAGGATTGGACTGAGTCTTAATAAATTTAGACCTGATTCCACCTGGTTTTGTATCTTGTGACACTTAAAAGGGGTGGGACTTGATATTAATAAATTACTTTAGGAGTTCCCATCTTGTTGCAGCAGAAGAGAATCCAACTAGGAACCATGAGGTTGCAGGTTCGATCCTGGCTCGCTCAATGGGTCAAAAATCCGGTGTTGCCATGAGCTGTGGTGTAGGTTGCAGATGTGGCTCAGATCCTGCTGTGGCTGTCACGTAGGCCCCGGCAGCTACAGCTCCGATTCGACCCCTAGCCGGGGAACCTCCATATGCTGCGGGTGCAGCCCTAAAAAGACCAAAAAAAAAAAAAAAAATTTACCTCAGTGAAGTAATTCTACCAAGTCTTCTCAAACCTTCAGCAGCCTGGTCTCCTTCGCTAGGTATTTCAGTAAAAATAGAAAACTGGAAATGTTATAAATTTGAAGTTATGACTTTTCTTAGGCAAGCTTCTATTTCAGTTCAGTAAGAACTGGTTAAGCACATACTGTGTGTGCAGGTGTGAACCAGTGCTGTGGCATCAGAATGTCAGCATTGTCAGCTCAGGGCACTGCCATTGCAGATGTCATTGAAGACCTGCATCAGGATGTGCTAGAGAATCTCATCTTGGGGACCTATTTTTGTCAAAGATTATCAGAACAAAAAGGTAGAAGAATGGTAATTTTAACTAATCAAAGGTTCAGCTTATAGCACTATTAAAGTTTCCATTTGCATTAAAGCCATTGATTTTGCCCTTTTTGAAGCCTTTCATCACTCAAGTTTTCATCACCGAATCCTTCAAGTCAAACGTCAGTTTTGAGTTAGTAGGTTTGCCTAAGCATAAATTAAATCTTTTGCTTCATC
The DNA here is from genome assembly GCF_016906955.1 of Phacochoerus africanus. Lineage (NCBI taxonomy): Eukaryota > Metazoa > Chordata > Mammalia > Artiodactyla > Suidae > Phacochoerus > Phacochoerus africanus. Next base: position 33,446,079 of record NC_062552.1, on the reverse strand, counting down.
GAAATTTAATACTCAAAACAGTATTTAAATTGTTTAAGCAAATATACAGTCTAATAAACAGAGCAAGGCTTGTCATTAATCAAATGCGTATACCTCCAGGTTGGCCACATTCGTGCGGAGCGTGACATTCTAGTGGAGGCAGACAGTTTGTGGGTTGTGAAAATGTTCTATAGTTTTCAGGATAAGCTAAACCTCTACCTAATCATGGAGTTCCTGCCTGGAGGTAATTACTTGATGATGAAAGGTCATTTTTCCTTTTTGTTTCGTGGTTTCTCTCTCGCATCAATTAACCCTCCTTTCCACTTTTAATCGTGCTCACAAAGTTGCTTTCTATATCTTTTTAGGTCTGTAAAGGAGGTTAGTAACCTGTCTGTGCTGGGGTGCCTTTCTACAGTTTTAGTGCCATAAAAGTAACCTCATTCATTCTTACGATTTCAGATGGATATTTTTCTTTTTCTTTTTAAATGTATAGGAATAAACTGCTCTCCTGTCAGTTGAGGATCATGTATAATCAGTCACCCAGGTGACAAAATAGAAGCTATTACATTCTTTGCTTCAGCTTTTTTGTTTCTTTTTCTATAAAGTATAAGAAGTGAACTTCTCGGGAGTTCCCATCGTGGTGCAGTGGTTAATGAATCCGACAGGAACCATGAGGTTGCGGGTTCAATCCCTGGCCTTACTCAGTGGGTTAAGGATCTGGCGTTGCCGTGAGCTGTGGTGTAGGTCGCAGACGCGGCTGGGATCCCGAGTTGCTGTGGCGTAGGTCGGTGGCTACAGCTCCAATTAGACCCCTAGCCTGGGAACCTCCGTATGCCGTGGGTGCGGCCCTGGAAGAGACAAAAAGACAAAAGACAAAAAAAAAAAAAAGAAGTGAACTCATTATCTATATTAGCAGCCAGAATCAATTTCTTGTTGCTGAGATTTCAAGATTTATGTAACTCAGCATGTGCATCTTCTAAGACAGCTCCAGAGTAAACCCAGAACAGAACACGCCATCTGGTCTGGGGAACACAGCCTGTTTCCCAGTGAGCAGATGAACTGTGAGCAAACTAATGGGAAAAAAAGAGAAAACTTTGTCTTTTTTGCTTCTATAGCAAACCTAATACAATATTTGATCTTATGGCAACCTTTAGTTCAAATCTAGGATCATCAGTAACTTTTTTATTAGCAATTAATGAAGGTTAGAAAAGAATCTGTCTGATAGAATGAGAAGAAACTTGTTAACATTTAGATGCCAGTTGTTAAACAGGAGTAAGAACCAGCTCAGTAACCAGCAGCCCCTTGACGTGTGTCTCCTCAAGCCTTCCCTGCAGCATCTTCCATAGCTTCTTGTCCCCTGGACCCTGCCCTTTGCACTTGCTGGAGCTGGCCTGCAGAGCCACAGACCATCTGCTCTCTGCCCCTCTGGGCAAGCTTGCACAGGTGAGGCCATTGGCAGCTCTCTTGGGCCAGGTGCTAACTAAGGCCACACCGGTAACTTAGAGCCAGCCTGAGCATGCTGCCCCCCCCATCTCCGGTGTACCTCCAGAGTGAACATGTGGCTTTCGGGAGTGATTAGCGGATCATGTCTTTCTAGTTTGGCGTCAAAAAAGAGTATTTTAGTAAGTGGCTTAATTTTTGCCCGAGTGTAAAGTACCCACTTTTCTTCAAGAATACAAAAATTCCCTCAGAGTTATAAATGAAATGAAATTTAAAAAGCAGCATGATGCTCTATTAAAATCAGAGGTTTCTTTCTCTTTTCTCTGTTTTCTAACATTAATGACTTTGTATGCAATCTAAACTGAATCTTTCGTGTTTCTTTTAGCTTTAAACTACTCACACCTATTTTCTTTGCATTTGTCTAAGTGTTGAGTTAGGGTCAGAATCTTTTTTTCACCATTTTATACTGATGGTATTAAGCAGAAATAATTAAATTTTGATTTCACAGAAAACTAAGGAGGTTACCTTTTAACAGTGAAAATGCTCATAATTGTAAAAATTGCATAAAGCATTTTGGTGTATATTTAAGTACCAATAACAAAACATTGAAGAAAAAACCCCAGTGATCCTGGGAAGTGTCACTGTGCGCTTTTGGGATGCAGTGTTACACATCCTAGTCTTTAGTGTTTTCAGTTCATAGTTAGTTTTTGTTGACTAACACTTGGCTATCTAAGTCCCACCTTTTTGTTTATGTTCTAGTGTTTTGTGAATATATATTAGCTTGTTTTCGGCCTCCCCAAATTTTTACATTTTTATTGTTTGGTATTTCAGCCCCTCTAATAATCTATGTGTAAATTTGGTTCTAGGTAGAGAAGTTTGCAGATGTTTGTGCAGAGTGAGAGGTAAAGCAGCTTCTTCCCTAGTCTAGAAATTTATGCTAAGCAAATTTACTTTTTTTTTTTTTAAATATGAGAGAAATTTCCTTTCTCTCTCCAAAGTAAAATGGAAATCACAGCTTAGTAGTCAGCATCAGTTAGTTTAGGTTTTGCAAATCTGTGGCTATGAATTTTAGCTTTTAAGTGTTAGAAACTACTTACTGTTTCTGCTCATAGGGGCATTTCTGCCCCTAGTGGGTCGTCTGTGGGACCCAGCAGAGGCCTGCTTAGCACTGCCTTGCATTGGCAGATAGGGAAGACATATCTGAAAACTGGCACTTATTCATGTGTTGTGTGTGTATGTACTTTGTATATTTTTGTTTCTAGGGGACATGATGACCCTGTTGATGAAAAAAGATACCCTGACAGAAGAGGAGACTCAGTTTTATATAGCAGAAACCGTCTTAGCCATAGACTCCATTCACCAACTTGGATTCATCCACAGAGACATCAAACCCGACAACCTTCTCCTGGACAGCAAGGTACTTTGGAGGGTAGCAGCCTGACCAGTGTGTCTTTACCCAGCTGAGCAGCCTCTGTGTTAACATCTGCATGGCTTGTGGAAGCTGTGGGCTTCCTGGTATAGTTTTTTTGTGTGTTTTTTTTTTTTTTTAAATAGGTAAATTTGCTGTTGCTTCCTTTCTCTGAAATTATGATTCCATAATTTGATTTAATGTTCCTGTCAAAGGATATTTTGGAAACTGATTAAGAATAAAATTGATTTAGGTTTGGTTTTTTTTTTTTTTGTCTTCTTTAGGGCCACACTTGCGGCATATTGGAGGTTCCCAGGCTAGGGGTCGAATCTGAGCTGTAGCTGCCAGCCTACGCGCCACAGCCACAGCAACATGAGATCCCAGCTGTGTCTGCAACCTACACCATAGCTCATGGCAACACTGGCTCCTTAACCCACTGAGTGAGGCTAGGGATCGAACCTGCATCCTCATGGATGCTAGTCAGATTCGTTTCTGCTGAGCCATGACAGGAACTCCAGGTTTGTTTGTTTGTTTTTAATTTTTAAAAAAGTTTTATTTTTTGGCCATGCCCATGGCATGTGGAAGTTCCCAGGCCAGGGATCAAACCTGCGCCACAGCAGTGACGACACCTGATCCTTAACCCACTGAGCCACCAGGGAAGTCCAATTTAGGTTATTTTATAATAAAGCCAAAGATAGTCATCTCAGGAGTTCCTGTTGTGGTGCAGTGGAAACAAATCTGACTAGTATCCATGAGGTTGCGGCTTTGATCCCTGGCCTTACTCAGAGGGTCAGGGAACTGGTGTTGCTGTGAGCTGTGGTGTAGGTCACAGACTTGGTCTGGATCCCCTGTTGGATGTGGTTTGAATCCTTGTGGCTGTGGCTGTGGCTGTGGCTGGCAACTGTAGCTCTGATTCAACCCCTAGGCTGGGAACTTTCCATATGCTGCAGCTTCGGCTCTGAAAAGCAAAAAAAAAAAAAAAAAAAAAGAAAGAAAAGATCGTCATCTTCTCTTAGCATGTCCTTAGCTGTACTAATGCATCACCTATCAAGCTACCCTCGGTTGGGCAACCTCACCAGTTGAGGATCCCAGCCAGGAACCAGAGGTAAGGCACAATGATCTGTCACAAAGTGCAGGTTCCAAATCCTCGGCCCTTGACTTAAACCAGCGTCCTGCTCAGCCGACCTCTTTGTGTTTATCTTTGGACACACACCTGAGCTTAGCTGCCTGGCTCTTAAACGCACAGCAAATCAGAAGAGAGTCCCTGTGCTGCTGAATTGTTGGATGCTCCTTGTCAGGTTCCTCCACTGTCAGCACCTCACTTATAAAGTGAATGTATTAATCCAGAGAGGCTCCAAAGTCCTTTCCAGCTCTAAAATTCTAAATTGTTATGTATGTTACACAGAATTGTTGTTTAGACTGAATTTTTCTTTTAAATAGAAAGGTAAATTTAATTCCTAGGGTATTTATTATTATTATTATTATTATTTCTTGGTAATAATCTGAAAAATCTGAGGTTTTGGTCTACTTTCTTTGGAAACTTTTATCTTTGTGTTCCAAGAAGACAGAAGATTTATCCAGTAATTTCTTGTGGTTAATAGCTTTTTTCTTCATTATAAGAATAGGGAGTTCCCCATTGTGGCTCAGCAAAAATGAATCTGACTAGCATCCATGAGGATGCAGGCTTGATCCCTGGCCTTGCTCGGTGGGTTAGGGATCTGGCGGTGCCATGAGCTGTGGTGTAGGTCACAGACGCAGCTCGGATCTGGGTTGCTCTGGCTGTGGCGTAGGCTGGCAGCTGCAGCTCCAATTCGACCCTAGCCTGGGAACTTCCATATGCCATAGGTGAGGGCTTAAAAAGACAAAAAAAAAAAATAGTGTACGTGTGTGGAAAATTTGAACAGTACAGAGAGCTATAAAGAAGAAAAATACCTATAATTTCACTGTTCAAAGAATACCACTATTTTAGTATAATAGCTTCAATACCTTTTCTGTTTGTGTCTAATTTTATATACAGTTAGCATCCTAAAAGTAAATAGCTTGGTATTCTGTGCATGAGATGATTTTTCTGTCATTAAGTTCAGATATATTTTTAATAAAGTGGTAGCCTTACTTTGTGTGGTCTTGGGTTCAGATGCCCTGGTCGTGTACCCCAGTGCCAGCTTAGTTGTAGCCTGTGGTCTATGTTCAAGTCCGGCAAAAATACTGAAGGCCAAGAGCTTGGGGACTCAGTCTGGCTGAGGGGGACTGGGGAGCCCTGTTTGGTATAGATATGCCCTTACCATCTGCTAGCACAGACTTGTAGAAGAGAGCTCATTTATGTCTTCAGCTGTATAGATTGAGGAGTGAAAATGTAGATGTTTTGAGTTCCTGCTGTATACTCAGAAGAGCTATAGAATTCCATGAAAACCTAGGTTTGTGCTCCAGGTAGTGTTTTTTAAGACACTCCTTTTTCATAGAGGTGTCGAGGTAAAACATGTTAATTATGAGAACAATAAAACACTTCCTTAGCTTGCAAAACAAGTTATTTGCGAATATGAAAGGAAGATATTTGGTAATTTACCTCTGGTGCAGGAGTGTGTACATATGCACATACATAACCGCGCACACACGGCAAAACCTAATGGGATTTTGTTGTTGGCTGTACCTGCGGCATGCAGAAGTTCCCAGGCCACAGCTGTAACCAGAGCCACAGCCAGATCCTTAACCTGCTAGGCCACCAGGGAACTCCCTTAATGGGATAATGGGATTTATAAAAACAGAACAAAAGCTGACCCTAAGGAAAGCTTCTAGAGCCTTGACTCTTGGGTAATTTGTGTGTTAAGTCCTGAAGGAGGGTGGTATCATGGAAAGACTAGAGGTGTTGATGTCAGTGAGGCTCAGAGTTTGGCAACACCACTTTTTTTTTCTTTTTGGCTGTGCCCATGGCATGCAAAAGTTCCTGGGCCAAGGATTTCATCTGTGCCACAGCTATAACCAGAGCCACAGCAAGGACAATCTGTGAGCCACAAGGAAACTCCAGCAACACCACTTTTGATTGTGTGGTTTGAGCAGCATAGGTCCCTAAGCATCAGTATTTCTTCCCTATTTTTGGTTTTATCTCCTAATCTACTTAAAATTTTGGTTAGTGGACATTTGTTCCTATTCAAAATGTCCATAAAACTTGGTCCATGTGGAAAGTCCCTTTAAATTTGGTCCAGTACAAAACATCCACGCCAACTGGTTTTGGACAGGACTGGATATCAAGGACTTTTTGGCAGAGACCAAATGTCCTGCAAGGGAAATCTCACTACCCCAGGAACACATTCCTCTTCCTTAGGGCCAGGCACCAGGTTTGGAGCCTTTTGTGCATTAATTCTCATCATTCTTACCAGAAAGATATTATTTCTATTTCCCAGATAAGATCAGGGAGTTGGAGAGGTTAAGTAATCCTGGTCTGGAGAGAAAGCATTGATTTCTGGCTATGGTTCTGCCATTTCACCAGCAAGTCATTTAATGACTCTGAGTCTGTGAGGTGTGACTTAAGAATTATAAATGAGACAACACATTTAAAGCATGGTTCCTGGTTCATAAGAGGTGTGAGTTTTCCTTGAAGAGAATGATAAAGTCAGAGACTTAAGATTGAAATTGAAATACAGTGTGGCAACATTGAAGAATTGTGCAGTTAGGGGAGTTCCCTGGAGGCTTAGTGGATTAAGGATCTGGTGTTGCCACTGCTATGGCTCCATTGATACTGTGGCACAGGTTCTGTCCCAGCTCTAGGAAATTTCCTCATGTTGCAGTCATGGCCAGAACAAAAAAAGAACTATACAATAAAGATTATCCCTTTATCTTTGGAGTAGTTTATTCCTTGGAAATTGTTCTAATAATTCAGGAGGAGAAGCAGCTATATGAACAAAGGTTTATTTACTCATCATTTAACAACCATTTATTCAGACCAAACTCTGTACCTTGTATGGTTAGGGTTGGGAACACAGGCCCTCTCTGGCACAAGGCGTGCTTATCTTAATCCACATTACTTGAGAGTGAGGAGTTAGAAGTGGACTAAGCATCCAGTATCGGGGGATAGGTAGACAACAGTGTGATATAGACATTAAAAATGATGATTTGGCAGTTCCCATTGTGGCTCAGTGGTTAACAGATCCGACTAGGAACCATGAGGTTGCAGATTCACTCCCTGGCCTCGCTCAGTGGGTTAAGGATCTGGCATTGCTGTGAGCTGTGGTGTAGGTCGCAGTCTTGGCTCGGATCCTGCGTGGCTGTGGCGTAGGCGGGCAGCTACAGCTTTGATTAGACCCCTAGCCTGGGAACCTCCATATGCCTTGGGAGCAGCCGTAGAAAAGACCAAAAAAAAAAAAAAAAAAGATTTTTGAAGAAACAATAATATTTGTGTTAGTTTAGGAAGTAAAATTAGATGCAAGTGAAAAAAATTAGACGCTCTAAAGGGTTCAACTAGCTTAAAAATTTATATTTGGAGAAAAACAAAGATAATATGTGAAAACGAAAATACTTTTATTTGTGTAATAGGATAATCAGCATTCTTTAGCCATGGAGTCATAATGGAAACTGCTCATAACTGGGGGAAATGATATTCTGTTCCACATCCATGAATGTTCATCTGTTCATTACCTTGTTTCTCTCCCCTAGGGCCATGTGAAACTTTCTGACTTTGGCCTTTGCACAGGACTGAAAAAAGCACATAGGACAGAATTTTATAGGAATCTGAACCACAGCCTCCCCAGTGATTTCAGTAAGTGATAACAGTGCCTTTAGCCTTATTATCCCTTAACTGGGCCTGGAAGAGCTATTCTCCTGGTAACCAAAACAGGCAGGATGGGTTAGGAGATTCTCACAGTTTGAGTCTTTAGAGAATCAAAATACCTCCCCAGGTTTGCCTGTGATTTGCACTATAAAGTTAAGGCAAGATGAAGTCTACCAAATGTGTTAAGGCAAGTGTCCAAAAGAGCTTTCTTTGGAGCTACCAAGAAACCTACAAGGGATAAAAATGGGGCAGACAAGCAAAAGTGGTGGAGGAAAAAGTCCCGAGTACAGCTGCAGGTTAGATTAATCCTTGGTGCTTCTTTCTGTCATGGGAGGAAGAAGTTCATGAGTTATTTTCACTCCAGCACTATCAAACCATTGAAACTGTAGTGGGGAGGCGGGGGGAAGAAACTACGTAGTTGGAGTTTCCGGCATGGTGCAGCTGAAATGAATCTGACTAGGAGCCGTGAGGTTGCAGGTTCAGTCCCTGGCCTTGCTCAGTAGGTTAAGGATCCATTGCCCTGAGCTGTGGTGTAGGTTTCAGAGGCGGCTCGGACCCTGTGTTACTGTGGCGTAGGCTGGCAGCTGTAGGTCCGGTCAACCACTAGCCTGGGAACCTCTATGCCGCGGGTATGGCTCTAAAAAAAGGCAAAAAAAAAGTAGTAAAATTACAATTTATCCTTGAGAAGCTTGTATCAAATAGTGTATTATATATTCAAAAGTCTCTAATTATGTAACAGATACTACTCTTGGAAATTTGATAGTAATCTTGTAAAGTTGTGAATTTTCTTTTTAATTTTTTAAAACTTTTTTGTCTTTCTAGGGCCACACCTGCAGCATATGGAGGTTCCCAGGCCTAGAGGTCGAATTGGAGCTACATCTGCCGGCCTACGCCACAGCCACGTGGGATCCAAGCCGAGTCTGCGACCTACGCCACAGCTCACAGCAACTCTGGATCCTTAACATACTGAGTGAGGCCAGGGATCGAACCTGCAACCTCATGGTTACTAGTGTGGTTCGTTAACCACTGAGCCACGACGGGAACTCCAAGTTGTGAATGTTTTTCGTTCCACTTTGGGAACCTTTGCTTCTGATGAGACTAAATTCCCTGTGATTCTGATTAAATTCCCTGTAATTCTGTTAAAGGCCTGTCTGTCTCCCCTCTGGCCATGTGATCCACATGGAGGTGCTGCTTACAACTCTTGTTGTATGATTCTTTGAGTTAATGCTGTAGAGCCTCCAATTTGCTGGGAAATGGAGTATCCAGAGATATTGATGTATGGGCAGAAAAGCAAGATCTGAGGGTCTCATGTAGCCTGGCTAGAGCCTAAAAAAATAGTGAACACTCCTGTCTGAACTTTGGTTTTTTTCGTCTGTTTTGTTTTGTTTTTGCTTTTCAGGGCCGAACCTGCGGCATAAGGAGATTCCCAGGCTAGGTATCGAATCTGAGCTACGTCTGTGACCTGCACCACAGCTCACAGCAGTGCTGGATACTTAACCCGCATCCTCATGGATGCTAATTGGATTTGTTAACCCCTGAGCCACGAGGGGAACTCCCTGTCCGAACTTTTTTTTTATTATTACTCAAATGAATTTATCACATCTGTAGTTGTATAATGATCATAACAATCCAATTTCATAGGATTTCCATCCCACAGCCCAAGCACATCCCCCCACCCCCCAAACTGTCTCCTCCGGAGACCATAAGTTTTTCGATGTCTGCGAGTCAGCATCTATTCTGCAAAGAAGTTCAGTCTGTCCTTTTTTCAGATTCCACATGTCGGTGAAAGCATTTGATGTTGGTGTCTCATTGTATGGCTGACTTCACTTAGCATGATAATTTCTAGGTCCATCCGTATTGCTAAAAATGCTGGTATTTCATTCTTTTTGATGGCTGAGTAATATTCCATTGTGTCTGTGTACCACATCTTCTTGATCCACTCCTCTTTTGATGGACATTTAGGTTGTTTCCATGTTTTGGCTGTTGCAAATAGTGCTGCGATGAACATCAGAGTGCATGTATTGTTGCAAGTTGTGGTTTTATCTAGATAGATGCCCAGGAGTGGGATTGCTCCCTGTCTGAACTTTGATTAGAACTTGTTTTCTCTGCTTTTAGCTTTTCAGAACATGAATTCCAAAAGGAAAGCAGAAACCTGGAAAAGAAATAGACGTCAGCTAGTAAGTAATATTTGTGACTTCTTAAATGCTGCAAACCAAGTATGAAAAAGGTTAAAAATACGCATGTGTATTTGCATTTGATAAGTGTTTGCAGCTTATCTATTCCTTGTTTTAAATTATCTTGCTAGAGCACTGTAATAATGTTGGTAGCAGCAAAAGAGACCTTTTTAAAAAAAATTTTTTTTGGAGTTCCCGTCGTGGCGCAGTGGTTAACGAATCCGACTAGGAACCATGAGGTGGCGGGTTCGGTCCCTGCCCTTGCTCAGTGGGTTAACGATCCGGCGTTGCCGTGAGCTGTGGTGTAGGTTGCAGACGCGGCTCGGATACCACGTTGCTGTGGCTCTGGCGTAGGCCGGTGGCTACAGCTCCGATTCAACCCCTAGCCTGGGAACCTCCATATGCCACGGGAGCGGCCCAAGAAATAGCAACAACAACAACAAAAGACAAAAAAAAAATTTTTAATGGCCATAACCATGGCATATGGAAGTTTCTGGGGCAGGGATTGAGTCTGAGCTGCAGCTTCAACCTACGCTGCACCTACAGCAATGCCGGATCCTTTAACCCTCACATTGAGCCAGGGATTGAACCCGTGCCTCTGCAGTGACCTGAGCCACTGCAGTTGGATTCTTAATCCACTGCACTGCAGTGGGAACTCCCAAAAGTGATCTTTTGAAGGGGGACAGATAATATGAGGTTGTTTGGTTGGGACATTTTCAGTGAATGACCTCGTTTTGACCTTTTACATTGGTGACAACCCTGTTCCTTCCTGTTTCATTTTTTCCTTATTTTTATGGTGATAGAGTGGTTTTATGGTGATAAAGTGGTTATATTTAAGTTCTCTCAAAGTGAAACTAAGTACAAATACCTAATCAGAGCTTTAAGGCAGTAGTTCTCAAACATAGAAAAGTTTGATTTATTTAGTTAAGGCTCCTTAAATTCACCTGCCCCACCCTTTCCTACTTTATGTTGGAAAAAAGGACTTGGTGATAAAAATTGGAGAGAAATTTAAGAGAAATGCTTACTTTACTAGTATTTGCATACATGCATATAAAATTATGCTCCAGCTTAAAAAAATAAGAAACATTACTGCATTTATCTTGGTAGTATTTTGGAATTCATTTAAATAGTACACATTCGGAGTTCCTGTCGTGCTCAGTGGTTAACGAATCTGACTAGGAACCATGAGGTCGCAGGTTCGATCTCTGGCCTTGCTCAGTGGGTTAAGGATCCGGCGTTGCCGTGAGCTGTGGTGTAGGTCACAGATGTGGCTCGGATCTGGCGTTGCTGTGGCTCTGGCGAAGGCTGGTGGCTACAGCTCCGATTGGACCCCTAGCCTTGGAACCTCCATATGCTGTGGGAGCGGCCCAAGAAATGGCAAAAAAGACAAAAAAAAAAAAAAGTAGTACGCATTCACTAGTGACATAATTGCTGTCTAGGCAAACTTTTATTCTGACTCTTTGGTTCATATTTAAAGCGCAATGCAACATGTCCCAATGTCTAGTTATTAAAAGATTGCTGACTATATATGATAGAAATGTGTACTCCTACATACTTAGGCTTTGTTGGAAACCCATAGCAAAGTGGAAATGGTAAAGTTAAACTAACAGTTGGCCGCAAGAAAAGCAGAGATGGAAAACGATGATTAACCTGGAATGATGCTCATGCATGTGTATTATCTAGAAATGGTGGCACTTTCTGTAGATTGATAAGTAGTGTTGTAACTTGGCAGGTTTTGCCAAACTTTATAATTTGGCTAGACTTCTTAGTAAAATACTGAATTAGGGTTTTCTATAGTATCTTTAATAACTCATTTAGTAGGTTACTAGTAAGTAGCTCTTAGTCGTATGTAAAAGTGGAAGCCTGTAGGATTAAGAAAGAATCAAAGAAAAGGCTTGTATTTTTTTTTAATTTATTTGAGGCCCACCAGTGGGCCTCAGTGTCATGCTTTGAATATTGTGATTTTTATGTTAAACCTGGGCTGTAGAAGAGGCATGAACTCAAACCAAACACTTTTGGAGATATAGTAATTGAAATTAATCTTTGATATCTTTTTCTAACATTAACCTGAGGATACTTAAGTTTGGTAGGGCTAGTCACATCATGCTCTTTTTTTTTTTTTTGTCTTTTGTCTTTTGTCTTGTTGTTGTTGTTGCTATTTCTTGGGCCGCTCCCACGGCATATGGAGGTTCCCAGGCTAGGGGTCGAATCGGAGCTGTAGCCACCGGCCTACGCCAGAGCCACAGCAACGCGGGATCCGAGCCGAGTCTGCAACCTACACCACAGCTCACGGCAACGCCGGATCGTTAACCCACTGAGCAAGGGCAGGGACCGAACCCGCCACCTCATGGTTCCTAGTCGTATTCGTTAACCACTGCGCCACGACGGGAACTCCATGCTCTTTTTTTGTATTAGGAACTCTGATATTCTTTAAATATCTAAATTTTTTATGTGGTTGAAATAGTTTGCATCACTTGTTGAAGATTAGGGAATGTCCAGCACAAGTTTGGTCAGATGCCTCTATTAAGTCTCTACAGAGCAGTAGATCTTAACCTTGGCTGCACACCAGAATCACCTGGGGACCTTCAGAATATACTGATATCTGGGTCCTACCCTCTGAGATTCTGATGGAGTTGATTTGGGTGTATAGTCTGGGTACCTGATTTTTAAAAAGAGCCCTGAGTGATACCACTGGGCAGTGAAAATTGAGACCCTTTACTGAAGAGACTATTTCTTAAGTAGTAGCTCCTGCCTTACTGGGAAACCATAGTCATCTGTGCTTTGGAAGGTAACAAAGGGTAAGGAATCTTCTGTGATTAGAATTTTTTTTTTTTTTTTTTTGGTGAAGCAAGTCAAGATTTAACCTTTAGCCACTTTCATTTTGGGGGAAATTAAGCTTAAATACCTTTAATTAGCTTTGTACTCTGAGATGCTTTATGCCCTTTGACACACTTAGGAGTCATGTCAAACTTACTGGGAACCACTTATAGTTCTCTAAGGAAGGAGATTCCACAATTTCTTTTTTTTCCTTAACTCCTCCAACCCTCTCCCAAACTTTCACATATTTTAATGTATTTCAACTCCTGATATGAACACTTCCAGTTTTTTATATATTTTTTTAACACTCCTGGCTTCATACATACCTTGTCCTTCCTTTTTTTTCTTTTTTGTTTTTTAGGGCTCCACCTACGGCATATGGAGGTTCCCAGGCTAGGGGTCACTGGCCTATGCCAGAGCCACAGCAACTTGGAATCCAAGCCGCCTCTGTAACCTACACCACAGCTCATAGCAATGCTGGATCCTTAACCCACCGAACGAGGCCAGGGATCGAACCCTTATCCTCATGGATACTAGTCAGATTCACTTCTGCTGAGTCACGACGGGAGCTCCCATAATTTCCATGTTTGGAGTTAAATGTCCTTTAATATTTAAAATGTTGTTTTCAGTCTGTATAAACTTAGGTTCTCATGCTGTGATTAGGTTGTTGCCTCTTTATTCCATTTACAGTAGAAATGGGGAGGTATTAAGGTCATCTTCATATTAACCCTGTGCTTTTGATCTTCTGTAAGTGCTTCCATTCAACTGGTATCAAGTGATAGGTTAATATTTGTTAATGCTTAATATAAATTTACTGCTCTAGGTTAAGCCTAACATATGTAATTGTTCATCCAGCCTGTTACTCTCCAGCCCATTGAGAATCACTGGAAAAAAGTGGAGGCTTAAGCTTCATGTTTGGCTGCATAAATCCTCTTTTAATATTTGAAGTACCAGTGTGGTCCTGGGTAATGCTTAGGCTCCAGTCACTGATTAGCAAATAAGTATGAGTCAAATTTAAGTTATTAAGCCACAGAGGTAAAAGATGAAGTACATCTAGGCATCAAATCTTGTTGTGGCGCAGCGGAAACAAATCCGACTAGGAACCATGATATTGTATGTTTGGTGCCTGGCCTTGCTTAGTGGGTTAAGGATCTGGCGTTGCCATGAGCTATGGTGTAGATGGCAGACGAGGCTCGGATCTGGCGTTGCTGTGGCTGTGGTGTAGGCTGGCAGCTACAGCTCTGATTTGACCCCAGCATGGGAACTTCCATTGGCCACAGGTGCAGCCCTAAAAAGCAAACAAAACAAAACAAAAAAAAACCTTTTGTGTTTATTTTTTTTAGTATAGAATTTACAGAAGTGATTAAGTAGGAAATTAATTGCTTTATTTCTCCTAAAATTCTAAGTGAAATCATAAATTGGAATACATCATGTGTTTGAAATGACTATTAACAAGCAACAAAACTCATGTAGAGCACAGCTCTAATTGACACTGTGAACACCAGGCAACAAAAGGAAAAACAAGGGTACAGGTTTTTGAGGTATTAGAGCTTGAAGTTGGGAGGACACCCCACTATGGAAAACAGAGGTGTGGGAAGAGGGCAGCCCCTGGATTACCTGTACCTACCTGTGCTAAAGTGAGAGTGAGCTCCCAAGGCAGGACTCTGACTCCAGGTGAGAACATTACCTTCACAGGTTTGAGTCTGCTGTTGTCCACATTCTGTAACCAAGAATTTTTTTTACACATTACTATCTCAAAGAAATTTTGGATTTTGTTGGATTTATTCGTTTATTTGTTTGTTTGTGGCAATAGGTCTCTGGTTTTATAATAGAAATCTTTGAATATCTAAGATTTACGTAACATTCTGTTTTGCTGGTATATGTTTAGTCTCAGTTGGAGGGTATCTGTAGTTCCTTAACTTTCATAATTAGAATGAAAATATTTGTGCTTCTTGGGGAGGTCCCAATCCATGTTTCAGACTTTAAAGCTTTAATTTTCTTTTTAGGGCTGCACCTTGGCATATGGAGGTTCCCAGGCTAGGGGTTGAATCAGAGCTGTAGCCACACCGTAGCAATGCCAGATCCAAGCTGTGTCTGCGATCTACACAACAGCTCACAGCAATGCCGTATCCTTAACCCTCTGAGCAAGGCCAGGGATTGAACCTGTGTCCTCATGGATACTAGTCAGATTGGTTTCCATTGAGCCACGATGGGAACTCCTTAAAGCTTTAAAAACACAACACCTGGCACTTATGTTATTTAATACATGCATTTAAAAGGAAATGATGTACATTTATCCATATGGAAAAAATTGACTTCTACCTTATTCAAAAAAATAAATAGTAGATGGAAAATTAAATTTTAAAAAATTTAGAGGAAAATACAGGGCAATATCTTTATGACCTCAAAGTAAGGAAGGGTTTCTTAAATAACATACAAGAAGTACAAATCATGAAGGAATGCTTGATGTATTTTACTACTTTAAAGAAAAAAACTTCTGTATATTGAAAGATATACGCACATGAAAAGACAAGCCACATGGTCCAACTGCTTTGGAATTATCTTACAGTTCACGTGCATACCCAGCAATTCTGCCCCTAGTCAGATGTCCTGGAGAAACGCTTGCACCTCTGAACCAGGAGGCATGTGTAAGAATGTTTATTACATTTTCATAATAGCAAAAAACTGGAAATAACCCTGTGTCCATCGACAGGAAAATGGTTATATTCTGGTATAGAATATAATATACAGCAGTGAAAATAACTGAACATGCCCTGATATAAAATAATCGAGACATCATGGATCAATTTTAGAAACAAAATATTGAGAGAAAAAATCAAATTGCAGGAGACAGCAGGTCGAATGATAGTATTTTTACAAAGCTCAAAAACAAGACTAAGGTCTCAGTTTGAGAGACACGTGGCAAAATTAAATTTCTTTTTAAAAGAGGAATGATAAATAGCAAATTGAGCATCGGGGTTAGGAGGTGAGACAGGAGGACAGGCTGGGAGGTACACGGTTAGCTCCAATAATATCACTGATATGTATGTTGGTTCTTTATTTGGACTCATGGGTACTCATTGTGCTTCATAATTTAGCAATTAATGCCTTTTTTGGTATGTAACAAATATTTTAAAAAATCATACTAAAAATGATAAGCCTCAGTCTGGGAGAAGATGTTTGCAATATGTAGAACTATAAAGGATTAATGTCCTGAATCAGGATTCATTCCTTGGATTTGTAAAGAATTCCTTTGAATCAATAAGAACTGAAAAAGAAAAAAAAAGTGGTCAAAAGATCTGAACAAGTAATTCACAGAAAAAAAGCTGAATGGCTAATAACATGCATATACACTCAACCTTTCCAGAAAGGTAAATGCACATTAAAACAGTGAGATTCTTTTTCATATTCATCAGATTGGTAAAAATTTTAAAGAGTCTGACAAAATGAAATGTTGGTGATTATGGAGAACCCAGAACTCATCCCTCCTGAACCAGTTTAAATAGGTGTTCCCACCTTGGAGGACACCTGGAAGGTGTCCGATTAAGTTGAAGACGTTCAGAAGGCAAGACCCAGCCATGCTGCTTGTAGCACATCCTCTTGAGAAGTTCTCACACCAGTACCTAGGAGCTGTTACAAGAAGGTTTATTCAGGTGTTACTCCTTATGTGAAACACTGGCAACAAATGTCCATTACAGAGAATGGGTACAAAAACTTTGTGATATTTGTATAATCGAGTAGCTTACAGCAGTGAAATGAGGTGAGCTAGAGCTACATGAATAAATCTCAAAATCATAATGTGAAATAAAAAAAGCAAGTTGTAGCATTGCAGAATAATGCAGTACAGTATGCAACCCTTTATTAAAAGTTGAAATATACAAGAAATAATACTTCATTTATCCATATAAGCATAGCACAGCAACATCAGAGTAGTTATGACTTCATTGGGAAGGAAGGGATTCTATACTTTCATTTCTTTTAACAAGACAAATGTCCTGAGACAAATATTGCAGATATTAACTTCTCTTTAATACAGATAATGGGTATTGATTGTGCCTTTTTTTTCTGTATGTTTGCAGTGTTTCATAATAAATATTTTAAAAAGTCAACACAGCTGTAGCTTTTGATTTTGAAAGTTACGTAGTATGGAAAGCCTTAGATTAGAGCCTTCTATGTAATAAGCCCTCAGATGCTGAGCACAGGAAGGCTTTGACTGTACTTCCTAGTATTGCAGTACTAGTACTTCCTGGTATGTGAGAGATTACTCGAATTTAGAAAATACTCCTCTAAGAACTATTTATTTAAATGTTTCGGTTTGGTAAGTAGACATTTATAAACCTTTGACTAATAGGTTATAACTTTGTCTTTTGGTAATAGTTTCCCTTTATGATTTTCCAAATTAAAAAATACATGCAGTAGAAAGAGGAATGGTTTGGAACAAGATATATTTAATTCCCAAACTGGGCTCTGCCACTCTAGGTGGTGCTCGTAGCCTTTGGTCTCTAGAAGAGAACTCTGGGCACCCTCCCACCTGCTGGGCCTCCCTGACGTGTGGTACGTGTTTCAGGCCTTCTCCACGGTAGGCACTCCTGACTACATTGCTCCCGAGGTGTTCATGCAGACCGGGTACAACAAGCTCTGTGACTGGTGGTCGCTTGGGGTGATCATGTATGAGATGCTCATCGGTAAGTGCGTGCTCTCGGAGGACTTCCTGTGCAGCAGGGAAAGAGTCCAGTGTTGGTAATAGACTGTTTCAGTTGGTCATCTAAGTGAGCCCTCCCCTCCCCGTGTTGCAAAGTGGAGTTTCCTAGGTGGAACACTCTGGGCCATCAACTGACTCATCTGTCTTCTGGCCCCCTGGCCCCGTGGTTGCTTTGCTGATCATTCATCATGTTTTTCTTCTACTTTTTCATCCTCCATCTAGCAGCTCTTTCACTCCCTGGCATTTTTTGAACACCCACTGTATACAGAGAGCCTTGACTGGGCAGTGTCTCAGGCACTCTTCTTATTTGCTGTCCCCTCTCTTTCAAAGCCTTCAAGGCATGGAGCCCTCTGACCTCTCCCCTCCTGTTTGGGTGGAGTGTCTGTGTTTAGGGGGCGTGTCTGTGGGGGCAGCCTCATGCCCAAATGCTAGCAGAGCACGTGTGTCCGACCCATGTGGCATGTCTGGCCGTGCATCTTTGTGAGCACAGGGAGGATGCCCGTGCTGGCCAGTGTGGTCTGTGTGCAGCACAGGGGGAATGACTCTCCTCTTACCTCTAAGTTCTCAAAGAGAGGATGGTGGTCACTTTTAAAAGTGATGCTTTTTTCTTACTCAACTGGTTGGGCCCTCTGCCTGTATAAGGATGTTCCTAGGATGGGGTCATTGCTGAATGATGTTTCATTCTTTGGGCACAGTGAGTCCATCTGCAACCTATTATGTCCTTGCTGGCTCCAGCTGCTAGCTGGCTCCCTAAAGGTACCAGAAGCACAACTTGACTTTGGGTTTAGGGAAAAAGAAAAATGAGTTTAGATATTTTCTGGGATGAGTAGAAATCCTGGCCCTGTCATGTGGGGAAGAGCATAGAGGAGCATTAAAGAGATAGAAAATTGTATTAAGGAGAATAATCTCAGTCAGATTCAAAGTTCTGGGATGTAAAAGCTGTGAAGTTCCTTTTTTATTACAGGCTACCCACCTTTCTGTTCTGAGACCCCTCAAGAGACGTATAAGAAGGTGATGAACTGGAAAGAAACTTTGACTTTTCCTCCAGAAGTTCCTATTTCTGAGAAAGCCAAGGATCTAATTTTGAGGTATCAGAGAACATTTCCCCTGCCCCCTGCCCTGTCTTTTTTTGACAGGAGTGAATCCATTTTTTAAAAAATTTTCATTGTTGCCTGGATCTGCCCCCTGCTTCCTCCCATTTCTTTCTTTTTTGAAGCGACTACTTGAGGTAACGCTGAAAGGCCTGTCTTTTCCAGATTCTGCTGTGAATGGGAACATAGAATTGGAGCCCCTGGAGTTGAGGAAATCAAAAGTAATCCTTTTTTTGAAGGTGTTGACTGGGAACATATCAGGTATATCCATATAAAAGCTTTTAGGATAATTTCAGAAAGCGTTTGGTTTGTTTAATGCTAATTCAGAAGAACCCTTACTGGCAAGCCGAGGATGGGAAGAGAGAGCCTCTTAGAAACTCCGGTTCGATCACTGTGAGGATTGGGAGTCAGAGCTTCCTGTGGGCCATGTGCCACAGGAGATACGGTGAAGCCAGCCATCTTTCCCAAGTGAAGGCAGCTTTGGATTCCACAGTTGCGTTTGCTGTTCCCCAGAACATGTCCACCTCTAGTGTCATGTTTTGGATTCCACAGCGGAGGACCACCTACCCAGAACATGGCCCACCTTGCCCATAGGGTAGGCTCTGTCACTGGGAGATAGAGAAGGAAAAAGGACTGGAGAAGGACAGGTTGGGCGGTGGTGAAGGGGTCTGAAATTGTCAAGGGGGGTGGTTGTAGAGGGCTGCCCCCGTACCACCCAGACCAAACAGAAGACAAAGTTGTCATCTTTTTCATAGCGCTCTTGTTTGCATGCTTGCGGTTTTTACCTTTTGCCATCCTTGTGCATTTTTAGCCACTCTGCTTGTTGGCACTTCTGCCCTACATGAAGGGACACTGAGAGGTTCCGTTTCCCTTTCAGCAGACAGGGCAGGCTGTTGGGGGAGTGCACTAACTTTGGATTTTAATTTCTTTTCTCCATATTTTTCTGGTCTTTCTTCCTAGCTATGAATAATTACTTGTATTTTTCATCGTGATTTTGTTTGGATATAATCAGCTGCTGTGGTTGGTCAGTGGTCATAAGCTTTTCAGAGAAAATAAATGCTGCCTGCATGGAAAGTCCTCCCATGTCAGACCAGGGGTCTGTTAGTTGTGATCCATGTGATTACAAATTGTAGTAATTTTGGCATGTCTGTTCTTGGCAGAGAGAGACCTGCTGCAATATCTATTGAAATCAAAAGCATTGATGATACCTCAAATTTCGATGAGTTTCCAGAATCTGATATTCTTAAGCCAACAGGTAATATACTGCCACTGCTTCCTGCTGCTTATAAGTGCATCACTTTCCCCGAACTTTGGGGTGATGTTTACAAATCAGGATAGAGAGCATGGAGAGGAACTTTGTAAGTATTTTTCCAGTGTTAATGCTGGCCTGCAGTGAGATGGTGTTGAATGACAAGTGAGTACAGACACCCACGTTTAGACTGCTCAACCAGGTGGTGAATCACAAAGATTTTCTCTTTTGTGGTTATTTATTAAATTTAAGGTTAGGTAACCTGAAATGACAGAAATGGGAAAATAAAACTTTTAAAATATTGTGGAAAAATATGAAGGTGAAAAAACATAGGCATGCAAATGCAGAAAATATGCAGAGTGAAAAATAACCTTTAACAGAAGCTGTGGTATGTCCTCGAGAATTTCATGTCTTCAGCACTGAGTAGTCCTGCGGGGTGAGGCAGTGAATCCACTCTCATATCTGTTTCTTTCTCAGTGGCAGCAAGTAATCACCCTGAGACTGACTACAAGAACAAAGATTGGGTCTTCATCAATTACACATACAAGCGCTTTGAGGGCCTGACTGCGCGGGGAGCAATACCTTCCTACATGAAAGCAGCAAAATAGCTTCCTTGAAATGGAATCCTCAATAGAGCAGAGTTCTCTGTACACTGTCACAGTTTCCTTCTCACATACTCTTGAAAGAGCTTCCAAGAAGTCAGTGGGACCTACCAGTGTGTCGTGGTAAACTCTCCTGAAGTGTGCCAGTAAGTGGATTCTCTTCCATAATGCCTCTGATGACCTGTAGACAGACAATTGTGTCTACTCCATCAGCCATAAACAACTATTCTGCTTCTTTGAAGCATCATGAGCCAATTTGAAGACTTCACTTTGCCTAAGTTCATCAGAATGAAGGGAGAAAACAGCCATCATTCAACATTATTGAGATTGTAATATACTTATCAAATATCAGCCAATTCCTGTGATTTTGTGACCTGCTTTCTGCCAAGCCCACCAAGTATTTTTTTTTTTTTCTTTACAGCTGAAAGTTCCATAGTATTAAGGAAATAAAGCAATGAAGAGAGCTTTGGCAGCCAGCATTCTGGCTAAAGGAAATGGTCCACCATCCTCGGAGTGGGTGGTGATGGTAGTTTCTCCCCAAACCTCAGCCTTTGGGCAAGCGGCTTTTTATAGCCTCCATTCATGGTGCACTTTATTTATGGTACTAGGTTAAAGACCCTCAGTCCATTTTGATTTATCTCCCGTGCATCTGAAGCACTCATGCTTCTTTCCTGAGTGTTGATGGGGGGCTACCAGCTTGATCTGCTGTTGCTCTTAGAAGGCCCAGAAAGCCACTGGGCATTGCCAAGGAGTCCCGGATCATGTGGAAAACCCTCACTTTTTCTTCAGGACTGTATCAAAAAATTCCTTTGATGGATGTTGCCGTGGACCAGCAATACCCACAAGTGCTGCCAACAGGATCTCGGTTTGTTCCTAGGAACACAGCAAGGAGAGCCCAGGCAGAAGCAGGAAGCCTAGAACCCCCTTGGCTAAGATGCTGCTCCTGCTCTGTCTCTGGAACCTTCTTGCAAGTAGAGACGGAACCAGCCCAATACAAACTGCAGAGCCAGCCTACAAATCTTGTAAAGTTCACTCCTCAATCTTTGGTGCAACCATATTTGTATTCTTTCTTGATATTTCTTCTCTCCCAACTTTAAGTAACCATTTTGCCTTGGAATCATGATTAGAACATTTTCCTTTGCAGATGCCTTCCTCGGGGATGGTCCTCTCCACCCTAAAGGGTCACCTGCAGGCCTGGCTGTTCAGGCCTCTCTGCTGTGGTGCTCTCTCATGAGAGACTCTCTGAATTTTAGCACAAAGTGCCTTTTCTTTCACAGCTGTCACCGCCTTTAGAGGACTTTTGCTGCATCAGAAAAATGTGGAGGCTCCATATTAATGCATTATTACTTTTAAAATTTTTGATTATTCTTAAAGCATCATTTGCACCTGTGTGGTAACTTTGCCTGTTGCAGAGTGTCATGGCCAAGCTACAACTGGGAAACTGCTTTCTGCCAGTCTTGAGGTTGGTAATATCTGCTATGAAAGAAAAGTATGTCCTAGCTTTGCCATTCAGGAAAAAAAAAATGGAATATCAAAGTTATAGTAGTAAGTGAAACTGCTTTGGGTTTTAATGTTTTAGAGGAAGAAAAAAGAATATTAGGGAAATAGTGACTCTGGATGAGGGTAATGTGTTTGCCCCTTATTTCATTCATGGTTTGCTAGTGAAAAGGAAGTGAGGTTCTCTTGTGTAACTTTGTAGTTTCTTTGAATTACCAAATAGTTGGGCTCTTGACCCCCATGTGTTTTGCAAGAGTGTGTGGTAAGCATGGGTGAAGAGAAGCAACAGGAGGGTGATAGTCTGTGTGTTGGGAAGTGGCAGGGGGTAATTTGTTTTAGGGGAAAATGCCCACATCTTAACTTTTAAACTTCTGAATAAACTGCGTGAAAACAGTATAAATCTGTGATGTGTTTTAAGGCAAATGTGATTTGTAATTCAAAGAGGCAAAGCGCTGGTGGCTTCTTCTTACCCCCTTGGTCTGCAAACCATTGGACTACTGAACCCCGCCTTGAGGTGTTTTACTGTCTCAGGGGAGGTAGGACCTGCTTTTCCGTTCCCGAGAAAAGTCGTCAGAGTTGGAGTGCATGTAAAGAGATTGTCTTCTGCCCCACACCTGTGTTCCGTCCCCGGCTGCGTTACGGGCAGCGGGCAGTGAGTGCATAAGGCCAAGGGGGACCTGCTTATGAAAGTGTTGTCAACAGGTGGCCCCTTTATACAACCGTTTGTAGCCCAGCCCACCCCACCTCTTTTTTTTTTTTTTTTTTTTTGCTTCCAGCCCAGGGTTGACCAGGAATCTCACAAGCTCCCAAGATGAGACTTCTCAGCTCCCTGCTGAGGAGTCCCATTGGGTCCCACTTCCTAGCGCCTTCTCTGGGTCTGGGGAAGGTGCCTTGGGCAAAGCCCAGCCAGCGTGGGAACTTCGGGCAGAGGGAGGCTAAATCCAGCCGGACAGAATGAGTTGTCTTTCCAAGGCTCTTGAGTTTGAAGAAGCATGTTCGGAACCACTGGCTCAGTGTTGGTCCTGTTCACAGATAATTCTGTGCCCTGTCTCTTAGGATGAGTAAGAAAATAATAGGACTTTAACTGAACTACATGCTAAAATGAAACTGAATAGTGATGTCTTTCAGTCTCTTTTTAATTCAGGAATATATCAGAATTTTCATTACTTTGAAAAGTAGGGGAGAAGTTCCCACTGTGGCGCAATGGGATCTGTAGCGTCTCTGGATCACCAGGACACAGGTTTGATCCCAGCCCGGAGCAGTGGTTAAGAATCCGGTGTTGCCACAGCTGTGGCATCGGTTGCAACTGAGGCTCGGATCTGATCCCTGGCCCGGGAGCTCCATAAGCTGCAGGGTGGCCAAAAAAGGAAAAAAAAAAAAGTCAGAGGGGAATTCCTTTGGGATTAACATTCAGGCTCAGAATAGCAGATTGCTAATTTGAACACTTCTTCTAATATAGCATAATAGGAATCCTTAGCCATTGATTACTGATACTTTATCTCTGAGTCATTTCCTTTGGAAGTTTATTTCCTGGATCACCTTCTGTTACTCTCCTGGGCCTCCGGTGGAACCCAAATTGTGTTTTTAATTGAATGCAAAGGGATTCAGTGAATGATATTTTCCTTTCCTAGGTGGCATACATGTCCCTGGAATGATCTATAAAGGCCAACACTTGTGGATTAAAATAAGCCTCCACAATGCTTTTCAGGCATATTTTCAGAAAAAACTATCTTGCCCATATTATACTTAAGCATCAAAAAAACACAGAGCTCAAGCCCAGGTGCTCTGGGTGCAGCAGGGAGCCCACTGTGGTTTCTGAACCACAGATGAGTTTGGGGAGAGAATTCCCAGCCACCAAGTTGGCTGAAGAGTATTGGAGCATCGCCTCTAGTTATTAGTGTTGATGTAACAGTACTTGTTCAGCCAACCCTGAGTTGTTTCTAAGCAGGAGTGATTTGGCAGAGGGATCAGTGAGTGGCCCTGTGGTGTGATAGAAGTGTGGAGCTTGGGAGTATTTTATCTTGAAGAGCACTCTCCAGTCACTTTTTTTTTTTTTTTGCTTTTTAGGGCCATGCTCATGACACACAGAAGTTCCCAGGCTAGGGGTTGAATTGCAGCTGCAGCCGCTGGCCTACACCACAGTAATGCTGGTTCCGAGGCTCATTTGCAACTTACACCATAGCTCACGGCAGCGCCAAATTCTTTAACCCACTGAGTGAGGCCAGGAATCGAACTGGTATCTTCATAGATTCTAGTCAGATTTGTTTTTGCTGAGCCACAGCGGGAACTCCCCAGCTGTTGTTTTTGTGGTGAGATCTTCAAAATGACCAGCCTACCTAGATCCCCTTCCCAGAATTCTGATCCCTCCCCAGAACTCTAAATCCCATGTAGCCAAGTGCCTATTAGAAATTACCATCTGCAGAGTTCCCCTAGTGGCGCAGTGGTTAACGAAACTGACTAGGAACCATGAGGTTGCAGGTTTGATCCCTGGCCTCACTCAGTGGGTTAAGGATCTGGCGTTGCTGTGAGCGGCAGTGTAGGCTCCAGGTGTGCCTTGGATCCTGTGTTGCTGTGGTGTAGGCTGGCAGCTGCGGCTCCAATTCAGCCACTAGCCTGGGACCCTCCGTATGCCATGGGTGCAGCCCTAAAAAAGAAAAAACAGAAATTGCCACCTGGAAGGCTTAAGAGGTGCCGACTAAAGGTGCCTCTTTAGGGAGATCATCTTGCCTCCACAACCTCTTTTCTGGCTTATTCTACCTGCCAGCCCGAGCAGGAAATTCCCTGCAGGACTCCCGTTAGTCAACTCGAACAACTCTGGGCATGGCCTTCCATCCTACCAGTGCCTTCATCATCCCTCACCAAATCCATTGCCACCTTGGTCCTCCCTGCCGCCAAAGGAAGTCTAAATTTCAAGTGTGATGTCCTCTGCATAAAACCCTTACGGCTCCTCCTTTGTCTGAGGTACAGGAGTACTTCCTTACTATGAACTCATCTCCGCTTCCTCCCAGCCTCTTCCCTGATGACAATAAGGCACTATTTCACCTTTGCTTATGAGTTGACTTGGCCTGGAATACCCCTCCCCTTATTTATGGATCTAGGACAACTAGTGTTTGTCATTCACAACTTGGTTCATGTGTTATAGAATCCTCTATGCCTCACAGTAAAAACTGGCCACTCCATCCTGTGGGGTTTCTGGAGCAAACTGGACTATTCGGTGTCTATGAAGTTACAAAAGCCCTCTGAAAGGAGGAACTGTGTCCCAGTCAGCATGCCCTGTGACCAAGCAGTGCCTGGCACTGAACATACTCAATAGGCTATGTCTTCAGAGCATATTCTTTTTTATTTTTTAAATTATGTTTGATTTACAATGTTCTGTCAATTCCTGCTGTATAGCAAAGTGACCTGGTTATAATATATATACATTTTTTCTCACATTATCGTCCATCATATTCCATTACAAGTTCCCTGTGCTATACAGCAGGATCTCATTGCTTACCCACTCTAAATGCAAGTTTGCATCTACTAACCTCAGACTCCCAGTTCATCTCACTCCCTCCCCTTCCCCTTTGGCAATCACAAGTCTGTTCTCCATGTCCATGAGTTTGTTTCTTTTCTGTA
Organism: Phacochoerus africanus; assembly: GCF_016906955.1. Classification (NCBI taxonomy): domain Eukaryota; kingdom Metazoa; phylum Chordata; class Mammalia; order Artiodactyla; family Suidae; genus Phacochoerus; species Phacochoerus africanus. Next base: position 33,420,740 of record NC_062552.1, on the reverse strand, counting down.
GATAGGTTCATTTTGTGCCGTATGTTATTTTTTTAATGATTTTTATTTTTTCCATTATAGCTTGTTTACAGTGTCCTGTTAATTTTATACTGTACAGCAAGGTGACCCAGTCACATATACATATATACATTCTTTTTTTTCTCACATTATCATGCTCCATCATGAGTGACTAGATATAGTTCCCAGTGCTACACAGCAGGATCTCATTGCTTATCCATTCCAAAGGCAATAGTTTGCATTAACCCCAAATTCCCAGTCCATCCCACTCCCTCCCTCTCCCCCTTAGCAACCAGAAGTCTGTTCTCCATGTCCATGAGTTTCTTTTCTGTTGAAAGGTTCATTTGTGCCGTATATTAGATTCCAGATATAAGTGATATCATATGGTATTTGTCTTTCTCTTTTTGACTCACTTCACTTAGTATGGGAGTCTCTAGTTCCATCCCTGTTGCTGCAAATGGCATTATTTTGTTCTTTTTTATGGCTGAGTAGTATTCCATTGTGTATATGAACCACATCTTCTTAATCCATTCGTCTGTTGATGGACCTTTGGGTTGTTTCCACATCTTGGCTATTGTGAATAGTGCTGCAGTGAACACAGGGATGCATGTATCTCTTTCAATGAAAGCTTTGTCTGGGTATATGTCCAGGAGTGGGACTGGATCATATGGTAGTTTTATATTTAGTTTTCTGAGGTACCTCTATACTGTTTTCCATAGTGGTTGTACCAATTTACATTCCCACCAACAGTGTAGGAGGGTTCCCTTTTCTCCACACCCTCTCTAGCATTTGTTACTTTTGGACTTATTAATGATGGCCATTCTGACTGGTGTGAGGTGGCACTTCATTGTAGTTTTGATTTGCATTTCTCTGATAATTAGTGATGTTGAACATTTTTCCATTTGCCTGTTTGCCATCTGTATGTCTTCTTTGAAGAAATGTCTATTCAGGTCTTCTGCCCATTTTCGATTGGGTCATTGGTTTTTTTGTTGTTGAGTTGTATGAGTTGTTTGTATATTTTGGAGATCATGCCCTTGTTGTTTGCATCATTTTGAAACTATTTTCTCCCATTCCGTAGGTTGTCTTTTTTTTTTTTTTTGTATAGTTTCCTTTGCTGTGCAAAAGCTTTTAAGTTTGATTAGTTTCCATTGGTTTATTTTTGCTTTTATTTCTTTTGCTTTGGGAGAAAACATTTGTATAGTTGATGCATAGAGAATGTTTTGCCTAGGTTCCCTTCTAGGGATTTAACAGTGTCTTGTGTTATGTTTAAGTCTTTAAGCCATTTTGGGTTTATTTTTTATGCATAGTGTGAGGATGTGTTCTAGTTTCATTAATTTACACGCAGGAACTCCTTGATTTTTTTTTTTTTTTGTCTTCTTAGGGCTGTACTTATGACATATGGAGGTTCCCAGTCTAGGGGTTGAATCAGAGCTATAGCCGCTGGTCTACACCATGTCGACAGCAGCACAGGATCTGAGCCATGTCTGTGACCTACACCACAGTTCATGGCAATGCCAGATCCTTAACTCACTGAGCGGGGCCAGGGACCAAACCTGCATCCTCATGGATACTAGTCAGATTCATTTATGCTGAACCATGATGGGAATACCCCATTTTCTATTCTTCCTTCTTTTGTCAGATATTGACCATTAGGTGTCTGGATTTATTTTGGGGTTCTCTATTCTGTTTTATGGGTCTCCATGTCTGTTCTGGTATCATTAACATGCTGTCCTCATTATTGTAGCCTTGTGATATTGTCTGAAGTCTGGGAGAGAGTTATGCCTCCTGCTTGGTTTTTTTTCCCTCAGGATTGCTTTGGTAATTCTGGGTCTTTTATGGTTCCATATAAATTTTTGGATTGTTTTTTCTAGTTCTGTGAAAAATGTCATAGGTAATTTGATAGGGATTGCATTAAATCTGTAGACTGCTTTGGGTAGCAAGGCCATTTTAATGATATTATTTCTTCCAATTTAGGAGCATGGAATATCTTTCCATTTCTTTGAGCCCTCTTTAATTTCCTTGATTACTGCTTTATAGTTCTCAGCATATAAGTCTTTCACCTCCTTGGTCATGCTTATTCCTACATGTTTAATATTTGCAGGTGAGATTTTAAAAGGTACTATATTTTTATATTCCTTTTCTAATGATGCATTGTTATTATACAGAAATACAACCGATTTCTGAATGTTGATCTTGTATCCTCCTACTTTGCTGAATTCATTGATCAGTTCAAGTATTTTTTGTGTGGAGTGTTTGGAGGGTTTTCTCTGTATATAGTATCATGTCATCTGCATAGTGACAATTTTACCTCTTCTCTTGCAATTTGGATACCTTTCTTTTGTTTGTCTGATTGCTGTGGCTAGGACTTCCAATACCATGTTGAATAAAAGTGGTGAAAGTGGACATCCTTGTTTTGCTCCAGATTTTAGTGGGAAGGCTTTTAGCTTTTCTCCATTGAGTATTAATTGGCTGTGGGTTTGTCATAAATGGCTTTGATTATGTTAAGGTATGTTCCCTCTATACCCACTTTGCTAAGTGTTTTTATCATGAATGGATGTTGGATTTTGTCAAATGCTTTATCTGCATCCATCGAGATGGTCATTTTTTTTGTTTGTTTTGTTTTTGTCTTTTCTAGGACCGCCCCTGCGGCATATGGAGGTTCCTTGACTAGGGGTCTAATCAGAGCTGTAGCTGCCACCTACACCACAGCCATAGGAACGTGGGATCTGAGCAGAGTCTGCGACCTTCACCACAGCTCATGGCAACACCGGATCCTTAACCCACTGAGTGAGGCCAGGGATCGAACCCACAACCTCATGGTTCCTAGTCAGGTTCGTTAACCACTGTGCCACAATGGGAACGCCAATCATGTGTTTTTTTGACTTCTCTTTTGTTAATGTGGTGTATGATGTTGATTGATGTGTGTATATTGAACCATCCTTGTGAACCTGGGATGAATCCCACTTGGTTGTGGTGTATAATCTTTTTAAATATATGTTGTTGGATTCACTTGGCTAGAATTTTGTTGAGAATTTTTGTGTCTATATTCATCAAAGATACAGGCCTATAATTTTCTTTTTTGGTAGTATCTTTGCTTTTGGTATTAGGGTGATGGTGGCTTCATAGAATGTCTTTGGGAGTATTCCATCTTCAACCTTTTGGAGAAGTTTAAGAAGGATGGGTATAAGCTTTTCTTTGTAAGTTTGGGAGAATTCACCTGTGAAGCCATCTCTTGTTTGTAGGGAATGTTTTTATTACATACTCAATTTCATTTCTAGTAATCGGTCATTCAGTTGATCTATTTCTTGATTCAGTTTTGGTGGGCTGAATGTCTCTAGAAAGTTGTCTGTTTCTTCTCAGTTGTCAGATTTGTTGGCATATAATTGTTCATAGTATTCTTTTTTTAAAATTTCTGCAGTATCCCTTGAGATTGATTTCTCCTTTTTCATTTCTTATTATATCCCTTTTGATTTCCTCATTGACCCATTGGTTTTTTAGTAGCTTGTTGTTTAGTCTCCATTCAGTTTTTTCTCATTTCTTTTCCTGTGGTTGATTTCTAGTTTGATGCCATTGTGGTCAGAGAAGATACTTGAAATAATTTCTTTATTCTTAACATTTGTTGAGGTTAGTTTTGTGCCCTAGTATGTGGTTAGTCTTTCAGAATGTTCCATGTGCACTTGAAAAGCATGTATATTCTGATTTTTTTTTTTTTTTGGATATAATGTCCTAAAAACATCAGTTAAGTCTAACTTTTCTATTGTGTCATTTAGGATCTCTGTTGCCTTATTGATTTTTTTACTACAGGATCTGTCCTTTGATGTAAGAGGGGGTGTTAAAGTCTCCTACTATTATTGTATTCCCATAATTTTCTCCTTTTATGTCTGTTAGTATTTGTTTTAAGTATCTGTTTGCTCCTATATTGGGGACATATATATTGATGAGTGTAATATCCTCTTCTTTAATTGATCCTTTTATCATTAAGTAGTGTCCTTCTTTGTTTTTGCTTATGGCCTTTGTTTTAAAGTCTGTTTTATTTTGTCTCATATGAATATTGCAACTCTTGCTTTCCTGTCTTTTTCATTTGCATGAAATATCTTTGTCCATCTCCTCCCTTTCAATTTATATGTCCTTTGCCCTAAGGTGAGTCTCTTGTATGCAGCATATTTTACTCTTTTTTTTTTTTTTTTTTAGAGCCACACTCACAGCATACCTCCAATTAGGGGTCTAATTGGAGCTGTTGCTGCCAGCCTACCAGAGCCACAGCAACGTCAGATTTGAGCTGAGTCTGCAACCTATACCACAGCTCACAGCAATGCTGGATCCTCAACCCACTGAGCAAGGCCAGGGATCAAATCCACAACCTCATGGTTCTTAAATCAGGTTCGTTTCTTCTGTGCCACAACAGGAACTCGTATTTTAGGCTTGGGTTTTTTTTTTTTTTTTGTCTTTTTGCCTTTTCTAGGGCCACTCCTGCGGCATATGGAGTTTCCCAGGCTAGGGGTTGAATTGGAGCTGTAGCCGCTGACCTATGCCAGAGCCACAGCAATGCGGGATCTGAGCCGCTTTTGCAACCTACACCACAACTCATGGCAACACCGGATCCTTAACCCACTGAGCAAGGCCAGGGATCCAACCTGCAACCTCATGGTTCCAAGTCGGATTCGTTAACCACTGAGCCACGATGGGAACTCCAGCTTTTGTTTTTTTATCCAGTCTGCCACATTGTGTCTTTCAATTGGAGCATTCAGTCCATTGACATTTAAGGTAATTATTGATAAATATGTATTTATTGCCATTTTAATTCTTGTTTTCCAGTTGATTCTATGTTTCTCCTTTGTTCCTTTCTTTTTTGTTGTTGGATGATTCCCTTTTATTTTATGCTCGTGTCTCTTCTTTTTAGTTTCTGTGAATGTATTATTTGGTTTGGTTTGTAGTTGCTTTGTTTTCAAGTATGTTAATCCCTTCCTATAGCTGCTTGCTTTAGCCTGATAATCATATAGGCTCAAACAATGTTCTTTAAAAAAGTCTAGTTTTTCTTACTTTCCTTCCCCACGTTTTATGATTTTGATGTACTTTTTTAACATCTTCATGTTTATTCTTTTTGCTGTTCTTTGTGTTTATCGTCACTTTTACAGTAGGCTTTTTTTTTTTTTTTTTATTCTTTTAGATGTGTGCATGGCTTATTTAACTGATTACTTTCCAATTGTTATTTCTCCCATCCTATTTCTTTTTTATTTAGAGGAGCCCTTTCAGTTTTTCTTTTAGTATTGCCGTACTCTTTTAGTTTTTGTTTGCTGGAGAAATTCTTCATTTCTCTATTTTAAATGATATTCTTGCTGGGTAGAGTATTCTAGGCTGAAAAATTTTCCCTTTTAGAACTTCAAATACATCTTGTCACTGTCTTTTGGCCTGTAGTGTTTCTGTAGAGAAATCAGTAGATAGCCTTATGGGGGTTCCCCTATAATTATTTTTCTCTTGCTAACTTTAGAATCCTCTCTTTAACTTTTGCCATTTTTATAACAATATGTCTTGGTGTGGTACTGTTTGGGTTCAACTTGCTTGGGGCCCTCTGTGCTTCCTGTATCTTGATAGCTGTTTCCTGTAGATTTGGAAAGTGTTCAGCCATTTCTTCAAATATATTTTCAATCCCCATTTCTTTTTCTTCTCCTTTTGGAATTCCTATTTTGCATAGATTAGCCCACTCATATAATCCTATAGATCTCTTATATTGCTCTCATGTTTTTTTCATTTGGTTTTCCATCTGCTGTCCTGACTGGGTGATTTCCATTATTCTATCTTCCAAGTCACTAACTCATTCTTCTGCATTATTCATTCTGCTCCTCAGTGCCTTTAACTCACCTTGCATCTGTGCAAATGAATTTTCTAATTTTCCTTGGTTTCTCATATTTTCTAATTCCTAAGTTAATCTCCTTTTTGAACTCAGAGTCTGTTATACTGTAGAGGCCTCATTGTTTGCTCCTTCAGGTGAATTCTCCAGTTCTTTTAACTGGGAATGGTTCCTGAGCTTTTTCATTTTGGTTATATTTTTCTGTAAGTTTAGGGAAACCAACTACTGTAGTCTTGGAGGGCTATTTACGTGTGCCAGTGCCCCTGGGTACTTTGCGAGGGCTTGCTGTTTATTTTTAGGGGGCTGCACGTGCTTCCAGGGAGATGGAGGCAATGGGCAGGGCTGGTAGCCAGGTCCTGGTTGCTGGGACCTTGACAGTGGCAAGGACCCACAGGAAGGTGGCGCAGGCTGCTCGTAGTTGCAGGGCCCTGTGAAGTGACGGTTACCGTCAGGCACAGGGTAGGTAGCACCTGGAGCATTTGGCAGTGGCACAGCAGGGCGTGTGTTCCCAGGGGAGTGAGAGCAGTATTGTTCACAGTGCCCTCCTCTGAGGTGACTAGGGCCATAGGTGGTGCCTATTTATGGACCCCTGGTGGTGGCAGGTCACACCCATTTCTGGAGTCTGAGGGAGTTTGCCTCTGCTGTCTGTAGACCATTCAAGAGGCACCTCACCAGCCACAGCCCTGCCAAGTGTCCACACATGTGCACAGAAAGATAATCCTTTGGCAGTTTGCCCAACCTCGTCTTGGCCTCCTCAGCAGTGGTGCCTTGTTTCTCATGCAGGCCCAGGCCTTCTCCCAGGTTCTCTCAGCTGCAGTGCTCTGCTCGCCAACCCCTCAGGCTGTTTCCGCACAGCCAACCCTGGTCCTCTCTCCTGGCGTCTCAGCACCCAGCCTCTGGTGGTATCCTCTGAGGTGGTACTGATGGTCTGTGAGATTCTCCCTCTGTCTTGCCCTCCTCAGTCCAGTGGCTGTGATTTTCTGAGGCTTTGAGATCCCTCTGTCTCAGCCCTTCTACCCACTGGGAGGCTTCCCAGGGTGTGGGTTCTTTTCTTTTCACTGCTCCCTTGCCAGTGCTAGTCCCATCCTGATTTTTGTTCCTGTTCTACCCAGTTATGGGGTTTCTTACCCTTTTTGGAGGTGTATGGTCTTCTGCCAGCATTCAGTATATTCTGGGCACATCGTTCTGCATGTAGATTTTTTTTTTTTTAATGTGTTTGTGGGAGAAGGTTAATGCCACGTCTTACTCCTCTGCCGTCTGAATCTTGCAGAGCGTTTTTTTCACTTTAGGGCTGCACCTGTGGCATATAGAGGTTCTCAGGCTAGGGGTCAAAGCATGTTCTTGACTTGTGTGCTGAGAGGCAGGCCTCCCAGGGAGGCCCAGGCTTGCTCTTGCACCATGAGTTGTCAGTATCACCAGTGAGCTCCCAGGGCAGGTAAACTGAGGAGGCACCTGATGAGAAGAGGGGCCAAATCAGACTGAAGGATGAGTGAGGTGCCCTAGAGCAGTGCTTCCCGGGGAGCCACCTGGCCCCTGCCCTACCTGCTTACATGCCATTCATTCCTGGCAGGCTTCCTCACTTGCTTTAAACCAAAACTAGAACATAGGAGTTTGTGAATCCTCTTACCTTTCAAACTTACATTTGGCTTTGTGGGGACCTACCTAGATGAATTCGAGGGTTCGCGGGGCTTGAACACAAGTTAACTGGAAACTCAAGAAGGCAGACCATTAGGGCCCTGGATCTTGTGTTATAATAGCAGGGTGGGAAGAGTACACAGGCTCCAGGCAAGCCTCACGGCTGCTGTGGCAAAGAAAGACTCTTACAGGCAGGCTGGGGGCTACTTTTTTCAGTCCCTTTTAACATCTTCCAGTTTTATTCCTTTTTTTTTTTCTTTTTATGGCCACACCTGTGGCATGCGAAGTTCCGGAGCCAGGGGTTGAATCGGAGCTGCAGCTGCCAGCCTATGCTACAGGTACAGCCGCAGCAACGCTGGATCTCTAACCCACTGAGTGAAGCCAGGGATCGAACCTGCATCCTCATGAACACTATGTTATGGTTCTTAACTCGCTGATCCACAACGGGAGCTCCCTGATTTTATTTTCTGCTGAAAAACGACAGGGACACAAATAAAAACTTTATTATAGAAAAGGCATCCCAAATATAGGATTTTGTAAACACTGGTAGGTGAACAAGTGCAACTTTAAAAGTAAATACAAAGTAAAGAGGCAAAACCTACAAGCACTCTGCCTTTAAGAGAGAATGGAAAGCTCTCCTGCAGAGGTGATCCCACCCGGAGCACGAGGGGGGCTCTCCCCACAGAGGTGTTGGGTTTGCTTTCTGAACTGTGCCCAGTTGAACAATTTTAAAATGATGGCAAGAAGTGGCATTGAATAAGTCACTAAGACTCCTTGATTCTTAACTTTCTATTGACTATTACTTGACAAGGCTGCCTGTCACACTTGGACAATTTAAAGCTGTGCTTTGTTTTACTTACAGAAGGATGTGCTGGAACACTGTCCATCTTCCCTGGGCTTAGTCCACAGTATTTTTTCAGAGACCTGTATACATTCAGTATCACACTTTTCTCTTGGAATTTAGCTCAAAATAATATTGGCTATCACATGTCATGCAGTCAATCTAGCTACTTTCCAGCTTCCTTAACTTTTTTTACTATCATTCTTTTAATACCTTTCCTCCACTTTGAAGAAACCATTAAGTAAGCTCACCGGACACATTTTGACACTGTCCCCCTGCCCTCTCCTAATTCCTTTATGGCACATCTTTCCTAATCAGCACTATGTGATAAGACGTAGACACACACACTCAGATCCTAAACTTCAAATTCAGGTTTATCTTGACTTAATGATAACTCTGAGTAAGACAATCTAGATAAAACCATTTTCTTATGAAAATGTTTCTGTATAAACAGCCTGGCTTACTTATTTAGGCACTTAAAAAAAAAAAACACCAAACCTGAGTTCCACCTTTTAAAATTAGAAACACCTCTCGCCCAGCAGCTGACTCTGAAAGGAGTGACTGCAACCTAGCTCTTGACCCTGTAAAAACGGCAAGGTCCTGCCACTGCGGAATGTCCTGGCCCTGGGAACAGTTACAGCGATGCTGCACTCCAGGCTGGGAGGGTTCGTAGGGAGGAAACCTACTCTCCCCCAGAAGGAACGTGTAAGCCCGGCTTTTCCCTGTCATCACCACCCAGCCATCCCAGCGCATTTACCTCCAGACTGCCAGCTCACCCAAACCCCAAGGGTTGAGGCTGAAAGCATATTAACCCAATTTGGGGGAGAAAAGACCAGCCTGAGGAAATTAATCATTTACAGAGAACAAAGTGTTAAGTACATACCACACTTTCATACCCAGCTATTCACCTACACAAAGACTAGTTTTAGAGTGTGAGCTGAGGCCTGTTTACCCTTAAATGTACATAAGCTATAAAATTATACATACTGACCATAGACTACACAAAAGTTAACTCAAATTTCCCTTATGATGGCATAAAGTCAACTGAAAAGTGGAAAGCAAGCACCATTAAACAATTCTCTGGGCTGGCCAGTGGGTATGAGTGTAGTACCAGTAAGGTCAAAGACACATCTGACCTCAAAACTACACTCTGGCTACAACATGATGCTGACTTTAAACTTCAACCCTGACCCTCAGCCTTACAACTGGATGCCGATGACTATCTCTGTAGGTAGGGATGGCTCAGTTTAACCCTTTAGCGCTTTACCACTAATTTAGCCCTGATCTCCCAGTGGTGCCATGCACAGAGAAGCGTCTCAGGAACCCTCTTCAAGCCTGAAGAGTGGCTTTCAACATCCATCTGACTTTGCCTTTGGAGACTAACTGGGGCAGGCCCTAGACTAGCTTATGGAAGAATTTGAGAAAACCAGTCCTGTTTTTATCTTAAAGCACTTGAAGGAAACTTCATAAATATTCAGGGTAGTGACTAGAAGGCCAACCTCTGCCATAAAATGATAGAAAATCTCAGGATCCCTTTGGCTCTGGACTCAGTTTAGCTCCACTGTTGATAGTGACAGGGACATCAGGGAAGGGGGTTCGGTACCAGGAGGGGTGGGGAGTGTGATTGGGGCTGCACATACACATTGCACTGCCTACCCAGCTGACAAATCAGTCAGCATCACCTGGCCTAACCTTCCCGCAGCTCGTTCTTCTTTTGGGGATGATATCAGCATGGTTTTCTCACCCAGCCCAGCAGATGGGCTACTCAAAGATTTAAAGAATACAAAATGGAAACTCCTGCACTGGGACAAAGCTTGGAAAAGTGATGTCCCCCCCCCCACACACCCCCTCAAACTCCTTTTAATCTTTTTGCTGAGAAACAGCACTTACGAGAAATCTGCTCTGGGTCTTGAAAGACTTTTAAGCCACACCCACAGCAATGTGCTGCCCTAGGGTGAGCCAGGAAAATCAATGTGGCCTGATCTAGAGAGGTTCTGCTTGAGTTAGAATTTCATTCTAAATGAGTGGTTTGTTTAGGCTCAATAACCTTCAGGCCAAGACAGCTTCATAAACATCATTATGAATTATCTTGCCCATCAAGAGAATCTATGCAGTTTGGATTGTTCATTGAAATAATGAAAAATAAAACCTTTAAGTTCTTAAGTATTTACTTTTGGACTTTTTTTTTTTTTTTGGTCTTTTTAGGGCCATGCCCACTCCATACGGAGGTTCCCAGGCTAGGGGATGAATTGGAGCTGCAGCCACAGCAACATAGGAACCAAGCTGAAACTACGACCTACACCACAGCTCGAGGCAGTGCCAGATCCTTAACCCACTGAGAAGAGCCAGGGATTGAACCTGCATCCTCATGGATACTAGTCAGGTTCCTTACCATTGAGCCACAACGGGAACTCCCTTTTGGACATTTTGAATGAGAGCCAAGTTCTTTCCAGACACAACCTCCGCACAGAGGCCACCAGGAATGGTATCTTCATTAACCTCTAATGGGCATCCATTAGTGCGTGCTTATACAAAATAGAGATTGTCTCCTTTTAAGTTTGGTCCCTTTGCTGCTAAGTAATTTGCCCTGGTATGAAATAAAACAAAAACCAGTAACAGTGAAAAGGATGAGGACTGAATATGAGGCAACGGAAGTCTTGACTTCCTTTCCTGCTTTTGCAGTTATGCAAAGACTCAGTGAACAGCACCAGACCCAAAATGTTCAAGTTACCAGGGCTGCTGCAAAGCTGGTAGCTTAATTACCAGTGAGTGCTTTTCCATCCCCTGCCGGAGGCACAGACTAACTGAAAACAACACACATTAATTATGGGAGGAAAGGACAGGATGGGGGAGAAGCTTGTCTCCTACTCAGTGTGAGACAAACCATGGGAAAGACTTGGCTGAGGGCATCCCAGCCAAGAGAAGCCTGGCAACAGGCTGGACACACAGCTGACTCTAATCCTGAAAGTCGTTAGAAACCATCTGAGAAAGTGGGGCGTTCAGCCGGTCAAGTTCATCTACTTGGGGCGGGTGATGCATTAGTATCTCTTGGTCCTCCAAGACATCTTCTCCAGCAGCTACCAGATTCGTGAGGGATTTGCTTCGAACACACTGGAAATCCACATGGCGACTTTTTCCTTCTTCCTTTTCCCATGACATCTGGATAAAGGGGCGCTGTACATAATTATAGATGACTTCAGACCGGCCGCCAGGTCTCCTCTTAATTTTTTCTTTACAGGTAGGATAACCTGAAACAAGGAAAACAGGCCATTCTCATGACTGCAGCCACTTGCTCACTGTGGCTTCTGTGAGCACATCGTTTCCTCCCAAGTCCCAAGACCATACATGAAAACGACCCAGGAGGCGGCCAGCCTCTGAGCATGTCCTCCTAGCCCCAACCACCTACATGCTCCTCCTTCCTGCCCAGGTTAGCAGGTCTTGTCCCTAAAAGGGAAACAATAAAAATTCTACCCCTTCTAATGGAAGAGGGAGAGAAACCTCTTGCCAATTTCAGAGGTCTTTATTTTACTGGCTTCAGTACTACAGAACAGAGCTACTAGCGCATGGCTACTCTCGTCCTCTACGTCTGTTGCTCAGAAGGCATCCTCTGTGAGAGGCCGGTAAGAAAATATGAAATGTTTTAAGCCTAGGGGAAAAAAAGCAGGGACACTGCCTAAAATAGCTGAAAGACTGTGACATGGAAATGGGGGAAATCTTATTCAGAGTAGTTTCACTGGCTAGAACTAGAAAGAAGAGGGAAGAATGGTACTGGAAGGAATGTTCTAGAGTAGCAAAACACAAGAGCAAAGCCCATGGTGGGGAGACAGAACAGTACTCTCCCAGAAATCAGTCTCTGAGACCCTTGCATGGAGACCACAGGTTTGGAACCATGCTCAAGATCATTTAAAGCAGTTCCAGGGAGTTCCCGTTGTGGCTTAGTGGTTAGTGAACCCGACTAGCATCCATGAGGACAGCGGTTTGATCCCCGGCCTCGCTCAGTGGGTTAAGGATCCAGTGTTGCCGTGTGCTGTGGTGTAGGTCGCAGATGCAGCTCGGATCCTGTGTCGCTGTGGCTGTGGTGTAGGCTGGCAGCTACAGCTCCAATTGGACCCCTAGCCTGGGAGCCTCTATCTGCCATGGGTGCGGCCCTAAAAAGACCAAAAAAAAAAAAAAAAGGCAGTTCTGTCAATACATTCAGAAACTCCTCAGAGGTAGGTAGTGGAAGAAACAGATTTTAAGTCTCCAAGTTATGAGCTTCCAGATCCCAGAAAATGCCTCCCCAAGGTTGTTGGCACATGAACTTCCCACTGGGTGAGCCCATGAGCCCTGCTGCATTTACCCACCAGGGTCCTTAGCCCTCACTGCTTTTTATCCTGAGGCAGTAAACGAAGTTACTCCTGTTGCAGCTTTAAAGCATTTTCAACAGGAAATAAAATGAAACGTACGGGCAAATAAAAACAAAAATAGGAATCTTCATGTAGTTTCCATGTGTGTCTATGGAAACTACATGAAGGCACATGGAAGTCTTTAAGTACATAAGCGTGGCCATAGATCCAACCTACTCCATGAGCCATGCAAGCTGAATATGAACTGGGATATTCTTTACCTTCAATTCCAATGCGAATGTTTTTCAGGCCCCGTTCCTTTAACACTGTTTTAGCAACATCCCGATTCTCAATATATTTGAAAAACCTGTACAGTTTAGAGCTATAAAGAACTGAAAAAAAAAAAAAAATCTGTGGTTAGTCATGGAATGAAGACATCTGTAAGGGGAAGGAAATGAGCTAAGAGATCAGACACCTGAGCCCTGGTGCCAAATAATCCAGATGAATCACAGATTAAATGTTAAATCAAGCATAAGAAAGAAACCATTAAAATTTTTTTATACTCTCAAGGGTTTTCTAGGTATAACATAAAACCTACAAGTCATAAAAGTCACTGTATACTTGACTACATAAAAATACAACATCTTGGGGTCCCCTGGTGGCTCAGTGGATTAAGGATCCAGTATTGTCAGTGCTGTGGCTCTGGGTACTTCTCATGTTGCAGGTACAGCAAAACAAAACAAAACAAAAATCTCTGCTTATCCAAAACCACCATTAACAAAGCTAAAAAGACAATCAACTGGGAAAATATTTGCAACTCATATTGCAAATAGCTAATTTTGTTGAGAGAGTGGTCACAAATAGCCTTTCTAAACCAACCACTAAGTAAAAGACAATTCAATTTTGTAATGAGCAAAAGGCATGATTACAGTTAACAGAAAAAGAAAATTGCTCTTAAAAAGATGTTCAGTCTAATTAATGAAATGAGAAATGCAAATTAAAACTCAAATGAGATGCTATTTTTCACCTATTACTGGCAAAGATAAAAGTTCAGGAGTTTTGGTCATGGCTCAGCAGCAATGAACCTGACTAGTATTCATGAGGACTAGGGTTCGATCCCTGGCCTTGCTCAGTGAGTTAAGTATCCATCATTGCTGTTAGCTGTGGTGTAGGTTGCAGACTTGGCTTGGATCTGGCTTTGCTGTGGCTGCGCTATTGGCTAGCAGCTGCAGCTCTGATTTGTTGACTCCTAGCCTGGGAACTTCCATATGCTGTGGGTGTGGCCCTTAAAAAAAAAAAAAAAATTCAGTAAAACTTAGTCTTGGTGAGGACATGGGAAATAAAAAACAATGTATGACAGGTTGCGTATAAACTGACAACCTTTATGGAAGATAATTTGGCAAATCTTATCGAAATTATAAAAGTGCAAAGCTTTTGACAGAGAAATTCCATTTCTAGGAATATTATTCTATAATCATACACATGTGTGAAAAGATGTTTAAAAAGATATTCATGAAGCATTATTTATAATTTACAGCTTAAATGGTCATTAACAGGGCTGGTTAAATCAATTATAGCACAGTCATGCAAAACAGACAAAGACTGGAAGCTTTTAATGTAAGACATGACACAGAACAGTCTGTATGATATGGTATTGTTTGGAAAAAGTGTACATAATTGCTCATGTATGTACACTGAACAAATCTGGAAGGATATAAAAAACTGAGGGGAAAAAAAGTGGATGAGGCAGAGGTGAGAATAAGACTTTTTCAATGTCTATCTTTTTCTGTTTTCTGAGATCTGAATTAACACCAACTCAAAAGGACTTAAAAATGAAAGAGAGGAGCTCCCGTCGTGGCGCAGTGGTTAATGAATCTGACTAGGAACCATGAGGTTGCAGGTTCGGTCCCTGCCCTTGCTCAGTGGGTTAACAATCTGGCGTTGCTGTGAGCTGTGGTGTAGGTTGCAGACGCGGCTCAGATCCTGTGTTGCTGTGGCTCTGGCGTAGGCTGGCAGCTACGGCTCCGATTCGACCCCTAGCCTGGGAACCTCCATATGCCGCGGGAGCGGCCCAAGAAATAGCAAAAAAAAAAAAGACAAAAAAAAAGAAAGAGGAGTTCCCCTTGTGGCTCAGTGGTTAAAGAACTAGGCTAGCATCCATGAGGTAGGTTCGATTCCTGGCCTCACTCAGTGGCTTAGGGATCCGGTGGTACCTTGAGCTGTGGTGTAGGTCAAGGATGCAGCTCAGATCCTGCGTTGCTGTGGCTGTCGTGTAGGCCGGCTGCTGTCGCTCCCATTTGACCCTTAGCCTGGGAACTTCTATATACCGCGGGTGCGGCCCTAAAAAGACAAAAGACAAAAACCCCGAAAAACAGAGAAAAGAATGACACCACCATGAATGTCCTGCTTCAGCAGCGACACAGAGCCGGACACCGGGGGGAGCAGTGAGAAGCATGACGACGTTCACTGCACTCCCCAGCATGACAGATCTGCGTCACTCCGATGCACTGAGCGGCCAGGGGAGCACTCATCACCGGCTCAACAGTCACACCGGTTCTGGGATCCGGCTGCTACTTGGGGCAGCACGTTTCTTACTGAAATCATCTACACCACGCAGGGGGCTCCTACTTTGGGAATATTCCTCCCCCATGGGTGGGGGGTGGTCTTCATCCCAGTCCACAGAATCCTCATCTGTCAGCACGACGATGTGGCACTCCCGCTCCCCTTTCTTGGCACAGCCCACCATGATGGGCAGGATCAGCTCTTCGAGGTAGTGGTCAAACTGCTTGTGAGCACCATCGTTAGACAGTTCATGCAGCAAAGCACCTGGGAGACAAAAGGGGGTGGACAAGCCCTCCGCTCAAATGCAGGTACTACTGCAGTGAGAAGACCAGGAGCTAACAGCTCCTCTCATCCATGAGTGTTTCCTGCTCCAAGGTGATAATGAAGCCAATTTTGTTCGGTAAGTTTCACGTCTACTACTCTTCAATCTCCTCCTGTTTAACAAACCCTGAGCATTCCGACCGGCGGTTTTGACCTGCAGTGTCAGAACGGAAACATTAAACCTACAAGAGACGGAACCATCATTTGGGGAAGACTCTTTACAGCTCTTCTGAAGACGCTCTGGACTGCGACTGCAGAGTCAGCGTGCCACACAAGAGGGATCATCTCAAGTTCGGTGACACCAGAGGACTTGCTCTAAAGTGTCTACTAGACCCAGTATGGAAACCACATGCCCAGAGAACTTCAAGGAATATGCCGGGAAATGTATCATGAACCCCAAAAGATAAATTTTAAAATAATTTTAGGAAGTCTGGGTAACAATTAAAACATGGAGTTTGTAGCAGTTGTAATCTCAGCTTTAATGTTTAGAGCTTTGAACAAGCTAATTTCTCCATCTTCTCATTTGTTAAATGAGATGATCATCCATCTTCCAAGGTTTAATTGTGAAAAGTCTGCAAGTTCACATCTACAAAGTACTTAAACACTAAGTTAATAATAATGGCAAACTGTAAGAAGAACCCAACCAATTTATGGTGTGTGACTTTATTAGTGAGCCTTCTTATCTGAGGATCCGTATCCTTATTTGTTAGAGGTGAGGCACCAAGGTCCCAAGAGGGGAAGCAATTAGCTTGGTGACTCGCGGGGTCAAGCTAGATTTGGAAGCCACTGCGTGTTGTCTTGCTGACTCCACTTCCCTCTGGAGCAAGAGAGGGAATGGAAAGGACCACGTCTCTGCCTCTGCAGGGAATTTTCTAAATTGATTTTATTGAAGTATAGTTGATTAACAATGTGTTAATTTCTACTGAACAGCAAAGTGATTCAGTTACACATACATATATACATTCTTTTTCATATTCTTTTTCATTATGGTCTATCACAGGATATTCAATATAGCTCCCTGTGCTATACAGTAGGACCATGCTGTATATCCATTCAACACAGAACAGTTTGCATCTACAGATGTTCAATCCACACTTGAAATGCTTTCGGTTTAGTAATAAAAAACGTCAATTCCAAGCAAACTCAAAGTTCAGCCTCTCAGATGCAGCTGACGGCCTTGCCTGTACTTACTCAGATCCTGACATCGGATAGTGTTGAAGTCAAAGTTAATGCAGAGATAATCGCACGTGTCTCTAAGGTCTGGGATTGAGATTCCATCAGGACAATTGATGATACCAGTTTTGTAGTAGTCCTGTAAATGGATTAGGAAGAGAAATGCAGGCAAAGAACAAATAAAACTTCCCTCTTTAACCCCCTCTCATTCCTGGTCCTATTAAAATGGTGGGTTACTAGAACCATCACCAAGTTGGTGGCTTATCAGATGGCAAAGTGACACCTGGCCATCCTGATATGTTTAACCACAACCTGATACCTGATCAAGCTCACATAAGCAAGGAGGACTTAATTAAAGGAACAGAAAATAAAGCGGGAAAGGCAGTCATTAGACATGAGAACTCCCTAAGTCACAATAGTCTGATGGAATTCTCAAGGCTTCCAACCATGCCCGCCCCTGGAGAAGAGGACGTTAAGGAGAGGGCCACCACATACCAGCACCGTTCGAAATACAGTTGCACTGATTCCTTCTGCAATCTCATATTCACCCTTCTCATTGGGCCGTGTGAAGTTGTACTCTCTTCCTGGTCCAAACATCCTGAAAGACACCAAGGCAAAAGTTACCTTCTCCAGTAGGCTTCTTCACAGATGAGACTTCCCTGGGCTTCACCTCATTCTAAGAAGGCTCCATTCTGCTCTCTCAGTGTAAGTTAAAAACAGAGCCCTGGGGCTCGCTCCCTATAAGACACACTCAGTCTTAGGAAACTCCCTTTGGACAGGAAAAGGCAGCAGCAATTGCTTTCAGTATTCATCAACATGTGCCCATCCGCACGCCAGCCTCGGTATTTCTGAGTCTTGCTTCTCAGGCTCTAAGCTGATGGATGATCTGTAGCAACAGGTGCAGATGTTAACGCTTTCCTTTTCCTGCTACATTTTAAAGGCAGAGCTCTGAAAAAAATGCCCTCCTTCAATCCAAGGAGTAACGAATGATGGGAATTTTGGGTCAGGTGGAAAAGGAAGGTAGGTATTAGGGTGATCAGTAGTTTGACTAATTCAAAGAGACAGGCCTGCTCTGGGCATGAATTCAGAGGTCATGAGGGCACAAGAAGAGTCCTGCTTTTATATTCATCTCTTCCCATCCTTCCTCCCTCAGATCCTCTTCGATCCCCTCCAGCAAAACTGGCCCTAAGACCTCTACTCCTATTGCACTTCTGTGCAGAAGTTGTGGGATGAGAAGCCAGCACAAAGGACAGGGCGGGCAGCTGGCATCCAGGCAGCCCAAAGGGGACGCACTGCATTTCCTTCCTTAACCTGTCTGGAAGCCTCGCTGTTCACGTCTTCAAAACTGTTAATCCTCCACCCTGAACTGGCTGCTTTCCAAGTTACTACACCATACACAAGAAATCCATTCTAATAAAAGTAGTCTTTAAAGAATGCTGACATTTTTCTGGAATGTTCTGGTTGAACTTAGCTGAGACAGCCATGAATCACAGCAGTGAACATGCCATAAATAAAATCCCCCAATCTATCAGTGGGATCTGAGCTCGGTTCTTCATCTAGTAGTGGCATAGACTCGCATTAATCCATTCTCAACTTCTCAACTTGTCCCCCTTGCCATTAGTGATCCACATTTGTAAGCTCATTGGCTAGGCTTCAAAACACCTTATGTGGCCAGAGGACAGAAAAAAACCTAAGAAACTCTCAGAATTCATGACCTTGGCTGACCTAGTTGATGAACCGCCTAGATAAAGGAATCTGCTTCCCAGAAGATGCTTGCCTTTCTTTTCCCAAGTACTACTTTCAGAAGCAACCTACTTCAGACAGCCCACACTGAGGAATGCTTTTTAGGGGAAGTCTGGTTGGGGGGGTATGGTGCCCGTGATAACAAACAAGACTGAAGTCAGGAAGTCAAGCCTGATAAAACATAGGACCAATTAAGAAAATGTCTTAGTGCTCCCGTCATGGCTAAGCAGCAACAAACCTGACTAGTATCCACAAGGATGCAGGTTCGATCCATGGCCTTGCTCAGTAGGTTAAGGATCCGGCGTTGCCGTGAGCTGTGGTGTAGGTCACAGACGTGGTCGGATCCCATGCTGCTATGGCTGTGGTGTAGTCCGGAAGCTGTAGCTCCATTTCGATCCTTAGCCTGGGAACCTCCATATGCTGTGGGTGTGGCACTAAAAAAAAAAAAAAAAAAAAGCAAAGAAAATGTCTTAATGTTCTAGCTTAATCTTAATTCAGATGTTTGAGAAATACATAGGTATGGCTCTGGTTAAAAATGGTTCATCATGAATTGATATGCATACGTTTAAGTATACATATACCTGAATAACTCAATTCCACTTAGCTTAAAATTCAGCAAATGAGTGGAGACCATCCTGATTTCTAATTCAGTTCAAATTAGTTCAACATCCTGAGTGAGGTTAGATCTTTCAATAAAATCCACTTCTAGGAGTCCCCGTCGTGGCTCAGTGGTTAACGAATCCGACTAGGAACCACGAGGTTGCAGGTTTGATCCCTGGCCTTGCTCAGTGGGTTAAGGATCCTGCGGTGCCGTGAGCTGCGGTATAGGCTGCAAACACAGTTCGGATCCCGAGTTGCTGTGGCTGTGGCGAAGGCCGGTGGCTACAGCTCTGATTGGACCCCTAGCCTGGAACCTCCATATGCCATGGGAGCAGCCCAAGAAATGGCAAAAAGACAAAAAAAAAAAAAATCCACTTCTAAGTACTAGATGAAAATCTTCAAAAGTCAAATGTTAGTGTGTATACACACTAATCACTCTAGTCTTCTCCCAACCCACTTTGCCATGCTGACATCTGCAGTTGGCCAGAAAGAGGTCTCCTAACTCCCCGCCCAGACTCCAGGAGTGTTTCCTGGACGGTGCTCCTCCCCACAGGCTCTTCTTGTTGCCTCAACTCTAACCCTAAGAAGTTGAAGGCAGGAGACGATGAGAGGCAGGTAAGACTACAATCCGAATGAAGCAGCACAGAGAATGGAACATGAACAGAGACAGCAGTCGTCAAAACAAAATAGCCAGATACAAAGATCCAGTTTCAGAAAACCTGAATAGCGATGGAGGCATTAGAAACTGACACCATAACATCACTGCCAAGCATAACTGGCAATAGAAGGAAGGCAAAATGCTTTTCAGTAGATGGCTTTGATCTTGTGTAATGTGGAACTTCTGTATTTTTTTTATTGAAAGACGAAAACAAAGAAAAAAAAAAGATACAACTTAGACATCACCTTATCCCAGGATCTTTGGCCTGTGGAACACAGGAAACCTTACTTTGGTGAGGTTACATGAATCATGGATAAAAGAAATTAAGTACTGGCTTCCGTTTTTGAGCAAGTTTATAGAGGAACTGGGAAAGAGATCCAATAGATTACGTTCTACAGCTCCCTACCCCAAAGTCAGCAACACAGCTAAGGCTTTCATTGGTTTTCCCTCTGTCTCAGAAGTATGAAGGTAGAAAAATAAGCAATGCAATGTTTTTATTCTCTCATCAAATGCCGGGCAAACAGCAGGTATTTCTATTCATACAGAACAGAGTGAATTGGAAGGAAATTATCATCAATTACCTTCCCAACATGGTATCCGGATGAGCAGTGAAAATTTGTGGATTCACAACAAAACGTGTGCCATCTACAAGCAGTGTCACTTTCTCTGGCGCCTGGGAATGAATGTTACTGCCAAAGCCCACAGTGCTATTTCCAAATCGCTCTGGAGCAATGAAGGGATCGTGGTTCCGTTTATTCCCACTTTGGAAGCAAGAGCCTTTGATGTCTTCAGGAAGCGGCATCATGTGAGGGAACTGAAGATTTGCTGGCTGAGAGGCATAGTCAAGCGAAAGGTCTGAAAGATCATACAAACAAACCAAAATAACTCCACAGCAAAAAGCCTTGGAAGGAAAATAAACCTTGTCCTCTTCAAAGAACAAGAACAACAAAACAAAACAAAACAATCCCAAACTTTGTGTCCACAGGCAAAAGCTCTTACCTGGAGTATGTAAAGAAAAAACACAAACTAAAACTTCATATTGGACCCCCCAGCTTTTTCATGTGTGTGTGTTTTAGGGGAGGGGGGAATGCCCACACTTTGAAATAAAATGATTGAAACAATTTTAAAGTAAACTACACACACGGTTAAAAAAAAAATTACACATTACAGGGAGTTCCCGTTGTGGCTCAGTGGGTTAAGAACTCAACTAGTATCCAAGAGGATTTGCATTCGATCCCCGGCCTCACTCAGAGGGTTAAAGGATCCAGTGTTTCTGCGAGCTATGGTGTAGGTCCTAGATGCAGCTGGGATCCTAGGTTGCTATGACTGTGGTATAGGCTGGCATCTCGGATTCAACCCCTAGCCCAGGAATTTCCATATGTTGCGGGAGTAGCCCTAAAAAGAAGAAAAAAGAAAAATAAACAACAACAAAAAAATAGTAGAGAAGAATTTCTGTGGAAAACAAGCAATCCTCTGCCATACTTCTTAACCTCCCCAAGTCCTGTTTTATAGAGGCATCCCTTTTTTATTTCTGTTTTCACTTCTATCTTTAAATAACTCAAATTTCCTGTGTTTTATTTAAGGAAGTTGATAATTCTGCCAAAACTATTCGTTTTTCACATTCTTAAAAAATGTTTCTAAATTTTATTTTCCAGAAAGGATAGTGATCGTCTTCAACTGTCACTTTTCCTAGAAATTCACTGAAAAAATGCATTGTTCATTATGCATAGGAGAATCCTAACATTACCAACACCATTTTTTTGAATAGGCAGGTCTTGCTCCCAACAGAAAAGTTCCAGTGCAAATGGCCTTGGTTTAGGATTTATTCATGGAATCTCAGTTTTTGTCCTAATATCACCAAAGAGCCATTTTCTTTAAGCGATTTATTTGATTTTTCCAAACTTGATCCATCATCTGTAAGATGAAAATAATGTTCACTCCATCCACCTCACAGGACTGGTCTGACTTTATTAACTGAAATAAAGTATGTCAGAGGCTTAAAAATGTATAATACAGGAGTTCCCCTCATAGTGCAGCGGAAGTGAATCTGACTAGGAACCACAAGGTTGCGGGTTCAATCCCTGGCCTTGCTCAGTGGGTTGGGGATCCCGTGTTGCCATGAGCTGTGGTGTAGGTCAAAGACTTGGCTCGGATCTGGCATTGCTGTGGCTCCAGCATAGACTGGCAGCTACAGCTCGATTCGACCCCTAGCCTGGGAACTTCCATATACCGCGGGTGTGGCCCTAATGAGACAAAAAAAAAAAAGAAGAAAAAAAATGTATAATACCACATCATGTACAACAGGCTTGAAACTAAATATATAAGGAGTTTCCATCGTGTCTCAGCAGAAACAAATCCAACTAGGAACCATGAGGTTGCAGGTTTGACCCCTGACCTTGCTCAGTGGGTTAAGGATCTGGTGTTGGGAGTCCCCATCGTGGCGCAGTGGTTAACGAATCCGACTAGGAACCACAAGGTTGCGGGTTCAATCCCTGGCCTTGCTCAGTGGGTTAACGATCCAGCATTGCCATGAGCTGTGGTGTAGGTCACAGACTCGGCTCGGATCCTGAGTTGCTATGGCTCTGGTGTAGGCCAGTGGCTACAGCTCCAATTCAACCCCTAGCCTGGGAACCTCCATATGCCGCGGGAGCGGCCCAAGAAATGGCAAAAAGACAAAAAAAAAAGGATCTGGTGTTGTCATGAGCTGTAGTGTAGGCTGGCAGCTGTAGCTCCAATTGGACCCCTATCCTGGGAGCCTCCATATGCTGCGGGTGCAGCTCTAAAAAGAAAAGAAAAGAAAAAAAACCCTAAATACATGAAATCCAGATGTACACAGAAAACAGGGGAAAGTATTTTCAAAAGGACCAGAGGATTCTTTTAAATAAGGAGTTCTCCTAATATATTTTAATGTAAAATAATGTGGTTTTTTTTTAAATGAAAAATTTCAAATATATCAGAGTGCGGAGTTAATACAATATGCATACATCACCTGGATTTGGCTAGCTTAGTTAAAAATTTTCCCTTAATCTTTGAAAGAAATAAAATGTTATAGATACAACTGAACGTCTCACTCCCACCTCTCATGTATTTTAAATCTGTAAACAATAATTCCTGAACAGGATCACTGCCTGTGACCTCTGGGAAATGAAATGAGGTTTTTTTTCCTCACCCGCAGCATAGGGAAGATCCCAGGCTAGGGTTAGAATTGGAGCCATAGCCACTCCAGATCCTTAACCCACTGTGCCAGAGCAGGGATCAAACCTGCGTCCTAGGGCTCCCAAGAGGCTGCTGATCCCGTTATGCCACAGCAGGAACTCCCCTGCTTTCATTTTTAAGAATGGCATCTCAAGTGTTGAAAACCTGTCTTGGTGATTAAAGTGTTAATTGCTATAAGCTTGCCATAGCTATGGCATAGGTTGCCACTGCCGCTTGGATCTGATCCCTGGCTGGGGAGCTCCATATGCCACAGAGTGGTCAAAAAACAAACAAACAAAAAAAAAAACAATGAGAGTAGGTACCTAACTTTTAATTCAGTTCTTTAGAACATAGATTTTTGCCCCAGCAATGAAGCAATTACATTGGGTTGATTCCTAAAGGATGCCTCAGGACCCACCTTACTTAAATGCATGAGCAGGAAAGAGACTCATTGCATAAATTCTCCTTAATGGGCACTCAGGATGGCAATCACACTCTGCTTTTTTGTCAATTAATATATATATAATAAGTAACAACAAAGCCTGGCCAGAAAGATAGGAGGTAGGGGACCAGGGTTTAAACCCAGCAGTGTGAGCCTGAGCAAGTTTCCTAAGATTTTTGGTTTTTTTTAATCTCCTTTTTTGGCCACCCTGCAACATATGGAGTTTCAGGGCCAGGGATCATATCCGAACCACAGCTGAGACCTACGCTGCAGCTGCATAGGTCCTTTAACCCTCTGTGCCGGGCTGGTCACTGAACCTATCTCTTGGTGCTACAGAGATGCCATTGATCCTGTTGTGCCACAGGGGGAACTCTGAGTTGCCTAAGCTTTTAAAACATCAGTTTCTTCATCTATAAAAGGAGGATTAAGCTAAGGAGGGATGGGCAAACTTTCTGTGAAGGGCTAAAAAGTAACTGTTTGGGGCTTCGTGGGTCTGCCACTATAACAGACAGCAGCCACAGACAGTATGCAAACGAATGGAGGGAGTTCAGTAATGACCTTGACTAGTATCCATGAGGACATGGGTTCGATCCCTGGCCCTGCTCAGTGGGTTAAGGATCCGGTGTTGCCTTGAGCTGCATGCAATGTTGTTGCCTTGATCTGGTGTTGCTGTGGCTGTGGCATAGGCTGGCAGCTACAGCTCCAATTCTGACCCCTAGGCCGGGAATTTCCATATTCTGTGGCTGTGGCCCTAAAAAGCAAAACAGTATCAACAACAACAACAAAAACCCCAAATGGGCATGATGGCTGTGTTTCAAATTGTTATTTACAAAAACAGGCAGTGGTTCAAATTTGACCATAGTTTGGCACCCCTGATCTAAAAAATATAAGTCAAGTTTCTAGCTCAGTGAGTGCTCAATGAATGGTAACTGCTATTAATGTTGTTGTTAGTTTTCACCAAAAGTTTTAAAGAACCTAACAATTTATCAAGAGGCTTCACATCCATTAACTCAATAATCTTCTAGCCGTGTGAGCTAAGAAGAATATTAATACGCTTGTTGTCTAGATTAAGAAAGCAGGGCTCAAAAAGATTAAGGATCTCATCCATGGTTATAGCTGGTAAGGAGCAGAGCTAGAATGTGAATGAGTCTTCTAACTCTAAACCTGAGACCATTTTTGTTACATCATTATCACCAAGTCAGATGTACCAAACTGATTAGATCAATGGAGATTATTATTATTATTATTATTGTGTGTGTGTGTACCTGTGTGTGTACTTTAGGGCTGCACTCGCAGCACACGGAGTTCCCAGGCTAGGGGTCTAACTGGAGCTGTAGCCACCAGGCTACACCATGGCCACAGCAACACCAGATCCATGCCGCATCTGTGACCTACACGACAGCTCGTGGCAATGCCGGATCCTTAACTCACTGAGCGAGGCCAGGGATTGAACTTACGTCCTCATGGATACTAGTCAGATTCATTTCTGTTGAGCCAAGACGGGAACTCCAGTGGAGATTTTTTGTTAGTCAAAACTTTACATAACTTTGATATGTAAGCTAAGCCAATTAAATGGATATTTAGATTAAGAACATTTATGCCTTCTGGATAGAACAGGTGCTCAGGTGTTGGAAATCCCTCCAAATTAAGTCAAGATCTAATCACCGTACCATCATTCCTGGGACCTAGAGGATAAGCAAGAGTCTGAAGACCAGAAGAAGCCAGGATATTTGCTTCTTTTTCCGGGGCCACAGCTGAGGCTTCATCCATGAGGCAGCTGGCCTCCTGCCGCAATGACCTGTCGCTCTCAGTGCTACGGTGAGCGTTCATCCTTGGACTGTGTATCCTGAGCTGTCTGCTGGAAGACAGGGACAGACATGATTTAGAACTCTCTCCAAACTACAGAACAGACAACCCTTATGCTTGTTCTGAGAAGACATGACACCTTAAACATTTCTGTGATTTTATATTGAGAAGTGGGCTGTAATTCACTAAGAATGTTGCTAACAGATGTCAAATCCACTGACTTTGGCCACATTCACATTCAATTCTGCATATTAGATGGTGGTAAAATAATTTGGTGGCGTTTATACCACAGAGACACATAAGGGGCACAGAATCCAATCTGTCAATTAAAGAAAACCAGCCCACATATTTTTTAAAAATTGAAATACATACACTCCTACAACAGTTAAGCATAGGAAATGAGAGTCACGACTGTAATGCTAGTTCTAGAGTTGCAATCAGAAGTCACCTGCACTAAAAGATAAAACCAAAATTTACTTACAGTGTTCAAGTTCTCCTTTGTAGGTTCTCTCTTTCACTTCCTGTATATCAGGTTTATCCCAACCCCCACCTCAAAATCACACCAAGATGTCCCTGGCTAAACGGTTCTCTGCTCCAGTAGTGCACAACTGCGGTGAGCCCCACCACTCAGGTAAATACCACCATTCCCGGATCAACAGAAGGGAGGGGCCGCGATCTTTCTTCTAAGTAATCACCCCTGCCCCGCAGCCCTTCCACCCGTGGGGGCTGCCCAACTGCTGAAAACGTTCCTGAAATTCACCACAATGAGCACTTTTTTTTTTATGATTTTTATCTTTTCAATTAGAGTTGGTTTACAGTGTTCTATCAATTTCTACTGTACGGCAAAGTGACCCAGTCACATACATACATATACACATTCTTTTCCTCACACTATCCTCCATCATGCTCCATCACAAGTGACTAGATACAGTTCCCTGTGGGGTACAGCAGGATCTTACTGCTTATCCATTACAAATGCCCCCTCCCCCTTGGCAACCACAAGTCTGTTCTCCATGTCCATGAGTTTCTTTTCCATGGAAAGGTTCATCTGTGCCGTATGTTAGATTCCAGACATAAGTGATATCTTATGGCATTTGTTTTTCTTTCTGACTTACTTCACTTAGTATGGGAGTCTCTAGTTCCATACATGTTGCTGCAAATGGCATTGTTTTGTTCTCTTCTAATGGCTGAGTAGTATTTCATTGTATGTATGTACTACATCTTAATCCATTCATCTGTCAACGGACATTTAGGTTGTTCCACATCTTGGCTATTGTGAATAGTGCTGTTGTGAACATATGGGTGCATGTGTCTTTTTGAATTGTAGTTTTGTATGGATTGATACCCAGGAGTGGGATTATAGGATCATATGGTAGTTTTATTTTTTATTTTTTTGTTTGTCTTTTTGCCATTTCTTGGGCCGCTCCCATGGCATATGGAGGTTCCCAGGCTAGGGGTCCAATCGGAGCTGTAGCTGCTGGCCTACGCCACAGCCACAGCAACGCAGGATCTGAGCCGCGTCTGCAACCTACACCACGGCTCACAGCAACGCCAGATCCTTAACCCACTGAGCAAGGCCAGGGATCGAACCCGAAACCTCATGGTTCCTAGTCAGATTCATTAACCACTGCACCACGACGGGAACCCCAGGATCACATGGTAGTTTTATATTTAGTTTTCTGAGGTACCTCTATTCCGTTTTCCGTATTGGTTGTACCAATTTACATTCACACTAACAGTGTAGGAGGGCTCCCTTTTCTCCACACCCTTTCCAGCATTTACTTGTGGACTTATCAATGATGGCCATTCTGACTGGTATGAAGTGGTACCTCATAGCAGTTTTGATTTGCGTTTCTCTAATAATCAGTGATGTTGAGCATTTTTTCATGTGCTTGTTGGCCACTTGTATATCTTCTTTGGAGAAATGTCTATTCAGGTCTTTCGCCCATTTTTCAATTGGGTTATTGGAGTTTTTTCTTTTTTGCTGTTTAGTTGTATAAATTGTATATTTTAGAGATTAAGCCCTTGTCAGTTGCATCATTTGAAACTATTTTCTCCCATTCCGTAGGTTGTCTTTTTGTTTTTTTATAACTTCCTTTGCTGTGCAAAAGCTTAAGTTTGATCAGGTCCCATGGGTTTATTTCTGCGTTTATTTCTGTTGCCTTGGGAGACTAACCTAAGAAAACATTTGCAAGGCTGATGTCTGAGAATGTTTTGCCTAGGTTCTCTTCTAGGAGTTTTACGGTGTCCTGTCTTATCTTTAAGTCTTTAAGCCATTCGGAGTTTATTTTTATGCATGGTGTGAGGGTGTGTTCGTTTCACTGATTTACATGCTGCTCTCCAGTTTTCCCAGCACCACTTGCTGAAAAGACTTTTTCCCATTTTATATTCTGCCTCCTTTGTTGAAGGTTAATTGGCCATTAGGTGTCTGGGTTTATTTTGGGGTTTTCTATTCTGTTCCATTGGTTTGTATGTTTGTTTTGGTACCAGTACCATTACTGTGGCTTTGTAATATTGCCTGAAGTCTGGAAATTATGCCTCCTGCTTGGTTTTTGTTCCTCAGGATTGCTTTGGCAATTCTGGGTCTTTTATGTTCCATATAAATTTTTGGATTGTTTGTTCTAGTTCTGTGAAAAATGTGTCATGGGTAATTTGATAGGGATTGCATTGAATCTGTAGATTGCTTTGGTGTAGTATGGCCATTTTTATGAAATGAATTGTTCCAACCCAGGAACATGGAATATCTTTCCATTTCTTTGAATCCTCTTTAATTTCCTTGATTAATGTTTTACAGTTCTCAGCATACAAGTCTTTCATCTCCTTGGTCAGGTTTATTCCTAGGTATTTAATTTTTGGGGGTGTGATTTTAAAAGGTATTGTTTTTGTACAATATTCCTTTTCTACTATTTCATTGCTAGCATACAGAAATATAACCAATTTCTGAATGTCAATCTCGTATCCTGCTACTCTGCTGAATTTATTGATCAGTTTGAGTAGTTTTGGTGTGGCGTCCTTAGGTTATATACAGTCCTTATAGTTCTATATATAGTATCATCTGCATACAGTGACAGTTTTACCTCTTCTCTTCCGATTTGGATACCTTTCGTTTGTCTGAGTGCTGTGGCTAGGACTTCCGATACTATGTTGAATAAAAGCGGTCAGAGTGGGCATCCTTGTCTTGTTCCAGATTTTAGTGGGAAGGCTTTCAGCTTTTCTCCACTGAGTATTATATTGGCAGTGGATTTGTCATAAATGGCTTTGATTATGTTAACATATGTTCCCTCTATACTCACTTTCCTTCGTGTTTTTTATCATGAATGGATGTTGGACTCTGTCAAATGCTTTTTTCTACATCTATTGAGATGACCATGTGGTTTTTGACTTTTTTTTTAATGTGGTGTATGATGTTGATTGATTTGGGTATGGTGAACCATCCTTGTGAACGTGGGATGAATCATACTTGGTCATGGTGTATGATCTTTTTTATATGTTGTTGGATTCAGTTGCCTAAAATTTTGTTGAGAATCTTTGTGTCTATATTCATCAAAGATACTGGTCTATTAATTTTCTTTCTTGGTAGTTTCTTTGGTTTTGATATTAGGGTGATGGTGGTTTCACAGAATGTCTTCGGGAGTGTTCCTTCTTCTTTAATCTTTTGTAAGAGTTTAAGAAGAATGGTATAAGTTCCTTTTTGTATGTTTGGTAGAATTCACCTGTGAAGCCACCTGGTCCAGGACTTTTGTTTGTAAGGAGTATTTCTATTACATATTCAATTTCATTTCAAGTGATTGGTCTGTTCAGTTGGTCTATTTCTTCTTGATTCAGTTTTGGCGGGCTGTTAAGTCTCTAGAAAGTTGTCTATTTCTTCTAGGTTGTCAAATTTGTTGGCATATAATTGTTCATAGTATTGTCTTAGAGTTTTTTGTATTTCTGCAGTATCCCTTGAGATTTCTCCATTTTTCATTTTGTTTATTTGGGTTTTTTTCTTTCCTCTTCTCCGTGAGTCTGGCCAGAGGTTTGTCAGTTTTGTTTACCTTTTCAAAGAACCAGCTCTTGTTTTTATTGATTTTTTTCTCTTGTTTTTCATTTGAATTTCTATTTTATTGATTTCCTCTTTGATCTTTATGATTTCCTTCCTTCTGCTGACTTTAGGGTTTGTTTGTTCTTTTTTCAATTCATTTACGTGGTTTGTTGTCAATTTGAGATTTTTCTTCTTTTTTGAGGAAGGCCTGTATCACTATGAATTTCCCTCTAAGCATTGCTTTTGCGGCATCCCATGGATTTTGAATAGTTGTGTCTTTGTTATCGTTTGTCTTGAGGTATTTTTAATTTTTGTTTATTTCCTAATTGACCCATTGGTTTTTTAGTAGCATGTTGTTTACTCTCCATGTATTCAGTTTTTTCTCTTTTCCTGTGGTTGAATTCTAGTTTCATGCCATTGTGGTCAGAGAAGATACTTGAAAAAATTTCTATACTCTTAAATTTGTTGAGGTTAGTTTTATGCCCCAGTATGTGGTCAATCCTTGAGAATGTTCCATGTTTCATAGTTTATACTGTACTGAATTTCACTTGGTGTTCCGGTGGAAGAATTATCTTACATCACTAGCAATGTTTATGCGTAAGGATTGTATAACACCATTGTAGGAAGAAGTTACATCACTAAGATGAGGAACATGTTTCAATAATCTGTATTTCCTGACATAAAAACATGTAGAGGTGCCAATAAATACTTGTGACATGTATTAAATTTTGAATCACTGCAGAACCTATATTATTACATTTTGAGCATAAAGATGATCAGTTAGTCTGTTTTTTGTTTTTTGGGGCTTTTTTGCTGTTTCTTGGGCTGCTCCTGCAGCATATGGAGGTTCCCAGGCTAGGGGTCCAATTGGAGCTGAAGCTGCTGGCCTACGCCACAGCCATAGCAACATGGGATCTGAGCCTCGTCTGCAACCTACACCACAGCTCACAGCAACGCCAGATTCTTAACCCACTGAGCAAGGCCAGGGATTGAACTCGCAACCTCATGGATACTAGTTGGATTCGTTAACCACTGAGCCATGATGGGAACTCCCACTTAGTCTGTTTTAACTTGCATAAAATATATAAATGATTCCTTTGAGAAAATGAGCCAATACATATGCCTAAAAACATAATTTTAAAGAAGAGATGCTTTCACAGTTGATAAATATCTTAAAATTTAAAGACGATGGCTCTTATGAGGCAAATAGAGGAAATAAAGTGAACATTCTATTGGAAAACCTGGTATGTGGCTTCAGCTTTTTCAGGATTACCCTTTCTTAGAGAAAAACATTTATGTATTTATTAAAAAAAATTGCAGCCCCTTAAAATTGATCGCTAGCAATTGGTAAAGTCAAATAGAACCACCACTGCCTTCAAGTTTGATTCAGAAGATGTCAAAATCAAGTGTGGAGAACAGGATAAAGTAAATCCATGAAACTGGAAAAAGCATTACCGACACTGGAAAGACCAAAAGGGGTTCTGCTTCTTTAAACTTAACTATTTTTTTAATTACTCAATGAATTTATCACATTTATAGTTGTACAATGATCACTACAATCCAATTTTATAGGATTGCCATCCCACAACCCTAGCGCATCCCCCCACCCAAACTTAACTGGTTTTGAACTGTTTCACTCTACCTACTTCTCAGCTCATTCCTAGCTATTCAAAGACCAAGTTCAAACTTTTTTTTGCTGCACTCCAAAAGATCTTAGACCAAAACAAAGTAAGTTTGAATATGCTGATTTCTTGAGAATTTGCAGACTAGTTATAATGAGTGAAAAAGTTTCATTATAAAAGAATATAATGAAAACAATTTCTTCCTAGTCTATAATACCAGGGCTCAAAGTTCAGTTTAGCTTGTATACAATGAATTAATAAACAGAAAGATATACTGAGAACTTAGGTGGTATATATCTCTAATGAGGAAAAAGAAAGTAACTTGCTGAGCACTTAACAAGCATTTTATTTGTACCTAATTTTTATTAAAAGTAATACATGAGTATTCCTTTCCCTCCCCCAAAAAAAATAAAATAAAATCTTATAGATAAGGCAAGAAAGGACACTGGCACTTTCCTAGTGGCTCAGTGGGTTAAGGATCTGGCATCATCATTGCTATAGGAAAAAGGGGAGAAAAAAAAAAAAAGAAGACACTGATCATCATCCTCAATCCCAGTCACTTGTCCAAGTAACTATATCCTGACTTGCTTGGTAGGAATCCTTTTATTTTTAAAAAATTAAAAAAAAAAAAAAAAAGAGTTCCCATTGTGGCTCAGCAGAAACGAATCTGACCAGTATCCATGAGGATGCAGGTTAGATCCCTGGCCTCACTCAGTGGGTTGGGGATCCGGCATTGCCATGAGCTGTGGTGTAGCTTGCAGAAGCAGCTCAGATCCCGAGTTGCTGTGGCTGTGGTGTAGGCCAGCAGCTGCAGCTCCAATTTGACTCCTAACCTGGGAACTTCCAGATGCCATGCATGCAGCCCTAAAAATAAATAAATAAAAATTATAAAAATACAAATAAATAAAATATTGGGGGGACTGTGCCCATTGCATGTGAAACCTTCCCAGGCCAGGCATCAAATCTGCAACCCGAGCTGCTGCATTATGCCATATCAACCTACTGAACCACAAGAGAACTCCAGTATGATCCTTTTAGACTTTATAAAACTGCTTTCATATACACAAGTACACTACAAAAGCATATAGTTTAAAAAAACCCTATATATTATATATATCATTCTCATTCTATAATAAGTTTTTATAAATTAACATTCTTAAAATTCCAGTCTTATTGGGAGGACAGATTTATTTAGCTTGTTCCTTTTTTTCTTGGCCACACCTGGGGCACATGGAAGTTCCAGGGTCAGGTATCAAACCTGTGCCTCAACAGTGGCCCAAACCACTGCAGTGATAATGCCAAATCCTTAACCTTCTACATATGCCACAAGAGAATTCCCACTTTGTTCCTTTTTAACTACTGTATAATAGTCTATGATTCTGCTCTCCTCTATGAATTTTTAAGTTCTTTCTAACTTAACTATTATAAACAGTACTTCAATGAATAGGATCAGAGTGTACTATGAAATTTGAGGAGAGGACCCAATTTGCAGGGTTCCCAAATGAACCTGGCTTCAGAACTCCTTTTTTTTCAAGAAACCATCTCAAGATTAATGCTTAATGACAAACACTTTAAGAAATCACCTAATCCGACATTTCCCAAAGTCCCCTGTAAGTAAATTCCTCTATAATCCTAGAATGATAGAACAAAACTCTTTTGACCTATGAAACCTAAGAGAAAAATTGACAGACATCAAATTCTTCAACATAACCAGTGTAAACATGATAATAAGGGCCTGCTCCCCTTCCAGGATGGATGTTTCATTTGACTTTGAATGTATATTTTTATTGCCTACCATGTTTCAATTCTGTAACCATCCCCCAAATGAATCTTAGTCCTCAGAACAGATCTAAGAAGAAAGAAAGAAAAACAGAAGAAGAAAAAAAGAGAAAGAGAGGACGGAAGCATCAGCAAAGCACTTCAATAATCTAGGTCTCTTTGCTACTAAACTATTTGTGGCCAACACAGTTCTATATGTCATAACAACATACAACTGTAAGAACTAAAGGATCACAACACCCTGATACACCTAACAGTAACTGAAGAGACAGTTTCAGAAAAGAGCTAGGAGTTAGAAATATATTAATAATGGAAATAAGACTCTATAGCTGTGAAGCGAGCCTGCTCAAGCATCACTTCCACACAGTATGTGAAAGCATTTCAAACACTCTAAAGAGCTACACAAATACATATTTTATTATTTATTTCATAAGCCTCCAGTGAAGGCTCCTATTTTTTTTTCAGTCTTGATTTTGCTGACCTGAAATAGCAAAACCATGCAGCATCATAATCTCCCCACCTTGGAAAATTTGCATACCATTTTGAGAGTGGAATTTTCTCCACATATTTTTTACACCTACAAAAGGGCACAGTGGTTTCTCCCTAGAACATAATCATCTCAAGTATTTATCCAAAATAACCTCTAGATATTCAGTCTAAATATTTTCTTTTTCACTTGCAATTTCCTCTAATCAACTTATTACGAAGAAAACAAGATAATGGAAATGTGATCCATGTAATTAAGTTTAGTATCTTGCAACTGAACTATTCAGATCTTGAAAATCTAGTTGGAATGGGACTGGGGGCAATCAATCTTCACCTGGATCTATTTCAAGAGCACAAAGCTTTCAGGCTGTTAATGAGGGTAAGATCTTCTAAAAGGCAGTATCCTCTTACACCTAGGGCCACGTCTCCTCTCTGCATAAAAGCTGGGTGGTAAAGATGAGGCAAGGTGCACAGAATTTGGTAAATGAACCAATCTACCCTTCATCTATACTCCATACTTAAATTCAGAAAGTCATTACATCTTTGCCAAACTTTCATTTCAGATTAACAAATCCTGATCCTTTCAGTATATTCTTATGTGAAAACCACGACATTTCTTAAACTATTTTAACTGCCTATCACTGACTTCAGTCTGGTTCCATTAGGTTTTTTTCTTAGTGCACAGTAATGAGAACTCTGTTAATGTGTTCTATTAGAGGTGAACAAGTTTGCCAGTTTTCCTTCACATATGCTCTCTGTGAGGATACCCAAGATCTCTGGGAATAGAAAGTTGAAAAGGGATAAAATGGAGTTCCTGTCATGGCTCAGTGGTTAGTGAATCCAACTAGGAACCATGAGGTTGCAGGTTCGATCCCTCGCCTTGCTCAGTGGGTTAAGGATCCGGCGTTGCCGTGAGCCGTGGTGTAGGTTGCAGACGAGACTCAGATCCAGCGTTGCTGTGGCTCTGGTGTAGGCCGGTGGCTATAGCTCCGATTAGACCCCTAGCTTGGGAACCTCCACATAGCATGAGAGAGGCCCTAGAAATGGCAAAAAAATAAATAAATAAATAAAAATAAAAAGGTGTAAAGGAGGAAGACAACAGAGGTGATAGAGACAATCTAAAACGTCTACAAGATCACCTTCAAGGATATTATTAACCAATAATAGCTAAGAGGCTGTCATCTTCAAAATGTACTCTGGGTATAAATGTTGTCGTTGTTTTTAGGGCCACACACATGGCATGTGGAAATTCCCAGGCTAGGGATCAAATTGGAGCTACAGCTGCCGGTCTACAGCACAGCTACAGCAACGTGGGATCTGAGCCACATCTTCGGCCTACACACAGCTCATGGCAACACCAGATCCTTAACCCACTGAGCAAGGACAGGAATCAAACGTGTGTCCTTATGGATGCTAGTCAGATTTATTTCAACTGAGCCACAATGCAAACTACTGGGTATAAATTTTTGTTGTTGTCTTTTTAGGGCCCCACCCATTGCATCTTGAGGTTCCCAAGCTAGGGGTCGAATTGGAGATGCAGCTGCTGGCCTATGCCACAGCCACAGCCACACCAGCTCCGACCACATCTGTGACCTACACTGCAGCTCATAGCAACACCAGATCCTTAACCCACTGAGCGGGGCCAGGGATCGAACCTGTGTCCTCATGGATACCAGTCAGATTCATTTCCGCTGAGCCATGACAGGAACTCCGATGGGTATAACTTTTTTTTAAACCAACTCCACAGAGGTTTTTCTGTTGTGGTTATGTTCATGCCCTTTACATATGCACTTCCTACTGTTCTAATCTTGTAAGAAATTCTGCTTTCTGACTGTTGAAGGCTTTCTGGTTTTCCTTTTTCCAGATTATTCCTAAAAATATTCAGACCACTCTAGACCATTCCATGTAAAATCTATTCACAGCATTTCCAAATCTCAGTTTTTTCTACAATATATCCCTAAACTCATAATAATCTGGCAAACAAAAGAGACTTTGCCAGTAAGTTATTTCCACTGGGTTCCTCTTCCTCCCCACTGCTGTCTTCCTCAAAGAATTCTGGCAGCTGGTGAAAAGCATACTTCTTGGAGACCTCTTGTTCCACTGCTTCCTAAGTATGATTTTTCATTATGGCTCTACCTCTTATAACTGTGGCCCTGGACAGCTTCCTAAGTCTGTGCCTCAACTTTCTCACTTATAAGAGAGAATAATAGCTGTTAACCACACAGGGTTGATTAAACGGAGCAATATACCTAAAGTGCTTAGTACAATGCATGGCACACAGCACTCATTAAATGTGGATTACCATTATTCCCAAATCACAGAATCTGCAAAGACCTTTTATAATCAAATCTCATTTAATACTGAAACCACCCCAGGAGAAAGACTGTAATTATCCTCACTTCACTGCTGAAAAACAACCAGCTTTAGAAAGGTTAGCGACTTGGTCTAAACCACAATTCTAGCTAAGAGGCAAATACAGGGTTGGTTTTTTTTTTTTTTGTCTTTTGTCTTTTGTATTTTTTAGGGCTGCACCTGTGGCATATGGAGATTCCCAGGCTAGGAGTTTAATCGAAGCTGTAGCTGCCGGCCTACGCCACAGCCACACCGGATCCAAGCCACGTCTGCGACCTACACCACAGCTCACAGAAATGCCAGATCCTTAACCCACTGAGCGAGGCTAGGGATGGAACCTGCAACCTCAGGGTTCCTAGTCGGATTCGTTTCCACTACACCATGATGGGAACTCCCAAAGAAAGGTTCTAAATCTAGGTCCTCTGATTCCCATATTCTTTTCATCCAAGAACACTGCTTCCGCCAAACTGTCTTGTCTTTCATCCATTACTGATCCTAGAAGTTGTTCCTTCTATTGCTTCTCATAAATCAAAAAGAAAGCCAGTAGTTTCTAGGATCATTGCTGCTACAGTTCTTTTCAAATAGGAGTTATGGTCATAATGCAAGAATCCTATGATAGAATGGCTATATTTTTCCCATAGAGAAAAACAGCATTTGTGTTTTACTGCTTATAAAAGCAATATATGCTCAATGAAAAAATCCAGTGAATATAAATAGATATAAATACTTATTTACTTATTTAGCTTTTGGTCTTTTTAGGG
This sequence comes from Phacochoerus africanus, assembly GCF_016906955.1. NCBI lineage: Eukaryota > Metazoa > Chordata > Mammalia > Artiodactyla > Suidae > Phacochoerus > Phacochoerus africanus. Next base: position 33,384,573 of record NC_062552.1, on the reverse strand, counting down.
CTGCACCCATGGCATAAGGAAATTCCCAGGCTAGGGATTGAATTGGAGCTGCAGCTGCCGACCTACGCCATAGCCACAACCATACTGGATCCAAGCCACATCCATGACTCACACTGCACCTTGCGGTAACGCTGGATCCTTAACCCATTGAGCGAGGCCAGGGATTGAACCCACATCCTCATGGATACTAGTCGGGTTTTTAACCTGCTGTGCCACAACTGGAACTTCTCTAAGTACTTTAAAATATATATATATATATATATACATACACACACACACACACATATATCTCAAAGCTGTGGTAAAATACATGCACACGTATCTTTGGGTGTTTCCTCTATATCCTTGGAATAAACTCCTAGGAGTAAAATTGCTATGAAAAAAGGTAACTAACTTCTAAATTTTGGAATGAACTGCCAGACTCTCCTCTATACCGATTCACACTCCTTCTGGCAGCATGAGCATCTATTCTCCAGAACTCTTGCTAACGTTCAGTGTTTTCAATCTTCCTCATCTTTGCTAATGTGACAAACAAAATATGACAGCTCATTGCAATGTGGTCATTAAAACACCATTCATTTTCATCAATACTTGCAAAATTTCACCTCTGAGAGCTTTAAAAGTTTTGGGTGGGTGGGGTTAAAAAAAAAACCCAAAACATGCTGGGTAAATATTACATTGCTATAGCAGTGAGTCAAACCAAACTCATGTCAAGTTTGTCAGGTTTGACTAGAATCACTGGATGTTTTCCCATGACTTGTGCTCTCATACCCCTGGAGTCTGAGATGACAACAAGGTTATGAGGACAAGACCACCCACCAGAATGAAACAAAGCAGGTTCTGGTTTTGGCTTTGTTACTAACAAAGCCACCCCACCAAGGAAACGTCCTATAAGCTTCAGTGTTACCATCCATAAAAATGGGTTGATGTCTGACACTACCGTGTTAGGTAATTCTTTTTTGAATACGATGTATGGAAAAGCCTTCAAAGAGCATAAAGTGCTAGGGAGTTCCATGCTGGCTCAGCGGGTAAAGGATCTGGCATTGTCACTGTTGTGGCTTGGGAAGCTGCTGTGGCACAGGTTCAATCCCTGGCCTGGGAACTTCATAAAGTACTATATAAAGGCAAGAGATACAGTTGATATGTGAATCTCTCTTATGCAACTGCTTAGATAGCATTTATTTGGCTTTTTAAGCTCATCATACCCATTCTCCACTTTTAGATATACTTTCTATATTCTATTGTATACTTCTACTGATTTTCAGACACATTTCTCTCTGTGATTCAGTGAAATGACACACTGTACTGCTTTCAGAATTCTGTGAATTATTCTTTGCCTCAATTGCCTAACTTTCCATTTGCACCTGACCTTCTGCGTCTTTCCATTTTTCCCTCAAGAACACTGCCACGCTGTCTTTTCTTTAGCTCTTACTCCTGAAGAATTCAAAAACACAAAGACAAACAATAATCCTGATCTTGGGTAGTATATGTTCATTGTTCCTGGAAGAAGATACTGAAGAAAAAAAAAGAAAAAAATCACCCAAAATTTCTCTTCCAAACTTTCTTAAGCATATCTAAATGTATTCCTTATATTTTCTATTTTTATAATTTGAAATTCTGCTATAAACACTACTATACCATATTCTCAACATATCATGAACTTGGCTGTATGTCAATCACACTCATACATCATTTTGAATGGCACACGAAATTTTAATATATGGTTGCACCAAATTTTACTCAGCTGATTTCACAGGTTCTTCTTTTTTACATTTAATCTTTAAATTCCATACGGAATTTATGTTGGCATATAGCACAGTACAGATCTAACACAATTCAAATGGTTAAGCAACTAACTGCCTTAATATAAAGAGTCCATTGTTTCCACACTGATTTGAGATGTCACCTTCATCAAATACTAACATGTAATATAGGCTTGGTCTGGTTTTTAAACTCTGTTCCACTGATTAATCTTATTTCTGTCCCAATACAATATATAATTTTAACTTAACAATCTTGACCTCATTTTTATACATCAATTATCTGTAACTCCTAAAATGGTATTATTATTGTCAACAAGGCATTTTTTCTTCTAATCTTTAAAATTATGTCTTAATGACTAATTTTTCTGCAGTGAGTACACCAGTCTTATTAGTTTAGAATTACTGTGGAGTTCCCATCATGGCTCAGTAATGGCTCGGTAATGAACCCAATTAGTAACCATGAGAACGTAGGTTTGATCCCTGGCCTCGGTCAGTGGGTAAGGATCTGGCATTGCTTTGAGCTGCAGTGTAGGTCACAGATGTTGCTTGGATCCTCTGTGCTGTGGCTGTGGTGTAGGCCTGTGGCTGCAGCTCTGATTCAACCCCTAGCCTGGGAACCTCTATATGCCACAATTGCAGCCCTAAAAAAGCAAAAAAAAAAAACAAAAACAAAACAAAAACCAAACCCAAAATTATTGTGTTATATTTTATAGAACATTAAACTTAATGGAGATGACACCTGCACACGGATTTCCCATACTGGTTTATCACACAAATGTAGCTTTGTTCTAACTCTTACTATATGGAAGTAAAAAAATCTGCTTTACCTAAAAGTATTACAGTCATAATTTATTCTAGTGAAATATTTTTTAAATGTATGGATAAATAAATGTATTAATGCTACAGTATTTTTTGCTGTTTATTGTTGACAGTGTTTAATCAAATTTTTAATTCAAAGTAAAAGTTTATTTCAGCTATGTTTTAAAAAACTTATTTTTATTGATTTACCAATTTCTGCTGTACTATTTCAGCTTTTTTTAATACACATAGATATATTACACACTTTAAAGATAGACTAGGTTATTACTGCAGCTATTACTAGAAGACTTTTTTTCTGTGCAAGAAAAGAACTTCTTGTGATATTGCATTTCTTAGATACTGGCCCAGGTTCACACACATGCTCTTCTTATATGCTCTCCCTGTGGGCCTAAGCAATTGTATACTTAACCCCTAGTAAAAATCAATCCCTTCCCCTGACCCCTTTCTCTTTTGCTTTTTTCTTTTCAAAGAACTAATGCTATGACATGCTTTCCCATTTCCATACCATTTCCTCATGATGAAATCTCCAATTAAGGGAAGCTATATTTAACACTAAGTTACCCTGCCTCTCCTACTTACCAGCAAATGCTCTGGAACCCTCACTATCTCATTTGGTTCTTGATTCCACCACTTACTGTGTGAATGTGGGCACATGACAAACTTCTCTGAGACTCAATTTTCTCATCAATAAATTAATAATAATAGCATCCACTTGGAGGAACTGTTTTAGGCATTACAAATACTTCAGATAAAGCACAGGCTCTGTATATAGTAAACACTGAAAAAAATTACTTATTATTACTGTTTGTATACTCAAAACTAGCTTCAAGCTTACAAAATCTCTTCAGATTATCAGCAAATTAGTCAACATACATAGTCAGCATATATTTACCAAACACCTACTTTGTGGAAGGCACAAAGCACTGCGGGCCAGCACCGTGGGACAGAAAGAACTGAGCAACATTTTCAAGGGTTAGCCCTAAGTTCTGATGCTGGTTAGGTGGGGATATACAAAAAAGATAAGCAAATTTAAGTAATAAACACATAAGTGGTTCAAACCAGTGGTTCCAGATTCTTGCGCCTATCCTTAAACTGGGGCCTGGGAATTTGTAATTTAAAAAAGCTGACTTCTCAAGCAGCCCCCATGTGGCATTCAGGTTTTGAGATTCTAAGATAAACATAAAAGTCAGAGAAATTCGGAGCTCCCTGCTGGCTCAGCAGGTCAAGAGTCTGGCGTTGTCACTGCTGTGGCTCTCATTACCACTGTGGCACAGTAACCAGAGATCCCTGGCCTGGGAACTTCGACGTGCTATGGGCACGCAGCCAAAAAGAAAAAAGTCAGAAAAATTCACTTGAGAAAAACCCCTCCAGATAGTGTGGTTTGGAAAAGGAAGTCTTCAAATGAGACAAAATCTGAGCTGGGCTCTGAAGTAAATGATAAGATTTTCTCAACTTTTTATCTTGAAACTTTTCAATTCTACAAGAAAAACTGAAAAATCAATACAATCAGGACAATCTTACATATCCTTCACACTTACCAGTGATCATCTGCCTCATCTGTTTGTCAGTCTGCTCCCCACCAAGCACATTTTTCTGAGTCACACAAAAGTTGCAGACATCACAACACTTCATCCCTGATGCTTCAGCAACATATTCTAGAATTAGAACATTCTCTTAAATTTACTCAACTGGCCTCTTACCTTCTTTCAGTCTTCTTTGGATGCATAATTCAATCAAGGCTCACTCCCTGCATTTGGTTGCTCTGAGTCTTTTTATCTTGCATTTAAAAGCCCCACCCCCCAATGTGGGAGGATTGTTTTATTTTACATGAAATTGATTTTTAAATTTCTTATGGGTAACGTTCGGAAGTTCCTGGGCCAGGGATAGAATCTGAGCTAGAGCTGCTCGACCTATGCCACAGCTGGGGCAACACCAGATCCTTTAACTTAGGCATGGTACCAGGGATCGAACCCAAACCTCCACTGTGACCCAAGCTGCTGCAGTCAGATTCTTAACTCATTGTGCCACAGCAGGAACTCCTAAAACTGACATTTTAAAACAGTCTAGGTCAGGAGTTCCTGCTGTGCCACAGCGGGATCTGGCAGTGTCTCAGCAGCACCGGGACAGAGGTTCAATCCCTGGCCTGGCGCAGTAGGTGAAAGGATCCAGTGCTGCCGCAGCTGTGATGTAGGTCGAAACAGTGGCTTGGATCTGATCCCTGGCCTGGGAACTCCATATGCCGTGGGGTGGCCAAAAAATACAACAGAACAGTCTAGAAACCTCCCACACTAACTGAAACTAACAATATTTGTAAATCAACTATACTTCAATAAAAAGTAAAAATAAATTTAAAAAAATTTTAAATGTAAAAGTCTAGGTCAGTTCTAACATCCTGGACCTGTCTGATTCTTTCCATGGGATTAGACACAAGTTAAATTTTTAAAAACAAGAATATGTGTATGTGTAGATGACAGCTGTGTCCTTCCAAATGTCATCATATCAGAAACACATAATGCCAGGTTACCCCACTACAGGGGATAAGTATCATTATGAACTCAAAGATTTGTTTTAATCTAATATAATAATCTACTACCATCATTTTTTTCAAATTGTCCCAAAATTTTGGTTCAAACTGTCCTAAGTATGGCTAATGAGGTTCCCTTCAAGCCTTCATCTGTGTCATTAAAACACAATTCCATTGGCTTTTTAGGCTACTTCCTATACAAGATTTTTTCCAAGCTTACCTTCTACCCTCTCTGCCCCAGACGTGGAATCAGCCATTACGCCCTGGAGCTTTTGTTCCTCTTAGTGAACAAAAGATTTATAAATCAGGATCTGAGCACTAGGTGCCTTCACAGTTATGGGGGTGTCATTGCTTCTAGGCCATTTCAGTAAAGTTGAAGATTTTTTTAAAAAACATGAGTTTATATTGGTATTTTCAACCTAAATTCATCATTATGTTTTTTCTTTACTTATTTTGTATATTACTACTATATACACTGAAAATCTTGTTTTATAAACTAGTTTTAAAATTATAACATCAACATTACTAATAAACCTAGTAAGTTTAAGTGCCTTTTGGGGACCAATCCTTTTTGTCCTTAAAGTATGTCCCACTAGGGATGTACAGTCAACATGCTACATTCAAGTTATTTTTTCTCTGTATGTCCTGTAATTTAGGTTTATTTGTTTTATTTTCCACTCAAATATTACTATTTTTCATAAATTTTAATTTTTTTTTTTGGTCTTTTTGTGATTTCTTGGGCCGCTCCTGCGGCATATGGAGGTTCCCAGGCTAGGGGTCGAATCGGAGCTGTAGCCACCGGCCTACGCCAGAGCCACAGCAACGCGGGATCCGAGCCGCATCTGCAACCTACACCACAGCTCACCGCAACGCCGGATCCTTAACCCACTGAGCAAGGGCAGGGACCGAACCCGCAACCTCATGGTTCCCAGTCAGATTCGTTAACCACTGCGCCACGATGGGAACTCCCCCATAAATTTTAATTTTTTAACGTGTAAAATACTTACATAGTTCAAAAGCATCCTTCCCTTCCCTTTTCCCTCCAATATTTTCCCATCTATTCCCTACAATAACCAGTTTAGTTTCTACTTATCCTTCATGTTTCTTTCTTTTTTTTTGTCTTTTTGCCTTTTCTTGAGCCATTCCTGCGGCATATGGAGTTAGGACCCCAGGCTAGGGGTCCAATCAGAGCTGTAGCCGCCGGCTTACACCACGGCCACAACCACGCCAGATCCGAGCCGCGTCTGCGACCTACACCACAGCTCAAGGCAACACCCGATCCTTAACCCACTGAGCGAGGCCTGGGACCAAACCAGAAACCTCATGGTTCCTAGTCAGAGTCGTTAACCACTGAACCACGACGGGAACTCCCCTTCATGTTTCCCTTTATAGAAAATAAGCAAATGTGTGTATATACATATAAATTCTTAATTCTTCTTTTTCTTATACAAAAGATGGAGTAAATATCACATCCAGTCCTGTACTTTGCTATTTTTACTTAACAATATATCCCCAATTCACTCCATAGGAGTGATTAGAAATCTTCCTTATTCTTTCTTTTTGCTATTTCTTGGGCCACTCCCGCAGCATATGGAGGTTCCCAGGCTAGGGGTCTAATCGCAGCTGTACCCACCGGCCTACGCCAGAGCCACAGCAACGCGGGATCCAAGCCGCATCTGCAACCTACACCACAGCTCACGGCAACGCCGGATCGTTAACCCACTGAGCAAGGGCAGGGACCGAACCCGCAACCTCATGGTTCCTAGTCAGATTCGTTAACCACTGCGCCACGACGGGAACTCCTCTTCCTTATTCTTTTTAATGGCTGTTTAATACTCCACTCTTAGATGTTAATAGGTAGAAACTGACATAGAAAAGAGGAAAGGGCATTTTAGACCAGGTGAATAAGTAATAGGCAGGAAGGTAGAGTGAACAAGGCTTTACTACTATATGGAGGAAGTGGGGAGGTGACCAACTGGTTGGAGTGAAGAATTAATACAAACTCCATACCAAACTATCATTTAAGGAGCTGTACAACACACAACTTAGATGGCTGTACAGAACAGCCCTAGGAGAATATAAGGTTGAAAAACAAGTTGGAGCCAGCTTATAGAGGCTTTGATTATAAAGCAGAGCTAGGGAGTTCCTGTTGTGGCAGAGCGGAAACAAATCCAATTGGTAGTATCCATGAGGATGCAGATTCGATCCCTGGCCCTGCTCAGTGGGTCGGGGATCTGGTATTGCCCTGTGCTGTGCTGGTAGGTTGCAGATGCGGCTCAGATCCCAAGTTGCTGTGGCTGTGGTGTAGGCCATCAGCTATAGCTGATTTGACCCCTAGCCTGGGAACTTCTCTATGCTGCAAGTGTGGCCCTAAAAGGAAAAAAAAAAAAGTATCCTCCTCTATGAGTGCAGGATATTAAAATAAATAAATAAATAAATAAATAAATAAATAAATAATGTAGAGCTAGGATTTTGTCTCACAGCCAAAGTGTTTATATAAGAGAAGTATCAACATGTTGCTTTAAGATAAATACAGCCACATTTAGACAAATGAAAAGGAGAGGTTACTGCAGTTGTCTGGGTGTGGAAGGATCTCAGTGGGTTGACAGAAACGAGGGTAGTACCTAAGCACGGTTCTGCCTACCTTCAAAGACCTTGCAATCTAGTTGTTGAGAGTGTAACACACAAGAGTTATAGAATACAGAGATGTGATATTTTAGAATCAGAAGAGACTTCAGTGATTGTTTTGTCTAGTGGTTCTCAAGTTTAGCTGATAATCAGAATCACCTAGGGGAACTTGTTAAAAACATACTCTTGGGCCCCACCCCCCAGAGATTCTGGTTCAGTAGGTCAAAGGTGGTATCTGACGATGTGAATTTTTAACAAATTCCTCACCTGATCCTGTGGACTGGCTGTTTGGGAACAACTGATCTAGTATACCCTTTCATTTCATGAATGAGAGACTGAATCACAACAGTAGTCTTTTTGAAGAATATTTCTGGGAGATTATAATCTTGAAGTAGGGAGGCCTTTTTAATCAAGACCCAAACCCCAGAAGCTAAAAAAAGAAGAGAAAGACCAATCTGACTACAAAAAAATTTTTGAACTTCTAAATGGCAAGGGATTCTATAAAGAAAAACAAACTTTAAAAATTGTATTTGCAACAGACTTTTACAAAGAGGTTTTTTTTTTTTGTCTTTTTCTAGAGCCGCACCCACAGCATATGGAGGTTCCCAGGCTAGGGGTCCAATCTGAGCTATTGCTGCCAGTCTACACCACAGCCACAGCAATGCTGGATCCTAAACCCAGTGAGCCAGGCCAGGGATCGAACCCGCAACCTCATGGTCCCTAGTCAGATTTGTTAACCACTGAGCCACGGCAGGAACTCCGCAAAGAGTTATTATCACAATATTCAATGAGGGCTTACGAAAATGCATGAAATAACTCAACAGAAAAATGGGCAAAGGGTGGCAAAAAGAGGCAAATACCCCAAAGAGAGCTTGATGAAGCTATATTAATAGGCTACAAAATGTATTTTAGGGCAAAAAACAAATTGGGCAAGGGATCACATTTGATGGTATCTGTGCCAGAACCATTTCTCTCCCTCGTTTCTACTTTGGAAGAAAACCCTAACAAAAAGAGAGATGCAGAAGAGCGCATTTCAATTCCTCAGAAAGGCTGCAGCGCCTCTGACTCCACATCCCTTCGCCTTTTTCTGCTATAAATTGCTGAGGCCAGGCTAACAGGCTGGCAGATAAAAGCACAGGGACAGTAGTGACAAGGTTATAATGGCTTGGATATATTTTCCTGTCATCTCTGTTTGACATCCCTAACTTACAGCCCTCAGTACCTTTTTTGTCAACATAACTTATGTCCAAGAACAACTTTTGTGCACAGAAGAGACTATTACTGTTACACAGATTTAAATTAAGACCTTAGAACTAAGGGCCTTTAAACAGTTTCTTTTACAACTTTATCAAATTACCTAATTTTAAAAGTATTAAAAAGATTTAAAGAATACAATAACTTTTAAACTCAGTTCAAAACAAAATATAGTTGAGTCCCCTAAAACCACTATCATTTAAGTTTGATATTTCTAAACATTTTAAACTATACCTATAATCTTAATATGTTCTCTTTTCTTACTTCAGCACTTCATCTACCAAGCAAATCTTTAAGTACTCAAAAAAACCTTCAGTAAATCCTTAAAAATTAAACTTATGGATCTAATATATCTCAAGAAGTTCAGCAAAGTGTTCTTATATCCTTAAACTAATAATCAAACCTAAACCCATTTACTCAAGAACACATTTTACACTGGAATCACAAACTTGTCTATTGAGATTCTTCAATATGCTAAATTACCACAGATATTTCATCTTAAGGTCAGAAGGACTTAAATTTTAAAAAATTTTAAATTAGAGTTGATTTACAATGTTCTGTCAATTTCTGCTTTACAGCAAAGTGACCCAGTTACACATGTAAATATACATTCTTTCCCTCATAATATCTTCCATCATGTTCCATCACAAATGACTGGATATAGTTCCCTGTGTTATAAAGCAGGACCTCATTGCTTATCCATTCTAAATGTAATAGTTTGCATCTACTAACCCCAAACTCCCAATCCATCCCACTCCCTCCTCAGCAACCATAGTTTGTTCTTCATATCCATGAGTTTGTTTCTGTTCCATAGATAGATTCATTTGTGCCAATTAGATTCCACATATATGTTACATCATGTGTCATTTGTCTTTTTCTTTTAAACTTACTTAGTATGAGAATCTCTAGTTGCAACAATGTTGCTGCAAATGGCCTTATTTTGTTTTTTTATATGGTTGAGTAATATTCCACTGTATAAATGTACCACATCTTCTGAATCCATTCTTCTGTCAATGGACATTTAGGTTGTTTCCATGTCTTGGCTATTGAGAACAGTGCTGCAATGAACATAGTGGTGCATGTATCTTTTTGAATGAAAGTTTTGCCTCGATAGATGGCTACGAGTGGGATTGCTGGATAATATGGTAGTTTTTTATATTTAGTTTTCAGAGGTACCTCCATACTGTTTTCCATAGTGGTGGTGGTACCAACCTAAACTTTATTAAACTTTATTAACATATATCATGGCTACATATTATTCTATTTTATAAATGTTAACTAATTAATCATGGGGGGCCATGCCCACATGTGGGAATTCCCACACCAGGGACTGAACCTACACCACAGCAGCAACCCAAGCCATAGCAGTGACAATGTCAGGTCCTTAACCCACTGAGCCACAGGAGAGCTCCTAAATGTTATTTAATACTCAAAAAAAAAAATTTATTAAGTAGGTGCTATTATTATCCCCATTTAGAGATGAGGAAATGGAGGAAGAAAGGTCAAGAAAAGTTCCCAGAGGAGTTGTCACTGCAGTGGCATAGTTCAATCCCTGGCCCAGGAATTTCCACATGTAGCAGGTGTAGCCAAAAATAAATAAATAAATAAAATTTTAAAAGTATTTTTTTTTTAAAAAAAGAGAAACGTTCCCACAGTTACATAGCTCATAAATAGCAGCCAGGCTTCTGGCTTCAGAGTCAAATGCATGTTACCCTTAAGCTGTGTTACCTTTCCTCATAGGTCTGACTTACTTCATGAATTCTACCTAAGAGTCACAGGTTGGGAGCTATGACTTCAAGCCCAGACCTGGGCCAGGACATATGACCTTCCTGTGCCAGTAATGGGCACACCTAGCAACTTACTGTTTAAATAATTGCTTTGAGAATGGATGTGTGTATGTGTATAACTGAATCGCTTTATCATACAGCAGAAATTATCACATATATTAACTATACTTCAATAAAACTTTAAAATATTTTTAAAAATAATTTCTTTGAGATCAATTAACTCCAGATAGGGGTTGATTGTCCAATCTGAGTTCCCTGAGTTCAAATTAAGATCCTACTTAGTTTTGCTGTAACTTTCAACTTATTACCTAAAAACTGAATAGATTAAATTCTATAATTTCCACACAGGGTACTTTTATCTTTTATTGGATTCAACTGGTTATGGTCATTCTAATGATACCTCTAAGCTAGGAACAATTCAAGGCACATAATAAATCAGGCAAAGCTCATGACTCCTGAGAAAAAGCCAGTGAACATTTGAGGTCCCTAATGTCCAGGGCAGTTTTCTGCTTGCCATTACCTAAAACCCTCTACAGGGAGAAATGCACAAGCCGTTAAAGATTACTTAAAGCTAATTTCCAGGAATATCCCAGAGATATACTATTAACAATAATGTCTTTAAAAGAACAAGATAAGGCAGTGCAAACTAAAAAAAAATGATAATATATTACCCAATACAGTAGGCCATTTTATAAGAAAGAGCTCAATTTTTGCATGGCAAGAAAAGGTCTGTAGATCCATGGATCAGTACTAGTAGCAACAGAACAAACATCAAAAATTCTGAAAACAAAGAGTTCCCATCGTGGCTCAGTGGTTAATGAATCTGATTAGGAACCATGAGGTTGAGGGTTCGATCCCTGGCCTCGCTCAGTGGGTCAAGAATCCGGCGTTGCTATGAGCTGTGGTGTAGGTCACAGAAGCAGCTCGGATCTGGCATTGCTGTGGCTGTGGTCTAGACCGGCAGCTACAGCTCCGATTACACCCATAGCCTGGGAATCTCCATATGCCATGAGTGTGGCTCTAGAAAAAAATAAAACAAAACAAAACGAACTTCTGAAAACAATCCAAAACCACTGTCAGAGATGGTTGAAGGACCAGTATCAGTTAGTATAAAAAGTTTTCGGGAGTTCCTGTCATGGCATAGCAGAAATGAATCCAACTAGGAACAATGAGGTTGAGGGTTCAATCCCTGGCTTCGTTCAGTGAGTTAAGGATCTGTGAGTTATGGTGTAGGTCACAGACACAGCTCAGATTCCACATTGCTGTGGCTGTGGCATAGGCCAGCAGCTGTAGCTCCAATTAGACCCCTGGCCTGGGAACTTCCATATGCCACAGGTGTGGCCCTAGAAAGCAAAAAACAAACAAAAAAAAAAAACCAGTTTTCACTGACTCTTAGCAAAAATGAGGACAATGGAGATAATGTAACACACACACACACACAAAATTGTAGTTCTAAGATAGCTGACATTGACTAAGCCATCATCAACCTCATAACAGAACTTCAAGAAAAAGAAGCACTATCATATTAAATATATACATGATTTTAAGATACATCCTGACTTCAAAAATATTAAAATACAAACTGAAGAATTATGGTATATGTTAGTGTAATGCTTTCTTGGTACCTAAATCAAATCTTTACTTTTTTTGATATTAATATCTTTTCATTTATAAAATAATGGTGACAGAAAATGATTGCTAGATTTTTTAAAATTTCCTAAAATGCTGGCAACCTTATGATGGGCTCCCAATTTCCCCCCTACTACAATTTTACCAATCATAAATCTCAACCACCTTCCATTCAGGACTACCAGTCCACAAGTCTACCTAAAACTATCCCCAAATAAGAATCTCTTGTTACTTCACCCTACTATTAGACAGCAATTCTTACTGGGGGCAGGATTTTTTTTTTCCCTTGGGCTGAGCTGAAGTCTGCCTTCCTCCCAGCACCCACCATGACTTCCTTGCACTGCTAAGTCCTATCCCCTAGAATATTATATTGATCAGCACAGGATGGGTAAAACCAAAAAACCGCATCTGTTTGAAGGTATCAGACAACTAGCAAGATAGCTAAGACTGTAGAGAAGCTGTTATGGTCAAGTTTTATAGGGTCAGCCTGCAAGGCTACAGTCTTAGTTACTCTAACACTGATCTAGGTGTCACTGTGAAGGAATCTGGTAGATGGGATTAGTCTTTAATCATTTTAGTTTAAGGAAGATTATCCTACATAATATAAGGTGAGCCTGATCCAAACAACTGAAAGGTTTTAAAAGCCCAACTGGAACTGAGGATTCTCTGAGGAAGAAATCTGACTGGAATGCGGCTTCAGTTCCTGCCCAAGAGTCCCAGCCTGCCCGTCCTGGTGGCTAGTCCAGTGGCCACAGTCCTACACACCCAACTCCCTGAAGTAAATATCCTAATAACTGTGTGTGTGTGTTTATACACAAATAGATGACATATATTATTCGGATGATATGTACACAATTAGATGACGTATATTATTCCAATGATATATAAATACTACACAAGAACCATAATTCATAATTAAAACTTTCCTGTAAAGAAAACTCCAGGACCAAGATGCTTGACTAGCAACATCTTCTACACCTTTAAGGAAGAAATTATATCAAGCTTATCAAACTCTTCTAGAGAGCAGAAAAAGAGGGCATAAACCCCAATTCATTTTCTGAGGCCAGCATAACACTGACCCAAACTTGACAAGGACATTACCTAAAAGGATCATAGGCCATTTTTCCCTCATGAGCATAAGCACAAAAGTCCTATGCAAATTATTAAAAAATTAAATCCAAATACATAAAAAAGATAATCCATTATGACAAAGGGTGGCTAAGCATTCTAAAAATCAATTAATATAATTAATAAGATTAAAAGGTGAAAAAATATGCTTTAGAATAACTAAGAAGTTCCCATTGTGGCTCAGCAGGTTAAGAACATGACATACTGTCCATGAGGATGTGGGTTTGATCCCTGCCGTTGCTCAGTGGGTTAAAGATCTGACAATGCCCCAAGCCACAGCAGCGCTTATTCAGCCCCTAGCCTGGGAACGTCCATATGCAGCAGGTGCAGCCCTAAAAAGAAAAAAGAAAAAAAAAAAAAGAACAACTAAAATAGCAAGAAATAATATTGGAAAACAATAAGGCAGGTTGAAACAATATAGTCATAGAAAAAAAGACTGAAAATATTTATTATTCTCCCTTAATTGTAGGTTTATCATATGATTTTTTTTTTTTTGGTCTTTTTGCCATTTCTTGAGCCACTCCTGCGGCATATGGAGGTTGCCAGGCTAGGGGTCCAATCAGAGCTGTAGCTGCCAGCCTATGCCAGAGCCACAGCAACGCGGGATCGGAGCTGCATCTTCGACCTACACCACAGCTCACGGCAACAACGGATCCTTAACCCACTGAGCAAGGCCAAGGACCGAACCCTCAACCTCATGGTTCCTAGTCGGATTCGTTAACCACTGCGCCACCAAGGGAACTCCAGAAAATATTGAAATTTTTTAAAGCTTAAAAAAGTTTAACAGAAATTTTTTAAAGTTTAAGAAGAGGGAGTTCTCTTGCAGCTCAGTAGATTAAGGATCCACTGTTGTCAGTGCAACAGCATGAGTCACTGCTGTGGCATGGGTTTGATCCCTGGCTGGGAACTTCCACATGCCATGGGCAAAGCCAAAAAAAGTGTTTAAGAAGAAATATTAGGAATACCAGACAAATTAGGAATTCAAGTCAAATACATTAATAATTTCTCAAGCAGATTATTCAATAGGATGACAAAATAATCTTGACAGCTTTAAATCCAACACAGCAACTTAATGCAGAGACCTGATGGGCTTCTTCTTCCATAGTGCATGGTTTAAAGAACAGGTGGGAGGTGGGAAAGGTAGGCAGGCGAAGGATGAAGGATGATGCTTGAGTCCCAAGGCAGAGGGCATTCAACAATAAGGACAATGGAACATGCAGATTACAGGGCACGTAACTCCCTAAACAGACTGTTATGAGCTATATTAAATTGTGTTCCCCTTGAGTTCCTGCTGAGGCACAAGCGTTAAGAATCCAACTGCACCGTCTTGGCTTGGATCACTGCATTAGTTTGTTTCCTGGCCCAGCACAGTGGATTAAAGAATCCAGCACTGCGGCAGCTGTGGCGCATAAGTCATAGCTGTGGCTCAGGTTCAATTCTGGACCGGGAACCTTCAGGTGCCATGCGTGTGGCCATAAAAAAAAATTGTGTTTCCCTCAAAATTCATATGTTGAAGTCCAATGCCCTAAATCCTCAGAATGTAACTGGAAATGGGGCCTTTAAAGAGATGATTAAGATTATATGGGAGTTCTCATTGTGACTCAGCAGATCATGAACCAGACTAGTATCTATGAGGACTGGGTTTGATCCCTGGCAATGCCATGAGCTGTGGTGTAGGTTGCAGACATGGTCCAGGTCCTGCATTGCTGCGGCTGTAGCCTCAGCTGTAACTCCAATTTGACCCCTAGCCTGGGAACTTCCATATAGCTTGGGTGCAACCCTGAAAAGCAAAAAAAAAAAGAAAGAAAGAAAAGAAAGAAAGAAAGAAAAAGAAAAATGATATGAAGTCACTGAGGTGGGCCCTAATCCAGTGTAACTGGTGTCCTTTTAAGGAGAGGAGGAGAGGAAGACACAGGTAGGAGAAGGCAGCCATCTACAAGCCAATGAGAGAGGCCTCAGAAGAAACCAACCATGCCAACACCTTGCATTTGAGACTTCCAGCCTCCAGAACTGTGGGAAAATTGTTGTTTAAGCTAAACAGTCTGTGGTACTTCATTACAGCAATTCGAACAAATTCTAACACAGATACGATTGCAAAAATTAAATGTCACTCTCTCCCACCAAAACAGTGATTTACAGCAAATACATGGAAGGAGTCTTACATGGTTTTAAGGTATAAACTGTGATCTTCATGTAGAAGTGTAGATGTTAGCTGTTTTATTCTAAGAAGTTGAACTTTAATAATCTTAACCAAATCCTGTTACAGATCTTTCCACTACACCCAAGTGCTTCCCAAAATTCTAGTAAGCCCCTGCCCCATGCTATAGTAAAGAACAGAGATAAAGGTTAATCTAAAGAAAATAGTATCTTAAATTATTAAAAAATAAATAACAGCCAGCATCTCCTGAGAACTTAAAATGGTCAGGCACAGACCTAAGCATTTTACACGAATTAACTCAATCCTAATAACCCTCTGAGGAAGGCACTATTACAACCTCCATTTCAGAGACATAAAAACTGACAAATATCCAAGCTAGTAAAGGAAGGAGTTAGGATTTAAACCCAGAAAAAACTGGCTCCAAAGCCAACATTCTTAACCACTACTCAATGAAGTATAATGAGGGCACTTTTGAGGGTAAATCTTAAATGGTTTTGTAGTCAGTTTAAGTTTTGAACACTGGCCCTGCCAACTTGCCAGGTGAATGACTTTGGGCAAGCTTCAGTTCTTTGTGTCTCAGATCCCTTAGCTATAAAATGGAGAAAATTAAATGAGACAATGGATATAAAAACATTTAGCAGAGTGTCTGGTACATAACAATGTCTACTAATTATTAAGTCTTTACTATTTCTAATTCTACTTTCATGAATACATAAGAACTATCCAACAAGGTCTAATTTGGGGACTTAAGCAAAAATAGCAAGAAGTTCTCAAGATTCTCTTCTTTCAGCCATAGTTACTTCCTGCCTACTATTGCAGAAAGGCATATACTATTCCAATAACCTAATTTTTCAGACATATACTCAATCAGATTAGTAGCTATATATATCAGTCTTATATTCTATCTTCCACGAAGACACTTATAACTTTGGTAAGGATGACAGTATAGTTATGTGGCACCTTCAAAACATTCTGGATATTGTCCAAATATCTAGTATATAATAAAAATTCACCAGTGTATTTATCTTAACCTTTACTGAATTAAAAAAAAAAAAAAATACCGGAGTTCCCGTCGTGGCACAGTGGTTAACGAATCCGACCAGGAACCATGAGGTTGCGGGTTTGGTCCCTGCCCTTGTTCAGTGGGTTAATGATCCGGCGTTGCGGTGAGCTGTGGTGTAGGTTGCAGACGCGGCTTGGATCCTGCGTTACTGTGGCTCTGGCATAGGCCAGCAGCTACAGCTCCGATTAGACCCCTAGCCTGGGAACTCCAAATGCCGAGGGAGCAGCCCAAAGAAATAGCAAAAAACAAAACAAAACAAAACCAAGTTCCTAACATTTCTTGGGATTAACAAGATAACTGTTTGCTCTTATTTGTTCTTTTACTAATGGTTTTTGGCCGCACCTGCAGCATATGGAAGTTCCCAGGCCAGGGATCGAATCCAAGATGCAGCTGCTGGCCTATGCCACAGCTGCAGATCCTTAACCCACTACACCATAGAGGGAACTCTTTTTCTTTTAGTATTTATCTCAAGCTCCAGAGTTCCTTATTTTAGTATTTCTACTCTTCATGGTTTATTTATGTAGTTAGAACACAGTGTCCTTCAATCTCCATTTTTCCAAATACTGCTTTTGTACTCGGGTGAAAGTCTCTCAGTTTTCTTCATCTACTTATAGCTGAGTTTCTTCTAACTTTTTCCATTTTTGAAGCATTCTTCCTGCAGTGATTTAGTGGGAAGAACACTGGGCTAAGAGCCAGGAGTCCTCACTCAGCCATCTCATCTCTCAGACTCCTCATCTTAAAGGCAAGGGGATTGCACTAGGGAAACTTGCAATAAGTTCCCTGGTTTCTCTAAGCCTCATAGTTCCATGTGGGTCTTACAACCAGAAAACATCCAGTATTCCAACAATTTCCCTAATTTTTACTCCCATTAGCCAAGGAGGGGTAGGCATGTTGATTCGGGAAGCCCAGAGTATAGAAGCAATGACATGACATTTTGTAAATCAATAGAAAAAGATTAATAAGAAAAACGGACACCAAAAAGAAAGACAGAAAAAGGTCAAAAACACACAGCCTGGAGTTCCCGTTGTGGCACAGTGGTTAACGAATCCGACTAGGAACCATGAGGTTGTAGGTTCGATCCCTGCCCTTGCTCAGTGGGTTAACGATCCGGCGTTGCCGTGAGCTGTGGTGTAGGTTGCAGACACGGCTCGGATTCTGCGTTGCTGTGGCTCTGGCGTAGGCCGGTGGCTACAGCTGCGATTCGACCCCTAGCCTGGGAACCTCCATATGCCGCGGGAGCGGCCCAAAGAAATGGCAAAAAGATCAAAATAAATAAATAAATAAAATAAATAATAAAGTTCTCCTAAAATGCATTAAAAAAAAAGAGATAAAAACACACAGCCTAACTCCAGCCTCATTCCTCTCCACATCTATCTTAAGAGGGACTAAGAAACAGAAAAAGCTTTTGGCAGCAGAGGAGGCTCTCCAGCCCTCCTATGGCCTCAAGGGAGCAATGCAACTCTGCAACCTCTGTGCAGTGTTGTTGCTAAAATGACCTATTACAGTGCTTTGCACAAAATAGGCATTACTGGGGTATGTGATGACTGAATTCATGTTCAGGTGAACTGAAAGCGCTCATAAATGCTACTGGTGCTGCTACACACCAGGAAATCTGAGACCTCAAGGCCATGGGAATTACATGGCATTGGCTGCCCTGGTTCTAAGGGGAAGGAGACTGAATTAGCGGGGAGGAGAGGGAGATGGCCTAACGGCATGGCTTACACACTGATGACACTGAAAGCAGCCCCCAGGAGGTAAAAGGACAGAGTAATAGGCAAGGACTACCTCTCAGGCAATATCGGAATACATATGAAAGTATCTCCTACTCTGGTGTCAGAGTCCAAGAAAGCATTATCCTTCCTGAAGTTTCCTTCCAGAGAGTCAGACCTTGGCTTATGATTGGATAGGCAGCAGAGGAAAGTAAATCAACAAAGGGATAAGGAAGTTGGGCAGTTCTAAGAATTCTCACGCTAGCCCTATGATGACGTTTCTCAAAGTGTGGTCCCTGGATCACCAAGAACAGAACAATGGAGGAGGTGCTTGCTTAAAATGCAGCCTAGAGGACCCATCACTGATCTCTAGAATCAAATTTCTGGGAGTAGTACAAATCATGAGATATCACCTCACACCTGTCTATCATCAAAAAAAGAACACAAAAAATGTTGGTGAGGATGTAAAGGGAACCCTCGTACGCTGTTGGTGGGAATGTAAATTGGTGCAGTCACTGTGGAAAACAGTATGGAGGTTTCTTAAAAAAATAAAAACACAATTACCATATGACCCAGTAATTCTACTCCTGGTTGTATATCTAAAAAAACCCAAATCACTAATTCAAAAAGATACATGCCCTAATGTTCATAGCAGCATTATTTACAATTCCCAGGACACAGAAGTAACATAAACGGCTAAAAAAAGAGGTGATACACATACAAAATGGACTACTACTCAACTATAAAAAAAGAACGAAACTTTACCATTTGCAGCAACATGGATGCACTTGGAGGGCAGTATGCTAAGTGAAAGAATTCTGACACAGAAAGACAAATACTGTGTATCACTTATATGTGAAATTAAAAAACAAAACGGAGTTCCCGTCGTGGCGCAGTGGTTAACGAATCCGACTAGGAACCATGAGGTTGGGGGTTCGGTCCCTGCCCTTGTTCAGTGGGTTAATGATCCGGCGTTGCGGTGAGCTGTGGTGTAGGTTGCAGACGCGGCTCAGATCCAGCGTTGCTGTGGCTCTGGCGTAGGCCGGTAGCTACAGCTCCGATTCAACCCCTAGCCTGGGACCCTCCATATGCGGCGGGAGCGGCCCAAGAAATAGCAACAACAACAACAACAAAAGACAAAAGACAAAAAAAAAAGACAAAAAAAAAAAACAACAACAAAGCAGTGAATAGCACAAAAAAGAAGTAGACTCACAAATATAGAGAAAAAAACTAGTGGTGGTGGTGGAGTAATACACGGGAGGGGGAAAGGAGGTACAAACTATTGGGTATAAGACAGGCTGAAGGATGCACTGTATAACACCAGGAATACAGCCAATATTTTGTAATAACTGCAAATGGAAAGTGACCTTTTTTTAAAAAATTATTTTTAAAATTTCTGGGAGGGGTATTGGCATTTTTAAGGCACAAACTTATTTTGAGAACTACTGTCCCAGAATCGAGGTGGGGGGGTGGGGGGGGTGGAAGTGTCAGGCACCAGGATGCGTTGAGGGTGAAGTTCTTTGACTCCGATTCATCATATTCAACTGCTGTAACTACAACACTTTGTTTGGGGGAACATTAAAAAAAACCCTTAAATTCTCAGGTAACAGCTGCAGATAGCTGTTTAACAGCTACTAAGGGAACAATTAAAAGGGCCTGAAAAACGCATTTTCATAAACTGGTTAACCAGTTCCTCACAGCCTTGTTTATCTTGTTAGTTTGTTCACCGGTTTCTCGATTAAAAATCAGTAGGTTCAATCCAGGAATTTTCAGAAAGAATCACAAACTCCAAAATAGATTTTTTCAATAGTGCAAAACTAGGCTTGTAAACCTGAAGACACTGAACGCTATACAAAGCAAGGTTTTATTTAAAAGAAAATTACCGGTTCAGGCTCCCCCAGCGCTTTCACACTCAGAGGCACTGATGAAAGCTAGCAATTTGTGGGTGGCAGAGAAGACAGACTTCGAAGCAGGGGCGCAAAAAGTGAGCATAATGCACTCTCCGCTCCAGACAGAGTTTGGGAAAATGTCTGACCAACTACCTAATTTTTAATGAATTCAATTAGTTGCTAGAAAAGAACGCGTCTGCAAACGTTTTATCCATTTATACGGCAGGGCTCATCATGTCTCTTCTATGGGGATAAAAACACCAAAAGGCCTGCAGAAAAGTCAAGTTGATACTTTAGTCGTCCCCACGACGGTGCTATTTCCACATAAATCGACTCCCTTCTGCCCCCCAAAAACAGGCTTTACCCTCAGCAAGGAAACCAGCGGCCGCAACTCCTTTGCCAACGTTTTTCCTCGCGATGACCGTAGCCCCGCGGCCTTTCAACTGGAGGTCCGACCCGGCGCGGGCCACCCGAGCGGCGTCCGGAGGAGATGGCTCCCCAGCCCCCGACAGGAAAGCACCTTTTGGGGCCAGGCCCGCTGCCACACCGGGTCTTCGCCTCCAACCTGTCCCGCGCCGCGACTTACCTGACGCTCCCTGCCGCGCTCTCGCGCTCGGGGCCCGAATCCACCCGGGAGGCGCGCGCACCCGGCGCCGCGAGCAGTCGCCGCGGGGACCGGTAGTGCCGCAGCGGCGCGCGCCCCCGCCTCGGCCCGCGCGGCCACGCGGCTGAGTAACCCAGCGCTTCAAGTTAAGAGTCCCCCTCGGTGCGCAGGGCACGCCGGGAAGGTCGGGCTCGGGCCCGCCCCCTGGGCCACACGCAGTAGGGTGTCCCGTTTCATCCCGGGCCCGTTTCATCCCGGGCAAACCCTGCGGTGCGGTCGTTCTCACTCCGTCACAACCAGGGTAGATTGGTTTCCGAGCTGCGGATACCCTCTTTCAATTATTAAAGATATAAAACGGAAAAGTTAGTAGTTACCTGAATTGTGAAATAAGCTCGCGCAGCCCTGGGACGGCTAATGCTTTTAGAAAATTGTGGAGGCCAGATCTTTGCATACTTTTGGTGGAGGAGATGGCAAGAATGATGGAGTTCCTTTAACACGTTTTGCTTGGAAGCCCCTATCTGCATAGGCATTCTGACCGAAAGGAGGGCGGGAAATGCCCACGTTCTCCCCCTAACCTTGAGTTTAATGAAACTACATACCATAGCAAATAAAGCGGAATTACAAATTTTTAATCAACCTGAAGCAAATTAGTGGGAAATTGGCCGTGCTACGAGTAAAATATTTCAACACTCAAAAAACCTGGAGTTCCCTTTGTGGCTCAGAGGACATGAACCTGACTACTATCCATGAGGATGCAGGTTCTATACCTGGCCTCACTCAATGGGTTAAGGATCCTGCATTGCGGTGAGCACTGGCCAGCAGCTATAGTTTCCATTTGACCCCTAGCCTGGGACCCTCCATATGCCACGTGTGCGGCCCTAAAAACACAAAAGACAAAACAAAAAAAATCTGTGTATAGTCCATGACCTAAAAAGCATGAAAAGAAAGAAATAGCATCAGTCCTTTTCGTCATTTCTTCTGTTTTTTTTGTACTTTTAGAAGTTATGAGGAGTTCCTATCGTGGCACATCAGGAAATGAATCCGACTAGGAATCATGAAGTTGAGGGTTCGATCCCTGGCCTCGCTCAGTTTTGCTCAGCTGCTTAAGGATCTGACATTGCCCTGAGCTGTGGTGTAGGTCGCATATGCGGCTCGGATCCTGAGTTACTGTGGCTCTGGCATGGACCGGTGGCTACAGCTCCGATTGAACCCCTAGCCTGGGAACCTCCATATGCCTTTTTAGGGTGTGGCCCCAAAAAGACATAAATAAATAAATAATAAAAGTTATGAAATTTAAATAAAAAGCTATATTGATTATGCAAACTATTCAAAACCTGTTAAGTTAATAACAGTGTTTTGAGTCAACTTTTTTATGTAAGTCTAGCAATTAATGTGGAGCTAATGAGGATTAGCATTGAAATGGAAGAAATATGAGCAAATATCTCATTCCAGTAGGTTGCAAATGGTTGTGGGATACTTGTACAGCAAAATTGCCTCATTAAAGGCAACAACTTTAATTTCAAAAACAAGCTATAAACTTGATCATTATAATTTGATCTTAGAGCTATAGAGGGCATTCCCAGTTCCTATTCTCTCACTTCACTTATAATGATTGTAAGGATCTGGTACTGTGTTTGAATAAGGATGGGCTAGCTTATTACGCTCCATTAGTCACCTGTAGGCAGTGATTCTACAAGGCTGCTCACCTTCAAGTGGATAATTCAGCATTCCCAGCTGCTTCCACCTCTGGTTCTGTCAACCCATCATGGATTGTGGAAGAACTAGACTGGAGAATCCAGCAAGGGCTTTTCTTTGCCTCCTCTAGCTGTGGACCTTTCACTTCTGCTGACATTTCACTGGCCTGAATTAGTCACATGACCAAACCTGACTGACTCTAAGCAGCTTGGGAGGTATAACTTCCTGTGTGCCTGGGAAGAGGACCAAGAAAGAAGATGCCATGGACAGATAGCATTGTTTCTGTCACAGTGTGTAATACTAAAAGTAAATATAAACCAATTTTAATGTGTCATGGGATTCAAACTGTTCAACTAAAGTAGCACAGAGAATTGTTCTATGCCTTTATTTCCATTTCTATAAAGTACAATATTAAGTCTTTTGAATTAAAGAAAGAAAGAAAAAAACCTTTCTGATGTTCCATCAAGATAGTTCTTGAAATAAATTTTTCCTTTCTGGGAAGATTCCTCTCTATAGGTTTGTAATATACTAAAATCTGGACCCACTCTGGTGTAGGCCCGCAGCTGCAGCTCCAATTTGACACCTAGCCTGGGAATTCCCACATGCTGCAGGAGCAGCATAAAAAGAAAAAAAAAAAAAATCTGGCCCCAAAGTTGGAGAAATAGTAAAGACTAAACGGTTGTGTTTTTGCTTATAATTCAATATAATGAAAAGCCTTATTAGACCTGGTACTTTTTTTGGATAGTCATCAAGGAGATGGTGTATGAGAAACGTACAGACACAGAAAGCACAGGTATATGCTGCTTTTTTTCATTTTATTTCTAACAATGCATTTCTAAAATGTGAATCTCTCAGATGTATTTGTATGTGAAGCTGAAACCTGGCAGACCTGGAATTTTCTTTCTTTCTTTTTTTTCTTTTTAGGGCTGCACCTGCAGCATATGGAGTTCCCAGGCTAGACGTTCAATTGGAGCTGCAGCTGCTGGCCTACACTACAGCCCCAGCCATGGCAGATCCAAGCCACACCTGTGCCCTATGCCGCAACTTGTGGCAACACCGTATCCTTAACCCACTGAGCCAGGCTAGGGTTTGAACTTGCATCCTCATGAATACTAACCGGGCTTTTAACCTGCTGCGCCACAATGGGAACTCCAGGCCTGGAATTTTCAATTGTCATAATAGTCAATTCAGAAGGCAATACAGTTCATTTGACTAACGGTTATTAACAATTATTTAAATATAAATATAACATTTACTCTTCCTTAAATATAACATCTACTACCAGTAAATATTACAAAGCACTTTCCCCAATATTTTACATGAATTAAAGTTCTCAACAGCTCTGTGGGAAAGGAAAATCAAAACGGAGTCAGTATTGCTGAGAGTTCTCTAAACTGGAGCTGGGAGGCCATTAAGGAAGTGTGGCTTATGCATGCTTATAAAGGTCTGGTTGGAATCTGACCCTTTGACCTGATGAAGTCATCCAGAACATCTGCCAGAAACTCCTAGAAGTCTATCTACGTGTTAGACTTACCATAAAAAAACTCACGATTCTTTACGGACAAATATTTCCTGATTCACGAGTCAATCATAAGTCTTGCAAGGCAACTTTTAACAACCTTGCGGACTTTTGCCTTTATAAGCCCCTGACTCTTTTTCTTCCCAGGAACCTTTCCTCAGGATTACCCAGGTCTGTGTCTCCCAAATTGCAATTCTTAAGATCCCAAACAAACTTTTTCTAATTGTAGCTTCCTGAATTACTTTTTGGTTGACACCTGGGAGATAGATTTTTACTACTCAGATTCACAAATGAGGAAAACATGACATAAACAACTCGAGTATTTAAGGTCATTAAACCCTTAAGTGGTGCTGGTGGGCTGAGAACAGACCATTTGACCCCAGAGTTCTTGCTCAATATCACTTGAGTGAATGGAAGCTCAATTAACTGCTTCCAGGTGAACTCTTGAGCACTTCCAGGGAGGTACATTAAATGTCTTCAGCTGTTACCCCCACCCAAATAATCCAAAGTTGACCCTCAGAATGAAAATATTTTGGGAAATTCCCACCTAGTGCAGCGGCTTAAGGCTCTGGCTGGCCACAGCTGTGATGCAGGCTGCAGCTGTGGCACAAATTCGATCCCTGGTCTGGTAACTTCTACATGCCATGGGTGTGACCAAAAAAAAGAATGAAAATATTTTTAAAGTAATAGCTATTATCAATTATCATATAAGAAACTAAGTATCCTTTCTACATACTACCTCATATGTAGTAAATATAGAAACAACTCGCCAACCCCAAGATTTTTGGACTCTCTCTCAAAATAATTAAATTTGCAAAAGCAACGTTTTAAACTAAATGCTTTAAGTTGTATAATCTCTGAATGACTGAAGACATATCAAATGAGACATTTTGGAGGAATAATCACTTTTACTTGGAAGTCCAAAATTGTGCTCAAAAATTGAGTGGTAGGGAGTGGCATATACACACTACTACATATAAAGTCAATAAGTTACAAGGACCTACTGTACAGTACAGGGAAATCTACCTAATACTTTATAATGACCTACATGGGAAAAGAATATGAAAAATAATGGATATATGTATATGTGTAACTGATTCTCTTTGCTGTACACTTGAATTTAACACAACATTGTAAGTCAACTATACTCCAATAAATTTTTTTTTTTAAAGTATTACAGAGTTGTTGTGGCACTATGGGTTAAGAATTGACTGCAGCAGCTCAGGTCACTGCAGAGGCTTGGGTTCAATCCCCAGCTGGCACAGTGGGCTAAAGGATCCAGCATCGCTGCAGCTGTGGCTTGGATTCAATCCCTAGCCTGGAAACTTCCATATGCCATGGGTGTGGCCATTAAAAAAAAATACAGTTTATATACAAAAATGTTTTTAAATATTTAATCAAATTGAGATTAAAAGATTAAGCTTTACTGCTGTGTAGCATTGAGAACTATGTCTAGATACTTACATCGCAACACAACAATGGGAGGAAAAAGTATGTATACATGTATGTGTAACTTGGTCCCCATGCTGTACAGCAGGAAAAAAAAAATTAGCTTTAAACCATTTTGATCTCAATTTTTAATTTTCTTCCTTTTTTTCTTTTTTGTCTTTTGTCTTTTTAGGGCCACACCTGCAGCATATTGAGGTTCCCAGGCTAGGGGTCTAATCGGAGCTGTAGCTGCTGGCCTATGCCACAGTCACAGCAACGCCAGATCCAGTCTGCATCTTCCACCTACACCATAGCTCACGGCAATGCTGGATCCTTAACCCATTGAGTGAGGGCAGGGATGGAACCCGAAATCTTTTTTTTCTTTCTTTTTTTTTTGTCTTTTTTGCTTTTTCTTTGGGCCGCTCCCGTGGCATATGGAGGTTGCCAGGCTAGGGGTCGAATCGGAGCTGTAGCCACCGGCCCACGCCAGAGCCACAGCAACACGGGATCTGAGCCGCCTCTGCAACCTACACCACAGCTCACGGCAACGCCGGATCCTTAACCCACTGAGCAAGGGCAGGGACCGAACCCGCAACCTCATGGTTCCCAGTCGGATTCGTTAACCACTGCACCACGATGGGAACTCCTGGAACCCGAAATCTTATGGTTCCTAGTCATATTTGTTTCTGCTGCTCCAAGACAGGAACTCCTTAATTTTTTTTCTTTTTTTTTCTTTTTGCTTTTTAGGGCCACACCCAAGGCAT
The DNA here is from genome assembly GCF_016906955.1 of Phacochoerus africanus. Classification (NCBI taxonomy): domain Eukaryota; kingdom Metazoa; phylum Chordata; class Mammalia; order Artiodactyla; family Suidae; genus Phacochoerus; species Phacochoerus africanus. Next base: position 33,358,212 of record NC_062552.1, on the reverse strand, counting down.
ATGGAGGTTCCCAGGCTAGGGGTTGAATGGGAGCTATAGCTGCTAGCCTATGCCACAGCCACAGCACCGCAGAATCCCAGCTGTGTCTGCAAACTACACTACATCTCACAACAACGCCAGATCCTTAACCCACTGAGAGAAGCCAGGGATCGAACCTTCAACCTCGTGGATGCTAGTTGGGTTCGTTAACGACTGAGCCATGATGAGAACTCCAGGGAACTCCTCAATTTTTAATTTTCATTCTTGTAACTCGTATTTTGATTAAAAAAAATGTTTTTGGACATGCCTGAGGCATGCAGAAGTTCCCAGGCCTGGGACTGAATCCTCACCACAGCAGTGACCTGAGCCCCTGCAGTGAGAATGCCAGGTCCTTAACCCACTGTGCCATGAGGGAACTCCTTGTCTTTTAAATTTTAAAATAACGCATTTGAAATTTTAAAAAATCATTCAAAATGGTTTGAAAAATTGTGCTCAAATATAGATAGAAATAATTATTTAATTTCTGACTTCCTAGAGGGGGGCCAGAACCCTGCATATTGACCCAAAGTAGATTCATAAGAATCTTTTTTCCTTCTATCAGTTCGGCTTCATTAACAATCTGTTCATAAAAGTCGTAAAAGCTTATGACCAGCAGGAAACAAAGACTGGACCTTGAATGCATAATCAACGAGAGAAGGAAGAATTTTAAGTTTCTAGTAGCTGGAATTTGCTACTAAATCTTTGCATACACCCACTTTACATTCAACATTGGTGCGCCTTTAGTCTCATTTATAGGGAATATTTCCTCTGCAAATTCAAAAAACACATAGCCACAGTCCAAAGGTGTAGGATCCCAAGAGAATTATGTAGATGATGATTGCAGGACCTCTCCACTAAGGGAGCTTTACAAAGTTAAATTTAGTTATTTGGGTAACCAAATAGGAGATAAGGGGATGTGAATCTACACCAAAATATTCCACTACTAAGTAAGAAAGAAATGACAGACTATGCTAATTTTGCAGACCTTTGTGAATTAATAGATATGGGCATCATGCATCAATAGCTCCTAAGTTCATCAGAAGAGACAGAACCTGCTATTACGTGCCTCCCAGGGGAAGACTACACCACCCTGCAAAATGCTGCTAAAGAGATCAGACTTAAATCTGGTCTAGACTTTCCAGCTGCCAATTTGAAGGAAACACAGAGAAGAAAGGGAGGGATTGGGCTGCACCTTGATGAGGCAATCTGACCGTGGGAGACTCTACAGGTCAAAAGACCTCTGTTTTTCAAGACATAACTTGTGAAGTTTAAAAAAGAGATTTTGGAGTTCCCGTCATGGCACAGCAGAAATGAATCCGACTAGGAACCATGAGGTTGCAGGTTCAAACTCTGGCCTCGTTCAGTGGGTTTAGGATCCCGCGTTGCCAGAGCTGTAGTGTAGGTTGCAGATCCAGCTCGGATCTGATGTTGCTGTGGCTGTGGCATAGGCCAGCAGCTGTAGCTCCCATTCAACCCCTAGCCTGGGAACCTCCATATGCTGAGGGTAGGGCCCTAAAAAGCAAATTAATTAATTAATTAATTTAAAAAAAGACTTTAAGTCTTTAAAGTCATTTTAAAGACATCTCAATATTTTAAAATGTGTGTTTATGTATAGAGGAAGACTATGTCTAGGGGAGAACATTTGGGTGGCAAAACCGTGAAAGAAAAAAGGAGGTAAACATAGTTATTGTGAAAGTTAGGATAATGGTTACCTATTAGGTGCTGGTGGTGGTGAGACAGGTACGTGGAAGGGCTTCTAAGGGTAGGTAGTGAAGTTCTGGTTTTTGAGCTGGTGGTGGTTACAGGGTGTTTGCCTTAGAATAACTGATTTAAGTCTGACATTTCCTTTGCGTTATCTTCTGTTTCTGTGTTTTATTTTAAGATAAAAAGATTTTAAAAGAAAATGTTTGGAGTGAAAGGCCAGTCCCAGCCAAGAGCTGAAATATATTTTCTCCACACTGAGCTATTTGCAAATGTATCCATTTGGTTTCCTGGGACAATATTTAGGTTAAATTACTTTAAAAAGAAGAATTCATGCTTAAAGAAAACTTTTGAAAGATACTCCACATTGTAATACAATTTGGGAATTTTATTTAGATGTATTTTTCTTAAGGTAATGGACAAGTAGGTAGTAGTATGTATTTTGAGTGTTAGAGAAAATGGGTAAAATGGAATGATGAAAGATAAAGAGATTAGAACAATTTCTTTTTGTTGTTGTTTTGGCCACTCCCATGGCATTTGGAAGTTCTCAGGCCAGGGATTGAACCCACACCACAGCAGTAACCAGAGCTACAGCAAAAACCAACACCAGATCCTTAACCCAATGAGCCACCAGTGAACTCCTAGAACAATTCCTTGAAGCTTAATGGTTAAATCATAAAAGTCAGGAGAGTAATCTATTAACATTTCCCATTGAAATTTTGGTGGGAGCTTGAACTCCCTCCCTTTCTCACCCACACACCAGGACAATTAATCTCAGAACTTTATGATTTTATTTTTATTTTTAGTCTTTTTAGGGCTGCACCCACAGCATACAAAGGTTCCCAGGCCATGTTTCTAATCAGAGCTGTAGCTGTCAGCCTAAGCCACAGCCATAGCCACACCAGATCTGAACTGCGTCTTCAACCTACACCACATCTCACGGCAATGCGGGATCCTTAACCCCGTGAGCGAGGGCAGGGATTGAACCCACAACCTCATGGTTCTTAGATTCATTTCTACTGCGTCACGATGGAAACTCCCTATTCTATATACTTTTATTACTATTATTTTTTTTGTCTTTTTGTCTTTTCTAGGGCATTCTATGGATGTTCCCAGCTAGGGGTCCAATTGGAGCTGGCCTACCCCAGAGCCACAGCAATGTGGGATCCGAGCCACGTCTGCGACCTACACCACAGCTCACAGAAACGCCGAATCCTTAACCCACTGAGCAAGGCCAGGGATCAAACCCGAAACCTCATGGTTCCTAGTCGGGTTCACTAACCACTGAGCCATGACAGGAACTCCCTCTATGTACTTTTAAAATCTTAAAATTCTGGAGTTCCCGTCGTGGCGCAATGGAAACCAATCTGACTAGGAACCATGAGGTTTCAGCTTTGATCCCTTGCCTTGCTCAGTGGGTTAAGGATCCTGAGTTGCTGTGAGCTGTGGTGTAGGTCACAGATGCGCCTCGGATCCCACATTGCTGTGGCTGTGGTGTAGGCCAGTAGTTACAGCTCCGATGAGACCTCTAGCCTGGGAGTCTCCACATGCCACGGGTGCAGCTCTAGAAAGACAAAAATAAATAATAAATAAATAAATACATAAATGTACACAGAACAGAATACTCAGCTTGAGATTCAAGTATCAAATCTCTGTAAACAGAAGTCTCATGGGGAGTTAGAACGAAAGAATCAAAGAATGTGGACATATGTTATCCCAGGCGTCAGCAGAGGCTGTGTGTAAACTGATAATATGTTTATCTATCTTCCGTTGCTCCTGTTACCTGTTTACAAACAGACTCTGACTTTCCAGTTCCACGCACCAGCTCTGACAGCTCACATTGCCCATTTACAAACACATAGGTCTCATTCTTGAAACCAATACTGAGAATGTTGCGACGTTTTTTTTTCTTCTAAACCTATATGTGTTTTAAATAAACTGCATTTGAAAAAGAAAACAAATAGACAAGCCCCCAAATATACATTCTTCATACTAGGATTTGAACGAGAGACAATTAAGCTATTTAGATGTCACCCACTGAGCTACCACAGAAAACCTTGAGGTTCTTTCACTTTGCTCAAATCATACCTTCTCCTTTCCCTGAACTTCCAATAACTGAAAAAAAGAACAAAATCTGTTTACCAAAGCATGTGTCCTGGCTCCTTATCTCTGCTCTCTGAGAAAATGTATAATGAAAAACAAACAGGTAAACAATAAGATAAATAATAGGAACAAGGCAAATTCAGAAAAGTTTATTCTGCATGTCAACAAGGAACTCAGAGCTCCCCTTGCTTATTTGGAATTGTGATGCCTTCTTGGAAGTAAGTTTGTGAATGTACAAGGTACATGAAAAGGAAATATAAACAGAGTGGGAGTTCCTGTCATGACTCAGCGGAAACAAATCTGAGTAGGAACCAAGAGGTTGAGGATTTGATCCCTGGCCTTGGTCAGTGGGTTAAGGATCCAGCGTTGCCATGAGCTGTGGTGTAGGCCAGCAGCTATATCTCCAATTAGACCCCTTGCCTGGTAACCTCCATATGCCACTGGTGCAGCCCTAAAAGGAAAAAACAAACAAACAAACAAACAAACAAAAACAAAGTGACACCAGATTCATAAGGCAGTGTGAGGAAATGATGTGGTTAAAAAAAAAAACAGTGGAAAAAGAGCCAGACAAACTCTGTTTGAGGCTATTCCACCACTTACTGACTGAGCAAGTCACCCAAAAGCTTGAGTTTCCTAACTCATAAGATGATAATTGACTTATCTCAGCTATGAGATTGTTAAAAGGAAGAAAATATAATCAAAATGTATGCAAAAGTATTTTGTAATTTCAAAGCATTAGAAAATTTTAAGGTACGTAGATTAATATTATGTAATACTATTGTTATACATACACTCCATCCAAACCGATATCCTCTTTAAAAGGAACACCCAAAGAATTTTTTGTGAGATAAAATTTGCCCTCCTTGAGTTCCCGTTGTGGCGCAGCAGAAACGAATCCGACTGGTATCCATGAGGATACAGGTTTGATCCCTGGCCTCAGCTTTGAAATTCTAGGATTCCTTAGAGAGAAAATCCCTTTGGGCCTTATGCTTCCCTTTTAGAAATTCCATCGATTGGGATTCAGTCATGAAATGCCAAATGTGGGGAGTTCCCGTTGTGGCGCAGTGGTTAACGAATCCGACTAGGAACCATGAAGTTGCAGGTTCGGTCCCTGCCCTTGCTCAGTGGGTTAACCATCCGGTGTTGCCGTGAGCTGTGCTGTGGGTCGTGGACACGGCTTGGATCCTGCGTTGCTGTGGCTCTGGCGTGGGCCGGTGGCTACAGCTCCGATTCGACCCCTAGCCTGGGAACCTCCATGTGCTGTGGGAGCGGCCCAAAGAAATAGCAAAAAAGACAAAAAAAAAGAAAAAAAAGAAAGAAAGAAATGCCAAATGTGAAAAAAGCCTTAGAAATCACTTGTTTAGAGGGTCCAAAAAAGATCCTTGGCCAGTCTGTGGTAATGATTTATTTTCTTTCAGGTTTGTCTGAAATGTTCATTGTAATCTGATTCCATCTGGACAGAAAGAAATATATATGGTGGGTTAGGAAGTTGAATTTTGCTTGGGCTCCAAAAGTTCTGAAAGATGACCTGGGTTATGTGTATAGGTATTGTCTGTCCCTGAACAGACATTTCCCCAAAGAAGATATACAGATGGCCAACAAGCACATGAAAAAATGCTCAACATCACTGATTATTAGAGAAATGCAAATTAAAACTACTATGAAGTACCAGCTCCAGCGGTCAGAATGGCCATCATTAACAAGTCAACAAATAACAAATGCTGGAGAGGGTGTGGAGAAAGGGAACACTCCTACACTGTTAGTGGGAATGTAAATTGGTGTAACCATATGGAAAACAGTATGGAGGTACCTCAGGAAACTAAATATAGAACTACCATATGATCCAGCGATCCCATTCCTGGGCTTCTACCAGACAAAGCTTTCATGAAAGAAATACATGCACCCCTGTGTTCACTGCAGCACTATTCACAATAGCCAAGATGTGGAAACAACCCAAAAGTCCATCAACAGACGAATGGATTAAGAAGATGTGGTTCATATACACAATGGAATACTACTCAGCCATAAAAAAGAACAAAATAATGCCATTTGCAGCAACAGGGATGGAACTAGAGACTCCCATACTAAGTGAAGTGAGTCAGAAAAAGACAAATACCATATGATATCACTTATATCTGGAATCTAATATACGGCACAAACGAACCTTTCCACAGAAAAGAAACTCATGGACTTGGAGAACAAACTTGTGGTTGCCAAGGGGGAGAGGAAGTGAGGCGGATGGCCTGGGAGCGTGGGGTTAATGCAAACTATTGCCTTTGGAATGGATAAGCAATGAGATCCTGCTGTGTAGCACAGAGAACTATATCCAGTCACTTGTGATGGAACAGGATGGAGGATAATGTGAGAAAAAGAATGTGTGTATAGGAGTTCCCGTTGTGGCGCAGCGGTTAACGAATCCGACTAGGAACCATGAGGTTGCGGGTTCGGTCCCTGCCCTTGCTCAGTGGGTTAACGATCCAGCGTTGCCGTGAGCTGTGGTGTAGGTTGCAGCGCGGCTTGGATCCCGTGTTGCTGTGGCTCTGGCGTAGGCCGGTGGCTGTGGCTCCGATTCGACCCCTAGCCTGGGAACCTCCATGTGCCGCAGGGGCGGCCCAAGAAATAGCAAAAAAAAGACAAAAAAAGACAAAAAAAAAAGAATGTGTGTATATATGTATGACTGGGTCACTTTACTCTCAGTAGAAATTGACAGACCACTGTAAATCAACTACAATGGAAAAAACAAAAATAAAATTAAAAAAAAATATATTGTCTGTCCAAGTAAGCAAAATTTCAAAGATTTGGAGGTCACTGGAGGACATTCCTTTTTTTTGAAAAGGTAAAAATAAGGGTGGTGAAACTTCCTCACGGAACCACTGAATCACTGAAAAGTCAAAGGCAAATCATGAGTCACACATAATTAAAAAGCAACTTAGTTTTTAATGTGTTGTTATTAAAATAGTTCCTAAAAATTAAGCACACATATAGATATATTTTTACATTTTAAAATTATTTAAACCCTAAAAACAAGATACAATTCTTTAAATAATACACTTTGAATAAACATAATAATCAACTATTTATTATGTCCAGCTAAGAGAGAGCAATCTAAGGAAGTAGGAGAGAGGAGAGAAGAAGCAAAGGGGGAGGCAATATCAAATTAAAAAGAAAAAGGGGGGATGGGAGTTGCCTTCGTGGCTCAGGGGTTAACGAACCCGACCAGGATCCATGAGGATGTAGGTTTGATCCCTGGCCTCGCTCAGTGGGTTAAGGATCTTGAGTTGCTGTGAGCTGTGGCGTAGGTCACAGACGTGGCTCAGATCCTGCGTTGCTGTGGCTGTGGAGTAGGCCTGCAGCTCTATCTCCAATTGAACCCCTAGCCTGGGAACCTCCATATACTGAAGGTGCGGCCCTAAAAAGCAAACATAAATAAATAAGTAAATAAGAAAGAGAAAAAGGGGGAATGAAAAAAGAAAAAGAGAGATGGAGTTCCCGTCGTGGCACAGTGGTTAATGAATCTGACTAGGAACAATCAGGTTGCAGGTTCGATCCCTGCCCTTGCTCAGTGGGTTAAGGATCCGGTGTTGCCGTGAGCTGTGGTGTAGGTTGCAAACACGGCTGGGATCCCATGTTGCTGTAGTTCTGGTGTAGGCCGGCGGCTACAGCTCCGATTGGACCCCTAGCCTGGGAACATCCATATGCCGTGGGAGGGGCCCAAGAAATGTCAAAAGACCAAAAAAAAAAAAAAAAGAAAGAAAGAAAAAGAGAGAAACATAGGAAGAAAAAAAGAGTTGAGGAGAAGAAGGAAAAGAAGAGGGAGTGACACAAAGGTAGAAAGGTTAGGTGAGTTAAGGAGTTTTTTGTTTTTGTTTTTGGCTATGCTCGTTGCATGTGGAACATCCTGGGCCAGGGATCGAACTCTTACCACACCAGTGACCTGAGCCACAGCAGTGACGATGCTGGATCTTTAACTGCTAGGCCACCAGGGAACTCCAAAGGAGTTCTTTTTTTAATTATATATATATATATATATATAATTAAAAATATAAAATATTATATATATATATATTTCTTTTTTGTCTTTTCTATGGCTGAACCCACGGCACATGGAGGTTCCCAGGCTAAGGGTCTAATCAGAGCTGTAGCTGCTGACCTACGCCACAGCCACAGCAACGCCAGATCCAAGCCGTGTCTGTGACCTAAACCACAGCTCAAGGTAACACCAGATCCCTAACCCACTGAGCGAGGCCAGGGATTGAACCCACAACCTCATGGTTCTTAGTCGGATTCATTAACAACTGAGCCATGACAGGAACTCCTCTACAAATATTTTTTGCCCATCCACAGTTTACAAGGCACTCTGGTAAATTCATTTCTTTTTTCTTTCTTTCCTTCTTTCTTTTTCTTTTTCTTTCTGGCTTTTCTTTTTCTGTCTTTTTTTTTTTTTTTTTTTTTGATTTTTAGGGCCACACCCACGGCATATGGAGGTTCCCAGACTTGGAACAGCTGCCGGCCACCGCTAGAGCCACAGCAACGCCAGATCAGAGGCTCTCCTGCAACCTACAACACAGCTCACAGCAACACCGGATCCTTAACCCACTGAGTGAGGCCAGGGATCGAACCCTCAACCTCATGGTTCCCAGTCAGATTCGTTTCCACTGCACCACAATGGGAACTCCCCTAAATTCATTCCTTGAAAGAAAAAAATATGCACTACTCTACTGCAAAAAGAGTTCATGATTTCATTGCTTAAGTAACTTTTTTTTTTTTTTTCCTGAGAATGAAAGTAACTTATGCTTATTTAGAAAATTTAGAAAATGGGAGTGGGATAAAGAAACTCTAATCCTCTTTCTCTGGAGAAAGGAGGGGTAAAAAAACAAACTGTAATTCTAGCCTGTTGACATTTTGCTGTCTTTTGTTTTGCTTTCTTTCTGATGCTCAGTCTGAGGGGCATCAGCTACCCTGGGAAAAGTCTTCTGATGGAGATGGCAGAGGTGCAAAAGGGCAAGCAGAAGTACACCAGGCCTCTTCAGGCCTAGGCTTGGAAATAGCACCCTGTCACTCTGCTCCAGAGTCATGAAGCCATTGCAGAGATGTGGATGCAAGATAGAGACATGGGGCCAACAATCACATATATCTAATTTTATATCATATAAAAAGTATAACTTGCTAAGTATAGCAAATTTAAATTTATACTTTTACCTCTCTGGGACAATGCAAGGACCTTAGAACACTTTTTTAGAGCTGTTTTTTTGTTTTTTTTTTTAAACCAGAATCTAAAGTTCACGTATTGAATTTGGTTGTTTTATCTCTTTTGCCTTGTTTAAACTAGGGCAGTACTCCCCATCTGCCCACCATTTTATCTTCCTATAGTACTCATTTTTTTCCTTTTTTTTTTTTTCCATACCCATAGCGGGCAGTGGCTTGATGTGGTATCTTAGTTCCCAGACTGGGGAATCAAAGCCCAGCCATAGCAGGGAAAATGCTGAGTCCTAACCACTAGACTACCAGGGAACTCCCAATACTAATTTTAAAAAAGAGATTGGAGTTCCTGTTGTGGCGAAGTGGTTAACAAATCTGACTAGGAACCATGAGGTTGCAGGTTCGATCCCTGCCCTTGCTCAGTGCGTTAACGATCCGGCGTTGCCTTGAGCTGTGGTGTAGGTTGCAGACGCTGCTCGGATCCCAAGTTGCTGTGGCTCTGGCGTAGGCTGGCAGCTACAGCTCCGATTAGACCCCTAGCCTGGGAACCTCCATATGCCACGGGAGCGGCCCAAGAAATGGCAAAAAGACAAAAATAAATAAATAAATAAATAAACAAATATATAAATAAATAAAAAAGAGATTAGCCAGTTAGCTTGCAGAATGTTCTGATGACTTTTCAGACTTAGAGCAATTTCCAAGGTCATTCTATTCTGAGGATTTCTTCGTCCTTATCTTTCAGTACCTAATTTTTTTAACTGAATTTTATATAGTTACAGTATTTGTAATTTCCAGCTGCTCTTTATTGCTCTTAGACTACTTCCTCTTTTAGCATGCTGTTCTTATTTCATAGTTATCTGATGATACTATGATTTCTTTGAAGTATTTTTGTGCTCCTTGCACTCTCTTGTTTCCTCTGATTCCTTTTTCTCCTGATTCTACATGCTGGAGGCTTTTTATTTTTTTATGTTGAAGTAGCTGATATCTGGTGATCTTTGTCCACTTATATTTTAAGCGTTAAGTCCTAAAAGTTGATTGGGGGCCTGAGTGTGTGTTCGAGTCTTGTCAATTGAAGAGATTCACTGTAGGCTTTTCCCACAAGTCCCCTAAATGTCAGTATCTGTGGCTCTTATTTCCAGCATGATTAATTTTTCCTGAGAAGTACCATTTATTTTCTGCTAGGGAGTAGAACTTGGCTGTGAAGTTATGTAGCCGAGCAAGAGAAGAGACCTGAGGGTCTCATTTTCAGATTTGGACTTAATTTCTCTCTTTTCAGTAAGATGTCTCATTGACAATCTGCTCTATGCCTGGTATCCCTGAATCTAGAACTCCCTTGGCTTACTTTCTCCAGAGGTGACATTTCTTTTTCTTTTTCTTTTTTTTTTTTTTTTGGTCTTTTTGCCTTTTCTAAGGGGCTGCTCCCTCGGCATATGGAGGTTCCCAGGCTATAGGTCCAATCGGAGCTGTAGCCGATAGCCTACCCCACAGCCACAGCAACTTGGGATCCGAGCTGCATCTGCAACCTACACCAATCGCGGCAATGCCGGATTCTTAACCCACTGAGCAAGGCCAGGGATCAAACCCGCAACCTCATGGTTCCTAGTTGGATTCGTTAACCACTGTGCCACGACGGGAACTCCCTACATTTCTTTCTTTTTTTTTCTTCTGGCTGTACCTGTGGCATATAGAATTCCCAGGCAAGGGATAGAATCTGAGCTACAGCTTCAACCATGCAGCAGTTGTGGCATCACCAGATCCTTAACCCAGTGTGCCACAGTGGAAACTGCCAGAGGTGACATTTTTTATTTTCCATGAAGGTAAAAATAATAGCCTGATTATATCAGGTAAAGTCGGGACCTGGGAATCTGACCACTTTTTTTCCTTTTCTCTTTTTAGGACCACATCTGCAGCATATGGAAGTTCCCAAGCTAATGGTCGAATTGGAGTTGCAGCTGCCGGCCTACACCACAGCCACAGCAACACCGAACCTGAGCCGCATCTGTGACCTAGGCTGCAGCTTGCAGCAATGCCAGATCCTTAACCCACTGAGCAAGGCCAGGGATGGAACCCACATCCTTGAGGACACTATGCCAGGTTGTCAGACTGCTGAGCCACAACAGGAACTCCCTGACCATTTCTTAAACACATATTCACACAAATCTCTCTTTTCGACACTATACTCCTTCCATCTCAACTTTCTCCTGTGCTTTATCAGCTTCCAATTCCTGAGTCTTTGCAGGGTTTCTCTTGGTGATCAGCCTTGCTTTTCCTTCCTCCTTCTCCACCACTTAGATTCGACCTACCTTGGGTCTGCTAAGTCCTTTACAATCCTCCATCCATTTTCCATTTTCATGCATTGTACTTTGGGGTGACTATCAGTTCAATAAAGGTGAAATTTGTGTTTCTGGGTTTTGTTTTTCCTCCTTTTTATTTGTGAGAGAGGTGGTATGGGGGCTATTTCAGCTTTTTTTTTTTTTTTCAGGCTGCACCCACAGCATATAGAGGTTCGCAGGCTAGGAGTCAAATCAGAACTACAGCTGCCAGCCTATACCACAGCCACAGCAATGCGAGATCGAAATCTCGTCTGCAACCTACACCACAGCTCACAGCAACACTGGATCCCCCACCCACTGTGCAAGGCCAGGGATTGAACCTGAATCCTCATGGATACTAGTCAGATTCGTTTCCACTGCACCACTATGGAACTCCCTCAGCTACCTTGAACTGAAGGGTCTTCACTGTTTTAATTTTTAGTTCTTCAAATGCCTTGAATTCTTTCCTGTCCCTGGCCTTTGGCATTTGGTGTTCCAGCTCTCTGAGACATTCTTTTTCCCTTCCTCATCTTCCCTCTTGGCCAATTCCAAGTTATCTTTTAGGTTCCAGTTTAAATATCATTCCTAGGGAACTCCCGTTGTGGCTCAGTGGTTAATGAATCTGACTAGGAACCATGAGGTTACAGGTTCGATCCCTGCCTCGCTCAGTGGGCTAAGGATCTGGCATTGCCATGAGCTGTGCTGTAGGTCGCAGATGAGGTTCGAATCTGGCGTTGCTGTGGCTGTGGTGTAGGCCGGCGGGCAACAGCTCTGATGAGACCCCTAGCCTAGGAACCTCCATATGCCGCGGGTACGGCCCTAGAAAAAAGGCAAAAGGACAAAATAAATAAATAAAATAAACATCATTCCCAGATGAGTCCTTGATCATCCCGACTAGGTTAGGTACACTCCCCATGGCAGATTCTCAGAACACTTGCCATGAGTCTATTTAGCGTAAATGCCTGTCTCCTCTGCTAGACTGTCACCCCCACAGGGAAGGGACCATTTAACTGCATTCAGTGGGGGATCAATATATATTTTCATTGTTGATAACATATATTGCTCACTCTAAAGATTTGTAGCTTAATTTACAATTGCTGCCACCAGTAAGTAGTTATTCAGAATTCAACAATCCCAATTATTATAATTGTCTAGGTATTGATATGAAAACACTATAATATGAACTCTGGTCCATCTTCCAAATTTATTTTACAGTGACCCCTTTTTAAATTATTGTGCACTGACAATAATATGAAGTGCACTCAACTCAACATAGTATATGAGTTTGCTATTCCTGCTGTTTCAAATTACCACAGACTGGGTGACCTAAAACAATAAAAATTTATTATCTTATGGTTCTGGAGGTTGGAAATCTAAAAATAGGTTGGCAGGGCTGTATTCCTTCTGGAGGCTCTAGGAGGGAATCAGTTTCCTTGCCTTTTTAAGCTTCCAGAGGCTGCCTGCATCCCTTGGCTCCTAGACCCTTTCTCACATCACTCTGCCTCTGCCTCCACTGCCTCCTCCTTCTCTGACTCTGACTCTCCTAACTCCCTCTTATAAAGACCCAGGATTAGGTTGGGCCCAGATAATCCAGGATAATCTGTTTCTTAACAGCCTTAATTAACCATACGTGCAAAGTCCATCTTGTTATGTAAAGGAAAATATTCATGGGTTCTGAGAATTAGCCTGTGCACATCTTTGGGGGAATCATTTTTCAGCCTCCCACAAACAGATAGCAAAATATGAACCCATGAATGAATGAGTCGCTGCAAGAAATAATAAGCATATATATATATATATATATACACTTATATTAGAAAAACCTCCAAACCAGATAAAATTACTAAGTGAAAAATTCATAAATAAGTATCAACATAAGACAAGTACCTAGGAGTTCCCATTGTGGCTCAGTGGGTTAAGAACCTGACTGATATCTATGAGGATGCAGGTTTGATCCCTGGCCTCGCTCAGTGGATTAAGGATCCAGCATTGCCACAAGCTGCAGTGGAGGTCGCAGATACGGCTCAGATCTGTTGTTGTCATGTCTGTGGCATAGGCCTGCAGCTGCAGCTGTAGCTCCAGCTCTGATTCAACCAGTAGCCTGAGAACTTCCATATGCTGCAGGTGTGGCCCTAAAAAAAGACAAATACCTAACATAAACCAATGATTATTAAATAGACAATATATATCAGCTCTGTAGTTGCCTAGGCTTTCCTAATGTCTTCTATTTTCATGCTTTAGAGAACCCTGGAATTTCCTGGAGTTTTCAGGTTGGCGCAGCATAAAGGTCTCAAGGCAATTATACCAATCACTATATAAAAGTGCATAGAGTTCCTGTCGTGGCTCAGCGGTTAACGAACCCAACTAGCATCAATGAGGATGCGGGTTCGATCCCTGGCCTTGCTCAGTGGGTTAAGGATCAGGCATTGCCGTGGGATGGAAATCCTGTGAAATCAGATTGTTATGATCATTATACAACTACAGATGTGATAAATTCATTTGAGTAATAAAAAAAATGGAAAAAAAAAAAAAGGATCAGGCATTGCCATCAGCTATAGTGAGGTCGCAGATGTGGCTCGGATCCCAAGTTGCTGCAGCTGTGGTGTAGGCCAGCAGCTACAGCTCTGATTAGACCCCTAGCCTGGGAACCTTCATATGCCATGGGTGTGGCCCAAAAAAGACCAAAAAAAAAAAAAGTGCATATTGTTTTTCTTAGATATATTTAAAAATAAACTTTAGATGAAAAATATAGTGGGCCCTCTGTATCCACTGGTTCTGCATCTTCAGATTCAACCAAATGCAAATGGAAAATATTTGGGAATAAAAATTCCTGAAAGTTTTGAAAAGCAAAACTTTGACTTTTTGTTGTTGTTGTTGTTGTTGTTTTAGGGCCACACCCAAGGCATATGCAGGTTCCCAGGCTAGGGGTCTAATCCGAGCTGTTGCGGCTGGCCTACACCACAGCCACAGCAATGCCAGATCCAAGCCTCTGTGACCTACACCACAGCTCATGGCAATGCCAGATCCTTAACCCACTGAGCGAGGTCAGGGATCAAACCCTCAACCTCATGGTTCCTAGTTGGATTCGTTTCCACTGCACCACGACAGGAACTCTGAAAAGCAAAACTTTGAATTTGCTGTGGGCTGCCAACTATTTACGGAGCATTTACATTCTAACTACTTACATGGCATTTACATACTACGTATTATAGATAATCTAGAGATGATTTAAAGTATACAGGAGGATGTACACAGGTTATATTCAAATCTATGCCATTTTAATACCGTACTTGAGCATCTATCATACTTGGATTTGGTATCCAAAGAGGATTCTGGAGGGGTTCCCCTTGTGGCACAGTGGAAACAATCTGACTAGGAACCATGAGGTTGAGGATTCAATCCCTAGCCTCGCTCAGGGGGTTAGGGATCTAGCATTGCTTTGAGCTGTGATGTAGTTCACAGATGTGGCTCGTATTTGGCGTTGCTGTGGCTGTGGTGTAGGCCAGTAGCTATAGCTCTGATTTGAAACCTAGCCTAGGAACCTCCACATGCCCTGGGTGCAGCCCTAAAAAGCAAAAAACAAAACAAAACAAAAACAAACAAAAACAACAACAAAGAGGAACCTGGAATCAATACCCCATAGATAACAAAAGATGGCTTATAATTGGCACTGATTATTTTTCAATCTACTTGGGGAAAATAAAGTCCAACATTCCCCATTGTTTATTTTAAAAGACCATAGTTAGATATTTTACTCTCGGTTATTTAGCAATGTTATATGAACAACAAGAACAAAATGATAGTTTCATAATGAGATGATGGGTAAGGCTTCCTGCTGGTTCTGTCAGGTAAGACTCTCACCCTGAAACTGCATCTTGACTGTCAAAGTTGCCCATTTAGGAATTTTATCCAGGGCTGATCTGGCTCTGATGCACTAGCTGGAAAGGATATCATTTTCCTAATGGAAAGTTTATTCGAGAAATCAAATTAAGGTTAGAAGACTGCCTGATGAGTGTTGTTAAAACGTCAAGCCACCTAAGGCACCCAAAATGTCCAGGAACACACAACCCTTCACCCCACAGCTCCCTCTCCCCTAATTGGCCCAAATTACAATAATAAAAATTTGTAGTAGCATTCTACACTGGAAAATGTGGGACATTTGAAAAATGATGAATCACCATTTTACTTGACGATTTCTCCCTCCTTGTTTTGTATAGCTGAGATAGCTGCTTATCACCTTTCTCTCAAAGTCATTTCTTTTCAATTCTTGCTTCTTTATCTAAAGCTGCAATACAGTCTTACAGTGCTTACTGTTCAATACAGTGGCCACTAGCCATATGCAGTTACTGGTCACCTGAAATGTGGCTGGTTTGAGTTGAGATGCATTGTTAAGTGTAAAATACATACCAGATTTGAAGACTTATATTAATGAAGGTGTAAAAGATTTCATTATTCATTTTTCACATTGATTACTTATTGAAATAACACTGGGTTTTATTTGGGGATATATTTAATTAAAATATATCATTAAAATTAATCTCACCTATTCCTTTTCACTTTTTTGATGTAGCTACTAGAAAAATTAATGTTACATATATAGTTCACATACTTTTACTGGCTAGTACTGATCATTGATCTAAGGTTCGTAAAGGCCTCCCCTGTCATTTTCTTCTTCTTCTTTTTTTTTGTGCTTTTTAGGGCTGCACCCTTGGCATATGGAAGTTCCCAGGCTAGGGACCAAATTGGAGCTGCAGCTGCCTGTCTAGGCCACAGCC
The DNA here is from genome assembly GCF_016906955.1 of Phacochoerus africanus. Taxonomy (NCBI): domain Eukaryota; kingdom Metazoa; phylum Chordata; class Mammalia; order Artiodactyla; family Suidae; genus Phacochoerus; species Phacochoerus africanus. The sequence continues at coordinate 33,342,104 of NC_062552.1, read as the reverse complement.
ATAGCAATGCGGGATCCGAGCTGCATCTGCAACCTACACCACAGCTCATGGGCAATGCTGGATCCTTAACCCACTGAGCAAGGTCAGGGATTGAACCTGCATCCTCGTAGATGCTAGTTGGGTTCATAACCCTGATGAGCCACAATGGGACCTCCCTTCAATTGTTTTTCATAGTCTGACCTCTCTTATCCATTCCTTCCCTTTCCGGTAACTGCTTAGATTTGGAAGGTGAAATGGCAAGTCAAGCTGCAGCCAGCCTTTAAATAAGAGAACTAAGTGCACTGATAGACAATGAAAATCTTCAATTCTTCAACTTATTTGATGGGTGCTACAATACTAGAATAAAGGGTGGGGGGGACTGGGCACAGGAGGATAGCTTTCATTAGTGTCTATAGAGATGGAAAGTGTGTATACAGAGGATTAAAGAGGGAATACAAGACATCTGCGGAGGAGACACACACACAAATACACAAATAAGACAAAGAATGTGTTTCATTTCCATCCTTTCCTACCTGCCTAGTTTTTTAAATCTATTTTTCTTTTGGCTACAGTAATTTTTCTCTCTTCTTCTATGTGTACTAATTTAGACTGTTCACTTGATGGTATGTGGCTATTAAAAAGATGAAGAAAACTGCTGGGAGATGAGGATACTGGGTGGTGCAGCAAATCTAAAGACCAAAAACACACAGAAAGACTTTCACTTAAGTTGAAGAAGATTGTAGAGAAAGATGACCCTGTTCCATTTTCCACCCAAATTCACTACCCTTTTTTTTTTTTTTGTCTTTTTGCTATTTCTTGGGCTGCTCCCGCGGCATATGGAGGTTCCCAGGCTAGGGGTCGAATCGGAGCTGTAGCCTCCGGCCTACACCAGAGTCACAGCAACTTGGGATCCGAGCCGCGTCTGCAACCTACACCACAGCTCACGGCAACGCCGGATCGTTAACCCACTGAGCAAGGCCAGGGACTGAACCCGAAACCTCATGGTTCCTAGTCGGATTCGTTAACCACTGCTCCACGACGGGAACTCCAACTACCCTTTTCTATATGGGATAAAGCCTGCTTGTGTTCGAACATCAGTGTTCATCTAACATATATACTGAGAAAAGGGGGAAAGCCTCTGAAAATTTATATCTTCCAACAGGGAAAAAACATGAAGAAAAAACATGATGCCATTGTATTTGTTTGTGAACCTAAAGAACTACTGAATCCCTCTCCCAAAGTAACAAATTGTTGCAAATCACTGTGGGTGAAATACAGTTTTCAGAAGGCTTACATGACTAGACTTGTCAGCTCCCAGCCAGTTCCAGCCATGTCAAGGAACCCAGGTAAGATATTATTTGTCTTAAACTAAGTTAAATATTCTACTTAGCATGTATTTTTCTTGGTATTGAGGACATAAAATTGGGCATTAAACAGAGTATTTAAACATTAACTGTGAGAAGGAGTGGTAAATCTATCCATCAAAGTTCTTCCGTGGTAAAAATCTAAAGCTGTCTTTGCTTCATGGTATAAATCTCTTAATATCTATTAGCTCTGAATCATTTATGTGACAACTAATTAAGATGATTCCAAATTGGCTAAAATAGATCAAATTTATCTTTTAATAAAAATTCATCTTTAAGTTTGACCCAAAAGTCTCTGTATTGTTAAAGCAGGGAAAATTCAGTTTGGAGTCCTTCTTGATTTTTGTCACTATAGCAAAGATGAGAGAAAGATAAACTTGAAATTTTGTTTTGCAAAAATGTATGACTCCTAAATGTCCCAAAAATGTTAGGAAATTAAAGTGTTATGTTTTGAAAAACATTAAACATTCGGGTTAAATGTATGGGGTTTTGGTTTTAGACTTTTAGATTAAAAATATGCTAGACACCTGAAAGGAATTATTAAAACTAATCTCAAACTATTCTTCAATTTTAAAAGAATTACATGCCACTGAGAAAGCAGAAATTTCAAGCATCCTGATGGTCTCTTACCACCATGTCTAATACGGTATCCATTTTCTAAAAAGTACCTAATTGACTAAAATTTTGAATTTTCATCAGGGCGGGTGTCAACAATTATTTCTCAAAGCCCGAGACTTCTAGAACATATATTTTGTTCTTTTAAATTGAAACGTAACTCATACACCATAAAGTTCAAACTTTTAAAGCACACAATTCAGTGGTTTTTGTATGTTCACAAAGCTGTGCAATAGCCACCGCTATTCTAGAACTTGTATTTCGTGGTGAACCTTTTGCAATGTTTTCATTTCACTTTCATACCACTTAATCCTCACAGATCCCTCATGAAGCTGAGGTGCACGGTGGGCTCTTGCCACATCGACCCTCTAATGCTTTCCTAATTACACTTTCACCTCAAAAGCAGAAGCGAGGTGGAGAATTAATAATGCTACTACCTTTGAGTTAGAGAGTTAACAGCTAACAACCTAATCTACGTGTTTCCTTGCCCGGAGTTCTGGTTTTACTATGTCCGTAAAACCTTACTTGTGCCTCGCATTTTCGTCTGCTGCCCAACCAATGTGCATTCAAGGATTGCCAAACAGAAACGAGGGGACGCCCCCCAATTAGGTGGCAGCAGACTCCTCCCACTCCCCCCATTTCCTTCCCTCACTAGCTCACGGGGAAACAGCGCGTTTCTTCCCTTTTACTGTATCGCGGAAGAAGTGGGGAATGTGGAGACTGAGGCGGGGGCGATGTGAGAGGGACCGAGTTGTTAAAACGTCATGGAGAACCCTAAAGCCAGGGTAAGCTGAGGCGCCAGGCGGTAAACCCAACTGCTAAGTCTCCCGACCTCTCACTCAGGTCTGAAGGTAGGAATGAGCAATGCGCGCCACCGCGGGTGCGGGAGATCGCCTCTGGCTGAGAGCTGTGTGCACTTCTCATTGGTGACAGCCGCCCACGTGACCCTTACCGCCAGCCCCGCCCCAAGCTCTTTTCCCGCCAGAGAGCTGGACTCGGAGCCCGCCCAGGTGCCAGGCACAGAGCACAGGACCCTGGGAAGCTCTCCTGCTGGGAACCTTAAAAATGGATGATGACAGATACACTGGATTACATGGATGGATGGATATATGATAGATAGATAGATAGATAGATAGACAGACAGACAGACAGACAGACAGACAGACAGACAGACAGACATACCCTAAATACTGCCCGAAGTAAAACTCTTACCTAGGAAGCTGATTATTGAGAAGGTCCCTTTCTCCTTTTAGTGGCTTTTTTTGTCCAGGGTTGTGACACAGACTGTAAATGGACATCACAAGCTATTGTTGGCTGAAAAGAGACTCGCTGAAGCCCAAATGTATATGTCTCTTACTTTGAGAACATCTACACTACACGTATGAACATAACTCCTTGAGGGAGGGAAAAAAAAAAACCATAATATTTGAATGGGGAATTTAGACACTTCTTAGAAAAGTTGAGAGGGTGGGTAGGATTTTGGGAAGTCCAGAGCAACCATCCTGATGCATCATTTAAGAGAAATTAGACACTCTTGGGAAAACAAAAATAATTGAAAGCAGAAAGAGGCCCTGCCCACCTCTAAAAATGTTATAATTATTGATAGGAAAGGGCAGAATTCAAAATACATATGTATGCATACACATATTGTAAAGGTAGTATAAATAGGATCTATTAATTGTAGAAGTCAGTTATTCAAGTTCTTTCTCTCTTTGAGTGTGCTCAGATGCTCATTTTTGCCGTGTGTGTGTGTGTGTGTGTGTGTGTGTGTGTGTGTCTCTTCTAAGGCTCATCGCCTCTCCCTTTCCTCCTCTAGATGGACATGTTTACTTTTTCAAATCATCCAAAAAAAAAAAAAAAAAAATACTAGGGCCTACCATATTCTAGGCACTGTGCTAGGTACTGGGGTGACAATAGTGAGTAAAAAATACTAACAGTGCCTCCCTTCCTGGAGCAGTCTGGTGAAGGAGGCAGGTAGCACATATAATGTTAATGTGAGAGAAGCTAAGAACAGCTCCAGATGCTATAATGGGGCTCTGACCTAGCAGGGAGGTTAGAGAAAGCATCCTTTGGGATGTCACCCTGGACTGAGACGCGAGGGGGTTAAGGAGGGTGCAGGTTGCAGGCAGAGGGAGCAGCTCGTGTGAGGGAGAGCCAGTAGTCTCTCCTCTTCCAAGGATTGCCCATCTCACCCACTTCCACTATGCATACCTGAATCTTGCCTCCTAGTTCTCAGAAGACACTTTTTTCATTCAGTTCTGAGTTCTTAAGGAGTAATGATAACCCATAGTTATTGTTAAACGTGCATTCTCATCTGTTATTTTACATAAGGAAAACATGCAATGATTGTAACAAAATCTAGATCATGATGTTTCTCAATAGAACTGAAAGTGCTATAGATATTCAAAGTGATGAGAGATCACATTAGTTTGAAAGACTCAAAATAAGCATCTTAGGGAAAGTGATTTTTGAGATATACTTTACAGGTAAGATTTGGTCAAATGGAGATTTGGTCAGTTTAGTTAGGGCATAAGGTTCAAGAAGAGTAAGGAGGGTGAACAGATAAGTTGCAATTATTTTAAAGTCCTTGAAAATCAGTCGAAAGAGTTTGTAGAAAACTACATAGAAATGTTTTAAGTTTTAAGGACTTTGAAAAGATGTTTTCCCCTTCTAAATTTACCTTGGAAAATGTAAAATCTATAAAAAAAGTTGCATGGATAAGTCTATGGTTACTCATATGCTGTTCACATGGTCTTTGCATGGAGTTACCTCTTTTTTTTTTTTTTGCCACATTTGCTTTCTCTCCTCACACACACACACACACACACACAACCATATACATGCACACACACACTCATGAATGCATACACAGATGTTTTTCTTTGCCAAACTATTTGACATAAAGTTGCAGACATAACTAACTTCATCTCTAAGTAATTCCCCATATTGTCTCCTAAGAACAAAGATATTTTCTGCATAACCACAATACAATTATGACACTTCTGAGATACTTTTAAAATTAAAATTTGAATAATATTTATGTTAATAAATAAATAATAAAAACGCACCACTTGGTTTTGATGGCTTGCAACAATGACACATTGTAGGTGCTGTATGAGTGTTTACGTAAAAAAAGATATTTTCATGAATATCTAAAGAATATGAAAAGGCATGTAGTGAAAAGTCTATCCTGCATGTTCTATCCCCCCCATCTGCTGCTCAGTTCCTACCATTTGGTCAGTGCCATTGTTCTTAGATTCTCAAGTATCCTTTCAGAGGTCTTTTATGTGAATATGAAAAATGGTGAATATAGATTTTATACCCTCTTCCTTTTTAGACAAAGATAGCATATTAAGCACACTGTTCTTGTTTTCTCACTTAACACAATTTTTTGGAAATCTTTCTGCATTAATACGTACAGAGCTTTCTCATTCTTACAGTGGTATAATAGTCCATGGTAGGGATACACCATAATTTATTTAAATAGTTTCCTATTAATGTACACTTGGGTTGTCTTTCAGTTGGTTAATACTGAAACCTGTTGCTACAACAGATAACCTTGAGCACATCTGCATTTGTAAAATTTGATAATACATTGCCCCTCCACAGACGTTGTACTAATTTCCACCACCAATTGTGAGAGTGTCAAAAGGTTCCAAGAGTTTAGAACATGTGTACATTATTGTTGCTATCTTGTGACTTTAAATGAAAAGGGCAGCTGTCTTCAAGACAAACTAAAAGGTAGGGCTGTCCTGAGATAAACTGACAGCGTAGCCAACATTTTTCCCTCCAACCCTAAGCTTCTATGTCCCATTCTCTCCACCCTCCTATGCATCTGCATCTTTATAATCATAATCAGCACTATCTGGGTGGGGCAATGAGCTAGGTCCCAGAGTTATGAAAAAGATACATGTCCTCAAGGGTTTCACCGTTTAGTTGGTCAGACACGCATAAAATAGAAATAGTTATTATGTTGAGTTCCAGAATGCAAAACACCTCTCTTGCTTCAGGCACACTCAGTGCTCCTGTTGCATCCTATTTCTAGGTCCTTCCTTCTCTGCCTCTTTACCTACTCAAGTGAGATACCCAAGGCTTGTTGGCATCCTTATAGCTCTTCGCTTCTCCCATTTGTCCATTACTGGAACTTATTCAATTTGTATTCCATCTTCCTACTGCAGATACTTGATTTTGTATTTCCCAGCTGACAATCAGTTGAAATAATAGTTCCAAGAGTTCTTGCTATGGTGCAATGGGATTGGTGCTGTCTCTGCAGCACCAGGATGTGGGTTGAAATTCCCAGCCCAGCACAGTTAAAGGATCTGGCATTATGTAGGTTGCAACTGTGGCTTGGATCAGCGGCCAAAAAAGAAAAAAAAGGGAGTTCTCGTTGTAGCTCAGCAGAAACAAATCTGACTAGTGTCTATGAGGATGCACATTCGATCCCTGACCTCACTCAGTGGGTTAAGGATCCAGCATTGCCACAAGCTGCGGTGTAGGTCACAGAAGAGGCTCAGATCTAGGCTCAGATCTAGCGCTGCTGTGGGTGTGGTGTAGGCCAGCAGCTACAGCTCTAATTCGACCCCTAGCCTGGGGAACCTCCATATGCCTCGGGTTCAGCTCTAAAAAACAAAAAACAAACAAACAAAATACAAATAACTTAGAAAAAAAAAAGAAAATAACTTGCAAATCATTATGCTTTTGATTGGCACGAGCAGGGCTGGCGCTCAACCCTTTTTGCCGTTTGAAGGGTCTCACCACTCAGCTGCCCTTTCTTCTCTCTGGGCACCTTGCCTTTGGGGTGACTCTCAGCCCTCACTGGGGATCTCTCTCCTTTTCTTAGGTAATTATCAAATTATCCTTGCTAGGCTGTTAACTATTAAGGTATCATTTCAAAATGGCTTGAGGTGAGATACTCTTGAAAACAGCAACAGAAACTGAAATGACAGGCAATATGGTTGCAATTTTAGTCAAAGGGCCATCTATTTCACCTACTATTTAAGCCTCCTTACCCTTGGTTGAGGTGAATTAATGCACTGAGACCCTGGCCTTCCCTGTCCCTTTCTTTCCCCATCTCATCCCTCCCACTTTTTTTTTTTTTTTTTGGCCACACCCATGGCATGTGGAAGTTCCCAGGCCAAGGATCAAACTCTCACCTCAGCAGTGACAATGCTGGATCCTTAACCACTAAGCCACCCCTTAAAGTCCCTTTTAACAACTGAGAAATCTGAGGCACAGAGAAGCTAAGAACAGGAAATTAGAAAGTTACTGAGTCTAGGAGTTCCCGTTGTGGCCCAGTGGTTAACGAACCTGACCAGTAGCCTTGCGGCTGTGGGTTTGATCCCTGGCCTTGCTCAGTGGGTTAAGGATCTGGCGTGGCCGTGAGCTGTGGCGTAGGTTGCAGACATGGCTCAGATCCTGTGTTGCTGTGGCTGTGGCATAGGCCAGCAGCTGTAGCTCCGATTCGACCCCTAGCCTGGGAACCTCCATATGCTGCGGGTGCGGCCCTAAAAAGACAAAAAGAGACCAAAAAAAAAAAAAGAAAGAAAGAAAAAAAAGTTACTGAGTCAAGACTGTCTCCTAAGTAAGGATAGGATAAAAATTTTCTTTAGATCCAAGTTTAGGACTCTGGCCAGCTGGAAAGAGAATGCACATCAAGGTCATATAAATATTCTTTAGCTCCTGTTATACAACTCTAGGTAGCTTCCTGTTTTCCATTTCTATTAGTGACTAATTTTGGCTGCCTCAGGATTCCCCTCCTTCTCGGCAGAGGGTCGAGTTTTCTGCTTCATGTATAACACTGATGTCAGCAGGGTAAACACCCGAATCCCCTCACCCGCTGTTGAAGGCTTCCCTCCACGAGCATCACATCTCATCGCTTTCTGTCCTGTCTCAAAGGAAGGACCTCCTTTCCTGTTCAAAATGAATCCTTCCACGTGTTTTCTTTCTCATTTCTCCTAAACCCTTGGGACTCTGCTTCACCAATCTTCCATTTTCCATCCCTCCTGCTCTAATGCCTTTCCTCAACCTACGAACCTGCTCAAGACTCAACTTAGAGTATTCCTTCAACACACCTCTTCCTCTGGCTCCTGTCCATTCTCTCCCATCCTTCATCAGGGCACCTCTTGGAAGAGTTGTCTACACTCCCTGACGCCAACTCTAGTCTGGTAGCTCAAACTCAAATTTCGATGCTGTGAGCAAATTTCCTTTCATTCTCCATGTGTGACCAGTTCTCTTATACTTCAATTCTGGGTGATGCTAGCAATCCTTTTTAAAAGTGCAGTGTGTCCTTGGTAAGACTAGTAGTTAAATGTAAGCACGATTTTTGGAAATTATTATTCAGATTAGGTAACAATTGGACATTCAACTATAATACCTTTGATTGATTATGAGAGGGTGTGTCCTTGGAGATGGAGCAATTACTGTTGATCTTGAACTAGAAAGATTTAAATGTTAAAAGTGATTGAATTATTTTATTTTTTGGCCACGCCCATGGCATGTGGAAGTTCCCAGGACAGGGACTGAACCTGCACCACAGCAGTCGACGCAAGCCACTGCAGTGACAACACCAGATATTTAAGCCACTGCTCCACAAGGGATTGAGGGAGTTCCCAATGTGGCTCAGCTGTAACGAACCCAACTAGTATCCCTGAGCACAAGGGTTCAATCCCTGGCCTTGCTCAGTGGCTTAAGGATCTGGTATTGACAAAAAACAATCAAACAAAAAAAGACGACAAACAGAAAAATGAATTTTATTTCATCACTCGTCATACAGGTCAAGCACTGCAAAGTTTAACACAGAGGAATATGCTTTTGAAAAGAACTCTAAAACAAATCCTTTAGTTTATTTTTATTTATTTATTTATTTATTGGCTTTTTCAGGGCTGCAGCTGTGGCATATGGAAATTCCCAGCCTAGGGGTCAAATTGGAGCTACAGCCACTGGCCTACACCACAGCCACAGCAACGCAGGATCTGAGCCGAGTCTGGGACCTACACCACAGCTCATGACAATGCTGGATCTTTAGCCACTCAGCGAGGCCAGGGATGGAACCTGCATCCTCATGGATCCTAGTAGGGTTCATTAACTGCTGAGCCATGAAGGGAACTCCCTCCTTTAGTTTAAACTTAAGGCACATTTTAATTTGCTTCATATTTGGACCATACACTTCCTGTATGAACTTTTATTGCTTTCTTGCCTCTCCTCTCCTCCCCACATGATTTCTTATGATATTCTCAAGTTTCCCCTGTTTTCAGCCATGCTGTCTCTTCCATCTAATCTCACTTTCCTCAGGGACTTCACTCCTAGGGCTGTTTCCTTGCTCCCATCTCAACACTCTCTCGGCCCCCCTGCGCCATTGTCATCCGGAGACTTCCCTTCTCACGGGTTGGATCCATTTTTTGCTAAATCTTCTTTTTCTTGGTTTAGTCATACTCTGCTTGACTGCATTACTTCCTCAAGAGACTTCCTAAGAAATTATGTATGGGAGAACTACTCCGTGAATCCTTGCGTGTCTGCAAATGTCCTTATTCACCTCTCACAGATGACAGAGAATTAGATAGGTGCAGACTTCTAGGGTGAAATGATTTTTAAAAGAAAAACCTTGAAGGCATTCATCGTTCTGCTACAACCTAGCATCCATTGTTGATGCGGAGTCAGTCACCAAATGAATCCATGTTTCCCTTTGGAGATTTTTAGCATCTTCTTATGCTTGGCATTTCGAAATTTCAGTGTGTTCTAGAGGGAAGGATTTTATTTCCCCATTTGCTGTCCTAAAATGTTGTGGGACTTTCTGTTTTCGACGGGACTTTCTAATCTGAAGTTTGGTGTCCTTTAGTTCTGGGAACTTGTTTTACACTGTCTTCATAATTTTCCCCCTCTATCTGTCTCGTTCTGTGATTCCTATCAGTTGCTGGTCTCTGTATCGCCTATCTTTTCTCATATTTTAAGATTTCTGACTTTTTTTCTGAGTGATTTCCTTGACTTTGTTTTTTTCAGACCATCAATTACATTTTTAATTTTGTCAATTGTATTACTGAAAATCTGAAAGATTTTATTGTAGGATTCTTCTTTTTTCATAGCATTCTCTTTTGTTTCCTGAATGTAATATTTTCTTAAGTCTCTCTAAACGCACACATTAAAATTTGCAAATATTCTCTTCTTTTCCCTGAATAATATCTGTCTTCTTCAGGACTACTGTTTTGTTTATCTGGTATTTCTCCTTCAGTCTGTAATTCTTCTCAATTGCCTGGTGATCCTTTGTTATTTTAAAGAAACATGGACCAGCTAACTAGTGTGGGTTTTTTTCTGCTGTTATATGAGTGGGACTGTTTTTCCAGGTGGTAGCAGTAGTTAACACTTAAATAACATCTATCCATGTTTCAGGTACCGTCCTACACAGGCTAAATATATTAACTCATTTAGTCATCTCAACAGCCCCTCTATGAGGTAGTTACTATGGTATCTTATTAAATTTAATATTCCATCAATTGTAAAATGTACCATTATTTTGCCTCCTACTAAGAAGGTAAACAATGCTTTACTACAGGAAATTTAAAATTAATATGTTGCTTGAATTATATTTCTACTGGACAGAGCTGATCTATTCCAATGCAAGGCTTTGCTTTTTGATGATTATTATACTGACGGGATTTCATCCTTCTCATTGTCTAAGGGTTTAGTGACTCGTAGTGAGTAACAGATAGTTAATGGAGTAATCTCTTCGAACTCTTTTTTTAATTTTTAATTTTTTTGTCTTTTTAGGGCTGCAGCTGTGGCATATGGAAGTTCCCAGGCTAGGGGTCAAATCAGAGCTGCAGGTGCCAGCCTATACCACAGCCACAGTGATGCAGGATCCGAGTTGTGTCTGCAGTTTACACCACAGCTCCAGGCAATGCCGGATCCTTAACCCACTGAGCGAGACCAGGGACTGAACCTGCATCCTCATGGATACTAGTTGGGTTCGTTACCACTGAGCCAAAACGGGAACTCCCTGAACTCTATTTTAAAACTGAAGTATAGCTGCTATACAATATTGTATGTTTCAGGCAAATAACATAGCAATTCACGATTTTTAAGTTATACTCCACGTACAGTCATTATAAAATACTGGCTAGATTCCGGATGTCGTATAATGTATCCCTGTGGCTTATTTTCTCTGTGACCTCTTTTCTGTCAATGCAGATCACAACCCACCTTTTCAGCCCAAGGAGAATAGCATTGGCCAGAACCATCATGAGGAAGAAATAATCCACAAGCTGGCCATTCAGTTGAGAAACATTGGGGACAGCATCGATCAGAGGATGGTTCGAGAGGTGAGACCTCAGTTTCCCCAGCAAGGGCCTGTCAGGGAAGAAGAAAGAGCAAAGAGAACAATGGCTGCCAAGTGACTGGGATGCCCAGGAATTAGCAGAACACACAGATTAATACTGCGCAGATTACCGAACATTAGATCTGAAAATTGTGAACCTGAGTGAAAGCCAGTATTTGATCTCATACCTGCTACTCAAAGCATGGTCCCTGTACTGGCAGCAGCAGCAGCATTTGGCAGCTGGTCAAATGTGCAGAATCTCAGGCCCCAGCCCACAGCGCTGGAATCTGAATTGACCATCTTACACATACCCTAGGAGATCTGTGCACACATTAACGTGTGAGCAATTCTGCTCCACACCCCAACCAGGATGCATGTTAGAATCACCTGTGGGGTTTTAAGAACTACAATGCCTGAGCCCCACCTTGAGAGACAGTGATTTCATTGGCATGAGGTTAGTCTGGGCATCAGTCAGTCACTTTAGAGAGAGAGAGAGAGAGAGAGAGAGAGAGAGAGTGTGTGTGTGTGGCTTTTTAGGGCTGCACCCTCGGCATATGGAGGTTCCAGGCCAGGGGTCGAATTGGAGCTACAGGCTGCCGGCCTAGGCCACAGACACAGCAATGCCAGATCCAAGCCATGTCTTCGACCTACACCACAGCTCCCAGCAACGCCAGATGGTTAACCCACTGAGCAAGGCCAGGGATTGAACCCGAGACCTCATGGTTGCTAGTTGGATTCGTTTCCGCTATGCCACAATGGGAACTCCCAGGCAGTCACTTTAAAAGCTCTCCAGGTGAATCTAAGGCTCAGTCTGGGAGGAGAACCTTTGCCTTAGATTGTGGTTATTATCCTCCTTGAATCAACCCAGAGGTTATGACCAAAGCCTTGCTTCTTCTGATTTCTTTGTTTCTCCTAAGAAAAAACAGGAAAGAATAATGATTATTTTTTAATTTTTTTATTTTTTTGTCTTTTTGCTATTTCTTTGGGCCGCTCCCACGGCATATGGAGGTTCCCAGGCTAGGGGTTGAATTGGAGCCGTAGCCACCAGCCTACGCCAGAGCCACAGCAACGTGGGATCCGAGCCGCATCTGCAACCTACACCACAGCTCACGGCAACGCCAGATCGTTAACCCACTGAGCAAGGCCAGGGACTGAACCCGCAACCTCATGGTTCCTAGTCGGATTTGTTAACCACTGCGCCACGACGGGGACTCCAGAATAATGATTATTTTTTGAAATCTTCGGGGTGATGAAATACTCAGCCAACTTAGTTTTCCTCCAGAACAAGCTGTTCAGAGAGAGGATGATCACGTGGGACTCCGGTAGAGGGGTGGCTGCCTCAGAGCCCAACTTTCTGCCCTTAAATTCATCCCAGGACGGTACCTGTGCTGACTTCCTGTTGATCACTGCTACTTTCATCATGCTGACTTCAGAGAGTGCCAGACCTTCTTCTGTGCTCTGGTCCCACTGTGGCAGTACTCCGCCATTCCCTCAAAGAAAACATCCCCTGAGACAAAAAAAATTGGGAGATCTTAGGAGCACCCCTTGTGGCTCAGTGGGTTATAAACCCGAATAGTATCCATGAGGATGTGGGTTCAATCCCTGGCCTCACTCAGTGGGTTAAAGATCCGGCGTTGCCATGATCTGTGATACAGGTCGAAGATGCAACTAGGATGTGGCATTGCTGCAGCTGTGGTGTAGACTGGCAGCTGCAGCTCCAATTCGACTCCTAGCCTGGGAACTTCCATATGCTGTGGGTGTGACCCTAAAAAGAAAAAAGAAAAAAAAAAAGAATGGAAGGTCTCAACAATAATGTTACTCAGGAAACTATATCCAATCACTTGGGAAGATAATATGAGAAATAGAATGTGTATACATATGTATGACTGGGTCACTTTGCCGTACCGCAGACATTGACAACACTGTAAATCAACTATACTTTAAAAAAATTTTTTAAAGAGGAAAAAAGAAAGAAAACTAAAGCAAACTTAATGAAGGCAATTTACTAGCAAAGGTTTTAACAAACTGTTCCCTTATCTGTTGATCTGGAAGACAAGTTCACTAATTTCTAAATCAACTATAATTCAATATAAAAATTAATTTAAAAAGCAATGTTACTAAAAGTAAGAAGGAAACAAACATGGACAATCAAATAAAATGTTGATAGACCAATTTCAATAAAATATTTACTGAGTCCCGTGAGAGAGACCAACCGTAAAAGCAGATGGCTAGACTCTAGTCAGACAGGGATGTGGGTTCAAAGCAGGATCAGGAGATACTGAGTGATGGAGAGCGACTTTGATGGGCCATCAGGGAAGGCCTCTCTGGGGAAGCAATATTTGAGTGGAGACTGCAAGTGAGGGAGTAGGCTACGGGAGCACCTGGGGGAAAGGTGTTCCGGAAGGAACTGGGAGTGCAAAGCTTTTGGGACAGGAACAGACTTAAGGAACAACAAGGAGGCCAGAGTGGCTGGAATGGAGTGAGTTGAGATCTAGAATTGACCTCCTCTTAGAGGCAGTGGTAAGATGTTTGGATAGAAGGGAAGCTTCTGAAAAGGGAGGACAGGAGAGTGCCATGTGCTGATTCATATTTATTTTAAAATTTTTTTTTAGGGCCACACCTGCAGCATATGGAAGCTCCTAGGCTAAGGGTCAAATCAGAGCTGCAGCTGCCGGCCACAGCCACAGCAACACTAGGTTCTGAGCCTAGTCTGCAACCTACACCACAGCTCTGGCAATGGCAATGGGGGATCCTTAACCCACTGAGTAAGGCCAGGGATCGAACCTGCAACCTCATGGATACTAGTTGGGTTCATTACTATTGAGCCATGACGGGAACTCCCAGATGTGCAGTTTTAAGGGAAGGAGGTCTTCTGAGTAAAACTTTGAGAGGGGGCAGGGAAGGGCTTGTGGAAATGGGGAGAGCAGTGAGGAGGTGGATAGAAAAGACCCGAAGCAGGATCCTGTCTGCCGTGTCTGAACAATAGCAAGGAGGCCAGGGCGCTGGAAGCTGAGTACTGGAGAAAGCAGCGAAAGGTACGGTCAGAGGGGAGGGTGGTAGGGCCTTGGGGGCCACTGAAAGGGCTGTTCTGAGTGAGGCTGCACCACTGAAGGTCCCTGAGCAGAGGGGCTGCATCTCAACAGTCCCTGAGGATGCTGTGCTGAGAAGAGGGTGCAGGAGGAGGGTAGGGCCAGGGCCAGCCCTTTGTGTTGGGCCCTCAGCCTTCTTTTCCCGATGCTCCCATATAAACAGTGGCATTTACTTACAGCTCCACAAAACTGCTGTATTCTTTGTCCAGCTTTGCCCATATTAACTCCCCTCTTTACCATCTAAGTATGTTCTTCTGACCCCAAGGCAGACGTCCTTGCTCCTTGGAGAGGACTAAGATCATGCTCTGGGAAGCCAGAGCAAGAGTCATCAGTTATCACCCCCTGCAAAGGGCCCCAAGCTGCTGATGCTCAAGATGGGAAAACCCGTCCATAGGAACGCTTCCCAAGGCGGTGTGGAGGATATGGACATTATGGAACTGACCAAGATGGTCTTCCAATTCATAGAGCAGCCCCAGAAGCTTGTTTATGGCATTGATTGAATTAATATTTATGCTGAAGTCCTAATTTTGGATTATTTTATTTTTTATTTTATTTCATTTTTGCTTTTCAGGGCCACACTCGTGGCATATGGAGGTTCCAGGCTAGGGGTCAAATTTGAGCCACAGACACAGCAACATGGATCCAAGTCACGTCTGCGACCCACACCACAGCTCACAGAGACGTGGGATCTTTAACCCACTGAGCGAGGCCAGGGATCGAACCTGCAACCTCATGGTTCCTGGTCGGGTTCATTTCTGCTGCACCACAATGGAAACTCCTGGATTATTTTTTTTATGGCTGCACCCAAAGTATATGGGCAGTCCCACACCAGGGACTGAATCTGAGCTGCAGCTTTGGCAACACCAGATCCTTTAACCCGCTGCGTGGGCCAATGGGCCAAGCTTCCGCGGCAACCCCAGATGCCAGAGTTCGTTTTTTTTTTTTGTTTGTTTTTTTGCCATTTCTTGGACCACTCCCCACGGCACATAGAGGTTCCCAGGATAAGGGTCAAATCAGAGCTGTAGCCGCCGGCCTACGCCAGAGCCACAGCAACACGGGATCCGAGCTGCATCTGCAACCTACACCACAGATCACAGCAATGCCGGATCCTTAACCCACTGAGCAAGGCCAGGGATCGAACCCGCAACCGCATGGTTCCTACTTGGATTCATTAACCACTGAGCCATGACGGGAACTCCTAGAGTTCGTATTCTTAACTCACTGTGCCATGGCAGGAATGCCTGTTGTTGGTTTTTTTGTTTAAACTTCTCTCTTCTTTTAAACAGGATTTTCAACAGGAAGGCAGAGCTCTCCTGGCTCAGTTTGTCTTAGTTTTTGCTGAAGGCGTGCACGTGTTACTGCGCTTTCTCTGGAATAACCATTTGATGTGAAAGGAATGTAAATGTCATTCTATCCTCCAAGGAAACAGGAATCCCACTGGAGCAGGTGGGAGGAAGCCCCTCGCCTGCCTCTTCACCGTTGTTGCTTTGTGCCCGCTTTGTTGGAGAACTGTGGACCCAATGGCCATTCGTCTGTTCAGAACGACCATGGATGAGATGTTTGACCAAGGAACCCAGAAGACTTTAAACACGTCACACCAGTGCTGTGGATAGTCCCGGTGCTCCTCCGAAGGAAGCCTTGACCATTTCCTTCCATGAGTGAAACTGAACCCCATGCCCAAACCAGAGGTCACAGAAATGGGTGCTTTCTCCTGGGCCCCTCCCTGGGTCCCGGGCCCTGTTGGCCCCACTCCCGCCCACCTGTGAACAGATCTGCAGTGCCCTGTCCTTTTTACCTTTTTGTCTACCTCATATTCCCTCCCTCCCCTCTTTGAAAAGTCTGTTAAGAAAGTTTGTTATAAATTATAAGTTCTGTATATGCATTCTGAGTTCTTTGTAGGAAAAGTGTTATTTAAAACTAATAATTTTTAAGATGAAATAAACATGGTTATTTTATTGAGCATGAAACACCTGTGCACGTTTCTTTGTGAAGCAGGGATTCCACTTGTTTCTGCTCATATGAGTTCATAATTTTGTAGAGTTTGATCAAACTCTACAAAGGGAAATGTCCTTCCAAAGGAAATGTCCCTGATTTTTTAGTCTGTCTCAGGCAATGCCTATCATCACTTAGGTTTTGGCTTCATAGTGGGGAATAGAACCTAAAATGTCTTTCTTATTTATTTTTTCCCCTTTGGAATAGGTATTTATTTATTCACATGGTTAAAAAAAATCAAAGCCATATCAAAAGGTTTACAATGAAAACCTTTGCTCTTATTTTCTATCCTGAATTCCAGTTACATTTATCATGTATTACATATCCTTTCAGTTTCTTTGTACAAATACCAGTACTGTATATGGTGCGTATCCATATTATTTACACACACACAAGGAAGCATGTAATATACACTGTTCTGTACCTTCATTTTTTGCTTCACATAGTGCTCACGCACTATGCTAGTTGTCTCACAAATGTTAACTCATTCACTCTTCCTAAGGACCTTATGAGACAGGTTTTATTATTAGCTCTATTTTACTGTTAAGGAAACTGAGGCAGTAGTTAGTAGAGAGAGGCAGTGCAGCGGTTAACTGAGTTGCTCAAGGGCAGGTGGCTGGTAAGTGGCATAGCTGGGTTTCCAAGGCAGGCAGGCAACTGTCCTCAGGGTCTAGGTTCTTAACCGCTCTGCCACGTTGCCTCTTGGAGAGCTTGCCACGATTCGCAGAAAGCGCCCTCAGACAACACACAGGATTCTGTTAAATGGATGTAGCAGAATTTGTCTCATCAGCCCCCTGATGCCTGGGTTGCTTCTAATCATTTGGTATTAGAAGCCATACGGAAAAAAATAACCACGTACATTTTGGATATGTGTGGGTGTATGTGTCGAATACTTTTCCAGCATTGGGACTGCTGGTGAAGGGGAAATACATCTGTGACGTTGCTAGGCCTGCCTCGCTGGCCTCCGTGGGACCGCATCACTTTACATGCCTGGTGTTCTGTTCCCCTCAGCCTCTCCATCAGCTTATGCTACGAGACTTTTCTTTTCCAAGCTAAAGGATTAAAAATATCTCAGAACAACTTAAATTTTCCCTCCCTCCCTCTCTCTCTGTTTTCTTCTTTCTTTCTTGCTGAACTCGCAGTATGTCGAAGTTTCCAGGCCAGAGATCAAGCCCTCGCCACAGCAGTGACCCAAGCTGCTGCAGTGACAACACGGGATCCTTAATCCACTGCCACAAGAGAACTCCTCTGGTCTTGTTCCCATTGGTTTCTAGAAGCTCATGCTTTAGCAGTGCTAAGCCGACAGCATCTACACGTTCAAGAGTCTGGGCAAGTTATTAAGGCTTCTTGCTTTCTTATCTTCCCCATGTATTGGTTTGCTTTAGTGCTTACAACCTTTCTCAGCTTCCTCTCAAGGCAGAGGGAGCTGAGGCAGGTGTGGGGGGTGGGGGTAGGGGGTGGATAGGCGGGTGGGCACCACACCGGAGCAGCCAGAGGCCTGAGGAAAGGTGTCAGTCAGATGCCACTGAGACCTGGATCTAGGTCAGGAAGAGCATCACAGCCTCTCTGACAGTGGCCCTTGGACTTGGGGTAGTGGGGACTCCTTCAGGCCAAAGGGCAGGCGGAGGCCGAGCTGGGGCCTGGGTCACTCACTCCTGAGGGAAGAGGCATCTGTTCCAGGCAGACAGCATGAGAGGCTCCTCCTATCCATTTGCGAAGATGCACAAGGGTGTCGTGAAGTTAGCCTGTTCTTGTCGCCAGCCCAGGACCAGGGGTTCCTTCCGCTCTCTAGAGGCACAGAATCCCACCTCTGTGCCAGGCTGCATGAGGAGCTGTCCATCCGCTAAAGGATGTGAGCAGGACCGCCGCCTCCCAGCCGGCAGCAGAGAGCGCCCCGGGCCTCCGCTACCGCAGCGGCCAGCCCCCGCCCTTCGCCAAGCCGACCTGGGCGGGTGTGGAAGCCGGATCCCGCTCTTTCATTTTCGTTTCCCGGAAGGATAGCAATTACTGAAGCGCCGTGCGCGCCTGCTTGCCCGGGAACCGAGGGCACAGACCCGGCTATATGAAAGAGATTTCCTCCCAAGCGACCTTCCCGTTTTGAGGCCAAGTTAGGGGTCTGGGGGAAGAGGGCCCGAGAGCGCGCAGGCCTAGGGCCCAGCGGCTGCAGCCACCGGAGCGCTCACGACGTACAGCCGGGAGGCTCCCTCGCCTTCACCTGTAATGCAGGTAAGAGCCTGGAGGACAAACCACGCAGCGAGCACAGGGAGCCACCTGCCTTTCACCTGTTTCTCCAGCTCCTCAATTTCCATACCCGTCTTACCAACCTTTTCCCAGCCTGGAACCTCACTTTTCAACACCCCCCAAACCTCACCATCCATCCCTTACCTGTCTTTCACTCTGCTCCACCTTGCTCACTTCCAGCCCCTCACTCTCTCCCTCTAAGCCTCTCTGTGCTGCTCCTTCTCACCCCTCCATCAACCAGATGTGGCTCCGGCACTAGCCAGACCCTCACAGCCAGCAATGCAACCAGAGACTCACTCCCCACAGCAGTCTGGCTCCATTTGCCCATTTCCCCAGGAGCCTCAGGTGCTCTCAGGGCTGGATTCCCTTCTCCACTTCCCTCTCTCCAGGATCCATATCCACATCCATGTTTTATCAGACCTCTCTCTGGCCTTCGTTCTGAAACCCAGAGCTAACGCCCTCCGAAGCTCCCTGGCGGGCATTTCCCAGGCAGCCACAGCTGGAGTCTCCCTGCCTCACACTTGGAAGAGTGTCAGTCAGGGAACTGCCTGCAAGAACCAGGCAGGCAAGCCTAGGCTTTAGCCCCTTCTCTAGCTTGGCAAGCCCCCTCTGCCAGGTCGCAACCTCTGAGGCGGTGTCACCTCGGAAACAGCACCAACGAGGGCAGGGGGGCTGGGGGCAGACAAGAAATGCAGGAGAACTACCCCCAAAGGTGTCTAGTCCTTTTCTGCAGTGGCCACGGCTTCTGGAGCTTGCTTTGCACATCGCCCTCCTCAGAAACCAAGAGATGAACACACTGCTCTTGAAAATTCCAGGGTGAGAAAAATGACTCTTGCTGGGATTGGTTTCGCTTTTACTTTCACGATGCATCCCTAAGGACCCCCTGTTCCTACAAAATCCTGTCACTTTTTGCATCCCCTCATCCTGATGGTGAGCCCAATCACCTCTGGGGTAGGCTGATGGTAACACTGGGGCATTACAGACTGCCCTTGGTGAGACCTTGGGATTCGGAAACTTATCCTTTGTCTCTTTTGAAAACAGCATTTGTTTTCTGTTTTTTGGTTGTTTTTTTTTTTGTGCGAGGCATGTGGAAATTGCAGGGCCAGGGATCAAACCTGAGCCACAGCAGTAACAATATGGAACCCTTACCACTAGGCTATCGGGGGACTCTGAGCATTTGCTTTTCCATATATTTCTGGTTTAAGGACTTTTTTATCCTGGCCCCTCAAGTTTCCTGTGTCTTCTCACCAAGGTTTGTAGGATCTCAGATTTCCAGCTTACAAGTCAAGTCTTGGCAGGGGAGCCTTCTGGTGGGGTTACAAAAAGCTTGAATTGAAACGACGAAATTTATCAAGTGTCCACTGTGTACAAGATGTTGATGGTACCAAGCTGAAGACATATGTGGTTCCTACCTGTAAGGTAGACAGTGATGGACACTCTTCCCCTTTGAAAAAAATTCTTAAGGATGCCTGAACCTTCACCAAGACGCTCATCTTTGCCTGGTTTTCCTCTTTCTAGGAGAGAGCTTTGGCCAGTTCTCCTGTGAGCCCTGAAGCAGCCACACTGCACCCAGGCACCCAGGCCCGAGGCAGATGTGAAGCCAGAGTAAAACTGCTGTTGGAGAGGGGAATCTGCAAGCTGCCAGGAAGACTCCGTGAGTAGAGGGAGCAAAGAGGCTGATGTTTTTAGAGGATGTGAACGTGACGTGTAAACTTAGCCAAGGAAGCACCTTCCCTCCATTTGCTATTTCTTTGCTGGTTTTCTTTAACCTTTCCTTGGGGAGGAAGTCAGAGGAGGTCAATGTGAATTCTCCCGTGGGGAACACAGTTGACATGGCCGAGCGTGTCATTGTGAAGGCGGCAGTCTTCTTGTTGGGACTGGATGAGCCATGGGGTCCTTTCCAGCCTAAGGACAGAGAGTTGAGGCTGTTGTCAGTGAGGAAGCCAGATGGGGCTAACCAAGGAACAGCTGTATGTGTGGAGAACACTCTTTTAAGTAATTATATTTAATTTCCGTTGTCACAAAAGAAGCATGTACTTATTGCCAAAAATCAGGAAATGACAGAGAAGCATGAGAAGAA
The DNA here is from genome assembly GCF_016906955.1 of Phacochoerus africanus. Taxonomy (NCBI): domain Eukaryota; kingdom Metazoa; phylum Chordata; class Mammalia; order Artiodactyla; family Suidae; genus Phacochoerus; species Phacochoerus africanus. The sequence continues at coordinate 33,321,437 of NC_062552.1, read as the reverse complement.
TACAGAGAACTATCCAATCCACTCAAAGACACCCACGGGAAACGTATGGGCCATATCCTTTCATTTCATTTTCCTAAGTGAGACCCTTGCCTGAGGAAACTCCTAACCATGAACAGGCTGCAGATTAATGGCCCTGTGTGGCAGAGCTGAGAGGCAGAAAAGCTGGGCAACAGGCTCACGCTCACACAGGTCTCCATGCTAAGGTTAAACCTTGGTTCTGTAGGTTCTCCACTAAGAGATTTTCAGATGCACTTCCTAAGCTGTGGAAATCACAGGAGAGGTGGCTGGCTGATCACTGGTGGGGTCTTTAACCTGGGTGGGGGTCTTGGGACAGCTGTGGGCAGGCATATTGGCTGTGAAGCATCCTGGCCACTTCCTGCGTGGCTGGCCCAGGGTCTGGAACACTCTTTGATTTCCTAGGCACAACCTATTTTTTTGAGCTGCTGACAGGATTAAAATGTGGGCTATGACTTCACATGCTTTGGGAAGAGCTTGCTGCCCCCAAATGATGGGCATCCCTTTAATGGAGCACAGACCCTACCTTTCTCAGGGTCAGAGGGAAAGTAGGGACTCACGGACACACGAGAACCCAGAGCTGGAGGACAGCTGGCACGTCTGTGTAGCGGAGGAGGGAGGTGGCAGTGTGATTTGGGAGAACGGTGGGCAGCTCTGTAAAGAGCCTCTGCTGTATCCTTTTGTCCAAATACCAGTCCTGACCAGCAGCTTGGGGCTTCGGGCTGCTCCAAGGAGATATCTGGCAATAGTTACACAGACGGTAGGATCTGGGCTCCATTCCCAGCCCAGGAAAAACAGGGCTTCGGATCAGACCTGAAGACCCTGAGTGTTGCTGCTGAGGAGGATCTTAGACGTCATCTAACCCAGTCCCCTCGTGGCCGCTGAGGACGTGAAGCCTCGGAGGAAGGGGCTTCTCTGCAGGTCCCACAGGGCCCTCTAGATTGTCCCCCATGTCTCCCCATTATTCAAAAACCACCCCTCATTGGCTCACCAAATCCTGGAAGGCTCACACTGGCAGAGACCCTGGTTGTCACCTCAGGCAACTCCCTCCTATAATAAGAAAAGTGAGGCCCAGAAGGCTGTGTTCTGCCCACGTAACCTTCAGTCCCCTCCCCTTCCCTGGGTGTGAAGCTCAAGGTTGCTGGCGGAGAAGGTGCAGGAGAAGCAGGGGACTTAGAAAGTTTAGTCATCATCTTGCAAAATACAATTACACAGCCTTTTCAAGTTCTGAAGCCCCTTTGGTGGGGCCCCTCTGAGAGGGTCACCAGGTCTTCCTGCCCTTTTCTAGTGACAGAAATTTCCTCCCCTCTTGCACCAGTCTATTCCTTTTTTTCTTTTTTTAAGGTCAAACCTATAGCATATGGAGGTTCCCAGGCCAGGGGCTGAATCAGAGCTGCAGCTGCCAGCCTGCACCACAGCCACAACCATGCTGGATCCTTAACCCACTGAGCAAGGCCAAGAATGGAAACTGCACCTTCAGAGAACATCAGGTCCTTAACCCACCAAGCCACAAGGAGAACTGCAGCTTGTTCCCTGTTTACTCAGCTCAGGATGCAGAGTCATTGTGACCTATTTTGAGTTCCCAAGGTACTAGTCCCATTGCCTTGGGGTAGATTTCTCCAGAAGCAGACCCTGAAATGCTTCCCCACAGAAGAAAGAAGGAAATCCAAGAGCAGAACCATGGGCAACTGGAATTCAAAATGCATGGGGTCCTGGGATCCCCACGATGGCTCATTAGGTTAAGAACCCAACTAGGATCCATGAGGATGTGGGCTTGATCCCTGGCCTCTCTCAGTAGGTTAGGGATCCAGTGTTGCTGTGAGCTGTGGTGTAGGTCTAGGATGCAGCTTGGATCTCTTGTGGCTGTGGCTGTGGCATAGGCTGGCAGCTGCAGCTCTGATTGGATCCCTAGCCTGGGAACTTCCATAGGCCTTAGGTGTGGCCCTAAAAAGAAGAAAAAGAAAAAGAAAAAAACCAATGAGGACCTATGGGGGACACCTACCCCACCCAGAGGGGAGGAAGCTGAGCCCACTTCCTATCCATCTCGGGATAAGGGCTGCTTCCAGGGGTGCTGAGTCCCAGCTTCCCCACTTGCCCAGTACACTGGCTGAGTCCAGCACTGAGTCAGGTGGTAGCATCTGGCATCCTGTCGCCTTCAAGTGCAGAGGTGAGAATCAAGGGTCATGGGCAGGGCCTTCTATACAGCAGTGTCTTCTATATTCATCTTAGATTCCATGACTCATATTTTCTTCTGAAAAGAGTCAGGCAACACAGTTCTGGCCTTTGGTAAATATCTATTCATCTTGAAAGATAAGGCTCACTTTCCTATAAACAGGATCCCAAATGAGCAACCTGCTGAGACCCCAAATGAGGGTTTCACCTTTCAGGTGGCTGTGGTGGGGTCAGCCCCGTTTCTTACTGGGTTTCTGCTGCTGGACATCTTTCTGACGTTTATTCCCAGGCGTCCACCCCATTCCTGCCTCCACTTCCAGCTTCCGTCTCATCATCGGGGCTGACGTGCCTCTGCAGGGAGGTGAACAGACAAATCTTGCTTCGCTTTGGGAGTCAGGGCCAAATGGAGCACACAAGCTAGTTCCCTGCAGAGCCCACTTTCCCATGTTTCTTGGCTGGAGAAACAAAGACGTACCATGGAGCAGTGGAAAGTCCACTCTGATGTCCAGTGACAGGAGGTGGGCAGGGATGGCAGGGCGGGATCCACGGGGGCTCCGGCCAAGGGCCCCCACTCACAAAACAAGATTCACAACCATGCTTCCCTCTGTGGAAGTGAAGGGTGAAGGGGGATTTGCACCCACCTTCCCCTACCCCACCCCATCTGCATCTCTCGGGGGAGCCTCAGGAGCTATGAAGGTAGTGAAGGCCCCAGGACCACTTGCAGGACCCAGCCTAGGGTCACAGGGGAGGGAGTCTGAGAGGGGGTGATGCAACCTCCAGGGACAGCTTGTGGCCTTTTGAGAGGAGACAGTTTTTGTTTTTGTTTTTGTCTTTCTGCCTTTTCTAGGGCCACTCCTGCAGCATATGGAGGTTCCCAGGCTAGGGGTCTAATCGGCGCTGTAGCCGCCAGCCTACACCACAGCCACAGCAACACAGGATCTGAGCCATGTCTGTGACCTACACTGCGGCTCATGGCAATGCAGGATCCTTAACCCACTAAGCAAGGCCAAGGATCGAACCTGCATCCTCGTGGATACTAATTGGGTTCGTTACCACTGAGCCACAACAGGAACTCTTCACCTTTTTTTTTGAGGTGTAATTTATGTACAGTCAAGTGTACCAATCTTAAACATACAGCTCCATGAATTTTTATGTATGCAGCCATCACACAGATCAAGATTTTGACCATTTTGAACACTCCAGAAAGGTCCCTTCTTCCTCTTCCCTGTCAATTCCCCTCCAAAGGGCCACCACTATTCTGATTTCTCTCCCTAGATTAGCACTATCTATTCCTTTTTTTGAGAGAGAAGAATATAGTATTTTTTAAATATTCTTTTCCATTATGGTTTATCACAGGTTATTGATAAGAGTTCCCTGTGCTATATGGTAGGACCTTGTTGTTATCCATTCTATGTACAATAGTTTGCATCTGTTAACTCCAAACTCCCACTCCATCCCTCCCCACCCTCCCTCGCCTTGGAAACCACAAGTCTGTTCTCTATGTCTGTGAGTCCATTTCTGTTTCATGAATAAGTTCATTTGTGATGTTGTGTATGTGTGTATATATATATATATATATATATTTTTTTTTTTTTTTGTCTTTTTGCCATTTTCTTGGGCCGCTCCCACGGCATATGGAGGTTCCCAGGCTAGGGGTCGAATTGGAGATGTAGCCACCGGCCTACGCCACAGCCACAGCCACTTGGGATCCGAGCCGCATCTGCGACCTACACCAGAGCTCGGGGTAACGCCAGATCCTTAACCCACTGAGCAAGGCCAGGGATCGAACCCGCAACCTCATGGTTCCTAGTCGGATTCATTAACCACTGCGCCATGAAGGGAACTCCAGTGTTATATTTTAGATTCTGCTTATAAGTGTTATCATATGGTATTTGCTGTTTTCTTTCTGACTTACCTCACTTAGTATGATAATCTCTAGGTCCATCCATGTTGCTGCAAATGGTATTATTTCATTCTTTTTATGTCTGAGTAGTAGTCCATGATATATATGTACTACACCTTCTGTATCCATTCCTGTCAATGGACACTTATTTAGGTTGCTTCCGTGTCTGGGCTACTGTAAAAAAGCACCATCTCCTTTTGATCCTGTTTCCCTAGCTGCCCTCTTTCTCCAAGGCAGCATCTTGGAGCTTCATTCATGTGTCAGAGCTGAAGTTGTTTGTACTTTCTGGTTTATTGCCAGGCAGCATTCCATTGCATGGAAGCATCATGATTTGACTGTCCATTCTCTGACTGATGGATATTTGTGATGTTTCCAGGTGTTTTTTTTTTTTTTGGCCTCGCCCCTAGTATGTGGAAATTCCTGGGCTAGGGATGGAACCCACTCCCCAGCAGTGACCATGCTGGATCATTAACTACTAGGCCACTCCTCCAGCTCTTTTCCTATGTGAGCAGAGCCCCCATGGGCACTCACACCCATGTCTTTGGTAGATGCGCTCACCATGTCTCAGGTCTTTACTTGGGGGATGGGAGTGCTGGGTAGCATGGTATGTAGCCTGGGCACCTAACCTTTGCACCACACTTCCCTTCCAACAGCCCAGCATCTCAGACGGGCAGAGTTAAGTTCGCATTTTTCAGAGTGGGAAACTGAGCTGGAAACTGGTCCCTGAGCTTGGGGATTTGGTCTAGAACTTAGGTGGCTGATCCAGTGAGTGGCAATTTGACTGGTGTGAGGGGCTTCGACCCACTGCTGGGTTTGATGGAGACCTTGGCAGCTGACCCAATGCTTGGAACTTGGGCTTTTCTGGGGTTCAAGTCCTATTGGAAAAGACTTTTGACCTTAATATTCATTGAAGACACGAGGAACAAAAAAGTCCCTTTTCAGAGCTCTCTTGTGATGCAGCAGGTTAAGGATCTGGCATTGTCACTGTAGCGGTGTGGGTTGCCGTTGTGATATGGGGTTTGACCCCTGACCTGGGAACTTCCATACGCCGTGGGCGCGGCCAAAAAGTCCCTTTTCTTTATCGCTGGACTGGAGGTGCTGACTGCAAGGGGATGAAGGTGAGGGTGGGAGTGAGCAGGAGGAAATGGAAGGAAAACCCAACTGCACCGCAGGAAGGTGACAGGCTTCAAAGTTTCAGGTGCTACCAGGGAATGTGTGTGACCTCAGGGTCCCTCAGAGACAGCATGGGAATCCCCTGCCCATCTTTCCGGAACTGGGACCAGGACCACATCTGTGGTTGATGATGTCTGCAACATTCAGGGTTTCCCCTTTTCGCTGTAGTTTCTGTGTTGTCACGGAGGCAGACCAGCCAGAGGGTGTGGAATCCAACCCCGTTCTCTGGACAAACCCAGGAAAAGACTCCTTTGACTCAGGAGTTGAAGTTTTGCATTTTAAGGCTGGCAGCCCCAAGCACCATGGATTAGGGAGCCTTTGAACAAAATGCAATGGGCAGCTGGTCCCTGGAGCCCCAGCAACCCTGGCTGGCCGTGCAGGCTGCGCAGACACCTCCTGAAGGTCATCACCATGCAGTCTCAGAGGTTCATGTCACACAGCTTTTTGTGTCTTGCTTCTGCATCACCAGACTGATCTTCCATGGAGGCTCTAAATTACTATTTCCACCCTCAATGCATCCTCTTCCCTGCATTTGTGCCAGGTGTACGTATCACTATTAATGTGTCATCTCATTCTTCTCTCCCTGCTCTGACTACTGAAGCGTCATGCCACATGCTTATTAGCGGATTTGCTCTACTACAGAGGTTCTTAAGAGGCAACGTTTTTTTTCTCAATTCCCCAAGGACATGGGGCAGTGTCTGCATACGCTTTTGGTTGTCACAACTCATCAGTGGGGGAGGGGTGCTGCTGGCATCTAGGGAGTAGCGGTCAGAGATGCTGCAAAACATCTTACCAAGCTCAGGATAGCCAGAGCTTGTCAGGCCCACAGTGTCTATAGGGCTGAGGTTGAGAAATCCTCCTGTGCTGTGAATTGCTGGTAAGACTATTTTTGTCTCTAAAAGAAAAAAAATCAATTTAGAGATGCTCTTACTTATGACAGGCATTAGCCCTTTATCTGTCATCTGCATGGCAAGTGTGTCCCCGAAATCTGTCCTCTTTTAGTTTATGGTCTTCCAACACACATACAAAAATTGATACAGTCAAATGTGTTTCATTTTTATTACAGCCTCTGCATTTCCTGTCGTGGTTGAGGTCAATACTACCCTTGTTGAGCACGTATGGTTTCCTATTTCTACTTGTATTAAGGTTTCTATTGTTCTATTCATTAGGCCTTAGTCCCTCTGGAGTGGATTTTTGTGATGGTGGCAGGTGAAGGTCCACATACAGATTTTTCCAGGTCGAGAGCCAGTTGTGGCTTTGTCAAATCTTAAATTAACTATCCTTTCCCACTGAATTAATCCCCCCCCCCCCTTCTTCTTTTCCAGTGGTAGCTATCAATCTTAGGTTAACACCATCGGATCTGGATTATATGGCTTTATAGTACCACAAAGGCCAGCTGTCACCGCTATTCTTTACCCCCCCTTAGGTAATTTTGGGGTCAATTTCAGACATTCCTCCTTCTTCTTAGGTCCCCAGATAAATAACGGCAGCCTCTCCTTCCTCCCACACTGGGTTACATAGCCCAGCCTTCTGTGTTTGCAGCACAGTGCACTTTCCTTCTGCTGAGCAGGACTGTCATTAGATGATCACTGGTGGCTGGGGTCCATCCTTCCCACCAGCCTCATTGGTGCCTTGTCCCCAGCAGTGGGACAGGGCCTGGCACATGGCCAGTGCTTGTTAGTTAGTGGTGGAATGAATGAAGGAGGGAGGGGTGATGCATATCTTTTTTTGGGGGGGGGGCATGCTCACAACATGCAAAAGTTCCCTGGCCAGGGATCAAACCTGTGCCACAGCAGCAACCTGAGCCACAGCAGTGACAAAGCCAGATCCTTAAGCTGCTGAGCCACCAGGGAATTCCTTTTTTTTTAAACATGAAAACCAGTTCTCTCGTGTTGTTTTTGGGAATCGAGCAGTCAGAGGTTTGTGCAGTCCTTGTCAGTGCCAAGGTGTGGCCTCAGACAGTGGCTTCTCTCCTCCACCTCAGTTTTTTTTACCTGTCAGGCTGGATCTGATGAGCCCTGAGCTCTTTCCCCTCTTACATCCAGGGGCCCACAGGGCGTGAAGGGCTCTGGGGAGGAGAAGCACCTCACAAAGTGAAATGCCAGGCTGACTCATCACAGTGGGCACAGTGCTGGGGGTCCATGGAAATGGTTGTTTCCAGAAAAAAAACACCACCTTTGGCAGAAGAAAATGTATCAATATATATAATATTGTACTCATCTTTATAACAATACAGTCATTAAAATATAAGTTAAAAAAATTTTTTAGGCGTTTCCACTGTGGTTCAGTGGGTTAAGAACCCAACTTAGTGTCCATGAGGATGCAGGTTCAATCCCTGGCCTCACTCAGTGGGGTAAGGATCTGGTATTGCCACAAGCTGTGGTTTAGGTCACAGACGCAGCTTGGATCTTGTGTTACTGTGGCTGTGGCGTAGGCTGGGAGCTGCAGCTCCAATTTGACCCCTAGTCTGGGAACTTCCATATGCCATAGGCTTGGACCTAAAAAAAACAAGTTTTTGTTTGTTTGTTTTTTAGTGGAGGAAGGGACCCCATGAAAGTCATAACGTGCTAAAAGCAACCCAGATTAGTAAGGTAAATACTTGGCAGTAAGGAGTTCCCTGGTGGCTCAGTGGGTCAAGGATCAGGCATTGTCACTCACTGCTGTGGCTTGGGTCATTGCTGTGGTGTGGGTTTGATCACTGACCCAGGACACAGCCAAAAAAAAAAAAAAAAATGGCTTTAGGAGTACAAGGGGCCCAGTCAGAGTCGAGTCATGGGGGACTGGAAGAAAGCAGCCACCTGAGTGAGTACTGCCAGAAACAGAGTGCAGGAGATGAAGATGGGTGTGGGAGACTCTCCATCCCTCAGGCTGTTTCCTGAGCAAACCCAGATCTGAGCTGGCACAACAGGGTGGAAAAGCATGGCAGCCAGACAGACCTGGTTCTAGGCTTGACTGTACCTCACGCTACCTGGTGACCTTTAGCTGGTCACATAACCTCCAAGAGCCTCAGTTTCTTCATTTGGAAGAGTTACATTGACCTCTCCCTAGCAGGACTGTTTGGTCACTCACCAGTCATTCACTGTGTGTTTATGGGGCACCTCCTGGGGTCCAGGCACTGTCCCAGGTGTTGAATACATACAACAGGGTGCCCAGCATACATGACTCGGTGTCTGGCACACAGTAGGTCTTCTTTAACCATCTGTTGTTTGAATAATTGGAAAATGGGCCTGGGGGTGGGTGAAGGGGGTACCAAAAATAAGTGAATATATACATAATGCACAGATAATGATAAACAAACATACAATTACATCAGATATAAGACATAGTTACAAAAAAAGTAAGGTGACTGAAGGACAAGAATAGGACATGGTGACAGAGGAAATGACTGTAGGTGGGGGGCAAGAGAGGAGAGCCTCTGCTCAGATGGAGGGCTTCTTTGAGGAGGTGACATTCAAGCGAGGGCCTGAAGTAGGAGGGTGAGGGTCTGTCCCCGGCCTCCCTCTAGCCTCAGTCCTCGGATTGCAGGCATCCAGCCCGTGCTCTGGAGCAGGGAGGACGTGCTACACTGGCTGCGCTGGGCTGAGCAGGAGTACTCTCTGCAGCACACGGGGGAACACAGCTTTGAGATGAACGGCCGCGCCCTGTGCATCCTCACCAAGGATGACTTCCGGCTCCGCGCCCCGGCTTCAGGTCAGGGACACTCACTGGCTTCTCTGATGCAACCCCGGGGGGCAGGGACGGGGAGGGAGGCAGAGGGGGTGCTGGCTGGAGGATCATGCTCCCTTCTCAGCCCTGCAGATGCGCTCTTTCCACATGTGCTTGGTGGTTCCCACCTCGAGCAGGCCACCAGCAAAGGTGTCAACCTGGGTGTCCTTTCAGAGCCTGGGATGGGGGATGGGGGGCTGTCCTGTTCCCTCACTCTCCCCTCCCCATTTCCACCCTACGGCCTCGCATCTCCTTCAGCACGAAGCTTGGGACGGGACATGCCGACCCGCACCTGAAGGCAGGTGACGGCAGGGGCCTGGTCAGCAGTCTGCCCTCCCACCCCACCCCCAGGTGACGTGCTGTACGAGCTACTCCAGTACATCAAGACCCAGCGGCAAGCCCTGATGTGTGGGCCCTTTTTCGGAAGGGTCTTCATGCAGAGGATGCCCCCCCAGCCCTGCCCCTACTCCCTGGAAGGTGAGGAGGCTCTCCTGGGACTCCAAGACCTTTCCCCAGATCGGCCTCAAGGGGAAGGCGGGGCTCCCTCCAGGCAAAATGAAGAGGAGGCAGCGCCCCGCCTCCCCAGCCCCGCCTCCCGCGCTGAGATGGCCCTCTGTGCCGCAGGCCTGTCTCCTTCCTCGGCTCTGCTCTCCTCTCCAGCCCCGGCTGTGTGAGTGGCACCTCCATCTCTTCTCCTGATCTCGCCATGGAAACCGCTCCCATAAGGGTCTGATTCCAGGGACCTGCGCACGAACTGTCCAGGTCACCCCAGTCCTAACTCCCGGCTGCAGCCTTCCTTTGCTGGGGACAAAATGTTAGACAACACCTTTGATTACTTTCTCTCGCTCTCACCCTCATCCTGTCAACAAATCCCGTTGGCTCTACCATCAAGATCTATCCAGAATCCAACCACTTCACACCTCCACTGTGGCCACCTCTGCAGAATCTCCTCGCTGGTTTCCTTGCTTCTGCCCTGGACCTCCTATGACCTCAACAGAGCAGCCAGAGATTCATACGACAATCATGTTACTTCTCTGCTCAAAATCTGCCAGTGGCTCCCATCTCACTTGTCAAAGCCACAGCCCTTACAAAGAGCTCCTCACCCTCTGCCACCCCCTCCTGCTTGTTCTTACTGCTCCAGCCACACCAGCCTCCTTACTCCTGGAACAAGCCAGACACCCCTGCCTCAGGGCCTTTGCTCTTACTATTTTCGCTGCCTGACACTCTGTCCTGTAAAAACCCACAGAGCTCGCTCCACAGGTGTCTATACTCATGTTAACACAGCAGTGAGGCCTTTCCCAGAACTGCCTTTATTTCTCTCCCACCCCCACATTGCACACTGTTTTCTTTTTAATTTATTTTAATTTTTATCTTTTTAGGGCCGCACCCATGGCATGTGGAAGTTCCCAGGCTAAGGGTCTAATCAGAGCTGCAGCTGCTGGCCTATACCAGCCACAGCAATGCAGGATCCGAGCTGCATCTGTGACTACACCACAGCTCATGGCAACACCAGATCCTTAACCCACTGAGCGAGGCCAGGGCTTGAACCTGCATCCTCATGGATACTAGCCAGGTTTTTAACCCAATGAGCCACAATGGGAACTCCTCCTTTTTTACTTTAATCATCTCTACCCTGGCCCCACCTCCATGAGAATAGAAGTTCCATGAAGGTAGAAGATTTTTGGGTTCAGTGATGTGTCCCCAAAGTTCTTAGAACAATGCCTGACTCATAGAAGTTTCTCCATAAATATTAATTGGTGGATGGTGAGGACACCTGGCTTCTGGACCTGGCTCTGTCTGCTCTTGGCTTTGTGAATAATTTTACAGATGAGAAAACAGGTCTGAGAGACTACGCTGCTTATCTGGGAGCTGGGGTTACCACCTGGGCTGTCTGGCCCTCACCTGTGCCCTCTTCTGCCTCCCTGACCTTCTAACCAGAGGCTGGCAGCCGGCAGGGCACTAAGAGTCCAGCTCCATGGGCATGTTGCGGGGTCTGGGCCTGAAGAATCAACCATGCTCATCTGCTTGCAGAGGGGACTGGCTTCCTGCAGCAGCCACCCGACCTAGGGCTTGCCAGCTCCTGGAGCCACCTGGATGTCCCTGGCCCAGCCAGCTGGCCCCTTAGTAAGCAGGAGTCCTTCAGTTTTTCTCGCTGGGCAGAGCTCGGCTGCAGGGCAGAGGGAGCCGGCTCCTTCCCCACAACGCCAACACGGCAGGCCCCCATTGATGGCAGGATCGCAGGTGAGTAGGAGGCTGCGCTCCCCTGGCCCCCAGGGAGGTGGGTTGAGGCTGAGTCCCAGAGTGGTAGTGGGTGACGAGGGGGAGGGTCGTTTGGACCTGGGGGTGAAAGGGTCTGTGCTTGCCCGTGGGGGAGTGGGGTGACTGTCTTGTGTGCTGACCACAGTGTGGCTGCAGGGGGCAGCAAGTGCTGCCTGGGATATCCCCAAACCCACTCTGTGTCTGCGTCACAGTCAGACAGACTGGCCTGGAGAATGGCCCTCTCCCTTTAAAACTATTTAAAAATAGTTGAGTGGGTTCCCATTGTGGCTCAGCAGGGTAAGAACCTGACACAGTGCCTGTGAGGATGCAGGTTCAATCCCTGGCCTCTCTTGGTGGGTTAAGGATTAAGTGATGCCGTGAGCTGTGGTGTAGGTCACAGATGTGGCTCAGATCTGGCGTTGCTGTGGCTGTGGTGTAGGCCGGCAACTGCTGCTCTGATTTGACCCCTAGCCTGGGAACCTCCATATGTCACAGGTGTGACACTAAAAAGAAAAAAATAAAATCGTTGAGTGCTTACTATGTACCAAGCACAGTTCTAATGCTTTTATTTAATCCCACAACAGCCCTCTGAGGTTAGTGCTATTATTTGGCCCATTTTACAGATAAGGAAAATGAGGAACAGAGAGGTTAAGTGGCCTTTCCATGATCACAAAGAAGTAAGTGGCAGAACTGGGCTGTGAATCCAGGCTGCCTGGCTCTAGGGCCCAAGCTCTAACCAGGTGATACACTTCTCTACATGTGTTGCTAAAGGACTGACTAACAGACAGGCAGCCAGATAGGCTGACAGATAAGCTGACTGCCTTCCCAAAGTGTGTTTTCTAGTCATGGCAGAGCTACTGTATTTATTCTAGATGCCACAGAGGGGGCAGCAGCCCAGCTCCTGGGTTGGAAATGACTAGGAGTCCCTGAAACACAGGTGTATGATCTTTGTAATATCATGCTTGACACTGCACTCGCCTCATACCAGGCACTGCGCTAAGGGTTTTTGGGGTCTATTATGTTACTTAATCCTCACACCACCCCACCCGAGGGACCAATGGCTTGGAAGAGGTTGGGTAACCTGCCAACGCCTGAGCCAGGCAGCCCGTGAAGGACTTAAGATCTTGCTTGCAGGCTCCTTCTGCCACTCGCTCTCCAGACAGCACATCTGATTTTCCCAGACCTCCAGTTAGCTGGCTTGACAGGATGGATGTCACATTCCAGGAGGCTGAGAGACCAGGCCAGGGCTGAGAGGGACCTGAGGCAGGGCTCTGGCCACCAGCCAGAGTCCCCATGGCCTGCCCCGCTCTGCTTGCCACCTGGGGGCCTGGTGACTGGGATATGTCCACACCTGTCTGAGGCCACTTCCTCCTCCCTTCTTGGGGGTAAAGGCAGCCACCTCCTTGAGGTTAGGATGACTGCATGAGATGAGCCATAAGCCCCTACATGTGGCCGCTTCTGTTAACACCATCGTCTTCACCATTCTGCTGCCTGCCAGGGCGCGGATCCAAGAGCCGCAGGGTGCCTTTCTCAGGCCTGTCCTCACAGCTCCAGGAAAGCACCCTGTCTGCACCCCTGTGCTCCATTGCAGACTGCCGGCTGCTATGGGATTATGTGTACCAGCTGCTTTCTGACACCAGGTACGAGCCCTACATCAAGTGGGAAGACAAGAACGCCAAGATCTTCCGTGTGGTGGATCCTAATGGGCTCGCCAGACTCTGGGGAAACCACAAGGTGAACTCAGCCAGCAGGCAGGATGGTCTCAACAGATATATCCAGAAGAGGACAGGGCAGGGGTCAGAGTGGAGCCCCAGCCCAAGGGTCAGGCCTCAGGGGACAGGGGATTCACTAGCAGCCTGAGATGTATTGGGATCATTTTATTTGCAGAGACCATGAGGGACAGGCAGTTACTTCTTGATGGGGGCTGTCCTTGGAACTCAGGAATCTTGCCTTCTGATGGCTGAATCACACCCCTGCTGAGCACTTGAGGTTCTTAAAGCATGTTTACAGGAATTGGGCATCGTATGCTGTTAAGCCTGATGAGGAAGCTGGTTCCCTGGAGGAAGCTGGGCCAGAAACCCAGGTCTCAGGCCCAAAGGGTCAGCAGTGTCAGGGCTGGAAAGGCCTAGGGATGGCTGAGGTCAGCATTCCCGGTGTGAGGAACGCCCGTACTACGTGGGTGTCCACACGGGAATTTTAGGTGGTTTACTCCAAATTCTAATAAGTATTTACCTTAGTAAGAATTAAGATTACAAAATTTAACTGCCTTATCTTTTTATTTTTTATTTTTTGCTTTTTAGGGCCATACCCATGGCATATGATGATTCCCAGGCTAAAGGTCTAATTGGAGTTGTAGCCGCCAGCCTACACCACAGCCACAGCAACACTAGATCCCAAGCCACATCTGTGACCTACACCACAGCACAGGGCAACGCTGGATCCTTAACCCACTGAGTGAGGCCAGGGATCGAACCTGCAGCCTCATGATTCCTAGTTGGATTTGTTTCTGCTGTGCCACGACAGGAACTCCTAATTGCCTTATCAATCTCATGATTTTCAGTGGTGCTATAAAGCCAGTGTCCTAGTCTATATATAAATTCATTCAAGTTAAAAAGAGTTTTGGAGTTCCCATTGTGGCTAAGCAGTAACAAACCTGACTAGACACAAGAGAACTCCTAAAAGACTCTTTTTATTATTTATTTACTTATTTTTGCCTTTTTAGGGTCACATATGCAGCATATGGAAGTTCCCAGGCTCGCAGTTGAATTGGAGCTGCAGGTGGCCTACACCACAGCCACGCAACACCAGTTCTGAGCCGCATCTGTGATCGACACCACAGCTCACAGCAATGCCAGATCCTTAACCCAATGAATGAGGCCAGGGATCGAACACATGTCCTCATGCATACTAGTCAGGTTCATTACCACTGAGCCACACGGGAATTCCAGCAATTCCACTGAATGAGCGCCCTCTTCCTGGACAAGATAATCTAATCTTCACAACAAATCTGTGAGACGGCTCTTTTTTTAATCATCATTTTATAGCTGGGGCAACTGATTCAGAGAGGTAAATAAACAGATCCAAGTTCACACAGTGCCAAATGGTGGTGCTGGGGCTTAAACTGACACCAAAGCCTCTTTGCCCCTGCTCTGCACTGCCCATCCCTAGAGAGGGGACAAAATGACTCAGTCAAAGTCACGCAGCTGGTGACAAGGCCCTCGTGCTACCCCACCATGCTGTCTCTCCCAGGAAACATATATTTATTTGAGATGACTTCTGCCATTTAAAAGCAACATAACAATTCACTCCTTCCCCCTCAAGGGTCACAGCCAGTGACCGAACCATCCCAGTATTTATGCCCCAGCCTCCCCTGCCTTTCTCTTCCCAAACTCAAGAGAACACACTGCCTCACAGACTCCCGGGCTGAGGGGCGTAAGAAGCCATGCACTCCAACCAGATGTGGAAACTGAGGCCTGGAAGGCGCAAGGTGGGGCATCGAGGTGATGCAGCTGCTTTGCCTTCCAGAACCGGGTGAACATGACCTACGAGAAGATGTCGCGTGCCCTGCGCCACTACTATAAGCTGAATATCATTAAGAAGGAACCTGGGCAGAAACTTCTGTTCAGGTGAGTGGCCTAGGAGCTGAGGTGCCAAGCACGTGTGGGGCTGGGGTGGGGTGGCCTGGAGGCCCCCCTGCAGCTGGGGCAGGGGCTGATTTGCAGCTAGGGCCTGAATTCCATTTTTTTTTCTTTTTCTTTTTCTTCTTTTTGGACCGCACCTGCAGCATATGGAAGTTACTAGGCAAGGGGTCAAATTGGAGCTGTAGCTGCCACCTACACCACCGCCACAGCAACACCAGCTCCCAGCCATGTCTGTGACCTACACCACAGCTCACAGCAATGTCAGATCCTTAACCCACTGAGAGGGGCCAGGGACTGAACCTATATCTTCATGGATACTAGTCAGGTTCATCACCACTATGCCACAATAGGAACTTCTTTTTCTTTTTTTGGCCACGTGGCGGCATGTGGAGTTCCTGGGGACCAGGTATCAGATCTGAGTCGCAGTTGTGACCTATACCACAGCTGCAGCAACACTGGATACTTTAACCCACTGTGCGGGGCTGGGGATCAAACCTGCATCCTGGCGCTGCTGAGACGCCAGCAATCCTGTTGCGCCACAGCGGGAACTCCCTGAATTCCAGATTTCTGAAGACACCCGGGAAGACCACCCAGGACGAGGACAGCGGCAGGGAGCTTCTGGAGAGCCAGGAGCAGGACAGACTAGATTCCAAGGAGGAGATGCTGGAAGTCTCTCCGTGAACGGCACGTGGACTCCAGGCGCCAGGCACCTGTAGGACAGAGACAGAGTCTCACATGAAAGCCGCTGTAGAGCCCTCCTCCCTCCACCCAGGGCAGCAGGAAAGCCCAGCAGAGTTCTGCACTCACAGCTGGTGTCTCAGACCTCAGAGCCGCCTGGGAAGCTTGGGGAGTGAGAAGGGCTGAGGATATGGCGGGAGTATCATTCTTCAGGCAGGGCAGCCCTGAGGCTGGGCGGGGGCACAGGGAGTGTGAGCTCTCTTCCTGCCCTTCGCCTTGGTCCCTGCCCAGCTCAGGAGAGGAAGCTGATCTCCAAGAAAACATCTAGTCCAAAGAAGGAAGCCGAGGTCCCTCGCTGAGCCTCCGCTTTCCTCATCTGCAAAAGGGCATGTCATGAAAACCCCCTTGGGGGCTGGTGCATGAAATGGAAAAAAGGATTGCTGCTTTGTCAACTCTGGTGATAATAATAATGATACTGGACATTGAGGGGCTTACTGTGTGCCAGGCCTTGTGCCAAGAGCCTAACTTACATTTTATCTCATTCAATTCACATTCCAGCCCCCTGAGGTTTAAAGATGAGGCAAAGGAGGCAGAGGCTGGCAGAACTGGGATGCTTGCCCTGAGCCCAGCGCTGTGACCTATTCTTTCTCAGCACCACTGAATGTACTGGGCGCTTCTCAAGCAGAGGCCATGGCCCTGCCTCTCCATCCTCAGCATCTTCACTGAACAGTTCACCTCACCTGGCCCAACCCCCTTGTCCTCAGTTTTCAGTGCCTGGCGACTCTGACCCATCCCCACCCCAGCTTATTATTTACCTGCATTGGCCAGGTGACCTCGGGCAGGTTATTCCATCTCTCTGGAGCCTCATGTTTCTTGTCTGCAAAGTGGGGGTGATATTCCTGGCCCAACCTCATAGGACTCCCAGAAAACCTCAATAAGACAGTATTTGTGCTATGCTTAGTGCAGGCCTGCTGTGTGAGGAGCTAAGGAAACCCCACAAATCCAAAGCTGCTCCAAAGCATGAAAATGCCCCTCCTATTGGCTCAGCTCCCCAGCCCCCCAGGTACCTCCTGATGGGGTCAGAGCCTCTGCCCTCAAAACCCCAGGGTGGGAAAGTGAAGGGAGTGTTTTCACTACATCGAAAACACAACTTCTTGGACTCGCATCTTCCTTTCTGGAAGGAGGAAACCACCTCGGCCTTTTGCCTCCAACAGATCAGGAAACCCCCCCCGCCTGGCTGCGCCTGAGCTGGCCTTGGGTCACTGTAGTGAAGCTGATAAGGATTCTTGGATTTGGGGGCTCCAACTGTGACCGCCCATAAGCAGGGAAAATCCTGGCTTAGTCCTGCCTGGGGCCCTGGACAATTCTGCACCAGAAGAGGCCCAACAGGGGCCTCAGCAAAAACGTTCAGCAGGAACATCCTGGGCCCTTTGAGTCTTTCCTGAGACTGTTCCCTCTCCTTGACTTTGCTTCAGGATGAATGCACACCCCACAGCCCTTATCATCCCAGGCCCAGAGTTAGACTGGGAGGGACCAGCGAAATTGACTCGTCCAGGCTCTCCTGCTATAGATAAGGCTGCTGAGGCCAGAGAGGGGGAGTGACTTGCCCAAGGACACACAGCCCTGCTCAGGGTGCCGCCCCCTAGCGTTGCCTCATTTCTAGTTGCTTTGTATCTCGCTCACAGGTCTGAGATGCAGAGGTTTAAAAGAAAGGATGGAGTGGTAAGTCACTTCTTCCAGTTACAGTGCTGGCATCTGCCTGCTGTCATGTTCATGGTTGTCAGCAGCTGTGAATCCCAAGGACTGTGGCTTCACAGTGGGGGGGTTAAATCTTACTCCATGCTGGGACTTCTGGGGCCAGGGGTGGGCTGTGGGCCCGGGCAGAGTCCACCAGCCCAGATCCCAGAGGCCTGGACTCCCCACTCGGCTCTGGGCTGAAGTGCACCCCACTTCTCCAAGCACATTCGGCCCTGGTCTGGGATGAACACCCAGGTGCCAGGAATAAGGGGATTCATTCAGCCCTTCCTTCCATGAGCATTAATTGGGCACTTGCTATGTACCTGGCACCAGAGAAGGCCTTGGGTTTATATCTATTTATTATACCATTAGATTCCTGAAAACTGGTGGATCACTGAAAACAAATTATGTCAAAATGGACTTTCTCACAAATCATTTTAATAAGCAAGAAATAGAGTTCCATGGTTTGAAAAAGCAGCCAGCCGTGACCCTTTGTGCCACATTATATTAATGTTAACAGGAAATAAAGAGTTTATGGGAAAAAAAGTGAGTGTATTAAGGAGCGGGTGCTCCACGTCCAGTCCAGTCATTTACAGCATTAACCCAGGAGCCCGGGCTGCATCACGTCCATCTCTCCTTATATGGATTCTTGCCAACGAAGGCTCTTACTCTTTTTTTTTTTTTGTCTTTTTTGCCATTTCTTGGGCCGCTCCCGTGGCATATGGAGGTTCCCAGGCTAGGGGTCAAATCGGAGCTGTAGCCACCAGCCTACGCCAGAGCCACAGCAATGCGGGATCCAAGACGCGTCTGCAACCTACACCACAGCTCACGGCAATGCAGGATCGTTAACCCACTGAGCAAGGCCAGGGACTGAACCCGCAACCTCATGGTTCCTAGTCGGATTCGCTAACCTCTGCGCCACGACGGGAACTCCAAGGCTCTTACTCTTGAAAGGAAGCTCCAGATCGAGCACGTTCCCCCCAGCTTCACTGAGATGTGACTGACATATAATGTGCGAGTTTAAGGTGTACAATGTCTAGCATTTTTTCTTTCTTTTTTTTTTTTGTCTTTTTGCCATTTCTTGGGCCGCTCCCGCGGCATATGGAGGTTCCCAGGCTAGGGGTCTAATCGCAGCTGTACCCACCGGCCTACGCCAGAGCCACAGCAACGCGGGATCCGAGCCGCATCTGCAACCTACACCACAGCTCACGGCAACGCCGGATCGTTCACCCACTGAGCAAGGGCAGGGATCGAACCCGCAACCTCATGGTTCCTAGTCGGACTCGTCAACCACTGCCCCAAGACGGGAACTCCTAACATTTTAATCCTGGTGGCCCAGCCTTGTCTCAGGCTCTTACTGCAGGAAGCCCGGGCGGACACTGGTGACCCTGTGTCTTTCTTGGGTAGGATCCTAGTTGTGCCAGCCTCTCTTGGCTTCGTCCTCCCTATGATGTTACTCTACATTTTCATGTGTTCTCCCGGGAGTCTTATAGAGGAATTCTCCTGTGGCTCAGCGGCTTAAGGATCTGGTGTTATCACTGCAGCATCCTGGGTCACTGCTGTGGCGTGGTGCCATCCCTGGCCTGGGAACTTCCATATACTGCCGTATGGGGGAAAAAAAAAAAAAGCTTTATAGAGACACACAGAACACACACACACTTACAGAGCAAGCTCCTGATGCCTCCAAGCCATTCATGTCTAGCGGCAAATGTGAAGGTGGTCTGGGCTCAGGAAGAGGACTGATTGTCCAATGCTGGCGTCAGGTCCCCTCAGGCACCTCCTCCATGCTGGCCTGGCCACTCAGGGCGACCGCTGAACTAAGCCCACTCCCTTTGGGTGGGGAGTTTAAAGTGAGTTGCCCTGAAATCAGAATGTGAATGTTTAAGAAATATTTTAATCATGATCTTAATTTTAAAAATTCCCTAACCTAGTAAGTTAACTGCTCATATGGGGAGATGGGGGTAGCATACAAAAGAGGAATTCCTGGAGTTCCTGTCATGGCTCAGTGGTTAATGAATCCGACTAGGAACCATGAGGTTGCAGGTTCGATCTCTGGCCTTGCTCAGTGGGTTAACAATCTGGTGTTGCCGTGAGCTGTGGTGTAGGTAGCAGATGTGGCTCGGATCTGGCATTGCTGTGGCTCTGGCGTAGGCCGGTGGCTATAGCTCCTATTAGACCTCTAGCCTGGGAACCTCCATATGCTGTGGGAGTGGCCCTAGAAATGGTAAAAAAAAAAAAAAAAAAAAAAAAAAGAGGAATTCCCGTTGTGGCTCAGCAGGTTAAGAACCCAGCACAGTCTTTGTGAGGATATAGGTTTGATCCCTGGCCTCACTCAGTGGGTTAAGGATCTGGTGTTGCTGTGGCTGTGGTGTAGGCCGGCAGCTGCAGCTCCAATTTGACCCCTAGCCTGGGAACTTCCACATGCTGCAGGTGCGGCCCTAAAAAGAAAAAAAAAAAAAACATTTTTAAATAATTAAATAAAAACCAAAGGAGAGTAGGGCCCTGCTGCCCTTGGGAAGGTCACACATCAGTGTGGGAAGCAGAAGTGACTGATGAGCAGACTTTGTCTCCAGGGAGAGGTGAATGAGAGGTGGCTGTGGGGACCAGGTGGCTCTGGTGAATTCTGCTTGGGAGGGAAGGGGCTGGGGGAGTGTCCCTGAGGAGGCTCACTCAGGCTTCTGTTCTGTTTTCTCCTTCCCTTTTGGAGGGGTGAGGTCTGAGGTGAAGCAGGGTGGGGGGACTTCTGATCAAGAGGGGTCCGGGAGAAAGGCAGGGTGCAGGGGAAATGGGGGCAGGGCTGACTGCAGAGGCCCCTCCCTGAGGAAGGGCAAAGGGGTTGCAAGGATGAGGAGAAAGCCTTTGGGGGGGCCCTCCTGCCTCTGACCCATGAGAGACATAGGGGAAACTCCCCGCAGCCCCTGCACCAATTTCACGTGGCAATTGATGCTGTGGGGATAAAAAACACTGTTGGAAGCCTGTCTGGAGGGAGCTTTCAATGGAGAAGCTCAGTCCCAGGCCCTGTGCTTCCCTGTCATGGGAGCCTAGCTGGCCTCTGACACCAGAGTCTGGTTTGGGATGGACCTTTGATTGAAATGCCTGCTCTTTTCTCAGAAAGGAAGAGAAACTAGAAGGGGAAAGTAAGAGGAGCAGCCAGCCCAGAATGGGGCATGTTCCCCCAGGGGCAGCTGTGCCCTGCGGTTCACCACCCAGAGCAGGAGCTGGGGCCCATTTCAGGGCTGGAGGAGGGATAAGCAGAATCCAGCACCCACACCAGATGGTGCTGTGCTGGCCCACTGAGCTCTCAGGTGTTTTTGCTTTTGCTCAAAGTAAGTGGATTCTGTGTGGTAAGCCTAACACATGAAGCTTTTCGTGGCTTCTACCAGTAGATGCCAAGGCCTTTGAGGATAGTAAATAATGCAGTAAGATAAGCAAATAACAAACAGTACAACAAATATAATGAAATATGCACTTCGATAGACAAAATCTTTCAGAATCTGATACCCATGGAGCAATAACAGAAGGTTTTTTTTTGGGGGGGAGGGTGTTGTAGTTTCATGGAGGCTTCAGCAGAACTGAACTCAACTGGGAAACTTTAATTCTGGGCTAAGACAATTCAGGGCCACTCCCAAATCAGCAGAATGAACAAATGAGTCTCCTCCTATATTCCTCCAGGTAGCTTCCCAGTTTGTCATCCCAGGAGTCTGGAATAAAGTTTGAGAAGGGTGTGTCTCCTCCAACTCCAGGGACATGTCTCAGCAACCCCTGAGTCCCATTAATAAGCCTTCCCTGTAATAGTCACCTCTCTGATGCCTGCTGGTGCCTGGCCCAGTGCAGGAACCTCCCCCGACCCAAGCTCTCACAAACCCTGCAGTCCTCACAAAACACTCAGAAACTCCCTTCTGGCTTCTTTAGCTTGGGGACACTCAAGGCATCTCTCCTTGGGAGAGCCTGCAGTTTAAAATCATGTCCACCAGGTGGCGCAAAGCTACTCTCTGCTGCCAGTATCCTTTCTGACAGAGCACGGCTGCCCTCTCCTGCTAAGATGTAAGTACTACTCTCCAGCTCAGGCGTGGTCTGTAAGTAGACATCCAACCCCTGCCTGAAAACCTCTAGTGATGGGGAGCTTGCTGCCTCTTGGGACAGAGTCAATAGCAGGAGCGGGGTTGGAATTGAGGGCACCAAAAAGCTACCTGTTCACTAATGTTACCCTTCCTCTTCCAACCCACAGGACAGTGGTTTATGAAATTTCTGTCTTCCCAGTCTCTTTCTTGGGACTAACTCATCTCCTTTTCTTATCACCTTATCTTTGAGTAGTTAATTAACTTTCTGAACAGAGGCCCAGATGAGACCTTCCTGGGACATAGCCCAGGGTGAGTCAAAACACTTGCTACCCTCTCCCCACACCTGCAGCCCCTGATTAAGAATCAAAAGGACTATGGCTCCCTCAGTTCCCTGGTGGCCTCAGTGAAGTCAGCCTCCTGGGCCTTCTGTGTCCATGTCCATAAAATGAGTAAGAGCATCCTCTCTCCTGCTGACCACATTAAATTACTGAGAAACTTCAAATAAATACTTTATTCATTTATTTAATTTTTTTTTTGGGGGTCTTTTTAGGGTCACACCTGAAGCATATGGAAGTTCCCAGGCCATGGTCGAATCAGAGCTGAAGCTCCTGGTCTACACCACGGCCACAGCAATGCCAGATCTGAGCCTTGTCTGCAACCTACACCATAGCTCACAGCAACATCAGATACTTAACTCACTGAGCAAGGCCAGGGATTGAATCCAGATCCTCAGAGATACTAGTCGGGTTCATAACCCACTGAGCCACAACGGGAACTCCTTAACAATTTTTTTTTCTTTTTACAGCTGCATCTGTGGTATATGGAAGTTCCCGGGCAAGGGGTCGAATCGGAGCTGCAGCTGCCGGCCTACACCACAGCCACAGCAACAGCAGATCCGAGCTGCATCTGTGACATACACTGCATCTTGCATTAACACTGGATCCTTAACCCAATGAGCAAGGCCAGGGATGGAACCTGCATCCTCATGAATATGAGTTGGGTTCTTAACCCACTAAGCCATGATGGGAACTCCTACTTAACAAATATTTACTAGGCACCCATGATATACTAGGCACTGTTCTAGAAACTGGGGAGTACAGAGGTAACCAGGACAGGTAAGACTTGGGTGATGATAAGAGTCACGAAGGAAAACAGTCAAGTGAAGGGGCAAGGCTTTTTTTTTTTTTTTTAATTTTTTTTTAGGGCCACACCCACAGCATATGGAGGCTCTCAGGCTAGGGCCTGAATTGGTGTAGCCTAAACCGCTGGCCTACACCACAGTCACAGCAACGCCAGACCCAAGCCACATCTGCGACCTACACCACAGCTCATGGCCATGCTGGATCCTTAATCCACTGATTGAGGCCAGCGATCGAACCTGCATTCTCGCAGATACTAGTCAGATTTGCTTCTGCTGAGACATGACGGGAACTCTGAAGTGGCTAGCTTTAATTTGACCTGCCAGAGGTGTGAAAAACACGTGAAGGTAGAAGCAAGCCATCTTCACCTACATCAGCTTCCCCTGTAGTCTGCCTGTCCTCCTTCTATTTGGCCTGTGGTTTCCACCATGAAAGTCATGCCTGAGATAGTCAGTGTTGTTGTTTCTGTGATGTTGTTTTGTTACATGCGACCCATTGCAATCCTAATGGGTATGAATAACTCAGACAGGAAGGCTGTTGCCGAAACTTGGCCTCTGTCCACCGGTGCTAAATAGAAATACGGAGACAGAGTTTGGGACGAAGGAGAAAAAAATAGATTTACTGCTTTGCCAGGCAAAGGAGGCCACAGCAGGCTATATTCCCCATGCTGTACATTTCATACCCATGACTCATTTATTTTGTAACTGAAAGTTTGCACCTCCTAATCTTCCTCACCTATTTCCCTCCCTCCCCATCCCCCTACTCTCTGGCAACCACCTGTTCGTCCTCTGTATATATGACTCTGTTTGTTTAGTTATCATTGCTCTTTTGTTTTGTTTTTTGATTCAACATGTGAGATCATACAGTATTTGTTTTTGCTCTGCCTGACTTATTTTCACTTAGCATAATGTCTTCAAGGTGCATCCATGTTGTTGAAATGACAGGATTTCATTCTTTTTTATGGCTGAATAATATTCCAGCGTGTGTGTGTGTGTGTGTGTGTGTGTGTGTGTGTGTGTGTGTGTGTGAGATCTTCTTTATCCATTCATATGTTGATGGGCACTTGGGTGCACCCATATCCTGGCAGTTGTAAATAATGAATCTCTTTTTTCCATTCCCTTTCAGTCTTTAGATGTGAAAATAATTTTTTTTTTGGTCTTTTGTTTTTTTAGGGCCACATTGCGGCATACGGAGATTCCCAGGTTAGGGGTCAAGTTGGAGCTGTAGTTGCCACTCTATGCCACTGCCACAGCAACATGGGATCTGAGCCACGTCTGTGATCTACACCACCTCGCAACAACACCACATCCTTAACCCAATGAGCGAGGCTAGGAATCAAACCTGCGTCCTCATGGATGCTAGTCATATTTGTTTCTGCTGAGCCACGACAGGAACTCCTGAAGTCAAATTTTTTTTTTTTTTTTTGCTATTTCTTGGGCCGCTCCCACGGCATATGGAGGTTCCCAGGCTAGGGGTCGAATCGGAGCTGTAGCCACTGGCCTACGCCAGGGCCACAGCAACGCCAGATCCGAGCCGTGTCTGCAACCTACACCACAGTGAAGTCAAATTTTTAAAGGCAGCATATATATGGGTCTTGTTTTGTTTCCATTTAGCCACTCTATGTCTTTTGATTGGAACATTTAATCCATTTACATAAAGTAATTATTTAAAAAAATTTGTATGGTCACACGCACAGCATATGGAAGTTCCAGGGACTGAATCTGAGCCACAGCTGTGACCTATGTCACAGCTGCAACAACACCGGATCCTTTAACCCACTGAGCCAGGCCAGGGATCAAACCTGAACTTCTGCAGTGACCCAAGCCACTGCAGTTGGATTCTCAACCCATCTGCCACAGCAGGAACTCTGACATAAAGTAATTATGGGTAGGTACATATCTTGCCATTTAAAAAATTGTATTTGGGTTGTTTTTGTAGTTCTTTTTGTTACGTTCTTCTTCTTTTGCTCTATTCTCTTGTAATTTGGTGACTATCTTTAGTGTTACGTTTGGATTCCTTTCTCTTTTGTGTGTATGCGTATTTACTATAGATTTTTGGTTTGTGGTTACCATGAGGTTTACATGACTATAGATATGTATATATACACATATACAACTCAACATAATCATGACTTGCCATATATCTTCTAACTTCCTCTTATAGATTGAATTGTATTCCTCCAAATTCCTATGCTGAAGCCCTAACCTCCAATACTGCAGAATGTGACTGTTTGGAAATAGGGTCTTTAAAGAGGTAATGAAGTTAAAACAAGGTCATTGCAGCTGGCCCAAATTTAGTTGGACTGGTGTCTTATAAAAGCAGAGAGTAAAGACCATGTGAGGACACAGGGAGAAGGCAGCTGCCAAGGAGAGAGGCCTCAGAAAACACAGACCCTGCAGGTACCTTCATCTTGGACTTCCAGCCTCCAGAGTTGTGAGGAAGTATCTGCTGTTTATGCCACCCAGCCTGTGGTACATTGTTGCGGTAACCTGAGCAAACTAATATATGTCTTGTCCTAGGTTCTGGCCCTTTAGGGCTTCTCTGTGTTATGGCTCAGGACTTTGATAGATTAACCTGCAATGATGTTTTAGTGGAGGTGGTGGAGTCTTTCAAATGTCCCTCAATAACATATCTAGGAGTTCTTGCTGTGGCGCAGTGGAAACGAAACTGACTAGGAACCATGAGGTTGCAGGTTTGATCCCTGGCCTTGCTCAGTGAGTTAAGGATCTGGTGTTGCCGTGAGCTGTGGTGTAGGTGGCCAACGTGGCTCGGATTCTGCGTTGCTGTGGCTATGGCACAAGCTGGCAGCTGTAGCTCCGATTAGACCCCTAGCCTGGGAACCTCAATATGCTATAGGTGTGGCCCTAAAAAAAAAAAAAAATCTAAACTTGAAACCCAAATTTTAGTGACTAACCCCTAAGGGAGACTGGCAGTGAGGTAATTCAGGGATCAGCCCAGCACCCTCTTGCCATCCTCCTGGTGAAAACTGATTCTGCCTCTGGGAGTGGCTCCTCTCTGCCCCCATCACAGTCTCCTGCTCCTGGCAGTGGGGGAGGGCCCTGGAAGAAACTCCTTCCCCTGACCACTGTGATTGGCCCAGAGATGGCACATGACCCAGGTCAAGCCAGTCAGAGATTTTTCTAATTGGAGCTGGCAGGAAGTCATCCCCAAGCCTGTGGTGGCCATGAGGGGATGCCGGGAAGCACTAAGGTGAAGTGGGGTCCCAACAGGGGCTGGCCGCCCATGTCCAATTGGTGGGATTTCTGAGCTGTCCTAATCCCTGGGGCTCTCCCTTCAATTCTTTGACAAACTCGATACCTTCTAATAAATTTCTCACTTAAACTGGTTTGAGCTGGGTTTTTGTCCTATGCAAATCAGAAGACTCTGACTGTATTTTGAGGAGGTGGTACAATTTTCAGTCAAAGGATTGACTGGAACCTTTCTTTTTGGGGGCTGTACCCACACCATGCAGAAGTTCCTTAGGCCAGGGATTGAACCCACACCACAGCAGCCACCAGAGCTAGCGTAGTGACAACATCAGATCCTCAACCTACTGAGCTACCAGGGAGCTCTGCTTGAAACCTTTCAAGTTCACTCCCAAGCCTGCCACTTCTCTCTTTTCTAGGAGGTGAGTTCCCCATCACTAGAGGTTTTCAAGCAGAGAAGGGATGTCCTTTGTCTGGGATGAGTCAGAGGGAATTACTGCTTTGGAGCTAAAGAGATTTAACTGGGTGGCATCAACGATCCTCAGTAATAATCACTGGTCCTACTGTGTATATCATCCTCCTGCCAGGGATTAGAGGCCTAGTATTTGAATACAGTCCTAGTTTTCTCTCAAACCCACAGACCAAGAATTTATGAGCATCAACGTAATACACCATATTAGCGAGATGAAAAACAAAACCCACATGACCATATTAATGGACACAGAAGAGGCAGTCGAAAAAGTCCAAATGTTTTTATGATTAAAATACTCAACAAGCTAATACTGTAAGAAAATTTCTTCAACCTGATAAAGGCCATTTTTGAAAGCCCTACTACTACTATCATAGATGCTTTCTCCCAATATCAGGAGGTTTTAACCAGGGGAATTAGGCAAGGAAAAAAAAAAAAAGGCATCCAGATTGGAATGGAAGAAGTAAAACTAAGTCTGTTCAGAGATGACATGATATTGTATATAAAAATCTTAAGGAAAAAAATCTATTGGAATTAATAAGTGTGTTCAGTAAGGTTGCAGGATACAATATCAATCTGCAAAAGTCAACTCTATTTCTATACAATGAATATCTGAAAATGAAATTTTAAGACAATTCTACTTACAGTAGTATCAAGAAAAATAAAATACTGGAGTCCCCATGGTGGCTCAGAGGGTTAAGGACCCAATGTAGCCTCTGTGAGGATTCAGGTTCAATCTCTGGCCTCACTCAGTGGGTTAAGGATCTGGTGTTGCCATGACTATGGCATAGGCCTCAGCTGCAGCTCCAATTCCACCCCTAGCCTGGGACTTCCATATGCTGCACATACAGCCATAAGAAGAAGAAAAAAAAAGAATAAAACACTTAGGAACAAACAAAAAGCTAGAGATACTCTCAAAACTACAAAACATTGTTGAAAGAAATTAAGGAAGACCAAAATAAGTGGGCAGACATCCCATGTTCATAGATGGGAAGACTTAGTATTATTACAATACTTCTCAAATTGATTTACAGATCCAGCATGATCCCTAGCAAAATTCCAACATTTTTTTTTTTTAAAGAAGTGGACAAGGAGTTCCCATCGTGGCTCAGTGGTTAACGAATCCCACTAGGAACCATGAGGTTGTGGGTTCGATCCCTTGCCTTGCTCAGTGGGTTAAGGATCTGGCATTGCTGTGAGCTGTGGTGTAGGTTGCAGACACGGCTCGGATCCTGCATTGCTGTGGCTCTGGCGTAGGCCGGTGGCTACAGCTCCAATTAGACCCCTAGCCTGGGAACCTCCATATGCTGTGGGAATGGCCCAAGAAATGGCAAAAAGACAAAAAAAAAAAAAAAAGAAGTGGACAAACTGATTCTAATATTCATTTGGGATTTCAAGTGACCCTGAATAGCCAAAACAATCTTGAAAAGCAAAGCAAAGTTGGAGGACCCACATTTTCTGATATCAAAACTTACCACAAAGCTACAATAATCAAAACAGTGTGGTACAGGCATAAGGACAGACATATAGGCCAAAAAAATAGAATTGAGAATCCTGAAGTAAATCCATATATCTATGGCAACTGATTTTTTTTTCTTTTTGGCTTTTTAGGGCCACATCTGTGGCATATGGAAGTTCCTGGGTGAGGGGTCAAATCAGAGCTGCAGGTACTGGCCTACACCACAGCCACAACCACAGTAACGCCAGATCCAAGCTGCATCTGAGACCTACACTGCAGCTCACAGAAATGCTAGATTCTTAACCCACTGAGTGGGGCCAGGGATTGAATCTGAGTCCTCATGGATCCTAGTCGGGTTCATTACTGCTGAGCCACAATGGGAACTCCATATGGCAACTGATTTTTAATAAGGGTACAGAGAATGTTCAATGGGTAAAGAATAGTCTCTTCAACAAATGGTGTTGACAATAGCCAAGACCTGGAGGCAACCAAAATGTCCATCGACAGACAATTGGATTAGGAAAATGTGGTATATATACACAATGGAATACTACTCAGCCATAAAAAAAAACAAAATAATGCCATTTGCAGCAAATAGATGGAACTAGAGACTCATACTGAGTGAAGTAAGTCAGAAAGAGAAAGACAAATACCATATGATATCACTTATATCTGGTGATATCATTTGTGCTGTGTCCTATATAGCACAAATGAACCTTTCCACAGAAAAGAAAATCATGGACTTGGAGAATAGACCTGTGGTTGCCTAGGGGGAGGGGGTTGGGAGTGGGATGGATAGGAAGCTTGGATAGCAATAGCTTGCAATGGATACAAACTATTGCCTTTGGAATGGATTAGCAATGAGATACTGCTGTGTAGCACTGAGAACTATGTCTAGTTACTTAGATGGAGCATGATAATGGGAGGAAAAAAGATTGTATACATGTATGTGTAAGTGGGTCACCATGCTGTACAGTAGGAAAAAAAACTGTATTGGGGAAATAACAATTTAAAAAAACCCAAAAAACAAAAAACAATGTTGCATATTCACATGCAGAAGAATGAAGTTGTATCCTTACTTCACACCATATACCAAACATAACTCAAAATGTGTCAAAGACATAAAATATAAGGGCTAAAATCATAAAACTCTTAGAACACAGGAGTAAATCCTCATGACTATAAAGCAATAGTTTCTTAAATATGATACTGAAAGCACAAGCAACAAAGAAAAAAATAGGTAAATTGCGATTCATCAAAATTTAAAATTTGCTTCAAAGGATACCATCAAGAAACTGAAAAGAGGGAGTTCCCATCGTGGCTCAGTGGTTAACAAATCTGAGTAGGATCCATGAGGTTGCAGGTTCGGTCTCTGGCCTTGCTCAGTGGGTTAAAGATCCAGCATTGCCATGAGCTGTGGTGTAGGTTGCAGACATGGCTCAGATCTCGTGTTGCTGTGGCTGTGGTGTAGGCCGGTGACTACAGCTCTGATTCGACCCCTAGCCTGGGAACCTCCATATACCATGGGACCGGCTCTAGAAATGGCAAAAAGACCAAAAAAAAAAAAAAAAAAAGAGAGAGAGAGAGAGAGAGAGAGAGAGAGAGAGAGAAACTGAAAAGACAACGCAAAAATTGGAGAAAATATCATGTATCTGACAAGAGACTTGTATCCTGATGTACAAAGAAAACTTAAAACCCAGTAATAAAAAGAAAAATAAAGCAATTAAAAATTGGGCAAAAGACTTGAATAGATGTTTCCCCAAAGAAAATATACAAATGGCCAATAAGCAAATGAAAAGATGCTCAACAGAGTTAATCACTAGGGAACATGGATCAATCCATGAGATACCATTTCATTTCTATTAGGAAGTCTGTAACAAAAAAGATGAACAATAACAAGTGTCGCAGAGGATGTGGAGAAATTGGAACCCTCATATATTTCTGGTATGCATCTGCTATGAAAAACAGTGTAGCACTTTCTCAAAAAGCTAAAGTAGATTTACCTTATGATTCAGCAATCTCGTTCTTAAATATATAACTAAGAATTAAAAATGTATGAATAAATGTTCATACACAAATATTCATAGCAGCATTATTCATAATATCAGAAAAAGAAAAACAAAACCACCCAATTCAAAGAAACAAACAACTGATAAGTGGATAAACAAATGTGGTATATCCATACAATGGAATATTATTTGGCCCATAAAAGGAGTACAGTTACATGCTATAACATGGATGAACCTTGAAAACATTACGCTAAGTGAAAGAAACCAACTACAAAAGGCTACCTATTGTATGAGTCCATGTATATGAAATGTCCACAACAGGCCAATCCATAGAAGTAGACAGTAGATTTGTGGCTGCCAGGGGCTTGAGGGAGGCAGGAATGGGGAGTGACAGTAATGGGTATGAGATTTCTTTGCAGGGTGATAAAAAATGTTCTGGAATTAGATAGTGGCAATTGACACACAACTGTGTAATATACTAAAAACCAAAGAATTGTACACTTTAAAAGGGTGAACTTATTCAGCATAGTTTTGGAAGTCCTAGCCACAGCAATCAGAGAAGAAAAGGAATCCAAATTGGAAAAGAAGTAAAACTATCAGTGTTTGCAGATAACATGATACTATACAAAATCCTAAAGATGCTACCAGAAAACCATTAGAGCTCATCAATGAATGTGATAAAGTTTTAAGACACAAAATTAACACACAGAAATTCCCATTGTGGCGCAGTGGAAACAAATCCGACTAGGAACCTGAGGTTGCAGGTTCGATTGCTGGCCTCGCTCAGTGGGTTAAGAATCTGATGTTGCCATGATCTATGATTGTAGGTTGCAGATGTGGCTTGGATCCTGCATTACTGTGGCTGTGGTGTAGGCCAGCAGCTGTAGCTCCAATTAGACCCCTAGCCTGGGAACCTCCATATGTCATGGGTGTGGCCCTAAAATGGACAGAGAAAAAAAAATTAATACACAGAAATCTCTTGCATTCCTATACACTAACAAAATCAGACAGAGAAATCAAGAAAAAAGTCCCATTGACCACTGCATCAAAAAGAATAAAATACCTAGGAATAAACCTACCTAAAGAAGCAAAAGAAGGCAGAAAACAGTAAGATGCTGATAAAAGAAATCAAAGATGACATGACACAGACAGAAAGATATAACATGCTCTTGGATTTGGAAGAATCAATATTGTCAAAATGACGGTAATACCTAAGGCAATCTACAGAGTCAATGAAATCCTTATCAAATTACCAATGGCATTTTTCACAGATTTTCAAAGAACTAGAACAAAAAATTTTTTAAATTTACATGAAAACACAAAAGACCTGAAGATCCACAGCAATCTTGACAAAGGAAAAGAGAATTGGAAGAATCAAGCTCCCTGACCTCAGGCTATACTATGAAGCTACAGTCATCAAACAGTATGGTACTGGAACAAAAATGGATTATATATATCAGTGGATCTATCTATATAATCCACAAAAATGGATTATATAGATAGAAAGCCCAGAGATAAACCCATGCACCTATGGTCAACTAATCTATAACCAAGGAGGCAAGAATACACAATGGAGAAAAGACAGTCTCTTTAACAAGTGGTGCTGGGAAAACTGGGACAGCTACATGTAAAAGAAATAGATCAGAACATTCTTTAATACCATACACACACACAAAAAAATTCAAAATGGATTAAAGACATATATCTAAGATCAAACACTATAAAACTCCTAGAGAAAAACATAGGCAGAATACTCTTTGACGTAAATCACAGCAATAGCTTTTCTGATCCACCTCTTGGAGTAATGAAAATAAAAACAAAAACAAAAACAACAACAACAAAAAATGGGACCTGGGAGTTTGCATCGTGGCTCAGTAGAAACAAATCTGACTAGTATCTGTGAGAATGCAGGTTCAATCCCTGGCCTCACTCAGTGGGTTAAAGATCTGGCATTGCCATGAGCTGTGGTGTAGGTTGCAGACGCAGCTTGGATCCTGCATTGCTGTGGTTGTGGCACAGGCCAGCAGCTACAGCACCGATTAGACCCCTAGCTTGGGAACCTCCATGTGCCAGGGGTGCAGCCCTAAAGAAAAAAAAAAAAGACCAAAAAAAAAGGGACCTAATTAAACTTAAAAGCTTTTGCACAGCAAAGGAAACCATTAAAAAAAACTGAAAACCACCCACAGGATGGGAGAACATCTTTGCAAATGAAGTGACAACAAGGGATTAATCTCCAAAATATATAACCATCTCATGCACTTTATATATATATTAAAAAAATGGTCAGAAGATCTAAATAGACATTTCTCCAAAGAAGACAGATGGCCAAAAACACATGAAAAGATGCTCAACATCATCAATCATTAGAGAAATGCAAATCAAAACCACCATGAGGTACCACCTTACACCAGTCAGAATGGCCATCATCAAAAAGTCTACAAACAGGAGTTCCTGTTGTTGTGCAGCAGAAAGGAATCCGACTAGGAACCAGGAGGATGTGGGCTGGATCCCTAGCCTTGCTCAGTGGGTGAAGGATCCAGCCTTGCAGTGAGCTGTGGTGCAGGTCACAGACATGGCTCGCATCCTGCATTGCTACACCTGTGGCATAGGCTGGCAGCTGTTTGACCCCTATCCTGGAAACCTCCATATGCTACAGGTACAGCCCTAAAAAGCAAAAAAGCAAAAAAACAAAAAAAAAAGGCTACAAACAATACTTGCTAGGGAGGGTGTGGAGAAAATGGAACCCTATTATTACACTGTTGGTGGGAATGTAAATTGGTGCAACCACTGTGGAAAACAGTATGGTGATTCCTCAAAAAACTAAAAATAGAATTAGCATTTGATTCAGCAATCCCACTCCTGGGAATCTATCCAGAGCAAACCATGACTCGAAAAGATACATGTATTTCTTTTTGTTGTTGTTGTTGTTGTTGTTGCTATTTCTTGGGCCGCTCCCATGGCATATGGAGGTTCCCAGGCTAGGGGTTGAATTGGAGCTGTAGCCACCGGCCTACACCACAGCCACAGCAACTCGGGATCCGAGCTGCGTCTGCAACCTACACCACAGCTCACGGCAACGCCCGATCCTTAACCCACTGAGCAAGGGCAGGGACCGAACCCGCCACCTCATGGTTCCTAGTCGGATTCGTTAACCACTGCACCACGACGGGAACTCCCGATACATGTATTTCAATGCTCATTGCAGCACTACATATAATAGCCAAGACATGGAAACAACCTAAACGTCCATTGACAGAGGAGTGGATAAAGAATATGAGGTACACAATGGAATATTACTCAGCCATTAAAAGGAAAGAAATAACTGCATTTGTAGCAACATGGATGGCTCTAGAAATTATCATGCTAAGTGAAGTTAGTCAGACAATAAGGCACCAACATCATATGCTATCACTTACATGTGGAATCTAAAAAAAGGACATGATGAACTTCTTTGCAGAACAGATAACTAAAACTAAAAATGGACTTAGCATATGACCCAGCAATCCCACTCCTGGGCATCTATCCAAAGAAAACCACAATTTGAAAACATATGTGCACCCTAATGTTCATTGCAGCTCTATTTCCAAGACATGGAAGGAACATAAATTTCCATTGACAAAGGACTGGCTAAAGATAAGGGGCATATATACAACAAAATATTACTCAGTCATAAAAAAAGAATGAGAAATGCCATTTGCAGCAACATGGATGGACTTAGAGATTATAATACTAAGTAAGTCAGAGAGATAAATATCCTGTGACATCATTTACATGTGGAATTTAATAAAAATGATACAAAAGAACTTATTTATAAAACAGAAACAGGAGTTCCCTAGTGGCCTAGTGGTTAAGGATTCAGCACTGTCACTGCTGTGGTGAGGAACTTCTTCTGCATGCTGCAGGCATAGCAAAATAAATAAAATGAATAAATACATAGATAGATAGATAAATAAAATAAAACAGAAACAAACTCAGATTTCAAAAGTGAACTTATGGTTACTAAAGGGAAAACTGTGAGAGGGAGGAATAAATTAGGAGGATGGGACTGACATATACACACTACTATATAAAATAGATAGGCAACAAAGACCCATTGCATAGCACAGGGAAATCTACTCAATATTCCATAACCTATATGGGGAAAAAGAATGGATATATTTATATGTATAACTGATTCACTTCGCTGTACACCTGAAATTAATACAACATTGTAAGTCAACGATACCCCAAGAAAATTTTTAAAAAATAATAATAATCCTGGTGCTGCAGATGCTAATTCTGTTGCCCCACAGTGGGAACTTCAGTAAATGACAGGTATTTTTATTATTATTTTCTCTTAGATAGAGGAAGGAGTTCTCCGGAAGGAAATTTTGGCCTTGGATGAAAAGTGGAAAGAAGATGAGTTCCTGCTGTGGTGCAGTAGATTAAGAATCCAATTGCAGTGGCTCTGGTTGTTGTGGAGGCGTGGGTTCTATTCCTGTTTTGGCACAGTCGGTTAAAGGATCTGGTGTTGCTGCTCAGATTCAATTCCTGGCCCAGGAACTTTCATATGCCACGGGTGCAGCCATTAAAAAAAAAAAAAAGAAAGAAAGAAAGTGGAAAGAAGAGGCTCAGCTGAAATAAGGAGACAAACATATTGGAGGTTGTAGCTTAGGCTCAAGGGATACGAAGGGTCCTCTCCAGGCACAGGGAGCGGTCAGCATGGGTCCAGGGAGGGTGACGAAGAGAAACAGTATAAACACAGCCTCCCGCTGTGCCTGGTGTGTGGGTTAGAACTGGAAGACAAATGGGACAAGCTATTATCATCACGTTCTGTTGCTCCAGCTTTCCCCCTTGACTCTGTGAGCATCAGCTTCAGCCCAGACTCCCCCTGGCTGACCTGGTCATTCCACGTTCAGTAAACAGGAGCAGCAAGCCCATTAGGACCAACACTCCAGAGGGCCTGAATGTTTTCTTCTCATCAATACCTGATTCTTACAGTTGGGAAGTGCAGGGCAGTAGCCGTTTATAGAGGACTGTATGGAGGTTCCTCAGAAAACTAAACATAGAGCTATATATGACCCAGCAATCCCACTCTTGGGCATACATCCAGACAACACTGTAATTCAAAAAGAAACATGCAACCCTATGTTCACTGTAGCACTATTCACAATAGACAAGCCATTGAAACAACCTAAATGTCCATCGACAGATAAATGGATTAAGAAGCTGTGGTACATATACACAATGGAATACTACTCAGCCATAAAAAAGAACAAAACAATGACTTTTGCAGCAACACTGATGCAACTAGAGATTCTCATACAGTAAAGTCAGAAAGAGAAAGATAAATACATGGTATCACTTATATATGGAATCCAATAAATGGCACAAATGAACAGACTCATAGAGAACACACCTGTGGTTGCCAAGGGGAAGCTGGGATGGAGTGCAGGGTTAGAAGATACAAACTATTACATTTAGAATGGATAAGCAATGAGCTCATATTGTACAGTACAGGGAACTATATACCCAGTCTCTTAGGACAGAACATGATGGAAAACAGTATGAGAAAAAGAATGCATAGGCGTTCCCGTCGTGGTGCAGTGGTTAGCGAATCCGACTAGGAACCATGAGGTTGCGGGTTCAGTCCCTGCCCTTGCTCAGTGGGTTAATGATCCGGCGTTGCCATGAGCTGTGGTATAGGTTGCAGACGCGGCTCGGATCCCACGTTGCTGTGGCTGTGGTGTAGGCCGGTGGCTACAGCTCCGATTCAACCCCTAGCCTGGGAACCTCCATATGCCATGGGATCGGCCCAAGAAATAGCAAAAAAGAAAAAAAAAAAAAAAGAATGTATAAATATGTGTGACTAGGTCACTATGCTGTACAGCAGAAATGGACATGGACACAACACTGTAAATCAACTATAGTTTATTTAAAAAATTAATTAAAAAAACAAAAAACAAAATTTGATTCTTGTGGAATAACAGATGGTTTTTATTTCATTCTTTGTACCTTTTATGTACTTTTCAAATTTCCTCCAGGGACGAGGTATCTGATTAAAATGCTAGTAGGGAGAGTTCCCATCATGGCGCAGTGGTTAACAAATCCAACTAGGAACCATGAAGTTGTAGGTTCGATCACTGGCCTTGCTCAGTGGGTTAAGGATCCGGCGTTGCCATGAGCTGTGGTGTAGGTCACAGATGCACCTCGGAGCCTGGGTTGCTGTGGCTCTGGCGTAGGCCGGTGGCTACAGCTCCGATTAGACCCCTAGCCTGGGAACCTCCATATGCCATGGGAAGCAGCCCTAGAAAAGACAAAAAATAAAAATAAAATAAAATAAAATGCTAGTAGGGAAACCATAACAAGCAAGATTCCTGACTGCACTGCCCTTTGTATAGACTTTTCTTTCCCGTATCTCACGTGGCTCCATCAAGATAAGCATTTGTGAGCTGTATCAGTCAGGGTTTAGTTGGAGGAAAACAGAAACTACATCAGCTAATTTTTGAACAGGAATCAGGGCCTTACAAAGTCACTGGAAAGGTTAGAGGACTGGGTTCCAGGTGGGATTTTCAGGAATGTTCCAGAACACCACCACCAGACAGCAATATGATGGAGTCCTGGTGCTAAAAAATACACGGCTTCTCTTCACCTTGCTTTTTCCAGCAGCAGCTGAAGTCAAGGAAAGCAGCCCCCATCTCACTGGCTCCTTCCAAATCATGGCCCAGGGCGTGAGAGTTGTCAGATCTGAATTCACATCGGAAATTAGCTGCCAATTATGAAGCACAGGAAGAGACCCTTAGGGGAGGAGATTTGGATGAATGCAAATGGGGTCAACCCATCGGGATTTTAATGTTTAACAACATTTACATAAATTTAACATTTAATACATTAAATCACATTTAACTTGGCTCGGTACTCGAGCTAAACAATTGATGATTCCCTCCTTTTTTTTGCCTGGGTAAAATCTGTACTTGCATTGTGAAATGGCTTTTTCCCATCCATGGAGTCTAAATTTACCCCTGAAGCCCCATCTGTGACACAAGCCCTTGAAACCTGGAAAGGTGGTTTCCCTTGAGCATTGCTCATATCTGGCTGTGAGCACTTTGCATTTGGCTGATGTTGATGTGAATAATTGCTTTCTCTACAGGAGATGAGAAACTCCTGTGCGTTATAGGCAGCAAGAACTTCCTGGTATTCTCTTAGGCATAATGAGCACTTCCTGGAGGAAACAATATAACTTGAGAAGCTGTATTTTTTTTTTTTTCCAATTAAAGAACCAGCTGCTCAAGAACAAAATCGGAGGCCAAGAAGCATTTAAGAAGATGCTCAGCTTCATTAATAACTGAATAAGGCGAGTTCCTGTTGTGGCTCAGTGGGTTAAGAATCCGACTAGTATCCATGAGGATGCAGGTTCGATCCCTGGCCCTGCTCAGTGGGTTAAGGATCTAGTGTTGCCACAAGCTGTGGCATAAGTTGCAGATGCAGCTCAGATCCCACGATGCTGTGGCTGTGGTGTAGTCCAGCGGCTGGAGTTCCGATTCGGCCCTTAGCCTGGGACCTTCCATATGCTGCAGGTGTGGCCCTAAAAAACAAAATGAAACAAAAAACTGAATAAAGGTGAATTAAAACCAGGTGATCATCTGACAGACAACAATGAACAGACTCAGAGGTGTCATGAGTGGACGCAGCTGCCACACTCACAGACCAGAGCTGGAGGTGTGAAGTCTTTTCAATTACTCAAGGAATTTTACTACATTTATAGTTGTACAATGATCATCACAACCCCATTTTACAGCATTTCCATCCCAAACCCCCAGCTCATCCTCCTACCCCCCCCCAACCTGTCTCATCTGGAAACCATAAGTTTTTCAAAGAGGGGCAGTCTTGGAAAGGAATTCGGTTGGGTCTACAAAAGATTTAAATGTCTCCCTAGTGACCCAATTCTTCTATTTCTAAGAATATACCTTTCAGAAATGTTCTCGCATACCACAGAAATATATTTAAAGAAATACCCTCTGGAGTTCCCGTCGTGACGCACTGGTTAACGAATCCGACTAGGAACCACGAGGTTACAGGTTCGAACCCTGGCCTTGTTCAGAGGCTTAAGGATGTGGTGTTGCCGTGAGCTGTGGTGTAGGTTGCAGACATTGCTGTGGCTCTGCTGTAGGCCGGCAGCTACAGCTCCGATTAGACCCCTAGCCTGGGAACCTCCATATGCTGCAGAAGCAGCCCTAGAAATGGCAAGAAGACCAAAAAAAAAAAAAAAAAAGTACCCTCCTAAGCACTGGGTTACAACCACAAACACCTGCTAAAATTCAGGTGACCAGCAATGAGGTTTGGATAAATACAACGGAATACCATGCAGCTAATGTAAAGAAGATCCGTACTTAGTGCCATGGAATGGAAATGTGGGCACTCCTGCAGATGCAGGGCTGGGAGGTCTCTCAGCTGTTTGTTAAGCGGTGATGCGATCCTTGTCTATGAATATCTGGAACCAGTAAAACCAAGAATCTGAGAACATGGCATAGTAAGGCTTAGGTCTCTTTGTTCTATAAGATAATTTATATAACCTGCACCAAGGAATTAGACTTAAAGCATGGGATATTCTCTAGGCTTCATGTCTTCCGTTAAGTCAGTGCCTCAGTGCCTCAAGGGAGATAGAAAAAGTTGAACTTAGATGTCTTAACTGTCAACCATCTTGGGTTTAAAATAGGCATGGGGGTTGCCTTGGGGAGGAAGGCAGTGACCTAGCTGTGGACAAGCTGATTTGGGCCCACCTCCCTCACCCCTGCTGCCTAGGTTGATGTGGGAATCCGGAGTCCAGGCTGGGAATTCCACTCCAACTTTCCAAAGTTTCAAGGAGAAAGGTCACCCACAGAAAGCGGAGGAGCCCGTGTAGGTAAAATGCAATTTTCTTCATGTCACCATGTGTGGGAAACACAGGGATGTTGCTGAACACCCCTCCTGAGTACTGGCTGTCTCTTGGGGGTCTGAACCCTTTCACACACTATGTTAGAAAAAGAAACGATCTCGGGCTTGGAAGGGAGAAGGGAGTCTTCCCTGCTTTTTGGCCAAAAACTCCCTTAAGACAATGTTTACTATGGAACCATCACAAGAACATTAAAAAAAGAAAAAGTGAGATATGGAACAGTGTATGTTGAATGCTCCCATCTGTGAAGAAAATAATAATAATAAACAATGAAGCTACACTATTTTCTATTAAAAGTATCCCAGGAGAGCATATTCAAAACAGTGGCTCTCTCCCACATGTGCGGGTATAACCAGGCGCCTGGCATTTTAAGTCATAGCCAGACATGTATATTGTAGCAGTGCAACAGCTCTGCTTCCAGCAAAGCTAGCCCCACAGGCTTGCCTGCCTGTCAACAAGGCAATACCTTTGATAAGATAAGACCTTCCAAGTCTGCCCGAACAGCTCACGTTCAGGCTCCCTAGTGAGAGGGGAGTGATCTTACTTATCAACTGAGGGCACAGTCACCTGCTAATGCAAAGGTCCACCTCTTCCCTGAAACACGGCTCCTTCCAGGTTGAGTCCTAATGCCTGAAATTCCACCATCTGATCATGCTCCTCTGGGGAATTTCAGGATGGTCAAAAGAGCCCAGCCCTCAGGTTTCACCTTGTGGGCAACCTTTACAGGTGGAAACCTGGTTCTACCCTGGACTCCAGTGGAAAGTCAGCACTAAGAATGAAAGTCATGGAGTTCCCGTCGTGGCGCAGTGGTTAACGAATCCGACTAGGAACCATGAGGTTTCGGGTTCAGTCCCTGCCCTTGCTCAGTGGGTTAACGATCCGGCGTTGCCTTGAGCTGTGGTGTAGGTTGCAGATGCGGCTCGGATCCCGCATTGCTGTGGCTCTGGCGTAGGCCGGTGGCTACAGCTCCGATTCAACCCCTAGCCTGGGAACCTCCATATATGCCGCGGGAGCGGCCCAAGAAATAGCAACAACAACAAAGACAAAAGACAGAAAAAAAAAAAAGAATGAAAGTCATGAAGGGCAGAAAGAGTTGTGACTAACACTTTAGGGATCAACCTTGGCTTCAATTTCCTCGATATTGGCTTCACATTTTTAATCTCAAGATGAATTATTTTCTCTTTTACTCACTTATTTTTTAGGGCCCATGAAGGAAACACTTTTTTCCCCGTCTTTTTACAGCTGCACCTGTGGCATATGGAAGTTCCTGGGCTAGTTGCCAGGGTTGTATCAGAGCTGTAGCTGGGATCTACACCACAGCCACAGCAATGCCAGATCCAAGCCACATCTGCCACCTACACTGCAGCTTGCAGCAATGCTGGATCCTTAACCCACTGAGTGAGGCCAGGGATCGAACCTGCATCCTTACAGAGACAATGTCTGGTCCTTAACCCCCTGAGCCACAAAGGAACTCCAAGGGAACACTTTGAAAGTGACAGGATGGTACTGTCATCTGCCTGACAAGCATGCGTTCTGCTGGACAATCAGGCAATCAGAGCGTGTGCTCTTGAGTGATTCCTCCGGCAGGAAGGGGAATATCCCAGTAGCTGACTCGGAGGAGATGGGCAACTGAATCATGAGCCTGGATGGCCTAGCTGGTGGGAGTTCTGGGACCTGGAGACCCAGACTGCTGAATGGCTGTGTGTGAAAGAGTATGTATCAGTTCCTTGTAGCTACCGTGACAAACTGCCACAAGTTTAGGGGCTTAAAACAACAGAAATGTTTTCTTCAAAGGAGGCCAGAGGTCCAAAGTCGAGGTTTCAAAAGGGTTGGCTCCCTCGGGAAGCTCTACGGAGAACCCATTCCACACTTTTCTCCTAGATTCTAGTTGTAATCCCAGGCTTTCCTTGGTTTGTAGATGCTTCATGCCAATCTCTGCTCCATCTTTACATGGTCTTCTTCCCTCTGTGTGTCTCTGTGAATCTCAAATCTCCTTCTGCCTCTCTTATAAAAACATCTGTCATCAGATTTAGGGCCCACTCTAAATCCAGGATGATCTCATCTTGAGATCCTTAATTTTATCCACAATGACTTTTTCTAAATAAGGTCACATTCACAGGTTCCAGGAGTTAGAACCTGAACATACCCTTTGAGGGGTCACTGCTCAACTCACTACAGAGAGGGGGCCCAGTGGGACCAAGGACAGTGGCTG
Organism: Phacochoerus africanus; assembly: GCF_016906955.1. Classification (NCBI taxonomy): domain Eukaryota; kingdom Metazoa; phylum Chordata; class Mammalia; order Artiodactyla; family Suidae; genus Phacochoerus; species Phacochoerus africanus. The sequence continues at coordinate 33,280,688 of NC_062552.1, read as the reverse complement.
CTCCTGTTGCCCTAGGAGCTACTACAGCTATTGGTATCATGTTGCAAATCTCTCTGTGCCTAAAATTTTGCATAATTTCCTATCTGAAAAAGAGGTCCCAGCTCCTGGAGACTAAATTGCATCCTTTCCAACCAGTTCAGACCTGGCACCAGGAGGAGTGTAATGAAGTTCATTTGCAGAGGAAGCTGGGAGGCTGAATGGAAGGAGAAATAGATGGGCATCTGGGGCAGGCGGCCTCCTTGAATCCCCTCTCCTCTCTGCTTGTCATCACCCCCAGGCCTTGGGCCAGTGGGGACCTCCCACCTCCCCAACCTTCCCAGATGGGGAGATTTGATTTGGGTTTGTTCAGTGGCTGAAAAGCCAGACCACCGTTTGGCATTCTCTTTGAGAGGGAGGTCATGACAGAGAGGACCTGGGCCACGGCCAGTGTTTCTCCATGAAATGAAACCCAGGAGGACATGTTTGAGGCCCCACGTGGACAGGAAGGAAGGTTTCTGGGAGGCCCAGCAACCTGGGAACTGTCACCAGGGAAGATACTCCATGAATCCTCCCTTGCAACCCCCTTTGTGAAAGGGGAGAGCCATTTCTATCATTTGCCTGGTGGGGCCAAGCCAGGGAAATGCTTTAACCAATTCTGGAGTATGTAAATAACACACACTTCCTAGATAACAGTTGGAACATGAGGCAAAGAATAAAAAATAAAACCACCTATAATTCCATTTCAAAGGAAAGTCATTTAAAATATTTAGGTGGCTGTATTTCTATTTTAAAGAACACACACATGCAGCAGAGGAAATCATTAACGAAATGAAAAAGCAACCTACTGAAGGGGAGAAAATATTTGTAAACTACATACCCAATAAGGGATTGATATCCAAAATATACAACCAACTCCATACCAAAAAACAAACAACCCAACTGAAAAATGGGCAAAGATGGAGTTCCCATCACGGAACAGCAGAAATGAATCTGACTAGGAACCATGAGGTTGCGGGTTCAATCCCTGGCCTCACTCAGTGGGTTAAGGATCTGGTGTTGCCATAAGCTGTGGCGTAGGTCAAAGACATGGCTCAGATCCTGAGTTGCTGTGGCTATGGTGTAGGCTGGCAGCTGTAGCTTCCAATTGGACCCCTAGCCTGGGTACCTCCGTATGCCGCAGGTGCAGCCCTAAAAAGCAATATATGTACATACACGCACACACACAAAGAACTCGAAAGGCCATTTTTCCAAAGACATAGGTGGTCAATATGTACATATAGAGGTGCTAAACATGACTAATCATTAGGAAAATATAAATCAAAACTATAATGAGATTATCACCTCACACCATTAGGATATCTATGATAAAAACAAAAACAAAAAAACAAGAGATAACAAATGCTGGTGAGGATACCGAGCAAAGAAATCCTCATGCACTGTTGGTGGGAATGTCAAACGATGCAGCCACTATGAACAACAGCATGGCGTATGGCGTTCCTCAAGGAAGTAAATACAGAATTACCAGTGATCCTGCAATCTCACTTCTGGGTATATATCCAAAGGAAACAAAACCATTATCTCAAAAAGATACACGCTATGTTATGACAGACCTTTGCTAATAAGAAAACTACAGACTGCCAGTGAAAACAGAGATCAAGCTTTCATTGTCAGAGCTACTAGAGGGCATTATTTAGCAATATAGTAGCCTTGAAAGATAATTAACCTCACAGTTCCACAGAGTTAAAAAGCATGCAAACACAATACTGAAAAAAAAAAAATCTAAGGCACCTAAAGAGACAGGACAATCAAATGTAATGTGGTATTCTGAAATGAAACAGAAAAAAAGTAAAACTACAGAAATCTGAATAAACTACAGACTTTAGTTAATAATGTATCGAAATTGGTTCATTCATTGTAACAAATGTACCATTCTAATGTAAGATGTTAATAGTAGGGGAAATAGAGTGGGTGTACATGGGAATCCTCTGCATGATCTTAATTTTTCTGTAAATCTAAACTTGCTCCAAAAAAATCAAGTATACTTTTAAAAAAAAAAAAAACTAAGATGGCTTCAGGAATTACGGTGGAAAGGAGGGGAGTTAATAAAGACTTACATTAAGAAATGAGAAGTCATAAAACTATGTAATGTGAATTAGACTATAAATTACAAGATTAACATTCAGATATCAGCTGCATTTCTATATATTAACAATGAAATCTTAGAAAAGGAATATATAAAAACAATACCCTTTAAAATCACACCCCCAAAAATAAAATACCTAGGAATAAACCTGACCAAGGAGGTAAAAGATTTATAAGCTGAGAACTATAAAACATTAATCAAGGAAATTAAGGAGGGTTCAAAGACATGGAAAGCTATTCCATGCTCCTGGACTGGAAGAATTAATATCATTAAAACGGCTATACTATCCAAAGATTTAATGTGATCCCTATCAAACTGCCCATAACATTTTTCACAGAATTAGAACAAATAATCCAAAAATTTATATGGAACCATAACAAATCCAGAATTGCTAAAGCAATCCTCAGGAAGCAAAAAACAAAACAAAACAAAAAAAACAAAAAAAACACATCAAAAAACAACCAAAAAAAACCCCCAAAACCAAAACAAAACAAAAAAACAAAAACAAGACAAAACAAAACAAAAAGCAAGAGGCATAACTCTCCCAGACTTCCGACAATAATACAAAGCTACAGTAATCAAGACAGTATGGTACTGGTACAAAAACAGACACATGGATCAACGGAACTGAATAGAGAGCCCAGATATAAACCCAGACACCTATGGCCAATTAATCTTTGACAAAGGAGGCAAGAATATAAAATGGGAAAAAAGACAGTCTCCTCAGCAAGTAGTGCTGGGAAAACTGGGCAGCTGCATATAAATTAATGGAACTAGAATACACCCTCACGCTATGTACAAAAATAAACCACAAATGGCTTGAAGCCTTAAATATGAGACATGACACCATGAAACTCCTCAAGAGAACATAGGCAAACATTCTCTGACATCAACTCTACAAATGTTTTCTTAGGTCTCCCAAAGCAATAGAAATAAACACAAAAATAAACAATGAGACCTAAGCAAACTTAACAAGCTTTTGCACAGCAAAGGAAACCATAAAAAAAAAAAAAAACGAAAAGACAACTCATGGTGTGGGAGAAGGGCTTAATCTTCAGAATATACAAACAACTCAAATAACTTAACAAAAAAACAACCCAATTGAAAAATGGGCAGAAGACCTTAACATTTTTCCAAAGAAGACATACAGATGGCCAGCAGGCACATGAAAAAACACTCAACATCGCTAATTATTAGAGAAATACAAGTCGAAACGACAAAGAGGTACCACCTCACACGAATCAGATGGTCGTCATCAAAAAGTCTACAAACAGTAAATGCTGCGGCGGTGGGGGGGGTGGACTTCCCAGGGAGGCGGACGCTCAGAGCGCTGGGAGCGGGAAGAGGACTGGGAACAAGGGTGGGGCTCAGGGAAGCGGGCGGGGGTTGCCGAGGCTACGGGACCCTGGGCGGGCTGGGGACTGCAGAGGGCCCCGCGGCTGGGAAAGGAGCGGGCAGAGTCAAGACCGAAAGGTCAAAGTCCCACCGACGGAGCCGACGACACGAAACCAGCAGCTAAGAGGGGTGGGCGAACGCAGCCACGGGCCCTGGCGGAGACAGAGCGCGGACGCGCGCCCGCAGGGAGCCTCCGCGGACCAGCTGGCACTCACCGCTCTGCTTTCCCACGAACGCCCGCAGGAATTTCTTCAGCTTCCCGACGTCTCGGCCTGCGGACGGGACGGAACAGGGGGAGCGCCGCCGCCTCAGCCCGGCGGGCTTCGTCCCCGCCGCGGCTCCAGACGGCTGGGGGAGGGGCTGCAGGAAGGGCGGGCGCCCAGCCCCCACCGCCCCTGCGGGGCTCGGCGGCTCAGCGCGCCTTAGGGCGGGCTCCTTCCCGCAGATGGGCTGCCCTCGGGACCGAGCCCCGAGCAAGGCTTGCGGCTGGCGAGGGAACGGGTGCGACGAGGGCGGGGGGGGGGGGCTCCCCAGGCTTGAGCGGCTCACTTCCCAACGCGCGGCCCGGAGATTGGGGTGAGGGCTGCGGCCCGAGCGCGGACGCGCCTGGGAACCGCGGTGGCACTTCGGATCAACCTGCTGCGTGCTCCGCCTCTGGAGCGCTGCGGTCGAGCCTCCCTCATTATTTTATTCATTCAAACTTAGTTATACTTCGTCAAAACTTAGTTATCTACCTATTGTTTTGGTTTTTTTGGTTGGTTGTTTTTTTGTGGGGTTTTTTTTTGGAGGGGTTGTCCCCGCCGCATGCAGAATTTCCCGAGCCAGGGATTGAACCCGCTCCACAGGTGTAACCAGAGTCACAGCAGTGATCCTACAACGCTCGTCCTTAACCCACTGAGCCGCAAGGGAACTCCCGTTTTAGTTTTTTTTAAAGTGTAATTATTGTTACACGTAGTGCTTTAAAGCATATGGAAAATATTTTATACCACAGTATAAAGTGTAGGTCGAAACTGATCGGATTTCCAGCCAATTTCTCCAACAACTTTTGCTGCATTTATCCTCTCTTCTTATTGATTTGTGAGCTTTCTTTCTCAATAAATTCATATGTTATTCAGAATGGTTTCAGAGTTATCTATTTTCTTTTCCCTATTGATTTGCCCATTAATTCTTTTTTTTTTTTTTTGTCTTTTCTAGAGCCGCACCTGTGGCATATGGAGGTTCCCAGGCTAGGGGTCTAATCAGAGCTACAGCTGCCAGTCTACACCACAGCCACAGCAAAGCCAGATCCTCAACCCACTGAGCAAGACCAGGGATCTAACCCGCAACCGTATGGTTTCTAGTTGGATTCGTTAACCACCGAGCCATGAAAGGAACTCCTGCCCATTAATTCTTGTTGATATAGTCCCTGGTGGTACAGAGGGTTATGGATCTGGTGTCACTGCTGTGGCTTGGGTCATTGCTGTGATGTGGACTTTATTCCTGGTCTGGGAATTTCTGCATGTCCCAGGTGTAGCCAAACAAATTTTTTTTTTCCAAAAAATATTGTTTCAATCTCCCTCTTTCTCTTCCTCTGTCATCTTCCCTTGTGATACTTTGTTGGGAACTATCTGCATCAGAGTCTCTTTTATGGCCGTGTGACCTGTACAGTTGCACAGGTTCTGCACTCAGAAGGACCTGCCATTAGTTTCATGCTCTGCTGTCTTTGTCCTGAAATTCTTAACACTTTTTAAACAAGGGGTCTTTTGTTTGCATTTGGCACTGGGCTTTACACATGTAGACACCCTGGTCACAGGCAGCTATGAGTGTCTCTCACAGAACCCACCTAATGCTTGGTCCTTGATGGGCACTGAGGACAGGGCTTGGTTGCCCCACTGTCTGTTTAGAGAAGGTGCCAAGTGCCCATGATGGCCCCGGGGTGCTTTTCCCTTCAGCAAGAATTTGGGATTGTACTTATCTGCAGATGGAATTACTAAGTCAGAGGGTAGATTCACACCTAGTGCCATGTGTGGCTCTCTGCCCCTTTGCTTCCATCTGCCTTTAAAAAAAATTGCAGTAAAATATATATAACTTCATGTTTTTTAAGGCAGATAGAAGCACAGGGCAGAGCACTATGCGCAATAGCCATAACATGGAAACAACCTAAATGTCCATCATCAGAAGAATGGATAAAGAAGAATGTGGTACATAATACAATGGAATATTAGCCATTAAACGAATGAAATAATGCCATTTACAGCATCGTGAATGGACATAGAAATTATCACACTAACAAAGACAAATATCATGAGATCACAAATATCATGTGATCACAAGTATGTGGAATCTAATAAAAATAATACAAAGGAACTTAACTAAACAGGAACAAACTCAAAGATTTCAAAACTGAACTTATGGTTACCAAAGGGGAAACATTGGGCAGGGGGGCAGGGGAGGGCTAAATAAGGATGGTTGGATCGACATATACACGCTATTATATATAAACAGATAGTTACAAGGACCTGCTGTACAGCACAGGGAAATCTACTCAGTACCGTGTAATAACCTATATAGGAAAAGAATCTGAAAAGGAATGGATATATGAATATGTATAACTGATTTATGTTGCTGTACACATGAAACTAACACAACTTTGTAAGTCACCTTTACGCCAATAAAGTTAAAAATATATACAAACGTAAAATTGACCATCTCAACCATTTTAAAGTCTATAGCCCAGCAGTATTAAGAACATTCACACTGTTGTGCAACCATCTCCCCCATCCCCCTGGAGAACTTCTTCATCTTCCCAAACTGACCCCTTGTACCCCTGAAACAATAACTCCCCATTGCCTTCCACCTGTTTTAGTAAATTTTTTCCTGTCTCTCTTCCCAACTACATTGTGAGCTCCATGCAGGCCACGTGGTTTTTACTCCCCTCTGAATAAGGAGACACATTCATGATGCACGTGGGGCCTGGAGGACATAGTTAAGAAAACAGAGCCTAGGAGTCCCCTTGTGGTGCAGCAGGTTAAGGATCTGGCATTGTCACTGCTCACTGTAGCACAGGAACCTCCATGTGCTGTGGGTGTGACCCCAAAAAAAGAAAACAGTTTTGTTAAATAAAAGTATGGAATATAATTTAACCCTGGTTTGAAGACTGGGCTAGTTCTTGGGCTAAAAATTCTCTAAATTCAGCGTTGAGCCAGTCAGTACCCAACACAGTGCTAGATCCAAAGCCTGTTTGCTGACAATGACTAAAGCATTAACTCTGCTCCCAATAATAAAATATTGACTCTTTATTAAGCACTTACTAGGAGTGAGGCACTCAGTCTACATAAACGGCTTAGAAAAGTACCAGATGCAACATTTTTTTTTTTCTTTTCTTTGTTTTGTTTTGTTCTTTGCTTTTTAGGGCCGTACCAACGGCATATTGGAAGTTCCCAGGCTAGGAATTGAGTCGGAGCTACAGCTGCCAGCCTACACCACAGCCACAGCAACGCCAGACCTGAGCCACATCTGCAAATTACACCACATCTCACGGCAACGCTGGATCCTTAACCCACTGAACGAGTCCAGGGATCAAACCCCCAACCTCATGGTTCCTAGTCAGATTCATTTCCGCTGCACCATGATGGGAATTCCCATGTATAAATTATCTTTAAAAAAAAAAAATCAGGCACTGCAGAAAGTGAAAATTTGAATTTTTAAGACTTCTTAGACTGTGCTGTCAATATCATGGTGAGGAGTTCCTGTTGTGGCGCAGAGGAAATGAATCTGACTAGGAACCATGAGGTTGTGGGTTCGATCCCTGGCCTTGCTCAGCAGGTTAAGGATCCAGCGTTGCCGTGAGCTGTGGTATAAGTCAAAGGTGCCACTGCTGTGGCTGTGGTGTAGGCTGGCAGCTGTAGCTCCCATTCGACCCCTAGCCTGGAACCTCCATATGCCACTGGTGAGGCCCTAAAAGGCCAACCCCTCCCGCCCCCCACGTTTTCCATAAGAGCTTCTTGTTTTCTATCCCATAGATTGGACTTCCTCCACCCAGGACTAAGGTCATTTTATGAGCCTGGGTTTCTTGCTGGGCTTTGGGTGTAATAAGGAAGTTGTCAAGCGAAACTGTTTTTTCCAGGGTGGCTGAGGTAAGCCTCCTCTTGCTGGAGGTGCGGGAAGCTTGCTGGGATAGGGCATCGGGGCTGTAGGGCAGTCCCTGGATTGGCTGGGCATGAGGTCACTCCTGGGAGATAGGGTTTATATGCCTCTGACCAAAGTGTCTTCTGAGACAGTCTGGAAACTGTCAGCATCTTCTCCCTGGGAGCTGGGCCCACTACCCTTCACTGGATACAACTTCCAGCAGAGAGAAAGAGAGAGAGAGAGAGTGGTGCCTGGACGTTCTGGGGACAACCTGAGGCAGAGCCCCCCTTCCCCCATCAGGAGGTCCCAGCCCAAGGCGCCCTGGGACAGGAAGCTTTCCTGGTCTGAGGTTGGTTGAATGGTACACTTTTCTTATAAGCCTGCAGGTGTGGGTTGGTATCTTGGGAGCCTGAAAGGAGGATAGACCCTGAGTGCAGTCCGAGTGTTGCTTCTAGCTTGCTGGGCTTCTTGTCATCTCTAGAAAGACAGAAAGTTTGATGATGTGCTCTCAACCAGGTGTCATGCAAACAGCTCTGAAATGACTTTGACTTGCAAGCTCTGAACTCAAGTCCCTGCCCTGCTGCATATTAGCTCAATGATTCTGAGCAAGGGACCTCACTTCCCTGAGCCTCAGTTTCCTCATCTGTAGAATGGGGCCGTGTTACATACCTCTCCTGCTCATTTCCCTATTGGATGTTGTGGAGGTCAAGTTAGAGACTTTATGTGAAGGTACATAGCAAAGGGAAACGTCCCGTAAGTGGAGATGTTGTTATTATTCCCTATGGCTGGGTTAAGGTTCCATCATTTTAGGGTGCTTGGTGGCTTGTTCAAGAACAGGGGGATCTTATGAAAAGAGTTCTGGTGGCCTGCGGCTCTGACAGGGATTGAGGGGGGTTATAACGCTGCATGGTCTGTAGACTTGGGTGGAGGACAGGACAGGGTGAGAATAGGGTGGGGGCGCCTGCGGAACATAAGCTCTAGTGTTGGAGGGAGGGGAGCTATCGTCTGTTTTCGGAATCCTCTAGCTTCGTGAGCAATGAGCCCCCCTGCAAGTCAGCCCCAGGGCTCTATCAATGTGCCTAAAGTTTGCTTTGGGGGGCTTTTGAAAGATCCTCAAAAGATGCAAATCCCCAACCTTTTGGAAAATGGGTACCAGGTGATGTGTTTGAGGGGGATGATAAGGATCCAGCAGATGATCCAAGTCTAGCTCTTTACATTGAACTTGGGCAGTGTAAGTTCAGCTCAGGTGGAGTTGACACCCCAGGGGCCCCATGTGATATGAGGCTTCATGCAAAATTCCACTGGACTCTGCCATGGTGGGGCTGTGGCTGGAACTCTCCCTCCCAGCCTGGCCTCACATTTTGAAGTGGACAGGGACCAGCCAGGGAGTACCCCGGAATGGGTGCCCAGGCAAGGGATGGGTTCAGAAGCAACATGATTTGAGGAACCACCTAGAGACCTGGGCCATCGGGGGTGGGCTGGAACAGAGAGGACTCGGGGGCTGAGGTGACCTCTCCTCAGGGCGTGAGGGACTGCCAACGGCCAAGTCAGCTTGGTCTGAGGAGGACGGTCCTTAATTCCTGCTGGTCACAGTGGAATGATCTGAATGAAGGGTGGTGAGCCCCCACTGCAGGAAGGGTTCCGACAGGGGTTGTGAATCTGCCTGTGGGGAGTGTGGCACAAGGGGGTCCTACCCCACAGGAGGCGGGCTGCATACTTCTCATCCCTTTCAACCCTAGGAACCTGCTAGGGGCCCCACAAAGGAGAAGGAATACCTGAGTTGTTCCCACATAACACCAGGGAGGTGGGCGCAGGAGCAGCACGGGTCTAGTGTTGAATGAAGACGTGACCACCTTGTCTCCCACGCGAGTCCTGCCAGTGGAGCTTGGGGTGTCCCCCAGGCATGTGGGATGGGAGCCAAGGAGCTCAGCTGGAGGGCTTTGAACTTGAACGGGCACACAGCCTTGGGGCTCCATGGGGTCACCTGTGCCTATGAGAAGTATAGGTGAGCTCAGGGTGCAGCCCTTGACCACGGACTGGCTTCCAGCCAAGAGGCCTGTGAGTCCCGCCCTGTGTTTACAGTCTTTGCCTCTGAGACACAGATGTCGATACCTGGGCACACGTGAATGTGTGACTCCAAGTGTACAGGTCACAGCAGGCATGTGCGTGGATGTGGTTATCCTTTCTCTGGTACTTGGAGGAAGATGTGGAGGACAGACGGCAAACAGATACTCAGATAATCACCCCCTATACGCTTGGGGCAGGACATTCCAGAGTTTATGAGTCCTTGTAGGTTTATGGTATTTGTGCCTGTGGGTCACACGAGTGTCTTGGTCTGTTTGGGCTGCAATCACAAACTACTGTAGATTGAGTGGCTTAGAAAGAGTTCTGGAGGCTAGAAGTCCAGACTCAGATTCCATGTCTGGTGAGGGCTTCCTGAAGGGATCAGGTCTCTCTTGTCCTCACGTGGTGGAAGGGACAAAGGAGCACTGTGGGGCCTCTTTTATTTGTTTTTTGGCCATGCCCATGACATGTGGAAGTTCCTGGGCTAGCAGTCAAATCCGTGCCACAGCAGTGACCTGAGCCGCTGCAGTGCCAATGCTGGATCCTTAACCCTGCTGTACCACAAGAGCTCTCTGCCAAGGGCACTAACCCCTTTCAGGAGGGCGCTGCTCTCATGACTTCATCACCCCAGAGGCCCCATCCCAACACCATCACACTGGGGATTAGGTTTCAACATATGAATTTGAGAGGGACTCAGACATTCAGGCCATAGCAGCCAGTGTCTGTGGGTGTGACTCTGAGTCCACACACACTCTGCCTCAGAGGGGCCAGCTATCTGTTGAATTTCTATTGTGTGAGGTTCAAGAGTGGAACAGGGGAGTGGCTGAATTCCTCTAGGAAATGGTGCCAGAGCAGTTACAGGGTAAGGGGATAGGTGTATGGATGAGATCAGTGTATCACTTAGAAAATAAACCCCAAAGGGCAGCAACTCAAGGTCAGCTCTGTGCACTTTCTCTGGTGTTTTGTTGTTTTTAAACACGTCACTGGCACACATCATGTCTTACCAGAAGTCCTGTGATCTGCAGATCACTGGGGTATTTTCTGAGCATACGTGGACTTTGCTCCGAAATCCAGTTTCTGCCGAGGCCATCACCAGGTTTACGAGAGCAGCCCGGCCTCCACGCAATGAGCCTGCTACTGTGTCAGGGTCACTGCCCGTCAGCGCATCCCAGACTGGGTGGGAATCCCCGACAGCCAGGCAGGACTTGGGTGAAGTCTCTTGCGCAAGGACTTTTGTGCAAAGCAAGGGCATAAAACAAGAGAAAAGCAGAAAAAGAAAGTCTTGTTTTGACAGATTCTGGTTAGGCAGCAGTTATAATCAGGAAGTCTGGAAAGATTTAATTTCAGCACACAAATTCCATGCACGCATGTATATGTATGGTGTGTGTGGGGGGGAGGTGATATCAAAACACAATCTTCTCAGGACTTAGAGGCTTTATTTCTTAATTTTTTTTTTTTTTTTTTTTTTTTTTTTAGTGCTGCACCCGCCACATATGGACGTTCCCAGGCTAGGGATCTAATCAGAGCTACAGCTGCCAACCTATGCCACAGCCATGGCAACGCTAGATCTGAGCCGTGTCTGCGACCTCCACCACAGCTCACAGCAATGCCAGATCCTTAACCCCACCGAATGAAGCCAGGGATCGAACCTGCAACCTCATGGTTCCTAGTCAGATTCGTTCCTGCTACGCCATGATGGGAACACCTAAAATTTTTATTTATTTATTTATTTTGCATTTTTAGGGCCATGCCTGCAGCATATGGAAGTTCCCAGGTGAGGGGTCAAATCAGAGCTATATAGCTGCCGGCCTATGCCACAGCCACAGCAACAGCAGATCGGAGCCGTGTCTGCAACCTACACCACAGCTCATGGCAACACCAGATCCTTAACCCACTGAACAAGGCCAGGGATCAAACCCTCATCCTCCTGGTTACTTGGGTCACTGATGTGGTGTGAGTTTGATTCCTGGCCAGGAAACTTCCACATGCTGAGAGTGTGGCCAAATAAAAAAATAAATAAAACAAAACAACAACAACAACAAAAAACACAAGTGAAGTACACTGTCAACACCCCAGCTTTCTTAAAATGCTGCCCAGGAGCAGGTGGTTCCTTTGTCTTTTCCATGGGCAGCTGCTTCATTCTGGATGGAGAACGGAAGGGCCTCTGCTGCTCTAAGATGGGACTGGTCCAAATATGTTTATTGCATGTTCACCACATCCAGAGATACCTTAGGTATCATACAGTTGACTAAATGTTTGTGTTATACATTTCTTTCTTCATTTACGAAGTACTCACTGAGTGCCCGTGATGTGCTAGGCCTCCTACATACTCAGGATATAAGACACAGCAAAACAGACAAAGGAGAAGAGAGGCTCAGATGATAAACCACTAAACACATAAAGAAACAATATTGAGTAACACTGGTGGTGACATAACAGAGAGAGAGAGGGTGTGTGTGCTCGTGGGGGAGGGCCTCTACGGGAAGGCGACATTTGAATAGAGCCCTGAAGGGAGTGGAGAACAACCATAAGGGGGTCTAGAGGAAGAATGTTCTAGAAAGAGGGAACAGCCAGAGGCCCTGAGGCAGCACATGAAGAGAGTGGAGTGGGGTGAGCAAGGACAGAAGAGGTGATGGGGCCAGGTCGGTGGGGCCTTGCCGGCCACTGGAAGGACCTAGACCTTAAGCCACTGGAGCAAGGAGAGTGACAGGATCTAACTTTTGCTGTAAAAGTGTCCGTGGCTGCTGAGGAGAGTTCCTGTAAGGACGGCGGGAGGTGAGCAGGGAGACCAGCTGGAAGGTGACGGCAAGAGCCCAGGTGCGTGGCCATGCGGCCTAGACCTGGGCAGTGGTGAGGAGGTGGGGAGACGCGGTTCAGGCCCAGATGTGCTTTGAAACTGGAGGCCATGTTGCTTTGCTGATGGATCAGATGTGGGGAGTGAGAGAGAAAGGCGTCGGGATGGCTTCCCTTGTTTGGCCCTAGCGATTAGAACAGAGTTGTCAATAATTGAGTTGTCTTGAGAAATAGCCTTCATAGCCTGTGAGACAGGGAGACAGGTCTCAGGCACGTTTCAGATGAAGACACTGCAGAGAAGCTGCAGGACCTGCCTGCAGTCCTGGGGGGCGGGGGGGACAGGACGTGGCCTCTGGCTCCAGCCATGTTCGTTTCCTGTTGCTGCTGTAACAAAAGACCACAAACTGGGTGGGTTTGGAACAAGGCGAATTAATTATCTTACGGATCTGGAGGTCAGAAGTCCAGAATCAGTGGCAAAGGACTAGAATCAAGCTTCTGGCAGGACTGTGTTCCTCCTAGAGGCTCTGGGGGCCTCGCTCTGTGATCTGGGGCATGACTTCCGGGTTCGGCTTCCTCCTCTGGGACTTGGGGACAGAGTCACTGAGAATTTATACAAGACAACAGCTTTTCTTTTTTTTTTTGCTTTTTAGAGCTGCATGTGCAGTATATGGAAGTTCCCAGGCCAGGGGTCAAATTGGAGCTACAGCTGCTAGCCTAAGCCACAGCCACAGCAATGCCAGATCCGAGCCACGTCTGCAACATACACCGCAGCTCACAGAAACACCAGATCCTTAACCCACTGAGCAAAGCCAGGGATCGAACCCAAGTCCTCATGGACCCTAGTTGGGTTCTCAACCTGCTGAGTCACAACAGGAACTCCGAGACAACAGCTCTGAGAGTTGATATTACTCACATGAATGGGGAGGGTGGGTGGGCGCAAGGGCAGTATTGCTGGCTCATGTCAGCAGTCGACGGGGCCTCTTCTAAGGGAGCTGCTTGTTTGGTTGCAGTGCAATGGAGCCTCCTCAGGGCCCAAGGAAGCCTCTGTCTGGGAGGAGAGCCAGGTCTTTGGACAGGTTGCAGGACCCCAGGAGGGATTCAGAGCCGGGGGACTGCCAGTGCCTTTCCATGCCCACCTCCCGCTGCAGGAGGATGCTTCGCCGAACGGCCAGCGATGGGACTAGATGCGCCAAGAGTCTGGCTCAGTCTTCGGAGGCTCAGGGCCCCACGGCCACAGCCCTCAGCCCCGAGGAGACCCGGGAATTTCTCCCCAGTGAGCCAAGGCCTCCACAGGACACCAAGAAGGACAAGGCCCAGTGGCGGACCCAGCAGGGATGGCTGAGAACCATGATGAACTTCTTCTTTGGGACAGGCCATGAGGAGTCCAAGGAAAAGGCCAGCAAGAGGGCCAAGGGGAAGGAGGGCCCCCCTGAGCCTGCAGAAACCCCCGAGACACCGGGGGAGCCAGCTCCCAGGAAGAAAGCCCACCACAAGAAGGCCAGCCGCAAGAAGCACAGTCATAAGAAACACAGTGCTGAAGAAGTCAAGGGGGCCGAAGGCCAAGAGGCCAAGGCGGCCGCTGCCTCCTGTTGTGGGAAGGCTGACCTGGGCCCAGGAGCTGGGGGTGAGCAGACCGTGCCTATTTCCATGGTAACCCCAGGGCCCCACCCCCAAGGGCTAGGGTGCTTTGAGCGGCACCTCAAACCTCTCAACAGAGGGGAAATGCAAAGTAGGGCCACTATCAGGGACAATACCACTTCTTTGAGGCAGAACAGGACCGAGGTGAGCACCTGAGGTCAAACCCTGGTTCCACTGCTCACTGGCTGTGTGATCTGGGGCTGGTGACTTCTGTCTCTGAGCCTCCATTTTTCTCACTGATGCAATGGAGATTATGACAGTTGCTGTCCCTTGTGGTGGCTGTGGCCCAGAGCTGGCACAAGGGAAGCGCTCCGTAAATGGTAGCTGTTATTGTTAAGTACTCTGGTTTGAGGAGCAGGGACCAGGGAGAAATAGGAAGGTGGGGGGTGGGGGTGGGGGAGGCAAGGAGGGAAGCCCTGTCCCCCAACACTAGTCAAGTACTGGGGGTGGGTGACAGGGAAGTAGAAAGAGCCAGCTGCTGGGGTGCTGGTTCTAGACTTGCCTCCGGTGGGGCTAAACTTGCTGTGTGACCTTGAGCAAGTTGCTGTCCCTCTCTGGAACACTTGATTCTCATTCATAAAATGAGGGAGTTGTTCCCCAAGGTGCCTTCCTTTTCTGACGCTTAGTGTCCTGGAGTTGCATGTCCCAGAGGCAGCTGGAGAAAGGTGGAGATTTCCCTGTAGGACTCAAAACTCTCCTTGATTTTATCGGGAAGAAGAGACTCAAGGAAGATCCAGGATGTTTTAGAGTGTGGAGGGGAAGGATGTCTGGGCTGAGGCTGGGTGGGTTTCTGATTTTTTTTGGTTAAGCCTAGAGCTGGCTCCAGCAGAACGTGTCCTGCTGTGAATTCTGAGCCGTTTTATTGTGCTGATGAGCAAAGTCAGAAGAATGTCACGGACAGTCCACCCCCCCACCCCGCCCTGCCACATACCCACCCCCCAAAATTTGCTTTCATCTTTTTTCCAGAAGGGGACATTTCTGATCTCCATTGCTTCTTGCTCTTCGAAGGCAGGAGTGCTGGAGTCCAGGGGATTTCTTCCCAAGCCACAGGTCACCAGCGGGAAGAGGAGCTCCAGAAGCCTGACAGTGAGTCAGAATCTGCTCTGGGCTCTCTGCTGGGGCAGCCGATAGCAGACCGGATGGACTGCTCAGACCTTGGCTGGTGGCTCTCGAAAAACATGTGCCTATCATGCCCCTTCTGGTGCTTCTGGTCAAACTTGCTTATGTTAGAGCCTCATGGAAGGGACTCCCAGGAATTAGGTGACAAATCCTCCTGTTTTATGTGTTCATGAGTATGCGACATTTTTTTCCCCAGTCATTTAAATTTATAGAATAAAAAAATAAAATAAAATGTGTAGAATATACACGTGTAGATATTTATGTGTATATGTATATATGCATATGTGTATACGTATGTAGGTGTATATGTGTACGTACATATGTGTATATGTATATATACATGTATGTGTGTATATACGTATATACACACATATGTACATACATATGTGGAAAGAGTGTTCTGTGCATACTCATATACTCACAATTGTTTACAGTCAGCCATATTTGCTCTGTGTGTGTATGATTTTGTTGCAGGACCATTTTAATTAAAATGATGTTTCATCCTTAAATACTTAGGCACACATCTACAAGAAATAAGGACAGTCTCATACACAACCACAACTTTGTCACTGCCCCAATAAAAGCAAAAGTACTGTATTAGTCTAATTCCCTGCAAAGAATGGAAATATTGTAAAAGATATGAAATGAAGGAGCTATGTATCTGTCAAAGAATAGCCAAAAGGCATGCAGTTGGTTACTTTGCAGGATGTTTCATTTTAC
Source organism: Phacochoerus africanus (assembly GCF_016906955.1). NCBI lineage: Eukaryota > Metazoa > Chordata > Mammalia > Artiodactyla > Suidae > Phacochoerus > Phacochoerus africanus. Next base: position 33,264,730 of record NC_062552.1, on the reverse strand, counting down.
ACGCTAATCATTTTCTCCTGTGAGAGGGAGTTGGCTGGTAGACAGGAGTCAAGGAGCAAAAGCCCAGCAAGATTTATAAATGAGAGAGAAGTGAGGCGTGAAAAAACCTGCAGAGAGTCTGAGAAGAGGGAATTTTGTTTGTACCTTCTTTTGTGCAAACTGATCAGCTGGCAACTTGCAGAGCCCCCTTTGGGTACCCTGTCTTTGGTAGGTTGGCTGAAATATCAAAGAACCCTCTTTCTGTTGTTTGTGGTTAAGGGCTTGGCAGTGTGGTTTAGGCACTAACATGGCAGGCTATCTGTGTCCTGCCTGCTGGAATTTTGTAGGTTGGAAGGTCAGCCTTAGGCTGGCAAAGTGTCTCCAAGCACTGTCCCTCATTTGATGACCCGACGGCCTTCTGAGGGAACCAGGACAGGGTTGTGATCCACATTTCACAGGGGAAGAGAGGAAGGCCCAGAGAGGATAGAGACATACCCAAGGTCACACAGCTTGTCAAACCCAAAGTAGATATTCATAGATCTATAAAGTTGAAAGGAAATAGCAGCATACCAGTTGAATACTTGAAGGACTGACGTGAAACTTCCTGCATGAAGTTTCATGCTTTGGCCTAGTGCCATTCCGCCATTGATCTTCCAACCCTCTTTCAGAAAAACCAGCCCCTGTGATGTGAAACTACCCCCACCACGACCCCCTTTCTGTGGCCTAAAGGATCTGTTTTAAGAGTATCCTCATATAATACAAAAGGCCCAAGCTGGTCTCAGAAGTCCAAGACAGTCATTAGAAAGAGTTCTCTTTGTATCTAGAAAGATTAACCGGGTACATTTTTCTTCCAGAGGATACCATCATCCAGAAGATAGTGGAATTGCTCCAGAAAGTGGGAGACCAGTGGGAGGAAGAGGTAAGAAGCAGGGGTGGGAGGGATGGACTGGGGGTGTGGGATTGGCATGTGCACACACTGAGGTATATGGAACGACTGCCCAACGGGGACCTGCTATGTAGCACAGGGAACTCTACCCAGTATTCTGTGATAATCTATGTGGAAAAAGAATCTGAGAGAGAATGAGCATGTATGTATGTATATGAGTGGGTCACTTTGTTGTACAGCAGAAATTATCACAGCCTTGCAAATTAACTACACTTCAATAAAATTAAAAAAATAAAAAAAAAGGAAAGAAGCAAACTCTACATAGGTGCCCAGGGCCCTGCTGCCTTCCCTCCCCCTCCCCGTCCTCTTCCTCCTCCTCCTGCTCCTCTTCCTCCTCCCCCTCCCCCTCCCTTCCTCCTCTTTGCTCAAGCCCCACCCATCCTTCCAGGCCTCTGTTGCCCTTTCGCTCCAAGCTTTGTCATCTCCCTTACCTGGGGCCACCCTGAAGCCCTTGGTTGCTCCTAGGCTGCTTCTCAGGGAGCTTTCCCCTCTCCTCAAGATCAGGGGCCTGACCCAGTCTCTCCTCTCCCCTACAGCAGCGTCAGGCCTCCCAGCCAGAGGTGGCTCCACATCCCCCAGCACCAGTCGTCGGGAGGAAATCCCAAGAGAGAAAGTCCAGTGTTACGAGAGCCTTTTCTCATAAGAAACACAGCCGGGAGGAGCCCAAGAGAACAGTGGCTGCAGAGGTTTCCAGCCCAGAATCCCGGCGACCCAAGAGGCCCAGCTTTCTGCCCCTGTGTGTTGGTAGCCATCGGCCCTCCAACTCCAGCAGCCTCGGTGAGCATGCTCACCGTTACCATAGCAACTCTGTGGCTGCCTCCAGGCACTGGAACCTTCCCTAAGGCTTGAGTTGGCCATTTTAAGAGCTGTCTTCCCAGTTGTGACTTTTGCTCTGCCCTGAGCAAGCATGGGGAGGGCAAAAGGGAGACTACAAGGTCACTTCCACATACAAAGCCTCACAGACTGGGCAACCCAGCTAAGCCCCCAGGGGAAATTTGTGTTCCCCTCAACGACCTCCATTTCTCTGCAGCCTCAGCTTCCACACCCTGGCAGAGGGCAGCGTGTGCGGAAAGGAACTGGAGCTTGAGAGGCAGGAGACCGGGGTTCTGGGCTGTGCTTTCTATGTCATCCCTCATTTCTGTGCCTCAGTTGCCACTCCTGTAAAATAAGACACTTCCCCACCGTGTATCTACATGCACTCAGTCCTCATTTTAGGAAGCACATTTCATGATTCCTGTTTCATAGATGAGCAAACTGTGGGTGCACTAGCACTAGTCACGGGGAACACCTGGGGTCTCTGCTGACTTCTGTGCACGGGTTGACACCCTCAGACTGATGAGGCAGCTCTCCATTTCCTCTTGCTTCTCAGGCATGGAAGCACCTGAAGTCCCAGTGGCTCCGTCAACAGCCGATGGCGACCCCAGTCCCCTGGAGCTTTCCACCCCTGCAGGAAGTCGGGGACCTGAAGAGGACCTGCAGCTGGACAGAGCCTCAGAATTCAGTCAGTACCCCCCTCCCTTCCTCAGAGACCTTGGAAGGAAGGTCTTGCAGAAGAGAAGCTGAACCAGAGACAGGCCAAGTCCTGTCCTGACCTCCCTCTGAGGTCTGGGGAGGCAGGGCTGGGGAGGCAGCGTGGGGTCCAGAGCACAGGCCCTGAGCCAGGCTGCTGTTCTCACCCTGTCAGAGCTTCGGATGTAAAATCACAATAGGATGAGGCCAACAAAAGCAGGGAAAGCTCAGGCCCCTGGCCAGGGCTCCGTAGATAGTATGATCTTTGGGGCCTGGATTTGAGTTTGGACTCTGACCTCTCCAGTTATGTGAACGTGCCCAAGTTACTTCATCCCTGGCCTCAGTTTCCTCATCTGTAAAATGGGAATAATAATAATAATACCTACTCCCCAGGGCTGTTGGAGGCTCTAAATGAATTAATGACCATAAAGCAGGGAGAGCAGTGACCTGAAAGCAGCTGATAAATGTTAGCTGCCGTTTATTGTGACTGTTATTACTGTTGTCACATAGCGGAGCGCAGCTTGAGAACAGAGCCTCCAGAGGAGTAAAGGGGACAGGAGGCGGGATAGGGGTCTTGGGGGAGAAGCAGAACTGATGGTGGCTGCTGTCACTATTATTATTTTATCATTGGCAGAGCCAAGCCTCCCATCATATAGTCCCTATGGATTCTGGCTGTCTGAAGATCTGCTTCCACTACCTCCCCTATTCTGTCTTGTTCGCTTTTCACAGAAAATATGCCTCAAAGGGGAATTGAGAAGGGCCTCTGTTTCACCCAGAGGAGGAGAAAGGGGAAGGGTGGGGGGGACCTGTGGGGACCAGGCCCTGTCACTTTCTGAGGCAGGGGCCTCAGGCTGTTTCCTCACACCCTAAATGGCACATCTAGGCCCTCAGTGAATAAGTGAGTGTATTCCCATGAAAACAGCTGTGCCTTCAGGCCACCTTTGAGGAATCTGTGGTCCCCTGGGTTGGGCCTGGGACAACCTCCAATGTAAGCTCATTAGCACCTCACCCTGGAAACCTGTGCCAATTGCCCAGGAGGCCACTGGGCCTTAGGAAAGACTGACCATAGAAAAGCTTTCCTCAGCACTCAAGCAACCAATTTGTTCTTTTTTTAGAGGAATTTATCCAGAAGATCATTGCTCTACTCCAAGATGCGGAGGAGCAGGTGGCAGACAAGGTGAGGAAGACACTCCCTGTGTTCCCCTGACCTCACTGTGGATACCCCACCTCCACCTGGCACAACTGCTTCCCTGCCCCTCCCCCAATGCTACATCTTGCCAGAGCCCAGCTCTAGTCTCCTTCTCAGAGTTTCCCCTGACCACTGCAGGCAGTATTTGTTTCCCCAGCTCTGAGCATCCATCACCCTTCTCCCTGGGCTACTTCCTCTGATCCACAGTGGGGTCTCTGTTTCAGGAGATGCTGGAGTTTCAGGAGATGCTTTCAGCTTACTTGCAACCTCCTCAAAGTCAGGGGCCCTGACTCAGTTTCTCTTATTTCCCCCTGTAGCAAGTCCAGGAGCCAGAAGTGGCTGTAGAAAACCTGGCCACAGCCTGCAGGAAGAAATGCCAAGAGAAAAAGTCCAGCTTCAGAAAAGCCTTTTCTCATAAGAAACACAGCTTCAAGGAGACCAAGAGAACAGGGGCTGCAGGTGCTGCCAGCCCGGAGTCCCGGCCGCCCAAGAGGCCCAGCTTTCTGCCCCTGTGTGTTGGCGGCCATCGGTCCTCCACGTGCAGCAACCCTGGTGAGCAGGCCCGGGGTTGCCATGGTAACAGAGGCTGCCTCTGGTCCCTAGGCTTTCCTCAGGGCAGGGGTGGCCAGCTGCATGATGTTCTGTTCAGCCCTGACTTTTGCTCTCTGCTCTGAGCAGAGTGGGGAGGTGTGGAGGGCTATGGAGAGAGAAACGGGCTGGTTGCCACCAGGACCCACCCCCCACAACACTGACCTTCCATCCCCACACATAAACACCTAAAAACAAATGTGGTATAAGAGCAGTGTACCTGCTCATCAGGTACATGCATCAGAATCACCTGAAAAGCTGACAGAAAACCAGAGACCCTGGTGTGAAGAGGTAGGCTATAGGGACTGGTCCCCTATTTTGTCACTGCATCCAAGTTGAGGGCCACTGATATCCAGCAATTACCCTGACACGTACAGAGTGCCCACTACATGGCACTGTCACACATAGTATCTCATTTAAACCACTCACAACCTTGTGAGGTCAGTCCTATTACTCCCATTTGACAGTTGGAGAAAGTGAGGTTTAGACAGGCTAAGTGACTCGGCAAAGGCCCTCAGAGTTAAAAGGAAAGTGGGCCAGCTTGGTGGGACCTGATGGCAGACCTGCTTGCTTTCCTCCCAGGCTGTGAGGAGGCTGAGGGAGTGGGTGGAAGAAATAATGAGATTTCTGGAGGGGCTAAGAGGACCGTGAATTCCACTGAGGCAGGTCCAGTGGGGTTCAGGCTTCCCCAGGGAGCCTGAGAAACTAGGCCCCTCTGGAGCCAGTGCATTTGGACAGCGTCTTGTTAGAACTTGGCTTCAACTATGGACTCAAGAAAGGTGCTCATACCAACTTCTTTTGGCCCTTAGATCTGGAGGATCTTGAGTTCCAGGAGTTCTCACCTGCAGAAGGGAGCCCAGGTGGGTGCTCAGAAGCACCTTTCCAGGCCAGAAGCCACAAACCAGAAGTGGGGCTTCAGCCAGAAGGAGCCGATGAATCAAGTTAGTGTCACCCTGCTCTCTTCTGTGACAGCTGCCCGGGGGCTTCCCTTTTGCATGGATTTCTCAGGCTGAATCTAGTAAGGAACTGGGGAGGTGGGTGGCAAATACCCCAGGAGACTTAAAAGGCAGGGAGGAGACAGAGTTGGCTTTTGAACGGGGCTGATGGGTGGAGTTGCAGGTGGACTGCCTTCTCCAGGTAGAAGAGGGCTACAGTTTCACCCCCAGCTGCATGCCATTGCTTTGCCTGGATGTTTCATATAAAATGCCTAGTTTGCTCTGGATCTCATAACCAGTGGTGTTCTGGCAAATAAACTCTGGGGGGAGTGTGGGGGGAGCCCTATTTGTAGTATTTGCAGATTTCTATGGTATAAAATTCCCACCATGGCCATTTTCAAGCTGCCAACAGATTCTAAGAGTGGGTCCACAAATTTCCTGAATTTTTACAATTAACTTGGTGCAAGCAGCCACCTGCATGCCGCTGTTTATAGCCCAGACTGTGGTGCAGCATTCTTGTTGCAGCAGTAACCGTGGCCTTTCCCCTCCCTGCATTTGGATTTGCTGCTCCCAGTCCCAACCCTATTCTTGACTGAGATACTCTGTAGCCTGGATAAGGTCTCAGTTTCCCCATTTGTCAAACGGGGCCGAATGTGGTAACAGGTGAGTGTCTGCAGGCCAAAGTCCTATCTATTTCTAGAAAGAAAACCCAGAGCTCTCATGCTCCTGCCCTAGTTTAGGGGAAGCTCTGTGTTGCATTTTAGAGACAAAATACTGACAGTGACCGAAGGATGTGTTGTTGCAGAACTGGTCAACTGTCCCTCAACGTTCTTTATTTTCCTTAGAGGAGCTGAACATCCAGAAGCTGGTGGCCCTTCTCCAAGAAGCTGATGGCCAGTTGGGGGAGCAGGTGAGGACTGCTCAGTACCCACCCCCCACCCTATCTCTGCATCTAGATGACTATGACCTTGAACCTCCGTGAGCCTCCTTTCTCTCTTTTGCAAAATAGAGAAATTCCTACTTGCCAGATAGGTACATGAATCATATATAGAAGATATAGAAAATGCCAGACACATAGCATTTGAAATAAATGTTAATTTGGAGTTCCCATTGTGGCTCAGTGGAAATGAAACTGACTAGCAACCATGATGATGCAGGTTCAATCCCTGGCCTCACCCAGTGGGTTAAGGATTCAGCATTGCCATGAACTGTGGTGTAGGTCATAGATGCAGGTCAGATCTGATGTTGGTATGGCCGTAGGCAGGCGGCTATGGCTCTAATTTGATCCCTAGCTGGGGAACCTCCATATGCCATTAGTGCGGCCCTAAAAAAGACAAATATACATACCTCTGTGGCTCCCCCTGCCATCCAAGACCTCCCTGAGTCCAAATCCTCCTTGAAGTTCAGCTCCTATCCCACCTCCCAGGAAGCCTCCTTCCCCGAGTCTGGACTGCCAGTCCCTCTGATCTCATCCTCTGCCATCTGTCTAGGCACACGTTTCAGCATTTAGAAAGTCTCCGATTCTTTTAAGCTTTTAGATTTTCCTCCTCTGCTAGAGAACCTGTCACAGGAGATTCCCTGCCTTGGAAAACCTCCCGGTCTTGGAGAGACAATCGCTGGTCCCATAGGAAGAGGTGTCAGGTGTGAGCACAGGTCATAGATGAGGAATCGGTGTACCTGGTGATGCTGGAGCCTCACCTGATCGCCACAGAGCACCTGGCCCAGATCCTGACTGCCAGCACCTGCATCCTTTCACCTGAAGACTGCCCCCAGAACCATTTTCCCACCCAGATAGTGGGCCAGGACGAGCACTCTGCCCCGCCCCCCAGGAATAACCCCCAACCAAGAGCTGATGGGAGAGAGGTATACATATCCCAGCTCCCTCACTCCTTGAGGGGTAACCCCGAGGAGTGTGTTTTTCCAGAGCTCCCAAGCACCTCGAGGGGATCAGGCTCAGCTGCCAGCCCCAGTGGGCTGCCTTCCCATCCTTGTCCCAGGTCTCCAGTCCCCCGTCCATGTTTGCCAGGATCATTTACCACATAAGTGAGCTATGCCTGTGTCCTAGTCTTTCTGCATCTGCCTCTGGGTGGTGGGGAGGAACCCAGCCTAAGACATTTAGGATCAAGGGACAAAGGCTTAGGGTGGGAACTGAAATTCATCCAGCATCCACTCTGCACAAAACCTTCAACCATCTCATTTAATCCCTTCCCCTCAACAACAATGTTGGGGGCTATTATTATTACTCTTATTTTACACATGACCAAACAGAGGCTCAGAGAGGTCACACAGCTATGAAATGCCATTGAAGCATCCATTACCGGAATCTAAAGACCTGTACTTTTGTGTGTGTGTGCTTTGTTCTGCTGCTTGGGCTGAGCCTTGCAGAACAGATTCTGAGCAGCTGGGGATGGGGGGTGGAATTTAACAAAGGATGCTCATCACAGGGACAATGAGGCTGCATGGAGTTGGGGGAGGGGGCGATGGTGGGAGGAGGCTATTTGCCAGTAACCCTGACAGCCCGCCTTCATTTCTCCTTCCAGATCAGACGATACCCCAGCTTTAAGAGGTTTTTTTACAGGCTCTCAGACTCTTCCCTCAGAAAGCTGGTAGCCACCCTGCACTGCCAGGAGGCCCACTCCGCTGAGCCTGACAGGAACCTTGCCGAGGGATCCTACCCATTTGTCTTCGACTTGGCTAACAAACCTGCTGGCAACAATTACCAGGCTGTCCTCAGCCTCGTGGGCCTGCGCTACAGGCAACCCAGCTACGGCCAGTTCCCGTACAGAGAGGCGCAGCCGGTGAGAAAGGACAACATGGCACAAGGGGGACAGGCTCACATTCACAACAGGGGCTGCTCACTGTCCTCGTCCCTCCCCTGCTTCGTTCAGGCCTTTGGGGGTGCAGTCAAATGCCTCCTCCTTGCTGAGGCCTTCTGAGACAATTCTACACCAGGGTGGCCTTTGTTTTCCAAAACCCTTCTTGGCTTTATCTGGAAACTAGTATCTTCTTTCTTTGGCTCTGGTCTCCAGTTGGATGTGCGTGTTCATACTTCTTGACCTCAGTATGGAATACTGAACTGGCTACCGTCTTAGCCTGTCCTCTTATTATTTCATGGGTTATGCTGCTTGGCTTTCCAATTGAGACTGTCATAAAATTGAAAGAACAAAGCAAAGTAAGATTATCTATCAAATAAGGGATGAGTGAGGTGGACGAGAAAGACTCTGGGCTGTTTGGTTTTAGAGGGCTAGGGGAAGAGACAAATGTTTACTGATGACAAAATTTGGCATCAATTAAAAGCGCTAACCGAGGTCAATGAAACGAGTTGGTTCTGGGAGACTTCCAGGAGGTAGCAGGCATTGATTTTGACCTGTGAGGATGGAGAGGCTGTAGATGGGGAGAAAGGACCAGGAGGACACTGCAGGCAGGAGGTCCTGCGTGAGCAAAAACCCAGAGGTGGGCGCTAGCGAGAAGCCTGTTATCAGGGTGGGACCCGCACGCACTTGGGCTATGGCTAATATCTGTGTTCTTTTTCTTCACCCAGAACATCACAAGTCCTCAGAGCCAGAGTCCAGACTGAAAGCTGTGCTTTGCACTCAAGTTCCCTTAAACTATCGGAACATCGGCAGCTTTAGCCAGGAAACCCTGAAGATGCTCCATGATGTCCCAGTTCAGTGCCTCACCAACATAACGGTGTCCACCAGCATGGGCTTATTGAGACAGCGAATGCACAAGACGTCTTCCATAAAGCTGGAGGCAGAGGCCATGGCGGGGAAAGAGCACCGGACTGGGAGTTAGGAGACCAGGACTCCACTTGCCGATCTGCCCCAAACTTGCCGCTACACCCTGTACATGTCCCAGGTCCCCTCTCCTTTCCAGACCTTGGATTCTGGGCTGGACTAGTGACCGATCAGATCCTTTCTGGCTCTGTTATGCTGACATATCTCTTTAGAGGCAGTAAGTGCCCTCACTCTATGGCTAAATACATCCACCCTATGAGCTGGAGGCAGTCTTTAAGTACTGACCAAATGAATGAATGGATGGATGAATGAGTGAATGAATGAATGAATGATTGAATGAAAGAATGAATGAATGAGGGGGGCTCCCGAGATCCAGGCAATTCTGCCAGCCATTCCCTTGGAGAGCTTGGTCTCCAACTGGAATTGTGCAACCAGTTGTTCCAGCTCTAAATTGGGAGTCAGGGAAGAAATGGGGGAGCTACCTCAACAGGCATTGGTCCAAAACACTGAACAGGAGTCAAGGCTTTTGCATTCTTGGGCTAACCCTAGTGTCTACTGCTGACTTCTGTGCCCCCCCCCCCTTTAATCATGTCTTTTCTTGATCCACCAGGGCTAAAAACATGCCCACATCATGTAAAAGGCCTGCCCATACTTTTACAGATGCTAGCTTTAAATGTCTTCATTTTAAAAATAGTTTTTTTTTTAAATCTCTCACCAGAACATTCACATGCACGTAACAGATGTGCATCTGTGTGTAACACATAATTTATTCAGTTGACCAATAGTGCTTAATACCATATGGATTTGTAAACCCTCCCAGGATCTCTGCAGTCTCCAGATATGGAAGACCTATAGACTGGGGACAACTGGTCTCTCAGAACCCTTCCAACCTTTTATCCTATAATTCTATGACCAGAGAAATGAAGCTGATGCCTTGCATCTCTCCCACCTCATAGGAGTTTGCCAGAAGCCAGTAAGAAGAACGTGAAGAGTTCTGAAACCACATAGTTCTGTGTCTACATATGTTGTTATTCTTATTATAGCTACAGTCTCAGTAGTTTTCAGGAAATGGGGAAGGGCTTTGAGCTGGATTGCCATGGACGGTTGCGTGAGTGTGCACTGCTCAAGACCACCATACCCCAGGAAGTGCTCTTCACTTCCAAGATATTCTGGATTGAAAGATTTATGATGATGATTTTCTAGCAGAGGGCAGTAAAGTGTCTTGAGAAAGGGGCTCCTTTTTTGTTTTATGCACAAGGGTGAGGTTTTGTCTTCTACACGACTGAAGAGTTCCAGCAGCTTGGCTCAGGTGGACAACTTGCCATGTATCCATTATCCGCATGTAGGCCTGACAGGGCTAAGAACATAGCCCTTGGACTCTGCCTGGCGCATGTGACCAAAGGGGAGAGGGTGTTAACACCTGGATGGCAAGTTCATTATTGTAACCCTTGGTGGACACTGTTTTGCTGTGTTGAACTTGTGGTGAGCACCATGGGATGTGGCTGGGGGGTGGGAGGGAAGCCAAGGGCAGAGAGTCCCTAGGCACTTAGATCGGACTGGCCTCATACATGAGGCAAAGTTTTAGATTTTGAACATAATTTAGTGTTATTTCTGCTTCTAAGAAGTAGGGGAGAGGGGAGCTATTTATGGATTTATTTTAAGCAGTGTTCAGAAACACTTCACGCCAAAATGTGAAGGGTCAGAATCATGAGGGTCAGGAACCTTCTGTACATAGCTTACTTGGAATGATGTTCTTCAATTGTATGAGTATTTGGTATGAGTTCCCGATGCTGGCATCTGAATATTGTTTTTGTACTGTGTTATTTGAGCAAATAAACTCGCCTTGGATTATTCACTGTGGGGGCCTGATGGGACTGCCTGCCACATCTAAGCCAGTCTGTGGGGGTCTTTGTCCCTGCTGGGGGGCCTTGTCTGGATACTAGACAGTAAAAAAACTGTCCTGGGATGAGCATTAGGTGACCTGGGTTTTAGTCCAGCCACCTATAGGCTGATGACCTTGGAGATAAGACACTTCCCCTCTGGACTGGACATTCTACAGTTCCATGACTGTTTGGGTGACAGTGAATTATACGGTCAGGAAAATCTGATGCTACACCATCTGTCTTATTAATCCCTAAACATTGGTGCCCAAACTCTGTCACTCAGAACCTGGATAAAAATGAACAGAATACAGTGCCTGGTTTTTGGTCCAGAAAATGTGGGCTCCATTGAAAGGCATTTTTAGGCCTCCTTGCCCCTGTCTCAGAAAACACGTGAGTCCTTTCAGCGGCTGCCTGGGGAGAAGAACTTTTACCCATGGCTGGTCTTCTGTTGTGAGGGGCAGCTTCCTGCTGTGAGGAGGGCAGGAGAGGGCAGCATAACTGTCCTCATCTCACAGAGGAGGAAGCTGGGGCTGGGAGCAATCAAGGCCACACAGCCAGCTGCAGAGAGAACCAGCCCAGGACACTGTTCCGGGAAGCCCTGTTTTAGTGTCTATTGTCTAATCCATGAGTTCATTTATTCAACCATCATTTGTTGAGCACTTACTATGTGCCAGGTCTGAGGCTAGCTCTATGGAAAACACAGATGCAGAAGACACATACCCTCACCCTGGGTATGGGAACTTTGTGCCAAGAGGAATCCAGGGCAGTGGGATGCCACGTGAGGGTGGGGCTCCCTCAAGTCACAGCATGGAGGCTTCAAGATCTGTGAGGGGCAGAGGAGACCCTGCTGCTTTGAAAGGCTTTTGAAAGGGGGACAAGTGACATTAGGATGTAACGAACCTAATTCCAGGCTGGGTGGATGAGTCAGAGGTAATGGGGTTGGTAGAGACCTGGCTGAGCTCAGGTGGTTGGCTGGGTTAGGGGAGGGCTGTGCTATAGGTGCCAGAGATGCTCATTTGGAAGACCAGGGAGTATTCCAGCTTTGGCTTTGGCACCAGTGATACCTCCCAATTTCAAAGCACAGTGACTAGCACATCAAAAGCAATTCATTCATTGTAAGAAATAGTATTGTTAAAATGGCCATGCTACCCAAGGCAATCTATAGATTTAATGCGATCCCTGTCAAATTACCCATGGCATTTTTTTTCACAGAACTAGAACAAATTATCCTAAAATTTATATGAAACACAATAGACCCAGAATTGCCAAAGCAATCTTGAGGAAAAAGAACAAAGCTGGAGCCATAACCCTCCCAGACCTCAGACAATACCACAAAGCTACAGTAATCAAAAGAGTGTGGTACTAGTACAAAAACAGACAAATGGACCAATGGAACAGAATAGAGAGCCCAGAAATAAGTCCACACATCTACAGTCAATTATCTTTGACAAACGAAGCAAGAATATACAATGGAGGGGTTCCTGCTGTGGCTCAGCAGTAATGAACCCAACTAGTGTCCATAAGGATGTGGGTTTGATCCCTGGCCTTACTCAGTAGGTTAAGGATCTGGTGTTGCTGTGAGCTGTGGTGTATGCCACAGATGCAGCTCAGATCCCACATTGCTGTGGCTGTGGTATAGGCCAACAGCTGCAGCTCAGATTCTACCTGTAGCCTGGGAACTTCCATATACTAAGGGTTTGGCCCTAAAAATTAAAAAAAAAAAAATGGAGAAAAGATAGTCTTTTTGGCAAGTGATGTTGGGAAAGCTGGAAAGCTGCATGTAAGTCAATGAAATTAGAACACTCCCTCACACCCTACACCAAAATAAACTCAAAATGGAGTTCTCAGCAGCTTAAGTGTTCGGGGCTTCACTGCTGTGGTGTAGGTTTGATGTCTGGCCTGGGAACTTATGCATGCTGTGGGCACAGCCAAAACAAACAAACAAAGCAAAAACAAAAAAATTCAAAACTAAAATAGCTTAGAGAAAGGCCTGGGGTGAGGGGAGGGCGGCTGAGAGCATCGGGGAGAAGGCTCGGCCTCCCAGTAGTCAGGTTCTCTCTCATCCCAGCTCAAGTGTTCTCTCTTGGCTCACAGCTGCCTAGAAAAAGGACACGGGTCATCATTTCTATTTTTTCCCCTCCCTTCTTTTCTTCCTTCCTTCTTCTTTTTTTTTTTCCCTTCTTTTTTAGGGCTACACCTGTGGCATGTGCAAATTGCCAGGCTATGGGTAGAATCTGAGCTGCATCTATGACCTTCACCACAGCTCACAGCAAGGCCAGGGATCAAACCTGCATCCTCATGGACACTACGTAGGGTCCTTAACCCCCTGGGCCACAGTGGGAACTCTAGGTCATCATTTCTAAGTCCTGCATCAAGGACTTCCAACCTCCCTTCCACTGAGAACATTCCTCACAGCTTGATACACCTGGGGCATCCTGAGCAAGCGGCCAGGATGATGTGTAGAAACTGGAAATCTCAATTTATACCAAAACCCAGTTTGAGGGTTCACTTTATTATACAGGGGTATGGAGTTCCTGTCGTGGCACAGTGGAAGTGAATCTAACTAGGAACCACGAGGTTGCAGGTTCGATCTCTGGCCTCATTCAGTGGGTTAAGGATCCAGCATTTGCCATGAGCTGCGTTGCCGTGAGCTGTGATGTAGGTCACAGACGCAGCTCAGATCCCGAGTTGCTGTGGCTGTGGCCTAGGCCTGTAAACCCCTAGCCTGGGAATCTCCATATGCCATGGGTGTGGCCCTAAAAAGCAGAAAAAAAAAAAATGTATACATATATACAGGGGTCTTTTTGCCAAGGAAGAATTCCATTTGCAGAGCAAGGGTTGATAAAAAAAAGTGTTTAGAACATAATTTGAGTTACAAAAGTCCATTTGCTGTTTGATTTTACAGGAAAGGGGAAGAGGTAGAGTGACCTCCAGCATGCTAAGTACAGTTGTGCAGATCGTGTCCTGTATAAGGGTAGAAAGCCAGCAGAAAAGGGTAGGCGTGTCATAGACATTCTTAGGTCATGTGTTATTTGTATAGTTTTCTATATGTTATTTATACATTCTGTAGCTTTGTATGTCATTCATAGAGTTTTCTAGCAGTCGGCAGTTCAAATGAAATCAGTGTGTTATGACAATCTTCGGGCAGCTGGCTGTCAAGTTCTTGAGGAAGGGGTGCTGTTTTCTTAGTGTACAAGGCATTAAATGGGTGAGTGTTGGCCTTGACTGTGACAAGGAAGAGGCAGGTGGGAGTAGAAAGGAAGCTAGGTAGACGGGGCTCAGGGGTCATCACAGTATCATGGGACAGGCAGGCAGTGTCTGGCCTCCAGTGGCACCCTGGGGAGTTCCACCCCTCAGGGCAGCTGTATTCCTAGATCTGGCTGGGATGAGGCCTCTAAGTGACTCAGATTGTCTCGGAGATGGAAAGGCAAGAGAAGTCGAGTGGACAGGGAGTAGACCTGGATGTGAGAATTCGAGGAAGCACATTTGAGGGGAAATGGGATGAACAGTGGGGAACTGAAAGTTCTGATTTCCAAGCCCTTCTGCATCTGCTGTGTGACCCTGGGCAAGTCTCTGAGAAACTATAGGAAGACAATGGAAGAATCTACCTCAGAGAAATGCTAGAATGTGAGCTTGCACATTATTGGAAAATTTTCAAATCTGTGTGTCATTCTGTTGTGTAAATCCTGTGATGACTCCCCAGCACCACAGGCAAAATCCAGCCTTATCAGCATGGCACCCAAGCCAGCCTGACCTACCCCCGCCATGTCCAAGTGCACCTCCAGGGCTCTCTCTGCCCAGACTGGAAGAACTAGAGTAGGCCTGTGACTTCTTACTCTCACTCCAGTGCCCCTTCTACCCTGGGAGGCTGTACCTCCGAGTGACAGATGATCTGGGTTCATGGCACAGCCATCTACCAAGTGAGTGACTTTGAGCATGTTACCTAACCTCTCTGTGCCACAGTGCCTGGGAACATAATAACTACTACACAAGGTTTATCTACTAGATTAAGTCCTCCTTTGAATAGGAGGAGATTCCACAGTAACTCAAAGGAGGGGCTCTCTAATGGTGGGAATTTGGGAAGTCTGAAAGACAGCAGCCGTTGGGAGGGTGTGGGTGGCAGTCAGCAAGATGGACCTCCTCCTTTTCCACTTGTAGTCAGACTATTGACTCCTGTCAGCAGTCTCTTTTTCTTTTTCTTTTGTCTTTTTGTCTTTTTAGGGCTGCACCTGCGGTATATGGAGGTTCCCAGGCTAGGGGTCCAATCGGAGCTGTAGCCACTGGCCTATGTCACAGCAACTGGGGATCCGAGCCGCGTCTGTGACCTACACTGCAGCTCATGGCAACGCCGAATCCTTAACCCAGTTAGTGAGGCCAGGGATGGAACCCGCAACCTCTTGGTTCCTAGTCGGATTGGTTTCCGCTGCGCCATGACAGGAACTCCTCTTTTTCTTTTTACGGCTGCACCTGTGGCATATGGAAGTTCCCAGGCCAGGGGCCGGCCTGCACCACAGCCACAGCAACACCAGATCCAAGCTGCATCTGTGATCTATGCTGCAGTTTGATGCATCGACAGATCCTCAACCCACTAAACGAAGCCAGGGACTGAATCCACATCCCCATAGACAAAACACTGCATCCTTAACGCACTGAGCCACAACAGGAACTCCCCATAGGTAGTCTCTTGATTTCTCAATCTGTCTTTCTGCCTTGAGGCCAGCACACAACCTAAGTCAGATGGCCACTGAACTCTTACTAGAGGAGGGATGTGCCATGGGTAGCAGAGGAAAGCTAGGCTGATGCATGTATCTAGCGAGGTCCCAGGAGAAGAGCTTATCTGGCATGACTGCTGGTCCTGGAATACAAAGGGACAGGGGAAGACTGGACCCTAACCTCTCCCCTAAGCAGAGCTCCCTCCCAGCCCAGGCAGACCTATGAAATTCACCGAGATCTTGGGGGAGGGGGTTGTTACACAGCATTTCCATAGTAGCAATAACTAACACAATCCACACGAGTACATGGATTTGAACATCTGATTTAAAACACATACACACTAATTCAGGGAACATCTACCCTGAGCTTTTTTTTTTTTTTTTTTCCTTTTGGCCACCCTTCGGCATATGGAGTTCCTGGGCCAGGGATCAGATCTGAGCCACAGTTGTGACCTATGCTGCAGCTGTGGCAATGTTGGATCCCTAACACACTGTGCCAGGTCGGGGATCAAACCTTCGTCCCAGTGCTCTAGAGACACCAACAGTCCCTCTGTACCCCAGGGGGAATTCCTGGCTAAAGCAGCTTTTATGTTAGTCTTCCCTTTCTGACGGTAGGGGTTTTTTGTTTGTTTGTTTGTTTGTTTGTTTTGTTTTTCCTTTTTAGGGTCACACCTGTGGCATATAGAAGTTTCCAGGCTAGGGGTTGAATCCGTCACCCACTGATCAAGGCCAGGGAATTGAACCCGTGTCTTCACGGATACTAGGTGGGTTCTTTACTGCTGAGCTACAACAGGAACTCCAATACAGGGATTTTTTAAACCAATAAAGGCTTGAAGTAAATTAAATAGAAGGATCTATTCCATTCAGAGGATACTTTGGTAATTCAGTGAAATAATTGCAGATGATACACAGCTTGTTTTTTGAATTTTGAATCAGCTGGCATTTTGAATCTTCAAATGTGTATGTATGCATGTGACATTCTCTATTCTGTTCTGTTCTATTCTATTCTTTTTTAAATGATTTTTATTTTTACCATTATAGTTGGTTTACAGTGTTCTGTCAATTTCTACTGTGTAGCAAAGTGACCCAGTCACACATACATATACATTTTCTCACATTATCCACCATGTTCCATCAAAAATGACTAGATATGGTTCCCTGTGCTATACAGCAGCATCTCATTGCTTATCCACTTGTTCTATTCTATTCTATTCCATTCTATTTTATTTTATTTTAATTTGCCATGCCATGGCATATGGAATTTCTCAGGCCAGGGATCAAACCCACACCACAGCAGTGACAATGCTGGATCCTTAACCCACTGTGGCACTAGAAAATCTCTGCTGTGCCTTTAAGAACAATGTTTGTTACAGGACTTCCTGTTGTGGCGTGGTAGAAACTAATGACTAGGAACCATGAGGTTTCGGGTTCGATCCCTGGCCTCGCTCAGTGGGTTAAGGATCTGGCATCACCGTGAACTGTGGTGTAGGTTGCAGACACAGCTCGGATCTGGTGTTGCTGTGGCTGTGGCTGTGGCTGGCAGCTGTAGCTCCAATTTGACCCCTATCCTGGGAACCTCCATATGCCATGCGTGCAGCCCTAAAAAAAAGGGGGGGAGGGGGAGAGAAGGGGGCTGACAGGGAGTTTGGGGTTGGTGGAAGCAGATTTATATTTACAACAGGTGGGTGATGGGGTCCTGCTGTACAGCACAGGGAACTGTATCCAGTCTCTTGGGTAAGACGGAAAATGGAAAAAAAAAAAGAATATGTGTGTATGGGTGGCTGGGTTACTTTGCTGTACAGTGGAAATTGAAGGAACATTATAAATCAACTATACATTAATAAAAAATTTTTTTAAATAAAAACAATGTTACAGTTTAGTAAGAAAAAAATTAAGACGTTATGTGGCTCACAGTTTGGCAAATTAGTTGGTTTTACTCTTGTCTTTGGTCTAAAGTTCAATTTGGGGGTAAACCTTTGAATGTTGGGGACTGAGTTAAATTCATCTTTGATATCCTCACAGCCCAGAAGAGTGCTTGGCACTTAGTACGTGCTCATAAAGGTTGACTGGCTAAATCAATGACAATCTAATACAGTCGAAAGGTGTAAGACGCAGGCCTACACTGATCAGAGCTTTTAGCTGGAGGTTGGTGACAATTCAGAGCTCTCCATGTTGAGTCAACGTGGGCACCCACCTATACAGGCTTTTTTTTTTTTTTTTTTGGTCTTTTTGTCTTTTTGCCATTTCTAGGGCCGCTCCTGCGGCATATGGAGGTTCCCAGGCTAGGGGTCTAATCAGAGCTGTAGCCGCCGGCCTACGCCAGAACCACAGCAACGTGGGATCCGAGCCGCGTCTGCAACCTACACCACAGCTCATGGCAACGCCGGGTCCTTAACCCACTGAGCAAGGCCAGGGATGGAACCTGCAACCTCATGGTTCCTAGTCAGATTCATTAACCACTGCGCCACGACGGGAACTCCAGGCTGGTTTTTACGTAAAGTTTTACTCAGAAGCTGAGAGGTGGCATGTTAACCTCTGAGAGTTAAAGAACCATAATATCTCCTGCTTATTGAGTGCTGTACACTCTGGCGCTCTGGGAAGCAATATACAAGGCTGACCTTGTTAAACCCTCACAAGAGCCTTATGAGTTGGTCTCGGCCCTATTTTACAGATCAGGAAACAGAGGTGCAGAACGACCAAGTGTCCTCAGCTCACTCGCCGGGTGAGACTGCGGCAGAGCAGGGATTTTAGGTTGGGTGCATCCGACAGCAAAACCCACCCAGCTCCTCGTTCCCATCCTTACTGACCGCCCCCCCCCCCGCCCCCCGCAACGCCCACCCTCCATAAACTTCCTGCAGACCATTCCCCAAACTGCTCTTCCCCATGGAATTAGGAAACTTCAGTCATGGTCACTGCACTTTGCTGCCTGGTTTCTGGGATTGTGGATGTCCTGGGAAGACTTTTCTGGTGCCACTTGCCTTTTGTTTGTTTCTCTTGAACACCTTGTTCGCACAATGGGAGTCTTCAGCTGGGCTCTCCCTGGGCAAAGAGATGAAGTAACGGTGGTTCGTGACCTGTCCTGTGTCCGCCACCATCCGAGCCCTGCCCCAACCCCAGCCCAGAAAGTAGACAGACACACCAATGCCAGGGTTCTCAACCCTGGCTGAACATTAGCGCTCCCCAGAGGACTTTGGTTTTGTAATCAATGAATAGTTATCTAAGTAACTTTACGCCAACAAGTGAAATGAAACACAATGAAACTTTTCTACACTTATATGTCAATGCAATGAAGTTTAAACCACCTGAATAAAATGCATAATGTATGATCAAGCACAAAATTATTAAATTTATGCAAACTCTTTCAAAAAGTTTTATAATTAAAAGTACACTTAATGGAAATTCCCTTGTGGCACAGTGCTTTAAGCATCTGGTATTGCTGTAGCTGTGGCTCGGGCTGCAACTGTGGCGTGAGTTCAGTCCCTGGCCTGGGAAGTTCCTCATGCTACCGGTGTGGCCAAAAAAAAAAAAATTATACTTAACAGAAGAAGCAGGGTTTTTTTTTTCTATTTTTCAGCCACACCTGTGGAATATGGAAGTTCCCAGGCCAGGGATCAAATCTGAGCCAGAGCTGTGATCTATGCTGCAGCTGCAGCAAGGTCAGGTCCTTAACCCACTGTGCCACAGTGGTAACTCCCATAAGCAGGTATGTTTTAGTATACATGATGTGATATCAAGTGGGAATAGCAAAAATACAAGTGCCTCAGGCCCTGTTCTCTGCAACTGTGGCCATATGCAAACTCAGTCTCTGCCCAAGCTCTCCCAAGGCAGGGAGGGATGAGGCTAGAGGACAGAAATACCCTTGGCCCACCCTCTGATCTCTTACCGCTGCCTTCCATTGGCTAACCCAACTGGCATCCAGTCAGCAAGGGAGTCTGGTATTGTGGTTCCAAAAAAAAGGGCAGGAGTTCCTGTTGTGGCTCAGTGGGTTAAGAATCTGATTAACATCCATGAAGATGCAGGTTCGGTCCTTGGCCTCTTTCAGTGGGTTAAAGATCCAGTGTTGCCGCAAGCTACAGCATAGGTCACAGATGTGGCTCAGAGCCTGCACTGCTTTGGTTGTGGCATAGGCTAGCAGCTGCAGCAGAACTTCCATATGCCATGGGAAAGGCCGTAAAAAGGCAAAAAAAATTAAAAAAGCAAGACAGCTGGATCTCACCCCCAGTTCATGATTTAGTAAGTCTGTGGTAGAGCCTGGGAATTTCCATTTCTAACAAGGCCTCAGGTGATGCTATTGCTATTGGTTGGAGACCACGCTTTGAGAATCACTGAAGAAATCACTGGGGAAAAACAAAAAACAAAAAATCCAACCAAAAACAAACCCAATACACTGCCCTCTTGTGGTGGCCTGTCCTCATAGCAGGTAGATAGGCAGAGCCTATCTTCACCAATGCACCCTTGGAAGCAAAAGTTCTCAGCCACCATGTTGTTACACACATGCCAGCTGGCTCCAGACACCAGGAAGCTGTAAGAAGCCAGAAGGGTCCATATCCTGGGGTAGTTCTGGGCCCAGTTCCTCCACTGGTAGCTGTGCAGGTGACGCTGAAGGAGCACATCGGGGCAATGTTGGAGGTGTCCCCCCAGCACAAGGCCCCAGGAATGGCCTGGGTGACAGAGATGACTGGGGGGATGGGGTTCCGAGTGGTGATCCAGTCGATTGTACCTGCAGTGATGGTGATCCAGGTGATGGCCCAGGTGTTGAGCTGGGGTCCAAGTGCACAGCTGGGAGTGATCCAGGTGGCAAAAGAGGTGACTCCACAGGCCTCTCCCACGTGGAGTCAGGGGTCTGCACAGGTGGGGACAGAGGTGGAGCATGGTCACCCCTTCCTTCCCTTTCGGGAGCCAGTTGTGTAGATTCTTCCAGACTGGCCTGCTCTGTTTGGAGGCTTGCCTGACTGTGTTCAGGACATTCGTGGCCCAGGGCACGTTCTGTCTGGCAGTACACTTCTACCCGAGGGAAAATCACTCTCTTGGAAGGAGAATTAAGGTAAGCAGCATCTAGGAAAAACAACATGGGGTCACAGGTGGCATTAGTAACCCCTGACATCAGCATGGTGCTTGCAAAAAATGGTTTCCCAAATTATTTTCATAAACAGGATTAGTGCTTTTCAATCTTTTTTTTTCTTTTTAGGGCCACACCTGCAGGATATGGAAGTTCCCAGGCTAAGGGCAAATCAGAGCTATAGCTGCCAGCCTACACCACAGCCAGAGCAATGCCAGATCTGAGCCATGTCTGTGACCTACACCACAGCTCACATCAATGCGGGATCCCTAACCCACTGAGCAAGGCTGGGATTGAACCTGCATCCTCATGGATACTAGCCAGATTCGTAACCCGCTGAGCCACAATGAGAACTCCCTCCATGGCTTTCCTTTACTTACTTGAATTTATAGTGAATATTTGATTGTGTATTGATCCACTCATTCAGTGGATACTTATTGAACCCAGCGTTATACCAGGCACTGAGGAGGTAGGGGAGACAAAAATAGGGGTGATGGTTCCTGGCCTCTTGGAGCTTACAATCGAGCACGGGGGCAGGCACTGATCATCCAAATGACTTCAAGTTTTAACCAAGAAAAGTGCTAGGAAGAGAGGAACACGGTGCTAGGAGAGAGGGAAGCAGGAAGGACTTCACGGGAGGGCTTCTCAGAGGGAGTGACACGTGAGCTGAGATGTGAAGGGGGAGAGGTCCCTGGGCGGTCAGGGTGGGCTAGGGAGGAGCATTCCAGACAGGGGAACAGCCCAAAAGAAGGCAACAGGTTCTGGGGAGCGTCTCTGAAAGGTAAGTGTGGGTGGAAAAGGCGTGGAGATGCTTGCGGCGGGAGATGGGGCTGGGGAAGCCGCCGGCACCAGACCACCCAAGGGCTTGTTGGCGGGATCTAGGATCCTAGGTTTTCTCTTTTTACAAATTTTTTTTTTTTCTTTTTTGGCCACCCCTCAGCATATCAAGTTTCCAGGCCAGGGATCAGATCTGAGACACAGGTGCAACCTAAGCTGCACCTGTGGCAATGCTGGATCCTTAACCCACTGTGCCAGGCTGGAGATCAAACCTGTGTCCTGGCACTCTCAAGATGCCGATTCCATTGCGCCTCAGTGGGAACTCCTCTTTTTAAAAAATTTTTATTAAGTATAATTGATTTAGCAGTTCCCGTTGTGGCGCAGCAGAAATGACTCCAACTAGGAACCATGAGGTTGTAGGTTTGATCCTTGGCCTTGCTCAGTGGGTTAAAGATCCGGCATTGCTGTGAGCTGTGGTGTAGGTCGCAGATGCGGCTTGGATCTGGAGTTGCTGTGGCTGTGACATAGGCCAGCAGCTGTAGCTCCGACTCAACCCTTAGCCTGAAACCTCCATATGCCATGGGTGCAGCCCTAAAAAGCAAAACAAATAAAAATTAAATATAGTTGATTTACAGTGTTGTATCAATTTCTGCTGTACAGCAAAGTGACCCAGTCATATACATTCTTTTTCTCATACTATCTTCCATCATGATCTACCCCAAGAGATTGGAAATAGTTCCCTGTGCTGCAGAGTAGGACCTCATTGCTTACCCATCCTAAATGTGACAGTTTGCATCTGCCAACCCCAAAGAACCCTTGGCTTTCATGGGGCCCCTGACGACCTATGAGCTGGCGGGGGTGGGTAATGCGCTGTCTCTGGTTGTGACAAGATCACTGTGGCTGCTGTGCAGAGATTCCCTGAGAAAAGCAAGGGGGGACCCAGGGGGCCCTGTCAGGGTGCTGCGGATAGTTGTGTGGAGCGGGCACCTGAAAGGAGATCGAGAGCAGCAGAGGATTCTGTTTAGGAGGTAAAATCAATGAGAATCGGTGATGGATCGGCTGGAGGGTGAGGGGAGGGCCGTGGTTCACACAGCCGGATGGATGACGGTGCTGCTGGCTGAGCATGTGACCAGGGAGGGGTGGGTCTGGGAGGGCACAGGTCATGAATTTGTTTGGGGACATGTTGAGTTTAGGGGACGTTTGAGATGCCCAAGAAGAGATGACAAGTGGGCAGCTGGGCATGTGGGTTTGGATCTCGGAGAAGAGAAGAGGGTTGGAGATATGTCTGGGAGCCCCATCCATGGATGGTAACAGAAGCCGTGACAGTCCTGGGGAGGAAAAGATTGTCCACTATCTTGATCGTGGTACTGGTTTGACAACTCTGTGTGGGTGTGTGTGTGTGTGTGTGAGAGAGAGAGAGAGAGAGAGAGAGAGAGAGAGAAGGAAGGAGGAAGGCACTATGCCCAGGCATGCCTAACACGGGATGGGTATTTCAGACATGGCACTCCCTGAGCTCCAAACTCACTCACTGCCCAAGCCCACGAGTCTGTGTGAGGATGTGGATTTTCAAGGATGCCGGCAAGTAGTGCCCTTCCCTTTGGCAGAAGGCTGCTGCCAAGGGAGGCCAAGGGTGGGGATGGAGGCTCACCTGGCGACAGGAATAATCAGG
Organism: Phacochoerus africanus; assembly: GCF_016906955.1. Taxonomy (NCBI): domain Eukaryota; kingdom Metazoa; phylum Chordata; class Mammalia; order Artiodactyla; family Suidae; genus Phacochoerus; species Phacochoerus africanus. Next base: position 33,241,747 of record NC_062552.1, on the reverse strand, counting down.
TGGATGTGAGTCCTCAGGAGGGAGGAGAAAGAGGATGCCAGGAGTTCCCGTCATGGCGTGGCGGGAATCCGACTAGGAACCATGAGATTGTGGGTTCGATCCCTGGCCTCGCTCAGTGGGTTGAGGATCTGGCAATGCCAGAGCTGTGGTGTAGGTCACAGACACGGCTTGGATCTGGCTTGCTGTGGCTGTGGCATAGGCCTGCAGCAACAGCTCCAAATAGACCCCTAGCCTGGGAACTCCCATATGTTGCAGGTGCGGCCCTAAAAGGACAAAAAAAAAAAAAAGAAAAGAAAAGAAAAGAAAGACAATGCCAGACTGTGAGCTAAGGAGCTGAAGGTCACAACTTGCAGGTACAGCTTCCTGCCGGAGCCGACCCCCCATTCAGAGAGCAGGCAGGAGGCTGGAGCCCACTTCCATTGTCTGTTCCCAGATGCTAGGTGGAGATTAAGAGTGTAGCTCTAGGGAGCTCCTGTTGTGGCTCAGCGGGTTAAGAACCCGACTAGTATCCTAGTCGGATGCTGGTTCAATACCTGGCCTAGCTCAGTGCGTTAAGGATCAGGTGTTGCTGCTGTGGCATAAGTTGCAGATGCGGCTCAGATTCTGAGTTGGGGTGGCTGTGGCTCCGATTTGACCCCTAGCCCAGGAACTTCCATATGCCACAGGTGCGGTCCTAAAAAGAAAAAGAGAAACAAAAAAGAGTGTAACTCTGGGCACCAACCACAGTATCTCAGGAATATGTCTGTATCTCCTGCTCTCATCTGGTGCTGGGAGAAAGCTCCAGCCCCACCAAACCCCAGAGGATTTAGGTGCTGGAGCTGAAATTTGCACTGAGAAACCCATGCACATGCTGGCAAACCACAAGAGGAAGCAAAAACAGGTGGTAGCCAGCACAAGACATCGTGTCCCTTTGTGAGTTGTGTCTGTTCCCACTTAGAGTGATCCCAGGGCCCTCAGGAAAAACTGCCATCCTCCTTAGGTGGCCCCAATGCAGAAGTGGAGGCCTGGGTTTAAGACCATCATCCACACCTGTGAAAACGTCCACACCAGCGAAGGTGGAAAGCGGCAGGGTGAGAGGGCACCAGCTCTTCCCAGAGGGTGGAAGAAGGAGCTACTGAGAAGCAGGGGAGACTAGAGATGCTTAACAACCCACTTTATAACTCTGCCTGGGGCTTGCCCTGGGAAGAGGAGGAAGGGAAATTCTAGGGGAGAGACAGGTATGGAGGCAGCCAGGTAGCCAGGCTGAAATCTGAGGTGGAAAAGGGTTTCCTGGGATGTCTGCTCCAAGATCCAAGAACCAAATCAGGGAACCCCTCAGCCCCAGGTCCTCCATATACACTATTCCTGAGGAAAGAATACAGAGCACCCCAGCTGGTGGTGGGAAGAACCCAGGCCCTCGCCAGACCTTCCTACTCCCGAGGCTGTGTGGGCGACACCTCATCTCCACCACCAGCTGCATCCTCCAGGTTGTCCTCCTTTGGGGGACCTGGAGCTCAGCTTCACAGCTGTCACCTGAACACACGTGGAGGATGGGGGAGCTGTCAGAGGACAGTCCAGTTTAGGAGGAGTCTGTCCTGCAGAGAGGGAAAGGGAGGGGCCTGTCCCCAAGGTCAGAGGAGGCAGTGGACCGGATTGACGACGGCGAGGAATAAAACCCGGAGGTAGGGGCCACCATCAGCCCCTTGTACAGATGAGAAAACTGAGGCCCTAGGAGATGAATTACTCGCTTAAGGTCACACAGTCGGTGTGTCAAGAACCAAGATATACACCCCCATTTTTTTTCTTTTATGGCTGCCCCCGGGGCATACAGAGCTCCTGGGCCAGGGATCAGATCCAAGACGCAGTTGCAATTTAAGCTACAGCTGCAGCAATGCTGGATCCTTAACCCACTGTGCTAGGCTGGGGATCGAACTTGCGTCCCAGCCCTCCCAAGATGCTGCTGATCCTGTTGCAACACAGTGGGAACTCCTACACCCTTTTTAACAGATTAGGAGCCAAGACTCAGAGAGGGAGATTGGTTTCCTGGAGGTCGTATAGCTGGGGGATGCTTCCAGAGGCCCCATTCTCTCCATTCCCTGCAATAGCTATGTATTTCCTAAACACAGTTTTCACTTTTTTTTTTTTTTGGTGGCACCCACAGCATGTGGAAGTTTGTAGACCAGGAATCAAACCCGTGCCACAGGTATATCCCCACAGGTATGCTCCCCACCCCCCTTGTGCGGATAATGAACTCAGGAGAAAGTAGAGTCCTTACAAGGGGAGCTTGGGAAAGCAGGAAGCAATTTTGTATAAAAAAAAGTACAAATATCCTAGGAAAAAAACTCATTCAACTGTTTAATCTCACTCCTAAAATATATATATTTTTAAACTACATCCACAAAAATTCACCACAGCACTGTTTATAATAGTGAACATTTGGAAACTCGAAGGAATGATCAAAGTATTCTGCACAACCATGATGGAATATTAGACAGCTGCCAAAAAAGCCAGTTACAGAGTTCCCTGGTGGCTCAATATGTTAGGAACTGGCATTGTCAATGCTGTGGCTCAGGTCACTGCTTTGGTATAGGTTCGATCCCTGGCCCAGGAACTTCTACATGCCTTGGACTCAGCGCCACCCCCCCTGCAAAAAGCCATATGGCAACATGGAAGAAAAAATTTATAATAATTAGGTAAACACACTTTGATCCAGGAATCCCTTTTTCTGTAAATATGCTCTGTGAAATTAATTTGGTTTTGGTTTTGTTTTGTTTTGTTTTTTTTGGCAATGCCCTCAGCATGAGGAAGTTCTGGGGTTGAAGTCGTGCTATAGCAGTAACCACAGCCATAGTGGTGACAGTGCTGGATCCTTAACCCACTGAGCCACCAGGGAACTCCTATGGAATTAATCAAATACAGAAAAGTGTTTTTTCATTTTTTTCATTTTTCATTTCTTTTTTCATTTTCATGTAACAGGGATGTCTGCATGGCCTTCACAGAGTTAGAGTGTGTAACTGGAATCTTCCTTGCACCCAGATGATACACAGAGGACACACAGGGGTGGGACCATGCTTTCCAAACCAACATAGGGCCAGGGATCTTCTCTCCTGTTTATGAGACTCAAAGTCTCATGCAAAAATGAACTAGTCACATCTAGTTCTACATTAACAATAGTCTTCTACTGGAAAGAGAATAAAATGGAAGAGAGTATAGTGACATGAAAATGGAATTCTCCAGGGAGATATAGCTATGTATTTCCTAAACATAGTTTTCACTTTTTTTTTTTTGGCGGCACTTACAGCACGTGGAAGTTTGTAGACCAGGAATCAAACCTGTGCCACAGGTATATCCAGAGCCACAGTAGTGATAACAGGTCTTTAGCTCATGGAGCCACCAGGGAACTCCATGAATTTCTTAAACATAGTTTTTATTTTTATCTATTTTTTCTTTTTAGGGCTACGCCTGCAGCATATGGATGTTCCCGTGTTAGAGGTTGAACTGGAGCTGCAGCTGCTGGCCTACGCCACAGCCACAGCAATACTGGATCCAAGCCGCATCTGCGACCTATGCAGCAGCTTGGATCCTTAACCCACTGATTGGTATGAAACCTGCATCCTCATGGATACCAGACAGGTTCTTAAGCCACTGAGCCACAACAGGAACTCCTTAAACATAGGTTTTAAAGACATAAACTTGTACAAAAGGCCTAGACACTGTCACGTCAATAACCAAGGCCCCTTTTCCATAGAGACCCTAATTTCTGGCCCCAGTGGCCTGTCCTGGACAAAGAAGGCTGTCAGGTCCCTGCACCCCTTGCTGGCTTTCCTGGGTAAAGGGCACCCCCAGTTCTCAGACTGGGAGAAATGCTCCTCTGCTCAATCCTTCTTCCTCCCCTCTTTGCCCCACCTCCTTCTCTTCCTCTGGGGCTCCACATGGTACTTACTCAGACGCCTCAAGTACAAAACGACATCGTCATATCCTCGGTAGTAATAATCGTGCAGGATCTGCAAAGTGGAGCACCAGGAAGATGAGCAAGCCTGCGGCAACAGAGAGACCCAAGGTCCCCTCACCCAGAGCAGCTGCTTTCCAAAACGTGCCCATCCGGTGTCCCATCCCTCACTATCTGCTAGGAAGTGGGGAGCTGTGCCTGGTCACGGGCGCATGTGTGCTGCACTCAGGTGTTAAACCATTCACGGCTGATCGTCAGCTTCCCCCGGGGGGGAGAGGGTGGGATGTTTACAGTAGGACCACAGAAGGTCTGTTTGGACTGGATGCAGGGCAGAATTTGGAGACTGGGTTCAAATCCCAGTGCTGCCACTTACTGGCTGGGTCACTGTGTGAATGTAACCTCCCACAGCCTCAGTTTCTTCACTTATAAAATGGGAATAATGGGAGTTCCCGTTGTGGCTCAGCAGAAACGAACCCAACTAGCATCCACGAAGAGGTCACAGGTTCGATTCCTGGCCCCGCTCAGTGGGTTAAGGATCTGGCATTGCCGTGAGCTGTGGCGCAGGTGGCAGACATGGCTTGGATCCCACATTGCTATGGCTGCGGTGCAGGCCAGCAGCTGCAGCTCCAATTTGACCCCTAGCCCAGGAACTTCCATATGCTGAGTGTGGCCCTTAAAAAAAAAAGTAAAATGGGAATAATGATAATATCTATCACAGAGGATCCTGGAGGATTACAAGAGATACTGCCCACAATGCCTTTTCTCTAAAGGGCCAGATAGTAAATATTTCGGGCTTTGCAGGCCATGTATAGTCTCAGTTGCTTCTTCTTCTTTTAAACAATGCTTTAAAAATAACCCATTCTTAGCTCCCAGGCTGTATTGGTCCCTGGGCCATCATTTGCTGACCTCACATTGCATGTCAGAATGGGAGAGTTCAGTCAACATTCCTATGGGCGGGACTGACATCATCTCATTTTATGGGAGAGAAAATTGAGGCCGGGAGTACTTCGGGCACTTGTTCAAGGTCACCTATGTGCTCAGCAGCAAGGCCAGGATAAGGCTTTAGAAGGAAGTTTAAGAAATCATTTGAGGAGTTCCCGTCGTGGTGCAGTGGTTAACGAACCCGACTAGGAACCATGAGGTTGCGGGTTCGGTCCCTGCCCTTGCTCAGTGGGTTAACGATCCGGCGTTGCCGTGAGCTGTGGTGTAGGTTGCAGACTCGGCTCGGATCCCGCGTTGCTGTGGCTCTGGCGTAGGCCGGTGGCTACAGCTCCGATTCAACCCCTAGCCTGGGAACCTCCATATGCCGCGGGAGCGGCCCAAGAAATAGCAACAACAACAAAAGACAAAAAAAAAAAAATCATTTGACGGGAGGAGACACAGATGGCCTGAACGGGCCCCATGGCCCCCTCATCCCCCACAGCCCCCGTTAGCCTCCCCGACTCCCCTTGCCCCCCAAGTCACTCCTGTTTCTCACCACCAGGTCTGGGGGGAACAGGGCATGGGTCATCCTGGTGATGTTCTCCAGGGAAAACTGGAAGGAGCAGTTGAATATGCGGAAGTCGTGGAAGATGGCGGGGCAGTCCCGTGGGCAGATGTCCTGCTGCCCGCTGAAGGTGGAGATGGTGATGTTGTCGGTCCAGAAAGAGCAGGGCTGCATGTTTGTGAAGCCCCCATCCATGTACCGCTGTGAGGGCGGAGGGGGTGGGCAGAGTTAGGAATGCTTACCTGGGGTCAGAGGTCCCCTCCCTCACTCAGGGGATTTAGAGATGGGTCCCCTTGATGCAGAGGTCCAGGTGGTGAGCCGTGTCTCCATGCTCTATTCCTGCCCTGTCTCCCCTCTGTCATTGTTTGCTTTTGTTTTGTTTTTAATGGGCATACTGAGGGCACCTGGAGCAGGGATCAAATCCAAGCTGCAGCTGGGACCCACACAGCAGCTGCAGCAACGCAGGGTCTTTTAACCCACTGCACAGGTCAGGGAATCGAACCTGCCGTCTTTTTTTTTTTTTTTTTTCCCCTTTCTTAGGACCGCACTAGCAATATATGGAGGTTCCCAGGCTAGGGGTCAAATCAGAGCTGTAGCTGCCAGCCTACATCACAGCCACAGCAACATAGGATCCGAGTTGCGTCTGAGACCTATACCACAGCTCAAGGCAATGCCGGATCCTCAACCCACTGAATAAGGCCAGGGATCGAACCCGTGTCCTCACGGACACTAGTTGGGTTCTTAACCCACTGAGCCACAACAAGAACCCCCCTTTGCCATCTTAATAGTGCTGAGGCTGGGGCTCCCAGGCCCCTGAGGGAAGAGGGCATCCATACTCTGGACCAAGTAGGAGCAGAAGCCCCTGTCACAGTCAGCCCTCGCGGAGGCCCTCAACAGCTGAGGGCAGGCCTGGGGAATGGAGCCCACCCCATGGCCTTTTGAGAAGGTGTATGTGTGGCGAGTCTGAGCAGGTTGTGAGCTATCCTTCCTCCAAACTGCCCCAGGTCCGAGCCACCTCCCTCTGTTGAGGTCGGACACTCCTGACACCCACCAGATGGCCCCTGACCACCACGTGTCCCCCTTCAAGCCCCTCCCCCTTCGGGGCTTCTATTTCCTCAGCGATGAGCAAAGGACCATGCGAGGAGGCTCGACTCTCTGGGCTGCCTGAGAACTACATGGACAACACGCATCAAGGGGTCCATCTGCTAGCTGATTCTTAATCTCTGGATCTCATTTTCCCTCTATACAGGATGAGGAAGGAGCGGGAGTTAAATCCCACTCAGAGTGTGGTCCGTGCACCAGCAGCACTGCGCCAGCTGAAGCCGGTCAGAGGTGCAGAGTCTCAAACCTGCTGGATTTTCCCACTGGGAAAATCTGGCAAAGCCTGTGAAGCCTTGACTTGCCGGGGCTCAGTAAAGGGTTGGCAGGTCCAGAGAGAAGCCCAACCTAGGCAAGGAAGGCCGTCTTAAAGCCCCAGAAATCCACCTACACTGGGAATTCTGAGTAGGAAAACACAAGGAACTTTTCAACTCTTGGTTTTCCCACTGAATTCTGAGCCTGTCCCTCCCAGATGTGGGTCACAGGGGCTGTGAGGCACCCCTGGGTCCCAGCTCGCCCCCCTCCCACATGGAAGCACTTACCACACCGCGGTAAGTGGGAGGAATGAGGCCGCAGTACACAGGGACAAAGCAACTGCAGTACAGGGCCTGTGGGGGGAGAACAGGGCTGAGATGCCTGAGGCTTGGGGGCTGGGTGGGGAGGGCTCACCCTCAGGCCTCTGGGCCCCACCAGCCTGGCCCCCCTTAAACCCAAGGTGGAGGCACTGCCCTGAGAAGAGGAATCCCAGGTGCAGTCCCTGGCTGAGCCCTTGGTAACCTGCTTGGTCAGCCTGGGCCAGATGTCCGGGTTTTAGAGGGAGAGACTAGCCTCAGGTTTGATTGCAGCACTAAATTTCCATGAATCCAATGGGATCCAGCAACTACTAATGTGTGTCTGGCCTGGGCCTGGAATCAAAGGAGGGTGGGATGACCATCCCTGGGAATGCTCAAAGAGGAGGAGCAAGCAGGAGACAGTTCGTGGGGTGACAGATGCCATGATGAAGGTAAGCATGGGCACTGGGGCCCCAAAGGAGAAGCAGCCAACCCAAGGGCTGCGGGGCAGGCAGGTGATGAAGGAGAACTCCCTGGCAGGGGTGACTGGAGTCTCACCAAGCAGGTGAAGTGGGGTGGGGAGGAGGGGAGAGCATCAGAGGCAGGAGGCGCAGCAGGTGCAAAGGCTCCATGGGTGATTTGCTCTGGTTGGCCTGGGCAAGAGTGGGAGGTGGTGGGAGAGGGCTGGGCAGAGAAAGTCTGGGGGCTGATGAGCCCAGGGACACATGAGGTGACTAGAGGGGGGGCCCATGCCCAGTGTCTGTTCATCCCCAGCTGCCAAGATCACGGCCATGCCAGTGTGGGGAAATGAGGACACAAGGCCTCGTATTCAGAGGAGGGAAGGGGAGTGGAAATGTGGGTGGAGGGTCATGCAGCTCAACCTCTTTGTCCTGCAACAAAACAGGGCATGGAGTTCCTGCTGTAACACAAGGAGATTGGCACCCTCTTGGGAGCGCTCGGACACAGGTTCAATCCGTAGCCAGGCATAGCAGGTTAAGGATCCGGCATTGCTGCAGCTGTGGCTTAGGTCACAGATATGGCTCGGATCTGATCCCTGACCCGGGAACTCCATATGCTGTGGGGCGGCCAAAAAAGGAAAAAAAAAAGAAGAAGAAAAAGAACTTATTTAAAAAAAGAAAGAAGATCTGGCATAGCCACATAACTCTCCCGCAATAATTCATAACTAAAATTTATATAAATGAGCTTAGAATAGTGCCCTGTCAGAGTCCTCTTCCCTACGTGTTAACTCATCTAGTGATAACACATCAAAGGCCAATGAAAGAGGGGGCAGAAGGGAAGCCTTTCCCAAAACCAGGAGTAATTCAGGGAGGACATGCCGCAACCCAGGCCCTAAGGGAGCCACGGTGATACATATGGGCCTCTGAGAAGCAGCAGGATTAGTGCAGAGGGCCAGGCAGAGGCAAAAGGAGGGGTACCAAGGTTGAAGTGTATAATGATGACCAGGTCTGATTTGGTTTTGGCTTTTTTTTTTTTTTTGTCTTTTTAGAGCCATATCTGTGGCATATGGAGGTTTTCAGTCAAATTGGAGCTCAGCTGCTGGCCTACATCACAGCCACAGCAACACCATATCTGCACCTTGTCTGTGACCTACATAGGTCAGGGCAACGCCAGATCCTTAACTCACTGAGCGAGGCCAGGGATCGAACCTGCGACCTCATAGATACTCATCATATTCATTTCCGCTGACCTACGACAGGAACTCCTGTTTTTGGCTTCTCTGTGTCCATCTAGTCTAACAGTGCGCCTGACACAGAGAGATAGATGTCAGAAGGGTGACGAGAGAGAAGAACTACGGAAGCAGAAAATGGAAGGAAGGAAGTGAGGCAGGCAGGTGGACCAAACCAGAGGCCCTGCCGGGAGAAGCAGGACCCGCCTCTCTCCAGCCTCTACTCCCAGGCCCCGCCCCTCACTCCCGGGCCCCGCCCCACCCCTGATCCCGCCCCTATTCCCGGTGCCGCCCCCTTGCCTCGATGAGCTCTTCCTTGGACGTATACTCTGAAACCACCACACTCTCTCCATCCTGGACCCGCGTGAGGGCCACATGGAGCCTTCCCGTGGTGACCTTGTAGGAGTCCTCAGGCAGAACATCGTACAGAAACTGCCTCATCATCCGTACCATCTTACAGGACAGGGACAAGGGCCCCAGGAAGTATTTCTTCACCTCTGCCACAGCCACATTGAGGACTCTGAGGTACTCATCTGGGGAGAAAGCAGAGGTGAGCGGGTGGTCAGCAGCCCCCGTGTCAAAAAGAGGTTGGTGGCGATTCTGCCATCTCATCCTGGGAAAACCTAGAACTCTGACACCAAGAAGGTCCCGGGCATCAACCTGTCAACCTGCACACGAAAGCAAGGCACAGAGCAATGAAGTCACTGGCTCCAGAGGAACCAGGGTGTCAGGCCTCCTTTCACACTGAGGGCAAAGGGCAAGGGGTGGTTTCCAACCCCAAATAGCTTTCCTGTCACCATGCATGGAAGTCCACAGCCCGACTGCATTCTTTGGGTTTTAAGAGACTTTTTGCCCTACATGTGTTTCCCATTAAAACAGTGATATAGTTGAAAGCCCTCACCAAGTGACACTCTGGGATGCTCGCTTAGTGCCTGCTACGTCTGTGGGTGGGAGTGAGTGCTGACTTGAGGCAGGAGAATTACAGGGAAGAGTGAATTTGTCTTGAAACCATTGCATCACCTTCCTTTTAAGGCTCTGGTACAGGCCTGGGAGGGAGAAGGCCTTTGCCTCCTTCTGAGAGAAGCACAGCCTGGGCATAGAAGGGCTTACGTGTGCCAGATGGGGCTCAGAGGGCAGATGTGTCATCCAGGGGTGTGGGCTGAGGAAGGTATAACCTATCTTACCCTACACAATCCCCAGAATTCCCCCAGAGGAGTTAGGGTAGTCTCTTAATAAGAAGTTTAATCTGACTTAATAAGAAGGTTAATGAATCTGACTAGGAACCATGAGGTTGCGGGTTCAATCCCTAGCCTTGCTCAGTGGGTTAAGGATCCAGTGTTGCTGTGAGCTGCGGTGTAGGTCGCAGACATGGCTCAGATCCCGCGTTGCTGTGGCTCTGGCATGGGCCGGCAGCTGTAGACCCCTAGCCTGGGAACCTCCATATGCCGCAGGTGTGGCCTTAGAAAAAACAAAAAGACAAAAAAAAAAGTTTAATCACAGCAAATACTGTGAGGCAGCTATTTCTTTTTCTGTTTTTTCTTTTTCAGTTGTGCCCACAGCATGGAGAAGTTCCCGGGCCAGGGATACAACCCAGACCACAGCAGTAACCAGAGCCACAGCAGTGACAATGCCAGATCCTTAATCTGCTAAGTCACCAGGGAACTCCTAAGGCAGGTTTTTCTATTCTCATTTGATTGATCAGGAAACCAAGGCTCAGAGGGGTAATATAACTTGCCCAAGGTTAACCATCTAGTAAGGGGACAAAGTGGGATTTTAACCTAGAGTGGGTGACCCCAGAACCCACATTTCTTTGGCTATGCTAAGCTGAAAGCTTTCAGAGCTGGGTTTATACCTGCTTCTTGCCAATTACTGCTAATTTCTATCTTGTGAAAATCCTCTGAGAAAAGCAGAAGCAGAAATAACTCTGAAAAAGACTAATTTTTTTTTTGCCATGCCCATGGCATACGGAAGTTCCCAGGCCAGGGATGGAATCCAAGCCACAGCAGTGACAGTGACAGATCATTAACCTACTGAGACACCAGGAAACTCCTGACTGCTAATTTTTTTTTTTTTAACAAAAATTCAACTGTAAAACATCCTATACAGAAGACCTTTCTCACAATTAGTGTCAAGTGGCAATGGCTACTTGGGGAGTTGTACGGTCATGAGCTCTCTGCCACTGGCAGTAACCAAGCAGAGGAGGGACAAGCAACTCAGTCAAAGAACTTATCAAAGGGATTCTGGCATGCGTAGTAAGGACTACCCATGATTCCTTCCAACTCTGAGATTCTGGGATTCTCATGGTGGCCTGACAATAAATCTGAGAAGCCATCAGTTACTTTCTTATTTACAAATAGAGCATCTGAAGCACAAAAAGGTTAAGTGATTTACCCAAGGTCACACAGCAATTTGGGGACAAACCAAAGCTGGGGACTCTCTACTACTCTTGCATTTTCCCCATTCGCAGATTAGTCCTCACTAATCCTGTTGGCAAATTGGATAAGGAGCTTCAGTATCAATTTACAGATGTAGAAATGGAGGCAGAGAAAAGCTATGGGCCTTGCCTGAGGTCAGACAGCCAGGCAGTGTTTGTTCTGACTCTGGACCCCACCTTCTTTCCTTGTGTGTTGAACTGATCCCAGAGGCTGAGCAAGCCTGAGTTGCCATGGTGACGGCCTTTTCTCTCCAACATTCAGATTCTCAGCTGCTTGTATGAGTAGTAGGGACTGACCTCATCAACACAGCGTCTTAGCCATCACGCCTTTACAGGGGCGGGTGCTCCTGGTGAGCTGGGAAGGTCCTGCAGGTTAAGCAAGGTTTGATTTACCAAGTACCAACTTGTACAAACCCTATTTTCCCTCCAGGGAGGGTGGCAGCCAACCAACCAGTAGGTTATGAAGCAACTGAGCATATGGATACCAAAGTGTTGGGTCACTGAGTTCTTGCCCACAAGACCAGTCAGGATGGGAAGTCGAATGGGGCAGGGCTGTTTTGGGAATTCTTCATGAGCAGCTTGAAGTGGCCTCACAAGGGTTGGTGGCCTTTCCCACAAGGCCTCATAGCTAGAAGCACCTGCTTCAGCCCATACGTGCCTGGACTCCCAGCAGGAGGCGCTCTCTGGGACTGCTGGGAGAAAATGCCTTCTCACTGCACAAGAAATACATGTTCATTGTGGAAAAAAATTTTTTCTTAATGCAGATGAGCAAAAAAAAACCATTTAAATGTCTTGGAATCCCGCCACCCAGAGATTAACATTTGGTTTATGTCTTCCTAGACTATATATTTCTTACTTATAAGAGTATTTAGGAATTTCTGGTGGCCTAGCCAGTTAAGGACTTGGAGTTGTTACTGCTTTGGCTTGGATTCGATCTCTGGTCTGGAAACTTCTGCATGCCATGGGCACTGCAAAAAAAAAAAAAAATTATATGGAGTCATACTAAATGCACTATTTTAACTTGCTTTTTTCACCTAATAATAAATCATGCTTTTCATATAATAAATGATATCACATCTATAAGTACTCACTTACAACCTAATTTACGAGCAGCATGGACAGCTACTGTAAAGTTATACCATTATTTATTGAGCAGGTCCCCAACAGGAGTTAGCTTTTTAGTTTCCTTGGTTTTTCCAAACAATGCTGCCATGAATAATCTCTTGCTAAATTCTTTGCCTCTGTCCTGAGTTATTTTCCTTAGGCTAAATTCCCAGAGGTGGGAATTCCAGGTCAAACGTATGAATACGTAAGACTTGTAATACTTATTTATATCGTTGCTTTTGAGTATTATCCATTAGTAGTCAACTCTTAGCTATCTAGGGATGATAATGGGCAAACAGGAACAAAATAGTGGCCAAAATATCATGGACCTCTTCTGTATACTGACGTCTGAAAACTACGCCTAGCTGGAAATTACAGGGTGGTCAAGGAGGAAAAGGAGGCAGGAGATTGTCTGATTTCTCCCACTTGGGTGCCCAGTTTAATGCTGTCTCTCCCTGCTTCTCTTCAGGTCTCTCTCTCTGTGCATCTCTGTCTGCAGTCTCTCTCTCCTTCTTTGTCTCTCTTTGTCTCTTCCTCTTTCGTCTCAGAGAGAAGCAACTTATCTTCTGGTTGCACAAGACTCTGTTGGTAGAGAGTCAAGTGTTAAGCATAGCAATTGCTGGGTGCTGGGAGGAGGGATAAATTTAGCTTGCTTCTTTATGCATCTCTGTTCTTTCCAGCACCTTCTCCCATTTAAAGGCCCCATTCCAAGCTGTAGGCTGAGGGGTCTGAGTCCCCCAGTGACCACAGCAAGATGGCAATTTACGAGCAGGACTGGAGGAAACTCAAGGTGGGCTGCTTCCACCCCCAGCCCACACCGGCCACTTTCACTTCTGCTCCCCGACCCCAACCTCCTTTCATGCCCTTGAATTTTCTAATTTGGAGTCTATCTCCCAAACCAGGGAGATTCTCTGAGGCTCTCCATGGCCTGCCACTGCCCTGTGCCCACCAAATACCCTTCAGAAACTTTGCTCTAAGGTGGGAACTCCTCAAGGGGAGGGACACACTCACCCAACCTCACACAGCACTTGGTGAACAAAGGAAAATTTAAAAAATAATAATAATAAAATAAAACAAGCGATGGAGATGCTTATAGGGAAGAGCTACTTGACTTAATTACCCATTAAAAGCTTGAAGGCAAGATGATCCTGGATAGATGGATAGATAACAGTAGGTAACTATATTGATAAGTAGGCCAATTCACCAGTTTTATGAGTCTATTGTGCCAAGAGCTTCAGTAGAAAAATAAGACCCTGTGGCTGAAAGGTTTTGAAGGAAGCCACTCCAAGTCTCAGCCACTCGGAGATTCTTTTCTGTAACCAAATCCATTTCTTGGAAAGAGCCCAGCTTTGGAACCAGGGAGATGTGGTTCAAATCCCAGTTTTGCCACATACTATCTGGGTCATCCCTGGCAAGTCAAATACTTCTTCCAGCCTCAATTTTGCCACTGATAAAATAAGAATAATAATAGTTACTTGCTGAGCTGTTATGAGTAAAATAGTTTTTTAAGAGCCTGCACACAGTAAGTGCTCAGTATTGGTTCTGTCAGTATTCTCCATATGACCATGGACAGGGCTTCTTGATATTTCTGGCTTTCAGTTTTCTCATCTGAACAGGGGGACAGTGATCCTTGCCCACATCTTCATCAAGGTGTGCTCAGGCTGTTTCAGGGCATGGTTGGGGGTGGGTTAGGTGTAAAGTATTTTAGGCACATTTTGCAGGATCATTCCTTCCCGTTGAACTTGGGGAACCCCACAGATTTAGTAGGAGAAGGGAGCTTAAGTAAAATCATGAAAGGAAGGAAAGAAATACTTTTTTTTTTTTTTTTGTCTTTTTAGGGCTACTCTTGCAGCATATGCAGGTTCCCAGGCTAGGAGTCAAATTGGAGCTGTAGCCGCCGGCCTACGCCACAGCCACAGCAACACCAGATCCCAGCTGCATCTGTGACTTACACCACAGCTCAGGGCAACACGAGATCCTTAACCCACTAAGCGAGGCCAGGGATCAAAACTGCGTCCTTGTGGGTACTAGTCAAAATTCGTTTCCACTGAGCCACGACAGGAACTCCAGAAAGACATAATTAGATGTGCGTTTATCTTATTTATTTGCTTAAGTACCTAAGGCTTCCCCCTTCTTGAGGGCAAGGATGGTCTCCATCTCATTCGTCCCTTTGTCCCTAGTACTTGATATAGTGCATGGAACATGATAGGCAGTTAATAAACATGGATGCCTGCATGGATAATGAGTAAATGAATGAACCCAGAAATCAAGGGAGGACATTGCAGCCCAGAGAGAGAAACAGCTATTCAAGGTGACCCAGAGTATAAAAACAGAGGGCTTCTCTTCCCCTCCTCCACATAGCCTCTCTGCTAAGTGTTAAATCCTAGAAAGAAGGGCACACTTGGCAGCTGACAATTTAAACTGCCAAGGATCCCGTTCACAGGGTGCCCAAATTAAGCTGGCTGTGCAGGATGCATCTGCGATGGAGGATGGGACTAGAGATCCCAGTCTCCTGCAGACTGGTAGCCTAGCAACAACTTTCCAGCTCAGCCAATCATCGCGAGGCGCCTCTTGCCGCCAGCCCCACTCCCCCAGCTGCGGGTGAGGTGGGCTCCGGGGAAGCAGGGGGCTCAGCAGCCCCTGGAGAGGCGTTGGGGAGCAGAGTTGTATTCCCAGGAAAGCCCGCCATTCTCCAAGTCCCTGTGTGGAGACCCTGGGAGTCTACTGCTTTTACCTGGTCCCTGATTGTGGGCTGAATTATAGGCTGCATTTTCCTGTGGGGATATCTTGATATCTTGACTGCCTGACTCCACTACCATAATTATTATTAGTAGTATTTCTAACAACATTTGTTTACCCAAGCAGGTTTTCACACTTAAAATCTCAGTTTATCCTCACAAGACAGGAGCCCCTGGGCCTAGAGTAGGGGCAGACGATGGGGGAGGGGGGCTGGTTTATTTGCCATCTTATTTCTATATCCTAAACTATAGGAGCATTGAAAAATAATTTTAGCTTAAAGCTGCAGTGTTACCACTGGAAGGTCCATAGAGACCCTCTGGGGCAGCGATTTTTCAGTCTGGAAACCTTTGTTCAAAAGAAATCTTAAATGGAAACCCACTATATACAACAATTAAAAACAAGGCTGTTCTGGGTTGAAGGCAAGTGGGGTCTTAGGTCCTGCCCAATCACCCCAACCCAGCCTAAGAAGGAAGGCCCTGAAATGCCTAAGGATCTAGGAGCCTAGGTCAAAAATACTAAACCAGACTAACTCTCTTTTTTTTACAGTTAAGAAAACACAGCCCAGGATAAAGGTTAAGCTCAATAAATATGGATTAATGGCTGACTGGCTGGCTGGCTGAATGGAGAAATAAAGGATGGATATACTCTAGGTCACATTGTCTATGTTAGCAGGAACTGGAATTAGAATGTATGAGCAAACTCCCATTTTCCTTCTTTGTTCTGAATGCATTATGGGCTTTAGCCAAAAGCAAAACAACACTGACCTAGTAAGCACTTAAAAGAAACAAAAACTGAAAATAATATCTTTTATGGATAATAACAATCTTCCACACAGACCTTTTTCTAACCCTGAGAGTTTACCAAAGAGTTGGCATCAAAGGGTCAGAGCATCTTATGTCAGGTTGCTATGGAAACAGCACTGCTTCCCTCTGGTTCATCACCTGGACTCCTATCAAGATGCTCATGTAGCTCTTTTCCCAGGGCCTGGGGCCTCACCCTTCCCTGTGTGTCTCTTTACCAGGATCCAGGCACAATCCCCACAACTTTCCACTGAAGGATCTACTGATTACCTGGAGATAAAACAGGCAGAGAGCATGTGTCCAGAAAGTTCTCTGTAACTTTACAATGTCCTCAGGGCCATTGTCCCTGCTCTTTTCTCTCTATTTTCTTTGGTGGACCCAGAAGTCCTTTGGGGTTCTGTTCCAAGGTAGAAACCAATACTGCCCCTCTCCAGGCTGTGGCTAGTCCTACCCTACAGACTCTCCCTGCACTGCTGAGGCGATGTTGGGATAATGCAAAGCCGTGAACTAGTCATCCTCCAGTCTTTCTGGGTGTTTGGTCAGGGGGCCTCCAGGTGAGCCTCTGCTATAAAGAAAAATGGCCATTTCCAGAGCATCTCCTCATTCAGGATTTGCCCAAATGAGGGCACCACTGCAGAGGAAGGCCCAGGCCTCTTCTCTTTCAAAACCATGACAACTAAAGTTCACTTCTACGGACTGGTGGTACTCACTGCCCTCACTGTCCAAAACTTCAGCTGGTTGGGTCTGTTACCTATGCCTCTTTCCATCTATGTTACAAGTTCTCATGAACCCATCCTGCTGTTTACTGCTCTTACTGGCTGCCACTCTGTGGTACCTTTTTGGTGCCAGGTGCTGTGCCAGGCTTCGAGGGCTCATCGTTTCAGTTAATCTTCATGACACTCCTCTGACGTAGGTACTATGATTATTTCCTCTTCATAGATGAGGAAATGGAGGCTCAACCAGTACCTTGGTCAAGGTCACATGCTGGAAAAGAGCAGAGCTGGGCCTTGAAGTTGTGAGAGCCCTAAAGCCCTAAATCCACCAGAGCTTGCTGCCTGCACGAGGGACACGCCCTTCATCTCCAAAGTCTCCAGTTCCCATGGGGGTAGAGGGCAGGCGGTGGGGGAGTGATTTCCACAAAGGCTCCCAGGACTGCATTTCTAGGATTTAGTTGAAGCACATCTCCTAAGGGCTTAGATGTCCCTGGGAGATAGGAAGACTCTCTCTAGAGCAACAGAACTCAGATCACATCTTCAAACGTATGCTCCTCCTCCCGCACACCCAGGGCCCCTTCCCAAGCTAGGCCAGTCTCTGCTCTCATCAGTAAACATAAAGTGCACAATCCCACTTTTCTTCCCGCTGCACACATTTCTATTTATTTATTTATTTATTTATTTTACCATCTATGCAGACGTCATAGATGCCCACCTTAAGATCTGGGCCTCCTCGGAGTTCCCGTCATGGCTCAGCAGTTAACGAACCCGACTAGTATCCATGAAAATGCAGGTTTGATCCCTGGCCTTTCTCAGTGGGTTAAGGATCCAGCGTTGCCGTGAGCTGTGGTGTAGGTTAAAGATGCAGCTCAGATCCCGAGTTGCTGTGGCTGTGGTGTAGCCGGCGGTTATAGCTCCAATTGGACCCCTAGCCTGGGACCCTCCATGTGCTGCAGGTTGCAGTCCTAAAAAGAGAAAAAAAAAAAAAAACAAAAACCTGGGCCTCCTCCTTAAAGCCTTCCCTGATCAACCCCGCTGTCAGCTCTCTCTCTCTCCCCCTGCCATCTGTACCCTTTATTTCCGGCTGCCTTGAGTGGCCTGTCCTGTCTCTCTGGCTAACACATTCCTTGAGGACAGGATCTGCATCAAGAACAACTTTCTCCCCCATTATTGCTTAGCTCAGTGTTGAACACTTAGTAGGTATTCAAGAATGAATTAGGAGTTCCCATTGTGGTGCAGTGGGTTAAGAATCTGACTGTAGCAGCTCGGGTTGCTATGGAGGCATGGAGTCAATCCCCAACCTCAGCTTAGTGGCTTAAAGGATCTGGCAATGCTGCAGGTGCAGCAACAAGCTGCAGCTGTGGCTCAGATTCAATCCCTCGCCTAGGAATGTCCATATGCAACAGGTGCAGCCACACACACACACACAAACACACACACACACACACAAAACGAATGCGTCAAAGAACTATTTAATGTTCTGTGCCTTGTGGTGGGGCAGGTTAAGGATCGGGCATTGTCACTGCATGGCTGTGGTGCAGGTTCAGTCCCTGGTCTGGGAACTTCCACATATCACAGGTGCAGCCAAAAAAACTCCACTATTTAATATTGCATATTTCTGTTCTGTTCCCCATTATACCCCCACCACTTAATCCAGTACCTTCCCTGCTGTAGGGAGTTAATGAATGTTTGCTGTATAAATTAATAATAAATAGTAAAAAATGAATGAATGAATTGAAGGAGGAAATACAAGAATGTCTCTCTACTGGGCTGTTGACATTTTTTCCAACTGGTGGTCAGGAAGGTGGAATTCTTCAGTGACACAGCCAGACTTGGGGCTGTGAGGGGGCAAAGCACAGGGCAGTTTGCTCTGTTAAGCCTGCCCCCACATCAATGGACACAAGACCCTGAGCTGGGGTTGAAGAGGAGATTCTTCTTTATGTGGTGGTCTCAGGAGGACAGAGTTGGGTTACCCTCAGGTTGATGGGTCAGCTCCTAATTCAAATGAGAGCCAAATCAGTCTGACGATGTATCATTTGCTGGTTTTTTCCCTTGTAGAGTTGGAAATGGAGCTCAGTCATCTTTGCTAAATTTGATCCCAAAGTGAGCTGGTCTAAAATGGATCCACCAGATGTGGATCCTGAATTGGATCCTGGGACAGAAAAAAGATATCAGTAGAAAAACTGGTCAAATCTCTGCTTAATAGTAATGCCAAGTTAACGTTAATGTCTGAGAGTTGGCAAATGTACTCTGGTTGTGTAAGACGGTAACGTTAGGGGAAACTGCGTTATAGACACATGGAACTCTCTGTACCATCTCAGCAACTTCTCTGTAATCTATAATTATTCCAGAATAACAAGTTTATTTTTCAATTATATTTTCAAATGGTTTTTCGTGCTTATAAGGAAAGGACATTTTATTTATTATTCTTTTTCTGGCTGTACCCACGGCATATGGAAGTTCCCAGGCTTGGGGTCAAATCAGAGTTACAGCTGCCAGCCTACCCCACAGCCACAACAACGTTGGATCTGAGCCACAACTGCAGCCTACGCCAAAGCTTGCAGCACCATCGGATCCTTAATCCACTAAGCAAGGACAGGGATCCAACCGGCATCTTCACAGACACTACGTCATGTTCTTAACCCGCTGAGCTACAATGGGAACTCCCTCTGGCTCTGTTTTGTTTTCAAGGAAAACCAGCAGGAAAATAGCCACAGCAACACCAGATCTGAGCCTCAGCTTGAGGCAATGCTGGATCCTTAACCCACTGATCGAGGCCAGGGATCGAACCTGCATCCTCACAGACACTATATCGGGTTCTTAACCAGAATAACAATCTTATTATTATTAAAGCTAAAAAACACACATGACAGTGTGTTTGACAGTCAGTGCCTGCTACTTAGCAGGGGCTCAGTTAATACCTGCTGTTGTTGAGGGGAATGAATGAACCATAGATCATATGTATGAGCTGCTTTTTAAATAGATGTTTCTACTGTGTAACCAACACATTCAATTATGATTTTCCATTCAATTCTTCTCTGTTAGGGAGTCCAAAGGATTGGGGGGGGGGGAATAAATCTTTGTCCACTTGGTTGGAGAGGTTAAACATAGAAAACAGAAATTTTTCTGAGTGAATTGAAAGATATCAATTCCAATGTGGTAGTGGAGTTACAACCACCACCACCAAGGGATGTCATTTCTACAGCTTTTTTTTTTTTGGCCGCACCTGCTGCATGTGGAAGTTCTGGGCCAGGGATCAAACGTGTGCCATAGCAACAACCCCAGTGACAACACCAGATCCTTAACCCGCTGCACCCACAAGGGAACTCCCTCTACAGCACTTTATAAAAAAGGTTTCTCTTGAGTTCCCTTGTGGCTCAGTAAGTGAAGGATACAGCATTGGAGTGATGCAGGTTCGATCCCTGGCCCAGGAACTTCTACATGCTGCATATGCAGCCAAGAAAAAGGTTTCTTTGCATACATCATGTCATTTGATCTCCCTTTCTTTCTTTCTCTCTCTCTTTTTTTTTTTTTTGGTTTTTTTGTCTTTTCAGGGCTGCACCCATGGCATATGAAGGTTCCCGGGCTAGGGGTCGAATCAGAGCTGTAGCTGCCAGCCACAGCCACAGCAATGTCGGATCCCTAACCCACTGAGCAAGACCAGGGATGAAACCTGCCACCTCTTGGTTCCTAGTCGGATTCATTTCCACTGCACCATGACGGGAACTCCTGATCTCCCTTTCTTAATTGCTTGGCCAATGGACTCTGATAGGAAAGCTGTGGTGTTGCTTGCAAAGTAACTTCTGAAATCATGGTTAAAGAAGACACAGAAATGTAAAGAAATTAAGAGAGATCCCAGTCTTGGCTCACTGTGTTATCTCAAACACCTGTTTCCCACTTTATAAAATGGGTATAAATATACTATCTACTTGATAAAGTTGTAAGAAGATAAATGATTTATGCAAAGCTTTGGGCACAGTACCTGGCACACTCCAAGTATCTGATAAATAGTATTATTAGTGTGACACTAAGATGTGAATCAGAGCAGAGTTCATTTTACAGAAAGTGCTGCCATCTCAGGCAGGTAACTGGGAATGATTTTTGATGAAGACATTTTGAGTGTGAAATTGCACCCAGGAGCCAGGACTAAGCTTCAGGTTCTATCAGGGCAAAACACACACACACACACACACACACACACACACACACACACACCCCAGGGAAAAATCTCGCTCATGTCTTAAAGAACCTCTGGGGAATGTTCTAGCTACAATAATAGAGTGCTGAAATGGAACCACATGACCCAAACTGGCTCCATATAAAATAAAACCATGAGACAAGGTTGACTTCACAAGAAAGCAAGTAGAAATGAAGAAGGAACTGAAAGCTAGTGCTGTGAGACAGAAAACTGATGATGTGGTTGTCAGACCAGAAACTGGAAGGGCCGGGCCAGGGGGACTGTGGTCCTGGGCAGTGTGAGGAGCAGTTGAACTGAGACCCTGCTTAAAGCCAGGGCCCTCCAACAGCTCCTGGGCCGACGAAAATGTGTCAATAGCTTGTTTCTGCCCAGGACTCTGGGTGAAACAACACAGAATCTCCCATAAAGACACAAAGCCTCAGAGCCTGTATTACTTGTGGTTTAGCGCTTGAATAGATACGACCCACAGAGCAATTACCACGAAAATTGGTCCTAATGCTGATCACTCTGCATGCCTGGCCAGGGCCCCACAAACCAGCTCAGATGGTCCATCCACTGCTCAGGCCACATAGAATCTCATAGAAAAGCCAAGTCTTGTGCAGATGAGCTCACAGTTAAAATCAGACCAAGTTGGAATCCAATAACGGTTTAATAAGTTTAATAACTTCTCTAGGATGTGCTTCAGTTAAGTTTGAAAACTGCTGCATTACCTATGCTTTTCTTTTTGGCCGTGTCTGTAGCATGTGGAAGTTCCTGGGCCAGGGATAAAACCTGTGTCACAGCAGCAACCCCAGCCACTATATTGACAACATCGGATCCTTAACCCGCTGCACCACAAAGGAACCCCTACCTAAGCTTTTCTATTTCAAGTTTTTTTTTTTTTTTTTTGCCTTTCTAAGGCCACACCAGCGGCATATGGAGGCTCCCAGACTAGGGGTAGAATTGGAGCTGTACCTGCCAGCCTACACCAGAGCCAGAGCAACGTGGGATCCGAGCTGCGTCTGCAACCTATACCACAGCTCACAGCAATGCCGGATCCTTAACCCACTGAGCGAGGCCAGGGATGAAGCCCACAACCTCATGGTTCCTAGTCAGTTTTGTTAACCACTGAGCCACGATGGGAACTTCCAAAGACTTATTTTGTGATGAATATTCGATAGGCACTGTGCCAGGCACATCCATGACGTCTTTGTCCCTCACTGTAATACCCAAGGGATGTGTCCTTACCCCCAAGTTACAAACAGGAAAACTGAGGGAGAGGGAGGTCCCTGGCAGGCCGAGGACCCATAGTGATTAGTGGCAAAGCTGGACCACCAGCCCGGTCCTCCTTGTTCCTGGGAGCTGAGTTCTCCATCAACCCTGGGGTGTCCTGTCCCTTGACTGAGTGACAAAGACAGATAACATGGGTGACACACAGTTTCCCACAGAGGCAGCCTTGTCCTCCCAGCATCTGCCCCTGAGACCTCAGCACGTCTACTGCCCAGAACACACCTGAGCCACCTGCCAATGACAATCACTTCAGCCACACTAGGCTCTGGGGTCCAGGAGGGGTGGCGGGAGCTGCCTAAGGAAGCACTGGCCCAGGTGTGGAGCGCAGACCAAAGCACCTGCAGCATCCTTTGTCTCTACAGAAGGAGTCAGGCCAGGTCCTACTGTGCCCACGTTTGTTGGATGGGGCCCCCACTACTCCTCTGGCCCACTCCTGTGCTTTGCAAGGTCCTTTTGGAGCCCACTTCCTGTCCGGAAAGGCAGCTTGCCTTCCTTTCTGAAAATGCAAGCACATCTGCGGGCAGGGCTGTTGCACCTGCTGATCTCACAGCCTGAACGTTCTTCTCTCAGGGCACGTGGTTCTCCCTCCCTTCCTTCCGCCTCAGAGAGGCCGCCCCTCCAGGCCACCTGAAACTTCACCCTGGGACCATTCATCACACCCTTCACCTACTTTATTTTCTTCTTGGAGCATGAATGCTAATGTTTTCCAGTAGTTTTAGTTATTTATGGCTTGATCCCACCAAAAGAAGGTCAGCCTCATGAGAGGAGACAGCCCGTTTTGTTTGCTGCTGGATCCCTAGGACCTAGAATAAGTGACTGGATAAATGGCCTATTTTAGCACAGTAAATTCAGCCAGAATCTTGTCCTCAACTTCTTTTCTGCACATTAAGTGCATTAGACATAAATGATGTCTTTCAAACAAACAAACAAACAAACAAACAAAAATCATTGAAACATTTTCTTTTCTTGACTTTTTTTTTTTTTTTTTTTTTGGCCTCACTCAAAGCACATGAAATTTCCTGGGACCAGGGGTTGAACATACGCCACAGCAGTGACTCAAGCCACTGCAGTGACAATGCTGGATACTTAACCCACTACACCACAAGGGAACTCCTGAACACTTTAAGTGAAATTTTAGAAAGAATGGGCAATAGCAGAGCTGAACTCGTTGAAGCTGGGGAAGGCCCTAGGGCTTCAATGTGCGTCCTCTGCCTGCCCCCTGAGCCCTCTTCCCTGCCTCCCCTCAGCCTTCATAGAACCCCAGAGTTCCTCAGATCACAACTTGGAAACCAATGGCCTAAGTGAGGCCCACTCCCAGTCACCTCCTCCTCCAAAGTCTAAATACAATCACCCGTAAAGTGCAGAACTCGGACTCATTGACCTTCCTTCTATGACATTCTAGTATTAGAAGCCATATCCATAACTACAGAAAATTATCTGTGAGTCAGGTAAGCCCCAAAGTACAAACTGCAAAACACATTCAGTGTCACCCTTGACAACGGCCAGCAATTGTCAGAAGTCTGTCAAGCAGTTCTTTCTGGACGAGCAGTTTGGGAACCACGGGACCAATAAGATCTCAGACTGTTCAGTTGATGGAAAGAGACACGTCTGGAACAATTAAGACAGGATGCTGTCAAGGGCTCGACTAGGTAGACAGATTCTATGGTCAAGCTTGATCATGGAAAGAGATCCAGTGGATAAAGTGGGAGGGTGTGTTGGTACGAAGTGTTACCTCTGGAGAGAAAAACAGAAGGTCATTCTAGGTAGGGGACACAGTGGGTGCCCTGGTATCCTGTCCACACTCACATCCTGGTTGCCTGCTGATGGCTCAGAGATGAGCCCTCTGGTTATGGAGTCATGGTCTTGGTTCCAGGCAGGGGCAGAGTTTTTCCATCATCATACTCTACCCAATCACAGCTATTGTGACAATGACTGCTAGTTGTCCCCAATACCCATTATCCCCTTCTTCCTTAGTAACTGAACCTCCAATTTTTAGCTGGCCATGTCCTCTGAGAACAAAGTCGATACTTCCCAGATGACTGCCATGACCAGGTAACGAAGTTCTGATCCATAGGATGTAAGGTGACATGCTGTTTGTCACCTTCAAGGCTTGCCCTTAAAGGGGAGAAAGGTTCCCCTCTTTTCCCTCTCCAGATAGCCAGAATGCCGACATGGTGGGGACCCCTTCTGGATAGTGAACAACATGATGGAGGAACCTGAGTCCTAACTCTGTGCAGCCCACACAGCAGCCTTAAGGGGCTGGAACGCAAAGGCCACAGGAGTGAGCAATACTCTTCTGTCGTGTTGAAGCCTCTGCTGCCCCAACCAGTGCCACTGCAATACCAATTCGACTTTGCAAAGCTCATTCCTAAGGACCACTGCTGATCCCAGACCAGCTGTGGGGAGGGCTCAGCAGCTGAGGAGAGGCTCTGGGTGGCCTGTCCAAGGTGACTTGACTCATTGCTGAGTGGATTCCTGGGCTCAGGGGAAGGGCAAGTGGGCATAGGTTGGACTTTGGGGTCAGACCAACTATGGTTTGAACCCCACCACCCTAGTCACTAAACTCACTCTGTTTTTTTAATTTTTGTTTTGGGTTGCGGGTTTTTTTTTTTTTTTTTTTTTTTTTTAGGGCTGCAGGTATAGCATATGGAAGTTCCCAGGCTAGGGGTTGAATCAGAGTTGCAGCTGCCGGCCTATGCCACAGCCACAGCAACGCAGGATCATTAACCCACTTTGCGGGGCCAGGGATTGAACCTGCATCCTCGTGGATACTAGTCAGGTTCATTACTGCTGAGCTATGATGGGAACTCCTAAACCCCACTCTGAAAGACCATAATGTGAGAGGCAAGCTAGGCTGGCTCACAATCTGACTGCAGTTGCTTTTGTTCTCAGAACCCAGAGAGCCTGTCTTCTAGTCAAGTGCTCTTCCCCCGGGGGGATTCCAGTCTCAGACAGGTGCTTTCCTAGAGGGGGCTGTGGGAGCACCAAGGATTTGGTGCCTTGGTGCTCAATTCGACTTTGCAAATCGGGAGTCTCTCAGAGGAGGTGATGTCTGTGGAGGGCCTCGGGGGATGGAGAGATGCCACACGGGGCAGGGGGGATAGCGTTCCTGGGTGAGGGAACAGTTTCAGCAAAGGCACAGAGATATGCCATGTCCTGAGACTGCTGTGAACCGGAAGCGAAGAGCTCTCAATCCCCACCCTAATCCTCAGCGCTGTCCTTTTCATACTTTATTTAGCAGTTTGGGTGTTTGGTGGGTTGGCATGGATAGGAAAGCAGGGTCCAAGGAAGTGGAAAATAATTACTTTTAGAGGACAAAACAAAATCATCTGATGAGCTCAACTGAAAGTCAGCTAAGTCCCTGGTCCCTCCCATCACCCTGCAAGGGTGGGGGGGCAGCCCCTGAAGCTGGTACCTGCCTAGCACAGGCCTATGTTGTGAGACTGACTGGCCTCACTCCTCCCAACATCTGTTCAGACTCACAGTCTTTATCTGCAGAGACATGTCCCAAAACGTTCCCACACACACACACACAAAAAAGAACAAAAACAGAAAACAAAGCCTAGTGAGGTTACATGCAACTTCTGTGCAGATTTAGACTTATTTCAAAATTTAAAAATATAAAAATCAGGAGTTCCCATGTGGTTCATTGGGTTAAGGACCTGATGTTGTCACTGCAGTGGCTTAGGTTACTGCTATGTGCAGGTTTGATCCCTGGCCTGAGAATTTCTGCATGCTGCAGGTGTGGCCAAAAAATTTAAAAAATTAAAAGATAAAAAACAAAACAAAGCATGGTCGGGGGTATATAGGTGAAACTTGGTAAATGTTGATAAGTGTTGAAGTTAGAGGATGGGTTCTTTTGGGTTCATTATATTATCTTCCCAAGATATCAGACATTTTTCCACTACAAAAGTTATTAAAAAGTTTTTAAATGTGCATGAATGTTCATAATGACATTATTCATAATAATCCAAAGTTAAAAAAATGTAATTACCTGATGAGTGGATTTAAAAAGGAGAACATAGGAGTTCCCGTCGTAAAGCCACTGTCGTAAAACTGTTTCTCTCCCTCGAAAAATCCATTCCCCATTAATAATCAGATATGGAATTTTAGTTCAGGACTATGATGGGCATTATACAGGTTCCCATACGAAAAGTCCACCCCTGGTCATAGCAGTCCTAGAATCTTAGGGAGGGAGTATACCCTAGCTTTGCAAAGTGTGTTGGGGCTCAGCCATCCTGCACATCGGAATCACCTGGGAGCTGAAAACACTGGTGCTGGGTTCCATCCCCAGCGATCCTGATTTAATTTGTTTGGGGGAGAAGCCTGGGCAATGGACGTTTTATTTATTTATTTATTTTGCTTTTTAGGGCTGCACTCGTGGCATGTGGAGGTTCCTAGGCTAAGGGTCGAATCAGAGCTACAGCCGCCAGCCTACACCACAGTCACAGCAATGTCTGATCCGAGCCACGTCTGTGACCTACATTACAGCTCACAGCAATGTCAGATCCTTAATCCACTGAGCAAGGCCTGGGATCGAACCCGAAACCTCATGGTTCCTAGTCAGATTCATTAACCACTGAGCCATGATGGGAACTCCAAGTGAAGAATTTAATGACTTGAAGAAAATATAAAAATTATGGCAGAGAGCATGGTAAGTGTTCTATCATAAAGTTTCTTTTCTATTTTTTTTCTTTTTATAGCCACACCTGCAACATATGGAAATTCCTAGGCTAGGGGTAGAATTGAAGCTGTAGCTGCCAGCCTACACCACAGCCACAGCAACACCAGATCCGAGCTTTGTCTGCGACCTACACCATAGCTCAAAGCAATGCCAGATCCTCAGCTCACTCACTGAGTGAAGCCAGGGATTGAACCCACAACCTCATGGATATTAGTCGGGTTCCTTATCGCTGAGCCACAATGGGAACTCTGAAGAATTTTTGAAAGAGAGACAAACCTCTGTCTATACACAGATAGTGTGATTATTTACACATAAAGTATGACATATTCTACCAAGAAACTTTCAGAAGTATTAAATCTCACAAAGTTGGTCAAAATAAGATCAATAATCATAAACCATCAACATCCAATATATCAGCAAGAATCTATTAGATTAAAAAATGCCACAGGAAAAAAGATCCTATTCCTCATAGCAACAAAAACTAATAAATCTAAATAAAAGCCAAGCATAGTCTATACTGAAAGACAAAACAGGCCAGAAGAAATAGACAGACTATATTATATTTGGGAATATATAATTTCAATTAAAATCCCCAGAGAGCTTTTCAAATAGGGGAAGATGGGGTCAAGAAGAAGAGTCAAGGAGTTGCGGTCGTGGCTCAGCGGAAACGAATCTGACTCATATTCATGAAGATGCAGCTTTGAGCCCTGGCCTCACTCAGTGGGTTAAGGATCCAGCGTGGCTGTGGCTGTGGCTGTGGCATAGGCCATCGGCTACAGCTCCGATTAGACCCCTAGCTGGGGAATCTCCATATGCCACAGGTGTGGCTCTACAAAGACAAAAAAAAAAAAAAAAAAAAAGAAGAATTGAGTTCCCATTGTAGCTTAGCAGGTTAAGAACCCAATGTAATGTCCATGAAGATGTGGGTTCAATCTCTGTCCTTGCTCAGTGGGTTAAGGATTTGTCACTGCCAGAAGCTGCGGCGTAGGGTGCAGACTTGGCTCAGATCTAGTGCTGCTGCGTAGGCCGGCAACTGCAGCTCTGATTCCACCCCTAGCCTCGGAACTTCCATATGCTGTAGGTAGGCCCTAAAAAGAAAAAAAAAAAAAAAAGGAAAGAAAGAAAAAGATTTGGTACAACCACTTTGGAGAGTAATTTAGCCAAGTCTGGTAAAGTTCACTCGATGTGTACCCTGGGGAAAATTCCACGTGGGTCTGGGAGACACAAACGAGGATACCCACTGCAGTATTGTTTACAACAACAAAAACTTGGCCGTGTCCATCAACAGAGCGGCTAGATGAACTGTGATATAGTCTTAATGAAATAAATACTGACAGAGATCAAAGAGGTAAAGAGGATTGAAGAACGTCAGGAGACCGAGTCCTGGTTCTTGCTCTGTTTCTCACTGGTGACAGGATGCTACACAAGGCACACATCCGTCTTCGTTGAATGCTCTCCCCAGATGCTCTCATGCTCACTCCCTCACCTCCTTCAGGTCTCTATGCAAATCTCACCAGCTCAGAGAGGCTTCTCTGACTGTGGTATCCACACCACCAGAGTCCACACCCCCTGACACTGCAATGTCAAGAAGCAGGCCAGACTAGGTTCAAACACCAGCTTTACCACCCACTGTCTGTATGACCTTAGGCAAGTTATTTCAACTCTCAGAGACTCAGTTTCCTCCTCTGTAAAATGCACATGATAATAGTTTCCGCCGCACGAGGTTGTTGTCAGGAACTGAATGAGTTAACACGCCAAAGACTTAGATTGGCGCCTGCTACAGAGGAGGTGCTGGTTAATAATAAATTCCATGGCAGTTAAAACGAATGATGTACACAGGAGTGATGTGGATTAATCTCATGAACACGCAGCCGAGTATAAAGAGCAAGTCCCACGTGCATCTCACCCCTCCCTCAACTCCCTCCCAATCACACACACATGGTCCAGCATGCGGCCCAGCCCTTGGTTACACTGCAGTCGAGTGTCCTTCTCATGGGTCTGAGTTCCTCTCCCATACTGTCCAAGGCAGTCTGGGGCAGTATCTATTGAACAGACTGAACTGAATGACTTCTGAAGTCCTTGAATGCCTGGATGTAAGGACACCATTGACCCTCTCAGATGGTGTATTTTAAGAAGTTGAAATAAAGACCTGAGGAGGGCAGGAGCAATGAATGGAGTAGTTAGCGACACAGGTGCCTGGAAAGAGGTTCCCAGAGGCACGGTGTCCCAAAGGCAGGAATTCTGTGACTCCAGGATGAGGGAGTGGGAGCCCTCACCCCAGCCCCTTTCTGAAGGCTGTCCTAGCGTCCATTGTGTAAATGAAGCATAAACTGCTACATTCATAGAGGACTAGGCATAAAAAAAGAATCTAGAAAGGGAGTTCCCATTGTGGCTCAGCAGGTTAAGAGCCCAACTAGTACCCATGAGGATAAGGGTTCAATCCCTGCCTTAGTGGGTTAAGGATCCCTCGTTGCTGTGAGCTGCAGTGTAGGTTGTACATGCAGCTCAGATCGGGCATTGCTGCAGCCGAGCACAAAAAAAAAAAAAGAGGGGGGGGGGGTCCAAGCAGAGCCCTTCCATTGGCTACAGGAGGGAAAGTGGGATTGGGGACAAGGAGGAAGTGAGTGGAGGCTTTAAAAAACAACAAACAAACAAACAAAAAAACCTGTGAGTACTTTTGCATTGTGTGAATTCTGTACAGTGAGAAAGAATTTATTACTTGTGAATTATTAGAAAAGAAGTATCTTGCACAAAATGTACTCAGTGAATGGGCATTACAATTTTTTTTTTTCCTGTGGCAAATGGAAGTTCCCAGGCGACGGGTCAAGTCAGAGCTCCAGCTGCCAGCCTACACCACAGCCACAGCAATGTCTGTGGATCCGAGCCATGTCTGTGGCCTACACCACAGATCATGGCAATGTCAGATCCTTAACCCATTGAGGGAGGCCGGGGATCGAACCCACGTCCCCATGGATGTTGGTCGGGTTCCTTAAATGCTGAGCCACGACGGGAACTCCTGACCACCCTTTCTAAAATAATCCCCACTTTATTCTCTGACCCTTTCCTGCTGTAATGTTAACCACAGCTCTTATCACTTCCACACATGACATTGTAAGACTGCTTGTTTGGATGTTTGTGACATGTCTCCTCTCCCTCCTCCATGAGGGCAGGAACTTTGTTCCCAGAGCCTGGAACAGAGACTGGCATGGAATAGCAGAGCAGAAAGTAAATAAACGTGCCCCCTCAACCACCACCGAGGCAGCCCAAGTGGATGTGGGGCCCCTCTCAGACCTGGTCTAGGCCTGCTGTGTGGGGCTGCTCCCTTTACATGGGATGGTGCTTCTGCCTCTGGTGTGGCCTATCATCCTCTCTGGGCCCCCTGGACTAGCGGGGCAGAAGGCAAAGAGAGATCTCCCACATTCCTTCCCAGGTGCCCCCTCTGGCCATCCCTCCAGCCCCAGGGCTTTCACCTCCAGCCACCTGGAAGCTGGTCTGATGAATCCAGCCACAGCAAGCTGGGAAGAGGTAAAGCTGTTTTAGGATATTTGCATTTGAAAGGAGGCCAGGCAGGAGCAGCTCTCCACCCCAGTGTATGACTGTGCCATGGTGTAACTGCCAAGCCCAGCATGTTTGGGAGGGATACTGCCTTTCCCCTTCCCAGACCCTGGCAGACAGAGCATCACAGGTAAGGGCATTGAGCAAGAGGGAGAGACCATTCCAATCTCACTCAGTGGTCAGAGACTGGGACCTGGAAGATCCCAACCTCAAAATGATGTCCCATTCCACTGGCTTCTTCCTGTCCTGTCACCCACAAGACCTGGCTTTAATCCCCAAAGCATCGCCAAGCATCCTCCTGCTTTGTGGAATCCCTCCAGATTCCACAGGGAACCCAGAACAAAGGTCTTACCCATTTCAATCCCGCAGATAGCCAAGGCCGCAATCACTGCACCTGCCGACGTGCCGGCAAAGCGATGGGCCGTTTCCAGCATTCGAGGGGCCAGGTCCCTAAAGGCATCCACAGCTCCGGCCTGGTAGAAGGAGAGGAATCCACTGCCGGAGAAGGAGATGGAATGAGGGGTGTCCGGGTCCCCTTTGAACACCTGTTCGTCCATCTGCCCAGCACAGGGCCTCCGGTGGTGGGGAAGAACCCTTCAGAGGCGGGCTGCCCGAGCACGGGCCGCCCTCCTGTCAGAACTCGCCGCCAAGCTGCCCTGCCAGCCTGGAGCCTGGAATGGAGCTGTCTCTCCCGGGCAGCAGGGACACCCACGGGTGGCGCTGGCAGCGGCTGCCTGGACCTGTCAGGCTCTGTCAGGAGGAAGTTCCCAAAGGCTGGTAAAGGCCCCAAGCCCTGGACAAAGCACAGAAGGCCCCGGATGGATTCGCGAGCAGCGTCCTGGCCCTGCTAGCGCCCCCTCTGCCCATGCTTTGTATCCCAGGAGTACAGGTGGCCGCCGCGCTGGGCCAGACTTAAGGAGGGTGCTGCTCAGCTCTCAGCCCTCAAGGATTCACTCATGGGGTTGCAAAACCTCCAAAGATGGTTATCAGAAGGCACCTCCCTCCCCAACACACTGAGGCAGTAGAGGAATGAAATGCTGGCCTCCCTTCAGAGGGATGGTGACCCCTTCCCAGGGCTGCCCAGTTGGCTCTGGTTTTTAAGGAGAACCCAGATCATACCACCCATGCATCTCACAGTGACGCCCCTCCCTAGGTTCCTTCTGCAGGCTCCGTAGGGCATGTGTGATGTGTTACACAATTATTTTTATTTGCTCTTCTTACGCAAGCATGCCTTTGCTTATTCATTAGTGTGTTCATTCACATGTTAGGACTGGCCACTAGCAAATTTGTAAAGTAAGAGAGGCTTTCACCACTGCCTCTCCATCTCTCACCTTCTCTTCTCCCTGGCCCTTCCCTTCACTGGCACATCAATATTCAGTCACTGCTCTCCCTCCAAGCCTCAAATCTTTTTGTTGCATCCTAAGCATCCAGAAGAAATCAACCTAAATTCTCGATCATTCTAAGTGTCTGGGGCATCATACTGTACAGTGTTCTTCTCACTTTGAAATGAGAAGTTTGAGATGCCAATATTTAACCCCAACAAAGATGCACAGCTTGGGACGGCAAGTATGGGGGCACCCGGGTAGAGAGATGGGTAGGGAGGTGATTGGGTAGAGATGATTGGAGCTTCCTTACAGCCGGCGGGCAATTGCACCCACCTGGAGGCCAATTTCACCATACACCATTCACCACCTGAGGTGAGGTGAGGATGTTGCAAGCCCCAAAGTGGTGCAAAGCAGCAGCGAAGTGATGAGATCACGTCATCACGTCTCTCAGTTCATCACATCTCTCTGTTCCATACGGAGGCAGAATCAGAACTGGAATAGAGGAGTTCCCGTCGTGGCTCAGTGCTTAATGAATCCAACTAGGAACCATGAGGTTTCAGGTTCAATCCCTGGCCTCGCTTAGTGGGTTAAGGATCTGGAGTTGCTGTAAGCTGTGGTGTAGGTTGCAGACGCGGCTCGGATCTGGCGTTGCTGTGGCTCTGGCGTAGGCCGGAGGATATGGCTCCCATTAGATCCCTAGCCTGGGAACCTCCATATGCTGTGGGTGCTGCCCTAGAAAAGACAAAAAAAGAAAAAGAAAAAGGAACTGGAATAGATTCCCCTGTCCCCTGTCTATTCAATGCCCCAGTACAGCTCCATAATCTAGGAGCTGTGACAGTCTATGCTCCCACCAACCCCAACTCCATTGATTATGTTAGTGAAATTTCACGATAGAGGCACCGTCTTTGGTCAGGAGGGGTTTTCTTAGGGTCTCTAACCTCCGTTTTATTTGTTTGTTTGTTTTGCTGTTCAGCACAGACTTATACCACAGGTCAGGTCACGGCAAGCCCGATGAGTGACATCAGGGATCAAATGCGTAAGCTCATGGTTGCGCCACGATGGAAACTCCTGGCAGGGTGTATTTTGACCAAACGTGTCCGCAACAGAGAAAAACGCACGCACACATATATGTGCATGCAGGTGCGCAGGTGCAGGATCACAAACACACAGAGATCTGAGGCCACCGATTGGCTGGGGTAAAGGATGGGTGGAGTCCAGTCAGCTTTTGGAACATTGAGACTCTGGGAAATCAGGTTGTCCTGTCCAGCTCCATCCTGGAGGCCCTGGCAGGTGGGAGGGAGTGGAGGCACCATCCCCTAACTCAGACACCTACGCTTCTTGGGAACAAGACAGACAAATGAGAAATAGCCAGAAAGCCACACAAGGCAATCTATAATTAAGTACCAAATTGTGCCAGGACTGAGATTCCTGCCAAAAAAGCTAAGAGATGAGAATGAGGAGCATGGGCTGGAACCATCAGAGAAGCTATGCGGCAGAGCCTGTGCATGAAGGGGTTTGAAGAAGCTCGAAGGAAGAGGGAGGGTAGTGTTACAAGGAGCTGCATGAGATCCTTACAGAGAGGGAACCTGGTGTCATGGCAGGCAATTACACAGGATGAAGGGCTTTGGATCAGGCAGACAAGGGTTAAATCTCAGCTCTGCTATTTATAGGCGTTGTAACAGTGTGTAACTTCTCCCAGCCTCAGTTTTTCTCATCTGTAAAAGGGACAATACTGCCTATGCTGTTGAGGAACTGTTAAATTTAAGATATGGCTATAAAATGCCTGGCACATAGCATGTCTCTTGTTTTCAAAGGGTAGTAAAGGCCAAGGCTTCTGGAACAGATAGATCTGGGAGATGAGGTAGAACAGAAATGTGGAGTCAGCAGAGGAAGGCATGATCCGTTTGTAACGTGCAAGAGGAGCTGGGAGAAGTCTCAGGCAGGAGTCCTAAAAGGGCGATGAGACAGGCTGGAGGATGGGGAAGGAGGACAGTGCTTCATCCTCTGAGGGATGCTGGTGGCCAGGCCAGGGCGTTGGCTGAAGAAAGATAAGTTAATGAAGCCATTGCCTCAGAGACTCTTGGGACCTAGAGACTGGTTAGATGGGCAGGATGAGTCATGGCTGGTGCCTCATTTTTAGTCTGGGTGCTGGGAGGGGTGGGGCTGCTCTACCTGGGACAGAGCTGGGAAAACTGGCTGGAGGATGAGTTTATCTAAGATGTGTCTGAGGTGACAGCAGGATATTGGAGCTTTGGGGATGGACAGGGAAGGCTCCAGAGAGGGAGACAGAGACCTCTGCCACTGAGTGGCAGAGAAAGGATGAGCAGCTGGAGATGGGCCCAACCAAGGTCATGCTGAAGTATTATCCTTCCTGGTCATTTGGCTATTTCCAGTGAAACAGAAAGCAAGGTCTCCTGCTCTTTGCATACTTTGGGGCCTGGAGAAGCCTCTTTCAAAGACAGCGCCATGCCCTGACACCTAGCTCCACAGACCTGGCTGTTGGATTAGGCCACAGTCCTCACTGAGTCAGAATATTTTTCAGTTCCACGGGGACAATGGAGACCACAGGAGGCACAGCACAGCCTCTATGCAAACAAGCAAAGCAGAAATTCACCAGTGCACCCTGGGAAGGCCCTATGGGAAGTGTCTCTTCCCCCATTCCTGTGCCTGGATGTTAAACAGCTGAGAAGGTTCATCTCATTTCCTCTCTTTCTTGACATTATACTCACAGCCCCAAGAACCCCCACTGGACCCCATAGAGAAAGGATCACATTCCGACATTTCTGCATTTGATTTTTAAAGTCTGCTCATAATCCTCTCAGGCATTTTACACTGGGCTTCCATTGTTCATATGACTCATCAGCCCTGAGGAAATGACATGCAAGAAACTGAGACTTCTTATCACACACCATTCCAAGCCAAGCCAAAAGGAATTTATAGGAGAATCTAGAGTTTCCATAAACATAAAATACATGAAACCGCCCAGGACAGAGCTCTCTCGGGAAGTAAGACGACATGGAGATTCTGAGTTAGCTTTTCATTGATGGTGCACCACCCTTTAGTTAAATCTTGTAAAAGGTTTATTTAGTGAAGAACTTGGGGCTTCTTGATGTGAGAGCATGAAGGTCACAGCATCACTCAGAAGTAACCTTGCCAATAGTGTTTAACCTGAATCTAATGGAGGCCTAACATCTAGTCACAGTGAATACAGAGTGGGAAGAAACGAGTTAAATGATGCCAGGTGAAAACTACCAGACAGATTGAAAGGGCTGGGAGACACTTGTTGCTGCACTGAAGCCATTCCCAGCCCACTGGTCCTTATCCACTTCCTGCAGAGGAGCTGAGAGGCTGGATACTTGATTTCCCAGCCTCCCTTGCAGCTAGAGGCCATTCCGAGACTTAGTTCTGGCCAATGAGAAGGGGGTGGAATTCCATTTTGGAGCAGCAGGTTAGGTGTTGTCACTGCAGCAGCCAGTGTTGCTGCTCTGACTTGGGTTTGATCCCTAGCTGGGGAACTCCCACATGCCCCAGGTACACAAAAAACAAAAACAAAAACAAAAAAACAAGAAGGGGTAATCTGCAGGGTGGTTCCCAACAAAGGTTTTCCTCCTTTTTTTTTTTTGTCTTTTTGCTATTTCTTGGGCCGCTCCCGCGGCATATGGAGGTTCCCAGGCTAGGGGTCTAATCGGAGCTGTAGCCACCGGCCAACGCCAGAGCCATAGCAACACAGGATCCGAGCCGCGTCTGCAACGAGCTCACGGCAACGCCGGATCATTAACCCACTGAGCAAGGGCAGGGACCGAACCCGCAACCTCATGGTTCCTAGTCGGATTCATTAACCACTGCACCACGACGGGAACTCCTTTTTTTTTGGTCTTTTTAGGGCTGCACCTGTAGCATATGGAGATTCCCA
Organism: Phacochoerus africanus; assembly: GCF_016906955.1. NCBI lineage: Eukaryota > Metazoa > Chordata > Mammalia > Artiodactyla > Suidae > Phacochoerus > Phacochoerus africanus. The sequence continues at coordinate 33,206,263 of NC_062552.1, read as the reverse complement.
GGCTAGGGGTTGAATTGGAGCTGCAACTGCAGGCCTATGCCACAGCCACAGCAATACCAGATCTGAGCCATGTCTGTGACCTGCACCACAGCTCATGGCAACACTGGATCCTTAACCTACCAAGCGGGGCCAGGGATCAAACCTGCATCCTCAAGGATAATAGTCAGGTTCATTACCACTGAGCCACAGTGGGAACTCCAGGTTTTCCTCCTTGATAAAAGGAGCAAGGTACATATGGAGATACTCTTTTTCTCCTCCCCCCTTACTCCTGCCTGAGATGCTGTCCTACGGAAACATGGAAGATGGAGCTAAGGCAGCCATCTGGTACCCATCAGGCAAAACATCGCAGACACACTGTGTTAGTCATCTACAGCTGTGTCACAAATTACCCCAAGGAGTTCCAGTCATGGCACAGGGGAAACAAATCTGACTAGGAACCATGAGGTGGCGGGTTCGATCCCTGGCCTTGCTCAGTGGGTTAAGGATCTGGTGTTGCCGTGGACTGTGGTGCAGGTCGCAGAAGTGGCTTGGATCCTGGTGTGGTGTGGGACGGCAGCGGTAGCTCTGATTAGACCCCTAGCCTGAGAACCTCTATATGCCGTGGGTGCGGCCCTAAAAAGCAAAAAAAACAAATTATCTCAAAACTTAATTCCCGCAAATAACAATCATTTATGATCTTACACATTTTTTTTTTTCTTTTTAGGGCTGCACCCACAGCATATGGAGTCTCCCAGGCAGTACCTTATTATCTAATCCCTTCTCTTTGTATTACCAGATTTTTTTAAATGTTGCCAAACTGAGGGGTGTGAAATACTATCTCACTGTCACTTTATTGATATTTTCCTGATTACAGGCTAGGCATCATTTTGTATGTTCACTGCCCTTTCATGTTCCTCTTCTCTGAACTGCTTGTTCTTGGCTTCTCCCTATTGGGGTGAGGCAAGTGTTTGCCTTTTGTTAATGTGTAGATGTTGATGCTAATAATAGCTCCATTGAATGCAGTGCAAATATCCTCTCTTAGTTTGTGGCTTTGTCTTTTAACTTTTTAATGATGTGTTTATGGAACAGAAATTTAAAATTTTAATGCAGTAAAAAGTATCATTTTTGGAATTCCCTTGTGGCCTAGTGGTTAAGGACTGAGTGTTGTCACTGCTGTGGCTCAAGTTACTGCTGTGGCTCAGGTTTGATCCCTGGCCCAGGAACTTCTGTATGCCTTGAGCGCAATCAAAAAAAAAGAAAGGAGTTCCCACTGTGGCACAACAGGATAGGCGGTGTCTTGGGAGCACTGGGAGGCAGTGAGGTTAAGAAGCCGGTGTGGCTGCAGCTGCAGCTTAGGTCACAACTGCATTTCAGGGCGCAACTGTGGCTCAGATCCCCTGGCTAGGGAACACCATATGCCATGGGCAGCCAAAAAAGGAAAAAAACAAAACAAAACAAAACACTACAATTCTTCTCCTTTATTGCTTATGTGCTTATGTTTTAAAGTTGTAAAGTTGCCCTCTCATATAAAAATAGTCTTGGTTATTTTAAATGATTTAGCTATCAAGCCTATTCGTTCAGTCTCCACTGAAAAACTGCAGTCTGGTGGGCAATTTGGTGCCATCTGTTTTAAAATAAATGCTTGTAGGAATTCATCCTGCAGAAATACTCACAGGAGTCCCTCTGCCCCCCAACCATATATGCACAGGGTTGTTAAATACAGCACCAAGTGTAATGGTAAAAATCTAGAAGTAACCTAAGTATCATAAACTGTAATTCTCTGCAGCCATAGAAAAGAGTAAGGGCGCTCTGAATGTGCTCATAGGGAAAGTTCTCCAAGATATATCGGTAAATAGGAAAAGTTAAAATAAAAAACCCCAAGGATCCGAGGAGTAAATAATGTTACCATTTATACTGAAAAGGGGGGAGATTCCCTATGTGTACACATATAAAAGTTCAGACACAGCACTACCGAGAGTGGCTACTTCTGAGGAGGGGGACCCATTTTTCATTGTCAGTCTTTTGTGTCTTCATTGTTACTTCCATTACAGTAAACAAAGAAAAATTGCTGTAGGTGGACCCATTGGCAGTAAGTTGCTATTTGTTTTGGCATTTGAAGTATTCTGGGGTGAAGAGGGCCTTTTGTCCCAACAGCTGAGAAGAAATAGAGTTATCAGAAATGGGGCATGGGGAGTTCCCATTGTGGCGCAGCAGAAATGAATCCGACTAGGAACCATGAGGTTGTGGGTTCAATCCCTGGCCTCGCCCAGTGAGTTAAGGATCCGACGTTGCCGTGAGCTATGGTGTAGGTCACAGATGTGGCTCGGATCGTGCATTGCTGTGGCTGTGGCCGGCAGCTGTAGCTTCAATTTGACTCCTAGCCTGGGAACTTCCATATGCTGTGGGTGTGGCACTAAAAAGCAAAAAGAAAAAGAGAAAAAAAGAACTGGGGCAGGGAGTTCCCATTGTGGCACAGCGGAAACAAATTCAACTAGTGTCCATGAGGATACAGGTTCTATCCCTGGCCTCACTCAGTGGGTTAAAGATCTGGCATTGCTGCAAGATCTTGTGTTGCTGTGGCTGTGGCATAGGCCTTCGCTGCAGCTCTGATTCGACCCCTAACCCAAGACCTTCCATATGCCGCAGGTGTGGCTGTAAAAACAAACAAACAAACCCACTTCTCTTTTTTTGTCATTTTAGTAAAGAATTTTTTTATTTTATGATTTTTTTTTCCATTTCTTGGGCCTCTCCCATGGCATATGGAGGGTTCCCAGGCTGGGGGTCAAATTGGAGCTGTAGCCTCCGGCCCACGCCAGAGCCACAGCAACGCAGGATCCGAGCCGCGTCTGCAACCTACACCACAGCTCACAGCAATGCCGGATCCTCAACCCACTGAGCAAGGCCAGAGATTGAACCTGCAACCTCATGGTTCCCAGTCAGATTCGTTAACCACTTGAGGCACGACAGGAACTCCTATTTTTTCTATTATAGCAAATGGAAAGAAAAAAGAAAAGGCACATTAAGTTTACCCTTGTTGAAATTTAAGAAGGGAAAGAGATCAGGTCTCACAGAACAAAGACCAAACATGCCCTTCAGTTGAGTCCAACAACATTCCTGAGGGCATCGCAGTGTAGCTGGTCAGGGACCTGGGCTGTCTGGGTTCAAATCACAGCTATGTGGATTGGAAGTTACTTAACATCTGTGCCTTAGTTTTCTTATGTATAAAATAGGAAAATAATACCTCCTAGAGGGTTGTCCTGGCATATGGTAAGTGCTTACAAAGTATTAATCATTGCAATTCCTTATTTACCACCTTAGTACATTCACTGCAGTGACTGGGCAGTGACTTGGTCAACACGTGGGAGCTGGATGCACGTTAATCAAGCTCACACACCTGATGAATAAGCTGTTAACAGACTCGTTCATTCACAGGGGCCAGGGCTTATAGGCGGATCTGTCATTACCTCTCTTCTCCCCATGTGGGAGCCTGGACTATACTCAGATACTCCATGGGGGGCTGGGGCACTTCTGTGCTCTTATTTATTTCCTTATAGGGAAAGGCACTTTGGTACACTGATGAATAGCAATTCATGGTTGTCAAATAAATACTTGCTGAATGAATAAATAGTCATCCCATGTTCCCTGTCATAGCCAAACCCTGAAACAGCCTAAAGGCTCAACAACAGGGAGTTGTTATCAAATTGTAACCCAGTCACCCCACAAAACCAAACAGCAATTGAGAAGGATAATTATAGTGATTGGATAGAAAGATAGAGAAATACTTATGATGCAATCTCAGGAAAACAAAAGAAATCAAACGGTCTGGGCATGTGGATGGATGTGGATTGATGTGGATGGATCAATAGTTTTTGTTGTTGTTGTTGGTTTGTTTTTTTTGACTGTGGCCACAGCATGGGGAGGTTCCCCAGACCAGAGATCCAGCCTGTGGCACAGTAGTAATCAGAGCCACAGCAGTGACAAAGCCAGATCCTTAACCAACTGAGCCACCAAAGCGGATCAACCCTGATAATATTTTGTTAAGTGAAAACTCACGATTCCAGAAAAGAAGTATGATATGACCCCATTCATGTAAGAAAAGGGGGCAAAGAATATGACTTCAGGAGTTCCCACTGTGGCACAGCAGGTTAAGGATCCAGGGTTGCTGCAACTGCAGCAAAGATTGAAGCTTCAGCTCAGATTCAGTCACTGGCCTGGTAACTTCCATATGCCTCAGGTGCAGCCTAAATAAATAAATAAATAAATAATGACTTCACTTGTAGCTACAAGCACGAAATACCTCTGACCAGCACACAAGACTGAAAGCTCAGGGGCCTCTAGGGAGGGGTAGAGAGGTGGACAGCTGAGAAAAGTCACTGACAACTTTTGTATCTTCTGAATGTTGAACCAGATGAATATGCTTCTGACTAAAAAAATCAAGTAATTTAAAACACTTCCTGGCATTCCCCTCCTGGCTCAATGGTTAATGAACTCAATTAATATCCATGAAGATATAAGGTTCAATCTCTAGGCCCTCTCAGTTGGTTAAGATCTGGCGTTGCATGAGCTGTGGTACAGGTCACAGACGCAGCTCGGATCCCACATTGCTGTGGCTGTGGTGTAGGCCGGGAACTACAGCTCAGATTCAACACCTGGCTGAGAACCTCCGTATGCCACAGGTACCACCCGAAAAAGAAAAAAAGACCAAAAACAAAAAACAAAAAACAAAACACTTCCTGGTACCAGCGAAGTAAAATAGATTAATATTTTTTTTCCTACTATATTCCTCAACTCTAAGGTGTGGGACTTCAAGGCTCCTCCAAGGAGATAAAACTGAAAAAAGCCTCCAGCCGAGATAAGAATTGCCAGACCCTGGAGTTCCTGTCGTGGCGCAGTGGTTAACAAATCTGACTAGGAACCATGAGGTTGCAGGTTTGATCCCTGGCCTTGCTCAGTGGGTTAAGGATCCAGCATTGCTGTGAGCTGTGGTGTAGGCCGGTAGCTACAGCTCTGATTAGACCCCTAGCCTGGGAACCTCCACATGCCGAGGGAGCAGCACCAGAAAAGGCAAAAAGACAAAAAAAGACCAAAAAAAAAAAAAAAGAATTGCCAGACCCTTATCATCCCACCCATCTCACTGTAACTGTTACAATGTTCCTAAGCATTTCCCCATCCCAGCAACTTGGCCTACTCCTTCTTGCCTCTACTAGGAAAGGTATGTGGCCCACTCCTCACCTCCTCCACTTGATCAACCTGGTTTACTCCTTCCAGCCCCTACTAGAAAAGGTATGTGGCCCACTCCTTACCCCACCCATACAGGGGCAACATACGCCCCCAACCAACCCGCAAATGTATCAGAAAAACCTCCTTCTTCCCCAACCAATCAGCAGGTCAACAGATTTATGGCAAGACCACTCCTCGAACTGCTTTGTCTTTGGGCTATAAAAAGAGACACAGCCATGAACCCAGGTTAGCTCTCCCTGATTATCAGGAAGTCCATCTGCTGTGTTAACAGTGTCTCTTGCCTCAATAAACCTGTCTTTTCTAAACCTTGTTTTGTATCTGAAAAAATTTTTTTCCACCTGTGTACAGAGACTACAACATAAGGTGCAATTCTAAACCGACTTTTTTTTTTTTTTTTTTTTTTTGCTTTTTAGGCCCGCACTAGCAGCATATGGAAGTTCCCAGGCTAGGGGCTGAATCAGAGCTGCACCTGCCAGCCACAGCCACAGCCACAGCCACACATGATCTGGGCTGTGTCTGTAACCTACACCACAGCTCACAGCAATGTAAGATCCTTCACCTACTGAGGGAGGCTAGGGATCAAACCACATTCTCATGGATATTAGTCAGGTTTGCTGCTGCAGAGCCACAACAGGAACTCTGATGGACATTCTTAATCGGTTCCTGTGGTGGTTTTTTTTTTTGTTTTTTGTTTTCCCTAAAAAGTTTTTACCAAATTGATGCTGAGTCTTATAGCATGAGTTTTTTGTTTTGTTTTGGCCACACCCGAGGCATGCAGAAATTCCTGGGCCAAGGATGGAAACTTCGCCATAGCAGTGATCCAAGTCACTGCAGCCATGGTGCGGGATCCTTAACCCACTGCAACAGGAGGAGCATACAAAATTGGTGGTATTTTAGAATCAAGAATATATGGCACATAAAAATGTGTCATCTGGAAAGGAACTGTAACAGTAAAAACCACAGTGTGCTGGGATTGTGGGAAATCTTCCATTTTCAAGGTGGTCCTTCCTGGTATCTCACATCATCTTTTCAATAGCTTTTTTAAAAAGATCATATTTTAAACTGTTTTCAGGAGATAATCAATGGTTTTAGAGGGAGGCATCCCCTAGCACTGGGAAACGGATAACCTGCCAAGCAGTAAACCCATGAAAATTGCCACTTCCTCAGCTTAAATAATTGTCGGGGGCAAGGCTCTGAGCTCTAACTTTAGCTCTGGTTACAAGGAAAGACCTGTTGTCTTTGGATTTTTCCTGAGATATCCACCTTCCAGGAACAGTTTGTCAAACCCAAGACAATTACTTGGCCACCATGGTGTCTATTCCAGCAATCAGTAAAGACCTCAAGTTGTGTTCACATAACACATGGGATGCACTAACTACCGTCTAAATTGGTGATGTGAAGTCTGCTAGGAACAACTGACTATTAGAAAATTTCATGTTTACAAATTGTTGCAAGCCCTTGTTACCCAAAGTGTGGTGTGTGAAACAGCAGCAGAAGCAGCTCATGCCCCAGGCCTAATGAGTCTAAGATCCACATGCACATTAGTGTTTGAGAAGAACGTACTGTAAACTATAAATTGCAAGATGTCAGCTGCATTATTATTCATGAAAACAGAAAGCTAATTATAATTTCTTAATCTGTTTTCATAGACCTTCACATAATCACCTCATTTGGTTTTCATAGCAATACTAAGAGTTAGAGTTAAAACCTTTGTTTATAGAAGAGGAAATGAACTTCAGAGGAGTGAAGCTTACTATATTCAATTTTGATTAGTCCTATAGTTGGGGGAAAGGTTGCCAATTCATTGTGCAGGTAACCTCAAGGTGTTTTTTTTCTTTTTTTTCTTTCAATGATGCAGACATTTGGTATCTAGCCAAACTGGGAGGTAAGCCCCTGCCATCCCTTTGAAACATCCTTTTGCAGGATTGTGTTCCTTTCTCAATGCCTGCAGGGCCTTTTTAATTCTAATCCAATTAGAATGGCCCATTCTAATCAGAGGACGGAGACCATAATGGGCCGTATTTGAAAATAATTCAAGATTAGTGAGGAAAGACAGAAGCATTTATTTCTCAAGAAACCTAACTATTATTTAGACCAAGAGAATTTTTGTTGTTGTTGTTTTAAAGCAATTCATTATGTTGGATTATTTACTTGGCCATTTAATGGTTTCTTTGTTTAACTGTTTGGTAAAGGGTTGGAGTTTCATTTCTAGAAAAGATATATTGCTTTCTAGGTCAGTTAACTATATCCACAACTTAAGCCCTATATTCAGACCATGTGAGCTCAGAACACGAGCAGGGTGCCCTGTTAGGAATCTAAGTAGATGAAAAGGAGAGTCCTGAGATCCTAGCTCACAGATAAAGATAGCCATAACATATATGAAGTTCTTCCTAAGTCTTGCACTTTTTTTTTTGTCTTTTTAGGGCCCCACGTGCAGCATATGGAAGTTCCCAGACTAGGAGTCAAATTGCAGCTGCAGTTGCCAGCCTACACCCAGCCACAGCCATAGCAACTTGGGATCTGAGCCTCATCTGTGACCTATACACCACAGCTCACAGCAACACGATTCTTAACACACTGAGTGAGGCCAGGGATTGAGCCCACAACCTCATGGATACTAGTCGGGTTTACTACCACTGAACCACAGTGGGAACTCCCCAGTTTTGCACTTTCCAATGTGGAGTAAAATTCTCATGTGCAATGATAGAACCATTTTGGAAAGCAATTTAGCTATTTATCAAGAATTGCAGCAGTTGTGTCTTGGTGAGGCTCGCTGCTTTCACTATTTCTTTGAAGAAGTTATTCTACTTGTGGAAATTCATCCTAAAGCAATAATTTGAGGCATAGGAAAACCTGCAGCCAAAAGAGCTCACCACAGCACTATTTTAGATATTCAAGCATAGAAAACTCATAGCATCTGAGAGTAAGGAAATAGTTAAAGGAACTACAGTGTATCTACCTAATGATTTATTAAGTAGCCACATATATATATTTCTTTTTTGCCTCCCCAATCCCTGATATGTGGAGTTTCTGGAACCTACACCACAACTGTGGCAATGCTGGATCCTTAACCCACAGTTTCGGGCTGGGGATTGAACCTGTGTCCCAGTGCAGTGCACTCCAAAGACGTTACCAGTCCCTTTATGCCACAGCAGGAACTCTAAGTAGCCATTGCCATATTTTAAATGATGCTTACATATTTAGTTAGAACCAGATTGTCCCTCTACTGCCTTTCATCTAATACACGAAAATGGCTGAAACAAAGCTAAAAATGAAAGTTGTAAGGCAAAGATTATTTGTAAAGTACTAACTATAAAATCTGATCTAAGATATTTTAGGAAGGGCCTGCCTAGACTATCGTCATCTTCTTTATCCATCCAAATCCAAAGTCCAGCCATTCTTTTTTTTTGCTTTTTAGGGCCACACCCACGGCACATGGAGGTTTCCAGGCTAGGGGTCTAATTGGAGCTACAGCTGCCGGCCTATGCCACAGCAATAACATCACCAGATCTGAGCCACATCTGCGACCTACACCACAGCTCAAAGCAATGCTGGATCCTTAACCCACTGAGCAAGGCCAGTGACTGAACCCAAATCCTCATGCACCCTAGTCAGGTTTGTTAACTGCTGAGCCATGAAGGGAACTCCTCTAGCCGTTCTTCGAGTCCTGAACCAACCCCTTTTCCTTCCCTCCTCACAACTCCCACAGTAAACATTGGCCTTTGGCATAGGCTGCCTGGTACAGCTGGTGTTTTCATTCAGTACGAATCTCTCCCACCAGGATCCTTGACATCAGTGACTGGGTTTTATTTATTTATTTGGCTGCACCTATAGCATGCAGAACCAGTCACCAAACCATGCCATATCAGTGACCCAAGCTACTACAGTGACAATGTCAGATCCTTAACTTGCTGAGCCACCAAGGAACTCCAGTGACTGGATTTTAAACCTCTTTTGTTGTGCACAGCACACTGATCAACCCCTGCACCCAATCAGTCATCAAGTGCTCTGGATTTTATTTCCAAGCTTTCCTCAGCTCAACCCTTTCCTCTCTCTCTTCAACTAAGCCTCACCTCCCACAATCAATGTTGTTTAAGTTAGGAAGCTTTTGGCTCCAGATAACAGAAACTCTATGTGGAGAGGCTTAAACCATGAGGAAAGTGTTTTTATTTGAGAGAAAAGCCCTCCAGAAGACTCTCCCCCAGGGTCCACTGGCCAGCACTGAGTGACATAGTTATGCCTTAGCAGCAGGGGAGGCTGGAAAAAAAGAGCTTTTGCCATTTTTGATCACTAGAGTGGGATGCAGGCTCTCCCAGCGGGAAAGAAAAAAGGGTGAGGGGGCAGCTTCTATTAGGGTAGGAAACCAATAGTGTTAGCCCCAAACTTCCTGCCTTGGGTCTCTCCACACCTTTCATCCATTCCTAACACTGCCACTATTGACTCATTTGTCCATTTACTTAATTAGTGATTCATTTGATGTATCAATCAGGTCTGGCTAGTTTATGTTCTAGCAACAAACAGAGAGGAAGAGAGAGCAGAGAGCTTGGCACCAATTTTTTTTTTTTTTCCCACTGTACAGCAAGGGGGTCAGGTTATCCTTACATGTATACATTACAATTACATTTTCCCCCCAATTGGCACCAATTTTTATCTGCTGCCACCTGAAACTGGCATGTATCGATTCTGCTTTACCTTTCATTGGCTAAAGCAAGTCCCATGGCCACACTCAACTTCAAAAGGGCATGGAGGTGAAACCATTCTTTGCGCAGAGTAAGCAGCACTAACAGTTACCAAATTCAACAAATATTTATTGAGCATTGACAATATGCTCAGAGAGGCACTAGTGATGTACTGGTAAGAACAAAGTATGCATTCTGAAAGCATTTTCAGTCTAGGAGGAATAGTCTACCCCTTCCTTTATGTGCTCAGGCTAACATTTAGAGACTTCAGTTGTGCCACTTCTTACATTTTTATTGCATTAAAAAAAAAAAGAAAAGAAAACTTGGCCACCTGCCTGAATAGGCTATAAAACCCAAAAGATGTCTTATTCCTCCTTGTAAAGCTCATACCTAGAATTGTGCCTAGTACTAGAAAAAACTTAATAAATGTTTGTTGAATGATGTACAAGATAGGATGGGCTCAGCTATGGAACAGGAAGCTCAGATGAGAGGGGCTTAAACAAAAAGGGTTTGTATTTTAACATAGTGAGATGTCTCAGCCAGCAGCTGGGGTTGGTTTCTCTGTTCAACAATGTCACCTAGGACTCAGAATCTTTCCAGTATTACACTTTGGTATGCTTGGCTTGTTGGCTTTTCCTCCCTGTGCTTGTGCCTTATCGTCACAAGACTGCTGCCACTGCTCCTCATTAACAGACTTTCAAAAATATATATATATGTATATATACACACATACACACTTATTTTTAAGGCAGGAAAAATACAGAAGGGGCAGCAGCAAGGGGCTCTCCTCCATGACTGTCCTTTACAGCAGAGAGCAGAAGCTTTCCTAGAAGCCACTCAGAAGCTTATGTCTCATAGCCAAAACATGGATCACACAGCCACCCTAAGTTTTGAGCAAGAATGGGAAAGAGAATTTCTGAGCTTCCAAGTTTTTGTAGTTGGAGATGGCTCAGATGGGGCTAGGAATGGTTTGGGTAGCCAGCCAAAAGGTCACCACAAATGAAGACTCTGTGCTCAATAAATATTTGTTGATGGAAGTTTAGATTTCCATGATCTAATTCTTTTTGATTAATAGCATACAGAGAACCCTGATCACCGCTGTGTCTAATCAGTATTGAGCATGCATCTTCTGTTTGTGCTGGGCATCACAGAATTTTCTCATTCAGTCTTTGCAACCCTGTGACAAAGGTACTACTAATCTGTCTTACATTAGAAGAAACTGAATCCCAGACTAATTAAGCAGCTTGTCCAATTTGCTCACTTATCAGCTAGTAAAAGATGACACAAGGGCTTGAGCTACAATGTCTAAATCCAGAGCCCATGAGGTCTAGAGGGGAACAGATAGCTCATCAGACACAAGTCCTTTATTTTCATAGTGCTGAGGCCCAGGATGGGAGGTAAATTGCTCAAGGTCACACAGCAAACCTAAGTCAGAGGCAGGCCCAGGCCCCAGGAGTCCTAACCCCCAGGCTACAGTTTTTATTACACTGGGCTGCTTCTCTTTAGAAACCTCACCTTAGTTCACTGATCTTTATTTTCATTTTATTTTATGTTGGCTGTGGCCAAGGCATGTGGAAGTTCCTGGGCCAGGGACTGAACCCACGCCATAGCAGTGACCTGAGCCACAGGAATGACAATGCTGGATCCTTAAGCCATTGCACCGCAAGAGAACTCCTAGTTCACTGATATTTAAAAAGACAAAAAAGCCAAACAGGCTCCTGTGGACAATTCAGTTTAAAAATCTTTTTTTTTTTTTTTTTTTTTTTGCTTAAGGTTTGGCATATTAGAACAAGTTGTTTCCTTTTTTGGAGTCAATAAAAACTTAGTGATTAGTGGTTCAACCTCTTTTACCCATCTCAGTGGAAAGTCTAGTCTGTACAAAATCTTTCAATTCTCAAGTGATAAAGAGGAAGGAAAGCATGTAATGGTCAAAGCCTCAGCTGGGACTTACCAAGATTACTTTAAATTCCAAGCTCATGACACAGAAATGCTTTATTTGTGGAGTTTAAATGTGTCTTGTATAACACATACTTGGGAGGCCTCTTGCTGGAGTAAAAGGTGTACAGCTAGAAATCCCACTTCTACCACCAACGAGCTGTGGGAACCCATGGCCAGGGCCTGCGGTGAGAATGGAATGGAGCTAATGTGGAGAAAGCGCCTGGCACAAAATGGGCCTCAGCAGGTGTGTGTTCCCTTCCTCTGCCCTCTGACACTTCCCCTTCGGACTTGTGGCTGAAATGCCTCCAAAACCCGTTTTACAAGCCACACTGTATCCTACTTCAGAGGATCAGAGTTCCTTTTGTTGACAGGACTCAAGTCTTTCAGAGGAAAAAGTTGGCCTCCATTGAAAAGTCATTTTGGGAGATCCCATTGTGGCTGAGTATGTTAAGAACCCGACTATTATCGATGAGGATGCAGGGTCTATCCCTGGCCTTGCTCAGTGGGTTAAAGGATCTCCTGTAGGTCACAGATGTAGCTTGAACCCAGCGTTGCTGTGGCTGTGGCACAGGCCGGCAGCCACAGCTCGGATTCAACCCCTAGCCTAGGAACTGCCACATGCCGCAGGTATGGCCATGAAAAAAAAAAAGAACATTCACACCAGCACTGATCCTAGTAGCAAAAAAAGTTGAAAGCAACCCAAATGTCCTTATTTAGTGCAATGAAAAGTTAATTATGGCATCTTCATGCAATGGAATTCCATACCAGAGCGAAAAAACGACTGGTGTCACATGACTCTCAGGCCTGCAATCTAATCATGGGTAGGATATCATGTAGAAGCCTGCATGCAATTCACTTCCTTCTCTTCAAAATCCCAAAAGGTGAGACACTACACGATATTCATTGTACAGTGATATAAACACATGGCGGACTATAAAGGAAAGAAGGGCATGATAAGCATAACATTCGGGACAGTATTTAGGGGAAGAAAAGGTGAGGTTGGGAAGGGCCACAGGGAGGATTTTTAAAGCTTTGCTTCTCTGTCTAGGACAGGTATTAAGTACCAGGTGGCTTGTTGTATCACCTTTTAAAAGTTAAATTGTATAACTATTATTTTTAGGTCTATTCAATATTTAATAAAAATAATTTAAAAAAATGAGATCTAGGAGTTCCTGTCATGGCTCAGTGGTTAACGAATCCGACTAGGAACCATAAGGTTTTGGGTTTGATCCCTGCCCTTGCTCAGTGGGTTAAGGATCCGGCATTGCCATGAGCTGTGGTATAGGTCGCAGACGTGGCTCGGATCCTGCGTTGCTATGGCTGTGGTGTAGGCCAGCGGCTACAGCTCCAATTGGACCCCTAGCCTGGGAACCTCCACATGCCGCAGGTGCAGCCCTAGGGGGAAAAAAAATGAGGTCTAGATCACTGTGAACAGTATGCTACCATTTGTATAAAAGGGGACACACACACTGACATTAAACTACCTCTGAAAAGTTACACATGTAACTGGTAAAACTGGTTGCCTCCAGAAAACTAAAAGGTTGGGGACAAGGAGGAAGACTTTCCTGAATTTTAAAAATTTTGACTCACATAAATCAACAGAGATTAAAAATAATAAATAATAAAGTTTGAAGAGAGAGAGGCTGAGAGGGAGTCAGAGAGGGGAGGGAGAAATGGAAGGGAGGGTGAGGGAGGGAAGAGGGAAGGACAGGGGGGTCGGGAGGAGAAATGGTGGGGCTCTGGCCACCAAAACCTTCCAGGTGTGCCCAGAATCACAAGTGGAGATGGAAGCCCCACTGGACAGCCCAGGGAGGCGGGTCTTCATCCCACAGCTTGGCCTAGACCACCTGGAGCCAAGGACAAGGGCTGGCTTCACACGACTGCCCAGATCAACTCAGGCTCCTCAATCTTGTTTCTCTCCCTGGGTCTTCATGCCTGACCCTATGGTCTTATCTCAGACCTTCACTCACCTGTGATCTAACAATTCCTTTGAAGTCGCTTCAGGGATCCTTCATTCTTGATGGTTCCGAAATGTGCGTCTGTATCACCAAGGTCAGCCAACAGCAAACAGGTCCTTTTCATCCCCTTTAATCCTCCCGTCAAGGACCTGGCGTCCTCTGCTCTACAGCCTTATCAAAACCTGCTAGCACATTCTTTATCACACTGGGATACCAGTAACTCAAAGGAAACCAGAGTCATGGGCATGCCCCCAAGGATACATACATTCCAGAAGTAAAGGGATGATGGAATTTCAGCCAGTGGGGCAGGAAGGATGTGGACACCAAGTGCGCTGCCCAGCTGGTACCCAGGATGCCTGAGGGCATGGGTCTCTATGAGGGGGGAGGCCCTGAGGCTGGGCTCAGTCCCCTAGAGCCTGGTGACCAGGGAGGAGGAGGAGGGGGCAGGGAGGGTTGTGTGACTCTGAGCTAAGAAGGCCTTATTCCCCAAAGAGCCAATGAAGCAATCTGGGTAGCACTGCAGGCTGGAGCTGGGCCACATGGTCAGGACAGACGCTGCTCTCCCACTTCCCCCAGCCCCGGGGTGGGCGGATTCCCTGGTTGAAAACACCTTGGCCACTCATAACCCTCCCTCAGGAGCAAGGTAGTGATGTAAAGGAAGAAATTAGTCTGGCTGTGTGATGAGCCTGGTGGAAGCCACCACAGGCTGACAATACCAAGTGTGAACGAGGATGTGGAGCGCCTGGACCTACACTGCCACCAGAGGTTATCCGGCCAACGGAAAACCATTTGGTAGAATCTACTAAAGCTAACCATACCCACTCTAGGACCTAGCAATTCCACTCCTGAAGAGAAACGAGCACTGCGTCCACCAAATGACCCGTACCAGCGTGTTCAAAGCAGTCCTGTTTTGATAGCTCAACGTGGAAACAACTCAATGCCCACCAGCAGGAGAATGGATAAACACACCGTGCTAGATCTGTATAGCAGTATACCTCTCCATACAAGCTACAGCTACGTGCAAAACAGGGAGGGAAACCAGAGAGATGATGCTGAATGAAAGAAACCAGACACAAAAGAGCACACACTGTATGATTCCATTTATAAGAACAGACAACACTGATCTATGGCTGTAGAATCCTGAATAGCAGTTACTCGTGGTGGGATGGGCGTAAGGTGGGGGGTGCAGAATACTGACAGGGAAGGAACACGAAGGAACTTTCTGGGTCACTGAAATGTCCTGTTCTGGTGGTGGTTTCATGGATGGATATAAAGGTAAAAGTTTATGGAGATTAAACTTAAAATTTGTGTATTTTAATTATTACATGCAAAGTGATATCAAAAACAAAAATAGGAGTTCCTGTTGTGGCTCAGCAGGTTAAAAACCTGACTGGTATCCATGAGGATGTGGATTCAATTCCTGGCCTCCCTCAGTGGGTTAACGATCCAGCATTGTCACTGCAGCTGCTGTGGTACCATTCGGTCCCTGGCCCAGGAACTTTCACATGCTACTTGTTGCAGCCAAAAAAAGAAATAAAAGGGTAGAGAATAGTAACATGTATATGTGTAATTATATAATATATACAATACAGCATGTGATATACATACATATGTATATATTAAAAATTTTTTTTCCTTTTCTTTCCACCCTTGAAGGGAAAGGACAAGCAGAAGGGAACCTCCAAGTGCCAACGTGAAGTCAGAGCTCCCTTCCAGCCCTGGCCCAGATTCAAACCTGGCCTGTCTTCCCCAACACACAGGGAGGCAGAAACTTCCCCATCCTTCAGAGAAACCATTTTCCTCCTCCAATGTTCTCCTTCCCTTGCCCCTGGTAAAGGTCAGACCAGCTGCAGTTGGCAGGACCAGATGGCCACATTCACTGCCCTTCGGACAACGTAGAGATAAGGCCCTACACTCTCTCCCTTCAGCACCTGTCCCAGAGGCCAGCAGTCCTACCACTCACCCGCCCCACCCTTTTCTCAAAGTCAAAGTTCACCGACTGGCCACGTCAGGAGAGCCTGTCTAAAGACAAATTCACACTCAAGTGTTAATGGCAACTATTACATTAATGAAAGCAGCCAAGCTGACCAGGGTTTTGGCAGATGCTTTTAATGTTATTTTTAAACTTGTCAGGAAAGCGAGACTTCCTATCCTATTCAGAGTGCCCCCACATGGTCCAGTGTCATAATATTTCAGACTTGAGGCCATATATTTTAATCAGAACATTGAAAACATTAAGGAAACTTCTACTCATCTCAAGGGCTCTGAATATGTGGGTGTGAAGACAGCAAAGTGCTGGGTTCTAGGTTCTGGTCCAGCACTGCCTCTTCCTGCTCTGTGATGCTGAGCACACCTAACCTGACTCTCTCTGTGAAATGAGTTGGGGGAGGTGGGCACTCGATGACCCTCAGGGCTTGACATTGTCTGCAGGAGGCCCTCCCTGGGGACCAAACCCCTCTGAAGGCACTTGTCTTCATCCTGTCCCCCAGCCCCAGCTCTCAATATAAGGGACTCTCCTCAACTGTCCTTCCCCCTCGCTCTACTTGGCCCTTCTCCTAACTACCCTGTTGGGCTCCAGCGGCCCTGCATACGTCATCTGCTCCTACCTTCCTCTGGAACTCCAGGTCCAGTTCCATTTGCTTGCTGGGGGGTTTTCTCAGCTGTCCTGTAGGCAACACAAACTCATCAAAAACTAAACTCTTCTTTCTTCCCCGCAAACCCACTGCTGGTCCCCTCCAGCCACACAGTGACCTCGTGTTAACACTCCTCTTGGACTCTGATGTTGCCAAATTCCAATTAAGTTTCTTCTCTATTTAAATCCTTCAGTAGATGCTGCCATCTACCCAGTACTAGTGCCTCAACTAATGCATTCAGGGTCCTCTACTAAGTCAGCCTTAGAGAGGCTCAGAGGGATACAGCACTATGCTTGAGGTCACACAGCAAGTGAGTGACAGGGCTCTCACTCCTTACATACTGCCTCACCTCTTAAACTGCTTCCAGTCAAAGGGGATGGCAGTTAGCAACTGGAGCTGGAATACACACTATATGTCCTTGAGGCCTCCTTTTGTTTAAGCTGCCTCATCTATTTATACAGGGTTTTTTACCTCCTCTGCTAACATCCTATTCATCTGGTCATCTTCCCTTTATTTCCAAAATGTTTTAACGGGTGAGTTTGTAATTTTGCTCTAAATTGCTTTTGTAATTCGCAATATAAATTCACATATAGGGATTTTTACCATTTTTTCAAGATTTGAATTAATTGCTTCATTCTTCTTTTTCAGAGTTGTCTGCAATGTGTCTACCTAGGTTGCAGTGTGGACTAGAGATGTGTAACTTTGCACCTCAACAGGTAATAGAAGGACTATGAGTACACTACAGATACTTTGTTAATGTTATACTAGATTGAGAACCTTTACACTTTAGTGACTTCAATGACAAGAATTTCAAAGGCCTGGTGGAGGAGATCAGGAAACTCCCACATCCTCCAGCCACACACTGACACACACAACTCCCAGGAAGCACAGGAGCCAGGCAGAACTGGAAAGAATGGGACAGGGACAAGCCATCCTAGGCCCAGCGACCAGTCTGTCCCTGGGAACTCTGCCCCTGCTTCAGCTCAAGATATCCCTTTCCAAAATGTTGGGGCCACAGCCACTAAGAGAGGGGAGGGAGGTACACAACAGGCTGGCATAGCCTTGAAGTGCTATGGAGCCCGCGAGAAAAGCCTTGGCCAGGCCCTTGTCCCACGAATCTGCCACCATTTCTTGGCTGGCTCACCACAGACGAGTCTTTAATCCTGCTGACCTGTTTCCATGTCTGCAAAATGAATACCAGGTAAGCTCAAGGCTTCCTTCCAGCTGTAAAAGGAGCTGGGTTCACATTCTGCTAAGTGTCCTGGCTCCCTCTCTGCCTGAATGAGAAGGGCAATAGCGGGCAGAGGAGCTGGAAGCAGCCTAGAGTCTCCGATTGCGCAGTTTGGGTGAACAGGTGCCCCAGGTGTCCAAAGGGCCAGTTCTCCCACTGAATCAGGATGCCCCTGAGAGAATGAGGCCATAGGGAAGCTGAGGCATGGGAAGTAAGCTGGACCTGCCACAGCAAACAGCACGCAGTGTTGTTAGGGAGGAAAATGTCAGAAACCATCTTGGCACCCCTCTCAGGGGTCCAATAAACAGAGAGGCAGGGAAACAGACAGAACCCTTTCCAGCTGAGGCTCTACAACAGCTAGACGACCCCATTCTTAATGGCCCCTGGCTTCCTGATGATGGGGAAGGCTGCAGAGATTAGGAAGAGAGCAGACCCACTGATGACATCAAACACAGCAACTGCTGCCCATTAGAACATTTATTTCTCAGAGAGAAAATAAGTTTCAGACAGTCATATTATAGTAGGTAAAATTAACTTTTGTATTCTTTACAAGCATAGATTCTTCTCTGTTTATTACCTCTCTTATACCATCTGTTATAAACAATTCTAGAAAGCAAATAAAGTCACTTTCTACAATAAATAGAGCATCGTGTGCTTCACAGCAGATGCGACTGAGACACATAGGCCCCATGCCACAGCAGGATCTGAGCCGTTTCCCATTCTAAAAGAGCAGTTTTAAAAATGAGACTCAGAGAGAGACTGAAAGAGTCAAAGAGATTGAAAAAAAAAAGAGAGACTAAGAAAAGAAGGAAGAGATTGGGGAAGAAAGAGACACAGAAAGAGAAAGCACGAGAGCCCCGAGATCTTACAACACAGGTTGAGACAAAAGTCACAGAGTCCACAGCCAACCAACTACCTGGGGAGAGGGGGGCGCACTGGCTCCTTAAAATAAACCACACTGTGTGCATGTCAAATACTCAGCCACACAATGGAGGACTCCAGTAATGGAAACTATAGGCCTGAATAATTTAGAACAGTATTTTACAATTATATACATCATGTCCTTCCCTAGCCATAGGCTGCATTGTAGTTTTATTATTGTACAAAATCCAAAACCCCATCCTTTATGTTATAGAGAGTTTTGTTGGTTCCCTTGTAAACTCTGGCTCATGTCCCAAATGTACAAGAAGTCGTGGCGGTTGGTTGGTTGTATTTTTAAAAAGTCAAGTATGTAAAAATGGCAGTGATCTCCCCAGTGACTTCGTTTTGTCCAAAACTCCCCTACGAAAAATTTAAAACAATTAAAAAGAACATCAGGTTAAAAATCAACATGGCGATCAGTGGCCTGCAACCTGGCCCTGCGACTTTGGTGCTTAAGAGGTGAAAGGAACATCCAGAGAACAGACATCGAAGCCTCTGAAAGTTGTGTTGGTTTGTCAGTCAGCATTCCCCGTTTCACAGTTTTTTTCTTCCCTTCTGTTTCTGAGAAGGTAAAGGTGGTGAGGGGGTTGAAGGAAAAGAGGGAAGGAGACTGAGGGTTTGAAATAAAAGTGCTGCGTTCCCTGGAGTTCGGAGCAGCAGAGGCTGGGGGGAGCAAGGCGCAAGACAGAAGGTGCTGAAGTGCAGGCACCGCGCCATCCATGTGGAGCAGAGGCAAGAGGCTGCCGCTGCAGAAAAGGAAAAGCCCACAAGGAGAGGGCAGGAGGGGTGAGAGGGCAGACCCAGCCAAAGGGCACCAGCTTCACCCCAACAAGCCCCAGAACCCAAGTGGACCAATGGACATGCACACCCCAGCCTGGGCTGCTGACAGAAGCCCGCCTCCTGGCAAGATGGAAGCGGGCAGGAGGGGCCCTGCCTCGAACCCAAGGGGCAAGCTCTTGCAGCTTGGCCTCAGCTGTTGTCTACAGCAGATATGAAGGGGTGTGGGTGTGCTCGTGAGGGGGTCACCCAAGGGGGTGGGCTGGCCTCTGTCCTGGGCCCCCAGGGGCCAGGTTGAGGGACCCACCTAACAGCTGGCCTCAAAGGGAATGAGACATAAAAAGAAAAAGATCAGTCTGGTGATGGTTTCTGTCAGTTTGGCACAAGAGAAAGTAGGGAAAGGAACACGGGAAGAAGAGAGACTGGGCAGAGGTGAAGATGGGACAGGGAAGAGGAATGAGGATGGGTGACGGAGGGAGAGAGAAGGTAGGCTCCAAGAGGTTCCCTGCGCAGCCCTAGGGATGCACAGCACCTCTGGGGTCGTGTCAGGGCCTCGCTCGCCCTGAGGTGTAGTTAGTTGGGAGTGGAGTGGAGGGGCCAGCACACCCGTGAGAAAGAGCCCGGGACCTCTCACCACTGGGCCAGGTCTATCCCTCAGCTGGGCCCAAGCCTCACAGCTGCTTCTGCTCCTAACTAGTCATCAGCAGAATGGCCCTGGAGGAGCTCAGGTGGGAGGTTTTGGCACACAGCAGGCCCACCGCGGGAACCATGCAGTTGGTCAAAACTAGGGCCTTGCTCTTGGGGAGGACACAGCCCGGTCCCCGGCCTGCCATGGGAGGGGAAGCTGCCGGCCATTTGTCTGGCTGGGGCAGGAACAGGCTTCCTGTGCCCCGTGGAACGGAGGCAGGGCAAACAGATGCAGGCCAGGCCCCGCCCTTACAGGTAGCTGGAGGTGACAAAGGAGTGGGGCCCCCGCACTCGGCTGAGGTGGATCATCGCGCGGTCATAGGCCACCTGCACTGACTTGCGGATGCTGGTCTTGCGGCCTTCCAGCATCTTGAGCTTGTCCACAGTGTCTTCCACACCCAGGGGCAGGACTTTGTCCCTCGGAAGCCACTGCCTAAAACACAAGCACAGTAAGAGGCCTAGACCATGGGGGATCCCACAAGGGGGGCTCCTCCAGACCCATCTGCCCAGGACCAGCAAAGCCAGGGGAGGAGACAGGCAGAGGGACAGACTGGGATGCTACAGGCAGGAGGCCTCCAAGGGACTTATTTTGCAATCAGGCCCTTCCATGGGCCCAGGACACTCATTTGGCTTACAGGGGTGCCAAAGCCGTGGAGCAGAGTCTGGGAGGGCTCTGAGGCTCACCCTGCCTTGGCCAATCAGGGAGCAATGGCTAGGAAGTGGAGGTGATGCCAGGAACCGATGCACTGATCTCTGCTGGGGCCTGCACCAGGTGTTTTTTAAAAGATCCCTGCGTGACTCCAACATGGTTGAGAGCCCAGCCTTTGGAGCCAGATCTTGGTTTGTATCCTGGTTCTGGCTATGGGGTCTTGGCTTTCTGAGCCTCAGCTTCCTCATCAGAAAAATGGATTGGGAGGAGATTAATGAAAATTTAAATGAGGATTAAATGAAATCATGCATGTAGTAAAGCAACTTGCATAAGGATATGGAGTAATACTCAAAAAATGATAGCTATTAGCTACGTCCTCCCTCTGCAGAAGCAGAGGTGGGAGGACTCTTCTGCTGGCATTGGTAAACTACGAGCCAACCAACCACTTGCAGTGGTTCCTGCACTGCCCAGAACTCTGCGCCCAGGACTGGGACACACGTCCCTGCAGCTGCTAGGAGTGTTGGCAGATTACCTCCACAGGAGGCACCCTCTCCCAGGGCAGCCAGCATTCGGTGACTGGCTGACAAAGGGGTGCAAAGACATAGCCCCAGTTCCTGACATCTCTAATGGGCCATCCAGCACCAGAGCTCCAAACGGGATTGGCTGAGGCCTCTGCAGCAAGTGCATGGCAGCTGCGCCACTCACCCTCCTCAGATCTCCCCAGTAAGCCTCCTAATACAAATATCAGTGTTTCCCAGGGGATCTTATCTGCAATACCCCTTAGTTACTATTAACATGTCAAAGTATTACCCCCTTGTGTACCCCCTCCAGCACATTAGCATTAGAATAGTCTCCAGTGGGGCCCCTCAGCCTGCATCCCAACACAGCCCCCAGCAGCAGCACCCACTCACCAGGTGCGCTTGTTGTCAAAGAAGAGGACAAGGAAGAGCTTCTCTCCAGCCTCGGCCTGCTTCTGCTCTCCCAGCTTCAGCACATCCAGTGGGGGAACAGGAATGGGGACACCATTGTGCAGGAGGCCCTCCCGGGGCATCTTGGGGTCGATGATCTGGAGGCAGGAAAGGAGATGGCCTTTAGCTAGCTGAGGGTAGATGGGGTGAACAGTGCACCCTGCCGTAGGACTAACCACTGAACCATGCTACACTGAGGCTCTGCAGGGGACCCAGTGATGGAGGGGCTGACCTCCTCCAATGACCTCAGCACCCTTAAATGAATTCTTGACTCTGCTTCCCCAGATTCTGTTCTAACGCTTTGGCCCTTCTCAGTCCTGACGAGGGGGCTTGCTCACCAAATGTCAGGACCCAGGACCGGAAATCCTGGGAAGCCAGCATGAGGCTTGTCAGAGCCGCTGGAGTGTCTCTGATGTCCAGGCCAGATGGACAAAAGCCCTCCTCCTGATGTCCCTTACGGGAGCGGAATGGAGGCTGTTTTCTCTCCTGTCGATTTCCCTTTAGAACCTCTGTAATTCACTTCAAACTCTCAAGGTCCTTCCTAGAAACCATGGCTGTGAAGAACGCTGGGCATCAGCAAGAGGACCCATCCTTTTGGTTCTACCACCTGCTTACCCACCACCTTTCTGTCTAACTCTAATCCTTCCTGGGGTGTAGAACACAGTTTTAACACTTCCATAAGACCAGAGGGAAGCTAAAAGACTGAATTTGGAGGGCTGCTGGAGGGGAGAATAATGTGGCTGGAAATAGGGGCCACTGAAAGAATTATTTCTTGAGGCTGCACACTCCCCGGGGCAGGGGCTCAGCAAAATGCCTGGTGGTATCGACACAACAATCGTTCTCCAGCTCTGTGGAGCACTGACCAGGTTACCAAAGATCCTAGTTTATTCACATGCTATCATCTTATCTCCTCCTCTTGCCGAAACTGAGAAGTCTGCTGATAGGAATGAGCTGAGAGAGGCAAACACTAAGCCCAGAAGGAGGATGTAGCTGGCAGGGACTAAAACCAGGTGTCTGGACAGGCTTGGGCCTCTGCTGCCCACTCTCTCCTACACCGGCCCAGCTTCCAGAGCAGCTGCTGACAAGCTCTGTGCGCCAAGGCCAGGGAGACTTGGAACTTACGGAGGAAGCAGCTTTCTCCAGAGATGGAGTGATCTTAATTCCTATACCCTGTCCCAGGGGGCCTCTTCTCATAGTAATAAATTGCTCTATTTACTTTTGGGTGTCTGCCAGCTTCCCTACATCCTCTTTAAGATAAGCAGCTAAAAGCAGGTGCTCTGATTAAGAGTTAAGGAAGAATAGCCTCTACCCTGCCCCCAGCTGTGTGATTTGGTAAAAACTCTTAACTCCTAGCCTGTCTGTCACTCCTGGGACTGAAGCTAAGGGTCCTAATCAGAACCGCCAGGAAAGCTCTCCTGAACTCCCTCAATGACTGACAGGGGGGCTACTCTGCTAGGTTTCCCACCCACCAAGCCATGCTGCCTGACTGCTGGAACGTGGGGCAGACTGAGCTCTCCTCCCTTTTTAAAGACAGAGGCCAATGGGTCCCAAAATAATAAACAATGGTCCATTCACTCAAATGTTATACAGATATACAACAATATGGAAATAAAGTTTGTGATAACATATAACATTATTACATGCGTACAAATATTATTATAGCTATAATACACAAACAATAAATAGAAGGAACAACAATACAAAATGTTTATAGATGGTGTCAGAATGCTGGGGATTTGTGTTGATTTTCTCTATTTTTCCAAAGCTTCTATAAGGTAGATACATTATTTTTTACAGGAAAAAAAAAATTTTTTTTTAAAGAACTAGAGCCTCAGAAAATTAAAAAAACTGTGTATTCACTATAGGTGCAAGTACATATTTAAGTATGCAGAGGAAAACGACTGGGAGAGCATAAACTAAAATAAAAACACAGGTTCTGTTCAAAGGTGGGATTTTCAGGTGGTGGTTGAATTTATTTAGTCACGAAAGAAAACGTATGATTAAGAAGGCAATGGAGGAGTTCCTGTCATGGCTCAGTGGTTAATGAACCCAACTAGTATCCATGAGGACTCGGGTTCAATCCCTGGCCTTGATCAGTGGGTTAAGGATTTGGCGTTGCCTTGAGCTGTGGTGTAGGTCTCAGACACGGCTCAGATCTGGCATTGCTGTGCTTGTGGCGTAGGCCAGCAGCTATAAGCTCTGATTTGGCCCCTAGCCTGGGAACCTCCATATGCCTCAGGTGTGGCCCTAAAAAGACATAAGACCAAAAAAAAAAAAAAGAAGAAGAAGGTAATGAAAAAGGAAGAAAATAAAAGACTAACTTTAGGCCAGCCTTTTCTGTGTTGTGAGATTAAAAAAAAAAAAGTCAAATTTACACAGCCTTAATCACTTCTTCAGCAACTAAGCAGGGGGTCTCAAGGATGGCAGGACACAGAGCCTATGAAAGTGGCCCCAGGCCCAGCCTCCTCAGCCTGGGATCAGTGTGGATCTTCCACCTGCCACAGGGGGTATGGGGCAAGCAGCAGAGTTCCAATATGGCTTCAGCAAGTTGTAAGACCCTGTGGAGCTAGTTTCCTCACCTGTCCAAAAAGGATCAGAGTTCCTGCACTTTTTACCTTAAGAGGATGCTGTCTGGAAAGAGCCACAGCCACCAATGAGCTGGAGAGGCTCAGAGTACGGTGTGTGCTGGCATGAAGCCAGCAGGGTAGTTCTCAACCCTAGCTACAGATCATCTGGGAAGCTTTTTAGTCTTTTTTTATTTTTGCTTTTTTTTTTAGGGCTGCACCCGCAGCATATGGAAATTTCCAGGCTAGGGGTTGAATCAGACCCACAGCTGACAACCTATGTCATAGCCACAGCAACATGGGATCCGAGCCTGTCTGTGACCTGCACCACAGCTCATGGCAACGCTGGATCCTTAACCCACTGAGTGAGGCCAGGGATGGAACCCGCAACCTCATGGTTAAGAGTCGGATTCATTTCTGCTGCGCCACAATGAGAACCCCCTGGGAAGCTTTTAAAAAAATATTCACACGTTGGTCTGGCTTCAGAGAGTCTAAAATGGTAGTTCTGAGATGGGACCTCGGTATCTGCATTGTTTAAAAAAAATTCCCCAGATGATGACATGTCCTGAAGGTTAGTAGAATCAGTATCTTCCAGGGACAGGTGGACATTACTTCCCCAGTATAGAAAGAACCCTAAGAAATAATAACCAAGGTGGTAAAAATAGAATTTTGAGCTACTGCTACTATGGCAAAAATGGAAATTTTGGCTACTGCTGGAGCTAGTATAAACCAGAACTAATTTTCTAAGGGGCAACCTGGCAATTTGTATCAGAATTTTGCATAGACTTTGCCCCAAGAAGGCATTCCTGAGACTTCTTCACTGTGAAGAAATAATCACGGATGTACACAGCACTTAAACTACAATGATGATTACTGCTAGCTGTTTATCACAGTGAAAAATTCAAAATGATCAACTAGGGTTAAAATGAGGTATATGCACTCAACTGAAGATGATGCAGTCATTAAAATGATGTTGATGAAGAATGTTTAATGGCATAAGACACGCATGCTCATGGTGTGCTGCAAGTAAGGGGGAGGCTGAACACAGTATGGTCTCATATTTACATATTGAGCAAAAAAAAAAAAAAAAAAGGCTGAGTGGATATACATCAAGAGGCAATCTCTGGATAGAAGGGACTGTGGGTGAATTTGAACTCAGTGGCTCAGAACACAGGCTTTGACATCACACAAGTTGAGCCTTGGGTTCTAATTCCAACCCCGCCACTTCATAGCTAGAGTCATGGGTACCAGTTTTCAGTTTTTCCCCCCTACAAAATGAGAATAACCATACCTTCCTCAGTATTTCAAGAACTTAGCATGACATATATTTATGAAAACATCTAGCCATTTCTAGCAGCTTTTACAATTCTCAATAATGAGCACCTACTACTTTTATGCATAATGATAATTTTTTTTAATTTAGCAAATAAATATATGATATTAAATCCCTAAGAACCCTAGCCTCCTTCATTCTTTAGCCTATTCTAAATGCCCTAAGCAGGGAGCCTTACTGGTCTAACCCACCCAGGCTGAGATAAAACCTCCCTCTCCTGCACCTAAAAGCACCCTGACCCCCAAGAACACTCTGCTGGCTTGATCCAGTCAGATAAGCCCCCAAGGCAAGGTGGGGAGGGAGGGGCAGACTCACCAAGGCGGGGTAGGAGGGATAACCTCGGCACTTGGCCCACACCAGCTCCAGGGGCTCCAGATCTCCGCGGTCTTCAAAGGGCATCAGGAGACTTCTGCCTGGGGGCGGGGGAGGGGAGGAGATAGCACCCAAAGGGGACTTGGAATGGTGCCCAGGAAGCCTGCCTGGGGCCTCCATTTGACTGGGGCAGCCCAGGAAGGAGCCAGCAACACCCCCTCCACCCCTCCTCTTCCCTATCCTCTCCTAGTTCTTAAGACTAGATCAGGAGTCAGCAAGCTTATTCTGTAAAAGGTTAAACAGTAAATACTTTAGGTTTTGCAGGCTACACTCTCCACTGCAACTACTCAAATCTGCTGTTGTAGCACGAAAGCAGCCACAGATAATTCATAAGTAAAATAGGCACTGCTGTGTCCCCATAAAACTTTATTTCTGGACACTGAAATCTGAATTTTGTGTAATTTTCATGTGTTACAAAATAGCATCTTTTGATTTTTTAATGATTTGAAAATGTAAATGTAAAAACTGTTCTTAGCTCGTGGGCCCCACAAAAAAACAGGCAACAGGTTACCGTTTCCTGACATCTGAACCAGAATTCTAGGTTGGAAAACTAATTGCTTCATCATCAGGACACCAGGAAGGAGGACTATAACCCAGCTTGACAAAGACACAAACTGCTCTCTGGGCCTCTCCGAATAGTGGGCCTCACAATGGAGGCTTCATGGGAAAAGATGCCTGGGATGGATATCCTAGTTAAACTACTTCTAAATGAGTTCTTTTCTGACAGGGCCACACCTGGCCATCCAAGCCACCTGGCTGCACAGCACTCAGCAGAACCAAGCAGACCTGCTGGTTATCTCCTGCCTGTTTTAGTCAGAACCTCACACTGGGGGGCTCCACTTGGGGCAGGCACCACATCTCTTGGGCTTACTCTGTTCTGCATCCGAGGCACTAGCACACATGGATGGGGTACTTCACAAATCCCTCTGGACATACAGAGGAACCTTCCCTTCCTCTCCACACATCTATAAACGGCAACGGGGAGGTGACCACACTCAACAAAGGAAAAAGGCCCAAATCCCACAGTCTAGAGATTATGTTGTTAAGGAAACATTACCACCCATATTCATAATTCTTTAAAAATGTACTACTAATAATGAGGTCTCATTTGCCACCTACTTAATCAATATTAATAACAATAAAAAGATAAAATCCAATACTGAAGAGGCAGGCCATCTGTGGGGAAACTGGTGCAATCATACACTGCTGAGGAAACTGCAGACCAGTCTAATCCTTTGAGAACACAATTTGGTGGTAAATCTCAAAAGCCATAAAAAAAAAAGTATGAACCATCTGCACCAGTAAATTCCTTCCCTGGGAATTTATTCTTTAAAAAATACTTTAAAAATAAGTAAGAGGTTTTCTGAACAAAAATATGGGTTTAATACACTATGTTAAAAGCTGGAAATAACCAAATGTCTAAGAAAGAGGCAAGTAAACTATTATTATTATTTTGCTTTTTAGGGCCGCACTAGTGGCATGTGGAGGTTCCTAGGCTAAGGGTCGAACTGGAGCTACAGCTGCCGGCCTACACCACAGCCACAGTAACGAGGGATCCAAAGCTCATCCGCAACCTACACCACAGCTCACGGCAACACCAGATCCTTAACCCACTGAGCAAAGCCAGGGATCGAACCCAAAACCTCATGGTTCCTAGTTGGATTGTTTCCGCTGTGCCACAATGGGAACTCTGAGGCAAGTAAATTATAATGCATTGATTGGAAGATACAATGTTCCAATACTATGAGATGTAAAGATTATGTCAACATTTTTTTAAAAAGTATGTGATAACACTGAAAAAAAGCAGAATACAAAAGCATGTGTTATAGATTACCATTTTGTTAAAAAATGTGCCTGAAATAAAAAGAAGGCAACAAACAGAGAGAACTGAAGACAACTGTGTTAAGGTGATGGAACAGTGGGAAGTCAGTTTCCCTATTAAATTTCCTTTGGCATCATTTTAATAAGTATGTGGTTTTTAAAATAAGAACACAGTGTCACTACCAGAAGCACAAAGTATGTGCCAATCTGCTTCTGGTCTTGCACGAAATACTGTACAAATTAACCTCGACACGAGCCCTGCCTTCTGGGCACCAACAGTCCAGACAGTAATGAAACATGCAGGCATGCACTCATCAACACACATATGAAAAAGAAATAGGTGCTAAGGGAAAATAAACCAGGCTGGGAAGAAGAAAGAGGGGAAGAGAAGCCCCGGAGCCTATATGTTCACTGGAAGCTTCCAAGCATCCAGACTGCACAGCCCCCACGGGAGGACTGGACAGAGGTTTGCTCAGAGAACAGCCTGCCCCACGCCCCTCCACCTGAGCCCCACCCAGCCCTCTCCTTTGGCTCTGCTGTCCTTTATTCCCTTGGTCGGAGGAAACAAGATCCATGTATTTTACTGTCTGGACCAGCTGGAGTAGAATGTCTCATGAGTAAGATGGAAGCACTGGGTCACATGAAATCACAGGGTCACGTGTGAAACTCAGTGATACATCCAATCTCCACTCCTGCGAGGGCAGACTGAAATGTCTACAGAAAGTACAACTGCACACCTCCTTCAACATAGCAGCTCTACTTCTACAGATACACTCCCCATGGGTACAAAATGATCCACGTACAAGATTGCTCACTGCAACACTGACTGTGACAAATAAGTGAAAACAACCTAAATGTCCTACTGTAGAGGAACAGCTAAGTAAATGATAGCACTCCTACGTAACGGGGCATTAGGTAGCCAAAAACAGGCACAGAAGACTCTCTAAGATATATTATTAACTGAAAAAAGGCATGGTTTAGAGGAATGTGCATGTTAGGCTTTTCTACTCTTTTATACACACACCCAAGTTTTTGGCTTGTGCATGTATGCAAAGACACAGTGGCTATTCTATAGAGGGGAGAGCTGCCTTTTCATTACGCGCCCTTTTGTACCCTTCTGATCTTTATCACCATGGCATGTGTTACCTATTCAAAATAAGGTGAATTAAAAAAAAAAGTATGAATGACCTGGGAGGAAGAGCCATCTCCTTGTCCAGTGCCCCCTGCGTTTGGAAAAGCTCAAAATCTGGTTGCTGCCTATAGAACTGGTACTTTGAAGGTCTGGTCCCCCCAGATGCACCTGTAAAGCATCCCTCACCTGAGCCATTGTAGTCAGAGTCTCCATTCACACCTTCCAGGAAGGGCACTCGAGACAGGGCTGGCTTCCCTCGGCTGCGTTTGGGGGGTGTCAGACCACTGCATACAGAGCAGGGAGGAAAAGGGGGGCAAAATGAGCAATTTTAATGACTCACATACCCACTCCCACTCTCCCATCTCTGCTAGGAGCAGAGCTGCAAAAACACTTCAAGGAGAATGGTTTCTCACCTTCCCCTAAAAATTCACACTAACCCATGATATACTGCTGTCCAAATGTTCCCACAAGGCTTTAAGGAACCATTTCATCCATGTGGAAGGACTCAACTTGGAAAGAGACGCCTGCTCCCCTGCCTGGGGGCCTTGGATTTCACCCAGAGGGAAAGTCACCCCAGGCACTTGTCAGTCCTCCCAGAGTCTAAACAGCCTGGCATAAGGAGGGCCTGTCTCATATTTGCCCAGAATTTCTTACCACCGCTTCTTCTTTAGAAACCAATTTATCTTTGAGGTACAAAACTTTGCCTCTTTCCCAAATTTTCTATAATAGACACGCTTTACCTCCTCAATTAGAAAAAACATTTTTAAATTGGAAAAAAAAATCCACTTCTCACTTCTACTTTATGTGTACAAAGTTTTTCTTAGAGATGAATTTTTTAAACAAGTAGACTTTCTTTTATATATAGCACTGCAAGGAGGTAAAAAATATATATTAGACAAAGACTAGAAGGTAATAAGCAAAAATGACAATACTAATACAGAATAATGATATAACTGGAACCCAACCAGGCATCAATGTTTTTAAACTGCTCCCAATGCAATTCTAATGTACAACCATAATTAGAAACCTCTGGGCAAGAATAATGTGGCTAGGGTTTCTTTCACTCAATGTTAAAAAATATTACTGCTATATAATCATTTCAATCAAAAAAAAAAAGTGCTTTTAAGCATTTACAACACCTGCAGAAGAGCAGAAATGCTTAAGAAACCCCTAGTGGGAGAAAGAAGAGGCCAGGGTTAAGACTGGTTGGAGATTAGGGTACTCCTCATTTACTGACTCATAACTGACTTTATCATGGTCTGATACAAAAAAACTGGCATAACCAGAACCCCTGTTGAATCATAATCTTTCAGTAACTAGTAGGTTGGGAGCTTTTTTCCTAATAATCAAAATTAGGACCTATTGGGGAAAAAACAAGTAACAGAGAGTTTACATTCAGGATTCAGTTTCCATGCACACTACAAAAATCTGTCACTGGGCTTAGAGAATCTGAGACCTTATAGAAATGTAAGGTGCTGGAGTTCCCTTGTGGTACAATGGGTTGAGTATCTAGCATTGTCACTGCAGCAACTGGGTCACTGCTATGGCTTAAGCTCAATCCCTGGCCTGGAAACTTCTGCATTCGGCAGGCACTGCCATAGTTTTAAAAACTAGTTTTAAGTTTTTCAACTTAAATAAAATGAAAATGTAAGGTGCTGGTGGTTCTGTTAGAAAAGCCTCTCCAGGAGTTCCCACTGTGGCACAATAGGAACAGCAGCGCCTCTGGGATGCAGGTTTGACCCCAGGCCCAGCACAGTGTGTTAAGGATCCAGTGTTGCAGGTCACAATTGTGGCTGGAATCTGGTCCCTGGCCCAGGAATTTCATATGCCTCAGGGTGGCCAAGAGAAGAAAAAAAAGAAGAAAAGCACCTCCAAGAACACATCATGGATCTGGGGAGACAACTCCAAATACAAGAGAAGAGGGCATAACCAAGTGGTTAAGAGGAGAAACTCTGGAGCCAGAGGACCTGGGTTCAGAACCTGGCTCCTCTACATGTTTGCCCTGTGACCCTGAGCACGTTACTTAACCTGAGGCCTTTGCTGCCCATGTGCTGCTGTGAGGAGTTAATGGATTAAGCATTCAGTACAGCATCTATCAGGTAGTCGATAAGCAGCATATATAGTAAATGCTATTATACAAAGGACAACAAATAGTAATGTCTCACTTTAAATATTATAAACTACTACTGTTATACTATTGTTTGATAAGCTCTGAGAAGAATGAGCGCAATAAGAAAGGATGCAACACCAAAACTAGATCCATATATTCCTGTTTAATAGAAAAAAAGAACAAGTGACTTGATCATGGCCTGCATTTCAGCCTTCTCTCCAAGTTATCTAGGCCTAGGCAGACAGCTTAATCTCTAATTATAATAATTATTATTATTATTTTGCTTTTTAGGGCTGCACCTGCAGCACATGGAGATTCCCAGGCTAGGGGTCGAACTGGAACTATAGCCACCAGCCTATGCCACAGCCACAGCAACACCAGATCCGAGCCCTGTCTGTAACCTACACCACAGCTCATGGCAACACCAGATCCTTAACCCACTGAGCAAAGCCAGGGATTGAACCCGCAACCTCGTGGCTCCTAGTCAGGTTCATTTCCACTGTACCACGACGGGAATTCCAATAATTATTTTGTTTACTGGCTTACCATTCATCTCTCCCTTCTATAAGCTCCATGAGAACAGACACATTATCAGGGTTTAGAAGAGTGCCTGGCTCACCGTAGGCGTTCAATTAGTAACTGAATGAGTGACCCACAGAAGAGGATGCAGCTCCAACCTGCTCAGAAAGTCATCAGAAAAGATAAACTCAGAGACAGGAGGGAAAGGGGATGGGATTAGTGACCAGAAATCCTTTCAAGGTTCTTTCTTCTTTGAGTATGATTCTGGTCTAATTAATAAGAACTTCCTCGGAAGTTCCTATTGTGGGTCAGCAGGAACCAACCTGACTAGTATCCATGAGGGCAAAGGTTCAATCCCTGGCCTTGCTCAGTAGGCTAAGGATCCAGCATTGCCCTGAGCTGTGGTGTAAGTCATAATATGGCTCAGATCTGGCATGGCTGTGGCTGTGGTATAGGCCAGCGGCTACAGCACCAATTCAACCCCTAGTCTGGAAACCTCCATGTGCCGTGGATGAGACCTAAAAAATCACCACCACCACCACCACCAACAAACTTCCTTTATGTATTCACTACCACAGTGTGGAAAAAGAAAAAAAATCCTGCAGAAGTCCTGAATCTCCTCTTTTAAACCCTGAAATTCTACTGAGAGCTATTGAGTTAAGAGGAAATTCCTTTCAAGGGCATCAATGTTCCTAAACTAAGCAGGGACCTGGAGAAATCACGGCCTTGGAATGTTCTACAAAAAGGCCAACAGCCTGGATGTGCAGGCTGACCAGAGCCTGGCCAGGCTTGCTTCTTGCAGGTCACAGCTGGGAAGAGCACCCTACGTGAAGGAAGAACCCAAGACATCATCTACCTTTTAGTCAAGGGTTAGGAGGGGAGAATCTAATAACCCCTCTCCTATCACACCCCAATGAACTGCGTTTCCAGGCATCCTATCCTTTTTTTTCCTCGGTTTTTGGCCACCTCAGGGCATATGGAGTTCCCAGGCCAGGGATCAGATCCGAGCTACAGTTGCAACCTATGCCACAGCAATGCTGGATCCTTAACCTACTGTGCCAGGTGAACCTGCATCCCAGCGCTCCAGAGACAGCACCCACCCACAGAGGGAATTCTAGGCACCCTATCTTTGAAGGGAATGAGAAAATCCAACCCAGGACCAGGCCAGAAGCATCCTATAAGATTCTGAAATCTCTGCCTCCCATCCACTCCCCCTATATCTCTAGAGCTGCAGCATGGTGGGAAAAAGCTAGGACATTTCTCAGGCTTGGTGGGGAAGAAAATCTCAAGGGAGCCACTGGAAGCTGAGCCCTGCTAAAGTGGGGGAGCAGTCCAGGCCTAAGCAGCAGCTGGAGCCTCCAGGATCCCAGCACCGGGGTGGAGTCAGTACCCAACAAAATACATGCAGCCTGCCGTGGAAGCACTTCAACACAGACACAGTCTTTGGTGCTGCCCTGCAACCACTCCTCCCCAGCTCTGAACCCAGGGTCCATTCAGCAGCCATGTGGAGGGACCACGAGGTCAGCCTTCAGGATAAGTCATTTTTCTTCTATGGCATCAAGAGTCTCC
This sequence comes from Phacochoerus africanus, assembly GCF_016906955.1. Lineage (NCBI taxonomy): Eukaryota > Metazoa > Chordata > Mammalia > Artiodactyla > Suidae > Phacochoerus > Phacochoerus africanus. The sequence goes on along the minus strand of NC_062552.1, from coordinate 33,173,182 downwards.
CATTTCCAAGAGTCCCATGCTTCCTGGTGTCTTGCAGAGGACACAACACAGAGCAGAGATTCAATAAACTTTTCCTTTTTTCTTTTGGCCATACCTGTGGCATGCAGAAGTTCCCAGGCCAGAGACTGAACCCATGCCACAGATATAACCAGAGCAACAGCAGTGACAATGCCAAGTCCTTAACCCACTAAGCCAGAGAGAACTTCTCAATAAACTCTTAGACTTGGAAGAAACTTAGTTTTCTAGACTCCCTTCAGAAATCCTCCCTTTGGAATGGGAAAAGGGAATTCCTGTCATGGTACAGCAGAAACAAATCCAACTAGGAACCATGAGGTTGCAGGTTCGATCCCTGGCCTTGCTCAGTGGGTTAAGGATCCGGCATTGCTGTGAACTGCGGTGTAGGTTGCAGATGCGGCTAGGATCTGGTGTTGCTGTGGCTGTGGTGTAGGCCGGCAACTACAGCTCCAATTTGACCCCCAGCCTGGGAACCTCCATATGCCACGGGTGCGGCCCTCAAAAGACAAAAAAAAAAAAAAAAAAAAGAATGGGAAAAGGAACCCAATCCTCCCCAGCTCAAGGATGGTAGAACAGTTGGGACCTCTATCTCACCAAAAGGCTGTTTCCAAATTTCCTGTTGGCTCATTTCTTTTTTTTTTTTTGTCTTTTGTTGTTGCTATTTCTTGGGCCGCTCCCGCGGCATATGGAGGTTCCCAGGCTAGGGGTCCAGTCGGAGCTGTAGCCACCCGCCTACGCCAGAGCCACAGCAACGCGGGATCCGAGCCACATCTGCAACCTACACCACAGCTCACGGCAACGCCGGATCCTTAACCCACTGAGCAAGGGCAGGGACCAAACCCGCAACCTCATGGTTCCTAGTCGGATTCGTTAACCACTAAGCCACGACAGGAACTCTGGCTCATTTCTTATTCCCACACCACACCTCTAAAGAGGCCATCGTGCTAAGACAATACTGTAAATCAACCATACCACAATAAAATGTTTCTTAAAAATTTTTTAAAGTAATATAAAATGAAAAGGCCATTGTTATGATACCCCCAAAAGCAACAATGGGTAAAACAATGGGTGTCTGTAGTTGGGTTATCTAAATGGGCCAGGAGGGGGTGGGGTGGAAGGTGGGGAGGTGAAGACTGGCTCAAATGTTAACTTCTTTGGGCAATAAAGACTCAGCTGTCCCCATCCTCTGAAGCCAAATTCAGCTCTACAAACCTTGTAAACCATCAGTACCCTCTCCCTTCCCTAGTCACATCAGGCCTGGCAGTCATGGGCTTTGCCTAGGGTTATTCCTGGGAGCTTTCAGTCACAGACAAGAGGCCTCAGGAAACAGCAGGGGTGGGGAAGGAAAAAACTGAGATAAGCAGGAGGTTCAATCTGCAACTGAAAGGAAAATAAATGGAGAAGTGGCAGAGCTGCCAACAAAGCTTTGGGATAAGTGTTCTTACCTGCAAGCTTCAAATGCCAGTCCACCACTGAGACCCAAACTACATTCTGAGTCAGACCCGCTTTCGGTGTGTTTTCCAAAGCCGTTGGTCACACCTGCCAAGAACAAATAAAGTGAGCCTGAGCACAGAAACTCCCCTTCCCGACACAGGTTGCAGCATAAGGCAGCTGCCTTGGGAAGCTCAGAAGGGGTAGAGAGGATGGCTGGTCCTTCCTCTTAGGAAACAGGTCTTGGGGGGTGGAGAGAACCTGATAAAGGTTTTGGGGGGTAATGTTGGGTAGGGCAGCAGGCAGACATGGCATTTTCTTTCCCATCCTTCTGGGTTGATGTGAAACGGCACCCAGCTCATTCCAGTTACTGGCATTTGACTACAAAGGGAAATACCAAGACTTCCTCACTCCGCAGAGTCCCTGGATGTGCTTCTAATTCCCCTCAATTATCAAGGAGTCTCCTCTGCCTCCTGGAGAGCCCACCCACCTTGCCTCCTCAGATAAACACTCACACACCCTATCCATCACACAGCTGGCAACAGCTAGCTTCATTCTTCTGGGATGGTGTCAGGGGAGCTGGGGCAGGATAAGGACTGTGCCAACCACACCCTAAGACATCTAGCAGAGCTAGTCAGAGTTAACAACGGGGGAACTTTTCAGCAGATGTACAACAGACCAGACCTTCCTGGGATTGGGAGTCAGATTCCCTGGGTTCTTGACTGGGCCTTAAACATGGGTTCCTAACAGCTGCACTATGTCCTAAGGATACCCCCTTTGATGTTACTAAGATGATAACCTCATTATTGACTATGCCTGTCCCTGCCCACTCATCTTGTCACCTTCCTTAATCCCATTAATAATAATCTCATCACCTTCCTTAATAAAAAAGATATGGGCTAAAGCCTAGGCACCTTTGTTCTACAGAACAAGAGTGCCTCCTGGTTCCCCACTTTCTAAAAATAAAAAAAAAAATAAAATAAACAAACACGGGTTCCTTTTTCTCTTTAAGTCTTGGCTTTTCCTTTCAAGAAGTGCACGTAATGGAGTTCCCGTCGTGGCGCAGTGGTTAACGAATCCGACTGGGAACCATGAGGTTGTGGGTTCGGTCCCTGCCCTTGTTCAGTGGGTTAATGATCTGGCATTGCCACGAGCTGTGGTGTAGGTCACAGATGAGGCTTGGATCCCGCATTGCTGTGGCTCTGGCGTAGGCTCGCAGCTACAGCTCCGACTGGACCCCTAGCCTGGGAACCTCCATATGCCACGGGAGCGGCCCAAGAAATGGCAAAAAAAAAAAAAAAAAAAAAGTGCAGGTAATACTTTCTTACTTATGGAAGATACTGTAAAGTATGAATAGGGAAGGTCTGTTTACAGCAGGGAGACCTTCAGAGCAAATGACTGTCTGGTCATTCCTGGAACTTGACCCTCACCTGTGAAGGCTTCAACTCTCCCCTCTCTCTAATTCCAACCACAATCCAGAGTCCTAAACATCTGAGAGCTGAGCCAAGAGCTCTAAGTCATATACTCTTTGGCCAGAAAACTAGGAGGCACATCACACCTGTAAAAGCAAACATCTGAGCCAACATATCTGGACTCTCACGTGACACTGCCTCTAACATTACGACCTCGGACCTCAATTTAAACCACCAAGGCCAGCTGTGCCTCAGGTGCCTCATCTGGAAAGGATCAACACCAGTTTTTATGAGACTCTACTAAAGTTGTGCAAAAATATTCCTGGGCACCAGGTACCTGGAATGGCGGAGAAGAAATTGATTCAGCAGTAACCCTAAGCAGTGGGCCCTTTCATGATGAATGAGCCTAACGTCGAGATCTGTTTCCCAACAGCAGGATTCTTCATTTTTAATGCACAGTATTCTCAGTGCCGTTTCGCTGCACCTGATATAGCAGAGAGGATGGCAAGAATAACTGCTACCATCTACTGCTATATACCAAATGCTTTATATAGGCAATTTCCAATCCTCAGGACTCATAATTAGAAAGGTATCACTTGCCCCATATTAAGGCTGAGAACAGGCTCAAGAAGTTAACTGATGTGCCCCAACATACACAGCTAGTAAGAAGATGGGATTTGAACTCAAGTTTGCCTAACTTCATGCCTCAACCTCTTGACTCTATGACCAACCTACTAGCCACGTTGTGTATTTTCTGTAAAGAATGATGGTATCTAATCTTGGAGTTGAGAGCCTCACTCCTACAACCATGAGAAACAGAAATCTGTCAATAACCTGTAAGAGCTTAGAAGAGGACCACAAGGCCCAGATGAGAAGACAGCCCAGACAACACCTTCATTGCAGATACCTGGCCCCCTGACCACAGAAACTGTGGATAATAAATGGGTGTTATTTTAGGCCTATAGACTAGCAGTAATTTGCTTTCCAACATAGAAAACTAATATAACAACTTGTTCTAGCAAATTTGTTGACTCTTAGAGTTCACAATTTTCAGTAAAGAGCAGTGTCTTGGGAGATCCTGTCATGGCTCAGCAGAAACAAATTTGAATAGTATCCATGAGGATGCAGGTTTGATCCCTGGCCTCATTCAGTGGGTTAAGGATCCGGCGTTGCCGTGAGCTGTGGTGTGGGTCACAGACGCAGCTCGGATCTGGCGTTGCTGTGACTCTGGTGTAGGCTGGTGGCTACAGCTCTGATGCCACCCCTAGCCTGGGAACCTCCACATGCCCCAGGTGCAGCCCTAAAAAGACAAAAAAAAAAAAAAAAAGGAGTGGCCTCTTCAGTCGGGAGATCCCAGCCCTGCATCTTTTTGGTGCATATTAAACGAGGCCCAACCTGTAGAATGTTCCCCTCCTGTCAGATTTTCTACCATTAAGTTTCCCAAACGTTTACATCTTAGTCACAGGGATCAAAAAGTGACGTATTTATTCATTTTACCTATCAGAAGCCAACAGGGGAACTTGGGCCAGACGGAAAGGGAAGGCAATGCTGGAAACAAAGCATTAGAGAGAAAAGCGGAGAAAAGCATGCGCTAGCCACACAGCACAAAGCCACCACATAACAGGACATGAAGAGCAAAACCCAAGAGCAGGCCCTTCCTTGCCAAGCAAGCTGGTCTTCATATCCCACCAGGACTAAACCACCCTAGTGATGGAGGCCCTGTATATCCAGGCCCATCTCGCCCACAGCACTGGCTCCTGATGCTCCCAGAAGCCCCTCTCCAAACTGTCCCTCCTTGTGTCCACACACTCGTGCCCAAGCCCATTGTTCCTTTATATTTTGTCCTCATCCCCTGGGTCAGCTCAGCACTGACTCCTCATGAAGCCTTCCCAACCCCACCCAAGGCCTTACCCCCTGAACACCTCTAGCAGTGCTGTCACCTCACACCTACTGTCCAGCACTGTGACATCTCTGCACCTTGGGAGACCATGTAGTCTCCCCACTGGACTGTGAACTCTTTCAGAGCTGGAGCTGAGTCTGACTTATTACCCCCACCCTCCTACCCTCCCAGTGATGAGCTGGACATGCAGTAAGGACTCTTCAGTGACAAGTTACCTACTTCTGGGCCTCCTTGGTTCACTCTGCTGTGGCCACACTGGTTCCCTCCCTGTTCCTCAGACAGGCAGAGCACGTTTCCACCTCCACTTGCTAGTCTATCATTTTTGTTGTTGTTGTTGTTTTATAACCTTTACTTTTATTTTTTATTTTTTGGCTTTTTGCCATTTCTTGGGCCACTCTCATGGCATATGGATGTTCCCAGGCTAGGAGTCTAATCAGAGCTGTAGCTGCCAGCCTATACCACAGCCACAGCAATTCGGGATCCGAGCCACGTCTGCAACCTACACCACAGCTCATGGCAATGCCGGATACTTAACCCACTGAGCTAGGCCAGGGATTGAACCCGAAACCTCAGATTCGTTAACCACTGAGCCACGACAGGAACTCTTGTCTATCTTTTTGGAATGTTCTTTCCTCAGATACCCAAAGAGCTCCCACCTTCAGCTCCTTCTTTACTCAAATGTCACCAATGCAGAAGACCTCCCCTGGCCACACTCTAATATATCACTTCTGCATCCCTAACCCCTCTTCCCTGCTCAATTTTTCTCCATAGCCTCTCATATAGGATGTAATTCACTTATTTGCTTTTGATCTCTCTCCCGATAAGCGAGGAGATCTGCCTGTTTTATTTACTGATTTCCCCCCTACATTTTAGTGCTTATATAGTCTCTGATATAAATATCTGATGAATAAGTAAGCTAAAATGAAGGTAGGAATCATTGTATCCTAAATAGCTTTATATCTCCCTCAGGGCCAAAGACAGCCCCAGACAAAATGTGGCCCTCTCAAAACATTTGCTCAAGGCCACTACTTTCCACTTCCCCAGGTCACTACTCGTGTGCCAGACCCAACTGTGGGCTCTGGAGCCCTCGATGATACTACTGGTATCCACAGGGGCCGTAAGGGAAGCAGCCAACTGGGGCCAAGTGCTGGCTGGCAAGGCAAAGCAGAAAAGCAGATAAGAAGTGGCAAGAGAAGTCCCAGGCAAGGTCACCTGTCTCTTCCTCCTGCTGGGGGGACCTCTCCCCTTCGCTCTCACTACAGCTCCTGCTCCTGGGCCGCTTCCGGGAATGCCGTTCATCCTCAATGCTGGCAGGGGAGTCCGGAGAGCCCACTGCACCGTGGTCCTCGCCGTTCTCCAGGGCCCCATCTGGGCTCCTCTGAAGCTTAACCCCATTCTTGGCCTTCCTGAAGAGGACTGATGTGCGGCGACCCACGCCACTGAGTGGGGCACCAGCAGGGGATGTGTCGGGGGCCATGAGGGATACCCTATTGATGCCATTGTCACTTAGCAGGCGTTGCAAGGGCATGCTCCCTAGCTGCAGAGGTGATTTTTCCAAAAGCTCATCTTCTTCCACTTTTCTGGGCTTTAGGAATCGGCTTGAAGGTTTGCTATCACTGATAGGTTTCAGAGTAGGGGGATCCGGAGGGGATTCTTGCTCAGACAAGGAAGGTGCAGGCCCTGTGGGCTCCAGAGTTGGCGGGGGAGGCAGTTTAGAATCATCTGTTAGAGAAAAAGAGAACCTGCTTGAACATTTTAGAAAAAGTCTGTTGCTATAAGCCAGATAATGACACTGACAACTAAGAAACAAAAGCGTAGCCTATCAGAAGGCTTGACACATCCTAGGTCTCAGGTCTGAGGTGAGGAAAATGCAGGACTTAGGATAAAGTTGTGTCTACACTAGGAGTTATAAACTCTGGCTATGTATCAGAATCACCTAAGAAGTTTCTTAAAAATTCCAATGCTGAGGTCCTATCCCAGACAAATTGAAACAAAATTGCTAAAGATGGGATTTTTTTTTTTAAGTTTATCAGCCAAGTCTGAAGAAGTCAGATTACAACCCACTGCCCTACACCCAAGAAAGCCCAAAGCCTCCTACTTAATCAATAATTAGATAAGCCTCAGCCTCAGGATTAGAAATCTACAACTGTCTTTAGACTCAGGTGTTTTCCCATCTGTCAATGTATTTTGTTTCATGTCACCCAAGTGAAGTAGGAGGAGCAGAAAGAATAAGCTCACTGATATGGAAAAATGAGAGCAAGGAAATTAAATCAGTCGTTTCCGAACTTGTCTGTTCGCCTACCACCTTGAAAATGTTAAAAACTGAGACTTCCAAGACAGAGCTCAGATTTCCCTAATCTGAATCTCTGCAAAATGAAGACTAAAAATATTCTAAAAACTCTAGATGTTGTTGCAACCGATCCACTGGGCATGACTCTGCACTGCCTCGGCGCAGGAGCGGGGATGGATACAAGCGGCACGCTGACAGCCATATGGGGAGCTGGCAAGAGTCTCGATGAACATGAAGCCCTCTAGTACTAAAAGTGACCTCTTAGCCATGTACCAACCTAAAATAATATGGGTCATTCTCTGTAATTTGGCCCCTTTTCCTCTGAAGATTAACTCTGACCTTCTAGACTGTGTGGATGAGAGCTATAGGCTCAGATCCAAGGGTTGGCATAAGCGAGACAATTCTGTCTCCAACAAAGTGGACAGGATGAAAAGCAACCCAGGTAAGGCCCTTGGGTCTCTGAGAATCACATCCCCCAGCTGTCTTTGCAGTTTGGGCCCTATAGCTGCTTGGGATGGGCCTATAGATGTGGCCATCTAGGGTCAAAGCCACGAGCCCAGACCATCTTTAGGGTCTGTCTTTCTTTTCTATCCTTACATACCACAAACCTAACCTGCTCTAAAAGCCTCTCTACATGATGGGATAAGGTGAGCTCATAGTTAACTGGTATGTACAATATGGCCATATCAGGTACAAAATGCTGAAATACTTCTTTTTAGTAAACAGCTGCTGGGACCCAGACCAAATCTGCTCACAATCCGGCAACTAAATATCCACATAGTGGCCCTCGGGAGCTCCCTCTAATGCAACAGTCAACATCTACTCTGACTGTTTAATTTGGGTCTCTCCAGATTGTTAAATATCTTGAATATCATCCCTGGGTACGCATAGAAGTGTGGCCACTCTGAAGGGCTTCTCTCGCCCACGACGGTCAGACGTAGAGTTGGAGAAGGATGCCCTCAGTATGGGACTTCAGATACCTCCCCCTTACCTTGGCCTCGGCCCCCTCCCCCCCCATGACTGTCTCTCACCTCTGTCCCCATCATCTTCTGGCTCCTCCTGCAGGGTCTGCTCCAGCACAGCCATATCCCCCTGAGGCCCTGCTGGAAGCTCCCCGTTGGACACAGTCTTGTTCAGTGATGGTGGCTGCGGTGGTGGTGGTGGCGGTGGCTGTGCCAGCTTCTGCCGAAGGGCATTGATCTCCCGGCGCAGCAGGCGGACACGGCGGGTCCGGGCCCCACTGGACCGCATGGCACTCACCAGGTCCAGTTTCTCCAGCAGCTCCTTCAGCTGCACCTCCGGGGACAAGTGGGCCCGGTTCTCTGGGACGAGGATGTTGTCCACTGCCAGGGAGAAGGGAGGACAGAAGGGGCTGAAGGACCTGCCCAGCCAGGACAAGGGGAAGGAAGGAGTTGATTTCTTTGGATGCAAAATATGCTCCTGGGATGCTGGGCCAGTAGCTTCCAGCATCATCACTGTGGAGCCTTGCCCCTGACAACACCACTGCCCAGAGGGCAGCCACAGAGACAAGGTCAGAATCTGGGAAACATCTGCAGAAGCAATTCACAGTCACAATTACAGGCTCTGTAAAGCAGGCATGAGGCAGTCTGGCAATCCTATGGCCCAAGTGACTGACTGGCTGCTGCCACCGAGAAGTAGAGGGCAGGGGCAGGGGTGGGTGGGGGATGGGGGTCTCAGAGGCAATTCTATTTTTCTGGTCCTCTACCTACATTCTTCTGAATGGGCCAGACATATACCAGCCTTGAACTCGTGCTGCCCACACAGAGAGAGCCCAGGAGAGAAAGGCCCCTGGTGAAGCTTTTCAAACAGCTAGCACCTAACACCCCTCTCCTACCATTCAGTAAGTGCTCAGTGATTAAACTTTCACCCTCAGAACTCTCCCAACCACAAGCACACATACCCCAGCCTGTGCCTACCCCACTTTGCTTCTGGAGTCTACCTTACATCCCCCAGACCCACCCAGGTCCCTGGCTCTTCAGGCTGTGGCTCCTCTCATCCCCACCCATCCATGCTTCTCACCGTCTTCCCAGGAGAAGCGGTAAAAGTCCTCCAGTTTGGGTGACTCGGGCAGGTGGGTGCCCCTCTCGGGGTCATAGCCGATGTTCTCTGCCTGCCGCCGGGCGTGCCGCAGGATGGCCCCTCCCAGGTCCCGCAGGCGGACAGCTGCTCGGTGGAAAATTGTGTCTTTAGCATTATACTTCATGCAGTTGGTAACTATAAGGTTAAAGTCCTCCTCAAACTCCTCCAAGGTGCGGTACAGGTGGGACTCCAGCTTCCGCCTCATGGTAGAAAAATCCATTGGCTTGGATATGAATTCCAGGTAATCTGGAACCTAAACATATAAAACCTGTACAATTACAACAACCATTTACTAGCCAAACAGGCGCACCCTTCACCGGCACTCTTGCCTCCCCATTTTCTGGTTTGGCCACACGGGTCTCACTCACAGGCCCAGGGCCCTGGCCCATCCTGGCCTGCTGAGTCCTCACCATGGGCAAGTCTACTAGCCTTGCCAGACACCCCCATATTTTGTGCACCCTGTGACCCACCCCTTCCTGGCCTACTCACACGCCACTTCCATCTCAGGTGGGGCTCACTGCTCAGGAAGTAAGAGGGGAACTTGCCTCACTCAGGTTGACAGGTTCAGCGAAGATGTGTGCGGGATCCTTCTCTTGCAGCAAGTCCAGTGTTGTCCTCAGCAGAACATTGAATGGCATCAGCTCTAGCTCCATGGCAGCCTGCTGGAGTTTGACCTATGGGGGACGTGCGGAGAAATCAGGACACCCTCCAAAGAAGCACCGAATCTTTTCTTGATAACTTGACTTTCACCAATCATGAACAATAAATTTACACAGGATATTAAGCTGATCAGTATATTTGAGGAACTATCACTGAACCCTCAGCCTAGAAATTATAGCAACAGCTACCACTTGTGAACATTTCCTATATATCCAGCACCACTTATAGTAATAATCGCTAATACTCTTAGAGTCCTTACTAAGTGCCAAGTAACGTTATTACAAAGAGAAAACTGAGACAAACAGGGAGTAACCAAGTGACACACAGCTAATAAGGGACAGAGCTGGGATTCACAGCGTGTGCTTTTGACCACTACACCACACAGTCTTTCTACTTACATTACCTTAATTAGGCATCACAATAACCCTGAAGGATTACTCCCATTTTACAAACATGGAATCTGAGGCCTAAAAAAGACCATGAGGGGGAGTTACTAACCTAAGGTCACCTGGCCAGGAAAGAACAGAGAAAAGATTTAAACCCAGGTCAGACTTAATTCAAGGGGCACACTGATGATATAAAATATGCCTTGGGCCAGAATTCCCACGTAGTATTCTGAGAGACTGATCCCATTGACCACTGACCACTCTCTAAGGTCAGCCTAGGGTGACCAGAGCCTCTGGGCTTAGCTCCTTAGGCAGCAAGTAGCCTGACATATTTGCAGCACTATGATGTACAAATGTTATTTTCTATGTGTGCCCTAATGTGAAAAGGTTGGGAATCCATGGATTAGACTATGAGAACCCCTGCCTCTTGGCTACATCAAAACAGGCCTGCCCATATCCTTTCCCTTATATATTTCTCTGAATGCGAAGAAAAGCTTGGACATGGGACCAGGCCTGGGATGACCCAGTTTGACTCCATGGACGGGGTCATGAGATGTCCTCCATGCCACTCATGCTAAGTATGGCTGCCCAGGCTCAGAGGTGGAAACTCAGGCTATAAGTCCATGAGAGAAGGGCTTGTGCTGGAGCCAAACAATGAAGTGGAGTTTGGAAAAAGAGAAAGAGGAACATCTCTAACCCAGGCCTCTGAAGCAAGTGAGTAACAGCTGATATTCCTGGACCAGGGAGAACAGTTTTGGCTCATCATCCATTCAGTTAATAGTTTTTGCTCTGTCATGTGCAAAGGGCCACAGGAGACACTTCAGGGATGCAAAGAGTATCAATAATGATGATGATGATAGCAGCTGCCACATCTATGTACCAGGTACTAGTCATCTAATCCTCACCACCTTATGAGGTAGGTTCTACTATTACTCCCATTTTATAATCAAAGAAACTGGGGCATAAGGAGACTAAGCAACTTATTCAGTGTCACACAAGGAGTAACTGGCAAAGCCAGAATTTAAACCCAGGCAGCCTGGTGCCACAGCTCATATTCCTAATTCCTATGCTACACTATCTACCTCAGCATTCCCTATGCTCAGAGGCTTAGAATCTCCTCGAACAGAGGTTAGAAAATTTAAATGACTCAAAACTATTAAGTATTTTTTGGTTTTGTTTTTTGGCTACCAAAAACATGTGGAAATTCCCAAACCAGGGATCGAAACTGTGCCACAACAGCAACCCAAGCCACAGCAATGACAACACCAGATCCTTAACCCGAGCCACCAGGGAACTCCAAGACTGTAAGTGTTTAACGGCCAAGTGAGAACCCTCAGAAGCTCCCTGGTCAGAGGTGATACTCATCTTAATGGTCTGGGAAGCTTTTTAAAATAGTCAAGGCCAGGTTGCCCCTGAGAATTCCTGAGTCAGAAGCTCCAGGGATGGGCCCAAGCCTATGATATTAAGCTTATGCTTGAGACCACGAGAAAGTAAACCCCCAAAGTCTGAAGCCATCAGCAGCACCACACCCAAAGCAGAGTAGACAAGAGCCCACAGTGCTGGTCAGGAAGGTGAGAAAGCTGACAGCAGATACAAGGCTCCTGGGTCTCCTGAAGCTGCAATGACAGGGGAGAAAAAGATCCTGAGCAAGACCCCTGGGGGCACCTCCTCACCTGCTCCCGTTTGAGCTTCTCTCGTTTCCGAATCAGCTCAATTAGCAGCCGTGCCCGCTCCAGGTCATGCCGGAGCTTCTGCCAGTATTTCAGCTCTTCCTTTACCGCACTTGTCTTCTCGTCCTGCTCTCGCTGCAGGAAGGATGGGAAAGGAAAGAGGAGCTGGGGGCCTCCTTCCTACCTAAAGTCCTCTCCCTGCCCAAGCCTCATGGGGCCTCAATTCCTGGACCCACGCTCCCCAAGAGCCCTTCCTCCCCCTCTACACCCATGCCTTCCTCTTGTGTGTCCTCAGCCTTACAACAATGTTCCTTCACTGCTGGTGTGAGAGCTGGGACTGATCCCCCTACCCCCAGGGATACCAAAGAGCAGCTGTGCATCCTCAGGGCAAGAAAGAATTTCAGGAGGAAACTAATAGACACCTCAGGATGGAAAAAATTTCGCCCTAGAGCTTCGGCCTGGCTAGAACACAAAGCGAAGTTTTTAATACAAACTTGTACTGACTGACTTGAACATACTTTAAACACCACCACCAGCAGCACAAACGTGACTCCTGCCCTAGAAGAGGTTACAGTGTAGCTGAGGGAAGAAAGAGGCCCCGAGTTTGATATAAAGGGCACAGCAGCATAAAGACAACAAAAACTGATCAGATAAACTGAATATAAGATGCTGAGAGGACATAAAATCGAGCAGATCTCAGTGGCTGGGGTTGTGTTAGGGATTCCTGGGGCAAGCAATCTTACTAGGGTTTCACATGTAGTAATCGACATGGTGAACAAAGCAGTAAGAAAGGCCTCTTTTGGAACCGGAGGGACCACAGAGCAGAGTATGGAGGCAGAATTAGTGATCCTTTGCTTGCTAAGAAAAATGGGCTGGCCAGAGCAGAGACTGGAAAACCACAAAAGCCAAGGAACACCCAGGATCCAGCTAGCAAGAAGCCTCCAGTGCCAGGCAAAGAAGCCTGGACATGGCCTTCCTGGAGAGGGGAACGTGTTCTACAAAAGGAAATGAAATGACAGGATAAAAGACAGTTAAAATAGCACCAGGTGTAGAGCAAAGAAAGAATTAGAAGCTGGAGGCTAACCCAGGAAGCTGCGGCTGAAATCAAGGGGACAAAGGTGAGCAAGGTAGCTGGGAAATGGAGATAAAGAGCCAGATACTGATATATCCCCCTAAAACAGGTTGGAGGATGATGAACTGTCGCTCATTATGGAATGAAGAATCAAAAGTAACCCCAAGGTGGGCAATGCCTGAGGTAAGAAGGAAGAATGTTCCATAACAATTATAGAGAATACGTTTATGGACAGGAAGAACAATAACGAATTCAGTTTCTAATATTTGAGTTACAGAAAACAATGTCTACATGGACATCTATAGTTCCTCTGCCCCAGAGGGACTGAGGGCAGAAAAGAGAGGGGACAGGACAAGAAACCTAGAGCTACTGCTACACAGTTATTGACAACTATGAGTAGACAAGCTCTTCAAGCCAACAGGCCAGCAGCAGAGCCCCTGGAAGTGTTACCATTAAGGAGTAAGAATTAGGATCAGCACATGGTACAGTCAGTGCGGTAGAGGAGGCGAGAAATGGTGTCACGGAGAAACTCTAAGACAAAGTGATTGTGGTATCAAATGCAGTCCAACGGTCTATAAGATGGGAATTGGAGGAAAGACTTGCTAGGCTGGGAGAGGGTTGCTGATGCTCCAGGAGAGGCTATAGGGGAGCAAGCAGACCATTTCAAGGAGAGCAAATACACACTCCCCCTTCAGGATTTCACCTACAAAAGCAAAAGTGAAATTAGACACAACAAAGGGCACCAGAGTCATGGAAAGGTTTGCCTCATCTCTGGGGCATTGGTGAGGGAATATTTAAAGGCAGAAATAATGGAACAAGTGAAGAGGGAGAGAGAACTAAATATGCTTTTTAAAAAAAAGGGCTTTCAGGAGGCCTCCACCATCTGGGCAAACACTAAACGTGCAGCAGCTCCAGTTTCTAATGGCTAAAAAATGTCACAATTGGGCAGGCTGCGCACTACAACTTAGGTGGTTAATTTGTGGGGTTTTGTTTTGTTTTTGTCTGTTGTCTTTTTAGGGCCGCACCCTCAGCATATGGAGGTTCCCAGGCTAGGAGTCAAATCGGAGCTATAGCTACTGGCCTATGCCACAGCCACAGCCATGCTGGATCCTCAACCTACCAAGCGAGGCAAGGGATCAAACCCAAAACCTCATGGTTCCTAGTCAGATTCGTTTCCACTGTGCCACAATGGGAACTTCCAATTTCTGAAACACCTTTTTGGCAGATAGTGGTAGAGTGTCTTGAGCAAACTGTGCCTCTTCCTAATTCATGCAATGTGGTCCTCTCTTATTTAGCCCACTTCTTCCTTTCTGCCCTATCTAAAGGGTTGCCCACATAAATGGAAAGGTTGAGCTTGCCTTCCACTCCCCTGGAATTTGCTTTAAGCCAAGCCTATCTCACCCAGAAGGATGGTGGATCCTGCTCAGATGAACTACCTAGAGGGGTGATGGCTACAGGCAAAGGCCCCACAGAGAGCTCAGGGGGGGCACCCCAACCATCTCTCCTTTTTTTTTTTCCTGGCGGCCGCACCCATGGCATATGGAAGTTCCAGGCCAGGGACTGAATCCCAGCCACATCCTCAACCTACACCACAGCTGCTGCAATGCCAGATCCTTGATTCCACTGTGCCAGGCAGGGGGTCAAACCCACATCTCTGCAGTGACCAGAGCTGCTACAGTTGGATTCTTAACCCACCGCACCATGGCAGGAACTCCCATCTCTCTTTCCATACTCTCCGTCTCCCTTCACCGCCCTCGAATTACCACTTCACCTACCTGCTCAGCATTCCTTTGGGACTGCAGGTGGGAGTGCAGGCGCCGGATGAGGGGGACACCATTCCGTGCCTGCCGCTTCAACAGCCAGTAGTTGTGAAGCCGCTGCATGAACTGGTTTTTCCTCTGAAAGGAGAGACCACTACAGATCTTGTTCAACCTTGAGTAGAGGCACAGGGAGTAAAAGACAAGGTCAGTGAGCAGCCCGGATTACAGCCTCCTATCCAGACCCTGGTTCATTTCTGAACCTTAGAGAGGAGAACAGAATAAAGTGGCCAAATGCTTCGCCTCTAAGGCTTGAAAAGGACAGCAAGTCAAGCAGCTCAGATTCAGCATGAGATATTTCACTTGATTTTCCACCTCCTGCCTTGCAGTCTTGATCCTCTGAAAGAATCCTCTCCCAGGAACTCTGATCCTGCAGTCATGGACTCCTGAGTAACAGGCCTGTGCTCCAACAACCCCACTCTTGATAAAGGCAGCAGAAGAGAACAGAAACTTGAGTAAACTGTGGCCAATGTGGTCACTATTTCCTGCTTACTGTGCCTAAGCATCCACCAGACCAGGGAGGAGACCACAGCCAAGATGGAAAGAAAGTTAGTAGGAACACAGCAGGCTACTGCTTTCTGAGGCCTTGGAGTTGTCTGACCTCTGGCTTTTCATTAAAAATCTCAGTAGTCTTGGGAGTTCCCGTCGTGGCGCAGTAGTTAACGAATCCGACTAGGAACCATGAAGTTGCGGGTTCGGTCCCTGGCCTTGCTCAGTGGGTTAAGGATCCGGTGTTGCCGTGAACTGTGGTGTAGGTTGCAGACAAGACTCCGATCCCGAGTTGCTGTGGCTCTGGCGTAGGCTGGTGGCTGGCTACAGCTCCGATTCGACCCCTAGCCTGGGAACCTCCGTATGCCACGGGAGCTGCCCCAAAAATTGCAGAAAAACACAAACAAACAAACAAAAATCTCAGTAGTCTAAAAATGCCTAATTTGAACCAAACTTAAAAAAAATGGATCTAAAAGTGTAAGAGGATGGAGAATCTGAAAATTTAGCTGGCTAAACAAAGATAAATAGTGTATGATATCACTTATATGTGGAATCTAAAAAACACAACAAACTACTGAATATAAAAGAAGCATACTCCCAGATACAGAAAACAAACTAGTGGTTACCAGTGGGGGTGGGAAGGCAATGCAGGCATGAGGGAGTGGGAGAAACAAACTACTGGGTGTTAAGATAGGCTCAAAGATGATGTTCAACACCAGAAATATAACCAATATTTTGTAATAACTGGATATGGAAAGTAACCTTTAAAATCTGTGTAAAGGGAATTCCCACTGTGGCACAGTGGAAACGAATCCGACTAGTATCCATGAGGATGTGCATATGATCCCTGGCTTTGCTCAGTGGGTCGGGGATCTGGCGTTGCTGTGAGCTGTGGTGTAAGTCACAGATGTGGCTCAGATCTGGCATTGCTGTGGCTGTAACGGAGGCCGACAGTTTTGGCTCTCGTTCAGCCCCTAGCCTGGGAACCTCCATATGTCTCAGGTGTAGCTCTAAAAAGCAAAAATAAATAAATCAATTAAAAAACAAAATAAAATAAAGTCTGTGTAATGGAGTTCCCATTGTGGCTCAGCAGGTTAAGAACTAGACTAGTATCCATGAGGGTGCAGGTTCAATCCTTGGCCTTGCCCAGTGGGTTAAGGATCCAGCATTGCCATGAGCTGTGGTGTAGGTCACAGACGCAGCTCCAATTTGACCCCAGCCCAGGAATTTCCAAGTGCCACACAGTACGGCCCTAAAGAAATTAAAAATATAATAATAATAAAATAAAACCTGCATAAAAATAAATATTAAAAAAATTTAGGGAGTTCCCATCGTGGCGCAGTGGAAATGAATCCGACCAGGAACCATGAGGTTGCGGGTTCGATCCCTGTCCTCGCTCAGTAGGTTAACGATCTAGCATTGCCATGAGCTGTGGTGTAGGTCACAGATGTGGCTCAGATCTGGCGTTGCTGTTGCTTTGGCTGTGGCCGGCAGCTGTGGCTCTGATTAGATCCCTAGCCTGGGTACCTCCACATGCCACGGGTGCGACCCTAAAAAAGACAAAAGACAAAAAAATTAAAAATAAATTTAAAAAATTTAGCTGGAGCTCCCATAATGGCTCAAGGAGTTTGGAACCTAACTAGGATCCATGAGGACTCGGGTTTAATCCCCAGCTTTGCTTGGTGGGTTAAAGGATCCAGCATTGCCGTGAACTGCAGTGTAGGTCGCAGATGAGGCTCAGATCCAGCGTTGCCATGGCTGTGGTGTAGCCTGGCAGCTACAACTCTGATTTGACCCCTAGCCTGGAAACTTGCATATGCTACAGGTGAGGCCCTAAAAAGACAAAAGGGAAAAACAAACAAACAAACAAACAAACAAAAACAAACAAAAAAATTTAGCTGGCTCAACTACTCCAAAGGAGAAGTCTTAAGTTCAGAGTTTGGGAAGTGGGGAATGGGAAGGGGTGAGAATGGAATTAATGAGAGACCACAATCTCCACCCTAATGCCCAAACTGCAAAGTGGATCACATCATCCCCATGTTAAAAAAGATGGAAAAGGCAGCTTAGGAACAGAGGCTAAATGCACTGTCAAAGGCATTAATACAGTTAAGATGGTGAAGCCGGGAAGGATTTGAACCCATGATCTCTCTGCTACACCATGCTGTGTTCCCAAATTGGTTAAGCAAGGCCTCAGTGCTCCTGTGGTGTTTCTTCTGCTTCTCTTCCTCTCACTCCACTGAAAGGAAGATAACTGTGGCTAAACAACAAGGTAGAACCTAAGAAGGATGTGCATGTTGGGCTGGACATTGCTCACCCAAGGCCTTGTGCCTTTCCATGGTCAGACATTCCTGCCCCAAAGCCAAGCGTACAAAATCAAGGCCTAGGCCTTTCCCCACAGGACAGATCCCCCACCAACACCCATGCCAAGCACACCTGCCCAGATGCAGGCAGCCCCCTCCCCCACTACTCTTGGCCACCGAAGGCCCCAAGAGCATTTGTGCAGGTGGGGAAAAGAATAGTAACACAATAGCAGTAGCAGCAGCAGCCACCATTTATTGAGCGCTTACTATTTGCCAGGCACTATGCTGAGTGCTTTACTTGTATCATCTCATCTATTTTTCCTGACATCCCTATGAGGTAGATTCATTTACAAATAAATAAATTAAGGCTAAAAGACGTTAAGTAACTTGCCAAATATCACACAGGTAATTAGTGATAGAAGTCATTGAAAAAAGATTCAGTGCAGGTCTCTCTGGTTCTTAGCCAGCACACTGTGCTCGCCCCTGCAAGAGACCACCTCTAAGAGCAGACCTAACAACCAGAAAGTCTGGTCCAGGCCATAACCACCTTGCAGATGCGGACTAAGCATGGACCCACTCCCCTAAGGGAAGAGGGGAGCCTTGAACAGCTCTGTGGCCAGAAGACCCATTTCCCATTGACTGAGTTGGAGCCTCTCCCTCTGGATCTCCTCCGCTCTTGTGTCTTGGTTCGACTGCCTGTTTCCTTCACACACCTCACTCCCCACTCCAGTACTCCTTTCTCCCCATCCCTCACATCAAGAGAGACAGACAGCAGGAATAGAAGCGAGAGGCATCATGAACCCCAGCCTGTGGTCCAGGGTCTGTTGCTTTCCCCCTGGTGCCTTCCAGCACTGAGAAAAGGACTTGGCATATAGTAAGTACTCAATAAACATCTCGGTGAATGAATTAAGGAGTGAAGAACTTTACCTCCTGTGGTCGCAGTTTCTTCATCTGGGGGTGTGGGAGAAGGTGCAAGGACTATGTTAGATGAATAATCTCCAAGATTCCTTCCTGCTCTATCACAATATACTTTTTCCTTTGGGTGTGCCCACAGCATACAGAGGTTCCCAGTTCAGGAATTGAACCCTGCACCAGAGCAGTGACCCAAGCCACAGCAGTGACAATGCCAGATCCTTAACCAGCTGCGCCACAAGGGAACATGACACTGTACACTTTTTAATGAACATCTCCAATGAGATGAGCCTCTACTGGAAAACCTTTCCTGTCTCTTGCTTCTCTGCCAAGCTCCCATCCCTCCAACAGCTCCAACTATTTTTCTGATTGTTTACAACAGGTACAGTGGGAATTCCTGTAGTGGCACAGTGGAAACGAATCCCACTAGCAACCATGGGGTTGCAGGTTCGATTCCTGGCCTCGCTCAGTGGGTTAAGGATCGGGCGTTGCCGTGAACCGCGATGAAGGTCACAGACGCGGCTCGGATCCCGCGTTACTGTGGCTGTGGTGTAGGCCAACAGCCGTAGCTCCGACTGGACACCTAGCCTGGGAACCTCCATATGCCGCAAGTGTAGCCCTAAAAAACAAAAATAATAATAATAATAATAATAATAAAATAAAACAGGTACAATGGTTTCTGTACAGCAAATTCAGTGGAGGCCAAGGTGGCTTAGTTACACAGCTGAATTAAATGATCTTTTCTCTAAATCTAAATGCTTCTCAGAAGGAGAAATAGCATATCTTTTCTACCCGACCACACCCTTACATACAGTCTCCATGATTCCCAGGACAGCAGAGGCCCATACTGAGCCCTCAAGAAACAGTGGTTCTCAATTGGAAGTACTTCTATCCCCATGAGGGTTACTGGAAACATATGCGGGGAGGTCTGAGGTTGTCACAAAGACCAGGCAATGAGGAAGGGGATACAAATAGCACTTATAGACAAAGACCACAGATGCTAAACATCGAGAAATGCACGGGACAATCCCAACAATGAATTACCATCCTATCCAAAATGCCACTTGTGCCCTGTTGAAGAAATACTGCCTAAGACATCCTGTCACCTGGGTTTCTAAGCAACTTAGTGTCTGTCTCTCCTTGAACCAAATGAGACACTCTGCTCTGAAGGGCACAATCAAAACTACCAACCATGCCAGGTGAGCCCAGGGTCCAAAGGAGAAGTCTAAATCTGAGAGCACAGAAGAGAACAGATATCCACCAACCTTGGGGAAGGAGGTCTGGCTCAGGGCCAACACCAGCCCAAGAAGAAACCATGAGTCCTTGGGGAGCCCTCCTGGGCAGGCTCACCTGTAAGAGGGTATCTGTGGGACAGTGACCATGGGGACAGTAGAAGGTGTGTCTCGGCCCACTTCCTCTGGCTCCTTCTTGATCCTTTGCTTCGAAGTCATCTTGTTCTTCTTGGACACACCCTTGAGGGAGCCGCCTACCCCACCTTGGCCTTCATCTTCCTCTTCCTCTTCCACCTCTTCCTTCTCTTCCTCCTCCCCACATCCCTCCTTCAGTCCTTCGTCCTCCCCACCCTCACTGAGGCTTCCAGGGGAGTCACCCTTCCTCCTAGCAGTGGCAGCACCTGGCGGCGAGTGGGCCTCACAGTAGGCGGTCTTGCGCACTGTGAAGATGGTGCCGTTGAGGCTGGTCTCACGCATAGGCTCAATCTTCATGAAGAGCCCAGCCCGCTGTGCACATGTCACATGGAAGGCCGTGTAGCAGTTCACTTTATGGCACTGGATGGCTGCGCCCAGCCCCTTCTGCTTGCAGATATAGCAGGTTAGTTTCCAGCGGGCAGGGGGGATGTTGTCAATGCCCTCAATGGGCTCCAGGAACACGGTGTTAGCAAAGCAGACTTCAGGGATCCAGATGGCACACACAACGTGGGCCCAGTGCCCATCACTGGTCTGTTTGAAGGCGCCACCCTTATTGGGACAGAGGACGCAATCCACAGGCCGGGAAGGAGACTGCAAGCAGCAGCGGCACAACCACTGGCCCTCAGGGATGTAGGGGACACCATAGCACTCCTGGTGTACAGCCAGGTTGCAGATGTCACAGAAGAGAATGACGTTGCTGTTGTGGCATTCGTCATCCAGGCACACACAGCAGAAAGCATCTTCGTCAATGAGCGACTGCTGGGCTCCATTGCTACGACTCTCCAAGTATGACTCCTTCTCAAGCCGGTCCACCAGCAGCTCAAAGGTGTCTGCTGACACCAAACCGTGCCCATCTACCCGCCGCTTCTCGTTCACCATGTCCAGCCAGGCCAGGTCCTCCTCATCCATGTCGTACTCGACCTCTGCATCCAGGTCTTCAGGCGGCTTCTCGATGTAGCGGTAGTAAGCAGCAGGCAGGGGGGGAGCCTCTGGCTGACTGCCTGAGTCCACCACACGGAAGCTGGGTTGCGGGAGGTGAAAAGAAGTGCCAGATGCATACTTCGAGCAGGACTCCTTCTTCTTGCCTTTGGATGAGGGTTTTTTGGACTTACCAGGGAACTGAGGCTGCTCACTGTTTTCCTTGTTACTGTTGCATTCAGTGATATCCTGGGCGGTCAACTCATCCTCTGTGATGATCTTGAGTGGGTCATAGATGCTAATACGGTGCAGACGTCCATCGATGTCCACCTCGACAATCCGCTGGGCCTGGGCATATGTCAGGGTCTCCCGAGTGGGTGAGCACTTCAGACTATAGGGGGATGGGGAGCGCCGGCCCTCGGCATTCTGCCGCGATTTCCGGCGAAGCTTCCTCATGGCACCTGAGAACCAACGAGACAGGCCTAAGGAGAGAAGGCCAGGAGACCGTGAGCTGGATGAGCACGCATGCATGCACTCATTCACCCTTCCATTTTATCAAGCGGCCACTGAGCAAACTGACTGTTCCCTCTGTCTGAACATCCTGCCCCTCGGGCACCCACATGGTTTGCTCCTTCACCTCCTTCAAGTCTTTCCATAAACAGTGCTTCTCACGGAGACCTTCTCTGACCATTCTATCCAAAACTGCAAAATCCTTTCTCCCACCACCAACCTTTCATCCTGTTTTATTTTTCACTATAACACTTTTTTTTTTACTGTGCTATATAATTTACCTATTTTTTGTGTATATTTGCTTCCTTCCACTAGAATGAAAGGTCCGTGAGGAGAGGGATTTTTGCCTGTCTTGTTCACTACTCTTATCTCCAGCACCTAGAATGGTGCCTGACTGCTAAGTAAGCACTCACTAAGTGTCAGTTGAATGAAAATCAAATATGCACGGTTCCTGCCCTCAAGCAGCTATGACTGAAGGGAAAGAAAGGTAAACAGTGTAACATGTGGGGAGAGGCCTAATGTTCTGATGATGTACATAAGGTTGCGACACAGTTTACTATGGAAAGAGGGTGGGGTAAAGGCTTCAGAAATAAAGAAGAATAGCATCCACTTACAAGTTCTATACATAAACATTGGCCCCATCAGGGATCAAAACTCCACAGGTCTAGAGCCCTATCCCAACCCATCTTATTCTGATCAGAAACCCTATCCCCTGACCATGACCAGCGGTAAAGGTGTGAAGGGACCTAAAATGCCTATTACATGTGGCCCAAGAACTATAAACTAACACATGCAGGGTTTTCTCTGCAAAAGGCAGCATACAGTGGCTAGTACACCTCTAAGCAGAAACCCTGGAAACTCTGCGAGTGGCCTATCTGGAATTCTCACTGGATCTAAGGGCCAAGGTAACCGGGGAAATACCTGGGGTAAGCTCTCAGTGCATTCTATTATCTCAAAAGTCCCTCTCTCGCAAAATACCATCTACCCTTGTGCAACGAAAAGAAAGCCCTAAATGTTTCCCACATCATTCTCTGGGATGGAGGGAGCTGTGGTAGGCAGTTATTGAGGCCATCAGTACAAGGAAAGACCTTTGGGGATATGGCACCTTGAGGTATGGGCAGAGACTTGTAAGGGTATAAACAGAAGTTATTTCAAGGAGAAAAACAGAACTTGTCACCCTGGTTGCAGGATCTACCATCTTTACCCATAAAGTGGAGATGGTGATAATTTAGCACACTTTTATAAACTACGAAGCCCTTTTACTTGTAATATTTCTCAGCTACCTTGGAAGGTAGAATATTCTCATCTCCATTTTACAGATGAAGAAACAAAGGCTCACAAAAGTGTCACTCCACCCAAAGCTGGTTAAGTCGTAAAGCTACAACTCAAGCCCAGATCTTGTGATCTGCTCAGCTCATCTCACCAAGATGTAAAAACACCACAGAGAGGCCATGGTCTGGTACAAAAAGAGGCCTGGGGGCAATCTAGGTTCTAATCTTGGCCCTGGGTAACTGGAGAAAGTCACTCGATCTCTGGTGCCCCCATACTCTAATCAGTAAAATGAAATTAATGAAATCTGTCTTTAAGCGTTCCTATTTGTTAATGAGCTATTATTAACATCCTTATTTAAAAGGCCTTCCAATCCCAAAGTGAGACTACCAACAACCAATTTGGCTGAGGCACAGTGGCAGGCGGGCACAATCCTATTCATAACCAAAGGAAAGAGAATCATCACGGCAATTTTGAACAGGTTCCAGGGACCCTTGGCCACTACGTGCCTCATAAATGCAAACTCCATAGGGGCAGCCCGGGCCAAGAGACCTGCCCCCACCCCTTCAAGGGCACGGAGACCCTTGCAGAGCTGTGAAAAGCTACCTCAGTAGTTGAGGGAGGCGACATGCCCCCTCTTTTGTTAAAGCCACTGTGTGTTCTCCCTCCCTCCCGGCTGCCTCCCAGGCAGTTCAGCCATCTCTCAGGCAAGCATCAAGTACCTACAGAGACCTCTGCTGTCCCATTCAAGTCTCTGAGGGGCAAACTCTAGAGGGGGAAGGGCTGCTGCTGAGGAAAATGAGATGAGTTTCGCCCGCAAAGAGCTTACAATCTAGTTTTTTGGCGGGAGTTTCTTATCCCACGCAGCCCTTCCCACATACACAACTCCAAAAATTTCCCACACCACCGGAGGTCTTCTCCGCATCCCCTGAGCCCCCCACTCGCCCACCCCACCCAGGTCCGGAAAGAATGAGGGCTTTCTGCAATTATTATCGTCCCCCACTGCACCCTACACGAGATATTCAGGAGACAAGTGAGGACCCCTGCCAAGGCTCCTGCCCTTTTAAAGAAGCACCTCTTCCAGAAAAATCTCGACCCTTCTGAGGAGAAAGGAGGGAAATAATATCTCCTCACCAGAGAGGAGGGGGCGAGCGCGCCAGCGACAGACTGACGCGGAGTCCGACCCTCACACAGAGAAAGCGAGCCCCTGAGAACAAGCGGGGCACAGAAGCGAGCACCCATTGGCCGCCTCACCTGCCCGTCAGGAGAAACCGGGGCGCCAAGGGACGCTCAGAGGGTGGAACTCTCCTCTGGCTCGTCCAATTGGAGAGCGTGGTGGGGGCGGGGCTCGGTGGCTCAGCTTCCAGGGCCGGGGGGAAAACAAGATGGCGGCTGCGGGAGGGGGTCCTTGCTTTTCAGCTCCCCCCCTCGCTCGCCTTCTCCTTCCCCGCCGCCGCCCTGGCTCTAGGAAACAGCTTTCGCACCGCCCCCGCCCAGCTCGGGAAGCCCCTCGCTTCCCTCCCCCACCCTGCGCAGTCCCCGGTCCCCGTAGGCCCCTCTGCCCTCGGCCCCCGCTCCGTCTGGTCCCGCTGCCGCCCCCATTACCTCAGCCGCTGGCCCGGCCCCACCTTTCGGGGGCCCCTGGGCGCGGGCGGGCCGGCAGTCGAGCAGTCGGTTCGGCCGGGGGAGCGAAGCGCGGCCTCCTCCCGCGCTAGCCTCGGCGGCCACTGACGTGCCCCCTCCCGGCCCGCGCTGGGGCCCCAGCCCAGCCGCCGCCGCCGCTCCCGGGGGAGGAGGGGGAATGAAGCCGCCGTCGCCGCCGCTGCCGCCACGGAGCCCGGCCGAGGGGAGGGAGGGATCAGCCCCCAGGCAGGATCCGCCCCTCCGGCCTCCCCCACCCCCCCCGCCACCTCCACCCCTTCCCTCGCTCCCTCCCTGGCTCCGCGGGCTCTCCCGCTGAACAGGAGCGAGAGCGCGAAAGAGGGGGGGAAACGGGGGAAAAAAATCCCCCCGCCCGTGCCCGGCGCGGCGGCAGCCGGGGCTGCGCGGAGAGGAGCGCGGAGCCGCTGCCGCCACAGGGCACTGTCCCCTGCTCGGCCTCACGGTGGCGGTGCGGACGCGGTAGGGGCGCGGAGCAAAGAAGGATCTGCCCCGGCTTACCCCGGCCCAGCTCGCCGCGGGGCAAGCCGGGCTAGAGAGCTGGAGGACGTTCAGGTCCTATTGGGAAAGACCGGGGTCCCTAACTCTTTAGAGTGATCAGCCGTCCCCTCCCCCAGCCCTGCGGGGGAGGCGGCCAAGGTTTAGGGCAACAAACCCCTCCCTGGGCTTGAGGGTCCCTCCAAAGGTTAAGCCACGGCAGACATTGATGTCAAAGCCGGTCTGCGTCTCGGGGTGCAGGTGCCTGTACTACTCCCAGAAAGTCGCGCCCCTCCCCCCACCCCCTTGCTGCAGTCCGGAGGACAAAGGTCTATCGATGTCCGTACCCTCCCCCAGGGAAGACAGCCGGGGAAGACCTGCCACTGTTGGGTACAGGTGAGCGTCTGGTTCCCCCAGAGACATCCTTCTTAAGAAACAGACCTGACGTTTCTCAGTGTCCCATCGTCTCCCTCCTGTGTTTAAAAAGAAAAAAACGTAAAAGTTTGACGGTCTGCTTAAGGATGTCTGGCACCTCGTTTGTAGACAAGGGAAACAGTCTCTCCTTAAGACTGATTTGGCTAGGAATCGGTTAACGCAAAAGCGGCTTTCTAATTGATATTTGACAAATGGCAGCTTCAGACTTTCAGATACAATCAGCTTGGCTTTTACTTTGGTAAATAAATTTTAGAAAAGCGCTCCTTTGCCACCACCACCCACTTTGCCTATGAATTGGAACGTTTACCTCACATGACTGAAGTCTTAAGCACCAATATTTAACAATGTTCAGAAAGTATGTATGGACAGACTGCCTTAAAAGTGAAGATGAATGACATATTGAAAGCGTTTCCGCTGTCCGCGCTCTTAGTACAGCTTGGTAAGACTTTCACAATTTCTCTCTTGGTTCTGACAATCAAGAACATAGATTGTAGAGTCAGAGCATGAAGGATAAAAGCTTAGGATTCAAGTCTTCCAAATGTTTAAACTGAACGAACTTTTGAGGTATAGATGTTTATGATCCTGAGGAATTTAAACATACTGTGTTTTGGGTTTGAAAGTTTGATAAAAGTAAGGAAGCTAATTTGTATTACAAAGATGTTTTCCTGATTATACCGTAGCACCTTTTGGCAAATTGATAGCAAAAATACTTCATTAACCAATTTTGTTTTAAAAAGGGAGTGAAAAAAAAAAGAAAAGAAAAAGGGAGTGGCTTGTGGATCTAAGTAAGGGCAGGGCAGTGTTTGAAAACTGTAAAGATGAAATAGTATGAATTAACCGTCAAGTGTTTTAGGGCTAGGAGGAATAATCATTTGGAGGGAAGGTGTGGAAGAAAAGATGATTAATTGTGGAAGGGAAAGCCCCAGAGGCAATAGACTATTACAGTTGCTCTTAGTTAAGGGAAAAGGAAAAAGAAGACTAATGGAAAGAAGAACACTGAATTTCATTTCTTCTTTTAAAATGTGAAATAGAACCATTTCTACATATGACTAGTAACTTTTATTTCTTGATGGATGGTCTCAAAATTTATTTAGTACAATTCCCATTTGTGTGATTGGGAGCTATCTTTTTCCACTAAAATTGATGAATAAATACTTTGAAAAAATGTATTGGTTTCCACTTGTAACAGTAAGTAAAATAATGATTTAAAGGTGATTGAAAATGCATTGTTAACCTGATACATATGATTTCCAGGTTTTTCTATTCAGAACTTTCATAGAAAACCTTATTCAGCCTAAGTATTTTCTATTTTCAACTTCTTTCTTAGTGGCAACATTACAGTTGTCCTCACTTTTATTTTTGGCATTTGGAATTAGTTTCTGTTAGTGTAACTGCATGCATAACCAATTTACTATGATGTAATCTTAAATGTAAGGTGGGACAATTATATCATTAAAAACAAATTTCGAACATAGCTATCAAGAGTCCCAGAGGCACTAAATTTAATTCCCTTTAATCTTTTAGCTATTTTAGAGTTTAAATTACCAGCCCTTGGCCTTATCATTAAATTGAGTTCAACAAACAGAGGCATAGACTTTTGATTCCAAAAAGTAGTTTTTAAAAATCCTCTATTTCTAAGTGGAGACTGACTTAATTTGGAGTAGGAGACTGTTTTACTATTTAGACCCAGAAGAGGAAGCATGTATACAACTTTCCCTCTCGATTTTTTTTCCCAGCATCTCAGAATAACTTTGTCAGTGACTTACTACTATCATTGGTTTACCAAAGGCAAGAAACCTCTGAAAGATCAGATGCAGTACCCACTGGATTAATAACATAAGTGTGATGAAAAGAAAATAGACTTTGATTGATTGTTAAATTATTTTTAATAGACTATTCCTACCTTAGACCTTGGCTAAAAGAATTCTGAAACCATAAGTACGAAGAATATTGGGGTTTAGAATCATTGTGATATTTTCATGCTAAAATGGAAATGCTTTTAAGAATATAGTTTTCATAGAAAAAGGAAAAAAATAGCTATGCTAAGAGACTTTAAATCGAATACCACACCCTCTAAATTTAACTCATTCCTATAGCAGACACTTATTGAACAGCTACTGTATCCAACCCTGTACAAGTTGCTTTGAAAATAATGACAAAATCTTAACCTAGAAAAGCACATTGAACATATTAAACATAGAATATGTTTTCCCTTGCCTTGAATAGCGTATATTCAAGAAGCAAGCAAAAAGAAATTAGGTAAGGCAGTGAATAGTATAGAGCCACCCAAATGGAGGATAGGAGGTTTCTTTTAGCCTGGTTCTAAATAGTGATGGACGTGAATTGGTAAAAAGTGTAGAATGACATTATTAGGTTGATGACCTAGCAGCCCAGGCAAAGGGACAATATGTAGGAAACAATAAGGAAATTATCATAGCTGGTCTGTATGGGAAGTCTGAATTGGATATGAGATATGGCAAGGATACTCTTAGATAAAAATATCTAACACTTATGTGCAAGGTACTGTGCTTAGTGCTTTATTAAAATTTTTTGTTGCAAGCTCAAACTGGTTTAACTAATAAAGTAAAACCTACTGATTCTCGTAACCAGAAAGTCCAGAGCTGCATCTGGTTTTAGGTAAGATCAAGTCAAGAGATTCTAATTATGTCATCAGGACGTAGTCTATTCAGCCAACCTGAACTAATAGATGTGATGAGAAAGACATGATACTCTGATGAGGTCTGGTCATTTTTCACTACGAGAACCAAAGGACAGGGCAGGAGGTGATTCTCAAAAGATACAGTGGACACATGTACAAAATAGATCCAATATGCATGCTGTATCTCATTTATCAATTTATAACCCCCCATAAAATTATCATTATGGTCCCTGTTACACATAGGATAAAGTAGAACAGGAACAGTATTACATAAACCAGGAAGAATTTACTGTAGATAATTAGGCATTGTGAAAATAAAATGGCATTAACAAGAATGGTATAAGAGATGTGGGGAAAGAGGAGGAAAAGAGTCAGATCAGAAATCAGAAGACATCAACAGTTCAATGACTGATTGGCTGTAGGAACAAAGGATAAGATCGAGGGTGAATCTAAGCTCACATTTAGGAGGTTTTGACAATGCTGATAAATCACTGCAGATTAAGAGGTGGCAAAGAGTTACTCAGGGGCCCGTTGGGTCTGAGGCCCAGAGGATGGAGGAAATGATAAGTCAGCTCAAGTTCTCCAGAGTCTCTTTTAGTCACGGTAAAATACATATTCATTCAGTAATTATTTGTAAGTTACAGAAGGTTCTATTTTATGCCTGTGAAGACCACAAAGGTGAAAAGTCTATGCTCTCACACTTGAAGTCACTTAAAATCTAGTCACAGAAGGAGTTCCTGTCATGGCTCAGCGGTTAACTAACTCAACTAGTATCCTTGAGGATGCAAGTTCAGTCCCTGGCCTTACTAAGGAGGATCCAGATTGCCGTGAGCTGTGGTGTAGATCACAGACGTGACTCAGATCCCGAGTTGCTGTGGCTGTGGTGTAGGCCAGCAACTACAGCTCTGATTCTGTCCCTAGCCTAGGAACCTCCGTATGCCACATGTGCAGTCCTAAAAAGCCAAAAAAAAAAGAACTCATCACAGTAGTAAAGCAAGTATGTTAGTAACTGGAACATACAGTAGCATATAAGCACCTTGAAAGAGATGCAAGGAAAGTGGTATGAGAGTTTAGAGATGAGTGAGGAGAAGTCTTTATGAGGAAAATGTCATTTGAGGAGTTCCCATCATGGCTCAGCGGTAACGAACCTGACTAGTATCTGTAAGGACTCGGGTTCAATACCCGGCCTTGCTCAGTAGGTTAAGGATCCAGTGTTGCCATGAGCTGTGGTGTAGGTCGCAGATGGGGCTTAGATCCTGCATTGCTGTGGCATAGGCTGGCAGATGCAGCTCCAATTGGACCCCCAGCCTGGGAACTTTCATGTGCCCTAAAAAAAAAAAAAAAAAAAAAATGCCATTTGAGCTCCACCTTAAAGCTCGGGTTGGGTGTCAATTAGGAGGCTGGTAGAGGGAGTGTGGTACAGGCTAAGCAACAGCATGAGCAGAGAAAGGTGTGGCATCATAATGTTGATTCAGGGAACAGTGGGTTACTCTTTTTGATCAAAAATGAGAGATGTGATGGAGTTCCCTTCATGGCTCAGCAGTTAACAAACTCAAATAGGATCCATGAGGATGCGGGTTCGATCCCTGGCCTTACTCACTGGGTAAATAATCTGGTGTTGCTGTGAGCTGTGGTGTGGGTTGCAGATGTGGCTCAGATCCCATGTTGCTGTGGCTGTGGCGTCGACTTGCTGCTGTAGCTCTGATTGGACCCCTAGCTGGGAACTTCCATATGCTGTGGGTGCAGCCCTAAAAAAGCAAAAAAAAAAAAAAAAAGTGAGAGAAAAGACTGGGAACAAAGAGCATGAAGTCTGTTGGGTAGGGTATTAGATGTGAAGTTCCTTTTTTTTTGCTTTTTTTGCTTTTTTTGTTTTTTAGGGCGGCACTCTTGGCACATGGAGGTTCCCAGGCTAGAGAACCTCCTACACCACAGGTCACGGCAACACCAGGTCGCAGACCCACTGATGGAGGCCAGGAATCCAACCCGAATCCTCATGGATACTAGTTGGGTTCGTTTCCACTGCACCACCAAGGGAACTCCCCCGCCTCATGATTTTTAGCACAAGGAAATGGCTCTTATATAGTTCATGCTTTGAGAACCAGCCAGGCAAGAGAGTATGGTACAATATGGTTTAAATTATCTACCTAGTATGGCCTACGTTATCCTCTGTGGACTTGAATTCTGGCTAGAACTTTCTACCATATACTCAGTGGAATGTTAAACCACAAACCTGAAAGTTAATAGAATGTGGCAAGTGTAAATTGTTCAACCTGATTTAATATCCTTTCATTTCAACCTTTAATTAGCATTTCTGTTAAATCCTAAACTTTCAATCATGAGTGAAATCCAGACACCATAAAACATGTTATTTCTATATTTCAGCAAAAGAACTGACCAGATAGCTCAGTAAACCAACTTGGTATAATTTTGCTGAAGAGAGAAAATGCACAAAAATATTAGCACCTACCAAACCTGAACCTGCATTTTAATAAAATCCCCTTGGGTATGATGGCTAATTTGTTTCTCAGCTTAATTGGGGCAAGGGATATCCAGGTAACTGGCAAAACATTGTTACTGGTTGCATCTGTAAAGGTGTTTCTGGAAGAGATTAGCATTTTAATCAGTGGGCTGAGTAAAGATCACCCACACTAATGTGACTGGGCATTGTCCAAACTGTTGAGGACCTGAATAGGACAAAAACGTAGAGAAAGGCTGAATGTGCTCTCTACTTTAGCCCCGACGTTATCTTCTGTCCTTGGACATTGGTGATCCTGGCTCCCAGGCATTTGGACTTGGCTGAATTATACCAGCAGCTTTCCTGGTTCTCCACCTTGCAGATGACACACCATGGGACTCCTTGGCCTCCTTAATTGCTTGAACCAATTCCTGTAATATATTAGATAATTCTAGGATTAAAGGGTTTTAAGGTCCTTGCATTGTCTGGGAAAAGGGAAAACTCCAAGATTGAGCCTGTGATTGTCAAGAATAATTGTAATGTGTGATTCCATATATATGAAATTCTTGAAGATGTAAACTAATTTATAGTGACAGAAAGCAGATTGGTAGCTCCCTGGAGGCAGAGCAGGCAACTGATTCTAAAGGGGCACATGGGAATTTGAGGGAGTGATGGAAGCATTCTATATGTTGATTATGGTGGTAGAGAAAATTTTGTCAAAAGGCATCAAACTACTGGATAGCTGTGATTGATTTTACATAAATTTTGTCACAATTTGATTGAAAAAGAATACCTGTGGAATTCCCGTTGTGGCTCAGCAGGTTAAGGACCCAACGTTGTCTCTCTGAGTATTCAGGTTTGATCCCTGGCCTGGTTCAGGGGGTTAAGAATTCAGCGTTGTTGAATGCTGCAGCGTAGGTTGAAGATGTGGCTCAGATCTGGTGTTGCTGTGGCTGTGGTACTGCAGTTGTAGCTCCACCTTGACCCTTGCCCAGGAACTTCCATATGCTGCAGGTGCAGCTGTAAAAAGGGGGAAAAAAAGAATACCTGTTGTAATTTTAAACTAATCGTTAAAAGAATGAGAAAAAGAGGATATAACTCAAAATGGTAGAGAGGGAAAAAAGGAGTAATATTCAGCCAATCAAAAAGAAGACAAAGAATGAAAAAGGAAAACAGCAAAGGTAGAACAAATAAGCAGTAAGATGATGGCAGATTTAAACTCAATCCAGGAGTTCCCATCATGGTGCAGCGGAAACAAATCCAGCCAGGAACCTTGAGGTTTCAGGCTTGATCGCTGGCCTCGCTCAGTGAGTTAAGAATCCAGAGTTGCCCTGAAGGGTGGTGTAGGTCGCAGATGTGGCTCGGATCTGGCGTTGCTGTGGTGTAGGCCGGCAGCTGTAGCTCCAATTAGACCCCTAGCCTGTGAACCTCCATATGCCGTGAGTGCGGCCCTAAAAAGACAAAAGACAAAAAATAAAATAAAAAACTCAATCTAGGAGTTCCCGTCATGGCACAGTGGTTAACGAATCCGACTAGGAACCATGAGGTTGCGGGTCCGGTCCCTGCCCTTGCTCAGTGGGTTAACGATCCGGCGTTGCCGTGGGCTGTGGTGTAGGTTGCAGACGTGGCTCAGATCCTGCGTTGCTGTGGCTCTGGCGTAGGCCAGTGGCTACAGCTCCGATTAGACCCCTAGCCTAGGAACCTCCATATGCCGTGGGAGCGGCCCAAAGAAATAGCAAAAAGACCAAAAAAAAAAAAAAAACTCAATCTACATTCTACACCACAGAATGAATAATCTATAGTGAGAGGAATATTTTGGGGAAAGTTTAATGATAAATGTTTAAAATGCGTGGATTGATCACATGCATTAATCCCCCAAACTTCACTTAATATGTTAGTAAAAGATTAAAAAAAAAAAGATAATAAAATCCACAAGAACAAAGAGAATGGAGGAAAGAAACAACAGCAGATGAGAAGAGTCAATAATAAAATTTTGGAGAATGGAAGTGGACAAATGAACAAATCAGAGAAAGCTAAAACATAAGTCTGCAAAAAGAGCTGGTAAAAATCAGCTGATTCACATTAGACCACTAGAAAGGCTTAAAATTAGGAGACTGCAGGTACTTCTGAAGAAATGTGTGTGCTTGGGCGGTGGGTATTGTGAGGGGTTGGCAGTGGCTAAGAGAGTAGGCCAGAAAGTAGGATTGGCTGAAAAACTTGTTAAAAGATGCCACCAGATCTCCCTGCTACCCCTTGGAGATTTGCCGTCTCAAGAAATTGAACCGAAGAGATCAGGACTTGGGGATTCCAGGCACCACTGAGGACGGGGACAAAGTGCTCTTCTGAAAATGGCAATTAAAATACTGAATGATAAGACACCCCCCACCACCTCATTTCCCTTCTCAGGGCATAAAGAGGAAAGGGGAAGCTTGTCCAAATTGCTGGGATCTGGTGGTCCAGAAGGAGGCTGAAGGAAAAAAAAAAAAAATCCCGTGAAAATATTGTTAGCCAGTTTATCCTTTCAGTGGGGAATTGAAAAAAAAATGTTTTCATGAGATCAAAATCCTCAGTGGTCTAGCCTCTTCCCCCACCTCACACTTCAGAACACCAGGAGCCATGTTCATTTTAGAATCTTGCTGATTGTTGTCCAAGAAACAGTAGTATTGGCACACTCCCCCCAGGTGGTTAGAAATGCAGACTCTCAGGCCCCACTGCCAAACCAAAACCTGCCTCGTAATAAGATTCCCCCAGGTGATTCGTATGCATATTAAAGTTTGAGAAGCAGTGGATTAGAGGATATTAGAGAATTCCAGGATTCCTCTCAGAAAGTAAAGACCTATTTATGAATATTAATGGAGGAAGACCTCCAATAAAAAAAAATCCAACTTGTTACCTTTTGCCTTATACTGAAGCCCACCAGATGCCAAAGTACTCCCTCCCCTTCCCCTGACACATACAATTTTAAGCAGCTTTTTATTATCTCACTCAAAATTGAGTAGTCAGAAATCAGCAGATATGTGAGCCCCCATGTTATATATATTAAACCAATGTCATAGCCCACAACAAAGCAACAGAGGGAAATGGTTAATGAAGAGAACCAAAGAAGTCTTAAAAAACAAAAATCTCTGCCTCAAAGAGTAGCATCCATGAAAAGGGAGGGAGGGAAGGTGGGAGAAGGAAAAGATGCAGTCAGAAAACAAAAACAGAAGTTCCTGTCATGGCTCAGTGGTTAACGAACTAGACTAGTATCCATGAGGACATAAGTTCTATCCTGGCTCTGCTCAGTGGGTTAAAGATCTGGTGTTGCCATGAGCTGTGGTGTAAGTCGCAGACACAGATCCCGAGTTGCTGTGGCTGTGGTGCAGGTTGGCAGCTACAGCTCCAATTCAACCCCTACCTGGGAACTTCCATATGCTGCGGGTGTGGCCCTAAGAAGACAAAAGACAAGAAAAGAAAGAAAACAAAGTCTTGAAAATTTAAAATATGAAAGATTTCTAAAGATACAGTGGAATATTTGGAAGGTGAAGTTGAAGTCTCCAAGAGAGTAGGGGGGAAATAGGAAAAGAGAATTTGGTAATGAATTCAGGACACCAGACATCCCATTTCTAGCAATTCTAGAAAGAGAAATTTTCACAGAAATGAAGGTCTTGAATTTCCCCCAGTGCCCTGGTACAATGAATGCAAAAAGATATCTAAACCAAGAAGACTTGTGATAGGTGTTTCCATTGTGGCACAGAGGAAACAAATCCGACTAGTAACCATGAAGTTGCAGGTTAAGGATCCCAAGTTGCTATGGCTGTGGTGTAGGCCGGCAGCTGCAGCTCCAATTGGACCCTTAGCCTGGGAACCTCCATATGCCGTGGGTGCGGCTCTAAAAAAAAAAGAAAACAAAAGAAAAAAAAGACTTGTGGTAGAAAAAGGGAGGACCTTAAAACCTTCCAGAGGGAGAAAGCAAGTTCACACAGAAAAGATCAGGAATCAGAATACCAAGTTAGAAGACATCAGACTAGTTCCTTCAAATGCTAAGAGAACAGTTTCCCATGTATAAGTCTATGCCTAGCCAAAATATTAAATATGGGAATAGTATAAAGATATTTTCAGCCATGCAAGGTTACATTTATTCTTTCTCAAGAAGCAACTGGATAACATCTTCCACAAAAACTATAGAGGAAAAATGAAATTTAAAAAGTCGTGGTGGAGATCCTGCTGTGGCCCAACGGGATCTGTGGCATCTTGGGAGCCCTGGGATGTGGGTTCAATACCCTTCAGCACAGTGGATTAAAGATCCAGCATTGCCACAGTTGTGGCCTGGGAGGCAACTGCTGCCCGGATCTGATCCCTGGCTGGGGAACTCCATATGCCATGGGGCAGCCCAAAAAGAAAATCCATTTTATGGATTCATGGGATCCATGAAATGGGACCCTGTACAAGAAAGATGCATAATGCATCCTCAATTATGGTGAAGGAAAATCTCAGGAGTTGTTGTATGGCAGGCCTAGGGTGCAACCATTGATGTTGAAAGACTCCAAGAAGAATTGGCATGCCTAATTTGCCAGGTACATTTCACTGTATGAAAGGAGGTTTTCAGTACTGATGGAGAGTTTAAAGATGGATTTAATAATATGTACATAGACAATGAAAATTTTAAAACAGGCAATTATTAATGCCAGGAAAGACAACTCATGAGAAGAAAGAAATATAATTTCTGTTGAGCTTATGTGACTCATCTGCAAACATCTGTATAATCATAGTAATGAAAAACAGAATAGATATTTAACTAAAAATAATGATAAAACAATTTCGGGAATACGAGATGAGTGGTAGGAGATACAAGAATTAAATCCTCATTGTCTATAGTTGAAAGTTAATAATGTATAAAATTGAAAAGAATCTAGAACTAATAGTAAATGCGTGTTATTTAGAAAAGAAAGATAAAAACTAGAAGAAACTACTAAAGAGTTTGAAACAGTTTGTGGATTGGGAGTGCAGGAATTAGGGTGAAACAGGGATCTCTAGTTTTATTTTTAAACCTCATAGTTTTATTTGACTTTTTAAAACTATGTAGTTTCATAAAAGTTAATATGAAATTGGAGTTCCTGTCGTGGCTCAGTGGTTAACGAATCTGCCCAGGAACCATGAGGTTTCGGGTTCGATCCCTGGCGTTGCTCAGTGGGTTAAGGATCCGGCGTTGCTGTGAGCTGTGGTGTAGGTCGCAGATGCGGCTTGGATCCTGAGTTGCTGTGGCTCTGGTGTAGGCAGGTGGCTACAGCTCTGATTAGACCCCTAGCCTGGGAACCTCCATATGCTGCGGGAGCGGCCCTAGAAAAGGCAAAAGGACACGTACACGCACACACACAAAGTTAATATGAAATGTATTTAAAGTTAAGTGAGATTATTTCAGAAGTGAATGTATTGAAAAGTAGCTATAATAAATTAGCATTCCAATTCAGTATGGCAGAAAGAATGTGCACTATGCAGGAAACAGTTAACATAGCAGGCCTGACTGCTGTCGTTTGAAATCCCTGCTTCCAAGGCTGGCATCTGGGAACTTCCTGGATTTCAGGAAGGTTCTCACCACCCTCACTGATAAGAGGGGTTTGCTGTGCCTAAACTATTTGTGCAAATGGTATGGCTTATGCTAGACATCTGCTTTCCTTCTGGAAGTCTGGAATTTGAGTACACGCCACCAGGCTCAGGGTACCTTTGTATCCAGTCCCCAGTAAAAACTCTGGACAGTCTCTAATGAGCTTCCTGGTAAACAACATTTGACTTAGTTGTTACAACTCATTGTTGAGGGAATTAAGTGCATCCCGTGTGAGAGAGGTCATGAAGCTTGGTCCTGGTTTCCTCAAGACTACACCCCATGTGCCTTTTCTCTTTGCTGATTTTACTGGGTTTGCTGTATCCTTGCTTGCTCTGTATCTTTTCTCTCTGGTAAATCATAACCATACATACAGTGGCATCCTGATTCCTCCTATGGAATTATTGAATTTGGGGGTGGTCCTGAGGACCCCGACACACATATTTTACTCCCAAATACCCACTAAAATAATAGTGTAATTACAGGATATGTGCTTGCAAGCACTAAAACCCAATTCTAGCTGTCTCAGGAAAAAACAGAAATTATTAGAAGGGCTGAAGGGGGCTCACAGAATTGAAAGGAGACTGGAGGAGCAAGCTAGAAATCAAATATAATCAAGCCAGGTCATTTCCTGGCTATATTGCCTATATTATAAATATTATCTTAATTTTTTTTCCCATTAGTTACGGGTATTGGAAATAATAGTTTATTGTTGCCTATTCATCTTATGTTTAGCCATCCTGCTAAACTTTTTTATTGTTTCTAATGATTTGGTTGGTTCTTAAGGGTTTTCTCTATAGATAATTATATTACCTGTAACTAATAGTTTTGATCTTCCTTTTTCAAACATTACACAGGACCTGCCTTCCTCCCTCTTCCTTCCCTCCCTCCTTCCTTCCTTATCTCTCTTAATGACCTTCAGCACAGTGTTAGATTGAGGCAGTAGACATCCTTGTCTCGTTACTCAGTTTTAAGGAAATGCTTCTGACATTTCCCTTCTAAGAATGATGTTTGCTTTAGGTGTTATGTTAGATACACTTTAACAGATTCAGAAATATCATTTGTATTCTCACTTTGCTAAAAGTTGTTTTATCATGATTAGTGTTGAATTTTATCAAATGCTTTTTCTGCACCTATTAAGATGGTAATTGGTTTTCTCCTTTACTGTTAATGTGAGGAATTGGTTCTCTAATATTAAACCATTCTTGTATCTCTGGAATTAGCCTGACTTTGTCATGATTTATTACCTCTTTTATACATCACTGATTTCGTTTGCTAATACTTTGATGTGTTTGCATCGAGGTTCACAATTGAGATTGGCTATAATTTGAGTGCTTTGGGAATTCAGTTGTATTAATCTCATAGAATGCATTGGAAATATTTCCTCTTTTTCAATTTTCTGGAAGAGTTTTATATGATTGAAATGAGCTGTTTCTTGGGAAGCTGGAATATTTTTCTAGGATTTTGTTCATTTAAGTTTTGTAAATTCAAAAGTGTTTTCTTTTGAATTTCTGCTTCATCAATAGTTATGTCCCCCTCTGCATTACGAACATCTTCTCTTCTTTCCTCTACCCCTACCCCTCTCCATTTTATTAACACCCCCCCCCCCATAGCTAGCTTTTGGCCTTGGTAATTATTTCTAGTCTATTTTTTGATTGTTTCTCTAATCATTTTAATCTACTTCCTTCCACTTTATTGTGTTACGTGTCTAACTTAGGTTAGGTGCCTAGTTTTTTAATTTTTCAGACTTTCTTCACTTCTAATATAAGCATTCAAGACTGTAAGTTCACCTCGAATTACCACTATTGTTTATTTGTTATTCAAGTCTTGGTTCATGATATATATTTTTTTTTAAATGGCTGTACCCATGGCCTATGGAAGTTCCTGGGCTGGGGGTTGAATCAGCTGTGGCAATGCTGATCCTTTAACCCATTGTGCCAGGCCAGGGGTGAAACCAGTGCCTCAGCAGCCATTTAAGCCACTGCAATCAAATTCTTAACTCACTGTGCCATGAGGAAACTCCCATTGTATCTTTATTATTGCTCAATTCTAAAAATTTTTACACTTCTATTAGGATTTCATCTTGCATCCCAGTGTTGTTTTTGAAGTATGTGTGTGTTAAATTTTTAATTTTGAGATAATTATAGATTCATAAGCAGTTATAAGAAATAATACAGAGATTCCATGTATAATAATTTACCCAGTTTCCTCCAGCAGTAACATCTTGCAAAACTGTAGAAAATATCACAACCAGGATATTGACATAGATGAGAATTCAGCAGTTAATCTTTGTGAGGATCCCTTATATGTGATGAGTCATAGCTCTCTTGCTACTTTCAAGATTTTTCTCTTTGTCTTTTGACAGTTTGATTGTGATGTGTCTAGATATGAATCTGTTTGATTTTATCTTATTTAGAGTGTGTGGAACTTAAATGTGTAGATTCATGATTTTCAGTCAATTTGGGACTTTTAGGGCCAGACTTTTTTTTTTTTTTGGTTCCTTCCTTTCTTTTTCTGGGACCTCAGTGATGCACATGTTGGTACATTTCATGGTGTTTCACAAGTGTCTGAGGTTCTGTTCATTTTTTATCATTCTTTTTTCTCTATATTCCTCAGACTAGAAAATCTTGAACTGTCTTCAGGTTTTATGATTATTCTTTCTGCCAGCTTGAATCTGTAGTTGTGCCCCTCTAGTAAAAATTTCATTTCAGTTATTGCACTAAAGCTCTTTTTCTTTCTTTTTTTTTAAACTTTCTTTTTGTCCACCATCATGGTCAGGGACTGAACCTGTGCCACAGCAATAACCAGAGCCACAGCAGTTACATGCCAGATCCTTAACCCACTGAACCACTGGGGGATTCCCATATTTTCCCATTTCTTTGCGTGTCTCATAAGTTTTTTGAAAATTAGACTTTTTTTTTTTTTTTTTTTTTGCTTTTTAGGGCTGCACCCACAGCATGTGGAGGTTCCCAGGCTAGGGGAACTAATCGGAGCTGCAGCTGCTGGCCTGTACCACGGCCATGGCAACGCTGGATCTGAGCCACATCTGCGACCTACACCACAGCTCACAGCAACACAGGATCCTTAACCCACAGAGCAAGGCCAGCGATCAAACCTGCAACCTCATGGTTCCTAGTCAGATTCGTTTCTGTGGATCGAGGAGGAGGATTCCAGTAAAATAGACATTTTAAACAATGTAATGTAGCAACTCTAGAAATCACCTTCCCCTTACTTCCCAGGGTTTATTGTTGTTGCTGTTTGCTGTTGCTACTGCTGTGTTGCAGTTTGTTTAGTGACTTTACTGAACTAATTCTGTAAATCTGTATTCATCACGATGCATGGTCACTATAGTCTCAGCTTGGTTGGTTCAGCAATCCCAGGTTCTGAATGGACAAACTGTTTCCTTACATGCCTTGAGTTAATGTCTCCTGGCCTTTACCAAGGATGGTGTGCATCTGTGTGTGTGTGTCTGTGTGTCTGTGTGTAGTGTATCTTCCAGACTCTAGCACACTGGACAACTTTGCTTTAGTCTTTACTTCCTGCTTGTACAGTGTCTCAAGGTCTCCCAGCAGTGAGAGTTAGGGACTTCTCACACTTGTCCTGGGCATGCACACAGCCCTGCACATACATGTGGCCTTCCAGATACCCAAAAATGTGTTAGAACATTTCAGAGACCCCTATAGATGTCTTATGGGCAGAGGATCTGAGTAAACATTTTTCCAAAGAAGATACAAATAGCCAACAGGTACATGAAAAGATGCTCATGATCACTATCATCAGAGAAATCAAAACAATGAGGTATCATTTCATATCTGTCAAGAATGGTTATTATTAAAAAGACAAGAAGTAGCAAATGTTGGTGGGAATGTGGAGAAAAGGGAGCCCTCCTGAGCTGTTGGTGGGAGTGTAAATTGGTGTGCCCACTGTGGAAAACAGTATGGAGATTCCTCAAAAAATTAAAAATAGAACTACCAAGTGATCCAACAATTCCACCTCTGGGTATTTATCCAAAGAAAACAAAAACATTAACTTGAAAAGATATATGCACCTCTATGTTCATTGCAGCATTATTTGCAATAGCCGAGACATGGAAACAACCTGAGCGTCCATTGATGAATGAATGGAGAAAGAAGATGTGCTGTATAAATCAACTATATATATGTGAATATTATTTGGCCATAAAAAAGAAGGAAATCCTGCCATTTGTGACAATGTGGATGAACCACAAGGGCCTTATACACAAAGCAAAATAAGTCAGACAGAGACAAATACTATATGGTATCAATTTTATGTGGACTTTCAAAACAACTCATAGATACACAGAGTAGAATGAAGGTTGCCAGAGGTGGGGGTTGGGGTGGGCAAGATGAGTTAAGGAAGTTACAAGGTACAAACTTCCAGTTTCAAAATAAGTTCTGGGAATGTAATGTGCAGCATGACTACTATGGCTAACAATACTGAATGTATATAAGAAAGTGCTAAGAGTGAGGGGTCCTCAAAGTTCTCACCAGAAGAAAAAGAATGTTGGTAACCATGTATGGACTTTTTTTTTTTTTTGTCTTTTTGCCTTTTCTAGGGCCGCTCCCGCAGCATATGGAGGTTCCCAGGCTAGGGGTCTAATCAGAGCTGTAGCCGCCGGCCTACACCACAGCCACAGCCACGCCAGATCCGAGCCGCATCTGCAACCTACACCACAGCTCATGGCAACGCCAGATCGTTAACCCACTGAGCAAGGCCAGAGATTGAACCCACAACCTCGTGGTTCCTAGTCGAATTCGTTAACCACTGAGCCACAATGGGAACTCCTGTATGGACTTGTTTGATGATCATTTTATAATATATACAGATAGAAAATCATGGTTTTGCATACCTGAAACTAAAATAATGCTATATGTAGATTATATCTTGATTAAGAAATTTTTTTCCTTGTGCTATAGGACTAAACTGATGGCACAAAGTTATCCATGAAATCAGATAGAAGGCACAAGAGTTCCTGTTGTGGCTCAGCAGGTTAAGAACCTGACATAGTGTCTGTGAAGATGCAGGTTCGATCCCTGGCCTTACTCAGTGGGTTAAGGATCTAGCATTGCTGCAAGCTGCAGCATAAGTCACAAATGTGACTTGGATCTGGTTGACCGCTAGCCCAGGAACTTCCAAATGCTGCAGGTGCAGCTCTAAAAAGAGAAAAAGAAGGCATAGGCAAGTAAGTACGTGCACAGGTAAGTCCTCCTAAACCATACAAGAAACTTGGAACTCTTCTACTCCAACTACCTGACCATCTGGTTACATACTATAATTTTCTAGTATTTTGGACCTATTCTTTTGAATTTAATTTTTATGGCTAAGTAATAGATTCATCTGATTTAAAAGCCAGAAGTAAATGTTATAGAGCAATAAGTCTCCATCTTGCATTTGTCCCCTGTCTGTTCAGTTCTCTCCCATAGGGAATCACTGGTCTTAGTTTATGTATCCTTCCAGAATTTTTTTATGCACAAGCAACTATTAACATAGATTTTTTGTTTGTTTAGTTCTTCACCTCTCCTTTTTAATAAAAACAGGAACATGCTGCTTTAACTGCTCAGCATCTTATTCTTTTTCACTTACAGAATCTTGGAGACCTTTCCATATTAGTGCATTGAAGTTATTATTTTTTTTTAAATAGCTATCCAGGAGTTTCCACTGTGGCTCAGCGGTAATGAACCTGACTAGTATCCATGAGAACATGA
This sequence comes from Phacochoerus africanus, assembly GCF_016906955.1. Lineage (NCBI taxonomy): Eukaryota > Metazoa > Chordata > Mammalia > Artiodactyla > Suidae > Phacochoerus > Phacochoerus africanus. Next base: position 33,131,612 of record NC_062552.1, on the reverse strand, counting down.
GTTCAATCCCTGGCCTCGCTCAGTGGGTTAGGGATCCAGTGTTGCTGTGAGCTGTGGTGTAGGTCAAAGACGTGGCTCAGATCCTGCGCTGCTGTGGCTGAGGCATAGGTTGGCGTAGGTTGGCAACTACAGCTCTGATTGGACCCCTACCTAGGCTGGGAACCTCCATATGCTGTAAGTGCGGCCCTAAAAAGACAAAAAAAAAAAAAAAAAAGCTACCCATATTTCATCATATGGATTCCTATAATTTAGTTACCAGTCCCATACAGGTGAAATTTGTGTTGTTTCAAGCCCTATCCTTGAAAGAAACTCTGTGAAGGATAAGCTTATACATATATAGTTTCGTCCACTTGGAAGTATATCTATAGGATAAATCACCCAAACTGGGCTGTATACATTTGGAACTGTGATAGTTCTTCATAAGAATTGTACCAGTTTATACTCATGTAAGTCAGGTATGAGAGTGCCTGTTTTCCCGCAGTTTCATCCACAGAATGTGTTAGCAAACTTTTAGATTTTTGCCAATCCGATAGGTGAAAAAAATATTTTGATGTAGTTTTAACTTGAATTTCTATTATTATCACTTTGAGCATTCTTTCATATGTTTAAAGCCATTTTCCTAGGAATTGACAAGAATATGAACAGATTAAATTGTATATGTATTTGCCCAAACTGATGGAACTGTGCACTTTAAATCTGCCCATTTCACTGTATGTAAATTACACTTCTAGTGTCATTTCTTAAATTTTTATTTCTCTATTTAATGACTTTGTAAAAAATAATTTGACTGTATATGTGTGGGTCTACTTCTTGACTCTATTCTTATAACATTGACCTATTTGTTCTTTTGCCAATGTCAAACTGTCTCGATTTTCTTAGCTTCATGATAAGCTTTGAAGGCATGGAGAATAATTCCTCCAAATTTACTTCCTTTTGCAAGGTTTTTTTGAGTATTCTTTGTCCTTTGCAGTTCCACATAAATTTTAGAATCAGCTTGTCAATTTCTTTTATTAAGGTTGCTTGAGAATTTGGGATTACATTGTCTCTATATCAACTTGGGGGGAATGGCTTAACCATACAAGTCTTACAACCCATTAATAGAGTATTTTTTCCATGTATGTTTGTCTTTAATTTCAGCAAGGTATGTTTTAGATTTCAGTGCAGGGGTTTGCACATTCTTATTAAATTACCATAAAGAGTTTTCTTTTAGACAATCTTATAGATGATCTCTTGCTGGCTATTCTTGTTTGTTTTTCCATACCATTTGGGGATAGGAAATTGGTTTTTTGTTTTTGTTTTTTTGTCTTTTCTAGGGTCGCACTAGTGGCACATGCAGGTTCCTAGGGGTCTAATCGGAGCTGTAGCCACCGGCCTACGCCAGAGCCACAGCAACTCAGGATCCAAGCCGCATCTTCGACCTACACAACAGCTCACGACAACGCCAGATCCTTAACCCACTGAGCAAGGCCAGGGATCGAACCCACAACCTCATTGTTCCTAGTCGGATTCGTTAACCACTGAGCCACGATGGGAACTCCCTGAAATTGGTTTAAAAAAGAAAAAAAGAGAGAGACTTTTTAAAAAGAAGTAATTTGATATTTTTAAAGGGAAAATGTAATCCTCTTTGATAGTAAGTCTTACTGTTCAAGAATAGGTCTTTTGGGAGTTCCTGTTGTGGCGCAGTGGTTAACGAATCCGACTAGGAACCATGAGGTTGCGGGTTTTTCAATGCCTTGAAATAGTTTTTTTTTCCCTTGAAATAGTTTTAAAAGCATTTGAGAAAGAAGAATTGGACAAACCCATCTGTTTCTTAAAGGCTGGTAGAACTTCCTTGTGAAAAGTGGGACTGATTTTTCTGATAAGGGTGTTTAAAAACTATCATGTTTTGATTTTCTTCTTATTTGGGAGTTTGTTTTGATAAATTATATAATTCCTCAAAAGTAGTGTATTTCATGTTGGTTTTCAGAATTGCTTGAATAGGGTTAAAGTGGTTTTTATTTTTATTTATTTTTATTTTTTTGGCTATGCCTGCAGCATGTGGAAATTCCCAGGCTAGGCATTGAACCCACACCACAGTAGCAACCCAAGCTGCTGCAGTGACAACATCGAATCCTAACACACTGCCACAAGGGAACTCCCAAAACAAAGTAATTTTTATTATTTTTTGTCTTTCCTAGGGCTGCACCCGAGGCATATGGAGGTTCCCAGGCTAGGGGTCCAATCAGAACTGTAGCTGCCGGCCTACACCACAGCCACAGCAATGCCAGATCCAAGCCGTGTCTGTGACCTACACCACAGCTTACTGCAATGCCAGATCCCCAACCCACTGAGCGAGGCCGGGGATCAAACCCGAAACCTAATGGTTCCTAGTCAGATTCATAAACCACTGAGCCACGACAGGAACTCCACAAAGTAATTTTTAAGTGATTCTCTAAACACTTTTTGTTTTGGAGTTCCTGTTGTGGCTTAGTGGTTAACAAATCCAACTGGTATTCATGAGGACGCGGGTTTGATCCCTGGCCTTGCTCAGTGGGTTAAGGATCTGGCATTGCTGTGGCTGTGGTGTAGGCTGGCAGCTGTAGCTCTGATTCAACCCCTAGCCTGGGACCCTCCATATGCCATGAGTGCGGCCCTAAAAAGACAAAAAATAAAGATAAAATAATAATAATAAATAAACTTTCTGTTTTTATGGTTATTTTTTATTTTGTGATTTTGTCCTTCCATCTTTTCTTCGCTAGGTTAAGCTAGAGTGGTTTGATTTCTTGACACATACACACACCTTTTCCATTTATTTATTGGTTTTTTTCATTTTGTCTGCTACCTTATTAATATCTGCCTTTACTTTTATTTTTCTCATGTTTATTCCTTGATTTATTATCTTGTTTGTTTTCTGTTTGAGTGGGTTGCATAAATGTATTTATTTTCATTCTCTTTCAATGACAGAAGTTTTTTTGTTTTGTATTTTTGCTTTTTAGGGCTGCAGCATATGGAAGTTCCCAAGCTCTAGGGGTTGAATCAGACCTACACTGTGGGGCCTATGCCACAGCCACAGCAATGCGGGATCTGAGCCATGTCTGCAACAAGTACCACAGGTCAGGGCAACACCAGATCCGTAACCCACTGAGCAAGGCCAGGGATTGAACCTGCGTCCTCATGGATACTAGTTCAGTTCGTAACCTGCTGAGCCACAATTGGAACTTTCCTGACAGAAGTTTTTAAGGCTGTGCATTTTCCTTCCAGTGTAGCTTTAGCTATATCCCACAGATTCTAATATATAGTTTTATATTTTTGTTTTTCAAGAAATTCTTTTTTTTTGTCTTTTTTAGGGTTGCACCCGCAGCATATGGAGGTTCCCAGACTAGGGGTCTAATCAGAGCTATAGCTGCCGGCCTACACCACAGCTCAGAGCAACAAGATGGATCCTTAATCCACTGAACGAGACCAGGGACCAAACTTGCAACCTCATGGCTCCTAGTTGGATTTGTTTCCACTTCGCCACGACAGGAACTCCAAGAAATTCTGTAATATCAGTTTTGAGATCCTCTTTAACTGAAAGTTTGTCTAAGAGGGTGTAAGTTTCCAAGAAGGAGCTTTTTTGTTTTCTGTTTTGTTAATTCCTACATTTGAATTCAGAGAATGCAGTTCGTATTATCTTTTACTCTTGAGAATTTAGTGAAGTTTCGTGTGTGTATATGTATGTGTGTGTGTTTGATAGGTATCCATGGCCCTTTGAAAAGAAAGTATAGTCTCAATATCAGAGTATAAAATAATGTGTGTGCATGCACTAGGTCACATGTAGCCATTTAATTAATTTAATTTAATTTAAATTAAATTAAATTAGTTCCTGCTGTGGTACAGTGGATTAATGATCTGGCTTGTCTCTGTGGAGGTGCTGATTTGATCCCCAGCCCAATGCAATGGGTAAAGGATCTGATGTTGCTGCAGCTGTGACATAGGTTCATATTCAGTCCCTGGCTCAGGAACTTCCATGTCACAGATGTGGCTGAAAAAGAAAAAATAAATTAAATTAAATGAGTAATTCAGTTCCTCACCCACAGTAGCCACATTTCATGTGATCAACAACATGGCTTTTAGCTACCACGTGGCTAGAGGCTGCTATACTAAATAACACATATATAGATCATTTCTGTTATCATAGGAGATTCTACTGGGCAGGGCCATTCATTTGAACTTTTCTTTATTTCCATTTCATTTTGTTTGCTTTTGTCATTCTGTCCTCTGTGTCCCCCATTGTGTTTTGCTTCATGTCTGTTCCCCCTTGGGCTCTTACTAATTAGATCCTGAATTCAGGGGTGGTTTATTTTTCCTCTTCTACTTCTTTCTTAAGTTTGGCCAACTCATAGTCCATCTCCTATTTTCTTGCTATCTCTTCATTGATTTCTTGCATTTCTGCTATGAAGCCTTTCTTCATCGAGGTAGATGCTTGTTTTGTTTATAGTTAGTTTTTGGTTAACTTTTGCTATTCCTTCCTGCCTTTTTTTTTTCTTATAATATCTTTGTAATGATGATGTGCCAGTTCCTTTTTTTTCTCAATGAATTTTATTACATGTATAGTCGTACAATGATCATCACAACCAAATTTAATAGCACTTCCATCCCAAACCCTCGGTGCATCCCCCCACCCCCCAGCCTGTCTCATTTGGAAACCATAAGCTTTTCAAAGTCTGTGAGTCAGTATCTGTTCTGCAAAGAAGTTCATCATGTCCTTTTTTTAGATTCCACATGTAAGTGATAGGATTTGATGTTGGTGTCTCATTGTCTGACTGAATTAACTTAGCATAATAATTTCTAGGTCCAATGTTGCTGCAAATGCCATTATTTCTTTCCTTTTAATGGCTGAGTAATATTCCATTGTGTATATGTACCACATCTTCTTTATCCACTCTTCTGTTGATGGGCACTTAAGTTGTTTCCATGTCTTGGCTACTGTATGCAGTGCTGCAGTGAACATTGGAGTACATGTGTCTTTGCGAGTCATGGTTTTCTCTGGGTAGATGCCTAGGAGTGGGATTGCGGGATCAAATGGTAATTCTATTTTTAGTTTTCTAAGGAATCTCCATACTGTTTTCCACAGTAGTTGCACCAGTTTACATTCCCACCAGCAGTGTAATAGGGTTCCCTTTTCTCCACACCCTCTCCAGCACTTATTGTTTGTAGAGTTTTTGATGATGGCCATTCTGGCCGGTGTAAGGTGGTACCTCACAGTGGTTTTGATTTGCATTTCTCTAATAATTAGCGACATTGAACATCTTTTCATGTGTTGTTTGGCCATCCGTATGTCTTCTGCCAGTTCCTTTTTTATCACTCTTTATTCAATGAGTTGGATTTTTCTGGCGCAGCCATTTGTAAAAGATTCCTGCAGTGACTGTATTCTATGGGCATTTTTTTGAGATCAGCCACCTCTGGGTCATTTCTCTATTTTCCCTTTAACTTTCTTGTACTTCCACCCACACAACTTCTGACCAGTTGCTTTCTGCTTGGTGATTTCCAGCTCTCTCAACTCTTGTGGTATGTAAAGGATGTAGGTTGCTTACTTCGGGCTGAGCCCTTTACCCACAGGAAATGTAGTTTTACTAATATTTTCTGAGATCTGTCACCTCTGGCCTCTTTCTGTTCTCTTAATCCCTGTGGTATCTACTTGATCCCCACTCAGCTTCTCTGATGCTTCTGGCAGCACCTGTGCATTTTTGAATATACAGATGATATCTATCACTCAGTTTTCCTGAAAATGGAATTTACTGGCTTTTATCTCCCCTCCCCATGTATCTTACAGTTTTTGTAAGACATCTTTAAGAAAAGAGAAATTGGGTGTTCCCTGGTGGCCTCGTGGTTAAGGACTTGGCAGTGTCACTGTTTTGACTTGGGTTCAGTCCCTCACCCAGGAACTTCCGCATCCCACAGGTGTGGCCAGCAAAAACAAAAACAAAAACAAAAGAACAAGAGAGAAGTTGCTCTCAGCAACCCTTGGCCTTTTTAAATTTTTTTTTTTTTTAAGGCTACACCCATGGCATATGGAGTTTCCCAGGCTAGGAGTCTAATCAGAGCTACAGCTGCCAGCCACAGCCACAGCAATGTGGGATCCAAGCCATATCTGTGACCTACACCACAGCTCACGGCAATGCTGGATCCTTAACCCGCTGAGCAAGGTCAGGGATTGAACCTGAAACTTCATGGTTCCTAGTTGGATTTGCTTCCACTGAGCTATGATGGGATCTCCACCCTTGGCCTTTTATTAACTTTGCACATCAGGAATTCCGTCATGGCTCAGTGGAAGTGAATCTGACTAATATCCATGAAGATGAAAGTTTGATCTCTGGCCTCTATCAGTGGGTTAAGGATCTGGTGTTGCCATAAGAGCTGTGGTGTAGGTTGCAGATGTGGTTTGGATCTGGCGTTGCTGTGGCTGTGACGTAGGCTGGCAGCTGCAGCTCCAATTGAACCCCTAGCCTGGGAACCTCCATATGCTGTGGGTGCGGCCCTAAAAAGACAAAAAAGAAAACACTGCATATTTCAAATATGAAATATTTGTTCAGATTTGCACACATTTTTACACTTTATTTTTTCAGTCTGCCATTCTTTCTTGCATCTCAGACCTTCTTACTAGGATCATTTTCCCTTTACATGAATTACACTCTTTAGAAATTCCTTCAGGAGTTCCCGTCGTGGCTCAGTGGAAATGAATCTGACCAGCATCCATGAGGACACAGGTTGGAACCCTGGCCTCACTCAGTGGGTTAAGGATCTGGCGTTGCTGTGAGCTGTGGTGTAGGTCACAGATGCGGCTTGGATCCTGCGTTACTGTGGCTGTGGCGTGGGCCAGTTGCGACTGCTCCAATTCAACCTCTAGCCTGGGAACCTCCATATGCCACGGGTGCAACCCTAAAAGGCCAAAAAAAAAAAAAAAAAAGAAAAGAAAATGAAAAAGAAATTCCTTCAGAGAAGGCTAGTTGTGTTTTGTTAATGTGGAAATATTTTTAGTTCATAATTTTTTTAAAAAAGATTATTTTCTAGTTACAAGTTTAGGTTGATAACTATTTTCTCTTAACACTTTGGGCCCTATTCCAATACTCTAGAATTTACTGTTGCTGTTGAGACATCTGCTATTAGTCAGTTTGTTTTTCCTTTGTAGGTGATCTACCTATTCTCTTTTTCTGCTTTGGAAGCCTACTCTTTGTCTTTGATGTTCTGAGTTTTACTATTATTGTGCTTAGATGTGGCTCTTTTTTATTTAGCTGGCTTGGTATACATTCTGCCTTCTGTTGTCAGAGGATTCAAGTCTGAAAAGTTCTCAGTAATTGCTTTTCTAGGCACTTTTTCTCTCATCTCTTTCTTTTCTTCTGCTGTGACTGATTTGATTACACTAGGCTTCATTTATCCCCCATATTTCTTAAACTCTTTCAGAGCTTTTCAACTTCTTATCTCTTTATGTTCCACTTTGGGTCTTGTTTTTCACTTCCAGTATGATGGCACTTTTTTTTTGAGGTGTGCCCCCTGGCATGTGGAAGTTCCCAGTCCAGGGTTTGAACCTGTATCACAGCAGTTACCCAAGCTGCAGGAGTGACATCAGATCCTTAACCAGGGAACTCCCTGATGGCACTTTTATTTCTTTAAGCCTTGCATCCATTTAAAAATATTCTATGCCAAGTGAAAGATGCCAGATACAAAGGGATACATCATGTACAAGTCTATATAAATCACATTCTGTAAAAGGCAAGGCATAGGGTCAAAATTCATACCAGTGGTTGCCAAGTACTAGGAGTTGAGGGAACAAATTGACTCCAAATTGAGGGAATTTGGGAGGTAAAGGAAGTATTTTTATTTATTTATTTTTATCTTTATTTTTATGTTTTTGCTTTTTAGGGCTACACCCTTGGCATATGGAAATTCCCAGGCCAGGGGTTGAATCAGAACTGTAGCTGCTGGCAACAGTGCAGGATTTGAGCCCTACCCTGAGAACTTCCATATGCCCATATGCCACAGGTGTGGCTCTAAAATAAATAAATAAATAAAAATAAAAAATAGAAAAAATTTTACCAAACTCAGCCAGTATCCATATATGCGAAAGCTCAAAAGAGTGTATTGAGGAAGCTCAATGATACAAACATTTGATTAAAAATAAAACATGGTATTTAATAAATGTTAAAAAATAAAATAAATAAGTAAATAAAAATTTAATACTGGACATTGTAGGTGATTCTGTTATCTTTCTCTAGAGACTATTTATTTTTATCAAGCAATTAACTTGAGATGGGCGGCAGCTGCTATTTCTGCTCGGTTCTTTTGGTTTCCAGTTGTCTTTTTCTAGTTGTTTTCTGCTGGGCTCCTTGGTAGTCTCTGCACATGCACAGGTCAGGAGTCAGCCAAGGATTTGATCAGATTTTATATGCATTTTTAAGAAGCCTCTGTGGTTTCTTCCTCTTAGATTTTTTTTCTAAACTTGATTATCTAGAGTTTCCTAGTGGTTCAGTGGGTTAGGGATCTGGCGTTGTCACTGCTGTGGCTCTGGTTACTGCTATGGCACAGGTTCAGATCTCTGCTCTGGGAACTTCTGTATGCCGTGGGTGCAGCCAAAACAAAATAAAATAAAAAACTTGATTCTCTGACTTGTCAAACCAGTAAGACTAGCAACTTTATGCTTGAATTCTGGCCATCCTATGCTAGGTGTTCCGGATAGTACCTTCAGACAAAATCCTTATGATCACAAATCTTATCCACGGCACCTCCCTTCTGACCATGGTTGACTCCCCTCCAGTTTCCTCTTGCTGGTATTCTCTTCAGTTCCTTCAAATAATTGTATTCTTTTATTTTGTCCAGAGTCCATAATTGTTATAATACAATATAGGCTACTCCACCACTCCTGGAAGCAGAACCTCCAACTTTTGTTTCAAAACACTCCAGTGAGGATGTTGACTTGTCTGAAATTTAAAGAAAAGATCCAAGGTAGATGTATATATTTGGTATTCACTGACCTACAGATGGTATTTACAGCCATGATAATAGATGAGACCATTAAGAGATGAGCATAAATAGAAAGGGGAAACAAGAATAGAAGAATAAAGGAGTTCCCGAAGTGGCGCGGTGGGCTAAGGATCCAGCATTTCCACAGCTGTGGCAGAGGTCACTACTGGGGTTCAAAACATCCTGCAGCTGCAGCCAAAAAAGGAATAGAAAAAGTTTTTAAAAATTGATTTAATCCTCATGAAATTAACAGTAATAACAGATGCTATTTACTGAACCCTTTGTGGAAGACTTTCCATGCATCTTATTGAATATGTCCGACAGCATCAGCAGCAGACAAGACATTGAGACTCAGAAGGAAGTGGTTTGCCCGTGGTCACATAGAAGGTGGATGAGAAGAGGAAGAAGGAGACTACCAAGAGGGAGCAGACTGTACAGTAGGAGGAAAATCTTGGTTGAATTTTTTAGACTCTCAGAGTCCCAGCTTCCACATCTATAAAATGGGAATAACAGTGACCTTGTTTTTCGTGTGAGAATTAGAAATAATATATGTAAAATCCCCCAAATAGTGCACCTAGGAAACATGTAACTAGAGGATAGTGATAACACCTATGAATGTTATTTGTTGTGTTTAGCTTTATTATTTTATGCAAATAGAATGAAGGTCCCCCTGATTCCTTACCAGGAGTAGGTGGGCAGAGGGATGGAAAAGACTGAGAGGATTAACAAGGAAGAAGACAGACAAGAGAGGGAAGGGCCTTTAGGATGTTTGTCTAAAGCGGACTTTGGATTGACCAGCATCTAAATAGGAGACATGGGAGTTCCCGTCGTGGCTCAGTGGTTAACGAGTCTGACTAGGAACCATGAGGTTGTGGGTTCGATCCCTGGCCTTGCTCAGTGGGTTAAGGATCTGGCGTTGCTGTGAGCTGTGGTGTAGGTTGCAGATGAGACTCGGATCCTGAGTTGCTGTGGCTCTGGCGTAGGCCAGTGGCTACAGCTCTGATTAGACCCCTAGCCTGGGACCCTCCATATGCCTTGGGAGCAACCCTAGAAAAGGCAAAAAAAAAAAGACAATAAATAAATAAATAGGAGACATGAAAGCTGTTTCCCACTGAATCTAGGACCCTATGTGTTTGCAAGACTGATGAATGGACTCTCTTGGCTGTGGGCAGCACCTCCAGGTCCCTTCAGGGATATGGGCTCAAGCCACACAAGAGGAAGAAAACCTACAGATTAAGTCAAAAGGTAAAGATTTTATTATTTATTATTATCGTTTTATTACGTTATTTGTCAAATTATAACCCAAAGTATAAAGTAAATATTCATGAGTCTACTCTAATATAAATTGTTAAATATATCTCCAATGCAGGAGAACTAAAGATGCTTTTTGTAGATACTCCCTTCCTTAAGTGTGGGCTGTGCTTAGTGACTTGCTTCCAAAAGCATAGGATGAAAAGGGGGAGGAAGTAACTTCATAGGAGAAATCTGGCAAATACAACCTTACTTAGGTAATTGAGGTTAGCATTGACAGTGATAAATCCTTTTGACATGCTGTACTCTTTTTTTTTTTTTTTTTTCCCCAGGGCCTCAGCTGGGGCATATGGTAGTTCCCAGGCTAGGGGTCAGATCAGAACTCTAGCTGTCTGCCTACGCCACAGCCACAGCCACGCCATTTCTTCTTCGACCTACACCCCAGCTCATACCAACACTGGATTGATCCTTAACCCACTGAGTGGGGCCAGGGATCGAACCTCTGTCCTCATGGATGCTAGTCAGGTTCGTGACCCCTGAGCCACAATGGGATCTCCTTACTCTTTTTTTTTAATGTTCTTGTTCTTTTTTTTTTTGGCCATGCCTGTGCCCTGTGGAAGTTCCCAATCCAGGGTTTGAATCCGTGCCTTATTAGTGACTCCAGCCAAAGCAGTGACAGCACTGGATCCTTAACCCACTGCACCACTAGAGAACCCCCATATACTCTTGATATAATGTGATGAGAATGGCATTTTACCCCAGTGGTCTTGGTCCTCCAATCCCATTATCCCAGTCTAATCCTGAGAAAACATCAGACAAACCCCAACTGAGAGACATTTTACAAAATGCCTGGCCAATATTCTTCAAAGTTGTTCAAGTTACTGAAAACAAAGTCTGAGAAACTGTCACAGCCAAGAGGAGCCTAAGAAGACATATGGCATCTGGGATGGGGTCCTGGAGTAGCAAAGAATTGGTAAAAACTGAGGAAATCTGAAAATATGTATTTTAGTTAATAATAATTTATCAATATTATTAGTTGTGACAAATGTGCCATACTAACATAAGATACTAATAATAGGGAAACTGGGTGTGGAGTACATGGAAACTCCCTGTATTCTCTTTGCAGCTTTTCTATAAATCTAAAACTATCCTAAAAAGTTTATTTTAGGGAGTTCCTGTTGTGGCTCAGTGGATTAAGAACCCCACTAGTATCCATGAGGATGCGGGTTCGATCCCTGGCCCCTCACTCAGTGGTTAAGGATCCACCATTGCCCTGAGCTTTGGCTGCCTAGGTCACAGACGAGGCTTGGATCTGGTGTTGCTGCAGCTTGGTGTACGCCAGCAGCTGCAGCTCCGATTCAACCCCAAGTTTATTTTATATACTTAAACAAATTTTAAGGTACAGCTTGACACTGGACACAGAGAAGATTTGGGGGGAGTCATTTTATTCCTGATTCTGAAGGAGGGAGCTGAAGTCGTGGTTTCACTGTTTAAAAAAAAAAAAAAAAAAGAATGGGAAATAGAAGGGAGAGGTGTGGACAAAAGCAAGCAGACTCCTGGACAATCTGAGAGGGGTGCCAATTAGTCGGAACAATGAAAGGTCTCAGAGAGACCATGTCTCATCTCACCTATTTTCAAAAACTCATGCCCAGGCTGAACGTATTAAAAGAAGCAATGGAACAGTGGCTAAAACTGCCTTGAAGAAAGGAAGGGAAGGAGGGGGGAAGGAGGAGAAGAGGGAGGGAGGATGGGAGAAGCAGAGAATTTCCATTTCAAAAAATTCCTCTTACTTAAAACAACTTTCTGGAATGTTAGCAGTATTTCACAATGCAGTCATCTCATTTTGGCAGCTTGATTGATTTCCTGATTTCCAGGAAAACTGAGCTGTCATCTGGTTCCTCCTTGGCTGTTTACCGACATGAATATGCAATTCTCCCAAAATGTGAAATGGCTGCTGAAGAAGTGAAATCTAATTCTTTCTGACGTATTGCTTCCAGCCCTCCGCTGTCTCAAAGATGAAGAAACCCAGTGGAGAAACTTTTTCTCTCTCCCTAAAAAAGAGGGGGATGGTTCATTTCTTGGGGACTCTTCACGTGAACGAAAGGCTCTGAGCCATGCCATTGGGTGGGAGCAGGGTTGCATTCGCACACAGGCGTGTGTGATGCACGGTGACTCAGCCAGCAGCCTGAGAGCAGTGGCCATGGCCATGTTTGCCAAGAGGATTGTCATCGTCCATATGTGTATCCTGGTACAATAACTAACACTTACTGTGCACTCTGTGTGCACGTACCCCTCACCAGTCCTGAGAGGCAGGCCTTCTATTATTCCATTTTAGAGAAAGAAAAATGAGGGCCGGAGGACTAAACCCCCTGCCCCCAAACACATGGTGTGATGGTTAATCGTATGTGTCAACTTGGCTAGGCTTTGTGTCCAAGTTATAGTATTAAACACTAGTCTAGATGATGCTGGAAAGAAATTTCGTAGATGTGATTAATACTTAGAATCGGTTGACTTAAAGTCGATTGTCCTCCATAGTATAGGTGGACCTCATTCAATCAGTAGAAGGGCTTACCAGCACACACTGAGGTTTCTTTTTTCTCTCTTTTTCTTTTCTTTTCTTTTCTTTTTTTTTTTTTTTTTTTTTTTGCTTCTTAGGGATGCACCTGCAGCATATGGAAGTTCCCAGACTAGGGGTTGAATCAGATGCAGCTGCCGGCCTACATCACAGCCACAGCAACTTGGGATCTGAGCTGTGTCTGGGACCTATACCACCACAGCTCATGACAACGCTGGATCCTTAACCCACTGAGCAGGGCCTGGGATCAAACTCCATCCTCATGACTAGTCAGGTTAGTTAACCACTGAGCCACGGAGGGAACTCACGAGGTTTCTTAGAGAAGAAAGAATCTGCCTCAAGACTCTAATATGGGGAGTTCCCTCGTAGCTCAGCAGGTCAAGGATCTGGTGTTGTCATTGCTATATCTCTGGTTACAGCTATGGTGTGGGTTTTTGTTTGTTTTTGTCTTTTTAGGGCTGTACCTGTAGCATATGGAAGTTCCCAGGCTAGGGGTTGAATTGGAACTGTAGCTGCTGGTCTACACCACAGCCACAGCAACGCCAGATCCAAGCCACCTCTGTGACCCACACCACAGCTCACAGCAATGCCAGATCCTTATTAACCCACTGAACGAGGCCAGGGATTGAACCCATGTCCTCTGGAACCAGTCAGGTTACCACTGAGCCACAACAAGAACTCCTATAGTGCAAGTTTGATCCCTGACCTGGGAACTTCTCCAAGCTACAGGTGCAGCCCCCAAAAAAGGCTATAATATATATAGAAATTCTGGAGTTCCCGTTGTGGCACAACTAGGCAAGACGAATCCGACTAGTAGCCACAGTGAGTTAAGAATCCCACGTTGCTGTGAGCTGTGGTGTAGGTCACAGGTGAGCCTCGGATCCCTCATTGTTGTGGCTGTGGTGTAGGCCGGCAGCTGTGGCTCCGATTTGACCCCAAGCCTGGGAGCTTCCATCTGCTGCGGTTGTGGCCCTAAAATGAAAGAAAGAAAAAAAAAAGGGTTCTGCCCAAATTTCCAGCTTGCTAGCCTTCCCTACAAATCTTAGACTTGCTAACCATGCCCCACCCAGTCACATGAGCCAATTCCTTAAACCCATCCCCCTTCTCTCTCAACCCCAGGTCTTTTCAGATGCAAAGCCCAGTTCTCAACTCCACTCTCTGCTGCCTCCCAGACCCTGCACGAGAAGCTGCAGACACCAGAGTGGGAAGTGTACCGTGTCTGTGGTGTGAGTGACTGCGATTAGATCTCTTGAGGACTTCTGAGGGGAGATTTAACATGAAGGAGACCGGGTGAGTGGCAAAAACTGCTGTTGAGAGGAAGAGGTCAAGATGTCAGGAAGATGGGGTGATCAAGGAGGGAAGAGGATGTGGCAGAGAAAATAATTAAAAAGAATAGTTAGGGAGTTCCCGTTGTGGCTCAGCAGGTCACACGCCCAGCAAGTATCCTTGAGGATGCCTGTTCAATCCCTGGCCTTGCTCAGTGGGTTAAGGATCACGAGCTGTGGTGTAGGTCACAGATGTGGCTCAGATCTGGTGTTGCTGTGGCTGTGGTGTAGGCCGGCATCTGCAGCTCCGATTCGACTCTTAGCCTGGAAACTTTCATATGCTGCAGGTGCAGGCCTAAAAAGAAAAAAAAAAAAAAAAAAGGGAAGGAAGAAAGAAAAGGCTCGGCTGCTTTTGTGCCTGTGGTGGTTGCGGGAAGAGGGACAGTAATGCAGGAGAGAAAAGCCCACAGTGATCGCAATAGGCGGTGACATTGCTATTGCCACACAGTGTGATGTCTGGGCCCAGACATCTTCATCAGTAAAACTGTTTAGAGGAACCCTGTACGGTGGGGATGGGAGGGGTCCACCTAGTGGAAAACTAGATGTAGAGGCCTCGGCAAATCCCCCAGCAAAGCGCCCCAGTCAGACGCATTCCTACCTGGACATCGAGGTTGGGAGGCATGGAAATGGTAGGTAACATGCGCTGTAGGCGTCCAGGTGCAGGTCTAGGCTTTCCAACCTGGCTCTGTGCTCTTACGGGGGTGGGGCAGGTGCCGAAGCTGGCGGAGTGGGGGTAGGCTAAGAAGCAGCTGAGGATCCCTAAAGTCACATTCTAGTATCTGGGACAAGGGTTTTTAACTGAGGTTCACACACCATAGACTCTGCACTGGAATTCAAAGGTCCATGAACTTGAATTGGAAAATATTACAACTTTTCCTTTCGCTCACCTTCATTTCCTCAGTTATGAATAAAGGCAGCAAACTACAGTTGCATCAGCAGGGTCAGGAGAAAGCAGGGCTTTTCATTTCCCTTTATACTTGCTACAGAGAGCTTGAAACCTTACTTGTACTCATTTCTACTTCAAGATTACAGTAGTTTATTAGGCTCGCCCCTCGATCTTGCTATTTAATGTGTTAATAAAGAAACCCGTGTGTTACAATATCACACACAAATATTTTCACAACTGTGTTTCAACATAACTAGCTTCCTTTGCGACCCTGTGTATTTTACTTTATGAGTATGAAAATATTTTGGGAAGGGATTCACAGCACAAAGAAGGTCAGGGGCCCCCAGACAGACTGGAGGGGGTCTGTTGATACTCTGGCCCAGAGTGAGGGCAGCCACCCAGCTGAGCACAGGCTTTTGCAGGAGGAACCAGGTCAGATCCCACCAGGTGTGGCCCCTGCCCCCAGAAATCTTGGGATGGGGGGTGGGGGAGGCATGAACGACAGTGACAACTCACTAAGATCTTTAGCTTAATGGAATGGCCTTGGGCCTCTGCTGCCGATTTCAGAAAAGGAGAAAAGTCACCAGCCTCTTGCCCTAAGTCACAGGGGGTTTAGGGAGAATGACGGCAGAGCCCTAAGTTCACTATGGAATAAAGGGAAGGGAGCACTCAGCTCTGGTTCTTGTTTATTTATTTTTAAGGCTGCAGCATATGTTCCCAGGCTAGGGGTTAAATTGAGTTGCAGCTGCTGGCCTACATCACAGCCACAGCAACGCCAGACCCAAGCCTTGTCTCCCACCTATACCGCAGCTCATGGCAACACCAGATCCTTAACCCACTGATTGAGGCCAGGGATTGAACCTGCATCCTCATGGATACTAGCTGGGTTCTTAACTTGCTGAGCCACAATGGGATCTCCCTCAGCTCTGGTTCTCAGGGAATCGTTTTAGCGCAGTTTAAGGACACAACATCCAAGTGTGGTCAGAAGAGGCAGGAAGACGTTCCTCTCTCCCCAGCTGTGGTTGGAGCTCAGCTCAGGGATAGGAGGAGAGAGTGACCCACACCCTCCTGGAGAACAAAAGCCATTTCCATGTGCCAGGGCAAAGTTGAGCCAAGCCCTCTTCAAACAAGCCTCCAGCCTTGCAGGCACCGCGCATCCACACACACCACTCTCCATTGGTGGGGGCAGGTCCCCCGTCTCTGCCTTCACATGTGCTCCCCTCCATGGGAGCAGTGCCACCCCCATTTCATGCCAGGCTAGCTCTGCCCCAGGTGACACAAATGGCCAGACCCTAGTGACAGGCCCCAGCTGCTTCAGCAGAGGAGCTGTGCCTTCATGCACACACACCCTCCACTTCACAAAGGAGGGAATCCAGTAACAATTGCTGCTACTGACCTCTCTCCAGTCCCCTGAGTGGCTTCTTTGTCTCTGTCAGGTTTTTTGTTTTTTTGGGTTTTTTTTGTCTTTTTAGGACCACACCTGCAGCACATGGAAGTTCTCAGGCTAGCGGTTGAATCAGAGCTGCAGCTGCCAACCTACACCACAGCCACAGCAATGTCAGATGCTTAACCCACTGAGCAAGGCCAGGGATCAAACCTGCATCCTCGTGGACACTAGTCGGGTTTGTTAGCGCTGAGCCACAACGGGAACTCCTGTCAAGACCTTTTGAGTTGCCCCACTGGCCACAGGGCAAAGCAGAGAACCCCCTTATCCACTAAGGGCTGGGGCAAAAGACCTGCCTGAGGTTCTGTAGACCAGCCGTGAGAGTAACTGCGCCCGGATCCCCAAGCTCAGCCTCTCTGCCCCCACCAGCCTCCTGTCACTCTGGCCAGGTGCGCACAGGGTAAGGTCAGACCCACCAAACCCCTTCACACAGCTCAGCACCTTCACCTCCCTCTGGTGAGATAATTGTAGGGAAGGAGCTGAGGTGGCACATAGTTGTTTAATTCTGGGGGAGGGAAGGGCTGGAGGATGCTGAGGGACCTGGGAGTCTGAGAGCCTGAGATTTTCAGGGGAACAGCTCTAAGGCTCTGCTTCCTGCTGGGTTCTCTGCTGCCCTGGATACCAAGCTGGTCTGATCAAGGCAGAGAAATGACCGCAGGACCCCAGGACATCTTTCATTTGTAGATGTTTGTTTCAAGTAGGCACTAGAGGTGGGCAGGGGGGAGGGGAGGCAGAACCATACACACTGTCCCCTGGGGCAGAGAAGGGTGACAGGGGAGTGACTTCCTGGAGAGAAGCCTGAGGCAAAGTCCTGAGTGATAGGGGGATTTTCTCTAGGGAGGAGAAAGGAGAAAGGGTGGGCCTTTTCCACCAAGGCTCTGAAAGAAGCACATGGAAGTTCCCAGGCCAGGGATCAAACCTGCATCCTCATGGATACTAGTCAAGTTCTTAACTCACTGAGCCACAACAGGAATTACCTCTTCTTTTTTTAAACAGACATTATTTTTTGGAGCAGGTTTAGATTTACAGAAAAGTGCTGCTCAAAGTACGGAGGGCTCCGTACACTCTCTCCCTCCCACCTCCATCCAAGGGTTCCCCTAATATTAAACATTAACATCTCACATTAATGTGGTACATTTGTTACAACTGATGAACCAATATCGGTACATTATTAAAAAAAAGTCCAGGAGTTCCCGTCGTGGCTCAGCAGTTAACAAACCTGGCTAGCATCCATGAGGATTCCAGTTCGATCCCTGGCCTCCCTCAGTGGGTTAAGGATCCAGCGTTGCAGTGAGCTGCAGTGCAGATTGCAGATGCGGCTCAGATTCTGCATTGCTGTGGCTGTGGCATAGGCTGGTGGCCACAGCTCTGATTGGACCCCTAGCCTGGGAACCTCCATATGCTGTGGGTACGGCTCTAAGGCAGAAAGAAAGAAGGAAGGAAGGAAGGGAGGGAGGAAGGAAAGGAGAAAGAAAAGTCCACAGCTTACTTGAGGGTTCATTCTTTGTGTTATACAGCTCCATTGGTTGTGACAAATGCATGATGTCATGTATCCACCATTACGTCATTCAGAATAGTGTCACTGCTCTAAAAATGCCCTGATGGAGCCTCGCTTTTAACTTCTCTAGAATGAGAGTGTGAAACTCATCTAAAGCCCCTCAGTCTCCCATCAAAGTTTCTAATTTAGGCCTTTTGACAAATTAAGCGGTAGTGAAATCAAATGTTTCTCTAACTTTGTCTAGAAACTCATGTTGCAACAGAAGAAAGGCTGGGGGAAAAATGTAATTGTAATGTATACATGTAAGGATAACCTGACCCCCTTGCTGTACAGTGGGAAAATTTTAAAATAAATAAATAAATAAATAAAATAAAGTTTAACCATTCAGTTCCTCTTTTGGAAAAAAAAAAATGTTTCTCTAAATGTTGTTTGACAGTCATCAGAATCACCAGGCTTGGGTTTGTGTGAGGGGGTGTCCTCATTCAAATGCTCTAGGGTCTCAACCCCAGATTTGTTAAATCAGAATCCCACGGGTAGAGCCTAGGAATCCCACCCACAGCCTATGGAAGTTCCTGGGCCAGGGATCAAATCCCAGCCAGAGCTGCAACTTATGCCACAGCTGCAGCAACACCTTAACCCACTGCACTGGGCCTGGGATTGGACCGGCACCTTCACAGAGATAAGCTGGATCATTAACCCCCTGCGCCACAGTGGGAACTCCCCAGGAATCTGCATTTAAACCAGGCTCTGGTGCATAGGGATGTTTGAGACCCACCCTGCCCAGGGCAGCAGAATCCACTGGACTAATCTCCTGCCTCCTTGCTCTTGGGAATTTGTTCCACCAAAGTTTCGAAACCTAAACAGAAAAATCCGATCTATCGTCAGGTTAAAGCTCAGGAGAGATGTTCAATTCCCCAAAAGGGAAACGAGCAAGACCGATTTCCTGGAAAAAGCCCATTTTGGTTTCTGCAGCTCCCAGTCACCAAGCCTGCTGTCGTTTCCTATCCTGATTGCTGATCACTCACCCAAAATAACCTGCACGCAGCGCCTCACCAGCTGCAGCGCTCTGTAACTCCTCTAATTTAGCAGCCAGACATGTTTGGCTCCACAACAAAGGGGCTCTGGGAGGGCGCCCCTCCCTCATGGCCAACTGTACTGGGTTGAATAGTGTGCCCCCCCAAATCCACGGCCATCCAGAACCTCAGAACATGACTTTACTTGAAAATAAGGAGTTCCCTTCATGTCTCAGTGGTTAACGAACCCGACTAGGATCCATGAGGATTCGGGTTTGATCCCTGGTTTCGCTTAGTGGGCTAAGGATCTGGCATTGCTGTGAGTTGTGGTGTAGGTCACAGAGGCAGCTTGGATCCTGTACTGCTATGCTCTGGTGTAGGCTGGTGGCTGTAGCTCTGATTCCACCCCCAACCTGGAAATTTCCATATGCCATGGGTGTGGCCCTAAAAAAAAAAGATATTTGCAGATGTAATTAGTAAGGATTAAGACCAGACCAGACCAGACTGGATTAGAGTGGGTCCTAAATTCAGTGATGTTCTTGTAAGACCTTCCCAAGACTGATACACACGGGGGAGAAGGCCGTGCAAAGACAGAGGCAGAGGCAGAGGCAGGGGGAAGCAGCTGTAGCCTAAGAGCACCAGAGACTCCAAGAGCCACCAGAATCTAAAAACAGGCCAGGAGGGATTCTAACCTAGAACATTCAGAGGGAACATGGCCCTGCCAACACCTTGACTTCAGACACCTTTTTTTTTAAGGCTGCATCTGCAGCATATGTAGATTCCCAGGCCAGGGGTCAAATTGGAGCTGCAGCTGCCGGGCTGCACCACAGCCACAGCAACTCCAGATCCAAGCCACCTCTGCAACCTACACCATAAGCTCACGGCAATGCCAGATCCTTAACCCACTAAGCGAGGCCAGGGATCGAACCTACATCCTCATGGATATCAGTCGGGTTCATAACCTACTGAACCACAACAGGAACTCCTTGATTTCAGATGTCTAACCTCCAGAACTGTGAGAATAAACCTCTATTATTTTAAGCCACCCAGTTCGTGGTAATTTGTGATGCAGCCCTAGCACACTCATACATCAGCATTGCCCTAGCCCCCTGCCCTGGTTCGGCCCACCCCTCAGCACCAAGAAGGGCAGGACCCCTCACATAGGCAGTTCTCCAGAAGGGTGCTTTAATGAGGCCAGTTATGATCAGAGCCGTTTTCTCCCAACCAACCCCTCTCAACTCTGTATCTATGAGGCCTGTTTCCTATACCAGGACAACAGCCCTCTCTCCTCCACTTGGAAGGCTACAGTCCAAGTGGAAACATTAGTAGTGACAAATAAATAGGGGTCCCAGGGGCAGCGGCTGGCAGGTGGTGCCATGTGGTGGTTCCTGGGCTCAGCTGAGGATGGGGCTCGACAGGTCACTGCAACTTCATGCCGCTCCGGCGCCTCGAGTCCTTCCGGGCAATGGGGCTGAAGTTCGCAATCTCCTTGTAGATGTGCTCTGAGAAAGGCAGGGCAGTTCAAGGTGGGTAGGGCGTGCTGGGGGCAAGAGAGAAACAACCTCCCCAGCAGACACGGCGTGGAGCAGGAAGTCAGCCCAGCTTAGGGAGAAAGAAGTGCATGCAGGAGCCGATGCCTGCTCATAGAAGGAGGGGAGTCTCTAGGAGGGCGTTGGAGCCAAGGAGGCAGAGGGGAGAGCGGCTGTGGGCAGAGGGGGGAAGGGGCCAGAGGCCCCCGCTCTTACGCTTCCATTCATCCACTGTGAGTTTCTCATGCTCTAAGGAATCATCAAGTGGCTGCTGGGCCTCTGTCTCCTCCTCGGGGTCCCGGAAGGGTTCAAAGAAGGGGTGGGTGAGCGCCTGCGAGGCCGTCAGGCGCTTGTCCACGTCCAGTTCTAGCATCTTCTCCAGCAGGTCTGTAGCTGCAGCAATGGAGTGTGAGCCTTGCAGCCCAGGCCAGGGAGAGCCTGCCTGCTGAGACAGCCCTTGGGCCCCAAGACTCACCCTGGGGGCTGGCATGCGGGAAGAGCTGAGAGAAATCCTTCTTAGGGCTCTGTGGCAGGGACTGGATGTAGGATTTGGCCTGGAAGACAGAAAAGCCCTGAGTAATCCCCAGCTGGCAGCTCCTCAGGGCTCAGGCCATGGAGTATGGAGCAGGGACCCCCCCAGAAAAGCCCCCACACAGGGCTGAAGGCTCAGGTCAGAATCCAAGGGGAGGTAAAGGCCAGAGCCCTTGCCAGGGCAGAGGGGAGGCCCAGGTGAGCCCACTTCCACAAAGGCCTACGGCTCACCTGATCCTGGTCAGCCCCGCGCACAGCCCCGGCCCGCCTGGGCCCCTCTGCCACTCACCGCTTTGTCTTTCAGCTTCTGCACAAACTCGGCGCCCGGCACCCCGGTCACCTTCAGGATCTGGGTCAGTTGGTCCAGGTCTTGGCAGCAGGTTAAGGCTCAGCCTCATGCCCTGGGGGCGGGTCTGAAGCCACCCTCCCCACCATGCCTCTATCAAGCCCACCCTGAAGCGTGGACCATCCAAGCTCCAGGAGCTCGCCTCCCCCTGCTTCAGGAGGGGAGGTTCTACTTCTGGGCTCAGGTCTCTGGAAGGCTGCTCGCTTGCCATGCTGGGTTAAAGGTCCCTCCCCACAAATGCTCCTGCATGGGTCACCTTCCCAGCCTCACCCCACCCATTTCTTTGTCATCGTCTCCCCTCCCACTCTGAGTTTCACAGCACAGACCCCACATCTTCTCCTAGTCCCTGCACAGCACACACAGGCGCTTATTTTGTGTGTGCGTGGTGCCAAAATGCCAAGTGTTTCCTACATGTGGTGGAATGACAGGTGACTAGTTTTCATCATTTTGCTTCTCTGCATTTTCTTTTTTTTTTAAATGGCCACACCTGAGGCATGTGGAAATTCCCAGGCTACGAGTTGAATCGGAGCTGTAACTGCCGGTCTACACCACAGCCACAGCAACACAGGATCTGAGCCCTGTATGAGACCTACACTGCAGCTCACAGCAACACCAGATCCTTAACCCACTGAGCCACAAAGGGAACTCTGCTTCTCTGCATTTTGAAATTGTTCCACAAAGGAGAGGTTTAAATAATAAAGTGTCTGCTAAAGTAATGAATCCCTGGATGGAGTTTGGCTTTTCCAGCAAAGGATACAGTCTTTTCCCTTGAATAGAGTTTTCCCAGTTAGCATCTCTGCCATGATACAGCCCACAGACCAGATGTCCACTGCAGAGGGCGGGAGAGGAAGTGTCACCTGGACTGGCTGACCAGGACCCAGCAGTGAGTCACCCCACAGTTACCTGGATGGCCTTGGGGCAGCTGCCAGCAAAGATACCACACACACACACACCCCTGCCGCCCCCTGCTCCTCGCCCTGGGCATCTGACCACTGACCAGTCTGGTTGTAGTGCATCCAGCTGAGGATCACCTCAGGGGCCCGGTACCAGCGGGTCACCACGTAGCCAGTCATCTCTGCATCTGCAGGCCGAGCCAGCCCAAAATCCAAGATCTAACTCGGGCACATGGGAAAAAGGAGCTTGCTGAGGTGAAGAGCCTCTCGGGGCAGCTTCTGGGGGCTCCCGGGAGTGAGGGGCCCACCCCCACACCAGGCTGACCCTGCCTGGCTCCGCTCACCTTCAGCTCGCAGTCCTCATTCACAGCGAGGTTGCCTGGCTTCAGGTCCTAGATGGGGAGAGAGCAAGCACTGGGCAGAGGCACAGATGGAAGCTGTCCCCACTTGGCTGCCACCCAGCATGCGCCCTCGGCCAGGCCCCTTCCCCTCTCTGGGTGCTGATTCCCTGTGTAGAATGAGGATTGGACTAGGTGTCCTCCGTGGCCATTCAGCTCAAAAACGTGCCTGACTCTTGGAGCCCAAAACACTCAGCTCAGTACTTGCAACGTTTTCCCAGAAAGTTCTCCAGAACACAGCAATTCCCAGGCCAAGGCTGGGTCTGAAAAATCCACATTCCCTGCTCCTTCCACCTCCCCTCATCCCCCCAACAGGAGAACCCCCCCCCAGTGGGTGGGGCCTCTGAGGCGGCAGGGAAAGCACTCACCCTGTGGACCACCCCAGCGGAGTGGATGTACTGTGTTGGGGAGACAGAGAGAGAAGGGTGAGTCCAGTGCCCGGCTTTCCCACAAGGTGTTTCAGGCTGGCTCAGAGCTCTCATCTGCCCTGTCACAGCGGCTCTCCCAGCCTCCCCAAACCCCAGGTCTCAACAGCAAGCCCCCCTCCTCTGCCATCTTACAGGCTCCCACCCACCTTGAGACCCTTGAGCATCTGATACACCAGGTACTGGATCTTGTCCTCACTGAACTCCATCCCCATGATCTTCTGCAGGTCTGTCTGCATGAAGGGCATCACCAGGTAGCTGCAAGGCACGAGGGCTTCTTGAACAGTCCCCAGGCCCACCCAGCCCAGGCATAAGCTCAGAGGAGGGGCGAGGAACTGGGGCAGAACAGGGGCCTTAGAAATGACCTCTGTGTGAACCAGCCCCACCACAGCCCACCAGACCCCTGTGCAGGGGGCCTCCTGGATCCCAGCCTGGGCCAGGGGGCCACCCAGCTGGCAGACCTCAGGGTAAGTACTTCATCTGGAGCTGCTCAGAGAAACCCCAAAGGTACCCCTCCACACCCCACAGAAAGCCTGGCTGTGAGTTAGAAACATCTGCCAGTATTTCCTTCTGCTTCTGTACAAATATTTTCTCCCCCAGAGGTTCATGCCCTGCTAAGATGGCTCCTCAAACATCCAAAAAGTTCTCCATCCAAGAAGGAAACAATAAAACAGTTTCCAGGAGAGTGAAGAAGGAAGGATGTAGCGGAGCCAAGGCACCTTCTTAGTGGGATTGCAAAACAGGTCCAGGTCAACAAAATGCAACTATTACTCAAGAAAGTAACAGCGAAGTCCAGAACAAAAAGGGATGAAGATCATAAAAGGAATTTAAAAAGAGAAAAGAAAAGGATGCAGAGGCCATCTCCAGGAGCCTATGACTTTTGGAGCCTTCTTCCACCTTGATCACACCCGCTCCAGGACCAGACAGCTCTAGGCACAGGCCCCTCCCACCTTGAGTGTCACCTCTACCTGATTCTCAGCTGATGAACTTGCTCAAATCTCCCTGTGCTACAACCACCTTCCCCTGACCTTGTTTCTACAAGTAACCATCCCTTCTCTCTCTCCCTCCCCCATCAAACTTCTAGAGAGAGTGGTCCTCACCTCTTGACCCCACTGCCTTCACTTCCGGTTCCCCGAGGACCTGGCATCTGCTTCTGCCCCACAGCCAGCACTGCTGGAACCAAGGTCACCAGTGACAGTCCAGCACACACAGCCATGGCTCTCTTTCTTTCTACTGAAACCCCAGCAAAGTCTGACACTCTTTCAAGATTCTCTGCCGCTCCTACCACTGAGCAGGCTCTCTCAGCTCTTCACCTGCTCGGCCTCCTGTGCCTTTAATGCTGACATCTTCATCAGCAGTATCTCTCTCTCTCTTTTTTTTTTTTGGTCTTTTTACCTTTTCTAGGGCTGCCCTTGCGGCATATGGAAGTTCCCAGGCTAGGGATCTAATCGGAGCTGTAGCCACCAGCCTACACCAGAGCCACAGCAACATGGGATCCAAGCCACGCCTGCAACCTGCACTGCAGCTCACGGCAATGCTGGATCCTTAACCCACTGAGAAAGGTCAGGGATCTAACCCGCAACCTCATGGTTCCTAGTCGGATTCATTAATCACTGAGCCACGACAGGAACTCCAACAGTATCTCTTCAGGTTCTGCACTAGCCTGTCCCTGGGCTTTGGCTGCCATCCACAGGCGGTTATTCTGGCCTAAATCCACATCCCTGGCCCAGACTTTCCTAAGGTCCAGATTTATTTGCAGCTGCTGATTAAACACTTGAATGTTCATGGGCCTTTCAAAAATGAGGTGTCCAAAATGGAGTTCCCGTTGTGATTTATCAGTAACAAACCCAACTAGTATCCACGGGATACGGGTTCGACCCCTGGCCTTGTTCACTGGGTTAAGGATCGGGCTTTGCTGTGAGCTGTGGTGTAGGACACAGACAGCTAGGATCTGGTGTTGCTGTGGCTGTGGCATAGGCAGGCAGCTACAGCTCTGATTCGACCTCTAGCCTGGGAACTTCCACATGCCATGGGTGTGGCCCTAAAGAAAAAGAAAAAAAATGGAGCTCCTTATCTTTCTCCCAAGATCTATTCCTCAACCTTGTATTTCACACAGGACCCGGCATCCCCTGACCCCTGCCACCTTGCCCAGCCACCACATCCCAAGGGACACAGTATCCTGACAGTTGTGCCTCCCAGTGGGTCTCACGTCTGCTCTCGGATCCGTCACTTCTATTTAGATCAAGGGCTGGGCCTTGACCTTTTCAGCCTCCCAGAGCTGCTCCCAGCTCCTTTCTAGCTGCCACCAGAGCCCCTCCCCCAACCCTGGTCTGACCACATCACTTCCCTGCTCCAAACTCCCTCGGACCTGAGGCTGCCTGTGGGATCAAGTCAGGACTTGGCCTAAACAAACCAGCCGCTGGCCTCCACTAGCCACACTGAACTCAATATTGCCCAAAGGGTCCAGTGTCTGTCACGCATCGGGGGCCTTTGCTGGTGCAGTTCCTTCAGCCTGGGTTGCCTCAACCCCTGCTGCCTCAGGGCAAATGTATGCTCACCCGTCAGGACTGAGTTCAAGTTGACTCCTCTGTAGAGCCTGCTGAGGCAGCTTGCAGTTGCCAGCGCTCTTCCCAGACCTGGGCACTGACCACCACAGCCAATATTCACCACCGCCACCCCCAAGGGGCCGGTCCACTTTCAATTCCCAATGCAAAGCCCAGCAGCTAGGAAAAACCTCCATTCAAAATCACTTCATTAAATTGAAAACAAAAGCATCCTCACAAAGAGACCTGCAGCTGCAATTGAAATACGATTGACAAAAAAATTCACCTTCCTAAAGTTCCTAAATTTTAGACCAGGCACACATTGGCAAAGCTGTGCACTGAACAACAAAATTCCCTTCCTTCCTTCCTTCTGTCTTTTTAGGGCCACACTCGCAGCATATGGAAATTCCCAGGCTAGGGGTCAAATAAGAGCTGTACCTGCCAGCCTACACCACAACCACAGAAGCGCTGGATCCAAGGCTCATTTGCGACCTATACCAGAGCTCACGGCAATGCTGGATCCTTAACCTGCTGAGCAAAGCCACGGATTGAACCTGCAGCGTCATGGATCCTAGTCAGGTTCTTAACCCACTAAGCCACCAGGGGAACTCTGAGCAACTAAATTTTCTCATTCTGTGTCCATCAGCCAGAGGTGGCCAAGGCTTCCTGATCCTCACTTCATGCTAGGAAAAGCCCCAAGGTCCAGATCCACATCTGTGTCCCCAGGAAATGGCAAGGTAGGTTGATTTGAACCCTGTGGACACTGCCCTGGTGTCTCTGTGGTGTTAAACTGGGTAGAGCAAAGCCATCTGATTAGCAGATGGCTCTGTGTCAGGCAAGCAGCCTACAAAGCCCCTCCCTCCCACCTCTCCCTACCTGCCTTTCTCTCCACCCTTGGCTGAAAGAACCTCTCTATAGCCCAAAGGCCCAGGGACTCCTGGGACAGGAAGCCCCTCCCTACCCAGAAGAGAGAGTCTGGTCCCTCCCCTTCTGGGCTTGCAAATGTCTGGGAACCCAGCAAGGCCCTACTCACAAGTCGTGGAAGTTACGCAGGGAAGAGGCTGGGGTGAAGACATCCAGGAGCCCAATGACCTGGGAAGAAGGTTACCAGTGAGGGCTAGGCAGCCCCTGCAGCCCTCTGCTACCTCCTGGGGCCCTAGCCCTGTCCGGGACCATCTGCCCTTTCCTAAAACACCATCTCCAGCAGGAGGCAGGTCCCCCACCTTCTTGGAGGCAGTCAAAGGGGCGACGGGAGAGTCTGTAGGGCACAGTGATGGAGTCAAGCCGGGGAGAAGGGGAGGTGGACCTTCTTGCGCTCACTGACCCCAAGTCTGCTGTTCAGGACAAGCAGCACAAACCCACTCTCAGTGTAAGCAGGGACCCATGAATGGTAAAAGGACTCAAGGGGAGAAGAGAGAAGGGGCCTTGCAGCCAGCAGGCTCCCTGCCCCTGACCTTGGGTCTCTCACCACATCCAGCCATGCCTGCTGAAGGGTGGTTTGGGTCTGGGGGCAAGCTTACCCTGGTTGGAGGCCATGGGGGAGGGTTTGCTGAAGAGGCCTGGGGCTTTAAATGTGCACAATATTTTGAAATCATTATTTTAAATGTTTGCCTTCCATTCTAGGTATCCTGCAGCAGGCCCAGCACTGAGTCACTACTTTTCCTGGCTCTTTCAATCGGACAGGACAGCCTACAGATTAGGGCCTGGAGCCAGGCTGCCTGGGTCAAATCCCAGCTCTGCCATTGATTAACCATATAATCCTTGAGTCTGTGCCTCAGTTTCCCCATCTGTACTTGGGAGCAATGGTATTTATGTGATAGTGTGAGGATTAAACAAGTTAGTTGCATGTAGAGTTCCTAGAACTGCCCTGGGCACATAGTAAGTCCCCGATGAGTATCCATTATTGTTGTTATTATTATTATCAGGGTCACATGTGGAAACAACATTAAGGAGGATTCTGGGCATCAGCTCTTCGATCTAGAACAACTACAAGGAGCACCTCACAAGGTTTGTTCTGCTCCACTGCCAGAAATTCTCCTTGCACCCTTTCTGGGAAGTAGGCAGGGTGGGTCCTGGCACCCGGTTTTAATTATTAGGTGAGAATCAAGGGTCAGAGGAGCCAGGAAATTCTTCCTTTGCTCCCCGCACCCTCCAGGGCCTTCTCCCCACACGTGGAGGGGCCTAGCCAGGTCTCTGGGGCCCCCTCCCCTTTGTCTTCCCCAGGCAGCCCCCCAACCCAGCCTACATTCTCATGCTGCATGTGTTTCAGCAGCATCAGCTCCCGGTAGGCACGCTTGGCAAAGATCTCAGACTGGAAGGGCCGGCTCAGCTTCTTGATGGCCACCTTCTCCCCCGACCGCTTGTCAATGGCTGAGCTGTGGAGGCACAGGCAGGTCAGCAGGCAGCGGCTTCCTCAGACTCACCCCTATCTCTCCCAGTCAGCAGTCTAGGCTGGGGTGGTGGTGAAGCCCCACCTCCTGGACTGTGAGGGGGCAGCTGAGAGCACAGTGGGGTGGGAGGTGGAAGATGGAGAGGGAGCGGGCAGAATCCGAGAGGTGTGCAGCACGGGTTCAGACACAGGTGAATGCCAACAGGACCCAGAGCAACTTGGCAAGTCCCTTCTTGTTTGGGCCTCAGTGTACCCGTTTGTAACAATGGGGATTCGCCCCCATGAACTCTGGGGTCCCGGGTAAGGTTCAAGTCCTGAAGAAACAGATCCAGTCCTAGTTCAACCCACAGAGACCCCTGCCAAGCCGGTGATTAAAGTGGGATGGCGCCTGAGGCTTCCCGCTCCTTCCCGGCTTCGCAGCCCAGCCGGCCGCCTTCTCCTGGGGTTCAGCCTAGAAAAGCACCCGCCAAGGACTTCCAAGCCCGCAGGGCTCTGGGCCTTGGGGTCCTCTATCAAGCTGGTGGGCGCCCAGCCTCGAGAGCTCAGCAGGACAGGGGACAGCGGAGGCGGGTCCGGGAAGAGGGCACTGGCTGGGCCCCGGCTCATCCCGAGGCTCCACCGGCGTCCGGGTGCCCAGGCGCCCGCCGGCCTTCGTCCCGACGCCCCAGACGCCTCCCGCGCCCCTCCGCGGGCGCGCAGGCCCGGGGGTCTCACCACACTGCACCGTAGGCCCCGCTGCCTACGTTCGTCAGGGACACGTAGGTCTTGGGCAGCTCCCAGGCGGTCTTGTTGACGTCCTGCTTGTAGAAACCCCTTTTCCGGGTGAGGCTCATCCCGGGCACTCAATCTTCGCGGCCTCCAGCGCGGTGGCTGCGATCGCCGCCCGCCAGGCTCTCAGCACCGGTCCCCCCCCCCACCCCGCCCGCGGTCCCCGCCGTGCCCTCCCCGCGCCGCCTGCTCCTCCCCCGCGAGGGCGGGGGCCCGGGCCGCGCGGCCCACCTGCCGGCTCGCCCAGGTGCGCCGCTGCCCCGCCCAGGCCTGCCCGACGGCTCGCGCGCGGAGCCCCAGATTTCCGCCAGCCCGAGAGTGGTGGGCGGGGCCCCCGCACAGAGCAGCCAGGAGCGGCAGGTGCACTGCCCTGCAGGAAGGGGTGCTTTCCTCCTCCATGAGCTGGGCCGGGGGCCGGGGGCCCGAGCGACCCAGGGGCTCCCTGGGCAAGAGGGCGGGAGGACAGGGCTTCCTGGCTCCCTCAAGCGCGGGACTCTGTAGGAAGATCTCCCAGAGATTTTGGAAACCGTTCTGGAAAATAAAACCAAACTCCACAACTTTGATTATGGAAGTATGGAAAGTTTCAAACATATACAGAGGTAGATAATAGCTCAGTGCTTCTCACATTTGAATGTGCACATGGATCCCCTGACGTGTTATTAAGTACAGATTCTGATTCAGAAGGTCTGGAAAGAAGCCAAGATTCTGCATTTCTAACCAGCTCCTAGGCTCAGGGGATCCTGGGACTGCACTGTGATAGAGAGGTTTTAACGACCCTGCCTGACCCCAGTCCCAGCTTCAACAATGTCAACTCTTGGTCAGTTTTGTTTCCTCTACATACACCCACCCACTCCATCATTCTGAAGCAAAACCAGGCAGTATATCATTTCACCCACAAATATTTTTGTGTCTCTAAAAGATAAGGATTATTTTAAAAACACAACCACGGAGTTCCCGTCGTGGTGCAGTGGTTAACGAATCCGACTAGGAACCATGAGGGTGCAGGTTCGGTCCCTGCCCTTGCTCAGTGGGTTAACGATCTGGCGTTGCCGTGAGCTGTGGTGTAGGTTGCAGACGCGGCTCGGATCCCACGTTGCTGTGGCTCTGGCGTAGGCCGGTGGCTACAGCTCCGATTCAACCCCTAGCCTGGGAACCTCCATATGCCGCGGGAGCAGCCCAAGAAATAGCAGCAACAACAACAACAAAAGACAAAAAATAAATAAATAAATAAAAACACAACCACAATATCCTTTTTTACACCTAAAGTTAATTAACTAATTCTGTAATACCAACTATCTAGTCTAGGTTCAAATTTCCTGTTTTGAATGGGGTTTTTGCTGGCCTTCTAATTCCATGAGAGGGCAATGACAAGTCAGGGTATTCTGCCACCTGTGTCTGATGGCTTGTGCAGCCTGAGGAAGATTCTGTGCTCAAATTAAATCACAGAGGTCTCCGAGGAACAGGGTCGGGGCAGAAAATGGCCACAAGAAATCCAGTTGCCTGGCCTGGCTTGTCTGACCCCCTGCTGGCCTGGGGTTGCGGAAAGGGTGGGGACCACTTGCTTCACTTTGTCAACAGGAGAGAAGAAGGAAAGGAACTAGCTTGTGGCTTACAGAAAGCTGGGGGCCCTCCCTAGGAAGTCTTCAGAACCCAAACCCTGTGCCAAGCCCTTCCTGTGCAGTCCTGGAAGACCATTGGGGGTGTGGGGGAGGGGTGCTTGAACCCCACAGAAATGCCCATCGGGCATTGCAGGCAGGGATACTGTCTTATTCATATCCAGCACCTAGTAGGATATCAAAAACTATATGGCGAATGAATGGAAGAGTCAGCCCATTAGAAATGAAAAAAATACTTACTTAATGAACACTTGGGCTTGCCATGTACCAGTCATTATTCTAAGTGTTTTACATACACAGCTCCCTTAATCCTGGTAAGAGGCCTATGAGTCAGTACTATTATCCTCATTTTAGAGATGAGGAACCTGAGGTACAGAATGGTTAAGTCACTTGCCCTAGGTCACACAGCTGGTAAGGGCCAGAGCTGGGTTAAAGATGCTAGGACCACCGAATTCAAGGTTCCGAGGTTATGCAGCATTTCTGGGTTGAGAGGCATTGCTCCTTAAAGGAGATCGGCGTGTTTCAAATCATTTGCCTCATCCATCATAAGGACATGTCTACTGATCAAACCACATCTCCCTCGTTCATCCCACCCTGGGGATCTGACACATTCCCTACCCTCTCCCCCTTCCACTCCCTCCTCAAGCCCTGAGACCCTGGGGGAGAAAAGGGTAGGGACTACGAGCCTGGAAGGGCTGCAGGAGGTTCAGACCCTTGATCGCTTCTTGGCCTTTTGGCTAAGATATCGAGTGTGGAGTTTTGGACCTTTGGGGTTGGTACTGTAACCGAGCAGGACCCTGGGAGGCCTCCCCAGAGTTGACCTCCACTCATGTCCTCAAAGAACAAATTTAATCAGAAAAGTAAGAAAATACAGCGAAAAAGGAAAACAGTAATAATAATTTAGCCTCAACAAAGTCAAGGACCTTCAGTTCTTCAAAGACTATAGATAATATTCTGAGCCGTGTGCTTGGCGCTGTTTGGCAGGTGCTGAAGCCCCACCAGGTGGAGGAAATCAACTGGATGCTGCCCACATGCATGCAGACCCCAGACCAGTTGGAACCAGAAGGTTCATGATGCCGATTCCCAATGACCTCCTCACCCACCCATCAGGGAAATGTCCCCAAGCTGATCACACCCTGCTCCTCAAACACTGTAAGACACCTCACTATCCCTTCCAAGGGGGGGTCCCAAGTTCTTGAGGCACTAGCCTGCTGTGTTCCCCTCTTTGTCTGGCCATGAAAGCTACTTTTTCTGTTTCTTCCAACTCTGTCTCTGTGTTTCTCTTTGTCATCAGGAACAGAGGTGGCCGAGATTTCGGCAACAGTAGTGCCAGTGGAAGCCTCTCTGACTCTGAAGTTTGGGCAGGATCCCGGAAGCCAGAGTCGAGGGCTGGGCACAGGCAAGAGAGAGTTGTCCAGGAGACTCAGGTTTCCTTCTGGTTTGAGGATCCTGTTCTCCAGGGCAGGGACCGGCCATGAGCCTCTGCGTTGTGTGTCTGCCTGAGCGTGAAGAGGTGAGCCCAGAGAGGTGAGGAATACCAGGGAAGTGCTCATTGCCCAAGTGGGTGCAATCCTGCAAGGGCATGAGCTGGCCACTCAGGCTGTGGCTCCAGATGCCTCTTAAGCAATGGTCAGGAAGTGACTCAGGCCTCAGACTCTATGACAGTGACCCCCATCTCTGGCCTCCTCAGCTATACCTGTGTTTACTCTGCAGCCTTGGAGAGACGTACCTTGGATGGTCCTGGCTGGGAAGTCATGAATGGAAGTGGAAGAGGTTGGGGTCACCGGGAACATCCCCGGGGCTCTCTCCTCTTTGAGCTCCAAGGCCCCCCTGCTCTTCTCCCCCCAGACACTGGCGCAATGTCGTTGCCTTGGTTTCTGCCCTCTTACCATCCAGGTGGGGGGTTAGGAAACCAAGCTGGGAAGGAGACCCTAATTCCCGTCCTGCCTCTGAACTACCAGCCGTGTGATCCTGGGCAAAATACCTTCCCCTCTCTGAGTTCAGTGTCCTCCCAGTAAGAGGGACATGATATTAAAGCATGACAAGTGTATATATATATATATATTGTCTTTTTAGGGCTACACCCTTGGCATATGGAAGTTCCCAGGCTAGGGGTCAAATTGGAGCTGCAGCTGCCAGCCTACATCACAGCCACAGCAACGCCAGATCCTTAACCCACCGAGTGGGGCCTGGGATGGAGCCCGCGTCCTCATGGATACTAGTCGGTTCATTAACGCTGAGCTACGACGGGAACTCCAGCATGACAAGTATATTTGAAGAGTCCTGGGGCTGCGTTATCTCCGGTGCAGACTACCAACAGCCCAGTGAGGTAGGGACTGTTGGTGCTTCCAGCCAAAGAGCCCCAGACACAGCTGTGGGTGAGCAAGCTGGGTTTGTCACTCTTGGCACCGAGGAAGAACAGGCATGTGGGGAGACATCTCAGGAAGAGGGTATTGAAAGGACCTAGTGTAAGGTTTGCAAGGTTCGGTGATTTGGTGGAGGGTATAAGGAAGCTGGACTTTGTTGTGCATTTAGTGCCATTGGCAAGTGGAGATGATTCTGTGATTAGGTATCTTCGTAAATCTTACCCGGAAGGAGGGCCAGCGAGAATGGGGAGAGGGCAGCTGTCTTCACGCAGAGTAGCTTTCAGATGGGGGTGTTTGGTCATGCTTGTGGTTAGGACGATATTTGTGTTTTATCTGTGCTCAGATGTGATTACAGAGTGTCTTGTTTTTGTCTTGATCCATTGTGGTCACAGATGGCCTTGTCTGCGTTCAACAGAGCACATCCAGATAAGCTGTGCCAGGCCAGCTTGGAGTGACGCCAAGGCCTGGCTGATGGGAGGTCCCAGATGTCAGGATAGCCTTATTCCATGAGTACAGCTGGAGAAACTGAGGCCCAGAGGCATTAAATAATTTGCCCAAGGTCGTATGACCGAGAAGGTGGTGGATGTGGTCTTGGAACCTGGTGTCCTGCTCCAGAATCTGCTCGTTTACCCACCACCCAGACTGCCCGGTGCCCAGCAAGTACCCGAGAAGTGCCTGTTCTTGTAGAGCTGTCTTCCTAGCAAGCCTGAGCCTCTGCGGGGCAGGGGCATAGGGTTTAGGAGCTTGCTGACTGGCTTCTTAGAAGCTGAGACAAAGCCCCATGTGATTAGGAGGCTGGCTGCCCATGTCGCCATCCTGGCCACCCAGGCGGCATCTTGCCTCAGAGATATGGCAGCTCCTTGAACGCTGAAGTCCTCTCTGTCCCAAATGGCAGAGCCAGCATTTCAAATTCTTGCTATGATTGGCTCTGAGATCTCTCCAAAAAGAGAGATCCCGACCTGCCTGGGGTCCCACAGGCATGAAACGGCAAGGGGGCCCTGAGCTCTGGCCCCAATTCTGAGAGGTTCTCGTGCTGCTTAGGGGCTTTCAAAATTCCACAGAAAATTTGAATTGCAAGGAGGTGGGACGGTGCCAAAGGAAGCCCTGCTGCACGTGGGGGCTGCTCTGTAGCTTAAGTTAGTTAACCACAGACAAGTTAGCCTAAGTCTTAGTTTCCTCATCTGTAAAATGGGAGTAACAATACCTACCCACCTCCTGGGGCCGTCATGAGGACTAAAAGAGATGACAGGAGAAGTGTCTAATCAGGTGTCTGGCACATAGTTCGTGCTTACCACTTGCTCCTTTCTCAGTGCTGTCCAGCTGGGCTCCCCAGCCCAGGTACCCCTGCTGCTTCACCCTCAGCCCAGCCCCTTTGCTGTGCAGCCCCTGTCACAGAAGCAGCTCCCTACTCGGCTCCAACTCACATCTCCTTTATCAAGTTTTCTGCCAAATACCAAGCCCGAGGATTCATTCACCCACTCATTCACCATTTACTGTGTGCCAGGGACAGACATAGGTGCTGGGGATGTAGCAGAAACACAACAGTGAAAAATCCCTGCCATGTGGAGCTGACGTTCTAGTGGGGGAGGCAGACGAGAAACCAATGAACAAATCGATGGTACTGGGTTGAACCACATGAAATGGCTGATATTTGACAATTTAATATGGTTCAACCAAATGTAAGGGCAGTTAGTGTTAAGCGCCAGGAAGAAGTGAGTGCCAAGTGAGGACTTAAAGAAGGATGGAGGGTCGGGGCGGCAGGGACACGACCTTGGGCAGCAGCCCAACGGGCAAGGGAGTGAGCCATGCGGATCTCTGGGGGAGGAGCCGGTGTCTGCCTTCCAGACTTTTCCACTCGGTTCTCACATCTGACCTGTGTCCAGCCTCATTCCCCCTGTGCCACCCCCATCCTAACAATCTCTGCTAGGACCTCCAGCTCAGAACACCTGGGACAGCTTACTGGCCTCCAGCTTACTGGGCCATCTTTCCCCAGTACCACTTCCCCGTTCAGGGGACTTAGGGCCTGAACAGAACATCCAACCCAAGAGCAGATTATCAGACACCTCTTTCTCACAGGCTCTCCTTAACTGTACCAGCTGTTCCCTCAGGCTCCCCGCCTCCACTGTGCTGCCCCAGCCTCACTCCCGCCTTCAGTGTTAGCTCCCCCTGGTGGATGACAGGGGTAGAGACCACTCTGCTGGAGAGGCTGCTCCCAGCCACAAAGTGGGCTTCCCCTCCTCACACCCTAAAGCGCCCGCGCCCTCAAGCCCCCCCTCTATTCCCCTCTATTCTCCCCCTCTATTCCCCCCCAAGACCCACCGCCCTTCACCCTACCTACAGGATGGGCCCTCCTGTGCTTGACTCTTTGAATACGTGGCCTGGGGTCTGTCTGGTGATATTCCAGGGACATTGAGGTCTCTGCTTTGAGCTCTGCATTGTCCTTTGTAGCCTTCATCACACTTCCCCCCCCCCCCACCAGCAGTTTGTGGAAGTTTGTGACCCAGGGATTGAGCCCATACTACAGATGTAACCAGAGCCACAGCAATGACAATGCTGGATCTTTAACCTGCTGAGCCACCAGGGAACTCCCATCACACTCTTAATTAATCTGCATTGTCCTCTGTGAGGTGTCCGTCTCCACCACTTGTCTATGAGGGCAATGACAGTGTCTTGGTCACTGCTGAGCCCTTGTGACCATGCTGGTCCCCCTGGGTACTCAGTAAATAATGAATGAATGAATGAATGAATGAACCAAAGATTTTTGGGTCTCTTGTGTGTACAAGAGGCAGTGAAAGGATATGGTTTGAAGACCTGGGTGGTGGGGCTGAGGGGGCATCAGTAGAGGGGCGTCCTTGGAATCCATGCACTGTGGGGCATCTGGGTGTGTAGTCGCTGTCAGCTGGGCCCCATCTGTCCTCGAAGTCTAGTTTTCACTGTTCTCTCCTTGTCCCCTGAGGCAAATGTGTTATGCTGTGTGTGCAGTGGTAAAAAGACTCTTAAAACCCGGGTATGCAAACTGAATATGGGGACTTCCTCTGTCCCCAAGAATTTGCATCAAACTTTATTCCAAAGCAGCACATCCCTGTTTCTAGCCCTCACTGCTCCCATTGAGCTTCTAGGTAAGCCAGACCCTCCACCCTCTGGAATTGCCCTTCCCTCCTGGTCTTTAAAGTTAGACTGTGAACTCATCTCTTCACTCCTGAGTGAACTGCATACCCACCCACCCCAAGACCCCACTCACCCTGTACACACCTTCCCGAACCCATGACCCTGGCTGCCCCTTGCCACGTACCCCAGGCTTCATGACACCCACATTCTTGGGTGAACTTGTACTCTTCTGAGCCAGTGGAGAGTAGCTGGGGACTGGGAGGCACAGCTGGATTTGAATCTCATGCCAACACAAAGAGCTGTGTGACCTTGAGCAGGTGAATGCTTGTCTCTGAGCCTCCTCCTCAGTACAATGGGAGAGCAACACCCACCTGAGAGGGGAATTTTTTTTTTTTTTTTTTTTCAGGTTTGCAGGCATGGCATATGGACGTTTCCAGGCTAGGGGGTGAATCAGAGCTGCAGCTGCCGGCCCAAGCCACAGCCACAGCCACACCAGATCCAAGCCAAGTCTGCAAACTACACCACAGCTCACAACAATGCCAGATCCTTAACCCACTGAGTGAGGCCAGGGATCAAACCCACGTCCTCATGGATGCTAGTTGAGCTCGTTACTGCTGAGCCACGAGAGGAACTTCCCTCCTTTCCCACTTTCCTTCAAGCCCTTATACATCCCTTATGTATATCATGTCTATGAAGGGAGGTGTTTTGTTTTGTTTGTTGCTGAATCTCAAGTTCCTGGCATACACTGGCTAAATGGCAGGTACACAGTAGGGGCTTTAGAAATGGGAGCTACTGTGATTACCAAACTTTTTTTTTTTTGGTCTTTTTGTCTTTTTAGGGCCGCACCCGCGGCACATGGAGGTTCCCAGGCTAGGAGTCCAGTCGGAGCTGTGGCTGCCGGCCTACACCACAGCCACAGCAACGCTGGATCCAAGCTGCGTCTGCGATCCAGCTGCGTCTGTAAGCTGGATCCACGACAGCTTACAGAAATGCTGGATCCTTTACCCACTGAGCAAGGCTAGGGTTCAGTGTCCTCATGCATGCTAGTCAGGTTTGTTAACTGCTGAACCATGATGGGAACTCTGACATTTGTTTTTTGTTTTGTCTTTAAGGGCTGCTCCCATGGCATATGGAGGTTTCCAGATTAGGGGTTAAATTGGAGATGCCAGCCTACACCACAACCACAGCAATGCAGGATCTGAGCCACCAATACCACAGCTCAAGGCAACGTCAGATCCTTAACCCACTCAGGGATCAAACCCGAATCTTCGTGGATATTAGTCAGGTTCATTACTGCTGAGCCACGATGGGAACTCCTATCTTATTTGTTTGCACGTTCACGCCTGGGGCAGCCCTGGCTCCAATGACCTGCCAAACTGCGGTAACAGTGCCACTGTGCTTCCTGGGCTGCTGTGTGACCTGCTCCAGGCAGAGGAGGCTGAGCACCTGAGGACACCTCAGCAGCCTGCCTTCTAGGCCAGAGGTCACTCCATAGGCCTGTTCCACCACTGCTGTATAAACAGCCAGGACAAGTGGATCATCCCCAAACTCCTCGTCAGCTAAAAAGAAAAAAAAAAAAAAAAGAATTCCAGAACAGACTAGGAGGGCTACTGCCTTGGCAAAGGCTTGGGCTCCGATTCCAACTCTGCCTCTAACTTGCCGTGTGACCTTAAGTAAGTCACACAGCCTCTCTGGGCACTTGGTTTCCTATTTCATGTATTTAACACATTCTGAAAGAACACTAATTTCTTGCTGAAAATTGTACTAAGAGTTTATGTACCTGTAACTCATTTAATTCTCTCAAGAACCCTATGGGATACGTTAATAACCTCCTCCATTTTGTGTACGACATAAGGCACAGAGAGATGAAGGTCGCATAGCTAATGAAAAAATAGCAGAGCCAGGATTCAAGCCCAGAAGTTTCACTGCAGAGTCCATGCTGGTACCCGCTCTGCTCAGCTGCACTGATGGTGCCTGTAAAGGGCCAGCCTTTGCCTGTTAGGAATCTGAATTCACTTCTGATGGTGCCTCTATTGTGTGACACACATTCATTTTCCTAAAGGCTCCATTTGCCATCCTTAAACAAGAATCTCCCTTCCTGCTCTTCTCCAAATCGAATAACTGCATCCCCCTTATTTCCAGAAGGAAACCGTCTGTGGTGGGTGGGGTAGGGGCCCCGAGGCCTTAGTGTTTGTTGATCTTCATGGTGTATATACCTCACCACAGCCAAGTTCACGTTACCAACCTGATGTCACTGAAAGAGTTGAGAGGAGGTGCACAATTTCAGCTCCCAAGAGCCACTGTGAGCAGCGCCAGGGCACCACTGTCAGCCCAAGCCAACGTGTGGTAACCGGGGTAAGGGACCTCTCACCTGCTTCCCAGGCTCTGCCTGGCCTCCACTCCCTCACACTTCCTAACCCAGAGGGCACTGGGGCTCCAACTCAGCGAGAAGGTGCACCAGCTGAGTAGGTGTGACTGGCGGACCAGCTGGGATTAACCATCCTGGCTAGAGCAGCCTTGCCTCCCTGTCACTCCCCACCCCTGGGACTCCCTGATGCCTTTGGGATTGAGTTTAAACATGTTTTTGTTTGTTTGTTGTTCTTGGGTTTTTGATTTTTTCTTTTTTTGCTTTTTGGGGCCATACCCATGCCATATGGAGGTTCCCAGGCTAGAGGTCCAATCGGAGCTGTAGCTGCCAGCCTACACCACAACCACAGCAATGTGGAATCTGAGGCTCATCTGTGTCCTACCCCACAGCTCATGGCAATGCTGGATCCTTAACCCACTGAGTGAGGCCAGGGATTGAACTCGCAACCTCATGGTTTATAGTTGGACTCCTTTCTGCTATACCGTGACAGGAATTCCTTGTTTTCGTTTTTGTTTTTGTTTTTCTTTTTAGGGCCACACCTGCAGGATATGGAAGTTCCCAGGCTAGGGGTCAAATCGGAGCTGCAGCCACCACGGCCACATTGATGCTGGATCCGGACCAGGTCTGTGACTTAGACCACAGATCACAGCAACTCCAGATCCTTAACCCACTGAGCGAGGCTGGGAATCAAACCAGCATCCTCATGGATACTAGTCAGGTTCTTAACCTGTTGAGCCATAACAGGAACTCCAAAACGTCTTAGCCTGTTGGATAAGGCTTGGCCCCATCTGAGTCCTGCCCTTCCTGTTAACTGGATCCTCCAAAGCGTCTATGCAGAAACGACCCCCCCCCCTTCTGATCCTGTCATGAGCATCTCCTTACTTGGCCCCATCACCACATCTTTGCTTGAGCTGTTGCCTGTTTGGAATGCCATTCCTCTGCTTTGCTAAGGAGGAGAGGACCTTCCTGCCTGGAGGCCTGGCTCAGCAGCACTTCCTGGGGCTGGCTTTGTAGCCACTCCACCCCATGGGCCCCTCAAGCCTTTGATTCCTGCAGGCTCCAGACTCAGTGGCCTCAGATCTGAGGTGACAGTTACCTTTCAGACACAACTAAACTGTACATATCTTGAGGGCTTAAGTGTCCTACTTCTTTCTGTCCTTGGTACCTGCTCAGCAGTGCGTTGTAAAGCCCTAATCCATCTGACCAGATTTTGCTGAACATTTGTCAGGACACTGAGGGTACATGGACAGATGTCCCATACCCCATCCTCGGGAAGCCCATTCCCTTGTGAGGGAGGCAAACAAGGAAGTGGCAATATGCTGTCACCTGCAGGTGGGGGCATAAACTGGCTACCAACTTATAGGAGATTTGGCAATTTGTTAGCAAAATGGTAAAAATACACATTTCTTTTTTCTTTTTCTTTTTTGCAACTGCACCTGCAGCATATGGAAGTTCCTGGGCCAGGGGTTGAATCCAAGCTGCAGCTGCGACCTACACCACAGCTCAGCAATGCCGAGCTCACTTTAACTCACTGTGCTGGGCGGGGGACTGAACCCATGCCTCTGCAGTGATTTGAGCTGCTGCAGCCAGTTTCTTAACCCAAGGGAGCACACACTATTGTTTATCTTCTATATCACTAAAGAGGTGTTTCCAGCATCCTGAGAAGAGTACAGAGAAAAAAAAAAAAAGCCTGGATGGCTTGTTCCAGATTTGGAAAGTTGGTGCTTATTATTCCCATATGTGCTTCTTACTTGTGCTATAGGTCCATGTATCTATAAATACATCAAACTAGATAATTCTGCAATTTCCTTTTTCTTTTGTTTTTTTTTGCTATTTCTTTGGGCTGCTCCCACGGCATATGGAGGTTCCCAGGCTAGGGGTCGAATTGGAGCTGTAGCCACTGGCCTACGCCAGAGCCACAGCAACGCAGGATCCGAGCTGCATCTGCAACCTACACCACAGCTCACGGCAACACCGGATCCTTAACCCACTGAGCAAGGGCAGGGACCGAACCCACAACCTCATGGTTCCTAGTCGGATTCGTTAACCACTGAGCCACGACAGGAACTCCGCAATTTCCTTTTTCATTCAAGATGGTTGGTGAGATCCGCCCATGTTGATTTACTCTAGGCCAGAATTCTCAACCTTGGCACCAGTGACTTACATTTGGGGCCTGATAATGCTAAGTTGTCATGGGGGTGAGGGGCTGTCCTGTGCATCATAGAAGCATCGCTGGTCTCTGCCCACTAGATGCCAGGAGCTCACTGTTCACTCTTCAGTGTCTCCAGACACTGCCAACTGTCCCTGGGCCACAGACAAAATCTGGTGGGTGGAGGGGGGCAAAGTCATGCTAGTTCATTTGTTCTCACTGCTGTGTGTCCTATTTCATCACAGGAATGCCTACAATTTGTTTTCCTATTCTCCCACTGATGGATTTTGAGGTTTGTTACAGTTTTTGTTTTTCGATTTTTTTTTTTCTCTGTTGAGTGAAAAGTCCCCACACCCATTTCCTTGAGCCCTAGGAGTTCCCAGGTGGTCTAAGTTAGGATTCAGTGCTTTCACTGCTGTGGCCCGGGTTCAATCCCTGGTCTGGGAACTGAGATCCCACATCAAGCTGCTGCACAACATGGCCACAAAAAACAAACAAACAAACAAACAAAAAAACATCCTCACTTCCTTGAGCCCATATGGGAAAGTTTCTCTGGAATAATTAACAAGAAGAAGCAGGGTCACAGGAATGTGTAGCATCCACTCTTACAAAATCCAGCCAAGGTGCTTCCAGTGTATGAAGTTTTGCAGTTTTTGTGTCATCAGAGTCATTAGCCTTTCCCTGATGATATCTGGGCTTTGTGATATGCTCCCAACACCTTCTCCATTTAAGTCTCTGATTTGCCTGGAAGTGAATGTGGCTAAAGGGAGGAAAGGGGTCCAGTTGTTTCAACACCATTTCTTGACACAGATGACTGAATACTATGCCTTTGTTTTATAAAAGTTACATATTTTTACAGATTCAGGACATTTTCTAAACCAACCTGCCAATTTTCTTTTACACCCACCTGCCATTTCTAGGTAGTGGGATAGCTAGTTAACATTAAAAATTTTTCAAAAATAAACATTTTACCTGTCATGAAAGATTAATAACTATATATAAAATAATGGGAGTTCCCGTCGTGGCGCAGTGGTTAACGAATCCGACTAGGAACCATGAGGTTGCGGGTTCGGTCCCTGCCCTTGCTCAGTGGGTTAAGGGTCCGGCGTTGCCGTGAGCTGTGGTGTAGGTCGCAGACGCGGCTCGGATCCCTCGTTGCTGTGGGTCTGGCATAGGCCAGTGGCTACAGTTCCGATTCGACCCCTAGTCTGGGAACCTCCATATGCCGCGGGAGCGGCCCAAGAAATGGCAAAAAAAAGACAAAAAAATAAAAAAAATAAAAAAATAATAAAATAATGAACAAGGACCTACTGTGTAGCACTGGGAACTCTACTCAATATTCTGTAGTAATCTATATGGGAAAATAATGAAAAAGAATGGCGATATATATATATATCTGACTCACTTTGCTATACATCCGAAAATAATACAAAAAAAAGAATAATAATATGTTGTTAGAAATATGTAGTAAAAATAATAATACGTAGTTAGAAAAAGTAACATGATTAGTGCTTTGACACCAGTAAGCCTAGTGCAAATCGCAAAAACCCATGGAGGGGGCCCCTGACTGCGGCTGAGGCTGGGTGGGGCTCATGGGGGTGTGGGTAGGACAGCCTCCAGACGGGGACACTCCCTACCACAGCACTTTGTCAGCAGCAAAAAGTCACCTCCTCTGGGCAGGGCCCAGACCATCAGCTGGCCACGCCTGCGCGAGGGCCAGGCGGAAATGGGCCTTCACGTAATGGCAGTGGACGGTGACTTCACACCTCCCACCAGGAAGCAGATGGCTCAGTCGGCAGCCCTGCAGGTGGAGCCGGCTGATCAGGAAGACACAGGCTTTGGAGTCCCACCAAGAAATCTCAGTCCCTGTCCCTGAGTGTGAGGGAGGTGAGTCAAAGATCCACCTGGCTCAGAAATGGCCACAAGCAACACGATCAGAGGCTCTGCTTTGTGGTATCGGCGGCGGGTGTTGGTGGGGCGGGGAGTGGTACCGTCATCATCTACAGCGTCTTCCCCCATTAGAACGTCAACGCTGACTTATTTTTTCCCATGTTCACAGTGCCTGAAGGTTCTCCAGTAGCTGTTTGTGGGATGGCTGAATGAGGTGCCTGTTACCTCAAGGACTTCCAATTCCACTGATATTTTCTTTTTTTGTCTTTTTTTTGGTCTTTTTTTGCTATTTCTTGGGCTGCTCCCTCGGCATATGGAGGTTCCCAGACTAGGGGTCGAATCGGAGCCGTAGCCACCAGCCTACGCCAGAGCCACAGCAACGCGGGATCCGAGCCGCATCTGCAACCTACACTACAGCTCACGGCAACGCTGGATCGTTAACCCACTGAGCAAGGGCAGGGACCGAACCCGCAACCTCATGGTTCCTAGTCGGATTTGTTAACCACTGCGCCACGATGGGAACTCCTCCACTGATATTTTCACTTTATTATTATTATTTTTTAGGGCCACACCTGCAGCATATGGAAGTTTCCAGGCTAGAGGTCAAATCAGAGTTGCACCTGCCAGCCTATACCACAGCCACAGCAACGAGGGATCTGGGTCACATCTGCATCCTAAGCCACAGCTCATGGCAATGCTGGATCCTTAGTTAACCCACTGAGTGAGGCCAGGGATTAAACTCAAATCCTCATGGATCCTAATCTGGTTCAAAACCCACTGAGCCATAATGGGAACTCTGGATATTTTCACTTTAAAGTGGCAGATGGTTGGGGAAACAAATTATCGGGATCATGGCCCTCAGCCACCTTCAATAATCTTTTTGATCTTGTTCCAACTCATTAAATTGCTGTGCATCCAGCTTGAATTACACAGCAAGATGGAGCCAAGAGAAGCAGAAACTAATTTTAACACTTATCTCTTTTTAAACTGGGAACTGCCACACAGAACTATTTCTTAGCTCGGGCAGATAATCTGTACGTATTTGGTTTCTTTCTTTAGATGGTCTCTGCTCTTAAAGATTGTCAATTGTGAAAACAGGAAGCAGAGAACAAGATGCTTTGCAAGTGATTAAAAGATGATGGATCCAATCTCAGTCAAAGATTGGATGCCTACTGTGTACAAGGTAGCTTGCTAGGTGATAGGGACACCGAGGTACACAAGCCTGTGCCCTTGAGGATATACACCCCTGAGCTAACATTTATCAATCACTTACTGTATGCCAAGCATTTTACATACTCATTTAATCCTGACAATGACCTGCGAAGTAAGTTCAAAGAGATAAATAAATTACCCAAGATTATACCACTAGGAGACAGACAGGCTGGTATTTGAACTTAGGCAGCCTGGCTCCAGACGGTGTTCATGTGTTTTTTCTCTTGAGCAAACACCAGACAGTGACAGAGCAATGTTATCAGTGCCACCACTGATCAATGTAGATAAGTACAAAAAAACTGCATAAAAGCCACGCCAAACCCAAGCTTGGGGAGGCTCCAGAAAGGTTTACAGAAGTTAGCCCAGAGGAGTGGGAAGGAGAGGGTGGGGTCCTAGGCGGAGGGAACATGGTGCACAAAGATCTGGATAGAGAGAAAATGTCGTGCATTTAGAACAGAGCCACCGTGGAGGAGAGGAGGTGACAGAGAAGCTGGGGAGTG
Source organism: Phacochoerus africanus (assembly GCF_016906955.1). Lineage (NCBI taxonomy): Eukaryota > Metazoa > Chordata > Mammalia > Artiodactyla > Suidae > Phacochoerus > Phacochoerus africanus. Next base: position 33,087,610 of record NC_062552.1, on the reverse strand, counting down.
AAGCACTGAAGGGAGGGAAGAAGGACGCAGCAGCCCCTCATTGCCTGCTTCTCTTCAGATGGGTGGAGGGGCATTTCTATCCCAGATGATAAGGAAGTGGGGCGGAGGCCGGGATGGGATGTGGGTGAATGAGATAAGGTACCACGTGCCCAGCAGCCAGCTGCCTCGGACGTTGGTGTCCTTTTGACTCCTCTCTTTCTCTGACAGCAGCAGCCAGCAAGCCCTTGGGGAAATGATGCAGAAAGAATATATTTTCCTTCAAAAACAAAGACAGGCATGTCTAGTGTCGATGCTATAAAACTCTCTGGAACTAGGGGTCCTGCAATGTTGGTACCAAGACAATGATTCCAGCCTCCATTGTAGCTGATGCTCGGTGAGACTTTGGAGATGTTACTTGTACAGCATATACAAGGATATAAGTCACCTAACATATAGTTGGGGCTCAATAAAATAACTCCTTTTTGACAAGGAAGGAGAGGAAGTCAAATGTGTCCTCCAAGGTGGAAGTGTCATATCTGAGGGCTCCATAGGCCTTGAGTCATTTTGTCCACGTCAGCCATTCTCAAAGGCTGTACGTGGCAAACCTGTGGGTCATTTCCAGTTGTCACATTGACCGGGGCTTTACTGATACTTAGCATGAAGGAGCCATCGTGCAGAGTGGGACTCTCAACAAAAACTGCTTCATTTCACAAACACACATCCCCCTGGACATTCATGTAGGTGGGAAAACCCATTTTCTTTTCCTTTTTTCTTTTTATGGCTGCACCTGCAGCATATGGAAATTCCCGGGCCAAGGGTCCATTGGAGCTGCAGCTGCTGGCCTACGCCATAGCTTATGACAATGCCAGATCCTTAACCCACTGAGCAAGGTCAGGGATCAAACCTGCATCCTCATGGATACTAGTCAGGTTCTTAACCTGCTGAGCCACAACGGGAACTCCTATGCCTGAGTCTTTAAAAAGACCTTTCATATTTGTACTTCCCCTTGAGATACCAAGGCACTTCTTTTGTAGGCATTAAACGTTAATTATTTCCTCAAGAAATGAGGCTTTGGTATTCTGCAAGATGGATGTCTCAAGATGGATGACCAGTGGTTATGAGCTGAGGATAAGCCCCCACCCTGTTGCCTCCTAAAGAATGTCAATGTCTGGAGATATTTGTGTCTGTCATAACTGGGAGAAGGGGTATGTGTGCTACTGCCGTCTTGTGAGTAGCAGTCAGGGATGCTGCTGAACATCCTACAATGCACAGGACACAGCAAAGAATTATCTGATCCAAGATGTCAACAGTGCCAAAGTGGAAAAATCCTGCTTCTGATCCTTAAAATACACTACTACTGGGGTACGGGAGTGGGGGGGACTACTAAGCCATCCCAGCAGCAGAGGGTTGGGAGAGAGAATCCTGCTACAAAATAGTGTGATACTGGGCTTGCCAGAGACCAACAGCTGGATGCAGCCCATTTCCAGCAAATGTTCTGTCTTGAAAAGTTGGGCTCTGGCAAAACAAACTGGGGAATGGTCCCTCAGGTCACACAGACTTTAAAAAGCTTTCTCATCAGTTTTATTTAATTAATTAATTTATTTATTTTTTGGTCTTCTAAGGGCTGCACCCCTGGTATATGGAGGTTCCAAGGCTAGGGGTTGAATTGCATCTGTAACCTATACTGCAGCTTGCGGCAATGCTGGATTCTTAACCCACCAAGCAAGGCCAGGGATCGAACCCCCGTTCTCATGGATATTAGTCAGGTTCTTAACCTGCTGAGCCACAATGGGAACTCCCAAAACTTTTTTTGAAAATGTCCTGATCACAAAAGAAATAGTGCAGTGTTTGAAAAAGAAAAAAAGGAAACCTACCAGAAATGGCACAAAAACTTCAGGCCTCTTGTAATCTCACTACCATGTACTATTACTTTTTTTTTTTTAAAGGACCACACCTGTGGCATATAGAAGTTCCCAGGCTAGTTATACATTCTACTCTATACAGTTTAATCATAAGATTTTAAACTCTTTCTCTTTCCTTTTTTTCTCCCTCCCTCCCTCCCTCTTTCCTTAGGGGTCAAACTGGAGCTGCAGCTAAGGTCTTGCCACAGCCACAGTAATGTGGGATCCGAACCACATCTGCAAGCTACACCACAGCTCCAGATCCTTAACCCACTGAGTGAGGCCAGGGATCGAACCTGCACCCTCACAGACACTGTCAGGTTTTTAACTTGTTGAGCCACAGAGGGAAATCCTGTACTATTTTTCTATCACTACAAGAAGGGTAGATAGATTGCCACTTACTTTTTCTCCTTTGCACACGTGTCCACGCCTAGCTGTTGGTATTCCCCTGTACAGGCGGCCACCTTATTCAATAAAGTCCTTGTTGACGAAGTTATGAGCTACTTCCAATGTTCCGTCATTACCAAGAACATGATACCAAATAATCTTTTGCTTTTTCATCTGTGCACTTGTGAGGCCTCTAAGTTCTGAGAAGTATAAATGCTAAGTTCAAAGGGTATGCATATTAAAACATATCTTAATTATAAGTAAGTCTTCACTACTTTCATATTCATTAGCCAAGTCCTATAGCTACCAGGCTGTATTAAGAAGTCGTCACATGAAATCCTTCATTAATAAACAGACTACTTATAAAATCAGCCCTCCTTGTTTAGTAAGTATCTGAACCCAGAATGTCTATCCTACCCCTTTTTCAGTCTCAAATTGATTCTCTGTAAGCATAGGACAAATGACACAAATATATAGCAGATTAACTGCAATAACTGCAAATCTTGCAAATGATAGTGGATTTAATGACCTTGACAAATAATGCTAGAGAACCTCAAATCTCAAGCAAAGCCACTGAGAAACGTGAATCTGGCAAACACTGACAACAAAGGGAGAGGTGGTAAGATGATCAGATCGCTTACAAGAAAGAACAATGTGAAAATCGAGAAATTGAGGTGCATAGGAAGATGTCAAATTTTTTTTGCAAAAATTCCCTTTATGATTACTCTGCAAAAATCAAATGGGAAGGATACTGTAGGATACTAAACATGGTTTCACTTGAAAAATAAACACTTGTTTCTTTGTTCATTATAAGACTACATTTGAAATTACTAGCTTTTATAATTTTTAGTTTCCACATTGAAAGTGTTCCCCCTCCACTGCCATTAGACTTCCTCTCTCCCCTAATCCCAATGAAATTTTAGTCCCCTTTTTTTTCCTTTGGCCACCCTGCAGCATATGGAGTTCCCAGGCCAGGGATCAGATCTAAGCTAGTTTCGACCTATGCAGCAGCGATGCCCGATCCTTAACTCACTGTGCTGGGATGGAACCTGGGTCCTGGTGCTGCAGAGATGCTGCTGATCCTGTTGTGCCATAGCAACAACTCCTTGGTCCCCACTTCAAGTGGGTTCACTTAAGGTGACCTTTTTTCTGGTGTCCACTTGCTCCTTGAGCTAAGCAGGCCCACTGCTCTTAGAAGCCTAGGAGGAAGTCTGCGTCCCACTGCTGATTCTGGAATGGAAGGCAAAGTATTTCCTACTACTGCCTGATCCTTACAAGGCTGATGCATCACATGGGACAATTGGGTCCCTTTTCTCTTACCCCCTTAAGAAGTCACTGAGGAGGGATCAAAGAAGGCTGTGCTTGGTTTGCCTTCCACCCCGGCCTTCATTCCCAGCTGCCAGCCAGGGACCAGACCCCAGCCGCACACTCCTGATACCCTGGCCGGCGGGGCCTCACAACCCACCCTGGGATACCTGTCAGCATTCCTGGACCAGCGGGAGAGGATGCACACCAACAAGGGCCCTGAAAACAGCTGGGAGATCTGTGGCTCGTCAATCTTGTGATGCAATGTGGTCATTCTGAAACATACTGTCAAGGGCCGTATAGCAAGAGTCATCAAATATATCTGCTCCAAAGTCTATAAACAATATACACATTCAACCTTCTCCCTACAATTTTAAAATAAAGTATACAACTTTCTACAGATAGTCTCAGACTGTCAAAGCTGAAAAGAACCCAAACATGTTTAAACAAATTTCATTTTTCAGATGAGGAAATTGAAACCCTAGGCCGGGGGTCAGCAAACTTTTTTCTGTACAAGCTCAGAGAGTATAGTTTAAGCTTGGAGGCCATAGGGTCTCTGTTGTAACCATTCAAGTCTGTTATAGCACAAAAGCAGCCACAGACAACACATAAACAAATGTGTGGTTGTGTTCTGATAAAACTTTATTTATGGACACTGAAATCTGAATTGTACATTACTCTTCACATGCTACAAAAACACTGTGCTTGATTTCAGCCACTTAAAAATGTGGAAACCACTTTTAGTGGGCTACACAAACAGGTGGCTAGCTGGATTTGGTTCCTGGGCCACAGAGTATGCTGACCCCTGTCTTAGGCCACTCTGATACCCAAGTGTAGAAACACCAGAGCCTATACTGTCATACCTTTTTTATTTGCTCCTTGCTCTTCTGCCTGTCCACATCAAAGACTCTGATCTGCTTCACCACAAAGTGTACTATTAAGGAGCTCTATAAATGTTTTGCACATTTTAGGAGCAATAGTAAGATCTATCAGAAACGTATGCCAGGCCACAGTTGAAAGATATATAATTTTATACAATATTATGATATATAATGCTATGTTGTGCATTACATAAAAACAACCAAGAGAAAACAGAATAAACTTGAGAAACTCACTAAATTTGAAAAATAGGTTTTATTTTAACCAGTGGTATTGTATGACATCCTATATGGCATAACTGATTACAGCCAAGATCATGAATACAAATAAAATAGCATATTCCCTCATTCTCTCTTTTGCTTTCTGTTCAGAGAAATCAGGAGATGGAGCATTATGCTCGGAAACCAAGGAGCTCTGGCGCAGGCTCCAGCTGAGTCCGGACTCCTGGAGCATTCAGCCTCTTAGCATGGATACGGTCCCCTGTGCAAAGACCTTTATGAAAAAATATTCAGAGTGGTATTTCTGTAGGAAATCACACTAGCATTTACAGCAGAACATGGCTGATAAAATTCATCTTGCTGTGTGGACTGTGAAGATCTGAAGTGCATACAGAGGAGATGAGGCCTTTGCATTCACTTTCCTTTAACGAGGGGGCAAATGCCAGGTGAGGCGCGATGGCCACTGGCTGCCTCCTTCCTTCTCGCTCCAGTTGACTTGGGGGTTCTACCCTGTCCTTCTGGAGTTCATGTATCACTGCACTGTGACAGAAATGGAGACACCTTGGCCCAAACACAAGATTCTGTCACCTGGTCAACACTGGAAATGGCTCTGCACTTCCTTCTTTCACAAAAGGTTTAAATACATGGGCCCTTATGTAGCACAAGATGCCTGAAATTCAGAAAATTATGAAAACAACTCTTCTCCACCCCTGAGGATATTTCATCTTTATAAAGTTGAAAATACAAAATATTAAAATAATTTTCCCTCTCTCCCCATCAAAAGGAATCACATTCTCAAAGGATTCCTGCAATATACAAAATTCTGAAACAAAATTTATTTCTCCTCAAACCAAGACCAAGAAGTCAATGTTAAGCTGCCAAGAAGACCCTTTTTCCAAAGGAGGGTGGAAAAGACACCTCATTACTTTTTTAAAAAATAACCATATTTAGACAAAGACAGGAAAAGGAGTTTCTGGCCTCATGAGCTTTTATTTTTCACGTTGATTTTCAGAATTTCTTAGCATTGGTTAATGGGAGTGAAGAGAACAACCTGTTTTCCAAAGTCCAAGATATTCCTGGGACAAGCCCTGATCTTTCCTGGTTGATGGCTCCCTCAAAGTCATTTGTTGAAAACCAGATGGCAAGAATGAAAATGCTATACATCCACCTGTTCTGTTTCTTCATAGTTTTCACATCAAAAGCACCTGGAGTATCAATTGTGTTCAACACAAAATAGCACTGGGGGCTGAAGAGAGGATGACATCACCTGCCCACAGCATCAGCTGAGGTGACACGTGTTCTGAACTACCCACAAAGTCTTCACTGGCAAATTGCCTGGCACCAAGGCCTCCCAAAGAGAACAGGACAAGCAGCAGTGCATGCTCAAAGCAAGACGTGCAAAACACATCACTCTGCTAGGAATAAAGAGCACACGGGAAGTACACGGACAGCAAGAACCAGCTTCTCACTACCCAGAACGGTACTTAAGAAACCTCTGCACTGAAGGTGGGGAAAGCAGAGCATGGCAACGACACCTGGTGGGGAGGTGGGGGAGGAGAGGGAAGCACACACACGCATGCTCACACATGCACACACGGTGCCTCTGAAGGCTCCCTTGTTACTTCGGGTTCACAACTGGCTGTCTGACAATCTGACTACTTGCCTGGCTCAGAACTTCATCCGTGGCACTCTTAACTACACGTTCTTCTCTCCTTTTAAGGCACAAACACATTTATAGTTTTAGGTACACCTGCTGAGTTCTGAGAATCATGCTAAGCAAGTTAGTCATAAATGAGCGCAGAGAAGCCAGGTGGTCCTTTTGGCTGATGTTTTGAAGGGACGGCTTCAGATGTGAAACGAACAGACGGTGCGAGCCTTCTCTCTGTGCCTCTGCGGGGTGTGGTCAAGCCAAACCCCTACCAACAAGGGTGGCCGCAGGAGAGGCCAAAATGGCAAAAGCATGACTGGGGGCTGGGATGTTTAACATTTTTCACTTTGCTTTTAAGAAGCCCTAACAAGATGGCAGCTCCTGCTGCCCAGCTGACTTTCACAAAGAACAAGCAGAGACTGCCACGGAGCAGGGGTCACTCCACGTAAAGTCACTGTGATCATAGTTAGCTCATAATCTCTTACCCTCCCACAAAGTCAGACAGACAGACAGACACACACACATGGGCACGCACACCCCCCCCTTCCACCACGGAGGAAATCTTTGCAACAAGAGGCACTTGAATGATATTCGGAGAGTTCCCATGAAAAGGCCTTCCCCTCACAGTGAAGTGGGATCAGCAGAACAGAAACCGGATTCTCAAGACTCCATCTCTTCTTGGTCGAGGGGTGGCGGCACAAAGCTGATGACTTCATCGTAGGTCAGGCCTAGAAATCAGGAAGGAAAAGGAGGACATGAAAGTTCGGACTATTCATTTTGTTGGCAAGCACCCTAACTTCTAAGCTCAAGATCCTTCCTCCCTGTCCAGACTAGTGGTTCCATGGGCCATTTCAAATAACTGCCTCACCGCTTGTGTGTGATATCCTGATGGAACATGTGATTCCACAGAAGTTCAAGGATACATACAAGAGAAGCATGCTTTATTGCTTCTTTAACCATCCAGTGCCTCCTCTTTAAAACTCTCTGAAGATGCTTGAGAATAACATAGTGATCCCATTTGCTGTAGCAACAGATAGTCCTGGCTTTTGAAATTTCACTGGAGTTTTCTGAATGTGTGTTTTATGGAGAGACTATGAAACTGAGCACAGGAGACCCGGGTTCTATTTCTGGCTGTGTCCCTAATTAGATCTAAGGTAACAGTTAAGATGTTAACTTTCTTCACCCAAGTTCTATCAATTATAAAACTGTAAATGCACCCTATCCCCTACTTAGCTGGGAAAGATGGTATAAATGCAAAAATTCTGAGAACCTCAAAGCTCTATGCAGACGTGAGGGGCTGTGCACAAAATCAGACCAGACAGAAGCATCTCAAAGGTCCAGAGTGTCATCATCTACAACAGACAGTTTCCATCAGAGGAACGTACTCATTCTACATTAGAGACCTAACGACAAGGTTTAACGAGTTGGATTTAACCAGGAGTCCACACCTCCACCCCCCACCCCCCTGCCCTCCCCCACTGACAGCTTTTGGTTTGTGGTTCACCTGGCAAAGATTTTTAAAGCTACGTGTTCATCATGCTCAGACTTACTTTTCCATTCATCTATAAGGAGGTCCCTGCTTTCAAAAGACTGATCGTAAGGATCAGCCACTGGTTCATCATCAGGATCATGGTACTGAGCAAAGTAGGCATGTGCAAGGGCTTGGGCTGCCGTAATTCTCTTATCTGAGTCCAAAACAAGCATCTTCTCCAGCAAGTCAACAGCTATCAGTGATGCAGATTGGAAGGAAAAAAGAGTTTTTAACACACTGCCAAAAATGTATGCTTTATTAAGCAAAACACAGTTTTGACCTTTTACACCAAAACAAAGAATTCTCCTTCAATTCTGGGATGTTATTCCTTTCCTCTTTTATTTATTTATTTATTTATTTTTTTGGTCTTTTTAGGGACACACCTGCAACACATGGAAGTTCCCAGGCTAGGAGTTGAATGGGAGCTGTAGCTGTCAGCCTAGGCCACAGCCACAGCAACGAGGGATCTGAGCTGGGTCTACAACCTACACCACGGCTCATGGCAACACTGGATCCTTAACCCACTGAGCAAGGCCAGGGATGGAACCTCGAACCTCGTGGATACTAGTCGGGTCCATTATCACTGAGCCACAATGAGAACTCCCCTTTCCTCTTTTATGTTTGTTTGTTTTTGTCTTTTTTGTCTTTTCTAGGGCTGCACCCGCAGCACATAGAGGTTCCCAGGCTAGGGGTCTAATCGGAGCTGTAGCCACTGGCCTACACCAGAGCCACGGCAACTCGGGATCTGAGCCGTGTCTGTGACTTATACCACAGCTCATCGCAATGCCCGATCCTTAACACACTGAGCAAGGCCAGGGATTGAACCCGTAACCTCATGGTTCCTAGTTGGATTCGTTAACCACTGAGCCATGACAAGAACTCCCCCTTTCCTCTTTTAAATATATGTGTGCATGTGCATGGATGGATGTTGTATTTTTTCTTTCTTTTCTTTTTTGGCTGCCCTGCAGCATGAGGAGTTCCTGGGCCAGGGATTGAATCTGAGCCAGAGTTGTGACCTATGCCACAGCTGCAGCAATGCTGGATCCCTAACCCACTGAGCCAGCCCAGGGATCACACCCATGTCCTCAGTGTGGCAGAGGCACCATCAATCCCATTGCATCACAGTGGGAACTCCGGATTTTATATTTTTTAAGAATACATTACTAGGAGTTCCTGTTGTAGTACATTGGAAATGAATCCAACTAGGAGCCATGAGGTTGCGGGTTCGATCCCTGGCCTTGTTCAGTGGGTTAAGGATCCGGCGTTTCTGTGAGCTGTGTGTAGGTTGCAGATGTGGCTCAGATCCTGCGTTGCTGTGGCTGTGGTGTAGGCCAGTGGCTATAGCTCCAATTGGACCCCTAGCATGGGTACCTCCATATGCTGAGCGTGTGGCCCTAAACAAACAAAAAAAAAGAATACATTACTAAAGAAGAATTTAAAAAAACAACAGATTATGTATGAGCAAACGTTTGTGGAATGTCAGTGTCGAACTGCTCCCACTGCCGTCAAACTATCAGAATGACAGTCTGTAACTGAAGTAATCCACAAGAGGTGAGTGGGGCTAGTATCACACTTTTTTGTCCCCTTTCACTGTTTATTTACTAACCTAAGGCAAATGAATATACATCAAATGGACTGCCAAATAATGAACAAACTGAGGATTTTATGTGGGTGTGTGGGTGAGACGTGGTATTTGGATAAAAGAAAATTTTGTTTTTAAAATTTTCACTATGAAAAATTTCAGTATACAAAATAATAGGACAGCCAGTACTCATATGCTCACACCCATATCCAACAATTATCCTTCTATATTTATCTATGTACACACATATTTTTTGCTGAACCATTTTAAAATAAAATTACAGACATGACATTCTACTTCTAAATATTTCAGCATACAGTTTCCTGTATAATCATAAAACTGTTATTATATCTGACAAATATATAATTCTCAAGTATCATCTAAAATCCAGTTCATGTTAAAGTTTCTCCAATTATCCCAAAGTTGTTTTTTATACCTAGTCTGTTCAAACCAGGATCCAATTAAGGGCCACGGATCACATCTGAGTGAGTTTCCTTAGTCCCTCTTAATTCTGGAACAATCCCTATTTTTCCCAGTTTTGACCTAAAAGACCCCACCCCATCTCACCCGTTTTCTTGTGCTATCATGTACTTACACCTTGTTTTTCTCTATCCCTTCTATTTCCTAAAAACCATGTTAGATCTAAAAATTTGCTAAGAATTGCTTACACGCTTTTGGCAAGAGTACTTCATGGGTGATGCTGTCTACTTGATGGCACATTAAGGTCATCCGTCCCATTAAAAATTAAATTTGATCACTAAGTTAAGAGATTTATTTTTTGCCCCAAGCAAGTAAATTGTGTGTAGGCAGCACCATGTGAATATTTTTTTCTTTCACTCACAGCTTTTAGCATCCACTGATTTTCCTTCCAAGCAACTATTTCATAAGGGGTTATACAATGGTGGACTTTTTCTAATTTTGTTTTACAAATGAGGATGTTTTGAGTTTCAGAAAGGTGGCACTTGGGAGGATAAATACTGACATAACCACAGTTGTCACTTTGGTGGAACAAAGGCATATGAGGAAAGGGGCAGGGACGGGCTATAAAGGGGATGGACCATTTCCTGAAGAGGTCTACACTGTGTACACTGGACGCTGTAAAGACCCCTGTCCTGCAGCCTGAATTCCAGGGTAGTCTAAAGGAGAAGTGTGGGTTTCAGAGGAAAACAGAAGCAAAGTGAATATTTATGTGTCACATTCATAGGTTTACACGTTTAAGCACTGGGAAAACTGCCTAGATATATATTCTTCTCACAAAAAAATAACTTATCAGGTGTTGTTTGGATCTTATGATGAGTCTTTGCCACCCAGGATGAAAAGTAACACATCATTATAACCAATACCTTGATAAGAAATAAGATCAAGGTTAAGAAAGATTCCTCTAAGATCTCGACAGATACAAATACACACCTTACATCAAAGGGCAATTTAAGTTCTGTTTCATGTTTTGAGAATAATGCTGAAACATGAAGTCAGTACAGACAGAAGAGAGTGGTCAGTGTTTACACTGTTGGTGCATTCCTACTCGGTTAACACGCTGGGCACAATTAAGTTCCTGGTCAGTAACATGCTCTGCCTGCAAGAAGAGACTATGACATCACTATTTGGCAGTGGGCTGACAGGTCTGTTCAAATTTGAGAAATGCAGTGCTGAGCAAGGGGTAGCCCACAGCCTCCCTCAATTTGCTCACACCTGTACTGCTGAGTGGTATCCAGTTCTCTTGAATGCTTCAGTGTCACAATTCCAGAAGAGGGGGACACACCTATAAGATTGGATGTGACCTAAATAAGCTTCGGGGACACACACATATCCCCTCTTCCCCCAAAAAATGAATTAAAAAATCTCAGTTGGCCATCAGGAAGTCAAGTGGTGAGCACTGCCATGTCTAACACATGAGCTGATGTGAAGAAAAAAATTCATAACAGAATGAAGCTACCAGGACACAGCATAATTTCCAACATCCTACCATACTTATGACTTAAAGGATCTCACAGATCCATGAACTAGATAACACGGTACAAATAAATCATACAAAGCCAGTGAGAGCACACCAGGGCAGAGGCAAACCCAACCAACCCTGGTAGAATTCTGTACACCCCTAATGAGTCTGCGGATTTCTTCTTCTTTTTTGGCTGTGCCTGTGGCATATGGAAGTTCCTGGGCCAGGGAGCGAACCTGAGCTGCTGCAGTGACAACACTGGATCCTTAACCTGCTGAGCCACCAGGCGCTCCCTGTGGATTTATTTATTCCTAGACACGAGAGTGCCCCAGCTGAGACCTGGCAGACTTGCCACCTCCAAGGTCAACATGGACACATCTCTAACTGCTGAACACTTCAAAGAGCACAAGCATCTCCGCCACTGTAAGAATTATCACAGTAACACTAAGCCACTCTCAAGCAACCACCATGGATGAAGTACTTAAAAAAGTAAAACCACTCAGCCTTCACTCCAACTTCTGAAGAGGCTGTCATGGCTGTCAGCTCTCAGAAGGATAAAACTAAGCCTGAGGCACAGCTGCTGGGACCTTTAAGCAGAGGGGTGACCCAAACTAAGATTTATAAATAGTGCTAAGATACAATCTTCAGAAAAGGATGAGGGTTGACTGTACTATTATCACAGCATTGCCCCACTCCCATCAGAGGGAGATCTTAGTCTGATTTTTGTGTGTCTGCCATTAAACAGCACTGTCTACTGGCTTCCGCTAGAGTCAGGAATTAAGGCCTCAGCAATATCACTCTGTGGGACCAAAAGAAGTATACATCAGCCCCCAGTTTTAAGGAATAAAGCAACTCCTCTTTTCAGCCAAGGCAGTACACGTCCTGCAGCTGCCACTGTCCTGCCCCTTTGCCAAAGATCCTGGAAGTGATGGTGGCAGGAATGCTATGGAGACATTCCTTACAGTCTTGGGTGGCAAACTACCTCCACAAGGAAGAGAGACTGGTTAAGTCTCTGAAGGGCAAAAGGAGAAGAGGACAAGGGAAGCAGGACCTAAAGCACTGGGAAGCTGTGGGCAGAGCAGGGACTGCAGGGAGCTCCTGGGCGGGTCTGCCAAACACCCTTGTGTTTCTGTTGTTTATATCCTCAGTGTGGACACCATAAAATGATGACAGCAGTGAAGGAGCCGCAGGCTTTCCTCCGTACCCTTTTCTGTCTGTGTCCCTCAACCTTTTCTCCTGACATTTTCATGACTTTCTCTTTTGTCACTGAACCAGCCTATTTCCCCATCAAATTCTGTGATCATATAAACACATAAGCATGGCGTGAGATTAAAAAAAAAAAAAAAACGAAACCTGACAATACAAACATGGATAACAGATGGCATTATTTACCACCTACCAGGTTTAATTAATGGTACTATATGTGGTCAAAAGGAAACCCTCTTCTTCAAATCCCTAGTTTATGTCATAACCAATATCCATGAGATGAGGATGTAGTCAACTTACCCAAGGGATTGGCACCAATAAATACATTTGCAAAGTTCATCTTCGGCATCTGGGTCAAAGACTGAATGTAGTTTCTTGCCTGCAAAACAGAGGTTTTCGAAATGGCTTTGTTCAGTATTGTTACCACTCTCAGAGTCCTGGTCCTGTCAAGTGTTAACTGACAAAGCCCTCGGTGTTGAGGAATGTGTCTGCTAATCATTAAAGACTTTCGGAGTTACCCATTGTGGCTCAGTGGAAGCAAACCTGACTAGTATCCAGGAAGATACAGGTTCGATCCCTAGACTCACTCACTGGGTCAAGGATCTGGTGTTGCCATGAGCTGTGGTGTAGGTTGTAGACTCGGCTCGGATCCTGCATTGCTGTGGCTCTGGCATAGGCTGGCAGCTACAGCTCTGATTTGACCCCTAGCCTGGGAACCTCCATATGCCGCGAGAGCGGCCCTAGAAAAGGCAAAAACAAACGAAAAAAACTTCTCTGAATCTATCTCTCTAAAAATTCCTGTTTTTTTTTTTTTTTTTTCTCTTCCAGCCACACTCACGGCCTATGGAAGTTCCCAGGCCAGGGATCAAATCTGAACTGTATTTGTGACCTACGCCACAGCTGCAGAAATGCTGGATCCTTAACCAACTGTGCCAGGCTGGGGATTGAACTGGCAACACCACAGAGACAAGCCAGATCATTAACCACTGCGCCACAATGGAACTCCTAAAATTCCTGTTTTTAACACAGCTCAACAGTAAGGGTATGTATGTATATATATTTATGTACATACGTATACACACACACACATAAGGTTAGAAAAAGCTCTAGCTGCTAAAATAACTTCACCTTCTTTTAAAAATTTATATATAATTTAAATTGACACAGCTGATTTATAATATTAGTTTCAGGTATAACAGTGATTCATTATTTGTACAGATTAAATTCCATTTAGAGTTATTTTTAAAATATTGGCTACATTTCCTGTGCTGTATAAACTATCCTTGTAGTTTATACATGGTAGCTTGTAGCTCTTATTAGCTTCACCTCCTTAGTCACTGCATGCAGAGGGAGCAGGGGAGGCCCACTTTGAAAATCAGCTGAGAATCTTTCTGATTTGAAAAGAAAGCTTTAGGAGTTGAGTATCGACATGCCTGTAATCCCTTCCTACTTGAGGGTGCAGACAAGAGACATAAGTGGTAAGAGAGACCCGTCTCATTCACAGAACAGCCTTCCCTCTAACAAGATAAATAAAGACTACTTGCATATAGCTGAAGTAGAAACAAAGCTGCTAAGAAGGGCCTCTGTGTTGCCAACATGATCCCCCATATGATTAAGGGCACTGTAGAAAGAAGTGCCCAATCATCTCTGATGATAAAACTAGAGTAAAGATTAAATAGCTAAGCACTGTTTTTTCTTTTTTTGCTTTTTTTTTTGTTGTTGTTTGTCTTTTTGCCATTTCTAGGGCTGCTCCTGAGGCATATGGAGGTTCCCAGGCAAGGGGTCTAATCAGAGCTGTAGCCGCCGGCCTACACCAGAGGCCACAGCAATATGGGATCTGAGCCGCGTCTGCAACCTACACCACAGCTCACTGCAACGCCGGATCTTTAACCCACTGAGCAAGGTCAGGGATTGAACCTGCAACCTCATGGTTCCTAGTCGGATTCGTTAACCACTGAGCCACAAAGGGAATTCAGCACCGTTTGTTTTTTTGTTTGTTTTTTTAAAAGCACTTAACCCTAACTGTTCATATTTATTTTATATTATTTGTATATTTTCTTTTAAATATAGTACTTATTAGCATTAGATATTTTGTTTATCTATTTACTTTCGGCTGTGCCATTGACATGCATAAGTTACTGGGTCAGGGATTGAACCTGCACCACAGGAGCAACCCGAGCTGCTGCAGTGACCTCGCTGGATCCTTAACACAGTGCACCACAAGGGAACTCCAAGATTTTTTGTTTCCTGTTTTTGTTTTTAATAATGAACTCTTCTTTTGGTCATTAAAAAAAATGAATGAACAGGAAAGCATACTAATGGCCTTCAGTTAATACACCTCCAGCTGAAAACCTTAGATGGCAGCGTACCCTAACTGCAGGCACAGAACCTTAGGAAAACACAAACCTCCTGAGCACTAAATTCACAAAACCCCAATATAAAAGTAACAGCATTTTCCATGTACCAGCCTATAAATTATATTCTCAATCCATAAGGACTGGATGACATTTTATCCCAAATGTCAACATCGGGCGATAGAATATAGGCAGTTACTGCCTTAGTAGCCCTCAAGGCACATGCAAGCATTCGGTGACATTAAAACTGTGCTGGTTATCCAGTGGCAATAAAGTGAGAAAGTGGCCTTCTCAATGAGATATCCTCGGATAGTCTATTTGCTCTCACCTCATGGCTTGGCATCCTGTTAATGAGATAAGCTGGGGGAGTCCCCGTCAGACGCATAATCTGCTGAAGCTGGTTAATATCTTAGATGCCGAGTCAAGGGCATTGTTAAACATCCAGTGTGAAAAATAATTTTCAACTCAAGTTTTTAAAAAGGCCAAAAAGCCGCCCCCCAAAGATAAAACCTACTCCCACCCATTCCACCCACCCCAGGCCAGCGCCTGAGGCTGCGTGTTAAAGCATGCTTCCATGAATGGCATGAGGGTTAGTGGGCATAGAGCCAGTGATGGGCCATGTGGAAAAGAGAAACTTCCTTTGGTTTTAGCATCATCTTTGACATTCAATATTTAGGCTCCCTGGAAAGAGACTGCCCCTCGATCCAGGATGCCAGCCAGAGAACTGTTTTTAAGTACCAATGGCCAAAACCTGTTTGCTTGTAGGATAAATGGAGATGACTTTGAGATAGATGGAGAAAATTCTGACTTGACTTTGGACAAAATAAAATGTCCGAGATATACATTTAAGGTAGAGGTTAAATTTTTGTGGCACAGGTTCTGGTGATTCTCCAAAACACCACCCCTTTTAATCTAAGACCAGGGTGGCTGTGTGGGGTGATAAGCAACGCCAAGTTTCAAAGACATTAGTAGTGATACATGTAAAATACATGCCACAAACACACAATGGTCAGTGAAGGGGAGATGGGAATAAAGTTAGAAGCTAAGGCAAAGTTACAAGCTGCTGACAGTATTACAGCACGCCACACGATTTCCCCACAAGTCTCTTTAACAGGTGAACAGACTGACTTCACTCACGAACAGTGGGAAGGAAGCTGGTCAACACTATGCAAGCATCTGACAAAGGTAGAACTATGAGGTTTTCCAAAGGTACAAGCCCATAGGTAAGTTGTAATCTAAACTTCCCTCTTTCAACTGTCCCATCGATTTTTTTTTTTTTTTGCTTTTTTTAGGGCCACACCCTCGGCATATGGAGGCTCCCAGGCTAGGGGTCGAATCGGAGCTACAGCTGCCAGACACCAGAGCCTCAGCAAAGCCAGATCCAAGCCGAGTCTGTGACCTACACCACAGCTCATGGCAACACCAGATCCTTAACCCAGGGATCAAAACCAGGGATCAAACTTGCATCCTCATGGATCCTAGTTGGGCCCGTTAACTGCTGAGCCACCTAGGGAACTCCAAGCTGTCTCATCAATCTTAACATTACAAGAATGCTTAGTTTACCACATGTTCCTAGAGCAGGGTGATGGGATTTTTAAAATCCTCAACACAATTCAATAAAAACCTTTTCATATTCCCTAACATCCCTTCTCTGTGGCTTCCCTCAATAATCTTTCCACTTTAGCTCATCCTCTGAACTAAATTCCCTAGTGGTTAGATTACTACGAACACATGTTTAAAGCTGGCTATTAGCAAGGAGCTGGGGCTGTGTGTTCCACCCTGCATTTAATGCTCCCTGGCCTGAAGAAGGGGCCGGCATTCTCACAATCAAGTTTAGATTTACCTCTAAATAAATTACATAACAAACAGTATCTCAGGTGCCAAGAGAAAGAACAAAAGGAGGTCCCTGAGTAGTAGTAGAATACCAGCTGAGTTTAAAATGTTAAAATCCTACCACTTCTCTCTTCTTTCCTATAAGCAATAACTTGGCCTATACATTTTCTGGTTTTGTCTCCTTGAGTTAAATAGGTTTTATATTCCTCCCTTTTTGTTGGGAGGTTAGGAAGACTATATTTCCAAAGAAAAATGTGAGAGTGAGCCAGTGAAAGGGCTTTTGCTTTTTTCATATGACTTTTTTTGTCCTTTCACTGATGACTGTAGGTACCAGGTCACTGACCAGAACAACCCTCTCTCCTTAGCCAACCACCATGACCCATTTATCCCCCTTCTCAAGACACATGCTAACTTGTTCTCAGTCAGCCATCTATCACTGCACTCTCTTACTCAGGATGTCCTATCATTTAGGGACTGAATTTCTATCAACCAATAAGTAATGGCATCACTTCTTCATTACTTTTCAGGAATAACAAAAATAGCTATTGCTTTTCTCTGTTTATTACATTCCTTCACTAATATATATATATATGTGTATATATATATATATACATATATATATATATATGTATATATATATATATATATCTTTTTTTTTTCTCTTTCCTAGGGCCACATCTGCGGCATATGGAGATTCCCAGGCTAGGGGTCTAATCAGAGCTGTAGCCACCAGCCTACGCCAGAGCCACAGCAACGTGGGATCTGAGCCATGTCTGCGACTTATACCACAGCTCATGGCAACGCCCGATCCTTAACCCACTGAGCAAGGCCAGGGATCGAACCCGCAACCTCATGGTTCCTAGCTGGATTTGTTAACCACTGAGTGACGGGAATTCCTAATATTTTTAAATTATGAAAATCTATAAACAATTTTACTCACTGGGCTTTGTTATTTATACATCGTGTGTTCCACACATCATGTGCTTCTATTTTTCTCTTTTTCTTTTTTTTTTTTTTGGCCTTTTCTGGGGCCGCTCCCGTGGTACATGGAGGTTCCCAGGTCTAATCGGAGCTGTAGCTGCTGGCCTTCACCACAGCCACAGCAATGTGGGATTCGAGCTGCGCCTGCGACCTATACCACAGCAACACCGGATCCTTAACCCACTGAGCAAGGTCAGGGATCGAACCCACAACCTCACGATTCCTAGTCAGATCCGTTAACCACTGAGCCACGACGGGAACTCCACATCATGTGCTTCTAAGATAAACTGCTACTTTGGCAATATCACTAATATCAAATTAATCTTGTCTACCCTTTGCAATGTTTAAGTTACTTTTATGCACTTGCCATAACTATGTAGGAGAAAAATTTTTTTCTTATTCCTATACTCAATATGATAATTATTTAAGTTCCCTATTCTGATACTCAATTTTATTACGACCAATTCTATACTAAAGTTGTTGAAAAGTAGGATGTGTGGTATTTCACACAAAATAAAGACATTACATTATTAGGCCAGGTACTTAGTGTTGTTTTTCTTTAAAAAAAAAAAAAAAAGGATTAATGATGGCTATAAGCTATCATTTTACCCACGCTTTTTCTTTTAGATATTCCTGTGACTAACAGCACATATCTACAGGGCATATTGTTGAGGGTGGGTGACAAGACTGAGCAAGAGCTGCTAGTAGCTATCCCCAGACAGGGAATTAATTTGCTCTCTCAGTCTCATTAGCACTAGTCATTAAAAAACCAAGCTCCTTCTCGACCCCACTCCCTTGCCCCTGAGTCCTCTCTATTGGCCAATCTTTCTAAGCAAATGCATTTTAAACAAAAAGCACCCCCCTCTCCAAGCATCCTTCCATATCTTCTTTGATTGACTCCAGGACGGCTTCTGCATTTGATAAAGCAAAAGAAAACACTCCTTCAGTGTGTTTTCTTCAGACACTGTGGCTGATAACTCTGACAATGACTTTTATTTTTTTAATTTTTATTGTTTTGTCTTTTTAGGATCGTACCCGAAGCATATGGAGATTCCCAGGCTAGGGGTCGAATCAGAGCTGTAGCCGACGGCCTATGCCACAGCCACAGCATCGCCAGATACAAGCCACGTCTGTGACCTATACCACGGCTCATGGCAACACCGGATCCTTAATCCACTGAACAAGGCCAGGGATCAAACCTGCATCCTCATGGATACTAGTCAGATTTGTTTCCAATGAGCCGTGATGGGAACTCCTGACAATGACTTTTAAAACAGCGTGCAACCACATGAGATTAAAGTTTAGATCATGTTATCAGAACATCTGGGATCTATGCTCAGTTCTGTCAAGTGACTCAGTGCGTGACTTCAGCAAGGCTCAGCCTTTCTGTGCTTTTGCTTCCTTCTCTTAAATAAATGAATGAAACAAATTAAAAGCCTGCATCTGGTACTCAGCAGTCTTTCCAAATGGGCAAAAGGACCCCTTCGGTCAGAAATGCTGGGAGGAGAATCCAGGAAGGCACAGCTGGATCTTGGCTCCAAGGCTCTTTTCTCCTTTTATCCAACTGCCTGGCAGCAGACAGAAGGGAAAAGGGAGAGAGACTGAGCTTACATGATTTCTCTCATGTCTATGGCCCAAGAAAATGACCACCAGTAGGAAGTCAGAACCAAAGTAAGCCAGAGTCACATTCCCATGGCTTCTCCTTGCTTAGAAGGAAAACATTAGTGCCAAAGCTTTTTCTCAGGTTAGTCAAACTTGTAATTACAAAGGCAGGTGGTGGGAGGAAAGATTTACAACCTATTCCTGTGAATCTGAGGTTTTAGGAGCAGGGCTGTTACCTCCGACAGTCTGGAGACAGGGGAGAGAGGGACCCCTGTTGGGAATAGACCTCCTTACACAGGAGGTGTGAGCTCTCTATTCTAAAACAAAGCAAGTAACTTCCGTAAAAGGGCAAGTCAGTGCAGATGATGCACATTTCATTCTTTTGGTGATAAAACTAGACTAATACATGGCAAAGCTCATGCTCTAAGAATAAACACTAACCAAAAGATGAAAAGAGCCCTTGAGTATATGTAAAACTTTGAGGAAGAGAAAGTCATGACTGGAGAATAGAAATAACACATTTTTCATTAATCTCTTGGAATGAATTAGAATCTCAAATCTCATTTACTGGGTGGGATACAACCGCCCAATACAAGCTCCCATGATCTAGAATTATATACCCAGATAGTGAGAAAATGAAACACACTCATGCATGTGCACAGCCAGGTACATGTATGTACACACACACACCACACACACACACACACCCACCCCAGAAATCAGCACACAAAGGGCACATGTGCTTACAAACACACCCGGGTCAAAGTACAGACTGATGGAAGGCAAGTGGCAGAGGCTCCCCACAGGGCAGATAATCACAATCAAAGCATCAACTCACAGACTCTGAGGAGATTTTCTTCAAAAGCTCAGCCCCTGGGGTTCCAACGAGTCTTAAAATGAGCTTCAACTGATCAATATCTAATGGTGGACTATAAAGGAAAATGTTGGGACAAAATAAAAATGAAAACAAACAAACAAACAACAAATAAAACAAACAAAATAACCCAATAACAAAAATTTAAACCCCAAACCAAGCCAAAACGGTGAATTCACTTAGGTCAAGGCTTCTGCAGGACGGTCACTTCAAGTAGAACATGCTCCTCCTGTACAAAGACTCAAAACACTACCACACCCGTATCCAACTTATATTCCTTTTGTGCATCTGTCAACATCCCCTATCAGGAAAGTGAGGCGACTTTAGCTGGGTACTTAGCTGCCAAAGGTAGCAAGTGAAAACACAAAAGCTGCACTTAGTCCACATGCTCAGACCACACCTGTCTCCTTACCTTCCACCAAAGCATCAGTGGCCAGTCAAGCATAGAGTGGTGGTCAGCAAAGCCACAGAGGAGAAGTAGAGAGCAGAGGAGCGAGGGATGCACGAGCCTACCTGGGAATGTTCCCCTAAGGCTTGACCTATGGAGCTTGTAATATGACAGGGGCCTGACCACTGGAGCACGTCCTCCAGAAAACCTCTCTGCGCATACTGGCTGTGGAGGCAGAGAACTGGGTGACAGGTGGCCAGCAGAGGGCTCCACGTTAATGCAGTACGCAGAGGCTTCACCCTTCTCAATGCATCAATAAACCTCACACCCCACAAAAGCTCCAAATGAGAGGTCACAATGCCCAAACCTTTATTGTGGCAGCCAACTCTTCTACGTATACTCACTACGTGTGTGCATGTATTAACCAGAAGACAAAACCCTTCCATGTGTTATTGCTTTTAGCCTTGCCTAAAAAGCTAAAAGGAGAGAAAAAAAAATCTTATAAAAATAGCTTTCAATATTCCCTATGAAACTAACACAACACATAAATCAACTCTAATGAAAAAAAAATAATATTCCCTATGAAAATGTGAGCAGTTTATCCACAGTCTATACTGGCATGAGGGGAAAAGAGGGAGAGGATGACTGTCCTCTTCTGTCAGGCTTTTCTGCATGATTAGCGCATTCTTAACTTCAGGCCTCGGCTTAAACTTCCTCTCCTCAGAGAGGCTTCCCCCAACACTCTATACAAAGAAACTCTGCCCACCCCCTTCCCTGTTGCCCCCCAGCACAACCTTGAGAACAGCACTGTGCTCAGCACAATCTGTTACTGTGTTTGCCTCCTGTGTCTGTCACCTCTAGGATCTGCAGCTCTGTGAGAGGGGCTGCCCTACCCGTTCACCTGCTGCATGGTGGGTCCTCAAAATAGATGAGAAGGTACAGCAGGATGGAGAGGAGAGAGAATGGAAGAAAATATTCCTGTTTATGACTATACATACTAAAACAGTATAGTGTGACTTAAAACCAATGACCTCTGCGAGCCACAGATGCCTGAGTTACAGGAATTAGTTATGCAATAATATCTTGCCCTGTTCTCCCCTTCACCCACCCACCCCCCGATATGAAACTGGCCTAAATGCAAGAAAATTCTAGACAGGAGTTAGCAAAGCCTAACCTGTTGCCTGCTTTGAAAATAAAGCTGTGTTGGAATACAGCTGGGCCATGGGTTCACATACTGTCTATGGCTTCTTTCACCATACACAGCAGAACAGACTGGTTACAACAGAAACTGTATAAAATATTTACCATCTGGTCCTTCAAGAAAGGTTTGCAGAACCCCATCCTAGACCCAAACAACTTACATTCTATAGGAAACAAGGATAATTAAAAGCAAGTCCACTCACAGAAGTTATTTCTGAATTAAGAATGGAGAACTTTGTTATCTGCGAACGGCAAAAATCAATGTGTTCTTAATGTTAAAATTTCAGTATTTCTTCAAGGTGTTGTCAAGAAAACAATCTTTTTTTTTCTTTTTGGCTTTTTAGGGCCATACCTGCGGCATATGGAGGAGGTTCCCAGGCTAGGCGATGAATCAGAGCTGCAGCCACCAGCCTACGCCAGAGCCACAGCAATGCAGGATCCGAGCCGCATCTGCAACCTATACCACAGCTCATGGCAGCATCGGATCCTTAACTCACTGAGCGAGGCCAGGGATCAAACCCACAACCTCACAGTTCCTAGTCAGATTTGTTTCCACTGTGCCACAATGAGAACTCCCAGAAAACAATCTTAAAGCGTACATTAACAGAGACTGAGCAGGGAACAGGGACAGATAACATCAAATTAACTGTACTACAATAATCTTAGTACAGGATCATCTTTGCTTATTTAAAATGATTCAGTTTATGAAAATTTAGTTCCCTCACATTCTTAAGGAACAAATTTAACTTGGTAGCTATCCCACAAAATAAAGTATATCACATAACGTGAAAAAAAATGGACTACTTAAATTCTCAAACAGGTAGTTTTACAATATACGCATCAAAATTAATCTCTAGAAATAACGCTGTGGAGACTGACACTCTTGTTTTAGACTTCTGACTACTGAAAATGAGTCAGGTTTCGCACTCCCTCTGAGGAAGACAGAAGACTCTGGGCTGTGTTTCTCAACTGCCTTAACTTCACCCCAACATACTTGAGACATATGCCACTCCCACTGGTCACATGGGACACTACAGCAATGACTTCAGGGACCCCATGTGTTTCTCTCACCTCAGCCAGTACAAAACAATCTCAGGCCTGAAAAATAACACTCTAGTTCCTAAGCCTCACATTCATGGCCTTCCCTAATTTGGCATCCAGCCTCTTTTCTGACTCTCTCTCAAATATTATTCCTAATGCACTCAATGTTTCAACTCATACCACATATTCCAGGCACGTTAAAGCTTCCAACTTCTTATTTATCCACATCATAAACATTCTCGCCTCCTACCCTACTTTTTCTCTCCCTATTTACTCTTCAAAAGTCCAAGAGTCCAAGAGCTCTGCCATAAAGTCTTTCTGGCTACCCTGAGTTTGAGTTAATCTCTGCTTCTTCTCAATAACTTATTTATACTTCTATTAAAGCATTTTTATCACTCTGTCTTGATTAGAGAGCAGACACTTGTTCAAGTGACTCCTGTCATTCACTTCCCGCTGACTATGATCATTCTGGCTTGGAAGACAGTGCCGTCTGCCATCTTATCTCCAGCACTTTCTGCTGAATAGCTCAATAAATACTAACTTGAAAAGATTTCCTGTAATGTGCTTTTCAACTCAGCTTCACCCCTCTGCCTTGCCCTCAAAAATCAAGAATGACCATACTCTAACGGACAGTCTATGTACAAAAAAGAAGTCAAGAAAAGTTGCTTCAGTTCATATGCAAACACTCCACCTGAAGTATTTACAACATAAAGAGTACACAAACAGAGTGCATGAAAGTTTAAGGGTGATGGAAAGGAGGGCTGGTACAGTATGACTGCCAATACTTAGGAGATTAGTAAACCCACAATGGAAAGTTAAAATCTACTTAGGAGCTAAAAGCACTTGCACAAAGGAAGTCAAAGCACGCAAACCTCAGAAGAAGCCACCATAGGTGCTCCAAGAGCTGGCAAATCCACTGAAATACAAGTCAGTCTTCCAATAATACCAGCTCCTGTATGATCACTACAATTTGTCCAGGCAATTAAGACCAAGGAGCTTCAAGTAGCTATATAAGCAGAGCAAAGCAAAATTTACCATATTATGACAATTAGTTATTTCCACAGCAAGCCATCCTTACTGATTAACAGGTTTGACACTCTCCCCCCAGATAGCAGATATTCTTACTGTTAGTGAAAAATGTGCTTTAATAGTAATGATCACAATGGCTAAATTTAAATCATAAGTCTTCCTAAATCAACAACTTAGGTCTAAGATTACGCTTTAGGAGTTCCTGTTGTGGCTCAGTGGTTAACGAACCTGACTAGCATCCATGAGGACGCAGGTTCAATCCCTGGCCTCGCTCAGTGCGTTAAGGATCTGGCGTTGCCGTGAGCTGTGGTGTAGATTGCAGACACGGCTCAGATCCAGAGTTGCTGTGGCTGTGGTGTAGGCCAGCAACTAGAGCTCCGATTGGACCCCTAGCTTGGGAACCTCCATGTGCTACAGGTGTGCCCCCCCCCCAAAATATTACTCTTTAAACTAGGTCCTTTGTAACAAAAGTAAAAGTCATCGAGAATGAATAGGTGTGGGAAAAAAAATAAAGGTAACAGGGTATTTAGAGGGAAAGTAAAAGAGGGATATTCTTTTCACTTCTAAGTGTTCTAGGCAACTCCTCAGAAACCTCTGCAGGTTGGAGAGTTGAAAATGAATAAAAGGACTATTTGTAGAACCTACCTGTGACTAAAAAAATTCAAATGGGGCAAAGCTGGAACGCTGACCAGTGGAGGGTAGGAACTCCTCCTAACCACAGGCGGGATGGACTAGAGTGGGACTTAGCCTGCTTCCTTCTCTGTGTGGGCATCAGAACAATCATTTACACTGTCACACAAAGACAATTTCTTAAGGTATTTAAGGTTGGTGGACAAACCTGAGAATTCTAGTCTTTTCTGGGGAAATAAAGTCTTAAGTTACAGAAGAAAAGGCAAATAACCTAATAAAATACTTTTCTTCTTCAACATTTATTAGGACCCTTGCTTTTAGTGTCTGAAGTACAACTTCTTTTAACATGAGAGGAGTTCCCTAGTGGCTCAGCAGGTTAAAGGATCTGATGTCACTGCTGTGGCTTGGGTTACAGATGTGAGATGGGTTCAATTCTTGACCTGGGGAATTTCCACATGCCATGGGCACAGCCAAGAAAAAAAAAAAAAAAAGAAAAAAAAAAGAAAGCTAGAATCTGAAACCAATGTTTGGAAGCGAGAGGTAGATGTGACAACAAGGGGTATACCAGAAGTTTTAACTCTACTGGCAAGCTTTTATCTCATAATCTGCGTCATATGAACATAGGTGTTCATTTACCATTCCTTATCCTTTTGTATGTCTGCAGTAGTTCATAAAATGTTTAAAGTAATCAAAAGAAGAAATAAATAAATTAGAATTAAGGAGCAAATATAATATACTAAGAAAATTCAGATAGAGTAGGGCAGCAAGCTGATGACAAGAGCCAGTTAATGGCTTAAGAGTAACATTTCTATTAAAATGAAAACGGGGAAAAAGTTTTACAGGTGAAGGGAGTTCATTTGATTACCTAGAAAGGGAAAACAACAGTAAGCCAAGGCCGTGATCTCTGGAAGAGAAAAGAGTGTTTAACATGTAATTGGGCTACAAAACTCATTTTCTCTCTTCCTTAGGTTGCAGACTGTTTAGCAATAGTAATAATGTTTTCTGACTGACTCACTCTTTTCAGAACCAATGGTTTTTGAAGTAACTTAGCCCTACACAGACCTGAAAAGACAGTGTGTATACTCACTTGCCTCTAATATAAAGTTGCCTCAGGTGCGTCCACCTGATATTTATACCCAATCAAGTAGACTTAGGAGGAAGGGGTCCATTCTTAAAAACAAAACAAAACAAAAATCCAATTTTTGAGCTAGGTAGAAGAGTTTTTGCAAAGTCGCAAACAAGAATAATTTCTAACCTAAAGATATAATTAGCTTTAACATAAAAATTAGTGTATCTTCTATCTTTAGGGGAACTCTAGGGATTAACAACTAGGAACAAAAGATTCTCTCAAGAAGATTAAATCACACAAAAAAATGAGATACAGAATAGGAGAATGCCTCAAAGAGATCTAAACCTGCACAGTCCAATACCAGTAATCACATGTGATTAAATTTATTTTTATTTATTTTTTTTGTCTTTTTTTGGGGGGGGCTGCCCCCGTGGCATATGGAGGTTTCCAGGCTAGGGGTCAAATTGGAGCTGCAGCTGCCAACCTACACCACAGACACAACAACACTCGATCCTTCACCCAACTGAGCAAGGCCAGGGATCGAACCTGTGTCCTCATGGATACCAGTCAGATCTATTTCCGCTGAGCCATGATGGGAACTCCCACATATGATTAAATTTAAATGCAATCTAATAAAATTTAAAATTCAGATAAACACACTTTTTTATAAAACTATGAACAGAAGAGAACTCCTTGACATGATAAAGAATATTTACAAAAAAGCAGAGCTAAAATTATACTCAATGGTGAAAGACAAAACTGCCTGCTTTCACCACTGCTATTCAACGCTGTACTGCAAGTTCTAGCCAGAGCAATCAGATAAGAGAAAAAAAAAAAAATAAAAGCATCTAACTGGAAAGGAAAACGTAAAATTATCTCTATTTGCAGATGGCATGACCCTATAGAAACAAAGAATCCCACAAGAAAGCTACTAGAGCCAATAAACAAACTGAGCAAAGTTGCAGGATCAACAAACAAAAAATCAACATATCAACAATGAACAAACTGAAAAGGAAATTAAGAAAGCATTTAAAATAGCATCTTAAGGGGAGTAGGGGAAGGATGGATTGGGAGTTTGGGATTAGCCAAAAAGAAGCTAGGAAAATTCCTAGAAATACATTCAATGAAGGAGGTGAAAAACTCATCTCCTAAAAGAAATTAAAGGAGACCCAAATAAAGGGAGAGATAGCTCATATTCAAGGGTACGGAGATGTCAACACTACCCAAAATATCTAAAAATTCAACAGAATCTTGATCAAAATTTGAATAGATTTCTTTGCAGAAATGGAAAACCCCATCCCCAAATTCACATGGAATTATAGAAGGGAGCCCAAAGGGCCAAAAAAAGCAAAGCAAAGCAAAGCAAACCAAAACTTGAAAATGAGAACAAAACTGAAGGACTTACATTTCATTATTTCAAACTTACTATAAAGCTACAGTATGGTACTGTTATAAAGATATATATATAGACCAAGGGAACAGAACTGATTTTTGACAAGAGTGCCAAGCTCACTCAATGTGAAAAGGATAGTCTCGCGCTCTCTCTCTCTTTTTTTTTTAGCACAAATAATATATTTTTATTTAAAATAACTATAATCTCAAAAGAAATTACAAGAAGAGCGGTATTGTTTTAGATTTTTGGTAAAATTTAAAAATGTGTGGCTGAAAAAAAAAAACCAAAAACCAAAAACCAAAAACACACCTAAGGAGTTTTAAAAGACTAGTATGAAAATTTTGAATCTTTTTTTTTTTTTTTTTTGCTTTTTAGGGTCGGATCCATGGCATACGGAGATTCCCAGGCTAGGGGTCAAATTGGAGTTGTAGCTGCTGGCCTACACCACAGCCACAGCAATCCAGGATCCGAGCCATGTCTGAGACCTACACCAGATCCTTAACCCACTGAGCAAGGTCAGGGATCAAACCTGCGTCCTCATGGATGCTAGTCAGATTCGTTAACCACTGAGTCAAGATGGGAGCTCCTGAAAAATTTTAAGAGAGAATGAAGGTGACACAAGCAGATGGAAAGATATACCATATTCATGGTTGGAACAATCAATATTGTTAAATGAGAATACTACTCAAGAAAATCTAGACTCATTGCAATCCCTATCAAAATACCAAGGGCATTTCTCACAGAACAAAAAGTTTAAAGTAAAATAAAATGTATGGCTCAAAAATCTATTTTGTGGCATAAGCCAGCAGCTGTAGTTCCAATTCGACCCTTAGCCTGGTTCAGCCCTAAAGAAAAGCAAAAAAAGAAAAAGAAAAAAGAGAATAGGACTCTGAGATATGTACCTGAAAAAAAGGAAAATCACAAACTTTCCCTAATTCTCTTTGTTTGGACTACAGGGCATAGACCACATTGCTAAGAAACAGGTATAAGGATAAAGGAGAAACACTAGGTATTAAACATTAGAGTCTGGGAACAAGGAGCAACATGGTGAGCTATAGAAAGAGATTATACCCGATATCAATTTAGTAATACTGAGGGAAATAAACAGCTTTACCTGAGGGGAGAGTTTTTTTTCAGTTCTCTAGGAAAGCACATTTTCTCTAGCAGAAGACACAATAAGTGGAGAGGTAACATGAATATCACAGTCGCCACATAAGTCATGTCCCAACTGCAAGCGAGTATGCCATTCTGGTTTAAAAACTCAGTGCATGTGCTTAGACAAAGGGCTGAAACAGCTTTTAGGGCTCCAACCATCACAGAACATAGCCCAACCAAACCTAGTGAGGGCTACTCAAATTTTACAAAAATCCTCAAACCTAATTCTACACAGGTATTTCAAAATTCGTTCTTGCTTAAACATATTGCCCAAGTGGAACTGACAGGAGTTACAACAACTCACAGGTGAAATGGGCATGCAGCAGATAGGAAAGGGCCTAAAATAAAGGGGCCATGATAAACCATAAACTAGACAATAAGTCTAGAAGTAAATTAAGGTTCAGCTACAATCTGAGATAAAAATAAAGTCGTGTTGAGGGGAAAAAAGGCACAAGGCAGGGTGACCTTATCACTTCTTGCTTTTATTATTTGTTGCTAAACAACAAAACAAGTCAGCAGGCGTATCATTACAAGGAGCCAATACAGCCTTTTTAATATGTAAACCAAACATAAAAGCAAGATACCCCTGACTTATAAATGGGTATCTTGTACTAACTGAGTGTTGGTGAAGTAGACTAAACTAGCCACTGAGTCTAGAACTTCTCACCAATACCCTCAGGTTGCAGGATGGCTGTGGGAAGATTAATATCATAAGGGACTTGCTGCAAAAGAGATGACATATGGAAGATTTAAAGCGTTT
The DNA here is from genome assembly GCF_016906955.1 of Phacochoerus africanus. Taxonomy (NCBI): domain Eukaryota; kingdom Metazoa; phylum Chordata; class Mammalia; order Artiodactyla; family Suidae; genus Phacochoerus; species Phacochoerus africanus. The sequence continues at coordinate 33,058,726 of NC_062552.1, read as the reverse complement.
TCCAGATTATGAGGAATTTTTCCAACTCACAGAAGTAAACTGAAGCTTCTTTCTTGGCAAGGCAAGAATGTCAACAAGAGGGCAGATCTCACAAAGGACTATAAAAGCAAGTATGTGGAAGTCTTTCTTAGAGATAGGTAAAAACAATACACTTCTGTGATCACTAAAATACAGACAAGAAACAAGAACCCAAAACTTTTGAAAGGATACGGTCTGTACCAGGAAACAATGTTCTTCCAGTCAACAGCTCGGCCATTATGCATCCCACTGACCAAATATCAACTGGCAAAATTAAAGAGAAATAAAAGTGTGTACAATGTCACTATCATATACTTGGCTACAAATGGAACTATAACCAAGGGTGACATACTATAATTAATATTTAAGACATCTGAGGTTCAACAATCATACTGATTTTTATATAAATAAATAAGCCTATTTACTTATTAATTAATGACTTTCACAGCATTAAAAGGCTTCATAGGTGGACTATGTCAAAACATAATTATGGCAAGAAAAATAAGCTGTTCATAAAGGAGCAAAGGTTTCCTATTGGTATAAATGGTGAATTCTCAAAAGTAATAATACTTGGCAGTAATATTCTCCCAGGTAAAGGGGTTAAAATTATGAACCCAGTGTCTTCAGGTAGAATTACTCAGAGAATATGAGAGAAGATGTTGCAAATATAAATAAGCAAAAAGCTAACTGTTAAATCACCAAGTTTGAGAGCTGTACATAAAAACCCTCACTGTATCTGAGCAAGTGAAATATAGTTCTATCCATGGACTTTAAAGGATCGCTGAGGGAAGAATAAAAGTATCTCCTTCCACTCCTCTTGTTGATTTTAAAAACCCCAATACAACCAGCATGGTATTAACAAGGCCCTAAATAACCAATGCAAATTATACCTGTCTGGTTGTAATGCATCCAGTTCAGCATGATCTCAGGAGCCCTGTACCACCTAGTGGCCACATAGCCTGTCATTTCATCATCTGTGTGCCGGGCCAGTCCGAAATCCAAGATCTAAGGGAAAGAAGAGAAGTCAGGCACTGCAACAGTCTAACTCATAAGACTGGTAAAGCAGGACAAAAAAAAACCTGTAGTGCCTTATAAATAGCGAGAACAATACAGCACTTTCATAAACACATTTCCTGGCCCATGCTTAGCATGCATGGGGAACACAGCAAAAACTTAAAAAAATGAAATTACTAAAAGCAAAACAAAAATGCCACTAGGCATTTACTGAAGATCAATGAAAATATATGTTCCACACAAAGGTTTGCACATGAATATTCATAGTAGCTTCCCGTATCCCTGAATTGGAATTGAAGCACATGTCTACCAACAGGTGGATGGATAAACAAACTGTGGTATAGTCACAAAATGGGTCTACTCAGCAACAAAAAGGAATGAACTCTTGATACACATGATACAGATGGATCTCAGTAACAGTAAGCAAAAGTCATACACACACAAATACTGCATGATTCCACTTATATGGAAGTCCAGGAAAGACAAATCTACTCTATAGTGTCAGAAAGCAGATCAGTGGTTGTCTTAAGCCAGAGTCAGGGGTAGAGGGGTGGGGACTGGATAGGAAAGGGCACAAGGGGACTGTCGGGAGCGATGGAAATGTTCTTCACCATCATGTGGTGGTTACACAGATATATAAATTTGTCAAATATACACTTAAAATGATGCATTTTATTGTATGTAAGTTATGCTGCCAAAAAATTGAGTTAAAAAAAGAAATGGGAGTTCCCGTAGTGGCGCAGTGGTTAACGAATCCGATTAGGAACCATGAGGTTGCGGGTTCGGTCCCTGCCCTTGCTCAGTGGGTTAACGATCCAGCATTGCCGTGAGCTGTGGTGTAGGTTGCAGACGCGGCTCGGATCCCGCGTTGCTGTGGCTCTGGCGTAGGCCGGTGGCTACAGCTCCGATTCAACCCCTAGCCTGGGAACCTCCATATGCCGCGGGAGCGGCCCAAGAAATAGCAGCAACAACAACAACAACAAAAAAGACAAAAGACAAAAAAAATAAAAAATAAAAAATAAAAAATAAAAAGAAATGAAACAAAAAATTCCAGAGTTTCTTGCTCTTTATTGACAATTTATCTCTTATTTGAATTATTTTGAAATAGCTGGGTTTCTGCCATTTTTTCCTCTCAGAAATCGATTTAATCTAATAATTATCTCTTTCAGAGAATTGCTTACTTGATAGTCATACTATAATTTTCCTCTATTATAATGAATGTATTATTAAATTTCTAATTTAATTATTTTAGAATGAAAACAAGACACCTGATGCCACCTCCAATGTCACTTAAACTAAAGCTTATCAAATCTATGGTTTAAATTTCAAAGTCTGATGATGACATGCCTAAGGACAACATGAATTTTCAGATAAAGTCATGGATTTATAAACCCATTCCCTATATAAATTTGCCTGGTTGGTCACACATATAATTACAAGGTGAAACAAACAATTGCCACTGTCACTTCATCTTACCTTCAGCTCACAGTCTTCATTCACAGCTAGATTACTAGGTTTTAGGTCCTAGGAAGCAAGTTCAGAGAGGACAGGATCAACTCTATGACACAGAGTAAATTCTTTGCCTAAAGATGATGAAGATCTAAACATGAAAGTAAGACTTGATCCCACTCTCAAGACACAATCTCCATTCTATAGTCACTATCCAGTCATGATTAGCTTCAAGTAAGGAAAAATTATACATCTTTAATTTGTTTAAACCTAGGGCAAAGTTGCAATCAAAGTAAGCTTAGAGCAGGATCTTGCCAGTCTCCCCATGGCACTTCCCCCAAATAATTTAATCAAAACGTAATACATACCCTGTGAATTATGTCGGCTGAATGTATATACTGTGAAAAAGCAAAAGAAAAAAAAATGAGTTAGAGTTATCGTCAACCTTCTACTATTTGAAGTACATTTTCACGAGTCAGTAAGAAATGCTATTAACAGCAGAATTAGAAATCAGAACAGGTAATTGCTGTAGTCTGTACATTTTTTTTTGTCTTTTGTCTTTTTAGGGCCACGCCTGTGGCATGTGGACGTTGCCAGGCTAGGGGTCAAATCGGAGCTACAAGCTGCCAGCCTACACCACAGCCACAGCAACGCCGGATCCTTAACCCACTGAGCGAGGCCAGGGATCAAACCTGCAACCTCATGGTTCCTAGTTAGATTTGTTTCCGCTGCGCCACGATGGGAACTCCAGTAGTCTGTACATTTATGAAAACTATGATTTCCATACCATCAGCTCTATTCACAGAGCTGGAGCATGAGTGAAACAGAGCTCTCAACCTCCTCTCTGGTTGAGACAAGGACTCAAAGCTGCTAAATGTTAAAGGTGGCTTAACCTAAAAACACTGTTTATTCGCCCCAGCCACAAATAAATTGGCTCCTTTGAGGATGTTTTTAAAGTTTTACCATGACACTGACCAGATACTGGATTATACCAAGAACTTATCACTACTGTTTAGATGCGATAATGAAGAATCCTTAACTCTCAGACATGCCTACAGAAGTATCGATGGGTGGAATGATAGGATGTCTAGACTTTCCTTAAAATAATCCAGAGTTTAGGGGAATAAGATTAGCCATATATTGGTAATTGTGGTCACTTAGTAAACAAAGGGGTTCATTATACCATGATTGCACTTGTGATTTTATAAGTATTTGAAATTTTCTGTAAGAAAGGTTTTGTCTTCCCTTTAGCCCAAAACAGAAAGGAGAGGGGAAAGGGAGAATTCATTCTTCAAAATTACTACTAATTACTAGTTGTACCTTGAGACCTCGGAGAATCTGGTAGATAAGGAACTGAACGTGGTCATCCGTAAGCTTCTGACATTTCACAATGTTGTTCAGATCTGCCCCCATGAGATGGGTCACCAGGTACCTAGAAATTAATGGAGAGTTACACAATAATCCAGAACCCCTAAGAAAGCTCTGACCTTCATAAAGATTAGAAGTCCACTCAAAGTACCATACTGGCAGCTAAAAGCTTAACACCTACTGGGGGGGGGGTCATTTTCAACATCACTATTCTTTCTTTTTCTTGGCTGCCCTTGTAGCATGTGAAATTTCCCAGGCCAGGGATCGAACCCATGCTACAGCAGTGACAGTACTGGATCCTTAACCCTCTGAACCACCAAGGGAACTTCCTCAACATCACTATTCTAATTTTACCACCTATAGTGCATTTCTCTAAAAATTTTTATACTTGTTCCCACTTGACATTTTTTCCTAGGTTCTCTAAAGGGAAAAAGAGCAAAGACAGAGATTAGAATGATAGATGCATTAGTATCAGTTTTCTTAATTTTGTTATTACTGTATGAGAAATACACAGTATAACTAAATGTATGGGCATATTTTTAAATCCACCACTAATATTTTCACCTTACCCTCCAAGATGTAGATTCTAAACTAGGAGTATCTTCAAATGAACTTATTTACAAAACAGAAACATACTCACAAACATATAAAACAAGCTTATGGTTATCAAAGGAGAAAGGGAGGAGGGATAAATTAGGAGTCTGGGATTAGCAGATGCAAACTACTATATGTAGAATAGACAAACAACAAGAACAGGGAATTCTATTCAATATTCTATAATAAAGCATAATTGAAAAGAATACATATATGTATTTGTGTATATGTGTATATACATGTGTATATATGTATGTATATATATAAAACCGAATCACTTTGAAGTACACCAGAAACTTACACAACATTGTAAATCAACTTAAAATAGGAGTATCTTTAAATTTCCAAATTATAGCTCTCCTTCTTTTTCACAAATGACTGTTAAAAGGATATTGTTCACTGCAACATTCCTGCATTTACTTTAAAGCCCGGAGGAACACATTTTATCTGCAAGATGGGGCATTCTAGAACTCCTCCTCACAGATGTGCTGCTGGGTGTTTATACTGTCCTCACATTGCAAGATCAGGGAACGATTACATTCAAGTCCAAAAGGTTCACCACAAATATTCTAGATGCAATGCCTTACCCACTCATTACTGTATTACACGGCTATGGGAACATAAAAACCACAATCAAAGAGGCTGAAGTTTAAAAATTAGGTTAGGTTTTATCTACTGTGAGAATCATTATCCATTCCTAAAGCTGAATAATACTGTATATCAGTTGAGCTATAAAAAAATGCTGCTTTTACTTCACTTCTATTTTTACTTTTTTATAAATCTGGAAGAAACCAGGCCGGTAAATTTAAATATACTATTAGTGCCTTATATGACTATATATGTATATGACCTCTTTCTACACAGATACAGACACACACACACACAATTATATTTATTACTTTTCTCAAAAAAGAATTAAGTTTTTTGTTTCTTAATTTCTCTGTTTGACTGCTATGGTCAGTTCTCAGTTTCATGAAAAGCAACAGGACTTAGCATAGATGTAAACTTAAGTAAGACTTTAGCACTTCATATTTTTAAAACTTGCATGTTTATATTGCCTTGAGGAAAGGGTGGACTCTAAATGTCATTTAAAGAGTATATTGGACTTTTTGAAATGTTCTCATAAAGGTTCTGATTTAAGAGATGTTCCAAGCTCTGCATAATATAACCAAAGGCACTAGTGCTTATTCCGTGCCAAGCACCATTTATTATGCCATGTCTCATATACTCTTCCCAACAACTCTATAAGGTAAGTTCCACCAGTATTTCCATTTCGCTGAGGAGGAAACAGACAGAGCAAATATACATAACCTGCTCAAGGTTAAGAGTGGAAATGTCAGGGGCTGAATCCAAAACTTTTTGATCTCAGAGACCATGATTGTAAATCACAGCCCATACTGCCTCCAAATTCTTCCAGTTGACAGAATTTAAGTCAAGAGAATGACTGATTTTAAGTGTTATAAATGTTACAATATTCCATCCCAATCACAGTCACTGTATTTTCTAAACCCAAATTGATACATAATCTCATAAATATGAGGATGTTATGAATAACAGGTTAATATCATGAAATCAGGGCTTCCCCCACAGAAAATGGGATAATGGTTACCATATCCATAATACCAATTAAGACAATTTGTGAGGCTCAGGTTAAGGAAGAGGGAATCCAATTTTGTTTTCTAAGACTGCTTTGCAAATATATTTTATGACAATGAATAGTAAAAGGATTATCCCCTAAACTCTCAAAATTATTTTATTTATTTATTTATTTATTTATTTTAGGGCTGCATCACGGCACATGGAGGTTCCCAGACTAGGGAATAAATTGGAGCTGTAGCCCCCGGCCTATGCCACAGCCACAGCAATGCAGGATCCAAGACGAGTCTGCCACCTACACCACAGTTCACGGCAATGCCAAATCCTTAACCCACTAAGAGAGGCCAGGGATTGAACCTGCATCCTCATGGATGCTACTCAGATTCGTCATGAGCCATGACAGGAATTCCTCAAAATGATTTTTAAGGGGAAAAGATAAACAAAGGAAACATTGCTCTGGATGATTCCTACCTAAAAATCTATCTTAATCCATCTTGAAATAAAACAAAAAAATCTTAACTCTCTAATGTCTGTGCTCATTCACAAAGGTTTTAAGCAGTATCACCAAAGCAAACACAGTACTTTCAAGTCTAAGTTTTATGCCCAGTAACTTAAGAAATCCTATACGGCCATAAGACCACTGATTGCACAGCCTGAGAGAGAGCATGCTTACAGTTAGAACAGTCCACCACTGCGTAATTCCCTTCAAATCCCCTCTAAATCAGAGACCACAACCATTCTATCAGTAAGACTTCCAGACGTACAGAGAGACTGTCAAGACATTATGTAAGCATGTAAGATTAATCAGTCTACATAGTAATAACTATCAAGCATTGCTGCTAGGCTCCAATTAAATCAACTGAACCACATTGTTCACGGCAGATCTGTCTTGCAGGAACTAACCTAATCACTACATGTTGTATCCACAAAGCCCAAAGACCAATCTATGGCAGTCAATTGTCAAATTCCAACTCATCACATATGGAAAGGAAACGTTTTTCAAAATAAATCTTGCAACAGTGGACAAAAAGCAAGTGTCATGCAAAGTTACTGAATGCTTATGAAAGACATAGCAACTTTTAAAAGTAGTGAACAGGGGGTGGGAGGAAAATGTAGATGTGCACGTATTTTAAATAAGCCAGTCCCCAAAGGAAACATTAATAGATAGCCCCATATTAAGTCTCTAGAAAGTAATTCCATTTTAGTAAAGACATGCCTATTTGTCAGGGTTCATAACATCTCAAATAATCAAATCTGACCAACAGTTGGGAAGCTACCTAGTTCCCCCATCGTTAAAAAGGAATTAAGTAGGTAGGACTTTATTAGGCTGAAGGCTGAAAAGATGATTTCATAGCCTGGCAATGCAAATCTTTTCGTTTTTCTTTTTTTGGTCACATGGAAGTTCTCGGGCCAGGGACTGAATCCGAGCTACAGCTGTGGCTGTACCCACTGCACCAGGATGGGGATGGAACCTGCACCACCAGAGACAAGGTGAGATCCTTAACCCACTGTACCACAGTGGGAACTCCTGATGATATAAATTTTGTTTTTCACTTTTCTTGTGAATACGGGTCTCCTTTAAAATTAAATAAACTGGAGTTCCCATCGTGGCACAGCAGAAACGAATCTGACTAGGAACCATGAGGTTTCGGATTTGATTCCCTGGCCTTGCTCAGTGGATTAAGGATCCGGTGTTGCCATGAGCTGTGGTGTAGGTCTCAGACACGGCTCGGATCCTGGATTGCTGTGGCTTAGGTGTAGGCCGGCAGTTGTGGCTCCAATTAGACCCCTAGCCTGGGAACCTCCATATGCTGCAGGTGCGGCCCTAAAAAAAAGGACAAAAGACAAAAAAAAATTAAATTAAATTAAACATACTATAAAGAGCATAAATCATTTCTCAAAGTAAAATGTACTGTACCAGAAAAAAGGCAGTACTCTACAAGGGTTTTCAGTACTCTAGACAGCACCCTATTTAGAGCTTCATTTATTAAGTGCTTCTTGGGTAACAATTGTCAAAACTCCTACCTTACTGCCTTTTTTTCCCCCTAAAAAGCATAATACAATCAGAAAAAAACCTATGTAGAAAAAATCTCTATCTACAGCTTGTTGTCTCTATACCGTCATCCATATTTTATAAATCAATCATCAAAAAGGGCAAAAAAAATTTCCATATTTAAACAAAGCATTTTAAAACAATCACAGGGATGGACAATTTGTAACCACACACTTCTGAAATACATCCAATGATCCTTGGGACTCACTACAGCCTATTCTGAAAACACCAGTGATTCTGTAAAAATGAAAAACGGATCATGTTATTCCTTGTCAAAAGCCTTCTCATTTCACTTAAGACAAAAATCCCTCCAGGGCAGATAAAGCCCTAGGTAATCCAATACCCTGTCTCCAATCAGCTCTCTCACTTCTACTTCTCTCTTTGCTCTCACTTGGCTCTACACTAGCTTCCTTACTCCAGCCAGACAGCCCCGCCTTGCTGCAATTCCAACATAGGATGCAGTCTTCTGCCTCGGGACCTTTGCATTAGCTGTTCCTTCTGCCTGGAATGCTTTTCCCCCAGATAAGCACAAGTCCAATTCTTCTACTTCTTCAAATTTTTGCTCAAAATTCACCTTCTCAATAAGAGCTATCCTTACCACCCCATTTAAAATTGTATGTCTCAAAAAAAAAAAAAAAAGGGAGTTCCCATCGTGGCTCAGTGGTTAACGAATTCGACTAGGAACCATGAAGTTGTGGGTTCAATCCCTGCCCTCACTCAGTGGGTTGAGGATCCGGCATTGCCGTGAGCTGTGGTGCAGGTCGCAGACGCGGCCACAGCTCCGATTGGACCCCTAGCCTGGGAACCTCGATATGCGGCGGATACAGTCCTAAAAAGACACACACAAAAAAGATAAATAAAATAAAATTGTATCTCTCACACTCCCCATTCCCCTTCCCTGCTCTATCTTTTCTTCTTGTCCATAGCATTATTGCCTGCTAACATACTATCAGATTTCCTTTTTATATGCTCATTGTTTAATTGCTATCCATCTGTACAATGTTTAAGGAGGACGAGATTCCTTTTTGTTCTCTATAGTATTTAAAGTACCTAAAACACTGTTGAGGAAATACTAGGCACACAATTACCAGTGAATTGAATTGAATGACCCAGGACAACTCATATAGCATTACTAGTTAAGACCAGGCAATGGCATATCTTATGAAAATACTCATGCCAAAGATCTTATCTGGTAAGCAGATCACACTATTCTAATGTAAGTGGCAAAAGCATCATTCAGCAGCCAGGTAGGCAGTTTAGCCAGCTTATTTCACCACAAACTATTCACCTCATTTGAAATAAAGACTACTGAAAGGTGCCCTCTACATTACCAGCATCAAACAAACCAGATTCAGTATTCTACCGTATGATCTACATTACAGAATAAAAACAAAAAAACTAGTCAAAAGAGAATGCACTGGGCAAGCTATCAGACAACTAGATTGCTAACCAGTCATAAACAAGACAGCGCAAGGTTATTCATTCATTCAATCATTCCATCAACAAATATTTATTGTTGAGCACTGGGAGTACAATAATGGAAAAAAAGAGACACGGATTTTTTTTTTTTTGCCGCACCTACGGCATATGGATGTTCCCTGGGCAAGGATCGAATCTGAGCTGCAGTTGCAACCTATGCCACAGCTGCAGCAACATCAGATGCTTAATCAACTGCACTGGGCCAGGGATTGAATCCACACCTCAGTAACCCGAGCTGCTGCAGAGACAATGCCAGATCCCTAACCTGATATGCCATAGCGGGAACTCCAATAGATAAAGAATTTAGATGAGAGGAAGGCATATATAAACATATAACCATAACAGAGCATGATTAGAGCTATAAAAGGGAATGTCAAGGTGCTGGAGAACACATAGGAGAGGCTCCAACCCAGACTTAGGAAGGATTTAATCAGGGAAAGATTTCTTGAGGGACTCAAACTCAAAGCTAGATCTTGAAGCTTCTTTACCTTTTTTTTTACAATAGCTAATCTGAGAAAAAAGAGGGCATCTTATTGATGATGTCAGACAAAAAGGAATGCTATTTTCTTAAAGGATGTGTAATTTGCTTAGCTTTTGTATATGAGTCAGTGACAACATCTGTATGCTTTACCAACTCTCTATCCTCATTTCAGGAGACCTCTCTGATAAGGAAATAAACTACATTTATTAATACAGTTAACTCATTCATCTTTCTCTGAGACTTACTGCTTCTCTTCCTTATTACCTACCTTGAGCACTTGACTTATTTTTAAAGAATAAGTCTAAACAATGAGACTGGGAATTTCTTTCAGTGATGGAGAAAAGCATTATTTCCAAATAGATAATGCCTTTTAGCTATATCAGGAAAACAACTGTCCTCCGACACCCAAAAATAAATAAATAAATAAATAAAATCAGAATTTACTAACAAGTTTTATCCAGGTACAAAAGAAAAATCAAGTTATTCTCCATTCCATACAGATCTCTTTTTCTGTATACCTTTCAAATTTCCTTCATTTCTTTGACTATCTGGAATAGGTTTCAACCTCTACACTTCATCCTTATTTATTTGTTTCTTCAGAAACAGTCAATACCTTCTTTAGAGGCTTTCTCCACTAAGCTTCTCTCATATTTTTAATCACTTAATACCCTGCAGATTTGAGTTGGACCTTTAAGCTGTTTTAGGTAAGCATTTATACTTCATTTCATTAGTGAGACCGTGTGCAACTGAAGGCTCTTACAGTTCTGACATCTTATATAGAACCTATCACAGTATTTACCCTATAAGAAGGGTGAGCAAACTGAAATAATACTCACAGCTCTGTATCAATAAAAATGTGATTAGGAAGAAACTTAGAGCCCAAAAGACCTAAGATGTGTGCAATTTTATCTGTGGTATCATACAATTCAGTTCATCTCTCTCAAATTCTGAAAATCTCTAATTATTAAAGACTCAACAAGGAAGAAAAACTCCCTGCTGTAACAGGGCTTACAAACTAGAGAGGACAGACAACAGCAAATACACTTGCTGAATGAAGAAATAAATGCAACTTTAGTTCAGTGGGTATGTAATCAATGGGCTTTCAAATGGAAAAGGAGCCAAAGGCACTACAACAGGATAAAACCTAACCTCTGAAAGACACTTGCACATAGGAAAAACAGGTTCATAATCCAGTTCCATATGCCTGATTAAAACAAAATACAGGAGTTCCCGTCGTGGCTCAGTGGTTAACGAATCTGACTAGGAACCATGAGGTTGCGGGTTCGATCCCTGCCCTTGCTCAGTGGGTTAACGATCCGGCGTTGCCATGAGCTGTGGTGTAGGTTGCAGAAGGGGCTCGGATCCTGCGTTGCTGTGACTGTGGTGTAGGTTTGTGGCTACAGCTCTGATTAGACCCCTAGCCTGGGAACCTCCATATGCCACAGGAGCAGCCCAAGAAATGGCAAAAAAAACAAAACAAAACAAAACAAAATACAGTCCATGCCCAGGTCAGCAAATCATCAATCCCTTTCTTCAGTCAATCCTCATCACACCTGAAATTCCAAAGCTTAATTCTGATTCAAATATTTTCCAAAGTAATTCACAAACATTACTTCAGTATTTTTCCCTACATTTAGACAAAATATCAAAACCCGTCATTCTTACTGCAGTGAAAGTACACTGTACAATATTATAATGATATGTCATTACACATTTGTGTAAATCCATAGAATGTACAACACTAAGAGTGTATCCTAAAGTAAACTATGGGTGATTATGGTATGTCAATATAGGTTCATTCTTGGTTAAAAAAAAATATATAGCACTCTTGGTGACTGATGTTGATAATGAGGGAAGTTATGTGTGTGTAGGAGGTGGGGGCAGAGGGGCAAGAAGGAAACCTCTGTACTTCCCTCTCAATTTTGTTGTAAACCTAAGATGCTCAAAAAACAAAAAAACAAAAACAAAAAAAAAACCTCAAAAAAGTAAACAATAAATGAACTAAATTTAAGGGAAAAAGCCATCACTCTGCAGTACTCTCTTTCTAAGCACAGCCTACAGCAGGGCTCAACAACTTGCAAAAAACATAGCCCTGCCTGGGTGGCATCCAGGCAGTAATCTCTGGAAGCCTCCACGTCCTAATGCCAAGCAGGGCTCAAGAACCACAGCTGTTCTTAGTTATTGCTTTTTTTTCCTTTGCTTGATTCTTAAACTTTCATTAGCAGGAACAAGGTTAATGGGGGTGGGAGTTCTTACACTTAGATCCTTCCTCTCCCATCTTCTACTCTGTCATATTGTGTTTCAACTAAGTGCAGAGGGTGGGAAAAATTTTGCTACTTATCCTCCTTCCTTTTCCATTTGATATTTTTTTCTCCCATTTTTTTTCTTTTCCCCTTTCACTAGGCAGAGCACAGAAGCTCAAACATATCCCCCTGCTGTTCTCTGAGAAGTGAGCAAATGGTGCTTGTGCTCAGTCGAGGATAAGGATAGGAGACACTGAGCCCATGACAAGGTTGGGGAGAAACTGGTTAAGTTCAGCATTGGGGACAAAGGAGCATAGAGGTTAACGAAGAGCAGCCAAGATCTGCAATTTTGTTTGGACTTTCACAAGAGTAATCCTTCCACAACAGTCATCCTTTCCAGTTGGGAATGCCAAAATTTCAACAGGACAAAATGTAGAACTCTGAATTGATGGTGGTCTTTCTCCTTCACGGTATAGAATCTGTGAATTGGGGATGGAAGGCAGCTATGCTAATTCAGATACTGGGAAATTACATATGTGCAAGCTGGGCATACGAGGGCATTAACGCCCCATAGGGCAACCTTGCCAATGGAGTCAGGATAAATGCCAGTGGATAAAATGCTCCCCATCTCAGGTGCATCTGAACAGCCTCCTAGAAGATCCTGACAGTTTTCAGCCCAGCTGCCCAAATGGTGACCAACTCAATAATGTATCATCATCGCAACTTTCTCTCCCTTCCTGTTTCATTTTCCCTAGCCCCCAACTGCTGGTTCCTAAGAATCTCAGGCCCTGCCTTCTGGGAGGGTGGGGGTGTCACAGGCTAAAACACTAGAGATGGCCACAAAACTGGAAGAATTAGTACCAGTCATCAACTTTCTAAACATGTGAGGCCCGCCCCTTGCCCCAGTACAGAAATCCAGTGTTTCAAGGATCAGCACGCACTTCTAGCACTACTTCGTACACACAAGTGGGATGAAAGAAATGGAAGAACCTATATGCAACCAGGGCTCCATTTCCTTTCTTGATGTAAAGATGTCCCTTTAAAAGCTGGGGCAGACAATTTGATCTTTTTGCCTTTTCTTTTTTTTTTTTTCTTTTTTGGCTTTTTGCCATTTCTTGGGCTGCTCCTGTGGCATATGGAGGTTCCCAGGCTAGGGGTGTAATCGGAGCTGTAGCTGCCAGCCTATGCTAGAGCCAGAGCCACGCAGGATCCGAGCCATGTCTGCGACCTACACCACAGCTCAGGGCAATGCCAGTTCATTAACACACTGAGCGAGGCCAGGGATTGAACCCGCAACCTCATGGTTCCTAGTCGGATTCATTAACCACTGCGCCACGACGGGAACTCCTGGGGCAGACAATTTGAGAATAAAAAATCATGGTCAAAAATCCCTACGTTCTGAAGGCAAACAAAAGATTTACTCACACATCACTGAATTCCTCCAGAGACCTTGCAGGTGTGAAAACATCCAACAGACCAATCACCTATAAGAGAACATAAAAGTCCAACAGTAAGTAGGTACTGAACTAACCCATCAGGCCTTAGTCATTTTAATAGGAACTAATTCCAAACCCTGCTATCTCAGTTCAATAACATTATATCATCGTACACTTAACAACTCCAACTTAATTCCTACCCAAATTATGCTTTTGTTTTTTTTAACTTGATAAATATCACTTTTCATAATAACCTATTTTACTAGTAAAGTCTTCATGTCTTTAGAATTTGGTCACATATAGCCATTAGTTTATCAGGAAGCAAAAAGATTTAGGACTCTTGACTTAAAGAGGCACCAACAGTCAAAGGATTACAAAGAGAAAAAAATCATACTTCTATTGCTATTGTTAGAATACGACTTTTCTTTTTAAAACATATTATTACTCAATAAAAATTACTATGCAGTCTTCAAAACTGACATTTTAAAAGCCCCAGTATAGTCTCTCAGTAGGCTCTTATATACTATTCTTAATATTAAGATAATTTTCTTAATTATCAGATATTTAAATCAGACTATAAAAATGTGGGGAAAAGCTATCTTTATACAAGGATAAAGCAAAGAGCTAGTTAATACTCAGTAATCCATGGTCTTTAAGCAATTTTTCTGGCCATGGATTTACACTGATTAATCCACATTTACCACCCCCCTCTTCCCCAGTTCCTCCTAAAACCCAGACCACTCATTTCTACAAAGCTAGGCACTAAGAAGGCAAACAAGATATACAATTCCTGTGTAATATGCACAGTGAGATTTAAGGTTATCTTGAAATGCAACAAATGAAAGCAAATGACCTTCATGAAAACTGACCCACAACTGTGGCTTCATTAGCATGTTGCTCTAATAAATAAACAGCTCTACAAGTAAAATAAAACAACACTCAAAATATTATCATGAAAAAGAGCACTTCTAATTAGAATGTTACTCCACTCATCCAAATATCAACTTTTAAAAGTGAATTTCAATTAGACAGCCTGAACCCAAAAGGGAAACAAACTAAAAAATGGCCTTGGAATTCAAGGAGAATGGCTTTTAATAGCCTTTGCATCTTACTCCAAAGGAAAGGTACAGTCATCTACCACTTCTTTACCCAGACAACTGTATACAAGAAAACCAAAATTACCTAAAATTTTACACGTTATAATTATCGTTAACATTTTGAGATACTTCTCTTGATTTTTCTGATGTAAATAAATTAAATTGGAGTTATACAATGCCTTGTCCTTTATGATTATTTTCATATCCTTAAATGTTTTTCAATAGTACATTCTATCATCTGTATATACCATATTGTAACCAATTTCCATTTAAGGAACACTGCAAGCATATGTGCATATGCAAAATATGTGTGAGTGTGTTTTTCCCCACATCTTATTTTCTTCCAGAGAATAAACTTCAAGAAACAGAATTTATAGGTTCAAAGGACATCAGTTTATTTAAAGATCATAGTACTTGTCTGTCAAACTGTTCTCCATAAAGGTGAGGCCAACTTACATCCCATCAGTAGTGTATCTGTGACCTTATAATGGCTCTGAACAGTGCTTTAAATTAAGTCAAAGCATTTTCTTTTTCCTTTCCCATCTAAATCACAATTGTTTTCCTTGAGTTTGATACAGTCCTGGCAACCCAGGACGGTAATCCAGGAATTAAATATTTAGAAAAGATATTTATCATACAAATAATTAGCAAATATCTCTGATGACTGTTCCACAATGATCTAAAAGCTGACCCAAGTAATACATCTTTATTTAATTGGTACACACTCAAAAAAAAAAAAAAAAACCCAACACTTTAACTCAGTAACTAGAAGCAATATTTAGTGTATTTAACACAAGCACACCAAAATTACCATTTGTTCTATCATGGTAAGATTAAATCTAACGCTCCCCAATAAAATTTATGAAAGGATTCTCTTAATCATTTTTTTCCTTTAATAATTTTTTTTTCTTTTGTTTTTAGGGCCGCACCTAAGGCATATGGAAATTCCTGCGCTAGGGGTAGAATAAGAGCTGCATCTGCCAGCCTGTATCATAGCCACAGCAACATGGGATCCAAGCCACATCTGCGTCCTAGGCCACAGCTTGTGGCAATGCCAGATCCTTAACCCACTGAGCAAGGTGAGGGATCGAACCCACAACCTCATGGATACTGGTTGGGTTCTTAAGCCACTGAGCCACAATGGGAACTCCTCCCTTAATCATTTTTAAATTCTAAAATGGAGAGATCTCCAGACCCCTAACTGGGCAATCTTTATAGTACTGATCCAGACAGCAAAAGGATGCAACTGGCAAGCTGCTTCCCTTTAATCTCTTCTTAAGCCAGGTGTTAATGAGACCAAGCTCAAAAAGTTCAGTCAGGAATGGGCCAACTAACTTTGTTCAGAGAATAACTCATACAGAATATTTCCCAGCTCCTGTAACCCACATGAAAATTATATTCAGCCATTCACTAATAAAAGATGTAAGATGAACTATGGATTGAGAGCCAGAGGTATTTTTCTGTAAAAGATCACATGTACATTCTGGTATCTAAAAATTCTATGTGTTACTTAAGAGGTTTAAAGTGCTGCTGCTGTCTTTGGAGGCCTGGCAGCTGGCTAAAAATTAGTGGCCCAAAACAGTCATTTTAAAAAAAGAAAGGAAGGAAAAGGAAGATAAAGAAGAGAAATTCCTCTTAAAATCCCTGATTAAACTTATTTGGAAGTCTTGATTGTTCACTTGGTAAAAATAGTTTTACACTGTACATACCTAACAAGTGTTTGCAGAATAGACTGAAATTCCGGAATTTTTCCACATTAAGTCAAAGTCTTTTGGCCCCTTTCCATTCCCTCTTCAAACATGTGCCAACAGAATAGAGAACCATGAAACATTCAGCCATGTGCCTTCTTTTGTTCAAACGAATCACCAATATCTAAGTATAGGTGACCCTCTACATTGATAAAACCCAAACATCTTAATATAAAAAAGAAGGTCTGCTATTAAGGAAGCAGCTTATAAAACAAATTATATAAATTAAAATCTGATTTTTCTAATACTGTCAACCCTCTTTTTTTTTTTCTTTTTTCTTTTTCTTTTAGGTCTTATAGCCTTTTCTAAATTTGTTTGTTTGTTTGTTTTTTAGGGCCACTCCTGTGGCATATGGAGGTTCCTAGGCTAGGGGTTGAATCAGAGCTGCAGCTGCCGGGCTTCACCACAGCCACAGCAATGCAGGATCTGAGCCGCGTCTGTGACCTACACCACAGCTCATGGCAATGCTGGATCCTTAACCCACTGAGCAAGGCCAGGGATCAAACCTGCGTTCTCATGGATGCTAGTCAGATTTGTTAACCAGTGAGCCACAACAGGAACAGCCTTTCCTAAATTAAAACAATTGTACCCCATCATTCTGGGACTGTATAGCCTCTTCATTTCTACAAATACAGAATGGCCCAAATGTAACCAAGCCCAATATCATATAAGACATATTTCAAAGTATCACACTTCAGAAAATTAAAACTTAAAATACTAAATAAGGTTATTTCTTATGAGCACTAGAAAAGCTAAGGCATGGATTTAGATAACCCCAAATAATTTGTGCCCTAAATGTTGGCTTATACTTATGAAATAAAGCAGAACAATAAATTATAATGCTGGTAATCTTCTAAACTAGATGTTCTTAAATTAGCACAGACAACATCAGTGGGATCCTGGGGCCTCCTGGAGGTGCTTTGGGGTTCCATAAATGTTTGGCTTGCATCCCATTTTCAAAGTATTCTTTACATCTAAAAACCAGTGACAGGAGTTCCCATCATGGTGCGGTGGAAACGAATCTGACTAGGAACCATGAGGTTTCAGGTTCGATCCCTGGCGTTGCTCAGTGGGTTAAGGATCCGGCGTTGCCATGAGCTGTGGTGTAGGTTGCAGACTCGGCTCGGATCTGCCCTTGCTGTGGCTCTAGCGTAGGCCGGCAGCTGTGGCCCCGATTAGACCCCTAGCCTGGGAACCTCCATATACAGCGAGTGCAGCCCTAAAAAGACAAAAAAAAAATTAAAAAATAAATAAAAAGCTGTGACAATGTCTCTGTCATATGTATTAATGCATAATGAAAAACAGCCACACATTCAACTGTGTTAAAAACCAAATGTAAATGCATCAGTTAGTCTGCCAGGCCGCCTTGATTTTATGCAGACTTTGGAATAAAGCTTCTCCTGCCAGCTTTCTCCACATATCTCAACTTCTTATAAACATGTCACTGCTCTAAACTTTTAACTCAGATTTGCACATGTAAATAAAATTACACCTAGAAAACGGGACTTGCTCAATAGTGTGCAATTAAAACAGGAAAAGAAGAAGCTCCAGCTGTGATCGCAACAGCATCTATAATCCAATTCCAAATTTAAGCCAAAAGGATCTCAATTTAGAAGAAATTTGTACTTGTGAAACAAATTATAATAATACATTATTTTCTTACTATGAAGAAAAAAAATCAATTATTAAAACAGGAAATAGTCTGAATAGTAAGGTAATAAATTTACAGATTTTGCATTTTTTTTCTACACAGTAACCATCAACAGGGTAAAATGACTAAACTCTCCATGGCCTTGTTTGTAGAATGCTACGAATTTTACAGTTCCTTTCATACATACAAAATCACATGCATCCTTTTTAACTTGATCTTGAAATTAGGAAAAGAAGTGTCCTCAATCAATTGTTTTTTCACTCTCAGTTAACATTCCAACTACATCCATGTATTTATGCTTTTAGGATTTTTTAGCACTCCTTTGCAGAACAAGATTATTCTCAAATTTCCAAATTGATAGAAAAAAAAAAGCCATTATATTTAACTTAAACTATATCTTTGTCATATTTATTAGACTATCTGAATCTGGAAAAGCTGTCTTTTGAAGATTAAGAAGAAAAACTATAACATTAAATCAAACTCCAGGAAGATAATAGCTGTCTTTATTAAGACATTCAGCGAACCTATGGCACCCTTCCTCAAACTTCTCCACTGAAATAACCCATAACACAAAATGCCATGGATTCCCACATTCTGAGAGTATAGCCTTAAGTAAACCAGGTACAAAACAAAATTTCTTCATAATATTTTTGGCTAAAAATCCTTGTGAATTTTGTGTTTTATCTCCTAATATTTATTTTTATTTAAAAAAAATTTTATATGCTTTCAGTCTAAAAATGTAAAAATCAAACTCCAGGAAGATGCACCAATTTCATCCCAAGGCTTTAAGTAGTTATCTGACAAAACACAGAGGCCACTAACACCGCAGGATAAGAAGGATGGTCCAAAGTTGGATTTACTCTAATGCATTTCCATTTGCAGTGACTGAAACGCAATTCTTTCCAGTCCATTAAAGAGCAGAATTTATTCTTCCTTAAATTAATAACTTACATTTTCATGTTTCATATGTTTAAGTAACCGCAGTTCTCTGTAGGTCCTTTTGGCATGAATAATGGATTGAAATGGTCTGGATAGCTTCTTCACTGCGACACGTAACCCAGTTTTTGTGTCAAAGGCAGAACTAAGAAAAAAAAAAACACAAATAACTCATCATTAAATGTGCTCTAAATATATCAAAATTAGTACTTACAAGGCTATTTCTTTTCCAAATTAAATGGGTCTATAACAAAATACAAAAAAGTATAAAGATAACAAATAAAATGACCTATAATCCCATTCCCAAAGTAATCTGTTAATTATTTTTGGTGTTTTCCTTCTTATCTTTTTTTCTATGCATCTAAAACAAGGATCAGCAAACTTTTGCCAAGAAGGACTGGATAATATGCTTTTTAGATATTCTGGGGCTTAGAGTGTCTGTCTCAACTACTCAACTCTGTAGTTGGAACTGGAAAGCAGTGATATTACATTTTATTTTTATTTCTTATTTGGCGGCACCTGCAGCATGTGGAAGTTCCCAGGTCAGGGATCAAATCCGTGCCACGGCAGTGACAACGCCAGATCTTTAACTCACTGAGCCACCAGGGAACTCTGATAATAAATTTTTAAATGGGTGTGGCTATGACCCCATAACACAAGAACAGGAGCCACCTAATCCAGATGAGCGAATAGACTGGGACACAAAGAGCTGGATTCCGTCTGTCTTCTCAGACTAAGCCTCACTGCACCTCACCACCAAATGCTGCCTGATCAGAGCAGAGGCCTTAGACACCACCATGTTTTCAGGAGCAAAAATGAGCTGGAGCAAAAATTTCTT
Organism: Phacochoerus africanus; assembly: GCF_016906955.1. Classification (NCBI taxonomy): domain Eukaryota; kingdom Metazoa; phylum Chordata; class Mammalia; order Artiodactyla; family Suidae; genus Phacochoerus; species Phacochoerus africanus. The sequence goes on along the minus strand of NC_062552.1, from coordinate 33,038,725 downwards.
GAGCATCTACAAAGTATTTGTCACTGTCCAGAAGCTGAGATACAGCAGGAAATAAGTCAACATCCCCTGCCCTCAGGGGACTGGGGCAGAGGGGAAGAGCAGAATAATAAATAAATCTCAAATAGTGATTTTGATGAATGCTAGGACTAAATACAACAGAATAATGGGACAGAAAGCTGGTGGAGTAAAGCCACCTTAGTCAGGATGTCCAAGGAAGTGTATTTGAGCTGAGACAGCTGAAAGATAAAGTAGCGACCATCTAAAGATACTGGGGAAAAGAGCCTCAAGCAGAAGAAAAAATAGTATTAACATTTATTAAGTCTTTACTGTATACCAGGAACTGTTCTAAGCCCTTTATATTATTTTTTTAATTAACTTTTTCTCTCCAACACTCCTATGAAGTAATAAGTAATAATTACCATCCCCCTCATTTACAGATAAGGAAACGGAAACACAGTAACTTGCCCATGGTCGCAAAGCCAGAAAGTGACACAGCAGGAAGTCTGGATCCAGAGCTCATACTATCAACCACTTTGCTATGCTGTCTCTTAGAAGAGCAAGGGCAAACAAAGGAAGAAAGAAACAGACGTAGAAAAAACATTGCACGCTAGAGAAACAGAAGAAACACAGCCCGTGGAGGAAGAGCATGGAGAGCAAGGGGAGAGGAGAAAAGAATGAAGTTAGAGATACAGGCAGAGGCTGGATCACACAGGACATCTACAGCAAGAAACTTGATGTGAAAATTCCCCAGTGGCACAGTGGTCAAGGATCTGGCATTGTCACTGCTGTGGCATGGGTTCGATCCCTGGCCCAGGAACTTCCGCATGCCATGGGCATAGCCCCCGCAAAAAGGACACGATGTGCATTTAAATTATATTTAGAGACTGTTTGGGCTAATTCCATCCTACGTCATCCTATTTAGCCGTGTTTCTAGTTGGCACATCCAAGATTTTCTGGGCTATCTATTATAACCAAACTCTCTTTGCCATGTAACTCTGTACTTGCCCCAGATGTTCCCCTCAAATCCTTACACTACGTCTTTGCTTTCCAACTCCCAATTTGTAATAAACTGCTGGAAATCTTCAACTTCTGAACCTTTCATCCATCTCCTTGCTTTAACTGAAACTAGGTTGTACCTTGAAGACACTACTTCTCTTACAGTCCTGCCACTGGAGGGATTCTCTCTCATATCCCAGGTAGCTCACACTAGCAGCTGGAATAAACGTCCTCCATGGCAACTATTCCCACTTCCAGACCACAGCTTTCCCTTTGATTTACAAAAGCTCCTTGGAGTTCCCATCGTGGCGCAGTGGTTAACGAATCCGACTAGGAACCATGAGGTTGCAGGTTCAGTCCCTGCCCTCGCTCAGTGGGCTAACGATCTGGCGTTGCCATGAGCTGTGGTCTAGGTCACAGACGCGGCTCGGATCCCGCGTTGCTGTGGCTCTGGCGTAGGCCAGTGGCTACGGCTCCGATCGGACCCCTAGCCTGGGAATCTCCAAATGCCGAGGGAGCGGCCCAAGAAATAGCAAAAAGACAAAAAAATAATAATAATAATACAAAAGCTCCTGCTCACGACCATCTCTTGCTCTCTGTTGCTATTATCCACCATCTTGGAATAATAGTCCATTGTTCACCAAAAAGTTAGTTTATACCTCAAAGTTCTCTCTCCCCTTCCAACTTCTGTCATCATTCTTGGCAACTTCAGCATCCAGGTGGAGAGCACATTCAATTCCCTGGCCTCTCAGTTTTCTGACCTTTCCAGGAAACTCCACCTTATCCAACCACCTCCACGGTCTTACCCTGGGCCTCTATCACCACCAAAGCTGCCTGCCTGCCTGCCTATAAAATTGTGAATGCCATCATAGACCTCCTACGCCTAAAACTAGTTTACCCCTAATTACCTGTACCCTGACCACAACAATTCATTGACTGTTTCTATTCCTTTAGCCCCCGCCCCCCTCCCATCTTCATTCTCTTCTTGCCTGGCTTTGACTACATGCTCCCTTGTAATCCCACCTCCACCCCCCTCTGATGTTCTCACCCAGATAAGGTCTAACTTCAGATGATTTCAACTATTTATTCTCCTGGCCTAAATCCAAGAATTAACTGTGGTTGAAGGAAAAAGAATGCACAATCATACTGACTGGTTTCATTCTCAATCTCTGAACTTAACCTCAAATAAGGCTTTCAATACTGCCACTTTTTTTTTCTAGTCAATTCATTTTCCTACTCAAAGTCATCATTTGACATCATCTCTCTTCAACCTCCACTCACACTCCTCCCTTAGGAGCTGTCCTCGCCTTCACTGAGAAAACAGAAACCATCAAAAGGGAGCTCCATCTGCCCACCACTCTGTCTACAAACCCATCTGGCACTCGGACCCATCTTTTCTGCTTTCGATTTTGTTGTAACTAAAGACACACGCCCTGCCGCCCTTTTTTGCTTTTTAGGGCCAAACCCGTGGCATATGGAGGTTCCCAGCTAGGGGTCTAATCTGAGCCACAGCTGCCGGCCTACACCACAGCCACAGCAACACCAGATCCAAGCCGAGTCTGAGACCTACACCACAGCTCACAGCAATGCCGGATCCTTAACCCACTGAGCGAGGCCAAGGATCGAACCCACAACCTCCCGGTTCCTAGTTGGATTTATGTCTGCTGCGCCACAGCGGAAACTCCCACAGGCCCTTTCTTATAAAAATCTAAGACACAATACATGCCTCAGTGCCGTCCTTCCTCATCTTTTCAAGAACTTCACTCCTTCCTTTCCTTTCTCTCTTGTTTTCAGCTTCTCCCTATCTCCTGGATCACTCTGATCAGTGTAAGTATTCTCTAAATATTTCCCATTCTCTCTCTCTCTCTCTTTTTTTTTTGTCTTTTTGCCTTTTTCTAGGGCCACTCCTGAGGCATATGTAGGTTCCCAGGCTAGGGGTCCAATTGGAGCTGTAGCTGCCGGCCTGCACCAGAGCCACAGCAACGTGGGATCAGAGCCAGGTCTGAGACCCACACCACAGCTCATGGCAACGCCAGATCCCTAACCCACTGAGCAAGGCCAGGGATCAAACCTGCAACCTCATGGTTCCTAGTCAGATTCGTTAACCACCGAGCCATGACAGGAACTCCTCCCATTCTCAATAAACAAAATATTTCCCTTGAAAGCTCCCCATCACAGTTAAAATTCTCCAGTGGTTCGCACAGTGTGGTTCCTAGATCAGCAGCATCAATGTCACCGGGGAACTTATAAGAAATGCAAATTCTAAAGTGCCATCCTGGAGGTTTGAGAACAGAAACTCTTAACTCTGTATTTTATCAAGCCCACTACATAATTCCAACACACAGTGAAGTTTGAGGACCACTAATCTACATCTCTGCTACTCCATGGACCAGCAGCCTTGGCATTATCTGGGGGCTGTTTCGAAACAGACAATTTCAGGCTCTAAAGTAGACTCTACATTTTGACAAGATTTCCAGGCAATTCACACACACCTTAAGGTTTGAGAAGCACAGATCTACAAGATCTATACAACTGACTCACTTGTTCTGCTCCCATTCTTTCTTCAATTCAATCCATTGAAACTACTCATCTCAGGTTGTCACTGACCTCTATTACCAAATCTAGTGGGTACTTTTCTGGATTAGCAAGTGACAAGGTTAACACTTCTCCTTTCTCTAAACACCCTCCAACCTGGTGTCCCTATGCGCACATTCTATGAGTTTGCTATGACTTCCATGGCGGCTCCTTCTCTGTCCTGTACTCAAACTCTGTATGCTGGAGTTCTTCAGGACATGGTACTGGGCCCTCTTCTCTTCTCTCTCTTACATTCTTCTAGATGTTCTCATCTATACCCATGACTATTTACTTCTGTCTTTTTCAGCTGCAAATGGCATACATAAGTTTCCAGGCAAGGGATCAAATATAAACCACAGCTGCAACCGACAACACAATTGCAGCAACACCAGATTCTTAACCCACTGTGCCACTCCAGGAACTTCCACATGACTTTAAATTAAACACCATCTAGGAGTTCCCGCTCTGGCGCAGTGGATTAAGAATTTGACTGCAATGGCTTGGACTGCAGCAGAAGCACCGGTTCGATCTCTGGTCTGGCGCAGTGGGTTAAAAGGATCCTGTGTTGGAGTTCCCGTCGTGGCGCAGTGGTTAACAAATCCGACTAGGAACCATGAGGTTGCAGGTTCGGTCCCTGCCCTTGCTCAGTGGGTTAACGATCCGGCGTTGCCGTGAGCTGTGGTGTAGGTTGCAGACTCGGCTCGGATCCCGCGTTGCTGTGGCTCTGGCATAGGCCGGTGGCTACAGCTCCGATTCAACCCCTAGCCTGGGAACCTCCATATGCCATGGGAGCGGCCCAAGAAATAGCAACAACAACAACAAAAAGACAAAAGACAAAAAAAAAAAAAAAAGGATCCTGTGTTGCTACAGCTGTGGTTGGCTGGTTTTACTCCCTGGCCTGGGACCTTCTATATGCCGTGGATGTGGCCATAAAATTAAAAAAAAATTATGCACCATCTATATGTTGAAAACTCCCAAATCTATGTCTCTCACTGAAATCTCTCCTCAGAACCTGACTGCCTACTTGATATCTCCACATCAAAAATATATACGCAGCTTAAACTTAGCACCCAGAACTAATCTTCTCCCTGTCTTCTTTGTCTTAATAAGTGGACTTTCCATTGAGTTGCTCAAGCTAGAGACAATTGTCATCCTTTATTTCTCCTTTTCCTTCAACCTCCTGGTCCCCATCCAAATCTTCAGAAAGTCTTATGGTTTCCACCTCCAAAATACATCCCAAATTCAACTTCTCTTCACTTCACTGCTACCATAATAGTCCAGGCCACCCTCTTCACTAGCCTGTCTTCTAACACTTGTCTCCCTGCCTCTTGTTTTGTTCCCTTCTCATATACTCCCCACCATCATCCAATACAATCTTTTAAAAATATAAAGTAGATGACACTACTCCCCTGCTTCAAATCCTTCAAGAAATTTCCTCGGCATATAAAAATACACAGAATGTACATCTTCTATCACAGCCTACAAAAGCTCAGGTGATCTGACCACAATGACCCCTCCATCTTGCTCCTATGATACACTTTCCTTCCATTCAGCCACTATGTTCTGGACATGCTGGCTTCTTTCAGTTCCTTAAACTCTTCCAACAGGCTATCCCTGGTTCCTGAGATGCTCTTCTCCCAGACTTTCATCTCTACTCTACCTCACAGCTGAATCCTTATTCTTCAAGTCTTATCTCACATGTATCCAAGAGATGGAGCTAAGAGTTATCTTAACTGCCTCCGGCAGTCATCCTCTGTCACAACACCCTGTTTGTCTCCTTCCTTATTCTACATAAGGGGGGTGGGTAATCTTCTCTCCCGCACCCCTTGTTCCTACAAACCCATGAAAGAATAACTTCTCCCTTCTTGCAAATACCAAGTAAGCTTATACTCCTCTCTGAACCCCTCACTTGGCTCTAGAGAGGTTGGGACAGTGGTCATTGCTCCTGTGTGACCCATCCTCTTCGGCATTCCACCTCAGTCTGCCTGCCTACCTGCAGGCCGAGCACTTTCTCCTCTCCTCCACTGGCAAGCCTGCAGGAGCCTCCAGGAGCAAGGAATGCCATTGGGTTTCTAGCTGACCTGCCTGTGACTGAGTGTGCAGGCTCAAATCAGTGGGAAAGAAAGAAGTCCACTTGAGCCACCTGTCCAAGTTATTCTCCACACCAGCTTTACAGTAATAAAGTACATATTTCTCATCTCCATTTGACTGCTGTATCTATTCAGCAAAAGGCAGGCTAGAATTAATCAGTATCCTACAAACCCCAATAAACACAATTACCACCTGAAAGAGTGGTTAAATAAGGACTAGGGCTTTGATATTAGACTATCTGGATTTTACTTCCAGTTCTGCCTTTTTGTAGCTGTATAATCTTGAGGAAGTTAATTAAATTCTCTCAGCCTCATATATAAAATGAGGATAATATTTTTATCTAATCTGTAGGATGTTTGTTAGGACTAAATGTGATAACTTTTGTAGTAGGTTTAGCAAAGGGTCTGGCCCATGGTAAATATTAGATGTAATAATGTCTGGTTTTCCACTGATCATAAGCACCTTGAGGCAGGAAGTGTCTTCTGGGTTTTTTGTTTGGTTCCCAGGCCAGGGGTTGAATTGGAGCTGCAGCTGCTGGCCTACGCCACAGTCACCGCAACGCCAGATCTGAGCCGCACCTGTGACCTACACCACAGCTCAAGGCAACACCGGATCCTTAACCCACTGAGTAGGGCCGGGAATCAAACCCACATCCTCATGAATACTAGTTGCGTTGGTTCCTGCTAAGCCACAATGGGAACTGCCCCCTTAGTGTTTTATTTTTGTGTGTTTTGTTTTTGGGTGCACCTGTGACATACAGAAGTTCCTGGGGCCAGCCCCTCTGCCTAATTTAAATGCTCACTCTTTTTCCAGGTTGCCAAACTGCCTGGGATAAGGACAAGGCTGAGGTCAGCTACTGGCTTTGCCTTTATTATTATACTTATTAGTATTACTAGTTGGTAAGATTCCTTTTAATCACATTTTAAAAACTATAACTACAAGTAAAATTGTGTTTTCATGAACAACACCATAAAATACAATTATCTTTACGATGATCTTTATGATTCTCCAAATTAAAATCCAGGTCACATGGCTTAAGTTTTTCCCCCAATTGTAAATTCACAAAGTTATGAAATTAATTTGTGCTTTATAAAAACATTCCTATGATTTAAATTTTTTATTTATTTTTATTTTTAGGGCTGCACCTTTTGCGTATGGAAGTTCCCAGTCTAGGGGTTGATTTAAAAAATTAAACGGAGGAGTTCCCATCATGGCTCAGTGGTTAACGAATCTCACTAGGAACCATGAGGTTGTGGGTTCGATCCCTGGCCTTGCTCAGTGGGTTAAGGATCCAGCGTTGCTATGAGCTGTGGTGTAGGTCACAGATGCGGCTTGGATCTGGCATTGCCGTGGTTCTGGCATAAGCAGGTGGCTACAGCTCCGATTAGACCCCTAGCCTGGGAACCTCCACATGCCAGGGGTGCAGCCCTAGAAAAAGAAAAACCAAAAAAAAAAAAAAAAATTTAAAGGGAGAAATACAAAATTCATTAAAAGCCGATAGCACAATATCACACTGTCAGTGTCACTCATTTACAGCCAACTGTGAATCCAGGGTTTAGGATACAACAATATTCATTAAATAAAATTAAATGTTTTGTTACACATTCAATATTGCCTCTCCTCTCAGGGTGGGTGGGGGGGAGGGCGGGGGCTTTCTAGATTCTTAAATTTGAATTTTTCTAACTGTGTCTAATTTCTAAATTTACTTACATTTACCCTGCTTTATTTCACAATTGATTTTTTTTTTTTTTGGTCTTTTCTAGGGCCGCACCCACGGCATATGGAGGTTCCCAGGCTAGGGGTCGAATTGGAGCTGTAGCCGCTGGCCTATGCCACAGCCACAGCAATGCAAGATCAGAGCCCTGTCTGCAACCTACAGCATAGCTCACAGCAACACCAGATCCTTAACCCACTGAGAGAGGCCAGGGATTGAACTCACGTCCTCATGGATGCTAGTCAGGTTCGTTAACCACTGAGCCACAACGGGAACTCCTATTTCACAATGGATTTAAAGCAGCCGTGTGTTTGTGCATGTATGTGTGTGTGTGTGTGTGTGTGTGTGTGTGTAAAAGTAGGTGATTAGGGAAAAATAAACAAGATAAATAAGAAATTATGTATGAGTGAGGTTAGTACAAATGCACATCATGAGGTCCTTTCTAAATGCCCATTAGTGGTGGGCCTCAAATTTGGCTGTGAGCCCACTAAAGTCATCACAAAGAAAATATAATCAGTTAAGACATGAGTCACAGGAACCATATAATAAAAGCAAACCAGGTAGTCATAGAACTGAAGAGAAGCATAATTATTCCTGTAATAAAACCAGAGAAGAGTCCCTCCTGTGTATGTTTATGAAGGAGACACTAAATAATGTAGTAAAAATGTCCTAATCAACATCCTTACACAATGATAATAGTGGGTTTCAGACGGTTCTTTTCTTAGAGCATCCATCAGTGGAGACTGCTTTCATAAGGCCAAAATACAGTTGATTATTAGCAAAGGTAAGGAGGAGGAGACAAAAGAGCACGGCCTGCTGCTCTCCGACAGACTTAATCCAAGAGGAAATCTTAAGCATTTATTAGAAAAATTGGTAATAAGTTCCAAACTCCTCAGACAATCCTCCAAAGATGATGTCCATCAACTGAGGTTTTGAAAGGTAGAGACGTAGGAACTGTGTTTATACTCCATGACTGGCACCTGGCTTGGAGAGTGTCTATATTGCAAGGTAAAAGCAGATCAATAGGCTGAGTCAGCTCAGTAGAGGAAGAGTGACAACCTCTTAAGAAAGGTAAGGTGCTGCCTAACCAGGACTACAGCCCACATCCACAAAGCATGAGTACAAATGACTGCACCAGGATTTCCTCAAAAACCAATTTGGGTTTTCCCCCAAGAGAAGGAAGAATGAGCAATCATCTGGCAAGTATCTGAGTAATTTGTGGGGATCATAAGGATTTTACAATTTCTTTTAATGGTCACAGGTGACATCTCTAACCCCTGAATGATGTTAAGGAAAAATGAACCTTCAATAATGGTTAAGAAGACAACACAATTTTCTTTATTTTTGGAAATTAATGGAAATATTTAAAAATATTCAAATCTGTAGTTATGCTGAGTTGAATTCTCACTAATACATCAAATTCATTACAATACCTACATGGAGAGAAATAACTTGCAGAAAGATGACATCTCCATATAATTTGAGAATTTTTTCCAATTGAATTCAGGTTAGTCAATAAGTTTTCAAAATGTGCTATTTCAATAAGTAATTCAGATGACTAACTTGGAACTTTCTCTTCACATGTAACATTTGATATAAATTTCAATAAATGCCATATTGGAAATATTTTTTGGCATCTCTCTATCCACCCCCCAACTAAGAAACCTACTCTTTCTGCCTTCTAAATTCAGGCAAATGTGTAAGTATCACTGTAGTTTTCTTTTTCTTTCTTTCTTTCTTTTTTTTTTGTCTTTTTAGGGCTGCACCTGTGGCAAATGGAAGTTCCCAGGCTAGGGGGGTGAATCAGAGCTGTAGCTGTGGGCCTATGCCACAGCCACAGCAATACCAGAACCGAGCCATGTCTGCAACCTACATCACAGCTCACAGCAACACAGGATCCTTAACCCACTGGGCAAAGCCAGGGATTGAACCTGCATCCTCATGGATACTAGTTAGATTTGTTTCCACTGAGCCATGACGAGAACCCTGCTTTTTTTGTTGTTGTTTTCGACTGGACCCATGGCATGCGGAAGTTCCCAGGCCAGGGACTGATCCCAAGCCACAGCAGTAACAACTTGGAATCCTTAACCTGCTGAACTCCTGAGTATCACTGTAGTTTTTGTTTGTTTTGCTTTTTTTTTAGGGCCACGTGGCGGGATATGGAAGTTCCCAGGCTAGGGGTCTAACTGGAGCTACAGCTGTCAGCCTACACCACAGCCACATCAACACCACATATGAGCCATGTCTGTGACCTACACCACAGCTCATGGCAACACAGGATCCTTAACCCACTGAGAGAGGCCAGGGATCGAACCTGCAGCCTCATGGTTCCTAGTCAGATTCGTTTCCGTTGCACCACTACAGGAACTCCTCACTGTAGTGTTAATGCTTATGTTCTACCCCTCTGTTTTGAAAGTAATGTCATGAAAATAAATGCAACTTTATGCAAAAACTTGAACTCAAGTTTTGATTTGGGAATTTCAAAAAATATTCTTCAGAGTAGCAGGGGACTTAAAACTGACTTTAAAAAGCTTTTGACATTTGAAACATTGTTAGCTTTTCCCTTTTTGTTAGCTTTTCATCTTGTCTCTCTCTCTCCCTCTCTCTCTCTCTATATATATATTTTATACATCTCTTCACTAACTCTCCAATATCTTAATGCCTAACAGTTTGATTTTAAAGTAAATCATAAAATTATCTATTTGTACTACATATATAGTTTTTAAATGTAATTGTTTCTTACAACATTTTCATATTGATGAGAAGAATATCAGATGTTCTTAATACAACTACTACAAATATGTGCAATATGACTAATCTCCAGTTTTTCAGTTTCTAAAAATTCCTCTGAAAGAGGTTGAAACATACATGACACATGAAAAACCTTATCAACAGAAAAGTAGCCCAGGATGGAAAAAAACAGTCATTTAATTGATCACTCTTATCTTGCCTTGCAGAACTTAACAGTTCAAGAACTTTTAGGCAAATTCACTATTTTCATGCAAATCTCATTCAGAGAGAAAAATATATTTGTGATAGGATTTAGCAGGGACCTTAGTCTTAGGGCTGGGACTAAAGGAATGGCAACATATATGCTAATACTTGCCATTCCTAATCTGGTCCAATTCCTGCTGCAAAAGCTTCTAAACTATTGGAACAAAAATGTTTTTCACAACTGCTTCAATTTCAATATTACTACGCTGATAAAAACTAACATTCAAATAATGTATAGATTCACTTAGGCATGCAATCTAAAAATCCAAAACCACTTGTGATTAAATTGAATTTAACCTTCATTTGCTGAAAGCTCTGTCTGAAAAAAAAATGATTTTGCAAGATCATTATAGATTTAAAAGCTAGAGGTGTCAGTTAACATATACCTTTGATTGCAAATGTGTTGAATGTCGTATATATCTGAATCAAGAGCTAATAGTTATCCCATACTGAATGCAAAAATATTGCAGATTATTTTATTTCTTTTATCTTTATTTATTTATTTTATTTTTGTCTTTTTGCCTTTTCTAGGGCCGCTCCTGCGGCAATATGGAGGTTCCCAGGCTAGCGTCCAATCAGAGCTGTAGCCACCGGTCTACACCAGAGCCACAACACGGGATCCAAGCCTCGTCTGCAACCTACACCACAGCTCACGGCAATGCTGGATCCTTAACCCACTGAGCAAGGCCAGGAATCGAACCCACAACCTCATGGTTCCTAGTCGGATTTGTTAACCACTGAGCCACGACGGGAACTCCTATTTTATTTTTTTTAAAGGGGATTATTTTCCAAAGCCTCATTAGAATCTGCCACCATGGGTGTATCTTCTCTACTTTTGGAAGTTATCATTAGATAATTTCTATTTTCTTTCAGGCAAATCTGAATTATTAGACTAATCAGATATTACATTGTAATTACTTAGTATTACCATCAACTTTGCCTTGCTGCTACAATTAATAGCCTTGTACAACATGATGAAAAATAATGAGAAAAAGTATATATATGTATGATTGCATCACTTTGTTGTACAGTAGAAATTGGCACAACACTGTAAATCAACTATACTTTAATAAAAAATAAAAGTCTTATACAGTAATAATGTTCACAGGCTTCATAGCCACAAAAGCACCCTAGAAATATATGCTATGAATATTCCTACAGATGTACATAACAGGCATTAACATATTTTCACAACATTTGGGTTTTGCTCTGTTTGTGACTCCCCATTACAAAGACATACATAATTTATAGTAACACTTAGGAGTATTAGTTATCTATCACTAGATAATAAATTGCCCCCAAATTTGGTGGCTTAAATAAGATTTAGCATCTCAGTTGCTGCGAATCAGGAATTGGGGTGCAATTTAGCTGGGTGGTCCTGGCTCATGGCCTCTTGCAAAGTGGCAGTTAAGATGTTGGTTGCAGGGAGTTCCCGTCATGGCGCAGTGGAAACAAATCCGACTAGGAACCATGAGGTTGCAGGTTCCATCCCTGGCCTCGCTCAGTAGGTTAAGGATCTGGTGTTGCTGTGAGCTGTGGTGTAGGTTGCAGACATGGCTTGGGTCCTGCATCGCTGTGGCTGTGGCATAGGCTGGCAGCTGTAGCTCCGATTAGACCCCTAGCCTGGGAACCTTCGTATGCCGCAAGTGCAGCCCTAAAGAGACAAAAGACAAAAAAAAAAAAAAAAGATGTTGGCTGCAGCTAGAGTTATCTGAAGGCTTGACTGAGGCTGGAGAATCCACTTCCAAGATGATTTACTCACTTGGTGTTGGCAGGTCTCAGTTCTTTGCAATGTGGACCTCTCCACTGGACTGTGTCAGTGTCTTCTCAACGTAACAGCTGGCTTCCCCTAAAGCAGTGGTTCTCAACAGAGGGCAATTTTACCCCCCAGGGGACATCTGACAACGTCTAAGACATTTCTGGCTGTCACAGTGGAAAGTGTGTCTTGGGGAAGGGGCATGTACTACTGGAATTTAGTGGGTAAAGGCCAGGGATACTGCTAAATATCCTCCACAACAAATAATTATCTGGCCTAAAATGTCAAAATGAGGTTGAGAAACTGCCCTAGAGCAGAGAAAGACCAAGAGAGGAGCCACAATGTCTTTTATGACCTACCCTCAGAAGTCAACTCTATCACTCCTGCCACATTCCATACTCGAGAGAAGTGAGTCACTAAGCACAGTCTTTACTCGAGAGGAGGTGAATTAAGCACCACCTCTTCAAGGGAGGAGTATCAGATAACTGTTTCATCATTCACTCAGCAACTAGATTTTTTTAATCAAGATAACAGAATTTTCAAAATATCTTGCTTGCTTTTGGTAATACTAAGTTAAAAACCTATTTATTGCTGGGGGGGGGGGGGATCACTGAAATGCCATCCAACAAAGCTGCTTTTGGATCCTAGAGAATGGTCTCTGTTTGAAATATTTCAATGATCTGATCTCAAAAAATCCTGTTAAGCATAATCATAGGCAGTTTGATACAGAGAAGAGTTAACTAGTAGATAAAAGATTTCAGTTCTAGTTTAGGTCCCTGAAACTTCCTAGCAAGCAATCTTGGCCAAAGCTTTCTATGATCCTGTTTCCAAATCTATAAAATGGGGGTGTCACTAGCCCTGCTTATCTCACAATGCTGTTTGATGCTCACTTTAAGATAATTACACGTAGGAGTTCCCGTTGTGGCACAGTGGTTAACGAATCTGACTGGGAACCATGAGGTTGCGGGTTCGGTCCCTGCCCTTGCTCGGTGGGTTAACAATCTGGTGTTGCCGTGAGCTGTGGTGTAGGCCGCAGACGCGGCTTGCATCTGGTGTTGCTGTGGCTCTGGCGTAGGCCGGTGGCTGCAGCTCCGATTAGACCCCTAGCCTGGGAACCTCCATATGCCGTGAGAGCGGCCCAAGAAAACGGCAAAAAGGCAAAAAAAAAAAAAAAGATAATTACATGTAAGTGCTCGATGAACTATAAAAGACAGGCAGTAAGTGCTCCAAGTGGAAATGAACGTGCTATTATATAATAATTTCGTGATAAGCTTCCAGCATGGGGTTTATCACACAGAACTCTCAATATGTATCTTTAGATCTCTTACTCTCAAATTTGAGGTTAAGCATATCTCTGAAATAACAGTAAATTTGAGGGCAAATTATTAAAATATAACTGAGAGCCCAAATCCTTGACTGTTTTTTGTCATGCCACGGAAAACTAAAATATAGTTTCTGCAAGTTAAAATGCACATTTATTCAGCAATTATCGAATAGGATCTAAGAACTACCTATGTAGCCAATAATTAGATGCTAAACTGAAAAAAAAAAAAAAGGTATTCCTTCATATATTTTTTTCCCAATTTAGACTTTGACAGAGAGAAGATGCTATAGTTTATTTATCTATCTATCTTCAAAATCTAGCCCTGGAACATAATGCAAGATTACTAAATACATACCAAAGCAAATAGTTCCTGACCACAAAGAACTGAGAATCTAGCTAGAGAGTCAGATGAACACATATGCACATAAATTACTAAAGACTTTTATAAAGCAACATATTTGCTTCCTCCAATCCATCCTGTAACACTCCAGACAGAATAACTTTAAAATACTTTTCCTCCCTACTTTACAATTCAAGAAACTATAAGTAGCTCTCTATTGCCTAGAAAAATGCAGTTGCCTTAACCCTACTCCAGAACTAATTCTAAATTTCTGGGGGTAGGATAGAGACACTTGCATGTTGACAGTGTTTCTGAAGCACAACCAGAATGAAAACTACAATTGAGTTCACCCTATCTGAGCTATTCCTCCTGTCAGGCCAGTTCATTTCATATCTTAATTATTTTTGTCATGTTTTCTCCTGTTACTTAAAATGTTCTTTCTAAAAATGTTTCAAATACTACCCATCCTTCAAAATGATCTTCAAATCCTTCTTCCTCCATGAAACAATCCAACTATTCTAGCCCACAAGACACCCACATCTCTCTATATATATCAATACTTTTTATGTATTCACTAATATTTTATGTTTATTTCTCTTTGGGGGGGCTGCACCTGCAGCATATGTAAGTTCCCAGGCCAGGGATCAAAACTGAGCTACAACTGTGAACTACACCATAGCCATGGCAACACTGGATCCTTAACCCACTGCGCCACACCAGGGATGGAACCCATGCCTCAGCTGCAATCTGACTGGCTGCAGAGGCAATATCAGATCCTTAACTGGCTGTGCCACAGCAGGAATTCCTATGTCTGTTTCTTTTATACACTGTCTGACGGATGACCAACAGATGTTTTTCCCTTGATTCTTTCAACAAATCTAAAACATAAATATAAAAATACACACACATTTCAAACTTCCAAAATTATGTTGCCTTAATACCCAGAGTTATGGAAATCTTCACACAGTTGGCTCATTCCCTGATTGTCATTTTCATGATGACTGCCATTCATCAGTGCCAATGATAAGCTTCCTTCAAGTATCACCTCCATATAGCTAAGGCTGAACCACACAAGCTTATGACATGAATCCATTCCTAGGGTAGTTAGTGTGACATCTCTGAGATCGTTCTCAAGAAGTGCCCAGAAAAATAATTAAGGGAAAGTATGAAACATTACATTTCGACAGACTTGAAATCCAAAGAGTTAGACATTCTTGAGGTTAAATTTGTAAGTATAAATCCAGATGTACAGTTTAAGAACAAGGCCACTACTGCAACTGTATCAGATAATGAATTCAAAGGAAATATCCATAGAAAGTATAGTGTATCTTTTTACAGGTTCAAGTTATCCTATCTAGTTTTTACTCAGGACCAATCAATTCAATTTTACAGTTACCTAAGCAGTTCTCAACCAAAGGTGACTTTTCTACCAGGGGACATGTAGCAATGTCTAAAGACATTTTTGGGTGTCACAACTGAGGGCTGTGACTGGCATCTAGTGGGCAGGGTTTAGGGATGCTGCTAAATATCCTACAATGCACAAGACAGTCCCTACAATAAAACGTCCATAGGATGAGTACCCCAGTGTTTTATGACACTTGTACATTTAAACACAACTTGGTAGATGCTCACAATACTTACTGAATGTTCTCTTAATTTGCTATTTTTCCTTTTGTTTCCTTTAGCATCAATATCATTTAATTTATTGAGATTGCTAATTTCAAAGCAGATCATTCAAAGCATAAGGTATTTAGGACATTAACCTAAGAATCAGAAAATGAAGCAAGTCAAATGGGAAAATTTTTAAAAGTGTATCAGTATAAGATACCAACATCAATATTTCACTTCAATATAATACTAAAATCATTAAGGAGTTATAGTTTATTATAACCAGTGAGAAAGATAACTAAGATTTTCACCAGCATTTGGTAGCCTGGAGAAGAAAACACAAATACAAACTATTATTCAAAAGTCAAAGTTTAAGAAAGTTTTAGCCAGATAAAACCCTACATGCAGGATTTGATAGAAGGGAGAACAAAGACATAGCTACTAGAGTTCCCATTGTGGCTTGGTGGGTTAAGAATCTGACTAGTATCCATGAGGATGTAGGTTTGATCCCTGGCCTCACTCAGTGGGTTAAGGATCCAGTATTGCCACAAGCTGCAGTATAGGTCGCAAATCGGCTTGGGTCTGATGTTACTATGTTTGTGGTGTAGGCCGGTGGCTGTGGCTCCAATTCAACCCCTAGCCTGGGAACTTCCATATGCTAAGGGTGTGTCCCTAAAAAGAAAAAAAAGAAAGAAAGAAAGAAAGAAAGAAAGAGCTACTAGGAATATTAAGGATAAAGCAATTATTTCTGAGAATAAATTTATATCTACTACAGGAATAAGGAAATACAAGAATGAAGAGTTCAGGGGTTCCTTTGTGGTGTAGCAAGTTAAGACTCCAGTGTTGTCACTGCAGCAGCTCAGGTTTGCTTCTGTGGCATGGGTTTGATCCCTGACCCAGGAACTTCCACATGCCATGGGCACAGCCAAAAAAAAAAAAAAAAAGTGAAGCATTCAGGATACATTTGCATAAACCAGATACCTCAAGCTGAGTGTCACAGGACAAAGGGATGATTATTTGGGACACATAATTTGTAGGTGAGCAGATGGTCACAGCAGAGACACTACCCTCCCCACCCCACACATAGTAGAAGTATAGGGCTTGGTTAAGAATCTAAAGGATCCTTACCCTCACTGTCCCTTTCTTCCCCTAAAACAGAGCCTCCCTGAGCCCTTGGCAGATCAAAAGAAGAAGTTCAGACCTATTGTGGGCACATGCTGATGTCACCACTTTCCAGATTTGAATCAGATGGAAAGGTCTCTCTGACACAGATTTCAAGTACATATCCTTGCATCAAGTTGCCCTTGATGTAAAAAGTAACCAGTATGCCACTAGATTCAAAAGAGACACCGAAGAATCTAAAAGATTTCAAATAAGGCATTTGAAATATAAAGGTAGATTTGAGATGGCAACTTAAGCTGAAAGAATGCAGAAAAGAAAAGCTGCAGAGGATTTCCAAAGCAGTCTCTGAGAAAGCAACATAAATACGTCCCTTCCAGACTGATATTTTCAAAAGCAGGAATTCTTCTGATCTTTTATTTCTTTCAATCTTTATAAACATAACACCTACTACAGTGCCTAGCATTGGCCAATACTGGATTAACAAATTTAAGAAAACAAAGGAGAAATTGGTTTGGGTTTTTTGTGATTTTTTTTTTCCATAGTGATGTGTGATGCTTACAATCTGGACTGAAAGCTTGGGAAAGCAACCAATGCATACTTGTGGGTAGAATGACAGTAAGACACTCACACTTACATACTTCCTTCGTGTCACAGACATTGTGACAATACCACTAAGGCCTAAAAGGAGAAGGTTTTGAGGAAAACAAGGAAATCTGTAACACCATTCAAAGTAACAGGAGCCAACATGTTCAGGGTCTAAAGTTACTTAGACAGCAGGCCTAGACAAAATAAACATTTGTTCTATTACCTTTTTGTTATGTTGTCATGGGAATCTGTGTTTAGGAACACTTATTTTCTGCAACTAGATGATAGAGCAGTAAAAGGGGGAGTGCTTTCATAAAAGAAAGAAACTTGTGTCTGTAAGGCAGGAAAGAAAATAAATCCTATGGGGTTTTTTTTTTGTTTTTTTTTAATCTTTTTGTCTTTTTAGGGCCCCATCCGTGGTATATGGAAGTTCCCAGGCTAGGGGTCAAATAGGAGCTACAGCAACCAGCCTACACATCCACTCAGGATCCGAGCTCCTTTGAGACCTACACCACAGCTCACCACAATGCCGGATCCTTAACCCACTAAGCAAGGCCAGGGATCAAACCCATGTCCTCATGGATACCAGTCAGGTTCATTAACCTCTGAGCCATGACAGGAACTCCAATCCTACAGGTTTTTAGAGAGTCACATGCGTAGAATCTTTAAATCTATAAGATTTATTCAAGTTAATAGAGAAGTCACTGGGGGTGCAGCCAAAACATTATTAACAGGTAGCTATAATCCAACCTCTACTAAAATTATTTTAATGGGGGAAAGGCAGAGGAATGTAAAGCAGATACAGGGCCAAATAAAACAGAAAATAAATTAGATTTTAAATGTTGAAAGAAGGGAAAAAATGACTTTAAAAAAATGACCTAAGAAAAAAACCTAGAAGCCCAAAGAAGTTAGAAAACACTAAACCTGCCAGCAGGCTAATCTTCTTTTGTCAGCAGAAGTCTAGAGCTAATCTCTTTGCTCCCTTCCTTTTGGCAACAGAAACCTGAAAAGTGAAGTAAGCTTCACATATTATTTAAAGACCTGGACTGGAATACCCTAAATTTCTAGGGCCCATAAAAAGTACTGGCTCTGGTACTCTGGGCCTTCTAGAGCGAGAGTCGGGAACAGGGCTATGCACCAATTTGTCTGACTCCTCTATTCTACCCTGAACTATAATTAGTGCCTCTAATGGGTAAGGAACAGAAATGAAAAAAATAGGGATCCCAGAAGTTCCTGCTGTGGTCCAATGGGATCAGCAGCATCTTGGAAGCACTGGGATATAGGTTCAAACCTTGGCCGGGCACAGTAGGTTAAGGATCTGGCATTGCCATAGTGGTGGCTTAGGTTGCAACTATGGATAGGATATGACCCCTGGCCCAGGAACTCCTATGTCACAGGGTGGCCAAAAAGGAAAAAGAAAAGAAAGAAAAAGAAAAAAGAAGGATCCCAAAGCAGAGTGTTAAAATATAAGTAGGTCATGTCTCTTCTCCAATCACAACCATCCATACCTCCATGGCCTCTCCTCTCACTCAGAGTAAAAGGCACAATTCTTACAAAGGCAAATAAGACCCTTCATGATCCCAGCCCCTCCACCCTCTTCTCCTTCTATGATCTGGCTCCTGGTTTCTTCAGCTCAAGCTATACTGGGTCTTCTAGCTATGCTAGAGAATGAGGCCTTTGCATGTTCCTCAACATGGAATGTTATTCCCTCTCCCCTCAGATCCAATGTGTTGTATATCACTTCCTTCAGGTCTTTGCTCAATTGGCACCTTATCACTGAGGCCTACCCTGTCTATCCTGCTCAAAAGTGCAACATAGCCATTTAGTACGCGCCTTTCCTTCATTTATTTTCCCCACAGCACTTATCACCTGACACACTATAAATTTTAATTTGTTTATGGTCTACTTCTATTCCCTCGCCCTTAGAATATGGTTTGTTACTTTCTCTATCTCTCTTTTTTTTTTAAGGGCCACAGCTGTGGCATGTGGAAGTTCCTGGGCTAGGGGTTGAATAGGAGCTGCAGCTCACAGCCTACACCACAACCATAGCAACACCAGATCATTTAACTCACTGAGCAAGGCCAGGGATCAAACCCACATCCTCAGGGATACCAGTCAGGTTCTTAATCTGCTGAACCACAAGAGGAAATCCCAGAATATAGTATTTTATGAGCAAAAAATTTTTGTCTGTTCTGCTCATATTCCATCTCCAGCACCTAAGGAGTGACCCACACAGAACAGGCACTCAAAGGTATTAGTACAATACAAAGAGTACTGTCCTCAAGGAGATTATCATGAAACCCTCCTCCTCTCCCTTTGCCTCCACAATCGTGTACTCTGTCAGACCCCAAAGTTCAGATCCACCCATTTGTCGAAGGTCAAAATTTAGGGGTTATTCTGGACTCCTTTCTCTTCTCTACTTCTTTCTCCCCCAATTCAGCCTAGGAGCCAAGCATGTCAAAACCCAAGATCTCTTTGTCAAAAGTGCAGAACTGACAGACCACCACCTACTTCTTCCCTATAATAAATTATTAAAAGGCTAAAATGCTGGGAAATCAGTGAATTTTATAAGTTCTTTACATGTATACTTAATTTATGGAAGTACTATATAAAATCAAACTACTTCTAATAGTAAAAGTTTCATTTATTAGAAAAAAAATTCAAGTATAAAGAGGTTTTGATTTCATCTGTACTGAAGAAATATGTGTATCACTTCCAAGTACATGGCAACCAGGAAACAAGATTTCTAGGTTACAAAATCAGGGGAACTCACTTTATCATGGTTTTTTTGAGTACTACAGTAATTATACCTCTTGGATAGGAACAATCAATACCAAATTTCACAGCAAAGAGCAAAAATCCAATGTATTTTCAAAGGCCTTAGCAAGGCAGTTATTTCTATTTATATCCTATAACAGAAACATGT
This sequence comes from Phacochoerus africanus, assembly GCF_016906955.1. Taxonomy (NCBI): domain Eukaryota; kingdom Metazoa; phylum Chordata; class Mammalia; order Artiodactyla; family Suidae; genus Phacochoerus; species Phacochoerus africanus. Next base: position 33,018,695 of record NC_062552.1, on the reverse strand, counting down.
ACAGATAGTCCCAACTTCACAAAATGTGCACTGAAGACTTTCAAACCAACAGGATTCATAAATTCAGGAATTAACTATTTGCACTGCCTGATAATTCCTTGGGAAAAAACTTAATCTGGGCAATGAGTCCATTTGGGGTCTACTGATTCTGAGGAAGAGATGTGACTTTATTAAGTAATTACCTCTTGGATTAGCTAGGATGACACTAGAGAGTTTCATACAGTCATAGCTCTATTATTAAGTGACCCAGCAACCTCTCTCTTCACAAACGGAGGGAGGAGAAAGGCAAACAGCACAAAAAAAGTGCCACATGTACAGGAAAGGAGAATTGTAGAGTGTTGAAACTCCAGGACTAAATTCAAAGTAGCATTAACAAGTAAGCCATTCCTTACATGAGTCCAGCTCATCACCTATATAACTAGGTTAATAATACAGCCTTCATAGAGCCAGTGGAATAATAATGCTTTGACTGCAAATACATCATAAAGTATAAAATCCCATAAAATGTCATTAATACTAAAGTCAGAGGGATGTAGCATAGTGAATTCTTCCACCTTGGAATCCTAAGCCCCAGGGGCTCAACATCATCTGCCCGGGAAAGGCGAAGTCAACACAGATCATCTCTGAGGCTGCTTTAGAGGGAAATCAAAAGCAGAGCAGTCTTCAGTTATCAAGAAACCAAACTGGCAGAATTGAAAAGCCAGAGGTTCAGGATACCCTTATTTTAAACTGGGAGCCAGTGGAAAAGTGTCATTGGAAAATAGGATCATTTAAGGATGACATTATAACCAACTTGACTGAATTCTTTCCTAAAAGTCTTTATATATCAATAACACAAATATTTGTCATTGTATTTAAATATTTATTGGTTGGTACTGGTAATGTGCAGCCAATCACCTTGCTTTTGGTTACAAAGAAAAGCAAATGGGAAGAAAGATAGTATGGGTCTATTATCACCACTAGAAAAATAAAGGGCACACCCCTCTTGCTGAGTCAGGTAGTCAACCCTGCATGCTCAATAATGACGTACTTTTATTTATTCATGCCCTGATTCATGCTAAAGAAAAAAAAAAGATTTAAAATGGTGAATGGCCACTAATACTAAAAAAATTTAGCTTCACTTATATTTACTGTATTTCTTTACATACAATCTTGTTCCACAAAGCATTTAGGAAGCTGGATTTGATTTCTTGGTAAATTATGCCATCCTCTTACTAAAACTCTTGTTATATACTTTATATACTGATGAAAAATATAAACTGCACAGCACAATGCCTGGAACATAGGAGGCAATGCATAAAATCCAGTTATTATTTGCATCAGGCTATAAACCCAGGGAAATGAGTGTCTTATTCTGCCTTGTTTAATACCCAATCTCAAGAAACAGTTCGTATTCAATAAATATTGTTTATAAATGATTGAATATGATTTAATAATAATTCTCAACTGTTACCTATTTTATGGTTATCAGGGTCCTACCTCCTGTAATCAAAGGCAAGGGTCTGGAAAACCCATACCCCAGAGGAAAGGCATTTAAGTTCCTGTTTCTGTTTCCTTAAACTCACCACAAAGATTCCTCCCCCCTTCTGTCCCAAAACCACAAAATCAATGCTTTGCAACAACGTGTTCTTAAACAATTTTGCTTCATTTCCCCTCACAGACAACACACAAAGTTCCTTAAATTGCAAGACTTACTTTAGTTCCCTTTACCCTTAAAAATGAAAGGCATATTTGTAAAACCCTATCAATTCCCAAATTTCAAGTCTGATTTTTTTTTCCCCCTTTGGTCTTTTTAGGGCTGCACCCACGGTATATGGAAGTTCCCAAGCTATGGGTCGAATGGGAGCTGTAGCTGCTGGCCTACACCACAGCTCAAGGCAATGTCAGATCCTTAATGCACTGAGTTCGAGGGATCGAATGGAAGCCTCCTGGATACTAGCCACAATGGGAACTCCTCAAGTCTGATTTCTTAATCTTTGATTCACAGTTGGTTATACAGGCTACTTACTGCATATTTGCTTTTTAACTATATACTTAGTACAAATTAAAACACTGAAATTTGATTTAATATTTTAAAAAATTTTTTAGGTTACACATCAGAATGTATGACACAGAGCAATCAAATTAGGAAAATGACACATTAATTATTTCAGTGATGTTGCATTCCTTGAAATACTCTCAGAGATTCCTTTTGGGAACAGACTTCAGATCCAGTTCTACAAGTCACACAAGAAATTCTGTGTTATTACTTTATGGTTACAACTCCTATTTGATCTTGAACAGTATCACCAACCTGACTGCCTAATCTTTTTCACCAGATCTGAGTCAAATTCTCTAAATTATTTGGATTCAATTTGATTTTGTTATTTTCTAAAATCAAATCTGCTCTCAAAAAAAATGAAGATAGTGAAAAATAACACAGATGACAAAGTGGATTCCAAGAGAAGCTAAAAAAATTTTTCTGCCATACCTGAAAGTTGCTAATTGAAAGAACAATTTCAGATAACTAATCTGAATGAGACAACACTTGTAAATATAAACTTTGACATTTTTAATCCAAAGTGAGTTACATTTGGAGTTCCTGTCGTGGCTCAGTGGTTAGCGAATTCGACTAGGAACCATGAGGCTGCGGGTTCGATCCCTGGCCTTGCTCAGTGGGTTAAGGATCCGGCGTTGCCGTGAGCTGTGGTATAGATTGCAGATGCAGCTTGGATCCTGCGTTGCTGTGGCTGTGGTGTAGGTTTGTGGCTACAGCTCCGATTAGACCCCTAGCCTAGGAACCTCCATATGCCGCAGGAGCAGCCCTAGAAATGGCAAAAAGACCAAAAAAAAAAAAAAGTGACTTACATTTGTTTATGGTCAATTGTCACATAATATTGGTTGTTTCTCTTCTTCCATCAATATGCTACATGTTATACCTTAAATACCCTTAGCAGTACTACTGCTAAAAACAAACTCTGCCTCCATGGAAAGACACACAAGGAACTTAAGAGTAATTGTCTCTGAGGAAAGGAATAGCATGATGGTAGAACAAGAAAGTAAAGGATACTTTCCACTATCCTTTTATAACTTTTGAATTTTATACAATGTGAATGTATCACCTACTTCTAAAAAACTGGGAGTTCCCTTCGTGGCTCAGGAGTTAAAACCCTGACTAGGAGCCATGAGGATGCAAGTTCGATCCCTGGCCTTGCTCAGTGGGTTAAGGATCTGGCATTGCCGTGAGCTGTGGTGTAGGTGGCAGACTCAGCTTGGATCCCATGTTGCCATGGCTGTGGTATAGGCCTGCAGCTGTATCTCAGATTCGACCCCTAACCTGTTAGCCTGGGAACTTCCATATGCCATGGGTGGGGCCCTAAAAAGCAAAAACAAACAAACAAACAAAAAACCTGTTTAACAAAATTACTTCCAAGTGTCACTTACTTATTTATGGCTTCTATAAACCAGAAAAGTATAGCACTGAAAAAATGTGAACTTCATTTTAACGGCACTTTGCTGTAAATCTGAATCTCCAGTGTCAAGACATAGCTAGTCACACCAAAGGCAGAGAAACCTTGCAAGCAGTTCTTAAACTCTTCATAACTGAGCTATTCTGCTGTATCACATCATTAAAGTTTAAACATTATTTGACAGAAAAACACAGTACTACAAAAATTAATGTGCCAAGTCAAGAATGAAAAATGGAGGTAAACTAATGAGCTACTAAAGGAGCAACGATCCAAAAACGTCTTCGAAAATTAGCAAATAAACAGCACACATATATGCATATGGTTAAATGCTGCAAATTCCCTTAAAATATAAACTGCCCTACTATAAAAATGGAAAAAAGATGTCAGGCATAGTGCCATCAGCAACATAACTCAAGCAGCCTGAACTAGAAAACGCAATATGATCTGTTGCTGGACACAATTGCACAATCTCAATTACCCAGAAGATTCTACCAAACAGGAAATTCATGCTGGGACTTTAAGAAACACAGGAATTATATTTAAAGATTAACGAGTCTAAAAGCCTGGAATTTGTGCCAAAACAAAAAATAATAAAAATAATCTTGTAGACCTCTTTTCAAATGATACATGCACAGGAATCACATGAATTAGCTCATGGTCAGGAGTTCTTACATTGCAGTAAATCTAAAATATAGTGTATAAAACCTGGGAAGTTAGAAAAGTTAGCGAAATAGTTCAGGTCCGGAAATGTTATGGTACCATTTAGTTTAAAACACATTCACAGAGTGAATTAAGGCTGAAAAGTGTCTCTTCCTTCTTTTGCGATACATTCCATATCCTTATGAAAACCGTGGTGTACCTCAGGCTCTAAGTGTAGATAAGTTCCCTGCAAACTCTCTAAGGGACTTAAAAAGCCCAGTATTTCACAAGAATTATCACAATTTAAAAATATTTAAAATACCTCCCAATATTGTTAGTAACTTTTTGATCTTGAGGGCGTCCAACGGATCTGAATCTCACTTGCTCCAAAGGCGAAAATTGTTTTGTCCAACAATACTTAAATGAGCAGTGGTATGTGACTAATCAGTGAAGCCGCCAGCTTCTCAAGCTGCAGGGTGTTTGCAGGCACTACCACCCACCCCCAACTCTGCGAAAAGGAAATACGCTTTCAACTGAATCGGAAACACACCACTCAAGTTGGCACCGTGCTCACCGCGATAAAGTCGGTATTTTAAGCTCTGTGGATAGCTGCTAATTCAAGTGCGAATTCAAAAAGAACGCTTCTCCAAATGGGATTTCGACAAAGGTTTGCAAAAAAAGCCGGGACGGAACGTCCTTCGTCCTCAGTTTTGTTCAGATGACCGCAGTCTCCCTGGCAAGCTTTGCCCTTCTGTTCCTCCCGGCAGCTCCCGGGCTTGTCTGATCCAAGGGCAAGCTACGGCGCCCACAGTGGGCGCCCCTCGGGAGAGCCCCTCTGTTCGATGACAGCAGGGAGACCGCCAAAGAGGGTCCCCCTGTTCCTGCCCCCAGAGCAGCAACCACCCCACCCCACCCCCGACAAGGGAACGCGCAGGGTGCGAGCCAGCGCCGGGCTCCCAACACCACCGGGTACTCACTGCGGACCTCGTCCTACACACAGCTGACTACCTACGCGGGTGTGCTGAGTGAGGGGTCCCAAGGGTACAGGGAGTCCAGGACAGGGATCAAAGGGGCAAGGATGGCTTCCCCCCAGGGAAAATTCCTGCCGCTTGGTGCATTGCTGAGCCGTGGGGGCAGGCCTGGCTCTGGGGCATGAAGGGCTACCCAGCCCACCAAGGCCCCAGGCCCAATGACACTTACCACACGGAGCCATAGGCGCCGGAGCCCACCGGGGACAGGTTCTGGTAACGCTCGGGTACCTCCCAGATTGTCTTGTTCAGCTCCTGCCGGTAGAACGTGGGCCTCTCCTGAGACATCTTCCAGCGGCGGCCGCGGGGCGAGGAGGTGGCCCTGCGGGGCCCCGCCTGCGCCCGCACCCGCTCCTCGGACCTCGGCGTCCGCCGGACCCTGCGGGGACCTAGAGCTGGCCACCCGCGCAGGTGCGGCTGCCGCGACCCTGACGACTCCCGCGCGCGCGGCCCCTGTCAGCCACAGCAGCTGGACGCGCCTCGGCGACTGAGGCGAGCCCTGCTATGGGCAGGGGCGCGCTCCAAGGCTCAAAGCTGCGCCCACCACACTCTCCCTGCACTCGCTTCAGCCCAGGCCGACTCCGGTTTGCGCCGCGGGACTACCGCTCCAGCTGCAGCGCCCGCAGAGGTTCCAGTGGTCGCCGTTCCAGAGCCAGCGAACAGAAGCCTCCTGCTTTACTCTCGCGAGAACAGATCCCGGGACTCTCCGCGAGCCGAGATTTTACCCAATATGGAACCTGCCTGTGGGCGGGGTTGCTGAGGGAAGAGGATGGGAGGAGAAATTCTCGCGAGAAGAGAGCAACAGCTGGTCACCAGAGGCAGGAACCCCGGGGAACTGCTCTTCTTGAGGGCGCGAAGGCGGACCCAGGCAAGAGGTGGTCAAGCGGCGAACATTTGCCGCGTGCGCCCCACCGTGGTCGGCGGGGCAAATGCCTAGTTCCCCGGTGGAAAGCGACAGTGACTAATAGGGTGTCGGGAAAGAGCCAAAGGATCTTTGAACTACCACAGCAGCCGAGCACCCGCTTAGCGGAACCTCCAATTTCCAAGAAATATTGCATAAAAAAGAGGTTCTGGCCAGAAAGCCGTTGCAGTCTCATCTGCTCAAGGACATATGGCTTACTCTTCGGAATTCTGACGAAATCTGCCCCGAAGGTAAATATTAGCCCTGCATTAAGTTTGAGGTTTTCCACCCAAACTCTACTAGTAGTTCTCAACTTTCTATGTGCGGAGGAATCACTTTGGGAGTTTAAAAATGAAGAGTCTATGGATCCACAGCGAGTTTAATTGGATAGGTCCGCGATGGGCACCAGGAATGTGCCTTTTTACAATATGCCCCAAGTAATTCAGATAAGTACCTGGTATCTCCGTTTGAAAAGAATTTTTAACACCATTACTCTGAAGGTTTGAAACTGACTCTTACCTTGAAGAGTTTTCCAGGGAAGAGGATTGTAAACATTTAAATCGTGCCTCTCAGAGTAAGGACAGTGCAGAGTGGTCTTCTGGCAGTGTCCGGTTAGGCAAGTCAATTGACCTTTCCTAGACTTTGGTTCCAGTTTATGCAAAAGAGAATTCCTGCCCTACATTCCCTACTTAAAGCTAAACACAATAATAAATGTGAATGGGCAGAGGATTATAATCCCATAACTTCCCCTACTGTTGGCCTATTCCTATGCTAAACCTTGTTACAATAAGCAGGAGAATTGGACCCTATCTATTCTTAGTCATTTCTTTTTAGAAATAACTGGGTTCAAGCCACTAACCATGATTATTCTCTTTTGTGTTATGCATCCTTGGAGTGCTCAGACTTTGTCTATCTTGCCCCAACATTTAGCACAGTGCCTAGAATGTAAAAGTTCCCCCATAAATATTTGTTGAACAAATTATGAATAATGACATGGTCTCAATTTAAGAAGCAGAGCAGGATCCTCAGTTCTCCTCAAGAAAAAATAAAACTAAGCCCAAAACCAGGGTCATGAGTGATTTGTAGAAAGTTTTCTTTGGATTCAACATGGTTTGGCTCAGGTTCTCTTGCCTGTGAAGACATGTTGCTTAAAAATGTTCCAAGCTTTCTAAGAAGTAATGCGAGTTGAAGGAGGAAATGAGAGCAAAAATGCAACTGTAAAGAAATGAAGGGTGGGAGTGGGGAACCAAGGTGATGCGTGCATGGGTACAAGGGAGGCAACGTGGGGGAAGTTGGCCTTTTAAGAAACTCATGTTTATATATTATACTGTCTCTGTTTGACACTTTTATTGTTGTATTTCCAGAGTCAAGCATTTACAAGAACTTTCATATATACCCTCCTGACTTAACTTCCATCTACCTTATTTTTGTTTTAATCAGGTCTCAAATTTTTTTTTTTCTTTTTGGCTGCCCTGGAACATATGGAGTTCCCTGACCAGATCCAGCTGCAGTTGTGACTTACACCGCAGCTGCAGCAAAACGGGATCCTTTAACCCACTGTGCCACTGGGGATGGAACCTGCGTCCTGGTTCTCCAGAGACACCACCCATCCTGTTGTGCCACAGCTGGAAATCTGAGAAACTCGTATATTTATTCAACAAATTGGAGTGATGAGAGTGACCAAGAGAGTAAAGTTAAGAAATTCAGTCATTCAGCAAATACATATCATTCAGCAAATACATTTTGAGTGCCTACTGGTACCAGGCACTTCCGTTGGAAAGGTATTTATTTATTGAAGCCTTTTTTTTTTTTTTTTTTTAGGGCCGCACCCATGGCATATGGATGTTCCCAGGCTAGGGGGTGGAATCGAACTACAGCTGTCATCCTACACAACAGCTCATGGCACCGCCAGATCCCCAACCCACTGAGTGAGGCCAGGGTTGGAACCCACATCCTCATGGATACTAGATTTGTTTCTGCTGAGCCACAGCTGGAACTCCTGGAAAGGTACTTAAAAAGCAGACAGTTGCCTACATGGAGCTTACAGTTAACAGCAGGGCAACCAGTCAGTTATTCAACACAAATTTATTGAGCACTTTATCTACCTCATTGCTTTGTGCACTAATAACACAACAGTCAATGAAAGAGAAAAATCCTTGCCGTTATGGGGATGAGACAAATTACAAAAACGAGAAGTAAGGCAAATAATAAATATATTAGACATTAATCCATTAATACTGTAATCCAATTAATACGGTAAACTTGCACCTGGGCCAAGTAGGACTAGGAGACAGAGTGAGAGACAGTGACAGGGACTGCGCTTCAGAAGGAGATTGAAGGTCCGGGGATGTGGGGCAGAGCAGGAAACCTGGGCTTTGAGTGGCCTTCAATAGGAGGAGCCAGGCTGGTGGGGCTGAAAGGTGGCGTTGGAGACCTCGGTGACCCTCTAGCCTCCCGTCTTCTCCCGAGTCTTCTGTCCCCACAGGGTCGTCGGGAGACTTTAGTGGATGACTTGGACGTGAAGTGCAGTGCGCGAGGCCTGGCCTCCAGCAGGCCTTCAGTCAAGAGTACTCAAGAGGTGCAGCTGGGTGACCCAGAGAAGGGGCCGGCGCGGCCCAGAGCCCCCGCTCTCCGCCCCCGGCTCAGCCGCCTGGACCTCTTCCTCGGCCCCGCTCCGGTCCCCCGCCCGCCCGAACGCCCGCGGGCTCCGCCGCAACGGCTCAGGAACCGCCGGCGTCCGCGTCCACAGCGTCGCCAGCCCGGCCGGAGCTGCGTCCGAGACCAGCGCCCGGCCCGGCGGGAGCCAGGTGAGCCGAGGAGCCGGCAGCCGCGCCCGGAGCCGCCCGGGGCGGGGGCTGCAGGAGAGGAGCGGCTCGGGCGGCGGCTGCGAGGCACCAGCCCCTGGTTACACTTGGAAGCCCCGGGGCGGAGCTGCAGCACGTCCCTCGGTCAGTGTTGCAGGAATGAATGAAGGACGGCGTTTCCGGGAGCCTCCCTCAGCTGTGCTCGCTCTACTTTTGAAAGGCAATGACCAGAGCTGGTTTGGCAGGCTGAATCTTTCCATGCTCCTCGGCCTGAGTTGTCAGAAGCCCCAGAGCTGGTCTGCTGCCCTAGCCTTCCCTGGCCACCCCAGCCATCTCTTACTGAGACCTGACTGTCCATCCTTCAGACCCCGCTGCTTTTGTTCATTTTGTACCTTCAGACCAAGCCCCCACTCCCTCTCCTCTTGGCCCCTTTCTTTTTCCTATCGAGTTCTGTTTACATATTAGTGTCCCCCTGCTAAGCCTACTCCGACCTCCCCACCCCAATAATGAGTTTCTCTCCAACACAACCCATTGGCAATACTCTCACCAGGTCACATGAAAGGTGGTTGCGTGGGTGCCAGGCAGTCACCTCATTGCCTGCTGTCATCTGATTATTCATCCCCAGCCACTAGACCAAGTGTCTGAAAGATACTGAAAGTAATGCTCTTTGCTTGTGCCTTTTCTTTTTCCACACATATTCCCACATAAAAGCATAGGTAGTAACTGGCAAATGGTTGTTGTTTCTGATGGAATACAAAGATTTATTCTGAAGCTTTTGGAATCTCATGATTCTAGAGAACATATGAAAGATGACCATGTGAGAGAAAAGATAGTTTTGAAACTGAACTAAGGTTCAGGGATTTCACATTTATTGGGTTAATAGTCAGAATATTAGGTTGTATTGAAATTTTTTATTCTTGGCTTTTAAAATGCCTTCAACACATTATGTAAATGAATCAGTGGATGGATGGGTAGATTGGGGTGGTATGGGGGATGAAGCAGCTAAAGTCAAAGTGCCCATACTAATGGTGCCCCCAAATTTAGCACTGAGAGACTGATTAAAGATGATTAGCTACAGTTGCAGTAGCCCTCACACTTCGTTGTATATCAGAATCACCTGGAGGGCTTCTTTTTTTCTTTTTTGGCTGCACCCTCCTGCATCGGCATAGGGAAGTCCTGGGCCAGGGATCAAATCCCAGCCGCCAGACCTCCAGCAATGCCAGACCCTTAACCCACTGCGCAGGCAGGGGATTGAACCTGCACCCCTACAGCAACCAAGTAACTGCAGTCAGATCCTTAACCCACTGCCCCAAAGCAGGAACTCCTGGAGGGCTTCTTAAAATATAGCTGGCCCATCTTCAGAGTTTCTGATAATTATGTCTTCCTAGGTGGAGCCTGATTATTTTCATTTCTAACAAGTTCCCAGATGATGCTGATGTTGTTTGTGGGGATCAAGTGTGGACCACAGAGATTCATTTCTATTAGTTAGTAGTGAATCCTGATACCCAACTTATGTCACATTTGTAGAATAAGAAAATGAAACCTTAAGTTGTTCAGACCATGACCCACTCACCTAAATATTTTGTCTGATGATAGGAAGCATCAGCGAATTGCAGGAGTAACAGAGATTCCCTTTTGTATCTCTGCTGAAAGGTCATTAACCCATCAGTGTAATTTGGATTACTTTTTTCTGAAGTGCATCAGCCTCTCCACATTAAAGTACATCTACCACTTGTCAGTTGCGGCTTATGATCAGCATACCTTATAGGGGAGGGTCCTGCTAGTGCATGAAAACAAGCTAGTAAGGTATTCTTTGAAGTCAAGAAAGACATAATGGAGCTGGAGAAATTCCAGAGACAACTACTAAAAACAAAACAAAACAGTAAGGAAATTATGTGTTGTTGCCTTTTAGCCAGTCATATGATGAGCCCTTTAGAAGCAACTTTCCACCTGCCCCTCCTAGCCATCCTCACTGTGGTCCCACAAGTTATAACTTGCTTGCCTCTCCCCTAGGTGACCATAATATAATGGGTTCCATCAGGTCTTTTTGCTTCAGCCTCTCCTATCTCCAACACTTTCCAATAGAACTTTCTGTGATAATGGAAATGTTTCATACCTGCCATGTCCGGTACAATAACCCCTGCCAACATGTGGGTGTTGAGCACGTAAAATATAGCTGTGTGACTAAGGAACTGAGTTTTTCATTTCATTTTATTTTATTTTTTGGGTTATTTTATTTTATCTTTTGGCCACACCCGTGGCATATGGAAGATCCCTAGCCAGGGATCAAATCTGAGCTGCAGCTGAAATCTATGCCACAGCTGCAGCAATGCAGGATCCTTAATCCACTGCACCAGGCCAGGGATAGAACACACACTGCTGTGGAGACAATGCCAAATCCTTAGCCTGCTCGGCCACAGCAGGAACTCCTTTCATTGTATTTTAATTAAGTTAAACAGCCACAGGTAGCCAGTGGCTGCTGTACTGGGCAGCACAGCTCTAGACCATACCACTGATGTGATTCATCTTCCCAGGGCACATCTCTCTGCATATTACTACTCCTTCTCGAACATTTTATTTTTTTTAATTAAAAAAAATTTTTTTGTCTTTTTAGGGCTGCACCTGCAGCATATGGAGGTTCACAGGCTAGGAATCAAATCAAATCGGAGCTACACCACAGCCACAGCAACGCAGGATCTGAGCCGCATCTTCGACCTACACCACAGCTCACGGCAACACTGGATCCTTAACCCACTGATCGAGGCCGGGGATCGAACCCACAACCTCATGGTTCCTTGTTAGATTCATTTCCGTTGTGCCACGATGGGAATTCCTCAAACATTTAAAATAGCTAAAAATATCTACATTCAACTGAAGATTCAAGACCCTCCAGAAATAGGCCTCAACTTACTTTTTCAGACTTGACACTGACTTTACATGGACCTATTGAATTACTTGTCTTGTATTATCTGTGTAATTTTATCCTGTTTTCTTCTTGAAATACCTTATTCTCCTCCCTGGCCCCAGTTTAGCCAGAGCAGAGTTTAAATCATATATCCTCCAAGAGGCGTTCCTCGTCCCTCTAGGTTGGGATTTTCTTTTTTTCTTTCATTCTTTAAAAAATTTATTATGGAGTTCCCATCGTGGTGCAGTGGTTAACGAATCCGACTAGGAACCATGAGGTTGTGGGTTCGATCCCTGCCCTTGCTCAGTGGGTTAACGACCTGGCGTTGCCATGAGCTGTGTTTTAGGTTGCAGACGCGGCTCAGATCCCGCGTTGCTGTGGCTCTGGCCTAGGCTGGTGGCTACGGCTCCGATTCGACCCCTAGCCTGGGAACCTCCGTATGCCGCAGGAGCAGCCCAAGAAATAGCAAAAAGAAAAAAAAATAAAAATTAAAAAAAATTTATTATTATTATTATTTTACTTTTTAGGGCCGCAACTGAAGCATATGGAAATTCCCAGGCCAGGGGTAGAATTGGAATTACAGCTGCTGACCTCCACCACAGCCACAGTAATGCAGGATCCGAGCCAATTCTGCAACCTACACCACAGCTCACGGCAACACTGGATCTCCCACCCACTGAGTGAGGCCAGGGATCGAACCCGAATTGTCATGAATATCAGTTGGATTCATTTCTGCTGTGCCACAACCGGAACTAAATTGAGATTATTAATCCCACTCTGTAGGAGATCACATGGCATTAGGATGAGGCATCTATTTTAGAATCAGAAAGATAGGGTTCAGGAGTTCCCTGGGGGCTCAGTGTGTTAGGGATCTGGTGTTGTCACTGCTGTGACTCGGGTCATTGCTCTGGTGCAGGTTCAACACCTGGCCCCAGAAATTCTGAATGCCACAAATGTGGCCAAAAAGAAAAAAGAAAGAAAGAAAAGAAAAGAAAGACCAAGTTCAGATTCTGGCTCTGCTATTTAATAGTTGTATAACTCAGAGGAACTCACTAAATTTACCAGTAAAATGAGTATAATCATTAGAAAAGTAATACGGGAGTTCCCGTCGTGGCGCAGTGGTTAACGAATACGACTAGGAACCATGAGGTTGCGGGTTCGGTCAGTGGGTTAACAATGGGGCGTTGCCATGAGCTGTGGTGTAGATTGCAGATGAGGCTCGGATCGAGCGTTGCTGTGGCTCTGACGTAGGCTGGTGGCTGCAGCTCCGATTAGACCCCTAGCCCGGGAACCTCCATATGCCACGGGAGTGGGCCAAGAAATAGTAAAAAGAGAAAAAAAAAAAGAAAAAAAGAAAAAGTAATACGTATCTCTTGAGATAATGTACGTGAAGAAGCTGGCATATGGCAGGCCAACAATAACTGTTAATTCCTGTCTTTCCCACCTCTAAACTAGTACGGTACCATATTTTGTTATTTTTTTTCTATTAAATTGTAGAGTCTATTCTTTTGTATCCTCAGAGCACCTAGCATTCAGCAAATATTTGTGGAACACTAAATTAAGTGACCAAAGGTAAAATAGCATTCTTCAATCAGAAATAAATGAAGGCCAAGAGTACATATGGTAGAAATTTATAATATTGTGAAAATAAAATAGGCAACCTTATCAAATCCTAGTCTAGTAGATGGTGGCCGCCTTGACATAGAAATGATGTAGACTGAAGACAATGCAATGAAATGCTTATTTTCCATAAGTGAACTGATGAGATATAATACCTCCAAAGGATACGACAACAGAAAATATACTCCAGCTTTGAACAAGAGAAATTCTTGGGGTATAAACTATGATTTTTGATGGGAGGAGATGAGGTTATTTTGCATCTTCAACCACAAGGCTCTTGGGACAGAGGTCATACTCGTGGTTCACAGACTGGATCTGGCCTGCAGAAGCATTTTGTTAGATGTGGACTGTGTAAAAACAAAAAATTTTAAAAAATGTATGTAAAGTAGGAGTTTCCTCTCGTGGCTCAGTGGTTAACGAATCTGACTAGGAACCATGAGGTTGCAGGTTCGATCCCTGGCCTTGCTCAGTGGGTTAAGGATCTGGCGTTGCCAAGAGCTGTGGTGTAGGTTGCAGAAGGGGCTCGGATCCTGTGTTGCTGTGGCTGTGGCATAGGCCAGCGGCTACAGCTGCGAGATCGACCCCTAGCCTGGGAACCTCCATATGCCGTGGGAGCGGCCCTAGAAAAGGCAAAAAGACAAAAAAAAAAGTAAAAAATTGACAACATTTAAAAAGTCAGAAGGTGTCACATAAAAATCTGGAATTATGACCTCTCTTGAACAAGATCAGATCTGGCTGTGCTGGGCACCCCACAACCTGTGGCACCAATTGCTGGAGCCGAGTCGCTGCAGCTGCCTTTCCAGGTGCACTGTTTCCATCACACCCTGATGTTAATATGTTACTGCTTCCTGCCAACCCTGCCTTCCTGCCACTTTCAGAAATGAAATGCTAGATTCTATACCCTGGATTTAACCCAGAATGACAGCTTTTATCATCTCGATATAATAAGCAGGTTAATTAGGCTCTTTGAGTTGCCAGGAACAGGGATATTCTAGTAATGGAAATTTATTGTAAGATTACAGGGAAAAAGTAAGGAAGACTGGATCAGTATTCCTATGGGAGGGGGAAAGAAAGTGAAAAATAGTACTTTGTTCAGCGGACAGTTCTGTTTTCTTTTTTTTCTTTTTTTTTGTCTTTTGCCATTTCTTGGGCCACTCCTGCGGCACATGGAGGTTCCCAGGCTAGGGGTCCAGTCGGAGCTATAGCCACCAGCCTACACCAGAGCCACAGCAACGCTGGATCCGAGCCGCATCTGCAACCTACACCACAGCTCACAGCAACGCCGGATCCTTAACCCACTGAGCTAGGCCAGGGATCGAACCCGCAACCTCATGGTTCCTAGTCAGATTCGTTAACCACTAAGCCACGACGGGAACTCCTCTTTTTCTTTTTCTTTTTTTTTTTTTTTGGCTACCCCCACAGCATGTGGAAGTTCCTGGGTCAGGGATGGTACTCACACTAGAGCAGTGACCCAAGCCACCAGCAGTGACAATGCTGGATCTTTAACCTGCTGAGCCACCAAGGACCTTTACCTCTTTTTTTTCTCTGTAAAACACATGAAGTACTAATTATCTCAAGTAAAACATTGTAAAATACCTCTTCCATCTTCTACTTTCCCCAACCACATTCTAACTTCTCTGCTGAATTTGTGGTCATTAGTTCATAAGTGTCACACAGCATACTCCTGCTGCCCAATACTTCGAGGATAAAATACATTATATAACTATGGCCCAGTTCCCTAACTTTTCTAAAACCTCAGTTTTATCACCTATAAAAAGAGGATAATAGTAGAAGGAGGATTGTTGTGGGAATTAAATAACTTTTGAAAAAAATCTAGTGCAGTGCTTGGTATATAGTAAGTGCTCTATGAATGTTCGTGATGATAATACTGTTGCTGCTGCTGATACATGATAATTCTGAAGGAAAACTATTGCTGATGCAGTAAATTTGTTTGCAGCCTCACCTATGCAAGAACTATTTGTGGGGAGTTTCTGCTGTGGCTCAGCAGTAACAAACCCAGCTAGTATCCATGAGGATGTGGGTTCGATCCCTGCCCTTGCTCAGTAGGTTAAGGATCCAGCGTTGCTGTGAGCTATGGTGTAGGTTGAAGATGTGACTCGGATCCCGAGTTGCTGTGACTGGCGTAGGCTGGCAGGTGCAGCTCTGATTCAACCCCTAGCTTGGGAACTTTCCATATGTCACAAATACAGCCCTAAAAAGCAAAAAACAAAACAATTTGTGTAATCTACATAATTTGAGTGTTTACCTGTTTCATAGCTATGCTATATATATATATATACATATATATACACATATACATATATATACTTTTTCATATTTTTGTGACAGAATATTAGGGTTCATGCCTTTTTATTATTCAGAAACACAGATGATCAAGAAAGGCTATTACTTTCTGGCAGAGATGGATTTATATCCATCCTCATTAACTCCTTCTCATTCACTTTATTCATGGCGAGATCCAAGCCGTGTCTGCGACATACACCACAGCTCATGGCAACCCGATCCTTAACCCAGTGAGTAACCCAGTGAGTCGAGCCTTCGTCCCCATGGGTACTAGTCACGTTTCCTCTGAGCCACGACGGGAACTCCCAGCTCCTTCTCGTTCACTTTAAAAGAGCAGTGTGATACCACAGATTTTTAAATCTTAATGTGACCCTTAGAGATAATACGGCCAAACCGTGTCATTTTTATGAACAAGGAAACAGAAACTTAGTTTCTAAGAAACTTACTCCAGTCATACAACTAGTTGGAAAAACAAGTGGGACTAGAACTCCAGAATCCTGATAGCCTGTGCAGTGTTTTTTTCTGCTACATCATGATGCCACTAACTGGATACTTGCCCATCATTCAATATTTGTTGAGGGCCTCCTAAGTGTTAGGCATTATTTTGAGCCTGGGGATACAGCCATGAGCAAAGTCCTGCTTCTTGGATGTACATTTTAGTGTAGGAAGCAGACAGTGAACAAATAGACAAATATTGCGTCAGGTGCTGACAAGTGCCATGAACAAAGGAAAAGGGGAAAGGGACAATGACGGATGCTATTTTAGAGAAGGAGTTAGAAGACACCATGTTGACTTAACCCTTAGCATTTTCAGTGCAAGTTGGTGGTTATACTTTTACCTCTTAATCCTTTCCCTGCAACATAACAACATAATTGAATGTAAAGAAAATTAGGCCTCCTGGCCAGACACTAGAGTTCTAGTCCTGACTGTAATTATTCAAACGCCAAGGCTGTTTGCATTTCTGGACTTTGGATTCTCCATTTGGAAAATGAGAATAATACACACCTTGCAGGAGTTCCCTTTGTGGCTCAGCAGTTAATGAACCCTACTAGGATCCGTGAGGATGCAGGTTCAATCCCTGGCCTCACTCAGTGGGTTAAGGATCCAGTGTTGCCATAAGCTGTGGTATAGGTCGCAGACACAGCTTGGATCCTGAGTTGCTGTGGCTGTGGCCGCAGCTGTAGCTCCAATTTGACCCCTAGCCTGGGAACTTCCACATGCCACAGATGCAGCCCTAAAAAGCAAACAAAACAAAACAAAACAAAACCCTTGCTTTCTTTATAGGGTTGTTTTGAGTATAAAATTGTGCGATAAATGAGAATGTTTTATAAAACTGCAATGTGTTATACAAATGTAAGGTACCATTATATGGAAATTGTATTTCCATGAAAATGTGCCAGAGTTCCTGCTGTGGCACAATGGGATCAGTAGCATCTCAGCAGCGCCAGGGCACAGGTTCGATCCCAGGCCTAGTGCAGTGGGTTAAAGGATCCAGTGCTGCCACAGATGCAGCATAGGTCGCAGCTATGGCTGGGATCTTATACCTGGCCCAGGAACTCCATACACCCTGGGGCAGCCAAAAAAAGATAAAGAAAAAGAGGGAGAAAATGTGCCAAGGATCTAGATTTTAAAAAAATCGTTTCTGTTTGATTTCTTTCTCTCATCCAGGCATGGTGCACCCAGAGAGGAGCTACCAGGGCTTTGGCTCTAGATATAGACAGAATTCCTTCACGTATGATGTGAAGCGGGACGTGTACAATGAGGAGACTTTTCATCAGGAACACAGAAGGAAGTCAGCTTCCTCTGGGAACGTGGACATCAACATCACCACCTTCAGTCACCATGTCCACTGCCGGTGCGTGTGTGCAGTCACTCGGCTGCTGCCCTAAAACTCTACTTGATGCCTCTAGTGCTGGCTTCTGTCTTGCTCCTCTGAACTCCTGTCATCAGGGCCCTTAGCTTATTGTGTAATTTCTCTTCGGTTGCTGTTCTTCTTGTTGTGTGTGTGTCTGTGGTTTGTCTTGCAGCACCTTCTTGATGGTAAACTCCTTGGGCTTAAAGACCTTGACTGTCCCCTACAGCATCTGGGGATGATATTTAATAAATACATTGTCTGATTAACCACCATGGCCAGTCTCCTAACAACAGCAAAAAGAGCAAATTAATGACAGTAGCATGACTATGTAGGGCCTATCCTTCAGGAGCTCTTAACCTGTTTCTGTGCTGTGGACCTTTTAGAAGTCTCTCAGAGCTTATGAACCTCTTTTCAGGATAAGTTTTTTAACTTTTGTATTATGGTAAAAGATATATATGTATATGTATATTTTATATATATACACAAATGTATATATACATGTGTATAAATATATATATTTGGTCATCTTAACCCCTTTAAAATATGCAGATCAGCAGCATCAATGGCATTCATGATGTTGTGCAACCCTTACCACTGTCTATTTCCAAACAAAACTGTACTTCAAACAGAAACTCTGTACCCATTAAGCAATAGCTCCCCATTGCCTCTTCCTTCTCCCCCCAGTAATCTCGCTTATACTTTGTCTCTACAAATTGCCTAGTCTAGGTATCTTATTTAAGTGGAATCATTTATTTATATTTATTTTATTTTATTTTATTAATTTTATTTTATTTTGCTTTTTAGGGCTGCGTCTGTGGCATATGGAGGTTCCCAGACCAGAGATCCAATCAGAGCTGCAGCTGCCAGCCTCCGCCACAGCCACAGCAACACGGGATCCGAGCCACATCTGCAACCTAGACCACAGCTCACAGGAATGTTAGATCCCTGACCCACTGAGCGAGGCCAGGGATCAAACCTGCAACCTCATGGATACCAGTCGGATTCGTTTCCACTGCACCACAACAGGAACTCTGGAATCATTTAATGTTTGTCTTTCATGTCTGGTTTACTTCACTTAACACAACGTGGCAAGGATCAGTACTTTGCTTCATTTTATGGCTGATGATATTCCTTTCTATGGATATACCATATTTTATTTTGTTTATTTGTTCATCTGTTAATGGACATTTGGGTTGTTTCCACTTTTTGGCTATTGTGGAGAATCCTGCCGTAAATATTGGTTTAGGGGTATTTGTTTGAGTCCCTGCTTGCATTTCTTTTAGGTATATACCTAAGAGTGGAATTGTTGGCTCATATGGTAATTCAGTGTTTAACCTTTTTGAAGAACTGGCAGCTGCACAGTTGTGCATTCATATCAGCAAGTATTCCAGTTTCTCCATATCCTCGCCAACATTTGTTTTTTTTCATTTTTTATTATAGCCACACTAGTAGATGTAAGTGATGAGCATCTTTTCATATTGCTTGTTGGTCACTTGTACATCTTTTTTGGAGAAATGTCTATTTATTTCCTTTGCCTTTAAAAAATTAGGTTGTTTGTCTTTTTGTTGTTCAATTATAGGAGTTCTTTATGCATTCTGGATATTAAACCTTTATCAGATATATGATCTGCAGATATTTTCTTCCACTCAGTAGGTTGTTGTTGATAGTGTTCTTTGGTGTATAGCAGTTTTTAATTTTAAAGGAAGTCTAATTTATCTGTTTTTTCTTATTTCTGATTTTTGTGTCATATTTAAGAGACTATTGTGAAATATAAGATTAGGAAGATTTCTCCCTATGCTTTCTTCTACGAGATTTAATAGTTTTATCTCTTAAATTTAGATCCTTGATCCATTCTGAGTTAATTTTGTATATGGTGTGAAGCAGGAGTCCAACTTCATTTTTTTCCATGTGGTTATCCCATTTTCCCAGCACTATTTGTCGAAGAGTTTGTTCTTTCCCCATTGAATGTTCTTGGCCAGAATATTTTATTTATTTATTTATTTAGTCTCTTAGGGCTGCACCTGCAGCATATGGAAGTTCCCAGGCTAGGGGTCCACTCAGAGCTATAGCCTCTGGCTTATGCCACAGCCACAGCACGTGGGATCTGAGCCGCATCTGTGACCTACACCACAGCTCACGGCAGTGCCAGATCCTTAACCCGCTGAGCAAGGCCAGGGATCGAACCTGAATCCTCATGGATGCTAGTCGGGTTCGTTAACCGCTGAGCCACAACGGGAACTCTCAGAATATTTTAGAAGGCATGAAATACATAGTATTATAAAGGAAACCAGTTATATTGAAATATATTTATCAAAATATGAAAAATCCCCAATTTCTGATATTTAATAATTGTGGGTATAATAACTGCCATCGTTTCTAAGTATCGATGAATATAAATGTATTTTAAGATATCTGCAGCAGTTTTAATGTAATGTGAAAATATTTGTGATTTCTATTGGTGACAAAGTCAAATTCTGCTGATACTGCTGTGGTTTGTCATCAACATTCATAACTGAAGGAAATGCTAACCTTCAGTAAGGAGATTAGTGGAAATAAAGATATAATTTTTCCCATAGAATTCCCATGAATTCTATCTAGAGACCCCTTGGTCATCCATAGACCTCAGGTTAAAAACCCTTTGTGACCTACTTTATGATTACTCAAACTGTCCTCTCTCACACTCTGGGTTTATGGGTCCCTCTTGTCCCTTGATTTATCACCTACAGTTGGCATGTGTTGAGTGACAAGTGAGGAAGGCCTCCACCCAGCCCTCCTGCAGACCTTCCTCTCAAGAGCCTTTTCCTTTGTCCATATCCTGCCTTTTGCAAGTTATGGTGTTGGATGTCCCTCCCCCAACCTTTATCACAACTCTCATTTTTTTCTGCTTTAGGTTGAGTTAGAGATCATGTATCAAAGAGGGCATTTGGGGGCTGCACTGGCTTTGTCTCAACCAAAGGATCATCTTTTCCTGATTTACACCTCATTATAAACAGGTGCTACCAAGAAATTCCAGCCTCACTCCCCTCCAACTGCCGTATCCTTAGACACTTAAATCTGATCAGTGCTGCCTCCCATGGGCTTATAGAGCAGTTCTGATTCCCTACTTCCAGAACATATCAGTTACATCCACTTCTGAATTTTAGCCTGAAGGGTAGCACACCGCTGTAGTTAAGAGCAAGACCCAGAAGCCAGATTAGCCAGATTGCCCGATTTTGTGTGTGTGTGTGTGTGTGTTTGCCTTTTCTAGGGCCGCTCCCGCGGCATATGGAGGTTCCCAGGCTAGGGGTCTAATCAGAGCTGTAGCCACCAGCCTACGCCACAGCCACAGCATTGCGGGATCCGAGCCACATCTGCAGCCTATATCACAGCTCACAGCAACACTGCATCCTTAACCCACTGAGCAACGCCAGGGATCAAACCCGAAACCTCATAGTTCCTAGTCAGATTCGTTAACCACTAGCCACAATGGGAACTCCCAGACTGCCTGATTTTGAATCCCATTTCTGCTCCTTCCCAACTGTATGACCTCAGGTAAGCTATCCAGCTCTACTGAGCCTCAGTTTCCTAATCTATAAAATGGGGATGATAAATGCATCTACTTTAGGAGTTCCCGTCATGGCTCAGCGGTTAACAAATCTGACTCGCACCCATGAGGACACAGGTTCGACCCCTGACCTTGCTCAGTGGGTTAAGGATCTGGCATTGCTATGGCTGTGGTGTAGGCCAGCAGCTGCAGTTCTCCGATGTGACCCCTAGCCTGGGAACCTCTATATGCCACGGGTGCGGGCCTAAAAAGCAAAAACAAACAAACAAAAAAGCATCTGTTTTATAAAGTGACTGTGAGGATTTAGAGAGTATTTGTAAAGCACCTAGAAATAGTTAAAAATGAAAAATCATAATCTTTTACCTTCACCTCTTCCTTTCTATGGAAACCCTCATTTTTTTCTTCATTTTCTCCCTTTTAGTTAGCAACTGCAAATACTCTCTTTCTTTTCAAAAATCTCCCCCGTGCTTCCACAGCAGCTCTTACATTCCTCACTTTCAAGATGCCTTAATGAAAGTCCAGATTCATGTTGAAGTGCTCATACTCTTCCTCCACCAGCTTCAATTTCTGTTCTTCTAACTCCTTCTTTAATTCCCTGCAGTCTCAGATCCTCATTATTCCATGTCCATTTTATTTATTTATTTATTTATTTATTGCCCTCCTGTTGAGTACTGATGACTCTCCCTAGGGTGGCTGGTCTTCCACCAAGTGGCACATGGAGAAGAAGGGACACTGGACCACATGCAGGGACAAATTGTGCCAGTGCCATGCTCTGCTGTCCCCATGGAGGGCCACACCTGCAGACAGCACAAACCCTACGCCTGTCTACCACCCAGGGGCTCTCCTAAAAATAGCAATTCGGTGTTCTTTCCAAACCCATGGTCTTGCTACTGGCTTCTGAGCCGAAGTTGACAGCTGTCAATAGGAATTATGGTGGTAATAGAGTGGATGGAACACTGAACCAAAAATCAGGAGAACTGGTTTCTAGTTCCAGTCTGCCCACACTTATTACTGTGACCTTGGCAAAGACGTTTGCATTTATCTGGCCTTCATTACTTTATGGATAGTAATGCTCATCATTGTGAGTGTCAAACTGAAATTACCTTTTTTTTTTACTTTATTTTTTTATTACTCAGATGAATTTATCACATCCATAATTGTATAATGATCATAACAATCCAATTTCACAGGATTTCCATCCCCTAACCCAAGCACATCCCCGCACCCCACAAACTGTCTTCTCCGGAGACCATAAGTTTTTCAGTGTTCGTGAGTCAGCATCTGTTCTGCAAAGAAGTTTAGTCTGTCCTTTTTTCAGATTCCACATGTCAGTGAAAGCATTTGATGTTGGTGTCTCATTGTATGGCTGACTTCACTTAGCATGATAATTTCTATGTCCATCCATGTTGCTAAAAATGCTGATATTTCATTCATTTTAATGGCTGAGTAATACCTTTTTTTTTTTTTTTTTAAAGGCCGCACCTACAGCATATGGAAGTTCCAAACTAGGGGTCGAATTGGGGCTGCAGCCACAGGCCTACACCACAGCTGTGGCAACACTAGATCCTTAACCCACAGAGCAGGGCCAGGGATCAAATCTGCATCCTCATGATGACTACGTTGTATTCTTAACTTGCTGAGCCACAACAGGAATTCCTGAAATTACTTCTTTTCTGAGCACACATTTTAGCTTTACAGACACTGAAGTTATATTTGTTGCTCTAGTCAAATCCCTATCATTCAACTACAGTTCATCCATGAAATATCTCCACACTCTTTGTTTGCAGCCCATCCTGGGATGTGAATAGCAAAAAACAATTTAAAACCAAATTAGTTTCACTGATGATGGATTGATTTACTGATTGATTGATTGGTTTACAAAGATTCTGAGGTTTTGGATGACCTAAAGATTTTTTTTTTTTTTTGACTTTTTGCCATTTCTTGGGCCGCTCCCGCGGCATATGGAGGTTCCCAGGCTAGGGGTGTAATCGGAGCTATAGCCACCAGCCTACGCCAGAGCCACAGCAACGCGGGATCTGAGCTGCGTCTGCAACCTAAACCACAGCTCATTGTAACGCCGGATCATTAACCCACTGAGCAAGGGCAGGGACCGAACCTGCAACCTCATGAATCCTAGTCGGATTCATTAACCACTGTGCCACGACGGGAACTCCTGGATGATCTAAAGATTTAAAATAGGTTTTCTCAATTTCAGTGCTGTGGGCATTGTGGACCATAAAATCATTTCTTGTGGAGAGCTGTCCTGTGCATTGTAGGATGTCTAGTGACATCTCTGGCCTCTACCCACCAGATGCCAGTCATGACAATCAAAAATTTCTCCAGACATTGCCACATGTCCTTTGGGGAACAAAATTGCTTCTGGCTGTTATCCACTGAGTTAAAGGACAATAAAGCCTTATTTTATTGCCTTTTCTTTACGTGGATAACTCCTTAAGCATGGAATTCCATATTCTATATTTTCTATAAATTTCTACGCATAACAGGTCAAAGCCATACAGAGTTAATGCTTGGTAAAAATGTTAGTATACAGGAATGATATGTGTTAACTTCCTGCCCTCCACCAATATCACATCTCAAAAACCTGTCCTTACCAAGAGGATGTAGTAACTGTCCATTTTGCTACTGGAAAATTTTTGTGGGTTGAATTCTTTTCAAACATTCTGTAAAAACACAGACCTGATTTGTATGCTGGACTTACAGGTCTGAGTTTTTGTCATGTTTATGGTACTGGTTCTCAGCCAGAGGTGGTAGTCTCCCCCAGAGAACATTTGGGAATGTCTGGGGACATTTTTGGTTGTCACAGCTGGTGGGGGGGGTGCTACTGGCACCTAGCAGGTAGAAACCAGAAATGCTGATAAAATATCTGCAATGCATAGGACAGCCCCACAACAAAGACTTTCCAGTCTAACATGTCTAAATGTCCATAGCGCTGACAAGAAACTCTGTGGCATGGGAAGAAATATGCACTGTGCCTTTTCCTGGCTATGTGGGCTTTTTCTTTGGAGAACCAAATCAAGTCTCTGTCCTTTCTTACAGCTGCTCATGGCACAAGTTCCAAAGATGCATGCTTACAGTATTTCCCTTCCTAGAGTGGATGTGTTTGTATCGATTCAAGGATTGGCTTCTTGGAGACTTACTTGCTGGTATAAATGTTGGCCTTGTGCAAATTCCCCAAGGTAAGTTAGATATGAAGGCTTTTCACCCTCAGACAAGACACCAGACCTAGTCCACTTGCCCAGAGTAAACAGACTACTTATGCTTAGATGAAAGGGGGAAAAAAATGTGAATTCCATTCACATCGTTAACCGTTTGTTTCCTTCTCTGCCAAATTTCTAACTCTTCTAGGGTGGTTCCAAAAGTCTCAGTTTAGACCCCTGAATATATTCGAGAGTTTTGTAATGCCCACTCATGGTTATTTTTCTTTTGCTTAACTAGTCACTTATGTAATCACATGACTGCAATAGACCCCACTTGGCATGAGTTTTACTTAGAAAGGTGAAGCTTGGAGTTCTCATTGTGGCTCAGTGGGTTAAGAACCTAGCTAGTATCCATGAGGATGTGGGGTGGATCCCTGGCCCTGCTCGGTGGGTTAAAGATCTGGTGTTGCCACAAGCTGCGGCATAGGTCACCAATGCAGCTTGCATCCTGCATTGCTGTGGCTGTGGTATAAGCTCTGGCTCCGATTTGACCGCTAGCCTGGCAATTTCCATATACCACAAGTATGGCTCTAAAAAGACAAAAAGAAGGAAGGAAAGAAGGAAGGGAGGAAGGGAAGAAGGAAGGAAAGAAGGAAGGGAAAGAAAAAGTTGAAGCTTTGGAAACACAGCGCACTAGCATCCCTCCAGCAAGTCACACACACAGCAGTTCAGAGGCTACTGTCTGTTCTTCCAAGTGGCAGTTCAAGTGTAAGACAGCAAGATAGCACAGACAGGTGGGAGCTCTCTGGGCTTTAGAAGCCTCATTTCCCAAATAGGAGCCAGCATCTCTTGTAATTCCTATAACTGTTGGGTCCAGGGGTCCCACAGCCCCGTTACAAGAGTCATTGTGCTCTGAGAAGCTCCAAGCTAGGGCTTCCCCCAGGATATTTATCTTTCATTCACAGTCCCTTTGGTGCAGATAGAGGATACTAATGGAGGCTCGTTTTACCATAATTCCTGTTGGCTGGTAACCCAGCTGACCTTCCACCATTCTCAGGTTTCCAAAGAAATAGAGCTAGAAAGTTAACCTGAGATCAAATTTATAAGAAGAGAAAAAAATTTGTATTCATCCTTTACTCAGAGTAGTTCACAATTCCCTGCATAGTCTTTAAACACCTCTAATTCACTATTCTTCTAGGGCCAACCAAGGAGAGTTGCAACTTGTGGCTGAACAGGTTGTATAAAGCACAAATGAAGCCAACCAAAGGAGCAAATGGCAGCTGAAATTCGTGTCTGGCTTAGGGCTGTTAGTTGGAAAAAAGGGATCCCCTTTAAGAAATTAATTATCATACAGTAAAATGGACTTCTTTCATATAGTTCTATGC
The DNA here is from genome assembly GCF_016906955.1 of Phacochoerus africanus. Classification (NCBI taxonomy): domain Eukaryota; kingdom Metazoa; phylum Chordata; class Mammalia; order Artiodactyla; family Suidae; genus Phacochoerus; species Phacochoerus africanus. The sequence continues at coordinate 32,993,103 of NC_062552.1, read as the reverse complement.
ATTTAAACACATGTGTGTATATTTGTATAACCACCACCGCAATCAAGCTGTGTAATGGTTTCATCAGCCCCAGAACTCTTGTGCCATCACTATTTAGTCACATCCTCTGCTCACCTCTAACCGCTGGCAACCACTGATCTGTTCTCAGTCACCATGGTTCTGTCTTTTGGCAAATGTCATATAAATGGTGTCATATAGTATGTAACTTTTGAATTCAGCATTATGTCTTTGAAATTAATGTGAACGTATACGCATCGACAGTTTACTCCTTGGAGTTCCCCTGTAGTGCAGCGGGTTAAGGATCCGGCATTGTCACTGCTGTGGCACAGGTTCAGTCCCTTGACCCAGGAACTGCCACATGCTGCTGGCACAGCCCCCCAAAAATTTTTTTAAATACTTTATTCCTTTTTATTGCACTATTCCATTGTATGGCTATAACACAGTTTGCTTATCCATTCACTTATTGATAGGCATTTTGTTTCCAGTTTTGTGCCTTCACAAATAAGGTTGCTGTTATCACTCAAGTATAGGTTCTTGTGTGGACATAGTTTTCATTTCTCTAAGGTAAATACCCAGAAGTTGGTATCATCGGTCCTATGAGAAGTGTATGTTTACCTATATAAGAAACTCCCAAGCTGTTTTTGCAGAGTGGCTGTACCCTCCCATTTTACATTCCCACTAACAATATATGAGAATTCAAGTTCCTCTCCACTCTTGTCAGCACTTGATATTGTCAGTATTTTTAAATTAAACCTTCTGTTTTGAGATAATTATAGAATCATGTGAATTTGTAAGAAACCACAGGGAGATCCCTTGTATCCTTTACCAACTTTCCTCAGTGGTAACATCTTACGAAACTACAGCCCAGCCTCACATCCAGGACGTTAACATTGATGCAGTCGAGATACAGACCATTTCTACCACCACGAGCCTCCCTCATCTCGCCCTTTATGGTCACGGCCCCCTGCTCCCTGCCTCATCCCCCCCTTCATACCCCACAGTCACTAATCTGTTCTTCATTTCTATAATGTTGTCATTTCAAGAAAGTTACAGAAATACCCTTTGGTATTGGCTTTTTTCACTCACTGTAATTCTCTGGAGATTTATCTAGGTTGTTGTGTATACCAATAGTTTATTCCTTTTTATTTCTGAGTAGTAGTACATGGTATGGCTATACCACAGTTTGTTTAAATGTTCACCCTTGAAAGACATCTGGATCATTTGTAGCTTTTGGCTATTACAAATACAGCTATCATGAAACATCTGTGGCATTCTCTTGTGGCACAGCAGGTTAAGGATCCAGCCTTGTCACTGCTGTTGTGTGGGTTTGATTCCTGGCCTGGGAACTTTCGTATGCTGTGGGTGTGGCAAAAAAAAAAAAAAAAAAAAGAAAAGAAACAAAAGAAAAAGGGTTTGTAGGTAATGAACATAGCTCTTCATTTCTCTGGAATAAATGTCCAGGAGTGCAGCTGTTGGATTATATAGTAGTGGCACGTTTAGTTTTTTTAGAAACTGCCAAGCTATTTTCTGAGCTGCAGCTGTGACTTACACCACAACTTTGGCCACAGTGGCTCCTTTAACTCACTGCACCAAGCCAGGGGTTGAACCCACGGCTCTGCAACAATCCGAGCTGCTGCACTTGGATTCTTTTTTTTAAGTTTTTTAAAATTTTAAGTGACTTTTATTTTTTCCATTATAGCTGGTTTACAGTGTCCTGTCAGTTTTCTACTGTACAGCACACATAGATATATACATTCTTTTTCTCACATTATCCTCTATCATGCTCCGTCATAAGTGGGACTAGATATAGTTTCCAGTGCTATACAGCAGGATCTCATTGCTTATCCGTTCCAAAGGCAATAGTTTGTGCATCTATTAACCTGAAATTCCCAGTCCATCCTACTCCCACCCCCTCCCCCTTAGCAACCACAAGTCTGTTCTCTAAGTCTATGATTTTCTTTTCTGTGGAAAGGTTCATTTGTGTCATATATTAGATTCCAGGTTTAAGTGATATCATATGGTATTTGTCATTCTCTTTCTGACTTATTTCACTTAGTTTTAGAGTCTCTAGTTCCATCCATGTTGCTACAAATGGCACGATTTTGTTCTTTTTTATGGCTGAGTAGTATTCCATTGTGTATATGTAGCACATCTTCTTAATCCATTCAGCTGTCAATGGACATTTAGGTTGTTTCCGTGTCTACGGGTACATGTGTCTTGCAGTCAGAGTCTTTTTCTTTTTTTTTTTGCTTTTTGCTTTTTAGGGCCGTACTTGTGGCATATGGAGGTTCCCAAGTTAGGAGTGGAATCAGAGCTGCAGCTGCCGGCCTACACCACAGCCCACAGCAACACCAGATCCTTAACCCACTGAGCAAGGCCAGGGATTGAACCTGTGTCCTCATGGATGTTAGATTCAGTAACTGCTGAGCCATGACGGGAACTCATATTCTTAACATACTGAGTCATAGCGGGAACTCCTCCATCTATACTTTTTTTTTTACTTTTTTTTAAATAATGATTTTTATTTTTTCCATTAATATATTTTAATGAAATAATTCTTATCTTTTGCTCATATCCTATTGGGTTGTTTACATTTTTACTTTTGAGTTTTGAGAGTTATTTATATTTCTGGATAGTGGTCCTTTGTCTTTTGTGTTTGGCAAATATGTTCTCATGGTCTGTAGCCTGTCTTTTATCCTCTTCACAGAATATTTCCAGAGCAAAATTTTTAACTTTGAGGAGGTGTAGTTTTTAGTATCTTTTATTTTAGCCATTCTAAGAGATATGGAGTTGTATCTCATTGTGTTTTTAATTTTCATTTCCCTCAAGGCTAATGGAGTTGAACATCTTTTCATGTTCTTATTTGCTATCCTCAGATCCCCTTTGGCAAAGTTCCTGTTCAAGTTTTTTGCCCATTTTTTTTTGTCTTTTGTTGTTGTTGTTATTGTTGTTGTTGTTGTTGTTGCTATTTCTTGGGCGGCTCCCTCGGCATATGGAGGTTCCCAGGCTAGGGGTTGAAGCGGAGCTGTAGCCACCGGCCTATGCCAGAGCCACAGCAACGTGGGATCCGAGCCGAGTCTGCAACCTACACCACAGCTCACGGCAACGCCGGATCGTTAACCCACTGAGCAAGGCCAGGGACCGAACCCGCAACCTCATGGTTCCTAGTTGGATTCGTTAACCACTGCGCCACGACGGGAACGCCTCATTTTTTAATTGGATTTTTTTTCTCTTGTTGTTATTAATTTTTCTGGGGGGTGGGGGGCACGTCTGAAGCATGTGAAAGTTCCTAGGACCAGGGATCAAACCTGAGCCACAGCAGTGACCCAAGCCACAGCAGTGGTAATGTCAGGTCCTTAACCATTAGGCTACAAGGGAACTCCTCTTATTGTTAATTTTTAAGAATTCTTTATATATCTGGGTACAAGTCCTTTGTCAGATATGTGATTTGCAAATATTTTTTCTCAGTCAGTAGCTCATCTTTTCATTCTCTTGACAGTGTCTTTGGCAGAGTAAAAGGTTTTAATTTTGATGAAGTCCAGTTTATCAACTTTTTTCCTTTTATGGATTGTGATTTTCCTGTACTATATAAGAACTCTTCATTTAACCCTCAGGTCACAAAGATTTTCTCCTGTGTGTTCTTCTACGGGTCTTATAGTTTTATGTTTTACATTTAGAATTAATCCATTTTGAGTTAATCTTTATAAAATGGGTGAAGTTTAGGTCACAGTTTATTTTTTGTTGCTTTTTTTTTTCTTTGTCTTTTTAGGGCTGCAGCATATGGAAGTTCCAAGACCCGGGCTGAATAGGAGCTGTAGCTGCCACCCTACGTCACAGCTACAGCAACAACAGATCTGAGCCACGTCTGCAACCTACACCACAGTTCATGGCAATGCTGGATCCTTAACCCACTGAGTGGGGCCAGGCATCAAACCCACATCCTCACAGATACCAGTTGGGTTCACAACCCACTGAGCCACATTGGGGAACTCCTATATGGATCATTTTTATTTTAAATATTCTTTACAGTTTTTACCTAAGATGACTTTTAAAAGCCAGGCTACCTTTGCTCATTTAAATCATCTTGCTTTTCAGGCCTGACGTTTAGTTTGCTGGCAAGGCAACTGGTTCCTCCTCTCAATGTTTCTTATTCAGCTTTCTGTTCTTCAGTAATTTATGTAATTTTTGGATCCTGCCATCAAATGTCCATTGGTGAGTTCAGTGCTGGAATCACAGGAAATGGTTCTCAATTGTTTACTTATTGCTAAGGAGTCCAAATTCAAGCTCCAAGATAGAAAGAAAGGAGGCAGAAGAAGGATATTCTATCCATAGGTTTAGTGTTCAGATTTTAGAAAGTGAACAATTTGTCTATGCTATTATTAATGTCACCACCAAACAGGCCAGCAAGCTGTTTCCCAAAGGAATGAAAAGGCAAGAGGTACTTTCCTTGGTGAAATTACTGCACCCTGGAATCTGACTATTCTCAATCTGCAAGGCCCAGAAATGATTTTGCCAAAACTCCTAGAATGGATCCACCTTTCAGCTATACCCATAATAACCAAACTCCAAGGGCCTGCTTTATAATAATCATGTCAGATTATTCATTTCCATTGAGAAAATGCTGTCTTAGTAACCAAAGCACTCACATTCACAGCATAAGCACTTTTCTTCCCTGAGTCAAAAGTCCATCTACTAATTTATAATTAGAAGAGAAAAGACTTACAGGGACCAGACCGGCTGAAAGTCATATAATCAGCTCAGTCCTCTCCCTGAGGTGAAACCGTGTAGAAGCCACAACACAGAATGCCCTGGGGTCCCATTCTCTCAGTTCAGTGCCTTCCTGAGCTTCTGCACGGCACCGCTGACCAAGCAACCAGCGCTGTTGTTCTGACTGGCATAGTATTTCTCCAGATAAGTCTGTATATTCCGTGTGTCCAGTTGCCATCCCATTCTGTGGAGCGCTCTGTGCCTTTTTTTTTTAAAGACAATATTGCCTATCTTTACTAAAATCTGTTATGCGTTGATTTATATTTGAACACTAAGAGAGCTATTTATTCTATTTCCAAGTTCCCAGAGCACATTACAATCATTTCCAAATCCTGATTATAGAGGTCTATTAGAGTTTTGTTTCTGTAAGGTAATTTAAAGGTAGGATTGGCTTTGCCTCCCACGTGTGAGTATGTCAGTATGAAAAATAAGTGAAATTATGTTTGACACAGGTTTAGCTCAGTGTCATTTTGCACCTGTTAAGTTCTTCATATGTGTTAGGTATTATTTTTCTTCGTATTTTATTTATTTATTTGCTTTTTTAAGGGCCACATCCACGGCATGTACAGGTTCCCAGGCGAGGGGTCAGATTGGAGCTACAGCTGCCGGCTTATGCCACAGCCACAGCAACTTGGAATCAGAGTCACATCTGCAACCTACAGCTCATGGCAACACTGGCTCCTTAACTCACTGAGCAAGGCCAGAGATCAAACCCACATCCTCATGGATACTAGTCAGATTCATTTTTGCTGTGCCACAACAGGAACTCCTTTCTTCTTATTTTTGATTAGCTTTGTTTTCTGATCCTCTCACCACCATCTCATTTTTCACCATTTCTTTTTTTATTTTATTTGTTATTTTTCACCCTTTCTAAGAGCGGGTACAGTGGCTGAGACTGATATACATTTCCAGGCAATTTCTCTTTAATCCCCTTCCATGTGCCCATGACACAAAGAGATTAATACTAGACCACCAAAATCTAAATTTTGTAAGGTGGTTACAGTTTGTGGAGCCCTGCTCTTTCTTACTTCTCAATGGCCACTTTCAAAGAAGACAAGTTTGTCAGATCAGGGGTAAAACATCAGACCATACCTTGCTTTGGTCAGTATCTGTCAGTTTCCCTGGACTTAAAACCTCACCCTTTGCCTAAACGTTTTCTTTCCTAGGTTCCTTCTTCCTTGTGAGTGCTCTGACCATCAATGTCCTGAGGATGTACCCATTCAACAGTGGCCGCCTCATACTGGGAACTTTCATCAAAGATGACTTTTCTGACATCTCTTTCTTTGAGAAATATAACAGGTCCCTGAGTGTGGTGGCATCCACAACTTTTCTGACTGGGATTATTCAGGTAGGACCCGAGTCTCTGAACCCCTGAAGAGGAAAATAAAGGGGCTACAAATGGACCCCTTCATTTAATTGTTCCTGTTATCCATTGTGATATATCTGGAACTTTGGGGATTTATTTTTCAAAAACTTTTGGGATGTGTGGATAGGCCATCTCCTGGGTGACAAAGCTTCTCCTCCTCGGAAATCCACTATCAGTGGTTTAGGACGAGATACTGAACATTCTCATTAATCCCTTCTACTCTGAGGCTAAAGAAGGATCCCACAGACTATAACCTAGAGTTCTACTCATGATTTCATGTTTAAAAAAAATTTTTTTTAATATTGTTTCAACAAGAATAGCACTCATGGGCTTGCATGTTGCATTTCTGGCTAGTGAGAATTAGAGTCAGACCTGGAATCCCTTTTCTGCAAGGACAGGCCCACTGCTAAAGGACAGTAATATCATTGACTTATAAAATATAAAAACTGTATAAAATATGAAAAATTACTTTGGGAGTTCCCATTGTGGCCCAGCCAGTTAAGAACCTGACTAGTATCCGTGAGGATACAGGTTTGATCCTTGGTCTCACTCAGTAGATTAAGTATCCAGCATTGCCGTAATCTGCGGCATAGGTCACAGAAGCGGCTCCAATCTGGTGTTGCTGTGGCTGTGGTGTAGGCCATCAGCTGCAGCTCCAATTTGACCCCTAGCCCAGGAAGTCTGATATGCCACAGGCTGTATCAGTGTTAAAATCCTGGTTGTGGCATTGTACTATAGTTGTGTGAGATGTTACCGTAGGGGGAAACTGGCCACACCAGATCTCTGTGTATCATGTTTTACAGCAGCATGTCAGCCCGAAGTTATTTAAAATAAAAAGTTTAAATTAAAAAAAGAAGTCTGGGGAGTTCCTGTCGTGGCTCAGTGGTTAACAAACCCGACTAGTGTCCGTGAGGATGCGGGTTCGATCCCTGGCCTTGCTCAGTGGGTTAAGGATCCAGTGTTGCTGTGAGCTGGGGCATGTGGAAGTTCCTGGGCTAGGGGTCAAATTGGAGATGCAGCTTCCAGCCTACACCACAGCCGTGGCAACACTCCATCCGAGCCCCATCTATGATCTACACTGCAGCTCAGGGCAACTCTGGGAGCAAGGCCAGGGATCGAACTCACATCCTCACAGACCCTATGTCAGGTTCTTAACCCTGCTGGGCCACAACAGGAACTCCTGTTAACACAGATTCTGACTGCACATCACAGCTGGGCAAGAAAGAGTTCGAAGGTCAGATATAGATATTTGCCATTTACCGGTGGAAGGAAGGAATGGCATGAGGAATGAATGATATATATTTGCATCTGTCGCTATTTTCAGACTTGGCTAAGTGGGGTTTTTTACATATATTATGTAATATAATCCATACAAAACACAGCATGTTGAGTATTATTCTTTTTTTTTTTTTTTGCCATTTCTTGGGCTGCTCCTGCGGCATATGGGAGGTTCCCAGGCTAGGGGTCGAATCGGAGCTGTAGCCACTGGCCTATGCCAGAGCCACAGCAACGCAGGATCCGAGCCACGTCTGCGACCTACACCACAGCTTTAACGCCGGATCCTTAACCCACTGAGCAAGGCCAGGGATCGAACCCGCAACCTCATGGTTCCTCATCGGATTCGTTAACCACTGCACCACAACGGGAACTCCCGAGTATTATTCATTTTAAAGGTGAGGAAGCTGAGGTTCAGAGAGTTTAGTAAACTTGTCCAAACTCACACAGCCAGTGAACGGCAGAGCCAGCCTTGAAGCCAAGTTCTCCGTCCCTAGGGATCATGCTCTCTTCACCTGGAGGAGGGAAGTTTTATTGGGCTCCTAAGAGAGATGATAAACATGGATTGCTGGAGATGGCCAAAAAAGAAGGAGGTCTGTGCAAAGCACAGAAGTAGAAATCAGCCAATCACACAAAAGCCAGGAAGCGGGTTGGCCTGAGTGAAAGAGCACACCGGGCAGTAATGACAGGAGAATAAGGGAGATGGAGTGCCCAGCTAACCGAAAGCTTGGAAACAAAAAGCTTTTAAAGCTAATAGGTTTATTCTTCCCAGTTTGTTCTTCTGATAACTCCTAGTATGGTGGAAGATGAAGCAGTGACAGTAGAAGGCTTCAAGACTCTTGTTTTTCTTTCCCCGTCTTCTTCATTTGGGCTGTGTCATTTTTCTTAACCCACTCTCGGAAGATTGAGACTCACCCTCTATCCATAATTTTCTAATTGTTTTCTATTATAAAATAGGAATGTATATATGGGGAAATCTCAAATAATAAAAAAGCAGATAAATTATAAAATCTTGCCCCAAACCTTTAATCCCGTTCCCCAAAGGTAATTTCTGTTAGTTGTTTGGTGGCTATCCTTTTAGATCCTTTGCTTGTTTATTACATAACATTAAAAAATATATTTACAGAAGTTCCCATTGTGGCTCAGCAGGTTAAGAACCTGACATAGTGTCTGTGAGGAAGGGGGTTCAGTCCCTGACCTTGCTTAGTGGGTTAAGGATCCAGCATTGCTGCAAGCTGCCGCATAGGTTGTAGATGAAGCTCAGATCTGGTGTTGCTGTGGCTGTGGCATAGACCAGCAGCTGCAGCTTCAATTTGACCCCTAACCTGGAAACTTCCATATGCCATATGTACAGCCATAAAAGACAAAATGTATATATATATATATATTTACATAGTACTTACACATATGTACATGTAAAGATATAGTCTTGAAGACATAAATTCAGTTTAATCATTCTTTGTAAAAAAACGTGTCAAAGGCCAAAAAGTTTAAGCTGGAATCCAGGTTGCTTTCATGTTTTTCCTTTGCGAAAAGCTGCATTCCTTGCAGGGACATTAACATTGCACAAAGAGAGCTATCAGAGGAGTTCCCATCGTGGCTCAGTAGTTAATGAATCCGACTAGGAACCATGAGGTTGCAGGTTTGATCCCTGGCCTTGCTCAGTGAGTTAAGGATCCGGCATTGCCATGAGCTGTGGTGTAGGTTGCAGACTCGGCTCGGATCCCGCATTGCTGTGGCTGTGGAGTAGGCCGGCGTCTACAGCTCTGATTAGAACCCCTGCCTGGGAACCTCCATATGCCTCGCGTGAGGTCCTAAAAAGACCAAAGACAGAAAAAAAAAAAAAAAAAAGAGAGAGAGAGAGCTATCAGAGCTTCTGTGAAAGGGCCTTTGAAAAGACTAAGTCTTGTTCTGATCACTTTGTCACCATAAGGCCACATCCACAAAGTTGGTAGATTCTAGGTCAGCGCATGTACTTGTGAAGAAAGAAAGAAGTATGGTCTCCTGTCTGTAGGGAGCCTCTAAATCAACACCAAGGACCTACCTTATCAATTTCGTTGATCAGGGAAAGAGAGACAAGAGTTACCCAACTGGCCTAACTAAACTTTTTTCTTGGAATCCCTCTGGAGAGTGCCTAATTGGTGCCATTGCTGGTTTGATGACATTCATCTTCACTCTGGTCTTCTTTTCCACCTGAACCCCCCTACAGCTATCAATGGGCCTGTTCGGTTTCGGCTTCATTGTCACTTACCTTCCGGAGGCTGCAATCAGTGCTTACCTGGCTGCCACGGCGCTGCACATTATGCTGTCCCAGTTGACATGCATCTTTGGGATTATGATTAGCTTCCACTCTGGTCCCATCTCCTTCTTCTATGTGAGTAGTTTCTGTCCTCACCCAGAGTTACAAATGCCCCTCCCCTTGCCTCCAAAATGAAGTGGACCTGAGTGCAGAGACTCCTGCATCGGCAGCTGGGTCAAAAGGGTCTGAGAAATCATTTCATATCTTCTAGATTTACAGTCTTGATTAACTGCAGGTGCAAGCTGGACCATGTTCTCAGTTGCATTAGCCATCTCACCCCAGCCTTTTACACTAACGTGATTAGGGCGTTCTCACTGCGGCTTATCAGTAATGAACCTGACTAGTATTCATGAGGACGTAGGTTCCATCCCTGGCCTCGCCCAGTGGGTTAAGGATTCAGCGTTGCCGTGAGTTGTAGTGTAGGTCTCAGACAAGGCTTGGACCTGGAGTTGCTGTGGCTGTGTTGTAGGCTGGGGGCTACACCTCCAATTTGACCCCTAGCCTGGGAACTTCCATATGTCTCCAGTGCGGCCCTAAAAAATAAGTAAATAAATACATAAACCAAAACTAAAAAATAAACTAACAAGATTGATGTTAAAATTTGGTCTTTAAGATACCGTATCATGACTCTTCCCATTGCTTGCCTTGTAAAAGTCATGCATTGTAGAACATCTAAAGAATATGAAATGCACAGTGGTCCCTGAATGCAAGAACATAGGAGCCAAGCTAAACTTATATGGTCTGGGAAAATTGATAAAGAATAGGCCAATAAACAGAATCCCTGGGTCCTGAATTCTGAACACTGAAACATATAAAGTATAGTCTCTTCTTACTGGACATTACGGTCTTTTAATATATTCTTTTCAACCTAAAAAAATATATATATCCACCTATTTTCTCTCACTGTTCTAATAAATCTCATAAAGATCTCTGTGCCCAGCACTACTGCCTAGGGATTTCTTTTTGAACTAATTTAGAAAGAGTGTCATTTTTCTAGATTTAGGCAATTGTTACATCCCTTTCTAAGCTTTTGTGATTTTGTTTTTTTTCAGAACATAATTAACTACTGTCTAGATCTCCCAAAAGCTAATTCCACCAGCATCCTACTATTTCTAACTTCTGTTGTTGCCATGAGAATCAACAAGTGTATAAGGATTTCCTTCAATCAGTACCCCATCGAATTTCCCATGGAAATTTTTCTGGTAGGTGTTTTGATACTTCAGACTCATAGTTCAAATAATCTAAAGTACTGACTTTAAAAAAAAATTAAATAGCAAGTAACCTAGGAAGGGAAAGGTTCATAGGAGAATTGTAAAAATAATAATATTTTTAAAACATATATTGAATTGTGACAAAGCTGAATACATATTTTAATTTTAAATGCTAGCTTATATTTGTAAAACATGCTTATTTTTCAAAAGACTTCTGTCTATTGCTTCTTTTGCCTCTCTCTCTCTCTCTCTCTTTTTTTTTTGTCTTTTGTCTTTTGTCTTTTTAGGGCCATACCTGCGGCATATGGAGGTTCCCAGGCTAGGGGTCTAATTGGAGCTGTAGCCGCCAGCCTACACCACAGTCACAGCAACGCCAGATCCGAGCCCATCTATGACTTACACCATAGCTCATGGCAACGTCAGATCCTTAACCCACTGAGCAAAGCCAGGGATTGAACCCACAACCTCATGATTCCTAGTTGGATTCGTTAACCACTGAGCCACGACGGGAACTCCTACTGCCTCTTTTTCATACTAGAAAAATAGGGTTTTTTTTTTTCCCTTATGAAAGTAATACAAGCTCATTCCAGCAATTTTGAAAAACTCTGAGAAAAAAAAGGTAAAGAAATTCCTTTAACAGCACTATCCTAAGTCAATTACAATTGAAACTTTTGTACTTTACACTTTTTTTCTTTCAAATATATAACAGGCCTATGCTCAGTGTTGGTGAAATTCTATATTCCTTCATGTAGAGGTTTCATTTTTATTTTATTTTATTTATGTTTTGGCCTTGCCTGTAGCATGTGGAAGTTACCAGGCCAGGGATCAAACCTGTGCCACAGTAGCAACCCAAGCTGGTGCAATGACAATGCCTAATCCTTAACCCACTGTGCTACAGGAGAACTCCTATTTTTATTTTTTATTTATTTTATATATTTATATATTTTTTTGGCCTCACCCATGGCATGTAGAAGTTCCTGGGCCAGGGATCAAACCATAGCCAAAAAAATAAATAATTTCCATAAATAAAGCTCAGGTTTTTAAAAGTCAGCATTTCTTTTTACCAGGATCACTGAATCTTTGGGTGTCCATGAGAATTGTTTTCCCTTTAAAAAGTGTTCTGTGGGAGTTCCCATCGTGGCTCAGCAGGTTAAGAACCCAACATGGTATCCACAAAGAGGTGGGTTCGATCCCTGGGTCTGCTCAGTGGGTCAAGTATCCAACATTGCTGCAAGTTGCAGTGTAGGTCACAGATGCAGCTCAGATCTGATGTTGGTGTGGCTGTGGCAAAGGTCAATTTGACCCCTGCCCTGGGAACTAACATATGCTGAAGGTGCAGCCCTAAAAAGAAATATAAGTAAGTAACGCTCTCATGGTTTGTATGTTGCCACAGGATAACCTATTCTATGCTGACTAATCTAGGTCCATACTCTTCAGGATTGAAGGCATGTTGTAGTTGCTCTGAATGAAACTGAGACCAAGCTCTGTCTCATAACTCTTGTCTGCTTCTGGTGGAGCAGACATGTCCTTTCTTCCTTGGAGTTGTTAAAAAGCTATCAATTCATCAAGGCCAGAAGCTGAAAGGCTGCTTTTACAAAAGACCTTCCAAAACACTGTACACAAATAGAGGGGCCCTAGGACCCAGGGGACAAGGTGCATGTGGAGTTTGGGGGATGGAGTCAGGGGCCCAAGTCCAGCTCTGGCATCTTAGGAAGCTGAGGCTTTGGAGTCACCAGCAGATGGCACCAGTGACACAGCCATCAGCCATCAGTGCACTCTGCCTTTTTTTAAATTTCAGCTTTATTCAGATATGAAATTGTAAGATTTTTTTTTTTGTCTTTTTGCCTTTTCTAGGGCCACACCAGCGGCATATGGAGGTTCCCAGGCTAGGGGTCTAATCGGAGCTGTAGCCTCCTGCCTACGCCAGAGCCACAGCCACGTGGGATCGGAGCCGCGTCTGCAACTTACACCACAGCTCATGGCAACACCAGATCCCTAACCCACTGAGCAAGGCCAAGGATTGAACCCTCAACCTCATGGTTCTTAGTCGGATTTGTTAACCACTGAGCCACAACGGGAACTCCAAAATTGTAAGATGTTTAAAATGTACATCATGTTGATTTGATGTATATATATATTGTGAAAGGATTTCTCCCATCTAGTTAATTAGCACATCCACCATCTCATGTATTTATCTTTTTTTTTTCTATGAGAACATGTAAGTTCTACTCTCTCTTAGCAAATTTTAAGGATATAATACAATGTTATCAATTATAGTCACCGTGTTTTACGTTAGCCCCTCCCTCAGCTCTTATTCATCTGATAGCTGAAAGCTTGCACTGTTTTACCAACTTTTTTCAACTCTCCACTTTCCAGTCCTTGGTAACTGATCACTTTTCTACTCTGTTTCTGTTAGTGCGACTGTTTTGCTTTTTGGGTTTAAGCTGTATAACCGACACCAAAAAGCAAGAATAGTAGTTGTCTTCAGGTGATTTATTTCTGCTTTTTAACATTTCATATTTTCTCTATTTTCATTTATGAGCAAGTGTAACCTTTATACTGGAAATCATAGTTTCTTGGCCACTTGCCACACTTCTCGTCCCTTACCTTCGTAAAGATCCATATACCTCATCAGTCCCCCAAAGGGTTTATTTAGAGTGGGAGAATGTACCTACATTTTAAAACTGAGGCCTTGGTACTGCTGTTATAAGAAAACATGTTTATATTTGGTCCAGATGTTTAAAGTTGGTGAGGAAAGAGAAGTCTGGGGCATCTATTCATTCCCATTGCTGTGTCAGAGACCAAGCCTGAAGTTGCTTTTCATTCTGGTTACGGTGCTAAAAAGACCCTAGGGAACCAAAAAGAGTCTGGGAGGGCTTCCATCTTTCTTGCTCTACTGAACTGGCCCTACCTCTTTATCCAACCTTCTGCCACATATTGCACTCCCTGTCCTGCCAGAGGCTGTGGGCACCTCTGCTCTTGGGAGCAATACATAATATTTAGATGATCACATGCCTTTTCTTTTTAAACCCCTACAGATTCTTGGCTTCACTGCAATTGCAAACAAGGTAAACATGGCCACAGAAAACAGCAAGATGCTCATTGATATGATGCCTTATAGGTTGGTAATTCCATGTTTCAAGACTACTTTTCCTCTGTTCTGTTACCTTCTCTTAGCCTCTTACCACGTAGCCTGATTGATATTGTTGACCAAAACAGATAGAGGGCCAGTTATTTCTCCAGCAAAGATGAGTTTATTTGGGATCAGCAGAGAATTGCAATTTGGGGTCTGCAACCATGGTGAGCCACATGCAAGAGAAGAAATTTCTATAGTGGGAAAAAGGAAACTGGGGAGAGGAGTAGCTGTAGTAGACAAAGAGTCCCTGGCTTTTCATTGGCTGAGCCCTTTGCCAGGAAAGAGGAGCCTTCCTCCTCTTGGGCTCTGCAATGGTCACAGGTGTGAGAGCTCCCCCTTCTAGTCTCCTGACTCTACTTAATTAAAATAAATTAATAATTTTATTATTCATTCATTCATTTTTACAATATTCTCTACTAACAGTCTCTGGCCACAGTCAAATTTGGGTCATGGGCTCAAATTCATTTCAGAAAAACAGAGGTTTTTTTTTTTTTTTCACTTTATAGGGCCACTCCTGTGGCATATGGAGGTTCCCAGGCTAGGGGTCGAATCGGAGCTTCAGCTGCCGGCCTACACCACAGCCACAGCAACATGGGATCCAAGTCCTGTCTGTGACCTGCTCCACAGCTCACAACAATGCCGGATCCTTAACCCACTGAGTGAGGCCAGGGATTGAACCCACAAGCTCATCGTTCCTAGTCGGATTCGTTTCTGCTGTGCCATGACAGTAACTCCCATTTCAGAACACTGAGGTTCTAAAGGACAAGGCCTAAGACAACCTCTTGTTTCTTCTCTGGTCAGCCTCTGACTCTCTTCCCCCGGTTGAGCCAGTCCCTTTACCCAAGGGGACAGCTGGATGCACTGAATACCTGCAGTTTCCTAACAGTACATTATGAGTCTTCTCATCCTCCATACCTGTCTGATCAGCTCTCAGGGATGGGACAAGAGAAAGACAATCTACCACAGTTTCCTGGCTCTCGTGAGCAGGGTTTGGAAGAGCATTGTTCATTTCCACATGCTCTTCAATAGGGAATATTGCAAAGAGTCAGTGACACTGGCTAACCCCTGGCATAACAAAACAGAGGCTACGTTGATACAACCACATCCCACCAGTTCTCAGCAAAATCTAATGATGATTAAATACATTTGAGATTCTGTTCAATGTTTTTTGGTCTTTTTTTTGGAGGGGGGTCACACCCATGGCATATGGAAGTTCCCAAGCCAGGGCTCAGATCGGAGCTGTAGCTACCAGTCTACACCACAGCCGCAGCAGCTCCAGATCCAAGCCACATTTGCGACCTACACCACAGTTCATGGAAATGCCAGATCCTTAACCCCCTGAGTGAGGGCAGCGATGGAACCCACGTGTTCATGGATACTAGTTGGGTTCGCTACCACTGAGCCACAATGGGAACTCCCCAATTTTTTTTTTTTTTGTCTTTTTGTTATTTCTTGGGCCGCTCCCACGGCATATGGAGTTTCCCAGGCTGGGGGTCTAATTGGAGCTGTAGCCACCTGCCTACGCCAGAGCCACAGCAACGCAGGATCCGAGCCGCGTCTGCAACCTACACCACAGCTCACAGCAACGCCGGATCGTTAACCTACCGAACAAGGGCAGGGACCGAACCCACAACCTCATGGTTCCTAGTCGGATTCGTTAACCACTGCGCCACGACAGGAACTCCCCCAATTTTTTTTTTAATATGCACAGACAAACTAGGTACCAGGACATGCAGTGGTAAACAAGACTTGGTCTTTGCCCTCAAAAAAAAAAAAAAAAAATGACAAGGGCAACAGTGGGATTAGTACTTTCCATAATTACTTTATTTCATTTGTTCCTCACAGTAATACTATAAGGTGGATATTATCTTCCTTTCATGATGGAGGAAACTAAGGCTTACCAAGCTTAAATTGTTTATCCAAGATCACACAGCTGGTCAGTGTCAGAGCTATTAGAATCCATTTCTATTTAATTCCAAAATATTTTATAACCTCCCTGTTATATTTACTCAATATGCTCCTGTTATTAATAACTTAAAAACCATATGGTCAACTTACTAGGGACTAAAAAAACTGAACAATTTAGCTTTGTTCTGTCCATGTTGCCCCACAGCAAGCCAGGGATCAAACCTGTGCCACAGCAGTGACTCGAGCTGCTGCAGTGACAATGCTGGATCTTTAACCCACTGCACCACAAGAGAACTCCTCCATGCCCCCTTTTAACTAAACTGTTAACAAATAACTGAATGTTACAGAGAAGTGCAGGAAGGAAAAAAACAGTCATTTGTGTTATTATCATAGTAAATATTTAAGGTTTACTCATATTGATTTTGGCAATAAATTTGATCAACTCTATACCTCTTTGGGACACCACATTCTTACCTAACGTCTTAAAAGGACAAAAAGAGGGAATTTAACAAAACATTAAATATCTGCCTTTGAGCCTCTAGTTATATTTCTATTCTAGCTCATTACCTGGTGCTTGTAAATGAGAAGTATATTACACATAAGGAATTAGATATAGTTGATGGTGAGGGAAAAGATACTCAAAAATAAATAATGATGAGAAATGGGAAGATAGGAGGAGACAGCACTTTGAGGTTCTGAAAGTGATGCTTCCTACTTTAAGGAATAGGAAATTTGAAATGTATGAACTAATAAATTTTGATAAAGATTAAAAATACATCACAAATTTAAAAAAATTATTTTCCCAAATGTAGTTACTATATTATTCATTTTACTGAATCTGGATTTTACACAAAATTTCAGAGGTAAATCAGTGATGGAGTATATCTGCGCCTTTTTTTTTTTCCTTAGGGCCGCACCCATGGCATATGGAGGTTCCCAGGCTAGGGGTTGAATCGGAGCTGTAGCCGCCAGCCTACGCCATATTTGATTTGCATTTCCCTAATAATTGATACTAAGTATCATTTCATTTGCTTACTGGTCATTTGTATATCTTTTTTTGGAGAAAATGTCTATTCAAGTCTTTTGACTATTTTTATCTGGGTTATTTCTCTTTTTAGTTGTTGAATTGTAGTTCTTTATATATTCTGGACACCAGACCCTTACCAGATATATGATTTGCAAGTATTTTCTCACATTATGTCAGTTGTCTTTTCACTTTCTTGGTAAATCCTTTGAAGCACAAAGATTTTTAATTTTGTTGAAATCCAACTTATTTTTTTCTTTTGTCATTTGTCCTTTGGGTGTTATATCTAAGAAACTATTTCCTAACTCAAGGTCATGAAGATTTATCCCTATGTTTTCTCCTAAGAGTTTTATAGTTTTTGGTCTTACATTTAGGTCTTTGATCCATTTTGACTTCATTGTTGGATATGTTGTAAGATAGGGGTCAGACTTCATTCTTTTGTATGTGAATATCCAGGTGTCCCAGCATCATTTGGTGAAGAGACTATTCTGGCTGCCGTGGTCTTTCTGGGCTGCAGTTAAAGATCAATCGACCATAAATGTTTGGTTTGATTTCTGAGCTCACAATCCTCTTCCATTGATCTGTATGTCTATCCTTATGCCAGTCTTAATTACTATAAATTTATAGTTAAGTTTTAAAATGGAGACGTTTATTCTTCTTTGGGGGGGTTGGGGGGGCGCTATTCAGGGTCCCATGAAATTCCCTATGAATTTTAGAATCAGCTTTTCCATTTCTACAAAAAGCTCCAAAGGAATTTTCATAAAGGTTGCGCTGAACCTATATATCGCTTTGAGGCTCTCACAGGCCAAAGATAAAATATGCTTAAGTCCATGGATATATAAAAATTTTAAAAGAATAAACTCATGTTCTCACCCTTGGAAAATGCTACAGAACCAACTTTTTATTTTGAAAATTGTTAACTAAGAGGAACAAATCAAGGATCTACCATGCCTTTCTTATAAGAACTTCTCTTTGGGGTATCCAAATAGCCCACAACAATACATTTAACTTTATAAAAACATTACAGCCAATAAAAGGAGAAGGAATTATAGAATTAGAATATCACCATTAAGGGAGTCCCATGGTGGCCTAGTGGTTAAGGATCTGGCATTGTCACTGCTGTGGCTCAGGTTCAATCCCAGCCCAGAAGTTCTGCATGCTGTGGGCACAGCCAAAAAAAAAAAAAAAAACTTTTTTTTAAAGGCATTCCCACTGTGGCACAGCGGGTTCAGGATCCAGTGTTGTCTCTGTGGCAGCATGAGTTCAACCCCCCGCCTAGCGCAGTGGGTTCAGGATACAGCATTGCCACAGCTGTGGCGTAGGTCACACCTGTGACTTGGATTTGATCCCTGGCCTGGGAACTTCTATATGCTTCGGTATGGCAAAAAAAAAAAAAAAAAAAGAGAGAGAGAGAATATCCCCAATTAAGGGATATTAACATATCATCTGTTAATATCATAAAAAGCAACAATAAATAATAAATAAACCATCAGAAATAGAAATTAAAGAGTTTCCATTGTGGCTCAGTGGGTTAAGAACCCGACTAGTGGAGTTTTCATTGTGGCTCAGTGGAAACAATTCTGACTAGCATCCATGAGGACGCAGGTTTGATCCCTGGCCTTGCTCAGTGGGTTAAGGATCTGGCATTGCCGTGAGCTCTGGTGTAGGTGTGGCTCGGATCCAGCGTTGCTGTGACCGTGGTGTAGGATGGCAGCTGTAGCTCTGATTTGACCCCTAGCCTGGGAACCCCCATATGCTGCAGGTGAGTCCCCTAAAAAAAAAAATCTGACTAGTATCCATGAGGATGTAGGTTCTATCCTCAGCCTCGCTCAGTGGGTTAAGGATCCAGCATTGCTGCAAGCTGCGTAGGTCACAGATGTGGTTCAGATCCTGTGTTGCTGTAGCTATGGTGTAGGCTGGCAGCTACAGCTCGGATTTGACCCTTAGCCTGGAAACTTCCATATGCCACAGGCTCTAAAAAGAAAAAAAAATAATGATAATAACTTTAAAAGGTCAGGCCTTTTGATACGGGTGATAAGGTATAAGGATGGAGTCGGGGAGGTGTTGATAAATGATTCCTGCTATCTACAAATAATCCCACCATTTTATTCCAGCTTCTTGTTTCCTGAAACGCCAGATTTTAGCATTCTTACTGAAGTTCTTTTAGAAGCATTCTCCTTAGCTATAGTGAGCGCCTCTCTGCTCGTATTTCTGGGCAAGAAAATTGCCAGTTTCCATAACTACGAAGTCAATTCCAACCAGGTGAGAGGACAGGCCTTTCTATTACTTTCTCTGACCCTTTAATCTTTGTTCTCTAATCCGAGCCTCCTGTTAACATGAAGACCAGACCCTTCTGTAACCAGAGAGTCACTTGGACCGTAATTTGAACTATGACTACCACAGGATATTTGAGAAGTGAAGTGTGGCACACTTAACTCTGAAGCCACTTGTATTGATGTGAATGTTGTTACGCCTGGCACAGACAGGGTGAAGGCAGGCAAGGAGATCACATATGGCATCATATTGTTAAGCTAGCAGGGCTCCTCTCCTCTCCTTTTATCTTCCTTTCCACCAACATCTTAGAAGTCAGTCACACACTGAGCTGCAAGAAGAAATGCAATGGAATATCAAAACTAGACTAATAATTAAGCTGGTTTCCCAGAAATAGTCTTTGTCATTAAACAAAACAAAACAAAAAAACTCCCACCATTCTGAGTTTGGTGCTTTCTCTAGAAATCAAAAAGGAAATGTGGAAGCAAGAAGCATCCCATTTTGACTTTAGGAGAGTATAGAAGGAAGTGAGAAAAACTACTGCTTTCCCCTTCGTCATCCTAAGTCCTGGAGATCAAGTGAAAGAGAATAATAAGGCAAAAGTCTCCTTGTCTCACTTCGAGGCCGTGCTTTCTTTATGGTCTCTAGCTAAAATGAAGAAATCAGATTTGCCATCCTTCAGTTCTTTCTAGTCATATTTCAGTGTTACTTAAAGCCATGTAAACAACCCTATCTTCATACGCAAGAAGTTACAATCCACCTTTAGTTCACATCTAAATCTCACATCAGCTGTCTTCAACAAAGAGTGGGCCTAACGTATTTGCCATTTCTTTACAGGATTTAATAGCCATTGGCCTTTGCAATGTCGCCAGTTCATTTTTCAGATCTTACGTCTTTACTGGTGCTATTATCAGGACTATTATCCAGGATAAATGTGGAGGAAGACAACAGGTGTGTGAAATAGCATTTGATCTCCAATATATAAAGACACTTAGGTCTGTTCATATGTATATTCAGAGAAGGTGATTATATTCGCTTAACCATGTTGCTATTATAATATTATGCTTGTTGGGAAAAATTTGAATTTCATGCTTGCCGTAACTTTTGCTTAGATTTTGTCTTAAAAGCTATATGGGAATGTGGAAATTGAAAGTCATTTCCTAAAGAAATACTATTCTGTTAGAGGCTTCTATAAGCCCACAAAAAGCTGCTTTCCATGTAACATACCTAAAAGATGATATTTCAGGTAAACTAGCCATGACCTATCAACATTTTTTTTAACGGGGAGATATATTCTCAGCCCTAGTCTGGGAAAACAATAACATAACTCTCTCTTTCCTGGCACCAGAACTAGAGACTTTCCTGTCTTCCTTAAAGGGCATGACAAGAGAAAAAAGTAAAGTCTTTTCTAGGTGAACTTAGGGAATTTATGGCCATTCTGCCTTTGTGTAAGAGAAATTGTCTAGGTCAGACACTCTTCAGGTATCTTGAATTAGTAAATTAAATATATAGGTGTATGTAAAGGAAGACGGAAAGGGAGAATGATGACACAGGAGGCTCTAAAGGCAAGCTCTCAGGAGTTCCTGTCGTGGCACAGTGGAAATGAGTCTGACTAGGAACCATGAGGTTGCAGGTTTAATTCCTGGCCTCGCTCAGTGGGTTAAGGATCTGGCGTTGCCATGATCTGTGGTGTAGGTTGCAGATATGCAGCTCAAATCTGGCGTTGCTTCGGCTGTGGCTGTGGTGTAGGCTGGAAGTGTAGCTCCAATTAGACCCCTAGCCTTGGAACCTCCATACACCGTGGTTGTGGCCCTAAAAAATCAATAAAATAAAGTAAAAATAAAAAAATAAAGGCAAGCTCTCTAACTGCAGGCATGAGATTTTGTTTTGTTTTGGTTTTTTTGATGCTCTGTGTGCATGTATGTTTATGGCCACACCAGTTTATGGCCATATGCTGCAGCTGGTGGCAATGCTGGATCCCTAACCCACTGAGAGAGGCCAGGGATTGAACCTGTGTCCTCCCGGACACTATATCAGGTTCTTAACCTGCTGAGCCACAATGAGAACTCCATGAGATTTTTAAGTCCAATGATCATGAGTTTTAAACTGACCAGATAAAAGTTGCAACTTTACAACACGAGACATGTCCTATCTCAGTTATGCGGCAAGAATAAGTGTCAAAAAACTATCAGAGGAGTTCCCGTCGTGGTGCAGTGGTTAACGAATCCAACTAGGAACCATGAGGTTGCGGGTTCGATCCCTGCTCTTGCTCAGTGGGTTAACGATCCGGCGTTGCCGTGAGCTGTGGTGTAGGTCGCAGACTCGGCTTGGATCCCGCGTTGCTGTGGCTCTGGTGTAGGCCGGCAGCTACAGCTCCAATTGGACCCCTAGCCTGGGAACCTCCATGTGCCGCAGGAGTGGCCCAAGAAATGGCAAAAAGACAAAAAAACAAAAACAAAACTATCAGAATTGACTCTGTTTGGGAAAAGCATCTTGTTTGGAAACCAGTGATTTCAGAACAGTTCACGAGCCATTCTACCTATCCTGGACTTGAGCCGCAACAGCCCCCAGCTAACCGGACTCGGACTGGCCCCCATCATCTTGAATCAGTTCTTTCCAATCCTGTTACTGTTGGTCCTGAAGTCTGTTTTTTGTAAACGGACAAGACTGCTTGGTGTGTCTTGTCCGAGGTCAGCAACCAAGGAACCGAGTACTGAGCTTTTATCCTACAGGGCTTGTCCCCATACTTCTGTACAGAGGTACAGTTACACTACCCCTTAAATTTTGTTATTATGTTATGCTGTTTCACCTTACACCCTTAAACCTCTTAGAATTTAGCATTGTCAGTGAATTTAATAAAAATAGTGTTAATAATAATAAAAAAAAACTATTAGAATTGAAACTGGGGTAAGCCCATGGAACAAGTCAGGTTCAGAAGGGAGAGAAACAGTGAGAGACATCAAAGATAAGCGAAGGCCACAGAAGCACCACAGGAAGGTATCACCACTGTCAAAAAGTAAAGTGTCGGGAGTTCCCGTCATGGCTCAGTGATAATGAACCCAACTAGTATCCATGAGGACTTGTGTTCAATCCCTGGCCTTGCTCAGTGGGCTAAGGATCCGGCATTGCCCTTAGCTGTGGTGTAGGTTGCAGATGCAGCTTGGATCTGGCATTGCTGTGGCTGTAGTGTAGGCCGGCATCTGCAGCTCTGAATTGACCCCTAGCCTGGGAACTTCCATATGCTCCAGGTTCAGCCCTAAAAAGCAAAATTAAAAAAAAAAAAATCAAAAACAGAAAGTAAGAGTTCCTGTTATGGTGCAGCGGAAACGAATCTGACTAGGAACCATGAGGTTTTGGGTTCAATATCGGGCCTTGCTCAGTGGGCTAAGGATCTGGCATTGCCCTGAGCTGTGGTGTAGGTCGCAGACGTGGCTCAGATCTGGCAATGCTGTGGTCGTGGCTGTAGCTGGCAGCAACAGCTCCAATTAGACCCCTAGCCTAGAAACCTCTATATGCCTCAGGTGCAGCCCTAAAAGGACAAAAGACAAAACAAACAAACAAAAAACATGGAAAGTAAAGTGTCATGGAATTCCCTGGGGGCCTAGAGGTTAAGGATCCAGCATTGCCACTGCTGTGGCTCTAGCTTGATCCCTGGCCAATGGGTGCAGCAAAAAAAAAAAAAAACAGTAAAGTGTCAGAAGAATGGACACTAAACTTGAATGGAGAAGGGAGGGAGGAGGGACTGGGAGGGACTGGGAGTTTGGGGTTAGTAGATGCAAACTATTACATTTAGAATGGATAAGCAGTGAGGTCCTGCTATATAGCACAGGGAACTATATCCAATCTCCTAGGATAGACCATGATGAAAAAGAAAATTTTAGAAAATGTGTAAAAAAAACTTGAGGCGTTCCCATCTTGGCTCAGCAATAATGACTGCTCAGTAGGTTAAGAATCCGGTGTTGCCGTGAGCTGCTGTGTAGATAGGATCTGGAGTTGCTGTGGCTGTGGTGTAGGCCAGCAGCTACAGCTCTGATTCGCCCCCTGGCCTGGGAACTTCATATACTTCCAGGATGGCCCTTAAAAAACAAACAAACAAAACTTGAATATGGAAAGATAAGGTGTTAAAACTCCTGGGTAAATATAAGTGAAATACATTAGGCGAGAGCTAATAGAGGTCAGAATATTAGGCGGGGTGAGAGCATGGGTCTAGAGTAAGACCATGGGTCTAGAGTAAGACCATATCATATCATTTTATGTGGACTGAGTTTTGTTGTCATAGAGCTTCTGCCAGACACTCTTTGACTTTTAAGATGTAGCTCTTTTGTACTATGTGGCAAAAAGAAGGAAGATGAGCTATATTAAAAGAAAGATGTTCTATGCAAGTGTGAAGAAACTCTGAAATCAAAATGTGATTTTTGTGGTAAGAAGAAATGTGATAAGAACTATTCCAGACATTAGTTCCCACTAACTTTTGACAACATACTTTATTTAGTATATAAGCATGACAAATCTGGGGAGAAAAGATACACAAGGTTGGGAGTTCCCCTGGCTTCACTCAGTGGGTTAAGGATACGGTATTGCCACAAGCTGTGGCATAGGTCACAGATATGACTCAGATCTGGTGTTGCTGTGACTGTGGTGTAGCTCTGGAGCTGCAACTCTTGTTTGACCCCTAGCCTGGGAACTTCCATATGCCATGGGTGCAGCCATAAAAACAAAACAAAACGAGTTATTTTTTTTGGGGGGGGAGGGGCCTTTTTGCTATTTCTTGGGCTGCTCCCGCGGCATATGGAGATTCCCAGGCTTGGGGTCTAATCGGAGCCGTAGCCACCAGCCTACACCAGAGCCACAGCAACGCAGGATCCGAGCTGAGTCTGCAACCTGCACCACAGCTCACGGCAACGCCGGACCCTTAACCCACTGAGCAAGGGCAGGGACCGAACCCTCAACCTCATGGTTCCTAGTCGGATTCGTTAACCACTGCGCCACGACGGGAACTCCCAAAACGAGTTATTATTAAAAAAAAAAAAAAAAAAAGACAGAGAGAGAGGAGTTCCCATTGTCACTCAGTGGTTAACTAACCTGACTAGCATCCATGAGGATGCGGGTTCAATCCCTGGCCTCACTCAGTGGGTTAACAATCCAGCGTTGTCATGAGCTGTAGTGAAGGTCAAAGACTCGGCTTGAATCCTGCATTACTGTGACTGTGGTGTAGGCTGGTGGCTACAGCTGTGATTGGACCCCTAGCTGCAGGCACGGCCCTAAAAAGACATAAATAAATAAATAAATAAGAAAGAAAAGAGAATAAATAAATTATAAAAGAAAGAGGAGTTCCCTGGTAGCTCAGCAGGTTAAAGATCTGGTGTTGTCACTGTCATGCCTCAGATCACTGCTGTGGCGCAGTTCGATTTCCGGCCTGGGAATGTCTGCATGCCATGGGCATGGCCCAAAAAATAAAAACTAAAAGAAAGAAATGAGTTGTGTTCTTTTTAAAGGAAGTAGATAGGTCAGTAGAGAGAGCCTGGATTTTGGAGTCAACCAGTCAAGTGGATTTAAACCTGACTCAGTGGTTCCTAGATGTGACCTTGAGCAGGTTACTTTCACTTTCTGAGGCTCTAGTACTCATCTGTAAAATGGGTATAAGGATAACCTCTTTTTTTTTGGCCACACCTGTGGCATATGGAAGTTCCCAGGCTAGGGATTGAATCTGAGCTGCAGCTGTGACCTATGCCACAGCAATGGCAGATCCTTAACCCACTTCGCCAGACTGGTGATTGAGTCTGTGCCTCAGCAGCAACCCAAGCTGCTGCAGAGACAACACCCGATCCTTAAAACCTGCTGTGCCACAGGATAACCTTTCAGTTGTGAGAATTAAACTGGATGATAATAGGGCCCATCATAGTGCCTGTCACTTAAGATGTTCAAAAATCAGAGCTTCTACCAGCTTCCTAGTGCCCCTGCTGGTGCTTGGTTATCTACTCTCCACTACTTGTGGAACAGTTGGTGTCTGAGAGTCTGCATGTTGACAGTGCCTGTGGTTTACAGGAACTCACATTGCCCTGAACCCCCAGAAAGAAGGTAGAGTCATAGCGGTTAACCAACCCGACTAGGATCCATGAGGATGCAGGTTCGATCCCTGGCCTCACTCAGTGGGTAAGGATTTGGCATTGCTGTGAGCTGTGGTGTAGGTCGCAGACATGGCTTGGATCCTGCGTTGTCGTGGCTGTGGTGTAAGCTGGCAGCTACAGCTCGGATTTGACCCCTAGCCTGGGAACTTCCATATGCTGCAGTTGCTGCCCTAAAAACCAAAAAGCCAAACAACCAAAAAAAAAAAAAAGAGAGAGAGAGAAGATACAGTCAGTCTTTGTTCAAGAAAGCTTGGAAAAGTGATGGAAAATCAGAGCAGAAAAGCCAAACATGCATGAGATATAGAGTTGTACTTGCCTGCTGTTTCTAGACCGTTTTCAGGCCCTGAGTCTGGATTTCTGAAAGCCATTGAGCAAACTCCTAAGGTACAGTGCCACCAAGGATGGCCCTCTGACCCCAAAGCCCATTCCCTTGCATGTGTAGCCATGGGAGACACACAATTATTGGCAGGCCTCCCAGAGCAGCAAGTTCATGGGATTCAGTGTCTCGTTTGTACTTATTTTAAACTCAGTTTTATACAGCTTATTTTGGCATCTGTATGTCTTTGTTTCCTTAAAAATAATCAGAAGAATTTTGGAGGAAAGGAGTGCCAATCAAAGCACTTTCCTCCTATGGGGCAAGACTGCCTGAAGGTAGACCCTAAAATTCAATGCAGGGAGTTCCACTGTCACT
Organism: Phacochoerus africanus; assembly: GCF_016906955.1. NCBI lineage: Eukaryota > Metazoa > Chordata > Mammalia > Artiodactyla > Suidae > Phacochoerus > Phacochoerus africanus. Next base: position 32,967,027 of record NC_062552.1, on the reverse strand, counting down.
CAGCGGGTTAAGGACCCAGTGTAGTCTCTGTGAGGATGTGGGTTTGATCCCTGGCCTCGCTCAGTGGGTTAAAGAGCCAGCACTGCCACAGGCTGCAGCATAGGTTGCAGATCCAGTTTGGATCCAGTATTGCCATGGCTGTGGCTTAGCCCTCAGCTGCAGCTCCTATTTGACTCCTAGCCTGATAACTTTCATATGCTGTGAGTACAGCCATAAAAAGAAAAAAAACTGATGCGGTAACAGGCTGATACATACATTGGCTGGAGGAGCTTGTGGCCTCAGTTACCTGTTTCAGTTCCACAAGGTATAAAATGTTTGCCATGAGAATTTCCTGAGTTTGAGTTGTAGTCATTCATTTTCCTGAATCCTTCTTCCTACACTCTTCTCACAGGGTTCAACTTTTCCATGCTGGGTTGGTCCCATTAGCTGGGCATCAGCTGGGATGAGGCAAGAAGGAAGCAGGATGTTGATTTCATTGCTCTTATTTTCAGTGATGCATTTATATGGCAAATAGCAGCAAGTAATGTGAGGGGACCTTGTAGGAAGTTACTTTTCTTCACATTTAATAAGTAAAGAAAAAATTAGAATTAATTCTGAGTGGTCAGTTAATGGCTTAGATTGGAGGTTGCTTGTTCTAGCTTGTATATGCCATCGTTTTCATTCATGGTTACAGTTTGAGCCCCCCACCCCCACCCCCCATCACAGTTGGAAATTACTCTGCTTTATATTATTTTGTTCTTAGTCGGGGCTTAAACAATGGCAGTTTATCAGTAGAGGATATAATGAGTTCAGGATTATGTCCAGAGAGCCTTGGAATTGTAAAGGGAACTGCGCCTCTTAGCTTTCTACCACATAGTCCTGAGTCCAGAGTAGTCAACCCAGCTGGGATGGGATCCAGAGCTGCTATATACAGCCTGACTCGTGTTCCCAACTGTTTTTGACAGCAGTGAGGCAGAGGGAAACCAAAGTATGAAAATCAGAAGTGAATATCATGTTATTTTTAAGATGAAGCACCACTGAGGCCTTTCGATGGGAAGCTTTCCGAGCTCCAGAGGAGCAAGTTGGGGTGGTTGGGATTTTAGGGCTGACATTGATGAGTCTACCTTTTTCTTTCCTTTTTTTTTTAGGGCTGTACCTGTGCATATGGCAGTTCCCAGGCTAGGGGTTGAATCAGAACTACAGCTGCAAGCCTACACCACAGCCACAGCAACGAGGGATCTGAGCAGTATCTGAGACCTACGCCACAGCTCGAGGCAGTGCCAGATCCTTAACCCACTGAGTGAGGCCAGGGACGAACCCACATCTTCATGGATACTAGTCAGGTTCTTAACCCGCTGAGCCACAATGGGAACTACTACCAGGGCTTTTCTAAACTGTTCAGAGGGGTTAACATTGGGAGGAAATGCAGGCCAGATTTCAAGAGACTTCAGATCCATAGCACAAAGCTCTAACAAGATTCAAATATCCATGACAGTTTGGGACTTTTCAGAAAGCCTTAATGCATTGAATCAGCAGGCATTTAGTGAGTACCAGGTGTGTGTTTAGCACGTGACAAGACCTGAAAATGTTGGTTCACCAAAAATGCACTTATGCTGGATGATTATATTCAACCCCTTTTAAGAAAAAAATGACATGCTTCTTACCAAGCAGAAGGCGTCAGTTGCAGACAGGTACCGACACCTTCCTGATGGTCTTTCTCCACCTGGCTCTGTCTCCTCAGTTTGCATCTCTGGTAAGCGCAGGTGTGATGCTGCTCCTGATGTTGAAGGTGGGACGCTTTTTCTACCAACTGCCAAATGTAAGTAGAACTGGTCAGATAACTAAGTCAAGAAGGATGTGACCTCCAGATGATACCTTGGTGGGGCATCTCTGAGGAGAACTCCCTGCAGCTGGTCCCCAGTGGGGGGCCCCCACATATTTCTAGCTCCTTTCCTTGGAAATAACAGCATCTACTGCACAGGATTAGGATTTAACTAAGATAATATGTAAAATACAGAGAGAAGAGCTTTTTGAGCTAATAATAAACGCTCAGGAAACATTCTCATTCTTGGTAATCTTTCTTTCTTTCTTTCTTTCTTTCTTTTTTTTTTTTTTTTTTTTTGCTGTAGCTATAAAGTAAGCTTTAGAAGTAAAGATTCAGTTAAACATGACCAAAATAGACTTCAGATGCCAGAACACCCATTACCAGCACAGGCTTGGAAACTCATTGTGCATTCATGCCATCTGTTTCCCCCAAAACAGTTTCCAGAAGTCCCTGTTCTGCATGCCTGTGAACTCAATCCCCCTACCGCTGCTACACTGCCTCATGGTTAGCTCACAACACTTAAAGGCAGGATTGAAAAGTTGAGCTTTAGCTCTGTGCTCAGCTAGGATGCCTCTCTCTATTTACTTAGGTGTCATCTCTTCCCTTTGTGTGAGCCTGATGACCTTACACTTAGAGATGCCGGGTGCATTAATGAGTGGCTATGGTCAGTTTGTTCTATGTTACAATATAGATCAGTGCCCAGTGGCCACAATTTCCCTTTAAATTTCCTTAATGTTCCCTTTAGCCTTTTTTAGATAGTATTAAGGCGGGGGAAGGTTTTATTCTTAGTGCAGCACCTTCGTTACACACTGGGGTTGTACATATTATCCCCATTCTTTTGAACATATCTGTTCTACCTGGAGAATGTCAGGTTTCAGTAGTGCAGGACCATCTCCAGGCTGAGGCTGCCTCTGCTCTCATGATTCAGGGACCGTGGAAACCAGCCACAGAATATACGCATCATGGTGGGTGGGATTAAGCTTGTGTTTGTCACACAAACTGTCCTCTGATTCCCAGCAGAAGCCATCTCCAGAATTTAGTCCATGTAGCACCTTTGGTGCTATAATTCTGGGGAGTCTATTTTCAGAGGGCTAATTTACTTTGAACTAATTTACTTTGAACAATGAGTGATATTTTTCCTTTATAGCTAGAAGAATCAGAATTTCTTTTTCTTTTTTTTTTTTTTTGGTCTTTTGTCTTTTGTTGTTGTTGTTGTTGTTGCTGCTATTTCTTGGGCCGCTCCAGCGGCATATGGAGGTTCCCAGGCTAGGGGTCCAATCGCAGCTGTAGCCACCGGCCTACGCCAGAGCCACAGCAACTCGGGATCCGAGCCGCGTCTGCAACCTACACCACAGCTCACGGCAACGCCGGATCATTAACCCACTGAGCAAGGGCAGGGACCGAACCCGCAACCTCATGGTTCTTAGTGGGATTCGTTAACCACTGTGCCATGACGGGAACTCCCAGAATTTCTTAATATCTCAAATAAAAATCTGTCAGAATTTGGTGAAGGGTAATGATAGAAATAGGTAAGCACTCCCTTACTATAAATATGTCGGGGACAGAACAGCCCTTGCTTTGGCCTGACCATGTTATGGTGCATTATCTATGCAGCATCTAGTTAGGATGTTTCTGGATAAGAAAAGGTGAACACAATCTGGTCAGTGGAATGTCTGAATTGTTGCAACAATGGGGCTCTATGAGTGTTAAACTATGTGAATAATTCCTTCCTTCTTTGAACAACTATGGCTAGCTTGTTACAAAATCCTTAGGAGGATTGATGGAGCACCCTGGCTAAGATCTCAACTACTCAGCAAGGGAATTTCTCAACATAATTTTTTTTTTGGTCTTATGTCTTTTTAGGGTTGTACCCATGGCATATTGAGGTTCCCAGGCTAGGGGTCTAATTGGAGCTACACCTGCTGGCCTACACTACAGCCACAGCAACGTGAGATCCAAGTTGCATCTGCAACCTACACCACAGCTCACAGCAATGCCAGATCCTTAACCCACTGAGCAAGGCCAGGGATGGAACCTGCATCCTCATGGATGCTAGTCAGCTTTGTTAACCACTGAGCCACAATGGGAACTCTCAACATAAATTTTTTTAAAACATAATTCAAAGTGTCTATTCAATACTGTTGCGATTTTTTGTGAAAAAAAATAATAACATAGGGTATACCAAAATGTTAAGAATGGTTATCTCTTATGATGGAAATTACATATAACTTCAATTCTTCTTTACCCATGAGCATGTCTTATCTTCATATTCAGAAAGGTAAAATTTTATTGTATAGTGTTTCATGAAAAGATTTGTTTCTTCTTCATACTCCACACCTCAAGCCAAAAATCTTGTAAAAGCCATAGGAAGTTGAATATTTAGCTTTTCTACCACATCTCCCTGCAAACTGCAGATATTTTTGGAGATTCTTGACGGGAGAGAAGATGAAGATGGGAAAGAAGTAATTTCTGCTGACTTCATCTTTGTCCTTTCCTCCTCTGCCAACCGTTGAGTCCAAGTGGTCTCTGAGGAACCCCAGAAAATCAGAGTCAGCCTGGACCCAAGCCATGCCTGACCGGTAGGGTCAGTGCTAGTTCCCAGGCAGAGTGATATAGCAGAGAAGATGGCTAGGACAGGATGAGAAGTGTTTCTTAAATTAGGTTAGATTCTACTTTGAGGCCTGTTGAGTTTACATCCCTATGGGCATCAATCTTCATTTTCTCACATTTAAGAAACTTTCTTTCCATTAGAAAAGGAAACATGCTTACTTTTAAAACTTTGGAATATTCATAGTAGCTATAAATCTATTTTTTAGATGGAAGTCCCTGAAGTCACACTCACAAACTGCTATTAACATTTTGGCATATATCTAACCAATGCTATTTTCTAGGACTAGATGGTACTTTGCATAATTGTGGTCTAACTGTACACACAATCTTTAATTTAATATATAGCATGATACTCCATGCTATAGCTTAATCATTTTCCTATTATTGGATAATTATGCTGTCTGAATTTTTGTTATTATAGATAATGGTGAGCAACTTTGTCCATCTACCCTATTCTATATTTAAGGATAGATTTATAAGAGTAAAACAAAAGTGTGATATGAAAGCATATCAGGTTTTTTGTTGTTGTTGTTGTTTTGCTTTTTAGGGCCACACCCATGGCGTATGGAGGTTTGGAGACTGGGGGTCGAATCAGAGCTACAGCTGCTGGCCTATGCAACAGCCGTGGCAACACCGGATCTTTAACCCACTGAGCGAGGCCAAGGATTGAACCCGAGTCCTCATGGGTGCTAGTCAGATTCATTTCTGCTGCACCACAATGGGAACTTCCAGCATTTTTCCATATGTTGCCGAATTTTTCCCAAAAGAGCAATACTCAATGCTCATTGTTATGGGGTGTCTTCAATGTTTAAAATTTGCTAATTTGATGGACAAAAACCAGTATCCCATTGCTGAAATAATTATACTGCATAATCATTAGACTTGAAAAAAGCCCAATTGAAACTACTTAGAGTTTCTGTGAGTTTCCTTTAATTTGCCATCCCATCTGAGAATGGTTTGTAAGCAACACCGGTAACATAGACTATGTCAAGCAAACCAGGCAAAGCGAGGCCAGGTAGGCAGAAGTAAGACAAAGGGCAAGAGGTGCCAGTCTCCCTGTGGGTCTTGCCTCCTACCCCAAAAGTGATGACACTGAAACAGAAGGGGCTGGATGAATCAGAGCCTGTTTACTCTTCTTCTCACTGTCTGAGTGAGTAACCAATGATCTGAATTGACAAGGGGCTTGTGGTAGCTATATGGGTCCCATCAGTGCTTTGCCTTGTCTTGTGTGTTTGACTAATTATGGATATGAGCAGAGAAAAATTCGGAGAACACTTATTTGATTAGGCAATGAGTTGAAGCATGGGCATGGTATGAATGATCAATGCATAATCTCTCTCGAGTGGCAAGGCTGACTAACTCTGTGGTTCCTTTGTGGAAATTTGAGAGTTTTAGCCTGGAAAGGAGAATGAAGCAGGGTTTATCTTCTCCCCACAGGCTGTGCTGGCTGGTATTATTCTGAGCAACGTCCTACCCTACCTTGAAACCATGTACAACCTACCCACTCTGTGGAAGCAGAACCAGTGTGACTGTGTGAGTGTAGATGCACTGGCTGAGGTAGGGAAGGACAGAGGGGGAGGCTGCAGGAGGGGAAGAGGACGAACAAAAGAGATCGATATGAAGGACACTAGTGACCCTTTGATGCCTAGAACTCTACTTTAAAAAGGGCAGAGGGGAGTTCCCTTCGTGGCTCAGCAGAAACACATCTGACTAGTATCCAGATGTGGCTGGATCTGGCATTGCTGTGGCTGTGGTGTAGGCCGGCAGCTACAGCTCTGATTTGATCCCTAGCCTGGGAACCTCCATATGCTGCGGGTACAGCCCTAAAAAGACCGAAAAGGGGGAGGGGGGTCCAAGGTTATTGGTGCATGGAAATAGAGACCCCATTCCAACTATGCTGCAATTATATAAAGATCTAGTAAAAAGGGTTTATCATACATGGCATATGTAAATGATTTTTAATCCAATTAATAGAAATACACTCCAGGAGAGGAGACACAAATCCCAATGAGAGAAGGAGATTTCTAGCCGGGAAGAGTAACTGATGGAGCGCTCTCTTTGCGCACAAAACTGGGGGACATAAAGGTGAAACAGCAAAGAGTAAATGATGGGGGATGTAATACAATGAGGAGAAGGACCCAGTAGAGGCAAAGCAGTAGGAAAGGGGATCGTTTGGGGATCCCGGTCCTTTCGAAGTTAAGAGGGCACATGGTCCAATACACAAGCAGAGCTTTTAGTCTTAGGAGGAGGGCTGGCCTCCCAACAGAACTGGAGAGAATGAGGGCAGGCTGAGTGCAGACACTGACTAATAAGTGGCAGTTGGAAGGGGAGGCAAATATTTAATGGAGTTTCAGCCTAGCTTCTTTGTGAGAATGACCTGCTGGGGGCAATGGAGAAGGTGGTGGGACAGGAGCTTGAGAAGGATGTTTAAGATTCCTGATAACTATGATGGGTCTTAAAATAGCAACCACTAATTTGGCGAGCTTTCTGGGTTGCCTTGCAAATAGTATTTCTAGTCTCAAAAAATCCTATAAAGTAGATACTAATGTCCCTATTTTTTCACAGAAGGGAACTGAGGTTTTAAGAGAGAACTGGAGACGCAACCAAGGATGCATGAAAGAATCTCTAGGCAGCCTTGGGACCCAATCTTTTGTGAGGGCATCCATCCACAGGGCTGTGGAATTTGTCCTCTAAATCCCAGGTGTTGGGAGAGACAGGGTAAAGGTGCGGTGAGAAAAAAAGACCTGTGATTTTCTCCATGCTGTTTGTTACCGTGGTTTCCTTTTCCCTTCTCTCTTGCCCATAAGATCATTTGGGTGGTGACATTCACATCTGCAATTGCCCTGGGCCTGGACGTCGGACTACTTGTTGCAGTAGCTTTTACCTTCTTTATCATCACTGTTCAGTCACACAGGTACTCTGTCTCAGGTAACAGGAGGTGGGTTGTGGCAAGGTAAGGCAACCATGACCTAAAGGCAAGTAAATGCATTTTGCTTTTCAGAACTAAGATTCTCCTCCTGGGTCAGATCCCTAATACCAATATTTATAGAAGCATCCACGACTACCGGGAGGTGAGGATCCGAACCAGTCCCACTCTCTTTTGCCCCAAGGATAGGGTGGGCCGGGCATGCTGCTTAGTTTTTCCACAAAACCCCTTTGCTCTCGGGTCTGCTGCACTACAGATATGAATTTACAGAGGCGGGGAGAGTGACGAAGCCGGTTGAGGATAATTTTAAAATGTTCTTTAGCGGGAGGAAGGCCAAGTAAAAGAGAGGAGTAGGGAAATGGAGGGGGAAAACAGAAAGCAGGAAAAGCAGTAGGTGAAGATGGGAGGAAGGAACTTGCTAGTTCGTACCTCTTATAACGAATACAAAAGAAAGAGGAAGGAAGGAGGGCAGGAAGGGAGGGAGGAAGGGAGGAGTTCCCATTTTGACTCGGCGGGTTAAAAACCCAATTAGTATCCACAAGGATGAGGGTTTGATCCCTGGCCTCACTCAGTGGGTTAAGGATCTGGCGTTGCTGCAGGCTTTGGTGTAAGTCACAGACGCTGCTTAGATCTGGAATTGCTGCAGCTGTGGTGTAGGCCAGCAGCTGCAGCTCCGATTTGACCCCTAGCCTGGGAGCTTCTATATTGCCCTAAAAAGATGACAACAACAACAAAAATACAGATTCTCAGAGTTCCCTTTGTAGTGCATCGGGTTAAGGATCTGGCACTGGCACGGCTTTGGCTCAGGTAGCATTTGTGGCTCAGGTTTGATCCCTGGCCCCTAGAACTGCTGCTCACCGAGAGTGCAACCCATAAAAACAAAAACAAACAAAAATAATACAAATTCTCCAAGAATTTCTAAAGACTTCTTTTTTTTCTTACTCCACCAAAAAGCCGAGAAATGTCCCTCAAGTTTATATTTGTCCTGCAGGTTACTAACATTCCAGGAGTGAAGATCTTCCAGTGCTGCAACGCCATAACATTTGTCAATGTTTACTACCTAAAGCGCAAGCTGTTAGAGGAGGTGAGGGCTTTCCTCCTCTGCTTTCCTTTCCCTACCTGCTTCCCTCCCCCTCCCCAAGTCCTCTCCTCCCACCCCCCTCACCTACACAACCCTCTCGCTATCTTTCAGGTTGAAATGGTAATGGTGCCCCTTTCAGAAGAAGAAATGTACCGCCTGTTTAATAACGAAGAGGGCTCACAGCGTGGAAAGATGTGTCGGTGTTTCTGCAACTGTGATGAAGTGGAGCCACCACCCAGGGTGAGAAACACCTCTTTTTCTCTGCATTTTTCCCCACATTGTATAAAGAAGTGCCCTAGAAGAAGAAGAAGGAAAAGAAAATCTAAACCCACTCAGGAATTTTTAACTCTTAGATGGACCATTGGAAATCAAAGATTTCTACTCAGAAATGGAGACCCAGGTTCCTCTCTAAGGTTCAGATCCTGCCCTGAAAGTAGGTGAGAGACCTGACTCCTGTCTCCCTTCTCCCTGAACCGGCAGCAACTTAACTGAGCCCAGAGCACAGTTTGCCTGCTGGGATTGTACCTATTTCCCTGACTTTTATTTCAGCTGCCTGGCTATAGATGTCTGAAAGTGAGCGACTTAAAGACTGTTTTCTAATTGGAGTCAGTACAAGGTCAAGACGGCTGGGGTTCCCAAGGATCTGTCGGAGTCCCCTGCCTGTGACCAGGGAAACGATGATGGGAGGAGTGGAGGGCGGAGAAGCACAGATGGGGATTTGACAGCATCGGAAGATTATCTTAGCTGATGAGTTACAGTGCTCATTAATTTCAAACTCAGATTTGGTCTAAATATTCCCTTCCCTCCCAGCAGGGCTGTTCATTTCTAGCTTCAAGGCCTTTCACTCAGTCTTTGCCTACACCCTGGAGGAGCAGCTCTATCTACACACACACACACACACACACACACACACACATTCCCCACCAACAAACACCTCCCTTCCCCCTCCTCGCACGGTCCCTACAAACACCAGGCCACTCTCTCTCATTCCTATACATCCTACTGGAGCATAGCTTCTACTAAACTCCCAGAAAATAGTAACTTCCCTGCCAGGAGGACAGAATTAACACTATCTCTAATATTTATTTTGTATCCACACTGTGCTGAGTATTGTAGACGGTATTTGCAGAGTATCATAAAATACATTTTGAGGTGTTCTCATTGTGGCTCAGTGGGTTAAGGACCCAGTGTTGCCACAAGCTACAGTGTAGCCTGGGATCTGGTGTTGCCATGGCCACGGGGTAGGCCACAGATACAGCTCTGATTTTACCCCTGGACCAGGAACTTCCGTGTGCCACAAGTATGACCTTAAAAAGAAAAAGAGTACATTTCTGAGTAGAATATCATCTTCTAGTATTTATTGAGCTCATACTATGTGCCTAGAACTATGACGCTATGAAAAAGGAAAAAGAATTTGTAGGGACCTCTGTCTCCAGGTAGTTCTTTTTTCTTTTTAACTGTGATATAAAGCACATAACATAAAAGCTGCCATCTTAACCCTTTTTAAGTGTATGGTAGTGTTAAATATATTCTCATTGCTGTGCAATCCTTACTACAATCTATCTCCAGCACTTCTTCATCTTGCAAAACTGGAACTCAGACCCAGCCCCTGGCAACCACTGTTTTCCTTTCTGTTTCCATGATTTTTTTTTTTTTGTCTTTTGTCTCTTTTGGGCCGTACCCGTGGCATATGGAGGTTCCCAGGCTAGGTGTCTCATTGGAGCTGTAGCTGCCGGCCTGCGGCAGAGCCACAGCAACGCCAGATCTGAGCCGTATCTGTGACCAACACCACAGCTCACGGCAATGCCGGATCCTTAACCCACTGAGCGAGGCCAGGGATCGAACCCGCAACTTCGTGGTTCCTAGTTGGATTTGTTTCCACTGTGCCACATCGGGAACTCCTGTTTCTATGAATTTGACTACTCCAGATACCGCATCTAAGTGGAATCATACAGTATTTGTCTTTTTGCAACTGTCTTATTTTACTTTGCATGATGTCCTCCACATTCATCCAAATTGCTCTGTTTAAAAAAAAAAAAAAAGCTTTTTCATGGAAAACTTGAACATATAATAAAGTAGAAACAAGTATAATGAGCCACTATATACCCACCATATATTTTAAGATTTATCACCTCATAGCCCATCTGATTTCATCTATACCCCTATCCACCAGCAGCCCCTCAGAATTACAGGATTATTTTGAAGCAGTTCATGGAGTTTTAAATCAATCTAGGAAAACAACTCTGTATTAATGTGACATTTAAGGCTATCATTGTATTTTATCAATCCAAAAATGTAAATTTTTCCACATCTCTGAAATTTAGGTGCATTGTACAATTGACAGCAATATTATAGTTTGTTTCTTGATAGTACAAAAAGTAGTGGTGCATCTTAAAACTGATGAAATAGGATAGTACCATACTGTTATGTTCTAAAGTGTGTGTTTAGGAGCTCCTGCTGTCACAAACGGGATGGGCAGCGACTTGCGAGTGCTGGGACACAGGTTTTTTTCCCCGGCCTAGCACCATGGGTTAGGGATCCGGTGTTGCTGAAACCTCGGCTTGGTTCAAAGCTCAGCTCAGATCTGATTCCTGGCCCAAAGCTCAGCTCAGATCTGATTCCTGGCCCAGGAATTCCATATGCCTCAGAGCAGCCAAATTTATTTTTTTATTTTTTTATTTTTAGGGCCGTATCCATGGCATATGGAGGTTCCCAGGCTAGGGGTCTAATCGGAGCTACAGCTACCGGCCTACACCACAGTCACAGCAACATGGGATCCATGCTGTATCTGCGACCTCCACCACAGCTCATGGCAACGCCAGATCCTTAACCCACTGAGTAAGGCCAGGGATCAAATCCAAAACCTCATGGTTCCTAGTCGAATTCATTTCCACTGGGCCACAATGGGAACTCCCCCCATTTTTTTTTTTTTTAAGTGTATGTTTATACTCTAACAACCCCAAGACTTCGGGTAAAGAGAGATCTGGCATGAACTCAAAAAGGCAGGAAAACTTCATGGTAGTAATGGCCCTAAGCTGGGCAGGAGAGAAAAATTTGGATTCACATAAGGTAGGAAAAGGGAAGACTCCTGGTCCCTGAACCAGCTTGGACAGACACTCAGGCCAAAATAAGCACAGGGTCCTCAGAGGAAGAGGTGTGGTCTGGGCAGCAAGTTCAGGCAGACCCAGCGTGAGTGGACTGTGAAAGCCCTTGAAAGACAAGCGTGTAGAGTAGATGGAAAGAAGGGAGAGGCTTTCGGAGGTTTTCCTCTGCCCGGAGGACCCTGTACCTCTCAGGCCTGGCCTCAGTGACCTCTCGCCTTTGAAATGTGATATTATTTGTCCACACCATTTTTTTTTTTTTTTGCAATGCAAATACCTACTACCTTGTATAGTTTTTATCTTTACTTTTCCCCCTATTTTTATTACTTTTTTTTTTTAATTTTATTTATTTTTTTGACTTCTTTAGGGCCGCACCCATGGCAAATGGAAGTTCCCAGGCAAGGGGTCGAATCAGAGCTGTAGCCGCCAATCTACACCACAGCCACAGCAATGCCAGGTCCAAGCCACGTCTCTGATTGATACCACAGCTCATGGCAATGCTGGATCCTTAGCCCACTGAGCAGGGCTAGGGATCAAACCTGTGTCCTCATGGATACTAGTCTGGTTTGTTACTGCTAAGCTACAGTGGTAACTCCACCCCCCCACTCCCATTTTTAAAGTTTATTTTACAAGCAACATTATTAGAACAACAGATTTTTCTTAAAGAAACATCACCCCAAATTATACCACTCTAGCAAACAAACTCTTCATTTTTCCATGTGCCCTACAGTTCTTGTCCATAGAGGTTGTTATTCACACTTTATGGACATAGGCCCACTCCCCTGGTAGAATCTAATCCCTTTGACTGTAGAGGCAGCTCTCACATCCTTCACACTATTGTACTCCCTGTGCTTGGTACTGTCCGAAAGTGATGGCAGGTACTTCAGGCCTTTCAGGAGGATGGAAAGAGTGAAAGGCAAAGATAGTCATGCTCAACTTTTGGCTTCTTAAGGAAGTCTGACAGAAGACAGCCATACACTGATAAAAGATGTTGAGAAAAGAGACTGACGGAAGAAATTCTTCAAAGTAGTAGTAGGTGCTGGAGACTGATTAGAACCCATGGACAAGGAAAAGGAATAAATCAAAGATGATGTTAGAGAGAGTTCCTGTCGTGAACTGTGTTGTGAACAGCAGAAATGAATCTGACTACATCCATGAGGACGCAGGTTCGATCCCTGGCCTCCCTCAGTGGGTTAAGGATCCAGTGTTGCCCTGAGCTGGGGTGGAGGTGGCAGACGGGGCTCCGATCTGGCGTTGCTGTGGCTGTGGTGTAGGTCAGTGGCTACAGCTCCCTAGCCTGGGAACTTCCATATGCCTCAGGTGTGGCTCTAAAAAAAAAAAAGAAAAGAAAAAAGATGATATTGGAGTTCCTGTTGTGGCTTAGCGGGTTAAGAAACTGACTAGTATCCTTGAGGAAGTGGGTTTGATTCCTGGTCTCGCTCAGTGGGTTAGGATCCGGCGTTGCCGTGGGCTGTGGTGTAGGTCACAGACGCGGCTCAGATCTGGCGTGGCTGTGCCTGTGGTGTAGGTCAGCAGCTGCAGTTCTGATTGGACCCCTAGCCTGGAATTTCCATATGCCTCAGGTGCAGCCCTAAGAAAAAGAAAAAAGACGGCTCTTAAATCTTGCTCACTAGGACAATGGTTAAGCCCTTGATGCATGTGGGGACGTTGGGAGGGGTGTACTGTGAGTGGTGCGGATAAGGAAAGATGAAGTCATACGCTAGAAGTGACAGTGAGAGTGTCGTGCGTAGTCTGTGGAGAAGTTTCCTAAGAGAGAAGGGAGTGCGTTAGCAGACAGAAACAGCACAGTTGCAGGCACTTCCAGCCCTTGGCCGAGTCTTACCAGCGTCCCCCCCCCTAACTCTGTGTCCCAGTTTATTTACACAGAACGATATGAAAGTAAATGGGACCGGAACTCATCCTCCATTAACCTGATCCGCTGCTCACGCTTAGAGAGCATGGACACAAGCCAAAGTACATCCGATGACCAAGCACCGTATGTGATGTCTTCCACATCCCAGAGAAATAACAACTACGAGGAGGTGGAGAAAGCCTGGCCCTCTGTTGATCCCTCTAGAAGCATCTCGACACTCCCTGAGGTTTCTGAAAGTCAGCTGAGGGAAAGAACACTCCTGCCTTACTCGAGTATGTCCCTTCTACCTCCTCCACCTCTTCCACCCCAAATCCACACCATCATCCTGGACTTCTCCATGGTGCATCTTGTGGATGCACATGCGTCGGTCGTATTAAGACAGGTAGGTACTGAGGAGGCTTTTGCAAGAGCTCTGATCCCCTCCTACGCCCCCTCCCCGCCAGCCGCTAGCCTGAATCCAGCACTGATCCCCTGCTGTGTGACCCCTAGGCCACTAGAAACCTGAATCCTGAAGACAGTTTAAGGTCAACCAGAATAAAAAGAAAATGAAGCAATTCTGATTTATTAAACTGGGGTTGGTTGCCTAGGCATGGCATATTACCTCTCAAGGACTGAGAAACAGAAAGCTCTTAACACCATTGAAACATTGATCTGTGCCACACCCAGCAACTCCCAGCATATCCTGAAAGTTAGCTACAAACATTTTCAGGAAATAGTTCACATGCTACAGAAAAAAGCTCACCAAGAGTCCTCCACGACTCAGCTGCTCTAAGGCACTGAGGTTTAGAGTTCCCTGGTGGTTCAGTGGGTTAAGGATCCAGCTTTGTCATGGCTGTAGCACAGGTCACTGCTGTGCAGCAGGTTGATGCCCAGCCCAAGAACTTCCGTGTGCTTGCAGGCATGACCAAAAAGGAAGGCAAAGATGAAGAAGGAGAAGGGGAGGAAGGAAAGGCATTCATATTTGAAGAAGTTGTGACGAAATGACGCCCCAAGCCTGGGGCTGCCTGGTCCAGTACCTAGATGATCTTCCCCAGTTGCCTCTTCATTGACTGCATCTTTGGGTGAAAAGGGCAGCAAAGAGTTTTCTTTCCAAAGCTGTGTTCCCTGAGTTCTAGCTTCTCTCCCACTTTTTGCTTTCTCAGAATGTTTTCACTTCTCTTCTTGTACATATGGACAGTTTAGGTATACAACTAACCATATTGGTTTTATTGTTTAATGTCTGATAAGTACACTATCTTTTCTTCCAGCCGGCTTATCTCAGTGTTCAGTGCTCCATACACCCCTGTTCCCACTGGCCATGGCTTAGGTTCACACACCCCGAACCTGCTCACTTCCTGGCTCTGACTTCGCCCACTTATTTCTGAGATATGCTCCTTTGGCTGACTTTCCTCCTTTTATCCTCAGATCCTATTTTATCAAAATATTTATAAATATTTTATTCTATTTCTTATTCCTAAGGGAATACGATTCTGTCTTAAGTGAGTCCAGCTCCTTTTTGATCTAAGACAGTAGGAAGCTCCTCATAGTAGAAAGAACTCCGGGTGGCAGTCTGTGGCTCTGTGCTCTGTCCTGGCTTTACTACTGCTCGCTGTCTGTCGGACCCGAGGTAACTTAATTGCACTGAGCCTTGGTTTCCTCCTCTAGAAAATGAGAGGCTTGGAGGAGATTAATGTTAAGGGCTTTCCCATCCATGAGATCTTCTCCCCAGCAACCCTTCCACCCCATCTTCAGACTCAAATATACTTGATAATGTCTTGTCTTTGGGACTTTTCCAGCTTAGGTTGTACTGCTGGGCTGTGTTCTCTGAGGCTCACACTGTCGTTGCAACTTTAGATTTCGTTGACTCTGCATTGAATGCCTATGTGCTAGACTGACCTGGGCACATGATGCGTGCTATCTCATTTCGTTCTCACAACAGCCTTGAGAGACAAGCCTATTTCCCCTAAGAGTCCTGGGCTCACAGCTCACTCGTCCGCCTGCTCTGTAGCACATCTGTGCCACTCTCGCCACCTCTCCCTCCTCTCGTCCTCCATTTCTGCAGAGGCACCGTGTGTTCTGGTCCTTGGCATGACCCTTCCACCCCCAGCCTACGTTGATGACTCTCCACTCCAGCCCCGTCACTGAGGCAACGTCCGGCACCTTAACTTCACAGCCTTCAGGGAGTCGGTGCACTCTCGCACTTTAAAAATGCAGGCTCCTCCGCAGGTGTCTGCCCCCATGTGTGTTCTGGGTCCGAGGTCAGGGCATTTGAGAAGAGTGATTCTTCTGATGCTGGCATCACTGAGGCCCAGCTCGTCCTCACCCTCCACAGCGCTGTGCTCTTTGCTTTGTTTTGTACCACCGGGTGAGAGGAAATCATTCCATTTTGTTTACTTTACAACTGAAAACTTAAACCCACGAAGAAAAATCCCAATAGTCATTCTTATTAGAGACAACCACTCAACTTAAGCTTCTTAATTCATGAGATTTCAAGCTCCCACTGCTTGTCATTTAGAGTGTGTCTACAGTGGCTCCTCACCACATGACTTTCTGATTTACCATATGATCAAGAACAACTTTCTTTTCTTTTTTTTAAATAATGATTTTTATTTTTTCCATTATAGCTGATTTACAGTGTTCCGTCAATTTTCTGCTGCATAGCAAGGTGACCCAGTCACATACCTGTATACATTCTTTTTTCTCACATTATCATGCTCTATCACAAGTGACCAGACATAGTTCCCAGCACTATACAGTGGAAGAATGACTTTCTCATCTCGCCTTGGGAGTGAAAGAAATAGAGCCTGTCTGTTTCATCTGTTTCTTCTGACACTTTTAACTTAGTGTGGGTGGTTGGAATTTGTTCAGTCTCAAAGTATCAAAATTAATGGTGACTTGCTTTGAATGGAACATTAAGATTAAAAAAAAGATTTATAACCGCAAAGCATACACATATATTGACTGAGGTAAAGACTTGAGGTCAGTATCTGAGGTTTATTAACCTGATATTACATATCTGATGTTTTACTCAAGTCAAATACAACTTTGCAGAGAAGCTCTGAATGTGACCCTCAGTGCTCCTGAATCTATGCCCAGCTATATCACTTGACCACCTCTGGGCCACAGTTTTGCCACCTCTGCTCAGTGAGCTCCAGAGATGGGGGGGGGGGGTCATAGGCAAACACAAAACAATAATCCCAAAATGTGGTTGTTCATGGGGACCGTCCAGTGTGTTCCCACCAGCTTCTATCCCAGCACCGTCCTCACATGAACGTTATCTTTTCCTGTGAATTCTGTCCCCACTTGAGACCATGGGCAACCCCCTCTCACTCTGCACCCCACATGAGCCCGTCTGATTCTCTTTGGTTGTCCTGGCACCTTAGACATTTCCTGCCACATAGCCATTCACTCATCCAACATTTCCAGGGCTGAACAGAATGCAGAGGTAATATATAGCCCAGGAAAGTGAATGACCGAAGAGGTTTTAAAATTCAGCTAATGGGAGTTCCTGTCGTGGCACAGTGGTTAACGAATCCGTCTAGGAACCATGAGGTTGTGGGTTCGATCCCTGGCCTCGCTCCGGTGTTGCCGTGAGATGTGGTGTAGGCCGCAGACGAGGCTCGGATCCCGCGTTGCTGTGGCTCTGGCGTAGGCCGGTGGCTACAGCTCCGATTAGACCCCTAGCATGGGAACCTCCATATGCTGAGGGAGCGGCCCAAGAAATGGCAAAAAGACCAAAAAAAAAAAAAAAAAAGCCCCAAGAAAAGCCTACTCTCTCCTACCAAAGAGCTAAGAAGAGGCAGTCTCACATGACATAAACCTTTTCAAGAAGAAATGCCCTATTCCAACAAAACACCAAATGAAAAAATAAATAAATAAATAAATAAATAAAATTCAGCTAATGAGGGAGTTCCCATTGTGGTGCAGTGGTAATGAACCCAACTAGTATTCATGAGGATGCGGGTTTGATTCCTGGTCTCGCTCAGCGGGTTAAGGATCCGGCGTTGCCATGAGCTGTGGTGTAGGTCACAGATGCAGCTCGGATCTAGTATTGCTGTGGCTGTGGCTGTGGCCAGCAGCTGCAGCTCCAATTTGACACCTAGTCCGGGAACTTCCATATGCCATGGGTGCACCCCTAAAAAGGAAAACAATAAATAAATAAATAAAATGCACCTGATGAAAAGTCTCCTACTGAGTGTGAATATCTCTCACACTGATCCACTCTCTCCCCACAGATGTGCAATGCTTTCCAAAACATCAACCTTTTGGTGCTCATTGCGGGGTGTCACTGTGAGTAACCTTCATCCTAAGAAGAGGGCTGTGTTTTCTGCATCCTGGATGCTCTGTTCCCCAGGTTTCTGACCCTGTATGTGTTCCCCATTTGGTTTGTAGCGTCTGTGGTCAGGACATTTGAGAAGAATGATTTCTTTGACTCTGGCATCAGCAAGGCCCAGCTGTTCCTCACCCTCCATGACGCTGTGCTGTTTGCTTTGTCAAGGAAGTTGCCGGACTCCTCCGAGTTAAGTGTGGACGAATCTGAGACAGTGATCCAGGAAACCTACTCAGAAACAGAAAAGGTTGGATGATGTGAAGCATCGGGGCAGGGAGGGAGGCGAGGATGAGGAGGAGGGAGACACTGAATCCGACAGAGATGAGCGATGTCCAGGGACGGTTTCTCGTGTGTCTGTCCCAGGATTTGAGATGCTGAAAGGCTCCCCTACTGCCTGGTAAATAGCAGTAAACCTGAGTCCCAAGTTCCCACACTGTCATGGCATCTGGGTGCCATTCAGGATCCTTTCTCAACCAAAGACAGGGTTACCCACCCCAGCGGAGGCCTCAAGGATCCTTTAACATCAAGCGTGGTTAGTGCCACTGCCATACCAATTGATACTTTTTTTTTTTTTGCTTTTTTTAGGGTCTTACCCGAAGCATATGGAGGTTCCCAGGCTAGGGGTCAAATTGGAGTTGCAGTACTGGTCTACATCCCACCACCACAGCGTGGGATCTGAGCCACATCTGCGACCTACACCACAGCTCACGGCAACACCAGATCCTTATAACCCACTGAACAAGGCCAGGGATCAAACCTGCATCCTCATGGATGCTGGTCAGGTTCGTTACCACTGAGCCACGAAGGGAACTCCGATAAATATGTTTAAATATCTCCCTTAGCTATCCCTTTAGAATACCCCCTCCAACCTACCCTTGGGATGAATAATAAAACTGATAACTAGCAGAGATAAAGCTCTACCAGTCTAACTGCAGGGCTAGAGCAAAAGCTGAGGACCATAGATGGAGATAAAACCAAAGAAGACAGCAGGAAGCCAGGTCACGTAGGGCCTTATCTGCCAAGGATCACATTAGGGAGTTGAAAAACAAATAAAATCAAGAATATAAGATGTTCTGGAAAGCTGCCAAGACCATTGCTATTCAAATGGTTTAAATGAAATCCAGCCTGGGTAGAAAAACTAAAGACATCAAAAGTTACGGAGTGATTGAGCCTAAAGAGCAGTAAGTAACTGAGGAACCAGAGGGTGCAAAGAAGATGAAAACCAAATTAAGTCCAGAAATATTTTCTACTTTGCTAGGAACCCATGATTTCTGGTACCTGAAGTCCTTCTGTATCCTGAAATTCCTTGGCTGTTCAAAAATTAAATGTGATTGCGAAGTTTTAACCCGTCAACTATGTGTTATTTCAGAATGGAGAATCAAGACACAAAATGAAGAGCAGTCTCACAGGAATCCCTAGAAATAAAACTTCAGGCTTTGCTGCACAGCAGGACCCAGTCACAGAGGAATCAGAGCTGGACATGGATCTGTATCCCACGCTGGAGTCACAACAAGAGACTGGGCCAGATCTGGACCTAGGTCTGGATCACCAGATGGAGCCTGAGTCAGAACTGGAGCCAGAAACTGAACCCGAGCCCGAGACCGAGACGGAGACAGAGCCTGAGTCCAGGCCCAGGGCTCAGGCATATCGTCGGCAGCAGTACTGGCCTCTGTATCAGCCTCCATCCTCCAGATCTCCACCTCAGACATAGTCAGGAGAGAGGAGACATCAACATAGGAATTCTCATACACCCAAGGGCAACACCACTGGGATCCCTTGTCGATTAACTGGGAATAAGCAGACAGGTTCCCGCAGCAAATCCTCCCCACCCCAGGGGGCCACTTGGTCTGGAGGCCTGACTAGTGACAGACCAGCTGTACCTGCTTTGGGATTCTTCCACTTGCTGGCCTTTCTTGCTCAGTGAGCATTGGGATCTCACGCCCAGATCCCAATACTCAATACCAAGAATTATCTCTGAATTCCGTACTCAGTCTCACTTCATTTCACCTTCAACAGATATTCCACTGAAGGATTTCCTCCTTCACAACCCTCATCTCTGCATCCCCTACCCCCACCCTGGGCCTCTCTAACTTACTCATCTCTGTTCCCCTTTCTCCAAGGAGATGAACCTCAAATAAAAATATGTAAATCTAGTTACATTTGGATCCTTCCTGCATCTTCTCCCTTCTCTGTAATCTGTGTGCCGAAGGGAGTGTCGGGTAGAACAAGTGCCAGAAGTAGGTGGACATGGTGGGGGAAGAGATGAGCAAGGAAAAGAACAACTGGGTAGCATTTGTACGTTATATGCAGGTAATCTTCACTGAGCTGATGCAGTGGGAAATAGGTGGAAACAGGCAGGTTAAGTCAGGCCAGCCTGTGAAGGCTTATAGTACAAAGAACTGTTAGGCTGAAAGCACTTATGCCATCACTCCAAGGTCAGGATCTTATCCTGACAGTTTCAGAAGGCCAGTAAGCTGGACCAATTGATGATAACATCAGCTCTACAGAACTCCCCTGTCTTCAGATTCACATTCACCACTGCTTCTTTCTTAAAAGTTTTTTTTTTTTTTTTTGGTCTTTTTGTCTTTTTTAGGGTCGAACCTGCAGCATATGGAGGTTCCCAGGCTAGGGGTCTAATCAGAGCCACAGCTGCCGGCCTACACCACAGCCACAACAACGCCAGATCCGAGCTGCGTCTGTAGCCTACACAACAGCTCATGGCAATGCAGGATCCTTAACCCACTGAGCGAGGCCAGGGACCAAACCCACAACCTCATGGTTCCTTGTCGGATTCGTTTCTGCTGCTCTGTGACGGGAACTCTTCTTACAAGTTTTTAAGGATATGGGCAATCTAGAATCTGTAGTCTTGGTGGACCAAACTTAGTTAAAATCTGTGACAGACACAAGTCCCTTAGGAGCTAGAAAAGTCAATCATCACTAGTTTGGTCCAACTCCATAACTCCATTTAAAAAAATTTCCCCTCCTCCACTAAAAAAAATAAAAAGGAAAAAAAAATCTAGTATAAAGGTACAACCGAAAGAGAATATAAACCCCTGGGCAAAGGCACATGGAATCCTGAATTTTATTTCTCACTCAGTAAACAAGATTCCTCTTGCTTAGGTAATCACCTTTTCTCATCTGTTAGATGAAAGCAATCCTTATTAAAATATGTCTCTTGGAGTTCCTGTTGTAGCTCAGTGGTAATACAGAAGCTGGGCACCAGGGACACAGCTAGATGGAGCCTACAGGTTATTCCCATGGCATCAAGGGCTCTACAAGAAACTGAGTCAAGGGAGTTCCTGTCGTGGTGCAGTGGTTAACGAATCCCACTAGGAACCATGAGGTGGCGGGTTCGATCCCTGCCCTTGCTCTGTGGGTTAAGGATCAGGCATTGCCGTGAGCTGAGGTGTACGTTGCAGACGCGGCTTCGATCCCGAGTTGCTGTGGCGCCAGCGGCTACAGCTCCGATTCGACCCCTAGCCTGGGAACCTCCATGTGCCTTGGGAGCGGCCCAAAGAAACAGCAAAAAGACAAAAAAAAAAAAAGAAATTGAGCCAAACCAGGAATGAATTGTCAGCGTGGCCCAGAAATGTTTCAAAACAAGAAAATTTTCATATTTAAAACAGGAGACTAGGAAGTGCAGGCAGAGCCCAGTTTCTGCGGGCTGCCGTCCTCTTGCTCCAGCTCCCTTCCATTCCCACCAGAGGAAGGTCTTTAGGAATTCCTGTTATGGCTCGGCGGTAACGAGCCCTGCTAGTGTCCATGGGGATTTGGGTTCCATCTCTGGCCTTGATCGGTGGGTTAAGGATCCGGTGTTGCCATGAGCTGTGGTGTAGGTTGCAGACTTGGCTCAGATCCCGCATTGCTGTGGCTGTGGTGTAGGCTGGCAGCTGCAGCTCCGATTGGACCCCTAGCCTGGGAACTTCCATATGCCAACAGGTGTGGCCCTAAATTAAAAAAAAAAAAAAAAAAAAGAGGAAGGTCTTCAAAGAGATCCAATGGCTCTGACACGAGTCGAGTTTAGACTTTGGTCCTTTCTGTTACCCCGCAGCAGAGCTAAATCTTGGCTTTCAGGCATGACTTCAGAAAGACCAACCTGATGCTTGGACTACAGTCTATCCTTAAAGAATATTCTCTGTAAACCCATAACATCCATCCCCTCTGGAAATAATAAGATGAAGAAAAATGGTTAACTGATTATAAATAGGACAGCATTAAAGAAAGGGTAAAGTGAGTAATAATTCAAAGGCTGAGTCTTCTTCAAAATGCAGATCACCCGAAATTCTAAGACATTTCAAACTTTACAAAATGCTATGTTTTGGGTTGGCTAGCTCACTTTTCATTGCATGGTCATCCTGGCAGATTTTACCTCTAATGAGTAATTGGAGAAAAATTCTAAACACTAAAAAACTAGTACAGATTAGATCTGAAAAAGTAATTATCTTAGCACAAATTTTTCTCCATTACTGAAAAAAAAAACCCTCAAAGTAGCTTATGTTCTATAGTAAATGTGTTGTGGGGTATGATTTTTACATGTGAGGAACTAAATAGGATAGATACAACTGCAGAAGAGTAGTTTTGGAAAAGCGATTGATCAAAACAGGTGACCCTAGGTCGCTGTCTCTGAATACATTAAATATCACAAGGCCCAATGGATTGTAACTTGGTCATACCCTTATCTGATTTAGATGATTTTTTTTGGGCCACACCCACTGCATGCAGAAGTTCCTGGGCCAGGGATTGAAACTGAGCCATAGCAGTGACCCAAGCCACAGCAATGATAACACTGGATCCTTATCTGCTATGCCACAGCAAACTCTGATTTAGATGACATTTAGATGAAACTTTGGACTTAGACCTTTGAGTTGATGATATGTAAGAAGGACATGAAGTTTGGAGAGCCACAGCATTGCACATGCTATGATCTAAAGGTTTCTGTTGCCTCAGATTCATATGTTGAAATCCTAATCCCCAAGATAATGGTATTAGGAGCTGGTGCCTTTGGGAGGTAATCAGGTCACCCTTATAATTATTAATGGGATTAGTGCCCTTATAAAAGAGGCTTCAGAGAGATCCCTCCTCCATTCCACTCTATGAGGACAGAGCAAGGAGACAGCCATCTATGAAGCAGGAAGTGGATTCTCACCATACACCAAATCTGCCAGCATTTTGACCTTGTACTTCTCAGCTTCCAGAACTGTAAGAAATTTCTATTGTTGATGAGCCACCAAGTCTATGGTATTTTGCTATAGCAGCCCAAATGGACTAAGATGCCCAGGGACTTAACTATATCACATCGAGATTCAACTCTCATTTATCAGAAGAAATATAGGATATAATGGCATAATCCAAGGTTATTAATGATCTTAGGATCTCAGAATTTCAATGCTAAAAAAGACCACAAGGGTCATCAGACTATTACCCATTCAATCTCTTACGGTTAAATTTAATTCAATAAACGCTTATTGGAAGACATACCACATCCCAGATATTTTGGTGTTTCCATAATCTATTGCTGCATAACAATCCACCCAAAACTTAGTGGCTTAAAACAATGTAATGTATGTGCTTATGATTCTGCAAAATCTGGGCTGAGTTTAGCTGGGCCCATTCATGAGGTTGCAGCCACCTAGAGATACACCGGGGCTAGACACTGAAGATGACTTTACTCATAAGTCTCGACACCTCAGCTGGGATGGTTGGAAGAGCTGGAGGCTGGCCAGGCAGCCATGATCTCTCTCTGCACGTGGTCTCCCTGGGAGGGAACCTGGGCTTCACACAGAGGCTCAAGCCCCGGTATCACCTACCACATTCTGTTGATCAAAGTAAGTGACAATGCCAGCCTTGATAAAATGTGAAGGGAAATACACTCTACTGTTTTTTTTTTCTGGCCACACCCTAGCCATGTGGGAGTTCCTGGGTCAGGGATGGCACCCAGGTCACAGCATCAACCTGAGCTGCTGTAGTGACAATGCTGGGTCCTGATGAGCCATATGGGAACTGATGAGCCACATGGGAACTGCTTCTACACTGTACTTTTAGAAGGGCAAATACAATCCAGTTCTTGAAGGGAAAATAATTTATGGCCATCTCTCGCTCTCTCTCTCTCTTTTTTTTTTTTTTTTTGGCCGCACTTGCAGCATGCAGAAGCTTCCAGGCCAGGGTTAAATCTAAGCCACAGCTTCAACCTACACCACAGCTCTGGCAATGCCGGTTCCTTAACCCACTTTACTGGGCCAGGAATTGAATCCATGCTGCCACAGAGACAATATAGGATCTTAACCTGATGCACCACAGCAGGAGCTCCCAGTTTTTATTTTTATTTTGTTTTTAGGGCTGCACCTCGGCATATGGAAGTTCCCAGGCTAGTTGAATTGGAGCTGCAACCACAGGGCTATGCCACAGCCACATCTGCAACCTACACTGCAGCGTGCAGCAATGCCAGATCCTTAACCCACTGAGCAAGGCCAGGAATCAAACCTACATCCTCGCGGACACTATGTCTGTTTCTTAATCCACCGAGCCACAAAGGGAACTCCCACTATAGATGTTATCTTTTTTTTTTTTTTCCTTTTCGGGCCACCCTGTGGCATATGGAATTCCCAGGCCAGGGATCAGATCTGAGCCATAGTTGTGACCTAAACCACAGCTGCAGCAACTCTGGATCCTTAACTCACCGTGCTAGACTGAGAATTGAACCTGTGCCCAGTGCTCCTAAGATGCCGCCAATCCTGTTGTGCCACAACAGGAACTCCTATAGCTCTATCTTAAGGTTCTCTGATTTTTTTTTTTTTATCTGCTATGTGTGATCAACTGTTAATCCCATCCAGTGAATTTTTTCATCTCTGACCTTGTAATTTCTTTCCTAGAAGTTCAGTTTTGGCCTTATATCATACATACCTCTACTGAACATGTTCAAGATTTCCTCTAGTTTCTTAAACATGTGCAATACAGTTATAGTTGTTTTTAATGTTCTTTTCTGCAAATTCTTTTTTTCTTTTTCTTTTGTCTTTTTGCCATTTCTTGGGCCGCTCTCACAGCATATAGAGGTTCCCAGGCTAGGGGTCTAATTGGAGCTACAGCTGCCGGCCTACGCCAGAGCCACAGCAACGTGGGAGCTGAGCCGTGTCTGTGACCTACACCACAGCTCACAGCAATGCTGGATCCTTAACCCCCTGAGCAGGGGCAGGGATCAAACCCGCAACCTCATGGTTCCTAGTCGGATTCGTTAACCACTGCGCCACCACGGGAACTCCTTTTTTGCAAATACTAACATCAATGCCCATCCTGGGTCAGATTCAATTCGTTGATTTTTCTTCTCACTAGAGGTCATATTTTTATGCT
Source organism: Phacochoerus africanus (assembly GCF_016906955.1). NCBI lineage: Eukaryota > Metazoa > Chordata > Mammalia > Artiodactyla > Suidae > Phacochoerus > Phacochoerus africanus. The sequence goes on along the minus strand of NC_062552.1, from coordinate 32,941,979 downwards.
TCTCCACATACCTGTTCACTTGTCTTGGACACTGGACCAATCTTGCTAGATGCTGTAAATTTTATCTTGTGTATGGGGTATATTTGTCTTCCTATAAATATTTCTGAGCTTTGTTCTGGGAAGTGGTTAAATTACTTGGAAACAGGTTGATCATTTCAAGCATTACTTTTATGCTTTGTTAGGTGAGTATCATTTAGTATAGGGCTAATTATTCCCCCAAACGGAGACAAAGACTTTCTTTCCTTCTTTCCTTCCTCCCTCCCTTCCTGCCTTCCTTTCGTCTTTTTAAGGTGGCACCCGCAGCATATGAAGGTTCCCAGGCTAGGGGTCCAATTGGAGCTGTAGCTGCTGGCCTATACCACAGCCACAGCAACTTGGGATCTGAGCCCTGTCTGCAACCTACACCACAGCTCACAGCAATGCTAGATCCGTAACCCACTGAGCAAGGCCAGGGACTGAACCCATGTCATCATAGATACCAGTTGGGTTCGTTACCCTGAGCCACGACAGGAACTCCTGACGAAGTCTTTCTAAAAACTTTCTTTATCCAGTGCTCTAAATATTGGACTTGACATAATGAAAGGAGCCTCATATTTTAATTCATTTTGTGTTATTTTATAAATCTGCTGATGGAGACTTTTTAAAGCTTGTGATATAGATTTGTTAAAATACAGCTTTTCATTATAAGAAAAATACTCTCTAATGAAAATCTATAAAAGCAGGGGAAAAAAAGAATCTTTTGTACTTCCCATTCCTTAAAGATAAATCCTGTTAACATTTTGAAGTGTTACTTTTGCTTTACTAAAAGCATAGTAAAGAAGGGATCTTCCCTTCCAAAGTTACAGAACTTGGCGTTCCTGTTGTGGCTCAGCGGGTTAAGAACCCAACATAGTGTCTGTGAGGATGTGGGTTCAATCATTGGCTTTACTCAGGGGGTTAAGTATCTGGTGTTGCCACAAGCTGCAGTGTAGGTTACAGATGCAGCTTGGATCTGGCATTGCTGTGGTTGTGGTGTAGGCCAGCAGCTGTAGCTGATTCGACCCTAGCCCAGGAACTTCCATATGGTACAGGTGTAGCTGTAAAAAGAAAAAGCAAAGTTACAGAACTTTTTAAATCTTCATCAAATTAGGGGATTCTCTGATTAAATCTAAAATGGCCCATCCTAACATGAATTTCTTGCTCTCAAGGACTAACATAAACAACCCTGCAGGATGTTCACATCTGACCCCAGTCCTTTTAGGCAGCTCCAGGTCTGCAAGTTTGGTTCCAGCACACTTTCTTCAGATTTAATAAATTCAAGGAAATGCCAGGGAGTAGACAGAAACTATGGCCATTCCCTCATGCTGTCTAATTTTTTAGGAAGCCATGGTTTGCAGCTGCCCCTCTAGTCTCAGGGCAGGCTGTCCTTGACCAAGCTGTGAAGGCATCAGTTTACCTCGAGATTTTTTTCACTGAAGGGACACAGGTGGTAGCTATGAGCTGAGCCTTATGTTTGTCTGGGGTTTTAAAATGTCTTCCTGCTCTGCAAAAGATCCCAGGCTGGAGGGGAGACTGCATATTACTCAGGGACTGCAGTGCTGAGTACACTCATCCCTGTGTTTTAAGATTCAGCAGGGCTATGAGGGCAAGGAGGGAGGCAGGATTCTACATCGCCCTCTGCTGGGGGCCACAGGAGAGGTTTTTGGTTTTGTTTCTTTTGGGGTTATCTTTTTTGGGGGGGGGTTTGCCTTTTCTAGGGCCACTCCTGCAGCACATGGAGGTTCCCAGGCTAGGGGTCTAATCGGAGCTGTAGCTGCTGGCCTATACTACAGCCACAGTAACGAGGGATCCGAGCCACATCCTCGACCTACCCCACTGCTCACAGCAACGCCGGATCCTTAACCCACTGAGCAAGGGCAGGGACCAAACCCGAAAACTCATGGTTCCTAGTTGGATTCGTTTCCACTGCGCCACGACGGGATCTCCGGGGTTATCTTTTTTTTTGGTTTTTCTTTTTATGGCTGTACCTTCTGTATATGGAAGTTCCCAGGCTAGGGGTGGAATTGGAGCTGCAGCTGAGGCCTACACCTAATGACAACACCAGATCCGAGCCATATCTGTGAACTATGCTGCAGCTTGTGGCAACACCACATCCTTAATCCATTGAGAGAGACCATGGATCAAACCCACAACCTCATGGAGACTACATCGGGTTCTTAACCTGATGAGCCACAATGGGAACATCTGGTTTTGTTTGTTTTTATTTTTACAAGGAGAACATTAAACATACTTTATTAGCACCAAAAAAATCATCCATAACATGGCAGAGCAAGCAGAAACACACTTAGCAGTCAAAGGGTTAGTGTTGCAGACAATTTGGCTTTTTTGTAGCCTTGGCAATAGCTATCAGGCTGTAAAACACTATGCTGTAGCAGCAGGTCAGGAGGCTAGGAGCACTCACCAGTGGTACGGAGCACACTAACAAAACGACACAAGAATGGGAGTTCCCGGCATGGCTCAGTGGTTAACGAACCCAACTAGCATCCATGAGGATGAGGGTTAGATCCCTGGCCTTGCTCAGTGGGTTAAGGGTCTGACATTTCAGTGAGCTGTGGTGCAGGTTGCAGACACGGCTAGGATCTGGTGTTGCTGTGGCTGTTGCATGGGCCAGCAGCTACAGCTCTGATTGGACCCCTAGCCTAGGAACCTCTATATGCCATAGGTGCAGCCCTAAAAAAAAAAGACACAAGAATGGATTTGATTACTTTAGTGCAAAATGTCTAGGACAAACTGTAAATTCAGTTCAATACTAGAAGCAAACACTAGAATTTGAGATTACTTCCAAAATACTGCCTACTATTCTAAGTGACAGAGAGGTGCTCATTAAAGTTATTTACAGAGAAAACGGTTATACAGCACCTTTTAAATATGCAATTTAGGTTTCATATTTTCCATTAAAGTGCAACTGCACCGAGATTCTGTAAATCGTATTTAAGCAATTCAGCTATGAGTTCACAACAAAGAGATACACACTGCTATGCAAATTATGAATTATAGCTTACCAATAATCTCAGCATCAGCAACCACTATAGTTACTGCTATCTGCCTTGCTTGGATATCTTTTATTTTCGTTTTCTTTATTTTTCTTTTTCTTTTTTTTTTGTCTTTTTTGGGGCTGCACCCACAGCATATGGAGGTTCCCAGGCTAGGGGTTGAATCAGAGCTGCAGCTGCTAGCAGAGCTACAGCTGCCAGCCTACACCACAGCCACAGCAACGCCAGATCCGAGCCTCGTCCGGGACCTATGCCACGGCTCATGGCAACGCCAGATCCTTAACCCACTGAGCAAGACCAGGGATGGAACCCACAACCTCATGGTTCCTAGTTGGATTCATTAACCACTGAGCCACAACGGGAACTCCTATTTTCATTTACTTCGTGGTTCACAAACTCACTACAGACACAGTAAAAGATCCAACTTTAAGGAATCAGTGCACATGTCAACTTTAAAAATCACACACAGGGCTATATTGCAGCAGCTATTCCAAATGTCTGTTCATTTTTTGTTTGTTTGAATTGTGCCATCCTTTTTTTTTCTTTTTCTTTTTTATTTTTTAGTGCCATATCTGCAGTATATGCAATTTCCCAGGCTAGGGGTCCAATTGGAGCTGCAGCTGCCAGCCTATACCACAGCCACAGCAACGTGGGATCAGAGCCATGTCTGCAACACATCACAGCTCACAGCAATACCAGATCCTTAACCCACTGAGTGAGGCTAGGGATCAAACCTGCATCCTCATGTATACTAGTTGGATTCGTTTCTGCTGCACCACAATGGGAACTCCCCCAAAAATCTGTTTTAAGTTATAGCATTTGTTAAAAAAATTAACCCCTGAGGCCTATAAATAAAACTCCACTATCAACTTTATAAATCTGAAATTTTAATACATTTAGAAAATCCAACTTATTTAGCAGTACCTTTTGTGAAAGAGACAAGGAGACTGAGTCTAAACTATAGCAACACTTAAGTGTAATGCACTATCCTTGCACTAGAAAATTGCATTTTTTTTTCCTAAAAGGAAAACAGTTCTTATTTTGAGGGTTTCCAAAGCTTGATTTATAATAACTGCAAATATTTTACTTTTGAAAGTTTATAGAAAAATTATTAGAAAAAATGGTAATTCCAAACATTGATCACACTGTTGAAATACTCATCCAATATTAATACTTTGTGCTTCAGGAGTTCCCGTAGTGGCGCAGTGGTTGACGAATCCGACTAGGAACCATGAGGTTGAGGGTTCGGTCCCTGCCCTTGCTCAGTGGGTTGACGATCCGGCGTTGCCGTGAGCTGTGGTGTAGGTTGCAGACGCGGCTCGGATCCCACGTTGCTGTGGCTCTGGCGTAGGCCGGAGGATACAGCTCCTGTTTGACCCCTAGCCTGGGAACCTCCATATGCCGCAGGAGCAGCCCAAGAAATAGCAAAAAAAAAAAAATAATAATAATAATAATAATTTGTTCTTCAATAAGAAATAGAATTTTTTTAAAAAGTTATGGCCTCACCTGCAGCATATGGAAGTTCCTGGGCCAGAGACTGAATCTGAGCTGCAGCTGTGAACTATATTGTAGCTGTGAACTCCACTGTAGCCGCAGCCACGTTGGATCCTTTAACCCACTACACCAGGATGGGGATCGAACCCACACCTCCAAAGCAACCCAAGCTACTGCAGTTGGATTCTTAACCCACTGTGCCACAGTGGGAACTCCAGAAATAGAATTCTTCATAGCACATGCCCCAGTGTGGCCTCACTCAATTACTACAGCCATTAAAAACCAACTGTTAACTAAGTTGGCTAAATGTTTTTGTAGCTTTACTGCACACATGAAGCTCTATTCTCTGTCATCTCAGTAGGCACCACGTCTATTGAAGTAACAGATCACATGTGACAGATACTCACACTAAGCTTACCTCACTGAAGAACCTAACTCTATATGTGAGCTTGCTCTAGGTGTACGGGATGATGAACATAAAGCAGATCTAGGTAACGCCCTTTGAGGATGGGAGGGTTTACTTTGTCTTGACTGGTTCTCATTCTAACCAGTGAACTCATTGTTTTTAATGACACTCCTTTTAAAAAAAAAAAATCACTGATGGTAAAGAGAGCCCACCAATTCCGTCAGAGGCGCTGCATCTGCAGATGACTGCGTGGCAGATAAACTGCAGGCTAAAAGGGCAGGTTCTTTTTAGTGATAGAATAAGCAGTTTTTTAAAAACATGCAAGAACTGGGATCTTTACAATGTTCCAAAAGTGCTAAGGCAGTGGAGGAGGGAATTGCATAAGGGTCGTGAGCATCTAAATCTAAACTCGTGATTCCACAGTTGTTTCAGGGAGGCAGGGATCTGCTGTTGTGACAGAAGCTTGCAGAGAAGAGGACTCTTGCACAGAGTCCTTAGGCAGAAATGTGCCTTCAGGTTTTCTCTTCAAGAATAGCTTCTACTTAGTAACAGTCCTTCACTCACCAGTGACAGGGATTACCTGTAATCTGAAGCCAATCGGGCATGAGGCAGTGTATGTAAGCAACCTGCTTATGGACTTTCTAAGCTCCTTGTCTGCTAACATGGGCATGGCTCTCTCCAGATTCCTGATGTTGCTTCTGCCCACATAACTGCAAACACAAGGTGGTTGTGTCCTCTTCCGAGTCACAATTAGCTTGTGAAATTGCAGAATTGTCCCAGTTTATTTCAATCACTCCAGGAGCTAACTTTGGTTCTAGTTTATGCAACAAATATATAACAAACCTGGGCGGTGTCTTCAAATGTCAATACTTGCACATTGGGAAGGGGATCAACCTCGTTTGCAATACTAAGCTGTCTTCTCTAAACTTATATTCCTCATCCTCTCTAGAAGCCAAGGATAGATCAACTCTATCAAAAAATGTTGAATGTGGAATTCCCATCGTGGCGCAGCGGAAACGAATCCAACTAGGAACCATGAAGTTGCAGGTTTGATCCCTGGCCTTGCTCAGTGGGTTAAGGATCTGGTGTTGCTGCAAGCTGCAGTGTAGGTCACAGATGTGGTTCGGATCTGGCGTTGCTGTGGCTGTGGTGTAGGCCGGCAGCTGCGGCTCTGATTAGACCCCTAGCCTGGGAACCTCCATATGCCGTGGATGCAGCCATAAAAAGACAAAACACAACAACAACAACAAAAAATGTTGAGTGTGGGCTCAGTGACACATTTGAGGGGCTAAATCTGAGCCAGCCGGGAAAGGACATTTCTCAAGCATTTAATTCAGAAAGCTGTATTTTTCTTTTATTGGAAAAGAGGAGCTTTGATGGCTCCTTTTTAAGTTTTCATGGGAAGGCACAAGCCCACAGCATCCTGCACCCTCTGTCTCAGAGAGCAACTTCCTGCATTGCTGCCAGAAGGATGTTCACATCATGTGCAGAGCTGAAGCCAAATTGCCTCTCTCTCTTTTGAAGTCCATTTGAGGTCCATTAAACTTTTTATCAGTATCCGAGGACTCCATGTCTTTGTAGACCAGGAATGTTTTTCCTTTACACCTCATGGAGCAGGCCAATAATAGGAATCTCCTTGCAAGTCTCCTTCTGAGATGACTCACAAATTATGATCCATTTCAATGCATGTTTCAACCATCTGAGGAGTTTCAGTAGCACAATTTTGGTTTCTCCTTGAAGAATTCATTGATGCGCTTAATCCCAGTTGTAAGGCAACTTTTCCTCTTATGGGACTGCTCTGCTGCTGGGGAGCTCTCTCTGATATTGTTTTTTTTGTTTTTGTTTTTGTTTTTTTATCTTTTTGCTATTTCTTGGGCTGCTCCCGCGGCATATGGAGGTTCCCAGGCTAGGGGTCCAATCGGAGCTGTAGCCACCAGCCTACGCCAGAGCCACGGCGGGATCTGAGCTGTGTCTGCAACCTACACCACAGCTCACGGCAACGCCAGATCCTTAACCCACTGAGCAAGGGCAGGGACCGAACCCGCAACCTCATGGTTCCTAGTCGGATTCTTTAGCCACTGCGCCACGACGGGAACTCCTGTTTTATTTTTTCTATTTTATTTTATTTCATTTTTCTTTTTAGGGCCGCACCTGTGGCATATGGAATTTCCCAACCTACACTGCAGCTCACAGCAACGCCAGATCCTTAACCCACTGAGTGCAGCCAGGGATCGAATCCAAGTCCTCAAGGATTCTAGTTGAGTTTGTAACCTGCTGAGTCACAATGGGAACTCCTGATTTCTTTTTCTCTTTGACAGACAAACACCTGTTGGCATTCATGCCCCTGTTTTCACTAGGCCTTCCTCCTTTGTGGCTGAAGAGATTTCTGACACCTTTGAAGATATTGTGTATTTCCCCCACTGATTATAAGATGGTGACCAATAGCAGGCAGGGCTTTGGAGAAGCGGTAGCCGTGAAGGAAATATGTTGTTCCTCTGACCACAGATACACAGGTGCCCTTAACCTGCTACACCCACTGGTGTTCATTCCTCCAGAGAACCTGTCTGTCTCTGTGACATCCTGATGCATCTTATAAACGGGGTGTGGGAGTCAGAGCAACTTGTAGGAGCCCCACTTTCCCATTCCGCTATTACCAGGGTGGGGGTGGGGTCCCTTCTCTTCCAGGTGGCACTCATTTATTAACCCTTTACTGTGTGTCAGGCTCTGTTCTAAGCACTTCATGGAAGTTCACATATGGTTCTGCACAACCACCCTATGAGGTAGGGCTGTTATTACTCCAGATTCCCAGATGAGGAAACGGAGGTCCCGGAGGTCCCACTCCCTGGATTCCACCGAGGCCCCTAATGCCACCCTTCTGATGACAGCTCGGTATGGCAAAGGTTCAGAGTAAGTCCAAGAGTGCAAATTTCTGACCTAGTAGAGGGAAAGGTGGTGCCGCCAAAAGGAAAAGAAGCAGGGTTTAAATGGAAGACAATTCATACTTAACTGAGTACATGCGATGGTGCAGGTACTTTATGGGTATTATCATGTATAACTATTACTTCCTCCAATGCCTCTCCTTGAGAGGGGGACACTTTTTTTATCCAGGGTATGACTCTAAGACCAAGGGTTTGCCTAAAGTCACAGCTATTCAACGTCAGTGTCAAAATTCAAACCCAGGTTCGATGCCAAAGATTAGGCCTTTTTTTTTACTTGGTGCTACTTCAATTTGGGGAAAGGTGGCTTTTTGGTGCCTCTGAACTGGAAAACTCAAATCAGTGCACTGGGGGCCTCTGTGTCTCTGCCTCCTCTCCCTGCTCCCTTCTACACACACCCAGACACCCCTGGTTCTTACATTCTTTTGTAACATCCCACAGATGTACAGAGTATCTACTATACATCTGCCACTTCTCTTTTAGGGCCTGGAGGTAGAGCAGTGAACAAAAGTCGCAATCATTCCAAGGAGTGGTAGGACAATCAAAACAAGCAAAAACAAAGGCCTTTCCTCCCGGAAATATCATTCTCATGTGCACCGCCAGGGTGTGTATAAACTCTCAGGGTTTCAAACAAAGGAACGTACTGAAATACTGGGGTCTGGATTGATAATAAATAACTTTAATGACTGGGCAACACATCTTTTCACAAGTCGGATGGTTTCCAATTATTTGCTTTCAGCAAAATTGAATGAGGACCTCCTGGAAGTGTCATCAAAATAAGTTTTGATTATTACTACATGAGGTTTGGCACATTTGGAAAGAGTTTTAAAAAAAACAATGATATTGCTATGCCAAACCCTTTCCCTTCCCATGTATTTTCTTTTAGCCACACCCATGGCTTGCAGAAGTTCCTGTGCCAGGGATCAAACTTGTGCCACAGCAGTGACCAGACCACATCAGTGATGATGCCGGATCCTTAACTACTAGGCTACAAGGGAACTCCCCCACATATTTATGTTATGTGACCAAGTTTTCATAGCCAAAGACATGAATAGAATGACTCAGGACTCATTAAGAAAAATCATCTACCTCTGCAAGGAGATACATTTGCAATAAGATTTCATCTATCACACAGTGATCCTATACTTTACTTTAATTGTGTAATAAAAAAACACTCGTGATAATAGGTAAGAAAGTTTTTAGAGGATTATGATCTCAGGAAATGTTTTTATTTTTATTATTTACTCATTTTTGTCTTCTTAGGGCGCACCTGAAGCATATGGAGGTTCCCAGGCTAGGGGCCGGATCGGAGCTGTAGCTGCTGGCCTACACCACAGCCACAGCAACGTGCGATCTGAGCCGTGTCTGCAAACTACACCACAGCTCATGGCAATTCGGGATCCTTAACCCACTGAGCAAGGCCAGGGATCAAACCCACGTCCTCATGGATACTAGTCAGATTCGTTTTCACTGAGCCATGATGAGAACTACAGGAAATGCTTTTACAAATTAAAATATAATGCACATTTCTGTGGTGAAGTATGATGGAAGGATCAATACAAAACTTTTAAGCCTAAAATTTTATTAGCTGAGGATAAACTTCTGTGAGAGTAAAATGAAATAGAAATACAAGCTCAAAGAGAAAAGGGGGTAATGCAAAATTTCTTATAATTAACAAAGTGATTTTGTCGTTTTACATATAAAAATGGATGCCAGTGGGTAGCAAATTGCTACTGTATTTAAATCCCATGGGATGACATTCAAAACTGTGATTTAACACTTTTAAAGTGTCAATTTCCTTCCCAATTTGTATGCCTTTTATTTAATTTTCTTGCCTAGTGACCCTGGCTAGAACCTCCCATACAGACGGAACATAAGCGGTGAAAGTGAACATCCTTGTCTTGTCCCTGATCTTAGAAAAGAAAGCTTCCAGTCTTTCATCATCAAATATGATACAGCTGTGGGTTTTTCCTCAGCCTTTACCAGGGTAGGGAAATTCCCTTCTACTTCTAGTTCACTGAGTGTTTTGCACAGGGGTAGTCTCAAAAAGGTATTGTAGTGAGTAAGGGAGCAAAATGTTTGAAAGCTCAAATTCAAGTTCCTTAGAGGCTGCGTCCCTGCTATATCCCCAGCATCAAGCATAGTTCGTGAAGCTGGTAGGGGCCCAATAAGCACTTATGGAGCAAACTATCTCCCACCTTCCTCCTTGCATTTTGTTTGTCTGTTTAGGGCCACACCCTCAGCATATGGAGTTCCCAGGCTAGGAGCTGAATCAGAGCTGTAGCTGCCAGCCTACACCACAGCTCACAGCAATGCTGGATCCTTAACCCACTGAGTGAGGCCAGGGATCAAACCTGCATCCTCATGGATGCTAGTCAGATTCGTTTTGGCAGAGCCACGACAGGCACTCCCCCCCTTGCATTTTAAACTCCAGTGATACGACACTCTTTATGCTCCCCCCGCCCCCAGACCATGCTGTATTCTCTGGCTGGAGTTTTCGCCTTCCCTTCTGTTCCCAGCTGACCCCTATTCAATGCTCTCCACAGCTGCCCAGGCGTCATCTCACTCAGGAGATGCCTCTCTCCACCCTCCTTCTCAAATCCTGAGCTGAGGGGGGCCTCTTTTTGTGCACCTCCTGACTAAACTAGACAGGTGATATAGTGGGTGGTTAAGAGTATGAATTTGAGGACCCAGCTGCTCAGATTCAGATTTTGTTTTTGTCATTAAAAAAAATTTTTTTAGGCCCACACGAGTGGCATATGGAAGTTCCCGGGCTAGGGGTCCAATTGGAGTGCAGCTGCCAGCCTACACCACAGCCACGACACCAGATTCTATCCACTGATGGAGGCCAGGGATCAAACCCGGGTCTTCATGGATACTATTCAGGTTTGTTACCACTGAGCCGCAACCGGAACTCCTATCTTTCTCTTTTTTAAAAAAAATTAAAATAATTGATTTACAGTGCTGTGCCAGTTTCTGCTGTGCAGCAAAGTGACTCAGCCATACATACATACACTTTTTTTCTTGCTTTTTAGAGCTATACCTGCCACATGGAATTTCCCAGGCTAAAGGTCTAATTGGAGTGGTAGCTGCAGACCTACCCCACAGCCACAACAATGCCAGATCCGAGCCGCGTCTGCGAACTACACCACAACTCACAGCTATGCCAGATCCTTAACCCACTGCGTGGGGCCAGGGATCAAACCCACATCCTCATGGATACCAGCTGGGTTTGTTTCTGCTGATCCACAACAGGAACCCCCCCCCCTTTTTTTTTGTCTTTTTAGGGCTGCACCCATGGCATGTGGTCCCCAGGCTAGGGGTCTAATCAGAGCTGTTGCCGCCAGCCTACGCCACAGCCACAGCAACTTGGGACCCTTAACCCACTGAGCGAGGCCAGGGATTGAACCTGCAACCTCATGGTTCCTAGTCGGATCCATTTCCGCTGCGCCATGATGGGAACTCATGGCTTTTATTCTTTCACCTCCTCCACCTACTCCCTTCAACCCTTCATTCTGGCACCATTTCCGTGTTAAGTTTATTTTTATAGAAGTCAGTCAGAAAGGAGGTTATCTCCGAGCAGCTTCTGTTCTTGAGCCTTTTCAGGAATCAGGGAGCCCAAAAGGCTGACTTAACTTGCTTGGAAAGTGCTAGCTGCTTTGGGTGTATCCTACAGACTGCCCAAACAGGCTGTGCTGGATACTTTCCATTTGCCCCTCCAGATTCCCCCTCCACCCTTCTCCACCCTGCTCTGTGCCCTAGGAAGCTGGCTGGCATGGACTGCATCACACGGCACCCTTGCCCTCTAATTTCCAGTTGGGTTTTGTCAATGGGGGGAGGCATTTGCCTAAGAGGATGATTGGAGAAAGAAGTTGGGTATATATTTCCCTACTGGGCCATGGTCACATCCCTTTATCAAAGGGCACAGCTGTAATCAGGCAGCCCTTTTTTATTTTTTTGTCTTTTTAGGGTCACACCTGCGGCATCCCAGGCTAGGGGTTGAATCGGAGCTGTAGCCGCCGGGCTAGGCCACAGCCACAGCAACGTGGGATCCGAGCCATGTCTGCGACCTACATCACAGCTCATGACAATGCCGGATCCTTAACCCACTGAGTAAGGCCAGGGATCGAAACCCATGTCCTCTTGGATACTAGTCGAGTTTGCTAACTGCTGAGCCACAACAGGAATGCCACGCAGCCCTCTCTTACCCATACAGCTCTGTTATGGGTTGAAGTCTATCTCCCCTCCTCAAAAGGTCTACTGGAGTCCTAACCCCCAGGACCTCAGAAGGTGACCTTTTGGAGATAGGGTCTTTACAGAGCTAATCAAGTTCAATGAGATCCTGAGGATGGGCCCTAATCCAATATGACTGATGTCCTCATGAAAAGGGGAAACTTGGACATAGACATGCAGGGACAGGAAGAAGAAAGGTGTCTATAGGCCAAGGAAAGAGGACAAATCCTTCCCTCACAATCCTCAGAAGGAACCAGCCCTGCTGACACCTTGATTTCGGACTACTAGGCTCCAGAGCTGTGAGGCAATACATTTCTGTTGTTTAAGCCACCCAGTTGGTGGTACTTTGTTATGGCAGCCCTAGCAGACTAACACAAGCTCTCACTGGGTTCTGGCAACACCTCCACCCCCTTGTCCCTTCAGGCCTGGGAAGTGGTAAAAACTCCCACTGTTCTGGTCCCTGGATGCCTCACCATCCCTCGTTGGTTTCCCTTCACCCCACTGACATCTCAATCCCCTTATTCAATTCTCTTCGGTTATTCTGTTGAGTGTGCCATGGTTCCTGCTACTTGAGTCTAAAATATTATTACATTTTCCCCAAATACTTCACAAACCTATCGCCAAGGCACAATAAAGTTCCGTGGGGGGTTTCCAGTCCTGCAGACATTTACGGGGAATCTTAGTCAAGATAAAGCATCGGATATATGTTCTTCTGTTGTCCATTACATCTTACAGGACACAGGGGAAGCCTCAAGAGGAAGTGATACTTTGGACTTAATTCAGATCGAAACTCTGGACACAGTGTGCGAGTTTGTTGTAATCAAGGCAGGGAATATTGGGTGTGATGAAACATATATCCTACACTTTAGGTGCTCATATTTCAAAAATTCCAAAGAAGCATTAGGGAAGATCCCAGGGTAGTCTTAAAAAGTAAGTTAGCTCAAAAGGAATGGGATCTTTGCAGAAATTAAATTCTGACACTACCCATGGGCAGCAAAAACACAATGACTCATGTTCTCCGAATAATTCTACTTTTAAAAGGACTTGCAGAAAAACAGTTGTGGGAGAGGGATATGCATGTAGTTGAGAATGATACCAAAAAATAGTCACCACTTTTAAAACTAACTTCTGGAAGGGTAAAATCCAAAATAAGACAAGCCCTGTGAAATTAGGGGGGAAAGTGATTTTGTAAAGTTATAAAGCAAAAAGCACACAAAAAAGTATAGGCTTTAGAACAGTAGAAAAAAACTAGGTTATATGAACAATTACAGAAATGACAGAAAAAGGTGTGAAGAACTGAAGCATGCTGGGAGAATGGGGGGAAACATATGAAAGAAAAGGGAGAAATGGTCAATTCTGGGAACTCAGTTCAGTGAACTTGACCCTGACTCTGGAAAAGTTCTCCAACAAGTTGTTAAACAGATGTCTGCTAGGCTCCTACAGGGAGAAGCAACAGTCACTCAGAGTCAGAATAGATGTGACTGATTCGTACCAAGCTAAATATATGTCCTTTTTGATGGATCTGCACTAACCCTCCAGGATTTTACCACAGCTCTCCTGTTGTTCCTCTTAGTGTTTTCTCTCTCCTCCAGACCTTTCTCATAAACCACATATCATTTACTCTTTGATGAGACACATATTTGAGAATCTACTAAGTGCCAGACACTGTGCTAGGCGCTGAAGACACAGTGAGGAAAACCCAAACACGGTCCCTATCCTCAAAGAGTTCACTTTCTGGTAGGGAGTAATTTTCCCATTCTGGGACTTTTCCTTAACCACCAGCTCTCTCCTGACTTTTCTAAACCACATGTGGTTTTCCTGAGCTGGCAGAATCCTCAGACTCCAGGCCTTCACTGGCTGCCCCAACTCTCGTTTTGTTTTTAAGGACCGTCAGGAGGGATCTATCTGGGTTGCAGTTTTCCTTGGCCAACAGGTCCTCTTTTGCAATATGCCCAGAAATGCTATCATTCAGGTTCCATGCACCAGATATTAATTATCTAAATTTCAAATTTGGCAAACCTACATTTCCAGCCTCACACTCCACTTCGTTCCTTTAGCCACTACCAGCCCCAGCCCCCGCCTATAAGTTTCTAAACCTGTGCCTTTTTGCTCAATTGATTTTCTCATTCAGGAATGCCTGACAACTTCTCCACCTTTGGAAATCCTACGCATTTCCCAAGATCCAACTCTAAAGATGCCTCCTCCCTGGTGGGTGTAATGATCTGCTTAGGGCAATAAAATCCCACCCAAGACCCCATGCTTGACTTATGAGACACTATTGTACTTTCATCTTCCTTTCTCAATTAATTACTTGTTTGTCTTCCCCACTAGAGCCTTTAAGGGCAAAGGTCTGCTGAGCTTTACAAAGGGGTTGGCAAACTAAGGCCTGAGCCAAGGATGCTTGAAATAGAGGAAAAAAGATCAACAGAAGAATAGTTCATGATTCATGAAAATTACATGAAATTCAAATTTCAAGGATAATAAATAAGGCATTCGGAGAACACTGACAGCTTCTGAGTTCCACTTGCAGAGCTGAATTGCTAAGAGACTTTACGACCCACAAGCTTTAATATTTACTATGTGGCCCCTTACAGAAAAACTTTGTTAATACTACTTTACAACAAGGATTTGATAATTCAATCAATGCTTCAGGACACCAAAATTCTGAGTACATATCGCCTCCAAGTTTTTGTTTCTACAGTGGAAGTAATAACTATCTTGCCTTTAAGCTGTCATGAACATCAAATGTATTATCAAAGATAATGCACCTAGAAAAGTATAAAAATATTCTTTAAAAAAAGACAAGTGCATTTATCTGTGGAAAGATGATGAAGTGCTAAATTAAGAAAACACTATAAGTTTTTATTCTCCCGCTTCCTTTAATACCTTCATTTAAACCTGAAATTTTAAAAGAAAACTCACTTTTCGACTTTTAAAAAAAAAAAGACGATAACATCACAGGTTCCTTCCAGTCTTTTTTTGTGTGTTGCTCCCACTTCCTTTTCTTTCTCCCATTTTTTTCCCCTGTCTTTTCTAGGGCCACACCCACGGCATATGGAGGTTCCCAGGCTAGGGATAGGAGCTGTAGCCGCCAGCCTACGCCACAGCCACAGCAACGCCAGATCCCAGCCTCATCTGCGACCTACACTACATTTCAGGGCAACGCCGGATCCTTAACCCACTGAGCAAGGTCATGGATCGAACCGAAAGCTCATGGTTCCTAGGCGGATTCCTTAACCACTGAGCCACCTGGGGAACTCCAAAAAAAATTTTTTTAATAAATTTTATTGGTGTATAGGCGACTTACAATGCTGTGTTAGTTTCAGGTGTATAGCAAAGTGAATCAGCCATACATGTACATATATACCCATTTTCTTAATATAGTATCTCATTTGGCCCTCAGAAGAACTCTCTGGACTAACTAGGACACACCTGGGATTATTCCATACAGACCAGGAAACGGAGGCAGTTTACAGTTGGCTGCGGAGCTCTGACTCAGCACGCAGGGAACCCTCAATGGCCACGCTCTTCGCCATTCCTCAGAAGCAACCGCTCGAAAATAGAACAAAGCTGATCTTCCCAGGCTTCCAAGTTTGGTTCTCAAACACCCCGGGAACATTCACCCTAGGCGTTCTTTCCTCCCCTTCCTCCCCTATTCTCTACGGCCCCCCCCCGCCGTCTCGGGAGCAGGTGGTAGGCTCCGAGCTCAACGCGCAGGCGCGCGCCGTCGTGGGCGGGGGCGGGGCGGGAACTGGGGGGCGGGGTGTGCGCGGGCTTGGTTTGGGGCCGCGGCGGGAGCGGGAGTCACCGCCACTCCAGTGCGCAGGCGCCTGGCGGTTACCGGTCTCGCCATGGAGCGGAAAGGTGAGCGGTGGAGCGGCCTCCGCCACGAGGGGCAACGGCCGCCGGGGCGAGGCCCGGGTCAACGCCGGGAATTTGGCCTAACCGCCGCCGTCCGGTCCCCGGGTGTGCGGCGGTCCTCCGCCGAGGTGGCGCCGCCCCGCAACCCCCGCCTTTGGGCTGCGGGTCCGCGCCCCTCAGCCCGGGCGTCCTTCCGCGCCGGCAGGCATCGCCCCTTGTTCCTTGCCCCGCCGGCCCACGCCTCGCGGCCACTCCAGGGCCCGGCCCTCGACGGCCGAGGCCGACCCCCGCCAGCCAGCCCCTTGACACGGCCCGAGCCCCCTCGGGCGCGCCCCGCCTGGACGCTTCTCTGCGCAGGGTGGGCCCCCAGCCCCCTGAGCGGCCGCCCGGCCGGCTTCGCGGCACTCGCCCCGGAGCCGATCCTCAGGCAGGCCCCGCATCCGGGCCTCGATCCCCAGCTGGGTCTCCACCCTTACCTTGGCCGCCTCCTTTCCTCCCCACTCGCCCTTCATCCATCCCTCTCTCCTGCAGTGCTTGCGCTCCAGGCCCGAAAGAAAAGGACCAAGGCCAAGAAGGACAAAGCCCAAAGGAAGTGAGTCTCGAACCCCAACGTCCCATTCTTTGGGTCCCCCCCCCCGCACCTCTTCTCCTCCGGTTTCACGCCTTGAACATGCAGCGGGTGTGGGGACCCTGCGGCCCCAGCCACATGGCCTCGAGGCGGCTGAAGGAGGGTCGCGCCCCCCCCCGCAACCATGTGGAACAGAGCTTCTGTTGCTGAAGGCCAGGTCTGGGTCTGAGCAGCCCCACGCCTGCAGGAAAGGGCTTTTGGGGGAGGACCAGAGCCCGACCTGTCCATTTACCTTCCCAACGCCAGAGAGGAGGCCCAAGATCCCCGAATTTGGGCCTCCCCACGGAGCTGGTAGATCATTATCAGCTTGTGAACTCTGCTCCCTTTTCCACACCTGCTTCCCAGCGTCTTCACTTGCCTGCTACATCTGAGGTTAGGCAGTCAGGGAATTCGTGAATGAATGTTCCGTAATTTGGTCTGCTTTTTATAGGAGAGGGCATGGAGCTTCCCCTCGGGTCAGGCAACTTGCTGAGCCTGCCAGGCGCATCGCTTTCCTTGCCGAGTGCAGGCAGACCACTGGGTCTCTTCTTCCTGAACCTCAAGTCCTCGCCCTGAATGCTCATACCTTCTGTAGTGGGCATCACAGAGGTGCCAGGGAGCTTCTTTAGTCAGTGCTATTGGTGATTATGGTTTGGTGTATGTCCTTTTTTATCAGCAGGATGCATAATCGTGGTTTAGTGCTATTGTGGGAAACACAAAAGTTGGCCAGAGCTTCTTAGAAACGCCCAGTAGAGGGCTTCTGCAAGTCTTCTTAGTCTGAAGAACTTTTATGTTGTACTCACGTTTAATTGCAGAGGGTTTTGGAAATTGTCTTCTAGAAAAATATGCATTTTTTCCCTGATAGGTTTTCATTCCATTTATTTGGATTTACATGGAGTAGTACACCATCTAAGTCTTTCTGAGCAATAAAACTTACTTCACAGGCTTTCCTGGATTTCCTTTCTGAATGGCAATGCCAAATGGGGGGGGGGGGCTGTGTGTGTGTGTGTTGTTTTTGGTGGCTACCTAATGTTTCCAGAGAGCAAAAATGACATAAATAGAGCTAAACTGGTAGGTGATCTCACCTCTTGCTTCATTTCTATGCAGTGTCTTATTAAACTTACTTTGTAAAGTGCTTGGTAACTTTAATGCATTTAAATGTGAGTTTATCTATATATGTTTGTGTACTTATTTGCTTCTTGATTATGCAGGTATGGATGATTCAAAAACCAATTTTTACTCTCAGATTGGTTTAATGGAAACAGCGAGGAGCTAACCTCATTCTTCTATGCATTGGAATTTAAATGTTACTCTGTGCATGTGTGTGCACCCCACTGGCAGGGCATGTAGTTACCTTCTTCCCTGTGGAGTTGATATGAATGTGTTATAAAACAATAGGTTTTCTGCTGATGTAAGGAGCTGGTGATTTTTATTGTTCACTGTATCATTTAGAATTCATCTGTCTGATCTCTCTCCAGAGAAATTAACCTTGATATTAGCTTGAGTCCACCTGTAACTGGAGAAATATACTTTATTTTTAACACCAGATATTTATTACTTTGGATTATCTATTTAGACCATATACTTTATTTCTAAAGCTGAATATATGTCCTTTGGATTATCTGTTATTCCTCCATTTCACTACTGTGGATAACTAAGAGTTACTTCTGTTCTTAATTATTTATGTACTTGCGCAAAAGCGAGTGAATAGTATAGATAATTAGCAGCTATTTTACTGAATATTTCATCTTGTACAACTTTGACTCCTTGAATCATCCCCATTTACTTGTAGTTTCAGAAGTGCTTTTTTTCTTCAATTAATAGTGTTTCTTGATAATTTTACCTTTTGTTTGTTTCTCCAGCTTCCTATTAAGCAGCTGAAATGTCTAATTAATTAACTTGGTTAGAGAGTACTATGTCAGAAGTTCAAGCCCTGCCTGGCTCAGGTAACTTGATTCTATTCCATGACTCCTGACTGCACTCCTGACTTCCAGTCCCTTTGCAAAGACAAGCTGCTAGTTACCAGATTAGTTAGGGTAGAAAGTGAGGAAGAAGCATGCCATAGATTGGTCTTTGGAGTGAGTCAGATCTGGTTGGAATTCTGACTTTGCTACTTTTTAGCAGTTGACTTAGTTAAGAAAATAGTTTTTTATGTTGTGACTCAACATAATGAAATGGTAATGAAAACTGGATCAGGACTTGAAATTTTAAAAAACAATCATTTAAATGAAAAACCTTAGAAACTTGTGGAGGTACAACTAGCATCCTGATAGTTTAGTCATGGTGTGGTATAGGTGTAAAGGATTTTCATTCCCCTGACTTTGTAGTCCTTGAAACTAGAATCTCCATACTTTAAATAATGTGCCCATGGAGTCTGAGCTGCTTGCATTAGGGTCAAAACTGAAATCCAGGGCTCCTTTTTCCAGTGCAATTTAGGATTTGCTGTCTTTGGGTTCTTTTACTATGCTGAAAGATCTGACTTTGGGGATTTTTAGTTGTCGTATTTCTAGACTTTCTTTCTCAATCTTACTTTTTCAGGCATTGTGCTTTAACTAGTTGGTGATAATCTATGTTTTACTTTACAGATAAGAAAATTGGGATTTGCCAAATTACTACCCTAGAAAATTAAATTACTACCCTAGTATTCTAACCCAGATCTAACATCCCCAAAGCCCTGGGTTCACTGCTGTTTCCAAGAGACAATTACTTTGGTGTATCTGAAGGCAAATAAGGTAGGGGTTGAGTGAACAGAGGCTTCTGAGTAAGGGACCTCAGGATGCCTCCGTATTTAGGTACACTTTCATAGCCCATTGTGTGCTTCTCTTAAAGGTACAATGTTCTATCTCCCTTTGAACATTCAGTTTTCAACATGTACATCAAGAACTGTGCCTTTATCTGTTTGTCATAAGCTTTTATAATTTAACACAATTTATGTCTGCTTTTGAAATTGTTTCTATGGAAGATAATTCCAGAATTGATTTCGTATCTAATAATTTTATTACTTAGCTTGGGAAATTTGTTAGTAATTTTCACTTTATTTGTAGATAAAGAACTTTTTGGGCTAGTATGAATTTGGTAGTAAAATTATTTGAGCTAGAAAAGTGCTTTTGTTCATTCCAGCACTCACTCACCTATGGAGTCAGAGGGGAGATGGTTTTATTTCTTTAATTTTCCAAAAATGTAGTTGTTAAGTTGAAAACTTAGGAGGGGAGTTCCCGTCATGGCTCAGTGGTTAACGAGAACCCATCTATCCATGAGGATGTGGGTTCCATCCTGGGCCTTGCTCAGTGGGTTAAGGACCTGACGTTGCTGTGAGCTGTGGTGAAGGTTGCAGATGCAGCTTGGAGCGTTGCTACGGCTGTGATGTAGGCTGGCAACTACAGCTCCGATTCAGCCCCTAGCCTGGGAACCTGCATATGCTCCTGGTTCGGCTCTAAAAAGACAAAAAAAGAAAAAAAACTTGGAAGAATACTTAAAAATTTCCAACATTTGTATCCAGTGAAGAGTAGAGTACACAGAGTTTCCTGGTGGTCTGGTGGCTAGTACTCAGTGCTTTCAGTGCTGCAGCCTGAGTTTAGTCCCTGGTCTGGGAACTGATCCCACATCAAGCCACTGTGTGCCAGGGTCGAAAAAAAAAAAAAAGTGCATGAACTTGAAACAGTTTTTAAAAAATTAAATGATATTGCATGTTTTTTACACTTAACAGTGTACCTTGGAAATTGGTTCTATATTAGTTCCATATAGTGTGGCCTTACTGATTTTTCACTAGTAATGGTTCCATATCAAGGCAGAGAGTAAGCTTCATCTAGCATTCCATTAAATAGATGAACTGAAATTTATTTCAGTTCCTATTAAAAAACATATATATACTTTTAAGACAAAAATAGAATCATTGGTCTTCTTTTCCCTAGTTAATATTACCAGGAACATTTTTCATAGCATTAAATATTTCATGTTATTTTAAGTATTCCACTGTAGGGTGTTTACAGTTTTTCATGTTTCACAGCTAAGATAAATAATCTTTTGGATAACCATTGTTCACATCAGTGATTATTTCTTTAGGATAAGTTCTTAGAAGTGATATTTCTAGCAATGTACATTTTCAAGATTATTAATTCATATGGTCAGTTTTCTCCAGAAAGAGCTAACCAGTTTAACTCCTGCTCATTAAACACCTACAAGCAGTTATTTATTTTAATGCTGGGAGATGGAATAAACAATAGACATCATAAATAAGTTACATAGTATGTTAGGTGGTAAGAAAGAAAAATAGAGGAAGATAAACTGAATTGAGAAGTGGGGATGGGAGTGTAATTTTACCTTTGAAATTTTTGGTGTCAGCTGTCCTGTGGTTAAAAATGCAACTGTTTTTTGTTATTGTAAAGTATGTACTTGCAAAATTGCACATGTAGAATTGCCAGAAATATATTTTTGTCCTTTTCTTCTTCAGTAAGTTTATATATGTTAGTAAATTTTATTTGCATTAATGTTTCTATTACAGTGAGGCCCAGAATCTTGTCACATTTACTGTGTTCCTTTAGGTTACTTGAAACAAGCAACTTGTTGATGTGCTAAAGTGGTGGGTCCATAGGAACTCCTTTATTAAAAATGAAAAGACAGGCTGGTCAACTAGAATTCTTACTTACTATGTTTTTTTGACCTGGTAGAATAACTGCAGCAAGATTTTTTTGTTTTTTATTGTTTGTTTGTTTTTCCACGTTAGATAAATTTTTGCCCAGCGTGCTCCAGATCCATGCAACCACTAATGCTGGTTTGGAGACCAAGTACATTTTTACATAGGCTGAAGTTTGGTTTGTTTGGTTTTGTTTTTCAGCCGCCTTGTGGCACTCAGGAGTTCCCAGGCCAGGGATTAAACCTATGCCACAGCAGCAACACAAGCCACTGTAGTGACAGGGCCAGATACTTAACCTGCTGAGCCACATGGGAATTTGATAGGCTAAATTTGGGTTTTGGGTTTTTTTTTTTCCGCCTTTTCTTTTTTTGCCGCACCGGCAGCATATCGAAGTTCCCAGGCCACGGGTCCAATCGGAGTTGCAGCTAACTTACACCACAGCCCACTGAGTGAGGCCAGGGATTAAACATGCATCTTCATGGATATTAGTCAGGTTCATTACCACTGAGCCACAATGGGAACTCCTTTATACTTTTTTTCTTTGAATTTAAGATGCTGTCAGTTTTTAAATTCACCATTTTATGTACCACTAAGAAAAAAAATACTACCAGTTAACCTAATAACACCGTTCACTGTAAGATGTGTCTTGATTTCAGAGATGTGAAATGGTGGGAGACATGTTCACGTTTGAATTTGTGAAATGCATTAATTCTGAGGATGTGCAGAGTGGAAGCATGATTGTCTTTTTAAAAGCTTTGTTGTGGAGGAGTTCCCATCGTGGCTCAGCAGTTAATGAACCCGACTAGTGTCCTTGAGGACGTGGGTTCGATCCTTGGCCGCACTCAGTGGGTTAAGGATCTGGCATTGCTGTGAGCTGTGGTGTAGGTCACAGACACGGCTCAGATCCCAAGTTGCTGTGGCTCTGGCGTAGGCTGGCAGCTACAGCTCCGGATTAGACCCCTAGCCAGGGAACCTCCATATGCTGTGGGAGTGGCCCAAGAAATGGCAAAAAGACCAAAAAAAAAGGCTTTGTTGTGGAAATTTTCAAATATATGTGAAATGAGAGGAAATGGCAAAATAAACTTTCATATACCCCTCTCAACTTCAGCAGTTATCAACTAGGGCTAATGTTGTTTCATCTTTATCTTCTGCTTCCCTCTATTTTATTTTAAAGTAAACCCCAGACATTGTATCATTTTGTAAGATATAGGCTCTTAATTTTTAACAACATAACTACAGTACTGTTATCACACCTAAAATTTCTTAAAACAAGTTCTTAATATCAGAGATCCATTAGTATTCAAATTTTCCTGCCAATTTTGAGTCCTTACATTGTCCTTGCTTTAGAAATCTCTCTAGGGAGTTCCTGTCGTGGCTCAGCAAAAGTGAATCTGACTAGCATCCATGAGGACACAGGTTCGATCCCTGGCCTTGCTCAGTGTGTTAAGGATCCAGCATTGCTGTGAGCTGTGGTGTAGGTCACAGACAAGGCTTGGATCTTAACTCTGCTGTGGCTGAGGTGTAGGCCGGCAGCTACAGCGCTGATTCCACCCTTAGCCTGGGAACTTCCATATGCCATGGGTGCAGCCCTAAAAAAAAGAAAGACACAAAGAAATCTCTAGTCTTTTACCTGTAGGCTCTCTACGTTTTGAATTTTCTTTGCAAATTTGTTTTTGGTAGATTGCTTCATGCTGATGTTGTATACATCTATCAGATGGCACTTACTGTCTGGTTGACTCTTTTTTAGTATGTTAGTAGCCTTTGATCACTGCCTAGATCCAATAATTTATTTAGGGTTGCAACATGGTAATATTCTACTATAATTTATTAATTGTAATACTTACATAAAGAGAAACCTTACTTCATCTCTTTGGTTACCCAGAGAGACACCCAGAGAGACACCTCATATATATGACAGACTGGATAAATACTTGATACTTCCCAGTTTTCAAACTAATAATGAGTTGGATTTCTAGCATCCTCCAGAATGATCAATAAAGATTTATTTGATTATGAGTTCACAGATATTTGTGGTTCAATCCATTGTAGTTTTGTATTGCTTTATGGAAGTATAGTTTATATACCATAAAATTCACCTGTTTGAAGTATACAGTTCATTGGTTTTCAGCATGTTCACAAAGTCATGCAAGCAATCACCACAATCTAGTGAGTTTGAAATGTTTCCATCACCCCAAAAAGAAACCATGTATCCATTAGCCATTACTCCTTATTACCCTTCATGCTACCTGACCCCCAGCCATAGGCAGCCACTAATCTACTTTCTGTCTCCATGGATTTGCCTAAATAAATATTGTATTGAAATGATAGAATATGTGGTCTTTTGTGACAGGCCTATTAGCTTTTTTTTCTTCATTTTTTTAAAAAAAATTATTGAAGTATAGTTGATTTACAAGGTTGTGGTAATTTCTGCTGTGCAACAAAGAGATTCAGTTATACATGTACACACATCTGTTCTCTTTCACATTCTTTTCCCACATAGATTATCACAGAATATTTTTTTTTACAGAATGAAATACATATATTTAAACACAATTACATTCAGACAGATTATTATATCATGGATTTTAAACAGATTAAGTGTCTCCCTCTGGAGAAGTGGAATGGAAAATATGCTGAGACAAATGGGAAATTTATTCTATGCTTTATCCCATTTTGTATGGCTTTCATCCTTACTATTTAGTATTATCTATTAGATTTCAATTTTTCTTTAAAAATTGGCATTATATTAAAACGGTGTATATTATGCAACTAAAATTTATAAAGAAGAAAGCCTTGTATACCATTAAATATTTTATATAGCGTAATAAAAAGAATAACTTCACTGGTAAGAATAACAAATAATACACCCTCTGAAAATAAGTAAAATATAAAATGCATAAATTGGTTAAAAAACAGTGTAACTATATAAATATGTTTTCACAATTTGTTACATCTTATTGATTCTTCAGTATAGGCATTATACCATTCTAGGTGATGTGATAAACAAGACATTATAGACTTTACATTGTACCATGGAGAGAAATGGTTATTAATGATAC
This sequence comes from Phacochoerus africanus, assembly GCF_016906955.1. Lineage (NCBI taxonomy): Eukaryota > Metazoa > Chordata > Mammalia > Artiodactyla > Suidae > Phacochoerus > Phacochoerus africanus. The sequence goes on along the minus strand of NC_062552.1, from coordinate 32,917,718 downwards.
AATTGTAGAACTTATTTAATTGTACAGTTGCATTATTTAATTATAATTACCATAAATCTTTGATGGAGAGGAAATCAGAATCAGATGTAAGAAGACTTCAGCATTCCAAGAATGATGTCAAATGACCCCCTTCATGGTAGATTATGCACTTATTTACTATGAGATATATTTCTTCTCCAGAGATTCCTTGTTAGTGTATCAATTGTAGATTTTTGGTTTGCAGTTATTCTGAAGTTTTGATACAAGAGTCTATATGTATATGAGATTGTTTTAAGTTGTTATTCTCTTAATTGCAAGTTCATTTCCAGTGTCCTGCATTTGTACCCACCTCTTCTCATGATTGCTGATTTGGGTGGTATAATTGTGCATGGATGATTTCATATCTTTACTGTATATATACCTTTACTGGTGAGCCTTGTCATTTGTGGAATTTTTTTTTCCTGTTGCTGTCTTGCCTTTTCTTCCTAGAGAAGTTCCTTTAGTATTTGTTGTAAGGCTAGTTTAGTATTGCTGAATTCTCTCAACTTTTACTTATCTGTGAAGGTTTCAATTTCTCCTTCAAATCTGAATGAGAGCCTTGCTGGGTAGAGTAATCTTGGTTGGAGGTTTTTTCCTTTCATTGCATTAAATATATCATGCCACTCCCTTCTGGCCTGCAGAGTTTCTGCTGAAAAATCTGCCCATAACTTTATTGGGGTTCCCTTGTATGTTACTTGTTTCTTTTCCCTAGCTGCTTTCAAGATTTTCTCTTTGTCTTTAATTTTGATCAGTTTAATTAATGTGTCTCGGTGTATTCCTCCTTGGGTTTATTTTATATGGTACTCGTTGTGCTTCCTGGATTTGAGTGAGTGGTTCCTTTCCCATGTTTGGGAAGTTTTTGGCTCTTATCTCTTGGAATATTTGTTCTGTCCCCTTCTCTCTCTCTTCTCCTTCTGGCACCTCTGTAATATGGATGTTGCTGCGTTTAACATTGTCCCAGAGTTCTCTGAGACTCTCTTCATTTGTTTTCAATCTTTTTTTCTCTTCTGCATCCGTAATTTCCACTAATCTGTCCTCCACCTCGCTTATTCGTTCTTCTGCCTCCTGTATTCTGCTGTTAGCTGCTTCTAGTGAATTTTTTATTTCAGTTATTGTATTTTGCATCTCTTCTTGTTTAAGTTTTATATCTTGTATCTCTTTGGTCAGTGTTTCCTGTAAGTTATCCATCTTTGCCTCCAGTTTATTTCCAATGTCTTGCATCGTCTTCAGCATCAACAATCTAAAGTCTTTTTCCTGGAGGCTAAGAATCTCCTCATTGCTTAGCTGATTTTCTGGGGTTTTTCCTTTATCCCTCATCTGAGTTATAGTTCTCTGTCTTTTCATTTTTATAGGTTTTTGGTGTGGTGACCTTTTTACAGATACTAGAGTTGTAGTCTCTCTTACTTCTGGTGTCTGCCCCCCTTGTGGCTGAAGTCTGTTTGCGGACTTGCTGTAGGCTTCCTGATGGGAGGGGCTGATGCCTGCCCACTGGTAGGTGGAGCTGATTCTAATCCCTCTGGTGGGTGGGGCTTAGTCTCTGGATGGGATTAGAGGCATCTGTGTGCCTGAAGGGTCTTTAGGTAGCCTGTTTACTGAGGGGTGGGGCTGTGATCCCACCTGGATTGTTGTTTGCCCTGGGGCTTCTCAGCAGTGACCGTCGGGTGGGGCCAGATCTTCCCAAAATGGCCACCTCCAGAGAAAGGCAGCTGCTGAATATTCCCGAGAGCTTTGCCTTCAATGTCCCTCCCTCACAACAAGCCACATTCACCCCTATTTTCCCAGGATGACCTCCAAGAACTGCAGTCAGGTTTGACCCAGATTCCTATGGAGACCTCGCTCTGCCCTGGGATCCAGTGCACGTGAAAGTCCGTGTGCACCTTTAAAAATGGGGTCTCTGGGAGTTCCCGTCGTGGCGCAGTGGTTAATGAATCCGACTAGGAACCATGAGGTTGCGGGTTCGATCCCTGCCCTTGCTCAGTGGGTTAACGATCCGGCGTTGCCGTGAGCTGTGGTGTGGGTTGCAGACACGGCTCGGATCCCGCGTTGCTGTGGCTCTGGCATAGGCCGGTGGCTACAGCTCCGATTCAACCCCTAGCCTGGGAACCTCCATATGCCGCGAGAGCGGCCCAAGAAGTAGCAAAAAAGACAAAAAAATTTAAAAAAAAATGGGGTCTCTGTTTCCCCCAGTCCTGTGGAGCTCCTGCGCACAAGCCCCACTGGCCATCAATGCCAGATGCTCCAGGGGCTCTTTCTCCCAGTGCCAGATCCCCACATGTGAGGGTTTGATGTGGGGCTCAGAACTCTCACTCCTGTAAGTGAGTCTCTGTGAACCAGTTAGTTTTCAGTCTGTGGAGCTTCCCACCCAGCAGGTATGGGGTTGTTTATTAGTGAAATCGCCCCTTCTACCTCTTGATGTGTCCTCTTTTTCTTCCGGAGTAGGGTATCTTTTTTAAGGTTTCAGGTCCATTTGGGTGGAGGTTGCGAATTTTGTTGTTTTTAGGAGAGAAATTGATCTCCAGTCCTTCTATTCTGCCCTCTTAATCCTCTCCTCTTCTTAGCTTATTTTTAATGTTCATGCATTTTGTAGCATGTTTTGTGTGTGTGTGTGTGTGTGTGTGTGTCTGCATCTGCATCATGCATAAGTTCTTGGGCCAGGGATCGAATCTGAGCCACAGCTGTAACCAGAGCCACAGAAGGCCTGATCCTTAACCCACTGAGCGATGAGGGAACTCCTGTAGCATGTATTTTTTTTGGTTGTCCTTTCTTTGGCCAATTGGAATCCTTTCGTGGCCCCTGAGTCCTTTTGACTCAACATAGGGCATCTTTTTTTTTTTTAATTTTAGTATTACTCAATGAATTTATTACATTTATAGTTGTACAAGGATCATCACAATCCAATTTTATAGGATTTCCATCCCACAACTCAACATGGGGCATCTTTGATAGCTTTTTGCTATATTATGGTTTGACAGTTTGTCCACGCTTGCACATTTTCAGCCCTAGAGCAGGAAATAGCTTTTTCTCTAAGAAGCTTTTTATTTGGAAATGGCATTTGGAGATCACAATCTGGGCATTTAAGGTGCTTATTTCTACTGAGTTAGTCATTGTTTCTAGGCCTTTTCTGTGATTAGAGTTAGGAAATAAGTTATGTTTTTTTTTTCTCTCAAAAAAAATTGTGAGTTCATGTTATACTTAAAAATCAAGTTAGGAGTTCCTGCTGTGTTGCAGTGGGATTGGTGGCATCTCTGCAGCTCCATGACACAGGTTCAGTCCCTGGCCCAGCACAGTGGGTTAAGGATCTGACGTTGCCACAGGTGCAGCTCGAATCTGGCTCAGGAACTCCATATGCTACAGGGGTGGACAGAATAAGTGAATGTGTAAATACATAAATAAAAGTTAAATGACCAAGGGACTTTCCTAATCTTTGTTTTTACATCTCTGTCTCCCTTCTCACATGTTGAAAACCCCAGTTCTCAACAGTACCAACATGGTTATTCATTTTCTTTTCCCACGGCGTAGATGCAGAATAGTCTCAGAATGAAAATCTCCACTACTGTTAACAATATGATAACTGAAGAAAGCTAATGATTTCTTCGCATTGTTATTAGGGGGTTGTTCAGTAGGGATATAGTCAAATTACTGAGTTTTAAAGTTATGTGGCCTAGTTCTTTGCTGTGTGATTGATTATGTTACCACCTGGTACACAGATGGATTTGTTTCATTTTTGGTTTCATTTTATATCATCTTTGGCTTTTTTTAATCTTGCAGAATGTGGGTCATCTGTGTTCTTAGTTTAAAATGAATATTACATGTGCAGTAAATTATTACTGTATTGATTTACTTTTAGAATATGGCTTCTGAAGCCTACTATCCATAAGCCAAAAGGGAATGGGGATTATTAGAATGTATGGAGAAGGCTTCCTCCTTTGTCCTGTGAGATGAGTTGTGTTACTAGGTCTTCAGATTTTTCGAGAGACCCTAGAAATCTGTTTCCATGTGTTTCTCTCACCTATTTTGATTTTTTAAAAAACATTATAAACAAAAGTTTAGGGGCAGGATTTTATAGCCTGCAGTTTGCAATCTCTATTGTAGAGTGTTTAGGCTAAGGGTTAGTCATTAATTGGCCTAGTTAATAGGCCTAATACTATCTCTAGCACTATCTCCTAAAGTTACTGTAAGCACAGTTGTGGAAGAGCCCTGTGGTTCTGTGTGCCATTTACTCGAGGATTAACTTGGAGAATTTGAAAAAGATCCATGAGATCAGCTGTGAAGACCAGAATATTTAGTTTTTCAATTACTTTAGCAAAAAATGGCTTCAGAAACCACGAAATAAGTTAAACATAGGTTTAATATAAGTTAAATAAACAAAGGTTTGTTTTTAGAGAAGTATAGTAGAAGCACTGGACAGTTAGTTGTCAAGAGCTAACTAAATAAAAATCATGTTCATTTGTACCATAATGAGCCTTTGGTTATATAGATGAAGGTTAAGACCAGGTATAATTCATTGTTACTGGGTAGTAAATTTATTGGTGGCTTAAATGCCTTGTATAATATTCGTAAGTATTTTTTGGATTGCTTAGCAAAAAGTTTGAGAACATTTGATATATATTTTAGCCACCATATGAAAATTGTCACAGTAGTGGTGAATAGTCATCAATGGCATGAGGTTTGGTATTGGTATCATGGATTGCGTTGATGACTTTTTTTTTTTTTTTTCCTGTCTTTTTAGGGCCATACTCACAGCATATGGAAGTTCCCCGGCTATGGGGTCCGATCAGAGCTGTAGCTGCTGGCCTGCACCACAGCCATAGCTACGTGGGATCCGGGATCCAAGCTGCCTCTGCAACCACAGCTCACAGCAGTGCCAGATCCTTAACCCTTTTGTCTCCTGACATACTAAGCTAGTCTTATTTTCTAATAATTATAAATGTAATTTATAAGCAACTGTATCATTGATTTTGCTCTTGATTGTGGTGCTGCCCTTCAATCTCAAATGTCCTTTCAAACAATCAGTTTGATCAAAGATGTCAGATTCTGTCTACATATGAGCTTGATGGCATTCTCCCTTGACTTTCTTTTCTCTTCTATGACTGTCTGTGCCTTTGAGAATAGATTTTGCAGGAATTGTATTTTGCATATTTCTTTGCTAATATTAATAATATAATGGGATAGATTAGGAAGCTTACGCTCATGTTCTAGGTGGAAGGATAATATAGATATGTACTCAAATACTACAGAAAGCTTGTCTTTTTATGTTTTGAACTAATTTACCTATTGGGTATGTGTGTTTATGTATCAGGTCTAGTTTGGAATAGAGTTGCCTAAAGATTAGAGATAGTTTATATTTAATTATGTGTATTTATCATCTGATAAATTTAGGCACTCAAATTATTGTTTCAGTGTTGCCAAACTCTAGCTCCATTTTAGGATTACTAAACTGTGATTGGTACTTGAGTATGTCTTAGAAATTAAATTCAGTTTGTCAGTTTGCAAAAGAAAGAAATTATCTGTCAGGAAAAATACATGTGGAAAAGGTTATAGGAGAGATTTAGCATTTATTGAGCTTTACTGCATGTAGATGCTATAACTTAAAACAGCATCTAATTAAATTTAAATTCATATTACATACTCCAGATGGGATACAAAGATGACTTAGAGTGAGCCCGGAGTTCTCTTATGCTGCAGCAGGTTAAGGGTCAGGCATTGTCACTGCAGTGGCTTAAGTTGCTGCTGTGGTGTGGGTTTGATCCCTGGCCAGGAACTTCTGCATGCCATGGGTGCAGCCAAAAAAACCCCAAAAACAACACAGTGAGCCCTTCCCCTCAGGACCTTTTAAGGGAGATAAGTACACAAATATAATTATCTTCCAGTCTCTATTAGTTTGCTAGGGTTACCAAACAAAGTACCACAATCTGGATGACTTAAACAGTAGAAATTTATTGTCGGTCAGTTCTGGAACCTAGAAGTCTGAAATGAAGGTGTCTGCAGCGTTGGTTTCATTCTGAGGACTGAGGGAAAGATCTCCTTGAGGCCTCTCCCCTGGCTTGTGTCTCTGCATCGTTTTTCTTCTGTGTGTTTCTCAATCTGTGTCCACATTTCCTCTTTTATAAAGACACTAGTCATATTGGGTTAGGGCTCATCCTAATGACCTCATCGTAGCTTGATTACCTCTATGAAGATCCTATCTCCAAATAGTTACATTCTGAAATACTGGAGGTTAGGACTCCAATGTATGTTTTGTGGGGGACACAACCCATAACACAGTCTCTAGAAGATAGTTCTGTGATTAGAACAGTTCTTCATTTCCCAAGGCAGAAAGAAGTAGAAGACTGAAGTTTACATGTTAAGTAAACTATAGTTTCTAAGATGGTTTTTTTCAGCCAGATTTTAGTTGGTCTTTTGAAGCCAGAGTTAAAAATTTATTTCTAAGACCCAAACGTATCACTTTCAAATAAGTTCTTCCTCATGACTTTCAGTTTTATTTTTAAATCATTCCAGATAAAATTCTAGCACTCTCACCTCTTTAACTCATGTGTCACAACCCTGTTTAAAATTGTGTTAACATACTCTGTCCTCTTACCCTACTTAATTTTTCTTTATAGCCTTTCTCATAGCCTGACGTTACAGAACATGTGGCTCCCTGAGAGACATTGAGATAGGACTTTGATGGGACTTTGCTGTCCCAACTTAGCTATTCACCAGCAGAAACTCAAGGACCACGTAGATTCAGGTAAATTAGGGCTATTTTTTGTCACCTCGTGCTAGCATGTCATCATCTTACCCTCACTAATAGTGACTTTTTTTTCTCAAAATTTCTTCCTTTTTTTTTTTTGTTTTTGGTTTTGGTTTTGGTTTTTGGTTTTTGTCTTTTTCTGACAGACATTTTTCATTTGTCTGATGTTCATTGATGGACATAATGTGTAAAAGCGTGGCGTTAGTAAAATGGGCAGTTAGAGAAAGCCAAGACAATGCAACAATCAAAAGGAAACTTAAAACTATAAATGGTGGTAGTTCCCGTCGTGGCGCAGTGGTTAACGAATCCGACTAGGAACCATGAGGTTGCGGGTTCGGTCCCTGCCCTTGCTCAGTGGGTTAAGGATCCGGCGTTGCCGTGAGCTGTGGTGTAGGTTGCAGACGCGGCTTGGATCCCGCGTTGCTGTGGCTCTGGCATAGGCCGGTGGCTACAGCTCCGATTCAACCCCTAGCCTGGGAACCTCCATATGCTGCGGGAGCCGCCCAAGAAATAGCAACAACAACAACAACAAAAAAGACAAAAGACAAAAAAAAAACTATAAAAGGTGTCCTTAAAAGAAGGTAGTACATCATCGAAACAATGCAGAGGTCTAAGAAAGGAACGTTCAAGGACAAAAAAAAAAAAAAAAAGGTATGGGAAATAACAGTAGAAACTTAAAAGAATGCAAGTTAGGAAGATTAATCTAGAGAGTAGGCCAGTGGACCTAGTATGGGGGGAGGGGTCTGTTCTAGAGTAGACAATATGAAGAGGATTGAATTTTCAGTGACGTATAGGAAATTTTCTCAACTGAATAAATCTCTAGTTTGCATGTACATAGAAAGTATTTAGCAAGGTAGAGTTTTGGGGGGGGTTTTTGTTTGTTTATTTTTTGTCTTTTTACCTTTTCTAGGGCTGCTCCTGAGGCATTTGGAGGTTCCCAGGCAAGGGGTCTAATCAGAACTATAGCCACTGGCCTACACCACAGCCACAGCAACGCCAGATCCTTAACCCACTGAGCAAGGCCAGGGATCGAAGCCGCAACCTCATGGTTCCTAGTCGGATTCGTTAACCACTACACCATGACAGGAACTCCTAGCAAGGTAGAGTCTTAAAATTCTGGAAATTCCAGAATGTGGGAATTCAAGAGAAGTTCCTTTAAAACAAAAAAAACACCTTCCAGAGAGAAAAACAAGCCTTATTTCAAGGCACAGAAGACATTGAGGGACTGAGCCATTAACCCAGACTGGCAGTCAAGGATGGGATAAAATAAAGATATAGGGGATCTTAATAAATTTACCTACCATGCACTGATGCTCCAGAAGTTACTGATAAATGTGCACTATGAAAATGGAGTAAATCAATAGAGGAGAACTATGAGATTGAGGAAAGAGGACATCCAACAAGAAGATGACAGAACACTGAAGACATTATGAATATACTTAAAATTAATACTTAAATATAAATTAAGTACATTTTAAAATGAAGTTTAAAAGTTAAAGTTTTTTCTACTTATTTGATCTATTTCTCTATTGAGTTAGAATAAGATGAGCTTTTCTTCTGTACCAGCCATGGTCAGAATAGACACTTATAATTTACATTGTGACTTGGAATTTATAATTCAGTTTTGAATCCTTGACCTGGGAATGATACTTAATAATATTGTTTTATAACTAAAAACAATTCTTCAAAAATATATGTTCTTCCAAAAATGTTTTGAATGTCTAAAAATTTAATTTTTAACTTTTCTTCTCCCATAGTGCTTATGGAATTGTAATAATCCAACATTTTCATGTCTGGTTTTTGCTCCTTTTATCTTTCTGCTTTTCAAAATTTTCACAATTGCAGTTCTTATCAAATTTTAATTGTAAAAAGCAACACGTTTGAAATCAGAGAATTTGTTTTAGAAACCTGTCTTAATCATAAATTTGGAAATGTTCATTTGGACTCATTATTCCCACTTAGGAAATTAGACCAAGCAGTCCTATACCAAATACATTTTCCAAAGACTTGTTTTCACTAGTAATGAACACATCGAATTATGCAGTTTTGTAGCCTCTTTTGTATCCTCTGGGGAACAAAAAAGTACTGAGAATTGAGGCAGGTTAAAATGGCAACCAGAGGAGTTCCCGTCGCGGCGCAGTGGTTAACGAATCCGACTAGGAACCATGAGGTTGCGGGTTCGGTCCCTGCCCTCGAGTTAACGATCCGGTGTTGCTGTGAGCTGTGGTGTAGGTTGCGGCTCGGATCCCATGTTGCTGTGGCTCTGGCGTAGGCCAGCGGCTACAGCTCTGATTCGACCTGGGAACCTCCATATGCCGCGGAAGCAGCCCAAAGAAATAGCAAAAAGACAAAAAAAAAAAAGGGCAACCAGAAATCTAAATTTGAATCATAAGTCATGCTTAACAAGGTATATCTTATGTCTCAATAGCCCATGTAACTGGTTTTGCTGTAACATTTCTTGTTAAGTTGAATCTTTGAAAAACAAACAAACCTGGGGAGTTCCAATTGTGACTCAGAGGGTTTTAGGAACCCAACATAGTGTCCCTGAGGACACAGGTTTGATCCGTGGCCTTGTTCAAGGGGTGAGGGATCCAGTGTTGCTGCAAGCTGTGGCATAGGGCACAGATGGTAGCTTGAATCTGGCATTGCTGTGGCTGTGTCATAGGCCAGTAGCAGCAGCTCCATTTCGACCCCTAGCCCAGGAACCTCAAATGCTGCAGGTGCAATCTTTAAAAAAAAAAAAAAAAAAATCCAAAAAAAAAATCTGAAACAAGTTGATGAAAATGCAAATAAAATACTGAAAAATAGGAATTAAAATTCCTTTTCCTACAACTACTGAGTTCTGTGTAACCCTGCTTCTTTTGTTTAAAGCTTTATGAAGGAGGCAGCTTCAAGTGTCTGAACCTGAGTGCAAAGGCAAGTTTCTGCCTACTGAATTTCTCAGTGCTCAGAATTTTTTTTTAACTAAGTGATGGCCTGTAGAGAAAGAAACTAATTTAAAAGTTTTTAATGCATTATAAAGTGAGATAACATTTTTACCTGTCAAATTAGCTAAGTTTTGTGAATTTAGTAATATTTAATACTGGAAGACCACACGTGGCTGGAGACTGTAATTCATTCCAACTGTTTCAGAAAAGCCATATGTGTAATCCCACCTTCATGAGCACAGACCAGAGAGGAAATAGTCTAGAGTGTTAATATGTTCAAAGTAGAGGTATTTTATTTATTTATTTTTTAGGGCCACACTTGTGGCATATGGAAGTTCCCAGGTTAGGGGTCGAATTGGAGCCCTAGCTGCCAGCCTGCATCACAGCCACAGCAATGCCAGATCCGAGCCTCGTCTGCAACCTACATCACAGGTCATGGCAATGCCGGATCCATAATCCACTGAATAAGGCCAGGGATTGAACCCTCTTGGAAACTGAATCCTCTTGTTTTTTTGTTTTTTGTTTTTTTGTTTTTTTATTGACTACTGCTTTTGGAAACTGAATCCTCTTGGAAACTAGCCAGATCCTTAACCCGCTGAACCACAAAGGGAACTCCAGAGTAGAGGTATTTTAAAACAAAAAAATTATTTTCAAAATTTCCTCCACTTAACTTTTTTTTTTCTTTTAGGGCCACACCTGCAGCATATGGAGGTTCCCAGGACAGGGGTCAGATCGGAGCTGAAGCCACAGCTGAAGCTGTGAAGCCACAGCTCACAGTAATGCCGCATCCTTAACCCCCTGAGCAAGGCCAGGGATTGAACCTGCCTCCTCATGGGAACCAGTCAGATGCATTTCTGCTGCACCGCGATGGGAACTTCTAACATGTTATTTTTATAAGTAGGGGAAAATGTTTGTAAATACAGAATAAAGAATATCCAGAGTTCCTGTCGTGGTGCAGCAGAAACGAATCCAACTAGGAACCATGAGGTTTCAGGTTAGATCCCTGGCCTCGCTCAGTGGGTTAAGGATCTGGCGGTGCCGTGAGCTGTGGTATAGGTCGAAGACAAGGCTCAGATCTCCCATTGCTGTGGCTGTGGTGTAGGCCGGCAGCTGTAGCTCTGATTAGACCCCTAGCCTGGTAATCTCCGTATGCTGCGGGAGGGGACCTGAGAAGACAAAAGACAAAAAAATAAATAAATAGCAAGAAATAAAGAATATCCAAAAATACTCCACAAGAGTTCTTATCGTGGGTCAGCAGTAACGAACCTGACTAGTATCTGTGAGGACACAGGTTCGATCCTTGGTCTTAATCAGTGGTTTAAGGATCCGGTGCTGCTGTGAGCTGTGGTGTAGGCCAGCAGTTGCAGCTCCAGTTCCACCCCCTAGCCTGGGAACTTCCATATGATGCACTTATGGCCCAAAAAAAAAAAGAAAAAAACTAATAAAATAACTAATGTTTCCCTAGGCTACCACTTAGGTAACACTCTATATTATCTATTAATTGGTGTTACTTTCTTCTGTTCGTATAGGATAAACATGTTTGTATTATTTCTTAGATCTGAAACTCAGCACCGAGGCTCTGCTCCCCACTCTGAAAGTGATCTACCAGAGCAGGAAGAGGAGATTCTGGGATCTGATGATGATGAGCAGGAAGATCCCAATGATTACTGTAAAGGTAAGGTTTTCTGTGAGGAGATACTAAGACGTGATCCATTTATTGCAGTTTTTCATTTGACTTTAGTGTTAGCATAAACAGTGTGTCTGGTTTCCCCCACCCCACCTCCCTACACCTGCCCCCATGGCATTTGGAAGTTCCTGGGCTAGGGGTCAAATTGGAGCTGCAGCTACCAGCCTGTACCACAGCCACAGCAACACCAGATCCGAGCCACATCTGCAGCCTACCCACGGCAACACCAGATCCATAACCCACTGGGTAAGGCCAAGCATCAAACCCACATCCTCATGGACGCTGTGTTGGGTTCTTAACCCCCTGAGCCACAACAGGAACTCAGGCATAAACAGGGGTGTTTTTTTTTTGTTTGGTTGATTGGGGTTTTTTTTTTGTTTTTCTGTTATTGTTTTTGCATTTTTAGGGCCGCACCCATAGCGTATGGAGGTTCCTAGGCTAGGTGTCAAATCAGAGGTACAGCTGCTGGCCTGCACAACAGCCACAGCAACACAGGATCTGGACCTTGTCTGCAACCTACACCACGACTTATGGCAACACTGGATCCTTAACCCACTGAGCGAGGCCAGGGATGGAACCTGCAATCTCATGGTTCCTAGTTGAATTCGTTTCCACTGTGCCACAGCAGGAATTCCCAGCATAAACAGTTTTAATGCTTTTTGTTTATTGTATCCTTTTCTCTAAGTACAGGAATTAGTATTCCCTTTTAGTAATTAAAACTTTGTTTTATATTAAATCTGTTTCTATTCCTTTTCTCCTTAAATATGGTAGTGCATATTTACCTTAGAAATTTCAAAAATATATCCAACAAAAAGAAAATAAAGGCTATCTGTAGTGCTGTCATCCAGAAGTAACCAGCGATAAGATTGGATATACAGACTTGGAAAACACTTGCTTTTTCATTATTTTTTTCTTAAAGTGTTGATTGCTAACATATGTTAACTGGAATTACAGATACTTAAACTGTTTTAGAAGATTACCTGATATGTTTCCTTATGAAACTTTCCAGTATTCTTGGGTAGCTCTTAAAACAGAGTGTATATTACCATCGAGGAGAACCTGGTTGTTCTTAGCAGCAGAGATGTTAAAATCCCTTGATTCCTGCCCCTGTTGGCAGCCTCTTTAGGCCTTCCTGGTTTTTTTTCTGTTGTATTATTGTGTTTTAGAAAAGCAGTTCCTTTTTTTATTTTAAGTTAAGTAAATAGAACTCATTAATTTCTCTCCTAAAAAATATCCCGAGGGAGTTCCCTGGTGGTCTTGTGGTTAGGGCTCTGTTTTCACCTCTGTGGCCTGGGTTCAATCCCTGGTCTGGGAACTGAGATCCCACATCAAGTTGCAGCATGCTGCAGCCAAAAAAAATTTTTTTTAATTCTGAGACTACAACCATAAATGGATTTTATAGTTTAGATAAATCTGTTGGATTATTGAGGGGCAAGAATGGTGTGATACATAACCTTACTCTTGTTTGAGGCTGACTTTATTTTTTTAGGTAACTAAAGCATCACTTGCTCACTCTTATTAATCATTACTCTTATTCTCTAAGATATTTTTTTGTAGCATGAGCTCAACACTATTGTGTGGCTGACTTTGTTGAATTGACTGTATTAGAAGAAACCAATTTGGGAGTTCCTGTTGTGGCTCAGAATCTGACATAGTGTCAGTGAGGATGCAGGTTCCATCCCTGCCCTCTATCAGTGGGTTAAGGATCTGGTGTGGCTGTGGCTGTGGCTGTGGCATAGGCACAATTTCGTAGGCCTTAGCTGCAGCTCCTATTCAGCCCCTAGCCTAGAAACTTCCATATGCCCAGGTGTGGCCCCCCAAAAAAAATGTATTTGATAAAAGGTGTATTGATGTTGAAAAATGGGTTGTAAGATACCCTTTCTTACGTTAAGTGACTGTTTCCTTCCTGTTGTTCTTCCAGGAGGCTACCATCTTGTGAAAATCGGAGATCTATTCAATGGGAGATATCATGTGATCCGAAAATTGGGCTGGGGACACTTTTCAACAGTATGGTTATCATGGGATATTCAGTAAGTTATAATGGTCCTGCAAGTGAATTAGGTCGTTTTTAAATGTTTTGCCTGGTTTTCCACCTTCAGTCTAACTCTAGATTGATTTCTTGATCAGAATCTTAACTGTTGATAATCTTTATGTTCTTGGCCAAATGACTTCACTCTGAAGCACCTTAGAGAAACAAGATTGATTAAATTAGTATCAGTAAGGTGCTTGAAACTCCCAAATTCGCAGTATGGGATGTAACCTTTCAGTTTTTCTCACAGAAAGGAGTAGAGTAAAATTTTTTTATTGTGTCCTTTAGTTTCACCTATGTGAAATTATTTTTGTGTGTGTGGTTTCTTTTGCTGACAGATTTGCTCAGCCATGCAATCTAAAACCTCTCTATGTAAAAATCACAGGCAGTTAACATTGGGTGTTTACCTAAAAGTATCTGATGAGACAGCAATTGCTGTCTGTGCACTTAGGTTATAAACAGTTTTTCACCCATGTATTCTGGCTTCTTAGAGGAAAGTGTTAATAGCATTTAACCTTTTCTTTTTTTGTTTTGTTTTTTCTCTTTTTTAATCATTTATATATATATATATATTTTTTTGTTTCCTACTGTACAGCATGGTGACCCAGTTACATATACATGTATGCATTCTTTTTTCTTGCATTAAGTGTTCCATCATAACCTTTTCGCTTTACCCTGGATACTTTTAGTTTGATGGAGTTTTCCCTTTTATCTCTATTTCATGGTTTTACTTTGATTCACAGAGACATTCGGAGGGGTAGATTTTAACTTAGAGAAAATGTTTGGTGTCTGACATTATCCTAGAACAGATTTTTTTACTTTTTGTAAGTTAAATTTGGCCAGTTAGTGCCACTAACAGATATAGACAGCCCCATTGAAGTAGAAGTTTGTATCTGAGCACAGGACAAAATGAAATCAACATTTGTAGTTTTGTCACCATTTCCCAGTTACAGTTAAATCTTAGCTTCCTAAGTAGGGGTAGGACATTTAGTCTTAATTGCCTGTGTTTGTTTCTTAGGGGGAAGAAATTTGTGGCAATGAAAGTCGTTAAAAGTGCTGAACATTATACTGAAACAGCACTCGATGAAATCCGGTTGCTAAAATCCGTAAGTATTTGATTATGAGCTGCAAAGTTTTATTAAAAAAGCATTGTCTTTTCAGTTGAGACACACCAAGTGTATACTCTTGCATGGCTGGTATTTACTGTAAAGCTCCAATATCCTTAAAGAAAAGAAGACAGTATTTGTTTTAAAATGTAGTAAAAATATATAAGATAAAAATAAGCACTATATTCTCTTTATTATCTGGAGACTTTGGTAAAATGTATCAAAAACTTATTTTTGATTTTGTTATAAATTAGGAAATGTCAGTGTAGCAAAAGGAGCTTAAACTCAAAGTTAGAAAACATGAGTTTTAGGACCATCACTCTCCCAGTATGTCCTCATCATTACTCATTTCTTCTGAGCCTTGGATTTTTCATTTATTAAGTGAGGCTGTTGAACCAGGAGAGCTCCTGGGAAGTACTTTTCAGAGTGCCAGTCTGTGACAAAATAAGGAGCTCAGGCCCAAAAGTAAATCAGTGAACTGCTTCCTTCCCTGAGAAAGTTTTTCTGTGAAAAAAATGAAGGCTGAATAAACAATGTGGTTAGTTGCTTTAGTTGACTTGCATCCTACAAAAGGAATTATTTCTCCTGGCCCGGTAACTAGCAGTTAATTTGGGAGCTGCACTTTGAATAGCAAAACGGTGGAATTAGAATAGTCATTGTTGGTTGTATTTTCTTTTGTGAACTGCTGTAATAGTAAGTTCTTTCTCTACTTGAGCTATTAAAATTTTGTATGTTTTTCTCATAGATTGGTATGAGCTCTTTCTTGTTTTTTGGTTTCTTTTTATGCTTTTATTAAATTTTATTAAAATTTTATTAAAATTTATTAAAATTTTATTAAAATTTATTAAAATTTAATTAAAATTTTGTATGTTTTTCTCATAGATTGGTATGAGCTCTTTCTTGTTGTTTTTTGGTTTCTTTTTATACTTTCCTTTTGCTAAATATCGCCTCTTCTCTGTTTGTAGGTTCGCAATTCAGATCCTAATGATCCAAATAGAGAAATGGTTGTTCAACTACTAGATGATTTTAAAATATCAGGAGTTAATGGAACACGTATCCTTTTTAGAATATATTTGAAAACAAATCATGAAATAACTATCCCAAAGAAAGGAACAAGATTTGTGCAGATAGCATTGATTTCTGCTTTCAAAACATTATAATCCGATTATTTTATTGTAAACTTTTAAACTCATGTAAATCATGCCTATCTTTGTATGTTGTGATTTTTTTTTCAGGCTAATATTGCTTTATACTTCTCCTTTTTAGGCAAATTAAAACCAAAGTCAAAAGAAGTGTTTTTAGAAAATAGCCTTGTATTAAATAAAGTTTCTATAGTTCTTAGCAATTAGCACAGAAACATTAATGGGATTAATTTTTCATGATAAATACTGGGTATATAAGAATTTTTTTTTGTCTTTTGTCTTTTTTGTTGTTGTTGTTGTTGTTATTTCTTGGGCCGCTCCCGCGGCATATGGAGGTTCCCAGGCTAGGGGTCGAATCGGAGCTGTAGCCACCGGCCTACACCAGAGCCACAGCAACGCAGGATCCGAGCCGCATCTGCAACCTACACCACAGCTCACGGCAACGCCGGATCGTTAACCCACTGAGCAAGGGCAGGGACCGAACCCGAAACCTCATGGTTCCTAGTCGGATTCGCCATCCACTGCGCCACGACGGGAGCTCCTGGGTATATAAGAATTTAATGCATTTACTATCTCAACATTGAAGAGGCCATGAGTATAGGTTATGCTTAGAATCTAAACAAGTACGATTGTTCATATTCTGTTGTAATGCAAACAGTTATTGTATGTTTTTACCTGGAATTTTTACGGTGTTTTGTTTGTTTTGCTTTTTAGGGCCATACCCATGGCATAAGGAAATTCCCAGGCTAGGGTTCGAATCAGAGCTGCAGCTGCCAGCTGACACCATAGCCACAGCAATGCCAGATCCCCAACCCACTGAGTGAGGCTGGGGATCGAACCCGCATCCTCATGGATACTAGTTGGATTCGTTACCACTGTGCCACATCAGGAACTCCTGATGTGGAATTTTTAGAATTTTAAAGTTGGAAGGAATGTTAGCTTTTTTTTTTTTTTCTTTCCCCACAAGTTAATATTAGAATGACATGCAGTGAGCTAACTGAAAGGTAGTTGCAACAGGCATGCTTATAAAGACCTATCAGAGAGTTCCTGTTGTGGGCGCAGTGGTTAACGAATCCGACTAGGAACCATGAGGTTGCGATTCGATCCCTGGCCTTGCTCAGTGGTTTAAGGATCTGGCGTTGCCGTGAGCTGTGGTGTAGGTTGCAGACGCGGCTCGGATCCCACGTTGCTGTGGCTCTGGTGTAGGCCAGTGGCTATAGCTCTGATTAGACCCCTAGCCTGGGAACCTCCATATGCCACAGGAGTGGCCCAAGAAATGGCAAAAAGACAAAAAAAAAAAAACCTATCAGATTTTTCAGAATAAAAGATGAAGAATCTCACTTGGATTGGAGTTTATAAACTGTTTTAAAATGTATAAGGAAAGGCATTTCATATGTCATTCTACTTTCTCTGCATGTTTAGTTTTCTCTTAACACACATTCCTAATTGCTGGTGATGATCATTGAGGGGGTGGGGGAGGTGGTTGTTTGTTTGCTTGGTTTGGCTACTCCCTGGCATGCGGAAGTTCCTGGGCCCAGGGATCAAACCTGCACCACAGCAGTGACAGTGCCAATGCCAAATCCTTAACCTGCTGAGCCACCAGGGGACTACATTGGTCATCTTTTTTTTAAGGAGGTGGGCTATATGTAAGACTGTAATTTCATGTGGACTGTGGTTAGAGATTTGAACAGAGAATCAAGGAGAGAGAATGAATCAGTGATAACATGTAGATGGTATCTATTATTATGAAGTTAGCTGTTGGTTTTTTCTTTAGTGAAGTACAAATCATATCTCCCCAATCTCTAAGGAAAACTGCTACGAGAATCATCCCATATGAATCATCATTTTCTGTATATTGTGGTCATTTTATAGATGACATACTCTGTGTGTATGTGGTATGTCCGTTTTCAAAGGATTAAGTAGGCTAACCAAGAAATAAAAACATTCAGGATGCCTTAATGGCCATTAGGTTCTATATTTTATTTATTTGTTTATTTTTAAGGACCACATTCATGGCATGTGAAAGTTCCCAGGCTAAGGGTCAAATTGGAGCCGCAGTTGCCGGCTGACACCACAGCCACAGCAACACCAGATCTGAGCCACGTTTGTGACCTATACTGCTGCTTGCAGCAACATCAGATCCTTAACCCACTGAGTGAGGTCCGGGGTCAAGCCCACATCCACATGGACACTAGTTGGGTTCCTAACCCACACTGAGTTACAGTAGGAACTCACCAAGACTTTTTTTTAAAACATTACCAGGTGGTTTCTCTGTAGTTTCTATCCACTGAGTTCCTGTTTTACTCATTTCTTCCTTTATCCTTAGCCATTTCTCTTTGCCCTTCCTCCTACGTATTTCCCAGCTGTTTGGGTTACCGCATTACTTGCTGCTTGTAGAGATTGAAAAGGCTAAAGCTTAGACTCTAAGCACTGATTTAAGGTTTAATGGATTATGTTATTCTTCTGCCCCCCATCTCTTTTTACACAGGCATACCTGTGTGGGGTGTTTATCTGTATTTTTCTTTGTACCTGGGCAAACTGTTTCTTCTCTTGGAGCACCGTTCTTTCTCAATATTGAAGTATCACAAGGATCCTGAACTAGAAAGTTAGTTCTGTAGACTTCAGCATAGATTGGTTCATTCTGCTATTTAAGAAGGGACAGCTGGAGTTCTAAAAAATTAGAGACCAGTTTCTTAGTCCCTGTATCTAGTCAGTGTTTTAGTCGCTCCAAATAAATGTTTTATACCGTTTTTTTCCTTTCAGTTTTTTAAAATTCTTATTTCCATTAGGAACAGCATAGGATCTTCAACAGATCCTTAATTGACACATCAAGATGTTCCAGGCTCAACTTACACGTTTCCTGTCCCAAACCTGGGGTCAGCCATTTCTCTAAGAAGCCCTAATTCCTTTTAGTAGGAAATGGCAAACAGAATCTAAGCACTAGATGTACACTTTGCTACCGAGTTGATTATCGCCATCACTTTTATGATTTGTTATTCCATTTCAGGGAGCAGATACCTTCATTCCCTTCTTCTTCTGTCTTCTGCAGCTTAGTTTTGTGGGTGGGTGGGTTTATTTGTTTGGATTATTTTCTTTATTTCATTTTGGATATTTTCTATGTGAATATATTTCACTAATCTTATTCTGCACAGTGCCTATTCTGCCATTTATTCCATCAAGGGTATTTTTCATCTCATGTTCTGCTTTTCATCTCAGAAGTTCAATTTGGGTCTGTTCTTTTTTTTTTTTTCTCCCAGTTTTGTTGGGATATAATTGATATACAACACAGTATAAGGTTTTGGGGTTTTTTTTTTTTTTGGTGTTTATTTGTTTTTAATGGCCACACTTGGCAGCATATGGGAGTTCCCGGACCGGAAATTGAATTCTAGCCGTAGCTGCATCCTATGCCAGCAACACTAGATCCTTAACCTCTGTGCCAGGCCGGGGATTGAACCTCCATCCCAATACTCCCAAGACACCACTGATCCCATTGTGCCACAGGGGGAACTCTTATCTTTTTTATAATAGCTGTTCTAACAAATGTGAAGTGGTATGTCATTGTGATTTTGATTTGCAATTCCTTGACGATTAGTGATGTTGAACCTTTTCATGTACCTGTTGGCCGTACGTATGTCTTTGGAAAAAAATATTTGATTATTTTCTCATGATTAAGTTCATTAATCATTTTTGTCAAGTTAAACTACATAGGTGATGTTTTATTTTTCTCAGTATATTACATCAGCAGGCACATGATGTGAATTTGTGTTTATCACTTGGTTAAGGCAATGTCTTTTAGATTTCCCTGTTTAAAAGTGCCTTTTTCCTTTTATAATTAAAAGCAGACTGTAATGTAGTGTGATGCCGTGATAATTCTTTTTCCCAGTAATTTTATTTTATTTTATTTTTTGTCTTTTTAGGGCCACACCTACAGCATATGGAGGTTCCCAAGATAGAGGTTGAATTGGAGCTGTAGTCCCTGGCCTGTGCCCAGCCACAGCCATAGCAATGTCAGATCTGAGCCACATCTGCGACCTATACCACAGTTCATGGCAACACCAGATCCTTAACCCACTGACCAAAGCCAGGGATTGAACCTGCACATGGGTGCTAGTCAGATTCATTTCTGCTGAGCCACGATGGGAACTCTTTTTCCCAGTAATTTTCATTCAGTAGTTTTAGTATTCATTGACTCTTAACTGAATCAGTTATTTATTACTATAATGTTGTAAAGTAGTGATTTTTTATTTTTGTCATACTTCGTATATTTATTTGTTGACATTTTCTCTAAAGAAGACATTTTCCTACCCAGACACACACTTGTTGTAGTATCCATTTGGACTCATTCTATTTTTAATTTAAAGATAATTCATAACTCTTTAAATGTTCTCACTTGGGCTGGTAGCGTCTTTAAGCAGGTCCATATTGCAGTTCCCGTCGTGGCACAGTGGTTAACGAATCCAACTAGGAACCATGAGGTTATGGGTTCGATCCCTGGCCTCGCTCAGTGGGTTAAGGATCCGGCGTTGCTGTGCGCTGTGGTGTAGGTCGCAGACGTGGCTCTGATCCCGCGTTGCTGTGGCTCTGGCGCTGTGGCTCTGGTGTAGGCCAGCGGCTACAGCTCCGATTAGACCCCTAGCCTGGGAACCTCCATATCCCACAGGAGCGGCCCAAGAAATGGCAAAAAGACCAAAAAAAAAAAAAAGGGCTGGTCCATATTTCCAAAGTATTCTAGTTTTGCCCTGAATTGGCCATTTCTTCAAGGAGTTTAGGTTATCCTTTACTGGAAAATCTTATTTAAAACGAGGGTCTGAGTATAAGATCGTTACTACATACATGTGACTTTCCAATTTATGTAGAAACTTTTAGAGATCCAAAATACTGCTGTCTTCCCACTAAACCCCTGCAGTACAGTACTTATTTAGCACACTACTAGGATTCCTTTTAGGTGTGACTAGGGTGTTCATACATCAAGAGAACACATGGTGGCAGTAGAATCAAGGTGATTTTGTAAACTATGGACAGTAAAACAAATCAGTTTCCTTTTTTTTTTTTAATGTCGGCATTTGCCTTTTTAGGTTACATTTTGATACTGTCTTCTACACCTAAAGCGGAATTTATTTTTCCTTGTTTTGATACTTTTGAGAGAGAGAGTTGTTACCCTGGACATTAGGGGTTTGGGTATTTTTTAAATTTTTTTATTTTATTGACATATGGTTGATTTATAGTGTTGTGTTTATTTCTCCTGTATTCTGGAGTGACTCAGTTATTTATACATATGTATTCTTATCCATTATGATTTATCATAGGACATTGAATATAGTTTCCTGTGGTACACAGTCGAACCTTGTTGTTTGTCCATCCTATATATTACAGTTCTCCTTTTCTAATCCCTAACTCTCAGTCCTTCCCAACCCTACCCTCCCTCCTCCTCGGCAACCACAGGCCTGTTCTCCTTATCTGTGAGTCTGTTTTTGTTCTGTAGATATGTTGGTTTGTGTCCGTATTTTAGATTCCATATATATATAAGTGATACGTGTCTTTTTCTTTCTGTCTGACTTCACCTGGTATAATTTCTGGGTCCATCCATGTTGCTACAAGTGGCATTATTTCATTCTTTTTAAATATGGCTGAGTGATATTCCACTGTGTATACATACTGCATCTTTGAACCTTAGTTTTGATATCAGGGAGAGACTAATAAAAAACTTAAGCTTTGTGCTTTCAGTAATTGCATGTGTATGTTTCACTTTTGTTTTTGTCACGGAGTGTTTTAGTGTGCATAGTTGCACTAATTAATCTTTGGAATTTCAGAATATTGACAGCTAAATTCAAGCTATGTGACTTTATACTGAAAGGATACATAGTAATTTCCTTGGAGTGGAACACAGCTTGCCTTGCCCCCCCCTTTCTTGTGTTTCCCTTTTCCTCCTTGACAAACTCCTAGATATCTGCATGGTGTTTGAAGTTTTGGGCCATCATCTGCTCAAGTGGATCATCAAGTCCAATTATCAAGGGCTTCCTCTGCCTTGTGTCAAAAAAATTATTCAGCAAGTATGTATCTTAGTACTTTCTATGTGGTAATTTTTTTAAGGTTATACTCCATTTATAGTCATTATAAAATATTGGTGATATTCCCTGTGTTGTACAGCATATCCTTGTAGCTTATTTATTTTTTTTATACATGATAGTTTGTATGTGGTAGTTTTTTTAGATTCTTAAAGTGTCAGGAGTTTCCTATTGTGAATAGAATTTTTATTTTTAAAACTCATTTTTTTTTAATTGCTGAAATTGTTTATTTACCTACTAGGGTTTATTGTGTTTATTCTGTCTTTAAATGTTTTAGCATAATCTTTTTTCCCTAGATTCATCTTCTGTAATGATTATTTAGATAGGAAGCTGTGTGGAATGCTTGATTTTGGAAATTTGGAGCCCTCATCCAAAAGTTCTGGATAGCAAAAATTGACTGTATATTAATAGAGAGTTGTGCTGTCAAATTATTACTTCGTCTTTATATAGTATTTATGGGGATTTTTTCTAGTCAAAACCACTTTCAATATAACGGTAAAAAAGTTTACCATCAGAAAAATAGTAAAACTTCAAGGGCAAATAATTTGTTTAACTAATGTGTTTTGTTGGACTGAAGACCAAGCTAGGAAGCAGAAAACCTTAGTTCTTCATCAACAAGGAAATTTGAATTTAAAGACCCAAATCTGGAGTTCCCACCATGGCAAAGCGGAAATGAATCTGACTAGGAACTGTGAGGTTGTGGGTTCAATCCATGGCCTCACTCAGTGGGTTAAGGATTCGGCGTTGCCGTGAGCTGTGGTGTAGGTTGCAGACGAGGCTTGGATCCCGAGTTGCTGTGGCTGTGGTGTAGGCCAGCGGCTACAGCTCCGATTCGACCCCTAGCCTGGGAACCTCCATATGCTGCAGGAGCAGCCCAAGAAATGGCAAAAAAGGAGTTCCTGTCGTGGCGCAGTGGTTAACGAATCCGACTAGGAACCATGAGGTTTCGGGTTCGGTCCCTGCCCTTGCTCAGTGGGTTAACGATCCGGCGTTGCCGTGAGCTGTGGTGTAGGTTGCAGACGCGGCTCGGATCCCACGTTGCTGTGGCTCTGGCATAGGCCGGTGGCTACAGCTCCGATTCAACCCCTAGCCTGGGAGCCTCCATATGCCGCGGGAGCGGCCCAAGAAATAGCAACAACAACAACAAAAAAGACAAAAGACAAAAAAAAAAGACAAAAAGATCAAAAAATAAAATAAGGCGTTCCCGTCGTGGCGCAGTGGTTAGCGAATCCGACTAGGAACCATGAGGTTTCGGGTTCGGTCCCTGCCCTTGCTCAGTGGGTTAACGATCCGGCGTTGCCGTGAGCTGTGGTGTAGGTTGCAGACGTGGCTCGGATCCCACGTTGCTATGGCTCTGGCGTAGGCCAGTGGCTACAGCTCCGATTCGACCCCTAGCCTGGGAACCTCCATATGCCGAGGGAGCGGCCCAAAGAGATAGCAAAAAAAAAAAAAAAAGACAAAAAAAATAAAATAAAATAGCTAAAATGTATAGTGCATAAATGTAAAATAAATAAAGACCCAAATCTTTCAACACCTACATTTGAGTAATTAAAGGACATGTCAGCTGTTTATTCTCAAGATCTATAATGTACATGGTTAAAGAATATCTCCAAATAGGATTAGCTTTGTAGAATTTTCTTAGTTTGGAAGAACTTTTTATTATAAATCAACTTTTGCCTTTGTTTATGGTTTACAGTTAATCTTTCTGGGGAAGTTTCTTGTCTTTAAAAAAGAAATGCCTTCTCTGTAGAAAACTACCATATCATTTTTATATGTTTATTTTTTTAAATATTCTATTATGATTTCTTCCTTCTCCAGAAAAACTTGTATTCTGTTTTTGCAAGTCTACTGCTCTATTCCTATTCAGGTGTTACAGGGTCTGGATTATTTACACACCAAGTGCCGTATCATCCACACTGACATTAAACCAGAAAACATCTTACTGTCAGTGAATGAGCAGTACATCCGGAGGCTGGCCGCAGAAGCAACAGAATGGCAGCGATCTGGAGCACCTCCACCTTCTGGATCTGCAGGTATATTTGGGGGCGGGGGGGCTTTGCTTTCATTAGAAGTTGGAAGAAGTTCCTGTTTTTATTACCTGACAGTTAAGTAAAACACCACTAATTTATTTAACAATAAAATACAGTTAAGTATGTATGTGTAAGAAGTAGCCCCAGCCTTCAAAAGGCTTATTTTAATTAAGGTTTTTTTTTTTTTTTTTAATGGAATAGAGTTGCCTTACAAAGTTGTGGTAGTTTCAGGTATCCAGCAAAGTGAATCAATTATACATATATATTATATCTATTCCCAGAACGCTTTTTTTTTTTCTTTTCTTTTTAGGGCCACACCCACAGCATATGGAGCTAGGGGTCTAATCGGAGCTACAGCTGCTGGCCTACAGTACAGCCACAGCAACGCCATATCCGAGCTGCATTTGTGACCTACACCACAGCTTACGGCAATACCGAATCCTTACTTAACCCATTGAGCAAGGCCAGGGATCAGACCCGCAACCTCATGGTTCCTAGTCAGATTCGTTTCCACTGTGCCACGATGGGAACTCCGCAGAAGGCTTTTTTATACTCAGTATTGTTCCCAAAGGGGAAGAAGACTGTCTTTAAGTACAGATATGTTGTGTATTATAAAAGCTGATTCATGTTGTTAAAATCTTTTGTGATTTTTCTTTTTTTTCTCTCTTTGTGCTCGTTTTTGATGTATTTACCTCTTACTATGATCACACATGTGCATCTGTGTGAATCAGTGATCCTTGTGCTGGGGCAAGATAACATTGCTATTAAAAGCTTAGGTTTAAGGAGTTCCTGGTGTGGCACAGCTGAAACAAACCTGACTAGTATCCATGAGGATACAGGTTCAATCCTTGGCCTTGCTTAGTGGATCAGCGATCCTGCGTTGCTCTGAGCTGTGGTGTGGGTTATAGACAAGGCTCAGATCCTGCAGTGTTGTGGCTGTGGCGTAGGCTGGAAGCTGTAGCTCCGATTCAACCCCTATTCTGGGAACTTTCATATGCCGTGCGTGAGGCCCTAAAAGTTGGGGGGGAAAAAAAGAAGGCTCAGGTTTAGATACTGTAGTGGACATACTTATTTTGGGTTTTTTTGTTTGGTTTTCTTTTTATGGCCACACCCACAGCAAAAGGAAGTTCCTGGGCTAGAGGTCAAGTCACAGACAACACCAGATCTAAGCCACATCTGCGACCTATGCCACAGGTTGCAGCAGCACCAGATCCTTAACCCCCTGTGCAAGACCTGGGATTGAGCCCAAATCCTTACACTCTGTTGGGTTCTTAACCTGCTGAGCCACAAAGCCAACTCCAGATATTACTTATTTTGACTCCTCACTTCACTGGTTGATTGACCTTGGGCTAGTGACTTGACTTCATTTTTCCTCATGCAGGAGTTATTGGGATTAAAATTCATGTGGGAGTTCCCGTCATGGCGCAGTGGTTAACGAATCCGACTAGGAACCATGAGGTTGCGGGTTCAGTCCCTGCCCTTGCTCAGTGGGTTAACGATCCGGCGTTGCCGTGAGCTGTGGTGTAGGTTGCAGACGTGGCTCGGATCCTGCGTTGCTGTGGCTCTGGCGTAGGCTGGTGGCTACAGCTCCGATTTGACCCCTAGCCTGGGAACCTCCATATGCCGCAGGAGCAGCCCAAGAAATAGCAAAAAAAAAAAAAAAAAAATTCATGTGACAGCAGTTAGTAATGCTACACAGCATGATGTGCTAAGTAAATGGTGGCTACTATTATTATGATGACCTTTTTCCATTTGCAGTTCACACTTTAATTTTAGTAGTTTAATTGTATTGAGGAACTCTTGAACCTCAAGCTTGAAGTATCAATTATCCATAGACTTCCTTTAAAAAGGAAGAATATGGGATTAGCAATGAGATCCTGCTGTGTAGCACTGGAGATTATGTCTGGTCACTTACGATGGAGCATGATAATGTGAGAAAAAAGAATGTATACATGTATGTGTAACTGGGTCACCATGCTCTACAGTAGAAAATTGAAAGAACACTATAAAAAATATAATGGAGAAAAAATAAAAATCGTAGAAATAGAAAAAAAAGGAAGACTATGCCTGAGCGGGGTAAAGAGGCAGTTGTTCAATGGACATAGAGTTTCTTTTTTGCAAAACAAAAGAGTTCTGGAAATGTTACACAACTGTGAAATTAACACTGCTAAACTATATGCTTAAGAATGATTAAGAAGGAAATTTTGATTTTTTTACCACAGTTAAAAAAATTTTTGTTAAGGAAGACCTGAAGATTCTCTCACCTAAGCTAAACTAATATCCATAACATACTGTGTAACAACTCACTGTAGCTATTGATGCCACTCTCTTTTTTTAAAACTGCCAAGTGCCAGGGGAAGAATTAGTCCTGGGTGGGGATGAGGGGGTCATTGCCTATCATTTTCTATTTTAATCAATACGTGGGAATGGGATTTTAGCGGCATTAACAGTGGAAATCAGAAATGTGGCTTGGTTCTTTGCATATATTGATGATATCTGGAAAAGAGTTTAAACTTTGTTGACTTTTTTTGTGCGTTGTTTATTCTTTCTTTTTAAGAAGAATAATGTTCCTTGTACCTAAATTGCTTAAAAATAGTAGCTCTTTCTACAATATAAACTGTATATAAGAAAGACATTCTGGTAGGGTGTCTTAATTTATATTGTCTGCCAAATGCCAAGATTCTTACTTGCTTTTCTTTTCTTTTCAGTGAGTACTGCGCCCCAGCCTAAACCAGTAAGTATGTAGTGTTTCTGTATTTAATTCTAATTTATGGGCAATGGGAAGGTGTTCCTCTTTTAAGGTTCAGTTTGTTTAGAGTTTGGAAACCAAAGAAAAAATATTCCTGCGCTTCTGTAATTTTCCCCAATAAATTCCCATGCATTTTCGACAAGTTTGTATTGGTGAGGCTCCTATAAATTTGAGCATGTTTGAGAGCAGACCAGCCCCACAGACTGCTCAGAGAACCAAGATTTGTTGTTGATTTTGTTTTTATTTGGTTTCATAAGAGTATCTGCATTTTTTTAAGTTAATGAAACTCAAGTGCTGTGTTAGGGAAAGAGTGGGAATTTAATTAGGAAGTAATTAAATGACAGTTGTCTCCAACTAGAGGTAATGGATTAGCCACCTGAAGGCTTTATCTGTTTGTAATCTCCGCCCAGGCTGACAAAATGTCAAAGAATAAGAAGAAGAAATTGAAGAAGAAGCAGAAGCGCCAGGCAGAATTACTAGAGAAGCGAATGCAGGAAATTGAGGAAATGGAGAAAGAGTCGGGCCCTGGGCAAAAAAGACCAAACAAGCAAGAAGAATCAGAGAGTCCTGTTGAAAGACCCTTGAAAGAGAACCCACCTAATAAAATGACCCAAGAAAAACTTGGTATAAATAGAGCATCACAAAAATTACTTTATAGCAAATTTTAACATTAATTTATGATTGTTATATAATATAGTGATTTCATGCATACAAAACATCTCTGGGGGTGTCCTTATGCAGTAAGAATAAAGAACCTGTCATAATTAGGTAGGTAATATTCAAATGTAATTTCTGGCTTTCTCAGGAAATGCGACACAGACTTCATTTAATATTTGGGCAAAGGATAAGAAGATCTCTGTCCTTCCATAAATAGGTTTTAGATGTGCAGTGACATTTTTATGTTACCCTGTATAAGTTCAAGAAAATGTTTTAATCTTGTGGAGAAATGTTTTTGTTCTTTCATTTTTTATGCATACACATACATCCCTTTTGTCTGTTTGTTCCTTAGAAGAGTCAAGTACCATTCACCAGGATCAGACACTTACGGAACGTGGTGTAGAGGGTGGTGCAGCAGAAATTAATTGCAATGGAGTAATTGAAATTGTTA
The DNA here is from genome assembly GCF_016906955.1 of Phacochoerus africanus. Taxonomy (NCBI): domain Eukaryota; kingdom Metazoa; phylum Chordata; class Mammalia; order Artiodactyla; family Suidae; genus Phacochoerus; species Phacochoerus africanus. The sequence goes on along the minus strand of NC_062552.1, from coordinate 32,890,124 downwards.
ATTATACTGAGAACAGTAATAAAGAGACATTGAGACTTAAAGAGGATCTACATAATGCTAATGACTGTGATGTCCAAAATTTGAAGCAGGAACCTAGTTTACTAAATTCCCAAAATGGAGATAGCAGCACATCTCAAGAAACAGACTCTTGTACACCTGTAACCTCTGAGGTGTCAGATACCATGATGTGCCAGTCTTCATCAAATGTAGACCAGTCGTTCAGTGAACAGGACATCAGCCAACTTCAAGAAAGCATTCGGGCCGAGATACCCTGTGAAGATGAGCAAGAGCAAGAACATAATGGACCACTAGACAACAAAGGTACCTATGCAGATGCCCCTCCCCAATATGCCTTCCCTCATAACCTTCTAATAAGTCAACAAAGACAAATGACATATGTTATCACTTACATGTAGAATCTCAGAAATAAACAAATGAATATAGCAGAACAGAACCAGCCTCCCAGGTATAGAGGGCAGATGGGTGGTTACCAGTTGGGGGGTGGGAGAGGAGGAGAAGAGAGGGATAGGGGAGTCAGAGGTACAGACTAACTATACTATGTATGCTACAGGGATGTATTATATACAACACAGGGAAATATAGCTATTATTTTGTAGTGATTTTAATGGACTGTAATCTATAAAATGTTGAGTTGCTGTATTGTATACTTGAAACTAATGCTATGTTGTAAATTATAATTTTTTTTGTCTTTTGTTTTTTTTTGTCTTTTTGTCTTTTTAGGGCCACACCTGTGGCATACAAAGGTTACCAGGCTAGGGGCCGGCCTACGCCACAGCCACAGCAACACCAGATCTGAGCCGCATCTGTGACCTATACCACAGCTCATGGCAACGTCAGATCCTTAACCCACTGAGCGAGGCCAGAGATCAAACCCGAAACTTCATGGTTCCTAGTCAGATTCATTTCCGCTGCGCCATGACAGGAACTCCAATAAACTACAATTTTTTAAAAATCACCACAGGAGGTCCCTAGCAGCCTAGTGGTAAAGGATTTGGTATTGTCACTGCAGTTTCTGGGGTCATTGCTGTGGTGTGAGCACTTATGCCATGGCCACCGCCGAATAAAAAATAAATCACCACATAAATTTATAAAAATAAAAAATCACCACTTAGAAGAAAACTTTGTCCAAGTTACCTAAAAATACCATTGTTTGTCCAAGTTACCTTCAGTGTGTAACTAGCTCTCTGATTTTTATTGGTGTTATAGTGAGTGCACAGCATTTCATGTATTGCTGTGAAGCAGAGGTTTTAATTCTGGAAAACCAAGGTGTAGATTGACTCATCTTTATCTTAGAAATTTTATTGTAGGTTGCCATTTGGGGCCTGGGTGTATTACCTCCCAGAATTTTATTTTATTTTATTTTATTTATTTTTGTCTTTTGAGGGTCACACCCACAGCATATGGAGGTTCCCAGGCTAGGGGTCTAATCAGAGCTGTTGCTGTCACCCTACACCACAGCCACAGCAATGCCAAATCTGAGCCATGTCTGCGACCTACACCACAGCTTTTATTCCAGATCCTTAAGCCATTGAGCGAGGCCAGAGATCAAACCCACAACCTTATGGTTCCTAGTAGGATTCGCTTCTCTGAGTCATGACAGGAACTTTGCTCCCAGAATTTTATTAACCTTTAAGTATTTCTGTGTTCATTGGACTATGTTACTGATGATAACCTGTTGTCTGTAGGAAAATCCACTGCTGGAAATTTTCTTATTAATCCCCTTGAGCCAAAAAACGCAGAAAAGCTCCAAGTGAAGATTGCTGATCTTGGAAATGCCTGTTGGGTGGTAAGTTAAATTTGTCTCAGTGCTATGTTTTGAAGTAACTGAGAATGATAGAGAATTTGGATTTAATTATTCTAAAAGGAGCAAGCATCCTCAGTTCTGTAATCAGATTACCAGCTAATATTTTGTTTACTTTTAACCATATGCATAAGTAGAACTATATTCAGTATCCTGTGATAAACCATAATGGGAAAGAATATGAAAAAGAATATACATATAACTGAATCACTTCGCTATACAGCAGAAATTAACATTGTTAATCAGCTATACTTCAATTTTTTTTAAAGTTGGGGTTTTTTTAAGGGAGGGTATTGACATATAATGTCATGTTAATACTGTTTACCTAGTTAAGAATGTTTTTTGTGCAGTTTTTAATGTCTTTTAAAAATCTGCAGTAGAACGGAGCTCCCACTGTGGCTCAAGAGGATTGGCGGCCCTGGGACATGGGTTCAATCCCTGGCCTGGCACAGTGGGCATTGTCGCCATTGCAGCTTAGGTCACAAGTTTGGCTCAGATCTGGTCCCTGGGCGGGCGTATCCACAGTAGAATGATTTGCACATAAATGACACTCCTCGAAGAGCCATGTGCTTTGTAAAAAGATGTAGGAGACTTTTGAGGCAAAATTCACTTTAATAGATCTTATGTTTACTTTTATACTTCACATTCCCTATTCCACATGAAATCCTATACTTAATGGGTTCATAACTTAAACGGTTCTCACTTTCATATTGATTCTAGACTATTGTGATCACTGGTTTTGTTGTTGTTGTTTTTTTTTTTTTGGTCTTTTTGTAGGGCCCCACCCATGGCATATGATGATTCCCAGGCTAAAGGTCTAATTGGAGTTGTAGCCGCCAGCCTACGCCACAGCCACAGCAACACAAGATCCAAGCCACATCTGTGACCTACACCACAGCTCACAGCAACGCTGGATCCTTAACCCACTGAGCAAGGCCAGGGATGGAACCTGTAACCTCATGGTTCCTAGTCGGATTCATTAACCACTGAGCCATGACGGGAACTCCTATTGTGATCACTTTATAGAAAAGAATGAAGAGCTTATAGGAACGTGGAAAAACTTTTCAAGTAATTGGAACTATTCTGTCGTGCCACCAGATGGTCTGGGTAAAAACACACTGTCCACACACAATGGCCTGGATACTAGTCAGGTTCTTAACGTGCTGAGCCACAAACGGAACTCCAACACCTTCTTTATGTGGTGTCTCTTGCCTCCTTGCTTAGGATCACTAAAGTCTGTCTGACCATATGAATGGAGTACCAGAAAGCTGTTTGGAAACTCTGTGCTTGGGTGGGTCTTGTTGACTGTTATTCACTATAACATGATCGTCTAAGCTGGTTCATTTCATCCTCCGATGTCTGGTCTTTGGATCTTTCCTCTTGGATTGGTCTTTTTTCCCACGGAAGACTGAACAGTCTTTCTCAGATCTTTTACCCAGAGAGCAAATGCCTTGCTACTAGTGTTCTGGGAGCTGAATTAAGCAAGAAAACTGGGGATTCAACATACAGTTGCATATAGTCACTTAATTTCCCTGTTTTCAGGATAGTACTCCCCCCCTTAACCATGCAGGAACATCCTCTGGAAACTGTTTCATCTACTCCATAGAAAACCTCTAAGTGTCTGTCAGGCCAGGGAACGGCTGTTGGACTGTATCTTGCCCTGTGTTCTGGAACTCTCTTTCTCTAAAAGAGGTTTTAAAACAGTTTTCACTTCGTTGGACCCCACCCTCCCGCCTGCTTCCAGAGATACCTGCCACCACCCAGTCCTGAGCCTTGGGAGAAGGAAACCTGTGGTGTGCATCACACTGCTTCTCAGCTTTCACCAGCAGCTTATTAGTCAGCTTTCTTAGAGCCATTAAGACACTTCCAGGTGATCTTTCTCTCTCTGCTTTCCAACTTCTAAATTTTATTATTCTGACTTTGCCATTCTCTTTGACAGGTTATGCTTTAAAAATTAATACTGGGGGAGTTCCCATCAAGGCTCAGTGAAAATGAATCTGACTAGCATCCATGAGGATGCAGGTTCAATCCTCGGCCTAGCTCAGTGGGTTAAGGATTTGGTGTTGCCGTGAGCTGTGGTGTAGGTCGCAGACATGGCTCAGATCTGGCATTGTTGTGACTGTGGTGTAGGCTGGTGGCTACAGCTCCGATTTGACCCCTAGCCTAGGAACCTCCATATGCCGTTGGTGCAGCCCTAAAAAGCAAAAAAAAAAATTAATGCTGGGTTTTCTACTGAAATGAAGTTTCAGGAGTAAGTGGATGTGTACGTATCCAACATACCATCTTTACTTTTGCTGATTCTTGACCTCGTTTATCATTTACATGTCTGTAAGGCAGTAGTGGCACAATGACTAAAAACAACTCCCTTGAACAGCACGTCCATTTTTCTAAATATTCTCACCTGTAGTACATTTCCACTTCAAGCTCATTATCTGAACCCATTGTTTTCCTTCTCTTAAGTCTCTCCATCCCTGTCAGTAGCCTCTATCACACAGTTCCTTTTGACTCTTCCTACTGTCTCCCACTCATAGCCAATGAATTTTTAAATTGTGCTTATTCTTTCTGTGAATATCCTTGGTTTTAACTTTTCGCTCTCCTATTTCCACAGCCATTGTTCATGTGCACATTACTAAGCCTAAATCTGGCCAGACACCGGAAGATGTTCTCAGATGTCCTGTTGTCTCCTACATGCTCTCCTGTTCACGAACATGCAGTGTTGCTCTCTTGTGTGTCGCATAAATCTAAACTCTTCCACCTAGCAGTTGGCTTTAGCAGATGTCATTCTGTACCTTTATATATGATGTTCCCTCTACCTGGAATCCTTTTTGCTCTTTTGGTCAAACTTAGTCCAGTTCCCTTTGAAGCTCTGGTCAATGCTGTTTCCTACCTGAAGCTTTCTCTGCCTAATTTCCCCTCTTCACAAGTGCTGTTCCTTGTTTTTGAATTTTCATGGGATTAGAAAACTGTCTTTCATGCTTGTACGTGTTATATTGAGTTTTGTTTCCTGTGTTTGATTCATTTGAAGCTTCCTTTTTCTATATAATTTTTTATTGTAGAAAATTTCAAACCTATACAAAAGTAGAGAGAATAGAATGATCATCCATACCATTATACTACTGTCACCCAGCAATTATCAACCCATTTCCTGTCTATTTTCATGTATATCTCCGCCCTGCCACCCACTGCAGATTATTTTGAAGTATATCCCAGGCATCTTATTTTCATATGTAAACATGGCTTTCTAAAAAAATGATCCTTTTAGGTAACCATTGTTATACCTAAAAAGGTTGACAGTTCGCTAATATCAAATACTCAGTCACCTTTGCCAATTGTCTCATAAACATTCTTCTGATTTTATTTTAGACAAAATCTAAATAAAATCATGGATTTTCATGAATGCAAAATTGGGTACTGTCTCTCTTAAATTGCTTTTATATAGAGGTTTTCCCTTTTCCCCCCATACAGTTTAGGTGTTTTAAAGAAAAAACAAAACTGGTTGCTTAGGAGTTCCCCTGTGGCTCAGTGGGTTAAGGATCTGGCATTGTCACTGCAGCAGCTTGGGTCACTCCTGTAGTGCAGGTTCAGTCCCTGCCTCCGGAATTTCCACATGCTGCAGGCACAGCCAAAAAACCAACTCTAGTTGTTTTGCTGATTGTACTCCCATGGTGCCTAACATGGCTCTGTTTCCCCAAGGTTCACATTTGATATTTTTGGAGGGATGAGGGAAGCAGAGGAGAAGGAGGGCAAGACGTCTCTATCGGTGTTTATAAAACTTAAAACTTAAAACCTACATCTTTTATTTTCTCGTAATGAGCACACAGCAAGGAAAAGTTTGAATTGACCCTAAATTGATGTTATTTATTTGTTGAAATCCAGGTTATTAATTTTAGGCAAATGAAAAATTTAGTTTTTGTTTGGGATGATAGTTTTCCATTTCTTAAAAATCAATTTGGGGAGTTCCCATCATGGCTCAGTGGGTTAAGGATCCAGTGTTGTCATGAGCTATGGTATAGGTTGCAGATGTGGCTCGGCTTTGGTGTTGCTGTGGCTCTGGCGTAGGCCAGTGGCTATAGTTCTGATTGGATCCCTAGCCTGGGAACCTCCATGTGCTGCAGGTGCAGCCCTAAAAGACAAAACAAAAAACAAAAACGAAAAAGCAAATTTGGAATTCTCCTGTGGTGCAGCAGGTTAAGGTTCCAGTGTTGCCACTGAAGCAGCTTTGGTCTTTGTGTGGCATAGGTTCGATCCCTCCTGGCCTGGAAACTTTCACATGCCTTGGGAGCAGCCAAAAAAAGGGCAATTGTTGTTCCCTAATCTGTGTTTCTGTATTAACTTAAAACTTATATGTTGGCAGAAATAATTTGGAATAAATGGTGTATAAAGAAAAGTACTCTTTGGAGCTAATAGCATCAAAATGATACTTAAGAAATTAGTTAAATGAAAACTTTTGTTTGGAGAAAACTTGGATGAATTTATTTTAATCTCCATTATTAAGTAGTCATGACCTATTACTTTTTAGAATAAATGAATCTTAAAATACTGTTACTTTCTTCATTTACTCAGCACAAACATTTCACTGAAGATATTCAAACAAGGCAGTATCGCTCCTTGGAAGTACTGATAGGATCTGGTTATAATACCCCTGCTGACATTTGGAGCACAGCATGCATGGTAATGTTTTTCCTGTTGACTTTAATTATTATATGGTAGTTACTTACCTTGCCCCGTTTGCTAATTTCAGTAGACCAGCAAATTAAGAGAAAAGGAATATTTTTGTGACTAATCACTGCTACTCTGAATCCTGTGTCTGGACAGGTCTGAATTCAAAAGCTTAGTTATAAACATCTGGTATTCCATTTGGTTCCTGCCAAATTCCTGTTAGGTGAAGGAACCAAATGTTTCTTAACTACAGATGGGGGTGGGGGTTGTAAAAAAACAACTGCTCAAAGGTGATGTTGCTTTTAATTAGGAGGTTGCAGGTGCCCTTGCCCTTTTAGATCTGAATTATTTTCAGATTAGGGAAAACCCTGGAAACTGCTTCATTCTGTACAGTTCAGCAGTTCCCCAGACATCTTTGCTCCTCACAAGATGTGAAGCTCAGTCATCCATGGATTCCTAAGTTGCTGCTTTGTCCTTGGCAAGCAAGTACTCAAGTGGTCAGGCTTAGCTGATATTAAATAACTTCCCACAAATACCCTCGTGTTGGAACATATTATTATTGTTTTCTGAATGAGTACTTACAGTGCACTTCTGATGCTAAATAACTACACAGAGTTATCATAGACTTCACAGATTAAAGGCATAGTTTCCCACAAGACTACCCTTTCTTCAGACACCAGCTGCAACTCTGGGGTCCATAGGCCACCTGCACTTCTGATCAACTGAGTTGGGGATTTCCACTATTGTTTCAGAGTCAGTAGTTTATTAGAATGACTCACAGCACTCAGGAAAGTGCTGAAATATTACAGTTTTGTTACAAAGGATCCAAATCAGGACCAACCAAACCGAGACATGCATGCAGCAAGGCCTGAGGGGGACCAGGGGTGAAGCTTCTGTGTCCTCAGGATCACATCATTTTCCTGGCACATCATTATTTATCACCAACCAGGGGAGTTCACCTAAGCTTTAAGTGCCCAGAGTTTTTAATTGAGATTTCATTACTTAGGCATGATTTATGAATCATCAGTCATGTGGCTGAGCTCAGTCTCCAGCCTCCTTCCCTTCCCAGGAGTTTGGGAGGTCAGGCTGACAACACTGAGCTCAAAGCCTCAACCCTCTAATTGTATGGTTTGTCTTTTCCAACTTGGGGACATGTCCCACCCCACCCCCCTCAAAATTTTCTGGGGGCCTAGCATGAATAACAAAAGGTGCTTTTATCACTTAGGAATTCCAAGAGTTTAGAGGGTCCCCCCTCACCCAGGAAATAGAAACAAGATCAAACAAATTCTTTAGTATTCAATAGTACTTAGTAAATATTTGTGGACCGTCAAATGAGTGAACTAAACCAGAAACATATTAAACTATCATCTCAATTAACATTTAGTATTTACAGTCAACTTTGGAGAAAAACTTGAAGGAGAAAGGACAGACTAGAATCCCCAACCTGTTGGGGATCATAGATTTCTTGACACTCACATTCCTGGAAAAACTTTGTCTTCCAAAGGTAATAAACTTAAAACCATGTAGTTAATATGGCATGACCTTATAAATCATTTTGTTACAGCACATCATTCATTGGTCTTTTAAGGTGGAGAGCTATCCTAAATGAATATGGTTTGATACCATATGCATAAGATGAAAGAAAATTGGGATAAAATCATTCTTCTTTCTTGCCATACTTTAAAGCTTTGTGATGAGGAATTGATTTGAATTGATTTGGTAGAGAAAATAACTGATAGAGATGCCACCAACTATAAAATACAGCTAGTTTGTAGGTGGCATCTGATTTCTTAGGATGTGGTTCTCAGTAGTGGGTTAATTGAGGGCAGTAGGTCCTGCTTGCTATTTAACATAGTGTTTACAATGTTATGCTTAAGAAGTAAGGCCAAAAGATGAAAGGTGGGGGAATTAACCTAGCCCCTTGTTTGGACCAGCTCATGTGCAGGAATTTTCTTGACCAAGAGAGGGAAAACACTTACCTGACTTGAGACAGTACCACAAAAACTTGAACCCCATTTTCCCCCCAAATTTCTCTCATTTTGCTAATAGAAATATTGCTTAAAATGTTGCCATACTCAGAGTAAAAGTAAATTTTGGAATATCAAAAGTTTCTAAAGAGATGGATTATCCTTCATCCAGTGCAATTAATTGATGGAAAGATTGAAACCCTTTCTGAAAAGTAAAAAGGCAAGTCATGGAGTTCCCTTCATGGCGCAGCAGAAATGAATCTGACTAGGAACCATGAGGTTGCGGGTTCGATCTCTGGTCTCACTCAGTAGCTTAAGGAACTGGCGTTGCTGTGAGCTGTGGTATAGGTTGCAGAGGTGGCTTAGGTCTGGCATTGCTAAGGCTCTGGTGTTGGCTGGCAGCCACAGCTCTGATTGGACCCCTAGCCTGGGAACCTCCATATGCCACAGGTGCGGCCCTAAAAAAGAAGAAAAAACAAACAAAAAAAAAGGCAAGTCGTGAGATGGCCTACCACATTATTGATTGAAACTACAAAGTTATAAAGGCGGTATAAGAAGGGAATGTTCTGAGAAGAATATTAAGAATTAATAAAGAGTATATGTTTTCCAATTCTTCAAATGTTCTGTGGATTTTGACAAATGTGTTAAGACATGTAGCTGCCATTGTACTGTCATATAGCATGGTTTCACTGTAGTCCTCTGTGCTCTGCCTCTTCATCCATCCCCCCAACCCCTGGCCACCACTGATCTTTTTATTGTCTCCATAGTTTTGACTTTTCCAGAACGTCATATAGTTGGAATCGTACTGTATGATTCAGGTTAGCTTTTTTCACTTTGTAATACTCATTTAAGGATCTTTCATGTCTTTTCATGACTTCATAGCTCATTCCTTTTTAGCACTGAATAACATTCCATTATCCGGATGTACCAGCACAGTGGATCTAATAACTAACAGATTTGGCCTGTGTCTGTTAGCGTGACCCTGGCTAACATCAGTGAGACAAGCAGGGGAGTGGGCATCAGGAGCCCTGGATTCTAGGGTGGGTTTTGCCTTTCCTTTAGGTCAGTTTTCTCATCCTAGGCATTTTGTAACCTAGAGTTGCTGCTACTATTTTTCAGTTCTGATGTTGTGATCATTTGATTTGGTTTGGGTTTTTGGTTTTTGTTTTTTGTTGTTGTTTGTTTTTTTCCGTTACTTTATTTATAAAATTGTAACTACTAGCAAGTGCCTTGTGTTCCACAAATAAAGTTCTCTTGGAAAACTATAGGTTACTAGTTGTAAATATTTAGGTGGAAAATTTTAGAATATTTTAAAATTTTAGAAAATTTTGTATATCTTTTTAAACTTTAATATCTTCACTGAATCTCCACTATGATACTGAAAAATTAAAGTACTGGTTTCAGATTTGATGAATGAGATCACAGATTATTTCTGTTCTGCTTTGGGACCTTAAACCTCAGGACAATTAGAGGGTAAAACAGGTATCTGCTCTATCGGTGTGGTTCAGTTTCATGATGAACTGCTGGCCTGTAAAACAGGCAATCCTGAAACTTCCCTTCTCTGGCCTTGCTCTGGATGGTAGTATAGCCCACGTGATACATTTTTGAGAAAGATTGTTCTGTTGTAACATTGACAAGCCACCAAGACCTAGACCTGGGTCTAAATTGAGAATGTACCCCAACTCAGTCCAACCCAGAGTTACTCAGATTGTCTGGGCTACTTGGTACCATTGCATTAACCAAAATTGACCCATGGCTAGTATATCAATGAGGTTCTTTTTAAAACTGCTGTTAAATTACTTCCTCTATTTTTAATCAGTGAAAAATTAATGTAGCCCCACAAATCAAATGCTGTGCTATACTGATTGACATTTATTGGTAAGGAAATCCCTTTTTCAGACTCTCTGAAACACTATTTACAAGAGGTTTTCTTGTTTTAGGAGATTCAGGCCTTTCTTTCCTGGTTGCTGAATACAAACCTGCTGTCAATATGACTAGTTCCTGTCTCCATGTACAGTTAACCTTTTTCTATTTTCTGTAGACCTAGAAATTGGAGACTCTCTATCTAGGACAGTGTAGCAAAAATTTTTTAATGTACTTTTTGACAAACACTGAAGAGTCATAGGTAGAAAATGTCAATTTTTTTGGTTTTTATTATGAGTACAAAATCTAACTGTGAAATTATAAGAATATAAGACCTACTTATTTTATGGATAATTTAGAATCACCTGAGATATGTCCCTCTCTGAGCAGAAAGAGAAACTCAAGCAGAATCGCTCATCAAGAGATTAGGGTGTAGGGAGCTTTGAATAATCCGCATATTGATATTAACTGAGTTTTTGAAATTTTCCTAATTCCATTTTATTGCAGTACTGGTATGGAAGAAAAGCTCTTTAGGAGTAATCTTAGATGATTTTTTATGTGATTATTTGCGGGTTTTTCCAAGAGGAAAAAATTAGTTAATATTGAACCAAATAGCTTTAAACTTCCCAAAGGCCTTTTTTTAACACTATCATAAACTTTCTTCTTTTTCTTAGGCCTTTGAACTGGCCACAGGCGACTATTTATTTGAACCTCATTCAGGGGAAGAGTACACTCGAGATGAAGGTAAGTCCCCTTAACCAAATAGGTCTGTTCATGGTGTTTTATATTAAGTATTAGGTAGACTAGATATTTTATAGTAGATATTAAAGAATTCTATATGAAGATTAGAGAAAAGACCACAGTTGATCAAACTTGAACTTGTATTTGCTAGATTTCTTCTAAAATGTCTAGTTAGCGTCCTTCCTCTGTAAATCAGTGATAGATTTTTTTGCTTAGTTTGGATCCACCTGTTGATTAGCTTGTTGCTCAGTTATACTTCCAACTTTATTTGGAAGTCAGTAATTTTAACATGCACACACACTACTTGAATGCAGAGACTATATATCCTATTTGTCTACGTAAATTCTACAATATTTAGCATTCTTTTTTTCTCCTTTTGAAAATTAAAGCCATGTTTTTTTTCTTTTTAAATAGTACTAACACTTAGAATTCCATTTTATTTTATTTATTTTTTTGTCTTTTTTTGCTATTTCCAGGGCCACTCCTGCGGCATATGGAGGTTCCCAGGCTAGGGGTCCAATCGGAGCTGTAGCCGCTGGCCTACACCACAACTCATGGCAGCGCCAGATCCTTAACCCACTGAGCAAGGCCAGGGATCAAACCCGAAACCTCATGGTTCCTAGTAGGATTTGTTAACCACTGCACCACAATGGGAACTCCCTTAGAATTCCATTTTAAAACAAAAAATTTTTTTTTCTTTTTTCGCCACCCAATGGCATATGGAGATCCTGGGCCAGGAATCAGATCCAAGCCACAGTTGTGACCTATGCTGTAGCTGCAGCAACGCTGGATCCTTAACCCACTATGCCAGGCCGGGGGTTGAATCTGCATCCCAGGGCTCCACTAATTCCATTGCACTACAGCGGGAACTCCATAAAACAAAATATTACTCATTTACATTTTGCAATAGCCAGTGGGAAAAACCCAATCTGTCAGTTACTGTATCTGAGAGATTGTGAAAGCAGACAACTAAATGTGTAATGAGGGAATTCCCTTGTGGTACAGCAGGTTAAGGATCTGGCGTTGTCACTGCAGTGGCTCGGGTCACTGCTGTGATGTGAGTTCAATCCCTAGCCTGGAAACCACCAGCACAGCCAAAAAAAAGTGTGCGCATCTGTGAGATGATGAGCTTTGGGGGGTTTTTTGTTGTTGTTTTTTGTTTTTAATCATGGTGGCATCCAAGTAACTTAGAAGAGATAATAATGTGAATGAAAAAAAATTATTAAAGAAACATTTTGCCTTCTTTTTTATGCAGTTTCAGTGCTATTTTCAGGATTAATGGGAATTACTTTAAGAGCACTAGCAATGGAGTTCTCGTCGTGGCTCAGTGGTTAACAAATCTGACTAGGAACCATGAGGTTACGGGTTTGATCCCTGGCCTTGCTCAGTGGGTTGAGGATCTGGCACTGCCATGAGCTGTGGTGTAGGTTGCAGATGTGGCTGGCATCCCGTGTTGCTATGACTGTGGTGTAAGCCGGCGGCTACAGCTCCCATTCGACCCCTAGCCTGGGAACCTCCATATGCCGCAGGAGCAGCCCTAGAAAAGACAAAAAAAAAAAAAGAGCACTAACAATGTACTCTCCCAATGTGAAAAATATGTCTTTTACTCTCTGTACTTTACTTGATTCTTTGGGATATCAGGTTTTGTGCTCCATAGAACCAACAATGCTGTTTCTCAAACTGGTCCCCTGGGATGTTAATAGGCAATGTTAGTAAGGCCTGCTGATATTCCTGATAATAGTAGTGTTTGGAAAATGTTCTGATAACTAAGTCCTGTAGCCAAATGCCTGTTTTAGTAGGTATGGTTTGGATGTTTTTCTGTACTTAAGCCTCTTTCAAGAACATACTATAATTGAATTGCCACCTGTCACCTGTCACCCTGTTTTCCCTGCTATATGCTTGGCTTTTTCCTGTATTACAAATTTGGGCCTACAGACTTAAATATTGTTTTAGAAAATGCCCTACTATATCTGTTTGCAAGGGTGATTAATTTTTTTCTCTTCTTTTCCCAAGACTCTATGAATAGTGTGTTGTACAGGACTCAGTGGCTAGAATTATATTGTGTAGGATCTTATGCTACCAAACCTGAAAATTGCAGTGTATATTAAAAGTCCCAAGTAAGGGACAAGGGAGAACCATCTACCCTAGATATTTAGATCCTAATGTATTCCCTCCTGTGCCAGTCAGTACTAGTACTCTTTAGATAAAACCTCAGACTACTATTATTTCACTCATAAGTGCAGGAAAAAACAAACCCTTATCCCCTGGCTTGTGTATGCATAGTGTGTTACAAGTCATGGTAGGACTGGGGCCCAAGTAGCAGGTCCTCTGTTATTACTGACATTCCACAGCCCTGAAGCTTGGAATAATACTTGATAATTTTACTTGGCAGACATATTAATCCTGTTATTAATTGATAAGTCATAGATAGTTTGTTGGAATTAAATGTAATATAATCATTTTAAGGGGAAAATAATTCCTTGGTAGAGGAAAAATATTAAAAGAACCAGTACCTCACTTGGAAGTTTACAGTAAGACAAATTATGGTTTCATTTATAATTAATTTATCAAAGATATTTATTTGCAAGTTCTGTCTAGAATTGGCATAAATATCTTGGCAACCAGACTTGTTATCAAACCATAAATTCAATCAAAACTCCCAAAGGTTATACTGAATTCGTGAATATAAATCCCTCTTAAAATGATACCACTGGGGAGAGTTCCCGTCGTGGCACAGTGGTTAACAAATCCAACTGGGAACCATGAGGTTGCGGGTTCGATCCCTGGCCTTGCTCAGTGGGTTGAGGATCTGGCGTTGCCATGAGCTGTGGTGTGGGTTGCAAACGCAGCTCAGATCCCGCGTTGCTCTGGCTGTGGTATAGGCCATCGGCAACAGCTCCAATTCGACCCCTAGCCTGGGAACCTCCATATGCCTCGGGAGCAGCTCTAGAAAAGGCAAAAAGACAAAATAAAATAAAATAAAATAAAATGATACCACTGGGGAGTTCCCATCGTGGCGCAGCAGAAACGAATCCGACTGGGAACCATGAGGTTGCGGGTTCGATCCCTGGCCTCACTCAGTGGGTTAAGGATCCGGCGTTGCCATGAGCTGTGATATAGGTCACAGACGCAGCTTGGATCTGGCATGGCTGTAACTCTGGTGTAGGCTGGTGGCTACAGCTCTGATTAGACCCCTAACCTGGGACCCTCTATATACCACGGGTACAGCCCTAAAATGACAAAAGAAAAAAATATTTGGGCTGATTTTTAGTTTAAGTTGTGGTTTATTAAATTAAAAATAAACACTCTGGGAGTTGTAGCCTGGAAACCTCCATATACTGCAGGTATGGCCCTAAAAAGACGAAATAAACACTCTGGACTAGATATAATAAGACAGAGGTTTTCAGAGTTCCTTGGTGGCTCAACAGGTGAAGGATCCAGCGTGGTCGTTGCTGTGGCTCTGGTTACCTCTGTGGCACAGGTTCAATCCCTAGCCAGGGAACCTTCTGCATGTCTCTGATGCAACCAAAAATATATAAATGGATATATATGGATTTTATATATATATATATGTATATATAAACAAATGGATTATATATATGGATTTTCATTTGAGTTCTAGTTCTTATTAGCTCTATAATTTCAAGTAGCCCACTCTCTAAGGTTCCATTTTCTCACCTTTAAAATAGGGTATAGGGAGTTCCTGTCGCGGCACAGCAGAAACGAATCCGACTAGGAACCATGAGGTTTCGGGTTCGATCCATCCCTGGCCTCACTTAGTGGGTTAAAGATCCGGCATTGCCGTGAGCTATGGTGTAGGCCGGTAGCTGTAGCTCCCATTAAACCCCTGGGAACCTCCATAGGCCATGGGTGCAGCCCTCAAAAGACAAAAGACAAAAAATAAATAAGTAAAATGGAGTATAAATCTTTGGCCTGTTTTACAGGATGATTGTGAAAACTTGATGGTTTGTGAATGTTTTAATTGTTGTGAACATTCTTTTTTTTTTTCTTTTTTTTCTTTTTTTTTTAAAGGACCGTACACTCAGCATATGAAAGTTCCCAGACTAGGGGTCAAATCAGAGCTGTAGCTGCCAGCCTACCCCCCAGCCACAGCAACACCAGATCCAAGCTGCATCTGCAACCTATGCTGCAGCTCACAGCAATGCAGCTGATCCTTAACGCACTGAGCAAGGCCGGGGATTGAACCCAAGTCCTCGTGGATACTAGTCAGATTTGTTACCCCTGAGCTACAATGGGAACTCCTGTCATGAACATTCTTAAATAAAGTGATGTTATTACTGCCTGAGGCCCAGAGCAGTATTATAAATAAATAACTGTCCTAGAATGTCTAAAACATATTGGTAGTTTTTCACCTTACCTGAAAAACTCACCTGAACCTAGATATGTAGACAAATAGAAGTAAAATGTAGGTGAGCCTCTGAACTCCAGAATGGGACTTGCCAACTGTTATCATGCAACCAACCACCTGAAATGATTCTTGGCCTTCTCAGTCATGCCTTGAGTATCCCTGGTTTTATTTGTAGTTACTTCTAAATAGCTAGTCCTTGAAAAAGCTTTTCAAGAAAAGCCTCTCTTACAGCTTGTCCTTGATCCTGTTCTTCTTCCCCTTCTATTTTAGACCACATTGCGCATATTATAGAGCTGATAGGCAGAATTCCAAGACGCTTTGCCCTCAGTGGGAAATATTCACAGGACTTCTTCAATCGCAGAGGTAGTATTGTTAACATGAGTTTTCATCTAGACCCCAGGGACGCAACTTCAGGAAGCAGAGCATTCACACCAAGATTGTTTTCAGTTATCACTCAAGTCCCACTGGAGTGGGCACCTGATTTTTAATTGTTTTCAGGATTCTCCATTAAATGGATAGAGTCCTCTTCTTCCCATTTAGGACAGAAAGCAAGCTGAAATGCTTTACAAAGAGGTGTGCATGCTACTCTTTCTGCCAATGTCTAGAACCGCATTTGTTACTCCTGTTATGTATGTCTTCTTTTTCCCCCCTCTTGAAATGTTTGAAACATACAGATCACATTGCATTGATCATAGAACTTCTGGGGAAGGTGCCTCGCAAGCTCATTGTGGCAGGAAAATATTCCAAGGAATTTTTCACCAAAAAAGGTAAAATTAATGTGTTTGTTCCCAGTCATTAAGGGGACAAAAGTGTTTCACAATGAAGAGGTAAGTACAGCTGAGTACATGTTTCCAGCACCTACAGAGGGTTGGTCCTACCTTGAATGCTAAGCAGTCATTTAGCAGAGAAGTGAAATCATGTGATTAAGAGCAGAGACTGGAGCCAGACTAAGTTCAAATCCTAACTTCTCCACTACTTTTGTGGCCTTTGACACAACCATTTCTAAATGAGGATTACTTCTTTTTTTTTTTTTTTTGCCATTTCTTGGGCCGCTCCTGCGGCATATGGAGTTTCCCAGGCTAGGGGTCGAATGGGAGCTGTAGCCGCCAGCCTACGCCACAGCCACAGCAACGTGAGATCCGAGCCACGTCTGCAACCTACACCACAGCTCACAGCAACACCGGATCCTTTAACCCACTGAGCAAGGCCAGGGACCGAACCAGCAACCTCATCGTTCCCAGTCGGATTCGTTAACCACTGAGCCACGACGGGAACTCCGGATTACTTCATTTTAAATTAGTTACTGTGTGTATAGTAGCTAGTACATAGTTGGTTGATTACTCCTACTGAAGCACTTCTGAAAAACAGATTTTACTGAGGCAGTTCTGTCAAAGGGCATCTGGTCTTTTTTCCTTTTTCGTCACAACCTCTACACTAGTGCTGAGAAAAGTCATTTTAGACAACACTTGACAGCAAGCAGAAACATTTCTTAATGTTTCTTTTTGAGGCAGGAAGATGGTGAAGTGCTTGATAAGAGTTCTTCCTTGTGTACAAAGTCAAATTAATAGCAGGCACGTACAAAGTAGATAATTAAACAGGCACTCACTGCCCATAGAAGAGACTTCAAATAAGTGTCATGTAAGAAGAAATTTTAAAGCGGCATTTACTTTACCACTGATAATTGACTATCTTTTTTTTTCAAAACTGTCACTTCAAGGAGGCAAAAATTAGGTTGATGTTCCAGAATAGTACAATGTATGATGCAGCTGTATCTGAAAATTTGTTTTTTTATTTTCTTGCTTTTATACATGTGTGTTACGGTTTTAGCCCGTTATTTTTAAATCACTACCTTATTTTGAAGTAACATTTACTAGACTATTGAGCCAAAAAAAGAGGACAATCAAATTATTCTTGGTGAGACCATGCTGAGTATATAGGCATTTAATACTCATTTTAATAATACCTAGTTCATTAAAAGCCCTTCCCAGTTTGATTGGGACAGAAAATTCTGGATGGTGGAGTAAAAAATTACTTAAATTTTTAGGTCCTCATAAATAATGCAGACAGTTCTTTCTAAGGAGTGCATTAAAGAGAGGTACTTTTTGAATGGAGAAGCATTAGATTCTGATGGTAAAATTTGATTCTTTATAGACTGATTTCCTGGATTAGTTCCCGGATTTCCACAAAAGGATCTTGTCATTTGTCAGTGTTGGTCAGTTTCTTTTGTACTGTCTTTACCGTAGGTGACCTGAAACATATCACGAAGCTGAAACCTTGGGGCCTTTTTGAGGTTCTAGTGGAGAAGTATGAGTGGTCTCAGGAAGAGGCAGCTGGTTTCACAGATTTCTTATTACCCATGTTGGAGCTGATCCCCGAGAAGAGAGCCACTGCCGCCGACTGTCTCCGGCACCCTTGGCTCAACTCGTAAGCCCCAGCCCAGCACTGCAGCAGAGACCACATGCTGGCCCTCCGACCCCTCCCTTTCAAGCATTTCCCTCTTCTATTTCAGGATGAAGCTCTTCTTTCAAGGGTTTCTAGGGTTTGTTTTGTTTTTTTGTTTTTTAATCCAACATGTTCATTTGGGTTTGCTTACTTGACCCTGTGGAGATCCCACCACGGCTTTTGGGCATCCAAGGTGAATTTGGCCTTGATTGGGCTCTGCCAAAGACTTAACGGACTAAAACGTGAAACAGCCTCTTGCCCTGTACCTTTTTCTTTCCATTAGGACATCGTTTAAATTATAAGCATCCTTTTCAAAAGAGCTTTGAAGATGTATGAGCTCATCCTTTTATTCACTGACTCTAAGAGTCAAATTTTCTAGTGCATATCCTATTGCCAGCATAAGGATGAGAAGGGGAAAGGATGTTCCTTCTGTGTACAGCAGAGACATTAAACTTGCTGTATCCAGGCTGCATCATCTTCCTGGATTGTTTCTGTTGTTCTCTTCACATTTTTTTTCCCTGTGTTTTTTAAGCTACTGTCTTTTTAAATGAGCTGTATAAACACCAAATTTGGGTACTATTTTATCACTGTTTAAAGCACTGTCAAATTCCTTTCATCCTTTAATAACTCTGGAGTCCTCAAATCTTCAATCTGATTTTTGATGGAAACAAAAATAGAACCATTGGGTAGTAATTTCTTACTGCATATATTCTGCAAACTGTCCTTTCCTGCGTATCTTCTGTACCCTAACAGCAGAGTTACGTTGATTGGCTGTTTGGTTTATTTGTTTTTTTTTAATCTTTGGCTGGCACTTTACTCATTGCACTTGAGTTTATTGCCTCATAACTAAAGAATTCGGAATGACTCTAGAAGGGAGATCTGGGTTGCAGAAATTTCCCATCTGAGAAGAAACTGTCCTAGAGTTTTTGATTCTTTTATATTATAAACAGTCTCCAACTTTTATTTATAGCTTTTAGCAGTTTTCCCCTGTGGCTTTGCCTTTCTTATTTTCTCAGAGGCTTCAGGTCTTAAATGAAATCCCAGGATACAAGAACCAAGGGGAGGGGGTGGGATGGCACTTTTTTCATTGTTTATTTTGAGGGTTGGTGGGTGTTTGTCTTTGATTGGTTTAAGATTAGCCATTCTCTGCTGCTATTTCCTTGTATAATGTAAGTTTTTAACTGCAATTTTGAGATGACTGAAATGTACTTGAGGCTTTTTTTTTTTTTTCTTTTTTTTAAATGAGAAAAGGTTTTGTGAATTTTACTTTAGGATGACCCTAGACATTACATATTCCTCGGGTCATATTGAAAAGCAAAAGAGGGGCAGGATTGGGGTCACAGCTACCTGTTCAGCATGGACCAAGTGGGCCTTGGGGATCACAGCATTCTCCAGGAGCGGCTACAGGACTCTGATTTACAGAAAGCCAAGGAGGTGCAACTCGAGGCTCTACTAGCAAAGCACCGATGAGACTTGGGCAGCCAGCTTTCTGTATAGGAGATTGGGATCTAGGTTCTGTCATTTGTCAACCAACAATGACGATTATGCAACTCATAAACACATTACCCTGAATAACTGGCCAGCCGTTCGAATCCTTGATGGGTAGTCCTGAAATCAGACACGTTCCTGTAGAAGGAATTTTAAGTGAGGCTGTCTATCTATCTATGCACCTCTCAAGAATAAAGAGAATAGATTATATCAAACAACGGCAGGGAAAATCAAAATCCTTCAGCAATTCTCAGCCACTTTGGGTTTTCAGCAGTAAGATACATCTAAAGCAATATCAGACTAGAACTGAATTCTTTTCTATGCTGTAAAATCAAAATTGTGGAATTACAGGAATTCTGGTGATGATATTAAGGTGAAATAACCAAAACACACAAAAATAGAAGGCCCTATTTTAACAGCTGATATGAAAAGAAATTGTAATAAGAGAGATCCTGTAACTTCACTTTGGAAATGTTTTCCCACCAAATAAGGGCTTTTCCCTCCTATTACTTAAGGAGCCAGATGAATTAAAAGCCGTAGAAAGAGGCAGCTGTAGAATTTGATCTTCTAAGTACCCCATGTACCTTTACTGAACTTAATCATAATGTTGTCAGATTGCCACGATCTCACTGAAGAATTTCTATTTGCTGTCAGTAAAAAATAAAACCCTGGATACATTTTTATTCTTTCTACTGAGTGCATTGTCTTGTTTTCTTTGTAAATGCAGTACAATAAACAAATTATTTAATAACCTACATGTTTCCAGAAGGCTTCTGTTCATTTTTGGCCAAAGTTGATCTAATCTAGCTTCAGAATGGAGGTAAGTATGGGTTGAGTTGCTTTTTGAACTTAAATATGCCATGAAACTGTGTAACACATGCTGTTTTGTGGGGTTGGTAGCTTTACTTCTGACTTTAAGTTGGGGGCAGGGTGGGATTAAAGTACATTTTGCACAGTTCCTGTCGTGGCGCAGTGGTTAACGAATCCGACTAGGAACCACTAGGTTGCGGGTTCGGTCCCTGCCCTTGCTCAGTGGGTTAACGATCCGGCGTTACCGAGAGCTGTGGTGTAGGTTGCAGATGCGACTCGGATGCCTTGTTGCTGTGGCTCTGGCGTAGGCCGGTGGCTACAGCTCTGATTCAACCCCTAGCCTGGGAACCTCCATATGCCGCGGGAGCGGCCCAAGAAATAGCAACAACAAAAGACAAAAAAATAAAATAAAATAAAAATAAAGTACATTTTGCAAAGTCTAAAATTGTTATTCCCTACATCCGGTACCATTTTCCCTGAATATTTGTGGGAGTTTTTCTCCCCACAGATCACAAAGTGCAAAACATCAAAGATTTGTGAACTCTAAGGCCTTAGCATGATGAAATGGGCCTTTGTAGTGTCATTCATTTTATTCCTAATAGCCAGTTTTATTGCCAAAAAGAGTATCTTGTTTTAATTTGCATATTGGATAAGTAGTAAAGTCAGAAGCTTGTTTCATGGGTTTTTCTGGCTATGTGTATGTTTTGACTATTTGTCTACATTACTCAGCTTTTTTTTGGCATGTTTCCCTTTGTGATGATTCAGTCAGGTTGTGTTATGTATTTAAAGTGTTTTTGTCATTTTTCCATCACATAGTTTTCCAGTTTTTAATTTACCTTTTATTTTTTATTTGTGGTATTTTTAATGTTACTCATAGAAAGTCCTTCCCTACCCCATAATTACATAAACTGTTTTAGTTATTTCAATTGAGCCATGCTTAAAATGGAGGTAGTGAGTTCCTGCTGTGGTGCAGGGGTTTAAGGATCTGGCATTGCTATAGCTGTGTAGGTCGCAGCTGCAGCTCAGATTCTCCCCTTGACGTGGGAACCTTCCTATGCTTCCAAGTGCAGCCAAAAACAAAACAAAACAAAAAAACATAGGTAATGTGTTCATATTGTAGTGTAGACCAGAATGTAACCTGTTTAAAAAACAGCCAAAAAAAGTTGAATTGGAGGGATTTCCCCTTGTGGCTCATCAGAAAGGAATCCAGCTAGTATCTGTGAGGACGCAGGTTCAACCCCTGGCCTTGCTCAGTGGGTTAATGATCCGGCATTGCTGTGAGCTGTATAGGTCTCAGGCGCAACTCAGATCTGGCGTTGCTGTGGCTGTGGTGTAGGCGCTAAAAAAAGAAAAAACAGTCATCAAACGAGTGTGTTCACCAGATTGATGAGTCTAGGCAGAAGCCTTGTGTTAAAGTATAGACCTAGAACTCAAAAAAGTTTTGGAACACTTAGGATCTAAGGGAGCTTGTAGCTATCTCAACCATCAAACTGAGGTGGAATTATATACAGCCCTTAGTGTCCACAGGGAAAACCACTGCATTGTTCCAGAGGAGGCCCATACTATAAATTCATTATTGCTCATTCTTTTGAGGCCTGTATTCAATTCAAGGTGAGGGAATTTGCTCTTAGACTCAAAAAATTTATTGATAACAGAATCTGAACTTCTGTTTATTCCAAAAGTAAACAGAAGATTGAATAGTCCTTTGTGCTTTGCTGTCCAATTTGATCCCTTTAGGAGTTTCTGTGTGGCTCAATGGGTTATGGATCTGGCACTGTCACTACAGTGGTTTTGAGTACCGTGGCAATGTCCTGGGAACTTCTGCATGCTGTTGGTGTAGCCAAAAAAAATGATGCCTTTGGAGTTAGCAAGGCATTGATAACTTAAAGTTAGAATTTAATAACTAGCTGAATGATATCCATTTGTATTTTTTTGCTTTTATTATTAAGATTTTAATTTTTTCCATTGTAAGTTATTGTACAAATACTAATCCATACCAAGTCCTTGTAATATCAGAAGTATCTCATTTTAAAAAATGAGAAATTTGAGATCATGTCGTGTTTAGAAGTCTTAACTAAGTAAGTTTACATTAGTGCCTAAGTCGTTACTAACTGCACCATTCCTTGTTAAAGCGATGAGGGTTTTTAATACAGATGATCGATCTGATTTTGTATCCTCCCAAGCTTGCATTTTGTATCATCATCTCTTTTGTTCTTAATTCAGATCTAGTTTTTGCCCATTTTAAGACTTGCCCTCCAACTGGCAGAACTGGATGATGTTACAGAAGTACATCAGCGGCCTGCAGTTTCAGCTGTGTTCTTAGCAATTGTGCCCTTAAAACACTGCATTGGTTGCTTTGGATTGACTAAATATAGAGGTAAGTATGGTCAGTGTTGAAGATGAGTGGACCCTACTATAAATTGTTGAGGTTAGAAGACAAAAGTGGGAAGTTCCCATCGTGGCTCAGTGGTTAACAAGTCCGACTAGGAACCATGAGGTTGCGGGTTCCATCCCTGCCCTTGCTCAGTGGGTTGAGGATCCGGCGTTTCCGTGGGCTGTGGTTAGGTTGCAGACACGGCTTGGATCCCGAGTTGCAGTGGCTGTGGCGTAGGCCAGCGGCTGCAGCTCCAGTTAGACCCCTAGCTTGGGAACCTCCACATGCCACTGAAGCAGCCCTAGAAATGACAGACAAAAAAAAAAAAAGTGGGATAGGGCCCTTCCTCTTCAGTTTAATTTGTTAAAAATAAATGTACCCATCAATATATAAGGTTATTAGATTCTTATCTTTGTTCCAAGAAAGTGTTCTGGTAAATACCTATCTCCGCAGGAAATTAATTAGGAAATAACTATGAAAAACCATTTTAAAGGACCCCAGTGATTCCCCCTTCCTGATGTTTTTCACACACTTATGCAATTCCCTCACCTTGAATGTGGGCTGGACATGGTGATGGTTCTAACAGATGAAGGCAAAAGTAACAAGATGTCACCTAGTTTTGGTTACAGGGCAGCCGGGGCTTCTATCTGTGCACCTTCTCTTGCTCTGTCTTAGAATCCTTGCTTTGAGTAGGCAAGCTGCCATGTAAATAGCCCTTTGGAGAGGCCCTCAGCCAGCAAGGAACTTGGGCCTTCAACAGCCTGTGAGAATTTTGAGTCCTAACTGACTTCACTGAGCTTGAAGCAGATCCAACACTTTTATTGCAGCCTTGTGAGAAACCTTGAGGCGGACACACTTGGTTGAGTGTTGGTGATTCCTAACCTATAGAAACTAAAATGTTTTAAGCCACTGAGTCCTGGGGTAACTTGTTATGCAGCAGCAGGGATGTAAGACAGTGAAAGCATTTAGGAAGGACGTCTTTCTGGCTAACATTTCAAGTATAAATGACAAGGCCTTCCTCTTGACCTGCTCAGGGCTAGTCTTTGGTAAACCTTGGGCATCACAACCATCCCTATGCCCCAGTCCAAGGCAGAGGAAGGGTTACATCAGCTTGGTTAGAGTGCTGATTTGATTTTCTGTATACTTTCAAAGATGAAATTTGAGGTGCCTGTAAGAATTTAAAAGCCACTTGAAAAGAGCTGATGAGCAGTTACTAAGTATTAACCAAAATCATTATTGGAGAGGTTGAATTCTGAGTTTCCTTGAAGATAAAGCAAAAGGTGAAATGCTGAATCGTATGACTCAGATTTGCAGATCTTCCCCAGTACTGGTCATTAGTAAACATCCACTCCTGCCTCAGACAACTGTTGTTGGTGAGAGCAAGTTGTAAGCTATTGGCAGATGCACCTTGAGCCCCCCCAGCCCCCGAAGCTTCCGCAGACCACCAGGATTGCCATATTTTGAAGGTAGGGAGACTTTTAGAAATTTTTATTTTGCCTTTTATAAAAAGTAAGATTATAAGAAATAACAAATCTAGCTAGAAAAGTTACTAAGCTACAGAATTAGCCAAATTCTGTCATTCACTAAGCTTGCATAAAGCAGGTGCCTGACTCTGAAATAATCTTATTAGCACAAGAAAATATGAATGTGATCATTCTTTTTGTTGTTGTTGTTGTTGTTGTTGCTATTTCTTGGGCCGCTCCCGCGGCATATGGAGGTTCCCAGGCTAGGGGTCGAATCGGAGCTGTAGCCACCGGCCTACGCCCGAGCCACAGCAACGTGGGATCCGAGCCGAGTCTGCAACCTACACCACAGCTCATGGCAACGCCAGATCGTCAACCCACTGAGCAAGGGCAGGGACCGAACCCGCAACCTCATGGTTCCTAGTCGGATTCATTAACCACTGCGCCACGACGGGAACTCCTGAATGTGATCATTCTTAAATCCCATTCTGATAGTTCCCATCACCAACAACTGGGACGATGCTGGATGCTCATTCATAGCTCATCTGAACTGAAGAAGAAATACCACTGACAGGTTGTCAGTGCATTGAGTAAAAAGCAAACCCTGCAGCCCAGAATAAAAGGTTACTTGTCCAGGTCACTGCTCCTTGGTCAAGCAATGGCAAGATCCATGACAGTTTTTTTTTCAGCATTTACCCCCTTTCCACCTGTGAGAACAGCATGCACATTTTCCCTTTGCTGGGAAAACAGATAAAGACTGGGGAAAAAACATTGTTATTCCAGGATCAGTCACTCCATATAATCATCAAAACCCTGTTTCTGTGTACCATCCTTCAGTCAGGGAACACCCTAAAGCATCAGTCTTTGTCTTGGCATCTGTAGCAGTGAGGTTATTACCTGAACTGAGTTCCCCTTTGGAGGCTGGTGAAAGATTCACCATTTAATGTACCAGATCCAAAGGTGGTGTTTACTGTTACTATAACAAATTACTTGGCCACAGGTAACATTTCTGAAGCTGTTAGCATTTTGATTGGGTCAGTGTGGGCACTAAAAAGAAATGTGATTATTCCAAAGGAGAAAAAGTCAATTTAGTCTCATAACTTTTTAGGTCCTAAAGTCACCCAGTCTTCTAAGACTTTCTGATGAATTCAGGTTCCAGTGGCCTCTCCATTCTTTATGCACCTCTGAGCATCAATAAGAAAAAAAAGAAGCAGCAAAGTGAGTTGCCATTTTGGCTCAGCAGGTTAAGAACCCGACATAGTGTCCCTGATGCAGGTTCGCTCAGTGGATTAAAGATCCAGCATTCTTGGCATTCCCATCGTGGTGCAGTGGTTAACGAATCCAACTAGGAACCATGAGGTTGCGGGTTCGATCCCTGCCTTTGCTCAGCGGGTTAGGGACCCAGCGTTGCCGTGAACTGTGGTGTAGGTTGCAGATGCGGCTCGGATCCCATGTTGCTGTGGCTCTGGCGTAGGTCTGTGGCTACAGCTCCGATTAGACCCCTGGCCTGGGAACCTCCATATACCGAGGGAGCAGCCCTAGAAAAGGCAAAAAGACCGGGGAAAAAAAAAAAAAAAAAGATCCACCATTCTCACAAGCTGTAGCTTAGGTCACAGATGCGGCTCAGATCCAGTGTTGCTGTGGCTGTGGTGTAGGCTGGCAGCTGCAGCTCCAAATCAACCCCAGCCTAAGAACTTCCATATGCTGCAGATGCAGCCTAAAAAGAGAACAAAAAAAAATGTTTAAAAAAAAAAGCAGCAAAGGATCTCTTGAACCTGAACCTGAAATGATCAGTGTGTGTGTGGCCACCTCTTCCTGGGGCTGGATAGCAGTTTCTGGTGCCTTCAAATGAGTATCCTAAGTGAATTAGGCACAGGGTCCTCACCTGGGAGGCCCCACGACTCGACTCATTGTCCCATTTTATCGAGAGGGTAAAGCAGTTGGCTGGTGTGAAGGGACAGGGAGAGAGTTAACACACATGTCTCTGAAGGTCTTGGATGTAGTCACTGCAGTTCTGCTTGACTGGGTTTTCTGGATAGGATGAGAGAGGTCTTGTCTCAAGAGATGGTCAGGTTCTATCCTGTGATGAAAGTCTTCAGGACCTCAGGCTTAGAGCAGCAGACACAAGGCAACTTGGAAGGAACAAGTTTTTATTTCTGAAGGATTTGATTCCCATTTTCCTTTGTCAGGGAAGTAGATGAACTGTGGTATTAAGGGGGAAAAAAAGGTGGCAAGATTATAGAATTGGACATTTTTTTAAGCCAATAAAAACACAAAACTTGCCCACATGCATGCTCACATTTTGATTCATTTCTACCTCAGACATGCAAACTTCCTCATTAGTGTACGAGATAGTTTCAGTGTCTCTCAAAAACTCATAAATGTCTTTTAAGATATAAATAAAATGTAGTGCAAGAAAAAGTAAAAAGCAGACAGTTGTAGTTACCTTTGGTTCAGGAATTCCACTCCAGAATTTATCAACAGAAGCAAAGTTATCTATGAGAGGAGTCCTAAATGGCTAACTACAGTCTGATTCAGCAATGAAATGGTACAACAGTGCTGTGGAGTTTGTGGCTTTGAAAGACTTTAATAACGAACCTTGCAGAAACATAAGGACATGTCTTTACTAGTTTGCTACTCGAAGTGTAACCCCTATCCAGCAGGCCATCACTAGGGAGCTGGTTAAAAATGGCAGTGTTTGGTCCCACTTCAAATGAATCAGTCTGAATTTTAACCCCCTAGCTGACTTACCCATATTAATGTTTGAGAACCATCTAATAAATGTGGGGGAGGCAGTGCTAACTTATAATTATTCAAAAAGTATGTCTAGGAGTTCCCGTCGTGGCGCAGTGGTTAACGAATCCGACTACGAACCATGAGGTTGCGGGTTCGGTCCCTGCCCTTGCTCAGTGGGTTAACGATCCGGCGTTGCCGTGAGCTGTGGTGTAGGTTGCAGACGCGGCTCGGATCCCGCGTTGCTGTGGCTCTGGCGTAGGCCGGTGGCTACAGCTCCGATTCAACCCCTAGCCTGGGAACCTCCATATGCCGTGGGAGCGGCCCAAGAAATAGCAACAACAACAACAACAAGAAAGACAAAAGACAAAAAAAAAAGTATGTCTAGAAGTTCCCTTCTGGCTCAGCAGGTTAAGGATCCAGCATTGCCACTGCTCTAACTCTGATTACAGCTGTGGCATGAGTTCCATCCC
The DNA here is from genome assembly GCF_016906955.1 of Phacochoerus africanus. Classification (NCBI taxonomy): domain Eukaryota; kingdom Metazoa; phylum Chordata; class Mammalia; order Artiodactyla; family Suidae; genus Phacochoerus; species Phacochoerus africanus. The sequence continues at coordinate 32,862,920 of NC_062552.1, read as the reverse complement.
TAAGTCTACATGGTCAAGTGTTGAAAGATTCTTAGCAAAAATTAAAATAGTTTAAATGGAGTGTAAATTGAGATAATCACTTCTACTCACACAAAGCGCCTGACCTGATATAAATCCTCAATAAATGGCAGCTGTTGGGGAGGTGATACTATTGTGAGCTAGTCCTTCTCATGCTCTTCTTTCCTCCTTTCCTCCTTCCCTTCCTCCCTTGTTCTTTATTTATTTGGCCGTGCCTTCAGCGTGCAGAAGTTCCTGGGCCAGGGATCAAACCTGTGCCACAACAGCAACAACGCTTAACCCACTGAGCCACCAAGGAACCCGTCTTATATTTTATGGCTGTCATTCTCATGGACACCATGTCGGGTTCTTATCCCTCTGAGCCACAACAGGAACTCCCCTCTTTCTTTGTAAATGCTTTCCTTCATGTTCTTGTTAAATCATATTTTGGGAACTTAAAAGACAATAAAGAAATTAATATGTTGTGTTTCCTTTTTAACCAGACATTAAAACTGGCTAAATCATGTTTTGCTTTTTTGCTTTGGCTGTCAGGAAGCAAGGAGCTAAATTTAATGCTCAATACACTAATTCTATTAGCCTAGCTTTCTGGAATATTTGTTTTCCTCTCTATGACTTTTATTTTCTATCATATTAGGTTTTCTAGTATGTTTCTTACAAATCACTTAAAATTCATTCTGAAAATAAGGTTCCAAATTACAATAATGACTTCTACAGTCTCTTCTTGTTTGCCAAGCTCCACAAAAAAAATGAGTTTATGAAACTACCTGCCTATTTTAAATTATTTCTTCTCTCCCTTTGCTTTTTGCACTTCTCCAGACACAAGTAAAACTAAAAGGTTCTTGTTTGCCCCTCAGTGAAGGTCTCAGATGCCAGCTAGCTGCTGCCCCCATCCCCATACCCCCAACCCTTCTCTCCCCAGGCCCTACAGCCCAGCCCCCTGAGTCATTCCACCTGCCACCTGATGATTCAATAAGGAAACAGAGGCCACAGCCCTAACAAAGAATTACTCACCAACACTCCAGCTGCTTCAGACTTCCTCTGCAATGATAAAGAACAGTATTTGTTTAACAACCAAGCCTTCTTTCAGGTTTAATTCCCTAACACGATTCCCTCTCCAAACTAGTTCAATCCATTCCTCTTAGTCACTCACAAGAAAGCTTTCACTTCTTGTTCACAATGTTTATCAGCTTGTGATTCCATATTGCATGAGCACCTCCCTTTTCAGCCTTAAGGTCCAAATGCAGACTTTCCTTCTTCACTGAACGCCCTGGGCCTAAAAGTATCGGTAGGCAACTGGAGCACAAGAGCTACTATTGGCTGAGCAGATGGATGATACAAAGAGTGGAGGTACTGGAAAGACAAGGTGGAGAGAACGAACAGGTATTCATCACCTACAATATGCAGGCATTGTTAGTGCTTTATGTACACTAGCTGATCCTCAGCACAATATTTTTTTTATTGAAGTATAATTCATTAACATAAAATTTACTCATTTAAAAATGTTCAACTCATTGGTTTCTAGTATGTTCACTAAGTTGTGCAACCATCACCTGCTACCTAATTCTAGAACTTGTTCATCACCCCAAAACAAACCCTATGATCTTTAGTGATCACTCCCAATCTGCCCCTCTTCCCAGCCCCAGGGAACTACTAAAATCTACTCTGCATCTCTATGGATTTGCCTATTCTGAACACTTTATATAAAAGGGATCTTTTATATGGTCTTTTGTGTAATAAGGAGGAACAATAATGAATGCTGATGCCACTTAGTCCACATGCTCATCAGCACTCATTATGGTTCGTCTTTTTTATTACAGCCATCCTTGTATCTCATTGCGATTTTAATTTGCATTTTCCTAATGACCAATAATATTGAGTACCTTTTTATGTGGCCATTTGTATATCTTCTTTGAAGAAAAGTCTATTCAAATCCTTTGCCCATGTAAAAGATTGGGTTATTCTGGAGTTCCTGTCGTGGCGCAGTGGTTAACGAATCCGACTAGGAACAATGAGGTTGCGGGTTCGGTCCCTGCCCTTGCTCAGTGGGTTAATGATCCGGCGTTGCCGTGAGCTGTGGCGTAGGTTGCAGACGCAGCTCGGATCCCATGTTGCTATGGCTCTGGTGTAGGCCGGTGGCTACAGCTCCGATTCGACCCCTAGCCTGGGAACCTCCATATGCCGCAGAAGCGGTCCAAAGAATTAGCAAAAAGACCAAAAAAAATAAATAAATAAAAATAAAAGATTGGGTTATTTTAATTATTGTTGTTTAATTGTAGGAGTCTTTTTTTTTTTTTTTTTTTTTTAAGCCCACGGCATGTGGAAGTTCCCAGACTAGGGATTGAAACAGAGCTGCAGCTGTTGGCCTACACCACAGCCACAGCAACACGGGTGTGAGCCACATCTGTGACCTACACCACAGCTCACAGCAATGCCAGATGCTTAACCCACTGAGCAGGGCCAGGGACCGAACCTGCATCCTCATGGGTAGGAGTCGGGTTCTTAATCCACTGAGCCACAGCAGGAAGTCCTGGTTTTCACTTTTAACCACCTAACTTAAGTGTATAAATCTCTCTTGTCTCACCTCTAGAGACAGGCGACATGTTTCCAGTTGCTTCCCTGCACAGAAGTGGGCCCCAGGCTGAGCCAGCAAAGACCTGAGCCTCTCTGCTACCACCTTTCTGGACACCTGTGGGTGGGTCTCCCTTCTGGGCTGCAGGTTCCTCTTCCAGGAAGGGTCCACAGTCATAGGTGAAAAGGGACTTTGGCTGTTCCAGTTCTGGTCCGGGGATGATATGAAGGCAATTGTGGGGAAGGAGGCAGGAGAGGTCTCTTGGGTGCAAGAGGCCCCTCATAATGGCCACCTGCTGGGAGTAGGCATCTGGGGAGTCCCAAGGATGTGAGACAGGGTTTGACCTCAGACTATGCACTGAAAAACCCATTAAGACTGGGAAGAGCTGAAAAAGCAGGAGAAAGGGAGGTCAAGGGGATTCAGGGAGAGGAGGCTTCCTGAAGGGCCTCCCTGGGCCTGGGGGGTCAGCCACAAGTGACCTTTATGACTTAGGGGCAGGATGGATATACGGAGAACCCCAAGGCTACCCTAATCCAAGGGAGCTCAGGTTCCCACCATCCATCCTCTAGGAGCTGTCACATCTGTCCCCTCACCTGCCTTTCTCCTCCTTCCCCAACAAGCCTTCCCTTTGCCTCCCCTGCTATCCCACCTCCACCAAGCAAATGCCCAAGACCCCACCTCAGCAGTTCATGCTGTGGCACAGTGAGGTAAGAACACAACATAGTATCCATGAGGATGTGGTTCAATCCCTGGCCTCACTCAGTGGGTTAAGGATCCATCATCCCAGGTTCACAAGGATGGTTCAACATATGGAAATCAATCAACATTTGACACCACATGATCATCTCAATAGATACAGAAAAAGCATTTGACAAAGTCCAACATCCATTCATGATAAAAACTCTTACCAAAGTGGGTATAGAGGGAACATACCTTAACATAATAAAAGCCATTTACGACAAACCCACAGCCCATATAATACTCAATGGAGAAAATCTGAAAGCCTTCCCACTAAAATCTGGAACAAGACAAGGTTGCCCACTCTCACTGCTGTTATTCAACATAGTATTGGAAGTCCTAGCCACAGCAATCAGACAAACAAAAGAAAGAAAAAGTATCCAGAGGAGTTCCCATCGTGGCGCAGTGGTTAACGAATCCGACTAGGAACCATGAGGTTGCGGGTTCGGTCCCTGCCCTTGCTCAGTGGGTTGACGATCTGGCGTTGCTGTGAGCTGTGGTGTAGGTTGCAGACGCAGCTCGGATCCCGCGTTGCTGTGGCTCTGGCGTAGGCTGGTGGCTACAGCTCTACAGCTCCGATTGGACCCCTAGCCTGGGAACCTCCATATGCTGAGGGAGCGGCCCAAAGAAATAGCAAAAAGACAAAAAAAAAGAAAAGAAAAAGTATCCAGAAGTAAAAATGTCACTGAGTGCAGATGGCATGATACTATATATAGGAAACCCTAAGGACTCAACCCAAAAACTACTTGAACAAATTCAGCAAAGTAGCAGGATATAAGATTAACATTCAGAAATCAGTTGCATTTCTGTATACTAACAATGAAATATTAGAAAAGGAATACAAAAGTACAATAGCTTTTAAAATTGCACCCAAAAAAAATCAAATACCTGGGAATAGACCTGACCACGGAGGTGAAAGACTTAGATGCTAAGAACTATAAAATATTAATCAAGGAAATTAAAGAGGATTCAAAGAAATGGAAAGATATTCCATGCTCCTTGGTTGGAAAAATTAATATTGTAAAAATGGCCATACCACCCAAAGCAATCTACAGATTCAATGTAATCCCTATCAAATTATCCATGATATTTTTCACAAAACTAGAACAAACAATCCAAAATTTTATATGGAACCATAAAAGACCCAGATTTGCCAAAGCAATCCTGAGGAACAAAAACCAAGCAGGAGGCATAACTCTCCTAGACTTCAGGCAATATTACAAAGCCATAGTAATCAAGACAGTGTTGCCGGAGTTCCCGTCGTGGCGCAGTGGTTAACGAATCCGACTAGGAACCATGAGGTTGCGGGTTCGGTCCCTGCCCTTGCTCAGTGGGTTAATGATCCGGCGTTGCCGTGAGCTGTGGTGTAGGTTGCAGACGTGGCTCGGATCCCATGTTGCTGTGGCTCTGGCGTAGGTCTGTGGCTACAGCTCCGATTAGACCCCTGGCCTAGGAACCTCCATATGCCGCAGAAGCGGCCCAAGAAATAGCAAAAAGACAAAAAAAAAAAAAAAAAGACAGTGTTGTACTGGTACAAAAAACAGACATACAGACCAATGGAACAGAATAGAGAGCCCAGAAATAAACCCAGACACCTATGGTCAATTAATCATCAACAATGGAGGCACGAATATAAAATGGGAAAAAAAAGAGTCTTTTCAGCAAGTAGTGCTGGGAAAACTGGACAGCCTCATGTAAATCAGTGACACTGGAACAAACCTTCACACCATGCATAAAAATAAACTCAAAATGGCTTAAAAGCTTAAATGTAAGGAATTCCCGTCATGGCGCAGTGGAAATGAATCCAACTAGGAACGAAGAGGTTGCGGGTTTGATCCCTGGCCCCGCTCAGTGAGTTAAGGATCCGGCATTGCCATGAGCTGTGGTACAGGCCACAGATGCGGCTCGAATCTGGCATTGCTGTGGCTGTGGCATTGGCCGGCAGCAACAGCTCCAATTAGACCCCTAGCCTGGGAACCTCCATATGCCGTTGGTGTGGCCCTAAAGGACAAAAAGACAAAAAAAAAAAAAAAGACTTAAATGTCAGACAAGACACCATCAAACTCCTGGAAGAGAACATGGGCAAAACATTCTCTGATGTCAACCTTACAAATGTTTTCTCAGGTCAGTCTCCCAAAGCAACTGAAATAAAAGCAAAAATAAACCAATGGGACCTAATCAAACTGACAAGCTTTTGCACAGAAAAGGAAACCATAAAAAAAAAAAAGACAACTTAAAGAATGGGAGAAAATAGTTTCAGATGATGCAACTGACAAGGGCTTAATCTCTAAAATATACAAACAACTTACGCAACTCAACAGCAAAAAAGCCAACAACTCAACTGAAAAAATGGGCAAAAGACCTGAACAGAAATTTCTCCAAAGAAGATATGCAAGTGACCAACAAGCACATGAAAAAATGCTCAACATCATTGATTATTAGAGAAATGCAAATCAAAACTACTATGAGATACTACCTCACACCAGTCAGAATGGCCATCATTAATAAGTCCACAAGCAACAAATGCTAGAGGGGGTGTGGAGAAAGAGAACCCTCCTGCACTGTTGGGAATGTAAACTGGTACAACCACTATGGAAAACAATATGGAGGTCCCTCAGAAAACTAAATATACAACTTACCCTATGACCCAGCAATCCCACTCTTGGGCATATATCTGGACAGAACTTTCCTTGAAAAAGACACATGCACGTGTTCACTGCAGCACTACTCACAATAACCAAGACATGGAAACAACCTAAATGTCCACTGACAGATGATTGGATTAAGATGTGTCATATATACAGAATGGAATACTACTTAGCCATAAAAAAGAATGAAACAATGCCATTTGCAGCAACATGGATGAAACCAGAGACTCTCATACTAAGTGAAATAAGTCAGAAAGAGAAAGACAAATACCATATGATATCACTTATATCTGGAATCTAATATATGGCATAACTGAACCTTTCCACAGAAAAGAAAAGAAAATGGACATGGAGAATAGACTTGTGGTTGCCAAGGGGGAGGGGGGAGGGAGTGGGATGGATTGGAAATTTGGGGTTAATAGATGCAAATTATTGCCTTTGGAATGGATAGGCAATGAGATCCTATTGTATAGCACTGGGAACGATATCTAGTCACTTATGATGGAGCATGATAATGTGAGAAAAAGAATGTACATATATACGTGTGACTGGGTCACTTTGCTCTACATTAGAAAACTGACAGAACACTGTAAACCAGCTATAATGGAAAAAATAAAAGATCATTATAAAATGCAGGAAAAAATTAATTAAAAAAAAAAGGATCCAGCGTTGCCATAAGCTGTGGTGTAGATCACAGACTCGGCTTGGCTCCAGCCTTGCTGTGGCTGTGGTGTAGGCCAGTGGTTACAGCTCTGATTTGACCCCTAGTCTGAGAACTTCCATGTACCGTGGGTATGGCCTTAAAAAAGATAAAAAATAAAAAGGGACCCCTACCTTAGTGCTGCCCCCTTTGAGAGGCCATGTCTAGCTCCCCAGGCTGAACCAGGACTCTCAGAGACAGAGGACACCCTTCTATCATGGACATCCTCCACCACATAGGTGTCATCACCTGATCAAATGCCAGCCTGCAACCGTCCTTAGGCTTCTGGGACAAGGGCTGTGTCTGATTGGAATCCGTGTCCCCACACCCCCAAACCTCAGGCAACCTCCCTGGGAGAAAGAGAGGTACCTTTTCCGTCAGCTTTGTAGTCGTCAGGCAGCAGCTTGTCCTGCCGGTAGCCCAGCACAAAGGCCAGGAAGGAGAGGATGAGGGCGTCTCCAATGCTGAGGATGGCCAGCATGAAGGCCCAGCGGATGGTGCAGTGGCCCAGGGTGTATTTGCCCGTCTGCTCCCCACACATGCGTCGCACCTCACTCGAGTCCCAGCCGTCTGGGTAGACCAGGCAGCCGATCATCAGGCCTGTGGCTGAGGGGGCAGGAGCAGGGCAGACGCATCAGGCTGGGGGTGCTTGGCCTGCTATCTCCCACCTGGCTCTGCTGTCACCTGGACATCTCCCTTCTTCCTGCGTTAACAGCCTTGAGAGACACGGGGGGCAGTGCCTGAGCATTTTTGGAACAAAAGGGAGAAAGCTGAGACCCCAAGAGCTAAAGCGATTTGCCCCTGGGAGCCAGTGGTCAGGGGCAGAGGCTGGGTTTTGCCATAGCATGAGGTGCTTCTACCAAGCCCTCAGCCAGGCCCTTTGGACTGGACATGGCACTGCCTACCCTGGCTTCAGACTCCTCGGAGAACTCATCATTCCTGAGATGTACATTTGTTCCTACTCCAACATCTCTGAAATAAGTGTAGTAACGAAGCTTTAGGCCATAATTTAATTAGAGGTTTTTTTTTTTTTTCTTTTCACAGCACATAGAATAAGGGCGTGTCCAGAGTTCCCATGGTGGCTCAGCTGGTTAAGAACCTGACACAATGTCCATGAGGATGTGAGTTACAATCCCTGGCCTCACTCAGCGGGTTACAGGTCTGACATTGCCACAAACTGTGGTGAGGGCACAGATGCAGCCCAGATCCTGCATTGCTGTGTCTGTGGTGTAGGCTGGCAGCTGCGGTTCTGATTCAACCCCCAGCCCAGGAACTTCTATATGCCACAGGCATGGCCCTAAAAAGGAAAAAAGAACGGTATGTCCTACAAATCAGGTATCTTAGATTCAATGAATACCGGAAGTTTTCCAGCCCCATCTCTGGCTGATTCCTTCGTGAACCTTCCATTCAAGCAAACAGGCCTCCACAGCCTTACCCACTATGGCATAGTGCAATTGTCCACACTTCCCTGAATGTGTTTAAAATGCTGATTCCCGGGTCAGGGTCGGGCTCAGGAAACTCTGTCTTTATTTTTTTTTTATTTTTTATTTTATTTTTTTGTCTTTTCTAGGGCCGTACCTGCGGCCTATGGAGGTTCCCAGGCTAGGGGTCTAATCAGAGCTGTAGCCTCTGGCCTACACCACAGCCATAGCCATGCAGCATCTGAGCCGCGTCTGCAACCTATACCACAGCTCACAGCAACGCCAGATCCTTAACCCACTGAGTGAGGCCAGGGATCGAACTGGAAATCTCATGGTTCCTAGTCAGATTCGTTAACCACTGCACCACAACAGGAACTCCAGGAAAGCCTGTCTTTAAAAGCACTCTTTTAGGAGTCCCCTTCATGGCTCAGTTAACAAACCTGACTGGGAACCATGAGGATGCAGGTTCGATCCCTGCCCTCGCTCCATGGGTTAAGGAACCGGTGTTGCCATGAGCTGTGGTATAGGTCAGACATGGGTTGGATTCTGAGTGCTGTGGCTGTGGCGTAGGCTGGTGGCTTTAGCTTCCATCTGACCCCTGGCCCAGGAACTTCAACATGCCTCAGATATGGCCCTAAAGAAAAAAAAAAAAAAAAAAAACTCTTTCGGGTAATTTTCTCTACAGGAAAAACTGGTAAACACTAGAGCAGGCTGCCTAGATCTCAAGCCTGGCTCTTTGCTAACTAACTGTGTGCTTTGGAGCAAGCTACTTAAGCTTTTTTTTTTTTTTTTTGCCTTAGTTTCCTCATCTGTAAAATGGGGAAATAATTATGTTTGGATTGCAATGAGGTTCAAATGAGTTAGTATTTGTTTTTGTTTTGTTTTGCTTTTTTAGGGCCACACCTGCGCCATGTAGAAGTTCCTGGGCTAGGGGTCAAGTCAGAGCTGCAGCTGCCGGCTTGCACCACAGCTCATGGTAACACCAGATCAGAGCCACATCTGTGACCTGCACCACAGCTTACAGCAATGCCAGATCCTTAACCAAACTGAGCGAGGCCAGGAATCGAACCCGAATCCTCACAGACATTGTGTCAGGGCCTAACCTGCTGAGCCACAGTAGGAACTTCCAAATGAGTTACTATTGGAAAAGTGCCTGACGTAGTTGGCATTTCCTGAGTGCTGGCTGTCATCCCACACTGTTCTTTTACTGATTTAGTATTTACAGCCCAAAACGTCATCTTCCCCACCTTCCATCCTCTGCTCCCATACCCTCCCACCAAACTTCCACCCCACCTTAGCTGCCTGGACAGGTACCTATTCCTGGGGTGTGACTGGGGCAACCCCAAGGACAACCACCAGGCAGGCAGGGGGCGCCTTCCCTTTATTTGTGCCGCTTTCCCGTCCCTCGTTCTCCTTTCACAGGCCTGGAGGCTCTTCAGCTCCCAGGCTGTGCCCTATGCAGGAGCCCCATGGAGAAGCACCTTGCCGGACCCAAAGTCACTGACTGGGGCTCAGCTCATTCTTGCAAGAAGGGTCAGCAGATCAAACAAAAGCACAGCAAAGGGTAAAGGTCGGGGTCCCACCTCCCCACCTAAGTGTATCAATCCTCTTTTGTTTTTTTCTAGGAGGAGCACATTTACATACTTCCCTTCCAGACCAAATTTTCTCTCAATCTTGACAACAGTTCTGTTAAGGAGGCTGTGTATTAAAATCCCATTTTACAGAATAGAAAACCGAGGACTCAGAGAACCCAAGTGAACTGCCCAGTCATTTAGCTGTGGCAGGGCCAAGACCTGCACTCACAGCTCCTGACTTTCCTGACTTCAACGTTAATTCCCCCAAGATCCCAGACTGACGTCTCTCCAAGGAGCTGAAGGTATTTAGTGGTGACATGTCAGACGTAGGGACAAGTGGGAAGATGCTTGTGGGGGGAGGGGCCTTCCCCACGTGCTGTGTGGCAAGTCCTCTGCTGCCTGGCCTGGTTCCCTTCTTCTATGGCACCTCCCTGCGGGGCTTCAAGAAAGAGCCCCCCGGCCTCTGACGTGCAAACAGGTTGTTACTGTGGGTGCCACAGCCCTCTGTGAGCACCCTACCCACCCACCGTGCACAGTGGGGGTCCACCCCATTGTGGTGTCTAAGCAAAGGCCACATGGTATTCTCAGGCAAGTTCACTTAACCGTTTCTGACTTCCATTCTCTCATCTGGAAAATAAGGATAATAATACCTGACTCATCACACTGACATGAGGATTAAGTGTGATCACGTATAGAAAATGCTTACTGCAGTGTCTGGTACATTGTAAGCGGCCAATTAATATTAGCTGTTGCTATTATTATTGGCACTGAAGATAGATGGATGTGGGTGTCATTAGAGCCGTTCACCAATACTCCAGGTACATAACAGGATTATACTTCCTTACCCCTCCCTTGAAGTTAGGCAAGGTCATAAAAATTCCTTCAGCCAATAAAATGTGAGCGGAAATGCCGTGTGCTTTTCCAGATCAGAGAATTTAACTGCTGATGGAGACTTTCCAGAGCTCTCTTTCCCTCTGCAATGACAGCCAGATGACAGCTGATGCTCCATCAGTCTGGGGTCCAGAAAATAGTGAGAGTAGAGACCTGCACTGATCTCCAGTGAGCCATGATCAAGAAATAAACTTTTGGGAGTTTCCGTCATGGCGCGGTGGTTAACAAATTCGACTAGGAACCATGAGGTTGCAGGTTCCATCCCTGGCCTCGCTCAGTGGGTTAAGGATCTGCTGCTGTGAACTGTGGTGTAGGTCACAGACACGGCTCGGGTCTGGCGTTGCTGTGGCTCTGGTTCAGGCCGGCAGCTACAGCTCTGATTAGACCCCTAGCCTGGGAACCTCCTTGTGCCATGGGTGCAGCCCTAGAAAAGACAAAAAAAAAAAAAAGAAAAGAAAAAAACTTTTGTTTTAATCCACTAAGATTCGGGACTTGTTACTGTGGCATCATCCCATCCACCCTGGCTGATAAAGTTGTTTGGTGTTTTTCACATTGACTGAGCACCTACCATGTGTCAGGCACTGTGTGGGGTGTTCTGCATGCATCATAAGATCCCATCCTCCCAAGAATCCTGTGACACGGGTACTGTTGCTACCTTCCACGGATGATATTACCAAGAATATGTGAGACAAACAACCTGCCCTACTTGGGTTTCTAGGAGCTGGGACCTCATTCAGCCCCCACCTGGCATCCAGAAGCTCAATTTTTTTTTTTTTGTCTTTTTGCTATTTCTTTGGGCCGCTCCTGCGGCATATGGAGGTTCCCAGGCTAGGGGTCCAATCAGAGCTGTAGCCCCCCGCCTATGCCAGAGCCACAGCAACGCGGGATCCGAGCCGCGTCTGCAACCTACACCACAGCTCACGGCAACGCCGAATCGTTAACCCACTGAGCAAGGCCAGAGATCGAACCCGCAACCTCATGGTTCCTAGTCAGATTCGTTAACCACTGCGCCACAACGGGAACTCCCCAGAAGCTCAATTAACATTGTTAACTAAAACCCCACGCTTCCCCAGCCATCAGTCCTCTTTCTCTTCTCCTGCACCCTTCCCTGGTCCCAGGCTTCTTGGCAAGGTTAAGCTAACTGGTTTAGGACCCTTTGAGTGGATTTATCTCCCAAGTGCTGTTGGGGGGGCACACTTCCTCCTTCTGCCCCTTCCTTTGGCTCATCTTTCTGTCCCCAGTACCCAAGGATGGAACATGACACCACCTTTGCTCACTCCCAACATAAATATTTCATAGGATGGCACCTGGCCACCTCTTCTATCCATGTGTTTAGCTCCATGACCCAGACAGCATCTGACTCAAATGGCCTGGTGACCCCTCCCCCACCCAGGCCCTCCCAGTACCGCCTGTTCAGCAAATGGCACATGTTGCAGGAGGTCGGAGGAGTGGAAGGGTGTAGAGAATGAGGGAGGAAGGGTTATGTTTCCAGTATCCCATAACTCTGATATGTAGGGCCAGTAACAGGCCTGCCAGGGTCCATTCTACTCCTTTTTATAACAAAACTGCTAAATCTTCATTCCCCCTTCTTTTTTTCCCTGCTGCCCACCAAGACTTGCCTCACTGCCCCCAGACTCTCCCTCATCCTATGAAGAGACCACAGGCTTCCCTGGTGGCTCATCGGGTTAAAAATCCTGCATTGTCACTGCTGTGGTTTGGGTTCGATCCCTGGCCCGGGAACTTCTGCATGCCCTGGGGGCAGCCCAATAAATAAATAAGTAAATGAAAGAGACTACAGAAAGAGGGAGATGGCTGGGGGTGGGAGTGGGGAGGCAACTCTGGAGCCAGGTGAGTAGCCTCAGTATAAGATTTGGAGTCAAAGGTTCTGTCTCTCCCTACCTGTGTGCTAAAAGACAAGTTACCCACTAGGAGCCTTATCTATAAAATGGGAAGAAAACATACCTTCCTGGGTCATGATGATGAGGCCGCTCTAGATGCATGTGAAAGAATTTTACAAATCTTTATACTTCTGGGAATGTCCGCCTTAATTAAATTGTCTCTGGAATACATCTAGTTCTTGGGACCCACTATCTTAATTCTCCTGCTTACTAGGTTGCCAGTTGACCTGCTACAGCCTTGGCCGGGTCTTATCTTCTCCCTCAGCCCTAGATTTCTCATCTAGAGTTGGAGGGGGGCAGCACTACAGCTTTCTGGGGTGCCTTTCAACTTTGACTGTCCTCTTTTTTGGCCGAGCCCGCAACCCACAGAAGTTCCCAAGCCAGGGATCAAACCTGAGCCACAGCAGGGACCAGACCCGCAGAAGTGACAATGCCAGATCCTTAACCACTAGGCCACCGAGGACCCCTTCAACTCTGACAGTCTTGAGTATGGGATTCTGATCCCTGTTCCCTTCTCTCTGTTAAGGATAATACTGCTTTCTCTCTTTCTCTCGCTCTCGCTCGCTCTCGCTCGCTCTCGCTCACTCTCACTCTCGCTCTCTCTCTCTCTTTTTTTTTTTTAATCTTTTTAGGGCTGCGCCCGTGCCATATGGAGGTTCCCAGGCTAAAGGTCAAATTGGAGCTGTAGTTGCCAGCCTACACCACAGCCACAGCAACACCAGATCTGAACCACGTCTACAACCTACACCACAGCTCATGGCAATGCTGGATCCTTAACCCACTGAGCGAGGCTAGAGAATCAAACCTGCCTCCTCATGGATGCTAGTCAGATTCGTTTCTGCTGAGCCATGAAGGGAACTCCAATACTGCTTCTCATTGTAACCAATGATATCAAGATGATTTTACTCTAGTTTGCAGTCCCCAACAAGGCTCCTGGACATCTCCATAGTAAGGACAGTCTGTGTGTGGTCCTCTGGATGGGAAGGGACCAAGGGCTGCAGGACAGGTTCTTAGGCATCCCTTTCTGGGCTCTAGAGGAGAGCAGGACCGGCTGGCCCAAGGACCCAGAGGCCTGCCTGAGGCCAGAAGCAGGAAAAAGGGGCCGGGGAGGCCTTGCCTCTGAGCACCACAAGTAGCCACCTACCCTATATAGTTTTTTGTTTGTTTGTTTGTTTTTGTCTCTTTGTTGTTGTTGTTGTTGTTGCTATTTCTTGGGCCGCTCCCGCGGCATATGGAGGTTCCCAGGCTAGGGGTTGAATCGGAGCTGTAGCCACCGGCCTACGCCAGAGCCACAGCAACGAGGCATCCGAGCCGCGTCTGCAACCTACACCACAGCTCACGGCAACGCCGGGTCGTTAACCCACTGAGCAAGGGCAGGGACCGAACCCGCAACCTCATGGTTCCTAGTCGGATTCGTTAACCACTGCGCCACGACGGGAACTCCCTACCCTACATAGTTTTAAAATACCCCAGTCTCCTCCCCTCAAAACAAAATGTCACTTCCACAAAATTTCTCTGCCTTGTGTGCTCATGCTTGCTACATCAAGTATGGAACCCTATAATTAGGGAATGAAGACCTTCACTTTACCACAAGTGACTTGCTCCTGGACAAGTCACTTCAACTCTTTGGACCTCAGTTCCTCATTTACAAGATGAGAGGGTGGAACGATTTTTTTTTTTTTTTTCGGTCTTGTTAGGTCTGCACCCGTAGCATATGGAGGTTTCCAGGCTAGGGGGTCAAACTGGAGCTACAACTGCTAGCCAATGCCACAGCCACAGCAACACTGGATCTACGTGTCTGCGACCTACACCACAGCTCATGACAACGCCGGATCCTTAACTCACTGAGCAAGGCCAGGAATCAAACCCATGTCCTCATGGATGCTAGTTGGGTTCATTAACCGCTGAGCCATGACAGGAACTCCAAGAGAGTGGAACAATTTGATCTCTGAGGTCTTTTTGGTCTCAGCCATCTCAAGATTCTCAATTCCTCAGAAGAATCTGCAGAGCATTGAGTACAGCTGGGCCAAAGGGGAACACCTGAGTAGAAGACAGAGCCTCCACAGAGGGTGGGATTGTGCAGCTGCCCTTGTGGTCTGGGGTGGGCCCCCGCCCTCCCACTACCCCTGCTCACCAGCAGCCAGCTGCATCCATGCACAGATCTTGTAGACAGTGGCGGTGTTGCAGACAAAGAACAGGCTAAAGCAGATGATGGAGCCAATGATGAGGAACATGGCTAAGGCCACAAAGAACATGGCGGTCTTGAAGGCTCTAGAGGGGATGGAGGAGAAGTCCAGTGGCCCACCCTTGCAGATGAGCTCCGATGACAGCACGTTGCCTACGCAGTAGGAGAAAAGGCCGAAGTAGCCTGCCTGGGGTGTGTTGACGCTGTCACCGATCCAGTAGGGCTGGATGAAGAGCGCCATGACCAGCACGGAGAAGCAGATGGTGAGCGTGCCCCACATCACACCCACGGCCCTCGCGTTCCTCACGTAGTTGGTGTGGTAGATCTTGGCTGCCTCCTGTGCGGGCAGCAACTTCACCATGGTGAAGGCACTGGGTCCTGGGCTGGGAATTTGTGGACTGGAAGTGGCTTTACAGACTGATGGAGGAGGCCCAGAAATGGGTCACTTCTCAGCCAGGTTTGGGGAGGAGTCTGAGGTCAGGGCACAGGTGAGGCTTCCCCCCCCAAGGCAGAGGAAAGAAAATTAATAGGACAGGGAAAGATGACCTTGCCTTCTTCAGGGGAAGCTTGTCCAGGTGCCTGTGTCCGCTCTGCTCTAGCCACGCTGTCTCCCTTCTGCCTCTGCTCAAACCTTCCAGGGTCTCGGCCTGCTGGCGCCGCCCGGCCCCTCCCCCACATGCAGCTCAGAGCATCAGAGAGCTCCGCCCCCTTCTCTGGGCCCGGCTCCTCCTCCCTCCCTCCGAGAGCGCTGCTTTCAGCACCGTGGCCAGCGCCCCGGGATGCCCGGACACAGGCGTGTGCAGGGCGGCCGACCCGCCCACTGCACATCCGCGCCACGGGGAATCAGAACCCCCTTCACCCTCCCGAGCGGGAATGACAAAAATTGGAAGGGTGGGGCTGCAGCTGTCACCTTCCTCTCGCTCCACTTCCTGCAGCAAAACCGCTTCTTGAGAGCAGTCCCTGTCCCACCCCACCCTTCTCTAGCTCCCTACTTATCCTGCCAACCTCCATTTCCCCAGAGGCCCGCAAAGCCTTCCGGATCACTGGTTCCTTGTCCCTATTACTGAATCGACAATTACTAAGAGCCTTCTAGATACTTAGTCCTATGTTGGAGGCTATCTTCCCTAAGCAAGGACCACAGAGTAAAAACGACAGGGCTCCTGCCCTCAACAACAGAGATATTTACATATACGTAAATATATATTTGCAATGCAAATGATAGCATGGTAATAGAAGCAACTACAAAGTACAGTAAAGACTGTTCCTTATAAGCCTTCTCAGACCTTAGTATACGCTTTTTATTCAATTCAAATGTCTTTCTCTTGTTTATATTTTGTTGAATATTTTTCCCCTTATCTCCAAAATATCTATACTTTTCTTGAATTTATAGGTAAATACATGATTAGTGTACATATATAGAAAAATTCAAGATTTTTACATAAACAGTTCCCGGTGGCTCAGCAGGTTAAGGATATGGTGTTGTTACTGCTGTGGCTTGGGTCCCTGCTGTGGTGCGTGTTTGACCCCTAGCCTGGGAACTTCTGCATGCAAGGGGTGTGAGAAAAAAAAAAAGATAAAATTAAATTTTTTAAAAAGAAAATTACATAAAATAATGGGAGTTCCCATCGTGACTCAGCGGTAAATAACCTGACTTGTTTCCATGAGGACTCGGGTTTGATCCCCGGCCTCGCTCAGTGGGTTATGGGTCTGGCTTGCCATGAACTGTGGTGTAGGTTGCAGAGTGGCTTGGATCCTCCACTGGTGTGGCTGTGGGGTGGGCCGGCAGCTGTAGCTCCAATTCGCCCCCTGGCCTGTGAACTTCCATATGCCACAGGTGCAGACTTAAAAAGGGAAAAAAAAAGAAAGAGCTCCTCCAGTTCCAGTTCCCTCCACGCCTCATAGTCTTCAGTGGTGAGAAGGGAACCATAATTGCCCTCCGTGTACTGGGGCTCTGCTCACAGGTGTCCTGGGGCCAGGGGCGGCGGGAGGGGGGGAGTAGCTAGGGCCAGGATGAACTCACAGGGGAAAGTGGGGTTTTCTCTTTCCTTTTTTTTTTTTTTCCCCATGCCCATGGCATGCAGAAGTTCCTGGGCCAGGGATCAGACCTGAGCCAAAGCAGTGACACCTTAGCTGCTAGGCCACCAGGGAATTCCAAAAAGTGGTTTCAGGAGTTCCCGTCGTGGCGCAGTGGTTAACGAATCCAACTAGGAACCATGAGGTTGCGGGTTCGGTCCCTGCCCTTGCTCAGTGGGTTAACGATACGGCGTTGCCGTGAGCTGTGGTGTAGGTTGCAGACGTGGCTCGGATCCTACGTTGCTGTGGCTCTGGCGTAGGCCGGTGGCTACAGCTCCGATTCAACCCCTAGCCTGGGAACCTCCATATGCCGCGGGAGCGGCCCAAGAAATAGCAACAACAACAACAACAACAAAAAAAGACAAAAAAAAAGTGGTTTCAAAAAGTGAGGATAGTGTTCCTTTAATCAATGGCATTTCCATGTCTCTGGAATTGGGTGGGTTCCTCTCATTTCGAGGGTCTCCTAGCTGCTTCCTCCAGCTGTTCCCATATATCACCACCCTCCAGTGGTACAAGGGGGTGGTTACTCGGGCTGAGGTCATGTGCAAGGCACATCCATGGGATTGCCATGCATTGTCTTATTCAATCCTGACCTTCATCCTCCTTGGGTAGATGAGGAAGAAGGCTCAGGAAGCTCGCCAGTTTAAATAACCTGTCCAGTGTTGTGGAGCTAATTATGACGAGTTCGGAAGACAGGTTCAATGTCTGGATGAAGCCAGAAGTCTGGGGCCTTCACAGTGGGGGCCTCTTCCACCTCCTGGGATTGGGGTGGGTGGTGCTTGGCTGCAGCAATCAGTCCCTTAGGGAAAGCTGCTCTGGCCCACACCTGAGCACACTCCGGCAGCTGCGCCCTTCCCAGCCGTCAGCCCTGTGCCATCAGCGGCTCAGGAGACTGATAACTGTTCCTGCTCACACATGGCCTTGGGTAGGGGACTGAGGGAGTGGAAGCCTTAACTAAAGCAGTGAGTGTTTAATGCTGGACTTGTAGATATTAAGTGAAGTGGAAAGAAAATGGGAGAGGATGGCTGGAGAAGCACCTCCTAAGGGCCCCTAAATCACCCCTGCAGGTGCCCCCCTGTTGGGAGGCTTGGAGGATGGTATATCAGGCAGGAGAACCACATTCCCTGGTCAGGGGCCCAGGGACTTGGGCCTGCCCTAAACTCCCCAAGAGAGCCTGGGAAGATTGAGGTGTCAGGAGGCTGGGATCACTCCTCACCTGCACCTGATACTGCCAGATACCTGGGTTTAGGTGAGGTCAAAAGAGGGCCCAGGAGTTCCTGTTATGGCTCAAGGGTTAAGAACCCGACATAGTCTCCATGAGGATACAGATTTGATCCCTGGCCTCACTCAGGGGGTTAAAGATCTGGCTTTGCTACAAACTGTGGCATAGGTCACAGACGCTGCTCAGATCTGGCATTACTACAGCTGAGCATAGGCCTGCAGCTCCCATTTGACCCCTAGCTTGGGAACTTCCATATGCTGCAGGTACAGCCTTGATAAGAAAAAAAAAAAGAGGGCCCAGACTGGGGTGAAAAAAGAGCGGCACCTAGGAGGCAAAATTTAAGGAGGTGCTCATACCCTAGGTGTCTCCCTTGCCTCACCCTGGAAGCTCAGGGTGCCAGGGGTGAATAACAGCAATAACAGCAGCTCGCATGTACTGCTCATGTGTGCCAAGCCCTGTTCTAGGCCACATATGTTATGTGTATAACATATGAATTCATTAAACCCTTGCAACTCTTTTATCAGTTGACAGATAAGGTGACAGACTCAGAACAGATAACTCCCCCAGCTAATAACTTGTACAGGTAAAAGAGTCCCTGAGTCCCCACTCAACCATGCTGTGTCACCCCACCCCCAACACACACATAAGACACCAGGTGCCAGGTGGCACCCAGCTACCTTATCAGGACCCTACCCCCAGCAGACTGGCCACAGCTGGGCCTCTGCTCACGGCAGGCCCTGTGGGGAATGGGAAGGTGGGTGGGTCATATGTGGTCCCTTTTATAGCCCCACTACCCCCTCTGGGTCTGTCTTTTGCCACCTGACCTGACCTTCCAGCTGCTACTTACACCAGCTGTGCTCATTCATCATGGAGAAGGTCCTTGCCTTTCTGCTTGTGACCCTCGCGGTAGCCTATGCTGTTCCAGACCCCCGCGGAATCATTATCAACCTGGTAAGAGGGTCTTCAGGGGAGAAGTCCTCTGAATCCCCAGGTGGGGACTTTTTTTTAAGCTTGGCGCTTGACCTCTGTGTGGCTCAAGTTGTCCCTAGCCCTAACCTGGGGCTGCCTGAGGGCTGGGAGGTGAGGCGCCCCTTCCCCAGAGACCCCAGAGAAGGCAGCACGGCGCATGCTCAGAGAAGTGCATCAACCTGGCTGAAGGAACTTGATAAAAATCCAGAGCCTTGGGCTCCCACCCGGGAGACTCTAACTCAGGAGGTCCAGTAGTTTAAAAAAAGCTTCCCAGTGGTTCTGGCTTCTGACCTAGAGTAGTTTCTTCTCTGTGTGCCAGACACAGTCCTAAATGCCTCGGGAAAACTTAAATATTCAGTCCTCATAAGAACCACATGAGATAGGTACTATTATTATCAGCCCTGTTTGCAACTGGAAAACTGAAATAGAGAAAGGTTAAGTCAGCTGCCTGAGGTCACACAGTGCGAAGTCTTGGGCAGGGGCAGGCGCCCTGCCATCAGCTCCAGAGCCAAGCTCCCAGCACTGGCCCACACTGCCTCTCCACCAAGGGCAGAAGGGGGAAGGCCCTTTGGGTTAACAACTCTGTTCAGAGGTTCTTAACTCAGGGCCACATATGGGCTTGGAGGGTCCAGGATCCTCTGAGATTATGTGTAAGAGTCTGGGGTGGGGAGGCGTTTTCCAGGGAGGTGGTCCCCAACTTTCTCAGGGTCCTCGAAGGATTGGGGGACCCAGAAAGGTTTGGAGACCTTGCTTGGGGGTTTTGGAGACCCTGAATGGGTGACCATTCCAGGTGAGAACACTTAGGCACAGGGTGGGGCAGTGACTTGCCCAGGGTCACCCCGGCAGTTGGTGGTGCAGCCAGGACTAGAACCCAGGTATCCTGTCCCCAACTCAGGCTGCCTCTCTGGCTCTGCACTGCCAGCTTCTCACATGGTGGGGGGTGGGAGGTGGGCAGAGAGGCCGCCTGCTCCAAGGTTAGATTCTTTCACAGCGCCCCTCCACCAGGGAAGGCCAGGCCAGCAGAAGTAGGTGGTGAGGTGGGGGTCTGGGTGGAGAAGGGACCAAGGGGAGGGCGGGAGTGTCTGGGTTAACCGGCTGCCCCCCTCGCAGGATGAGGGCGAGCTCTGCCTGAACAGTGCCCAGTGCAAGAGCAACTGCTGCCAGCATGACACAATCCTGAACCTGTCCCGCTGCGCGCTCAAGGCCAGAGAGAACAGCGAGTGTTCTGCCTCCGTGAGTGCCAGTGGCGGGGGCGGGGAGGGGGCTGTGAGAAGGAGAAAGAAGGTCAGCTCAGAGGGGGTGGGCCCTCAAGGCTTAGGGGTTGGATCAAGGAGAGTTAGTCCGGATGTTGAATGTTTTTGTTTCTTTTTGTGGCCACGCCTGCAGCATGCAGAAGTTCCCTAGCCAGGGATCAAACCCACGCCATAGCAGCGACCCAAGCCACAGCAGTGACAATGCCAGGTCCTTAACATGCTGAGCCACCAGGGAACTCCTGGATGCTGAATGTTGAGTTGATGAAGAGAGGGAGGTCAATAGGCTTCAAAGCCCTTTCCCATCCAATGCCTTCTCTGACAGCTGACCAGTGAGCTGTGTGGGGCAGTGATGTGTCAGCTCCGTCTCATGGATGGGTAAATAGAGGCTCCCCAGAGAGATCAAGTTAATAAGAGCAAGGAGGCACAGAGTGGAGACCAGAACCCACCATGCCCCTGGGGAGGCAGTCAGGAGATAAGCCATCTGAAAAGACAGAGCAGTCAGACAGGGGCAAGTGACACCCAAAGTAGCCCCTATATGGAGTTCCCGTCGTGGCGCAGTGGTTAACGAATCCGACTAGAAACCATGAGGTTGCGGGTTAGGTCCCTGCCCTTGCTCAGTGGGTTAACGACCCGGCGTTGCCGTGAGCTGTGGTGTAGGTTGCAGATGTGACTCGGATCCTACGTTGCTGTGGCTCTGGCGTAGGCTGGTGGCTACAGCTCCGATTCAACCCCTAGCCTGGGAATCTCCATATGCCGCGGGAGCGGCCCAAGAAATAGCAACAACAACAACAACAAAAAGACAAAAGACAAAAAAGAACAAAAAAACAAAGTAGCCCCTATAACCTGTGGCTCCACTGGCTCCATGTCTCTGCAGACGCTCTATGGGGTTTACTACAAGTGTCCCTGTGAACGGGGCCTGACCTGTGAGGGGGACAAGAGTCTCGTGGGCTCCATCACCAACACCAACTTTGGTATCTGCCATGATGTTGGACGCTCCAGTGACTGACAACACACACCAGCTGGAGCACCGAGGGACGCCCCTCCTTCCACCACTGCTCCCTGGCTGGCACCTCCGTCTTCTCATTGGGTTCTTGGCAATTAAAGCCCCTCTTGCAAACCTTCCCTAGGCTCCTGGATGTTCTTGCCCAGTCAGCCCCTTCCTTGATGTTTCAGCAAGTTTTGCCCCATCAGGCGTCAATCAGGTCCGAAAAGGAGGAAAGGATCAGGGGCCAGGCAGGAAGAGGCACCAGGCTGGAGACAAGGTTGTGACACGGACCCCGCCAGGCTGGGAACCTCTCTGGGATGCCCTCCTAGCCCCGCCACGTTCTCAGGCATACAGGCAAGCACTTATTTACACACACACACACACCCCTCTTGTCAGGAGTTGCCATGGCCCGTATTTTTTGCCCTGCATCAAAACGTAGTCCCCTGTCCTGAGCTCACCTCTCTTCCAGGCCAAACTCTCAAATGTGACACATCCGTGTGTTAAGGGGTCAGACCACTAACAGTCGGGGGCTTATTCTGTGCTAGCAAATCCTCACAATGACCTTGGGAAGGAGAATTCGTTGTCTCTATAGATAAAAGGAACTGAAGTTCAGAGAGGCTAAGTAATTCACCCAAGGTCATGTAATTAGAAAAAAATGGCCACTAAATCATCCAACTCCATCCCTTACCCTTTCTATGATTCCCTGGTCTTTCCCAATCATTCATTCTCAGACAAATGGGTGGAACTATAAGGAATCTAGTTTGGGGTTCATATAAAAATGTTATACCTTCTGGAACCAAAAAGCCTGGGTTTCCTTAGAGTCCTGAGCACCTGGTCACTGAGAAATGCAAGTGCAGGTTCACTGACCTCTTGGTGGACATGCAGGGAGGAGTCACATAAATGGGGGGGGGGCACTGAACTAAATGAAATTGAGATGCTCTCCCAGCCCCAGGATTCTGTAGTTCTGGGATAATGAACCCTTCGAGAAGCCATTAGGTTTATGAGTTAAGACTGGATTCAGCTGTAAGTAATTTAAAAATCCAAGTAATTACGGCTTAAACAAAGGGGGCAGATATTTCTTGGGCATGAAGAAGCCTAGAGATAGAAGCGCTGGCATTTGTTTGGGTGCTGGCAGGTCGCAGTTCTCTTCACGTCCCCCAGGCTGGCTAATGCCTTCACAGCAGCTCCTAACATCACATCCTCTCACCATTTTCTTTTTTTCCATTTTTTTTTTAAGGCCACACCTGTGGCATATGGAAGTTCCCAAGCTAGGGGTCAAAGTCTAAGTTAGGAAGCCTGGAGTAGAGGCTGGGTGGGGTACTGGGTGAGGGCAGAGTGCTTCTCCAGGTGCACCTTCTTAATCTTGCCCTAACACCTCAAGGCTGAGTGCGCCATGTCACCATGGCTACCGCAGGGTCACCTGACCACCTCCAGCTGCAAGGGAAGCTGGGAAAGCAAGTATTGGGCAAAGGGAATGGATCACCATGACTGGCTTAGACTAGTTATGACCCCTCTCCAGGGCTGGGCACATGACCGCCCAAACAATATTGGGATTCTATTAGCAAGGAAGGGGGCCACGGCTACCAGCAGAGAAAGCTCTTATTTCAATGATGATGTATCATCCTTCCCTTCTTGGCCCTCCCCTCTTGGGGGGCTCTGGGACCAGGGGCAGGAACACACAACTCTGGTAGTCATGGGAGTGAGCAGAGGAGAACTGGGTGGGGAGGCAAGGAAGAGAGAGCATTAAAAGACAGTTTTCTGGAGTTCCAGTCGTGGCGCAGTAGTTAACAAATCCGACTAGGAACCATGAGGTTGCGGGTTCGGTCCCTGCCCTTGCTCAGTGGGTTAACGACCCGGCGTTGCCGTGAGCTGTGGTGTAGGTTGCAGATGTGACTCGGATCCTACGTTGCTGTGGCTCTGGCGTAGGCTGGTGGCTACAGCTCCGATTCAACCCCTAGCCTGGGAACCTCCATATGCCGCGGGAGCGGCCCAAGAAAGAGCAACAACAAAAGACAAAAAAAAAATAAGACAGTTTTCTTAGTTGCCCTCCTTTTTTCAATTTTCTTACAATGGCTGTAGACGATTTTAGACAATTTCTAATTCTTCTGAAATATACAAGTCAGGTCCAGCTGGCAGGGACACTTGTTATAGAGGCCGAGGAACATCTGGGAAAGGTGAGACTTTGGCCTCGACCTTGGGGACTGCTCTGCCCTCCGCCCTGAGGGGCACCCCCCACTTTCACCACACCCCCAGCTCTGGGGCCCATCTGCACACACAGCAGAAGAGCCTGCACACAAAGACCTTCTCACCCAGCTACTCCGAGTCTGTCTCTGGTCACCTCCTCCAGGCTGGCCCCTACGGTTGCTCAGTGCCCTCCTAACTCCATCCCTGGCATCACTTTTCCCCTGTTAAACCATCTGCCAAATCTCTTTTGTTTTGGCAGAGACCCGGGGTATGTGGAAGTTCCCGGGCCAGGTATCAAACCCTCGCCACAGCAGTGCCAATGCCAGGTCCTTAACCCACAGAGCCACTGGGGAACTGCCCAACCTGCCAATTGAAAGTGGATGAACATTGACAGGGGGCCACCATCTCCTCAAATCCTTTCATGGGTAAATCAATCCCCTCTCCTGAACAGTCAGCTCAGCAGCTGCTTCATCCCAAACCTCTCCCCAGGAGCACGTGGGGTCATAGCAGACCTTCTGGAGCTTGGGACGAGGGTGGTCTGAGGCAGAGGTGGAGGCAGGTTAGGGCCAGACCCATTTACAGTGCTACTTGTGGGGTTTGCTGAGGTGACCCCTGAAGAACAGAACCCATATTAGAAAGAGAAGCATCGCCACACCCCGTGCCTGCCCTCCAGCCAGGATTCCAAGCCCCTGGGGTGAAGACTTGCCTCGGGTCTGTCCACCCACTGACCCAGCAGAGAATTCCAGGGTCATTGCCGCCCACCTACCTCTCCTTCTTTCCCTTGGGCTCTGTGTCCGCCCTGGTTCCACCTTCCATGAGCCGCCCCCCCATCGCCCATGCACCCCCCGCCCCCTGCACCAACACCCACATGCGTGTGGCACGCGCTGCCCTCCGACTCCTTTACGGAGCAGTGGGACTCGCAGCTCTCCACCGACCCGCTGCAGTGCCCGCTCTTGCACGTCCTGCTTCGCATGCAAATCTCCCCAGGGTCCTGCGGGGAGCCGGCCCGGCCCGGCCCGGCCCGGCTGGTTCCACTGCGGGCCTGTTGCCTTCCCCTCCCCCAGGGTGCCCTCACTAGCGCCCCCTCCCGCCAGGCTGGGAACACGGCGCCTGCAGGACCAGCTTTGTGCCCAGAGGAGAACGAACAGTTTTTGACGGCTTGCCCTTAGGGTCCTCAAAATAGGTTACTTTCTGGGACACACGAGGGTGAGCCAGACCTTTCCATCTGCCACTGCACAATCTCCTGCCAACTCCTACTCACCTTCAGCTGAGCTCGATTGTCACCTAAGCGCCCCACCCCCAAACACATACACACGTATCAATCAAGTATTCCCCAGTGCTGGGGGGCACATCATCTACCACCTACCGTCCTTCCGTCAATTTCGGCAGTCCTTTTTTTTTTCCGCTTTTTTTAGGGCCGACCCTCCCAGGCTAGGGGTCGGATTCGGGGCTACATCTGCCAGCTTATGCCACACCCAGGGCAACGCAAGATTCAAGCCGTGACTGCAACCTACACCCCAGCTCAGGCAACCCCTGATCCTTAACCGGCTTAGCGAGGCCGAGGCCGAGGATTGAACCTGCATCCTTAAGGATCTTAGTAGGGTTCGTTACTGCTGAGCCATGCAGGGAACTCCCTCAGTAGTCTTCCAACCAGCAAATACTGAATACCTACTGTGTTCAAGCCCTGGGAAAGCAGATGGGAATAGAACCAGCAGAAATGCCTGCCCTTCTGGAGCTGATATTCCAGACAGCCCTCTAATAGAACTTTCTACAGTGATGAAAATGGGCCTCTTCTGTAAGGTCCTGTTCAGTAATCACTAGCCACCTCTGGCCATTGAGTACCTGAAATGTGGTTGGCTTGACCTGGGAGCTGAATTTTAAATGTTGTTTAATTTTAATTTCAGTAACCGCACATGAAAAGTGATCACATGACTGGACAAGCACAGCTTGAGGGAAGACATAATAAACTCATAAGAAAATATAGAGGTGTCTCGGACAAAATGTTGAGCAAAAGAAGGCAGATATATATGATTCCATTATATGACATTCAAAAACAAGCCTTCTAGGGTGCTGGAAATGCTCTGTATTTTTCCTTTTTTTTTTTTTTGGCCATGCCTGTGGCATGTACAAGTTCTGGGGTCAGGGGTTGAACCTGCGGTGATGACATCAGATCCTTTAACTGCTAAGCCACAGGGAATTCCCAGTGCTCTGTATCCTGATTTGGGTGATGGTTTGAGGGTGTTTGCATAAAACTAAAACTAACTGATTTTAACGTATAAAATCAAGATCAGACATTTTATTCTATAATATATTTATATTGGGTTTTATTAATAATTATGATTTAGATCTTATATGTATAATCCTATTTATTATGTATGATCAAGAGTAAAGCAGAGTTTCCATCGTGAAACTCAGCAGCTAGCGAACCTGACTAGCATCCATGAGGACGTGGGTTCGATCCCTGGTCTTGCTCAGTGGGTTAAGGATCTGGTGTTGCCGTGAGCTGTGGTGTAGGTTGCAGACTTGGCTCGGAGCCCGCTTTGCTGTGGCTGTGGTGTAGGCCAACAGCCGTAGCTCTGATTGGAGCCCTAGCCTGGGAAACTCCATATGCTGCAGGTGTGGCCCTAAAAGACAAAAAGAAAAAGAAGAAAAGAAAGCAGCAGAGGAGGACTAGATTGACAGGAGCCTCTTCCTGGTCTCCTTGATTCTTCTACTCTTGCCAGGAGCCATTCAGCCCACTCTACCCGCTGCAGTTCCACCTCCCCACCAGCTCCCATCCGTTCTCCCCAAAGCAGCCAGAAGATATTTTTTTTGGCCGCACCTGTGCCTGTGGACATTCCCAGGCTAGGGATGGAAGCCTCGCCACAACAGTGACTGGAACCATTGCAGTGACCATTGCGAAAAACCACCGAACCAGCAGGGAACTCCTAGAGGACTTTTTTTTTAAGGTAAATCCCTCATTATTATTGCCCTGCTTTAAATCCTCTCAGGACTTCCCAGGGCATCTAGATCTGGAGAGTCTATAGGACCTGCACGCCCTTTTCATTGCAGGACTGCCCGCCTGTCACTAGATCCCTTGCTGTCCCACCACCACTCCCATCACCACATGCCCTGCAGCCACCACTGGGGCCCCTCTGCCCAGCACACCCTGCTCCGGAAGCTCTGCCTGGCTGCCTCCTTCTCTGGCCTGCGGCTGCAGCCTTCCTGCACATCCAGCCAGAACAGTCCCATCCCCTGGCTTTCCCATGTGCACAACACATGTGACTCTAAAATGTTTGTCTTTTTTTTTAAGAGCCACAGCCACAGCCATATGGAGGTTCCCAGGGTCAGGGTTGAATCGGAGCCTTGGCCTATGCCACCGTCTCGGCAATGCCAGATCCGAGGTGCATCCTCGACCTACGCCACAGCTTGTGGCGACACCGGATCCTTCAACTTTTAGGGGTCTCCTAAAATTATCTCCTTTATTCAGCTTTTAAAATTTTCTATCTCCCCCTCAACTCCAGGAGGGCAGGGCTTTTCCTCTCTTATTCACGGCTGCATTTCTTGGCCCATGGGTGTTGAATGCGGAATTACTGAATGATGGAGGCTGTTGTAATACTCGGTTCCTTTGATCTCTCTGACCTCATCTCCCTTCATTTCCATCCTCTCACTCTGCTATGCCTTGAATATGCCGGGCAAGATCCCTCCTCTAGACTTTGCCCTGGCCGTTCCCTCCACATGAACTGCTCTTTCTGCTGCCTGCCTGGCTGCCTTTAGGAAAGACCTCACTCCCTTCAGGGCTCTGCTTAAAATTTCACATGGTTAGTCAGGTCTTCGTGGAGTATCTTCTCACACGGCTCGTCCAAAGCCCCTTCCTTATTTTCTTTGTCCTCAGGTGCTGATCACCAGGAAGATATGAATATTTCACTTATCTGCCTCCTGTGATAGAATGTCAGCTCTACCAGGGCACGGATTTGTGTGTCTTCTTCATAACCCTGTCTCGAGCCCATAGAAAGATAATTTATGGATAGTAGGTGCTTAATAAAATGTGTGGCATTGCAGAATGACTGTCTCTCTTACCAGATGTGAGTCTGGGGCAGGAGTATCATGTCCTTTTGCTTCTGCAGGGCCTGCACCTGGCAGCACCCGGGCACAGCTGCCATGACATGAATGAGCCTTCTTTGTCCCCCCAGACATCCTCCATCCAATGCTCCCCACTGCCCCCCACTTCCAGCTTTCACCCACACGAACCTCTGTACCCTCCCAGCTTCTCCAACAGCATCTTAGGATGGTAGCAGACAGTGTGCTCTAGGTTCCTTATCAAACTTTTCATATCTCCCTGGAAAAATGAGCCCCCAGTGAGGAGGAAGAAAAAAGAGAGAAGGAAGAGGAGGACCAGAAGCTGCAGCTGCTGCATCATGGGCCAGAGGTGAGGGCAGTGCTTCTCAGGTCCAGCTAAATACCTGGTCTCTGCCATGTGACTGAAGCCTGGAGGGTAGGTAGTGAGCTGTGAATGCCCAGCCCTGGGGTTGATGGGGAGAGGCTGGCAGCGCCAGTTCCCAGACCAAAGGGACAGAGGAACAAACAATAGAGACAAAGCAGAAGTTTCTGGGAATTCCCGTTGT
Source organism: Phacochoerus africanus (assembly GCF_016906955.1). Classification (NCBI taxonomy): domain Eukaryota; kingdom Metazoa; phylum Chordata; class Mammalia; order Artiodactyla; family Suidae; genus Phacochoerus; species Phacochoerus africanus. Next base: position 32,834,988 of record NC_062552.1, on the reverse strand, counting down.
GGCTCAGCGGGTTAAGAACCTAACTAGTATCCATGAGAACGTGGGTTCAATCTCTGTTCTCGCTCAGTGGGTCAGGGATCCTGAGTTCCTGTGGCTGTGGCTGTGGCGTAGGCCAGCAGATGTAGCTTCGATTTGATACTTAGCCTGGGATCGTCCATATGCCTCGAGTGTGGCCCTAAAAAGACAAAAAAAAAAAAAAAAGGAAGAATTTTCCCAAGAACGACTGCTGCTTCCTGGACCCTTTGCTCTGTTCTTCTTGCTGCCAGCAGAAGAGCTAGTGAATTCTGGCACCAGTGAGATCTGGGTTCAGTCCCAGCTCTGCTGCCTACTGGCTGTGTGATTGTTGGGCAGACTTAACTGCTTTGAGCCTCAGTTTCTCCATCTGCAAAATGGAGCATAATAATAGTACCTCAAGGGATGAATCAATGCTTAAATTAAGTAGTGGGTATTTTGCTAGGCATAGAGTGGGTACCCAGTAAATACAGTGGAAGGATTTCAAAAGTCTCTCTCATCCAATCCCAGGATACATTTATTGTTAAACAGCACCGGGAATATTTGTTTCTCAGATGAGGCAACTAAGGCCCAGAGAAGTTGCCAAAGCTCCCCCACGTCACAAAGCTATCAAGGAATGGAAGATTAGACTCTGGTTTTCATTGTTTCACTCCCTTCCTCCAGACACTTTCAATTAGAATCTCAGGAACTCCCTCTCTTGAGAAAATGCAGTACATCTGAACACCTTTCTGTTGGCCTTCTTGGCGGGCACAAGAGTGACAGGGCCAAGGACGCCTGAGTGGGTTGTGGTGGTGGATAATCAGAACAAACTGACTATGTCTTGACAGTGGGAACAGGTGATAATGCCGAGGGCAGAGCTGCAAGAGACGGCTTTACGTGCATTGGTCACAGCGAGCCAGGAGCTGCTGTGGGAACACACTGTCCAGGAATTACAGAGGCTCAATACAACAAAAGTGGATTTCTTGCTCATACCAAGATGGCTGTGAATCAGGACACTCTCCTGGGCCATGTCCTCCACACGGTCACCTAGCAATCCAGGCATGTCCCCCCCAGCCATGGCAGGGGAAGAGGACTGGAGGATTGCAGCTTTTCTGGGTGCCTCATGGAAGGTGAAATCAACTCCCACCCAATATTGGTCTGGATGTTGGAACCTGATGATGCTGCACACACCAAGACGACATAGAAAGGTTTATTACTTGAATAATTGGAATTTCTGGGGACAGCACGGCAGGTGCAAGGAGGTATGAGCGGCAAGGATGAAGGGGCAGGTGGCTTTGACTTTACTGCAGCTACAAGGTGGGGGCCGGGATAAGGGTTCCCTTGAGCAGACTGGGCTTGAGCTGGTGGTTTGCCCTTGCCACCAGCACCAAGGGAGGGATGGGGTGCTTTTCTCATTGGCTGACCTAGATGTGGGACAAAAGGGGACTGAAGCCTTGAAAGATGTCATTGGCCAGTCATCAAAACTGGAGGGAGTTCCCTTGTGGCTCAACAGGTTAAGAATCCAGCATTGTCACTGCTGTGGCTTGGGTCACTGCTGTGGTGTGGGTTCAATCCCTGGCAAGGGAACTCCGCATGCCCCAGGCCCAGACAAAAAGAAAAAAAAAGAAAAAACCTGGAGTCTTCCTACCTGAAACCTTAAAATCCCTAGAAGAAAACACAGACAAATATTGCACTTGTTTTAGCAGTATTTTTCTGGGTGCGACTCCCCAGACAAGGGAAACAAAAGCAAAAATAAACAAATGGGACCGCATTGGCTAAAAAGCATCTGCCCAGCAAAGGAAACCATCGACAAAATGAAAAGACAACTTACAGAGTGGAAGAGGATATCTGCAAATGAAATATCCAATAAGGGGTTAATACCCAAAATGTGTAACGAATTCATACAAATCTGTGTGAGAGGATGGAAGGAGGTGGACCCTCTCCCCCAGCAGAGCCTCCATCCAGCCTCCTTTGGCTATGGTGAGAGAGAAAGCAGCTACCTCGTTTAAGTCATCAGTAGAGTAGGTTTTGCTTCTGCAGCTGTAAGGCTGTTTCCTAAAGAAGAGAGATGGTTTGGATTTGGAAATGAGGTAGGAGGTAGATGGGCCCCTGGGCTGAGAACAGCTGGGACTTTCGAGGCTGAGTAAACTGGGCCTTGCATCTCTTTGATACGTCAAGGAGAAAGTTAATTGCAGGAGCTCTGCTGGGGTAGAAAGATGACCACTTAGGTCACTCCTGGGGAGGAGACCCCCCAACTACACACCTGCAGAAAGATTTCTAAGGGTCAAAAAGGGAGGGGAGGCCAGGCCACAATAAGTCCTGATACTGTCCTACAACCCTCTGCTCTGGAATCCATCTTTGCCCAGAGATGCATATACGTACTGGGGCGGCTGTAAGAAATAAGTCAGGTGTAAGAAATAGGTCAGGTGAGGAGTTCCCGTTGTGGTACAGCAGAAAGAATCCGACTAGGAACCATGAGGTTATGGGTTCGATCCCTGGCCTGGCTCAGTGGGTTAAGAATCCGGCGTTGTCGTGACCTGTGGTGTAGGTCACAGACGCAGCTCCCATCCCAAGTTGCTTTGGCTGTGGCTAGGCCGGCGGCTACAGCTGTGATTCGACCCCTAGCCTGGGAACCTCCATGTGCTGCAGGTGTGGCCCTAAAAAGACAAGAGAACAAAAAAAAGAAAAGAAAAAACTGGCCAAAGGAGAACAAAGACCCAGAAGAACTGTGCTCTATAAGTGATTTAACTCACCTCTCTGGGATGCTGGCACCTGCACTCCTCTTTGGGGTGTGTGTTACTTCTTTGCTTCTGACTTAAATAAATAAGCTACTGTGTGTGCTCTCCTACATGTTGTATGTGTCTCTTTGTACCTGTTTTTCCCGTCTTTGCCTCCTTGAAACATTCTTGCTTTCAACAGGGGGGCAAGAATCAGGGCAGTTGTGCTTCTAGCCTATAGCTGGTCTAGTGGCTGGGATTCCTGGTCTTCATGCAGGCTGCCCAGATTCACTTCCTGAGCAGAGAATTAAGATCTCTGACTGCTGTCTCTCTGAGATCAGTCTTCTTTATTTTTTTTGGCCTCAGTGCCGTATTTGTAAAATAGGAGTAATTATAGTACCTACTATAACTTTGTTGTGACAATAAGCTGAGTTAATACAGATAAGAAAGTGTTTTTCACAGTGTCTGGAACATAATAAGTGCTCAATAAATCTTAGCTGTTATTATTAGGTGACACCTGGAACTCTTGCAGCTACTGGGAAGGAATCCAGCCTGAGGGCTGTGGAGCTCCTGGATTCAGCCAGACCTGAGGCTTGCCTGCTCCTGGACTTCCAGTTCTGAGTGCCAATGAATTCCCTTAGCATCTAGACCAGTTTAGGTTGGATTTGGAGCAGCAGAAAAAATCCTCAGTGATACCCAAGGTGTGACTTTGGGCAAATCGTGGTGCTCCCTGAGCCTGTTTCTTTATTTCTTTTCTTTTCTTTCTTTTTTTGTCTTTTTGCCATTTTGGGGGCTGCTCCCGTGGCATATGGAGGTTCCCAGGCTAGGGGTAGAATCAGAGCTGTTGCTGCCAGCCTACATCTCAGCCACAGCAACGCGGGATGCTTAACCCACTGAGCGAGGCCAGGGATCGAACCCACAACCTCATGGTTCCTAGTCGGATTCGTTAACCACTGAGCCATGACGGGAACTCCTTCTTTTCTTTCTTTTTTGCCCTCCCCGAGGCATGTGGAGTTCCTGGGTCAGGGATCAGATCCAAGCCACAGTTGAGACCTAAGCCACAGCTGCAGTAACGCCAGATCCTTAACCCACTGTGCTAGAACCTGGGTCCCAATGCCCCCAAGAGGCCACCAATCCCATTACGCCACAGTGGGAACTCATTTTTTTTTTTTTTTTTTTAGCTTCAGTTTCTTTATCCATAAAACACAGCTGATCAAATCTGAGAGTGTGGAGCTTTCCATGCAGCAGGTCCCTTTCCCACCACAAGCATGGAGGTTTTGCCTTTTATGCTTCACCCACGTTCTCATGGACACTGTCTCAAGGACCTCCACCCATTTGCTCCCCTTGAAAAGCATTCAGAGGCCCCCTCTGAGTCCCTCCCACTGCACACCTGTCCAGGGCGCCCCCACCTCTCCAGGCACATTCTTCCACCCACCCCTCCCCCACAGCCCTCCACCCCAAGACTTGGCTCAGCCTGGACCCAGCCTCCTCTCACCCCCATCTCACCTCCGCTCCCTTCCTGCTGTTCTGCCCTGAGGCCCTGGGGGTCCAGACAGGGCCAAGCCCCGTGGGCAGCTCCTTCCTGCCTCCAGGCTCCCCTTTCAGCTGCCTCCAGACTGGAAGAAGCCCTGTCAAGTTCCCGCTCCCAGGAAATGCAGACGGAGGCCAGAGCCAGGAAGTGACTTTAATGCCCTTTGAGCAAGAGAGGGTCCCCCAAGGCCTCTGGCTCCGAGGGGCTGGGGCGGTGACCAGCCTGCAGCCTCCTCTAAATCAAACGGCACTGGCGGTTACAGTCTGGGTCCTTGCGGAAGCAAGTCAGGCCTCCTTGGCAGGGACACACAATGTTGATGGCGCCCTTGGTCTGCGGGAAATGGGTAAGAGTTGAGAGTCACCAAGATGCAGGGAAGAAGGGGTTTAAACTTCTTAGGGAGCAGGAGCAAGAGCACAATGATGAATGAGGCTCATTCCACAATGATGGGATGAGCCGGAGAGCTGTTCGGCTTGACAGCTAATGTGACCTTAGGCCAGCGTCTTTGTCTCAGTTTCTGTATATGTCAAATGCGGATAATAATAGTAACCCCGTCAGTTATGGCAAGGATTAAACAAAATCAAGTAGATCAAATGCTCATAATGAAAAGCCCCTCTGGCCACATCAGCCGCAGAGTTCGGCCACAGGAGGGGCCTGGCTGGTTCCCTGGGCCTTGGCAGCTCCCCAGACAGGGACACGGAGGCTGCCCATCCTCCCAGGAAGGCCTGGGCCCCGGGCCAGAGGTGAAAAGGCAAGAAAGAACAAGCAAGAACTCACACGGACTGTGTGTTCTGCTCCCTATCTTTTCACCAGCTAATAACGACCACGCTCCCCTGAGCGCTGTCACTGCCGAGACCACGCATTCCTCCCAACAGCTCAGGCGGTGGGTACTTTAGTCCCATTCGACAGATGAGGAAGCTGAGGCTCAGAGAGCAGAAGTGGTCTGTCTGAGGTCACAAAGACAGGGGGGTCAAAAAGCCAGAGTTTAAACTCAGGTCCAGTCCCCAAACTGTGGTCCTGCCACCGCAGCGCCAAGCTCCTCTCAAGAAATTAGGTCCTTGCGCCTGGGAGGCGAGGGGGGCTGCCTGCTTTGCTGCAGTGATGTTAAGGTAGACATATTCATTCAACAAACATTTGTTGAGCAACTACCATGGGCAGGGAATAGGGGGTTCAAAGGTGAAGATGCCACAGTCCTGTCCTTGCAGAGCTCTGACCAGTGGTGGAGGCAGCCAAGGGGCAGGGCAAGTCAGGGGGACACAAGCTCTGCTGAGGGTATGAGCCAAGGGTGTGGGATCGCTGAGGAGAGAAAGAAGGCTTCCCAGAGGAGGTGGCTAGTCTTGTATTGCAGGACAAGTAGGAGTTTGTCTGGTGGAGAAGGGGACAAAGAGCAGGTGCAGTCACGTGGGGTTGTTTTGGTTTGGTTTTTTTTAGGGCTGCAGGTGAGGCATATGGAAGTTTCCAGGCTAGGGGGTCGAACTGGAGCTGCAGCTGCCGGCCTACACCACAGCCACAGCAACACAGGATCCGAGATCTAAGCCACATTTGCGACCCACACCACAGCTCATGGCAACACCAGAACCTTAACCCACTGAGCGAGGCCAGGGATGGAACCCAGATCCTCACAGATACTAGTCAGGTTCTTAACCCGATGAGCCACAGCGGGAACTCCTCGTGTGGGTTTTCATAACCGTCCCCACCCTACAAGCCAGAAGAGGCTGCCCCACCCAGAGTCTCACCTGGGGCAAGCACGTCATGGTCATTCTGGCCCTAGGGGCACAGAAGGCACCACCGAGGTCCAAGTTGATGAGACAGCAGTCACTGTAGCATTCAGAGTGGTGGGAGCACCTAGCCCCATTTGGCTGTGAGGACGAGCCCTAAGTCACCAGCCCTCTGGCGGTGGCGGGGGGGGGGGCGGTTGGGGGAGGGCCCCTGATATTGCCAAAGCCCCAGGGGTCCAGAAAGAGAAGCCCTGAGATGGTCACTGGCATTTTCCACCCCCAGCAGCACTCAGAGGAGCAAGGGAGAGGAAGGGTGGGGGTTTAGAACTTTTCCCTTGCCTCTCCTTTCCTGGGGGCGCCCCTCACCTCTGCGGGTCCTAGAGGGTGACCCGTGTTGGGGGAGCAAACACTCCAGATCACAAGTTAATGGGGGGGTGTGGAGAGAGGAAGGGGTGGAAAGAAAGACGGGGAAGGAAAGAGTCATTGTGCCCAAAAGGGCAGGGAGAGGGGGACACGAGGGCAGGTAGGTAAGGTGTGGCTCCCCCCACCCCACCCCACCCCGGGAGGAGGGCTCTGGGTGGGGGTAGGGAGGGGATAGTGATAGTTATAGGGCCAATTTCTTTCACCTCCAGAGCCACCAGGAAGGTGAAGCAGGCTTTCAAGTACTTTGGGGAACACATCAAGCTTCCAGAAAAATAAGCCCCAATTTTGGGGGGATTTCCCCCACCCCACCCCAGCCCCTACTTCTCTCTCCAAACCCAACTGGCACCTTCTGGCTAGACTATGATGCCATCATCCTCTGCTAGAGTGGAAGATTCAAAAAGCTCTCTTGGCTCACCTTTGTAAAGCCTTTTTTAAACTGTGGGAATGAACCCCAGCAGGGGAGCAGGACACCGATGAGAAGCGCAAGGGCTGTGGCCATGGGCTTGGGTGGCTGAGGTCCCAGGAAAGGCTCTGCAAGGCGGGGATAAACCCCTTCACTGCCACGTGACCTGCCGCCCCATTTCCCCACCCTCGGTTGGGGGTGGAGAGTGAGCAAATTTATGGTCTCAGGCTGCCCTGGGGTGGCGGCAGATCAAAAGCAGCAGAAACCCTGTCGAGCCCTCAAGAGGCTCCCAGGATGGAAGGAAAGGCACCCTTTGAGAGCCTGTCTCAAGCTTGCACAGGCCAGATGATGGATTTTAGGGGCCCTACAGGCTTCCATACGTATTATCGACTGAAAAAAAAAAATGCACCACGTGAGAATTGTGAGTTAAGTTTTACTGGGGACAAAATGAGGGCTATAGCGGCGAGGGGGGGCCAGGGAGGTGCTGGGGACAGCATTTCAGAGCTCTGAGGAACTGTTCCAAAGAGGCAGTGGGGAAATCAGCATATCTGTGATTTAGTTAAGGGGGAGGTGCATGCAATCACGCACACATTTTGCAGAAGGTTGCTGCTCAGTCACAAGGAGCAGACATCACCGTGAAGGATTTTAGTGCTTTTCTAGATATGAGATGCAGCAAGGATTGGGCTCATAATCTTCTCCTGAAAATATCTACCTGAAGACCTGTTTGCTGATTTTCCCAGAGCACAACGTGCTCCTTTTTTCTTTCTTTTTTTGGCTGCCCTGTTGCATATGGAGTTCTTTTATCCCACTGTGCTGGGTGGGGATTGCACCTGGGCCCTGGAGCTGCAGTGACACCCCTGATCCCGTTGTGCTACAGCAGGAACTCCGGAGGACTGAATGAATCATTCACCAGAGAGAATCATCCAAGTGAGAAAGGCAAAAGCGGCAGTGCCTTTTCTGACCTAACATCAGAAGGCATACAGTATCACTTCCACCACATTCTATTTGTTAGAAGGGAGTCACTCTAGGAGAAGCCAACTGCTATGTCCGGAGGATGCTCAAGCATCTCTGTGGAGATGCCCACATGCAGAGAAACTCAGGCTTCTGGCCAACTGCCAGCACCAACGTGCCAGCCACATAAATAAGCCGTCCTGGATATCATGCTCCAGCCCTGGTCAAGTCGTGGGCTGACTGCAACCTTGGCCAATGCAGCTTGACTGAAAGCATAGCTTGACTGAACCTAGGATAACAATGCTTATTGATGTTTTAAATTGCAAAGAGGAAGAGTTCCCATTGTGGTTCAGCAGCTTAAGAACCTGACATAGTCTCCTTGAGGATTCAGGTTCAATCTTGGTCTCGCTCAATGCATTAAGTATCGGGCTCTGCCGCAGCTGCAGCTCCAATTCAACCCCTAGCCTGGGAACTTCCATATGCTGCAGGTGGGGCCGTAAAAAGAAAAAAAAAAAAAAGCTCAGAAGCATTAGGCCTGCTAGTGGCAGGCAGGATGAACAAATTGTGAAGGGCTTTAAATGCAAAGCTAATTCATGAGGTGCTATCATATAAAAAAGGGCTCCACAGTGGGTTAAGGATCCGGCGTTGCCATGAGCTGTGGTGTGGGTCGCAGACACGGCTCGGATCTGGCGTTGCTGTGGCTGTGGCATAGGCCGGCAGCTCCAGCTCCAGTTGAACCCCTAGCCTGGGAACCTCCATACGTGGCAGGTGTAGCCCTAAAGAGACAAAAGACAATAAAAGGGGGGGGCCTCCAGTAACCATATCTTCAAGGACAAAATTCAATCTGCTTTATTTTTTTGGCCATGTCCACAGCTGTGGTGCAGGCCTGCAGCTGCAGCTCCGATTAGACCCCTAGCCTGGGAACCTCCATATGGTGCAGGTACGGCTGTAAAAAGAAAACAAAACAAAATGACAGAAATGTTCTGTTTTATCTACAAAACAGAAGGAGACTCAGACATGGAAAACAGACTTGTGGTTGCCAAGGGGGAAGAAGAGGGATGGACTGAGAATGTGGGGTTAGTGGATGCAAACTATTGCATTTAGAATGGATAAGCAATGAGGTCCTACTGTACAGCACAGGGAACTATATCCAGTCTCTTGTGATAGAATATGATGGAAGATAATATCAGAAAAAGAATGCATATATATATGTACATATGACTGGGTCACTTTGCTGAACAGCAGAAATTGACACAACATGGTACATCAACTATATATATTTTTTTAAGTTTAAAAAGAGTCATAGGAGTTCCTGTTGTGGCTCAGTGGTTAATGAACCCAGCTAGTATCCATGAAGGCTCGAGTTTGATCCTTGGCCTTGCTCAGTGGGTTAAGCATCTGGCTTTACCTTGAGCTGTGGTATAGGTCACCGATGAGGCTCGGATCCTGAGCTGCTGCGGCTGTGGTGTGGGCCAGCGGCTACAGCTCCGATTCAGCCCCTAGCCTGGCAACCTCTATACGCTCCAGGTGCGGCCCTAAGAGAACAAAAGCCAAAAAAAAAAAAAAAGTCCTAGAGTGGGGGTCAGTGTAGCAACGGAAATGGGAGAATTGGGCAGATGTGGGATGTTGGAAATGGCTGGTTGGTGGTGGTAGGGAGAAGTTAAGGTGATCCCCAGGACCTAGCAGGTGACATAGGAGCGTGGGGAGCTGGCTGAGGGGTGGGTAGGATGATGATGGCTTTTGACAAGTCCCACTGGGGTGACTGTGGCATATCCAAGTAGCAGGAAGGAATAGTCTGTTCCGAACTCAGACGAGAGCTGGTGACTCATACCTGCTCACTGTCCACACGGCGGGGACAAAACAAGCTTGGGGAAACAGTGGCACCAATGGCCCATCCTGATCATCAACCCTCCACCCACCACCCACCCACTCAGCTGATGAGGTCCTGGGTCAGGAATACAGTGGGGACAAAGTGACTGAAGTAGTTGAGTCCAAAACTGGCCCCTGAAATCCAAAAGCATTGAGGTCTTTCTCAACTGCCACAGCTTCTGGCTTAGAACCCACAGTCCACTCTCACGGGGCTCCAGCCAAGGAATAAGACAAAGAGCCCTGTGAAATTAGGAAGTCCTAATCCTATTTCTGCCCCACACCAGTCATGTGACTGTGGGCAAGTCACTTTTCCTGCTCCTTCACCCTCCCCCAGCTGACCTGCCAGGAGCATGTAGTGAGAAAAACATAACTTTGGTCATTTTTTTTTTTTCCTTTTCCCGGTTAGGTTACACCTGCAGCATATGAAAGTTCCCAAGCCAGGGATTGAATCCATGTGGCCTCTCCAGATCCTTAACCCACAGTGCCAGGCTGGGGACTGAACCCAAAACACCACGGAGACAAGCTGGATCATTAACCCACTGTGCCACAGCGGGAACTCCTACCATGGTCATTTTTAAGCCTCTAGGATTTGGAGGTGGTAGTTACTGTGGCGGAGCTCAGCACAGCGCTGATTACTCATTGATCCTGAGCCATTGGTGCTTCTGTCTCCTGCTGAGCATCTCTGGCCTCAGTCCCCAAACCTGCCTTCTGCCTGGAAGCGCTGGCTCCATGCTCAGATTTGAAAAGCAGCAAGCGAAGAACGGAGCGTGTTTGGGAAGATATCTGGGGAGATATACTCCTGCTTCACCCTGCTCTGGGATGGATGAAATCTACACCCAGCCCTGGAAGGCCCCAGACAGCCTCTGCCCTTCAAGCTCCTCTCCCATAGTCAGCGATGGGCTCTCATGACTTTATTCCCCGGGATTAAAGCAGGAATGACTGGGCGGGCAGGAGGGCCGGACCCCCACATCCTGGGGGCACTGCAGGCTGACTATGACCTTGCAGGCCTGGATCTGCACGTCCTCCTCAGGGTGGATGACCAGGGCGAGCAGCCGGTCTGCCAGTCGCGAATCATCCCCAAAGAGAGCTTCATGCAGAGACTGCTGGTTGTAATGCCACTTCACGGCGCGGTAGTGGGGTGAACTCCGGCCCTCACTCAGCCGCTCTGCAAACACCAACACCTCGAACAGAAGACTCCCAGGCTGGGTGGACTGGAACAGGTTCAGGAAGTTGGAGTGCACCTGTGACGGGGATGAAGAGAGGATGGGAACGAAACCCAAGGCAAGTCCTAAAGTTAGTCTTCCACCTTCCTATTGCCTCAGCTCGCCAACACGCCTAAGTTCCAGATTGAACCATACAGGGATTTTTTTTTTCTTCTCATTTTCCTTTCATTATCATTCTCTAACATCACTTCATTGTGGTCCTAAACCCTGAGCGATAGATCATAATATTGACGCGGGAAATTGGTTGAGACAAACTTTACAGTTGAGCCTGTGGTGAACTTTTAGATTCTGTGTCCTTGAGCGGAATGTGCATTTACTGGTTGTAGTGTGTTCTGGCTACGTCTAATGGCTCAAGTTTGTGTGATTCGAAGCAAGTATAACCTTAGGAGTTTTAGGTGTTTATCTATTAGTTGCTGAAAGAATAGTTAAACTCTCCCAGATCTTCCACCATGGTGATAGATGTGTCCACTTTTCCTTATAATTATTCAGCTATGAAAAAGAAGGAAATCCTGCCAATTACGACAATAGGGGTGGACCCTGAGGACATTACGCTAAGTGAGATAAACCAGACCAAGACAAATAGTGCGTCATTATCACTTATATGTGGTACTTCAAAAAAAAGTCAAACTCTTAGAGTAGAAAAGCAGTTGTCAGGGGCTGGGGAGGGGGGGTCAGGGATATAGGGGGAGGTTAGGAAAAGGGGACATACTTTACCCTAAAAGATGAATGAGGTCTGAGGATCTAACGAAAAGCATGGTGACTATAGTTGATAGCACTGATTATATAATTGAAATTTGCTAACAGAGCAGAACTTAGCTGTTCTCACCAAAGATAAATAAACATACAAGGTGATGTGTGTGTTAATGAACCAGTGATGGGAATCCTTTCACAGTGTTTACCAGCTCACCACGACGTACGTTTTAAACACCCTACAGATTCATCTATCAATTATACCTCAATAAAACTGAAAAAAAGAGACACGACTTCCCTGTCATTCTATCGAGTTTTGCCGTATATATTTTGAGATTATGTTATTATGTTCCTATAAGTTTAGGGTTGCTTTAGCCTTCCAAACTATTAATTTTTACACAGTGACCCTGTCTATTCCTAATAATTGTTTTGATTATAAATAATTTTTCTCTAACACTAAAATGCCTACATTAAGTTCTGTTTTGTCACCCGTGCTTCTGACTCTGAGTTCAAAAAGCCCCTCGAAGGAGAATCTGATTCTGTTGGGAGGACAGAAGAGGCCATAGTTCGCAGTGTATCTAGTGCAGAGGCAGAAAGAGGAACAAAATAATCTTGTCAGGGCTGTTTGCTAAGTTTGTCTGAAGAATCCATGATGCTTCCTTTCCTGACATCTGAGCTAGCATCCGACTGCCTGTCTTCAGTTCCTTTCTCACCTGGCAGTTGAGAATATCATAGAGAAGGTCATTCTTCTGTGCCAGGTTGCTCAGCAATCGTACGGCTTGCACCTGAATAAAGGAAAGAGTCGAGCATGAGAAGGCAGGTGAGTCTGGGCCTGAGCGGGCAAGACACAAGTCTCAGCTCCTCTCTCCGCTGCTGTGCCAGGGCTGGTCAGGAGGACAGGGCCTGGGTCCTGTCCTCAGGCACCTGTGCCAGGATATAGTCCGACTGCAGGATCTCCATCAAGGCGGGCATCACACGTCGCAGCTGTGGATGCACGAAGTCAGGCAGTGGGAGGTTGTTGAGGAGTCTGAGGCCGGAGATGTGCAGCTCCGAGTCCCAGATGGTGGAGATCAGTTCCAGCACCTTGATGGAGTGTTCCTAGGGAGGGAGAGGGGGTTTCTACTTTTGCATGGCAATCCTCCACATTATCCCAGGAGTTCCCATTGTGGCGCAGTGGTTAACACATCCGACTAGGAACCATGAGGTTGCGAGTTCGATCCCTGGCCTCGCTCAGTGGGTTAAGGATCTGGCGTTGCTGTAGCATGGCTACAGCTCCGATTAGACCCCTAGACTGGGAACCTCCATGTGCCATTGGAGCGGTCCAAGAAATGGAAAAAAAAATTTAAATAAATAAAAATAAAAAGGAAACTGCTAAGCTATTTTCCAGAGTGGCCACTGTGCCATTTTACATTCCTGCCAGCAACATACGACATCCAGTTTCTCTACATCTTCACCAGCATTTGGTATTGTCACTAATTTTAAGTCGTCTAATAGGTGTATAGTAATAGCTCAATGTGGTCTTAAATTTGCATATCTGTAAGTGGCTAGTGACGTTAAACATGTTTTCATGGGCTTATTTGTAGTTTGTATATTTGCAGGTCTTGGACTCATTTCCTAATTTTTTTTAACTTTTCAGTTTTGAGATCTTTTTAGATAATCTAGAGCAGTCCTTTGTCAGATATGTGGTTTGCAACTATTTTCTTCCAAACTGCAGCTTGTCTTTTTATCCTCTTAAAAGGGTCTTTCACAAAGCAAATATTTAAAATTTTTGATGAAGTCTAATTTATCAATTTTTTTCTTCTGTAGATTGTGCTTTTGGTGTCCTTTCTATGACCTTTCTTTTTTTTTTTCCGGCCAAGCCCACGGCATGTGGAAGTTCCCAGGCCAGGGAGTGAATCTGAACCACTGCAGTGACAACACCAGTGAGCCACCAGGGAACTTCCTTGATGAACTCTTTATCAGGCCCTAGGTCCCAGAGATTTCCTCCTTTGAAACTGCAACTCTACCCCCTGTGCCAGCCTTATTTACACGCTTTGTTTTTCTCCATAGCACTCACCACGTGAAACACACTGTACATTTCACTCATGTGTATTGCCTGCCTCGCCCTGATAGAAAATAAGTCTCACTGGAAAAGGGATCTTTCCCATTCTGTTCACTGCTCTATCTCCAGTGCTGAACACAAACTGTTCAAGATCCATTTGTTGAATAAAGGGACCTTGGCTTCTGAGATGCGAGACGTGTGGGCCTTATTGCCAGAGGCAGGTACCTTTACAAACTGTACCTTTGTGAGCCATGTATGAAGGAAACAAGAATCCTGGAGTGGGGGGCAGGGCATTCCCCTCAGTCCCCTGCTTCTCCCTGCCCCCACCCCTCGCTGTCTCCTGAGACAGGTAGGAGTCAGCAAATCTGGGGTGAGGTCTCAGGCAGAGAGAACAGCAGGTACAAGAGCCGGAGAGGGCAAGACCATGAAACATGGAGTGGAAATGGCTGGGGTTGGGGCAAGGAAGTGGAGCTGATCCTGCGATTTCTTTTTTGGCCATGGTGTGCACGCGGGGCTTGAGGTGGGATCCCAGTTCCCAGACCAGGGGTTGAACTCAGGCCACGGCTGTGAAAGCACCAAGTCCTAACCACGAGACCACCAGGGATCTCCATGATCATGCACTCTCTGATGAGAGTCCTGACGAAGACCTAGCAGGGGACTGATGGGATCCGATCCCTCTCAAGAGGGTGGTCTGACTCAGGGAGAGGGCGAGCTCCATTTTGGACATGCTGAGTTAGAGGGCCATCTAGGTGCAGCAGCTGGCCAAAGGTCTGGATGTCAAGGGAGCCCCCAGGCTACGGATAGAGACACAGGAGAGCACATCTAGGTGGAAGCTGAGGCCAGGGAGTGGCTGCTTTCATCCAGAGCGAAGAAAATGGGGTCTGGTCCTCATGACACAGACCCTGGGGAAAGGGAACAGTGGTGCCCAGGGCACCTGCAACAGCATCTTTGGTGGGGGTGGGCGGTGGGCTTGTGAAAAACACAGCCTCCCTGTTGAACTGGACTCTCTGGGTGTAATGCTTTTATTTATTTATCTATTATTATTATTATTATTTGCTTTTTAGGGCTGCACCCACAGCATATGGAGGTTCCCAGGCTAGGGGTCTAATCAGAGCTACAACTGCTGGCCTACATACACCACAGCCACAGCAACACCAGATCCAAATGGCACCTGCGACCTACACCCCGGGCTCATGGCAACACCGGATCCTTAACCCAATGAGCAAGGCCAGGGATTGAACCTGCAACCTCATGTTTCCTAGTTGGATTTGTTTCTGCCGCACCACATCGGGAACTCCTTAATGCCTTTATTTTTAATCAGCTTTCCAGGCAATTCTGATCTGCTTGAGAATCACAGCCTGAGAGCAACTGACAGAGCTGAGGGCTGAAGTAGAGGCAGCTGGCAAGTGGAGATCTAGACACTTTTTTCCCCAAACAAGGGTTTATTTTTCTTTTTCTTTTTTTTTTTTTTTGTCTTTTTGCTATTTCTTGGGCCGCTCCCGCGGCATATGGAGGTTCCCAGGCTAGGGGTCGAATCGGAGCTGTAGCCACCCGCCTACGCCAGAGCCACAGCAACGCGGGATCCGAGCCGCGTCTGCAACCTACACCACAGCTCAGGGCAACGCCGGATCGTTAACCCACTGAGCAAGGGCAGGGACCAAACCCGCAACCTCATGGTTCCTAGTCAGATTCGTTAACCACTGTGCCACGATGGAACTCCCCCTGCTTGTTTGTTTTTAATGGCTGCGCCTGAGGCATATGGAAGTTCCTGGGCTAGGGGTGGAATTGGCCTACTCCACAGCTACAGGAACTCGGGATCTGAGCCACATGATGCTGGATCCTTAACCCAATGGGCGAGGCCAGGGACTGAACCTGCATTCTCATGGACACTATGTTGGGATCTTAACCTGCTGAGCCACAGTGTGAACTCGCGGTGCCAAAAATTTAAAGTGTGAAAATACCAATACCAAGTGTTGGGGAGGAAACGATACTCCAGAAACACTCATGCAGGATGGATGGAGGGCGTAAACTGATACAGCCCTTCTTGAAAAGGTGGGTATGCCTTTCACCCAGCCATTCCCCTCCATACCCTAGAGAAAGCCCCTCGTGTCCATAAGAGACATGTGTATAAGAATGTTCACGGCATAGTGTGGAAACAACTAAATGCCTACCCATGGGCAATTGGATAGATACAACGGCAGGGTATTCATGAACTAGAATAGCATGCGGAGGTGGAAAAGAAGGAAACAACAGTCCATAGCAATAAGGATGAATGTTTCAATGTTGGAGGGAAAACGCAAACCATAGAATATAAACCTCTTACTTTCAGAACCATAAAGCCTAAACCTTCCAACTGTATTTTACCTATCCGTTTATTTTTTTTCAGCTGTACCCGTGGCATGCAAAAATTCCCAGACCAGGGACCCAGCCGACACCACAGCAGTAACCAGAACCACAGCAGTGATATCAGATCCTTAATCCCCTGAGCCACCAGGGAACTCCAAGCCCCTTTCCATTACCCCTGAGTTTAAGCTAAAGAGGCAACTCTAGACCAACCCCCTGGATTCCTTCTGCATGAGGCCAGAAAGACCAGGCTGTGCTTAGAGGGTCGGAACTTTCAGCAGCACACCTGACCTCTGGGGAGAAGGGAGGGGCCAGAGATTGAGTTCAATCACCAATGGCCAGTGATTAATCAATTATGCCTACTTAAGGAAACTTCCATAAATACCCCTACATGACAGGGTTTGGAGAACACACTGAAGTGCCAGGAAGGTGGTGGGTCTGGAGAAGGCAGGGAGGCTGTTGGTCTATACTTTGCCCTATGCATCTCTTCCATTTGGCTTCTCCTCAGCCTTCTCTCTCGTGGTAACTGGTAAGTGTGAGTAAGGTTTTCTCCTGAGTCCTCTGCCTTGTCCTAGTGAATTATCAAGCCTTGTCCTTGCAGGGAGGAGGCCCACGAACCTCCAAATTTACGGTTGGTCATTCAGAAGTCCTAGGACTTGCAAGTGGCATCTGCAGTGGGAGACAGCCTTCTGGGACTGAGCCCCAACCTGTGGGATCTGTACTAGCTCCAAGTAGACAGCGTCATGATTGAACTGAATTATAGGCCATCCAACTGCTGTCAAGAGTGTTGGCTGGGGTCAGAAGGAACCCCAGGGCTTTCTGCTGTTTGGGGGCTCAGAGATAGCTGCTGGTGACTAGTTCAGCTTCACCCTGAGATTCAAAGTCTTTGATGACCCTGGGATCACCATTTTCCCACGTATTTCCAAGGAAAAACACAGGTATGGGTTGTAAACTCAGACCCAAACCAACTTCAGGAACATGCCCATTCACTCACTGCCCACGAAAGGACCCGTGGATGATGGGCATCCCATGGGCTCTGCCCACCACTGATCACTGGGCTCACCTGGATTTTGAGCCTGAATTTTCTGATGCCAGAGAAAGCTTTAAGCGTGTTCAGAGCTTGGATTTTGACACTGTTGTCCTTGTCATCCAGCATGGAGCCCACCAATGCAATGTCCTCATTAGTACAGGCTGAGGCCTAGCGTGTGCCAGGAGAGAGGGGAGAGGCAGGAGAAGCGGGTGTCCTGGTCCCGTGCCCTCCCCCCACCCATGTCACCAAGACCCCTCAACACAACCCCTCCCACCATCAACCAGAGAGACAGGTGCCAGGACCCAGTCTGGCTAGTCAAGGGGACAGGGGGACACCCGGGGCCAGGCCAGCTCAGAGAAACCTCCTGCTTCCTCTCCCTCACCTCGGACTCCAGCAAGTACACACAGCGCGTGATACTGTGCAGGATCATGCTCTTGGCGTACTCATCCTGTTTGCACTCCAAAGAGGTGAGGAGCCTCCGGAGCTCACCTGAGTCCCGCCCGTGCCGCTCTCGCTCGATTGCCAGGCCTAGACAGCCACCGGAGCCCAGTTCAGGCTGTGGACTCAGAACTGATGAAAGAATGGGGTTGGGAAGCAGGGGAGAGGGCCCCGGGGAACAAGGCAGCCTTGCCTTTTCTGAAGAGAAGCCTTCTTGCCCAAGGCAGGACCACTGCATACAGTTGAACAGGGTGTGTACTGCACAAGGGCACCACATCTAAGGCTGTACTGTTCATATCGTAAACAAAAAAAATTTGTTTACTAGAACAACTTTCTGGCATATGGCAATAATATGTCATGGTCATGGTCACCCATATATGGCAGTGTTACTCTAGCAGATGGCAATAAAAAGTCTTACAGAAGGAATTCATTTCTTTCTTTTTTTTTTTTGTCTTTTTGCCATTTCTTGGGCCGCTCCCACGGCATATGAAGGTTCCCAGGCTAGGGGTCGAATTGGAGCCATAGCTGCCAGCCTACACCAGAGCCACAGCCACGCAGGATCCGCGCCGCGTCTGCAACCTACACCACAGCTCAAGGCAACACCAGATCCTTAGCCCACTGAGCAAGGCCACAGATTGAACCCACAACCACACGGTTCCCAGTCAGATTCGTTAACCACTGAGCCACGATGGGAATTCCAGAAGGGATTCATTTCTCTACTTTGCCCCAAGTTGTCATATGGGCTAGTGGAAGTGCTGGGCATGTAGGTCCCTCAATTTTCCTGTGTGAAGAGACACAGGTGCTAAGTTTCCATGCAGTAGCATCCTGGGTTCTAGGGGGAATGTAGAATTTAGAAACCTGCCAGGGAGTTCCTGCTGTGGCACAATGGGATGGGTGGCATCTTGGAAGTACTGGGACAAAGGTTCGATCCCCAGCCTGGCACAGTGCTATAGCTGTAGCTTAGGTCAGAGGCTGTGGCTTGGATCTGATCACTGACCTGGGAACTCCATATGCCCCAGGGCAGCCAAAAAAGAAAAATCTGCCAGATGACTCGCTTGAGTGCCATCCTCTATCCAGGGCCCTGAGCCAGCATCCCTAGGGTGGGTCTGGGGAAGATGGAGAAGGGAAAGAGGAGAGAGAGGGACTTGGAGGAGCCACCTTTGGGCCCTCCTACACCGGAGGCTTGGGGAGTAGGTACCCCCTGAGCAGAGCCCTCTCCCCAGGGTGGGGACACTTACGGGCTATGCAGATAGGCGAGGCACTGCAGAGGGGTGGTTTACACCTCATGCCGGCCCGGATGGCCTTGTAGAGCAGGTAGATGGCCCCGGCGCCCGTGGCCAGGCTCACTACACCTTTGCGGATGTCCATTTGCCTCAGGCGCTGGAGGATACTCATGCCCGGCGGGAGCGGGCCCGAGGCACCTGGCAAAGACCTTCCAGAACCGGAACTCTAGTGGGGCCAAGAACCAAGGGGTACCAGAATCAGAACCTGGGCAACAAAGGAAACTGGGGAGATGGTGGGATGGAGGGAGGTGGCCGGAAAACAGGGCAGCCAGGGAGCTTTGGAGGCTGTAGAAAACAAAGCTCAAGACTCCAGGGGAATAAAAGGTCTGGGGGGAGGGGAGCCAGGTTGGTGGGGCCCCTGGGCAGCTCCAGAGGCCGCCTTTCCTCCATTAGATGGCAGCAGAGGCCCGATTTCTGGGTTTGGGCCTCTGGAAGTTGTTGGGGGGGGGCGGTGTGCCCACTGGCAGCCCTCTTCCCTGGCCCCTTCCTTTGATCTCTTCATCACAGACCCACTTCTGGCCCTTGGGGTATTTCTGCAGGGAGGGTCCCCCTTCCAATGGAGGATGAAAAGGATGCGAGTGCCTTCAAAGTTTTGCAGTCTTGAGATAAATCCGTCCTCTTCCAGCACCTGCCTGCTCCCCTCTAGTGACCATCTACCTGTTGACCAAACGCTCTTCAGGGCAGTTGCCTTTGCATCTGCAACATTCAGCACAGAGTCCCGCACTTAGCAGATGCTCAAGTTATGACGTCTGTCATTCTTTGAGGACTTGAGGATAGAATGTCAGAGAATGTGGATACAGGGGCTCGGGACCCATTTAACCGTGAGACACTGGAAGAGGAGGGGACTGTCCTTGCCTGGGTCTCAGTTTCTGCATTTGTAACCTGAGGGGATTCAGATTTAGCTTTCTAAAACTCCAGGATTAAAATCGGGGTAGATCTGGAGTTCCTGTTGTGGTACAACGGGATTGGTGGTGTCTTGGGAGTGCTGGGATGCAGGTTCGATCACTGGCCTAGCACGGTGGGTTAAGGATCTGGCGTTGCCACAGTTGTGGCTTAGGTCATGACTGCGGCTTGGATCTGATCCCTGGCCTGGGAACTCCCTATATCGTGGGGTGGCCTAAAAAGAAAACAAAATTGGGGTAATCAGTGCCATTAAACCATGAGGTCAAGATCTGGGATTACCATCCCCACCCCACCCCAACAACATACACACGGGGGGGTTGAGGTTTGAAAACGCTACTTCCCTGGAGGATAAGAATGAAACTTCGGAGGACTCAGTCTTCCCCACTAGGATGGAGGAGATGAGACCAGACCCTTCTTGCCTCTTCCCCCAACTGCCTCCCATGTCCCCACACCCTCTGGCTTCACCTTCTGGTACAGAACAGAGAGAAGCCAGGCCAGGCTCAGGCACAGAGCCAGCAGTGAGTGTGGCTGCACCAGAATAGCGCTTCACCTGCCTCGCTTTGAGCTCCTGCTGGAAGGCTCTGGGCCCCGGGCTACTTGGGCTTGAAGGGAGTGGGGCAATAGGGAGCAGTATTCGCAAGGATGCTGCAGCCAGCCAGGTCTGGCCACTCAGAGCCTTAGTCCATCTCACCCCAGGCTGCAGGTAACACTCCCAGGGGGCCTTTCACTTTCCTCTCTTCTATCCTCAGCACCCCCTCAAGGGTCATTCCTAGCACTCTACCCAGCCCCAAGGTGGATTACGCTCAGGCCATTCAAGATGGCTGCTCTCTTGCTCTTTGTACATGCCCTGACCGACCAGTCCTTGTTTCACCTGCACCCTATTCACATGAATGTGTTTGCCTCCTGCCCCAGCTAGTGATTAATCTAATCCCTAGGCCAGGAGTTCCCTTGTGGTGCATCAGGTTAAGGACCCAGTAGTTACGACAGTGGCTCATCGGGTCACTACTGTGGTTCAGGTTCAATTCCTGGTCGGGGAACTTCCACATGCTGCAGGGACAGCTCCCCCGCCTCCCCAAAAAAATCCCTAGGCCAGAATGGCTCTACCTGCAAGTTTATTAAAGGCAAACACCTGCCCTCGTGATGGCTGTTAATCTGAGGGGCTGTGAGGGACATGCCTCAGCTGCTGGTTTCCATGGTAACTGATGAGCCAACCTGATGTCAGTTGCCCCTGTAAATGGTGGCCTCCTTACCACGGCCTGCCTGCCTGCCATAAATGGTGGGGTGTTGCTCCAGGGCCTTTTGCTTAAGTTCCCCTGTCCCATAAACCATGACATCTCTGTTGCTGTCTCCAGACTCTTCCGTCTCAAGGCTGGGCAACCGCAAGGCTATTAGGAGTGCTGAGTGCAGCCCAACAATTGGCAAGCCAGCCAGGAGACCAAAGAAACTCCAGAGGTCAGAAAGTAAGGATGGGGAACAGAAGGTTGCAGGGTTGACCCTGAGGTGGCCGCCCACTAGCATGTGGGCCCTGTGACAGCTGACTACCATGAGAGATGTCTTTCTCTTCCATTACACTGATTCTCTTCCACTCTTATCCTCAGAGTCTCCTTCCAGTTTATAAGTAGCAGCCCTAGGAGTTCCTGTCGTGGCTCAGTGGTTAAAGAACCCGACTAAGCATCCATGAGGACTCAGGTTTGATCCCTGGCCTTGATCAGTGGGTTAAGGATCCAGCATTGCTGTGGGCTGTGGCATAGGCCAGTGGCTACAGCTCTGATTGGACCCCTAGCCTGAGAACCTCCATATGCTGTGGGTGCGGCCCTAAAACGCAAAAAACTAAAAAATAAAAAAATAAAAGTAGCAGCCCTATTCTTGTGGCTCATCTAACTGCACAAGGATGGCCCGTGAATACAGACAAAACACAAGGACCTAGATTATCTACAAAAGACAAGCACACCCCTAACTTCTCACCCCAAACAAGTATAGACACAGGTTTTAGGGGATATTAATGCAAGTACAGGTTTGCCAACTGGATGTGGCCAGTTAACTGGAAGGGTTTGAATGGGGCCTAGGGCAACAACAAAATAAGAGCAATGCTGGGCTTCCGGTCCCAGCTATGGAAGGGGGCAGGGCAACGATATATAGCGTGATGAACAACAGCTATATGCAGTCCAAAATGTGTTACAATAGACGGAAGATATTACTACCCAAGTCACCTAACAATGCAACAAGGAAAAAAAAAAAAAAAAAACCCACTATTTGAGGCCTAGAACAGCAGTGTGTGACATAAAGGAATCCACTTGACCAGCCATGAAGTTCAAGAATGGGCCGATAAAAATGACACACACACTGGCATTTCCACCCGCCTTATGACCCCACTGCTGCTGGGATAATGGAAAGAATGAATGGGCTACTTAACAACTGAGATGGAAAACTGCTCTCTCAACATGTCGACTAGTGGCAAACTCAAGCCCTACGAACTATAACAACATCCCAGGAGCAACTGTCCCAGTGCCTAGGCCATGTTAACCCAGAGGCAATTAGTCAACACAATCCAAGATCAACTGTTACCACCGAAGGACCACTGCCAACTATTATAGATCAGGACAACAGTCTTCTTTTTTTCAGGGCCACACCCACAGCATATGCAAGTTCCCAGGCTAGGGGTTGAATCGGAGCCGCAGCTGCCAGCCTACGCCACAGCCACAACAACACAGGATCTGAGCTGCGTCTGTGACCTACACCACAGCTCACGGCAACGCCGGATCCTTAACCCACTGAGCAAGGCCAGGGATCAAACCCGCAACCTCATGGTTCCTCATCGGATTCGTTTCTGCTGTGCCACGGCAGGAACTCCCAGGACAATAACTCCTGCCCTCACCACAGGATTTACGCCTAGGGGAACACATTATAAAACAGCCTTGGGACTGGCAGGTAAGTCCCAGGTGGTTCAAGGAACAGGATTGGAAAGGGATTTACAGATTTCACCTGTTTTATACCTGCCTCACCTGAGGACTACTAAAGTAATTAACCCAGCTCCCAACTGAAGAAAGGCACCATTACATTAACCCTGTGTCTGTTGTGCCACCATGAATGTCTCTGTTGCCGTCCCTGGGCTCTTTCTTCCATCTCAAGGTTGGGCAATTAAAAGGCTTACAGGCCACGGACTCCCTGCAGCGAAGGATGCCAGAAGCCCCCAGAGGCCTCCCCACTGCCCCACGATCACCTATCCAACTCTAGGAACTTCAGGTAGGAGATGGCTGCCTGATGGGACTATTTTAGATTCTGAGGCCACCCCGGTAGATCTAAGGATGGGTCCTTCAACCCAAAGTTCCTGTCCTTCTCTAAGTCTGGCCTCACCAGACTGTGGAGTTGATCCTGCAACCCTCCCACTCTAAGCAAATGCAGTATTTACTGATCTTTAAAGATCTCCCAAGGAGAGTTATTTCCTGGCTCTAACCTGACTCCCTCCTGCTACACCTAAGCCCATTTCTTTTGGTTCTGCCCTCAAATGATTCCGAAGGATCAGAAGCAGAGGAATCGCCAGTATGACATTTTTGCTAGTCCACAGCACGAGAAAAAAAAAAAAAAAAAAGAAGACTGTGTATTTGTTGGGGGGAAAATCAATGACTGTCCTTGCTTGGGATTAACGGCTTCTGATTCAGATGATGTCTGTTTTATTTTGAGGAGAATTAGCATGTGCTTGCTTTTGTGAAATGATGGTGGTAATAAATGATAATGGACATTCTTAGGGAGCCATAAATTAAGGCTGCAACTCTTTGTAAGAACTTGGGTGTTTGTTTTTGTTTTGTCAAATCCAAACCTTCGAAATATTGGCTAGAGAGAAGTCTGAGATTCCATATACATACAGTGAACCCCAAGTTTTTACCTGTCCTCCCCAAGACAAAAGGACACAGGCTGCCCTACACACACCTCTCTGCCACGTGTACCAGGTTTCTAGTTTTTAGGCTGATGTTCCTATCATGTTAGGTGAAGGTTTATTTAGTGAATGAGAGTGTGGGTTCAACCCAGACTGCCAGGGTTCAAAACCAGCTCAGCCACTGACTTACCTCTGTGCCTCATTTTCCCTACCTGTAAAATAGGAATAATAACCACCTACTTCTTGGAGTTGAGAGGTTAAGTGCTTGGAACAGTGCCCAGCACACACAGCTCACCCAATGTGACTGTTATAACTACTATTTCAAGCAGGTTTCCCCTGGACAAAAATGTTGGGTGTGGGAAGGCAGTGGGCACAGATGGTGGGGCTCTGTGAGCCCCTAAGGGTACATTATTCAGCCCCTTCCATTCACTCTCTATCCCTGCCACCCTGGCTAATTAATCTCAACTCCTGTAGCCCATTTAATTGCTTCGAAAAACTCTGGAACCCTCTTTGAAACCCCCCCCCCCCAGCACACACATCAAATACCTACACCAGGAGCCCATTCCCCTGAGCTGCTTTATTCCTCCCATCTGTGAAAGCCTTAGACCATCTCCTCAATCTATCAGGACTCTGGTAATGGGCGTTTCAGTCTAGTTAGAGCAGCTAACCGTGCAAGCAGGCTACCACGGAGTGTGACCCCGGAGGGGCCCCGCGCCTGCGGGCAGTAGAAACTAAGGGAAAATTAGCCTACTCTCTACTCCAAGGAAAAGCCCGTTGGAGTACGACGGGCTTGGATTTGGGCGAGCTCCATAATCTGAGTCTCGGCTTCCTCCTCCGGAAAACGGGTCTATTAATACCTGCCTACCACCCGGAAGTGCGCGGTCCGAACTAAGTGAGAGAATGTGCGCTGTGACTCTCGGTGACCAGGGGACGCTGCACACGTGCGAGCCGCCCCAGCAGAAAGCCAGAAAGCGGAGAGATGAAAGTCTGGCGGGGCAGCCGGTGCCTGACGTGGATCCCACACGCTCCGAGACAGTGTCTTCCTCGGCTCGTGCTTACCCCGGGCCAGGGCCAAATTCGGGAGCCTCTCGGTAGGTAGCTCGTTACTCCGGTGAAAGGGTGGGGACCGGGAGAAACGCTGCGTAAGCCCGGGGAGTGAAGGAGGCGACGCCCCCACAAGCGGAGGACCGAGTGCTGGGCGGAGGCCGCGGCTTTCCCCGCCCCGGGCCTCCCCCCATCTTGCCCTCCCTCCCCGGACTAACTCCCCCCCCACCCCCCCCGCGCATCCGGCAGCGGGCACAGGATGTTCTTTCGCTCCGGTCCCCCCCCCCGCCCCCGCTCTCACTTTCCCTTCGCTCCCATCCCCCACTCCCGCCGCGTCGGGCGCCGGCACCTTGTTTAACTCCTTCTCCCCCGCGCTCCGCGGCGCGGGGCGTGCCCAGGGGTCCCACCCTTCCCGCCCACACCTCCGACGCGGAGCACGCCTGAGTGCTGCCGGGGAAGAAACGGGCCTGGGCTGGGCCTCAGTTCTTGGGATCCACTGGCCCATCTTGGATGAAGGGGTGAAGAGGGATCCTGGGGACTGAGGCCGTCTTTCTTCGGACCCCCGCCAGCTCACCGGTGCCGGGCGGACTGGAGGGGTTGGGTGCCGGCAATCGGGTAATCTGGGTGCCCAAGGCGGGCGGCCAGGGAGCGGAGTTAGCTCCAAGTCCGGCGTGGGGCAGCACCATCGAGGACTCCAACCTCATCCGAGTTTGGCCTCATCCGAGGTTGGGATAAGAAGCGGCCTGGGTCTCCGGGAGAGGATGGCAAGAGGTCACGCCCCTCGCATATACGTCACTTGTTTCCAAGACAACCAGGGGCGGGGACGAGGGCTAGGGAAGGAGGCTGCTGGAGACACTGGGACCCGGGTGGGGGTGGGAAGGCGGCGTGGGCAGCTTTTTCATTCTTTGCTTCTTCACTCGCTGGTGCTCTGAGAAACTGAAGGAAGGGCAGGTTCTGTTCGTTTCTTCACTCGACAGACTTTCCCTGAATTTAACTACGCTTGGCGCCATGTGTAGGCACTGGGTTTCGGCGGCGCTGGATCTGAACCCTGCCCTCAACGGTTATTGTGAGTTAGGGTAGGGTGGCCTTGCGTCCCGGGTTACATCTGTGAAACCAGTGTAATTGTTAACAGTGTCCCGTTACTGGCTTGGAAGCATCCCAGTACGGAGGGAAAGGTAGTCAAAGAAGCTTGTCCCCCAATTCAAGGACGGCTCCCACATGGCAGAGAAGACGAACTACTGTCTGCTCATTATGCAATGGACACTTCGTAGTCTCTGTAATCTTTGCCCCTCATTCTGCAAGGAAAGTAGCTCTAGCATCTTTTACAGATGAAGCAACTGGCTCAGAAAGGTTAAGACACTCACCCAAGGCCAAACAGCTAAGTATTGGAGCCAGGATCCAGACCCAAATCTCTGTGGCTTCCAAAATCCAAGTGCCCTATCTCAGGCTGCCCTCTCGAAATAAGTAGATGATGTTAAATAAATAGGAGTTCCCGTCGTGGCGCAGTGGTTAACGAATCTGACTAGGAACCATGAGGTTGCGGGTTCGGTCCCTGCCCTTGCTCAGTGGGTTAACGATCCGGCGTTGCCATGAGCTGTGGTGTAGGTTGCAGACGCGGCTCGGATCCCGCGTTGCTGTGTCTCTGGCATAGGCCAGTGGCTACAGCTCCGATTCGACCCCTAGCCCGGGAACCTCCATATGCCGTGTGAGCGGCCCAAAGAAATAGCAAAAAAATAATAATAATAAATAAATAAATAAATAACACGGTCCCTGCCATGAAGAAGCTTCTAATCTTTGGAGTTGAAAAGTCTACAGGATATTAAGAAGCAATAAAATATAGATAAGACTGAAGGCAGCTCATAAGGCGCAGAGGGAAGTTGATGACAAAATGATCAAAGTGGGGTGGAGATTATCAGAGCCTTTAAGCTGGGTTATGAGGTGGTGATGGGGCCAGGAGCACTGGGGTGTGTGTGTGTGTGATGCGGTGCCAAGAAAGAGCACAATCTGGGGGCATCAATGAGGGGCCCAGAGCTAGGCAGGCTGGAATCTCTGATGGCAAGGTCCCTCTGCGAACCCAAAGCCACTGGTTGTACGCCCTCTCTATTCTGCCTTCCACCCTCCTTGATAGATTGTCTGTTTCTTGCTGGCGCAAAGGCTCCCGGCAGGCAGCTACACTCATTCTCCTCTGCACTCAAGGTCTTTGCAGTTGGTATTTGGCACAACCCCAGAGGTTAATTTGGATGTCTGCTTCTCTCTTCACCACCCCTCTCTGAAGATTCTGGGAACTTAAAAAAAAACCGTGGCTCCTCAAAACAACAGGGCCTGCGTGAACATCGAGAAGCCAGTAAGCTTAATAGGAATGGGGAGCCCAAGCCAGGAGGATGAGAAAGGGGTGCACCTGAATGGTGTGCTCACGTGAGCAATGTTGGCTGCCCTCCTCCTACACACGAGGTACCGTGCGGGATCTGTGGTCTGCGTACCTCATGAATGAGTCTGGGTCCCTTCATAGGGAACATATGAGTTAGCAGTGGGTGTACCCAGTGTGCTTGGCTGAAGAGTCTGCAGTTGATAACATACACAATAAACAGTGTTTGAGAAAGATTATTCCAGCAGGGTGTGTAGGAGGAAGGAAGAACCTGGGTCAGAAAGGACAGTGTGGCAGCGACTGTGGAAATTTGGGCCAAAGATGGCATCTGTGAGGTTGGTGAGGTAAGTAACAATGTATCTTGCAATAAAAGCAAGAAAAGGAAGAATCTGGTAATAGGTCAGACCTAGGATAGTGAAGGAGGGAAAAGAGTTATGAATGAATCTGCCTTCATGGGGAGTTTGGGGAGGGGGAGGGTCACCGTGGGAAAGGGGGGGAGGAGCTGGTATGAGGGACATGAAGGTGAGGTTAGTCACTTCTAGGCCATGTGAGGGCAGGTGTCCTGTAGGCGACTGGACTTGGACAGAAGGAAGTCCTAAAGGGCAGTGGGCTGCCTTGTGAGAGTGGCCCTCTTACTGTGGGTGTGCAAACAGCTTCAGAACCATCACTGCCCTGGGATAGATACGGTGGCCAGATATCACACACCAGGTAGAAGGCTGGTGTTGGCGACAGTGAATGTACCTCCTCACTAAGGGATTTGGTGAACGTTGGCTGGGTGAGCACATGTGTGGGAAGTATGCCTGTATATGTGGGAAGACGGTTGGCACCCACCTCCTCAACTTTGGCTCCAGAGGGTGCCAGAGATGCCCAGGAGGGGGGCTGAGGCCCAGGTGAGACACTTCAGCAGCCTGGGATCCTTCCCCCAGCCCCACCTTGGAAGGCCCTGGAGCCCAGGGCTGTGTTGACTGCCAGGGCCTTTCCTGCCTGCCCTGGCACGCTCCCGGCACAGCGTGTCCCCTGGGGCACCTTGCAGACACTCCAGGAGGCTGGGGCATGGGACAGGTCCCCACCCCCTAGGAAGAGTCCTGCTCTGGACTGACATCTGAGCTCCCCGTCCTGGGATTGTCATCCATCCACACCAGACCACAGGGGACAGCAGGCCCAGAGGAGGAAGGAGAAGCTTTGTGGCTGGGTGGCAGAATTCGTAGGTCTTTGTTGTGGCTTTGGGTGGGAGAGTGGGTAAGACAGAAAAGCAGGGTCTCAGGCTTCAAAGCACCTCCCCACCTGCCTCTCCTTCCCTCTGAGGAAATCTTCAGGGGCCTAGTGGTTTTGAGGGGAGGGGACAGGAAGAGACTGAACTCTGGGTCAGCTGGGGGCAGAGATGGGGAAGATCTTGCTCTAAATCCCATTTCTCCCAACATCTTCCTCTGCTCCCCACTGCCCTAAAACAAATTTCTGCCTCCACCCAAGAGTTACATCCCCCACACCCAGACCTGCAGGGACCTCCCAGAGTGGTGGGGGTATGGGACAGCGTGGACCCGGCAGCTGCATGGCAGGCCACACCTGCGGGTGGGTTGGGGAGCGTGACCCTCCCACGTGGGCAGAGCCTGCTCCACTCTGGCCGGGCGCTCCGAGCCACGTTCATGGAAGGGCGAGAAGGCAGAGGGATGCGCAAAGCGGCCACGTGGAGGTCCCGAGCGACACACTGGGCGGGAGCTGGGGAGCGGGGCCCGTGTGCTCGCCCCTCCCGCTCGAGGGAGCCTCAGAGAGTCGGGTCGTCGCTGACCGCAGGCTGCAAGAGCGGTTGATCTGGTGAGCGAGCACACCCACTTACCCAGCTGCTGAGTCAGGCTGTTCTCGCTCCCCGCTCGCCCGCCCGCTCGGGACATTGTGTTCCAGCGCGCTGGCACCGGGCCCAGGCGCTCACACCAGCCTCCTCGCCCTGTTTGTGCTCGCGGCTTGCGCTCGGCGCGCAGCCTCCCCGTCGCCGCCGCAGCCTGCGAACGCGTTCTGGGGTCTGGCCAGGCGCGGCCCAGGGACGGCCGGTGCTGGGGGTTGGTGCACAACCCGGGGACGTGCGGCCCGGCCGGGCTGGCTCCCACAGCCCTGCCGGGTCACCGGCCTTAGCGCGCCCAGACCTGTCCATCCCCCACACGAGCCCTGGTTTGGAACCCCGGCGAGTCAGGGGCCCAGAGCAGCACAGTTGCGAAGGGGTAGGGGCAGGTGTGGGAGCTCCATGCAAGAGAAGGAGCCGCCCAGGCTGCAGCCAGAGCCCCACGAGCGCTCCGTCTAGCAGTCTGGAGCCGGAGACCCGGGATGCAGTCACGTGACAACGGAAGCCCGCTGGAGGGGGCCGATTCCAGCCATCTCCCAGAGGATGCTCCCTGTTTCTCCGACCCCTTCCCTGATCAATCTTTTCCTCACACAAACCTGGAGACTCCAGGGATTCCCAGGCCCCGGCCAACCAAGCCCAGCCCTTTTGGACAGCTCTTTTGGATAGCGGGAACCCCCTGGCAGGAGGCCAGGAGGAGGAAGGGCCTGGACGCTGGAGGGTGGGAGTGGGCGGCAGGGTGGAGGAAGACAACCCCCAGCCGGAGCCTGATCACCTCCCTCTGTCCAACCCATCTGCACATTTATTCAGGGCCAGGTTTTGTTTGTTGTTTGTTTGTCTTTGTAGGGCTGCACCCACAGCATATGGAAGTTCCCAGGCTAGGGGTAGAATCAATCAGAGCTGTAGAGTCAGGCCTATGCCAAGACCTGGCAGGATCAGAGCCATGTCTGAGACCTACACCACAGCTCAGGCCAATGCAGGATCCTTTAACCCACTGAGCGAGGTCAGGGATGGATCCCGTGTCTTCATGGATGCTAGTCGGTTTCCTTACCGCTGAGCCACAACTGGAACTCCAGGGCCACATTTTCTCACTTGCCCTTCTGCACAAAGACATCACTGAGCCCAGGTCTTGAAGATTCCACTGTCTCTAAAGCAAGGAGGGGGACAAGGGACTTCCAAACTGAGCAACAGAAGCGTATGGAAGGCTCTGTTAGGGCCTGCAGAGCATGTCATTAAAAAAGTTTACAACACAATTCCTAAAGTCCTTCTATCTCCCTCCTTCCAACTGCCCAGGTTTAGTGTGCCATCTCCCATGCTGGTCCACGACTGCCCATCTTTCGAGCTCCAGCTCATAAAGCCTGCCTGGAATGATGCCAGCCAAATCTGATTCCTCCCCTGAAAGCCCAGCACGCTCAGTCTGTACCTTTCTCACTGCGCAGAGTGTGGCCCGTCTCATATTCTAGCGATCTGTTTACTAATCCTGTTCTTCTAACCAGATTAGAAAGTCCTTGAGGCAGAAACAAAGTTTGTTTCTTTGCGGCCTCCCCCCATGGCTTGAGCTCATCCCCCACAGGCCCAGCTTGGCACTGGGAGTGGATGTTCAATAAATGTTGGGTTTATTTCCTGCCCTTGGGCACTTTGCAGACCAGTTGAAGAGACAAACATGTGGCATGCGAGGTTAAATAGTAACCCAAGCCGGCAGGTGGTAAGTACCAAACGTGTAAGAGCTATAGGGACTGGGTGGGGAGGGGGTGGTGATATGGGAGAAAGATCCCAGGAGGTTCTAGGCCTGAGCTGTGTGTGTAAAGGAAAGAGAAGGCGTGGAGGTGACTCAGTCTAGTTGACATCACCGCAAACCGGCCTCCGTGCTAACTAGGCACGTCACAGGCACTATCTCTGATATTTAAGGAGGAGGGTAAGTTTGGGAGGAGTGGAGGGAACCATACCCAAGTCAGACCTGCCCAGAGCTAACCAGAGCGTAGACGAAGCCTTGGATCTGGGCTCCCCACCCTCACTCCTGGGCACGGCCTGTTCCCTGGCCTGCCACTCCTACGTACTACACCCAGGAGAGCTGCCCAGCGCTGCCCGGCTCTGGATGCACTCTGGTCCCACCCTGGTGAACAACTGGCTGTGTGACCTTGGGCAAGGCACTTCCTTCCCTGCACCTCCCATTTCATCTCTGCCTCCATGGCAGCGCTGATAGGCTGTGACTCTTTGAGTCCGTGTCCAAAGGATGCCTGCCACCTCCCCTGATGTCACCTGGGCCCCTGTGAAGCTCCGCTCCCCCAGTCCCTCCCCCACTCGTTGCTCCCTCCCGGGCTGGAGCTGCCTAGAGGAACACTGGGTACAGAGTGTGAGCGGGATAGTAGGTTTCCTGTGGTTGCAAAAGGAACAGCGGGACTTTCCCTGCTGTGGGAGAAGTGGGGGAGGAGCAGGCAGGGCCAACCTCGAAGGAGCCTCTGCCTGCTTCCCTCCCCTCAGTGCTCTCAGCTCTGAAAAAGACTGGTACAGTTTGTTACGCTGGGGCCGGAATGTACCGTGTGTTTCATATGGCCTCTGTCCAGTCCTACACTGGCTGCTTTATATTTATACTTCCTTCTTCAGCCGTGGCATCCTGCTGTCAGTCACCCCTGCTCTCTTGTGCCCCCCTCCCACCTGGACCTCTCACCCACCACGGGTCAGTCCTTGGGTTCAAAACTCTTTAGGAGAGGTGAGGGTGGGGTGCAGAGAGAGCCCCAGAGAAGAGAAGTTGGACTCCGGAAGGGCGAAGGCTCCAGTCCCCCTTCTCTCTCCCATCTGCCAGCCAGAAACAGCCTCCAAGGCCATGGACGCTCCAAGTTGGGTCTGAAGGTTCTCTGGCCCTTTGACATGGGACCCCCTACTCCTCGCCACCCTTGTTTCCTGAGCACAGTATTCTTGAGCCCCGCTCGACGAGTAAGCTGAAGGCTCTGTTTCAATGTCCCCTCCACCCCCAAAGCTTGGCAGACCTGTTAATCCACGATCCGCCCCCACAGACACAGAGAACAAGGCAGCTGTGGGAGCTGGGGAGGGAGATCCCCCCCCTCACATGTTCTAGTAGAAGGTGCAAAATGAAATTTGACCCTTAGTGACATCATGATTTTTGAGTTGTGACCAGTTTAATCCCAAAATTAATCCCAAAGTGGCTTTGATATTCAGAGATCAATACATTTCTGACCTGGCCTTCTTCCCCCAGGAGCACATGATATTATTATTCTCAATAACAGCTAGTATCGATTGCCTCCTAGGACCAAGCCCTGGGCTCAGGGCTTCATGTGCATGAGCTCACTGACTCTTCCCGGCGACTCTAGGAGATGGGTGCTGTTGTTAGCCCCCTTGCCAGTTAAGGAAACTGAGGCTCAGAGAAGTGACAGAGCCAGGCTTGGCATTTAGGTCTGTCTGACAGCAAAGCCAATACCTCTAAATGTGATTTAGATCATGCACCTAAATCACACACCCTCCATCTGTCAAGCCTCAGCATCTCGTCCCTTCTTCCCTTCAAATGACTCTGGACCTCTGCCTCCTTAGAGCCCAGGCATGCCTTGAGGTCTAATATGACAGCTAGAAAACCATGTTCAGCCCATTTAACAGGCTGCAATGTGGAGGCCCCTGAGGCCACTTCTGCAGAGGGGAGGCCCAGTGGCTGTGAGCAGCCTCACCTGTCTCTTGGCCGGCAGGTATGCCTGTTGCTGCTCTCTCTTACCTGGGAATAAACTTTGCCATAGTGTACCCCTCTGGCACTGAACCTGGGCTCCAGGGCTCTGAACTCAGTTCTCTCTGTGGCACCTGGAAGCGGGGTGGCATGGCCTCTCTTAGGACCTATTCACAGTAGGGCTCTGGGAGAAATCACCACCACTATGTCAGTGCATGGATGGCCAGGGCGTATACATTTCACCTATGTGAACTCACTTGGTGTGATTGTCATGTGCCTCTAAAGTAAGGAGAATAGCACCCACTCTCCTGATGGGAAAACTGAGGCAAGAGCCACTAAGTGGCTCATCCAAGGGGAAGAAACTAGATTGGTGACTGTGATATGCAGGGTGCTTGGTCTCATCACACAGGGCCTCTCCTGAGCTAAGAGAGGAAGAGTTTCCCAAGATGTCCCCAAAGC
This sequence comes from Phacochoerus africanus, assembly GCF_016906955.1. Classification (NCBI taxonomy): domain Eukaryota; kingdom Metazoa; phylum Chordata; class Mammalia; order Artiodactyla; family Suidae; genus Phacochoerus; species Phacochoerus africanus. The sequence goes on along the minus strand of NC_062552.1, from coordinate 32,802,194 downwards.
TGGTGACATGTGCCCTTTCATCCAGCCCTGTCACCCTGGGAAGGGCCACAGCATGGCACTGCCCATACCACCCTTATCTACCCCCAGGCGCTGAAGCAAGGCACCAGACATCCTGTAGTTGGTCTGCCTGGCCGGCCTCTGGCTTCCTGTCCTCTGCGGCTCTCACGGGCACATTTTGTCCCCTCTGAGCCCAGTTCTTTCTTCCTCTTTTATCCTTGCTTCTCTCTTTTTCTCTCCTTGTTCACTGAGGGCCCTGCTTGTATACCTCCATCTATCCATGTTTGCTTTTTACCTTTGCTTTTTGTGTGTTCGTTCTCCTGGGAGGTTTCCTAAGGTCCCCTCTGCCTTCTGCCCGCGGACACCGTCTTGTTTTCAGGGAAGCATCTTCCATCCCTGCCCCCACCCCCACTCCCCACCTCACCCCCAACTTCTACCGGTGCCAGGTGGCTCCCGTTCACGTGTTCCGTGTGCACTTAATGGGTGCCTGCTGTGTGTCCCAGGAATTGTGTTAATACCTGGAAATCCAAAGTCCAAAAGCTGGGCTGAAGCATCGATTAAGTACCTACTGTGTGTATGAGCTGCTGTGCTTCTCAAAAAGTCGTCGTTCAAGAAAGCTTCCAAAGCTGGTCATTGTCCTCAAGAGACTGCTGGGCTACTTGGGAAGATGCACAAAAACAGATCATGACAATGTCCTGGGAAGTTAGGGACTGGGTGTGGCTGGAGGGCTCAGGGGGGGCTCTTCCAAGGCCAGTCTTCGCTTCTGAGAGGAGCTGGCCAGGCAGAGCAAGGCTGCAGAGCGTGCCAGGTGGAAGGAACTGTGTATAAAGGCACAGAGGCGTGAAGCAGCCCTGGGTTCTCTGGTGGGCACTTTGGGTTATTTGGTCTGGCCTGGACTTGCAGTGCAGGTTGGGGAACCTCAGTAGATGTGGCCAGAGGCAGGCGGGCCCCGATGGTACAGAACCTCATGTTCCAGCAAAAGAGTTGACCTTTATCCTGGAGCAGCCAGAAATCCAAGCAGCCTGATGGCTCCCTGCAGCCTAGGAGCCCTGGGGGCGGGGGCTGGGCCAGGCCCAAAACATTCTCTCGAGTCCCCATTAACCCACATTTACTGCCCTTTGGCTCAGCAATGCCTGAGGGAGAGTCAGACACTTAAATATAATGCTGTTTCCAAAGCATAATCATTCATTCATTCATAAATGCTTAGCAAGCTCTGATGTTCGCCAGGTGCTGCTCTGAGCACCAGGGATGGGTCATTGAACCTCACAGAGGTTCCAGCTCTCAAGAAACTACATCCTTCGCCATTGGGGAGAGAGGGTGGGCCAGGCCATAAACAAACAAACAAAACAAATAAAATAAAAAAGATAATTTCAGATTGTGCTAAGTGCAAAGAAAAATAAAACAGTGATGCAACTGCAAGAGATGGGATGGGCTGAGTAGTCAGTGAAGGCTGCCCTAAGGACATTTATGTTTGAGCTGAGACCTTGTTGACAAGAACAAACCCATGTGTGAACATCTGAGGACCTTGGCTTCTAGGCATAGGAAAAAACATGTGTAAAGGCCCTGAGGCAGGACAAATCTTGGTGTTTTTCAGGTTTAGAAAAAATGCTGGAGGAGTTCCCGTGGTGGCGCAGTGGTTAACGAATCCGACTGGGAACCATGAGGTTGCGGGTTCGGTCCCTGCCCTTGCTCAGTGGGTTAACGATCCGGCGTTGCCGTGAGCTGTGGTGTAGGTCGCAGACGCAGCTCGGATCCCGTGTTGCTGTGGCTCTGGCGTGGGCCGGCAGCTACAGCTCCGATTCGACCCCTAGCCTGGGAACCTCCATATGCCGCGGGAGCGGCCCAAGAAATAGCAAAAAAAAAAAAGACAAAAGACAAAAAAAAATGCTGGAGAAGTCGCTGGCGGCCTAGTACGTTAAGGATCTGGTGGTGTCACTGCTGTGGCTTGGGTTGCTGCTATGGTGCTGGTTCAATCCCTAGCCCTGGAATTTCTGCATGCTACAGGTGTGGCCCCCAAAATGCTGGGTTCGAATTCATTATTCCCCAGCAATTCTATGCGAGGATTATTGTACCCATTTTGCAGAGGTGGAAACTGAGGCTCAGAATGGTTAAGTTCCTTGGCCCGTATCATAACTAGTAGTACAACTTTGGGCCCTAAGTCCGCTGCTCTTTTTCCTACCAAAGTATCCTATACAGCAAGCCTGTGTCCTAAATTATTTAGGAAGGTCCAGTTTTTCCAAAATTGTCTCATTGCTCTCTGGCCATTCAGCCTGGACCTGGACGTTCTCTGTGTCCCAGATTGTGACTCCAAGCCCTGTCTCTGTCGTATTCACAGTGGCATCCCAGGATGAGTATTTCATCACCATAAGCCTCAGTTTCATCATCTGTAAACAGGGAGAATAATAATTCCAGTGTCATGGGCTTGCTGAGAGTATTCAATGAGGTAATCCGTGGAGGGTCAGTACAGTGCCTGGAACGGGGCACACATGCAGCAGCCCATGGTGGTTCTGCCGCAGCTGCAGAGTGGTCCTGCCACCAGGTGAGGCCTCTGAGGCTTGAGGCAGGCAGGGGAGCTGTGGGAGAAGAGAGCAGAAGTGTGAGGCCAGGAGGGCCCCTTCCCTTCACGCAGCCGCTGGCTCCTCGTGCTGGGATCTCACACTGACACGTCTTGTACTTCCCGTTTCCAGGGAAATTCCTTGCCACCGGACCGCACCCGCCCTTGAGGACCTCCCTGATGTCTTTGGGCAGAGAGGAAGCCAGACGGAGCTGGGGACTGTGAAGTGACAATCCTCAGCCCTGTGTGTGCCGGGAGCCCCCCGAGGGCTGCAGAGGAAGCCTGGTGTGGGCTTGCTGGGGACAGAGCTCTTCTCAGAGGAGGCGGGGACCCGTGGAGTACGTGACTCCTGCCCTTCCAGTTAGCAGGACAGGGACCCCTCCCCACCCATCCCCAATCTTCCCAGGCTTCCTGCTCTGCCGGGAGGCCCTGTCACCGCACTCGCGCGCGCGCGCGCGCGCGCGCACACACACACACACACACACACACACTCAGCCCTCCCTCCCAGGCACCCCTGAGAGGACCAGCTGCAGCTGGGGGTGGGGGTGGGGAGAGTGCTGCCAGGGTGCTCAGATCCAGCCTCTTTCTCCCACCGCTGCCTCGCCCCCAGCTGCTGAGCAGCTTCTAGGTTTAAAGCAAAACACCATGATTCCCGTCCTCTTCCTGCTGCTCCGCCGGCACAGTACACAGGGGTTATTTTTAGCAGGGATGCAGGGAAGGCACATTGGTCCTGGACTTTCACTGGGGACATCTCAACCCCAGGCTAGACACGGCCTGGGGAGGCCGGCACGGAAAACCCCCTCCCAGAAAGGGGAAACGGGTGTGTTTTCTGTTCCTTCAACTCACCAGAACAGGAGTTGCAGAGTCAAGCTTGGGGTTACACTGATGGGAAGTTCTAGGCTCCAAAGTTCACAAGCTACCCTCTTCCCTGGTCTCTGTGTCCCCATAAATCTGGGGAGCAGGAGGTGCCTGGAATCGTGAGGCCCAGTGCGTGGGTATTGGGGTCCAAGGAGAGCTGATCGTTGACAGCCCTGTGGACCACACGCAGGCACCAGGCATTCTGGGTGGTATTTATGCCAGTACTTGCTTTATAATTCATTAAACTGACCGTGTCTGTTCTGTGTACTTCTGTGAATGTGTCTTTTATGCTGGCGGTACTTTATTAAGGTATAATCTACGTACAGTAAAATGAACACATCTTAACTGTACAACGTGATGGATTTTGACAAATACACATACCCGTGTAGCCATCACCTAGATAAAAGCTTTGAATGTTTTCGGCACCCCTACATTCCCTCCTGCCCCCTCCCAGTCAGTCCACACCCCAGAAGTGACCAAGATCTGATTTCTTTTCCTGTCTTTTTTTTTTTTGCTTTTTAGGGCCATGCCCGTGGCATACAGAAGTTCCCAAGCTAGCAGTTGAATCAGAGCTGCAGATGCCACCTACACCACAGCCACAGCAATGCCAGATCCGAGCTGCATCTGCAACCTGTGTCGCAGCTTGTGGCAAGGTCCGACCCTTAATCCGCTGAGCAAGCCCAGGGGTCAAATCCACATCCTCATGGATACTAGTTGGGTTCATAACCCGCTGAGCCACAATGGGAACTCCCCAAAATCTGATTTCTATCACCCATAGATTAGTTTTACACATGCATGCACGTGTGTGTGTGTGTGTGTGTGTGTGTGTGTGTGTGTATTACGAAGTTAAGAAATACAGCTGCTATCATAGAAGAAGGAAATGGGCAATAAAAAATTTAACGTGAAACAGAGCCTCAAAAAAGAAGGATAATTGGAATTTGAAAAACCACCAGGGGGCTTGAGATCCTTCTCTGCAGGGAGCAGGGAGAGGCAGCAAGTGGGGAGGGGCCTCCCTGGGTGCCTCCTGAGTCCTGCTGACCCCATGTGCTGCTGGAGATCCAGGCCCTTCCTCCAGCCCCCTCACCTCAGCAGTTTCCAGCAAGGCCAAGGCTACAAGGAGGGGCACTCTGAAGAGCATCAGCCCAGAGACAGGGAGAAGCCAGGGCCTCTGTGCAGTTAGGTTATTCATCTCTCCTGCCTTCCCTTTCATGCTCTTTATGATTCTGGGCCTCCTTCACCCTAAGTCCTGCCTGGGGAGGGGAGAGACTGAGGCTGTCAGAGGAGGTGGAAGAAAAAGAGTTACAGAGTCCATCATTCCTTCTCTCCCTCATTTACAAACACTTATTTGGGGAGTTCCTGCTGTGGCTCAGCAGTAATGAACCCAACTAGAATCCATGAGGATGCAAGTTCAATCCCTGGCCTCACCGAGTGGGTTAAGGATCTGGCATTGCTGTGAGCTGCGGCGTAGGACACAGATGCAGCTTGGATCCTGCCTTGCTGTGGCTGTGGTGTAGGCCGGCAGCTGCAGCTCTGATTCCACCCCTAGCAAACCCCATTTATTTGAGAGTTCCCTGGTGGCTCAGCAGGTTAATGATCCGGCGTTGTCAATGCTGTGGCTCTGGTGGCTCTGGTTACTGCTATGGTCTGGGTTCAGTCCCTGGCCTGAGAACTTCTGCATGTCATGGCTGCAGCCAAAAAATAAAATAAGTAAAAGTTAACAACAACAACAACACTTATTTGGGAGTTCCCTGGTGGCCTAATGGTTAAGGATCCAGTGTTGTCACTGCAGCAGCTCGGGTTGCTGCTGTGGTGCGAGTTCAGTCCCTAGCCTGGGAACTTCTATGTACCACAGGCACTGCCAAAATTAATTTGTTAATTAATAAAGAACACTTACTTGAACACCTACAGCGTGCTGTAGCTTCTGCTAGTGCTGGGGATAGGCGATGACGACTATAAATTTTAGCTCACTAGGGAGTCAAAGGTGAGGCAAGGCCTTATACCCCCTACATAATGGAGAGGCTCAGAGAGGTAAGGTGACTTGTTCAATATCACACAGTTAGCTGCTGGCAGAGGGAGGCAGGGAGCGGGGACCCTTGCCTCAGCTTCCCTGGCTGGGGATGCGAAAGAAAGGAAGCCAAACCAGGCAGACTCGCCCGCTGTCTCCTTGCAGGCTCTCTGGAGCAGCAGAAAGAGCGCTGACCTGGAAGTGGCTGGGTCCCAGAAGCACTTCCTTTTTCTGGGCCTCGGTTGAGAGGGAGGCAGCTGGAAGGTTCCTTTAGCTCTAACTCTCAGACCAACTGAGCCTTTTCCTGCCTCAGGTTTTCTCTCACTGGGGGCCCCCTTTCCCTCCTGCTTCCTTCCTCCGACAGCCTCCCTAATTCCAACGCTGCCCCTGTGGCCTCCATGGTCTCTGGGGATCTGTTGAATGATGTCCCCTCAGTCTCCGCCACCAGAATAGAGGCTCCCTGACTTTGCACCCGTCCCATTCTAGGGCAGGGCCCCCCATGGGGGAGGTATCTGTTTTGTCAGCCACACTGGAGGAATTGAAGTGAATGTTTGCTCCCATCCCACATTTCCCTCTGCCTCCTCTCAACCTGCAGAGTAAGAGCTCATCCTTCCTCAGGGCCGCCCAGAGATCAGGCCTTCCTGTTGGGCAGGCCAGCCAACCCGGGCATCAAAAGCTGACCGCCCAGGGAGTTCCTGTTGTGGCTCAGCAGAAACAAATCTGACTAGTATCCATGAGGACACAGGTTCGATCCCTGGCCCCACCCAGTGGATAAAGGATCCGTCATTGCTGTGAACTGTGGTGTAGGCCAGTGGCTACAGCTCCAATTTGACCCCTAGTCTGGGAACCTCCATATGCCGTGGGTGTGGTCCTCAAAAGACCAAAAAAAAAAAAAAAGGTGGCTGCCCTGGGAGGTGAGCCCGGGAAGGATGAGAAGGACAGGCAGGCTCTCAGCCAGAATGCCGGCCGCCCCGCCTCACCTGTCCCAGCCTCATTCACAAACCCCTGGGCAGAAATCTTCTCGAACAGTAAACACAGGGCAGCTGCTCCCACAGCCACACCCAAACACGCCCACCCGCCTGCCCACAAACAGACCAGCAACTTTGTGAACACGCACCCCGCCTTCCTCCCCTGCCCCTCCCTCAGGCAGGCACTGCACACACAAACACGCTCGTTACAGGACTACACGTGGGCACACACAGGCAACACACACACATGGACACGAGTACATACACATGGGTGCCTCGTGGGCAGCAGTTGTGCCCTCATGCACCTGGGGGGCACACTTACACCCATGCATGCAGGCACGCCTGATTGCACACAAGGGTACACCTCAATATACACTCTTCACCGTCAGCTCTCAGGTCACACTTGGAATGAGGAGAGGGCTCTGTTGTTGGGGTCTCCCTGCCTCTGGATTTATATCAACCTGCAGTCTTGTCTTTTTGTTTGTTTGTTTTGGCCGTGCCTGAGGCATGCAGAAGTTCCTGGACCTGGGTTTGAAACCGCAGGACAGCAGCAACCTGAGCCACAGCGGTGACAATGCTGAATCCTTAACCCACTGAGCTGCAAGAGAACTCCTGGCCTTTCATCTTAATTTTCCCTACTGATGTCCCAATGGAAGGCAGAGAACGCCCCAGGAGCTTCGGGCTCCCTCCAAGGCTGCACCTGTTTGTATGTGTGTGTTGGGGGGGAACTGACAGGGATGGGGGCAGGGCAGAGGGTGGTGAGGGGACAAGGAGTCATTGTTTATGGGGCCAGTAAATGTGAGGATGTTCTTTTGGTTTTCACTGTCACCTTCTTCATGCCAGTCCATTCTTTCTTGGGCCTCAGGCCCCGTAGGGGGGTGGCAAGGCTTTGAAGAGGGCTCAGTCCCAAGGTTGATATGGCTACTCTGGGGCTGACAGCCGGGTCCTAAGAAGGCTGGCCTCCTCAAATGGAGCAGGTGGGGGCTTCTCTTGGACTCATCCAGGGCAGCACAGCAGTGATCCAGAGAAAGGGAGGTTTTGTTTTGTTTTTGCTTTTTTAAGGGCCGAACCTGCGGCATATGGAGGTTCCCAGGCTGGGGGTCAAATCAGAGCTACAGCCACAGCCACAGCCACAGCCACTCCAGATCTGAGCTTCGTCTGCAACCTATACCACAGCTCATGGCAATGCCAGATCCCCCACCCTCTGAGTGAGGCCAGGGATCGAACCCGCCACCTCTTGGTTACTAGTTGGATTCATTTCCACTGTGCCAACGGGAACTCCCAGAGAAAAGGAGGTGGAATATGGTTGTGTTTGTGACATAGTTACTTGATCAAGTGTTGGGCAGGGAGCGAGCTTGCATTCCATTAAACTCAATTTAGCTGCAGTCACTGAACACAGAGTTTGTGCCTGGCGTGGTGTTGGGTGGGTGGGGAGGGTGAGGGGGCGGATACAGAAATGAGTAAGACACAGTAACTGTCTTCTAAGAGAGTGCGCGCGCACACATGCATGGTGAGTGGGGGCCCAGGAAATACCACACAGGCAGAACAACCCCTGGGAGTAGAACTTAAACACAATGTGTGCTCCACGCTGAAGCCATCGCCTCTGCCCACCCATCCCCAGAGCATCGCAGACACCACCATTGCCCGATCCTCCTGCCATATTTCCTATTTTGATTCACTAAGGCCGCATAGTGGCCCAGGGCAGTACCTTGGCTCTGCCCTCTCCCACTGCATCCAATCAGCCCCTCATCCCCTGGGTTTTCTGGTCCCATCTCTCCCATCCACTCTCTCTGTTCAGAGCTCGCTGCCTAGGCATCGCTCACCACCTCCCTCCTGGACTTCTAGTGGGGGATGGGTCCCACCTCCAGGCCTACACCATCCTCCATACTGCCGCCCAAGCCATCTGCCTCCCACACACAGGTGCTCTGTGACTTCAAGCCCTTCGCTGGCCCGCCTCGCCACCAGAACAAAAGCCAAGATGCCTGACGTGGCATAGCTGTGCCCCTGTGCAAAGCACATGGCACCCCAGCACTTTGCAGCCTGCCCCCAACTGCACACTAGGTCCTGGCCTCTAGGTTCCCCCAGTGGGCTGTGCAACTGTACACCTCTGAGCCTCTGTATGTGCCATTCCTGTTGCCTGGAATGCCCAGCCCCTCCTTGACCTAGCGAGCACTTCCTCACCTGTCCAGACTGAGGAGCTCCTTCTTAGTCTCTATGAGAAAGCATTCTAGGATTCCCCTGGAGGCTCATCAGGTTAAGGACCCAGCATTGTCACTGCTGTGCTTGGGTCACTGCTGCGGTGTGGGTTTGATTCCTGGCCTAGGAACTTCCATAAGCTATAGGCACGGCCAAAAAACAAAAAAAACCAAAAAACACATTTTATAAGAGGGCTGGCAAAATGATTTAAAAGTCACTTGCCAGGAGTTCCCATTGTGTCTCAGCAGGTTATGAACCTGATTAGTATCCATGAGGATGCGGGTTTGATCCCTGTCCTCTTTCAGTGGATTAAGGAGCCAGTGTGGCCATGAGCTGTGGTGTAGGCTGGCAGCTGCAGCTCCGATTTGACCTCTCACGTGGAAACTTCCATATGCCATGGGTGCGGCCCTAAAAGGAAAAAAAAATTACATATCTATATTTTACAGATATATACGAAAGCTCATTTAACCCTCATAACAACCTTGATAGGTGCTGTCATTATCATCTCCAGTTTTATAGACGGGAAAATTGATACACAGATTTTTTCTTTCTTTCTAGAGCCACAACTGCGACATACAGAAGTCTCAGGTCAAATTGGAGCTGCAGCTGCTGGCCTGCCCACAGCCACAGCCACGTGGGATCCAAGCTGCATCTGCAACCGACGCAGCAGCTTGTGGCAACACAGGATCCTTAGCCCACTGAGTGAAGTCAGGGATCGAAACCACATCCTCATGGATACTAGTCAGGTTCTTAATCTGCTGAGCCACAACGGGAACTCTGAATTTAAGTGATTTATTTACCTAACATGACATGCCTAATAAGTGCTGGAGTGGAACTGACACACAGCCAGTGAGCTGCAGAGCCTACGCAGTTAAACCCTACACTTCACTGCCTCGCTCACATTTGTATTTGCCAACTTATGTAGCTTTTGAGTGATCGTAGTCAGTTAATGTCTGAGGAATGAATGAATGAGTGACTCATTAACATTGAATGGAATGAAGACGCAGGGTAGGGCTTGTCTTCACTGATAAGATGAAGCTAAAGCTATTTTATTCTTGTAGAACAGAGACTACTTTAAAGAAAATAGATTTTGGGAGTCCCTGTCGTGGCTCAGCAGAAATGAATCTGACTTGTATCCAGGAGGACTCAGGTTCGATCCCTGACCCCGCTCAGCGGGTTAAGGATCCGGCATTGCCACGAGCTGTGGTGGAGGTTGCAGACGAGTAAAATCTCATACATCATGTTTTCACCTATCTTCTTGCTTTTCATATAAAATTGACATGGGTCTCCAAGCCTAAATTTTTTTGTTTTTCAGGTCAGTGAGAAGCAATGTCCTCAGGACCCTCTGATGACTTAATTACTGTGACCTGCTGGCACCAGAGAGACAGACCCACCAAGAAGTGACGGAATGCAAAGGGAATTGTGGCCGATACTAAAAGAACATCCCTTCTCATCGCCCAGACGTGGGACAGAGTTTTCCCCACCAAGGATGTCAGTGGGGGCTTTCTAGAAAGGTGAGCTTTGGGCTGAGTCTTCAAAGATTGTGATAATTGGAGAGAAGGGGGAAGGGGAGGGAAGTCCAGGGGGTGTTTGGACCCCAGGTTTTGGTGGTAGGAAGGGCAGGGCCGGAAGACCGGAAAGAGAGGCAGAATGTGATGAAAGGTGAGACTAGGCCGGTGATAACCACACAGTGGAGATGCAGGTGTGAAATTGCCTTCACTTCCACCCTGGGTGGCTGTACAGTTTTGGACAAGGGGCAGATTTAAAATTTTTCTGCTATCCTATGTGCAAACTGAGCATTTAAGTCCTGGGGAAAAAGCTCAAAGGAGCATCCCGAGGTCAAGAGAGATTGCTGCTGCTCCCATCTGACATACTTGGCCTGCTACCCAACCAGCCAGCAGCTCCAGGCCCTTTCTGCTCACTTCTGAAAGGTGGTGTGGCGGAGTTCCCATTGTGGCTCAGTGGGTTAAGGGCCTGACTAGTATCCATGAGGATGTGGGTTGGATCCCTGGCCTCTCTCAGTGAGGTAAGTATCCAGTGTTGCCACAAGCTGTGATATAAGTCATAGATGGTTGGCTCGGATCTGGCGTGGCTGTGGCTGTGGTATAGGCTCCAGCTGTAGCTCCGATTCAATAGAACTTCCATATACCACGGTGCGGCCCTAAAAAAAAAGAAAGAAAGAAAAGAGGAATGAAAAGTGGTGTGGCCTGGAGGGTAAACCATGACTCTGCTGCTTGCTTGCTTGGAAGGTCATTTAACCTCTCTGGGCCACCATCTCCTTAGGTTGGTGTTGAAGCACTTAAATCAACTGGAATATTGGAAGCATCCAGCTCCCAACAAGCACCTGGTAGACCTCAGCTAATATGGTCCTTGTAGCCAGAGGTCTTCATAATGAAGCAGAATGTCACTGGGCTGTCCTCTTCCAGGCCCCAGGATCAGGCCTTTGCTGCCACGTCTTTCCAGTCCCAGGGTCCTCGTCACCCACCAGATGCCCCGAGTCGGTCCCTCCCCTGTTTTTTCCCAGCCCACTTAAGCCCACTGTGCTGAGACACTGGCTTCTTGGAATAAGATTAATGTTGCTTTGTGCCCACAGGGCCTGGACAGGAAAGCAAAGCTGGGAAGAAACCTGAGAAAATACCTTCTGGGAGTGCACAGGGCACATGGCCAATTTCAGTTCCAGGGTCAGCCAGGTTCCAGACATCAGAGCTAAGTCCCCCGAGAGTAGGCACTGGTGCCTTGGCGTCTCCCAGGGTGATGGCCACCTCCCAGCCCTGCAGGTAGCCAGGCTTGGGAAATACCTGCTGCTTCTTGGCTGGGTGAGAGCGGCATCCAGCTGTGAGATGACAGCCCAAAGATCCTGAGAACCAGGCTGGGATGAGATACAAATTTGGCTCCTCAGTGCACAGGGGTAGGTGGAGAGGGGATTAGTTTATAGAACAGAGCCTGGGGCCCTTTTCCAGTGCCAGGTCCACAGATGACTCCTTAGCAAACCCTCAGGGCTTGACAATTCTCTAAACTATCAGGGTCACCTTCCCCTTGTCCTGCTCTTCTTACCCACTTCTGGGCCTTTTTTCTCCTACCGCCCACCCCCCGTCCTGTAAATCTTTCTCTTAAATCCCTGAAAGCAGAGTTTCTCTTTTATTACCTTTTTTTTCCCCCAAAAAAAACAGTTTGATAATGATGTGCCTTGGTGAAGTTTCACTTGGGTTGGGGTTCATTCATCACCTTTGGACAATTTTATTTATTTTTATTTATTTATTGCCTTTTGGGGAGGGTCTTTTTAGGGCCACACTCTCATCATATGGAAGTTCCCAGGCTAGGGGTGGAACACCACAGCTACAGCAATGCAGAATCCTTAACCCACTGAGCAAGGTCAGGGATCGAACCTGTGTCCTCATGGACACTAGTCAGGTTCATTACCATTGAAGCACGACAGGAACTCCGCTATTACTTATTCTAAAGGGTTTCAGTATCCTTCTATCCCAACAACTGTGTCTCAAAGATGACCTGCTGGGACCACCTGGGAGTCTGTGACCAGTGCCCCATGCGAAGAAGAATCTCCCAGAAGCCTGGGAGTCTGTGTTTTGAACAAGTTCCTGGCTCAGTCTTAGAACAACTGAAGGGAGACCACTCTGTGGGGACCATCATGCTCCAACTGCAGGTTCTGGGCGTCACTCCTGTCTGTGTCCCTAGTCCCTGCAAGGCCTGGTGGTTGAACGGAACACTCAGCTGCAAGGGTTTCTCTTCATTCACTGAGTCAGCGAGACTGGTGCCATCTCCCTTCCCAGGCTCCTGAAGCCCGGTGCTGAAAGGATGACACTTGGCCCCATGAATTTCAAGCACCAGCCGCAGAGGAAAGTGATTCTCTGGGGGCTGGAAGGACACCCAACCCCAACAAGGTGGCCCCCAAGGAAAGCACTCCTGCTGACTTAACCACATGGGACCGCTGTTCTCTGTGACATAGAGAAAAGCCTTTCTGTATGGAGGGTTGAGGTGATGGAGTCAGCCTCACAAGTTAGAAATTCTGTGAGTTCCCCTGTGGTGGAGCGGAAATGAACCTGACTAGTATCCGTAAGGATGAGGGTTTGGACCCTGGCCTGGCTCAGTGGGTAAAGGATCCGGCGTTGCCGTGAGCTGTGGTGTGGGTCGCAGACGCAGCTCAGGTTCCACGTTGCTGTGAGACTTCTATATGCCGTGGGTGTGGCCCTAAAAAGATAAAAAAAAAAGTTAGGAAAAAAAGTTTGAAAAAAGTTAGAAATTCTGGGTCACAGGCTTAATTCACTGTGGGGTTAGGAGTAGAGGGAGGAAACCAAGTGAGCAGGTTCACAGCGATAATTTGCAAGCTGCCTCCTAGAAAATACACAGAGAAGCAGACAGAGGATGTAGCAGACTAGCAAATAGGCACACACATCAAGAGTGTTTTCTATCAACCTCACCGAGGCATCATTTACATAACAATACAACACATCCACTCAAGAGTACGGTTTGACGAGTTTTGACAAATGTGTTTGCCTTTGGAATCTCTGTCACTACACAGATCATTTCCTTCACGCTAAAAGCTTCCTTGTTCCCTTGAGCAGTCAATCCCCATCTGGCCTCATCCGCCCCTAATCTGCTTTCTGTCACTTTGGATTAAATTGGTACTTCCTAGAATTTCAAATACATGGAACCACACAGCATGCACTCTTTTGCATCCGGCTTCTTGGGCTCAGCTTCATGATTTTGAGATTTGCCCAGGTTTTTGCCTCTACTGGTTGTTTGTCCCCTTTGATGGCTGTATTGTATTCCATCACAGGGCCGTAACTCTATGGGTTTATCCCCCTTCTCTTGCTGATAGAGATTATTGTTGGTGGGAGTTTGAGGCTATTATGAAAAATTTGCTATAAAGACTATCATATAACTCTTTCTGTGAACACGAGGTTTTGTTTCCCTTGGGAGCAGAATTGCTGAGTTATATGGTGAGTGTATGTTTAACTTCGAGAGAAGCTGCCAAACCGTATTCCAAAGTGGCTGTGAGTCCCCACCAGGAAATGATGAGCGTGCCAGTTGTTCCACAGCTTTGCAGCTCTTGGTATTATTGGTCTTTGTAATCTGAGCAGTTCTGGTTAGGTGTGCGGTGGTCTCTCATTGAAGCACACGCACGGCCAGCTCGCCAACCTCTTCTGGAGCCACGCCCACCCCCCCACCCCCACACGGCTCCCGAGCCGCTCTGACCATCTTTCTGTTTCTCCCCATGTTCTGGGCTTCTTTCCTGGAATTCTCATCCTCTCACAATTTCCATAACTGGTTCCTTCTCATGATTCTCATGATTCAGTTCTCAGCACAAGTGTCACCTCCTCAGAGGTCTTCTCTCACCACCCTATTATTGTCCTCAATGCTTTGTATCATATTCTTCTGCAGCAGTGAGTCCCATCTGAAAGAATCTTGTTTTGTCTACTTGTTAACCCTCTGGCCCATAAGAACATCAGCTCCAGGACTGAGGCATTTTGTCTCTTTTGTTTACCTAAAACAGTGCCCAAGAGATCGTAGGTGTTCAATATACACAGTTGAATAGATTTGGAGTCCAAAGTGGATGTTCGGTACATTGGTCTTTGAGGTCCTGAGTGTGGTCCTGGTATGTACATCAACAAAGAAAAAAGATTTAAAGCCTAAATCTTTTTAAAAAGATTTAAAGCCTGGAGCAATTTGATTTTGCATATGAATATGCTTAGAAACCTAAAAATATAGAAAAGTAGAAAGAGGAGGAAAATCAGGGTGTTCGCATCATGGCACAGTAGAAACAAATCCGACTGGTAGCCATGAGGATGTGGGTTTCATCCCTGGCCTCGCTCAGTGCATTAAGGATCTGGCGTTGCCATGAGCTGTGGTATGGGTGGCACATGCAGTTTGAATCCCGTGTTGCTGTGGCTGTGGTGTAGGCTGGCAGCTGCAGCTCATATTTGACCCCTAGCCTGGGAACTTCCATATGCTGCAGGTGGAAACTCAAAAGCAAAACAAACAAACAAACAAAAAACCCAGAGTTCTCCCAAATAATTGTGGTTTTAAAATGTACCTCACTTAAAATTATTAACTAGGTAAAAAATTTTATTTTTAATTTTTATTTATTTATTTATTTTTGTCCTTTTTTTTCCCCTTTTCTAGGGCCGCTCCTGCTGCATATGGAGGTTCCCAAGCTAGGGGTTGAAACAGAGCTATATCCACGGGCCTACGCCAGAGCCATAGCAACGCGGGATCTGAGCCAGGTCTATGACCTACACCACAGCTCATGGCAATGCCAGATCCTTAACCCACTGAGCAAGGCCAGGGTCCGAACCTGCCACCTCATGGTTCCTAGTCAGATTAGTTAACCACTGCACCACGACAGGAACTCCCAAAATTTTGATTTTTTAAAGTTAATATTAAATAGTATTTCAACATGGAAAAAAAAATTCAAACAGTATATTCTTCTGGAAAAGGCTACTCATATACAGACATGGCTATATCTACCTATCTGAATTTTTATCCAAAATAGTACCATACTATATACATTACTTTGCAATGTACTTTCTTTTTTTTTTTTTTTTGGCTGTGCCCATGGCCTTTGGAAATTCCCAGGTCAGGCCAGGCCAGGGATCGAACCCAGGCCACAGCAGCAACACAAACTGCTGCAGCGACAACACCAGATGGGTAACGTGTTGAGCCACAAGGGAACTCCTCCTGGTCTTCTATGCCAACCCCAACATGGGCCTTCTACCTCATGATCCAATATGGCTGTCTGACCTCCAGACATTACATCTGCATCTAGCAGAAAAGGTTAAAAAAAAAACACAGAGAGAGAAGGATAGACTTCCTCCCATTAAGAACACTCCCTATGACCTATCCACTCTGCTCCCATTAGTCAGAACACAGGGACACACTTAATTTCAAAGGAGGCTGGGAAACATATTCTTTGTTCTAGGTAGCCATGTACCCAGTTCAAAAATCAGAGGAGATGAGGAGAATGAATATTGAGAGATGACTAACAATCTCTGCTATGGTATACATAGATTTGCCTCATTTTAAAAAATGAAGAATTTCTTCTTTTTTTTACTTTTCTTTTTTTCTTCTTTTTAGGGCCACACACACCCTTGGCATTTGGAAGTTCCCAGGCTAGGGGTCTAATCGGAGCTGCAGCTGCTGGCCTACACCACAGCCACATCAATGCCAGATCTGAATTTTGCCTGTGACCTACAACACAGCTCACCACAGCAACTCACTGAGCAAGGCCAGGGATCAAACCTGCATCCTCCTGGATGCTAGTCAGGTTCGTTACCACTGAGCCACAATGGGAACTCTCCCAAAATGAAAAAATTTTAAGCCAACTATCCTATGAAAAGTGGGAGCCACCTGCCAGGACTCCTGTTCTGCACTTCCAAATTGAAGTCTCCCTTGGGTATATGATTGTAAGAACGAGGTCATGTGTCTATGATCTAGCTGCAAGGGAGGCTGGGAATTTGAGTCCTGACTTCTAGGTTGAGAGGCAGAATTCATTATAGGGCGATCTCCCCAAAATACAGAAAAGCCATTTAGGATTTGAACCATTCCTTTTATCAAAGACAACTATATATATTAGACAAATTTTTTTTTTGTCTTTTTGTCTTTTTAGGGTTGTACCCATGGCATATGGAGGATCCCAGGCTAGGGGTCTAACCGGAGCTGTAGCTGCCAGCCTGTGCCAGAGCCACAGCAATGCCAGATCCAAGCCGCGTCTGTAACCTACACCACAGCTCACAGCAACGCTGGATCCTTAACCCACTGAGTGAGGCCAGGGACTGAACCCACAACCTCATGGTTCCCAGTCAGATTCGTTTCTGCTGCGCCACGATGGCATCTCCTTGACAAATA
This sequence comes from Phacochoerus africanus, assembly GCF_016906955.1. Taxonomy (NCBI): domain Eukaryota; kingdom Metazoa; phylum Chordata; class Mammalia; order Artiodactyla; family Suidae; genus Phacochoerus; species Phacochoerus africanus. The sequence continues at coordinate 32,785,753 of NC_062552.1, read as the reverse complement.
TTTTTGAATCTTAGAGGCATCAAAAACCTTACAAAGTAGTTAGGAATCACTGGACCAAGAGTCCATGAAAAGATAAGAATTTAGGGAGTTCCTACTGTGGCCAAGTGGGTTAATGATCCAGCTTATCTCTGTGGAGGCGCTGGTTTAATCCCTCCGGCCTGCTGCAGCTGTGGCGTCGGTCTCAGGGCCAGCTTGGATTTGATCACTGGCCTGGGAACTTCCGTATACCTGGGGTGTGGTGGGAGAAGAAAAAAAAAAAAAAGAATCTAGAGACAATAGAGTTACCAGATAAAATATAGGACTTCCAATTAAATCTGAATTTCAAATAAACAAATTATTTTTTAGCATTGTCCATGCAATATTTAGGTCATAGTGATACTAAAGAAAAAATCTGTCATATATTTAAAATTCAAATTTAACTTGATGTCCTGTATTTTATTTGTTAATTTATGGCAACCCTAACAGGGAGGTGAGTCTAGAACTTTTGGGGCTGGTTTTCCCAAGGGCCTTTGCTCATCTGAGTCATTAGAGAGGCTGAGATGCGCTATTGAAGGTTTCTTAGGGCTAGGGGTACCAATGTTGGGGACCCTGATGAACCACCCTGGTGGTAGGCCACTTCTTTGATGAGCCCCAGTGAGCCATGGCTGTGGGTATCCATGTCCTGTGTCTTGATTCTGGACTGGCCCTGTGATCCTTTTTGACCAATTGAATGTGGTGGAACTTATGTTGAGTGCCAGGCCTGGTTCAAGCCTGAACAAGGCAGCGTCCATATTTTGGCTTTGCGGGAAGCCACAGCAGGTTCAGTGGGTTAAAATCCAGTGTTGTCACTGCTGTGATTTGGGTTTGATCCTTGGCCCAGGAACTTCCACAAGCCATGGGTATGGCCAAAAAAAAAGAAGTAGGACCTAACCAAGGAATTGGTGACCTGTGCCCAACTGGACTGCTGAGTTGCTATAGACCGTAGGCTGCTATGTGTCTGCCATTTTCTCCTTTTTGAATGAAAGGATCTATTGAGATTTCCCTTTCTCTGTCTCTCCATCATTTCCTGTGGGGAGTTGATAACTTATCTCTGTGATTCAAAAGTTGTCAGATTCAGAGGAGCAGCCGCTGAGAAAACTCATCCATACCTGGACATGGTTTAGATGATGAAATGATGGACATAGAGCTCAATCCTGGTGCAGGAATGGGGTGAGATGGGAGGGATTTCTTAAGGGGTGGTGAATGTACTTTGCATGTGGGAGGAGGTATATCACTTGGTGACAGATCATGACGGGTTATTATGTTGGAGGCCCCCCATGAACCACCTGTCTCAGTATTCACTGTATTATTCGTTCCCGCCCCTTGAGGCTGAACTGGCCTGTGACCTGCTTTAACCAACAGAACATGGTGGAAATAACACCATCAGTTTAAGACCTGAACATTAAGAAGGCCTGGCAGCTTCCACATTTGCCCTTTGGAAGAAGCCAGCCACCATGGTTAGAAACCCAATTATGCAACCCTGTGGTTTTAATGTATTCACAGATCTGTGCAATTATCACTGCAGTCAACTTTAGAACGTTTTCATCACCTCAAAAAGAAACCCTATACCCTTTACCTATTGTCTTCTGATCTTTTCTTCCCCTATGCTCCCAGTTGGGAGCAATCACTCATCTGTTTCCTAGATGCTGTCTTTCCTGTTCTGAACATTTCATATGAATGGAATCATATAGTATGCAGTCTTTTGCTACTGGCTTCTTTCCTCAGTATCATGTTTTCAAGGTTCATCCATGTTGTAACATTTAACTGTACTTCATTCTTTTTTATGGCCAAATAATGTTCCATTGTATGGCTATACCACATTTTGTTTATCTGCCCATCAGTAGATGGACATTTGGGTTGTTTTTACCTTTTGGCTATTATGAATAATGCTGATGTACATCGTGGTATACAAGTATCCGTTTCAGTTCTTGTTTTCAATTCTTGCTTTCTTTCTTTCTTTCTTTTTTTTTTTTTTTTTTGCTTTTTAGGCTGTACCCACGACACATGGAAGTTCCCAAGTTAGGAGTCACATCAGAGCTGCAGCTGCCAGCCTACACCACAGCCACAGCAACTCGGGACCCAATCTGGGTCTGCAATCTACACCACAGCTCACAGCAATGCCGGATACTTAACCCACTGAGTGGGGCCAGGGGTCAAACCTGCATCCTCATGGATACCAGTTAGGTTCATAACCCACTGAGCCACAACGGGAACCACTCAGTTCTTCTGAGTATATACTTGGGAGTGGAATTGCTGGGTCATATGATAATTCTTTGCTTAACATTTAAGGAAGTGCCAAACTACTTTCCACAGAGGTCATACTATTTTACATTCCCACCAGCTGTGCACAATGGTTTAAATTTCTCCACATACTTACCAACACTAGTACCCTTGGAGTTCTCTTCATGGCTCAGCAGTTAACAAAACGGAATAGAATCCATGAGGATGTGGTTTCAATCCTTGGCCTCGCTCAGTGGGTTAGGGAACAGGCGTTGCTGTGAGCTGTGATGTAGGTCGCAGATTTGGGGTGCTATGGCTGTGGTGTAGGCTGGTAGCTGCAGCTCTGATGCAACCCCAAGCCTGGGAACATCCTTAAGCCTAGGGTGCGGCCCTAAACAAACAAACATGAGTACCCTTGTGGAAAATCAGTTGATTACAGATATATGGGTTTACTTCTGGACTCTCAATTCTATTTCATTGATCTAATATATTTCATTGTCAAGGATACATCTATCCTTGTGCCAGTTCCAAGTGTTGACTCCTTTTTTTTTTTTTTTTTCTTTTTAGGGCCACATCTTTGGCATATGGAAATTCCCAGGCTCGGGGTCAAATAGGAACTGCAGCTTCCGGCCTACACCACAACCAAGCAATGCTGATCCCAGCCATGTCTCGACCTACACCACAGCTCTCGGCAGCACAGGATCCTTAACCCACTGAGTGGGGCCAGGGATTGAACATGTATCCTCATGGATACTAGTTGGATTCATTTCCACTGAGCCATGACAGGAACTCCTACTACTATTGCTTTGTAGTAAGTTTTGAAATCAGGAAATGTGAGTCTTCCTACTTTGTTTTTCTTTTTAAATATTGTTTTGGCTATTCCGAGTCCCTTGCCATTCCATACGATTTTTTTTTTCTTTTCATGGCCTCCTCCATATGAATTTTAGAACCAGCTTGCCAATTTTTTTTTCTTTTTGTCTTTTCTAGGGCCACACCTGCAGCATATGGAGGTTCCCAGGCTAGGGGTCTAATTGGAGCTTACGCCAGCCTACACCAAAGCCACAGCAACGCAGGATCTGAGCAGCATCTGCAACCTACACCACAGCTCATGGCAATGCCAGATTCTTAATCCATTGAGGGAGGCCAGGGATCGAACCCACAACCTCATGGTTCATAGTCAGATTTGTTAACCTCTGAGCCACGACGGGAACTCCTTGCTTGCCAATTTCTATAAAGAAGTCAGCTGGGACTCTGATAGGATTGAATTGAATTTATAGATCAATCTGGGGAGTATTGCCATCTTAATAACGTTAAGCCTGTGGATGCATAAGCTGTTTTTCCAGTTATCTAGGTCTTTAACTTCTTTCATCAACATTTGATAGTTTTCATAGTATAAGTTTGGCACTTTTTTTGTTAAATTTATTCCTAGTATTTTATTTTTTTGATGCTATTATAAATTGATTTTTTTCCATTAATTTGTTTTAGATTGTTCAGTTGCTATTTGTATTTCAGGTTCTTCATTGTTGTTGTTTGGTTGGTTTATTTTGGTCACACCCTAGCCAGGGGTCAAACCCACACAACACGGCAGTGACCTGAGCCACAGCAGTGACAGTGCTGAATCCTTAACTTCTAGGCCACCAGGGAACTCTTACAGTTTATTGCGATCATGTATCCTGCAAACTTGCTGAATTCGTTCATTAGTTCTAATAAGTTTTTGGTAGATTCCTTAGCTTAGTTTATAAACAAGATCCCATCATCTGTGAATAGAGATAGTTTCACTTTTTCCTTTCCAATCTGGATGCCTGTGTGTGTGTGTGCACACGCACGCGCGTGCATACATGGCATATGTCTTTTATTGAAGTATAATTGATTTCTAGAAATATATTAGTTTTAGGCATATGACACACTGATTCAATATTTTTATTGATTATACTCCCTTTAAAATTATTACGAAATGATATCTATATTTTCCTGTGCTGTGAAATATATCCTTGTTGCTTACCTATTTTATATAGAGTCATTTGTAACTCTTAATCCTAGACCCCTGTCTTGCCCTCTTCCTTCCCTCCCCTAAGGGTTAACCACTAGTTTGTTCTCTGTATCTGTGAGTCTGTTTCTGTGTGTGTGTTGTTTTGTTTTGTTTTTGTTGGCCGTATCTGCAACATGTGGAATTTCCCCTGCCAGGGATCGAACCTGGGCCACAGCAGTGATAACACAGAACCCTTAACCCAATGAGTCACAAGGGAACTTCTGTGAGTCTGTTTCTGTTTTGTTGCATACATTTCCTTGTTTTATTTTTAGATTCCATGATTGTCTCTAGGTCCATCTATGGTGTTATAAATGGTAGAATTTCAGTCTTTTCATGGCTGGGTAATATCCCATTTTATATATATGGCACATTTTCTTTATTCATCTGGATACTTGGGTTGATGGACGTTTAGGTTGCTTCTGTATCTTGGCTGCTATGAACATTGGGAGGCATGCATCTTTTTGGATTCGTGTCTTCATATTCTTCAGATATATACCCAGGAGTGGAACTGCTGGATCATACAGTAGTTCTATTTTTAGTGTTTTGAGGAACCACCATACTGTTTTCCATAGTGGCTGCACCATGGATACTTTTTCATTTCTATGTCTTAACTAACTGCCCTCGTTAGGACCTGCAGCACAATATTAAATAGAAGTGGCGAGAGTGGATATCCTTGTCTTGTTCTTTGTCTTGTTTCCTGGGGAAAGTATTCGGTCTCTCATCATTAGGTATGATCTTAGTTGTGGGTTTTTGGTAGATGCCCTTTATCAGGTTGCGGATGCCTGCGTATCTTTATAAGTAAAGTTTTATTGTTAATAGCCAGGCCATTTATTTATGCATGGTCTGTGGCTGTTTTGTACTATAATGACAGAGTTGAGTTGTTATGACAGAGACCATATGGCCTGCAAACTTAAAATATTTACCATCTGGACTTTTATGAAAAAGTCTGCTGACATCTGTTTCAAACAGCTAAATTTTGGGAGTTCCCATCGTGGCTCAGTGGAAACGAATCTGACTAGGAACTATGAGGTTTTGGGTTCGATCGCTGGCCTCACTCAGTAGGTTAAGGATCTGGCATTGCCATGAGCTGTGGTGTAAGTCACAGATGAGGCTCAGCTCTGGTGTTGCTGTGGCTGTGGTGTAGGCCAGCAGCTGTAGCTCCAATTGATTAGACCCCTAGCCTGAGAACCTCCACATGCTGCAGGTATGGCCCTAAAAAGACAAAAGACAGGAAGAGTTCCCATCGTGGCTCAGTGGAAATGAATCCGACTAGGAACCATGAGGTTTGATCCCCGGCCTTGCTCAGTGGGTTAAGGATATCGTAGTCCTTTTTGAACAACTGATGTGATCCGGCGTTGCCGTGAGCTGTGGTGTAGGTCACAGACTTGGCTCGGATCCCGAGTTGCTGTGGCTCTGGCGTAGGCCGGTGGCTACAGCTCTGATTCAACCTTAGCCTGGGAACCTCCATATGCCGCGGGAGTGGCCCTAGAAGTGGCAAAAAGACAAAAAAATAAACAAACAGGAGTTCCCATGGTGGCACAGTGGTTAACGAATCCGACTAGGAACCATGAGGCTGCGGGTTCGATCCCTGCCCTTGCTCAGTGGGTTAAAGATCTGGCGTTGCCGTGAGCTGTGGTGTAGGTTGCAGATGCGGCTCGGATCCCGAGTTGCTGTGGCTCTGGCGTAGGCTGGTGGCTACAGCTCCGATTAGACCCCTAGCCTGGGAACCTCCATATGCCGCAGGAGCGGCCCAAGAAATGGCAAAAAGACAAAACAAACAAACAAAAAGTTGCTAAATTTTGGGACAGTTTTCTATGAAACAATATATAACCCCGGCCTGGCACAGTGGGTTAAAAAATCCCTGATTCCCCCCCCAACCCCCCTCCCCCATCTTCAACCAGGACCTCAAAGACCTACATTGAATAAGGGGGAACCATAAATAAACACTCCCACAAACTCTAGTCTAGCTTCAAGTCATTAGAGAGGCTTGGAAAATCAGAAGCCCTGATGGGTTAAGGGGATCCTAGCTTGCTACTGTCCCAGGATGCCTCCGGAAACAAATACCTTCCTTTCTAGAGGAAGATATTATCGTTGCTTCAAATGATTTTTCAAATACAATGTCCAAAACATAATCAGGTACACGAGGAGATAAAACAGCATGAGGAAGAACAAGGAAAGAAAAATGAAGCTTGAAAATTATAGCAGGGCACTAAGAGATATAAGAAGTGACAGAGAAGATCTGAAAAAGAACTAAATAGAAATTTACATACAACTGAAAAAAAAAAGGCACCAAATTTAAGAGCTCACTGGATGGGTTTAAGAGAATTTTTTAAAAAGCTGAAGAGAGAATTAGTGAAGTGAAAGAGTCAGAAGAAAATTTTAGAACAAAGTATGGAAGGACAAAGGATAGAAAATTCAGGAGTTCCTGCTGTGGCACAGTGAGTTAAGAATCCAACTGCAGCATCTCAGGGCACTGCAGAGGCACAGGTTTGATCCCTGGCCTGGCACAGCGGGTTAAGAATCCGGCATTGCTGCAACTGTGGTATAGGTTGCAGCTGTGGCTTGTATTTGATCCCTGGCCCCGGGGAACTTCTATATGCCATGGGTGCGGTTGAAAAAGAAAAAAAGATAGAAAATACAGAAGAAATGGATGTAGCAAGAAGGTCTAAAATGTATTTCAACTGGGGGCACAGAAGGAAAGAGGAAAAGGTACAGAAACAGTATTTAAACATACAACAGCTGAGAGTTTTTCAAAATGGATGAAAAACTATTTAAAAGGTGATAGCCTGCAACAGAACAAATGGTGGGGGAAAAAATGTAATTGTAATGTATACTTGTAAGGATAACCTGACCCCCTTGCTGTACAGTGGGAAAATAAAAAAATTATAAAAAAAATAAAAAAATAAAAGGTGATAGCCGTGAAACGACAGATATCCATTCCAGCAGGTGTCCTGACTCTTAAAATCCTTCATGCACAAATTTGCCTTTAAAAGGATTCTGAAACTAACTAAAGGTAGCTCTCTGGGGATAAAATAGGACTCAGGTGGGCTGATTCAAGTACAAACTCTGCACCTCCTAGCTGTGCCACCTGGAGAAGATTACCAACTTCAGATTTCTCACCTGATAGATGGGACCTACTCCTACTTCCCAGTGCAGGAGTGTCCGTTGTGGCTCAGTCATAATGAACTTGACTAGTATCCATGAGGATTCTGGTGTTGCTGTGTCTGTGGTGTAGGCTGGCGGCTGTAGCTCCGATTGGACCCCTAGGTTAGGAATTTCCATATGCTGCAGGTGTAGCCCTAAAAGACCAAAAAAAAAAAAAAAAGGTGATACAATGCATGTGGCCAAACCAAGTGAATGCCAAGTGCTTTTAAATGAGATACAGTTTGAGCAGTAGCACCAGCATTTTCCCAGGGTCATTAACAGTGACAGATAGGACTGGCAAGTAATTCGCAAGTCCCATGCCAAAATGAAAACGTGGGGCCCCTTGTTTAAAAAAAAACAAAAACAACTAAGAATTTGAAGACAGTGATAGCAGAGCATGAATCCAAGCACAGGTCACAAGCCCATGAGGCCAGCCTTGGTGACAGGCCTTGCAAAGAACTGTTCTATATGTGAGGAGAGGGTGGCTCATCCCACACCCAGGTGTCTGCAGCCATAGCCCATGTTATCTTTGAATTCTGAAAGGCAGCAATGTTTAGGGAAATTGCAAGCACTTGTGTTTCCAAATGCTGAGGAGAGCAAGTGCAGTGACCGAAGTGGTTTTCTGAGAGAGTGGGTGGGGCCAGCCAGACTGCCACTGCAACTGTGGAACTGACTGTTCCCCACAGACGCCTAGAAAAAAAAAAAAAGCCTGCAGCTGTATCTACAGGGCCTGTTGTTGTTTGCTGCGGTGTGTTACAACACTGCCTGGCAGCCTCCCGGGTCTTTCTGTCTTCCTCCTAGAAGAGCCTGGTCCCAGAGCATGTGACATGGCCACACAGCCCTGATTTGCCCACACTGCTCCTTGCTGTTCCCTCAGTTACTAGGCTTTTCCAGCTTTGCATTTTTTTGCTCCTGAGATTCCTCCCCCAGCCCCACCTCACCCCTACTCTGTCCTGGAAGTTCCTTTCCTTCCTCTTGCACATCCTCTGTCTGGCAAGCACCACTTTTAATACTCAGTTCTAGCCTCATCTCTTCAAGGAGGCTTCCCTGACTCTCCCAGGAAGAGCTGATTCCCCACTAACTGGAGTCCTCCACTGACCTATGCATAGCCATTCCCTCTGCAGACATCTGTCACTGTCTCTGTTACATGAGGAGCACTGACATGGAGTGTGGATGTCACTATCTCTTAAGCTGAAGTCCTTAAGGTCTGGAACAATATCCTCTCACCTTTGTATACCCCGTACATAGCGCAAGGATGAATACTGTCTGTTAAAGAGCATAATGGGTGCTTAATCAACGCTGTATGCAGAGTAGTTTTAATCACCTTTGTCTTGGCTAGTTACTGCACAAATAAACTGTTTCATTGACTCTCCCTGGCATCTGGTAAAAAGAGAGTTCCTAGGCACGGAGACAGGGCCCTTGCCCTTGAGGAGGTTTCAGTGTTGGCTCTCCTGGTCATTTCTGCAGGCACCAACTCCGGAAGGCAGAAATGCTCATTTGTAGAAGCAGCTCTTCATAAATACCTAAATGACCGAGGTGATAGAGTATAGTGAGCAGATGTGGAACTAGAAGCTGTGGCTTTTAATCTGGCTAGATGTTAGGTTGCCATATGTAATTCTTAAGTTCCAGAGCTACGGGACTAGGTTTCTGTTTCCTCAAAAACGAGGGGTATTGAGCGCGAATCTCCCTAAGGCCCAGGTGCAGCTAGTTCCGACCCTCACCTGAATCCCCAGATCGCTATCTCGCTGGAGGGCCCAGAGTCCCTGCTGAAGCTGAGTTTGCTCAGTAGGCCTACCCTTTGGCAGGGGGCAGAGAACACGAACATCTTCTAAGGCCCTCTGCTGTCTCAATCCCCTGGAATCTCATGTTGGAAAGGTAGAAAGCCGCGGGGAAAGCATAATCTTCACAGTGACTGCGAGTCCAGAGAAAAGTGCTATGTGCGACGGTTCTCCGGATGGGATTTTCCCACTTCTGAGAGACAACTTTGAGTTCCTGGTGGTGCTTCCTGGGGCTAACCTGGCTTGCTTACCTGACACAAACAGCCTGGCCTGCCCCTCTCCATCCACGGGGCAGGTTGGGTGGGCAGGGAGGGGGACAGAATTTTCAGGGAGAGACCCCGTTGTTAAGTCAACAAGCTTATTTAGGCATTAATTTCCCTGGAGGCAAGGAACGGTGTGAGGGGGTGTGGGTCAGTTTCCTTCATCCCTTGCCTCCAGCCCCCACAAAGGGCAAGGGCCAGACACGTGGGCTGGCGTGGAGAGGCGGAGGTTACACCAAGGCGGAGGTGCAAATGGACGGGGGCGGGGCCTTATTTGCATGGACAGCGCGAGGCCGCCAATCCGAACAGGCAGAGCGACAGCCCGCGCGCCTTTTGGGGGCAGACTGACGGCCCCGGGGCTCTATGGAAGGCGGGTCCTACGGCCGGCGGGGGCGGGACGGCGCCGGGAGCTGCCCGGGGGATTCGGGCCGGTTCGCGGGCGCTGCCAGTCTCTGGAGGCGGCGGCGTCCGGCGCGCGGGCGGCCTGCTGGGCGGGCTGAGGGGCCAGCTGCGTGCGGGTGAGGCGGGGAGAGACAGAGCAGAAGAGCAACCCCGGCGACAGGTACCGGCGCCATGGCCGCAAGGATGGGGCGGGTGGTCGTGGAGCTCCGGGAGCCGAATTCCTCCTTTGCGGTCCCGCCGCCTTCCCGCTCCGCCTCCTCGCCTCCTCATGCGGCTCCCCAGCCCGGGAGCGGCGCGTCGGGAGAGAGAGGGGCCGGGGAAGCCTCGTGGCGGACGCGCCGGAGGTCCCCAGCCTGCCGCGGGGCTCTTTTGCGTCCCGCCAGGCCGCGGGGCCGGGGTTCCCTCCTGGAGGCGCGGAGCCGGGCGGCCGCGAGAGCCGCTCCCCGCCCCCGCCGCGCTCCCCCTCGCGGAGGCGAGGCCAGTCGCGCCCGCTGGTCCTCACCCGGCTTTTGTTTCCCGCCCGGGGTGACAGGTCCCGGGCTCCGGCTCGTCCGAGGCCCGGCGCCGGTGACTGCAGCCGCCCGGAGCAGGCGGCGGGACCGGCGGGAGAGCCGGGCGGCGCGTGAGCAGTAGCCGCCGCGGGAGGGAGAGAAACTTCGCCTTCCGGGGCCCGGGCGGCGGGAGAAGTGGAGCTGGGGTGAGCCGAGCGTCGGGACGCCGCGGGCGCGATGGAGCCTCGATCACCTGGCGGGGCCCGCGCAGGGCGAGGATAACGGAGCGTCCGGCCGCCGCGGTGCTGGCTTTCGGTTTGCGCTCCCCGGGCGGTGGGTGTGGATGTGTGTTCGCCGCCTTCACCTGCAGACCCGGGACCAGTGACTGGAACAGCATTCCCGCTCTCGGCCGCGCTTAGAGGGTGCCAGGGCCGCTCAGTTCGAACAGGTGATTATTTTAGTGCCAGGTGAAGGCCATTGAGGAGTTTTAGGGCTCCGTATTCAGTTCACTCCGGGGCGTTAGAACACATCTACCCTTAATGACTTCTGAAAAGGGGTGCTGGTTGCAGTAGAGGAGTCAAAACTAGTTCAATTTTTTAAAAACTGGGCGGGGGCCGGGGGAGCAAAGGCGAAGTTTCTCTCCCGCCGGGAGAGAACCTGCTTCACTCGGACGGGCGGGGAGGAACATCGTAGTCTCAGTTTGAAAATGGGCTTCTGCAGCGGTGGCGAAAGCATGGTAAGGTACAAGTTGTAAATGGAGAATGCAGAACTCTAGATATCCCTCTGTGTGGTTCAGGACAGCGTGTACAGCCTTTGGCCGCCATTCAGTAAATTCTGCATGAAGCAGTTTGAGCTCGTGGTTTTGGATTTACTTTACAGGAGTGGAATAAGGCTGAGCATTGAATGGGAGCTTTCTTTGCCTCTCTGAGGGCACTCAGGAGTGTTTATGTTCATTGTCTTCCCATTTTGTTAGATTGTGGACCAGGGCAAAGTTAAGGCCTATTTTGGTTGAGTGTTTTTAATTGTCTCTGGGAATCCTCCTTCCCCCACCGTTCCACCCCTGCCCCTCAGAAGAGGTCTCGAGAGAATTAGAGTAACTTTTCCTCTTGGGCGTTTGAGTCCAAATTCAAAGATGGATGTGAAAACTTCTTATTCTTGTGGGACGTTTTTGTTTGTCATACTTAACATTTTCTGTTTCTGCCTCTCCCATCTGACCTCTGCTTAACACTCTACAGTTATGGCCCTGAACAATTTAGGGCACCTATAGGGAAAAAAAAGTTTTAAAATAATATGCAGTAATTATTTAAAAATATGAAGGTTACTAATGACGTATTGGATAAACAGTTGATTTAGATTTTCTTTGCTAATATGTCTTTTTGATATCTGTGCTAGGTATGGTTTATACTTAGATGTAAGTTTAACTTAGTGATAAAGTTATACTTCTGATTTAATATGCTACTTTATTAGTGTTTCGTTGAATAGTAATTTTAGTTATTTAGATAATTAGTGACACCTTTTAAAGGTGAACTCTAACCAATAAGCTAATTGTGACTATTGGGGATTTAAAAAAAAGGCAAAACAAAGTGGTCTTTATAAAATGTTTTCTTTAGAACAACAGGCTTATATGCTGAGAGGTCCTTGTCTTTCAAACATTTAACAAAACAAGTATGTTTCTGAATCTTTAATTTTTTAGTGATGGGAATTTGGGGTGAATTTCTTTTTTAAAACAATTTTAACCAGTTCAATGTGAATATTTTAAAATATTAGATTAGACAACTAATGAAATCTTCAATTTTCTGTTTTTTCTTGGATTGAATAGGTTGTTTAGTTTCCTCAAGGCTTCTTAGCTTAGAATGAATCGGTTTAGGAAAGGAAGACCATCCTTGTATATATAGCTGTAGAAGTAATTTCTATTGAAAGCTGAGTTGCCTTTTTGATGCTTAGTGAAGGTTGAATGGTTGAACAGTGACTTGTCCATAGTGGATTTGATTCTATATAAATAGACCTGAAGACTCTTATGAGACCCGGGCTCTCATGGTTCTGAGCGATTTATGTAATTAACTGTTCTTTAAAGTGTATAGGAATATTAGTTTAACTACTGTGTGTAATTAGTTATAAAATCTTTGTCCTGTGATGATGCTTAAATATACCACATATCATAAAGCTACATTTCATAGTTTCATTTACACAAAAGCATATTTTGGGAACTTTAACTATAAAAGTGTCTTTTAATTAAAAGATTGCTTTCAGATTCAGTTTTTACACACTTTAATTACTGATTTTTGTCTCCTTTAACTTTGTTTACTTAACTTGTGGTAGACCATATCATAAAATTATCAGCCACATTACAGTTTCAAATTTAAGCATAAGTTGAATTACCGCATCTACACAGTTTACGTTGGGAATGTTTTTGTCATTAACCCTCAGGTGTGGCTCCTTTTGAGTTTGAGGCTGGGAAAATATTTTTTAACGAGTAAAGCCACAAAAAAACCGGAACACATTAAACCAACTAAACTTGAGGATAAATCTCACAATTCAGATATTAATACTGTTTTATTTAACAGTAATATGCTTGCTGTATCTCTCATTAATAGTCTCTGTAGGCCTTTAATATAATTTTTCACAATTCCTAATAAAAGCCTATAGTTACGTAATTTGGCACACTAAATTTGTAATTATTTTATGCTGAACAGTTACATGTTCTATACATTTTATAATTCTGAAACTATTTGAACTTTTAACCTAGCCGATTAGAAATTAGATTTTTTTTTCATTTTACATTCTGAATTTTTTTTACAGTGTTTTTTAACTACTGAAATTATGTCCCCAAAAGTGTAAGGGACATTAAATGTACATTCATCAGGGATTAGGCGGCCATCGGTAGGTACATCACATGATAATTGACTTAAAAGCAATAGCCCCTGAAGTGCGGTTTTTTTTTTTTTTTGCGACTAAGATGTTTGTTTATTGTGTAAAAGACAGGTCTGCCAAATGAGACAGGTTAAAATAATTTATAGTAGGGCCTTGTGTATATGTAGCTAACAAGTTAGTAAGGATATTTCAGTAGTATTTGAGACACTAAAATTCAAGTACTCGAAGTAATTTATATCTCATAGTTTGTCATGATGAGACTTGACCTGATTCAGCTGAAACTCAAACATATGACTATAATTCCTAACCCTCCCCCCCAAGAAAGACTTAACCTACTATAATCTCTAGGTGATAGAATTATAGGTAATTTTTATTCTTTATAGTCTTATTTTTTCAAAGTGCTTTATAATGATTATACTTTACTTTTACAGTTAGAAAAGATAAAAGTTGTAATTTAACCTAAGTAGAAACTATTTCCATCTACTTGGTAGAAACATCTTTTTTTCCGAATAAACTGCTGATCTGCTAATTAGCAATCAATTTTAGCTGTTCATTAAAGCTGGTTCCTTAAGGAGTTCCACCTGGCAATACTTTAACTGCCTGGCTCAAATGGTTGCATGCTTTCATCTGTGAGAGCCTTAAGAATGTCCCTCAGTTTTCCAAATTTGGGGTATGAAAAACACAGGGGAGAAAAAGTAAAAATCATCCATAATCAGTTGAAAAAAGTAAAACAAACAACAACAAAAAACAAATAAGACTATTATTCTTAAATGGGGCATATTCATTTTATGCTTGTTTTGTATTCTGATCTTTTGGAAAACATCTGGTTAATGAGAGTGTAGGACCACCAGAGGGAGTATGGGGTCTACCCATTTGGGATACCTCTTTTCCTAGGAAGAAAAACATTTTAAAAAATAAGAACAAAATTTTAGTTCTCTAAAACAATCAGACAAAAGATAGTGAAAGTGGGGGATTGTAGTTGTTTGGAGCTGCTGTCGTTTTTGTAACATTTAGTTAATCAGTTTTTTTTTTTTTTTCTTTTTAGAAAAGTACAATTATCAGAAAAATGAAAATTTTCAGAGTGAAATAATGAGTTTATAAGTAAACGATTACGTATCTGTGAGAGTTGGGAATATCCAAATGCTAAGAATGTTTTTTTAAGATTAAAAATGTTGTACATCTGAATTGTATGGTTTTGAAAATGCTCATTTGGGGGAAGGAGGAATAAAAGACGGAGAAAGATCGAAGACTAAAAGAGGGTATTTTTTCTTTTGTAGTTGCAAACCCTTCCTAAAGCAGGCGATGGTAAATTTCTGGAACCATTTGCAGTGTTCAGCCTCAGTCTTGGCAGTTTATAGGTGATGTTCAATGGGAGCCATTTCTAGCCCCCTGAAAACAATCATCTGATTATCAAAAATAGGGCTGGGAATTTCAGCCCTATTTATCAAAAATAGGGCTGGGAATTTTGATTTCTGATTCATCAGAAATCAGATTTGTGTGTATATTTCTCAATGTTCCTATCTCTGGAAATTAAAGATCCTCTTCTTCTCTCTGCTGAAAATTACACATGGAGTTTGAAGGTCATACTGCCTCTGTTACAGGCTTAACACTGCAGTAAGTTACTTTTTTTTTTTTTTTGCTTTTTAGGGCCGCACTTGCGGCATATGGAAGTTCCTAAGCTGGGGTCAAATCTGAGCTACAGCTGCTGGCCTAGGCCACAGCCACAGCAACGCCAGATCCTTAACCCACTGAGCGAGGCCAGGGATTGAACCCGCAACCTCATGGTTCCTAGTTAGATTCGTTTCCGCTGTGCCACAAGGGAAACTCCAGTAAGTTACTTTTTGGAATGGAGAAAACATCCTCATCTTTTTCGAGATATGCAGTATTCTAAATGAGAATGAAATGATTTTCACCCATGTTAAACATTAACTAGTGGAACTATTTCCATATTTAACTCTTTACAAAAATAAGACAATAAAACAAAATCTTGTAATCTTAACACATATTTTGGATTTTACCGGTAGCAGAAAAATTATTATATGGTGGATGGTAATGTTTAATGTTTTAAAATTCAAGTTTGTTATGAAAAGAAGGTACTTCATCGAAGCAGAGCAGGGTAACTTACATGGAGAGGAATTTGTTTCTCTTTTGAATTGTTCTTAGTAATGCTTAGAAAAATTGAAATGCTGTCTTAAATTATTTTCACTGTGAACTTTATAAGTTCTTTTAAAATTTCTTTGTTGGTTCTAGGTGGACTTCTCAGAATCTATTTGTGTACACCCCCTACACATATATTTGCACATACACATAAATATACACACAAATCTTGCTGCACCAAGAGGAATAAAATATGCATCCACAAAAAGATTGATAAAAATGTTCATAGGTGCTTTTTCACAATAGTAATGAATTAATGATTCATACCATGATGTAGATAAGTCTCAGAAATATTATTCAGAGCAAGGGAAGCCAATACACATTATGTATTACATCTTACATAATGTATCATAACATGCCACTTATTAAATATACAAGAATGGGCAAAACTTAAGATATGGTGATAGAAATCAGGACAGTGATTTCTGGGTAAGGGCTGTGGTTGACTAGAAAGGAGCAAAAGGGAACTTTTTCAGGATGATGGGAATATTTGTAGCTTGATTTGGGTGATGGAATTAAAGTGTACACTTTTGGGGTAACTCATAATTTTCATATTATTTTTAACTTAAAGAGCATCTGCAGTACTAGAACGAGGAACTTCAGGATTCACCGATTGTTGGTGTAAACGTTTGTTCAGATCCACTGAGCTGAATACTTAAGATCTGTGCATTTTATGGTATGTAACTTTTACTTTCATAAAGAAAAAAGCTATAAAAATTGGTTGAAGATGAGAATGATCTTGTTAGCTGCAAAAGGTGAAATACCTCCAATTGAAATTAAGCAGCGCTTTTATACTGGTATAGAAAAAGAGAATCACTGATAGTCTTTTGTCTCTACACTTACATGTATATGTATGCTGCTGCTCCCTGAAGTTTCATGACAACATATTTCTGTTAGAAGAAACAGAATCCTTTGAAAGTGATTCAGAGCAGAACTGCCAGCA
Organism: Phacochoerus africanus; assembly: GCF_016906955.1. Taxonomy (NCBI): domain Eukaryota; kingdom Metazoa; phylum Chordata; class Mammalia; order Artiodactyla; family Suidae; genus Phacochoerus; species Phacochoerus africanus. Next base: position 32,769,440 of record NC_062552.1, on the reverse strand, counting down.
AGGAAACTGTGTTTTGTTGTCCTGTGTAAGTTAGCTAGGGCATAAGACTGGTGCCTAGTGATAGCTTCCTGGGAATTGAAGGTAATGGTAGTCCCTGTTAGGGGAGTTGCAAACCTGTAGTGTGCTAGGTTTTGCACAGACGTGTGCAGTCTTTCCTGTCTTGGAACTCACAAAGAAAGGCAAACAGATCTGGTTGTCATTTTTGGGTAGTATTTATAGTAGGGAGGACAGATTGGTGCTATAAACTATATAAATTAATCTTGACCATAGGTTAGTGGTAAATCTAAGTGATGAATTTGGTGTTCTCTGTTAGTTTTAGTTTTGCCATAGAGTGATTTGATTTAAATTAAACCTGTTTAAATCATAGCTTAAATTATGTCATCTGTTTGGGAGTTCCCGTCATGGCTCAGCAGATTAAGAACCTGACTAGTATGCATAAGGATGCAGTTTCCATCCCTGGCCTTGCTCAGTGGGTTAAGGATCTGGCATTGCCCTGAGCTGTGGCGTAGGTTGCAGGCATGGCTTGGAACCCACATTGCTGTGGCTGTGGTGTAGGCTGGCAGCTGCAGTTCCTATTCGACCCCTAGCCTGGAACTTCCATATGCCGCAGATGCGACCCTAAAAAGACAAAAAAACAAAAACATGTTATTTGTTTAAAACATTCAACTCTTTTTCTTATTAAACTTTATATAATCTGAAATAATTAATAGGTATTTTTAATCAGTTTTTTTTCATCTACATAAGAAATTTGGTTATTTACTAGAGTGGAAGATGTTTTGAAGTAACAGGACTAACAGGTTTAACAAATTAATTGGTAATAACTGGGGATAAACATGATGCTTTTACTAACCAAAACTGTACATTTATATTGTTTATATACTTTTCTATAACAAAAATAAGTTATTTGAAGAGAAAAATGACAAGTGTCCAGCTCAGTCAACAAGGATAAAAGGACTAAATTTCTCCATTTAATGAACATATTCATGTTCTTCTGAAATGGCAGGGCCCTTTCTCCCTTTCATATACACTAAATTTCATTGGTCTCTTGAGCATGAGTAAAACATTATTTGAAGCTTTTGTCTGCCAGAATTTTGAGTCGTCAAGCCTTAACTGCAAATAGAATTTTTAAAATACCTATATGTAGCCTTTAAAAACCTTTTATGATGAAAGTTTGAAACAGACGTAGAACTGGAGAGAACAGTATAGTGAACCTCCATATAGCTATTCTCTAGGTTTTTTTTTTTTTTTTCCTGCTCAGCTCATGGCAACACCGGATCCTTAACCCACTGAGCGAGGCCAGGGATCGAACCTGAAACCTCACAGTTCCTAGTCGGATACATTTCTACTGTACCACAGTGGGAATTCCCTCCATGTTTTTTAATGTACACATTTTGGTTAATGTGTCTTTAAAACTGTTAAATTCTCACAGATATTGTAAATTAGTAGTATTAGTACAAAATGACTCTTTTTTTCTCAGTTTTTTTCCAAAAGTTTTGTTGTCAGTAGAGAAACCTGAAAAGCAGTGTGTTTTGGCTCAGAGACTTAACTTTAGATAGTTGGTACTTATGAAACTATTTTTATCCTTAGTTCTTTTCTGTCAATTTATAGGCTGGAAAAGAATGATTAATTTTTAGCTTTTCATTTCTAATAAATGTCCAAAATATTCTAATCTATAGAATACTGTTCACCCTGAAAGTTAGTTTATCTTCAAGGTATAGTAGCTGAGGAATGCTGTTGTCTAAATGTTTTCCTGTTAGCTTCTCTTTCTCTAAAAACTCAATCACTGCTGTGCTTTTTCAGGCCTCACATCTCTTATCTTCTGTCTAAACTTAAGGCCTTTCAGAAACTGATGCTCAAAATTTCAGCCTAGGTCTTGAAACGAAATATGTTTAAATACCATCTCTTTAGAAACTGCACCCCAATACCCCCTCTCTCCACCCCCAGTCAAAATGCTTCTCTTCCTGACTTTTCTCTTTACCTGTTTGTGACACCATTATTCTTGTTGGTCATTTCTCATTCTTCTTTTACTTCTTAAGCTCAGTGAGCCACTAAACCACTTTGTTTCTAAATTTATAATTCTTTTTATCTTTTTGTCCTTTTTGTTTCCACTCCAGTTGTCCTAATTTGGGTAACATGTTAAAGCGGAAAGTTATACGAGGGTTATAATGAACTTCATAAATAATCAAGGTATGTTCTAAAGTAAAGTTAAGGCATTTTTCTTCCCTCTGGAAAAAATCTTATAAACAAACATAATTTTTAAGGCCTAGGCAATCATTATATTTAAACCAAGGTTGATATAGATGATTTCCAAATCATTCAGCTCAAATAATTGGTGCATGGTGGCCCATGGGGCCCACAGTTTATTAGGGGGTATAAGCAGTAGACTTTCTTGGACCACAAAAATGGCCCAGGATGAGTTCCTTCCAGCTCAGAATATCTGTAAGTGCTTTGCAGTGAGGGAAATACTGAGTGTATATAACACATTTTAAAGACTTCTTGTGTTTTTATGGTAAAAATAAAGATCTATGGGTTTACCTGAAATCTCTCCTGTTCCTTGTGGTGTATTTCCTGGCCAAGATAGTTCTCATCAAAAGGCCATTATGCCAAAAGGGACATGACACTCTTTCATCACTTTCCCTTCTCTTTATAGGCTCCTAGAATTCATGTTTGTCAGAAAGGAGCCTCAAGGTAGTTGGGAGGATATAAAATGGACATGGGAAAATAAGTGACATCCGTTCTTCTTCCCACTAGGAGTTGCCCAGCATCCAGTGGTCTTGCACCTAAGTCCTTTCCAGATGGATTGTAGTTTATCAACTTGGGTTGCTTTTATTCAGCTTATGGAGAGCTTTCTTCTCTCTGCTCTTCTAGGGAATGTTTGAATTTCCTCCTGGTAGAAACCAAGACCCAATTTAAGATTACTGACTATGGAGATAAGAGAATGAAATTCTGTATTTTATATGATCCAGAGTCTCTGATTATTTTGTGGGAAGTAGAAATAACATGGGGATTCTGAGATGCTTTTGTAGAAATTAATTTAATGGTTATTAAGAGTGGAAAGTGGAGGAGAGCAGAAAATAACACCATTTCTAGGAAGCCTGATATGGTAAGGAGTAGACATTGGCACGAGATTCAGGTGCGTTGCTGCTAAAGCTACGTGATCTTGGGCAAGTTAAAATCACTTAACCTTTCTGAGCTTTAATTATAAAATGAATGGGTTGGATCAGATAGTGTTTTAAAGTCTTTTGACAGCTCTGAAATTCTAAAATGAGCCCCCCCCCCAGGGAAAAAAAACCTAATTTATATCCTGTTCTTCCTAGTTAATGATTTTTTTTTCCAGTGATTGTTTCACGTAGATGCTTTTCTGTTTCCATTAGAAGTTAGGAAATACATAATTAAAGGACTTAGCATTCATAAAGTGACTTAGATTTTAGTATTTTCATTTATCTGCATCTCTCCACTGGACTTACTCTGGACTCTTAGATTCACCTTCTGTTTGTATCCACTCTCCTACCTTTCTTGCTTTTTCTCATCTCCTTTACACTGTGACTTTCATGCCCCTCTTTTTACTGCTTCTCCTTAATGCTGTTTTTTCCTAGCTGTCCATTCCCCATATTTCATTACGGACATTGAATCTCAGCTATCACTAAGTACATTTAGACGTACTAATAGTTGCTAGAATTAACGGGACCCTTCTGTTCTATAATACAAAATCTGGAGAGATGAGTCCTAGAGTAGAGGGGAGCCTGAAGGGAAAAGGAATGGTGTGGTTTCCAAGGATTATTTTGATTTAGAATATAAGTGAAAAATCTGTCTTAAGTTTTGTGGATGGCGGCTCTGCCAGTGATATCAAAGCTTGGTCTTAGTGTCTTGAGGGCAGTAGCTCTGCCTCTAATTCTGAATCCTTGGTGTCTGCCAAGGGCTGCAGAGTAAGTGAAAGCGGAGTTGAGTTGTTGTTAGGACTAAATCTTTCTTCAAGGTGTTCTGTGGTAAGATGGAGATAAGAGTCTACTGACCCTTAAGTAAGACTGTCACCACCACTTTGTGATGTGGGACAAGATAGGCCACTTCTCTCTGAGCTTCAGTTTTCTTCATCTAAAATACTTTATAATACTGCAGGCAGTATTAATATCTACCTAGAGGTCATGAGGATTAAATGAGACAAGGTGCTTAGCCAAGAGCCTGGTATATGCCTTCAATAAATAATGAATGCTATTATAGTGTTATTAATAAGCACTTTTGTGTTCCAGATGTTAAGTTCTGTTAGGTTCTCAGTAGTGTTGTTACAGAATAAATAAGACAAGATCCTGCTCTTAGGATAGAATACGTACATGAAGATAAATAAGCAACTAGGTCCTGGGGTAAGTGACAGATGAATGGTTTATTTAAGGACTAAGAGCCAGGAATAATTCCTAAGCAGATGAGAACTTCAGGAAGGTGACAGAACTCAAGGTGAGCTTTGTAGGACTAGTTAGCAAGTTAAGAGGACAAAGTCTTTGAAACAGACTGCCTGTGTTGGAATCCTGGCTCTGCTACTGTGTAATTTTAAGCAAGTTACTTAACCTCCTTCCTAGAGTTGTTGAGAGAATTGGAGCTCATACAAGTCAAGCCCTTCGAACGGTGCCTCAGACATGGTCAGAGCATGATAAATTGTTACTGTAAATTGAGGGAAGGGAGAATGCATTTCAGATTGAACATTGAGTGACAGTGAAGGGGAGATGTCGTAGGTTTGTTTGAAATGATGAAACCAAATTGACTAAAGGGAATAACCTATTGGAAAGTAGTGGGTGATTATGTTGGGACAGAATTATGAATGATTATGGGAGTATGGCATCTTTACCATTAGTATTGGGGGAACTTGGGAGGATTTCTTGGGTTATTTGTGAAGCCCCTTCAAATAATATATAGGATTTTGTTTCTTGCATATAGACAACATGTCTAAGTCAGCATCTCTGGCATTTCTCACTATCTTTCCAGATTTCAATATACCTGAAACTACTATTCATACTAATTTTGACAGCAAAGCTCTTGAGCCTCTATTTTGAACCATTGTGCCTCTTTAATTTGTCCACTTCTTTTTGTAAACATGCATTTTGAGCTTTCTCTTGTTCCTTGCATATTCTCATTGTTCACATAATCCTTATTGGTTTTCTCCAAAGTTGAATGGGTTTCTGTTTTCCTCTCTGTCCTCAGATATCCTGATCTGGATCCTAAATCACCAAAATCATAAAGTAGAAAGGGCCATGGAGAGGGAGAAAGGGGGAGGAAGGTAGGGAAGTATCCTCTCGTCCAGGGATCTTTTACAGATGAGGACGTTGAGATCAGAGGGAGAGAAGTCCTGAGCTCAAGATCCACAGCTCATTAATTAGCAGGCCTGTACCTTTCAGAGCTAAACAAGAGCTATTTTTTATTGTCATCCTAGTGTGATTCTCAACTGTCTGGGTGGGAATTACAGTAGTATTACCAATAATCTTTCTACTAATAGCTGTTAAACACCAAGGTAAGAAATAATTTTACTACCAGAAAAAAATGTGATAATAGTTCACTCTATTCTTAATGAGAAGCCTATGATTACATTATTGGACAAGCATTCCTATTCTTAATATTTAAAACCAAGGCTACAAAATCTGCTTTAAGAAGAAAAGGACTTTAGAATTCCCTTTGTGGTGCAGCAGAAGCGAATCCTACTAGTACCCATGAGGATGTGGGTTCGATCCCTGGCCTTGCTCAGTGCGTTAAAGGAGCTGGTGTAGCCGGGAGCTGTGGTGTAGGTCACAGACATGGCTCGGCTGCCACATTGCTGTGGTGTAGGCTGGCAGCTGTAGCTCTGATTTTACCCCTAGCCTGGACACTTCCATGTGCCACAGGTGCAGCCCTAAAAAAGAAGAAAAGGATTTCAGAGTTCCTGGTGGCCCAGTGGGTTAAGGACCTGGTGGTGTTACTGCTGTGGTTTGGGTCATTGCTGTGGCACAGGTTCGACCCCTGGCCTGGGTACCTGCACATGCTGCGGGTGTGGAAGAAAAAAAAAAAAAAAGAGTTTCTTTAATTTTTAGAGCTGTTAATTGCAAATAGTGCTGTAAAACATGCATTCTCAGAAAAAGTAGACTTTTTGTTTGTATCATGGTGGAACACAGGTTCTTTTACAGACTGATTGATAGTAAAGTAAGATTAGCACAAAAACGGGAACTCTTGTACTACCTCAGCATAGCCCCCAACCCTGTACTTCTACTGTTACAATAGTCTCTAAGTTGACATCTTTGGTCGCTCACATTTTACCATATGCGACACGTAATGGTGAAAAACTTATTTAAGCGGTATTTTCCTACCTAGATGCAATGTGATAGAATATCTTTTTATGGGAGTTCCTGTTGTGGTTCAGTGGTTAATGAATCCGACTAGGAACCATGAGGTTGCGGGTTCGATCCCTGGCCTCGCTCAGTGGGTTAAGGAACTGGCGTTGCTGTGAGCTGTGGTGTAGGTTGCAGATGCGGCTCAGATGCCTCGTTGCTGTGGCTTGGTGTAGGCCAGCGGCTACAGCTCTGATTCGACCCCTAGCCTGGGAACTTCCATGTGCCGCACCTGTGGCCCTAGAAAAGACCAAAAAAAACCAAACCAAAACAAAAAACTTTTATGAAGCTCTAAGCTTAGTGTCTGGATTCTCCTGTTGCTCAATAAATACTCCCTTCTCTCTTTACAGAGCATGTAGTTTTTTCTCGTGTATAAAGAATATTAGGTCCTAATCTCTAAGTCACTGTCACACCACTTTTAACTTTAGCAAGATGCTCTCCGTGCATTTTGAAAATTTGTGTGATGTACAAATACTTTTTAGCCACTTTAATCATAAATTTTACCATAAAGTTATTTTGCAACTGGTAATCTTTTCATGTTCTATATTCTTTCCCATGATTAAAGAAAGAAAAAGTGGCCCGGGTTACACAGAGATGCTCCAGACCTCTCTGCTCATCATGTCGAATCCCTTCAAAGAGAATAGGCTTCTCACTAGATTCATTTTTACTGGAATACTGATTTTTCTTAATCATTTTCAAACATTGTGAAGTTGAATTGTATAATATACAGATGTTTATACAAAAGAATTTTTCCATGTCCTCGGTGCTTTGTGTAAGATGACTGATTTGTATTTCCCATGGTTTGGTTTCTTTTTCCTGTCTTCATTTTTCTGAAGGGAGAAGGGGGATTTTTCTCTTATGATCTCCGACTTGTCTTGTATTTGGATGATTAATCTTTATAACAAATTTTAACTTCTGTTTATGCTATTTGGAGGGAAGAGAAATACTTCAAAAATAGATTTTGGATTTTTTTTTTGAGGGCTGGATGTGTGTGTGTGTAGGTTTCTCTTAACCCCTTTCTTTAAATAATACATAGAATTTTGTTTCTGTTTTTAAAATGTTTTCTTATGTTGAACTGTTTTATTATTTGAAAGAAATATTAATATATATTTGAGTGGTTACTGGCCTTTCCTTCTAAATTTATATAGTAATAGTACTAGATAAGTTATATATGATCATATACTATATATAATATATTTTACATAAATAACATTTAGTATATCTTAATACTATATACTATAGTATCTAATAATGTATAAATTATAGTAATTTATTAGTAATACTTTTTCTGTTAACTTCATCATGTTATATTAAGTTTTTTGTAATTCAACTTTGGGTACAAGCTTTGCAACTCTCATGTTGAGAAATAAAGGAATAATTGGTTTTCATAACTTTTACATAAATTATTTGGCTATATTGCTTCTTCCATTTATTATCTTGTTTTTTTTATTTATGGCTTCTAAAAGTGGAGAGCCTTAATATTATGTCATGTGTTCTTATGGACTGCAGCGTTTGTTACCCAATGTGTTCATTTCTCTTTTCCAGTTTTTTTTTTTTTTTTGTCTTTTTGCTATTTCTTTGGGCCGCTCCAGTGGCATATGGAGGTTCCCAGGCTAGGGGTCGAATCGGAGCTGTAGCCACCGGCCTACGCCAGAGCCACAGCAACGCAGGATCCGAGCCAAGTCTGCAACCTACACCACAGCTCATGGCAACGCGGGATCGTTAACCCACTGAACAAGGACAGGGACCGAACCCTCAACCTCATGGTTCCTAGTCGGATTCGTTAACCACTGCGCCACGACAGGAACTCCTCTTTTCCAGTTTTAATATGACCGTTTAGTTCTTTTGGTGTATTTTTGTTTAGCTTTTGGCTAGATTTGTCAATTTGGTGTGTAATTTCTTTTCATCTTCTTAATTGTTTTTGTTCATTTTGTTAATATCTTCTTTTATCTACACTTAAAAAAAACTTTTCGGTATTAATAATGAGTAGTTTTCTGTGTCTGTAGTTTCTAAACAAGTGTGACTTAGTTTCTCTCTTTAAAAGTTTTCTGGACTTTAAATATTTTTATAGCTATTGTCTATTTTGCATCCTAAATACTGATAATACTATGAGATTTTAGTTTACTTTAAGTGTACTAAATTAAAAAATTTTTATGACAGCTGTCTAGCTTTGGTGGGTCAATTTTGTTAGTAAATCAAAAATAGACAATTGCTAATCCTCCTAATCTAGTGTCCCAAATTTAGTAATTCATTTTGATCTTCGTGTCATTTTATTATTCTTTTCATTTTAAAAACTTGCCAGTGGCTTTTCTAAAAGTGAGTTATGAATTGTGTGAAATAGTTAACTTTAAAGGGGGAAATAAAGATGCATTTTAGGACCTACATTTTATAATCAATTGGATTAACAGATTACTTGGTGCTGTGAAGAACTTTCAAATTTCTTTATAATCTATATTAATCTATTCATTGAAAAGATTGGAGTTTATAATTAGAAAAAGCAAGAACCATTAAAAACAAAGTCAGAAATCAAGCATAGGTCACTTGAGAAATAATGAGCAGGTTGAGAGGGTGGAAAGAAATCTTTATACCAATAATCTGAGGCAAGATATTTTCTCTATTTGAACATTAAATTTAGCTCTGAGCTTCCTGGCAAGCAAAGGAAAAAAGGAAACAGGATGAATTTCATAGTTATTGTCTGATAAAGAAACCTTATCAGGTTTTCATGATGGAAACTTTTTCTAAGTTATGAAAGGAGATTGTTAGGTGAATTCTTATGTAAGGAATGTAATTTATATTTCCATTTTGTAACTTGATTAATTCCTGCTATTGCTATGTTAGCTGCCGTATATCATTTATATGCACTGTAGTTATATTTGGTCATATTAAGTTCACATGCACTGTTGTCAAAAGTGGAAATACCATGGCTAGGGTGTGTTTATGTATTGCCTCTAGAATTGTAGCCATTGACGAACAGGAAACCAAAAGCTAAAAGTTCAGGAAATGTATTGTATTTAGACTGTGGAAAAAATGTATATGATACTTAACTACTGAAATTCATGGCTGTTTGAAGACTGAAAAATTTATGTATGTGTTTAGTTAGAGAATAATATCATGGGTTCTTTTAACAATGCTGTCAGATGCTTAAATATGATAATAAATACAGTATGCACATTGTGTGCCAGGAAAATTGTGCAATGCTGGAAAAAAATGCAGCGGATTATTATATGTGTTCAGCTATACTCTCAAGAAATAGAACAGCTGGCACATCAGTTGAATTTTTCAAGGATGTCTTATTTTTAGAGAATTACAGAGTTTTGGTTTTAGTTTTAGTTCCAGGGAAGGAGAGGTCCCTGTTTTACAAGATAGTTCATTTCACCCTTAGGAAGTCTAATGGTTAAGTTTTATTTTCTTATATTGCATTGAACTTTGTTTCCCTGTAATTTATTAATGTACCTCCTGTAGTTTTCATAGTTTTGAAAAGAACGTGGTTAACTGATCAAAATTATTTAAAAAGTTAACTATCTCAGATGTTTGGGTTTTGTTTTTTTGTGTGTGTGTGTGTGTGTTTTAGGTATCATGGCAGTTTAGGTGCCTCATGAAATGCTACCTCTAGGAGTCTTTCTTTTTGAAGTTATTTAAAAGAGGACATGCGATTAACATATATGCTGTGTGACCTTATTTTATTGCTGTTTCTGTACTTAGCTGTTCTAATAGGATGTAGTTTATGTGGATTCAACATTCCTATTCTAGACAGCATGAAGTTATAATAGCTTCTGAAGTGGGAATTTTCTCATATTGTATTTTTGTTTCTGTTCTCCTTCAGCAAAAGAGGTCAGTTATGACTATTTCACTGCCAGTTTTGTGATTTGCAGTTAGAGTCACAAAATATTCAGGGGCCACCTTAAATGAGAATTCCATTTATTACAGAGTTCTTTTAGGAAATTAGCTGTATTTTATGTCAACAATTATAATCATTTTAATAGTCTCATTGAAATTAGACTCCTTTTAGGATTGACTGGGGCTTGGATCTGTTAGGGTCATGTGTACCTTTGAGTTGGGGGTGCCAGGGGGACAGGAAGCGCCCACCTGCAGAGACTGGGAACTGGGCTCACTGCAGCGGGTAAGGAGCCCTGGTTCCAGTGGAAAGCCCCAGCATGCTGTTTGCAGCCGAAGACAGAATGGGCCCTGGGCTGACCATAAAGGGCCTCCTGTAAAGGGATCAGGCATTGGACTTCAGTCAGTGGCCTATCTAGTTGCAACAGAGGGTTCTTTTCAAGGATAACTTTTACTTCTTATTGTGTCGCACATTATTATAGAATTTAGTAAATATATATAAATCAATGAAGAAATTAAAATTTCCTGTATTTTTTCTTTTGAATTTTCTTAGCACTTTTCCTTTAAATTTCATTAAATATCTAAGTTACTTTTTAAATTTTATTTGAAATAGTGCTTGTTGAACTTTCCACACATTGTGTTTCTAATAACTTTAAAAATCCATTCTGAAGGAAATATGAATTAACATTTAAAAGCCTTTGTTTTTGTTTATTATAATTATTCTCTTAATTTGTATCTATTTTAAGGAAAACCATAGACCCAGTAGCCATAATGAGAACACAGACCTGGAAGTCAGAGTGGTTCTTACCCGGGAAACAGGAAAAATGGAGCAGGGACTAGGTCTTCCTTGTTCACCATTGTGTTGGTATCATCAGGCATAATTCCTGACACATAGTAAGTGTTCCATAAATAGTGTTGAATGAGTGGATGAGTTTCTTATTAAGCGCTTTAAGTAGCTCCTATTTCCTGTACCCTGCATAATCAGAATCAATTATATTCATCCAAAGATGAGCCTTTGGTGTGCTCAGCCTTTTTTTTTTTTAATGAAAATTGAATAAACTGATTATTTTTTTTAAAATGTATATGTACATGTACATCCCTTGTTTCTTTCCTGAATCCCATTCTCTGGAATTAGCTACTATTAATGGTTGGAATGTTTTTTTCTAGATATTTTCTTGCCTTTACACATGTGTATGCATTTTCTTTATACAAATAGAATAGTAACTTACACTGTTTTGTAATTTTCTCCCTCTTCATGACACTCTTAAACATCTTTCCATATCACTTCATATACAACTTCTTCATTCTTAGTTGCTGCATAATATTCCATTGTGGAGCCACGTAATAATAGTTGATTATGGAAGTTTGAATTGTGCCCCCCCCCCTTTTTTTTTTTACTGTTACAACAGTGTTGTGTTTAATATCCTTCCACATGTAATTTTGCTTGCTTCTATGAGAATATCTATAGGTAATTCCCTGGAAGTGTTCTTGCTAGGCTAAATGATATTTGTCCTTAATCTTTTTATAGAGACTAGAAAATTCATCCTTAAAAATAGTGTACTACTTTTCACTCTAAGGATATGAGGTATTATTTCCTGATACATACTTTTATTTTGTGGATTAGAAGGGTTCAGCTTTTGAAAAACGAATCCTTCTTATGGATTTGAGTTGTTCAGAGATGATTAAAAGTCATAGACCCCATTGCCTGATGTAAGTGGTTGAAGTCAAGTGGAAGATGGTGGGCTGTGCTCTCTACAGGCCCATAGTATGCATTGCACTGATCCAGATGTGGAAGGTCAGGATACTCATTTTCTAGGGTTTTGTCTCCTTTAGGATGTTTAGGATAAACATTTACAAGTGACAGTCTGAGGGAGTAGAAGGCTCTGAGTGCTGGTTTGAGAAGTCTGGTTTTGTTGTGCTGGCGAACTATATAAGTCCTTGAACTGGGGCCTGTACTGTAAGAGAGATTTACTGGCGGTATGTCCAGAATGAATAGGAGTGAGTGGGGAGGCTGGAAGTGGACAGGTCAGCTGGAGAGCTGTGGTGGCTCAGGAAGAAAAGGAAGAAAACGCAGATAGTGAGTGAAGTACCTAGGGAATTAGGACATAAGATAGTAGGAAACAAGTGAATTGTTGTCAGGTCCTGTTGATTAAATGGAGAAAAAATGATAAAGTTGTAAACCTAGGAGGATAGCCAGATGATACAGGTAAGTAAACAGAGAAGGGCCCTGTTTTGAAAAGTTTGATTTTCTTTAAAAAATGCAGGGATCTAAATGAGTCCTGAAGTATCTATAGTCAGACAGTTAGGGAGAGGGAAACATTTTAACTACATCTGGAAGTTATTTCAATAGAGGTAATAATTAAAGAGTGGATGAGTTCTGGTATGAAAGGGACAAAGCTGTTGGTTGAAAACTACATTTTGAAAAGAGGTACTTGCAATAACAGGAGATGGGGTGAAAGAGAGTAATCAAGGAAAGGAGTAAATAATCTGAGGAGTAGGAAAAGAACCAGGAGAAACATTCCAGGGATCTCACCTTCCTTCTTTTTCTCTGCATATGATGCTGTATTTACTGGATGTTTTACAGGCAGCTACCATGTTCTTCCTTTGGTAGTAACACCTCAGAAAATTCTGGTGTGTGTTGTATTATATTTTGGCTGTCCCACAACATATGGAGCTCCCGGGTCAGGGATCAGATCTGAGCTGTAGCCAAGAACTAAGCCACAGCTGCAGCAACGCCAGATCCTTAACCCACTGTGCTGGGCTGGGGATCGAACCTGCGTCCCAGGGTTCCCAAGACGCCGCCGCTGATCCCGTTGCACCACAGCGGGAGCTCTTTTGGTGTGTATTTTAAAGATGGAGTTAGTTTTCTCCTTGAAGTTGACTATTATACTTGAAAAAAAGGTATTAGAAAAGTAGTTCTGGTGTCATATGCTGTTTTATAAAATCTTTTCATCTTGTTTTAGTATCTGTGGGTCTAAAATAAGAAAAAGTACAGCATATTGTTGAATAGGTAAACGTCCAGATAGCTTGTCTGTTTTAATTGATCATTTAAAAAATGTTCCCTGGCTTTTGAAACTTGGCTAATAACAAAAGATAAGAATGCATATCTTTTTAGAACACTGTGTGAATTTAGAGCAAACTGTCTTAATGCTTGTCAGGATGGAGCCTATTCAGAGGAGATAATCTAGGTTCAAAATCAGGGACCTGTGTCTTTGCTAGAGAGTCTGTGCAGAGGTTAGAGAGCAGGCTCAGGAGTCTTTCTGCCTAGTTCACTAGCGTTATTATTCCCCTTAACTTCACCACCTGGAAATGGGAATAACAGTTCCTATGGCAGGGCTATTAAGAGGACCATCCGGGAACGTAACATTCTAGTAAATAGAGACAGGAAATTTTCAAACCAATACATGTGCCAGGTGGTAAGTGTAGGGAAAAAGTAGGATTGATTGCTGTTCTTTCTTGCTCTTCATATTGGGTAATAGGGAAGGCCTCTGATAAGAAAGTGTTTGAACAGAAATCTGACGGAAGCAAGGGAACAAACTGTGGCTTTCTGGGGCAAGAGTTCCAGGCAGAGGGAACAGCAAGTGCAGAAGCCCTGAGCAGGAGCATGTTGAGAGTCCAGCAGGAAGGCCAGAGCCACAGAAGCAGAGTTAGTGAGGGGGATCAGTGACCAGCATGTGGGGTTTTAAGCATAAGAAGGACTGGGCTTTATTCTGTGTGAGATGAGAAGCTGTTGGAGTATTGCCAGAGTAAAAAGAATTTAAGCCAATCTGATTGTCACTTCTTTTCTTAAAAATGCTTCAGTTCTCTATTTCCTTTGGCATAAAGTTCCAATGCTTTGTTCGGGCACACAAGGTCCTTCCCAGTCAGGCCTCTGCCTATTTATTTAGCATCATCTGCCTCCTTCCCACATGTACCCTTCACTTTAGCCAAATTGGATTATGTGCAGTTCCCAGCATGGATCATGATGATTTGTGTCTTCGTGTTTTTCTGGACACTGTTTGTCCTGGGAGAAACTCCTTTTCAGCTCACCAGGTCATTGGCTCTGTTTTAGAGGGTCCTCTTTGTGCTCCCAGAGCACCCTGTACCTTGCTCCCTCACCATTCCCTCCCTGAGCTACTTTGTGTTCAAGCCACACAGTCTTGGAATGGGCTGTGCTCTTGTACTGGCCTTGATTTTTCTCTTGCTACGCCCTTGCCAGTTATGCCCATCCTTCAAGAACCAGCTCAAACACTGCCATCTTTGCTTTATAAATCTTTATAATCTGCTGTCTTTCTCCTACCCTCATACATATTTTATAGCTCTCTTATACTTAATCATAGTTATCTTGAATCAAAATGAATTGAATCAAAAAAATTCTTTGTTTGACCTCACACAAAGTCCTTGGCCTTACTCATTTTCAGTTTCCATTGTAGCCCCCAAAATAGGCTCTTGCACTGATTTCACATTCACTATTCATGGTACGCAGGATTTACATCAGAATTAGAAACTATTGGGTCTCATGCTGCTAAGGACCAGAAGCAGCAGAAATGAACAATTAAAGTGATACCTATTAAATTAACAAAGTTTATTATAAAATAATGAAGATAGCATGATTATTCTGGTTTTCTCACATATTTACTACTAGTGCCAAAAATTAGTGCGCCCCTTTTGAAATGTAGTTTGGGAGTTCCTGTCATGGCACAGCAGAAACGAATCCGACTAGGAACCATGGGGTTGCAGGTTCGATCCCTGGCCTTGCTCAGTGGGTTAAGGATCTGGCGTTGCCATGAGCTGTGGTGTAGGTTGCAGATGTGGCTCAGATCCTGTGTTGCTGTGACTGTGGTGTAGGCTAGCAGTTATAGCTCCGATTGGACCCCCTAGCCTGAGAACCTCCATATGCTGTGGGTGTGGCCCTAAAAAGCAAAAAAAAAAAAAAAAGTAGTTTGGCAGACACATAAATATCCACAGTTTTTGAGCTGTTGTTATCATTTCTGTAAGTCATCCTAAGAAGATAATACAAATTCGAATGACAATTATAATAGTTCCCTCAGCTACTTATGTAGAAAGTTTATTATGTGACAGATACCATGCAAAGCCCTTTACATGCATTACTTACTTAATCATCAGAATCCCAAGAGGTACGAATACCGTTAATGTCATATATGCAGAAATTGAGACACATAAGAAGTTAACTGATTTGGCCAAGATCATACAACTGCTATGTTGTCAAGCCAGGATTCTTAGTAACAGAATTCATACCCCTAATTATATGATAATGACAAAAGTCTAGGCACAAAACTGTTCACAGCAGTGTTTATATAGAATAGATAAGTTGGAAGCAATGTATATCATGAATTATGGTCCCATCCAGTCAATAGAATAATCTTTATAACTTTATTGAAATAAAATTCACTTAGCATAATGTTCACCCTCTTTAAAGTATATAAGTCAGTGGTTTCCAGTAAATTCAGAGTTGTACAACTGTTACCATTATCCTGCTTCAGAACATGGTTGTCCTGCTTCAGAACACTTTATCACCCCCCCAAAAAAACTCATACCCATTAGCATTCACTCCCTACTTCTATTGCCCTAAAGAATCACCAGTGTATTTTCTGTCTCTATAGATTTTTTTTTTTTTTTAACCACATCTGTGGCATGTGGAATTCCTGGGCCAGGGATTGAACCTGAGGCATGGCAGTGACAATGCTGGATCCTTAATCCACTGAGTCACACGGAAACTCCTATCTATAGATTTGCCTGTAATGGACATGTCACGTAAGTGTTGTCATATACCAAATATGGCTTTTGTGTCTGGCTTTCATTTAGCATAATGTTTCAGGGTTCCATGTTGTAGCATGTTATCAGTACCTCACTGCTTTTCAATAGTGAATAATATTCCATTGTATGGGTATACTACATTTTGCTTATCTATCCAGTAATTAATGGACATCTGGGTTGTTTCTACTTTTTGGCTGAGTAATGCTGTTATGAACATTCATGTACAAGTTTGTTTGTTTGTTTGTTTGTTTGCTTTTTAGGACCCCCACCTGTGGCATATGGAGCTTCCCAGGCTAGCGGTCCAATCGGAGCTACAGCTGCCAGCCTATACCACAGCCTCAGCAATGCCGGATCCTTAACCCAATGAGTGAGGCCGGGGATTGAACCTGCAACCTCATGGTTCCTAGTTGGATTCGTTTCTGCTGAGCCACGATGGGAATTTCTTCATGTACAGGCTTTTATGTGAACATGTTTTCCTTGTTGATCAAATGATAATTGTTCAACTTTTAGAGGAACTGCCAGACTGTTTTCCAAAGCAGCTACAACATTTTACATTTGCACTAGCAATGAGTGAAGGTTCCACTTGCTCAGCATCTTTGTCAATAGTTTTTATTACTTGTCTCTTTGCTAATAGCCATTCTGGTGAGTATGAAGTGGTATTTTACTGTGGCTTCAACTTGCCTTTCCCTAATGGCTAATGATGTTGAGCATCTTTTCGTGTGCTTATTGGCCATTCGTAAATCTTATTTGGACAAATATCTGTTTGAATCCATTGGCCTCCCCCTCCCTATTTTTTTTGGCCACGCTTGCAGTATGCAGAAGTTCCTGGCCAGGGATCAAACCTGTGCCACAACAGTGACAGTGCCAGATCCTTAGACCACCAGGAAATATTTGCCCTTGCCCCTATTTAAACTGGGTTATTTTCTATTATTGAGCTAAAGGAGTTCTTAAAATATTCTAGATACAATCACATTATTAGATATATGATTTGCACAATTTCTCTCCCAGCCTATTGTGTTGGGTTTTCACTTTCTTGATGGTGTCATTTGCAGCACAAAAGTTTTTAATTTTCATGAAATCTAAATCTAATTATCTTTTTTTTTATTGCTTGTGCTTTCAGTTTCACATGAGAAAATATTGCCTAATTCAAGGTCAGTGAAGATTTATCTCTCTGTTTTCTTCTAAGAGTTTGATAGTTTTAGCTCTTACACTGAGGTCTTTGGCCCATTTTCAGTTACTTTTTTGTATATGGTGTGAGGTAGGGTGTCCAACTTTGTAATCTTTTGCATGTGGCAATCCAGTTGTCACACAACAGCATTTGTTGAAAGTGAATTGGCCACTGAATTGTCTTGGCACCTTTGTGGAGTATCAATTGACCATAAATGTAAGTTTATTTCTCAGCTCTCAGTTCTATTTCATTGATTTCATGTGTCTGTCCTTATCTGAGTACCACACAGTGTCCATTACTGTCACTTTGTAATAGGTTTTGGAACCAAGACCTGTGAGTCCTCCCAACTGTGTTCTTTTCTTGGCTATTTTACTCAGTTTTAATATAATAGCTCAAAAAAAAAAAAGCCTTTTTTTTTTTTAAAGGACTCCTAAATTATAGTATTGGGATTATGTTGAATTTTTTTCTGTTTTATTTCTCAAACTTTGTGTAGTATGTAACTATTTACAATTTTAAAAATTTAAGTTTTGGCTAATAGAGTAACTAAAGAGGCAACTCAAGCGTTCCTTTCATGGTCCAGCGGTAATGAACCCAACTAGTATCCATGAAGACATGGGTTTGATCCCTGTCCTCAGTGGATTAAGGATCTGGTGTTGCCAGGAGCTGTGGTGTAGGTCACATATGCGGCTCCAATCTGGCGGTGTTGCTGTGGCTGTGGCGTAGGCCAGCAGCTGCAGCTCCTATTTGACCCCTAGCCTGGGAGTGTCCACATGTCGCGAGTGCGGCCCTAAAAAAAAGGCCAAAAAAAAAAAGACAACTCAGCACTGTAGATATAAACCAGTTATCTCACTTTCCAGGAAGGATGTATGAAAGTGAAGAGCTGGGACATAAGGTTATGGTTAGAATGAGCCAGTCTCAGATTTAACACTCAGCTCCATGAATTCTGTCTTCAGTCAGTTTCTTTTGTTTCTTCTTCTTCTTTTCATTCTCCGTTAGAAGCCCCCTTCACACCCTATCTAATAAGACTTTCCTTAGAACCTGTAGGTGAAAATTTGGGCATCTGTCTAATTTGTATAATTGCCATTGATAAATGGTGATTGAGTAGCATGAGGGCAAGGAGCTAGATAATGTAGTCTGAGCTACAGAAGTCACTTTGATGGAGAGGTTCTGAGAGGGGGAAAAGCCATCCAAGCAGAGTCATCTCTGCCTTCTCTGCCCTTGTGTTCTGTGAGTTTCTTTGCATCTGTATGTGGTGTTTTCTTATCAGATTGTATGCGGAGGGCAGAGATCTGCAGGTAGCGCTAGGGCTCATTAAAAGTTTAAACAGGGAGTTCCCGTGGTGCAGTGGTTAATGAATCTGACTAGGAACCATGAGGTTGCGAGTTCGATCCCTGGCCTTGCCCAGTGGGTTGGGGACCCGGCATTGCCGTGAGCTGTGGTGTAGGTTGCAGACTCAGCTCGGATCCTGCGTTGCTGTGGCTCTGGCGTAGGCCGGTGGCTACAGCTCTGATTGGACCCCTGGCCTGGGAACCTCCATATGCTGCAGGAGCGGCCCTAGAAAAGGCAAAAAGACCAAAAAATAAATAAATAAATAAAAGTTTAAACAGGCACAGAGACACAGCCATGTGACTCTTGACAGACTGCTGTTCCTACATTGTTTGTAAATGCCTCTGCAGAGCGTGAATGCTCTAAATAGTTTAGGCTCTTTCTTTCCAGTTGAAGCACTGTTAAAATCTCAGTATATTGAAATGCTTTATAGGTTTTGCATATGATAGGTATCCATTTTGAGGTTTATTCCAAAATCTGTAAAAGCAAGATTTATAGATCTGCTAAAGATGAGTAATGCCAGTGTCAACCACAAGCCAACTTTTTGTAGTATTAATGACTCTCAAGTATTAAGATGATTTCCACTGTAATTTTTAGTTGAATTAAAAGAAGGGGAAAATTTTTTTAACTCAGATTTTTAAAAATTGTGGTATATTAATGGATTTAGAAATGTAAAATCATAATTTTTCCATTCTTGTAAGGTTTAAACTTATCATTGTCTTACATAAAGAAAAAAACGAGATACCACAGCCATTCAGATTTCCAAAATACACACAAAACCATAGTTTTGACTGCTGTTTTAAAATCAAGTATCTGCCATTTTAGGAGAGAGATGTGTTACCGTCATTTATAGGCTTTGACTTTTGTATTGTCGTGGACAAACTATATCCTTCAAATTTCAGACTGTCAAAATTAGTTCTAAATAATGTTTAGTTTATAAGATACTTCCTCACCACTTGAATCTCCATTCATACTACTTATGTCCTTTTACTGCATGTCTCCCTTCTTCTGGCTTAAAAATATACTTGTGGGCTTGTGCTTCTGGCCAAGATGGAATAACCAAGATTGGATTTACTCTCTTGGCTGTAATCACATAACAAACAAACAAAAACCTCAAAAAAATATATGAAGTTTTAAACACTGAATAACTGGCAGCACAGGACAGTGATTCCCAAGAAAGCAGAAACAAACAGATGAGCCCTACAATCATCCTGGCTTCCTGCCTGGAGAGTATCCAGGCTGCAGCGTAGGGGCAGGGCCCAGGCAGAGCCCAGCAGTCTCCCTGAGCTGAGCAGAGAGAGCTCGAGTCCAGGGAGGCTACGGTTTGGAGAATAGAGAGCTGCATGAGAAGGGGACTCCAGAGGCGTACAAGGAGTCCTCCTTAGGTTTTCAGATGAGTACTGAATAGCACATGTGTTGTGTGGAAACTGCCCAAAGCCAAGAACTGCCTAAAAGCATTAGAAGGGACATTCCCAGATTTTTGAAGAATGGTTTGTGAAGTTTTCTTGTGACGCAGCAGGTTAAGGATCGGGTGTTATCACTGCTGTGGCATGGGTTTGATCCCTACCCTGGGGATTTTTGTATGCCACAGGCACAGCAGAAAGAAAGAGTAGTTTCCTCTCAACCAGAGAGGAAAAAACCTCATAACTCACAGGACATTGGGTAGAATACTCAGAGGGGTATTGTCCCAGCAGTGGTGCAATTGTATCCCCTAAACTATAGACCACACTGATTCCTTCTAACAAAGCTTAAAAATAGGGTTCAAAAGGATAAAACTGTTTCTAGGTAATTCAGCAGCATCCCAGAACAAAGCTAATAGGTATAGTTATACAAAAATATCTAGCACTCTGTCATCAAAAAGATGACAAAAAACAAGTGCGGGTGAGGCTCTGAAGAAAAGGGAACCCATGGGCACTGTTGGTGGGAAGGGAAGTTGGTACAGTCACTATAGAAACAGTATGGAGAGTCTTCGAAAAATTAAAAATAGAACTGTTGTATGATCCAGCAGTTCCACTCCTGGATGTTGATCCAAAGAAAACAAAAACACTAATTAAAAACAATATATGTACCAATACGTTTATTCCAGCATTATTTACAATAGCCAAGATATGGGAGCAACCTAGTTAACCATCAGTAGATGAATGGATAAGGAAAATGGTGGTATTTTTATACAATGGAATATTAGCCATAAAAAAAGATCTAAACCTTTCCATTTGTGACGATTTGCTTATTGTGCTAAGCGAAATAAGAGAAAGATAACTACTATATCATTTCACTTACATGTGGAATCTAAAAACAAATGAACAGACATAACAAAACAGAAATAGAATTACAGATATAGAGAACAAACTGGTGGTTGCCAGGGGGGAGAAGAGGGAGGAGGAAAGAAATAGATGAGAGAGAGTGAGATACAAACCTCCAGTTGCAAAAAAAAAAAAAACTGAGTCAATGGTGTGACGTACAGTGTGGGGAATATAGTCAGTAACTATGAAATATCTTTGTTTGGTGACCTGTCCTAACTAGACTTAGAGAAATGTTGTATCCCTATTTTGTTTAACAGGAACTAACATAAGAGTTGTAGGTCAATTATACTTCAGAAACAAACCAATAGACTCATAGAAAAAGAGACCAGATTTATGGTTATCAGAGGTGGAGGGCTGGGTGGGGGGAGTTGGATGAAGAGGGTCAAAAGGTATAAACTCCCAGGAGTTCCTGTTGTGGCTCAGCGGTTAGCAAACCCGACTAGCATCCATGAGGAACAGGTTCGATCCCTGGCCTCGCTGAGTAGGTTAAGGATCCCGTGTTGCTGTGAGCTGTGGTGTAGGTCTTAGATGTGGCTTGGAGGCTTGGATCAGTGTGGCTGTGGCATAGGCCGGCAGCTACAGCTCCGATTGGACCCTTAGCCCGGGGACCTCCATATGCCACAGGTGTGGCCCTAAAAAAACAAAAAGACAAAAAAACAAAAAAGGTATGAACTTCCAGTTATAAATAAGTACTAGGGCTGTAATGTACAACATGATAAATATAATTAACACTGCTGTATGTTATATAGGAAAGTTATTGAGAGAGTAAATTCTAAGCGTTCTCATCACAAGGAAGATTTTTTTTTCCTGATTCCTTTAATTTTGTGTCTACACGAGATGGTGGGTGTTCACTGAACTTACTGTGATGATCATCTCATGAGGTAACTCAGATCATTATGCTACATACCTTAAGCTTATACAGTGTTGTACATCAGTTACATCTCAATAAAACTGGAGGAAAAACAATATCTAGCACTCACAAAGGTCAAATTCATATTTGGCTTCTAGTCAAAAACATCGGACTTAACAGTGATGCAGTCCATGAGGAGGAAAATTAAAAAATAGTCCCAGAAATGACACAGATGATAGAATTGGTTAGACAAAAGTATTAAAACAGTTATGACTATATTCCGTATGTTCAAGGAAGTAGAGGAAAGATTAAGAATGTTAAATGCAGTTATAAAATATATTTAAAAGACCCAAATTGAACGTATAGAGGTGAAAACTTCAATGTGTGAGTTACATGGGATTTACTGCAAATTAGACAGTTCAGGAGAAAAGATTAGTAAACTTGAAGCCATAGCAGTACAAACACCCCAAAATAAAACTCAGGAAATAAAGATTAGAAAAAAATGAATAGAGCATCAGTGAGCTGTGAGACAACTCTAGGTGGTCTAACATACATATAATTGTAGTTGGGGGGGTTCAGAAAAAATTTTTTGAAGAAATAATGGTCAGAATTTACCAAATTTGACAAAAACTATAGACTTAAGGGTTTTCTCCTCCCAAAAGGGAACACAAAACAGGACAAAGAGAGGTGGCAAATAGAAAACAAATAGCAAGATGTAAGATTTACATCATACTATATAAATTGTTACATTGATATAAATCATCTAAATGATCTAGTTAAAAGAGGGAGCTTAATAGATTTGGTAAAAAAGCAGGATTCAACTACATGTTGCCTATAAGAAATGTCTGATACATAGTAAGATACAAATAGGTTAAAAGTAAAAGATTGGAAAGGGAGATTCCATGCTAATGCTAATCTGGAAAGTTGAAATAACTATATTAATTTCAGACAAACTAGATTTTAGAAATAAAGAGGGCTGGAGTTCCCGTCGTGGCGCAGTGGTTAGCGAATCCGACTAGGAACCATGAGGTTGCAGGTTCGATCCCTGCTCTTGCTCAGTGGGTTAAGGATCTGGCGTTGCCGTGAGCTGTGGTGTAGGTTGCAGATGTCACTCGGACCCCGCGTTGCTGTGGCTCTGGTGTAGGCCGGCAGCTACAACTCCGATTAGACCCCTAGCCTGGGAACCTCCATGTGCCACGAGAGCGGCCCAAGAAATAGCAAAAAGACAAAAAAAAAAAAAAAGAGGGTTATTTCATACAGTAGAGTGGTCAGTTTATCAAGTTGAATTTAATAATTCTAAAAACACACCTAATTACAGAACCTCAAAATACATGAATCAGAAATTGATAGAACTGAAATGAAAAATCCATAATTATAGCTGGAGGTTTCACTCCCTTACCTCTCAATATCTGATAGAACAAGTAGACAAAAAATTAGCGATGATTTAAACAACATTATCGACCAGTTGACCTAATTGACGTTTATATGACATTCTACCTGGTACAGCAGAACATACATTTTGTTCAGTTGCACACAGGGCATTTACTAATGTAGATCACATTTTGTTCCATAAAGCAATATCAATAAATTTTAAATTAAGTCATAAAAAGTACAAAAAAGACAAAAATAAAAAAATTAAGACGGGAGTTCTCGTCGTGGCTCAGTGGTTCACGAACCTGACTAGCATCCATGAGGATGTGGGTTCGGTCCCTGGCCTCGCTCAGGGGGTTAAGGATCCGGCGTTGTTGGGAGCTGTGGTGTAGGTCACAGACATGGCTCAGAGCCCACATGGCTGTGGCGTAGGCCAGAGGCTACAGCTCCAATTGGACCCCTAGCCTGGGAACCTCCATATGCCGTGGGTGCAGCCCTAAAAAGACAAAAAAGACGAAAAAAAAAATTCACAAAAAGTATGTCGTCTAGGAGTTCCCATCATGGCTCAGTGGTTAACGAATGGATCCCTGGCCTTGCTCAGTGGGTTAAGGATCTGGCGTTGCCATGAGCTGTGGTGTAGGTCGCAGATGTGGCTCAGATCTGGTGTTGCTGTGGCTGTGGCATAGGCTGACAGCTGTAGCTCAGATTAGACCCTTAGCCTGGGAACCTCCATATTCCATGGGTGCTGCCCTAGAAAAGGCAGGAAAAAAAAAAAGTATGTCCCCTAACCAAAAAGGAATTAAATTTAAAATCATAACAAAGATATCTGGAAAACCCCTAAATATTAGGAACATATTTTTAAGAAACTCATGGGTCAAAGGAAGACAATCAAAGATAAATTTAGAAAATATTTTGTACTGAATCAAAACACAACATAGTTTGTGGGATGTAGATAAAGTAATGTTTAGGGGGAAATTCAGTAAATGCCTATATTAGGGAAAAAGTAAGGTTGCAAATCACTGTTCTCAGCTTCTACCTTAAGAAACTAGAAAAAAAGAAGAGAAAATTAAGCAGAAGAAATGAGTTAAAAGCCAAAAACAGTGAAACAGAAAGACAGTAGAGAAAGTGAAATCAAAAGCTGACTCTTTGAGAAGAGCGATAAAACTCATAAACCTCTACCCTGTTGGATCAGAAAAAAGAGACAAGTTATCAACATCTGGAATGAAAGGGTCAGCAAAGCTGCAGATAGTATAGTTTTGTTTTTTTTTTTGTCTTTTTGCTATTTCTTTGGGCTGCTCCCGCGGCATATGGAGGTTCCCAGGCTAGGGGTCGAATCGGAGCTATAGCCACTGGCCTCCACCACAGCCACAGCAACGCGGGATCCGAGCCGCGTCTGCAACCTACACCACAGCTCACAGCAACGCCAGATCCTTAACCCACTGAGCAAGGGCAGGGATCGAACCCGCAACCTCATGGTTCCTAGTCGGATTCATTAACCACTGCGCCACGACAGGAACTCCTAGTTTTTAAAAGGATAAGTAAAAGAACAATATGATTTACTTCATGTCAGTACATTAGACACTTAGATGAAATGGGCAAATTCCTTGAAAGATGCAAAATACCAAAGTCCACTCAAGAAATGAATAGTATGAATAATCTTATATCTATTAAATTCAGTTCTCACAAAGAAGACTTTGGGCCCAGATGACTTCTGCCCTCCAGAACTTTAAGATAATAAGTGTATATAGTTTAAGCCATCAAGTTGGTGATATTGTTTTGGCAGCTGTAGAAAACTAATACAGTATATAAGGGGATAAACCTCAGAATTAATGCTGGTTACTGTTGTGACATGGGTTTGACCCCTGGCCCAGGAACTTCCACATGCCACGAGTTCAGCCAAAAAAATGAAAAAGAATAGGACACATTCTGTGCCTATGTAGTATCTATAGACCTTTTGCCATATGTTAACCTCTGCCTGTTCTTAGAAATCATCAGGAGTTCCCGTCGTGGCGCAGTGGTTAATGAATCCGACTAGGAACCATGAGGTTGCGGGTTCGATCCCTGGCCTTGCTCAGTGGGTTAAGGATCCGGCGTTGCCGTGAGCTGTGGTGTAGGTTGCAGACACGGCTTGGATCTTGCGTTGCTGTGGCTCTGGCATAGGCCGGAGTCTACAGCTGCGATTGGACCCCTAGCCTGGGAACCTCCATATGCCGCAGGAGCGGCCCAAGAAATAGCAAAAAAAAAAAAAAAGAAAAAAAAAAAGAAATCATCAGCAGGCTTGGAATCAAACTGGTCCTAAAGAACCATCTCAAGTTAATAATCTATCACTGTAGCGTAGGTATAAATTTAATTTTTCTATCAAAACGTGAGTAGAGGCTCACTCCTACTGTATTTACCCTTACCAGAGTGTAAGTTCTATGGAGTTAGAAATTATTTATCTGTACTACAAGACCTAGTAATCAGAAGGGAGGCGGGAATGTTAAAAGTTTGAGGACCACCATTTTACTTAGTAGTAACTGTAGCTATACTTCTATCCTAATTACCTTGTAGAATCTGATAACTCAGTGGTATAGACTGTCACCCACACTTCTCTCCAGAGGGCAGGCCTCGTCTTTGACGCCTTCTGGATATCTCACAAGCACCCCTGGTTAACCAGGTTTGCTTCCTTTATGTAGAGGCACTCCAGAATGTTTGAATTAAATTGGACAGAAAGAATAAAAAGTTCTGTTGAGTGCAACCATGAAGTCTTTTCATCTTTTTCTCCTAAACTAAAAAAAAAATCATGAAAGTAATATATGCTTAGTGTTAAAGTATTTAAGTGATACAGAATTTTAAAAGTGAAAATTCCTTCTTATCCTCCCAAATCTTATTCTCCAGAGGTCACAGTGTTTTAATAAATTTGCCTATTCCAAGTACCTCATATAAGTAGAATTGTATAATAGTTGTCCTTTTGTATCTTGCTTAGCTCACCTGGCATAATGTTTTCAAGGTCATCCATGTATGAGAATTTCCTATTATAGATGAATAATAGTCTATATTATATAATACATATATGCACACAATATATGCTGAAGAATATTATGTAGTAGTACATACCATACCATACCATATTTTGTTTATGGACACTTGGATTTCTTGCCACTCTTTGGCTTTGTGAGGACTACTGCATTTGAGTCTCTGCGTTTACTTCTTTTAGGTACGTCCCTGGGAGTGGAATAGCTGAATCATATGGTAATTCTATGTTGAGTATTTTAAAGGACCATCAGACTTTTCCATAGAGGACCACCAGCAATGCATGAGGGGTCCAGTTTCTCTACATCTTCACCAACACTTGTCATTTTTCCTTTTTTGGTGATAGCCATTCTCATGGGTATGAAGTAGTACAGTCATTGTGACTGATTTGCATTCACCTTAGGAATGATCATGTTGAACACCTTTTCATGTGCTTATTGGCTATTTGCGTATCTTCTTGTAGGTCTCTCTTAAAAGAGGAAGGTAGATGAGCATATATATGAGTACTGTTGGTCATCTTCCCACTCCCCCCACCTCCCCAATGTGGAGGAAGCAGATTAACTGGGAGAAAGTGGGTGAATAAATATAGCATGCAGTTTCATATAGACGTGTAGTCTGTATATGTGATCTTGTTTCTTCTGCATGCATCTTTATCTCTCTTTTGTACATATGTTGTCTACAGTTAGATAACTCCTGCTGAAACTCCTGTGTTATTGGACTTGAATGTTTGAGAGGGGCCTGGGGCTGAAAGTAAACGAGGACTTTCCAGTTGATCCTTACATGAATATTTTCACAATTAAGATACGCTTATACTGCATTCATTTACAACCCTGATGTAGACCTACTTCCTTGTGTTCTCTGTCTGTCTTTTGTGTTTTAGTTTTAGGAGGCTGAAAGCCTTTATGGCCCAGACATCTATAGTACTTAGAGAGGCTGCTGCTGCTGTAATTTTCTGTACTTCTAACAAAGGAGCCAGTTCCTATATTCTTTTTTGTCGTCTTTCTGAAAACTCTTCTGTTTAAATCTGTGATACAAGATCTCTGTTTTAACAAAGAGAACAGTGAGTAATATACATAGTTAATTAGGGAATAAAGTTTTACAATAATTTTTCATTTGGGGGAATATGACAATTTAGTTATGTCGACTGAAGTTTTCAGTACCCTATTGGTGACATTTGAAGCCTAATCTCATTTTTCTCTCGTGTCTCAGGTGTTTGCCGGCTAGCTCTTTGGAGAGTGCACTCTTGTCTGGCATGTCCATAACAGAACGAACTGTGTTCCCTCTCAGAGGCACTAGGCAGTAGTTTCCCCCTTTGGACAGTTCAGAACAGTGAGCTTTATCATAGATTAATATCCATAGCTACATAGTGATTTTAAATTCAAAATAAACCTGGGGTAGGGGAAAGAAGAAAATACTCTCTCATGAAAAAGTGAAAACTTTCTCAGTGTGTCTTAATACGTCTTTAGGAATTATCTGTTCTTATGGCCTTTTTTCATGTAACACTAGATCAGGGACGAAGTTTTTCCTTGATTTATTTGTATTATTTGCTTATAAAAATTATACCCCCAAATGGCATAACTGGAATTAAGAGGAAATAATTGGAAGGCTCAGTTTGTTTCTTCATTCTTCCTGATTTATCTGCCTTTGAAAATTCAACAGAGTTTTAGTGTTGTTTTTATCTTTGTGTTTTGATTTTTTATGCTACTCGTTTTCACATGGACTCGATACTACACAGAGTCATTCTGCGATTGCAGAGATTATGTGTATCTTTACAAGTGTTAGAACCAAAAGTGAGGAACAGATTCCTTCATTAAGTGAGATTTATTAAGCTTGCAAATTATTAAGCTTGTTACAGGTTCCCTATTTATTTGAATTTTAGGGCAAGGGTTAGAACCAAAAGAAAATTTTTTTTTTTGTCTTTTTGCTATTTCTTGGGCCGCTCCCGCGGCATATGGAGGTTCCCAGGCTAGGGGTCGAATCGGAGCTGTAGCCACTAGCCTACATTTGGTTGTTGTGTCCCTTTAGTCTTTTTAAAATGAGAACAGGCCCCTATACTTTCTAAAAAAATTTTCTTGTGTTTCATAACAACATTGTGAGTTTAGGCCAGTTGTCTTTTCTCCATGAGTAGTTTCAGGTTAAACATTTTTGGTAGAAATACCACATGTATGCTTCTCATTACATTCTGTGAGGAGGCACAATGGCATTAACAGTCTGTGTTAAGATAGGGGATACAGAGTTTGGTCATAATGCAGATGACTGTGCTGGGGGAGGTTTGTCAGATCTCTCCATTGAAAAGCCTCTTATCCTTTTTAAATAACTAATCTGTAGGTTTCATGCTTTGAGACCGTGTGGCTATCCTGTTTCCTAATAACCTTTCACTTGATGTTTTTATTGATTGATTTAATCCAATTACCGCAGAGGTTTACTGATGGATATCGATGTATGTGCAGAGCCCCAGGAAATTTTTTTTTGTATATATATTTTTCCAGGGATACAGTCCATGGTCTCCAAAATATTTAAAAGATCTCCCCCCGCCCCCAGTTTTTTAGGTGCCTTTTTCAAGTTTCCATGCATCAGGGAAGTCTCTTGTAAGTGCTAGGTTGCTAGAATCTGGGAACCAACCCTGCCCATCTAGTTTTCCTAATTATCTTGCCCAACATCACATACAACAACGAGGTACTTAATTTTGTTGTTATTTGTTTGAGAACACTTTGTTCTGGCCTTTCCCTTATCCTGAGCCAAGCATTTGGATCTTTTGTGTTTGGCATAAACTGTTCTAAAAAATAAAGCCAAGGGGCTTAGCCCCTGGTTTTTGTGTTCTCATTGAAGATTTTTTTGGGCACAGCAAAATTTGATTTGTATCTTTGTTGACATTGAAGTGAATTTAGGTCAGTTGGAAATGAGTTAAAACAGTATCAACTATATTTAGTTTTCTAAGTATCAGTTGTATCAGTATAAGATTTTTTCACAAATGTCAAATAGCTCTTTTTAACTGAGTAGGCAAGAAGGTCCCATAGGTGACTTAGGGAGCCTTAGTCCATTATTAGCATAATATTATTTTCCCTGCTCAACCAGGAGAGCAGCATGGAATTCATCATGGCAGCAGCCAATGACCTGTGTTTTGTTTTGTCTGTGCATCAGCCTATTGTTACTTGTGTGAAAGTGTCTGTCATTTAGGTGACTGACAGTAATTATAAGAGCTGACGTTGAAATAGTATACTTGGGAGTTCCTGTAGTGGCTCAGCGGAAACGAATCTGGCTAGTATCCATGAGGACTCAGGTTCGATCCCTGGCCTCACTCAGTGGGTTCAGGATCCGGTGTTGCCGTGAGCTGTGGTGTAGGTCACATGCAGCTCCGATTAGACCCCTAGCCTGGGAATCTCAATATGCTACAGGTGCGGCCCTAAAAAAAAAAAAAAAAAAGACCAAAAAAGGAAAGAAATAGTATACTTTACCGCACATGTTATACGGTTTCATCCAGAAGATCACTCTATGAAAGCAGATATGACCAAAAAAAAAAAAAAAAAAAGAAAGGAGTTCCCATCATAGCTCAGTGGTTAATGAATCCGACTAGGAACCATGAGGTTGCGGGTTCGATCCCTGGCCTTGCTCAGTGGGTTAAGGAACTGGTGTTGCCGTGAGCTGTGGTGTAGGTTGCAGGTGTGGCTTGGATCCTGCGTTGTTGTGGCTGTGGTGCAGGCTGGCGGCTGTGGCGCAGGCTGGCAGCTATGGCTCCAGTTCAACCCCTAGCCTGGGAACCTTCATATGCTGCGGGAGCAGCCCAAGAAATGGCAAAAAGACAAAAAAAAAAAAAAGAGAGAAGATATTATTTTTATTAGAGGAAAAAACCTAGAGAAGTTAAACAACATCCATTGCTGTGGCTATAGCTCCAATTTAACCCGTAGCCTGGGAACCTCCATATGCTGCAGGTACGGCCCTAAAAAGATACCCCCTCCCCCAAAAAAGTAAGCAACATCAAACAGCTTACAAAGAGCTCCAGATTCCATGAGCTTCCTGTCTTAAGAATATGCAAGGTAGAGGTGGATTCCCTGGTGGTCTAGCGGTTGAGGATTTGGTGTTGTTACTGCTATGATATAGATTTGACCTCTGGGCCAGGAACTTCTGCATGACATGGGCGTGGCCAAACAGAAAAAAAGGGTAGAGGTGTTCTAAGAAATCTAAATATGGACAAAGCATGGCTCTGCTCTCAAGGATCCTTTAAATCCAACAAGTGTGTCTTATGAATGTATTATAGACAACAGATGCAGGGGCATGCTAAGGAAGTGCAGAAAAGGGCAGGTGACTGCAGAAGATCGAGGTTGGTATCAGGGAGGGAGTGTTTGAGTGGGAAGAATAGGGAAGAAGAAGAGTGAACAAAAGCTTGGAAATAGATACTAGTTGGGTTTGTTACTGCTGAGCCACGAAGGAACTCGCCAAAAGCATGGAAATGGGAAAGCCTGGGGGTTGTTACGGGAGAATTGGTCTGGTTTGGCTAGAGTATGAGCTGCATGAAGAAAGTAGTTCATTCCCCCCTCCCCTTTTTTTGGTCTCTTTGCCTTTTCTAGGGCCGCTCCTGCGGCATGTGGAGGTTCCCAGGCTGGGGGTCTAATCGGAGCTGTGGCCGCCGGCCTACACCACAGCCACAGCAACACGGGTGTGAGCCACATCTGTGACCTACACCACAGCTCATGGCAACACCAGATCCTTAACCCACTGAGAAGGCCAGGGATTGAATCTGCCACCTCATGGTTCCTAGTCAGATTTGTTGACCACTGAGCCACGATGGGAAATCCTTTTTTGGCTTTTTGAGGCCACACCTGAGGCATATGGAGGTTCCCAGGCTAGGAGGCAATTCAGAGCTGCAGCTCTGGCCTACACCACAGCCACAGCAGCAGCAATGCCAGATCCGAGCCACGTCTGTGACCTACACCACAGCTAATGGTAGTGCTGAGTTCTTTACTCACTGTGCGGGGCCAGGGATCGAACCTGCTTCCTTGTGAATACTAGTCAGATTTGTTTCTGCTGAGCCATAGCAGGAACTCCTAGAAAGTAGTGCAAGATGGATATGAAAGGTTGGTTGGGATCTTGTTGTGGAGGGTCTTGAAAGCCATGGTAAGGAACAACCTCATTCTATAGGAAATTTGAGCAGGAAGTGAAAAATGTAGCTTCATAAAAGACCCAATAGTAATGATGGTAAATGTTTATATTTTAGTTATATCTCCATGCTAGTCTCTTAACATTTATCTCATTAATGCCTCACAGTAACTTTATGAACAAAATATGTCTCTTGCACGGATGTGAAACTGAGGCTCAGTGGGATTAAGTGTGCAAATGTCGAACAGATATCGCTGGAGCTAGGACTTAGTCTGGGCTCTGTCATTTTCTATGGCCTGTGCTGTTTACCACTGCGATGTACTGTCACTTCTTTTATCAGATCACCTGTTAAGTTCTTAATTCTCTGGTAAGAATATGACTTTTCAGAGCTCTGCAAGGACTGGTTCTCAACGTGTAGTCACGCTAAGGAATATAATCACCACCAAACCTGACTTGTGCTGCTCTCTAATCATCCCAAAGCTGGATGGGAAATTGGAGAATTGGATGGTGTTTGATTTACATGCTTCGTGACATCAATACATGCTCGTAGCAGATGTTTTTATTTTCATTTTCATTGTTTAACCTTACCAGCCCCAAAATCTCGGGTCAGGTAATGCTCAGTTCCTAGGGGCATTTTAAGATGCATGAAGAAGTGACATTTTTCCTAGCTGAAACATGTTTCTTCTCAGCAGGTTTTCTACTTGGAAGAGACCATGACTACTGATGAAGGTGCCAAGAACAATGGAGAAAGCCCAGCAGCAGCTGTTGCTGAACAGGGAGAGGATATTACCTCCAAAAAAGATAGAGGAGTTTTAAAGGTGAGGCCTCAAGGATGAATGACATGTAGGGAAATTTGCTATCTGGAAAGATTGTTAATAAAAATCTTTTTTTGCTTTTGCATTTTTGACTGGCGGTGGATGATGTTTATTGAGGCTTACTAAGTGCCAAACATTACAGCTAAATTCTCATTTCATCTTCATAACTTGAGGTTTATTTTAAATCGTGGATTATAGATGGTAAAACTGAAGGCCAGCTAGGTAAATTAACTTGCCCCAAATCATATATCTTAGGAAATGCCCATCTGTGGTTCAGGCCCAAGTTAGAGCTGACTGCAAAAGGCTGTCTCTCTCCCTTTTCTCAGTGTGTAAATGAGTTATTATTTTAATATAATACTTAAGTATGTGAAAGCTAGCTGATAACAGCTTGACTTCTTTTTTTTTTTTTTTTTTGGCCACCCTGAGCGATATGAAGTTCCCAGGCCAGGGATCAGATCTGAGCCACAGTTGCGACCTGTGCTGCAACTGCAGCAGTGCTGGATCCTTTAACCTACTCTGCCTGGCTAGGGATCGAACCTGCATCCTTGTGCTACAGAGACTTTGCTGATATCATTGTGCCACGCAGGAACTCTGACAACTTGCCTTTTTTTATTGTTTTTTAAAATTAATTTTAAAAATTTTTGTTAAAGTATGGTTGATTCAAAAGACTTTTTTTTTTTTTTTTTGATTGTGCTCATGACATGTGGAGGTTCCCAGGCTAGGGATGGAATCCATGCCACAGCAGTAACAACACTGGAGCCTTAAGGCTCTGCTGTACCACAGGAGAACTCTTCTCAAAAGGCTTTATTTATTTATTTATTTAATTACTCAAATGATTTATCACATCTGTAGTTGTATAAAATCCAATTTTATAGGATTTCCATCCCACAACCCAAGCACATCCCTCCACCCCTCAAACTATCTCCTCTGGAGACCATAAATTTCTCAATGTTTGTGAGTCAGCATCTGTTCTGCAAAGGAGTTCAGTCTGTCCTTTTTTTAGATTCCACATGTCAGTGAAAGCATTTGATGTTGGTGTCTCATTGTATGGCTGACGTCACTTAGCATGATAATTTCTAGGTCCATCCATGTTGCTAAAAATGCTGGTATTTCATTCCTTTTAATGGCTGAGTAATATTCCATAGTGTATATGTACCACATCTTCTGGATCCACTCCTCTGTTGATGGACATTTAGGTTGTTTCCATGTCTTGGCTATTGCAAATAGTACTGCAATGAACATCGGAGTACATGTGTTTTTTTGAGTCATGGTTTTCTCTGGATAGATGCCCAGGAGTAGGATTGCTAGATCAAATGGTAGTTGTTTTTAGTTTTCTGAGGAATCTCCATACTGTTTTCCACAGTGGTTACACCAGTTTTCAAAAGGCTTTTTAAAAATAAAAACAAAAGCTAACTTTGAGTTCAAAGGATTTTGTTTTTTATGTACAGTGTTCCTGGGTGCAGCAAAGATTTTTTTTGAGGTTTCATCAGAGAATATATTTCATTTTTGAATTAGCTTTCCTTGTTAAAAACACTTTTTTCACTCTGTAATTATTTTCACACATGAGTTTTTTGTATTGCACAGTGGTCTATTGAGATGATCAAAGAACCTTTTTTTTTTTTTTTTTTTTTTAGGGCCACACCTGCAGCAAATGGAAGTTCCCAGACTAGCAGCTGAATCACAGCTGCAGCTGCTGGCCTATACCACAGCCACAGCAATGCAGGATCCCAGCCATGTCTTCGACCTACACCACAGCTCAAGGCAACACCAGATCCTTGTCCTGCTGAGTAAGGCCAGGGATCGAAACTGCATCCTCATGGATACTAGTAGGATTTGTTACCCCTGAGCTACAACAGGAACTCCCACAGGGCACTTTTTGATTCTTCCTTTTATATATAGAAGATATATATGTGTGTTTTATTCCATATAAGCAAGAGAGGTTAAGGGGCTTCAGTCATATTAAGTTGCCTTTCTCATACACTGTTGTTGTATATACATTCAAGTTTTGTATCATTAATTTTTTCTCTTCTGCTGAAAAGATTCTCTTACACATTCTAAATTATTACCACTCAGCTGAGTTTTAATATCTCCTTGTGTTATCAGTAGCAAATGAGAATTTTTTAGTTTGTTTTGGCTAATCTTGCTTGTGTGAAAGCTTTTTTTCTGTGCCTGAATATACATGTTTTACTCTTAGGTTGCGTTACGGCAGGCCAAATTTTGAAGACTTGCACCTGTAGAATAAGGACTTTATGCTGTAGATGTATACATCGTAGTATCTTCATTCAGAGGGCTTCTCAGCCTTGTAGCTATAGGACTTTTCATCTCAGACTCCAGGATGCCTCTTGGGACAGTGGAAATTCTAGGGCCTGTTCTCAGCACCTCCTTGCTTCTCTTCTCTTCTTTTATCTTTTCAGAGCACTGGTACAGAGAACACAGGCCCCCAACTTGCCTCAGGCCCTGCTTTGTTCCAGGGAGTAAATCTAATAAAATTTTTAGGCTTGTAAGAAACATTTTGAGATCATAAGCTCTTTAAATCTTATTACTTATCGCTGTCTAGAGCCTCAGGTTTCACCATTGGGCTTTTAGTTAAGATTAAATAGGTCTATTAACTGTGTGACCTAGGGCAATTTAGTAACCCAACTGTGATGAAGTGTCCTCATTTGTAAAATTAGAGTAATGATACTGCCTACCTCGTAGTTACTGAGATTACATGAAGTATTTAGCATGTGCCATGCCTATAGTATTCTCTTATTAACTGTTTTTTTAGGACACACTTAAATTATTATTCAATGCAGTATAAAACAATATGCATAGATCTGGTACATAGTTTTTTAGTTTTTAACCTTAGGAAAAAAGATAATGAGGAAAAGGTTTATAAACCTTGGAGTTCCTGTTGTGGCGCAGTGGAAATGAATCCGACTAAGAACAGTAAGGATGTGGATCCGATTCCTGGCCCCCCTCAGTGGGTTAAGGATCCAGCGTTGCCGTGAGCTGTGGTGTAGGTTGCAGATGCAGCTCGGATCTGGCATTGCTGTGGCTGCTGTGTAGGCCTGCAGCTGTAGCTCTGATTAGATCCCTAGCCCGGGAACCTCCATATGCTGCAGGTGTGGCCCTAAAAAGCAAAAAAAAAAACCAAAAAAACAAAAACAAAAAACGAAGATTTACAAACCTCATTTATTTTTTTGGCCTTGTGCATGGCATATGAAGTTCCCAGGCCAGGGGTCAAACCCGAGTCATAGCAGTGACAACACGAGATCCTTACCCGTCGAGCTACCAGGGAACTCCTCTATCCCTGTTATAAAAGTTGCAGCTGACATCAGCAATCCCTTCTGTGAACAGCCATCAATTCTGACCGCAACTTGAATTATACCTAGAACTTGGAATTTACCAAGATGAGGTCTGGATGCTCTTTTAAAAATGCACAATCTGGAGTTCCTGTCATGGCCCGGTGGTTAACAAATCCGACTAGGAACCATGAGGTTGTGGGTTCGATCCCTGGCCTTGCTCAGTGGGTTAAGGATCCGGCGTTGCCGTGAGCTGTGGTGTAGGTTGCAGACGCGGCTCGGATCCCAGGTTGCTGTGGCTGTGGCTGTGGCATAGGCCAGAAGCTATAGCTCTGATTAGACCCCTAGCCTGGGAACCTCCATATGCTGAGGGAGCAGCTCTAGAAAAGGCAAAAAGACACACAAAAATGCACAATTTTACCATAAACCACTATGGCTTCTACAAAATTGGAGACACTTTTATTTATTTATTTTTGCTTTTAGGGCTGCACCTGTGGCACATGGAGGTTCCCAGGCTAGGGTTCAAATCAGAGCTGTAGCTGCTGGCCTACCCCACAGCCACAGCAATACAGGATCCAAGCCTTGTCTGCGACCTAACCTACGCTATAGCTCACAGCAACGCCAGATTCCCGACCCACTGAGTGAGGCCAGGGATTGAACCCACATCCTTACGGATACTAGTTGGATTCATTTCCACTATGCCACAGCAAACTCCCGGGAGACACTTTTAAATGAGAAACTCTTGCTTCCATAAGATAAGGAAACAATACTCTTTCCATAGTCATCAAGTATAAAAAAACCCTTCACAGTCTGATTTACCTTTGACAAAAGTAAAATGATTCACTGCTACATTCCATGGATTATTTTGGTGCTCAGTAGTTCTTAATACAAAATAAATTCTGAACTCTTAACTGGGTTTTGCAAAGCAAGACCCCAGGACAAAAATGTGTTGAACTGGCACAAGTCCATAATCTAAAGAAAAGGAATTGAATGTAAGATGTTTACCAACTTTATTCTTTCTGATTTTACGGTAGCCTCAGGTATTGAGCCCTCATTGGCTTCTTGTGTCTGTCCTTTATGAACGTAACTCAGTCTCTATTTTAATACTCTTCAGGGTCAGTTTTTGCTGAGTATTTCATTGAGCAACATATAAGATCCTCGTATTCAACTACAGCCATTTGTTCTTCCCAATATTTCATTTCATTATGATAATGAACTTTATCACCTTTAGCAAGTTGAATATGTACTTGCTTCTGAGAACTAGAGAGATTTTTCCAGTTTTCTCTTACAGTTTTCAGCTTTACCTGTGATGTACCTCAGCTTCTTGATAGCATTCAGCTGTAAAAATGTTAGAAACTGAGCAGGGTCTTTTTGGTTTTCCAAAACATTGTTCACTCTCTCTTTTTTTTTTTTAATTAATGTTTCCTTTTTTAAACGCTTCTGCATGATTTCTTTTTCCAAAGATACCATTTGACTTGGAGTGAGTTGTGCTCAGATTCTGTTTATCTCTTTGTATGCCTGCCAGTCTGCCCTGTAAGCATGTTCATTTCACATATCTTTTTCTCTGAATCAAGCAGTTCCTTCCATAGCTCAGCAATTTAAAAAATTGAATGTATGAAGTCACAGGCGTCTTTGGATAACCATTCAAGTTGGATGAAAACCGTCTTAGTACACACACAAAACTGAAGGGAGAGTGCAGTTAACTTCCATAACCTGCACAGAGGTCCACTCCTGACTTTTCCAGGGTACTCAGCACACCCCACACACTCCAGAGAAGAGCCATTGCACCCCCAGACAAAGCACTGACCATGGGCCCATCTTGTATAGTGCCCTGGCACATTAGAGCAACCCCCACAAGGACGACTTGAACCTGCGAGCAACCCTCATGGGTTTGCTATCATGTCTGCCACTTGCAAGGCCCTATTTTTTTTTTTTGTATTAGCTATGAGATATATATGTGTATATGTATATTTTAAAAGACCAAGACAGATATGGGAAGTCAGAAACCAGCCCAGGAAGGTAAAATTTTGTCGAGTTTACATTTTTAAAATGAATTGAGATGAGATTGTATCCTTAAGACAATGCCAGATTTATGCACTAAATTCATCTTGTTGGGGAAATCTGATGTGATACCACAGTATCACTTGCAGATGTGAACAGCTCTCTGACTCCTTGGTGGTCATTTATTCCATATGCCCAGCTGCTGGCTTATAGGCCTAGAAATGCAGATTCCCTCTTTGTGGGGCTCAGGCTCCCAAAGATTGCACGCAGTTCACGAACATTAGCAGTTTTAGAATAACATGCGATTTCTTTTACATTTATTTTTCTCAAACTTCTTTTTCCGCCTTTGAGTTCTAAAAGGGCAGCTATGAGTTTGTTTGTTTAAATAGCTTGGTTTAACTTTTTAAACTGTATTTTTCCCAGCTTCATCGAGATATAATTAAGTTTAAGGTATACAGTGTGATGATATATTTTTAAATAATTACCATCGTAGGGTTAGCTGTTAACCCCTTCATCACTTCAGATAATTATTATTTCTTTTTCATGGTGAGAACAGTTAAGATCTGTCCTCTTAGCAACTCTCAAGTATATAATGTAGTGTCATTAATTACAGTCACCATGCTGTGCATATTAGATCCTGAGAATTTATTCATCCTAAAACCCTAAGTTTGTACCTTTGACCAACATCTCCCCATTTTCCCCCATCCTCTAAACCTCTGGCAGCCATCCTTCTCTCTGTTTCTGTGAGTTGAGCTTTTTTTAGATTCCACATCTAAGTGATATCACACAGTTTGTCTTTCTTTGACTGATTTATTTCATTTAGCCCTCAATGCTCTCAAAGTACATCCAGGTTGTCACAAATGCTATGATTTCCTTCTTTCTCGTGGCTGAATATTTTTCCATTTTATATGTACACCACATCTTTATCCATTCATCCATCATTGGACACTTAGGTTGCTCCCATGGTTTGGCTGTTGGGAATAGTGCTGCGATGAACACGGGAATGCATATATCTTCTTGAGAGGGTGATTTCATTTCCTTTAGATTTATACCCAGAAGTGGGATTGCTGGATCAGATGGTAGTTTTAAGTTTTTTGAGGAAATTTCACACTGTTTTCCATGATGGCTGTTTAATACTGGGACAAGGGCTCCTTTTTCTCCACATGCTCACCAACAGTTATTTCTTGACTTTTTTTTTTTTTTGGAATGCCATTTTTATCTATCTATTTATTTATTTTAGGGCTGCACCCATGGCATAGGGAAGTTCCTAGGCTAGGGGTCGAATTGGAGTTGCAGCTGTTGGCCTATACCACAGCCATGGCAGTGTCGATCTAGGCTGGGTCTTTGACCTACACCACAGCTCATAGCAACACCAGATCCTTAACCCACTGAGCGAAACCAGGGCTTGAACCTGAATCCTCATGGATACTAGTTGGGTTCTTTACACTAAGCCATAGCAGGAACTCCTTTCTTGACTTTTTGATATTAGCCATCCTGACCCATGTGCGATGATATCTCATTGTGATTTGGGTTTGCATTTCCATTATGATTAGTCATGTGGAGTATCTTTTCATATACCTGTTTGGCCAATTGTATGTCTCTTTTGGAAAAATATCTATTCATTTTTTGTGCCCCCCCCTTTCTGTCTTTTGTCTTTTTCAGACTGTACCCGTGGCATATGGAGGTTCCCAGGCTAGGGGTCAAATCAGAGGTATAGCTGCCGGCCTACACCACAGCAGTGCCAGATCCCAGCCGAGTCTGCGACCTACACCGCAGCTCACGGCAACACTAGTTCCTTAACGCAGTGAGCAAGGCCAAGGATCAAATCTGCGTCCTCATGGTTACTAGTCAGATTCCTTTCCGTTGAACCATAGCAGGAACTCCCTTCTACCATTAATCTTTTGAAGAACCTTCCATACTGTTTTCCATAGTGGCTGTGCCAGTTCACATTCCCACCAACAGTGTGCAAGGGTTCCCTTTTCTCTGCATCCTCACCAGCACTGGTTACTTCTTGACTTTTTTTTTTTTTTTTTTAGGTCTGTACCCACAGCATGTGGAAGTTCCCAAGCTAGGCATCGAATCAAGAGCCGCAGCCGCCGACCTACACCACAGCCACAGCAACATGGAATTGAGCAGTGTCTTCAGTGTATACCACAGCTTACGGCAACACTGGCTCCTTAACCCACTGAGTGAGGTCAGGGATTGAACCCACATTCTCATGGATGCTATTCAGGTTCTTAACCTGCTGAGCCACAATGGGAACTCCACTTCTTGACTTTTTGATAATAGCCATCTCGACACATGTGAGGTGGTACCTCATTGTGGTCTTGGTTTGCATTTCCAGGACTGTGTTTTTATTTTTCGTATATTTGGTTGTCAGTGTAGAAATGCAACAGGTTTCTTTATGTTGATTTTGTAATCCTGCAAGTTTACTGAATTCATTGATCAGTTCAAAAAACTTTTTTGACAGTTGCAGTAATATATATTTTTTTCCTTTAGAATTTCTGGGCTTTTGAACTAAGAAAATTGTAGAATCCAAGTTCACGGTGTTTATATGCTGATATGAGGGTGGGGCAAGGAAGACACATCTGAAAAAAATTTAGAAGCAAAGAATTGAATTCTTTAGTTAAAAAATCAGACTCTTCCTCAAAAAAGATGTTTATTGGACATTAGCTACCACACTCTGTTATCTAACAAAAATGATTAATTTGGCGTAAGTGATTGACAGAGTAAATTACACCACACATGCCTGGATTTGATTTTCTTTTCCCAGAACTAACCCACTGCATTAGTGACTTGCTCTGCCAAGAACAAAATAAATATACTGGATTTTATGATAGTTAAATATTTTTCAACTTGGCACGTTTTCATTTCCTTTACTAGAAAACCAGTTATTTAGTATCATATCGGTGCTCTGCAGTGATACTATTTTTTTTACACATTGAATATTCTTCAAATAGTAGGAAGTAAAACCTGTTATATCAGGAAATTGGGCTTTTTGAAATTAAACCAAACTAGTGGAATCTAGTCAAAAGCTAATGATTTTAGCAAAGGAGAGAAATAAAAATCTCAGCTTTGAAATTTTGCTTCAGACTTTTTTTTTTTTTTTTTTAAAGCTTTTTAGAACTGCAGGGACAGTACATGGAAGTTTCCAAGCTAGGGGTGGAATCAGAGCTATGGCTGCCAGTCTACGCCACAGCCACAGCAATGCCAGATCTGAGCCGAGTCTGGGACCTGCACCACAGCTCACAGCAACATGAGCCTTAAATGGCCTTAACCTACTGAGTGAGGCCAGGGATGGAACTCACATCCTCATGGATACTTGTTGGGTTCTTTACTGCTAAGCCACAATGGGAACTCCTAGACTTCTTTCGTGAATGTTTTTGGAAGTCCATTAATGTCTTTGGTCTAACTCATTTTGTACATGGGCTTGCTCTGTGTTTTGAGAGATTTTTGTGTCAAAGCATGAGGCATTACACCAACGAAACAGGAGCTATTGGTTAATTATTTTGAGAGAATAGGGCGATTAGCAAGAAAATCAAATTTAGCATTAAAGATTTCGAGTGGATGGAGTTCCTGTTGTGGCCCAGTGGTTAACGAATCCGACTAGGAACCATGAGGTTGCGGGTTCGATCCCTGGCCTTGCTCAGTGGGTTAAGGATACGGCGTTGCCGTGAGCTGTGGTGTTGGTTGCAGATACGGCTCGGATCCCGCGTTGCTGTGGCTCTGGAGTAGGCCGGAGACTACGGCTCCGATTCGACCCCTAGCCTGGGAACCTCCATATGCCGCGGGAGCGGTCCAAGAAATAGCAAAAAGACAAAAAAAAATTTTTTTTTAATTAAAAATTTTTAAATTTTAGTCTTTGAGTTTCACATTGTTTTGATATTTAGAAAGGACGGATAATTGTTTGCAAAGCTGCCTGAGTGATGTGGGATGGACTGTGCGACCTTTTTATTCTCCGTTTTCTTGACATTTGTTTTTTCTAGATTGTCAAACGAGTGGGGAATAGTGAGGAAACACCAATGATTGGAGACAAAGTTTATGTCCATTATAAAGGAAAATTGTCAAATGGAAAGAAGTTTGATTCCAGTCATGACAGGAATGAACCGTTTGTCTTTAGTCTTGGCAAAGGTAAGAGGGTATTTTTTTTGAGTTATGTTTTGCTTAGATTTATTGCTGTTTATATAGGAGCTAGTGGAGCCTATCCTTGGCAAAAGTAAAGATATTTTAGGGCACTAGTTCTCAAAATGTTGTCCATGGATCCCTGAGGGTCCCTGATATCCTACTAGGGGATCCATAATGTTAAAATTATTTTCATAATAATAGTAAGTTTTTTTTTTTTTTTTTTAACTGTGTTGACACTTGGACTGATAGTACCAACCTATAGTGGTGAAAAATTGCTGGTGCCTTAGCACAAACCTAGGCAATGGCACCAAACTATACCAGTAGTGGTATATTATTTATTGCCCTCACTCACTGTTTAAATAAATTAAAAAAAAAAGAAAGGCAAGTTTCACTTAAGAATGTCCTTGGTTTAAAAAATTTTTAATTAGGAGTTCCCGTCGTGGCGCAGTGGTTAACGAATCTTACTAGGAACCATGAGGTTGCGGGTTCGGTCCCTGGCCTTGCTCAGTGGGTTAACGATCCGGCGTTGCCGTGAGCTGTGGTGTAGGTTGCAGACGCGGCTCGGATCCCGCGTTGCTGTGGCTCTGGCGTAGGCCAGAGACTACAGCTCCGATTCGACCCCTAGCCTGGGAACCTCCATATGCCACGGGAGCGGTCCAAGAAATAGCAAAAAGACAAAAAAAAATTTTTTTTTAATTAAAAATTTTATTAAATTTTAGTCTTTGAGTTTCACATTGTTTTGATATTTTGTGACATAAAGGAAGGCACATGTAAGACACTTCTGCCTACCCCAGTACAGTGGTCATCACAAGGAAAAGCACTTGTGCACTTGCTATAGTTGAAAGCTGGACTAGCTGCAGTTTTTTCTTGACGCACCATTCATTTTAAGGGCAAGCTATGATTATTCACTTGATTATTCCATATATGGCAGAAATTTTCTTGCACATGAATCAAGTGAGCCTATCCCTTCAAGGGAGACAACTGACAATATTTGTTACCACTAAGTTTTCAAGTGAAAATTACAATTGTGCAAAATTTGTATCTGCTACTCAGAGCATGACAGCTTTCCAAAATTTAAAAGACTTAATATCAGTGAGTATTAATGAATGTGGTTTTTAAACATTACAAGATGAAATGTGTTAACATTTGGAAGATTGTGCGACTCAGTGAACAATATTTTCCCAGTGACCAATGCTCAATGTTACAAAATTATGCATGAGTAAAAGATCCATTTGGTGTGGATTTTAGTGTAGTGTTATATGAAAAGTTCATTGATATGATTTCATACTGTACATTGCAACTAACCTTTATGAAATTACCACTTGGTTTTCATATATTATCAAATGATTATATTCATAATTATATGAAAAAGATATTAAAATACTCCTATCTTTTCTAATTATATTTTTGTGGGTTTGAGTTTTTCCCATATATTGCAACTAGAAATTACAACAGACAAATGCAAAAGTAGGTATGAGAATCTGGTTGGCTTTTATCAATTAAGTCAGACACATTTTACACTTGCAAAATTATGAAACAGTGCCACTCTTCTCATTGATTTTTTGGCTTTGGGAAATAGTTATTTTCCATAAAATACATTAATATATAATGAGGTTGTTGTTATTTTTAAATGAATTGGTAAATATTTAAAAATTTTAAACATGGTAAATACTAATACGTATAAAAACAAAAGCTCCTTAGAGTCTTCAACTTTTCAGATGTTAAGGGGGCTTAAGGGAACAAAAGTTGAGCATCACTCTTTTCAGTTCTTAAATGTGATTTTTTTAAAACACGTCTGCTTCTAAATGTCTTGAGTTAATTTATTATTCTTTTTTTTTGTGTGTCTTTTGTCTTTGTTGTTGTTGTTGTTGTTGTTGCTGCTATTTCTTGGGCCGCTCCCGCGGCATATGGAGGTTCCCAGGCTAGGGGTCCGATCGGAGCTGTAGCCACCAGCCTACGCCAGAGCCACAGCAACTCGGGATCCGAGCCGCGTCTGCAACCTACACCACAGCTCACGGCAACGCCGGATCGTTAACCCACTGAGCAAGGGCAGGGATCGAACCCGAAACCTCATGGTTCCTAGTCAGATTCGTTAACCACTGCGCCATGACGGGAACTCCTATTATTCTTATTTTTTTTTTAATCTTGGAAGAAAAATAATAGCCCACACATCAGGTTGAACTTTGGTGGACCTTATGGCTTGTTGGAAGTTAGTGGCTGAATTATAATGTCTTTTTATTTGTATCTGTCACAGACATAACAAACTTCTAGTTTGTTCCCAGATCAAGTGTAGGAGAAAAGGGGCAATGCCCCCATTCTCCACTGTAGCTCAGTGTTGACCATAGTTCCTTTCTTTTTCTGACTCTATCCCCTCGTTGAGTTGCTAACTAAGCATGAATCTGGGAAAGGAAGCAGCAAGTCCCTAAGTCACTACCCCTGTGCCTCCCTGGTACTCAGAGGCATGCATATGTCAAGGTGAATTCCACTTTCCGTGCAGCCGTATCCTCTCTCCAAGCTCTGCTGCTGGCTCTGCCACTGCTCCCTTCTCCTTTGGGTCCACAATGAGCTCATGGCTCACGTGAGAGAGATTAATCTTGTATTCAATAAAATAGGAATCAAAATCAAGGACAGATTTTTTTCTTTTCACATAGCAGATACTGATGATGGTTAAATTAAAATTTTCTGTTCGTTTCTTTCAATGTAGGGGATGAGAGCTTCCAGGGCCACAGCATGGCTGTGGCATCATTATTTAACTTAGATGACCTCAGAGTAAATGGCCTCATCTGACCTCTTTGTTCCCACTGCCGCCCCCCTCCCCCCTCTTGTGCTCTACCCTTTGGATTTCTGTCTTGGAAGAGTTGGTAGGTTTAAGATAAGAGGTCTTCTCCCAACAGTTATCTTTACAAGGAGACCTAAGAATTGCTGAGAACTTAATAGCCACCTTCTCTGCCCAGATTTTCTTAGGAAAACACTATGGTGAAAGGGTGAAAGAGTCTTTCATGTTTCCTAGACTTTTGAGCAGAGAGAAGAGGCAGCTTTCAGTTGATGGGGACCTATGGCACCTGTCTAGAGATAGCCTGGTCTCATGGCAGAGTGTCCAGTGTGGTGCGGGGGAGCCAGGCCATCTCCTGTGT
Source organism: Phacochoerus africanus (assembly GCF_016906955.1). Lineage (NCBI taxonomy): Eukaryota > Metazoa > Chordata > Mammalia > Artiodactyla > Suidae > Phacochoerus > Phacochoerus africanus. The sequence goes on along the minus strand of NC_062552.1, from coordinate 32,725,022 downwards.
TCTTTCCTGTGGTATGTTATCATGAGAGAGCTACCTGGATCCCTGCCCTTATTAAAGAGAAGCGTCTGTAGAAGAACTTTAAGATTGATCCTAAGACTCCATTCTTCTATATTCTGTAAAAAGAACAGGAACAAAAACTGTAAAAAACTAAATAACAGAACCTTTAGAAGCCCTCTTAAGATAATAATTAGAAATACGAGACTAGAAAGGAGTTCCCTGATGATCTGGTGGTTGGGACTCCGTGCTCTCACGTCGGCAGCTCGGGCTTGGTCCCTGGTCTGGGGACTAGGATCACACGTTAGCCCACTGCATGCTACTCCCCCCCCCCACCCCCAAAAAGAGACTAAAGCAGTACACCTCTGGTAAAACTACTGTAAATATAGTGTGTTCAGTTGCCTATAAAACAAACATTGGTTAGGCAGTTTATAGTTTTATTCTTAGATGTTATGGCAGTAGCTACTTCATCATAATGAAGAAAAATGTAGCATGAATATTGTATGTAAACTCTCTTGGTACTATACCTCTCCCAAGGGAACAAATAGAAATACTTCAATGGAAGATCACACTAATTTTGGAATTCTCTTGTCTTCTATTGTGACTTAAGTATTTAAAATAGAATTGGAAGTTCCTTGGTGGCTCAGTAGGTTAAGGATCTGACATTGTCACTGCTGTGACTCTGGTTACAGCTGTGGCACGAGTTTGATCCCTGGTCTGGGAACTTCCTCATACCGTGGCACAGCCAAAAAAAAAAAATCTAAGAGCTTATCTGTAAAAATTGCATTAAAAATTACACATACCATATTATAAATTTGAGGTGTATCTACACATTGTATGTGTGTCTATGGCTCTTTTTGTATCATCTTCTAAACTCTGTGCTTCATTTCCCTCAAATATGAAGCAATAATAAGTAGCATATACTGTTGTATGTTGAGGATTAATTAAGATATTATACGACATTGCTTAACACTCAGCCTAATAACATAGGAAGCCCTCAAATGCTTTATAACTGTTGTTACACAATCGGGATTATTGGCTGGCTTTGCAGTGGAGTGGCAAGGAGCAGTTTCAGTCCTGACTCCTTCTGTTTACCTTGCCTGCATATAGACCTTTTGAAACAATGCTTAACCATATTTTTTAGCCCTAGGAAGTCTGGAAAAACAAACTGAATCAATCTAAGGTGACTGGTTATTACCACTACAGAGGATGTTATAGCATGAAGAGATGATGGTTTCCCTCATTGGGTTTTCTTAAACTAAATCTTTACTGCATGTTCTGAATTCCTATAACTGTGTCCATAATTCATCTTAAAAGAAGCTGAAATACGGATGACTCACGGAGTTCCCATCGTGACTCAGTGGTTAACGAATCCAGCTAGGAACCATGAGGTTGCAGGTTCGATCCCTGACTTCGCTCAGTGGGTTAAGGATCTGGCGTTGCCACGAGCTGTGGTATAGGTCGCAGACATGGCTCGGATCCTGTGTTGCTGTGGCGTAGGCCAGCAGCTACAGCTCCGATTAGACTGCTGACCTGGGAATCTCCATGTGCCGCATGGTTGCGGCCCTAGAAAAGACAAAAAAAAAAGAATGATTCAGTATTTCCAAGTATATGTCCATAATAAGGGTTCTCTTCTCTTCCTCCAGCATCCCTGAAATTGGAAAGGAGTAGATGTGAGGGCTGAAAGGATTATATCTACCTTTGTTCTTAGTGGTAAATCCAAGAACGCTAAAGCTTCACCCCTTCCCCGCCTACCTCTATAAAGGTCTGGCAATTTCTGATTAAAGGCTACTGCAGTGCAGTTGTTTTCGATGTTCTTGGTATGTGACTAATGTGGTTGGAAATTATGAAGATAAAAATCCTCTCTCTTACATTCTTCCCCCAGATTTGAGAAGTAAGAAACTAACCCAATCATTTTGGATTTTTTGCATACCTATACTTTTCTCTTACCATTGAGATTAAACCATAATGAAGTCACAGTCAGCAGTCTGCCTTTAACATTAGTCTAACCTTGTTAGGTGCATGATGACCCATGATTATTAATAAAAACACCTTTTAACTTAGACATTAACATATCAGAGTAAAAGGGAAAACGTGTATGTTGAGTGGTAATAGCTATTACTTTTTAAGTACTTGCAGTGCCAGGGTAAGGGCCTTATACACATTATCTCATTTAATTCTCACACCAATCCTATTTTTATTTTTTAGATTCTTTGTGTAATTTATTTAGTATAGTTTAGGTGGCAATATTAACATTTGTTTCTAAAACTCTTTGAGTCTTTTTTTGAGGGTTCAGCTTTTAAGGGTACAGTTCGGTGGTAATAGTTGTGTAACCACCACCCTGAGACCTTTTCTTATGTCCTTTTGTCACTTCCTGGACTTTGGGCCATGCAGTCGCTAATACGGTTTCTGTTACTGTAGTTCGGCCTTTTCCAGAACTTCATGTAAATGCAGCTGTATGTCATCTTTTGTATTTGACTTCTGTTACTTAGCATAATGATTTTGAGATTCATGCAGGTTGAATTGCCAAGTAGCATTTTGCAGTATGAAAACACCACAGTTTCTTCATCCATTCGAACAATTGGACATTAGGGTTGTTTACAATTTGGGGCTATTATGAATAATGTAATAAACAGTCATTTACATACCTATCTTTGTGTGGGTTGGTTAGATAGATTTATTTGGGGATAAAGACCTGGGAGTAGACTTGTTGGATATGGTGGACATAGTTTAACTTGGTCAGGTACTGCCATATGCCATACTGTTTTTTTTTTTCAAAGTGGCTGTACCATTTTGCATTCTCACCAGCAGAGCTTGACAGTTTGTTTTTCACATCCTTGTCAACCATTAGTATTATCAGTCTTTTTTTGTTTTGTTCTTTTTTTGTTTGTTTTTGCTTACTTTTTTTTTAGGGCCGCACCTACGGCATATGGAGGTTCCCAGGCTGGGGCTCCAATCGGAGCTATAGCTGCCAGCCTACGCCAGAGACAAAGCAACGCCAGATCCGAGCTGCGTCTGTGACCTGCACCACGGCTCTTTAAACAATGCCAGATCCTTAACCCACTGAGTGAGGGCAGGAATTGAACCCGCAACCTCATGGTTCCTAGTCAGATTTGTTTCTGTTGTACCATGACGGGAACTTCTGTATGTTTTCTTTTCTTTTCTTTTCTTTTTTTTTGTCTTTTTGCCATTTTCTTGGGCCGCTCTCACGGCATATGGAGGTTCCCAGGCTAGGGGTTGAATCGGAGCTATAGCCACCAGCCTACGCCGAGCCACAGCAACGTTGGATCCGAGCCTCGTCTGCAACCTACACCACAGCTCACAGCAACGCCGGATCGTTAACCCACTGAGCAAGGGCAAGGATCGAACCCGCAAACTCATGGTTCCTAGTCGGGTTCGTTAACCACTGCGCCACGACGGGAACTCCTGTATGTTTTCTTTTACGAAGTTATCTATTCAAATCTTTTGCCTGTTTTAAAAAATCACTTTAGGAGTTCCCTTCGTGGCGCAGTGGTTAACGAGTCCGACTAGGAACCATGAGGTTGCGGGTTCGATCCCTGGCCTTGCTCAGTGGGTTAACGATCCGGCGTTGCCGTGAGCTGTGGTGTAGGTTGCAGATGCGGCTCGGATCCCACGTTGCTGTGGCTCTGGCGTAGGCCGGTGGCTACAGCTCCGATCGGACCCCTAGCCTGGGAATCTCCATATGCCGAGGGAGCGGCCCAAGAAATAGCAAAAAGACCAAAAAAAAATCACTTTATCTTTTTATTGAGTTATATTCAACAAGACAAGCACTTAATCAGATATGTCTTTTTTAAGTATGTTCTTCCAGTCTATAGCTTGCCTTTTCATTTTCTTAGTCTTTCAAAGAACAAATTTTTTTTTTTTTGTCTTTTAAGGGCTGCCCCTATGGCACATGGAGGTTCCCAGGCTAGGGGTCTAATTGGAGCTACAGCTACCGGCCTATGCAGAGCCACATCAAATCCAAGCTGCCTCTGCGACCTATGCCACAGCTCACGGCAACACTAGATCTCTTAACCCTCTGAGCGAGGTCAGGGATCAAACCCACAACCTCGTGGTTCCTAGTCAGATTCGTTCCTACTGTGCCACCATGGGAACTCCAAAAGAACAAAAATGTTTAATTTTGATAAAGTCTACTTTATCAATTTTCTAAATGTTTTAGGTTCCTACTGTAACCATCTTGGTTTGTTTTTTTGTTGAGGAAGCTAAGGTATAGAAATAAGTGGCAGAGCCAGGATTCAAAGCCAGGCAGTCTCTTTCAGGTTATATTAAATCTTAAGGCTTAAACTAGCTCAGAAAGTAGGTGCAGAAACAAAGTAGGTTCAGCAGAATTTACTGAGTGCCTGTTGTACACCAGACATTTTTCTTACAGAAATAATATAGTTAGGTTTATCAAAAACAAAGTTGTTGCTGTTATATGCTTGGTATTGAGATCCTGATTCCTACTTTTAAAGATTTATTTTTATTTGAAGTATATTTTTTTTTCATGTACTTTAAGCTGTGACATTTTACAACTAGTGAAATACTCTTACTAGTAGTGGTTAACCATGCAGCCAACTTCCTGTGGGTTGTCTGTGGTTTAGCCATGTGCTCCCTTTAAATTTCTGTTGGTACTCCTGCTCCCACATAAATATATTTTTAACATCTAATTAGCCTTTTTAAAAAATACGCAGTTTAAGAGCATTCAGGATTTGGAAGGAAGGCTTTTATGCCGAAATATTTAAATTTTCTAGCCCTCCCCAAAAGTGTGAGCCAGAACAACAGCAAACTTTTAAGAAAGTACTTTCTTTGGCTTTACCTGGTCCTTCCAGCAGAGGAAGAATGCTTCCAATTTCATTGCATTGCTGAGTGATTGTTAAAAAGAGAAGCTGATTTAGGCAGGGGTAAGGGTAGACTGGAAGAAGCAAAGAAATTTCTGATTCCATTTAAATTAGATATTATAGCATGGATCATGTTCTTTTATTGAGAATAATATTGCAGTGTTAAGTTCTTTAGGAAATTAAAAAAAAAAAAAATCGAAACATGACCCCTGCCTTCGGGTATCCAGCAGTTGAGCCTGGCAGAACTGGTCATTAAGGCTGTCCCAGGACAGGTTGTTTTTTTCTCCCTGTTTTTGAAATTATAAGCCATGAGGATGGGGAAAGATCAGCTTGTGATCCATTTTCTTGGTAATTAAATAGAGAAATGGGCAAAAATAGACTGTAACTTAAGACATATGAACACTTTAAAAGAATCTCATAATAATTTGTTGAATCCATAATCAGATAGGGAGTAGGGATGATTATCAGAGCCCTTTTATAAGACATTTAAAAGTAAGACCAGGAGTTCCCATTGTGGCTCAGCGGTTAAATGAACCCAACTAGACCCATGAGGACAGGAGTTTGATCCCTGGCCTTGCTCAGTGGGTTAAGGATCCGGCATTGCTAAGGCTGTGGTGTAGGCCTGCAGCTGTGGCTCTGATTGGACCCCTAGCCTGGGAACCTCCATATGCAGCAGGTGCAGCCCTAAAAAGACAAAAAAAAAAAAAAAAGTCCACAAAAAATAAAAATAAGACCAATTAGGAGTTCCCTGGTGGCATAGCAAGTTAAGGATCCAGCATTGCCACTCTGCTATGGCTTGGGTCACTGCTGAGACATGAGTTCGATCCCTGGCCCCTGAAGTTCCACATGTTGCAGGTGTTTCCAAGACAAATATACCAAATAAAATTTATAAGAGGAAAATATATACAGGAAAAACTTTGCTTTCTCTAGTATAAAAAGAAGAAAGACAATGTCAGTATTCTCAGTGATTTCAAATGCAAACATACATCTAAAAGTTGTATAGTAAATTTTTATCAAGGATGCCAGGACCATTCATTAGGGAAAGGACAGTCTTTTCAACCACTGATGCTGGGAGTACTGGATATTCAAGTGCAAAATAATGAAGTTAGACCCTTACTTTACATCATATACAAAAATTAACTCAAAATGGATCAGAGACCTAAATATTAGAAGACCTAAAACTGTGTTTTCTTAGAAGGAAACTTAGAAAGCTTCATAACATTAGATTTGACAGTGATTTCTTGGATATGACACCAAAAGCACAGGCAACAAAAGCAAAAAAATGCCTATTACCTAAATTGGACTACATCAAAATTAAAAACTTGTGCATCAAAGGATATCATAACAGAGTGAAAAGGCATCCTATAGACTGGGAGGGAAATATTTACAAATCGTATATCTGACAGGGTTAATATCCAGAATATATGTAATGAACCCTATAATCCAACAACAAAAAACCCCTCAAAAACCTGATTATAATTGGACAACCAAATAAATAATACACTGAATATATATAAAGAACTCCTATAATCCAACAACAAAATACTCAACCTGATTATAATTGGACAATAAATAGAAATAGACATTTCCCCAAAGAAAATGTATAAATGGCCCACGAGCATATAAAAAGATACTCTACATCACTAAATCACTAGGGTAATACAATCAAAACCATGATGAGATAGCACTCTGTACCCATCAGATACTATTAAAAAAACAAACAGAAAACTACAAGTTTTAGCAAGGTGGTGGAGAAATTAAAACCAACTGCAGACTGAAGCTCTTCATTCTGCTTATAGATACACTGAATGATACCACTTTGGTCCTTATCACTGCCCTCCAGCCACAGACCACTAAGAACACAAGTGAGCAGGTTGGGTTTACTACTCATAGGGAGGACGAGTGCACACCATGGGAAACTGGGGGTGTCTCAGGGTGAGTGTTCAAAGGACTTTATGAGTTTGGGCTTGTGTTAGGTGATTGGGGGAAGAAGGATTTGCTCTGGATTGGATATTGTTGGGATGCAGGTGGTTCTTTGGGTATCTCAGTAAATCTTATCCAAGAGGAGGACTGACTCTATACCTGCAGAGAAGCAGCAGTCACTCATGTCACCAGGAGAGGGGGATGTTTGGTACTTTGTAGGTTGCAAAGAGACCTTTATTTTGTTCATGCTCAGACTTTTTTTTTTTTATTCTGCTAGTTTATTTATTTATTTTTGTCCTTTTAGGGCCGCACCCGTGGCATATGGAGGTTCTCAGGCTAGGGGTCCAGTTGGAGCTGTAGCTACCAGCCTACGCCAGAGCCACAGCAACGTGCAGGATCTGAGCCACGTCAGACGACATTTTGAAATGTTCTTGTTTTGTCTCACTTTTTCATGGTCTCAGAGTGACCTTGTCTGGTAGTGATGTTTTGTGAGATGGTTATATCTGACAGGGGAATATTCAGGTCTAGCTGTGTGCCCTGGACCAGCTTCAGAATCACCAAGGCCCAGCTGTAAGTGTCAGGCAGTTTCCAGACATTAGGGCCTGCCTTTTTCTTCCTCAGACTCTTACTAAGAATCAGTCTAACTTGTTGATATCCATTGTCCCTTTTGTAATTATTTAATTTCATTAGGTAGTACATAAAACACTGAAATTAGTATGATAAGAAAGGGGAATTATTTCTATGAAAATTAGGTTGAACATCTTTGGAAAGACTTATTAAGGTGAATTTTTAAAAACATTTTTAAATGGCTATTGAATTAGGGTAGGTAAAAGAAAGATGAAATAAAAACACATTTTCCCAGAAGGATCCTTCATACCGATGCTTTATAAGTGTCTCTTCTGGTTCTTACTCTGCTTAAGAAATCCGCATTGTAAATTGCAAATGATGTACATAAGTGTGATTTATATAGTAAAGATGATACAGAACTCTTATTACTTGTCACACACAGAGACACGGCCTTGACCTTCTAATACAAGGTTAGTGAATTAACATAATTTGATATGTTCTAAGTAAAAAATTTGAGGTCATGTATATGGTTTTTTTGGTTTTTTTGAAATGATTCCTCACTTAAAGCAACATTTGAAATTAACTTGCAACTATAGTCCTGAATGTATCAGGTTTTTACTATGCAAAAAAATTTACATAAAGATTTAGGTGTAGAGTTACTCATTGCAACTTTATAATAGTGAAAAAAAATACAATCTAAATGTTTATTAATGGGAGTAATAAAATTAAGGTGTATTCAAAGGATGAAATAGCATATAGCTGTTAAAGTCATGTTTTCAGATATTATCTTTTAAGAAGAAAAATGTTTATATAATGTGAAATGTGAAGAGTAGGGCTACAAAACCAAATGGCTGACCAGAATTTAAAATGTATCTATACATTTTAAGAATGTATAGATAATTTTTTTTTTTTCTTTTAGAGCCATACTCGCGGCATATGGAGGTTCCCAGGCTAGGAGCCTGATGAGAGCTACAGCTGCCAGCCTACACCACAGCCATAGCAACAACACAGGATCCAAGCCATGTCTGTGACCTTACACCACAGCTCAGGGCTGTGGATCCTTAACCCACTGAGCAAAGTCAGGGATCAAACCAGAGTCCTCTTAGATACCAGTTGGGTTAATTACCACTGAGCCACGACGGGAACTCTAGAAAATTTAATATATGTAAACAGTGTACATACACAATTGGAAGGAAATGAACCAGGAAAATGACAGTTTACCCCAGATGCTGAAATTTCAAAAATTTTAAAACTGTATCCTCTATGCTTTTATATACTTCCCAAGTGTTCTATAATGAGTATGTATTATTTTTTTTAAATCAAGGGAGAATGCTTTTTAAGAAAAGAGCTCCAAGATTGGCAATTTTAGAAACATACTTGTGTTCATATCAGCCTGGCTCTTTACTCAGTGAGTTTCATCAGTATCTCTGAAGCTTTAATGTTCCTGAATGAGAAGAAAACAAAGCCATGAGCATGATTATTTAGCTTGGGGCTCCTGTGGATTTAATAGACTGATACCTCCAGCCTCTAAGGCCTAGTGTAGATGATATCTCTGAATTAAGCTTTTGCTGATTGCTCCATCCCCCACTGGAAGGCAAAAGCTCCTATTTCTACTCTATTTTAGTATTCACTACACTTTAAAAAAACAGTGCATGTACCTTTCTGCTCCACTAGCAGTACTGCATTGCATATTTCTTGGAAGGAAAAAGGGAACAGCAACCTTTGTATTTTTGGTTCCTAGGCAGACCTTTGCTCCTCAGTAATTGGCCAAATGTCTTGAACAGATGTACAGTAGTTCCTCCATGGTATAAAGATTTCCTGGAAGAATACATATGGTAATTGTCTTAAAATGTCAGAGTTGAGAGTTAAAAAAAAAAAGTTCTCGATGACTCAAACTAAAGCCATAGCCGTCTTTCAAGAGCATCCATGACAATAAAGCATCCTATCAACAGCAGACTTTAAATTTCTTCTGATGATTCTAGACTGTTTTCACGTTGAACCATGTGTGGGCATATAAATTGACGGCGTCCTTTTGGAAGGGCAGTTGGCCAATATCAAATTGAAAGTACACATCACGATTGCACTTCCAGGAAATTACCCTCCAAATATTCGGGCACAAAATAGGCAGAAATCCTTCTTAGAGTACTGTTGCTGATATGACTCTCAGTAGTAGAGTGACTGGAATATTATGAAGCCACTGAGAATGAGGTAGGTGTGTATTTATGATGATAACTGTTCTTTATTAAATAAATATTACATGCCAGGCACTTGACATATTTTATCTAACAATTATAACAACTGTGTGGCAGGTACTATTATTATCTGCATTTTGCAGACAAGGAGAACTTGTACAAGATCATACAAATAATACAGAACAGACCTGATATTCTTTTATTTATTTATTTTTCCAGACCTGGTATTCTAACTTAGGCAGTCTGAAGTTAAAGCAGGCTGCACTTCTAACCCCGAAAATATATAGCCTCCTTTCTACTGATAAAGATGTATTTATATCTCTATCTTTATTTATAAATAAATTATAAACATTATAAAGAATTCCATTCTTTTTTTTTTTTGGTCTTTTTAGGGCCTCACCCAGCCATATGGAAGTTCCCAGGCTAGGGGTCAAATTGGAGCTGCAGCTGCCAGCCTACACCACAGCCACAGCAACACAGGATCCAAGCCATGTCTGCGACCTACACCACAGCTCACGGCAACACCAGATCCTTAACCCACTTGAATGAGGCCAGGGATTGAACCTGCGTCCTCATGAATACTAGTCGGGTTCTTTACCACTGAGCCACAACAGGAATTCCCCCAGTTCTTTTTTTAAGTTTCACTGAAGTGTAGTTGACCTACAGTGTTATAATTTCTGCTGTTCAGCACAGTGATTCAGCTACAAACATACTTTTGTTTATGTATTTATAATATATACAGTGAAAATATGTATGTTATATATAATGAAAAAAACAGTTCAGAACTGAATGTATAGTATGCTGTCATTTGTGTTACAAATTTTTTTTAAAAGCACACAGTGGAAGGCTAGAAAAGAAGCATAACAGTGGCTCCTTGTAAGAAGGGAATGGATGACCTTTTATATTTCAATTATATCTTTCTCTTTTCTGTGTGTTTTAATAATAAGCATGTATACCTTATATATACTTTTGACTAAAATAAATGTATCTGATATTTTGAAAAGTTGTGATGCTTAAAACTAGGCTAAAGTCATGAGTCACAAATGCTTTGTCCATCCCTACTTACGTTCCTTATAAGGATCCCCTTATTGTAATCCCTTCCTCTAATCCTACCATCAGCTCTCAATTCAAGATAACAGCTTTCTTCAAAATTCACTCCCTTTGCAGTTTATTGCTTACCTGATCTCACTTTGAATACTTCAGTTTTTTATTGACATAGCACTTCAAATTTGTGTATTATTCCTTAAAATTATGTACATCTTCTATTGTTTCCCAAAGGATTTGAGACTGCTTATTGTTAAGATACAATTATAGAGGTTACCATAGTTCTGAATTGAGCAGTAAAGTTAACTTTTAAGAGTTTCTCAGCAGATTACAAATCTGACTAGTATCCAGGAGGATTCGGGTTCGATCCCTGGCCTTGCTCAGTGGGTTAAGGATCCAGTGTTGGCTGTGAACTGTGGTATAGTCGGCAGATGTGGCTTGGATCTGGCATGGCTGTGGCATAGGCCTGCAGCTACAGCTCTGGCTCCAGTTTGACCCCTAGCCTGTGAACTTCCATATGCCACAGGTGCGGCCCTGAAAAGAAAAAGAAAAAGAAAAAAATTGTTAATTTTTAGTTTTCTGGAAGTAGGCAAAAAAAAAAAAAAGAAAGAAATTCTTCTGTAGTTCTTGTGATCTGACAAAAGAGGACACATGTTTTGGAGGTTTTTTTTGTTTGTAGAAATACAAAACTCACTTTTTTTTTTACTCTAAATTTTGAGAAGAAAACTGTTTCATGGGCCTTTTTATGATGCAGTTTATACTTTTCTGGTTGTTTCTTGTTTGTTATTTTTTGTCTACCCAACTAAATTATAAGCTTCCTTAGGACAAATTCCATTTTCCATACTATTTTTGTCCCATTTCTGCCTAGAAAACACACGCTTATTATTATGGTTGAAATTATAAATTAAGCAACAACTGCAGCCCAGCCACATTTCAAAGATTATGTTACTGCCACTTTTCAAAGACTTAATCTTGAACAGTTTAGAAATACTAAAAAGAATGGATGTGTGTATATGTATAGCTAAATTGCTTTGTCATACAGCAGAAATTATCACATTGTAAATCACCTATACGTCAATAAAACTTTAAAAACTTGTTTTGGAAACAAGTCTCTTTAAAAAAAAAAATTCAAAAGAGAAAGTAACACTACTTTCGTCCTTTTCAGCAGAGAATCTTCTCCAATAGCCCTGAGGAAAAAAAATCACAATTTCTTAGTGTGTAGCTCTTGCTGAGTTCTTTTGTAGCCCCTACTTCCTAGCTGAGTAGTATGTAACATATGGAATTGTTGGAACTTGTGTTCCATGACAGTTGCTTTTTTTTAAAATATGACTTAGAGGGTTTCAACCCTTTTTCCTTTGTCTTAGGCCAGGTTATCAAGGCATGGGATATCGGGGTGGCTACCATGAAGAAAGGAGAGATCTGCCATTTACTGTGCAAACCAGAATATGCATACGGCTCGGCTGGCAGTCTCCCCAAAATTCCCTCGAATGCAACTCTCTTTTTTGAGGCAAGTATGTGTGTGATGTTGCCTTGTTAGCATCTGCTCTGCTATAGTGCTGGCTCCAAAGCAGCAGGCAGTGGAACGAGGAGCTAAGTTTGCTGTTGAGGATCAGATCCAACTTATTTATTTTGGAGCTTGGCTTCTTGAATTGTTTCTCACAAACCCAAGGGATGTGTGCCAGTGCTTTCTTAGAAACGTGTCTCTGGCACAAAATGGTCATATCCAAATAAACAAAAGACACCAGGCTCAGAAATAAAGGTTGTGGTCCATAGTGTGACAGAAGACGGGATGGAAATGTGGGAAATAAACATTACAATACACCTAAACCAAGTGGGAAGGCTGTTTTCACGTTACAGTGGTTATAAATGTCACGGATCTCACTTCCTCACTAGGAAGCAGTAAGTCGTGATAAGATGTTACTCATCCTGTGTCGAATAACTCATATTTGGCCAAACTTAATTTAAAAATCAAGAGGGAAATGCCTGAAAATTGTAACTAGGTAAAATACACCTTTGGTTGGTTGTAGTCCTGATTCATAAGATTTATTCTTACATTTTAAGAAGGGAATTCCATGAATCTGGGGTGGAAAAGTGGTGGCCTCTAGAGTCAGACACAATAGTTCTGGGCCAGCACTGTGTCACTCTGGCTTTCTGCCACAAGGCAGTTTTCCTAGTACTTCCTGTCTGTCTTTGCACTGCAGCCCCACAGGATGTAGTCCTAGACATTATCATTACATGAAGGTTCTTTCCAGGTATTGAAAACTGCAGTGTTCTTTTTTCCTACTTTTCCAATAACTAAGATGCACAGATAAATATAAAAACAGTTTTATTTTATAAAATGAAAAGAGAATTAGTCACCCTTGCCTTTAAGTGTGTTAAATTAGCTTTGTCCCATCAGTTCTCAGCCAGGTCCATTTTTCCTTTCTAGATTGAGCTCCTTGATTTCAAAGGAGAGGATTTATTTGAAGATGGAGGCATTATCCGAAGAATCAAACGGAAAGGAGAAGGGTACTCAAATCCCAATGAAGGAGCAACTGTAGAAAGTAAGTCTTACTGCGAGAGGGAACTAATTGGTCCTTAAAAGTTGGGTTACATTTATGTGGGTGAAATGGAGGTTTCTTTTATAAAAATCTGTTTATAGAAATAAATATATTGAATATGTATCTCAAAAAGAATTTTAGAATCCAACATTTATTTAATAGTGACTCATTTAATATTCATTCAACCTGTATGTGCCAAGTACTGTACCAGCCTCTACAAACTCAAAAAAAATGAGTAAAAGGTAATCTCATCCATCAAGGAGTTCTTAGTCTATGGACTCTTTGATGTGTCAACTACTATATTAGTTGCCTTACACATCAGTTCTGTTTAAGGTATGAGTAATTATCCCCAGGTGAGAAAAGTGAGTTCATAGAAGTGTTATGTAAATTGCCCGAGGTTGCAGTTATTAACTAGAGCCTAGATTTTAAGGCCTTTCCGGACTCTCAGACCCATTTCACTGGCTGTCATCAAGAGAAAAAACAGTATTGTAGTTCGATCATAATTGTGTAAGAGTGTTTATTCTCTTTTGTGTCAGGAGATGTGGGTTTATCGAGTGACCTGTAGCTGTTCCATCTTTCTCACTTACTAAGTTGGGGGTCAGGATGCTGCTACGGACTGGGATAGCTGATCACCGTTTCCCCTGCCATGGTGCCCACTTTGTACCACTGTGTGCACTACTTGTCACTGGTCCTGTAATCAGCACATACCCATCCCCAGTGTGCAGTGAGTGCTGGGGGACTGGACTCTTCCCCTTCTTGTTTCCAACATCACTGGCAGTGCCTTACACACATTCGACGTTCAGTAGATGCTTTCTGCATGGACGAATGAATGTTTGAAAAATGACATTTATTGTGCTAAAGTTCTTCAAAAAAGAAACTGAAAAAACATGTAGAAATACTTCGATTTAAAAAAAAAAATCAAGTCACTAAACAAGGATGGTGACATGAACTATTATTAAAGACCTAACATAAAGAGTTCTTTTTTTTTTTAATTTTTTAAATTTTTTATTTTATGGCTGCACCTGCAGCATATGGAAGCTCCAGGGCCAGAGAGTGAACAGGCTGCAGCTGTGACCTACATTGTAGCTGCAGCAATGTCCAATCCTTTAACCCACTGTGCAGGGGAGAAAATCTGTACTTCTGCAGCCACCTGAGCCACTGCAGTGGGATTCTTAACCCACTGCACCACAACAGGAACTCCCTAAGAGTTCATTTTTAAAACATAAACTAGGTAGTTTGATTTTATCTTTAATGTTGTGTATTGAACCACAACAGTATTTTACATTCTACTTTGAACCCATATTTCATTTCCACAAGTCTGGCAGATTAGTTCAAATTTAATTTTTGTAATTGAAAACAAGTTATAGTATTACTTTTCTTTTGCAGTTAGAGTGTTTAGATAGTTGTCATTCATGGTAAGTTTTAGAATAAATGAAGGGATTTCCACCATGACTCAGCAGAAACAAATCTGACTAGTATCCATGAGAATGCAGGTTCGATCCCTGGCTTCACTCAGTGGGTTAAAGATCCGGCGTTGCTGTGAGCTGTGGTGTAGGTTGCAGAAGCGGCTCAGATCTGGTGTTGCTGTGGCTACAGCTCCGATTCAACCCCTAGCCTGAGAACCTCCATATGCCTCAGGTGCGGCCCTAAAAAAAGACAAAAAAATAAATAAAATAGAATAAATGAAGAGCACAGATGTATAATGTTGGAGAAATACCTAGACCAGGAGTTGGCAGATAAGTTCCAGCTATGGCTGACTTTTAGCTAGACCTTTCCTCTCTGTCTTTAGCTTCTTTCCTGTGCAGTGACACAGGGGTAGAGTTCTTGATTTCTAAGGTCCTACTAGCCCTAAAAATTCCATGAGAGCATTCTAAATGTTTATGAACATAATAGGAATGATAGAAAATTCTCCTCAGTATATTAGCAAGCACTTAAAAATCTTATCTATAACATCTATTTTTAAATTTCTATTATGAAAATTTTCAAACATACGCAAAAGTAGGGTTTTTTCCCCTATGCTACAGAAACTTCCAAGATTTGATAATTTATGTATATTTATATATTTTTGTATGTATTTATTTTATTCTTTTTGTCTTTTTGCTTTTTCTAGGGCCGCTCCCGAGGTATATGGAGGTTCCCAGGCCAGGGGTCCAATCAGAGTTGTAGCCTCCAGCCTATGCCAGAGCCACAGCAACATAGGATCTAAGCCACGTCTGCGACCTACACCACAGCTCGTGGCAATGCCAGATCCCCAACCCACTGAGCGAGGCCAGGGATTGAACCCGCAACCTCATGGTTCCTAGTCGGATTCATTAACCACTGAGCCACAACGGAACTCCATGTGTATATATTTTAAAATTGGAGGTTTTTGTCAATTAAAAGGAAAAACTTTTCCCAGTTATAAGGCAATACCATAAAACTACCGCTGTAGACTGTAGAGTTAACTTTGGAGCAGATTAGGAGTGTCTGCTGTGGTGCATTGAAAACAAATCCGACTAGGAACCATGAGGTTGTAGGTTCAATCCCTGGCCTCACTCAGTGGCTTAAGGATCCGGCGTTGCCGTGAGCTGTGGTGTAGTTCGCAGAAGTGACTCGGATCCGGTGTTGCTATGGCTGTGGTGTAGGCCGGCAGCAACAGCTCTGATTAGACCCCAGCCTGGGAACCTCCATATGCCATGGGTGTGGCGATAAAAAAAAGACAAAAAACAAACACACGAAAAAAACTTTGGAGCAGGTTAAATTAAATTAACTCAAGTCTTGCTTTTGGTAGTATTTTCAGCGGGAGTCATTTTTTTTTTAACTTTTCGTTTTTTTTTGTTTTGTTTTGTTTTTGTTTTTGTTGTTAGAGCCACTTTTGTGGCTTATGGAATTTCCCAGGCTAGGGGTCCAATTGGAGCTACAGCTGCCTGCATACAGGCACAGCAATGCCAAATCCGAGCTGAGTCTGCAACCTACACCCCAGCTAACGGCAACACTGGATCCTCAGCCAGGGATCAAACCCACATCCTCCTGGATACTAGTTGGATTCGTTTACACTGCACCAGAACAGTAACTCCTTGAGATAATTTTTGACTTACAGAACAGTTGCGAAACTAGTACAGAGAATTTCCTTATGTGCTTCACGGAGCTTCCCCTAATGCTGGCAGCTTACATAACCACAGTACTTTTATCAAAATCAGGAAATTCACATTGATTCAGTGCTATTTATTAACCATTCTACAGATCTTATTTGAATTTCATCAGCTGCCTCGTTGAGGCTTCTTTTCTGGTGCCCCATCAAATCCGGGTCCAGCATTGTAATTAAGTTGTCACGTCCCCTTAGTCTCCTCCAATCTGTGACAGTTTATCAGTCTCTCTCAGTGTTTTTCATGACTTTAGTGCTTATGAAGGTAACTGGCCAATTACTGTAGAATACCCCTCAATTTGGGCTTGTCTGATGTTTTCCCTGATTAGATTTGAGGCTATGCATATTTGGAAAAATACCACCTAAGTCATGTTGTGCCCTTCGCAGTTCGTCATTATCAGGGGCTACATGATGTTGATGTCTCGTTACCGGTGCTGTTCACTGGGGCCACTTGGTTAGGGTGAAGTCTGCCGTGTTTCTCCGTTGTAATTACCAAGTGTCTCATTGGAAGGGCGTGCTAGGAGACCATGCACATACCTTCTTTTACATCACACGTTTACACACTAATTTTAGCATCCATGAATGATTTTTGTATGCAATGATTATTACTGTGCAGTTGCTTAAAGGTGGTTTTTCTGTTTCCACTGTTCCTTCCACTTTTTTTTTGTCTTTTTACCTTTTCTAGGCCCGCTTCTACAGCATATGGAGGTTCCCAGGCTAGGGGTCTAATCGGAGCTGTAGCCGCTGGCCTATGCCAGAGCCACAGCAACGCAGGATCCGAGCCACGTCTGCGACCTACACCACATCTCGTGGCAACGCTGGATCCTTAACCCACTGAGCAAGACCAGGGATTGAACCTTTGCCCTCATGGATACTAGTCGGATTTGTAACCCACTGTGTTACTTCCCTGTGTATTTATTCAGTTGTTTATTCATATCAGTATTGAGCCATAGAAATTATTCTGTAGCTTATTATTCATTACTGTTCTTATTTATTTTGTTGCTCAGATTGTCCTAGATTCGGACTTTGGAAGCTCCTTCAGCTACTTGCATCCTTTCAACATTGTTTCTTGAGCATTTTATTTTTTTATTTTTGGCCATGCCCATGGCATGTGTAAATTCCTGGGCCAGGGATTGAACCTGTGCCACAGCAGTGACTTGAACTACAGTAGTGACGATGCTGGATCCTTAATCTGCTGCGCCACAAGGCAACTCCAGCACTTTCTTAGTTTTGGCACCACAAGGTGTTCTAGGCTCATTTTGTAATTTCCCTACCTCGGGTCTGCAATCAACCATTTCTCCAAGGAGCTCTGATTCCTTTTCCTGGAGGATGGCTTTTAGAACCAAGATCATGTTTCTAGGCACCCTCATGTTACTGCTTCTAGAACCTCTTAACAGAGCTAGGAAATACACGTATCTCAACATGCACATATAAACCTATATTCTATATCAGTCTGTGTATATATATTAAAAACTATGAAAACATAGCGACACTTTCAGTCCATCACAGATTTGTTTTAGCCTTCTCTCTTTGCTTCTTTGAAATTGCTTTCTTCTGCCAGTGAGAAACTTGGCTCTCATTATCCATAATATATTGTTTTCTTTGCTCAATCATAGTATATACAGAAAGTAGTTTCAGAATTGCTAACCCATACCCCTATAAAAAGCAAATTTTCTAAGTAGGGAATATTTGGGTATGTTCTTTTCGTTATTAGGCTGTAGCATACACGGAAAATGCTGTTTTCCAACTTAGATTAGTTCTTTTATCCTCATTCCTATCAGTGTGATTTTATTACTCATTTGTGATGCAGTTGCTTCATTTGTTATGTTTACCCTCCATTTGGGGTCCCATCCCACACTTTGGTTGATTTTAATTTTTTGTTTTGGGGGTACATGAAACATTACCATGATCATAAACTAGACAAAAAGAGTCAGAAATGTTTCCCCCTCATCCCTACTAACTTGTTCCCATTTCCTCATTATTTCTACGCTGTTCCTTCCTACCACCTCTAGGTAATTAGCCTCTTATTGGTTCCTGGTTTATTCTTGTATTTTTTTGTAGAAAGGAACAGATACGTGTGTTTTTTTCTTATATTCTCCTTTTTTCATGAAGGATAACATACTATGAAGTGGAATTTTAATGTATTTGAATAATCCTTGATAGAATTTTTTCTTTTTTGGTCTTTTTGCCATTTTCTAGGGCCGCTCCCGCAGCATATGGAGGTTCCCAGGCTAGGGGTCTAATCGGAGCCAAATCTGCCGGCCTACACCAGAGCCACAGCAACGCAGGATCCAAACCACATCTGCGACCTACACCACAGCTCACGGCAATGCCGGATCCTTAACCCACTGAGCAAGGCCAGGGATCGAACCCACAACCTCATGGTTCCTAGTCGGATTCGTTAACCACTGCTCCACAACGGGAACTCCAATCCTTCATAGAATTTTATTTTTTTCTGTTCCTAATATATTAAGAAAGGGCAGTGACTAATTTTTTGTCTCTCATCTTGTTAGATTGTACTTTCCTGGAAAATTTTAGAGTAAATGGGTTTTTACTTTTTCTCCCAAAAGCCCTTTTAGGTTTTCTGGAACACGTCAGTTTTATAAAAATGTATCGTATTGTTACATATCAAGGTTAAGGTGTCCTGCTCTCCCTCTTTGAAACCAGTTCGCTGTGTATGGGAGGAGGACGAAACGTTGACTTAAAAGTGGTCCCTGTCAGAAGCTAAGATCACCTTGTTCTTTTTGAAATTTTCTGTCTTTACCGGTTTGCCGTTTTTGTGGCATCATCTGTACGCTTTGATTCAAAATAGGTAGAAATCTTAGAACTAAAGCCACTCTACAGCACAAGAGGACTACAGACAGTGATCTTCCACTGTACTGTGTCATTATGGATACACATGAGCGACCAAGTTTCTGTCGCTTCTGCCATTTCTGTCACAAGTGAGTAGGCGGGGAGGGGCACACAGGCTTCGGAAGTGACAGACGTGGGTTTTGAATATTGGAATCACTACTTGATATTTTTATGACTTTAGACAAATTACTTAATAACCTTGGACATCTGGTTTTTTCATCTGTAAAATAGCAATAATAATCTTTTACCCTGCAGAATATTGTGGTAGTTAAGTGCAGAAAGGTGCCTCGTCCATGGTAGACACTTCATTTCTTTTTTCTACCTTCTATGTTATGTTTATATTGTTTGTTTTGCTTCCTATAAGTAGGTTTAAGGAGATAAATCCTTGAGTTATTTTTCTCTTATATTCTACATCCTGTCTATCAGCAAATCCTTTCAGTTCTACCAGGGTTGACCCAGAACCCATGACCAGTTTGTCTTTAATAATAACAGTCTTCAAAATAATTTTATATCTTCTTAATAGCTGTTTTACCTAAACCATATTTCTCCAGGATTTTTTTAAATTTATTTTTTATTGTTATTTCCCCCAACACACTTTTTTTTCCCCACTGTACAGCATGGGGACCCAGTTACACATACATGTATACATAATTTTTTCTCCCATTGTCGTGCTGCATTCTAAGTATCTCGACATAGTTCTCAGTGCTACACAGCAGGATCTCATTGTTATCCATTCCAAGAGCAATAGTTTGCCTCCATTAACCTCAAGCTCCCAATCCCTCCCACTCTCTCCCCCTTCCCCCAAGCAACCACAAGTCTATTCTCCAAGTCCATGATTTTCTTTTCTGTGGAAAGGTTCATTTGTGCTGTATATTAGATACCAGATACAAGTGATATCATATGGTATTTGTCTTTCTCTTTCTGACTTATTTCACTAAGGATGAGAGTCTCTAGTTCCATCCATGTTGCTGCAAATGGCATTATTTTGTTCTTTTTTATGGCTGAGTAGCATTCCATTGTGTATATATACCACATCTTAATCTAGTCATCTGTTAATGGACATTTGGGTTTTTTCCATGTCTTGGCTATTGTGAATAGAGCTGCAATGAACATGTGGGTGCATGTGTCTTTTTCAAGGAAAGTTTTGTTCAAATATATGCCCAGGAGTGGGATTGCTGGATCATATGGTAGTTCTATGTATAGATTTCTTTTTTTTTTTAATAATTTTTTTTATTTTCCCACTGTACAGCAAGAGGGTCAGGTTATCCTTACATGTATACATTACATTTTTTCCCCCAGCCTTTCTTCTGTTGCAACATGAGTATCTAGACAAAGTTCTCAATGCTATTCAGCAGGATTTTTTTTTTAATAATTTTTTTAATTTTTATGTATAGATTTCTAAGGTACCTCCATACTGTTCTCCATAGTGGCTGTACCAGCTTACATTCTCACCAACAGTGCAGGAGGGTTCCCTTTTCTCCACACCCCCTCCAGCACTTGTTATTTGTGGACTTATTAATGATGGCCATTTTGACTGGTATGAGGTGGTATCATGGTAGTTTTGATTTGCATTTCTCTAATAATCAGGGATGTTGAGCATTTTTTCATGTGCTTGTTGGTCAAATGTATATCTTCCTTGGAGAAATGTGTATTCAGGTCTTTTGCCCATTTTTCTATTGGGTTGTTGGCTTTTTTGCTGTTGAGTTGTGTAAGTTGCTTGTATATTCTAGAGATTAAGCCCTTGTCAGTTGCATCATTTGAAACTATTTTCTCCCATTCTGTAAGTTGTCTTTTTTTTTTTTTATGGTTTTCTTTGCTGTGCAAAAGCTTGTCAGTTTGATTAGGTCCCATTGGTTTATTTTTGCTTTTATTTCTATTGCTTTGGGAGACTGACCTGAGAAAATATTCATAAGGTTGATGTCAGAGGATGTTTTGCCTATGTTCTCTTCCAGGAGTTTGATGGTGTCTTATCTTACATTTAAGTCTTTAAGCCATTTTGAGTTTATTTTTGTGCATGGTGTGAGGGTGTGTTCTAGTTTCACTGATTTGCATGCAGCTGTCCAGGTTTCCCAGCAATTCTTGCTGAATAGACTTTTTCCCATTTTATGTTCTGGCCTCCTTTGTCAAAGATTAATTGACCACAGGTGTCAGGTCCCCAGGATTTTTGTTGATTTGTGTTTTGAAGAACAAAGTTATGGACAGAATCAAAAGGCTTTTATTGGAGTTCCCGTCATGGCGCAGTGGTTAACGAATCCGACCAGGATTCGGGTTCGGTCCCTGCCCTTGCTCAGTGGGTTGACGATCCGGCATTGCCGTGAGCTGTGGTGTAGGTTGCAGACGCGGCTCGGATCCCGCGTTGCTGTGGCTCTGGCTTAGGCCGGTGGCTACAGCTCCGATTCAACCCCTAGCCTGGGAACCTCCATATGCCGCGGGAGCGGCCCAAGAAATGGCAAAAAGACAAAAAAAAAAAAAGGCTTTTATTGAATTGTGATCTTTTGCTTCCTTTTAATAATTTGTTTCTGTGTGGAAGAAAGAATTTACATTAGTTTGACAGAATTTATTCTTTCTCAAAGTTATTGTGATTTTTACTCCGTCAGGCTCCTGATGCTTGCAAATCAATTTTTAGATTCTGTTCCACTGTGCTTTTTGATGTCAATTAAGATGACTGTCTTCTAATTTATATTCAGTGTTGTTCTTTTTCCATTGAAAAAGTCACTGTGTTCTAAGGGACTCTTTTTTTTTTTTGTCTTTTTGCCATTTTTTTGGGCCACTCCCATGGCATATGGAGGTTCCCAGACTAGGGGTCTAGTCGGACCTGTAGCCGCCGGCCTTCGCCAGAGCCACAGCAATGCAGGATCCGAGCCGCATCTGCGACCTACACCACAGCTCACGGCAACGCCGGATCCTTAACCCACTGAGCAAGGGCAGGGATCGAACCCGCAACCTCATGGTTCCTAGTCAGATTCGTTAACCACTGTGCCACGACAGGAACTCCCTAAGGGACTCTTAATTGACATTATCATGATGACTGGTACTTTAGTCACCATACTTTAGTTCAATTGCCAGCAGTAGCCACTACTTTGTTACTTTTAAGCTTTGCTTTCTTAGGAAATCCAATCTGACTGACAGAGGCTCTGAATAGCCACCAGCTCCTCTTCTCCCAACTCCCCATCTCTGTCTCTGATTTGTTAACTTACGAACTTAGAGCAGGCACATCAAAGTGCTAGCTCTGTGCTACTCCCCTGCCTCTTGCCTCGTGGTGCTTTTCCACCACATTTAAAAGCAAACAATCAGCAGTATTTTCTTTTCTTTCTTTTTTCTTTTTTTGGTCTTTTTCCCTTTTCTAGGGCCACTCCCTCTGCATATTCCCAGGCTAGGGGTCTGATTGGAGCTATTGCTGCCGGCCTACTCCACAGCCACAGCAACGCGGGATCCTTAACCCACTGAGCAAAGCCAGGGATCGAACCTGCTACCTCATGGTTCCTAGTCGGATTCGTTAACCACTGAGCTGCGATGGGAACTCCTCAGCAGTATTTTCAAATGTGAAAATTTCAACAGAGTGATCTGCAGGGATTTGAGTTGGAGTACCTTCCCTCTCACCTCCTTTTCCTCTCCAAACCCCAATGAAATGAGAGCTGAGAGGAGGGGTGGAAAATGATTTGAAAAAAGAGGAAGAAATCCCTGTTAGTGGTGGAAAATAGGAAGAATACAAGAAGTGGGTCAGAGACCATGAAGAATTTCTGGAATATGTAAAGTAGAGAAAATTGGACTGATGGAAACTAGACTCAGGAGTCCCAGCCCATGACAGGTGTGGAGAAGACCTCTGCGGAGGTACACGCTGTTCTTCCCCACACACACTCGGGCAGAACTCCAAGCTCTGTCAGCTGGTGCAGGGGAGCAGAGCAGGCTATGGGGCAATCATCAGGGTTGTTATAAAACAGTATGGAACAGCTGGGCCAGTAAACCTCTAGTGTCCTTGTTCTCAACTTTGGCTGAATGTATAATTACCTGGGGAGCTTTTAAAATCTTGATGCCCAGGTCTCAGCCCGGACCAGTTAAGTACGAATCTCAGAGGATGGAACTCCAGGCACAAGTATGTTTTTTAAACCTCCCCAGGTGACTCTAGTTTGCAGCCAAGGATTGAGAATTACTACTCGAAGGCGTGACTGTGGCTTTTGCTCCCAGGCTAAAGCCAGTAAGGCCAAGATTTCTAAAATAAAATAGGGATCTGCCTCAGAAGCCTCCACGTGTTAGGACTTGGACTACAGAATGAGAACATAATGTATCTTTGAACTTTGAAAACAGATTAAAAGGGGGAAAAGTGAAAGCAGCTCACACAACAGTAGATATGCTAAAGTGTTTTGCTCCTGGAGTGAAACTTTTTCCTACATCACCAGTGGAAAAAGGTGTCCCCAGCTTTCCTGTGCACACATGCTCAGCTCGCGATAACTGCTCAATATATGTTTTTGTGGAATCTTTACCCCGAGATCTCCACAGTCATCCCATCCTTTTGGGGAAAAGCCAACCATGGAAAAACTGCTTAGAAAAACTGTCAGGTAACTCAAATCATCTGATCTTTCTGAGTCTGTCATTTACAATATGATCAAAACAATATAGAATCATCAGCAAATACCATGAAACAGAAGCACTGAGGTGGTCTAAGAAAAAATAGAGGAGAACTTTGAAACTAATTGCTGTCTTCAGATATTTACTAGGATGTTAAACTCATAAATCAAAAAACCAGGAGTTCTCTGGTGGCTCAGCAGGTTAAGGGTCCAGCATTGTCACTGCTGTGGTGCGGGTTTGATCCCTGGCCCGGGAATTTCTACATGCTATGGGCACCGCCAAAAAACAAACAAACCAGCTTCTCTGAAAAAGGAAAGAGAAGAGGATAAGAAAGTCTCTAGAAATCAAGAATATGATTATCAAAATTGGGACTCAGAAGAAGGGCTGAAAAGCAAAATGGACAGTGACAATCCCAGAATCCTGAATTAGTGATGTGAAAGATAGTCAAGAATATCTCATAACATAGAGCAACAAAAATCAGAGAGATGAAAAGTGAAAGAAAAATTGGAGGAATTCCCCCTCGTGGCGCAGTGGTTAGTGAACCTGACTAGTATCCATGAGGACGCAGGTTCGATCCCTGGCCTCGCTTCAGTGGGTTAAGGATCCATTGTTGCTATGAGCTGTGGTGTAGGTAGCAAACACAGCTCGGATCCTGAGTTGCTGTGGTGTAGGCCAGCAGATGTACCTCCGATTAGACCCCTAGCCTGGGAACCTCCTTATGCCGTGGATACAGCCCTGAAAAGACAAAAAAGAAAGAAAAATTAGAAAACTGGGATAATAAATCAAGGATAGGCAGTATGTATCTAACCAAATGTGTAATAGAAGAAAATTTGCTGAAATAGTAGAAGAATCTTAACATTGAAAGGGCCGGGAGTTCCCGTTGTGGTGCAGTGGTTAACGAATCCGACTAGGAACCATGAGGTTGCGGGTTCGGTCCCTGCCCTTGCTCAGTGGGTTGACAATCCGGCGTTGCCGTGAGCTGTGGTGTAGGTCGCAGACACGGCTCAGATCCCGTGTTGCTGTGGCTCTGGCGTAGGCCGGCAGCTACAGCTCCCATTAGACCCCTAGACTGGGAACTTCCATATGCCGTGGGAGTGGCCCAAGAAATGGCAAAAAAAACAAAAAAAGATTGAAAGGGCCAGTTGATAGTGGCGTACAGGAGTAAGGAGTGCTTTTTCACTTCGATACATCCTGGTGAAATTTCCCTTCCTTCCTTCCCTCCTTCTTTCCCTCCTTCCTTCCTTCTTTCCTCCCTCCCTCCTTCCCTTCCTTCCAATTGAAATATAATTGACTTAAAATATTATAGTAGTTTCAGGTATACAACCTGGTAATTCAGTCTTTTTATACGTTATGAAGTAAGTATTGTTACCATCTGGCAGCATACAAAGTTGTTACAGCATTACTGACTATATTCCTCATGCTGTACGTTCCATCCCTTGACTTATTTTTTTTAATTCAGTGATTTTTTTTTTTATGTTTATAGTTGTACAAGCATCATCACAGCCTAATTTTGGAACATTTCCATCCCAAACCCCTAGTTTACCCCTCCCTCCCCCCAACCTGTCCCCTTTGGTAACCATAGTTTTTCAAAGTCTGTAAGTCCGTTTCTGTTCTGCAGATAAGTTCTGTTGTATCCTTTTTTTAGATTCCACATATTATATGATGTTTGTCCTTCACTGGCTAACTTCATTTAGTGTAATTTCTAGGTCCATCATGTTGCTGCAAATGCCATTATTTAATTCTTTTTTTGTGGCTGAGTAATATTCCATTGTGTGTATATATAAGTATTACATGACTTAATTATTTTCTAGCAAACTTGGTACCTTTTATCTCCCTAATCTATTTCACTCATTCCCCCTGTCCCTGTCCCCTCTGGCAATCCTCTGTTTATTTCTGTATCTGTAACTTTCCTTCTGTTTTGTTATATCTGTTCATTTGTTTTGTTTTTTAGATTTCACATGTGAAATCATACAGTATTTGTCTTTCTCTGTCTGACTTATTTCACTTAGCTTAATACCCTCTAAGTCAATCCATGTTGTCACAAATAGCAAGATTTCAATCTTCTTATGATTGAGTAATATTCCATTGTATTTCTGGTGAAATTTCTTAATTCCATAACTTAAAATTTCGAACTCTTCCAAGGAGAAGCAAACTATACACAAAGAAATGAGAATCAGAATGACCTCAGACTTATTTGTGACAGTAAACACTAAAGACATGCATTGAGTATTGTCTATGAGTGTTTTTTTTTTTGTCTTTTTGCCATTTCTTGGGCCACTCCCGCAGCATATGGAGGTTCCCAGGCTAGGGGTCTAATCGGACCTGTAGCCCCCGGCCTACGCCAGAGCCACAGCAACGCAGGATCCGAGCCGCGTCTGCGACCTACACCACAGCTCACAGCAACGCCATATCCTTAACCCACTGAGCAAGGGCAGGGATCGAACCTGCAACCTCATGGTTCCTAGTAAGATTCGCTAACCACTGCGCCACGACGGGAACTCCAGTCTATGAGTGTTTTGAACCTGGAATTCTGTACTCAGCCAAATTATCATTTAAGTATCAGAAAAAAAAAAGTAACTGTTTAGAATATGCAGACTTGTGCCCTTTTTGAAAAAAAAAAAAAAGGCAAAACTATAGGATGTACTAAAACATCCCAAAAGATAAAGCCAAGAAGTGAAGACTTGAGGCATAAGAAACATTACTGAGCATAAAATTAATTTCCAGGAGTTCCTGTCGTGGCACATCGGAAACGAATCTGACTAGGAACATGAGGTTGCGGGTTCGATCCCTGCCCTTGCTCAGTGGGTTAAGGATATGGCGTTGCTGTGAGCTGTGGTGTAGGTCGCAGGCGTGGCTCGGATCCGGCATTGCTGTGGCTCTGGCGTAGGCTGGCAGCTACCGCTCCAATTCAACCCATATCCCAGGAACCTCCACATTTTGGGGGTGCAGCCCTTAAATGACGAAAGACAAAAAAATAAAGTAAAATTAATTTCCATAATGTGACAGTGAAGTTGGACCCCTGAAATGGTAGAACTATAGTGTTAAAAATACTAGTTTGAAGGAAAAAAATAATACTAGTTTAACTAGTATGGAACTAGGTCCCAAGTCATTTTAACAAAATGTGGTGGAGACAGAATATGAGGAGGGGAAGCAAATTTTCTGAAAGGATTTTCTTATTCAAGGGGGGATAATGCTGCTTAGTTAACATTGATAAATATGAATATGTATAAATATATATATTTATCATTTGTTACTAAAAATTCAGCCAGTGGACCATTTATTTTAGAATAGTATTAAAAAACGAAAGTTCCGTATCAGTGAAGAATTTAAAGAGCTCTTGGAATTTATTAAAAAGAGGAGTACTGATGTATTCAAAAAGGAAAATTCCTATAAATGAATGAAAATTACTACCATTTTCCTTAATGCCCTATTTTCAGATTAATCATTAAATAAATATTTACTTTCTGGCCCTGAACCATGTGTTGGGCACTGTGAGGTACAAAAGAAACAGAAGATGTTGCTTCTGCTCGCTTTGAGTTTTATTCATACTTTGACGGCTCTCTCTGTGGAGCCATGAAGTGGTTTCTCATACCAAGTTCTAAAACATGCTTAATGTGGTATAATTTACCACTAATTGCAGGAAAATAATTGTAGCTAACATTCACTGAGTTCATCTCTGTAGCCACACGTAACACAGTGCTTTCACATAGTAGCCACCCTGACACAGAAATGAATGCCTGCCAGGTGCTGGGCTAAAAGCTTTAATTAATTCAGTACCTAATTCAATCCTCTCAATAGTTATGAGTTAGGCTAAAGTTAGTTACTCCCCCTATTCTGTATATGAAGAAACTGAGCTTCAGGTAATTTAAAAGACCTTGCCCAAAGCCACAATTGTTTAGTGACAGAAGGGACTGGAATCCAGGTCTGACTGCAGTGCTATCCTGCTGCAGAGTGTGAGGGTTTGTGTTGGTGTAGTCTATTGTCCTGTGTATGCTTCCTGTCTAGACTAAGATACACAATCGTTTGCATCAGGGCCACTCTGCTCAAGTAGCCAAGTTCCACGCCTGCTCTCAGTCAGCAACCATCCCTCGGCACCGTAAGCAGCCCCACCGTGGCATCTGTTCATCAGAGTACAAAATGCAGAGGCGGACAGTCGGGGGGAGGGAGTGGGGGGGGATTGACCTCTGTGGCTGAGGGGAACAGTTTCTCTTCTAATCAGTGATTAATATGCCTCTTCTGACTTTAGAAATCCACCTCTGCCTCTTCATTTGCCTTTTCTAGGGGTCACTAGGATCCCACTCACTGTCTCTTGGATGCTCCGTTCTGTTAGATAGCAGATGCAGGCAGAGAGACTCTCCCTTGGCGTATGAATCAGGCAGCAGAGAAAACTGTTGCCGAGTAGGAGTAACCTGTCACAACCTGGTTTTCTCTGCTAAATGGCCAGTCTTGTCCAGTAGTAATGCCATTACAACATTCCCATTCAGATCCCCATGACCCAGTAATTGTTTTGGAAATGAGTGCAAAGCTATCAGACTACTATAATTAGAAAAGAGAAAAACAGACACTTACCAGAGTAACGTCTTTAGGCTGGAGCATTTACAGCAATTTTTTTTTCTCAGTTTTGCTTCCTAAAATACACATTATACAGTTTTTTGGTTCCTGCATTCCAGTTTTTTTTTTTTTTTTCCTTACTGCAGTGCACTCCCCCCCCCCCATCTTAATCGGAGTACAAATTGCTGTCAGCACATCGAGTTCATGTGCCAGCCACATTCAGAACAGGGTGTTCTGTGCTCTTCAAAACAAAATTGCTCTAGGGCAGTAAGAGAACAATAAGTCAGAGCTCCAGTTTAAGTGATGTTTTGCAGCAGCCCGGGTTCACTTGATGTGGTTACTCTCGGATTGCGCAGCAAAACTCGGGTAATTTGGTTTGGTTTGACTCGGTGGGGTTTGGAGGACCTCCTCCCTTTAAGTTACGTAGACTTTAAGTCGAGAAAATGTCCCTTTTTAACTTGTATGTTTCTTTCTGTCCCCAAAAAGCCTTAAGTAGAAGCATCCTGTATGTACTTTTATTCTCTTCGGGCACGTCATAGATCAGTTACTTCCCGTAAATCATGCTGGTTGGAATTAGCAACAGACCTCCTGAGCCCTAGAGGCCGAGCTCCCAGTGAGTCATGATGGTTATTGTTAAATATTTATTAAGTGAGTATTTGTACTAAGAGATACAAGGTCAAAAGCAACCACAGGTCTTCCACAGCCAGAGCTGCCACAGTTTTCTTTTGGTGGCAACTGTTGAGACAGTTTTTTTAAAAAAGCTAGGTCTACATGAGCTGGGCGTGTCTGCGTCTGTCACCATGATGGGGGCCTGTTGTCGCAGTGGCAGTATCAGGCATTTCTGCAGCCCCAAGGTGGGGTGTGAGTTCTTGTCAGCAGTCTTGTAGAACTTGTCACACCAGTGTTCCAAGTTTAGAAATCCGTTAAAAGAGCCACAGCCCCTGCTGCTTGTAGGGAGATGTAAAGAATCGATGGACTGTCCACGCCCTAAGCTGTGATACCTCCTCTTGCTCCGATAATGTCAGTATTGACAGGGGGCGGTTTACATGTATAGACGGCTGTGCACCTATGTGCACATACATCTCATTACATCAATTTAAGATTTTATGGTACTGTAGGTGGTGCTTGTCCAGGTCCAGCTTAAAAGAGTTAGATTTAATAGAAAAAAATTAAAAGATTTGTTCCTATGTAAGGTAGTAAGTATAGCCTTATTGCACGTATTTACCTTCTAGGTGGCCACAAACATTGGTTCTGTCATTTATTGTCTCTTAGACCAGCTACAGTGAACCTTTTTGCTTTGTTAATTATGACTCCATTATAATTTGGGAACTTTTTTTTTTTTTTTGCTCATGTGCTAGCCTCACTTATCTTTCCCAACATGTTTATTAGTAGCCAACCTGTTCTTTCTCTATATATGAAGGGTTATCACATGTAAAGAGAACTTCTGAAATTATTTATGTAATCTTAATATCAAGTACATGCATCAAGCTGAAAGCCAGCCTAGGAAACTGACACACAAGCAGGAATCCTTTGCAGAGTCTCTGGATTTCCTGTTTTGAAAACACACTCAAACTTGATCAACCAAAAACCACAACGAATGTACTGATAGTTTCCTCCCCCACTAAATGTACTCTCCTTCAGGGAGGAAAATGCTTCTAACAATAAACCTCACATAAAAAGATCTGTCAGCTAAGTTGTGAGCTACTAGGATAATAAATCTCAATACTTGCAATATTTTACAATGTGTGGGCTGAAATTCACTTTGCTCAGCAAATCTTTTTTCATGAAAAGTGTCATCATATTAATCTAAATTCCCTGGGCAGATTTTAAAATATATGAGAACACAAACTTTTCATAACTCACAAAATTCTTCAGAAACATGAGCATTTACTCTAGTAAAAATATCTTAAGCCTTGGATTCCCTCAGAACCTCTCTAGCATGTATTTGAAAATAATAAAGTTGAATTTTTTTTTTTTTGGTCTTTTTAGGGCTGTACCCGTGCCATATGGAGGTTCCTAGGCCAGGGGTCTAATCGGAGCCTGTAGCCGTCAGCCTATGCCACAGCCACAGCAATGCCAGATCTGAGCCGCGTCTGCAAGCTACACCACAGCTCACAGCAATGCCAGATCCTTAACCCACTGAGCGAGGCCAGGGATTGAACCCTCAACCTCATGGTTCCTAGTCGGATTCATTTCCACTGTGCCACGACGGGAACTCCAGAAAATAATAAAGTTGAATTTATTTTGAAACTAATTTCCAATCAAAGGAACTCTCATTGTGCTGTGAGCTCCGATGTGTTTTATCTAGAACATTCCCAAAGTGAATGAAATAGGGTCATCTGCATTCGTGAGCATGGTCCCTGAACAAAATTCCTGTGTGCTGGCTCCACCCTGACAGTCAGCCTAGTCCTTGGCCTGCTCAGAGTGTTTGACTCGAGAGTCAGGCCTGCTCCAGTTTGGCCCAAGCATCTTAGACTCCATCCTGGGTCTGCAGTGAGAACAATGGGATGCTATCAATTGTGGTGATTTAGAAAAGGGTAGAGAACCTCAAAGCATAAACGCCCATGGGACATTTTGGCCCCTGGTGTCTGTGCCACTGCTGTTTACTCTTCAGGGTTTCTCTCCTTTCCCAGGCTTGGGCTAGAGGTAACGCGATCAAATGATTAACTGCAGGAATCAGCTTTGAAGCTGGTTTCTGGCCTATGTCAAGAGTTGTGTCACTGGGTCATAGAGAATCGTCGAATCTTAGACCTTCAAAGGACGTTTGAGATCAAGTATTTCAAAAGTAGAGTAAGTTGGAATTGAATTTGTATTTGGAAAATAATTGTCTCATGGAACAAGTAGGTTTGTTTTTGGGTTTTTTTTTGCCTCTAAAACAAGTTATTGATCTAAAGTAGACCAACCAGTCCTAGAAAAGAAGCATTTTAGGAATTTGTTACATTTGAATCAAAGCCATTATATTAGAGAAGTGGAAATAAAGAATTTTCCTATGAAAGATAAATTATTATATTGCTTGTTGACTGTTCTCTTGTCATACAAGCCACCCATGTTTCTGTCTGAGTCAAAGGCCTAAATGGAAAGGAATGAATATCCTTAACATTAAAGGTAGTTTGAAAGTTTCAGAGAGTGGTTTATGCCACAAGAAAAGGGCATAATATGTGTCTTTCCTATTTGGTCTTAACGTAAAAGCCCCTCATGTAATACGAAACCAGCCTGGGAATGAGCCGAGTGGGTGTGAGTGGAGTGGGAAGTAGGCCCTGAGAAACTGACTTCTTCGCTTAACGTCTCAGAGTTGATGGGTGAGTTACAGCAGACTCTTTGACTCCTTCACATTTTACATGTATTACCCCACTGAGTGATCACAGTGTGTTAGTTATTGATGATGTTGCCTTTGGGTTTTCTGTTTTTATTCAAACATATTTGTGAATGAAATTTTAAAAAAAAAGCTTCTGTATTCAGTTAACCCTTGAATATCACTGGGGATATAGCCATTTGGTTTTTTTCTTTCCTTTTTTTTTTTGGCGGGGGGGTGCTGCCTTGCAGCATATGGCATTCCTAGGCCAGGGATCAGATCTGAGCCAAAGTTATGACCTATGCCACAGCTGTGGCAATGCCAGATCTTTAACCCACTGTGCTGGGCCAGGGATCAATCCAGCATCTTGGTGCTGCAGCGATGCTGCTGACCTCGTTGTGCCACAGCAGGAACTCCATTGTTCGGGTGTTTTTCAACCAAAGCATCTGAATCCAAGATGCCATTATAAATGTTTAATACATGATACTACCTGTTGCATCATCTAGCATTTCTTTTCTTTATTTTTACGGCTGCACCTGAGGCATATGGAAGTTCCCAGGCTAGGAGTCAAATCGGACCCACAACTGCAGGCCTGTGCCTCAGCTTGTGGCAATGCTGCATCTTTAACCCCCTGAGCGAGGCCAGGGGTCGAACCCGCATCCTCACGTGCACTATGTCAGATTCCTAACCCGCTGAGCCACATCAGGAACATAATCTAGTATTTCTTGTTTTTGAGTTATAGTGGAGGAAACCTCTGTGCTATAGTAGATTTAAGTTAAACCTGTGTTTCCACTTTCTTGTCCTCTAAGCTGTCTTGATTGATAGTTATCAGTAATTATAAATTTAAACTTAAAACAGAAAAAGATATGATTGCTCCTAAATTTCCAGTCTAGGTGGACTAAGTTTTGACAGGACATTCCACGCACATCTCTAGATAAAATTAGGCAGGAGAAATAGTCACTCACCACCTCCCTGAATTAGCCAGCCCTGCGGAGCTGCTCTGTTGACTGTCCCATCTCCTCTCTCTTAGTCCACCTGGAAGGCCGCTGTGGTGGAAGGGTATTTGATTGCAGAGATGTGGGGTTCATCGTTGGAGAAGGAGAAGACCATGACATTCCAATTGGAATTGATAAAGCCCTGGAGAAGATGCAGCGTGAGGAACAGTGTATTTTATACCTTGGACCACGGTAAGCAGCATACCGGTTCCGTGCCTGGTGAAGTCATCCGAAGAACTGGGATACACTTGCTTTCTCAGTTGGCATTCTGCTGTTTTCAGCAAAGTTAATGCCAGCAGTGGAAATAATTAATTAAATCAGGCTACAGTTAGTCATGGAGTGAATTAATGGACCTGATAATATTGCAGACGTTTGTAAGCCCGTTCACTTGATTGATGTGTTCATGACAGGACCGACAGATTGTGCTTTTGTTTGCTGGTCATAGCGCCAGGACAGGATGCTATTGGCCCTTCTCGTGTGACTTCCTTGCCCCTCTCCCCTTTTCCCTAAGTTAGGCAGGAGGCAGTGAAACGTGGGGGCTGCAAGCAGAGGACACATTTGGATGATTTATTGCCAGTTGAATCTGTGCCACCTGTTCTTATACAGAGTCCCTGAAAAAAGAGTGTTCTTCCTGGATCTAAAGGCAGCGGAGATGACTCATTTTTGCCTAAATTTTTCCCATCATAAGGATATCCATTAGCACTTCCAAGCTTAGAACTATCAGACACTAACAGTCTCTCTTGTGAAAACATGTTTGGTATTATTTTTAGATCTAAAATTATACCATGAATCCAACCCTTCTATCTTGAGAAATGGACCCTTGAGAGAAACCAGGGTGTTTTGATTCTGTTTTCGTGAAAGTGCATCTGCTTATCTTGTGCCTCCTCCCCCTCTGGCTCCTCGGGTTTCAGTCAGTAGGATTTTGAGTTACTGAGAATCTCAATGGCTTGCACTTACCAATAGATGAGGTTGTGCCTTTTGTACAATCTCTTGCCTTTGTGTCACCCCAGGAGTAACCCAGTAGCATTATTTACCTTTGCCCTAACGCCCGAGCCATAGTCCTCTTTCTCAAGTGATGTTTTACTGTTTTTTTGGTTGCAGTGTGCAGTGGCTTGATGTGGGGCCTCAGTTCCCAGACCAGGGATCAAACCCAGGCCTAAGTGGTAAAAGTGCTGAGTTCTAATCTGTAGACAGCCAGGGAACTCCCTCAAGTGATGTTTAAGTCATGCCACAGCCTGTGTGAAAATTTTCAGAAAATGCTCTGCACCTCGAACCCAATAGAGCCTCACTGAGCCACTTTTTATTTAATACCTTCTTTTTCTCGGTCCTGCTCCTTTTCCACTAATGTATTCCCACCTCGGTGTCTTTTATTTACATCTGCTCTGCATTTGTAGTTCACTCTTAGGTGAATCAGTTTCTTTCTTTCTGTAGGGAACTTTTTAAACCAGGTATTGCATAGAGAAGACCATCTCCTCCATAGCTAAGTAATACCCAGTTATTTTTAATCCATCCTTCCAAAACTACAGTAGCTCTAACCTCATAGAAAGAGAGTGGTATTTATGTCTGTGTGTGTGTGTGGTCTTTTTGCCTTTTCTAGGGCTGCTCCCGCAGCACATGGAGGTTCCCGGGCTAAGGGTCTAATTGGAGCTGTAGCCACTGGCCTGTGCCACAGCCACAGCAACACAGGATCCGAGCCATGTCTGCGACCTACACCACGCCTCACAGCAATGCTGGATCCTCAACCCACTGAGCAAGGCCAGGGATCGAACCCGCAACCTCATGGTTCCTAGTCAGATTCTTTAACCACTGAGCCACACGGGAACTCCTGTTTTCAGGTTTAAGTTCCTTGAGGATAAGCTCTGTATACATTGTGAGCATATACTAGTATGAGAATCCATTCATTACATTGTAGCCTAGCTGACAAGACAGTTGTGAGAACAGATGTCTCAAGTTTAATGGCAAAGAGAAACAGGAATTATCCCAACATTTATTAATGCAAATAGTTCCTTGCAGATTTATTTAAGTTGTTTGTTGTATGATTAGTGGTTTAACCACCCCCCATGCAACTTAACTGGCTGTGTGCACTTGACTCTCCTAAGCCTCAGTTTCCCTTTCTGTAAAATGGGGATAATGGTACCTGCCTCACAAAGTTATGGAGGACTACGAGGTGATGTGTGCAAAGAACATAGCAAATGCCTGACCCAACCAAACCCTCAGTGTACTAGCTATTATTGGTGTGTCCTTCTCTTCCATTTTAGCCTCACACCCCAAGAAAAAGGAAACCCTGTTTTAACGTATGGTAGATTTTTCAGATCTATTGAGACATAAAAGTAGTCGATAAGTTTTCGTAAATTTCTAGGTGTAAAAGTTTTTTCATGTTTTATGGAAATAATACAGCATTGTTAGAAAGGAACATGTTATTTTGTCTTCAGGATGTGCCTTAGTGTGTTGAGTTACAGGATAGGTGCAGAGTCTGCACAGGAGACCGTCCAGCCCTGCACTGTGGGAAAGGACCCGTGTGTCTAGCCAATCCCCGCGCACCAGGCATGTTGTAAGTGTGTGCAATGCATTTGCTTGTCCACCAGATCCCCACTTAGAGACACATTGCATCTGAGTGTTGATGTAAATACAGCTATTGCAGATGTATATTCTGTGATACTCTTAGTATCATCTGTATTTCATTCCCCAAAAGATTCCCAGGACATATAACTTCTGTTCAGTTCTGATAGACTCCTTGGCAGGATGTTTTCATAATAAGAAATTCGTAAAACACTACCCAAGAACCCATTTTTTTCTCTTCTCATGAGGACAGTGTCTTTTATATTGTTTTAAATACTGTGACTGATTGATCCTTTTCATTTTAGGTAAAGTAAGGCTAGTTTTAACTTTTTCCCTTTTTCTTCCTTTCCTTATCTTCTGTCCTGCACCAACCCCACACATAAACACAGGCTGCTGAGAGCCTCGGGATCTAATTATGAGCCAGTGTGAGTCAAAAATGGAGGAATTTTCTGGGGACACACAGAGCCTGAATTTAAATCCGGGCTCTACCACTGCCTCTGTGTGTTGTGTGACTCTCAGGAAGCACTTCTCTCCGCCTCAGTTTCTTCATTTGTAAAAAGGGAACAGTTGATAAGAACTTAGGATACCAGTGCTTCTTATATGCTCATAAGGGCTTAATGCTCATTAATAGTTGTTATTTGTATCTCTGCCCTCTGCAGGCAGCGGTTAATTTAAGAACATCAGTACTGGATTCCTTCTGTTACTGTAGTCCAGCTTGTCCAGTTTGGTCCTGGACAGTACTGCTGTTCCAGCTTTCCATCAGATGAATTTGTGTGCCCAGGGCCCTTCCTTGCCCCGCCTCACCTAGCGTAAGGCAGACAATGTTCTGTGTAATGGGAAGGCAGGGGAGATGCTCCCAGAGTAGTTCAGCGTGAGCTCACACTCCCCAGGATTATGTGTTGCACATACATCTTCACAGAATCCCTTCATTTGAACCCAGGAGAGATTGTAGAAACGGTATCTTTCTTTAGTCATCTTTAATCCCATTAACTTTAACTAGCGCAGTTTGGTGCCTCCCTCAATCCACACCACCGCACTGAGCCCCCAGCCATGGGACCCCTATTTATAAATAGCTCTAAGGCAGCTTTTCTCATCCTCAGCCCTGTGGACATTTGGGGCCAGGTATTTCTTGGTTGTGGGACCTGCCCTGTGCATTGGAGGTTGTTTGGTAGTGTCCCTGGTTTCTACTGACTAGGTGTCAAAGCCTCCTAGTTGTGACAAACCCCAAATCTCTAGACATTGCCAGATGTCCCTGATAGGGATAGGGGTTAAAATCATCCTGCTGAGAGTGCCAGGTCATCTGCTGGGTTTGTACCTGTGTAGCACAAGCCTCCAAATATAACATGCTGTCAGTAAACACATGCTCAGGAAGGACTCACCTGCCTACCTGATTCCCGGCAGTTAGGGAATGTTCTTTATTTATCAGCTGGCAGAAACAAAGTAGGACATATATTGGTCTAAGAGCTCAAAGTAGGACACTAGTCACCGCTTCCCACAATTGCCCACTGAAAATTTCATCCTCTTTTATTTCTTTGCTGAGATACCCTTTGCCCTGCTGTTAAACCAACCATACCCCATTCCTACCAGCTCTCGCAGGGTCTCTGTGCCTCTCTGGCTCCAGCTTCCCTCTTCCTGTAGAACAGTGGAGGTATGTGAATAAGCACTTTCTTCCTGAAAAATTCAGGCAGGGAGTAAAGAAGTGGTACAAGTAGCAAGGGGTGAGTGTTTCCACTCCATTCCTTTCGCCCCAGAGAAAAACTGAAGGTGTTGACACATCTGCCTGGTCTTGGCATCTTTGAGACCATAGCCTGAGAATTTGGCTTTACTGAGTTTTCTGCAGTCCTATTCCATATACTAAAGAGTAGTTTGCTTGAACATAAGCAGAATATGTTCCAGTGAACGTTTCCCCGGTGTGCTGGGCATCCTCTGTGCAGGGAAAGCACTGAACCAGATGGACAGGGCTCCACCAGGGTTTCCCTCGAGCAGCTGTATGCTCCCTCCAACGCCTTGGATTTGTTATTAAAGATCTTAAATGGTCCAAAAAACAAATGTCTACATTCCCCAGTAATTTTCTTCAGTAAGTTTGGGCTAAGAGGTGTAGTGTTTTACAGTGTCAGAGCCAGCGAGCTATGGAACAGAGTACAGGTTGCTTCTCTTGATGGAGCTGTTCTTCTTTATGTATTTGTTTTCTCCAGTGTGCTTTCTAAAATGCCTTGAAGAGATACTGTGAGAATGTGTCTTCTTCCTGAGGTGTGAGCCTTTACCCCCCCCCCCCCCTTTTATCTGACGGGACGAGGACAGCACCTGAAAGTTAGAAGCTTATTAAAACACACCTCTACCAGGAGTTCCCATTGTGGCTCAATGGTAACAAATTTGACTAGTATCCATGAGGACACAGGTTTGATCCCTGGCCTTGCTCAGTGGGTTAAGGATCTGGTGTGGCCGTGAGCTATGGTATAGGTCACAGATGCGGCTCAGATCCCGTGTTGCTGTGGCTGTAGTGTAGGCCAGCTCCTATAGCTCTGATTCAACCCCTAGCTGGGAACTTCCATATGCCATGGGTGTGGGCCTAAAAAGACAAAAACAAAACAAACAAGCCCCTCTACCAAACAGCACTGAACAATTATAGTGCCCGTCTTCTCTGGTCTCCGGATAAAGCTTCAGGAAACGTCCTTATAGTCAGATAATGGGTGTTTTATAAAAGAATTAGGTAAAAAATCAAGCAGAGAAAAAGGCAGTGACTTGAAATCGCATTAGGTGAGCTGTCCCAGGGAGCACAGGTGCTGCACTGCACATGAATGTGAAGAAGAAAACTAAATGTAGCCTGGTTTCTTAAAAAGCTGCAGCAGGGATACTTGGCACTGTGTCTTCTGATCAACATCTGGTTTGTCTTCATGATCGCTGATGTGCGTAGTGTGCAGATGATAGCTCTATGCTAATGTGATGCCTCAGAATACCGAAGGAAGTGCCTGGAAATACACCAATTCTTTAAAGTTTTATTTTTTTACTCTCCATTTCAGATATGGTTTTGGAGAGGCAGGGAAGCCTAAATTTGGCATTGAACCTAATGCTGAGCTTATATATGAAGTTACACTTAAGAGCTTCGAAAAGGTGAGAAAATAACAACTTCTCTGAAATCATGGCAGATTTCTTCTCCATCCACTTCCAATAAAATAGTATTTTTTGTTACCAGGTGGTGTAGATCGACGGTATTTGTTTGTACATTGCTTTTCATGACCAAGTTCGTCTCCTGTCTCTGCGGTGGCTGCTAGAGCACAGGACAGCTGATACAGCACAGCTGATACACAACCAAGGAGCTCAGTGTTCTTACTTTGTTCCTATGTGTCAGCTTTTTTTTTTTTTTTTTGGGTAGAATCCAAGACTTGTTCCCTTATTTGTTCCTAGACGTGTTCTTTTTGTACTTTTTTTCCTGGGTTGAAGACAAAAAGGTTCACATTCTGCCAAGCAGCTCCTTGGGGGAGTGGGGTGCAGTTTTCCAGGGCTGGACGGTTTGTACCCTTCACTGTGGCTCCAAGTCATTGTCCAAAATGCAAGGTTTCGTGGGCCACCAGGTTCTGACAAGGGACACAAGGAACAAACCTGCTAACCTTAGACCTTTTCTTTTCATACCTGTCCAAGTAGAGAAAAGAGAGCGCTTGCCTCGGGTTCCAGAAACGGCACGCCTCCTTGAGCATATTTCCATCTCCGACCTTCCTCTGGAGGCTTCGCAGCAGCTTCACTGGCCAGACACACAGCATGTGCCTGAGTAGGTGTGCTGTCACGCCCAGCCACGTCCCCTGCACCACCACGCCCCCCTTCCCTGAGAGCCACAGGAACTGCATCTCATAGGCCTTTTTCATCCCCACGGTGCTACCTCCAGGTTCTATACTCTCGGCTTTGGACTGGAAATGTGACCGTTTATATGTCCTAGACTCAGGAGGGAAATCGCTGCCCTGTAGGCCTCTGACTGAGGGCTGAGAAAGTCAGGGGAGAACTGCTTTGGGACCTTTCCTGATGGTGAGGTCCCTAATCAACATGTGCTCTTGTCACAACCATTGCTTACTGTCAGGCAGCATCTTCTGAAGCCCTGCTGGCTCAGCACTGATCCTCCAGAGCCACTTTCATAGCACAAAGTCGTGTTGACTTTTAAAGAGAGAGAAAATAATCTTCAGCATATGGTTATATAGACCTTTGGCTTTATTTCCACTTTAATAGTGTAACTCCCCCCCCCCCCACCCTCCTGTCACTGTGTTCTCCACAGTGGCCTGCGCTGGGTCACGGCCCCGGGCCTGTCCACGCAGCACTGCTCAGTGTGTTTGAAACCACCTAAAGGTGTGCGATGTTGGAGGCAACGTGATTTAATTTGCTGCCTTGTAATGTTAAGAATAGATTTATACGCAGTTCCCTAGTGGCTCAGTGGGTTAAGGATCCCGCATTGTCACTGCTGTGGCTCAGGTTGCTGCTGTGGCGTGGGTTCAGTCCCTGGCCTGGGAACTTACACATGCAGTAAGCATGGCCAGAAAAGAAAGAAAAAGAAAAAAAGAATGGGTTTACACTCCATCACTCCATACTGAGCCCAATAAAAAAATGCAAAGGGCCCTTATTACTGGGTTTTTAAATAATAGAGCTAAATTGTCAGAAATCAACATAGGGTTGCCAGAAATACCAGTAACTTTCTTTATTCACTTTAAAGGGGTGTGGGGGTGGTGACACCAGGAATGTATCACTGTCTTGTGAATAGAGGATTTTATAGTTACCCACTCGAGGGAGCGAGGGAGCCTCACGATTCCTAGGCAGTAAATAGCACCGACTGAGCCATTGTCATTTTCCCTGAAGGACCCCTCATTGTTCTCTTGACTCTTTATGATCCAGCTGGTCATAATGAAAGTGCAGTTGTTCCTGGATTCATGTCTCTAAGGGTGGAGAGTAATGAAACACAGTACAAATTAGCAGATGATCATGAACTCATTTGTTTCTATCTTTGCATCCGCTTTACCCTCCAATTATGTTTGGCCTGAAATTCCCCACGTATACACGTCTGCAAGTTGCTAGAGTTGGAGGCTTTAGTATTCTGGTTGTTTTCAAGCGGAGAGACAACTACATGACCTGGAATTTTTTAAATTGTGTATAAATCTGCAACTGTGACTTGACTACAGTAGTGTTCCCATTTTAGAGTTGAAAAACTGAGGCTTGAGAGAAACAACATGCCTAAATTATGATAGCAGTTTAGTGGCAGAGTTTGCAGGAGGGAAATAAGTGACCCCAGCTTTCACATGTGGCCTCACCTTGAAATTCTAGACATTCTTCGAGAGTTCACATTCCTCACGGTGTGACTACCTGTGCCTCCCTCTTGAGCAACGGGGGTTGAGCTACAGCTTTGTCATCATGGAAGATGACCCCTAGGGCATGCAGTTTTAAAAGTCAGTGTGTTTCGAGGTGTGGGTATCCTCTAAGAATGGCTCCTCTGTTGTTTGTTCTTATGGACATCAGCTGATAGCTTTTTCCTCCTCTGTGCATCTAACCATTGTCACAAATTTATACAACAGGCCAAAGAATCCTGGGAGATGGACACCAAAGAAAAATTGGAGCAGGCTGCCATTGTCAAAGAGAAGGGGACTGTGTACTTCAAGGTGTGTGAGTCTCTGCACGGTCCTTTCCCTCTCTACGAATTTGCTCAAGTACCAGTGAATTGTGCTGATGTTCCCTATTCTGCATCCTGCCAACACCCTCCTGGATAAGAATAAGCCTGAACGTTTATAAGTCTGTCATTTTTAGTGTAAGAAATGGTGAGACAGAATGAATTAATATGACAAAAAGAATACAGATGCCTCTTACACATTCTGCTCTCAATTGTAACCCTCCGTAAGGGCAGACCAGGTCTGGCTGGCCACCCCCGCCCCCACTACTTTGTCACTCAGGGCCTAGGGCATCTGGCTTGGTACATAGTGGGAACGAAACAAAGACTGAATAGAATAATTGTTAGCAAGTAAAAGAATTCAAAGGGGTAAATTTCATATCATTTTCCTTTCTACTGTGTTGGAGAAGTCACTTAGGCACAGGATGAAAGAAAAGAGATTGTGCGCAGGTTTCAGAGAGACCTGACAAGAGGAGAGTATTAATTGCTTCTAACAGCCAAGGGGATCCCTGCCACACTCGCTTTTGTGAGGAATCTTCAGAAATTCCTGAATGATATTTGTCATGTATTGATTCTTGAAAAACTTTTCTTCTAATCCAGGAATGTGTTATTTCCTCACTTAGATTTTAAACCTTGAGATTTTTTTTTTAAAAAAAGAAAAAAAGCACCTTGTTCTGCTCTAATCAGAGTGCTCTACCCGTTGTTCCCTTCCCCAAATACGTACCTTCTCCTCCTCGAGCACCAAGGGCTTGGTGCAGAAGAGAGAGAGAGAATGGGAGTTTTGTCCAGGGTTCTTTTTTTTTTTTTTCTTGCCACTACAATCCATGAACCAAAAAAATTTAGACGATGTTTTCGATGGTCCAAAGCATTATTGTACTTCAGCAAGTGTTTATGGAGAAGCTGCTGTAAGACATATACTTGCGTTGACAGCCTCGTCTGGAGGGAGGGGAGGCAGCGTTACCCAACATGAAACAACCAGAGAATTATGTAAGCCTGTATCATCGATACCATTGTTTTCTCAACTGTGAGAGGAGCCCCATTGTTGGGTCATGAAGTCAACTTAGTGGAAGTGTATTACATTATGTAGTAAGGACAAATTTTGTTTCATAAAACTTTTGTTCAGTTGTGTGTTGAGTGGATACTAGATCATAATTTAAAACATTTCTTACTGTGGGTATAAATAATATATAATTATTTACGTAGAACTATTGTATGTACTAAGATAATGTTTGCATCACCAGAAAGCATTGAGATAGGGTGGGATGAGCTCTGAATTGGGAAAACTGGACTCTATGGCCACAAATGACTTAAAGTCAGTTGAGATCCAAAGAGGTTATTTTTTTTCATGTGAAAAGTGAGGGAATTAAATTATATGATTCCCAGGTTTCTTTCCAGCCCTAAAATTCTGTGCATTTCTAAATTCTAGAGAGCAAGTTTGGAAGGCAGCCATGCTCACCATTATACCACCAGTGTGCATTTGAGAACATGTTTGATTTTTTTAAAATTCTACTTAAGAACTTGGTTACTATAACTGCTCAGGATTCCAAATGAGCTGTTTGTAGACCCAAATATATAATACACTAGAATAAAATTTTCTGTAAAATCCCTTAAGACAATATGAACTATATGTAGTCTTTAAATATTTTTTTTTACATTTCCCAAAATTTCTAAATAGAATATTAACACTTGGAGGTGGGGGATTAAGGCTTTTGGAATTTGACTAGAATTAAATCAACTTGGTCTAATGAAACAATTTAGCTGTTTAGAAGCTCTGATTGGTTGCTGATAACTCAGAACTTTGGGGAACACTAATGGTAATGAAATAATGTTGCAAAGCCATGACCTAAAGCTATCCTGAATAGATACAGAGAGAAGGCCGGAATTGGTGATTAGCAGCAAAAAGCAGGGCTCAAGTTGCTGTACAATTACTTAACTTTGTTGCCTCTTAGCATCACAGCTGCAGTAGTGATTTGTGTATTTCATAATATGAACCCTCTTACAATGACTGATCTTCGGATAAAATCTGGATCAGCAGTCACACATATGGAACATATTATTTTTAACATGCAATTTGATAGACAACATCTTCCAAAACATTAGTCTATTGGGGGAAAATTAATGAAAGGTTCAAAACCACTGACCTAAGATTTTTCTCTCAGAATGTCTCTGAACATTTTGTACTACTCAAAACTTCCCTGGAGGCACCTTCATAATGATAGGTAAAAGATCCCATCTTCAGAAATGGTTGGTAGATAGGTTCCCATACCCATTCCCTTTTCAGAAGGTTTCTATCTGCTACACTGCCTTCCCGGGCCTGGGCTCTGCAGGGTGTTGCATAGGGCGCAGTGTGCACACGCAGAGTCCGGCTCTCTTTGAGCACAGAACTGGGGCACATCTCACGGCCGTCGCATGCTGGAGCTCCACCTTCATTTACCTGTCAGTTTGGTTTACACCTAAGTGGGTAAATCTCTCCCCTTAGTGGGGTAGAACTGTAATAAGCTTT
Organism: Phacochoerus africanus; assembly: GCF_016906955.1. Classification (NCBI taxonomy): domain Eukaryota; kingdom Metazoa; phylum Chordata; class Mammalia; order Artiodactyla; family Suidae; genus Phacochoerus; species Phacochoerus africanus. The sequence continues at coordinate 32,681,846 of NC_062552.1, read as the reverse complement.
TTTTTTTTTTTGTCTTTTGTCTTTTATCTTTTTTGTTGTTGCTATTTCTTGGGCCGCTCCCGAGGCATATGGAGGTTCCCAGGCCAGGGGTTGAATCGGAGCTGTAGCCACCGGCCTACGCCAGAGCCACAGCAACGCGGGATCCGAGCCGCGTCTGCAACCTACACCACAGCTCACGGCAATGCTGGATCGTTAACCCACTGAGCAAGGGCAGGGACCGAACCCGCAACCTCATGGTTCCTAGTCGGATTCGTTAACCACTGCGCCACAACGGGAACTCCGAACTGTAATAAGCTTTTAAATGGGAATGATTTTGGTGTTTAGAAACTCCCATCAACCTCTGAACACTAAAGAGAAGAAAGGTAGGCAAGGACTCTCTTCCTTTCACTCTGAAAATAACTATCAAGCACATTTAATAGCAATGACGTCCTGCCGGGACTGTGCAGGTCAGGCAGGCGGTGTTCTTCCAGGCCGGGAGCATTAACTCTCACACCTGGGCAGTGTTTCTCTTTTCCGACTTGGAGGCAGCGGTCAGAAGGCTGAGGACACCTTGGTGCTATGGGGCTCTTACGCCCCCTTGTGCTCCTTGGGGAGAAGCATTTCTAAAGCAAGCAAGTTCTGTATCTTGCAAGCCACAGAACCCTTTGTAGACAAACCAGGCTTTGCTATGTTTTGACCATCACTGCCAAACCCAGAAACCAGTGCTATGATGTAGAGACGAATCATCCATGATGTGAGGATTTTAGGTTAAAGAAAAACCCTCAATCTCCCCCCTTTCCTCTTTCCTTCGTTCTTTTAGGGCAGGATTTTTCGGCCTCAGCACAACTGACATTTGGGGCTGTATACTTCTGTTTGCTGGGAGGCTGTCCTGTGTGTTGTAGGATACCTAGCAGATCCCTGGCCCTGACCACTGGATGCCAGAAACCCACACACCCTCTCCACTTGTGACAGCTAAAAAACATCTCTGAGCACTGCCTAATGTCCCTGGGGGGCAAAGTCACCCTGGTTGAGAACTCCTGTCTTTAGTATGTCAGAAGCAGAAATACCATAAAAACTTTTGCTTTAGACATTGAGATATAAATAAAACTATGTATGCCATACATGAAAGAGCATTAAAATGCTCTAGAGGGAGTTCCTGTCATGACAGCATTAACAAACCCGACTAGTATCCGTGAGGATACGGGTTCAATCCCTGGCCTTGCTCAGTGGGTTGCTCGCAGTGTTGCTGTGAGCTGTGATGTAGGTCGCAGACAAGGCGAGGTCCTGATTGCTGTGGCTGTGGCATAGACTGGCAGCTGCAGCTGCAGTTTGACCCCTAGCCTGGGAACATCCATATGCCACAGGTGTGGCTCTTTTAAAAAATGCTTTATAAATGTAAAGGAACATTTGTGTATTATGAAGTCTTCTTACTTTGGGAGTTTTTGTAAGAAACTATAGCCTTCTACCATTCTGATATCAGAACCTACTGAAGTTTTAACACCTGGGGCCTTATCCTCCCTGGCACTTCTTTTCTTTCCCTGTGACAATGTATTAGATAATCAGAAAGGAAATTGGTACGTGGAAGATGGAGGAGAGGGAAAGAGGAAGCAAGACGTAACAGGGAAGTGCCTGACCTGAGTGGAATGACCCCTTTCTCATTTCCACCCGCACCTCCGTTTTGCTCCCAGTGACTGAAAAACTTTTGACTCACTCCATAGTTACAGTCCTTTGACCTTAATGTTTACTCAGCAGACCTTCCTTAAGGGCCGCCTTGTGTTAAACCCTGGATATTCCAAAAGGGGTCGGACATGGTTCCTGTCCTCAAAGAGCTCACAGTCCAGCAAGAGAAAAGAGAGTGACAGAAAATGCCTCACCCTGACCCGGGGGAGCTGTGTTCTTGAGCGGTGGCCTCAGGCTGTGACGGACTGTAAGTGCAGACAGACTGAAAAGTGGTGCGAGAGGAGTTCCCGTCGTGGCACAGGGGTTAACAAATCCGACTAGGAACCATGAGGTTTTGGGTTCAATCCCTGGCGTTGCCGTGACCTGTAGTGTAGGTCCCAGATGCGGCTCAGATCCCGCGTTGCTGTGGCTCTGGCGTAGGCTGGGGGCTACAGCTCCGATTGGGCCCCTAGCCTGGGAACCTCCATATGCCACGGGTGCGGCCCTAGAAATGGCAAAAAAAAAAAAAAAAGTGCAAGAGCAGCACCCCCTCAGTAGAACCCACACCTGGAATTTGGGGGTTTGCCTTCTCCTGGCCAGTGATGTGTGTGCTACCCTCTCATGACGCTGGTCAGCAGTGAGTGCAGCCCCCAGTTGGTCCTAAGACCGGGGGGGCAGACGCTCTCAGCACAGGATTCCTTACTTGGGGGAGTCAACACTTCTGGTAAAGTAGTCTTTGTGGTAAACGATGAGGTTCTGCCCAGGCTTAAGGTGGGCCCGGCTAAGCTGTGCTGTGCAGTCTGTTCAGTGAGTAAATGCATTGTCAGTGCACCATGGTGGTGCTGGGGGTGACCCCACTGTCAGCTGAAGAAGATCTGTACTGTCAGACCCAGGCCCTGCCCCAAAAGGGACATCGAGGCTTCCTTCTCCAGCTAGAGTCCTTCATAACAAGAACATTCTCTTAGACCTGCTCCGCTTTTTCTCTTCTCAGTCATTGGGTGAGGTCTGTGTGTGCTGGGAGCGTGTGCTCTGCCTTGACTGGTAACCCTGGTGAAGGGATCGTAACATGCTCGTCGGGCAGACACTGGATTTAATGTCCCAGTGGGTCTGGATGCAGTTCTGCCAGCTTATAGCCGCCTCCTACCGAGGAGACCCCTCACCTGTACCCCCGTCTTATTTGTGTGTTTAAGTGGCTCTCACTCCTTACATCCATCCTAAAATGGCAGTAAACACATTGTCATTTCTTGTATAGCACGTATATATAATTCACATGGATTAACTACACAATTGTTGGTCGCAATCATTAGAATTCTAAAAAAAATAAAAAAAAAAAAAGGGAGTTCCCGTCGTGGCGCAGTGGTTAATGAATCTGACTAGGAACCATGAGGTTGCGGGTTCGGTCCCTGGCCTTGCTCAGTGGGTTAACGATCCGGCGTTGCCGTGAGCTGTGGTGTAGGTTGCAGACGCGGCTCGGATCCCGCGTTGCTGTGGCTCTGGCGTAGGCCGGTGGCTACAGCTCCGATTCAACCCCTAGCCTGGGAACCTCCATATGCCTCGGGAGCAGCCCAAGAAATAGCAACAACAACAACAGACAAAAAGACAAAAAAAAAAAAAAGAATACTAATTAGGCAAGTGCTAAAATGTGACTCAGATTTTTCTCATGGAGTTGGCTGACTGACACCTATGTGGTTTATGTCTGCTGTATGTGGGACTGCTGCTCTTCATCTGTGCGTATTCCCGTCATCTGTAGACGAGTGGTTAGCAGACCACAGCCTGTTTTCGGGAGTGAGGCTCTACTGGGACGCAGCCACACCCACTTATTTATCAGCTGTCTGTTGCTGCTTTTGTGCTACCAACGACAGAGTTGCAACAGAGATTGTTTGGCCTGCAAGGCGTAAAATATTATCTGCTCCTTCACAGGAAGAGGTTGCCAACCTTGGGTTTCAGTAACTGCAATTTGCTGGGTTTGGGACTAGCATTTGCTCTAGGACATGATGTCTGCTGTGCAGCGCCGACCATCAGGAGAAAGGGGAAAAGTAACTTCCCTTTCCAGTAAACTAGTGACACAGCCTAGACTCACCAGCCTCTTGGAAATCCGATGAATATTAGCACCAAAGAATGTGACCCCAAAGCCTGCTGACAGAACGGCCCCTCTGAGAGGGTGAGGCAGGCAGTTGGGGAGGAGAGCACTGCAGGGCCGGGCCTGAGCCCCGCCCGAGTCACCGGCCTTCAGAAACAAGGGGAGGGGCCCGGAGGACCGAGAACCCATGGGTCCTCAGGTGGGACCAGGTGGTCGTTTCTCAGGGAGGGCTGGGCTTACCCTTCCTTTGAGCCCGCACAGCACATAATTCCTAGCTTTTGTTTCATCTCGTAGGGAGGCAAGTACATGCAGGCCGTCATTCAGTACGGGAAGATAGTGTCCTGGCTAGAGATGGAGTACGGCTTGTCAGAAAAGGAGTCTAAAGCTTCAGAATCCTTTCTCCTTGCCGCCTTCCTGAACCTGGCCATGTGCTACCTGAAGCTTCGAGAATACACCAAAGCAGTGGAGTGCTGTGACAAGGTAAAGTGTCTGCGTGGGGAGGGATTCCAGGCGGTCTTGCCTCATGCATGGTCGGCTTCTGCTTGCTCTTCCTCGTCTCCCAGGTTTGGGATTTTTGTTTTGCTTTGTTTTGTTGGGGACTATTTGTTTCTCAGTAAGAATTGGGAAATTCTGAGTTCCCATCATGGCTGGGTGGTTAACGAATCTGACTAGCATCCATGAGGATGCAGGTTCAATTCCTGGCCTGCAGGGGGTGGGTTAAGGATCTGGCGTTGTCCTGAGCTGTGGTGTAGGTCGCAGTCGCGGCTGGGATCTGGCATTACTGTGGCTGTGGTGTAGGCCGGCAGCTGCAGCTCCAATTTGACCCCTAGCCTGGGAGCCTCCATATGCCATGGTTGTGGCCCTAAAAAGCAAAAAAAAAAAAAAAAAAAAAAAAAAGAATTGGGAAACTCAGAAATTCATCATACCTTACTGATGCCTAGATTACTTATAATAATAATACGCTATGAACAAAAGTTTTGATAAAATTAAACAATTTTATCTATGACCTTAAGTCTCCAGCATTTGGTACCAGATCGGATATATAACTCCACAGGTTCAATTTAATAAGGACAGATTGAACTTAAGCCTTTTAGGACTTTGACTGCTCGTGCAGGAATATGTACAAGTCCCTTTTTATTGTAATCATATTTATTCACTGACTAAGAGCACACATACCTACCTTGAAAGACCCACAAAGCGTCCGCCTCCCTTATTACTCTTATATTGTTAATACTGTTAAGGGCACCTCAGTTATGAAAGACCAGAACTTTACTGTCACCTGTACCTTTCTGTTGTTTTTATGTAGAGCTGGTGCTACTGTGGTAGAATGAACAGTGTATGTTATACTATGAGTAAAATCTAATAAGTAATAACTGGATAATTATTTTTGAGTTTGAAGATTTTGAGTTTTGGAGTTCCCGCTGTGGCACAGTGGGGTCAGCGCCAGAACACAGTTTAGATCCCTGGCTGGGCAGAGTGGGTTAAAGAATCCAGTGCATAGGTCACAGCTGAGGCTCGGATCTGATCCCTGGCCTGGGAACTCCATATGCTGAGGGGTGGCCAAAAAATATTTTTAGTTTTGTGGGTTAACATGTTCCCTGCAATGTTACACTAAATTTCTGCCTGAGGAAAAAAATACTATATTTTTAAAAACTTTGTGCCTTATTATGGAAGCATAGTATAAAGTCATTCAAAATTCAGACATTATAGGAGTTCCCATCATGGTGCATTGGTTAACAAATCTGACTAGGAACCATGAGGATGCGGGTTCGATCCCTGGCCTTCCTCAGTGGGTTAAGGATCTGGCATTGCCGTGAGCTGTAGTGTAGGTTACAGACTCGGCTCGGATCCCGCATTGCTGTGGCTCTGGTGTAGGCCAGTGCCTACAGCTCTGATTAGACCCCTAGCCTGGGAACCTCCATATGCCGTGGGAAGCGGCCCTAGAAAAGGCAAAAAGAACAAAAAAACCAAAATTCAGACATTATAGAAACCTAAGAAACAGACATTATTTATACAATTCCCATTGAGCCTCTCTCTCCCAAAACCAGTCTTTCATTTCACACACATTCCTTTTTTCTCCATAGAGTAACATATATGTGTATTTTTAATGACAATGTATAGATTTATAGCTTTATAAAATGACATCTTTCTGTATCAGTTCATACAATACTTCATTCTTTTTGAGGTCTATATAGTAGCCTATGTATGCATCTATCATTGTTTATTTAACCAATCCCTTTTGGTAGATTTCCAGGTTTGTGATATTACAAATTACATAGCATCTCTTTGCGTATGTGTGGGATAATTTCTCTGGGACAAAATTCCTAGAAAAATGGATATACTGAGTCAAAAAACATTATTATTTTGGAGTTCCCATTCTGGCTCACCAGGTTACAAACCCGACTAGTATCCATAAGGATGCAGGTTTGATCCCTGACCCTGCTCACTGGGGTAAGGATCCAGCATTGTAATGAACCGTGGTGTAGGTCAGAGAGACAGCCCAGATCCAGCGTTGGTGTGGCTGTGATGTAGGCCTGCAGCTGCAGCTCTGATTTGACCCCCAGCCTGGAACGTCCATGTGCTGCAGGTGCAGCCCTAAAAAGACAAACATAAATAATTTTTAGTACTTTATTTATTATTTAATATTATCAGTGGTTTATTTTCTCAGTATTGGCAACAAATTCATCTCATTTGTGTTCTTTATTACTGCTGAAGTTGCACATCTTTTCATTATTTTCATTATTTTAGCCATTTGTATTTCTTTTGAGAATTGCCTCTTCACATCCTTCTAGCAGATAGATGATTTGTCTGCTTTCTATCGACTGAGGTAGTCTGCACGGTATCACTGTTAACCTCTTGGCTGAGAGCAGGGACCCTGTTTGTCTTTGGTGATGGTATCTTTTTCTGAAAAGAAAATTTTGATATTTATGCAAGTCTGTCACTTTCCTCCTGGATTGAAACGATTTCCCCACTCTAAGATGATAAAAACAGCCCTTTTTAGTACTTAAGAAAACCTGCTCCAACTAGGTATGCTTTGTCAGCACCATGCTCTAACCAACTTGAGCTAACCAGCTACCCAGTCAACTAGGTTTGCTTTTTTAAAAATAATGGTAAATAATCCTATTACATTTTTCTGGGGGATTTTTTTGCATGTAAAAATAGTCAGTCTAGAATTTGTTTTTGTGTTTATAAGAGGTAAGAACTGAACTCTTTATTTTCTACATCGATAGTCACCGGACCCTGTTTATCCTGGAGTTAATCCTTTCTCTACCTGATTTACATTCCCATCTTTGTGATTATTAAATCTTTTTATACACGTACACGAGTCTGTTTCTGAATGCTGTTGTGTTCCACTGACCTGTTTGTGCATGGAGTTCTAACCACTTTTTTTAATGGCCACACCTATGGCATGTGGAAGTTCCCAAGCCAGGGATTGAATCCAAGCTGTGGCTGTGGCAACACCGGATCCTTTAACCCACTGTGCCAGGCCAGGGAGCAAACTCACACCTCCGCGGCAACCTGAACCTCTGCAGTCAGTTTCTTAACCCACTGTACTGCACCACAGCGGGAACTCCTATCCACTGTTTTCATTTCAGTAGTTTAATAGTGTACCTTTTTCTCTGGTAGGTCGAGCCCTCTCATTGTTTTTGTTTTTCCAAAATTTTCTCAGCCATACTTAGGCATTTAGTTCTTCCAGTGAACTTCAAAATGAACTTCTCAAAAGCCCCCTTCCCAAGTCCCCTTGGGCTCTTTATAGAAATTGCATTAAATACAGAAATTAATTTGGATATTTGATCAGTAGTATATAATTACCTTGAGCCAGATCTTTGCAGTATGCCTTTTCTAGCTCCCTTGGCCAGAGACCTTTCTCTAAATTCCCACAAGGTATGTGCATCCTTTCTAAAACTTAGACCATCTGTCCCTAGGCCCTTGGACTGGACAGTGCTAATGAGAAGGGCTTGTACAGGAGGGGTGAAGCCCAGCTGCTCATGAACGAGTTTGAGTCAGCCAGGGGCGACTTTGAGAAGGTGTTGGAAGTAAATCCACAGAATAAGGCGGCGAGGCTGCAGATCTCCATGTGCCAGAAAAAGGCTAAGGAGCACAACGAGCGGGACCGCAGGATATATGCCAACATGTTCAAGAAGTTTGCAGAGCAGGATGCAAAGGTATGTGCAGAACCCACTTGCCTTCAGATAGATCAAGAACTGGCCTTGCCCCTTTGGCTTGTGTTCTAAGAAGGGTAACGCCTAGGACCCAGACACAGGAAGATGTCCTGACAGGCACAAGAATAGGGAAAATGCTTTCAGATCTTCCTGAGGCTGGTTTGGATCCAGAAGTAGAGTAGGGCTGTTCCACTGTATTCTTCTCACCAAAGGTACGTGATTTTGAGGCCCAGGCAACTCTCTTGTCCATCTAAGAGATGAGGGAAATCATCCATTCCCTGGAAATGGACTAAAGCTTTAATTACTTTTTAAAAATCAAACACATCAGGGTTGGGGGTTTTGTGTTTTTGTTTGTTTTCAGATAACACTTGCTTGTTGAGACTTCTGACTTTCCCAGGAAAGAGGCACTGGTGGGGAAGCTCCCCCGCTTTACTTTTGAGGTTCAGGAGTCAACCTCGCAGATGTAATAGGAGCTCCACAGCAAAGGTGTTTTCTGGTCCTGTGCTCACCAACCACTCAGACCCCTTTGTCACATGCACTTGACTGTTAACCAGCTGTCCCTGTGGCAAGCTAGTCATTTTAACCAAATAAAAGTAAAAGCTCCCCTCTGACAACTGGCAGCGGAGCAGTGACTGACCCAGGCAGGCAACCTGAAGTCCCAGTGACACCCTCCTGTTCTAGACCCGACAGGGTGGAGGAGCCAGGAAGTAATGGGATCTTCCATTGCTTTGTTTCTCTAACCCTCTTGATTTCTAATTTCTCCCTCAGGAAGAGGCCAGTAAAGCAATGAGCAAGAAGTCTTTAGAAGGGGTCGCCAATGAAAAAGAAACAGAGAGTCAGTCCATGGAAGAGGAGAAAGCTGAAGGCCATGTATGACGCCACGCCCGGGGGAAGAGTCCTAAGTGAACTCGGCCCCTCCTCCACGGGCTTGCACCCAACTCAGGACTGAACAGTGTTTAATGTAAGTTTGTTATAGTCTATGTGATTCTGGAAGCAAATGGCACAACCAGTAGCTTCCCCCCAAACCACCACCCTGCTGCTGCCCAGAGCTCTCATGGAGGGGGTGGCGTGGGACCACTCCAGGCGGGACAGAGCAGCCCTGTTGCTGTGGAGAGACTGAGCCAACAGTTTAAGTCCAGCTCATTTCAGTTGATGTCAACTCGCAACATCCAGTTCGGGGGCCCTTGGGATAATCCTGACAACTCGGGGCTGTCAGTTAGGTTTTACATTTGATCGAACCGTAATAGCACTGCAGACACCTAGAAATAAATGCTTACGGAGTTTCTTCTTGCCCTCAGTTGGGCAGTAGAGGGGTGGGACAAGGTTTTGTTTTTCAGATGACCGAAGTGCTATGAATGCAAGCTGCTGCATTTTTAAACAACAGCACGCACTGCGGAGGGACCAGGAGCCCCCTCAGGTCCACAGCAGCATCACTTGAAAGCCAGAACCTCAGAGGCCACCCACTCCCTGACTTAGCCACCTCCCGAACCCCCTCCTTAGTAAAGCAGCCTCCTGCGAGAGCGGGTTTCTGCCACGCCCAGCCCCTCCCCAGCCTGTCCCCAGAGGAAGATTCTGTCATTCCTCAAACACTCTTCACTGATAATTAGGATTAGCTTTCCCTGTTTTGGATGAAGAGAGGCTGAAATGAGAACAATCAGAATTGTGCTTTTTCTTCCCCCCTCTATTCCTTTTAGGAAATAATGTTGAATCCAGTGCTGCCTGATTGCATTGCTACCATTCAGTTTCTTGTTTCCGTTCTAACCCTTGCTATCAAGAATTTAAGACTTGTTCTTATATTACCTTTGACCTGGAGTGAATTTATTTACATATTTTTCAGGATCCTTGCAGCTTTTTTTGTTGTCTTTTTTAAATTGCTGTCTCATAAACACATGTATACCGATTTATGGAAGTTTATTTACACTCCTCTATCATGCAAAAGTATTTTTTGACTTTTTACTAAGTAGCTTAATTTTTAAAAACGAAATCTATAGGGTTGAAAAAATGCCGTTGCTCTCTGCATTAAGAGTTTCTCTTGTGAGTCTGATGTGCAGCAGCTTTCTTCTGTGCTGATGATGGCTGCTTTGTTCTGGTGTGAGCTGTGAAGAGTTGAAAACAGCTTCCCATGCAGGTACATCTAGCCTAAAACCTCCAGTATGTGGGCACTGAATTGGGGCAAGTCTTAAATATGTGCATGTAGTTGAGTTTTAGTCCTTACGGGTAGGCACGATTAGGCCTGGCTTTCTAGTCCCACAGCCTAAGAAATAAACACTCATGGGGATGCATTTAGCAATCCAAGAAAACATTTGCTTCAACCTGGAACATCTCACTTTTTTAAATCCTAAAGAACACTGGCAATTATATTTTAGGTTAGTTTTTATTTTTCAGTTGGTTTTAACAAAATGCTTTCATTGATGGGTTAGGACCCACGTTAAAACCTAAAAATAAAATCATTTCCTTTTATACCAGTTTTTGTCTCCATGGAACAAATGGAATTAAATTTAATGATAACTAAAGTCCTTTTTTAATTTCTCATTTAAATTTCTTATTTACATGTTTGTTTGTTTTTTCATGAGGTATTTCTTTTAAAAGCCCCAGTCTTGCCTAGGAAATATAAAAGCAAAAGTTGATTTTGCTTATTTGCTTAAGTGTTTAGTATTTGTAGCTCTTTTAATTAGAGCATGACTCCAGTGAGACTAAGATTGAAATTAGATCCTTGGAGTTCCCTTTGTGGCTCAGTGGTCAGTGAACCCAACTAGCATCCATGAGGACATGGATTCTATCCCTGGCCTGGCTCAGGGGGTTAAGGATCCAGTGTTGCCGTGAGCTGTGGTGTAGGTCACAGACACAGCTTGGATCCTGTGCTGCTGTGGCTGTGGTGTAGGCCGGTGGCTGCAGCTCCGATTAGACCCCTAACCTGGCAACTTCCATATGCTGTGGGTACGGCTCTAAAAAGCAAAAAAAAAAAAAAAAAAAAAAAGGCAGAAAGAAAGAAATTAGATCTTAAAAGGCCAGTTAGAGTTTGCAGGTTACAAGCAAAAAAACTATTCCAAAAATTAGATTATCTTAGCCCACTGTCTCCCAAGGGTAGGTCATGGGTCACAGGAACCGGCAAGAAAGAGTGGGAAGGAGAGAAGGGAAGGGTGGGCAAGTGCTTCTGAGCAAATAATTACGAGGTGCCCATCACCACTCGAGAAAAAGAAATTCACTTATTCTTGTATCAAATTCGGTAATCCTAAACAATTTGTCTAGAAATCAACAGATATCATTGAACCATCTCTTAGACTGCATTTGGAATGGTGAGGCAGAATATGATGAATTCAAAACAAATTTTTTTTTAAAAAAATTATTCAGATGCACTTTTTTGGTGTTCCTTAAATAAATTCAGAAAAATGTGTTTCCCATTGTTTTCTGTTTTGCTTAAATAGTCTTCAAGAAAGGTTGTTTTGGTTGGAAAACTATGGTGGGGACCAAGTTGAACAGAAAGGATAAAGGCTGAGGAGAACACAGGAGTTCAGATCATGGCTTAGTGGAAATGAATCTCACTAGCCTCCATGAGGTCATGGGTCAGATCCCTGGCCTTGATCAGTGGGTTAAGGATCTGGCATTGCTGTGAGTTGTGGTGTAGGTCACAGACATGGCTTGGACCCTGAGTTGCTGTGGCTGTGGTGTAGGCCAACGGCTACAGCTCTAACTCAATCCCTAGAGGGGGAACCTCCATGTGGGTGGGTGTAGCCCTGAAAAGACCAAAAAAAAAAAAAGTGAACAGAGCCTAAGGGTCCAGTGGGACACCATCAAGTAGACCAACATACGTATCATCAGTGTCCAGAAGAAAGGCAGAGAGAATATTAGAAGACATAATGGCTGGAAAGTTCCTAAGTTTGGTGAAACATACAAATGTAAACATGCATAAAGCTCCACAAATTCCAAGTAAGATTAATTCAAAGAGACCCACACCATGACACATCATAATCATACTTTCAAAAAAAAAGTCAAAAAGCAAATATTGAAAGCAGCAAGAGAAAGCAAATCCTCACAAATCAATAAGATTATCTGCAGTTTTGTGAGATAATTTGGAGTCCCACCAGCACACAGGCTCCAGTCCCAGGTCCTGCAGCAAGCCAGTCCAGGACCTGGCCCCACTTACCAGCCCACCCACAGTAGTCAGCCTCAACACAACAGAAGGGTCAGTGGAGCTCATATAAAGGACACCCTTAGACCACATAGGTTTGGCATCCAGAGGGCAGGGTACTATTGTGTCCCAATGAGGACATCTACCTAAGGCCACTTCTACAAGACTGGTAACTATAACCAACCTATCTAACACCAAAAAAATAACCACAGAGAATTAGGCAAAATGAGGCAACAAAGGAATGTGTTTCAAATGCAGAAACAAGATAAAATCCAGAAGTACAACTAAGACGTTCCCATTGTGGCTCTCAGCAGGTTAAGAACCTGACATATTGTCCATGAGGATGTAGGTTCAATCCCTGGCCTCACTCAGTGGGTTAGGGATCCAGCATTGCTGCAAGCTGTGGCACAGGTCACAGAAGAAAGAGGAGGAAGATGAGGAGGAAAAGAAACGAGTAGCAACAGTGGTTCCCCGTTGTGGCGCAGTGGTTAACAAATCCGACTGGGAACCATGAGGTTGCGGGTTCTATCCCTGGCCTTGCTCAGTGGGTTAAGGAATTGGCATTGCTGAGAGCTGTGGTGTAGGCTGCAGACGTGGCTCAGATCCCTCGTTGCTGTGGCTGTGGTTTAGGCCAGCATCTACAGCTCTGATTAGACCCCTAGCCTGGGAAGCTCCATATGCCGTGGGAAGCAGCCATAGAAAAGGCAAAAAGACAAAAAAAAAAGTAGCAACAGTAAGGAAAAACAAATAATTACATACAAAGGAACTCCCCATAAGACTGTTAGCTGAGTTTTCAACAGAAACTGCAGGCCAGAGGAGAATGGCATGATATATTCAAAGTGAGGAAAGAAAAATTCTACAACCAAGAATACACAGGAGCTCCTGCTGTGGGGCAGTGGGTTAGGAATCTGACTATGAAGGAGAAATTGAAGGGAAGACAATAATAGTAGAAGACATTAACACCCCACTCATATCAATTGATGGATCCTCTAGACAGAAAATAAGGCAACAGAGATCCTAAATGACACAATCAAAAAGTTAGACCTAATCGACATTTTCAGGATATTACATCCAAAAAATCAGAATATACACTCTTTTCAAGTGTATATGGAGCATTCTCAAGAATTGACCACATACTGGGGCATAAAAACTAACCTCAGTAAATTTGAGTATAGAATTTATTTCAAGGAGTTCCCGTCGTGGCGCAGTGGTTAACGAATCCGACTAGGAACCATGAGGTTGCGGGTTCGGTCCCTGCCCTTGCTCAGTGGGTTAACGATCCGGCGTTGCCGTGAGCTGTGGTGTAGGTTGCAGATGCTGCTCGGATCCCGAGTTGCTGTGGCTCTGGCGTAGGCTGGTGGCTCCAGCTCCGATTCAACCCCTAGCCTGGGAACCTCCATATGCCGCAGGAGCAGCCCAAGAAATAGCAACAACAATAACAACAACAAAAAGACAAAAAAAAAAATTTATTTCAAGTATTTTCCCTGACCACAATGGCATAAAACTAGAAATCAACCACAGGAAATGAGAAAACACTGACTACACGGAGACTAAACAACATGCTACTAAAATAACCAATGGGTCAACAAGGAAATCAAAAAAGGAAATTAAAAAGTATCTTGAGACAAATAATGAAAACACAACCATTCAAAATCTATGGGATGCCTCAAAAGCAGTTTTAGAGGGAAGTTCATAGTGATACAGGCCTTCCTAAAAAAGAAAAATCTTGGAGTTCCCATCATGGCCCAGCGGAAGCAAATCCGACTAGGAACCATGAGGTTGTGGGTTCAATCCCTGGTCTCACACAGTGGGTTAAGAATCCGGCATTGCCATGAGCTGTGGTGTAGGTTGCAGACGCGGCTTGGATCTGGCATTGCTGTGGCTCTGGTGTAGGCTGGTGGCAACAGCTCCAATTAGACCCCTAGCCTGGAAACCTCCACATGCCGAGGGTGAGGCCCTAAAAACACACACACACACAAAAAAAAAAAAAAAAAAAGGGAAAAAGAAAGATCTCAAATCAACAATTTAACCTACCACCTAAAAGAATTAGAAAAAGAAAAAAACAAAAAAAACCCAAAACCTAAAATCACCAGAAGGAAGGAAAACAAATCAGAGAGGAAAGCAATAAAATAGAGATTCAAAAAACAATAGAAAAAAATCAGTAAAACTTAAGAGCTGGTTCTTTGAAAGGATAAGCAAAATTGACAAACCTCTGGCCAGACTCACCAATAAGAGGACAGAAAGAACTCAAATGAAAAAAGAGAATGCCCAATAAATACTGCAGAAATACAAAAACTATAGGAAAATACTATGAATAATTATATGCCAACAAATTTGACAAACTAGAAGAAATGGACAACTTTCTAGAGACGTACAGCCCACCAAAACTGAATCAAGAAGAAATAGATCAATTGAACAGACTGATTACTAGAAATGAATATGTAATAAAAACACTCCCTATAAATAAAAGTCCAGGAGCAGATAGCTTCACAGTCAAGTTCTACCAAACATACAAAGAACTTATACCCATCCTTCTTAAATTTTTCCAGAAGATTGAAGAACACTCTCAAAGACAGTTTATGAAGCCACCATCACCCTAATACCAAAGCCAGACCAAAGATACTACCAAGAAAGAAAATTACAGGCCAATATTTTTGATGAATATAGATGCAAAAATTCTCAAAATTCTAGCCAACCACATCCAACAACATATAAAAAAGATCATACAACACGAGCAAGTGGGATTCATCCCAGGTTCACAAGGATGGTTCAACGCAAATCAATCAACATCATACACCATATTAACAAAAGAAAAGTCAAAAACCACGTGGTCATCTCAATAGATGCAAAAAAAGCATTTGACAAAATCCAACATTCATTCATGATGAAAACTCTTTTCAAAGTGGTATAGAGGAAACATACTTTACCATAATAAGCCATTTATGACAAACCCACAGCAAATATAACTCAACAGAGAAAAGCTGAAAGCCTTCCCAATAAAATCTGGAACAAGACAAGGATGCACTCTCACCACTTTTATGCAACATAATATTGGAAGTCCTAGCCACAGCATCAGACAAAAGAAATAAAAAGTATCCAAATTGGAAGAGAAGAGGTAAAAATTGTTCACTCTATGCAGATGACATGATACTATATAGAGAAAACCCTAAGGACGCCACACAAAAACTACTTAACTAATCAATGAATTCAGCAAAGTAGCAGCATATAAGATTAGCATTCAGAAATCAGTTGCATTTCTGTATACTAACAATGAAATATTAGAAAATGAATGTAAAAATACATTACCTTTTAAAGTCACACCCCAAAATATTAAATACCTAGGAATAAATGCAATTGAGGAGGTGAAAGAAATACACTGAGAACTATAAAACATTAATCATGGAAGAAAAATGTGAGAAAAATAATGTATATATGTATGTGTGACTGGATCACATTCCCATAAAGTAGAAAATTGACAGAACACTGTAAACCAGCTATAATGGAAAAAAAAATTTTTAATTAAGGAAATTAAAGAGGATTCAAAGAAATGGAATGATATTCCATGCTCTTGGATTGGAAGAATATCATTAAAATGGCCATACTACACAAAACAGTCTACAGATTCAATGCAATCCCTATCAATTATCCATGACATTTTTCACAGAACTAGAACAAATAATCCAAAATTTTATATGGAACCATAAAGATCCAGAATCACCAAAGCAATCCTGAGCAAAAAAACCAAGCAGGAGGAATAACTCTCCCAGGCTTCAGACAATATTACAAAGCTACAGTAATCAAGACAGTGTGGTACTGGTGCAAAAACAGACACACAAACCAATGGAACAGAATACCAAACCCAGAAATAATTGATTTCTCTGATTGTTGATGTCAGAGAATGCTGACATCAAATGTTTCCTAAGGTCAGTCTCCCAAGGCAACAGAAATAAAAATAAACCAAGAGACCCAATCAAACTGACAAGCTTTTGCACAGCAAAGGAAACCATTTAAAAAAAAAAAAAAAAGACAACCTATGGAATGGGAGAAAATAGTTTCAAATGAGGCAACTGACAAGGGCTTAATCTCTAAAATATACAAACAACTTATACAACAGCAAAAAAACCAACAACGAATAGACATTTTCCCAAAGAAGATATACAGATGGCCAGTAGGCACATGAAAAAATGCTCAACATCACTGATTATTAGAGAAATGAAAATCAGAACTACTATGAGGTACCACCTCACACCTGTCAGAATGGCCGTCATTAATAAGTCCACAAGTAACAAATGCTGGAGGGGGTGTGGAGAAAAGGGAACCCTCCTACATACACTGTTGGTGGGAATGTACATTGGTACCAACCACTATGGAAAACCGTATGGAGGTGCTTCAGTAAACTAAATATAGAACCACTATATGATCCAGCAATCCCACTCCTGGGCATCTATCCAGATGAAGCTTTCCTTGAAAAAGATCCACGCACTCGTATGTTCACTGTGGCACTGTTCACAATAGCCAAGACGTGGAAACAACCTAAATGTCCACTGACAGGTGAATGGATGAAGACGACGTGGTACATTTACACAGTGAAATTCTACTCGGCCATAAAAAAGAACAAAATAATGCCGTTTGCAGCAACAGGGATGGAACTAGAGACTCCCTATACTAAGTGAAGTAAGTCAGAAAGAGAGACAAATACCATGTGATATCACTTATATCTGGAATCTAATATACGGCACAAGTATATCACAGGAAAGAAATAACCTCATGGGCTCAACATCACTGGAAAGAAATAACCTCATGGGCTCAACCACAAGTCAAGGGGTTGCCAAGGGGGAGGGGGAGGGAGTGGGATGGACTGGGAGTTGGGTTAGTAGATGCAAACTATTGCATTTGGAGTGGATAAGCAATGAGCTCCTGCTGCGTAGCACATAGGGAACTGTATCAAATCACTTGTGATGGAACATGATGGAGGACAATGTGAGAAAAAGAATATATATACATGCATGACTGGGTCTCTTTGCTGTATAGCAGAAACTGGCAGAACATTGTAAATCAAGTATAATTTAAAAAAATTTTTTTAAATCTGACTGTGGCAGCTTGGATCACTGTGGGGGTGCAGGTGATCCCCAGCCCAGTGTGGTGAATTAAAGAATCTGGAGTTGCTGCACCTGTGGTGTAGGTTACAGCTGTAGCTCAATCCCTGGCCTGGGAAATTCCATGTGTCACAGGTATGGCCAGAAAGAAGGAAAGAAAGATACTCTACACAGCAAAGCTAACATTCAGATTTGAAGGAGTTTTACAGACAAATGAAAACTAAAAGAGTCAAACACCACAAATCCAGCTTTATAAGAATTTTTTTTTGTCTTTTTGCCATTTCTTGGGCCACTCCCTCAGCATATGGAGGTTCCCAGGCTAGGGGTTGAATTGGAGCCATAGCTGCCAGCCTACGCCAGAGCCACAGCAACGTGCGATCTGAACCACGTCTGCAACCTACACCATAGCTCACAGCAACGCCAGATCCTTAACCCACAGAGCAAGGCCAGGGATCAAACCCACAACCTCATGGTTCCTAGTCGGATTCATTAACCACTGAGCCACGATGGGAACTCCAGCTTTACAAGAAATATTAAAGATACTTCTCTCTTTCTCTCTTTTTTAAATAGGCTGCACCTGTGGCATGCAGAACTTCCTGGGCCAGGGATCAAACCTGCGCCACAGCAGTGACATGTGCCACAGCAGTGACAACACCAGATCCTTAACCACTTCATCACCAGGGAACTCCCTAAAGGGACTTCTCTAAATGGAAAGAACTAGAGAGAAAATGAAATGAGAATATGAAAATATGAGAGAAAAAAACTCACTGGTAAAGGCAAATATATAATAAAGGTAGTAGATCAACTACTTATAA
This sequence comes from Phacochoerus africanus, assembly GCF_016906955.1. Taxonomy (NCBI): domain Eukaryota; kingdom Metazoa; phylum Chordata; class Mammalia; order Artiodactyla; family Suidae; genus Phacochoerus; species Phacochoerus africanus. The sequence continues at coordinate 32,663,925 of NC_062552.1, read as the reverse complement.
AACTAGTAGGAAGGTTGAAAAACAAAGTAGTAAAATCTATATCCACCATAAACACTTAAGGGATACGCAAAACAAAAATGTAAAATATGATGTCAAAAACATTAAATGGGTGGGCAATAAAAATGCAGAGTTGTTAGAATGTGTTTGATCAATAGTAGATACATACATACACACAAAAAGAGTGTATACTACTAAGCACAGTAGTAAAGATAGTCATCAAATCACAAGGGAATAGAGCAAAAGAAGAGAGAAACAAAAAACTACAAAAACAATCCAAAACAAAATGGCAATAAGTACATGCCTACCAATAATTATTTATGTAGGAGATCCCGTCATGGCTCAGCAAAAGTGAATCTGACTAGCATCCATGAGGATGCAGGTTCAATCCCTGGCCTGTCTCAGTGGGTTAAGGATCCAGTGTTGCTATGAGCTGTAGTGTAGGTTGTAGGTGCAGCTTGGATCTGCTGTTGCTGTGGCTGTGGTATAGGCCAGCGGCTAAAGCTCCAACTTGACCCCAGCCTGGGAATCTCCATATGCCACAGGTGTAACCCTAAAAAGACAAAAAAAATTATTGATGTAAATGGATTAAACATTCCAATCAAAAGATATAGAATGGCTCAATGGATTAAAAAAAAAAAAAAAAAGACCTGTACATATGATGCCTACAAGAGACTCGTTCCAGGTCTAAAGATACACACAGACTAAAGGGGGAGGATGGAAAGAAGTGTAACATGCAAATAGAAATGAAAAAGCAGCTGGAGTAATAATAGTTATAATAGACAAGACAGGCTGTAAAATGAAGACTGCATCAAGAGGCAAAGAAGGACAGCACATGATGATAAAAAGATCAACACAATAAGATCTAACAATTGTAAATATACATGCACCCAGCACAGGCATACCTACATACAAAAATAATAACAACAAACACAAAGAAACTGACAGTAATAGTAGGCACTCTAACACTCCACTTACCTCAAAAGACAGATCAGATACACACACACACACACACATATACACACACACATAAACATTCCATCTAAAAGCAGCAGAATGGGAGTTTCTGTTGTGGTGCAGTGGAAACAAATCTTACTAGGAACCATGAGATTGAGGGTTCGACCCCTGGCCTCGCTCAGTGGGTTAGGGATCCAGCATTGCTGTGAGCTGTGGTGTAGGTTGCAGACACAGCTCGGATCCTGTTGCTGAAGCTCTGGCGTAGGCTGGCAGCAATAGCTCCAATTGGACCCCTAGCCTTGGAACCTCCATATGCTGCATGTGTGGCCCTATAAAGACAAAAGACAAAAAATAAAAGTAAAAAAATAAAAGCAGCAGAATGCACATTCAAGTGCACACTGAACATTGTCCAGGATTGATCGTATGTGAGGCCACAAAACACGTCTCAATAAATTTTTTTGCTTTTCTTTTTTTAAGGGCCACACCTGTGGCATATAGAAGTTCCCAGGCTAGGGGTCAAATCGGAGGTGCAGCTGCCAGCCTACACCACAGCCACAGCAATGCAGGATCTGAGACACATCTACAACCTACACCACACACAGCTCACAGCAATGCTGGATCCTTAACCCACTGAGCGAGGCCAGGGATAGAACTCGCATGCTCATGGATACTAGTCAATTTAGTAACCCACTGAGCCACAATGGGAATTCCAATCTCAATAAATTTAAAAGGACTAGAATCATATCAAACATCTTTTCCAACCACAATGCTAAGAAACTAAAAGTCAACTACAAGAAAAAAACTGAAAAAACAAAAACTCATGGAGGTTAAACAATATGCTACTAAACAACCAATTGGTCACTGAAGTAACCAAAGAAGACATCAAAATGCACCTGAAAACAAATAGAAAGTGGAAACACATAAATAATCTAAAAATCTATGGGATGCAGCAAAAGCACTTCTAAGAGGAAACTTTATAACAATAAAAGCCCACCTTAAGAAATAAGAAAAATCTCATACAACCTAACCTTACATCTAATGGAACTAGAAAAAAAATTACAAAATTCGTAAAAGTAATAAAGATCAGAGCAGAAATGAATGAAATAGATATTAAAAAAAGAAAAAAGACCAATAAAAAAAGCTGGTTGTTTGAAAAGATAAAATTGATAAACCAGATTCATGAAGAAAAAAGAGAGCAGGGAGTTCCCATCATGGCACAGTGGAAATGAATCCGATTAGGAACCATGAGGTTGCGGGTTTGATCCCTGGCCTTGCTCAGTGGGTTAAGGATCTGGTATTGCCGTGACCTGTGGTGTAGGTCACAGATGTGGCTCGGATATGACATTGCTGTGGCTGTGCTATAGGCCGGCAGCAGTAGCTCCAATTGGACCCCAAGCCTAGAAACCTCCATATGCCGAGGGTGTATCCCTAAATAAAGCAAAAATAAATAAAATAAAATGAAAAAAGAAAAATACCAAGGAAAAACTCTAAGGAGGTAAAATCTGTACGTGGAAAACTATAAAACACTGATGAAATCAATTGAAGACAACAAAAACAAATGGGAAGACATAAAGTGCTCACGGATTGCAAGACTAATACTGTTAAACTGACCATACTCCTACTAAAGGCAATCTACAAATTCAAGGTAATCCCTATCAAAATATCAATGGCACTTTTCACAGAACTAGAATAAATAATTCTGAAATTTGTATGGCAACGCAAAAGACCCTGAATACCAAAAACAATCTTGAGAAAGAATAACAGAGCTGGACATATCACATTCTCTGGTTTTAAACGATACTACAAAGCTATGGTAATCAAAACAGTATAATATCAGCACAAAAACAGACACATAAATCAATGCAAGAGAATACAGAGCTCAGGTGAACCCACACTTATAGGGCAACTAATCTATGACAAAGGAAGCAAGAATATACAATGGGGGAAAGACAGCTTTTTCAATAAATGCTACTCGGAAACTGGGTAGCTACATGCAAAATAATCAGAATCAAACTGGAGGATGTAGAAAGAAAAGAACCCCTGTTGTACACTGTTGATGGGAATGTAGACTAGTGCAGCCACTAGTGAAAACAGTATGGAGGTTCCTCAAAAAATTAAAAATAGAAGAATACAATCTAGCAATTCCACTGCTGGCTATTTTTCCAAAAACAAACAAACAAATAATAATTCAAAAAGATATATGCCGGAGTTCCCATCATGGCTCAGTGATTAATGAATCCGACTAAGAACCATGAGGTTGCAGGTTCAATCCCTGGCCTTGCTCAGTGGGTTAAGGATCTGGCTTTGCTGAGCTGTCGTGTAGGTCACAGACTCAGCTCGGATCCGGAGTTGCTGTGGTGTAGGCCAGCGGCTACAGCTCCAATTCGACCCCTACCCTGGGAACCTCCATATGCCACTAGTGCAGCTCTAGAAAAGACAAAAAAAAGATATATGCATTCCTATTTTCACCTGAGCTCTGTATTCTCTTGCATTGATTTATGTGTCTGTTTTTGTGCTGATATGGAGGCAACCTTTGTGTCCATCAATGGATGAATATATAAAGAAAACGTGAAATATATACACAATGGAATACTACTCAGTCATTATAAATAAAACCTTGCCATTTACAACAATGTGGTTGGGGTTAGCAATACTATGCTAAGTGAAATAAGTCAGACAGACAAAGACAAATAGTGTATGATTTCATTTACACGAAATCTAGGAAACAAAACGTACAAGTATAATAAAACAAATAGAATCACTGATATAGAAACGAAAAGGTGCTTGCAAGAGGGGTGTGATGGGGAATGAGTAAAACAGGTAAGAGAGATTAAGAGGTAGAAACTTCCACTTTTCAAAATAAATAAGTCATGGGGATGAAATGTACAGTGTGGGGAATACAGTTAATGATGTGAACATCTTCATATGTGACAGACTTATTGTGATCATTTTGCAATGCAGATAAATATCACTGTTGCAGTGGTTTTGGTCAATTACACTTCAAAAAAACAAACTCATAGAAAAAAACTGGAGTCAAGTCAGTGGGCTAGTATATTCAAAGTGCTCACATTGAAAATAGTCAACTCAGAGTTCCTGTTGTGGGCTCAGTGGTTAACAAATCCAACTAGGAACTGTAAGCCTGTTCAATCCCTGGCCTTGCTCAGTGGGTTAAGGGACTGGCATTACTGTGAGTTGTGGTGTAGGTTGCAGATGCGGCTCGGATCTGGTGTTGCTGTGGCTCTGGCGTAGGCCAGTGGCTACAACTGCAATTAGACCCCTAGCCTGGGAAACTCCAAATGCGACGGGCACAGCCCTAAAAAGACCAAAAAAAAAAAAAAAAAGTCAACTCAAAGTCCTCTATCCAGCAAAACTGCCTTTCATTTTTTTTTTTTTTAAGTCCTCTTTAGTCAGTCTGTTTTTCAGTCTTTCCCTCTTACAGTGTGGTCTCTTCTCTCTGCAGGAAAACCCCTTGTTTCTCGGCAGATCAGCTTTCTCTGCTCCCCACTGTTCACAGGATATTTATTTATTTTGTCTTTTTGCTATTTCTTTGGGCCGCTCCCGCGGCATATGGAGGTTCCCAGGCTAGGGGTCCAATCGGAGCTGTAGCCACCGGCCTACACCAGAGCCACAGCAACGTGGGATCCAAGCCGCGTCTGCAACCTACACCACAGCTCACGGCAACGCCGGATCGTTAACCCACTGAGCAAGGGCAGGGACCGAACCCGCAACCTCATGGTTCCTAGTCGGATTCGTTAACCACTGCGCCACGATGGGAACTCCTCATTTTTCTTTTCTTCTTTTTTTTCTTTTTAGTGCTGCACCCATGTCATGTGGAAACTTTCCAGGCTAGGGGTTGAATCAGAGCTATAGCTGCTGACCTACACCACAGCCACAGCAACGTGGGATTTGAGCCGCATCTGTGACCTATACCACAGCTCACGGCAACACCGAATCCTTAACCCACTGAGCAAGGCAAGGAATTGAACCTGTGTCCTCAGGGATATTAGTCAGGTTCTTTAACCACTGAGCCATGACGGGAACTCCAAAACTGCCTTTCAAAAGCGGGGGAGAAATTAAGATATTCCCAGATAGATAAGAGCTGAAGGAGTTTGTGGAGTTCCTGTCGTGGCTCAGTGGTTAACGAATCCAACTAGTAACCATGAGGTTGGGGATTCGATCCCTGGCCTTGCTCAGTGGGTTAAGGATCTGGCATTGCAATGAGCTGTGGTGTAGGTTGCAGAAATGGCTCGGATCCCGCGTGGCTGTGGCTCTGGTGTAGGCGGGCAGCAACAGCCCCAATTCGACCCCTAGCCTGGGAACCTCCATATGCCGCTGATGTGGCCCTAGAAAAGGCAGAAAGACAAAAAAAAAAAAAAAAAAAGCTGAAGGAGTTTTTTTTACCACAAAGACTTATTCTGGAAGAAATGCTCAAGGGAGACCTCCAAGGTGAAATGAAAGGACTCTTGAAAGTACTTAAAGCCATTTGGAGGAATAAAGATATCAATAAAGGCAAATACATGGGTAATAATAAAAGCTAGTATTATAAAAATGATTTATAACTGTACTTTTTGTTTTCTACATGATTTAACAAAACTAATTACATCTAAAGAAAAAACAATTATTAGTGTAAGTGCTTGGTCTGCGGTAACGAACCCAACTAGGCTCCCTGAGGACGCAGGTTTGATCTCTGGCCTCATTCAGTGGGTTAAGGATCCAGTCTTGCTGTGGTATAGGCTGGCACCTGCAGTGCAGTTCCAATTCGACCCCTAGCCTGGGAATTTCCACATGCTGTAAGTGCACCCCTAAAAAGACAAAAACCAACCAAATAAATAAATAAATGGTTGTTAACAAAAAAAGTGTATTACTGAAACTTTGGTTTGTAACTTCAAATCTTGTTTTGTTCTCTGCATAATTTAGGAGAGTAATTTAAAAGAATGATTACTTATGTACTGGCCACACAAGGTATAAAGATGTAATTTTATGACACTGACAACTGAAATGGTTGGAGATGGAGCTGTAAAGGAGCAGTTTTTATATCTTCTGAACCTACTATAAATACAAATTAGATTATTATAACTTTATGTTAAATGTAATCTCTACAGTAGCTGAAAAAATTTCTATAGATTTCTGCACAGCAAAGGAAACCCTAAACAAAACGAAAAGACAACCCACAGAATGGGAGAAAAATCTTTGCAAATGAATCGACTGACAAGGGATTAATCTCCAAAATTTATAAACACCTCCTACTGCTCAATACCAAAAAAACAAACAACTCCATCAAAAAATGGGCAGAAGATCTAAACAGACAATTCTCCAAAGAAGACATACAGATGGCTGAGAAACACATGAAAAGATGTTCAGTGTCACTCATTATTAGAGAAATGCAAATCAAAACCACTATGAGATACCACCTTACACCAGCCAGAATGGCCATCATCCAAAAGTCTACGAACAATAAGTGCTAGAGAGGGTGTGGAGAAAAAGGAACCCTAGTACACTGTTGGTAGGATTGTAAGTTGGTGCAACCACTGTGGAAAGCAGTATGGAGATTCCTCAGAAAATTAAAAAATAGCCATTTGATCCAGCAATCCCACTCCTGGGCATCTATTCAGAGAAATCCATGACTCAAAAAGACACATGTACTCTGATGTTCATTGCAGCACTCTTTGCAATAGCCAAGACATGGAAACAACCTAAATGTCCATCGACAGAGGAGTGGATCCAGAAGATGTGGTACATACACACAATGGAATATTACTCAGCCATTAAAAAGAATGAAATACCAGCATTTTTAGCAACATGGATGGACCTAGAAATTATCATGCTAAGTGAAGTCAGCCATACAATGAGACACCAACATCAAATGCTTTCACTGACATGTAGAATCTGAAAGAAGGACAGAATGAACTTCTTTGCAGAATAGATACTAACCCATGGACTTTGAAAAACTTATGATTTCCAAAGGAGACAGTTTGGGGGGTGGGGGGATGCACTGGGGCTGTGAAATGGAAATCGTAAAAAATTGGACTGTGATCATTGAGTAATAAAAAAATTGCTATAGAATATACAAAGAAGGAAATAGAAAGGAATTTAAACATTTCACTAAAAAAATCAACTAAACACAAATGAAGGCAGGAAAGCAGCAAATGAGGGATAGAAAAGGCTAGAGTATATAGAAAACAAGTATAACGATAGAAGTCTCTCCACATCAGTAAATACTTTGAATGTAAATGGATTACACTCTCCATTCAAAAGACAGAAATTGGCAGAATGGATGAAAACACATGATCCAAGTACATGCTGCCTACAAGAAACTACTTGAGATTTGAAACACAAACAGAAATTCCCATCATGGCACAGTGGTTAACGAATCTGACTAGGAACCATGAGGTTTCAGGTTCAATCCCTGGCCTCGCTCAGTGGGTTAAGGATCCTGCCGTGAGATGTGCTGTAGGTCGCAGACGAGGCTCAGATCCCGTGTTGCTGTGGCTCTGGTGTAGGCCAGCGGCTACAGCTTCGATTAGACCCCTAGCCTGGGAGCCTCCATATGACGAAGGAGCGGCCCAAGAAAAGACAAAAAGACAAAAAAGAAAAAGAAAAGAAGAAATACAGTAGGTTGAAAGTGAAAAGATAAAAAATATATATATTCCACACAAACTGCAAATTGAAGCAAAAAAGGCCAAGAGGGGCTATAGTAATATGAAACAAAACAGACTTTTTAAAATTGTATTTTATGATTTTTATTTTTTCTATTATAGTTGATGTAGTGTTCTGTCAATTTCTACTGTACAGCAAAATGACCCAGCCATGTATGTGTGTGTGTATATATATATATATATATATATATATAAAGAATATGTATACTGTTTTTCTCACATTGTCCTCCATCATGTTCCATCACAAGTGATTTGATACAGTTCCCTATGTGCTACGCAGCAGGAGCTCATTGCTTATCCACTCCAAATGCAATAGTTTGCATCTACTAACCCAACTCCCAGTCCATCCCACTCCCTCCCCCTCCCCCTTGGCAACCCCTTGACTTGTGGTTGAGCCCATGAGGTTATTTCTTTCCTGTGATATACTTGTGCCGTATATTAGATTCCAGATATAAGTGATATCACATGGTATTTGTCTCTCTTTCTGACTTACTTCACTTAGTATAGGGAGTCTCTAGTTCCATCCCTGTTGCTGCAAACGGCATTATTTTGTTCTTTTTTATGGCCGAGTAGAATTTCACTGTGTAAATGTACCGTCGTCTTCATCCATTCACCTGTCAGTGGACATTTAGGTTGTTTCCACGTCTTGGCTATTGTGAACAGTGCCACAGTGAACATACGAGTGCGTGGATCTTTTTCAAGGAAAGCTTCATCTGGATAGATGCCCAGGAGTGGGATTGCTGGATCATATAGTGGTTCTATATTTAGTTTACTGAAGCACCTCCATACGGTTTTCCATAGTGGTTGGTACCAATGTACATTCCCACCAACAGTGTATGTAGGAGGGTTCCCTTTTCTCCACACCCCCTCCAGCATTTGTTACTTGTGGACTTATTAATGACGGCCATTCTGACAGGTGTGAGGTGGTACCTCATAGTAGTTCTGATTTTCATTTCTCTAATAATCAGTGATGTTGAGCATTTTTTCATGTGCCTACTGGCCATCTGTATATCTTCTTTGGGAAAATGTCTATTCGTTGTTGGTTTTTTTGCTGTTGTATAAGTTGTTTGTATATTTTAGGGATTAAGCCCTTGTCAGTTGCCTCATTTGAAACTATTTTCTCCCATTCCATAGGTTGTCTTTTTTTTTTTTTTTTTTTTTAATGGTTTCCTTTGCTGTGCAAAAGCTTGTCGGTTTGATTAGGATCCTTGGTTTATTTTTGTTTTTATTTCTGTTGCCTTGGGAGACTGACCTAAGGAAACATTTGTATGGTTGATGTCAGAGAATGTTTTGCCTATTAAATCAAAAAAGGTTACAAAACAAAGACAGACATTATATAGTAATAAAAGTTTCAATACAGCAAGAAGATTTAATAATTACAACATGTAAGCACCTAACGACTGACCATTAAATTTCTGAAGCAGAAATGGACAGAAGTGGAGGCAGAAATCAGTATTTCTACAACAACAGTTGGCAACATCAATACCCCACTTGCAAGAACTGAATAGAACAACTAGGCAGAAGATAATTCCGGAAATAGAATACTTAAAGCAATAAAGCAGATCTAAGGGACGAAACAGAACACCACCCAACAACAGGATGTACATTCTTCTCAAGTGCACATAGGATATTTTTCAAGGTAGACCACGTGTTAGGTCACAAATTATGTCTCAATAGATTTTAAAAGATAAATGTTGGAGTTTCTGCTGTGGCATAACAAGAATGGCAGTGTCTCTGCAGTGCCAGGATGCAGGTTCCATTCCCCAGCCGGGATCAGTGGGTTAAAGGATCCAGTGTTGCCACAGCTGTGGTGCAGGTCACCACTGTAGCTAGGATCTGATCCCTGGCTGAGGAACTCCATATGCCACAGGGTGGCCAAGAAAGATAAAAAAGAGAGAGAGATACAGGTCTTATAAATTATCTTCTCTGATCACAATAAGTTGGTTAGAATTTAATAAGAAAACCAGAAAGTTCACAAAATTGTGGAAATTAATACACTTCAGAAAACAAAACAAAACAAAGAAACTGGGATGAGGAGTTCCCTGGGGGCCTAGCAGTTAAGGATCCAGCAATTGTCATTGCTATGGCTTGGGTCACTGTTGAGATGCAGGTTCGATCCCTGGCCCAGGAACATCCACATGCCATGGGTGTAGCCAAAAAAAAAAAAAAAAAAAAAAAAACCCAAGGATCGAAAAAGAAATCACAAGACACGTTAGAAATATTTAGAGATAAATAAAAATGAAAACACAACATACCAAATCTTATGAGACACAGAAAAAGTGGTACTAAGGGGGCATTTTTAGCTATAAAAATTAACACTAAAAGGAGTTCCTGTTGTGGCACGGTGGAAACGAATCCAACTAGGAACCATGAGGTTGCAGGTTTGATCCCTGGCCTTGCTCAGTGGGTTAAGGATCCGGCGTTGACGTGAGCTGTGGTGTAGGTTGCAGATGCTGCTCGGGTCTGGCATTGCTGCGGCTGTAGTGTAGGCCAGCAGCTGTAGCTCCGATTGAACCCCTAGCCTGGGAACCTCCATATGCTGTTGGTGCGGCCCTAAAAAGACAAAAAATAAAATAAACGCACACTTAAAAACAAGAAAGATCACAAATCAAAACCCGAAATTTGCAATTTTTTTCTTTTTCACAGGTGCACCTGCAGCATATGGAGGTTCCTAGAGTTGAGGAGCTGAAGCTGCATATCCATGCCACAGCCATGGCAACACCAGAATGGAGTCACATCTTCAACCTCCACTGCAGCTTGTGGCAATGCCAGATCCTTAACCCACTGAGTGAGGCCAGGAATAGAACCCACAGCCTCATGCACAAGTTCTATAACCTGCTGAGCCACAATGAGAATGCCCCTAAATTTATGAATTTAAACTAAAAAAAGAACTAAACCCAAAACCAGCAGAAGAAAGGAAATGATAAAGAGCAGATACAAATAAAATGGAGACTAGAAAAATACAGAAAATCAATGACATCATGTTAGTTTTTTTTTAAAAAAAGATTACGAAATTAATAAAACTTTAGCTAGGTGGATTGAAAAAGAGAGAGAAGACTCCAGTTACTAAAATCAGAAATTAAAGTGGAACATTACTACCAATTCTATAGAAATAGGAGACCACTATGAATGATCACATGCCAACAAGTTGGGCAACCGAGAAAAAATGGATACATTTCTAGAAACACACAATCTACCAAGACTGAATCAGAAGAATTTTAGAAAATCTGAGCAGATCCATTACTAGTAAGGAGATTGAATCCGGAATCAAAAACCTTTCCATGAAGAGAAGCCTAGGAGCCAATGCTTCACTGGTGAATTCTATCAAATCTTTAAAGACGAGTTAACACCAATCCTTCTCAAACACTTCCAGAAAAATCTAAGAGGTGGGAATACTCCTGAACTCATTGTCAAAGAAGACAAGCATACCTGCCCTCACCACTCTTATCCAACATAGTACTGCAAGTCCCATCCAGAGCAATTAGCCAAGAAAAATAAGTAAAAGGCATCAGAATCAAAAATGAAGAGAAAACATTGGCTTTATTTGTAGATGACATTTTATATACAGAAATGCTGAAGACACTACCAAAAAGCGGTTAGAACTAAGAAACAATGTCAATAAAATTACAAGATATAAGATTAACATTAAGCAATCAGCTTTTTTTTTTTTTTTTTGTCTCTTTAGGGCCTCACCCGTGGCATATGGAGATTCCCAGGTTAGGGGTCTAATCAGAGCTGTAAACTGCCGGCCTACACCACAGCCACAGTAACATTAAGAAATCAGTAGTGGTCAGGAGGTTCCCATCATAACTCAAGGGAAACCAATCTGACTAGTATCCATGAGGATGCAGGTTCAATCCCCAGCCTCGCTTAATTGTCGTGTAGGTCACAGACGTGGCTCAGATCCCACATTGCTGTGGCTGTGGTATAGGCCGGCAGCTGTAGCTCCGATTTAATCCCTTGCCTGGAAATTTCCATACGCCGCAGGTGTGGCCAAAAAAAAAAAAAAAAAAGAAAAGAAAAAGAAATCAGTAGTGTTTCTATACACTAACAATGAATTATCTGAAAAAGAAATTAATAATTTATAATAGCATCAAAAACAATAAATACTTAGGAATAAATTTAACTAAGTAAATGAAAAATCTCTACACTAAAAACTATAAGCCACTGATAAAAGAAATCGAAGAAGGGAGTTCCCATTGTAGCACAGCAGAAATGAATCCAACTAGTATCCATGAGGGTAAGAGTTCGATCCCTGGCCTCGCACAGTGGGTCAGGGATCCAGCATTGCTGTGGCTGTGGTGCAGGCCGGCATCTGTAGCTCTGATTCAACCCCTAGCCTTGAAACCTCCATATGCTAAATATGTGCGGCCCTAAAAAGACCAAAAAAGAGAGGAGTAAGGAAGGAAAGAAGGAAAGAAAGAAGGAAGGAAGGAAGAAAGAGAAAGAAAGAAAAGAAAGAAAAAGAAAAAAAGAAAAGAAAGAAAAAGAAAAAAGAAAAAAAAGAAAGAAAAAAGAAAGATTGAAGAAGGTACAAATAAATGGAAAGGCAGGGCTCAAGATGAGTGATGGAGTAGAAGGACTTGAGCTCACCTGCTCCCACAAAAACACCAAAATCACAACTAACGGCCAAACAACTATGGACAAAAGAAAAATACCTGAAACCTACCAAAAAAGATATTCTACATCCAAAGACAAAGTCACAACGAGATGGTAGGAGGGGCTCATTGACAACACAAGTAAATCCCATACCCTCCAGGTGGGTGATCCACAAACTGGAAAATAGAGGCTCTCCCACAAGAGCGAGAGTTCCTTTTCTTTTTTTTTTTTTTGGGGGGGGGGGTCTTCTTAGGGCCACTCCCACGGCATATGGAGGTTCCCAGGCTAGGGGACCAATCGGAGCTGTAGCCACTGGCCTATGCCACAGCCACAGCAATATCAGATCCGAGTAGCATCTGCAACCTACATCACAGTCATGGCAACACTGGATCCTTAACCCATTGAGCAAGGCCAGGGATCAAACCCTGGTCTTCATGGATGCTAGTCGGGTTCATTAACCACTGAGCCACAACAGGAACTCCAAGAGTGAGAGTTCTGAGCCCCATATCAGGCTCCCCAATCTGGGCATCTGGCATCAGCAAAAAGAGCCCCCAGAACATTTGGCTTTCAAGGACAGCAGGTTGATCACAGGAAATGCACAGGACTAGGGGCAAAAGAAACTCCATTCATGGAAGGCACACACAAGGTCCTGTGTCCACTGACAAACGAATGGGTAAAGATGTAGTATATTAATACAATAGAATACTATTCAGCCATAAAAAAGAATGGAATAATGCCATTTGCAGCAACATGGATGGAATTAGAGATTATACTAAGTGAGGTAAGTCAGAAAGATAAATAGTATATAGTATTTATATGCGGAATCTAAAATATGACACAAATGAACTTATCTATGAAATAGAAAAAGACTCACAAAGAACAGAGTTGTGGTTGCCAAGGGGGAGGAGAATGGGGGAGGGATGGAATGGGAGTTTGGGGCTGGCAGACACAAACTGTGACATATGGAATGGAAAAACAACGAGGTCACAGGGAATTATGTTCAGTATCCTGTGATAAACCATACTGGGAAAGAATTTTTTTTTGTCTTTTTAGAACATTTAGAACTTTCATATGCTTTTTTTCACAGCATGTGAAAGTTCCCAGTCTAGGGACAGACTCAGAGCTACAGCCACCAGCCTACACCACTGCCACAGCAACTCGGGATCCGAGCCGCATCTGCAACCTACACCACAGCTCATGGCCATGCCAGATCCTTAACCCTGAGCAAGGCCAGGGATGGTCTCTGTGTCCTCATGGATGCTAGTCAGATTTGTTTCTGCAGAGCCATGATGGGAACACCCAGAAAAGAGTATTTTTTAAAAGCATATGAGTTTTCACTGTTGCACAGCAAGTTAAGGATCCGACATTGTCTCTGCAGCGATGCAGTTTCAATCCCCAGCCTGGCACAGTATTTAATGATCTGGCATTAACCCAGCTGCAGTGCAGGTTGCAGCTGCAACTTGGATTCAACCCCTGGCCCAGGAACTTCCATATGTCATTGGTGTGTGGAAAAAGAAAAAGAAATGTATCTGTATGTATAACTGAATCACTTTGCTGTTGGGAAGAAATTAATGCAACATTGTAAATGTTTGTACACTTTATACATAATGTTGTATACTTTAACTTGAAAAACCACAATGAGGAGTTCTCTTAGTGGCTTAGCAGTTAAAGAACCAGACTAGTATCCATGAGGATACAGGTTCAGTCCCTGGCCTCACACAGTGGGTTGAGGATCTGGCCTTGAGCCATGGTGTATGTTGCAGATGCAGCCTGGATCCCGTGTTGCTGTGGCTGTTGGTGGCATGACCAATTGGTATGGCCATATGGAAAAACATATGGCGATCAGCCAAAGAATTAAAAATAGAAATACCATAAGGTTCAGCAATAGTACTTCTGGGAATATATCCAAATGAAATGAAAATGCTACATCAAAGGAGATCTGCACCCCTATGTTCAGTACAGCATCATTTGTAAGGGCCAAGACACGTATACAACCTAAGTGTTCGCCAGCAGCTGAAGAGGTAAAGAAGTAGTGGTATTTACACAACGGAATATTATTCAGCCATAAAAAGGAAGAAAATCTTGCCATTTGCAACAACATGGATAGAACTTGAGGGCATTATGCTAAGTGAAATAAGTCAGTCTGAGCAAGACAAATACTGAAATAGAGTATAATCTCACTTATATGTGGAAAATTAAAAAACAAAAACAAAAAAAAACAGAGTTTCCGTCGTGGTGCAGTGGAAACAAATCTGACTAGGAACCATGAGGTTGCGGGTTCGATCCCTGGCCTTGCTCAGTGGGTTAACGATCCAGCCTTGCCATGAGCTGTGGCATAGGTCGCAGATAAGGCTCCAATCTGGTGTTGCTATGGCTGTGGCGTAGGCTGGCGGCAACAGCTCCGATTAGACTCCTAGCCTGGGAACCTCCATATGCCGCAGGTGCGGCCCTAAAAAACAAAAAGACAAAAAAAAAAAAAGAAAAGAAAGAAAAAGAAAAACTCATAGGGAAAAAAGGTCAGATTTCTGGAGGTTGGGGGTTGGGAAATAGGATAAAAGTGGTGCAATGGTACAAACTTCCAGTTATAAGATAAGTCAGCACTGGGGATGGGATGTACAACTTTTTTTTTGGTCTCATTAGGGCCGCACCCACAGCATATGAAGTTCCCAGGCTAGAGGTCGAATCAGAGCTACAGCTGCAGGCTTACAACCACGACCACAGCAAAGCTGGGCTCTGAGCCGCATCTGGAATCCACACCACAGCTCAAGGCAACACCAGGTCTTTAATCCACTAAACAAGGCGAGGGATCAAACCCATGTCCTCATGGATACTAGTCAGGTTTATTACTGCTGAGCCACGATGGGAACTCCATAATGTATAACCTGATGGCTGTAGTTAACACTGTTTAATGACATGTGTGATATGTGTGCTTTTCCTCTTTTTTAACATCTCTATGAGATGATAGATGTTAACTAAACTTATTGTAGGAGTCATTTCGCAAGATGCGACAGTCACGTCGTTACCCCATACACTTTAAACTTAGGCAGTGCTGTATGTTTATTACATTTCAGTAAAACAGAGAAAAAAGGAAAAAGTGAGAAAAAGAAAAAAAGACACTATACACAGAGTAAACAAGCATACATAGAATGGGAGAAGATATTTGTCAATCATATGTCTGATAAGAGATTAATATCCAGAATAGAGAGAGAACTAAAACATAGCAAGAAAACCATCAATTCAAAACTGGGCAAAGAACTTGGAATAAACATTTCTACATAAATAAGAGACAGCCGAGAAACACAAAAAAGGTGCTAAACATCACTAATAAGAGTTAAATGAAAACCAAAACCTGTTATTTTGGGGGTTTTTTGATGATGGCCATTCTGCCAGGTGTGAGGTGAAAGCTCACTGTGGTTTTGATTAGCGTTTCCCTGGTGATGAGTGATGCTGAGCATCTTTTCATGTGCTTGTTGACATTTTGTGTCTCACCACTGGAGAAATGTCCAGTCAAGTTCTTTCCTATTTTTTGTTCTAGTTATTTGGGGGTTTATTGTTAAGTAATAACAGCTTGTATTTATTTTACTCACATTATACCGTAGAAACTATGCTCAGTACCAAACTAAGACAGGCGTTCCCTAGCAGGCCAACAATTTGATGTCATTTTATTTTATTTTTTGTCTTTTTAGAGCTGCACCCATGGCATATGGAGTTTCCCAGGATAGGGGTCAAATCTGAGCTGCAGCTGCCGGCCTACACCACAGCCTGGGCAACACCAGATCCAAGCCACATCTGCAACCTACACCACAGCTTGCAGCAAGACTGGGTCCTTAATCCACTGAGTGAGGCCAGGGATCAACCCATATCCTCACAGACACTATGTCAGGTTCTTAACCTGCTGAGCCACACTGTGAACTCCTAATTTCCCTGTTTTTAAAACATTATTATTGGGAGTTCCTTGTGTGGCTCAGCGAGTTACAAACCCAACTAATATCCATGAGGACGCAGGTTCAATACCTGGCCACATTCAGTGGGTTGAAGATCTGGCATTGCCAGGAGCTGCGGTGTAGGTCGCAGATGCAGCTCGGATCCCGTGTTGCTGTGTCTGTGATGTAGGCTGGCAACTGCAACTCTGATTTAACCTCTAGCCCAGGAATTTCCATGTGCCATGGGTGCAGTCCTAAAAATGCAAAAAGTAAATAAATAATTAAAAATAAAATAAAAATAAAACATTATTCATAATAGTCAAGACATGGAAACACCCTGTGTCCACTGATGAATGAACAAGACACAGCAAATATATATTTGGTATATATATGGAATATTATTCAGCCACAAGAAAGAAAGATATTCTGCCATTTGAGACAATATAGATGGAACTTGAAGGCATTATCCCAAATGAAATAAATCAGACAGAGGAAAACAAATATTGTATAATATTACTCACACATGGAATCTAAAAAAGCCAGGATTTCCCATCGTGGCACAGCGGAAACAAATCCGACTAGGAACCATGAGGTTGCAGGTTTGATCCCTGGCCTCGCTCAGTGGGCTAAGGATCTGGCATTGCCGTGAGCTGTGGTGTAGGCCAGTGGCTACAGCTCCAATTAGACCCCTAGCCTGGGAACCTCCATATGCCGAGGGTGAGGCCCTAAAAAGACAAAAAAAAAAAAAAAAGGCAAATCCGTAGAAATGCAGTGGTGGTTACCAGGGGGTGGGGGTGGGGCAAAAAAGAGAGATGCTATTGAAGGATACAGACTTACAACTAGAAGAGAAGTAAGTTCTGGAAATCTAATGCACAGCATAATGATTATAGTCGACAATACTGTATTATAACTTCAAAGTTGCTAAGAGCCTCGATTGTAAATGTCCTCACCACAAAAAAGAGTAATTACGTGACAAGAAAGGTATCAGCAAAAAAAAAAAAAAAAAAAAAGGAGTTCCCGTCGTGGCGCAGTGGTTAATGAATCCGACTAGGCACCATGAGGTTGCAGGTTCGATCCCTGCCCTTGCTCAGTGGGTTAACGCTCTGGCGTTGCTGTGAGCTGTGGTGTAGGTTGCATACTTGGCTCGGATCCCACGTGGCTGTAGCTCTGGTGTAGGACGGTGGCTACAGCTCTGATTAGACCCCTAGCCTGGGAAACTCCATATGCCGAGGGAGCTGCCCAAGAAATGGCAAAGAAAGAAAGGAAGAAAGGAAGAAAGAAAGAAAGAAAGGTATCAGGAGTTCCCATCGTGGCGCAGTGGTTAACGAATCTTACTAGGAACCATGAGGTTGCCACGTTGCTGTGGCTCTGGCGTAGGCCGGTGGTTACAGCTCTGATTCGACCCTAGCCTGGGAACCTCCATATGCCGCGGGAGCGGCCCAAGAAATAGCAACAGCAACAACAACAACAACAAAAAAAAGACAAAAGACACACAAAAAAAAGAAAGAAAAGTATCAGCCAACTCTGACACTGACAGTGGCAATTATATTTACACTATATAAATGTATCAAATCAACATGTTAATACACCTTAAACTTACACAGTATTGTAAGTCAACTATATCTCAATTTTTTTTGTCTTTTTGCTTTTTATAGGGCCGCTCCCATGGCATATGGAGGTTCCCAGCCTAGGGGTCTAATCGGAGTTCTGGCTGCCGGCCTACGTCAGAGCACAGCAACGCAGGATCTGAGCAATGCTGGATCCTTAACCCACTGATTAAGGCCAGGGATTGAACCCGCAACCTCATGGTTCCTAGTCGGATTCGTTAACCATTGCTCCACGACGGAACTCCCTATATCTTAATTTAAAAATATATACATGTAGAAACAGATTCACTAATTCACTTCAACTGGCCCATTTGAGCAAAAAGATCTGGGTTTGCTTCTTTTTCTTTGTTTTTAGAAAATCTTCCCAACTTTTCTGAGACCCTTGTTCTCTCTTCAGCTTTTGTCTCTGATCTTCCAAACCAGATAACTTCTTGGGAGGGACATTCGAGGGCTTGAGTTTGACAATGAAATGAATCACTCCTTCCTGGTAAACAACATCGAGCCAAGCATTACTCAGCCTCGCAGTTTCAGCCAAGTGTCCTGCCAACTTTCAGTTGACAGAGACTCCATCCACACAAGTGTTGGAAAACACTCACAAGATAGGTGGATGCAGGCAAGCAAAGCTTTCCATCTCCCCCTGGGGGTGTAGGTCAGTTTGCATTTCAACAATTATATAAGGAGATATCTGCAGAGACCTGAGTTGCCCGACACACACTTTTGATTTACCAAAATGATTTTTAATTAGGAAATATACGTAAGATACAGAGAAGTATTGAAAACAATGACGCCCATGCACCTGCCACCAAGCGTAAACAGATGGTGGCATTTTTCATTTTTTAAAAATAAAACGTTGAGATACAACTGAAGTTCCACATCTTTTCTCAGACCCTCCCACCCCAGAGGTACTTATTTTCCTGCAGTTAGCGCATGTCATCCCTATGATGGATTTTGTTTTTACTGTTCACTTATCTGCACTCAATCTAGGCTATTGCTTTGGGTGTTTTTGCTGTTGTTGTTGATGTTTTTCTTTTAGGACCACACCTGTGGCATATGGAAGTTCCCAGGCTAGGGGTCGAATCGGAGGTGCAGCTGCCAGGTTTAGCCATAGCCATGCCAGATCCTTAATCCACTGAGTGGGGTCAGGGATCAAATATACATCCTCATGGCTACTAGTCAGATTCTTGCCCAGTGAGCCACAACAGGAACTCCTGTTTTGAGTGTTTGTAAGTTTCACATAAAATGACAGCTATGTGGCCATTTGTCATTCTTTGCCTGCTTAGTGGCCGAGGCCTCTTCTCAGGAGGAGGACGAGTCCTTTCGCCATGAGAGCCAAAAGGCCACTGGGCTGCCCTGCCAGCTAGGAGCAGGCCTGTGACTGAGCGAGGCTCTGTAGCCAGCCCTGGCAGTGATGGCAGTGCTGACCAAAGGGCCTGGGGCTCCACTAGAGAGATGCCCACAGTTTGGTCCTAGACCTTGGTTCTTTGGCTCTCCTGGTGATTCTAGGAACTACCGTTACTGTCCCAATGAATCATTTTCTGCTTAAGTTAGAAGCATTTTTTTTACTTACAATTCAGAACCTGGCTGTGAACCCAAAAGTTAGGACTCCTACCTCCAAATACTGGGTATGACTGCCAACGGCTGCTTCTGAACACGAAGACGCAGACGAAGAGGTGGGCAGCCTTTGTTGTTTCATCCCCGCCCCCCTATTGTGGCAAGCCCCTCCATCTCTGGCTCAGGTGATTTTCAGGGGGATTTAAAGGGCCAGTGCACGTCCCACCCCACTTTGCTGTTATTACTCATTCTCCTATCAAGAAGCCGGATATTAAAGACTAAGACATTCAAAACCAAGTGCATCTAGGGAAAAATTATAAAGTGATCATACACGCCCAGGGAAAGGCTCATAAAAGACCTGAGAGGACAGTAAGTTTACACCTCGGATGGACCCTCAACACAGAGACAGCCTATAGCATTTAAAACATTAAATAGGGGAGTTCCCTGGTGGCCCAGCAATTAAGGATCTGGCATTGTCACTGCTGTGGCTCAGGTCACTGCTGTGACATGGGGTTGATCCCTGGCACAGGAACGTCCACGTGCCGCAGGGGCAGCCAAGGAGAAAGAAATGGAAAACAACCTAACCAAATAAATATATAAATAACAAAAAATGGCAAAACTGGGGGAAGGGAGAAAATATGATTTGTCTTAATATAGTTAATACCGTATTCTTAGATTGAAATGGCCAGAGTTCAACAAAAAAAAAAAAAATCCAAGGCATACAAAGAAACAGGTACGCATGGCCCATTCAAAGGAAAAAATAATTCAACAGAATTTTTCCCTGAGAAGACTTCATGGCAGATATACTATCAAAAATTTAAAACAATTGTCTTAAACAACAACAACAAAAAAGACAAAAAAAAAAAAACAATTGTCTTAAATATGCTCAAAGAACTAAAGAAAGATATGAAGAAAGTCGGGAAAAGGACGTGAGAACAAAATGCAACTATCAAGAGAGGGGTTTTTTTGGGGGGGAGGGGGTTGGTTGTCTTTCTAGGGCTGCACCCTCAGCCTATGGAAGTTCCCAAGCTAGGGGTCAAATCAGAGCTATAGCTGCCGGCCTATACCACAGACATAGCAATGCAGGATTGGAGCTGAGCCTGCAACCTACGCCACAGCTCACTGCAATGCCAGATTCTTAACCCACTGAGTGAGGCCAAGGATCAGACCCTCATCCTCATGGATACTAGTCAGGTTCGTTACCACTGAGCCACAATGGGAACTCCAAGATTTTATTTTAATCTAAAGAGAAACCAAAAAGAAATTCTGGGAGTTCCCATCATGGCTCAGTGGTTAATGAATCCAACTAGGAACCATGAGGATGTGGGTTCGATCCCTGGCCTTGCTCAGTGGGTTAAGGATCCAGCGTTGCCATGAGCTGTGGTGTAGGTCGCAGACTTGGCTCGGATCCCATGTTGCTGTGGCTCTGGCGTAGGCCAGCGGCTACAGCTCCGATTCTACCCCTATCCTGGGAACCTCCATATACCGCGGGTGCGGCCCTGGAAAAAAACCAAAAGAAATTCTGGATCTGAAAAGCACAATAACTGAAATGAAAAAATCCACTAGACAGGAGTTCCTGCTGTTGCTCAGTGGGTTATGATCTGGACTAGTATCCATGAGGATGTGGGTTTGATCCCTGGCCCCATTAGTGGGTTAAGGATCTGATGTTACCATGAGCTGTGGCATAGGTCGCAGATGTGGTGTTGCTGTGGCTGTGGTGTAGCCCAGCAGCTATAGCTTTAATTTGACCTCTAGTCCAGGAACTTACACCTGACACAGGTACATCCTTAAAAAGATTTAAAAAAAAAAAAAATCCACCAGACAGATTCAAAGGCAGATTTGAGCAGGCAGAAGAAAGAATCAGGGAACCTTAACATAGAACAGTGAAAATTATTGAGATTGAAGAACAGAAAGAAAAAAAAAGATTGAAGAAAAGTAAACAGAGCCTAGAGGACCTGGGGGACATCATCAGGTGCACCAACACACACATCAGGAGGGACCGGAAGAGAGAAAGGGGCAGAGAGATTATTTGAATATTGGCGAAAAGCTTCCCAAGTTTGATGTAAGACATGGATATGAACATTCAAAAACTCAGTGAACTCCAAGTTAGACTGACTCAGAGATCCACACCAAGACGGTTTCTAAATTACATTTTCAAAGGCCTAAGACAGTTCCCTTGTGGCAGAGCAGGATAAGGATCCAGCGTTGTCACTGCAGTGGCTCAGGTCACTGCTGTGGTGCAGATGCAATCCCTGGCCCAGGAACTTTCATATGCTGCAGGTGCAGGGGAAAAAATAAATAAATAAATAAGGCCTAAGAGAGCAAATCTTGAAAGTAGCAAGAAAAAAGTCAGCAATCACATACAAGGGCTTCTCAGCAGGATGAAGAGCAGATTTCTCAATAGAACGTTAGAGGCCAGAAGACAGTAGGTTGGCCTATTTAGTGCTAAATGGAAAAAAACTCAACCAAGATTCCTATTTCCAGCCAAATTATCCTTCAAAATGAAGGAAAAAGCAAGACATTCCCAAGTAAACAAAAGTTGATTGACTTTGTAACCCGTAGACCTGCCCTGCAAGAAATGACCAGAGTTCTCCAAGGTAAAAACCAAAGGACTAGAAAGTGCCCTGAAGCAACACAGAGGTACAAAGATCTCAGTAAGAGTAAACGCATGGGCAATTGTAAAAACTAGTATTCATACGACAATGATTTTTAGTAAGTTTACAAATAACAAGTGCTGGAGAGGGTGTGGAGAAAAAGGTACCCTCCTACACTATTGGTGGGAATGTAAATTGGTACAACCACTGTGGAAAACAGTATGGAGGTACCTCAGAAAACTAAATATAGAACTACCATATGATCCAGCAATCCCACTCGGATATATATATGGACAAAACTTTCATTGAAAAGAAGATACATGTACCCCTATGTTCATTGCCGCACTGTTCTCAATAGCCAAGACATGGAAACAACCTAAGTGTCCATTGACAGATGAATGGATTCAGAAGATGTGCTGCATTTACACAGTGAAATTCTACTCAGCCATAAAAAGAACAAGATAATGCCATTTGCAGTAACATGGACGCAACTAGAGATTCTCATACTAAGTAAAGTAAGGGGAAGACAAATACCATGTGATATCACTTATATCTGGAATCAAATATGTGACACAAATGAACCTATCTACAGAAAATAAACAAACTCATGGACATAGAGAATAGACTTGTGGTTGCCAAGGGAGAGTGGGATGGACTGGGAGTTTGTGGTTAGTGGATGCAACTCTAGCATTTGGAGTGGATAAGCAGTGAGGTCCTGCTGTACAGCACAGGGAACGATACACAATTTCTTGTGATGGAACATGATGGTGGATAATGTGAGAAAAAGAATGTACAGATATGTATACCTGGGTCACTTTGCTGTACAGCAGAAATTGACAGAACATTATAAATCAACTACAATTTAAAAAATTTTTAAATAGAACAATGAGTTTTAACTATACTTGGTTTTCTACATTCTACAAGACAGTAATACATTTTAAAAAATCATTAGTGTAGAACAGGATAGAAAGCCAAGAATTAAACCCACGCCACCTACAGCCAACTAATCTATGACAAAGGAGGCAAGAATATACAATGGAGAAAAGACAGCTTGTTCAATAAGTGGTGCTGGGAAAACTGGACAGCCACATGGAAAAGAATGAAATTAGAACACTCCCTAACACCATACACAAAAATAAACTCCAAATGGATTAAAGACCTAGATATAAGACCAGACACTATAAAACTCTTAGAGGAAAACATAAGCCAAACACTCTCTGACATAAATGACAGCAACATCTTCTCAGACCCACCTCTTAAGAGTATTGACAATAAAAACAAAAATAAACAAATGGGACCTAATCAAACTTCAAAGTTTCTGCACAGCAAAGGAAACCCTAAACAAAACGAAAAGACAACCCACAGAATGGGAGAAAAATCTTTGCAAATGAATCGACTGACAAGGGATTAATCTCCAAAATTTATAAACACCTCCTACTGCTCAATACCAAAAAAACAAACAACCCCATCCAAAAATGGGTAGAAGATCTAAACAGACAATTCTCCAAAGAAGACATACAGATGGCTGAGAAACACATGAAAAGATGTTCAGTGTCACTCATTATTAGAGAAATGCAAATCAAAACCACGATGAGTTACCACCTTACACCAGCCAGAATGGCCATCATCCAAAAGTCTACAAACAATAAGTGCTAGAGAGGGTGTGGAGAAAAAGGAACCCTAGTACACTGTTGGTAGGATTGTAAGTTGGTGCAACCACTGTGGAAAGCAGTATGGAGATTCCTCAGAAAACTAAACATAGAACTACCATTTGATCCAGCAATCCCACTCCTGGGCATCTATCCAGAGAAAACCATGACTCAAAAAAACACATGTACTCCAATGTTCATTGCAGCACTATTTACAATAGCCAAGACATGGAAACAACCTAAATGTCCATTGACAGAGGAGTGGATCCAGAAGATGTGGTACATATACACAACGGAATATTACTCAGCCATCAAAAAGAATGAAATACTGGCATTTTTAGCAACATGGATGGACCTAGAAATTATCATGCTAAGTGAAGTCAGCCATACAATGAGACACCAACATCAAATGCTTTCACTGACATGTGGAATCTGGAAAAAGGACAGACAGAACTTCTTTGCAGAACAGATGCTGACTCACAGACATTGAAAAACTTATGGTCTCCGGAGGAGACAGTTTGGGGGGTGGGGAAATGTGCTTGGGTTGTGGGATGGAAATCCTGTGAAATCAGATTATTATGATCATTATACAATTACAGATGTGATAAATTCATTTGAGTAGTAAAAAAAAAGTAGTAAAAAAAAAGAAATGTGCTTGGGCTGTGGGATGGAAATCCTGTGAAATCAGATTGTTATGATCATTATACAATTACAGATGTGATAAATTCATTTGAGTAGTAAAAAAAAAGAAAGAAAGAAAAATCATTAGTGTAAAAGTATTATCATAACTTTGGCTTGTATCTCTAAATCTTACCTCCTACACTTTTTAAGAAACTAATGGGAGTTCCTATTGTGGCGCAGTGGAAACAAATCCAACTTGTATCCATGAGGATATGGGTTCAATCCCTGGCCTGGCTCAGTGGATCAGGGATCCAGTGTTGCTGTGAGCTGTGGTGTAGGTTGCAGACGGGGCTCGGATCCCGCATTGCTATGCCTGTGGCATAGGCTGGTAGCTACAGCTCCGATTTGACCCCTAGCCTGGGAACCTCCATATGCTGTGGGAGCGGCCCTAGAAAAGACAAAAAAAAAATTTAAAAGAATGACTAGTTTATGATTTTTGTTTATACAATATAAAAAGATGTAATTTTGTGACATCATCAATCAAGAACAGTGGGGACAGAGCTGTAAAGGAACAGAGTTTTGTATGTTATTGAAATTTTAAGCTGCTATAAATTCACATAGACTATTATAATTTTAGGAGTTTCCCTCATGGCTCAGTGAAAATGAATCTGACCAGTATTCATGAGGATGCAGGTTCTATCCCTGGCCTCGCTCAGTAGGTTAAGGATCCAGAGTTGCCATGAGCTGTGGTGTAGGTCACAGAAGGGGCTCAGATCCCGCATTGCTTGGCTATGGTGCAGACCAGCAGCTATGGCTCCTATTCAACCCCTAGCCTGAGAACTTCCATATGCCAAAGATGTGGCTCTAAAAAGATCAAAAAACAGAAAGAAAAAAAAACATTAACACTGAAAAACACTTTTTAGAAAACTGTTATCATAAAGTAGGTGAAAAATCTGATGAGATAGTTTATCCTCAATTTTAAAAGAATGACTCTTCCATGAAACCAGAAAGATATAAGAGAACTGAACACAAAGGAAGCAAAATGTGAGCTGGCAAAACCCAGGAAACAAGTGAAAGAAAGAAAATTAAAGCAGCACAGAAGAGAAGATGAAATTGAAGGTATTATGGAGAAAACAGAGGCTGAGAAACACGGAAGGGAGTTTGCAAGACCGGACTTTGAAGAATGAGTGAGGAGAAATGGAAATATTTAAACAGGCTTAAAGGAAATGACACACATGGCAAATTGGCAAGAGAGCCAATATATACGTGACTGGCGTCCCTAAGGAAGCAAACTCACAGACAGACTTAAAACCAGAATCCTGACACTGCTCCTGGCAATGCGGAAACACACAGACGTCTGGAAAGGCCGGGTCCCAGTAAAAGGGGATACAGATGGTCAACTCTTCCAATGCTGGGAAAGTGACCGCGCTTCAAAGATAATCCTTGACTCAACAGGCAAACAGATCACATCATCTATCGGAAGAACGCGGCTGGGGAGTTCCCGTTGGGGCAGAGCGGAAACGAATCTGACTAGCAACCATGAGGTGGCGGGTTCAATCCCTGGCCTCACTCAGTGGGTTAAGGATCCAGCGTTGCTGTGAGCTGTGGTGTAGGCAGGCAGCTGGAGCTCTGATTCAACCCCTACCCTGGGAAGCTCCATATGCCATGGGTACGGCTCTAAAAAGCAAAAGAAAAAAAAACATGGCTGGGTTCACATGTCCCCACGCCTGTGTCCAGCAAGGCTTCAAAATACAGGAAGAAGCAAACTTTACCCAAGACATTTATACTCGGCCCAGTTTGGGACAAGCAGAGTTCCAGGAACAGTGTTCCCAGAAGCCAGACCTTCCTGAGGAAAAGGCTTGAAGGTGAAGTTCAGCCATCCGAGAGGAAGAGTCAGGATGGAAGGTCCAGGGGACCAGATCTCCCAGGCGACCCCGCCGAGGACTCCTGCCTCAGTGTCCACTGGTCAATTTAACACCCCGAGTAGATCATTTTAACATTCCCTCCCTATTAACAAAATTACTTTCAGTTAATAATGATGTTCTAGTCAGTAATAATCATTTGAAAACCAAAGAATCAACCATTAAAGAGAATAACTTCAAATTTCTAAAATATTCAATCAAGGAAAGTATTTCATGTATGAAAATATGCACCAACCAAAATACACACACACACACACACCCCTTATGGTTTACACTCAATTTTGCTTTTTTGTCGTTTTCTTTTTACAGCGGCATGTGGAAGTTCCCAGGCTAGGGGTCAAATCGAAGGTACAGCTGCCGGCCTGCACCACAGCCACAGCCACAGCCACGCCAGATCTGAGCCTCGTCTACTACCTACGCCACAACTTTCAGCAATGCTGGATCCTTAACCCACTGAGCGAAGCCAGGGGTCGAACCTGCATCCTCACAGACCCTATGTCAGGTTCTTAACCTGTGGTGCCACAATGGGAACTCATCAGTGTTGCCATTTCAAATTTTAAATACAAAATAAAAACTTCAACTGATTATATAGACTGACAGAATCGAAATGTTCAGTTCTGTTTCACAATTTTTATAACCACTGTGCCATCATTTTTTATTTCATATTCATTAATTGAATGCAGGAATATGCAGTGCAGCTGGGCTAGAGACACTAAATACACCTGAAATGAGCTTGAAGGATTTCAAACCTCTAGGGACCAACTTTCCTAATGAATCTACATTTATGTGTGTGTGTTGATTGGGTCAGGGGAGGTTTCCAAATGAGCTTCCATGTAGACAACAAAGGGTAAATGGTAAAGTATTTTAATTTGAAACACCCAGTTTTTATTGAAATTCAACAATGACTAAAGCCATTGTAACAGAAGATGTGGGGGGAAGGTGTCATTTTACCACTGATATCATTTAGGATTGTCAGTGCAAGGTTTTGCAATGAAAAGCAGGCTAGCATTCCATTTTATCACCATTTTAATAGTTCTCAGAGTTCCCATTGGGGCCTAGCAGGTTAGGAACTCAACATAGTGTCTGTGAGGATGTGGGTTTGATACCTGGCCTCACTTAGTGGGTTAAGGATCTGGTATTGCCACAAGTTGCATCACAAGTCACAGATGCAACTCGGATCTGGCATTGCTGTGGCTGGGGCATAGGTGGCAGCTACAGCTCTGATTCGACTCCTAGCCTGGAACTTCCATATGCTGTGGGTGTGGCCTTAAAAAAATAAAATTCTCTACATCTGTCATCTCCTCGATTTCACATTTTGCAACCTTGCTATGATCGAAGAAAGAAGTTACAGGTAGAGGAGTAAACGTGGGTAGTCATTACACAGGGAAAACAGTCCCTTTTATAGATTCGAGCTAGACCACCTCAATCACACAGGGTCAGATTACAATGACGAAGATCCACAGACTGTGCACTCCCCCACCTCCCGTCCAGCACTGAAATCCCCCCAACCTCCCTCCAGCCTCCTGCTCTTGGTACTCACTGCTCTGGATCCGCAGCCAGGAGGCAGACAGGGAAGGTGGGAGGGTACCCACGCTTGAAGGTACCCCCCTCTGGGTTGGGTAAAGACAGACACACCTGAGGTGGAGAAAGGCATCCCGCTGGCTGTTCCTAAGGTCCCAGAAGCAACAGAGCCCAGAAGACCCAGCAGAAGTGACAAGGTGCTGCCAGTAAAGGCAGGAGACCTCAAGTGGACCAGCCGGAAGGGACTCCACGTGTTAGAAGAGGCCAGCAGTTCTCCTCCGAGCTGAAGGACATCAGCGCTTCAGAATTTGGCCAAGAAACAAGACAGAAGAGCTCCCCACCCTGACCGGCCAAAGAGAGTGCAGCTGTGTGTGATCTAGAACCCCTGTTTCCGTGCAGCACCTGGGGAGCCTTACCAGGAACTGGGGCACTTGCCGTTTTCTTCCAGGGAACTTTCCTTTCCATCAGGAGTAGAAGAGATCTAGTGACTGAACAACCAGCTCTGCAGAAAGCATTTTCAAATGATTTATTAGTAGTAGTAGTATTTTTTTAGGACCACACCCACGGCATATGGAGGTTCCTAGGCTAGGGGTCCAATCGGAGTTGTAGCCGCCTGTCTACGCCAAAGCCACAGCAACGCCGAATCCGAGCCACACCTGCAACTTATACCACAGCTCACGGCAACACTGGATCGCCCTGGTCTCGCCCACTGAGCGAGGCCAGGGATCAAACCTGAAACCTCATGGTTCCTAGTCGGATCCGTTTCTGCTGTGCCACGATGGGAACTCCAGAAATCATTTTTTGAAATCATAAAATAGGTTAATTCAAAATGTCCGTTTAAGACCCGAAGAGCAAAGCAGCTAATGATGTTTTGTAGAAAATACGTACAAAAGGCGAACTCACCTGAAGAGGTGGCTGGGCTTTACAATGCACTCTTGTAGAAGGCTTGAGGATCTGGACCAAATGCAGGGGGGAATCTGCCTGTTTGGGGGCAGGACTGGGCTTGAGGGGAAGGCGGAGGAGAGAAGGGAGGACAGAATGTAAAGGCGACATGGGAAGCTTGTAACAAGGAATTTGGTAAAACTTAAAAAGGACGAGAAAAGCCCTTAAAGAAACAAAACCAATTAGAGAGAAGATGACGACTGAATGCCATCAAATTCTAGAGAATTAAAAATACAGGATTTAAGAAGAGCCTGGAGCTGTTACTACAGGAAGCAGTAAGATGTGCGAGCAGAATCCCAAGCCTCCTAGGACTCCAGAATACCTCGTGCAAGAGCTCCCCCAACTGGCCATACAGTGCATCACAAGGGAGTTTTAAAACCCCGGACTCTGGGCCCCACTTCCAGAGATCCTCACTTAACAGGTCTCAGGTCTGGCTCCGCAGGTGATTCTAGTGGGCAGCCGGGATTGACAACCAGAAGCTCCGACTTCCAAAAGAGAAAGAAATTCAAGTTTTGGATAACTGTATTACACAGCTGACAATGATAGGATGACAATACCATCAACTTGGAAAAGGCAAAATTCTGGTTAAAAAATACTGGCAGTAGAGTTCCCGTTGTGGCTCAGCAGTTTAAAGAATAGGACTAGTATCCATGAGGATGGGGGTTCAATCCCTGGCCCCACTCAGTAGGTTAATAAGGATTGGTGCAGCTTGAATCAGGTGTTGCTGTGACTGTGGCATAGACCTTAGGAACTTCCATATGCTGCAGGTGTGGCCATAAAAAAAAAAAAAATACTGTACTTGAGCTGGAAAAACTCAAATGTTCATCAGCAGGAGAATGGATAACGAAAGTGTGATCTATCCACACACTAGGGTACAACTCAGTGATCTAAAAAAAAAAGGAACGGGAGTTCCCGTCGTGGCACAGTGGTTAACGAATCCGACTAGGAACCATGAGGTTGCAGGTTCGGTCCCTGCGCTTCTTCAGTGGGTTGACGATCCAGCGTTGCCGTGAGCTGTGGTGGAGGTTGCAGACATGGCTGGGATCCCGCGTTGCTGTGGCTCTGGCGTAGGCCGGCGGCTACAGCTCCGATTGGACCTCTAGCCTGGGAATCTCCATATGCCGCAGGAGCGGCCCAAGAAATAGCAAAAAGACAAAAAATAAAAAATAAAAAAAAAGGAACGATCCTCTACAGGCACCAAGGATCATCTCAAAACCTGTTCTGAGTGAGAAAAAAATTAGACACAAGAGGGCACATTCTTTTTTCTTTTTCTTTTTACCTGCAGCATATGGAAGTTCCTGGGCCAGGGGTCAAATTGGAGCTGCAGCTGAGGCCTATACCACAGCCAGAGCAACACCAGATCCCAGCCACATCTGCAACCTATAGCAGCTTGCAGCAAAGCTGGATCCTTAACCCACTGAGCGAGGCCAGGGATGGAACCCTCGTGCTCACTGAGACATTGTGTCCTTAATCGTCGTGTCCACAACAGGAATTCCATGAGAACACATTCCCTTTGGTTCTGATTATGTGAAGTCCAAGAACAGGCAAATGTAGTCTGTGATGAGAGAAATCAGAACAGCCTCTGAGGAGCAGAGGTGGGAGTTGACCAGAAAAAGCCACAAGAAGGCATGCTAACTTATTTTGAGGAGAGGCTACAGGTACACACAACTATCCAAGTTCATCCAACTTGTCCCTTAATATCACAGTATTTTTATGTGTAAATTATATTCATTTTTTGGCATAGGTTTTTAACAACCTATGTATGGCATGTTCCTGGGCCAAGGATCAAACCTGTGCCACAGCAGTGACCTGAGCTGCTGCAGTGACAACACTGGCTCCTTAACCCACTGAGCCACCCAGGGAACTCCCAAGAGACCCTTTCTAATCAAACTGAGGGATGAGATGTAAGCTGGACAAGAACTGCATTCTGTCGCAGAGATGATGGAAGAGAAATGCAGAATCTTGCAGCAGAGAACAAAGACCCCTAAGTACTGCATCATCACAGAAGGGAGCCTGAAAGGAGAAGCTGGCTTGAGAAAGAATGAATGGGAGAAAGGCACAAGCTCTTAGCTGCAGAGGAAGTAAAAACACTTCTATGCAGATAATTCAAGAGCAGGAAGGCAAATTACAGGAAGGAGAGAGATCAGTCTGATAAAACATAGATTGCTCGTCATGATCAGAAAGTTCATGAGTTCCCATTGTGGCTCAGAGGGTTAAGAAGCCAACTAGTATCCATGAAGAAGCAGGTTCAATCCCTGGCCTCAATCGGAAAGTTAAGGATCTGGCATTTCTGTGAGCTGTGGTGTAGGTTGCAGACATGGCTTAGATCTGGAGTTGCTGCAGTTGGGGTGTAGGCTGGCAGCTACATTGTAGCTGATTCGACCCCTAGCCTGGGAATTTCCATATGTTGCATGTGTGGCCCTAAAAAAAAAGAAAAGAAAAGATGGAAACAACCCAAATGTCCATCAACAGATGATTGGATTAAGAAGATGTGGTAGATATACACAAAGGAATGCTACTCAGCCATAAAAAAGAACAAAATAATGCCATTTGCAGCAACATGGATGAAACTAGAGACTCTAATACTTAGTGAAGTAAGTTAGAAAGAGAAAGACAAATACCATGTGATATCACTTATATCTGGAATCTAATATACAGCCAAATGATCCTCAGAAAAGAAAATCATAGACTTGTGGTTGAAGAGGAGAAGAGGGAGGGAGAGGGAGTAGGGTGGTTGGGGAGCTTGGGGTTAATAGATGCAGACTATTGCCTTTGGAATGGATTAGCAATGAGATCCTGCTGTGCAGCACCGGGAACTATGTCTGGTCATTTATGATGGAGCATGATAATGGGAGAAAAAAGAATGTATACATGTATGTGTAACTGGGTCACCATGCTGTACAATAAAAAAAAAATACTGTACTGGGGAAATAAAAAGAAAGAAAGAAAAGACAAGAAAAAACAATTCCATTCTTAAAAAGGATAAATTACTTAGAAGTAAATTTAACAAAAGAAGTGCAAGACTTGTTGCTGAAAACTACAAAGCATCATTGAAAGACATTAAAGACCTAAATACATGGAGGACCACCCTGTGTTCATGGATTGGAAGACTTGTTAAGATGTCAGTACTCCCCAATTTCATCTACAGTTCAATGAAATTCCTATCAACATGTTAACTGCCTTTTTTTTGTGGAAATGGACAAATCAATCCTAAAATTCATATGGAATTGCAATGGACTCTGAATAGCCAAAACAATTATAAAAAAGAACAAAATTGGAGGACCCATCATTCTGCTTTCAAAACTTACTACAAAGCTATAGTAATCAAGACTGTATGTTACTAACACAAGGATAGGTATAAAGTAAAACTGAGAGCCCAGAGTTAAACCCATGCATTTACCATCACTTGATCTTTGACAAGGGTGCCAAGAGCATTCACTGAGGAAAAAATAGTATTTTCAACAGAAGGTGCTGGTTCAACCGGATATTCACATGCAAAAGAATGAAGTTGGACTTTTACCTCACATCATACATAAAAATCAACTCAAAATGGATCAGAGACCTAACCATGGGAGCTAAAACTATAAAACTAGTGGGGAAGAACTCAGGGTTAAGTCTCTATGACCTTGGATTAAGCAAGTATCACATTTATATCCATAGAATCTCAATACCTCTGGAAGATAACAAGAACCCACCGATGACAGTGACTGCATCCAAGGAAGGAAGCTGGAGAGCCGGGGAGTGGAAAGAGGGAGAGTTGCTTTCAAAAGTACATACTTTTCTTTGTCTTTTTAGGGCTGAATCCATGGCACATGAAATTCCCAAGCTAGAGGTCAAATTGGAGCTATAGCTGCCAGCCTACACCACAGCCACAGCCACATCAGATCCAAGTGACATCTGCGACCTACATTGCAGCTCATGGAAATGCTGGATTGTTAACCCACTGAGCAGGGCCAGGGAGGAACCCACATCCTCATGGCTATTAATCAGGTCCTTTAGCACTGAGCCACAGTGGGAACTCCTACCCATGGGTTTATTTTTGTCTTTATTGTCATTATTCTATGAGGTGGATCAAATAAGATGTTGCTGTGATCTATGTCAAAGAGCATTCTGCCTATGTTTTCCTCCAGGAGTTTTATAGTATCTAGCCTTATGTTTAGGTCTTTAATCCATTTTGAGTTTATTTTTGTGTGTAGTGTTAGGGAGTGTTCTAATTTCATTATTTTACATGCAGCGTCCAGTTTTCCCAGCACCACTAATTGAAGAGACTATCTTTCCTCCACTATATGTTCTTGCCACCTTTGTCATAGATTAGTTGACCATAGGTGCTTGGATATATTTCTGGGCTTTTATCCTGATATATAATTGTGTTTGTGTGCCAGTACCATGCTATTGTTGCTATTGCTGTTGTCTTTTTATGGCTGTGCCTGTGCCATGTGGAAGTACCCAGACTAAGGCTTGAATCGGAGCTACAGCTGCTGGCCTACACCACAGGCACAGCAACACG
Source organism: Phacochoerus africanus (assembly GCF_016906955.1). Lineage (NCBI taxonomy): Eukaryota > Metazoa > Chordata > Mammalia > Artiodactyla > Suidae > Phacochoerus > Phacochoerus africanus. Next base: position 32,630,879 of record NC_062552.1, on the reverse strand, counting down.
GGATCTGAGCCATGTCTATGACCTACAGCGCAGCTCACAGCAATCCCGGATCCTTAACCCCCTGAGGGCAGGGATTGAACCCATGTCCTCATGGATACTAGTCAGATTTGTTACTGCTGAACCGCAATGGGAACTCCAGTACCATACTGTTTTGATGACTATAGCTTTGTATTATAGCCTGAAATCATGGAGCCTGATTCCTCCAGTTCTGTTTTTTCTTTTCAATAGTGCTTTGCTATTTGAGGTCTTTTGTGTTTCCATACAAATTTTTAAGTATTTTGTTCTAATTGTGTAAAGAATGTCTTTGGTAATTTGATAGGGATTGCATTGAATCTGTAGATTGCCTTAGGTAGTATAGCCATTTTGACTATATTGATTCTTTCAATCCAAGAGCATGGTATAGCTTTCCATCTATTTGTGTCATCTTTAATTTCTACCATATAAGCCAGCAATCCCACTCCTGGGCACATATCCAGACAAAACTTTCATTGAAAAAGACACATGCAGGGTTCCACTGTGGCATAACAGAAACAAATCTGACTACTATCCATGAGGATACAGATTCGATCGATCCCTGGCCTCGATCAGTGGGTCAGGGATCCAGCATTGCCATGAGCTGTGGTGTAGGTCACAGATACAGGTTGGATCCTGCACTGCTGCGGCTGTGGCTGTGACCAGCAGCTGTAGCTCCAGTTCAGCCCCTAGCCTGGGAACGTTCACATGCTGCAGATGCAGCCCTAAAGAGCACCAAAAAAAAAAGAGAAAGAGAGAGAGACACACATACACAAATGATCTATCTATAAAACAGAAGCGGATCATGGACATGGAGAGCAGACTTGTGTTTGCCAGCAGGAGTGGGGAGAGGGAGGCTGATGTGGAGTTTGGGGTTGGTAGATACAGATACAGATGTTATATTTAGAATGGATGGGTGATGAGGTCCTGCTGTACAGCACAAGGAACCGTGTCCAGTCTCTTGGATTAGAACATGATGGAAAAAGAAAAAAGGTAAAAAAAAAAGAAGAATGTGTGTGTATGGGTAGCCAGGTTACTTTGCTGTATAGCAGAAATTGAAGGAACAATCTACATTCTAACATATAGAATCAACTTTAATTAAAATTTTTTAAATAAAATAAAATTTTTTTAAAAAGTTCCCAGAGTTCCCACCGTGGCGCAGTGGTTAACGAATCTGACTAGGAACCATGAGGATGCGGGTTCGATCCTTGGCCTTGCTCAGTGCGTTAAGGGTCTGGCGTTGCCGTGAGCTGTGGTGTAAGTCACAGATGTGGCTCAGATCCCATGCTGCTGTGGCTGCGGTGTAGGCCAGCGACTACAGCTCCAATTAGACCCCTAGCCTGGGAACCTCCATATGCCATGGGAGCGGCCCTAGAAAAGGCAAAAAGACAAAAAAAAAAGTTCCCTCTGTGGTGCAACAGGACCAGCAGCATCTCTGCAGCGCCAAGATGCAGTTTCAATCCCAGGCCCCACAGAGATGGTTAAAGGATCCAGCATTGGTGCAGCTGCAGCATAGATCACTGGCGCCTGTGGCTCAGATGGAATCCTGGCCTGGGGAATTCCATATGCCTCAGGGCAGCCAAAAAAGAAAGAAAGCCATCGGGGCTGGTATGCCCCAGGCCATTAAGTGAAAGAATGAGGCCTGCATCCAGCTTGAGTCCAGCAAGATAATGATCCTTAGAACTAAAGACAGGAATATATGGGAAGGGTGACATTCCAAAGTAAAGACCCTCGTACTAAAACCTAAGATGATTTAACATATTTTAGCATATGTTACCACCCTTCTGCTGACCAGAATAAGGGCCACAGAGTCCTAGTTTGAACTTCTAAGGGTCAAACCACTCTCCTTCCTGCTGCATGTGGAGGAGGAGCTGGTGATGAAAGTCTACGCAAAGACTAAGGAAGAAGGTGGTCTTCTCCCCTCCCCACTTTCCTTTGACTGTAAGAATGTAGCCCACCTAATCCTCAGGGCAGAGCCCCCTCCCTCGCCTGCCCGCTTGGATCCTTCGCAAGCATCCTATATTAATAAATCCACTTCTTGCCCGTCACTTTGTCTCTTGCTGAATTCCTTCTGGGCTGAATCACAAAGAATCTGAGCGCCAGTAAGTCCTGGGAGCAGGTGAGTGATCCTAATTAAAGGACCATGGGTTCAGGAGTTCCTGTCGTGGCTCAGTGGTAATGAACCTGACTAGTTTCCATGAGGATGCAGGTTCAATCCCTGGTCTCACTCAGTGGGTTAAGGATCCGCATTGCTGTGAGCTGTGGTGTAGGTCACAGACATGGCTCGGATCCTGTGTGGCTTAGACCAGCAGCTTTAGCTCCCATTGAACCCCTAGTCTGGGAACCTCCTATATGCTTCGGGTGCAGCCTGAAAAAAGCAAAAGACTGTGGGTTCAAATCCCAATCTGAAGTGTACAGTTTCACAAGGACAAAAGACCAAATATTATGACAAAAGATACTCCCATTGTTTTTGTGTTAAAGAAATTACCAGGGTCTTAGGAGCTCTGTGGCAGAAATAAGAGGGAGACCAAATACATATTCTTACAAGTTACACTCCTCTAGCCCTGCCCTGAAATCGGCAGTGCGCTCTAGGCCAAATAAGTGAATCTGTTGCAGAAAGGGCCTGAGAGTGGGCTCCTGTCTAACACTCAGGGCCTGAGAGTGGGCTCCTGTCTAACACTCAGACGTGAGCTGTCCGAGGAGACATATGTGCTGATGAAGCAAGAGGCTTTATGGTCAAGGGGCACCCGGGCAGAGGTGAGGGAGCCCAGGAGCACTCTTCTGCCACGTGGCTCATAGTCTCCGCTTTTATGGGAATGGGGCTGGTTTCCGGGTTGTCTCTGGCCAATCATCTTGCTCGGTCTGTACTTGATCTACCCAGGTACCTTCTTGGTGGTGCGCACACCCCTCAGCCAAGATGGATTCCAGCGCCAAGGATCCTGGGAGGTTGGTTGCTCCCAAATCCTTCTGGTCAGGCTTCAGGGCAGCGCCAGGCTCCTTATCAGGGCCTCCTGCTATGAGACAACTCATGCCAACAGCTATTGCCTTGTTTGGCCAAGGTGGGCAGTTTTGGTCAATGATCTCCTAACAAATCTAGCGCCCTAGAATGTTGTAATGAGGACAGCTGCTACAACAAACAGACCCCAAAATATGTGAGGCTCATACACAATGGAAATGTTACCACTGTGTTGTGTGTCATGTAACAGGACTGAGCAGCCAAATAGCCTTCCATGCAATCTGTCAGGTACCCAAGCTACTGGAAGAAATTGAGGCCCCGTGGTTACGCATAGTATAACTGCAGAACCAGCTCAAACGGGCCCTACCCTTTCTCTAACAAGATACTGAGCTGCTTTTCAGAGACAAGAGAACAAAAGTGCAAGTCATGCTTCAGGTGAAGCACAGGCAGAGGAGAAAAGTTTGACCTCAATTAACCTGGAACCAGTTTCTCCCTCTCACAGAACCAAAGTGACCGGAACCTGAACTCTGGAACATTTTGGAAGCCACGGGTCATTGTCTAGAAAGATCTAGTGCTGAAACCACTTTTCCACACCTCCCTGCAAATGGCCAAGTTCCACAGCCCTCCAAAAAACCTACCCCATCACACCTCCCCGGACCAACCCTCCTCCTCTAAGTCATCAAAGTTTGACCAAGCCTCAGCTTGGAGAGGCAGACCGGAGCTTTGCCCCCGTCTGCTAGCTTGGCCGCCCGGCCATAAAGCCTTTTCTCTCTGCAGAAGACCATCGCCGCCGTGTTTGGTCTTTCTTCTGCAGAAGACAAAAAGCCTACTTGCTTGCTTACAGTAGCAGAGCAGGGGGCCAGAATATAAGCAGCCTGCTGTTTGGTCTAGAACCCAGTTTCTGAGCCACACTGAGCCCAAACACCAAGCTGCTTAGGTCCGTTTTAGTTTTATAGTTGGGTTTTTTTTTTTTTGGTTTGGTTTGGTTTGGTTTGGTTTGGTTTTTTTGGTCTTTTGTCTTTTTAGAGCCGCGCCCACTGCATATGGAAGTTTAGGCTAGGGATCCATTCCGAGCTAAAGCTGCCAGCCTATATATACCACGGCCACAGCCACACAGGATCCGAGCCACGTCTGTGACCTACACCACAGCTCACGGCAACACCGGATCCTCAACCCACTAAGTGAGGCCAGGGATCGAACCCACATCCTCATGGATCCTAGTAGGGTTCGTTACCCACTGGGCCACAACAGGAACTCCTCATAGGTTTCTTATATCTTGACCCAGCATCATAAGGAACATTTTTATCAAATCAAGTACAGTGCTGGGAAAAAAAAAAAGAACAGTGCTGAGGCTGGTTTAGTGTTGCTGAATTCTCTCAGCTTTTGCTTATCTGTGAAGGTTTTGATTTCTCCTTCAAATCTGAATGAGAACCTTGCTGGGTAGAGTAATTTTGGTTGGAGGTTTTTTTCCTTTTATCACATGAAGTATATCATGCCACTCCCTTCTGGCCTGCAGAGTTTCTGCTGAAAAATCTGCCCATAACTTTATTGGGGTTCCCTTGTATGTTACTTGTTTCTTTTCCCTAGCTGCTTTCAAGATTTTCTCTTTGTCTTTAATTTTTGATGAATATGTGTCTTGGTGTATTCCTCCTTGGGTTTATTTTATATGGTACTCATTGTGCTTCCTGGATTTGAGTGAGTGGTTCCTTTCCCATTTTAGGGACGTTTTTGGCTATTATCTCTTGGAATATTTTTTCTGTCCCCTTCTCTCTCTCTTCTCCTTCTGGCACCCTTGTAATATGGATGTTGCTGCGTTTAACATTGTCCCAGAGATCTCTGAGACTCTCTTCATTTGTTTTCACTCTTTTGTCTCTTTTCTGTTCTGAATCCGTAATTTCCACTAATCTGTCCTCCACCTCGCTTATTCGTTCTTCTGCCTCCTGTATTCTGCTGTCAGTTGCTTCTAGTGAATTTTTTATTTCAGTTATTGTATTTTGCATCTCTTCTTGTTTAAGTTTTATATCTTGTATCTCATTGGTCAGGGTTTCCTGTAAGTTATCCCTCTTTGCCTCCAGTTTATTCCCAATGTCTTGCATCATCTTCAGCATCAACAGCCTAAAATCTTTTTCCTGGAGGCTAAGAATCTCCTCATCGCTTAGCTGTTTTTCTGGGTTTTTTCCTTTCTCCCTCATCTGAGTTATAGTTCTCTGTCTTTTCATTTTGATAGGTTTTGGGGGTGGTTTCCGTTTTACAGATACAAGAGTTGTAGCCTCTCTTACCTCTGGTGTCTGCCCCCCTTGTGGCTGAGAGAATTCAGCAACACTAAACCAGCCTTACAACAAATACTAAAGGAACTTCTCTAGGCAGAAGAGAAAAGACAGCAACAGGAAAAAAAAATTCCACAAATGACAAGGCTCACCAGTAAAGGTATATATACAGTAAAGATGTGAAATCATCCATGTACGATTATACCACCAAAATCAGAAATCATGAGAAGAGGTGGGTACAAATGCAGGACATTGGAGATGAACTTGCAATTAAGAGAACAACTTAAAACAATCTTGTATACATATAGACTCTTATATCAAAACTTCAGAATAACTGCAAACCAAAAATCTACAATTGATACACAAACAAGGAATCTCTGGAGAAGAAATATATCTCATAGTAAATAAGTGCATAATCTGCCATGAAGGGGGTCATTTGACATCATTCTTGGAATGCTGAAGTCTTCTTACATCTGATTCTGATTTCCTCTCCATCAAAGAATTTATGATAATTATAATTAAATAATACAAGTGTACAATTAAATAATATAGGTCTACAATTGTACTATTAATAACCATTTCTCTCCATGGTACAATGTAAAGTCTATAATGTCTTGTTTATCACATTACCTAGAATGGTGTAATGCCTTTATTGAAGAATCAATGAGATGTAACAAGTTGTGAGGACATATTTATATAGTTACACTGTTTTTTAACCAGCTTATGCATTTTATATTTTACTTATTTTCAGAGGGTGTATTATTTTTGTTATGCTTACCAGTTAGGTTATTGTTTTTATTATGCTATATAAAATATTTAATGGTATATATGGCTTTCTTCTTTATAAATTTTAGTTGTATAATACACTCAATTTTAATATAATGCTAATTGTTAAAGAAAAATTGAAATGTAATAGATAATACTAAATAGTAAAGATGAAAGCCATACAAAATGGGATAAAGTATAGAATAAATTTCCTATTTGTCTCAGCATATTTTCCATTCCACTTCTCCAAAGGGAGTCACTTAACATGTTTCTTAAAATCCATGATATAATAATATCTTTGAATGTAATTGCGTTTAAATATATGTATTTTATTTTGTAAAAAAAAAATTAAAGAATAGGCATTCTTCCTAAACCATGCAAACCGATCACTAAAAAAAAAAAAAAAAAAAAGCAGTGCTGAGGAGTTCCTGTGTGGCTCAGCAGGGTAAGGATCCAGTATTGTCACTGCAGCAGCTCAGGTTGCTGCTGTGGCATGGGTTTGATCCCTGCCTGGCAACTTTCACATGTCATGGGCAAGGCTAAAACAAAACAAAACAAAAAAACAGTGCTGAGTATGTTAACTTGGTATATAGAATATTTTAAATGAGGGTAAAATTGAATGAATGGTTGAATGAAAAATGACTGCTATAATGTGACTTCAGTTCTTTCCCTCTCATTTTACATTTACTTAGAGCTCTCTTTTATTATAAGCCACCTCAAATCCTTTCAGGTAGTAGATAGGTTTTTATACGAAATAAGTCAGAGCGTTGAAAATAAGGGCCCTGGAGTTCCCTGGTGGCCTAGTAGTTAAGGACTTGGCATTGTCACCAATATGACTCAGGTTACTGCTCAGTCTCGGGTTTGATCCCTAGCCCAGGAATTTTTGCATGCCATGGGTGAGGCAAAAGAAAAGAAAAGCAAAGAAAAGGGGGGAGGGGAGGAGAAGGGGGAGGGAAGGAAAGAAGGAAGGGAAAATAATGGACCCAAAATAGAAAGGACACTGACCTGTCTAGTTAAGCCACAGGGAGGCGACACCAGAACTACTTTTCTTAGGAAAGTCATCTCCCACGTCAGTTTAATCCAATCCAAGATTCATGCATTCGTTTGCTGTGGCTGCTGTAACAAATTATCACAAATTTACCAGCTTAAAACAACAGAAGCGTACTCTCTTATGGTTCTGGAGGCCCTGGAGGAGAATCTATTCCATGTGGCTTTCAGCTGCATCACTCCAGTCTTACCGGCAAGCACTTAAAATCTCCCTTTGATCCATCTTCACATCACCTTTGTCTTTATCAAATCTTCTTTGCATCCCTCTTATAAGAATATTATGGGAGTTCCGTCGTGGCTCAGTGGTTAACAAATCTGACTAGGAACCATGAGGTTGCGGGTTTGATCCCTGGCCTCACTCAGTGGGTTGGGGATCCGGCTGTTGCTGTGAGCTGTGGTGTAGGTCATAGATGCGGTTTGGATCCCAAGTTGCTATGGCTCTGGCATGGGCCGGTGGCTATAGCTCCGATTAGACCCCTCGCCTGGGAACCTCCATACGCTGTGGGTGTGGCCCTAGAAAAGACAAAAAAAAAAAAAGAATATTACTTGCGAGCACTCAGAGACCATCTGGATAATCCATGTTAATCACTCCACCTCGGAGTTCCCGTCGTGGTGCAGTGGTTAACGAATCCAACCAGGAACCATGAGGTTGCGGGTTCGGTCCCTGCCCTTGCTCAGTGGGTTAAGGATCCGGCGTTGCCGTGAGCTGTGGTGTAGGTCTCAGACTCGTCTCGGATCCCGCGTGGCTGTGGCTGTGGTGTAGGCTGGTGGCTACAGCTCCGATTAGACCCCTAGCCTGGGAATCTCCATATGCCGTGGGACCGGCCCAAAGAAATAGCAAAGACAAAAAAAAAAAAAAAACACTCCACCTCAAAAAAAATTTTTTTTTTTTTGGTCTTTTTGCCATTTATTGGGCCGCTCTTGTGGCATATGGAGGAAACAGGGTCTTTGCAGATGTAATCGAGTTAAGATGAGGTCACCAGGGTGGGCCCTAATCTAAAGTGACTGGTGCTCTTATAAGAAGAGGGAAATGGGAAGATCCCTGGTGGTCCAGTGGTTAGGATTCAGTGCTTTCACCGCTTCAGGGAGTTTGGGTTGGTACATGCAAACCACTACATTTAGAATGGGAAAGCAGTGAGTCCTACGCTACAGCACAGGGAAGAGCATCCACTCTCTTGGGATGGAACATGATGGAAGATAGTACGAAAAAAGAATATATTTACATGTATGACTGGGTCACTATGCTATACAGCAGGAATTGACACAACAGTGTAAATCAACTATTCTTTGATAATAATAATAAAAAAAAAACCTGTGGGAGTTCCTGTTGTGGCTCAGTGGATTACAAACCTGGCTAGTATCCATGAGAATGTAGGTTCAAACCCTGGCCTTGCGGCTCGGATCTGGCGTGGCTGTGGCTGTGGTGTAGGCTGGCAGCTGTAGCTCCAATTTGACCCCTACCCTGGGAATCTCCATATGCTGCAGGTGCAGCCCTAAAAAAAAAAAAAAAAAGAGAATGTACTAGGTAGGTACTTGCTATTATATTATACACACACAGTTCATGTCCTAGGATTGCTGTAAGGAAGCCAAAGGCTGAGCGCCTTAAGAGACCACAGAAATTTCTTCCCTCACAGTTCAGGAGGTGGAAGCCTGAAGTCCAGGGGTGGGCAGCATCATGTTTTCTCCAAGGACTCCAGGGAAGAGTCCTTTCATGCCTCTTTCAGTTACTGGTGGTTCCTTGGCTGGTAGACACATCACCCCAGCCTCTGCCCCCGCCAGAGCGTGGTGGTCTCTCTGTGTCCGGCATCGTCACGTGACCTTCGCCTCTTCTAATAAGAACACCAGTCAGTCACAGACACGGAGGGTAGACTTGTGGTTGCCGAGGGGGAGGAGGTGGAATGGACGGGGCGTTTGGGGTTAGTAGATGCAAACCATTACATTTAGAGTGGATAAGCAATGGGGTCCTACTGTACAGCACAGGGAACTCTATCTAGTCTTTTGGGATAGACTGTGATGGCAGAAAATATGAGAAAAAGAAGGTATATCTATATATGAATGACTGGGTCACTTTGCTGTGCAGCAAAAATTGGCTCAGCGTTGTAAATCAAATATACTTAAAAAAAAAAAAAAGAACACCAGTCAGATTTAGATTAGGGCCCACTCCAGTGATCTTGTCTTCATTACACCAGCAAAGACCCTATTTCTAAATGAGGGCACATCCTGAGGTATTGGGGGTTAGGCCATTAACCTATCCTTTTGAGAGACACAATTCTACCCATAACGCATACACACCTATACATATTGCAAATAAAGCTATATGTTGATATACACATATATATATCCCTTTCCCTCTGACTTCAACTGCCGTATTTATTTTATATAAGGATGGTTATTAGCAGTTAATTTTTATTTATTTATTTATTTACTTATTTTTGTGGCTGCACCCACAGCATATGGAAGTTCCCAAGCCAGGGATTGAATCGGCGCCACAGCTGCTTCTTAGGCCTGATCCTTTACCCCACTGTGCCGGGCAGGGGATGGAACCCGTGTCTCCTCAGCCACCCAAGTCGCTGCAGTCGGATTCTTAACCCTCTGTGCCACAGTGGGAACTCCTATTAGTGGTTAATATGACAATTTCATCTCTAGATTACAGAATACTCAGCTAGAGCTGTGGTTGAATTGCGGAGGAATTAGCATCATTTCGAGACAGCTGTAGGGACACTGTTCCCTTGGGGAAAAGGTGAGTGTCTTCATCTGTTTGAAGGATAGTTGCATTTATCTTGTTGGGCAAAAGCATAACGTTGTTTTTCTGTAACATGGAAGCTCACATATAGGTGTTAATGGATGTAGAGGGGTGGCTTGTGTTGTTTATTGCTGCCTTTCGACTCCTGTCTACCCTTCTACCTTCTGCTCTGACACGGTGGAGCTGGAACTCCGCCCAGTTTCTCCCGCTCATGGGCTTCCTGCCAGCGTCTGCCAGCAGGGGGCGCTAGAGGAAGGCTGCCGTTGGGACCTGCCCTGTGAATTTGCTGGGCCTCTGTTGCATTTGCAGCAGTGGGCACTTCACCAGCAGTGGGCATTTCACCACAGGCAGCGGCAGTTGACCTCAGCCTTCAGCTTGTTCTGGGGTCCAGGCTCCTGCCTCCCCACAGCCCCTCGATATACTCACACCAATGATACCGCATCACTTCTTGGAGGTTGGAGCCCAGTGACAGGAGGCCCTTCCTCCGAGCAGTTGGGCTGGTAGCCCCAGCTGGGTACACCTCTCCTCAGAGGCCAGAAACTCACCTCCAAGAGGCCCCTCCAAGTTTTCAGGATCTTTCCTTTGCTCCTCCAGTCCTACAGGTGGGAGTTGTTCCTGGAGTAGCCTGTACATCTTGGTGTGGCCTCTGTGTCCCATTCTTGCTTTCTCAGTCCTCTAGCCCCTGTTTAACCAATACCCCAGCTTCCATTCTAGTGTGTAGTAGATTCTAGTGTGGAATCTACTTTCTGGACTGGACCCTGACTGATACAGATCATTTCTAGACAAAGGGAAAAATATCAACTTTACTGTGTTAAAATCAGAAGTCAGGAGTTTCCACTGTGACAGAGTGGGATAAGGACTTGACTGCAGGAATCCCTGTTGTGGCTCAGGTGGAAACAAATCTGACTGGCATCCATGAGGACGCAGGTTCGTTAACCCACTGAGCAAGGGCAGGGACCGAACCTGCAACCTCATGGTTCCTAGTCGGACTCGTTAACCACTGCGCCACGACGGGAACTCCGCAAGTCCCTATATTTTTATGGGCTTTGTCTCCCATCCTCTGGCTTGCCTGGGCCTTACTAAGGTAGCTAATGTCCTGCTCTTCATGTCCAATCAGAATAAGGTCGTCAAGGCCGTGAAGGCCAAACTTCTGCAGACTAGATTACGAGAACAGGAGGGTTGACATGGCCCTGAGGCAAGACCATAAAGGTATACCGTGGGGCATGCCAGGTGACATGTAACCACTTTGGGTAACACCTGCAAGTTGTTACAGAGAAAACATCATTTGCCAGAACAAAAGCTCTACCAGGGGGCCATGACACCCTGCTAATTTGCTCCAATAGAGATATCACATCTGGAATAGCAGCTGTAATTGGAGTCACCTGATCATGTTTTTCTTTTTTGTTGTTTTTTGTTTGTTTGTTTGTTTAGGGCTGCTCCTGTGGCACATGGAGGTTCCCAGGCTAGGGGTCCTATAGGAGCTGTAGCCGCCCACCTATGCTACAGCCACAGCAACGCCAGATCCGAGCCACATCTGAGACCTACACCGCAGCTCACAGCAACACTGGATCCTTAACCCACTGAGCGAGGCCAGGGATCGAACTCACAACCTGATGGTTCCTAGTTGGGTTTGATAACCACTGAGTGAAGATTCAACTGCTGGCCACCTGTTCATTCAGGAACTAGGACGTACCCACCGGATGGGTCCATGTCCTGCTTAGCTCACTGTGATGCAGGCTTTAGCCAAAATTCCATTTACCATCTGATGACCATAGGCTCCCACTGGCATTTTGGGTTCCCAAGGAATTAATGACAATTCAAAGCTAGTATATAGGAGTTTCCAATGGGATCAGGGGCGTCTACACAGTACTAGGACACAGATTTGATCCCTGGCCCGGCACAGAGGGTTAAAGGATCTGGTGTTACCTCAACTGTGGCTCCGACCCTTGGCCTGGGAACTCCATATGCTGTGGTGCGGCCAAAAAAAAAAAAAAAAAAAGCCCTAATCTAATAATTTCTAAAGAGTCTGAGAATGTCCCTTTCCCCAAGACACAGTTACCCTAGTAAATGGCTGCAGGGCCCTTGGAGAAAAACCCTGAACAAGACTTTTTTTCTTTTCTTTCTTTTTTTTTTTCTTTTTTGTCTTTTTAGGGCCGCATCTTCAGCATATGGTGGTTTCCAGGCTAGTGGCTGAATCAGAGCTGTAGCAGCTGGCCACAGCCACACCACGCCAGATCCCAGCTGCATGTGCGACATACACCAGAGCTCATGGCAGTGCCAGATCCTTAACCCACTGAGCAAGGCCAGGGATCAAACCTGCGTCCTCATGGATGCTAGTCAGATTCATTTCTGCTAAGCCACAATGGGAACTCCCTGGAAAAGATTTCTATTGCATGCTTAGGGGATTTTGCAAGATCCTGTCTCAAGGAGACGTTGGACTCAACTCAGTGAAGGGGCTCTGATCCTATGAACCTGCCTTAGATCCTCAAACTGGGTGGGTACTGTGACCATTATTGTGAGGACAATGGGTTCTGGCCACTTGACCTCTCAAGTTTCTGCTCCACAGATCAAGAAATATTTAAAAATTTTTTTTCTTTTCAGGGCTGCACATGCAACATGTGGAGGTTCCCAGGCCAGGGGTCAAATCAGAGCTGCAGCTGCCAGTCTATACCAAAGCCACCACAGCAACGCTGGATCAGCAACCCACTGATCGAGGCCAGGGATTGAACCTGCATCCTCATGGATGCAAGTCAGGTTCTTAACCTGCTGAGCCACAATGGGAACTCCTCAAGAAATATTTTATAGGAGTTCCCTGGTGGCTCAGCAGGCTAAGGATCCTGCATTGTCACTGCTGTTGGACAGGTTCAATCCCTGGCCCAGGAATTTCCACATGCTGTGAGTGTTCCACATGCTGTGAGTGTTGCTGTGGTGGCTTTGGTATAGACTGGCAGCTGCAGCTCCGATTTGACCCCTGGCCTGGGAACCTCCACATGTTGCATGTGCAGCCCTAAAAAGAAAAAAAAGTTTTTAATTTTTTTTTTTTTCTTAGGGCTGTACCTGGCATATGGAAGTTCCCAGCCTAGAGGTCGAATTGGACCTGCAGCTGCCAGCCTATACCACAGCCACAGCAAGATGGGATCCAAGCTGCGACCTACACTGCAGCTCACGGCAACACTGGATACTTTTTTTTTTTTTTTCTGCCAAATCTTGGGCCGCTCCTGTGGCATATGGAGGTTCCCAGGCTAGGGGTTGAATCGGAGCTGTATCTGCCAGCCTACACCAGAGCCACAGCAACTCAAGATCTGAGCTGCATCTGCAAACTACGCCACAGCTCACAACAACGCCGGATCCTTAACCCACTGAGAGAGGCCAGGGACCGAACCCGCAACCTCATGGTTCCTAGTTGGATTCGTTAACCAACTGAGCCAACTCAGTGAACTCCAACACTGGATCCTTAACCCACTGAGTAGGGCCAGGGATCAAACTCTCATCCTCATGGATAGTAGCTGGGTTCATTATCACTGAGCCACAATGGGAACTCCCCCAATTTTTTTTAATAAATATTTTACAGGTCATTCATCTATTTTATTCCTAGGGGTACTATGGCCAATAGCCACCCTTGAAACCCATGCAGATCAAAACATTCTGATTACTATTCTCGGATACCCATTTTGTCTCTGGTAACTAAAGGCTTAGTCTCTCCTAATCCAAGACTGCAGCCTTCCTAGTGAAATATGGGAGCCCATTTCAGGGGTGGTATCCCACTACTCATGGCCTATAGGAAGCAGCCAGCACAGGGCTGGTCAAGGACATTGGTAGTCCCCTTGTCACAGAATTCCTAATACCTTCAGGGTAGCTGTGTCCTCTGGAACTTCTCAGACGCCGCAATGAAGAAGGGATGTGTCCATTACATGTACAAATCCACTTCATATTTCTTCCCTCCTGCATGTTTGGGCTCCTTCTCTGACACAATTCCAGGGAAGTAACAGCACCTCACTTCACTGAATGGAGGTGATTGCCAAGTCCACGTTCGGGTCAATCAACCAAGCAAACTGCTGACTCTTCTCCCAGCTGCACAAGCGAACATCCTGCAGCAGACTACAAAATAAAATGGCAACAAGCCAGGAGTTCCTGTTGTGGCTCAGCAGGTTAAGGGCCCATCTTGTCTCCATGAGGATGGGAATTAGCTTCCTGGCCTCGCTCAGCCTTGCTCAGTGGGTTAAGGATCTGGTGTTGCTGCAAGCTGCAGTGTAGGTCACAGATGTGGTTCGGATCTGGCATTGCTGTGGCTGTGGTGTAGGCTGGCAGCTGCAGCTCTGATTCAACCCCTAGCCTGGGAACATTCATGTGCTGCAGGTGTGGCCATAAAAAGAAAACAAACAACAACAAAAACCCCAAATGGCACCAATACCTCCCCTCTCTGTACGTAAACCCCTTCGCAATGTGATGGTACTAAAATGCCCATTGAGGGGGGCATCTATTTCTTCACGCCCTTAAATCCCATGTGGCCTGTGATGTGCTCTGACCAACAGAATATGGCAGCGGCGATTCTGTGGGTGTTCTGAGGCCATGTCCCCAGAGGCCCTGCAGCTTCCATCAGCCCTCTCTCAGTGCTCCGAGACTGCCAGGGGAAGAAGCCTGGGTGGTCCCCCTGGGGGATGAGAGACCACAAAGAGAGAAAGTCCCAACTGATGGCCAGCACCAACAGGCCAGCTGTCTCGAGTCATTCATCCAGTCCCAGCCAAGCCACCAGATGAGACCTGCAGAAGAGTCACCCAGCTGAGCCCAACTAAATCACTGACCCACAGAATCATGAGCAGATACAGCAGTTACTGTTTTATGCCACTGAGTTACACAGCAAGAGATCACCGGGGCATACATCCCACCCAGAATCTCTGGAAAGTGATCTCATACTGATGAATCCAGTATCATAACAGAAAGGCCATCTCTGATGAAACCAGGAGATAACTAATACTGAACTACAAAATGGGCAAAGGTGGTACCCAAAGCAATGGAGATGAAGAATGGAGCTGGGGGAAAAATAAATGGAGAGAGAGGCTTGCAGCTCAGACCTCAGGCAGGGCCAGCAAAGAGCAGTCCCCAGGGGGAGGCTAGTCTTTGGTAAAAGCAAAGCCTCAGGTGTGATCATGCTGAGGCCAAGGTGAAGGGCAAGGGCACAGGTGTTGAGAAGTCGGGATTGAGAGGCCAGGGGTGGGAAGGACCACCTATGTGGACACTAAACACATCAAGAACAAACCACTGCACTGGTTGCCACAGACTGCAGTGTAGGTGGTTTGGATCAACCAAACAACCTATTAAAAGTGGGCAGAGGAATTCCCTCTGCCCACTGGTTAATGAATCCGACTAGGAACCATGAGGTTGTGGGTTCGATCCCTGGCCTTGCTCAGAGGGTTAAGGATCCGGCGTTGTTGTGAGCTGTGGTGTAGGTTGCAGATGCGGCTTGGATCCCGCGTTGCTGTGGCTCTGGTGTAGGCTGTCGGCTACAGCTCCAATTAGACCCCTAGCCTGGGAACCTCCATATGCCACAGGAGCAGCCCTAGAAATGGCAAAAAGACCGCAAAAAAAAAAGTGGGCAGAGGTGCTGAAAAGGCAGTTTTCCAAAGAGGACATAACGACGACCAACAGGTACATGAAAAGATGCTTGACATCACTCATCAGGGACAAGCACATCAAAACCACAATAAGCTATCACCTCACACCTGTCAGAACGGCCATCATCAAAAAGATCCGACCTAACAAGTGGAGGATGTGGAGAAAAGGGAATTCCCCTGCACTGATGGTGGGAATGTAAAGTGGTGCGGCCACAATGGAGGTTCCTCCAAAAATTAAAAATAGAACTATGATATGAGCCAGCAATTCCTTGCCTGCGTATTTTTCCAAAGAAAACAAAACCACCTGTTCAAAAAGATACATGCAGGAGTTCCTGTCATGGCTCAGCAGGTTAAGAATCTAACTAGTATCTATGAGGATGCAGGTCCAATCCCTGGCCTCGCTCAGTGGGTTAAGGATCCGGCCTTGCCACAGACTGCAGCATAGCTCACAGATGTGGCTCAGATCTGGCAATGCTGTGGCCATGGTGTAGGCCAGTAGCTATAGCTCCAATTTGACTTCTAGCCTGGGAACTTCCATATGCCAAGGGTATGGTCATTAAAAAAAAAAAAAAAAAAGACACATGCAACATGCATCCTACGTTTGTTACAGTACTATTTACAATAGCCAAGATATGGGAGAAACCTAAGTGCCCATCAGTATCAATAGATGAATGGATAAAGATGTGGTATATATGTATGTGTGTGTATGTATATATATATATGCATAATGGAATATTACTCAGCCATAAAAAAGAACGAAATCTTGCCATTTGCAACAACATGGATGGACCTAGAGGGCATCATACTAAGTGAAATAAGTCTAAAAAACAAAACAAACAAACATAACAGAAAGAGTCATAGATTCAGAGAACAAATAGATGGTAGTCAAAGGCGGGGTGGCAGGGAATGAGTGAAATAGGTAAAGGGAATTAAGAGGTACAAACTTCCAGCTCCAAAGAAAAGGAGTCACGGGGATGAAATGTACAGTGTGGGGAATACAGTCGATAATTATGTAACACCTTTGTGTGGCGACAGGTGGGGAGCATTCTGTAATGCATAGACATACTGAATCACTACGTTGTACACCAGGAACTCATACAGTGTCACTCAATTATACTTCAAAAAAAATTATGACGGGGCGTTCCTCTGTGGCACAGCAGGTTAAGCATCCAACATTGTCACTGCAGCAGCTTGGGTTCAATCCCGGCCTCAGGAACTTCTACCTGCCTCAGGTGTGCCCAAAACAAACAAACTATATATATATATATATATATATATATATATATATGATTGGAGTGGAAGGGCAGTGAATTAGGTGCTAAACCCTAAACACTTCAAGGATTCAGGAGTAACCAGGGGTGGGTGGATATCTGCAGCAACAGTTCCACTACACAGCAGGAGATTTAGAGCTGGGGTGGGGGGAGAGGGAAGAGTCTGGAAGCACAGCAAGGAGATCACCGACCCCACCCCCTGCCCAGGGGCAGGAGGAGGGAGCGACAGAAGACAGTCACCTTTTGAACTAGGGGCAGGGAAAGCAGTGTCCCCAGGGAGATCCAGTTTTCCAGAAGAGCTAGAAGGTGAAGGAACTCTCCACAGAAGACAAATCCTAGGGCCCTGCCCAGGCCTGTGTTTGGAGGGGCTCGGTGGAGGGTTTTAGCATCAGGGGGCGGGAGTCAGGATGGGAGAAGCAGAAGTGGGGCCAGATGGGGATTAGATGCAGGGAGACGGCTGACCAGGGACCATAAACAGGGATAAAGGGTGTAATGAGATTAGTCCTGGCCTCTGCACCAGAACCGTGGTGGGGCTGAGGGGCTGGTGAGGCTGTCAGGGAGAAGAACAGAGTGCAGAGAAATGTATTAAACATACAATGCAGAAACAATCCTGCATTGGGGGGAGGTATCTTGCCAGCTGCTTATAGTAAACATTTCAAATCTGACCAAAGACGTGGGGGAGATGGACTTTTCCAGAACTCTGACTCCTACCAAGAATGGTCAAGAAAACGAACAATTCGGTGAAAAAGAAGAGAGCACAACAACAGATCCCAATACAGATTTGATTTCACATATAACAATAGTGGAGGAGTTCCCTGGTGGCTCAGTGGGTTAAGTATCTGGCACTGTCACTTCTGTGGCTCAGGTTCAATCCCTGACTGAGGAACTTCCACAGGCCACAGTTACAGGAAAAAACAAACAAACAATGGTGAAATTTCAACTCAGTGAGGAAAGAATGGTACTTTATGTAATAAATGATGCTGGATCAACTGGAATCCCACCAGGAAGAAAATGAGATAGAACCCCTACCTCTCGCCATAGTCAAATAAAAAATAAATTTCCAATGGTTTAAATGCATATATGAAAACAATATTCAGATTAAATAAAATATATATTCCCCAAAAATATTTTAAACCAGACCAGAAAGCCAAAAACTACAGGAAAAAAAGGGAGACACACTTAATTACAAAGAAAAAAAAAAAACTGTGACTCGTTCAAGGCAAAAGATACCTCAGCCAAGATCAAAGGGAATTAATAGAATAAGAAATCATTTGAAATTCATGTGCGAGATAAGTTAACGTCTATATTGTACAAAGAGCCCCTACAAACTGATAAGAAAAAGACAATCCACTGGAAAAAAAGGAAAAAGAGAAAGCTCATGGAAGAGCACGCCAAGCATCTAATAAGCATATGACAAGATGCTGAGTCTCACTGGTTGTCAGGAAAATGTAAATTAAGGTAATAGGGCGCTAACACTTGCTACACATAGATCAACCAAAAAAGAAAAACACAAACGATACCTGATGTCTATGGGAATATGGGAGAAAGGCGTCATTCATTCCTGATTCATTCCTGATGAAAATGTGTTGTATTACAGCCTTTTTTGGAAAACAATCTGGAAATATCGATTGAAACTGAAACATACACACACTTTAACTAGCAATTCACACCTGGGTGTCAACCCACTTAAAAATAAAAGCAATAAAAGCAAGAGCATACGAGGCCAGATATGTGCCATAAAGAACATTTATGGTCGAACTAAGGGTGAAAACAAAACAAGACAAAGCTGAAAAACAGAGGGAAAGCAGTAAGTGAATGAATGGTGGGGCATCCACGCTATGGGATATTACAGCCATTGAAAAGGATGAATTAGGAGTTTCTGTTGTGATGCAGTGGGAACAAAACTGACTAGGAACCATGAGAATGCAGGTTCGATCCCTGGCCTTGCTCAGTGGGTTAAGGATCCAGCGTTGCCGTGAACTGTGGTGTAGGTCCCAGATGAGGCTCGGATCTGGTGTTGCTGTGGCTCTGGCGAAGGCTGGCAGCTGTAGCTCTGATTCTACCCCTAGTCTGGGAACCTCCATATGCTGCACATGTGGCCCTAAAAAGAAAAAATAAGGATGAATTAATCACTTTAAATGGAATATAACCCATAAAAATTCTGAATCACTGTTTTACACCTAAAACTAATCTATGCTATAAATCAACTATATCTCAATTTTCAAAAAGGATGAATTAGAACTATGCTAATTGGTGTGAAGAATTAAGTTAAATAAGCAAGTAAAAGAGATGTGGGAATTCCCGTTGCGGCTCAGCAGGTTAAGAACTTGACTAGTATCCACAAGGAGGCAGGTTCGATCCCTGGCCTCACTCAGTGGGTTAAGAGTCTGGTGTTGCCATGAGCTGTGGTGTAGGTCTCAGACACAGCTCAGATCTGGCATTGCTGTGGTCTAAGCCAGCAGCTGTAGCTCCGATTCAACCCCTAGCCTGGAAACTTCCACCTACCACAGGTGCGGCCCTAAAAAGACCAAAAAAAAAAAAGGTATATAACATGGTCATATTTTTATATTTAAATAGTGACTAAATAATCCTATTTTCAGCTCCAGTTTCAGTGATTTTTGGGTTTTTTGGGGGGTTTTGTCTTTTGTCCTTTTCAGGACCACCATCTGTGGTATATGGAGGTTCCCAGGCTAGGGGTCTAATCAGAGCTGTAGCTGCCGGCCTACGCCAGAGCCACAGCAACACGGGATCTGAGCCACGTCTTCGACCTACACCACAGCTCATGGTAATGCCAGATCCTTAACCCACTGAGCAAGGCCTGGGATCGAACCTGCAACCTCATGGCTCCTAGTCAGATTCATTTCCATTGCACCACGACGGGAACTCCCAGTTTCGGTGTTTTTTACATGTGATTCTATCAATAAGTAGCGAGTCTGGAAGGACATGTACCAGAGTGTAAACACTGGTTTTCTGGGGAAAGAAAATGAAAAGAAGCAAGCAAGTTAAAAATGTGTAAGCAGGAGTTCCTGTCATGGCTCAGTGGTTAGCAAATCCGACTAGCAACCATGAGGTTGCGGGTTCGATCCCTGGCCTCACTCAGTGGGTTAAGGATCCTGCCGTGAGCTGTAGTGTAGGTCGCAAACTCGGCTCAGATCCCGCATTGCTGTGGCCCTGGCGTAGGTCAGCGGCTACAGCTCCGATTAGACCCCTAGCCGTGGGTGTGGCCCTAGAAAAGGCAAAAAGACAAAAAAAAGAAAAAAAAGAGTAAAGCGTGAGCAGTGGAGTTCCCTTCGTGGCTCAGTGGAAACGAATCTATGAGAACGCAGGTTCAAGCCCTGGCCTTGTTCAGTGGGTTAAGGAGTCAGCATTGCTGTGAACTGTGGTGTAGGTCAAAGACACGGCTCAGATCTGGCGTTGCTGTGGCTGTGGTGTAGGCTGGAAGCTGTAGCTCTGATTTGACCCTTGGTCTGGAAACCTCCATATGCCACCAGTGCAGCCCTCAAAAGACAAAAAAAAAAAAAAAAAGTGTAAGCAGTGATGTGATGGGCACCCAGCAAGAAAGCAGATAAAGGGAGGGAGTGCCAAGATCTTCAAATGCCACAGAGAAGTCAGGTAAGACAAAGACTGAAACTGTCACCAAAATTTAGTGACAGGGATGTCTACATGCTTTGAGTAGAGCAGTTTTAGTAACACACAGGCATCTGAAGCTACCGGCAGAGTGCAGGGGAGCATAAATGGGCTAAGAGAAGAGCCCGCCTGGTAGATGCACGGGTGGGTAAGGATGGTTTGAATACGATGTCAACATGAAACCATGTGAAGGGCTACATGGTTTTTCAAATTTACATATGCATAGGCAAGCATAAAAAGTTGAAATCAGGAGTTCCTGTTGTGGCTCAGCAGTTAGCGAACCTGACTAATATCAATGAGGATGCAGTTTCAATCCCTGGCCTTGCTCAGTGGGTTAAGGATCCGGCGTTGCCATGAGCTGTGGTGTAGGTCAGAGACGCAGCTCAGATCTGGCGTTGCTGTGGCTGTGGTATAGGCGGGAGCTACAGCTCCAATCTGACCCCTAGCCTGGGAACCTCCCTATGCCCCGGGTATGGCCCTAAAAGGACAAAAAAAAAAAAATTTT
The DNA here is from genome assembly GCF_016906955.1 of Phacochoerus africanus. NCBI lineage: Eukaryota > Metazoa > Chordata > Mammalia > Artiodactyla > Suidae > Phacochoerus > Phacochoerus africanus. Next base: position 32,610,074 of record NC_062552.1, on the reverse strand, counting down.
GTTTTTTTAAATCAATGGGTTCCCACTGTGCCCAGCAGGTTAAGAACCTGACATAGTGTCCATGAGGATTCGGGTTCGATCCCTGGCCTTGTTCAGTGTGTTAAGGATCTGGCGTTGCCACAAGCTGCAGTGTAGGTTGCAGATGTGGCTCAGATCTGGCATGGCTGTGGCTGTGGTGTAGGCCAGCAGCTGCAGCTCTGATTTGACCCCAAGCCTGGGAAGTTACATATGATGCAGGCCATTAAAAAAAAAAAAAAAAAAAAAAGACCTTGAGTAGAGCAGTCTTAGTAGCACACAGACATCAGAAGCCACTTGGCAAATGGTAGGTATGGGAGCATAAACAGCCAAGAGAAGAGCCTGCCTGATAGACCAGAAGGGCACAAGGGTGGGTAAGAATGGTTGGAATTAGATGTCAGCTTAAAACCATATGAGGAACTACATGGTTTCTCAAATTTACGTATGCAGAGACAAGCATAGAAAGTCGAAATCATAGGTGTGGTGTAGACAACCCTTCTGAACGTGTGGTTGTGAATGGGATTAAAACATGATGGCAGGACCTTGAGGGGATTACAGCGTTTTACTCCAGAGGGAGAGACTTGAACATGTTCATAGGCTTCTGGGACTGAGCCAGTTGGGAAAGGGAGGAAGCTGAGGAGGTTTGAAAAGGGATCATGAGGGGAGCCCCAGAGAGGCCTGTGGTTCTGAGCCTGGCTGCACATCAGAACCACTGGGCCCCCCCATAACTACTTATCCAGACTCTCCAGAGGTTGAGCCAAAGAATCTGGATTTTAAGCCCCTTGAATAGCATTTTAAAAGGACAGCAATTAGAGTTCCCTGGTAGCCCAGTAAGTTAAGGATCCAGCCTTGTCACTGCTGTGGCTCTGGTTACAGCTGTGGTGTGGTTTTGATCCCTGCACCAGGGGAACTTCTGCATGCTGTGTGCACAGCAAAATAATAAAATAAAATAGGAAATGAAATGGCCAAGAATAGCTTCCCTAAAAATAGGACTCTTGCTCAATTGCATATCAGAACTTGATAAAAGTACAATGAAAAGGAGAAGGTGGTTTTACGCAAGGACAGACTGAAGACTAGAAACCGATGCTGAGAGAGACACTTGAGTTGGGACTTGTAGGCACTAAAGAGCACAGGGAAGAGCGAGTCTTTTCAATAAAGAGATTTGAGTGTTCATATGGGAGAAAAAAAATGAGCCTTGACCCTTACCTCACACCATAAACAAATAAATCCCACGTGGGTGGTCATCATATGGAGGGCAGACAACATAGATTATAAAATAGAAGGTGAAAGAAAAGTTTGAGGATGCGATCCTCAGGGTGGTGACAGATGACTTTTCATGACACCAAAGTTCAACAAATTTGGTTTCATTAAGAATAATAAGGAGGAGTTCCCGTCATGGCGCAGTGGTTAACGAATCCGACTAGGAACCATGAGGTTGCGGGTTCGGTCCCTGCCCTTGCTCAGTGGGTTAACGATCCGGCGTTGCCATGAGCTGTGGTGTAGGTTGCAGATGCAGCTCAGATCTTGAGTGGCTGTGGCTCTGGCGTAGGCCAGTGGCTACAGCTCCGATTCAACCCCTAGCCTGGGAACCTCCATATGCCGCGGGAGCAGCCCAAGAAATAGCAAAAAAAAAAAAAAAAAAGAATAATAAGGAGTTCCGAGAGTTCCCGTCATGGCGCAGTGGTTAATGAATCCGACTAGGAACCATGAGGTTGCAGGTTCGATCCCTGCCCTTGCTCAATGGGTTAAGGATCCGGCGTTGTGAGCTGTGGTGTAGGTTGCAGACACGGCTCGGATCCCATGTTGCTGTGACTCTTTCGTAGGCTGGTGGCTACAGCTCCGATTCGATCCCTAGCCTGGGAACCTCCATATGCCACAGGTAGCAGCCCTAGAAAAGGCAAAAGAAAGAAAGAAAGAGGAGTTCCCGTCATGGCGCAGTGGTTAACGAATCCGACTAGGAACCATGAGGTTGCGGGTTCGGTTCCTGCCCTTGCTCAGTGGGTTAACGATCCAGCGTTGCCGTGAGCTGTGCTGTAGGTTGCAGACATGGCTCGGATCCCGATTTGCTGTGGCTCTGGCTTAGGCCGGTGGCTACAGCTCCGATTAGACCCCTAGCCTGGGAACCTCCATATGCCGAGGGAGCAGCCCAAAGAAATAGCAAAAAGACAAAAAAAAAAAAAAGAATAATAAGGAGTTCCTGTCATAGCTCAGTGGTTAATGAACTCAACTAATATTCACGAGGACTCAGATTCGATCCCTGGCCTTGTTCAGTGGGTTAAGGATCCGGCGTTGTTGTGAGCTGTGATGTAGGTCGCAGACATGGCTCGGATCCTGCTTTGCTGTGGCTTCGGTGCAGGCTGGTGGCTACAGCTCCACTGGACTCCTATGCTATGGGTGCAGCCCTAAAAAAGACAAAAGACCAAAAAAAGAAAGAAAGAAAAAAAAAAGGAATAATAAAGAGTTTCCTTGTGGCTTAGTGGGTTAAAGACCTGGCTTGTTGCTGCTGTGGCGTGGGTTCCATCACTGGCCTGAGAAGTTTGGCATGCCACAGGCTCAGCCAAAAAGGAAAAAAAAAAAGACTGATAAATAATTGCATTGTACAACACTCTAAAACAGGCAAGATGATACCACCGTGTTTAGGAAAGCCTACTCAGGCTGAAAATGATCAAGGGAAGCCATGACTTGACTGCACAGAAGTCAGGGCGGTGGTTCCATGAAGGCGAGGAAGGGATGGGGCTTTGAGACTCTAGCAGTGTTCTATTTCCTGATCTTATAAGGTTACATGGGAGCTGACTTTGTAATAATACAATAACTTGTACATTTATGTTGTATGCTTTTTTCCTCTATCTGTGTTCACATAAAGATTTTTTTTTTTTTTTGGAGTTCCAGTCGTGGCTCAGCAGAAACGAATCTGACTAGCATCCATGAGGATGAAGGTTCAATCCCTGGCCTTGCTCAGTGGGTTAAGGATCTGGTGTTGCCATGAGCTGTGGTGTAGGTCGCAGATGCGGCTCACATCTGGCGTTGCTGTGGATGTGGCGTAGGCCAGCAGCTACAGCTCCAATTTGATCCCTAGCCTGAGAACCTCCATATGCCCTGGTTGTGGTCCTAAAAAGATTTTTAAAAGGGGGGGGTGGGGGTGGGCCACACCCAAGGCATATGGAGGTTCCCAGGCTAGGGGTCAAATCAGAGCTACAGCTGCCGGCCACAGCCATAGCAATGCCAGATCTGAGCCACATCTGTGACCTATACCACCACTTATAGCAATGCCAGATCCTTAACTCACTGAGCGAGGCCAGGGTTCGAACCTGAGTCCTCATGGATGCTAGTCAGATTCGTTTCCGCTGAGCTACAATGGAAACTCCTCACATAAAGATTTTAAGGAGTTCCCTAGCGGCCTAGCAGTTAAGGATCCAGCACTGTCACTGCAGTGGCTCGTGTTGGATCTCTGGCCCAGGAACTTCTTTCTGCCTGATATGGACGTGGCCAAAAAGAAAAAAGATTTTAGGGAAAATAACATCCTGTGTATTCTGATGAGGAACCACATAAGACTCCCCTCATCTAGAGCCTCAGAGAAGCAGAAGTGTCATAGCTGTATCTGTTTCGGGTAACAGAATCCAACCTTGACTCGCGGATTTCATATCCACTCACAGTTTCAGGAATGGCTGGCTCCAGACACTCCAACAAGATTATTAGGAACCTCCCCCCTTTGTTCAGCTTTTCATTATTCTGCAGGCTCTCGACCCCAGGACAGCCCCTGACAAGTCCAGGCTATGTCCTGCCAGGTGAGCCACATGAGCAGAAAGAAAAGGTCCCCTTCTTCAGAGTCTCAGCCATAGTGCTGCACTGACTCTCCTTGGACTGGCCAGGGTCACATCCTCCCCTGACCAGTTGCTGTAGCCAAGGGTCTGAAATATGATCGCCCAGAGGTGAGCCTCACCTGAATCATATTCTCCATATGGGGGGAAATTAATTTTCATCCAAGGAAAAGGTAGGTGTCATTACCAACAGAAAAGGGAAGAGATGCTTAAGCGGAACAGTGGGCATCAAGGGGCCAGAAGCCCCAGGGGGTTCCGAGGAGAGATGTGGTGGAAACAAAGCGGGCACGGGGTCAGGGGAGGGGACTGTCACTAGAAAGTGGGATGTCTGAACTGTCATTGCAGAGGTGGAGCAGTTTCTGGTGATGACAGGGTCTGAGGTGTGGCCTTGGCGGTGGGTGGCAGGGCTGTCAAGGAGCCAAGACACCAGGGTGCTGGAGGCACCAGAGCCCATGCCCAAGTCCCCATTAGCAAGGGTGGAACCCTAATAAAATGTGGTCACACGTGATCACTCTCAGAAGGGTATCTAACTCGAGACACAACCCAACAGCAAAGTAATTAACAAGCAATTTCATTCTTTAGTCACAGCTCTCAAGGGACTGATAGGAAATCATATACACAGTTCACAGCCACACTAATTAAAATCCCCTTTCCTGGAACCCTCCTACACTGCTGGTGGGGATTAAACTGGTACAACCACTATGGAAAAACAGTACAGAGTTTCCTCAGAAAACTAAAAATAGAACTACCAGCAACCTCACTCCTGGGCATCTATCCAGACAAAACTGTGATTCAAAAAGATACATGCAGGAGTTCCCATCGTGGCGCAGTGGTTAACGAATCCGACTAGGAACCATGAGGTTGCGGGGTCGATCCCTGCCCTTGCTCAGTGGGTTAAGGATCCGGCGTTGCCGTGAGCTGTGGTGTAGGTTGCAGACGCAGCTCGGATCCTTCGTTGCTGTGGCTCTGGTGTAGGCCGGTGGCTAGAGCTCCGATTAGACCCCTAGCCTGGGAACCTCCATATGCCACAGGAAGCGGCCCTAGAAAAGGCAGAAAGACCCCCCCAAAAAAAAAAAAAAGATACATGCAGGGAGCTCCCAATGCGGCCCAACAGAAACGAATCTGACTAGTATCCATGAGGACGTGGGCTCAATCTCTGGCCTTTCTCAGTGGGTTAAGGATCCAGTGTTGCCCTGAGCTATGGTATAGGCCGGCAGCTGTAGCTCCAATTCAACCTCTAGCCTGGGAACTTCTATGTGCTGCAGGTGCGGCCCTAAAAAGCAAAAAAAAAAAAAAAAAAAGCATGCAGGAGTTCCCGCTGTGGCGCAATGAGATTGGCAGTGTCTTAGGAGTGCTGGAACTCAGGTTCAAACCCTGGCCTGGCCCAGTGGGTTAATGATCTGGTGTTACCACAGCTTTAGCTTAGGTCTCAACTGTGGCCCAGATCTGATCCCTGGACCAGTAACTCCATATGCTACTGGGAAGCCCACAAAAAAAAAAAAAAAAAAAGATACATGCACCCATGTGTTCTTAGCAGCACTGTTCACAACAGCCAAGACAAGGAAACAACCTAAATGTCCATCAACAGATGAATGGATTAAGATGATGTGGTACTTTTGTTAACCACACAAGTTCCCAAGCCCCTTTCCCTGAGAGATTGGTATTCAGTGCCTGACCTGAGGCCCAGGAATTTGGAATGTTCAAAAGAGCCCCAGGTGATTTTTGGAGTTCCCATCAGGGCGCAGCAGAAACGAATCTGACTAGGAACCATGAGGTTGCGGGTTCAATCCCTGGCTTCGCTCAGTGGGTTAAGGATCCTGCATTGCCATGAGCCTTGGTGTAGGTTGCAGATGCAGCTCAGATCCTCTGTTGCTGTGGTGTAGGCTGGCAGCTGTAGCTCCGATTTGACCCCTGGTCTGGAAACTTCCATATGCTGCAGGTACGCCCTAAAATGAAAAAAAAAAAAAAAAAAAAGAGCGAGAGAGCCTCAGGTGATTTTTATCCCCAAACAGGTTTAGGAATCTCAGGGCCTGAGGATGTCCAAAGGACCTTGCAGCTGAGACCTATGAGGCTAATCTGAGACTCTGTGAAATTCCTAGTTGCCAGTTACCAAAACCACCTTACTTTCCTAAAGGAGGGTAATGGTAACCACCACAGAGCTGTTTCATTAAGTAAACAGAAGTGAAAGAAAATAAGGCTTTAGCATTTACCTAATAACATCTTTATGTTATTCCCAGTCATCCTCTGCTTCAGCTTGGCTGGTCCTCTGGGAGAGTGTGTATTCCTACCGCCACCTGGTGGTGAGATTAAGTCAGTGCATGCACATAGCCATTTCCCTTTTCTGGGCCCTACCCTGCCCCAACTCCCGCCCAAACCTTTCCATCCCAGGCTCACCCTATTCAGAAGCCTCAAGTCCCTCCGTAAGAGTGGAAGATCAAGGTGGGAGGGCCTGGGTTCTGAGGGTCTCAGCAGCCCCAAGAATCCATTCCACAGCCTCAACCCAGGATGGTGAGTCACTGGCATCCATCTGCCACCCTGGCTGGTCCTGCCCAGGCCTGACCCTGCATGAGGCCTGGTCTGCCCTGGCCTCTCTTAGCAGTAAGGATGGAGCTGAATGCCAGCTCTGTGCCAGGGGCCCTACAGACATCATCTCTTTCGGCTCTCACACAAAGTAGAAGGTCTTACACCATTTCCATAGATGAGAAAATTGAGGCTCAGAGAAGTTAGGTGACTGGCACAAAATCACACAGCTTGCAATGGCAGAGCCAGGTCTCAACTGCACGTGGATCTTAAACCACAGCTATTTCCACTAAGATACAAGGTGTCTAAGCTAATGATTTCCCCACCTTGGCTGGACACCGAATTCACCTGGGGAGCCTTAACTACAAATGCCTGGGCTCCAGGGCAGAGATTCTGGTTAATTGGTCTAAAATGCAGCTTGAGCACTGCGGGTTTGTGAAGCTCCCCTAAGTATTCTCGTGGGCAGCCAGTAGGAACCCCTGCTCTGAACCCACACATTCTGTTTTCTGTTTCTTAGGGCTCTGCTCTCTGCTCTGAGAGTAACATCAGACTTCTCATAAGCGAACTGAGCCCAGATATTCTGCTCCCCCGGGACTCGAGGTGCAATAGAGGGCCAGAGTGCCATGGGACAGTCTCCAGCCTAAAGCAGGAGACCTGGAGAGTGGAGGGTGTGCTCCCTGGCCCATTCTGGAGCGAGGCCTGTGGATGTGAAACCCCCAGTTCTGCTGCGTCCTGGCTGTGTGGCCTTGGGCAAGTGACTGCACTTTTCTGTGAAGTTGCCTCCTATGGAAAACGTATGAAAGTAGCATCAACCGCGTAAAATGGCTGTGAGCCTTAAATGAGCTAATACAGAAAAAACACTTGGAACAATGCCTGGAAGCCAGCAAGTTCCCAGTAAATGTTACAACCACTGGTGCTGCTATTACTGTTATTATTCCTGACTCTGACAATAGCTTGCCATGTAGACTACTCACCATTCTTTCCGGAGTAGCAGAAACCTTCTTTTCCTTTTTAGACCTGCTAGTCTATAGCAGCAAATACAGAGAGCCCCACCCACAGGCAGGCACATGACTCGAGCTGGCCAATCAGAGTACCCCATCCTCTTGGCCAGAAGCCCTTCAGTCCAGGGGAAAGCAAGGGACCCAGGTGGAGCCAGTCAGGCCCCCACTTGAGGGACTTGATGAGGTCAGGGAATCATCAAAGGTTATCTTTCCCTCTAATGCAGAGGAAAGCAGAGAGGGTGAGAGACAAGAATGCCTTTCAGGCTCCTGGGTACCACCATGCCTGAGGTGGCAATGTGTCTAGCTGGCCAGTTCAGGAAGTAATCTGTTCCTTTTTGAACTTATGATAGTTTTCATTTTACTGCTGTCACCTGTCATCAGCAGAGTCCTACTTGGCTTTAGATTGAGTTCATAGTCCCGGCCCACCCCCAGGGATTCAGCTGAGATGATGTCCAGAAAGTGGCTTCTTAAGTGGAGGTTGGATCCTGAAGGCAACTCTCAAATCACATTAATTGCCCATAAATGAAAATCACACACAGAAAAATTGCCCTTAACAATCCCTCAGAGATTGAGAGGACTAGAGAAATATAATAAACAGTGCAGAGTGTTTTTCTGGACCTATAAGTGTCATTACACATTTTTTTTTTCCTGCTTTTTAGGGCCACACCTTTGGCATATGGAAGTTCCCAGGCTAGGGGTTGAATAGGAGCTACAGAGGCTGGCCTATGCCACACAGAGCAGCGCCAGATCCAAGTCGCATCTGCGACCAACACCACAGCTCAAGGCAATGCCAGATCCCCAACCTACTGAGCAAGGCCAGGGATCGAACTCATATCCTCATCGATACTAGTTGGCTTGGTTTCCATGGTGTGGCAATGGGAACTCCCCATTACACAATTTTCAAAGGCTTCTTAGCACCCACCCATGCATATGAGCATTAAACATCATCTTCAGTAGGACCCAAACATAACTTCCCGGTTGTAAAAATTAGCATTAGTTTTAATTACAAGTAAAAGAAAATCTCCATGTTGCAGTGACCTCAGCAAGACGGGTTTGTTTTCTTTTTTTTTTTTCCCCTCCGTCTCACTCTCAAATCAAGGCTTCTAGCTACTTACTCCACAGTCACAGCTCATATTCCTGAGGTTACCTCATGGTCCAAGATGGCTGCTAGAGCTCCAGCCATTAGGTCCTCTTGCCAGCCAGTGGGAAGAAAAAAGTAACCAAGAAGCATGCACCTCTTCTGTAAAAGGACCCTTCCCGATAGCCAGAATTTGGCTATGTGGCTGCAAGGAAAGCTGGGAAATGTCTTTTTGTGTGTGTCCATATGCTCAGCTACAAATCAAGAACTTTATTATTAAGAAAGAAGACATATTAGAAGACAAGCAGGTGCTTTCAGAGCATTATCTCTCCCCCTAAGAAGGACCTCAGTTTTGAATCTTATATCATCAGACTATACTATTCTTTAGAGTTCCCATTGTAGTTCAGCAAGCTAAGAACCCAACATAGTGTTTGTGAGGATGTGGGTTCAATCCCTGGCCTCTCTCAGTGGGTTAAGGATCTGGCATTGATGTGGCTTTGGCATAAGCCTGCAGCTGCAGCTCTGGTTCAACCCCTGGCCTGGGAAATTCCACATGCCTTGGGTTCGGCCCTCAAAAGACAAAAAAGAAAAAAAGTAACTAAATAATTCAACTTTTTAATTAAAATTAATTTTTGGAGTTTCCACTGTGACACAGTGGGTTGAGACTCTGACTACAGCAGTTCAGGTTGTTGTGGAGGCATGGGTTCTGTCCCTGGCCAGGGAACTTCCATGTGCTGCAGGTGCAGCCATAAAAAACAAAATAAAATTAAATAAATTTTTTTAAATAAATAAAATTATTTCTCATGTAGTTTTGAAGAGTGACTTTTCTTCTAATATATTCAAAATTATGTGTTAAAATTTAAGGAGTTCCTGCTGTGGCACAGTGGAATCAGTGGCCTCTCTGGAGCTGGGACACAATTTCCATCCTGGCCAGCACAGTGGGTTAAGGATCTGGTGTTGTCACAGCTGCATATGTCACAACTGTGGCTTGGATCTGATCCCTAGCCTGGGAACGCCATATGCCTCGGGAAGGCCAAAAAAGAAAGAAAAAAAAAATGTAAAGGCAAATATAGTTAACACTTATTAAATATCCAAATTTTAAACAAATGGCTTGAGAAATTTTCTGTTTTAATTTTTTGTCTTTTTAGAGCTGCACCCAAGGCATATGGAAGTTCCCAGGCTAGGGGTAGAATTAGAGCTGCCATTGCCACAGCCACAGCAACACCAGATCCGAGCCACATCTTCTACCTACACCACAGCTTGTGGCAACACTGGATGCTTAACCCACTAAGCAAGGCCAGGAATGGAACACTCATCCTCATGGATACTAGTTGGGTTCTTAACCCGATGAGCCACAAGGGAACCTCTGGGGCTTCTTTTATCCATCTTATACTATTTTTAGAAAAACTGAATTATTCTCAAAATAGCATCCAATATCCCATGAGTTGCCCACAAGTTTTGCTTCATGAGTTATGTCCAGACCTACTTATGCACAACTTTAAGTCATGTCAATTCTTCGATATTGTAAAGCTGCCATGTTCAACTGTTATGAAGACAGTACTGATTCATGAGAACCTTCAGAATATGAAAAAAAAGCAAGTAAAGAGAGTTCCCACTGTGGTGCAGTGGGTTAAGAATCCAGCATTGCTGCAGCTGTGACGTAAACAGCAGCTTTGGCTCAGACTTGATCCCTGGCCCAGGAACTTCCATATGTAGCTGACAAAGTGGGGGGGAAAGCAAGTAAATGGACATTTTGTGGAGTTCCCTGGTGACCTGTAGGTTAGAGGCCTGTCATTGTCTCTGCTCAGGTTCAATCCTTGACCTGGAAACTTCACGTGCCGCAGGCACGGCCAAAAAAAAAAAGCTTCTGGAGTTCCCGTTGTGGCACAGAGGAAACGAATCCGACTAGGAACAATAAGGTTTCGGGTTCGATCGCTGGCCTCGCTCAGTGGGTTAAGGATTCGATGTTGTCGTGAGCTGTGCTGTAAGTCACAGATGAGGCTTGGATCTGGCATTGCTGTGGCTGTGGTGTAGGCCGGCGGCAACAGCCCTGATTAGACCCCTAGCCTGGGAACCTCCATACACCTTGGGTGTGGCCCTAAAAAGACAAGCTTCTGCTGCTTAAATCTTCGCCCCAGTCCAAAGCAGCATTCATCTCTGATGTTGGCCGAAGCTCCACCCACACCTCTCCCAAATTCCAGTGCACGGACTTTTGATTTTCAGAACAGTGGGCAAGAGATGTGGAGACGTGTCCCTGGGGCCTGAGCAGAGTTAGAACTCAGATGCTGCGTTTACAGCCTGCTGAGACCCAGGCGTCCTGCGGTTCTTGGCGAGGATTTGTTTGGGGTTGATGATTCTCGGGAACCCTCTGAAGGGCACTTCTTAGGCCACATTTGTCCTGGCTGATGAGGGCTGTACTGCCCCATGGTGCCCAGTTCTTTGGCTGTAACTTTTACCTGGAACATTCTCTTTCCTGGGCTTGTAAATCCCTTCAGACGTCGGTTAAAACGGCTCTTTCAGACAGATCTGTCCGTCCTCTCCATCTGGACTGGCCCCCCTCTATTCTCATGGAACCCGGTTCTTTTCCTTCTTGGCATTTATTACAGTTAATAATAATGAGATCATCCTAACTAATTTGTATTGATGGCTTTCCCATCTGTCTTCCTCGAACGACCGGAAGCTCCATGAGGGCAGGGATCACGTCTTACACCATATAACCAGTTCCGTTTGACGCAAAGTAGGTGCCCAGGAAATACTTGTTGACTGACTCTCAGCCCTGAGTTTCCTCACCTTTAATATCAGGGTGTTAAGGTCTGCCTCATAAACATTATTGTAAAGGTGGAGTGAGAATGGGAACAAGAGTCTGACACACAGTAGGTGGTCAATAAATGTTGTTATGGTTATTACACATTCAGAGGCAGATGAGGATAAGGAATCCTGGAGGTGGGGACTTGAGGGCTATTTAGAGTTGGGTGGGTTTTTGGTTTTGTTTTGCTTTTTATATGGCGGCATATAGAAGTTCCCAGGCTAGGGGTCGAATTGGAGCTGCAGCTGCTAGCCTACACCACAGCCACAGCAACGCCAGATCTGAGCCAGGTCTGTGACCTACACCACAACTCACAGCAATGCCCTATCCTAACCCACTACGTGAGGCCAGGGATCAAACCCACATCCTCATGGATGCTAGTCGGGTTCATTACCTCTGAGCCGCAAGCGGAAGTTCCTAGAGTTGGGTGGGTTTCATGGAGTAGGGAGGGCATTCTGGGAGGGAAGAGCTTGAGCGAAGTCCTACAGGAGAGAAAATATCAAGGCAGCAAGGAAACCTATGTGGCTGGATGGAGGGCAGGGTTTGGGACAGCCCCGTAGTTAGAAAGTCAGATTGGTAAATAAATAAATAAATTTAATTAATTTAAAAAAAAAGAAGTTCCTTTGAGGCTCGATGGTTTAAGGATCTGACGTCACTGCTGTGGCACGTGTTTGATCCCTGACCTGGGAATTTCCACATGCTTCAGGTACAGCCAACAAATAAAAAATAAAAGATTAATTTAAAAAGAAAGGCAGATTGGAGCCAGACCAGGAAGCATCTTGAATGTCATCCCAGCATACTTAAACTTGATCCTGAGGCAGTTGGGACCCAGTGACAATTTTTGAGCAAAGGTGTCAACTGGAAAAATGAGTTTTGTTTTTTGTTTGTTTGTTCGCTGCAGCTGCAGCAATGCCAGATCCTTTAACCCACCATGCCGGCCAGGACTCAAACCTGTGTCCTGGCACTGCAAAGACGCCAATCCTTATCCCGCTATGCCACATTGGGAACTCACAGGCATATTTCTTTATAAAGTATTCATACATGTGAATTTCCTTTATGGCGCAGCAGGTTAAGAATCTGGTGTTGTCACTGCAGTGGCTTGGATCATTGCTGTGGTGAATGAGGGTTAAATCCTGGCCCAGCAACATCCATGGGCTGCCTGTGCAGCCAAAAAAATGAAAAGAATTGTTAAAAATTAAAAAAAGAGATAAACACAGGATCTGATCTCATATTTTCTTCCCACGCCCTATTTACCACCAACAAAATACAAACCAGCATCTTTTACCCAAAGCTCAGAGTGTCGGGGGCTGGGCACAGCCATGCCATCCTTGGGCTGCTGGGGATCTGAGAACCGGAGAGTTCAGCCTCTTCCCTCCCAGGGGGTGGGTTCTGGGCAGAAGCACCTCCCGCAGTGCTGCCACCATCTTGAGCCAGCCGGAGGTGGGGGGGGTGGATGAGCCTGGATTATCCGTGGGGGTGGGGGGCAGGGAGGCTTCTAGGGCTGCAGGGTAGCCAGAGAGAGTTCGGGGAGGTGAAGGCGCCATGCCACTGCAGGATGACACCCTCCGAGAGGTGTGGGCCTCTGACAGGTCTGGAAGCCCCCACATCATCCTACCTGAACCCTGGGGGATCCAGATGGAGGGTTTGGGGAGGTGAAGGAAACAAGGGGACAGCAGACAGACTGATTCCTTTGTGACCCTCAGTGGGCCCGAGGAGGAAGGCCGGAGTCCGGAGGTCCAGCAGCACACCAAGCCGGTATGTCACCCCCTCTTGGGAAGCAGGTGGAGGGAGCCCCCAACTGTAAACCCAGGCAGGACAGGGGGTCTGGGAGTGGGGCGGTTCCGTCAGCACCCACTGAGGGTTGCGGCTTCCCTGGAGGTTTTTGTTTTGCTTTGTTTTGTTTTTGCAGGGAAGGGGGGGCATAGGGTGTCGGGGGAGGAACTGGGGCTCTGGGACACTGGAGGTGGCCATGATGCATGGGAGGGGGTCATTGTTCCTCACAATTGTTCCAGGCAAGAAGGGGCCTGGCTCCCCTCGGGATAAGCCGAGGTTATTTCTGGCGGCTCAAGAGATTAGAGAGGGCTGGGCAGCCCTCGGAGCCCCCCTTTCTGTCCTCTCCCTCCTCTTGACGCCAACCCCGCAGAGACAGAAGTTGAGGAAGAAGAAGACCGAGGCCCCAGAGTCCCCCGGGCCCACAGGATCCAAGCCCCGGAGACCTGGAGGCGGGCGAGGGGCCGAGCCGCGGGGCCCCCAGGGTGAGGGTCGCGAGAGGAAAGGACCCGAGAGCGGGTGACGGTGTCCCTGAGTCCGGGAACTTTCCCTTGGGGTCAGGAGTGGGGTGGGGGGCTGGAGAAACTGGATGGGGGGCGGGGTTGAGCTGGGGGGTACAGGGACTGGAGGGATGAATGAAAGCCGGGGGAGGGGTGTCCAAGGTGGAAACAGAGCCCAGGAGAGCCCCCAGGAGGAGGAGCCGAGAGCGAGTGGGGCGCTGTCGGAAGAGGAGGCGGCCTCCCTCCTGATCCGGCGGCGCATCTCGGCTCAGCCGGACGGAGGGGGCGGCCGCGGCCTCCCGCCGAGCCCCGGGCGCCGCGGACGGACTACACCAAGTTCCTCAGGGACCCCGAGGCCAAGAAGCGCGACCCCCGCGACACCTTCCTGGTAGCCCGCGCCCCAGACGCCGAGGAAGGTGAGAGAGGCCGGAGCGACTAAAGGGACGGCTGGCGGGGCCGGGGGAGGGGCCGGGCAGGAACAGCAGACGAAGAGGCGGAAAACTCTGGCCCTGAGTCTGAGCTAGAAAAACCCTTATGCGCCTGCTCTTGCTCCCATTTTCCGGATGAGGAAACCGAGGCACAGAGTAAGAGTTTTGCTTTAAGCTACAGAGAGGGGCCAGAGGTAGGTCAGACGGGGTCTGACTGAAGGTCAGAAACAGACAAGGACAGGGCAGCAGGGAGTGAGAGACACAGCGCAGGTGTCTCATTCCCAGGGGATAGTGAAGGATGCCAGGAGAGCCGGCGAGGAGCTGAGGGTCCCTGAGAGAGAGGGAGGACCCTCGGAGAAGGGCGTTTTCCCAGAACAGGATTGCCAGGCCCCCAGCTTCCCCCCCAACTCCCGCTCCCTCTCCTGACTTGTAGACCTTGGAAAACTTTGGGGTCACCGCCTTTTTTTGGGGAAGGTGCTGAAACGCCATTCTTCTTCTTATTTCTGTTCCAGAAGGGGAGCCTCCTACCCATGGCCTCCTTCACCACCTCCCAGCAAGCTGGAGAGACGGGTCTCCCCAGATCATAGGGGCCACCCCAGCCCCCATTATGAGGAGTTTCTACCTACAGGGGATGAGGAGGAGGAAGAGGAGGACCTTGAAGAGGAAGAGGAAGCGGAAAAGAAAGAGAAACTCCATCTGCCTTCCAAGAAGCCCCCCAAAGAGAAGGCTTCCACGGACATTAAGGAGAAGAAGGCCAAGGCCCAGGGTTCAAAGGGTGGGTGTTGAGGGGACAGAGGGGACAAAGAGACACATACAACTAGCCTTGCCCCTGAGAGGCCTGGGGTCTCATGGATACACAGGAGTTGAGACATCAAAAAGCTAACCTGGGAGTTTCCATCGTGGCTCAGCGGAAATGAATCTGACTAGCATCCCTGAGGATGCAGGTTCCTTTCCTGGCCTTATACTCAGTGGGTTAAGGATCTGACGTTGCCATGAGCTGTGGTGTAGGTTATAGACGTGGCTTGGATCTGGCATTGCTGTGGCTGTGGTGTAGGCCGGCAGCTGCAGCTCCAATCCGACTCCTAGCCTGGGAACTTCCATACGCCACAGGTGTGGCCTTAAAAAGACAAAAAAAAAAAACTTGTCTGGACCCAAGAGTTTTTCCCTGTGGTGGTTTCTTCCCTCCAACGGTCTTTGTTGGTTTTGTTTTGTTTTGTCTTTTTAGGGCCGTGCCCGAGGCATGTGGAGGTTCCCAGGCTAGGGGTCCAATCGGAGCTGTAGCCAGTGGCCTACACCACGGCCACAGTAGCACTAGATCTGACCTGTGTCTGCAACTTACACCACAGCTCACGGCAACACCAGATCCTTAACCCACTGAGCAAGGCCAGGGATTGAACCCGCAACCTCATGGTTCTTAGTAGGGTTTGTTAACCACCGAGCCATGATGGGAACTCCTGATTTTTTTTTTTCTAGTTTGTTTTTAACTCAATAGGAATTGCTGTTATAATTTTTACAAACATATCAAAGTGATTCAAGTAAAAATCAATGAGTAAAAGCTGTGATGTCTCCCTGGCTGGGGTACCTTGCCCTCTGGGGACACATAGCTAAATGTGGACATGTAGCTAGGACCTTGGGCCTCTCAGGAGGGAGAGAGCATGGTCTGTAGCACTGAGCAGAGGAGGTTTTCTGGGGGAGATGGGGTGGGAGCTGGAATTCAGAGGCTCAGTTACAAGGCCTAGCATGCATGAATTCATTCATTCATACATAACTACTTATTAAGTTGCTGGTGTTCCTCCAGCCCTTATTGGACTCAGGGTTAAAAACAAGATGAGCACAAACCATTACATTTAGAATGGATAAGCAGTGAGGTCCTGCTGTATAGCCCAGGGAACTCTATACAATCCCTTGTGATAGAACATGATGGAAGATAATATGAGAAAAAGAGTGGATAGGAGTTCCCGTCGTGACTCAGCGGTTAACGAACCCGACTAGCATCCGTGAGGATGCAGGTTTGATCCCTGGCCTCCCTCAGTGGGTTAAGGATCCGGTGTTGCCGTGAGCTGTGGTGTAGGTGGCAGACGTGGCTCAGATCTTGCGTTGCTGTGGCTCTGGCATAGGCCAGTGGCTACAGCTCTGATTGGACCCCTAGCCTGGGAACCTCCATGTGCCGTGGGTGTGGCCCTAAAAAAAAAAAAAGAAAGAAAGAAAAAGAGTGTGTATGTTTATCTATGATGGGTCACTTTGCTGTACAGCAGAAGTTGACAGAACATTGTAAATCAACTATAATACAATGATTTAAAGACAAAACCAAACCAAGATGAGCAAAAGGTGCTCTGGGCCTCCCTGGGGACTGAAGGGACAATGAGTGGACTGGAAGGTGGCTCTTCTCTGTCTAACCCTGACCTCCATTTCCAGGGGACCTGGAAAGCCCTGTCCCCCCACTGAAACCTCTGCGCATTAAGAAGAAGGACGTGCCAGCGGGTGAAGGGACCAAGATGAGAAAGGCGAGGAAGAAAGGTAAGCGAGGACTGTGGAGGAACAAGGGCCTCTGGGTGTGGTGGGGGTTTGTGACCCCTTCGCATCCACACACGCAGGGGCCAGGGAGGCTGACAAGGACCACGCAGTGAGCCCGACCAGAGCGACGAGGAAGACGCCAGCAGCCATGTTTCTGGTTGGGGGCGCTGGCCCAGCGGAGAAAACTCTCAAGAAGAAAGGTGGGTGGCAGGGGCCTCAGGTGCCGTGACATCCAGAGGCAGTTGTGGGTGTGGGGAGCAGGGGTGCAGCATGAGATAAGGAGCACGGGTTCTAAAGTCAGAAGACTTGGGGGCACCTTGACCTCCACTTTAATAGCCATGTGGCCTTGGGCAGCTAAAAGCACTTTTTTTATTTTTAAAATTTTTTTGTCTTTTGGGGGCCACACCCGCAGCATATGGAAGTTGCCAGGCTAGGGGCCAAAGCAGAGCCATAGCTGCCAGCCTATGCCACAGCCACAGCAATGCCAGGTTCTTAACCCACTGAGCAGGGCCAGGGATCAAACCCGTATCCTCATGGATACTAGTTGGGTTCGTTACAACTGAGCTACAATGGGAACTCCTAAGGGCACTTTCTGAAGCTACTACTGTCTTTAAAAAGAAAAAATTACTTAAATTTTATTAGAGTACAGTTTACTTATAATGTATTAGTTTCAGGTGTACAGCAAAGTAAGTCGGTTATATATAATATATAAATGATTTACTTATATCGGATATATATCTATATCTATATCTCCATTCGTTTTTCCCATAAGGGTTATTACAGAATACTGAGTAGATTTCCCTGTGCGGTTCAGCAGGTCCTTGTCAGTTATCTATTCTATACATAGTAGTGTGTATATGCCAATCCCAGTCCCCCCAGCTTATCCCTCTCCCTGCCATGGTTTCCCCTTTGGTAACCATAAATTTGATTTCAAAATGTGTGAGTTTGTTTCATGAGTAAGTGCTTTTGTCTCTTTTTTTTCTTTTGTCTTTTTTTGTTGTTGTTGTTGCTATTTCTTGGGCCGCTCCCGCGGCATATGGAGGTTCCCAGGCTAGGGGTTGAATCGGAGCTGTAGCCACCGGCCTACGCCAGAGCCACGGCAATGCCGGATCGTTAACCCACTGAGCAAGGGCAGGGACCGAACCCGCAACCTCATGGTTCCTTGTCGGATTTGTTAACCACTGCGCCACGACAAGAACTCCCTGTCTCATTTTTTATCGTTATTACTTTCTGGTCACAGTAACAGGGGGTTGCTCTCTTGTGGTTGTGAGAAGATTCCGAGTGAGGCTTTGTGCACTCCGCCAGGGTAAGGGGTTAACAGGCTTGCTCCTCCTCCAGGCCCAGGCCTTGCCAAAGGCTCAGAGGAGGAGAGGAAGGAGGAAGAGGATGAGGAGGAAGAGGCGGCGGCTGTGATGACCAAGAACAGCAATCAGAAGGGCAAAGCAAAAGGAAAAGGCAAAAAGGTTGGAGCCCAGAGGGGAGAGGGCGAGGCCCCTCAGGCAGGGCCTGGGTCTGGGGGCCTGGAGTGTGAAACTTCTTGGGCTGGGGCTGTGGGGCCACTTGGGGCTAGAATCTTGGCTCCCTCTCTGGTGACAGGATGTGAGGAAAAGAGGACCGGCCTTGTGGGAACAGAAGAGGCACTTATGGGGTCACCAGGTGGGGACTGGCCACCTGGGGGTCTTCTGTCATCTGCTCTGAGCCCTCTCCCCACAGCCTAACCATCAGACACAGCCCGAGGTGCTTTTGTGGTCCCCACTCAAAGAGACACATTTTCTTTCTTTCTTTCTTTCTTTTGGCACACCCATGGTGTGCAGAAGTTCCCAGCCAGGAATCGAATCCGCACCACAGCAGTGACCCCACAGCAGTGACAATGCCAGATCCTTAACTCTGTGAGCCACCAGGGAACTCCAAGACACACATTTTCTACCAGGGAAGTAGAACACAGGCAGACAGACACCTGTGCACACACCCTCAAGTACACTGACAGCCTGCTAAAGGAGTTTTTAAAATATTTCCACCCTGCTGCTCTGAGATTCTCCTCAGAGTGCTTTCTGCTCTCCCACCCAGGACCTCCCAACCTTCAAGCAATTAAACTCTCCAGCAACCACAGGGTCAACACTGGCCATGAAGGCCCTCCAGGGCCCTCCTCAAGACCTACTGGTGTCCATTCTGTCTGGGCATTCTCCATGGGCAGAACGTGTCGTTAAACATTTTGAATATTTTCCCTACTCACAAACAGGTCGCAAGTACCAACATGTGCAGGCTGGAGAAATCAGGAGAGAGAGGTCCAACTGGAGAGAGAAAGTGATGAAAATCTTTGAGAAACATGTTTCTGCAAGTGGAAAGATCACCCTAAGGGCAGGGCCGGGGTCTTAGCTTTGTGGGTTTATTCCTTTGTACAGGAGCGGTCAGGGCTTGGGGGACTGATTCACATTAGCCAAGGTCACCAGATACTGATGTATAAACTGAAAGGCCAGTGTATTAACTCCTAGGAAGACTGTAACGGCAGTACAGCCTTCAATACAGTAAGTAGGCCCTTGACATTCACCACCATAGAAATGTTTCTGTGAGTTCTGGCTTTCTCCATACCACATTCCAAACATAGTCCTGAGTTTCCCAAGCTTCTTCTGAGCAGCCTAAGGTGAAGAGATGCCCACTTACCCAGAGGCAAAAGGCTCTCTTCCCAATACCAGCCTCACCCAACACACAAAACTGCCCTCAGCAAAAATGGGCAACCACAGCACATCAGGGTTTCTTAGTGGCTCCCAGATAGTGTTTAATCCTCAAGGTGGCAGTTCCTTCTCTCTCCTGCTGGGAAAGTTGGGGTTAGAGTCTTGGTTCCCCCTCTTGTGAGGGACAGAACATGAGGGCAAAGGGCACTAGGTTTGTGAGAACAGAAAATGCAATGGTAGGGTCACCAGGCCACCCTAGGGCCTAATGCAACCAAATAGTTATTAAGAGTTTTTCAGTGAGCAAAACCAGCTTATTTATTCATTCATTGTATTGACTGTGTATTGCTCTATAACAAACCAGCCCAAAACTTCGTGTCTGAAGACAACAATTTATTTTCTTAATTTCTTTTCAGAAATCTAAGAGTGGCTTATCAAGGATAGTTCTGGTTCAGGGTCTCCCATGAGTATTCAGTCAGGATGTCAGCTGGGGCTGTGGTCATTCTGAAAGCTTAACTGGATATGGAAGATCCATTTCTAAAATGGTTCACTGCCATGATTGTTGGCTAGAGGCCTCTCCACAGGGCTGCTTGAGTGTCCTTATGACATGGCAACCAACTTGCCCCAGAACCCAAGAGTGGCTAAGAGATATAGAGCATGGCAGAAGCCATAATATCTCTATGACTTAGCCTTCGAAGTAACCGCCTATCTGCTTATCCCTTCTGCCATATCCTATTGGTCACAAAACCTAGCCCTGACGCGATAGGGGGGAACTACACAATGGCATAAGTACCAGGAGGCAGGGGTCTTTGGGGACCACCTTGGAGGTTGGTTACTACATTCTTTGAGTATTTACCATCAGCTATGATAATAGTAGTAGCTAACACTTCTGTAACACCAGATGCATCCTATACCTTCAGCCTTACCTCGGTTCACCCCCTGAGAGCTTCCATGATGGAAGGTCTTTCTAAAAGCTTGGGGTCAAAAAGGAAATTGGGCAGCCTTAGGAGCTCAGCTTCACCTCTTACTAGCTACGTGAGCCTGGGCAAGTTATTTAACCTCTCTGAGCCTCAGTTTCTTTTTTTTCTTTTTCTTTTTCTTTTTCGGGCCGCACTTGCGGCACATGAAATTTCCCAGGCTAGGGAACACAGCCCCAGCTACAGCCACGCCAGATCCGAGCTGAGTCTGCAACCTACACCACAGCTCATGGCAATGCAGGATCCCCAATCCACTGAGCGAGGCCAGGGATCCAACCTGCATCCTCATGGATGCTAGTTGGATTCGTTTCTGCAGCACCACAGTGGGAACTCCCATGAGCCTCAGTTTCTTCACCTGTAAAGTAAGACACCTACCTCAATAGCTATAGATAAGAGGATTGAGTTAATATTTGGAAAGTGCTTAGAACAATGGCACACTGGGAGACTTCACATGAGCATCTGTTAAATATATAAATTAAGCAAGGTCTGTCCCAAGTATCCACCCCCACCCCACATACTTCTCAGATGAAAAAACAGCTGAGTTTTCTGGTGGCCCAGCTATTAAGGATCCGGTTGTCACTGCCGTAGTGTGAGTTTGATCCCTGGCCCGGGAACTTCTGAATGTCACAGGCACAATCTTTTTTTGAGTCACAGTATGCTTAAAACTTAACAAACGTGGAGTTCCCGCTGTGGTGCAACAGGATCGGTGGCCTCTTGAGAGCACTGCGAGGCTGATCCCCCGCCAGGCACAGTGGGGTGAGGATCCAGCACTGCCACAGCTGAGGCTTTAGTCTTAGGTAGAGACTAAGGCTGGGATCTGGTTCCTGGCCCAAGAACCACATAGCCGCTGGACAGCCAAAAACAAAAAAACAAACAAAAAAACTTAACAAACATGACAGGCAGTTAGTTAGTGGTAGAACCAGGATTTGAACCCAGGTTGTCTGGCTGCAGAACCTGGGCTCTTAACCACAAGCTAAACAAAATAGTAAAAAGCACAGAGCTCGCCAGGGTCTTCTAACGTGGCCTTGGGGGCTACTGGCTGGGGGCAGGCCGGCTGCACCCTAGCTGGCCACTGTTCTCTCCCCAACAGAAAGCGGTGAGTGGGCCTGCCGGCCTGGGGACCTGCTGAGGGCGGGGGGACCTAGTACCCTGGGGCTGATACACCCCCTGCGCCGAACCAGAAGGAGGAGAGGGCCCCATCCCCACCCGTGGAAGTGGACGACCCCCAGGAGTTCGTGCTTCGGCCAGCCCCTCAGGGCCGCACGGTGCGCTGCAGGCTGACCCGGGACAAGAAGGGCATGGATCGGGGCCTGTATCCTTCCTACTTCCTGCACCTGGACACGGAGAAGAAGGTGGGTGGGAGAGAGGTACGGGGGGTGGGGGGGAGCAGGCTGAGGGAGGGTCTGGAGCCAAAATGGGGGCGGGGCCCGCGGGGCAAACGGCCCTCCCCCCGAAACCCGCGCCCTCGCCCTCACCGCAGCTGCGGGTTCCTGCGTGCTCTTCTTCTCCCCAGGTGTTCCTTTTGGCCAGCAGGAAACGGAAACGGAGCAAGACAGCCAATTACCTCATCTCCAGTGACCCTACCAATCTGTCCCGAGCCGGGGAGAATTTCATCGGGAAGCTGAGGTGGGGCTGGGAAGCTCAGGGCAGCGACAGGGCTGTGGCCAGTCCCCTCTGTCCTCCTCTACCTGGCAGAGCGCCCACCACATCAGACATTCTGGAACTGTCCCCTGGCCCAGGGCCTCTCACACTTGACATGCATAGATCACGTGTTACAGTGCTTCAGTGGGTCTGGGCTGGGATCGAGACTCTATTTCTTTCTTTTTTCTTTTTATGGCCACACCTGTGGCATATGGAAGTTCCCGGGCTAGGGGTCAAATCAGAGCTGCAGCCCCTGGCCTAAGCCTCAGCCGTAGCCACACCAGATCCAAGCCACATCTGGGAACTGCACCACAGCTTGTGGCAATGCCAGATCCTTAACCCACTGAGCGAGGCCAGGGATCAAACCCTCATCCTCACAGACACTGTGTTGTGTTTGTAACCCGCTGAGCCACAATGGGAACTAAGAGATTCTGCATTCCTAGGAAGCACCCAGGGGAGTTCCTTGGTGGCTCAGTGATTAAGGATCCAGTGTTGTCACTTGCTGTGGCTCAGGTCACTGCTGTGCGCTGGTTTGATCCCTGGCCCTAGAACTTCTGCATGCCAAGGGCATGGCCAAAAAAAAAAAAAGAAGAAGCACCTGGGTGATGTCCACACTGCTGGTCCACGGACCTCACTTGGAGGAGGGCATTAAGTCCACGGACAGGGATTATGCCTGTCTCGTTCATGGTTGAATTCCTAGCACCTAGCACATCGTAGCTCCTCAATAAATGTTTACTAAGCGAATGAATGAACAAATATTTAGCACCTACCCTGTGCTATGTCTCCTTATATAGCTCATGTAATTCTCGCCACAAATTTGAGAAGTGAGGGGAAAATAAATCCCTGAGTCAGGGCTTATTTCTTTAATCTATGTATTTAAAAAACACAAAAAGCCTACCTATGTGTCAGGCATAGTTCTAAAGAAACTTAGAATTCCCTGGTGCCCTAGTGGTTAAGTATCTGGCGTTGTCATTGCTGTAGTGTGAATTTGATCCCTGGCCCAGGAACTTCGGCAAGGCCAAAAAAACAAGTAACTTCTGGGAGTTCCCATCATGGCTCAGCAGAAACAAATCTGACTAGCATCCACGAGGACACAGGTTTGATCCCTGGTCTCACTCAGTGGGTTAAGGGTCTGGCTTGCTGTGAGCTGTGGTGTAGGTTGCAGACATGGCTTGGATCTGGCATTGCTGTGGCTGTGGTATAGGCTGGCAGCTACAGCTCTGATTCAGCCCCTAGCCTGGGAACCTCCGAGTGTGGCCTTAAAAAGCAAAAACAAACAAACAAACAGACCAAGTAACGTCTAAATACGAATCCATTCAATCCTCTTATCAACCAAAAGAGGTAAATGCTGTTATTGTGCCTATTTTACAGATGGGGAAGTTGAAGCTAAGGGTTTCAGTAACTTGCCTGGGGTCACACAGCTAGTAAGAGATGAAGCTGAGATTTAAAGCTGCCCAGTCTCCTAAATCCAGCTTTTAAAAAAACACCCATGGGGGGTGTTCCCTCCTGACTCAGAAAGGTCAGGGTCTTGGGCTTGTCACTGCTGCTGCTCAGGGGGCTGCTGCAGAGCAGGTTCAATCCTGGGAACTTCCACATTAAAACAAAACAAAACAAAACAAAAGCCTCATGGGGGAAGTCAGGACAGAAGGACATAAATTGCTCTGGGTCCTAAGACACAACCAGGCTTGAGGTAGGAAGCTTTCAGAGCTGCTTGGCTGTGAGGGTCTGGGCGCAGGGGTGTGCAGTTCCCTCAGCCCCTCCCTGCTTGCAGGTCCAACCTCCTGGGGAACCGCTTTACCGTCTTTGACAATGGGAAGAACCCCCACCGTGGCGGCAGCGTCGATGTGGAGAGCCTGCGGCAGGAGCTGGCAGCTGTGATCTACGTGAGAACCCCACTCTCCCCAGGGGCAGGCCCCTCCTCTGGCAGGGGCTGGCCTGACCAGCCTCTCCCTCCCAGGAAACCAACGTGCTGGGCTTCCGAGGTCCCCGGCGTATGACGGTCATCATTCCTGGCATGAACTCGGACAACGAGAGGGTCCCTATCCGGCCCCGCAATGTGAGCCCCCCACCTCCCTGATGGCCCTGCTTCCTGCGTGACCGGCTTATGAACTACCCGCTGGGAAGCTGGGGTGCGGGGGTTCGTTCAGCCTGCCCGGTACCCAACCCACTGAGCACATCACCCCATCACCAATTCATCCTGGCAAACTTGTGGGATGAATTCTGGGTTTTGTCACTGAATTCATGGAAACAAGCACAATAAGGGTTTTTTTTTTTTTTTTTCAGTTTACATCAAATCATTCATTCATATATTCATTCAACACACACATACTGATTGTAGTGTGTTGTAGTATCAGTCTCAGCATCTGGAGACATTAGTGGACAAAACAAAGATCTGCTCTCATGAAGCCGGCTTTCCAGTGGAGGGAGACAGACAGGAGACAATAATTGTGATAAATAAGTAAATTGTGTAGTTTTTTTATTTGTATTTTTTTTAATGGCCGCACCCATGGCATAAGAAGTTCCATTGAATCCGAGCTGTACACCAGATCCTTTAACACATTGCAGGGGCTGTGGAATCGAACCCTCACTTCCACAGTGACCCAAACCACTGCAGTCTGGTTCTTTTTTTGTTTGTTTGTTTGTCTTTTAGGGCCATACCCTTGGCATATGGAGGTTCCCAGGCTAGGGGTCGAATCCAAGCCATATCTGTGACCTACACCACAGCTGGCGACAAGCCAGACCCTTAACCCACTGAGCGATGCCAGGGATCAAACCTACATCCTCATGGATACTAGTCAGGTTTGTTTCCGCTGAGCCTTGACAGGAACTTCTGCAGTCTGGTTCTTAACCCTCTGCACCACAGTGGAAACTCACTGTGTAGCATGTTAGAAGGTGATAAGTGCTGTGGGAAAAAAAGAATAAGTTCAAAGAGGGAAGGGAGATGAGGGGTGTGTGTGTGTGTAGGTTTCAATATAAAATACAGTGGTCGGGGAGTTCCCATCATGGCTCAGCGGAAACAAATCTGACTGGCATCCATGGGGACACAGTATTGATTCCTGGCCTTACTCAGTGGGCTAAGGGTTTGGCTCGCTGTGAGCTGTGGTGTAGGTTGCAGACATGGCTTGGATCTGGTGTTGCTGTGGCTGTGGTTTAGGCCAGCAGCTACAGCTCCCATTTAATCCCTAGCCCGGGAACTTCCATATGCCTCGGGTTCATCCCTAAAAAGACAAAAAAACAAAAAACAAACCACAAACTGGAGTTCCCGTCATGGCTCAGTGGTTAACGAATCTGACTAAGAACCATGAGGTTGCAGGTTCGATCCCTGGCCTCGCTCAGTGGGTTAAGGACCCAGCGTTGCCATGAGCTGTGGTGTAGGTCGCAGACACGGTTCGGATCTGGCATTGCTGTGGCTCTGGTGTAGGCTGGTGGCTACAGCTCCGATTAGACCCCTAGGCTGGGTGCAGCTGGCTACAGCTCTGATTAGACCTCCGTATGCCTCGGGTGCAGCCCTAGAAAAAACAGAAAGACAAAGACAAAAACAAAACAAAACAAAAAAACAGTGGTCAGAGTGTGGGCCTCACTGAGAAGATGAAATTTGAAGGTGAGGAGCAAGCCTGAAAATATCTAGGAAAAGATCAGGAGGAAGAGCCAGTGCAAAGGCCCTGAGGCAGGAGAGTGCCTGGTGGGTTTGAGGAACAGCAGGGTGGCCAGTATGGCTGGAGGGAGATGAGGTCAGGGAGGTGAGAGTGAGGGGCAGATGAACCTGTATAACTGGTTTTTACTCAGAGAAACAGGAAGCCATAGCAGGGTTTTGAGCATAGAAGTGACACGATTTGACTTCTATTTTGAAAAGCAAAGGTTGTTTGGTGTGTGTGTGTGTGTGTGTGTGTGTGTGTGAGGGGGATGAGATGGAGGGTAAGGTGGAGGGGTGACCTGGAGAGAGGTGGCTTCCTTCAGCGTGTCAGCACCCTCTGCTCCTTAGCACTCCGAGTAGGATGAGCCCGGGATTTCACAGACAGATGACTTGCATGTCCCACACTCACAGTGATGTCACTTTACTCATTTACAATGAAAAGGAATACTCCCGTCAGCTGATCACACATCCTTCCTGGCTGGAAAGTCACACTGTAATCAGAGGGCCTGGCCAACCCATGGGGCATGAGCCCTGGAAGACTCCAGGCTTTAGGACCCTGTGTTGCTCCCTCCATCCTGAAATACACACACAAATCCTCCAGAAGCAGTGCCTTCCACATGTGTTTGGGCTTGGTGAGAACCTACCGGTGCACCTTTGGGTATCTCTTCATCATTCCTACAGCTCACTCGTTCTACAATCACTTATTAAAGGCAGGCACTTGAAGCTCCAAAATCAACACCACAGTTACCATCAAGACAATATCTGCTATGTATTGGGCATTTACTCTGTGCCAGGAACTGATCGAAATAACACTTTATATTTATTTGATTTTTATTAATTACTTGATCCTCAGCACCCTGCTGTGAAGGATACCAAGGCACAGTCATTAATGAAATACTTGTGCCTGCTGTTAGGGTATTTGAGTCTGTCTGTAACAGTGCAGTGGGACAACTGATGAGAGCAAGGTGTTACGGAAGCTCAGACGTCTACATCAGACATGGGGGCAGGGAGGCTTCTTGGAGGACATGATCTTGAGTGGACTCACTCCAAGCCTTGAACATGAACAGTTGACAAAGAAACTCAGGAAAGAAATTTCTCAAGAGCACCATCATACAGACACTGCTCCTTCCTTCCAGAAACTTTTCCAGGACATTTTTTTTTTTTTTCGGGGGAGGGGGACATCTTTTTAGGGCTACGCCCATGGCATATGAAGGTTCCCAGGCTTATGGAGGTTCCCAGCCTATGCCACAGCCACAGCCACAGCCACACCAGATCCAAGTCATGTCTGTGACCTACACCACAGCTCACGGCAAAGCCAGATCCTTAACCCACTGAGCGAGGCCAGGGATCAAACCCGCGTCCTCATGGATACTAGTCGGGTTTGTTACTGCTGAGCCACGATCGGAACTCCTGGTCATTCTTTTAATAGGAGCCAGCATGTGGCTGTTCCTAAGACCCTTGGGTAGAACTGACTGTGGGCCAGATGCTACTTTCCACTTTCCAGCCCTTCACTTTGGTATCCCACAGCAAAGGCCATTCTCTCAGATGTACACCTGCCCCCAGGACACCACAGAGACCACACATGCGCTCAAGGATACCCTGCACAGTTGTCGATATCCAGACTGCACACACACAAGGGCATGCACAGGTCCCCAGGCCCCCACCTTATTGTCCCGATACCTAAGCCACCCCCTAACTGTCCTCTCCCTAACACCGCCCCATCCTGGCACCCTAGGCCAGCGATGGGCTGCTGGTGCGCTGGCAGAACAAGACACTGGAGAGCCTCATCGAGCTACACAACAAGCCTCCCATCTGGAATGAAGACACTGGCTCCTACACCCTCAACTTCCAAGGTCGAGTCACCCAGGCCTCGGTCAAGAATTTCCAGATTGTCCACGCAGATGACCGTGAGTATCTGAGGCCCCAAGTCAGACTGTTCCCCATCACCTCCAGGACCCCAACCCTCACTCAAGCCTTTCCACCCTCACCTCCCTCTCTCTTTCTCTCTCTCTCACACATACCTACATACACACTGGAGGAGCTGTCCTCTATTCCTGCAGCCAGAATATCCAGGAGGGTCATGCTTTCTGTGGGGACATTGACACTATGCTCCCAGGAGGATCATAGTCCAGCAAGTGTTTAGGACTCAGCTTTCCAGGCCCTCATTCTAGCATTGACCAGAGCCTGGAGTAGATACTGAGGCAAGGCTGTGTGAAGGGCCAGTTGCACTGCTGGAGTTTAAAGACCAGACAGCCCAGTCCTTATGTGGTCGAAGAAGATGCTGAGGCTCAGAGAGGGCAGGCCTTTACCCAAAGTCTTTCAGCAACTCCGAGCAGTTACGCTCGCCCTCAAAATTTATTTGCTAAGCCTTTAAACAGTGCTTTCATTGGGCCATGCACTGTTCTCAGGACTTCACAGATACTGAATCATTAAATCTTTTCAACAATCCTGTAAGGAAGGTATTATTATTATTGTCTCTATTTGGCAGATGGGAAAACTGAGGCAGAGAGGTTGAACAACTTGTACATACAGCTTGTAAGAGGTAGAGCTGGGATGAGGACCCAGGCAGCCCCCACTCCTAACCCCATCAAGACGGTTGCCTTCTAGGAGTAGGGAACATGCATCAGGCATTTCTGAGTGCCTTCTCCACGGTCCTCTCTCCAGTGAGGTCAAATGCCTGCCCTCATTGGAAGAGTTAGGGAGACAAGATGTACAGAGAACACAACTGAGTAAAAATGTCCCCTGTTACAAGCCTGGGGTGAAGGTCCTTGCTAGGATGAAGATGTTTGGATATGAAAAGCTATCTCCAGGAACTCTCTAGATTCCCAGGATTGGCTAACACTGAGCTAGTCTCCCCTGCCCCCACTCCATCCTAGGGATGTGCCCCCAGTGTCATCTGTCCAGGGGCCTTGGAAAACTGCTCTCCAGATCACATTTCTGGTGGAGCCTGGTCTGCCCAGAGGTTGGGGTATTTTTAGCAACATCCTGTCCCTATGGATGCTGGGGGAGGTGTTGGAATTGAGGCTGGGAACCTGGGCCTCATCCTGGCCATGAAGGATGAGGCTGGTGGTCTAAGACAGGACTTGGGGTAGGGGTAGGAAGAGGAAGGAACAGGGAGAAGACAAGAGAGGTTGGAAAGGAAGGATTCTGGGCTTGAGGAAGTTTGACCGGTTCGTATAAGTGGTTCCCACAAGTGTGAGCAGGTCATATGCATAGCCCTGGGCAGCAGAAGGTAAGGCAGGGTCCACGCCCTCAGGGGCTTACAGTGGTAAAGCTGCAGGCAGGCAGGGCTTGTTGGGCGAGATAAAGTGGGGGATGGCGGGTGAATAACAGAAGGTGGCTAAAGACTGAGGCCCCAATGCAAGGGAGGGGGACTTCCCTCTAAGCGAGGACACTGTCTGCCTGGACGGAGATCCCAGAAGGTCTCGGGCCACCCCCACCCCTGTCTGTGTCTACAGCCGACTACATCGTGCTGCAGTTTGGTCGCGTGGCCGAGGACGCCTTCACCCTAGACTACCGGTACCCGCTGTGCGCCCTGCAGGCCTTCGCCATTGCCCTCTCCAGTTTCGACGGGAAGCTGGCCTGCGAGTGACCCTAGCGCCCACCAGCGTTGGGGAAGGGATTCAGTGGAGGCTTGCTGGGTCCTTTCACCAGAGCCTTCGCTGAAGACTCCTCCCTTGTCCGGGGCTGACCCCTCACTGTCTCCGGGTGACCTCCATCCACTGCCCAGCCTGGCAGAGGCCGAGGCAGGGGAGGAGCTCAGACGGCAGGTTGGACGGAGATGAAGAACATCTGGAGTTGGAGCCGCACATCTGGTCGCGGAGCTAGCCTGCGCCGTTTCACCAACACCACCCCCGCCCCGCGCCCCAGTCACTTCCTGTCCAGGAGCAGTAGTCAGTGTTGTCTTAACCCCCTCTGGGACCGTACTAGGGCTCCCAGGAGCTGGGGCGGGCTCGGAGGAGGAGGGGGCGGTGATGGGGGACGAAGACCGGGTACCTACATCCCCAATAAAGCCGCGTCCTAGGCCAAGAGGAGCAGTGCTTCTTCAGCGCGTGCGGAGAACGAGGCGGCGGGAGGGGTTCGTAGCTGGAGAGGTCCGGAGGGCTGGCTGGAGGCCTCCCTTCCCCACCTCCCCAGCCCCGCTCGGGCCCAGGCCCCCGGCGCTGCCGCGTCCCCTCCCACACGCCCGTCGCGGGTCCTACCGAAACTCGGCGGGCTCGCGGTGTCGAGACGCCCCCCGAGAGGGCCCCGGGGAGCCAGGCCGAGAGGGAGGGCCCCGGAGGCCCGGGAAGAGGGGGAAAGGGAGAAATTCGAGAAACAAGCCTCTCGGGGAGAACCAGACAAACCGGGTTCGGGCAGGGCAGGCGCAGCCTCCAGGGCGGGGCCCCGTCTGGGGCCCCGGGAGTTGGGGGGCGGGCCCACGGGCGGGAGAGGGCACTCTGCCTCGACTGCTCGGGACTCGGATGGGGGGTAGGGAACCCCGAGGCCCGTGCGCCCCGGCTCCGCCGGGCTGCTAGTGACGCGGCACCCGAGCCCCGGCACCGACGGGAGTCCTGCCCCCGAGGCGGGAGCTCCGCCCTCGGCCCCGCCCAGGCCGGAGCCCCAAAGTCCAGAGGGGGACTGCGGAGTGGAGTAGGGCCCAGCGTGCAAGGCACATTGGAAGCTCTGCTCCAGCGGGTGAGGAGAGGGGTGCCCAGGCGTGGGGAAGCCGGGAGCCGCCCAGGGTCCCGAAACCTCGGGGTGGGCAGCAACTAGCGCCGGTTGGGGGCGGCCGCACGAGGCCCCGCCCCTCCAGGCCGGTGCCCGCCCCCCTGTGGGCCCCGCCTCCTCCTTCCCCGCAGCCCCCACCCCCCGCCCCGGCTCCTCAACACAAACTTTCCGTCCCGCTCGCTCCCTCCTCCGCGCCCGGCGCTTCCCGCTCCAGCCCGGCTCATTCCGCACATTCCGGCCAGCCCCCTCCCCACGACCCCCCTTCCCCGGCCCCCCTCTCCGCTCCCTCGGGCCCGGCGGAGCCGCCCGGCCGGAGCGCCCCCGCGAGATCGGACCAGGTAAGCCGGGCGGACGCCGGGAGGAGGCCGTGCTGGGAGAGGTGGTTTGGTTGGTTGGTTCTGGACTGGGGGGGGGGGCACTCTAGGGGGGCTGGTTCCCAAGCTATTGTCCAGCCTGAGCTGGAGCCCCGGATCTGGGTGCCGGGAAGTTTAGAGGGAAGGAGGGGGGGAGCTCTCCGGGAAGCCCCGCCCACTCCTCCCACCCCCCCGCGACCCGGACGAGTTGATCCGGGGAGGTCGGGGAGCCGGGATCTTGGCCCCAGTGCCATCGCCTATCCCAACGTCCGCTTTTGGGGTGTTAAGTTCGTGGTCTGGGGGCCCCTACGATTTGGGGAGCCTGTCACCGGGGAGCTCACACCCGCAGCGCCCAGTCCCCGGCCCCGCCGCCCTTTGGACTCCGGATCGCGCTCTCTCGGAGCCCGCCCGGCTCCAGCTCCACACAGGCCTCGGGCCCAGCCTCCCGGCGCTCAGGCCGGCCCCTGCGCGGGGTGCCCGCAGCTGCGCGGGATTGTGGAGGGTGCCCCGCAGCAAAACTGCTCTCCTGGGTGTGCGCCCCCTGAGAGGCCTGGGTTTAAGATCCCTCCAGTTCTGCTGCCTGTATCGGGGTGGAGGTTCGGAGTTCCAGCCCTGAGGTCTGTGAGCCTGGCTCCAAAGGGGGCTGGATTTCGGGCCTTCTCTTCACCACACTTCCTGAGAGCCCTTGCTTAGGCTTTAGAGGGTTTGAAGGCGGCCTGTCCCCTCTAACCCTGCCCCCCACCCCCACCATTGTCTGTCATGCCCTTTACTCCTGCCGGAGGAGGGAAGGCCACAAGTGCCTGACTGCATCTGGTTTCCAGCCCAGCCAGGCCCTGGGGCAGTGTCATTGAGACCCCACTGTGCCACTTTTCCAGGAGAGGGGGCCCTGATCCAGGGCTGAGAGATTCATTCTGGACCAGGGAGAATGAGGCCTTGGGGAAGGGCTTCTCAGGAGGCGCCCCCCTCCTCTGTGCCTTCCCCCCTCTCCAGGTGGAGGCAGAGCCAGGTCAGGCCTGGACTTGTAGCCCAGGAGAGCAGGGGGGTGGGAGCTGGACACAACCCGGAGGGGCTGGTGCCCACAAGGCTCTGGCCTCGGGCAGCCTGATTATGTGTACACATATTCCACCCCAGTGCAGGGGGCCAGGATGCCTCCTTAGCCAGAAGGTGGCTGGGGGCAGCCTGGGGCAAGGAAGGAAATCTAATGTCACCACAAGTTGGAGATTTGGGGGAATTAGGTCTTCCTGCCTTCCAGATTCTTGTATTTCCTTTTCCAAGACCTTACCCCCAGGAGTGCGGCCTCAGGAAGGTTCTGTGGTCCTTCTGGATCCCTGCTCACCCTGTGGGCAGGCAATGGACAGATGTATTTTCTAGGACTAGGCTGTAGAGCAACGGTGACTTCAGGGACTCTGGATGCCCCTTCCTCAGAGAGACGCCTTGATCCAATGGGAGTCTCAACCTCTTGGGCCTCCCCCCTACCCCACCCCCCAACAGTAATTAATGCTAATTATCGTATTTGGGCTGGGGAATGGCTGTGTAGGATAATCAGTGATTGGCAGGACAGAGATGTGTATGTGTGGGTCCTGGGCCCTACTCCCACCCTCACCCTCGGGTTTGCAGATTCTGGTACATTCTGCCAACTGGGGAAATATTAAAATGAGAAGGAGACGTCTTAACAGAAGAGGTCAGGAAATTAAGAAATCTGGCTCCAGCTGGGCCTTTTTTGGGGTGGGGGGGGGGCCACAGTAAGCAGTGGCCAGCTTACTGTGACTGAACCCAGCCTCAGCGGTGAAAGCGCCAGAGCCCTAACCACCAGACCATCAGCAAGCTCCTCCAGCTGGGCCTTTAACAAGCCGTGTCGTCCTGATAGGCCTCAGTTTCCCTGCTTGGAATCAATGACTTCTCAGGTCCCCTTTCTCTGAGATTCTCCTGGAGTTTCTGACTCTAGCCAGTTAGCCTTCCCTCTCCCTCCCATTATGGAGCCTGGGCCTGGCGGGGTCTGGAGAGGGAAGTGGATGACTGACCCAGTGGTCTAAGGAAGAAGGTCAGGGCTCATCAGGGGGTGACTGAGGGGTAGCTAAGCCAGGTGGCAGTGGCTGAAAGGGGTGCAGGCAGCATGCGGCCGGGGACAGGGAAGCCAGCACGCACTTCGGAAGTGGCGGTGGGGTCTTGTTCAGAGGCCACCCGGATGGCCATCACCCGCCTTCCAGACCCTGCTAGGGGCTTAGGTAGAAGCTCTCAGTCCTGCCCCCCAGGGCGGGCTTACCAGGAGTACAGTGGGGGAGGGAGCTGGTGGTGCCAGGCCCCATGGAGCCAAGAGGACTCTAAATGCTGCAGCCTTCTGTGGAGGTAGTCAGAGGGGGCTGTAGAAGCGGTGGGGTCCAAAGGGTGGCCTTGAGGACCGGGGTCTCCACAGACCCCTGGGGCAGCCCTGGGGCCATGGTCAGAGCTGGGGTATAGGCCAGCAGCTCTCACTCAGCCCAGTCCCCATGGCCTCGCCCTCCCCTCCCACCCCTCCCTCCTGGTGTTGGGCCAGACCAGGGTTGTGTGCAGGAGAGGTACCGGCCCCCCACCCCCCACCCCCGCTTCCCGTGGAGGACCCTGGAGGGGAGAGGGCTCTGCCTGTCCGCCCAGGGTCCCACAGGAGGGGGGGGCAGAGAATCCCATCCCTCTGCGGGTCCCAAAGCCTCAGCCCCTGAGGTTTCCTAGAGTGCTGATTGCTTCCTGTGTTCCCTGCCAGGCCTGAAAGGACAGGAAGTGATAGAGGGAAATGAGAGTGCAACTGTGCGTGACGCTGGATGTGTGTGAGAGGGAAGCCGAGTGGGACAGTGTGCAGGTGACACCAAGCGTGGGGTATATGCGCGCAAGTGAGGGAACTGAGTGAAGGCAGTTCGTGTGTGTGGCTGCACGGGAGAGAAACTGTACGCGACATTGTGACTTTGTGACGTTCGTGTGAGAGAAGCTGTGACTTTCTCAGTGGGTAACTGACACTGCAGGTACCGCAGAGTAACTGACTGATGTGCTTAGTGTGTGTGTGAGAGGCTGTACCGGTGACCCCTGTGTGTGTGTGTGTGTTCCTGAAAGAAGACCTGCCTGACTAGTGGCGAGAGCACACACCCGAGTCTGACACTGGGTGGGATTCTGACTCTCCACGTGTGTGAGAGACGCTGCAATTGTGTGGTGCTGCGTGTGTCAAAAGCAGAAATGAGTGACGTGCTGTGTGACATGTGTTTCTGTGGTGTGCCTACCTACAATGCTGTGTGTGTGTCTGTGTGTGTGTGTGTGAACAGCAAATGAGATGACTTTGGAGAGACTCTGATGGTCTGTGTGTGTGACTATATCTATGACAGACACCATGTATAAGAATAGTTGTGACAATGTGGTGTGCGTGTAAGGGGGAGGCCACTGTGACACGGTGGACTACCTGGTGCTACATGTGTGTTGAGAAGCTGCAGTGACAGCTAAGTGTGAAATCAGGCGTGGGGGTGAGACCGAGCTCTAGAAAGAAACTCCATGGGGTGTGACTGAGACTGACTCTGTGGGAGGTCACGTCTGAGGTTGTTTGGGACAGTGGGACAGTGTGGGTGACATCCTTCAGGGCTACGGCAAACATGGTGTGGGATACCACATGTGAGAGTTTGGGGGCCTGTGACCCCAGCGCACGTGGCGTCTACGTGGAGAACCAGGAAAAGGAAACCATTAAAAACAAAAGGGAATGTACTTCATGCTGCTGAGTTGTGCTCTTAAAAATGGTTGAAGTGGTGTATTTTTTATTAGGTATATTTTATCACAATAAAAAGCGTTTTTGTTTGGGTTTTTTTGTTTGTTTGTTTGTTTTTGAGTTCCCATTGTGGTTCACCAGTAACGAACCTGACTAGCATCCATGAGGATGCGGGTTCGATTCCTGCTCTCGCTCAGTGGGTTAAGGATCCGGCGTTGCCGTGAGCTGTGGTGTGGGTCACAGATGTGGTTCAGATCCCACGTTCCTGTGGCTGTGATGTAGGCTGGCAGCTGTAGCTCCAATTCAACCCCAAAACTTGGAACTTCTTTTGTCGCAACTGCAACCCTAAAAAAGAAAAAAAAAAGAAAAAAAAAACCCAAACAAAAAAACACACCATTTTTTAAAAAAGTAATGAGAGATGCAGGTAACCCTGAGTGTGCAGGACGGTGGCTATGAAGAGAATTGTGTGTGGGAGAGATCGAGCTGAGGGGCCAGAGGAGAGCCTGTGTGTTTACAGACCACATTGACATTGGGAGACTTTTGAGGGGGGAACTGACTGAGTGACCAGTGGCAGCTCAGTGGGTGACCCAGAGTCCAAGGGGCCAGAGTGCAGGCAGGTTGAGGCAGGGCCCTCCGACGTCGCATTCACTGAGACCTGTGAAACCCAGTTTCCCAAGTTACCCGTTGGCTGCATCCCCGTCCCCTCCAGCCTGGAGTGGGACAAGGTGAGCCGACAGGATGGAGTAGGGGTGCAGGGAGGTCTGGGAACTGGGCCCTTTCTCTCTGCATGAGGTTCCCTGGCTCTGAGTCTCTTCCCTCCCTCGGACCCTGATGGGGGGTGGAGGCGGTGACAATGAGGAAGAGCTTAGGGGAAGGGGGCCTGGGGGCTACGCCAGCCCCCTCTGCTCCACCAGAAGCCTGTGCCCCAGTCGTGACGGTGCGGGGATGTGGAGAGACGGGGTCCGCAAATTGGAAGCACATTAATAAGCTGAGGAGGGGGAGCCCCCCTCCACCCCCTCCTAGGGGGCCGTGCAAATTGCTTCCTCCTGTAAAAATCTTGACCCTGCTCCAGGGAGGAGGGTACTCCCTCCCCAGCCTGGCAGGGTGTGGCCGCTTGGCAGGGTCCCCCAGGGGTCCTCGGGCTGGCGGGGAGGGGGAGGCAGACACCATCTTCAGCCCACCCGCCTCACTCTCCACTCCCAAGCAGAGCGACCAAAGCACAAGCACTGCTACTTCTAGGGTGGGAGCCTCTGGCAGCTGGAGAACAGCTGGCCTGCTGGGGGTGGGGGGAGGGAAAGAGGGGGCGGGGAGGCTCCCTTGGCCCTCCTCTGCTGCCTGCCCCATCCTCAACCCCCTGGCTGGTCAGCTCGGCCCAGGTTTGGGGTCAGGGCACTGGGGATAAAACTGCTGGGAGTTCCCGTTGTGGCTCAGCGGAAATTAATCTGACTGGTAACCAGAGGACTCAGGTTCGATCCCTGGTGTTGCTCAGTGGGTTAAGGATCCGGCTTTGAGCTGTGATCTAGGTCACAGATGTGGCTCAGATCTGGCATTGCTGTGGCTGTGGTATAGGCCGGCTGCAGCTCGGATTTGACCCCTAGCCTGGGAACTTCCATATGCCGCGGGTGCTGCCCTAAGACCAAAAAAAAAAAGAAAGAAAAAGGCTGCTTTTACTCTAATCTTCCCATATTTTGAGTGGTCAACTGCTGGCTGCTGGGCCCGGCATTGTTCCTAGGCTCAGTTTATCCTCTCAGTGGGGCTGGGGAGGCATGGGGGGGTCACGGACCTGCCTGGACTTGCCTTGTCTGCACCCCCACCAGGCAGATGTGTTGGGGGAGCCCAAGTGTCAAGTCTGTGCCTCCACCCACTTGAAAAGAGAGAGGGCTGGGTGGTCTGGGGGCTGCGGCCCTGGGGGGAGGGGGCTGAGGGCCTCGGCAGAGCCCTAGCCCTGGCCTCCCCGGAGCTGTCCAGCCAGTTATTCCAGCAGCTTTGGCCCCAGGGTGGGGAGTGGGCAGCAAGATGCCCTTATCTCCCTCAGGGCCCCCAAGCCTGCTCACCCAGCCTCCTAGCTCCCACCCTGCCACCACCCACAGGCACCTTCTGACCTCGGAAGGCCCAGGAGAAGGGAAGCTGGTGTGGCTGGTCAGATTGAGGCTAAAGGCAGAGGGAGACCAGGGGAGGCCTGCAGGGTGTGGGAGGTCCTCAGAGAGGAGGGGGCAGCTGATGGGACAGGAGTGGGGATGAGGTGGACACGGCCCTGCCCTGGCTTGGCCCAGCCTGGCACTGGCTCCCCTAGTGGCTCCCTCCCTCTAGGTCTGCCCTGGCCTCTGGGTCTTTTCTGTCCTTGGTGCATGCATTCTCCCTCTCTCTCTCTCTCTCTCTCTCTCTCTCTCTCTCTCTCTCTCTCTCTCTCTCTCTCTCTGTCACTCTATCTCTCTGTCTCTGTCTTTGTCTCTCTCTGCCCCATCCCCATCTCTCAGGGTTTCCCGCCCTCGCTGCCTGACTGTGTCTGAGTTTATTGGTCTTTCCCCTTCCTGCCCCTTTGCCCCCTTCGGCTCTGTGTCTCTGTCTCCATCATGGTCCCTCTCTCCCCCCTCCCCCCAGTGTCTGTGGATCCCACTCTCTGCAGCACTCTACCTGTCTGTCTGTCTCTCTGGATTTCTGTCTGTCTCTCCCTCTAGGTCTTCCTCCAA
This sequence comes from Phacochoerus africanus, assembly GCF_016906955.1. Taxonomy (NCBI): domain Eukaryota; kingdom Metazoa; phylum Chordata; class Mammalia; order Artiodactyla; family Suidae; genus Phacochoerus; species Phacochoerus africanus. The sequence continues at coordinate 32,573,232 of NC_062552.1, read as the reverse complement.
GATTCCCTCTTTAGGTCTCTTTTTGGTCTTGCTGTTTCCTTGTCCGTCTTGGTCTCTTTAACCACCTCCAGACTCCCCCACACGGTGTCCCTGGTCCCCTCCCATCTGTTTCAAGCTCCACCCTCTTTGCCCCTTGGTCTTCCTCCTGCGAGGTAGCCCAGCCCAGCAAGGCAGAGGTCCTAGACACCTGGACCAGCTGCGGGGCTGCCACCTGTCCCAGCTCCTCTCTGGAAAAGAGCAGACAAGACCTACTCTGGGCTGGGGACTGGGCTGCCCTCTCAGCCCAGGAAGCCCCTCCACCAGCCTGAGTCCCGCAGTTGCCTCCGTCCAGCCCCGCAGCTGTCTTGAGGAGCGAGTAGCCTCCCTCCTCCCCCCAGGCTGGGTCCCAGTGTTTAGGGTCTTAGGAGAGGAGGAGGCACTCTGTCCCTGTCCTGGTCCCGTAGCAGTAACTGTGGGCAGGCCAGAGCAGCCAGTCCAGACTCCTGGCACTGAGCCCCGCCTGAGTGATGCGGTGGGACCGAGACCCCAGCTCAGCCCCTGGCCTGGCACAGCTGCCCGCCTGCCCAGGGGCGTGCCTCAGCCTGGGGGTGCAATGTTCTCTTTGGGATGTCAGCCTGGACACCCACACAGATTACCTGCACACGTGTGCCCCCGTGCATGGCTGTGTGGGGTGGGGGTCACCTGCAGGCCCCTGTGCTGGTGCCTCTGCCCCCAGGGGCGTTCCTAGAAAGTGAGTCCTGCATGTGCCTGTGGGCCAGTGGAAGGGCCGGTGGTCCTGCCTCTCTCCTTGACTCGTCCTTGCGGCCGCCCCCTGGGCTCCCCTCCCCCTCACCAGCTGCCAGCAGTCCCGGCCAGGGGCCGCCGCCCCGCCCCCCCAGTCTGTCCCAGCTCCCGGGCCCTGCTGTGTTCGCCATATTTGGCCACAGTGCTCCTGCGGGGGGCGGGGCGGGGCTGACATCACCCTGAGAAGGGGGGGCCCACTGCCTGGACGAGGGGAGGCGGGCAGAGACAAGGGGGAGGCAGGAAAGTTGCTTTGCAAAGCCTGGGGCTGCCAGGGCCCCCCATGTGCTGGGCCCCTGCTGCTCCGAGGGAGGCCTCAGGAAAGGGTCTGGGGGGGCATGGGTTGAGGACTCTTGGGAGGTGTCTTAGCTCATCATAATCCCCCTTCTGCCTCCGCTCTGACTTGAGGGGAGGCCCTGCCTCCCAACTACCTCGATGTGGGAGCCGCTGGGTTCCCCACTTTTATTGCAAGGACTTGGCCTCAGGGCGAGGAGGGGACAGAGATGGAGACACAGCGTCCTGGGGTGAAGAGAGGAGGGCGGCCCTCTAACTGCGCTGGGGCAGAGCTCCCTCTCTCCCTGGCTGTCCTCTGGTGTGGCGGTCTTGGAGCTCTCGCAGAAAGGGCTGCAGCAGTGTGGAGGTCCTGGAAGTTGCTCCAGCTGCCTGGGCTGGGGGGGACCCCCAGGTCTGAACCCTCCTAGGCAGAGTAGGGTGGTTGCCATGACACAGCTGGGCCTCCTTTCCCTCTGCAGGTGGTGGGCTTATCACCTTGTTTAAGAGATTGAAGCTAGGAGTTCCCTCGTGTCTCAGTGGGTTAAGGATCTGGCATTGTCACGGCTGTGGCTCTGGTTTACAGCTTTGGCGTGGGTTCAATCCCTGGCCTAGGAACTTCCACATGCTACTGGTGCAGCCCCCCAAAAAATTTCTCTTCGGAGACTGAAGCTAGATTGTCCAGGTTCACAAGCCGGCTCTAGCACTTATTAGCTGCATGTCCTTGGGCAAGTTGCCTAACCTCTCTGTTTCTTGCTTTCCTCATTTGTAAAAGTGGGAATAATAATAGGATCTACCTCATAGGTTATTGTGAGGATTAAATGAGTCAATGTGTGTAAAGTCCCAGAATGGTGCCTGCCAGGTGGCAGGTGCTGTCATTCCTAGTAATGTTAGGTCTAAACTCTACATCCTTCTGACATTCGGGCCCTCCCCGTCCCAGGCCACTTAGCAATCCCCTTCAAGCCCTCCAAACCAAATAGGTGGCCCCCAGAGGGAGAGTCCCCACCCCATTTGGCATGACCTGGAATTTATATCTGAAGGGAAAGAATTCCCTTCCCCTGCTTACCAGGGGGTCCCCCACTCTCCACCCTGCCCCCGCCCCTTTCCCTGCAGTCCAGAGCCAAGTCCCAAGATCTAGCCATCTGGGGCTCTGCAGCTCTTAGGACCCTGATACACACTGAGCATTGCAGTTCTGAAGTCAAAGGGGGTCGGTCGGGGGTGAGCCTCAGGGCTGTGTGTGTTGGGGGGACAGACTGGGTGTGGCCTCAATTAATAACCCTTTCTGGCGTGCGCAGGGAGCTCAGAGTTTACAGAGCCATGGCCCATCTACAATGTGGGCCAGGGCAGGGGCGGCCGTGTGGGTGGTTTATGGGCTGCTGTGGGGCCAGGATGTGCGGGAACAGGAAGTGGGATGGAGGAGCGGGTGGAGTTGAGCAAGGCTGTTGGCCAGGCACCATCCCTGCTGCTCCTTTACCAGCCAGCCTCTCTTCTCCACTTTTAGGTTCCTTGGCAGAGGTCTTGTGAGTTACCTTTCGGGGAAGACAAAACTGTACCCTTCCTGCGTCTGGTACTCTGCTCATCCCACAGTGGGTCCTTGGCATGGTTGCATTGACGCTGGGGGCACCATGAAGGGTGGGGTCCCTGGTTAGGGATCCTGATGACAAGGAGGAGGAGCTAGCTGGCACAGCGAGAGCCAAGGAGCCCCTCTGAGAGCTATAGAAACGCTGTGCCCTGCCCCTCATGGTCCTCCTCTTTGCTCATCATGGTACCTTTGGCAGCTGCATAGCCTATGAGCCTCGGTTTTCTGCATCTGAGTAATGGGCATCACTCCTTGTCCTCCCTGCCTTAGTTTGAGGATTGAATGAATATGAAGGTTCAAAGGCACTGTTAGCGTTGTTTTTGATCCACACCAGTCCTTTGTCTTGAGTGCTCTGAGCCAGGCATTATGGTTGGTGTTTTGTCATGGTCACATTTAATTTTAACCCTCATAACCTCAAGGGAGACCCTTTGCTTTCCAGAGGCTCAGGAAGGTTAAGTAGCTCATCCAAGGTCACACAGCCCTGACTAAACATATCCTCTGGCTGCCTCCACCCCAGCCTGGAGTGCCTGCCCCTGGGCTGGGAGATTGCTGTGGTCTGGGAGGACCCCGGTCCTAATCCCTCTGCATCTGCCCCCCAGGCTCAGGCTGCCCAGTGGGCTCAGGCCCGGAGCCCAGAGCAACCAGCACAATAGCGTCCAACAGCTGGAATGCCAGCAGCAGCCCCGGGGAGGCCCGGGAGGATGGGCCCGAGGGCCTGGACAAGGGGCTGGACAACGATGCGGAGGGCGTGTGGAGCCCGGACATCGAGCAGAGCTTCCAGGAGGCCCTGGCCATCTACCCACCCTGCGGCCGCCGCAAGATCATCCTGTCGGACGAGGGCAAGATGTACGGTGCGTGTGGGGAGGCCTGGGGACCCTGGGCTGGCCGCGGGGAGGCTGCCTGGCCCGCCTCGGCCCCTCCTCCTGCTCTCTGCCCCCTCGCCGGACCGGTTTGGCGAAGTCCCGAGAGGCCGCCCGCCCTCCAGCCGTCCGCGGGCGGGCGAGTCTGGGCGTGTGAGCCTGCGTGTCTGGATCCTCCTCATAAACAGGCCAGGCCTGCCCCCTCCGCCAGAGCGCAGCCCACACGCGACACCCCCGTCTGCTCCTCCTCTCTTCGCCCCTGCCGGCCGGGAGGTTTCAGGGTGACTCAGTGGGCCCGCGAAACTGGGTCAGTCCAGTGTGTCCCGGGCTGGGCCCTGGGAGAGGGCCCCTCTCAGGAGGACGCGGGGGAGCCCCAGGGGTGGGAGTCCCCGCGCGGAGCAGGGTGTCCCACTGGCGAGTCCCCTGCAGCGTGTGGGCCGGGGGGAGGGGCTGCAGGATGGCGGGAGGCCTGCACCCACCCTGGGAAGATGGCGAGGGACACTCCCTCGCTCCTCTCACCCCCTCCCACATCTCCTGCTCTGCTGGCCCCTTGCTTTGCCACCTTGCTCACCTCCTGCCTCCAGAAGGGAGTGGCCCCCTCTGGTCCTGCCCAGAGAGGGCTCTCCCAGGGCCGCATTTTTGGGATAACTCAACCCTTCTGGGCCTGGCTTCTTGCCAGCTCCCTGCAACCCTCCCTGACGGCCTATGGCTGAGTGGGGCCGGCCCTCAGCCGGTCCCCTCCCAGCACCGTGGAGGGTGCAGGAAGGAGAACAGCTGGGCTGCCCCATGTCCCTTGCGCCATCCACTGTGCCACGGCCACCCCTAGCACCGGAGCCCCACTCCTGTCCCAGGGTGCCTTCCAGAGGGTGGGGGCCGCCTGCTACTTCCCAGATGGCTGGGGCAGCCCACTGGAGTATTTTTAGACAGGGCGAGGGGGTGGGGTGGAGGGGGGCGGGCAGGAAGGGAGGGGCAGTGGGGCTGGTTCTGTCATGGAAGAGGAATTTGGAGAATGTGGTCATTCTGGGGAGGCTGTGGGGTTGGGGGGGCAGGGCCCCGAATTTGGGGGTGAGAGGTGTACACCCTGAGGATGCCGACATGTGCTGCACCACCTGTCCCAAGCACCCACCTTTGCGGGCCAAGGTCCCCAGACGCTGGCCAGCCTCTGAAACCTCAGAGGGTCCGTGCTGCTGAGCAGAGCCCCCCACCCCAAGGCTGACAGGCTGGGCTATCCTTCACAGGGCGGGAGAGACACTGGTAACCAGTGACATGGGGGTGACAGGCTCAAGGACACAGTGGCCCACTCACTGACACATCTTGACCCAGCCCGTCAGTGTAGGAGGCATGTTGGAGATCATCTGGTCCTTCCTGCCCGTTTCACCAGAGAAGGGAAGGGACTTGTCCAGGGTCTCCCGGGGGCAGGGACAGCTAGGACAGGAACCCAGGCCAGAGCTCTTGCAGACACAAGATGTGAGCCGAGACGCCCCCCTCCCGGGCAGGCCTCGATCACACACGCAGACTCTTACACTCAGAGGTTTGGAGCTGGTGACAACAAAGGAGGAACTGCTGGGGGCTGGGAGCGAGGGGCCCAGCTGTCCTGCTGCCCTTAGGCCACACCTGCCCCTGTCCGTCTGGCGGAGAAACCTGTCAGGCCGCCTGACATTGTTGCACCCTCCCTCCTCCTGCCTGGCTGCCCCTCCCCCAGTGGGCAGCCCCCCCAGGTCCTGGGTGGTGGGGGGAACCCTGGGACTTCCCTTCACCTGCCCTGCTTGTGCCCCTTGGGGGCCTGGAGTGAAGAGAGTGGGGAGGGGACAAAAGAGCCGTATGTGGAGGGGGAAGAGCCTGGTATGGTTTCTAGCTGGTGGGGGGTCTCCGGCCACCAGCTCCCCCCTTTGCCCACTCCCCATCTTTTCTTTCACCCCAATCTAGGTCGCAATGAGTTGATCGCACGCTATATTAAATTGAGGACAGGAAAGACCAGGACGAGAAAACAGGTAAGAGATGATTCATGCTGTGGCCCCCCTGCCCTCACAGGCTCTCCGCTGCCTCCTTCAGGCCCTTGCTGGCCCAGGTGGACCATGGCCCTGCCCACCTCCTCCAAGCAGCCCCCTTGCCTGGCCCGCTCCCCTCTTCTCCCAGGTGACTTCACACTCCCCCAAGCTGCCCAGTCACTCTTCCCACCACTTAGAGAAAGGGTCCCTGTCCTCCCTGACGGCGCCTCACACACCCAAGCCTTTGGTTCAGGGGCCACAGATAAGCCCCACTGGGCAGCTGTGGCAGCTGCATGGTCGCTGCCCTGAGTGGCTCACTGACTGGTCAGGGAGACAGATGGACAGATGGGTGAGTGCAGGGCAGGGCAACAAGGCTGAGATGGGGGTGTGTGCTATCAGACCAGCATCCAACCCAGACCAGGCAGGGGAAGGAAGGAGGGAGGGTTGGGAGGGCTTCCTGGAGGAGATGACACTCAAGATGCATTTTTAAAAAGGAATAGGGGGAGGACTAGAATCCATGAGGATGTGGGTTCGATCCCTGGCCTCGTTCAGTGGGTTAAGGGTCCAACGTTGCCATGATCTGTGGTGTAGGTTGCAGACGAGGCTCGGATCCTGCCTTGCTATGGCTGTGGCATAGGTTGGCAGCTGTAGCTCTGATTCGATCCCTAGCCTGGGAATCTCCATATGCTCCTGGTGTGGCCTTAAAAATACAAAAAAGGGGGAAAAAAAAGAAGAAAAGAAAGAATAGGGGGAGGCACAGCAGGTTGAGACACTGTAGCTTGGAACACTGCTGTGGCTCAGGTTCAATCCCTGGCCCAGGAACCTCTGCATGCCATGGGCTCAGAAAAACAAAAGGAAGAAGAGAATTTCCCATTGTGGCTCAGTGGGTTAAGAACCTGACATGGTGTCCATGAGGATGAATGTTTGATCCCTGACCTCGGTCAGTGGGTTAAGGATCAGGCATACATGGCTGCAAGCTCGTGGAAGCAACTTGGATCTGGAGTGGCTGTGGCTGTGGCATAGGCCGGAGGCTATGGCTCTCATTTGACTCCTAGCCTGGAAACCTCCATATGCCACAGGTGCTGCCCTAAAAAGAAAAAAAAGAAAAGAAAAAAAAAAGAAGGAGAAGGAGGAGGAGTAGGATTGGAGTTCCCTGGTGACCCTGTGGTTAAGGATCTTGCATTGTCACTGATGTGGCTCCAGTTTGATCCCTGGCCCAGGAAACAGATGTAGCCAGGCAGGAAAAAGGAGAGGATTTACTTTATTAATTTCTTTAATCCTCATAGCAGGAGTTCCTGTCATGGCTTAGTGGTAACAGACCCGATTAGGATCCATGAGGAAGCGGGTTCGATCCCCGGCCTTGCTCAGTGGATTAAGGATCCGTCATTGCTGTGGATGTGGTGTAGACCGGCAGCTGTAGCTTGGATTCGGCCCTTAGCCTGGCAACTTCTATCCACCGCTGGTACAGGCCTAAAAAGACCAAAAAAAAAAACCACTTCCTCATAGCAACCTTACAAAATAGGAACAGTAATTATCTCCATTTTACAGATGAGGAAACCGAGGCACAGGGAAGTTAAAAACTTCCTAAGGTCACTCTGCTGGGTGGGGGATGCAGGATTCAGCCCACTGGGCAGGAACGAGCCTTCAGTTAGCCGTGTGGAGTGTGGAGGGAGGGTGGGGAAAGCTGAGGCCGCTGAGAGATTTGGCCGGAGGCCTGAGGGACAGGTTTCCCCGGGGGCGGCTGGGGGCCAGGGAAGGGAATAGACCAGGGAGTGGCTGTCAAGGAATGTTGGCCCTGCAGCACCCCAGGCAAAGGATTAGAGTGAGCCAGGCCGAGGCAGGGACAGATCAGTGGTGGTGGGCTGGGCAGGGCAGTGGTGAGGGTAGCTGTGGTGAGGACAGGAGAGACTGGTGCTTTGAGAGATGATTGGGTGGCTTCCAGTCCAGGGGGAGAAGCTGAAGGGAGCCCGGGGGGTGCCTAGGAGAGAGATGGGCTGGACACCGGTACCTGGAGGATGCGGAGGGCCGCTCTGGCCCTCAGCCCCCTAAACCTCCCTGTCTGAGTGAGATTTGGGCCCTGAAACCTCCCCCTGCCCCCCGAAGCCCCCACTGTGCTTATGACAAGCCTGACCCATCCCACTCCACTGTCTCAAAGGGCAGTTCTGGGTCCACCCACCCTGGTGTGGGAGCAGAAACACTCCCTCATTGATCAGCTTACTTTTTTTTTTGCTTTTTAGGGCCGAACCCTCGGCATATGGAAATTCCCAGGTTAGGGGTCAAATCAGAGCTGTAGTCACCAGCCTACGCCCCAGCCACAGCAGCACTTGATCCGACCTGTGTCTTCGACCTATACCATGGCTCTCGGCAACGCCGAATCCTTAACCCACTGAGTGAGGCCAGGGATTGAACCCGCAACCTCATGGTTCCTAGTCTGATTCGTTTCCCCTGCACCACCTCAGGAACTCCTGTTCAGGCCTTTCTTAACCACTCTCCCTGCGCCCTCTCATGTTCTATAGCGTGTATCCATTTAGCAAATGATTGACATACCACTGTGTTCTAGGCACAGGGGATTCAGCAGGGAACCAGACAGGCTGGGGCCACAGAAGGAATACTGACCTGTTAGCCCTGTTCCTTGGCCATTCAGTTAGATAATATGTATAGCAGAGCAAGCACTGTGCAAGAATTTGCCTTCGCTCTTGCTATTATTACTACTGTCATTGTAAATGGAAGACCCCCCTAGGCACAGGGGAAGGATGCTCTCTCCATGCGTCCTGCTTCACCCAGAAGATGTGTTCACAGGATCCTGTTTGTCAGAGGGGGAGGGGACCAAGGAGTCTTTAAGTGAGGCCCAGGGAGGGAAGCAGAATCTCATAATTCTGGGTCAGCATCATACCTGCTCCTGGTCAGCTATCCCCAGAATGCTGGCAGTACGATGATATTTTACAAACCAGCTGTCAGCAAACTCAGGTTTTTAAAAACCTTTGGCCTTGGAGTCCTGTTATGGTTCCGCGGGTTAAGAACCCGACTAGTATCCATGAGGATGGGGGTTCAATCCCAAGCCTCACTCAGTGGGTTAAGGATCTGGCGTTGCCATGAGCTGTGGTGTAGGTTGCAGATGCGGCTTGGATCTGGCGTGGCTGTGTCCATGGTGTAGGCCTGAAGCTGCAGCTCCAATTTGACACCTAGCCTGGGAGCTTGCGTATGCCATGTGTGCGGCCCTAAACAAACAAACAAACAAAACCCTCTGGCCCTTTGTCATTTTGCAAGGATAGTACTCCTCTAACTTAGATTTTTGTCAGTGGTATGTGGAAGTTACTGGGCCAGGGATCGAACCCACACCATAGCAGGGGCCTGATCTTTAACCTGTTGTGCCACAAGAGAACTCCATTTAACTTTAACTTTATTAGAACTCCGACATCTGGAGTTCCCTGGTGGCCTAGTGGTTAATGATTCAGCTGCTGCGGCTCAGTAGGTGCTATGGTTCCATCCCTGGCCCAGGAAAGCCTGCTTGCCGTGGGCATGGCCAGAGGGAACTGTGATGTCTAATATCTCCTTAAAGGGGGACCCTGCTCTGGTTGTGAGGATGAGGCATGTCTTTACATGTCATGCAAAAAGCAGCCAGCTGACTTGCAATGTTTTTTTGGCAGTTTGAATTTTACCCCCTTTTTTTTCCCCATTTTTAAAAGTTTTATTGAAGTGTAGTTGATTTACAATGTTGTGATAATTTCTGCTGTACAACAACTTTTGGTTTTAAAAAAATGCAGTTTGGGGTTTTTTAAACAGCCACATGCAGCAATGCATAGCAAATACAATGCCTCCATATTGAAAACACAGCTAAATATTACATTAGGATTAAGTCCCATGTGACTTTCAGCTGTCACAGATTTGACTGTTTGGAAAAAGTCCTCTGGGCTAAGGGGCTATTAGCAGTGGCCAAGTGGGCTCTGGAGTCAGGCCACCTGGGTTTAGCTCTATGACCTTGGATAAGTTGCTTAACCTCTCTGTACATCATCTGTAATTTTTTCTTTTCTTTTTTTTTTTTTTGGTTGCACCCACGGCATGTGGGAGTTCCAGGGCCAGGAACTGAATCTGAGCCACAGCTGTGACAAGGCCGGATTCTTAACTCACTAAGCGAGGCCAGGGATTGCATCCTAAGGAAACTATGTTGGGTTCTTAACCCGATGAGCCACATGGAAACTCTGTTTTTTGTTTTTGGTTTTTGGGTTTTTTTTGTCTTTTTAGGGCTACATCCTTGACATATGGAGGTTCCCAGGCTAGGGGTCCAATCAGAGCTGTAGCCACCGGCCTACACCACAGCCACGGCCACTTGGGATCCGAGCCACGTCTGTTACCTACACCACAGCTCATGGCAATGCCGGATCCTTAACCCACTGAGTGAGGCCAGGGATCAAACCTGCATCCTCATGGATGCTAGTTGGGTTCGTTAACCGCTGAGCCACTTAGGGAACTCCCTGGGTTTTTTTTTTTTTAAACAATTTTTTTAAAGAAAATTTAACCATTAATTTTTAAAAATTTATTGGGTATTACTTTTCAATTAGAATATGAAAGGATTCAAGGGTGCTGGACAAAGGTCACAGTCAGGAACACAGAGTGCAGCCTCCACACAGGGCCCTCTTCAGTGGCACTGGCATGGCTCCTCATATTTGAACTCCTTATAGGAACAATAGTGGAAAAGCACGTAAGCTGCCAGCACCACAGAAAGCCAGGCAACGCGCCCTTTCTTTATGTCAGTAGTAATGTCTTGAAATGCTCCAACAATGCCTTTAGGGGTGAGACGGGTGAGATGCCACATCAGTATCCAGCTTGGCAACTCCCCCATTTTGACATCCAGGAGCTTATCCTTCGGTGCTACAACCAATGCCATCTTGGATTCCCAGGTCTCTCTTCCTTCAGTGTAGGTGGACCCCTGCACCAGGGCACATAGCTTGGCCAGCAGAGCTTGGGCTAAATTTTAGCCCTCACTGAGCCAGGTACTCTTATGCGGTGAACGTCTTGTGCAACCGTACATTGTGGTCCACTGTAGGCTCTTGATCAAGACAAGGCCAAGGAGTTCCTGTTGTGGCTCACCGGGTTAAGACCCGGACATATTATCCTTGAGAATTCGGATTCAATCCCTGACCTCACTCAGTGGGTTAAGGATCTGGTGTTGCCACAAGCTGCAGTTCAAGGATGCTGTGTTGCTGTGAGCTCCGGTGTGGCCGTGGCTGTGGCGTAGGCCGGCAGCTGCCGCTCCAATTCAAGCCCCAGTCCGGGAATTTCCATATTCCTCAGCTATGGCCCTAAAAAACAAAACAAAACAAAAAAAAGGCCTTGGCCAAGAAGAGAGCAGAGTTGCAGTGCTAAGGGGTGTCTGCCCACAGGGGCCCCACAGTACCCCCACTCTCATTCGGTCCCAGCGATGAGGGCTAGGATGCTCCTTGCCCATGGCCACTCCAGGCTGTGCCTCCTCACTGTCTGTGTTTTCCTCTCTGGCCGGGCGCGGGGCGGCCCCAGGTGTCCAGCCACATACAGGTTCTAGCTCGGAAGAAGGTGCGCGAGTACCAGGTTGGCATCAAGGTACGTTGGGCGCCTGACGGGGCCACCAGCCCTTCCTCGGCTCCTCACTCCCGGCGCCTCCACTGCTGGCTGCACGGCGCAGGCTCTGCCTCGGCTGGCTCTCCAGCCCTCTGTGCCTCTTCTCTGGCTGAAGCTCTGTTCTTGCCTCTTCTGCTCTTTCTGCTCCTTTTCTTTCTTTCTCTCTCTCTCTCTACAGGTCTCTAGCCACTTACAGGTTCTAGCCAGGCGGAAATCTCGGGAGATTCAATCCAAGCTGAAGGTATGGGGTCCCCTGCCGCTTGGCCTGGCCCTGCCCAGGCCTGAGGCTGCTCTCTGACCCCAGCCTGGGGCAGGAAAGGGGCTGAGGAGCTATGGCTATGGGGGGTGGCGGTTGTAGGGTGGGGGGTTTGTCTCAGAAATACAAGCAGCAGAAGCAGCCCAGAGCCTTCTTCAGGCTAATCAGGGTCACAGCCCCTGGAGACGAAGCAGGAGCCCAAGGGGACAGCCAGCCTTGCCAGTGAGAGAGAGGAAGCCCACCTGGGGGCCACTAAGGCCCACCTCTCCTCCGTTTTCTTTTTCTCCTTCCTCCTAATTGCTGCTTGCTCATTGCATGGGGTCTTCAGGTGGACAGGGAGGGAGGAGCTGCTGGTGGTGGGGGCGGGTACTGGCCAGAGGGGCTGTTAGGGCAAGTCTCAATCCTGGCTGCTCTGCGGCTGAGGATCTCAGAGCCTGGGGTACCTGGCCCCACATCGGGTTGGGGTCCCTGTAGGCTGCATCTTCGTCTCCCAGCCACAGCTGCCCAGCAGACTGGGCTCCCAGCCCGGCCCCCACGCCTGTAGCACAGCTCCGGCGGACATGGACAGACCCAAGGGGCCCCGGCCCCTCCACCCTCATCCTACCCTTTCTAGAACACTGCCAGCTGGCACACCCTCCCTCTGGGTGCCAGTGGGTCTGGGGGAGGGTCCGAAGCTGCCTCTGAACTTACCTGGGCTCCCCAGGAACTGAGGGAAGTGGAAAGGTCATGCCCCCCACCCTCATGGCCCTCCTTTGTGTCTCTTCTAATCCATCCTCTTTCTCTTCCACAGGCCATGAACTTGGTAAGTAGCACTGCCCCTCCTGCGGGGGGCAGGGGGTGGGGGGCAGTGGAGGGGCACCTAATACAGGATTTTCAAATTATAAACTGTGAAATCAATGTAATAGGCTTGCAAACAGCTTCTTCTTTTTTTAATGGCCACACCTGCTACATATGGCAGTTCCAGGCTCAGGAGCAAATTGGAGCTGTGACTGAGACCTTACACCACAGCCACAGCAACTTGAGATCCAAGCTGCATCCGTGACTCACACCATAACTTGCTGCAATGCCAGATCCTTTTTTTTTTTGTCTTTTGTCTTTTTAGGGCTGCACCCGTGGCATACGGAGGGTCCCAGGCTAGGGGTCTAATCGGAGCTGGCCTACACCACAGCCACAGCAACTCAGGATCCAAGCTGCATCTTTGCCCTACACCGCATCTCCTGGCAACACCGGATAGCTGACCCACTGTGTAAGGCCAGGGGATTGAACCTGAAACCTCATGGCTCCTAGTAGGATTTGTTTTCTGTTGTGCCACAATGGGAATCCATAATGCCAGATCCTTAACCCACTTTCAGGGGCCAGGGATCGAACCCCCATCCTCATGGATACTAGTCGTGTTCTTAACCCACTGAGCCACAATGGGAATTCCCCAAACAGTGTTTTTTAAGAAATGGCTTATAGTGGTTCTCAGCCTTTAGCATGCATCAGAGTCATCTGGAGAGCTTATGAAGCCAGATTTCCTGGCCTCGCCCTCAGAATTTCAGATTCAGTAGGTCTAGGCTGGGGCCTGAGCATTTGATTTCCAACAAGCTTCCAGGTGCTGTTGGTCCAGACCATGCTTTGAAAACCACCGATGAAATAGAAAATATGAGAATGTGTGACACACAAAATAAGGGGGAATATTTTGGTATATACTGGGTTATGGAATAAAATTTTATTTTACTTTTTATTTATTTATTTATTTTTGTCTTTTTGCCTTTTCTTGAGCCGCTCCCGCGGCATGTGGAAGTTCCCAGGCTAGGGGTCTAATCGGAGCTGTAGCCACCGGCCTATGTCAGAGCCACACCAACGTGGGATCTGAGCCGCGTCTGCGACCTATACCACAGCTCACGGCAATGCCGGATCCTTAACCCACTGAGCAAGGGCAGGGACCGAACCTGCAACCGCATGGTTCCTTGTCGGATTCCTTAACCACTGTGCCACGACGGGAACTCCTGGAATAAAATTTTAAAATACGATTTCTTACTATGGATTGTGGTCAGAGGAGTGATGTCCCCCTAGGAGCAGGGCCTGGGAGGACACCCCCCAGGCCAGGCTTCGTCCTATCTCTGGCCCGGCCTGGCCTGGGCCTCATATGGCTCCTCCCCTCCCCAGGACCAGGTCTCCAAGGACAAAGCCCTCCAGAGCATGGCGTCCATGTCCTCGGCCCAGATTGTCTCCGCCAGCGTCCTACAGAACAAGTTCAGCCCACCCTCCCCTCTGCCCCAGGCCGTCTTCTCCACTTCCTCACGGGTACGGGGGTCCTGGGAAGTGGGGCTGTGGTGAGGGAGTGCCTTCAGCGCCGGGCTGGGGGTGGGAGTCCTGCATACTGAAGGGCCCTGAGCTTTGTCGCATCTCTGCAGTTCTGGAGCAGCCCCCCTCTCCTGGGACAGCAGCCTGGACCCTCTCAGGAGTGAGTATGGTGGCATGTCCTTCCCACACCCCCTTCTTCCCCCCTCCGGGGCAGCCATGCCAGACTTCCCCTCCCACTTGGGTTTCAGCAACAGCTAAGCAAGGTCCTAGTTCAAAACTAGAGGGTTGGAGTTAAGAGAGCTAAGGTGCCAGGAGTGCCCTGGTGGTCTAGGGGTTAGGAATTGGTGCTCTCACCCCTGTACCCTGGGTTCAATTCCTGGTCTAGGAACTGAGATCCCACATCAGGCCACTTTATGCCACAGCCAGAAAGAGAGAGGGGGAGAGAGAGAGGGAGGGAGAGGTGGGGGAGAGAGGGAGCTAATGCATCTGTCTGTTCATTCATGCATTTGTTCATTCATGAACCACTTGTCATCTTTCCTTCAGTTAATTTTCACTCAGTTAATCTCTGAGTCAGTCTCTCAGTCAACAAGTCAGGGAAAGTACGCTTGGCTCCTTCAACTCTAAGATGACTTTATTCCTAAGACCCTTGCCCTCAGTTTAATAAACTGTGGGGTTTGAAACGCTGCATTAAATGTGCACATCAGTTGTAAGATGCAGCAGGACTTCGTAAAAGTTAAAATGTGAAGAAAACAAAAATCTTGAGCCTCTGCAGAAAGACCTGATGGCTCCCTGTTGGGGTCCCAGATGAGACACATGTGACTGGGCTGTGGGCAAGTGGGTGACTCTGACTAGCCTGTGCTCCTGTCTGCAGCATCAAGCCCTTTGCACAGCCAGCCTACCCTGTCCAGCCACCCCTGCCGCCAACACTCAGCAGTAAGTTCCCCACACGAGGCAGCCGTCACCCCCTCCCTCCCTTGGCACCTGCACCTCTGCTCAGAAGACCTGGGGCCCAACTGTGTGTGTGTGTGTGTGCTGGGAAGAAGTGTGTGGTACCCTTAGGGAAGTGGGACAAGCCAGGAATAATCCCTCCTTACCTTTTACTATGTTAGTTCTAGAACTCTGCTACGAGTACACACCACCAAAGGTGTTACATTGATACATGTGCGTGTGCATGTGTTTATAATATATCACAAATATAATATATACATAAAGTGCATTCTAAGGAAATGCACCAAAATCTTCAGTTTTACTTTCTCTAGGTGTTGGGATTCTGGGTAATTTTTTTTTAATTTTTGTCTTTTTGTCTTTCTTAGGGCCGCACTGGTGGCATATGGAGGTTCCCAGGCTATGGGTCCAATCGGAGATGTAGCCCCCAGTCTATGCCACAGTCACAGCAATGTGGGATCTGGGCCGAGTCTGCGACCTACACCACAGCTCATGGCAACGCCGGATCCTTAACCCACTGAGCGAGGCCAGGGATCGAACCCGCGTCCTCATGGATGCTAGTCGGGTTTGTTAACCACTGAGCCACGACAGGAACTCCGAGATTCTGGGTAATTTTTATTTTTCCCTTTTTGTCTGTATTTTCTGTTTGGACACACTAATAGTGACATAAGGAAAAATCCACTGATGTCCACTCCCAGGGCCACCACACACAGGGGTGCAGGTTGTGCACTGCACAGACACTTGGCAGGAGGGTCAAAATCCAGCCCGCATTCCTGTCCTGAAGGGGCGCCGTTTTTCCAACTCGCCCAGAAGCTCTGCAGGCCCGGGGAGGGGGCGCAGCTCTGTGTGTAAGCGCGCACCCGCCTCATCCTCCCAGGTTACGAGCCCTTGGCCCCGCTCCCCTCAGCTGCTGCCTCCGCGCCCGTGTGGCAGGACCGCACCATCGCCTCCTCCAGGCTGCGGCTCCTCGAGTATTCCGCCTTCATGGAGGTGCAGCGAGACCCCGACACGGTAACGTGCGGATTGGGGGCGGGGGGTGCCGTGCGCGCGGCGGAAGTCCCCTGCAGTGCCCGGACCCGCCCCTCGCGCGCGCGCGCGCGCTCGCCTGACCCTGTCCTGGGCCCTCCCCACAGTACAGCAAACACCTGTTTGTGCACATCGGCCAGACGAACCCCGCCTTCTCGGACCCGCCCCTGGAGGCGGTGGATGTGCGTCAGATCTACGACAAATTCCCCGAGAAGAAGGGTGGCCTGAAGGAGCTCTACGAGAAGGGGCCCCCTAATGCCTTCTTCCTCGTCAAGTTCTGGGTGAGCTGACTCCCCCCACCCCCAAGTGTGTAGCCCGCCCTGCCCCGCCCCACGGACCCCTCCCGCGGCCGGCCCCTCACGCCCCGCTCCTCCTCCAGGCGGACCTCAACAGCACCATCCAGGAGGGCCCTGGAGCCTTCTACGGGGTCAGCTCCCAGTACAGCTCGGCCGAGAGCATGACCATCAGCGTCTCCACCAAGGTGTGCTCCTTTGGCAAGCAGGTGGTGGAGAAGGTGGAGGTGAGTGGGGGCCCTCGTGCGGCTGGGGGGAGCCCGGAGTGCCTGGGGGGGGGGGTCGGGGGGCCGAGTGACGCCCTCCCCTTGGCTCCCCTCAGACCGAGTACGCCAGGCTGGAGAACGGGCGCTTCGTGTACCGCATCCACCGCTCGCCCATGTGCGAGTACATGATCAACTTCATCCACAAGCTGAAGCACCTGCCCGAGAAGTACATGATGAACAGCGTCCTGGAGAACTTCACCATCCTGCAGGTGTGGGGGCAGCGGGCCTATGGGGGTCACGGGGGTTGCGGGAGGTCCCCAGGCAGGGGACCCTCCAAGTGGGGGTGGCCAGACCCATTCCTCGGATGAGGAGACTGAGCCCCAGAAAGGAAAAGGGTCCGTTCAGCCCCCACGCCCTGCGGCCCCTGGCCTGACCTCACAGCCTCTACCTGACCCGCAGGTGGTCACCAGCCGGGACTCCCAGGAGACCCTGCTCGTCATTGCTTTCGTCTTCGAAGTCTCCACCAGCGAGCATGGAGCCCAGCACCACGTCTACAAGCTCGTCAAAGACTAGGGCGCCCTCTGCGCCCCCCACAAATCCGGGACGAGCATCTTTTCCACACGCCTGCCTGGCCCCCCACCCAGGGGTCCAGGATCGAGGACTCGTCGGCCTGCCAGGCCTCAGGCCCGGGACCCAGGAGGCCTCCCCACCCACCCTGCACACACTCCCTGCCACTGTTCTGCGCTTTCACTGAGGGAGAAGAGGAGGGCCCAGCCGTGGGGCAGCCTGGCCAAGACGTCGTCACCGGCTCTGCCCAGCCTCCAAAGAACGGGGGGACACCTTTGGGCTCAGGCCACGGGCCCCTCAGGGGGCTCTGAGGGCAGAATGGAGATGAGGGAGCCACCGTGCAGAGGCCCCCGAAGGAGAGGGTCAAGCTGAGGTCAGGATGAGAAAAGAGAGGGGCCCACACTCTCTGTGCCCGCCATGTGCCAGGCCCGGTGCAGGCCCCGCATGCCGATTGCCACCCTCAGACCCTGCGGGGCCAGCGTGGGGCTCCAAGTCTCAGCGGAGGGGCCTGGGGGGGGCAGGGGGGCAGAGTTGGAGTCCCTGCCCGGGCCCACCTGTCTCCAGAGCCCAGGTTCACACTACCCTCCAGAAGAGGGGGTGGGAGGGAGGGTCTGCACTGAGGGGCTGGGGGCCTGAACAGACCACCACCTCCCAGAGCCCCTGCAGCTGGCAGTCCAGCCAGGGGCTTCAGGAGTCCCGTGTGGGGACCTCCAAGCGGCCGACCCCATCCCCAGTCCCCAGCCACAGGCAGCCTCCTGCCGGGGTCTGGCTCCCAGGGATAGGCCCAGGCTCAGAAACAGGCTGGAGGGTCAGATGGGAAGATAGAGCCCCAGCCCCTGGGCAGAGCAGCGGCACGGGGACAAGGGGTGGCAGAAGCTTTGACGTTTTCTCATGCTAAGACTTGTGTCTGGCGGACACCGGCCCCTTCTGTTTCCCCACCTCAGTCTCTGGCCTGGAGCCCAGCCCCCCGCCCGGTTCTGGGACTGAAGATTCATCTTTGCCCTGCTGCCCCCCCACCAGGCCCCTCCAGCCTTGTCCTCCAGCCGCCCCAGGGTATTTATGAGTTTCCCATGAAGTACTGTGCCCCTTCCCTTCCTCGCCCCTCCGCCCTTGAGCTTCCTGAAGGTCCTCACGGTTTGCATATCGCTCAGGCCACCTCCAGACCCAAACTAGGTTTTATAATGTATATTATATATTTTTTGTGTATTTTTTAAATCCAGCTGTGATGGGTTATATCATAAATGTGGCGCAAGGTTGGGGCAGGGGCTCTTGAGGCCCAGCTCCTGCTCAAAAAAAAAAAAAAGAAAAAAAATTAAAGTTATTTGTTTGTGGGTTAGTTCTGTGAGCAGTTGTGTAACAGACCTCTGGGTTGGGACAGCTTTGGGGCCCCCCTCCTGGATCAGGGCCTGGTGTGTCACACACACACACACCCCCCTCTCCCCTGAGCACTACCCACTCTCAAAACAGATATGATTCAAGGGTCCTGTGAAAACTTTGCCAACTCCAACCTTTCTCCCACCCCTCCTGTCAGGTGGCAGCGCTGGCCTGAGTGCCTTAATGCTGCGTTGTCTCTTTAAGGGACGTGACTTGCCCCAGGTGACTTCAATACGGAAGTGAGTCCCCTGTTAAGTCTCCGCAGCCCACAGTGGCTGTTACTGGTCCTCACTGCCTTCTCCTCACTCTACATATGAAGAAAGAGCCTCAAAGAGGTAAGTGCTGGAGTTCCTGCTGTGGCACAGTGGGTTAAGAAGCAGACTGCAGCGGTTTGGTCTCTGTGGAGGCACTGGCTTGATCCCCAGCTGGGTGCAGGGCATTAAGGATCAGGCATTGCTGCAACCGAGGCTCAGATTCCAACCTGGAAACTCACGTGAGCCAAGGGTGCGGCCATTAAAAATAAATAGTTCCCCTTGTGGCTCAGTGGTAACAAACCCGGCTGGTATCCATGAGGACATGGGTTTGATCCTGGCCTCGTTCAGGATCTGGTGTTGCCACGAGTTGTGTAGGTCGCAGATGTGACTTGGATCTGGCGTTGCTGTGACTGGTGTAGGCTGGCAGCTATAGCTCTGATTCGACTCCTAGCCTGGGAACCTCCATATGCCACTAGTGTGGTCTTAAAAAAAAATTGTGGAGTTTCCGTCATGGCTCAGTGGTTATCGAACCCGACTAGTATCCATGAGGATGTGGGTTTGATCCCTGGCCTTGTTCAGGGGGTTAAGGATCCAGCCGGCGTTGCTGTGAGCTATGGTGGGGGTCGCAGATGCAGTTTGGATCCCGTGTGGCTGTGGCTGTGATGTAGGCCAGCAGCTACAGCTCCAATTCGACCCCTCGCCTGGGAACCTCCATATGCTGTGGGGGCAGCCCTAAAACAAACAAAACAATTGTGAGTGCTGTCCTAAGTGGGTGGCTACTAGTGGGGAAAGCTAGACTCCAACCTGCTCCTGTCTGCCTGGGCAAACCTCTCCCCTCTGAGCCAGCCTGTGCTCACAGAGGGACCACAGAGTTGGGGGTGGGTTGTGAGAGTGGTATCTTCTATGAACTTTTGTTGTTTACCAGAAATTCAAATTTAACTGGGCATCCTGTATTTTCATTTGCTAAATTTGACAACCCTATTCTAGAATCTAGAGCCTTCTAGATCATTCTAGCCCACCCCAATCTACAATTTTGCAGATGGGGAACCAGCCTGAGGTTAAGTGCTCTTCTCACTCAGCTGTCAGTGGCAAACACCAGGCTTTGGACCTGATTTTCCTGATTTCAAGTGCAGGCACCTGTCATTCTCTTAAGTAATCAGGTGCCCTTTGGTCTTGGTCTGCAGTATTGGTGGGACCCCAGACTGTCATTGCAGGATGGGGAAGGCGACTGGAGCCCCAGCCAGATGAGAAAGAATCCTGGTTTATGAAGGACCCATCACGTGCTAGGCCTAGGGCTGGATGTAAAATCCAATCTCTGCAAATAGGTGATTCCGCCTACCCGGCGCTTGAATCATCATCACGTGGCTTGTTGCCTTCATCGTCCTGGAGTCAACAGCCCTCAGGTAATTTCTCTTAGGATAACGAGGTCTTTCACCCAGAAAACAAGTGAAACATGGCTGTCCTTGTTCGCCTCCCCCCTCCACCCCGACACACAGCAGATACAGAGGCGGGCGATAACTATACAGTTTGAGGTCCCAAAGTAGGGAAGGAATTAGGATAAACAGAGGGGTCTTGTGAGCGCAAAGCTTAGAGCTTTCTCCTGGAAGTTGCCCTCCCTGCTCAGGATTCGGTAGCTCTCTTTCCTCTGCCTGTCTGTTTCTCCCCTCTGATGTCCCCAGGGAAGAGGGAAGAGTGCCGTCATTCTGCCAGTTCCGAGGCCTGAGCACTGTCCTGGGGTTTTCATGGGGCCACTTTATTTCCTTGGGGTTCCCCAGGTATCTGAGCCCTCCATTCTAACTCAGGTGCACACTAAGCTTTAGGCTACTCATCCTAGAGGCTGGGGTTTGATTAAAATAGCTCAATCCTGGAGTTCTCTTGTGGTGCAGAGGGTTAAGGATCCGGTCTTGTCACCGCTGTGGTGAGGGTTCTATCCTGGGCCCTAGAACTTCCATTTGACACAGGCAAGGCCAAAAACAAAACAAAAAAAATCGAAAATAAAATAGCTCAACCCTCATATAATCCAATCAGTTTGCTACCACCGTGTTCTCTTTTTCCCCGTTCTGCCTCCTCCCACTCCTCCCTCTTCTAGTGCTGTGGCCTCTAGAGGGCAGGCCAGCAGGAGGCGCCGAGCCTGTGTTGGTTTAATAGAGTTGGTTTTTTGGTTTTTAAGGACTCTTACCCCAGTACGCAAGGCTTAATGCATTTATAAAGCGGCATGGGTTTGATTTCAATTCAGGCAATGCAAACCAAAAATCCAGAAATCCCAAGTATTTCTGAAACATACCCATAGCATTTTTGAAACTTTTTTTTTTCAATGACCACACCCATTGCGTATGGAAGTTCCCAGACCAGGGATTGACTGTGATCTTCAGCTGCCACCTATGGCACAGCTGTGGCAACGCAGCATCCATTAACCCACTGTGCCAGGTAGGGAATGGAACCCATGTTGCTGCTGCAGTCAGGTCCTTATCCCACAGCACCACAGAGGGAACTCCCTCAGAATTTTTTTTTTGGGGGGGGGAGGCCACACCGCTGCATATGGAGGTTCCCAGGCTAGGGGTTGAATGCCAGATCCAAGCTGTGTCTGTGACCTGCACCACAGCTTTTTTTTTTTTTTTTTTGCTTTTTAGAACCTGCAGCATGTGGAGGCTCTCAGGCTAGGGGTCTAATCGGAGCTGTAGCCGCTGGCCTATGCCACAGCTACAGCAACACAGGATCCAAGCTGGGTCTGCGACCTACACCACAGCTCACAGCCATGCCGGACCCTTAACCCACTGAGCAAGGCCAGGGATTGAACCTGCAACCTCATGTTTCCTAATCAGACTCATTAATCACAGAGCCATGATGGGAACTCCTCCCTCGGATATTTTTAAGAATTTCTATCCTTGGCTCTTTTCAAATAGGTGACTGATTCTTTAGGCAGCTCGTCCTCCCCATTCAGCACCACTGATCGCATGGCTCCATTCAATCCGTCCAATCTGTCTGAAGGTACCTGTGTACCAGACCCGGCACACCCATGTATGTGCTGATACCTATAACCCTTGTATTGAGTGCCTAGCACTGTGCGAAGCACATCATGCTTTTAGGTAGGCACCATCAGCTGTACTTCTGAGTTTTCTGGTTATAGACTGTCTCAACAGGCTCTCATGGGTCCTGAACAGCGAAGCTAGGGTTCAAACTCAGGGAATGGGGGTCCTCAGCCCACAGGCGATCACATGGCTGGTCTTCCTACAGTTTGTACCTGGTCATGAGAAACCTACTCTGAAAACTTTGCTCCACTACGTTGTTCAGGAAATAGCACCAGTGCGGTGCAAACAACTGCCTCTGGCTCTTGGAACCCCTTGCTTCTATCTCACAGGCTTGTGTTCCTTGCAGCTCTCAGGATTGGCTGCAGAGGTGCTGCTAGGACCCACCTCAGCATGCACCTGTTTGATCTTTGCCTGATGGATCTCACGCCTTTTCTCTGGCAGTACTCAGCTTTCTTAAGAATGTCAAAAATGTTCAGACTTGTGAACTGTCTTTTTTGGTATTATATCCCTCTAGTCATCAAATCAGAAGTTTTCTTAAGTGGTGCCTGTGGCATGTGGAATTTCCCAGGCCAAGTATCGAACCCACACCTCAGCAGTGACAATGCCAGATCCTTAACCCACTGGGTCACCGGGGAACCCCAGCCTTTTTTCTTTACAAAGATCTCAGATCACTTAATTCCCGGTTGAACATGGTTGATATTTCCCATTCTTCGTGGGAATACAATTTTCTTTCAATAAAATTGGGTCCTAACTAGTTTTTGTGTCTCAATTTTTCTTTACTTTTTAGGGCCACACCCTTGGCACAGGAGGTTCTCGGGCTAGGGGTCAAATTGGAGCCACAGCCACACCTGATCCTTAACCCACTGAACAAGGACCAGGATCAAACCCGCATCTTCACGGACACTAGTTGGGTTAACCACTGAGTCACAATGGGAACACCACATGTCTAATTTTATAGTCAGCTTGTCCCCTCCTTACCAGTTGAGAACATAGTTCAACAAGCCCAGGTTATTTTTGTCTTTTAGGGCTGCACCCATGGCACATGGAGGCTCCCAGGATAGGGATTCATTTGCAACGTACCACACCTCAGGGCAAAGCCAGATCCTTTAACACAAGATTAAGGCCAGAATGGAACCCAAATCCTCATAGATATTAATTGGTTTCTGCAGTTACTAACCTGAAGGCTAAAATAAAGTTCCTGGGCCGGGATCAAACCTATACTACAGCTACTGCAGTGATACCAGATCCTTAACCCTTTCTACCACAAGAGAATTCCAAGATGACATTCTTTTGGTGAATACCTTGTACTCTTGACCTTTCAAGTACAGATAAAGCTCCTTTTGGGAAGGTTCAGCAACTTCACACTAGGGATTAGCCTTTCAGCTCTGATTATTTTGTCTTTTTACCTTAACTAGGGCCACTCCCATGGCAAACGGAGGTTCCAAGCCATGTCTGTGACCTAAACCACAGCTCACAGCAACACCGGATCTTTAACCCACTGAACCCGCAGGGATTGAACCCGCAACCTCATGGTTCCTAGTTGGACTTGTTAACCACTGAGCCATGAGAGTAACTCCTGGTTCTTATTTTTACCAAAGTTAACTGAAGCAGATTTAAGTCGAAGGTTAAAATCACAGGCATTTCCCACCATACCATCACTGCACTGGAGCTGCAACCTAAGTTCTCAGGCCATAGAAGGAGCCTCGAAGTTTCTATAACTGGGGTTCCACCCTTTTGCTCTACTCCCTAGAATGCATCTACAGGGCCCAGAGACCACAGTATCATCAGACCTTCACATCTAAACTCATAAATCACTACTCCTAACTTACAAAAGGGTAGTCAATTTGGGGTCAAGGAAGTTCCCACTGTGGGTCAGTGCTAACAAGCCTGACTAGTACCCAAGAAGATGTGGGTTCAATCAATGGGTTAAGGATCCAGGGTTGGCACAAGCCGTGGTGTAGGTCGCAGACAGAGCTCAGATCCTGCGTTGCTGTGGCCTAGGCCAACATCTGTAGCTCTATGGATATATTCTACCCCGATCCAGGCGACTTCCATGTGCCACCGGTGCAGCTCTAAAAAGAAAAATGGGGGGGGGGTGTCAGGCAAGCAAATACCAAACCAACCTCTCAGGGTAGTGGACCACTCCAATTAGAAGATTCTAGGAAGCCAACCCCAAGGCCAGTAAAACCCAACAGCATTTCTAACATTCCTTGGGCTCTTTACAGACCAAGACACAAAATAAATTACAGGGATCAAAAAAAAACCAAACCCCTCCAAAGACTCCAAGAAAGGCTGGCATACAGGGAAGCAAAGATTAACCATGCTGCCAAGGGCCAGAGTCAAGGTCCTCAAAGTTTCTATCTCCCTTTCTACTAGAAGAAACTGGCAGCAAGAGTACAAGCTGGTGTCCCGGCCCTGGTCTGCTCCTCTCCAAGTTATTGGAAAAGCTTCATCCTGATTAGCAGTCCTCTAAGTGTCCAAAAGATCCCTGCCTTGTATGTAGTAACCACCCCATCACTGGGTCAGCTCACAAAGCACACCCCTCTCTACAGCCACAGGAGACACTGATAATAGTAGCAGATGGTTTATTGAGTTGATCCTTAGTATAGGCGCTGGGGCTTGCCCATGGTGCTCTTAATGTACAAAGCCCGGACGTTCTGCCAATTTTTCTTGAGCAATGACACCAGGAAGTTGACAGCTAAGTGGATGTTGTACACAAGCTCATCATCTGTCATCTTCACGTGGCCAACAGCCACTGCCAGACACAGCACCTGTGAGGAGGTCAAATCAGGTTGGTGAGTTGACTGAGTCTAGTATGGACAGCGAGCCCACCTACAAGCCAGATGTCCTGCCCCCCGCCCCCCAACTCCAGTGAAAACCAGAGCATCTGAAAAGCTGCAATCCTGTTAAGTGACTCACAAGCCCCAAGTATCCACAGAAGCTCAAACCAGGGCTCCCACTTAGACAAGAGGGTAAACTTCAAGGCCTTGCCAACATCACCACTGCTTATGCAACCAACCAGACCCCCTCACCTTCTTCATCTGGAACTTGATCGTGGACTTCACTTCATCAACTTTGGCCACCATGTTCTCATTGTGGGTCAGCAAGGAAGGGAATTTGCCAGCCTTATTCAGGCCAGGGCCCAGGATTCGTGGAATCTGCTTGATTAGAGATTCTGAAGCCAAAAAGGCATCATACTTCTTGGCTGGTAAAGACAAGAATCCATGGGATGCTTATTAGGACCTGGCCCCTGAAGACCCACCTCCAACAGGGCTGTGAACCAACCACAGAAGCAGCCTCTATCCAGTACTCTACCTCTTCTATTAAGTGTATCTCTACCTTCAGGACTTTTTACTGGCTCCAATCACATGAAACCCAATAGCAGAAGCCCAGGGTGACGCAATCCAGGGTGCAATGGTAAATGGTCACTCCAGTTAAGACTGCCTGGCTTCAAATGCCGCCTTCCTAACTTTCTAGCTAGAAACAAGGGAGTGTCTCTTAATCTGTAAAACGCTCAAATCACAGAACAAAGATTAACCTATCACCTTGCTTAAGAACCACTCCCTGGCCTCCTTCCCTTAAAAATAAAAATTAAAAAAAAGGGGGGGGGGGAGTTCCCGTCGTGGTGCAGTGGTTAATGAAGCCGACTAGGAACCATGAGGTTTCGGGTTCGGTGCCTGCCCTTGCTCAGTGGGTCAAGGATCCGGCATTGCTGTGAGCTGTGGTGTAGGTTGCAGACGCGGCTCGGATCCCGCATTGCTGTGGCTGTGGCGTAGGCCAGCGGCTACAGCTGATTAGACCCCTAGCCTGGGAACCTCTATATGCTGTGGGAAGCAGCCCTACTTAAGGAAAAAAGACGAAAAAAAAAAAAAAATTCAGGGCTGTGGCAGGGGGTCAAGAAGCAAAATGCAGCGGCTCAAATTAAATCCCTGGCCCAGAAACTTCCATATACCATCGGTGTGACCATCAAAATGAACAGTAAACTGCCAAAAACAAGGAAAAAAAGTCACATTAGCCAACCACAGCACATCCTGTCACTGTATCTTTATGACTTTTCTCCAGCACTTTGAAATCTAAGTGGCAGAAAGACCACTCATAACAAACCGCTCCCACGAGAACTGCCCCCACCCCAACACTTATACAAAAATCACACGAGGAACCGCTCACCCAGCTTCTTGACCAGTTTCTTATTCTTGTTGAGTTTCTTCAGTGCCTCGATGTCCATGTGCGGGATATCCACAGCCTTGGCCTCATCACAATGCTGCTGGTCTCCCAGAACACACACGGAGAACTTGGGGCGGGGAGTAGACTTAAGCCTGCGTTTAGAGGGACAGAACAGGTCATGCGCAGCCCGGGGTCCCACGTGCAGGTGAAAGGGTCTGGGACCGCCGCAGCACTGAGCCTTACCCAGAGCGTCCACATTCACCAGCAGCTAGTCTGGCTTCTCAAACTAGCCGGCGGGTTCGGCCAAAGCCTCCCCACGCCTCCCCTCTTCTTTTAAGACCCAGGGTGGGGGTCCGTCCAGCCACGCCTGCCCGGAGCAGGAGGTCTGAACTACCCACGCACTTCAGGGCCGCACGTGCCCCGCCCCCTCGGGCTCAAAAGGAGCCTGAAGGGAGGAGCCGGGCACGGGGACACTGAGGGCTGGGTGGGGTCAAAACGGTGCCAACCTGACGGTGCCCGAGAAGCGTTTGTCCTTCTGTGGGTCATAGTTCTTCAGGCTGATCTGAAGCTCCACCGTCTCCAAAAACCTTAGAAAGCGAACAAAGTTAGCCGGGGGCCGCGGCTTCCCGGCCCAGCCCGGCCCGCCCTCCCCGCGGAGGCCCGCGCTTACTTCCGGCGCTTGCGCTGGTTCCCGTGCAGGACCTCCCGCACCGCCTCGTACAGGGTGTCGCGAGAGACTTTGCTGCTGTAAGAGATAAACAAGACGAGCGCTCAGGACCCGCGAGTTAGGACCACTGCCTGCGGAGGTCAGAAGCCTCATGTTTAGAGACGCGAGGAAGGTCCACGACCGACTCCTGGGGACTCCGGCCACCAAAGGGGGTCGATGTGGACCCGAGAACCAGATGCAAACCTCGCTGAAGTGGCACCCGACTTAGGCGACCAAGCTTGGCGCGCGAAGTCGAACGCCAGGCCTGCAAGCCGAAACCTGGCAACAAACGCCCCTCAGCGAAGCAAGGAGCAAGGACCTCCGATTTCGCTCACTGTGTCTCCCTTACCACAGGGTCACCCGGCAGAGCGGATGAGTGCGGATAGCATGCAATACACCACTCACCTCATGATGCCTGGCGCAGCGATAACCGGAAAAGAAAGTGGCTAGTTCGCGCATGCGCTCAAATAGGACCTTGTTCTCGCGAGAGATGCTTTGTTCCGGCGGCTTCCCACCGGAGACCGGAGACCGGAGCCCTCCCTCAATCTCCCGGAGCGCCGCTGTCTGCGGCCGCAGGAGGGCGCCGCTGCTGCGTGTTGCAAGGCTAGGTCTGCGCGAGGACAATCATGAGCGGTGGTCCAGGGCGCACCTGAGAATGCTCCCTTTCACAGCAGCTGCTGCCAGGCCCTTAGGAAAGAGGCTAGGTCCGGGGCTGGAGGTACAGCAGTCACTCTGCCGGGCACCGCACCGTGATGGCCGCTAAGAAGATGCAGCTCCTCCTGCATGTTTATCACACAGACGTGCGCCTGGTTCCACCTGCCCTCCGCATCTGCTTCTCTTCTCAAAAACAGGCTTTACTCCTGACCTCTCTCCTTCATCATCTTGCTCTAACGGGGCTCACGGTTCTGAGGAAGTTGTGAGAAAGAGTTCTGTTCCTGGACCCTCTGAGCCTGCCATGGAAAGAGCGGGGAAGGTTTTGTAATGAAATTTTTTACCTGATAGTTGATTCAATAATATCTATAGGTTAAGGGTTTACTATGAACAGCTAAGTGCTGTGGGAAAATATAGCTTAGTACAGACATGCCCACAGTACTGCACACCCTTTCTGCCTCTTCTCTGTCCAACAGGCCCCCCCATCCTCTCCGCTCACAGTAACCTCAAGAGCCCTTCAGATGCCTCCTCAAATGCCATCTGCCCCGAAGACTTCCCAACTCCAGGCTGAGTGACTCGCACCCTCAAGCCCCCCTCTCCCAGGGCGGGATGCACAGCCCCACCTACTCAACCAACAGCTCTGACAGGGCTGGGATGGGTGGTACCACACATGATCCAGCCCACAGAAGGTGAATGAACTTCAAACTCGACCGCCTTCCCTTCATAGAGCATTTCACCAGGGAAAAAAGGTGCCCCCTGTCACTGGGCGTGGGGGTCGGGGGGGGGGGGTGTATGTTGATTGTCAACAAATGTCCAGAGATGATAGGAAAGCAGGCACTGCTTCGAATAACACATAATTGAACTTCCTGCTTTTTATTAAATACCACTGATAAATTACTTTTCAAGTCAGAAACAAGAACACAGAGGATCATAACATACACTTGGGCACAAGAGATTTGTGCTGAGCACACAGGTCCCCCAGGGCTCCTGGTGCATCATCCATCCACTCTGGGTCTGCTTTGACCCTACTGAGACCTAAGGCCTATGCCTGCCCCCCCTTTTGGCCATGCCTGCAGCATGCGGAAGTTCCTGAGCCAGGGACTGAACCTGCGCCACAGTTACAGCCTGTGCTACAGCTGCAGCAGCACTGGATCCTTAACCCCATGCGCCACAAGGGAACTTCCCTATTGAGGCCTGTCTTAAAAGTTTCTGTCCCACAGCCTGAGGTAGAAGTGATGGGGAGGGAGCCCAGGGTCGGCAGCCCTTGGTAATACAGCTCAGCCAGCCCCAGCCCCGTCCTGTTGGCTGGGAGACCCAGGCAGCCGCTCTGCAGCCGGGAGCAGGGAGGCAGCTGATCCCTGGGCTGGCCAGGCAAGGGGTCAGGATGAGGTGCTGAGGGCAGA
This sequence comes from Phacochoerus africanus, assembly GCF_016906955.1. Lineage (NCBI taxonomy): Eukaryota > Metazoa > Chordata > Mammalia > Artiodactyla > Suidae > Phacochoerus > Phacochoerus africanus. The sequence continues at coordinate 32,544,997 of NC_062552.1, read as the reverse complement.
AGTGTCCTTCAGGAGCCCCAGGAGGGTGGTCTCTGGTGGACCGTCAGGGGGCCAGATGCCTCAGGGCGGCCAGCAGGGACTTCCTCAGGAAAGTGGTGTTGAGCTCTAGGGCTGCGGCCAGGCCTAGCCTCTGGGGCTCAGTGATCTGCAGAGAAGGAAGAATCGCATCAGGACTCCAGCAGCCGATCCCTTCCCTCCCCTCTGCCCCTGGGCTCTTTTTCTAGGAGAGGAATCCAGGACGCGGGGCAACAGAAGGAGAAGACCCCTGAGCAATCTAACCTCCTTATCCCACCATGGTTAAGCAAGGTCTTTGGATTCAGGGAGACCTGGGCTCAGATTCTAACTGCACAGCGTGCTGTGTCAGCCGTACTAACAACTGACAATTATTAGGTGCCTACCATGTGGCAGCACTTTATATGCACGACTTCATATAATCCTCACACACACCCCATTTTACAGATGAGGAAACTGAGGTTCAGAGACACTCCCCTGCCACATTTCTTCTGGGCCATTCTTTTGCTTCCCTGACCTGTTGCTACAACCTCCTGACCTGTCTCTGCCCTGTATCTTCACTCTCCAATTCCCCCTCCTTCAAAGGCCAGAGGTTCCTTATAGAAAGCAAATCTGATCAAGTCACTCCAGCTGAAGGCCCTGGGATAACTTCTGATGCCTCCCACTGAAGGAGGTCCTTCTTCCAGGATCTACACAGGGTCTCCAGAGGATCCAGAAGCCTGCTGAAATTGTGCATAACATGTGCATACTTTCATTTTTCTGGGAGGATATATATGTATGTATAGCTTTCACCAAATCATCAAATAGACCTGTGACTCCTGAGAAAAGGGGAAAGAGCCAAGCGAATACCTGACTTTCAAGATAAAGTCCAAGCCCCTCACCATAACCTACAGGGCCCTCCAGTAGATGCTACTGCTACTGGCAATGTGACCTAGAGCAAGTTGGGTTTTTTTTTTGGGGGGGGGGTGTCTTTTTAGGGCTGTACTCATGGCACATGGAAGTTCCCAGGCTAGAGGTTAATCAGAGCCACAGCAACACCAGATCCGAGCCAAGTCTGCGAACTACACCACAGCTCACGGCAACGCTGGGTCCTTAACCCACTGAGCGAGGCCAGGGATTGAACCCACATCCTCATAGATACTAGTCAGGTTCATTACCACTGAGCCACAGTGGGAACTCTTGATCTGGGGCAAGTTACTTTAACCTGCATCTCAATTTCCTCATCTATAAAACGGAGCTAATAGTAGTATCTTCTCATAGAGCTAACACGTGGCCTAAACTAGTGAGTTAAAGGGCCCAGAACAACACCTGGAACAGAGCAGGGGCTGTGCCAGTATCAGCTCTCTAACCTCGTCCCCGACACCATCCACTCTAGGGTGTTTAGGCCGCAGCTACAATGAACTACTGCAGATCCCCTCAGATGTTCAGTGCTCACACGCTTTCTTCTGCCTGGAGTGCCCGCTCCTCCATCTCAGCCCGACCACCACTCACCCACTGAGAGTCAGGAAGCCTGTCCCTGCTCCCAACCACAAACAAGGTTCAGTTGGCGCCTCTTGCTCTGTCCTCAAATGCCCTGTGCCTTTCACCTGCCTCCTACAAAATGCTACAATCATCTGTTTATCAGCTCTCTTCCCTCTCACTAGCCCGGTGCTGGGGAGGGTCAGGTCAAGCACAGGAACTAGGTTAGGGTCACTGCGGATTCCCAAATGTCCGACAGCATCTGGCCCACAGCAGTGTTGGCCGGATGAACGAACTCCCGAGCAGTCTCACTCCCCAGTCCTGGGCTTGAACGTGTGGTTTCCCTGGCTAACACTCAGGGTTTTCCCTCTGGCAATCATCTGTACACCCTCGAGGCAGGCTGAGGGCAGCAGGACCCGCCCCTGCAGCCCTATTGGGACTCACGTGGGCCTGGTACTTGGTCAACACCGTCAGCGTGAGCTTGGCATAGGCGATGGACGTGGTGGCTGCTGGCCCCTCTTTACAGAGCTTCTCCATCAACACTCTAAACTTCTCAGAGGGTATCTCCACCTGCACACATCAGGAGATGGGACAGCAACACAAGAAGGGCCCTGGATTCAATTCCCAACTCCACCACTTCCCAACCAGGTGACCCTGGGCAGGGCACGTAACTGAATTGAGCCTCAGTTTCCACATCTATAAAATGGGGTGAGTAATATCTAAGTCTGAAGACTGTGAAAATGAGACAATGCACAAAAGCCTGTCACGCAGGTTTCAGAAAATGGTGCTATTGGGGCACAGGTTCAGATGAGGACCAAGGGGCGGCCAGGGACTCCTAGCCTGGCTTAGAGGTTGAAGATATAAAGGAGTGAGAGGTCCCAAGAGGTACCGCCAGCATCCTAACAGTCACTCTTCATTGTAATAATTTAACAAACACTGATTATGCATCAGGTAACATTCTGAGCACTTTACATCAATCACACCAGTTCAACCTCACCCCAGTTTTATGGGGTAGGTACCATCATCACTCCTTTTACAGATGAGGAAACTGAGGCATAATGAGGTTAAGTCAATTACCTAAGTTATAACAAATGAGGCAGAGTTTTAGTTACTGATATATGGAAAAACTGCCAAAATACACTATTAGATGAAAAAAGTACAGAGTACTGCTCTTGGTGTGCTACCATGTATGTGAAAAATTAGAGAAAAGTAAATTTAAATATGTGTCCTTGTATATATAAAGAATTTCTGGGTGGGTTCCCCTGCAACCAGTAACAGTGATTAGCCCTGGGGAGGGGAATGTGGGTGGCTGGGGGGGAATTTTTTCACTCTATCCTTTTAAGCTTTCAAAATTGTGACCATATGGATCTATTACCTATTCAAAAATAAATGTATACAAACACACATATTAACAAGTCCCTCCCCAAGGCCACACAGCTAGGAGGAGGCAACTGCGCAGTCAGCTCTCTGCTAGCAGCCTTTCAGTCCTCAGGGCCCTTCTGCCGTCCGGCTTGCTCTCTATCACTGAAGGGTCAGGAATCCGGGAGCCCCCATCCACAGCCCTGCAGTGCTTCTTGTCCACTCTCCCCCAAGGCAGCCTGCCCACCTGCCGCTCCAAGAGTGACTGCAGCACCAGGAAAGTCTCCTCCTTCCAGGGCAGCTCCAGGAGCCGTCTGCAAAGCACAGGCCCCAGTGAGAAAGGCTCAGCCTCCCACCCAATACAGGGCACGGCCAGGACCCCCAGCCAACAGAGGAAGAGGTCGGAGCCCCCTGAGGTTGGCAGCCACCCAGTGGCCCCTGCTGCAGTTAGAGTTCGTACTCAGTGCTGGGAAGGCCACAGTCCACGACCACCAAGAGCCAACAGTGATGGTTGTGGCAGTGAACTGGACAAAGATCCCCCCCAAAATAATCAGGAGTTGAGAGTGCATCCTGAGTATGGAAGGTGAGGGTAACCCCGGGAAGATGCCGATGAAGATGGGTGAGATGACACACGCGGCTTCCTGGAAGAGCCCAGCCCACAGTGCAGTCCATGCCAGCTGCACTTCCTGCCCTCAGCTTGTTTGGAAAGGCAGCGTATCACATGGAAACAGTGTGGCTTCTTGGGTGCACAGACTTGGGTTTGATTCCAGGCTTTTTCACTTGCTGGCTGTGTGACCTTTGACCACTTCCTCAACCTCTCTGAGCTTCAGTTTTTCCACCTCTCTCTCTCTCTCTCTCTTTTTTTTTTTTTTGTCTTTTTAGGGCCATACCCCCCGCATATGGAGGTACCCAGGCTAGGGGTCTAATCGGAGCTGCAGCTGCCAGCCTATGCCACAGCCACAGCAACATGGGATCCGAACCCCATCTGCAACTTATACTGCAGCTCACAGCATCACTGGATCCCCAACCCACTAAGCAAGGCCAGAGATGGAACCCGCATCCTCATGAATCTTAGTCAGGTTTTTTTCCGCTGAGCCGTGACAGGAACTCTCCCCAGTGTTTCCATTTCTAAGGCAGCAGCACTTACAGGATTGCATGGAGACTGAGATAATTAATCCTAAAGCACGAGAAAGTGCTTGATAACTGGAGGCTGACAGTATTTTTGAGACCGTCCCCTTCTCATATGGTACTTAGCATTTTATGTTTCAAGTTAGTGCCTTATCTACTCATAGTTTCTACAAGTCTGTATCTTGACACCTCATTTTTTTTTTGTCTTTTTGCTATTTCTTGGGCCGCTCCCACGGCATATGGAGGTTCCCAGGCTAGGGGTCCAATCGGAGCTGTAGCCACCGGCCTACACCAGAGCCACAGCAACGTGGGATCCCAGCCGCATCTGCAACCTACACCACAGCTCACGGCAATGCCGGATCGTTAACCCACTGAGCAAGGGCAGGGACCGAACCCTCAACCTCATGGTTTCTAGTCGGATTCGTTAACCACTGCGCCATGACGGGAACTCCGACACCCCATTTTTAATACCCAAATTAACGCCAATTTAATAACAAGTTTTTTTGGACCTACCCGTGGCACAGGATGAAAGTTCCCAGGCCAGGGATCAAATCTGAGCCACAGCTGCAACCTACACCACAGCTATGGCAACAGAGGATCCTTAACCCACTGTATTGTGCCAGGGATTTTTTTTGTTTGTTTTTTGGCCCTCTTGTCTCTCAGGGCCACACCCGCGGCATATGGAAGTTCCCAGGCTAGGGGTGCCATCAGAACTGTAGCTACCAGCCTTCGCCACAGCCACAGCAACATGGGATCCGAGCTGCACCTGCAGCCTACACCACAGCTCACAACAATGCCAGATTCTTAACTCACTGAGAGAGGCCAGCCAGGGATCCAACCTGCATCCTCTTGGATGCTAGTTGGTTCACTAACTGCTGAGCCACGACGGGAACTCCTGTACCAGGGATTGAACCTGCACCTCCACAGCAACCCAAGCCGATGAAGTCAGATCATTAACCCACTGCATCACAGTGGGAAAACTCTTAATAACAATTTTTGAGCACTTTGGGTGCCACATACTATGCTGAGGCTTTTTATATGCGTTATCATATTTATTTATTTATTTTGGTCTTTGTTTTTTCTAGGGCTGTACCCACAGCATATGGAGGTTCCCAGACTAGGGGTCAAACTGGAGCTACAGCTGCCGGCCTACACCACAGCCACAGCAATGCGGGATCCTTAACCCACTGAGTGAGGCCAGGGATCGAACCCACAACCTCATGGTTCCTAGTCAGATTTGCTAACCCCTGAGCCACGACAGGAACTCCCGCATTATCATATCTAATATCTAGAAAAATCCTACAGAGAACTACAGAGTTCAAACGCAGAGACAGAGGCTCAGAGAGGAGTTCCTGTCGTGGCTTAGTGGTTAACAAACCCAACTAGGATCCATGAGTACATGGGTTCAATCCCTGGCCTTGCTCAGTGGGTTAAGGATCCAGTGTTGCTGTGAGCTGTGGCGTAGGTCGCAGACGCGGCTTGGATCCCAAGTTGCTGTGGCTGTGGTGTAGGCCAGTAGCTGTAGCTCCGATTCGACCTCTGGCCTGGGAACCTCCATGTGCCACAGGTGCAGCCCTAAAAAAGACAAAAAAAAAAAAAAAAAAGAACAGGAATTCCCGTCGTGGCTCAGTGGTTAACCCACTTGACTGGCATCCATGAGGACGAAGGTTTGATCCCTGGACTTGCTCAATGGGTTAAGGATCTGGCGTTGCCGTGAGCTGTGGTGTAGGTCGCAGACTCGGCTCGGATCCCGCGTTGCTCTGGCTATGATGTAGGCCAGCAGCTACAGCTCTGATTGGACCCCTAACCTGGAAACCTCCACATGCTGCGGGTATGGCCCTAAAATGAGTGAAAGACAAAAAGAAAAAAAGACCAGAGGCTCAGAGAGATGAAATAACCTGTTTAAACTCACACGTTTAAATCAAAAGCAAGGTTAAGATTTGCAACCAGGTCTCTGACCGCAGAGCCAGTGCTTTGAGCCACTGTGCCACGTTCCAACTATGCCCAGAACTCAGGAGCATGCACACCAGCCTCTCTTCTGCATTCCAGGGGCACCTGGCATGGACGGCTGGAACCCTGGGCTTGGGAAGGTACACGGGATGGCAGTGTCCAGGGGCCGAGGTGGGGAGGCTCAGGACAGTGAGGGGGGCCTCAGCTGTGCCACTGCCTGTATTTTGGGCACCAGGCCTGGTGCCAGCCAGCTCCAGCTCCAGAATGCCAAGAGCAGGCTTGGCCGGGGGCAGAGGTGTGGGTGGGGGCAGTCCGGGGCCTGTACACTCACCCCAGCATTAGAACCTGCATGTCTGGCTCCAGGGCCTTGTCCTTCATAAGGCAACACAGTAACTCTCTTTGAGCTGGACCTGGGGAGGGGACAGCAGAGGGGAGAAGTCTGGGGGGAATGGCAGGAAATGATGGGGCTAGCAGGGAACAAAAGATGCCTGGCTCATACGGGACATCATCAGGGAAGCAATGTATCGTGTTGAACACCCAACTCCTGCCAGGGCCACCCTGGGGTGAAGGGTGCTGGGAACACAGAGGGCACAGCCACCAGACCTGGAGGCCCGTTCCAGAGTTACCTGTTTTGGGGGCTTGAAGCACAGGGCCAAGGAGGGCTGTGCAGACGGCATAACTATACTTGGCACAGAAGGAGGTCAGGGCAGTTATGAGCAGGCGGGAGGCTGAGGAAGTCAGGGAGAGAATCTGCAGCCAGTGGAGAGGAAAATATTAATTTCTTCTTCCCTCCAGTAAGTGGTGATCAGCCACAGATTTCAGATGTTCACACATTACAGATGAAACAAAAAAAAAGTCCTCTTATCTAGACTCACATGCATCTACCCACTGGAAAGGTCACATCCCTCCCCCAGCTTCCAAATCCCTGATCCCTTTGGCTTCAGAAGGATCTGGGGCCCAGGGGGAGGAGTGCCACATGGGCAATGGTCTAAGGGGTCCATGCCCTGCCCTTGTCCCAGGCTCTGGAGACAGTTGCCTGCAAGGCTGGGAACCCCCTCTCCCAGCCTTCCGAGGCCTCAGACATGCTTGGTCATGGTCCCTGGCCCTCCTAGTGCACTCAGGGCACCTACGCGTCCGAGGAAGAGGCTCCGGGTCAGCACAGTAGCACTGCCGAGGCTGAGATCTGGGGACAGGGCCAGCAGCCAGGTGCAGAGCTGCAGGAGACCTGTGTCTGAGAGCTGCGGGAGCTGCAGCCGGGCGCACAGCAGGTCCACCTGCCAGAAAGGAGGGAGGCACTGGGACACCCCGTCTCTGCTGGGCTTTCTCAAGCCAACTGGGAGGCAGAAGCAGTGGGTCAGGGACACTCTGGGGAAAGGACACTCTGGGGCAGGGACACTCTGGGACAAGGACACTCCAGGGAAAGGACACTCTGGGGCAGGAACACTCTAAGGAAAGGACACTCTGGGGCAGGGACACTCTAAGGAAAGGACACTCCAGGGCAGGGATACTTTGGGGAAAGGTCACTCCAGGGAAAGGACAATCTGGGAAAAGGACACTCCGGGGCAGGTAAGGCTGGAGAGCTGCCCTAGGGGGAGGATCCAGGGGTGAAAGAAACTGCTCAGGGTTACCCCTGTGCCTGAGAGACCCCAAATCCAATCCCCCCAATTCCCACATGAGGCAGGGAAACATTAGCTTCAATGGGAAAAGCGTGGCGAGAGGGGCTGTGTCCTGAGGGCCAGGCAGGGTGGGGCCTCACCTGGCTGGGGCTGCATTCATGGAGAAGCTGCAGCTCAACGGGTGGAACACCTTCCAACCCCTCCAACCCCTGGAAGGCAAACCCCAAGTCAGGTCTTGCTGAGCCCTCAGTGACGAGTCACAGAGGCCACCCCTCCACTTGGCAGGGTGGGTGGCTGAGGGTGCCCAAAGGTGCTACCGGAGGAGAGGAACTTACTGGAGTTAGCAACGTACTTGAGCCAAGAAAAGCCTTTGCAGTGACTGTCGCCAGACCCTCACCCCCCCACCCAAACAGCCTGCACCTCACTGCACCGGGGTTCCCCTGGGCATGGCTGAGGGCCAGGCAGAAGGGGGTAGAAGGGCTGTGGGGAGCAGGGCAGGGCCAGTCACCTTCCCAAGGGTCTTGAGCAGCTGCTGCAGCCTGGGAACCTGGTCCTGTGGAGGAGAGCCCCGTCACTGCCAAGTCCCCACTGTGCAGCGTGGCCCATGCCCAGCCCCGTTCACTCTCTGACAAGGCCCCAGGTCAGTGGCAGTGGGTGAGCAATGATTCAAGAGAGCCAGAACAGGAAGCCTAAACCTTGAAAAGAACTTAAGAACTCAAACCAGTATCTGTATACATGAGTCACTTTGCTGTACACCTGAAACTAATACAACATTGTAAATCAATTATACTCTGACAAAATTTTAAAAAAAGAGTTCCCACTGTGGCTCTTCAGGTTAAGAACCTGACTAGTATCCATGAGGATGTGGGTTTGATCCCTGGCCTCACTCAGCGAGTTAAGGATCTGGCACTGCTGTGAGCTGCAGTGTAGGTCACAGACACGGCTCAGATCTGGTGTTGTGGCTGTGGTGTAGGCCAGCAGCTGCAGCTCCTATTCAACCCCTAGCCTGGGAACCTCCATGTGCCATGGGTGCGGCCCTAAAAAGAAAAACCTCAAACCAGACAAGACCCATGTAAATCCAACTGTACAGACTTACCTTCTCTGCATCATCCTAATGGGGGCAGACCCAGGCCTTGGGCTAGGAGGACAGGCTGGGTGCTGGCGCAATTCACCCCAAAGAATGGGGTGGCAGGGGTAGCTCCAGAGCCTTTCCTCTGCCCTGATGCCCTTTAAACCTCACATATTTTATGTATTTATTTTGGCTGCACCCACGGCATACTGAAGTTCCCAGGCCAGGGATCAAACCTATGCCCCAGCAGCGACCTGAGCTGCTACAGAGACAACGCCAGACCCTTAACCCGCTGAGCCACTCTTAAAAGAACTCCCCAAACATGACATTATCCATCAGTTCACAGGTTCTCACCAGTAACAAACCCCCCCCACCAGGTCTGTGGTGCAAAAGTTCTACCTCTGCTCCAGGGACTCCGGTCAGCCCAGGTGAGCAAGTGTCACCATCGGCTTTCGCCCTGCATAGACCCCCCCACTCCTGAGGAATCACTCGAAACCAGCCTCCGCGCCCTAGTACCTGGACAGCTCTGGGCAACTCCAGACTCCCAGGCAAGCCTTCAGCTCCCTCTGGACTCTGAGCAGCCTCAGGGGGCTCAGCCCCCACCACAGGCTGGTGCTTCATGGGCAGCGCACCTCCTCCATCGGCCAGGGAGTCCAAAGATCCCTGCTCAGATCTCTTTTCCTCATGACCTTCTTCCTCCTCCGAACACCGGAACCTTTTGGGGGCCCTCTCCCCCTCAGGATGGGCAGGCTCCTCCTCCGGCTCCTTTCTGCGTTTTCCAGGCCACTGGGAGTCCTTGGCCTCCTCCTTCTCTTCCTCTTCGGGATCTGAAGCTCGGAGCAACTTCACCTTCCTGCCCCCTTGGCCCAGCTGCCTACACAGACCTCGGAGTTGCTTCTGGCACCTTTTAGACAGTGGGGACGCTCCCTCCAAGGAGGCTCCAACGCCCAGGTCCCTTCGTAGAAATTCCCTGAGGACCTGGAGCCAGGGATCAGGGTCAGGGCTCGGATCCTGCCCTGCAGTCTGCAGCACAGAGAGGAGACTGTGTTTGGGCAGCGAAGGCCAAACTGCCATCAGCAAGGACATGAGGTTCCTCCGGCATAAGGGGGGCAATCGCAGCAGCAGTGGTTTCCTGGGGAGCAGAGGGAGAACAAGCAGCAAAGAGAATCTTGCTGAAAGGAACATGGGGCAGACTGGGTGGAGCTGGAGGCTAGACGGCACTGGACAGGGGGTGGCTGGGTGGCGGGGTGGCTGGAAGGCAGCACCTGCGAGTCAGTGGATGGAGGGGACAGCATGGAAATCCATCAACCAGTGTTCACTGAGCATCTATTACACGACACGAGGCCCTGCTCTTTGACAGCTATTTCAGCTAAAAATTCACACTGGGGAGTTCCTGCTGTGGCACAATGGGATCGATGATGTCCCTGGAGCGCTAGGACGCAGGTTTGATCCCCGGCCTGGTGCAGTAGGTTAAGGATCCAGTGTTGTTGGAGCTGCAGTGTAGGTTGCAACTGTGGCTTGGATCTGATCCCTGGCCCGGGAACTCCATATGCAGTGGAATGGCCAACAAAGGGGAAAAAAAAATTCCTTGGCATTCCCATTGTGGCTCAGTGGGTTAAGGATCTGGCATTGCTATGAGCTGTGATGTAGGCTGAAGACGTGGCTCAGACCCAGCATTGCTGTGGCTGTGGTGTAGGCTGGCAGGTGCAGCTCCAACTTAATCCCTAGACTGGGAGCTTCCATATGCCATGGGTGCAGCCTCCCCCCTCCAAAAGAAAGAGGAAAAAAAAAACCATGTTGGAAATTACACTATAACAGATCCATATTTTTGCATGTCAGAAAGAAAAACAAAAAGTCCTTTCCCAAACTTTATGTAAAAAGAATACTCCGGACTGCTGAGCAGGGATTAGTCTGCAGCCCTGTCTTCTCCTGGGCAATCCCCTGGAACTCACAAGGTCACATCTGTTCAGTTCTGATGTTCCTTTCACTAAACTGAGTTCCTGAGTGGCAGAGACAGTGTATTTCCTCTTCTGTGCCCCAGTTCCAGCACCCAGAGTAGCACCAGCCCAAAGCAGGCATCTGGTGCACATTTATTAAATGAATTAAAGCTCTGAGAATAAATGTTCAGAGATTAGCAAGACTGCTGTGGACAGAGCAATGCAGCCATCTGTAATGTTGCAAAGGCACAAATCCAGATGCTATGTGACCTGAGGCTTGTTGGAATGGCAAACAGGTCATGCGTGCATCTAGGCCACCACCCATCACCTCTCTATACATTTTACAGGGCTGTTTGTCATCACACACAGAGGCACTTGGGATATGCGAGAAAGGAAAGAAATCTTTTTTTCAGCCTCTTTTCTCAGGGCTCCCATACCTGGGGCCAGGGAGCCATGCTGCCCTGCACTCTGCTATCAGGTCTCAGCTCTGGGGTCTGGGGAAAGGGAGGCAGATGACAGTGCCAAGCCACAGCAGTGACAATGCCAGATCTGCTACCCCACCAAGGAACTCCTGCTCCCCTTTTATAGATGAGGAAACTGAGGCATAAAGAGGTTAGGTCAACCTATAAACAAATGAGGCAGAATTTTAGGTACAAAATATACTATTAGATGAAAACAAAGTACAGAGCACTGAGCTTTGTGTTACCATCTATGTAAAAATTCAGCAGGGGAAAGTAAATTTAAACATATGTCCTGGAGTTCCCTTGTGGTGTGGCGAGTTAAGGATCCAGTGTTGTCACTGCAGCGGCTTGGGTTGCTGCTGTGGCGTGGGTTCCATCCCTGGCCCAGGAACTTCCACATGACTCAGGCCAAAAAAAATGTTCTAAGTTCTCCTGACCATTCTCTTGAAAGAAATTCAAAATGATGGAATGTGGGAAGAAAATATTAAAACTTTTATTTCTATTTATCTAAAAAATAATAAATTAAGTATTACAAATATTTAATACATGGATTGGTCCTGCATATTCCAGTGTCCAGCTCAATTCTTAGGGAGGGTATGGGAAAGCGGCCTGATCTTCAGCCCCCTAGAGGCTGAAGGTGGCACCTGACCCCCCCCTTACTTTCTGTGAATCTATGGATGCTATATTGTTTTTTTTTCCTTTTTTGCCCCTCCACCCTTAGCATATGGAGTCCATAACTAGGGGTCAGATCCCTGCTGCAGCTGCTGCAACCTACCCTACAGGCCAGATTCCTTAACTCACTGTGCGGGCCAGAGATTGAACCTGCCTGGCATTGCAGAAAACCATCCCGTTGTGCCACATCGGGAACTCCTGCTTTTTTTTTTTTTGTCTTTTTAGGGCTGCACTTGTGGCATATGGAGGTTCCCAGGCTAGGGGTCAAATTGGAGCTGGAGCCACAGCCAGAGCAAGGCCAGATCCAAGCCTTGTCTGCAACCTGCACTGCAGCTCGAGGCAACACCTGATCTTTAACCCACTGAGGGAGGCCAGAGATCGAATCTATGTCCTCGTGGATGCTAGTCAGATTTGTTTTCCACTGAGCCAGGACGGGAACTCCCATATTGTTTTTTAACAAAACGAATCTTCACCAATTGGACACATGGCTTATACGGATGCCTGAAAAAGAAACTGACTACCAATAGTGGAAGTACAACCTAATAAAAAAATGGCAGAGTGACACTTCTGCTCCTAGTGGGAATTCTTAGCTACTTAAGGGAGGAATATTCAAAGTCACCCAAAACACTAGAAATGATCACGATCATTCTTAAGGTAAGTGATCTTGCCCTACAATGTATATTATGCCTTAAAAATTGATAATATAAAACCACCACGATTAGATGTTTATTCTGTCATTTAACACGTTTTAAATTTCTATTTTGGCTCAGCAGTAGAACCACACTAGTATCCATGAGGACATGGGTTTCAATCCCTGGCCCCTTTCAGTGGACCCAGCGTTGCTGTGAGCTGTGGTCTAAGTCCCATACTCAGCTCGGATCCAGTATTGCTGTGGCTGTGGTTTAGGCTGGCAGCTACAGCTCCAATTCAACCTCCAGCCTGGGAATTTCCATATGCTCCCGTACCCTAAAAAGACAGAAAATAAAGCTCTATTTCGGCACACTTGACAATGTACATATTTTAACACCCGTGTACACGTTATACATAACGAGTATACTTATACTGTGGGTACAGGATCATGGAAGTGTGCGACCAAAATCAACTGGAGTTCATAGACATCATTATTCATCTACACTCAACCGAGGGCATGTGTCTTCCGTCTAGGGATGTAGCACTGCACCCAGCAGGTGCTCAGTAAAGGTCTGACGGATGCCCCTCCTCACAGGGGGCGCGCCGCGGGGAAGTAATTAATCTCCCAGCGCCTCGGTCTTCTCTTCTAGAGAAGAGGGGTGGCGTCAGCCCCTGCCTCACGACGGTAGAGAACGAAGGCGGCGCCCCGCGCTGCGCCAGCTGCCGCCGCGACCAGTAAGGCAGGAGGAAGGTGGGCGGACGACTTACAGCTCCAGGCGACAGTCCGGGCCCTCCACGACGGGCTCCTCCCGGCAGAGCGCCTCGAGCAAGCCGCCCCAGCAGAAGGGGTCCCTGCCGCGGCCGCCCAGCGTCCGCAGCACCCCCAGACCGCGCCGCGCCCCGTCGGGCCCCGCCTGCAGCGCCTGCAATAGGAGGCGGGAGGGGGCCTCCAGCAGCGCCCAGGGCGCCGGCTCCGCGCCCTCTGCCTGAGCAGGCGCCGCCTCGGGGGCCGCCATACCCCGGGCCAGGGAGCCGTGCCGCTCTGCGCCCTGGTTTCGGGCCTCAGCTCCGGGGTCTCGGGAAAGGGAGGCAGACGCAGGGACAGCCCGCGAAATTAGAACCGTCTGAACAGGAAAGGAGAGAAAAGCCCAGCTGGGGCGGGGCACGAGGGCCGGCCAGGAAGGGGCGGGGCCAGGAACGCTCCTGGCCGGGAGGAGGGACTAAGTAGAGGGGCGGGGCGAAGCGCGTGGCGGCTCACGGGGCGGGGGCTAGAATGGGGCGTGGTCACAAATAGACCGGCGGCCGGAGTTAACCCAGGGAAAGTAGGGTGGGCGGGGCTTGATGGAGGGGCGGGTCCTGGGCTGCAACCTTAAACTGCCTCCTCCACTGCTCACTGAAGTTAAGTGCTTGAGGGAGGGAGGGGTGTGAGTGTGCAGAATAGGTATCAGGGATCCTGTTGAACTTGAGGATCCAAGCATTTGAGTTCAGCTGATGTCCACGATGCTTGTAGATCATGAGCTCTGCAGTAGGATTTGATCATAATTTACCACCCCACCATATAGTCACCTCTTCCATAGCTCATCATCTGCCATCATTCGCGTTTCAGTCCTCTCCAAAAATCGTTGATGTATAAATATACCTGAGAACGGAGTCTCAGTGAAACCTAACCATAGGTGTATGGCCAAAGATCTTGCCGTGAACTTCCTCTCCAAGACCAAGAAGAGGCCTTGCTCTGGTTGTTTATAAGAAACCAAGAGTACTTCCACTTCCCGGGGTTTCAGTTTAAGGAAATCTGGAGGAGGCAGGCTCCCAGCGAAGGGAGGGATCATAGTAGAGGACAGGAATAAAGGGAGAGGGGAGAGAAGCCCCACATCACCACATAAACCCTACTTTGGGTGCCAGCTTGTACTTATCCTCCCAGCTTCTGCTGCCACTTACACCTCCACTCTTTCAATAAATCTTTACTGAGCACCTAGGACTGGGGCTACAAGGAACAAAATAAAGACCCTTGCCAGAATTCCCTGGTGGCTCAGGGGGTAAAGATCCAGCATCATCACTGCTGTGGTACAGGTTCAATCCCTGGCCCCAGAACTTCCATATGCTGCAGGAACGCCCCCCCCCAAAAAAAAAGACAGTTGCCCTCATTGCCTCATTGTTGCTGATACTCATGAGAGGAGAGACAGACAACAAAATAAGTAAACAATAGAATGTTTGTGGGACGTGCTTTCAAGAAACATACGGCAGAGAAGGGAGACAGAATGAGGTAGTTTTAAATAGGTTGTCGGAGTTCCCGTCATGGCTCGGTGGTTAACGAATCCCACTAGGAACCATGAGGTTGTGGTTTCCATCCCTGGCCCCACTCAGTGGGTTAAGCTTCCGGTGTTGCCATGAGCTGTGGTATGGGTTGCAGACATGCCTTGGATCCCGCGTTGCTGTGGCTGTGGCTCAGGCCAGCTGCTGCAGCTCCAATTTGGACCCATAGCCAAGGAACCTCCATATGCCATGGGTGCGTCCCTAGAAAAGACAAAAAGAACAAATAAATAAATAAATAAATAGGTTGTCAGGCAAGAGGAACCTGAAGCAGATAAGGGAGCGGGCCAGGGAGAGGTCTATGAGGAGAGCATCTCAGGCAGAGGGAACAGCAAATGCGAAGACTCTAGGGCAGAAGCACGCCTGGAGCAGAATGGACTTGCTGGGCAATCATAGAAGATGAGATCAGAGAGTTAACCAGGTCAGATCCTGTGAGGCCTTGAGGTCACAGAGAGGAATTTGCCTTTCACCCTGAATAGTATAGAATAATAAGCCATAGGCATATTTCGAGCTGGATCTGATATCCATTAGAGCCAAAATTGTTATTTTTTCCAAAATGACTTCAAGGGAGCTATTGGAAAAGACTAAGGAGTCTTTCTTAGATAGTACCTGCTTTGCAAAGGCCAAAATAGCAGGAAAGAAGTTTCTTTCAGGCACCACTATCTCAAGTTACCAGTTCTGAGTTCATAGGAGATGTTTTTGTTTTTGTTTTGTTTTTTTCTAGGGCCGCACCCACAGCATATGGAGGTTCCCAGGCTAGGGGTCTAATCGGAGCTGTAGACACCGGCCTATGCCACAGCAACACGGGATCTGAGCCACGTCTGCAACCTAGACCACAGCTCACGGCAACGCCGGACCCTTAACCCACTGAGCAAGGCCAGGGATCGAACCCGCAACCTCATGGTTCCTAGTCGGATTCATTAACCACTGAGCCACGATGGGAACTCCTGTTTTTGGTTTTCAGATGACCAAATGCTGGTCTTCAAATGATGTTGGGGGTGGGGGGAGGGGTGGGGAGGACAAGCCCTGACAGGTAGTGGGCAAGGCCACTAAGCAGTCTTCAATGTCCTGCCCATCCTCAACTACCAGCTTTACCCTGTGGTGGCTCTGGTTCCTACCCACCAAGGTCTGCATTCTAGCCAACAGGAAAGAGAATAGGGAGCAAAGTTCTAAGAACTTCAAGAACCCTGGGAGAATCCTGGAGACCCTTTCCTAGGATCCCTGACATTAGTACTTTTAGAACACCTACGATGTTATTTCCCCTTTCCTTTCTCTTTCTCTTATGAGCATAAAGTGAAGTTTTCCAAAGTCTCGGTGATGGGTGATATTGCATCAGATTAAGTACAGAAGTAACCCTTGGTTGCAGTGGGGGCGCAGGTGTGCCTGGGCTATAAGCAGACACTCTTCAGACACCAGCAGTGATGGCGTAGGTTGCATTTTATTGGCTTTCTTTCCGAATCCTTCTACAAAAGAGCCAAGTTTAAAACCAAGTCCCTGGCCAAGGGGGTAAGAACCCTTCCTCTTTCCCCAGAGCCCAATGACTCCCCATCTTCCCCAACTGTGTCACTGCTTCGGTTCATGGGGGTGGAGGGCTTGCTACTTTCATCCCCCACCACGTCCCCAAAGGGAAAAGACCTACCACCAAGCAACCCCTGCCCCTCACCCCATCCCCCCCACATTGATCCTGGTTACAAGAGGCAGTGGTAAGAACTGTGGGGATCCGGTAGGAGGTCTGAACCCCAGAAGGCCACAGTCAGGGCACAGTTCATGAAGAACACTTCCTCCTCTGGCTTGGTGCCCCCTAGGAATGCTGTTGTGCCCACCATCTGGGGGTAGAAGAGAAATCAGTGAAAGCCCATCGGCTTCAACCCCAGTTGTTCCCAGGTACAAGGAAATCATAAGGTTGGGCAGGTTGTACATAGTACAAAAGCACCACATCTAAGCAGGTACCATTCATGTCATAGACATCACACGTGGCTTTTACATTTATCACAGACACTGATCATAAGCCACGACCAGCATCCTCCCCCACCCCATATGCCAGCTGTTACCACCTTACTCACAGAGGCCAGCTGCATACTCAGGCCAGGGAGGATCCGAGGTGGGAGCCCTGTCTGGGAGCTGATGTAGGTAAATGCAGTCAGACCTGAAGAGGCAGCAGCCATTCCCCCGCCTGAAGAATGGCATCGGATCTGGCTATGAAGGTTCACAAAGAGAGAAGACCATCACTTCAAGCCCAGTTGCCCCAGGAATAAGGGGCACTCAAGGCTGACATGTAAGATTGGGTGGATTGTACACCGCACAAAGGCACCACATCCCCTGCTCCACTGGCATCATAGACAAGTGTAGATGTTATGTTTGTTACAACTATTTCCCAGCAGATGGCAGTAAAGTTAAGGGGTACCTTTCTCTTAATTTCTGAGATGTTTCTTTTTGGGCCAGCAATGACTCTCGGAATCTCCTTTCCTTTCTTTCTTTCTTTTTTTTTTTAAAGGTCTGCAGGTGTGACATATGGAAACTCCCAGGCTAGGGGTTGAATCAGAACTACAGCTGCCAGCCTACTGAGCAGGGCCAGGGATCAGACCTGCAACCTCATGGATACTAGTCAGGTTTGTTTCCACTGAGCCACAACGGGAACTCCCTCTTTTTTTTTTTTTTTTTTTTGAGCTAAGTTTCCATACTGCTATCTAGCAGATAACCCTCCAATGCGTCTCTGTAACCAAGTCAGACCAATGCCCTGTTCTGAGGGGTGGTCTTATAATTTGGTAATTGCTAGTTAATGAAATTAAGAAGTTTCCCACTTCAGGAGTTCCTGTTGTGGCTCAGCGGAAAAAAATCCCACTAGGAACCATGAGGCTGTGGGTTCAATCCCTGGCCTTGATCAGTGGGTTAAGGATCTGGCATTGCCTCGAGCTGTGGTGTAGGTTGCAGATGTGGCTCAGATCTGGTGTTGCTGTGGCTGTGGCCGGCAGCTGCAGCTCTGATTAGACCCCTAGCCTGGGAACCTCCATATGCCATGGGTGTGGCCTTAAAAAGACAAAAAAAAAAAAGTTTCCCACTTCTGAGATTTCAAATTTCACTCTGTGAAAGGGCAGATACAGGAAGGGTTTGTGGGCAACCTATGATCCGCTTAAACAGGAACAGCTTTTTGTTGCCCAGAAAGACAGATGAGAGGGAGAAAAAGATAATGCGCATATTTATAGCCTTTTCACTGCATTATCCACTCTCTGCTTGACTCCAACACAGTTCAGTCTCTCCCACTTCCTGCAGTTGCAGCTTGAATGCAGGATCCCACTGACCGCCAAACTGGAAGCCTGGGAATCCCTCTAAATGGCTGTGATCTGGAGACAGGCACTTGCCATCTGCCTCTGCACAGACTGAATCATGAGCCACTGCAGCTGCTGACCCTCAACACCCCTGGAAAGGAGCTCAGGCTGGAGATCAGGGGTGCGGCTCTCTGTGCTCTGGGAAAATGGGCAGAACAGTCTTCAGAGAGATATTTTCAGGAGATTGTATGAGCCTAATTCTTGCATCTCCTCATAGCTAGAGATATTTTCAGGAGATTTTATGAGACTAGTTCTTGCATCTCCTCATAGCTAGAAAAGCACTAAAATCCTTCATGGTGGCGTCTGCTCCTTGGGACTAGCAGTAACCTTCACAAGACCGGCAGCAACCTTCTGTAAAATGTGTGTTGGTGGCATGTACCTCCCCTGTCATCAAAATCACAGATATAGTGACCTCCCCCCTCTACTTCTCTGGAGCAGTTCCTCAGAGCCATTTGAAATGCTGCCTCCTGGGCTATAGTCCTCATTTTGTCCCCAATAAAACTTAACTCTCAACTATTAGATTGTACATATGTATTTAGGTTAGCATGACTGTCCCTTCCTCTTCCTCCTTCTACCACTTGATCATCAGGAACCCTTCCATCCAGCCTACAAAACCTTGTACTCAACCTGTCCAAATTCTCCATCAATCTCCCTCACCCAGCTCTCACGTGACAGGACCAGTTCTGTGGCCACCTATGCTGGAAACATTAATCATCTCTTTTTTTTTTTTTTTTTGCTTTTTAGGGCCGCACCTGCAGCACATGGAGGTTCCCAGGCTAGGGGTCCAATCGGAGCTACAGCTGCTGGCCTACACACAGCCACAGCAATGCAGGATCCAAGCTGCATCTGCAACCTACACCACAGCTCACGGCAATGCCAGATCCTTAACCCACTGAGCGAGGCCAGGGATCGAACCCGCAACCTTATGGTTCCTAGTCGGATTCGTTTCCGCTGCATCACAATGAGAACTCCCAATATTAATCATCTTAAATTTGTCTTTCAGGAGTTGCCCTCCTGGCTCAGCGGAAGCAAATCTGACTAGTATCCATGAGGACGTGGGTTTGATAACTGGCCTCGGTCAGTGGTTTAAGGATCTGGCATTGCTGTGAGCTCGGTGTAGGTCACAGATGCAACTCAGATCCTGAGTGACTGTGGCTGTGGCTGTGGCGTAGGCCAGCGGTTTCAGCTCCAACTGGACTCTAAGCCTTGGAACCTCCATATGCTGTGCGTGCGGCCCTAAAAAGACCAAAAAAAAAAAAATTTGCCTTTCAACCTTATGGCCAACTGCCTACCCAGGTCTGGCCCTTCTTCCTCTCAGGTCATTCTGTTACACACTAGGTATCAGACTGCCTGGGTTCAAACTCCACTTCATCACTTACGCCCCATCCACCATGCGTCAGTTTCTCCTTCTGCAGTGTAAGAATAGTAAGGGTCCCTACTTTACGGAATTTGTGACCTGCAGAGTCTGTCATACATAATAAACCTTTCATGACGTTGTCTCCCATCATACTGGCACTTGGGTGCTCCCCTCCCCTTGATGACGTCTAAAGACTCCCAAGACATGCAGCTGCAGGATCTCCCCACTTTGACCTCTCTGCCCGGAGTGCTTCCTTTTTTCTCCTTTGAGGAGCCCTTATTCCTCCTCCAACACCCAGCTCAAACACTTCCCCCTCTGTGAGACTCACCCAAGTTTTTTGTTTGTTTGTTTTTTGTTTTTTTCCAGCTGCACCTGCAGCATACGGACGTTCCCCAGCCAGGGATCGAATCTGAGCTGCAGCCGCAGCAATGCCAGATCCTTAATCCACTGCACTGTGTCGGGGATTGAAACTGCACCACCGCAGAGACAATGCCAGATCTTTAACCTGCTGCACCACAGTGGGAACTCCTTGAGTTTGTTTGTTTGTTTGTTTTTGTCTTTTGTCTTTTTTGTTGTTGTTGTTGCTATTTCTTGGGCCGCTCCCGCGGCATATGGAGGTTCCCAGGCTAGGGGTCGAATCGGAGCTGTAGCCACCGGCCTACGCCAGAGCCACAGCAATGCGGGATCCGAGCCGCGTCTGCAACCTACACCACAGCTCACGGCAACGCCGGATCCTTAACCCACTGAGCAAGGGCAGGGACCGAACCCGCAACCTCATGGTTCCTAGTCGGATTCGTTAACCACTGAGCCACGACGGGAACTCCTGAGTTTTGTTTTCAGTAACTTTGTTGAGGCAACTATTAACAATTCACAGGGAAAATCCAGGTGTCCTCCCAACAATGGGGAATGTCTCCCAGATAGAGATGAGACCTTTTTATCCTACCTTTATCCAACCATACTGTGCATATGTCAAGTGTAATAAACCTTTGCAGGAGTTCTCCAGTGTTGTCACTGCTACGGTGTGGGTTTGATCCCTGGCCTGGGAACTTCCACATGCTCCATCTGTGGGTAAAATTTTTTTTTAAGTAAAAAAAATAAAATAAACCCTTTGGAAAGGCAGAATATAAGCACTTGGAATTGTAGATAATTCCAAATTTGGAGTAAAAGCTTACCCTCTCCAAGCAATTAAAACCTACTCAACTTTCCTGCTTCTCCAAGTGGCTGCCTATCAGTCTCCTCAGAGACTGAATGTTTTCAAAGATCAGTTAAGGGAGTTCCCATTGTGGATCAGTGGTTAAGAACCCTACTAGTAAAAAAAAAAAAAAAAAAAAAAAAAGGAGTTGCCGTCGTGGAAATAGCAACAACAACAACAATAAAAAAAGACAAAAAACAAACAAACAAAAAAACCCTACTAGTATCCATGAGGACAAGGGTTCCATCCCAGGCCTCGCCCAGTGGGTTAAAGATCGGGCTTTGCTGGGGCTGTGGTGTAGGCCGGCAGCTGCAGCTCTGATTCAACCCCTAGCCTGGGAACCTCCATACGCCGCAGGTGTGGCCCTAAAAAAAAAAAAAAAAAAGATCATTTAAGGAAACAACAGGTATTCATACTTATTTGCTTTCCTGCCTAAAAAAGAAATCAGAAATAAAAGCCAAGCAGGGCTTCCCATCGTGCCGAAAGCTTCCCTGCATGTGTCCTGAGCCAGGCTGGGAGAGAAACTTGGCCTTAACTTTCTCAGTCACTCAATATTATTTGCTGGGCTTTGTGAAACCAAGGGAACAGCTCACACCCTCACCTGCCATCTCTATCACTCTGCACTTCCAGGATGGGGGGATCCCAGTCTGGGAACCACAGCTGACCAGGAATGCATCACAGGCTATCTTTCCTAACCCGAGTCTTGTTCCCCCTGCCAGGCTCACCTGGTCCGAGCCTTGAAGTTCCTGATGAGTTGCTCCTTCTCAGGCCCCTCGCTCACCCAGAACTTGCAGGGGATGCGGTAGCTGGAATGAACATGGCACTGGGGACAGGCCCTGCAAGGTAGGGGTGGGGTGGGAGGTGGGAGAAGAGGAGTCACAAGCCCATTGGCCTGCCTCCGAGCCCACACCTCTCTGGGGCCTTTTCCTCCCTCCCTGCGGGCAGGGACACTGACTTGATGACCTCCACGGGGAGTCCCTTCGGCTCTTCTGCCAGGTCCGCAGGCAGCCCAGGCAGTGGGCGTGACTGCAGTTGGGCAGGATGCAGAAGATCCGCTCAGCCTCGGGCTTGTCCCATACCTTGTCCATGCAGATGCCACACATGGTGTCATGACTGTCCTGCTCCCTCTGCAGCCATGGGCTGGGTCAGAGACACTCACCCCCAACACACACACACTGCTACCCGACAGCCCTCCTCCCGCAGCTCTGGGCATCCCAGAGGTCCAGCATGGCATCCTCGACACCTTCCCCTCCACTCCCTGCTCCATCTCAAGGTTCAGGCTCTGAAGTGGGGTGGGGAGCTCCCAGAGAGGGTCTGACTGAAGCTGAGACTTCTGGAAGTAGCTATGATCACTGTTGGCAGCTGCTGGGGAATACTGGGTCCGTTCATTCATTTAATCATTCACAGGACATCCACTGAGCGTCTGCTGCATGCAAGGCCCTGTGGACGCATAAAGTTCTGCACCCCCGTAGCTCAGATTCTAGTCAGAATTATGTCTCTAACACAACTATTTAGACCAGTGCCATTCAACACGACACAGCCACCTGCCATGTGAGCACCTGAAATGGAGCGAGTCTGAAGGAAGATGTGTTAAGTATAAAATGAGATTTTGAAGCTTAGTACCAAAAAGACTCTAAAATGTTTCACTGATTTTTTATATTGATTACATATTGAAATGATAGTATTAGATATGTAATTTTCAATATATTGAGTTCAATAAAATAAACCTTTGTTAAGTTTTTTACTTTTTTTTTTCATGTGGCTACTAGAGAAATTTTTTTGACCACACCCATGGCATGTGGAAGTTTCTGGGCCGGGGACGGAACCCCGGTCACAGCAGCGAGCCAAGTCACCATGGTGACAATGCCAGATCCTTAACCCACTGCACCACAAGATAACACCTCTGCGAATTTTTTTTTCTTTTTCTTTTTTTTTCAAGGCTACGGGTCAAATCAGAGCTGCAGCCCACAGCCTACAGCAATGCAGGATCCAAGCCACATCTGCAACCTATGCCACAGCTTGTAGCAATGCTGAATCTTTAACCCACTGAGTGAGGCCAGGGATTGAACCCACATCCTCATGGACTAGTTGGGTTCTTGACCTGCTGAGCCACAATGGGAACTCCCCTCCAAGAAGTTTTAATTGCATAAATGAATTGTAAAATGGCGTGACCACTTTGGAAAACAGTTTGGTGGTTTCTCAAAATATTAAGCATAAGGTTAATATAGGATCCAGCAATTCCACTGCTAGGAATATACCCAAGAGAAATGAAAATCTAGATCTGCACAAAAACTTGTGCATAAATGCTCATAACAACATTATTCATAATAGCTAAAAATCAAAAACAACCCAAGTGTCCATCAACTGGTAAACGAATAAAACAAAATGTGGTAAACATCCATACAATGAGATACTTTCTGTCCATAAAAGGGAATGAAGATGCTATAACATGGATTAACCTAGAAAATATTATACTAAGAAGCCAGACACAAAAAGGCCATATATCGTTGACTCCATTTACATGAAATGTCCAGAATAGGCAAATCCATAGAAGCAGAAAATAGATTAATGGTTGCCTGTGGTCGCGAGGGGTTATGGGTGGAGAGGCTCTTCTAAAATTAAATACACTAGAGTTGCCTGGTATCTTAGTGGGTTAAGGATCCAGCATTTTCACTGCTATGGCTTGAGTTTAATACCTGGCCTGAGAACTTCTGCATGCCACAAGAGCAGCCAAAAAAAAAAAAGTTGAAATAAAATTTAAAAATAAATAAAAATAGGAGTTCCCGTCGTGGCACAGTGGTTAACGAGTCCGACTAGGAACCATGAGGTTGCGGGTTCGGTCCCTGCCCTTGCTCAGTGGGTTAAAGATCTGGCGTTGCCGTGAGCTATGGTGTAGTTTGCAGACGCAGCTCGGATCCCGCATTGCTGTGGCTCTGGCGTAGGCTGGTGGCTACAGCTCCGATTCGACCCCTAGCCTGGGAACCTCCATATGCCGCGGGAGCGGCCCAAGAAATAGCAACAACAACAACAACAACAACAACAAAAAGACAAAAAATAAATAAATAAATAAATAAATAAAAATAAGAGTTCTCTTGTGATGCAGCAGGTTAAAGATCTGATGCTGTCACTGCTATGGCTTGGGCTGCTGCTTGGCCTGGGAGATTCTATAGGAGTGGCCATAAATAAATTAAAAAATAAGTTTAAAAATTAAATAGTGCTGGAGTAGCACAGTGGGTTAAGTAAGCATTATTACCCGAGTGGCTTGGGTTGCTGCTGTGCCGCAGGTTTGGTCCATGGCCTGAGAACTTCCACATGCTGTGGATACCACCAAAAACAAACAAAAAAACAAAATCCCAGAAAACAAATAAATGGTGCTAATCATGTTTGTACAACTCTAAATACACTGCATTACATTGAATTGTACACTTTAAATTGGAGAATGTTGTGGTGTGGGAATTACATCTTCTCAACTGGTTACAGTAAAGCTGTTACCAAAAGTACATGTGACATATTTCTGTTGGACAGCATTGAATTTGAGCAATAATTAAAAAAATAACTGCTAAGGTTTAGTGTTTACTCTGTGCCAAGTACTGGGCTAAGCACATCAAAGGTATGAACGCATCACACCCTCACAGGACTCTGTGAGGCGGGTATTGTTGCCAGTGCCCTGTTGCAGATGAGGCAATTGATGTCCAGGGAGGTTAAGTGACTTGGTTCAAGGTCAAACAGTTCCTAAGTGGCCAAGGCAGCATTTGAAAATAGGTGGTTTGACTCCACAGGCACCCTGGTGTCCTATTTCTGGAACACAGAGAGTTAGAGCTGGAGGAAAACTCCCCTCTGGCTGGGAGTCTTCAGGATCCAGAGGCGTGGAAAGAAATACAGACAGAGTGGAAACCCTGGTCCCAGATCCCACTTGCGCCCACCTGCAGTGCGCTTGATGACTCACATGATGGCGCTGGGGACTTCCAGGAACTGCCACCAACTTCCTCAGCCTTGGTGAACAACTCCTCCAGGCCAGGCTCCTTGCCCAGGTAGGCCTCGGCCCAGCCCCATCCCACAGCCACGGTGGGCAGGTAGGTGGGCTCGGAGCCCCTGCGGGTCAGCCCCAGCCAGGGGCCTGGTGGGGTGACATGTGGCTGCGAATGGTGGCTGCCCCACTCGAGGTGGCGGGGGTGCGGCAGGTGCTGATAGCTGGAAGGTTAAAGAGGCAGGAAGATTCCCCCCAGGGCCGGAAGCCAGCTCAGTCCAGAACTTGGAGCCCAGGGGGCAGAGGACAGGAAGACGCATGCTGGCTCGGGGAAGCCAGCGGAGGCTCCAGGAAGACGCATGTGCAGTACAGGTGACCCTCCTGGGCCCCCACCCCTCCTCATGCGAGAAGAAGAGGTGCTTACCTGCGCAGAGCTCCGTGGGAGCCGAAGCCCCATTGAAAGTATCTGCACACTTGGGACACCTTCCGGTCTTGAGCCAAGCCGCAGCTTGGGACCCGGTGACAGCCCCCTCGGTCAAAGCTCCTAAGAGATGGTCTGAATCAGACCCAGCCCCATTTCAGTTCCAGGCTGTGCGACATGAGGACACAGGCTCCAGACTTGGTCCTGTGCTCAACTCCTGGCCCCCCTGGGTAGCCCTGGGTGGGGAACTCCGCTTCCCTAAAGCTTGGTTTCCTCACCCACAAAAGTGAGGAAAAGAATGCCTCCTGTTACCTGAGGGCCGTTGTGAGGGTTTTGTAAGAGTTGGTACAATGCACACTGTGGGGGCTCAGTAAGTCACACCTAACACGTTTCTACTATTCCTTTCTCCAACCACGGGGTCTCATGGGTTCTGGAATCAGAAATTCTGGGTTCAGGAGTTCTCTGGAGGCCCAGTAGGTTAAGGACTCATGTCACTGCTGTGATGTGGGTTTGATCCCTGGCACTGCCCAAAAAATAATTCTGGATTCAGATTCTGGCAGCAGGGCCAGCTCTACTGAGAAGCTCCTGCTGGAAGTCTGAGGGCAAGTTCTTGGGGGCAGAGAGCTTTGAACACATCCCTCAAAATCTTGCCTGAAGTGCCAGCCTTGGAGGAGAAAGATTCCGAAATGGTGAAAAGCATTTGATTTAGTGATGTGATTTATCCAAAACCATCTTTTTTTTAAAAAAATACCTCCTGAGAGGGAGTTCCCTTCGTGGCGCAGTGATTAACGAATCCGACTAGGAACCATGAGGTTGCGGGTTCGGTCCCTGCCCTTGCTCAGTGGGTTAATGATCTGGCGTTGCCGTGAGCTGTGGTGTAGTTTGCAGACGCGGCTCGGATCCCGCGTTGCTGTGGCTCTGGCGTAGGCCTGTGGCTACAGCTCCAATTCGACCCCTATCCTGGGAACCTCCATATGCCACGGGAGCGGCCCAAAGAAATAGCAAAAAGAAAAAAAAAAAATCTCCTGAGAGAGGTCCCTGGTTATCAGGTTAAAGATCTGGTATTGTCACTGCTAAAGCTTGGTTGCTGTTGTGATACAGATTCGATCCCTGGCTTGGGAACTTCCACATGCCTTAGGTGTGGCCCCTCTGAAAAAAATCTCTCTCTCTCCTTTTTTTTTTTTCATCTTTTTCAGGGCCGCACCTGTAACATATGGAGGTTCCCAGGCTAGGGGTCTAATTGGAGCTGTAGCTGCCGGCCTACGCCAGAGCCACAGCAACATGGGATTCAAGCCACATCTCACAGCAATGCTGGATCCCTAACCCACTGAGCGAGGCCAGGGATCAAACTTGCAACCTTATGGTTCCTAGTCAGGTTTGTTAACCACTGAGCCACAAAGGGAACTCCAAAAAATCTCTTTTGGAATTAAAAAAGAGTAATGTAAAGTGCTTTATTTTAAAATGAGACGATGTAGAGTACTTTGGAAATTTAACCTTTGCAACCATTGATTTTATGATGAAAACCATTAGATAACTTGAAGTGTGGACGGGGTACATGTTTATTTTGCATTTCTTTTAAGTTTATAGGGGATGCCTGGCCTGGTTTGTTTCTGTGCCCAATTATAACGTGGGGAGTTGAGAGGAAGAAGCCGGGGTGGGGTAGGGATCAGATTGGTGGCAACAGCCAAAGTTAGGGAGGATGGAGGGTAGGGTGAGGGGTGGAGGGGGAAGGTGGAAATGAGAGGAAGGGGTGGGTAAGCTGAGAGGAGGAACCTCTTATCTCCTAGGGGAGAAGCCAGTAACCCTCAGAGGAAGGGCTTGTAGGCCTCCTGTCCCCAGTCCCCAGAGCTCTGCTTTCCCTAAAGACCACCAGTGAGGCCAGCCTCGAGGTCTGCCCGGAGAGCCCACCACACTAGCTTTTTCACAAGCTGAGGGGTCCAGCAACAGAGCCCTCCCAAGCACAGCCAGAGGGGCTCTTAGTCCATCAGAAGAGCCATGACAAGAGGGCTAGAAGCTTCGTGATCAAATTGATTTGAGAAACTCTTCCTTCTATATTTTTGTAGAGTCACGTTGTATGTTGCTAATTGTACCTGAACACATTAAAGGCCCTGATAAGTCCTGCCAAGGAAACTATTTGATTTAACAGGGCATTGCTTCAACTTGTTTTTGTTATTGGCTTTTGTTTTGTTATATGGCTCCACCCATACTGCCTTAACATAGCAATAAAACACATTTTGTTCCAGGAACTGTCAAATTAATCATTTAATCTTCAAAACAAGCCTTAAAAGCCAGGAGTCTTTTTTTTTTTTTTTTTTTGCTGTTGTTTTCAAAATCCGAGGCTCAGAGAGATTAAGTAACTGGCCTGGGACTCAGAACAAGAGCTAGGACCATAACCCAGGTGTCCTCACTCAGCCCAGTACTTCTCTAGTTAACTAAGATTGACTTGGCAGGGGTGAGGGCTGCTGGATTTGGGGAATTTCTTTCTTTTTTTTTTTTTTTTTTGTTTTTTAGGGCCACACCCTAGGGGTCGAATCAGAGCTATAGCTGCTGGCACCTACCACAGCCACAGCCACACCAGATCCCCGACCCTCCCACCGAGCAAGGCCAGGGGTCGAACCAGCGTCCTCGTAGATCTCAGTGAGGTTCATTACTGCCAAGCCACGACGGGAACTCCTGAATTTGGGGAATTTCTTAAGCCAGCATTGGAGGCCAAGGGATGTGGACAGGACAGCCCAAGGTCGTCTAGGCCTGGGGACAGAGCAAAAGCAGCTTGGTGGCTGGGGGACCGGAGCAGTGGACCTCTGAGCAGCGAGTCTGGGGAATCAGGACTGGACTGCTGGGTGAGATCCGGGGTGGGGGTGCAGGGGAGCGGGATGACTGAGGAGGGTGGGGTGGGCATGGCAAGTGGGGGGCTGCCAAATGAGCCCCCTGACCAGGATTTTTAAAACCCGTGGACCCAAGCTGAGTCTTCCTGAGCTTTGGGTGAGACCAGGAACAACCAAAAGCCCCCTTAAAATATGTCTTTTCTTTTCTTTTCTTTTTTTTGACTTCCTCTTGCAGTGGGGCTTCCTTTCTTCCCAGCCTGGGAATATCACTTTGCACTGAGACCCTAAAATCTACAATTATCCCTTCTTTACCCAAACCTCAGTTCTCTCTGGAGAACTGATCTCTTCTAGCCGTTGGCAAAGTGAACCTGTGCTAAGGCATGAGCATCTGCTGGAAGGCCTCGTGAGCCAGCACACCCAGAAGAATGAGTCCCTAAGGCTGTAACATTCACCCTGAAGTGTTTCCACACAAGCACTGAGGAGCACCTGGCACCAGGGTACAAAGGTAATCGGGAGGCCAGATCTCACGGCAGGGAGACATTTGGTGTTTCAGTGGAAGAGAATAAAAGGCAAGGGAACCCTGCCTCAAAGGGTCAGACCCTGAGCTAACCCTGACTCAGGCCATGCAGATCTGGTATGTCTCAGTCTCTGTTTTTTTTTGGTTTGTCTTTTGCTTTTTAGGGCTGCACCTGAGGCATATGGAAGTTCCGAGGCTAAGGGGTGAATCAGAACTACAGCTGCTGGCCTACACCACAGCCACAGCAACGTGGGATCTGAGCCATATCTGGGACCTACATACACCATAGCTCATGGCAATGCTGGATCCTTAACCCCCGAGGCGAGGCCAGGGATTGAACCTGCACCCTCGTGGATACTAGTTGGATGTGTTTCCGCTGCGGAAACAGGAACTCCTTGGTCTCTGCCTTTGGACTATGAGTGGGTGAGAGCTAATCTCTAGACCCTCCCAGTGTTGGGGTGGGGGCTAGGAAGTCCCTTCTCCCACCTGATACACCCCCACATTCTTAGAGACTATGTTTTCAATGGCCCCGTTGAACCCCCCCAAAATTTTCCCCCACTTCCCGTGTTCTCCCAAAACCCAGACCCGTACCTGCATGGCTGCTGGGAGCCGGGGCTGCCCTCCCCACTGTGGCCGCTGCCATCCAGCCCAGCAGGGTCCATCCCAGCTGTGGCCCCTAATGAGCATCAGGCAGGGCTTCCCTGGTGCTCCTTTATCCCTCCCTCTCTGCGCAGGACCAGAGGGAGGAGGGGCTGCGCAGCCAGGTCCACCCTTCCTGTGGCCCCAGGCGGGAAGGATGGAGGCAGGACGGCTGGAAGACTCTCATAGGTGGGAGGCTGGAGCTGCCCAGTCCAGGCTGCAGGACATGGGTGGGGTGGGGCACCAAGGCCTTCAGGGATCCCTGGATGAATCCTGGAGGAAACTGGGGCATGGCTTAAGGACTTGAAGGGCCTTAGCAAGGGCCACCATAAGGGGTGGCCAGGAGGGGGCTTGCCTGAGGCTCTGTCTGATGGGGAACTCCACTGGAGGGTAGCACAATCAGAGCCTCTCTTGGGCGGTACAAATGGCTGGTGGGTTCATAGCCTGCATGGCGGAGACCAGTGGGCTGGGCTCATTGACGACGGGGAGTTAAGGGAAGAGGACCACCAGCTCGAAGAGCCCTTTCAGCTCTGACCATTCCTAAAACCCCCTCAGTTCCTCTCTTACTCCTCCACAGTGCTGGACCGCAATACCCCACTTAAATGAAAGGAGAGGAGTTCTTTTGTGGTGCGGTGGGTTAAGGATCCAGCATTCTTACTGCAGTGGTCCTGGTTGCTGCTGTGGTGCAGGTTTGATTCCTGGCCTAGGAACTTCCACATACTGTGGGTGTGGCCAAAGAAAAAAAAAGTTAAGGGAGAGATTTTTATATTTAATGTATTTAAAATGTATATTATATTATTTTTTTAGCCACCCCTGTGGCATGTGGAAGTTCTCAGGCCAGGAATCAAATCCTCGCCACAGCAGTAACCAGAGCTACAGCAGTGACAATGCTGGATTCTCAACCCACTGAGCCATAGGAAACTCCAAAGAGAGGTTTTTAAATTGAATTTAAACAACTTTCTATCAGGAAATTGAGATGCTAGTTTGGGAAACCAATAGTCTTGGGCATCTCTGTTATTTCTTTAACTTTTGCTGGATCAAAATTATCTAAAAACATTTTTTATAGGTGCTGCTAATCTGCCCTCCGTGAAGGCTATGCCTGATTTTACTCCCACCAACAGTATGGCATGACTGTTTTTGGACACCTTTGCCGACCTAGTATAGTCACACTTGTTGGTGTTTGATTTGTTATGTAGAACAACAGTATCTCATAGTTTTGATTTATATTTCTGTATGAGATTAAACGTCTTTCCATGTGTTTTAGCAGCATTTCTTTTCCTGGTCATATCCTTTGCCCATTTTTCCTTTCATGTTATTGACCTTTACTCATTGATTCATAGGTGCTGTTTATATATTAAGGGGCTTAGCCTTTGTCTTATTGTCACACATATTTATTGTTTTTTTTTGTCTTTTGTCTTTTTAGGGCCACACCCGTGGCATATGGAGGTTCCCAGACTAGGGGTCTAATCGGAGCTGTAGCCACCAGCCCACGCCAGAGCCACAGCAATGCCAGATCCAAGGCGCATCTGTGAACCACACCACAGCTCACAGCAATGCTGGCTCCTTAACCCACTGAGCAAGGCCAGGGATCGAACCCACAACCTCATTGTTCCTAGTCAGATTCATTTCTGTGGTGCAACAACGGGAACACCTGTCATGCACATTTAAACATGGTTGATCAAAATTTTTTTCTCCATGTTCCACCACCACCCCCTACCATGGAAGAAAATTTTTAAATGTGTATATAGTAAGAGCTGTTATCTTTTTATTTTATAGACTAAGTTTTGTGTATACTGCAGGAAACTTAGAAACTTTTGTGTGTTTGATAGACTTTTGAAAGGTCTCTCCATTTCAAGATTATATACAATTATCCCCATGTTTCCTCTAGGTTTTTTTTTTTTTAGGGCTGCACCCACGGCATATGGAAGTTCCTAGGCTAGAGGTCGATTGGAGCTGCAGCTGCTGGCCAACACCACAGCTCATGGCAACAGTGCATCCTTAACCCACTGAGTGAGGCCAGGGATTCAACCCGCGTCCTCACGGATATTAGTTTTGTTACTGCTGAGCCGGGACGGGAACTTCTGGTCTAAATTTCTTATTCATTTGTCCTGGGCTTCTGTGAGGATGGCACCATGGGGAGTAAATCAGGAAACTCAGGTGTCAGCGACGGAGAGGAAGGCCCTGATGTCCTGTTGGGGTAACCCTGACAGCAAGTGACAGGCTTCAGCTCTGCAAGTCCTACGTGCCTCTCAGGGCCCTCTGAGACCTTCCCAGACCACCTTATGCCAAGCCTGGTCTGTGCCACGGTACCACACAGCCCTCCAGAGGGTGGGTATCCTTCCCCCCTCCCACCCTAACGCTCCCCGCAGGGCGAGACAGCATCTGCTTGGTCCTCCACAGCTCCTACTGAGGGGGGAGCAGAGCAGGCAGGGGCGGCGGGGAGATGCACAGCCCCCATGAGCCAGAACCGACCCTCCTGGCCAGCACCCCATGGTCTGACGAGCCTCACCAAGTCTCCCCTCTGAGCACTGGCTGCGGAAGGCGGGGGGCGTCCCATCAGCCCCCTGAGGACAAACACTGTGAAGAACTGAGTTAGCCTAAATCAACTCTTAAATATTTAATTCCCATTTATTTAAAGTTCCATCAGTCTGTGTACACTATTTATATTAAAAACAGGAAGCTGCTCCTAGCAAAAATATACATTTCAGTTTTGGAGGTTGTTCAGACACTGAGAAGAGCTGTAGCCTCAGTACCAGACGGGGGGGTGGGAGGTGGGCAAGGATGGGAAGTGGTGTGTGGCCAGGAGGGGACAATCCTGCCAGCACAGAGTACCCCCAGGGAAGGAAGACCAGACAGGACCCAGGAACCTGGGCGCTAACCCTAGGTCTTCCGCCACCTTCTCAGAGACCCTAGCCAGCCCCTGGGCGCTCCAGGTCAGCTTCCTCCCTGGAAAAGCGCCCTGTCCTCCTGCTCAGACGGGGCCCCAGCTGTGCTTCAGCCCCTGCTGAGGTGAGTGCTGTCACTGGGGAGGGGGCCGGGGTGGGGCCAGGAGTGCGACTGGGCCTGGCAGGGTCCCTGGTCACCAGAAGCGGTGCAGGGAGAGCTCCAGGTGCCTGGCTGTGCCAAACAAGGAAAGGGGAGGGCAGCAGAGCTGCTGGGACAAATGGGTGTCACAAGTGAGCGGGATCAGTTCATCCTGGGTACCTCCCCTGTGAGCAGTGCTGGGCTGGGGCAGCAGGGCTCCCCACCCACCCAGGGAGTCAGGGGCACAGCTCTGTGGTCCACCTGCCTCAGGAGGGAGGCCGAGGTTGTGGAACCTGCAGGTAAAGTGATTTCAGTGCTCGTGCTGCGTGTGCTGGAGGCGCTCCAGGGAGTGTGCGCTTCAGCTGGGCTGGAGCCAGTGTCGCCCGGCTGGAGAAAGAAGGGCGTGGCTGAGGCCAGGCCGGGGTGCTGCGGAGGTGGGAGGTGCGATGCTGACACAGCATGGGCAGGGCTCGGTGGCTGCTGTAGAGGCTGGAGAGAGTGGGGTGCTGAGGGAGGACCCACCCAAGGCCTGGGGTCAGAATCAAGTCTGCTGCCCACTGCCTTCCCTACCAACTGCTCCCTTGAGGCATGCTCCTCTTCAATGGGGGTGTGGGAGCCCCCACCTGGAGGGAATCCCACCTCCATCCAGGCTGGGAGCATCCGCCAGCAGCCAGCACAGGGGGCCATCAGTGGCACTGGCCTGGAAGACTGGTGCAAAGAAAAACAAAAGAGGGGTGGGCGTCTGTGGGGCTGAGGCATGCTGCAGGAGCGGGGTCCGCTCAGCCAGGGGGTGCCAGCCTCAGCCTCGGGTGGGCGGCCTCCCCCAGGGACCCCGTGGCTAGGGCTGCTCGGCACTCAGCCCAGGCCCTGCGTGGCTTCCCCAGTAAGCCAGGCCCGGAGAGCTTAGTGTTTCTTTGGATGGCCTGAGTGTCCTCTGAAGACTGGAGAAGGCGATGGTTGGTGCAGAGGGCAGGCCCTGCCCCCTCCTGCTCCGGGGCCGGGGAGCAGGGGGCAAAGCAGAGGTCTTGTTTTGGTGCTGGTGAAATAACACAAACTGTCTCACAGGAAGAGAAAGAAGGACAGACGGGATGGGGAGAGAGAAAGCGAGGCTGAGAGAGGAAGGAAGAGAAAGAGCAAAGAGATGAGAGAGAGGGGAGCTGAGGAGGGAGAGGAGGCAGGGCTACAAGGAGTGGGAGGCCGTGTGTCTGGCTGAGCCTGTGACCTGCTGCTCGGCTGAGGGCTCGGGCTGGTCAACGGAAATGTCCCGCAGGCAGTGTCTGTCCCCGCGCCGTCCACCTGCCCCGGGAGGCCTGTTGGGAGGCCCAGGGTGCACCCCTCAGTACATGTCCTTGTAGATCTCCTGGAGCAGGGGGTGCAGCGAGGTCTCGGTCTCGGTCTTCTTGATCCGCTGCATCATCTGGGCGTGCTCGGTGACCAGCTGCCGCAGGTCTGCCATCTTCTGCAGCAGCTTGGGGAAGAGGTACTGGGCGTCGGGGTGGTTGGCCTGCAGGTGGAACTCGAGGGCCCGCAGGATGGTGTCCTGGATGGCCTCCACCTGTGACACGTTCATGAGGCCTGGCCGGTCTGTGGGGACACAGGGCGGAGGTGTGGGAGCAGCAGGCACACCCGGGCTCTCAGGAGGACAGGGGAGCTTGGCCGCGTGGGTGACTTGGCCCACCGGGACAGATGCAAGCCCGGTGCTGTCAGCCCCACTGAGTGTCCTAGTCCCTGCCTCCCCCACCCCCCGGCCCAGACCCTGAGTAGGCAGTATAGCAGCGTGTTAAGAGACTCACTGCCTGGACTCAAATCCCTTCTCTACCATGACTAGCCATGAGGATAGAGCATGTCACTCAGCCTCTCTGGACCTGTTTCCTCATCTGAAAAATGGGGATAAGAGAAGCACCTGTCACACAGAGTCGCTGTGAGGATGAGTTACACTCTAGGAAAAGGAGCCAGAACAGAGCCTGGCGTGGAGGAAGCTCTATGCCACTGTCGACATGCTGACGTCCCCATGTTGTCAGAGCTTGGGCTTGGCACCCTGCAGGGAGGGCCCAACCACCAGGAGGGCTGAGTGTGCGGGGCCACCCTATGGCCCCACCCTCTCTTACCTCCGCACAGAATGATGGCTGCGATGAAGAGAGCCAGGTCACTATCATCGAGTTCCAGGGCATTGAACTTGACAGCGAACTCAAACTTGGGCTCAATGATGTCACTGAAGGGCTTTCGGATGCTGCGCAGGAACTCGCGGGTGACAAAACCAGTGCCGTTGGCCACCAGCAGCCCGTCCTTATTGACGATGGAGGCCAGCATGGCGAAGATGGCCTCGTGCACGCCGTACTTGAGAAGGGTCACCTGGTCGTTGAGGAAGAGGTGGTCGAAGCTGGGGATGCTCTTGGCGAACTCGGTCAGCTCGCGCACCGTCTCCACTGTGGTGCACTGGCAGCGGTAGAAAGACGTGCACGCTGATCTCCTTGTAGGGCGGCAGGCCGTTCACCAGCTGCTTCCACACCAGGCCCTTCTCGGCCTGCCACAAGGTCTCGATGTCGTGGATCACAAAGGGCTGAAAACCAGGCCCTGTTAGAGGCCAGGCCTCGGGGACCCCCGCCCGTGTGTCCCCCCTCCCCCCGCCTGTACCACAAAGTGAGGGGAGGGAGGAGGCCGGCAGGCAGCAGCAGCAGCGGGGACAGCCGGGCTGCGCAGGGACACTCACCGCTGTGTGGCTGGCCTTGCCGGTGAGGATGGCGCGGGCCTTCTTTTTGGTCATGTTGAAGTTTTTCAGGTAGGCGCTGTAGAGGTGCTTGGAGAAGGCCTTCAGGTCAGCCACCTGCGGGTTGTGCTGACTCCCCTCGTTTGCTGTCAGCCCAGCCACCAGCTTCCTTTTCTCTGCCTCGGGCATCCGGCCAAAGCGAATGGCTGCACAGGGAAGGGGGACAGTCATGGAGGAGCCCGGGCAGTGGCAGCACCTCTAAGGTACACGAGCAAAGACAGAGATGTGTTTTTTTCTTGGTCCTTTTTAGGGCCACACCTGCGGCACATGGCGGTTCCCAGGCTAGGGGTCGAATTGGAGCTCTAGCCGTTGGTCTATACCACAGCCACAGCCATGCCAGATTCTTAATCCACTGAGCAAGGGCAGGGATTGAACCTGCATCCCCATGGATGCTAGTCAGGTTCATAACCTGCTGAGCCATATAGGAACTCCCCAGAGATGCTTCTTTTTTTTTTTTTTTTTTTTTCTTTTTGAGGCCATACTCATGGCATATGGAGATTCCCAGGCTAGGGGTCTAATCAGAGCTATAGCCACTGGCCTACACCAGAACCACAGCAATGCGGGATTCGAGCTGTGTCTGCGACCTACACTGCAGTTCAGGGCAATGCTGGATCCTTAACTGACTGAGTGAGGCCAAGGACTGAACCCAAATTCTCATGGATGCTAGTAGGGTTCGTTAACCCCTGAGCCATGCTGGGAACTCCCAGAGATGCATATTTTGAGCATGAGGCCCTCAGAAGCTCTAGAACTAGCAAGGGGGATGCTGGGGAACCCTCTAGAACATAGGCTCCAGGAGGCTGGGCTCACAGTGCCGGGCACACGGGACCCTAACTCATGGTGTGACTGAGTCCCTGTGGTTGGGAGGGGGACAGCGAGGCAGGAAGACCGTCTCTGGTGTCAAAGGCCTGTGCCTGAGCTCCAGCGCGGCAGCTTGCTGGCTGTGCGACTTCAGGCAGGCTACCTCACTTTTTTCATGAGAGAGATGGGTTTAATACTTAAATCTTACTAGGCTGTCGGAATTAAACACAACTACTCCCCTGGGGAGCATTCAGAAATCCTAGCAAGGTCTGCAGCTGGCTTCTCTCAGAGAAGTGAGAAGAGTTCAGTCAACCCTGAGGTCTGGGGAGGGGCTAACCCAGTGGCGCTGCAAATCAGGAAAAGCTTGGCAAGGCCAGTGGCCGACCTGCGTGCCCACGGTGTCGGGCACTGCTCCGAGGGCACCCCCTTCTGTCTCTGGGCTCCCGGAACCTGGCCCCGTGATGCCCGTGCCAGCTGCCCATGCGCTGCCCGGCCGGCTCACCGTTGTGAGACATGCCCAGCGCCAGGCATTTCTGGAAGCGGCAGTACTGGCACTTATTGCGGTTCTTCTTCTGGATCTTGCAGATCCGCTCACACTTCTCGTACTCCAGCTTCATGCGGATCGTCCGGCGGAAGAAGCCCTGTGGGACAGCGGATG
This sequence comes from Phacochoerus africanus, assembly GCF_016906955.1. Lineage (NCBI taxonomy): Eukaryota > Metazoa > Chordata > Mammalia > Artiodactyla > Suidae > Phacochoerus > Phacochoerus africanus. Next base: position 32,508,904 of record NC_062552.1, on the reverse strand, counting down.
AGGGAGGGTGAGAAAAGCCACGAAGAAGGGAGAAAGATGGTTCCTGCGCTGCCCGTGGGGCCGTGCTGGGGGCTCGACTGTGCATCGGGATGGAGCAATTCCTCAACTTGGAAGTGATGGGGGGAAGTACTTTGGGAAGGGAGAGGGAGAAGGAAAGTGAACAACTCTAAACCTTCTGAAATAATTAAAATATGATGCCATATTGATTTCAAGTGCGTTTTCATTGGTTTGGTAACATAAAATTATATTGTGGCTAACCTGGTTTATTCATAAATGTGGTTCTGCATCTTTCCTGGAGAGTCATTTAATAAAATAAGACATGAAATTTTGATGGGGGTGCAGTAAGGAGGAAGAACCCACAAGCACCACTGGAAAAAGAAATACGTTTCCTTTTTTATCGAAGCGCCCCCTGGGGCCTTAAGGCACAGGAAACCCTGACCACAGGGCTCAAGCCCAAGACCCTCATCCTGTCCTGCCTGTCTTCTCGTGTCCAGTCCCCAGGGGGCGCCAGCAGCCGAGAGAGCCCACGTGAGAGGCTGGGTCAGCACCACGAATGGCGGGCAGGACCCAGAGCTAAGCCTGGAAGGCGCGCAAGGGCCTGGCTGCCTCCCAAGTAGGAATTCCGCCATGGGTACAGTCAGGGCCTCGCCCCGCAGCAGGGAAAGCCTTTCTGGCAGGTCTATTCAGCATTTGACCACAGCCCCGCCAGGCAGCCACCCCTCCACTGCCCGTACCTTGCACCCCTCGCAAGCGTGGACTCCGTAGTGGAAGCCTGATGCCTTGTCCCCGCACACCCGGCACTCCATGCTGAGGCCACCGCACGAGGCCCCGTCGCAGCCCATCTGCAGCTGGTCCAGCAGCGCGGGTGGAGAGCAGCTCTGGGAGAGATCTGCAGACACAGCAGGGGCAGCGGGTCACAGTCGGCCAGGCCGGGGGGGCCAGGGGAGGTGGCTGGAGCCCCCAGGGCCACACAGACCTCAGGAAGAGCCAGCCTTGCCAAATCACAGCCTTGGCTCAGCCACCTAAGATCTACGTGGCCTTTCCGAGAATCAGCCTCTTTATCTAGAACACGGGCTTAATGACAGGAGGTGAGCAGTGGCCACAGCTTTGCCCCAGCCCTGACGCCTGGCAGGTGTTCCCGAAATGCCTCACTAGATAGTGTATCTGTGTAGTCAGAGCCTCCCCACCTGCACTCGCTGCTCAGCAGGAGGGTGGGGGGTGGCTGTGTTTGGGGAGGGGGAGCAGAGGGAAGAAGCCTGCAGATTCTCTTTGGATCGTCCTCAGGAGGCGGCTGTCCTGGCTGAAGAGGCTCCACTGTGTGGGCTACAGGGGACCATGCATGGTGTGTTTTGTGGAGGCCACAGAAGTGCAGGCCTTGGCAGGGCCCACCCCTCCTTCCCCAGAAACTGGATTCCCAGGAGTGACAGCAGGAAAGCCTCCAGCAGGACCCCTCCAGGCCGCAGGGAGGGGAGCACAGCAGCCGCTCCCCTCCTGGGCAGGGGAGGGCGACAAGAGTCCCTGACCTGTCCCAGAGCCTTAAGCCTCCAAACTTGGGTCATTCCAACGGTGTGACGGTGCCCCCCTTTCTGCTCCTTCCGCCTCCTGGACACGTGCTGTGGGGAGCCAGAAGCCTGGGAGCACAAAGCCTTCGTACTGGCTCAGTGTTGGGTGCCCCCCACCAGAAGGTAAGGGCCACAGGGCGGAACCCTGTCCACCAGGGCGCTGCTGCTGGGTACAGAGCAGCCACCCAGTGACTCCTCAAGCTGCCTGGGTGACGGGACCTCAGCACCAAGTGGTGGAGGGCCCGCCGCTCCTGGAAGCGGTGTCACAGGAGCGACAGAGCTCCCGGTACCAGACGCTGGGAGAGCGACCTAACACATCAAAACCTCTGCAGAGAGCTGAGCAGGTGCTAGGTAGAGGGTAGGGAGGGCTTCCGGCACCTCCTCCCCGATGTGTGCAGTCTGTGCGCATGTTTGCCTTCTGGCACTTCTTGAAAGCAGTGTTGTTTTTGTGGTTTGCACGTCTGCCTCCTCTGCTAGACTCTATGCACATTTCCTCTGGATCTCAATCCTCCATCGAGCCATGTCCATAGTGACCAGTCACCTCCTGGTGGCCCTTCCTTGTCATCCTCAGGGCCCTGAGGCCTGGCATATGTCTGGACACCAGGTTGATGTTGGCCCTGCCCGCCTCTTTCATTCAGTGGACACCTGATGGGCACCTGCTGCATGCAGGGCAGCAGTCAGACCCTGCCCTCAACTGGCCCAAGAAGGAAAGCGGTGGGGGGAAAGCAGAACACAAGGCGGCGAGGGGCAGGGCTGGCCGGGGGCAGGCGGTGCGGGGCGGGATTGCAAGGGAGCCATCACTGGGCGTGAGGCTATCAGGCAAGGTGACTGCTCCCCTCCCTGGCTCAAAGGTCAGGGCTTTAGGTGACTCCCAGGCTGGCTTCCAGGTCCTCAGAAGCAGCAGGAAGAGGGGTGAGAATGTGACACAGGAGCTGTGGTTCTGTAGTTCCCAAGCTGTGTGTCCCACAAAGGCGGCGATCATGCCTCTTCTTCTGGCTGTTTGTTCCCCTTCCTGCAGCATCACAGAAACCCAAGCCTGGGGTGGGGTCCTTTGCTCATGAGGCCTGGAGAGCCCCAAACAAGACCTGGGCTGCACTGGCCCCTGCTCAGGGGTGTCAGGACCACCGGGAAGCCTGGGAGAAGCCAAGGTACCCAAGCCCCATGGACCACCGAGGTGGTCAGAGCTCTGGATTGTAAGGAGAGACCCAGAGGGGTGCCCCAGAGGGGCCCTGGTCAGGGGGCTGCAAAGTGGACTGGGGGAAACAGGCCCAGGGCTATTAGGGGCACCGGGGGAGGGGGGTGATTGGAAAACAGGCACAGGCTGGCAAACCTGACAGCAGTCAGGAAGGTCTGGCAGCTCAGAGTAATGGGACAAGGACACACCCTTTTTTGTTTGTTTTTTTAGGGCCACATCTGTGGCATGTGGAAGTTCCCAGTCTAGGGGTCCAATCGGAGCTACAGCTGCCGGCCTACACCACAGCCACAGCAATGAGGGATGAGAGCCACGTGTGTGACTGCAGCTCATGGTAACATCGGATCCTTAACCCATGGATCAAGGCTAGGGATGAAACCTGCAACCTCATGGTTCCTAGTCGGGTTCGTTAACTGCTAAGCCGCAATGGGAACTCCTGCCTATCTGAGGGGAACAGGAGAAGAACACAAGTAACTGACACTTGAGGCAGGAAGAGGCAGGAAGATGAGGGGCTGGGTGGGCAGTGTGCGTGCAGCCTCCGGGGTGGGGGTGGTGTGGGGATTTGTGTTTACTGTGGTATCCCCATCACTTGGGGGTGAATTTTCCAAAAATAAAGGTTCTGTTTCTTCCTGGTTGACCCCCTGGCTTAAGGGCTTATTCTCCCTCCAATCACAATCATATCCTACCTGAAGTAATGATGACAGAATGTTCTTCTTCTTCTTCTTTTTTTTTCCTTTTGTCTTTTTTTTAGGGCTACACCTGGGGCATATGGAGATTCCCAGGCTAGGGGTCTAATCAGAGCTACAGCCTCCAGCCTACACCACAGCCACAGCAGCAAGGGATCCGAGCCGTGTCTGAAACCCACACCACAGCTCACGGCAATGCCAGATCCTTAACCCACTGAGCGAGGCCAGGGATCGAACCTGCAACCTCATGGTCCTAGTCGGATCCGTCTCCACTGCACCATGATGGGAACTCCCCAGAATGTTCTTCTGAAGGTCGACCTCCCCATGACCTCCCAGAGGGAGACCAGGCTTCCAAGAGGCCCTCTCCCTGCCACACTGGGAATCTCTGCCTCGGTGACCCTCAGGCATGCTGGTGGAAGAGAGCTGGGCTTGCCTTTGAGGGCCGTCAGCCTGCGCAGCTCCTCTCACCCAGCCCAAACCGCCTCTGCTCTCTGGAGATGCCCCGCTCACTTAATGGACGTCATCTGGGCCCGATCCCACCCCTGGACTTAGACCCTGGCCACACGCAGCCTGGCTGACCTCCCGAACACCACCTGAGGGCTTGCACTGACGGTACTGGGAGGGCAGGGGAATGAGCCAGCGTTTATCAGGCCTCTATTCTTCTGGCCACGCCCATGGCATGTGGAAGTTCCGGGTTCAGGAACCCACAACATAGCAGCGATCTGAGCCACAACAATGACAATTCATATCCTTAACCATTAGGCCACCAGGGAACTCCCGTCTTAGTATCTTTATGCTTGTTAATATCATTGCAAATAGCCTTGGAAGCCAGTAACTGCCACCTTTTGTTTTGTTTTGGCCATGCCCACGGCACATGGAAATTTCTGGGCCAGGAATCGAACCCAGACCACAACAGTGACCCAAGGCACTGCAGTGACAATGCCAGATCCCTAACCTGCTGCACCACAAGGGAACTCCATAACTGCCACCATTTCAAGATGAGGAACTGAGGCTGGGGTTTAACACATGGTGGGACCCGGATTTGAGCCTAAATCCGACTTCCCTGCAAAGACTATGTGTTTGAACCAATATCACTTCTTCTTTAGTGCACGGCCGCAGTGTGCCATGCCCTCCACTGCGTGCTTTCCACCGTTAGCCTCACGTGGCCCACAATCCTTCAATCCTTCTCACGCCTGTTTTACAGGTGAGGAAACAGGCTCGGAAGGTTAGTAATGTGCTGACGGTGGCTCTCGTGGCACCTACGGTGCCCAGTCTTTGGTCATACAGCCGTCTACACGTTACCCTGAAGGCATTTTTCAGCTGTGATGAACACTGAAGTCATTACTCTCCACAATGTGAGGAAGCCCCAGCCAATCAGCTGAGGACCTTGAGGGAGGAAGACCAAGGCCTCCGCAAGGAAGCCAAAGCTCTGCTCCAGATGAACTCAGCTACTCCCCCAAGGGCCCCGTCTCTAGCCCGCTGGCCTGCCCGCAGGCTTCTGAGTTGCCAGCCCTCACAGAGACATAAGGTGGTTCCTTAAAATAAATGTCTCTCTACACACACACACACACACCCATCTGTTCTATTTCCCTAGAGAACCCTGACTAACACAGGGGCAGATGAGAATTATAACCCAGAACCACCCAGCCCTTGGGGCTGAGCTCTTAACCGCTTCCCGAGTGTTCATTACCACTGATCAATAGTTTCTGATTACGATAAAGGACGAGACACATGTCACTGCCGAGGATAACATCAGGCCATTAATTTGCATGTTTGGACTCAGCATAAACACGAGCCCTGTCGCCCCGGGAGTGAAGTCTCAGCTGCATCACCTTCGATCACAAGTTCAGCAAACAGACACTATTGACCTTCCTCACGTAAGTCCCTGACGTGTGGTCGAGAGTCCCCACCCATCTGTCTCTATCTCTGGAGGCATGAAGCTGTCATAGATACGAGGGTGGCAGGGGAACAGCCCCATCTATTGACTTTGCTGGCAGGGCCCCACAGGCCAACAGCTTCCGAAGTCAGGGCCAATTCCCTGGGCTGTGGGCCGGGTCACCAAGCAGCCTCCTTATCTCTCTTGTCCTGCTGGCCTGGACTGCGAGCTCCTTGGAGTGGGTGCTCAGCCTTGCCCCGCACTGAGTGGCCAGTCCCTGCCCGGACACCCACCAAGCATGTGCTGAGTGAGAGGTGCCACCAGGGCCAGGAGGAAGACCCTTTAATCTACCTCAGCCCTGTGCTAAGACCCTGACCTCTTTCCTGGGTGGGACTGGGATGTCTGTCTGAAGCAGGGGTGGGCTGTGAGCACTGGCTCTAGCAGGGGACCCCGGCGTGGGAGTTTCCGGGTGGCTGAGCATGTCCAGGGAGGCCTGTCCCTGGCGGGGGGGGGCGGGAGGGGAGGGCGCTTGGCAGGTGCTGAGCTTGCTACAGAGACACATGGAGTCCATACAGAACCTCTGGAGGGTCAGAAGGGCAGCAGACTATGTAGCCATCCTGCTGTTCTGGGGTTTGAGACTGGGCCCCATCCTCCTGCATCACTGAGGGGACTCTAGGGGCTGAAGTCACAGACTCCAGGGAAGGGGCAGGGAACCAGCAGGTGCCAAACACCTATGGTATGTGAAACGTCCTCACCTGGCTGGCCCTAGAGGTGGGCATACCTCGGGTTCTTGCCCTTGGGCGTGATCCCCAACACAAGAAGCTCTGTCTCCAGGGCCCCTGCAACTTTTTTTTTAAGAAAATAACAATGCATCTTCTTTTAAAATTATGTGAAGAGTGCAGGCTTGTTGAGAAAAGCGCATGAGGGCCGTACACAGCGCCTGACTGGTGCTGCCCCCGTGATCCTGTCCCTCTGAGCAGCCCCAGTCCTGCGCAGGTAGGTACTCCCCACGATAGCTACAGATTTTTAAAAAGGGGATCTCTAAGCTGTCAGGAACTTATTTCTCTGTGCGTACATGCACACTTACCTTGTCCTTTTTTTTTGTCTTTCTAGGGCCACATTCAGGGCACATGGAGGTTCCCAGGCTAGGGATCAAATAGGAGCTATAGCTGCCTGCCTACACCAGAGCCACAGCCACTTGGGATCCACGGTGCATGTGACCTACACCACGGCTCACAGCAACGCCGGATCCTTAACCCACTGAGTGAGGCCAGGGATTGAACCCGTGTCCCCATGGATACTAGTCGGACTCGTCTCCACTGTACCACAACAGGAACTCCCCTACCTTGTCCTTTTTAATGACCGCTCTGCCACAGTTCACAGGACCAAATCCCCACAGATGGGCACTTTCCAATTCTCTGCTATCGTGAGCAGTGCTGCCGTAAATGAGTGTGGAAACTGCTGTGCACGCTGAGTGAGTATTTACATTGGATGCCTTCCTAAATGAGGAACTGCACACTCAAGTCGTGGCCGCCCTGGCCAAGCTGCCCTTCCCCCTCGGGGGGTGGAGGGCCATAGCCTCTCCCTCCGGCCAACACGGTCCTCTCCGCCAATCCGATAGGCTGGTGACACCTCATCTAAAGCTTCCCTCCTTGACTGTTGAGCAGATGGAAAAATGTTTCATGTTTTCTGGCCATTTTTATGTGTCCTACCGTGAACTGCCTGCTTCTATTTTTCTGCTGGGTGGCTTGGCTTGCAGGATTTATGGGACCTGTTCTATAGTACGACTTTCACAGGGAGTATGGTAAACAGCCCTCTCTCTGTTTCCATTCTCTCTGCTGTCAATTCATGGATCTGCTGCTAAGCGGAACCTGGTCAACACCGCACCATGCACAGCACTGCGAGGCCTCAGCCATCTCCTGCCCCTGCTAAACCCACCAATAACGCGCCCCAGGAGCCTGGACTATACCTGCCTCACTCTACCCGTGCACCAGGCACCATGGTCTAGTCTGCATGTGAACAGCACAGCACATGGGATCCGGTCCCCAAAGCGGGTGTGCGGGGGGCTGCAGGACAGGACATCACGCTGTAGGTAACTTCTGCGTGTCCAGGCCCAGATGTGGGGACAGTGGGGGCCAGGGCAGGTACTGAGGCCATAACGCCGTTGCCCTCTCTCCCTTTCCCTGTCCCATGGGTCCTTGGTGACACTCCTTCCCATTCTCAGCCGCCAGTGTCTTCCCTCTGCTTCCTAAGCCTCCTCGCCCGCCTCCAGTTCAGGACAGCATGTGCTGTTAGCACTGGGCGATGGCTGCCGGTCAGCCACTCCTCCCTCCCAAGAAAGGTGGGGTCAGCAAGGCCATCCCAGCCACCAGTCAAGTGATAGGGAGGTTGTTACTCTAGAGGGTGGGGGACACTTGCTCTTGGGCCCTGAAATTACACCAAGCCTACCCCACCAGGGGCCCCGAAGAGGAAGAACCTCTGCAAAATCCCAGGACTTGGCTTTGCAGGTTCAAAGCGGCGCGGTTCAAGGATTCGGGCTGTCCGCCTCCTTCCCCCACACAGACGGGGCCTGCTCCTCTGCCCTGGATGATCGCCTGTGGTCAGCATCTCCTTCAGCTGACCAGCAGCACGATCAGGATGCCCCTCCTGGCAGTACAGCCTCTAGTGGCCCTGGTGCCCTCCGAGGAAGGGGGCAGGGATCAGCTGAATGGCACTCGGGTGGAGGGAGCAGGGAGAAGCTGGGGAGGGGAGACAGGCAGCAGGGGAAGCCAGGGGTTGAGACGTGGGTGCCCTTGAAGGTGGATGTAACATGATGACAAAGATGAAGACGACGACAGAACAGGACAAGGTGCCAAAGAAGTACGTGCTGCTGCTGTCAGCAGATAAAGGGGAGCCAACAAGTAAGAGAAGAGAAGCTGGAAACTGTCTACCCCAAAGTGTAATTAACCGATTTGCATTCATGCCTAATCACAGTGCAGCCTGATGATGTGTGAGAGGAGGACCCATCGCCTGAGTTGTGTGTGAGTTGTGTGATCTGATTGACCACAACGATCACAGGGACAGCCGATCTTTCTGGCAGGTCGCTGATGCAGATTTGTCCTGGATCCCTTGTGGCAGCGGCAGTAGAACAATAATGACGACGACGACGTGCATCTCACACAGGTGCACTGCATATCCCCGATCCCCCGGCTGTTTTACAGGAAGGAGGGGGGCACCTTGCTCAAGACCCTGCAGCTGATGAGCGATAGAGTGACCCTGGGCTGTCTGGCCCAGTCCTTCACCACCCTGCCACTCTGACCCATGATGATGCTGCGAGCCGGGCCAGGCTCCCGCCTCCGCCCCCCACCCCTGCCCGTGGTGCCCCTCGCACCTGTACAGCTGCTGGAGGGAAGTGAGTGTTCTGGTCCCCCATTGAGCTCTGGGCCTCCTTTGGCCTCTGCCACTTCCTTTTTCTTCTCCTCTTCCCGGACCTCAGGGGCTTCCTCCGGCGGCTGCTCCATGGCTGACTTCCCCTCGGCGCCACGCCTGCAGGCCCGGTCATAGCTCTGGCATCATCTGGGTCTGAGTGCAGATGGACCTCTACAGGGCAGTTCCTGTCAACCTGGACAAGGGGGAGACAGGCGGTGAAGAGAATGAGAGGGTGATGGGAGGGGACACGGTCCAGGGCTACCATCTGGGGGACAGTGTGGCAGGAGGCCTTTTCTGTGCCTGCAGTGCTGTCCCACGGTCTCCATGCCTTGCATCCGTCCCCGCCCCTCCGCCCTTTGCCCACTTGGCACTTGGTTTGGGGGGTATGGAGCCGTCTCTGTTCGCCAGGCGGGGGGACAGAGCTCGGTGCCACCTTGCCCTGCGTCCTGTTCTCTGAGCCTCCAAGAGCCACAGGAGGAGCCACAGGAGAATGATTTGAGGGGCTTTGCCCAGCTCTCTGGGACCTTCCCGCTGGAGACACTGATATGCGTCACACCTCCCAAGGCCTGTGCTGTAACTACCAGCACTCAGGCCAAGAGCCACTGCTCTCCTAAGCCCCTGGCCACAGAGAGAGAGGGTCCCCCCTTCCTGTGTCTGTGTGTGGAGGAAGGGCATAAGTGCTGCTAGGCCAGGCTCACAGCAGCCAGCAGATCTGCAGCTGGACCCTCAACGGCAGAGCATCAGGCAAGGGGGTGGCACTCTGTCCTGGAATCTTCCCTGGGGTCAGTGGGTGGTGAACCCAAGTCTACATCATCCAGGAGGAGGCAGTTCCAACCTGGAGCCATAGCTGCCGACCTACGCCTCAGTCACAGCAACAGCAACTCGGGATCTGTGACCTATGTCTCAGCTTGCGGCAGCATGTTGGATCCTGAACTCACTGAGCAGGGCCAGGGATCAAACCTGCATCCTCATGGATACTAGTTGAGTTCTTAACCCACTGAACCACAACAAGAACTCCAGGAGTTTTAAAAAACATAGAAAAAATAAAAAATATAGATGTCTGGCTCATCCCCAGAGTCTCATTTGATTGACTGGGGAGCATCTTGGCCGTCAGGATATTTATTTATTTATTTTTATGGCCACACCCACAGCATATGGAAGTTCCCAGGTCAGGGATTGAATCTGAGCCACAGCTGCAGCAATGCTGGATGCCCTGGGCTGGGGATTGAACCTGCACCTCTGCAATGATGGAAGACGCTGCAGTGGGATTCTTAACCTACTGTGCCACAGCAGGAACTCCGGGATTTTAATTTTTAATTAATTAATTAATTAATTAATTTGTCTTTTTGCCATTTCTAGGGCCGCTCCTGTGGCATATGGAAGTTCCAAGGAGAGGGGTCTAATCAGAGCTGTAGCCACCGGCCTATGCCAGAGCCACAGCAACGCCAAATCCGAGCCAAGTCTGCAATCTACACCACAGCTCACGGCAACGCCGGATCCTTAACCCACTGAGCGAGGCCAGGGATCGAACCCACAACCTCATGGTTCCTAGTTGGATTCATTAACCACTGAGCCACAAAGGGAACTCCGGGGATTTTTATTTTTAATGCCCCTGGTGACTATAATACATAGCCAAGCCTGAGAACCAGTGTGCCAAGCAAAGCAACTTCCAGCTGACAGTACATCTTTTAAAAAATTCATTCCCATTTAGTCGTTTCGTTCCTTTCCATCAGACCTTCCTCTTCCCTTGTTTGGACTGACACAATGACAATTCCTAAAGGCAGTTTGGAAAGTGCCTAGAGTCTAAGTTGTGGGGGACATCTGTGTGACAGAAGAGGAAGAACAACACTGTCTTTTATATATTAGGTACCTCACAAAATATTTCCTCACCCTTTCCTGCAGGCCCTCTAGTCCTGAGTGACTCTGGGAGACGCGACAGAGGGAGGGGTAGGAGCTGACTGGTCTCCCGCATGGCAGGCTCTGCCAGTCCTCTCGAGCCCCCTGGGCAGGAGAGGAGAGGGACACAAAGCTCAGGCCCGCCAGGCCCACCGGGCGTCCCAGAGAACACGCAAGAGGCTGCGGGGGCGGGAGACCATAGGGTTCTGACATGACGGGGTCTGTGTGCGCTGGGCCACCTGATACACCTGACACTCCTGTGCCGCAGCTCCCCTTCCACATGCCTGCTGGTGGAATGTTCTTTCACCACGACCAAAGGAACTGTTCTCAGATGCTGGGCTGCCTCTTGAAATCAGATGTGATTCTGGGCATTGGCTAGAGTTTGGGATTTGGACTGCTCTGATTCTGGCACGCACACGCGTGTGGTGTGTATGCCCACACACACAGGCCTGCCATGCACGCGGCCGTGTTCCGATACCCCCTCTCTTGCCGCTTCCAGGCGCTGGAGTCGGGGGCAGGGCACGACGCCAACCATTTCCCATCGGGCAGTGGACTGCATGGCGGGAGGTGGTCAGGAGCTCAACCCAGGGACCCTGAGCTCTAGAGACACCTGGTCTGGGGCCTGAAGCCTTCCCATGAAGGTGCTTTGTGAGCTTTAAAGCACTGGAGGGATCAGTAGATGAAAACCCTTGCATTTGGAGCAGATGGGCAATGGGATCCTGCTGTATAGCACAGGAAACTATATCTAATCACTTGTGATGGAACAGGATGGAGGACAATATGAGAAAAAGAACGTACACGTATGTACAAGTGAGTTGCTTTGCTGTACAACAGAAACTGACAGAACACTGTAAATCAACCATAAAAAAAAAAAAAAAGGAGTTCCCGTCGTGGCGCAGTGGTTAACGAATCCGACTGGGAACCATGAGGTTGCGGGTTCGATCCCTGCCCTTGCTCAGTGGGTTAACGATCCGACGTTGCCGTGAGCTGTGGTGTGGGTCGCAGACGTGGCTCAGATCCCGCGTCGCTGTGGCTCTGGCGTAGGCTGGCAGCTACGGCTCCGATTGGACCCCTAGCCTGGGAAACTCCATATGCCGTGGGAGCGGCCCAAGAAATGGCAAAAAGACAAAAAAAAAAAAAAAGAGTGCTGGAGGATGTCCAAGCCTCAAAAGAAAAGGATACGTGTAGTGGGCTTCCCCGAGCGCAGCAGCAGACTGTACGCTCTGAGTGGGGCCATCAGCCGAGGTGTGTTCCGTTAGGCCTCTCCCTGCACCAGGGTCCAAGCTGTGTTACAGCTCCAAGCCTTGGGCTCACCGCCTCCATCACAATGGTGCCAGCTTCCAAGCCTCCAAGGGCTTACTGTTCACCAAGCTGCATGTATACTGACACATTTCATCCTCACAACAGCCCTAAAGTCAGGTACTACTATTATCTCCATTTAACTGATGGGGAAACTGTGGCGCAGAGAGGGAAAATAACTGACTCAAGGTCACACAGTAACTGGCTCAAGGTCACATAGTAACACAGGGGTAGGATTTGAGTCCAGGTTGGCTCAAGTCTCAATTGCTGTGCTGTGTGCCTTGAGTTCAGTGCTGGGTAAGACTGAATCAGAAGCTGGTGTGTCCCTTCCCTGCTAGATCAGGAAGCTGCTCTTAGCCTCCGTCTGGAGCCATCACCCCTGAATCCTTTGTCCAGCTGCCAAGAACTGCTTCTGTCGGCAACACCCCGGTTAAAGCCCTTCTGGATACAACCTGCCAGATGCCAAAGGCAGCTACAGGCCCTGGTCCCTGGCTCCCTCTACCAGCCTCATCCCACTCGCTCCTATAACAGCATCAATGCCTCGAGCTGGCCTCAGCCTGGAATGCCTGCCACTAGCTAAGGCCTACTGTCCTTGGAGACCTGCCTATACCTCCTCCCTCAGGAAGCCCTCCTTGGCGAGCCCCCGTCTGCTCCTTCCTACTACAGCCCTGATCCAGGCCCTCCAGAGCTGTGATTACCGCGCCAAACTGCAACGTCTGTCAGCTGCTCTGTTCTCACCAATGTCCCAGCAATGTCCTCTATCCATCTTGCTGAGGCCGGTCCCTGGCATCTGGCACAGTGCCTGGCATTTAATGGGTGCTCAATATATGCTTGCAGACTGAATAAATGAACTAAAAGCATTCACCTCAGTCACAGTATCCAGTTGTAACATCTGCCACTGTGTCGGTTATTGCTGCCCTTGAAACAAGTGCCCCAGCGAGGTTTATGCCACAGGCTTCTGTGTCAGGCCTGGGTTCAAACCCTGGCTTTGCACCCCCCCTCTCTGTGACCCAAGGGAGACGTAAGCCCTAAAGCCGGGATGCTACCACCCAACCTGAGTGGCTGGCATGAGGATGAATCCACCACGCGGAGAATACTCAATAGCGCTGGCTTGTCTCCAGGGATGACACGGCAAGTGACAGGCCAGGTCTGAATGTGTGCTGGCCTACTGGAATTCCAGGCACCCAATAAACCCAGAATTTCCCAATTCCCTGCCTCACAATCAACTGTGAGAGGAGATCTGACGGCGCCCCACCCTGGGCACGTGCTCCTTTGGGAGAGAGGGGCCTGAACCCTTCTCCACTCCCACCCTCCCACCCCTACCCTTTGGCTACCCAGCTGCTGCATCTCCCCCCTCCCCCATGCGTCAGGCTGTCCCGCTCTCTGCCCCTCAGCCCTGATCCCAGCAAAGACTGCTCCCTCCTCCTTACTCTGACCCCCGGGCGTCCTCGGCAGCCCTAAGGGCGGCTTCTTCTTGTATTTTTGCTTCGCTCCATTCCACCAGGCTGAGGGGCTGACTCTGGGTGGAATTGGAAGAACTCCAGAACTGGCGGGGGGGCTCACTTTCTCTGGTGCCTGCACTCTCTGAACAGAACCAGCTCCCAGGCCACTCCTCAGGCTTGGCCTCAGGTGACCTGCTGAGGCGAAACCCATTCCAAGGCTGCACAGGCCTCTCGTGTGCCCTGAGGGGAGTGAGTGGAGTGACTGGGACTGGCGAATGAGGAGCAGAGCACCATGGAGCTGCTGGTCTGGAAGGCCAGGGCACTGGTCAGAGCCGGGTTAATGACTGATGGGGAGGCTGGGTTACAGCGCTGTCTCTGATAGAGGCGATGCCCACATCTGCAGCCTTCGCAGACAGCAGGACGTCAAAACGGTGCACAGCACACAGACACCAGCCCGAGAGACAGGGCCCAAATCGTCAGTGGTGCGCTCTTCTGAGGGGCGGAGTTGGAGCTGATTCTTACTTCCTTTTTTTTTTCTTTTTAGGGCCGCACCTGAGCATATGCAAGTTCCCAGGCTAGGGGTCAAATTGGAGCTACAGCTGTGGGCCTACACCACAGCCACAGCAATGCCGGATCCTTAACCCACTGAGCGAGGCCAGGGATCAAACCTGTATCCATGAGGATGCGGGTTCGATCCCTGGCCTCGCTCAGTGGGTTAAGGATCCAGCGTTGGCGTGAGCTGTGGTGTAGGTCGCAGGCATGGCTTGGATCTGGCATTGCTGTGGCTGTGGTGTAGGCCGGCAGCAACAGCTCCAATTCAACCCCTAGCCTGGGAACCTCCATATGCCAAGGGTTCGGCCCTAAAAGGACAAAAGACACAAACAAAAAACAAAACAGAACTCTATGATGAGTATGGGACACTTTCATGATGGGGTAAGAGAGGGAGATATGTTAGAAAGTGGGTTTTTGTGTGTGATTTTTGTTTTTGTTGTTTGGGCCACACCCTCGGCATATGGAGGTTCCCAGGCTAGGGGTCAAATCAAGATGTAGCCACTGGCCTATGCCAGAGCTACAGCAACGAGGGATCCAAGCCGAGTCTGTGACCTACACCACAGCTCATGGCAACGCTGGATCCTTAACCCACTGAGCGAGGCCAGGGACTGAACTGGCAACCTCATGGTTCCTAGTCAGATTTGTTTCCGCTGCAACACAACAGCAACTCCTGTTAGAAAATGTTTTGAACAAAAAAACCTGAATGATATGTTGAAAGATACACTGCGGTAAGAAGGGCCCACCCAGAAGAAACCCAGACCCTGCCCACTGGGCGCCGGGAGAGGTTTCTGAGCTAAGGGCGGCTGTGCCGGGGGCAGAGGGCCCCAGTGGGGGACCTTTCCAGAACCTTCTCACCCCAGGACCTCAGGTGCCTGCCTGCTGATGCTGCTGGCTGCCTTTACCCGCTTGGTTAACCACCACTTGCTGAGTACCCACATGTATGTGCCCAACACAACCCTGCCATGAGTGATGCCCAGGCCCTGAGGGACAAACACCGCGCACGGTGGCCCCATGTGGGTGGTCGGGAGGGGTTCCGGAGGCTGGCCTTTGACAGAGAGGCAGACTGGGGAGGTGACAGTGTGATGGGGAACAGAGATGTGAAAAGGCCCCAGGGAGGCGGCAGGACGCACAGACCTTCTGAGGGGTGGCAGGAAGGCCGAGTGGCTGGAGAGCTCCTGGGGCCCTGAAGGGCAAGTTGAGGATGGGGGTGGGTATCTGAGGGCAGCAGAGCCGAGGGGGGTCAACAAGAGCATGGGCAGGGTCAGAGCAGCATTTAGAGCCCCTCTGACCGCTGTGGAGGACGAACTGGAAGTGACATCAGCTGAGCCCAGGTCACTTGGGACAGGAAGATCCAGGCTGGGCTGAGGGATGAGGCCCCTCCACAGAGGCGAGGGCTCCCCTGCCGCCCCCGTGCCCTCATTGAGCGAGACGTCAGGCTGGGATCAGGCCTCTCCAAGGCTCCTTTCTGCTCTGACCTGCCTTGGCTCCACCTCCCAGTGCTGTTCTGGTCTGGTGATCCCCGGCTGTGACACACACACGTCTGGGGAGCAGATGCAGCACTTGGCACTGCTTGGCGGGAGGCCAACTCACGTAACAGCCATCACGTTCCTGGGCCTGACAATTGCATCCAGGCCCCCGAACTTCTGACCCCCGGCTCTCCACACCAGCACACCAGCCTGCACGTCAGTGGCGCTGCTTCGGTGTCTGGGGTCACAGGCCGTGGACTGGACCCCACTGCCCACACACTTTCCTTTTTAAACAACCAAGACGTGGACATCGGCCAGCCCTTTAAAGTTCCCGAAGTGCCTTCATATAAATGCACTCCTGTCAGCGCGGGGCTGGGGATCCTTAGGGCGTTCACATTCCAGTCCAGAGGAAGGTGAGACTTGTACCTGCGACCACCACACAAAGAGAGGAAGGGAGGAGCGGGCCAAGTCCTCAAGAGGAGGAAGTGGCCTCTTGCTGGAGGCCTTAGGGAAGGGTCCAGGCCGAGGAGAGCTGGGTCATCCAGAAATGATCTTAAAAGTAAACTATGCACATCAGAGAAAACACTTAAGGGTCCAGAGAAGAAAATAAAATCCAGGAGTGGGCAGATGAGTTTTGTTTACCCAGACTGAGGGGTAGGTGTTCTAGGGAGGGGAAAAGCAGGACCCCAGGCCCAGGAGAGTGGAGCAGGGTGGCAGGGACCAGAAAAGGCCGGGAGCCTTCACCCACCCCACAGTCCTGCTTCTCGCTTCCCTTCCTGAAGCCCTGCAATGCGAAATAGTCTCCCTTTGCTGGGGAGCGGACCCTCTGCCCACCCGACTAACTGCAACTCCTGGTCCTGTCTGACCTCCGGTCTCCAAGTGTCAGCCGGCACCTTCCTCCTCCCCAAAGCCATCTCCTCCAGGTACTCTTATACTGCTCTGTCACTGGACGGCTTTCCCGGCCCTCCTCCTCCTCCTCCTCCTCCGTTTATCACACCCCCCCGCTCTGTGTAGGTCCAGAAACCCCTAGGAAGGGCTAAGTGCTGGAAGGGTGACACTTGACACTTTTGATCTCAGGAGCACATCTGCCTTCTCACTATTCTCCTAAGTCAATGAGGGTCAAAGGATCACAGCCTCTAGTAACCTCTGCGTGAGGCAATTCAACAAACCAGAGCAGTTGCCCAGGCCCTTCGGAAATCCAGAGCCTGGCCCAAAGTGGGATACAGGAGAGAGAGCGCTGGGGCTCTGTCTTTATTATGTGTGTTCCTCTGGGCAACCTGCTCACCTCTGCGTGGCTCAGTGTCCCCATCTGTAAGATGGAACTAATATCTGCATGCTTGCCCTAACAGAAGCAGCCAGGCTCAGATGAGACTTTTTTTTTTGGCTGTGCCTGTGGCATGTGAAAGCTCCTGGGGCAGGGATCAAACCCACACCACAGGAGTGCCCCCAATCCACTGCAGGATCCTTAACCTGCTGTGCCTTAACCTGCTGAGTTCTCCAGATGAGACATGATATATGAAAAACATTTTTATTATAAAACTTACATGCTAAAATGTTAATGATGACTATCCCTTAGGGGTAATTTTTATTTCTTCTCTTAGTGCTCATATAATTTTTCTAAGTTTTCTATAATGAATATGTGTTGTGTTTAATACCCAAAATAAAACAAAACAGGTTTAAAAAGTATGACACAAACATGAGACACTATTTCAGAGAGTAGCAAGGTAAAGCAGGAAACGCTGAAGAAGCCCATCTCACGGTGCAGCATTCCGGCCAGTGCCTATCATGGAATTCCCTGCCAATCCTGCAGGCGGCACATGTGGTGCCGCAGCAGCACGGGAGGGACACACGGCTTGGAGGAAACAGCGAGTGGTCCAACTGCACTTCTGCCTCACACCCGTTTTATCTGATTGCAGCCCAGAGCTGACACACACCTGCCCAACAGCCCAGATAACTGTGAGAGGAAAACAGTCAGGGATGGGAAGGAGGGGAGGAGGGGGGCGAGGAGGGGAGGAGGGGAGGGGGCAAGAGGGAAGGGGAAGGGTGAAAGGAGGGGGAGGAAGGAGGAGGAGGGGGATGATGGGGGGAGGAAAAGCTTTTACTAGGTCGTAGTTGTAATTGTTTTGAAAATAAGCATGAATGTCTCTGGTGACGAAGCTGAGAAGAGCCAGGAGACCCCCTTCAAAAACATCTTGTCTGCCCAACACAAGCCCTGGGTCTCACTTGAGTGAAACCAGCTCAGGAACTAGGGGCCAGGACTGAGAGCAGGGAGCTGCAGCTGCTGGCCACAGCCACAGCAACATGGGATCCGAGCGGTGTCTGCGACCTACACCACAGCTCACAGCAATGTCGGATCCTTAACCCACTGAGCGAGGCCAGGGACCGAACCTGTGTCTTCATGGATACTAGTTAGGTTCGTTACCGCTGAGCCATGACGGGAACTCCCTCCCTTTTCAAGTGTGCACTTGTTTGGCTGCTTTCTAAGGTCTCAGATAAGGGCCTCGCTAACAAATATTTGGAAAATATTAAGTCTGCCAAAGAGGAAAGGAAGAACCAGAGGTGAGGGAGTGACAGGACAAAAAAACAAGAGTATTCAAACTTCAGGGGGCCGAGAAGGGACTTTTTAAACATCAAAGCACCTTGAAAATCAGATGGGCCCATGCCCTCACCTTCCAATTCTCATATTGTTCTGACAGCAGCTTCTGGCGTTTACACCTGCATGACAGCCTGCAAGGGCTCTCAGTGAGAAATCGGGTCAAAATCCTGGAACCCCTCCCTAAGGACTCAGGAGCCAGAAGGAGGGGTGTGTGGGCGAGACAGAGAAACACTGGGATTGGGTGACTTAGTAATGACACTTGGGGAATTTGTTCAGAGAGCGAAGGCTCCACTTGTCACATCATGTCAGGCTCGCAGGGAGGAGCACAGCCTCCTCCAGCAGGACAGAGGGGCCCCTCAAAAGCATCAGGTAAAGCACTGCTGCAGTTCCCCAGAGCTACTAGCACAGGACGTGGGGGTCCTCCCTCCAGGGCCCCCTCTGCCCTGGGGGGAGGCCTGGAACCCAGGGCAGAACTTCCCTGAATTCCCCTCAGGACCCACCTGGCTCTTTGCCAGGCCGCTTTGGCCCTGGTCCTGAATCCAGGCTCTTCCCTGGAGGCCCGTGGGGATGAACAATGCAGGGAGAAGCAGCTGGAACTCGGGAAGCCGGCTCTCCTGGACTCTCAGCTCTGCGGCAACAGGAAAACATGGCCTTGACAAACCGTATCCGGATTGAGCCGGAGCCACTGTTTTCCTCAAAACAACTGCTCTGGGGAGGACACCTTGCAAGTAGGAGGACAGACGCTACTCACCGGGGCTCAGGTGCCATTTGTGTGGGGCACAGCCGCCAACTAGGAAGATGACAGTCTGGGGTCGAGTGGTCCTGGGGATCCTGGAGCCGCCACCAGGCCCTCCTCTCTGACTGCCTCCTCCAGAACCTCCACCCAAATCCTGGGGCGACCAGAATAAGTGGGCGGTGTCTCCCCACCCACTGCGACCTGCCAAGGCTCTGCACACCTTTCCCCCACAGTACTTCCTGTTCCCCTCCCCCAGGAGCCCAGGCAGGCTGGGGCAACGTCTTCCTCCGTCCATCTGGACCACCCTTGGGATTCCCAGGCCCACTGGGTGATCCTGGGCACTGACCCTAACATGGGCCAAGGCCAAGGCCACAAAGCTTGCATTTCTCTGTCTGGGCAGGGTGGAAGGGGCTGGATGGGCACCAGCAGCTCCCCTCTGTGACACCCACAGGAAAGCCTTTATTCCAAGAGTGGCCAAGGAGCACCCAGCAGCCAGCCCACTGGCTTGCCTGAAGTGCCTGCCTCCCTAGGGAACAATCTGCTACCCCAGATCCTATAAGCACTGGCGTTCTCTTGCTTCCGAGCACTAGCGCCTGGTGCCACCCTAACAGTGACCAGTCACCTCAGAGGAGGCCGGCTGGCGTGAGGGCAAGGGCAGGGCTTTGGCCCCACCAGAACTGGGTTTGAATCTTAGCTCTGCCACTCACTAGCAGCGTGGCCTTGGGCAAATTGCTTCATCTCCCTGAGCGACTATTTCCTTATTTGTATAATCACTCAGCCCAGAGAGATAACCCGTCTGCAGTCAGGGGGAGGGATGGCTGCAGAGCTAGGTCCCGAATCCTGGCTCCCTGGCTCCCAGGGCTTTTTTGACTACACCAAGATGTTTCTCAAGAGCAGGTACAACTGAAAGAGGGAGAATCTCTTTTCCGAAATGGCTGCCAGTTACTTCAAAAGTCAGTGAAAAGTTCCAGCCAAAGTTCTCTGCCTTAAAACACAAGTAGGAGTTCCCATAGTGGTACAGAGGAAACAGATCCGACTAGGAACCATGAGGTTGTGGGTTCGATCCCTGGCCTTGTTCAGTGGGTTAAGGATCTGGCATTGCTGTGGCTGTGGTGTAGGCCAGAGGCTACAGCTCTGATTAGACCCCTAGCCTGGGAACCTCCACATGCCATGGGTGCCCTAAAAAGACAAAATTGTTAGAGCTCATCAATGAATTTGGCAAAGTCACAGGATACAAAATTAATACACAGAAATCGATGGCATTTCTATATACTAACAATGAAAGATCAGAAAGAGAAATTAGGGAAGCAATCCTGTTTACCATCACATCCAAAAGAATAAAATACCTAGGTAGAATAAACCTACCTAAAGAGACAAAAGACCTGTACTCTGAAAACTCTAAGACACTGATGAAAGAAATCAAAGATGACACAAATAGGTGGAAAGACATACCATGCTCTTGGACTGGAAGAGTCAATATTATCAAAATGACTATACCACCCAAGGCAATCTACAGATTCAATGCAATCCCTATCAAATTACCAAGGACTTTTTTCACAGAACTTGAACAAAATATTTTAAAGTTGGTTTGGAAGCACAAAAGACCCAGAATAGCCAAAGACATCCTGAAAAAGAAACATGGAGCTGGAGGAATCAGGCTCCCTGACATCTGACTATACTACAAAGCAACAGTCATCAAAACTGTATGGTACTGGCACAAAGACAGAACTATAGATCAGTGGAACAGGATAGAAAGCCCAGAATTAAACCCACACACCTACAGCCAACTAATCTATGACAAAGGAGGCAAGAATATACAATGGAGAAAAGACAGCTTGTTCAATAAGTGGTGCTGGGAAAACTGGACAGCCACATGGAAAAGAATGAAATTAGAACACTCCCTAACACCATACACAAAAATAAACTCCAAATGGATTAAAGACCTAGATATAAGACCAGACACTATCAAACTCTTAGAGGAAAACATAGGCCAAACACTCTCTGACATAAACCACAGCAACATCTTCTCAGATCCACCTCTTACAGTCATGACAGTAAAAACAAAAAGAAACAAATGGGAGTTAATTAAACTTAAAAGTTTCTGCACAGCAAAGGAAACCCTAAACAAAATGAAAAGACAACCCACAGAATGGGAGAAAATCTTTGCAAATGAATCGACTGACAAGGGATTAATCTCCAAAATTTATAAACACCTCCTACTGCTCAATACCAAAAAAACAAACAACCCCATCCAAAAATGGGTAGAAGATCTAAACAGACAATTCTCCAAAGAAGACATACAGATGGACGAGAAACACATGAAAAGATGTTCAGTGTCACTCATTATTACAGAAGTGCCAGTCAAAACCACGATGAGTTACCACCTTACACCAGCCAGAATGGCCGTCATCAAAAAGTCTACAAATAATAAGTGCTAGAGAAGGTGTGGAGAAAAAGGAACCCTATCACACTGCTGGTGGGATTGTAAGTTGGTGCAACCACTGTGGAAAACAGTATGGAGATTCCTCAGAAAACTAAAAATAGAACTACCATTTGACCCAGTAATCCCACTCCTGGGCAGCTATCCAGAGAAAACCATGACTCAAAAGGATACGTGTACTCCAGTGTTCATTGCAGCACTCCATACAATAGCCAAGGCATGGAAACAACCTAAATGTCCATTGACAGAGGAATGGATCAAGGAGATGTGGTACATACACAAAATGGAATATTACTCAGCCATTAAAAGGAATGAAATACTGGCATTTTTAGCAACATGGATGGACCTAGAAATTGTCATGCTAAGTGAAGTCAGTCAATGAGACACCAACATCAAATGCTATCAATGACATGTGGAATCTGAAAAAAGAACACAATGAACTTCTTTGCAGAACAGATACTCACAGACTTTGGAAAACTTATGGTTTCCAAAGGAGCCAGTTTGGGGGTGGGGGGATGTGCTGGGGGTGTGGGATGGAAATCCTATAATATTGGATTGTGATGATCATTGTACAACTATAAGTGTAATAAATTCATTGAGTAATTTAAAAAAAGAGAAAATTTCAGTTAGGAAAAAAAATTTCATTTTAAGAATAATTTTAAGTATTCAATATTTGTGGTACTAGCCTTAAATAACAAAATAATTTTTATTTGGTGTTAATTTTGTGTTAATCTTTTCTTCCTTTGACATTTTCTATTATCAAATATATCAGAGATCATTTTTACGTTAATAAAAATACATAATCTTGTCACGATATATTGTTCCTACTAATAATAAACCATGCATTTCCTAGTATATATTTTTATTTTCTTTTACACTAAAATCTCTGAAATGTTTATCTCAGAAAAATAATTCAGTTGATTATGGTCCATCACTCTTATTTAAGAACTCATAAATAAAGTCTTATGCAAGATAGTAATTTAGGATTTGGTGACTGCCCAAGAAATTCTATTCCTTGTTCCTGAATCCTGAAAGGTAGCAACTTCTAGGAACTGAGAAGCAGTAGTCTTGACCCCTTCCCAGGCAGCCTCTGCTATGACGCCCGTGGAGCCCTCCCACCCGCCTCCAGCCAGGGCCCCAGTCAAGTGAAAAATTGTTTATGGGACAGATTTAGAGACTAAGGACAATAGTCCTCCAGGGGAGATGCCCCAAGGAGCGAGACTGAGGCTGCCCTTGAAGAGGGCGAGGGTACCAACAGCTGCGTGATGGAGGCCATGCAAGGCGGGGACACTTTGGAGGAAGAGATCTTTCCAACCAGGAGGAGCAGGATGGACTATGAAGCAGGTGTTATGGCCCTGGTTCAGCTGAACCAGAAGGCTGGGAAGGGCACTTGAGGGAGGGCCAGGGTGAGCCAGGCAGGGTGGCTGAATGCAGAGCACATCTGGGCTTGGCAAGCTGTCCCTTTCATGGGGGCGTCCAGTCCCCTGAGGGACAGAAAGTGCCTGGACACGGTCAGCCCTGACTCCCTAGTTACTGAGGTCAGCCTTACGTCAGGGGCATGGGGAGGGCAGAATCAGAGCTGAGAGAGACAGAGGCTCACTGGGGGGCTTCTAAAACAACACAGTGAGAGGTCCCCACTGAGATCTCTCTCTTATCCCCTCCAAACTCTACACTTGTGCACCCCAACCTTTCTAGCACACCATGCTCGCCCTGCCTCTGGGCTTGGGCACAGGCTGTTCCTTCCTCCTGGGTCATCTCACCCCCTTAACACCTCCTTGTTCTTCAAGCCTCAGCTTCTGTCACTTCCTCAGCTAAGCCTCCTGCATGGTGCTCCTAGTCTCTGGATTTCTCCAAGCAGAGCCTTTTTCATACTTTTCCTGCTACTGTGTTTTGCTTATTTATTTAATCTGGGATGCACATGTATTTATTTTCTGGCTTGCTTTCTAAGAGGGGGAGAACATGCCCCAAGTCTGCAGCTCCGTGAAGCCTGACACATCCTCCACAAGACCATCGCCGGCTCACGAGAGCGAACATCTCCAACACCCAGAGGCCCTGCGTGCCCCCTTCCCAGTTAATAATGCCCCCAAGTAAGAAGTAACCATTATTCCTTTTTTTTTTTTTTTTAAAGCTGCACCTACAGTACGTGGAAGTTCCTGGGCCATGGATTGCACCCTAGTTGCAGGTGCGACCTGTGCCACAGCTGTGGCAACACTGGCTCCTTGACCCACTGTGCCGCACAGGAACATGCAGTAACCACTATTCTCACCTATGTCACCATCAGTTAGTCATGCCCATTATGCGCCCAGCATCTCCTGGCTAGAGTGTGAGAGCCCATGAAAGGCAGGGACCTGCTGCCCTCTGAACCCCAAAGTGGTGGGCACAGAGCAGGCGTTTAACCGTCTGCTGACTGACTGATCAATCAGACGAGGCTCGTGGTGGAAGGAAGAGTGTCCAGGGGCTCTGAACCTCTGCCATGTTTGTGTCTCTGGGCCTCTGCCTCTGCTGCAGTCCTGCCGGAAATGCCCTCCTTTTTTCAGTGGTCTCCTCCTACACCCCCTCTCTTGAAAAGACTTGGTTCACGTTTGATCCTCTCTCAGGAAGCTGCCCCCAGGGCCTCTGCCACCCACCACAGTCACCCCAGAGATGCTGCTTCATATGCCCTTTCTAGGGAGACTGAGATGCGTGTACCTCGCAATCCTATTCCCCACGCAACCCGAGTCTCTCAAAGGAGAAACCCTGTTCTACTCGTTTTTTTCTAAAATTTCATTTTACTCTTTTTTTTTTTGCTGCACCCACGGCATGTGGAAATTCCCAGGCCAGGGACTGAACCAGAGCCACAGCAGTAACCCCAGCTGCTGCAGTGACAATGCCAGATCCTAAACCTGCTGAGCCACAAACGAACTCCAGACCCCGTTTCACTCTTCATTAAGGGAGCGCCAACCCCTCTCACTTCCTCACTGTTCAGAGTATCCTAACCTGCAAAGAAATCCTTCTGGGCTATCTTCCCCACAGAGCTAGGAGAAAGGCACCAGAAAACAGCTGTAAAGATGTCTTATGAGCCAGAGTTCACTTGACAAATCTAAGGTATTTTAATGTCTAGTTACATGAATGTTTACTGGAAAATTATTGGTCAAACTATACATACATCATCTGAACAACAACAACAACAGAAAAAGCTTTAAAAAAAAGAATGCAGTGGATCTCATGTGATGATAGGAAAAGAAAGATCCCAAGATATACTTAAGTAAAAAAAAAAAAGAAAAAGAAAAAAAGCAAAAGCTGGGTGTCAAAACAATTCAGGGTGCTCCCGTGTGCCAGAGGAGACAGCAGGGGAGAGGACCAATGCCCGTACATCGAGAATGCGCCTGAGAAACACTGATCATCCTGCCTTCACCCCAGCGCAGCGGCTGGAGGTGCTACATCCAGTCTCTTTCAGTCACAGAACTTTCTCATCTGTTATTTTTATGTTAATAAACCTTTTAAAATAAAAATAAGCTACAACGAATTAAGCTCATCCTTAAGGGTAAAAAGAGGGTAGCCTGATGACCCCCAGAAGCCAGGCAGACACCACATGAGGCCTGCAGGCAGAATTTCAGGCCAAGTGAAATCTGGAGATGAAAACAGCCAATGAGCTCACCCAGAGCCACCCCTGGGGCCCTGCAATGAGCAACAACTGATGAAATTTCACCTTCTGTTTGGCAGCCAAAAGCTGGGAAGGGCCAAAGGGGAGCGGAGGTCCAGGCCACAGGTGGACTTCTCCGGCCTCCTGACATATATGCAAACCCAAGTTTGGGAGGAGGCGGGACTAGGGTTCTCCAGGCGGCTGCTAGTCTTCCTGTTAGGAGCTCCACACAGCACAAGGCAGGGTTTCCTGGGGGCAGAAACAAGCATGTGCTGCACATGGGGGAGGAAGACTGCAGCAGCCTGAATCTCTCATTTCCAGGGCAGCCCATTCTGAAGTCTCACCCTTGACCTTGAAGAGTCACGGGACCTTCAGTGTCACTCAACAAACTCGAGCAGTCATGTTGAAAACGAGGTGGATTCCGCTATCACCCTTCTGCTTAATGCTGGGGTGGTCACTGGGTTGGGGTCTCAATCTTTTTTTTTTTTTTTTTTTTTTTGCTTTTTAGGGCCATATCCATAGCATCTGCAAGTTCCCAGGCTAGTGGTCAAATGCAAGCTGCAGTTGCCAGCCTACGCCACAGCCACAGCAACGATAGATCCAAGCTGTCATGTCTGTGAGCTACACCACAGCTCACAGCAATGCCGGATCCTTAACCCACTAATCTAGGCCAGGGATCGAACCTGAGACCTCATGGATACTAGTCAGGTTCGTTTCTGCTGAGCCACAGTGGGAATTCCTGGGGTCTCAGTCTTGAAGCTGGACTCCTTTTTTCCCCTTTCTCTTTTGGCTGCTTTGTGGCAAATGGAGTTCCTGGGCCAGGGATCAGATCTGAGGCACAGTTGTGACCTATGCCACAGTGGCCGCAATGCAGGATCCTTTTTTTTTTTGTCTTTTTGCCATTTCTTGGGCTGCTCCCTCGGCATATGGAGGTTCCCAGGCTAGGGGTCGAATCGGAGCTGTAGCCACAGGCCTACGCCAGAGCCACAGCAACGCGGGATCCGAGCCGCGTCTGCAACCTACACCACAGCTCACGGCAACGCTGGATCATTAACCCACTGAGCAAGGGCAGGGATTGAACCCACCACAACCTCATGGTTCCTAGTCGGATTCGTTAACCACTGCGCCATGACAGGAACTCCCAGGATCCTTTAACCCACTGTGCCGGGCTGGGGATTGAACCTGTGTCCCAGCGCTCCAGGGACACCACTGATCCTGTTGTGTCACAGCTGGAACTCTGAAGCTAGATTCCTTGCAACTATGCCCTCATCCCCCACTGTCCCCCCAAGATCCAAATAATCCAAGTAGCAAATGGACCAACTACCATCATCCCAGTGGCAAACACCTCCCTGACGCCCTCTCATTTCTCAGCTAAACTACTCCAACAGTCTCTAAGGGGCCCCTGCTGCCACTCTGTTCCCCTCCCCAGTCTGTACCCAGACTCATCTTTCTAGATCACAAATATGGTCACAAGTACTTCCCTGTTTATAAAACCTCAAAAGCTCCTTGCTACCCTACAACAGGCCCAAACTTCTGGTCACGGCCCTTCTTGCCCCAGGCTCTGCCTTGCTCCCCCGCCTTCTTCCTTACCTTTCCCCTGGGTCAAAGGCACCTGCTCCCACACACGGCCCCAGGCCTTGGCTATGCCCTTCCGGCCCGTCCCCTTGCTCACCTGCCCAGGCCCACGGTATCTTTGAGGAAGCCCCTCCTCTAGGAAGCCAGCCCTCCCTGGGCTTAGCTTCAGCATCACAGCCACGAAATGGGGCCACAGCCCCTGCCTGACGGGCTGGTGAGAGGACATGACAATGAACGTGCCTGGCAAGCTGTCAGGTATGATACAGACACAAAGTACTAGACGGTGGCCAGTGAGAAGCTGCCTTCGACTCTCAGCGGCTTCCCACCTTCTCGTGCCCACCCATCTTTAAGAGGCCCTTTGCCACTCTGGTCCTGCCTCTGTCACACACAGCACGGGGGCACTGCCCCACCTTGGGGAAGCCCCCTCCTCCAGGGCTCCACACTCTGCTGCTCCCTCTTACTTCCCCACCCTGAACCCTCTCCTGTACACTCCTCCCGCGTCTGCCTGTGGCCGGCTTCCCTGCTCACCGCCCAAACCACCCACGGGTGCTTTCACATTCTCACTGCATCTTCCATCTCTGGCCTGGACTTCTCTCCTACTGACTGTCTCAGCACCCCACAGAGGCCTTCCCCCAGGGCTCATGATACATCCAAGATGCAATCGGTGATCTTTGTCCCAGGCCTCAGGCATCCCTGACCCTTGTGGCCGGAAGAGTACCTGGCAGGTGGCACGTGCTCAGTTCGTGTTTGCAGAGCTGATCACCGTGTGCCTCTTTCCACTCCTGTCACCTTCCACCTGCAACTCCTCCAAGGCTCCTTGCCAGTGGGACACCACCCTGAGTCGCACAGGCTGAAAAGCCAGCACCACCGGTCTTGCCTCACGACCGGCTTTTCACCATCCACTGTGCGCTTCCCCTGTGGCCGCCACTGTCCTGGCTCAGGCCCTGCTGGCCCCTCACTAGACCTGCCTCCGGATACTCCCTTGCTCCAGGCCAGCCTCCCTACTCCTGCTGGTGACATTCTAAGCCCAGACATGATCTCTCACAGCCCTGCCTGCAAATCTCTTGCAGCTCTCTGTACCCAAAGCATAAAATTCCGTTCCTTGGATGTGGCAGCCAAGGCCTCCCGCCTTCTGGCCCCAACCGCCATGGTAAAGCAGCCTGAATAACTGACATGTACCATGTGCCTCCTAATCCCCCTGATGATCAGGACTACAATTTGACAGAGGAGGAAACCAAGGACAGGAGGGTTAGGTAACTTATTCACGGTCATAGTCCAAGCTCTAGGGAGTGTACTGCGTCAGAACCAACAACCCTGTAATCCTCCAGTCTGCCCTCAAAGAGTAAATATTTAAGGGAGGGATATGCCTTAAAAAAAATCTTGGGGGAGGTCCTGTTGTGGCTCAGTGGTTAATGAACCCAACTAGCATCCACGAGGATGCAGCTTCGGTCGATCCCTGGCCTTGCTCAGTGGGTTAAGGATCCAGCACTGCCGTGAGCTGTGGTGTAGGTCGCAGACACGGCTCGAATCCCGTGTTGCTGTGGCGTGAGCCAGCAGCTACTGCTCCAATTCCATCCCTAGCCTGGGAACCTCCATAGGCCATGGATATGGGCCTAAAAAGACAAAAGGAAAAAAAAAATTTGGCAGCAAACTTCCCTCAGGGAACTGAGTGAGAGGTGAAGAGGAAAGAGGGTAAGAGGTGTTCCTGAAATCAAAAGCAGACACTGTGGGCCCTATAAGTTATCCCTAAAATTCCCTTTTAGTTCCAAGAACTAAATGGTAATTAAACATTTAAGGAAATTTTATGGTAAATAGGAGCTATATTTTCTTTCTTTCTTTCTTTGCCACACGCTTGGCAGGCAGAAGTTCCTGGGTCAGGGATCGAACCTGTGCCATAGCAGCGACCTGAGCTATAGCAGTGACCATACTGGATCCTTAACCTGCTGCCCCACTAGAGAACTCCTGTATTTTCTTTATATACAATTAGCTATGGCATCCTGAGATTCCTGATTAATCACTGTCCATAAGTCACTCAAACCTGTTTTACAGGACCTATTTTAAGGGAGAAGGATTTACTGCTCTAAGTTTCATTTTATGACAAGCTGCCAGGGACAGCACAGTGTAGCTGATGCCAGGGGCCGCCCAATGACGACCCCATCCCTGGAGTAGCACCTGCTGGCAGCGCCAAGGCACGTCCAGGAACAGGATGCACTCCTGCCATTGGCCTCCAGCTGCCTGCCGGTCTGGAACCTGGCTCTTCAAACAGGTGGCTCCCAGCCCAGAGGCTCCCACGGAGCGGCCAACCGCTGCCACTTCTTCAGGCTCTGGGGGCTGCGCTGGGGTCAGAACAAAGGAACACAAAGCGCCCCAAGGACAAGGATGATGATGATGATGATGACGTCAAAAGGGCGAGAGCAGAGGGGAGGGCACGGAAGACCTGAACAACAGAGAAGAGCCTGGTACGAGAAGCCCCAGGGTCACCCCTGGTGCCCACGGGCTGTGGGTGAGGTGTGCTTCCTCCACTTTACCCCTCTTATCCTCACTCTGCATGGTACTTGTTCACTTAACTAAGTCTCCCCTCTGGAATGAGGACTCCTTGGCTGGTCCTAATAACTAGCAGACAGTAGGTGCTAAATTAATGCTCAGTGAGTAGTGGCAGATCTTGCCAACTGTTTACGCAATATCTACTTTCCTCTTTCCCCTTAGTTACAGAATCCCAATTTTATTTCAGGTGGCAGTGTGTTTAGCTAAAAGGCATTTCGGCTTCCCTCGCAGCTGATGGAGGCCAGGGAGGGGAAGCAGGAGCCAGTAGGTGGGACTCCCAGCAAAGCCCCTTGAGAGGGAGACAGACAGCTAGCTCATGTCTTTTTTACTCTCCCTCAACTTCTTCCTGGAAACCTGACATGATGGCTGGAGTTCCAGCAGTCATCTTGGACCATGACGCAACCCTGGGGCTGGAAGCCATGCACTCAGAATGGAAAGCAGAGGGACCATACCTAGACTGTCTCCCCCAGATTTCTTTTAAAGACCTAACAGGGAATAAACTTCTAGTGGTTTAAGCCACTGCTATTTCTGGTCTCTGCTTACTAGCTGCCAAATGTACTTCCTAATGGATTCATGAATAAACCAATTAAACTTGGTTTTCTTTTTTTCTTTGCTTTTTAGGGCTGTACCTGCAGCACATGGAGGTTCCCAGGCTACGGGTCCATTCGGAGCTACAGCTACTGGCCTATACCACAGCCACAGCAATGCCAGATCCGAGCCGAGTCTGCAACCCACACCACATCTCACGGCAATGCCGGATCCTTAACCCACTGAGCGGTGCCAGGGACTGAACCCGCAACCTCATGGTTCCTAGTTGGATTTGTTTTCGCTGTGCCACAATGGGAACTCCTAAACTTGGTTTTCTTAAATGACTCATTGCTGACTTGCAGTTCAAAGGCCAGTCACCACCTCTAACCTCTGGTCCTTGTCATATAATGATAACTTTCCATTAATTATGGACATCAGGAAAATAGAAGCAACACAAGGAAGAGGTAGGACAAGGTGGAAAAGCAAGAGGATGAAGGTGATGAGGGATGGCAGCAGGAAAATGCGGGGCAGAGAAGAGGGGATGTTGGGAGAAGGCAGGGTAGGAAGAGAGGACAAAGGGTGCCTGAGTAAAGGGGGGGCGGTGAGGGGCAGGTGGAGGCCGTGTAGAGATGGGTGGGGAAAGAAGGGAAAGGGGATGGAGTCGAGGTGTCCTCTGGCAGCAGCCACCATCTAGAGAGCACTCGCTGTGGACCAGACCCAGTGCCCGGCACTCTGTGCCATTCTCTCTAAGCCTCATCCTCCTGAGCTAAGTATGACCATGCCCACTTTACAAATGAAGTATCTGTGGTTCTCACATAGTAAATAACTTTCCCTGAGTCACTGAAAATGGTAGAGGCAGAAGACTTTCTTGAAGTAGCCTTAAAAGAGAGAGAAGGGGGGACAGCATCCTTTCCTCTCTCTTTCTCTGTCCTGCTGCCTGAGATGGGGGTGTGATAGCTGAATCCATGGCAGCCATTTTGGACAATGGGAATCAGAGACCCTAATGATAAAGCAGGGAATGGAAGGAGCGTGTGGCCTTTATGACCTATTAGAGCTTCCACAACTACCTAAGAGTACAGATCACCTCGGCCACTTGAAGTCCCCATCCAGAAACCCATCCATAACTGCCTAAGATCTCAATTTGCTCTACTTTCCTTGAGTTTTCAGTAGCAGAGCCAAGGCCCACTCCTGGAGAGCCTGACTCGGCAATCACTTTGAGATGCACTCTCCTAGAAAAATGGAGTCAGACTAGAAAAGGCAAAGAAATGACCCGAGAGTCCACAAGAAAAATCTGGATACCAAAACCCAGCAAGTGAACTGCCCCTGGGAAAGTCTGGAGATCAGCAAGTGACACTGTAGAGTTAACTTGTCATTATTCAAAGAAACAGAAGAAAGGAGTCCTTCAAGACGCATCCGGGGCCATTCTCAGAAACAGAAAAGGTGTCCGAGGAATCTCAGACCAGTCTATAATGGTGCCAGCAAATCATCCAAGAAAAAATTAACTGATGCTCAAACCTCAGAAAGAGAAGCGCTCCTTTTGAGCAATGGCATCAGGCTGTCAAGGGGGCAGCTGTGCACACAGCAGCATCACACGAAACGACCGTCTTACACAGCTGGCTATAGCTTCCTGTGAGCTAGGACATCCAGTCTGAGAGCAGGCCCTCCTCGCTGAGGAGGGGACAGTGTCATTATTATTCTGGTACCTTTGGCGGCGGCAGCCAGCATAGTAGTGAACACCCAGAGTCGCCAAGAGAGAACTACAGGGAATCCTGCATGTTGGCCCAAGCTGTCTGCCAAACCCTGGCCCCACGCCTACCTCTTAGTTGAAGTGAATCCTGAAATCCTCGCCAAGGGGCCAGGGAGTCAGGGCTGTCATTGTGGATGCCCCCATTAGACTCCTGCCTGGCAGACACCCTCTGGGTGATCTTCTAGGATCACCTTCCCTTCTCTTCTGAGATGATTCCCGTGAGAATCCCAAGAGTCCAGAGAGTTCAGGCAAAGCTGAGGAGGGGTGGTACAGGCCCTGTTTAGCTCTGCCCAGGCCTGTCCAATCCATCCTTTTTTGCTGCTGAAATCCCAGTAGAGCAGAAACCCTGACGGGCTGGCTGGCTGGGCAGTCGCGGGCGTGGGTGACACTTAACTCTACATGCTGGCTACTGAACTCTCACACCCTCGTCTCCTTTAAGGCCCCTGATGCATGGAACCAGCCACTCCTAAAGCAACTGTCCCTTCAGAAGTGCAGCCTTTTTCTGGAGTTCCCGTCGTGGCGCAGTGGTTAACGAATCTGACTAGGAACCATGAGGTTGCAGGTTCGGTCCCTGCCCTTGCTCAGTGGGTTAAGGATCTGGCATTGCCGTGAGCTGTGGTGTAGGTTGCAGACGCGGCTCGGATCCCGCGTTGCTGTGGCTCTGGCGTAGGCCGATGGCTACAGCTCCGACTGGACCCCTAGCCTGGGAATCTCCATATGCCGCGGGAGCGGCCCAAGACATAGCAAAAAGACAAAAAACAAAAAACAAAAAAGAAGTGCAGCCTTTTTCTAAAATTACAGGTTCTCAGGGTCCACCAGGGATTATCACTAGTTCCTACTCCTCTGCCTGGCACTCAGAGAAGCCGAGTTTGGGAATGCAAGGTGGGGCATGCATTCTTAAGGCTGGAAACCACTTTAATTTGCACGATTTTGTGGCTTTTTCTGGCGGCTGGCTTGCGTTATGTCTCTGGCACCCTCAGCTAGACTGGGAATTGCTACCTTGTATCCCAGCCACACTGCCATCAACTTAGCACAAAACATGCCAAAACACCAAACTTTCCTGCTCTTTCTCCCTATATCTATGTCTCATACCACCCCCACCCCCCTGCCTCTACGCAGGCAGAGAAATTCAATGCAGCTCAACTCAACAGGCCACACTCAACAGCCGCTGGGTGACGGGGAGAATGCCAGGAGCTTCAAGCACCAAGAAAAATAAGGCCCTATTCTCAAGGAACTCGGCATCTAGGAAGGACAGGTGACACGCAGACCAGCAGCGACTTGCAGAGTGATAACTGCCAGAGCAAGAGACCTGAGCATGCAAAGGGCAAAAGCCACTCTGCTGAGAGGCTCAAGGAAGGCAGGTAGTCAAGGGGCAACAGGCACCTCCTGGGAGGGACAAGCATGGTCCTGGGAGTGTGGCCGACTGGAGGCAGCAGCCACAGAGGGAGCTCGCAGGGACGAGGTTTACTATGCATCACATGCTGCCATTTCACAGGTAAGAAAACAGGCACAGAGGGAATAAGCATCTTGTCCAAAAGCACAAGTTATGAAAGCATAAAGATAGGTTCCAAATCAAACAGTTGGACACTAAAATCCCGAGTTTTTAAACATTATAGGACATGGTATGCAAATAAACAGTTCAATCGGCTGGAGCGTAAAGTTTATAACCTAAGTTTACTTACTCAGGGGAGGAAGCCAGGGGCTGGATCACAAAGGGCTTCATACACTCTGCTAGGGATTTGGACTTGAACTTTCTGCAACAGAGTGGACCAAATTCATGTAAAAGAGCTTTCCCTTCCCACCAAAGTCAAAGTCAAAGAAATACGAGATAAAACAAATGATCCTCACACATACAGCCAGACATGAAAGAAAAATACCCCAAGTGCCAGAAATGACAAGAAAATCTGAAACATGAACAGTGGATGGAACCGACACCAGAATGACCTGTGGACTTTCGAACCTACATATGAAGTGGTTTCAACGTCTGGCTATGGCTTTGAGACTGGATATCAAGATGAGAGCCTCGAAGGGCTACCCAGTACGGGAAAGCAATGAGGAGCCGGCCATTTCTCCAAGGCTCTGTGGAAGGGGAGAGGTCACCCACAATAAACTAAACTACTAGGGAGCCCCACCCATGGATCTGAATCTGATTTTATGCCAAGAGACTGGCGAAGGAGGCCCAAACCTGAGCCAGGACCCTTAGCCCTCCGGCCCCATCAGAAGCAAACTGCTCTTAGGGATATGTTCACAGCCCAGGAAACAAAAGTTGCCCATAAGTCTCTTCCTGAGGATGAGCTCCCAACTCAAAGTTACAAACCACACAGGGAAATAAATCACCAAGAGGGACAATCATCAGACAGAGAGCTGCTGCGGTGACAACGCTGGATCATAAACCTGCTGCACCACAGGAGAACACGCCCCCCAATTTTTTTTAATGTGAGTGTTTGGATAGAAGTAGCACACCAAATCTGGAAATCTAGAAAATGAAAAACAAATCCATGCTTACACAATGGTTCTAAACGAAAGTAAAAGAGATAGAGAAATGCATTAACTAAATGTAAGTAAAAAGAACACAGATGTTCATTCTATTTTCATGTTTTTTCCTAGTAAAAAAGGAGGGGAAAGAAAAGAGAATGTAGGAGTAAGAACAGAAATTAGATGTATAATTTTCAAATCAGTAAAGAGATTAAAGAAAATCTAATCAATCAATCTAATGGAAGGTGGGAAAGCAGAAAAAAAGGCAAAAAAGGAATGTGGAAAGTGCTAAAAAATATGGTATTTATGGCAAATCTCAAAAATGTAAATAAATTAAATCATTTAGTAGAGATTTTCAGATTTGATTTAATATTTTAAATCCAGTCACATTCCATTTATAAAAGAAACTCCTAAAACATGATGATACAACAAGGTTGAAAATAAGAGACAAATAACAACTACAAGCTGGGGTAGTACTAGTGCCATCAGACTTTAAGACAAAAAGCATGAGAGAGATGAAGGAGGAAGAACTGATAAGAATAAGATCTGGTGATCCCTGGAGTTCCCATCGTGGCACAGTGGTTAACGAATCCAACTAGGAACCATGAGGTTGCGGGTTCGATCCCTGGTCTTGCTCAGTGGGTTGGGGATCTGACGTTGCCGTGGGCTGTGGTGTAGGTTGCAGACGCAGCTCGGATCTGGCACTGCTGTGGCTCTGGCGCAGGCTGGCGGCTACCGCTCTGATTCGACCCCTAGCCTGGGAACCTCCATATGTTGCAGGAGCGGCCCTAGAAAAGGCAAAAAGACAACAACAACAACAACAAAAAAAGAATAAGATCTGGTGACTGATCTTAAGTGCCTGAGAAGAAGAGGGACGTGGAGGGCAACTGTCAGGTAGCTGGGGGTTGGGGACGTGCCAATTAAGGTGGGAACTGTGGGAAGAACAGGCCTGGTGACAACTACAAGGGGTCAGTTTGGAGCATGTTGAGATTTAGGAGCTCTGGAGACCCCAGGTGGAGGTGTCCGAAAAGCAGTTACAGATACAGTCACAAGGTCAATGGGTTATTTAGTTGTTTTTTTTTGGGGGGGGGGTGTTGTTTGTTGCTTTTTAGGGCCGCACCTGCAGCATGTGGAAGTTACCAGGCTGGGGGGTTGAATCAGAGCTGTAGCTGCTAACCCACACCATAGCCATAGCACCTCAAAATCTGAGCCACATCTGCAACCTAAACCACAGCTCACGGCAATGCCAGATCCTTAACTAGGGATTGAACTGTGAGGCCAAAGACTGAACATGCATCCTCATAGATCCTGGCCGGATTCGTTACCACTGAGCCACAACATAACTCCTCAATGGGTTATTTTAGAGTTTTACAGAAAAGAATTGCTTTTTTTTTTTTCACCAGGCCCAAGGTATTTGTAAGTTCCTGGGCCAGGGATTAAACCCAAGCCACAACAGTGACCTGAGCCATAGCAATGACAGCAGACCCCTAATCGCTAGGCCACCAGGGAACTCCTCCAGAGAATTTTCTTCCCCCCAGAGGAGAATCTTAACAACACTCACTACTAAAGAATGTATATAATTCTGAGAATTCTCTTGTGGCTCAGTGGGTTAAAGATCCAGCGATGTCACTGCAGTGGCATGGGTTTGATACCTGGTCGGGGAAACTTGCATGCTGCTGGTGCAGCACCTCCCCCCCCCACCTCCCCAAAAGAATGTACACAATTCCTGTTTCTTTCTAAACAAAAAAAAAATCTAAAAAGCAACCAAATCCCAAGCCCCAGCCTCAGGACTTATCATGATCTCGGCAGTAAATCCATGTTTCCCATCCATGCCTGGCCTGTCCAAGCTCTGCTCCTGCTGGGTGGTGAGAGAGGCAGTGACTCCAAGAGCCGTTGGGCCTCAGCTTCTGGGGCCTGGTCGTCCTGTATACAGGGCGGAAGGTTTCTTGGAAGAAAGAACCCTGTATCTGTGCAGCCACAGGAGAAACAGACTCAACAAAAGCAGGGGTCAGAGACCAGAGGGTTTGCTACCAGTGTGTTGACAACTCCCACCAGTAGCATCCCAAGGTGTAATTCAAATAATCAGTAGTTACCCAGTGCCCAGTCCTGCTCTCAGGAAGTGCATGATGGAGTAATCACGATACAGAAAAACTGTGAGGAGGTCCCTGGTGGCTTAGTGGGTTAAGGATCTGGCATTGTCACTGTGGCAAGGATTCCATCCCTGGCCCGGGAACTTCCACATGCCACAGGTGCAGACCCAAAGAAAAGAATTAAATAAAAGTAGGTTCTAATGAAAAAAAAGAAAAGAAAAAGTGACAAGCCCCACAGGGAAATACCAAGAGCTCTGGGGCTGGAAGAACAGGAAGTTTCAGGGGAGACTTGTGAGTTCATGGACGAGGCAATACTGGAAATGTTCTTTCTCCATGTCCCCTTGTTACCTAATTCCACAGCAACTCAGGGTGTGCTCTCCACAGTGGAAGCTGGTCATTTCTAACAGTATTTACTAAGTGCTTACAAAGAGCCAGGCACGTGCTGAGTATTTTATGAGCCTTACTTAATTCTCCCAATGACCCTGCTAGATATGCACCATTGTTATTCCCATTCTATGGACAGGGAAACTGAGGCTCAGAAAGGCAAAGAAAACTCCTCCAAGGTCACTGAGGTATGGCCACCGTGCCTGAATTTGAACCCAGATTGACTCCAGAGTCCACACCTCTAACTGCTCTGCCACACCCCTTCCTTTATGGACGTGTTCTATTTACCCGCCTAGACCACTGACTCTGTGATCATTGTCACAGCCACGCCACAGCCAGCACTGAGAACAGCAAAGAGATGAGGGAGCTGTGGCAGGAGACAGAGAGGGGGGCTGGAATTGAGGCAGAGCTCCTAGGCTCGTCCAAGCGTGGGAGGCTGCACAAAGCTGAGTGAATTGCCTAATTACAAAGCAAACAGTGCCAGGCACAGTGCTGCATGCAGCGTAATCTAATCCTCACAATGACCAGGATGTTCGCGACCCTTTTGGGCAGCCACTGTCCAACCCACTAAAAACACTGAAATCAGAACACTGGGGACAAACGCCAAGAGAATGGGAGGGGCCCCTGTGGATGGCAGAGGAGAGAGAGGCTGAAGCTGTCCCAGGGCTCTGCAAACAGGAAATGACGTGTCACGAACAGAAACGGAGACCCTGGAAGAGGGGAGAAGGTGAGTTCTGCCTTCAAAGCAGAGTGCCCCAGCAGCAGTTGGACGCGTGCGCCTGGCGTTGGCAGAAAAGGATCCGGGGCCAGAAGTTCAGCATCTGTATCCTCAAATGGGAAAGGTCACAACCACAGGAAGAGCCAAGTTCGTATGTCAGGGGACAGGGTGAGAGAAGCAGAGAAAGAGCAGAAGCCCTGACACACTCAGCCTCAGGCAGGGGAAAGAGGAAGAGGAACCAGGGCAGCAAAGGCGCAGTGGGCGGGGGAAGTCAGCTCTCAGGGGCAGGGCCCATCTCCTGCTGCTGCATCTTCCCCAGAGTCCCAAGGCAGGCACTTGGTAATCCCGTTAGTAAAAATAAAACACTGAACAATCACGTGAGAGCCCAAACAGGAGAGATTTCTGAGATGCAGGGAGAGAGGGCAAGGCACATGCAGCGCTGGCATCTCGAATTACAGGAGGCACGTCTCCCAGGGATGGGGTGGGGGGGGTGAGCAGAGAAAGCCTGGAGCAAATTCCAAGGGCACGTGATGCGAAACCCACGAGAGATGAATAAAAAGATAACCAGTCAGCTGGAGACTGTGAACTTCTAGCGCCTTAATCGATTCCACACAGGGACACGGCTCTCTGCTACGCACAGGGTGGCAAGCACTGCCTTGGCCACCCAGCTGTCCCTTCAGATGCCAGGTGTACACTCCGCACACGGATCCAAAAAACAAGCAGACACCGCAGCTCATCTTAGGAGAAAATAATTGCTGTGAGACCGCAAGCCACAGGCTGCCGCCGTGACCTGGGGGGACCTGCCCCGCGTCCCTGGCTGTTCTTGGGGCGGCTCTTTGTCGTGGGCAGGCTCTCCTGGGCAGGAACCGTGTGCACAGAATCGGGAACTGTGGCCAGGGGTAACTTAGGCAGCGCTTACCAGCCGGGTGGGTGTCCACCGCCTCCAGAGGGGCGGGCCCAGCCGACTGCGTCAGGCCTCCTAGAGGCATTTCCTCACTTCTGCCTTTGAAGACACGCAACTTCCACAGTGACATCTCTCCTGATGACTTCAGAAGGCACATCAATCACCATCTGGAACCCACGTCTTCTTACACACACCTGACTAACCCCACCTGACTCACTCCCCAACACCTCTGCACACCACAGGCGAAGTGGGCAGAGGACGCCACGTGGGCTCACAAAGGGCTTCAGGAAATGATGCCACACCACGGAGCCACAGTGAGGACCGAGGAGGTCAGAGCTCCCAGAAGCCACCGGCTCACCCCAAAGGCAGGACTCTGGTGGCCCAAGGAAAGGGGCACATGAGCCTTGGCTCCAAGCTCACTGGCTCACAGATCGGAGACTGCTGTGTTTCAAAAGATCACAGCAGAGTTCTCATGTGGCTCAGTGGGTTGAGAATATGGCATTGTCACTGCTGTGGTTTGGGTTGCTGCTGTGCCATGGGTTCAACCTTTACATGCCATGGGCATGGCCAAAAAAAAAAAAAAAGGAAAAAAAATCACAGAGTTTCTTTTATAAATAAACTCCGATTCAAGGGGACAGGGAATCAGGCACTCTCATATCCAGCAGAGGGATGGTAAATTAGTGTGGGTGTCTGGAGTTTGGCAAAATCTATCAATACCTTTACTCTTTGATTCATTCAAAATTACACACATACACACTCTCTTCAAATCGAACACCTACCAAGTGCCAGGAACCATGCCAGGTGGTGTGATAGTCCTCGTCAAGGCAGACGAGGTGACTGCCCTCAAAGAGCTTCTGTTCCAGTCAGGGATTCAGACAATGAACCAATCAATTAACAGACAAGATGCTTTGGGAGCGCAGGAAGCAAGAGATATAACAGCAAAAGATGAGAACTAACCTAAATGTCCCATCAGCAGGAAGGACAGCTGAATAAGCTCTGATACATTCATAAAATGGAGGGAACACTGTTCTGCTTAGAAGTCCATCCTGAAAACTATACACAAATTGCTGGTGATCGGAGTGTTTAAAGTAGGTTTCAAAACAGCATCACAATTGTGTTCAGTAAAAGAAGCCAATCACGAAAGACCACATATCGTATGGCCCCATTTATATGAAATGTCCTGACAGGCAAATCTGTGGAAACTGAAAGTAGATGAGTGGTGGCCGAGGGCGCAGGGGGCGGGGGTGGGGCTAGTGAATACTAAGGAGATGATGAAAAGGAATCTAAAACTAGACTATGGTAAAGGTTACATAACTGAGAATATACTAAAAACCATCAAATTGTACATTTTATTTATTTTATCTATTTGCTTTTTAGGGCTGCACCTGCAGCATGTGGAAGTTCCAGGCTAGGGGTTGAATGGGGGCCACAGCTGCTGGCCTGCACCACAGCCACAGCAATGCCAGATCCAAGCCGCGTCTGCGACCTCCACCACAGCTCACGGCAATGCCGGATCCTTAACCCACTAATCTAGGCCAGGGATCGAACCTGCATCCTCATGGATAACTATCCAGGTTCGTTTCTGCTACGCCACAATGGGAACTCCAAATTGTACATTTTAAACAGGTGAACTTTATGGTATCTGAATTATACTCCAACAGAGCTGCTAAACAACAGTATCACAACATGATTTAAATTTGGTTTTCAAAAAGAGGGTGTGTGGGGAGTTCCCTGGTAGCACAGTGGGTTAGGGACCCAGCATGGTCACTGCAGTGGCTTGGGTCGCTGCTGTGGTACGGGTTCAAGCCCTGACCCAGGAACCTCTTCCAGAAAGAAAAAAAAAAAAAGAGGGTGTGAGAAGGGGTGTATTATGAGACAGAGAGAGAGACATGAAAGAATAGCCATAAAAAAATTTAACTGTGGTGATTCTCTGGGGAAGGTTCTAGGTAATTTTTATTTTCTTCTATATTTCCCTACATTTTCCAATTATTTTAAAACATAGACATTAGTTTATTTAACTGACAAAAGAAATCAGCCGGGGTTTTCAAACCTATGAGGGGACTTTAAAGCAGGTCCAAGGCACAGAACCAGAAAGGTCCAACTGTGGTGCTAACTTGGATGTATCTAGGGTTGTCATAATCTTTGCAACAAAGAGAAGCAGGGAGTTAAGCAAAGGATTGTATATTCCAGATAAATGAGACCAAGTAGGCCCTGGTTAAGAAGGGTCTGTTGAGGAGTTCCCGTGGTGGCTCAGTGGTTAACGAATCCAACTAGGAACCATGAGGTTGCGTGTTCGATCCCTGGCCTTACTCAATGGGTTAAGGATCCAGCGTTGCCATGAGCTGTGGTGTAGGTCGAAGACATGGCTCAGATCCCTCGTTGCTCTGGCTCTGGCGTAGGCCGGCGGCTACAGCTCTGATGAGGCCACTAGCCTGGGGACCTCCATATGCCGCGGGAGCAGCCCTAGAAAAGGCAAAAAGACCAAAAAATAAATAAATAAATAAGAAGAAGGGTCTGTTGACTACTGGCAGAGCTGGCTCCCTTCGGCAAACACTTTAAAAGAAAACCAGCAGTCACCACAAAGCTCAGAAACTATTCAAAGAAAGCAAAAGAGCATCATTTGAGCAGATATAGTCAGAAACCTGGAGGCTGTCAGAAGTCACTTCCTGATTGTGAAGTGTGAGGCCCTCACAACAATCGTTCTCAGGTCCCGTGGGAACTCTGATCAGTGACTTCAAAAGCATCTTTCTGAGAAGTCGTGGTTCCCCAACCAGGCTGGCCCTTTAAGTCATTGGGGAGCTTTAAAATGCAGAGTCCTGGACTTTATTCCTGTAAATTCTAATTCCAGAGGCCTGAGACAAGGCCCAGGAAACAACAGTTTTTCCAAAAATCCCTGGTGAATCTGCCAGCTGAGCCCTGCCTGGAAATCACTAGACTAGACACCATCTGGGACAACTGGCAACGGCACCAGCCTGCACATCTGGCTGCAACAGTGCAGGGATCCAAGAGGGCCAGCGCTGTGGACCAAAAGGCTACTAAGTGTAGAAAGGGAAACTCCATGGGAAAATTCCAGTTCACAATCAGTGCTGAAAAGCCTGGCGGACAGCCAGCAGAGCCCAAGGACAAAGCCAAGGGACCCTGGGAAGGTTCTCTCAGGTACATTGATCTTTGGATGCTAACCTGTGAAAGAGGTGACGACTCCAAGTTTGACTCTGGGAAGCCAAAATAAAATGCAGTTCCCTCCAACAACACAAGTGAGCCAGCAAGCTGTGCAGGCCCCTAGGATTCAGAAGCAGAAGGAATGCAGTGTGGAGAGGCAGAAAGAGCCCCGGGGCTGAGTCACTCCAGTCTGGGTTCAAATCCCTGCCCTCCATCACTGGCTGTCAGTGGGTTAAAGATGGTTACGCCCGATACTCTTCCTTCCTTGAAACTGGGCTGCTGCAGGGACTATTTTGACCAGCAGAATGTGGCAGAGGCCCCAGTCAGACTGCTGTGGGAACACGTAAACCCCGTGCTCAAACAAACAACCTCCTCACAGAAGCCTCTGACCAAGAAGCTCCCACTCTGGAGCCCCTTTTTGGCCAAGGGCACATCTTCATATACAAAGTCCGAGAACGGTTTATGATGCCCTAAAATTGGGAGGGACCCTGCCCACAGGTACCCAGTGTTCCAGGATGAATCACCTGCCCCCACCACACAAGTGTCCCCTCCGGCCTCTCTTCGCCCTATTACAGAGTCATCTTTGTCCTGGGCACCGAGGTTCAAAAATCACCCTCTCAGACTCCTCCGTCTCCTTTCAGTATCCAGGGGAAGACCAAGACCTCCACAGTCATCCGTCCTGCCTTTCCACTCCCCCTACAGCCATCCAAAGGCACAGTCCTCAAGGCCAGTGCCGCTCTTCAACTTGCTGTGAGCCGCATGCGAGTTTCTTAACCCCTCTGAAGTTTCCTCAGCTGCAAACAACATATAGCAGTAATACCTTCTTGTTGTGGTTGTTTCGAAGATACAAGAAAATACGGCCAAAGCACACAGTACAGAGAAGGTGCTCAACATGTAGGAACTGGACTGCAGGCCTTTTCACCTGGGTGACTAAAGCTCTCTCCTAAACTAAGTCTCTGCCTGTGAACCCTCTGGTAAAATCCTAGCACATTAACTCTGCTAGATAACAGCTATCATGTTATTCTCCTGCTCAAAGGCCTTCTGGGGCTCCCATGTTCTCTCATCAACCCAACTTCCCAGCCAGGCATGTAAGATTAGCTACCATAAGGGCCCCACCCTGCCCATGGCCTGCTCCAAGCCAATCCCAGCTGCACCACAACTTGCTATGGGAGGCGGCCTTCTAAAATGGCTCACAAAGGAGTTGCCGTCCTGGCTCAGTGGAAACAAATCCAACTAGTATCCATGAGGACGCAGGTTTGATCCCTGGCCTTGCTCAGTGGGTTAAGGATTTAGTGTTGCCATGAGCTGTGGTGTAGGTCGCAGACATGGTTCAGATCTGGCGTTGCTGTGGCTGTGGTATAGGCCAGCAGCTGCAGCTCTGATTTGACCCCTAGCCTGGGAACCTCCATATGAGCCAGGTGCAACCCTAAAAAGCAAAAAAATAAAATAAAATGACTCACAAAAATACCTGCCTCCTGGTACCCAGGCCCTTGTGTCACTGCCTCCTGACCCACAAACACTGCAAGGTCATACATGTCATTTTAAGGCACTAAGTTTTGGGGTCACCCGTCATGAAGCAATAGATCACCAATTTTTTTTTTCAAGCAGAGGAGTCAATTTATTTTTCTCATTCAATGAGGCATCTGCGGTGGGGAAGTAGTGAAGACCCAGTAGCTCTAGGCTGCCATCAGGCCCAGCCTCCTCCTCTATCTCCCCTCCACATCCCCTGAGGATGTGTGGATGCCCTTGAGGTCACAAAGTGGCTGCTCCACCCTGGCCTGGGGCCCCCTTTCGGCCAGGGAGCAAGCAGGCAGTCCATTGGGCTCCCAGAAGCCTCAGTCTCTCAGGAAATTTCCCATTATGCCCCATAGCAATCTCTGCCCCACCTCATTGGTGGGAACTGTGTCAGTGACTCCTGCAGGGGGCGGGGACTGTATGTTTTCCCATCTCATTGGCCAGAGCTGAGATCACTAGTACCTTGATTTCCCCAATCACATCTGAGCGGCTGCTCTCTCATTCACACTTGCCCTTCCTACAATACCTCTGCCTGTTCCAAGTCCGTCCAGCCTGCAGGGCCCAGCCCACATGACAAATGCTCACCCGGAACCCTTCATAAGGCTCCTTCACCAGCCTCCTCTGGAAGCCTTCCCTTCCTCCCCCAGGTTCTCCACACATATCACTGCATCTGTCGCACTGTATCATCATCAATTGGCTTGTTTATCTGTGTGCAAAATGATCCATGTCAAGGTTATTCATTGCAGTGAAATACTGGAAGCCACCTGCACGTGATCATTAAATAAGGAGGATGGGGCAGTGAAAAAGAATAAGGGACCTCCTCGTGTGCTGGTACACAAAGATGGACAAGACACACCAGTGACGCAAGGGGCAGACCAATGGGTATAGCAGATGGCCATCTGCCTGGCAAGTAGGAAGGTAATAATGGAAAATATACAGGTGCATCTCCTAAATGAGATGGCTGAGAGGGCTGCCACCAGGGGTGCTGGGCCACTGAGAGACGGAGAAGAAAGGGGAACACTTCAATTGTGTAGCACACCAAGAACTAGCAATTTGGAGTTTCCATTGTGGCTCAGCGGGTTACAAACCTGACTAGTATCCATGAGGATGAGGGCTGGGTCCCTGGCCTCGCTCAGTGGGTTAAGGATCCAGCAATGACATCAGCTGTGGTGTAGGTCGCAGATGCAGCTTGGATCCTGTGTAGCTGTGGCTGTGGCATAGAGGGGCAGCTGCAGCTCCAATTTGACTCCTAGCCTGGGAACTTCCATATGCCACAGGTGTGGCCCTAAAAAGAAAAAAAAAAAAAAGAATTAGCAATTAAAAAATAAGAAACTCTGAAAGATGAAAGCTCTCCTCCTAAGACTGGGAACAAGGCAAGGACGTCCACTTTCACCACTTCTATTCAATTCTGCACTGGAGAGTCTACCCAGAGCAATTAGGTGAGAAAAAGAAAAGTGATCCAGATTGGAAAGGAAGAAAACTGTCTCTACTGGCAGATGCCATCATCTTATATATAGAAAATCCTGAGAAATCTACTTAAAAAAAAAAACCAGCATACAAGATCAATATATAAAAATTAATTTCCACACACTAGCAATGAAGCAGTAAGTCTGAAAGTCTAAAGTCTATCTAGTAAGAGTCCTAGAAGTAGAAGACAGAGACACTGAAGGAAAATAAATTGCAGAAAATTTCCTGGAGATTCCAAAAGACTTGTCTTTGACTACTGAGGGCTCTGCAGAAATCAAGAAGACAAATATATAGATACACCCTGCTGATATGTCTGAACTCCAAGAACAAAGAAAATTCTTACATCGTTCAGAGAGGGAAAAAAACAGATTACTTATAAAGGATTTCAAACCCAACTAACTTAATTATTCATATTGAAACATGGAGCAGTCTTCAAAATTCTGATTCTATACTCAACCAAGCTATCGATCAAGAGGGAGGCATGAAGACACTGTATGCTGCTGGCAGGAATGTAAAATGGTGTGCCACAATGGAAAACAGTGTGGTAGTTCCTTAAAAAACTAAAAATAGAGGAGTTCCTGTCATGGCTCAGTGGTTAACGAATCCAACTGGGAACCATGAGGTTTTGGGTTCGATCCCTGACCTCGCTCAGTGGGTTAAGGATCTGGCATTGCTGTGAGCTATGGTGTAGGTCGCAGACTTGGCTTGGATCCCACGTTGCTGTGGTTCTGGTGTAGGCTGGCGGCTACAGCTCCAATTAGACCCCTAGCCCGGGAACCTCCATATGCCAAGGGTGCAGCCCCCAAAAAGACAAAAAAAAAAAAAAAAAAAGAAGCCAGACACCAAAGGTACATAATATATGATTCCATTTATATGAAATGTCAAAAATAGGGAAATTCATAGAGAAGGATAGTAGATCAATGATTACCAGAAGAGGGTGGTATCAGGATGACGGAGGGTGGTACTGGGACCCACGACT
The DNA here is from genome assembly GCF_016906955.1 of Phacochoerus africanus. Taxonomy (NCBI): domain Eukaryota; kingdom Metazoa; phylum Chordata; class Mammalia; order Artiodactyla; family Suidae; genus Phacochoerus; species Phacochoerus africanus. The sequence goes on along the minus strand of NC_062552.1, from coordinate 32,464,046 downwards.
AACAGGTATAGGGTTATTTTGAGGGTTGATGGAAATGTTATAGAATTAGATAGTGGAAACATAGTAAATATACCAAAAACCACTTAAGTGTATGTGAATTTTACTTGAAGTGCATCTCAATTTTAAAAAGCTGGAGTTCCCACTGTGGCCCAACAGGATCAGGAGCATCTTGGGAGCACTGGGACACAGGTTCAATCCCCAGCCCAGCACAGTAGGTTAAGGATCTGGTATTGCTGCAGCTGTGGCTTAGGTCGAAACTGCAGCTTGGATCTGATGCCTGGCCCAGGAACTCCATGTGCCACAATGGGGCCAAAAAAAGAAAAAGAAAAAGAGAGGGAGAGAGAAAAACTGGTCATCCTGCCTCGTGGCTCAGTGACTCAGAATCTTGTCTGTCCGCGCCCCCTGCCCTGCAAGGCTGCCTGTCCCTCCCCTGCACATCCGTGAGCAATGGCGCTCTGGCTGCTCCCCCCCCCACCGCCCCGCTTCCCAACTTCTGCCTCACTGCACCCACGCCTTTCCTGGCGGCTCTCCACCACCCACTCAGACCGACTCTAGACTGTCCAGAGGTCATGACACCAGCCCCCAGAGTCACCCCAGTGGAGCTGCCCAATGACCAGGACTGCGGTTACTAGCGTGTGTCAGCTGAGGGATAGGGTTTCACACAGGAGCTTAATCACAGCTCTGGAGTGGAGGAAGGGAGAGGAGCAGCGCAGGCTCTGAGGGCACGGGCAGGAAGCTACCCTGCCCTGCAGCCCAGCGGGTGTCTGCCAGGTCTCACCAGGGCTGGGACCCACAGGAAAACAAGTATGATCCAGTCAGGTCCGCAGGAACGCGCAGCTCAAGGAAATCATCCTGTTTAGCGTGAATTCCCAGCTCCACCCTGTGTGCAGACCAGAGAGGCCCAGAAAAAAGGCTGAGGGGCCAAGTCCCCCTCACCCTCAGGGCTCAGAGAGGCTTCTCCTCACCTGCTGTCAGAGGCCCCATTTACGGGGTAAGAAGTAATGGGGAGGCGAGCCCGTTCCTCCGGGAACAGCCTGGCTGCCTTTCCCCCCAGCTCGCAGCTGCTATTCCAGCATGGAATCTGAGCAGGCCATTCTGAGGATGCTGGGCACACCCTCCCCAGGCCTGACTTCATGCCAGATCCCCCCCGCCCCGTCTGCTGCCCAGGTAGGTGCTGCAGAGCAGCCGCTGGCATAATGTGTCACAGGGCACGGTGGCCGGGTGTGCCAGGCCTGCCAAACCACCTGGCCTGGGCACTGCTGGGGGGAGAGCAAAGGTTCATGCAAAGAGCAGAGCCTGGGTGGAGGAGGGTGTCTCATCAAGACATAGTTCCTTCTCCCCCATTTCTGGCCCATGTCCGGGCCCCTTATATCATCTCCAGGCCTGCTCCTGGCCATCTTGCTTGCTGTCTCGGCAAGAAGTCCCCACAGCCACCTGTTACTTGCCCCCAACATCCCGTTTCTTCTCACTGCTTCAAGACCCAGCCCCCCTCCCTGTCACTCTTCCCAAGACCCCACCCCCAGCCCAAGCACGACCCTCGCCATCCCTATTCTCTTGTTTTCTGAGTTCCTGAGAAGTTCTCCCTAAAAGCTATGGGGAAAAAACCCTTTAGACTGGAGGCAGTATCATTTTCCAGGTTTGTAGGGAAGGAAAAAAAAGGCAGAGGGTGGGTGGGGATAAACGTGGATGGGGAGAGGCAGAGCTCACCTCTTGCACCACTCTGGCCTCACCCTTTAAGCAACTACACCAATGAACACCTAAATGGCTCTTCCCAAATGCCTCCCTTTGGGCAAATGCCTTTCTCTGCTCACTCACAAAGGGCAAGGAAGGTCAGGGAGCCAAAAGAGAGACACAACGAATCTATCGGCAAAATGGAAAGGGGAAGTCACAACGCTGAATGTTAAACAATACACCATTTTTGAAAAAAAAAAAAGAATAGGTATATACAGTCATAATAAAATATCAAAGAACACTGACCTTGGCTGGTGAGAGATCGGTGCCCAGTTTTGTCACCAAAAAATAATTGATAGATGAATGAAACAGACCAAAATTTATAGCAATCACTTGTGAATGGTGTGATTACGCATGACTTTTATTATTTATTTATTTATTTATTTATGGAGGTATAGCTGATTTGCAATATTACACTAGTATCAGGTATAGGGCATAGTGACTCTTTTTTTTGCAGCTTGTATGCCATTATAATTTATTATAAGATAATGGCCAGAACTTCCTGTGCTTATCTGTTTTACACATAGTAGGTTGTATCTCTTAATCCCATACCCCTAATTCATCACTGCCCCTTTCCTGCTCCACTTTGGCAACCACAAATCTGTTTTCTTTTTTTTTTTTTTTGTCTTTTTGCTATTTCTTGGGCCGCTCCCGCGGCATATGGAGATTCCCAGACTAGGGGTCAGATCGGAGCTGTAGCCTCCGGCCTACGCCAGAGCTACAGCAACGTGAGATCCCAGCCGCGTCTGCAACCTACACTACAGCTCATGGCAACGCCGGATCGTCAACCCACTGAGCAAGGGCAGGGACTGAACCCACAACCTCTTGGTTCCTATTCGGATTTGTTAACCACTGCGCCACGACGGGAACTCCACAAATCTGTTTTCTAATCTGTGAGTCTGCTTCTGTTTTGCACACACATTCATTTGCATTATCTTTTAGATTCCACATATAAATGATGTCACACAGTGTTTGTCTTTGTCTGACTTATTCCACAAAGCATGATATGCTCTAGGTCCATCCACACTGCTGCAAATGGCAAAATTTCATTCTTTTTATGGTTAAGTAATATCCCAGTGTGTGTGTGTGTGTGTGCACGTGTGCGTTCGCGCACACACACACACACACTATTCTTCTTAATCTATTTGTCATTCATTGATGGGCACCTGGGTTGCTTCCACATCCTGGCTGTTGTAAATAGTGCTGCCATGAACACTGAGGTGCATGTATCTTTTTGAATTAGTGTTTTCATTTTTTCTGGATATAAGCCCAGGAGTGGAACTGCTAGATCATACAGTAGTCTATTTTTACTTTTGTGGTGGTTTTCTGTGTTTAGTTTTGGTTTTTGGGGGCTCCACAGCATATGGATCAGGGATCAGATCCAAGCCACAGTTGCAACCTATGCTGCAATTGAGGCAACACCAGATACTTAACCCACTGTGCCAGGCCAGGGATTGAACCTGCATCCCAGCGCTGCAGAGTTTCCGCTGATCCCATTGCGCCACAGCGGGAACCCCTATTTTTAGTTTTTTGAGGAACCTACACACTGTTTTCCACAGTGGATGCAACAATTTACACTCCCACCAGCAATGTACTAGGGTTCCTTTTTCTCCACAGCCTCGCCAACACTTGTTATTTGTGGACTTTTTGACGACAGCCATTCTGATGGTTGTGAGGTGATATCTTGATTTGTATTTCTCTAATAATTAGCGATACTGAGCATCTTTTCATGGATGTCTTCCTTTGAAAAATGTCTACTCAGGTCTTCTGCCCATTTTTTTTTGGCCATGCCTGAGGCATGTGGAAGTTCCTGGGCAGGGATTGAACCCGTGTCAAGGCAGAGACCTGAGCCACAGCAGTTACAATGCTGGATCCTTAACCTGCTGAGCCACAAGGGAACACCTGTCCGCTTTTTGTTCAGGGTTTTTTTTGGTTTTTGTTTTGATATTGAGTTGTATGAACTGTTTGAATATTAACATTTATCAGTCATACCATTTGCAAATATTTTCATCCTGTCAATGGTTTCTTTTGCTGTGCAATAGTTTTAGGTTTAATTAGGACCTATTTATTTTTGTTTTTATTTCCTCTGCCTTAGGAGACTAATTAAAAAAAAATATTGCTACGATTGTTGTTAAGAGTATCCTGCCTACAGTCTCTCTCTTTTTTTTTCTTGTGTTTTTTTAGGGCCGCGGGCGGTTCTCAGGCTAGGGGTGTAATCAGAGCTACAGCTGCCAGCCTATGCCAGAACCACCGCAACACCAGATCCGAGCCGAGTCTGCAACCCACACCACAGCTCACGGCAACACCGGATCCTTAACCCACTGAGCGAGGCCAGGGACTGAATCCACAACCTCATGGTTCCTAGTCGGATTCATTTCTGCTGCGCCACGACGGGAACTCCCTATATTCTCTTCTAGGAGTTTTGTGTTTTCAGTTCTTACATTTAGGTCTTTAAACCATTTTGAGTTTATTTTCGTATATGGTATGAGTGATGACTGTCTATCACTGTCTTACACGTGTTGTCCAGTTTTCCCAGCACCACTTGCTGAAGAGACTGTCTCTTAGCCATTGAATGTTTTTGCCTCCTTGTCACAGATTAATTGACCAAAGGTGCGTGGTGTATGACTTTTATTCTCAGTTCCTATCTATATTTTCTAATTGTCTATAATGAATAACCATTATTTACATAATTAAAACATTTAAAAATAAATTCTGGAGTTCCCGTCGTGGTGCAGTGGTTAACAAATCCGACTAGGAACCACGAGGTTGCGGGTTCGGTCCCTGCCCTTGCTCAGTGGGTTGACAATCCGGCGTTACCGTGAGCTGTGGTGTGGGTCACAGATGTGGCTCGGATCCCGCGTTGCTGTGGCTCTGGCGTAGGCCAGTGGCTACAGCTCCAATTGGACCCCTAGCCTGGGAACCTCCATGTGCCACGGGAGCGGCCCAAGAAATAGCAAATAGACAAAAAATAAATAAATAAAATAAAAAATAAAAAAATAAAAATAAATTCTGGCCATTGGTAGCATCTGATTAATTCCAAAGCCCCCAAATACAAGTTAGGGTTAGGGTTAGAAAAGACAAAGGTGTCTTTTCTGAACAGCTTGCCACCAGCAAGCCCTCCACTAACACTCCAGGCCCAATCAGCCAGAACCACCTGCGGTGTCTGCATCTGTGGGACCTGGGCCCCAGCCCCTCCCTCCAGAGCTCACACCCAAAAGCCAGAGCCTCAGAAAGGTACAAAAGCAAGAACAGGGCTGGGGGCTACTGACACCTTCAGGCTGGACAATTCCTCACCTGGCTGCCTCTTCCAGGGCCCAGGCAGGGGCTGGTGGGTGAACTGCAGGCAGCTGCCACACATTTATCCTGTGAGGTCCCACAGGCAACCACGGGCTGCAGTCAACACCTGCTCCAGCCAGTGCTCAGAGGCCAAGAGGAGGACAAACAGTCCAAGTTCTGTTGAGTCCAACCAACGTTTACCGACATCCAGCTAGGGTGCCGGGTGCTGAGGGGCCAGAGGTATGCTAACAAGAAACCATCGACACTCAACAAGCATCTCTTCTGTGCCTTTATGTGTAATTTTATGAGAAGTTTTAATCCTCACGTCTCCCTGAGGGGTAGGGTCTATAAGGAAGCCCTCAAAGGACAGTGACTCACCCAAGGCCACCAGTGGAGCCAGAACATAGTCTTGCACAGCCTGGCTCTTAACCAGGTACCCCATTGTCTCTCAGAAACAGCCAGTGAGCTGTGCCACAGGTGACTTCCTGTTCTGCTCCAGGGGAAAGCACCCTCCCTTCTGAGAAGCCAAAGCAATGAGTGTGGCGGCCCCTCTGCCCAGGACCCCTGTGCCTACAGCTGGGCGGAGGAGAGGCCATCAGGGCAGGCCAGGGGCACAGCCCCCAGGGCCCAGCTGAGGCCACCACCGAGACCCACCTATGCCCGCCTCTTCGGATTCCCAATACCTTCCCTGCACCCCAACCCCAGCCTCCAGCCAGGCAGTGGGAACAGAAATAAATACAGCTCTCTAAAAATAAACCAGGGATGGCAAGGCACAAGAAAGGAGAAAAATGTAATGCCACTGCTGGATTGAGCCCAGTAAGTCCTGCTGGTCTAGGAAGGGCCCATGGCACTGAGCAGGACAGGCACCAAGCGCCCCAAATCCCCTTCCGCTTCTGCACACAGCCTACACGTGTGTACTTGTGCCCATCTGCACATGCCTACAAAGCCTAAGGTGACATGAGCAGCGAGAGCAGAGTCACCAGGTTCTTCTCAGTTGCCCCACTGGGGGTCTAGTAAGGCTTCCTTCCTGCACCTCTGCCTTGGCTCCAAAGGGCTCAAACCTCAGCTCCATCATTTGTCAGCTGTGTGGCTCGAGCGAGTTGATCAACTGCTCTGATCCTACACCTTCTCACCTGTTAGATGGGAATACAGATACCTACAGCTTGCAGGCTGCTGGGAGGGCGAGCCGGCTCATCCACGGTGCAATGCCCGGCCCAAGGGAGAATCTGAACAAAGGCAATCCCTTCCTCCCTTTGCTCCGTAAGGGCACGTGGGCGCATCTTCCGGCTCTCCTCTCCTCTCCCCTGGTGAACAGCACAAGTGGGCTGATTAATCACATGGCGCGGTGGCTGTTTTTGGCTCCTGCAAGTCCCTCTCACCCTACGTGCCCGGCCCACTAGCTGGCTCGTTATTTCAGACGGTTCCAGGGGGCTTGCTCACTGCCTTGGAGCGGATCCAGAGAGGCGCTAAGCACAGCCATTCTCAGGGCTTCCTCTGCCCGCTGACCTGGAAGGAGATTCTGCAGGGGACCCCAAAGCCTGCCAATGCTTTGCTTCTGTTCAGTGACCAACGAGAGACTCCGCTGTGCTCGAAAGCAGGGAGTGTTCTCTGAAGCTGACAACAGTCCGGCCAGTCCAGCAGGTCCTTTCCAAACTGGGAGCATTAGATCTGGCCAGTCACCCCTCGATGGGGAGGCCCTGCTGTGTGGTGATCAAAGACACCAGCTTCAAGCAACAGGGTTCAAGTCTCAGCTCTGCCAAGTGGTATACTAGCTGTGCAGCTCTAGGCGACTTTCCTAGTCAGTCTGAGCCTCTGCATTCTCATCTGCAGAAGGGGTACAGTGATTTCTTACCTCTCAGAGTTGTGTGGATTAAACAAGGTGATGCATATAAAGATGTAGCACGGTGGATTCAACACGAGAGACAGATTTTACTCAGCTACCGGGTACCTACTGACTTCTGCAGGGGTTGGAAAGGGGATTTAGATGCAGGTTAGCCCGGCTCTTGAAGAAGTCACAGTCCAATATCAGAGGCTAGCACATGGGCAGTAACTCTACCATAACATACTGCGGCAGGTGCCAAGGCAGAGATGTGAGTAAGAGCCTTACTAGACCCCCAGGGGAAGAAGTGGGGAGAAGGAGGCAACTAAGAAAAACTGCCAAATCCCCAAATCTCAGTTGTCTCCCCTGAGCCTCACCCAAAGGGTGGGGCAACAACTAGGAAGTGGATCCTGGAGGAAGTTGTCAGCTTCAGCATCCTTCTGTGATGGTCTGACTGTTCCCCATGAAATGACTTCCTAGGCAGGGCTCTGGTGCAGGCCAGTGCCAAGGCCACTCTGTGGGGCCATGCAGGCCAGCCATCCAGTCACCCTTCCATCCAACAAGTGCCTGGTGAGCATCTCTGCCCATCAAGGAGTTGGTTTCTGGGGAGATCTTTTTTTTTAATTTATTTTTTATTGAAGTATAGTTGATTTATAATGTGTTAATTTCTGCTGTACAGCAAAGTGACTCAGTTATACACATATATAATTCTATTTTATATTCTTTTCCATTGTGGCTTATCCCAGGATTCTGAATATAGTTCCCTGTGCTCTACAGCAGGACACTATTGTTTATCCATTCTAAATGTAATGGTTTGCATCTACTAACCCCAAACTCCCAATCTTTCCCTCTCTCACTCCCTCCCCCTTGGCAACCCCAAGTCTGTTCTCTATGTCTGTGAATCTGTTTCGGTTTTGTAGATAGGTTCATTTGCGCCATATTTCAGATTTGGAGAGAAGGTCTTTGATGGTGGCTAATGAACACCCATCAGGACGGGACGTGACTGTGCAAGGCAGGCTGCTCCCCTGTGACTCAACAAGCTCTGTGACTCACAGAGAACAGAGGATGGATGGACTGGTTCTGTCTCATGATGGAAGCAGAAAGGATGGAAGCATTCAGGCTGCAGTCCAGAGAGGAAGCAGCGTGTGGGCAGAAGCCCTGTGGGTGCTGGCACCAGATCATGAGAGGCACTCTCCGGTTACCCACAGGGTGCCCAGGGTGGGGGTACAAAAGTGAACTGAAAACACACGGCCCTGGTAGCGCAGGAGATGATGAGGCCACTCTAGGCTTGCCGGAGACAGAGGCAAGCCTCGGCCTGAGTGCAGATAAGCCTACTGGGTCAGGCAATGGGCTAGAAAACAGACAAAATGTCTTTCTTTTGCTCTTTCTTTCTTCTTTTTTTTGCTGCAACTGCAGCATGTGGAAGTTCCCAGGCCAGGGATCCAACCTGCACCACAACAGTGACAATGCTGGATCCTTAATCTGCTGTACCACAAGAGAACGCCAATAAAATATATTTCAAAAAAGTGATATACTGCAAGGATTATGAAATGCAAATTGGAATTAGGTACTATAAACACAGCGGGGTCTTAAGATGCCAAAAGGAAAAGTCATAGGTGTCGCACACTGTAGTAGAATATAAACAGGGCTGGATCAATATAATTATGATTAGATGCAGTCTGCAGTTTGGGAACTTACTTATCTAATGATTTTCACCTGGGCGACAAAAATTATGATCGGTCAATTTGTTTACTACCGAAGATTTTTCATGTTTCGATGACAGTCAATTTGGTGCCATTATTTAAAGCAAGTTCTGGTCAGAGTCACCTAGGATTAACCATGAAATTGGGAACACAGACACGGCGGATTTAATCCACAGAGACCGTCTGTGCCGGCCCCTGGATGACATCGAAGCTGACAAAATGTCCCTCTGGAAAGTTGCCAGAGCACCAGAACTGCTATGGGGTCACTATCCATCGAGCTTCCTTGAACCTTTGAAACCTGATTCTTAGAAATCCAAGCAATACTGCAAGGCCTCGAGGAGGCAGCATCCTGAGGTGTGGAGTGGCCACTCCGGGGAGTGGGAGGACCCGTGTGGCTCAGCGACGTGGGGCCAGCTCACGTGCTCCGTCCTCTTGCTCCTGCAGCCCCAGCCAGCTGGCGGAGCAGTGGGGGAGGCAGGCCGTGGTGCAGCTCCTGGCAGCGAGGGGCAGGGAGACCAGGACGCTGCCAAGAAAGCATTTTAGGTGGGCAGCTGTGGAGGGGCAGCTGCCCCTCGTGGGGCAGAGGAGGAGGGTGAGGGAAGAAGTGAGGACCCCCAGACACCACACCAGAACTACCTGCTGAGAAGAGCCAACCTGCCTTGCTAGGCGCAAAGCTCCAGGCCCACAGTGACAGTGGAACTGCTTTTGCTATTCAGAAAAAGGCTGCTTTTCCCCCTCCTCTAACACTTTAAGCTGACTGTGTTTACCTGCTGCTATTCCACAGGAACGATGTGACAAATACCCTACAGAGAAGAACTGAGGAACAGAGACACCAAGACAGAGAGGCGGCGAGAGGACGGAGGGCGGGCGGGCCACGGGAGGAGATTGTACAGTACTTCAGGGTCAGGGGCCATCTGGCCCCTAATCTCGTCTCTGAGCTCATCTTCTACTCCCTTCCTCCCTCACTCCCCCAGCCACCTGACCCCTGACTCTTCCTCTAACACATCAGCCACGTGCCGGACCCAGGGCCTTTGCACTTGCTTTCTATCTGCCTGACAGATTCTTCCCACACATGGCTCACCTTCCTCTTTCAGCTCAAATGTTACCTTCTCAGCGAGGCCTACCTTAAGCCCTCTTTGAAACTGCCATGACATCTTCCTACTTGATTATTATTTTTCTTTTTTTGGCTTTTTTAGGGCCGCACCCACAGCATATGGAAGTTCCCAGGCCAGGGGTCAAATCAGAGCTACAGCTGCTGGCCTACATCACAGCCATAGCAACAGCGGGATCCAAGCCACATCTGTGACCCACACCATAGCTTATGGCAACACTGGATCCCTGACCCACTGAGCGAGGCCAGGGATCGAACCCACATCCTCACGGATTCTAGTCGGATTTGTTTCTGCTCCTACTTCATTTTTCAATACAGCATGGGACATGCTATTTACTTAATTCTGGCTCCTTCCCCTTTCCCCACAATTACTAAGAGAGCAGGAAATGTGTTTATCTGTTTTGCTCACTCCTTCATCCCCAGTGCCTAGAAGAGAACCTGGTGCATAGGCGGCACCCAGAAAACACCACTGCCTGACTGGAAGGAGGGGAGTGGTGGAAAGATGGACCTGGAGCATCAAGTACTCCTGATCTGAGAGAAGGTGTGGGAGGAGTTCCAAAAGCAAGGATCGGATGGCGTCTGAGGCCTTCTCTTCTGCTCCCAAGAACCCCTAAGAGGTTCCCACAGGGAACGCACTGTCTCCAATATTAGTCTGGAAAGAGGAAGGATGGGCTTAGACTTTCAACTGCCATGAAGGGGATGCTCTAAGGCTGCCTTAAAATAAAAACGAGGATCAGCTACGCCACCACCTGTGCTTGGAGGCGGATGAACCCTGTAGTCGTTTCCTGTTGCTGCTGTAACAAACTACCACAAACTCCCTGGCTTAAAACAAAAGATTTATTCTCTTAGAATTCTGAAGGTCAAAGATCCAAAATTAGTTTCACTGGATGAAAATCAAGGTGCTGGCCGGGCCGCACGTCCTCCTAGGGGCCCGGGGGAGCGCGTTTCCTCGCCTTTTCCAGCTTACAGAGCAGCTTGCCTTCCGTGGCCTCTCCCTCCATCTGCAGAGCCAGCAGGGTAGCAGCCTGCTGCAGGGGCCACACTGCCCTCTCTCCTGCCTCATCTCCCATTGCCTCCTCGTCAAGGGATACTGTGATCACACCGAGCGCCCACTAGGATAATCCAGGAGAATCCCCACCTCAAGATCCTTAACTTCATCACATCGGCAAAGTCCATTTTGCCATATAAGGCAGGAGCCAGAGGGCCCAGGGGCTCTGGCCTGGATATCTTTGGGGGCCATCACCCAGCCCACCAGCACAGAAGATGGGGCTCCAAGAGTTTGGAGGAAACATAGTTCAGACCTGGTCGACATGAGAGAAGAGCCGGACTGGGAGTCCTGGCAAGGCCCTGGTTCCTTCTGCTGTGGCTGCATGCCATTAGCTAGGGAGCAGGGGATTATTTTCATGCCACTGAGCCTTCTGGCCCTTGGAGGGCCTCCTTAGAAGAGAAGGGTAGTTTTGTCTTCTCCAACCTCAAGTTCCCAATGGACTGCTCAGAATGCACTCAGGGAGTTCCCTTGTGACACAGCGGGTTAAGGTTCCAGCACTGTCACTGCAGCAGCTCAGGAGGCTGCTGTGACATGGGTTTGATCTCTGGCCCAGGAGTTCCCACATGCTGCAGGTGCAGCCAAAAATAAAAAAAAGAGGAATGCATTTGGGATGCACATGCTGAGGATCGACGGGGGAAGCCAGCGGGATCTCAGGACTGTCCTAAAGGCGTTTTCAGGAGGGGAAGAGATGGTCTGGGCTAGAACGAGCTCAGCATCCAGAACAGCAGGTGAGCTTTCCCCCATGAGACTTGCCTGGGGAGGAGGGTTCTGAGAGACCACTGGGGTCTGGGGAGCAGGGCTGCAGCGACCCCAGCGTCAGATCAGCTGCTGACATCTGACACCAGGACGGCCAGGTTGACAGTCCACGTGCTGCAGGATACCAACGCTGCCCTCCATGGCACCTCTGGGAGCTACAGCCAGGTGGCTTCTGCCCAGGCACCAAAAGACTTGGAGAAGCAAAGCAGGAGAGACACAAGCACTCTCAGAGACGGCTTTACTCTTAGGCCACGGGCCCTCTGCTGTGCACACATCATGTGGCTTCTCAGAACAATGTGAACAATTTCACTCCTCCCCAAAGCCCTCCAGGGCCCAGTGTGGTGACTGAGGAAGATAAATTCCCACTGTGAGAACTGCATGCTCATCTTACTGGTTTTATTGACCCACTGGTTCACCAGTGGACCCAAATGGCTAGAAATATCTATTGGGAAATGATAGAGCAGTGGTTCTTAACCAGGGGTGGTTCTGCCCTGGAGGGGATGTGTGGCAATGTCTAGAGACATCCTAGGTTTTCTCACTGGGGGCGGGGGTGGGGGGATGCTATTGGCATCTGGCGGGTAGAAGCCGGGCACAGAGCTCAGTGCCCTATCACACACACAGAGCCCACACATGTTACCGAGCCCAAGATGCCTGCAGCACGGGGCTGAGCCCTGTGCGAGAGGAAATGCAACGGGAGGGGACGAAAGTAATGTGAGGCTCACAAACAAGGGCTGAGGGAGGCAATGGAGGGAAACGGAGGAAAAGTGCACCCGGCTTGCTCGTTTCGCAGGTCCTGGCAAGTTCAAGGACAGCCTGTTTGTGAGCAGAGTGGGTCTGCAGACTGGTGTGTCCGCAGGGTGGCCTACCTGGCTCCTGCCACCCAGGCCGGGAGCGCCAAGTTGGCCTGTGCCTCCAGTGGAGCAGGAGCCAATCTTGCCTCTGAGGTCACGATTCTTGGACGAGGGACGTGCCAAAAGCAGGGATAAGGATCGAAGTTATAGCAGATTACCAATGAAAGCAACGAAAATCTTTAGGTGTTTAGGTACTGTTAGTATAATAACACAGAAATGCACGTAAACGTGAGGTCGCTGTCCCATAACACCTGGGAGCCTCTCCCTTCAGTATCCGCCTCCGGAGAGCCCTCCTTCAAAGCTGTGTCACCATCAGCTGTGGATCACTTGGTACCCGTCTCAGGAGAGCCACTGAGATGACAAGGCCAGGGAGAGGCGAGGCTTGGGAGATGGGACTTGAAAAGGGCACAGCACAGCGCAGAACACGGGGATCCGCCCGACACGAGGTAAGACTCCCCTCCCGAATCCCGGCACCACGGCCCGTGAGTCAGGGCAGAAACCAGCTCTGGAAGGATGTTCCCGGACTCGTCACCCCAGAACCCGGCCCAGACAGACCAGCACCAACCAGCTCGTTAATCAAGTCATGACCCCACTGGCTGGGAGCTCGGAGTCACGCCCCGTCTGCCCAGGCCCAACACCACACGCACCCCTGGCATCTTCACAGACAGATTGACGGAGGCAAAGCAGGGGCCCGGAGGGCTAAGCCTGGGGAGCCAGGGCCCCGGGGACCAAGGAAAGCGCCAGCTCCCTGCCCGCTCTGGAACCCACACGGCCCCTGCTCGCAGACGGAGCAGCAGCTCCTCTGGCTCATCCTTCTCATCCTCCTCCAAACTCTCTGCCGTTCCCCCCCTGCAACCCCATTCTTCCCCTCTTTATCCCTCTCCGAAGCATTCTCTACCTTGTCCCCCTTTCTTCTCACTCTTCTCGCACTTCTTCACGGTCTGTGATACTGAAACTGAAATGTATTTGAAACACCGTCAGTGGTGTTACATGGTATTTTTGTTTGTTTCTGGCCATGCCTGTGGCATGTGGAAGTTCCTGGATCAGGGACTGAACCCGCCCCACAGCAATGATCCCAGTCAGATCTTTAATGGCTGTGCCACAAGGGAACTCCTCAGTGGTGTAACATGAAGCTTTATCTTTCCTGCTTTTTATCTGATAAATTATAAGTTTTTTGTTCATTTTTTGTGTGTGTGTTTTTAGGGCCATACCTGTGGCATATAGAGGTTCCCAGGCTAGAGGGTGAATAAGAGCTGCAGCTGCTGGCCTATGCCACAGCCACAGCAACACAGGATCCGAGCCACATCTGCGACCTACACCACAGTTTGTGGCAACATTGGATCCCTAAACCACTGAGCTAGGCTAGGGATCAAACCTATATCCTCACAGATACTAGTTGGGTTATTAACCCACTGAGCCACATTGGGAACATGATTAACTTTTTAATGTCTTGACAATAAAACCTAAATTAGGAGTTCCTATCGTGGCTCAATGGTTAATGAACCCAACTAGCATCCATGAAGATGCAGGTTCAATCCCTAGCCTCGCTCGGTAGGTTAAGGATCTGGCGTTGCCATGAGCTGTGGTGTATGTCACAGACACGGCCTGAATCCCTCGTTGCTGTGGCTGTGGTATGGGCCAGCGGCTACAGCTCTGATCTGACCCCTAGCCTGGGAACCTCCATAACCTTCCAGTGCAGCCCTAAAAAGACAAAAAAAGAAAAAGAAAAAACTAAATAAAGCTGCTTCTAACATCTGTAAGCCCTTGTAATGTCTGGTGTATCAGCATCCCTAAGTGGTGTGTGTGTGTGTGTGTGTGTGTGTGTGTGTGTGTGTGTGTGTGTGTGTGTGTTACTCCACCCATGCTCTGGGTACTTAATCTGTGTGGCTGAGAGTTCGAAATCAATCATTTTAGGAGTTCCCATTGTGGCGCAGCAGAAACAAATCCAACTAGGAACCATGAGGTTGTGGGTTTGATCCCTGGCCTCGCTCAGTGGGCTAAGGATCTGGCGTTAAACAGATCTGGAGTTTTTTAAAAAAAAAAAGGGGGAGTCATTTTAACAACAACCAGAGGAACTCAGTTTCTATATGAGGAAGAATTTCCTTACACTTAGTCCACTGCAGTAATCTCTGACCTAACCTCTCCACCTCCATTCTCTCCCCATTCATCCACCTTTTTACAGCATTAGCATAATCACTCCTTGCTCTAAAACTGTCAATGGCTACCTACTGCCCAAAGAACAGACGTTCACCTGCCATTTCAGTGGCCTCTATCAACTAGGAATTTCCAGAGTTCCCTTTGTGGTGTAGCGGAAACAAATCCGACTAGGAACCATGAGGTTGCAGGTTCGATCCTTGGCCTTGCTCAGTGGGTTAGGGATCTGGCATTGCTGTGGCTGTAGTGTAGGCTGGCAGCTGTGGCTCTGACTGGACCCCTGGACTGGGAACCGCCATGTGCTGCAGGGGTGGCCCTAAAAAAAAAAAGCAAAAAAAAAAAAAAACCTAGGAATTTCCTAACAGTGGTTTCCAGGAATGGAAATAGTGAGAAAATGCACCTTTGTCCTGGAAGTATCCACATACAGGACAGGCTACCTCACATAAGAGATGCTAAAAAGAAGTATTCGCTGGTCTCCAAGGAGGCCTCTCTCCCTCCCAATAAACCATCTGACCCGGTGTTCACACCCTCTGAAGTCCTCCCCCTGGATCTGGACTGGTCCTGTGACCTAGAAAACACAGAGGAAGTGACACCGTGTGACTTCCCCAACTAGATCATCAGAAACTTTGCTGTTTACGCCTGGATCTCTCACACGCTTGCTCTGGGGGGTATGTCTACTCAGAACAGCTGCCATGCCGTGAGAGGCACAAGGCACATGGACAGGCCACACGCAGGCACATCAGTCAACAGCCATCACGGAGCACAGCCCCATGAGTGGGCCAGTGCGGACACCCAGCCCAGCCCTCGGATGACTCCTGCCTGGCCTCCACCTGCCTGCAGCAACCTGAGACCCCACGAAAGAGCAGCCCCACTGCGCCCAGTCACCCTGCAGAACCATGACAGACAATCAAGTACCGATTTCACTTAAGAATGTCCTAGATAAGCCAATTAAAAACTAACTGTATTTGGAGTTCCCGTCATGGCGCGGCGGAGGTGAATCCAACTAGGAACCATGAGGTTTCAGGTTCAATCCCTGGCCTCGCTCAGTGGGTAGGCTGGCAGCAACAGCTCCAATTAGACCCCTAGCCTGGGAACCTCCATGTGCTGCAGGTGCGGCCCGAGAAAGACAAAAAGATGAAAAAAAAAACACACTATTAAATCATGACCCTTGATAACTTTTTGTCTTTTAAATCCTTTTAAATATTCTACATACCAAAATAGAAGCTACACGACTGCTTCAAGAAAAAGCAATTGTGCCAGTGTTTCAGTTGTAAGCTAAACAGCCACTTTTCTCATGAAACATCATTTTTACTTGAAAGGAAAGAATAACAGACAAATTACAATTATTTAGACTTGGGTTTTCGACAGACTTTTTCTTGAAAATGAATGAAGAAAGAGTGCCATTATGAGGAAGAAAACCTGACAGTATGTTACCAAAGATAAAAAGCAAGCTTTTGAAAGAAAATTCAAATTATGGAAAAATTTGAGAATCGGAGTTCCCATTGTGGCTCAGTGGTTAACGAATCCAACTAGGAACCATGAGGTTGCGGGTTTGATCCCTGGCCTTGCTCAGTGGGTTAAGGATCGGGCGTTGCCGTGAGCTGTGGTTAGGTCGCAGATGTGGCCTGGATCTGGTGTTGCTGTGGCTCTGGCGAAGGCTGGCAGCTACAGCTCCGATTCGACCCCTAGCCTGGGAACCTCCATATGCCGCGGGAGCGGCCCAAGAAACGGCAAAAAGACAAAAAAAAAAAAAAAAGTTTGAGAATCACTTTACCGTATTCTAAAGTTGACTTCAAAATAAACCAGTTTTCTTTCAAGGCCCAGACACTCAGCTTCTTCGGGGACAAAGCCAATCCTCAGTGATGAATATGAATATCCTTGGTCAGCACCATGTTTTTAGGACCCACTGACTCACTAATATTTAAGAAAGCTTTTGTTGTGTGTGTCTTCTCTCACCAACTAGGTTCCACTCACTTGGGCCACAGGGACAGCCAAGGACCACATGTGGAACCATCTGTCACAGTACCTGGCCCAATGAAGTGCCTCAGATGGGAAAGACTAAGGTGACAACACCAGTTTTTTTTTTTTGAGATTAAAAAAAAAAAAAAAAGCTATAGGCTCACCTTTGCCAGTGGAAACTATCAAAGAAAACTTCTAGCTGGGACCGGGAGCTTGAAACCAAGGGGTGCCCTAGACGGCTGACCCCTGACACGGACAACAGCTGCCACCGTTCATGGCTAGCTGCAGTGAAACAAGCGACAAAGCACGTCAGGTCAACCCAGCAGCTCTCCCTGCTTAGGGGGACTGTGCATCTCCTCTCCTCTCGGGGAACCTCCAGCCTCCCAAACCTGCTTCTTCCCCTCACATGGCCTTCAGAGGAAGGACTTGGGATGGCCTGGGGAACAGGAGGGGCCTCTGCCCGAGGCCTTCCTGCAAGACCCACAAACAGCCCGACCCCCACAGACAGACAGACACAGGGGCTCAGCACCCTGTTTGGCAACAGGAAAACCCTCAGGGTGTTTAAGGCGGAGAAAGGGAAGTGAAACTCGTAAACAGCTACTGGAACCACTGAACTTGAGAGATTAAAACAAACCAGACAGGAGCTCCCTGTTTCCCCCACCCTGGCCCACGGCCTGGCTTCCCAGACAGTTGGGACAATGAATGTCCAATTCCCCTGAGCTCCCGTCCTGAGAGTCTATAAAACCTGCCAGGTGTCTGAGAACAAACCGGGAAACAGCAATGGAACCGCGAGCACTGTTGTGACTCTGGTGAGGACCAGCTACCCGAGTGGAGACGGAGGAACAGCGCCATGTTCATGCCCAGCTCTCGTTCATATGTGTCAGCAAACCACCGACCCACAAGATGGGCAGAATCTGATTTTTTACTATCATCCTTTTCTAAGTGCTTAGGAATGTACCTGGCCTACAGCAGGCGCTCAGAAATCTTTGTTGCACAAATGAGACAATGACGGACACCATCTTTGTGGCCTGGCACTCACACAGGCGGAGAAGGACGTCTGTACATGTATTTACTCAACAAGTATTTATTGAGAATCTCCTCTGTGCCAGGTACTGCACTATACACAATGGGAAACAACACGACAGGAAACAAAATAAGTCCCCACCCTTGAGGAGTTTGTTTCAGTAAAAACCAGTAAAGGTGAAAATCCCAGCGCCACTCCCCCAAATCACGTAGGCCACAGACACTCAATAATTATTTAAGAAGTGCCCACTCTGTGCGAGTGTTGAGTACAAGTGCTAAGATAGGCCCCTGGGATCTGGGACTCAGCCCTAGTGAAATTATTTCATCTTCTAGGCAAGAATCCTAAACCTGGGATGGGTCTGCCAGTTGTCAGAGGCCCTGGGCAGGATTACCTCTTTGGTGCATCTGTCCTCATCTGTCGGTGAACAGCAGCCACTGCGTGAGTACCATGTGCATACCCAAAACACCACGCGACGCTGCAGGATAGAAAGAAACCCAACAGCTTTAGCTGAGAGGTGCTAGGGGTCAGAAAAGCAGCTCTGATATGCTGTCATTAAACATGAGGGTTCCAAGAGGGCTCCTAAGGCAGCTGGCTCCTCCTCTGTCCCTCACCCCCCCGCCCCCCAAGATGCTGTGATTCTGAGCCTGAGTCAGCAGATTTTTCTCAATCTTGGAAGTAGTCTGCTCACCTCCAAGTAAGCAGACACTGGCTTTGCTGATCCTACTGGGGTGGGGCGGAAGGAGCTGGCAAGGTGAGGAAGAAGCTGGGGCCCAACAAGCCCCAGGCATGGCAGCTCATAAATGGAGACGCCCTGATTCATGCTTGATTCCTTGACCAAAGCCCGGTGGAGACAGAACTGAAGTCACACCCCAGTCACCAGCCTCTGAGCTCGGAAGGCCAAGAATCACATGCCAGGAAGAAGATCCACATATCCGAAACCTGATGCCAGAGGCCGCTTCCTCCCTGCCAGGCCCAAGTAAGTGCGGCTCTCCTGACAGGGCAGCATGCCACTGCTCCAGGGGCTCCTTTCTCGGGACCCAAAGGCACAGAAAGAGGGCCCCAGAGTTTAGCTTCCCAGCCCGCAAGTCACAGCTAGGAGGTGAGCCTTGGTGACAGAACGGAGTTGAAGCCTTTCCAAGCAACAGGTCCAGCCCCTCCTGAGAGGCCGCCCCACCCCAGGACGTGCCAGGAGCCGCAGGCCCTGAGGACAGCTTGCACAACAGCCAGGACAGCTGCATTCTATCCAAAGAGGCTTACTAGCTTCCCAGGCCAGCATCCAACAGGGGCCGTCCTCGCCCCAGGCCCTGGGGGACGGGGTCTGAGGAACCACAGGTAGGGCTGGCAGGCTGAGTGAGGGCAATTCTTCCCCCATGGGGTGATCTATCTCACAGCAAAGGAGGAGGAAAGCAGTGGTGGAGAGGCAAGGAGAAAGGCAGCCAAACAAAAGAGCAGTTCATTAAACTAAGGAGGTGACGGGCTACACCACCTACAAGGTTAGGTTGGGGGTCTGTCTGTTCACACCTTTGAAAAAGAGAGGCAGGCTGACCCCAGCCAGCTCTGCACAGGTCACCGAATGGTAATAGATAATGACAACGACCCACACAGGTGACGACCAGGTGGACAAACTGCAAGAAGCTATCCAGCCAGGGCTGCTGGTGCCCAAGCTGCTCCCCAAGGACCAGGCCTGACCGCCTCTCAAGCCCTTCTCACCTGCCACCTCGGGGGAGGGCTCTACCCAGGGGTCCCAGACAGAGAAGCAAACTGCCCAAAAGAGTCAGGTAAGTAAAGTCTCGAGGAGCCAAAGGATGGACAACATTACCACCAAACACACAAGCCCGACTTCATCAGAATGACTCATTAAAGCCCCAGAGGGATGTTTTCCATTGGAACAGGGGAACCCTTTTGGTCCATTCTGCCCAAATCCCCCCCCACCAAGTGCTGCTGAGCAGAGGACCCCAAGGGTCAGTGCAGAGGGGGCCGGCTCGGCCATCCACGAGCCCCTTCCTTTCACAGAAAAGGGTCTGCACACAAGAGGATTCCAAAACTTTCAAGTCTGGCCTGGCCAGTTCAGTTGGCTCTCGACCACAGCTCCTGAAGGCTGCCAATTCTGAGTCCAGTTCTGGCTCAAAGACACAGAGCATGATCCTCAAAAGAGGAGACCTAGAAACCCAGAGCCGGGGAAACAACCGGCCTTCACTTGCAAACGTGAGAGTGGGTCATGCTTTCCGAATCCTCCAAGATCAGGACTGGGCAGAAACAGAGCACATGTTATTTCCTGAAGATCTCTCCAGGGGACCGACATCAAATAAAGGAGTTCAAGCTTTCGGCCCCCCAAGAAGGTTAAACATCCAGATGCACCACGAAGGTGGTGGGTTTTTCTAGCCCCAGAGAGGACTATCTCTGTGACTGGAGGCAACTCAAATTCCTGACATGTCCAACTAATGCAGCCCCACAACCTGCCCAGGCAGATATTGACCTGACACCCTTTGCTATGCCTGGGCAAAGGGAACACAACTTTAGTGGCAGTCTCCTGCTTGGAGTGACAGGATATCAAGCTCCCAAGGAAAAACGGAGGGAGGAGAACCTTCAAGAGCACCTGCTCAGGGACTGACATTAGAAGCCCCGACGCATTCAGTGGGTAAGAGATGGGCAAGAAGGAAAAGTCAGCAGGTAGTCTGAACCACCAACAATAAAAGGGACAAATAGCTGCCAGCCCCAGGGCCATCAGGGTGGCTATCTATTTCAAAACTCAAACAGGAAAAAAAAAAAAATGTTCTGGAGCCAGTACAGAGGAAAAAGGTTGAAGACCACAGGCATTCTCTGGGGCATAGCTTCTGGAGACTTCTTTTAGCTCTTGGGATGGGGTACAGGGTGGAGGGTGGGAGTGAGGGCAGAGACAGGCTGGGGTATCATGACTTAAATGTATACAGTACATCCAGAGTGTAAAGCCACAAAGCCCTGCTTCCTGGAAGGGGAAAAGGGTTGGATAAGGCCTCCAGCTACCCCTGGCACAGGTCCAATTCAGCGGCCAGTCTCTCCTCAAGGGTTCCTGGAAGTCAACAGACCCATAAAGGGGAAGTACCAGAGCTGAGATTAGAAGAATGGTCTACAAATTGGACATGATCCTTGATGCAACGCCCCAATAAATTCTCCCACACAGACATACCTGCTATTTACCGCTGACATTCAGTCTCTTACTTCAATCGCGGGCTGAACACCCCCGCCCCCAAACCACGACTCTCAACTGCAGGTCAAAGGAAAGCAAAGTTGTATTTGGAACTAATGCTTCTCCCAGAAGCAGAGGCAAAGAACTGGGAGGGAAGGGAGACGGGTGTCAGGAATGCAGGGGACAGGGCTAACTGGAAAGAAATCAGAGAATGGAGCAAAAACAGGGCCTCTGGGGGCAACCTGGGTAGGAGGGGCGTAGGTTGACTGGGATTGCAGACACCGGCTGAAAAAGCCTAATACCGCGAAGAAGACGACGGGGAGCTTAACACCAGGGAAGGAAAGGATAAGGGTGGGAAAAGAGAGCAGACTGAGAGAGCAAGGATGGGACGACGAAGGCAGGATAACGAGGGGTCAGAGATGATCTCCGAGGACACCCTGGGTAGAGAGGGCGACTGATTTGGGTACCAGGTAAGGGATGAAGGAAGAGCCTGGAGGCAAGGGTGGGGAGTGGGAGAGGACCCCCAACCTGAGACCCAGCTCTCAGAACACAGAAGTGGGAGGAGACGGAGTAAGAGGCCCAAAGAGGGGACATAGAGTGCGGGGTGCGGGGGGGAAGACTGGGGGGAGGCCCGCGGTTCAGGCTTAAACAGGGATGGGCGTCCAAAGCCTGGGGGCACCGGGTCAGCAGGGCGGGGCGCCTGCAGAGCAACTAACCACCGTGGACCGGCGGGGGGCCGGAGCAACAGGAAGCAGCTGTAGCTGGGTCCAAGGACCCCTGCGGCTCCCCTACCCCACAGCCCGCCGGGCCTTGCGCCCCAGCCCCGTTGCCCGCCTCAGCCCAGGCCTGCTGCTTCCCTCCGCTGCTTGCCTATCCACTTCCCCGGATCCAGACTGACCTGACTTGGCTGCCCCCCGCGCCACCGCTGCCGTCCCGCAGGCTCCGCAGGGTCCTCCGGCCCCTGCCAAAACTTTTCCCATTAATCCCAGCTCCGCAGCGGCCGCGGCGTCACACGCTGCGCGGTCCAGCCCCGCCCCCGCCAGTTGACGTCATCGCGCAGCTCGTCCCCTCCCCTTTCCCCACGCCCCCTTCCGTCTGGACCGCGGCCAATCACCGAGCTTCTGGAGACTCCCCTGAATCTACCACTCCGCCCACCGCACTCTGCCCTGGGCCCGCTTAGAGCGCCCTCTGGTGCGAGCCAGTGGCGCGGCTGCTGGGGGAGGAGCCGGGGAGGAAGCTCCAAGGCTAGTAAAACAAGTGTGGCAAATATCACAAAAGGGAATTTAAAGCTGGAAGGGAATTTAGAGTTTATCTCGTACCGTCTCCTCATCCTTCCAGTGAAGAAACAATCCCAGAGAAGCTACGTGACTTGCAGTGAGAAGCAATGCTGAGGCTAGAACTTGGATATCCAAATTGGATATCCAGATTCTCCTGGAGGAAACTGTGCTGCCTATAATTTTCACAAAAGGGCTTCGCTCCCTCAAGAGGCTTCTGCAACTAGAAATGTATGGTTCTGGACTTCTTACCTGTCTTCCTATTTATTTAATATGCTTGCTCACCTAAATGGGGAACATCCTCCATACTGTTGTAGAAAATTATGTCCTCGATTTGGGGGTGAGGGGGTGGCAGGTACAGCATGCGAAGTTCCCAGGCTGTGGATCAAATCGGAGATGCCGGGATCGAACTCACATCTTCCTGGATACTAGTCGTGTTCGTTTCCACTTAGCCACAAGGGAGACTCGCTGTTCTTGCTTCTCAACGATGGTCTTTTTGTTTGGTTTGGTTTTGGGGAAGGGTTTTTTTGGTTGCACCTGCAGCATGCAACCTGGCCAGGGATGGAACCCGAGCCACAGCAAGTGACCCAGGCTGCTGCAGTGACAACACCGGATCCCTAACCCACCGCTCCGCAAAGGAATGCCTGCTTCTTTTTTTTCTTCTCTACTTTTTGAAATGAATGTACACTACTTTTGTCATTCAGATGTTAACCTCCTTGCCTTTGATATTGAAGTAAGAATGGGTTGTAGAAGCCAAAGCCTTCCCTAAGATTTCTGCAAATTTCTGGCAGCTTTCAATTCTAAATCTCTCTGTCTCCGGGACTCCAGCTTCTGCCAGGCTGTTGCAGTCACACGGTTCAGAAATGTCGAAATGAAACTTAGCCCTTCCTGAGAACTGCCCACACCTCTTCCCACACAAAACATTCATGGGTAGAGACTTTAGGATGCCCCCGGCCCTGGGGCACAGTCATATGATGCACTGCAAAGTTTATTTTTATTTGTTTGTTTTTTGTTTTTTAGGGCCACACCTGCGGCATATGGAAGTTCTTAGGTGAGGGGTCAAATCAGAGCTACAGCTGCCGGCCTGTGCCACAGCAATGCCAGATCCTTAACCCACTGAACGAGGCCAGGGATTGAACCTGCATCCTCATGGATCCTAGTCGGGCTTGTTAACCGCTGAGCCATGAAGGGAACTCCTGCAAACAGTTTAAACTCACACTCCTGACATTCTTTTAAAGTTCTTTCTGCACCCTCCTTTGAGGTTTTATGACTGGCTCTTTACCCCTTAGGGCCTGGCCTTTTCCCAAATTATTACCTCTTCTCCCTGCCCCATCCTTCTCTCCTCTATCCCATCCTCTCTGGAGAAAAAAAACCCAAATTCTTCCAGCTTCCCATGCAGGAAGAGGCATTCTAACCATTTATCTTTTTTTTTTTTTTTTTTCCTCTTTGGCTGCCCTGAGGCATATGGAGTTCCCAGGTCAGGGATTAGATCCAAGCCACAGCTGCAACCTACATGCAGCTATGACAACACTGGATTTTTTTTTTTTTTTTTTTGCTTTTTAGGGCTGTACCCATGGCTTATGGAAATTCCCAGGCAAGGAGTCGAATCGGAGCTGGCAACACCAGATCCTTAACCCACTGAGCAAGGCCAGGGATCAAACCTGTGTCCTTGTGGATAGTAGTCAGGTTACTGCTGAGCCATGATGGGAACTCCAACACTGGATCCTTTTAACCCACTGTGCTGGGCTGGATATTGAACCTGCATCCTGGCACTGCAGAGATGCCACCAATCCTGTTGTACCACAGAGAGAACTCCCTAACCATATATGTTCATCTATCTTCATCGCTAGGGTTCCTGTCAACACTCATGCCCTGAAGATCTCACTTTCTTCCTCTAAAGTCTTATTTCCCCTAATAAAGACAGTTACTTCCCTTCAAGAAATTCTAGGAGCACCATTAAAATATTGCATTTTTTAACCTCATTTCATTTTCATGTTAAAAAGAGCTATCTATCTGGAGTTCCCGTCGTGATGCAGTGGTTAATGAATCCGACTAGGAACCATGAGGTTGCAAGTTCGATCCCTGGCCTTGCTCAGTGGGTTAAAGATCCGGCATTGCCGTGAGCTGTGGTGTAGGTCGAAGACATGGCTCGGATCCTGCATTGCTGTGTCTCTGGCGTAGGCCGGTGGCTACAGCTCTGATTAGACCCCTAGCTTGGGAACCTCCACATGCCGCAGGAGCGGCCCTCAAAAGACCAAAAAAAAAAAAAAAAAGAGCTAGCTATCTATCCTTCTTTTTTACTTAAATCGGTTTAGTATTTGAGTCAAAAACAGGCTACTACAGCTTTCCCAAAACTTCATTTTGACTAGCTTTGCCCACAGGCACAGCTCATATTGGCAAAATTTTGTCCCTGCCAAGCCCCTGCACCCCTTCCAGACCAGCCAGAGAACTCAGCTTCCAAAACCTGCTCAATGCCCAATTACAATGTAACTGAAAGATAACTTACAGCATGGAACAGATCTGCTCTGCATTAAGTTCCATCTCATCCACAGCCATTGCGAGAGACAGCCAGCAGGTGGAGGCCTCTGTAACCTCTTGAAATTGGCTTCCGACTTCCCTTCCTCCCTCATCTCACCCATGGCAAAGGCCAGAGAGGCAAATTTCAGCTGGCACCTCTTTGGCCTTGGCAGGCATTGGGCTTTAGGAAGAGGCGCCTGGTATATCCTGGCAACTGTTTGCAACAGGCCTCTTACATTCTGGCCAGTTGCCCCACCTCCCAAACCCATAGGGGGGTCACCTGGGGCCTGTGGCTGCACTTTCTGCTGGCCCCCAGAGTTTTTGGGTGTCTCTGAGGGCAGGAGAGATTGGCCATCCTTTCCTTAGTCCAGGATGCTGGTAAGGACAAAGGAGTCCTTTTCTAACCCTGGATTTAAATGACTACAAAATATCTTCTCCTGCCCTCTATTAATGTCCCTTAGGACTGATAGCTTCTCATGCCAGTCCCAATGTGGGTTTGGATTCACTATCTATCTCACACCTCCTGTGTCCCACTGTAGACTGTTCAAAATCCTGGGATGGACCCCATTTACAGATGGGGAAACTGAGGCTTAGGGATTGGCCTAAACACCACCTGCCTTCTAACAATGTCTCTAATCAGGCTTCATTCTGCCTTTCTAGCCAGGGGTCCTTCACAGTTAGTACAATCTTCAAAAATTTTGTCCCTCTAGCCCTAAAAGAATATGTACATTTTTAAGGTGATATCTAATATTCCTCTTCATTAGTTTAAAACGTAATAGTTGAAGAGGATGGATATAATTTCTATTTTATAAACATTTACATCTTAATATTAAACTACTATATTACCCTTTTAAATATATTGAATAAGACTCATATCCCATAGTGATTTGATGCTTACCATCAGCCGTCTTAAAAAATACATAAACAGGAGTTCCCGTCGTGATGCAGTGGTTAAAGAATCCGACTAGGAACCATGAGGTCGTGGGTTCAGTTCCTGGCCTCGCTCAGTGGGTTAAGGATCTGGCGTTGCCGTGAGCTGTGGTGTAGGTCACAGATGTGGCTCGGATCCCGCGTTGCTGTGGCTCTGGTGTAGGCCGGTGGTTACAGCTCTGATTAGACCCCTAGCCTGGGAACCTCCATATGCTGCGGAAGCAGCCCTAGAAAAGGCAAAAAGTCAAAAATAAATAAATAAATAAACAAATAGATAAACAGAAAGACCTGCTGTGTAGCACAGGAAACTATATTTAATATGTTGTAATAACCTATAGTGGAAAAGAATCTGGAAAGGGGTATATATATATAACTAAATCACTTTGCTGATTTAGTTAGTACACCTGAAACTAACACAACATTGTATATTAACTATTAACTATTCTTCAATTTAAAAAATGATGTTTGGGAGTTCCCACTGTGGTGCAGAGGAAATGAATCCGACTAGGAACCATGAGGTTGTAGGTTCGAACCCTGGCCTCGCTCAGTGGGTTAAGGATCCGGCATTGCCATGAGCTGTGGTATAGGTCGCAGACGTGGCTCCAATTAGACCCCTAGCCTGGGAACGTCTATATGTTTCAGGCGTGGCCCTAAAAAGGAAAAAAAAAAATGTTAATCTCATCTAAGAACACCCTACAACAAAAGCCAGAAAATACGTGAGAAAAAAAGATTTAAAAAATTTTTTTTTCTTTCGGTTTTTTGTCTTTTGTTTTTTAGGGCTGCACCTGTGGCATATGGAGGTTTCCAGGCTAGGGGTCTAATTGGAGCTGTTGCTGCCAGCCTACACCAGAACCACAGCAACGCCAGATCCAAGCCACGTTTGCAACCTACACCATTGCCATGGCGAAGGCCTTTGTATCCTCCACCTGTATGCTCACTTTTGACTCCTTTTCTATCTTGCCCCACATCTAATCAATCTCCACATTGGATTTCCTTGATCACTCTCAAATCCACCCCTTGGGGCCTTATCACATGAGCACTGCCTTACGCTGGCTCTAGTCATCTCCTAGCTGGACTAGAGAAGTAACCATGTCTCTTTGGTGAGTGTACTTTCCTAGCCACTGCTTTACACCTTATTCTCTCTGGGACCTACAACTGGACTTGAGGGAGGAAGAGAGAAAAAGGTAGGAGAGACGGAGAGTAGACCTGATCCATCATTTATTCCAAGACTAATTTTTATTTGGAAATGCGCCTCCACAACTTGGTGGCAGTATGGGGACAGATGGCCCCTGGCTTGCTTGTTTACTCTCTTTCCCAGCCCAGGGTATAGAATCCTTGGGGTTAAGGCACAGGTTCAAGTTCTTGAGGATCAACACCTCCGACAGACTCAGTGGTCTGGGGCCTGGGGCTGGTGCAAAAAAATGAACCAAGTTCTACTCTGGACTGTTTCTCGGTCAGAGGCCCTGGGCCCTTGGTACCAGGACTGCGGCTCCTTCTGCAGCAGCTGGTATCACCCACAGGCCAGCTGTGGCCAGGTCCTGGCAGGCACAAAGATGGGGGCCAAAGAGGCTAGCAGAGGTTAGTTTTCTGGTGCTGGGTCCCGTTTATCTTCCTGAGGGGTGGAAGCTGCGATGGGAGCCTCTTCTCCGCCATTGAGGGACTTCTGCTGCTCACTGCTGCTGGGTGAGGGGGTCCTGTTGTCACGGGACCCCCAGCGAGTCAGGCGCTTTAGGGAGGAGTCGCGGCGGCCAAGTAGAGGGGGCTGGAAGCCTGTGAAGGAGCTGCTGGTGGTGGGACGCTTGTCTGGCAGAGAAAAGGCAGGTCTCAGTAAGGAGCAAGGTGCATGCAAAGGGGAGAAGTTGAGGGACCCTGCCTCAGCCATTGTAGGGGAGGAGAACCCCCTGGCTTCGGTCTGTGCTGACTCTGTGGGCCTGGAGTATTCCTTCCTCCCTCCCCTCCCCCTCCCTGCTCCAAGGAAACTGCCGGGGCCTAACCCTTCTCACCTCCAGGTTCAATTGGATGCATGAGCCGATTCATCTGGACATTCCAGTGTTTCACATTGGTACTGGCCTGGCGCAACTTGCGCTGGGCAGCCTATGAGGGCAGAACCAGTGGGGAGTGGGTCAGAGCCACTATCCAAGACAAGGCATCTTAACCTTCTCAGGTTCACTAGTCCCTTAGAGTCTGACAAAGACTATTGATCATTTCCCCAGAAAAACTCATGTATGTTCATAAAGAGTTATGTATATGAACAGAGTTGGTATCCAATTTCAGGGGACTAGGGGTTCCCGTCGTGGCTCAGTGGTTAATGAACCCGACTAGTATCTATGAGGATGAGGGTTCGATCCCTGGACCCAATCAGTGGGTTAAGAATCTGGCGTTGCCATGAGCTGTGGTGTAGGTCACAGACATGGCTCAGATCTGGCATTGCTGTGGCAGTGGTATAGGCCAGGAGCCTCAGTTCCGATTCAACCCCTAGCCTGGGATCCTACATATGCCATGGGTGCGGCCCTAAAAAGACAGAAATGACAAAAAAAAATTTCAGGGGACTCATAGACCTTCAAAGGGTCAAAAATAATCATAATTTCCACTTACGTTTTTCTTTCTTCCTTTTTTTTGGCTGTGACTGCAACATGCAGAAGCTCCCCAGCCAGGAATCAAGCCCGGGCCACTGCAGCAACCTGAGCCATAGCAGTGACAATGCCAGGTCCTTAACCCACTGCACCACCAGGGAACTCCATAGTTTCCACTTATTAAGCAGCTAGGATGTGCTAATATCTATTTACCTATTTATTTATTTTTGCTTTTTAGGGCTGCTTCTGCAGCATGTGGAAGTTCCCAGGCTAAGGGTCCAATCAGAGCTGCAGCTGCTGGCCACAGCCACAGCCATAGCCATATCTGAGTCAAGTCTAACAGACAGATTCAAAAGAAGTTAAGTGACTTGCTCAGGGACACACATGGAGCTCTAAAACACTGCATCACACCACCTCTCCAGGACCTAATGCAAAAACCTCTGCTCCGGTGTTCAGCCATTAGGTCGGGGGTTGGGGGGAGTCACAGAGGAACTTTCCCTTTTATGATACTTATTTCTGTGTTTGAATTTTCTACAATGACCATGTATGCCAACGAAGCAAAATAAAATAATCAATATTAGTAAAAACACAACATGAAAAGTTAAAAAAAAGTCTGCTATGGAGATATGAACTCCGAAGAGTAGAGCCAAAGTACAGGGATAGTAAAGCAGGGGCTGGGAGAGCAGGAGATTTTGCCCAGATTAAGAACAATGATTAAAAATAGCAGCTAATGTTTCTTCAGTGCTTACTACCTACAAATACCACATCTTGTCTCATTTATTCTTCATAATAAGGCTATTACCAACCCCCTTTCCTGGATGATGGCCTTGGAACTAGAGAGGTTAGGTAATTTGTCAGAGGTCACACAGCCAGGCAATGACAGAGCCGTGGTTTGAGGGAAGGTTCCAGAGCCTGTGTGCTAAGGTGCTCACCTGTGT
Source organism: Phacochoerus africanus (assembly GCF_016906955.1). Lineage (NCBI taxonomy): Eukaryota > Metazoa > Chordata > Mammalia > Artiodactyla > Suidae > Phacochoerus > Phacochoerus africanus. Next base: position 32,435,216 of record NC_062552.1, on the reverse strand, counting down.
CCCTGCCTCTCACTCCACCCCGGGGCCTCACCTCCACGTCCTCGTCGGCCCTCTGCCGGTTCTGCCGCACCTCCTCCAGCTGTTGCTGCGCCTGCTGCAGGGAGCGGCTCTGCAGCTCCATCTCCTGCTGCAGCTCCTGCTTCTCCTGCTGCGCCTGCTCGATGTAGCGCTCCTGTTCCTCCTTCAGCTGCAGCAGCTGCTTCAGCTTCTCTTCCTCCTCCTCCAGCAGTCTGCCGGGCATGCACTGCGTCACCTCCACAGCCAAGGCGCCTCTCAGGTGCTCAGCAGGAGGGTGGGTGAGGGAGTCGGGAGGGGAGCCAGAAGGGGTCCCTCAGGCCTACCTGGTCTGGGCTAGGCGCACGGCCTCCTCGTCCCGCCGGGCCTTCACCTCCAGGTGCAGGGCCTCCTGCAGCCTCTGCTGCATCTCCTCCAGCTCCTGGATGCGCTGCTGCTGCCGGGCAGCCTCCTCCTTCTTCAGCTCCATCTCAGCCTGCATGGAGGCCCGGGCCTGTTGGAGGATGTGGAGCCAGGTCAATGGGGGTGTTGGGGAGGAAGGTGGCAGGTATGCTGCCCTTTCCCCAGGGCTTTGCTGGGCCAGCCCAACTAGATATCTCCGGGTGAGGCCCGGGGTTGTGTGGGGGGGGGGGGGGTTCCTTCACATCAGGGTTTCCTGATCTGATCCCCTTCAGCAAGCCTGACTAGGTCAGATAATGATCAGTGAACAGATGGAACAGATGCTACATGGGGGAAAGGGGCTCTAGTCATCTCCTTTTAGCGCCAGCGTGAATAGTTATTATCATACATTACAATATGTTTTATAATTATAATTAGGCTAGTGCTAGGAAGGAAGTAACTGTAATTATAATTGTTATGACAATTATAACTCATAGTGTTTCCTTAGTTGATCCTCCCCATACCTCTGTAAGCCAGGTTCTATTGTCATCCACACGTCCCAGGTAACTGAAGCACAGAAACGCTAACTTGCCTGAGATCACAGGGTTCCTAAGAGGCAGGGCTCGACTGAATGCGTGTCTCTGACTCCAGATTTAGATCTCTTAAATCCTAAATCTGCCTCTATACTCCTGGTTCGTCTTGGCATTCATCACCCCTTCCTCTCATCCTGCGTTCCCCAAACTGGTTTCATTAAAAACTCAGATCAGGAGTTCCCATTGAGGCTCAGTGGTTAACGAATCAGACTAAGAACCATGAGGTTGCTGGTTTGATCCTTGCTCAGTGGGTTAAGGCTCCGGCGTTGCCCTGAGCTGTGATGTAGATCGCAGATGCGGCTCGGATCCCGCGTTGCTGTGGCTCTGGTGAAGGCCGGCAGCCACAACTCTGATTAGACCCCTAACCTGAGAATCTCCATATGCCGCGGGTGCAGCCCTAAAAAGAAAAAAAAGAAAGCAAAGAGAGAGGAAAAAAAAGTTCAAATCAAGTCTAGTCCAGTTTAGGTCCAAACTCATACCCAGTCTCCTGATCCTGTCCAGGCAGCGCCTCTGTTGATGCCCCGCCCCCAGCCACGATCTTCGAACCCCGCCCGGCTCTGCACCCAGCACTCACCTCCAGCCCTCGGGAGTCATAGGCCCCAGCCCCGCCCCAAACCATCTCTCCTCGCAAGCCCTCCCTCGGCTAGGTTCCTTATCCTGTCCCACCCCTGGCACAGTCCCTGTCCCATACCCATCTTTCAAGCCCACTGACTCTGTCCCCCATCTTTCAATCCCCGCTGATTCTGTCCCTCATTCTACATCCTGCCTCCACAAGCATCCCTCGTCGTGGCTCCGCCCCCAGGCGGGGTCTCACCAAGTCCATCAGCCCACCGCCTCCGCCCCGGGTGCGGCCCCACCTGCTCCGCCTCGCGCAATTGGCCCTCGAGCGCCTGCTGCAGCTCGCGGTGCTGGCTGCGGCGCCGCTCCTCCTCCTCCTGCAGCAGGCGCTCCGCCTGCCGCTGCGCCTCCTGCAGCAGCTCCAGCTCCTGCAGCTTCCGCTCCTTCTCCTCCTGTAGCTGCTGCAGCCGCAGCATCTCCTCCTCCTTGGCTGCCCGGCGCCGCTCCCGCTGCTCCCGCTGCTCGCGCCGCTTCTGCTTCAGGTCCTTGTGCAGCGACGTCTTCCCCTCTGCCTGCAGCCGGATCGCCATCTGGATGGCTGCAGAGGAAGCGGGAGGGGACTAGCTAGGGGCAGAGAGGCCTCGAGGTGGCCCCCTGCCAGGAGAGGGCTTTGGAGTCCCGCCTCGCGCTGGGCAAAGTGCTATCATCCCCCCACACCCCTTTTCACAGATGAGACGACCGAGGCCCGGTCAGATCCAGGCCAAACGGCGAGCACCCACCAGCCGTCCACTCCTGGCGTTGGCGAGTGTCTGAGGCACTCATCTCGTACGTGCGGGAGGCCGTCTTCACGCAGAACATGCAGCGCTTCCCCTCTCGGTCGGGCAGCACCTGGGAGAGGGCAGGAGGCTCCAGACAGGCTGGCGTCACTGGGTTCAGGCCACAGCCGCCCCAGGGGGGCTCCAGCTCCAGCCCCTGCCCCTCCTGGCTGAGCCCCAGGGGAACCCCTCCCCCTCCGCCAGGAGCCTGCGTGGCCTGGTTGGGAGGTCGGTTATAGGGATGCTTGTGTCCCCACAACTTGGCTCTTTGAAGGTAGGACCGGTTTCCTCCTGCATGGAGCCTAGCACCTAGTGGCCGCCCAGTGTTCATGCAGATCACTGTCAAACATCTCCAGTGACAGTCACTACTGAGACCATCCATTTTCGCATGGCCCTGCCTGGCAAGAAAGTTCTCCATTCATTCATTCCACAGATAATTTTATCAAATCTCCTGAATGCCACTCATTGCTCTGGGCATTTGGGATACTGAGATGTGCCCAACAAACCAAATCCCTGCCTTCCCTAAGCTCACATTCTAGTGGAAAACAACAGCTACCCCATATTGAGCTTCATGGGTTCTAGAGTCTGTACCAGGCAGTTTATGAAAGTGCCAATTTCTCACCAACACTTATTATTTTACATTTAAAACATTTGTTAGGTCCACTTTACAGAGAAAGAAACTGAGGCTCTAAGAGTCCAAGAACTTGCCCAATGCACACCGCCTGTTAGAAGTGGAACTGGATTTCTGCCTAAATCTGAGCTCTTTCCACAGTGACAGCTGTTTCCTTATGTGATAAAAATGGACAGGGCCTAGAAAGGCTATAATAATGTTTCAAATGTAAAATAATAAGTGTTGGTGAGAAATTGGAACTTTCATACACTGTTGGTGAGAATGTAAGATGGTACAGGCACTATGGAAAACTGTTTGGCTGTTCCTCCAAAAGGTAAACACAGAATTACCATGTGAGAGAGTTCCCCTTGTGGCTCAGTGGGTTATGAACCCAACTAGTATCCATGAGGATGCGGGTTTAATCCCCAGCCTCGATCAGTGGGTTAAGGATCTGGTATTGCTGTGGCGTAGGCCAGCAGCTGCAGCTCCTGTTCAACCCTTAGCCTGGGAACTTCCATATAACACAGGTGTGGCCCTAAAAGAAAAAGAAAAGAAAAAAAAATTACTATGTGATCCAGCAAGTCTACCCCTAGGTATGTACCTAGAGAAAAGAAAATACATATCCACCCAGAAACTCACACCTGGATGTCCATAATGGCATTATTCGCAATAGCAAAAAGATCGAAACTACCAAATATCCATCAATGGATGAGTAGAAAAACAAGATGTAGTATATCCTTACAGTGGAATATTATTCAGCCATAAAAAGGAATGAAGTTCTGGAGTTCCTGTTGTGGCACAGCAGAAATGAATATGAGTGGTAACCATGAGGTTGCAAGTTCAAACCCCGACCTTGCTCAGTGGGTTAAGGATCTGGCATTGCCATGAGCTGTGGTGTAGGGCTCAGATCCCATGTTGCTGTGGCTGTGGCCGTGGCTGTGGCCAGCAGCTGTGGTTCCGATTCGACCCCTAGCCTGGAAACTTCCATATGCCACAGGTGTGGCTCTAAAAAACAACAACAACAACAAAAAGGAATGAAGTCCTGATTCATGCCACAACATGCTTGAAAATGTTATGCCAAGTCAAAGAAGCCAGGCACAAAAGGACAAATATTATATTATTCCACTTATATGAGGCACCTGGAATAGGCAAGTTCATGGAGGCAGACAAGCAGAATAGAGGTTATAGAGGCGCTGAAAGGGAGGAAGGATGAGTTATCACTTAATAGGTGCAGAGTTTCTGTTTGACATGATAAAAAAAAAAAAGCTTTGGAAATAGATAACTGTGATGGTTACATGTGAATGTACTTAATGCTACTGAATTGTAAAATGGTTAAAAAGGCAAATTACATTGTGAAGCATATGTTTATGTATTTTACTACTTTTTTTTTTTTTTTTGCTTTTTAGGCTGCACCTGCGGCATATGGGGGTTCCCAGGCTAGGGGGCGAATAGGAACTATAGCCGCCAGCCTATGCCACAGCCATGGCAAGGCAGGATCTGAGCTGCGTCTTCCACCTACACCACAGCTGACAGCAACGCCAGATCCTTAACTCACTGAGCGAGGCCAGGAATTGAACCTGCATCCTCATGGATGCTAGTCAGATTTGTTAACTGCTGAGCCACGACGGGAACTCCTAATTGTTGTTTCACACCTCTAAGATAATGGGCAGGGCCCAGGGAGGAAAAGATGTGGGAAGGAAGGAAGAATAGGGAGGTATAGAGTTGCCAAAGGGAATGGAATTTGGGTGAAGGAGAAAGACGTTTCGAGAGGATTTTTAGAAAGTTTTGCTGGGTAATATGAGCCCTAAGCCATCTATCTCCTCTGAAATCTGGAGCAAAATCCACATTATTCACCTATGATTTTAGTATTTGATTTGTAGTTTTGGGTTTTTTTTTTTAAGTACTGACATATGGAATCTAAAAACGAAAAACAAAACAAATGAACAGGAGTTCCTGTTGTGGCTCAGCGGTAAGGAACCCGATTAGTATCCATGAGGATGTGGGTTGATCCCTGGTCTTGCTCAGTGGGTTAAGGATCCAGCATTGCCGTGAGCTGTGGTGTAGGTTGCAGATGTGGCTCGGATCTGGTGTTCCTGTGGCTGTGGTGTAGGCCAGCAGCTGTAGATCTGATTTGACCCCTAGCCTGGGAAACTCCATATGCCGTGGGTGTAAGCCCTAAACAGAAAAATAAATAAATAAAATTTTTAAAAATGAACAAAGCTAACAAAACATAAACAGAATTATAGATTCAGAGAATAAATAGGTGTTTGCCAGAGAGTAGGGTGGCAGGAGAGGAAAGGAAAATTGAAAGAGATTCAGAGGTATGAACTTTCAGTTGCAAAAGGAGTGAGTCATGGGTATAAAATGTATAGTGTGAGGAATATAGTTAGTAATTATGATGAGACAGTTATCTTTGCATGGTGACATCTCATAACTAGACCTATCATGGTGATCAGGTTGAAATATATAGAAGTATTGAATCTCTATGTTGTGTAACAGGAACTAATGTAGTTATAGGTCAATTATACTTCAAAAACAAAACAAATCCGTAGACAAACAGATCAGATTTGCGGTTGCCAAGGTGAGGGGGTGGGAGAAGGGGAACTGGATGAAGGCAGTCAAAAGGCACAGGCTTCCAGACATAAGCTAAGCAGGTACTAGGGTGCGATGTACATGATAAACATAGCACTGCTCTATGTTATATGAGAAAGTTCCTGAGAGAGTAAATCTTAAGATTACTCATCACAGGGAAAAAAATGTTCTATTTAATTTTGTACCTATATGAGAAAATGGATGTTCACTAAACTTGTGCTAATCACTTTATGATGTAAGTCAAATCACTGTGCTGTACACCTTCAGCTTATAAGGGCTCTATATCAACTATATCTCAATAACACTGGAGGAAAAAAAATAAAGTGTGTTACTTTTCCAAAAGAAAAAAAAAAAAGAGAGTGCTGACATGGCTAAGAATGGCTCTGAGGACTCAGATAGGCAATTGACCTTTGAACAATGCAGGGGCTAGGGGTGCCTCTGGCCAGGCAAAAATCCACATATCACTTTTGTTTTTTTTGCTTTTTAGGGCAGCAGCCGGGGCATATGGAAGTTCCCAGGCTAGGGGTCTAATCAAAGCCACAGCAACTCGGGATCCGAGCCTCATCTGTGACTTACACCACAGCTCATGACAATGCTGGATCCCTGACCCACTGAGAGAGGCCAGGGATCCAACCCACGTCCTCGTGGATGCTAGCCGAATTCGTTTCCACTGCACCACAACGGGAACGCCCATGTATCACTTTAGCTAGCCCTCAATATCCCAGTTCTAGATGCAGATTCAACCAACTGCACATGGTGCAGTGCTCTTGTATGTGTTTATTGCAAAAAAATCCATGTGTAAGTGGACTCATGAAGTTCCAGCCCCTGTTGTTTAAGGGTCAACTGGATTGAAGTTATACTCATCTAAGCAGAAATTTGTCACTGTGGGAATTTCCGTTGTAGCTCAGTGGAAACAAATCTGACTAGTATCCATGAGGACGCAGGTTTGATCCCTGGCCTCACTCAATGGGTTAAGGATCTGGCGTTGCTGTGGCTGTGGCTGTAGCCAGCAGCTGTAGCTCCAATTCAACTCCTATCCCGGGAAACTCCATATGCCACAGGCACTGCCCTAAAAGACAAAAAAAAAAAAAAAAAAAAAAAGGAAAGAAAAGAAAAGAAATTTGTCACTGTGGCTCCTCCCACCCGCCCTCCCCCTCACCCCCGTGCCTTCACACTACACAGGAAACCCTCTGGGCCTTGAGATGTGCTCCACCAGTTCACCTGTCCCCCTCACCTCCACGCAGCATTGCGCATCCAATGGGATGGTACCCCTTTTCTCCTTGCAATCTTCACTCCCAAAATAGCAAAGGCAGCTGGGCTGCAGCTGGAACCAGCGTTCTGCCCAGTTCCTCCGCAGGTGTCCTCGCTTCCACAGGTAGCCCTGCCAGCCAGAGCAAAGTCAGAAGCATGCCTGGCCCCCCTTTGCCCTTCCCTGGGGTCCTCCCCTTGTTCCCAGCTTGGCCTGACCTGCTTCAGGATGTCTTGGATGAGCTCCTGGTAGACCTCGTGGATGGCCATGCTGAGGGTGTCCCGCCCCACGCCTCGCAGACAGCGGCCCGAGTTGAAAAGCTCCAGGAACTGCCAGACGCTGAGCCCGCCGGAGCTCTGGGCTGCCTGGGCCTCCTGGGCCAGCAGCTCCTCCAGCTCCCCCAAGCCCACCTCCAAGCTCATGCTGCTGAGCACCTTCTTCAGTAGGTATTCCACCTGGAGGGTGAGGGAAGGCCTGGTGGCTGCCGCAGGCAGTGTTGCCGGTGCCAACACCAGGGGGCGCTCCGACACCAACATCAGGCTCCCAGGGCCTGGGCAGAGGTGACCAGGGACCGGGTTGAGGGAGGGGGTCAGAGGACAAAACACTGGTGAACACCTGGGTAGAGATTTGGGAGGGGGTCCTGGAACCCCACATTCAATTCAGGCATCCCCTCTCCTCCCTCAGCCCCACTCCTTCCTGCCTTGAATGAAGGGCAGGGTGAGGTGGGAGCTGAGGGCTGGGGGGCCAGGCAGAGGCAGCAAAGCATAGAAAATGTCACAGGGGTTACAAGGGCCCCCTCATCCAACACCCTCACTTTGCAGATGACAAAACTGAGGCTCAAAGGAGGAAGTGACTCGTTCTGAATCACACAGCAAGTTGGTAGCAGCCAGAACTCAATTCAGATCCGCATCCCATTTGAGTCCTGATTCCAAGTCCCAAGCCCCAACCCTGGGGATCCTTTCCCTCCAGGAGGGCAAGGGGATTGGGGCTGGGAGTAAGCAGGGCAGGGACAGGAAACCTGTTACAGAGGAACAGGAAGTGGTGGTTGGGGTACATCCTGCTGCAGTATGTTCACACTGCATGTTGATCACAGCAGCAAGCAGCTCTCCGGCCTCCGAGAGGCCACCTCACCCTGCCTGCCGTGGGTCTGACAAAGGTGTCCACCAGGTGTCTCAACAGATAGATACATGTCCCTCTACTGCCCCAGCAGCTTCAGGGAAACTCTCTCCAGGACTTTCATTCTAGGGGCTGCCACGTCTTGGCTGGGAGTGGGGGGGGGGGCACCCTTTGTTCTTCCCACAGACAGAAGCGAGGACATGAATCTGAGTGCAGTTAGGCCAGGACTTCGTGTGAACACAGCAGCCCCCTGGCCAGTGTACCCTGCTCTAAAGACCTAAATTTGCCCTGGTATCTTCACAGCTCCCAAGAGGGCTTAAGGGTCAGGAGAAGGCTTTTCAGGATGGGGGCAGGGGGGCTGGGGGTGAACAGAGGGAGGATGCAGGTCGACTGGAAAAGCAGCACCTGCCCTGGCTTCACCCATGAGGTGAGGAGGTAGAGGCTGGATTTGAGGCCTCTACTCCCAGGGTGCCCTCTCTGGGGCCCTGCGGCAAGTCTGTTGCCCGCCCCCCCCCCCCAGATTGGGGAAGATAGGAAGAGACGAGCTGAACCAGGGCCAGACCTGGTTGCTCCCTTGGAAAAACTGGAGCGATGTCCCCGGAAGGTCTCCATTCCCCTAACAGAGCGCCCTCTCAGGCTGCCACAGTGCCTGAGGTCCTAAGTGTTTTCGTTTTGAAACGGCCAGTAATGCAGCAGGCACTGACACCTCGGTGTAGGCAGAATTTGCAGCCCGCTTTCCTACTGTGAGGGAAGCTGGTTTCGGACCTCCTGGGAGAAGGCGGAATTGCTCGGCTGTGGGGCAGTGCTGAGCGTCTGGGGACAGCTGGGTGTGGACAGGTGCGGGCGCGGGGAAATGACAAAGAAAGGGGATGTGGGAAAGTGCCGAGGCAATTTGGCCTCCTTCATGGTTTTGCTGAGGCCTGGCCCCCAGTGATAAAGTGCCTGAGGTTGCCATCGCCCTCACCTCATCAGGAACCATGATCAGAGGGTACTTGTCCTCAGACAGGAAGTTGAAGAGACACCAGAGGCGGAAGGCATCCTGGTTGGAGAGCATGCTGTTCCCGTTGCTGTCCACCTGGTAGTTCTTCTTGGCCGTCAGGGTCCAGCACAGCTCATCAAAGTGCTCCTTAACGAAAGCCCCCTCCTCCACCTGCCCCCAGACCCACATGTCAGCTGAGAAGGCTGCCCGGTCCCTGCTCTGCCACTAACCTGGCTCCAGCTGGCTTCTTAGGGTCGTCTAATTCCTGCTCCCAACCCTGCCGAGTCGGGGCTCGAAATTGAGGAATCCCTGAGCTGATTATCAGGTAACTAGCCGGTTCCAATCACGCTACTGCCTCCCCCCATCCACATCCATCCAAGTCCCCGGCCAACAGAGAAACTGGCCCCTCAGCCCAGGGGAGAGAGAAGAGGAAGCCCAGAGGGGGGTGAATAGTCAAGAAGAGCCTGAGATGACAGTGACAGCTGAGAGGAGTCGAGGGATGGACAGCTGGGAGAACTGTGTCAGGTACAGGCAGAAGCTCAGCAGGGAGGGGGTGAAGGTCATGGGAAACGTGGCGGCTAAGACAGAGATGAGATTGAGAGCCAGTTAGGAGGGGCAAGTGGCGGGCACGTGAAGGAAGGAGGTGGGACCGCAGGGATGGGCAGAGGGGACAAAAATGGGGGTTTGCAGGGGGAGGAGTTGGGGTGGTGGTGTATTGGTGTGCTGGCCAGGTTGGGAAGCAGGGAGAGCAGAGAGCTTCGAGGGCCCCACCTTGTCCAGGATGTACTTGTTGAGGTAGGGCATGTATCCTTGGCTGGACACAGGGCCATCGTCATCATCTCGGAAGTGCTCCTCCAGGGCCACGGGGTCGTGAGGGATGTGCAGGACCGTGTACAGGTTGTGGGACAGCACCTGAGACAGAGTGGCAGTTTGTCTTCCTGGACCCCAACCAAAACTGGGCCCAAGGGTTGTTCCCACCTTCCCGCTTGTCCCCTTCCATCCTGGCTAAGGCTTCTGCACATGGTATTCAGTTCAATCATAACTAAAATTCATCTGTAAAAATTATATGTGTGTGTTTATATACACCCAGGAGAATGTTATTCAGCCATAAAAAAAAATGAATGAAATCTTGTCATTTGCAACAACATGGGCATACCTTGAGGGCGTTACGCTAAGTGAAGTAAGTCCAACAGAGAAAGAAATACTGTACAATCTTGCTTATATGTGGATTTTTTTTTTCCTGCTTTTTTAGGGCTGCACCTGAGGCATATAGAGGTTCCCAGACTAGGGGTTGAATTGGAGCTCTAGCCACCAGCCTAAGCCACAGCCACAGCAATGTGGGATCTGAGCTGCGTCTGTGGCCTATACCACAGCTTATGGCAACGCTGGATCCTTAACCACTGACCAAGGCCAGGGATTGAACCCGCATTCTCACAGATACTAATTAGATTCTTAACCAGCTGAGCCACAACTGGAACTCCTACGTGGATTTTTTAAAAAAGGGGGGAAAAGAGGAGTTCACAGATACAGAGAACAGATGAGTGGCTTGAGGTGTATGGGGTGGGGAGTGAACGGGTGAAGGTGGTCAAAAAGCACAAACTCTGGGAGTTCTCTGATGGCCTAGTGGGTTGAGGCTCCTGCGTTCTCACCGCTGTGGCTCTGGTTGCTGCTATGCGGCGTAGGTTCAATCCCTGGCCCCGGAATTCCCACATAGTGCCTGTGTGGCTAAAAAAGAAAACAAACAAACAAACAAACAAACAAAAAACAACAACAGAAAAAAAAACCCCAAAAAACAAGAGAGAACCTGAAATAAATAAGTCATGGGGGAGTTCTTGTGTGGTGCAGTGGGTTAAGGATCCAGCATTGTCACCGGAGCAGCTCAGGTCACTGCTGTGGCTCGGGTTCAATCCCTGGCCCGGAAACTTCTGCATGTTGTGGGTGAGCCCCCCCCCCCCCCCACCAAAAAAAAAGAAGAAGAAAAATTAAGAAAAGGAATTATGGTCCCGTCTGCTCTGCCCACAATTCCCACGGGCAGCCAGGAGCCCAAAGGCACATTTGTTCCAGCACAGCCTCCCATTTGCTCCCGCAGTGTGGGGACCCCAGGCATCCACATGCGCCCTCACGGACATCACTTCCAATCTTTGCAGGGACAAGGTGAAGGCCAGTGAAACGGGACAATATCTGCCCTGCAGAGGGGCTGCGAGAGAAGGGTGAGATGTGTGCCAGAGTTAGGTCTGCACAGAGCAAATGTAAATTCTCTTCTTGTGTACAAAGTGCAATGTTTACCCAATAAACAAGATGCAAAAAACGGACACTACCAAGGACTGAGGAGGCTGTGGAGAAACGGAGGCTCAACATGCTACTGCTGAAGTGTGAAATGGGTCTTTCTGGAGGGCAAATCTCTATCAAACATAAAATTGAGTTTGACTCCCACATTTTTTTTGTTTGTTTGTTTATTTCTTTTTAGGGCTGCACCCTCGGCATATGGAGATTCCCAGGCTAGGGGTCTAATTGGAGCTGCAGCTGCCGGCCTACACCACAGCCACAGCAACTCCAGATCCCTAACCCACTGAGCAAGGCCAGGGATCGAACCTGCACCCTCAAGGTTCCTAGTCGGGTTCACTAACCACTGAGCCACAAAGGGAACTCTCAACTCCACCATTTTTAATCATTCAACCTGCAGTCACTCAAGGAAACAGGATTACCTGGACAAGAAAGCTCACTGAGACGTTGTTTAGAACAAAAGGAGCTGGATGGAGGTAGCCTGAGGCTCCTTCAACTGGGGACAGGTACACTGTGTCATCGACCTGTGGGTGGTTGAAAAATTTTACTTCTGCCTCATGTGTGCTCATGGGTAAGTGGTTTAACTTTCCTGAGACCTTAGTCTCCTCCTCTGTGAGGAAAATAAGGGGCCTGCTCCACAGGGAGTTGTGGAATGAAGAGCTTACGCACGTGGCCCATAGTGCAATCATATAAACTGCTTAATAACACTTGTAAGCTATTTATTTTTTTTTGGCCACACCTGTGGCATGAGGAAGTTCCTGGGCCAGGGATGGAACCTGCACCATAGCAGTGATCTGAGCCACAGCAGTGACAACACTGGGTCCTTAACTGCTAGGCCACCAGGGAACTCCAGTTGTGAGCTATTTTTATTACTATATTTGTATGAACAGACATGGAAAGATATACATACTATACTGGCAGATTTTAAAAAAGCATGCTGTAGAATGAAATATTTGTAAGATATTATGTGTGCAGAGATTAGATTGAACAGTATTAAACTGCTATTTTAGTAGGTCAAAACAATCAAATGTCAGCAATTTCATATAGTTCAAGCTAATATGCTTATTTGTACATAGACAAAATCTAGAAGACTCAGCAAACTGTTAAGCTATTATCCTACCACCCACCCACCCCTGGGGGGGGGGGGAGGAACTTTCACCTTTTTTTTTTTTTGCCTTTTTAGGGCTATACCCGCATATGGAAGTTCACATGCTAGGGGTCAAATTGGAGCAGTAGCTGCGGCAAAGTGGGATCCGAGCTGTGTCTGTGACCTACACCAAAGCCACTACACCACAGCCACAGCAACACAGGATCCTTAACCCACTGAGCTAGACCAGGGATCAGACCCACATCCTCATGGATACTAGTTCCACAGCAGGAACTCGAACTTTCACCTTCTTTAACACTATTTTTGTCTTTGAACTTTTTATATCAGTGAAACATGTTTTATAATAAATTTCAACTTCTTTAAAATTATATTCTTCTGCACCAGAAGCATACAATATTTTTATGGCAAGAATTTTCAACTACAGAGATGAAAAACAAAGGGTGCCATTAAGCACTGTTATTAGTGTACCATGCTATTACGCTGTTCTGTAATAACATTCTTTTGCTGTTCCCTGTTTGTGTGAGCATTTCTGGGTGTTCCCTAATCCTTGAGGGCAACGAGGACTCTAACCTCCACCCTACCCACAGAGCTGGGTCCAATGTGCCCCACATGCTAAGCGTTTTTGACTAACTCAAGTCTAACTTAAATGCTTCCAGGGTTTCCCGACATTCTCAGTGTAAAATCTTAAGTCCTTCCAGAGACTTTGCTCGGCACCTTCTCGACCTCATCCCTCTTGCTCACTTCTCTCCAGCCACTCTGGCCCCCTTCACATTCCTCAAAAGGGCAGGGCACACTTGCTAAGGCCTCAGGGCCTTTGCATTTGCTATTTGCTATTCCTTCAGTCTCCTCTTTATTTAGGTGTTAGATGTCACCTTCTCAGGAAGGGCTTCTCTGACGACCTTATTTAAATCTTTAAATCCCATCCCCTCTACCCTCCCCACTCTCTACCCTCACTTCTGCTTTATTTTCCTCCCTGTCCTGTATCTTCTTCCATCACATCATGCATGTTTACTTTTTTTTCCTGCTTTTTAGGGCTGCACCCACGGCATATGGAGGTTCCCATGCTAGAGCTCCAATTGGAGCTGTATCTGCTGGCCTACACCTCAGCCACAGCAAAGATCAGAGCCGAGTCTGCAACCTACACCACAGCTTATAGCAACGCTGGATCCTTAACCCACTGATCGAGGCCAGGGGTCGAACCTGCAGCCTCATGGTTCCTAGTCGGATTCGTTTCTGCTGCGCCATGATGGTAACTCCTATTTTGCTTATTATCACCTGTGTTCCCTGACTAGAATGTCAGCATCATAAAGGTGAGGATTTTTATGCTTTATTTACTGCTGTATCACTGTGTCGGGCATTTAATGGATACTCAATAAATATCTGTAGAATGAACTTAACTCTTCAAGTGAGAAGTAGGAGAAAATACAAAAGTCAGAAGGACATGGGCTGAACTTTTTTGAGCACATTAAGCTCATTGGGCCCCAGTTTTCATCTCTCTAAAAATGGAGTTCGAGGACCAAATGTACAAGTCCCCTCCGGCCCAGCAGCACCAGTTACTCGAACCGTTCCTCTCCGGGGTTTGTTGGCCATGCTCTCTTTGAAGACCTTCCTCACCTGTGCCTTTTGTCTGTGGAACCTGAGGAGCCCAGGGCAGAGGCTCTGACCCCTGTGGGCCATTGGGCGGCAGGACAAAGGGGAATTAAAGGCGCCGGACACTTGGGGCGTAGAACCTCTCGAGAGCTCGGCCGACCTGACTGCCGGGCTTCCTGTGCCCCGGGGGGCGAGGGCGTGGCCAGAGGAGGGTCTGCGGGGGTGGAGGCCAGCCTGCGCAGGAGCTCACCTGCTGATTTCTATCAACCCTTAGCCCTGGAGGCCGGGACTCTCATCACCATCCTTTTACAGATGAGGAAACCAAGGCTCGGAGAGGGCAGGGGTCTCCTTCCTTATGGTCTGCCTCCACCACCTGCTCCAGAAGCTGTGCTGCGCTGGCTCAGGTTAAGCATCAGAATCACCTGGGAAGCGGGTTGAAACTGAAATGTGCTGAGGCCCACCCAGAACTACTGACTCAGAGTTTCCAGGGGTGGGGCCCAGGTGTCTGCGTTTTCACAAGCTTCCACTGGGTTCCCCCAGAGAGGACTCTCAGTCTCCCCCACCCACCCAGGCAGCCTCTGACCTCTGGCTGGGCAGCCACTGAGAGGCTTCATTTGTTCACCCTTTTCTCTGGAGGCAGGTGGTAAGGTGGTTCTCCTTGGGGGCTTGGGAGTTCCCTAAAAACTCAGTAGTGGAGACAGGTGCCTGTGATAGGGACGGAGCAGGAGAGCTACACAGGTAGTTGTAGAAGTCCCAGTAGGGGACCACAGACAGAGGGGGAAACATAGGGAACTTTGGGAGCCCATTGTAAGTTAATCCTCACCCAGGAAAGCCATCAGAACATTAGGGAATTGAGCAGGCTTGTTTAACTATAAAACCATAAATAAAAGCATGAAATAGGCCTCAGGGCATTAAGTGAAAGATAAAATGAGGCCTGCATTCAAGTTCAGCAAGATAATGATCCTTGAGGCCAAGGATAAGAATTTAAGGGAAAAATAACATTACAAAGTAGGAGACCCTCATTATTTGGAAACCTGAGACGTATTTTAGCAGATGGTACCACCCTTCTTGCTAATTTGAATAAGCGCCATGACAGTCCTAGTTTGACCTCATGGGGTCAAATACTCTCTTACTCAATACAAAGGAGGAGCTAGTGATAGAAGCCTGACTGAAGAACAAGGATGAAGGCAGTTTCCCCCCCTCCCCACCTTCCTTGGATGATAAAACTGTAGCCCACCTAATCCTCGGGGCAGAGCCTCCTTGCCTGCCCGCTTGCATCTCTCACAAGCATCCTATCTTAATAAATCTACTTCTTACGCATCACTTTGTCTTTCGCTGAATTCCTTCTGGGCTGAGACACAAAGAACCTGAGCCTCAGTGAGTTCAGACACTAGGTGAGTGATTCCAATTAAAACAATGTGGGTTCAAGTCCTAATCTGGGTTTTGGCTGGGTTCGAGTGCCAGCACGTGGGTTCAACTTCCAATCTGGACTCTGGCTGGGTTCTAGTCAGAGGTGTTTTTGGTTTCACCAGGACCGTGGTTCTGCAGTTCTCAGACTTCAGGAGTAGATGCAGATACAGAGTTTGGGAATCCATAAAAGTGGGAAGCACTGGCTGCAGAGAGGGTGGCTAAGCTCTCCCTCCTAGATGGCCCGGCATCTCTAAATGCAGCTAGGTGCTAAGTGACTCTTTTATTTTTATTATTATTATTATTGTCTTTTTTGTCTTTTTAGGGCCGCACCTGTGGCATATGGAGGTTCCCAGGCTAGGGGTCGAATCGGAGCTGTAGCCACCAGCCTACACCTCAGCCACAGCAACGACAGATCTGAGCTGTGTCTGCGACCTACACCACAGCTCATGGCAATGCTGGATCCTTAACCCACTGAGCAAAGTCAGGGATTGAACCTGCAACCTCATGGTTCCTAGTCGGATTCATTTCCACTGCGCCATGACGGGAACTCCTTTTTTTTTTTTTTTTTTTTAAGTGACGACTCTTTTAAATTATATAGATCCTTTTTAAGAGTCACTGAGTGTATCTTCCTCAACCAGTCGGTGTCAAAGCAAAATGACTATCGCCAGGAATTTTAAAAGGTGGGAATCTTTGGATTGGCTGTGTGCCTGCTGAGAGCATGAAGGTGCTGGGGGGGTTGGGTGTCAGCATCAAAGGAAAGAGAGACACTCAGAAAAGGGAGAGGAGAAGATGTACCAAGGATCAATTTCACCTCTGATGTACTTTGATAAAACTTATTTTCATAGGCTAACTGGATAGCTTGGTAATCCCCAGTTCAGCCCTCGGGCTTTACAGATGAGAAACCAGAGGTTCAGAGTTGGGCAGTGACTTGCATAAGGTCACCCTGTGGAGAAGAAACAGTGGTCTAAGCCTATCCAGCTCTGAGTCAAATGCTCTGCACAGCACTGGATCATCCTTCTCCACATTCTACTTTTTGTTTGTTGTTTTTTCGGCCGTACCCTTAGCATGTGAAAATTTCTAGGCCAGGGACTAAAGTGAACCACAGCAGTGACAATGCCAGGTCTCTAAGCTGCCAAGCCACCAGGGAACTCCATCCTCAACATTCGAGACTAAGGAGGCCAGCAGTAGGTAGGAGTCAGAGTAAAGCTGAGGAGCCCAGTTATCAGAGTCCTGGGCTGGAGCTGCTATTAACCTCTCCTCCACCAAGGAAAAGGTTGCTGTTCTTCTCTAGAAGGGGCAGTGCCCAAAGCTCAGAGACCCTCAGTGGGTGGGCAAGAGAAACTGGGAGCCCCAGTTAGAGGTTTGGGAACTTGGGAGACCTTACAGGCCAGGAGGGAAGGCCCGGGTTGCTCTCTCTGCCTTCTTGGTTCCCGCCAGTCAGGGGCAATGTAGGCCTCCTAAGGCCCTCATTAATACATGCAGCTCCAACCACATGCCCAGTCTCAGCCCCCCAGGCCTGGTGGTCGGGGAGTGAGGAAGCCCCGCTCTCAGCTGATCACCCAGGAGGCCTAAAACCAAAGCTGCTCCCAGAGGGAAAAAGGTGTGGCCCTTAGGAAACCCATCATCCCCCAGGCTCCCCTCCTGGCAGCCCTCTGTGGGGATAGGTATGTACTCCTAGAGGCAGTTCTAGGGACCCTGCAAAAATGCACAGTCCTGGAGATCCCCTGTGGTGCAGTGGGTTAAGGACCTGACGTTGTCACTGCAGTGGCTCTGGTTTGATTCCCTGGCCAGGAAATCCTGGGAAGATGTTCTGCTGGAGATGTGGCCAAAAGACAACAAGAAAACCAACTCACAGTCCTCGACTTCTGAGAAATTCTGTGTTCAACCTACACCCATTGTGGGCAGAAGCGCCATCCTCCACTCCTACTCATCTACTTGTGTTTTTCTCAACCCACCTGGACAAAGGCTAGTGGACTTTCTACAAGAATTCAGAGGAGTTCCCGTTGCGGCTCAGTGGTTAATGAACCCGACTAGCAACCATGAGGTTGCGGGTTTGATCCCCGGCCTCACTCAGTGGGTTAAGGATCCTGCCGTGAGCTGTAGTGTAGGTCGCAGACTTGGCTCAGATCCCGCATTGCTGTGGCTCTGGCGTAGGTCAGCGGCAACAGCTCTGATTAGATCCCTAGCCTGGGAACCTCCATGTTCCATGGGAGCGGCCCAAGAAATGGCAAAAAGACGGAAAAAAAAAAAAAAAGGATTCAGAGAAGAAAAACTCATCTGATCTCTCCCCCAAGCCTTCTCTTGTTCAGAGAAAACAATCCTGACCCCTTGGGTGCTTCTCAGAGGACTTGCTGTTCTTCCTCCTCCTCCAGCCTCATTACATTACAGTTCTGCCAGGACAGCAGCCCTTCTACCAGCCCCACAGGGGAGAAGAGGGACCAGCTTGCACTACGCTGGTGCAGGTCTCCTGTCTCTTCCCAGCTGAGGATGCCGCGGCCAGGGACAGTTTTAGTGAGGACAGGCTGGCCCCTACCCCCAAGATCTTCTCCCTTTCCACCAAGTCTTTTAGGGGAGGGAGGGTGCTGCTGGCTCTCATCTGCTTCTCCCTCTGCCTTCTGACCACTTCTCTATTGCTCTTGCTTTTCCGGCAACCCCACCCCCAACACTATCACTACTTCCTCCCATTCCAGTCTCTACCACTAGAGGTTTGAGGGAAAATTGCCTTCCTTATTCTTCTCTCCTATGACATGGGCCCTGCCATTTCTGCCCCCGCCTCGTCCAAGACTCCCACTGCTACTCAGATTCCCAGAACAAACAAGTATTCTGATGAGTGGGTTGAAATCTACACTGATCCTGTGTGACCACAGAGCCTACTGGCAGTGGGCTCAGTTTGAGCTGTGATGTGGTACAAAGACAGCGGATGGTTCAAGTGTGCAAGCTTCTCGTGTAACCGTCCTTGCAAATACTCAACCTGTGGGGGTGGGGAACAGGCATCTGCCCAGTTAGAGGCCAAGACAGGCACTCAAACTAGGAAGACTTTCTGCCTGATGGGACCAGGAAAGGGGAACCACCTGAGTGCTGTATGTTCCGTATATGAGGGGCCGCAGGTAAAGGAGCTGCGGAAAATGAACCTTGGAGGCAACAATCCGTGGAGGTTGGGATTGTTCCTAAAGGATATTCAAGGGGCAGAGTGGAAGGTGGATGTAGGGCATGGCGTTTCTGCAAGGATGGATTTAGGATGATCTGTTTTTCTTCCATTTGTACTGAAGACCTCACTAGATTACATCTCCTGCAATAAAAGGATTTAAGTAGAATGTAGGGAAGAACCTGCTTGTTGGGAGATCCTCCTAGACGATCTAAGATGGTAGTGGACTCTCCCACTTGGGGGAGCCAAGGTCATTTATTGGATGCTCACACGTCTGGCTAAGGGGACTGTGGGATAGGATCAGTCCGGGACAGCCAAGTTCATCATGTCTGAGTTCCGAAAAGCAGGGGGTTGGAATGGGGCTGGGGCACAACATCTGTCCTGTTCCATTCATCTCTCAGGTTTCCAGGGGCCTCCCAGTGGTGAGTTAGAATGGAGGTTTCCTTGAAACTGCACTCCTCCTGGGGGAGGGGGGAGGGTGGTACAGGGAAGACACCAGGCATCTGTGGCCCAGCCACACTCAATAAATACTTGTAGTGAATGAATGAACCCCTGAGGCAGGTCCCAGAGAGCTGAGGCCTGCCCTGCTTCTGTCTCCACGTCCTGGGCTCCCAGGGCCGAGGACCTTGTTTCTTCCCCACTAACTAGGGTGAAGATAGAACTAACCCAGGACTGGAGCAAGGATGGAGAGAAACTTTTCAGCCTCCCAGGAATTATCTAAGACCAGGTAATGAACTTCAAGGGCAACCATGGATGAGGTTCTTCCTGGGCTCAAAGTGTACCCCTTCCTTCCCTACGTGAGGTCTCAAGGCCTAAGGGAAGAGGGTGTGCGGGGGTGAGGGTGATGGGGAGCTGAGCGGCAGTACCACGGATCTTCAGTCCTGTCCCTGCCCAGCGCTGTCCCGCCTGGGAGGCAGGGTCCAGAGGAGCTGCTCTCCAGCCATGGGTGGTGAGACTCAACCTTCTCTCTCAGCTGGAGAGGAAGTGACTGACAAGTACTAGCTACTGTCTCTCTTCAATGCCAGGAGGAAGAAGCAGGAAGGAGCAGGGTGCGTGCCTGAGCTTGACTCTGGGGAGACGTGTGCTCATCACACGGAGTCTGGGATGCAGTTTGGCCTGTGGCCCTCAGGATCCCATGATGCCACCTCTACACCCCCGCTCCCGACAGCTGGGGGCCAGGGCCCTGGGTGATGGCTCTGCACACACCTCTCTGGGGCCTCAGGACGGTGGGCAGCAGCACCCACTAGGTCATGAGGCCCCACTTACCCAGTTCGGGCCGCCACCCCTCCTGGGCCTCTGGGTAGCTGGGCACCCCTGGGAGGAGCTGAGGCCACGCCTAGCCCCCCGGCGGCGGCGGGGGCTGGGATGAGACCATCTGCCCGCCTCCCCTGCGCCCCGCACTCCCCTCACCTTGAGCTGAGACTTGGAGACCTTGCCGCTCTTCTCCACGTCCAGCGCGGTGAAAGCGTACCAGATGGACTTGAGCAGCTCCTTGCGCAGGGCCATGGCTGAGGCGCCTGCCCGGCCCAGGGGCGGCTCTGACACTGAGATCCGGTTTCAGGAAATGCAAACGGCTGCAAAGACCGCAGAAGGGCCGAGGCGCAGAGCGAGAGCTCCACCTGCCTGCTCCTTCGGGCTCCCCACGCTGGCGGGACTGGCCTGTTGCTCTGGCGGCTCAAAGCAGCCCCACTCCGGAATCCGGAACCGGGGAAAGCCCTGGAGAGCTAGAGGCCCGGTTCTGCCCAGCCTGGTGCCCTGGGTGAGGCCCTTTAGGAGTCTCTCAGCCCCAGAGCCTTCTGCATCCTGCTGGGCTCCCAGAGGCAGCTTGCGGAGGGAAAAGTGGGCCTATTGTGGCTATGGGGCCAAACATCCTGCAGCACGTCCACGCTCACAGGTGGGACACTTTGGATAAGTACCTCCACCTCCCTGAGCAGTTTCTCTGGCAAAGCAGGAGAAGTGCTCACCTGGGAGAGCTGTAAAGAGGTGCGGAGCGGATGTAAAGCAGAGAAGGCGCTGGAGACAGCACTTCTTTTAGGGGCACTAACGTTACTGTGGTGCTGGAGCCTCTCGGGTGGCATCAAACAGGCAACAACACAAACCTGAGGCGGGAACCAGGCTGGGGCACCTCCAGGTCAGGACATGGCCTGGATTCACCACCTCCCCACCCTCTGGGCTTTGGTGCTAATTGGCACCAGAGCAATGTCCACGCTGGGCCCCCTGGCCCAGATCTGGAGATTCTGAACTCACAGGGGTGAGCCCAGCCTCAGGAGGGCTGGGAGTCAGAGTGCTCCACACCGGGGCTCCCATTTCCTGAGGTCCAGCACCTGGAAGGGCTGGGGCGTCCTCCTGCCCGGATGCTGAGGGAACCTGCTCAGGCACCTGGGATACCACTCCCTGGGGACACAGCTCAGGCCCTCTGCTCCCAAGAAGCTGGTGGCAAAAGTAAAAGGGAGATTGCTGGGCACCCTAGGAGAGGAAGCCTGCACTGGGGGAGGGGGCCGATCTCCTGGGTGGCAGTAGGAATACGGGCACATCCTCCCCAGGGAAGGGAGGAGATGAGGCATCTCCAACTCCTGCAGTGTTCTCTGGCAGGAGGGGGTCCAGCTGTCAGGTACCGTTCCCTGCCTCCTCTCCTTCCCACCAGGGGCCACTCTGGTCCTACCACATACTCTTCAGGGCATTCTGACCGTGGCTTGGGAATTCCATAGCATGGCCCCAGACACCTTGGTGCCTGGGCACCCCAGACCTGGGTACCAAAGCCAGGACTTCAGCACCAGGGCAGCAGAGGCCTCAGAGACCCTGGGTACTGTGGCACAGGTATCCCCACCCCGACCTTGTGGAGCTGCTTTGCCTGGAGCAGTGGCTTGTGTGCTGCATATGGAGGGGTGGCTGGGTCTGGAGGGGCTCTGACAATGTAACACAAGCTAAGGAGGAAAAGAGAGTTCCTCCAGGCCAAACATCCTGAGGCCTAAGATGCAACCAGGATGCAGAAGCAGTGTCACACTGGTCCTGTTTGGCCCTCTGAAGCCCACTTGCTCAGCTGGAGGCAGGAAACCTCTGGCAGCAACTCAGGGCTTAGGTTACAGCAGGGCTTCCTGCCCCCAGTGCTCCTGGTGGGAGAATCCCACTGTCTGGCACTGAGACTGAGTGAGGTCTGTGCCTGGGATACAGGGCCAAGAGCCTGATTTGACCAGCCCTCCAAAAGAGCCCAAAGCTAAAAGGAGGGAGGAGGGAGGGACCCAGATGGAAACTTGGAACTTTTATTAAATACTCATTCACCCATTTGCCACCACCATCCAGAGCAGGAAAAAAAAAAATTATCAAAATGGAATAAAAAAAAATAAAACAAATCATACCCAATCCCCAGTATGTACAAGGTCACTCCCTGCCTCTCTCACAGAGGTTGGCGAGTAGCTGGGGGTAGGGGGCTGGGCACCTTTTTTCCAGCCACAGGCCCCTGAGCATTTCTGACTGCAGTGGCAGGAAGTCCCTGCTGCCAAGTGGCCAGGCTCTTGGCTGGCCTCCAGAGAGGTGGTTATTGCTGGGAGAGGCAGGGCTGGGCCTGCTCTGCCCCTACTGGGCTGAAGAGCTGTTGTACCCTCTCCCCTGGTGGCCAGTGACCAGTCAGAGTGGAGGACTAGTCCCAAGAGCAGCCCCAATCGCCACCTGAGAAGGAGTGGACTGAAGGCAGGAAGTGTGTTTTCTAGAGAGAGGAGAGGGTGCCCAGCTGATTTGGGGGGGCACCCAGTGCAGCCTGGTGATCAAGCTTGTCCTCCTTACTCCTGAGGATGACGTATGCCCCCGATTCCAGCTGCCTGGCCCTCCTCTTGGGCAGGGCGCCTGTACCCTTCAGGCTGTTTTCCTGCTGCCTTCTTGCCCTAGAGACCGACGTGGCACCTTCCACGCATCAGCCACAGCCTGGGCCTTGGAGGCAAGGATGCCTGTGTGGCACGGTACCACTAGCATGGTGTGGGACGCAGCCTTCTCGGGCTCAGCAGCCGCTCTCTGACTCTGTGGGCTCCAGGGTCACAGCCCCCTGCTGCATGGCAGCGGTGGCCACGCTGATGGCCTCCTCTAAGGTCTGCTGCTCCTCCAGCTGTGGAAAAGAGGGTGGAGAAAGAGGCAAGAGTGAGACCCTCCCCCTAGACTCCAGTGGTAGGAGATGTGGCTACTTTTCGAATCTCCTCCACCCACCCTGTGCCACCCACCTGAGTCCTGAGTAGAGTCCAAGGCACAGGGGCTCCCTGATGGAACCCTGTTAGGCTAGGTGTGGCGAGGGGGGGCCGCGCAAGAGTCCCAGGTCAGAAAGGGCAGCTTGCTCACTGAAGGGGAAGGACTAGATGGAAAGGACCTTAGTAATCACCTACTTCAGCCTTTTTATTTTCCAGATGAAGAAACAGGGACATGAAGAAATTAAGAGCTTAGACCACCAGGTACTCGATCATCTGAGTTATCCTGAAGGTTGGAAGGGGCTTCATCTCCCTGCCCTAGTCAAGAAAGGGCCCGAGACAGGCGCGTGGATGTAGGCAGAAAGGGATTTGTCATCTGAAATTGGCTCTTATTGGGCCAAATGCTGTCCTCTTCAAGAGCTCCACCTAGTTCCCCTTTCCTTCTTGTTCCTCTCTCTCTCTCTTTTTTTTTTTTTGCTTTTTAGGGCCACAGCCACGGCACATGGAAGTTCCCAGGCTAGGGGTCAAATTGGAGCTACAGCTGCTGGCCTGTGCCTCAGCCACAGCGACGCAGGACCTGAACTGCATCTGTGACCTACACCACAACTCACAGCAAAGCCAGATCCTTAACACATTCAGCAAGGTCAGGGATCGAACCGTGTCCTCATGGATACTAGTCGGGTTCCTTACAGCTGAGCCACATTGGGAACTCCTCTTGTTCCTTTCTCTGGCCACAGTGTCCTACCTGCACTGCAATGTGAGTTCCGTTGGCTGTGGCCAACAGCGCCACCTGTTGATGATGAAGAGATGCTACACTTGAGTCCTCAGCAACCACAGTCCCAGAGGTAATGATTGTGACCTGAAATAAAGAATGAGGTTGTCCAACCCACCTACATTACTCTCCCAAACCTGGAACCCCTCCAAGAACGGTGGCTAGGAGAAACCCAGAAGGAAATGGATAAAACCATTATGGCTCAGATTAATTAGCTCGGGGCTCAGAGCTAAATGGGGTTGTATTTTTCTTTAACTTACAGCCAACTTACTTTAGGAACTTCAAACCAAAGGACAGAGCTGCAAAAGACCCCAGAGATAATTTAATCCCCTCGTTTGAAAATGGACTAAAGTCTGTGAAAAAGTAACTTGCCTGTGGCAGCAAAGCAAATAAGGGGTAGATCGAGATTTAGAAACTGTCTCTTGATTCCCAGTGCAACGCTTTCAGCAGGAGAGCTGCTGATGACCCAAAGGAGCTGTAGGAAGACCCTTTATGTGTGGAGATCTTGGTCCTCATAAGCAGCCTGGCCTAATTTAGCCTGCACCTTAAGGCCCGTCCCACAGAAAGGAAGGACAAGAGAACAAGAAACCCAAGCAAACCGCCTGGTCATACGGGCTGCGTCTGGGTGCCATCGGCGCTGACCATGGTGACTGTATGTGTGCCAGATGTGGTGAGGTCATCATCATGACTGGGGATGGTGAGGGTGGTGCTGCCGTGCTGGGTCACCATACTGATGGCACTCCCCAGGGCCTGCAGGTCTTCTGGGGACAGGCTGACCTGCCAACAGGAAGGAAGAAGATGAGCGGGTTGTCTGAAAGCCCCTAGGCAGGTGTCTCTGCTCTCCCAGACCAGGCTGGCTAGTTGGTAAGCTAGAAGATTAGCTTCCTGTCACAGGGTGAAGAGGGTCAGGACAAGCAAGACAGGCCCTGGGTGGCAACGAGAGGCACCCTGGAAGAGTTCTGCTGACCACTTCCATTCACCGCCACTTTGCCTTGGGGCTCTGTTTCATGCAATTCAGGGTCTCCACTTAATTTCACCCTTGTTTCACCCTGGACAGTGAGGGTGCTGACAAGGGTCGGGTTATACTGCTGGCTGGAAACCCCAGGCTTCCGGACCCCACACCATGTTCTGGCCCCTATGCCATCGTGTCTCTTTTGAGGACATCCAAGTGTCTCAATCAGATGAACAAGGCCTGTCGGCCTTCAGTTCAAGAGAGAAATGCCTAACTGTGCTCCAGAAGTCCCAGAGACTGAGTTGGAAGCAGGAGGAGGAAGAGGGGCTGTGGAAGATTTGGTACCCTGGGCCTCAGCTCTCTGAGATCCATGAGAAACTGGGTGGAGGTAGGGCTGCCCAGAGAGGATGGAGAGGATACCAGCCACAGTGGCCTGCCTGCCCCATCCCAGGGCCTGTACCTGCTGGGCGCCATCCTGAGTGATCAGAGCCACGCGGGGGGCCCCGTCCTCCTCAGTCACCATAGCCACTTGGGCTGGGGTGTCATCGTCCTCTTCTTTCACCTCTGACAGGTAAGCAATGCAGGGTCGCTTGGGTGGCGGGCTCTCCTCGGCTACAGAGGCGGCTGGCAGAAGAGAGCCCAGGCTGCCACCTGCCACCTGGTGGTCTTGGGGAGGCCCGGCTCACCCCCATCTCACCTCCTGCCCATGCCCCTCACCCTCGAGCTGCTGTTGCTCATAAAGGGCCTGCTCGCTCTCCTCCGTGGCCTCCAGCTCGCCATGGGCGCTGCGCTTGTGCATGGCCAGGGTGGAGGTCTGCCTGTAGGTCTTGCCACAGGTGCTGCAGGTGTAGGGCTTGCAGTGTGTGTGCACCACGTGGTGCTTATACAGGCTTGAGTACTCGGTGAAGCGCTTTCCGCAGCCTGGCACCGTGCAAACGTATGGCTTCTCCCCTGGGGACACTGGGCTGTGAGGGGGGTAGGAACTGGGGCTGGCAAGGGGGAAACTAAGGGGACAGGAGTGGGGGCAGGGTTGGTGAAGGGAGATCCGGGACGCTGAATGGACAGAGTAGGGGAAGGTGGTTGGTAGAAGACAGGGGATGTGAGTGTGGAACCACTGGGCCCAGAGACAAGGTGGAGAGAAAAGGGGCGATGGGGCAAGGCTGAGGCTAGTGCAGGGGCTGTGGGGGGGGCGGGGAGGGCTTGTAAGGTTGAGGGTTGTGAACAGAAGAGGTGGGAGATAGAGAGGGATGACTGATGTATCAGGTACATGGAGAGTGAGGGGACACAGGCATTTGAGGGATGACAAAGAAGGCTGGGCAGGGACGTGACACTGGGGAGGGTGAGGGTACACAGGAATCACATAGACAGTGGACGAGGTGAGGAGCTGAAGATGACATTTCACTCTGCCTTGTTCCCCTCGTGTCTGACCCTGGCCTCTTTCCAGGAGCTCAGCTGCGGAGGCAGAACTTAGATCGGGGTAGAGAGGTGGCAGGGAGCTGAGGGCTGGCAATGCCTGTCAGACTGCACCTAACTGGAACCCGAGGAGCCACTCACTGCAAGTGGAAGGACGGTTCTGGGAATGTGGCCGGAACCGCAGAGCCCTGTGCCCCGCCCGCAGACCAGCCTGAGGGACCAGGAGAGAAGGGCTCTGGGCTGGGCGTCCTGAACACGTCTCGGGTCAGAAGCCTGTGGGAGAGGGAGCTGGGGCCTCAGAGGGGGCGGTCCTCGCATGCCAGCTGGCCCACCTGTATGGATGCGCACGTGATTCTTGTAGTTGGTGGCACTGGTGAAGCCTCGGCCGCAGTGGGGCTCGGGGCAGGTGTAGGGCCGCTCGCCTGTGTGGGTGCGCACATGTACCTTGCGGATGTTAGACGTGGTGAAGGAGCGGCCACAGCCCTCGAAGGGGCACCGGAACGGGCGTTCGCCTACGGAGACGGCCGGAGTGAGGGCAGCTCAGGGAGGGGGCCTGCCGGGGTGCGGCGGGGCGGGGAGGCCTGGCCTACCGGTGTGGGTCCGGACATGCTTCTGCAGGTCCCCTGAGGTCTTGAAGGCCTTGCTGCACAGCTCCTCCGGGCACTTGTATGGCTTCTCACCAGTGTGGGTGCGAACGTGGCTCTTCAGCCCGTACCCTGTCCGAGTGGGGGGAAGGGTGAGAAGAGCACTGCAGGGCCTTATCTACCACCACCTCATTTTCCTAATTCAGGGGCTCTCCATCAACCTCCCCCCACCCCCACCCCCCGCATGTGCAAGTTCCTGGGCCAGGGATCAAATTTGCGCCCCAGCAGTAACGACGCCAGATCCCTCACCTGCTGAGCCCCACAGGAACTCCAGAGGCTCTCCAGGTGGGCTCTGCGAGGCTCTGGACCTCCTCTAGCACAAGAAGACTGTGTCCGCCCCTCCCCTTCCCATCCCTGGGCAGCTAAGAGGGGCTGGAGAGGCCCACTCTGTTCTTTCCTCGCCAGGGGCAGCTGCTGCTATTCCAGAACCAGTGTAAGAGGGAACCTATGGCTAAAGGTCCTTGATTCAGAGGGGAAAATGAAGCCCAGAGAGAGACAAAGGCCCACCCAGCACCCCCAGCTGGTCTCTGCCATCCCCCAGGCTCCGGCGCCTCCTACTTTCCCGGCAGGGAATGTGCCTGCAGTCAGAGCGCTGGGACAGCAGTTCCTCTGGGAAGGTAGCCTGAGGCTCTGTTCCCTGGAGGGAGAAAAGCTAATCTAGACCCCTCTGCCCTCAACTGGAAGCAGTCCACTCTGGTCTCCATCCAGGTAGGTTACCTGTGGCAAAGGCCTTTCCGCAGCTGGGGAAATCACACCTGTACGGACGGTCCCCCGTATGTGCTCTCTCATGCACCTGTGCGCACAAGCAAGCACGTAACTGAGAGGCACAAGGGTATGAATGGGCCCAGGGTGTCAGCATGGGCCCCCTCCTTTATTTTGCTTCCTCTTCAGCTGAGGTGCCACCTCCAGAGAGCCTTCCCTGATTCTCCTCCCTCCTGCACTCTCCAGGTGAGTCCTAGCCCCCTGCACAGACATTTCTCCTTTCTTGCAGGAGGCAGTGAGCACCATGAGGTCAGGGACCAGTTCCAGTCAAAGCAGGAAGGCAGCTCTGCAGGCTGCTGGGGAAGCTGGCAATCTGAAAGCTCTCTGTGGCAACCTTACCTTTAAGTGATGAGCGGTGGTATAGAGACGACCACAGCCCTTGTAGCCACAGCGGAATGCTCTGTCCCCGACTTGCTGTCCTTTGCCGTTATGGGGAGCCTGGCTGTCATGCAGAACCTGAGGAAAGAAACCTTGGGGTCCCTATATATATTCTTAATGAAGGAAGGGAAGAGGTGGGGCACAGGGCCCAGATGGCAGCATAAGACCCAGTAAACAGGGTTAAACCTACCAGGGGAGAAGTGCACCCTGGGTGACAGATTCAGGGTGACAGGAACAGACACTGGGGCATACTGCAGAAGAAACGGGGCTGGTGTGTGGAGTTACCACCCATCTCTAGTAGAAGGAGAGATGACTGACTAAATGCCACAGGGCCCATGACAGCGCTGGGACAAAGGGTATCTCCTACATGGTGAGGTGAGGGGGCCACATTCACGCTGGGCTGAAAGCAGCAACCCCCAGCCGAAGAGGCTGCAACTCTGGACATATTCCCCCTCTGATGGGAGGAGACCTGTTCTTCCCTGCAGGGAAACCTGTGTTTGGAAGGTGCGGGGACAAGGGGCTTGCTGTGGGGATGAGCTCACCTGGCTTCACCAGAAGGTGGGTGACCACAACCAACAAACTGTAGACGTACCCATGGCAGGGGCCCAGAAGTCCCACCCAAAGCCTCAGCTCTAAGCACGGCACTGAGATGACAAGACAAGTCCTTCCTGCCCACCTTTCCTGGGCACACTGCTGGGACCACCCATTTCACACCAGCTCCTGGCCGCATGGCACCCTTACTGTCCTTACGCTTTTCTGGGCACAGTCCTGCTGGGACGGTCCCTTAGTCTTTGTTTCCGGGACTTTGTGGCCTTCCCAGGAGCTCCTGAAACAGAACTCTGGAAGTTGTTGTGAGTAGGAGACAAAGAAGGGAGGCCAAACCCATGGCAATGTCTGTCCAGTCAGCTCCAGGTCAAGGGTCAAGCAGCTGACAAAGTTTCATGGCCACTTAAGCAGCTGGTGGATGGCAGGAGAGGTCACAAGTGGCCACGTCTGCTCGGGCTAACCCACTCAGGTGTTCAGACTTCACCCCCATGTCTCACTGGCTCTTGAAGTAACCAAGGGAAATCAAGGAACAGCAGGGCTGGAAGCAACCTCCGAGCTCATCTGGTCCCAACTCATCTCTCATCTCATTGTATGAGACAGGAACCAGCTGAGGCCCAGGTGGGAGTGACTAACCTGAGTTCTGACTAAGAAGAGGAAGAGCCAGCACAGATCTCGGGGCTCATGATTTAAGCTCAGCTGTCTTTCCAGCAGCAGAAAGCCTCAAATTAGGCTTCTAAAATACGCCTGAGGAAAATGGGGGTGGGGGTGGGGGAGATACGGGCATAACCCAGAGCGGCCGACTACAAAGTTTTGTGCTTCAATTTGCAAAGACACGAGGATTTCCTCTTCTCCTCTCTGATACAGACCCAGCAGTTTTATTAGAAAGGCAACTCCCCCCAACCTCTGGATAAAGCGAGAGCTCCAGGAAGCCCCGCCACATCCACCAAAGCTCTGCGGTTCACTCTGGGGAGGGAGCTCACAGACCTCTGCCCCGGTTCCCCCACGGGCAGGAGCACAGCTCCAGCAGAGCACGCTGACTGCCTGATGTGTGGAAAGCCAAGATCCTTTTCCTTTGCAGCTGAGCTACTGTGCAGGCCTTGTGTTCCAAGAATCCCAGCTGCTCTATTACATCTGCTCTTGTCACTGCCCACTGAGGTTATTTTCCCAAATGGCTTAATGAGTTGTAGAGAAGAAATAAATACAAGATCATCTGACCTCAGCGGACTGGAAAACTAATAAAAGTCACTGGCAAGGGCCTTCTCAGACAGCACAGCCAAAGTGAAGCTGGGTCTAAATTCCCACCGTATGGCCATCACTGTTTCTCACAGCTGCCTTCCCTCTGCAGCAACGGCATTAACAAGGGTGAGTGCAGACAGCTGTCAGCGGCCCTGCCAGGCTGCGATGCTTCCCCTACACAGTGACGTGTAAGAGGAGTCGGGGGAGCCAGGGAGGGGCAAAGGGAGCAGCCCAGGCCAGGTCCAAGCACAGCCCAGGCCTGTCCTCTAGAGAGGTGGCAGGTCCGGCAGGGCCAACAGAACTGACAGGCAGCATGAGGCTCTGCGGCTCACCTTGCTGGCATACTGCTCCAGGGCCACCACTGTGTCCGCACTGAAGCCCTCGTCATCCTCTGCGGCCAGGTCCTCTAAGCCCACCTCTGTCTGCACGGCTAGGATGGTGCTGTCTGTCGGCATAGCCACGGGGTGGTGGATGTAGGCAGTGGAGCCATCTTCCAGCTGGACAGCCTCCAGGGCACTTGGGTCACAGCCCTCTGCAGGGAACACGCAGTCAGTCCAGGCGCTGTGCAAGGGCAAGAGACGCGGCTGGGACCTGGGCTTTACGCTAAGGAGAGGCACGTCTACCAGGGAGGGTTTCAGCATCGGGTTCCTTCTGGTCCCTCACCTTGGTGGATCACTCTGGCTGGCCCTCTTGCTGGGGCTGCCTTTCCTAAGGATGAGGTCTCTACGGAGTTCTGACTGCGAACTCACAAGCTCCTCGTGGGGACCATCTTCATCATCTTGGCCTAGGTGACCACAACAACCTCCTAACTGGTGGCCCCTCATGCCTCTAGCTCCCTCCAGGCAGCAGGGCAGCCAAAGGGATCTTTGCAGGATGTAAATGTGATCATGTGACCTGATGCCCTCAACAGCTCAACCACGTCCCATTGGTCTCAGGATAAATCCAAAACCCCTACCCTGAAGCCCCAGTGACCTGGCCCCCCCCCCCTCTATTTGGCTTCATCTCACCCACGGTGCCCACAAGCCATCCTCAAGCTCCATTCTCTCTCCTCGCCACGTCCACTCATCTCTGGGCCATGCTTACTGTTCCTTCTGATGGAGTACTGAACCCTCCCTGCCATCCTCTTCCCTGAGCTAAGCCCACTCCACCCTTCAGCTCAGCTCAAGCGTCATTTCCTCGGAGAAGCCCTCCTTGAGCCTGAGCCCACCTTCCAGGATCAGTTCATCATGACGATTCACTCCCAGCCTATTCCCCCACGCGCTCTGAGAGCACGGCGGGGGCAGGGGCAGAGGTCTGTCCTCTCTGCTCTCACTCTGCTCCACACCTAGTCTGATGCCTGGCTCTCAGTGACGGCTCAAGAAAATACTTGGAGAAGGAATAAATCTTCCATTATTCTTCAGTACCTTAAAAGCCTCACTCTTAAAAAAAGTTCAATTTTTAGTCCTGATCTTGATGTCATCAGGTCCTATTTAAAGCCCTAGGACTCTGTGGCTGTGCCAGAGCCAAAGCTGCCTTCAAGGCCCACATGACTACCCCAAGGCCCCACCTCCTGTGGTTCACACCAGGGAAGGCAGACGAGACGGTGGATCTGGGTGGGCGTGGGGACCAGAGCTCCCATGCTCTGCCCCAACCCTCAGGTGCACACACGACTCCAAGCCCAGCCTCTGCCAGCTCTGCCTCCCTTCCTCCCCACCCGTGATCATCACTGGGACCCCACCTCTGGGTGTGCGGTGTATGTAGGCCATGCTACCATCTTCCAGCTGCACGGCTTGTCCATCCTCGAATGAAAGAGGTTCTGTAATGAGAACAAGGCCTGCCTTTCTCTGGAGCTCGGTGTCAGGCAGGGGTCCTTCCGTGGGGACTGCTGGCCTCCCTCCTGAGGCAGGTGTGTCCTGAGAGGCCCTCACCTTTCTGCACTGTCACTTGGTGAATGTATGCGGTGGTCCCATCCTCGAGCTGGATCACTTGCCCTTCGAGAAGCTTCTCTCCTGTGGAGGTAGAAATGGAGAAGCAGGCCAAGCCCAGAAGACAGACACCTGCCCGTCTTAGCAGAGGCCTGTCTGAGGCACAGTCTGCATGGCTAAGCACAGGGGACACTCTTCACATTCCCTTGTCCCCTGCCTCCCAGGCTTGGGTCTCAGAGAGGCTGGGAGTAGAGACAGCCTGCTGTGATGGGGGGAGGGGGACTGTGACTGCCAGCTCCAGCAGACCCCCTTCCTGTCACTTACAGGAGGAGCAACTTCATCTATGCTTCTACCCAGGCATGGCTAAGCAGGGACTTCGAAACCAGCACTAAGTTGCTGAGACTGAGCTAAATGGGGAACAAAGGATGGCCAGGAGTCTGGAAAGGCTCCAATGGATCAAAATTCAGATATGACTCAAACGAATTAAATCAAAATACATTCCCTTGCCTCCCTCTGTGGCACTATGCCAAGACCCAGACCCTCTGACAAGATGGTATGTCTTAGAGATTAAAAGCAATTGGCTCTGGGAGTTCCCTGGTGACTCAGCTGGTTAAGGAGCCTGGATTGCCACTGCTGTGGCTCTAGTTACTGTTGTGGCGTGGATTTCAACCTAGAATTTCCTCCAAGAAGCAGACAACAATGGGGAGAGGCAGGTGAGGAGAATGGCTGACTGACAGGGCCCTCGCGCCCTGCTACAGAGGTGACCGTATATTCTGGTCTGCCTGGAACAGTCCCAGGGCCTTTACACAGAGCACGCTCTTCCACTCTCAAAAGTGTCAGCTTTGAACAACACATTTTATGCTCACCCTAATTACAGATAAGCCTCATAAAATTTTAGGGCTTCCAGCTGGCTAAGCTGGGCCCATCAGAGCTGCCTGCTGACAAAGATGAAAGTGCCCTGATCAAGAGCTTTGGAGAAGCTCACCGGCAAGTGAGCTGCCTTTCAGCACAACGCTTGTCTGGTTCCTGAAGGCCAGCTCTACTCTCAGAAGTGTGAAGTCTGTTGTGTGTAAGCACACACTACAGCACCATGGAGGAGACAGAGAAGAGAGGCAAGAAGAATGACAAGAGGAGATATAATCAGGGAGAAGGGGGGAGGCAGAGATACAGACATAAGAAGGAAAGATGTAAGAAAGCATGTGGCCTTCTCAAGCCAAGTGTGGACACTTTTTTTTTTGGGGGGGGTCTTTTTAGGGCTGCACCCATGGCATATGGAGGTTCCCAGGTTAGGGGTCAAACTGGAGTTGCAGCTGCCAGCCTATGCCACAGCCACAGCCATGTGGGATCCAAACTGTACCGGTGACCTACACCACAGCTCATGGCAATGCCAGATCCTTAACCCACTGAGCAAGGCCAGGGATTGAACCTACGTCCTCATGGATGCTAGTTGGGTTCATTAACCACTGAGCCACTATGGGACTCCAGGACACATTTTTTTGACCATGGCTGCAGCATACAGAAGTTCCCAGGCCAGGGACTGAACCTGCACCATAGCTGCCACTAGAGCCACAGCAGTGACAATGTTGGATCTTTAGGCCGCTGAGCCACCCAGGGAACTTCACCACTTGTTTTTTATTCATTCATTCATTCATTCAACCATTAATTCATAACATGGGAAATAATTGGGTTCCCAGAGTAAGCACAGCCTTATCTATTTCTTACGTTCTTCCATCCCACTGAGATGCAACAAAGTGGCAAGAACTATGATGGGAAGTCTGCAAACAGAGGGCTTCAGGCTTCAAAAGTGTTCTAGAGAAGCTCCATTCTCAAGAAAATAAAGCCAGCCAGACCCACACATCATTATATGGAAAGAGCTTATTGATGCGATGATGGGGTCTCTTTGTCGTCATCAGGAAGCAGACAATTAAAATGATATCAACAAACAATTTATCTGTAAGTGTGGGACCTGAAAAATATTTTGACACTGTGTTGAAATGAAGGAGGGTAATGTTGCAATGACAGTGCTGTCATATGGAGGCGGTGCTCACAGAGTCCAGAAAGGCAAAATAAGGAGTAGGAATGAGGCAGTGTTTGGCCGGTGCTGTCCAAGAAAGATGCACATGCCATCTGGCATGGCTGGGAGCGCTGGTGATAAAGGAGGAGCTGCGTCCTGGCCAGAAGCTTCAATAAGCTCTGTGCTCACTCCATGCCCTCCTTGACTTTAAGCTCCTTGAGAAGCTGAATTTCATGGAATCTGAATTTCAGATAAACAATGAATTTTTTTCTTTGTACTTTTTTTTTTTTTTACTGTTTTTAATATTTAATCCCACGTTTATACATGTCTTTTTCATGCAGTATTAGGGAAATATTATACTACAAAATTATTTGTTGCTTACCAGTACTTAAAATTTAACTGTGTGCCCTAAATTTTTACTTTTGGTAACCCCAGCGGGGCCTAAGGCATGAGATCTATGCTTGGGTGCCCCCTCTGAACCTTGAAGAGAGTGGTAGGAGCTCAGAAGGTAGTCTGGATGCTTAAACTTGCTTGAGTTAAAGCGAACTGCTTCTAGAAAGCACTGAGGAGCCGGATAGGGAGCATGTGAAAAGCAGGAAGTCACAACCAGCACCATGTACATCCATTCCAGAAATGTTCATGAACTACTCGCCACATGCAGGAAATCGGCCTTTCAGAGGTTTTGGCCCCCAGGGCCAGGCGAATCTGATTGTCTAGCTTGCCTAAGTGGCACTTTAAAGAGTTCCCTTTTCATCAATCACCTCGAGAGATGCTCATGCAGAGCAAATTGTGGCAGGAGGGCAGGGTGGTGGTGAGACCTTTGGAAGGGGACAGGGTGGGGTGCTGAGGTCCTGAGCAATACCTTTGACAGCTTGCTGGACATAGGCCATCGTCCCGTCACTGAGGGTCACCGTCTGCAGCCCCAAGCTCTCCATGGCGAACGCGCCTACTCGTGCGCTGAGACATGAAGCTGGCTTCCTCCCAGCACCAAGAGCCGCAGCTGAGGTCAGAGTCCCTTTTGCGTCACAAACCTGAGAAAATGAACGGTGTCATATTACGAGCTGCACAGCTTCCTCCTGTCAAAAGGACACACAGGGAAAGAGTGAAGGAGGCCAGCCAAGAAGAAAAAGAGGTGAGTTCTGCAAAGCAGAGAGTTCAAAATATACACACTTAAGAATTCTAAAGGTTAGTGTACAAGCATGCCAGCCAAACTGGTTGCAAAGTAAGATTTTATTAATCAAAATCCACTTTTAAATTCACTTCCCTTAGAAGGGAGCCCTGTTGGAGGCAGGGGCCCCAGTGAACCCTACTGTGGCTGGCTCTCCGTGACCACGCTGACATCTCTCCTGCGCTCAGAACCATCCATTCACCAGCCTTGTAACCACCTCACAGGCATCACAAATAGAACAAGTCCCTGACGGAACTCACAATGTTCCCTCCCCAAGAACTATCCCACTCCCAGCATCTCCACGCCGGGGGTGGCATCTTCAGCCACCCAGAATCAGTGGGTCATCCTTGCTGCTTCTTTTTCCATCACAAGTCTAGGTACACCCCCATCTTACACCATGCACAAAAATCACCTCAAAATGGATTAAAGACCTGAATGTAAGACCTGAAACCATAAAACTCCTAGAAGAAAACATAGGAGGTAGCTCTCTGACATCAGTCCTGGTGATGATTTTTTGGATTTGCCACTAAAAACAAAGGAAACAAAAGCAAAATTAAATAAGCAGGACTACATCAAGCTAAAAAGCTTCTGTGTAGCAAAAAAAACCATTGACAAATGAAAAGCAACCTACTAAATGGGAGAAAATATTTGCAAATTATATGACTTTGAGGGGCTAATTTCCAAAATATACAAAGACCTCACAGGATTCAACAGCAAAAAGTCAAATAATCCAATTAAAAGATGGGCATAAGATCTGAACAGACATTTTTCCAAAGAAGAGATACAGATGGCCAAGAGGTATATGAAAAGGTGCTCAACATCCCTAATCACCAGCAAAATGTATATCAAAATCACAATGAGGTATCACCTCACACCTGTCAGAATGGCTATTACCAAAAAGACAAGAAAAACAAAGTGACAGCAAGGATGTGGAAAAAAGGGAACCTCTGCGTGCTATTGGGAGGAGTGTGAAGTGATGTAGTCACTATGGAAAATAGCATGAGGTTCTTCAAAAAATTAACAACAGAACTACCATATCATCCAGCAATTCCACTACTGGGTATTTATCCAAAGAAAACAAAAACATTAACTTGAAAAGATATATGCACCTCCATGTTCACTGCAGCATTATTTACAAAACCCAGGACATGGAAGCAATCTAAGTGTCCACTGATAGGTGAGTGGATAAAGAAGTTCTGAGACAGAAAGACAGACACACACACATACACACGACTCGTATTCAGCCATAAAAAAAGAATGAAATCTTGCCATTTCGACACCATGGATGTGCCTTGAGGACATTATGCCAAGTGAAAAATCAAGAAAAAACAAATACACATGATCTCACTTATATGTGGAATCTAAGGAAAAAAAACTCATAGATTTATAGATACAAAGAACAGACTGGTGATTGCCAGAGACAGGGGTTGTGGGTAGGTGAGATGAGTAAAGGGAGTGAAAAGGTATGAACTCCCAGTTATAAACAAAGTCCTGGGGATGTAACATACAGCATGGCAGCTGCAGTTAATAACACTGTACAGCACATTTGAAAGTTGCTAAAAGTGTAAGTGTTAAAAGCTTTTATCACAAGAAAAAAAATTGCAACTGCTTAAGGGGCTAGATGTTAACTAGACTTACCGTGAAGATCACTTTATAATATATACAAATATTGAATCATTATGTTATACACCTGAAACGAGTATAATGTTGGACGTCACTTATACCTCAATTTAAAAAATTAAAGGAGTTCTGGAGTTCCTGCTGTGGCATAGTGGGTTAAGAACCCAACTGCAGGAGTTCCCATTGTGGCTCAGCAGGTTAAGAATTCTACTGCAGTGGCTTGGGCCACTGCAGAGGCTCGGGTTTGATCCCTGGTCCTGGAACTTCTGCATGCCATGGACAAAAAAAATTAAAAAATAAAAAAAAGTCTAGGTACCTGATTTCACGTGAGTACCACCTTTCACCTCGAGTACTCTAAGTATCTCCTAACATATGTCTTCAAATAAGTTTCTGCCCGTTTCCTATTCATTTTGCAATGTTGTGTCGGAGTGTCTTAAAAAAAAATGTACATACCTAAATCTACCACTTCCTTGATCGAAACACTTCAGTGGCTTCCTATCATCCTAATGCAAGGCTGGGCCCCTTCTAAATCCCTGCAGCTCTGTACTACCTCTTCCCGACACTCATGATCCTAGAGTCACCTACTTCAGTACTTGCCACTACCTCTGTTACACGCTGCCTACACAAGACTCGGGGCTCCAGCCTGGTTTCTGCCTCATAGTGGTTCTCTCTACCACCCCTTGGGCAGTGACATACCACGTCCTGGTGCAGGAGGGTGGCACTTGCTCTGCACCTGCCAGGGGAGGGGGCAGACTGGATCTTGAGAGCCGCCCTTGTGAAGCCTCTGCTCAAGCTTCAGAGGTTAAGATTCCCTTTGCCACCTATCCTTGGAGGCTCCTGGACTTGGAGTCTGGACTGCCTACCTGATTCTCTCCACCTGCCAGCTGCTCTTCTCAATCAGCAGTGCCCAAACGGTTTTCACATTAGGGAGCCCAGAGAGAAGAATATTTGTATGGCACACTTTTTTAGCTGTGCCTGTGGCATGCGGAGGTTCCCAGGCCAGGGATCAAACCAGCACCACAGCAGTGACCTGAGCTCCATAGTGACAACTCCAGATCCTTAACCCACTGAACCACCAGGGAACTCCCATATGTCACACTTTGGAAGCTGCTGCTTGAAGCCAAGAGCAACCAGCTGGGGTTTTGGCAGCAGGAAGGGCTGAGTGGATCAGTACCTTGATGTAACTACAGCCCATCTGTGACAGGCTGGTTGGGATGCTCTAGCCCAGACTTGGCATCGCCACTAGAATTCTTCATTCATTCTATCCATAAACATTTACTGAATGGGCTAAGCTCTGGGGAATGCTAGTACTACTTCCAGTAACAGTGAACACTGCTGGGGAGATAACCAGATACTAAGTCTTTACATATGGTAACTGGTTTAATCCTCACAACAGTCCTATAATGAAATACTATTGTTGTCCTCATTTTACAGCTGAGGGCACTGAAGTCTGAGACATTAATTTGCTCAAGACCATACGCTGAGTGGGAGAAGAGGATGTGATTCGAGGCCACCTGGCTCCTGAGTGTGCTCTTAAGAAGTCTACTCTGCTGCCTAAGGCATAGGTTTTGTGGTTTGTTTGTTTGTTTGTTTGTTTTTTAAAGGCAGAGGATTTTAGTTGGCAGTTTATGAACCCGGAAGCCACCCGATAATGCTTTTCTGGTGTGTAAGCTTGTATATTTCTGAAGAGGGGAGAGTTCATGATGTCAGCTGCGCCTCACAGGGATTAGAGGAGGTAAAGAACCACTGGTCTAGGCGGCAATTCCAACATCTGACTCACTTCCCAGGTCTACTAGGATCCTGGCGGTGACCCCACTGCTGCCCAGAGTCCTGATAACCCCCACGTGGTCCTTGTCTCAAGAAGGCTTCAGTCCTGACCTCTCCTGGTCTGCTCCAGGATCTTGGACTTTCATTCTCATCATCAGGGAGAGAAGTTCTTTTTGTAACCGGTTTTCATATTAGCAGTGTTGTGTCAGAAATAAGAATGTGCCTGAGAGACCTAGGTCTGAAAACAAAGCAGACTGTAGGCTGAAAAGGGATTACAAAATGGCCTCAGATCTTGACAGCTGGGCCCTGTGGCTGATGAAGCAATGGCTGGTTTAATTTAGCGCATCTGTTATTCTAGTGATTTTCTGAGGAAAATCCTGTCATGGTTAAGGACATGGGCTCTTGTGTTGACAGCCTGGGTTCTAATCCAAACTTTACCTCTTTGGACAAGCAACTGAACCTCTCTGAACCTAAAAAAAAAAAAAAAAAAAAAAGAAGAAGAAGATAATAGCATTCTTCTTAACAGGTTGCTTTAGGATTAAATGAGGTCACATACGTAAGCATTCAGCACAGTGATGGCACATACAAAGTACTCTAGAAATACTGGCGCTAAGAAGGGGATGGAAGAGGAACCTAAAGATACGCTGTGGAAGCAATGCATATTTCTAAAACATAGCCAAGAGTACTGGCAACAGCCCGGGACCAGAAGTCTGCAGAAAAGCTTTGAACCCTGATTCCTTTTTTTTCCCTCCTTTTTACGGCCACACCTGTTGCATCATGGGTCTAATTGGAACTGCAGATGCCGGCCTACACCACAGCCACAGCAATGCCAGATCCGAGCTGCACCTGCAACCTACATTGCAGCTTGTGGCAATGTCGGATCCTTAACCCACTGAGTGAGGCCAGGGATCAAACCCAAATCCTCATGGATACTATGTCGGTTTCTTAACCCGCTGAGCCACAACAGGAACTCCTAACCCTGACTCTACCTCCTGTGACTGCCACTTAATCTGCAAAATAAAATCTTGGCCCAAATAACCCTAAAGCCCTTTCCATTGCTCATGCTAACTACATTTATCAAATATATAGCCCTTAATATGTTCCAGCTGCTGTTCAAAGCACTTTACGTATATCAACTTTTGATCTTAAAAGTAACCCCATGAGAAGTAGGTACACTAGCCCCATTTTACAGATGAGGTGACTGAGGCTTAGAGGGGCCATAACCTGCTAGAGTTCCCACAGTGTGTTAGTGCTGAGGTCAGGGTCAAATCCAGGCTGGCTGGCCAAGTCCACACCTCTCAATGTCTGGTGCATTTCTTCCTTTTGCTAATCCACCGTGACACAACCTTAGCTGTCAAAACAGCTGGTTGTTTAACTTTCATCTTACCCACTGTAACTTAAACCCTGTTCTTCGTGACCTGACCACATGGAAATAGGGAATAGCTGGTAGCCACATTTCCCAAAATAACGCCTTTTAGACTCAAAGAAAACAAATCTCCACTCTTTTACATGCTCTCATGTCCAGGCTAAATATCCAGTTTTCCTCCTTAAGCCTCATAATATAAACCTTAAAAACAGTCTCTTCTCGCTCTCTAACCTTTTCTGATCTCTGAAGCCGCCTTCCAGCAGAGCCCGGTACCAGGCACATATAAGTGTCTGATTGCCATTTTTCTCCCTTTCTTTTGTTAAATGATGGTTACTCTGAATCCTCCTGTGCCAGTACTAAACTAACAACAGTGACACTGGCAGAGCCAAAGAGAGGCCTGTCACTGTCAGGATGGCTGGGTCTGAGCAGATCCCACCTGTACTTGACAGTTCAGATTCCTAACTCCTGGGGCCGTCTGACGAAGGGCAAGGGGGAGCAGGGGCATAAGGTTTAAAGCCCCCTAAGGGCCTGAGCTGGGTATACAGGAGACACAGTATGGGGGAAAGGGTGGGGGAACAAGAGCCACAACAAGGGGCAGGGGTGAAAAGGGAGCACTCCTGGCACTCCTGGAATTAGCCCTGAGCCCACTTCCTGTCTGCAGCATTTTAAAATGAACTTTGGAGTTCCCATCATGGCTCAGCGGTAACAAACCCAACTAGTATCCACGAAGACCCAGGTTCAATCCCTGGTCTCAGTGGGTTAATGGATCCGGCGTTGCCATAGCTACAGTGTAGGTCGCAGATGCAGCTTGGATCCCGGGTGGCTGTGGTTGTGGCCGGCAGCTGTAGCTCTGATTGGACCCCTAGCCTGGGAACTTCCATATGCTGTGGGTGTGGTCCTAAAAAAAGAAAAGAAAAGAAAAGAAAAACAAATAAAATAAATGAACTTCATCTACTGTTGGCTCTGATGCTGGAAATACTCTATGGCTTCATAATATAAAACCATGTTTCCTACTGTAAACATAAATTATAACTATCAGCGAGATACTACCTAGAAAAACTGTTTAGATACATCAGATCTTTAGGTCTCTCTATGAAATAAGATGTGCTCAAACTGCCCCCGAAGGCTGAAAAATAAGACATGTGACAGGGGAAACTAAAGAGTAGCCATGTATTTGCGTTTTTCCACTTTGCCACAGTTCAGCTGATCTACAACCAAGCTAGGCTTTGCTTTGACTACAGGCACCTGTTTGCTATTCTATCATTTCTGCTAACCTGAAACCAACTCCCTGGACATTTGGAACAAGGCTTTCTGTACAGTACCTCAGCCAGTTCAGAGGGCAACTGTATTGAGAAGCCAACAACAACAAAAAAAGAAAAAACAAAACAGAAGAATGTTCAATTTTGGGGAAAAAAACTGACTTAACTTTCAATTATTTCCTCATTTGGAAATATTAAAAAACTTCTCAGAGAGGACAAAGCTACATTAAGTTGGGAAGGATGAAGGCTGAGGGAGTCAAGTGGCAAACAAATTAGAACCAGGTTTAGAAAAGCTGTAGTAAAATATTCACTATTTGTTATTATAGAAAAAGACCTCAATGCATACAAAAACCCCTGGTGAAAGTGGCTTGGTTCTGTGGGTTTCCAAACACTAAAGAGAAAACAGGAAATTAGTAACAGAAACACATTTAAAACATCAGCTAAACATCTCTTTCCAAAAGGCACACTGATGTTAAAAGCCCAAAGTACTTTTTAGTATCGTTCTTATTTGGCTACTACAATTTTACAAGTTTGAATTAGTCACAGAAAAGGGAGTAATTAGGCAAAGTGGATTATTTTTGCTTCCAAAACGGCAGTGAAAATGTAGACTCCTTTATACAAAACAGCATTCATTTAAACTAAAACAGATAACTTAAAAAACTAATTTTCAGCCAAATGTTTAAGTGAATTTTAACACCTTAGTTTATAAGCACCCAACATAGCAATCCATGGATGGATTTCAAACCCACCTTTGGTCCATGGAAAGAAAAGTCCAGAATAAAGGTAATTTGGAAGGGTTACCCTAAGGATATCACTTTATGTCAATAAGCAAATTAATACAGAAATGATGGGATTACCTCTCAATTGTTTCTGGAATTCAGCTGGGGTCAATGCTGGGCTAAAGAAGGACTATTTGAAAAAGAAACATTCCACCAGCATCAGGAGAAACTGGATCATCAGTTATTTAGAAACACATTATTTAAAACAATGCCCTGAGTCAAAAAGGTCAAATTTATATTAGCAGTTTAGCAAAATGGAATGATATCCAGATCTCAACCAGAAAGAGAAGGTAGTTTTGGACTTTTGAAACATCAAGTCAAAAGAAAAGTTGCCTTAAAAAAAAACTCTCAACATTAGGGAAAAATATTAAAGAAATAAAACCTAAGACATAATATTAAAAACACATGTAACTCAACCATACCCTTAAAAATGGTTAGGATGGTAAATTTTATGATCTGTGTATTTCACCACAATAAAAAAAACTGGGTGGCAAAAAAAACACCCCCAAACCAAAAAAACACATGCAGACACTTACAAACCTCTGTGAACAATATCAAATTCCCACTGGACAAATAAGGGTATAATATGAGTTCACATAAGCAAAAACCACTAATATTAAATGAACAACACACAAAAAGTTCACTCTTATTAGTAATTAGGAACAAGAAAGAATCATGGTGATATTATACTTAGAGAATTAACAAAAATCAAAACAAAAGTATTTATATCCAGCAGACAATGAGATATCACTACACTCTAATTACAACAGCCAAAATCCAAAACAGTGGCAACAAAATGCTGGTGGGAAGGTAAAATGGCATAGCAAAGTGGCACTCTGGAAGACAGCTTCATAGTTTCTTACCACAAGATCCAGCAACCACACCCCCAGGTATTCACCCAAATGGGCTGAAAGCTTGTGTCCACAGAAAAACCTGCACGTGGATGTTTACAGCAGCTTAATTCATAACTGCCCCAGACTGGAAGCAACCAAGAGGTCTTTCAATAAACAAACTGTGGTACATTCATACTATGAAATATTATTCAATGATAAGAACTATTAAGTCACAGAAAGACATGGAGGAACTTTGAATGTATCTTGCTAAGTGAAAGAAGCCAACTTGAAAAGGCTAAATACAGTATGGTTCCAACAATATAACATTCTGAAAAAAGGTAAAACAATAAGAGACTGGAAAGATCAGTGGTTGCCAAGGGTGCAGGGAAGGGAGGAGGGGTGAACAGGTGGAGCACAGGCCATTAAAAAAATATTTTTTTTGGCTGCACTTGCAGCACGCGGAGTTCCTGGGCCAGGAACTGAAGCCCCACCACAGCAGTGACAGCACAGGATCCTTGACCTGCTGAGCCACCAGGGAATTCCCATATGGCATTTTTCGGGCAGTGAAACTATTCTGCATAAGTCTATAATGATGGATACCTGACATTATACATTTGTCAAAACCCATAGAATGTACAACACAAAGAGTGAACCGGAATGTAAACTACAGACTTTAGTTAACGATAACGCCTCAACATTGGTTCCTCAATCGTAGTAAATACACCACACCAATGTAAGATGTTAACAGGGGAAACTGGGAACTAGGGGGTGGTGGGTGGAGAAGAAGGGAGTATATGGGAACTCTCTGTAATTTCTGTTCAGTTTTTCTGTAAACCTCAAACTGCTCTAAGAAATAAAGTCTATTATATTAAAAAAAAAATCCAACCATTCATGTTGGCAAGGCCAGGAAAGGCATGCATTGCTGATGGCAGGATGGGGGGCCCTCAGCTTCTCCAGAGAACAATCCATCACCGCTTAAACCCACCAGGTTAACCTTTCCACCAGCAAAGGTTCAGGATCTGAGATCTAGTAATCCCACCTTCATAATTCATCCTGTGAAAAGAATGGACAGAAAACAAGAGCTTCTTGCACAGGATGCTTATTTAAATGTTTTAGACAAGAACCATAAGACCCCCTGGATTAGCAGAGGAGGTTTGACAAATCAACACTAAGTGAAAAAAACTCATCCAGTTCCAACTCCTAAGCACCAAAGGAGAAGAGGGCAGAAGAGGCCCAAACGAAATAGTTGTGCTAAAAGTAGGGGGTATAACCTTAAAAAACTAGAGTCACTGAAATGAAAAGATAGCAGCACTAATCTGAGAGGTAGTTCTACTGTGACCACTAAACCATCTGCTTGGGTGCCAGCTCCCTGCTTTGGGGGGTTTTCCTTTACTTCCCCCACAGCTTCCCTATAACTTGCTCCTCACCCCTGGGTCCTCCAAGGCAGATATCTATTCTTCCTCTAATTCATGCCAGTCTAAGTATTGAGGTAGGCAGCTTCTTTCTCTAGGATTTTTCTTCCCCTCTTTTCCTATAATCCCCCATAACTACCAGTGGTCTAGTTACCTCTTTTTCAGGTGTGTGTGTGTATTTTTCTTTTTAGGGCCACACCTGCAGCATATGGAAGTTCCCAGGCTAGGGGCTGAATCAGAGTTGCAGCTGCTGGCCTACACCACAATCACAGCAA
This sequence comes from Phacochoerus africanus, assembly GCF_016906955.1. NCBI lineage: Eukaryota > Metazoa > Chordata > Mammalia > Artiodactyla > Suidae > Phacochoerus > Phacochoerus africanus. The sequence goes on along the minus strand of NC_062552.1, from coordinate 32,391,506 downwards.
CACAGGGATCAGAGCCGCGTCTGCGACCTACACCACAGCTCAGGGCAAAACCAGATCCCCTACCCACTGAGCCAGGCTCGGGGTAGAATCTGCATCCTCATGAATACTAGTCAGATTCATTGCTGCTGCAGCACTTCAGGAACTCCAGGCACATATTTATTTTTAATTGTGGTATTCTTCAAACTGAGCTATGTTGTGCTTTGTGTGTCTTGTGGAATAGTGTGTCATGGTGGGGCCCCGGATTCATGATCCTATGCTGAACTTAGGTGGTCTGTATATTCTTAACTCAAAGAATGCCCATGAGGCTGTTGAGAAACAGGCACAGTCTTGTATCATTGGTGGGAGTATACACTGGTATAAGCTCTATGTAGGGCAACTTGGCAGTTATCAATCAAAATTACAAATGTACATACCATCTGACCCAGCAACCTCAAGTCTAGTCTACAGGTACATGTGAGAAAAGTGGCACATGCTCAAGGTTATTTATTCTTGGCATCTCTACATGTAGTGATAGCAAAAAATTCTAAACAGCATAAATGTCTATCCATATAGAACTTTTGTACTATGCAGATATAAATAAATGAGAATGTCCCTTATATACTGACATGAAAAGATCTCCAAAATATATTGAATTCAAATTTTGAGGTATAAAACAGTGCCTTTTATATGCTGCCACTGTCATAAAAAAATCTGTGGGCAGAGAGTGAAGGCTGCCTGCGGAAGGATCATGGAGTGACTGGGCACAGTGACGGAAGGGTGACTTCTCACTGTATATCTTTTACACTTACAAAAAAAATTTAAGCCTTATCAATGTGTACCTATGTAAAATAAATAAAAATACATGAATAAAAGAAGTCTTTTTTTTTTTTTTTGGCTTTTTAGGGCCGCATCCAAGGCATATGAAAATTCCCAGCCCAGGGGTAGAATCAGAACTGTAGCCGCCGGCCTACACCACAGCTACAGCCACGCTAGATCTGAGCCGCATCTGCGACCTACACCACTGCTCATGACAACACTGGATCCCCGACCCACTGAGTGAGGCCAGGGATTCAACACTTCTCCTCAAGGATACTAGTCAGATTCGTTTCCGATGCACCACAACAGGAACTCCAGAAGAAAGTCTAAAAGCAAGCTTTGTACTCCTTTTGTTGGCTGGAGGGATATCTACGATTCTCCACCAAAAGGGTATTGCTAGTCCAGGGCTGACAGAATAGATTCCCTATTATGAGTCTGCACTAACATAACATCTAAAAACTTAGCTTTCCATGGAGTTCTTGCGTGGCTCAACGGGTTAAGGATCTGGCTTTGCCACTGCTAATCCCTAGTCCAAAAACTTCTGCATGCCATGGGCAAGGCTAAACCCCCTTCAAAACAAAACCCGCCACAAAACAGCTTTTTTCCAATTCCTGGATGCCCTTCAGATGGAAAGCTGATCAGGGTGAGCACAAAGCAACAGAAATCTAAACAAGACTTGAGGACACACTGGCTCCAACATGTGTGTCCCCAGTCTGGTCAAAAGGGTGGGCCTGGCTGAAGTGGCAGCTAAGCAGGGGCTGCTTTTCTCCCTCACTGTTTCTGTGGCCTTGAGACAGCACCTCCTACGTTGAGAGGAGGACCTTTTCAGACAGAAGAACTCTGGTCTCAGGTACCCCTGCCACACCCACTACAGCTAAGCCTCAATCTCAAGGAGCTCCCCATTCCTTGACCTTGTCTTAAATGCATGGGTCTTGTGCTTTATCATCTACCCCAAAACAGCAGGGACTTCAAACAAAGGAAAGTTACATGGTGAGAAACTACACCAGGCTAACAAATTACACCTGGGCTTCTGAGATGACTGAAGGTGAGCTCAAGGGAACTGTTGACCCGGAGGCACCACAAGTGCTCTGATTCCACCTGGTGAGTCTCACACTTTGTGAAGATTTGAAACATCACAGAACTTTCTGAACTGTGAGGCGCCCAGGAAGGCCCTGAACGTCTGCCAGCAAACAGACCTAGGATTTGTGAGACCTGCACATGGATGCTCCCATTTCCATACCTTGATTGACAGCTGCCACAGCAAGAGGCACCTGAGGTCTGTTAAAGTTAATGGATTCAGCTGCACTTGGATTTGTATCTCTTTTCTCAGTTTGTTTTCCAGAACAAAATTTCCCCATTCTGTTAAGTGAAAGATGCTGATGATATATCTACTCTATAAATTAATTTTGTGAGTGAACTGTTCACTGAGATGGGCTATTGCTTAGCTGGTCAGAGTCTCTTTACAATACAAACATCAACATCTACATGACACAAGGATGAGATGGCTGTGCTTCAGATGCAGTGAAGGGATTACTCTGCCAGGTGTTTTGGTCCGACTCTTTGGGGTGAAAATAACAAACTCCTACTTTCTCTTAAACTGCTTATAGTTTAAGCTCCTGGAGAGCATGCATTTCATCTTAATTAGCACTTCACAAAAAATGTGCCCACAGATACTAAATGAATAATCCTGCTAGGTCACATAGCTGACTGAGCTCTTTAGCTCAAACGTGAATCCTAAATCAGCTCCACTTATTGTGAATTAGATCTAATCGAAACTGCTGAGGCCAGACTGGAAACCCTTCATCTGCTACACAAGCATAAGCTTCCTAAGAGGCATTCCCAGCTGCAGAGTAAATGCTGAAAGAGAGAACGCAGGAGGAAGGAACCGAGTCCACCACCCCAACCCTTCCACCAGCCCAGCAAGGATGACCGCTTTCCTCACCTGGGTTACCATCTAGCCTCATTTCTGACATCCACATGCACTTTCCTCCCCGGCCAACACCACAGACTGGCAGACTCCAGCCCACTCCCCGTGCTCTGGGCAGTGAAGCCACAGCAGGCAGCTGGCTGCTGGTGTTCTGTGAAGGCACAGATGTGTCTCTCCATACACGGCAGGCACCCATGGCTTCAGCAAAGGAAGGAAGGACTTACCACCAACAGCATTGTGCTGTGAGGCACAGCCATCTCCCACATACGCAACAGGTACAGATATGTTATCTCACTTGCTCTAAGCACCACTTTCCTCACTCTCACAATGGGAGGGGCTGAGAAGACTGCTCCTTTCTGGTCTAAAGCAGTCATTCTGCAGATAAAGATACAGAGGCCACAGCTACCAGAGGAGTCCCCAAGGGTCACATGGCTACCTGGTGGCAGAGGTGGGTGTCACAGCTGAGCTGCCAGTGTCCCTCCCACCCTACTCCTTGTCTCTTGCCCAATAACAGTGCTCTCTCAGTTCCCAGGAAAGCAGACATTTACTAATAAGTCTAACAGACTTGTACACCCAACCACTAACTCAACATCAAAAGTGAATTCCTGATCTCCCCTTCTTACAACCTGTCCTTCTTCCAGGCTCCCCCATTTCAGTAAATGGGAACTCCACCCTTTAACTTCTCAGGCCAAAAATGGGGGAGCCATCCTCACCTTCTTTCATGTGCCACACCCAATCCACCAGCAAATCCTGTTGGCTCATCTTTCAAAACATATCCAGAAATCAAACACTTCAAGCTCACTGCTTTACTTTGGTTGGGTCCAAGCCATCAATTTCTCTTGCTTCGACTATTGCAGTAGTTTCCTAATCAGTTTCCTTCCACTCTTGGCCCCTACAACTTACTCTCAACACAGCAGTCAGAATAATCCTTCATGTCAGTTATGTGCCTAGAACCCTCCAATGGCTCCCATTTCATCACAGTTCATAGAAAATCCAGGGGCCTGAAAGTCAGCCTAATACTATCTATCACCAATCCACTGCCACCCCCACATCTCTTGCTACGTTTCCCCCTCAGGCTGCTTCTGCCACGCCGGCTGGTGTCCTCATGTTTGCTGAATATATGAGGCATACTCCTGCCTCAGGCCCTTTGCACTTGCTGCTCCCTCTGACTGGAATACACTTCCCTCAGATAAATCCTTGGCTCACCCCTTAACTTCCTTCAGGTCTTTACTCAAATGTCTTTTCGGTGAGAACTTCCTTCACCACTCTACTTAAAATTTAATACCCTGATTCCTGGTACTCTTTTTTTTTCTTTTCTTTTTTCTTTTTTTTTAGGGCTGAACCTGAGGCATATGGAAGTTCCCAGGCTTGGGGTCGAATTGGAACTACAGCTGCTGGCCTACACCACAGCTATAGCAATGCTGGACCCACTGGAGCAAGGCCAGGGATGGAACCTGCATCCTCATGGATACTAGTTGGGTTGGTAATCTGCTGAGCTACAACAGGAACTCCTTCCAGGCACTCTTTATCTTGTCTGCTTAATTTTCTCAATATATATTTTACCTATTTCTACCTTAGCCACTCCCCAACAGGTGAGCTCCTTAAGAACTGGAACTTTATTTACTACTCTATCCTCAGGTACTAAAAAAGCACCCGGCCTTTAGCATATATTCACCAAACATTTGTGGAATGCATGAATGAACATCCATACCTTTAGACTCCCAGTACCCTGAAGGGTTTATTTAGGCCAGAAGGAGAAGACTCTAGTTGGAACTCTAATCTCTCCCTTATTCCCTCACTGCCTCTCCTTTTTCTCAGGCCCAGTTCAGCCCTTTACCACAAGAAACCACACATGGGCTGGGAAGCAGGGCAGGCCCAGGGCAACAGGTGCTTGTTTCCAGGATGGTACAATTCTGCAGGGTATTAATTTTTGTATTTAGTATCCTGATATTTCACAAACAGAAGAGGTCAAAAATAGGTTAGGACTAAACATACTACTTAACCTAGATAACAGTACTCAGTACCAGCAGCTCATTTGCTTTGAGATGTTTTCCAAGAACAGTGCTTAATTCGTAATTGTTCACCTAGCTGTCTTTTTTTTTTTGGCTGCACCTGTGGCATGTGGAAGTTCCCAGGCCAAGGGTCGAATGTGCACCACAGCAGTGACAACACTGGATCCTTAACCCACTGAGCCACCAGGGAAGTCCCACTCCTCAAATGTTTTATTATGGATTTCAAACATACACAAAAGTAGAAAGACTAGTATGATGAACTCCACAAACTCATTAGCCAACTTCAACAATTACCAATATTTTGCCAATTTGGTTTCTTCTATTTTTTTGTCTCTGCAACCCCTACTAAGTATTTCATTTAGCTCTTTTCTTGAGAACTGGGCTACGTGGCAGGTTCTGGCCTTGTAATCACTGTATTCCAGTAACTATGTCAACTAATCTCTCTAGTCTTACCAGAAATACAGTAAAAAGCAGCACTCACACCCATTCCCCCACCCGGGAAATTGACTAAAAAAGGAAGTGTTCAAATTCCAGACTGTTTAAATCAAGGGACTTGCCCACTGTCATATCTGGAGGGATCTGGGGAGAAGAGTTGTGGCTACAAAAGAGACACAGACACAAGCGGTTTTTCCTTGTTAACTCATGCAGAATTTCTTTTTTTTTTTTTAGGGCCACACCTGTGGCATATGGAAGTTCCTAGGCTACAGGTCCAATTGGAGCTGCAGCTGCCGGCCTACACCACAGCTCATCACAACAATGGATCCCTGACTCACTGAGTGAGGCCAGGGATTGAACCTGCATCCTCATGGATACTAGTCAGGTTCATTTCCGCTGCACCACAATGGGAACTCCTGATGCACAATTTCTGAATGAGTTCATTCAATCCAGTATTTATTGACTACCTGCTAAAGGTCTAAGATGACAGAAGAAAATCCAGCCTCTGTTCTTAAGGAAATCACAGTGGGGGTGGAGGGTGGCTGCTGGATGAGAGAGTATACAAATAACGAAGATCCAAGGCAGAGTACGTTCTGCAGAGTAAGAAAGATTAAAAAAACCTAAGGCAAAAAGCTCCTTTAAAAAAATCAACCCACGCAAAAAGACCAAAAAAAAAAAAAAAAAAAAGGAGTGCCCGTTGTGGCTCAGTGGTTAACAAATCCAACTAGGAACCATGAGGTTGCAGGTTTGATCCCTGGCCTTGCTCAGTGGGTTAAGGATTCAGCGTTGCCGTGAGCTGTGGTGTAGGTCAGTGGCTGCAGCTCCAACTGGACCCCTAGCCTGGGAACCTCCGCATGCTTCGGGAGTGGCCCTAGAAAAGGCAAAAAGACCAAAAAAAAAAAAAAATCAACCCACGGAGTTCCCGTCATAGCTCAGTGGTTAACGAATCCAACTAGAAACCATGAGGATGAGGGTTCGATCCCTGGCCTCGCTCAGTGGGTTAAGGATCTGGCATTGCTGTGAGCTGTGGTGTAGGTCACAGATGTGGCTCGGATCTGGCGTTGCTGTGGCTCTGGCATAGGCCAGCAGCTATAGTTCTGATTAGATCCCTAGCCCGGGAAGCTCCACATGCTGCGGGTGTGGCCCTAGAAAATGGAGAAAGACCAAAAAAAAAAAAAAAAACCCACCAAATTAAAAATAAATAAATCAACCCACAGAATTTGCAGACCCCAAGATTTATCCCTTTAATTTTGCTCTCTGCTGAATTTATTGCTATACAGCCAAGAAGCATATTACAGGAGACGTGACTATTTGGTGACCCACAGAATAACTTTTGGAAGAGGATTTTTAATGTCACATTTTGCTACTCACCATCCAGTCTTCTGGTGGGAGAGGACTGGAAAGTCCTCCCAGGGCTTGGAAAACAAGGAGACTAGTTCCATCTGACACTCAAAGCATTCTACCCTGATAGCATATGCAGCAAGCAGCTTCATAAACAGGACAGAATAGTGGAGTGTGTCAGGGAGACAGGGTTAGAATGATGCAGAATGACTTCCAAGGTCTCTCTTTACTCCTTAAAGGACTGTGATCTTGGTGATCTATTATCAGAGGTTCCCAGAGAAGGCTGTAGTTCTGTAGACACATCAATGAAGTTTGGTTGGCCACTACTGAATGTGAAGGAAGGAGACCTAAGAGTGTCAGAGTCAGACGCACAGCAGAGTGGACAAAGGGGTAGAGTTGGGATGAGAGTAAGGTTTATGTCATAATTGATGTTACCAAGATTGGTGAGGTGAGGATGCATGGGAGAAAAATAAGAGTAAGGCAGGAAATAGGCACTGTGAGGAGGGACCCTTAGGGACACAGGAAGAAGGATAAGGTGAAAGATGATTCTGGTTTGAAAAGAAGATCACAGATGAAAATGAGAAAGATGCCATCAGATTCAGGAATCTGAAAGGCAGGATCTCACAAGACTTTTTTTTTTTTTTTTTTTGCTTTTTAGGGCCACACCCACAGCATATGGAAGTTTCCAGGCTAGAGGTCAAATCAGAGGCGCAGCTGCCAACCTACACCACAACTCAGGACAACACCAGATCCTTAACCCACTGAGTGGAGGCCAGGGATTTAATCCACATCCTCATGGATACTAGTCAGGTTGGTATTCTGCTAAGCTAAAACGGGAAATCCCAGGATCTCACAAGATACTGAACATAGTGTGAAGAGGAGGGATCTCAGAATGGGAGGGTGCAAAGGTTATGAAAGATGGGCCCATGTCGGGATGGAAGGGATTATTTCACTGAAGCTGGGTGAAGAGGTCACTAGGTGAAGGGCTTAGATGAAGGTTTTGGGTAACAGGATGAGGCAGAGGATGGTGGAGGGAAGGCAGCTGGAACACTAAGAGGTTGAAAAGAGAAAGAGATCATCTACTGGAGAGAGGATTTTTGAATATATGAGTTCCTGGAGGTAAGGAATGAGATTTGGGATAGAGTGCTAGTGAGGTAGGAGACACCTTAGGGTCAGTGAGAGTTCTGAGGACTCATAGGGCGAGAGGATGTTTGGACAAACCATAAAGAGAGGTATTAGGTTGTAGGGGGTCTCAGAGCACAAGGGCTCAAAAGCCATGAACAGTGGGTTGAGGAAGTCACCAAGCCATAGGACAAAGGTTAACAGAAACGTTGGAGGTCATGGAATGTGTTGATGTTGGGCTTAGGAATTATCAGAAAATAAGGAACAAGGGGCTGAGGGTGGCCTGGAAAACTAAGCAGGTTTAGGGGCAAGATAAGCAATAGATTAAATAGGTTTTGAAAACTGTAGGTTCCAAGCCCAGCTCTGCTACTCATCTGTGTGAGTTTTAGGTTCTTCAACTGTTTAAAACCAAACCAAAACATACAAAGAATGGGAAATGGTGGCAGATCTAATAAGAATCACCTCTTGGGGTGGTTGAAGGGGAAACTTAATTTACACATACAAAGCCTGGCACACAGTAGGTGCTCACCAATAAGTGCCAATCATTTTTAAGGCGATGTTGGGGTAAAGAACCACAGAAGTGAGGAGTCCACAGCACAGATAAGAGGGTGGGGATTCCAAGAGCTCAGGGGAATACAGATAATGCAAGGTGTGGCCCTTCGCTTATTATCTGTTGATAGCACCCAGGACAGAGTAAGACCAATAGGAGCTTCTCAGCTTCCAACAAAGGGCTCTGGTGGGCTAGGCATGGTGCCAAGTGCTTTGAATGCATTGCCTCAGGCACTAGTATCCTCCACTAATAAAGGTGAAGACTGAGGCTAAATGGTGTGCCTAAGGTGCCACAGCTGAAGGGCCAGAGTCACACCAGAACCCAGGTCTCTTATCACATCATTGTCCCAAGCTGAAGCACTCTTAATGCAGCTTTGCAAACACATTAACTGATGAGGCCCAAACAAGGGAAACAGGTATGGACTCTTAAGGGGGTCATGAGAGTGAAGGAAAAAGGTTTAAGAAACAAGTGGACCATGGGGTGAGGTCCGAACAGCAAACTTCTAGGGAGGAGTACAAAAATGATTGCAAACAAGTATTATCTTGACTGAGAATTCCAGAATTCCACAGCTGGAAGCAAACTGAGATCATTTAACCCAAACTTATAATACAGATGAGAAACTGAGGTCCGGACCAAGGAAAGGATTCTCCCAGCTTCCCAAAGCAAAATTGTGGCTGAACTAGGACTTGAATTTGGAACCACACCCTCAATACAGATTCTCTGATGCCTCCAACTATGTCTACTTCATATTCATCGTGTCTTCCTGGGCACCGGTGGGTGCCAGGGCACTTGTAAGTCATGTACTGATTGACATCGGGGGGCTGGAGGTGCAGAGAGGGATGTGAGCGGAGGTGATTTGAGGATGAAGGGGGAACATGGAATGAGGATCACGAGTTAATAGGAAAAGAAAAGAAGGGATTATCAGATATCGAGGGTTATGTGGAAGTGACTGGGTGGGAAACTATTTTAGTAAGTAGGGCTTAAGAGCTACCAGGAAAGGTTTGAGGGGAGTCACCAAGTTTGTGAGGGAACACAGGGTAGACTGGAGGGATTGCCATACCAGTGAGGGCACTGAGAAGGTTTGGGAGTCACCACGGAGGGATGTGGGGATCTCGTGAGTCACTGGGTTGGGTCCCCGGGCAGTACTGGGGAAATTCCGGGGTTGGAAGTGAAGACTACCTGGTGAGGTCTTAGGGTCAGTGGGTGGGGTGTGCGGTCACAGAGGTGGAGGCGGGAGCTGCCGCGGGGTGGGCTTGGGGGTCAAGGGGGAGGAGTCGCAGGGCGGACGGAATAGAGGGGCACGGAGGGGGGCCGGGGGCCGGGACCCGGGGTGGGGGAGGGGTCAGGCCGCCATCCAGCCGCCGGGCCACGGGCCAGGGCCGGAGGAGGGTGGGCACGGCGGGCTCGGGACATTCCCGGGGCCCTGCGCCCGCCCGGCCTCCCACCTGGGCACAGTGGACCCACTCTTCCCGCAGCCACCAACCTGACAGCCCCCGAGGGTGACTCCGCCGACAGACCGCCATGCACCGGGCCCCGCCACCAGCGCCGGCCCCGCAACCCGCCTGCGCCATAGCCCGCCCGCCCGCGCGCAGCTTGCCTCCTGCGATATCCAGGTTCCAGGGCCGCCGCACTTTCCTCTCCTCTCGGCGCGCCTCTACTGGGCCCCGGAACCCGTATAGAAAATACAGGGCACGCTCCACCCCCGAACCCCCAGTCGCCGCGGCCGCTGTCCTACTTATCCCGGTGCCCGGGCCGCGGGTGCCCGGGCGGCTGGGCTCTGAACGGTGCCCCTCAGAGCCCCGCCCCGCCCCCCAGCCGGGGTGACGCACCGCCCGCGAGGCCGAGCGCCCGGGGAGGGCGTGATGACGTCACGACGCCCCGGTCAGGGCCTGGGCGCGGCTCGCGAGCCGGGTCGTCTCTATAGTGATGAGGAGCTGCCACCTGTCCTGCGGAGGCACTCGGTCCACCTGAAGCCTGAGACGGGAGCGGGGAGGAGCCCGAGGCCGCGGTGCCAGAAGGTGCGCTTCTGGAGCCAGGGAGGGCCGGAGGGGCAGATGGTGAGGGAAGCCGTTCCCGCGGGTCCCGCTGCCGGTCCCGGGGCTCCGAGCCCCCCGGCTTCCTCCTGCGCCTTAGGGTCCTGGCGCTTTGCTGCGCGCCCTCCGCAGGCACAGCCTACGACCTTCGAGCCACCCCCCGAAGAAAGCCACCGCAGGTGTTACTAGCTCCTGGTTGAAAAGGACGACGTCGAGGAGCCGTCAGGTACTGGCCTTTTAAGGGAGGGCGCCCTGACGGTCCTCTTTGGTTCTCTCACCCTCATTCCCCGTCAGCCCCACCCCCAGCCTCAAAACCTGCTACTCCCCCTTGTCGGCTCGTCTCGGGGTGAACCGGACCAACCCCTTTGTGATGGGGGAATTTTCAGACACCCAAGGGAAAAGTGAAAAGGAGTAATTAAAATGTTGGTTAAAAATTAGAAGTAAATAAAAAGCGGAGCTAGATGAGGAACTGGTAGTTTGCTTCTTAGGAGAGGAACTGGGTGCCTGGAGGAATGAGGTGAGAAACCTTCCTTTTAGACTTGACGTCCTTTCTTTTGTCGCTGCTCTCCCCCCCGCCAATTTTTTTTAACTTAAAAAAATTTTTTAGGAGTTCCCGTCGTGGCGCAGCGGAAACAAATCCGACTAGGAACCATGAGGTTGCAGGTTCGATCCCTGGCCTTGCTCAGTGGGTTAAGGATCTGGCGTTGTCATGAGCGGTGGTGTAGGTCGCGGACGCGGCTGGGGTCTGGTGTTGCTGTGGTGTTGGCCGGCAGCTGTAGCTCTGATTTGATCCCTAGCCTGGGAGCCTCCATATGCTGCGGGTGCGGCCCTCAAAAGAAAAAAGAAAAGAAAAGAAAAAAAAATTTTTTTAAAGCATTCCGATGTTACTTACTGTGCAGCACAGGGAACTGTGTACAGTCTCTTGGGTTAGAACCTGATGGAAGATAGTATGAAAAAATGTGTGTGTATATATGTATGACTGGGTCGTTTAGGTGTACAGTGGAAATTGAAGGAACATAGTAAATCAACTATGCTTTAATAAAAAAATTTAAAAAAGGAAATGTGGGATTTAAACCCAGATCTATGAGAATAATAATAATAATAAAAAAAGACAGTAGTTTGATAAACTAGAAACATTTACAAAGCAGTGTGTTTGGCATCTGTGGTAGCTAAAGATGCCATTGGAGGCATTGGGGGTTCGTCTTTTCCCCCATCTTACCTTAGCTACAAGAGCCTTCCCATCTTATTTGTCTTGGCACAACAATTCCAGAGGTGGGCCTGGAGCTACAGTGCTTATCAGGTTCTCAGTTTAGAGGGGCAGTGAGTGACAATTGATGGCCACTTCTTATGGTTAATAAATAATCCTTTCTGTACCTTTTGGTATAGAAATAACATGATCTTTAAGGTGTCTTCTTTCTGTTCTTTTTTGGTGGAAATTTGACAAGTTATTTTACGTAGTTAAGAGAGAGAAAACCTAGTAGCTTGTCGTGCAACATAAACTTCTGGTTAGATAACAAGCAGGGAATAGAACTCAGGTTGTCCTAGGTAGTCCCCCCACTCCCATCTTTTTCCATAATTAAAAAAAATGCCTCTTTCCTTTCTCACATTCCTTGCAGTTCCTAATCTGACTGGCTAATCACCTCTCCCACTGCACATCAAAAACTCTGGAAAGGGAGTTCCTGCTTTGGCACAGCAGCTTAAGGATCCAGCGTTGCCTCTGCAGGGGCTCAGGTCGCTGCTGAGGCACTGTTGGATCCCCCGCCCTGCCCCGTGCAGTGGGTTAAGGATCTGGCATTGCTGCAGCTGTGGTGTCGGTCTCAGCTGCAGCTTGGATTTGATTCCTGGCTGGGGAACAAAACAAGAACAAAACCAAAACAAAACTCTGGGAAACCAGTGTCTGAGTTTGAAGTATTAAGATTCCGATGGTGGGTAATTTCAGGTGCTCAGGAGAACTGGGGAGGAAGACATTTTGGAGTGGAGGATTGAAGATCATTTCTAGCTGATTCTGTTCTGCCTTTGAGCCCCATCCCGACAATATACCATATAGGCTAGTGGCCTTTAGACATTTTAAAAAATTGACTCCATAAAAGAATTTTAAAGTATGTATCTATCTCCTTGTTCATTTCTAAGTTGATATCTAAATTTTCCATCATAAATTTAAATACTTGTAGAGGATATAATTTCTGACTTACTGTAAATTATGACATTTAAACTAAAACCATTATATTGTTCTTAAATGTATCTAATAGACTCCAAATACCCTAAATATTTGATATCTACCAACATCCATTTAAAAATATATAAACCAGGGGGAGTTCCTGTCGTGGCGCAGTGGTTAACGAATCCGACTAGGAACCATGAGGTTGCGGGTTCGGTCCCTGCCCTTGCTCAGTGGGTTAATGATCCGGCGTTGCCGTGAGCTGTGGTGTAGGTTGCAGATGCGGCTTGGATCCCGCGTTGCTGTGGCTCTGGCGTAGGCCTGTGGCTGCAGCTCCGATTCAACGCCTAGCCTGGGAACCTCCATATGCCGCGGGAGCGGCCCAAGAAATAGCAACAACAACAAAAAAGACAAAAGACAAAAAAAAATAAATAAATAAAAAAATAAAAATATATAAACCAGCTCTTTTTTTTTTTTGTCAGTGGCATGCAGTGGCTTGATGTGGGATCTCAGTTCCCAGACTAGGATTGAACCCAGGCCACAGAAGTGAAAGTGCCAAGTTCTAATCACTAGACTTCCAAGAACTCCCCCAACTCTTCTTTAACAGAAATCTTATGTGGTTCCCTTTGTTCCTTTTTTGTTTTTTCTAGGGCCACACTTGCGGCATATGGAGGTTCCCAGGCTAGGGGTTCATTTGGAGCTGTAGCCACCCGCCTATGCCAGAGCCACAGTAACCCTCAGGATCTGAGCCGCGTCTGTGACCTACAGCACAGCGCATGGCAGGATCCTTAATCCACAGGGATCGAACCCGAAACCTCATGGTTCCTAGTCAGATTCGTTAACCACTGAGCCATGACGGGAACTCCCATGTTCTTAAAGTCCTCATTCCGTTCACTTCCCCTTGAGAACTTTGTCCTAACTAGTATATTTATATGCTTTGAAGTCTTTTATTGATTATGATCACCTTCTTTGCAACAAAATCGAGTATTTAAATTTATTGCTTGTGACCATAGTCTTTGTTAAAAAGTTTTTTCTGGATCAGATTGTCATTGCAGTTATTACTAATAACAATTTATTAAGCAATTTAAATATATTACACTTTTTTTTTTTTTTTGCTATTTCTTGGGCCGCTCCCGCAGCATATGGAGGTTCCCAGGCTAGGGGTCAAATCGGAGCTGCAGCCACCGGCCTACGCCAGAGCCAAAGCAACATGGTATCCGAGCCGCATCTGCAACCTACACCACAGATCACTGCAACGCCGGATCGTTAACCCACTGAGCAAGGGCAGGGACGAACCCACAACCTCATGGTTCCTAGTCGGATTCGTTAACCACTGCGCCACGACGGGAACTCCTATATTACACATTTTTATAACTTGTGAAACCTAAAAAGTACAATTGAAGATGCATCTCTTAATGAGAAACATGGTTTCTCCTCAATTAGTTTAGGTATTTGTGGACTAATGCTAAGTGGTAGAAGGAGATAAGGTGCAACATCAATTCTCTGCCTGTTTTTTATTTTTATAGATATGAGTGTTGAGAAACCTTGCATTGGGAAAGGAAGAAATTTGTTGAAATGATATCTCTCAAATCTTTGAACTACTTCTAAATTATATGCCAACAATCAGAAAGTGTCCTATCACCAAATACTGTTAGCAAGTACTAGCAAATACAGTCCTCCATTAATTTTGTTAAATGCAAAGAATCGGAAATCACTGATCTTGCAAAGGGATTTGTTAGTCACTTGAGTATCAGTTTCAGTCTTATAAAAATAATTATTATATGTTGCCTTTTCATTCAGAGGCATCTAGTTAAGCACATACTAATTTTCACACTCCTTTGCCAGCACATTTTTTTGGATAAAATTTTTCTGTCATTACAAGTTTTCAGTATCTTTTTTGTTAAAATATTGAAGTGTAGGAGTTCCCGTTGTGGCGCAGTAGTTAACGAATCCGACTAGGAACCATGAGCTTGCGGGTTCGGTCCCTGCCCTTGCTCAGTGGGTTAACGATCCAGCGTTGCCGTGATCTGTGGTATAGGTTGCAGACGCGGCTCGGATCCCGTGTTGCTGTGGCTCTGGCGTAGGCCGGTGGCTGCAGCTCCGATTCGACCCCTAGCCTGGGAACCTCCATATGCCGAGGGAGCGGCCCAAGAAATGGCAAAAAGACAAAAAATATATATATATATATTGAAGTGTAGATTCACTTTCTTATGGAAAACACTTGTCATTTGTGGAATTAGCAAAGCCAGTCTTCATTTCAAATCAGACTTACTTTCTGTCAGGCAAAGTCTGACTTTATTCTTCAATTCAAATAAATATGTTAATATTCATTTTAAAGAGTATTATAAAAATCACTGGGAAATAAATTACTGTGGCTTATTAAATAGATTATTAAAAATCTGTCATGATTAAAATTATGTAGATCTAATATTAATATTATAAAAATTGTAAGAATAAGATGGGACCATTTCTCATTGTATGATCTGGAATAATGCCATGTAATGTATAGCTAAATTCATTAGTTAATTTATTAAGTGAAAAGTAGGATAGAAGGTATGTTATTCCCTAGGCAAGTACAGGTATTTGTATTGAACTTTCCTTTTGGCCTTTAGGAACAATTAAATAAGAATTGTTCAGGAGCTCCTTTGTGGTGCAGGTTAAGGATCTGGCATTGTCATTGTAGCAGGTTGGGTTGCTGCTGTGGCACAGGTTCAACCCCTGGCCCAGGAATTTCCACATGCCACGGTGTGGTCCAAAAAAAACAGAAAAATGGTTTGAGCAGTGAATAATTTCATTTTTTGCTAGCAGGAGGTAGAAAATAGGAAACATAAGCTGAAATAAGAGGACTGATTATAGTGGGAATATTTTGTCATGAAGGGAAAAAACAACCCCTTTCTCCTACTCCCCAGATTTTTACACTCTGGGCCATGCATCAAAATTCAGTGTAGGTGAGCGATCTGGTTTTTTTTCCTCTTTTGACTGCCCCACTTCATATGGCGTTTCTGGGCCAAGGATCAGCTCCACCATATGTGTGGAAACACTTGATCCTTTTTCCCTCCTTGCCAGCCTGGGGATTGAGCCTATGTCCTGGTGTTAGAAATCCTTTTGTGCCACAGCAGGAGCTCCTGCTTTTCTTTTGTAAAGTAGGAAAAGGACTATGGTGAAAGAGGAGTGGAATGGAGAGGACATGAATATCCTGGCTGGCTCGCAAACAGATTAGTTTTAGGGAAGATTTCTTATGGAAGTTGAGGATCTGGAAATTTAGTCCCTTAAAACTCTCCTCAGATTGATCTCATTGCCCAGGTACCACTTGGAAAGTCTCCACATACCTTTGGGAAGAATTCCTTGGAAAAAATCCCTCACATAACCCAATTTAAAGACTGCTTGATGTAGACAGATCCATAATCCACTGGCCCTGACTATATGTTATTCTGGGACATAATTGCAAGTGTCCTAGAAAGGAGGAGGAAGAATTGGTGTTTTTGGAATAGAAAAGGGTTAAGCAAGAAGTCAGAAGATGGCCCCAAGTTGGTATATGGTTCTCAGCTTTGCAGTTTTAGAAATAATGATTCTTGTCAGTCCACACGAAGGGATTCATGTTTTGTCCCACTGAGTCAAACTCACAGGAAATTAATGTATGAAACAGAGTGCCAGTGAATTAATTTATACTCATGATCACCAAGTAGACAAGGTTGTCTCTCTTGCTGGAAAATCTGTGTGGAAAGGTCAGTTGTAATCAGTCTTTTTTTGTTTTTGTTTTTGCTGAACACGTAGCATATGGAAGTTCTCAAGCTAGGAATCAAATTGGAGCTACAGCTGCTAGCCTACACTACAGCTCACAGCAGCGCTGGATCCTTAACCCACTGATTGAGGCCAGGGATTGAACCCACATTCTCATGGATACTAGTTGGGTTTAGTACCACTGAGCCACAACGGGAACTCCCTGCAATCAGTCTTAAAGGAGGAGTGTGGTTCTTGTGCATGGTTGTCATCAAGCTATGATAGCCTGATGCATGTTGTCTGGCACAAAACAGGAGCTCGGCAATTGTGGAATAGAATGCACTCATCTTCTTTAAAGATACCAAAGGGTAAGTTCAGGATTCTGACAGGCCGACCCAAAATGTTTTTTGATCAGGTAGATTTTTCCTTGTTCCTCTTAAATGGCTATATGATGTAGCTATTAAATCTAATACATTTTCGGAGTTCCTGTCGTGGCTCAGTGGTTAACGAATCAGATTAGGAACCATGAGGTTGTGGGTTCGGTCCCTGCCCTTGCTCAGTGGGTTAAGGATCCGGCGTTGCTGTGAGCTGTGGTGTAGGTTGCAGACACGGCTCGGATCTGGTGTTGCTGTGGCTGTGGTGTAGGCTGGTGGCTACAGCTCTGATTAGACCCCTAGCCTGGGAACCTCCATATGCCACAGGAGCAGCCCTAGAAATGGCAAAAAAAAAAAAAAAAAAATCTAATACATTTTCATGTCAGGGAAGTATATAATTGCAACAATTTTTATCCTGAGTCTAGAAAGTGGGATTGTTCCTCTATGAGAGACTAGAGATTGCTTTCCTGAAACCTGTATAGTATGGTAGCAGTGGCTGAATTATCTGTATTTCAGAATTGTCTTTGGTGGCCAGGCATATACTGCATAAAAAGAACAACTGTGGTGACTCTCAGTGCTGGTACTTTGCTAGAGATGGGACATCTTAGCTAGGGAGGTATCTGAACCATCTGTGGCCTGGCTAAGTTTTGGGGATTGTACTTTGATGAGGAACAGTATCCCTAATTTCCTCCACTCCCTAGATCCCCTTTAGGGGATAATTCTTGATACTGCTTTAAAAAATAGACAAGACTTTTCAAATTCTAAAGTCATTATGAAGCCAGAAAACTAAATACAGATATGATCCAGCAAGCTTAGTTTCGGGCATATATTCCAACAAAACTTTCATTCAAAAAGATACATGCACCCCTATGTTCATAGCAGCACTATTCCCAATAGCCAAGCCATGGAAACAACCTAGATGTCCATCAACAGATGAATGGATTAAGATGTGGTACATATACACAATGGAATACTACTCAGCCATAAAAAGAAAAGAATAATGCCATTTGTAGTAACGTGGATGGAACTAAAGATTCTCATACTAAGTGAAGTTAAAAGAGAAAGACAAATACCATATGATATCACTTATATGTGGAATCCAAAATATGGCACAAATGAACCTATCTACAGAACAGAAATAAACTCATGGATATGGAGAGCAAACTTGTGGTTGCCAAGGAGGAGGGGGAGGGAGTGGGATGGACTGGGAGTTTGGGGTTAGTTGATGCAAACTAATACGTTTAGAATGGATAAGCAATGAGGTCCTGCTGTATAGCACAGGGAACTATATTCAATCACTTGTGATAGAACACGATGGAAGATAATATGAGAAAAAGAATGTATACATATGTGTGACTGGGTCACTTTGCTGTATAGCAGAAATTGACAACATTGTAAAGCAACTATAATAAAAAATTTAAAAAAGTAGACAAGCCTTTTCAAATTCTAGTCATTAGGAAGCCAGAAGACACTGTTTCCTCAAAGCTTTTTTCCAGCTCTAGGATAAGCTATTGAGACAGAAGGAAAGATGCCAGGCTGAGGAATTTGATTTAGTATTTTAATAATAATAATAAAAAAAGACAATACAAAATCCAAACATTTCTTTTTACAAGCTCAGATACATCTTTTTCCCCCAAGTGCAAAATACTCTATGAACTGCATCATTTACTGTTTATTGTCATGTAGGAGATGCTTACTATATCAGCATCAGTGGAAGGTAGGTATAAATACAATATTTTGAGATTTCTTCTGCATTAAAAAAAAAAGCCTCCCACATGGTAATGATTATTCTCTGAAACTTAAATTCAACTCTCACAGAAGAATTTTCAGTTTATCCAAACTCTTACAATCTGTGTTGTCTAGATAAGCTGATGATAGAACTGGGGGTTCTAATCCTTCTAATCATATAGTTTTGTAAAGGGCTCCTAGTCCAAATAATGGCCCAAGGACAGGTGTGCTGCCTTTGAGACAAGTCAAATTTAAAGATATCTTTGTGTTATTTGCTTTCACTTTACAGTGCTTAAGAAAGAAGCCAAGCAGGTTAGCATTATTTTCTGCTTATGATGGTCAGTTTTACTTTGTTTCCCTTCCCCTAGTTTGAGCCTGTTATATTGAGGTTAAGCAGCAAGTACAGAAGTTCTGTAACGTCTTTTGACATTGTGAGATATGGCTTCCTAATCTACTCCAGAGTCACCTCAAACATGCATATGGAGAATACTTCTTGGGTATGAAAACTTTCATTAGGGCTAAAGACCAGCATTGTTACTGAACTTTCAGCAATCAATCTGAACTCCCACCACCTCAAACTAATACAGTCCTGGGGAGGTCAGGGCAGCCATAGCTCAATGTCAGCCTCTGGGAATTTGTAGGTCTAGAGCAGGGCAGTTCAAATCTAGGCTCTGGTCAGTTTTCTCCTGACTCTGTTCCCTAAGGTTTAGGGAACAGGCCGGGTATAGTAATGCAGAAAGACGGAAGCAGAGCCGTGAGAAGAGATTGCCGTGTTGCTGAAGATATAAGTGCCTCTCTGATACGCATCACTTGGTGCTTGGAGCCCTTTCCGAGACTCAGATGAGGGTAGTTTTTGTACTAAGATGAATGAGGCCTCACAGTACAGTGATCCTATAAATACCTGATCCTGCAGAGAGGCCTTGGATAGTCATGAAGGATTCTCATTTACACCATCTCTCCACTTCCCTACACTAGTAAAAACCTCTTTTTTGGTCTGACCTGTTAAGGCCTAGAGAGCCCCTGCATGTCCACTAACACCTGATTTGATGCCCCAGGACTGGCTTCCTCTGAAGGTTCGGGAACAACTTCGACTTAGTTCTTAACTCCCAACTTGGTCATTAGGGTGTCTTCACCTGCTCTCCAAAGATCTGTCTTGACATTAGTTAAGAAGCTTGGTGGTCTGAACTTTCCATTCTGTGGAAATCATTTGCAAGTCCCAGGAACCATGGAATAAATGATTAGAGAAAGTGTTTATGTGTATGTATAGGGTGACAGGAAAGGAAGAGAGCAGGAAGCCAGGCACGAATTGGGAAGCACTCTGACTGGCTTTCCAAGAGAGATGCAAAATAGTAGGAGAGAGGAATCAGAAAGTTATTGTACCTTCTGGTGGAGAATGAGGATGGTCGGAGTTGATTAAGGCAGTTTTCATGGCTTTTCCTGGGAGGTGTAGATATTTTTGTTAAATGACCATTTCCCTGCTTGGAAGCAGCCTTCTTGGATCTCTACAGCAGAGCCATCCTTGACCCAGAGAGACAAAGGCAGCCAGACACTCTACCCTCAAGGGCCGTGGTGTTGCCTGACAGATATCAGGGGGTCTAGCTGTGTAGTTGGTTACCTACTGCCTAAGGCTGTTTTGGTTGATAAATGCTACTAATTGGGGGGTGTCAGGCTCCTTTATTTAGTGCTGAGCCTCCTTGGGGAGCAATAGCCTGAGACAGTCATTAGAATTGAGCCCTAGGAGTCAACTGTTAGCGTTTGATTGAAAAAGACTACAGGTTTAGGGGAACTAGAAGGAGCAAATGGGAAATAGTTTTATAGGCAGCAGTGGATTGAAGGTGGAATATGTGCAGGATCTGGACTTGGGCATGGACTTGGTTCCTCTTCCTTTGGAAAAGAAGTAGTTGAGGAAGCTAGGCTTGAAGTCAGCTCCGAGAGGAAATGGCAAACAGTAGGGGTAGGCAGAGTGGCCAAGTTCAGGCAGACAGCTTCATGCCTGGGTAACTGTCCTATTCTTGGCTCCCAAAGCCTTGTCTCTGGCCGCAGGGCCCTGAGTCAGCCTATCCCCCAGGGGTTTGTCCTGGTCCTCTTCCATGTGCACATCAGGGGAAAACAGGATGAAAGCAGGGAAAAGATGGAGGTTTTTCCTACTTGGGGTGGAGAATCACTAACCAATTTCATTGGCCTCTACAGTCTTGAGGTCCGTGCCGAATCCATAGAGGCATAGGGATGGTGGGATTGGTTTAACAAACACAAGTCCTCCCCTTCCTGCTCCATCATGTCCCCAGAATTACTGTCCTACACATCAGGTGCCTCTGGTAGGGGAGTAGAGACAGATCAGATGCTCCAGCACTTAAGGCTCATGAGATTCAAAACCTTTTTTCTTCCACTCCAAACATACAGTCTTCTCTCTTGGGCAGCTATAAATAGGGTTGTTCTAATAGAGGAAAAAGAAACAAAAACAAAAAACAAAACCAGAAAACAAAAACCCCTCCCTCTAGTCAACATAGAAAGACTCAAAATGATTGCACTTATAGATGTGGACAGGGTGGGCAGAAGGCTTGCCAAGTGCACACACTCCTCTTGCTGCCCACGGCCTGGGGCCAGAGGTAGGTGGCTCTAGGCTGGCTACAGGGTGGGGTCCTCTTTGGTGGAGCCCACAAGCCATCTGGGCTACAAGGGAAGGACAGGTCTGGTGGCAAGGCCCAGGCTGGCTTTTGGTCAGCAGCCATGTTTCCTTAAGGACAAAACTTAGCTTGGGGAGTAGGCTCCCCAGGGAAGCACTCCGGAGGGAGTGAGGGAACGGCTGGGCCAGGGAAGACAAGTAAGAAAAAGGATTAGTGTCTGAGGGTGGCTTCCAATTGTTGTGTAGTCTAGTCCTTTAGAGGACACATTTTCCTTTTTTTTGGCGATGCTTTGAAACCTGGTTTCTGTCCTGCAGAGATAAAGTCTCTTGGGGAGCAACAGTAGCATATTCAACATGGTAATTCCTGATGCTCTTCTTCATTCAGCCAGTGTCCGCTAGCCCAGTGGTATGGGCCTTTTGTAATCCCTCATGAATTGGACCCCAGGAAGACATAGGTGAAGAAGGAGAGGAGCTGTATAGATAGGACGGCTGGCTGTGTGGGCAGTCCAGGACTCAACCCATGTGCCCCAGAGGACCAGTGCTGGCATTAAGCCTGTAAGTCAAAGGCTTCTTTGGCAGAACCCTGGGCTGTTAGATTATCCCTGGGAGGCACAGCCAGGGGACATTTTGGCTCCTGACTCGCAAGGCACAACCCTGTAACAGCAGAAGCCCCTCCGCGCCCTCCCCATTCCCCACTAGACCCACTTTCTTTATGGGCCTTTAGCACCCTTCCAAGCTGATAAGGCCAGGGATGTGAGCTGGTACAATGGACAGTGTGGCTGGAGAGGGGAGCGGATACTGTTCCTTCACCCCTTGGGGGAAGAGAGCCAGCACTGAATGGCTTTTCCAGGGAGCATATAGGAAAAGGGAAAGTAAAGAGAGAGAAAGAGCAAGGCAGAAAAAGAAAGGCAGGGAAGCTAGAGGAACAGAAAGGGAGAGTGCCTTGTCTATATAGTGATTTTTTTTTTCTCCAAAAAGAGATCGGAGAGAGTCCCTCCTCTGAGGGGCTGCTGGCTCTGGGCTAAAGAGTTGGGGAGCTTCAAAACCTGGGTCTTGGGCCTACGGGCACTATTTGTAGGGCCTCAGGAAGCTGGAAACTTTGGAGCGGAGCAGCTTAATGAAGGATTTTGGCAGCATCTCCTTGTGCTTCTCTGTGTACTTGAAGTAGTTCTGGGGGTGGGCCAGCACCTCGAAGAAGGCCTTAATGAGCTTCTTGTCCTGCAGAGGATGGCAGGGGGGAGGGGCAGGGTCAGCGTTGGTGGTGGGAAAGAGGACCGCCAGCCTCCACTCAGCAGCATCCCCTCTTGATGTCTAAGAGGCATACCCAGCAGTGAACTCTGGATCTCCATCCCACCACCTGTTGCTCCTTTAGAATTCTGCAGCTCAGTGGCAGTTCCATCTTTCCACTGCTCGGTCCCAGACCCTGGAGGCATCCTTGACTCCTCTCTCTTGCTCACAAACACAGCAAATCCTAGTGATTCTACCTTTCAAATAAATCCAAGGTCCTACCACTTCTCACCATCTCCACAGCTACCACCCTGTCCAAGCCACCAGCATCTCTCACTTGATGGCCTCCTAATGGTCTCCGTGCTTCTCCCTACCTTCATCCTTCTACAGACTGTTCTCCCTCACAGCAGCCAGAATGACTTTTTTGGTTTTTAATTAAATCATGTCCTTTTTGTATTCAAAATACTTCTCTTTTTTTTTTTTTCCTCTTGTTTCTTTTATGCCTCAGGAAAGCTGAATCCCTTGCAGGGCCCATAGGCTAAATGTGCCCTCTCTCCTCTATGCCCTCTTGACTTTTCCTTACTCTGCTGAGCCACACTGGCCTAGAGGGTCTTGAACATGCTGCACTGCTCCCATGCTCCTAAGCTTGGAGTGCTCCTCTCCTGTTCATCCAAGGAGTGGCCCTTTACCTCATTCAGGTCCCTTCTCCTCAGAGGCCTTTCCTGATCACCCTGTCTGAAACAGCAACATGATGTGTAGAGAGCCTACTGGGCACCAAGCACTGTGCATTAGGACTCAGATCTTCTGGCTTCTAGGCTAGTGTTCTTTCCATTGCAGCAGCGGATGTTTAAAACAAGAGGTGGAGTTTCCAGCCTCTCATCCCCACTTTAATCAAAATAGTGCCTCTACTTTATATACTGGAGTTGCACAGCACACTTGAAATAAGGATTCAGATGCTCTGAAAATATCTGAAAAGCATTGATGAAATTACACTTTTTGTAGTCTGCAAGTTCGAGGAGATTTTTGTCATTGTGTCTCATGTTGATAAAATTATTTTATCATAAAGATTACTTTTTTCTTTTGCATTGATAATTCATGAGGAATACCACTGTGACTAGGACTATAGTTTCTTCAGTAAGATTTTCTCAAACTGGGATCCACAGACCTGGATATCTAGACCATTCTTCAATGTTGGAAACATTTCTTTTCCTTTATTTTTTACTTATTTATTTTTTTTGGCCACATCTGCGATATATGGAAGTTCCTGGGCCAGGAATGGAATCTGAGCCACAACTGCAACCTACACCACAGCTGCAGCAATGGTGAATCCTTGCTGCACCACAGTTGGAACTCCATCTTTTCCTTTAAAAGAGGTCTATACTGAATTAACTCTAGCTCTGCTTGATCTGCTGTTTTTCTGTGGGAATGGGAAAGGGAGTAAGGGAAGGCAGCCACTTATGCAGAAGCATCTTTCTAAACCTCATTTTCCGTATATTTCTTGGTGGAAGAGGTAGAGGACATTTTCTCTCTTCATCTTCTCTGAGGGTGTAACATAGTCTAGTTATACCACAGTCAGATGGGCTTGGGCTCAGATCCCAGCTTTACCACTGGGCAAACTCTCTAATTCTTTGCGCCTCAAGTTTTCCCACCCATAAAGTGGGAATGATGAAAATACCTACTTCGTAGAGCCATTGGGTTCATCAGATACGAGTATTCACTTAAGTATATTATTGCCTGCACATTGTTACATGCTCATTAAATGTTGGCTATCATGGGAGTTCCTGCTGTGGCTCGGTGGTAATGAACCCAACTAGTATCCATGAGGTTGCAGGTTCGATCCCTGGCCTCACTCAGTGGGTTAAGGATCTGGTGTTTCTGTGAACTGTGATATAGGTCACAGACATGGCTCTGATCTGGCTTTGCTGTAGCTGTGGTGTAGGCTGGTGGCTACAGCTCCAATTTGACCCCTAGCCTAGGAACTTCCATATGCCGCGGGTGTGGCCCTAAAAAGACCAGAAAAAAAAAAAAATCATTGTTGTTAAGTGTTCACTCGCCTTTAAAATCTCCTGGTGGTTTTCAGATGCATAGAGCCGGCCGTCTCGTACAATGTCTTCTACCAGCTGCTCATAGTCCTCTGCAGAGTCAACCAAGGGGAGGGGTTTAGGGGTGGAAACTTCCTGTTCCCTCCCAAGATCCATGGCCCTCTCCTTTCTCACCCACCTCCCTGGTTCTCCTGCCCTTGCTCACCATCATAGGTAACATAGGGGATCTGGAAGCCACGGGCACTGTTGGCCTCACTTGTCTTGAAGTTGATCCAGAGCTTCCTTGAGCGTGCTGTGAAGGCAATGGGGCGCTCGTAGGTCTGGCAGGTTTCATAGGTGGTGATGGAGGATGGGGAGGCTGGGAAGGCAAGCAGCAGGTCAGGAGGGGAGCAGGGCAAGCTTCCCAAGTCCTCCTAGAGTGAGGAATCGGGCTGACAGAGGCCCTACCTCATGTTTGAGGCCCCTCTAAGCTCCCACTGCCCCCAACACACAAATATTCTCGCTCACTGCCCTGGGCTTGTTCTGCAATTCCTCGTTGACATCCAGGCACTCACACAGTGTAAGAAATTTTAAATTTAAATGAATGGAACAGTACGAATACTAGAATAGGAAATTGACACATGTACCACGACTGGAATTCTACTCCCAGTGCTGGCTTTCTTAACTGCTTTCCATGGAAGACAGAGCAGTCATTGCTGTTTTCCTTTGCTAGTTTTTGTCCTCTCAAGGCCCCCCTCATCAATGCCCTAATTGCAGTTTTCTCTCCCTCTCTCCCAACCAGATTTGGACTGCCCTTCCCTGGCCCAGCTCTGCAGCTACCCACAGTTCTTTCTCATGACGAGGACATCCCCACACTCGTCCTCAGACGGCAGGAAGATCTCGGGTACCACGATAAGAATCTTGCGCTTGGGTGGGGGGTTGATGTTCCAGACACATTCCACGCCGGCTGGGTAGTTGCCTGGGTAGTTTGGGGACTCGATATAGCCAGTGAACTCACCCAGCTCCCCACCACACTGGCGATCTGTAGCCAAGTCCCAGTGGACAGAGCAAAAAAGAGAAGAGAAGTCAGTGGGGAAACAGGCTGGGGAATTGAAGAGCTCTGAAGTGGAAATCAGACACATGTAGGCAGCCTCCTTCCTAGTGCATCACCTGTTCTCCAAGTTCTGGGTCTACCTTCCTTCCTGCCCACTAGGCACCTTCTTATCTCACTTCACTTGTCTCTACCTCCCCATAACCTGTCTTCAAGGAGAGGCCCAGCCCCGCAACTGGTCTTGAGATCAAGTGGGCTGGGGAGAGATGAAGGGGGAACTGTGCTGCCCATCCACTCCCCAGCCCCACCCCCTGTTGGTTTACTACCCTACCCATGCCCAGGCCCCAGGTCTCTCTGCCCCTTGCCCACAGCTTGGCCTGCCACCTACTCTTGCACTGGGCTACACTGGTGGAGCCATCAAAGTCAGTGCTTGTGTTTCCTGGACAGCGGGTGCAGAAGTTCTGACGGAAGTCAGGCTGATAGGAGCCCACAGCACAGCGGATACAGCGGTGGATGCTGGTGTTGTAGTAGTGCCCAGGCGAGCACTGGACTGCAGGTAGGGGGAAAGGTCGGAGTTAAGATGGCAGGCGCCTGGGAGTTGTGGGGCAGGACCCATTCATCAGGGAGAAAGAGCGTGGAAGATACCAAAGTTCCTTCCAGAGTCCCAGTCCTCCCTAGTCATGCCAGCATTTAAGCCCAGGGGAAAATGGACTTGACAGAGTGGTTGGCTACAGTGCCAAGCCTTTTCTTTCAGGCACTGAGCAAAGTCCCAAACCTGTACAGACACTCATTTACAAATGAGTATTGAGGGGAATGTGACACCAGTCCCTCAGAGCAGAGGGCTAAGTGGAACTGTTACTTATTCCCTAGTTCCCAGGCTTGGGACTGGTGGAGGGTCAGGACGGGTCCTGTGAGCAGGGTAGTGTGCTTGGTCATGCAGCTGGGCCTTTACACTTGGGGGAAGAATGTGGGACAAGGTCCTTGGTCTACTCTGCAGATTTGAGAGGTTTTTTTGGAAGTAGTTGGGGTTAAGGGTTAAAAGCTCACTCACCTTTGGTGTCACAGTCTTGGAAGGAGACGGCCCCCTCATGCTTGGTGGTGAGGCCCCCGCCACATGGGAAGCACAGGGTCCGTCCTGCTTCAGATTGGTAGGTGCCACGTGGGCATGGCTGGCAGGGCTTGAACCCATCTACAGAGTGTTGGCCAGGTGAGCACTGACCTGCAATGAACCAAGGGCCCAACTCTGATGGGGATGGTCCTGGTCATCCCCTTGGGGTCACCCAGTCTCAGGGGACAGAAGGACACACAAATAAGATGTTGACTAGGAGACTGGCCTGGAGCCTGGGCCTGCCCTTGGGAAATCCCATGCCCATGGGCGTCCCAGTGCCCACCCTACCCCACTCTGTGTTGTTTGTTCCCCTGGCACCTGCACACGTGGTGATGTTGGTGGCTCCAAGAGGCCCGTGGGCATCACTCCCAGGGCAAAGGTCGCAGGAGAGCTGCCCTTCTCTCTCCTGGAAGGTGCCCGCTGGGCATGGCACACACTGCTCCGTCTGGCCGTGGTAATACGTTCCCTGCGGGCAGCTGACTGAGGGAGAGTCGGCCGCGCTAGCCACCCACCCCCGACCTGTTTCCCACCACCCAGGTCTGGGATTTCCCTTCCCTCTCCCCCAGGTTCAAGGAATAGACAGAATCCTGCTTGGGAGGATCAGGGCCAAAGCCATGTTCAGGAAGGCTGATAGACCCACATGATGTCCCTCCAGATTTCAGCCTAGGACAAGGGAGGGGGGAGTGGATGATGGGCAGGAGGGTCTTGGCTGCCTCACAATTTGAGAGATGCAACTGAGGCATCAAATGGGCCAAACCCAAGCTGGGCCTTCCCTCCTCCCCCGCTCCCCCTTTCCCAGCAAGCTCCCTTACCACACTTGGCCCCAGAGCGGTGCTGCCCGGGCCTGCAGGCCTCCACTGGTTCGGCTCGTTCCCCAGCTACTGGGCCTGGCTTGTGGGCCAGCTCATAATCAAGGCCAGCTAGGCGCAGTAGGAAGCGGTCCTGGTTAATCGATTTCCTGAGCATCTTCAGGGACCCTTTCAGCCGCCGTTCCATCCGCTGTCGGAGGCAGGGCAGCCCACAGCCAGCTGGTATGAGTCAGAGAAGGAAGAGAAAGAAAGTGTGGCTGTGAGCGGAGGGCAAGGGAGCAAAGCTAGGAGCTAGGAGGGGTGTGGCAAGAGGGACCGGCTCCTGGACTTGGCATCAGGGTCTGCCCCTTCCCTCCCTTTGCTTGCTGAGACCTGCTATTTCCCCATCTCTGCCCACCCCTCTCCACCCTCTTCCCAATAGGAAGCCCAGTCCCACCTGTGCTCTCTTCAGCTCTGACTTCTGCCTCCAGTTCCAGGGTGAGCCGAGTGACTTCCTTGCCTGGAGGGGTCCGGGCCCGCCGGCCCTTGCCCTTCCGAGAGGAGTCACACTTGAGGTGGATGAAGGTGACCTGGCAGTCAGAGCAGGGGGCACCACCTGGGGGAGAGGCCTTGTCAACCTCAGGCGGCCCCTGGAGACAGGGATTGTTCTCACTCCCCACTTGCACTCTCCTACCTCAGCTCAGATGGATCTCACCAGATCCCTGACTATAACCATCTCAGTCCTCTTCTAGTCTAGGATACAAATTAGTTGTTAGGGGCACATCCTAGAACTTCCTTGGACCCTGCACCTATAACTGCTTCTTCCCCTGCTCTGTCCAGAATTCAGGATGCCAGTGGGTTTTTGGAGCTCTTACTAAGCAGAGGAGCTAAGGGGTGGGAAGGGTTTGGTGGCCAGATAGCCCATTGCAGTGGGGTCCCCAGTCCAGACCTGGCACCAGGATCCTGCTGGCCTCCTCCGTTTTGCCCTTGTTTCGCAGGTGCAAACGGCACTTGGCGTCTTTGATCTTGAAGGAAGCCCGCTGTTTAACTGTCAGCACTGCAGCCTCTAGAGGGATGGTAGGAGCTCAGCACAGCCGGGGGGCCTTTGGGGGTGGGAGCTGCTATAGAGGATGCTGGAAGGCTGGGTAGTAAGCCAGGGGCTTGGCTGGAGGAGGGGGATTACAAAAGCCAAGGGCATGAGCTGTTAAAGGCAGAGGGAGCAAGGCTGCAGGGCTAGAGAATTACAGAGCACAGAAGGGGATCCAGGAAAAAGTATGGCCAGGAGGATTAATAAAGAGGAGAAATAGGGGTTAATAAGCAAGAGAGTAGCATGGAACAAGGCCTCTGGGCCGGTGCTCACCAAGGCAGTGGTTGGAGTTTGTGCTGTTCCCGGTGTGGCCAGCTCGGGCTGGAGCAGCCCTGGGGCTGGGGATGCCACAGCTCACGGTGAAGCCATTCTCAGACTCTGAGAGAACGGGGCTGTCACAGCTCTGACCTGCCCCCTGCCCCCCACTGGTCGGAGGAATCCAAGGGGAGTAGAGGAGCTGCCTAAACAGCCAGACTTCCTCCCTGCCAGCCCTCCAGCAACCTCCTCTATGTACCTGGCAAAAACCGGGCCCGGGAAGGGCAGGTCAGGGCACAGGTGTCCTTCTTCCCAGACCGGTTGCAGCTGAGCGTGGCTTTGGAGGCAGCAGGACTACTCTGACATTTCACTGGCTCTAGGAAGGGGAGAGAAGCCTGAGAAGGAGAGGGTCTTCCTCTCCCACCCTCTCCATCAGCTGAGTAGTTCGGAGGAAGAGAATTAGCTACATGTAGAACTGTAGTTGTAAACAGAGACTGGGGAAGGAATTATTTACCAGGAATTTCATGTCTCAGATGGCTACTTTCTCCATCCCCTACTGCCTCACACTTTCCTCAGCCAGAACTCCACGCTTTCCAGGACCCCAATTACCCTCCTACCCTGAAACTGCAGATCCAGCTTCAGCCAGCAGAGGGTGCTGCCCACCTGCGCAATCCTTCCCATTCCAGTGCAGCCGGCCCTGGCCTGGGCAGGTACACTGGTAGCTGCCAGGAGTGTTGATGCAGCCAAAGCGGCAGCCTCCCCGGTTGATGCTGCACTCATCCACATCTGGGGGAAGGAGCGGGGAGACACAGACAGACAGTGGTGGGGGAGGAGTAGGAGCCAGGGAGTGGGCAGTGAGTGAGGATTTTGGGTTAGAGTTCCAGGCACCCTAAGATAATCCCTGGCCTGAGAAGAGATCAAACCTAAGACTTCCTTCTCTCATCTGTGTACCCAGTAAAAAGAACGACTGAGAACAAACTGACAAGTTTTTAAAAGCCTTCCACTCCTACCTACCAGTGGGGCTGTAATTTGGGAGCTCAGGATGGGAGTCAAGGGGCAGTGACGGGGACAGGAGGTAGAAATTTTGGAAACAGGATGCTATTCCCTGATACCCAGTCCCTTAGTTGTCTTAATTTCTTCAGTTTCATCATGCTGGATGTAGACATGGCCCTTGCACCTGGGGACTGCCTACAGCCACGAGCCAACTCAGGGATTGTTCAGTTGAAGGGTGAGGCGGTGAGAGGGGCTGGGTGGCAAGGATCCAAATGTGCTGGCTTACCTCCACAGTGGGTGACACCATAGAGTAGGTAGCCATGATGGCAGAGGCACTGGAAGCTTCCCGGCGTGTTGACACATATGTGGTCACAGGTTCGATCAAACGAACACTCGTCTATATCTGGAAGAGCAAGGTTTTGAGCCACTGAATCTGACTTGGGGCACTTGATCCTCTGACTCCTTGCTCAGGTGAAGGGCCCAAATGAGGGACTTTGGTGCTATCCCTTAAATTGAAAGAGTTCCTACCTCTGGCCCAGCCCGAAAATCAGCAATTCAGTAGTGCCTTCCCACCCCCTAACCCCCCCTCCCCTTGGAGTCTTTGGAGTCAGATCTGGTGCCTATGGATCAAGGCCACCTATGTGCTTAGGCTGCTCAGATCCTGCCAAGGATATGAACTGGGGTAAAGTCCACCCCACATTCCTTGTCAGGCCATGTGCCCCAGGGCAGAGCTGGTTCACCAGGAGGAAGGAGCACATTGGCTAATTCACTACACAACACTGCCTATGGAGACTCTCCACAGTGTCTCTTGAGTTTCTCAGATCCTGGCCCTCTGGCCTCCTTGAAGCTCTCCTACCTCAAGAAACTCTCCAAAGGCCTTGCCCTTGGCCCAAGTCTGCTCACCCTGGCAGTTCCTCTCATTGATGAGAAGCTTATAGCCCTTCTTGCAGCTGCATTCAAAGCTGCCCACCGTGTTGCGGCAAATGTGGTCACAGCCGCCGTTGTTCAGGCGGCACTCGTCTATGTCTGGGGACACAGGACAAAGGGGAGAGAATCAAAGGTCATGTTGGAGGCTGGGGACGATAAGGAGACAAGATCCCTCCCCTCCTGCCAGAGACAGGGAAGATCAAGGACAGCCCTGGGCCTGCCTCTTCCAACTCCTTCTCTCTCCCAGCTCTCTTTTCTCCTTTGCTCATGTTATCTGTGCCCATTAGTGACACCTCTCCCAGGACTGACTCCTCTTGGAAGGGGAAAGATGGGAACCAGTGTCAGGCTCTTGGGGAATTGCTGAGAAGTCAGTGGGCATTTGACCTGCAGGACTAGTCTATGGCCCTCACTCTGCCATTGATGGCCCTTCGCAGAAAGGCTGGTGGTCAGGATCTATCCTTTTACTGTCCCCTACCCCTGCCTGCCAAAATAGCCCTGGGGGTGGGGAGTGGCCAAGGTGGAGATTCAGAGGGGCAGCAGGGCTTCGGGCTTCTGAGAGGAGGGGCTGGAAGAGAGGCCAGGCAGGGAGGACCTTCAGGAGAGCCAGTGAGGCTGGGCAGCCAATGGGGGAGGGGTGGGGCCAGGCAGGGGGCTGGACCGGGAGAGGTCTGGAGAGTCTCAGGCCTGAGGCAGCTTTCAGCACTAGGAAGGGAAGAGGGGGGTGGGTGAGCAGCTTCCTTCCCGAGGTCAAGTTCCCCAAGCTGGTGGCAGACAGGACCCAGGCTACTCACCCCTACTTGGGGGAGGGGGCAGGGAGGGCAGCCTTTCACTTCACTCTTAGCAGACCTGTCAGCAGTCCTTCCTAGGAGCAAACCTCTCAACTCTGGCTGTCTGACCTGCTGCCCCCAAACCCATCCCCAGCTTCTCTGCCAGCTATTGGGCCAGAAGTCACAAAGAGCAAGCCCAGGCCTTCCTACAGTCCCCATTCCTCGTTACCAGGGGACACAGACCTGATGAATTGTTATTTTCTGTATGGCTACTCTTCCTTTTTCCTCTCTCTGATCCACCTTTCCCCTAGATCTGGCTAATTAAAAGGAGGGGAAAACAGAATGGACAGTGTGGAAAAGTATACTATAAAAAAAGCTGAGACAAAGTGTTTACCATTTGCCAGGCACTGTTCTAAGTACTTTACATATGGTTTATATATAACTCATTTAATCCTTACAACACTCCTATGAGGCAAGCACCTCTACTATGGTGAAACTGAGGCACAGAGACACTAAGTAACTAGCCAGGATCACAGAGCTAGTAAGAGGCAGAGCTGGAATCTGAACCTAGGGAGCCGGGCTCCAGCATCAGTGTTCCCAACTGCTACCCTATTCTCCCATTGACCAGGACAGCTTTTCCACTGGGGAGGTCTGGGGAGTGTGGGGAAAGAAGGTTGTGGAGCACACCTGTGACCTTGTGCATCCAGAGGGCTCAAATATCCTTTAGATGCAGGGACAAATGTGAATGGCATGGTCATTAACCAAGAGGGTTAGGGACCCATAGGGGGATAGGAATGAGAGTAAGGAAAACAAAGTGGGCTAAGGGCACGGGCACTAAGGAACTGGCTGGACTTTTGTGCCCTTTGAACTGAGATGGGAAAAGTGGGCAGGAGACAAGCCTTAGTCACAGCCTTAGTTCTTCATAATCATGACAGCTTCAGGGTGAGGAGGTCCCATAATAGATACTCTATCTTAGGTCCCAATCTCAGCCCCTTACCTTTAGCTCCTGTTCTCTGAAAACGCTTACCTTTGCAGGTTTTCCTGTCTGGCTGCAGCATGAAGCCCACGGGGCAGCTGCAGTGGACACCCGTCGCTGCATCGTGGCACTTACTGTCACAGCCCCCATTGTTGACAGCGCAGGTCTCTGTTTAGGAGGGAGGTGGGGGATAGTAACCTGGTTATGGGCCTGGAGGAGTCCTAAACTTGAGGGTGGAGGAGAGTACAGAGGCCCAAGGGGAGGCCTCAGCTGCCTCCCTGTTCTTTAGAAGGAGCGTTAAGCGGAGGCTCCCAGCCCCCTCCTCCCATCACTCCCAGCCCCCATCCCCTCACAAGTGCAGCCAAGCAGTCCACTTCCCTGCCCCCTACTTGATTGAAACAAGGTGGACAGCAGTGAGGCAGGTACAAGCCAGAGCTGTCAGGCAGGAATGTGCTGAGGGGTGGAGGAGGTGGAGAGGGGAGGGCCCAGGGAGGGATGGAAGCTAAGTAAGGGTGGTTCTCGCCAGCAGGGAACAAGAGGGACAACAGAGTGTCCTCCTCTTCCCAGCGACTATCTCTTTGGGGGATGGGGGCTCATGGTGGGAAAATCTTAGGAAGAGTAAGCCTGGCGATTCCTAAGAAAGCTGAGAGATGGCCATCAATTCATCTCCCCTTCCTTGCTGCTCAGCTGTCTTAAGAAAGATCCCAGTTCCAGGACTGACTGCTCATCCTCAGAGGAGCGGCTTATACTCCTCTGTCACTTCCCAGCCCCTTCCCTGCTACCTCCAGCTCCTCCAGAGCCCTTCTAGATCGGAGGGAGATAAGCTGGCTGTTCTGCTGTTTTCGTCTCCTAGTGGGGAGATGCTGTCTAGGGGAGGGGAGGGGGCAAAGGGAGAAGAATCCTGAGGGGCAGGAAGAGCATAAAAAGGAAGGTCAGAGAGTTAGAGAACCTCGGAGCTGAGTCTCTTCTATTGCCCCCTCTTGACTGGTAAGTTTTCCCTTTGCTGGAGGTCAGAGTTGGGGGAGTATGGATGGTCACCCTGTTTTCTGAACTCAGAGTGGGAGAAACAGAGGTTTAAATGCAGGTCAGGAGAGTCAGATGAGCCCAGGGAAAAAACTGGAACAGTGCTGGGCCCTGACACGGGGACTGTGAGGGGGCCTGGAACTCTCCCACTAGAGACAAAATCCTGAGGCCTCTGCTAGGGAAGAGACGAGAGTGGTTGTCAGAATTGGGGGAACTTGGTGAGAGAGGCACTGGGAAGAGAGTGCTACCGTCTTCTTGAGTCTCTGACTCCTAACACTCAGACCCAACCCTGGTCACCGAGGAGACAGCAAAGCAAAGGCTCCAGAAGAAGCCCATCTTTGCCTTAGGGTCCCTGCTCATGCCCTGGCCGCTCAAATGCCAAGGTCCTGGAGCAGCCACAGGAGCATTTCCTATGAGCCACTCCCACCTTAGTCTCTCCTGAGGTTCCTGAGGCCAGGTGATGAAGCTTCAGGTTCCAGGCCCCACCATCCCCTCAAGAGTGCCCTTAGCATAAGAAGAGGTCCCCTAAGCCCTGGGGTGAGGGGAGGGGAAAGGAGATCCTGCACCAAGTCTAGTCAACTTGTAGGGATCCAGGACGGGGAGCAGTGGAGCTGGCACGGTGACCATGCCAGCTTGGATCAGAAAGCCGAGCATGGCTGCCTGCCCCTTCAGGGCAGTGCTCTCCAGTGTGGCCTCTCTGGCTGCCTTTGCTCTCCAGGTCGTACATTAAAATCACAGTTTAATCTGTGCTTATTCTGTGTCAGGCACTTAGTAGGTGCTCTACTGTACTTTCTCCATCACTGGAGCAATACTAAGGGAAGGCTCTTGTTCTCCCTATTTTACGGAAGAGTAAACTGAGGATCAGAGAGGAAAGTAGACTGCTTAAAGTGCCACAGTTAGTGGGTGGCAGAGCCAGGATTCAAACTCAGGTCTGTCTGAACTCAAAGTCACCTTCTTAACTGTTACAGTGGGATAGAATGGTAAGTGATGCTGAGACTGAAGAACCCAAGAAAGATACCCCAAGGAGGGGATGGCATCCAACCCTACCCCACCCCGTCTCAGGTGGCACAGTGGGCACAGAGGGTAGATGGAGCTGGCCGGGTCTTTAGCTGTGCAGAAGGCAGAGAAAGGGAGGGGGCAGATGGTTGGAAAGGGGTGAGGTGTTAGAAGGTGGGTGAGGAAGAAGGTGGTACGAAGGAGCAGGAAAAGGAAGAGAGAAGGAGAGTGACAGGGTCAGAGAAAGAGAAAATCAACATGAAGGCTCCTGGGCCAGTTCATGGGGACTCAGGCTTCCTGTCACTCAGTGGGCCCAGCCAGCACCCAGGCTGCCAGGGGAGCCCCATTAGGCTGGGCCCAATGGGCATGCAGTTAGTGGAGCCCCAGCAGGTTAGCCCTTCCCCTAGCAAGCCAGTGAGAGCGAGCGGAGGGAGCAGATATATTTACCATTAGAAACGGCCTGAGGGGGGATGTGCTGCTCTAGCCGCCTTTCCCCTGTTTGACATTGTAAAAAAGCTGTTTAGATGCTAGACAGGAGCTACTGTGGCCCTCAGTGCCCCAGACCCCTCCCACCCTCCTCCACCCTCCAGGCCCAAACCTTGGCCCCAAATGATGAGCCCGGAGACTCCTACGCTTCATTCCCCAGCCTTGTCCTGCCCGGGACCCTCAAGCCAGGCTCCCACCAATTGACTGAAGGGAAACTGCATCTCAGAGAGGGGCAGTCATGGGCCCAGGACTACACAGCATGCCCACGGCAGAGCTGGGATCCAAGCACAAGTCTTACGAGCTGCCAAATCCCAAGTCCCTTTGTGCTAACTGTACTGCCCTCTCAGTCTCCCCACTAGATGGAAATGTCCTGATGGCCCAAACAATGATGTTTCCTCCTACCAGGGCTGGGGAGAAAAATGAGATACAGGTCAAGGTAAAATAAGTTCTCTTGGAGAAGAGGGAGAGGAACTTGGAAAGAACATAGCTGTGCACCTTAGAACAGCTTCATTTGCTCTCCTCTGCCTCACTTGGCCGTGGCCCAGAAGGTGGAATGGGTCTTGCATTAGAGAAGAGCTCAAGCTTAATAGGAATATTTTCAAAAGCAGCCGTGTCCGGGACTATCTAAACAGAAGGACACTTGAGAGGGACCCAGCCTCACATCCTTGGGCTCCAGCTCTGTCCTGATACATGCAGCTTTTTGCTGGGGACAGCATGCAGGTTCTTCCAGGAGTCTCTAAGGATGTGTGAGTATTACAGGGGATGGTGGGAGTTTTGGAAAGCAGAAGAATTAGATTTATGAGGAAAAAAATGAACTGGAACAAACCAGCCTGGAGAAGGCAATACGAAGACCTGAAAATGGTCCAAGGTTATGGAGAGTTAGTTCAGAGGGAAACACGTAGCAGGAGAGATTTTAATTAAGGAACTTTAGAACTGTGTGTACAAGTCTCTGGAGCAGGCACTGAGAGAGACTTCTAAGAACATCATCTGCTCCCCAGTTCTTGCGTCTGGGGGAGGGGCAGTGCTCTCGACAGAGACGGGGTGGGATTCTGGAGTGAGATGGGAGAGGGCCTGGTTCTTAAGCTGAATGTCTTGTCTCTGATAAACACACAATGTGACTGTGTTCACACCTTCCCATCCCCAGCATGCTGCAGCCCATGAGATGAAGGGCCATTCATAAATACCCGTGCCCACGGGACAAGCTTGCCCCTGCTGGCTTGGGACACAGCTCTTCCCCTGCCCAAACTCCACCCTTTCATTTCCCACGTTCCCCAGGGGACACTCTCCCCATCATCTTTCTCAGCACTCCGAGCACATGGTAATTGGCCTTCACCAACCAAACCTAAAGACAGAGAGTTGGGAATTAAGGAGTTGAACTCCTCTACGGTACCTGAAGAGAGGTGAGGTAAGGTGTAGGAATTCAGGCAAAGGGGGCCAGATGTTAGGAAGGCCCCAGACCAGGGTGAGAGGGATGGGGGGGTGGAGTGGGGAGGAAGTGAGAGGGCTCCAATGGAATGTTGAGGAAAGCGAAGGAAGTGGGGGGCTCGGGTCAGAGGGCTGGAAAGGGGATCTACAGGAGGAGAGTAAGGAGAGAGAGAAGGACACCTGCAGTCAGGAAACCCCACTTGTCAGTGCAAGGCTGGTTGTGGCAGGAACGAGCACCCTGTCCCACCCTCGGTTCCACAGTGGGGATAGTGGGCAGTGACAGCTCCCATCGTACCACACCCGACACCCAGGGCCTCTGGTCAGGATTAATCCGCAGCATTGCCCCAGCCTTCTCCCCCTCCTCAGCTACACTCTGCTAATTATTCCCAATTAGCACCTTTATCCTGGATAAAGAGGATGGTGAGGCTCCCAGGGGTGGGGCAGTGGAACCATCAGGGAGGGGAGGGCAGGGAAGGAGGAAGGTCAGGTGAGCCCTTTGGTCCCTCAGAGTTGTCCCTTACTAGACCTGGCTTTGTCTGGAACTTCACCTCACCGTCACTCCGCGCTTAGCACGTGGGCCCCACGTGTCCCCACCTCCCCTGGGTCCCAAGGGCCCCACTCCCACTCCCACCCCCATCACAGGTGGACTGAGTTCTCCACTGGCCTCACCCACCGATGCACGTCTTCCCGTCGGTATGGAGCACAAACTTGACATGGCAGCCGCACCGGGGACCCTGCTCTGTGTCATCGCATGTGTGCTGGCAGCCACCATTACCATAGTTGCACGTCACTGTGCAGAGAGGGCAGGAGGCTGTCAGCTGACTTCTCCCTGGGTACCACTGTTCTCCGTAAAGCGGAAATGTCCTCTAACCTGGCTGCCTCTCCCGTGTCCCTCTCTTCCCACCTTTTGCTGCTGAGGCCCCTCCCCCTCCCCTCTGCCTCCCCTCCTCTCCTGCTGCCAACCCCAATCCACTCACATTTACAGTCCCGCTGGTTCTTGGTGAGCTCGAAGCCGGGGCGGCATTCACAGGCAATACCCCCTTTGGGTGTCTCCCGGCAGATGTGAGCACAGCCATGGTTCTTGTTCATGCAGTTCATTCCTTCTAAAAGGGAAGAGGTGGAGGGGCGCATGAATGTCTTGTGCTCCTGGACGCGTAGATGAAGAGAAACTAGAGATAGTTGAGGCCTAGGAACTGGGAGAAGTTCCCTGAGGTTACAACATGGAGGAGGCTGACTCCCCCTCACAGGCCCCCTGTCCTGTGCACACTGCTCGGTGCTAGTGAGCAGGGGTCAGCACTAGTCTGAATGATGGATAGGTGTTGCTACCCAGCCCCCCAAACCCTGTGCAATTACCCTCTCCTTCAGCCAACAAATAGTGTCATATAGTTACCCAGCACTGTGCTGACACTGGGTGGATTTAGGAAAGATCCAGAAAAATAAGACATGATCTCTTTCCTCAAAGAGCTGATAGTCAAACTGGGAAGAAGACAAATAACATTAATAATGTGAGTGAGGAGTAATTGGTAAAGATAATTACTACATGATTTATTCATAAATATTTACTAAGCTCCTATTACAAGCAGAGCAGTATATGAGTTTCTGGGGATACAAACTTGAATCAGACGTAATCCTTGCCCTCAGGGATGTCACAGTCGGTGGAGGTGGGAGGGTGACAGTGGAGTCACAGACAGACAACACATACCGCACTATTCCTGCCTGATCCTCCCAACCCAGTTCAAGGAATAAGGCACATCAGGCCCTCAGATGGTGGCAGCTTAGAGCTCGTCCCTCTGGGTCTGGACCCAGAGGATGTCCCCATGGTAGCCTCCCCACTGACCCCCAACCCCAAATGAATTCTCTGCCATAGAGGATTTGTCAGTGGAACCCTTCAGATGTGAATGGGTTGAGGGACAAGAGAAGGGAGAGCTAGCAGAGGGTGAGACCTGGGGTACTGAGGGAAAGCTGAGGAGATGGATGGAGGAGCTGGGAGTGCAGGTCTGGGCCCTCCCTGGTCATAGGCTGACCTTCCGGCCGCTGGATACAGGTGTGCTGGTTGTCGCTGAGAAAGAAGCCTTCCCGGCAGTGGCACTCATAGCTGCCCATCATGTTGACACAGCTCTGCTGACAGCCGCCGTTGCCCTCAGCACACTCGTCCACATCTGTGCAGGATAGGTGGTTGGCGAGCCAGGGGCGCAGGCCAGGGTCCGAGTATGCCCTTGAACTTCTGCACCAAGGGCTGAAAGCAGTGCACACACACATACCCGTCCCTCCCACCCCCGAATCCAATACCCAGCCATAAGCCAGGCAGTTCTCACCCATTCATCAGCTAATATTCCACTGATGGCAAAGAGGCCCCCCTCAGAGGGCAGAGGTGGTGAGCTATGCAGGTGGGGAGGGGACATTTGGACATGGCTCACTTAGGTGGAGACATGGCTCCCTTTCCTGCACCTGTTGAAACTGGGTCTGAAGGTAGAGGAGATCAGGAAAGGAGTCGGACCAAGAGGAACAGAGGTGAAGACAAGGATGGGGATTGGCAGGGAGAGGACTGTGGGCAGCTGGTTGTGACAAGCAGCCAGGGAGTCAGGGGTCTGTGCAGGGAAAGCTTTGGCCACGGTGCTGAGGTTGGAGGGGCAGGGTGGGGAAAAGTGGTGAAACTCAGCTCACTGCAGGGCAGGGACCATGTCTGTGGACAGGCCATGGCCCCATTCTTCCTCCCCTCCCCTCCCCCTGTGCCTGGGCTCGCTGCCATATTCCATAGACTTTCTCCTATTTTGGCTTAACAAAACAAAGTCTAGAAGCTTGGCAGGGAGGGATGGGGTGAGAGCTGCCAGGCTACACCCTAATTACCACCCCAAATCACCACCCCCCCCCGGGTCCCAGAGCCAAGCTCATCTGGGGCTCCCACTTTGAAGCCTTGACTCTGACACCATCGGAGACCATCTTTGTGCTACCCTCTCAAGAAAGGCATCAGGGAGATTGGTCCCCAAGTGGACCAGTCTGGCTCGAAAGGAACCTGACTCCTAATGGCCCCATCTGTCTTCTGCCCCTCCTGTCTGCTAAGCCCTGAAACCACCCTGACCCTTCTGGTCCAGACCTAGCAGGCTCCTGCTGGAGAGGCATCTACTGGAAAAGCCAAGGAGGTATACTTACCTTTGCCTTGTTCTGTCCCACCTACACCTGACTTCTTGTCCCTGGCTTCCTGCTCTTACCCCACCCTACATCCCACCTTCTATTTGTTCCCTTCTGTTTCAACCTTGAGATTTTGCTACTGTAGCCAAATTCTTTCTTCCAATTCTCAATGGGGAAACTGAGGCCTAGGGCATGGATGACTCACTCAGAGTTTCCCTAAAAGCCAAGGGTTAAGACTTTGAATTCTGACCCTAGGGTTAGGGTTAAGTTTAGACAGATCTTTGCTCTCCCAACCCCTTCCATACCTACTCATTCTCTTATCCCTTGGTTGGTTCTTTCCAAAATTACTTACGGAGACACTAGACTTAGTGAGAAATGGGGGCCTGGAAAGTTCAAAGGCAACCACAGAACTTAGGAGCTGATGTATGTAGTCCCTTAAGGCAACCCACTGTCCTGGTCCAAGTGTCACAGCTTTTCTTTCCAAAGGAGTTCCCAAAGAGGGCTTTGCAGATGACTGGGCAGGCAAAAAGTGAGTTTTTTTCCCCCTGATAGCTCCAGTAGTAGGAAGGTGGCCAGGGCCGGGGGAAGGGCCCAGCAGGGATCAGGGTTTGGAGGCCTGAGCTGGGAGCAGAAACCTATGAGCCTGGTCCAGGGATGGAATGTGACTGGGTTCAGAGGCAGCGTTAGAGTAAGAAGGTGCTCCTACCTGGAGGTCCTAGGCCAGTGGGACCTCCAATAATTCATCTGTCTGGTCAGGTGCGGGGTGGGGGAGCAGCCTAGCTCGCTTTTCTGGGCATCCTCTTTCTGCCCTTCCTTTCCTGGTATTTTGTCTTTCCAGTCTCCTATTTCTGTTTTGGCATCAAAGAGAAAGAATTTGGGGTTCTTTCCCCGGGTTCCCATCTCAAATCCTTCTCTGCTGTGGGCTTCAATTTTTCCACTTGGGGAAGAATCTGACATGGTCCTGGTAATGTTCCAAAAGGACAGAGACCACAGCTGAGGTTAGTTCCCCAGAGAGTCTCCTATCTCTGGTACAGCTCCTGGGACAAAGATCAGGTCAGATGAGGCCTCCGAAGTGAGGAGAGGGTGAGCCTGGAAGACTGCGGGAAAAGCTGGGAAAAAGCCGCCTTTCAGGGCCAGAGGCTTCTCTGCATCATCACCATCACTATCAACGACATTTCTCCCGTTCGATGAGCACTTTCTATGAACTAAGGATGGTACAGGGCTCTTTATACATGTTCTCGCATGACAGGTCTCACATTAGAGGATCCAGCAGCCCTCTAATGGGATACTGCCATCCCACTAGCTAGTACGCAGCAGAGCCGGGGTCTGTCTGGAGTCCAATCACCTTTCCACCACGCTCCCCACCCCCATGACTAAGCCCACTATTGTCATCTCCTGGCCCTGTCCTGAGAACACTTTCTAATGGCATCTCCTCAATGTTTTTCATCTGGCAGAAGGATTACTTCATTCTCAGCATCTAGTCTCAAACAGGAGGCTGACTTTGTGTTCTGTTTTGTGGGAATCAGCTCTTCTATTTTTTTGTCTTTTGTCCTTTTATGGCCACACCTGCAGCATGTGGAGGTTCCCAGGCTAGGGATCTAATTGGAGCTACAGCTGTCTGCCTACACCACAGCCACAGCAATGCCAGATCCGAGCTACGTCTGTGACCTACACCACAGCTCACAGCAACGCTGGGTCCTTAACCCACTGACGGAGGCCAGGGATCAAACCTAGTCAGACGTGTTTCTGCTGTGCCACGGTGGGAACTCTGGAATCAGCTTTTTGATCACTTTCTACTCCTTGCCTGGGAATGGAAAATGCTGAAAACACCACCTTCCCCACAAGCCACGCCCAGCCCACATCCCTTCACCCTGCTCACCCAGACAGTTGTGGCCGTCATGCGCCAGGTGGAATCCATCATAGCAGGTGCATCGGTAATTGCCAGGGATGTTGACACAGTCATGCACACAGCCTGCATTATCCTCCCGTTCACACTCATCCACATCTG
This sequence comes from Phacochoerus africanus, assembly GCF_016906955.1. Lineage (NCBI taxonomy): Eukaryota > Metazoa > Chordata > Mammalia > Artiodactyla > Suidae > Phacochoerus > Phacochoerus africanus. Next base: position 32,350,421 of record NC_062552.1, on the reverse strand, counting down.
TGGGCAAACAGGAGTGAGGCAGCTGGACCCACCTGTATGCCTTCCACTGTCCACCCCGGGCTCAGGTTATGGTGTTTTTTTAAAAAAATACATAACCTCTGTGTGTGTGTCTGTTTTCATAGTTACTTTCATAACCTACAAACTATTTTGCATTTTGCTATTTTCATCTAAACTTAAGCATAAAAGTTTTTCCATGTTCCCATCCAGTCTTTCCAGTGATCATGTACATGGTTGCCGAATATTCCATTATGTTGTATATCATAACTTATTAATCCCTTTTATCTCTTGTTAGAGTCCTTCCATTTATTCTTCTATCATAAGTGATTCATCAAAGAACGTCTTTTCCTGTATATTGTTTCTTTGAATTTCCTTTGAACAAGTCCCTAAACATAAAATTCCTAGGTTAAAGGGTATAAGTAACTTCAAGATTCTTGCTAGGTATGATAAAAATCACTGAAAAAAAAATCACTTCAGTTTCTAATGCCACTAGGAATGACTGTACCTTGTCCATTGAAGTCTTCACCAACACCGAAGCTCATAAATTTAAAATAATGTCTCAAGACTAATTTGCATTACTTTAATTATGAGGAGATATGTTGTTTACAGTATGAATTCCCCCTAGGGTAAACGGTCTGGTCTCATTCTTTTGGGGCATGGTGTAAGGGGTCTAAAGACCCTTTCAGTATCACAGAACCTCAGGTCTTAGTCCCGTGATTCTGATCCCCTGGCCAATCAGGCTGTATGGCTGTGAGCTCTTCCTACCAGGGCCGTAGTGGCATATATGGTGTCTCTGTGCACATGAGAAAAGGGCACTCTCTCTGGGAAGAAACAGCTTTGCCCCAGCCCCCTCCCCATGCCAGCAGCGAGTTCAAGCCTTAGTGTGACGCTCAGTGTGAGGTAAGAGCAGCGGTGCTGGTTTCCTCTCTCTGGCAGGTCCCTCTTTGGCACCGGCCCTCCCAGCCTCACCTTTGCAGTGTTTACCATCCCCTGTGTAGCCAGACTTGCAGATGCACTTGTATGACCGTGGGGTGTTTTGACAGATGGCGTCGATGTGGCAGTTGTCAGTCCCCTCCACACACTCGTCCACATCTGGCAGGGGCAGAAGGGGCACATGAGACCCTGTCTTGGTACCTCCCAAGGGGGTGTCTTGAAGGTGGTTCCCCGGGGCAAAACCCCCTCTCCTCTAAAACAGACAGTGACCCCTCCAAGCAGGTGCCCTCCCACACCCCTCTGATTTTAGAGTGGGCTGACCCTGTAATTTTAGGAATTCAGAAAGAAGCCCCCCCGACTCCCCTCAAAAATACTTAATCCACAGTGACAGCTAAAATTCCATCATTTGAAACATTCCTCTTTGATTTAAAAACAAACAAAAACCCCTTAGACTGGGTAGCACACTTAACTTGATTAGAAACATTCAACCTGGGGTGAGTTAGTTTACCTTTCTAAGGAGCAGGCTTAGAGGGAAGGGGAAGAGAAAGGCATGGGGACAGTGGCCTCTGGGAAAGTGGCAGCATCCAGCAAGTATTGGTAATTAAAGGAGGAAGAAAGGGAGACGGGGCTTCTGAGGAATCTTCACCTGCCTCATGACTCTGCTTGAGACCAGGCCTGCTCCCACTTGCCCACCATGGCGCCAAGAATCTTGAAAGGAAAGAAGTTCCATCCTGGAAGATCTGCCCAGGCTACTGTGCTGTCAACAACCGAGGGACTAGGAGCCGGCAGGGGCTAGCACCAGCAGCCTGGAGCCTGATGAGCTCTGCCCTTCCAGCTCTCCAGCTGGCTGGCCCAGGCCATCCATCTTGCCACCCTACGTGCCTTCATCCAACCCCGGCTGCTCTACTCTCTCTTGGGCCAGGTTCTGACATGAGATGCTACTCACAGAGCCATGCTGAAGAAGAGGCCACCCAAGATCTAGCAGAAAGGAGAATGTTCAGGAAGGACATAGTTAAGAGAATCGCTTATTGTCTTGGGCAAAAGACTCCAGCTTTGAGGGCAATGCTGTGGTGCCCATAAAGCTGAACTGAAACAGGTAAATGTTTCAGTCGAAAATGCTTTAGAAGGTATTATTTGTGAAAGGTACTATACTGAGGGCTGCAGAGGCTCAGAGGTGACTCAGCCAAAAGGAGAGAAAAAAGTAACATGAAGCAAGATGTGTCTGAGGGCCACAATGACATTAGAGACAAGGAAAGGGGGTCCTCGACTCCAGCTGCGCATCAGTCAACTCCCCTAGGAGATGCCCAAGCACCACTCGCAGAAATTCTGGTCAACTGGTTGCGGCTGAAGCCTGATCATCGGTATTTTGTTAAAGCTACCCCGGTGAGTCTAATATGCAGCCAGGCTTGAGAATCTCCATCAAAGGGAGGATCAGAGGAGGAAGAGACTACTTCTGGCCATGAACTGGGAAACCCAGAATAATATAGCAAACTGCAAGGAAAAGGAATGAGATTTGAAATCAAGATTGTAACTTCCAAGTGTGACCAGTGGACTGCAGAAGTGCTTGGCTTTTGTTAAAATGCAGATTCTCAGGCCTAATTGCCAACCCATTGAATCCAAATCCTTCAGGTGCTTGATACATTTTTTTAATGAATGAATAAATATACCTGTAATTGCTCCAGTTTACAGCTTATGAGTTCTAGCTTGAAAAAGTTATCTGTTTTCTTTTTCAAGTACTTTGGGGGCAGGATTGAGGCCTCCAGGGGCTGAGAACCGAAATTTGCAAGCATGCCTCCAAACACCTACCTCAAATCTTCTGGCACCCTACCCTCCTACTCTCTTTGACCCCTCTGCAGTAGTCCACCATGCCATCTAACTGCTGTCTCCAGTGCTACAGTTAACTACGTCTAACTGCTGTAATGCACACTGACTCCCCACCTTGCTCAGGCCCTGCAGTCACGGGGTCTGCCTGCTGGCCCACCCTGGGAAGTCACCCAAGTGAATGGACGAAGAAGAGGGGAAACAGAAAACCAATTCATGAGAGGGAGCAAGAGGGACGTCTGTAGATAGTAAGAGGCTGCATGGAGACCCAGTTTTTCTAAATGTTGAAGAGAAAGCAGTACTAAGAAACGTTCTATCATAGAAAGAGCCTGAGCTCTGGAATCAGTCAGTCCCAGATTCAAATCCAGTCCCACTGTTCTCTAGGGAGGCTTTTCTGACTCTCATTTCTTCATCTTTAAAATTGTGCTATACTGCTGTATAGCACAGGGAACTGTATCTAGTCACCTGTGATGGAACATGATGGAGAATATTGTGAGAAAAAGAGTGTATATATATGTATGATTGGATCACTTTGCTGTACAGTAGAAAATTGACAGAACACTGTAAACCAACTATAATGGAAAAAGTAAAAATTATTAAAAAATAAATAAGATGTGGATGATAAAACTTTCTCATGAAAGTCTGTGAACAGTTAAGTTGTATAAAGTACCTCATAAAGTATCTAGCAAATAGGAGGTTCCTAATGTATGGAAAGTTGAGATAGTAAGGATTCAATCACTGGGGTCAGACAACAGATGTTCTAAGACTGTGCTGTTTCTGTAGCCAAGGAGTTCCCTTGTGGCACGGCAGGTTAGGGATCTGGCATTGTCACTGCAATGGCTCTGGCTACTGCTGTGGTTCAGGTTCAGTCGCTGGCCTGGGAACTTCCACATGCCATTGGCACAGCCAAAAAGAAAAAGAAAAAAGAAAACACCAAATATGGTAGCCATTAGGTTCTGTGGCTATTTAAATTTAAGATTATTTTAGGAGTTCCTGTGGTGGCTCAGTGGTTAACGAGTCCGACTGGGAACCATGAGGTTGCAGGTTTGATCCCTGGCCTTGCTCAGCGGGTTAAGGATCTGGCATTGCCGTGAGCTGTGGAGTAGGTTGCAGACATGGCTCGGATCCCGCGTTGCTGTGGCTGTGGTATAGGCTGGCGGCTACAGCTCCGATTAGACCCCTAGCCTAGGAACCTCCATATGCCGTGGGTACAGCCCTAGAAAAGGCAAAAAGGCATAAATAAATAAATAAATTAATTAATTAAATAAAATTATTTTAAAATGCAGTTCCTCAGTAGCCATATGTGGCTAATGGCTACCCTAGTGGGCAGCACAGATATGGAACATTTCCAACATCACAGGAAGTTCTGTTAGACAGCTCTGCTCTACGATTTCTGAATAAGGGGTGCTCTGGGCCTGGGTGGACCCCAAAAAATGCCTGGGTGGGATTCATGTTTGAGTTTTGGAGGCTGGATATGTGTTAAGACCATTAGCAGGGGAAAGAGGAAATTTCACATGTGTTTAAACGCGTGAAGAGAGACACAGCACTCCAAGGTCCAAGTGCTTATTCTCTGTACCCATGTTACACATGCCCCCCCACCCCATGAGAGAAATATCTTTTTTTTTTTTTTGTCTTTTTGCCATTTCTTGGGCCGCTCCCGTGGCATATGGAGGTTTCCAGGCTAGGGGTCCAATCGGAGCTGTAGCTGCAAGCCTACGCCAGAGCCACAGCAACATGGGATCCGAGCCATGTCTGCAACCTACACCATAGCTCACGGCAATGCCAGATTGTTAACCCACTGAGCAAGGCCAGGGATCGAACCCACAACCTCCTGGTTCCTAGTCAGATTCATTAACCACTGTGCCACGACGGGAACTCCCAAGAAATATCTTTTAACAATGAATTCCAATCATTGAATGGAACCCAAAGTTTTACATGTTCTTGTTTTATACGCTTTTGTTGGGTTCTCTGGAGGAGCAGGGACTGGACGATCACCCCCTTCCCTGTGGTGACCCTTGTGAGTCTCAGCAGCAGGGACAGAGCACCAGGCAATCCCAGTGACAAGTCATCATCCTGTTGCTCCTGCTCTGGGCCCTCTCCCCTCCTGTCTCTCCACCCTTCCCCAGCCCCAGCAGGGCAGTTGGAAGCTCGTTGGGAAGCTCCTTCTCTAGGGCCATCACAGAGGTTCTTGCCTGTCTCTGCATCAGCTACCTGAGCTCCCAGTCTTCCCTGTGCCTCCAGTTCAGTGCTCACCAGTACTGGAGTGGATCCTGCCACCGACTGCAGCAAACCCAGGCTTCCCAGCAGTGCCCTCACACTTCAGGCAGTTGGGCTCCTCCAGCCCTCCTACCCCCTCCCTACCCCCCTGCACACAGTGTGTATTTCTTTCCAACACCCAACCATTCCACCCCTCTCCACGCAACCACATCTCATTCTGCACATTCGAGACGAGGTCTTTTCTTTTTTCTTGTAGCTACACTGTTCCTGGCTTCTCAAATCTGGCTCAAAAGTTGTCCTCCTGAAAGCTCCTCCTGGCAGCCCTATTCCTGGTGAGTCCGGGATCCCAGGGGACTCAGATTGCCTTAGCTCACTTGCAACCATGGCTGAGTTGCTCTGCCGATGCTTTAAGCCATTTTGGGTGGCATGTTCTGCTTTCCTCACTTGGCTGGTCACTCACTGAGCAAGGGACCCTTCAGCTATTTGGATGGAATCTTTTGAAGCAGAACAAGCCTAAAACAGAGCTCTGAAATTGGACCCCAAACTATATCCAGTGTCTCCTCTTACTAGTTTGTTCTCTCAGAGCTCCCTCCCACCACACTTGCCCACCCACAATTTGTCCAAGCAGGATTCCCTTCAACACCCAAGGGCACAGTCTCATCTTATTTTGTTCTCTAAGGGTGCAGGTGTTTACTAGCTGGCTGGCAAAACAGTGGATGCTGCTGGGCATATGCATTGGTTTAGACCAGTGGCTGCACACGGATTCCTCAGGGACTTTTTTTTCTTTCTTTTTTTTTTTTTGTCTTTTTGCCTTTTCTAGGGCCGCTTCCCATGGCATATGGAGGTTCCCAGGCTAGGGGTCTAATTGGAGCTGTAGACGCTGGCTTATGCCAGAGCCACAGCAACGCAGGATCTGAGCTGCGTCTGCAGCCTACACCACAGCTCACTGCAACGCCGAATCCCTAACCCACTGAGCAAGGCCAGGGATCAAACCCACAACCTCATGGTTCCCAGTCAGATTCATTAACCACTGTGCCATGACGGGAACTTCTCCTCAGGGACCTTTTAAAAAATGTGAATGTCAAGAGTTCTCTTGTGGTTCTTCAGGTTAAGGATCTGGCATTGTCACTGCAGCAGCTCAGGTCGCTGCTGTGGTGCAGGTTCGCTTCCTGACCTGGGAAAATAGGCACGGCCAAAAAAAGTGAATGTCTAGGCTCTCTCTCAGACCAGCTGCATGCGGATCTTCAGGTCTGTCTGCCTTTCCCAACTCAGATAACATGCTAGACCATCTGCTGAATCAGGGAAGAGACCAAGGGCAACAGCATGACAGAGTGTTTGAGAAAGGGGCTCTGGAGTGATACCAGCTAAGTTCAGATGCCAGCTGCACGCATGTCTATGTGGTCCTGGGCAGCCTCTGAGCTTACAGCTCCTTCCTCTGTCCGTGGGGCAATGATAACTGCACCTCCTCGTGGGGCTGCCACGAGCATCACTTATCAAATACTGAGCACTGCAGTGCAGGCATAGAGTTAAGGGCTCATTAAAGGTTCACCACTTTATTCCTCCTTTCTAGCTTTCTCCCCAGGATCCTTTCTGAACCCCTCTCCCCTTCCCTCTTCTTCTCAAAGCCTGGTGTGGGGAAGTGCTGCGCCAGGGGAGCAGGTAATGACAGTACAGGGAATTTGGGGGAGCCATATCCTCACAGGTGCCTGTGCCACTGCCCGCTCTGCCCATGCTGGGAACAGCCCTAGGAGGAGGGTGAAGTGGATCAGGGGCCATTGGGAAAGCTGCACTGCCCTCCACGATCCTTTGTGAGGGCTGTCCTCTTGTGCCCTTACCCCTACCCCAGGCACTGGGCGGAATCAAAAGCTGAATTCGGGGAGAGTGGTGGCAGCAGAGATACCACTGATGAGCCAAGACCTCCCTGCCTCTCTCTCCTGGCATGAATGCACAAGTCTGTAACGGCAGCAGCTTTTCCCAGCACCATCTGACATTTCTTCTGGATTTGCTTCAGCTCCTAGCCGAGCACTCCATAAATTCTGCTAAGGGTGGGGAAGGGGAGGGAGGGATGGGGCAGGGGATAGGAGGGTTAGAGTACAGACTAGAAAAGGTGGATTATTACAACACAGACAGTCCTAAGATTCCCTCCTGAGGAGGGGAAAGTAAGTACACCCCAAAAGGGAAGCTGGGGGACTCCCAAGGAAACACTTCATATACTTCAGCATCTCACACGTGGAATAGCACGTGGAAATGAGCAAGAACGCAGGCTGCAGATAAGCAAACGCCCATAGGTCAAGTCTACCCCACCTTTATATGAACATGGTAGTTACCTTTCTCCTCAGAGAGGGTGGGTGTAGGTGTGGGCAGATCTGCTGGGCCCAGTGAGAAGGCTGAAAGGAGCTTGCCTGGTGTCCTAGTGCAGCCACATGGTTTGGCATCTTCTTGTCCTATTGCAGTTAGCACAGGATGTTTGCTGTGTCTACCTCATTCCTCTATTTTCCACCCCTGAAATGCCTTCAAACCTCACCCATCACTGGGGACCCAGGTGAGGTGCCATTGCTGGGAAGCTCCCTTTGCTGCACCTTCTCTTTCTCTTAACTCCGAAGGCTTTTACTGTCAGGCCCTCACATCCCCTGACCAACCACTATCTTGTGATGCCTCATGTGCTACCTCATACCATTATTTAACTTTTGGTTTCTGTGTACTATATTCCTTACTGAAGCTGGGAGCTCCCTGAGATCATGGCTTCTGAATCTATGAAGCAAGTACAGGAGCTAGAATAGAGTTGAGCATATTCATACAACCATTCAGCAAACCGTTATTGAGCATTTGCAACAGGCAAAGCACTGTGCTAGGTGCTGGGCTTTCAACACTGAACAAGATAGACTAATACACTGCAGGCATTTAGTGAATGTTTGCTAAACAGGTGTGTGGCTGGCTAGATGGATGGGTTGGTGGATGAGTGGATGAGGTCCCTATTGTGTCACTTCTCTGTTCTGTTACTGCAGAGAAAAAGTGTTGTTGTTTTTTTTTTTCTTTTTTTTTGGCCACGCTATGTAGTGGCTTGATGTGGGATCTCAGTTTCTAGACCAGGGATTGAACCCGAGCTGCTCCAGTAAAAGTGCCAAGTACTAACCACTAGACCACCAGGGACCTCCAAAAAGCTTACTTCTTTACTCTCCTGTAATGCCACAACTGATCTGGAGGGAAGGCAGTCCCAAGAAATTTAGTCTTTTGGGTTTTTTTTTCCCCTGGCCCTGCCCACAGCACTGGGAGTTCCTGGGCCAGGAATTGAACGCACACAACAGCAATGACAATGCTGAATCCTTAACCCGCTGAGCCACCTGGGAACTCCAAAATATTTAGTCTTTTTTTTTTTTTTTTTTTTTAGGGCCACACCTGCAGCCTATGGAAGTTCCCAGGGTAGGGGTTTAATTGGAGCTGTAGCTGCCGGCCTACACCATAGCCACAGCAATGCCAGATCTGAGCCTCATCTGTGACCTCCACCACAGCTCACAGCTCAAGAGAAGGAAAGATACTCACTGAAGGCATCTACTTGGTCATGCTGGGGCCAGAAGAGACTGGGGCCAACAAATCTAGGACTGGATTCCCAGGGAATCTTATGGAATCCACAGGGTCCCAGGGTTTCCAGGTGTTCTCTGGGACTGCTCGGGCATCTCTTCAGAGCATCCCCATCAGACACATGTCCCCAGCCTCAGTGCTAACTAACACCTGATGACAGGGTGCCAGGGGCCACCTGAGACCAGCATTCTATGGCTGCTCCTGGTTGGTTCCTTTACCCCTTCCTCCTCATTGCCTCCCACATCCAGGTAACCTCCAGAGAAGAACCCGCCCAGGTTTTGGCCATGACACCCCAACCTGCAGCACGTGCCCCTGCATGTACCTGCACATCTGCTCTACCTCTAGATCAACTAGGGAAACTGGTGGAGCCTGGCATCCCAGCTCCGGCTTCTCAGGCTGACTTCCCAGTTTGGAACTGGGCTTTGACCTCAGCTGGAGCCTGGGCCCATCCTCACCCTGGACAAAGCCTAGGTAGGGGTGAGGAGGCCTGTAGAGAGTCCAGGAAACCACACAGATGACCCTAAGGAGAAGAGACAGAGCACTTTCTTGTTAAAAAAGTATGCTTCCCTCTTATGCCAGCTTAGCCTGCTCAACAGAAGAGCCAGGACGAGCAGCTGGTGCTTAGTGGCTGCAGAGATGCAGGGTTGAACCTGACAGCCTCCTTATTTATCCCCTAATCCAGCTTCTTGCTCATTTGAATGTACCCCTAAATGGACAAGGATTTTGTCCTTTTCAGTGTGGACTAACCCAACAACCCTGAGTCAGAGGTCTCTGGAGAACAGGCAGGGCGGAGGATGGTGGGAGTGGGGGGGAAAGAACAGAACACTGTAGAGGGAGAGGCAGCAGTGGGCAGGGGCACAGGTCTGATTATAGTCTTATCTCTCCACACTGATGGAAAAATAACAAGATAAACAGTGATGATGTCAGATGACAGATAATTCCACTAAGTATGCACAGTTCTTTCACGTAGGTCATTTCATGTGGTCCTCGAACTGGAGAGGTGAGGAGCAAGCCCAGAGCCTGTATCTGGGAAAAGAAAATGGCTAGTGCGGAGCCTGGACCGAGGTTTTCTGCCTCAAGGTCTGGTGAGCTCTCACCATACACTGTCCCTCTAACCTGTGAGGGAGGAATCTGTGCCTTAGCTGTCACTGTGCCTCCCCCACCCCCACTCAGCACCTAGCCCAGCATGAAGCAAACATCTAACACATAACCATGGAATGGCCTAGAACTGACATTCGGATGTTCCTGGTAGCGGGTCAGCAGTAGGCACACGGATGCTCTGAGGCCTTGGGCAGGGGCCCTGCAGTGGCCAGGAGGGCAGGGCTGCGCATGGGCCGGGAGGAGGGCGGCTGTACTGTGCTGGGAGCAGACAGAGCAGCAGTGAGGAAGGGGCGGGAGTGAGCAGTGGGCAGGTGTCTCCTGCCCTTGGATTCACTACGCTGGGCCAAGCAGCTGGTTAGAAACAAAAACAAACACCAGGGATACAGGTTCCTGCTGTTAACAGCTTCAAACCGCCAGAGGAAAACTCCAAATAAATATAATTAGAAACTTGTAAAAACGTCCTCTCTGTAAACCTGCTCCCCAGGGTCTACCCTTTAAGCGCCCCCCCCTTCTCCTGCTTTCCCCCCCCCCCATGCTCGCATATCCTGACACTCCACCCTCACCCAGGATTCCTCACTCTGGGTCTTCTCTCCAGCCCAGCAGCTCCCACCCAGCTCTGTCTTCAGCTTGTTACCATCAGGGACCTGATGCAGACAGGCCCTGGCCTGGGGCTCTGAAATGCAAACCCAGCGGCTCTCTGGGGCTGTGGTTACAGCCACAGGGGCACCGTGGGGCACAGCACCCTACTTAAGAGTCATCATTCCACCTGAAGGGCCAAATTGCAAAGTCCAATGGCAGCTGTGGAACAGTGCTTTGCTCTGACAAGGGGAGCTGTCTAGGTTGGAGCAGAATAGAGAGAGCTAGACTTGGAAGTGAGAATATATGGTGTGGGACCTGAACTGGGGCCCTGGGGCCTTGCCCAGAACCCAAACATTTCAGCTCTTCTTCCTAGTGTTGTTGGATACATACACATTCACACACTTGTTCGGCAGGGGCTGTTTCCAGGGGGAGCGCCCCCACTTAAGGACACAGTAAGAACTACAGATATGTGCCCACATCACTGGGTGGGGAAAGGAAGAGTAGCCACATGATGTAGCCCTGGGCAGGGGACAGTGAAGCAGACCCAGGGAGGAAAGGGCCTAAGATTCCGGCCAGAAGCTTGGGGAGGAGTGGGGCTTGCTATTCCACCTTCAGCAGGAAGGATTTCTAGGAGATGCTTAATCTCAGAGCTGAAAGGGACCCTATGGATATGTGTCCATTTTATGAGTGAGGAAGAGAATTTCACTTATTTCCTCGGAGGCCCCAATCCTCAGGCTCTGCATTTGCCTAAACCCACTGGTACCTGTCACACTCCCCACCCCAAGCCATCTGGGGCTGGCAGTTTGTAGCATGTAAAGAACACAGGGGCCAGTCTGGCAACAGAGGGGCCAAAAGGGGCAAGAGGAGGGTCTGTGTTCCCCATCAGGCCAGGCGACTACCTCTTCTACCGCTCGAACATCCCTGGGTGGGCAGCGGTGTCGCTTTCCCTGCAAGGACCAGCAGCCCCTCTGTTTCCATACTCCTGTCTAACAGCTGAGCCTGAAGAAGCTGTCCCCAGGTCTGGGCCTCTTGCGGGCACTGCCAGCCTCAGAGTAGCTCCGCAGTTTCCAGCCCTGACAGGGACTCTTTCTTGTTGGCGGTCATGTGCTAAGGGTACAGGACGTCAAAAGAGGCCCATACCCTGACACACGGGGACCAGAGCTGGGGGCAGGGACTGGGTTAATTCAGGCAGCAAGCTCCTTTACTTCCACCTCCTCAAGAGGGTCTGAAGCCATCCACCCCCTCCCCTCGCACTCAGCTGACTTCTTTACTTCTCCAATGAAAACAAAATGCACATGGCCGGCTTCCTTCTTCCTCTCACCGGAGCACTGCATGCACGCGTGCGTGCGTGCGCGCGCACACACACACACACACACACACACACCCTGAGTCATGCACATGCACGCTCACACGCCCCAGTGAGTGCACACCACGCATTCCCAGACTCACACCCAGGGCCAGCTCCTTTTACAACAGGTCCCAGTCACTCACATCTCAAACCGGTTCTCAAGTTCTCAGATTCCTCAAGGTTTCAGGAAACAATCTCATTTCGGGGTTGCTGAAACCCTTTTTTTCTCTCTGCCTGCAGTTATTCTGGCCTCAGTGTCTTCTCATCTCCTCTCTCTCGCTCCAGCCTGCAGAGACTCAGGAGATGAGGGGGAAGAAGAGGAGACCTCCCCTGGCCCAGGCTTTTCCCAGCCCCCCAGGGGACAGGTCACTGAGAGAAGAGAGGTCAAAGGGATTCCTGAGGAATTTCTAAGCTGTCCACCCCCCTTCTCCACCCTCTAGGAAAAATGAAGGGGGGGGGGGTCAGGCTTAAAGGGAACTGACTGAAGATCATGCTGGCAAGAATGGGGACTGGCCCTGCCCCTCTCTCCCCAGAGTGACCTGGATGCGGCACGGGCAGTAGCCGCCTGCCCACAGGGCCACCCTCACCCGCTGACTCGGTTATGGTTTTCATTTCATATTTTGGAGGGAGGGGCTAGGAGGAACAGTCCCCTCACTGTAAGGGCTGGCCACAGGAGCCCAGGGAAGCAGGGAGGAGAGGAAACAGCCACATTAAAGAGGAAGAGAGCGGTGGGGGGAGAAAGAGACACACATACACCCAGACAGAGACCCGGAGAGACGCACAGAGACAGAGAGACACTGTTTGCCACCAGATGAAGGCTCTCAGTCCCAGGGATGGTGTTACTAGGAAACTCTAAATACACGACTTTATCAAAATTCTGTCCCTAATGAGGAGAGAAAACAACCAGGTAAACTAAACGGCTAGGCTGGCTCTCCCTGCCCGCCCTGGGGACAAGTTTTCCCCAGGAGGCCAGGAGACCTTTTCATTCAGCTGTAACCTGAGCCCTATGCAAGGATTAGGTCTTTTTAACCACTGCTGCACACACACACCCCCAAAAAAGCAAAGCAAATTAATGCTTTTAAGTTAACAATTATCCTGGTTATCCAGTCTGTCTACTTTAAAATACACAGACAGGCACTTGAAAAACACTCAAAACCATGTACCCTATTCTCACTGTTTCCCAGGCACACAAGCTCACCCACCCACGCATCCACACACAGTTCTCAAAGACACCAAAACATCCCTATACATGCTTAACGACTCAGTCACAACAGACAGACATCCAGCTATGTCACCTGTGGGTGAGCGTGGTAAACCACACACATGCACGCACGCACACACACACACACACACACACACATATATTCACCTGCATACTCAGGGCTCCTCTCCTTGTCCCTGCCCTCTCCATTCCATACCACTTTGGTTTTCCCTGGTAAATCTCTGGGGAAAAGACACAGAGACACAGATATCCCCAGAGGTTCAGGAAATCTTGGCAACATACTTGCCAAGGGTATCTGTATGTTAAAGACCTGCTAGAGCGTCGTTTAAAAGCATGTGGCATTCAGAGCACACCTTCAGGCACTGGTGATAAGTTTGGGAGCAAGGGCCATCCACAGCACTGTCTATGGGTAAGGCTGCTCTGCCTGCTCAGAAGTTGTCCTTCCTGCAACATTGGCCTGTGGATTTGGGACCAGAGACATTCTTCTAACCCAGTAGGCTTATTGTTAGGCAATCTCTGGCAGACCAGGTTGATAAATTTCCCGGCTAGTAGGGTTAAAGGTAGCTGAAGTGACAGGCTTGGAATCTATGCACACCTAGACTCAGGGATCAAGAAGGAAGGAAGATGCAAAGCTAACTGCAGCCCAGTCAGAGCAAGTGTGGCTTCAATGTGAGATAAGCAGTGGGCAAAACTATAGCCTCTAAGTTCCCTGAGGGCAGGGCCTCCACTCTTGGCTGCATTTCTCACAGCGCCAGCAGGATAAAGTGAAAGAGGGAGCCTGAAGTACCTTGGAGAGATTCTGAGTCCTTCTGTCCCTGAAGGACAAGTTAATCTCTCAGGCTTGAAAGCCTGGGCTTGATAGCCTGGGCTTGATGGCACCTGTCCCTTCTAGAAGTCTCCATCTGCCCCACGACCCCCCCCAATACTGCTTGCTCCCCCTTTTGCCCCCAGTCTCACTAGGCCACTACAGACACTGGCTCCAACTTGAAAGAGGTCCTTATCTTGTCTCTAGATTACTGCATGAAATCTGTTCCTTCCTTCAGACTAAACTCCCTAGCTAATTCCATGTTATGAGTAAGTCAGCATGCACTACAAAAGCCAGCTTTGTTTATGAAAACACAAGCAAATCCAGCGGGGAGAGGGGCTGCTCACAGACTGGGGGTGGCAGTGGTAGTGGGCTGTCTGGAACCAAGACTAGAGAAGAGGTATTTTGGAGTTGGCAGGGGTGGGGGTGAGGTCCAGTATTTGACAGCCAAGGGTCTCTAGTGTTTGGGTCTGTTAAAGCACAGGCTGGAGGAGAAAGAGAGTAGTTGAAGAAGGAGTGCTGGGGGAGAAGAGGATGGCACTGATATGGCACCTTCCATCCAGGACACAGAGCAACTTAAGAGTCAAGTGCTCAGGCTCCAGGACACAGCGACCTGACTGCTAGAGACTCTGGCTTCCCCAACTCTCAAGTTCAACATTCCCTTCTGGCCCAGCCACCTCCACACCCCAACCTGGCTTCAAGGAGCCCCCACGACAATAGGCAGAATCATATTCTCCAGGGCAAAGCTTTACCAGGAGGAATTTTCTTTTTGTCCATATAAATCTCGTCCTGGGTGAGGACTCAATGCGGGAAGGGTGCAGCAGGAGGTCAAGGGGGAGGGGAGGCTGACCCCAGGAGAATTGTAGCCCACCAGCCTGGTGTCTGCCAGCACAGCCTTGGGACTGGCCAGGCAATGAGCCTGGGGTCAGGGAAGGGGGCGGGAGGGCCTCCCTGTCTCTCTCTAATTCCTGGAGGGATCTGTCAGGCTCCCCAGCCTGGAATTTTACTTTGTTATTTCAATGCAATTCTGACCTGGATTTAAATGGAATTGGAAACCAGAGGCCTTAATAAATAAATATTATGATAAGAAATGAAAGCCATGAAAGAGGAAAGAGACTTCCCCCCAAAGAGGCAGAAATGCGACATTCTTGCCCAGGGCCAGAGTCGCAGTTTTCTTCTCTCCTTCAGCCCCTACCATCCAGGGAGAGACAAGTTGGTTTTTTGGTTTTCCATAAAAGATCCTATTTTTCTTTAACATTTTTCTACCGATAAGACAACAACTTCGAAATTTCTGTCTGACTTTGAGGAGGACTGGGGACGAGGGGAAGAAATAATATGGCATGGCTGGAAAAGTTTTCATTCTTTCAGTCTCTCCAGGCCAGACCTGAAGTTTCTGGCAGTGTTTGAAAGCAGAGAAGATCCTACTTCTGGAGGACGAGAAGTCTTTCGAAGATGCTGCGGTGGCAGTGCAGTCGGGCAGAATTCTGAGGTGCGTGGTCACTTTTGACCCCCAACTTCTCACTCATCCGTGCCGCCCCGGCTCCTCCAGCCTTTCGCCTGGGGGCCCGGGGCGCAGCGCCCCGAAGTCAGGTCCCAGCCAAGGAGTGCGGGTGCCCGGTGCCCGGTCCTGACAGCCGCACGCTTCCCGGCACCTGCCCTGTCCCTCGGGAAAGGCGCCCCCGCCCTCGGGCCCCGCAGCCCCGGCAGCCCCGCGCCCGCGCGCCCCTCCTTCCTTACCTTGCACGGCTTTGCTGTGCTGGGCGGCGCGGGCGTGGACCAGCAGGACGAGCAGGCAGAGCCCGGGCACGCGCCCCGAGCCCATGGCTGGAGCTACGGGCGGCCGGGCGGCCGGGGCTGGTCTCGCAGCCCCGGGAGGGCGGAAGCGGGCCGGGCCCCCGCGCGCCGGAGGGGGGAGGGGTGGGGGCGCCCCGCCGGGGCCGGGACGGGGGCTGCGGGCGCTGGTCCCGGACCGCGGCACCCTCGGCGGGAGGCTCGCGATGCTGCCGGCTTCTCCCGGCCCGACGCCGGGGAGAGCGAGGCGGCGAGCGCGACGAGGCTGGGGACGCCCGGCGCCGCTGTCGGAGGGCGGCCCCCGCCCTCTCCAAGCCCGGCTCGGCAAGCGGCGGCGGCGGGGCTGCTCCGTACAATCCCCCCGAAGTCCCAGCTTCGCCGGGAGAGAGCTGCAGCTGGAGAGCGCGCCGAGCCCGAGCGAGAGACCTGAGAAAGGGGAGGGGAAACGCAGCGCCAGAAACACGCCCTTTCTGCTGCTCTTTCTTCCTCTCTCGCTCTTTCTCCGTCTCTCAGGCTCCGTCTCTTTTTCTTCGCCTTTCTCCTCCTCCTCCTCTTTCTCCTCCTCTCCTCGCTCCTTTTCGTTTTCTTCCTCCTCCCCCTCCTCCTGCTCCACCACCTCCTTTTTCGTGCCCTTTTTTCTTTCAAATGGGGCCTCGGCGCGGCGGCCGCTCCCCCTGCGCGCCCGGGCGCGGCAGCCCCCTCCCCAGGCTGCCGGGCCGCTGCCTGCAGGAATTTACAATCCGGCGCTGGGGGAGCGGGCCCGGTCTCCATGGAAACGGCTTCCCCGGGAGCAGGGAGGTCAGGCGCAGACCTCGCACAATCAATGGATCAATGCAAGCCCCGCTCCGCTCCAGACCAAACAGCACCGGGCTCTGGCTGGTCCGCTCTCCCAGCGTAGAGAGCGAGGAGCTTGGGTGCGCTCGCACGCGAGGAGAGCTGTGCGACGCAGGTTTGCACGCACACCTTCAAGAGAAGACAAAGAGCGTGAAGGGTGGGGGGGGGGGCGGTTAGGGCGGACCGGATTGCATGGGCACTCAGGCGTGCCCCCTGTCCCAGCCGGACACGCAGGACACCGCCAAACAGGACTTCGAAAAACAGAGCGGTGCCGACAGCGACAGCGGGTCGAGTCACGCCCCCCCAACTCTTCCCACACCCGCAAGACTCAATCCCCATCCTAGTGCTGAGTCCACTTTAATTGAGGACCAGGAAGAAAGTAGTCTTCCCCCAGCTGAAAGTGCCAGGTCCAGGGCAGACTCCTTTGCAGTTAAGGCCTCGGAGGTGGCGCCTCAGTATACCCTACCCCGTAGAGACCAGGGCTCCAGTGTAAAACACTCTCCTTTGCTGGGCACAGGGGCAAAAGCTAACCCGCAGAAATCTGTCTGTGTGTGTAGGTAAACACAAGGACTCAAAGACAGGCACGACATTCTCCTCCAAACCTGCCCTCCCACCTTCAAGATGTGGTCCCGACCAGAACATTCTTAAACTTTCATCCTTCCAACTCGCAGAAGCGGAAAAGGAAAGATAAACGGTATTTTTAAAAATAGGGGAAAGTGTGCCAGAGGAGCAGTGTCCCTGAACCATGCACAGCATGGCCGACACCTCCTGATGCTTTCACCAACTCTGCATCTTCTCTCCTTCCATTTGAGGGGAAAGAGGAAGGACCTCCTGAAAGGTGGTGAGAGCGATCTTGGAGTATGAGGCTTTGCTCAGACTCAGACTGTCCTGTCCCAGGCAGGTACTTACAATTCAGAGCTAGTTTTCTGTAGGGAGAAGAACTTTGGGGTCCAGACTAACCTCACAGAGCCCTCAGGGTACCCAGGAGGAAGGGACAATGACCAGCATCCCCCTGAAAATAACTCAGTTCTTAGGCCCTTGATGCTGGCAGCCCACATTAGCTGGGGTGACAGGTGGGCTTTGTCAGAGGCTTCCTTAACCCCCAGGAGAAACCCTGAGACTTTCCTTCCCTGGAGACTGACTGGAAAAGGAGGAGGCTGCAAACAGACTCAGGCATTTGAGGTGCTTGTCCTGCCTCTGTCCTGGGATGAAGATTACCTTTGGGCAAATCACAGCTCAGTGGGCCTCAGTGACCTCATCTAGAAAACAAGAGGGTGGATTAGCTCAGTGGTAGGAAGAAGACAGTGCCCTTGGGAAGGCTGGGGGAGGAGGCCTGGAGAACCCCTGCTTGGCATGAGAATTGATGGTTGTAATGGGAGCACATAGGTCCTGGGAATGGTGTGTAGGCCACAAAAGGTTGGATCTGATGATCTCTGAGGTCCCTTCCAGCCCTGTCACTCTAGGACTCCCTCCTTCCTTCATTCCATTGGCAAACCCCTCCCCTTGAAGCAGCTTTGCCTGCTGCCACCAATTACGTGTAGGGCTGGAGAACAAGTGCAACCTTGCCATCTTCTTTGCCCCAAACAGGAGTGTGGTTTAAAAAAAAAAAAGAAGAAGAAGAAGAAAGAAAAGGAATTGGAGGATGCCAGATGGTGCCTGATCTACATGGGGGCACAGAGAGCTGATTAGCCCCCCAAGGCAGGGAAGGACGATGGCATGGCGCCTTGCTCTGCCTCTGCCTTGCTTTGGACACTAGTGGGCGCTCCAGTGGGCCCCTAGGGAGGGGGGGCTCCAGCCTGCCTTTACACCACCGATGAGGTGGGCATAGAGGATTCTCTATGGCAGATTAGTAGGTCATCTCAGATCTCCTCTCCAGCTCAGCATGATTTCCTGGGCCTCAGAGTATGGATATTACTCTGGCCTGCGGGGAGGGAGAGGAGGTGGCCCCACTTTAGCCTCCATATCTCTTGCATCTTGGTGTCTTTTATTCAAGTTTCCTTCAGAGCAGAAACAGGTCTTATATCCGTAGGGTACTGTGAATTGGGGTGCTCTGCCCTGTCTACTTCTGCAGGGACTCACAACTGGATAGCTACTTAGGAAGATAACAAGGCAGGAATAGAGAGATGGCTTTTGCAAGTGCTACTACCAAAGCAGCAGTGCAGGCTGGACCCTCCCTGGCAGGGGCAGAATGTCCCCGGCTTCTCTGGGCCTCCCACACTCACTCTCAGGCTGCACTTTGCTTTGGGGCTTTACTTTTTTTTTCAGGAATACCTCTGTCATGCGTTTCACTCTAATTTCTCCTGCAAATGTCTAGGGAGAGGATGGGGCTGGCGGGCCCAGAGCCGATACCTCTCGATTCTGATCCTGCTTCCAAGGACACCTCTGCCAGGGCTCTGCCACATTCAGGGACTCCTCCTCCCCTGCCAAGTCTCCTCCCATGAGCCTTTGGTTTTCTTTCTGCCCCTCAGGTTCCCCATCTGTAAATGAGTCCAGGGCCTCTATCTTGACAGGCAACATAGTCTAACAGAGAACAAGTGCACATGGAAACTAGGCTACCCCAAGGTCAATGTCCGGCCAAATATCTATTTTGACTGAGTTATTTCATTTCTCTGAGCCTCAGCTTCCTCATCTAGAAAGTGGGTATGTCCACACAACCTCCCAAGTGAGGCATCATCTCTCTTTAACTACACTGGCTTTAGAGGAAATAAACCTGCAGTTCAGATCTCAGCTGTGACTCAGGTAGGTTACTCAATCTCAGTGAGCTTCAGTTTTTTCTTCTAACAAAAGGAGTAAAAATACCCATCTCATAGGGTTATGGTGTTAATTAAATGAGATCATGAATGGAAAACCCCTGGCACATAGGCGTTCCATAGGTGGTGGCTCTTTGTTGGTATTTCCACTACTTCTCAAAAGGAACAAAGGCCTCAAGTGTCTTTAGGAAAGGTGTCTTAGTGCCTGGGGACAACCAGTCTTGTCCCAGGCCAGACTTTGACACAGCGAAGTGTGATGCAGCCAGCTGGGGGCGAGCCTCACCACCCTCCCATAGGCTACTGTCTGTCACACTCCTGCTGAGGAAGTTCCCAAAATGCCAAGCATTCCAGCACACTGCCCTCATCAGCAGCACATTGGAATTGGAAAGTTGGAAGGACACTTACCTGCCAGGTAGAGTAGCTCCAGAATCCCCCTTTCCCTACCGCTTTGTACCTCTTTCCTGCCTCAAAAAGGCACAGACACTCTAGGGCACAAATCAGAGCTCACTGCTACCACTCACACAGTGCTTTTCTATGTGCCAGGTCTATCCGGCAAGAATTGTTATCTTCATTTTGTTGATGGAAAAGTGAGGCTAAAGTCACTTTTCCCAGATGACTGAATAAGAAGGGACAGAGTGGAGTTCCCCTTGTGGCTCAGCGGTAATGAGCCCGCCTAGTATCCACGAGGATGTGGATCCCTGGCCTTGCTCAGTGGATTGAGGATCTGACATTGCCATGAGCTGTGGTGTAGGTTGCAGATGAAGCTCGGATCTGGTGTTGCTGTGGCTATGGCGTAGGCCAGCAGCTGCAGCTATGTTTCAGTTCCATATGCTGCAGCTGAGGCCCAGAAAGAAGGAAAGAGAGAGAGAGGAAGAAAGGAAGGAAGGAAGGAGAAAGAAAAGCAGAAAGTAAAAAAAAGAAAGAAAAAAAAGAAGGAACAGAGCCAGGGCTTGGGGCCTAAGCTTAGCTCTGAAATACGTACCCCTCTCTGTTCTCTCTCCAGTCTCTGAAAACAGAGAGACCTAACACATTCTTGCTCCTGTGACAGTTTAATCACTTGGGGCAGACCAGGCCCAGTGGTGTGAGGGTCATAGACCAGCCCCTTCACATTCAAGACGTTGGAGGGCAGTGCGCTTGCTCTGGAGGGTCACAGAGGAGTAGAATTTCAGGGGACTTAACCATCACCTTTGTCTGATGACGAGAGGTCACAGGGCTGCCCTGAGTCACACATGGTATTTCAGAGGCAAAGCTAGAAGCAGAACTGGGGCTCCCCTGACTTCTGACTCCCAGATCAGTGCGCCCTGGCCTGTACCCTCTGAGCTGCCAGTCCCCCCACTTCCAGTTCTCGCTTTTCCTTTTCCTGATGATGTGATCCATCAAGGAATCCTGTCAAGTGGTGTATGGTACGTCTATCCTCCACTCAATGCCCGCGGTCCTCTGCCCTCTAGAGTGTGCAAAAGAAATAGAAAATGTGGTGCCTGATCAAAGATGTATTTCAGCACCAGGGCAGGATACAAGACCCCTTCGCATCACAAGGCCAATCCCCCTAAGGCCCTGGGTCTTACCAGGAAAGCAAGATTTGTATATGCAAAGTAATATCTGAATGCAATGTCAAGCAATCAGACAGAGCACCAGGGCAAGTCATAGGACACCAGAGTCAATCAGCCAGGGAGGCTGGAAGACATTAGGGGGAATTTGAGGAGACTCTTGGTGACGCTTAAACAGAAAGAGATGGATAAGATAGAAGGATAAACAAAAATCAGTACTTAGCAAATATATAGAGAAAAGGGAACAGTCACAACAACAACAATTTAAAAAAAATAGAAGAAGGGGGGGGTTGTATTAGGTCAGTGGACAGGTTGACCCTGGTCAATCCTTGTTTCCCACCTGCCCAGGATGGCAGGCGCCATTTGGCCATAGAAACAGAAGATTGGAAGAAACGTTCTCTCAAAGTCTGTTCCAGCCTTGGGATTCTAGGAGTAACTTGTTCCAAGGCATTTGGTCTTGTCTTTATGGTCCACTAGCAGGCCTGCCAGGACCTGGTGGGGGAGGGGGTGACCTGGTCCGAGCCGCCCTCCCCTGTTCCAGCCCTTCCACTTGCTCAGCCTCCTTGGCCCCTCATCCCAGTGTCCTCCAAGCCCTTCCTCCCTGCCCACCCCCACACCTGAGTCAATTTGCCACCTGCTTCCTCTCCACCTGCTCCCTGGCTGCTTCCATGAAGGAAACAACGATCTCCACCCTGCCAGTTGGCATCAACATTGATGTGTGGTTCCAGACTTCTCCACATCACACGGCCAGTCTCCAGACTTCCCTGAGCCTTTGTCCTGTCTCCTTTTGCACAGCTGCCTTTCCCAGCTCTGGATTCCCCTCTGCCATCCTCAGCCCCCTTGCTTCTCCATTCAGCTCTCGACTTCTGTTTCATTGAAAAGCCAACAGTGATCTGGCATGAACTTCCTGTCTCCTGCGCCCGCTCCCTCCACTCCTGGGAGAGGTCCCTCCTTTGGACCAAGGCCAATCCCACATCCATGTGCCCTACAGGGAACTGGTGCTGTCAGTTATCCTCTCCTTCTCCTCCTGTAGACACAGTAGAAGCCTCAGCATCCCACAGCAGTAGCAGACTCCCCTGGACCCTGCTGCCTCCTGTCCTTTCAGTCTCCTGGACTTCTCGGCGGATTATTTCCGCTCTCCGTCTCCACTGCTTCTGTCACCACTCACCCTTGTGCTGTCTGGCCCAGCCCCCTCTAACACCCCTCTTCCAGGTCTCTACTGACTTCCACATCTGGGGCTGCTGGCCAACCCTATCTGGCCTGACCTCTCTGCGTCATCAGAAGCTCTAAACGTTTTCCTTTCCCATCTTGGAGTCCTGCGTTTCCCCCAAAACCCTGCCAGCCACTCTCCCTTCCACTGGCCTCTTAAATGCTTAGAGCTTGGCTCTTTTCACTTTTCACATTATGTGGCCTCCCCTGGGACTCTAACCCAGGACAGCAAGGGTGGAGAAAAGAATATCGGCTCTGTGGTCACACAATTCTAACTTGAAACACCAGCTCCAACAATGGGTGAGTTTGAGCACATTTCTTCACCTCTCTGAGCTTCAACTTCCTCATCTAGGATAAAATTCTGACCTTGCAGGTTGTTGGAGAGCTACTGATAAGTCATGTGGAAGGTCCAGTACAAAGGAGAGGGCAGTTCATCCCACCTTGTGGGGCATTATGGCTCCAGCTGCCACCAGTGTGCCGATGACTCCCGAATCTCTCTTTCTAGCCCCATTTTCTTTTGAAGTCTAATTCTATGGGTCCGATTTTTCACATCTATGTCTCTGGCTCCCTCGTCTCTCTTCTAACTTGTCCTAAATTTTTACGTACTTGTAGATATTTCCACTGGTATTTTTCAAGATCTTAAGCTGAATCGAACCCCAGCTAAACTCACTGTTCCTCTCAACCCTCTCCCTTTTCCTGTCCTTCTGGTCTCTATCCTGGGGTTAACGGTCCCATAACCCACTCAGCAGCCCCAGCTGGTTGTCTCAGAGTCTGAAAAGACTCTCTCCTCCTCCGCCATCCATGTCACTAGATCCTGAGGGTGAAACTTGTGAAACCTCCCTCAGTTCCAAGCTTCCCCTTGACCCCCATTGCTGCGGCCTTGGTGCAGGCATTCAGTGTGTCTCCCATGGACAGAGTTAAGTTTCAACCCCTCCCATGACATATGTTGTCTTCTCTACCAGTCCCAAACCCTCCTCTCCAGTCACATTTCATATTTCTCTTCTGATCTCACCCAGGCCACCAGGCCTGGCACATGCCATGTTCCTGCCAGCTGGCAAGCCACTACCACCTTCAAGATCCAGCTTAAATGTACCTTGTCTATGAAGTCTTCCTACTGCACCAGCAGGCTTGCAGCTCAGTGGTCCTTGAAACCTACCCCTACGATGGCCTGGCCATCTGTACTGTATTGGTCTCTTTGGCTTGTCAGACATTTGAGGGTAAGACCCCAATTTGGTCACCACTGCATCCCCGGTCCCAAGCATATGCATGATGCATAATTGTGCTCAATCAGTGTTTGCTGAGTGAATGAAAGAGTGAAGGAATGGTGAGTTCATGGGAATCCAAAGGAGAGGCAGAGCATCCCTGACCTTCCTCCCTGCCTCCCATCAGCCTGAGAATGCTTGGGGTTGCCTGAAAGACTGGTGGAAGCAGAGGGGTTAGATGACTGGAGGGGCAATGTGGAAACCAGCGGCAGTGTGGAGATGCTAAGCTGAAGACAGACCCCATAGATGCAGGGGACCTAGGACAGGATTCTTTTGGCCAGGGACTCAGATTCTGGAAGACAAAGAATCAGAACTGGAACCTTCCAAGCCAGAGCCCAAGATCTCCCCCAGGGTTTGGAGAGTGGGATGATGGCAATCTGGATAAAGCAGCAGGAAGCAAGAGATGGGAGAGAAGCAGTCATCCGAGGCCTGGGACCAAGGTGGCTGGGGTGAGGTCCACAGGCAGGTTCCCCATCTGAACTTTGGGGAGGCAGAACCCTCATCATCACTACCCCTTCATCAGAGATCTTTCATACTGGTGCTTCCCATAATTAAAGGATAACTCCTTTGAGCTAAACTTGTGTTCCTTGGGTCCCAAATTCAAATATCTCTGTGAGAGAAGGTGGCAGGATTAATCCTTTGTCATTTAAAACTTTAGTTATGAGTTAGGACATTCCCTTCATGGCTCAGCAGTTAACAAACCCAACTAGGATCCATGAGGTTTCAGGTTCAATCCCTGGCCTTGCTCAGTGGGTTAAGGATCCAGCGTTGCCATGGGCTGTGGTGTAGGTCACAGACGTGGCTCGGATCCCGTGTTGCTGTGGCTGTGGCATAGGCCAGCAGCTACAGCTCCCATTCATCCCTTAGCCTGGGAACTTCCATGTGCTGCAGGTGCGGCCCTAAAAAGCAAAAAAAAAAAAAAAAAAAAAGAAAACCCAAAACTTTGGTTATTAGCTGAAGCCTTAACAACGATGTGGCAAAAGAGGGGCTCTAGGGACACTCAGTCAGCTTTCTAACTCTGCTGAGAGCTGG
Source organism: Phacochoerus africanus (assembly GCF_016906955.1). NCBI lineage: Eukaryota > Metazoa > Chordata > Mammalia > Artiodactyla > Suidae > Phacochoerus > Phacochoerus africanus. The sequence goes on along the minus strand of NC_062552.1, from coordinate 32,326,394 downwards.
TTCAGCTTTGCTCCTTCTGTCCTGCTTCCTTATGGCTCTCCTTCCCCAGGTCCCCGTTGGGGTCCCTCCCCAGAAGAAAAGATGGAAAGATAGAAGACCTCTCCATCCCAAACTGTAATTCCTCTGGGCATCTGGGTTAAAGAAAGGATGGGTGAAGGTTTGGGGAGCAAGTTCAAGGTACTCATGAACCAATTCATAAAGTGAATTGCTGTAAAATAAAACTCAGTTCACTCCATAGCTTCTGTTATATTTTTCAAGAAGGGCCTGTATGGGATGGAGAATCCTTTTAGAAGAAGCTGAAAACCTGTAGCAAGGAAAAGGTAGGAAAGTTTGCCAGCTATGTGCTTAGGCTGAGTGTTGATACCCTTGCAAAAGCTGGCCTCTTTTATTTGGCTCTGCCTGCTTCCTTCCACCACTTCTCCGTCTTAGGTGGAGCGCTGTCTAGGCATCATGCTGAACCGACTTGGCGAAGCTATGGGGCATCACAGGCCTGCCTGGTGTCTCGTTCTGAAGGAGCTGCAGTGCACTGGAGGAGAACAAGCCCTGACCCCGACTCAGGCCTAAGGGACAGCCAGGAACTCAATCTGGTCCTCTCTTGCCCTCACTGGCCCCTCTACACCCCAGTCCAGTCCTGCTGGGATTGATTGAGGACTTAGGTTGCCCCTGCTTGGGGGACCCAAGCTGTAATGCTACCCTTCACCAGTAGGTGCCGCCATTTAACGTACCATTCTCCAGTCCCACAAGGAATCCAGTGCTTCAAGCAAATTTGCAAATGAAATTATTGTAAATGAGATATTCCTATGTCGATGAAATTAAAATGTGGAATTAATTGTATGTATGTTTCTGTATAACCATATATTCTATTTTTAATGAATTTGACATTCATCGTGCACTTACTACGTTCCAGGAACTTAAAGGGTATGGGAATTCAAAGATGCCAGGGTTTCTCTCTCTCTCTCTTTTTTTTTTGTCTTTTTGCCTTTTCTAGGGCCACTCACGTGGCATATGGAGGTTCCCAGGCTAGGGGTCTAATCGGAGCTGTAGCTGCCGGACTGCACCACAGCCACAGCAACACCAGATCCAAGCTGCATCTGTGACCTACACCACAGCTCAGGGCAACGCCAGATCCTTAACCCACTGAGCAAGGCTAGGGATCAAACCCGCAACCTCTTGGTTCCTAGTCGGATTCATTAACCACTGCGCCACGACGGGAACTCCGCCAGGGTTTCTCTTTTTAAGTTTATAATTAGGTAAGAGAAAAATTTGCATCTAAATAATTATAATATAAGTCAGAATATGGTAAATGCCAAAATTTAATGGGGGCACTGGAGTAAAATTCTAACAAAGGTGTAAAAAAGACATTAATTCCAGCTGGAAGCTTGGAGACTCAGAGGAGGAAAGGGTTTAAAGACGACCTCAAAGAATATATAGAATTCACAAACGTGGAGTTGGGTGAAGAGGGTGAGGGCTTTCCAGGCAGTGGAAATGAGGTGAGCAAGGGCTTGGAGCAGGGAGTGTCCACTGGGAGTTAATAATGTAGGTCCGCCAGAGACAAGGATTGAAGGGGGCGGGGAGGGAGATCTGGAAGGTGGGATGGGCCAGACGATGAAGAGCCTATTCCCACCTTATGCCAAGGGGTTGACCTTGTTGCAGAGGCACTGGGAACCTACAGGACTTTGAAGCAAGGCAGCGGCAAAGCTGGCTCATGTCATGAATTGGCTTTCCATATTCTGGACTTGATGGACTTTGCCAGATTTCTTCAATGTTTATCGAATTGATTTCGTTGTGGATGCAGGAAGAGAACCAAGAGATGAAAGGGAGAAGAGACATAAAAAGAAGTGAAAGGGAGGAAGTTCCCGTTGTGGCTCAGTGGTAACAAGGCCAACTAGTATCCATGAAGATGTGGGTTTGATCCCTGACCTCGCTCGGTGGGTTAAGGATCCGGCATTGCCATGAGCTGTGGCGTAGGTTGCAGACGAAGCTCAGATCATGCCTTGCTGTGGCTGTGGTGTAGACCAGCAGCTGTAGCTCTGATTTGATCCCTAGCTTGGGAACTTCCATATGCCGCACCTGTGGCCCTAAAAAAAAGAAAAAGAAAAAAAGGTGAAAGGGAGGGAAATAATGGACAGAAGGAAGAGAAAGATGGAGGAGAGGGAGCGAGAGGAGGCAGCAGAGGAGGAGGCAAGGCAGACCTGGTACTTGGGGGAGGCTCTGCTCTGAGGCTGCGCTCAGGGAGTTGTTGGGGCTTTTCTAGGCCAGTGGCCTCTGGCTCCAGGCCCTGGCCGACCACAGAGGACAATGTGAGGCAGGCTTGTTTGGTGATGTGTTTTCTGCTGGCCCTGTTTGTTTGTTTTCTGTTTTTCTGGCAGTGGACACGTCTGGGGTAGAGAAAAAGGAGGAGGTCAGGGGTGTGGCTGACATTGACAGTGGTCCCCAGGTCAGGGAGAGGCGGGTGGGATCCTTTAGTGGGGGCTTGTGGGCATTGGAGGTGGACTTTTGGTGTCCCTGCAAGGGGCCTCTAGGTGGGCGCCCAGAGCCAGGTGACCTGCTCAAGCCGAGATGGTTGGCCCCGAGCTCTTTGCCTGTCTTTCCCTGCCCCGATAGGACAGGAAAGAATTAGTCCTTGAGGCCTGGGCTCCTTGCCTGTGTAGCCAGGATGTCATGCTGGGCTGGGGAGCCTGTGTGGGTAGCAAGAACTTGGCACAGGGGTGGGGCCGAGATGGGGGGGGTCCACTTGAGCTAGCCTGCTCCCAAGCCCTGACGATGAGCCTGGCTTGCTCCCTCCTGTCCCACAGTGCTCGGAAGCCAACCTAATGAGCACTATTAAAGTTAATGAAACGCAGCGATTCCTCCCTTTGCTCAGTTACAACTCTTTATGAGATTGCTCCCTTTTGCGGAGGAGAGTCATTTGAGCTGCCAGGGCTTGGCCTTTGTCCCGCTAATTTTTATTGGCCCATTAACAGGATCAGAGGCCATGGGCTGACCAGGAATATCTGGTATGGGGTCCCAACAAGCCCCATTGGGTCCAGTCTCAGGTGGCCTTTTGATTCCAAATTAGCCTAAAAGCCCCTGTTTCCCTTCCACCGTCTGTTTCTTCCCCTACCTCCAAACCCAGTTTTCTCTGCAGGTACAGCCAGGAGATGGGACGATTTCAAAAGTTAGGAGATGCCTTTCCATCCCCCTTAGAGTGTGTCCAAACCCACTGACAGAGTAGTTCCCTTAGTAAGAACTCCATTTGGCTTAAGGGCTTTACTCCTCATTAAGATGGAAGCACACTGAACCTAGTTAGTCATCACATGTTGGTGTGAATTAGTCCATAGGGTCATGGACAGGCTTTGAGAGGATCTGGGAATCTCCTGTATGATACACAAGCCTTTATCCCCAGTGTTCATTTTTTTGGAGAGAGGTTTTCTATGGCTTTCTTCAAAGTTTTCATGACACTCTTGCCCCCCCTCACACAAGGTAAAAAAAAACCTCTGTAGAGATGGAAGGAGGATGGTTTGTAACCTGGGCACAGAAGACAAACTCTTCTACCCATACCATCCGCCTGGCCAGCCCCACTCCTGAGGACGAACTAGTCCCCTCCTCCTTTGGAGAGATTTTCACAGCCCACCCATTGTTACCAGGGCTCAAGTGTGCCTTTCCTAAATCTTAAACTAACCTCAAGTTGAGGGGTAGGGGCAAGAAGAGAGCCCTTTAACTCTGTGTTGGTTTACCTGGCAGGGCTGCAAATGATAGGTTCTCATGCTGCTGTAAATACTCATAAACTCACTGTAAGTGCTGGGCATCACATGACCCGGGTGCCCAGATCCTCTGCCGCCCCGTCCTAGCCTGGCACTCAGGAGGTCAGGGAGGAGGAGGATGCTGAGCTGGCAGCAGCTGTCATGACAAGGTCATAGCTATGGCTATGGGGGAAGAGGGCATGTTTGGAGCTGGTCTCTTTCATCCCTGTAGGTCTCAAGATGTGGCTCGGATCCCGTGTGGCTGTGGCTGTGGCGTAGGCCAGCAGCTGCATCTCTGATTCAACCCCTAGCCTGGAAACTTCCATATGCTGCAGATGCGGCCCTGAAAAAGCAAAAAAAAAAAAAAAAAGTATAAATCAAATCATGTCTCTCTCTGGTTAAAATCCTGCAATGCCTTCCCATTGCTCTGAGGATGCAATCCAGCTGCTTGGCATGGCCTTCAAGGCCCTGCATGGGCTGCCTTGCCTCCTGCTCCAGCCCATCCTGCTCTTTAGCCATGTAAAACATTATTTCATTTACTCAAGACTTTTTATTGGAGTTCCCTTGTGGCACAGCAGATTAAGGATCTGGCATTGTCACTGCTATAGCCAAGGTCACTGCTGTGGTGTGAGTTCAGTCCCTGGCCCAGGAACTTTTATGTGCCACAGGCACAGCCAAATAAAGAAACATATATAGGAGTTCCCGTCGTGGCGCAGTGGTTAACGAATCTGACTAGGAACCATGAGGTTTCGGTTCGGTCCCTGCCCTTGCTCAGTGGGTTAAGGATCCGGCGTTGCCGTGAGCTGTGGTGTAGGTTGCAGACGCGGCTTGGATCCCACATTGCTGTGGCTCTGGCGTAGGCCGGTGGCTACAGCTCCGATTCAACCCCTAGCCTGGGAACCTCCATATGCTGCAGGAGCGGCCCAAGAAATAGCAACAACAACAACAACAACAAAAAAGACAAAAGACAAAAAAAAAGAAACATATATACATATATATACGTGTGTATTTATAGATATATATAGTGAAGTGAAAGAAAAGCCAAAATTTCTCCTTTTATTCTTAATTTATAAGTTAATCTGCAAAAGGAAGCCCCAATAAAAATTCCATAAACCAGTCTTAAGAATCAGGCAATATTTACCCATATACTTCCATTTTATATACTTTTTGTTTCTATTAAAATACTATCCTTACATAAAAATTAGACTTGACTTTTGTTTTTTTCTTTGACCCATGAAACTTTTTCATGCACCTAGCTAAACCAAGCTATTTCTTGGACAGAACAGAAGATTGAGCAGATCAGCAAATTGGGGATATGTTTCAGAAGCCTTTTCATACACACTTACGACAGCTCATAAATATCTGACTTACCCAATCCTTTTCTTTTGCTTTTCCTCTCGCCCCGTCTAGAACGTAAACTCCACAAGAGCAGGGACATTGTCTGGCTCGTTCACTGTTGTTTCCTCGTTATTCCCCTGGTGGCTGCCACCCGGCTGGTCCTGAATAATGATCTGTGGAATGAATAAATGAGGGTGGCAGGAGTTCCGAGAGGGAGAGGGACTCTTCTGGAAAGTCAGGGGAAGGTTTCTTGGGCACAATGAGGCTTGAAGCTTGTTGTGTGGGAAGAGTGGTGGGTAGGAGGGAAAAATGTATCCTGGGACAGGGTTTAGGGGATGGAAGAAGCAAAAGCCCAAAGAAGGGCCAGTGGCCAGCGTGTATTGCAACTGACCCCAGGGATGTGTAGGCAGCAGAAACTCCTCAATGGCAAAAGGACAAATGTGGTGTGAATATGGTTTTTGGTTCACGTGGATCCAGGGCTGAAGTGCTTGAGTCCCTTGATGAGGAAGAGGGGAGAGAAGTCATCCAAGTCGGAGCCTAGGGAGACTGGGGACAAATCAAGGGGGATTATTTTTTTCCTTTTAGGGCCACACCTGTGGCACACGGAAGTTCCCAGGCTAGATCCAAGCTGCATCTGTGACCTATGCTGCAGCTTCCAGGAACACCGGATCCTTAACCCACTGAGCAAAGTCAGGGATCAAACCTGCATCCTCAGGGAGACTAGTTGGGCTCTTAACCCGCTGAGCCACAACAGAAACTCCACCAGGGGGGATTTCAACTGCTAAGCCTGGACGTGGCTCAGTCTGTGAAAAGTAATGATTATTCCTTTCGTGGTAGCTAATGTTAATGACTCTCACTGCCCTGACCCCTCTGACCCTTGGAATCAGATCTGGCTCAAGGGAAGTCAAGGGATGGAGTAGACCAGTGAGTCTAGACCAGTGCAGAGAACCCTGAGGCCCAAATGGGAGAGGCCTGGGGCCTGGTTCCTTCTTCCCTCCCTCTCTTGATGTGTGGCCTCGCTCAAAGCATTGGACTGCAATGGACCTCCGTGTCCTTTTGGAAAACAGAGTTAACAATACCTGCCGCGTTCAGAGGAGAAATGAGGTCATGTTTATGCAGCGCCGTTAGCTCACTGGAGACAATGGGTGTATTCTTCTTAACAGCAACAATAATAATCATTACTGTAAATCTAACCAGTAAATATATCTCCTCAAAGCTGGAGTTGGGCCCCTCAGTAGGATAGCAATTAAAGTTAAAAAAAAAATCTCCAGATGGGGGAATTTTCTGGCCCCATTTTGATCTTTGGGGTTTGCAGAATTGATATCGTTGTGGGAGGGAGAGAGGCCTATAACAATCATTCATCTCAACTCCGTTCCATTGTCCTTATTGTATCTCTCTTGTCCTTGAGTTATCCCCAGTGGGTGTTGAAACTTCCTTTTTTTTTTTTTTTTTTTGGCCTCCCCACGGCATATGGAGTTCCCAGGCTAGGGATCAGATTCAAGCTGTAGTTGAGACCTAAGTCGCAGCTACAGCAACGCTGGATCCTTAACCTGTTGTGCCAGGCTGGGGCTTGAAGCTCCATCCTAGCACTCCCAAGACTCTGACCACCCCCTTATCCCACAGCAGGAACTCCTAAGTGTTGCGACTTCTCACCCCTCTTCAGTCGGAGGAGAAAGAGGTCCCTTATGCCCCCATCTCCACAGCCACCCAGTGTTTCTAGTCACTCACAGATGTAGTCATCTGGCTACTAGAGATCCGGAGCATTTGGGCATTGGCCACAAACTAGCCTGCAAGGTGGGTGGCCTGTCTCAAGCCTCATTTCCACCCATCCCACTAAATAGGCTGATGATTCCCAAACTGAGCTGTGTATTCAAAGCCTTGAGGGTGCGGCCCATGGATGCTCAGGTGATTCTCATGCAGCCAGCCAGCACCTGTCTGAATTTTGGAAGCACTGCCTTAGTGATATATTAGTTATGAAATGGGTCTACAAGGAGCAAAGTGATGCTTGTACAAAAAGGCATTGTTGAAAATCTGGGCCAAGCTGCAAAGACCCTTTCCCCTGCACCAATCCACGAAAATGACAGAAAACTATGGGAAAACAAACTATCACAGTGTGAAAAAACAAAAGGGAACTCCTAGCATATCAGAAACACCAGATACCAGAAAGATTAAGAACAAATAGCATCAAAGCTATAAAGAAATAAAACTGGAGGAAATTGGAGTTCCCATTGTGGCTCAGTGGGTTAAGAACCCGACTAGTATCCATGAGGATGCAGGTTTGATTCCCGGCCTCACTCATTAGGTTAAGGATCCAGCGTTGCCACAATCTGTAGTGTAGGTTGGAGACAAGGCTTGGTTCTGGCATTGCTGTGGCTGTGGTGTCGGCTTGCGTCTGCAGCTCCAAATCAATTCCTAGCCTGGGAACCTCCATATGCCATGGGCGTGGCCCTAAAAAGGAAAAAAAAACAAAACAAAACTGGAGTAAATCATAGCTAATATACATGAAAGAGAAGACCAATGTGGAGGGAAGAATGGTTTGGGGTTTGAGGAGCTCTAAACCTGAGACAACAGACTCAAAATAACCAACGGAAGTCCCGGAAGTGTTCCTTGCTGCTTCCTGACGTGTGTTCAGTAGTTGGCAGCAGAGGATTTATCCCAAGATGCCAGGTCTAAGGAGGTCCAGCAATACCCCAAGTAGCTACAGACAGTCTTAAAGGGAAATGGGGAGTGCTCACCCTGAAGAAAACCTGCTAGCAGGCCATTGCTCTCTCTCCCATCCTCAACAGCCAGAGTCACGGCTATAGTGAACACAAAACTGATATGTAGTTATTCTCAAACACAAACATAAGCAGAACATCAAAAAATCACAGCAGATTAAGGACAAATAAAACTGGTACAGAGCAACTCTAAGCTAATGCTTCCCAACAGAACTTTCTGTGATGGTAGAAGTGTTCTGTATATGAGCTGTCCAATACGTAGCCACACACTACATGCGGCTAGAGACTATGTGAAATGCGGCTGCTGCAACTGAGAACTGAAATTTTAATTAAATTAAATTAAATTTAAATTTAAATAGCAAGCAGCTACTGTACTGGGTAGCATAGCTCTGAAGTTAACATATAGAACAGTTAATACCCAAAGAAGTAGAAATAATAGGAGTTCCCACTTTAGCTCAGTGGGTTAAGAACACAATATTGCCTCCTTGAGGATGTGGGTTCGAGCCCTGGCCTGGCTCAGTGGGTTAAGGATATGGTGTTGCTGTAAGCTGCGGCATAGGTTGCAGATGTAGCTCAGCTCCTGTGTTGCCATGGTTATGGCATAGGCTCCAGCTGTGGCTCTGACTTTACCCCTGGCCTGGGAACTTCCATATGCCGTGGGTGCAATGTAAAAAGAAAAGAAAAAAAAAAGATAAGAAAAGAAAAAGAAATAGAGATAATAGAACAAAAAACCCCAACAAAACTACTTTAGTTGAAGAATAATTATCTTCAAAAGATGAAAATTAATAATAAATGTATTTTAAAAATCAACTAGATTTTTGTCTTTTTTTTTTTGCCTTTTCTAGGGCCGCTTCCGCGGCATATGGAGGTTCCCAGGCTAGGGGTCGAATCGGAGCTGCAGCCACTGGCCTACGCCAGAGCCACAGCAACGTGGGATCCGAGCTGCATCTGCAACCTACACTATAGCTCACGGCAATGCCGGATCCTTTAACCCACTGAGCAAGGCCAGGGACCGAACCTGCAACCTCATGAAATCAACTAGATTTTTAAAAATGATAGCTAGAATTTAAAAACAATAAAAACTAGAAATTTAAAAACAATAGTTAGAATTTGAAACTTGGTAAATGATCTGAGATGAATTTAATGATCTGGTTTTAGGAAGACTGAGCTGAAGAAGTCTCCTTAAACACAGTGAAAAGGATAGAATGATGAAATTCTGAGAGAAAAAGGTAAGAGACGTCTGTCTATAAAATGTCAGAATAGAAGAGAGAAAATAATTAAAGAACTAATAAGAGAAAATTTTCCAGTTGTTGAAAGAAATTAATCATTAGATTGAATCTTTTCAGGAAAAAAAGACCCACAACAAGACACATTGTGGGTCTTTTCTTCCTGTAAAAAAAGATCTAGAAGCTTCCAGAGAGAAAAAGCAGGTCACCAACAAAATAACATTAAATTAGCATTACACTGAATGTTAAAAGACAATAGGACACTATCTCCAAAATTCTAAAGGGAAATGAAGAATTCAAGTGGGAGGGATTACGTAAGACATTTTTTTGTTTTACAAAGAGAAAGTTTGCCACCCTCATATTCTTTGAAGAATTCCTAGGGGAGGTGCTTCCTTTAAAGAAATGGTGAACTCAAGGAAGAGGAAGACGTGGGATTCTGAAACGGTGGTGAACAAAGACACTAGCAAAACTTGTAGTGAAGTCTGAATTATTGAGGCCTAATGTAAACATTTCAAATACAACAATTTGAAACCATCATCTGCCCAGATGATCTCAGTCTGGGAATTGGTGCCCCAGGGAGGAAGAGGCATGTTAAAGTGTGTTAATGAGGAAAAAATTTCCTGATTAGCTCTAGATGTTGACAGAGAATCATGACCTAAAGAATATAGGATTCAAATTCAGAAAATAAGAAGAGAAGATGGAGAATTGGAAAATCAACTTCCAAATCACTAGAGTGAACTAAAATTAGGGGCGGGGGGAGGGAGGGCAAAAATTTAATCTAACAAAAAGCAGGAAAAAAGATTTTTAAAAGATAAGAAAGCAAGGTAAAGAGGAAACATAAAATAAGTCTAAAAATTATTCATGATACATGAAAAAAGAGACAATTTTACTTATTTAGACTTAAGTCTAAAAATATCATTCATAATACATGAAAAAAGAGACAATTCTATTAAAGGGCAAAATCTGGCTATATGCTGTTTACACAGATGTATTTGAAACCAAGTAGCAAAACATTTTGAATATGAACAGATGGGAGAAATATACCAAGCAAATGATAACAAAAATAAAGCAGGTATATTAGCGTTAGACAGTATGTTATTCAAAGCAGAAAGCACTAAAAAAAAACAACAACAAAAAACCACACACACACACACACACACACACACACACACGCGCGCGCGCAAAACCCCAAGGAGATATACTGGAAAAAGTTATAGTCTTACAAAAAATATATACTTTCTATGATTCCTTTTTTTTTTGTCTTTTTGTTTTTTTCATGGCCCCACCCAGGGCATATGCAGATTCCCAGGCTAGGGGTGGAATCCGAGCTGTGGCCGCCAGCCTACACCACAGCCAGAACAACTTGGGATCCGAGCCTCGTCTTCAATTTACACCACAGCTCACCAAAACGCTGGATCCCCAACCCACTGAGTGAGGCCAGGAATCGAACCCACGTCCTCTTGGATGTGAGTTGGGTTCGTTAACTGTTGAGCCACGATGGAAACTCCATACTTTCTCTGATTCTTAACAGTCAACTTTTAAAATATATGAAGCAAACACTAGTAGAAATCAAGGAGAAAGGAACAAATCTATGGTCATGGATGAAAGCTCAAGAAGTCAAGCAGAAAAAAGTCATAATGACGTTCCCGTTGTGGCTCAGTGGTTAACAAACCCAACTAGTATCCGTGAGGACGAGGGTTCAATCCCAGGCCCCACTCAGTGGGTTAAGGATCCAATGCTGCTGTGAGCTGCGGTGTAGGTCACAGACGTGGCTCGGATCCCGTGTCACTGTGGCTGTGGTGTAGGCTGGCAGCTACAGCTCCAATTCAACTCCTAGCCTGAGAAACTCCATGTGCCGCCAGTGTGGCCCTAGAAAGACAAAAAAAAGAAAAAGAAAAAGAAAGAAGTCGTAATGAGAATAATAGAGGATTTGAGTGACACAGTTAACAAGCTTTAACTAATATATGTTATACTTACAAACCGAGAACACTTTTTTGGGGTTTGTTTTTGGCTGCACCTATGGCATACAAAAGTTCCTGGGCCAGGATTCAAACCTGTGCCACAGAGCCATGGCAGTGACAATGATGGACCCTTAACCCCCTGAGCCAGAGGGAACTCCAGAATACTCTTTTTTTTTTTTTTTCTTTTCAGGGCCGCACTCATGTCAGCTGGACGTTCCCAGGCTAGGGGTTGAATTGGAGGATCTGAGCCATGTCTGGACATACATCTGACAATGCCAGATCCCCAACCCACTGAGGCCAGGAATCAAACCCACATCCTCACAGATACTAGTTGGATTCATTTCTGCTGAGCCACAATGGGAACTCCCAGAACACTTAAAAAAAAAAAATACATTTTTAGTAACCACATGCCACCTGCGCTGAAATTCCAGGCCCCTCCACTTTGTACCAGCCACTTTCTCTGTGCACAATACAGAAAAAAGGCAATTAACATTAAAATGATCGGGTGGGATGAGGTGGGACCTCAGAGCTACTTGGAAATGTAAATTCATTCACTGGGAATTCCTTGGAACGCAAAGCCTGGCTTATTTCTGTTGCAGCCCATCCAGATGTGAGCCTCTCCAGATGTGGAAGTCTCACATCTTTGTGATCCTACATCCCAGAGAGGGATCTCTGGTCCTGAGAGTAGCGTCTAAATAACCTCAGCCTGGTATTCAAAGTCCTCCGGGATGAACCCGTTTTCCTCTCTCACCTCCTCTTCTCCAACATGCAAGAGCCACAGACTCGAAAGGCTCACCCCTCAATGAATGCGCCTTGGTCCTGGTTCCTGGGCTCATGTCCCATCACTTAATTGTCCTACCTGTGTACATCTCACCCCTTCAGCCTGACTGTATTCTCCAGCCAACTGTGGCTCAAGCCAAAGATGTGGTAAATAAAGGTTATCTTGTTTTTTTCATTTTTCTGGGATCAGCAGGTAATTTGGACTCACTCTACCCCAGTGAAAGAGCAGTGGAAATTTATGTTATTATATTTGTCTTTAAGGAAACAGCAACAAAGGAGGTTAAGGTGTTTGTCCAGGGTAGTACACTGGCAAAGTTGGAATGAGTAGGTGCCGTCTCATGATCCGGTTCCTAATTGTTGCTGTTTTTTCTTTCTCTTTGACATCTTCTTTATTTAACAGAAGTTTGTAACGTGCCTTCCATGAGTCAGGCATTCTTTCTTTTAAAGAAGTAGGGAGTTTCCGTGTGGCTTAGCAGTAATGAACCTGACTTACGTCTATGAGGATGTGGATTCAATCCCTGGCCTTGCTCAGTGGGTTAAGGATCCCACGTTCCTGTGGCTGTGGTGTAGGCTGGCAGCTGCAGCCTCAATTTGACCCGTAGCCTGAGAACTTCCATGTGCTGCTGGTGCGACCCTTAAAAAAAAAAAAGGTATAGTTGATTTACAATATATTTCAGCCGAGTAGCAAAGTGACTCAGTTATACATATTCTTTTTCCCATTATGGCTTATCACAGGATTTTTTTTTTTTTTTTTTTTTTGCCACAGCATGCAGTGGCTTGACATGGAATCTCAGTTCTCAGACCAGGGATGGAACCCAGGCCACAGCAGTGAAAGCACTGAGTCCTAACAGCTAGGCCACTAGGGAACTCCCTATCACAGGTTATTGAATATAGTTCCCTGTGCTATACAGTAGGACCTTGTTGTTTATTCCTTCCACATTTAATAGTTTGCATCACTCACCCCAAACTCCCAGTCTCCTCAAGTCTGTCCTCTATGTCTGGGAGCCATTTCTGTTTCGTAGCCACCGGCATTCTTTAATAAATTTTCACTCAGTTGACTCTCAGCACAGTCCTAGGAGTTAGGTACTGCTGTTTTCATCCACATTGTGTAAGTGAGGCACAGAGCGATGAAGTAACTTGTGTGAGGACACAGTGTTAGTATGTATGCTATTCCTAACCACTGTCCTATACTGTCTCTCATCCTCAGATGTGACTGGCCTTTTTCCTCCGTGTCAAAAACACATCAGGAGTTCCCATCGTGGCGCAGTGGTTAACAAATCCGACTAGGAACCATGAGGTTGTGGGTTCAATCCCTGGCCTTGCTCAGTGGGTTAAGGATCCAGCGTTGCCGTGAGCTGTGGTGTAGGTCACGGATGCGGCTCGGATCCCACGCTGCTGTGGCTCTGGTGTAGGCTGGCGGCTGCAGCTCCAATTAGACCCCTAGCCTGGGAACCTCCACACGCTACGAGTGCAGCCCTAGAAAAGGCAAAAAGACCAAAAAAAAAAAAAAAAAATCAGATAATGCCTAATCTTCCCACACTGTGATCCATAGAGGTCCTACTCTATTAAACACTGAACCAGTCCCCAAAGAGGGTACAGATAAAGAATGTGGAGTTCACGCTGTGGCTCAGTGGTAATGAACCTGACTGGTATCCATGAGGATGACCAGTGCAGGAAACTGCAAGGATGCTCTTTGCGCCCCAAGAGGGCCCTGATGAGGGAAGTGGAGGCAGTGCTAGCAGTTGGCTGTCACCCTTGCATTAGTGGTTAGAAGGGCTTTGGAGTCTGGGTTGACTTGGGTTTGATTCCCAGCTCTGCCCCTCACTTAGCTGTGCGATTTCAGGCAGGTTCCATGCTCTCTTTCAACCTCAGTTGGTTTCTCTATAAAACCTGCCAATATGATCTGCATCTAAGGTAGTTCAAGGCTCAGCAAGATAATGCACAGAAACCGTCTAGGATCTAGGAGCCCTAGTAAATGGTCATTCTTTTTCTTATTGTGGGTACTGAATCTTTTCTGGGTTTGTCTCCAATTATTATTGGCCCATTTCTTCCTTCCTCCCTCCCTTCCTTCCTTTCTTCCTTCCTTCCTTTCCACACCTGCAGCATATGTAAGTTCCTGGCTAGGGGTCAAATCAGAGCTGCAGCTGCCAGCCTACACCACAGCAACCCTGGATCTGAGCTGCATCTTTGACCTACGCCACATGTTGTGGCAATGACACATCCTGAACCCACTGAGCAAGGCCAGGGAATGAACCCTCGTCCTCATGGACACTATGTCAGGTTCTTAACCCGCTGAGCCACAAGGGGAATTCCTACCGGCCAGTTTCAAATGAGCCATTGTGCTCAGGTAGGCCTTCGTGGAGGCGACCACCACTGCCCCCACCCCTCTTCCCGCCTGTACCTTCTGTAGCTCCCAGATTCCACACTGGCTCTCATCCTGTCCCACCCCCACCCCTACAGCCCCCCTGCACATACGCTCTCCCTTACTTTGTTTTTTTTTTTTCTTTTTAATTTATTTCTTCTTTAAATTCTTTTTTTAACTTCTGGGCGCTCTTTGTTTTTCAAGTCAGTATTTTTCTCTGGGAGTTCCTGTTGTGGCTCAGCGGTAATGAACCCGACTAGGATCCATGAGGATGCAAGTTCCATCCCTGGCCCCGCTCAGTGGGTTGAGGATCCAGCAATGCCATGAGCTGTGGTGAAGGTCGCAGACACTGCTTGGATCTGGCATTGCTGTGGTTGTGGCTGGCAGCTGTAGCTCCGATTTGACCCTAGCCTGGGAATTTCTGTATGCCCCGAGTGCAGCCTTAAGAAGACAACAACAACAACAACAGTATTGTTCTCTGGGTGTTCCTTGTGATCCCAGACACATGCCCAAACAGATCTGCCTCCATGGGAGTCAGTGAGCCTTTGAGGGCCAGTCACTTGATTTGACAGCAGTGGGCAGGGGCAGCTCTGGGCTGGGTGGACGCTCATTCCAGGGTAGCATCTTCATTCCTGGCCACACTAGATGGGTTTCCATGCCTGGTGTCCCAGGGCCTGACATTCCTGCCACCAGAGAGGCATTCCTTTGTGATTATTCTTACTCTCAGGACATTCCTCTGTGAAAATGCAGGTAATTCCTGGGAGGAGATCACCTGTGTCCAGGTTCTTATCTGGAGTCACAGCCTCTGAAGTCTTAACCTACCAATGGTCAACTAATTCCTGGGCTGTGACAGTCCCAAATGAGATCCTGACAATGATTTCAACAATGTGAAGAGAAACACATAAGCAAGGGATTATTCTTAGTCCATGTGAAAAGGTGTTAGCAGTTATCCTCTCCATCTTATTGCAAATGGCTTTTGAAATGAGTGCCAAAGGAATGAATCGTTAAGGGTGGAATTACAAACTACAAAATAAGTTTTAAGATATTTAAGGTGCCAGGGGCAGGTGCTTTCCCTCTCAAAGCCCACTGCCCAGGTGATCATTAACTCAGCCAAGTGGCCAGCTCTGGCCCCTGGAGTCTTGGAGGGAAGAAGCAGCTGTTAGTGCGACTGAATCATTGGTGCTAAAGCTTAGAACCAGGAAGTCTTGGGAGATGCAGATTGCAGATGAGGAAATTGAGGCCTAGGGAGAGAAATTTGCTCATGCATCTAAACTGGGGCAGCCTAGGACTCCCTATTGTGGCTCAGTGGATTAAGAACCTGACTAGTTTCTATGAGGATGCAGGTTCAATCCCTGGCCTCACTCAGTGGGTTAAGGGTCTGACATTGCCATGAATAAGGCGTAGGTCGAAGACGCAGCTCAAATCCCGTGTTGCTAGGGCTTGTGGTGTAGACCGGCAGCTGTACCTTTGATTCGAGCCCTAGCCTGGAAACTTCCATATGCCCTTAAAAAAATAAAAATAAACTGGGGCAGCCTGAGTAGAAAAGTAAGCAGGGGCTAAAATATCTCCAGGGGTGGGAGTGGGGGCCTGGAGGGGTCAGAAGCCATAGGGAACCAAAGCCAGGTGAAGGACACTGCCCTCTAGACAGTGCTGGACCCTCTCAGGGCTTTCCCTGTACCCATGCAGCACAGACAGATAGACAGCCCACTCAGCCCCTCACCCCACCGCTCTTTCCATGTGGAGCACAACCTTCCTTGCCTGGGGCCCCTCTGCCAAGGGGAGGCCTCCCATCCCGGCCCTTGGCCCAGGAGAGAAAGTCCGAGACAATGCCACTAAACTGAAAACATTTTTGTCTTTCTCCACGGAACAATGGCCATTAATAGCCATGGAACTGGAGCAGAAATGGAACATGAACTCCAGGGGCCTGGGAAACCTGGAGAGTTTAGGGGGATGGGATAGCCTCTTCCCACCACTTCCTCCCATCAGCCACCTGCATCGCTTTGAGGCACTTTCAGTGGCAGGTGACTTTTCCATTTGGGACACTGCTTGACCCCAACTCCTCAGGCTCTCATGGGGCTTTGGGGGGCCGCCCAGGCCACCCTCCCTCCCAGCCCAACAGTGTCCTGGACACACCGCACACCAGGAAGATGGGGACCTGCCACCAGGGGACAGCTTAAAGCAGCCCCCAGCACCCTGCATTGGGTAACCCCGGTTCCCTGTGAAACCCTGAAGCCCCCTGCTGGGAGTGGGCAAGGCTGGGTGGGGGGTGACCTGGATGCCGCTGACCGTCCCCAGATCCCTCACTGCGGAACCCCCAGCCTGGGCTCTTTTGAGGCAATGGTCCCCGTGGAGAGCGGGATGACGCATTTTTCTGCGCCCACAAGCCGCTGTTGTTGGGGCCGCCCCATCGGGGAGCAACTGAAACCTCATCCCACCCAGCACGGCTTTTGTCTGCACCACATATTTGTCTTATTTGGAAGATTTTTGTGGGTTTTCCCGTCTTTCTCCAGCACTCACTGCCCTGAGGGGGTCGGAGGCCGTGGTGGGGCTGAGGGAAGACGATCTTGGGCCACCGGGCCTGGTGGTCTTCGGCACCCTGGGAGGTGGGGGGAAGGGTCGTGCCCCCCTGC
Source organism: Phacochoerus africanus (assembly GCF_016906955.1). NCBI lineage: Eukaryota > Metazoa > Chordata > Mammalia > Artiodactyla > Suidae > Phacochoerus > Phacochoerus africanus. The sequence continues at coordinate 32,309,658 of NC_062552.1, read as the reverse complement.
ACCCTCTGCACCCTGAGTGGGTGTCCTGGACCCGCCACGCACCCTTCCCTGTGGGACATGCCCCTCCCCTGGTCCTTCCCAGGCCAGCTTCCTCTCCGCCTCCTCGGTTCCCACTCCAGGATCCCTTTTCACTCCTTCAGGGTCCCTTCCTCCAGCCACTTGGCACCTTGTCATTTCCTACCTCCTGGCCACGGCCATACCTTTCCTCCCCCTTGGGGCTCCCCCTCCACCTGGAGAATTCTGGAGTATCTCTCAGGGCCCGTGGCCACCTCACCTCCTCCTTGGTGCCCCCCTGGACTGCTCTGCTTCTTGGCAGGCTCTCCCGCCTCTGACCACAAACGCGTGTTTTGTAACTGTTGGGTGACTTCAGCGCCCCCTGCTACTAGACCTTCTGACCAACAGTGTGGAAGACAGAGGCCCCGGCTTCCTTTCTTTGGTTCCTCCCCCAAGACGCTCATAGAAAACGATTGCTCGGTTAATATCTGTTTGTGGCTTTTCAAGGGCTGGCCCTGGACATAATTAGAGAATCTCAGTGACAGAAGAGATCAAATCTAATGACCCACTCAGCTTGAATTCCTGCTTGAAGGTATCTGGCTTCAACTCACAAGCCTCTGGTGACAGAGGTCTCACTTCTTCCTCATGCCACTCATTCCCTCTCCTGAGAGCTCTGCCCGTAAGAAAGTTCTTTCTCGGGAGTTTCTATCATGGCTCAGCGGTAATGAACCCAACTAGTATCCATGAGGACCCAGAATCAATCCCTGGCCTCGCTCGGTGGGTCTGGGATCTGTTGTTGCCATGAGCTGTGGTGTAGGTTGCAGACCCAGCTCCGATCTGGCGTGGCTGTGGCTGTGGCTGGCAGCTACAGCTCTGATTTGATCCCTGGCCTGGGAACCTCCATATGCTGTGAGTTCGGCACTAAAAAGCAAAAAAAGAAAAGAAAAAAGAAAGTTATTTCTCTTATTGAGCTAATAGCTGCCACTTCCTGGCTTGCCCCGTCCCCCTCCCAGCTGGACCACGTAAAACTACCCCTTGCCTCACTGTTTGAAGGCAACAATCTCCTGCCTCCGCAGCCTTTTCTTTTGTGGGGGAAACACCTTTTGTCTTGACCTCTGGTGCCCCTATGCTCCGATGACCATGGACTTCACCCCAAACCCTTGCTGAATTCTCCTGACAAGATTTCCCCTCTTCCTGGATCAAAACAGATGTCATAAGCTTTCAGATGGGGCTTGCCTCCGTGTGGTAGTTTGAAAAGTCCTAAAGGAAAGAGCCTCCTTCCTCACTAGATTTAAACAGAAAGGAAATCAGAGGGAGTTCCCACTGTGGCTCAGTGAATTAAGGATACAGCGTTGTCTTTGCAGCAGCCTGGGTTCAATCCCCAGCTCGGGAACTTCCATATGCTGCAAGTGCGGTCAGAAAAAAAAAAGGCCGGAGGAGGGGAGAAGGAATCAGAAGACACCGAGCATCTAGCAGCTGCATTTTTTTTTTTTTTATGGCCACACCTGCAGCATATGGAGGTTCCCAAGCTAGGGGTCAAATCAGAACTACAGCCGCCAGCCCAAACCACAGACACAGCAACACAGGATGCAAGCTGCGTCTGCCAACTATACCACAACTCATGGCAACGCTGGATCCTTAACCCATTGAGCAAGGCCAGGGATCGAACCCACGTCTTCGTGGATACTAGTCAGGTTCGTAATGCTGAGCCACAATGGGAACTCCGCGAACAGCTTCTTTGTCTATGTCCCTGTTTCTCGGAGCAGCTCTACCCGCTCCTGATGCGGTAGCCAGCAAATCTGACTGCAGATTCTACATTAGTGAAGGACTGGCTTTCCACAGCGTCTCTTAGGTCATGTACATGTGTTTTAATACAGGTATTTTGGAGGGAATACCAAGTATTTTTAACCAAAGGTGACTCATCGTGGCATTTCAGGCTGGTGAGATATCTTGGGACCAGCGACTCAGGTGGTGCCCAGCCGGCCTCTCCCCTGAGCCTCTGTGGTGATGGAGAGCCTTCAGGCCCAAGTAGATTTGCAGGAGGACCAGGCACTTCCCAGGGGTTTCCCCCTCCAGCTCCCAGTCCGCATAACCTGCACCAGTTATGGTCCTTATGCTTTGCTGCCCTATATAGTTCACTGTCTTTCGTAAGTGTCTGTGTCTTGTTGCAAATAAGGACTCCTTGAGGAAAATGACAGGGATCTTAAAGTATTCTTATCAATGTTCACCTTGATCATGGCGACGTTTACAAAATTATATGCATTTATTGAAACTCATCAAACCGTATACTTAAAACGGTGGCATTTTGTTGTTTGTGAATTACCCCTGAATGAAGGTGGCTTTTAAACATTGTTTTCAAGTCCCCTAAGAGTCTAGAGTGGCGGTCAGCTCACACCTGAATCCATGTGCATTTGTGGATGGATTTATTTACTCAGTTAAGCTGTACCTAGAGCTATAGCCAAGGGCCACCTTAGCTTATATATCCAACCCCTGGCTTGGTATGGCTCCTCAAGCGACGTGGATGAAGTGACCCTCTGCCTTCTCTGATCTTGCCTCCAACTCGGTCCTTCTACCCAGTGGCTCAGGCCCAAATCGAGGAGACGAACTTAATTCCAGTCACCTTGCAGGACTGCTTTAATATGACCATTGCCATCAGTAGCATTGCTAGGTGGCCGTCCCTCGTACCCCCAGGTCCCTCGTACTCCAGGTCCCTCACCAGTCTTGCCACTTGCTCACATTGAGAGGGGAAGGCTCCTCCCTGAACCCTTGAATGGGAGGCACTATTACCCAAGGCTAATTCACAGGACCATGGCCGTTGCTCTGAGCTTCCCAGCCACCCTCTTCCAGAAGCCACATGGCAGCGTCCTGCCTCATGGGCCAAGGTTCTAGTCATCTCACCCGAGTTGTGGCTTAAGGTGTCTTGCCCTTGGATGCGGGGCCCTGTTCTGCCCAAGTGCCTGAATTCTTTGTCTTGTCCCGAGCTCCTGAGTGTGTCCTGAGATGGTGGCTGACTGTGGGTCACAGTTTGGGGTGATTTCTCTTTGCCTCTTTATGGTTTCTAGTTTCTCTCATGATTCTTGCAGGAGTGAGTCTGTCTTGCCTACCAGACCACAAGCTCGCTGAGGGCAGGGTCTGCATCCTACCCCTCCTCACTGGCCTCAACCCCTCACTGTGTGCCTGGCACATACGTGGTGTTCAATAAATATTTATGGCCTTGGAGTTCCCATTGCGACTCAGTTTAAGAACTGGACGTTGTCTCTGTAAGGATGTAGATTCAATCCATGGCCTCGCTCAGTGGGTTAAGAATCTGGCGTTGCTGTGAGCTGCAGCGTAGGTTGCAGATGTGGCTCGGATCGAGGGTTGCTGTGGCTGTAGATGTGGCTGTGGTTGTGGCGTAGCCCAGCGGCTGCAGTGCCAATTGACCCCCTAGCATGGGAACGTCCATGTGTTGCAGGTGCAGCCATAAAAAGAAAAAAAAAGAAGAAAAAATCATGGACTGATTAATGAGTTCAATTTAATAAAAACTGTAGGGACGATGTTGTGCACCCATCGAACAGCAGCAGGTGCTGCTGAGGAGGCACGGATGGGGAGGCCTCTGTGGGGCGTGACTCGATCCAGCCAATCTGGAGAGCTCTTTCACAACATCTCTTCAAGTGGAAACCACCCTCCGACGTCTTTATTCTTAGAAACGGTCTCTTGCATGTGTTCATGGCAGTGCCATAAATAATCACAAAAACTAGAGGTGACCTTTATATCCATCCACAGTGGATGGGGTGGGAGTCACACAGTGGACTTGGCCCAGAATCAGTCACAGCTTCACTCATCGATGTGGATGACTCAAACACGAAGTAGATCAAAAAAGAAAACTGCAAATGGGCATGTTCAGTATCTATCTGTCTATGTATTTATTTATGGCTTTTTTTATTTGACCCATAGCATCTGGAGGTTCCCAGGCTAGGGGTCAAATTGGAGCTGCAGCCATTGTACACCACAGCCACAGCAACGCCACAACTGAGCCACATCTGCAACCTACAGCACAGCTCACTGCAACGCAGGATCCTTAACCCACTGAGCGAGACCAGGGATCAAACCTGCATCTTCATGGATCCTAGTCAGATTTGTTTCCACTGTGCCACGATGGGAACTCCCAGGATCCGTATATTTAAGTGGACACCATTTATATGGCCTTTAAATAAATGTAAAACCATACTATATATTGCTAGTTATATACACTAGGCCTCAGGACAGGCTGAGGAGAGACTCAGGGCCCAGTTCCTCGGCAAAGGGTTTATGTAATCTGTGCAGTAAGAGAGAGAATGACAAACATCAGATTCAGGAGAGTGGGCACCTTGGTGTGGGAGGGTAGAGAGCTGTACTTGAGTCAGGTAGGCAAGGGCTTTTGCCGGTACTGGCAAGTGATATCTTCCAGGTTGGGTGGTGGTGGGTACCTGGTGCTTGTGATGTGATGATTGTTCACCAGACATTTGTGGCCCCTTCCCTTCTAAGCACATACTAAGATTGCACTTATTGTGGTTGGGAAGGACCCTGTGACCAGTTCTGGCCAATGACTTGTGAGCTAGACCATTAAACAGCCCTTTTGAGACCCTCCAGATTTCTCTGTTGTGTCTGACAATGTTAGCAATGTTGGCTGTTCCTTCACCCTGGGCTCCTGAGTGACTTCAGTCAGCAGAGCCCTCTGCTCATCCTTGAAGCAGAAAGCAGAAGCGAGAGGTAGCAAGTAGCAGAAGCAGAAATGCGTTGCCCCCTGAGACTCTGGGGTCGTTTGTTACTACAACATCCTCTAGACTCTTCTGACTGATGCATACCTTTTAATGTGCTCAAATATTTCAACTAAAAAATAAAAAGGCATGGAGGGAAAACATCCATGCCTTTTGGGCAAGTGCCAAAAAAATGTGTTTTGAATACATAACGCTTTTTCCTCCCTTTTTTGGCCACACCTGTGGCATACATAAATTCCTGGGCCAAGGATTGAATCCGAGCCACATCTGCAACATACACCACACAAGAATGGATCTTTAACCCACTGCCCTGGGCTGGGGATCTAACCTGCAATGCCACAAACACAAGCTGGATCATTAACCCACTGTACCACAGTGGGAACTAGGAAGTGCCAAAATTTGGCAAGAGAAGAGCATGGAGAGAAGAAGGCCTGCAAGTCTACATTTCCATGGCTGCTTCTAAAAGGGAGGAAGGAGGAAAAAGAAAAAAAAAAAACCTTTCCTAACACCCTTTTGCCTCTTGAGGGGTGGCAGTGGACAAGCTCGGCCATGAGTCAGGGAGGCTTCAGGCTGGAGCACTCCTGGCAGTTTACACCTTCCTTAGAAACCCATTTAGCACCACTGGGCTTTCCCTTGGCTGGGCCTCAGCTTCAGGAAACCAGTCCAGCCATGGGCATTAGACGCCTGCAGGGCAGACTTGGCCTGGCACGTTCTCCAGGCTTCCGAGTCCCCCCCTCCCCTAAGCTGCGGGAACATCAGCCAGAGCAGATAGATGAGATCAGAACAGACAGGATATGAGGGACTTCTTGCTGTAGGTGCTTGGCAAGACCGGAAGCCTGGGTTCCCAGGAGCTTGGGGCTGGCCGGCAACTCTATCATCCAGTCTGGAAACCACTGACACTCAAACCTGAGCCTCCTGCCTCCTCGCCTCCGCCTCCAGAGGAAGTGCTCCTGGATTACCTTGACTGGAGGGGAGGGGAGAGGGAGCTGCAGGTAATACCTGGATTTCGATGGTGCTTTTCTTCCTAAAGCTTCAAAAGATTCCCCCTTCTCTGATCTCCTGTGGCCTCCTCCCAAAACAGGGCAAGGAGACGAGGAGTCTCTCATTTCTCAGTCCAGGTGGGGACATGGGGGCCCAGAGAGGGTAAGTGAATGGTCTGCGGTCACAGAGCAGGACAAGGATATGATTCTGGTGGGTGAGGGTGTCTGTCTCCAGTCCCCATATCCCCCGCTCTGGCCCTAGGCCCATCCTGCTGGGCTGGCTGGTCTCTCTCTGTGGGCAGCTGTCTCCGTGCTCTCACGCTACCCTTGCAGAGGGGGGAGCTGGGCCCGAGGGCCCCACAGGCCTGTCCTGTGGCCTGAGTACAGAGGAGGAGGAGGATCGGGGAGAGGCCAACGTCAGCCCCCCTCCCGCAGCGCAGTGACGCCAGATTGGCCCTGAGCCCTGCGGTCCCACCCCTGGGAGGTCAGGCCAGGGAGACTGCCAGAACCCAAGGGCTAAAGCAGGTCCAGATAACGCAACTGGAGCAGCCTCTGTGGGTGGAAATGACATTTCTTGGCTTTAAATAGCTCCATCTCCAGAGCCCCGGAGCCTCAGCAGGGCTATTAATTTCTGGACTCCCAGGGCTGCTCTGCCCCGTCATTCTGTTTGCACAAGTTGTGTAAGATCTCAGGCATTTTTCCTGCCACCCGTCTCCCCGACCTCCCTTCAGTTTCCCTGCACGATTTCAACAAGGGGTTAGTTTATTTCTGGTAGTGGGCCTGGGTTTCCAGCTGACCGCATACATAGTTTGTCCTTCTTACAAGTGACATGGCTCAAGTCAACAGCAAACGCTTGAGGGTTTTCTTTGTAACCTGGTGTCTCCATAATGAAAGGTAATGTGTACACGCGTGAAAGGTGAAAATAGAGGCCATATCTACGCATGTCCACATGGGTATATCAAGTGATTTCAACAGTCGTTTGATTGTTCAACCAATATGTTTATCCCCCAGATATTTGTTTGAGTGCTTACTGTGTGTCAGGCACTGTGCTAGTTCTGGGTGCACAGGGTAAACAAGAGTCCTAACTGATAAAACTGCTGTTATCAGCTCCAGGCCCGCCACTAGCGGTGTCTCCTGCCTGGCTGGGCATCCCAGCCACTAGCTCCATGTGTCTCTAAATCTGGCTCATTGTTAGCAAACTTCCAACTGCGAATGATGATGAGGAAAAGACAGGCAGGTACAGAAGGTACTCAGCACAGAAAACTGACAGGTCGGGAGTTCCCCTTGTGGCTCGGCATTAACGAATCCAATTAGGATCCATAAGGAAGCCAGTTTGATTCCTGGCTTCTCTCAGTGGGTTAAGGATCTGGCATTGCCACAAGCTGTGGTGTAGGCTGCAGACAAGGTTCGGATCCTGCGCTGCTATGGCTGTGGTGTAGGCTGGCAGCTGTAGCTCTGATTTGCCCCTAGCCTAGGAACTTCCATATGCCACAGGTATGGCCCTAAAAAGCAAAAGGAAAGAAAACAAACAAAAACTTCAGAAAATTGACGGGTCAGAGTGACTGACTGGTTGGAGATATAGGGATCGATGGCAATTCCGAGGTATTCTGTAATTTTTTTTTTTTTTTTTGGCTGGGCCCCTGGCATTTGGAAGTTCCTGGGTCAGGGGATTGAACCCGCGCCACAGTAGTGACCTGAGCCACTGAAGTGACAACACTGGATCTTTACCCACTGAACCACTAGGGAACTCCCAGTATTGAGTAAATTTTTAGGACGGGGAGAACTGGACCATGGCAAAGACAGCTGCATGGACTTGGGAAGGGCCATTTGCCTCAGTTAGGAATTGTGTTTGATCACAGATACAAGACCATTTAAGCCTGGGAGTTTCTTCTCTCACATAAAAGTCCACAGTCCTCAGGCTGGTACAGCAGGTCCAGTTGCTAGGATCCTTCTATCTTTCTGCTGTGACATTCTCATATCCTTCTCATGGCCCAAAATAGCTACTGGAGTTCCACTCATTCCATCTGAATTCCAGAAAGAGAGAAAGAAGAAGAACAGTAAGACCAAAAGGTTATATGCCCTCCACCCTTTTAGGGAACCTACCTAGAAATCTCATCACCCTCTTCTTGCCTCTCATAAACTGAAACTTAGTCACATGGCTACACCAAGCTTCAGGGGAGATGTGGAAATGTAATTTTTTAGCAGAGCATGTGGCCCAGGGCTCTGTTATTCGTGAAGAAAGGAGGAGCTGACTCTGGGGGCACTTAGCAGTTTTCGCTATGGCATTCAATAAATGCGTGTTGACGTGAACTGAGTTGGGAGGAAAGATGAGGAATTGTGTTGGGGGCATGAAGAGTCTGCAGTGAAGATGAAACAGATGTGAAGGGAGGGTTGACCAGTTCTCTAGTCAGTAGCAGCCAGAGAAGAAAACTGTGGCTCTGCTGAAAGCCCATAGCTGAGTTTAGGTCAAGTATATAGCGTGCGGAGTTCCCACTGTGGCACAATGGGATTGGCAGTGTCTTGGGTCACAGATTTGACCCCTGGCCCAGCACAGTGGGTTAAGGGTCCAGCGTTGCTGCAGCTTTGCCTTAGGTTGCAACTGCTGCAGCTTAGGTTCCATCTGATCCCTGGCCCCGGAACTCCATATGCTGTGGGGCGGCCGAAAAAAAGAATACAGCAAGGGGTGGGGTGAGGGGGAAAGAAGAAAGAGCAGCTTGCAAAAAAACAAAAAAATAAAAAACACACAAAAAAACACAGCCCATCATTCATCCGTTACCACTCTGTGACTTCTCCAGGCTCACCTGGCCTCCCAGTCAGTCTGCAGGATCTTTAAGGGCACAGGCTGCAGCTCCTACCTGGGGGCAGCTTCAGAGGGCACCTGTTCAACCCAGTAACATTCTGTTAACCTGAGCTTATAGTCTCCTCTTCTGAAAGCTCATAGCTGGTATGACAAATGAGGGAACTCTCTAGTAACTAGGCCATTCCATCAACCCTAGCACCTCCTTCTCCAGCTGCTCCAGGCAAATGAGAATTTCTGTGTGCCCAGATTGAGCATTTCAAGGACACCCATGGGGAGGACCCCTCCATCTGCTTCTCCTCACCCAGATGCACCCTGCTCAGGGCTGGCTGACATTCAGACCCCATGTGGGGAATTCTGGAGCTGAAGAGTAAGGGGCTGCCCTGTAGAGAGGGAGCAGGGGCGTGGGAGGGACTTCTCCTCTGCTATGTAAACCCTCAAGAGATTTCTCCCAAGGATGATGTAGATCCCTGGTTCTCAACCCTGGGCAATTTTGCCCCACAGGGGACATTTGGCCAGGTCTGAGAACATTTTTGATTGTTATTACTAGGGTAGTAGGATGTCCTATTGACATTTAGTGGGTAAAGGCCACAGATACGGCTAAACATCCTACAAAGCACAAGACAGCTGCCACAACAAAGAGGTATTCTCTCCAAAATGTGAATAGTGATGAGATTGCAAAACCCTGGTTTATGTGAGTCTGCTTACTGGGCCCACAGGAAACTTAAATAATCCCCATTTCACCCAGACCCATGCAATGTGGATCAACATTCAAGCTAACCCTAGGCCTCTGAAAGGTCTACTTAACCACCAGAGGAGAGACTAAATCTATGCTTATCGTAATTGAAGACCCTTTGCTGACCACCTGCTATGCCCCAGGTTCTTTACATAAATAACTGCCAAGCCTTTCAACAATTATAAAAAGTTGGTAGAGCATCATTGTTATCCCTATTTCACAATTTAGATAACTGAAGCTCAGGGGGGGTTAATTGACTTAATACCACAAAGCTGGTAAGTGACCCCAAAGCCCAATCACTTGCCATTCCCCACATGCCTCTCATATTTGGTACAGTCCTTTTACTACCTATATAGCTTATAGTCTCCTCTTCTGAAAGCTCATAGTTGGTATGACAAATGAGGGAACTCTCTAGTAACTAGGCCATTCCATCAACCCTAGCACCTCCTTCTCCAGCCATTCTGGGCAAATGGGAATTTCTATGCTTAAAGCATATAAAGTTGTAGCAGGAGGAGGCAGTTCTTGGAAAAGCAAAGCCAAGGGGCTGCCAAGCATTTGAAAATATGCTCATTGTTCACCAACGAGTCAGACAAGTAAAGGAGAGGTACCTCGGGATGGTCCCGGGCAACTGGTCACCAAACACTGTGCCACATGCTACTGCTGGGTGTGGGAGAAAGAGCCTCCTCATTTATTGTTGGTGAGGATGGGGAGGTGGCAGACCTTTTGCAAAAGGAGTTTGCAATATCTTCTAAAATTAAAGCCAGGGATGCTTCCACCCAGCAATCTCACTTCTGGGCACGTGTAGATTTGTAACAAGAGTTTTTATCCTGCTGTCACTCACAGCAGCAAAAAGCTGGAAACACAGTGGATGACTGTCAGAGGAGGTCATCTGCTAAATTAATAAAGATGAATTTTCTTGTGTGTAAATAATATATATTTTTTTCTTTTTTAGGGCCACACCTAAAGTTCCGGGCTGGGGGTCAAATCAGAGCTGCAGCTGCTGGCCTGTATCACACACACAGCAATGCCAGATCCGAGCTGCATTTAACCTAGGCTGCAGCTGGCTGCAGCACCGCATCCTTAACCCACTGATTGAGGCCAGGGATCGAACCCACAGCTTCATGGATGCTAGTAGGGTCTCAACCCATGAGCCACAACAGGAACTCCAATAATAATAATCTTTAAAAGACTGCTCATGGAGTTCCCTGGGGGCCTAGTGGGTTAAGGATCCTCCTATTATTTATCACTGCTGTGGCTGAGGTCACTGCCATGGGGCCGCTCCCATCTCTGGCCTGGGAACGTCCACACGCCATGGGCATGGCCAAAAAGACAAAACAAACAAAAAACTGTTGTACAACCAAAACAGTTCCTATGATCCAGAAAAATGTCTAACAAGATCTCATTTACATGCGTTTGTGTATATGTAAATATATAGAGATATTTGCATGTGCTTATATGAACACGAAGAAAAATGTAGGGAGGTTCATTCCAGGTTCTTAACATGGGTTTCCTGGGGGTGGGGATGCTGCTAGGGTGGGGACCAACGAAGAGTCAAGAAAAAAAGGAAAAGAAAAAATGATTCCGACATTACGTGTGAGATGACCAAATGTATACACTCTTGCAACGTTTATAAAAGTATAGGTGCGTATTTGTTTAAATTAAATGTAAGAAATCTTCATTCTTAAACGGACCGAGCTGGGGAGGAGGTAGCTGGCATGGGCTGCGGAGCTCGCCGCGGTCCCCAGGGCAGGCGGCCTGGCGGAGGCTGCGCTCGGGCGGGCGTGGAGTCGCGGCGCCGGCGGGCGCGGGGCAGCTGCACCTCGTCAGGGGCGCGGAATCCCTCACCTGGGGGCGGGCAGACGCCGCCGCCGCGAGACCGCGCGGGGATTTTCCATGGGGGCGGAGGCTCCTGAAAGGCGCCTTGTCGGCGGGGCGGCGAGGCGCGGGGACCGCGGGCACGGCGAGGCCTGGGGGTGGGGGGACCCTGGCTGGTGCCCGCGGGCCGCACGGCCGCCCATTCTCCTGAAGCCCAGCGCGAGGCTGGAAGCGTGGAGGTGAGTGTGACCTGCAAGGGGGCTGGGAGCTCACGCCCAGCTCGCCGCAATAGTTGTGCTTCATTTTATGTATTTAATTTTCTTTTAGCCGCGCCCCAGACGTGCGGAAGTACCCGGGCCAGAGATCGAACCCGCGCCACAGCAGTGACAACACCCTATCCTGAATCCTAGGCCACCAGAGAACTTCAGTGCTTCATTTTAGAGACCAGGAGGGGCTTGGACCCGCCAGGTGTCCCTCCTCCCCATCTCCGGGCCTCACACCTTGCCTGGCACATTACAAACACCTTTTGCATGGGGAATGACAGGGCCTTCAGCGGGCCCTGTTAGGGAAGTCCCTGCCCCTGACTCCCGGCTGCACAGCTCTATGCTACCTCCAGGACCCAGCAGCATTCCAGTGCCATCAGCATCCCACGGGATGGGCTTGGTCATTTTGCTTCTCTCAGCAGGCATCCTGCTCCTCCCTGCCCCCACCCACCCCAGGGCTGCCCTGAGGACAAGTCTGACCAACACACAGTAGGTGTCTTTCACCAAAATTTACTGTGGCTGGGCAGAGAAAGAAGACATTTGATTAGATTTAGTGAAAATCTAATTATGTTGTAGCTATTCTGTTGTCTTTACCAAGAGTGGAACTTAGAAATGTAGCCTGAGGAGTTCCCATTGTGGCACAGTGGTTAATGAATCCGACTAGGAACCGTGACGTTGCGGGTTCGATCCCTGGCCTTGCTCAGTGGGTTAAGGATCTAACATTGCCCTGAGTTGTGGTGTAGGTCACAGACGTGGCTCAGATCCCACACTGCTGTGACTCTGGCATAGGCCGGGGCCTACAGCTCCGATTAGACCCCTAGCCTGGGAACCTCCATATGCCTCAGGAAGCAACCCTAGGAAAGGAAAAAAAAAAAAAAGAAAGGTAGCCTGAGCTCTGAGCCTGGTAGCAGGAGGGCTGAGGTGTGACAAAACATGTAGCTTTAAAGAAAAGGAAACTAGAGCATAAAGTTTAAGGGTTGAGTCAAGGGGCCAAGAAGCCTCTCCTGTTTCCTTGCCCTGGGCTGTTTGCCAAGAGAAAGGAAAATGCTTCAGAAAGCCCAAGTCGGTGTTTAGTGGGTCCAAGGGGAAGATTTTCTACCTGAAACTAAAGCAAGAAGTAAGTAGGCTGCAAACCAAAATCTTCTAACTTCTTCTGTGACCAAAGAATTGCAAGAGAGAAGTAGGGGTGGGGGTGGGGGGGAATGGAAAGAACAACAGATGCAGCATCAAGGCCTGGGTTTAAGCCATGGTCTCAGTCGCTTAGATTAGCCGCTTGGCCTTGGGAAAGTTCCTTGACTTCTCTTAACCTCAGTTTCTTCATCTCTAGCCTAATAGTAATAATAATACTCCATTTCATTCATATGACAATCCACTAATGGATGGTTGAGTACCTATCTCAATTCCCTATATACAGCAGGTCCTCAGCTAAAGGCAGTGGGTCAAGAAGATATCTGCATGGCCAAGTTCATTGCAGAATTATTCATATCAGCCTAAGGTGGAAACAACCCAAATGTCCATCAGTAGAGGAATAGATAAACAAAATGTGATGTATCCGTACAATGGAATGTTATTCAGCCACGAAAAGGAGTGAAGTTCTGATCTGTGTTACAACACAGAGGAACCTTGAAAACATTATGCACAAATAGAAAGGAACCAGGCACCAAAGGACAAATATTGTATAATTCCACTTATATGAGGTACTTAGACTAGGCAAATTCCTAGAGAAAGAGTAGAAAAGAAGTTACCAGGGGCTGAGGAGAGGGGAATTGGGGAGTTATTGCTTAATGGGTACAGATTTTATGTTTGGGATGATGAAAACATTTTGGAAATAGTGGTGATGGTTGCACAATAGTGTGACAGTAATTAATGCCAGTGAATTACGCACTTAAAAATAGTTAAAATGGGAGTTCCTGTCTTGGCACAGCAGAAACGAATCCGACTAGGAACCATGAGGTTGCCGGTTTGATCCCTCGCCTCACTCAGTGGGTTAAGGATCCAGCATTGCTGTGAACTGTGGTGTAGGTTGCAAATGAGGCTCGGATCTGGTGTTGCTGTGGTTCTGGCATAGGCTGGCAGCAACAGCTCCTATTAGACCCCTAACGTGGGAACCTCCATATGCCACGGGTGCGGTCCTAAAAGATAAAAGACAAAAAAAAAAAAAGAAAGTTAAAATGGCAAATGTCATATATATTTTACCATGACAGTCTATTTTTAAAAAGGGGGTGGGGGAGTTCCCTTCATGGCTCAGTGGTTAACAAACCTGACTAGGATCCATGAGGAGGTGGGTTCGATTCCTGGCCTTGCCCAGTGGGTTAAGGATCTGGCGTTGCCATGAGTGTGATGTAGGTTGCAGAAGCAGCTCTGATCCCGTGTTGCTGTGGCTGTGGCCAGCACCTGTAGCTCCGATTCGACCCCTAGCCTGAGAACTTCCATATGCCAAGGGTATGGCTCTAAAAAGCAAAAAAAAAAAAAAAAAAGGGGGGGGTGGTGGGATGGGGTGGGGGGGGGGAGGAAACCTGATTGTGAAAAGCACTTTTGTGATAGCTGCCAGCTGGACACAGCCCGAATGCCCATCTACAGTAAAATGGGTAAAGTGTTGTCTGTTCAAGTAGCGGAATGCTTGGCAGTTTTGAGAATAAGCAGCCGATATAGGTGGATCTGGCAGACGTGATGTTGAGTGACAGAAGCCACACCCCAAAGAGAAGGTCCTGTGTGATTCCATTTATGCAAAGTTCAAGAACAGGCAAAATCAATCTAGGAGTCTAGAGGTCAGGTTAGGGTACCCTTGGGGAGTAAGTGTTGGAAGGGAACACGAGGGGGCTTCTGGGAGCGGGCAGTGTTCTTGTTAACTGATCTAGGCTCTGTCACTTGGATGTGCTTCCTTCAGAAAAATTCTCCAAGCTGTTTTACACTTATCATGTATGTCCTTTTCTGTATATATGTTTACTTCAACAAGGCATTAAAAGTTCTTATTTGTGTCTTGAATGGGAACGGCGAACTAGAAAGTCGAGCTACAGAAGCCTGATTTATATACTTAATCTGTGCCAAGACAGACTACAAAATCAATTTATAATTCTCTATGCTGCCTGCAATTTGTCCTGCTCCCACCACCCCCACCCCCAGACTGCCATGAGCTGTAACTAATTAGTTTTGAAATCTAAATAGCCAACTTCCCATGGTTCACACTGCCAGGACCCTGGAGGGGAATGGAATACACCCCAGCACTAAAAGAGGCCCTGATCCCCAAGCTCACAGCCTCTGGAGCAGAATCCACCATCACCTTGGGCTCACAGGAGGATAGTAGGCATTCATAAAATGCTTGTGGATGAACGGTGTCCTAAAAATTCTGCAAGCGTGTCCCTGAGATCCCACTGCCCCCAACATCAGAGAAGGGCTGTCTGTAGCCCCTTGGGGAGCTGCCTGCAAGGACTGAGGGCCTGGGGGTCTAGAGAAGAGGTTTCCTCTTCCTCCGACATCAGGAGTCCTCCTCCCTGCCTCCCTACTGGACGCAGTAGGGAGAACTGATGCAAAATGCTTGACTTGGCCTTGGCCGACCCCAGGTGACTCCTGACACCAAGCAGCCTGGCAATGGGGGCCTGGGGGAGGGGATAATTTATATTTTTGCTTGGTGACAAATGGCTAAATAATAGATCTGGCTGGGGTTTCGGTTTCTCCCCCAGCAGCTTGACCGATGTGTTGGCCTGTTGACTCAATCGGCGTTATTTTGGCCCTGTGGGGACCCAGAACTCGGTTTGTGCTCGGGGAGGCCTTCCCCTCTCTCTTGGGTGTTTGGGCTTCCCCCAGTGTCGTGTTTGTTTGCCTTCCTGTCTGGGGCCCTGAGGGTTGAAGAAGGCGGAGGCGTGGGCCTTTGCCAGACTCCAAGTTTTTACGTGGCCTGTGGCACAGACTCTTGCTTGCATGGCTGGTGAAGCAGCAGCATCTCCGTCCTCTTTGGCCCGGCAAATGTGGTCCTCCCTCTCCCTCCAGCCCTATCTGCCTTTCTCCCCGCAGCCACTCTTAGTATTAATGACAGTGGTAGAGCAACGTAATTCCTTACGTGCAAATAGTGCTTTATGGTTTGTGAAGCCCTTTCAGGGCATCATGTCATTTGACCCTCCCACAGCCCTCTGTTTGGGGCTGAGGCTCAGGGAGGTTTGGGGACTTACCCAAGGTCATGGACTCATGAAAGTCAGAGCAGGTCTTTGGATTTTTGGTCCTGTCTTCTGTCCTCTGACCCAAGATGCCCTCTTGCCTTTGGAGACTGGGGAAGAGGCTGCCACCCTAAATCTATTCCCCTTTCTTCCTTAGCAATAGAACCTCAGTTTTATTCAAGGTAGCATTGTTCCCAGGCAAAAGAAAGATTCCTAGCCTCACTTGCAGCTGTGGTTTGTAACCAGGCGCTTCAGGAAAACTTAAAGAGGGGGCATGGACCCTTTTTACCTTATCTCACTATCTGGAATTCAGAGATAATGGCTGGAACTCAGCAGCCATTCTGGACAATGAGGTAACCTTGAGGATAAAAGCCATGTACTAAGATAGTAAGTCAGAAATACAGAAAGGTCCTGAGTCTCAGATGACCAGAGAACTACTATGCCAGCCAAGACTTCCTAAACCAAGACCTCTTTTACACGAAAGAGAAATAAACTTCTATTTTGTTTAAGCCATTGCTATATGGTTCTCTGTTTGCAGCCAAGTTGAATTGCTCCTGATTCAGGAGCTCATTTCCAGTAAGACACCACCTCTCCTGCACCCCTTCCTGCTGATTGAGCATGTGGAAGGCTCTCTTCTAGTGGTTCTCAGCTCTCCTTGTTGTATATTCTGGACCTGGGTCATGAGAACTAGCCCCTGTACATTTCTGGGTCCCCTGAACCTGAGGAGAGTTCTAGAGAATGACTACATATATTTCCTTCTGTTAGTTCTCATAGCCCAGTGACACTACTGATGGGGGGAGAACACATGAAAACTCCAAGCCCTCAGCCATTTGCATAGACTGGATTCTTCTGAGGGTTAGTTTACAAACACTTCCAACTACTCTTCATCCTCCGTATTGCAGAGGGTGGGCCAGAGGGTTTATCATTTGGGCCCTGCTCCTCATCTGCCCCACCCCCAAAGCAGAGAAAGTAGAGTCCTGGTGTTCATGATCCCTGCCTCCTGAATCCCTACCAGTAAAACGTTTGGAGCACATGCACCCCTGACAGCTGCATGTCTTTTGGCTAAAGAATTACAGACCTCCTCCTGTTGGTCTGGCCATGTGGAACTGTGAGGAACTGATGTACCTTGACTGATGGGGGGCTGGGCTCAGCCTTGTGCATCAGGTCACAGATGTCTTTAAGGGCTGGGCTCTCTCTAGCTTTCAGAAGTGCCTCTATCGTTATTGTGTTGGCTTCTGTTCTCAAGTCCGTCCCTTCAAGGGTATGTGTTAAAATCGTATCTGCCTTCTCAGCAAGAAAATGGGCAGGGGCAGTGCCAGCCTGCCATGCTCTGGCACTGTCGCTTTCTGAGAAGCAAAATGTCTTTTCCAGAACCCTTTGGTGAACGTGTCTTTCTGCCTTATTAGCCAGCCCTGGGTCACATGGCTTCACTGGTCACAGGAGTCTGGGAAGTTATCAGGTAACAAGGGGAAACGGAGGTGAGAATGGAATGGCTGTTGGGTGGCACCTCATAGGGTCTGCAATGCACGTTTACCACTGGCCAGTGTGTTGGTTACATGATAAAAGCTGCATTAAAAATAGGATTTTTTTTTTTTTTTTTTTTGTGCACCCGCACATGGAAGTTCCCAGGCTAGGGATTGAATCCGAGCCACAGCTGCAACCTGTGCCATAGCTGTGACAACACTGGATCCTTTAACCCACTGTGCTGGGCCGGGGACCAAACCCTTGGCTCCACAGTGACCTGAGCTGCTACAGTCAGGTTCTTAACCCACTGTAGGAACTCCCTCAGTACCTTTTAAGAAACAGTAAATATTGGAGTTCCCATCATGGCGCAGTGGTTAACGAATCCGACTAGGAACCATGAGGTTGCGGGTTCAGTCCCTGCCCTTACTCAGTGGGTTGGGGATCCGGCGTTGCCGTGACTGTGGTGTAGGTTGCAGACGCGGCTCGGATCCTGCGTTGCTGTGGCTCTGGCGTAGGCCGGTCGCTACAGCTCCCATTCGACCCCTAGCCTGGGAACCTCCATATGCCGCGGGAGCAGCCCAAAGAAATAGCAAAAAGACAAAAAAAAAAAGAAAAAAAAAAGAAACAGTAAATATTAGATAAGACATTGCCCTTCAATAACAGCTCCCCACGTCTGAGCAAGAGATGGGGTGGGGAGAGTTAAAGTATTGAAAGTGTGGAAAGCAATGGCAGTTCCCCAAAGAACATTTTAATAATGCCCATTATTCAAGTGTCCAGGTGTTTTTCATTTCTGTAGCAACCAAAGCCACATGCTGAGGATTCCTGCTGGGGCTAGAGCACAGGACCGGAGGCCGACCAACATTTGCCTGCTGTGGTCTCCGCCTACCGTAAGCCCCTGATCCTGCGATTCTGCTCTCTTGGCCTTAGTTTCCTCAGCTGGAACCTGGAAGGTTGGGCTAGAAGGTGTTAAGCCTGTCCCTTCCTCTTCTGTTTAGGGCATCCCTGTTGTCAGAGTCACGTGACGCCTCTCTGCCTGGTCTCACCGGCCCGCTCCCCTCCCCAAGCCCCTTGGACTATGGCCCGCCTTCCCTTTCTCCGACCTGCTTACTCACCGGTTCCCCTGCCCTCTGGTAACTCTGCCCTTTGGAAAGTGCTCCCATCCCAGCATCCTATGGGAGGCAGCATGGAGGTCTGGTCTCTGCTGGAGATTCGGCCGGCCTGGGATTTCAGATGCTCCCCCACTCCCCAGACAGATTCAGAGCCCTTTCAGTATGCAAGGACATGTCCTAGGGCTTCATGTTTTATCGCACATAACACTAGGAGCTTGCTACTCTTATTATCATCATTACCATCACCATTACCACTTTTAAAATGAAGAGAATGGGGCACAGAGAGGTTAAGTACCTTGCCCAAGGTCACACAGTTGGTAGGGGGCACAGCTGCATGTTTGCCCAGGTATTCTGGCTCTAGGGCCTTGCTCTTAACCATTATGGTAGACGGTATTAATTTCTCTGTCTCTGTGACTTTGGGTGCGTTTTTTAATCTTGTCATTTCTGTAAATGCAGAACCATTGGAGAGCACATTGCAGACATCACGCCACTTCACCTTAAATACTTCAGCATCTCTACCAGGTGTTTCTCTATAACCTCAGCACCTCATTGACCCAGGATATTTGACACTGACACAAACTATCATCTAATACCTTGTTTATTTTCAAATATCCCTCTCTCAAAAATATCCTTCATAGCTTTTTTTTCAATATAGAGTCCAATCAATGACCACACATTTAGCTATAATCTTTTAAAAACTTTTGGGAGTTCCTGCCGTGGCTCAGTGGAAACAAATCTGACTAGGATCCAAAGAGGATGCATGTTCGATCCCTGGCCTCACTCAGTGGGTTAAAGATCCGGCATTGCCATGAGCTGTGGTGTAGGCTGGTGACTACAGCTCCAATTTGACCCCTAGCCTGGGAACTTCCATATGCCTTGGGTGCGGCCCTAAAAAGTAAAAAAAAAAAAAAAAAAAAGGAGGGTTTTTAGTACATTCATAAAGTTGTGCAACTATTACTACTTTCTAATTCTAGAAAATTTTCATCATCCCCAAAGAGACCCTGTACCCATTAGCAGTCACTCCCCACTCGTCTATAGCAACCACTAATCTGTTTTCCATTGCTGTGGGTTTATATATTCTAGATGTTTCATATAAATGGAATCATACAGTCTGTGGCCTTTTGTGTCTTGCTTCTTTCACTTAGCATCAAAGTTTCAAGATTCACCCATGTCAAAGTATGGATTCATTCATTTTTAAAGGCTGAATAATATTCCATTGCACAGATATACCACATTTTGTTTATCCATTCATCTGTTGATGGATCCTTGGGTTGCTTCCACTTGTTGTCTATTATGAACAGTGTTGGGGTCCAGGCTGCTATTTTGCAGAATGTCCCTCCGTTCAGATTGTCTGATCGTTTTCCTCGTAGTTTCAGGTTCACTGCATCTATTTTCATAGCCTAAGAAATGGCTTTCTCTTTCTGCTGAGCCCAGCGATGGCCAGCGTCTCTGCCCAGCTACGTCGCTGGCAGGTGGAACAGCCTATTGGAGGCAGAGCTCCCTGCCTCCCCAACAAAGCAGTGCTGTGCTTATTGCCACTGCCCACAGTCCCTGCTGCTGCCTTCCCTGCCCTGTGGGCACAGAACCTCAGAGCTATTTCAAGCCCTTTCGTGGTAGACCTGGCCTGGGAAAGTCTGAGGTCCTGGCTGCTGGACACAAGTGCCTTCCTTAGAGGCATGAAGGTCATTCCCTGGGCTTGGCTTCTTTGGTCTGGTGGCCCAGCCCCTTGCTTCTGGTTCCCACCGACCCCCAGCAGTCACCCCCCGGCAACTGGCATGAGGGAACAGAATACACCTCACTGGGATGGGCTTCCTGTTGACAAATGCCAGCTTGTGGCATCGGGTGTGGTTAAGGCTCAAAAGAGCATCTCTCTAAAAATGGGCCCTTTCTGCTCAATGGATTTGGAGCACGTGTGTCTTTGAGTCATTGCTGTTTCCTTCATCCTGGCAAAAATGACCTTTCTTTCCCTGCTGGTTTCCTCTGTGCAGCCCCCGGAGTCCCACAGCTATGAGAACCTGGCGTTCTTCCTTCCTGGACCTCTTCCCCCCATAACAGCTCAACCTCCCCGGCAAAATCCACAGAGATGCTGGGGCCGCTGCTCCATAGCTGTTTGTTTTCTTGTTTAGAGCAGAATGAGGCAGGGCTTTTGAGTCACTTTCTGACTCGCTGTGTGGCTTTGAACAAGCCACTGGACCACTCTGTGCTCCTGTTTTCCCAGTGGGAAATGAGAGAATGGATGATGTCATTCTTTGCAGCATTTCTCCACAGACTGGGGTTTGTTTAGGGGTGAGACAATGGAGCAAGTGACAGAGATGGGGTGAACCTCCTTCCTTGGAGGTGCAGACATTGAACAATAGGTCAGATCCCCATTTGGCCATCCTGGAAGATAAAGAGGTGGCTGTGGAAAGAGCATGAGCTTGAGGACCAGACCCTCCCACGGCCAAGATGTATCTCTCTGTCTTTTACTAGCTGTGTGGCCTCAGGCAAGTTAATCTCTCAGACCCTCCCTATAATATAGCTCCTCCCTATAATATAAAGGTAGCTTTTCCAGGGGTTGATGAAGAGATTAAAGGGGGGTGATTCTGTAAAGTGCTAAGGACAGTTTCTAGAAGGTTGTAGAAGTCCATTAAACCATTGATTTTGAGAAAGTACAGTCACCTAAGATAGCAGTGGGCTAGTTTCTTGGGCTCTATCCAAATCCTTTCGCCTCTCTTTTGGCCAGTTTCTCATGCTGAGGTTTAAGCCAGATAATTTAGTGTCTTTGGATGGATGCTATACTGTGGGGTCGGCCCTGGAGATGAAGGTCCCTTATCTCTCACCCTCCTTTTTGCTCAGCCCAGTTTTCACCTCCTTGGAAAACAACCCATCAGAAACGGGTTGCAAAAGGTCCCAAGTTATCTCAAGGAACACCTTCTGGAGGGGGAATTGCTGCAGGGCGGGCTGTGAACCCCACCTGTGGGGCCGAGACTCCCTGGGAGGTTTGTGGGTTCCAGCCTCCCTGGTGGCCTGGCTCGGGTGGGCCACCCAGGGGGTGAGATTTCAGGACTGCCCAGCCACAGCTCCTCCCCATCTTGCGGGCTAATTCTTGATAGTCCTCGAAGCCCATTGATTTAAAGCTTTGATCCCTGCTGGAGAGAGATCCACCTGGGACAAGATAGCACTTAATCCTTCTCAATCATGTAGCCCTCAGTGTGTATGACTAGAGCAGAAATTGCTGGTTGTCTGCCTGTATCTCGTTGCTCAGTCAGAGCAGTTTCTCAGCCTCTATTAAACTCTTGGGGCTGGAGTTCCCACTGTGGCACAATGGGATCCGTGGTGTTTTGGGAGCGCTGGAATGCAGGTTCAATCCCTGGCCTGGCACAGTGGGTTAAGGATCTGGCATTGCCGCAACTGTGGCTCTGGTTGCAAGTGTGGCTTGGATCTGACACCTGGCCCAGAAACTCCATATGCCGTGGGGTGGCCAAAAAAAAAAAAAAAAAACAACCCCAAAAAACAAGCAACACTTGGGGCTGGATGATTCTTTCTTGCGGGGGGCTGTTCTGTTCCTTGTAAGATGTTTAGCAGCATCCCTGGCCTCCAGACCAGGGATGTCAAGTGTTGCCAAGTGTTCCTGGGGGTGGGGGCAAAATTTCCCCCATTGAGAGCTCCTGAGTTAGAGACTACATTTCCCAGCCTCCCTTGCAGCTAGGTGTGGCCACGTAATGAACTGCTAGCCAATGGCACGTGACTTAGACAGCAGAAGTGTTCCATGACAGCTGCCAGTTTTCCTTGAGGGAGACAGTGGGCCCTCTGCGTTCTTTCTCCCCTTCCTGCTGGCTGGAATGGGAACATAGCATCCGGAGCTGTGAGATGGAAGCTGTTGGTCCAGGTGGCAGAGCAGCTACACAGAGGGAGCCTGGGTGTCCAGCCTGAGAGCTGCCATGTCCACCCTGCAGCTTATGCTTAAGCTACTGTGTGAGAGAAAAGCTACCTTCTGTCTCGTCAGAGCTGCTGTCATTTTGGCCTTTGTCACGGCAGCCGAACTGTATCCTAATGAATATAATGCAACAAACCATCACCTCCTTTCCTGACTGCAGGGTGTGCAGGGGAAGTGAGGAGAACGTGAGGGCGTGAATAAGGAATGGATGACTAAACTGCCTCTGTGGAACCCCTTCCAAGTTCTAGGCACTGTGCCAGGGGTTTTCATGAACACTGCTTTATACTTAGGTAGTTCTCTGGCTAACTCTGCAGGAAAGGCACTATTATCCCTGTGTTTCTAGAAGAGGATGCCGAGGCTCAGAGAAGTTGAGTGACTTGTCCAGATCACACAGTCAGCCTGGTGTCCAGGATTCAGCTCTGGGCATGAACTACTGCCCCTGCACCCACATCATGCTGCTCCTTTGATTGAGAAACTGTGCAAATTCGAGGCTCCGGTAAGGATACCACTGTCTTCAGGTTAACCTGTCACACAAAACCCTGCTCCTGTCTCCACCCCAACCCTGTATCTACTCCACACACACTCCATGTTCGGCTTTGCTCGTCTCCAAGTGATCTCCAGACTTGCCTGCTCTTTCCTGCCTCTGTACCTTTGCTCAGGCAGCCCCTGTGGGCTGAGATGCCTTTAAAATCCTTCCAAATCCCCACCTCCTAAGTCTGCTGGCTCAGAGCCCTTCAGTAGGACTCCACTCAGACATTGCCTCCTCCAGGAAGCCTTCCCTGGCTATACCCTTCTTAGTCAGATGGGTCCCTCTCCTGTGTGCTCCCCCTAACCTGTTCCACCTCTGTTGGCACTTCCTGGTTGTTCAAGATGTAGTGTCTACGCAAAGGGCTCCTCGGGGCAGGACTCCCCTTTGTCTCTGCACAGAGCAGATGCTGAAACGTGGTGCTTATTCAGGGACGGGGGCACGAGAGAGGAAGCTGCAGCAGGAGAGACACCATCCCTTTGTGTGTCCACAGTGGAAATTAGTTGCCAGTTACTGTGAGGAGTCTCACAGGGGAAATGAACTGGATTTGCTCCTCAAACAGCTGAGACCCTGAGGGGAAGCTGAGAAGTTAAATAGGAAAACTACAAAACGACAAACCCGGGACACTGCGATTGTGGGTTGTCTACGGGGGGTTCCGCCAAGGCCCCCGGCAGACTCTGAGCTCTCTCTACCCCCTTGGCTCATAGAAACACCAGCTCATTCTAACAGGATCTGAGCTGGACATGAGGAGGAAAGACTGGCTTCCTGAGAGCTGTGCTGAGATTCCAAGGCTACAAAGATACTGGATCTCCCTGCCTCCCTGCCCTCCTTACCCAGGTGGCAGGACCCTTATGTTCTGTTCTGGGGGACCAGTGGCATTTGGGGCTGGGGGAGCCCTTTTCCAGGCTTTGGCTCCTGAGAACCTCCCCAGAGACCAGAGCGGGGTGGGGGTGGGGGGCATGTAGGGTAGGATCCCCTCCTCAGATGCTGTGAGAGCTCGGGGACACCCAGACCCCTCAGAACATGTAGTCAGGACCCCCCTTGTGGGGGCCACTCATCAGCCCAGAGTTCCCACGGGGTGCCCCACAGCCTCCAGTCAATGTGTTTGGAAGTCTGGGCAAGAAACCCAGCTGCAAGTCCACCTTTTGCCAGAATAGCCCTCCCCTACCCCCAACCTCCCTGGTGAGGGAAGAGGGGGGAGCTGGCCTCATAGGCTGAATCACCCCTGAGGGTGGGTGGGAATGACAGGTGTCCTGGTGATGGTGGGGGTGATGGCGCTGATGACAACCGCCAGCTCTACTGAGTACCTGCACGCGCTGTTTTAATCACTTGTCTGATCTTCACAACCACCTCATGAGATCGGGGGTCTCGGGGTGTTGTCCTATTCATTATCCAAGTGATCTGCAAGCCATTTCCCAGGGCAGTTTGCTCCTGGGGGACACCCGCCCTGTGTGGCCTCAGGCGGGTCACTTCACCCGTTAGCAAGACACCAGCCCCAACAAGACCAGCGCTGTGAGACCGACAGTGGGATGTGCTTTGAAGAGGTTGCGGGTGTTAACCAGGCTTAGCTGTTTCTCCTCTTATCCTCAGCCGGCTGCCTGCGTGCCCCAGACACGGGGCCTGGCTCCTGCATGTCTCTCTAGTCCTCTCGGCTTATCTTTTTCCTCACTGACCACCCACTGTTTTGCACGGCCTGGCCAGTGTGGATAAGGGTCCCAGTGCTAGTTCTGCCCTCCTCAGCTGTGTGACCTCAGGCAAGTCCCTTCTCCTCGCTGAGCCTCAGTTTCTTCATCTGTCCAACAAGGAAGGCAGACTGAATTACTCGCTGACCTCCTCACATCCTGTGATCAAAGGCCAGTGGGAGGGCGGGAGGCCCCAGGCAGGGAAGCTCAGGCCCAGCTCAGCTTCACAATTTAATGGCTTTGCCTAAAGGAGGCCCCGGTTGTGGAGGCTGCTTTATCAAAATGTGTTCCAGCTCACTTCGATTACACTTCACTCCACTGAACTTCAAAAGGGGCATAAGGGCACCTCTGCAGACAAAGCCGGTGGAACGTCAACAGGGCCAGTCAGGCTGGAAGAGGTCACGTCATTGGGCAGTGGGGCAGGATTTTATGGACCCTTGATGGCAGAAAGAAAAAGGAGGCAGGCTGGGGGCTCACGTGGTTGTGCCTTCGTGGTTTTCACATGGTTCTCGTCTTCCTCTGGTCTCTAAATGTCAGGTCCCAAAAGAGAGGCCTGAGGGGCCAGAAGGACAGGCAGCCTCTAATAGAATGAAATGTAATCTGAGAAGGTGCAAGCCCCAGGCTTGGAGGGAGGAAACAAAGCACATTTGTGAGAGTGACAGCTTCTGGGTGGAACGTGTTAGCAGCTTTGAGTGTGAAAAAGAGACCTGGGTATTAGTCATGATAAAAGTTAGGCGTGTGATGTGACTTCCAGGGAAACTAAAGCCTTGGTGCTGCATTTGGAGAAGTACAGTGTGAGGTCAAAGAAAAGCAAGAATGTTGTTACCATTTCTAAGTGCTTCCCGCGCTAGGAAGCTGTATGGATTATCTATATGGATTATCTCATTCGATCCTCACAATACCATCATGTGCTCCCTATATTTCCAGTGAGCAAACTGAAGTTCAGAGAGGTTAAGTGATTTGCCCAAGGTCACACAGCAGATAAAAGGCAGATGTGACCTTCAGCCTTGGGTCTCTGCACCTACTTTGCTACCAAAACAACATCATATGAGGAACAATCCAAATAGCAGTGGTTGTTGAGTCTTCAATTAGTTTAAGGATGTGTGGGAGGAGGGTTGAGACTTGCCCTGCATTGGGTCCTTGGGAGGAACTAAGACTGAAGTTCACCGTGAAGTGTGAGCAGAGACCATGGGCCACTCAGTGCAAGGAAGACATTTCCAGAAGCCAGCTCTCTGAAGACAGCAGGCAACCCCAGGGGTAGTCATGTCTTTGACATTGTGGGTATTTATGCACAGGGCAGGCAGCAAGCAAGGGGATTCAGCAGGCCATTGAGTGGCAGTCCCTACTCCTAACCCTGAGATTTGGGCAGAGTTGAGGGCTGAGGGACTGGGTCAAGCAGGCACATTTTTTTTTTTTTTTCTTTTTAAGGTTGAACCTTTGGTGTATGGAAGTTCCCAGGCTAGGGGTCAAATCGGAGCTGCAGCTGCCGGCCTACACCACGGACACAGCAACGTGGGATCTGAGCTGTGTCTGCAGCCTATGCCACAGCTTGCAGCAACACCAGATCCTTAACCCACTGAGTGAGGCCAGGGATTGAACCCACATCCTCATGGGTCCTAGTTGGGTTCTTAACATGCTGAGCCACAATAGGAACTCCATACAGCCCATATCCTGGGCTCTCGTGTCACCCTTACTGGAGGTACCTGGAGGCCCTTGGCTGAGAATGAACCTGAGTTGGAAGAACACTGGTCCTTTGACCTCACCTTTTGGCTCTGTGCCCTTGGGCAAGTCACTTGACGTCTTTGGACCTTGATTTCTTCCCTAGGAAAAACAAGCTTGGTTTGGATCGGCTCTGTGGTCCCAATCAGGTGTTACAGTGGACTCAGTAGGACACACCCTGCCTGTGTCTCCAACGTCAGGGTGGGAGGGCAGCAGGCTGTGGTGGCCCCAGGGCAGCCTTCTGAGGAGGGGGTCCTCTCTGGGGGGTGGGCTGAAGTGGTCCTGGCTTGAGGGTCAGGACTTGGGAGTGGGGCTGGAGGCCCCAACCTAAAGCTGGGTCCTGCGTTTTTATTGCGGAGGAGGCAGGAGAAACGCACTTGGCAGACAAAACAAACACACCAAGGTGGGTTGTGGGTGAAGATGTGTTTTGTCTGCTGAGCTCGTCCCATCATCAGACAGGCTCGGGGAGGCCCCTGGGTGAGAGAGAGGAGGGGCGCCCTTTGAGGAGCTGTCTGTGCTTTGCAGGGAATGCCCCGTCGGCCTTTGTTATTGTGGATGGGGTGGAACTCCCCCAGGGTCTGCTTTTCAAACGGAGAAAAATCTGGGTTCAAATCCCAGTGCTGCCGCTCGCTAGCCAGATGATTTGGGGGCAGTTCACTTAACCCAGGATGTCTGCATAGGATTTATTATTCAAACGGGGGCAATTCTGAGAATGGAGGGGAAAGCTAGGATTAATTATGCTGGTTCAACAGCGTAAACCAAGACAATCCGGAGAAAAAATGGGACAGAGGTCACCCTGCCTATCTTCCCCAAGCCCGTTTCCACACAGAGAGAAAGGACGCTGTGATAGAACGTGGCGTGGCCGTGCCGAAGCTGCAGTGAATGGACACAGCATTGAGGGCAGGCTCAGGAAGAGAAGGCGCCACTCTGCCCTTTCCTTCCCACCTTCCCCATGTCCAAAAAGGGCTCTGAAACGGGGCTAACTGGGGTCCCAGAGAAGCCATGCCAGGGCCTCCTTCGAATCTGTGTGTACTTTCCTGGAGGGCCTGTGCCCAAAGCCAGCTAGGACTTGGGCCTCCCTTTGGGATCTGTTTGCCGTTTCATAAACACAGACACAGGGTTTTTCTTGGCTAGGCCCCTCTGCTCACAGCTCAGGGATTGTACCTTGAAGCATTCGCTCCCAAGTGACTCGAATCAGGGTCTACCAGGAAGTTTGTTTTCCAAGGCTTTAGTCAACATGTGGGTGTGGAAACAGCAACCAACTTCACTGTAGAGTCAACTCCTTTTTAAATAGGGACTTTCACATTAGTCAGACTTTTCAAAACAACATAATGTTTAAACAAAATTCCATTTCCACCTTTCCATCACCAGGAGCAGTTGCTGAAGCTATTTCTGTTCCAACCAGAGGCTTCCCCAACCCACGTCTTAGCTGGTTCCCTTACGATGTCAGAGCCTGGGCTATGATGTCACATGCAGGGGCATGGGTCATTCTCTTTTCTTTTTTTAAAATTTTATTATTATCTTTTAATAGTTATTTCCCCAATACATTTTTTTTTCTACTGTATAGCATGGTGACCCAGTTACACATACGTGTACACATTCTATTTTCGCACATTATCATACTCCATCATAAGTGACTAGACATAGTTCCCAGTGCTACACAGCAGGATCTCATTGCTAATCCATTCTAAAGGCAATAGTTTGTGTCTATTAACCCCAAGCTCCCCAGCCACCGCACTCCCTCCCCATCCCCTTGGCAACCACAAGTCTATTCTGCCAGTCCATGAGTTTCTTGTCTGTGGAAAGGTTCATTTGTGCCTTATATTAGATTCCAGATATAAGTGATATCATATGTTATTTGTCTTTCTCTTTCTGACTTACTTCACTCAGTACGAGAGTCTCTAGTTCCATCCATGTTGCTGCAAATGGCATTATTTCATTCTTTTTTATGGCTGAGTAGTATTCCATTGTATATATGTACACAACATCTTCCTAATCCAATCATCTGTTGATGGACACTTGGGTTGTTTCAATGTCTTGGCTATTGTGAATAGAGCTGCAATGAACATGCGGGTGCATGTGTCTTTTTTAAGGAAAGTTTTGTCCGGATATATGCCCAAGAGTGGGATTACTGGGTCATATGGTAGTTCTATGTATAGATTTCTAAGGTACCTCCATACTGATCTCCATGGTGGTTGTACCAGCTTACATTCTCACCAGCAGTGCAGGAGGGTTCCCTTTTCTCCACACCCGCTCCAGCATTTGTTATTTGTGGACTTATTAATGATGGCCATTCTGACTGGTGTGAGGTGGTATCTTGTGGTAGTTTTGATTTGCATTTCTCTAATATTCAGTGATGTTGAGCATTTTTTCATGTGCTTGTTGGCCATATGTACATCTTCCTTGGAAAAATGTCTATTCAGGTCTTTTACCCATTTTTTAATTGGGTTATTGGCTTTTTTGCTGTTGAGTTGTATATAGTTACTTATATATTCTAGAGATTAAGCCCTTGTCCGTTGCATCATTTGAAACTATTTTCTCCCATTCTGTAAGTTGTCTTTTTGTTTTCTTTTTGGTTTCCTTTGCTGTGCAAATCTTGTCAGTTTGATTAGGTCCCATTGGTTTACTTTTGCTTTTATTTCTATTGCTTTGGGAGACTGACCTGCGAGCATATTTGCAAGGTTGATGTCAGAGGATGTTTTGCCTGTGTTCTCTTCCAGGAGTTAGATGGTATCTGGTCTTATATTTAAGTCTTTAAGCCATTTTGAGTTTATTTTTGTGCATGGTGTGAGGGTGTGTTCTAGTTTCACTGATTTGCATGCAGCTGTCCAGGTTTCCCAGCAATGCTTGCTGAAAAGACTTTTTTTCGGCACAGGTCATTCTCACATGGCCCTCGCTGTCCCCTTCTGGCCCCTCACATACATTCAAAGGACTGCTTGGGCCCAAGTCTTATTTTGCTTCTTCTTCTTCTTCTTCTTTTTTTTTTTTTTTTTAGGGCCGAACTTGCGGCATATGGAAGCTCCCAAGCTAGGGGTCAGATTAGAGCTACAGCCTCAGCAACACCAGATCTGAGCCACATCTGCAACCTACGCTACAGCTTGTGTCAATGCTGGATCCCTAACCCACTGAGCGAGGCCAGGGATTAAACCCACATCCTCATGGATACTGGTCCAGTTCTTAAGCTGCTGAGCCACAATAGGAACTCCCTTATTTTGCTTCATTCTGATTCTTTGGTTTGTTGATTGCCTGGAAAAGCAGCAATGCAACCTATACCTTCCAAGATACCCCTCCCCCTTTAAGCTTGGGTGCAATCCCAGGAGTTCCCATATTTCAGCATTCAAAGCTCAGAGCTCAGACTGCCTCTGAGGTCCCAGGATTTGGCATGAAATGCTTTTTGACAGAGTCTCATGGGCCCCACATGTGGTCACCCCGAGCAGGCTCAGCTTTACACCTTCCTGAAACCTGCGGGTTGGCTAGGTGCTCACACACCTGTCATCTTCCCCTGGCTCAGGGCCCCCATGGGTGTCTGCTCTGATTCCTTCCTTCCTGACTCCTACCTTCCCAGGGCCTGTCCTGTGTCACGTCTCCACGGCACTCTCTTCACTTGTTTGGCAAGTTAGACAAAGACAGAGAGCTCCTTGGCCTGCGTACTTCTGATGTGCTCAACTGCCTGACACTGCCCAGTGGGCAACACGGTATTTCACTTCCTGAGCAATGGCCGGTCCAGCTGGTGCCAGAACGTGGGCCTTGCGCTCTCTATCAAGTAACCCCCCTGTGCCTCCGTGTTGTCACTTGTAGAATGAGGATGACAGCAGTGGCTCCTCCCAGCTTTGACTGGTGTGAGCGTTCAGGGAGTTCATGAGAAGAAAGTGCCCAGAGCCCATCTGACATTTAACAAGTGCTTAGTTGCTGTTGGCCGTTTTTACCATAAATCCTCGCCACAACCCTGTGACATGGGGACTCTTGACTATGCCCAGTGGCAGACAAAGAACTGAGATTTGCAAAGATTAAGTAACTTGCCCAAGCCGGGTACTAGAATGACAGGCAGTAAGCATGCTTTGAGAAGGTGGAGGCCCTGCTCTCTGTGACATGAGAGTCTGGGTAAAATCCCAACTCAGTTGCTTTTGCATATATTTATAGACACCCCCTGCACCAGGCCCCGTGCCAGGAGCCAGGGGGCCAGCGGGGAGCTCCACCCAGTTTTCAGCCGGGCCCTGCAAGCCAGCTCTGGGCTAGGCACGGTTAATCTCCAGCCAGCCCCTCTGGCTTCACCTGGCTCGTTAAAACCAGACACGTTCCGCGTTCACTTAGCATCTGCAGACAGCGTCTTTCATCTTCAAAGGCTTCCCAAAGCACCAACCAATTAATCCTTACAACACCCTCATCTCGTCGACAAATATTTATCCTCACTTCATACCCAGGAAAACTAAGGCACAGAGAGGAGAACAGGCTGGGAGGGAGGAGGAAGAGCGAGTGGCTGAGCTCGGCAGAGAATTCCGAGCCCCAGACCCTGCTGGCGGCCCCGTCCGTCTGGAGGCTGCAGGAAAATTATTCCCGTAATACCTTTTTTTTTTTTTTTAATGGAAGCAAACCCTTTTGCAAGTTCAGAAGTAGATTTCTTTAATAGTAACCTGCAGGAAATACATTAAAAACACATTCTATCAGTTACAAATCTTAATGTCACCAGCCAAGGATGAGGGAATTAATGCCGGGCCCAAAAATACATATAGTCAGCAACGCCGGGGCAAGGGCCGAGACGATTTATAGAGTGCGAGGTCTGGACGTCTGGAGCAGGCCGGCTGAGCTCAGCGGTGAAATTGAAACAGGGCTGTTTTCAGATGGGGTGGAGTGGGGGGGGAGGCTGCCGAGGGCAGCTTTGATTCAATCACTGTTCCCCATTTCTTCTCAATGCAATGAAGAAAAAAAAGCTACTTTAAATGCTATAAAGGCCAGGTCCTGATCTGTCATGAGAAAACTGCTTTCATTAACATAAGCTCCTGTTAAGGGCACTTTAAAAGAATCAACACCCCCCTCCAGTAAGTACCCCCCCTCCCCAGAACAGTCCCTACTCTGATCATTTCTCTTGTCTACCTGGGTCAAACAAAGGGGAAATCCACGCAATGGTTCAGCTGGAGAATCTGTGTGACAAAGACAAAAATGTGTGTATAATTAATATGGTTTCCCTTCCATTAGCAGCAGATATATTTTTAAATCTTTATATTGTAAAATAAAATACAGTTATCGAAAACCACACCAAAGAAAGGTGTAGCTTAGTAAACTGCGGTAAGGGAAACAGTGCAGGTCTTTATTAAAATCGTTTTAATTTTTGGACTCAGAGCTCCATTTTGCCAAACTTGAACCTAACATAGTCTTGGAAAAGTTTTGAATCCCAGGGGTATAATGTGCTCATTTTAGCCTTTTTTTCTTTCTTTTTCGGCCTCCCTGAGGCATATGGAGTTCCCAGGCCAGGGATCAGATTGAGCTGCAGTTGCGACCTATACCACGATTGTGGCAACTCAGGATCCTTAATCCACGCAGGACTGGGATTCAAACCTGTGTTGCAGCACTGCGGAGACAACACAGATCCCATTGCAGCACAGCAGGAGCTCCAGATGCGCTAATTTTAGAAAGGAAAGTGACCTAAAGAACTAACTCAACTGTTAGTTGGGGGCTGCCAGGTCCACAGCCATGAGCTCACTGCTGAGAGAGAGAGGGTATTAAAATGGGTGCAGGGTAGGGGTGGGGGCTCCCTGAGGGTGGGGGGCTCCCCCACTGTGGGCGCAGCAGAATCGGCTGCTTCTCTGCAGCACCAGGAGGTATGTTCGATCCCTGGCTCTGCACAGTAGGTTAAATGATCTTGCGTTGCTGCAGCTGTCGCTCGGATCTGATCCCTGGCCGGGGAACTCCATATGCCTCAGGGTAGCCAAAAATGAAGAAAGAAATAAAGTAGGCATGAGGAGCAAAATCCACAGCAGAGATGGTTCCAGCGTATCCCCACCCCTCGTCTCTCTTGTTGGAAACCACATAGCATCCTCTGTGCAGCTGGGCTGGTGGCTGGGTGAGTCTCTGTGCCCTTGTCTCCTGGAGGAAAAGATGAGACGGCCTTGCATCTCACCTCCTCCCTTTGCAGGGGAGGAGACTGAGGCCCCGGGCCTGATCTGAGCAGAGCCAGGAACGAGAGCCAGTTGGTACGGCTCCCTGTCCAGTGCTCGTCTGCCACACTGCTGTGCCTCTCTTTCCATGACATGCCAGGTTGGCTCAACAGCTTCTCGTCAGGAGCTGGTAACCAGCACTCTCTAACCAGCCCAAGTACCCAGTAGGATGATTGACCATCCCAGTTTGCTGGAGGTTGGGGGTGTGGTTCCTGAGACACAAGGCTTTCAGTGCTAAACCTGGGACAGCCCCAAGCACAATGGGACGAGCTGGTCACCCATGGCCTGTGTCCATTGTAACTGACACCCAATCATCCTGATTGGTTAGTGGGCACTCAACATAGGGGTGCAGATGAAAGCTTAGCGAGGAAGGTGGGCTTTCTTATGCCAACTGAGTTGACTTGGAGCACAATTACCCAAATTATGAAGATTTTTTAACGTCACCAAAGGACATGTAGTGGTTTGTCCTAAATTGTAACAACTAACACTTTGAGCATGCTTTGTAACTTTAATGCACTGTCACATCCCACATCTTAATTATTTGGGCCCTTAAGGCAAGGGTGTCTGATGAAAATCATTTTTATGAAGTAGGGGACTGAGGCCCAAAGCTGGCCCAGTGACCCAGGCCTGTGCACCTTGCTGTGCACGGGGAGCTCCAGAAGGCCCCCCGTCCTTAACCCTTGGCTGGTGCTCTTCACTATTCCTTTCCGGTCAGGAACCCCGGCAGGAGGCAGATCTTGGGTTCTCTCTTAATCCCTGGGAAGCCTGAAGCCAAAAACTGGGGGTTTCTAAATTCAATTCCAAGGACCTTGGATTAACACCAAAATAATTCCCTTCCTGGAGGCTTGCTGTTAGAAAAGAAGCTTCAAGGGGCCAAAGAATGATCTTGGTTGGCTCCAGCAAGGCTATTTGTTTACCTTTTCTGTCCACAATCTAAAAGCCGAGTCCCTTCTGAGACAGCAGTAAGGCTCTCTGTCCTCTGATGCCACTCAGACAGCCCCCAGGCCCGGACCCTGCTTTCCACCTGCGCTGGGACTCTGCACTTCTGAAGCGAGAGTTGGAGGGGAAGCTCTTAGCTTAGCTGAGCCTTGCTTTCCAAGGCTTTCTTCTCTCTGGGGTTTTAACTGCTTTCTCTGGCCTCAGGGGCTCCCTTGGAAGTTAATAAAACTTAGGACATCAAAGGGCTCTTCAACAACGACCTTATTAAAACCCCCCACCACTTGGGCAACAGGTAAGCCCTATTAACCCCATTTTGCAGATGGGGAAACTGAGGTTTATGGGTTTGCCTCTGGCTACTTAGGAAATGAATGTCCCAGCTGGCGGTAGGACTGGGCTGTTTGTTCCAATCACCCAGGGGTGGTTGTTTCGGGGGAAATTCCGCTCTTCGAAGCACCTTGATTCTTAAAGAATTCTTTTTCCTTCCAGAAATGGATTCCTGGCTAGCTGCATAGAGGATGAGGAATTGCTGCAAAGCTGGCTTGTCAGAGAGCAGCGGCTCCTGCCTTCAGCCAGGAGGGAGCCATAAAAATAGATGAAAGCTAGGAGTTCAGTTCAGTCATTTAGGAGACAATTTGGGCCTTTCAGAAATTAATGTTATTTAAAGATGCAGATTCATCCACCCCAGGGGCCTCCAGGGAGTGCTTCCCGAACCTTCTGGTTCAATCAGCTCATTTTCTTTCGCCTAATCCTCCTGGCTCTGTGTGTGTATGTGCAGCGAAGGTTCCTGGGGAACTCGCAGCATAAATAAAAAGCAAAGACCTTTCTCTTTCACCAGCCACCTCTCCTCTTTTCCAAACAGCATTAAATTCCTAATCCTGTTTATTCTTAGTGGGGGCAGAAAACTCATGTTCCAGCAGACAATGAGGAGATCTGTGGAGGCCTCCGCCCAGGGTTCCTGTCCTCCCTGTCTGGGTCCCTCCGAGATGGTTGGGGTATCTTTACCTGGGTCTCTGAGGGGATCCGCAGAACCTGGCGGTGTTTGGGAGTAAATTCGCCCAGGCCTGCCGAAAGAAGAATTACCCCACGCCCCAAAGTGGGGTGTGTGTGTGTGTGTCTGGTTAAAGCTCTCCATGAACCACAGGGAAGATTTCAAAGGCTCAGGTAAGTGTTTTCAAAAGCAGGGTTTCCGCGAAGTCCCAACTGTGTAAGTCCCCACAAGATGCTGTTCAAGTCCAATTATAATCCACAAAGGCAGGATGCTGTGTTTACATAAATAATTACCAGATTTCGGATAGCCAGACGTGTTGCAGCACACAGAAGGCAAGCCCATAAATTACATTTGGGGAATTAAGGGTCAGATTGATCTTATCTCTCCAAATCCGGCCAGATTCCGGCAAGCTAAAGACACATCCGGTTGACTGAGCCTTGGGAGGCCTGGGCCCCAGAAACCAGTGATCCTGAGGTGGCGCTACCCGCACCCCCCCCCCCCCACTCCTCCCTTTCTGCTTCTCTCTGCTCCAGTTTGCTGGCTGGATCTGAGAGCTAGGGGGTGGCAGGAAGAACTGTCCCAACTTGCTCTTTGCCCAACCTGCAAGGAAGGCAGGCAGGAGAGGGGTGTGGGTAAGGTGAGTCTATCCCTTTCCTCCTGGACCACACAGGATCTCGGTCCTGAAACAATAGCTGCGATGTAGGAGTAGGGATGGGAGACATCAAAGTGAAGAGAGGAAGAGAACAGGGCTTCCGCTGGAGATTTCCCTCCCGCACAGGCCAGACCCCTGTGTTTTCATGCGGTCTGCAGAAATGCACTCGGCACCTACTGCATCCCCAGCTCGCTGCAGGGGTCGGGGGTCCTGGCTCTGGAGCCACAGTGCAGAACCTGAATCCTGGCTCTGCTGGCCACCCTGGGCAAGTGAACTAAACCTCCTGGCCTCGTCTTCCTTCTTTGGAAAGCGGGATAATGATGGCACCACTCCTTAAGAGTGAGGTGAGGATTAAGTCATTCATAAAGAGCTCTTAGAACAATGCTTGGTGCATAGTATGTAGGTTACTGCTATTATTATTATTATGACTGTGTATGGGCCTCTGTTCTGAGGGTGGTTAGAAGCTGGTTGAGACAGAATTCCCACATAAACACGAAGGGTATGACAAGGCAGTTGGGTTGATTTGATACCAAGTGAATGGAAAAGACAAGTTCTAGGGAGCAGTCGGAAGGGCGAGGTGGCTGTGACAGGAGAAGTCTTCACAGAGGAAGGAAGGCTTGAGCTGGGCTTGAAGGGTGTGCAAGTTTTGGCTGGGCCACAGAAGGGCGAAACAGATGTGGGGAGAGCTCGAGGCGGGGGGCTGGAGCCCCAGGAAGCCACAGGAATTAAGCTGGAAGTCAGAGTGTCATGAAAGTCTGATGCTTCCAAGAGTCCAAGCCAAACCTCTTCAGTTAAGACTTCCAAATCCAAATGTCAGCCCTTCTTATAGAGAAAGAAATATTGGTTTGGGTTAACTTCATCTGACAAAACCATGTTACAAAGTGGGGCAACAGAGTACATTGTGAAGCAATCAGAACCGGTATGGATAAATAGGCCTCAGTTTATAAAAGGAGGGGATCGGCGTATTGATAGAGACTTTTCTTTTCTTTTCTTTTCTTTTCGGCTGTGCCCATGGCATGTAGAAGTTCCTGGACCAGGGATTGAACCTGTACCACAGCAGCAAACCAAGCCACTGGAGTGACAATGCTGGATCCTTAACCCACTGCACCACAAGGGAACTCTGAAAGAGATGTTACGGAAATAAAACAATAGGATGTATTCTACCCCAAAAGTGTTCTGTTCATTCAGTCATTCTTTAGATACCGAGTGTTCACTATGTGTCAGGCATTCAGGGAGAGTCAGGTAGTGACCATAAATATGGTTTCTGCTACAGATGAATTGATCTCATATTTGTGATTTTCTCTGAGTTAGAAAACAATTTAAAATAAATGAATAAAAGCAGGTACACGTGAAGCCAGCATTTCAAAAAACATTTCTATATAGTGTGTTTCTAAAAAATGTTTAATCTGCCTCTGTCCAATTTCATAAGTGAATTTGGTCTTCATTTGAGTAAGGATTATACTAATTTATTATTGAACATTTGAAAAACTAATCCAGTCACTGACCATTGAATTTATGAAAACCTTTTGCTTGGATATGCTACTTATAAAGATGAATGAATTCTAGAAGCATTCAGTGAATGAACCAACCACGTGCCCAACACTTTTCTACCTACAACATAGGACAAGAAAGAATTTGAAGGGAAAGAAGGACTTTCACCTCCAGCCAAAGAGCAACAGGGACTGGATATACTCTCTATGAAACAACCAAAGAGACAAACAAACAGATAAAATGTATGGAACAGTGGTTTTCAAACCATTTCAGGCAGTGAAGGACAGTTACTGGGAGATGAAGTACGATTGCCCAAACTTTCTGCCTTATGAGGTTTCCAGGCTGCTGCAATGGGGAGAGGAAACCCAGGGAGGGCTCAGCCAGTTTAGCTCTTAGGACTGAGCTAAAAGTCTGAGGAGACCAAGGTGGCCAGATTTGTAGGACAGAGTCCCGAGGGTGAGAGAATGGCACAGATATGTATAGATCTGCAGAAGTTCTCCCTCCAGGATGCAGTGTGATTGACCCATGAGTGTGAGGAAACTATCCACAGCTGGGGAAAGAAGCATCTGAAAAGAGTAGAGAAAATGCTAGGTGTTCACACAGAGCTGGAGAAACAGTGTCCATTACCACCAGCCAGACTAGAAAACTTCATAAGTCATGGGGTACTGGGAAGAATACTCAAAGGGGTATTGCCTCAGTAATGGGGGATAATTAGCCCTACATTAAACATGGCTCTGGTTCTACTTAACAATTCTTAAAAGTAAGACCAAAAGAATCAAACTATGGCCACATAATCTAACCAGCTCTTATAACAAAGCTCAAGAGTATTTATAGAAATACCAAAATATCCAGCACCCACAAGTTAAAATGTACAAGGTCTGGCATGTAAACAAAGATTATCAGACATGTAGAATGTGACCCATAATGAGGAGAAAAAACTCAAAATTGACCCAGAACTAACATAGATGTTATAATTCCAGCCAAGGAGGTTAAACCAGCTATTATAACTGCATACCACTTGTTCAAAAACATATATGTTATAAAAAAGATGTACCCCAACTTTTAGAGATGAAAATTAAATGCACAAGATAAAAATCACACTAAGATTAGTATCAGATCAAACATCACAGAAGAAAATTTTGGTGAACAGGAAGACATAACGAAACTATTCAAAATTAAACATACAGAAAAAGTTTAAAAACTGAAAAGAGCATCTGTGCACTATGGGACAACTTCAAGCAGCTTAATATACATAATTGGGGTCCCTGAGAAAGGCTGGAGGACAGAAAATTTACTTGAAGAAATAGTGACCAAAAATTTAAAAATTTAATGAAAACTGTAGACTCACAGATCCAAGAACTCAATGAGCCCCAAGTACAAGAAACCTAAAGAGAACAACACCAATGCACAGGATCCAAATGCTCAAAGCCTCTGATAAAAAGGACATCTTAAAAGCAGCCAGAGAAAAATAACCACATTATTTACAGAAAAACAAATACAAGGAGAGGTGCAGATTTCTCATAGGAAACTGAAAGTAAGAAGACAGTGGAGCAAAATATTTCAAATCCTGAAAGAAAAAACCAAAAACCAAAACAGAACCTCTCAATCTAAATGCTATACCCAGTAAAGAATCTTCTAAAATGAAGGTACAGTACAGATCTTTTCAGACATTCAAAAGCTGAACGAATTCATCACCAGCAGAAAGAAGTATACTATAGAGGGAGTTCCCACCATGGCTCAGTGGTTAACGAACCCGACTAGTATCCATGAGGACTCAGGTTTGATCCCTGGCCTCGATCCGTGGGTTAAGGATCCAGCATTGCCATGAGCTGTGGTGTAGGTCACAGAGGCTGCTCGGATCCCTCGTTGATGTGGCTGTGGCTGTGGCCGGCAGCTACAGCTCCGATTGGACCCCTAGCCTGGGAACCTCCATATGCTGAGGGTGCAGCTCTAAAAAGACAAAAAAAAAAAAAAGAAGAAGTATATTACAAGAAATATTAAAGGCACTCCTTCAGGCAAAAAGATGATACCAGACAGAAACATGGATCTACCCAAAGGAATGAAGAGCACTGGAAAAGGTTAACTACCAAGGTAAATACGTAGGTTTTTTTTTTTTTTTTAAACCATATGTATCTCTTTCAAAGATAACTGTTTAAACAAAAAAAAAAAATTGTGTATTGTGTGGTTTATTATACATGTGTAAGTAAAAAGTCTGACAATGCTTAAAGGCCAGAAGGAACGAAATGGGCATATTCTATATAGTAAGGTTCTTCTGCGGTATGTAAAGGGGTATGATATCAATTAAACGTAGACTGTGTTAAGATATATGCCATAAACCTTAAAGCAACCACTAAAATAACAAAGAATTATAACCCCTAAGCCAACAAAGGAAGTAAAATGGAATCATAAAAGACACTCAATCCAGAAGAACACAGAGGAGTTCCCTGGTGACTCAGTGGGTTAAGGATTCATCATTTGCACTGTTCTGTGGCTCTGGTTACTGCTGTGGAGTGGGTTCCACCCCTGGCCCCAGAACTTCCACATGCCATGGGTGCGGTCAAACAAAAGCAAAAAAAACAAAAAACCACGAAAGAACACAGAAAAAGAGAAAAAAAAAAGAAACAAAAGAGAAATGGAACAAATGTAAAACAAATAGCAAAATGATAGACTTAGACTTAACCATATCAATAATTACATTAAGACTAAATGGTCCATACTGTATGGTTTCACTTACATGAGGTAAATAGAGCAGCCAAATTCATAGAAACAGAAAGT
The DNA here is from genome assembly GCF_016906955.1 of Phacochoerus africanus. Taxonomy (NCBI): domain Eukaryota; kingdom Metazoa; phylum Chordata; class Mammalia; order Artiodactyla; family Suidae; genus Phacochoerus; species Phacochoerus africanus. Next base: position 32,270,770 of record NC_062552.1, on the reverse strand, counting down.
AAAATGATAGTTGCCTGGGAGGGGAAAATGAGAAGTTATTGTTTATGGGTATAGAGTTTCAGTTTTGCAAGATGAAAAAGTCCTGGGGATTGTTTGCAAAACAATATGAATAGACTTAACACTACTAAACCATATGCTTCGAATGGTTAAGATAGCAATTTTTATGTAATGTATATTTTATCACAATTAAAGGCAAACCACGCCAAACCAAACAAGAAAATTCACATATTTCTTTGAGGCAAGAAAAAAGTAAATGGTCTACCTGCTGTAATTAAAAGGCAGAGATTGTTAGGCTGGATGAAAAAGCAAGACCAAATTAGATGGCGCTTATAAGAAATACCTTTCAAATATAAAGACACAAATCTGTGAGCAAGCAAAAGGATGGTAAAGATATACCATGCTAACACTAGTCATGAGAAAGGTGGACCTGGCTGTGAAGTACCTCATGATGACCGTAACTGACAACAGCGCATTGTATATTTGAAAGTTGCTAAGAGGGTAGATCTTAAAAGTTCGCATCACCAAGAAAGAAAATTTGCAACTATGTATGGTGATGGATGTTAACTAGACTTATTGTGGTGATCATTTTGCAATATATACAAATATCAAATCAATATGGTGTATACACAAAGCGAATGTTTTATGTCAACTATATCTCAAAAAAAGATGTCTAAAACTTAGAAAGATGTCCATGATATATTATTCATTTAAAAACCATTGTCAAACAAACAGAAGACACGTGTAGTGGCTATATTAACATCAGACAAAGTAAATTTCAGAGCAACGAATGTTGCCAGGTAGAAAGAAAATCATTTGATAATCATAAAGTGAGTGATTCATCAGGATGACTTAATTCTAAAAATGTACGCACCTAATAACAGGGTTTCAAACTATGTGATGCAAAAGTTGATAGAATTGCAAGGAGGAATAGATCAGTTATAAGAGATTTTGATGCTCTCTCAATAATTAATATACAAGTATGTAGAAAATAAGGGTATAAAAGACAAACACCATCAATCAACTTGATCCAATTGACATTTATAGAACACCCCATCCAACAACAGAAGAATGTACATTCTTTTTAACCGCACATGGAATGTTTACCAAAATAGGCCAGATTCTGGACTATAAAATGTCTCAATAAATTTTAAAAGATTCAAGTCATAAAAAATATGTCCTTTCATCACAATGGAATTAAATTAGAAGTCAGTAACAAAAAGAGTCTTGGAAAACATCCAAGTGTTTGGAAACTAGATAACACACTTCTAAATAATTCATGGGTCAAATAAAAAATACAAAAGGGAAACTGGAATGTATTTTTAATGGAAAGAAAATGAAAACTCAGTGTATCAAAATTTGTGGGCTGCTGGAGTTCCCCCTGTGGCACAACAGGATTGGCAGCATACTCTGCAGGACCAGGATGCAGGTTCGCTCCCTGGCCCCAGCACAGTGGGTTAAAAGATCCTGAGTTTCTGCACCTTTGGCGTAGGTCACAACTGTGACTAGGATCTGATCCCTGGCCCAGGAACTCCATATGCAGCCAAAAAAGAAAACAAACAAACAAACAAAAAATCAAACCATGGGCTACTACTAAATTAACACTTAAAAGGTCTCTAATCAATAATTTTCAGTGTCCATCTTAAGGAACTAGAAAACAAAGAGCAAATAGGCATCCATACTGGCCAGGGAGAAGTAAAACTCCCTTTATTCAAGACAATATGACAGCAAAAGCATGATCCATAAAGAAATACTGATGGGAGTTCCCTTGCAATGCAGCAGGTTAAGGATCTGATATTGTCACTGCTATGGCTCTGGTCAGTGCTGTGGTGTGGGTTTGATCCCCAGCGCAGGAGCTTCCACATGCCATGGGTGCAGCAGAAAAAAAAAAGAAAAGGGGGGGGGGAGAAAATCTGATAAACAAGACTTAAGGAAAATGAAAAATTTCTGCTCTATGAAAGACACTATTAGGAGAATGAAAAGTGACAGACTGGGAGTTCCCGTCGTGGCTCAGTGGTTAATGAATCTGACTGGGAACCATGAGGTTGTGGGTTTGATCCCTGGCCTTTCTCAGTGGGTTAAAGATCTGGCATTGCCATGAGCTGTGGTGTATGTTGCAGATGTGGCTCGGATCCTGGGTTGGTGTGGCTATGGTGTAGGCCGGTAGCTACGGCTCTGATTCAACCCCTAGCCTGGGAACCTCCATATGCTGCTGGTTCGGCCCTAAAAAGACAAAAAAAAAAAAAAAGACTGGGAGAAAAATATTTGCAAAGCATATAACCAGTTAAAGAGTTATATGCTTTAATTGGTTATTAAAGCATAATAACCTGGTGGTCTAGGCACTTTAGGACTTGGTGCTTTCACTGCTGAGCTGAGGCCCCCAGGATCCCACATTAAGCCAATACACAGCATAGCCAAAAAAAAAAAAAAAAAAAGGTTGTACTTGGAATATGTAAAGAACTCTTACAACTCAACAATAAGAGCAGTAACATGGTTGGACCTACAGATTATCATACTAAGTAAGTCAGATAGAGAAAGATAAATATCATATATGTGGAATCTAATAAAAATGATACAAAAGAACTTATTTATAGGAGTTCTCATCGTGGCTCAGGGGAAACAAATCTGAATAGTACCTGTGAGGATGCGAGTTTGATCCCTCGCCTTGCTCAGTGCGTTAAGGATCCAGCATTGCTGTAAGCTGTGGTGTAGGTTGCAGACACGGCTGGGATCCTGGCAGTGATAGCTCTATTCAACCCCAAGCCTGGCAACTTCAATATGCCACACATTCGGCCCTAAAAATACAAAAAAAACAAAAAACAAAAAACCTTATTTATGGAATAGAAACAAACTCACAGATTTCAAAATCAAACTTATGGTTGCCAAAGGGAAAACGTGGCGGGCGGGGGCGGGGGATAAATTAGGGGGATGGGACTGGAATATACATTCTATTATGTATAGAACAGATAACTGGCAAAGACCTGCTGTATAGCACAGGGAAATCTACTCAATATTCCGTAATACCCTCATGGGAAAAAAGAATACATATATATATAGAGAGAGACACAGAGAGAGAGATTAGATAGACAGATAAACAGACAAAATTGAACTTAGCTGTACACCTGAAATTAATACATCATTGTAAGTCAACTACATGCCGATAAAATTTTTAAAAAATAGGAAAATAATTCAAGACAAGATATTTGAACAGACTCTTTACCAAAGGAAGCATCTGGATGATAAATAAGCACAAGAAAAGATGCTCACCATTATTAGTCATCAAGGAGATACAAATTAAGAACACAGTGAGAAACCACTACACCATTACCAGAATCTCTTAAATAAAAAGAAGAAAAAGATTGACAATACCAAATGTTGCTAAGTATGTGGAAAAATTTAAACTTTTGTACACTGCTGGTGGAAATATAAAATGAGACAATTACTTTGGAGAAATGATTGACAATTTCTTATAAAATTAAACATATTTACCATATAATCCATCAATTACACACCTAGGTATTTACCCAAGAGAAATAAAAACATACATCCACAAAAAGACGTACTAGAATATTTATAGAAGCTTTGTTCATAAAGTCAAAAGCTAGAAATAACACAAATATCCATCAATAGATAAATGGATAAACAAACTGGTATATTCATAGAACAGACCAATACTCTGCAATAAAAAGGAAAAAAAAAAACTACTGATAAATGCCGCAAAAATGGATTAATCATACTAGCCTTATGCTTACCCAAAGAAGTCAGACAGAAAAGACTACTGTTATGGACTGTTGTGTCCCCAGATTCATATGTTGAAGCCCTAACCAATGTGATTTTATTTGGAGGCAGGACCCTTAAAGAGGTAATTAAGGTTATATGGTCATAGGGGTGGTGGGGCCCTAATCCAATAGGGCTAGTGTCCTTATTTAAAAAAGAGAGAGAGAGAGAGACACCAGGGATATGCCCACACAGAGAAAGGCCCTGTGGGGGATACAGAGAGAAGCAGGTCAGGAGTTCCCACTGTGGCTCAACTGTAACGAACCTGACTAGTATCTATGAGGAGACGAGGGTTCTATCTCTGGCCTCACTCAGTGGGTTAAGGATCCGGTGTTGCTGTGAGGTCGTTGTGTGTAGGTTGCAGACACAGCTCGGATCCCGCATTGCTGTGGCTGTGGTGTAGGCCGGCAGCTGCAGCTCTAGTTCAACCCCTAGCCTGGGAACTTCCATATACTGTGGGTACAGCCCTAAAAAGACAAAAAAAAAAAAAAAAGTTATCTGCATGTCAAAGCAAGAGGGCTTAGGAGAAACCAAACCAGACACCTTGATCTTGGTCTTGCCGCCTCTAGAACTATGAGAAAATAATTTCTATTGTGGAGTTCCCTGGTTGCCTAGTAGTTAAGGACTTGGAATTGTCACTGCTGTGGCTCAGGTTACAGCTGTGGCTCAGGTTACAGCTGTGACTGGGGATCATCCCTGGCCCTGGAACTTCCACATGCCTCAGGCACCCCCTGCCCCCCCCCAAAAAAAAGAAGAAAAGAAAAGAATTCCTGTTAAGTCTCCTAGTCTGTGGTATTTTATGGCAGCCCTAGATGACTAATACAACTATATATTGTATAACTCCATTTATACGAAGTTTGAAAAGAGGCAAACTAATCTATAGTGACAAAAAGCAGAACTTGGTGGCGGGGCTTAGGACAAGGAAATAGGTATTAACTGCAGATGGCACAAGGAAATTTTGGGTGTGAGAGATGTATTCTGTTTGTGGTGGTGGTTACCTGGTATATATATTTGTCAAAATGCATCAAAATATATGCTTAAAACTGGTGACTTTTATTCATGGAAATTATATATCAATAAAGTTGATTTTAAAAGAAACAAAATAACATGTAAGGATAACCTGACCCCCTTGCTGTACAGTGGGAAAATAAAAAAAAATAAAAATAATAAAAAAATAAAAAATAAAAGAAACAAAATAGCAAAATATTATGTAAAAAGCATAGACAAGAATTCTTGAATGTGATGTAAGGGAGTTATGAAGTCTACCAATGCTTTACGGCTTTCATTTTGCAATTTTGTCCTCAGCAAAGGAACCTGGGTAGTTTCAGCCCTATATCCACACATGGGTGCAGCTGGAGCGCTTCATGTGAAAGGCCCATAGAGCTATAAACATATAGTTCCTTTCATCTGTTCATGAGAAACAGCCAATATTAAAACATTAACCAACTATTACATTCAAAGGTTTTTTTTGGGGGGGCCGTACCCCAGGCCTATGGAAGTTCCTAGGCTGGGAGTCGAATTGGAGCTGCTGCTGCCGGGCCTACACCACAGCCACAGCAACACCAGATCCGAGTCCCCTCTGCAACCTACACCCTAGATCCCTAACTCACTGAGTGGGGCCAGGTATGGAACCCACATCCTCATGGATCTTTTTTTTCGTTTTTCTAGGGCCACACCTGCAGCATAAGGAGGTTCCCAGGCTAGGGGTTGCAGCCGCCAGCCTACACCAGAGCCACAGCAATGCAGAATCCGAGCAGCGTCTGCAACCTACACCACAGCTTAAGGCAACGCTGGACCCTTAACCCACTGAGCAAGGCCAGGGATCGAACCCTCATCCTCATGGATGCTAGTTGGGTTCATTAACCACTGAGCCAAGACGTGAGCTCCGTGCGTCCTCATGGATACTAATTGGGTTGTTACTGCTGAGCCACAAGGGGAACTCCTCAAAGATATTTTGTACTTAATTTTTTTTTTCTTTTTTGGACCCCCTGCCCCCTTGGCATTTGGACTTCCCCGGCCAGGGATCAGATCTCAGCAGGCAGTTTTGACCTACACTGTAGCTGGACAGCTATAATGGTGGATCCTTAATCCACTCTGGGAGGGCAGGATCAAACCTGTGTCCCAGGGCTCCAGATATGTCACTGATCCCCTTTGCACCACAATGGGAAGCCCTGTACTTAAATTCTTAATATAAACATTATTATTATTATTACTAACTGAGTCCTCATTTCTGTCATCAAAGGATGATGACATTTTAGTAGCCTGGCGGCTCGCCCTTCCTGGTGTCTAGTTCTCCAACTTGAACTTGGCTTTGGGCGTGGCATCAAAGCCCCTCTAGGATGCTTGCCTTACAGAGACTGAAGATCCTTGCTGTGGGCACTAGAGGGTGTCGGCCCTAATGAGAGGGATAACAACCTTTTCAATAAAGCAACTCTGGCTTCTCTCACTATAGAGTAAAAACGGGAGAAGACTTGGATTTGATATTTCAAAAGTGTTTGCCAGCTATACTAGCCCTGAGTCTATGATATTAAGGTTCATGCTCTCTCACTCTCTCATTCAACTATATCATGAGTTCTCTTACCGTGCTTAATTCTATAGTAAGGGCTTGGGACACAGCAGTGAAAGAGACACATGGTTTGTGCGTTCATGCTGCCTGAATTCCAGTGGGAGCTGGGAGCTGCAAGCATCTCAAGTCAAAAGGGCTTAACTGATAAAGAATGTATTGGCTGGATGCTTGGGAATCTTAGGCAAGGGTTTCAGGGATTCCCCAAGACTCTCTCCACAGTGAGGCTGGTGGTCTTCAGGAACAGTTCCTGGCCTCCTACCTAGGAAGACAAAGTCAAAATCCAGTAGTGAGACTCTCCTTCCTCGAGGGGAGTATGATGAAATAGACTGATGGAGAACATGGCCCAATGCCTCTAGCACACCTCTCCTGGTGCCTCATTTGCCTGACTTGCCTCACGTGCTCTCTTTGAACCAATCACCATAATGGAGGTGGGGTTTCCCCTTAGACCAATCAGGCTTCTCCATGGAACTGGGTCCGGTAGGAAGGAGCTGGGAGTGCCTTCTCAAGGACCAGAAATTAGAGGTATCCTGTTATTCTAGTTGGGTGGTACTAATTCGAATATTCACTTAGTAAATTTCAACATTGGTTCAAGGCATCTGATAACTCTTTAGCAGCTTCTGGAAGCATTGACTTCCAATACCGGTTTCAACTATAAGCGAATTCAAGGGAATTCTACAAAACATAACAGAAATGTTCAGAGATTTCACTGCATGATTGTGGAGGGGCAGTCAGGTAAGACTGCTTGGAGGAGGAGGAGGCAACTCTAGAGCTGTCACCGAAAGCACACAGCTTGGCTTTGAGTTCCTTTGAGTTCACAGCTTCTTTGAGTAAGCTCTGAGACTTACTCGCTGGGTATGAACCTTAACTCTTGTGGCCTCAGTTTCCTTTCCTGTAAAATCGGCACTGTAACACCTTTGTAGGATTTGTGAGGGGACTAAATGAGAATATATGTGATGTATCTATGCTTAGTAGGGTGCCTGGCGTGTGGTGAATACTCAAGATAATTGCTTACATGTGCATAGCCAGTTTAATTAATTGACAGTGCTACTAGGTACACCTGGGTAGTCCTCAGTTTGTTTCTGACCCACATCTTCATCTTCCCAGAATCTGCTTTTAGGTCACAGCTGATCAAGAATAGGAGTACCATTTCCAGGTACTTTCAAGGTTCTGTCCTCCATCGGCACTGCTTTTCTTGATCTGGTAAAAAAAAGACTGGTCCAGGAGTTCCTGTCTTGGCTCAGTGGTTAATGAATCCAACTAGGAACCATGAGGTTTTGGGTTTGATCCCTGGTCTCGCTCAATGGGTTAAGGATCCAGCATTGCCTTGAGTTGGGGGTGTAGGTCTCAGACGCAGCTCGGATCCCACGTTGCTGTGGCTCTGGCGTAGGTCGGTGGCTACAGCTCTGATTAGACCCCTTGCCTGGGAACCTCCATTTGCCACAGGTGCGGCCCTAGAAAGAGACTGGTCCAGGGCTCTGAGGTCTGATTCCCCAAGTTCAAGTCCCTGTCTTACTACTTATTCACAGTGTGACCCTGGGCAGGATACTTAAGGTCTCCTCCTCTGTAAAGTGGGTGTGAAAACAACATCTTTGCTCTAGGGTTGTTGTGGGAATGATAGCTACTTATCTATGTGCAGGGCTCCCCGAGGGCCTGCCACATGGTAAGCACTTGATATGTGTTATCTGGTTACTATTATTATTTCCCCATCTATCAACCATAACTCCTAACACCATTTTTTTTAATTCTTGTTTTTAATTTATTTTTAATTTTTTCTTTTTGGTTGCCCTGTGGCATATGGAGTTCCTGGGCCAGGGATCAGATCTAAGCCACAGTTGCTACCTGTGCTGCAGCTACTGCAATGCCACATCCTTTAATGCACTGTGCTGGGCCAAGGATCAAAACTGTGTCCTGGTGGTGCAGAGACACCACTGATGCCTTTGTGCCACAGCAGAAACTCCTCCTGACACCGTTCTTGTTATCAGTAAGTCTCAGTCTCTCTCCTCACTCTGGCTGCTTATTTCCATCTGTCTTTGAATATTTTTTCACAAAGATCCAACCAAAACTTCATTCGCAACCTGTCCTAAAATACACCCATCCACTCTCCCCTTCCCCCCAAAGTCCTCCTCCACCTCTCTGAAGCCATTATTTCCATTAATATCAGCACCCATGGGAAACAAAAACTTTATTTCCTGTTTCAAGCATTCCAGAAATCAGAATGCCTTGCTTCTCTTGCACTTCCCACTAATTCTCATAGTTGGGGGCAACGGGCGCTTCCACCCAGCTTAGAGAAATGAGGTGGGAGCTGTGAAGTGACTTTACCCAGGGCCACCAGCACATGGGCAGAAGAAGGAACTCAGGCTTGCTGCTTTTGAGGGGATTCCCTTTCCACTGGACCACAGTTCCCTGTTCTCTGTGCCGTGGGATCACTTCACCCCATTGACTTCAGGAGCCCCAGCAGGCCCACAGTCCCAGGCTTGGGGAAGTGAGGCTGGGGGTCTCTATATGGTTCTTACAGTAATTAAAAATCAGATTTCAGGAGTTCCTGTCGTGGCGCAGTGGTTAACGAATCCGACTAGGAACAATGAGGTTGCGGGTTCGGTCCCTGCCCTTGCTCAGTGGGTTAACGATCCGGCGTTGCCGTGAGCTGTGGTGTAGGTTGCAGACGCGGCTCGGATCCCGCGTTGCTGTGGCTCTGGCGTAGGCTGGTGGCTACAGCTCCGATTCAACCCCTAGCCTGGGAACCTCCATATGCCGTGGGAGCGGCCCAAGAAATAGAAAAAAAAAAAAAAAGACCAAAAAAAAAAATCAGATTTCAGAAACAAAGTCTCATGTTATTGTGAGTTATGCCCTGGGGAAGGGGGATGGGCAGAGGAGACTAGGTCCTTTGAGACTTTCCAAGCATCGTGAGCAAAGTAAAACCCAAACTGAAGCATCTGAGTCATTCTCAGTGAGACTCTGTGGGCCACAGATGGGTACAAGAGACGTCAACTATGCAGGGGTTATGGGTGGTTTAGCCAGTGTTTTTCAGCGTCTGAAATGCTATAGCAGGGAATTTGAGGGTGTCCGAGGGAGCCCTCTGGGTCCCTTCTCAAATTCCCATCTCTTTCAGCCCGACAGCTCTCTGATACCAACTGTGTCACTGCAGGGCCCTGAACATGGGCCACAGACAGGCTCACGCAGGCTTCAGACACCCAAAAAGCCATCTAGTTCATCATGTTCTACTTCCTCAGATTCTGAAGTCAGAAAATTCTTGCCATTCCTGAGCTTGTCACAGAGACTCAGACCCAGTGACCTCCTTTTGTTCCCGCGGGGGGCTGCAGCCCCTCTGCAAGTTTAAACCATTCCAATGAGCTTGGGCTTCATCGCCAAGATGCTGTCAATGGAGGAATGGGGAGGGGGCGGCCGCGCTGGGAAGAGCCCACAGGGTGGAAGGAGGATGGCGCGACATCCCCATTCCCCTGTGGCGCCATGGGAAGGGAAAAGCCCCAAAATAAAACTGGACTGCAAAGCTGTTCTTTGCAGGGAACTATATCCAATCACTTGTGATAGAACATGATAGAAGATAATATGAGAAAAAGAGTGTATATATATATATATATATATATATATATGTATAATGGGTCACTTTGCCATACAGCAGAATTTGACAGAACATTGTAAATCAACTATAATAATTTGTTTTTAATTAACCTCAAAAGGACCTCAAGTGCAAGAAAAAAAAAAAGAATGTGTATATATATATATGTATGACTGGGTCACTTTGCTATACAGCAGACATTGACAGAACATTGTAAATCAACTACCCTTTAATTTTAAAAAATTAGAAGAAAAAAAGCTGTTCTCGTCTAGAGAGACAAAGTAGAATAGAGGTTACCATGAGCTGAGGGAGGGGGTGTTGAAGGAGAGAAGAGCGAGTTACTGTTTCAAGGGTACAGAGGTTTTGCTGGGGATGATGAAAGTTTTGGGGTAGAGATGATGGTGAAGGTTACTCAACATTGTGGATTTAATTTATTTGATGCCACCCAATTGTACACTCAACAGATGGTTAAAATGATAAATATTATGCTATGCATTCTACCACAATAAAAACAACAATAACTTTTCCAAAAAACCCTGTTCTCTGCCTTTCTTTTGAAACTGACTTCAAATAGACTGGTCCTCGCATCTGCAGCTGGATTCTTTGTCAGGAGAGCATTATACTTTATTTTAGGCTGGTGGTTCTAGAGAATTGTGGATGACAGGAATGATCGAAACTGACTTATTTTCCAAGTGTTTGAGATTCCTTCATCCCTGTCCAATAACGTCTCTTCAGGAAAGGCTTGTCTTTGTCCAAGTCAGAAAAATAAAAGGCCCATCTAAAGTGGGCCCCTGGTTTAAGAAAATCTCTTATGTAAAATCTCAGATTTGGAGAACAACTTGGTAGCTGATGATTTGCCTTTACAAAAGGCTGATTCGCTTAACAAAAGAGTCTTACTCAAATGTTCCTTTAAGAAGAGGGCCCCGTGGTACATTTAATGATATTATTAGATTAAAAAAAAAATCACCCTGATCATTCAAGGACACTGCACTGTAAATATGTGAATGCATTGTATTGTGTTGTAAGACTGGGAATAAAGAAGTCAGGACTCTTTGACAAATGGACCGTTTTGGCCCAAAGTAACACAAGTGGGAATCAGGATGAGGGTTCTTGGCCTAAGAACCCTGGCGGCTCTGGGGGGAGGCTTTGGGAGTTTGTGATTTACTTAAGACCAGCTAAGCCCAAGGCCTGCCATGTGTCCCTTTTGAGAACTTAGGGTCAAAGCTCTACGTCTGCTCCCATCAACCCCCGTCACCTGCCCTGATCATAAAGGCCCCTCAGACGTGAGCTCAACTGTGTCCTGCGATGGCAGAAAAATATATCTGCTGCCAGAAAGTGGATTCTCTCGGCTGATGAAGACCGATCCTTATTTATGTCTGCATAGGTACATTCTGGGGCCCATAAAGGTTTAATTGTCCCTCTACCTAGTTTTTAAAAAAAAACCCACAAAGAGGCTGCCAGCTTTCCCCAGAGTTTAAAACCAACTGAATGCGGTTCTGTGGAAACTGCTTTAAGTGTGTAACTCGCGCCGTGTCCTAGGGCACAAGGCGCAATTGTTTTGGGGGGAGTCGAAAGATGCAGCTCTTAGGAGGACTTTTAAAGTCAGTTTTTGTGGCTTTGGGCTGCTGCTGACCCTGGCTCTTGCTAGAGAGAGAGAGAGAGAGGGAGAGGGCCCCTCCCTCACCAGACTGCTGCCTCTGCAAGTTACTCCCAGGGTGCCACTGCCCCCTGCTGCCACTGCCCCCTGCTGCCACCTCCCGGTTCAGGGGGACCCCTATTGTCACAGGACCCTAAACATCCTCCCCTTTCTCTCAGATGGTGTCTTTACTGGTTTAAGAGACTCACAGGAAATCAAAGACAGAGGAGAGACAGAAAAAGAGGAAACAGGTCTGCGAGAAAAAAGCAGAAAGACAGTGGTAACCCAAACTGGGCCCAGAGACACACTGCCTGTCCCCCAACACTGCCTGCCCACCCCGCAACACTGCTGCCTCCCCCGTTTGGGCCCGCTTGTTCATTCGACAGTTGCCTACAGGCCGTCTACAATGTGAATGAAGTGCATATTTTTTCTCTCCGGAAGCTTCCAGCCTCCTGGTGGAGCTAGACATTCAGTCGAGGCTGATCACGCCTACAGACGTGTAATGCAAATGGCGCTGAGTCCACGAAGAAAACGTGCCCAGTGTGAGGGACAACTAGCGACAGGCCAGGGGAGGTTCTCAGAGGAGGTCAGGCCTTGTAAGCTAGACCTGAAGAGGGAGAGGAAGTCCGTGAGGCCATCAGAGGTCTGAGAAGCGCCCTGGAGGGAAGGGCCCGCATGTGCAAAGGCCCGCACATAGGCAGCGGCCGCGCGGCCACGTAGGTGGTCCGGGCTGCAGCGGCATCGTCTTTGCCTTCTCTCGCGGCACCTTTCCCCAAAAAGATCTGTGATGGTTTCCGAGTCCATCACACCTCCCTCTGAGCTTCCAGGGCCGTCCAGCCTGGCCCCAGGTTACCCCAAGCCTTCTCACTCTCCTCTTGGGTTCTGTGAAGAAAACACATTTGTCGAAAGAGTAAAGCAAATAGTTTTGACATGTGGCTCTGTACCATGACGGAGGCTATAATGAAGTCGGTCCCAGTTTACACGAGTCCAAATGTTTCCATTTAAATGTCCCAACCTGTATTTACGGTCCCTGCTGCTGCAGCTGACTGTTTATCTACTCTCCTTGCGGCCTTGGCCTCGATTTAACTTCATCTCTTACTTTTTCCATTCCGGGGCCTGTCATTTACATTTTTCTTTAGGAAATGTAAATATTTATTTACAGTATTAGCTTTTACTCTTGCTCAGCTCTATGTCTTATGGAGTAAACAGACTGCGATATGGGTTCTAATCCTGAATGTTCTGTTAATGGGTGGTGACCTTGGCTGAGTCACTTAACCTCACTGAGCCTAAGATGCTTCTTTGTAAAATGAGGTGTTCATTTGTGCCATTTTATCTTTGTTAGCAGATCCATAGTCAAGACTCCTCTTTTTGGGGGGCCTCATCCACCACAGGCAGAAATTCCTAGCCAGGGTTCACACCTGTGCCACAGCTGTAACCAGAGCCACAGCAGTAGCAATGCCAGATCCTTAACATACTGAGCCACCAGGGAACTCCCCAGGATTCCTCTTAAATTCTGTGGCTCTCTACCTCTTACAGCCAGCCACCTGGGAGTTTCTCCTACCTCCTTCTCTATTTCCACCCCTCTTTCAGAATGTCTCTGTGCTGGGATCGACCTGAGTATAATTTGCTTTTGGGGGGTAGCATACCCAGGATGGTATTTAACAATGAGAATAGATCATACTGTTGGGTCTGGGTTAAAATGCCCATGTGGGGAAGTGGCTGAGAAGTAGGGAAATCCTAGCTGCAGGCCTGAAATTCCCTTAGACTGCTTCTCAGCCTGGGGTGTGCACACTCTTGGGGTACAGAGATGTGCCAACAAGGACACCAAGCCCTTCCTCCTGGAGCAAGAATTCTACTCAAAGATATGATGAGAGCAAAGAGACGTCAGTTTTAAAACAAACATATGACATCTTAGTTTAAAAGGAGCACTGGGGTGGACAACTTTGGGCAAACTGCGATGTGAAAGGAAACATGGTTTGAGGTCTGTCCTTGAGTTGCTGGAGAAATACTTGCCTTGTGGGTCTTTTGAAATATGTGCACTTTAATAGGGTAAAGGTGTTAAGTTACTCAGGAGGGGCACCCCCCCCCCCCCCGAGAATGAACTTATGTGGAAAATCCAGTTTCACCCATTAGGAGAGTTGAAAGAGGGGTCCTGAGGTTGAGGGGGAGCCACACCAAACAAGAGACCCATTTCTAAAGACCAAATCAGTTACACAGTCTTGCTTAGCAGTCTGGCTCACAGCTGGGTTTGAATGGATCCAAACATCTGGGAGCTCTCTCCCCCTTTCTCTGACCTCCAGTAGCAATTCTTCTGTGTACTCCATTCTGGGACTTACTGTACCATTAAATGTTGGTTGTATTTTCTTGTTTATACAGCTTCTCAGCCGGAGGTGGTGTGAATTAAAGAGGTGCTATGAATTAAAGAAATACATATGAGGAAGAGTCAAGACCTTGCTTGCTCTGTGACTTTTGGAAACTCCCTGAAATCTCTCTGACCCCCATTTTGCTCATCTATTAAATGGTCCAGTCTAACACCTGCCTTGCCTACTGAAAGGCAGGGTTGTGTGCCGAGCATCTGGATTTGCGGTGTAAAAGCATTTTGTAGATCATTAAACAAAAACCAGTTATTATTAACTAAGACCCCAAAGGGACGGAGAGTTTATCTCTCACAGCATCTTTCTATTCCCCTCAACGTTTAATTTTTGCCTAGTTGGTTGTGATAACTACTAAAGATAAGATCATGAAATGCTGTCCCCACACTGACCCTGAGAAAACTCTCTCCCTCCTTCCCTCATCCTCTCCCCCTCTTCTGGCCTCAGTCCCCTCCATGTGCTCCCACACTGTGATTTTTTCCCCACTGTCCCTTTCAGAACATTGGGGTAAGAAGAGGCTGCTTAAAGCGGCTGTATACTGTATACGAAGGAACTGGTGGAGTAATTTCAGGTGTCACCAGGGAGTTTTATGGCAATGCCATTTTTGTGGGGACACGAACTGGTGTTGTTCTGGAAACTTCCCCCAGAAACAATAGTGTTCAAACAGAATTCTGGATTTTTTTAAAAAGAGAAATCAACAACCCAGCCTAAATATCTCCCTAGGTGATAACAAAGAATCATATTTTCATAGAACTCTTTGCTGAAGTTATATTCCTCCCTGCCTGACTCCTCCTGGCTTTGGGGTATAGGCCAACCTGCTTCACAGTTGACACCCCTGAGGAAAATACCAGGAAAAGGTGATGAGGAAGAAGCGTACAGGTTTAGCATGTATTGGTTTGAGATAGTCCCTGGCTAAACAGTAACTCTGTGAGGCTGTTCCCCTCATATCTGCCTGAACCTCAGAGTGGAGTGGATTTTCTTAAGCAGAAATGTTCTTGGACTTGTTCACAATTTTCCCCTTCAAAATACAGGAGTTGTGCAAGAAAAATCCACATTCCACACTAACAAGGCAAGGATTATAATGAGAACGTGGTTTCTCACAGGCAATCTTTCATCTTTTGTTTTATTTATTTATTTTCTAAGTAAGCTTTTGTGGTGAGAAATCAGAGTAATAAAGAAGGATGAGAGAATGCGGAGTGGAAACTTCTTTTCATTTTTTCCCTCCAAAGTGCAGGGATTGGGGAGGAGAGAGGGGTCACTCCAGGTCCTCACATTAGTCCAGGGGCAAAAGCATAGACCAGGAACCAAGAAGGGCCTGTAACCCAGGGCCTGGAGCTCAGGGATATGGAGTCACGGAGGAGCCCCAGGCCAGGAATTCAATGGGACGAGGCCCCACTGCCTCCCCACACCTGCTCTGCTCAGCACCTGGCCTGTGTTCTCAGTCGCCACACCTGCAGAATGGGAGCAGAGTCCTCCTCTCACAACCTGCCTCAGATGTGCCAAGGAAATAACCCGCCTGGGCGTGGTTTTGTGTTTCTCTGGTTTAGGAACAGGCAGAAGAGAAACAAAACCTAACGCTCCTTCCTTTCCTAAGTAATTCTAAGGCGATCTTTTTTGTAGGGAGCGGGAGATGCCAAGCAGGGACGCCCCCAAGACCGGGTAACCAGTGCCCTGGGCGGGCAGGGGGCTTCGAGCGCTGGAGGACGGGGTGGTCAGCAAGGGCCCGCACGTGCTCGGCCCCGTTGCCCGGAGACCGGCACAGGTTTGTCTTCAAATCCCGGACTCTCCCACCCAGCGGCCCCGGCGCAGCGGCGGGGGTGCGCGCGGGGTCGACGCCCTGGCCAACCGCGCCGCCGCCCCGCCCCGCCCGGCCGCCGCCCCCCCGCCGCCCCGCCGCGGTGGTACGGCCCGAGCCCGGGGGTGCGTAGCTGCCGGCGGGCTCCAGAGAGTCTGCGGGTCGCCGGGTAGGAGGTGAGAGGCCGGGAGCCGCATCGCCGTGGGCTCCCCCTGCTGCCGGAGCTGGGTGGCCCTAGGACGGGCATTTCGGGCGAGGAGGCTGCCCCTCTGGCCTCAGTCTCCTGGTTGCTGGGCCAGCGCTCGACCTTTGGTTGCCCATCCTCCCTCCTCCACGCGTCCCTTGAGAAACTCTGAAGCTGCCCACCCTCCTCTTGGTTGGTCCAGGTCGGGCCCCAGAACCCAGCTCGGGAGTTGGAGAGCCCCCTTCCCCACCACCCACAGCGTCCCATTTCTCCCCGACCCAGATTCCACCAGCAAGATGCCGGACGTGGAGGAAAAGGTGCCCCTGAAGGACCCTGGCAATGCAGAGAGCGGGCCCTGTAAGCCAGAAACCTCAGGACGGACCCCGGACGACAGGAGTAGCCCCAAGGACCACCCTTCCCGTAGGTGCAGCCGTGCCACCCGTAGTGGGCGTCAGATGGGAAGAAGTCCGCGGCCCCTCATTGCTCTCTCCACCTCTCTTGGTTTACCCTTCTCCTTATCTCCCCCGCCCCCCGCAACTATCTCCAATTTCAGACTCCCTACTGACCAGAAGAAAGAAGTGGCCCAAAAGTGATTGCTTAAACCTGGCAAGACTTGAGGCTGAGTCAGTTCAGAGACACTTTTGTTTTTGTTTGTTTGTTGTTTTTTAGGGCCACAACATATGGAGGTTCCCAGGCCAGGGGTCAAATCAGAGCTGCCAGCCACAGCCAGGCCAGATCCCAGCCGCATCTGCAACCTACTCCAGCAGCTCACCGCAGCGCGGGATCCTTAACCCACATCCTCATGGGTACTAGTTGGATTCGACCCTCGGCAAATGGAGGTTCCCAGGCTAGGAGTCAAATCGGAGTTACAGCTGCCGGCCTAGGCCACAGTAGCAGGGGATCCGAGCTGCGTCTGTGACATACACCACAGACCACAGCTCACCGCAACGCGGGATCCTTAACCCACTAAGTGAGGCCAGGGATCCAAGGGCAACCTCATGGTTCCTAGTCGGATTCGTTTCCGCTGCGCCAGGACGGGAACTCCACCTTTGCATTCTTTTACTTTGAATTTGTGGGTGGAACATGGCAGATACTTGGGGTAGATTTTAAAGCCCGGAAATGATCCCAAACAAGCACTGCGTTCTCTCCATAGGTGGTTGACTGTGTTAGTGATACTGCTCTGGCCTTCTATTCTCGCTCTGTACTATGGTTGATGTTCTTTTATGTTCATGTTGGAGCACAGTCTCACTGGACTCATCCTGCCTTTCTCCTGTAAAAATCTCTAGATAATTTAAACAGTCAGCAGTCGGAAGGTCTGCCACCATGCAACAGCCTGAGTTAAATTCCTGAAGACTGAAATGGGAAAAATTAGCTGGAGACCCTGCTCATATTACGTTCAATCGCATTTCTTTCTCTTGTAGCCACAAGGGGTCGCTGCTGGTTAACGAAAAGCAGCAAATTGGGTGCTTTGGAATCCTGATTTGGAATAGGTACCTATTCAGTAGTTATGAACCTGATGTGGTGGGGTGAACGTGATTTTTTTTTGGGGGGGGGAACAACTTAGGTTCTTGAGATTATTTAAG
This sequence comes from Phacochoerus africanus, assembly GCF_016906955.1. Classification (NCBI taxonomy): domain Eukaryota; kingdom Metazoa; phylum Chordata; class Mammalia; order Artiodactyla; family Suidae; genus Phacochoerus; species Phacochoerus africanus. The sequence continues at coordinate 32,253,283 of NC_062552.1, read as the reverse complement.
TGAATCCACAGGTAAGACAACTCTTTAACCTGAATAAGCAAAATTCTCTTAAAAATTTTTTGAAATTTTATATATTTCAAATTGGTTAAGTTACCAAATTATCTTGAAAATTTCTTTGTCCTTGAGGTCTGGGTTTTAAAAATCTAGTTTATTTTACCTCCGTTTTCTCTTTGAGCCCTCCCAATTCCCGAATGTTCCGGCTGTGGGAGGTTCAGAGTGCTGTGGTGCTTTCAAGCAACTCAGCAGTCTTGTCAGAGCAGGCTGTGAGCTTTGATTTGTTGTAGTTGGAAAGTGTTTCTGTGTATAGTATTCCTCAGTCCTTCAATAAGCTGCTAGAAGCAGCTGAAGCTCCCTTTGAAGATCTTCTCTTAGTTCTGATTTTGTGTTAGTGAATTAGCGGTAAGTCTGTTTACATATTTGAACTCTGCCATTTTGGTTGAAACTGAAGACTTCAGAGAGTCTATGAAAATAAAGGGAACTTCCTGTGCACCTGAGGTTCTGCTCACCTGTATGTTTACCAAGCAGAGACTCGGTCGGTGGCTTTTTAGTAAATTTTACAATCACCTTTTACCCTTATAACTTCAAACCTGTTGAAAAGTAAGAAAATAATACAATGAATGCCCACATGGTTACCTTTCTGCCATATTTTTTCCTCTCATGTTATATATATGTGTTTTTTTTCTTTCTTGAAGTTACAGAGTCATGACTTTAAATATTTCATGTGTCTTCTAAGAACAAAGACATTCTCTTATGAAAACATTTTTTGCGATAATTTCATTCAGCTTCAGCAATGATCAACCCGTGGCCAATCTTAGTTCATTTATCCCCCCCCACACACATCTTGGAGCCAAATGCTTTTCTGTGAACAAATTATGAGGCTTCATTGAAAGAGGGTGAGAGAATGTGGTTTATTGTGTGCATTAATATATACCAGGTAATCATTATAACTACCATGGATGCCTATTACGTGAGGCTGTTGTTAGCTAGGTCTGCACTAAGAACTTAGAACAGTGGTTCCCAAAGGCTAATGCTAGTTGGTGACCAAATTCTTAGCCATATTTAGTGAAATGAAATAAAGATATTGTATTGAGTTTTTCCTAAAGCCAAATTGGCTCAATTTTAAGGACTGTATTCCCTTTCTGCTTTTTTTTTGGGGAGGGGGGAGGTTAAGCTATCCTTTTTCTTTTATGAAATGATGGTTTTGGTGTTGGTAATGTTTTGTCTTTTAATTTGCTTATTTCATACTGTCCGTACTTAACACGACAAAAGTCGGCAAGTTGTCAGCTGCTCAAAATCTTTGGGGACATTTACTAGTTTGTGAAACCCTAAATTTTGGAAACTGCTGCTTTCAAAGACCAAGTGGCGTTGATGCCATTCAGTACCCTGTGTAGAGAATTTAACTTCTGTCAGAGGCAGGAAGAAGAAAGTGGAATCAGACTACCCCGAGAGAAACATTTATTTTTGCAAATCACAAATAATAAGAGTAAGAAGTAAAAATAATAAAGCAGCAATGAAATAACTTGTGGTTTGCAAAAATAAAGGCAAATATAGGCAAATAAATGCAAACAAAGCCTTTTGTTTTTTATAACTTCTTTCCTCCCTTATCCCCACCTGGGCTGCTCTGAGAGGCTCTGTCACAGATGGAGCCTGGAGTTCAGAAAACATGAACTCCTGGAGGGGTTGAGTGAGTTTGTGTAAGATCAGTTTGATGAATCTAAGTTTGGAGCCGACTCAGTAGAGGGGATCGCTGAATAAAATAGAAATGCAGACTTGTGTGAGTTCGCTGAGGTCCACCATACATTCTTTATTTTTCAGTTGAGGTATAGCTGACCTGGAACGTTGTATTAGTTTCAGGTGTACACCATCCGCTCTTTCTGTCACAGGTCTGATAGATAAAGTTAATGATGTTTCCCAGCTGAGCGAGAAGATTGGGATGAACCATGATTTCTACACAGAAGAGAAGGTTTTACCTCCAAGCAGGTACAGGCTCTTCTCATTTTCCCATTCGATGTATCCTGGTGTAGGTATTAAGCACTAATGGCTCCCAATCAGACTTGAAGTTTTTTTTTTTTTTTAATGGCTGCATCTGCGATATATGGAAGTTCCCAGGCTAAGGGCTGAATTGGAGCTGCAACTGCCACAGCAATGCAGGATCTGAGCCACATCTGCAACCTACGCCTCAGTTGGTGGCAACGCCAGATCCTTAACCCGCTGAGCAAGGCCAGGGATTGAACCCACATCCTCAGAGACAACGTCAAGGTCCTTAACCCACCAAGCCACAACGGGAACTCCCATTTTTATTTGATAATACAATCAGTGTTTGAATATAAGCCCTAAGAGATCTTAACAACTTACACAGAAGAGTAAAAAGTTATTAGTGTCAAAGGAGGGTCAAGAAGCAAATGTTATTGATCCAGTGAATAAACCCAAGCAATTGTCGTGATGTTGCTTTGGGACCTTAGTTAGTAATAAGTTAGGGTGGATTTCAGATCTCTGATAGACATGGAGGAATTAGCCTGTAGTAGCTATCTATTGCTGCATAACAAATTACCTCAAAATTCACCGGTTAGGAGTTCCCGTCGTGGCTCAGTGGTTAATGAATCCAACTAGGAACCATGAGGTTGCGAGTTCGATCCCTGGCCTTGCTCAGTGGGTTAGGGATCCGGCGTTGCCGTGAGCTGTGGTGTAGGTTGCAGACGTGGCTCAGATCTGGCGTTGCTGTGGTTGTGGTGTAGGCCGGTGGCTACAGCTCCGATTCGAGCCCTAGCCTGGGAACCTCCATGTGTCGAGGGAGTGGCCCAAGAAATGGCAAAAAGACAAAAACAAACTCACCCATTAAAACTGTTCATCATCCACAGTTTCTGTGGGTCAGGAATATGGGTGTGGTGACTGGGTGCCTCTGGCTCAGGGTCTCTCATGAGTCAACCTGTTGACTATTGACCTGAGCCTGAGCCTGCCCCCCACCCCATCCCATGTCTGTGCCACCTGGGCCTCTCCATAGGGCAGCTCACAGAGAAAGTAAGTGTGGGACAGCAAACAAGACACAAACCAGTCTTTTTGTTACCTAATCTCAGGAGTGACATCCCTGGCCTCTGCTGTATTTTGTTTGCTAGAAAGGAATCCACAAACCCAGGCCCCACTGGGTATAGGATTGCACCAAGGTGTGAATACCAGGGAGAGTAGATCTTTGGACTCAGTTTATCCACTGCCTGCCGCATTGCTCCTATCCTACCAGTTACTCTATTTTGTGATTACAGATTAAAGAGTCACAGATATGGATTAATTTTCTCATAGTGGTATTTTCACACACACACCCCTTGCCCATAAACCTGCTTAATTTATGAATCAGGATTAGAACCCTGTTGATAAATAATGCTTCCCTGCCCTAATCAAGCCTTATTTTTTATTCTTCTTTGTTATTTTGACATTGCAATAAATAAGAACCATTCACTAGGTATGACTTGCTGGTTTACTGTTAATTCAGTGGATAAATTCAGTGTCAGATTATACATTTTAAAGCAGTTCTAATTTGCCACCAGTGAACAGCTCTGTGGTGGCAGCTTGTGATTAGTCAATTTCCTTAAATGCTTTTGTCATGTGTCGGTTTTGGAGGGTCTGTTGCTCGCTCAGCTGTCCTGAGTTGCTGTCCCGGGCTTCGTGCTCTGCTCTTGCTGACCCATGTCCAGGCCAAGCACAGCTTCTCTGGGAACAGATTTTCACCAAGACCCAGGTCTTCTAGCAACTCTCTCACTGCTGAGATATGCTTTTTGTGGCAGGAGAGGAGAAAAACGTGTGGGAGAAATGAAGCAGGAGAAAGCATATTATTCAGAGCTGGGTTTTCAAGTAAGGTAATACAACATTTACACAAGGAAAAAGGTTGGAATAGAACTCGAGGTCACTTCTTATTGGAGTTGGCTTTACTTGGGGCTCATGGGATGACATTAATTACTACTGTAGGTCCCTAAGGGAAATTCCATGTTTAGCCATTTATTCATCAGGCATTTATTAGGTCCTAATTCTGTGGCAGGCAGAATGCTGAGTTCTAGCTGCAGTTATAAATATGTAAGGCACTGCCTTTGCTGTCAGGAAGCTTTGGGAGGAGGGACAGTTGGATAACAAAGTGACCGCTAAGTTGACTCAGCTGGTGTATAGAGTTTAATGAAAGTTCTCAGCTGCCTAAGGACCAGAGAAGGTGTGCCTGGGATGACCTGAGTCTTAACAGGTGGTCCCGCTGGGAAAGAGCCAGTGGAGGAAACGCTGGAGGACAGAGTGGTGGTTGAACGTGGGGTGCCATCTGCTGGGTGTGGTTGTGCAGAAGGTGTTAGGAGGTGGGAGGTGATAAGTGGGCAGGGAAGGGGGCTGCTCTTGGGAAGGGTCACTTAGGCCATTCATGCTGCTGCTGACAGGAAGCCCCTAAAAGACTGCAGGTGAGCATGACCTGATCAGAACTTTGTCTTGGAAAAACCATTGCTTTTAGCATGAAGGTGTGACAAACCAATTAAAAAGGGACAAGACTGAAGGCAGAGGGAGCAGTTAATGGCCTATTAGAATAGTCCAGGAGTTCCCATCCAACTAGGAACCATGAGGTTGCAGTTTCGATCCCTGGCCTTGCTCAGTGAGTTAAGGATCTGCCGTTGCCGTGAGCTGTGGTGTAGGTCGCAGACACGGCTCGGATCTGTCATTGCTGTGGCTGTGGCTGTGGCCGGCGGCTGCAGCTCCAATTGGACCCCTAGCCTGGGAACCACCATGTGCCTCAGATGCGGCCCTAGAAAAGAAAAAAAAAAAAAAAAGTCCAGGTAGGAGATGCTGGTAGGAGGGGATGGGTTCCAGAGACATTTAAAAAACTACATTTATGGAACTTGGAAGATGGATGGGATAAATAGGATGAGGAGAGAAGCTTTAAGAACAATTCCAGGAGTTCCCGTCGTGGCGCAGCAGTTAACGAATCCGACTAGGAACCATGAGGTTGCATGTTCGGTTCCTGCCCTTGCTCAGTGGGTTAAGGATCCAGCATTACCGTGAGCTGTGGTGTAGGTCACAGACGTGGCTCGGATCCCGCATTGCTGTGGCTCTGGTGTAGGCCGGGGGCTACAGCTCCGATTCGACCCCTAGCCTGGGAACCTCCATATGCCGCAGGAGTGACCCAAGAAATAGCAAAAAAAGATAAAAGAGAGAACAATTCCAGTGCTCAATAGACCATTAGCTTATAGTTACCTCTGATGATTGAGACTGGTGTGTTAGAGGAATTTTGATTTTTCTTTGATTCATCTTTATGTTGCTTGTTTTTTGTTCTGCACGAATCATGTGCTACTCCTGTATTTTTTGGGGAGGGGATATTTAATTCAAGAAAACCAATGACTATTTGGCAATGACTGGGTACAGCCTCAGAATTTTCAAGTGGCTTTTTTTTTTTTTTCTTTTGATGGTTGCACTTGTAGCATATGGAAGATCCTGGGCTGGGGGTTAAATCAGAGCTGCAGCTGCCAGCTTACACCACAGCAACACCAGATTTGAGCCAAGTCTCTGAACTTCACCACAGCTCGCAGCAATGCTGGATCCTTAACCCACTGCACGAGGCCAGGGAGCGAACCTGCATCCTCATGGACACTAGTCAGGTTTTTAACCAGCAGTGCCACAATGAGAACTCTTCAGATGGTTCTTTTTCTTCTTACTAGTCTAACTATAGGTCAGAGAAATAATTTGAAAAACATTCAGAAGAAAGTTAATTCCTTTAAAAATTAATGGACAACTTTAACATAGTTCACTTTTACAGAAAAGTGATAGAAAATCGAGTTCTCACATTCCCCCTCTTTCCCGGCATGCAGTTTCCTGTGTTATTTACGTCCTGTATCAGTGTGGGATATTTGTTACAATTGACGGTCCAGTATTAGTACATTATTATTAACTCAGGTTTACACTGGGGTTCACTTTTTGTGTTGCCTAATCTGTGGGTTTTGAAAAATGTATAATGACATGAATTCACCATTTCTGTATCACACGGAATAATTTCACTGCCCTGAAAATGCCCTGTGTTCTTCCTGTTCATCCTTCCCTCGCCCCCCCACATCCCCGAACCTTTGGGACCCATGCATCTTTTGACTGTCTCCATAGGTTTTTAGAATTTCTCATAGTTGGAATCATAGACTATGTAGCCTTTTCAGACTGGCTTCTTGCGTTTAGCAAAATATGCCTTTACGTTTCCTCTGTGTCTTTTGGGGGCTTGATAGTGCATTTCTTTTTTTTTTTTTCCATTTATAATGATTTTTATTTTTTCCATTGTAGCTGGTTTACAGTGTGTTTCTTTTTAGTGTTGAATAATATTCCATTGTCTGGATATACCACAGTTTATTTATCTGTCACTTACAGAACAACATCTGGGTTGCTTCCAAGCTTTGGCAATTATGCATAAAGCTGTTATAAATGTCTATGGGCCAGTTTCTATGTAGATAGAAGCTTTCTACTCATTTGAGTAAATATCAAGGAGCAAGATTATTGGATTATATGGAAAGAATACATTTAGTTTTGTGAGAAACTGTCTTCCTGGGTAGTTGTACCATTTTGCATTCCTACCAGCAATGAGTGAACATTCCTGTTGCTCCTCATCCTTGTCAGCATTCGGTATTGTCGGTATTTTGGATTTTCACCATTTCAATAGGTGTGTAGTAGTATCTCATTGTTATTATTATTATTATTTTTTTTACAAGTGGCTGCACCTGTGGCATGTGGAAATTCCCAGGCTAGGAGTCGAGCCACAGCCACTGTAGAAGCAATGCCGAGTAGTTATGTTGTGAGCCACATGGGGAGTCCTCTCATTGTTATTTTAATTTACAAATCTCTAATGAGAAGTGAGGTTGAGCATCTTTTCATATGTTTATTTGCCATTTGTGTATCTACTTTGGTGAGGTGTCTATTCAGACCTTTTTCTGTTTCGTTGTTTTTTTTTTTTTTTTTTTTTTTTTGCTTTTTAGGGCCACACCCAGAGCATATGGAGGTTCCCAGGCTAGGGGTACAATTGGACCTACAGCTGCCGGCCTACTCCACAGCCCCAGCAACGCAGGATCCGAGCCATGTCTGTGGCCTGCGTCAAAGCTCACTGGATCCTTAACCCAATGAACGAGGCCAGGGATTGAACCCACATCCTCATGAATATTAGTCAGGCTCATTACTGCTGAACCACAAAAAGAACTTCCAGGCCTTTTTCTGTTTTAAAATCGGATTTTTTTTTTACTGTTGACTTGTAAGAGTTCGTTGTCAGGTAAGTGTTTTGCAAAGATCGTAGCTTGTTTATTCTCTTAACAGTGTCTCTGACAGCAGTTTTTAATTTTAATGAAGTCCAATTTATCAGTTTTTTTCTCTCATAGATCTTGTTTTTGGTGGTACATCTAAAAGGTCATTGCTAAACCCAGGGTCACCGAGATTTCTCCTGTTATCTTCTATCCTCTAAGTTCTATGTTTTACATTTGGGTCTATGATCTACTTGTGGAAGGTATAAGGTCTGAATCCAGATTCTTTTTTTTTTTTTTTTTTGTCTTTTTGCCATTTCTTGGGCCGCTCCCACGGCATATGGAGGTTCCCAGGCTAGGGGTCTAATCAGAGCTGTAGCTGCTGGCTACAGCAACGCAGGATCTGAGCTGCGTCTACGACCTACACCACAGCTCACGGCAACACCGGATCCTTAACCCACTGAGCAAGGGCAGGGATCGAACCCGCAACTGCATGGTTCTTAGTCGGATTCGTTAACCACTGCGCCACGACGGAAACTCCTGAATCCAGATTCTTTTTTTTGCCTATGGATGTCCAGGTGTTTCAGCACCATTTGCTGAAAAGACTGTCCTTTCTAGTTGAGTTGCCTTTGCTTTTGTTGTTTTTTTTTAAGGGGAGAAAAAGACCTATTTTCCGGTTTCCATGACTGGCTACATGATAATGCCACAGAGATTGGAAATATAGGAGGAACAGGTTTGGAGGGGGAAGATAGTGAATTGAATATTATTTAAAAACTTTTTTACATTTTTCATTTTTAAAATTTTCGTTGATTTACAATGTTATGCCAATTTCTGCTGTACAGCAAAGTGACCCAGTCACACATATAAATATATTCCCTTTTTTTTTTTTTTTTTTCTTTTTAGGGCCACACCCATGGCATATGGAGGTTCCCAGGCTAGGGGCCTAATTGGAGCTACAGCTGTCAGCCTATGCCACAGCTCATGGCAACGCCAGATTCTTTACCCACTGAGCTTGGCCAGGGATCGAACCTGCAACCTCATGGTTGCTAGTCGGATTCGTTTCCACTGCGCCACAACAGGAACTCCTATTCCCTTTCTTATATTATCTTCCATCATGGTCTATCCCAAGAGACTGGATATAGTTCCCTGTGCTGTATAGCAGGATCTCATTGCTTATCCATTCCAAAGGCAATAGTTTGCATCTATTAACCCCAAACTCCCAGTCCATCCTCCTCCTCCTTCTCTCCCCCTTGGCAACCGCATGTCTGTTCTCCATGTCTGAGTCTGTTTTTGTTTTGTAGATAGGTTCATTTGTGCCATATTTTAGATCCTACGTGTAAGTGGTGTCATGCGGTATCATATTGTATTTGTCTTTCTCTTTCTGACTTACTTCACTTAGTATGAGAATTTCTAATTGCATCCATGTCGTTGCAAATGGCATTAATTTTTTTTGTGTGTCTTTTTGCCTTTTCTAGGGCCGCTTCCGTGGCACATGGAAGTTCCCAGGCTAGGGGTCCAATTGGAGCTGCAGCCGCCGGCCACAGCCACAGCCACAGCAATGACAGATCCGAGCCGTGTCTGCGACCTACACCACAGCTCACGGCAACGGCAGATCCTTAACCCACTGAGCAAGGCCAGGGATGGAACCCGCAACCTCATGGTTCCTAGTTGGATTCGTTAACCACTGAGCCACGATGGGAATTCCTAATTTGTTCTTTTTATGGCTGAGTAGTATTCCATTGTGTATAGGTACCACAGCTTCTTAATCCATTCATCTGTCAATAGATTTTTTTTTGTCTTTTTTTGCTATTTCTTGGGTCGCTCCCGTGGCAAATGGAGGTTCCCAGGCTAGGGGTCAAATGGGAGCTGTAGCCACCAGCCTACACAAGAGCCACAGCAACGTGGGATCTGAGCCGTGTCTGCAACCTACACCACAGCTCACGGCAGCACCGGATCGTTAACCCACTGAGCAAGGGCAGGGACCGAACCTGCAACCTCATGGTTCCTAGTTGGATTCGTTAACCACTGCGCCACAAAGGGAACTCCTTGAGTGCAATTTTAAAAGGTATTGTTAAAAATATGGAATGCTTCATGAATTTGTGTGTTGTCCTTGTGTAGGGGCCATGCTAATCTTCTCTGTATCATTCCATTTTTAGTACATGTGCTACTGAAGTGAGCACTGAATTCAATTTTAGACCTGCAGATTTGGAAGTATCTGTAGATATACAAGTGTTATCAGAGAAGGAAAATCCTTTTCTAGATTTTAGGTTTATAAGAAAATGATAAGATGGAGTTCCTGCTGTGGTGCAGTGGGTTAATGATCCAGCTTGTCTCCGTGGCGTTGCTGGTTTGTCCCTGGCCTGGTGCAATGGGTTAAAGATCTGGTGTTGCCACAGCCATGGCTCAGATTTGATCCCTGGGCCAGGAACTTCCACATGCTGTAAATGCAACTGAAAAAGGAAAAAAAGAAAAAAGAAAATGAAAGACCATTTAGTTCATTGCTAGATGCATATATAAAGAGACACTGAGTCACATCTTTTCTAGGCTAAATGCAGAATCAGTGCTGAAGCTCAGCGTGGCCTCTATTTGGGGAAGGAGGACTCCTGAGAGGAGGGTGCAAAGAGCCCACCTGAGAGGTTGTGCTGGTGCCCTTGACAGCCAAGTCGAGTCCAGCTTATTCAGCTCGCCAGAGTTCCCGGCCTTTCCCTGTCAGTGTAATGGTCTTTTGTCATATCAGACATTGTTTGGGGCTTAGGAGACAATGACCTTATAGAAATTTTTGAGTAGAAAAAGTAATTTGTTCATTTAACTCTCTTACAGTCTGGAAGGCAAGGTCAAGGAGACAATGCACAATGCCTTTTGGGATCATCTTAAAGTGCAGCTCTTAGCTACTCCCCCAGACTTCAGCTGTGCTCTTGAACTTCTAAAAGAAATTAAAGAGGTGAGTGACCTCCCCTTTGGAGGTGTAAAGTTTCCAGATATATCCCTTGCTCATTGCAATGTCAGTGACTAGCAAATCCTAACTGAACATGGCCCATAAATGAGAATCTAATTAGTAGACAGAAATCACACAGTAATTTTTTTTTTGTCTTTTTGTGTTTTTAGGGCTGCACCTGTGGCATATGGAGGTTCCCAGGCTAGGGGTCTAATCGGAGCTGTAGCTGCTGGCCTACACCAAAGCCACAGCAATGCAGGATCCGAGCCGTGTTTGTGACCTACACCACAGCTCACAGCAACACTGGATCCTTAACCCAGTGAGCGAGGCCAGGGATCCAACCCATGTCCTCATGGATACTAAAGGTTCATGACTAAGCCATGACAAGAACTCCTCCAACCTGGCCCTGAAAAAGCAAACAGCATGGAGAGGGCCACATGGTAAGGAAATGCAGGTGGCCCCTAGGACCTGAGGGCAGCATCCAATCAACAGCCAATAAGAAGCTGGGGCCTTCAGGCACACAGCTGTAAGAGAGTGAACTCTGTCAGCAGTTTGCATGAGCTTAGAAACAGATTCTTCCCCAGTCAAGTTTCCAAATAGAATGTAGCCTAGCCAGCACCCTGACTGCAACCTGAAAGGAAGATCTGATTAAACTTTGTGGACTCCTGACCCACAGAAACTGTGAGATAGCAAGTATATATGCTGTTTTAAGTCTCTAACATTTATGGTAACTTGTTATGCAGCACAGAAAACTAATATGCCATCTAACATGTCCCGCAATGTTCATAGTAGCTCTGTTCACAATAGCCAGGACGTGGAAGCACCCTACGTCAAACGTCCATTGACAGATGAATGGATAAAGAAGATATGGTACATATACACAGTGGAATATTACTCAGTCATAAAAAAGAGTGAAATAATGCCACTTGCAGTAACATGGATGTAACTGGAGATTATCATACTAAGTGAATTAAGTCTGAAAGAGACAAATACCATATGATACCACTTATATGTGGAATCTAAAATATGGTACACATGAACTTATTTACAAAACAGACTCACAGACATAAGAAGCAAATTTATGGTTACCAAAGGGGAAAGTTATGGGGATGGATAAATTAGGAGTTTGGAATTAGCAGATACAAACTACTATATATAACATAACAAGGTCAGATACAAACTACTATATATAACATAACAAGGTCTCACTGTATAGCACAGGGAACTATATTCAATGTCCTGCAATAAACCATAATGTAAAAGAATATGAAAGTATATATCTATGTGTTTGTATGTGCATAAATAACTGCATCACTTTGCTGTACAGCAGAAACTACCATACCATTATAAATCAACTATACCTCAAGTTAAAAAGTGCCATCTACAGATGAAGTTTAAAATTGTGCCATCAGGAAATTGCTCTCGTGGCTCAGCGGCTAATGAACCCAACTAGTATCCATGAGGTTGCGGGTTCGATCCCTGCCCTCACTCAGTGGGTTCAGGATCCAGCGTTGCTGTGAGCTGTGGTGTAGGTCACAGACTCAGCTGGACCTGGTCTTGCTGTGGCCGTGGTGTAGGCTGGCGGCTACAGCTCCAATTTGACCCCTAGCCTCGGGAACCTCCATATGCCTCAGGTGAAAGCCTTAAAAGGACAAAACAAACAAACAAACAAAAAAAAACTGCCATCTGGTAAAGGAAAATTATTTAAAGGACTTACTCCACTTTCTCAGAACAGAGAAGGCTGGATTTGGAGAGGATTTGAGAGGCGGTAAGTTGATAAATGTCACATTCTGTTCCTTTGGCTCCTCAGCTTCCTTCCATGTGGACCTTTCTACACACATTCGAATTCCAGAAAAGAGATCTGTTTTGACCTGAGAAGACATAGCTATCTGTCTTAGAAGTTTTCATCCTCACTCTGAGTTGGGGAACTCCCAGCAGTTGTGCACTCCTTGCCGTCTGCTGTGTTCCTCCAGTTCAGTCCTCGTCCCACCGGATGTCCTGCTAGCGACGGGCTAAAGTGTACAGTCAGCTTCCAACAATCCAGCTACAAAGTAATGTTGGGAAGGAGAGAGACGAGGATGGTTAGCTTATGCTAACAAACCTGTGCTTATAATAAGCAAAGAGAACATGTGTGGTGTTTGGTCATGAGGCTAGAGGTGATATCCTGTCTTCCTGTTCCTTCCATATTTCCCTTGTCCTCAGCCACTGGGGCTGCGTATCTGACGGAGCGACCCAAACTCTCGCTGCCTGAGTCTGAGTCCTCGTGCGTTTTGCTTTTGTTGTTGGTGTGCTGTGGTTTTCCACTGACCTTTAATATTGGGTGTGGAAGTAGCAAGAGGCCCAGAATCTTCTGGGTTCCAGACACAGCCTTCTTCCCCGCTGTGGAGCAGCACCCGTTTCTTCTTGGTGCTCAGGGGCAACCACTCTAGTCAGTAGAGGAGCTCTTTTTATTTTGGCCTTGCCCACAGCATGTAGAAGGTCCCAGACCGGGGATTGAACCCATGCCACAGCAGAGGCAATGCTGGATCCTTAACCCACTAGGCCACCCGGGAACTCTGAGGAACTCCTTTTTGACCTTGTTGGTTCAGTGGTATAAGGAGCCCAGAATGGCCAGGGGCAGTGTCATCTTCTGATCTGTTGGAACCAATGTAAGCATTCTTCCCAAATCAGCAGGGCCCAGAGTTGGCAGGATGGGAACCACAAATTCTGCATGTAGGTTCCTAGGTATAATAGTGAGAGGAACCAGTTCTGCTTCTGCCCCTTGATTCCTGGGACCATGCATTCTGGCTTTAGGGTACAGCACTGTACAATGGTTGAATCAAAGCATATGCTGCCTCTTGTAAGACATAACCTCTTCCTCTGTGGGTGCTCTGAGTGCCGTAGCAGCGTCTTCAGTAAGCCAGTCCACTTTTCAGTTCCGACCAGTTGACTCTCCACAAGGGGGATGTGGGCATGGACCCACCACTGTACTTTCTTGCCTGTAAGATGAGTTCCTTGATCAGATGCAGGGCCAGGGGGCGTGCTAGGGCATTCTGTGAAATTCTGCGAGAACATGGATGTTGGTGCCGACAGAAGCAGTGCAGACAGGGAAGACCCTGCCTCCCCTAAATGGAAGAGGTCCAAAGAAGTCATCTGCCCAGGGGGTGGCTGATGCCCCCGGGGGAAGGGTGCCACATGATGGACCTAGTTGTTTGTATTCTTTAGAGTTGTTTTTTTTTTGTTTGTTTTGTTTTGTTTGTTTGTTTACTATAGTAAACAACATTTTTACCATTTTAATAATTTTAAGTGCTAAATTAGTGGCATTGAGTACTTTGACACTGCTGTGCAGCCATCACCCTGGCCATTTCCAGGATGTTTTCATCTCCTCAAACAGAAACTCTACTCATTAAGCAATAACTCCTCATACTGCTCTCCCCCCAGTGCCTGCTAACCTCGGCTTCTTTACCTTCTGTCTCTGAACTTGACTATTCTGGTTGCGTCACAGACATGGACTCCCACAGCATCTGTCCTTTTCCATAAGACACATTTCCCTTAGCATAAGTTTTCAAGGCGCGTCTGCGCTGCAGTGGGGAGCGGAGCTCCATTCCTTTTCTGCTGAATCATTGTCCCTTGGATGGATAGACCACTTTTGTTTATCTCTTCATTTGTTGGTGGACATTTGGTTTGTGTTCACATTTTTGCTTTTTTGGGTTGTGCCGCTCTTCACTCTTCATGTGCAAGTCTTTGAACTTCTCTTTCCCCGTCTTTTGAATACATACCCAGGAGTGGAACTTGTGATTCATACGATAATTCTATGTTTAATTTATTGAGAAACCACTAAACGGTTTTCCTCAGTGGCTTACCATTTTACAGTCCTCCAGAAATGTATGACAGTCCCGATTTCTGCATATTTTCACTTATTTTTCAACATTTATTTTCCCTTTTTTAAAAAAGTTATAGGAGTTCCTGTTGTGGTTCAGTGGTAATGAACCCAACCATCATCCATGAGGACGTGAGTTTGATCCCTGGCCTTGCTCAGTGGGTTAAGGATCTGGCATTGCTGTGGCTGTGGGATAGGCCAGCATCTATAGCTCCGATTTGACTCCTAGCCTGGGAACTTCCCTGTGCTGCGGGTGCGGCTCTAAAAATCAGAAAAAAACAAGTTATAGACGTCATCCCTTGGTGCAGCCGTGAATGGAGTGGTGTCTTGCTGTGGTTTTGATTTGCCTTCCCTGGCAGCTGATGGTGTTGAGCATCTTCACGTGCTCAATGCCCTCTCAGTGTCATCTTTGGAGGGAGATTTACTCAAGTCCTTTGCCTTTTTTTTTTTTTTTTTTTTTGTCTTTTTAGGGTCATACCTGTGGCATTTAGAGGTTTCCAGGCTAGGGGTCCAGTTGAAGCTGTAGCTGCTGGCTGACGCCACAGCTCATGGCAACGCCGAATCCTTAATGCACTGAACGAGGCCGGGGACCAAACCCATGTCCTCATGGGTACGAGTTGGATTCATTACCACTGAGCTGCTTCAGAAAGTCCCTTAAAATTATGCTGTCTTTTGTGTTGAGTGGTAAAAGTTCCTTAAACATTCTGGGCACCTGACCTGTGTCAGATAAATGATTTGCAGATATTTTCTCCCATTCTGTGGGTGGTCTTTTCACTTTTTTTGATACTTGCCCTTGAAGCACAAAAGTCTTTGTTTTTTGTTTTGGCCACACCTGTGGTATGTAGCAGTTCCCAGGCCAGGGATTGAACCCACGCCACAGCAATGACAATGCTGGATCCTTAACCACTAGGCCACCAGGGAACTCCCAAAAGTTTTATTTATTTTTTGCTTTTCAGGGTCACACCCAAGTGGCATATGGAGGTTCCCAGGCTAGGGGTGGAATCAGAGCTACAGCTGCCGGCCTACACCACAGCCACAGCAGCAGCAACGTTGGATCCAAGCCGCATCTGCAGCCTACCCACAGCTCATGACAACCCACTGAGCGAGGCCAGGGATTGAACCCACATCCTCATGGGTACTAGTCAGATTTGTTTCCACTGAGTCATGATGGGAACTCACAAAAGTTTAATTTGAATGAGGCCCAATTTATCTAGCCTGTGGTGGTTTCTGCTCTTGGTGTCCTGTCTTGCCAAATCCAAGATTGTGAAGATAAGCCCCCTATTTTCTTCTAATAATTTAAGAAGTTTCACTCTTATGTTTAAGTCTTTGACCCAGTTTGAGTTAATTTTTCATTTGGTGTAATGTTCATTGTTTTGCATGTGGCTATCCCGTTTTCCCAGTACCTTTTGTTGAAAAGACTGTCCTTTTCCCATTGAATGCTCTTGGCATTGTTTTGAAAAAAATCATTTGACCATATATTCAAATTTTATTTCTGGGTGGGTTTTTTTGTTTTGTTTTTTGGTCTTTTTGTCTTTTCTAGGGCCACACCCGTGGCATATGGAGGTTCCTAAGCTAGGGGTCAAATCGGAGCTACAGCTGCCAGCCTACACCAGAGCCACAGCAGATCCGAGCTGCAGCTATGACCTACATGGAAGCTTGCAGTAATGCCAGATCTTTAACCTACTGAGTGAAGCCAGGGATCAAATCCACATCCTCATGGATACTAGGTTCTGAACCTGCTGAGCCGCAGCAGGAAGTCCCTCTGTGGACACTTGAGGTACATGGAATCTGGCGGGCAGAAGGCCTAAATGGGAGGGTGGCTCGTATAGCAGCCTGAGGTGCTGCAGACCCCAGCCTTGCTTGGGTCCACTTGAAGTTGGCAGCCTTGTGAATGACTCTGAATGAGTGTCCCAGTGCTGCTTGTTGCCTTGAAAACCCTGAGGCCTGTGTGCATTGTGCCTTTTCTTGCGATGGGTGGTCTGAAGTCCAGCAACTTTCACCTCGGAGGGGAGAGCTTGACAGGCTCAGGCCACTAAGACGCCAGCAGCTTCACAGAGGTGATGGGCTGCTCAGTTTTTGGAGGGATTATCTGCTGTCCTCGAGTTTGCATGTTTGTCTAAGGCATCCAAGTACTTGCTACTTCCCGCTCATCAGATCCAATGGGCATGTGGCCATGTGAACTCAAACCTCCCTTGTGGTACAAATTTTGCATCCATCAAGGTCCAGTCAGGCAGA
Organism: Phacochoerus africanus; assembly: GCF_016906955.1. Lineage (NCBI taxonomy): Eukaryota > Metazoa > Chordata > Mammalia > Artiodactyla > Suidae > Phacochoerus > Phacochoerus africanus. The sequence continues at coordinate 32,237,031 of NC_062552.1, read as the reverse complement.
AGAAACCACACAGTGATTTGAACAGAGAGAAGCTGCAGTGAGGCATGAGCTTGCTGAGGAAGCACACCAGAGCCAGCAAGGAAGACCTCTTCCCCTTGCAGCGTCTCTGTAGCGTCCCCTACAGACAGAACTTGGTATTGCGTGGGCCAGCAAAGGGCACATATTGAAAGGGCGCATCTCCAATTTCACGAGTAGGCACTGGTGGGTGGATTTGGAACTGAGAAGCTCCTAGTTGATCCCTGGCAGAGTTTGTCATCAAAATGGATGGTATGGAGCAACATTTACTTAAGATGAAGCTAAACTATTGGGATCTTGCTGTGGAGAACGTGGTACTCATTCCATTCAGTGAAACCTCCCCGTCCCCCCTGACTACCGTGTTCTCTGTGCTACAGAAGCACAGAGATGAGCCAGAGAGGCTCTGTCCACAGGGAACCTGTATTTTGGATTCATAGGAGCTCTTAACAGTTACTCTGTCTCCTTCATCCTTGCCCTTTTTTTTTTGTCTTTTTTTCCATTTCTTGGGTCGCTCCCGCGGCATATGGAGGTTCCCAGGTCAGGGGTCCAATCAGAGCTGTAGCCACCGGCCTACACCAGAGCCACAGCAACGTGGGGATCCGAGCCGCATCTGCGACCTACACCACAGCTCATGGCAATGCCAGATCCTTAACCCACTGAGCAAGGCCAGGGATCGAACCCGCAACCTCATGGTTCCTAGTCGGATTCATTAACCACTGCACCATGACGGGAACTCCCATTCTTGCCTTTTGAAGTACAGTCATCTCAACAGGGCCTGCTTTGGTCAAAGGCGAGTATCCATGATGATATTACGACCATGCGATGGTGGGCAGTATACGTTTGTTATAGCTGGCAGTTCTTCTTACTGTGCTCCTGGAGTTTATTCATCTCTTTATCTCATTCTGCGTAGGAAATGATACAGTCTTGCTGTCATCGATCTCCTAAAGCCTTGAACTGTCATTGGCGCCTGAACAAAAATAAATAATATCCTGTAGGAAACCTAGGTACCTGACTACTTGGTCCTCAGAAGACACAGGCTGGGATGTCTTTGGCAGAAGGGCTTGTCCATTAGGGAGAGTCTGCGGCTCTGAACCCGATACAGCTCCTTCCCTGACTTTCTTTCCTGGGTAGATCCTGCTGTCACTGCTCTTACCGCGCCAGAACCGCCTAAGGAGTGAGATCGAAGAAGCCCTGGACGTGAACCTCCTCGGGCGGGCAGCAGAGCAGGGCGCCCTGAATGTCCCTCATGTCTCTAAGTACATCCTCAACACGATGACTCTGCTGTGTGCACCCGTTCGAGATGAAGCCGTCCAGAAACTGGAGACCATCTCAGACCCTGTCCGGTTACTGAGGTTTGAACCTGACTACTGTACTACTGTTTCTTTTCTTTTTTTTTTTTTTTAAATTTATTCTTTGGTGTTTTTTTTTTTTTTTTCCCTTTTGGCTGCACCCACGGTATATGGAAGTTCCTGGGCCAGAGACTGAATCTGAGCCCCAGATACAGCAACACCGGATCCTTAACCCACGGTACCAGAGTGGGAATTCCTGGTGCTTATCTTCTTTCTGTAAATGTATTATTGAAGTCTTGTTGATTCCCAATGCTGTGACTGCTGTCCTCGAAACCTGCCCCAGGCCCTGGGCCGGGCACGGCTGGGATGGCACTGGATCCCAGCCTCCATCTTAGCCGGCTCTTCCCTACTGAAGGCCTGACTGGCTCCTCTTTTCTCTGGCGTGTTGGCTTTTCTTTTCCAAAGGTGGCCTTAGATTGACTGGGCCCCTGGACACCCTTCTACCATAAATCACTGGAGCATGGAATCCTTTCTTCCAAGGAATTCAAGCATTCCTTTCCCAGGCTTTCTCGTCACAGTTCACACAAGACGAGGGGACCATATGATGCAAGGTTATCTTTTTTTTTTTCCCAGAGCTATAGAGACCAAGACCCAGAAAGTTAAAAAAAGCAATGCCCAAAAATGACATCAGAAGTGACATCCCCTCTAAACACACTTCCCAGAGATTTGTTGGTGGGCTGGTGTTTCCTTCCACCGACAACCTTTTTTTTTTTTTGTCTTTTTGCTATTTCTTTGGGCTGCTTCCGCGGCATATGGAGGTTCCCAGGCTAGGGTCTAATCGGAGCTGTAGCTGCCAGCCTACACCACAGCCACAGCAACGTGGGATCCGAGCCGAGTCTGCAACCTACACCACAGCTCACGGCAACGCCGGATCCTTAACCCACTGAGCAAGGGCAGGGACTGAAACCGCAACCTCATGGTTCCTAGTCGGATTCGTTAACCACTGCGCCACGATGGGAACTCCACCGATAACCTTTTTTAAGTGATGCAGAATGGCCGTCGTGGCAAGGGATGGAGGCTTTCATACCCAGAGCCCTCTCTGTTCTGGTGCTGCCACTCCCTCACTCTGGGCCTTGGGTCCTGGGCCACAGTGCCATCTTTTGCAAATTGAGGAGGCAGGACCAAGTTTGTTTTAAAGCCCCTCCAGACTCCCGATACTGTGGCTGAGTGGCACCTGTGTAGGTTCCCCTCTCGCAGAGGGCACATCCTACCTCCTCCCGGGTCAGGGGGATCTTCCAGGTTCTGGGCCTGATGAAGATGGACATGGTCAACTACACGATCCAGAGCCTCCAGCCGCAGCTGCAGGAACACAACATCCAGTGTGAACGAGCTAGATTTCAGGAGCTCCTCAACAAGCAGCCGAGTATGTATTGCACTTGAGGGCAGGCGTGGGAAATAGGACTTGGGGGTCTGACTTTTCGGATGTGAGGGAGTCCTCTGCCTCTTCTAAGGAACAGGGGCTTCTCCCGCAGGTAGGGCGGCAGAAGGGACCGTGATCTAAGCCCCCCAAGCACTTTTCTATCCAGGAGGAGGATGCCTTGACCCTTAGTCTCAGAGCCTCAGGGTTGTAGATGCTGAAGAAGCGTCCACACCCCCTTCCTGTCCCAGGCCTCCTGGACCACACCACCCGATGGCTGACCCAAGCGGCCACAGACCTCGCCACGCCGCCTCCCCCCTGCCCGGACGCTCCCGACTCCTCGAGCGTGACCTGCCTGCCTGCAGGTGAGGCAGCCATCAGCCCAGAGCCCCTCAGCCCCAAGATGGTCCTGTCGCAGGGCTTCCTGAACCTCCTGCTCTGGGACGGTGAGGACGAAGCGTTCCCTGAGGTAGGACTGGCCGGGGGGCCTCGCCGTCGGCTTGCAGGACCCTCCTGGAGCCCCTCCTCTCCTGACGGCCCGCCCGCCTCCCCAGACCCTGCGGACGGACAGAGCCCGGCTGCAGGAGCTGGAGGCCCAGCTGCACCGGCTCACCGTCCTGGCCTCCGTCTTGCTGGTGGCCAACAGTTTCTCCGGCAGCGTCCTGTTTGGCTCGCCGCAGTTTGTGGACAAGCTGAAACGAACGACCAAAGCCCTGTTGGAGGAGTTTGGCTCCAGGTGAGCTGCACTGGCCTTTCACATGTTAGGGGGTGACAGGTGGCAGGAGGAGACAGCAGGAAATGAGCGCCTCGGGCCTTGGGGCTTGTAACAAAGAAAACACAGCTTTCTTCCGAGAGGGCAGCGTGGAGGATAGTTGACCTAAAATGATCCGTTGTCTTTGCTGCGGATGAGAGGCCATCTAGTCGATGGACTGGGCTGACACACCGGGAGTTGGCCAGTTAGTCAGTAGCACAGACTGAGTATCACTGAGGGCAGGGGTCACCCCGGAGGAGAAACAGGCGTCAGAAGGCCAAGTTTTTCATTGTAATTGGTGAGAGAGGGCACATGATCATGGAAAATGTCTAAGAACGTCCCCAAACCCCTGTATTTATGTCCGTGAATTCCATGGCGCGCGAGAGTGCTGAGTGGGAAGACACCCTTGTTCAGAGTCAATCCTGGGTCCATTTCGTGTTCTGAGAAGAAACACGGTGTCACGCGGAGAGAGTGGTCCGGACGTGGAGAGTGACCATGAGGACAGCGAGCCCACCCCTTGGGCTCTGCTCCCAGGGCCTGGGCTCCCGTCCTGGGCCCTGCTTACTCTCCTCCACCGTCTAGGCCTGAAGAGGAGGCCATGCTGACGGTGAGTGAACAGGTGACTCAGGAAATCCACCGGAGCCTCAAGAACATGGGCCTTGCCCCTCTGAGCAGCGACAACACAGCGTCTCTGATAGGACAGCTCCAGAACATCGCCAAGAAGGAGAACTGTGTCCGCAGCGTCATTGGTGAGCGGCCGTGGGGTGGTGAGGAGGAGGGGCGAGGCCAAGCCCGACCCTGGACGTCAGTCCCTGAACCATTTAGCAGTAAAAGGCATAGTGATTGGGCAAGTCATCGTGTAGGCTTTGGTTTTTGCAAAATGTCAGGTTGAAAACATACCCCTTTTATTTTATTTTATTTTATTTTTGTCTTTCTAGGGCTGCACTCATGGCATACGGAGGTTCCCAGGCTAGGGGTCCAATCAGAGCTGTAGCAACTGGCCTACGCCACAGCCGCAGCAACACCAGATCCAAGCTACGTCTGCGACCTACACCACAGCTCATGGCAACGGCAGATCCTTAACCCACTGGTGGAGGCCAGGAATTGAACCTGCGTCCTCATGGATGCTAGTCAGATTTGTTCCTGCTGAGCCACAATGGGAATTCCCCCCAACTCCTTTTAGTTTGAAGACGGACTCTGGTTCTAAGGAAGATTTGTGCCCAGGAATTTTTTTTTTTTTGTCTTTTTTGTTGTTGTTGTTGTTATTGTTGTTGTTGTTGTTGTTGCTATTTCTTGGGCTGCTCCCTCGGCATATGGAGGTTCCCAGGCTAGGGGTTGAATCGGAGCTGTAGCCACCGGCCTACGCCAGAGCCACAGCAACGCGGGATCCGAGCCGCGTCTGCAAGCTACACCACAGTTCACGGCAACGCCGGATCGTTAACCCACTGAGCAAGGGCAGGGATCGAACCCGCAACCTCATGGTTCCTAGTCGGATTCGTTGACCACTGCGCCACGACGGGAACTCCCCAGGAATTCTTAAGTCATCCCTGGCCTTCTAGGTTGTTGTCAGCTGCGGTTCAGGACTTATGACACCCACCCCCACCAACAAGAAACTCTAGAAGTAGGCTGGAACACAGGTTCCAAAGCAGGGACTTCCCTTGTCCCATGTTGGAAGGGAGGCCATGAACTTGACCTTGCTCTTAACCTCAGCCATCTGAAGGGTCAGTCTAAGATCCTCCTATTATATATATCAAATACAAGGATCTGACTGATGGACACTTAGGTAATCTTTTGAATAGGCATGGACTAGCCCAAAAGTTTTGGTCTTTGCTTTGTCCTTGCGAACTAGGTAGCAACCCCCTCCCCACATAAAACAAACTTCCTTACCTCTAGGTGAGTGGGTGGGTCAGCGAATAGCTGCGTTAACTTGGAGCTTGGGTGAGGAGAGCCTTCTGGCTTTTCACTGTCTTTTCCTGCTCACAGATCAGCGAATCCACCTGTTCCTCAAATGCTGTTTGATTCTTGGTGTGCAGCGGTCTCTGCTAGACCTCCCTGGAGGCCTCACCCTCATTGAGGCAGAACTGGCAGAACTGGGCCAGAAGTTTGCCAACCTAACACAACACAATCAGCAGGTGTTTGGCCCCTACTACACGGAGATCCTAAAAACCCTCATCCCCCCAGCCCAGGTGCTGGAGACGGAAGTGGAATCTCTCTAATGGCACCGGTTCCAAGCCCTGGCCCCTGGGACCCAGGAGAGAAGCCCATTGTTCTCCTGGGGTGACAGCATCAGTGGCTAGTAGAGCAGCAAGCCCTCTCCCCTTCTGTAGCCAGCACACCACACTGTAGTGACCACGCGTGTAAATACCAGCTGGCCCAGACGCATTCACTAATAAACAATTGAACTGCAAGCAAACCTCCGCTCTTGCTGCGCGGCAGCGCAGCCAGGCCCTGTGTCCTCAGCCCCCAGCTAGCTGGCAGCCAGCAGGCCCCAGTGTTTCCTCCACTGGCTAGGTGTTCCCTTCAACGCGCAGAGCTGAGGAGCCAAGATACGCAGGTACTCACGCCGTTTTCTCTAAGGGGAAAGCATTTCTCCCAGGGTTCTGTGGAATTATCCAAAACGTGAGTAGAAGGGTGTCTCTGGAAGTTAGAACTTTGTTCTTATTCAGCTCAGGATTGGGTGTGATTGAAAAAGTTATTAGGAACCTCATTTCCAGGACCCCATTCCCCAGAGGTTTCAAACGATGCAACAAGAGGTGGTGGTAAGGCCCTCAACTCGCTCTCCTGCTCAAGGGTTCTGAGGCAGGTGCCAGCTGGGGCCGGGTGAAACTGCCCATTGGCTGCTGGCTGGCACCTGCAGGCTGGCATTGGTGGGATGTCCCTCTCTCCCTCAGGGATCCAGCGGACAGGTGGGGCACTGCCGGGCTTGGCGCCTGCTTACCCTCGGTCCTGTTTTCCCACTGAGTGAGCCTCCTGTCCTCTCGTTGCCTGGCTTCTCCTCCCCGCCGCCCCCACCCCGTTCTGTTCTTCCTGACAGAGGTGACTGGGCATTCCCTCCCCCTCCCCAGTTTCCCTGGGGCCAGGGGGCTGGCGGTTGCAGTTGTGAAGCTCAGGAATGAGAGCTGATGCAGGAGGCTGGGCTTGGCTCCCGGGAGAGGAGAGGCCCAGCCCCTCGGCCTCAGGCTGACGGCAGTGGCCTGACCTGGTCGAAACGCTGGACATGAGGAGGTGTCCCAATCAGATTTGGTCTTCTTGGTAAGGGATCAGAGAGCAAGGGGAAATTCACTTGTGTGCCCTCACGGTCCCCCTCAAGGTCGGGTGAAGAGAAACGATGTCCCCACCACTCGAGGAGATGGAGGGCGTGGAGTCAGGGACCTTCGCCCAGGAAGAGCAGGGGGGCTCGAGGTCCCCTAGCCCAGGGCTTTCTCCCCATTGACCTCCTTTTAGAGGGATGAGCCCAGACCAGTGACAGGGCCAGGCCAGCAGTGTGACCTTCACCATGACCAGGAAAGCTGGAGGCCTGGATTGTTCGGTCTCTGATCTTGTAGCCAGACAGCCTCAGAAAGGGTTTAATCAACAATGAGGCTTGCCTAGATGGAGTCTCTGGTTTGCGACTATTTTCCCCAAAGTCCACATTTTGGAAGCTTTATTATCTTAAAGGAAAGTGCTGTGAAGGGCTTCCCACGAAGAGGACCGCCTGGTGGGGGCAGAGTTGGGGCTGATGGGGAACTTCGCTTTGTAATTAAAATCTGGAATGACCAATGTCTTAGCAGATTTTTTTTTTTTTTTTTGGTCATTTTAGGACTGCACTTGCGGCTTATGGAGGTTCCCAGGCTAGGAGTCTAACCGGAGCTGTAGCCCCTGGCCTACACCACAGATGCAGCCATATGGGATCTGAGCTGTGTGTGCAACCTACACCACAGCTCACAGCAACGCTGGATCCCTGACCCACTGATTAAGGCCAGGGGTCGAACCCGCGTCCTCATGGATGTTAGATTCGTTTCTGCTGAGCCACAACAGGAACTCCCCAGTTTCTTAGCGGTTTTGAGTTGATTTTCCTGTGCTTCCACATGGAAGGCAGGTATCTGGAGCCAAACGAGGAAAGAGCTCCATCCAGTCCTGCCTGCCGCCCGCCGTCTGAGGCTGTGCTCATTCGCTTGTGGTAAAATACACACAATGTAGGAATGACCACTGGTGGCACTTTGTGTGTCCACAGTGCGGTCCAACCATCTCCACGGGAGGAAACCCGGGCCTGCCGAGTAGTCACTGCCCACTCTCTGCTCACCAGCCCCTGGCAGCCACTCATCTGCTTTGTGTCAGAGGGTTTTCTGACTCTAGGTTAAGTGGAAGCGTGTAACATCAGGCCTTTTGTGACTGGCTTCTTTCAGTTAGTGCGGTTTTTAAGATTCATCATGTCGTGACCTGTGCCAGAACGTCATTCCTCTTTACGACTGAGTCACATCCCGTTGCGCGGAGGGACCACCTGTTGTCTCTCCCGCCAGCGGTTCATAGACACTTGGGTTTTCCCCACCTTTGGGCTTTTGTGAACAGTGCTGTTATGGATGTTTAGGTACAAGTTTTTGTTTGAACTCTTGCTTCCAGTGTTTTTGTGTATATGCCCATCTATCCAGGGGTGGAATTGGTGGGTCACCTGGTAATTCTATTTAGAAACTACTAACTGGTTTTCCGTAGTGGCTGCACCATTTCATATTCCTGCCAGCCATACGTGAGCCTTCTGAGTTCTCCATATTTTCACCAATACTCGTTGTCTTTTTCTCCCCCCCGCCCCCGTTCTTTTTCTTTTTCTTTTTTTAAATTATAGGCATCTTGGTGGTGTGAAGTGGGATTGCATTCTGGTCTTGACTTGCATTTCCCTAATGGCTCGTGATGTTGAACATCTTTTCTTACAGTTAATGGGCATTTATATATCTTCTTTGGAGAAATGTCCATTTTAGTCCTTTGGCCATTTTTGAATTGGGTTGGTTTATTGTTGAGTTATAAGAATTTATGTATTTATGTATTTTGGATACTAGACCCTTGTCAGAGACATAATTTGCAAATATTTTCTTCCATTTCTTCCAAAAGATAGCACTGTGGGTGGTCTTTTCACTTTCTTGTGTCCTTTGCACAAAAGTTTTAACTTTGATGAAGTCCAGTTTATCAGGTATTATTTTTGTGAATGATGCTTTGGATGTCAAGTCTAAGAACTCTTTAAGATTTTTCTCCTTTTTTTTTTTGCTAAAGGTTTTATAGTTTTATGTTTTAAGTCTGTGATCCATTTCAAGTTAATTTTTGTGTAAGATATGAGACTTAGGTTAAAAAGTCTGCCTTTCCTCCATTGAATGGTTTTGTACCTTTGTTAAAAAATCCATGCATGGGAGTTCCTCTTGTGGCTCAGAGGTTAACGAATCCAACTAGGAACCATGAGGTTGTGTGTTCCATCCCTGGCCTTGCTCAGTGGGTTAAGGATCCGGTGTTGCTGTGAGCTGTGGTGTAGGTTGCAGATTTGCGTTGGATCCCGAGTTGCTGTCGCTGTGGCGCAGGCTGGCAGCTGCAGCTCCGATTGGATCCATAGCCTGGGAACCTCCATATGCTGCGGGTACAGCCCTAGAAAAGACAAAAAAAAAAAAAATTCATGCATGGGTCTCTCTCTCTGGACTCTTTCTTCTGTTCCATTGATCTGTGTTTTTCTCTCTGCCATACCACAGTGTTGATTGCTATGGCTACATAATGTCTCAAAAATTGAGTAGCCAGATTCCTTCCAGTTTCTTCTTCTTTTTTCAAAGTTATTTTAGCTGTTCTAGTTCCTTTGCCGTCTATACACTAATCTTGTCTATATCTACAAAAAATCATGCTGGGATTTTGATAGGTATTATGTTAACACCTATGTATCAATTTGGGGAGAATAGACATCTTTATTCTGTTGAATATTTTAATCCATGAATATTCTCTCTTTCCAGTTATTTAGATCTTGAGTTCTTTTATCAGCATTGTGTCATTTTCATCATATAAATCCTGAACATGTGTTATTAGATTACACCTAAGAATTTCATTTGTTTGAGTAATTGAAAAGTGATGTTTTATTTTTATTATTTTAAAATTTTATCTATTTTTGGACAAAGTAGAAAAGCATAACTTTATTGCTTTGCAGGTAAAGGGGGCCACAGCTGGCTAATGCCCTCAAAAGTGTGTGTCTTTGGTGTTTTATTTATTTATTTTTTTATGGCCGCACTTGCGGCATTTAGAAGTTCCTGGGCCAGGGATTGAATCTCAGTCACGGCGGCAACACCAGATCCTTTAAACCACTGTGCTGGGCTGGGGATTGAACCCACACTTCTTCAGTGATCTGAGCCACTTCAGTTGGATTCTTAACCCACTATGCCACAGCAGGAGCTCCAGTGTTTTATTTTATTTATTTTTTAAATCATTATTTCCCCAATACAGTTTTTTTCCACTGTACAGCATGGTGACCCAGTTACACATACATGTACACATTCTATTCTCGCACATCATCCTGCTCCATCCTAAGTGACTAGACATAGTTCCCAGTGCTACAGTGTTTTATTTTTAATTGTGGTATTGACATGTGCATTTCTAATATACAGAAATACAGTTGATTTTTTTATGTTTACTTCGTATTGTGTTATCTTGCTTAATCAATTATTTTAATAATTTTTTTTTAGGTTCCTTGGAATTTTCTACATAGCCAATCATGTGAATTGGAAATAGGGACAGTTTTATTTCGTCCTTTCTGTTATGAATGCTTTTTATTTCCCTTTCTTGCCTTATTGCACTGGCAAGAATTCCAAGCATTTTTTGGCTTCTGTTTTTCGTCTTTTTTTTTTTTTTTTTTTTTTTTAGGGCTGCACCCATGGCATATGGAAGTTTCTAGGCTAGGGATTGAATCGGAGCTGCAGTCTCTGACCCATGCCACAGCTGCAGCAATGCTGGATCCGAGCCTCATCTGCGACCTACACCATAGCTCATGGCAACACCGGATCCTTAACCCACTAAGCAAGGGCAGGGATCAAACCCGTGTCCTCATGGATACTAGTTGGGTTCGTTACCACTGAGCCATGACAGGAACTCCTCCAAGCATCTTCAGGCTGATGATATTGGAATCCTTTCCTGTTCTCAGTCTTAGGGGGCAAACATTGTCTTTCATCATTAAATACAATGCATAGATTTTTATAGATGCTCTTTATCAAGTTGAAGTTCCCCTCTGTATTAGTTTCCTCTGGCTACTATAACAAAATATGACAAATTTAGTGCCCTGAGACAATGCACAGTTATTATCTTATAATTCTGAATGTGAGAAGTCTACAGTGTGTGTTAAGGGGTAAAATTAAGGTGTAGAGACAGCTGCATGAGGCTTGAGGTGTGTATTAGTTTCCTATGGCTGCTGAAACAGGTTACCACAAACTTGAGTGGCTTAACAAAAGTGGAAGTATGCTCTCTGACAGTTCAGGGCTGGAAATCAGAGATCAGTTCATGGGACTGAAGTCTGAGTGTCGGCAGAGCGATATTCCCTCTGGAGCTTCTAGGGGCTGCTGGTATTCCTTTTCCTGTGGCTGCATCACTCTAGTCTCTCCTGCGTGGTCACCTGAAGGTCTCATGGTCATCTTCTGGGTGTGTCCGATCTCCCTCTGTCTCCCTAAGGGCCCACTCACATAATCCAGGATCATCTTCCCCACTTTAAGATTGTTAACTTAATCACATAGGAAAAAGCCCTTTTTTCTTAAAAGGTAATTGTTGTGGACTGAATGGTGTCTCTCCCACTCCCCCCAAATTCACATGTCCTAACCCCTCAAGCTGTGACCTCTCCAGGGTCATAGATGTATTTGGTTAAGGTGAGGCTATCTTGGAGTTGTGGGGGCCCCCAATGCAGTCTGCCTGGTGTCCTTATGAAAAGGCATGTGTCATGTGGAGAGACAGGCGCATGTAGAAGTACAGCCCTGTGCTTGAGGCCACCAGCAGCTGGAAGCGAGGCAGGGGACAGATTCTCCCTCACAGTCCTCAGAAGCTGATACCTTGAGTTCAGACTCCTCAACTTCAGATAGATATGTTATTTGTTCAAGCCCCCTGATTTGTGGTGCTTTGTGACGGCAGCCCTGGAAACTAATACAGTAACATCTACCGGTTCAAGTAATTAGTACCTAATATCTTTGGGTGGCCATTATTCAGTCTACTGCAAAGGAAGAGTCTGTTTCCTTGACTTCTCCAGCTTCCAGAGACTGCACATTCCTTGGCACGTGGTCCCTTCCTCTCTCCATCTACTAAGCACGTCACTAAGCCTTTCCTTCCACCGTATCTTCTCTCTCAGACCCTCCATCCTCCCTTTTTAAAAGTAACCCTTGTGATTCCATTGGGCACTTCTAGATAGTCCCAGGATCATCTCCCCATCTTGATTTTAATTCATTTGTAAAGTATCTTTTGCCATGTAAGCTAACAAATTCACAGGTTCTAGTGATAAATTAGGATGTGGACATCTTTTTTTTTTTTTTGCCTTTTCTAGGGCCGCTCCCGTGGCATATGGAGGTTCCCAGGCTAGGGGTCCCAGCACTGTGGTCTAGTCGGAGCTGTAGCCGCAGGCCTACTCCACAGCCACAGCAACTCGGGATGAACCCGCAACCTCATGGTTCCTAGTCGGATTCATTAACCACCGTGCCACGACGGGAACTCCAGGATGTGGACATCTTTAGGGATCTATTATTTGTCCTCTGTTTCCTTTTTTTTTTGTCTTTTTGCTATTTCTTGGGCCGCTCCCGCAGCATATGGAGGTTCCCAGGCTAGGGGTTGAATCGGAGCTGTAGCCACTGGCCTACGCCAGAGCCACAGCAACGTGGGATCTGAGCCGCGTCTGCAACCTACACCACAGCTCACGGCAACGCCGGATCCTTAACCCACTGAGCGAGGGCAGGGACCGAACCCGCAACCTCATGGTTCCTAGTCGGATTCGTTAACCACTGCGCCACGACGGGAACTCCTCTGTTTCCATTTTTCTGGGAGTTTAAAACTTTTAAAAAGTCACAAATGGGGGATCCCACTGTGGCGCAACGGGACCGATGGTGTCTTTGCAGCGGCAGGGACACGGGTTTGATCTCTGGCCCGGTGCAGTGGGTTAAGGATCCAGTGTTGCTGTAGCTGTGGCATAGTTTGCAGTTCTGGCTCGGATTCGACCCCTGGCCCAGGAATGCCATGTGCCCCAGGGCAGCCAAAAAACAAAAAGGACGAAAGAAAAAAAAAGTTATTTTGTCAAATATTTTTCTGCATCAGTTGATAAGATAATGTGATTTTTCTTCTTTAGTTGGATTACATTGATCTTCAGGCCAGCCTTGGACCCCTGGGATGAACTTCCCTTGGTTGTGATATATAATAACTCTCTTTATATCTACCGGAATTTTATTGGCTGATATTTTGCTGTGGATTCTTTTTTTTTTTTTTTTTGTCTTTTTAGGGCCGCACCTGTGGCATATGGAAGTTCCCAGGCTAGGAGTCTAATCAGAGCTACAGCTGCCGGCCTACACCACAGCCACAGCAACGCTGGATCTGAGCCCCATCCTCGACCTACACCACAGCTCACGGCTACAATGGATCCTTAACCCACTGACCAAGGCCAGGGGTCAAACCTGCAACCTCATGGTTCCTAGTTGGATTCGTTTCCGCTGTGCCACGACGGGAACTCCTGCTGTGGATTTTTTATGCTTACATTCATGAGGGGTATTGGTCTATAGTTTTCTCATTTGGGATTTCCTTGATCTTGGCATCAGGGTGATATTAGCTCATAGAATGAATGAATGAGGTAGGATTCCTGCTCTTCTGTTTTCCGAGTCAGATTGTGTATAATTGGTGTTAATTCTTCTTTAAACATTTGGTAGAATTCTTCAGTGAAGCCATCTTGGCTTAGATTTTTTTTTTTTAAATTATGGATTCAGTTTTTGTAGTGCTCCTCAAATGATTTCACGTTGAGGGAGCTGTCTTAGTGTTTATAGTGGTTGAGGAACTGACCTATGTAGTTTGAGCTGTTAAATTTATGTGTTTAGAGTTGCTCATAGTATTCTGTTTTCATGTTTTTGATGTCTGCAGAGTCTATGGCAACAGCCAGTTTCATCCCTGAAACATCTGGTAGTCTTTTTTTTTTTTTCTTTGTTGGTTTAGCTACAGGTTTGTCATTTCATAAAACAAGCTCTTTGTTTCACTGATGTTTTCCTATTTTTGATTTTCATTTACATTTATTTCTGCTTTTGTCTTTATTATTTCCTTCTTTCTTTTTGCTTTGGGTTTATTTTGCTCTTTCTTTGAGGCCCTTGAGGGTAGAAGCGTAGATGATTGATTTAAGAGTTTCCTCTTTTTCAGGGTGTGCATTTACTGCTACGAATTTCCTTCTCAGCGCTACATCACCTTGTCTCACTAATTTTAATGTGTCGTATTTCCATTTTCATGCAGTTTTAACGTTCGTTTGGATTTCCCTTGAGATTTATTTCTCTTTAACTCATGAATTATTTAGAAGTGTGTGATTTCCAGGTGTTTCAGAGACTTTTCTATTATCTCTGTTACTGATTCTATTTGATGGAAGAACACAGGGCGTTAATTCTTCTGAATTAGTTGAGGTTTATTTATGGCCCAGGATATACGGTCTATCTTGGTATATGTTCCATGGGTGCTTGAAAAAAACGTTCACGGCGCCGTTGCCGGCGGAGTGTTGTTTCCCTGTGGTGGGATCCTGTTGGGTGACGCTCTTGAGCTCTGTGTCCTTGCTGAGTTTCTCTCCAGTTTTCTCCTGCTTGTTGATGGAGTGTCTGGCTGAGTTGAAGTCTCCCCTCTGCTGGTTGTTTGAGGCTGCTCGGGCTGCCGTAACAATAGACCAGAGACGTTTATGTCCCGCATTCTGGAAGCCCAGCCAGGGTCCAGCAGGGTCATTTTCTGGTGAGGACCCTCTTCCTGACCTGCTGGGTTTTCATGTGGCCTTTCCTAGGCACCCGTGTTTGGCGAGCTCTCTCTACGCCTCCTCTTATAAGGCCAGCAATACCCACCTTTATGACCCAGTTTAACTTTAATCATCTCCTAAGCTCTCTGTCTCCAAATGCAGTCTGATTGGGAGTTAGGACTTTCACCTACGAATTTTGGAGGGAACACGATCCAGTCCATGGCATTTGCGGATTTGTCTACTTCCCTTTTTAGGTCAGCTTCTGCTTCACATACTTTGCAGCTCTGTTGTTTGGCGCGTACACATTTAGGATTATGTCGTCGTCGTCTTTTTTTTTTTTTTTTTTTTTTTGCCTTTTCAGGCTGCACCTGTGGCATATGGAGGTTCCCAGGCTAGGGGTCAAATCAGAGCTACCGTTGTATCCACACAACAAGTACAGCAACATGGGATCCGAGCCGCATCTTCGACCTATGCCACAGCTCACGGCAATGCTGGATCCTTAACCCACTGAGCAAGGCCAGGGATCGAACCCGCAACCTCATGGAGAGTAGCTGGGTTTGTTACCACTGAGCCACAATGGGAATTCCTGAGATGTCTTGGTGCATTGATCTTTTATCACTATGTAGTACATAGTACCCTCTTCTCTCTGATAATTTTCTTTGTTCTGAAGTCTATTTTATAGGATATTAATATAGCCACATTCCCTTTCTTTTAATGTTTGCATTATATTTTTCCAACTTGTTATTTTCAACTTGCCTATATTATTGTTATTTGAGGTGGGTTTCTTATAGACAGGATATAGTTAGTTCGCATTTGTTAATCTACTCCTCTGTCTTTTAATTGATGTTTTTAGACCATTTAAATTTAATATAATTAAGATATATTAGGGGAGTTGTGGCTCAGTGGAAATGAACCTGACTAGTATCCATGAGGAGGCAGGTTCGATCCCTGGCCTTGCTCAGTGGGTTAAAGATCTGGCGTTGTCGTGAGCTGTGGTGTAGATCACAGATGCGGCTTTGATCCTGCATTGCTGTGGCTGTGGTGTAGGCCAGCAGCTGCAGCTCTGTTTTGACACTTAGCCTGGGAATGTCCATATGCTGTGAGTGCAGCCCCAAAAAAGCAAAAAAAAAAAAGTATATTAGGACTTAAGGCCTCCATTTTATTTTTGTTTTCTAGTTATTTGATTATCATTTTTCTATTCTTTTGCCTATCTCCTGGTGAATTACTTGAAAACATTTAAAAGTTCTACTTTTATTTATCTTACAGTGTTTTTATATCCTTGAATAATTGTTTGCTCCAGGTATTGCATATACATGTAAGTTGTCATAGTCTATTGCTATCATCGTTTGCTGTTCAAGTTAAGTATAGAAACCTATCTTGTTTTACATCCCCTAACCCTCCTCGTTTATTTTAGGAGTTCCCTGGTAGCTCAGTGGGTTAGAGGTCTGGCATTTTCATTCTGTGACTTAGGTTCAATCCCTGACCCTAGAACTTCTACATTGTCTTGGGCATGATCAAAAAAAAAAAAAAAACACACACACACACATAGATTTTTAAAACTATTTCCTCTAGAGAGTTCCCATCGTGGCTCAGTGGTTAATGAATCCGACTAGGAACCATGAGGTTGCGGGTTTGACCCTGGCCTCACTCAGTGGGTCGAGGATCTGGCGTTGCCATGAACTGTGGTGTAGGTTGCAGACGAGGCTTGGATCTGACGTTGCTGTGGCTGTGGCGTAGGCCGGCGACTGCAGCTCTGATTCAACCCCTAGCCTAGGAGCTTCCATGTGCCGTACCTTCGGCCCTAGAAAGAAAAATAAGAAGGAAGGAAGATATCCTCTACGTGCATTTAGAACATTAAACTGTTAGAATTTTGCTTCAACCATCAAACAGTATTTAGGAAACTCAGTGGGTGAAGGAAAGTCCATGGTATTTATCTAAACTTTTGCTTAATGCTTGTTCATCGTTCCTAATGTTCCAAGGTTCCTTTTTCCTTTCTAGATGCAAACTGTCACCATTGCTTTGGGGTAGGTCTGCTGGTGACCAAGTCCCTTGGCTTTCCTTCATCTGAGAGTGTCTTGATTGTTCATCGTTCATCTTCCCTGAAGAAGGGCTTTGCAGGGTGCACAGGTCTTCTCTTTCAGCGCTGGGGAATAATCACTGCGTCCTTTCTGGCCTCTACAGTTCTGGAAATCCGATGTCATGCAAATCACTTTTCCCCTCTAGGTTAGATGCCATTTCTCTCACTGCTTTTGGAGATTCTTCCTTTGTCTTTCACTTTCAGAAACTTAATTATGACGGTATCTTGGCATGGATTTCTTTCAGTTTATCTGGTGTGGAGTGTGCTTAGCTTCTTGATTCCATAGCTTTATCTCTTGCCAAATTTGAGAAGGTTTCAGCCATGGAGCACTTTTGCAGCCCCATCCGCTCTCTCCTCCTGGGACTCTGCTGACATTCATGTTTGATCTTTTGTTACAGTCCCAGAGGTCCCTGAGTCGCTTTTCATTGTTTTTCCAATCCATTTTCTTTGCTCTGTTGTTTCCAATTGGGTCATTTCTGTTGTTCTCTCCTCTGGTTTATGGATGCTTCTCTTTCTTGTTCACTCTGCTGTCGAGCCCATCCACTGAGATTGTTGCTTTGGTTATTGTATTTGTCACGAGCAGCCACGCTGCTGCTGGGCGATGGCCAATTTCCCACTAGGCCTCCTCTGACGCCACGGCAGTGGGTGTTGGGGCACCTGGCCGCCTAGGGAGGTGGACGTCTGGGTGCCCCCTCTGGCCTCTGCTGGCCCTCATGAAGGGCGGGGCCGGGGTGTTTCTCTGTGAATTTCGGCCGGAGCAGAGCAGTTTGCGTCTGAGAGCTTCCGGTCTCGCTGGCTGCCTGTTCCTGCTCTGGTCCTCTGGCTGGAGAGGGCAGGCTTTTGTTTGCGATCTGTCTGTGCCACTGGTGTTCCTGCCTGGGGTTTTAATTGTACTTGCCAGAATAGGGTAAAGTCAGTCTACTTCATCTTCTTGGCAGTTCGTTTCCTTTTGATAGCCATTGTCATGTTGTCTTTTGTTACATGTGGTGTAAACATTATTTTCAATTGTGTTCTTTAATGGTGCGTTTTGCTTTGCAGAAATGTTTGATTTTTAAATAGTTGAATATATTAACCCTTAAAAAAGTGGACCCAGAGTTATGTAACATTGTTTGGAAAGACCTTTCTTGTACAAAGATGATGAGGGGAAAAAAAAGTTTCTCATTTTCTTCTCGCTTTGTTGGGGTTTCTTTTTGTTTCTTTTTTCTAAACATTTAAATATGTGAACCATCTGGAATTTATTTTGGCATAAATAGGAATAGAAATCTCCCTGTGCTGTTCCCACCACCCCATGGCTACCAGCTTGTCCCAGCTCCATTTACTGGATAGTAACTATTTTATGGTGTGAGGGAAATTCTTTAATTTGGTACACGCCTGTTGATACAGTGTTCCTAAGAGCTGAGTCCTGAGAAAAGAAAAGCAGCCAGAGTTCTAGAGGCTGCTCTGAGCCTCAGGTGGAGCGGTCAGGCCTCTGTCCGCGTGGTGCGGGCTGGTGTGGATTTGTGGTCCCAGCCCGTCCCGTCCAGGCCTGGGGGGCCTGAGACACTCTGGGTGTCGGAAGCCAGGGATGCCGAGGCTGATGAGAGGGGGCCGGAATGAGAGAGAATGAATGAGAGATGAGAGAGTTAGTTGGGCCACCCTGGAAGCACTGAGCGGGGTGCTCTGCCCCCAGGGGCTGTGTCCCAGCCTGCAGTCCAATGTCCGTGAAGGGGGCACTGTGAGGCCGTCTGGGAGTATGACAGAACCGGGCCCTGCTGTGGGGGGGAGCGGGGTGGCAAGAGACCCCTTCTGGGCTTCGTCACCTCCTCCAGAGAAGCTGTGGCTTCTGCCTCCAAGCCGAGCCCGGTGTGTGCACACCGAGCGGAGGGCGGGCGGCGTGGTTCTGTTGAGTGAGTCCCATCCGGCCCTGCTGTGAGGTCCTGTCCCCTTCTGTCCAACTCTGGCTGTCAGGGCAGCACTGCCGGGGCTCCGTGTCCCCCCACGGCAGCCCCAGGGCAGTCCTGGCGTCGGCGGGGTGACTCTAATTACGATCAAGCCCTTTCACCGTAAGGTTTCTTCTGCTCAGAAGTGGGTGCCAGAGCCAGGGAGCAGAGGGGTGTGTGGTTACGACCCCTGGTCTAGAGCTGGGCGGGGGCCTCTGTGTCCCCGTGGCGGTGCCGTCTGGCCTCAGGAGCCTTCACGGCAGAAGCTTGGGTTTTGCTTCTCTTTCTGCTGTTATCTGCCTAAGAAAACCTTGTCCCTGTTCTGGGCCTTGTTTTCTCCATAAAAGCAGTCGGGTATTGGGGGAGATCAGTGCTTTCCTGTAAAGCCCTTTGGCAAATGGAATATTTCATGGAAATTCACGAGTAAGGGTGTTTGGTGCTCGGCTGCTCAGGCTGAAGTAGGCAGGGGCCAGGCCGGGGAGGACATCGTGACCCCCCCCCCGCCCCCAGCAGGATGGTTTCTAAGGTCCTCTCCAGCTGGCCCCTGGGTGGGGCTTTGACCTTCGCTATGGACAATGCCAGAAAGGGGTGAGGCTGTGGGGATGGTGGCCGGTAAAGCCACCAGCAGGGTTCGGCACCCAGGCCCTCACCAGTGAAGGGGTTAGGAGTGTTGCTGGTACCTTTCCGACCCGCCTCCTGGATGGCAACCAGGCACCACCCCTTCCTTCCTTCCCTGCCCCGCGGCGGCATGGCTTTGGGCCCGGAGCTGGTTGTGCTAAAACTCAGCCTCCACAATCAAACCGAGTTCCTGAAGGGAGACTGTGCTTCCGCAGCTCCAATCCCCACATGCCTTGGGCAGCGACGTTCTCTGCGCGAGACCAGGCCAGGCTGCGGCCCTGCTGCTGCTCAGACCCGCTGTTGCTAAGGAGCGGAGGGAGCCGCGGGCCTGGCACCGAGCAGGACTGGCGCTGCCTGGCCTTCCCGTGCAAGCCTGCCCACCCGAGCGGCTCTCCCACGCCTCCCAGTCCTGGGGCCGGCGCTGACCCACCCGCGCTCCCCCTGGAAAGACATCCAGAAACCTTCCAATTCAGATTCCACAAAGTGAGGCTGGTTTCATGTCGCTTCTCATTTATTAATTCAGTCTGTTCTAAGTTGTACAGTTACGAAAATAACAAAACCAAAGCTGAAAGCCCAGGAATATTTACACTCTCGTGTAGTGAGGTCAGTCTATCTTGTTGCACAGGTCGGTCATGTTTGGTACCACAAGAGGTTTGTAATTCAGACAAAGACAGATGAACAATTCTATGTACAGCAAAATAAAAGGGGAGTCATTCAAGTATCAAAATACAGAGACAAAGATTAAATAACATTTTATTACAACCAAGTCCCAGTGCCACACCGTTAGCAACGACACTTTGTGAACGGCGTCTGACACTCCCTCCGCAGGCCCGGCCCTGTCACCCAGGCCGAGGGCAGAGCAACAAGCTCCACAAGCTCCCCGTCTGCTCAGCCTCAGGCAGGCTGCTCAGGGCGGCTGCGGGCAGAAGCCGGGCTTCTTCGCTGGAAGCCTGTCCTTAACGTTATAATATTTCTCTCTAGGGAAGGGCGAGTACCTGTCCTGGAGGGTTCAAAAGAAAGAGCCATCAAGTCCTCTCCTTTCTTGACTGTTGAGAAATAAACCAATCTCAAAGCAAACCCAGAGCCAGAGCAGATTAGCCACGGCTTTGGCTTTGGCTTTCCGATACGAAAACACCCTGAATAAATAAAGAAGCTACAGCAGCCTCGGGGCAGGAGACAGCTGCCTACGACCTAAGAACGAGAAGACAGGTGAGGAACTCATCGTAGTGTCTAGTTTTCCTTGCAGACCCACCGCCCACCCAGCGAGAGAGGCTGACCTGGGGGGGAGTGGCCTTCCCCGGGGGGCGGGGGCGCAGCACTGCAGCGGCAGCCCCTGCCCACCCTGCCAGGTTCCTCGTGCAGCCTGGAGGGAAGAGGGCTGAACACTGCACAGTGAGGCCGCTGCGCCCTGGAAGCAGCCGGACGTGACGTCAGACTTCCAGGTGGGAAGGCCCTTGTTTAGTACCGAGAGGGGCAGGGTGCCTCCTGGGGCCTGCGGGGTGGACGACTCGGCAGAGAGGAAGCCACAGGGCCAGCCTCGGGCCAGCAAGGCACTCCCTGCAGGTCACATGCCCGCGCTGGGGGAGAGAAGTGCTGCGGGTCCCGGGCCCAGACCGAGTTGTGCGGCAGAGCAGGGTCTGCTCGGGGCCCGAGGGGGGACAGCTCCTCTCTGGAAGGAGCTGGAGGAGCATGTGCCCTGGCTCCACCGCACAGGAGCAAGGAGCCCCCAGTCTACCGCCTCCAGGAGGAGCCCCACCACCAAAGCCACCAGGCGGAGCAGCCAGCAGGGCGCACGTGGCAGTGTGCCCAGCACTTGACAGCGTGCCCTGAGGGCCGCACGGGGTGAACCAAACCTCTGCACGTGGAGCCAGGGAGGAGCCCAGCGGCTGAAAGGGCAACAGTCAAAGCAACAACTCAGAGAATCAAAGCTGAGTCCTAATCACGAGCCCTGATGGCAGGTGGCAGTCTCAGCTGCCCTACCCGTTAATGCCCCAGACAAAGCTGCTGCTTCTCCTGTCTGCCTCCACTCCGTCTCAGGCCACCAGAGAGCCTGGGGGCCAAGCAGCCCCGGGCAGAGCTCTGAGCACCCCTCTGGGTCTGGTGCCTCTTGGCTGTGTTCTCACTGCAGAGCCGTGTGCAGTCTGGCCGGGGACGAGAGGCCGTGCAGGTCATGAGGCACAGCCTCTAACTTGGTTGGGTCTGAAAAGCTGATTCTAACCCCCTAGTTGTTCCCCCGCTTTCCCTTCAGAGCTGCCGGCCCAGGCCGAGGCCCCAGCCTGAGGACAGAGGGCTGGCCAGGCTGGCCTCAGGTCTGCTGTCCTTTGGCCATTGTCTAAAGATGGGCAGTTTAACCTAGAGGTTTGAGCCAAGTGTTAAAAGTTTACATTATAAAAAGGATTCTGTTAAAAAATGTTTTCTGGACAAGTCACTTCTTGGCCCTCAAGAGTCCCAGTCTCATCTGCTAGAGGCCTGGAGCACTTCTCCACAACCAGGGCAGGGCTCCCTCTGCGAGGCCTGGCGGTGGCGGGTTCTGGCCACGCGGCCGAGAGGAGGTCCTGCAGGCAGAGGCGGGCCTGGGTCTTCAAAGCTGCAGGTGAGACGGTGGCGGTGGCGGGGGAGCCTGTGCTCCCCGAGTCTGTGTCTGCAGGACAGTTGGTTCCTCAGTGGCTCAGCTTGGCAGAAGCAAACACAACGGGGGGAGGAAAGGGTTAACCAAAGGGACCGCACGAGGTCGAGGAAACGGAAAGGAAACACAGAAGCAGAACAGAAGGTCCCTCACGGCCTCCCCCAAGCCCCCTGTGTGGCTCAGTGCGTCTGCTGGGGAAGCACAGGGACAGGCGGAAGGCCCCACCCTGGCTTGTCAACTTGGGCTTCACCGCTCAGGGACTGCTATGACGTGCTGGCTGTCCTGTGCACCACAACGCAGGGCCTGAGCTGGCCGCCCCCGCTGGGGACGGTAGCGCCTCCTCCACGCTCAGCTCCACGCCCCCCCCAACCGCTGAACTGCTCTGAGGTGACGGACAAGCCTCCCTTGGCAGAGGATGGAGGCCAAGGGAGGTGGATCGGGAAGGGACCGGAGGCCGGCTGACTGTCTCTGATCTCCGCCCTGTGGACAAGGGTCGGGAGTCCCCTGGAGGACAAGGGACATTGCTGGCCCAGGTGCCCGTTCTGTGAGGGCAGAAGGGGCACCCTGTGCGCAGGCACCAGCCTCCCCCTTGCTGGGCCCGAAGGAAGGCCTTCCTCTTCCGTGAGCCAGACTCCAGAGGCTGCCTGCAACTCACCAGCGGAGACACGAGGAGCCGTGCCAGTCGTGACAGAGGGAGACCCGTCAGGCCCAAGCACCTGCTGAGGGGAGCAGCCTGGGGTGTTCAGGTGCTCAAAGCCCCAGGCTGTGAGGTCGGGCGTGTGCCCCGGGCCTGGCGCAGACTGTTGACCCTCCCAGAAAGCAGTCTGACCCTGGTCAAGCCACATGGCTGAGTGCAGGGCTCTGGGGGAGGCCAGCACCTTAGAGCAGGAGGGGCAGGGCTGCAGCAGCTGCGAGCCGAGTGCGGGGGGGTGCTCTGGGCCCAGGTGGTCACAGTGGTTGGTTGTGTCAGGAAGGTGCAGGCAGGTAGCTCTCGGCAATGACCCCGCCAGGGCTCGGCCCAGAAGACGGGAGAGGAGGGCCCGATCCGAGGGAGCGGCCGCTGCTAGATACTGCCCGCCCCCCGCCAGGGTCCACAGCGCCCGCCTTCTGAGCCCTCCTGACGCCCACCTCAAAGGCACCTCGCCCCCCCCTGCAAGCTTTCCTGGCCCGGGGGGAATCACAGTGTCCATGGTGTTAGGTGTGAGCTGAGTGTGCAGTGTCTACAGCTGCTGCCGGGAGGAGAGGTCCCCGCGGGGACGCCTGGCACCAGCAGCGGGAAGGAGAGTTGAGAACAGCAGAGAGACTGGACGGCAAGGCACGTGGGACTAGTGGAGACGGGGCGGGTGCTTAGAAGATAGTGGTCTCATACTTGGTGCTGAGGCTCCGCTTAGGGTCTGGCTTGGGGTCCACCACCCAGGAGACGCTGGCGTGGGACTGGGCATCCGCGTCCATGTCGGGTGGGTCCAGCTGCCGAGGAAGAGGGGGGAGCGTCAGGGAGGGAGTGCTGCCCTGGGCCTGGCGCCCCCTCCCCGGGCCGTGCTGGCATCCGTTTCCTGTGAGGGGCAGCCCAGCTCTTCTCGGCCAAAGGGCCAACTCCCCGAGTGGGGTGGCCCCAGGGCCACCCTCCCTGGAGCATCATGGGAAGGCCACCTCTGGCCTCTCCGGGGCAACTTCTCCTCGGCGCTGCTCAGTTCAGGGAGCCTGCCCTGCCTGAGCATCGTGCTCTGAGCCCCAGAGCTGCGCACCGAGGCAGAAAGGGGATAAAGGGTCTGAAGTCTCTAAACCCCGGTCCCTCCTGTGGGACCGCAGAGCCCGCCCTGGGCAAGGCCCCAGCGTCACCCCGATTGTTGGCGAGAGGAGGACACACAGGTGGGAAACACAGGGCAAAAGCACAGACAGGGATGGCGGAGGGCAGCTCCAGAAGGACGGTCACACAGGTCGGGGGCACCAGAGCGAGCTCTCAGTCACGCCGGGGAGACCGACACACAGACAGCAGGGGTGCAAAGACCTTGACTCCAGGACTAACAGACGGCAGCGGTAGGTAGGGACGGTGGGTGGTGCAGGTGTGACAGTGACAACAGCGACTGTCGGGGGGCGGCAGCACCTGGGGTGCAGAGCAAAGCAGACACAGACACAAGCCACGTCACGGGCTCGCCTGGGGGCCGTGATCTGCAGCCCTGCAGGGCGAGGGCACGAAGCCAGGGCAGCGGCTGCCCGCCGTCTGCAGGGGAGGAGGCCCCCCACCCGCCGGCCCCACGTACTGCTGACTTCCTGGTGCCGACCCGGGGCTTGGGCACCGGTTTGGAAGATTTTGTCTCGATCATCTCAGTGCCAGAAACCCCCACCGGCCTGGACTTCTGGGCCTGCAGGGCCAGCTGATAGGCCACCTCGAACGCCTGCCCCAGCGTCAGGATGATCTCATAGGTCAGGTTCTGGGAGGAAAGAGAGCTTGACGTGAGGGACAGGCTGGCAGGGCTGCTCTGGCCTCACGCCCGGGGCACAGGCGATGGGGAGAGCCGTCCATCCGCTGGACACTTGCTTTGAGAGTGAAAGCTGGTCCCGAGGCAACTGATACGTTAGGGAAAAGTCTGAACAAAACCCGTGTCTTGTGTTTCCTCTGCATGATCTCCCTGGAAACACCAGCCAAACGTGACCACTGCCCAGCGACCGTGGTCACCTGGGAACAGGTGAGAAAACGTGCCACCCGCCCCTGGAAGCTCCACCTGCCACGGACCCACCGCCCGATGGTAATGATGAGGCGGCAGCCCTTCCGAGGGCCACTGGCTCTGGCCACTCTGCCCATGCGGCCCCTCTCTCTCCCCCCTGGTACATGGGGGCTCCCTGGGCCGGAGTGGCCCATGCACTGTGCTAGTTACGTATTCCTTAACCACGTGACAGGAATCAAATGTGCCCGTGCTTTTACTAGGTTTCCAAGGGTCGTGCCCTGGCCTCAGCATCCCAGGAGTGCTGGCGGCTCCCATGTGGTTTCACAGAGCGCGGTGACCTCAAAGACCACGTGCAACCTGCATTTTGGGAGAACTGACTGATGTGGGAAGGGTGAGTTCTGGCTGCATTTGCTCACTTCATCTTCCACACAACCGCGTGAAGCCGGTTACGTCCTGTCTCCCCCGTGCGGGTGAGGGGCTGGGAGGTGAAGTTTCTAAGCTGACACAGCTTCCGAGGGGACAGGGCCAGGAGGCTGGGGCCAGGCCCAGATGGGCACTGAGGTCCCAGAGCCGGGGGACAGGGAAGCAGCCACTCTCCCAGGGGCAGCACGTGTGATGGGTCTCCTCGGCCCCAAGGTGCCAGAGCCCAGTGGGGAGGAAAATGCCCCGACCCCAAGAGGGAGGTAGAGGGGTTTTCAGGGAGATGCCCAGCTGGAGGGCTGCCAGCCGGCCCAGGGAGATGAAGGCCTTGGCTGTGTTGGGACATACAACCAGCCAGAAGCAGGAAAACCGCTCTCTCTAGAACCCTGGACAAGCCACTGTCCTGGCTGAGCTTTAGTCTCAGTGTCATACAAAGCAGGTGGGGCTGGATGTTCATTCTTTCTGTTTTTTTTTTTAGGGCCACACCTGCGGCATATGGCGGTTCCCAGGCTAGAGGGTCGCAATGGAGTTGCATCTGTGACCTATACCACAGCTCACAGCAACACCAGATCCTTAACCCACTGAGGGAGGCCAGGGACCGAACCTGTGTCCTCATGGATGCTAGTCAGATTCGCTTCCACTGAGCCACAACGGGGACTCCTGGATGTTCATTCTCGAACCAAACATCTGCTAAGTGCCAGCCAGGCATGAGGACAGCACTGCACTGCGGCTGTCCTGGCTCAAGAACTCTCCAGCTGTGCCCCGCCATGGGGTCCACCTACCACATCCACGGTGCTGAAAACATGGCAATAGTGGTGGCTGGTCTGCAGGTCCTTGGTGATGTAGGCAAAGGTACAGAGGTCCTCTGGGTCCTGGGCCGCACAGGAAATGTTCCGGATCTCGTGCTCTGCGATGACATTCTGGGAGAAAGCAGGCTCTGGAATTCTCTGACTCCCCGAAGGCACGCCCAGCCCCTTCACTGTCACCACCTTTTTGTCCCAGCTGAGGGCCTTAGCCAAATGAGCCACTTCCTCATCTCATCTCTTTTGGGTGGGGGTGGGGGTATCTAACCTTGTCTGATTTAGGTTTGGGGTCGCCACCCTTGACCAGACAACTGAGCAAAATGTTCAAATCCAACCACCAGCTCTCCAGCCCCTTCTGCCCTCGGCGGCGGTGGGGTGGGGGTGGGGGGGCGGGGGGCAAGCTCAGAGCCTGGGAACCTCCTTTGCTTACTAAGCGCATCACAGAGCCTTAAAAGCCAGCGGAGCCCACGCTGAGGAAGATAAGCCATCATTCGGGCAGGGTCCCAAAAGCAAGATTTATGAGTGCGTGAGAGACAAGCAGCTGGGCTGGGGACACTAGGGAGGACACCCAGCTGGTGGGGTGAGGGATGGGGACGGGACGGCCCTCGCAGCAGTGCCTGTGGGAAGCACACCTTGTTGGAGGCATCGATGAACTTGACCCCTTTGTACGTGATGGACAGGATGATGGTGGGGACCTTCTTCATGTGCTCCGTGGATTTCTGCAGGAAACGAGGGGAGGCCCATGAGTGCCCCTGCTGGGGGCTAAGCCCCAGCCTCCCTGCCTTCATACTGGGGCAGGGCCCTCACATGCTGCCTTCCGCCCCGGCCGGGCCCCACTAAACCACCCCACGCCATAACCTACCCGCATCTTGGCACAGGCGTCTTGCGTGGATTCCGTCCCTCGCAGATCTTTGATCAACATGGACCCCAGGTACTGAGGGAGAGAGCAGTGGCTGAGAAGTCCTGTGTGATTACACAGGGGCCACCCAGCCAACCTGGGCCCACGGTCAGGTGGTTCCCTCCCTCCATCCTGGCCAGGAGGCCCCCTTCCCCCAGCTGCCGGGAGCGGCTGAGGAGATGGGAACAGCAGCTGCGGGCACTGGGCCTGGGCAGCGGGGCACACATAGCAGACTGGCCAGGCTGGGAGGGCAGAGCTACTCACGTTGGCTTCATAACCGCAGGACTCAAAGATGAGTTTCTCCGGCTGGTGTTGCCAACTCTGCACAGGGGCATAGGGGGCGGCCAGGCTGGGGGGCCGCAGGGTCAGCTTGGCCTCTCGATGCTCTTCCTGCAGAACACGAGAGGTCATGGGTCAGCTCTTAGGAGCCTGAGGGCTGGTGACACGCAGGACGTTCAGAAGCTCTGGGGCAGAGGCCCATCTATGCCAGAGAAAAGCTGGCTTGGTGGGGAGGGCTCTGTGGTGTCTGAATCTGGATCTGATCCTGGTGGGGGGGCGTCGGGGAGTAGCCATGGCCAGGTTGCACTTGAGGGGGTCCTCATGGCAGAAGCTGGGGTGTGTGGGGGGGCGAGGCCACTGCGGGCCAGGTGTGAGATGATGGGTCCGGAACTAGGGCGCTGGTGGAAGGAATGGGGAGGAGGGAAAAATCAGGAGATGCTTCTGACCGTTCCTTACAACATGCAAGACCTCTCGATACAGAGCAGCTACAAGTGCTGGACAACGTGTCAAATTCACAGCCATACTTGCAGAAAGAGAGGGGAATTTCCAGAGGCCAGAACGGAGAGAGAGAGTCCTGAGAGGAAAGGGAGCCAGGCTATGCCTCACCCCAAGGGGGTGAGGGGCACCCCCAGTCTGTATCTAATGGACCAGGATGGGGACGAGAGAGACAAAGCCTGCATGAGGCCAGGAGGGAGGATGGGAAGTGCTGAAAAGAGGTGGGAGCCCGAAGGCAGTGCCCCGAGCAGCAGGGGCTGTGGCTGCAGAGAAGACAGGCAGGAGATATGGGGGCTGTGGGGCAGCAGGAGGGAGCTGAGGAGGGGGAGACGGTCCAGCTGGGGACCAGGCTGAGAAGGGGCCGGAGGGGGAGAGGCTGGCGGCCTGCGGGGCTGGGCGAAGCGGCTGTGGTCAAAGAGGAGAGGGTGGGGCTGCACTTCTGAGGCGGGGACCCAGGGGAGGCCTCAGCAGTGACAGCTGCAGGGGGTCATGGAGCCGCAGCCGGGACACAGGCCGTGGGGGGCGGGGAGGAGGCCGGGTCTCCCGCCCCGACGCCAGCACAGCAGTGTGGGGCCCAGGGCCAGCGGGGGTGTCCGGGAGCCCCTTCCCGCCGAGACGAAGCCGGGGACCTTTGCCCACCTGGATCCGGAAGCGTTCCGCCCGAGCGGGCACCACAGGCTCGTGGAGGCTGTCATGCCGCCTCCTGCCTGTGTCCCCAGGGGGCAGCAGCAGGTCAGCCGACCTCGCGGTGCAGGAGTCGTTCTGGCTCAGGGGTGAGGATGTCTGTGAGAGCAGGTCTTGGCACTGCGGGGAGAGAGCCGGGGAGAGGCAGTCAGTGCGGGGGGCCGCACAGGGGAGCCCAGGGGAGATGCGGCGGCCTCTGCAGCCCGAAGCCCTGACACCGGGTCCTGAAGGGTGAGCACACCCCGTGGGGCCTGGGCCTCAGCCAAGAGGGCCGACTGGAGACCTGGGAAGCGCTCTCCAGCTACCAAAGTGACTCAGAGTATGAAGCAGGTTCTTTGGCTTCCACGTCTGTGTCTCAGAACCAGCAGGGCCAGTAACGTCTGCTCTGAGGCTGCTCTAAGGGCCTGGAGCCCAGGCACATCCCCGCCCACTGGCAGCACCACGGGATCCCCGTCTAACCCCTTTCAGTCAGAGGTGACCTGGCTTGAGCAACAAAGCATCTGTGAGGTTTTGAAAATCACAAGGATTTCTCTTCAGAAGACTTGGGGTGGGGTCGGGGGGGGGTGGGTGTCCTGTGTTCCAGGCTTTGTCTCTGGCCCAAGGGGGTCTCCTCCCAGCTCTGCCTGCCCCTTGTCCCGGGCACAGCTGAACATGACACTCAGACGTGGCCCTAGCCGTTTGGGATTCAGGTATTTGTCTTCCTGCTTTTCCCAATATTTGACTTGCTAACATTTACACTTTCTTACAGGCCATCTCGAGCTTCTCCAGGCTGATGGGAAGCATGTGATCAATAACCACCTCTGCCCACCGCCCCTGCGCCCCGGTTCCTCTCTCAACCTGGCCCAAAGGACAGACTTGGCCCCAACACGGTGAGGCGGGATGGCTATCTCTGAAGAAGCCCTGGGAGAAGCTCCTAGGCTCCTAACACCACAAAGCACACACACCCCTTTCCACCTGCCCGACTCACCCTCAGCTGGGAGAACCGTGGGGGCTTCTGGGGCGGCTCCTCATAGGGCCTGTCTGCCAGGGAGGCGATGATCCGCTTGCGATGGCCAAGCAGGTGGACCTTGAGGACCTGGGCAAGGGGAGGGGGGGGGGTTAGGGCGACTGGGCCCCCAGCCCCGTGGGCTGGGCCGGGGTGAGCGGTACTCACGTTGACAAGCTCGAGCTCCCAGAGGTTCTTCACAGTGTCGATGGAGCTGTAGCCACTGGCCAGGAAGGAGTGGACATAGTCCTGCAGCCCCAGGGAGTCTAGCCAGGAGGGCACTGAGGGGGGGCTGCTCCCATCATAGCCCAGAGCCTTCACCTGTGGGGTGAGGAGAAGAGGCAGGACTGATGACTCTCCCTGAGGGGACAAGCACCCTGGGGACCAGGGAGATGCACCCTGCAGGGGCCAGAGCAGAGGCTGAGGCGGGGGTAGGTGTGGGGCCCGAACACCCTGAGCCGTTCCCCTCACACAGTCCTCTCTCCCTCCCTCTCTTGGCTCTGGTCTCGCCTCCACCTCCACCCCAGGCTGGGAAGGCGCCCCATCAGGTAGGCCAGGCGGGGGGAGGGTGTGAAGGAGGCCTCACTGAGCTCTGACAAGAGGATGGCACGGGGCACTCGGGGCCGCAGAGCTGAGCAGAGGCACAGGGCCACCAACCACAGCTCCCCCAGGAACCACGGCCTCCTCTGCTGCCCCGGGGGCCCCCGGCCTCCTAGGGAGGGCCTGGCTGGGGCTCGGCACAGGTGACAGGCCAAGCCTGTGGGCACCAGGCTCTGTGCTGGGTAGAGGCCTGAAGCTGGTTCCTGAGGCAGGTGAGGTCCTCACTATCCCCAGTGCTCTGTTGGCTCTCTGTGACCTCAGGACTTGGCAGAGAAGTGAATAGGACCCTGTGCTCCCCACTGGGGCCCCCAGGGTGAGGGGGAGACACCCCACGGTGATCTGCACGCCCAGAGCCATGCCCCTTCTCTGCTCTGGGTCCAGGGGGCCTTGGGGAGGTGGCCCTAGCAAAGGCTGTGGGTGCAGAACTATGGGTGGTTACCTTGGGCAGGGACCGCGCA
Organism: Phacochoerus africanus; assembly: GCF_016906955.1. NCBI lineage: Eukaryota > Metazoa > Chordata > Mammalia > Artiodactyla > Suidae > Phacochoerus > Phacochoerus africanus. Next base: position 32,207,107 of record NC_062552.1, on the reverse strand, counting down.
GCCTGCAGCAGCTTCCGCCGGTGCTGGGGGTCAGTGATGCCAATTTCCCGCAGGTCTTGCTCTTCCATCACGTTAGACCCCTGGGAGCAGAAAGGAGAATGTGAGGGCCTCCTGCCTGAGGACCCGTGCAAGCAGGACACTCATCCGCCCAGGCCGCCACCCCTCCTCCAGAGGTTCCCTGGTGGGCTGGGTGTGTCTTCCTGGGGAGCAGGTTCCATGACCACCCACAGTGGAGGACAGGAGGCCGAGTCCCCAGACTCCTCGCAGACGTGGCTGTGTGATTAAGGCTGTAAGAGCCTCCTTAGGCGGGCACCCAGGAACCTGCCTCGCTCCAAGGTGGAGATGAGTCTCAGAGTAGGAACCTGCCCAGGAGTGGAGGGCGAGCCAGGGCTGAGCCCGCGTGGGCAGCAAGCATGGCGGTGATGGTGAGGATGGCTGGTGTCTGCCGCCTACTCGCTGCGTGACAGTCTCGAGACCTTTCCTGGGCACTGTCCCACTTGCTGCCCACGTCCATGTGTGTTGGGTTCATCGGAATTACACATCAGGAGACTGAGGCACAGGGGGTCAGACACTGACACAGATCTGACTCCGAAGCCCTAGCGCGATGTCTTTCATTACTCACAGTGGTCTCATGAGATGGGTTTTCTGGATTGTGATACACAAAGTCAGGGGTTCTGCCCTGTCCCTCAGCCACAGTGCCCCCCACCAAGGGCACCTGTTACCACTTCCCTGGATGTCCTGGCCAGAGCCTGGCTGGGCACCTACACACATGTGCACACTTCATTTTCACACAAATATGATTCTAGTACACACTTCAACACCTTCATTTTACTTAGTCTGTATAGCAGATGGTTGCGCATCAGTGTGTGGAGACCTTTCTCCTTTTAAAGCTGCATAACCATCTGAGTTATGGACGTGCTGTAAATGATTAAACCAGGTCCCTGTTCAAGGATGACTGTTTCCAGTGTCTGCTTTTACAAAGAATGCTGCACAAATCCCCCTGCATATGTATTCTTCTAGGGCGGCTATCAAGACAGACTGCTGCCAAACCAATTCTCCAGAAAGAACAGAGCTGGCAATATCACACTCCCTGACTTCAGATGATTCTACAAAAGCTACAGTAGTCAGAACAGTATGGGGAGCTCCCTAGAGGCTCAGGGGGTTAAGGATCCGTACTGTCACTGCAGCGGCTTCAGTTGCTAATGTGGGGCGGGTTTCGTCCCTGGCCTGGGAATTGCCACATGCCACCAGTAGGGCCAAAAAAAAAAAAAAAAGATAAGACTAAATGTTGGCAGGGATGTGGAGAAAAAGGAATTCTCATTCACTGCTGGTGGGAATGTAAACTGATGCACTGACGAATAAATGATATGATGTGTGTGTGTGTGTTGTGTGCGTGTGTGTGTGTGTGGAATATCAGCCCTAAAAACAAATGAAATCTTGACATGTGTGACAAAGTAGATGGGGGTCTAGAGGGCATTATGCTAAGTGAAATAGCCAAATACCACATAATCTCACTTATACGTGGAATCTAAAAAACAAAATGAATAAGCAAAGCGAAATGAAGACAGACTCATAATACAGAGAACAAACAGGTGGTTGCCAGTTGGTTGAGGAGAGAAATAGGTGAAGGGGATTAAGAGGAACAGGCCTCCAGTTACAAAATAAATAAGCCATGGGGGTGTAATACACAGTAGAAGGAATAGGTCAATAAAATTGTAGTAACTTTGTATGGGGACAGGCAGCTACTTATCTTGGTGATCATTTCATAACGTATGCAGGAGTCCCAGTTGTGGCTCACGGGTAACGAAGCCAACTAGTATCTATGAAGATGCGGGTTTGATCCCTGGTCTCGCTTGGCGCGTTAAGGATCTGGTGTTGCCGTGAGCTGTGGTCCATGTTGCAGACGCAGCTCAGATCCCTGTGTTGCTGTGGCTGTGCTGTAGGCCGGCAGCTACAGCTCCAATTCGACCCCTAGCCTGGGAACTTCCACATGCGGTGGTGCAGCCCTAAAAAGAAAAAAAAAAAAAAAAAACCAAAAAACCCCATAATGTATGCAAACATCAAATCACTACGTAGTATACCAGAAACTAATGTAATATTGCATGTCAACTATATTTCAACTTAAAAATAATATTTTTCAAAAAAGGATAAAAAAAGAGTTTGGAGAAAGGGTGTGTGTGTTCGAAGTCTGACAGGTGTTTGCACTCCCGTGGCGCAGCACTGTGCAGGAATGGCTTCTCATGGCACATTTCTCATCGCAAGAGCATCCCAGTCAGAGGTGAGCTGGAGCAGCTTGTCACGAGCACTGCTGCCCTCTTCCATGTTCTGCATGCGCTGCACTTGCTGAACCATGTCATCATGGGGGAAGTCAGGAAGCAGAGGCCCAGAGAGCATCCGTAACTTGTGGAGGCAGGTTCAGCCTGGCGCTCAGGTCCACGTCAGCTCCAGGCCAGGTGAGGGGAGCTGCCACAGCTCCTTTGCCAGGAATTGCCTACTTTTTACCCTTTGTGTGTTTAATTATGGAGCTGTGGGTCTCTTCTGTATGTGATGTGTAGGAATTCTTCATGGGGTAAGGAAATTAACCCTTTATCTGCAAAGAGTCAGGCATTCATCTTTCCTGTCAGTCTCTTGATTGTTGTGCTGGCCCTATTCATACAAAACCCACATACCTGTACCTGGTCCTGATCCCCAGACCACCAGGGAACTCCCACCTGCCTGTACCTGGTCCTGACCACCAGGCCACCAGGGAACTCCCCACTTGCCTGGTACCTGAATGCACAGTTCTCTCAGGCTTAGAAAGCTCTCCCCTCCCCATGATTTTAAAAACAATCTTCCAATTTTCTTCCTGTAACTTTATAGTTTCATTTTTTTACCATAAAAATTTGATCTATCTGGAATTTATTTTGATATTAGATTTAAGGGTCAGGATCCACTTAATATTTTCCCTAGGCAGCAGGTTTTTCTGGCACCTGCAACACAAGGAAGTTCCCAGGCCAGCGTTTAAATCTGAGTCACAGCTGTGACCTATGCCACAGCTTCAGCAACACTCCATCCTTACCCCACTGTGCTGGGCTGGGGATCAAACCCTCGCCACCACCACAGACAATGCTCGATCCTTAACCTGCTGTGCCACAGTGGGAACTCCTCTATTTCCTTTTTCTTTTTTTTTTCAGGACCCCACCTGCAGCATATGGAAGTTCTCAGGCTGGGGGTTGACTAGGAGCTGCAGCTGCTGGCCTACGCCACTGCTCGCAGCAATGCTGAATCCTTAACCCACTGAGTGAGGTCAGGGATCAAACCCACATCCTCATGGATACTAGTTGGTTTTGTAACCTGCTGAGCCACAATGGGAACGCCCGCTCTTCTATTTCTTGAATGAGCTATCTTTTCTCCATCAATTTGAAATGACCTTCAATGTATCCTAAATTTCTATGTTCCTGGGGCTTTTTCTGGACTTTTTATTCTATTGAGGTGGTTTTACTTATGCCCACTTTACAGATGGATAAGTTAAGAAACAAGGCCGGCTCATGCAGATCATGACCTGGTGACCTCACTTCTGTACCCAAGCTGTAGTGACTGCTGATACAGAAGCACCCCCAGAGCCTGTGCATTGTGACAAAAATTTTGCCCCACGGAAGACAAGCCACAAACTCAAGACAGTTCAGGTGAAGACAGCTCTGAAGCCAGTTGGACACTCTGTCCATGCTGCAGAGCGCGCCCCTCTGCTGGCACATTAGGGAGGCCTGGGTGCCACTCCAGAGACGACCAGTTTCCAAGTCACCCCTGAGTCTGGGAGTCACCAAGTTCCTGCAGTGGCTCTAGGCAGATCTAGGGTGTGCCGACGGGGAAAAGCAGCAGAGGGGGTTGCCTGCTCGGACCTCCTATTTCATGATGACACCTCAGCAGGACTGACCTGGACCAAACCGTGACCCTCCAAGAGGGTGGCCTTGCAGTGAGGGCCTCAACTCCTACTGCAACCCCGAAATCTACCCAGATGCCTTCACAAGGCTCCAGGGTGACCACGGGAAAACCAGATCCACTGCAGACAGGCCTTTACTGATAGACCCTCAGGCAAGAGAACTGGGGCTGCACACAGCTCTGAGAAGAGGGACACGGAAACGAAACCAAAACAAAGGACAGACAGTCAGAGCCAAGAGCTGCCAGAGCACATCCTGGACGCAGCAGGGCCCTCCTGAGTTCTTGAACTTGCCACGCCTACATTCTGCGGGATTGGCCTGTGGGGTGACGAGAAGGTGCTTCAAATCCCCAAAGACAAGAACTGTTCTGGAAGTTACTGCACCCTCCTGACTGAGGGAGAAAGGGATCACTGCTCCCCGCGGAGGTGTGGGGGAAAGGGACTTGCCAGCTCATTTACCTTCTACTTGCCAGGCCCTGCTCGGAGGCCTGAGTGAGTTCACAGGGAGATAATGAAGCAGAACAGCCCACTGGCCTGAGCATTTCAGAGAACAGAGATTTTCTGGATTTTAATGGAAGTTCCTAAGTCTTAGCTAAATCTGAAACAGAACGAGCTGACACTTGGCATAGTTGCGTTTTGTCCCTGAGGGAGAGAGGCAAGAGAGTGGGGGCTTCTGGCTGCAGAGGTGGACCCTGTGCTGTCCAGCCATTGGCTCCTCATGACCACCTGGCGGGAGTCTGTGATGACCAGGTCACAGCTGGGGGGGGGGGGGGTCGGGGGCAGGACGTCTGCCTTTGGGGCCACAGCCTGCTTCCTAGATGCCAGGGGGTGAGCACAGCAAGCAGTGGCCCCCAGGTCCCCAGCTCTGGGAGAAAAAAGTGCTCCCAGAACAGCCCTGCTGGGCTTCAGGGGGGAGGTGACCCAAAGGTGCCTGCGGGGCCTGTGCTGGGGCTTCATGTTTGTCACCTGGAGAAGTTCCGCCAGCAAACCTTTGAGAATGGCCCAAAGACACCGAGGCTCAGAGAGCTAAGATGACCCAAGATCACAGAGCTGTGAGTGACAAAGAGACTGTGAAGCCTCCAATTCACCAGCTCCAGACTCTCTACTAGGGTAGGTGGGGTGTGCTGAGGACAAAGCAGGCGGCAGGCTGAGAATCAGAGCAGGGAGGCGGCTGCGGGGCTGGAAGCGCAGCCCCTGCCGAGTGGGGCTGCCCTGCCTCCTGCAGAAGCAACCAGGCACCCACCTTTTCACCTCTGGGGAAGTGGGCAGTGCTGAGACCCCTAGAGATAGTGGGTGGGGGTGGGGGGCTCTCAAAGGCTTCAGTGAGGGAGAAGCAGGTCAAGACTGGGGCTGGGCCCTGTGCCAAGGGTACCGCATCTGGGGGCTGGGAGCATGCTGACCGGGGAGCGGCCCGCTGGCCAGGGTGAATCTGCACTGTCACGACCGGTCCTCAATAATTGTGTCCTCAATAAGGCACAAATGAGAAGCAGTGCCAATCGCGGCAGCCGTCCTTGGCCTTACTTTCCATCAACCAATTCACCTGAGTGCTCTCTCCTCCCTGCCAGCATCTGCGCAGAAGGTGGTGCCCTGAACGGTGGCTCAGGGGCACCCAGTGGCATCTGAGGCCCCAGATCCCTGGCCAAGGCTCCATGGGTGTAGGGACATAGGGACAGAGGGATGTAGGGACAGAGGGAAGAGAGGGGCCTGCAGCCAGGGCCTGGCCTGGGGTGGGGGAGGGCACTGGAGAGCAGGGAGCCTGTGGCTGGAGGGACAGGGTAGGCTCTGATTCTAGAGGTGGACCCAGGGCTCTGATTATCCTCCGTCTTCTAGACCACAGGGTGTCAAGAGAGGAAAAGGTCCTTTTCCATCTTAAAAGGCATCTTATTTGTTAACTGGCTGGGCAGGTCTTCTGTCAACAAACAGTGGAAAAGGCCTCAGAAGGAGAACATGTGGGGGTCCTGGCCCACGGGTGGAGACCCCGTTCAACCAAAGGCAAGGCAGGTTGGGGTGCCAAGGCTGTTAAAGGCCAGAACCTGTGTCTGTCTCATTCACAACTCTGCCTCCTGTACTTACGCCTGGCGTGTTGGGTGTGATTAATAAAAATCTGTTTACTCACCAAGAAAACTTCCCATTGGAGGGAACACCACTGACAGAGAGAAAAAGCAGAAACCTTTTAAGTGACTTCACTTTGCATGCTCCTGACGTCACGACTTTGGACTTCAGGTCCTCTGTGAAGGCCAGGGTCTGGGAGAGGATGGGTAGGGGCGGGGAGCCCCATCTCTCACTGCACAGGGCCACACATGGCCAAGGAAGGGTGCTGGCCCCCAGTTGGCCCCGGGGGAGGTGAGGGCTCCTGTCCAAACCCATCGCTGAGACCTGAGGCCAAGGGACATTTCGGCCCCTCCTCGGGGAAGACTAGCCCTCGGCCTGGAGATGCTGGGCGGTCCCTGGCACCAGGTCTGGGTGTTCTTTTGCAGGGGACCTGATTCCTTGGCAGACTGTTGAGGGCAGCTAGGCTCCTCCAGGGCTGGCCAAACCCACCCTCCTCCCGCCAGCTGGGCATCTAGGCTCTGCAGGCAGTAGTGTGATAAGTCCTGGACTGGGCCCTGCAGGAGCCCTTGCAGGAACAATCCAGAGCAGAAGGGGAGGCAGGAGGCAAGGCCCATGGGTGGCCTGGAGGAGCTCAGGCTGCCTGCAAACAGCGGTGAGCACCCACTGGAGAGCGTGCAGTTGTGTGTTCATGACAGACACGAGGAGGTGTGTGAACGCAGTGTGACAGCAGGCCCCAGGGGATGCGGGGCCTCTCAGGGACCCAGCAGCTCATCTGTTAAGGAGCTTTTGCATTTAGCAGCTCACCCAGGCCCCCCAAATCAACACAGTAATGGGCGTGGCAACCATCAGCTTGCTCACCCCCCATCTCCCAGCCCTACCTCTGATTTGAGAAATCTACTCTTAAGATCTTAATCTGCATTTTCTAGACTGAGAGCCCCACTCCCACCCCAAGGTCCAGAAAAGGACAGAGAGGTGGCAAGAAGAGGGAGGGGCTACAGGGAGAAGTCCCAGGGCCAGGCCTTTCCCTGAAGGCTAAGTCAGCCCAGGACAATAGCTGTCTCATTCTTTCAGCCTTAGTGTTTTTTTAATGACTCCTGGCAGGAGAAATGACCAAGTGACTTCTGAGAGGAGAGGCCATACTGGGTGTGGAGATAAGGCTGGAGGGAGCAGCCCGTGGAAGTTGGAGACCCCCTCCTGAGGAGCATCCAGTCTCGTGCTGCTCTGCCCAGGGGTCACCCTCCCATCAGAACACAGGCTGTTGTGGAGGTCAGATTCTGCAGGGGCTTCACTGGCTGTGGTGGGGCCAGGGGGACGGCCCAGATGTCTTCCTTTGGCCTGCTTGTTCACAGGCTGACACACTGAGTGCACATGCCTCTCCGTGACACTTAACCTTTGTCATGAGCACACAATGACTGCACGCTCTCCAGGGCATGGCCATCCCATGATTTCACCCACCACTGGACGTCTGGCTCTTTCATGGCAGGCAGTTTTTTTGGCTGGCCCCAGAACATGGTACTGGCCACAGCGACTGAGCTGTCTTGGGCACGGTCATCTGGGGTGCGGGTCACTGAACACGGAACAGGACCCAGGCTGGGTGGTCGTGATGACAGGTGCGTGCTGGCCAGCAGGCTGGGAGAGGGGTGAGCTCAGGGTCTTCCTCTCCTGGCCTGCAGCTGCAGCCTCCAGGGAGCTGGGGGAGCGAGGGGCCGGCCTACGAGAGCAGGAAGGACCCTTAGGAGAGGGAGCAGGACTCGAGGAGGGGCAGGGCTCTGCTGTTCACTGCTGTGGCCTAAAAATCTTGATAAAGATAGAAAATGGAGGTCCTGCTCCCTGAAGCATCACGCACGTGCTCAGCCGGCTGGGCGCTGTGCATGTGTCAACGACCACGTGAGGCCGCTGTGCCACAAAGGGGCAGGAACTGGGGTCAAAGCCCTTATGAAGCCAGAACCTTATAAAGAGGAACAAAGCCACCTGCCTGTCTGGGTTAATCATGAATCCACATGCAGAGTGCTGGCTACTCCTCGATGGCTCCTCCTGTGTCATCTGCTCACTGCTGCCAGGCCCAGCTGATCCCTGCCTCCACAAGACTCAGTCACAGAAGTTCCCAAACTGACCCCTTCCCTGTAAAAAGCTCACCATAGAGTTCCCTTTTGGCATACTAGGTTAAGGACCTGGCACTGTCACTGCAGTGGCTCAGGTTCGATCCCTAGTCTGTTAACTTCCACTAGCTGCAGGGGCAGCTAAAAAAATAAACAATCTTTTAAAAGAGTTCAGCCGCCTCAGCCACAGGAACTGCTCAGCCCTGACCCACAGCCCCTGCTCCACTTAACGACCCCCACCCCCACCTCAGCCCGCCCTGTCCTCAGCCCAAGACAGACCACGATGGTGACAGCGGCTAGGGCCAAGATGATGGGGACAAAGCACAAATGCTCCCAGCCCCTAGTCCCTGAAGCCGGACGCCCTGTCCCCCGTCAGTCTCTCAGGAAGGGCTGTCGAGGGCGGCTCTCCTCCCAGGTTCAACCTCGCAATCGGAGGACAAAGCCCGTCTCCGCTGCTTGCGTCCACTGCAGACAACGCCACCTTCCCCCCACACATTCTCACACACGCCCGTGGCCGGTCTCAATAATCGCTGTTGTGTGTCACTGCAGTTAACACTGTGCCCCCTTCGGAGCTGTGCCCGGAAGCGAGCAGTTACACGGGGTCCCACGGGCAGGGGTGGGTGGGGAGGCCCTGGAGGAAACCCGGGTCTCCTGATTCCCAGCCTCCGTGCAGGTACGCAGAACCCTGTGTTTTCTCCTGAGCTTTTCTCCACCCAGTTGCCTTGACGGTGCCCTCAGCCAGTGCCCTTGGCCCTGGAGCTTCCCTGAGGGCAGAGGGCGGGAACGCCTGCCGCTGCCCTGCGGTGGTGGCAGCTGCAGGTCCAGAAGGGCCTTGGGCCCCCAAACCAGTGCCGAGAGGTTACCAGGGTCTGAGCCCTGCCGGCTCCTTTTCTGGCCATTTGTACAACACACGGTGCCCCACACATGGCAGGCGGATGGGACAGTCTGCCTGATGGGATGGGCACCCGGATACCGTGCTGGCCTAGCTCACTGGCTCCGACCGACTGCAGGGGACACACTGAGCATGCGGCCCAGACACAGCACCTTTCTGGGAAAGGGAGGCGTGGGACTAGAGTAGGGGGTGAGGGCACCCCTCAGGGCCCAGGAGGCCCTGCTCCGGTCACAGCTCAGATGTCTACTTGAGGAGCAGGCTTGAGCAAATGACTTAATCCGAGCGTCAGTGTGGTGTCCCAGGGGACCACAGATGGGCAGGGGTGCCCGTGGACACAAGCTCTCACTGACGTACGGTGAGGCGGGGGTCTGTGCTGTGACAGGGACACTTGGGGCCACTGCTCTGCCCGCGCTTTCTGCACACGGACATGGAAGCGACCAACCAAACACACACGGACACGCTGAGATGCCAGACAAGCCCTGCCACTGCCCACACAGGTATCAGCAACCAGAGGCTCCAGAATGGGATATGTTCACCATGCGATGCCATCCTCAGGGGCAGTTAGTGAAATCAGTGGGTATGAAAACAGTCCTCAAACTCCCTTCCCCTGTCACAGGGGAAGGGAGAAGCCAGAGCAGAGAAGCCAGAGCAGAGGGGGACACACAGAGCTGGATCCTGAACAATCTCAGCCCTGTCACTCGGAAGAACTCTGGGGAGGCAGGAGAGTGGAAAGGGGCGCAAGGAGGGCCTGGCTCTCATCTGGAGGTACAAGGGCCCAGCAGAGATGAGGTGACACCATCCAGCACTGGGACAGAGAGAAGCTTAAGTTCTTAAGTGACCAGAGAATCTTGTCAGTCCAGGAGGCAGGACCTGTCCCTGTCTAAGGCGTGCCTTTCAAAGCCTTAGCTCCCCACCCTCTGGGCCCTGCTGCACAGGACACCCCGGGAGCACGGACAGCTCCAGGAGCACTCTGAGGAGGGAGCTGAGGGCAGGGGAGCGACCTGACTATAGCACTGGTGGTGAGCCCTTGAGGACGGGAGGGAAGGAGGCAAAGGCAGGGTGAGGGGGCGGCAAGCTGAGGGCACAGCCCCGCTGCTTCTGGGCTGAGGAGTGAGACGAGCCTGGAGGACGGGAGCAGGGGCGGAAGCTCCGGGGTCTGGGGACCTGGCTGCAAAGCTGCCCGGAAGCCAATGAAGAAGGACCGCCTCGTCGTCGTCGTCGAGCTTATGCCTTCAGCTCTCATGGGGCTTGTTCCTTGTCACCTGCCAGCTCATCCCATGTGTGGAACCTGCCACCTCTCTCCAGCACGTGGGACAAGCTGGCACATTCTCAGAAAAGCGCCAGGGAAACGGGCCTGAGCTTGTGGAGGGGTACACTGTGGGAGGAGCACATCCCCCAAGAGGTGACGGGCTAGTCTCCACTTCCAGCCTCTCCTGAGCCTGCTGCCAGACCCGGCTCCACTGTCTGTTCGTCCATCCACCCAAGGCACTCTCAACCCCACCCAGCTGTCCAAGCACCTTGACGCCAAGGACTCGGCCTGGTGAGGGCACAACCATAGGACCCCCCGGCCCCACCACCACCCAGGGCTCAGAGATCTTGGGGCTCCCCCAGAGCTGGGCTTTTGAGGCCCCTCACAGTCAGGCCAGCCTCCCTGCCCATCAGGGATGGTGTCGGCCTCTCCCTGGAGTCTCTCCAACTCCCACAGCCTCTACAAAACCCCAGGACAGCAAGTGGAACCAAGGGTTCAGAGCTGGACAGATCTGGGCGAGCACCCCGGCTCTGCCACTTACTGGCAGCGCCTCCACCCTCTGGGCCTGGGCGGCCCCATCTGTGACTTGACTGACAACACCCGCAGGCTGGCCGCCAGCTCAGGGCCTGGCAGGCAGAAACCTCAGTGTGCAGGGCCTCCTCCCTGCAGTGCTTACAAGCCTCGCACAGCACTTATCGCTTGGCTGGTCTGCTGTTACCACTGCTTTACGTGCTCCATTCCCCCAGCTGGGCCATCAGGTTCCTCAGGACACCTCCGTTATTTGCTTTTCTGATTTCAGATCTATTCATTGCAGGCAATGCAGAAAATCTATCTCACCCCCAAAAGAAAATAAAGCCACCCATAATCCCCCTGAGATAACCACGAAAATCTTTGGACTTACTTCCTTGCACCTTTAGATGTTTTCTTTCTTTCTTTCCTTTTTTAAAAAAGAAAACCCTTTGTCTATGATCCAGGATGCAGTTTTTTCCCCCTATTGCATTTATCTTTTTATTTTGTCTTTTGTCTTTTCAGGGCCACACCCATGGCATATTGGAGGTTCCCAGGCTAGGAGTCTAAGCAGAGCTATAGCCGCCCGGCCTACGCCGGAGTCACAGCAATACCAGATCCAAGCCGAGTCTGCCACCTACACCACAGCTCACGGCAACGCCGGATCCTTAACCACTGAGGGAGGCCAGGGATCGAACCCACAACCTCATGGTTCCTAGTTGGATTCATTTCTGCTGTGCCACGATGGGAACTCCTAGATGTTTTCTTTTTTGAAAATTAAGACCATGTTGGAGTTCCCGTCATGGCGCAGTGGTTAATGAATCTGACTAGGTACCATGAGGTTGCAGGTTTGATCCCTGGCCTTGCTCAGTGGGTTAAGGATCTGGCGTTGCCATGAGCTGTGGTGTAGGTTGCAGATGCGGCTCGGACCCCACGTTGCTGTGGCTGGCAGCTGCAGCTCTGATTAGACCCCCTAGCCTGGGAATCTCCATGTGCCGCGGGAGTGGCCCAGGAAATGGCAAAAAGACCAAAAAAAAAAAAAATTAAGACCGTGTTGCATTTGCATTTTTTGTGTCTCAATTTCACTCAAGACTCCAAGACGAGCATTTCTCCACAGTCTTCTGACATGTGCTCATCACAACACCTCTGCACAGGGAGGTCAGACTGAGTCCCCAGAGGTGAAGACCTGCACCGGCCTGAGCTGCAAACCTGCCAACCACCAATTACCTTCCTTCCGCGCTGATTAAATGCATTTCCTTCCTTCGCCTAAGAAAGCCCATTTCCTGTGGATGAGATTTGTGGTGGAAAAAATGCAACTGGCTATGATGCCTGGGCCAGTGTGGCGGGGCCGGCAGGCGTGTGAGCCGGCTTCCCCACCCCTGGCTCCCAGGGTCTGGGGTCAACCCCATTAGCCTTGGGGGCACCTGGCTGCCCCCACTGCCCTGCCCCTGACCCCTGCAAATCAAAGCCCTTTCTGCCTGCAGGCAAGAGGGTGTGAATAAAGGTCAAGGTGCAATGCTTGCTGGTCCAGCTCAGTCTTCATGGCAGAGGAGGAAGAGCCAAGAGCATGATGAGCTTAGATAGACAGGACCCAGGGGGGTATGGCAGAGGTCCTCAATTTTCTAAAGGACTTAGGTGTGTTCTGTGTGGGCCCCAAAGGTAAACCTGAACCAAGGGGCAGAAGCCGCCGGGAAACAGATTTTGGTTCAGTATAAAAGCATGCTCTAAATCAGCGCAGGCAACACAGAGAGCGAATGGGCTCTGCCTTTGTAAGGTGGCGAAGGCCCTGGCACAGGGAAAGCATCATGGAGTAGATCATCTGGAAGGGACTCGGGCACAGAGGGGATGACGACGGCACGGTGCTAAAGCCCCCCATCCCCACAATGTCCTCTACTCCTCGCACAATAACCTGTGGGACCTGGTCACAGGGAGAGTCCACAGCAGCCCTCAGCTTCCAATGTTCCGACTCTATCTGGAGCCTGGCTGGCTTCCTGGGAACCACTTGGGCATCTTGCAGAAGAATCTCTGGGGTATTTCAGAACGAAGAGAAATGTTTATAGCCTATTGAAAAGCAAGCCACACAGAGCTAATACCACAGCTAATGTGATGTAAGCTATGCCATATGCAATGAGGGAATGTTTCTAAACAAAAATGCTCCCTTCTTGTGTGTCTTCTTCCTCTTTTTTCTGGTTGCTAAAACTTAATTAGCCTTGCAGCCCATCTGGCAACATGCAATTCCCCAGAATACTGTGCGTGGCTACTCAGACCACTAGAGGCACCAGAAGTGACATGCTGAGCTGAGCTGCAGTCTAGCACCCCTTCCTGTACTGACTTCACCTGCCAGCTGCCCCTCCAGACCTGAGAGAAGAACCGCTTGCTCCCAGGACAGCAGGAGGGGGCCTGGGAGCACTGAGCTGCTGGCTTCCCTAGATGAGCGCCCTTCCCAAATAGGAACGATCTAGCAGAGGCCCTGCATCTTGCATGGATGCTCAGCCCAGGGTCAGGATCCCCAGACGCCCATCCAGCTACTTTCTAGCTGGAGCACAGGGAGCAGCAGCAAAGTGGTTTTGAAGGAGTTCAGGAACTGGGTACCTTACGCCTCCCCAGACGAGGAGGAGGAGGGGTGGGATGTTACGAACTCGGCCTCTGAGATACCTAAGTACAGGGAGGGGACAATCTGTGACCGCCACAGCCACCCTCCCTTGCCCGCCTAGCCAGTCAGAGCAAGGGCTGTGCTTGGAGAGCGAAGGGCCTCAACACCCAGCGCCAAGGACCAGCTGTCCCCACTCCCTGGCTGGACCCCTACCTCTGTTTTGGGTTGTCAGCCTTCCCCAAGGAATGGGGTGTGTCAGGGACTAGGTTATAAGAACCATAACTATATTCAGTTCAACTTTTATTTTTTTTGTCTTTTTTGTCTTTTCTAGGGCTGCACCCGAGGCATATGGAGGTTCCCAGGCTAGGAGTCTAATTGGAGCTGCAGCCGCCAGCCTACACCACAGCCACAGCAATGCAGGATCCAAGCTGCGTCTGCGACCTACACCACAGCTCACGCCAATGCCAGATCCTTAACCCACTGAGCAAGAGGGATCGAACCCACAACCTCATGGTTCCTAGTCAGATTCGTTAACCACTGAGCCGCAACGGGAACTCCAGTTCAACTTTTAAAAAAAAGCTGAGAACTAACTGGCCCTAAGCTGATGGGAATGGGGGTGGGGCGAGGTACGCCATCCCAATCAGGGTCCCTCCCAGGCAGTCTGCTCTCAGGAGGCACAGAGTGCCCCCCAGCGAGGGCAGGGGGAACTCCGGGCTGACAGACCACCACCCCAGTGGAGGGAGCTGGGCGGTTAGCGATGAGCTTCAGAGTCAAGGCAACCAACGGAGCTGTGAGAGGCAAAGAGGAGCCTCAAAGAGACAAGACGTGCAGGGGGGTGACTTCAAGTATGTAACTGGTTCTACCCTCACGCCCCTCAGCCACAAGAGGGAAAGAGGCTGTGCATCACGGTGGTCAGAGCGTAATCCCCGGACCCAGAGGGCTGGGCCAAGTTGCTGCTCTGCCAATTACCCACGAGCGAGCGTGAGCAGGACCCTTAACCGCTTTGTGTGTGGAAAACAGAGGTGATGTCATACATGTCTCAGGGCTGCTGGGAAGAGGCCATGAGCTAGTAACACACGCAAACCACTTACACAGCTTCTTGCACACAGAGCACTAACAAGAAGTGTCAGCTCTCCTCGTCACTCCAGTGCTAAACGCCTGCCCTGGGGCTGCCTGGGCTGCCTCTGAGGGGAGCTGGGGTCTGGCCCATGAGGACGTCGCAGGAAGGGGTCCAGGACAGGGATGGGCATGGGCACCCTGCCCTGAGCTACTTTCTGAACCGACAGAGGGAGCCCTGGATCCGGAGAAAACACACCACGAGTTTTCTTTACTTTTTTTTTTCTGTTTTGCAAGAAGAGTAAAAACTATACCTGAGAAAAGCAACCAATCCTGCACACCGCCAGCTCAGCTTCTCCTCTGGGCACCTCTGAGCTGTAGGCATGTGAGGCAGCGCTGCCACAGCCCCAACCCAGACCCCGCCCGGGCAGAGGCCTGTCTGCCCCAGACAAGCTTGTGCTTCAGTGACAACAGGCTCAATGACAGCAAAGTTCTGGGGAACCAAGGGAACTTCTGGTACCCAGCACTGATGGGCTGGAGAGTCACCATAGGGACCTGGCTGTCCTGTCCACCTAAACTCCTGGTGTCTGACCCAGAGTAAGACACCTGAGGTCTGAGAGGGAGATGGGTCGGGGCAAAGGTCAGTGGCAGGGACACTCTTTCCAAAAAGCGCTCCCTCCAGGCTTCCTTCTTGAGCAGAGTTCGAGGGATGGAGAAGAGCAAGCACGCCCAGGACCTCAGCCCCCTCTGCCCCTGGATGCAGGTCTCCATCCTGTTTCCAACTCTGCCAGGGGCTCTGGGAGCCCCAGGGAACCCGCCGGCACTTACCAGGAAGCGGACATCGTCAAAGCCATTCAGGAGCAGCTTGCTCTCATACTGCTGCAGCCCCACCGCCTCCAGCCACTCCCCGACGCTCTGCTCCAGCGGCCGCGAACCTGACGAGAGAGGAATCGGCAGACGCTTGAAAAGGGAAAAACCATTAAGGCGGTAGCAGCGGCACTCAGACGACGACAGATGGCACTGCCACATCATAGTCATTACCATAAAGCAGCCAAACTATGTACAGACGCCCGAGGGCGGAGGCCCCTCGGCCCCTCCTCTGAGGCCAGGCCAAGGGCACACGGGGACCCCAGTGGCCGCCGCCCACACGCTCCCCCCCTGGTCCGGGTCCAAGCCGCTCCCGCGGCACATGCACGATTTCTGCCCGCAGGTCGGGAGGGGCGGGAGCCGACCCCCAATGATCTCTGGTCTCCGGCCTGCGCTTCGTCAGCCTTCTCGGAGGTATTTCAGCAAGTAGGTTCCCACGGCACCAGGAGGGGCCAGGGAGCTCCTGTCCTCCACAGCAGCCTGTCCGGGACAGTGGGCGAGGGACAGGTCCTGCGACCTTGCAGCACAGCCTGGTCAGGAGCGAGCGCGTCTTCATGCAGCTGAGGGACACGGGCAGGCAGCGAGGCTCCGGGAGGGAAGCAGCGGCGGCTGTTCACGGGGACCCAGCACATGCAACACAAGCAGCATGGAACCCGGCGGGGGCAGAAAAGAGACTTTTACTTGTTTTCCCCCAGCAGTCCCGGAATAAGCAAACCATGGCCACCAGCCCTTTGTGCTCAGAGGCTCAAGGCGTCGAGGGCTGGCTGGGAGCATGGGCCGAGGCCGAGAGCCGGCCCACAGCTAGACTCTGGCCGCCGGGGAGCAGGGCGTCTCCGAGGTCAGGCTGCCTTCCCGGGCTGGGCTGCTCCGCAGGGGCTGGGCGTTCATCTTCCTCTTGCAATCTGGCTGTTGCGGTGACTCGCCTGCCTGCTCAGGTGGAAAGCAGGTGGGCAGATCCAGTTCTTGGCTAAAGAAGACACAACCCAGCCAGGCAGAAGAGAGAGAAAGGAAGCGGTCCTGGGTCCGCTGAGCTGTGGTGGCTGAAGTCTATTCACGTCCTGCACTGTTCTCTCCGTGGCTGAGTGATGAAGGCAGCGACTGTCTTCCACGGTCTCCAGATCAGGACGTGCTCCCGGAGGATGAGCAGGGGAGGGAGGACACTGATCTGCGATGTTCCTCAGGTAGGACAGGGGAGCGTACGCTGGGGGGGGGGGGGGGGGCGGGAGGCAGGGAGAAGTTCAGCCCTTCCGGGCAGACCTTGGACGTTCTGAGCCTCAACCCCACCTCCTTTCTCAGGTTCTCGTGAGCAAGTACAGGTAAAAGAAGGAAAAAGGAGGAAAAGAGATGCGAGGAAGGAAAAAGAAGAATCAACTACAAAAACATCACCTCCAGAGAACTCCTGACACGGTGAAAGTCATTCTGCTGTTCCTGGCACTTTCTGCCCCCCGGACAGACCAAGGCCAAGTGGCTTCATTGTCTAGGAGACCCAGTGACCCACTGTCCCAGGCTTCCCCCTCTTCTGTCCTTTGCAGAGCGGACGGTGGCCAAGGGCCCCAGGCGGCCTCCCAACGCAGGCTGCAGCAGCACTCCAAGATGCCAAGGCTGGGGGATACTTGAGCTCCGTTGCCCTTGAGCGGGGCATCTGCTCCAGGAACCTAAGCAGCAGGCTCTTGTGCGCCCCTAAAGTCAAGTGTCCCCCGGCTGCTGATTCATTCCTGCTTGTAATCCCCCAGCTGGGCAGCTGTGGTCCCGCCTGCTGCCGGTGGATGTGCGCGCGTCCAGAACCGCAGCAGAATGCTTTGTCTCAAGGCTCCTGGGCTCCACGCTGCCTGCTGCCGGCTCCACAGTCCTTGCTCACTCCCATAACGTCTGGCCCTCCCCCTCCCCCGCCACCTCCTCCCTTCCACGCTCAGGAAAATACATCAGTGATCGGACATCGCAGCAGAAGCTGCTGCTGCTGCTGCCACCAAGGGAGGAGACGGCAGAAGCAGCATCGGAGCACAATGACAGATTTTCCAATATCTGATCTGGCCAATACACATGCGTACAAAAGGTAGAGACAGCAAAACTTTACCTCCAGCTCAAGGGGTGGGAACCAGCTTATCAGGGAGAAGAGGGAAGGAATGGTCCTAGAGTTTTAGCTGATGGGTTTTTTTTTTTGTTTTTGGCCACACCCGTGGCATGTGGAAGTTCCCAGGCCAGGGATCGAACCCATGCCACAGCAGTGAACCAAGCCTCGGCAGTGACAACACCATATCCTTAGCTCCCTGCACCACAAGAGAATTCCACTGGCTGACAACTTCTAGGACAGCCAGAGAGGGGCCAGAGGAGTGACCCTGTCCTGAGGGTACGGCCCCACACGTTAAGTGCCCTCCTCCACCAGAACCACTTCAGGAATGACTGTACCTCTCTGCCAGGAAGATAAGCCACTGGGTATCACAAAAACAGGTGACAAAATAAGGACATTACAGCGATAGTCCTCAAGCGAGCATACCCAACAACTTGGGAAGTAACTTCTCTCCAGACCTGTCAGAGCCCAGGGGAGAGGTGCTAGGCCCACAGCAGGCCAGTCACAATCTGGGGGACGGGATGAGGAGGGGAGGCACCAAGGACACAGGGACACCAGGACCAAACCCACGGTATAGCTGTGGAGACAAAAAAGGCGACAGGCACAGAGACATACACCCATGGACCGCACGTCATCCTCTAAACAACCTGCATCCCAACGGGCTGCTGCAGGGAAGGCCCTGGCAAAGGAGGGGCTCCATGTGCAGGGCCTGCCCTCAACAGCTGGTCAACAGCAACCAGCTGGCCTTAGCAAGAGCCAGGCATGCTCTTCAGCTGGTGGCACAGAACAGACCTTTGGTGAGGGCAGCTGAGAGGCCTGGCCCGGGGAGGCTCGTCCTCCCCGGATCCCTGACAGCGGACGGCTGTAAAACGTGCTGTCAGCGGCTCAGGCAGCCGGCTCCAGTGCCAGCTGCTCGGGACCCACGGCCCAAAACAGGAGTGAGAGTCAAGTGCCATCCTGGCATCGGGACACGATTCTCTGCAAAACCAGTCACACCAGGCAATCCCAGGCTTAGCTAAGGGCTGCCCATTGGCGGGCCTGTTTCTTTGCCCAGGATGGCAACCTGAGCCCAGGTCTCTTCTCCTAGATCCAGAAACCCAAGGACAACGTGAACTCTGATCCTGCTCATTCAAAATAAGCCAGAAATCTGCTCTGGCCTGAGCTGAAGGCCGGTGCTCCCCGAGGTCCTGGGGCGAGCCCCCTCCCCACCCGTCAGCCAGAAGCCAGAGTTCACAGGCAGGCACGGTGGACTCGCCCTCCACTCAGGGGGCACCCTTGTGTGCATGCCTTCAACTCTCCAAAGCTGTGGTCTGGAGGATGATTCAACCTGATCAAATGAACCAGTGTGTTGGGATCCAGCAACCCAAGGGGTAGCCGGACCAACTCTCTTGCCGTTCACATTAGCTTGTGGGGGGCAAGAACTGGAGGGTGCGGCCCAGAGGGTGAGGAAAGGGCTCGGTGTCACCAACTCCAAGGGGAAGAGTGTTTTCCAGAAATGCTGCCCCATCCCCTGATGTAGCAAAGCCGAGAGGGAACGGCCCACTTCTGCCTCAGTCTCCCTAGCACACACAAGTGGTGCAGGCCCCTCGGTGCAGAGGGTACAGGGAAGCAGGAAGCAGCCTCATGGGAACTGACTGCATCACCCCCAGTCCTGCTGCCCTTAAAGCACAGCTATGATTATAGCAACAGTGTTGGTCTTGGTCCTGAACATGTGTCCTCAACCAACACTTGCTCTCGGTAAAGCCTGCAAACCACGGCAGAGGGTCAGCTCACTGGACAGCATTCAGGCAAGTGCTGGAGACAGAGCCACAAATTCTTAGCAGAAGAGCCATCTCTGCAGACTCCCAGGCATGATCCAAGACCATGGACTAGCAAAAATGGGCCAGGCCCACCCAGGCCCTGCACTAGAATCCAGGGAAACAGGGAGCAGGAGAGAGGGTGCTCCAAGAACCCAGTGGGAAAGGGTGGTGGGAGACAGGGAGGCGGGGGTAGAGGCCCCTCCTCCCCAGGTTCTTGAGGTGAGGAGGTTATCATTTCACAGGCAAAAACAAGCAAAGCCACAATTTACTGAGTACCTCTTTAGCTCCAGCTTTTATATATACTACTTATTCCCAACAAACGTACAGAGAATTACTATTATCCAAATGTGGTAGACAGGAAACTGGGGGCTGGCAGGGACGGGGGCATGCTAAGTGACTCACCCTGGACACAAACGTATCTAGAATCAGGATTTGAACCTGGGGCTGAGGCTCCACAGCCCAGGCTCTCCCCAGCAACTTTCTCCCCGATGCGGACACCTGCTGGCCATCAGACTTCCTGCCAGGGCCAGAGGCCGTGGAGGAATGAGAGGTGTCCCTTAGGACAGGCCAATGACAGCGGGAGCTGCCCACCTGAGTGGACAAGGAACCCACCCGTTCAGCACAGAGAGGAAGGCGAGGGGTTGGGCTCCTGAGCCGCTTCCAGCCCAGGTGCCCAGGTGGCAGCTCTGTCTCCAGATGCTTGGGGAAGGGGTGTGACAGGTGCTCTGGGAGGCACCTTCAAGAATGTCACCTCACCTGAGCAAGTAACACAACCATAATTCTACTACCAAAGAGAACAGCTCAGGTAAGCCTCCCTAGCTCCGTTTCCAGCGAAGGAAACAGAGGCGGCCACCATCACCTTCAGGATTTAAAATGCAAAGAGTGCCCCAAGTAACAGTGGCCTGGAGTGACAACGATGAGTGCCTTGGTGAATGGAAAAGTGGAAAAGCAGACATAAGGAGGCAAGAGCAGAGCCAACCCTTCAGGGTGAGGCAAGCCAACAGTCTGAGGCCACCGGTCCCACTTAGCGCTCTGCCACCAACACGGCTTATGCAAATGAGCCACGTTCTCGGGACGAGGTGGTGCCAGAGCTGCCTGGAAGCTGGGGAGACCACAAGGGGCAGCACTCCGAATTTAGCCGAGGAAGCCCACTCATGAAAACAATTATGAGTAAGTGACAGCTGTTACTTTAGAAAAACACCAAACTTCTTAATAGCCTAAAATTCAATTTGTACACTTTATAAAAGGAATCATGGCTCCTACAATAACAGCCCGATGGGCTCTCTGGATATAAGAGTCTGAACTGTAAGAAATAAGAGTCTGACCTCTTTCACCCCCAAACGTCTTCCGTGTCAGAGAAAAGCCTGGGCTGGGAGGAAGGGGGCGCAAGGGCTGCGTCCCTCTTGGTACAATACCTGAGATCTTCCGCTGTTCCTGAGAAAAGTCGATCCCTTCTCCGATAGAGCTCATGATTTTCTCGATCTGCAGTGGAAGAAAGGAACAAAAAGGAGAGGCTGTCAGGCTGGAGACAGACACTGCCAGCTCACCGCCAGAGCTCGGGGTCAGGCCTCCGGGTCTCTTCCAAACAATTCCAAGGTCCGGAACCAACCTGCAAGGTTTCAGAGCCAGTTGCTGCTCAGATCAAGAAAGGCTCTTCTCTGGCCATGGCCCAGCTCAGTCTAAATACACACCCGGGAGGGAACGAGCAGGTAACAATCGGGGCTCAGCTGCTGGAAATGCCTAAAAGCTTCCCTTCCAAGGCCATTTATACATCCCTCCCCCCACCCTCCAGCTCTGCCAGACCCAGCAGAGACTGGGCAGAGGGTGCAAGACGGGCTAGGGCTGGCACACTCCACTGCTCATGCTAGAATCTAAATTCCATGAGGGCAGCAGCTCTGCTCTATGCACCACCCCAAGTGCCCAGGGCAGTGCCTGGCAACTCGTAAGCATTCAACAGATACCTGCTACTGGTGCGACCGCCAGCTCTGAGGTTTGGGGACAATTTCTAGAGCTGAAACCAGCAGAGCACCTGAACAGACACAGAAGTGCACAGAGCATCTTCTGCTCCCTGGAGGCCAGCAGTCCGGGATGCAGTTCTGCCTTCAGGAGAGAAGTGGTGTAGACGCTTTTCTTCCCTCTGGACCACAGCAGAGAGCTGGTTTCAGCATCCAAACGTCTCCAGTACTGCCCCCTGCATGGACCACCTGTCCCAGCCATCTGGCTCTGGTTACCCCGAGCCAGATCCAAGCCCCCGACTTCAGGAAACCTGGCCAGGGGCAAGACCAGGCAGTGAGGAGGAGGCTACCCACCCCTTTTGGGTTGCTTATTCATGGCTCTTTTGCCAAAGAAAGGGAAAGGGCACCTTTGGTACCAGGACTTGGAGGCTTTTTCCTCTAAGTGCAAGTAAAGAGCCTGGGTCTAATGATCAGAAAACAGCAACTCCAGCCAGCCTCGAGCTGGCAGACAAAGGCGGCACATTTGACACCCAGTAGAACAACACAGGGCAAGCCCCTCCCTCCCTGGCAGCCAGGAGCACAGGGCCAAGTCTCCCTCCAGCCACAGTGATACTGCTGGCTCAGGCGTCACCTGATTGCTTACGGGCGCACACTGCCAAGCCTGTCCCCTCAGCGAAAGCAAAGGAAACAACACGTCTGACTATGGAGTGAATGGGGGGTGTGCCTCTACTTGCTGGCCTGGCAGTGCAGGGGTCGGCATCAGAAGCAGGGAGCACCACAACAGGTCTGCAGAATCCCCTGGAGAAAATGCCTCCTACCCAGAGCATCCCTTTCTTCCACCCTGCCCGTGTCCAGAGCCGCCCATGCAGCCTGGTGCGCCAAGGGGACAACCCACCAACAAGTGAGTACGTCCCCTCCCAGTGCCCAGTGCATAAAGATGGGGCTGGATCTGGCCTCCTGTGAAGGGCTGTGCAGGTTTAAAGTATAGCATATAGAGAGTTCCCTCGTGGCCTAGTGGTTAAGGACTTGGTGTTGTCACTATTGTGGTGCCGGTTTGATCCCTGGCCCAGGAATGGCTGCCTGCCCCTAATGAGAATCTCCCCCTGACAAAAAAAAGTATGACACACATAAGTATCTGGCCAAAGACCTGGATCACAGTAGATGCTCAATAAAAGGTCAGTTTGCTTCCAACTTCCCTGTCCTCCACGGTGCTCTGACCAGCCTAATGCACCTTGTTTTTAAAGTTTTAAAACATATTTCTACTTTTTTTTTCTTTTTGCCATTTCTTGGGCCGCTCCTGCAGCATATGGAGGTTCCTAGGCTAGGGGTTGAATCGGAGCTATAGCCGCTGGCCTACACCACAGCCACAGCAATACAAGATCCAAGCTGCATCGGCGACCTATACCACAGCTCACGGCAACGCCGGATCCTTAACCCACTGAGCGAGGCCAGGGATCGAACCCACAACCTCATGGTTCCTAGTCGGATTTGTTAACCACTGAGCCACGATGGGAACTCCCTAAAACATATTTCTACTTAAATTTATTTTTTGACAAGGAATACATCCACATGTTTCAAAATTCAAAAGATACAAAATGTTATTCAGAGAGAAGTCTCCTTCCTACCTGTCTCCCAGCTGCCTCTGGAGGCAACAGGATAACCAGTTTTGCAAGTATCCTTCTAGACCTATTCTATTTACAAGTAAGCAAATATATGAATATATTCTGCCCCCTCAGACTGAGAGGCATTCCAGGTACGCTGTTCTGCATCTTTGTTTTTCCATTTAATGATATATCTTGGAGTTCTTTCCACAATTCATAAAGAACATTTTTTTTTTTAAAGGATGAGGTATAATCATCCATTGTAAAGCTATAAGATAATTTATCTAACCAGTCCTTGGTACCTGTGGAGTTTCCAGTATTTTCTCATTATTTTTTGGCCGTGCCCACAGCATGTCTAAATTCCTGGGCCAGGGACTGAACCTACAGCACAGCAGCGACAGTGCTGGTTCCTTAAGCACTAGGCCACCAGGGAACTCCCCCCCCCCCCTTTTTTTTTTTGCTTTTTAGTGCTGCGCCGGTGGCATATGGAAGTTCCCAGGCTAGGGGTTGAATTGGAGCTGCAGCCCCCAGCCCATGCCACAGCGATGCCAGATCTGAGCCATATCTGCAACCTATGCTGCATCTTGTGGCAATGCCAGATTCTTAAGCCACTGAGCAAGACCGGGGATTGAACCTTCATCCTCATGGATATTAGCTGGGTTCTTAACCCACTGAGCCATGATGGGAACTCTCTAGTTATTTCTTGAGAGTTCTTCCAGACACAGAATCTTGAGTTAGCAGCAGAGTCATATAATACCCAACTCATGTCCAATTTTGCTAAAGACCTTCCCGAGATGGGCACTTGCTATAACTCTCCCAGTCAGTTCTCCCAACTGCAGAAAGCACAGTTTTAACATTTGTCTTTTTACAGATTTAAACTTTTTTTCTAACTTCATCTCCTCTTCCACAGGGAAGGCTTAGGGATGTGTGAAGACAGCTCTTACCTTCCAAACTACTCCCCGCTCCCCAGGCCGCGAGGCCCAGCCTGGCATTAAATGACACACCAGTCACTGCATTCGGATTACAGAAGCCTGAGGCTGGGCGAGGAGCAGGGACTCAACAGATACCTGCTAATGTGCCTTCTTTTTCCTTTTCTACATTTATTGGAGAAAAGTAGAGGTGAGGAAACCTTTTCTTAGCTGGGGGATTGGGCCCTTATCCCTGGAATGGCTTTACCAGCCCTGGGACCCCTCCTCCAAGCCAAAGAGGGTCAGGGTGGGAGAAGCACCAGTGACTCCAGGAGGGATGGACTCGGCAGGTTTTACCTGCCATTCTCCCCTGGGCCTGGCTCATGGAAGCAGCAACTGACGACTGACAGACAGACAGAGCAGTTTTCATTACTTAGAGCCAGCAAGGAGAAAACCACGCAGTGTCAGGACAAGAAGAGCTGAAATGAGGGTGACTCCAAGGTGTCCTTTTTTTTTTTTTTTTGTCTTTTTGCCATTTCTTGGGCCGCTCCCGCGGCATATGGAGGTTCCCAGGCTAGGGGTCTAATCAGAGCAGTAGCCGCCGGCCTCCGCCACAGCAACTCGGGATCCGAGCCTCGTCTGTGACCTACACCACAGCTCATGGCAACGCCAGATCCTTAACCCACTAAGCAAGGCCAGGGATCGAATCCGCAACCTCATGATTCCTAGTCAGATTCTTTAACCATTGAGCCACCACGGGAACTCCTTCAAGGTGTCTTTTGAAATAAATGTCAAGTCACCTACATTGTGTATTTCATTATCATCGGAATCAGCTAACACTCAAAGCCCTGGCTGGCCTGTCCAATCACGATCTCCTGGCTGCCCAATTCAGGAAATTTCCCCAAAGGGCCCTTTGAAGTCACTGTGAGCAGAGGTGGACACACTGCTGGTTCTCTGGGGGGTTTGTTCCTGCTTGCCCCTAGGGTCACCCTCAGGCCAACTACAAAGATCCAGGAAAAATCCAGCTTCCCCAGCCCCCTGGGGGCGGGGGGAGGGCTCCCACAGGCCAGCTGGGAAATGCTCAGAACTACGTCATCCAAACTCGAAAGTTACAGTCTGTTTCTCTATGAACTGCGTCACTTAAGTCCAGCTGAGAAGGTTCTAGTTTATAGAGGAACTGAGAGCTCTTGAACAGCTTGCAAGCCAGGACCCCTTCGGGTCTTGGCGCAAGCGCCGGGCTAGCAGGGACGTGGAGGTGAAGAGGGCAGAGACTGGCAGGGCCTGGGCTGTGGACACTGGAGGGGGAGTGGGGGGTGGGGGAGTGGAGGGTGACCCCATCTCCTCTCCCTGCCACCCTGCCCCAGGCCCAGAACCAGCAAAGGGGAAATACGGTCGTTTCAGTCTAGACAAAGGAGGGGTCACAGAGCAGACATCATTCTGATCTGTGCACTTGGCCTGAGTTAAAAAACCACCGGATCAGGCTGCGTTCCCAGAAACACTGTGCATCTCAGGGGACATCAGGGGACGAGGCAGGGGGGAAGGGAACAGTTCCACACTCTCTTCTTTGTCTATTGTTTAGGATCCGTGACAGTTTTGGAGAGAGACGGGGGATGGCCATGCTTTAATACTGCACTGCACAGGAACTCTGCAGAGAGCTTGTATCTGTGTTTGGTAAAATAAGGTCTGAAAGTTATCACCATTATTCAAAAAATGCTTGGAAATATTCCATTTGCAGTGAATAATCAGAATTATTCCATTCAGATTTTTTTCCCTCCAGGGTTGTATAAAATGTGCCCCTCATGGTTGAAACAAAACCCAAAAGCAAACATTAGAGATACTGCTCTGAGGCGCCCTCACACCTGCTTTTTCAGATCATGGGGTCCTGGCTGTGGCAAGCGGAAGTGACGCTCCACTCCTGTCCCCATCCCTGGCGGCCAGGAGCAGCTCAGATTACACTAGTCTCTCAACGGACACTGGGAGGAAGGGCAGGAGGGAGAAGACAGCTTCTGGGGGAAGAAAACACTTCCCCGGGTTTTGCTGGGTCTCCAGCGCACCTTGGGCCTATACCACCAAGGCTGGAGTCACCGTGTCCCTGCTCCCTCTCCGTCCCCAACACTCAATACTTATTGGCCCAGAAACACACTGTCACTTCCCGATTAGCTGTCTCAGGAGCACTACAGAACCAATAAAGGTAAGGACCCTGTTTTATACTGTTTTACTCCTTCCTTCATTCATTATTTATCTTTCTGTGCACCCCTGGCATATGAAGTTCCCAGGCCAGGCACTGATCTGAATTGCAGCTGCCACTTATACCACAGCTGTGGCAATGCCAGCTCCTTAACTCACTGGGCTGGGCCAGGGATCGAACCCGTGCTGCTGCACAGACAACATGGGATCCTTCGCCTGCACAGCAGGAACTCCTCCTACTATTTCTTTTAGATGTCACATGGTGCCTTGCACAGAGTTGGCACGTGGAAGGGCCCGGTGACAAACAAGTTGCCATTTGTTAAGTGCCCAAGCCAGGCTAGTCACCTCACTGATACAGTAAGAGGAGAGAAGCAGCCCACACTTCCGCACCCCAGTTTGGGTTCTCTCTCCCTCGTTTTTATCTTTCCACTCTCTGGGCTCCCGGCATAGCAACCCCACACCCACAACTACCAGCTGGCCCTTTCTCTCCACAACCCTGTAGAGCCTCAACTCACTGCCAAGCACATGTATTATCCCATTTTTCAAATGAGGACCCTGAAGCTCTATTGCTGATGGCACAGTGGTCACCTGGGTGCTGAGCCCACTCTCTAGAGAACTGGAGCTTCCTGCTATGAGGGGCCAGGAGCCCAGGCTTGGACAGTGCTCCCCATTCCTGGGGGCACAGGGCTGAGCCCCCAAGCCTATGTCATCAGGCGACCGCTGACATTGGAGTCGGCTCCTGCTGACAGCCGTGCTCCAGGGCCCAGAAACCACATAGGAATTCCTCAGCACCTCTGTCTTCTGCCCTAGCAGCAGGCAGCCTCTCCTCCGCCTAGAGTGGGCTCTGATTCTCCACATTTGAAGAGGGGTCACTGACTGGGGCTGAGTGATTCCCCCCTCTCGCCCAGGCTGAACTGCACAAGTCCTCGGGAAAGACAAAGATGGATCGGAGTAAATTATTTGTCCTGATTTTCTAACCTTGTCAACTGCTTTTAGGAGAGGGAGGCAGGACAGGGTGGGGAGGGGAGAAGACAGCAGGGAATGAATAAACAAATGCCAGTGGGCTCAGGGCTGTCCCTTCCAAGGCAGTCGTGGCAGCGCCACTAAAAATGAGTAACTTCTCGGAGGTCCCTTCAAAGCTCAGTGGTTAATAAACCCGACTAGGATCCATGAGGATGCAGGTTCGATCCCTGGCCTCGCTCAGTGGGTTAAGGATCCGGCATTGCCATAAGCTGTGGTGTAGGTTACAGAAGCGGCTTGGTTCCTGTGTTGCTGTGGCTGTGGTGTAGGCCAGGGGCTACAGCTCCTATTAGACCCCTAGCCTGGAAACCTCCATATGCCACGGGTGTGGCCCCAAAAAGCAAAAAATAAATAAAATAACCATCCTTATAAAAAAATTGAGTAGCTTCTTTTCCAGAGAGCAGACCGTCAGTCTCCGCTCAATCTGTGTCATGGCTGCGGGGTGACCCAGATTGTTACCACACTTATTGTACCCCCATCGAATCCCCAATAAGTCACCAACGCCTTCCTTCTCATTCCCTCTTCTCCTACGAGACTGAGAGACCACAGAGCTGTTTTTTTGAAAGTCACTTTCTGTCTGACACAGTCGCAAATGAAAGCCTGCGGTGTGCTTGGCTCAGGCTGGACAGGCAGACCCCGCCCGACACCTGCTTCCCCAGCCCAGTCAGTCTAAGTCTCTAGCTCCCCTCTCCTCTCCACTGGTATCATCCCCACACCTTTCGGGTGGCGGACACCAGCCTCACTCCCCAAAGCAGTGCACACCCCATGACGACCTTTCCCGGACCTGCTGCTCAGGCCCCAGACCTGCCACTTGGCAGAAAGGGGAGTCCTACAAGCACACAGGTCTTGCCAAGTGGCCTCCTGGTACTAGAACAGCGATACCATGCGAACGCTCCTTAACTAAAAGCCCCAAGAAACTGCTGAAAGAGGAAACGAAGTTGGGAGACCCAGATTCCCATTAACTTTATTATTGCTGCCACACAACTCTGCGTTATGCTCCGGGTACTGGCTTTAATAAGTGGGACAGGAGTTCCTGTCGTGGCGCAGTGGTTAACGAATCCGACTAGGAACCATGAGGTTTCGGGTTCGGTCCCTGCCCTTGCTCAGTGGGTTAACGATCCGGTGTTGCCGTGAGCTGTGGTGTAGGTTGCAGACGCGGCTCGGATCCTGTGTTGCTGTGGCTCTGGCATAGGCCGGTGGCTACAGCTCCGATTCGACCCCTAGCCTGGGAACCTCCACATGCCGTGGGAGTGGCCCAAAAAATAGAAAAAAAAAAAAAGTGGGACAAAAATCTAAAAGATTAATGAGGATGATGTATTTGGGTTCCAGTCCCATCTACGCAGTCTACTCTCCATCCAGGAGCAGGCTGATCTGGGGGAGGAGCGGAGGAATGAGGAGGACGCACACTCAGGCTGCAGTTACAGCACTGGCTAACCTGGCTCTGGCCCTTCTGGTTTTCCTTTTACTACCAACAGCTTCCTAACCTTCCCAACCTAACCTTCCTTTTTGGTCCTCTTCTTCCATAATCTGAATTTCATCACAGTGCCCTGCACTGTTAGTCTGGCTGTGAATTAAAGTAGCCCAAAGAGGAGTTCCCGTCATGGCTCAGTGGTTAATGAATCTGAATAGGAACCATGAGGTTGCAGGTTCAATCCCTGGCCTTGCTCAGTGGGTTAAGGATCTGGCGTTGTCGTGAGCTGTGGTGTAGGTCACAGACGCGGCTCGGATCCCGCGTTGCTGTGGCTCTGGCGTAGGCCAGTGGCTACAGCTCCGATTCGACCCCTAGCCTGGGAACCTCCATATGCTGCGGGAGCAGCCTTAGAAAAAAAAAAAAGTAGCCCAAAGAGGAGTTTCCTGGTTGCTCAGTGGGTTAAGGACTGGCATCATCACTGCTGTGGTACAGGTTCAATCCCTAGCCCAGGAACTTCCACATGCTGAGAATATGGCAAGGAAGGAAAGGAGGGAGGGAGGAGCCTAAAGAAAACACCCTAAGTGCCCACTCAGAACTGATTTCCTCTGCCGGGCAGTCAATGAAAGAAAAGAGTCCTATATCCCTCAGCTCCTCAGATTCTCCAGGGGAACACCTGACTAATAGCAGCCGGGGAGTCAACTGTAGGATCTGGAGCACCAAATTATATATACTGAACACAAATACATCACCAGGGCCCCTCAGATGACCAGACTCTTGCAGTCTGCCACTCCTAACTTCCTCTGAATTTGTGAAGTAGGAAGAAGTTGGAAAGAAGCAGCTGACAGAGTCCTCAAAATTCATCTTAGGAGTTCCCATTGTGGTGTAGCAGAAATGAACCTGACTAGTATCCATGAGGATGCAGGTTGGATCCCTGGCCCCTCTCAGCAGGTTAAGGATCCGGCGTTGCCCTAAGCTGTGGTGTAGGTCACAGACAAGGCTCAGATCCCTGTGTTGCTGCGGCTGTGGTGTAGGCCGGCAGCTGTAGCTCAGACTCAACCCCTAGCCTAGGAACCTCCCTATGCCACACCTGTGGCCCTAAAGAGTGGGGGGGAGGGAATTTAAAGCACTAGTTAAAATCTTTCAGGTGAGCCTTACACGAAGGATAAGGCTCTTACTGCACCGATTCCATTTATATAAAGTTCGAGAACAGGAGGAACCAATCCACAGTATTGGGAAAATGTCCGAAGTGTGGCTGCTGAATGGGGAGAGACGGCTGACTGGGAAGAGACATGGGGGAGCTTGCTGAGGTCATCAATGGGAATGGCTGTATCTTGGGAGAAACTTGGGTCACATAAATGTATGTATTTATTAAAACTCAGGGAATGGTAAGCTCAAGATTAATGTTTCATTTGTATAAATTTCATACCCTCCCACGCCCAAAATAACTCTACATGAATACTGAACTTCCATTAACGACGCAGATGGTAACATGTTTAGGGATGAAATGTACTGATGTCTGTAAATTGTTCTGAAACGCATCAAAATGGAACGTGCATTGAAGGGGACTGAGAGATGGGTGGGTATGAGGTAAAGCAGGTACAGCAAAATCTACGTGGAGAATCCAGGCTCCAGGTGGTGGGTGCACAGGCATCCACTCACTATTCAAGTCTCTTTCAGGTTTTTTGTATGTTAGACATTTTTCAGAATAAAATACTGGGACAGAAGTCTCTTTCAGAGAATAATAAATTGTAAGATCAACACAGGTTTGAGTTTCCTCATTGGTACTGATCTCTGCTCAAGATGCTAATAAGCAGAGACAGGCCCAATGGGCAAGCGAAACAAAGCCAGAAATGTGGGGACGTGGACTCATTATTCCCGTCACGGCTTTCAGGGTTAAAGGTGCTCAGCGCCTCCTCTCTGTGTGGAGGCTTTTCTCTTTTCTGGAACCCAGGCTAACCCCAGTCTCTACAGTCAATCATCTGTGTTTCCAGGGATAACAGGCCCTGGGAAACGGGCTCCTACTAATCAGATGCAAAAGACACTGCTCCTCCATCTGTGAGTTACGTTAGCGTCGTAAGCAGCATGTCAGAATTCTTAGCTAGGAGAACACCTTTGTGTCCTCTGTAGCCGGAAATCAGTTAAAATGAGATCAAATCCACCCTCAGAGTTCTGCTGCCCTTCTTGTACTTTGGATCAACACTGCTAACACTCAAGCCTTCCAGGGGGGCTAGGTGCTAGGGCCAGGTCCTCTCAGTGGGGTTACTCTGCACTGAGCACCAGCTGACTGCCCTCCCAGAGACTCAGTTTATCCTCACAACCAGCTGGGGGTCTTCCCACTTTATTTATTTATTTATTGGCTGCACCTGCAGCATGCAGAAGTTCCCAGGCCAGGGATCGAACCTGAGCCACAGCACTGACAGTGCCAGATCCTTAACCTGATGAGCCACCAGGAACTTTTTTTTTTTTTTCCTTTTTCCCACTTTAAAGAAGAGGAAGCCAGGGAGTTCCCATTGTGGTGCAGCAGAAACGAATCTGACTGAATCCATGAGGATTCAGGTTCAATCTCTGGCCTGGCTCAGTGGGTTGGGGATCTGGTGTTGCCATGAGCTGTGGTATAGGTTGTAGATGTGGCTCGGATGCTGCATTGCTGTGGTTGTGGTGCAGGCTGGCAGCTCCGATTTGACCCCTAGCCTGGGAACTTCCATATGCCACAGATGTGGCCCTAAAAAGCAAAAATTAAAATAAAAAAAACCAAAATAAACAAGAGGAAACCAAACCTCAGATAAAATTTAACTTAATATGCTCGCAAGACTAGAAATATGTGACCACTGCCTGATTATCCTTCATGGGATCCAGCTTATTTAGGGCCCAACTTCTACTCAGTAAAGCTCACAGTACAATTTCAAATATGTGGTACTGAGAACAGTGGGAAGGCAGGTACAGTGACGGAAAGAACAAGGACTTCGGGATAAGAAACTTGAGTCCAAAATTCACTTCATTAGCTGGACAAGTCATTTTCTTCCTTCCTTTTCTTTCTTTCTTCCTTCCTTTCTTTCTCCTTCCTTCCTTTCTTCTTTATACAGCCACACCTGCAGCATATGGAAGTTTCCAGGCTAGGGGTCAAATAGGAGCTACAGCTGCTGCCTACACCACAGGCACAGCAACGCCAGATCGGAGCCACATCTGTGACCTACGCCACAGCTCACGGCAATGCCGGATCCTTAACCCACGGAACCAGGCCAGGGACTGAACCCCAGCCCCCATGGACATTATGCTAGGTTTTTAACATAATGAGCCACAATGGGAACTTCACCTTGGACAAATCATTTAATATCTCTTTCAATTTCCTTTTCTAGAAAGTGTGAAAAACCTCTTCAGTCAGGTGATCACTGTCACAGGTAAATGATTAGACCTCTCTTCTCTCAGCCTTATTTCTTCAAAGGCAAAGTGGCAGCATCAAGCCGGGGCTGCTGGGAAGACCCGAGGCAGGCAGGGCTGAGAGCGTCTGGGCGCAATGTCTGGTCGCAGACAGAGCTCTGATGAGATGATTTATGAGGACAGGAGTGAGAGCAAGCGCTGCACTGCCCGAACCACACAGGCTTCCCTAGATGACATCACCCTGGCAGTGGATGAGGTTCTTGCTGCTGTAAGCACAGACGTGAGATGTGCCCCTGTCCCAGGGAGATCTTGGTCCCTGCCATGTCCCAGGGCCAGAGGTACTCAGGTGCCTTCTTTCTTTTTTTTTGGCTGTGGAAGTTCTGAGGCAGGGATCGAACCTACACCACTGCAGTAACAACACTGGATCCTTAACCTGCTGAGCCACCAGGGAACTCAAGCGCCTTCTTAAATTAAATCCTTGGACAAAAACAGGGTTGAGCCTAAAAGTCATTTAGTTTTCACTCTGTAACCTGCTTGACCCGATGTATGCCTTCCTGACATTGAGAAACATCTGCAGTCTTTGTAAAACCAGAGATGCCAGCCAAGAGTCCACAGTCTTACTCATGATTCACATTCATCTGGTTCCAAAGTAAACAGAAGTCTACCTAAAAAACAAGTTAATCAAAACCCAGGTTCCTTTTTGTGTTTTGTCTTTTTTAAAAAAAAAAAAGGACAGAGGAGAGGGAGAGGGCTTCCTTCCGGCAGAGAATGTTTGGAACATGCTGTGTGAACAATAGCTGGCTTCCTGGACACTTGGCTGGAGGCTGCTCCTCCATTCAGGACAAAACGTTTCATGTGAGGGAGGTGACGCTGCTATGAGGCAGCTTCGGGGCAAGAAGGTGGAGGCTGATGCCAAAGGGAGGACAGGGGAGAGGTGAGGGCTAGAGGCGCGGTACAACGCCACCTCCCACGCCACAGAGAAGGCGGGGAGGCAGGTAGAGGAAGCAGAGTCGGCGGGGATAAGCGCCTACCCTGCACGGCTGTTAAGGGCTTCTACTTAACTGACTGACTGCTTAGGTAATCGTGAGTTATCTCTACCCTCTGTAAGCTAAACCAACACACGCCCGTGCCCACAGCAAAGGACTCGCTCATGCACACCTGTGGGTCTCCTGCTTCCACCCACTCAAGGGTCTACTTACCAAGAGTCAGGTGGCATCCCTTCCAAAGCTGTTTAAGATGGTTGTATTTGTTGTTTTTTTTGTTTGGTTGGGTTTTTTTTTTTTGCCTTTTCTAGGGCCGCTCCTGTGGCATATGGACGTTCCCAGGCTAGGGGTCTAATTAGAGCTGTAGCCTCGGGCCTACGCCACAGCCACGCCAGATCTGAGCCATGTCTGAGACCTACACCACAGCTCCCGGCAACGCCAGATCCTTAACCCACTGAGCAAGGCCAGGGATCGAACCCTCGACCTCACAGTTCCTAGTTGGATTTGTTAACCACTGAGCCACCACAGGAACTCCCTAAGATGGTTATATTTGTTGATAAAAATAAGAAATTAAGCACTACACAAATGAAACAAGTGCTAAAAGCTGTTGCTATGACAACCAAGCAGCTGCTTCAAAGAAACTCAACAACGGGATCGTTTTTTAAAATGGGCTCTAGAATTAAGCGCTGTGGGAGAAATAAACTTGCAAAAAATCCCAAAAGTCTTCTGTACTCAGACTGCTTCACAAGTGGACTGAATTCTTGCTTTACATTTAAGAAACTAAAGCTACAAGTTTACGTCAACCATGTATTACTGGGAGTTACCCTGGGAGTCAAGGGGTTAGGATTTGGTGCTTTCCACCACTGTGGCCTCGGCTCAATCTCCTGGCCTGGGAACTGAGATCCCACATCAAGCCACTGCACACTGAGGCCAAAAACACCGCCCCCCAACAAACAAACCAAATCAACGATGTATTACAGATGTGATTCAGAGGACAGAGAACTCCAAATTAGTAGGTTGACTCGGAAAGAAAATGCCTCAGCTCCACAAAGAGTAGCTTGCACATCTATGCACTTGGGGTTCAATTTAAATGTTCGTATTCTTTTTAAAAAATGACTTCCTCCTTTAACAGAGTTTTGTGATTAACCAAATAACCCCCATCACAACTGGCTGTGAAGAAAGCCTTCTGGGGGGCTGGCAGCAGTGTCCGAAGAGCTCCAGCCTCTGGTATCTGCAGCGGCTGTGCACGTGAGAATCCTCCAACCGCTGTCCTTATCAAGTAAGTCTAAACTCCCCCAGCACAGAACCCCCTCTGGCCACTTTCTCTGAAAAAGCCTCTCCACTGCAGGCTGGGGAACAATCCCAGGTGACCCCCCAGCCCTTCCTTCTTCCTCACTGCGGTTCCTGTCTGAACAAAGCACTATGCCTGCACTGATCACCACTGCTACGGTCCAGGGCCAGCCGGCCTGGGCTGTGTGATCTCCCAGGTTACAGAGCAAAGTCAAGGGCACTCATTCTACTAACTCAGAGGCTATCTCACACAAGTCCAACTTCCAGCTGCCCCTCACCGCATACAGCAGGCGGTGAACGGGAACGGCCCTCCGCCCACGCAGCTCTCCGGCTGGGAGCAGAGACAGAAGGTCACTTTCACTAAGACCCTTCCGCTCCACCTGGTCCCCTTTACCTTTCCTGGCAGACCAGGCGGCAGGGAGCCAAAGCAACTAGAGTGCGCCACGTCTACGTGTTCTGAAGCTCAAGGGCATCCAAGGGCATCCTAAACAAAAAGCCTGCTGGTAGGAACTAGTCTTTGCCCTGCCCCAACCCCGATCCCAACAGGCAGTGCAAAAAATTACAGCAATGGCATCCTTTCAGTCCCAGATCTAACCTGGGAGATAAGACACGGAAGTGCTCCACTGAGCGGGGTATGGGCAGGATAATTACTTTCTGGGTGGAAAGCAGAGCTCAGGGTGCGGACAATGGCAAACTTGAGATGCCTGACCCCTGGCTGGAGGCCTGATGTGGGGCCTATTGCCCAGCCCACCGCTCCCACCAACCCACCCTCCTGCTGTTCCCCAGACCCCACGCCTGAGCCTGACAGGGCAGGTCTCTGCCTCCTCAGCAGCCTCCACATCTTCATCCTCCAACCCCTTCCAGGTCCAGCTCAAGTCACCCATGCTCTTCCACACCCTGTGGGGTCTAATCTAAAAAGTATCCAGAGTCAGCACAAGGACAAGGCTTTATCTTTGGTTTGTAACTTGGGGAAACACACCAACCTACCTGCACCTTGTCTGCAAACAGGGCTGATGGTGCCTGCTTTGCATCAGGCATAGTGTGGGGATTAAATGAGGGAGACAGTGGGCACCCAGCACATGTTCAATCAGCTCTGGAGCACAGCCAGCGCCCTATGTGGATTGACTGCATCTGAGGGTTCTGGTTTTTATTTTTTGTTTTTTTTGTCTTTCTGCCATTTCTTGAGCTGCTCCTGCGGCATATGGAGGTTCCCAGGCTAGGGGTCGAATCAGAGCTGTAGCCGCCGGCCTAAGCCAGAGCCAGAGCAACGCAGGATCCGAGCCACGTCTGCAACCTACACCACAGCTCAAGGCAACCCCTTAACCCACTGAGAAAGGCCTGGGATCGAACCTGCAACCTCATGGTTCCTAGTCGGATTCGCTAACCACTGAGCCACAATGGGAACTCCTGAGGGTTCTGTTTTAGGATCCCTATGGCAGAGGCAGCCTGGCTGTTCTGTATAAGGCAAACGTGTTCACGGAAATGTGCTCTGAGGCTGGTTCCAAGCCCTTTGACAAGCCTGCCATACCTCTTCGCTTCTGTATTTCCCACTGGTGCTCCCAGCAGGTACTGAGCTTAGTCAATACCGGGGTGAGGGGGGAGAGCTTTTAAAGTGGTTACACCTGAAGCAATTCTTAGGGAGGCACAGGTTCAGGACCAGCATCTTTCTTCAATCAGAAATTTTTCCCGAAGAGGAAATGAGAGGGGGAAAGTGTGGCATCTCTCCTATAATCCGCCAACTGCATCCTCACTCGTCACTGCTAAGCTCCTGAAAACATCCTCTTCTCGTATATAGCCTGGTGCTGGCCTCAACCACAAGGAAGTGTGTTTTTTCCCTCTTTAAAAAAAAGAAAGAAAAAAAATAAATGAAATGTTTCTTAAATTCCAAAGAGTATACTTTTTAATAGTGTAATTTCAACAGCAATAACAAGTGACCCATTTGCATGCTCACCACCAGGTTCAGGAAACAGAACACAGCCTTTCCTGCATCTCTGCCCCGCCTCCCTGCTGGACCAAACGATGTCACCCTCTTGCTTTTCTGCAGTTGAACCTTCATGTCAGTCCTCCTGAGCCACACAGGTTCCTGTCCCTCTCTCTTGGCCTGGTGGACAGGAGCATGACTTGCTGTCCAATGTTCTGGGACCAAAGCTCAGGGGCAGGGGCTCCCTTTGGCTGGTGAGGAAGTGGGAGGCCACAGAAAGGCCCTGGTAAAGGGAGAGCAACAAGCCCTTGCTTCTCATGAGGCTGGCAGGGCGAGGTCACGTGCCTCTGGGGACTCCTGAGAAAACTCGCTCCCTATATGGGCAGCAGCAAGAGATGGCTGTGGGCTAGCAGCGCGTTAACGTACATAAGCACACTGCAGAGCCAGAACGATCCCAGGCTTTTCAAAACAGTCTCAGCGAGGACTGCCCTCCCTGGGAAAGCCCTGGGGACCCGCACTCTTGGGTCTGTTGGCAGGGCGTCTGGCAAGCTGCAGTTACAGAGCACATGAACTTTCTCAGGAGGCATACCAAGAAAAGCTGCACACAGGGAGAGGCGAGGCGGAAAAGCGCGCAGACCTTGGCACCAGGAGATCCCTGGGCCACCCCCTCTGCAAGGACCATCTCAGGCTTGGCCTGCACCCATATTCCAGAGTGACCACGGCCCACCATTCCAACTGTTTGGCACGCATTTACCACTGCCAAGAACTCTTCTCCAGGGCCCATGGGTGTGTGCCTCGGAAAATAAGTGGGAGCTACAGCCTCAAAACAATTTTAAGAGGGAAAGGTTAATCAGAGAAGCAAAGGAAGGAGTTCCCTGGTGGTCTAGTGGTTAGGACTCAGAGCTTTCACCACTGTGGCCCAGGTTTGATCCCTGGTCTGGGAACTGGGATCCCATGTCAAGCTGCTGCTGCACACCATGATCATCCCCCCCTCCCCCCAAAAAAATTACAGAGTCTATTTTTTTAAAAAAAGAAAGAAGCCAGGAGTTCCCATTGTGTCTCAGCAGGTTAAGAACCCAATTAGTATCCATGAGATGCAGGTTCAATCCTTGGCTTCACTAAGTAGGTTAAGGATCCAGTGTTGCCGCAAGCTGTTGCAGATGTGGCTTGGATCTGGCATTGTTGTGGCTGTGGTGCAGGCCGGCAGCTGCAGCTTTGATTTGAATCAACCCCTAGCCTGGGAGCCTCCACATGCTGCACCTGTGCCCTCCCCCCAAAAAAAGCCAAGAAAAGAGTGAGTTTATTCTTTTTTTTTTTTTTTAAATTTTAGGGCTACAGGTGTGGCATATGGAAGTTCCCAGGCCAGGGGTCGAATCAGAGCTGCAGCTGCTGGCCTACACCACAGCCACAGCTATGCCGGATCCTTAACCCACTGATTGAGGCCAGGGATCCAACCTGCAACCTCATGGATACTAGTCAGGTTCATGTCTGCTGAGCCACAGTGGAAACTCCGAGCTTATTCCTGTTTGAGTAAGACCCAGGACAATTATTTTTAATATTTCTTCTAACTTCATAACAAACTCTATTGTTGGCTATTTCTGCCAGCTTCTGTTTCCCAGTTTTGTTTGATAAGCAATAACAATTTAAAAGGGGGCTGTGTGCTTATTTCAGATACAGCAAAACTGAGACAGTTTCAACTGTGTCCCCTCCTCACACAGTTCTGGGTTAGAGGACGGGGGTGGGGGTACAGTGGGAGGAAGGCAGCCCGAACGGGAGCTCCAGTCCCTGAGGGAGAGGTTCCTCAGGGTGATGGGGAGGCTTGCTGATGCTCTCAAGAGCCCACAAAGGGTCAAGGGTCCAGGACGGCCTCCTCCGCCCCACTGTTAACCTCATCTTTGTTTTTTTGGACACAGCTGTGGCATGTGCAAGCTCCCGAGCCAGGGATTGAACCCAGGCCATAGCAATGACAATCCCGGATCCAGAGAACCTCGTCTTTTAAGATTACACCTGTTACAGAATCAAATGCTTGAAAAACAAATGGACTGAGAGAGAGAGAAGACAAGTTCAGACGAGGGAGCACAGTACTCAACGGCAACCATGATCGACAAGAGATTTGTTTTTCTCAAGTTATCTCTGAGCTCAGGCTGTGCGTGTGTGCGTGTGTGTGCATGTGTGTGTGTGTGTCTGCCTGCTTGCATACACATGCATCAGAATCTCAAATATGCTCCTACATGGTTGAAAATAAACAGGACGGCTCCAGTCAAAACTGTGAAAGACGAAACCTCTAACCTCCCCTCTTTCTCTTTATACTTTGCTCCCGGCTGGTTCCGGGATCGGCAGACTGGGTCCTCGGGCTCTCACCACTGCATGGATGGAAACGGAGGACAGGAAGGCGAGGGCTGCCCGAGGCAGGAAGCCACAGCCTCAGGCAGCAGGGCCCTGAGAGAGTATCCAGATGAAGCCGTTTTGCAGTTAAGGAAACAGGCAGCGAGGCGTGGAGTAACGTAAGCAAGGCAATGACAGACGCAACACAGGGGCTGCCCCTTGCCCCTTGCCCCCTGCCCCCTGCAGTTGGGGAAATGGCAGAATACGGAGCAGCCCTCGGGGAAGACACTCAAGCCTCCAGAGGGCTGAACCCTGACGGAAAAAGACCTGAGGCAAAAATGTGCCTTGTCACTCCTGGTTCTCTACCTCCTGGGGCACTTGCCTCTTTTTGGAAAACGGTTTCTGTGCAGAACACTGCGCTGTCCCACTTCAACAGGGGTCGCAGGGTGGTGGGCTCTAAACCAGCAGATGTATAGGTTCCCCCTCACTGGGATAATGGGAATGTCACAAGGATGCCTTTTCATCATGACAAACAAGGACTTTAAAAAATCAGTGTGATGGGGAATGCCCTGGTGGCTCAGGGGGTTAAGGATCGGGCATGGTCACTGCCGCGGCAACGGGTTCAATCCCTAGCCAGGAACTTCCGTGTGCTGCGGGTGCGGCCAAAAACAAAAACAAAAAACTCAAAAAACAAAACACGATGCAAATATGAGGGAGATCTTTGTGATGAGAGAACAATTCTGCATCTGGATTGTGGTGATGGTTGCAGGAACCTACATACGATAAAACCACACAGAATCACCCCCACACACACTCACAACTGGTGGACTGAGAACAGGGTCTGTGGATCATACCAACAGCCACTTCTTGGTTCCGATACTGTGCGGGAGTTACGTAACGCGTTACACCACTGGCAGAAACTCAGTGACCAAATAATGGACCACTCTGTACTACTTCGGCAAACTCCCTGTGAGTCTGTAATTATTTCAAAATAAAAAAATGAATAAAGACAAAAAATTTGCCATGACAACTATGCTCTTTGTTTTATAAAAGGACAACTGAAGTACAAAGGGAGGGTGGACATGATTAGAATAAAGGCGGCAACTGAGACACTCTTCATGGTCTGTTTTCTCCTTTCATCGGGGATCAGTCAAAACTGGGTTGAGACTATCTGAGTAAGAACACAAAATGCTGGTTCCCTCCATCCTTATGGGCCTGGCTAGCAAACTCAGTGTGTCACCAGAGCCACCTGGAAGGAGGCCTGGAGAGACTGGAGCACAAAGGTGGGGCAGGACAGGGTGCTGTTTGGGGCTGGGGTAAGGGCAGGTAGGTGAGGGATCAAACCTGCAACCTCGTGGTTCCTTGTCGGATTCGTTTCCACTGCACCACAATGGGATGTCCACTACAGCCATTTCTATGAACTGCTTTTCATTTGCCTAATTACTACCAGCGCAATAATAATCGCAGATATATTAAATGTGTCATAAAACTTGCATTAATTTGGTTACTAGTGTTACGCATCCCCACACTTAGTTCTCGTGTGCTTATAACCACGTGCCCCATTGCATAGTTCACTTGCAACTGGAGAAAACACACCTGAGACCTACTCTTAAAAGGAGAAGCTGTCAGGGAGTTCCCTTCATGGCTCAGTGGTTAATGGACCCGACTAGTATCTATGAGGACGTAGGTTTGATCCCTGGCCTCACTCAGTGGGTTAAGGATCCAGTGTTGCCATGACCTGTGGTGTATGTAGGTCACACATGTGGCTCAGATCCGTGTTGCTGTGGCTGTGGTGTAGATTGGCAGCTATAGCTCCAATTAGACCCCTAGCCTGGGAACTGCCATATGCTGCAGTTGCAGCCCTTAAAAAAAAAAAAAAAGCAGAGGCTGTCAAATTTTGGCAACCCAGTGGAATCAATCACCTGGGGAGCAGGCTATAGCCTTGGTTGCTGGGTTCCCGGAAGAGGGTGTCAGAGGAGAGGAGAATTCACATTCTAGCAAGTTCCCAGGCGAAGCGGATGCTCCTCTGCAATCACACTTTGAGACCGCTGCTTTAAAGGGCCATAATGAGGGAAAGAACCAACTACAAGGTCGAACTTTCTAGTTGGCATTTGCAACCGGAAAGGCTGACAGTCTGTCAGGAAAACAGGCGGCATTTTCTAGCACTCTAGATCAGTCGCTGAACCAAAATCAGATTTGGTATGCTGACAGTTTAAGCCAAAAAACGTAAAATTAACTCTGTTAATCAAATGAGTCTCAGGAGATTGAGGTTTGCTCCTTTGTTCAACCAGGAGCCAAAGACATCACTAGGCAACAGAGGTTTGGGCACTGCCAAAAGTCTCGTGAGACTCTGTAGGTCGCATCCCCCACGGGCCTCGGTTTACTAACCTGTAAAGGAGACAATGCATATTTAGGGAAACTTCTAGCGCTGACATTTTACAATGAATCAAAGCAGTTATTGTGGCTCGAAGCAAAAATATTCTTCCTGGCTGTGGCAGTGTGATGAGAAATGTGGATAAGATCCTGGTTGTTCCAACAGGCTGACTGTGACAAGGCAGGTGAAGCCCTGGCAGCAGTCCTGGCCCTGGTCAGTCCAATTTGAGTCAATGAATTGCCCCAATTAGAGGTGCTGCCAAGGTAGGTCAGTTCTATGCCCAAGAGCAACCCCAAAATGTAAAAGCACCCAGTACAAGATCCATGCTCATA
The DNA here is from genome assembly GCF_016906955.1 of Phacochoerus africanus. Lineage (NCBI taxonomy): Eukaryota > Metazoa > Chordata > Mammalia > Artiodactyla > Suidae > Phacochoerus > Phacochoerus africanus. Next base: position 32,166,324 of record NC_062552.1, on the reverse strand, counting down.
ACTGGTTCTCCCCTGATACATTATGACGTTTAATCACTCCAACTGCTGAAGGGAAAACTGGAGCTGCTCGCTAGAATTAAGGATGCTATGATAACCTCCTCAGCTGGGGTTTTAAATGAGCCTCGTGCTAACAGCTTGCCTGCTCTGAATGCAAAGCAGGATGCAAGTGGAAAAGGCGGGGCAGCCACCTGTGAAGGGCGGCCGCTGATGGCATGGCTCTATGTTTCTGAGAGGTCTGGCTTCTCAACCAACCTCCTGACGTGTCCCAGGCAACGCACTGACCTTCCAGATTCCACGGGGAACCTGAGGGAAACGCTGTTTTACTCTCTCTTACAGATAGCGAGATGGACACCCAGAGATGACCACAGTTTGCTCAAAATCACCAATAAGTCAGCTGGGGAACGGAGGACACCAGTTAGGCTGATTCCTGGCCAACCCAGGTTGGCAACAGCCAATCAGCATGTGGTAAGGCATGAGGGGGAACAAACTCAGTTAAAACATCTACCCTCAGACCCACGTGACAATGTGGCATTAAGGTGAAACAGGTGGAAAGAGTCCGGTGATGCTAGGGCCAAGGAGGGGCAGCATGGAGCTGGGGCACATTTACCCTCTGCCAAGCCAGGCCAAGGAAAAAGGCAATTCTTTTATATATATACAATAACATTTTCGTCTCACGTGAGATACTAATGAAAGCATTTTTGATCAATGCACACATAAAACTTAAGTAAAAACACTGAAGCACATTTTTAAGACAGGCCCCAGCCCCTCCTTCCAATCCTCCCTATCCAGGATTTAGGAGCCGAGGGTGTCCTTCACAGAAGCCACCCCACCCCTCAAGAGAAGGAACTATGTCCTCTACCTCCATCCCCTGCCCTCAGGCCCTAGCACAGGGCCTGACACAGAGCTGGCACCTAATAAATACCTGCTGATAAAGTGGGTGGTCTCCACCAGCCCGGACAGCCACCTGCACTGCGCCTGAGACCAGGGCTCCAGGGAGGCCAGCCAGCGCCTTTCCGCCTGGTACTCGTGGCGAAATGGTTCCTAAGTCAACCTACTCCACCTCCTCACAGGGTAATGGGTCCCCTAGGCTTACTACCGCCCGTGCACAGTGAGCTGCTTCCTCGATTGCTTCTACTACACCACCTCTGAGTGTCTGCAGCAGGGTTTATCTCATTAGGCCCTAGCATTCAGGAGCCAGGCTGTGCTTAGCCTACTTAGTCCTGCTGTGATTTCACAGCTGTCAATCATACTTCCCTTCTTCGCGCATGGAGCCCTCACCTTTGAGGATGTGATTGCCTCTAACCACACTCGCCTCAGATTTATGAAGTGGCATTTCCTTTGGTAGCTCAAAACTGAGATGACATAGACACAATTACTAGAAGACTGGGCACCTAATGCAATGACAGTGGCCCAAGTCATGCTAAGAATACAAAGACTTGAAAATGTGTTTAATACAAGTAGGAAGCGTTGTCTAAACGAAATCGAGTGAAGGGCACAGCCACCAACTTTGGTATACAATATTCCCAAAGGCAGCATTTCCCACAGGCCGGGTTGAGACCTAGTAAATGTCTGCTTTGCGGAATGACTGGCCAAAGGAACTGCGGGTGTTACCACCACTGGTGACTTCAAATAGAACACTTAGTGGAGCTCCGTCCCAGGAACGGGGCCTGGACAGGCTGTGACATCCAGCCTGCTCAGGTCCGTCAGTGAAGGCAAAACCCCTTCCATGGCACCGAGAGCCACATCTTTGCATGGGCTCGGCATACTCAAAGGTCTGGGAGATTTCTACATCAAAATCTTTGTCAGCAGTAAAACAAACTCATCCATCACTAAGCTCTGGCCATAGACACTGGCAATTCTCAAATGGTTGCCCAGGATGGAAAAAAAAAAAAAAAAAAGCCGAATTTAATTGAACCTTCAGGAGGAATTTAGCACAGAGGAACAGCTTTATCTGAACTGGAGCACAGCCAGACCTCTGGGTTAATACCCCAACAGGGAGATTCATCAAGGACCTTAACTTTGGATCAGCAGCAATATTTCTGATTTTTTAAAAAATGGACTTTGGAAATTTTCCTTTTTATTCAAATCAATTCTGCCAGCACCATATATGTCAGAGATGCTAATTCTTCAGCTCTATCAGGTAAGTGCCTATAAAGCCTGTAAATGGTTTTAAGCACATGGACCCAGCTGAGGATTCGTTTCATTACACATTCGCTCTGCTGCTGCAAGTCCCGCAGACCTCCAGGGGCAGACGGCGCTACCTGGGCGGGAGCGAATGTGTTAACCGAAATACAGGGGATCAGTTTGGTTCTTTTTCTCCCCGCAGTCTAATCTGAAAGACTGGGGGCCAAGAACTGGCCAAACCCATTTCTGTTTTTGACTTAAATACATGATACTTGAAAGTGGAAAGAGCTATAATACCCACTGTGACATTTGTGCAAGGGGGCTTTTATTTCTGACTTTCCTTATAAATGTTAACTATTTTACTCATGAGGGGAAGTGGCAGGCAGTAAGCAGAGTTGGCTTAAAACTTATTTGGCATTTAAATGTAAAACTCAACACCCCCCTCTCCAAATTAGAATGTTTTAGTAAAACATTTTCGACTTAAAAAAAATGAAGGGGGGGCTCATCTATCAAATTAAGTGAGAAATCCATAAAACACTGGTCATAAACCGTCCTGAAATCCATAAATTTCTATGCTCCCATCTGGAAGCAAATTATTCTGCATATTCTCTAGAATCTCTTAGTTGTGGTATAAAAGGGCAATTCTTATTACTAGAGAATGAAAAAGAAACTAAAATTCAAGATTTATGGGTGAACTGGAGACAGACGTAATTATTCCATCTCCCTCAGGAAGAAAAAGAAAGATAACCAAGCTCGGTCCTCAGCCACCCAAACCTTGAGCCCTCTGTGTGACCGCGCCAGCGCCACTTGAAGGCCTCGACATTCCGGCATCCTTCCGAGGTCCTGAATCACTGACGCGGTTCTGAGCCTCCCTTTTGGGCTGGGAGGCCTGTGGGGCTCGTAAAAATGCACTGTGATGACTATCCTTGAAACGTCTTTAATCTGGTTAGGGAGGCAGGCGGTGCACCAAAACCCAGTACCAACAGTGCCCTGAAGCGCAAATCCGTGCCTGGGGAGAGACGGCCTCTGCGCCTGTGCTGTCTCAGGCCGCTGCCGTCCCGGCCCTGAACTGGCCCCGCTCCTCACCGCCGCCGGCGGCGGGCACCTCCCTACCTCTCAAGCCACTTTATTCTTTTTCTTCAAGTGTACTTATCTGGTTTGTGACAATGTTTTTTCTTTCCTCTTTTTCTTTTTTGGCTACCCTACAGCATATGGAGTTCCCAGGGCCAGGGATCAGATCTGAGACACAGCTGGGACCTATGCAGCAGTGACACCAAATCCCTAACCCACTGTGTCGGGCCGAGGTGCAAACCTGCATCCCAGTGCTCTGGAGACGCTGCCTATCTCATTGCGCCACAGCTGGAACTCCTTCAGTACCTTTTTTTTCTTTTCTTTTTAGGCTGCACCTGCGGCACATGGAATCAGAGCTGTAGCTGCCGGCCTAGGCCACAGCAACTTGGGATCTGAGCCACATCTGCGACCCACACCACAGCTCACAGCAATGCTAAATCTTTAACCCACTGAGCAAGGCCAGGGATCAAACCAGCGTCCTCATGAATACCAATCAGGTTCTTAACCTGAAGAGCTGCAGCAGATGCTGCCTCCTTCAGTATCTTTTAAATATCAGCCACATGCACGTATTATAACTCAAAGAAGAAAAAATTCCCAGGATATAAGAATTTCGTTTCCAGAGTTGGCTTTGCTTAGACTCCTACCCACAGTTGGCTATGGAGGTTGAGACAAACATCCCCTCCAAAGGCACAGAGACAGCTCAAGGCCTCGGGTTTGCCCCCAACCCCCACCCCCTCTACCACAACACTCCGAGTTCCCTGGCATTCTCTCCTGTCCACAAGCCAGCACAGAGGGCTTGGCCTGCCCCTGATGATAAACCTCCCAGGCTCGTCCACCTTCTGCAGTCAGTGAGGGAAGCTATGTGCCCAACGGCAAAATGCAGGACAGCATACGCCCCGCTGCATCCCAGGAACAAGGCACTCACAGGAGGATGGGGAGGTTCAGCTGAAAATCACTAGCTCCAGAACATTTACACAAACCACGCCATTTCAGCTGAGTTTACAACAGCTTCCTGACTGTTTAAATCAGGGCAGGCAAGAACAGACTGCCAGACAAATTGTCATTTGGAGGCCCCTAGTGAGCTTAGGCAGTTTTCCACCTGTCCACATAGATAAACAGGCCGCTGTGAGTAATGGACAGGTTGGCCCTGTGGCGCCGGAGCCTGGGCCATTAGCCCTGCGAGCAAGACGGAGCAGGACGTCTGGAAGAGAGAGCTCAGCGCTGTGGCAGGGGTCTTCAGGCCACAGGCTTTCCTCTTACCCACTGGCTACTCAGCTGGGAGCATCAGAAAGAAGCATCTCTGCAAAGAAAGCAGGACAAGGGAAAGTAAAGGAACCCCGGGCAATGAGGGCAGTGTCTGTGAAAACACAGAGCTGAGAGATAGGAGATGACACTTTTTTTTTTTTTTTTTCCTGGCTGCACCCATGGCACACAGAAATTCCTGGGCCAGGGACTGAACTCGTATCACAGCAGTGACAATGCTGGATCCTTAACAGCTAGGCCACCACTCACATCTTTGAGGGTTCTAGCACAACACTGGCATCCAAAAAAGAGCTCTGCGTGGTTGAGGGTCACAGACTCCAAAGGAAGCCCAAGCAAAGTCCAAGTCAATTGCTTTCCAAGGGTCTCACATACGAAAAAGCCTGTCCCTCGCTAGCTGGCCAGGTAATTACTCAGCTGCCACTCTGGCCACACAGCACATCTCTGAACAAAATAAACTTCTCTGGGGCTTATTCATTTCAAGGAGGAAAAAACACAGAAACATAGTTGCCTTGTGAGAACGTAATGAAGCCAGCCTGCTTTGCTGCACCCCATGGGAGTCCATGGGAGCCAGAGGTGGTGAGGGCTAAAGCAGCGGCAGCAGGTTGGCTGGGCAGCTTTACCAGGAAGGAGAAGATCAGAGGCATCAAAACACTTGGCATCTCAACCTGAACCAGACTGAGGCCTGCATGCACTACCCACATACTAGCCAGGCAACCACACTCCTGGGCACGGCTGACCCCTAGGCAGACACGCCAGATGTAAGTAACATACCTGCCACCCAAAGTCCATTCAGGGTCAGAGAATGTCTGAGGCCAGCAGCATTTCACACACTAACTGAATGTCATTAACTGGAGGGGACCTGTGGTCTTGGCTCCTAAGAAGCAGCACTGAAGGTTGATCAGGCCACCCACCTTAAGATGCCTTTCAGGGCATCAGCAAGCTCCCCTCTGAGTTCCAAACCCACGCTCAAGTGTCCTGACTCCTTGAACACCCTGCAGCTGTCCTCCTCTCACAAGATCTGTTTTCAGCTTCCAGGGCATTTTCTGGTCTAAATAACTTTGAATTCCCTTCCTTTTGCCTTATAATCCTGGTTTTTAGATTTTATTTTTGCTTTGAGCCTGTGAGGCACCCACGGAAATGTATTTCTTAAGACAATGGCCTAGAACCCAACCCCCCTGCAGACCCCACCAGGATGATAATAAGGACAATGATCAACTTTGAGAAATTCTTAGAAATTCAGATTTCATTCTAGTTCAATAGCTAAAAAAAATGTGTGTATGTATAGAGGCATGTGTATACATGTACACAAGTATGTAGGTGTGTACATACATAGGCAGGTACGTATAAAAAGTCATCTGACACAGCTTAACAGAAAAAATCAAGGGGAAAAATGAGATGAGAAAAGCAGGTGGCAATAGTGGCGAAAGAGAAAGGAAGTTTAAAGTCAGGTGAGAAGGTATATTTGTAAGACAAAGCAAGTGTAGAATGGAATTTTTTTATTGGCGCAATGTCGTGTTGGTGTCATGTGAACAACAAAGTGATTCAGTCATACACACATTTGTCTACATGAATACCCATCTCTGTCTACAGGCAGAGACGGGAATTTTAAATTTCTCTCACAGGAGAAGTAACTGCGTACAAACAGAGGACGCTCAGGCGCTCTCTCAAGCTCTGCCAGTACCTGCCTGGCCCCCTTTCTCTCCTCTGAGGGGTCTCCCCAGGCTGCCCCCACAACTGTGGCCCCAGGCCCCACCCTGCCCTATCCCTCTTCTCAGCTTTATTTTTCTCATTAACCCTCTTACCAGCAACTAGCACACTACCCATCTGACTTATTGTCTTCTTTTGGGTCTCTTTCCTCGCTAGCCTTCTAGAAAGTTCCATGAGGCAGGGGATTTTGTCTGTTTTGTTCACTGCTCAACCCCAGTGCTTAGAACAGTGCCTGGAACATAGCAGGTACTCAACAAATTAGTTGAATGAATGAATACTGAAAATAAAAATATACCTCAGTTTTATATTATTCCCAATTATGTGACAATACCTCTACTTGCTTCTCAAATATAAGTATTTAAACTAACATAAGATTAACAACTATTTCCTAAATTATATAAAATCACTCAGTCTGTATCCTACTGATGCCCTTACTAGAAAAAAAAAAAAAAAAAGAAGAGATACAAAACCTGAACCAAAGTATATAAAGGATGTCCCAGCAAGTGTTTCCTTCTTTGATTCTCAGCATTTATATGCACTGGAATAAAAAAGCAAAGTGTAATGACACAAAAAAGAGGAAAAAAGGAAATTCTCATCTTGCTAGGCATTTTACACAGAGCACAAAGGCCCTACATGGTGCCTGATGGCACAGCTAGAAAGGACCAGGTAGTCTGTGAAAGGACCAGTGACAGATACTATGGGTGGTGGCATGTGGTGGGGGGCTAACACCACAAGCAGTAAAATGTTCTGTAGAATATACCAGTGGGTACACCCCAGCAAAAACAGTAAAAAGAACAGAAAAATCCTGGTGGAGAAGGCTAAGAATGAAAGGCCTCTCCTGGAGTTCCCATTGTGGCACAGCAGAAATGAATCTGACTAGGAACCATGAGGTTGCAGGTTCAATCCCTGGCCTTGCTCAGTGGGTTAAGGATCCAGCATTGCCGTGAGCTGTGGTGTAGATCGCAGACCCGGCTTGGATCCCGTGTTGCTGTGGCTCTGGCGTAGGCCGGCAGCTACAGCTCTGATTAGACCCATAGCCTGGGAACCTCCACATGTCACGAGTACAGCCCTAAAAAGCAAAAAAAACAAAAAAAAAAAACAAAAAAAAACAAAAAAAAAACACACACAAAAAACAAACAAACAAAAAACCAAAAAAAACCACAAACAAACAAGCTTCTCCTAGTGCCTCAGTGGGTTAAGGAACTGGCATCGTCACTGCAGTGGTGCAAGTTCTATCCAGGGCTCAGAAGCTTCCACACGCCAAGGGCTCGGCCAGAAAAAGAGAAAGAAAAGTCTCGATGCCACCAGTAAAAATAGGAATGAAGAGGAAATAGACATGAGAAAAGGAGGACGAAGGTAAAAAGAAAGAGCGTGGATGAAACGGGGAGAAAGAGCAGAGAGGACATAAAAGAGATGAAAATAAAAAAGCATGATAAGTAAAAAGACAGGAAAAGCAGCAATGAGAAGCACAGAAAAGCATGAAAATAAGGAAAGAAAACACGAAAATCAGGGTCTCAGATGCCTGCGATGTTAAAGTGAAGGGGTGGCAGCTGGGAGGGCCCCTTCCAGGCCAGGTCCCGGACACCTGGCCCTGCCCAGCAAGCTGTCCAGCAAGAGGCTGATGTTTAAAAAGACCAGGAGAGGAGTTCCTGTCATGGCGCAGTGGAAATGAATTGACTAGGAACTGTGAGGTTGTGGGTTTGATCCCTGGCCTCACTCACTGGGTTGGGGATCCGGCGTTGCCGTGAACTGTGGTGTAGGTCACAGATGTGGCTCTGATCTGGCGTGGCTGTGGCTGTGGCGTAGACCGGTGGCTACAGTTCCAATTAGACCCCTAGCCTGGGAACCTCCATATGCCTCAGGTGCGTCCCTAAAAAGCAAAACAACAACAACAAAAGAGACCAGGAGAGAGGGCAGGGGATCAGGGTGGGGCTGAACACACAATCTTCCTCACTAGCCAACTGCAGGGCCAGCTTATTCACCACACTGTGCTGTTCCTTCCCTTAGCACCCAGGCCATGGAAATGCCTGTAGATATGTATATTTTTTAATTGAGGCTAAAAAAATCACTTGGATTTACCAGCTGCAAAGGCCAAAATTGTTCATGCAGGACTGTCTATAAAAGAAACATGAAAAGCAAAGCAGGAGTTCCCGTTGTGGCACAGTGGTTAACGAATCCGACTAGGAACCATGAGGTTGCGGGTTCGGTTCCTGGCCTTGCTCAGTGGGTTAACGATCTGGCGTTGCTGTGGCTCTGACGAAGGCTGGTGGCTGCAGCTCCAATTCGACCCCTAGCCTGGGAACCTCCATATGCTGCAGGAGCGGCCCAAGAAATGGCAGAAAGACAAAAAAACAAAAAACAAAAACAAAAAGCAAAGCAAAGCCAAAACATCCTCAGTATTAACTAGACTCTCACTTAAATTTAGAGGTTCTAGGAGAAATCCTGTATATACCCAGAAGCAATGTCAACAGACACTCCAGGCTCCAATCTGCTCCAGAGTGTCACATTCTTTGGGGAGGGGGGGTGTTGCTCAGCAAAAATGACTACACAGCCTGCCTGTTTACATGGCAAAGAACAGGGCTTAAGGCAGAGCTGGTGTAGAAAGTTTAGCCATCTTGCATAGAAACTCAAGCCCAAATCTCTCTGTTTTACATTTAAGACGTTCTTCTTGCACACCCAACCCTCAAGGGTTAAAAGCAACTAAAACCTCTGTGGAATTGAACCAATCAGTGTTTCTCTTGATGACATCATGCCTCCAACTGGACAGCTTGCTGGAAAGGGCGAGGTGTCTGGGACCTGGCCTGGAAGGGGGCCCTCCTGGCTGTGGCCACTTCACGGCTCAAGGAGGGAAGGATTCAAGGGCCAAGGGTCCTCTCACCTACCATCTCAGACGAAACCAGGACATTCCCCAAATCCCTGACCAGAAATGATTCGTGCTTTGTACAAAATGCAGACAAACCATGTCCCTGCTCTTCATCCATTTCTCACTAGTTTAATATTTATGAAAGTTGATTATAAAACACAAATTTATCGCTTAAGCCTTCAGCCAAATTCTAAAGGACTCAAATGTTCATGCTAAGCAGACAAGCAGCCTTCTGCGGTTTTCTCTTTCCTAAGCTTCAATCTCATTCAAAGGCAGGTGCATGAGAGACCTATCTGACCCCAAAGACTTTTTATATGTTCACACCACAATCTGACCTGGAGCTTATTTTTGTTCTTCTTGCGTGTTTACTTCAGACGTGAGCTGTCGCTGTACGTGTCCCTGGGGGTGCACTGCGCAGGGATAGAGGCGGGCAATATGGGTAGGTTACTACCCTAGAGTTGGAAGTGGGAGAAGCTTCAAGGTAACTGATGAATTTTCCTGCTTCCCAGCACCCTGCAAATCCATGCCTTCTGGTTCATCTGCAAATGAAGATTAATTCACAATTCCATGCGAGAGCCATGTGCACTGCTCCAGCACACAGCCATCTACGCTTGCTTAGAGTGGACAGAAACCGTGCTGGGCGTGTCTGGATCACTCAGGGTCCCTGCAGGAGAAGAATGGCATATTCGAACTGGGGAGCTGAAGGAGCTTCATAAACAGATTATTTATACAGGTTTGGGTAGGGGACAGAGAGAGTAACCGGGATAGGATCTGGTCAGAGCCAGAGCCCCAGGTCCGGAATGCAGAGAGAATAGCTGTTGGAAAGGGTCTCTCACAGGCCAGGTGGTCTTCAGTGGAGGGACACAGCCAAGTCAAGATTTCCTTGGCCTGGTGATGCAGTCCACACAGGTCAGCCTCCTGGGACACAGAGGTAAGGAAAGAGGGTAGGAAACACGCTGAAGGGCACATGGAAAACTGGAAAACGCCCTACACAGGGTATAACAATGCCCCCCACGCCCCCGTTTTTTTTTTTAGGGCTGTACCTGAGACATATGGAAGTTCTCAGGCTACGGGTTGAACTGGAGCTGCAGCTGCCGGCCTACACCACAGCCACAGCAACATGGGATCCTTAAACCACTGAGCAAGGCCAGGGGTCAAACCTGCATTCTCATGGATACTAGTCGGGTTTGTAACCTGCTGAGCCACAACAGGAACTCCCTAACAGTTGAGGAATCATTTAAAGAACCACAAACAAACTTCATGATACAACCAGGGAACAGAATACTAGGCTTCTTAGGCAAATCCTGCAGGACATCATTTATATGTGGAATATAAAATACGGTACAAATCAAGTTATCCGTAAAACAAAAACAGACTCAGAGACATAGAGAACAAATTTGTGTTTGCCAAGGGGGTGAGGAGGGGGGGAGGACTGGGAGTTTGGGGTTAGCAGATGCAAACTAGTATATGGTGAACGGATAAACAACATGGTCCTACCGGACAGCAAAGGGAGCGCTCCTCAATACCCTGGGGTAAACCATGATGGAAAAGAATATGAAAAAGAATATACACATAGGTATAACCGAGGCACTTTGCTGAACAGCAGAAATTAACATATTGTAAATCAACTTCAATAAAATTTTAATTAAAAAAAACTATACCTTTTAGAATGAGGATCTGACTCTAGATCTTACTGACAATGCTGCAGTGAGATGTCCACAATATGCAGCAATTAGGTAAGAAAAGCAAATTAAAAATCAGTCAATGTACTAGTCAAATTTAGACCCCAATTGGAGTTGTAGCTGCCAGCCTACACCACAGCCACAGCAATGCGGGATCCGAGCCGCATCTGCAACCTACACCGTAGCTCACAGCAACAGTGAATCCTTAACCCACTGAACAAGGCCAGGGATCGAACCCGCAACCTCATGGTTCCTAGTCGCATTCGTTAACCACTGAGTCACGACGGGAAATCCTGGAACACTTTTAATTTAAAAGCAAACTCCATTCCTTCCTTGTTACCACAAGTATAGCAGAAAATAGGGAGACCGGAGTGTCACTAGCAGATATTGTCTTAGAGGGTCTCCCTAACCAGGCCACCTTGTCCAGGTTACTCAACAAGGGCCACAGGAACCCGCCGTGAGGAGCAGGCTGAGTTTGGAGAAAGGGAGTCGTGCCCCATCAGCTGTGCGCGGTCCCCAGCTACATCCAGAGTCAGCCCAACACCCACACCATCAAGTCCATAGCCAGTGCCGGCGGCGACGGAGAGGAGTTTGTCGGAACGATAAACAGTAGCGAGGGCTGCGGAGTGCCCTCTAACCTCTATTCTCTCAGGGAGCCGGCCAGAAAGGCTCATTAATTTCTCAAAGAACAATGGGGGGTGCCTGCCCTACTTTCCGGGCTCCGGGGGCTTTTCCATCCCGGGTGGGGCAGAGGGCTTGGGCTCTACTGCTTCCCGCTGCCCTGCCATGGACCGTCCCCTCAGTGCTGCCCTTTTAAGTTCTGAAGACACTCCGGGGCCCAGCTTTCTCTCCAAAGCTCTAGGCACGATAATAATATTAACACCGACATATTAGGTATTACACAGGTTAGGAACCACGCTGGACACTTGAACATGTATCTAATTGGTACAAACACAGCTTTGTCTGCCAGTTTCACAAACAAGGAGGACAACGCCGAGGCTTCCCGGGCCATCTGCTGATGACGGTGGACCCAGTGGACTCTGTGCTCCTTCCCTGAGCAGCCTGGCCCACTCACACACAGCTCCACCTGTGCTGGGGTCACAGCCGCCCAGGTCCCTGGAGCCTTCCTCTTCCTTCCAGGCCCCAAGGTCAAGAGCTGAGCTAGGCCCAAGCTCCTTCACTATAGGCCCGTCTACATCCTGGGGATCTTTGGAGGACAAAGGAAAAAATGGTCAAGCACAAGACAGAGGCAAAGCAGCCTTCAGGCACAGGGCGAGGGCGGGGAGCAGCTACTAAGACCCTGCTTTAGGGAAATCTGCTCAACCTTGTGTTTAGGGCCCACCAATGGGGGAAACTCTTCAGCGAGAGATATCCACAAAACCTAGTACATATGACTCAGAAACAATGCTGAAGGATTACACCTAAAGGACTCCGTTAATATTTACTATGCAAGCAAAGATTGATCCTCTGAATTCTTTCCAGTAAGACCTCAATTGCCTTTAGCTTTTTCAAATTTAAACTAAAACAGTGCTTCTGGCAGTCAGCCACAGGACAGCCTGGCCCAGGACACCTAGACCTCCAACAGTCCTGGGTTCACTGTAGCCACCGGCAATCTCTACCCGCAAAGGAAGTCTTGGCCTGTGAACCTCCTCTCACTAAGACGCCAAGAGACCACTGACGGACCAGCCCAAACAGCCAACTTCGACCAAGCGGGGCTGTGCCTTGGTGATTTCATGTTTCCTTTGCAGGAGGACATGGTGGAGCCTACACCGTAGCGTGGCAATGCAGCATGACGCCCTACCGACCTCCTGGGGTACAGGATAGGCTCAGGACAGAGCCATTCATTAGACTGGGAAGGCTGTCCTCCATCCAGCCCATTTGAAGGATTCTGACACACTGTGTTGACCGCAAATCAAAGACTCACTTCTCAGCCTCAGTTCAAGATCCTCTCACTGTCTGGTCCAATCTCACTTTCTGCCTGGATTTCTTTTTTTTTTTTTTTTGTCTTTTTGTTGTTGTTGTTGCTATTTCTTGGACCGCTCCCACGGCATATGGAGGTTCCCAGGCTAGGGGTTGAATCGGAGCTGTAGCCACCGGCCTACGCCAGAGCCACAGCAACGCGGGATCCAAGCCGCGTCTGCAACCTACACCACAGCTCACGGCAACGCCGGATCGTTAACCCACTGAGCAAGGGCAGGGACCGAACCCGAAACCTCATGGTTCCTAGTCGGATTCGTTAACCACTGCGCCACGACGGGAACTCCTGCCTGAATTTCTTATTCTCTTAAACACCACACTCTATAGAAACCAATGATCTAAACTCTCCCTGCTCCACGCCTTCGCTCATGCTGTTCTCTTCACCTCAATGCCCTTTCTGCACCCCAGCAGCTTCAATCCGGTTCTCTAATTCAATGTCTCTGTGACCTTTCCCGAAGCCCCGCTCCACCCTCTCAGACCCCAGGTCTCTGCCCACCCAACCCCGCTGAGAGTCTTCTCTATTGACCCCCCTGCCATGTGAGAGAGGACTGTGTTTATCTTACACTTAAGCTGCCTTATCCTATGCTTGGCTGTAAGTTAGTACAACTCTGTATTGAAAAACACAGGTGGAGCTCACCTTCCTACAAACACCCACCATGCTCTCCCAGGGCCCAGGAGCTCTGAGTGCAAAGCGACCTTCCTTAAGCGGCCTGCCATCTGGCAGAGGCTTGCCAACCTAAACAGTGAAAACCTTCTATTGTGCAGGATTTTCCTGTCCCTGTCCCTGGCCAAACAGAGTCCTGAGCCTCATCTTATCTGGAGATGAGTGCTTTAGGAATCGGCCCCATCCTATTCCCACTGGGAATGGGATTAGCTTTGGTTTATGTAACTTTGCAGCTGCGACCTGAATGAGCAGGGCAGGGCACTTAGCCTGGGATTGTTCAAATGGATATGTCAGCTGCGGTGGTCCCCTCCTCTCTGAGAGCTAAATTCATCTCTTGCAAACGTTCTAGGGAGACAGTCCAATTCAAAGTCAGCCTTCTCCTGGCCAGAAGCCTGCAAGGGTAGTCCTGTAACATTCCTCGGGTGTTTACCAATCTGTGAGAGACACATTCTTCTGCTTGTGTCACAGGTCACTGAAAAAACATTCGGACATATATTTCTAACTATTCTCTAACAATGGTTATGAAAGGAACCTGGACCTCAGACTCCAAACGTTTTCTCCTCACACATCTCTCTGTCCTGACTGCCCAGCCCCTGCCCTGCCAGGCTGGATGTGGGATGGGCAGGACGCTTCTGCCAGGAGAACATGCGATCTTCCGGGGAAACAAAGCAAGAGGAATCATGGAGCAGAGGGAAACAACACTCTCCCTCTGATCCCCTTTCAGCAGCTTCTCCCAAGGCCCTCCCCTTAGCCTGCCCAGCTCTCCTCTTCCTCCTGCAGGCCCTCAGGAGGTGCTCCAGCTTTCCCGAAGCATCTTCAGCATGAGCCCGGCTCCCGAAGTGGGCTGACGGGATCCAAATATTTCCAAGCAGCATGTCATTCCTAGGAAGTGCCCCTCCCTGGGCCCTGCTCTGCTGGGGCCCCCACCCTACAGATTAACCAAGAGTGGACCTGTCTTCTGCCAGCCAGGCAGGAAGAGCCCCTGCCCTGGATCCCTGGGGCCTGCCCCCCTCACAGCCGTCAGAAACACTCTGGTCTCCATGAGGAGGAGCCAGGGAGACCCCGGCCCACATCTTGGTCCCAGGAGTTGGCGCACAGCAGAGCCCGGGGGACTTGGCCTGTCCCGTGGCCTTACCTCATCCCACTCCGAGGCAAAGGAAGGCGACTTCTCCAGCCTCTTCTTGCCGATGCTGCAGTTGGATAAGGACTCGCTCCGGCTCCCCATCGTCGCGTCCTCTGTGGGTGAGCAGGTCAGCAGATCAGAGTCAGACTTGGACAAGCTGCGGCTGAGTTTGAGCTCCGCTTTGGGTCTGCTGGTGGGAGGGGCTCGGCTTCTGGCCCCGCTCCGGTCTCCTTCTTCCTCGGCACCGCCAGGGCGCGTTGATGCCGTGCGAGGCAGAGTTTCGGGATGTGTCTGGCGGTGGGTGGTGGGCAGACTCGTGGGGTAGCCCGCTCTCTTGCTCTGGTCCAGCACGCGGGCCGGGGAGGCCCCGGCAGCAGGCACGCCCGTCTCCTCCAGCTGCATGCTGGCCCCGGGGCAGGCGCCCTGAGCGGGGGACCCTTCTGAATGGCTCTGGCCAGGGGCTGAGAGCAGCTGGAAAGGGTCCTGCCCCACCTCGCACACGGGGGAGGAGCCGTGGAGGAGACCTGAGAACTGCTCAGGGACCTGCCCGTCCTGGCCCTCCGCAGAGTCCTGGCTCCGGCTGCCGCTGCTCCGCCTGCGGTCTTGGAGTGGACGGAGAGACAGAGAAACACAAAATTAAACGTGGCAAAAATCAACAAAGTTCCAACGCAGCGAGCGTACAGCTGGCCAAGCAGAGGAATTCAGAGGCAGCGGGAAAGAGAGAGGCTGGACAGGCTGGGGAGAGGCAGGGGGAGAGAAGAGGACAGAGGAAGGAAGAAAACAGTTTCATATTGTTCTTAATGTCCAATTTGTGCCCAAAGTCAGAGATTTATGAAATTCCAAACACTGGCCTGATAAACGCTAACTGGCAGCGCTCTCGCTGTTAGATTTCTGTTAACATTAACGACTAGACCTTGCTATAAAAGGCGAGAAGAGGTGCTAACTGCATCCTCCACAAGTGAGGGGAGAGAGAGTGAGTTCAAAGCGAGAGAGAGAAAGTGAGAGAGGGAGGGGGCGGGAGGGCGCCAGCCAGCAAGCACGAGGCGCGAGACTCACTCCTGGAACATCTGATACATTTCCATGAAGGCCAAGTGGTATTTAGAGCCGCCCGCCTGCCCGCCCGCCCTCCCTTCCTCTGGCAAGCGGCACCAGAGAGAAAAAAAATGGAAGTCATGGTCCACAACCTGCGACTTCTGGAATTCCTTAACCCAATGTGCAAAACAAAACAGAGAGAAATAACTGCTTCCTTCCTCAGACGGGGGCGATTCCGAGTTCCACGCCTCATCCTTCCTTCCTCAGGGAGCACAGGCTTCTCTCTTTTTTTTTTTTTTTTTTGGAGAATGTGCACGTCTTACTCCTTCCAAAGCCACCCAGCTGCTCCTATTTGTTTAAGTTTAACTTTAGTTGATCCACTGAAATCAAAATGGTCTGATCTGTCAGTGCCAAGAGACACGTGCAGTTCTCTCAGGCCGTCCTCATCTCCCAGCTACCACTGTCCCCTCACCCAAAGTATCAAACGCCTCTGCCCTGAGCATAAATAACTGACCAAATCAGAGTCCAACATCAGTATCACCCCGGGACACCCAAGGGCTCGCTGTGCATTGACTCCCAGACCCACTAGAGATTTAAACCCACATCAGCAGGCTAGGTAACAACCCTGCATCCAGCACGAGCACACACTCCAAGACTAATAATCAACTGTACTTTCTCTGAAAGTGGAATCTCTGGGATATGCACCAGATGATTCCTCAATCTGCCTAAAGTGCCCCAAACTGTTCATGAGATCAGAGAATCTCGGAACCCAAAGGGTCAAGTTCAACTATTTTTGCAAATGAGAAATCTCAGGCCCTCAGTGGTCTGTCTGAGGTGGGGCAGTGGGGGTGGAGAAGGCATTAACCCAGGCGTCTGGACACCTGGCTCTGGTCCTGGCTGTGCTGCTCTTGCTGTGTGGCCTTGGCAGTGATCTCAAACTTTGCTGGGCTTCACTATCTAAAATAAGGAGGTTGGCTGCGTGGTCCTTAAAAACCCCTTTTATGATCTGCTAGTGATGAGAATCCAAGGCTCCACCACCCCGGGCTGGCTCCCTTCCCTTTGGCGGTGCTAGAGAGCCCTGCCTAGGGGCCTCTCCCAGACTCCCTCTCACCAGGTGGCTGCAGCCCCCAGGACCCTTCTTGGAGTTCAATTCTGCCACTGAACAGGCAACCGGGCGGAGTGGGGCAGTGGCGCCATCCAAGCACAATGCTGGTGTCCCAAGACCATGTCGAAAGGACCCCAAGCACAAGCTTTCCAATGAGCTTGTCACCTGAGGCCTCAGCAGGGATGTGGCTCCATGCTGCCCACCCTCTCAGAAGGACCGGTTCAGTCTCCACAGCTCAGCTCTTGGCAAGTGTGCAGAGGCTGCAGAGGGGGCAGCCAGCTAGCTCTGCTTCACGGCTCCGATGGCTTATCCACAGGAGCCTAGGAGGATGAACTTTGGCATCTCCTTCCGCTACACTTGACTGCTTGAGGACTTTCACACCCCAAACTCGCAAACCCTGCACCCCAAAGGCCCAGTTCAGAGCAGTGAACAAGCACTGAACAGCCTGAATCACATCTCTAGGGAAGAAGTGATGCGTGCACGAGAGTTCCACACAGCTTAACTCAGGCCCCAGGAAGCCCCAACCTCAGGGCTCTGAAGACCACAGAAGACAGCTGACAGCCTGAGCAGAGCTGCCTTGTGCTGCTGCTCAGTGGGTCCACGTGACTGTCTAGGGGTGGGTCAGGCCAACAGGGCTTGCTAGGAGAAGCTGATGGGGAGCGTCAGCTAACGTGCAAAATTTGCCACCTCTAGGACTATATCCTTTTTTTCTTGGCTGCACCCGCAGCATGTGAAAGTTCCCTGGCCAGGGATTGAACCCTCGCCACAGCAGTGACCTGAGCCACTGCAGTGACAACACTGGATCCTTAACCCACTGAGCCACATGGCAACTTCCCTCTAGGGCTATGTTCTAATGGCCAACTTCCTACAGATTCTGGCCCACAGGGCCTTGTCCTCTGACTGCATTTGAACACAAAAGAGGACTTTGGTAACAAGAATACAGGCTTCTATTCCTTTGCATCAGCTTCTTAACAATTTTTTTTGAGGAGATGGGAGTCCAACAATGGAAACGAATCTGACTAGCATCCTTGAGGACCCAGTTTGATCCCTGGCCTTGCTCAGTGGGTTAAGCATCCGGCACTGCTGTGAGCTGTGGTGTAGGTTGCAGATGCAGCTCAGATCCCGAGTTGCTATGGCTGTGGCACAGGCTGGCAGCTGTAGTTCAGATTCGACCCCTAGCATGAGAACCTTCATATGCTGCTGGTTCGGCCCTAAAAAGACAAAAGAAAAAAAGAAAAACACCACAGTCCAGAACTGCGAGCCCGCCGGGCTCACACTGCCTGGGTGGACCTCAGAACCCAGGCCACAGGGAATGTTCTGACTGTTGCTGTGGGAGCCAACAAAGAAGGCCCTGTCTACCAGCCACGCACTCAATGAAGAAAGAGAGACAGATGCCAGGAGCTCAATACCAGACAGATGCTGGAGGAAGGAAGTGGGCAGAAAGAAGGAGTGGAAACTTGCGGAAGGAGGAAATATGCGAAGGGCAAGAATTTCTGAGGGTCATAATCCCATTAGAGAAACCACAATCCAGCAGAGAATGAGAAATCATGGAAAGGGATTCTTATAATGACACGACCTCCCCAGGCAACTCCCTAAGAAAGACACCTTGGGATTTGAAAAGCTTTTGTCAAGATCTAAGAGCCTCTGGATCTCAATAAGCTGGTATTGTCTTTCCTATAAAAATCAGTATCCAGAGCTAAACTAGATTTCCCGGGAAAGCAACGAGTGGGAAAAGATCTACTCAATGGTCCTTTTCTTCTGTAAAGTTGGGATAACACTAGGTCTCTAAGGGATAAGGTGTTAACAATACAACGCACTGATCAAAAGCTGGATCTTGAGCAAATTACTTAACCTCCCTGGGCCTGGTATTCTCTTCCATAATTTCAGGATTTTGTTTTGTTTGTTTTTTTAGGACAGCACCAGCAGCATATGGAGGTTCCCAGGCTAGGGGTCGAATCGGAGCTGCAGCTGCTGGCCTATGCCAGAGTCACAGCAACGCAGGATCCGAGCTGTGTCTGCGACCTACACCACAGCTCACAGCCACGCCGGATCCTTAACCCACTGAGCGATGCCAGGGATTGAACCTGCATCCTCACTGGATGCTAGTCAGATTCGTTTCTGCTGAGTCACAACAGGAACTCCAAATTTCAGGATCTTGATAATACTTATTTCACCACAGATTGTTATGAGGATTAAATGATCTGTGTAGAGCACTTAGAACCATGCCTGGCACATGCCAGCTCTCAATGGATGTTAACACTTGTAATTATCCTCCACACAGGATCCATCACAACTTTTTCTTCCCTTTTCTGGCCACATCCACGGCATGCAGAAATTCTGGGATCAGGAAGCAAACCCAAGTCACAGCAGTGCCAATGCTGGATCCTTCACCGCTGAGCCGCCAGGGAACTCCTACAACTTATTTTGCTCACAGATGAGACCAACTACTCCTCTGCTCCTCACAGGTTTGTCACAGGATCATCAATGATAATGTACAAGACAAGTGCCAACATCCATTGCCTTCATCATCCTTACAACTCTCAGTAGCAGGAGGGGACAGAAGGGGATCCAGTGAGGCAGGCCCCAGAACTGTCACTGTGACCACCCATCCCATCAATAAGCATGTCCAAAGTGCCTGTCTTCAGGAGGCACCAGAGACAGAGAGACAAAGACATTGGACCTGCTCCAAGAGCTTGCCAGCATCTAGAGAAATTCCTAGACTCCAAGGCAAAGATAGATACGTGCTTTAAGAAAAGTATAAGCCACAGGCACAGTGAGCAGAAAGGGGAGTATGATGGAACCAGGAGGCTTCTCAGAAGAGGTGGATTTTGAGCTAGGCATGGATAGGACGAAAGACCTTGACAGGCTTAAAGCGAAGTGGAAACACTAGCAAAATCAGAGACATGAACCCTGTGCCCAGGGACTGGTGGGCTGGCAGGCTCGCAGAAGAGAACCCTCGGGCCCACGGCCTTCCTTCAACTGAGTCCATGTGCCCCCACCTTGGAGGAGGGAGCCATAGGCTGCCTAGCCCCCTCCCACACTTCCCTTAGCCGCCTCACAACCTGCCCTTCGGAGGGGAACAGAGGGATAGGACGCAGGAGGCTGTCCCAACTCTCCGCGAGGCCAGGCACCCCCTGGGCGGCAGCAGCACACGGCGGCATGCTCACCTCCAGTCCCTTCCTGTTTGGTTCATTCTGGGTGGTGATCTTCCTTTCACCCTGTGAGCGCTGCAGCAAGGGGTCTTCTGTGCTGCATTTTAATCGCTCTGATGATTCAAGGTATCTCAGGGGCTTTGAGTAATAACATTTGAACATTTGCACATTTTCAGTCACCTCTGCCCATTTAAATTAGGGCTGAAAACTGTGGCTTGAGTGAGGACATGCCAAGTGAGACCAACGGTCAGACCCAGAGGAGAAGGCTGGGGTACTGTTTCCCAGACTGTCCTTTCTTTGTTCCCTTAGGACTGGAACCTTCCAGCTGTTTAGTCACTGTGGTGAGCATCACAAACCAGGTGTCCAGGAAACTTGTAAGCCCACGGCTGCTCTGGAGTCACCATGCTTTCCGTGGAAAAGATGTGATGGGTGAGCTGTGCAGGCGCTGGTTGGGGACAGTGATCTGACACGACTGACAAGCCAAGGGTCCCTGCTGGCCGGCGGCAACCAGAGAATCAGAACAAGAGCTGGACCAGGATTCAAGAGGCCCAGCCCTGTGACCTTTCCTCTCTGGGGCTCCTCGAAAAACTGAGCGGCTGGGACGCACTCTCTAGGGCTTTGAGACTTAGTACGGTTTGAACCTGTGATTAGACGCCCTCGGTTCCTTTCCAGCTCTGTGACGTTCAAGCATGAGCAGCAGCAGGGCTGCGGGGGAAATGGTTTAACCTCGTGGTTAAACAGCCTTTGGATTCAGCCACGCTATGGCTTAAGGGCCAGCTCTAATGCCTAACTTTTTCTTCCCTGTCTATTAAACAGGGATAAAAATAGCCTCTACTCGGAAGATCTGTTTTGAAATACTCAATGACCTAAGCAGTGTAAATGAACTCAGCACATGGCTGGCCCATAAGAAGCACTCAGTTAATGGAAGCTGCCATCATTACCATCATATTTCACTTACGACCAATTTCAAACTGCTCTTCAAGCTAACACTGCACACACAGTCTGGTTTCCTTTCTCCTGACTCCACAAGGGAGACTGGTTTTTCTAAGTGGCCCTGTAAACCAAGGAGACTAAAACGCAACTGTCAGAGGAGGCCCAGTCATCTTGCAAGTAGGCTCTGGGTGATGCATAACAGCACCATGGAGAAGCCTGAGGTTAGGACCCTCCTCCAGCCACAGCAGCACCCAGGAGTACAGCCAGCTTGGGGACTCAGGACTGGTCTACCTTGACTTGGTCCTGATTATCTCACATCTCCTGTCTTTCCTTAAACTCCCCCTGAAGAGTCTGGTGTGGACCTCTGGCCACCCAGACCCCTGATGCAGTGGTACCAGCTCCGCGTGGATCAGTTTCCAACCAGCCATGATACATAAGCAGGCCTGATTTAACAGCACACTTGCCATCTCTGTTTGCCTTGATCTTCTGCCAGTTCCTACACTGGGTATTCAAAACCATTTGCTTTCTCTTCTCCAGTTGCTGGAATGTTGAGCCCTGTTGAACACCCAAGAAACAACTGACTCCTCTACCAATTTATTGAACTCAGCTGTCTTCCAATAGCTGCAAAGTATTCGGTACTTTTACTCTGCGCCAGACACTGTGCTGAGCATATTCTTTAACATGCACAGTAATGGTGGGGGCAGGATCTGCATTTCTACTTTACCTGTAGGAACTTAAAGAGGTTCAAAGACTTCCTCAAAGCCACCAGCCAAAAGTGGTAGAGTAGGAATTCAAACGCGAGCCTGACTACTGGGCTCAGCCACCCTTTGATGCACCGCTTGCTTCTATTTACCTCTTGAAAACTACAATATCACCGTAAGAGCAACTCCTCATCTCTTCCATGCTTTTCACATTGTCATCTTGCTCATGTGCTTACACTCTTAAAGAGGTTCCCAGGCTAGGGGTCCAATTGGAGCCACGGCTGCCGGCCACAGCCACAGCCATGCCAGATCCGAGCCACGTCTGCAACCTACACCACAGCTCACAGCAATGCTGGATCCTCAACCCACTGAGCGAGCCCAGGGATCAAACCCACAACCTCATGGTCACTAGTTGGATTTGTTTCTGCTGCACCACGACGGGAACTCCATATGCTTACACACTTCAGGGAAAATTTTTTGAGAAGATTTAGCTCAAACTTCTTTAATATTCTCAACATTATGTCAAAACTGGGAGATAATCTCCCCTCTTCCCACTTGTCTCAGAGAAATACCTCCCCATCCAGGAGCACCAAGGGCCTTCTAACTCTCCAGTTCTCTTTAGCCTTTGACACTGTTTACCAATTATCCCCCGGGCACCCTCTCCCTCCTCCCTGGTCACAGGATTTTTTTTTTTTTTTTTGCCTTTTCTAGGGCGGCACCCACAACATATGGAGGTTCCCAGGGTAGGGGTCTAATCGGAGCTGTAGCCGCTGGCCCACGCCAGAGCCACAGCAACCCACTGAACAAGGCCAGGGATTGAACCCAAAACTTCATGGTTCCTAGTCGGATTCGTTAACCACTGAGCCATGACGGGAACTCCAACCCCAAGATTTTTAACATTTAAAAACAAAATTGTGGCCGCACCCACAGTATAGAGAAATTCCCTGGCCAAGGATCAAACCTGCACATGCCAGGCTGTAACCAGAGCCATCCGATGACAACGATGGATCCTTAATTCCATGTAAATTCTAATCTTGACTTCTTCAATCTCTCTAGTCCTTCCCTCAGCAACCGATTCTCTCTTATGTAAACCATCACCTCAGTGGGGATGCTTTATGAACCTGTATTTCTAGGCATTACATCTCTCTTGAATGTCAGACGCACATTTCGAAGTGTTTGTGGAATATCTCTATCTGGATATGCTGATACCTGAAGCACCTCAAACTTAACATACTCAAAACCAAATTTAACACAGTTCCTCAAATGCGTCCCTCCCTTGATCTCGTTTCTGTTCGCTGCATAATATTTCCCCAATAACCAGACTCAAGACCTTTTACTCCTCAGTACCCTCTCCTCCTCAGTCACCCATATTTGGCTGTAAGATCCTGTTGATGCTCCCTCTTCAATCCCTCTTGCTGTCCAGATCCTTCCCATCTCATCCCCTAGTTCGGGCCCTATTGCCTTCAAGAGATTCTTTGAAGTTTCTTGACTTCAGGGTATTCCTGACTCGAGTCTCCCAACTGCAATCCCTGACTGAAAATATTCAGAAAAAAATTCCAGAAAGTTCCAAAAAGCAAAACTTGAATTTGCCATGTGTCAGCAACTACTTAACGTAGCATTTGCAGTGTATTAGGTATTATAAGTAATCTAGAGATGATTTAAAGTATCTGGGAGGACACAGGCAGGTTACATACAAAATCTATGCCGCTTTATATAAGGGGCTTGAGCATCTATGGACTTTGGTATCTGTGGGGGAGGGTATCCTAGAACCAATCCCCCGAGAATCCCGAGGGATGACTGTCCTTAAAGTGGGGCTTCTAATCTGCCACCTCATTCAAAAACTTTCAACAATACTTTACTGTCTTGGGAATAAAGACTGACATCTGAGATCCAATATTCTGAGACCAGTTCTTTGTTCCAGCCAAACTGGATTATTTACCGTTCTCCACACATGCTCTCTATCGTCTCCCATCATCTGTTATTTATGCCCCTCCCTCTGCCTGGAATGCCCTCTTCTTCCTCCTTATTTCTGCTCATCAAGTAGAATTCTCTATTTTGGGGTTCAGCTCAAATGCACTTCCTCCATAAAGCCATCCCTGACCTCTCACACTGACGTAATTTAACCCTCTTTTGAACTCCAAAATTACTTTCATAGCACTTTATATGAATTTAACACATTCTGTCTTTTTATGATTATTTTACATGTCTTATATATACACTTGTACATAAGTGGCTGTTGATACATTTGGTGGAAGAAAATATAGACGCATAGTTCACAGAGCTTGGATTTGATCCATAATGGAAAGAAAAGTGAACTATTCCAACTCAGAAACATAAATTGACAAGAGCAAGCCAGTTACTTGGCTTCCGGCAGGAGCTCCTCTGTCGCAAGGGGTGAGAGAAGAGCAAGCTGCTGAAGAGGGAGCTTAACTGTTCCACTCTCTCATTTACATGTTTTGCTTTGGGAAAAGCACTCAAATTGACTCCTAGGCGTCTGCATGGAAGGCTAGCAGGGACTTCCAGGGAAAGATGGTGGGCTGTATACAGGCACTTACTGAAACCTTCTTCCTGAAGTCTTACTAAACTAACATAACAGTTAGACTTCTACTAAAAGGTGTGCAGATGAAAGCACACCTGAGAAAACTCAATCCCAAGCTGGCAAAGGGCAAGGCCAAAACTCACACTGTGGAATCCCCCAAAGGCCCCGAGACTGGCAGCACTTGGGCGGTGGGAGTAGAGGGAGAAGCCAAAGTACCATTTCCCCCCATCCCTGAAGAATAAGGTCTTCATACTCAAACTTCACACAGACCTAAATGCATGGCTCTCGGGAACACGAGACGGCATCTTAAACCTCAGAAGTACAGCTGTGAGTCCACACAGGTCCCTGTCTTCCCATCACTGTCCTAAGCTGAGTAGCCACTTCACCAGGACCTAAGCACCACAGTGGATGCTGCAGGAAAGCACCTCAGAAAACAATGACTCCTAGAGCCCCTGGCTACTTTCCTAATTGTTACCAATCCTGGGAAGTTGCCCTCTGTTTCTCTGAGCAGTAGCATGTTCTACTCTTGCAGGACTCTTTGCCCAACGTCCAGTGGGCAAAGGGTTAAACACTAAAGAGAAACGTGATTGTGCTCCATGAACCACTGCTTTGTTATGCTAGTCCTGCATAAAGATTTCAGAAGATTTTTTTTCCTACATTTGAAACAAGGGAAATACCAGAGGAATACCTAGTTGGATAAAACGACCATAAAACCATCTGGGCCTGGTGCTTTTGGGAGGATGGGCTTTCTAGTTGTTAGTTTTTGTCATTTCTACAGACACAACTGGCATTTATGGGTGGGAAAACCCTTCACTGTGAGGGTTTGTCCTGCCTGGTGCAAGATGCTTGGCATTCCTGGGCACCAGGCACTAAATACCAGTGCTAACCCCTCTTCAACTAGTCACTGTGATGGACCAATGACTCACCAGACAGTTCATCCCCAGAGGACAGTAGTAACTCCAACCAAATAAAGTTTATTCCTATATCTTCTTTCTATTAATTTAAAAAAACTCTAAATTTGTGGTTTCATATATATACACACACACACATATATATATATATATATATATATATATATATTTCTTATATTATTCCTACATGTTATGTTTCCCTTTTCTTTCTTTCTTTTTCTTTTTTTTTTTTTTTTGCTTTTTAGGCCCACATCCACAGCATATGGAAGTTCCCAGGCTAGGGATCGAATCGGAGCTGCAGCTGTCGGCCCACACCACAGCTCACAGCAACACCGGATCCTTAACTCACTGAGCAAGGCCAGGATCGAACCCACATCCTCACGGATCCTAGTTGTGTTCATTAACTGCTAAGCCATGAAGGGAACTTCCTACCATTAATTTCTAAGTAGGAAAATAGAAAGAAAAAAAGATAGGCAATTCATAGTCTAAATATAAAATACTAATCAGTAAGATAAGATGCTCAGTTTCACTAGGTGAGGCAAATGTCCATTTCAAAAGTCACGTTTTTTGCTTACCATGGTGAAAGACATTAAAAGATGAGAGCATTCTGTGTTGACAAAGGTGTGGGATGAGAGCATGCTCACGCACCACTACAAAGGACCCTGTGGCTCTACTGATTTAAATCTAGACATGTACCTACACTTTGACCTGCTAATTCTACTTTCTGTCAATGTCTTTTAATTTTTCTGTTGGTTTAGTTTATTTATTTGGCTGCACCCATAGCATACAGAAGTTCCCAGGCCAGGGATCGAACCAATGCCACAGCATCGACCAGAGTCATTGCAGTGACGATGCTGGAACCTTAACCTGCTGAGTCACAAGGGAATTCCTGTTAATGTCTTTTCTGGAAATACTCTTTTTTTTTTTTTTTTTAGCTTTTTAGGGCTGCACCCATGGCACATGTAGGTTCCCAGGCTAGGGGTCGAATCAGAGCTGCAGCCACTGGCCTATGCCACAGCCACAGCAATGCAAGATCTGAGCCACGTCTGCAACCTACACCACAGCTCACCGCAAAGCCAGATCCTTAAGCCACTGAGCAAGGTCAGGGATCAAACCCGCATCCTCATGGATCCTAGTGGGGTTCGTTAACCACTGAGCCACAAGCGGAACTCCGAGAAAGACTCTTATATGCATGTAAGAATGTGTTTCTGGAAGGACCACAGTAGCATTAATTTGTAACAGAAAAATAATACTGAAGGCTAGAATAGAAAAATGAGTCATGGGAGGAGCTCCCAGAGTGGCTCAGCAGAAACAAATCTGACTAGCATCCATGAGGATGCAGGTTCAATCCCTGCCCTTGCTAGGTGAGTTAAGAATCTGGCACTGCTGTGAGCTGTGGTGTAAATCACAGACGCAGCCGGGATCTGGTGTTTCTGTGGTATAGGCTGGCAGCTACAGCTCCGATTCGACCCCTAGCTGGGAACCTCCATATGTAGTAACTACAGGCCTTAAAAAAAAAAAAAAAAAAAGTTATAGGATATTTAACCACAAATGAAAAAGAATGCAGAATATTTTTAGAACAGTGGCAAAATTGTATTTATGATCTATAAACAAGGTAGACTGAAAAAAAAAGTTTGTAAAATGTGATCCTATTTTAGGCTAAAAACAAAACAATTTTACATGGTCGCTTTTACATAAAGACAGCCAATGGCCTGAAACATAAATATGATTCTATTTTAGACTAAAAACAAACAACAATCTCACATGGTCATTTTTTTAGCTGCATCCACAGCATGTGGAAGTTCCCAGGCCAGGGATCGAACCCCTGCTACAGTGTCACTGAGGAGCTGCAGTGACAAGGATGGCTCCTTAACCTGCTGAACCACAAGAAAACTCCTCACACGGTCATTTTTATATACAGACAGCCAACAGCCTGACTCATACAACACACTTTCAAACCATGGCCACTTCTGACAGCTGTGAGTAGCAGAGAGGTGAGAAGAAGCTGTGCATTTTATTTGTATTCGCTTTTGCATCATTTGAAAATTTTCTTTCCCGTGAGCTAAAGTAAATGTAATTTTAGAATGTAATTTTAAAAAAACTCCTTTCCCACCCTTCACATTGTAGTTTCTTGAATTATAAAGGAGGAGCTGAAAGCTCTGGAAGTCTCCTTAACATGGCCTTTTTGAAAACTGATGAATTCATTCATAAAAGCTGCCTAAGATAATGACACCAGTGAAAAGCAGGCGAAAGTTAATACGTACTAATGCACAACATCATCCGCTGACTTGCCTCACTCTGAGCCATCCTAGCAGCCACTTCTTCCAGGCTACTGGGAAACTGGCAAAGCCCATTTTCATATTTAATGTCTTGACTCTTTTGTCTGAAAGCTCTCTGAGTGATCCAAGCAGCTAGCCTGGAGGCAGGCACGCCTCACATGCTGAGGTTCAATTAAATCGGCTTCCTGTACCACCCACTCTCAACAGTGAGTCCAAATGGAGAGCTGAAAGAAACCAAGGCAAAGAAGGACTAGATGTGAGGTTGAAAGTCCTCCTTTGGGGTTCTCTCCTTAACCTGGAGATTTCTTTTTCTTTTTCGTTTTTAATTTTTTTGGCTGTACCCATGGCAAGCAGAAGTTCCTGGGCCAGGGACTGAATCCAAGCCGCAGTCATAACCAAAGCCACAGCAGTGACAACACTGAGTCCTTAGCCTGCTGAGCCACCAGGGAACTCCTCAACCTGGAGATTCCTTAACCTGAGGATAGAAAATTCCTATCAAGGGTACATGGTCCCATTTATGAAGTTCATCTGACTTCTCCCTTTCCTTTCAAAGGCTGAACCAGCAGCTCTCTTAGGTGTGGTTCCAGATCAAGCCTCTGAAGAGAAAGAATGAGAGTTCCCCCTCCATGAGGCTAAAGAACCACTAAGAACCTCACTAAGAACCACTTTCGAACAGAGCATTAAATTAACTGAGAACTTGTTCTTTAAGGTCTAATTTCAGTATGATTTATTATTAAACAACCAGAGAAGCCATCGGTGCTCTACTGCACTCTTTCTAAAGGTTTTAATTAAAAAACCTGCCAAATGTTACTGGAAGACACAATACAGTTAAGATATCAATTCTTCCCAAACTGATTCAACACAATTCCATGAAAAATCCCAGCAGGACTTTTTTTAGAGCCACACCCATGACACATGGAAGTTCCCAAGCTAGAGGTCGAATCAGAGCCATAGCCACAGCAATGTGGGATCCAAGCCTTGTCTCTTCTGTGACCTATACCACAGCTCAAAGCAACGCCAGCTCCCCATGCTGATTGAGGCCAGGGATTGAACCAGCATCCTCATGGATTCTAGGCAGATTAGTTTCTACTGTGCCATAATGGGAACCTCCCAACAGGACTTTTTTGTAGAAATCAACAAGCTGATTCTAAAATTTTGCATGGAAAGATAAAAAGAACTAGGGTATCTAAAACAATTCTCAAAAAGAATAACAAAGTGGCAAAGACAATTCCATGGAGAAAGGACAGTCTGTTCAACACGCAGTGCTGAAACAAGTGGACATTCATCTGCACAAAAATGGATCTGCACCCATACTGCACACCATAAACAAAAATTAACTCAAAATGAATCACAGACCTAAATGTATACCTAAAGCTATAAAATCTCTAGAAGAAAATATAGGAAAAAAAAATTGTGACTTTATCCATTAAAAAGGTGGGGGGGTAAACTGAACTTTATCAAAGTTAAGAAACTCTGCTCTTCAAAAACCACTGTTAAGGGAATAAAAAGACAAATCACAGGCTAGGAAAAAAATATATATCTGATGAATATCTTATATCCAAGATATGTAAAGAACCCTTACAACTCAATAGTAAGAAAGATCCAATTTTTTTTAATGAGTAAAAGATCTAAAGAGACATTTTATTAGATATAAGATGGCAAAGAATCACATTAATAGATGTCCAACATCAGCAGTCATTGGAAAATGCAAATTAAATCCAGAATGAAACATTACTACACATCTACTAGAATGGCTAAAATTTTTAAAAACTGATAATATTGAGAGCTGGAGAACATATATAGATAGCAATTTTAACTCTGATGGAAAAGCAAAATGGTAGCACCATTCTGAAGAATGGTTTGGTAGTTTCTTATGAAGTATATATTTACATAGGATCCAGCACGCTTGTTTCTAGTGTAACCCAAGAGAAATGAAACCTATGTTCACAAAAAACCTGCATGCAAATGTTTACAGTAGCTTTATTTGTAATTGCCAAAAACTGTAAATGGCCCAAATGGCCCTCAACTAGTGAATGGATAAACTGTGGTACATCCATACAATGGAACACTACTCAGAAGCAAAAAGGAACAAATTACTGATACGTCCAACCTCATAGATGAGTCTTTTTTTTTTTTTTTGGTCTTTTTGCCTTTTCTAGGGCCGCTCCCGTGCCATATGTAGGTTCCCAGGCTAGGGGTCGAATCAGAGCTGTAGTCGCCAGCCTACGCCAGAGGCACAGCAACACAGGATCTGAGCCACATCTGTGACCTACACCACAGCTCTCAGCAACACCGGATCCTTAACCCACTGAGCGAGGCCAGGGATCGAACCCGCAACCTCGTGGTTCCTAGTCAGATTCGTTAACCACTGCGCCACGATGGGAACTCCTACATAGATAAGTCTTGAATTATGCTAAGTGAAAGGAGTCAGACTCAAAGCGGTATTGGAATATTGTGATTTATAGGAAATATATATATTTTGCCATTAGAATGACCAAAATATATTTTCAGATGTATTTGGTCTTCATTCACAGTTCCTGGCTCAAAGCTCCCAAAACCCGTGGAACCCGAGGGTGACTTTAGGATCCTACCCCAGGGTGGGGGCTGGGTGCCAGGAGAACCATTCATGTGATTAGGGTGCTGGAAATTTTGGTCCCATTACCCTGATTTCCCATGGGAAGGGAAAGGGGGTCTGAGGTTGAATCAATGCCACTGGCAGATGATTTAGTCAGTCATGACTGTGCAATGAAGCCTCCATAAAAACCAAAGAAGACAGCTTTTTGGTCCTTTTATTTCTAAGAACTTCCACACTGGGGAAACCAGAACACTACTGCAGGCCACCGTGTCAGGCCCCATATCTCTTCATGTGGCTGTTGATTTGTACGCTTTACTATCCTTTTATAATGAACTGGTCATCTAGTGAGTAATTGTGTCCTCCTGAGCCCTGTGAGGCATTCAGGCAAATTAATGAACCTGAGGCGGGGGTTGTGCGAACCCCGGATTCACAGCTGGTCAGTCACATGTACGAGCAACAATCTGGACGTACCACTGGCATCCTGAGTTGGAGGGGGTCACTGCACCTCCAATGTGTAGCTGGTCTGAAACACAGGTATTAACCTGGGTGTGCGCCTGGCGTCTGAAGTGGAGGGTGGCCTTGTGGGCTGGTTCTCTCTCCAGGTAGATAGCGTCAGAATTAAGCATCAGAATCCTCAGACACCCCAAAGAGGTCAGAGAATTGCTTGTAGGTGTGACTCCTACACACACACACACACACACAGGCGCTGGGTCTAGGAACCTTTTTCTGGTACGTACTGTACGATTCCATTTATACAACATTCTGGAAAAGGCAAAATTACTGGGACAGACATTAGCGCAGCGGCTGCCTGGGTAAGGGAGGGGACTGACAGCAGAGGGACGGGGGAGGCCTTTGGTGGGATGAAGCTGTTGTGTGTCTTGCTTGGGGTGGCAGTCATATGACTGTATTTGCCAAAACTCACACAACTGTGCACAAAGAGGGTGAATTTTACTGTTTCTAAATCATAACTTTTTTTAAAAAAAAGCTCTATATGAAAACCGTTAAAACAAACCAAAACAAACTGCTATGAAAATCACCATAGAGTTTCTGCATTTAAGGAGGAGAGACCTTTCACGCAG
Source organism: Phacochoerus africanus (assembly GCF_016906955.1). Lineage (NCBI taxonomy): Eukaryota > Metazoa > Chordata > Mammalia > Artiodactyla > Suidae > Phacochoerus > Phacochoerus africanus. Next base: position 32,135,544 of record NC_062552.1, on the reverse strand, counting down.
GACCCTTAAAATAAGGTCTGCAAGGTCACACACTGCACACGGTCTCTCAGCCCCGACCCTGACAGGCTGTGCAAAGGGCGCTTTCAAAGGCACCATCGCGTCCCGCTTTCTTACCTGATCCACGGGTGGTGGGGGGACAGGAGGAGGCACTAGGGACACCCTGCGAGCTACCTTGCAAGCTACAGCAAGCTGGAACAGGCTGGGGTGGTCCTTCAAGTTGCACAGGGCATTTTCTCGGCCCCTCTTGCTCCCTTAGGAGACTAGAGGTTCAAGATTCAAGGTCCGGGTGCTGGCCTGGGATGGCAGCTGTGCTTCCCTATGACCCTGGATTAGTTATCCCAAACGCTCCAGCGGGGCACACTTACCTCTGCTGCGACTGCGTTTATGTCGCCTGGCTGAATCTCATCCTGCAGCCCTCAGCCCTCACGGAGGAAATGGAATCTCGCAGAGGCCATGAAAGTAGGCCAAGGCGACAGCACTCCAGTTACCAGCTGGCAGCCAATCACAGCCCTCCTTCCGAACGGCTCCCTCTGAGGTCAGGACTCAAAGCGGAGTCTGTGCCATCAGCCTCAACCCAGGGGGACTGACTTGTTGGGCTTGTTTTTCCACTGTATTAACTTGAGGGTTTGTGATCCGACACCTCAACTCAATCTCTGCCACGCTCTGGCGACCTCCCCTCCCTTGGTTCTCACCTAGTTTGACCCCACCTCTCCTTGCTTCACATGCAGGAAGGTGACAAGCCTACTCCAGCCCAAGGTACGGAAAATGAAAGGCCACAGCACACCCATGGCCCAGACCATGCTGAGATCCAACCTCCCCATCCCAGGACACACCATCTCCTTCCTTCCACCCAGGACCGCACTCATCAAGGGTCCCTCCAGCGTTGTTTCTGCCAGAGCAGGTGTCGGGCTATACCTTTCGTTTTTCCGTCCATGGACATCGGTTTCTTTGTTTCCGCCGTCAGCAGCAGCTCATAAGGATGCTCCTCGTCCCCAGCTGCGCTCCCTGGAGTCCAGGGTCTCCTGGCCAACACCTACGAGAGAAGAACAGCACAGACGTCCTCATGCAGGTGGCTAATGCCAGGACAGGGAGGTCGAAACAACCTGATCGCCCGATGGTGAGAGGAAGAGAGGAGGCGTAGGGAAGGTAACTAACCCAGGGCTGCGGGGAAGCGCAACCGTCTTCCTAGCTCTGCACCCAGACCTCACATCTCAATGGCCTCTGATTAGAACACTCCCCTGTCTGCCCTCATTTCATTCTTCAAAACACTGTAAATAAACTCCAAGATCCTTCCCTTCTTTCCCCTCCCACCTCCAGTGTTCCACACAATCCCTTTTCTGTGGACAACATTTCCCAAGTGGCTTTTGGCCACGGTGCATCATAAAGGCCTTTCCCCATGTTTCTTTCCTAATATGTGCATATAGCACCTCAAGGCTGGAATCCTTCCCAACTTCTCAAGACGGAGTCGAGATGGCTTCTTACTGACCCTAAATAACCGGTATTTGCTAGAACAAAGAGCTCTGAAGTCCTGCTCTATGTTTAAGAGCCTTGCTCCATGGGCCCTGGGCTTTAAGACAAGGATTTACCCCAAGGAGGCTTCCTGCCTCCCCTAGGAGAATACAATTTTAGGTGAATTCCACCTATCTGTTCTCAAGAGTCACGCGGAACTTGCGGCACGAATGTCAGCGGAGTGAGAGCAGCTCTGGGCCTGAGAACTCCCTAATCTGGGCAGTCAAGTATCTCCGATGAAACAACTGACCAGGAGTTCCCATCATGGCTTAGCGGTTAACGAACCCAACTAGCATCCATGAGGATGTGGGTTCGATCCCTGACCTCGCTCAGTGGGTTAAGGATCCAGTGTTGCCCTAAGCTATGGTGTAGGTCGCAGACGCGGCCCGGATCCTGAGTTGCTGTGGCTCTGGTGTAGGCTGGTGGCTACAGTTCCGACTGGACCCCTAGCCTGGGAACCTCCATATGCCTCAGGTGCACCCCTAAAAAAAGACAAAATAAAGAAACAGAAACAACTGACCAGAGGTGGCCCTACACCTGCTGTGTCAGTGGGGGCACAGTAGCCATAGCCACTTATAATACCGAGGAGCCAAGCGTCTTGAACCAGGGCAGGAACCACGAGTCCAGGCCAGGAACCTCAGTTAGTGCCACCATCACACTGAGAGCAACAGTGGAGATATTTGCTCTAGACATTTCTGGCTCCTCTGTCTTAAGGATCCAATGTGTTTCACAGACAAATTAAGAATTATCACATGTTAGCTCTTAGAACAAACCAAAGCACACAATCTCTTCCTGAGCATTTTGGCTGGAACAAGTAATATATTGTGAACGAGGGGTGAGAGGGAATTCACAAGCCCTGCTAACCAACCATGGTACCCTGCCCGTGACTCTTTAGCACACAGAAACTTCCTCCTTCACTGACCCGTCCACCAGCTCACTGGAAACCAGTCAGGTTTGTGATGCATCAGGGTCCTGCTCCTGCGAGGCACAGCTCAGTGTTCCAGCCCAATGAGACCCCGTGGACGCCAGCTCGCTAGCCGCCTCAGACTGAATGAGAGACTGCAGCTCTGGGGTGTCAGGAAGGCTGCCACTCCAAGAAGGACAGATTCTAGGAAATTCTGCTCAGCACAGCAGGAACTTCCACTTACTGAAAGCCACCTGGAAGCTAAAAGCTATTTCATTACAACAGTCTTTTGCCTGTATTACTTATTCCTTTGTCACTTCATAGGAGCACAATTAAGAGAACAAAGAGGGGCCATTAAGCAGTTCTTATGGTGTCAACTTTATGCCATAGGCTTTACAGACAGGAATTTGTCTTCTACAAGTTTACACACCCAGAGCTATCACTAAGGCAGAGCCCTGGAAATCCCATTCTGTGGGGCCCTGCACACAGCCGGAGCCGCCGCACAGCCCCAGGCGTGCTTCTCCGAGAAGGATGTGACAGCCTGGGTCCGGGCCTACAACATCCTCTCTTCTCAGGCGGGACAGGGCTGATGACTTCCAGTTGGAAAATCAGACCCACTGGACCCACATTCACTCGGGTCTCGGGAACGCCTGGCTCCTGTGCCTGACAACTGGAAGCAGAGAACTGGCAAATGCCAGAGCTGGAAGGGACCCATTACAGCACAGCTAGAGAGCACCTGGTTCCAGCCCTTTCATTCTGCAGATGGCAAAACCTGGTCCCCAGGCTCTAGAGACTTGCCCTGGGTTACACTGAGGGCTCCTGGCAGGGCCTGGGCCATCACACCCATTCCCCCGACTCTGGACCAAGTGGGCCTCATTTTTTTCAGGCAAGTGTGGTTTCTCCATCCAATCTGGAACCCTTCCCTCCTGCAGCTGTCTGATGTCTGATGTGAGCTGTATGAGCCCCCTGTTCATACCTGGACAGCAGGTAGGGGGATCTTTTCCTCTTGGTCCTGGCCTCTGCTAGCTGTGTTTTAAAATCTTACAATAAAGCAATAAACTGCTTTCCTTCTAGTCTTCTGAGCTCCTGCTCAAGAAGCCCCATGTCACAGTGACTACGACAATAACTGATTTTCAACAGAAAGGATTCCTCTCTTTACTCAATTACTCCTTAACCTTTTTTTTCTCCCTTCTTTGGGGCTTGCAATACATCAAAACCAAAAAACCCATATTCTATGCTATATGGAAAGTGAAACTTTTGCTGCAGAGAAAAGCTACTATCAGTCACAATCTAACTGTGACCAACAGAATGGCTAGTCAGGGTGTGGGCAGGTTTCCGGGGAGAGACAGCCTAGCAGCTGCCACTTCCCTCAAACACTCAGCACATCTGAGCACAGAGAAGACCCGAGGGTCTGGTGTAACTGGCAGCCCATCTGGTGGGGCAAAGAGCTCGTGTGTGTGCACGTGTGCACATGTGCGTGTGTGTGTAGGTTTAATTTTTCTAAGCCACTTCATGAGTGGGTCACTACTCTGAGCGGCCCTCTGCAGCCAGGCATACGCAGCTTCCCTCAAAAGCTTCCATGGGTCAGGAGTTTCTGTTGTGGCTCAGTGGTAATGAACCCAACTAGTGTCCATGAGACGTGGGTTCGACCCCTGGCCTTGTCCAGTGGGTCAAGGATCTGGTGTTGCTGTGAGCTGTGGTGTAGGTCACAGATGCAGCTTGAATCTGGCATTGCTGTGGCTGTGGTGTAGGCCTGGCATCTTCCATATGCCAAAGATGTGGCCCTAAAAAGACAAAAAAAAAAAAAAAAAGCTTCCATGGGTCATCTGACAAGCCTCAGGAACAGGAAACAAACACTGGGGCAGATCATGTATCAAATACAAAAGCCTAAACCTGGATGAAGCCAGTGCCTCCTAGGACATGAGGTTTAGGGTAGTAAAGGTTTGAGAGCAAAAGAAATGAATATGGTGAAGACTACAGCCCCTTCCCCCCACAAGTCCACTTCTGGAGAAGACCGATCCATTCAGACCACAGCAAACAATCCGTCTCAGTCATTAAAAGGATGGTAACCCCGACATATCAGCTCTATATTCATGTACTGAGAACTGTCCTCGAGAAGCAAAGCCAAGGTTCTCTGGGCCTTCCAAATACTGACTCTGCTTGTCCACCCGATCAGAATTCCAGGCTATTTCGAATCAAGTCCTAAAGACACATCTCCCAAGTTACAGAGTCTCCCAAGAAGGAGAGTAATATGGAGACTTCTCCACGACTGCTCTAGCACCACCACCACCTCTACTACCACCACCACCACCTCCACCTCCTCTACTTATACCACCACCCCCACCACCTCTACTTCTACTACTACCACTACCACTTCTTTTTTGGGGGCGGGGGGTAGCGGCTGCACCCATAGCATATGAAAGTTCCTGGGCTAGGGATCGAACCCCATGCCACAGTAGCAACCTGAGCCGCTGCAGTGACAATGCCACATCCTTAACCTGCTAAACCACCAGGGAACTCCATCCCTCTACTTCTTAACAAGGTATTAGTGCCAAATCGTATGCTCTAGAAAGTTCTAGGAGAATAGAAAGTCCTGCTTAGCTACTATTTCTTGAAGAGCCTTGCTCGTATCCTTGGGCATCAAAAATTTTAACTCAAGTCCTTGTTAAAGAGGTGGCATAACGCATTTATAGAGATCCAGCCCCAACTGAATAAGCTCCGTAATACTAGGTTTTTCCTTGTAAAAAGGGAGAAATAGAGCAAACCTCTATATAAAAACATATAGGGGAGTTCCCGTCGTGGCGCAGAGGTTAACGAATCTGACTAGGAACCATGAGGTTGCAGGTTCGATCCCGGGCCTTGCTCAGTGGGTTAGGGATCTGGCGTTGCCGTGAGCTGTGGTGTAGGTTGTAGAAGCGGCTCAGATCCCGCGTTGCTGTGGCTCTGACGTAGGCCAGTCGCTATAGCTCCCATTCGACCCCTAGCCTGGGAACCTCCATATGCCGTGGGAGCGGCTCAAGAAAAAGCAAAAAGACAAAAACAAACAAACAAACAAAACATGTAGGGATTTACTGCATGCACTTGTATCCGACAGCAATGTATTAGTATCCCGGAGCCTGAAGTTCTAGAGACCTCTTGGTTGAGACATGATAGTAGCATTTTGTAATTAAGGAATAGAAAGAAATAAGGACAGAATTTGTACCTGGCATAGAAATCATCCTCTCCCTCCAACATTGACTTTGACATTTTTAAAAGGGCATCCTTGTATCTGCACATTTTGTTAAACTAAGTCATTCTTCTGGTTGCATGTATTTACATTAAATAAAAGAATCTGTCTCACTGGATGGCCCATGGCCTACTGTGAAAAACTTAACTCTGACGTTTACAGATAAAGTGATGAGACTTAATTTACTAGTCTGTGTTAGCTGATTTTTAAAAATTTAAGTATAGTTAATTTACAACATTGTGTTTCAAGTATACAACTAAGTGATCCAGTTTTATACACAAACACATACACACAGGTATGTTCTTTTTTCTTTTCTTTTTCTTTTTATAGCCACACGTGTGGCACATGGAACTTCCTGGGCTTGGGGCCGAATTGGAGCTGCAGCTGCAGGCCTACACCACAGCCACAGCAATGCCAGACTGCAGCCACATCTGATATCTGTACCAGAGCTTGTGCCCACCCCAGATCCTTAACCCACTGAGGGAGGCCAGGGATCAAACTGGCGTCTTCATCAAACCTGCTGAGCCACAATGGGAACTCCCTCTATAAACATATTCTCTGAATGCTAGGAAGTATTAATGCTGTATTTGAAGAGCAAAATTAAGGAAAATATGGTTTTATTCATATACCTAAAGTGAGAAGGTTGAACTACTTGCCCCGTGATAACATTTCTTTTTCTAAAAGGTGCACTATTCTTTTCAAATAGCCTCCTCTGAGTCTTCTGCCCAAATGACCCCTATCTCTCCTCTCGCTGCATCTTCATGACACTGTCCTGGTTTGTCCTGGTGCAGATTCTTTATGTGAAAGGAAGAGAGAAAATGTAAAAGCGGGAAAAAGACGTTTGGGGCAGATGCCTCAAAGCTTGCTCATCTGACCCAGTCTGCAGAACAGCAACTAGGGGATATGTGGCACTTTGTGTCGGAAGACAGCACAGGTACAGAAGCCAAAAGTAGACTGTTTCTCATGAAGCCATGAGAAAAATGTCATGTTTTACTTTCCATGTGGCAAAGGAGATCAGTAACTGGCCTGCCTGCTAGAGAGCCCTAGGAAAATTCCTTGCTTAGTACTTCTTTTTTTTTTCCTGGCCGCACCCTCGGCATGCAGAACTTCCTGAGTCAGGGATCAAACCTACACCACAGCAGTGGCAACACCAGATCCTTAACCTGCCGAGCCACGAGGGAACTCCCCCTGCTTACTACTTTTGAGTGAGGGTGAAAGGTTTTGTATAGATTACCGATATCCCTGTTACAAATTTACTGATCCAAAGAGGTGATATGAAGATGGGAAAGCAAAGTCTTCTTTAAGCACATGCTTGATGTACTTTCCAAAAAATCATATTTCAGTGATGGGAATAAACCCTCAACCCTCTACCTCAGAAGCTGTCAAGGGAAAATACTTCTTATCTATGCGGTCTTCCTCCTCTTCATCGGGTGGCGGTTTTGCTGGAGGCGGTGGACGTTCCCTCTGGAGAAGAGCAAAAACAAGCATTTGACTATCTCTTTTTTTCGAGAATCTAACTTTTTGGTTTACTCTTATCTTAAATTTTGGAAATAAAAAAGAATGAGGTAAAGAATTCCCCTGAGAGATGAAACTCAAGGTTTCGAATCTGAACAGGCTGAGCACTCTGCACACACACAATTCAATTAGCTCTTTGTTTTTTGATGGTTCTAGTGGAGATTATAAATACCTGTCCTATCCTTGACCACACTGAGAAACAGCACTGAAAACATACAACTGCCCCGGCAGAAAATGTCCTTAATACCACTACGTACACTTTAGTGTAGGAAAACCAGGGGTTCAACTTCCAGTTCGGTCTAAAAAGAGGAAACAGTCAGTGTAAAGAATTGACTTGTCACAGAGCTCTAACAAACCCAAGGTTTTAAGGAAGCGATGAGGAGAGCAATCAAGGACAAAAACACCAACTCCTGCTCAAGCTTTAATGCTATTCCTATTTACTAGCAAGTGGAGGATGACACTTAGCCCTGGTCACCTCCTTTACCAACTACCATTCACCTATGGAAACCAGATTTCCTCTCAGCCCCTCTGAAAAGGGAATTATTTGCCAGTTGTCTGCCTTAGCAGGAGCTAGCAAGCTTTTTCCTAAAGGGCTATACAGTAAATATTTTAAGCTTTGTCGTCAATTTTGCCAGTGGAGCACAAAAGCAGCCACAGAAAAAATGTAAATGAGTGGGTGTGGCTGTGTCCCAAATACCAACTTTATTCACAAAAACAGGCCTGAGTTCACCCGCCCCGGCCCCAGAACAAGAAACTCCCTGAAGAGGGGATTATCTAGATCCTGGGGAGACAGCTGCAGGAACTGGGGAAAGGAAGCTGCCAAGAGTTTTGCCCTTGGCCCTGCAGTAGTTTAGCATCATTTATACCGCAAGGTCTTATTCCAGCCTGACAGTCCCTGCGGGGAAGGGAGTGTGCGCCCAAAACAGGAGTTGGCCTGCGGGCTCACTCCCAGGCTCGCAGGGTAGTTCACACAGCTGCTACAACAAGAGTATTTTTAAAGGCAGGGAAAGGAAGCTGAATTATGGGAGAGCCTCAGAGAGAGCTGCAGGGGAGGACGCGGCTCTTGTCTTAGAGGCTGCCAGGGTTCATTAGCGTTTAGTGTCCCTAATCTCTGCTAAAACACGCTTCACTGCTTGGTACCATATTGTGATAAATGGTCATTCCCAAAGGCCCTGCAGCCAGATGGAGGCCCAATGGCAACAACTCCCAGCTTGTACGGTCAGGCCACACAAAGCTCTGTAGGTCAGATTTCCCACCAAGTCCACTTTCTGCCTCCTCTTTGCTCCAGAAGTACAGGAACAAGCCGTGGCCCCAGTGCCACCTTGTAAAGAAGGGAACGGCAAAGGGCACAGGCCCATGCATAACCTCACCAGTTATCCAACCATGGGACAAAAGTAGCTGCGGAAAAACAAAATGAAACAGAACAACAACAAAAATGACACATCCTTAAAGCCTTCCCAAGGCTAAAGGAGCTTAGAAAGAACAATATGGAAGCCTTCTGTGGAAGAGGTTGTCCCCAGGGACACTGGAAGGAAAGAGAGGCAAGGGTCTTTTTTTTCTACTGTGAAAACTTTGGCCCAGGGGCCTGGAGCTACAAAGCTGATTTATACATACCATCCACTGTGTTTATAAGACACAGAACGGTCCCTGGGCCACAGTAAATTACCAAGGGCCAGGAAGGCAGCAAGGTCACAAGACACAGGTAAAAACTGCAAAGCATGCACCCCAAGATGCATCCATTTCTACTTAGCAGGACTGGACGAGGCTAGATTCCTAGAGTGGGATGAACAAAGAGACGGTAAATCAGTGGCTAAGCCCCACAGGGACTTGGTCATTCAAAGCTCACTGCAGTAACCTTGTGTTCCTCTTGCAAAGCCTCCAACTCCCTCTAATGGGCATCACCTGTAAGTGCCACTGAAAGCAAAGCTTTCGTTCAAAGATTGGAGTTGCCTAATTCACTAGTACCTAACAGTGGAAGAAGCAGAAAAACAAACAAACTAGAAGCACTACGGGATTGGAGGCCAGCACATGCATTCACTTTCACCACTGACCAGGAATTTTATCACAGTCCTTGCTAACACCTACTCTGGGGGAATGCTACGTGACTGGCAGGCCTTTCCAAAATCCATACTGAAATGCTGGGATTATTTCAGGGCAGGGCAAGGAGTCTAACAAAAAAGAACACCAAATGCATCAGGCCATTCCCAGGGCACGAATGAAAAGCCCAAGGACCACCTAGCAGCCAAAGGATCATCAAAATGGTCATAAGCCAGATTTACACCAAAAGGGAAGGGCCAGCCTTTCCAACGGAAGAAGTAATATACGCCTGAAAACGTGCCTCCAGGTGGGCTGGCACTGCACTGCGATCCTGTTAGAGCAATGACCTGTTTATTTAAAGTGCAATGCTCCAAACCTCAAGTCACTGAGTCTGGCACTGCAGGAAGGGCCATGGGACCAATGACTAGGCTTAGGCTCACAGTAAAACCGGGGTATAAAGTAGGGGTGAGGAGTCTGAAAAACCATGCACAGGGCTAGAAGCAAGTACCAGCAAAAGCAGCCATCAGATGGGAAGGCTGACCTTTAGAAGAAAGATTCAGGCTTTTCCTCATCCTACCATTTCAATGGCTGGAAGGGTTAACTGGGAAAAATAAGAACGTCACATACCAATACGTACGGGGTCTGATTAAGCCTTGCTGCAACCCTGCATGTGGACACAGAATCTGTCCACATCTAAATGGATCCTCCTTTGAGGACAAACGCAAGGTGAACATGTACTCAGGGCAGAAAGGAACTTGGTGAGCTCTTTCACTGAGGGAACCGCTCTCCAGAAAGGGGCAAACAATACACAGCAAAGACCTCAAAGACAGAAGCAGCCCTGAGGCTAAAGAGTAATAAATGCTCTCATTTGCTCTAAGGCCAAAAAAGTAACAAAGATGCAAACAGTTAACACTGACATTGGAAAAATGAAAATTCTTGGAGTTCCCTGGTGGCCTAGCAGTTAAGGATTCAGTGTTGTCACTGCTGTGGCATGAGTTCAATCCCTGGCCTAGGAACTTTCACATGTGGGGGCAGTAAAAAAAAAAAAAAAAGACATTGGAAAAATTAAAATTCCACCTCCCCGTGATCTGCATAGTTCAACCACACAAAGCGAGACGGATCAGGGTAGAGCCCCCAGGACAACACTGGGGGAGCAGGACGCAGGCCTGGGAAAAGCAGCTGCCACTGGAGCTCACACATCCTCTCCCAGCTCCCCACAAGGGCGCAGGCTGACAACACAACCCTGGAGTGGGGGCCCGGCTACGTACAGGCCTCACTCCAGCAGCTTTCACTCCGGCTGCCTCGGCCTCCCTGTTCACTGAGTCCCGGTCAGACGAGCGCCCGCTGGCCATGCTGTCCAACGAATGGCAGGAGGCAGCGTTATACAGCGCCTCGTAGGGACCCTCCTCTTCCGTGTTCGTGTCAAAGTCGATGATCAGTTCAGTCACTGCCTTCTCCACGTCACCTGCAGAGGGTCAGAGGCCAGAGGGTCAGTGAGAGGAGGGCAGGGTCTCCGATTTCCTGCCACAGCAATAACCCAAAGCCCCTTCGGCAACCTGAACTAGGCTGACATTAACACAGAGCAGGAAACTAAACAATGGCTTTCTCCACGGACAGGGATTAAATACAGACTTGCATCCGCCCTTCATATCCTGAGAACTGAACAGATTTTTCTCTAATTCAATATGGAAAACCTATGACATCTATGAAGAACATCTCCCAAGACCGTTATAAAGTCCCAAACACTTCAATACCATGACAGCATGAACTTAAACCATGAAATGTAGCAAAGTAAAGCTAAAATTTCAGTAATCCCCTAAATTCTTAATAAGAGCCTCCACGTGCTCCAGCAAAATAGAGGATGGTGAAGCCTTTCTGAGATGGAGGTGCTGTGCAGCTGTCAGACTCACTCGCTAGGTAACTAGGAACCTCAGGGTGCCCAGAATCCAAATTTGTGACTTTGCAAAGTAACCAACTGTTATAGACCAGGGACCTCTGGGTCACTTGCAAATAGTCAAAACTCTAACTGTAGGAGTTCCCTGGTGGCACGGTAGGTTAAGGATCTGGCCTTGTAACTGATGTGCTACAGGTTTGATCCCCAACCTGGGAACTTCCACATGCTGTGGGCAAGGCTAAACACAAAAGCAAAAACAAAACTACAAAATCCTTGAAAGCTAAGAGCTTAGTGAATTACTAATCCCATTACTAGATTATCAGGTCAAGAAAAAAAGTGTGACCAGGGGAGGGTGACAGGACCCCATAGTAAAGACAGGCTGGGAACCCCTTAACCCTTATATCTCCCTAGTCCTCTAAGAAATCCCTGCCCTTTTGTAGTATCTGGATTTGCTCTGTTTCTCTGACCTTCCTCAGTGTGACCTGGGTCTGGGGGAGGTGTCAGTGTTCCTTCTCATCCATCATACCTAGGACCTAAAAGGCCGCTCCACCAATCTGAAAGGGGAATTCTGGCTAATGATGAAGAGGCTGGACTGCCCAAGCTAGCACACAGACCACATCTGCTGGATAAATGATATTATTACTGAAATCTGCCACATACACTACAAACCAGATGACACTCATTAAATATTTACTCTGGGTCAACTATACTCAAGGCACTAAAGTGTGTATTAGAAAAGAAAAAAAAAAAAGGGAGTTCCTGTTGTGGCTCAGCGGTAACGAACCCGACTAGTATTCATGAGGACTCGGGTTTGATCCCTGGCCCCACTCAGTGGATTAAGGATCGGGCATTGCCGTGAGCTGTGGTGTAGGTCGCAGCCATGGTGTTGCTGTGGCTGTGGTGTAGGCCAACAGCTGTAGCTCCAATTAGACCCCTAGCCTGGGAACCTCTATATGCAGTGGGTGCAGCCCTAAAAAGACAAAAGACAAAGGGAGGGGGGCGTTCCCAGGTGGTCTAGTGGTTAGGATTTGGCACTTTCCCTCTAAGCCATGGCCAAAAAAATAAAATAAAATAAAAGTAGAGAATAAAATAAAGTAAGAAAGAAAAGATCCACAGTCAAGGATGCCAAATAAAACTTCATATAGTAGTTGGAAAAAAATGAATTTGGCTATGAATTAAGTACTCCCAGTCCCCGGAGGACTTTATGCTCAGGGTAAAAGGGACTTTATCCCCCCACTTAATCTTTAAATTAAGATTTTCCATTCTAGGAGTTCCTGTCGTGGCGCAGTGGTTAACGAATCCAACTAGGAACCATGAGGTTGTGGGTTTGATCCCTTGCCCTGTTCAGTGGGTTAAGGATACAGCATTGCCGTGAGCTGTGGTGTAGATCGCAGATGCAGCTCAGATCCTGCATTGCTGTGGCTCTGGCATAGGCTGGTGGCTATAGCTCCGATTCGACCCCTAGCCTGGGAACCTCCATATGCCACGGGAGCAGCCCTAGAAAAGACAAAAAGACCAAAAAAAAAAAAAAATTTCCATTCTATGGAGAAATGTTCAACTCTTTTTGGGCTGAGCCCCTGTGCTGGCAAAGAGCTGACTTACCCTGAGACTTCTGGGATGTGGAGTCCACACTGGAGACAGGAGGTGGCTGCAGTGTGGGGGTTTTATCTACCTCTTTCACGCTTCTTTTTCCAGTCATGTGATCTGCATGGAAAGACAAAACGAGCTGCACCAAATGCAAATGCCATGGTTCGGCCAGCATGTCCCCTGGTCGCCCAGGCAGGGAGATGGGCTGATACCTTCAATAAGCGCTGCTATCTGCTGGCTCTTCTGAGAAGGCAGCTCCCTGACAGTGTCCAGGGCAGTCAGGCCGCGGTTGTCTTTTATGTTGACATCAATTCCTAGAAAGGCACACAGATGGACCACAGGGTGATCACTTTCGAGCGGGCCTCAAAGGGGGTCACAAACTCCAGGACACCTAATGCTCCCAGCAGCACAACCAACATTTCCATCCAAAGCCATCTTATCCAGCTATTCGAGAACAACCCATACATTTGCAATCAACCAGTGGAGAGAGACACATAGTGGGTTCAAACACAGCCAGCAAAAATCCCCCTCTGGGGATCCTAGGGGGAAACAATCCCAACCCTGGCATGCTGTGTAGACAAGAGCGCTGCCGACCTCTCACCTGCAGCCAGCAGGATTTGCACCACATCAGTCTTGCCAAACAAAGCAGCCTCATGCAAAGCACTGCCTTTCTCCGTCTGGAAAGCAAACGAGAGCGCACAGCGGGATGTCATCAGAACAGCGACCCAGGTTTGGCGTGGCTTCACACGACAAACGGGACATAGACAAGAAGGGACAGGAAACTAAAATACACCACACAAAATCCTCTGTCATTATCTTTTCCACTTTTCTTGTCTGGATTCCAGAACCACAAGCATGGCCTGTGCTTGGTCAGGGGTGTTTAATATGCCACTGCATGGTTACTCGTGGTGGACACCCATGGGTGATACTCCTCCAATCGCCACCCTCCTGGGTGGAAGGAATGTGATGAGAAGAAAAGTACAAGGGGATGAAAACACCTTAATTTCAAATGTTCCTGGTGGCTGCAAAGCCCAGGGAATGGCAACTCCTCTGAGTGGGGAAAGCCACCAACAGGGGGAGTGCTCAGTCCCCTGCTGGCAACATCAGCTTGGCGGGACATCGGAGGTGATGTGGTGGCAGTGGGAACACACGGAGAGGAAGATAATGAGTTTCCTAACATCAAGAGAGAGCCCATGAGCGTGTCTTTCGGGGTGAAGGACCATGTATCACCCCTGAAAAGAAACAAAAATAACAGACTCACTTGAGAAGTTTCTTTGTAAGCTTCACGTTACAATGAGTGAGCAAACGGCAGCATCTGGCATGATGCTAAGGAGGAACACAGCCTGGCAGCCTGCACATGTGCCTTTTCCAAAATGACTAGCCCCCTGCGCCTGGTGGTATGCCCGGCCCTACCTGATAGTTGCTGTCCATGCCAGCGTCCAGGAGGACCTGGACCACAGCCCGGTGGCCATTCCTCGCCGCCAAGTGCAGCGGGGTGTGCTTCTTGGTGTTGCAGCTCAGGAGGTTGGGGTGCGCGTTGAGGAGCATCTTCACCACGTCCAGCCTCCCGTAGAGCGCCGCCAGGTCCAGCGGGGTCTCGAACTTGTTGTTGCGCATGGTAGGGTCGGTGAGCTCCTCGAGGAGGACCTTTACCACCTCCGTGTGGCCATACTGCGCCGCGCAATGTAGGGCTGTCTCGTTGTCATTGTTCTAAAGGGCCAACAGGCGGATGGCATCAGAAAGGTGACTGGCAGACTGGCACAGGATGAGGACAATCAAGTGTAAAACCACTGAAATGTAAATGTGAAAAATGGCAGCGACACAAGGGACTGACAGAACGAAGTCAGAATTCAGACGTGCTCTCCCGCAGACAAGGCTGACGCTCAATCACCTTGTCTCGCCCTGGTAATGCAAGCGGGGGTGGGGGGGGGGCACATCGTCAGCACCTGCAGACCCCTCGGTGCCTTGAAGCAGCAAGGAGCTCGGGCCAGGGAGCGCAGCAGGCCTCGGGCCAAAGCCTGGGCACGGGTGGGGGCCCAGAGCATCGCTGCCATGGATCCACGTTCAGCTTCAACTGGTTTTACAATTTCTATTCAGCCAACCCTGTGGTTCTGATTTGGGATCTGTCGACAGACAATCCTTGGCTTCACACACAAGCTTTTTTGAAAGAGTTGGTCCCCTGCATAGCTTTTTGCATGCAAATCAATCAGCCAACAATGAAAGTAACAGAGCAGAGCACCAAAAAGTCACCCTCGACACATAAGCCAACAGCCATTTCCAGAGGACGGAGGCATGTGAGCTCAGTCACAGGGGAACACAGGCCCCTGATGCCGCCCTGAGCCAATACAGGA
This sequence comes from Phacochoerus africanus, assembly GCF_016906955.1. NCBI lineage: Eukaryota > Metazoa > Chordata > Mammalia > Artiodactyla > Suidae > Phacochoerus > Phacochoerus africanus. The sequence goes on along the minus strand of NC_062552.1, from coordinate 32,120,521 downwards.
GCCTGCGCCCAGCACTCGTGCATGATCTACGGCTATGCAGGGAGGTGCTGCTTAGGGAAGAAAGATCCGATCTGACACCAAATGTTTCGTGTGAGAGGTGCAGAATATTGAAAATTGTAACACTGCCCTTAATTTAAATGCTCAAACCCATGGTCGTCTAATGCCAATTTTGCTTTAAACCAAAGGTAGAACCTGAGATAAAACAGGAGAAGTTTGTGCTTTATCAACCATCAGAAAAAAATGTTAATCATTCCAATTACGCTCTTTCCCTTCCTGCTGACAATGTACGACTAGAGCAGGAATAAGGAATTCCCATGGCCTCTCCTTTCACAGAGGCACTAATGAAAAGAATCATTCTCCCACGAGATTTTGAGATTCCTAAATTTATCAAGGAGGCTCCTGCCACTTTGGAGAAACCAGCTTCTGAGGGCGTGTGTCCTTCAAATCAATATTGTGCACCTTTCAGTGGTCAAAAGGTAAAAAGTAAATGTTCCTACAATTGCTTTAATTCTGTTACTGATATTGAAAGTAACAGACTAGGTTACCCGGACACGCATGCAATTCCATCTGCTTTTGATCTGGCATTTGACTGCATCATTTTCTCCAGCTACACCAAGTGTATCAGAAAGGTCCAGAGCTACTGGGAGCAAGGCCCCAAAAGGCCAGACTGAGAGCAAAGAATATTTTTTAAATGAAACAAGGACAGAAAGGGTGGTAGCAGGAGCCACAGGCCAGGACAGATGCACACAGAGAAACAGAGGAAGCAGCAGCCCTGAGCTCAAACAGCTCTACGAGAGCAGCTGCCTGGAAGGTGCAGACAGACTTCCGGGCCACAGAACACAGCCAGGTGCCCACGGCCGCCTGCAATGCAACTGGGTCCAGGGGACCAATCCCATGTCATTATGAAAGTCTGGAGGGAAGGAGGAACGCCTGGCAGGAAGTAGACCCTCAGGGCTCCCCTTTGCCAAACAAACCCTTCGGGCCACCCATGTGTTCATTTCTTCTTAAGCTATGGCATAAGAAAAACTTAGAGCTGTCACTTCACTTCCTCATGAAAAGACAAGACAGCTACAGCCATGAAAACTCCCAGGGGCTTCCTGTAGAGGGACCCTGGGGCAGAGCTGCCACCCAAAGAAGTTTAAGAGGATTTTCAGGGTTTTACATCTCAAGATTAGCATGACAGCAAGGGCCATGAGAGTCAGCTTATTCTCATTAAAACCCCGGCCCAGAGGAACTCCCTGACTCTGAAGCACATACTGCTGCCTCCTCTACATCCAAGCTGTCTCCCCACAACCAGAATAATCTGTTGAAAATATGTCATTAGGGCCTGAAGAGCTGTAAAACTCTAAACTATCCAGCAGGGGAAAAAGCGTCTTCTCTGGGGTTTTGTCAGAACTAAAGCAGCCACCACAGAGCTGCCTTGCTAAAGGCGTGGCGGTGACCACCACCCGGCAAACCGCCTGTCTGTGTGAAAAATGGCCTAACCACATCTCAGCCATTTCTATTCACGGGGTAGGAAGTCGCTTTTTTATGTTTCAGTCTTGCCAGACATGGTCTGGTAACTATAATCTTCCTGAGTTCACGTCTGCGGCGACGACACCTCCCGACTACGGAGCGTGGGCCATCGCAACACGCTCCTACTACTGTCCAAAGTCTTTGCACAAACTCTCCATTCCTGCCCATCTTGAGATTCCCCTTCAGTTCTTCCTTGCTAGGTCAATACTTCTAAGGAAGAAAGGATCACTGCAACCTTCACATCCGGAGACCCGCTCAATGTATAAACCCATTACTTATGCATTTTACACACACACACAGCAGAAACCCATCTAGACGCATTTCCATGGCCTTTCTCCTCTGGGAACTATTCAAAACCATTACCTCCCAGTGCCTGGATTAGAGCCTAACTGCACTCTTGTCTACTGTTGGCAGACATCTAAGTTAGGGACAGCGGGGCTGCAGCTCTCTGTAGCAACTGTGTATAGGCTCTAGAAATACATCCAAATTGGAACAGACAAAGTGGATCTACTGAGATTTAGAAGATACAGGAAAAGCATAAGACCCAAGTCCATCATGTGGACGAAGAGTCAGACTTACTCTGTAAAGCTCTGAAGACAGAACTCTGGCCAATAGATGCAAGGTTTGGGAAAACAGATGTCAACCAAGAATAAAACCAAAAATCAGTGGAATCCAAAAAGAGGCTGCCAAGCAGTAATTCTGTTTGTTACTAGGAGAAACAGACAGACAAAGGAAATACGGGGTAGGTGGCTCGCTTTTTTAGGTGAGAAAAGAGGACTCCTGCTCTAGCGCAAAGTTAGCTTAGTGGTTCTTTCTTTTTTCTCCCCCTCGCACCCCTCTCCCGGCCCTGGCTCTGAGGCCAGCAGAAATTCTTGGGCCAGGGGACACTTAACAACAAGGGAATTCCAGGAAAACTATTATTAAAATGGTTACCAATCTAGCAGACACCAACTTAACCAAGCAATCATTCATCATCATTATCATCGAGAATGAAACAAACTGGAGTTCCTGTTGTGGCTCAGCGGGTCAAGAATCCGACCAATATCATGAGGACAAGGGTTCAATCCCTGGCTTCACTCAGTGAGTTAAGGATTGCTGTGAGCTGTGGTGTAGGTCGAGGATGAGGCTTGGATCTGGCGTTGCTGTGGCTGTGGTGTAGGCCGGCAGCTGCAGCTCCAATTTGACCCCTAGCCTGGGGAGCTCCATATGCCGCGGGTGCAGCCCCAAAAAAGCAAAAGAGAATGAAAGGAGCCGACATCACGAGCCCTGTGATGTGATGCACTAAAAAGGAGGGACAGAACATCGCTCTTGGAACTCCCTGGTGGCCTGGCAGTTAGGTGATGAAGGATTCTGTGTTGTCATATACATATACACATGAGAGAACATGTGCTCACGGAAAGGAGTGGTGTGAGTACGCGCAGTGTGACAGGACGTTAGCAGTTGGTGAATCAAGAAGTGTTCACTGTATTATCCTTGCAACTTTTTGTAAGCTGGAAATTTTTTCATGATAAAAAGTGTTATAAAAGTTTGCTGGGTGATGCTGACACAACCAGACAAGTTGATCAGCATGTGGAGACAGCTGGTCTAGATACTTCTAGGTCTCCTCCAGCTCTACAACTGCGGATTATTTTTAAGTGTATGGAAAATAGTCCTATGAAACTAAACTGACCAGTGCTCATCTTATGATAATCAAACCAAGTTAAAATTGTTTTAAAAGAAGGTAAGCGAACAATGTTAATAGTTCCACCTTACATTTGGACTAGTTTATGCTGACTTGCTGAAACAGGAGAGGCTTCATATGTTAAAGAGGAAGATAAAGGCTCATGAAAACTCTCTCTGCTCCCAGGAAAAGCACCTGCAACTTCTTAATTTCTCCAGGTGCCTGATGGGACTTAACACCGAAATGTACTTTAGCAAAAACAATTCTTAGATACACCAGGTCAATAAAGACCCACTGAGTAACGATAAAGCCTAGGGAGGTTAGCATCAAATCAGCCTAAGAAGAATTTGCACTCGTAGCACAACCCCAACAGTTTTATTCCTTAATGGAGTTTACATCATTTGGCCTTTGAGGCGGTGGTGGGTGGGGTAGAGGCAAAGGGTGGTACAGTTGGCCTCCAAACCCACAAGTTCTGCATCCACAGAGTCAACCAACCATGGACCAAAAACATTCAGGGGGAAAAAATCTAGGAAGTTTCAAAAAGCAAAACTTGAATTTGTAAATAGTGGCAACTGTTTACATAGCATTTACATTGTGTTAGGAATTAGTATAAATAACCTAGAGATGATTTGAGGTATAAGGGAGGATGTAAGTAGGTTTACGCAAACACTGTGCCATTTTATACAAGAGATTTGGGCCTGGTATCCAAGGGGGTCCTAGAACCAATACCGTCGTAAATACTGAGGGAAGGCTGTATTTCTAAAAAGAGAAATACGTTCTTATTCCTTTAGACTCAATTTCTTTTATGTGTGCAAAATCAAGGGATAGGAAAATGTGCTTTTAAGAACCAAAGTCTTACCCTTTAATCAGAGCTTTAGAAGCTAACCAAACCAACAACCAAATGGGAAAACAGTCGCTTCAAGGAGTCTCCCCCCAAAACAAAACCCCAAAGAGGCTGATGGAGAAATGTTATATTAAGCTTCACCACTAGTAACAAATAACAAACTCCCAAATGCCCTTTCAGAAATACCACATGGTATATACCTTTAAAAATCAGGACCTCGGGAGTTTCCGTCGTGGTGCAGTGGTTAACGAATCCGACTAGGAACCATGAGGTTGCGGGATCGGTCCCTGCCCTTGCTCAGTGGGTGAATGATCCGGCGTTGCCGTGAGCTGTGGTGTAGGTTGCAGACGCGGCTCGGATCCTGCGTTGCTGTGGCTCTGGCGTAGGCCGGTGGCTACAGCTCCGATTCAACCCCTAGCCTGGGAACCTCCATATGCCGCGGAAGCGGCCCAAAGAAATAGCAAAAAGACCAAAAAAATAAAAAATAAAAAAAATTAAAATAAATAAATAAATAAATAAAAATCAGGACCTCAAGTATTACTAGTAATCAGGTCTTTTTAGTTCATATCCATGATCTCATTTGAACTCCAAAACCATCTGGCAGAGTAGCTGGTATACCCCACTTTACCACAGAGGAAAGACGTTCAGGGAAACTGAGGAACTTGTTCAAGTCAACGCCAGTAAGTGGCGGCAGAGAAACTTGGGTCTGATGTGAAAGACCTTGACCTGTGAGGGTTTTCCATTCTGCCACACTACTTCCAAGAAAAACAGCTGGAGTAACTTCCCATTTTGAAGATTAGAAAACAGAACTGAAAGACTGGGCCAAAACAAAAGCTAACACGCTCCATCACCACAGGTCAAACTGCTTCTCCACCATCAGGGCCCAAGAGCTGAAGGATCCCCCGCCCCCGCAGAGCCTGCAGAGGTCCAGCTCATGGGAAGCACATGTGATAAACCAGTATTTCTCAAAGGAAAACAAGAAATATCTGCTTTGCACTTGGAAACTGACAGAAGGCCCTTAAATTTCCCTTCCCAGCGGCTGCTATATGCAGAGCAAGTGAAAGGTAGCTGAAGTGAATAATACTGTGACTCAAACAAACTCTAGGTTGGTGCCAAAAAGCAAAGCTTATCCGAATGACAACTCGAGTCAAAAACAGCAGGTGAGGGAGCAGAGGAGAGAGGTTGACGTCATGGCCCCACCTGCAAGTTCTGCCTCGGGTCCAGGCCCAAGGCCAGCAGGCTGGGTGTTTGTCACCAGGCCCACCAGTCTGCTACCTGGCCCAGCCTCACTGGGAGGGAGAGTCAAAGCCAGGCACCCTGCTGGGTCCTATTTCTGAGCCCTTCCAAAGGCCTAGAGCGACCACACATAGAGAGAAGCTAAAGGCTGCAAAGAAGGGGCTCAGGCTTGAAAGCCCAAGGAAATGAGAGGGGAGCTGCACCAGCAGCTTTTAAGAGGAAAATGGGGCTTTCCCTGGTGGCCTAGTGGTTAAGGATTCTGTTGTCACTGCTGTAGCTCGGGTTCAACCCGGGCCCAGGAACTTCTGCATGCCAAGAGCGTGGCCCAAAAAACAAAATAAAGTCAAATGGAGTTACCGATGCCCCTCTTCCCACACTTCCACCACAAGCTACTGAAAATCAGATTCCACTTCAAAGAAGTATGGAAAGCAAATTTTAAAAAATGTTTTAATCTAGGAAGTAGAATTTAATCATTTCTTGCTTATTAAAAAGTAAGCTAATCGGTGTGATATCTTTTACCTGCATTTTTTCCTTTTTTTTTTTTTTTTTTTTTTCTGCTTTTTAGGGCCACGCCACAGCATATGGAGGTTGCCAAGCTAGGGGTCCAATCAGAGCTGTAGCTACCGGCCTACACCACAGCCACAGCAACTCGGGATCCGAGCGGCATCTGGGACCCACATCTGCGACCTACACCACAGCTCACAGCAATGCCAGATCCTTAACCACTGAGCGAGGCCAGGGATCGAATCCACAACCTCATGGTTCCTAGTCAGATTTGTTTCCTCTGCGCCACGCCGGGAACTCCCACATTTTTCTTTTTTGAATTTAAATGATTTTAGAAATCATGATAGCAAATTATGCCTTGAATATGGTCCCTATTTCCCCATTTCTGCCACTTATAAGCTTTTCAGGCATTAAAGGAAATGTGCCCAACCTTTCCAGAACTGGTATGGGTTTTAAAAACAAAAACAAAACCACTGAAGCTCCATTTTCCCGTTCCCAGGCAAGCCAAAAGCAGATGGGCTGAAGCAGAAAACAGTCAGGATGACAAAGAGGAGCCTGAGTGGCTGAGAGTAGAATCCAGAGAGGACCAAAGAGCAAGTGCGGCTTGGAGAAATGATGCAGAGAAATCCTGGCAGCAAAGTACACACCTTGGCATTGAGATAAGTGTCAAAGGGGCCGTACTTTTTGAGTTCTTTGATCTCAAGAGCATTCTATAAAAAGGAGAGGAAAAGAAAATGTGATGATAAAATGGATAGAATATATCAAAGCAACGCACAGCCCCGAGGGGCCCAACACTAGAACGCTCGGATCTGCCCTCTGGGGTGCCTCAAAAGAAGTTAAAGAGGAAGACAACCTCCAGGGCACAGTGCCATCACCCCCTCCTAATTCCAGCATCCACGTGGGACAACATGAATAGTTTCTAGTCAATCAACGTGGTACTTGTAACTACTGCCTCCACAGGTTCCTCAAGCTCTGCAGCCCTTGTGTTCAGCCCCTGCCCGCCCCCCCCCCCCCCCCCCGCCTGCCAGACACTCAAAGCACTGGGCTGGGGTCCCCCCTACCACAGGTACCCCAGGCGAGAGGTGGCTGTGAGCAGAACAAGCTGGCATACTCAAGTGGCTCAAAACGCCAAGCAGCTGTGCTCCAAGGCAAAAGTGAGCAAAGACAGGCTTAGAAATGGTGGCTGAAAATTTCATAAATGAGGATTTTAATGGATGTCTAGATTTTTCAACACTGCAGAATATTAGTTAAAAGCAAACTTCCTTATACATTTCCTCCAGATAAGAGAAATTACCATCACTTTAGCCAGGAGGAGTCAAATTGCATTTAGATTTTAAAGAGACAATTTTTATGCCTAATGTTATAAAACAAACATCCTCGCTGATGATCTTAAATGTCGGTTGCTCGCCTATCCGGGAAATACAGCCTGAAAGGGGAAGGGAAGCTGATTAACAGCTACACACACACAACCTCCCAATTAGAGGTTTGGGGAGAGCGCTGCTGTGGTTTCCTCCCAACTCACAGCCAAGCTGCCCTTTTCTTGAATCAAAATCACGTTCTTAACAGCTCTCTGAGAATGTGCCCGGTCTTGTCAGATGGACCGGCAAGAACAGTTCCCTATTTTTGGAGGAATAACCCTGATCTAATCCTACAGGCAATTTAACAATCTCCTCTGAGTGAAGTCAACAGGAAAACAGTCCCAAGCTTGTCGAGAAAGGGAAGCATCCCTCCCTTCAAGCAGCTAAGAAACATTATCTGCTTCAGCTCAGAGCAGGGATGGCTTATCACACAGGGAGAGCCCAGCTCCTTTCAAATGGACCTCATCTCAGATGCAAACTACAGGGACTTGTGTTATAAAACACAAGGGAGGCTTGTCTTAGAACTTACATAATTCAAATAGAACTTTTCCCAAGGAAAAAAACATAAAGGAGAGGAGGTACAGTCTCATTGTACCTGAATTTATGGCCACCGGACAGCGTTTTTGCTCAAAAGCAGCCTTTTATTTTTTAAGAATTCTCTCTGCTTTGTCAGAGCAAGGTCAGCCTAAAATGGACACAAGAGGATGCCACAGAAATGATCTTCACTCAGTGGAATCACCCTTGACCTCCACTCGTGTGTCTTTGTGGGGTCACTTTTCAGCACTAGCACGAGGACTTCACTTCTGCGATTCCTGATGTACATAAACAAGAAGAGCACAGTTCAGAGAGGGCTGGCTGACCCACACTGGTACCTCTGCTCTCCAGCTAAGGCTGTACTGCCACACCGATGCCATCAGCCAGACAGCTGGAAACAAATTCTGGGCAATTTTGCAGGACTTGCATTATTTCAACGTCTGCACATGAGGTGAGTGTTGGGAATGTTATTACAGTACTCTGCCAGATGTGCATGACACAAACACACATAAAAGGTGCCCTCTGTGGTGTGAGGGTTCCCTGACGCTAGAAGGTTGGGTGCTGGGGAGAGGGAAGGCCCGCTCAGGCAGCTGCTTCCCTGAGATCTGGGCTGCCGTCTGGCTGCAGCTACATGGAAGAAAGCTTCCCTTCCTTCCAACCTGTTCATTGACTTTGGTGTGTGACGGCCCTTGATGGATGAGTAGCCGCACTATCTGGGCATCTCCTTTCCAGGCTGCCAAGTGCAGAGGGTAACAGCCTTTACAGTCAGCCACGTTGGTCAGCGCGTCATTCCGCAGAAGAACCTCGACCACATCCCTAGGAAAGCAAAAATGAATCATGAGTTTGCAGAATTCAAAAGTCTTTCCTACAAAGAGCTCTTTACACCTATAGAGCACGAGGCCCTTTCACAGAGATTATCTCCACCTGAGCTCATCACCCAGTCTTTCTCTTTTATTCCATGAGCTGTTGAGAGAGGAATGAGCCACCTTGAGCCACATCACACTGACTCATCACCTCCCAGGCTCCATCACCTCTAGGCTTTCTAGATAGTTCATCTATTTTCCATTACTTTGAAAACATCTGCCTCCCTTGTCTAAACCTTTCAAGGTTTCTTTGTTTGTGATGTTGAAACAGCATTTAGGGATCGAATTTACATAAAAGAAGTCATGTAAAACAAATATCATCCAGAGCACTTAGTGATGTGGGAGCTGGAAGTGATGTGCTCTGACGGGCAGAGCAGGATGCAAGTTGTTGCAGACATGAGCCAGACACATATGGTATCATTTGATGCATCCAGAAAGAAGGGCTTTCTTCTTGGTGACACCACTAATTAAGCAGACACAAATGTATAATTATCCCCACACACATGAGGTCAAAGAAAATCCCCACCGTAAATAAAAACAGCAGCTGAAGGTGAACTTGGCTAACAAGCTACAGTCACTCAAGTCTGAGATTCACTTTAATTCAGGTTACCCTACTATTTAAGAGGAACTCTCTACAGATTTTCTGTTAGCTTTGTCTACAGAAAAACTCGTTCGATGTATCTCAACAGAGTTTAACGCAGAAGGAAACAGCCTTCTTTCCTGCGCACCAGAGTCATCGGGCTGGGCCAAATTTCACACCGGGGGTACAGAGTACCACCAGGTGGCAGGGCCCTGCTCCCAGCTCAGAAAAATCTAAATGGTCCCAATAATCTTTCCTCACATCAGCTAAGCTTCTACTGCTTATCTCCTTTAGTGCTATGCTTCAAACTCTCCTGAAAACCCTCTCTTCTGCTACACTCTGGCTTCCAGTCTTCCTGGCAAATCTACCCATTATGCTCCACCACTGCGCCTGCTCCTGCTCTAAGCCATGGCATATTCTTCCTCACTTGAAGGGCAGTGCCCTCTGTGGGCTGCCTGATCATTTGAAACTGTGCCTTCTCTCAAACCCCGGCCCAAGTGCACCTTCTCCAGAAAACTTTCCACACAAATCCCACCCAATTGCTAAACTCTCTATACTTAAGAGAACTAAATAGGCCATGTTATTTATGTATTTTTCCCCTTAAAAATGGTGCTTTTGTCTACAAGACTACTTTTTCTTTTCTTTTTCAGCCATACCCACAGCATACGGAAATTCTTGGGCCAGGGACTGAATCCAAGCCACAGCTTCAACCTACACTGCAGCTCTGGGACACCAGACCCTCTAATCCACTGCGCTGGGCCAGGGATCAAACCTGCACCTCCACAGCGATCCAAGCCTTTGCAGTCGGATTCTTAACCCACTGCACCACAGCAGGAACTCCTGCAAGACTAGTTTTATGAGGAAAAAGTGACAAGTAGAAAGACAAAGCAAGTAAATAACTACTTAACGGAAGGAAAGTTTCTTATGACCCCTCCATTTATTTTCAGTTTATAAAGGGGCTGGTTACCTAATAAACTATCCAGCCCCTTTATAAGCTGGCTGCCCTAAACCTGAGATTCATATTCAGATCACTGTATCGTACTGTCCCATTTCAGAGGGGAAAAGAATAAGCAGAAGAAAAGGCAAAGCATGATTTCTGGTTCAAGGTTTTTTAGGGGAGGGGGTGGGAAAGGACACTTGTTTGTTTATAGCTATGCCCATGCTGCTCAGAAGCTCCTGGGCCAGGGATCGAACCTGTACCATAGCTGTAACCGGAGCCGCAGCAGTGACAACACCAGATCCTTAACCACTAGGCCACCAGGGCACTTCAGGAAAGATGTTTAAATGATACACTAAAGAGAGATTCACGAATTCCAGGTGGACTAAATTTAGGTCGTCTCTGTTCTTTAGCACCCCTGCTTAGGACACCTTTACAGGAAGCACAGGAGACAAGCCAAGGCCTGGATTCTGGAGCGGGCAGGGCAGGAACATGGCATGTTCATACTTACTTATGGCCATTCAGAGCAGCATGATGCAGAGGTGTATACCCAGTGCTGTCCACACAGTTCACATTGGGCCCTCGCCAGATGCTATGGGGGGGAAAAAAAGACTGAAGTCACAAACCAAACCTGGAGACAGCTAGCTGCTTGGAAAAGAAGTCTGTGCAGTGTTTACCCCAGCTGGTTCCTTCCATATGACTTCTGATGAAGGACAGCAATTATTTACTACAGAAATGCACGGCACGGAGGGTACACAATGCTTTGCTGAACAAGGAGTCAAGGGTCAAGACAACAGTGCCGTCCTTTCAGAGCTTGTTTTCCTGAACCCTTCTCCTCACTGGTGACTTCACTATTCACTCGGTCTGGAACTCACACCTCTGAATACTCCCAGGATTAGAAGAACAGCTCTTGGAAAGGTCGTCAAAAACATCACTGAACCAAACCACTCAGCCAGTTAGAGGTAACTGGTGACGGAAGGCTTGAGAGGAGCCTCAGTATAGCCTGGGTATATAATTAGGATGATTCAGCCACAGGGACCAAGAGAAAGAACCCACATTCATAAAAGCACCAGGATACATGTGTTAAGATGCAAGAGACAATTTTGTCTTTCCTTTGTGAATATGACTTACTGGTAATAAAAAGAATAACAAAGGAATCTACAATTTGAGTGCCTTATTTGTATCAGAAATACCATACTAAGAAGGTTGGAATGTCATCTCATTTAATCCTCAGAGCCTTAATTCTGACCTTACTACATTGGCCAGAACTTCTAAAATACCACTAAGTGGCAGAGAGCAGCCCTGTTTTGGTCCTTGTTTCTGCTGAGAAAGCCTCCAATGCTGGCAGTTGGTTTGAGGTAGACACTCTCTACCATGTAAAGGAATTATCTCATTTTTTTCCCCTTTTAAAATGTATCAGAAATACTGTTTAAGTACATTTTTGCATCTATGGATAAAACCATAGTTTTTTTCCACACTGAACCTACTAAAATTTTATCAATACCTTTCTTAATATTGAGCCATCCTTTCACGTCTGAAATAAATCTCATTTGGCCATTATCTGTTAAGGCCAGTCAGTGAATTCTACTTGAGAGTATTTTACTTAGGATTTTCACATCTGCATTCATAAGTGAAGCTGAGTGCAAGTTTTTGCTTTCTGTGCTATTGTTACTGGGTGATATCAGTGTTATGTTTAAGACAGATCACCTGGGCAGCTACCTACCCATTTGTATATTCAGGAATCACTGTCACAGCACTGAAATTATAAAGAACCACCAGTAAAACCATCTGGGCCCAGAGCCTTTATACTTAGATGTTGGAAGCAGTGTTTTTAATAACAATAAAATTCTAAAAATAGCCCAAAAGTTCACCAATAGAGAATTTATAATGATAACTAAGGTATAAACACATAGAATATTATATACTATTTATATAGCTATGTAATAAGACAGAGTAGAGATTATAATATAATGCTAAAGAGAAAAAAAACAAAATTAAAAATATTGTAAAGAAAAAAATTTATGAGAGACATTTTTCAGGATAGCAGATTGAGTGCACATGTTTACTCATCTCCTGTCTAAAGTTCTATGAAGTAAAACAATTCCTGCCTTTTTACACCACAGACAGCTGACAGAAAATAGATTCAGCCCAAGAAACTATGAAAAAATGTCATCAAGTTACTGGCAACTTTGAGCAATTCCTCGAAGGCAGAAATCAGACAAGGGCAGATCTACAGAAACACAACCTAGAAGGATGCAAATTAAAATAATCATATACTGCTTTTCACCTATCAGAGTGACAAAAATGAAAATAAGGACATTAAAAAGTGCTGGTAAAGATCAAGGAAGCAAGCACTCTTAAATACCACTGGTATGAGTTTAGATTGGTGAAATCCTCTGGGAGGACAATTTGGCAGCATCCACCAAAACAAGAAACAGGCCTTCACTTTGAGCCAGCATTTCCACTTCCGGGCAACTGCTCAACAGAAGCACTCGTACATGTGCACAAAGACATGTGCTTGTACAGGACTGCTTCACTATAAGAGTAAAAACTAAAAACTTAATGTCTACCAATAGGTGGGCAGTTAAATATCAGGAATACCCAGGTTATTTGTTCACTGTCCATTAAGGAAGCTGGTGACAAGGTCAGGAATTCGAGGCCCTTCCTGGTATCCCCATCCTCCACCAAGCCTGGGTTCCTATAGCACCTTCCAAACAAAGAGCTAAAAGCAGTTAGGTCTCTTTGTCACACCTGTACTTCATTTCCTAAACCAAAAAGCAGAGACCTGTGTGTGACAATGAACAGAATGATGGAAAGTGAAACAGATGTGGGAGTTCCCTTGTGGCACACTGGGTGAGGGATCCAGCATGGTCACTGCTATGGCTTGGGTCACTGCTGTGGCACAGGTTCAATCCCTGGCCCAGGGACATCCACATGCTGCAGGTGCAGCCAAAAAAAAAAAAAAAAGAAAGAAAGAAAGAAAAAAGTGAAACAGATCTGGAAAGGTATGAAAACCGGACCTCCTGGATTTTTTTTGTAGGGGGGAGCCACACCCACAGCATGCGAAATTCCAGGACCAGGGATCAAATCCAAGCCACAGCAGTGACAATGCCAGATCCTTAACCCACTTGGCCAACAGGGAACTCCTAGATTTATTTTCAATTGCTCCAAAAGGCCAAAAAACCATCATTCTATTATAAAATAGGTAACGTTAAAATCCAAAAACAAATTATTTGCCCCAAATTACAAGCCAATTCTGTGGCAGATCCCAAACTCCCATTTATGATGCTCTTGGCATTTGGCCAAACACAGACTTTGTGATCTAACCGGATGACAGGATGATGTGAATATGCAGTCACACAAGGCTATAACGGGACCACAAGACGACTGGACTAAACCAATGGGAGTTGGGAAAGAAAAAATACCCAAACAGGTAAAAGCAGTGGAGTTGGGAGCACAGGTATGTCAGTTCGGGTGCTCCAGCAGCACTACCTCAATCCAGGTCCCCAGGGAATCTTAACACTAAGGTGTAGGAATTCTTCTGTGGTGGCAGGAACTTCCACATGCTGTGGCAGCAGTCAAAACACAAAGCAAAACAAAACTAAGGTTTAAGCTGCCCTTGCTTTTAACAAAAAGGCAGGCAAGCCTCCATCATTTTCTAACTTGTATCTCCACATCTCCGGTTTAGAGGTTTTGACATTTGGATATCTCATACCAGCCCTAAAACCACCCCAAAACCATTGGAAAAGACAAGGTAGAAAGATAAAGACTTTGCTGCATAAAGCTGCAACATTTCCAGCTGGAGAGGCCCTTCCCCCTCCTCTTCCTCTAACTGGCATTTCTTCTCAATGCCCTTCTAGAAGTTTAGGGATGGGCAGTATATTAAATAAAATCTAAATGAAAATGGAGAACTGCAATCCTTCTGCATGGACTTTTAGCTTCAGAAAGGATGGTAGTGACCTTCCCTCCATTCAAGTTTCTTCCTTTCTGGCAGCCCAAGGAAAGTACTATTTACCATCCTGGTCTTCCTCGCTATCACAGCTGCCCTATTAGCTTCATCTACAGCACCACGTAACAAAGGGCTGCTCACCGATGGAAAAAAGAACACAGCACACGGGAGAACCAGGGGAAAAAAAAAATCAAAAGAAAACAAAAGCTGGTCCAGGAGATTCCTAAACAAAGTCTAACCTATAGAGATCGTGCAGAAATGCAAGAGCTGCCTTGACCCGCAGAACAACCCTCAAAACAACCCTCAGGCTAATCTTTTTTTTTTTTTTTGTCTTTTTGCCATTTCTTGGGCTGCTCCTGCGGCATATGGAGGTTCCCAGGCTAGGGATCTAATTGGAGCTGTAGCCACCTGCCTACACCAGAGCCACAGCAACAGGGGATCTGAGCCATGTCTGCAACCCACACCACAGCTCATGGCAACGCCGGATCGTTAACCCACTGAGCAAGGCCAGGGATCAAACCTGCAATCTCACGGTTCCTAGTCAGATTCATTAACCACTGAGCCATGACGGGAACTCCCCTCAAACTAATCTTAATGGTCCCTAAATTCAAAACTTGCCTCTGCCACTTGCCAGTTATGTGACCTTGGTCAAGTCACTTAATCCTTCAAATATTTCTGCCTTTGGACATTCCGCTGTGATGGGCTCCCCAGGAATCAAATGGCTCAGGGAAACTGGAACTAAACTGGCTTGAGCTGGTTTAATTGCACTAGGATTAAGAGGCTGAAGACATGGCACAGCAACCCAGCTGCAGGGACGTGGTCTTGGAGCACAGCAAACCTTGCCTCTCATGCCTCCGAAGCACCTATGAGACAGCGCCAGGCAGTGACAAGTGCCATAAAGGAGCAAAGCAAGCAGATAAAGCAAAGAAGGGATAAAACATGACAGGGGTAACGTTTCAAATAAGGTCCGCAAGACCTCTTCTAAGAAAGTGCCTTTTGAGAAGCAACTTGAATAAAGTGAAGAAATAACCAGTGTGGGTGTGAGAGAGCATCAGTGCAAAAGCCCTGGGAGGGAAGATGCTGGCCGAACAGCTGGGGCACCGCCTGCAGGGCTGGAGCTTACAAAGAACGTGGAGGCGAGCTCAGTCCACCAGCGGCCACAGGGCGCCTACTGTGCTCTGGGCTGGATGTCAGCGGTACAAAACAGAGGAAGATGCGAAGTCCATACTGAAGGAAAGGCGGAGCACTTTTGAATCAAGAGGAAGAGGCACAGACTCTAAAGTCCAAACCAGGGTGGTCAACAGTCAGTCCCTAAAAGGGCATCAGGGCTCTTCCTGCATTTTTTTTTTTTGGTCTTTTTTAGGGCCACACCCAGGGCATATGGAGGTTCCCAGGCTAGGGCTCAAATTAGAGCTACAGCTACTGGCCTACACCACAGCCACAGCAACACGAGATCCGAGCCACATCTACAACCTATACCGAAGCTCATGGCAACACTGGATCCTTAACCCACTGAGCAACGCCAGGGATCAAACCTGCGTCCTCGTGGATGCTAGTCAGATTTGTTTCAGCTGAGCCACGGCAGGAACTTCCTGCAAGTACTTTTTTGAAAATTTTTCACAGTCTCTTCATTTCTCTTTAATACTTAATGGTATGCTTTATTCAGTTATAACATGATTTCAAGAGTAGAAGTAAGAAATATTACTGATCGACTTCAGGGTGTAAAAAACATCACTGTTAAAGATGGCTAGGTGAGGCTTTTTAAAATGCAAGTAATCTTTTTAAGTTTTCAAGTTTCTAGTTCATCAAACTGTGCTTAATGACAGGAATACCAAGTACTCTGGAGTGGCTGGAGCCTGATTGTCAATGTGTGGATGGAGAGGCAGGCAGAGCCCCATCATGAAGGGTCCTGGGAAAGTTCTGAGCAGGGAATGATCAGACGTATGTTTGGAAAAATCCTTCTGTTGACAGCTGGGAGGTGGAAATCTAGGCGGTGAATTTATTATTCACTATACCGTTATGACGGCCTGAAATATTTCAGAATTTGAAAAAAAAATCATTATGCTGAGCATTTATGTAGATGATCGACTAGAAAAAATGAGCAACTAGATCCAGGGAGACCAGTTCGAAGCCAGCAAGTCAAGCATGAAGTGAGGACCTGAATGAGGCCCGTGGTAAGGAGGACCAAAACAGGATCGATTCAACAGGATCTGGTGCTAAATGGGGAGAAGGGTAGGTGAGAATAATTCAGTGGACAGAGAGAGTAAACTGAGGAGGAAAAACAGTGCTGCTGTGTTTGTGACTGTGGTAGTGAGGAGCGGGGGAGGCAGGTGGCGTTTTGGTTTGGATTAGCTGAGCTGGGCTGAATTTGGACACCCACCTGTGTCCAGTCAGCAGGTACATATGAGGGTCTGGAACCCCATGGTTACCCGGTCAGTTTAAAATGACAATGCTCACAGAGAACTATATTCAATGTCCTATGATAAGCGATAATGGAAAAGAATATTTTAAAAAGAATGTATACACACACACACAACTGAATCACTCGCTGTACAGCAGAAATTAACACACTGTAAATCAACTATACTTCAATAAAAATAAAATAATAAAATGACAATGCTCAAATGTTTACATGCACATATGTGACCCTTGCTTGACCCTTGCAAACACATTATGCAGTAGGAAAGCACATGTTGTTATCTCCACCTCACAGGTAAGAAAACTGAAGTTCCAATGACTTACTGATTGTCATACAGTTAATTAATGTAGAACCGAAACAAAAATGCATGTCTGACTTCTAATGCATGTTCCTTCTAGTTTCTTCAGGCTCTTGACCTGGGCTGTTAAGAAAAAACAGCTTGGAGCTCTGTGGGTCTCCTCCTCCATTAGTTCTCAGACGTCAAAGACCCTCAGAGCACCAAGTCACTGACTCTGTGAAGAGGGAGCAATGGCAATGAACTTGAGGGGGAAGAGACGTTCTGGGCAGCTCTCCATTAATTCTTCATTAAATCATTCAGGTCTAAACAGGAGTTTGTCTCATCAGCCTTCTTCTGCCAAAGGTCTTCAGTGTTTTCCCCTTTTGGTTGGTTATCCCTGCAGAGGCGGATCTGTCGCTGAACCTCAGGAAGGCCTGGTCGTTTTCCAACACAATGAAACACTGTCCAAAGCCAGCCTAATTTTAAAAAGACTTCATCTTACTCAAATGGATTTGACACATCCTTACTAAAATGCTTTCTACATACTTAACCATTGAGGGTAAAAGGAGAAAGAACATGGAGCCAAGGAGACCCTTCCCATTGTCAGATCTTTGCAGAAAGACAAAACTTACGGACATGAAACAATCAGATAGGAAAGCCCCAAAAGACCATGCCAAAGGAATTCTGGCTAACTGGGAAAACTGAACATACATTTTTAAATTTCTGCTCACTCCTGAAACCCATTAAAGTGAGAGTGAAAACAAACAAAAAAGGATAGGAGACAGATAACTGTGACCACAAAATGCCAACATTTTTTTGGAAGACGAGAAGTAGGTAAGTTAGTAATGCTGGAAAAGTGAATCCTTGTAGCTGGAGAAGGAGATGCCAACTCACACAGGCACCCTGGGAAGGCTCCAGGACTAGAGGTACCTGATGGCACAGGAGACAGGGATGAGGAGGGGCAGAAACCAAGGACTTGGTACAAACTCTGTATGAGGCGGTGACAGACCACATCCAGGGCAGCCAGCAGACGCCTGCCCTGCGCCCAGGCCGGGGAAGGTGGAAAGAACTGAACCTGGTGGGCTCTAAACCCGCGGACATCAGGAAGGGCAGAAGCCAGGAAGAGGCTCTGTGCTGAAAACAAAGGCTCTAAGAGGAAGTCAACATCCTGAAGGATGAGATCCCAGACCTGCTCACCCAGTTGGCTCCCAAAATGCTGAGAGCCCTGCCCTCCACCCTCAAACAGAAGGTTGGAAGGTTCTTTCCCGTAGAAACCAACTGACTCCACAGGTAGGTTCAACAGATGCTGACTTCGGGGGATTCCTCACAAAGCAGGTGGGGTCCCCCCCAAGTCCCCCAGGATATACCATCCTTGACAGGTTCCTCTCACCTCTGTAGAGACCATCCCATCGGCTTTTTAGTGTCTCTTTCTTTAGTAAAAATGACAACCAAGGATCAGCATACATTTGAGGGAAGCATTCAACATGGAGAGAGAAAGCACAAAACAAACAGAATAAAGGGAGAAAAAGCAAAAGAAATAACCAAATAAACCTCAACCAAGAAAAAAAAAACCCATTATCACACAAATACAGGATTAGAAAAAATTGGATCAGTGCACAGATTACAGAAATTTTTAAAAATTTATAGAAGAAATAAAAATATAAAGAGCTAGATGATAAAGCTGAGTAAATCTGTCAGAAAGTGGAACAAAAAAGAAATGGAAAATTTGAAAGAAAGGATAAGAAAATGAGAGGACCAAGAGTTCCAGAGAAAAGGAGAAAATTATCAAAGAAATAACTTAAGAAATGTTCTTAGAACTGAAAATATGCACTGCCAGTTCAAAGAGTCCATCCTGTACTTAGCACAAAAAATACTTTTTAACAAGACCCAACCTCAAGGCACACTGAAATTTCATAATACCTACAATAAAAAAACAATTTCCAGAAAGAAAAAACAGTCTGCATACAAAGGACTGAGAGGCATCATAATTTTCAATAATTTCAAGATTTTCAAAAAGTCTTAACGGCTTTTGTCTTTGGAAGCCCTAAGACAAAGGAACATTGCTTTCAAAATCTGAAGGTGAAAAGATTTCCAATCTAAAATTCTGTAGCAGATAAATGATCAGGCAAGTATAAAAAGAGAATAATGATATTTTTAGACATGCAGAGTCTTAAATTCTACCTCCCACACGCCCTTTCATCAGGAAGTGACTGGAGGATGTTCTCTACCAAATAAATGAGCAACTCAAGAAAGAGGAAGACAGGCATCCAGGAAACAGGGCAAAAAAAGGCAAAGAGAATCAGCATGCAGCAAGCCTCAAGAACACCCACCCATCGCTGGGGGACACAGGGCTTTGACATCTGTGGGAGAAAACGAAACGGACAAGACCAACTAATGCCTCGGCATGGCACATGGAAGAGAATATTTAGAGATTTAAAAATTATGGAGTTCCCGTCGTGGCGCAGTGGTAAACGAATCCGACTAGGAACCATGAGGTTGCGGGTTCGGTCCCTGCCCTTACTCAGTGAGTTAAGGATCCGGCGTTGCCGTGAGCTGTGGTGTAGGTTGCAGACTCGGCTCGGATCCCGCGTTGCTGTGGCTCTGGCGTAGGCCGGTGGCTACAGCTCCGATTCAACCCCTAGCCTGGGAACCTCCATATGCCGCGGGAGCGGCCCAAGAAATAGCAACAACAACAATAACAACAACAACAACAACAACAACAAAATTATGGTTGTAATTGGGGAATTAAAAGTGAGCTGGGAGTTCCCTTGTGGCTCAATGGGTTAAGGATCTGGCATTGTCACTGTTGTGGCGAGGATTCAATCCCTGGTCCAGGAACTTCCCATGCCTCGGATGCAGCCAAAAGGAAAAAACAAAACAAAACAAAACAAAAAAGAGTGAGCTGGACATAAGAAACTCAGAAAACCAACAAGAGAGGCGGTACAAGAAAAAAAAAAAGATTGTCATATGCTAATTAGTTCAGCAGGTGAATACTAACGTAATAATAATAAAAACAAAAACATCAGATACTGAAGTAACTAAAAATTGTGACATATCTGAAGGGTGAAGGGGGGAAGCAGTGAACTGAAAGAGTACAAGAAAGCTACACCCTCCTCTTTCATGACAAAGACTGAAAAAGGATGTCTAACATTTTAAATAGCAATACTCAGAAACACTGAGGAAACACCTGAGGAGAGCGAAGAGCTGGAAGTGGCTGTTATCCCAGAGAAGAACTCAGGGCTGCAGAAACTGCCCCCTGGTAAGGACCATGCAGAAACGATTTGACACCACACGTCAGGCTGGACAAGCCCTTGTCCACTAGGACATGTATAGTTCTGGTCACCTTGGCTTTGGTGGCCCTGTGTTTTTTTGTGTTTCAAATATGTGTGAAAGGCCGTGACTTTGAAAGGTTCACTCCCTCATGAGAGAGGAACACAGTAGAAGGCAATGCCCCATTTTACTTTCACGGGTGACACAACTCACACAATGAACCTGGAAGGATGGCCTCCTTGTGCCACAATGCCAGCAAGGAGCTCTCCCCTCTCCTGCCAAGGACAGCTGTCTTCTGCTTCTAGTCGGGAAGCTGCACTCATGCATGTACGCACACCCACACACACCGCCCACTCGCAAAACCTTGTACCTTCACTCAAATACCTGCTATTTTCAAGCACCACTACCCTGGGCAAAGGTAGCGCTGCCTCCCCAGTGATGCTGTCACAGGAGTGGGCATGAGGACGGCGGCAGGAGGGCCAGGGACACAACAACCTGCAAAGTACACACCCGTGAAGCGAGCACGGCTTCGGGAGCGCTCTGCTGTTACTGCAATGTGTTCACACCGACTAACATCTAAACTGGCCTCTTCCGAGCTGTATTTCCTTCCTGGTTTATGCGGATACTCTGCGGGCCTCATCTTCTACTTGATCCAGTTTACCTCAGCCTGGCTTCTCAACACTGAAGCACACCCTGCTTCTATCCCACACCTCCGAAAAAGGCGCCCCAGTGTTGAACTGCGTGAAAATGGTCTCTGGAATTAAAATTCTGATTCCTGTCACACTGCAGGCTCCATGACAGCAGGGACCGTGCCCGTCTTGTGCCATCTTCCCAAAGAGCAGGCCCCCCATGCGGGGCACAGTAAGCGCTCAGATATTTTCGGGGGGGTGGGGAGGACGGGACAGGAAAGGCCCTGTACCATCCTAATACCTGACGAGAAGAGCGAGCGAGCCCCTGCCCTAGAGAACCCCAGGGGCACAGAAACAAAAGATGACGCGCGGTGCCCCGTGAAAGAGCTGGGGACGAGCCGAGGGAACACAGGGGAAAGCGCGCATGAACGGCATCCCAAGGGCAAGAGAAAGGCACGAAAGGTCTTGGCAAACAGGGACAGTGTGTGATCACCTTGGCCATCACCCTGCAGCCAAGGTCGTCTTTTTTTTTTTTTTTTTTTTTTTTTGCTTTTTAGGGCCATGTCCACGGCATATTGAAGTTCCCAGGCTAGGGGTCCAATCAGAGCTGTAGCCACCGGCCACAGCCACACCAGATCCTTAACCCAGGAGGGATCGAACTCACCTCCTCATGGATACTAGTCGGATTTGTTACTGCTGAGCCACATAGGGAACTCCAAGGTGGTCTTCTAAAAACACACACTGCCTATTTTCCGCATGCCTTCTACAGAGTTCTCTTTCCTAGAGACCACGCTCCCTCTGGCCTCCTCCCCGGCGCCCCCTTCAGTCCGGCCTCTCACCTCCTCTTTAGAGGTGAGCAAAGCTCTCCTCCTCAGGGAACCCTTTCCTTTTCTTCCCAGGCCAGGCAGGAGTTTCTATGAGCTACTTGGAGAGCTCCTTGTATACGGCCTTGGTTACATGATCTCAGTTCAGAGCCCTACATTGGTTATTATTTGATTGTCTTTCTCACTAGACCACAAGCAACTTCCAGGCAGATCCAAATATGTGATGTTTACCACCGTGCCCTCAACTGTCAACAAAGTACTGCACGTGGCACGTGCTGAGAGCTCTGCAAGAAAAAGAAACGGACACCTAAAGGCATGAGGGGCCGAGCTACTTAAAGAAAGTTACCATAGATTACTTTTTTAGGTTATAGAAACTATAAGAACTCAAATATCCTCTGTCCAGTTACTTCCTGAGTAAAAAATAGTGCACAAATTCTTCTAAATATATGTACAGATTCATACTACTTTAAGGTAACATGTTACCTAGAAAGAAAAAGCAATGTTTCTTGCATTGTTTAGTGAGCATGGTGCGTGCCTGCCTGCACATACAGGCTTTTTTGTTTTCTCTTCTCTTTTGACCACCCTGAGGCATATGGAGTTCCCCCATCAGGGATGAGATTTGAGCCGCAGCCATGGCAAGGTCAGGCCCTTTAACACACTGCACCAGCCTGAGGACTGAACCTGTGTCCTGGTGCTGTAGAGACGCTGCCAATCCTATTGCACCACAGCAGGAACTCCCAGAAAAGCTTTTAAGAATAATTAGCTCCCTGGCTAGTCAAAGTCCAGAGCCTAAACTGAGCTGAGTAGGAAGGTGACATGCCTTAATCAGTCACACGTGGGGGCAAAGACAACTCCACCTTAGGAAAACCATAAACCCTGGCTTGAATCTGCTGTCCCAGCACAATTATTCACAGTATTCTGGCACGGACAATAAATTGTACGGTCACTTACTTCATCCAGACCGAGACTCCTTTCTTGGAATTCTGAGTCTAAAAGGCTTGGGAATATTAAACATTAAAGCCAATAGTCAATGTTTACTATGAGCCAAGTATACTTCAAGTGCATTTAATAACTATTTACTTCTCACCAGAGCCCCATAAAGGAACCTAGGAAATTGACAAGAATGGAGGTGCATAACTTGCCCAGAGTCACGGAGCTGGAATAAGTGACACTGGGTTTAACTCTCAAATCGTAACACTGTGCCATATGTATATACAACTTCTTGAAACCACTCTCTCCTGGCTAGTTTTTCTCATTCCTAAATAAGATGAATTCCCCACAGCTCACATACATTCATTTCCGCCCTGCTTCACATTCCTCGCTCCTCATTCATCCTGTCTTACTCTTTTTCTTTCTCTCCAGGTCATAGGAAACCCAGAGGGTGCAAAGAGAAAAGCACTATATTCTAGGTAGGAAGCGAGTCCCGGAGGCAAATGAACAGAGGTAGTCAACTGAAGACTCCCATTAGCATTTCCAGAAATCCAATGAGCTGACAAACTTGGTTACTTAAGGTTAAACTAGGGAAAGCATCAGCTTTATAATGAAAGCTACAAGCTGACTGAATTCATTTAATCGCAAGGTATTTAAGGTGATTATTTTGTTGTTTTTAGCAAACTGAAATGATAAATTTCTAATATAGAAAGTAATAACGCAAAAGTGATGTACCTCGCAAATGGACTTTATTATCAGATTCTACATATGCCATGTAGGTCCTACATAACACCACATATTATTTCCTAAATGTCCCAAGCACCACACACACACACACAAACAGTATTCTGAGTGTGGTTAATTTGTAAGCTAAATGTCAAAGATCTCAATTTTTTTGGTTACACATGCAACTTACCCGTGTGAGTGAATCATGGACTTGACTCACGGTATTACCTACGAAACCTCCAGGACATCATCTAAACTTTATATAAAATAGAGATCTCGGAGTTCCCGTCGTGGTGCAGTGGTTAACGAATCTGACTAGGAACCATGAGGTTGCGGGTTCGATCCCTGGCCTTGCTCAGTGGGTTGGGGATCTGGCGTTGCCGTGAGCTGTGGTGTAGGTCGCAGACGAGGCTCGGATCCCGCGTTGCTGTGGCTCTGGCGTAGGCTGGTGGCTACAGCTCTGATTGGACCCCTAGCCTGGGAACCTCCATATGCTGCAAGAGCAGCCCAAGAAATGGCAAAAAGACCAAAAAAAAAAAAAAAAAAAGGAGATCTCATTGGCCATAACCCTACCCTGAGAGGGTTGTTTCAGGGGAAGAAAAGGGATAACGTGACAAAAATTGTAAACTGGAATCT
Source organism: Phacochoerus africanus (assembly GCF_016906955.1). Lineage (NCBI taxonomy): Eukaryota > Metazoa > Chordata > Mammalia > Artiodactyla > Suidae > Phacochoerus > Phacochoerus africanus. Next base: position 32,096,830 of record NC_062552.1, on the reverse strand, counting down.
AAAATACGAGGGCTTGGCATCAATATCAAAAGTGAGGCAAGACATTCTAAAGAATGAGACCAGTGTATAGGTGCTGACATGGAAAAACATGTAAGATGTATGAAGCGGGAAACACACCTGCATGACAGTATGTAGAGTGTGATCTCATTTCTCTAAGAACAGTGTATTTTTCTAAGCCTGTATTAACAAATGGAAGGCTATATACCAAACCACTAAGACTGACTGGTTCTAGGGGCATGCGCAAGAGCACACACACACAAAGACAGTACTTGAGCAACTTGAGTCAGGCTCCTCTGAACATTCCTTTCAACTAGGCTTTGACTTTGGTCCCATCCAATCTTTGACCTGCTCAGACCAGTTTAGGCAAGAATCCTGTTAAGTAAGTTCACCAAGAGTTCTCCCACACTCAACATCTGATCAAGTTCCTCATCCCCACCTTGGACGTTTAAGTCCTTGACTTGCCTTTCGCAAGAATACCCCTACCCTTGAAATCTCCTCTTAGGTCATTTTCCACCCCTCTCTGCTTCTTGGCCACACCCCACCCTCATCCTTGCTGTAGCTGAAGATGAGCCCAATCTCTCTCCCCTACTACAATACTCCGACTGCAGTGGTCTTAAAGCTTCCTTACTGTTTGTTTTTCCGGTCATGCCCAAGGCACATGGAAGGGCCTGGGCCAGGGGTTGAACCCATACCATAGCTGTGACCCGAGCCACTGCAGTGACAATGCTGGATCCTTAACCTGCTACCAGGGAACTCCTTCCCTTACTGTTTTAAACAACTGTCAAAACAATTTTTTTTTAACAACACAGTCACTTTCTTTTCTTTTTTAAGTAAAAACAAATCTATTCCAGAGAGATGGGCTTCCAGTTACAAGAGAATTCTTTTAAAAAGGGGTTATGGAGAAAATTTATTTCTAGGTTTGGCCTCTTAATAAATAAATAAATAATTTCCATGGTCTTTTATTTTTCCAGCCTCTGGAGGATGAAAATCAATTATTCTCATTTGCTTGTGAATGGAGCTCTCAATTACAGAGGCTACGGACAAGCTCGCCCAAATGACTGCAGTACCAGTCCCCAGGAGAGGAGACCAAATAGGTCAGTGATTTCAAAGGCTCGTGTATTTTAGAAGACATTACAGGAATTATACAAAATGATTGTGTACTGCTACTTTAAGTGATGGTGAGATTAGAGGAAGTGAATGAGTCACCTGGAGGTTACCAAATCCAGCCAATTTGTCCCTTCTGCTTCATTTCCAAAGTCACTGCCTTATGCCTGAAATAACCTCCAAAATGATCTTGACTGCCTTAAGTCTCTTCCTCCATGGACAAAATCAGTGTTTCTACTATTAACTTTCTTAAATGTGTATCCAATCATGTTTTTCTCCAAACAAGCTTTTGCTGCTCTCTCACACCTACAGGAAAAATGTCTCAGCTTGCCATGTAATACGGATCTTCCCAAGCTGTTACTTTTGGCCTCACCAAACCCCACACCCCAATGCACCCTCTGGGTGCCAAGTATACACAGCCTCACTGTTTCTGCTTTTCTCTGTTTCACCTCATCTTAATCTCTGCAAAATCTCAAATACCCTTCCAAGCCCCCCACTTTCTAGGCTGCATAGACTTTATCCGCAGTTCTTCTTTACAGACTTCTATTTAAAATATTTGCAGGAGTCTGTTCCTGCTTTGGTGCAATGGGATCGGCAGTGCCTTGGGAGTGCTGAGACACAGGTTTGATCCCCAGCCCAACACAGTGGATTAAGGATCCGGCACTGCCGCAGCTGTGGCTTAGTTTACAACTACGGCTTGGATCTGATCCCTGGACTGAGAACTCCATATGCTTCAGGTGGCCAAAAAAGAATAAATAAAGAAATAAGGAGTTCCCGTCGTGGTGCAGTGGTTAACAAATCCGACTAGGAACCATGAGGTTGTGGGTTCGGTCCCTGCCCTTGCTCAGTGGGTTGACGATCCGGCGTTGCCGTGAGCTGTGGTGTAGGTTGCAGACGCAGCTCGGATCCCGCGTTGCTGGCGTAGGCCGGTGGCTACAGCTCCGATTCAACCCCTAGCCTGGGAACCTCCATATGCCGCGAGAGCGGCCCAAGAAATAGCAACAACAACAACAACAAAAAAGACAAAAGACAAAAAAAAAGAAATAAAACATTTATAGGAGTTTCCATATGGTGCAGTGGGTTAAGATCCAGCATTGTCACTTGCAGTGACTTGAGTCTCTGTTGTGGCATGGGTTCAATCCCTAGCCCAGGAACTCGTGCATGCCTCAGGCACAGTCAAAAAAAAAAAAAAATTTTTTTTTTTCTCCTCTCTCTCTCATTCTCAAAAAGAAAAAAACAAACAAACAAAAGAGCCTTGAACATACAGCCCAGAAGACAGATAAATACTGATTGTTAAGGCTTGGAATCATTTGCTCAGGGGTAAGTCTGTAAACGCTGGCGTGAGGGACAGTCTGGTACTGCAAGGTCAGGTGAAAGGAGAAGGAGTGAGGTTCGGTCTATGAGTCTGCAAAGGAAGGGGACTGAAGCGCAGCAAGTAACGCCCCGCCCGGGGATAAGCCCTGGCCTGCCAGCATCGAGTCCACAGTGGAGACCGCTCATTCAAGTGCCACCATTTACTCAGAACCACGCAAGCTAGGAGATAAATAACCATTCCCTTCCCAGAAGTATTTTATTAGTAACCTCCTCTCTGCTTTAGTTCTGTGTAGCCAAGGTGACTTCTCCAAGCAGATTACTTCCTTCCAAATAATCACATACTCTTCTTAAAAGAAGCATGGCAATTATTTCTAAACATATATACTTAACAAGTTACATTGATTTTTGCTCCCTTAAGCTTTTCTGCTTAAGCTCATTTTTAAAAGTTATTTCTCCACAATTTAGTAAGCACTGCAGCCACTCAGTTGCAACTTCCGTTAGTACAAATAGCTGAATAAGGCATATTACTTGGGAAAAAAAAAGGGTTTTTTTTTTTTAGGTTTTCTTAGGGCTACACCCACGGCATCTGGAGGTTCCCAGGCTAGGGGTCAAATCAGAGCTGCAGCTGCTGGCCTACACCACAGCCACAGCAATGCCAGATCTGAGCAGCATTTGCAACCTACACCACAGCTCAGGGCAATGCTGGATCCTTAACCCACTGAGCGGGGCCAGGGATTGAACCTGCGTCCTCATGGATGCTGGTCAGATTCATTTCCACTGAGCCACGACCAGAACTCCTACTTTGGAAAAATTTTTTAAAAAACAACAAACAAAACCAACCACAAACAACAGAAAGCTGGCTTTAACTAAGTCCAGGTTTTCTCACTTTCTTTGTCTCTATCTGTAGTATGTTTAAATTTCGTTTAATCCCAGAACCTGTCTCAGTGATTCTATTGAGATCTATATTTAATCAGCCTCCCAAATCCGCTCTATCTGCCAAATTCCTTTTCTAGCTTTCCCAAAAGGCACCCAGTATCCTGTCCCTGGAGTCAATCCGAATATAAGCACGCACTTTGGATGACTAAGAACCTTGGCAAACACCTGGCCAAAATGTAAGGCCATGCTTTGTTGCTTAGCATGCTCAGCATCTATCAACTAAGGAAGAAGAGCCTTGATTAGGAAGTTTTATAAGGATAACGGTTTCTCAAACTGGAGCACGTTCCCACAAACAGCTTTTCGCTTCTCAAATTTTAAATGCGAAAGCCAAGAGGCAGCCATTTACAACAAACAAACCTCCATATGGGAAGAAATACAGCTTCATACATCAAAGAACAAAAGAAAAGCCCATCACCTCCTTATGGCCTAGAGTATGAAGAAGTCCAGAAAGTCTTTAATGAGTCTAATAGATGTGTCTTTTAGTACAAGAGCTACAACAGAGTCTACTATGAACTAAGTATCATACTGGATACCTAATATGTATTACCTCCGTTTTTCATACTAAATAATTAAATGAGAACTTGCATTTTATAAACTTTAACATGCTCAGAGAGATGAAACTAGAGAGGTGACGCCACTTCCCAAGGACACAGGCAACATGAGGAGCCACATGCTCCTCACTTTCTGTCAGACCCTTAAATCTACATTACTCTAGTTACCAACTACTAGTCTGATAGATTTAAATAACTATTGGTTCATTTAACCATTCTATTTATCATGAAAGCCTTAAAAGTTTATGGACTCTGGAGTTCCCGTCGTAGCGCAGTGGTTAACGAATCCAACTAGGAACCATGAGGTTGTGGGTTCAATCCCTAGCCTTGCTCAGTGGGTTAAGGATCGGGCGTTGCCGTGAGCTGTGGTGTAGGTCGCAGACGTGGCTTGAATCCCACATTGCTGTGGCTGTGGTGAAGGCCGGCAACTACAGCTCCGATTAGACCTGGGAACCTCCATGTGCTGCGGGAGCGGGCCCAGAAAAGGCAAAAAAAAAAAAAAAAAGGCAGCACATGATGTGTGGAACACACGATGTATAAATAACAAAGCCCAGTGAGTAAGATTGTTTATAGATTTTCATAATTTAAAAAAAAAGTATTAGGAGTTCCTGTCACTCAGTGGTTAACGAATCCAACTAGGAACCATGAGGTTGCGGGTTCGGTCCCTGCCCTTGCTCAGTGGGTTAACGATCGGGCGTTGCCGTGAGCTGTGGTGTAGGTTGCAGATGCGGCTCGGATCCCACGTTGCTGTGGCTCTGGCGTAGGCCAGAGGCTACAGCTCCAATTTGACCCCTAGCCTGGGAACCTCCATATGCCATGGGAGCGGCCCAAGAAATAGCAAAAAGACAAAAAAAAAAAAGTTTATGGACTCTAAAAAGTTCTAACAACATCTCTCTGTTGACTCCTAAGACGTAGGCCTTTGTGCACACATACTGCTAATTACTTAACAAAAATTTAGAGACTGGCACGAAGCCAAGCTCTAAAGTGTAATATGAACTAAAAAATACTACAGTCCAAGCTGGTTCTTTGGAAAGATAAATACAACTGACAAATGTCTAGTTGGGCCAACCAAGAAAGAAAAAGAGAAGACACAAAAATGAAAGAGAGGCCATCACTACTAATCTCATGGGCTTTAAAAGGATAGTATTATAAAAACACTGTGACCACAGATTTGGTAAACTACATGAAATGAACTAATTCCTACCAAAATTCACACAAACAGAAATAGAACATCTGAATGAGCCCATATCTATTAAAGAAAGTGAATCAATAATTAATATCCTTACAAAACATAAAGCACCTTGCCTAAAAGGTCATATGGTGAATTCTATCAATTATTGAAAAAATAATACCAGATTCTCCACAATCTAGTCCAGAATACAGTGGGAACACCTCTTAACTCATCCTATGAGGCTAGAATTACCCCAACACCAAAGCCACACAGACGTTAAAAGAAAGGAAAATGACAAACCAATATCTCTTATCCAACATTTGAAAATCAATTAATGTAATTCATCATGTCAACAGGATAAAGAAGAAAAAATCATAGGATTGTAGCAATATATGCAGAAAAAGCATTTGACAAAATCCAACACCCATTCATGATAAAGATTCTCAGAAAAGTAGGAATGGAAAGGAACTTCCTCAACTTGATAAAGAACATCTATAAATAAACTTACAGCTAACATCACACTTAATGGTGAAAAACTAGATAGTCCCCCTGACCCCGCATCCAAGATGAGAAACCAGACAAAGATGTCCCTTCTCAATTCCTATATAACATGATAGTGGTAAGTTCTAGCTAAAGCCATAAGAAAAGAGAATTAAAAGTATTCAGATTGGGAAGAAAGAAATAAAACTGTTCACAAATAATATGGTTTTCTATATAGAAAATTCCAAAGAATCAACAACAACCAAAAAAGCCCTCCTGGGCCTAAACAATTATAGCAGGATTACAGGATACAAGGTTACTATATAAAAGTTAACTGTTTTCCCATAAACTAGCAATGAACAGTCAGAATTTGAAATTTAAAACATACCATTTACATTAATTAGCACCAAAAAATGAAATACTTCAGTATAAATCTAACAAAACATGAACAAGATCTATGTGAGAAAAATTACACAACACTGATAAAAGAAAACAAAGATTTAAATAAAAGAAGAGGGATTCCATGTTCGTAAATAGAAGACTCCATATTATTAAGATATCAGTTCTTACCACTTTGATTTACAGATTCCACACAATCCCAATCCACATCCCAGCAAGTTATTTTGTGGATAACAACAAAATGATTCTAACGTTTACATGGGAAAGCAAATGACCCAGAATAGCCAAGACAACTTTGAAGAAGAACAAAGTTGGAGGACTGACACCACTGGACCTCAAGATTAACTAAAAGTCCAACGAATCAATGGAAGAGAATAGAAGCCCAGAAATAAACCAACATAAATACACTCAACCGATCTGTGACAAAAGAGCAAAGGTAATTTAATGGGGAAAGGACAGGTTTTTCAAAAAATGGGGCTACAACAACTGGACATCACATGCAAAAAAATGAATCTAGACATAAACTTTATACCTTTTGCAAAAATTAACTTAAAATGGATCATACAGCTAAACGTTAAATGCAACTGAAGAAAACAAATAAATGCAGAGATATCCCATGCTCACTGATTGGAAGAATTGATATTGTTAAAATGTCCATAGTGGAGTTCCCGTCATGGCTCAGCGGTTAACACAACTAGCATCCACTAGGATGTGGGTTTAATCCCTGGCCTCGCTCAGTGGGTTAAGGATCTGGCATTGCTGTGAGCTATGGTGTATGTCACAGACAAGACCTGGATCCTACATTGCTGTGGCTCTAGTGTAGGCTGGTGGCTACAGCTCCAATTGAACCCCTTGCCTGGGAACCTCCATATGCTGCAGGTGCAGCCCTAAAAAGACAAAAAGACCAAAAAGAAATGTCCATAGTACCCAAAGCAATCTACACATTCAATGTAATCCGTATTAAAATTCCAATGGCATTTTTCAAAAGAATAGAACAAACAATCTTAAAATTTGTATGTAACAACAGAAGTCCCAGAATAGCCAAAGCAGTCTTAAGAAAGAAGAACAAAGCTGGAGGCAACACAGTTCCTGATTTCAAGCTATATTTCAAAGCTATAGTAATCAAAACAGTAAGGTATTGGCATAAAAATGACTCACAGATCAATGGAACAGGAAAGAGAGCCAAAAATAAAGCCACACATATGGTCAATTAATTTACAACACAGGAATCAAGAATATACAATGGGGAAAGGCCAATCTCTTCAATAAATGGTGTTGGGAAAACTAGACAGACACATACAAAAGAATGAAATGAGACTACCTTATAAACTATATACAAAAATTAACTCAAAATGCATTAAATACTTGAATATAAGACTTAAAACCATAAACTTCCTAGAAGAAAACACAGGGGTTAGCTCCTTGACATTGGTCTTGATGATGATTTTTTGGATCTGACACCAAAAGCAAAGACAACAAAAGCAAAAACAAGTGGGACTACAGCAAATTAAAAAGCTTCTGGGGAGTTCCCAGTGTGGTGCAGTGGAAACAAATCCGACTAGTATCCATGAGGATGCAGGTTCGATCCCTGGCCTTGCTCAGTGGGTTAGGGATCCTGCATTGCTGTGAACCGCAGATGCAGCTCAGATCCTGCATTGCTGTGGCTGTGGCATAGGCTGGCCCCTGTAGCTCCGATTCAGCCTCTAGCTTGGGAACTTTCATATGCCATGGATGCAGTCCTAAAAAGCAAAACAACAACAACAACAAAAAACTTCTGCACAGCAAAGGAAACCATCAACAAAACAGGCAACCTACCGAATGCGAGAAAATATCTGTAGAGCATATATCTGATAAGGGGCTAATATCCGAAATACAAGAGAACGCATACAACTCAATTGCAAAAAAAAAAAACCCACAAACAAACAAATTAAAAAAAACCCACAATCCAATTTTTAAAATGAACAGAAGAAATGAATAGGCATTTTTCCAAAGAAGACATACAGATGGCCAACAGACACATGGGAAGATGTTCAACATCACTAATCATCAGGGAAATGCAAATCAAAACCACAATAAGATATCACCTCACATCTGTCAGAACAGTTATTAACAAAAAGAAATATCAAGTGTTGGTGAAGATGTGGAGAAAAGGGAACCCTTGTGCACTGTTGGTGGGACTGTAAATTGGTGCAGGCACCATGGAAAACAGTGCAGAGGTTCCTCAAAACTTACTGTGGCAATCATTTCACCATGTGTATGAGCACTGAATTATTATTTGTACACATAAAGCTAATATAATGTTATGTGTCAAGTATACCTCAATTCAAAAACAAAGAAAACAACTCAATTTTAAAACAGGCAAAAGATCCAAACAGACACCTTACCAAAGAAGATATACAGATAGCAAAGCAGCATAGGAAAAGTTGTTCAACATCATATATCATGAGGAAAATACAAACTAAAACAACAATGAAATACAAACATGAACCTATTAGAATGGCTAAAATCCAAAACACACCACTAGAAGTTCCCGTCGTGGCTCAGTGGTAACAAACCTGACTAGTACCCATGAGGACTTGGGTTCGATCCCTGGCCTCGCTCAGTGGGTTTAGGATCTGGCGTTGCTGTGGCTGTGGTGTAGATTGGCCACTGTAGCTCCAATTCAACCCCTAGTCTGGGAACTTTCATATGCTGAGAGTGCAGCACTAAAAACAAACAAACAAACAAAAAAACAAAAAACACACCGCCAAATGCCAGCAAGCATGTGGAGGAACAAGACTCACTGCTGGTGGGAGTGCAAAATGAAAGCAGCCACTTTGGAATCTTGCAGTATGCCATGTGATCCAGTAATTGTGCTCCTACGTATTTACTCATACGGGCTGAAAATTTATGTCCTCACAAAAGCCTGCACAAAGATATCTACAGTAGCTTTATTCATAATTGCCAAAACTTGGAAACAACCAAGAAGATCTTCAATAAGTGAATGGATAAACTGTGGTATATCCAGACAACAGAATATTATTCAGTCATAAAAGGAAATGAGCTAACAAGGCAAAGAAGTTATGGAGGAACCTTCAATGCATATTCGTAAGTAAAAGAAGCAATCTGAGAAAGCTACGTACTGTACAGTTCCAACTACACGATATTTTATTAAAGGCAAAACCAAAGAGACAGTAAAAAGATCAGTGGTTGTCAGGAGTTCAAGGGCTGTGGAGGAAGGATGACTAGGTGAAACACCGGGCATCTTCGGTCAGTGAAACTGAGTGTTATTGTAATGGTGGATACATAACATTACATATTTGTCAAAACCCACAGAATGGGGTACAATGTGCAATACAGAGTGACTCCTCACAGACTCTAGTTAATAGTAACATATTATCACTGGTTCATCAATTACAACAGATGTACAGCACAGTCAAGATATTAGAATAACACATACAAAACGTTAATCACAGGGAAACTGGGGGGAGGGAGTGAGAGAGAAAAGGAACATACAGGAACTCTCTGCACTTTCCGAGACATTTTTCTATCAACCTAAAACTGCTCTAAAAAAATGAAGTCTATTAAAATATCCCATACTCCCTAGGACTCAACACTAATGCCAGAAATAACAATGTACAATGTATAATCCAAAACATGGGAAGAAAAAGTCAATACCAGAATGGAAAGAGGCATGACAAGGGTGGCACAATTTAAATACAAATCAGGATCCTAGCTTCCCATCCTCTGCCCACAGGCTTCGAACCTCAACTCAATCAGTCTAAGGAGAGTGGATGCAATTGCACAAAATCAAAATACTATGGAACATAAATTGTAGAGATCACCCACGCACTCGCTCTTCAGATTGGGAGCGTGAAATCTAAAGGCCTGTCTTAGCTCCTGGAGGCCAATAATCTCATCCCTGTAAAGCTACTCGCCTCCAATCTAGACCATAACCACGAGAGAGTATTTGAGCTATGGCCACTTTCAATGTCTGTTCATAGCCAATCTCCAATTATTCTGTAATGTGCTGCTAAGCCAAAAGTTGTCCTAGAGAGAGCTGGTGAAGTAGAGAAAAATTTCTCTTGGAATCTAGTTCCTCAAAAAAACAAGAGATGGCCAAGGTGTGGCCTAGTGCTCAGAAGACATCAAAATATTTTAACTGGAGGATGGCATGAGAAATCACACCTGACTGCCAAGCTACTCCCAAAGGACTATGAAAGGAAATAAAATATGATGAACTCCAAAAACTTAAAGGCAACCACAGCGCATAAAACCCCTTTGTATGTAGATTCCTCAAGGTCACAACCAGGACAACGTTACTCAGAAACTAATACTTGATTAATCTCTTATTTCTAACAATCACACCTACACTGAGGACAGCTCATGGAGGTGCCGGATCTCAAGGCAATTCCCTGAGACTCTGAGCCACTCCCAGCACAGGCTGACCACATCCCTCTCAGGTTTCCTGGCCCAGGTCACACACTCCGCTGCTTCGTGACATCTCTGAACTGTCTTTAAAGAATGAGCAGCTAAGCTGCTCCCTGGTGGTCTAGTGGCTAGGACTCAGTGCTCTCCCTGCTGCAGCCTGGGTTTAATCCCTGGTCTAGGAACTGAGATCCCCACAGTATGCAGCAGCCAAACCAAAAAAAAAAAAAAAAAAACAAGAATGAGCAGCTGTCCATTTCAAAGAATGACTAAAGTTACACCAGGAATGTCAGGAGTATTGAACAGCAGGGAATCTGATGTAGCCATTAACAGATTAAAGAAGAAAGCCATATGTCTCTTTCATTAAATATAAAATATCTGATGATTCAATGCTCATTCACAATAAAAAAAACTCTTTCAAATTAACTAATGTCAATAATATAATAAACGGGAAAAAAACAAGTTGCAGATTATATACCACCATTTAAACAAAAATGGAATTTGTATAAGTATGGTAAAAAAAAATCTGAAAAAAATATAAATAAAACTGCTAGAGGGATTGAAGGGAGGAAGAGACACCATGGATTTTTATAATATTTGACTTTTTCCATTGTACAATTTATTAGTCTCACCATTTTTAAATGATATTTTTGTTTTAGAAAAGTTAGACTCAACAGCACTCCTAATCATGGCCCATTTAATTTATATCAAACATACAGAAAAGACCAATTACTAAAAATCATCAGAAAAAATTATTTCTCCATTTACATAGGCTGGTGCAAATTAAATCACCTCTCATTTCCATTTTTCCTCCAAATTCTCATCCTCATCTTGTGTGTCACATGCAGATCCCCATGTGTGCCTCAATGATAAAGGTCATACCAAGTACACTGCCCTGAACACTGCACATTAATTAAATTCATTCTTCAAAAGAAACGATGTGAAACAGCACATTCCAGGCTTCTTGGATCCCTCTTCAGGTCAGTGAACTACACCGGTCAACTCAGAGGGCTCAGCAAGGTTCAGAATGTGTAATTAATCTTTTCACTATCTTTCAAATTTATGGGTGGTTGTTTTCCAGAACAGAGAGTGCAAAACACTCTGTTCTTAAAACCACGTAGCTGCTTATCTTACGACCATTCTTAGCTCAAAAGACAAGTGAAAAGTGCCTGAGAAGTGGAGTCTGCGTTTGAGAGCATCAGTGGCCGCCTAACCAGGACCCACATGACTGACAGGCATCATGCTACACCACTGCACTTCCCGCCACGCCTGCTCAAGTGGCCTCAGCCACTGCCCACAAGGGCTGGGAGCTGCAGTCCTATTGCTTAGATGAGCAAGATGTGAAAAGGCCCCAGCTGCAGCCTACACTGCAGCTCACAGAAACGCCAGATCCTTAACCCACTGAGTGAGGCTAGGGATCAAACCCAAATCCTCATGGATGTTAGTCAGGTTTGTTACCACTGAACCACGATAGAAACTCCAAGGAGAGGTATTCTTTAACTGGCTCATAAAAGCTGCCTCTGAAAGAACCTAAAATCAGTGCTCTAAACACTAATATAATCTACAATGAAATGTTTTTAGAACAAAAATTCCTAATTCTTGGGAGTTCCCTTGTGGTGCACTGAGGGAGGGATCTGGCGTTGTCACTGCAACAGCTTGGGTCACTGCTGTAGCATGGGTTCAGTCTCTAGCCCAAAAACTTTCACATGCTGCAGGCGGGCTCCCCTCTCCTCAAATTCATAATTCTTAACAGAACCATTTTATAATACTGTAACTACTTATGAGGTGAGTTTCAAAAACACACTCGCTTGTCAGGCTCTTTAAAACTAGGAGAGAAAAATCAAAATACAACAGCAATGTAGGAATAACTAGAGAACCCCAAAAGTCAGAAAACAAAACTATGTAAAAACTACTATTCAAATGTGACAAATATCTGAGCACTGAGGGGCAGAGGTCTGTGCATGAGACAGAGGGACACTGACTCGGACCTTCACAGAGGGGAGAGGACAGCTCTAGGGGGAAGACAACGGACACCCACTGCTGCCCCTAACTCTGAAGAAGCCTAATAAGATTGCTTTTTTGTTTTTAAGGCTCAGTTGAATAGGCCTAAAAGGATTGTCCCCAATCTGCTTGATGCTTGAAATTCTTCTAAGAAAAAGAAAAGCCTTTTAAATTGCAATTAGAAATAAATGGCTTAAAATGTGCTTTAAAATGGCTGAGAAGTAATGCATTTGCTACAACTACATTTTATCTAATTATGAGTAAATGACAGCAGAGCCTTCCTAGCTGAGACGGAGGGAAGAAGAAGGGAACACAAGGTCAATAGGTGCCTTAAGTGGGAGAGAGGTCACTGCAGAGGGAGGCGTAGGTTGGGGTGGGAAAGAAGGATGTAGAACCATTATTCAAAATGATGATGTACTAGAAAATTCAATGCCAAAGGAAAGTGCCCATGATGCATACTGGACCAAGTCATAGAAGAGTAAAAGCTTGCAGCCAACTTAGTTGAGGCCCTAGGACCTTGTCCTATTAAGTTTCCCCACCATGGACACCATAAAAACCGTTGTCAGATTAATTTTCCTGAAGCTGGAGTCTGATCATTACTCGTCCACTCCAAAACTTTCAGAAGCATCCCTCATCCTCCAAAACGAGGTCAAAATGATTCAGTGAAAGACTGATGACGTGTGTTCCAGACGCAACTTATTTTTCCCAATCTTATTTACTTCTTTATACCCCTTGCTTCAGCATAATTTAACTTTTCTCCAAAAAATGCAGTTTCTTCCACTTCAATGCTTTCTTCATGGCCCCTCACCCCAGACTGCCCTGTGCACGCCTCAGTTCTCCTCCTTCAAAGACGACAGCCTCCGCCACAGCTTCTGTGGTCCTCCACCCACAGAATAAGGCCTACCCATGCATCAGGCACCCTGCTGAGGCTGTACCTAAAATTATGTTTCAATCTTTACAACTACCCCGTGAAATAGGTACTCATTGTCCCTAAATAGCAGAAGAAGAAACTGAATCTTAGAGAAATAAAATATTTAGGTGCGCCCTTAGTCATGGCAGATACATTCCGAGCCTCCAGTGGGTGCCTGAAATGGTGGATAGTAATGACCTCAATATTCTATGTTTTTTCCTATACACACATACCTGTGATAGAGATTAATTTATAAATTAGGCACAATAATAGCCCAACTGCCAGCATCACTACTCTTGCACTTTGGGGCCATTATTAAACAAAACAGGGGTGACTTGGAGTTCCCGTCGTGGCGCAGTGGTTAACGAATCCGACTAGGAACCATGAGGTTGCAGGTTCGGTCCCTGCCCTTGCTCAGTGGGTGAACGATCCAGCATTGCCGTGAGCTGTGGTGTAGGTTGCAGACGCGGCTCGGATCCCGCGTTGCTGTGGCTCTGGCGTAGGCCGGTGGCTACAGCTCTGATTCGACCCCTAGCCTGGGAACCTCCATATGCCGCGGGAGCGGCCCAAGAAATAGCAAAAAAAAAAAAAAAAAAAAAAAAACAGGGGTGACTTAAACCCAAGCACTGTGATACAGCAATAGTCGATCTGACAACCCAGACAGCTTCTGAGTGACCACCAAGCAGGCAGTGTACAAGGCGTGAACAGGCTGGATGCAGGCAGGATGGAGCAGGATGGGGCAAGATTTTATCACATTCCTCAGAACAGTGTGCAATTTAAAACTTAAGAATTCTTTACTTCTAGAATTTTCCACTCAATATTTTTGGACAGCAGTTGACTATAAGCAACTGAAATCACAGAAAGCTTAACCACAGATAAGGGGCAGGGGGGGTTATGTAACTTGCCCAAGCACCTACAATAATAAGCGCTAAATCAGGATGTGAATTCAGGCATTCTGACTTCAGAGCCCAAAGCTACATCCATTGTGCCTTTCAGTACCACGTACCAGAAGGACCCTCTTCTCTCCTCCCAGCTTTCATTGTACTTTGTTTACATTAGTTAATAATAGACTAAAAAGTGGTATGTATGTATCCAGAGGGATGTACACACGTCTGTCTGCAGTATGTGAGTATATGTGTCTCTCTAGACTCTAAGGTTCTTGGGATCAAGGCCCTCGCATCCATTTTTGGATACCAAACGCCTGGTAGGTATTGGATACCACACACAGGTAGGTACTAGATAAAATGTTTGATGAATAAATGAAGCTATGTTATCAGTCCTATGCTTTGTTTTTCAAGTGAGTAGTTTCTTACCAAAGTTTGGCTCCCAAGGGATTCACTTACCTCAGTGTCAGAGGGATATTTTCACATTAACTGACAGCCGTGAGGCCATCAGTCCTACACAAGCTGGGGACAGAGTGAATGAATAGTAAAGGAACTAAACATCCTTTGGAGCTCCTGCCTCTGGTAAAATGTATCAGAGACTTGCCATAGGGATCGGAAGGCCCAGGTTGGTGTGAAATTATGGTAGCGCTGTGACCATTACGGGAGGCAACGCAGTCTGGGCACTGGGAGCAAAGGAACGACTGAAGGGGGATGTGAATTGTTTTCCACCTCGCTCTGGAAAGAATATAGAGAACCGGATGTCAGGCTAATGACCTCAATATTATATTCGGAGGCATCAACAGCTGGAGGCCCTTCACCAGCCTCCCAAGGAAAGCCACAGACCTGGGTGGTGCCGTCTGCTGCAGAGGCAACAGGGGCTCTTCAGAAGAAAGGCATCGGACACTCCAGAAGCTCCACCCTGGCCTGAATTCCCCCATGGAGAGAAGGGTTCCCGATGTGATGCGTATCCTTCAATGCACACTACAGAGAAGGGGTGCAGAGCACTCTAAAGTAAGCCTCTGAGGCCCCCTGACCAGTTGCTAGGCCCATGCTAATCCCATCACCACTTCATCAGGGGAAGGTATTTTGGTTTATTTATTTATTTATTTGCTTTTTATTCTTAGGGCTGCACCCAAGGCATAGGGAAGTGCCCATGCTGGGGGCGAATCAGAGCTACAGCTGCTGGCCTACACCACAGCCACAGCTACACAGGATCTTATCCACGTCTGCAACCTACACCACAGCTCACGGCAATGCCAGATGCCCAACCCATTGAGCAAGGCCAGGGGTCAAACCTGCATCCTCATGGATACTAGTCAGATTCATTTCTGCTGTACCACAACAGAAACTCCAGAGGAGGATATTTTAAATAAATAACTTGCAGAGATATTTAGGAAGTATCAAGGAGCTTTTAATATTGAAATTTAACCCTGTGGTGCTTTTAACAATATATATTAATTTTAAATGTTTACAGGAGAGGGGATTGGGAAGGGATAGGTTGGGAGGTTGGAGTTGGCGATATAAGCTATACTAATACTGGAGGGGATTAAACAACAAGGTCCTACTGTACAGCACAGGGAACTATACCCATATGTCCTATGATAAACCATAATGGAAAAGAATATTTTTTAAAAGAGTGCATATATATATATATATATATAGTTTTATACATATGTATATATAACTGAATCACTATTGTACAGCAGAAATTAACACATAAATCAACTATACTTCAATTTTTAAAAAAGATTTAAAAATAAAATGTTTACACCTGTGAATTTGCTTCAGGATTTGCTTTAAAGATAGGAGACAACTAAAGCTACAGGAAAAAGGAGCCCCGAATTAAGCAGTTCCCCTTCTCATATTCGAGTACAAATGACAAAGTCCAACAATGTCAGCGAGTCCTGGCTCTACCTCTATTCCCAGTAGTCTCACTTCTGATTCAGAAGACAGGGCATTAAAATATATAAACCAGCCCAGCTCTGCGCAGAGAAGCATGAAAACATTTATGTCCAAAGGACAGAAACCAAAGATTTTCTATTAGAGTGAATGCAAATGGCTCACATGGCTGGTCCTCTAAGAAGGGAAATAACAGATAAAAGAGGAAACCTGAGAGGCCTGATGTTTGAAATACCTAGAAACAGTGATTCACAGCAGTCCTATAAAATCCAGTGGGAAGGAAGAAGAGGGGAGAAGGCTGAAGAAGCGGGGTGTGGAGAGGGGAGGAATAAGATTGTTTTAGCCAAGATGAGGGCGGTTTTTTTCATTAAGAGCCTTGGCCAAAAGAAACAGGTTTCACATGTGTAGGAGCAAGAGAAGTTTGGTTCAGAGCCAAGCTGTCACGAAGCCCAGTTTCCAGCACTTACTAAGAGGCCAAGTTGCAAGGATGTTTGTTCTGGCATGGGGTCCGGGGGAGGGGATGTGGGGAAGCCCTTAAGACATATGCAAATGCAAATGAGAAAATGGACAATAACTAGACAAGGCTCTTGAGTCAGGCCAAAATAATTTACAGCTAACCAAGCTCTAGGCAAGCTCCTAGACTTCAGAGAATAAAAAAACCAATTCCACCCAGTGTTATAGGTATCCTGGGAGCTAAAATGAGGGCTTCCTCGCCTCATCAGCTCTCCGGAAAAACGCTTCAATTTGTATGGAGAGTAAAAGAAGAATCTAAGCTTTCAACTCTCCAACATACATGGTTAAATAGGCAGGTAGGTTCTTCAATTCTTTTCTCTTTCTACAGTCGCCCCCTGAAAACCATGGTATACTAGTCTATGGCTACAATTTTTAAAATAATAGTCAAAAAATATCAGCTACTGACTGCCTTAAACACACACACACAATATGCTCAAATGAAAATAATATTTAATTACATTAATTTCCATCTAATTCATTAGTATTTCTGAAAGGCATCAGCCCTGAAAACTCTTTTGGAAGACGTCAGTCAAATGCTGGTATGATATCAAAGGAAGGGTCTGAAGGAGGGGCAGCTGCTTCAGAACACTGATGCTGTTTTCCCGCATATAAATCCACAACAGTCTTTTTCCCATCACTCTGTGCATGACCCCTCTGCCACCTTGCATTTAAAATCTTTTTAAGCTTCCATTTTTAATAGCTGACTTCAAAAAAATCTGCTTAACCAATGACCTTCAGACTATAAAAGCAGTGATGGAATGATCAGTGACATAAATTAAAATTCCAGACTGCCAAACAAACTTTCAGAGAGGAGCCACTCTTTTAACTCAAAAATAAAAAAGACAAATAGCCCAATTCAAATATGGCCAAAGGATTTAGAAAGACATCTCTCCAAAAAAGATAAAAAATGGCTAATAAGTAGCATGAAAAGTTACTCAATAACATTAGCCATGAGGACAAAGCAAATGAAAAATCACTTTATACCCAGTAGGATGGCTAAGATAAAATAAACAGATAACAAGCGTAAGCAAGAATGTGGACAAACTGGTGTCCTTGTTCTCTAATGGTGGGACTGCAAAATGGTTCAGCCATGGAAAACAATTTGGCAGGTCCTCAAAAAATTAAATATAGAGTCATCATATAACTCAGCAGTTCACTCCAAGAGAAATGAAGGCATATGTCCATACAAAAACTTGTACATAAGTGTTCAAAGTAGCATTGTTCATAATAGTCAAAACAATCTAAATTTTCATCTACTGAGGAAGGAATGAATAAAATGAGGCATACCATACAATGGAATATTACTTGGCAGTAAAAAAAAGAATGAAGTACTGATTGCTACAATACAGATGAACCTTGAAAACATTAGGCTAAATAAAAGAATCCAGTCACAAAAGGCCACATATTATATGATTCTATTTATGCGGAATGTCCATAACAGGAAAAGCCATACAGACAGAAATGAGCTACCTGGGGCGATTGAAGAGAAATGAGAAATTCTAATGTGTATGGGGTTTTTTTTGCGGGGGGTGAAGAAAATGATTCTCTGGTATACTATAAACTACTAAACTGTACACTCTAAATAGGTGAATTTTATAGCTTGTGAAATACATATCAAAAAAAAAAAAACCTACTATTTGGTAGTTATGACCAGGTTAAGAACACGAATAACACACACTACGGTATAGAAATGCCTGCCTATCTTGTCTGTTATATAAGCAATGCTAGGAATCAGAAGCTTTGGAGCTCAAAGGGATCTGAGAAAGCATGCAGACAAATTGCCTCATATTCCCTTGTTACATGTGGAACGAGCTATAGTCAAAGTGGGGAGATGACTCTGTCTAAGGCAGATTTGAGGCTAGAACTGAAGTCAAGGCCCTACCCCATGCCAGACCCTACAGTTTCTCTCTGTACTTCAAAATTAGCCAGAACTACCCCAAGGTCTTCCAACTGGAGTCCTCAGCCTCTAAGAGCCCCCCTCCAAAGGCTATCAGTTGTTCTAAGGTAACTCTCTCTTGTCTTTGTAATATATGTTCATCAAATTCTGAATACGGAAAAAGCCAGTCACACATAATCTTTTATTATTTGTGCTTCTCATTCAATCCTGGCCATTAGCTCTTTGGAAGTGTCCATAATAGAAAGAGGTGTTATTTACTGAGCCACCTGAGTGTGGATTTTTCCCAGGTTTATGCATAGATTAAAGCGGACACATCTGGATGAAGGAAAGAGGGTTTGGCAAAGTGGCTTCACTCCTTGCCTCGGACTGACTGGAAGAAAAGGTACAACAGTTCTCTCCTCTAGCCATCGTGAGTCCACTCAGGGGTTTTTTGTTTGTTTTGGCAGTGCCCGCAGCACGAGAAAGTTCCTGGGCCAGGGATCAAATATGCGCCATAGCAGCAACCAGAGCCACAGCAGTGGCAATGCCAGATCCTTAACCTATTAAGTTTAGGATCCTGGGAAACCATCATATCAGATGTGGAAAACAACATCCTGTGCTGGAAACTACCCACTGATAGGTGTGATAAGAAGACCAAAAACTTTCATTCAGTTAAAATTCATCTTCTGGAATCCATCATGATGGAGGAGAGAGGGAGAGAACTATCAATGAGAGGTAACTAAAAAGAAAAATACCATTCATGAATTTCAAGAAGTCATATAGCAGGAATGCGGAGATCAAGCGAGAACTGCAGGAGAAATATAGGATAAGTGAGACCAAGCAGTTTTAGGGGTTTGGGTATTACAACTAAAAGCAATGGTTAACTATGATCTTAAAAATAAAAAGAGAAAAATATTTCAAAAAGGTGAAGAAACAAGCAAAGCAGCAAATGGCTAAGTACGCCAATGACAATGATGAAAATCAAAACTGCCCTACCAGGACAGGTCCCCACACGCTAAGGCCAGCCAAGTCACCTGTCCGCGTGTACATACACTTAATTACGCTCAAGAAAAATAGGACCCTTCCCCCAGAAAGACAGCAGCTACACAAGAAAATCAAGCATGGGCGAGATATATTTACTCATCTATTTATTATAATATTTATTATAACATTATCAAGTGCCTACCATACAAGGTTTTTTTTGCTTATTGAATCAAAAGTACACGAAATCTAACCAAAGAGGCCTAAATGAGCCTAATACCATACCAAAAAATAGTACTGGTTAAAAACGAGTGTTGAGGACTTCCCTGGTGACTCAGTGGGTTAAGGATCTGGCGTTGTCACTGCTGCAGCTCTGGTTACTGCTGTGGCCAAGGGTTCAGTCCCTGGCCCAGGAACTTCCAAATGCCGAGGGTGAGGCCAAAAACAAACAAACAAACAAACAAACAAACAAAAAACACCAGGAAACAAAAACCCAGGTATTGATAAATGTACTGAAATTCTACTAGTACTAATAGTATTGAGTGTTTACTATATTCCAGATATTATTTTAAGTGCTTTACTGCAAAGCCTGTGTGGAGGTAGGAATTATTATCATCATTTTACAGAAGGGGGTTTAATAACTAACTAGCCCCAAACCCCAAAGTTACTAAATTCTAGGCACTTTACACAATCACTTCATGACCACTCTTATATTCATTACACACGTTTAGAAACTGAGGCTCAGAGAGGTTAAGTAACTTGCCCAAGGTTACACAGCAAATAAGTAGGTACAGCCAGTGTTCAGATCAGGTCTATAGGACTCAAAAAAACCCTGTTTCCTCTTATGTTACCATGTGACATTCCTAAAACAGATTCTTGAGTAGAACTGAAAAGAACAGAAAATGCCACCTTCAAATTGGTGGCTCCAACTAACAGGAGAGAGGCTGCGAAACAAGATGATTAAGGGCCCCAGAGCCAGCCTGCCAAGACTCAAATCGCAGCCACAGTAACTAGATGTGCAACTCTGGGCAAGCTGCTGAGCCGCACTGTGCCTCAGTTTCCCCACCTGGGAAATAGGATCACAACTGTACCCCTTCATAGGAGGTAGGGGTGGGGGCTAGTAGGGTGAAAGAAAGAAAAAAGACCACTCAAAAGAAAAAAAAAAGAGAAAATCTGAAACAAAGCAAACACGGATAAGGGCCTCGGCGCAATCCACTCTGCTGTGATGAAGCTTTGGGGCTAAAACCACAGCAGAGGAGAAGCCAGGGCTCCTCCTTATCGCAGCACTGCAGCTCCCCTGTGACAGCGCGCTGCTGACAGGGTGATTCCAAGCATGAAAATCTGAGGCCTTTTAGAGGACTCGGAGACGCTGGGGGCTCTAAAAAGCTACTCTCTTCAAGCACTGGGTTTCTCCCTCTGCAATCTCAGGAGCAGTCGCGTCACCAGCAGTGCCTGAACAAGGGGGCTGAAGCTTTACAGGGATTTGAAATGGCAGAAGCAGGTGCTCGGTGAGGGAAGGGAAGACGGGCCCCCAGCCTCCTTCAAAGTTCAGAAGTTCCCTATGGAAACAGTGTGGACCCCAAACACCACACTGAGAAGTTCGTGGCTCAAGAGGGTCTGGAAGAAGTGGGGTGAAGCCTAGCAGGAGCCTCTCAGGAGGGCCAAGTCTGGGCCCCAAATAGGGGGATCCCGGGGACTGGACACTCGGTGAGTGACTGGGGAACATGCCAGCTTGGCCTCCTCCTCCAGAGTTCAAACTGCAGCCCAAAGGAAGCCACCCAGTTTGGGGGACCGGGCTGCTCTCGGGGCTCCTCTTGGATGTAAGGGGTAACTACTTTCTTGCTCGTCACGAAACCTTCCCCTCCTCTCCACGCTCCTCTCTCTGAAGACTTTTTCGCACAGACACTCATTCAGGACTGAAGGCTCAGGTCACCCTGCACTTGCTGCCCATGTCTCCATCAGTCATCAAGCCCTATGTCACAGCACTACTGCCACACCACCCACGCCTACCCCTACTCCTGTCCCCACGGCCATCACTCAGGCCCGACCAACTTGGTGAACTGTCAGAGCAGCTCCCTGGTGGGCCTTCCAACCCCTGGCGCTCTCCTCTCTCCAACCCACGCTGCAAGTCGCCAGTTGACTCATCTGCTGGAATTTTAGGGTTTTTTTTTTTCTCTTTTTACGGCTGCACCTGCAGCATATGGAAGTTCCCACGACAGGGGTCAAATCAGAGCTTCAGCTTATGCCAACACTGAGTCCTTAACCCACTGAGCAAGGCCAGGGATCAAACCCGCATCCCCACAGGGACAACGTTGGGTCCTTAACCCACTGAGCCACAACAGGAACTCCTGGAGTTTTAGTTCTTATGTCACTCCACAGCTGTGTCATTCCCTAATGACCTAAATAGCTCCTGGTGCCCTCTCCAAAAGCAACCTTTAGATCCATGTGAGAACTCGTGAATCTCTCCTACCTCCCACACCCAAATCACGTACCTGTTCTAATTTCCCACAACCCCAAGCAGTTTCCTTACAGATTCGAGAACACATCAAGTCCCCTACTGTTTCTACATCATTATCCACACTTCCCTTAGCCTGACTCAAGCCCCGCCAAGGAAGCCCCTTTGACCCCACCTCCCTGGCTGGCTCCCTCAAGTGCCCGTACCCCACACCTCATCATTTGGAGTATCCCCACCACCTCTGCCGACTGCTGACTGTGCCAGGCACCACTCCCAGGGTTCTACCCTCATTTAATCCTGCCAACAACCTGACAGAATTGTTCTCATTTCACAAATGGACAAAGCAAGGCACGGAGAGGGGACATGGTCCAGGGCTCATGTTGGCACACACTCACTAGCGGGAGCCATGCCTTAGTCCCCACAGCCCATGCTCCAAGCTGCCCACCTGCTCATACCCCACAACTGATGGGAGGAGACAAGGTCAAGCCCTCAGTCGGGGACTGGTTCTGGTTCCCAGCAGTACCTGAAAGGGGAGCGATCCTCCTCCCGGCAGGCTGGGGGTGTGTGGGCCGGAGTGCCCTCTAACCTAGCCCCTGGCCAGCAGGAGCGGCCCAGTACACAGGCCACGGCAAGCTCCGAGATTTTGCCTGCACACTCTGCACCTCGGGCTACATCTCTGGGCTCCGGAATTCTCCAGGGAGAAACACTGGTTTTAAGGAATTCACATAAGTTACGTGACGCAAATTAAAAGGGGTCACAAAACAAAAGAAACTCTATGAATAGGCTCTGATCCCGTGTTGCTGTGGCTGTGGCGCAGGCCAGCGGCTACAGCTCTGATTCGACCCCTAGCCTGGGAACCTCCATATGCCGCAGGTGCGGCCCTTTTAAAAAAAAAAAAAAAAAAAAAAAGGAGTTCCTGTCGTGGCGCAGTGGTTAATGAATCCGACTAGGAGCCATGAGGTTGTGGGTTCGGTCCCTGCCCTTGCTCAGTGGGTTAACGATCCGGTGTTGCCGTGAGCTGTGGCTGTAGGTTGCAGACGTGGCTCGGATCCCGCGTTGCTATGGCTCTGGCGTAGGCTGGTGGCCACAGCTCCGATTAGACCCCTAGCCTGGGAACCTCCATATGCCGCGGGAGCAGCCCAAGAAATGGCAAAAAGACAAAAAAAAAAAAAAAAACAAACTATGAATAACATGATGATGCCTCGTTAGAGAAAGGGTCTTTGGCTTCATCAGCACCCCCAACCCCCATTCAACAAGTCCATGGACAGAGATCATTTATCTCTAATGTCATTAACCCAAGGAATGGCTCTAAGATGTTGGGATCACTGTACTTCCAGAGGACTCTAGAAGGTTCTGAGACTGTCTTTTTCCCTTAAACACATCCAATCAAAGGCATGGATGGTCAAGGGAGGCCATGGGTGGTCCTCAAAGAAGCTTCCCAATTATCACAGTTAAGTTCCCCATGCTGCCACCACCCAGGGAACAAGGATTTGCCTTGGAAAGCCCAAGACCTGGGTCCTCTGCAGGGTAGCACACCGGTGACCAGGAACGTCCAAGCTTTCTTTACCATCAGAAGACACAAACCATACCCTATAAACTACACAAATACAACCTGAGTCACAGTTCCTCATGTTAGCCTGGGGCACGTTAATTCAGTCATCCCTCAGCAGTCACAGGGGATTGGTTCTGGGACCCTCTCAGATGTCAAAATCCACGGATGCCCAAGTCCCTTATATAAAATGGTGTCATGATGCATATAACCTACCCACATCCTCCTGTAGACTTTAAATCATCTCTAGATTACTTATAATACCTAATACAATGTAAATGCCATGTAAATAGTTGTAAATACAATGTAAACAAGCTGCAGCAGTGACAACACCAGATCCTTAACCCACTGCACCACAGGGGAACACCTAAGAATTTCTTTCTCCAAATATTTTCAATCTGCAGTTAGTTAAATCCGCAGATGCGGAACCTGCAGATAGAGTCTGTGCATATAATAAGAGCTGAGCCTTTTTACAGTCTCCTCTGGTTTTACTTCCCAATTCTAATCCACTCCTGATGAAAATTCCACAAGATTCTCTAAAGAAGGGCTTCTCACCTTTAGCATGACTGACATCTGGGGCCAAATAATTCTTGGTTGTGGGAGGCTGTCTGGTGCCTTGTATGATGTCTACAGCATCTCTGGTCTGATGCCTGTAGCACCACTCCTTGCCCCCACGCTGTGACAACAGCCATCGCCAAGTTCTGGGGGAGGGAGGATCACCCCTGGTTGATAATCACTGCTCTGAAGAACCTGAAGAAAGCTCCCTTTGATCTGAATCCCAGAGAGCACCCCACCCACCCAGTTTCAAGCTGAAATTACTCTTCCTCTGGTTTCCTAAACGCCCAACACTGCTCCCCAGGATTCTACTGACAAAATCATCCTGAATGAAGAGTCTCCAACTCTTGGCAAGAAAGTTCTTCCTCCATGTCTGTCACTTAAGCCTTCCTCATGGCTTCTCTAGAAAGGTTGTAAGGTCCTACTCAGTCACCCTTCTGTCACAGAGTGTGTGATGGCCTTTGCCCCCAGGCCCAATTACTTGTTCCTTATCTGGTCACAAACAGGGGCGACCCAGACTCTTTCTCAATACCCTTAATGTCACTTGTCATAGAGGAATTCCGGAAACCTATCCCGTGTACAGAAACTAGAGGGAGAAAAATTGTACTGAAAGAGGGTTGGTGAAAGACCCAAACAAATGGTTCCATTAATAATCATTCACAGTCGACAGGAAAGAAATCAAGAATCTGTTAAGACAGTCAAGGCTTCTGAGAAAAAGAAAAGGATAATGTGAAACTATAACTAATACAGACCAGAAAGGACCAATATTTAAAGGCCCCGTGTAAATACATGTAAGAGAGAAATATGAGAACACCTAAAAGCCCAACTGAAATAAACACTGGAGTTCCCAATGTGGTGCAGTGGATTAAGGATCTGGCTAATCTCTGTGGAGGTACTGGTTCGATCCCTGGCCCGGTGCAGTGGATTAAGCATCTAGCATTGCTGTAGCTGTGCCACAGGTCGCAGCTCTGGCTCAGATTTGATCCTGGCCTGGGAACTTCCATATGCCGAAAGTGCAGCCAAAAAAGAAAAAAAAAGGAAACTTAATAGTAACTGCTGAGTTGCCAATTCAAAAAATTAGTTCTCAACAACAAAGAGGCATAATTAGGCAGGAAAAACAAAAATGATACTAGAGGCAATGAGACCTCTAAGATCAGGTAATATTAATAAATGTACTAACAGATTCGTACGCCTTTGTCTCTCTAATCATTTTGCCTCCTCCTCCACCTCCTCAATCATTGCAGACAGATTGGAAATGGCAGGGACCACCTATTTGTAAATCCAAAAGTCACTGTGCCAATAGCTGCCAAACCACATACGGTAATAACAGTGCTGCCGAGAAATACGACACTCAACAAATTACTCCCAAAGAATGTCTCCTTTGAAAAGGGTTAAAGGCTGAGACAAACAGGAAACTGCCCTTGTAGAAGCTTTTCTGGAAGGCAACTCTGCTCACCACTGTAGAAGCTTTCTTTCTGTAGGAGAAAATGTATACACATCTTCAACAATCTTATGAGGACTACAGTGAGTACTGAGGGCACAGGTCTCCACGACCTATAACTAATAACAAGAAATCTGAAGCGAGAGTAAAGTGTATCTAAAAGTCAAACCCTGATGGATTTTTATCAGACTTTGTAGACTTGGCTGAATGGTTCATATTAACACCCATAAATACAAGAGAAAAGAAAAACACACATACCAAAACCCCCTCTATTCAATGCCAAGTGCAAACAGGTCCTGGGAGGCTGAGCCAACATTCCCAGTGCACTCACTGTCCACAGAGCTGACTTTTTAAAAAACTTCGAGACGTCTGAAGCCCCTGACTCTGCAAAAAGGACTTGGATCATCCAAAACAAAAACAGAACTTGGCATCCTTCAAACAGGTGGCAGGAGGGGCCCAACACTGGGCACAACATAGATGCTTAATAAGGATCAAAGAGCTGATCCATCTTCCTCTCCATCTGAATTCAGGAATCCTTTCTGGGGGGTCTCAGAGGAAAAACGCACCTCTCGGACTCCCTCTCTCCTGTAATCTGTCCTCTCTATCATACTCATGATGTAGCTTGACAGACTCAGTTTCAAACTATACAACTTAGTAACATTCTGAATTTGGCAAGTGCCTTAAATCGTTTCCTCATCTGGAAAAGAGGTGTTTACTCCCTACCTCCCAGGGTTGCTGTGTGAATTAAATAAGACACAATAGGAAATGTGCTTCCCCCAGTACCTGGCACACAGGAAGTATTCAATAGGTGCCATTAACATGATCCCAGCATCTTCAATTGCTCCCTTCCCACCAGGTTCCTCCATTGCCTTCAGATACCGTCAGAACACCGGAAAAAGGCTTCACTGGGTCCCAGTGCCCCTGAAAGCCATCCTATTCAATTCTTCCTGTCCTGGTCAAACTCTGCAGTCAGTGATGTGCACACAACAGCCTCCCTACCCATTGGCTGCAGGAAACCATCAGCTCAAGGAAACTATCAGCTTTTCACCACTTTAATGGAAAAAGCAACTCACACAATCCCCGAATCCAATCTCTTTTCATTTTCCATGATCTCTGAAGCACTCAACAGCTGATCAAACTCTCCCTCAAATTTCCTCTCTCCTTGATCACTGAGTCATGGCCTTGCCAGCCTTCCCCAGCTCCTGCTGGTCCCTCCCCTTGGTCCAGGGGTGGACACGCTGGGATTTAGCACTCTGTACTCTCCTGTCCTGCACAGGCTTGCCCTCAGGGGATGCAGGCACCTCACAGTCACGCCTCGCCATCTTCCATCAGGATGAACCCCAGGGTTACAGTGAGACCGTGAGGGAGCCTAGGAGGAGTTGTGACTGCATGTAAAGGAAATCCGCCAGGACAGATTTGATCTCTGCGAATCTGCTGTCAGCAAAGCCAGGAGTGCTGATCAAGGCGGGAAGGCGATGTTTGTGACCAAAATAATGTGTGAAAACAACAGCTTGAATTGGTAGGTTTACAGAATATCTAAATTTCTCAGGACATCCCCAGCCCTGCCAAGGATAACATGGTGGTTACAAAGGTGGGCGCTGGAACCACACCGAATCCTGACTCATCCACTAACTAACTCTCTGATCTTGGTCAGGTTACTTAGTTTTCTCATCTGTAAAATGGGGATAACGGTACCTATTCACATGGCTTTGTGAGGATTCGACGTAAAGCACCAGCACAGTGTTTAGAATCTAGTAAGTGCACGAGAATATTTAGCTGATGTTGCCACCTTACTCCATGTTCAGTCTTCGTCTAAAAAGATGCTGGGATCATGTCAATGAGGATGTCCCATCACAGCCAAGGGGGAAGAACCCACACAGGAAACAGAGTAAGGAACAATGCTTTGAATTATCTGCTTATAACAACCCAGAGGAGGGTATCAATTTATTCAGTCTCCCCCAAAGCCTCTAATGTCCTTAACATTTGTTTCCCCAAAAGGCCCTGGCTCTTGAACCAGCCAGCAGCTGCTGACAACTCTGAGCTGCAGGCTGGGCTAGACAGCCTCTCCTCCAAAAAGGACTTCAAGATTCTGTGGCTCAGGTTGCTGTGAACTCCAAACCTCTGTTGCTTTAATAAATCATTACCTATACCACCTTCTGATCAGAAAGCTTCAAGTTACACTTTTTTTGGATATAATTCATCGCACATATGCTTACATTAGAAAAAAAAAATGTAACAGGAGTTTCCTGGTGGCTCAGCAGTTTAAGGATCTGGTGTTGTCACTGCTGTGGCTCAGGTTTGATCTCTGACCAAGGAACTTCCACATGCTGTGGATGTGGCAAAAAAAAAAAAAAAAAATTTTTTTTTTTTTTTTTTAATTTCTATAGGACTTAGAATCAGCAACAGAGTCTCTCTCCTATCTCCTGTTTCTTCACAGAGTTCTTACAGAATTTCAGAGCGGGAAGGAGCCTTTGATATTTTTGAAGCTGAGGCTTTCAAGCAGCTACATTTGGAAACTGAATCCTCAGCTTGGGTGAGGGGCTGCCAACAAACCAGAAGAGGAAGAGAACCCTGTGCTGCCACAAGAGTCCACCAGGCCTACTGCGCTGGAAACAGCTCAGCCGTGGGCGCCAATGAAGCACAGGGAGCATTGCTGCTCCTAGGCTGGGTTTTTGCTTTTGCTTTTGTTTTTGTTTTAGCCAAGGCCAGAGTATATGGAAGTTCCAGGGCCAGGGATCCAACCCGAGCCACAGCAGAGACAACACCGGATCCTTAACCCACTGAGCCACCGGGGAACTCCTTGGCTGTTTTTTTCAACATGCAAATAGAAAATTAAAATGTAATGATATTACAAAAGGCTGGTACTCTAATGATTCTTAGAGTAAAAAGCAGACATTGTATTATTCTGATGCTTCAGCTTATCTCCCTACTTGTGAGGCCAACTCTAGCACCAATAAACCTTAGTTTCCAAGCCCATTTGTGTTTTGTTGTTTAAAAGAACAATTTCAGGGAGTTCCCTGATGGCTCAGCAGATTAAGGATCCAGCACTGTCACTGCAGCAGCTCGGGTCACTGTTGTGGCATAGGTTCAATCTCTAGCCTGGGAACTTCCTCATGGCGTGGGCACTGCCAAAAAAAATAGAATAAAATAAAATAAAATAAACAACTATAATCTGAAGAGAAGAACCTACGCTCTGAGGAATGGTTTTAACAGAGAGGAAGCCTTTCACGGACTGTCCTTTGGATTCACTGCGGTTTTGTGCACCACCAGGTCCAGGTGGACTAAAGGGCAAGATTCGTTCTATTTTTAACTTCTGGACAAACCAAGAAATGAAGCTATAAAAAGATATTTCTCTGCTCTCTCCTCCCCAGTGTTCCCAAGCTTGTTGTTTTTATCCATAATCCTTATCTGCCTGCATGAGTCTCATTGTTTTGTGCTAGTAAAATATTACAGTTGCACAATATAAGATCGTATCCAACTCAGCATCTTCCCCATGGAAAGAACCAATCCCTTTAATGATCACTTCTGAAGTCTAATTATACAGCTCCCCAGAGAAGAGGCGTAAGGCTGCAGGCAGAGGACCAGCCAACAAGTCCCTGGCAAGGCAGGGAGCACAGGACAAAAATATTACGTGCCATGAAGCCAGACTGGCCCAGGTTTAGAGTCAGACCCTGACACCTGCTAAGCTGGATGACGCTGAGCATGTTACACAATTCTAGCCTGTGGGTCTATTCACCACCAACCTCGGAGCCGAGGGTGAACTCCATCAGAATGTATCTAAGGGCCTGCTGTAACACCTGCCACAAGGAGGCTGAGTGCCTTTTTTCATCCACAAATCATGATGATCTTTAAAAACTGTCCTAGTGAGGGCAAAGGAAAACACCTCTTGGCTCATGATAAAACAGGCAAGCAGAACTTTCATCAAAAAACCAACAGCAACTTACTAAGGACTCTTTAAAAAGGGGGGCGGGGGAGAAGAAACACCTACTTTAACAGCCCAGAGTGGGCAGAGGAAGGAAACAATGTCTGCCAGGCAACGGGGACACAACTGTGGCCAGGAGAGAGAACTTAACTACCTTCAAGAGGCTCGCAGTCTAGGAGTGAGGAGAAATAGCAAATGGGAATTACTACACAGCATGATAAATGCAACCTCAGGACCCTCAGAACAGGCTCTGGGAGCACACAGAAAAGGCCCCCATACACAGAATCAGAAGCCAGCCTGCAGGAAGTTACAAAACACAAGGAGAATAAGAGCTAACTAGCACTTGCTGAGAAGCTACTCTGTGCTAGGAATATGCTAAGTGCACTTGTGGATCACATCCTGTAATGCTTAGACCACCACTGCAAAACAGCCACTATTATTACTGCCATTGTTTTCAGCTGCGTCCACGGTATGAGGAAGTTCCCAGGCCAAGGTTTGAATCCACTCCACAACAGTAACCAGAGCCACAGCAGTAACACCACCAGATCCTTAATCTGCTGAGTCACCAGGGAACTCCCTGCTGCCATTTTAGAGATGAAACAAAGAGGTTATTAAGAAACATCCCCAGGGATGTACCACTACCAAGCAGATGGGCTGGGATTTGAACCCACCTAGCCTGACCCCAGAGTCTGGGTACTCAACCTCCACACCTATTGCCTTTGCTAAGATGAGGCCAGAATCCATCCAAAGTTGGAGCCTGGGAAGTTCTGTAGCCACAGAGGCATGAGGTACAACTCCAGGTGCAAGTCGGCATAGGGCCCAGGTTCAAAGGAACTGCACATGGGCACTTCACATTTGTTAAGTGATGCTGAAGCCTCCAGTGCAAAGCTAATGCTGGTGAGCAATAAGGAAAGAGGAACAAGCCAGACTGCAAAGCCTCAAAAACACATTAAGAAGTTTGGACTCAAGTGAAACCACACAACTCAGATCAGGACTAGAACCCACAGGCTGGTACTCTATCCCAGCCAAGACTTAGACTGAGACTTGACACCCGGAGTTCCTGTCATGGCTCAGCGGAAATGAATCCGACCAGGAAACATGAGGTTGCGGTTCGATCCCGGGTCTCGCTCAGTGGGTTAAGGATCCGGCGTTGCCACAAGCTATGGTGTAGGTCGCGGATGCAGCTCCGATCTGATGTTGCTATGGCTGTGGTGTAGGCCGGCAGCTACAGCTGATTCAACGCCTAGCCTGGGATCTTCCATATGCAGCAGGTATGGCCCTAAAAAGCAAAAAAAAAAAAAAAATTCACACACCTGGTCTCAGGACTTACTGAGGTTCAGTTTCTTTAATGACTCAGTGCAGAAAGCAATCAGTGAGAGGCGAAGTGGTGGGTAAGAAGTAAGGTTTATTGAGAAAGAGTGTGGGCAATCTCAGAAGGTGAAATATGGAGCAGGGAGTTGCTACGGGCTGGGTAATTTCATAGGCTAATGAGTGGGTGGACTGTTCCAACTGTTTCAGGGAAGGGGCGAGGATTTCAGGAACTGGGCCACCACCCACTTTTTGGCCTTTTATGGTTGGCCCAGACCGGTTATGGTGCCTGTGGGCATGTCCTTTAGCTGCTAAGGCGTTAACAGTGAGGAGCCTATAATGTGGTTCAAGGTCCACTGGAAGCCAGATCATCCGCCATCTTGGTCCTGGTTGGCTGTCATTTTGTAAAGGTTGTACCCTGCCCCCTTCCCTCCAGTTTCACAAGGACAAGCCAGGACCTTGAAAAGGTGCTCTGAGCCAATATTCTATTTCCTCTTAGAAGTAACAGTCTCCTGGGGACACCTTCCCAAAGGACTAACTTCCAACTTTTTGCATAAAGAACTAGAAACATTACAGTTCACCAGTCATAACTTAGACTCATTCAGGATCAAGTACTATAAAAAGTCCAAAATGTAAACAGTAACTTGTCATATTCATATTTAACATGTTATAATTACACGGTGTTCTGTTAAAAAACATTTTTTTTCATGCTTGCAGTCATTTCCTTCGACAAATCAGAAGGCCACAGAGTACCTTTAATTAAACTATAAAATTCAGGAAACAGATTTAGGAGCCATCTTTAAGGAGACCTTGAGACCATGTGCTAATAAATGTGATGGCTTTTTGCAGAACTGACCCTGATCCAAAAACACCTTCTGCTGCCCTCTTTTCCCCACTGAGATGGTCCACGGAGAAAGCGCAGGGGCGCAGCAGGATGAGTTTGCTGGTGGCTACTTTATTGGCCCCGAAGCTTCACCAGTCGCAAAGCTCTCAGTGAACAAGCACACACCCCATGCCTGGTGCTGTTCAAAACATGTTATCCTCACACAGACTCTCCGAGGTACAAAGGTATGATTGTTCTTCTCATTGTGGAAGTAAGAGAGCCGAGGCACAGAGAGTTTACGTAAGCAGAAAGCTGTCATCTGAACCCAGGCCAACTGGCTCCAAAACCTACAGGGCCTGCCCATGACCCTCCGACCTTCAAAGGGCATCACCAACCCCAATCCACATGTGCAAAGAACTCAACACCTTTGGATTCTCAACTGGAGGGTGTTCCACACCCACAAATTCTCAAGGCTTTGATTTCAGTGACGGCTAAACTCAAGTCTCTGGAAGGAACAAGTGGGGCTGGTTCTCAGGACAGAGAAGAGAGGGTGGAATGAGAAAGGACAAATATTTCTGGAGTGAGCCGGAGGCAGCAAAACTGAGGGGAAAATATGTGCTACCAGGTTCGGGGAGGGCAGTTGATAACAAGAGATAGCTTCTTCCTCTCTTCAGAGAGTTCTGGAAGCTGCTTATCTGCTCCCATCCACAGCTCCACCCTCATCAACTGCTGTGACCCTGGCCAGAGCAGAAACACCTGGAATTTCCTAAGCAGGGCAGCCAGGGTGGGGGCTGGGGCCCAGCTGGGCCAGGGGCCTCTGGCCTCAGGCTGGAAGACGAAGATGAGCAAGGAGGGAGGCCCAGCAGCCCGCAGCGGGTTCTCTAGGGGACAGGAGGTCTGCTCCCCTCTACCCAGCCGGAGGAAAGCAGAGACCCTTCCTCAAAAAAGATCTTTTCCCACAAAACACCAACAGATTTGTGTGTGAATTAAAAAGACACAGAGTGAGACAGGACAGACTGCCACCTCATTTGCACGTCGGTGTGAATTCTCTTACAAAAACTGACTTTCTTACATCAGCCTGCATCTAGCTACACAGTGGTTATAGGAAAGCTGAGCAGTAATGCGGAACATGTGGGGCGGGGCAGCGAGCAGGGGAGCCTGGCTGGACGTGAAGAGGTCACAAATCTGAAAAGGGGAGTTCCCGTCGTGGTGCAGTGGTTAACAAATCTGACTAGGTTGCAGGTTCGATCCCTGGCCTTGCTCAGTGGGTTAAGGATCTGGCGTTGCCACGAGCTGTGGTGTAGGTCGCAGACATGGCTTGGATCCCACGTGGCTGTGGCTGTGGCATAGGCCAGCGGCTACAGCTCCAATTAGACCCCTAGCCTGGGAACCTCCATATGCCGCGGGAGTGGCCCTAGAAAAGGCAAAAAAAAAAAAATCTGAAAAGGTGCCCTCCAAACCCACTACTGACAGCTCAGTCATGGAGACGGAGTGAAACCTGCCTCTTGGCTCAGCCACTCCTTCATCAGCAGCTCTGTCCCTCATGAGGGGTGGAGGGAGAGCTGCGGGCAGGTGGCTGGGGCTGGTCCCTGAACCCCCTTCTCTCTCTCCTCCTTGCTGCTCCTCTGCAGGGAGAGCTTTCATGGTGGACCAAACAAAGGAATTGCAGAAGTGCTTTATGCTGTCCTCTCCTTCCCTAAAAAGATAGATACCCATTAAAAGAACCTGCATCTCCACTTGGAAAAGGGAGAGCCCCCCTGGGTTGTTACCATCTGACCCTGTTACTCCACATAACGCAGGGCAGCTGGTGGGTGCACCCTGATGCACCAGCAGTGAGGTGGCTGCTGCCTTAGCGAACAAGGAGCAGTGTCTGTTCACAGCGTGTGCTCAATAAAAGGCAAGTCACAGGGGAAGAGGGAGGACACTAGATAACTTCAGAACATTTCCCCAAACACTATGGTCCAATAATGGGGTATTTTTGGCCTTTATTTTTATGCAATCCATTCTCAGCTGAACCACAGAGCCCTGAACAGATGAGATTTGGAACATGCTGAAACATTTTATTTTTAAGTTAGACGGGGGCAGAGCAGATTTCATAGTCAGAAGGAAGATTTACAAGAGACCAAATGAGGAAAAATTTCCTTAAAATAAAGCATCTGGCAAACCTGGAGATTCCGTTTTTATTTGTTGATGAAAATTTCTTGGACCTGGGTCCCTCTCTGAATCATTCTTCCTAAAACAGAGGCTTTGATGGAAAGCATATTCTGTCTGACTTCTCTTCCCTAAGAGGCTCCATTGAGAACACAGAGGAAGCAGCAGTCTCAATGCAAAGCTATTCCAGTCTCACACTAATTAACACTCCCACTGCGACTCAGCAATATGTGCTGATAAGTGTACTGTAGCTGAGACGCTGGGCTCATCCTTTCCTAAATCTCCACCTCCAGATTTTCCTCTGTGCTCTTAACAAGTAAGATGCTCTGGTAGCCCAGGTCCTTCAAGGGCTCTACGCTGGCGACAAGGAAAACAGCTCTGACCTGGAACCAAGTACTTCCTCTGAGAAGCTGGGAATAGAGGGAACCAGCTCTGCCGCAGGCTAGGAGTGGACCCCAAATGAAACAGAGCGGCTCAGAGACCAGGGCTTCAAGAACATGCCAGCCTAGCACAGAACCAAGACACGGCCAGCCTTTCCTTTCACTTCATTATCACATTGCATCAGTCAAGCTGAAGGAAGAAGGAAACCCTCTGAAGGAAATACTGGAAATATAAAACCCCAAACTGCACTTAATTGATAGGAAACACAGAAAACAAAAACCCCACCCAGGAGTTCCCATTCTGGCTCAGTGGAAATGAATCTGACTAGGAACCATGAGGTTGCGGGTTCGACCCCTGGCCTTGCTCAGTGGCTTAAGGATCCGGCGTTACTGTGAGCTGTGGTGTGGGCCAGGCAGCTACAGCTCTGATTTGACCCCTAACCTGGGAACCTCCATGTGCCGCGGGTGCGGCCCTAAAAAGACAGAAAAAAAAAAACCCCCAAACCCCAAAACCTTACCCAAACCTAAAGCTCCATGATGCTGACAGATATGGATCTATGCTCATAGGAAGTGTGAGTGCCTCCAGCAGTAAGGGGACTCCTCAAGTGTCTGAGAATCCACTAAGCTCAGTGCAGGGACACACATGAGCAAAAACACAGGCACGGCCTTTACCCCCAGGGAACTTACATTCCGGTGGGCGAGACAGACTTCACCGAGCCCAGGAAAAATGTCCTTAAAGAGGTGGCTAGTGTTTCCCACTATAAACAGATGATGAGACTCCCAAATTCCCTTTTAGAATAAAATATCACCCCACCTCATAGCTGGGAAAAAAATGAGATACATGACACAACGTGCCCAAGACCCCACAACTTTCAACCTAAGTATATATAGCGAGACCTCGGGTCCACACCCTTGAGCCATGCCGGGTCTCCGCGGTCCCTCTTCCTGCCGCCTCCAGAGCCCTCAGGAAGGCCACCAGAGAAGCAAGGCTGCGGCAGGTCCTGCCTGGCACTCAGAGCCCTCAGAGAGTCTATGTTCAGTGAACACTGCTCGGGGAGTCACAGCGCAATATTTTGATACTTTCTCACTTCACTCGGCAGGGAAACTTTCCTTCTTAAGTTCTCCAGAAATGGAAAAGTCACTAACACGGGGAGCCCAAAGGCCTTTTCCACAGAAAACCTTAAAACGGCTACTGGGCCTTGGAGGATTTCTAGGTGCCAAGACAATGGGCCGGCACATGATTTGAACTCTCTGTGGCTCCTGTCCTGGCAACTCAACACTGGCTAAGAGGATTTTTAAAACCATCTCCTCCTCAACCTTAGAAAACTCTTACCCTCTCTCAAACCAATGTAAAAACACACCGAACAGCATCTTCCTTACAAACACTGTCAAAGTCAAATGACGATGATTAAATCATTCTAGGCCCTTTAGGGTGATTTACTAAGTGATAAATAAGTTTGTTGAGCAAACTGAGCCCTTAACTGATACAGTGTAAATTCTGATGTTTTTAATTACCAGGTTGTCATAAAGAAGCACAGTCCCAGAATCACTTGAATATTTTGAGTGTGTGTATAAACTTTTGGCGACGATGCCATCCTTCCTGACTAGCTTTCGCTTCCCTAACTAGAGAGGAGTTGGAGGTCATGAGACCAAGCCTTCAGCTCAGCCGCTACTTCAATATATGTCCTTAAACACGTCTGTTCATCTCTCCCTGACTACTTATTTGTATTGTGGGCACATGAATCGTCTTTCTCCATTTTATAGGGGTGGTGAGGCCAAAGGAGATGACAGATGCAAATGCGAAACATATGATTTAATGTTGGGACATTTGACCATCTCTCTGTACCTGGCTCCTGGCACAGGGCCTACAGCAGAGCAGAAACTCAGCCAATGTTTGAAGAAAGAACAAAGTTCACCTCTGCAGAAGCTGACAGCATTCATCGTGTACAGGAAAGGAAACTTAAGGTTAGGGAACCAAATGGTGGGTCAGCTTAACCACAATAAAAAAAGGCAGTACAGGAGTTCCCGTCGTGGCGCAGTGGTTAACGAATCCGACTAGGAACCATGAGGTCGAGGGTTCGATCCCTGACCTTGCTCAGTGGGTTAACGATCCAGTGTTGCTGTGAAGTGTGGTATAGGTTGCAGACGCGGCTCGGATCCTGCATTGCTGTGACTCTGGTGTAGGCCAGGGGCTGCAGCTCCGATTTGACCCCTAGCCTAGGAACCTCCATATGCCGCGGGAGCGGCCCAAAGAAATAGCAAAAAAAAAAAAAAAAAAAAAAAGAAAAAGGCAGTACACACTCAGCCAGTGGGACCACAATAAAAGGTTCTGCATCTTATCGCCAAAACAGAACCACCCGTCACCTTATGCCCCACAGAGACATAAGAGCAGGTCAGAAACATCACTCAAAACCAGTTCTGGGAGTTCCCGTTGCGGCCACCAGGTTAAGAATCCGACTAGTATCCATGAAGATGTGGGTTCAATCCCTGGCCTCCCTCAGTGGATTAAGGATCCCACGTTGCTGTGGCTGTGGCATGGGCTGGCAGCTGCAGGTCCAATTTGACCCCTAGCCTGGGAACTTCCATATGTAGCAGGTGCAGTCCTAAAAAGAAAAAAAAAAAATTTGCGGTCATTTCAGTCTCTATTCTTAAACAAAATGTACTGCCAAGTTTCCTAGGTGGTGAAGGGGACTCTCTCTCCCAGCCTGGGGTGAACTACACGCTGTGAAGACCCCAGACTCCCAGGATACCTGGGATTGGGGAGAAGCCACAGGAGCTACTCTGAGGTCAAGATCAGGTCAGGAGAGAAAACAGGGCTGAGGACCACCCTCTCCCTCCAAAGGGCTCTGTGCTTTATGTTTAAACACAGGGGAAGCAGAGCGTGCCAGCGAGGAGGATCAGACCCGTGAGGTATCAATGGAAAATGCTGACATTGATGCTAATTATAAATGCTGGAGAACCGACAAATTAATAAACAAGAAACCGTGAAAATTTGATTTGGCCATGTAAAAATTAATACTAATTATAGTCACTTATATGAACTGCTTACCTAATTACCATGCAGCACAATAATGATCATGCACATCAAGAAAGGTGTCAAATGAGCATATGAATGTTTGATTTCATCACAACACTCAACTGAGGTCACACTTGGTCGGTCCACTTTCATAAACTGTTGCACACCGAGCATATGCTTGTTTACCCACAACTTAAGTGCCAAACTGAACGTCCCTTGGTGACAAGAACTGGCATTGTGTAAAAAGCATCACCACTCCCTGGGCATAACCTGAAAACTGGAACAGCAGAAACTATGCGGTAGCTCAGAACACCACATGGAGCGTCCAGGGGCAAGAGATACATCTTGCATTTTATTATCTATGACTCTATAGCCAAACTGCCCTTTCCCTGCCATTCATCTAATGAGGATTCTCTGTCCCACAGGCCACCATCCTTCACTCTAAACTGTCAAAGATTTATAGTAACAGGAAATTTGGAGTTGGGGCTGGCAGATGACTAGATTTTGGCTGACTGGGGAGAAAAGTTTCCTTTCAGCATAAAGGGTGCGGTCTGGGTTTCTTGATGACCATTCAGGGTTAGGACGCCAGATGCTGCCAGCCCAGGAAGCTATTTTTTGCCTTTTCTAGAAGTTTCTAGCCCTAGGTACATGGTTCTTAAGCTCCACAAGGACACATTCTCAGAGCAAAAGACCAGGACCATGAGTGAGGAAGTGCCAGGCACCTAGATAACAGCCCTGAGGGTTAAGTACCTCCCTCACTGCTCTCCAGTGCTTGTCCAAGGAGGTTATTTCAGTTGATATACTGAAATAACCTCCAAAGCAAAGACAGGGTTAGATTTCAACTTTACAAAAACCTTACAATCAAACCCATACACCAAGAAGTGCCGGTTTGGCTTTCCATACACATCACGGGAAACAACCATCCTGAAAGAAGTAAGAAGCCTTTCCATGTCACCAGGCCCCCATAGCGGGAAGCCCCGCGGGTCTTCTCTGTGGGGATACCCACCTGGAGGTTTAGCTTTTGCTACAGCAAAGAAAGAAAGGTTAAAACAAACCAAAAGACTGATTTATCTGCCTGATTTAAAACAAAACAAAACAAAACAAAAAAACTGCCTATGCACACCAAATTAGTGGGGCTGTTCCAAAGCCAACACTCCCCTTCTGCTGAAGATGCAAAAAAGTATTTCCTTTCAGCTACAACTTAGAAAAATCCAGTCCTTCCAAAAATTCCACTCTCTCACTTTACATTGTCAAATCCTATTTAGTCATAAGAGAGAGAACCTCTTGCTTATAAATCAGCCACCAAGTCCTATTCACTGCACCCCCTGAATGTCTTTCCCATCCGGCCTTCTTGCCACACCCACTGTACTAGCCCTAATCATTCTACACTCCAAGTCAGTTTCCAAAATGTAAAGTGACCAGGTCCTTCACGTGGACATGCTGGTCTGGCCCCGCCTCCCTCCTTCACACTAGACAATCACCTGCAGTCTCTGTTTTTTTTTGAAGGGGGCCATATCCAAGGCATGAAGAAGTTCCCAGGCCAACGATGAAACCTGTGCCAAGATCCTTAACCTGCTGAGCCACCAGGGAACCCCTTACCTGCAATTTTCTGACTGTGCCCTGCCTCCCCTCTTTGCACGCACTGCACACTCTCTTTTCAGCACCCATGAGCCCTCATGTTGCCCTCCTTTGCCTGTATATACACAACTCATATTCTCTCAGGCTCAGACATCACTGCTTCAAGGAGAAACATTTCCCCCCACTGGAGTGCCCCCACATCACCTGTCCTTCTGTGACCCTCCAGCATCCCTGTGTTTCTCAGCACTTATCACACCCCTCACTAGTCTCTCTCATCAGAGCAGGGGAGTTCCCATCGCAGCTCCGCGGTTAACAAATCTGACTAGCATTCATGAGGACGCAGGTTTGATCCCTGGTCTCACTCAATGGGTTAACGATCCGGCGTTGCTGTGAGCTATGGTGTAGGTCACAGACACGGCTCAGATCCTGCATTGCTGTGGCCGAAACACAGGCCAGCAGCTGTAGCTCTGATTTGACCCCTAGCCTGGGAACCTCCACATGTTGCCCTAAAAAGCAAAAAAAATATATATATCGGGGGCTGGGATGGAGACTTCCTCTCTCCAGCTCTGCTCATTTACCCAAGGTCTGGTACTCATTCAATGAAGAAACAAACACCATCTTTGGTTCCAAAATAGCACAACTTCCTCTACAGGAGAGTTATACATGGAACTATTGGGGGGGGGGGACTAAAGACCTAAGGAGACTTTTCATGAAGGATGGTAATTATTATGGTAAATATCAGGTGAAGGCAAAGAGCATGGTCCAACTGGAAAAACACAGCAGTCAGCGAGCAATGGGATTGCATTTAGGTAAGTAAAATAAGCCTAGGTCTGTGGTTTTATGGGGAAATTTACTTAAGTCTGAGTATGTGTCGAGTGTAGTATTTGGCACTTATAGACCCATCCCTGCTCCTATCCCACCGTACCACATGGGCCTGGGTGTATGTATGGTGGATAAAAATATTTCCAGGCAAAAATGTATAATGATAAAGGTCAAGGAGGGGCTTTTGGGGCTGGGAAGTGATGAGAGCCTTCTGGAGTGTTGGAAATGTTCTGTCTTGATCTTGGTGATGACTACACAAATGCATACATAGGTAAAAATACATTGCTCTGTACACTTAATATCCATGCATTCACTGTATGTAAATTATATTTCAATACTCTTTTAACAAAGAAAAGAAGTACACTGTCCCTATGATAGAAGACAACCCCAAAAATGAGGCCTGAAGTCAAAGCATGTTTGCACACTGAAAGCTCGTGGTCACAAATCCCAGTGATTCTTAACCCTGGGACTACAGTGTTATTATAAAGGGTCAGCAAATTCATTTGTACACCAGGCATTGGCAGCAGGCAGGATAAATGTCACACACATGCATCATAATGTCTCAAAGGTACAGAGAAGCTACCATACTTAATAAAACACATTTATTTCAGAGTGTTACTAACTTCAGAGTCACTCTGTTATGCCATAGTTTCTCAATCAACAAGTCCTCAAAGTAAACCACAGCCCTATTGGGACTAAAACCATCTTTTGAAGTGTTATCTCTCGGCTCTCTCTAGCTCTCTCTTCTCTCAGGCCTAGAGATAAAATCTAAACTTGATCCAGCCGGCAGCCAGGCTGCCACCTGCCCACTTTATCAGCCTCCCCTTCATGACTCCACACGTGGCCTCCATGCCCCTGGACAGCCTTATTCACCGCTCGGCAAACAGGGCTTTCCTACTGCAGCTCCTCTAGTTTTGTTTCCAGCTGGTCCCTTTCCTCCTTCCACGCCATCTCCTATCTGAACCTTTGGCATTCCTCAAGGGCAGAGCTCAAGCCCACCTCCTAGGGGTATGTGGGGTGGGGCAGGGGTCTCCAGACCACCCTAGCCCTTTGCCATCTTCTCTCCTTCCCACCTCCGTCAGCCCAGACTGTTTATATCCATGGCTAAAAGGGGGATAGACTTTCTTTGTATAAATATTAATATCAGCAGCTGGCATTACTACACGCCAGCCACCATCCTAAGTACTTTACACGCATTATCTCATTGAACCTTGGCTCACTCTTGTTATATGGCAGCTACTTTTATGAGGAAACTGAGGCAGAAAAATTAAGAAACTTGTGTACTACCTCTCAACTGGCAAGATCCAAACCCAGAGAACTTGACTCCAGACACTATCTGATTTGATGCTTGGCTGTTTAATTTTGAATAATTTTAGGCTTACAGAAGAGCTGCAAAGACAGTAAAGAGTTCCTGGGTACCTCTCACCCAGCTTCCCCTTACGTTATCATCTTACCTAACCGTGGCACGTTGATCAAAACTTAAGAAATTAACACTGGTGCAGTACTATTACCTAAACCACAGACTATTCAGATTTTCACACTTGTGTCCTTTTCCTGGTCCACTTGATATTTAATAGGGGTAATTCCTTAGTCTCCAGTCTGAAACAGTTTCTCATTCTTGTCTTTCACAGCCCTGTGATGCTGAAAGAATACTAGTCAGATAATCTTGTTGAATATTCTTCATTCTGAGTCTGTTTTCACATGATTACACGGAGGTGATGGATTTAGGGGAAAGAACACAAGAGGTGAAGGCCCTTCTCATCATATCCCATCAGGCATAAGTGATATCACATGACTGATAATGTTGACTTTGACCTCTTGGATAAGGCAAGTACGTGGGTCAAGTTCTTCCACTGTAAAGTTACTGTTTCCCCTTTTCATTGTCTATTATTTGGAAGCCAGTCTCTAAGTCCAGCCCACACTCAAGAGGAGGAAAATAAAACTCCATTCCCTGGAGAGAAGAGTTTTGAAGAATATGCGGACATGCGTTGAAACCACCACAGGAATTAATAAACTTTTTCAGAAGACGCTTCAAGACACGCAAATACTCTTGTTTCCTCTTAAACTTTCACCCACTAATTTTACCCTTCATTGGTAGATCCTGCCTGCAGCAGTTCTTACTGTGGTGTGCTAACGGCGATTTTCTATTCCTCTCATTCCTTCTACATGTCTTAAATGCAGTTCTTCAGAAATGAAGAGCTCTCTCTTCTCTTCATTTATTTATTCAATCATTTATATCATTAACTCACAGATGTATCTTTCATTTTTTGGCATTTACTCCATTATCTTTTCCTCCCACTTCCTCATCTAATAATGGACTTTTTTAAAATTAAAATACAGTTGATTTAGAATAATGCGTTAAGATCTGCTCTACAGCAATGTGACACAGATATATACACACACGCATTCTTTTCCACTTTTTTTTTTTTTTTTTTTTTTTGCGCTGTGCCCTCGGCATGAAATTCCCAGGTCAGGGACTGAACCTGGGACACAGTGTGACTGGAGCCACAACAATGACAAGGCCAAGTCCTTTACCCATTGAGCCACCAAGGAATCCCAACACTGCTAGAGAATGGCTGACGTGATCCCAGACCCAGAGGGAGGCCATGCCCCTCTGGAGAGGCGGAGAGCTCTCTGAAGGAGGCAGGCAGGCTCCTGGCAACAGTGTTTCCTAGGCACTGATTTTCTATCTAATCCATGTCCTCTTCCCTTCAAAGTCCAAGCACACAGAGAATGAATAAAGAATAAAACTGAGAATGCTACGTAGTTTCCACACAGACCTAGATCAACTCTGCAGACAAGAACTTAAAAGTCTAGTTTAAAGATTAAAAGGCTAGATTCAAAATCAGTGATGGAGGGAAAGGCAAGATTTAGATTTTGCTCCATTCAAACCCGGATGGCCACACAAACTCAAAGACCAATCCTAAACTATTAGTATAAAGACTAAGTGGGCAATGAGAAACAAATTAAACACACTAAAACAAATGCGAATCACAATCAGAACAATGTTGAAAAGCAGTAGACTGGAGTTCCCGTTGTGGCACAGTGGTTAACGAATCTGACTAGGAACCATGAGGTTGCAGGTTCCATCCCTGGCCTTGCTCAGTGGGTTAAGGGGTTGCCTTGAGCTGTGGTGTAGGTCGCAGACACGGCTTGGATCCTGCGTTGTTGTGGCTGTGGTGTAGGCCAGCAGCTACAGCTCTGATTCGACCCCTAGCCTGGGAACCTCCATATGCTGCGGGAGTGGCCCTAGAAAAGGCAAAAAAGACCAAAAAAAAAGGCAGGAACTTAAATGTATATATATGTATATCCATAACTGGGGCACTTTGCTGTTCAGCAGAAATTAACAGAAGATTGTAAATCAACTACAAAAAAACCTTTCTTTTTTTCTTTTTTTTTTTTTAAAGCAGTAGGTTAAGCCTATAGATGTCAAATTTTTACAAGTCCCAGTACCTGGTAATGAGGAAACCTGATGCCAGCCAGATTCATCACATGGTAACTCCAGTGACATCATCATTTCACCAAAAGTCAGATAGTACCTTAAGCAACAGGAAGCATTTTTTAAAAATACACACACACATATGGCGATAATAGTGGTTATTATATCATATTTACATTTTTTCAGATATATAGTTTTCTAAAGAGTAATAAAGAGAGAGGGAAACAAATGATGGTAACTAAAGATAATGAGTCTAAGATCATGATGGTTATAAAAAAAGACAGGTCTCTCAGTTTGGCTGAAAAAACTTAAGTAAAAGTACTCGGATCCTGATTTAATATCCTCTTTAAGAAAGAAAAACTGTTTAAAGTGAGACATTAAGCCCTCGACCATTTTCTTAAACCCATGAAAGTCGGCTCTGGGTCTGCTGAAGATGGTGAAAAGGCTGCTACTAAGTGATGAGCAAGAAAACTGTTCTCCAGCGAGGTCTTAAACATATAATTACGGAGATTAGCAAAAGATTAAAATGTAACAAATCTGGA
The DNA here is from genome assembly GCF_016906955.1 of Phacochoerus africanus. Taxonomy (NCBI): domain Eukaryota; kingdom Metazoa; phylum Chordata; class Mammalia; order Artiodactyla; family Suidae; genus Phacochoerus; species Phacochoerus africanus. Next base: position 32,053,423 of record NC_062552.1, on the reverse strand, counting down.
ATTTCTGCCAACAACAGAGGTATTTTCATTTGTAGATAGAAAGTAATAGAGCTATTCTATTATTGCTAAGCATATAGGACCCATAGGTGTTTTCAGCTAAAATACTGTCTTTTCCTTCTACAACCTGGAGACTCAGACAATTTCTTTGCAGCCATGATCTACGGCCACATAAAACACACCCCACAGGCCTCGCGAGTGAAAAACCTGTCTAGGGCAAGTCACTTAACCTTCTCTCTTCACTAAAGTGGTCACTAATACCTGTATCACAGGATTGTGAGGATTAAAGCACCAAAGATTATGGAAGGAACATTTCCTATCCCATAATCCCAGCTTCGAGCCAGTATCAACAATCATTTGAACCAGCCAGATAACACTCTCTGAAAATCATTTTATGGACAATCTAATTATTGTTTGGGAATGTGAGACCTGGTCATAAAACACCAATGAGGTAGGGGAAGGGGAGAGAACTGTAAAAAAGAAAAAAGCAGAATGGGCAGAAGGGTTAGAAATAATTTTATATATATATACAAGCCTCTGGTCTCTTGCCAATTGTTTAGATTTACTTCCCTTACACACACTCTGGCCTCTGTGGTATGTCTGGTAGTCAAGTGTCCAAAAGAAATCTTTATCACTTTAAAATCTTGGGGGGTGAGGAGAGAAGGCCTGAATTTTCTCAGGTGAAATTCATGACCATATTAACCTACTTAAGCAGAAGATGAGAATTTCTAGAAGTGTGAAAAAAGCAATATGGGAGGCTCCTTCCTCTTCATGAGCTGCAGGGCTGCCCTGATATCAATTAAACTAATTTATTATTTGGTGTAAGGTTGTTGTTGGGTTTTGTTTTGTTTTGATTTTTAGGGCCACACCTGCAGCACACAGAAGTTCCCAGGCTAGGGGTCGAACTGGAGCTGCAGCTGCCGGCCTACACCACAGCCACAGCAATGCAAGGATCCAAGCTGCATCAGTGACCTACACCATAGCTCATGGCAAGGCTGGATACATAACACTCTGAGCCAGGCCAGGGATCCATCCCGCATCCTCATGGATACCAGTCAGGTTCATTACCACTTCACCACAATGGGAACTCCCTATTTGGCGTAAGTTTAAAGACAATCCCCTCATCTAACTTTCCTATATTCCAAAGAAATTGCCAATGATGTAAAAAATAAGCCTCTAATTTTATGGAGTCCAAGTGTTCCAAAGGGATGTTATGTTACATTCTTACTACAAGGAAGAATCCCCCAGTTGCATAAAAGCGAAGGCTAAGGCCTCAGGAGCCAATTTGCCTGGGCAGGGACCCAAGCCCTGGCACTTACCTGCTTACTACCTTGGGCAAGTTATGTAATGTTTCTGTGCCTGTTTCCTCATCAGTAAAATGGAAATACTACTAGTGCCTTCCCCAAAGTGTTGTTATGAGGACAAAATGAGTTAACATTTATAAAGTGCTTAAGAACTGAGTATGACACAAAGTGTTATAGAAGCAGCTACTGAAGTTCTCTTGTGGCTCAGCAGGTTAAAGATCCAGCATTGTCACTGCAGAGGCTTGAGTCACTGCTGTGGTATAGGTTTGAACCCTGGCCCACAAACTTCCACATGCCGCAGGCATGGCAAAACAAAAGAAAAAAGGAAAAAAAAATCAGCTATTAAGTTAAATAAGTAAATCCTTAATTAATCTTTTTGGTAAAATTTTACCTCAGCATAGAGTAAGTGGTGGTTTGAATCTCATCCAAAGACACTGAGTTCTCCAAGTGATCAGACGCAGGGCTTTACAAGCAACAGTTTTGGGGTCAGAGATTTCCTGGCTGTGCCTCCTCCACACGGCCCTGAGCTGGTCACTTTAACTTCTCCCCAAACCTCTGCCCGTCATCTGTAAAATGGGGATAATACCAAGTATCTAGAGGGGTAGGCTGTGAAGATAGATTGAGGAAATACAGATATAAGGTAAAAGCTCTTGGCACAAAGTATTAAGTGCTCAAGAAGCAAAGCTACCCTGCCCCCCACAACGTGTCCACACCCACCTACCATCTATGGTGACAGCTCAGCACTGCTATGAATTAAACTGTGAGTTAAATACATCACATACTGCACTAAGGGCTGGGCTTTCATCAACATTTTATCAGGGCTGTAGGGGAGCCCGGAGAAGCAAGAATCAGTGGCTGGACCCAACCAGGATCCCGAATCAGGATCCCGGCGAGTCAGGCTGGGTCTGACGAAGAGTAGAGAACATGACACCAGGAGTCACAAACAAAGTCAGGAGCAGGTTCCTCTCCAGGCCCAGCAAAGAGCTACAGATCTAAAAACAAACACCAGAAAGTCTAAGAATCTTCCAGATAAACAGGCCTTAAATGATCTGTTTTGAAAGCTTTCCCAACCACTTCTCAGAAACAAGTCTCAACTGTTATTCAAAAGGAAAAATAACTTGAGAAATTGATCGTTTTGAAAGGAAGCTGAAAAGAAAATCACCACAAATGCTTATTCAGGTGAAAGGAAAACAAGTCAACACATTGGTTCAGTCAGACAAAGGGGGCCGGGGTACAGGCAGAAAACTCCTTTTCTAAAAAAAAATAATAATAATATTCCTATATTTGAAAAGTTACAAATGAGTATGGTTAAATTGATATCAGTAGTATTTTGTGGTATTTTAACATAAATGTATTTATTTATTTTTTCCCCAGAAACTCCCTTTAGGAAGAATCCTCCTGGAGTTCCCTGGTGGCCTAGCAGGTTAAGGATCTGGTATTGTCACTGCTGTGGTGAAGGTTCAATCCCTAGTCGCAGAACTTCTGCATGCTATGGGTGCAGCCAAAAAAAATAAAAAGAAGGGAGTTCCTGCCATGGCGCAGCGGAAACAAATCCGACTAGGAACCATGAGGCTGCAGGTTCGACCCCTGGCCTCACTCAGTGGGTTAAGGATCCAGCGTTGCTGTGAGCTGTGGTGTAGGCCAGTAGCTGTAGCTCCAATTTGACCCTTAGCCTGGGAACCTCCATATGCCACAAATGCGGCCCTAAAAAGCAAAAATAATAATAAGGATCTTCCTAAGATTAAAGTACCACCTCCAAATAAGCTAGTGTGTATTTTCTTTTTTGTTTCCTTTTCTTTTTTATGGCCACACCTATGGCATATGGAAGTTTCCATACCAGGGACTAAATCCAAGCCACAGCTGCAACCTACGCCACAGCTGTGGCAATGCCAGAAGCTTTAACCCACTGCTCTGGGCTGGGGACTGAATTCTCGCCTCCACAGCGACCTGAGCCACTAGCTTGTATTTTCTAAGTATCTGATGCCTCGAGTAACAGCACCACTGTTTCTACCTTTCCACAGGTAAGAAGAGAGAATTTCCAATTTTTTTCTAATTGAGAAAATTAAAATCCCTGGGATTTTAAGCTTTTGCTATAAGTGAAAAGAATTGTAATGAGATTTGACTGTACACACACAAAGCTGAAAGTCACCCAATGAATAAAAGGATGAACAAACAATAAAAAAATGCTACTTTCTTAATCCTAGTAAGGACAAGCACTTAATAATGCCCTCCAAATTAATGTTACCAATCCAATATTACTGAGTGCCCAATAAGGGCTGACTGCTGGTCCTAGGATTAGTGGACTATACATCTGGAGGTGCTTTTCCAGTCCCAGTAGAGGAAAAGACTGTTCTCCATACAGCACATCTAGTCATCACGGGCCAGAATAAGCAACAAATGACGGACCCCGTCACATAGAGGCAGAGCCATGACGTCAGTCTGGCAAGAATTAAGCACCATCTGACCCAAGAACATTAACTCCTTGACATTATGAAAAGCTGAAGTGTTTTAAGACAACTTTTCCTTTCTCAGTAAATGAAATCCAAAGTATTTCTTCTCCTATTTTTATTTTTCATCTGAACTAGTGACAGTGCTCTTTAAAGAACCTGAGAGTCTAACATGAAAGTGCTGTGACGTCAGTATGATGGAACCAGATGCTGTTATTACCTAACAGAGGCCAATCTCTCTTTCAAGTAGAACCTTGACTGTCCCAACGAGTGTCCAAAAGAGAAACAAATAAGTGGTTTCATGTGCTGCTTCGATCACTTTTAAATGGACTCTACAGATATTGCAATTGTATGGCTGGTCAATGGGGGAATCTGAGCCAAAGAAGGACTCTGACCCAGACCTCCCACCCCAACTCCAAACACCTAAAAATGATGGATAAAATATAGCAAAAGAAATGCTTTCATGTATAGATGAGCTCCAAACTAAGAGAAGAAAATAGACAGATGGCAGAACAAGAACTCAAAATCAGACCCGGGAGTGGGAGCTCTGAATGCAGTAACTCAGAAATCAATGATAAAGAGACAAAGACCTATGCTTAGCACACATAATCAAAAACAATTCAACTGACTCTGCAATATTTATATAAAATATGTGACACCACAGAGTTCCCATCATGGCGCAGAGGAAACGAATCCAACTAGGAACCATGAGGTTGCAGGTTCGATCCCTGGCCTTGCTCAGTGGGTTAAGGATCCGGCGTTGCCATGAGCTGTGGTGTAGGTCACAGATGCAGCTCAGATCTAACGTTGCTGTGGCTCTGGCATAGGCTGGCATCGACAGCTCCGATTAGACCCCTAGCCTGGGAATCTCCATATGCCGCAAGTGCAGCCCTAAAAAAACAACAACAAAAAAAAAAAAACCAAAAAAAAAAGTGACACCACATATATACAATGGAATACTACTCACCATAAAAAAGAACAAAATAATGTCATCTGCAGCAACATGGATGCAACTAGAAATTCTCACACTAAGTGAAGTTAAGTCAGAAAGAGAAAGACAAATACCATATGATATCACTTGTAGAACAGGGCACAGAAGGGAGTTCCCGTTATGGCCCAGTGGAAAGGAATCTGACTAGTACCCAAGAGCATGGAGGTTCGATCCCTGGCCTCGCTCAGTGGGTCAGAGATCCAGCGTTGCTGTGAACTATGGTGTAGGTTGCAGATGAGGCTCCAGTTCCATGTTGCTGTGACTGTGGTACAAGCCAGCAGCTGTAGTTCCAATTCAAACCCTAGCCTGGGGACCTCCATATGCCTTGGGTGTGGCCCTGAAAAGCTAAAATAAATAAATAAAATGAAATAAAATAGGGCAAAGGTGTTCCCGTTGTGGCTTAGTGGTAACAAACCTGACTAGTATTCATGAGGTGGTGGGTTCGATACCTGGTATCACTCAGTGGGTTAAGGATCCAGCATTGCCACGAGCTATGATGTAGGTCGCAGACACTGTTTGGATCCTGCATGGCTGTGGTGTAGGCCAGGAGCTGCAGCTCTGACTCAACCCTTGGCCTGGGGACTTCCATGTGCTGCAGGTGCAGCCCTTAAAAAAAAATTTTTTTTAAGCCTAAATAAATAAATAAAATAGGGCACAGATGATCCCATCTATAAAACAGAAACAGATCATGGTCATGGAAAGCAGACTTGTGGTTGCCAGGGGAGGAAGTGGGATGGACAGGGAGTTTGGGGTTGGTAGATGCAAACTATTACATTTAGAATGGATAAGCCATGAGGTACTACTGTACAGTACAGGGAACTATACCCAATCTCCTGGAGCAGAATATAATGGAAGACAGTATGACAAAAATTACGCGTGCGCGCGAGCAAAGACAGGGTCACTACGCTGTGCAGCAGAAATTGACACAACACTGTAAATCAACTACACTCTAATAAAAAAAAAGTGACACCACGAAACATATTCAGAGTAACATATGCGACTGAATAACAACTCAGCTTGACACATATAGATTCTTATCTGGAGCAACCCCATAAAGCCGGTGGGAAAACACCATTTTATATGGGTCTTCCATAATCACAATCTAAAGAAATCTGGTTACTCAAGTCCCTAGAATATCTTATTTAAGGCTTTCTAACCTATAAAGCCTTGAATGGCCAGTAGAAAACTTAAATAAATACATAAATAAAAAAGATTAGAAGCCAGCTGGGATAAACCATACTGTGCAAGATGAGAAGGCCTGATGTGCCAGGCATTGACAGATATGACCAGATGAACCAGCCCAAACTGGGGGACTTGGAGTAAAAACAGCACTCAATTAAACTACATGCAATACCACTTCATTACAAAACAATTCAACTGCTTTACCTAATAAAGTAAAACTCTCAAAGTCTAAATGTCTCACATTTTGAAAAGGTTATTACTGAAGCACGCCTATGTTTAAATGAATGAATTCATAATGATTATTCACAAGAAACTCAATGGACACCTCTGAGACTACTAAGAAACGAACTTGATCTGAAAACTGGTGAGTAAGGGGAAAGAATCATGCATTTGGTCATCTTTCCTGCACAAACTGTACCTCAGGGTAACCAAGCAGTTGATAGCATGAGGTTTCTCTATAAAGGTTCTCTCTAAAAAGTATTCCAGTTAATAAATGAAGGAGGAAAAAGAGAAATGAAAATATCACCATTTTGCAAACTCAATAAATCAAGGGTCTCGCCTATGATTGTATTCCAATGGCTGCTGACATCAATGACTGAATAGAGGGACATATACCACATCCCTGGGAAGAAATGCTGCCAGAAAATGTGAACTTGCATCAGCCCAAGTCTCCAGATCTGACTTCCAGCTCACAGGAAATACAGGAGACAGATGAACAGGCTGAATGACACCTCGGAGATGCAAGTGGCAAAATCCAGACTGTGGGAAATGGGGCAAATGACCTTTTTTCTTCAACAAATAAACTGGAATGAAAAAAATGATAAAAGAGTTCTCTGGTGGCTCCATGAGTTAAAGATCAACGCTGGGGCTCAGGCTGCTCTGGCTTGATCCCTGGCCCAGGAACTTCCATATGCTGCAGGAAAAAATGACAGAGATGAAACCCACAGCTTTAAAAAAAAGATTTATCAAGAGACATATCAAGCTAATGAAATGTATGGGCCTTGTTTGAAAACAGATTTGAACAAACCAACTGCAAAATATAACAGAAAATATTTTAGACCATGTGGAAAATTTGAACTTTGACTAAATAGTTGACGGTTTTAAGGAACTGCCATTTTTAGGTGTGACAATGGTATTTTGAATGTTTTTTAAAGAGTCTTTATCTTTTAGAGATACATACTGAAATAATATGACATTTAGGTTTTCTTCAAAATAACTGAGTTGGGGGAGGGCTGATAAAAAGAAACAAAATTGGCCATCAGCTGCTACATGTTTTATGGGCACTTGAGGTATGTGAGGATTCATTTTTAATCTCTCTACTTCAGTATGCTTGAAATTTCCCATAATAAAAAGCTAGAACAACAAAAGGCAAAAACAAAATGGTTTTTGTCTAATTTTGCCTGGAGCATACTGCTCCACACATTTGTATTATTAATGGCCCTCTTCTACACATTTTGCCTCTGAAGAGGAACCCAAGAGGCCCCAAAGTGACCATGAAAAATCCTGTGCCGGCACAAAGGCAACTTTCTAAATATAAGTAGCATTTAGCAGCCATAGATCAGTACATTACTTTCTAATCAGAAGGACCTAGGAGATATAAGGGACCCTAGAATTATTATGAGTCCTTGAATTCAATTGCATGTATGTGATTTTTGCAATGGCTGAATACTCAAATTACATCTTCTGTCCTACTGAGTATATGAAATATTATAAGCATAAGCATGTACAAAAGCTTAGCTACAAGGATGTACATCACAGTGCTGTTTCAATAGAACAAAACTAAAAGCAAACACGTGTCTAATGGCAGGGAAGGGATTAAATAAATTACAGTTCATACACGCTATGGAATAACACCCATTTAAAATGAGGCTGAGGAAAACAGAAAATGATAGGGAAATGTTCACAATTTAGCCAATGGAATTTGAGACAAAGTTTGTATAGAACAATGTTATCTCTGTTTGAAAAAAAAAATTTTTTGCATAAAAAAAGACCGAAGTATGAACACCAAATTACAACAGTTCATTTTTTTAGGTGGTGGAACTATGAATGATTTTCTTTTCTCCTTTGTGCTTTTATATATCTGGCAATTTTTCTTTTATAAAGGCAGAGGTCCAAAATCCCTTACCTACAATTCAGAAACCCCGAAAATTCTGAAAATTCATTTTTGAATGTTAGCAGCAAACTCACTTAGTTACAAATCTGATGTGGAGCTGCTTCATATTTATCCTACTTAGTGTGACAAAAGGTTTCACTACAAAAATATGTTTCAGAGTGCTGTCCCAGCTCCCAGTACAGGCTCAGTACCACCGTCCAACAACCTCCAAATTCTGGATTCTAACCCCAAAATTTCAGACAAGAGGTTGTGAACCTGTATCAGTATGTAACTGCCATCACTACCATTTTTAGATTTTTAAAAATGGACTTCATATTTGAAAATGTTGGGAGTTTCTGCTATCAATTATTACACATTTTTATTTTTACCATAAATTTTTAGGAGTTCCTGTTGTGGCTCAGTGGTTAACGAATCCGACTAGAAACCATGAGGTTGTGTGTTCCATCCCTGGCCTTGCTCAGTAGGTTAAGAATCTGGTGTTGCCGTGAGCTGTGGTGTAGGTCCCAGATGAGGCTCAGATCCCATGTTGCTGTGGCTGTGGCGCAGGCCTGTGGCTACAGCTCAGATTTGACCCCTAGACTGGAAACCTCCATATGCTGCAGGAGCGGCCCAAGAAAATGGCAAAAAAAGACAAACATAAATAAATAAATTTTTAAATAGGAAAATCAATTTGAAAAAATATCCTTTGAGTTCCCGTCGTGGTGCAGTGGTTAATGAATCCAACTAGGAACCGTGAGGTTTCGAGTTCGATCCCTGGCCTTGCTCAGTGGGTTAAGGATCCAGCGTTGCCATGAGCTGAGGTGTAGGTCTCAGAAGTGGCTTGGATCCCGAGTTGCTGTGGCTGTGGCATAGGCCAGCGGCTACAGCTCCGATTGAACCCCTAGACTGGGAACCTCCAAATGCCACGGGAAGCGGCCCTAGAAAAAGAAAAAAGACAAAAAATAAAAATAAAAAAATGTCCTTAACAAACAGGGTTATCATGCCAGATTCATCAAAGGTGGCCAGCACTGGGCTCCGAACAGATGACTGTAGCAGCCCAGGTTTACCACGCTGTTGACCCGTGCTAAGCATTATGTACATATCTTAGCTCATGGGATGCTGCTTCAGGAGGCAGGGACTGTCCCAGGCCACATATGAAGCAGCAGATGTTCAGAGAGGTTATGTAATTTGCCTACGTCACAAAACAGAGTTAGGTCAGAGCCTAACCCTTAGCCACCATGTTAAACTCTCACCAGTTAAGTAAGTCAGAGGGCAGTTCAGCTTCCTGGATCACCTCCGCCACTTTAACGGGGTTTTTTTCCTTTTTCTTTTTTTTGCTCTTTAGGACCAGCCTACACCACAGCCACAGCAACCAGGATCCAAGCCACACCTGCAACCTACACCACGGCTCACAGCAACACCAGATCCTTTAACCCACTGAGTGGGGCCAGGGCGTAAACCTGCATCCTCATGGATACTAGTCAGGTTCGTTACCCACCGAGCCGCAATGGGAATTCCTCCGTCATTTTTAATAGTGGTAATAACATCGCAAGTAAAGCAAAGACAACTGGCTTGTTTTAAAAACTCTTTTTTGATTTGTAAACTAAACAAACTTGATCTACAAATTACTGAGAAAGGATAAATATGAAGCCAGACCATATAATTTCTAGCATTACTACCATCCACTCTAACCACACCAAAGTTATTTGAAGATGTTCTATGAGTGTAACAATATAATTTTCTATACCACACACGCACACAAAAATCTCCCAGTAATTTCCTGGAAATCAGTGTGGGGAACATTTTCTGAGAGCTCTCCAGAAGAGACCCAGTTCCCATCCATAGGAGAGCCCGACATTTCTAAGAACAAACCCTCCACTGTCTACTTTTGGGGTTTTCTTGGTATCTCCGGGCTATAAAACCCAGTCATTTACTTTCCCTACTGAAGACTAGGGCAGAAATAGCCCTGACTTCCTTTTGTAAACCAAAATTCACAGCTGTTTGTTTGAAGTGAACAAACTAAGGCAAGTGGGGTCAGGATTGGGGCAGGGGGGAGAACCTTCTGGAGGGATTTTTCTGGCCAAGGATGCCACTTTCACTGGGACCATACCCTCTTAGGACAAGTGAACATGCTGAAGCTGACATGATACAAATCAAACTCTTCACAAGATTGTCTCGTTTCTTGTCTCAAATTTTGAAATTAAGACAGTAAAAACTTCAATGGGATAATTCAGAAAAAGGGAGATCTGACTTACCAAACTTCTTTTATCTTTTATTACAAGTAGATGCCTTAACACAGTTTAAGATTAGATGTTCAAACATAAAGTAACCTCACAGCAGTCATTTCCAGGCACGCTACCTTTTCTGTTTTGTAGTTTAACAAGGGCCACGTTCCGCTTTAGAGAAAGCAAAAATGTACAGCAATTTCAAAGTAAAGAGCTGGCATCCCAATGAAATCATGCCTAAAGAAGTACTTCAGTAAGTTATTTTAAAACTACTTTGAATAAATTAAGGAAGTTTAGCGGAAGATGCAGAAAACTGCTATCCTAGTAAATAGCTGGGTTTTGGCTTCCTTGTTTTGTTTTTGCATTCTCTTAGAAGAGTGGGAACCCAGCTCAGACAAATTCATGAATTCCTGCTTCGAAGCCCTACCAGTCTATAATCCTTTCATGGCCAGTGTTGCCCTCTTCCTTAGGATGTTAAAATCCTCTTGCTCAAAATAAGCACATTCAAAAGAAATCTGGCACAGTAGGAGGGCAAAAGTAAAAGGGTGGGCATAAGAAAAAGCTGTCAGGTCAGTATAATTTCCAAGCAACAGATTCATTTGGGGGAGGGGTGAATAAAAGGGCCATTTCAATAGAATGGTTAATCACTCTTTATCTTCTGACATTTAGGGGGAAACTGTTACTGTCCCCCAAATGGGATTCATTTTTCAAAACTTTCTTCATTCCTCATTTCAGAAGATTTTCATATCTTTGGGAAACTCATGACTGTTTTTGGAGAGTCTCCTCCCAGCCCACCATAGAGTAAAATCTATAACAAATTTATTGCTACTGTCTATAAATTTTCAGGTTTCTCCAGCAAGCCTCCTGGGTTTCTTTTCTTCTTGACTCTTCTCACACTTAAGAAATTAGGTATGGAGCTTTCCTAGACTATGACACAGTTTACTCAGTTGCAGCCTCTGGTCCGCTTTCTCTGTGCTCCCAAACCGTCAGGAGGGAGTTTCGCTTTACATCATTCACATACGCCCATTTTCACGAACATCAGCATCTGGCTCATAATCCACTTTATAGTTTTAGGCTAATATGTAATGTTTTCTCTTAAAATTTCCTTTCCTCAGAACTTTTTGCCCCTTCGCTGACAGAATTCACTTTTAATCAAAATCTTACTGCATTCTTTTTTTTTTTTCCTTTGTCTTTTTAGGGCCACACCTGCTGTATATGGAAGTTCCCAGGCTAGGGGTCGAATCGAAGCTGCAGCTGCCAGCCTGCACCACAGCCATCGCCACGCCAGATCCGAGCCGGGTCTGCAATCTACACCATAGCTCAGGGCAACACTGGATCCTTAACTCACTGAGCGGGTCCAGTGATCTAACTTGCGTCCTCATGGATACTGGTTGGGTTCATTACCACTGAGCCACAATGGGAATTCCCAAATCTTACTGTATTCTTACAGAGAATTTGCTGTCCTGAAAACCAATAGTTTCACTATAACCATAAACATGTCAAACTCTCCATTACATGAGAATTTGAGTGCCTACTATGTGCCCAGGGCTGAAAAATACCATGAGATTAAAAAAAAAAAAAAAAGTTTAATACAGTGCCTGTCTCAAGCTACTGACTAAAGGCCACATGTCTATTCAACAGTCAAAAAAAATGTGACAAAGATTATATAAAGTAAAATCCATGCTATTCAGAAGTTCGCCTTGTGTTCAGCAGTTAATGAACCCGACTAGGATCCATGAGGACTCGGGTTCTGTTCCTGGCCTCGTTCAGTGGGTTAAGGATCCAGCGTTGCTTTGAGCTGTGGTGTAGGTTGCAGATGAGGCTCGGATCTTTCATTGCTATGGCTGTGGTGTAGGCTGGAGGCTATGGCTCCGATTCGACCCCTAGCCTAGGAACCTCTGTATGCCGAGGGTGCAGCCCTAAAACAGACAAAAAGACCAAAAAAAAAAAAAGAAAGAAAGGAAAAAAAAAATCCATGCTATTCAGAACCTTTGGAAGACTAGGCATTTTAGATTACTATGCTTTCTAGGTAATCTACTGCTTGTCCTTTGAAGTAACAAAAATTATGTTTGAGTCATTTTGGAAAGAACACTAAAATGTTTTTTGGACTTATATTAAAAAGCTATAATGGGAGTTCCCGTCATGGCGCAGTGGTTAACGAATCCGACTAGGAACCATGAGGTTGCGGGTTCAATCCCTGCCCTTGCTCAGTGGGTTGATGATTTGGCGTTGCCGTGAGCTACGGTGTAGGTTGCAGACGCGGCTTGGATCCCGAGTTGCTGTGGCTCTGGCGTAAGCCGCCGGCTACAGCTCCAATTGGACCCCTAGCCTGGGAACCTCCATATGCCACGGGAAGCGGCCCAAGAAATAGCAAAAAGACAAAAAAAAAAAAAGCTATAATGAACATAATTTAACCTTTACTTGATTGGCTAAGAGTCACAATAAACCATATTAAAGAGGTGAGCTACAGTACAATGATGCTTGGGGCCCAATCAGGTGTGTAGAGCTATATACATCTGTGTTAACAGTCTCAAATTACTGGGCATGGGAAAAATTATGCTAGACTTCCATTGCTTTTTCTGTCTCTTATTTTGTCGATCTGTCTCTGTCACACAGACATATCATACTACTATAAACACTATAAGGGAACAGACCTTGTTTGGGAGAGGGAATAATTTTCATAGAGCAGCTACCATGTACCAGGTCTGAGATAAACTCTGCAATGCGTCGAACAATTGGCCTAGTACAAAGCAGACGATGGGTAAACATTTGGTGAATGAATGACATTAGTGTACCTGCCTGAGCAGGGCCTCTCCCTTACTTACCATTTCTAATCTGCCATGGTTTGGAAAACAGATACCCAAGTGTGAAAGAACACCATTTAAAATGTGTTTGGGAGTTCCCGTCGTGGCTCAGCAGTAAAGAACTTGACTAGTATCCATGAGGACGTGGGTTTGATCCCTGGCCCCACTCAGTGGGTTAAGGATCCACCATTGCAGTAAGCTGTGGTATAGGTCACAGATGTGGCTCGGATCTGGTGTTGCTGTGGCTGTGGCATAGGCTGTCAGCTACAGCTCCAATTCAACCCCTAGCCTAGGAACTTCCACATGCCGTAGGTGCAACCCTAAAAAAGACCAAAAAAAAAAAAATTGTCTGGCATACTACCTTGCACATAAGCAGGCACAGCATGGTAAAACTGTTCATGCTCAGCTGAAATGAGGAAGCCTAACAGTGGGCACTTACAATGTGCCAGAAACTGTGGTAAGTTCCTTCCACACATTATATAAGACAACATCTGTAAGGCAGATGATATTACCCCCATTTCACAGATGCAAAAACTGAGGCACAACGTGGCTGAGTAGTTTGCAGAAAGTCAAGTAGCTAGTCAGTGGTGGCAGCAGGATGTGAATCCAGGCAGCCTGACTATAGAAAAATGATTGTAAGCATAATACCACACTGCCTCTGAATAAATTACAGTAAATAAGTGGAGATCAGAAGGACAGAAGTTCATAATCTAAGTCTTCTTTGCTGACTTTCTTTCTGATTCTCAGCTATGTTCTCAATTGGTGATGGTTACTATATGCAAAGCAACACTTTGTGAAAGTCTGTGTCGATGAGCAACTGTACACTGCAGATAATGGCTCCAGAGAAGTAGAAGCCTGCGGGATCTGTGCGTATTAGGGTCATTAGGGAGGGCTTTAAGAAGTTAAGACCTAAGCCCAAGCAATATAAGAGAAAAGGGATGGGTGAGAGAGGAGGCATTGTGCAGCCTAAGAATAAGCAAAAAGAATAAGCACAAAGTCTTTGTGGAATGGAGGAGGGAGGTTTTAAACAAATGAGTAGACAAACACACGTGGTCTGGAACACTTACATCCACTGCAGCTGTAAGCTCCTATTCCCATCTGCTTTACTTGGTCACTCAAACAGCTGGACAAACGTAGGCTGCAATTGGCAATACTAGTTGGGTGGGATGTGGCAGCTAATGTAAAGGCCAAATCTGAAGCTATGATCCCACAGCTCTTATTAAACAACCCAGGGTCCTTGAGGTGGGGAGTGTGGGTACAAGAAACCTACCCTTTACTATTTCTAAACCTAAAAAGGGAGGACATGCTGACCTGGGGATTATCTAAATGTACGGTCTCATTTTCTCTGAAACCTTTGACTAGGTTGAACCAAAGTCACCTCTAATTAATGACACACCTAGTGTAACTAGGGCCTGCAGATCCTCCCTGCCCCTGGGAGTCACGGGAGTGAGGGGTCAGGGCAGCTCTAAGGCCATCTGCCATCTCTACAACAGATACCGGAGCAAGTCAGGAGTCAGCTCTCTCCCACAAGGGAGCGGAGATGCCAGCCATACTTATAACCACGACTGGACATACTAGCGTGAGGCCCAAAGTGAAAACACAAAAAGCAAAGAAGATTTTCTAGTCTTGATTAACTACAGGGCAGCTAAATCCTCAGCAGAAGTTCAACAATCTCTGAGCAGGAGCACTGAGAGTAACTTGACCTGTACCTGAAGGCAGGAGAGATGGGAAAGTTTCTCACATCAGCAGGACGTACTGGGGGTTGACGTGGGCAAACTGCCAAATGCTACAGCATTCAACTCATTAGAGACAGGCACCACCTTCCTCTCTTCTCTCAGACATCAGAAGTGCAGAAATATCAAAGAAACCCAGGTAAGATTCAAAACCCAATTTATGCATTCAAAGTACATGTACTAAACATCCGTGTCAGGCTCTGATATGGGAACAGGGAATATAAACATAAAGACCAAGTCGCTCTGAAAGGTGCAAAGATCCTCATCCGTTATTATTTTCTTTTCTCACACGCAACCACTTAAGGCTCCAGGCAGTGACCCACTAGCACCAAATAAGTCTCCTTTCCCACCTCAGTGCACCTGATCATGGTGTGCCCACCTGGAGTTCTCTCACAGTACTTCACCTATCCAAGTCCTCACATCCTTCAAAGTCAGCTGGTGCCCTCCCCCCGCCCCTTTCCTAGAAGCCCTGATCTCCATTTCACCCCAAAGTGACTTCTCACTTCTCTGAACACAGAGTCCCACCATCAGTTACGTAGAAATGTATCACTAATTTATTCATTCAACAAATCCTGAGTACTAACTATGTGACAGCATTGTTCTAGGGCCTGGGAAAACTGTAGCAAATGGTACTGGGTTTTGTCTCCCCAGAAGAACTCCCTGGGAGTGAGTTCCCATTGTGGCTCAGGGGCTTACAAACTTTACTAGTATCCATGAGGATGCAGGTTTGATCCCTAGCCTCCCTCAGTGGGTTAAGGATCTGGCGTTGCTGTAAACTGTGGTATAGTTCACAGATGCAGCTCAGATCCCATGTTGCTGTGGTGTAGGCCAGCAGCTGCAGCTCTGGTTCCACCCCTAACCTAGGAATTTCCATATGACGCACCTGAGGCCCCAATAAAGCAAAAAAAAAAAAAAAAGAAAAAAAGAAAGAAAAAGAAAAGAAGAAAGAAAATGAACTCCCTGGGAGAGTTCTCCTCTTAAACTGCTTTTTAAAATCTTCCTGTGTAGACCTGGGTTTGCACTCAGTGCTTAATACCTAACAATTTATTTGAGCCTTGGGCTTCTTTGGTCCAAGCTCACTCAAATTGAAGTTACATAAACTAATGTGGAACAAAAGCAAACCAAGCCATTTCTAAATGAACTTCCACTTCTTAAAAACCTCAAAAGAACAAGGAAGGAAAAGAAAACAGGCTATGAAAGTGCTGCTGAAACAACACATTTTACTCACAGTGACAAGGCACCTCCAATCCCCCCTTCAAGATGCACAAAAGTGACCTTTTTTTCTCTCAATCCTTACAGCTCCAGATTCAAGTGTTTAACAACAGTCCTTGGAAAAGTTTAAAGCACCCCTCAGTTTCCTAAACAAGTTTTCCTAAACCTTTATTTTTTGATGAATAAACGCCTTGATGAACACTACATATGCCACTTAACAGACTAATCCAATGAGGTTCGCTACATGGAACCAGAATTTAAACTCCAAGCACAAAGGGGGCTGAAAGAAGAACATTTTGAACCTGATAAACCCAAAGACAATTTTAATATAAACGACAAAAGCCACGTCCTGCAGAGCCTGGTGGAAGATTCCAAGTTCCCAAAAGAAGGGAATCAAGAGAATTTCCTCCAGGGGAACCGCGAGATTCTGCAAGGCGTGGGAGTTTCTGCAGGAGATGAGGGAGATTTAAAACACATTTTTTTTTCTCTAAAGTGGCTTGTGAGATACAACAGCTGGCACCCGCCAGCGGGCGAGGGTGCAGCCGGGCTGTGCCATGCGGCGGAGGCTGCCACCTGGGCACTCCCACCATTCTTCGCAGCTGGGTCAGGAGGCGAGATGAGAGGAACCCGAAGCCGCGCGGACCCGCACCGGTGCCCCCTGCCCCTTGGGCCGCCTGCCCTCGCCCTGGGGCAACCCGCAAACCCACCCCGCTAGGGTCTCTGGAGCCCCGATCTCTCTGGGGTCCCAGGAGACGGGCGGGGGAAAGGGGATCTCCAGGCGGCTGCCCGGTATCGGAGCGTTACTCACCTGAGCAGACTGGACAGAGGATGGCTCGAGGAGCTTAGACCGCCGCCGCCGCTGCTGCCGCCCCCGGAGCCGCCTCCACCGCCGCCGCCGCCCCCGAAGCCTGAGGAGAGCCGCTTCCCGGACAGCAGCTTCTCCACGGCCGGGAGGTGCCCGGTGCGGGCGGCCTCCAGCAGCTCCTGCTCTTTCCCCATCCCCAGGGCCGCCGCCCCCCGGACCTCCTCCCCGGGGCCGCCGCGGAGCCTGCTCTGGCTCCCAAACTTTCCGTCTCCGGGCAACGCACCCCCCAAACCGGCCGGGGACGCCACCCCCCTCCCCCCGCCTTTTCCCCCAGGAGTGCGTCACTTCCGGGATCCGGCGTCACGCGTCACCGCGCCCCTGCGCCCCGCCCCCTTGCCCACCTAGCTGGGCGGGGCTCGGAGGGCGGACACAGGTGGCTGGGGTCTGCTCCAAGTGGCCTCGGTTGAGCCGAGATTGTCCTCTCTGGGCAAGAGGAGGGTGTCGTGTGGTCACCTGCTGTACAAGTGGAAAGCTACAGATTCGCTCCACCTGTGCGCGCCTCCCGACGTGTTCTTCTTCCTCAAAGGTTTTGGGAGCACGCGGGATAGGAAATACGGTAATTCATCCAGGCAATGTAGAAACAAAGAGAGAAATATGGCAACGCGCATCTACATTTCCAAGTCCATTCATTCAGCACGCATAAATTAAATACGTAATAGATGTGGGAACCTAGTAATACAGAGGTGAATAAAATGCCCCCTTCCGTACTTCAATGAGGGAAGAGAGGGAACTTTTAAAACAAAAATATCCTAACTTAATGCTCCCAACTCTGAAACGGTTCGTTAAAGCTAAACATTCAAAGGGAAGGCTTCTCTCCCAGTAGGATGTTTCCTCTTTCGATGACGTTAACCAAACTGATATTAAAGTCAAATTTGTGAAACCGACCCCGACCTTGAGTACTGGAGAATTGGAAAAATCATTCAACTGGGTAGAGATTATGTCTTTTGTTTCTGGTACTAGCATTGTTCCTGGCTCGAAGTAGGCGCTCAATCGTTGTGGAGTGAATAAGGAATTGGATAAATTCTGTTCAAGCTATAGGACTTTTTTTTTTACGTTTTTGAGGAACAAAAGAGAAATGCTGGCAATTCAATGTAAACACAGGACCGCCGTCTCTGTCCAATTGTACTGCCTGAGTTTACCCGGTAGCCACAGGGAGTACAACGGAATTGAGTTTCCTCCCGTCCCCAAGATTTACTCTGAGGAAAGAGGATGAAGGACAAGAGTTAACTGACATTGCGTTTTTAGAAAGATGGAAAGGAAAAAGACGCCCTTCAGTAAAAAGCGCAGCTGTCCTTTACAAATACTGGTTTCCCAGGGTGGAAAATACACAAACTGAGTTCAGTACCCTCAATTTTCCCTCTCCCCACCGCCACCAAATCAAAACGGAGCCCTGATGTCCTCTACACGCGCCTGTAAATGACCCCTCGGAGGAGCGGTGTGGGTGACGTCATCGC
Organism: Phacochoerus africanus; assembly: GCF_016906955.1. Lineage (NCBI taxonomy): Eukaryota > Metazoa > Chordata > Mammalia > Artiodactyla > Suidae > Phacochoerus > Phacochoerus africanus. The sequence continues at coordinate 32,035,117 of NC_062552.1, read as the reverse complement.
AACGCGACGACAGGAAGTGAGCTCCTGGGCTGCAGTGCTGCGCGGGGTCCCGAGCTCCTAAGCCCTCGGTCTCCTTTCCCCTCTCATTCTGACCGCGATGGATAATGCTTGCGAGTCGCCCGCGGAAAAAAGTGGAGAAACAGGGGAGTCAGATGAGATGGCTGCTGCTCCCGGGGCTCCCGGGGTTACGGACACGGACGGAATCCCGGAGGAAACGGATGGAGACGGAGATGGGGACTTGAAAGAAGCCGCGGCTGAAGAAGGCGAGGTAGGGAGAGATGTATCCATGAGGCCGGAGTTGTGTCACTGGCTTCTCGACAGGCTTCCTGGTTGGTCCCAAGCTAGGATAGTCGAACTCACCCTGACTCTTTAGCTGTGCAGTCGCGGGGTTGCGGGGAGAGAGAAGACAAAATCTTAGTACCACCGCTTAGGTTCTAAAGACCGAATACTGGATCAGCGTTTTTAATCTCTGCCCTTAGACATTTAAGCTTCTTCCCCACCACCAATCTCCTGACCCAGCGGCCGGAAGTTCCCGGGCCAGGGATCGAACCGTCCCAGTGACAATCGCGGGATCCTTAACTTGCTGAGCCACCAGGGAACTCCTAAAGGAATTTCAAATAGCCTCTTGGTCTTCCTGGTGATGAAAATGGGGTTCATGCCACACTGAGACTTAAGACGAGAGCTAGAAGCCAGGCTTCCTAGAACCCTTTTCACCACAATATAGTTTCTCTAAGGTATTGCTTAAGCGTAGTTATCATTATAGGCTACAGAGTTGTTAAAGGGAACTTGGAGGTAGTTACTACTTTAGTCACGTTGTTACCCGCTTGGGACATTTAACTCCTACCAGTGACCTTGGTGCTAATCTCCAAGGGTCACTGTGGCATAAACACACCAAATCTATCAATTGGGCCACCCAAGAGTTCAGCAGTGTTGCTTCCTGAGCATCAAAGGACCAGAATCTCAGTGTTCTCTGGGTTTCATTTCTAAAGATAGAATCTTGAGGTCATAGAGCTAGAATTCCTGGATGAAGTTAAGTGTGAGGTCATGGGTTAAATGAAAACAGCCTTTCAGGGCATGAAGTTGCATCAAAATATATAAAGTTGAGAACTTTTAGAAAAATATGGAGTTCCTTGGTGACACAGTGGTTAAGGATCTGGTGTTGTCACTGTAGCAGCTCCGGTCACAGCTGTGGCACATAATCAATCCCTGGCACAGGAACTTTCACATGCCATGGTTTGGCCAAAAGGGAGAAAATTTTAAATAAGTGGAAATGATATCAAAGACAGAATTTGAGTAATAATTAGCTTAGGACAGTAAAGAGCTCACTGCATACAGAAATTTACACCCAGCAGAAGATAAAAAAAAAATTTTTTTCTGGAGTTCCCGTCGTGGCGCAGTGGTTAACGAATCCGACTAGGAACCATGAGGTTGCGGGTTCGGTCCCTGCCCTTGCTCAGTGGGTTAACGATCCGGCGTTGCCGTGAGCTGTGGTGTAGGTTGCAGACGCGGCTCGGATCCCGCGTTGCTGTGGCTCTGGCGTAGTCCGGTGGCTACAGCTCCGATTCGACCCCTAGCCTGGGAACCTCCATATGCCGCGGGAGCGGCCCAAGAAATAGCAACAATAACAACAACAAAAAATTTTTTTTCATGCTTCTGAAACACTTTTAAAAATTCGTCATATACCATACCACAAAGAGAAGCATAATTTTTTTTTTGTCTTTTGTCTTTTTAGGGCCACACCCGCAGCATATGGAATTTCCCAGGCTAGGGGTTGAATCAGAGCTGCAGCTGCCAGCCTACACCACAGCCATAGCAACACGGGACCCTTAACCCACTAAGTGAGAACAGGGATTGAACCCACATCCTCATGGATACTAGTCAGGTTCGTTAACCACTGAGCCATGGCAGGAACTCCAGAAGCATAAATTCTTAAAAGTAGAAATCATAACAGGCCATATCCTGTTAGTACAATGCAATAAACCTGAAATTAACAATGCAAACTTCTCCCACCCCCATCCCATCCCGCCAAAAAACTTAACACCTGAACACTTTAAACTATTTCTTAAAAGCCAGTGGGTTAAAGAAATTAACAAAGAGAATACCACATCAAATCCTATGGGATTTTACCAAAACTTTATTTAAAGTTTAGTCCATAGCCTTACATATTTTAACTAGCAAACAAGAGATATTGAAAATAAGCACCTAACTCAAGAAATCATAAAGAGAACAAGATAAATCAGAAGGATGTAGCAGCAGGCAGATATTAATGAATAGTTATTAAAAAAACAAACACTAAAATTAAGACGTGATTATTTGAGGGAGTTCCCATCGTAGCTCAGCAGTAATGAATCCAACTAGGATCTGGGAGGATGAGGGTTTGACGCCTTACCTCACTGAATGGGTTAAGGATCCACCGTTTCTGTGAGCAGTGGTCTAGGTTGCAGACTACACCATCGGATTTAGCTTTGCAGTGGCTGTGGTGTCGGCTGGCAGCTATAGCTCCAATTAGATCGCTAATTTGGGAACTTCCAGATGCCACAGGTGTGGCCCTAAAAAAGACAACAACAAAAAAGACCTGATTGTTGAAATGTAAAAGTACAACATTACGAAATAAGAAAGGGCTGTATGGACTGATATGGAGATCTTTAAACTCTAAGAAAACTGAATGTTCAAGTTTAGACCAAGTAATTTTGAAAATTTAAGAAAAATAGCTCATTTTTAAGAATATTGGAGTTCCTGTTGTGGCTCAGCGGTAACAAATCCAACTAGTATCCATGAGATGTGGGTTCGATCCCTGGCCCTGCTCAGTGGGTTGAGGATCTGGCATTGCCGTGAGCTGTGGTGTGGGTTGCAGATTCGGCTCAGATCTAGTGTTGTTGTGGCTGTGGTGTATGGTCGGCAGCTGCAGTTCCGATTTGACCCCTAGCCTGGAAACTTCCACATGTTTCGAGTATGGCCCTAAAAAGCAAAAAAAAAAAAAAAGAATATAAACCACCAAAATTGATGCACAAAGAGGTTAGAACATTTGTATAAATCAGTAACTAGAGAAGAAATTGAAAAGGTTATTAAAGATTTACTACCTTCACTCTCATCTACTTCTCGTATTCCTGTATGAGTTGAATTGTGAGTTCCTCTGTAAGGAAAATAGAAGTTAAATCCCATTAGTGAGGTTTGTTGTATCCTTAGATTCTCTATTAAGTTGGAGAGGATGAAGTATGGATTTTGATTTTGTTGTTGTTTTATTAAACACACATTAAACATCTAGTATGAGTAAAAAAACAATGTTAAATGCTTATGTGGGTAAAGAATGGCCATCATTAAAAAGTGTACAAATAATAAATGCTGAAAAAGTGTGAAGAAAAGGGAACCCTTCTACACTGTTGGTGGGAATGTAAATTGGTGCAGGCACTATGGAAAACAGTATGGAGATTGCTCAGAAAATGAATAATAGAGTTGCCATATAATCCAGCAGTCCCACTCTGGGGAATATATCCAGACAAAACCATAATTTGAAAAGATATATACACTGGTATGTTCATAGCAGGACCATATACAATAGCCAAGACATGGGAAAAAACCTAAATGTCCATCAACAGATAAATGGATAAAGAAGATGTAGGGTGTATATACAATGGAATATTACTCAACCATAAAAAAGAATGAAATCATGCCATTTGCAGCAACATGGATGGATCAAGAGATTATCATACTAAGTGAAGAAAGAGAAAGACAAATACCATATGATATCACTTACATGTGGAACATATTATCAAATAGAAACAGACTCAAAGATACAGAGAACAGGCTTATGGTTGCTAAGGGGAAGCGGGGTCAGGGAGGGAAGGATTGGTAGTCTGGGATTAGCAGATGCAAACTATTATATGTAGAATGGATAAACAACAGGGTCCCACTGTATAGCACAGGGAACTATTCGATATCCTGTGATAAGCCATAATGAGAAAAATATGGAAAAGCATATATATATATATATATATATGTATATATATATGTATATATATATGTATAGCTGAGTCACTTTGCTGTACAGCAGAAATTAACACAACATTGTAAACAACTATGTTTCAGTAAAATTTTTTAGATGCAAACTATTGCATTTAGAATGAATAGGTAATGAGTTCTCCTGTATAGCACAGGGAACCATCCAATCACTTGTGATAGAACATGATAAAAGATAATGTGAGAAAAAGAACATAGGTCACTTTGCTATACAGCAGAAATTGATAGAACATCATAAATCAACTATACTAAAAATTTTTAAATTTTTTTTGGTCTTTTTAGGGCCGCACCCCTGGCATACAGAGTTTCCCAGGCTAGGGGTTGAATTGGACCTGTAGCCACAGCAACACAGAATCTGAACCGCCTCTGTGACCTACACCTCAGCTCACAGCCACACTGGATCCTTAACCCACCAAGTGAGGCCAGGGATCAAACCTGCGTCCTCATGGATGCTAGTCAGATTCATTTCCACTGAGCCACCATGGGAACTCCAAAATTGTTTTAATTTTTAATGTTTATATGAGGAGAGATAAATAGACAAAACTGTCTTCAAGGGAGTTCCTGTTGTGGCGCAGCAGAAACAAATCTGACTAGGAACCATGAGGTTGCAGGTTCAATCCTTGGCCTCACTCAGTGGGTTGGGGATCTGGCATTGCCTGAGCTGTGGTGTAGGTCACAGACTCGGCTCAGATCTGGCATGGCTGTAGCTATGGCGTAGGCCAGCAGGTACAGCTCCAATTGGACCCCTAGCCTGGGAACTTCCATATGCCATGGGTGTGGCCCTAAAAAGAAAAAAAAAAAAAACCATCTTCAAAAGTTCTCAGTCGGAGTTCCCTTGTGGCACAGTGGGTTAAGGATCTGATGTTGTCCTGGCAGGGGCCCAGGTCGCTACTGTGATGTGGGTTTGATCCCTGGCCTAGAGAACTTCCATATGCTGTGGGTGCAGCCAGGAAAAAAAAAAAAAAGTTCTCACAGTCTAGTAAAGGGAACTTAGTATTTGCATGATACAGAAGAATTGAGAGATAGCAAAGAGTACTACATGTGGGAGAAGCGCACTTAAAAGTTCCTAATTCAAAGAAACACTGCTTTGATGAGAAGGTGCCTCCTTTTTAGTATTCTTTCCACATGGAATCATCATCAGTAAAGAGATCTATAGATTTAGAGGAAGAAGAGCTGGCCAGATGGCAAGCACTTTTCTGATACGCCCTCTAAAGAATGAGGTCAGAAGAGTAGATTCAGGGGGAGAGTGGTTTTTCATGATCCTTGGCATTTCATTGCCCTTGTAAACAGACACTAGAACTATGATCATAGCTAACCTGGAAAACTGGATTATTTGGGTTTTCTTTCCACAGCTGGTCTATAAACTCCTTTAGGAGTGATAGTGTATCTTACACTTAATGGTACAACCAATACCTGGAATCAAAAAAACTACGGAAATAAATGCTTTCGTTGTGTTGTACTGAGAATGATGTCTTCTTACCTTACCCAAATCTGGAAAGTAGGCCAAATATATAAAGGGTTTCTTTTGTCTTCTTAGCTCAAGAGTCAGGATATCTCAGATTTAACAGCAGTTGAAAGAGAAGACTCATCGTTACTTGCTCCTGCAGCCAAAAAATTGAAAATAGATACCAAAGAAAAGAAAGAGAAGAAGCAGAAAGTGGATGAAGATGAAATTCAAAAGATGCAGTAAGTCACTTTCTGATCTTTCCCCTTTCCAGGGACTTGTGTTTCACTTATTGTCAAATTCCTTAAGAGTAGAGCTAATGTCTCTACCTAATATTTTCATAAGCAGTAAGCCTGATACTACTGACCCCTTGAAAAATACGTTTTCTAAATATCTGAAGAGGAGTTCCCCTTGTGGCTCAGCGGGTTAAGAACCTGAGTAGTATCTATGAGGATGTGGGTTTGATCCCTGGCCTCGCTCAGTTAGTTAAGGATCCAGCATTGCTGTGGCTGTGGTGTAGGCTGGCAGCTGCAGGTCCAATTTGACCCCTAGCGTAGGAACTTCCTTATGCCACTGGTGCAGCCCAAAAAAGAATATCTGAGACTAGCTTTTATTGACATAATAATATGTATCTTAAGCATTCATTCTTATAACCAAACTTAATTACCTGAATCTTTGTCTAGAATCCTGGTTTCTTCTTTTTCTGAGGAGCAGCTGAACCGTTATGAGATGTACCGCCGGTCAGCCTTCCCCAAGGCAGCCATTAAAAGGGTAAGGGTGGACTGCGTATTGCACTTCACTTCCATTAGCTGCGAGACCTGAACTAGACTCAAGAGCTATGCTCATTGGCGTTTTAAAGGGAGGTGTTAAGCAAAATGGTGGAACATTTAGGCGGGAAAATAAAAATAACATGCCCCTCAATAACCTGGACAGTAGTGGTATTGTGTTCTAGGGATAGTGTCTCAACAAACAGAACAGGCCATTATCCACCTGAATCCTTGTTTTTTTAATCTCTATTTCAGCATCCAGCCTTTAGTGAACTCTTTTTCAGTGCAGCGCTCTTATGGGCACTATGTTCCAAAGCCAGTCCCTGCCTACCTTAACCGCTGATCTTTGTTCTTCTTTCAAGCTGATCCAGTCTATCACTGGCACCTCTGTGTCTCAGAATGTTGTTATTGCAATGTCTGGTATTTCCAAAGTATTCGTCGGGGAGGTGGTAGAAGAAGGTGAGTGGTGGTGGTCTAAATACTGGATTGAACCTGTGGTCATCTCTTGTCCAAGACTGTCTATACGGGGGGGGGGGGGGGGGGGGGAACAGACTTATTAAGGCACCAGTGGTAGTTTCCATTTACATTAGAAGTTGACTAAGGTGGGGGAGCTTTGTGTTCAGGAGAGTGTAAACACGATCCCTTGAAAGTTTCAATCTTGGGAGGCCTGGAAACACCTAGGACATACCCCTTCCTGATTCCTGTCCTCAGCCTAGGGTGACAGAAGCAGACTTTGTATTTTTCTCAAATGGATTTTGCTCATTTCTAAAGCTGCCATAATTAGATTAAAAAAAACAAAAACAAAAAAAAAAACGAATCACTAGGGAGTTCCTGCTTTGGCATGGTGGGTTAAGAATCTGACTGAAGCATCTTGGGTCACTGCAGATACGCAAATTTAATCCCTGGCCTGAGACAATGGTTTAAAGGACCAGCATTGCCACAGTTGTGGCACAGGTCACAGCTGCAACTCGTATTCAATCCCTGGCCTGGAAACTTCCAAATGCTGCAGCTGCAGCCACTTAAAACAAAAACAAAAAGCAGTCACTGGGGCTGACCAGTGTGGTATGGTGAATAGTTGTCACTGATGCAATGACCCCTGGGAACTGCCCTCTTCCCTGGCTGCTGCCCATGCTCATCTCTTGCTGGCGAAAAGTTTATTTTTTTAAGAAGATATGTTTTAGACTGTTGCCTGTAATAAAGCCTGATGTGGGATATTATGCTAAAGCTAACATGATATATTTTAGAGCATTCTCTTCAGAAGGGAAAATGGGGAGTTCCTGTCATGGCTCAGTGGGTTAAGAACCCGACTAGTATCCATGAGAATGTGGGTTCAATCCCTGGCCTCACTCAGTAGGTTAAAGATCCGGCATTGCCATAGGCTGTGGTGTAGGTCGCAGATTCGGCTCGGATCCAGATTTTTTTTGTTTTGTTTTGTTTTTTAACATTTTCTAGGGCCGCTCTTGCAGCATATGGAGGTTCCCAGGCTAGGGGTCTAATCAGAGCTGTAGCCGCTGATCTACCCCACAGCTCACGGCAACGCCATAGCCTTAACCCACTGAGCAAGGCCAGGGATTGAACCCGCCACCTCATGGTTCCTCGTCGGATTCTGCACCACAATGGGAACTCCCCGTATCCAGCTTTGCTGTGGTTGTGGCATAGGCTGGCAGCTGCAGCTCCAGCTCTGATTTGACCCCTAGCCTGGGAACTTCCATATGCCACAGATATGGCCCTAAAAAGACAAACATAAATAAATAAATAAATTAAAGAAGGGAAAATGTCTTGGTTTATTTCTTTAGCAAGCCTAAGAAGAGTTAATGAGGTCTCAGTGAGTTAAGGATCTGGCCTTGTCACTGCAGCAGCTCTGGTTGCTACAGTGGTACAGGTTCAGTCCCTGGCCCGGGAACTTTCATATGCTGCGGGTGTGGCCAAAAAAAGAGTTAATGAGAATTAGACTCAAAAGAATTGTGATTAGGAAGCTCGTGTGTAATAATGACACTTTCTCCTTGACCTCTGTTCAGCACTGGATGTGTGTGAGAAGTGGGGAGAAATGCCACCACTACAACCGAAACATATGAGGGAGGCTGTTCGAAGGTTAAAGTCAAAGGGGCAGATTCCCAACTCAAAGCACAAAAAAATCATCTTCTTTTAGACTGAAGTCTAGAAAGACCTATTACTGACGGAAGAAGTGCTGGTTCCAGGCTTCGTATTGCATGAGACTTTCTGCACTGGTGCTTTAGTATCTCAGTCCTCCAAGGATTCCATGATGTTTTAATGTCTTTCTCAAACTCTGATATTCATTACACCTAGAAGAAGGCATGCAGCCTGTTGCCTTGACTTGGGACCCCTGAGGGCCGTTGAAGGCATCCAGCTCTTACTGGCTAGTTTGAAGAAGGGTACATGGGCCTTAAGCATCTTCTGGATGAAGGTGCTGCTTTCAGAAAGAAAACCTTTCCAAAACGGTTGGACGGTTTCACATTGAAGCCTGAAGTTGCAATGACTTAGGTTTTTCTTACATCTGGTTTTAAGTAAATGAAGCATCCGGAAACCCTGGACTTGTGATTCTACCATGAAGGATGTGGTGAGAGCACAAGTAATGGATTGGTTTAAGATTCTTCTGTGAATTTTGGCGAGTGGTCATTAAACTGTTTTCCTCCTTGTTGTGTGTATGTTCATTTTCTGTCTAGCTGGTTGGAATGGGGAGGAGTTCATTGTCCTTTTATGGAATCAAAACAAGTCTTGGCTTGGCTTTCTTTGTGTGTGAAAATTTGAGCCCTCCAGATTTCCTACTAGAACCATTAAAATGTTATCTCATAAAAGAATACTCAAAGTACTTAATGTAAAAGCCTATATGTTTTGATTCCTATAAAGAGATATACCAGAACCAATACTGTTTAATAAGTTTAATTTGCTTTTTTTTCAGATGGTTCACAGAACCAGTACACTCAAGGTTTGATTAGATATTGCAACATTAAAATTTCCCAGTACTGACCAGTATTCCAGTTCATCAAATACATTCTTATTGTTTTCCTCAAATAGAGGGGAATGGAGTAACCTTTTATTGACAGTGATTAGCAGTAATAAGGCTACTGTACTATAATTGGCAATCCCCAAGAATTTTTTCCTCTCTATCATTCAGTGTCATAGGGAGAGGGGTTTTGAGGCTGTTCTCTTTTGCAGCTTTCCTGAGCATGTCTTAGTAAAGATTCCAATTCTCTTTAGCACCCTGAATGGGGGAAACAGCTTGGACACATAGAGTTGAGCAAATCTGGATTTTAGTATCTTACATTAAAACTCATGGCTTTAAGCCAATGGAGAAGATACTTCAGTGGTGCATTCCACAAAGAAATAAGACTGTAAGACTCAGGCTAAATCACAACCAAAAGGTAAAAGGGGTGGCTGAGGGGGGGGGGGGGCGGGGGGACCAGCTATTCTCTCAGTTCTAATAGGAAACTTTTTAACTGGTTATAGGAACTATACCTATTGTAATTTGAGATACTGGATACTGAAATTTAGAAATAATTAGGAAGAAAGTTCACATCCCAAGTCTAGACACTGAGCAAAGCCTTACAGTTGAAGGCTCTAAGAGTGCTTCCCCTTGTACCTGTTGTAAGAGAAGGAGCTACTAGCCATACCTCCCCGAAGGTGAATGGGAATAATCCTATTCTAGCAGAAGGAGGGGAAAGCTACTGGGGAAGGCTGCTGTCCTGGAAGGATGGTACATCCACACCAGAGTCTTGAAACATGATGACTATGGTAAACCACAAGGCAATGACCCAGCTTTTACAGTCCTCAAATACCCAGATGTCATCCTGCAAGTTTGTGCAGCAATGCTGCTTCTGTAGTTTTGTGATATTATAACTGACTCTAGAAGTTTATCCACGTATTAAATAAGGGAGAGAAAAAACCAAACCCTTACTTTAAAGTTTTGGAATGGAAAGTTCCCGTATCACTATGTTCAAACTACCTTCTTTCCACTACCCCTTGAACTAGCCTGAGGGGAAACTAATGTAAAAGGGCTAAATGGAAGCATTTAAGTTATGGGGTGAGGGGTGGTTTACTGCTTGTACACTCCAGACGCAGAACCATTCCTTCCAGAACAATGACAAAGGTTGAGGCCCATGGCAAAATGAGGATCAGGCTAAATATAAAGCAAAAAGCAGCCATCATGAGAACAGAACCCATTCGTCTTAAGTCTAATAAATGAGGTTAATAACTCCAGTGAGTTGAAAACAGAATTTGAGATTGAAAACCACCCCTGCAGCTCAGCTAAGGGAGATTTCACCGGTCCACGTGCACTGACACGCATCTTCGGTGCATCCATGTAAACAGGAAATCTGGACAATCAGATGATACGTACTTGTAAATGCTTCACAGCCGAAGTAGTGATGTGCGGTGCCCGAAGTTTTTGAGTGATAGTGGTGCTATCACACCAGACATTTTCTTGAGGTATTGTTATTTCTTGTTCAGAGTCTTAGAGCTCCAAGGCAGAAATCGGAAGCAGTCCAAAGGAGATGACACTAGTATTTTTTCCCTCCATCTTTCTCCTTTATATTTATCCTAGGGACTACCAACCAGGTGCCATTTCTTCATTATGAAAAAGTTTTCCTTTCCCCAATGACCAGGAGTATGAAGTTATACAAGATGATATTTACTAAAATTCCATGGGACAATGACTCCTACCACATTTCCTGACAAAGGACTTCAAGACACAATGGCCAAAGCTGTCACATAAGGGAACTCAAATTCTAGGGCTCTATTCATCCCATGGACAAGCGTTCCAGAGGACCCAGAAATCTGACAGAGCTCTGGTCAATGGTCACTAACGGGCTGGCCTGAGTGCCAGCCAGGTTTGTTTCTGCTGCCTCACACCAAGCACAGGCTTAAAGCAAAGGTATACCAAGGAACCCTTTGCATGGAGGGATGTGATGGGTAGGAGAGGAGGGGAAGGGAGAGAACCAGAATGTGATTTTAGAGGTTCCCGTCGTGGCTCAGCAGTAACGAACCCAACTAGTATCCGTGAGGATGTGGATTTGTTCCCTGGCCTCACTCAATGGGTTAAGGATCCAGTGTTGCTGTGAGCGGTTGTATAGGTCGCAGACGTGGCTCGGATCTGGCATTACTGTGGCTGTGGTGCAGGCCCACAGCTGCAGCTCCCATTCGACCCTTAGCCTGGGAACTTCCTCATGTCTTGGGTGTGGCCCTAAAGAGACAAAAAAAAAAAAAAAAAATTGGACCAATTCAGTTGAAACTAAGGCTGAATGAGTCTATCTTCTAGCTACCAGCTTCCCCACGCACCCACCAAGAACATTAGAAACGCCATACCTGAGAAGACCGTGATCTTTTTGTTCACTATTCTGCCTTTGGAAGAAGCACGAAGGGGGAGTTTGTGGAGGAAGCAGGCAGCTTCTCTGCCTGGGTATCACCAAACAGCCCTAGCTTTGGAAAGCCGTCATACAAGGATTCCTCTTAACCCTGTACCTATATAGACTCCGTCAGCACCACTTCCTGCCAATGAGCTTCGAAGTTTCTGATTTGCTACAAGAAGTGCTTTATTTTACCCAAGGCCACCAGGTAGTCCTAGAGCTTGTATGCTGTCCCTGCTCTTGAGTGAATATTTGACCTGAGACTACCCTCAGCTTTCATCTTTCCAGAACAGGGGCCAACAGTTTAAAGATGTGTCCTCACGTGGAATTATCTCCACTCAATGATAATTTCCTGGACCTCTCCTCCCTTCACCATATACTTTGTAAAAAAGGTCATGAGAGGCGCACAGATCATTTAAGACATTACCATGGTCTTGCCTCAGGCACTGTTTTCCACCGCACTGGTCCCTGTGCTCTTCCTGACGAAGCAGCACATGAACCCTTCCTCACTCTCGGCAATGTTTAGGTTTCTTTGCTGAGTCCTCGCAGAGCTCACTGGTTGCCGATTCTCCCACAAGTGCATCACCTCACACTCACCCACACAGAACCTCACCTGTCACTTTCCTGAGTATTCACAGCCCGGTTTGTGAATCTCCTGTGATTTCACTTTTCTTTCTTTCTTTTTTAAATCTCTTCTGGTTTATTTTTCAATGCCTGGAAGTAGTGACATTTGATTTGCATAGTAATATCCTACTTTCAGGTTATTTATAAAGTTCTTAAATAAGGTTAAACCAAGTATCAACCTCTAGGAAATTACCCTGTTAATATCCTCTCTAGAAAGATGTTTATTCTTAAGTCTCTAAGTTGTTTCCTAAGCCTGACAGAATATTCCCATAATCTCATAGTAATTGGTGTTTTTAAAAGTTGCCTCAGTGAAGAACGATGACAAAAATTCTTTAAGTCTGAGCAAATTAGATCTTGTTCCTTCTTGAATGCATGTTTCTTTTTATCCTCAAAAAACTAGAACATACAAGTCAGGTGTGATTTCCCATAAAGGAAAGAAACCATTTTATCTTTCCTCTAACAGGTCGTGTGTGATTAAGGCTTTAGTGACACTACTTTACCATCTTGCCAACTCAAGGTGAGTCAGCTGATGAGCTTCTGTCCAATTAACACAGCTTGGAGCATATCGCAGAGCAGTAAGAATGAAGACAGAGTGCTGGGAAAGAATTAAGTAGGAAGGAAAAAGGGGGAAAATACCTCTTTTATCAGGCAGGGGCAAAAACGTAGCTGGGTTGAAGGGTTTGTTTTGTTTTGTTTGACTTGAGTCAAAATAACACAATTTTAAAGAGCCACAGTGATAGAGAGGGATGAGAGGCAGCAGGCCGAGATGTTTATGTTACAGTTTAAAACATATTTTCAGCTCCCAAACCACCAAGTGCTAAGGACAATGCTGGTAGAAACTCACAGCGCTGGGGAAGCAGATGTGCCAGGGAGCCCAGGGAGATGGGAAATGAACTCTGGGGTGCAGCTGTGGAAGACAGAGAGGACTCGGCAGGAACGGGGGGCCCAGCACCAAGCTCCCTGTGGACCCCATCACATCATGCCTCCAGCCTAACTCAGAGTGAATATTTTCCTTGACCGAGATTACAAACAGGCTGTGTTACCGACGATGGGAAGGATGATATAAGTGAGCCGCTACTGCTGTTTACTTCCTACCGCAGCATCGCAAGGATGAAAGTATCACAGAAAGGAAGCTTAACCCTGGAAAATCTGATTGTAATTCAGCCAAGACCGTATGAGCTTGGTTTCCTTTCCAAAAAAGGCAGAATCCATGTCTCACTTATTCTCGTCCCTCCCCTGGCTCCCACCCTGCTGGCTATTTCCTGTTCCTTTCTACCACCGTGGCCGCAGCTCAGGCCAAGGACTTCTCAGTCCACTTACAGGAGGCTCTGGGACACAGCATCTTTGGTGGCTCTGTGGGTGACTGGGGAGATGGCTACTCTGTCCTGTTTGTACAGGTTGTGGAGGAAGCAAATGTCTCTGCCATGGAACCAGGCGGTGAAATGACCCTACAGTGTTGAGAAGATGCCACCCAGTGCACAGAGGGCCAAAAGGCTTTATACAGGCAAGACGTGATGCTTGAGCCACACACAAAGCTGCCCCCAACTTCCGGAAAGGTGGTCATGCTTCACCCTGTCTCCCACACAAGTCAGCACAGCTGTAGAGAGGACACCGCCAAAAGCGGTGAGCCTCCTCTGCCGACCTGTCCAACACTGGTCGGCGCCTGTCGCGGGTGGTGCGACTGCTGGTGATCTCCTCCTCTCTCCGCAGCACAGATGTCTGAGCCTCTGCTGTCAGAGCTCAAAGAGGGGGTTATATTTCCTAATCTCCTGAAGAAGTTTTTCTTTATCCTGGTTGGCCTGAGCCAATGCTTGTTTAGTTTCTATAAGTTCCTTTTGTAGGGTAGGCAGTTCTTTCACCTGAGAAACAGTAAGTAATTCACAGTTAATGAATAAGGTAACACACTCGCAAAAACACCTAATAAGGGAATGAGGGGGAAGAATTCAAGCAGGACAACCCACATGTTTTGGCCAATGATCAAGAGAACCTGACCAGATCTTTTCTAGGAGCCTAATCCCCTCTTCAGGGCTCAGCGGTTACAGGGATGGCAACAGGTGAAAGATGTGGTAGCACATTTGCATCCAGCTCCTGATTTACTTCCTCAGTTCAGCACTTCTAGAAGCTGCTGCCAGGTGACCAGAGCCCACCACCCAGCTGTACATGGCACAGGCAACATTTTCAGCCCTCTGGGTGATTACAGCCCCTAAGGGGTCATGGGAAAGGTACGGCTCAGCTAGGTCCTCCCCTGCGGGCACCAGAAACACCTGTTCTTTGGGGGGCTGCCTCTTCTCGCTTTTCAGTACTTCAGCTGATGGTCTGTCCTGAGCAGCAGCTAGAAAAAAAGTAAAGGTTCTAAATCACAAACTGCTGGCAACAGGCAGACAATTCCTAGTTGTCACCTCTTCCCTTACAGGGGAAAAAAGGCAGAGGAGCCAGGAGGCTGTCAAGCCCAACTCACCACTGATGTGGAACACACCATCATCACTGCGCTTCAGCACGACATGCTCCATGGCCAGAGTGATGGGGACAGGGCCTGGAGATGTCGGATAGATGGGGGGGATATCATCCTGCACAAAAGAGGGAGACCACGTGATGTCCTGAACCGGCTCAGAGCAACTGAGGTAACAAGCCAGCTTCTCCCGTGGAGTTGAAGCACTTTTATGTCACTGTGTACCCATACATCCTTGCAGGGTGTGCGAGGCACAACTGAGCCTCTCCCACTCTGGAGACGGTGAAACTGAGGCTCTGACAACCTAATGTGCTTGCACAGTCATGCTGCATGCCACAGGTTAGGCTAGAGATAAGGCCACCTCACTGAACCCAGGAATTTTGCCAGTAACACATATTTGTGTACTATACTAAAACCGACAAGGAAGGCTAACATGCATTACCTCACTGGATCCTCATGTTTTACAGTGACAAGAAAAGAAGTTAACAGCTGTCACTGCCAGAATCCCTTGCCTGACAAAGTCTAGGGTAAAATCTGAAGTTCCTCTCACCTTTAGAGTAATCCTGGAGTTCAGGAGCTCAATCTTCATGGGAACTACCACTGGGGTCTCCTCGTCCTCCAAGAAAGGCCCCAGGCCATTGAGCACCGAAGTGAGCAGCTCAAGGTCACAGCCACGGAGCAAGAAATGCAGGAAGCCATTCTGTGCAGCCAGCAGAGAATGAACAGCTGCACCAGGGCCCACCTCAAAGCGAAGGCCCACAGCTGGCCTGATGTAGTCAGTCTTCAAAGTTGAGGATTCTTGAAAGCTTGTGCCTTTGACAAGAAAGGCAGGAAGAAAACATTAATTACTAGCCAGTGATTGTTGTAAGCACTTTATATATCCTTAATATGCATAACAATCCTATGCCAGAAGTATTATTATCATCCCCGTCTTAATTATGAAAGAACTAAGGCACAGAGAATAATCTGACCAACTTGTAAGTAACAAGGATACCATGCAGGAGTTCCTGTTGTGGCACAGCGGAAACAAATCTGACTAGGAACCATGAGGTTGCAGGTTCGATCCCTGGCCTCATTCAGTGGGTTAAGGATCTGGTGTTGCTGTGGCTCTAGTGTAGGTCATCGGCTACAGCTCTGATTAGAACCCTAACCTGGGAACCTCCATTTGCCACGGGTGTGGCCCTAAAAAGACAAAAAAAAGGGGGGGGGGACTTGCATATAGGCAGTCTGACTGCAGATTGTGGGCTTGGCTAATTTGCTATAATGCCTCTCATGGCAGAAGGGAAATTAAGGACCAATAAAAAGCAGGCCTTGCCATGAATCTGAGGCATTGGGCTAATGGCCAAGGGAAAGCTCTTAAAACAGAGGACCCTCGGAGTTCCCACTGTGGTGCAGTAGGTTAAGAACGCAACTGCAGGGAGTACTCATTGTGGCACAGGGGAAACAATCCGGCTAGGATCCATGAGGATGCAGGTTAGATCCCTGGCCTTACTCAGTGGGTCGGGGATCTGGAGTTGCCGTGAGCTACAGTGTAGGTTGCAGATGTAGCTCAGATCCTGTGTTGCTGTGGTGTAAGTCAGCAGCTGCAGCTCCAATTCGACCCCTAGCCTGGGAACTTCCATATGCCATGGTTGTGGCAAAGGAAAAAAACAAAAAAAAAAAACAAAAAAAAACCCAACTGTATCGACTTGGGCCGATATGGAAGCATGGGTTCAATCCTCTGCCTGGTGTAGTGGATTAAAGGATCCAACATCACTGCAGCTGTGGCACAAGCCACCATTGCACTCGGATTCAATCCCTGGCCCTGGAACTTCCATATGCTACGGTGCAGCCATAAAATTCAATAACAAAAACATACAGGACCCTCAACTCTTCTCCATTTGAATGTCCCTTCCTTCCTCCAAGTCTTTGTCTTCTCATGTCTGACAAAACCAAGCAGGAACTATGATAATTTCCTGAAAGCTGTATAAAGAACAATCTCAGGTGTAGCCAAGGATATGGAACAACTTAATATCTCTATATAACTGCAAATTGGCGCCCTATTTTGGAAAACCAGTTGGCATTATCTAGTAGAGTTAAAGCCATACCCGCACTAATGACCTAGAAATTATATTCTCAGGAATATAAACCTGGAGAAACTCTGCAGCATACATATCAAAGACATGTACAAGGATGGGCATGTCAAGACAACCCTATTTGAAATAGCAAAAAACAAGACAAAACTGGAAACAGCCCCAATGTCTGTTCAGAACAGATTGAAGAAGTAAATAGAGTAATGGGTTCAAGGGATATTTGGGGAGTGATGGTGATGGTTGCAGAACTCTGTAAGCTTACTAATATTTATCAAACTGTATGCTTACAATGAGTGGATTTCATAGTATACAAATTATACCTCAAGCAGTTTTTTGTTTGTTTGTTTTTAGGGCTGCACCCGTGGCATATGGAGGTTCCCTGGCTAAGGTTCAGATCGGAGCTGTAGCCACTGGTCTACACTACAGCCACAGCAATGCAGGATCTGAATCGAATCTATGACCTACACCACAGCTCACAGCAATGCCAAATCCTTAACCCACTGAGCAAGGCCAGGGGTCAAACCTGTGTCCTCAGGGATGCTAGTCAGATTTTTTCCCCTGAGCCACAGTGGGAAGTCCTCAAGCAATTTTTTAAAAAGCAAAAACCAGTATATTTCTACAATAGACTATTATAAAGTAGTGAAATGAATGAATTATAACTAACTCAACAACCTAGAAGAATATCATAATACTTGAAAGAAGCTAACAGAAAAGAATACAAACTATAGTTCCATTTAGAAAAACCTGAAGGAGTTCCTGTCATGGCTCAGTGGTTAACGAATCCGACTAGGAACCATGAGGTTGTGGGTTCTATCCCTGCCCTTGCTCAGTGGGTTAAGGATCCAGCGTTGCCATGAGCTGTGGTGTAGGTTGCAGACGCAGCTCGGATCTGGCGTTGTTGCTGTGGCTCTGGCATAGGCCGGCAGCTGTAGCTCCGATTAGACCCCTAGCCTGGGAACCTCCATATGCCGCAGGTGTGGCCCTAGAAAAAGGCAGAAAGTCCAAAAAAAAAAAAAGAAAAGAAAAACCTGGAAACCTGCAAAGCTAATTTATACATTGATACAAACACCTGCAAAGAATTGTAAAGTAAAACAAGAGAATGATAAATACAAAATAGTGATTCCCTCTGAAAGATGAGAGGCAAGAGAGGGAGAGGGGTTCAGGGGACTTCAAAGGTAGTCTTGCTGTTCTATTTATTAAACTAGGCAGTGGGAACATGAATTCTTTGTATCGCTAATATTTTACACTATGTATATATAAGTAATAAGTATTCTTTAGTATCTACTCACTTTTTTTTTTGCTTTTTAGGTACGTACCCACAGCATATGGAAGTTCCTGGGTTAGAGGTCGAATTGGGAGCTGTAGCTGCCAGCCTACACCGCAGCCAGAGCAACACCAGATCCAAGCCGAGTCTTCGACCTACACCACAGCTCACGGCAACGCCAGATCCTCAACCCACTGAGCAAGGCCAGGGATCGAACCCGCAACCTCATGGTTCCTAGTTGGATTCGTTAACCACTGAGCCACGACAGGAACTCCTCTACTCAATATTTTTTTAAAACATTGTTTAAAACAAAGCATGTAGCATAAGCCCAGATTTCCCCCTGTTATCTTTTAGAGTATAAATGATAATTCATATCAAAAGACCTAACCAGAAGTTCCCTGATCAGAAACAGCTTGTTGTTGGCAGCCTCACAAACAAACAAGTGAACACTGTCCTCATGCATAAGCTTTGTGAGCACCTGGGAAGTGAAGATGGAGAACAGCCTGCTGAATGCAAAGCCCCAGAAAGAGCTCCGGGAGGCCCCTTGCCAGAATCAGGCTTCATCAGAATTCTTCCTCCCCCAATGGCTGCTGGAAAGAAGGCCCAGGGTAGCTGCCCTTGGAGCACAGCGCCAGGAGCAAATTAAGCTATGGCTGTCTCAGAAAAATCCCACCAGCTCTCTTGGAATGGGCACCATCCTCACCTGGGCACTGTCCATGCAGGAACTGCCAGAGTCCCACGGTGCCCAGCTGCTGGAGGGTCAGCTCCTCTGCCTGCAGGGCCACGGTCAGGTCCTCACCACGTAGTTCAATCCCCAAAGACACCGCACTCACCTTCAGGACCAGAACTGAGACCTGTAAAAGCAGACTCTCTCAGTGGAGTCCCAGGCTTCCAGCTTAGAGCCTACCCTCCGCAGAGAAGAAAGCAGAACCCTGACCAGGTGAAGATTGAGGTCCTCCCCACTGGGTGAGACGGAACTGTTGGCCTCTGGTGACGCCTGGCCATAACTATCCACAACAGGGCTCCCTTGAACACCAGCACTGTCTACGACATTTGGCAGAGACCCTGATGGAAGAGATTCTGGACCAGACTCTGCATAAAAAGATAACAGAAGAAAGTTAAAAAGTTCTATTCAAGTCCAATCTCTAAAAACAGTGACAACTATAAAGGCAAAACAAAACATTTATGAGACAACTGGAAATTGAATACTAACTAGATATTTAATGAATTAGGGAATTATTGTTAATTTTTAAAAGTATGATAATGGTATTTGGTCACATTTTTTAAAAAGTGTGTAAATGGAGGCAACTCAAGTGTCTGTGGACAGGTGAATGGTTAAACAAAATGTGGTAGAAACATACAGTAAATATTAGCCTTACAAAGGAAGGAAATTCTAACACATACATGCAACATAAATGAACCTCAAGGACATGAAGTGAAATGAGTCAGTCCCAAAAGGACATACACTGTCTGATTCCATTTACACGAGGTACCCAGAGGGACAGGAAGTAGAATGGTGGTCGCCAGGGGCTGGGGGAAGAGGGAATGAGGAGTTATGGTTTAATGGGTAGAGGGTTTCAGTTTTGCAAGAGTTCTGGAAACAGATAGTGGTGATGGTTGCACAGTGATCTGAAGATATGTAATGCCACTAATGTTTAGCTTAAAAATAGTCAAGATAGTAAATTTTATGCTATGTATATTTGACCATAATTTTTAAAAATGTTTAATATTTAACAAATTTTGTATATTCTAGAGATGCATAATATTTATGGATAAAATGACATGGTTGGGATTTTCTTCACATTAATATGAGAGTCAGGGAAGTGAGCAGAAGAACACATGAAACAAGATTGCCATGAGTCCTTACCTATTAACCGAATCTAAGTAATGGGTATATGAAGGTTCATTATTTTATTCTGTCTTTTTTAAAATATTTGGATTTTTCCATAAAATATTAATAACACAACAAACATCCAGCTTAATAAACAGTGCTTTCTTTTTTTTATTTTATTTTCATGTAGATTTTTTTTTTCACAGCCACACCTGCAACACATGGAAGTTCCCAGGCTAGGGGTAGAATCAGAACTGCAGCTGCCAACCTATAGCATAGCCACAGCAACACCAGATCCAAGCCGAGTCTGTGACTTACAACACAGATCACAACAACGCCAGATCCTTAACCCACTGAGCAAGGCCAGGGATTGAACCCACAACTTCATTGTTCCCAGTTGGATTCGTTTTTGCTGCAACATGATGGGAATTCCCATTTAGATATTCTTAAGGGATGATTTTAAAAGTCCTCATTTCAATAAGCTGAAGGAACCAGTGTAACTCCTGGCAGTGATTAATCTAATTACCAAAAGTTACTTGTTTATCATAGACAAAAAGCTCCTAATTAATTTTCCAACAATAAAATACATAGTTAGACAAAAAACAGACAACAAACTCAACAAGCCACTGACACCAGCTGCAGAGTTAGTCCTACTGCTAGGGCTACAAGCTGTAAGACTAGTACTCTCTTCTTTGATCTGAGTCTTGTTCTGTGATAAAGGTCAAGTACTAATCAATAACCTAGAAGATGTGGGGATAAAGTCAGAGCTACAAATCCACTAAAATTTCTTTCTCATTTTGGTTTTGTTTAAGAAAATGTCTAGGGAGTTCCCGTTGTGGCTCAGGAGGTTAAGAACCTGACTAGTCTCCATGAGGATGAAGGTTTGATCCCTGGCCTTGCCCGGTGGGTTAAGGATCCAGCATTGCCACAAGCTGTAGCAAGGTCACAGATGCAGCTCGGATCTGGCATTGCTGTGGCTGTGGCACAGGCTGGAAGCTGCAGTTCTGATTCAACCCCTGGCCTGGGAACGTGAGGCCCTAAAAAGGAAAAAAAAAGGTCTATCTCTGCTCCTTCTGACCCTGATGGTCTGAATACAGCAGCAGGAAGAACCCTCTCTGAGCTCTACAACTCTGCCTGCCTGCTTCCACCTACCAGACTCTAAGAGCATCACAAAGCTCTCACTGCCATCACTATCCACAGAAATCCGGTCTTCAGGGCCACTGTTATCCAATGAGACACCATCAAATGACTGCTGAGATACTGTCCTCTTCATGGAGAAAAATCGGAGTCGGGCTGCACCTCCACTTACTGGGGCTGCCACCCCCTCATCTATCTTGGCCACGGGCTCCCTGTTTAAAAAACAGAAACAAAAACCACAAATGAGGCTTAGGAGTCATGCTGTTCCATTCCCTTGCAATACCATTCTTTTCAGCCCAGTTACTGTATCCATAAACTTTGATGTCAACTATTACCTGCTATAAGTCACACTATATTTCAACTGCTAGCGGTTCCGAATCCTCATATTCCAGTCTTTCAAATTGCACAAGCAGTTCTCCCATATCAACATTAAATGTGATGGTTATTCAGGGTCCTCCCATAAACAGAAGAGACCAACTATCTAGAGCCCTGGTACCCGAGGCCAGCCATGTTCATTTCTCAAGTATTTGCTGAATAATCTCTGCGAACAAGGCACCATACAAAGCACAGGGCAAGGTGGGGAGTGAATAAAGTGATGAATAAGACATTCCCTGTCTGCAAAGAATTTATATTCTATCAGGAAAGAGGAGACATACATAAATAACATTACATGGGAGTAAGTCACACATACAAACCAAAGGCTGGGCGATACAAAGAAGGGAAAGGATGAAGAGAAGGGATCAAAAATGGCTCTGTGGAACGAGGCAATGTTTGAGGTGGTCCTTGGACTATGAAAGAGGGAAAAGGACCTTCCATGGGGAAGACACAAATGAGCAAAGGCACAGAGCCGGAAAATAAAAAGTGCCTCTGGAGACCAGTGAGCAGCTCAACTCAGCTGGAGCATAAATTTTGCTGGGGGAGAGCAACGGAAGGTAGAGAGGAAGTTTCTTTAAAAAAAACCTTTAAAAGACCCTTTAGGAGCCTGTTGTGGCTCAGTGGTTTAAGAACCCAACTAGTATCCAAGAGGATGCAGGTTAGATCCCTGGTCTCACCCAGTGGGTTAAGGATCCAGCATTGCTGAGAGCAGTGGTGGAGGTCACAGATACAGTTCTGATCTGGTGTTGCTGTGGCTGTGGTGTAGGCCGGCAGCTACAGCTCTGACTCGACCCCTAGCCTGGGAAAATCCATATGCTGCAGATATTGACCTAAAAAGCAAAAAATAGGAGCTCCTGTCATGGCTCAGTAGCTAGTGAACCCGAATAGCATCCATGAGGATGCGGGTTCGATCCCTGGCCCTGTTAAAGATCTGGCGTCACTGCTATGGCTTGAGTTTGATCCCTGGCTGGAACTTTTACATGCTGTGGGCACAGCCAAATAAATAAATAAAAACGATTTGTTGAATGAAGGATGGAATTCTTCCTTCTCTGTTACTCTGGCAGATACTGAAAAGGTGCACTAGAAAGGGCAAGTCCAAAGCCCCAGCTTGTCTATTTACAAGATACAGGATCCACGGCTCATCCTCTCTGAAGCCTCAGTTTCCTAAGTTATAAATAGAATACGAACATCAGAAGCTACCTCACCAGGCTGCCATGGGGGCCAAATCAAACAAAATATTACATGAGAGCCCACTGAAAAGAATAAAATATCACAGAGGTGCCAGGTATTATTATTCTGATAGAGCCTCTCTGTATCAATAACAGTGAATCAGTAAAAGAGAAAACAACTTGATGCCAAGAAGCAATAAATGTTGACTTGAAAACTGTCCAAGAGAAGGCCAAGCTATACGGTGATATGCGAAAACCCATGGGATTTTGTATTATTTTATCGCAATCTCTGGCTCTCCCCTTACCACCAAATCAGATGTAATCATGAAAATAAAGTCTCTCCAATTGGCATATTTTTATCCCCTAAGAGACTGAAAGTCCCTCCGCTGCCCCACAGGCAACTCCGAAAACTAAAGGCTTTGCCACATTCACCAGGCTGCTCTATACCCGCCCCTGGACTATGTGGTGCTCCCTAGTCTCCAAGCGCACACGGCAGGAGACCTTGAGCCCCGGGGCCAGAGCGGGGAGGAAGAGGCGATGGGAAGGAGGCAGAGAACCACTCACTTGGCTGGAGGCAGAGACAGCATCCTGTGCACAGTGGAGGTCATTCGGTCGCGGCCCAGACTGAAAGCATCCTTTGTCAGGGACACGGCTTCCTTGGTGAGGTCCATGGTGGCATGCAGCGCCTCCTTGGTGGCATCCTTGGTTATGTGAATAGCACTGGACAGCTCCCCCTCGATGTTCTTCAAGGGGATGAGCTCACTCTGTCCATTCACAGCAGTGTCCCTGCCACCTGGGGGCTTCAATGGAGCTGGGGAGCTAGGCATTTGGGTTCTGCTCAGTTTCTTGGCCTCTAAGGAATCGACGGCCTCATGGCCCTTCCCTGCCTCCTGCTGTGCAAGAGCATCTGAGTCTTGCATTTCTCCACTGCTATGGAGAGGCAGTGGCCTATCCTGGGATGCATCCGGATTATCCACGCCACTATCCTCCAGAACCTTCTCAGGGCTTGCTGGGCTCTGTTCGGAGGAGGCGTCAGACTTCGGCTCCCTATCCTCCGAAGGAGACAGCTCCGAATCTATGAGGCTGGTAGTGTCTGAACCCTCAGAGTCAGCTTCCACGGTCCCAGGGGCAGGATGCATGAGCAGAGCCACCTCGGCACTGGGGAAGAGGACCCCAATGCAAGCTGTCTGGTCCTGCAGGGAAGACCCAGTCATAGCCTCTGTATCCTTAGTCAGCTGCTCCTGCAGACCCTGTAGCACCTCTTTCAGCCGGAGGAGAGCCAAGTACTGGTAGTGGTCAAGCCGCACACGCACGTGTGCCGGGGAGTGTACAAGCACATGCACGTCCGCTGTATCCTCCAGCTCTGGCAGAGGCCCTTTGTTGTCCACACCAGTGTCGCCTTCTTTCAGAATCTCCATGACTTCTGTAAGGCCTGAGAGGCTTTTCAAATCATGCTCGGTCTTTGACCTCTGATGGGACCCAGTGTCAGGGGCAAAGGCCTCAGAATGGACAGGACTGCCAAAGCTGGCTGATGGTTTCAGCCTCCCTTCTGTGGCCAGAAGGAGCTTCCGTGCCTGGGCTTGCTGCCAGCGGAGGGGTAGGCAGGCCCAAATGGACAAGGGGAAAGGGGCCACAAAATTCAAGGTATGGCCTTTGAAGTTCTCTGTTCCCTCAAAGTCCAAGGAGATCTGGGTGAAGTAGACGGACCAGAGATCCTGGGAGGCCTTGAGCCTCTGGGGAGGGAGGGTACTAGACTGAGGGAGGTGGGAATCCACCTGGAAAGCATGATGCAAAAAAAGCATGTGCAGAAGGCTAAAGCCGCCTGGAACCTTGGGAAACTGAACATAATTGGAATGAAAGAACTCAGCAGCAGCAAAACCCCGGAAAAGACTCTGGAGGTCTGGACAGCTACAGTGTGGGGCATGACGTGTATTGGTGGCAGTCATGCCTGAGGCAGAGAAGACAAGGGCCTGGGGACGATGCAACCCAGCCTGCTCTCTCTTCTCCAGCGGGAAGCTTACCTTCAGAGAGACAATGAAATGAAACTCAATTCAGAATGGCCATCTGAGCAACTCCACCACCCACCATTAACACACACCTGAAAGACCCTCTGGGCTGTAAAACTGTTTTCCTTCACTCCTATCAAATGGCCAGGACAGACCCCTGGATTATAGCCAATGCAGAAATGCAGCTGCCAACAGGGAACAAAAATCCCGCTCTCTCCCCACCTTCAACCAGAAAGCATCCAGTCGAATGTCCACGTGTTCATCCTTCTGGCTTGGATCTTCCAGTTTGTAGATAGCTTTGAACTGCTCCAAGCTGTGGTATAAATCCAGGCAGAAGAGGTTTCCCCAGAGCAAGCTGACAGGATCCACCGTAAATGTCAGACCGTTTAACTGAATGTAGAGGTTGGGACAGGGAACTGGAAAGCAGGGAAGAAAAGAACTGCCATGTATGAAGCAGCAGCTCTGCTCTTATTTACCAGCTAACGTTCAGTTTATTATCAAAATAGCAAAGGTACATTTTTACACAGGGAAGAGTTTTCAACAAAGATGTGCTAAACTACCTCAAACACCTAAAACTCCTAACATGAGAATATAAGCAGAGGCCCCATGGCTGACAAGTGTGAAGAGCATGCGCCTGACCATAAGAAATGTCCAGAGCAGATGCTCACCTGGAAGCTCCTGATTATCTGGGAAGTAGTACTCCGTGAACTCGATGTGGACGGCCGAGACCTGAGTGGGCAGGTTGTGAAGCTTCCGACTGCAGGAGAGAAGGGTAGATGGCTTCTTACTTGGCTGTCCGGCGGTAGAAACCTATGCAACCACAGATGGCTGTTAGCGTCTGTATAGCACCCAGAATACAATTTCCTCAATCTCCTCTGAGGTAGGAGGCCAAAGCCTCCACGTTCTTCCCAAGTCTGTCACGGGAGCACAGCGCTTTTCACTGTTATTCCAGGCACTCCCACCCCTGGCCCGCACTGCCTACGAGGTCGCCTGTTCAGTGAAAGCTTTGCAGTGGGGTAGCAGGAGGAAAGTGGGGGATCCCCAGTCCTGACCTCAGCAGCCATGCACAGCAAGAAACAGGCCCTAGTGTGAAATCCACCCGGAAGGGAAGGCAACAGCCCCTGAATTCCATAACCTTGGTCCCACTGGCTGCCCTTCCAATGAGTGGCTCCACCCGGTTCCAACCCTGCCCCCCGTGCCCTGTGCTCCTCACCTGGTGGATGTCCAAGTCATCCACGCGGATAACCAAGCAGCTGGAACGCAAGCGATTCCATGCGGGGGGCCGAAAGACAGCCTGTTGGCCCTGAGAGGGGCTTCTCTCAAGGGGGATCTTTCGAGGACTGGAGAGAGAATCTATGTAAAAATAAGAAGGTGGGAGAAGGAATCAGATACATTCAACTCTCATTATTAAGAGAATTCGGAGAGTAAAACCCCTAAGTTCATTAACGCTTTACGTAGGAAAGAAAGCTTAACCCTGGCAAGGCCCTGGAGGGAACTAAAAAACCGTAGTCTCCTTAGGACCAAGACAACATGCCACTGAACAGAGGTGATTAACAACCTCTCTTCAACAGAGCAGCTATCCCTGGAGACAAAAGGATGCTGTAAACAACAAAGTCACGGATGCCTCTTCATGGGATAAAGTTGGAATACTGAGCTGGGCCTAAGTTGGGATAAGTAGCCAGTTCAGTGCTTTATCATCACTGGATATTCAAAGGTCAATGTCAAGAGGCTAAGCAATGGGAGTCCTTCAGCTCCTCATAACCCACCTGCTTTCCTCCGGAAGGGAGAGTCTACCCCCAGGTACCAGGGTGGTTTCAGACCTGTCTCCTCATGCCACTTCTCCACTTTACTCTGAAATTCCATCACCAGCTTCTGGGCCCACTGGCCTCGGGTCTCCATGGCCTCACAGTGACGTACCCAATGTTTGCAGTTATCACCTGTGCCATAAAACAAAGCGATTCCCACTAAGGTCATGATCCAATGTCACAATTTTTCTTTTCCAATGGTATAATTTTCCATAGTTCAGAATCTGGGAGTCCCCGTCATGGCTTAATGGAAATGAATCTGACTAGTATCCATGAGGACACAGGTTCAATCCCTGGTCTCACTCAGTGCGTTAAAGATCTGGCATTGCCATGAGCTGTGGTGTAGGTCGCAGACACGGCTCAGATCTGGCATTGCTGTGGCAGTGGCGTAGGCCAGTGGCTATAGCTCCGATTCAACCCCTAGCCTGGGAACCTCCATATGCCACAAGTGTGGCCCTAAAAAGACAAAAACAAAAACAAAAAAAACAAAAAAAAAAAACAAAACAGAATCTGATCCCTCCCCCCAATCCAAAATTTTCTGGGATAAGTAAAAATTAGTGAGAGCACTCAAGTTCTTCTGGATTCTATATGCGCTTTTTCTCTAAGGCTCCCTGCAGGCCAGATACGGACTGCTGCCATCTTTGACTATGGACTATTGGAGAAGCCCTAAAACTAGTGGAAGTGAGAGGCAGATCGCAGAATCAAAAGCAACATCTCTCCGCACTGTCTCCCCTCATACATCTACTCATCAATGACAGACAGTCATCAGTAGTAGACTCTGCAAATTTCCAGATGTCCTCTTGAAAAAGACAACACCTCTCTGAGCATGTGCTGCAATCCCTGGCACCCTCCTGCTGGGCAGTCAGCATGAACCTAGGCATCTGCCCTCAACTCCGAGGCTAGGCTAAAACTGCTCCCATTCAGAATTCTCCTACCTGCCGAGTGGAAGGGGTAATAGTCAAATGCCATCTTGCGGAAAGTAAGCTGCATTGCACCACCCATGAGTCTGTTTGCAGAGACACCTATAAAAGAAAATTAAAGATGAAAAGCAGCAGAAGGCACGAAGGGGTCTAAATACCACTGGAAGCACTTGAAAGTCCTCCTAAGGGTCAGCTCCAAAGTCTAGCTGATACACAAGTACAGCTCAAAGGCCATGATATCAGGTGATCTGCAAGGCTGAGGCCCTGTTCTTTTGAACTGCAATGGACATTCTCTAAAAGATTTAAAAAAGAAGAAGAAGCATATTCCATTGTCTCTGTAAGTGGCTGCCAACTTTCAGAAAGACGAAAGGCAAAAAATGCAAAACTCATGGAGTTCCCATCGTGGCTCAGCAGAAATGAATCTGACTAGCATCCATGAGGGCAAAAGTTCGATCCCTGGACTCTCTCAGTGGGTTGAGGATCCAGCATTGCCGTGAGCTGTGGTGTGGGTTGCAGATGAGACTGGGATCCTGCATTGCTGTGTCTGGGGTGTAGGCTGGCAGCTACAGCTCTGATTGGACCCCTAGCCTGGGAACCTCCATATGCCGTGGGAGCGGCCCAAAAAATGGCAAAAAGACAAAAACAAAAACAAAAAACAAAAAAGAATTGTAAAAACATGGCCTATTTCTTCTGCGTAGATGTGCTGCCTGGCCCACCCTGTTCTGCACTTCCATCCTACTTCAGATGATGGGAAACACATCATCCTCAGCTGTAGGCTGGTACACCTACAACCAGGAGGGTCATTTCTATCCAATCTAGACATCACCACCCCAAGTTCTGGACTAATCAAAGACACACCTGCACCAATGTTCCTGATTCTCAACACTTTTTTCATAATTACCACCTCTTAGGAATCTGTTCAGATTTTTTTTCCTAATTGGCTCCTCTCTATGAAATTTAATACCACAGATATACCATGTATCTCATGTACTATATGTCTGTTGTGCTTTGTACACAAAAAAGAATAAAAATAAAGCTTTTTCCTCTTATTAAATGCAAAGTTAAGAAATACTAAGTAGGAGAGTTCCCGTTGTGGCTCAGCAGGTTAAGAACGTGACTAGAATCCATGAGGATGTGGGTTTAATCCCTGGTCCCTCAGTGGGTTAAGGATCCAGTGTTGTTGCAAGCTGTCACAGATGCAGCTCGGATTCCATCCCTGGCCTGGGAACTTCCATATGCCATGGGTGTGGCCAAAAAAAAAAAACGAAAATAAAAATAAAAATGAGTAATTCTTTTAAAAGTTAAATTAAAAAATTTAAAGCTGGAATTCCCATTGTGGCTTAGCGGTAACGGACCCAACTAGTATCTATGAGGATTCGGGTTTGATCCCTGGCCTCTCTCAGTGGGTTAAGGATCTGGCATTGCCATGAGCTGTGGTGTACTGCAGATGTGGCTTGGATCCTGCTTTGCTATGGCTGTGGTACAGGCCAGCAGCTGCAGCTCCAATTTGACCCTTACTCTGGGAACCTCCATATGCCTCGGGTACAGCTCTAAAAAAGAAAAAAAAATTAAAGCTATTAATACTACTTAACTTTATAACTATATTTACTGAGTAACCTTTTTTTTGGCCTTTTTTTTTAGGGCTGCACCTGCAGTATATGGAAGTTTCCAGGCTAGGGATCAAAACAGAGCTACAGCTGCCGGCCTACACTACAGCAACACAGGATCTCAGCCGTGTCTGTGACCTACACCACAGCTCACCACTCATGGCAACTCCAGATCCTTAACCCACTGAATGAGGCCAGGGATCAAACCATCCTCAAGGATACTAGTCAGTTTTGTTACCGCTGAGCCACAATGGTAATTTCCTGAGTAACTTTTAATGTAATTTATTTCTTAGATAAATTATGATGTACAGATTCACATGCAATTTAGCAATTTATATAAATACATAATAGTGATGTAATCAAATTTTTAATTAAAAAAAATTTTTTTGTCTTTTTAAGGCCACCCCTGCGGCATATGGAGGTTCCCAGGCTAGGGGTCAAATCTGAGCTGCAGCCACCAGCCTACATCATAGCCACAGCAACGTGGGATCCAAGCTGCATCTGCAACCTATATACCACAGCTCACAGCAACACTGGGTCCTTAACTCACTGAGGGAGGTCACGGAACAAACCCACATCCTTATGGATACTAGTTGGGTTCATTACCACTGAGCCACAGTGGAAACACCCGTGTTATATCTGAGATTTTTTTCACCCCCACCCCTCACTGAAGAACCAGTTTTCACTGTTCAGAATAGGCAAGCATCAAGACAGAAAGATCAGTGGTTATGTGGAGCTGTGAAGTGGGCAGTGACAGCTAAAAGATACAGAGTTTCTTTCAGGGATGCCAAAAATGTTCTAAACTTAAATTGTGGTGATGATCACACAGCCCTATGAATATACTTTAAAACACTGAACTGTATATTCTAAGCGGATGAATTGTATGGTATGTGAATTATATCTCAATAAATATATATCTCTTTAAAAGAGCACCTGCTGTGCTCTTTACCTGCTGTGGGGTGATATGCATTACCTAGGCTACCAGAGGGAGATCGATTCACAGCCATGCTCCCTCCATTGGATTTATTTGGAACTAAAAGAACAGTAAACCACACAGACTGAGCATAATAAAATAAGGTATAAAACTGAAATCAGGGAGTTCCCGTTGTGGCGCAGTGGTTAACGAATCCGACTAGGAACCATGAGGTTGCGGGTTCGGTCCCTGCCCTTGCTCAGTGGGTTAACGATCCGGCGTTGCCGTGAGCTGTGGTGTAGGTTGCAGACGCGGCTCGGATCCCGCGTTGCTGTGGCTCTGGCGTAGGCCAGTGGCTACAGCTCCGATTCAACCCCTAGCCTGGGAACCTCCATATGCCGCGGGAGTGGCCCAAGAAATAGCAACAACAACAAGAATAACAACAACAACAAAAGACAAAAAAAAAAAAACTGAAATCAAAAGTAATTATCAATTACCAATATATTTAATTATAAACACATAAGCATACATGACACATAAATGGTAAATGGTATACATAAATGACTAGTTAAAATTCTCCAGTAAGCAGGTGAGAAGAGACGAGCTTAGCCTTAAGAGAGGTAAGGAAAGTTTTGCTCACAGCCCTTATCCAGAGGGGAAACAGTTAAAAAGAGGTAGATTGGGAGATTCTGTCATGGCTCAGTGGTTAACGAACCTGGCTAGGATCCATGAGGTTTCAGGTTCAATCCCTGGCCTCGCTCAGTGGGTTAAGAATCCAGCATTACTGTGAGCTGTGGTGTAGATCACAGACATGGCTCGGATCCCACATTGCTGTGGCTGTGGTGTAGGCCAGCAGCTGTAGTTCTGATTTGACCCACAGCCTAGGAACTTCCATATGCCGTGGGTGCAGCCCTAAAAAGCAAAAAGAAAAAGATGCAGATGACACTCTTTACCCCATCAACCACCAACGTCCTTCTGGAAGCCTGAAGAGTAAGCTGCTCCAGTTTGATTTTAAGGGACACTGCTGCCCCATCTCAAGCCAAGCTGTTCCCAGTGACCTGCCATGTCTCTAATAACTTCACCTCCAGTACCAAGGGATAGATGGGTGTGTTAGGGGCCCCAACATCCAGGCTATGATGTCCCTAAGTGATAAAGCAGAGAGATGTAGCCTTCAAGGAGTCTCTAGAACAGCACTGTCCAAAAGAACACCTTCTATGGTCCATAGACTATAATGAGTGCTTGAAGTGTGGCTGGTGCAAATGAGGAAATGAATCTTTAATTTTATTTAACTTTGATTTTAATTCAAATAGGCACATTGGCTACTGGCTTCCATATTAGAAGAGAGTTCTAGAGCAACACTAGCCAATAGAAATATAATGTGAGCCACATAAGAAATTTAAAATTTTCTTGTAGTACTTAAAAAACATTTTTTTTGAAAAGTGAAATTAATTTTAATACTATGTATTATTTAAACCAATATGCCCCAAATATCACTTCAACATGTAATCAATATGCAAATAACCATCAAGTTATTCTACTCTTTTTTTGGACTAAATCTTAAAAATCCCATGTCCCCCAACTCCAGAGAATCTTAGCACCCTTCCACAAATGCCTGTTCTTCCTTCCTCTTTCTTCCCAAATCCAAGTCACAAGAACTCTGTGTTCCCTGCCCCTTCACAGAGTCCTATACCACCCCTGGGTATGTAGGCTGGGAGTTATCCCCCATCTAAAAGCATCTCTTCCAAAACTTCCCTAAATTCCACCAAGTAGATTAACTTAGCTTAATAAACAAATGGGGGCTTCAGGGGAGGCTAGTCCTTCACATCTTGGTGTAGATTATAGGACCCTGACACACAAACAGAACAGTGATATGTAGCCCTCAACAAGCAAAAAGATGGGAGTTCCCTGGTGGCCCAGTTGGTTAAGGATCTGGCACTGTTATTACTATGGTGCAGGTTCAACCCCTGGCCCCAGAACTTCCACATGCCTCAGTCAGTGGGTTAAGGATCCAGTGTTACCATGAGCTGTGGTATAGGTCGCAGACATGACTTGGATCCTGTTGCTGTGGCTGTGGCATAGGCTGGCAGCTGCAGCTCCAATCGGACTCCTAGCCTAGGAACTTCCGTATGCCACACCTCCATGTGTGGGGCATTAAAAAAAAAATTTTTTTTAAAAAGAATCTGATCATATTGGCTCGAGTGGCTGAGGAGGTGCGGGTTCAACCTCCAGTCTGGCACAGTGGACTAAAGGATCTGCACTACTGAGGCTGTGGTGTAAGTCACAGCTGCAGCTCATATTCAACTCCTGCCTTGGTAACTTTCATATGCCATGGGTATGGCTCTTAAAAAGAAAAAAAAAATATTTCTGAAAGGAT
Source organism: Phacochoerus africanus (assembly GCF_016906955.1). Lineage (NCBI taxonomy): Eukaryota > Metazoa > Chordata > Mammalia > Artiodactyla > Suidae > Phacochoerus > Phacochoerus africanus. The sequence continues at coordinate 32,002,980 of NC_062552.1, read as the reverse complement.
TAAAAACAAAACTAAACCCCCAAGGTCTTTATAGTAACACTTGGAAGAAACAACCAAACAAAATAATAATAATTTTAGCAAAGAATTTCCAAAACTAGTACGTGGCAAACCAGTGAGTAACTTATTTCCTGTGAAGGCAAAAGCAATCTTTCTGCTGTCACTCCTCCTTCCAGCTCTTCCATGTTGAGAGCAGAGAGGGGCTGAAGTTACTTCAAGACCAAAGTATAGCAAACCAAGAGAGACAGTCAGGTTTGGTGCCCCAGCAAGAAGAGGCAGTAGGTTTCCCCAAGGAAAAGGAATTGATGGATACTCCTAGGTAACCATACGAGTTACCACATGGCTCAGAGGGTTAAGGATCCAGTGTTGTCATTGCAGTGGCTCAGGTCACTGCTATGGTGCAGGTTTGATCCCCAGCCTGGGACCTTCTGCTTGCCACAGGCGTGAGAAACAAAACCTTCGGAGAGGTTAAGGGAACAAGAGCACAATCTACCACATGACAGCATCTAAAACCAAGAGCAGGTAGCAAAGGGGAGTAGAGGGGGGACAAAGAGTATTGAAGGAACCAGCATCAGAGAAATAATAACACCTAAGAGTTGCCTATGACTAAGGTTCTCCAAATTCAGTCTATTATTTCGTTTGAGCCTGATAACAACCTGTGAGGTAAATGAGTAAGATGTGATTTTTTTTTTTTTTTTTTTTAAGGGCCGCACCAGCAGCATATGGAGGTTCCCAGGCTAGGGGTTGAATCGAAGCTGTAACTGCCGACCTACACCACAGCCACAGCACTGTGACATCCAAGCTGCATCTGTGACCTACACCACAGCTCATGGCAACGCCGGATCCTTAATCCACTGAGCGAGTCCAGGGATCGAACCCGAGTCCTCGTGGATACTAGTCAGGTTCATTAACCACTAAGCCACAACAGGAACTCCAAGTAAGATATGATTTAACTCAAGTTCACAAATGAAGAAACTCAGGGAGATGAAGTGATTTCCCTAAGGCTCCTGAAGGAAAGAAATGAGTCACTTTTTCATTCTGAATAAATGTATATGTGTATGTAATACCTGTTGCTCCATGGATGAAAAAATATGACAAGAACACAGCATAGGGAGTTTCCACTGTGGTGCAGTGGGTTAAGAATCTGACTGCAGAGGCTCAGGTTGCCAGGGAGGTGGGGTTTTGATCCCTGGCCTGGAGCCATGGGTTAAAGGATCTGGTGCTGCTGCAGCTGTGGTAGAGGTCGCAGCTGTGGCTCAGACTCAATCCCTGCCCCAGGAGTTTCCAGGTGCTGTGGGTGTGGCCATTTAAAACAAACAAACACAGCATGAGTTCCATGCTTGGGAAGAAAACATTTACACATGACTATTGATCAAAGATCTGAAAATTCTGAGGTTTCCTATAGTTGAATTTACTTTCCTGAAAGCTTAGTCCAGTGGTTACCATTGCCCAAAGGACTCAGGGGAGGGGAAAAAAAGTATGCATTGCTCGGGCTCTAGCCCTCACAATTCCAATTTAGCAGGTCTGGGAAGAAGCCTGGCAGCTGTAGCTTACTAAGTATCACAGGTGGTTCTGCTGTATCTTAAAAGAGCACTAGCTGACAGAACTGCCAGAGGAGCACTAAGGCCCAAGGAAGCCAAAGTAGTCCAAAGAGTCTTGAAAAGAGCCTTCCATCCCCAGACTTTGCCCAGAGCTGAAGGCACTGGTGGACCACCCCGCCCAGGCTCAGGCCTCATGGATACCTGGCTCTCGGGACTGGCTGTCATCACAAATGTGCAGGTCCAGGCGGGAGACGAGCAGATGGTAGGAGGACTCTTTCACATCAAATTTCTCAAAGTACTGGCTGAGGCGGCTGCTGCTGCTGCTGCTGCTGCTCCCCTGGCTGCCAGCAAACGCCGGGGCCCAGGACTGCTGGGCACTGGGAGCGGGTGGGGTGATCTACATGCAACAGAGAGAAAAACAAGAAGTCCAGGCCCACAGAGCCTCCTTGCTGGCCTTCTTGAAGCTTTAGTTCAGCCTGAAGAAAACCACAAACTGACAAGATGCCCCTTCATAACTATTGACATGGTAGCTCACTTAGGTCTGTCCCACACTGCAAAAAACCCAGTTATAATCAGTCTAATAACTGTAGGAGCACTGTTCTGAGATTAGAATTGCCTTCTAAGCCCTCAGCCCCCGAGACTTAGCTGAGAGATGCTAAAACACCTCCTCCAGGAAGTCTTCCCTAAATGCCCTCATTCAGTCCAGGGAGTTGGATGCCTCTTTGTGCTCTCAGGGCACAGGGTTTACTTCTATTAGAGCACTTATCACATCATATTGTAATAACTTGTTTATGGTCCCCATTTTAGGACAGAGAGAATTCCGAGGACAGGAACAAGAGGCTTTCCAGTGGCTAGCACCGTATACCTAAAACACTAGAGGTACCCAATGAATAGTCAGATACACGGGCAAAGCCTATGCGCATCCAGAAATGAATGACAAATTCCCCCAAATAAACCTAGTAAAGTCTAGACTCTACTGATGCAGGTATGAATTAGGTTCAGCCTCCCATCTCCCATCCCCACCAAGGGTAACTGTTTTGCCTCTAACCTGTGCAGGTTCAGGGGCCAGGCTCTTTCTCTGCTGGGCTGACTTCTCCATGGCCTCACTCAGTGACTCTGCGTATTTCATCATAGCCTTGAGCTGTGAGTCAGTCAGCACCCAGAGCAGGTCATCCAACAGGAACATCAGCTTGGAGGCTATCACATTGCAATCTTTGGTCTGAAGGGGCCACAAAGAACACAGGGTTCCACGGCTGGTACCACTCCAACTCCTCACAGTGACTACTGCCCAACCAATTTCAAAGATGGCTCTTCAATCCCCAATTCATGAAAGTATCAAGCACTTTGGAGAGTCAATTTCTTATAAAACTGCTAAAGCTTTCTGTGAGAGACAGGAAGCAGCAATCATCAACTGTCGGCTGGCTATGTCTCTCTACATGTGGGTAAAAACGGTGGTTTCCAAAATCATAATGTCAGGGAGGTGGGAGTGTTCTCCCATCAGTGGATACAGTGCAACATTGAATTGCAGGCCCTCCCCTTTCAAATGTCATTCTAGGGGCCAAGAACATTCAAGAAGGAAGAAACACCCACTCCCAGGCTGTCCAGGAGAATCAGAGATGGAAGTTTTCATGAGGTCAGGGAACACACTCACTCTTCTCTTGAGAGCTATTTGGATCCTGCCTTGGTTGGTAATAAGCCTCAGTGGAGTGGTGACTGGGTCCTGATCACCATTGTCTGTAGCATCTGCCTCAATTCGAAGTGTTTGCCAAGTGATCTCCTTAAATGTTAAAACCTAGGAGAGAGAGTAAAATCCCTTAATTCTGCGGATGAAATTAATTAAGAGGAAGGAAGTCCAAGGGAAAGAGATTAGCAAGGCAGAGACCCAGCATTCTCAGCTGGGACTGTCCCCGCAGAAGGCAGTGAATCAGAGATCCGTAACTGAGGAAAGGATGCAGCAGTAACCCTGGGGTTCCCGGGGATGCTCCGTGTGAGGAGATCCCCAAAGCAGAAACAATATCCTCTAAGAATCAGTCCTACTGTGAATCCCCCCTCCTCCCTGCCAGCAATGCAGGCTGTCACCTCTCCTCGACGGGGGTCAGTGATGCGGGTGAGGCGGAGGTCACTCTGCTGCCAGTTGGGGTTGACACTATAGCCCTGGAGCTGCCACAACTCAAAAGAAGCGTGGAAGGCCTTGGAGTGAATCTTGATGGTGATGGAATTGACGATGATGAACATCCCCTCCACCACCTTCTCGGCAAAGCCATACTCACTACAGCAAACGAGGGAGACCAGTGTTCAGAGTCATGCGAGACTTCATGCATACTCTTTATACTGGAAGACATCAGACAAGATTCTTTTTTTTTTCCCTTTTTAAGGGCCACAGCATATGGAAGTTCCCAGGCTAGGGGTTGAATCAGAGATACAGCTGCTGGCCTATACTACAGCCATAGCAATGCAGAATCCAAGCCAAGTCTGCAACCTACACCACAGCTGAGTGAGGCCAGAGATCGAACCCACATCTTCATGGATACTAGTCAGATTTGTTTCCATTGAGCTGCAATGGGAACTCCAGACAAGACTCTTAACGATGCCTGTTTTTGTCTTTTTTTTTTTCTGTCTTTTTGTCTTTTCTAGGGCCACACCCGAGGCATATGGAGGATCCCAGGCTAGGGGTCCAGTCAGAGCTACAGCTGCTGGCCTACGCCAGAGCCACAGCAACACCAGATCCGAGCCTCATCTGTGACCTACACCACAGCTCATAGCAACGCCGGATCCTTAACCCACTGAGCAAGGCCAGGGATCAAACCCGAAACCTCATGTTTCCTAGTTGGATTTGTTTCCTTTGAACCATGACGGGAACTCCCAATGATGCCTGTTTTTGGGTGCTAGAACTATGGGTGATCTTCAAAAATTTCTCTCCTCCCATTGTTGCTTTGCTAAATTTTTTACATATCAAAAAATTTTTATGGAGTTCCCATTGTGGCTCAGTGGCAATGAACCCAACTAGTATTCATGAGGATGTGGGTTCTACCCTGGCCTCACTCAGTGGGTTAAGGATCCAGTATAGCCTTGAGCTGTAGGTTGCAGATGTGGCTTGGATCCTGTGTTGCTGTGGCTGTGGTGTAGGCTGGCAGCTGTAGCTGTGATTTGACCCCTAGCCTGGAAACGTCCATATGCCACAAATGCGGCCCTAAAAAGCAAAAAGCAAAAGAAAAAAATATGACGATGGAGTACTCTTTTTTGGTCATGCCTGTGGCATGCAAAAGTTCCTGGCCAGGGATCGAGCCCATGCCACAGCAGTGGCAATACCAAATCCTTAACCCTCTGAAACAGCAGGTAACTCCTGGGATTGTTTATATATATTTATGTGTATATATATATTTATATATATAAATAAAGAATGGATAAAAGAAAGAGTTGACCTGGAAACAGTATCCCTCCTGTTAGAAAGAATAAATTGAAAAATCTTTTCACAGTCCTGAAATAAATATTTGAATATTGTCTGTGAGGAGAGGGATAACTATAGAAACACTAGGTTTCTATAATACCTTCAAAGACAGAACGTACTCTGTAAAAGTAGTGAAAAGAGGAAAGAAGTCCGGCTAGGTGAGCATGAGGTTTAATACTGTGACATCTGATCAAAAACAGTCCCATAGAGATTCAAATACACCCCAAAGAGCAAAGCTGAACTTCCCGGTGAGAAGTCAGGAACCTCTCAGGCAGGGAGAGGAACAAAGGCCATCCATCCTTAAAGTCCTTCAGGACATGGAAAACACAGATGCTCTTGACATACAGGGGAAACGGTTCTCATTAAAAGAGATAACAAGAAGGTCTGAGAATTACAAACTGAAATATTTATACATATATATATTTCCAATTTATATCATAAAGGGCTAATATCGCTGATGTATAAAGAGTTTTATACATGAGAAGAAAAATACCAAAAGATCAATAGAAATGGGACAAAACAGGGACAACTCGCAGAAAAATAAAAGCCAATAGAATTTAAACATAAAATGATGTTCAACTCCCTTATATATCAAAACTACACTGAGAAACATCTGATTTATGACAAAGGTGATAGTGCAATAGGGAAAAGACAGTTTTTTCAATAATGGTGCACGGTCAGCTTGAGGCTATCCATAGAGAGAAAAAAATAATATTGACTTTTATCTTACAACAAACAAACAAAAAACCAGTTTCAAGACTGACTGTAAATCTAAATGAGAAAGGTTCAATAATAAAGTTAAGACAATAAAGTTAGAAGAAAACACAGGAGAATATCTTCATCCCTTAAAATAGGAAAAAAGGAGTTTCCATCTTGGTGTAGTGGAAACAAATCCAACTAGGAACCATGAGGTTGCAGGTTCGATCCCTGGCCTCACTCAGTGGGTTAAGAATCCGGCAGCTGTGAGCTGTGGTGTAGGTCACAGACACAGCTCTGATCTGGCGTCACTGTGGCTGTGGTGCAGGCTGGCAGCTGTAGCTCCAATTAGACCCCTAGCCTGGGAACCTCCATATGCCACGGGTACAGCCCTAAAAAGCAAAAATAAAATAAAATGGGAAAAGAACCCTTAAATAAGACACAAAAACTGGCTAACCATAAAGGGAAAATTAAATATATAGAACTATGTTAGAATTAATAATTTCTGGTCAACAAAAAAAATAACATTAGCAGTGATAGTGAACCCACGTAGTAGGAGAAGATATTTGTAATACATGTATATAACCAAGGACTCGTTCCTGAATATATAAAGAACTTCTAGAAATTAATGAGAAAAAGACAAATAACCCAAAAGATAAATGGGCAAAATACTTCAATGTTTTTTGAGAGAGGGTATTTAAACCAATCACTGAAAAATGCAAATTAAAGAGTTTCCTGGGGCACAGCAGGTTAAGGATCCAGCATTGTCACTGCTGTAGCCTGAGTTACTGCTGTGGCATGAGTTCGATCCCTGGCCCAGGAACTTCTGCATGCTGCAGGTGCAGCCTAAAGAAAAGAAAAGTTACAGGAGTTCCCGTCGTGGCGCAGTGGTTAACGAATCCGACTAGGAACCATGAGGTTGCAGGTTCGGTCCCTGCCCTTGCTCAGTGGGTTAACGATCCGGCATTGCCGTGAGCTGTGGTGTAGGTTGCAGACGCGGCTCGGATCCCGCGTTGCTGTGGCTCTGGCGTAGGCCGGTGGCTACAGCTCTGATTCGACCCCTAGCCTGGGAACCTCCATATGCCGCGGGAGTGGCCCAAGAAATAGTAACAACAACAACAACAACAATAAAAACAACAAAAAAAAAAAAAAAAAAAAAAGACAAAAAAAAGAAAAGAAAAGTTACAAAATAAAAGTATAATGTAGAGTTCCTGCTGTGGTTCAGGAGTAACAAACGCAAATAATATCCATGAAGATGCAGGTTTGATCCCTGGCCTTGTTCAATGGGTTAAGGAGTGGGATGGGTTGGGAATCTGGGGTTAATAGATGCAAACTATTGCATTTGGAATGCATAAGAAATGAGATCCTGCTGTATAGCAATGGGAACTACATGTGGTCACTTATGATGGAGCATGGGGGAAGATAATGTTAGAAAAAGAATATATATATATGTATGTGTGGCTGGGTCATTTTGCTGTACAGTAGAAAACTGACAGAACACTGTAAACCTACTATAATGGAAAAAATAAAAATCATTTGGAAAAAGAGAAATATAGGAGTTCCCGTCATGGCGCAGTGGTTAACGAATCCGACTAGGAACCATGAGGCTGCAGGTTCTATGCCTGGCCTTGCTCAGTGGGTTAAGGATCCTGTGTTGCTGTGAGCTGTGGTGTAGGTCACAGACACGGCTCGATTTGGCGTTATTGTGGCTCTGGTGTAGGCCAATGGCTACAGCTCCAATTAGATCCCTAGCCTGCGAACCTCCATATGCCAAGGGAAGTGGCCCTAGAAAAGGTAAAAAGACCAAAAAAAAAAAAAAAGAGAGAGAGAGAAATATTTCTTTAAGGTGCTGGACATTGTTGAGGAGTCCATACTAAAGCTGTTTCTTGGAGTCCCCATCGTGGCTCAGCAGTTAATAAACCCGACTAGGATCCATGAGGATGTGGGTTCAATCCCTGCCCTCACTCAGTGGGTTAAGGATCTGGTGATATATTAGTGTATATACTAAAAACCAGTGAATTGTATACCTCAAAAGGATGATTTCTAAGCATGCGTTTTTTAAAATATGCTGGAAAAATACTAAGTGACTTATGTACAAGGTAATGTATTGCTACACTATTTGCAAGAGCAATAAATCTGTAATTAATTTAAATATCTGTCAAGAGAGAACTGGACATAAACTATGATGCCTCCACAAAATATACTGAGTATTTTACAGGTCAAAAGGAATAAGAAACATCTCTCTATATACTTCTATTAAGTGATCTCCAAGATATACTTTTCAAAGACAAAAGCAATATGAAAAGTGTTTAGGGTACACTTTTCTTTCTTTTATGTAAGAAAGAAAGTGGGGACAAAATAAATATACATATAACATACCTTGTCTTATAGTTTTAATTCTGGAACTATGTAATTTAACATAGTTAAAAAATAAATTTACAACAATTTAAAAATTAAAACCACACTGATATAAAACTCCTACGAGTTCCCATTGTGGCTCAGTGACTTAAGAACCTGCCTAGTGGGGAGTTCATGTCATGGCTCAGGGGTTAATGAACCCGACCAGTATCCATGAGGACTTGGGTTTGATCCCTGGCCTCGCTCAGTGGGTTAAGAAGAATCTGGTGTTTCCATGAGCTGTGGTGTAGGTCGCAGACGTGGCTTGGATCCCAAGTTGCTGTGGCTGTGGTGTAGGCCAGCAGCTGCAGCTTGATTCGACCCCAGCCTGGGAATCTCCATATGCTGCGGGTTCTGCCCTAAAAAAAAAAAGAATAAGGGTTCGATCCCTGGCCTCCCTCAGTGGGGTTATGGATCCAATGTTGCTGCAAGCTGTGGTATAAGTCACAGATGCAGCTCAGATCCAGCATTGCTGTGGCTGTCATGTAGGCTGGCAGCTGTGGCTCCAATTTGACCCCTAGCCTGGAAACTTCAATATGCCACAGGTGCGGCCCTAACGAGACAAAAATCAAACAAAAACCAAAAAACTTCCTAGAAGATAATGTAAGACAAAACCTAGATAATCCTGGGTATAGAGATTACATTTAAGATAGATATAACACCAAAAGCACAATTCATGAAAGAAATAATAGATACACCGGACTTCATTAAAATTAAAAATCTGTGAGAGTTCTCATTGTGGCATAGCAGAAATGAATCTGACTAGGAACCATGAGGATGCGGGTTTAGGATCTGGTGTTGCCGTGAGCTGTGGTATAGGTTGAAGATGAAGCTCAGATCCCGAGTGGCTGTGGCTATGGCACAGGCCAGCAGCTGTAGCTCCGATTTGACCTTTAGCTTGAGAACTTCCATATCCGTGGGTGAGGCCATATAAAGCAATAAATAAATATATAAATAAATAAACAATTCAAAAAAATTTTTAAATGGACAAAAGACCTTAATAGATCATTTACCAAAGATGATATACAGATGGCAAATAAGCACATGTCTTATAAGCTCTACATCATCACATGTCATCAGGGAAATGCAAATTGGAAGTTATAGTACAGTGAGATTGTACTATACCCCTATTAAAATGGCAAAAATCCACATCCCTGACAACATTTAATGCTGACAAGGATGTGGAGCAGCAGTAATTCTCATTCATTGCTGGTAGGAAAGTAAAATGGTACAGCCACTCTGGGAGACAGTTTAGTGGTTTCATCGAAAAGCAAACATGCTCTTACCATGTGATGCAGCACTCATGCTCCTTTGTAGTTTCCCAAAGGAATTGAAAACTATGTCCACAAGAAAACCTACACATGGATACTTATAGCAGCTTTAACCATAACTACCAAAATTTGGAAGCAACCAAGCTGCCATAACAGCTGAATGGATAAATTGCTGTACATCCAGACAATGGAATATTATTCAGCACTAAAAAAGAAATGAGCTATAGAGTTAAATGCATATTACTAAGTGAAAGAAAACAGTTTACAAAAATGGAATTATACTGTATGATTCTAACTTGTATGACATTCTGGAAAAGGAAAAGCATATGTTCTTGTTCTTTTTATGGGAGAATGACATTTAGAAACCATTGGGTTGAAGTTCCTGTCGTGGCTCAGTGGTTAATGAATCTGATTAGCAACCATGAGGACGTGGGTTCAATTCCTGGCCTCACTCAGTGGGTTAAGGATCCAGTGTTGCCATGAGCTGTGGTGCTAGGTCGCAGACGTGGCTTGGATCTGGCATTGCTATAGGCTCGCAGCTGCAGCTCCCATTAGACCCCTAGCCTGGGAACCTCCATATGCCACTAGTGGGGGCCTAAAAATAAAGGAAGGAAGGAAGGAAGGAAGGAAGGAAGGAAGGAAGGAAGGAAGGAAGGAAGGAAGGAAGGAAGGAAAGAAAGAAAGAAAGAAAGAAAGAAAGAAAGAAAGAAAGAAAGAAAGAAAGAAAGAAAGAAAGAAAGAAAGAAACGAACGAACCTCAAAAGACCAGTGGTTGCCAGGGTTTGGAGTGGGGAAAAAGATAAATAAGCAGAGCAGAAAGGATTTTTAGGGCAGTGAAAATACACTGTATGAGGAAGTTCCCTTGTGACAAGTGGGTTAAGTATCCAGAGCTACTGCAGATATGGCTCAGGTCGCAACTACGGCCCCAGTTTGACCCTGGCTGGGGAATTTCCACATGCCATGGGCACAGCCAAAATAAATAAGTAAAACTCAGTGTATGATAAGATCCTGGTGAATATATGTCACTATACATTTGTCCAAACCTAAAGAATGTACCATGAAGAGTGAACCTTAATGTAAACCATGGACTTTGTGTGATTATTAGGTATCAGTGTAAGTTCATCTACTGTAACAAATGTCCCATGCTGGTGGGGGTGTCAGTAATGGGGGAGGCTGTGCATGTGTGAGAGCAGGGGGTATGTGGGAAATCTCTGTGCCTTCCTCTAACACAACTGTTTAAACTTAAAACTGCTCTTTAAAAATATGTTTTGGAGTTCCCGTCGTGACTCAGTGGTTAACGAATGCGACTAGGAACCATGAGGTTGCGGGTTCAATCCCTGGCCTTGCTCAGTGGGTTAAGGATTCGCTGTTGCCGTGAGCTACAGTGTAGGTTGCAGATGCAGCTCGGATCCCGCATTGCTGTGGCTGTGGTGTAGGCCGGCAGCTACAGCTCCAATTTGGGGTCTAAATTTGACTGATTTTTAATTTGCTTTTCTTACCTAATTGCTGCATATTGTGGACATCTCACTGCAGCATTGTCAGTAAGATCTAGAGTCAGATCCTCATTCTAAAAGGTATAGTTTTTTTTAATTAAAATTTTATTGAAGTTGATTTACAATATGTTAATTTCTGCTGTTCAGCAAAGTGCCTCGGTTATACCTATGTGTATATTCTTTTTCATATTCTTTTCCATCATGGTTTACCCCAGGGTATTGAGGAGCGCTCCCTGTGCTGTCCGGTAGGACCATGTTGTTTATCCGTTCACCATATACTAGTTTGCATCTGCTAACCCCAAACTCCCAGTCCTCCCCCTCTCCTCACCCCCTTGGCAAACACAAATTTGTTCTCTATGTCTCTGAGTCTGTTTTTGTTTTACGGATAACTTGATTTGTACCGTATTTTATATTCCACATATAAATGACGTCCTGCAGGATTTGCCTAAGAAGCCTAGTATTCTGTTCCCTGTTCCCAGTGGGTTAAGGATCTGGCGTTGCCGTGAGCTGTGGTGTAGGTTTCAGACTTGACTTGGATCCCGTGTTGCTGTGGCTCTGGCATAGGCTGGTGGCTACAGCTCTGATTCGACCCCTAGCCTGGGAACCTCCATATGCCATGGGATCAGCCCAAGAAATGGCAAAAAGTCAAAAAAATATATATATATATATGTTTTAAGGGGTTCCCATTATGGCAGTAACAAATCTAACTATTAACCATGAAGGATATGGGTTTGATTCTCAGCCCCGCTCAGTGGGTTAAGGATCTAGCACTGCTGTGAGCTGCGGTGTACGTCAAAGACCTGGCTTAGATTCAGCATTCTTGTGGCTGTGGCATAGGCTGGCAGCTGCAGCTCCAATTAAACCCCTAGCCTGGGAATCTCCATATGCCCCAGGTGTGGCCCTAAAAAAAAAAAAAAAAAATCAAATCAAGCCTTTAAATCTAACTACACCAAATATAACGTGTAGAGCTCTTCAGAGCCACAGTGTATTGTAAAAAAATATCTTAGAGACAATTTGGAAAAAATAAATATGAAACAAGTATTAGATGATATTAAGGAATTCCCTTTTTTTTTTTTTTTAGGAATTCCTATCTATTAATTGTGATAATAGTATGTGGGTTTTTTTTCCTTAATCCTTGTTTGCTAAAGATAAATAATACAGAAATATTTACAGATGGAATCACATGGTGTCTGAGACTTGCTTTCAAGTACTACAGCCTACATACACACAAAGTGGCAGAAGAAGGGTAGAAAAAGAATGGTAAAATATGGATAATTGTAGAAGTTAAATCGTGGGTATATGCGGGTTCGTTAAACTATTCTCTCTACTTTAGTGTATGTCTGAAATTTTCTATAATAAAAAGTTTTTATTGTAGTTCCTACTGTGGCTCAGTGGGTTAAGAACCCAACTAGTATCCATGAGGATGTGGGTTATATCCCTGGCCTCACTCAGTGGGTTAAGGATCCAGTGTTGCCGTGAGCTGTGGTGTAGGTAGCAGACAAGGCTCGGATCCAGCGTTGCTGTGGCTGCCCAGGAATTTCCATATGCCATAGGTGCAGACCTAAAAAGAAAAAGAAGTTTACTTTTTGGAGTTCCTGTCGTGGCTCAGTGGTAACAAACCCAGCTAGTATCCATGAGAATGCAGGTTCGATCCCTGGCCTAGCTCAGTGGGCTAAGGATCTGGCGTTGCTGTGGTGTAGGCCAGCAGCTACAGCTCTGATTTGACCCCTAGCCTGGAAACTTCCATATGCTGTAAGTGTGGCTCTAAAAAGACCAAAAAAAAAAAGTTTTTGTGTTTTAACTAAAAGAGGATCTGGACCAGTTAATATGCTAGAAACAACAGATCCAAGGCAACTAACCTCTGTCCTGAAGCGAGGGCGATGGGAGACTGCCCATTGGGGTGCCGAGGTTCCTCACATGTCTTCATCTCCACTTCTACCTTGTCCAGACACTGAAACAAAAGCCATGGAGAGTTAATAAGCATCTGCACAAAAACCCACACAGCACAGACTGTGTCCTATCCATCTCTGTGCTCCAATACCTAGGCAAGTGCTGTGCCCACAGTGGAAAGACAGTAAGTGTTTTTGTGGGTTTTTTTGTCTTTTCAGGGTTGCACTAGTGGCATATGGAGGTCCGAAGGCTGGGGGCTGAATGGGAGCTGTAGCTGCTGGCCTACACCACAGCCACAGCAACTCGGGATCCAAGCCTCGTCTGTCTCCTACACCACAGCTCTCGGCAACGCCAGATCCTTAACCCACTCAGTGAGGCCAGGGATCAAACCTGAGTCCTCTTGGATACTAGTCGGGTTCATTACTGCTGATCCACATCGGGGAACTACAGATAATAACTGTTTGTTGAATGAATGAATGAACGAACTGAATTGCAAAAGAGAGGCCTCATCTTCCCCCCTTCCATTTCCATTAGCAGCAGAACCCCTTTACATGCATGGGATTAGCTCATAGCAGAAAATGAAAACAAACCAAGTTACAGAGAGGTAACTATTCCTGGGGACTCCAGTGTTTGGGACAAAGACATGTATCAGGAGTTCCTTTCATGGCCTCACTCAGTGGGTTAAGGATCTGGCGTTGCCGTGAGCTGTGCTTTAGGTTGCAGATGCGGATCAGATCCTGAATTGCTGTGGCTGTAGTGTAGGCCGGCAGCTGCAGCTCCGATTCAACCCCTAGCTTGGGAACTTCCATATGCCACACGTTCCGCCCTCAAAAGAAAAAAAAAAAGTCATATATCATTCAGTTCCTAAAGGGCTTTCAGCAGATAATCACCCAACAGTCCACAGGACCAAAACTGCTAATCTTTCCTCTGTCACGAATCCAAAACAAATGTAAAGGTAGAACCTGGGCAGCAAAACTTGTTACAAAAAGCAAAAATCAAAACAAAACAAAACCAACTCAGACATCAGAGTCTTGTGTCTCAATGCTAATTGCTACACTGCTCAGTAGTTCCAGGAAAAAGCCCAGACAACAGTCACTCCGTCTCCAAGAGCAGCTCACCCGCCTGACAGAAGCACCCACACTCCCAAAAGGGACAGCCTACAGGACTTCTCCCCGTCTTAGGTCTTTTAAAACCTCGCCCTGGCTATCCCCACTGGATTACTTGAAATCAAGAAAGGCCATTACCAAGCAAATTGGGTGTGTCTTCAACTTTGTCCATTGGATCTGCAAGAGGAAAGCAAAGACTCAGGGCTGTGGGAGCCACCCCTCAGGAAGATGGGCCCACTGGCCAAGGAGAGCAACAGCAGCCTGACCCGCTTTCTCACCCGGATGGAGGCCCTGTTGCAGTAGACCCGAGTGATGGCTAACCAGGTGGGAAGCTCCAGCACATTCTGGAGAACCTCTTCATCCAGCTCCAGGTTGGTCAGCTGACCCTCCCCTTTCAGGGTGCTCAAGTTAATTTTGTCCGGGGAAAGATTCTTGGTGAACCTGAAAGAGTGATGATAAGAAGCTATTATTTCCATGGAAATCTGCAAGTGGGCATTATAACCAACAACACTTCTCGATTTGGAGAAAAGAGAAAATTGAGGAACAAATGTGCTCTAGTGACCACACAGCCTCTACGCCATGTAAAATGTCAGGTGAAACATATACTGTCATGACTGTCATCTTTCTGCTAAAGAACCTACAATGGGGATTCTGGAAAGATGGTTGTAGCAGTGGCAACACAGCCTTTAGTATTTCTGAATCCCCACATAAAAACAGCATCTACAGGAGTTCCCATTATGGCTCAGTGGGTTAAGGATTCAGCATTGCTGCAAGATGAGGCTTGGATCCCTTGTTGCTGTAGCTGTGGTGTAGGCTGGCAGCCATAGTTTCTATTCAATCCCTAACCTGGGAACTTCCATATGCTGCAGGTGCAGCCCTATTAAGAAAAAAAAAAAAAAAAACCTAGCAACTAGAAAGCAACTTAAAAACCCATGGATAACATTTAAAACAAAACTAGGAGTTCTTGTTGTGGTACAGTGGGTTAAGGATCCAGCGTTTTCACAGCTGTGGCTTGGATCCGATCCCTGGCCGGGAACTTCAGTATGCCGAAGGTGCAGCCATAAAATTAAAAAACAAAAAACTAGATGATAGAGAGTCTTTATAAAACCCCTACATACAAGCAGGAAGGGGAAAAAAATATCAACAGCCAAAAGACATGAGTGCTATAAGCAGCTGTGCAGATCAACACAGAGGAAAACAACAGAGCATCTGACCAGAGAACAGAAGAATCCTAAGATAACCAAGTACTCAATGAAAAGCAATGTTGGCCAATCGAGAATAGCAACCAAAACTGGAGGGGGTCTTGTCACACTGCAAAGGGCCCAAAGGGGCTGACGCAGTCTAACTCTATTAACTCACAGAACTAACCAAGGCTCCGTCCTAGGACAGGGTGCCCACACTGAGAAGAAATTGCTGGAAGAGGAATCCAAACTGAGCGAAACAGAAATGTAGAAGAGAGTTGGAGTTCCTGTTGTGGTGCAGCCGAAACAAATCCGACTAGTAACCATGAAGTTGAGGATTCGATCCCTGGCCTCACTCAGTGGGTTAAGGATCTGGCATTGCCATGAGCTGTAGTGTACGTCGCCGATGCAGCTCGGATCTGGCATTGCTGTGGCTGGCAACTGTAGCTCCAGCCCCTAGCCTGGGAAGTTCCATATGCCACAGGTGCGGCACCAAAAAGAAAAAAAGAAAAAGAGAGTTCCCTGGTAGCTCAGTGGGTTAAGGATCTGGCTTTGTCACTGCTTTGGCATGAGTTGCTGCTGTGGCCGGGGTCTGATCCCTGGCTCAGGAACTTTCGCATACTACAGGTGCAGCCAAAAAAGAAAAAGGAGAAGAAGAAGAAATGAAGAAAAGAGATGGTGCAAATAAAAGTGGGTCAAGGAATGGTAACAGACCAGGACATCTCAGAAAGTAGGCCACTGTATTTTTTTACTACTTGAAACAACAGTTGAGAGGGCTCCACAAGGTTAGAATATAAAACAGTAACAGGCTGATTACAGGCTTGTTAAGTAGGGTAAAGTGAAGCCCCAGACCTTTACACATACCTTTACTGATGTGATAAAAGAACACACAACCCCCAATAACCTTGCCAAAGGGACTGAACCTGAATCTCATTGTGCTACTGAGTCCAGTTGCTAATGTGCAGGAAATACAGAAAACAAGAGGAAAACCGAACTGCACCTTATGTATGCAATCAGCAAAATCCAGATCATGGGAAACTGTACAGGTCAAGTGGCTTGGACATAAACAATTCACACAGGTGCCAGTCTTCTCACTATTACACACTCATTGTCTCCAGCTGGTTCCCATGCTCTTGCCACTCATGCCCTTTCCTGGAACATCCTCATAATGATTTAACATTCAAGGCACAATTCACTCACTAAGGCTTTCTTTCCCTAACTGCTGCAGCTCACATTAAACTCTTATCTCCTACATCCTTGGAATCTGCACACACACCTAAGTCATAATCAGAGAGGGTCTTAGGATGTTCTCAATGTCTTAGGATGTTCCCCTGCACACTAGATGTTAAGCTAACTTTGAGGTCAGAGGCTTGGTCGTAGCTATTCCTCCTGATCAAAATAATTACCTGACAGATGCTGGGCCTACGTACATCTTGGGTAACTGCCCTGCTGACCGACTACTCCCAGCTCCCTTTCTGCATCTTTTCAGCTGGATCAAGGCCGGTTCCTCGTAGTATAACCCTCTCTCCTGTTTGACAAATTGTCTAGATGAATCTCATCCCTGTAATTTCTCCCTGTTGTTGCCTCTCATAATCACTATTTTCTACCCCAGTAATGAATTCGATTTGTCCATTCAGCCATAACTATACTTAACCCTTACATATATTAGATGCTAATAGTTAACTTCAGGGGCACATGTTGCTGACCAACGTTTTTTCCCACATATATCCTTTCCTTTCACTAAGCAGGGCTTCTGATTTTCCCTGGGGCATAAGATCACGGTGCAAGGGTTTCATCTTTACTATTTTCTCCCGCAGGGCCTAATATGATGCCTAATGTGCCTAATATGTGAAAGGTTCTGAACCTTTTTTCTTTTTTTTTTTTTTTTTGCTTTTTAGTGCTACACCTGCAGCATATGGAAGTTCCCAGGATAGGGGTCGAATTGGAGCTACAGCTGCCAGCCTACACCACAACCACAGCAACACAGGATCCAAGCTTGAATCTTGGACCTACACCAGAGATCACAGCAACACCAGATCCCCGACTCACAGAGCGAGGCCAGGGATTGAACCCACATCCTCATGGATACTAGTCGGATTCATTTCTGCTGCGCCACAACGGGAATTCCCTGTAACAATTTTTTAAATGATGGTAAAAAAAATTTTTTTAGAAATTTATGAAATACAGGAGTTCTCGTCGTGGCACAGTGGTTAACGAATCCGACTAGGAACCATGAGGTTTCAGGTTCGATCCCTGGCCTTGCTCAGTGCGTTAAGGATCCAGCATTGCTGTGAGCTGTGGTGTAGGTTGCAGACGAGGCTCGGATCCCATGTTGCTGTGGCTCTGGCGTAGGCCAGCGGCTATAGCTGTGATTTGACCCCTCACCTGGGAACCTCCATATGGCGTGGGATCGGCCCTAGAAAAGGCAAAAAGACAAAAAAAAAGTAATTTATAAAATACAAAACAGTACTATATGATATTGAGAGATAGGTAGGAAAACACTGGCATGATAACAAATTCAGGACAGTGCATATCTGTGGAACGAGGGGTGTGGTCCATAGGAAGTTTCCCCGGTATGGACAATGCTTATTTCTCACATTGAGGGGTGACTATATGGCTATTCATTATATTACTCACTAAGCCCTTTTTTTTTTTTTTTTTTGTCTCTTTAGGGCCACACCCATGGCATATGGAAGTTCCCAGGCTAGGGGTTGAATAGGAGCTGTAGCTGCCAGCCTATACCACAGCCACAGCAACGTGGGATCTGAGCCACATTTTCAACCTAACCACAGCTCACAGCAATGCCAGATCCTTAACCCACTGAGCGAGACCAGGGAGCGAACCTGTATCCTCATGGATACTAGTTGGGTTTGTTAACCACTGAGCCAGGACGGGAACTCCAATATAATAGTTTTGAGGACTATATATCACCTCTCCTCCAAACAAATCTAATAAGACCCCACCTCCCTACCTCTATTGAGAGTCATGCTAGCAGTGAGCCACGGTCAGAGATGGGGATAAGGAGCCCCTCGATATGCAAGAGCAGGAAGAAAGGGTGAGAATCATTAGATAAGCTAGTTTTCCTTATGATAAAAACCTATTTTCAAGAAAAGAAAGTGATAGGGACTTTTTTCAAGTATGTTGCTCTCTGGAGAAAAAGGAACATATTTCAAATAAAATGAAACAGTCAAAAGTAAGTTACACCACTTAACTAGCACTGACATTCTCAGAGTGACCATACTACATAGGTACCATATATATAATTCCTATATTGTGTTCCATGCAAAATCTAACTCTATTTACAGCTCCATATAAAATAAATGTCATTTTTCAAGCCTTGAAAAAATAAAAAAGTATAAGACTGTTACATTTCATCCTAACCGTGCCAGTATTTAGGAGGATGTGTCTCAAACTGGTCCTTGGATCACAAAGGAGGACTCACTTTGGTGTGTCTATTTTAACATGCGGATTACTGGGCCAGACCCCAGGTAATGCTGACTCACAGTGGGGAGGGGGAAGGAATCTACATGTTTAACATACTCCAGGTGATTCTTCTTTTCTCTAAAGTTGGAGAAAGGTTTAATTGGAGGTTTCGGTTAACGAGTTAAGATGATTCAAGGAATGGAAAATGAAAGTCTGTAGACGGAAAAGAAATGCATAAACTCATTCTTCAAGAACAAAGTTTTCAACTTCTAGTCTTATTATAGCTTGGTGGTTAAGAGCACAGGCTTCAGAGTTAGACATGAGCTCAAAACCTGGCTCTCTCCCTTACTAATGTTGTGACTACGCAAACTGTTCAACCAAGTTTACGGGGCTGTCGGGATTAAAGAGCTAACATACATTAAATACTTGGCACTTATTAAGTGCTCAATGATTAGTAATCATCATTATTTCTAGATTGCATTGCTCTCTCCCTTTAGAAAAGGCTTAAATCATTATCTTTAAATGGTGCTCCCTTGTGGGCTTTGAATCCAGCTTTGTCGCTGCAGCAGCTTAGGTCACTTCTGTAGCGCCAGTAGGATCCCTAGCCAAGGAACTTCCACATGCAGCAGGTGCAGCCGAAAAACAAAAATAAAAACTTGCTATCTTTAAAAAAAAAAGTTTAGGAGGCTTAGATTATTATTCTAGGACTCAGGTTGTCTTCAAGAGAGACCCCTCAGATCTACCTTTCTACCTCAATGCATCATCCTCTGTTCCTACTATGCCTTTTTTTCTGGCCAGGCCTCAGCATGTGGAAGTTCCTGGGCCAGTGATCACACCTGTGCCACAGCAGATGACAATGCCAAATCCTTAACCACTAGGCCACAGGGAACTCCCCACTATGCCTATTTCTTTCTTTCCTTTCTTTCCTCCTTCCTCCTTTCCTTCCTTTCTTTCGGCTATGCCTGAGGCATGTGGAAGCCCCTTGGCTAGGGATCGAATCCACACCACAGCAGTGACCCCAGCTGCTATACTGACAACATGGAATCCTTAACCTGCCATGCCACAAGGGAATTCCCCCCACTATGCCTATGTCTATTCTTTCCACCTGAGTATCTAGAAACTGAAAACTGAACAAAGTTAAAATGGGATTAATGTGGAGTCCCCATCATGGGACAGCAAGAATGAATCCAACTAGGAACCATGAAGTTGCCAGTTTGATCCCTGGCCTCGCTCAGTGGGTTAAGGATCTGGTGTTGCCGTGAGCTGTAGTGTAGGTCACAGATGTGGCTCAGATCTGATGTTGCTGTGGCATAGACCGGCAGGTGCAGCTCCGATTCAACCCTTGCGTGGGAACCTCCATATGCTGTGGGTTCGGCCCTAAAAAACAAACTAACAAAAAAAAACCCCAAAAAACACTGAATTGCTGTTCCCCAGAAAGGCTTCCCATTATATCTCACTCTGGCTCCAGGAACAGATTTTCACCCCTTGTCCCTCTAATACTAATGGGTCACTAGAGAACAACCACAGACAGGGAACGAAATTATAAGTAAAGCTAGTCAAAGTCCAACTTGTAAAGGCAGGTCAACCAACTGAAAACAACAGGGGTATAGTTTGTTACTAGCAGAGTCTATGGCATTTGCAGCCATGTCATCTGGCAAATGACAACACTGACTTCTTCAGGGCAGTTCTGTGGAGAGAATTCTGTGCCCCACTTTATCCTGACAGTAACCAGGTAGCCTTATGTTTCTGATGGTCATGGAAATGACTGCAAGTGTGTGAACACCAGCCAGCCAGGACTGGGACTAACCTCAGTGGGGACCGCTCAGCAGCCTGCTGGCACACTGCCCCTGTCAACTGCACTAACAGAGGAACAATCAGAAAAGCACAAAACCCAGAAGGACCTGTCTTCCTACCTCAAAGTTGATAAGGCCCCAGATGGTAAGTAATCATTCGTATTTTCAGGTAGTACACAGAAGAATAACAAGTGGGAAGGTAAACTTCATTTTATGATACAATTTTGACTTATAAGAGTAGAGAATCTCTATACAGAGATTACCTGCTTCAACCTCTATCTACTCATACAATCCCTCTTCCCTGTTGTCCCAGACATTGTTAATCTGCCTGGACATACAGGAATGATGATTTAACATCTTTTTCTAGGCCACTGCTGAAAATGGAGCTTCAAATAATTGTATGTCCTTTTACCCTACAGGCGAGGCTGTATCAATGTCCTTTGGTGAACTAAGAAAGTGTCATTTGAAAACATAATTAATTTGGTACACCACACATGGGGATAAACCTCATTCTCTGACTTACGACTAGCAGAAAACCAAGCTACTAATGTTAATGATAACATTTTATTTTGTACCAGGAACTGAACTAAGGAAGTTAAACATATTATCTCAATTAGCCTTCATAATACCTCATATGAAGTATGCATCACTACCCCCTTTTATTTCATATTATTATTTTTTAAATAATGCTGAATTTGATCCCTGGCCTCACTCAAAGGGTTAAGGATCCTACATTGCTGTGACCTGTGGTGTAGACTGCAGACCCAGCTTGGATCTGGCATTGCTATGGCTGTAGTATAGGCTGGGATCTGCAGCCCAGGAACTACCATATGCCTCCAGTGTGGCTGTAAAAAGAAAAAAAAAAAAAATGTGTTCCTCCCCAATATACCTGGAACAGAATGAATTTATAAGCAATTTCAGAAATGGTTGGATGAAAAATGTATCTATATGTATAACTGAGTCATTTTTCACAGCAGAAATTGGTACAACACTGTCAATCAAGTATACTTTTTTTTTGCGGGGGGGGGGAGCTGCACCCTCGGCATATGGAGATTCCCAGGCTAGGGGTCAAACTGGAGCTACAGCTGCCAGCCTACACCACAGCTACAGCAACGCCAGATCCGAGCTGCATCTGTGACCTACACCACAGCTCATGACAATGCTGCTTCCTTAACCCATTGAGCAAGACCACGGATTGAACCTGCAACCTAATGGTTCCTAGTCAGGTTCATTTCCGCTGCACCACGATGGGAACACCTATTTTTTTATTTAAAATAAGAAATAAAATAAAAAGAAATGGTTGGAGGACATCCTTCCCCTTTTTACAACCTACTATAGACTGCTTAACCTGTGTAAGAAGAATAAATCAAAATCTGGGGGTAGGAGTTCCTGTCATGGCTCAGTGGTTAACGAATCCAACTAGGAACCATGAGGTTGCGGGTTTGATCCCTGGACTCGATCAGTGGGTTAAGGATCCAGCACTGCTGTGAGCTGTGGTGTAGGTTGCAGGTGCAGCTCTGATCCAGTGTTGCTGTGGCTGTGGCATAAGCTGGCGGCTACAGCTCCAATGGGATCCCTAGCCTGGGAAACTTCATATGCCATTGGTGCAGCCCTAAGAGGACAAAAAAAAAAAAAAAAAAATCTGGGGGCAGACGGAGTTCTCTGGTGGCACAACGGGTTAAGGATCTGGTGTTGTCACCGTAGTGGCTTTAGTCCCTGCTATGGCATGGGTTTGCTCTCTGGTCTGGGAACTTCCACAAGCCGCAGGTACAGCCAAAACGTGGAAGGGGTGGGGTAAGAGTTACAGTTTAACTCCATCAAAAACCTTTCTGCATTTCACCAATCCAATCAGACTAATAAAATCTTTCTTAAGTATGCCCAAAGCTAATCTACCACCATTCCAGCACTAACGCCCAGTCTTTACCAAGAACCCTGACAAGAGATCACAGAGGTCACTGCCATCAGCTCTAAGATCAAATATGCAAGTAAGTAATTCACAAGAACTGAACAGCACTAAACGGCCAAGAGTGCTCTAATTATTCTCTAAGGGCTGCTGATGGTACAGGCAGATC
Organism: Phacochoerus africanus; assembly: GCF_016906955.1. Taxonomy (NCBI): domain Eukaryota; kingdom Metazoa; phylum Chordata; class Mammalia; order Artiodactyla; family Suidae; genus Phacochoerus; species Phacochoerus africanus. The sequence continues at coordinate 31,980,672 of NC_062552.1, read as the reverse complement.
TTCTGGGCCACCATGGGCTGTTCTCCCATAGCAGTAATAATAATATAATGTACATTTGCTTTTTCATTTATCAATTTACTTTTAGGAGTCAACAAAAAAAATGGATAAGCTAGTTAGTTAGTTGTTTTTTAGGGCCATACCCGCAGCATATGGAAGTCCCCAGGCTAGGGGTCAAATCAGAGCTGCAGCCACAGGCCTATGCTATAGACACAGCAACGCAGGATCCGAGTTGCATCTGTGACCTGCACCACAGCTCACAGCAATGCTGGATCCTTAACCCACTGAGAGGGGCCAGGAATTGAGCCTGCATCCTCATGTATACTAGTTGGGTTCATTAATGCTGAGTCACAACGGGAACTCCATGATATAACCTTTTTAGTTTCTCAGAAATGCAGTATGAATTCTAAGAATTCTTCAACGTGTTTTTGTCTGCATTTATCATAATAACAAAGACTAGGTTAAAACATGATCCCTGGAGCCAGTTGTTGTGGGGGAGGTTTATGGAGGTTTGCTTAACCAAGGAAACCACTGTGATCTGAGATCTAATCCGAAAGCACCCAACAATTCCTGGCACAAATTTCATTCGGTATTTGTGCTCCTAATTGAGGATGATATCACTGAATCCAAGGGTGGCTGAAAAGGCTAATGGCAACCTGCTATTTATTCCACTTCAAGAATGTGGGAAAACATTTTCTAGCCATCTGTTACTGTTACTGAGCATAGAAGCTAAGATGCAACCAAGTTGGAAAAACAGATTTTGATCGGGTTTCACTTCTACCAGAGGATTGCAATCTGCCAAAGAGACAACAGAGAAAGGCTCTCAGACATCTTTGTGAAAATGTAGCACAATGTTGGGGAGTGAGAATTCTAGATTTGCAGATTCATAGACTTTCAGAGCTAGAAGGGATCTTAAATAATCACTCAGTCCAAATCTGTAATTTGCAAATGGCCAAAGTTAAATGACTTGCACGAGAGTCAGAGTAAAGCTCGAACTAATTCAATGGCAGAAATGGGGCTTAACCCAGCTTTCATTATACTCTCTCACTACCCTGCACCCTGTAATTCAGTACCTTTATTGTGAATAACAGAATCAATAAATTGTAATAATCAGCCTGCTTCAAACCCCACAGAAACTGAACCCTCATAGAAGAAGTAAATGTCTGCAAATACACTTTGCTCCCTTCACTGGTTTTTTTTTTCTGCTAAGGTGATCACAGCCCAGGCCTTGGCTTCTAAGCGTCCTACCCAAGTCCACATCAGAGTATTTTCACTGACCAGCCACACCACAGACTTCTAGTAAATCCTTTAAGCAAAGATGTAACCCAATGCTGAAGTAACTGATTTAGACCCAAGACCCCAAAATTATCTCAACAAAACACCTCAAGCATTAAAGTAGCTAACATTATTCCATCCTGATAACCTTCTGGAATATGCCATTCAGTCTTAGAGGTTTGCTAGTTAGTTTTGCTCTCAAAACTTCTGCATGATTGGAGATCCCACTGTGGCTCAGTGGTTAATGAACCCAACTAGTATCCATGAGGATGTGGGTTCGATCTTTGGGTTGAGGATCTGGCGTCGCCATGAGCTGCAGTTTGCAGATGCAGCTCAGATCCCACATTGCTGTGGCTGTGGTATAGGCCAGCCACTAGAGTCCCAATTCGACCCTTAGCCTGGGAACCTCCCTATGCAGCAGTGCGGCCCTAAAAAGACAAAACCCAAAAAACTTTTGCATGATCAGATACCTGACTTTCTGGAGAAAATTCTCTGTCTAGATGTTTGTTGTTCACAATATTGGGTTTAACTTTTTTTGTGTGAAGTGTAATTATATAGAGTGACTTATTTCTGAACTCTCTATTTTCTTCCACTGATTCATTTACCCTTATGCCCATACCCCACTCTATTACTAAAGCCTTGTTTTATTTTATTTTTTCTTTTTATGGCTGCACCCTTTGGCAAATGGAAGTTTCCAGGTCAGGGACTGAATCCAAGCTGCAGGTGCAACTCAATCCACAGCTGTGGCAATGTGCAGCCTTTAACACACTGCACTGGGTATCGAACCCACACCTCCAAAGTGACCCCAGCCACCGCAGTCGGATTCTTTTATTTTTTTTCCTCCTTTTTTTGTATTTTTTTAAACGACAGTTCATTTACAATGTTGTGCCAATTTCTGCTGTACACATATATTCATTCTTTTTCTATCATCCTCCATCATGTTCTATCTCAAGAGATTGGACACTGTTTCCTGTGCTATAGAGAAGGACCCCATTGTTTATCCATTCTAAATGGAATAGTTTGCATCTACTAACCCTAAACTCCCAGTCCATCCCACTCCCTCCTCCCTCTCCCTTGGCAACCACAAGTCTGTTCTCCATGTCTGAGTCTGTTTCTGTTCTATAGATAGGTTCATTTGTGCCATATTTTAGATTTCATATATCAGTGATATCATATGATATTTGCCTCTTTTCAGACTTTCTTCATTTAGTATGAGAATAACTAGTTGCATCCATGTTGCTGCAAATGGCATTATTTCATTCACTTTTATGGCTGAGTAGTATTCCATTGTGTATATGCACCACATATTAATCCATTCATCTGCCAATAGGCATTTAGATTGTTTCCACATCTTGGCTATCGTGAATAGTGCTGACATCAACATATGAGTGTGCGTATCTTTCTGAATTACAGTTTTGTCCAAATATATGCCCAAGAATGGGATTCCTGGATCATGTGGTAGTTCTATAGCTTTTTGAGGTACTTCCATACTGTTTTCCATAGTGGTTGTACCAATTTACATTCCCACCAATGGTAGGAGGCGTCCCTTTTCTCCACACCCTCTCCAGCATTTGTCATTTGTAGACTTATTAATGATAGCCTCTCTGACCAGTGTAAGGAGGTCCCTTATTGTAGTTTTGGTTTGCATTTCTGTAATAATTAGTGATGTTGAACATTTTTCATGTGCCACTGGCCACCCGTATATCTTCTGCCCATTTTTTGAATGGGTTGTTTTTGTTGTCATTGTTGAGTTGTATAAGTTGTGTATTTTGGAGAAAAGCCCCTGTTGGTTGCATTGTTTGCGACTATTTTCTCCCATTCCGTAGACTGTCTTTTTGCTTTTTTTATGGTTTTCTTTGCTGTGCCGAAGCTTGTAAGTTTGATTAGGTCCCATTTGTTTATTTTTGTTTTTATTTCTATTGCTTTGGGAGACTGACCTAAAAAAAACATTTGTACTGGGCCGGGGGCGGGAGGGAAAAATAGTAAACATTTATACAGTTTATGTCAAAGAATGTTTCACTTATGTTCTCTTCTAGGAGTTTTATGGTGTCTTGTCTCATGTTTAAGTTTTTAAGCCATTTTGAGTTTACTTTTGTGCCTGGTGTGAGGGTGTGCAGTCAGATTCTTAACCCACAGCACCATGGCAGGAACTTATTTTATTTATTTATTTATTTATTGTTATATTTTTAGGGCCACACCTGTGGTGTATGGAAATTCCCAGGCTAGGGGTCAAATTGGAGCTGTAGCTGCCGGCCTACACCACAGCCACAGCAACACTGGATCTGAGCCACATCTGCAACCTACACCACAGCTCACAGCAATGCCAGATCCTAACCCTCTGAGCAAGGCCAGGGATCAAAACTGTGTTCTCATGGATACTAGTCAGATTCATTTCTGCTGAGCCATGACGGGAACTCCCATTTCCATATAAAAGTTTTAATTAACCTACCAATTTCTTTTGGAAAAAATAGTAAAGCACCTGCTGAAATTCTGAATGGGATTGCATTGACTCTATAGCTCAATTTAGGGAGACCTGAGATAATAGAAATGAGTCAGCTTATCCTTGAACATGGTACACATGTATTTATTTAGGTCTTCTTTCACCTCTCCCAGCAATGTTTTATAATTTTCAGTGTATCTCTTTTCTTTATTTCTGTATACTTAATGTTTGACACTATTGTAAAGGATATTTTTAAATTTTTTTCTAGTTTTTTGTTGCTAGAATATAAGTGATATTTTTATATTGACTTTGTATCCTGCACCCTTACTAAACTCAGTTATTAGCTCTAGAAGTTGTTTTGTAGATTCCTTAGGATTTTCTTTTCTTTTTTTTTTTTTTTCTTTTTAGGGCTACGCGTGTGGCATATGGAAGTTCCCAGGCTAGGGGTCAAACTGGAATTACAGCTGCCAGCCTACACCACAGCCATAGCAATGCTGGATCTGAGCTGCATCTTGGACCTACACCACAACTCATGGAAACGCCCAATCCTTAATCCACAGAGCAGGGCTAGGGATCGAACCCACGTCCTCATGGATACTAGTCAGATTCATTTCTGCTTTGCCACAAGGGGAACTCCAGGATTTTCTATGTAAATAATTATACCATCTGTGAATAGAGACAGTCTTACTTCTTCATTTCCAATCTTGTGACAACTGATATTTATATATTGATCTTGTATCCTGCAACCTGGCAGAACTCACTTTTTTTTTTTTTTTTTTTGCTTTTTAGAGCAACACCATTGGCATATGGAGGTTCCCAGCTAAGGGTCGAACCAGAGCTATAGCTGCTGTCCTATACTATAGCCACAGCAACACCAGATCCCTGGCCCACTGAGAGAGGCCAGGGATCAAACCCACATCCTCATGGATACTAGTCAGATTTGTTTCCATTGCACCAAATGGGAATTCCCTAAACTCACTTATTAGTTCTAATAAAAAATTTTTTTAAAAGTCATAAGATTTTCTGCATGGACGTTCACATTATCTGCAATATCCTTGTCAGGTTTTGTTTTTTGTCTTTTTGTCTTTTCTATGGCCGCACCCGCGGCCTATAGAGGTTCCCAGGCTAGGGTGTCTAATCGGAGCTATAGCTGACAGCCTACACCACAGCCACAGCAACACCAGATCCAAGCCGAGTCTGCGACCTATATCACAGCTCACGGCAACACCAGATCCTTAACCCACTGAGCAAGGCCAGGGATTGAACCCGCAACCTCATGGTTCCTAGTTGGATTAATTTCCTCTGCACCACTACAGGAACTCCCTTTAATATCTGTTGTTGTTGTTGTTGTTGTTGCTATTTCTTGGGCCGCTCCCGCGGCATATGGAGGTTCCCAGGCTAGGGGTTGAATCGGAGCTGTAGCCACCGGCCTACGCCAGAGCCACAGCAACGCAGGATCCGAGCCGCATCTGCAACCTACACCACAGCTCATGGCAACGCCGGATCGTTAACCCACTGAACAAGGGCAGGGACCGAACCCGCAACCTCATGGTTCCTAGTCGGATTCGTTAACCACTGCGCCACGACGGGAACCCCCCTTTAATATCTTTTTAACATCAGTAAGATCTATCCATGTCCCCTGTTTTATCCATGATAGTATTTTTTTTGGGGGGGGGGTGCACTGCATGTGCAGCATTTAGAAGTTCCCAAGCTAGGGGTTGAATCGGAGTTACTGCTGCCAGCCACAGCCACAGCCGCACCAGATCCGACTGGTGTCTGCAACCTATACCACAGCTCATGGCAATGCCAGATCCTTAACCCACTGAGCTGGGCCAGGGATTGAATCTACATCCTCATGGGTGCTAGTCGGGGTTGTTTCTGCTGAGCCACAATGGGAACACCCCATGATAGTATTTACGTTTTCTCTTTTTTTCTTGATCTTGCTAAAATTCATTTTTGATCTTTAAAAAAAAATTTGACTTTATTTATTTTCTGTATTGTTTGCCCGGTTTTCAATCTTACTGACTTCTACTCATATCTTTATTTTTCCCTTTTTCTATTTATTTATTTTCTCATTTTTTTTCTAGTTTTTTAAGTTGGAGACTTTGATCATGATTTAAAACTTTTTTCTAGTACAAACACAGTTATAAATTTCTCAATACCCATATTATTTGTTGTATCCCACAAGTTTTGATATAATTTTCATTGTCAACTAGCTAGAAATAACCTTGTAAATCAACTATACTTCAATAAAACTTAAAAAATACTAGCTGGAAATATTTTCTTTCTTTGTCTTTTCTTATGTCTCTTATGCTGTACCCACGGCATATGGAAGTTTCCAGGCTAGGGGTCAAATCGGAGCTGCAGCAGCCAGTCTACACCACAGGTCATGACAATGCCAGATCCTTAACCCACTGAGTGAGGCCAGGGATCAAACTCATATCCACATGGATACTAGTCAGGTTTGTTACTGCTTAGCCACGATGGTAACTCCTGGAAATATTTTCTAATTTCTTTATGATGTCTTCTTTGGCCATGAGCTTAGAAATTATTTTAAATATCCCAAATGGTGGGAGCTTTTCTTTTTTTTTTAAGGGTTTTTTGTTTAATACATCTGAAAAATATGCAAATACAAAGAATTCAGACATAGAAAAGCACTGGTTCAATACTAATGAAATTTACAAGAATTAGGATTTGGGGAAGGTGGGGACGTTTACCTAGAATTTTTACAAACTGGAAACTGCAACCAAAATAAACTGATAAAATCCCTATTAACACTTATGAAGAGTCTGCATATGATTCTCCCCAGGATTTTTATTAAGCTAGAGAGACTCAACTGGCTGCCCTAGGGTTCCTCATACGCAAAACAGAAATAGGGGGATTCCCCTGACTGGTCCCCATGTTGTTAAATGTTCTCCCCACCCCCATCCCACCCCCAGCTTCTTAATGAAGCAGGTCTCCATTCTCCTAACTTGGAAGAGGATGTGAATCATCCATAGACATCTGTCTTCTAGCACCACCCCTCGGATTTCCTCTATATACCAGGTCTTCAGCTGTGTTCTAGGAAGACCACATCACACAATATTCAGCTGCACGTCTATGCTCAGCATATTAAGACAATGACTGACGGGGGGAAAAATGTTTTTTAATCACATACTCAATCCATTTGGTGTATTTCAAAAGGTGCAATACTTTGCTTCATTTATCAGTGAAAGAAGTTAGAAATTAACTTCAAAAAAATAGGAAATGGCAAATGAATTTCTTTGAAAGTCACAGTCACATATAATGCATCCTAGAAAAAAGGAGGGGCAAGACAGGTTCCAACCTACTTTCATGAGTATCATCAAATACTGGACCTACTTAAGGGTGGAGAGAAAAGGCAGCTTTCAAAAAGGAGTATATTATTAAATGAGGCGTTTACTATATGCCTTCCTAAGAGCACCAGGTGGGAAACATGTTTTCTAAACTAGATCTAGGAAGTGGAATGTGGAATCAACCTGTCCTCTTCCCCTTAAGGAAGGGCTGTCCAATGGTTAATGAATTTAAAAAACATGACTAAATAAGAACTCGCCCCCACACCACCCCATCTAAAAAACAGACCATAAAAGCAGGGAGGGGGAACCCTAGATATCCCAGATTACTCTCCAGAGTGGAACCCAGGAAGAGCTTCAACCATCACAAGCATGCCTTGCTTTTAAACAAACAAACAAAAACTAGTACTAATCACTTTCCTGACAATACACAACTACTCAAAATTAACTAGTACTGAGAGGGGAAGGAGGCCGTGCCTACAGGCCTTGTCTCACACGAGTGCATATAGGTAGGTGCAGGGCATTTGTCATTATCGCAAAAACAAATTTTGATTTTTATTTATTTTATTTTTTTGCTTTTTAGGGCCACAACTGCGGTACGTGGAAATTCCCAGGCTTGGGGTCGAATCGGAGCTACAGCTGCCAGCCTACAGCAATGTGGATCCGAGCTGCGTCTGCGACCTACACCACAGCTCACGGCAACACCAGATCCCTGACCCACTGAGCGAGGCCAGGGATTGAACCCGCATCTTCATGGTTCCTAGTTGGGTTCGTTAACCGCTGAGTCACAAAGGGAACTCCCAAATTTTAATTTTTAATCTTTAGTTTGATTTAAACATTGCTTTCAGTATGATGCCAACACCAGCTGTGCAGAAAGGGCTCTGGAGAGACGTTCATAGCAGCACACACCTGCAGCTCTTCTTCGGTTCTAGAGGCTCCAGGGCAGCCAATGTTGCTGTGTCGAATACATTCTTTAGGCCTTTCTGTGTAAGTGCAGAACACTCCACATACTTGACAGCCTTCAGGTTATGGGCCAGTTTTCAGCAGTCTCTGGAGTGGAAGGCCTCTGTTTATTCTGGGCAAGGAGAGGGGTCATCTCTGAGATCAATTTGGGTCCCAATAAGCAAGAAAGGAGTCTTTGGACAGTGGTGAGTTATCTCCGGCACCCACTTTTCTTTCACGTTTTCAAACAAGGATAGAGAGACCACTGAAAAACAGACTAGAAATACATCTGTTTGTGGATAACTCAGCAGTCGTAATCTGTCATAATCCTCTTGCCCTACAGTATCAAAAAGTCCAAGAGTGTGTGGCTCTTCACCAATCATAACTGTGACTGCAGAGTTGTCCAGAACAGTTGGTACGTTTGTTGTGTAGGATATCAGGAGACATGTTTTACCAACGGCACCATCGCCCACAACGCACTTAATTGTCTACATTGCTGGAACAGTTCTGTATCCACTTTACATATTTCAAATTTGATGACGACCTCAGCTCCTCCTCTGGGCATTGGCAGCACTTCGCAGGGTCTCCTCAGCCGCCCAGCTTTTCTAGTTACGTTATTGTTATTGACTTCTAATTTAGTTCCACTGTGGTCAGGGAATATACTACATAAGACTTCAACATTTTGAAGTTTACTGAGACATATTTTACACATATGGTCTATTTTGGTGAAAAATTTATGTACTTAAATGTGTATCCTGCAGTTGTTATGTGTAGTATTCTGTAAATGTCAATTAGGCATGGTGGTGCATGTTATTCATATCTTCTATATCTTTACTGATTATTTTTCAGGTTGTTCTATCAACAACTGAGGGAGGATTAGAAATATCCAACTATGATTTTGAATTTGCCCTTTTCTCATTTCATTTTTTTAATGATTTTTATTTTTTTCCATTACAGTGTTTACAGTGTTTTATCATTCCAAGGGCAATAGTTTGCATCTATTAACTCCAGATTCTCAGTCCACCCCACTCCCTTCCCCCCTCCCTTGGCAACCACAGTCTATTTTCCAAGTCCATGATTTTGCTTTTCTGTGGAAAGGTCCATTTGTGCCATAAATCAGATTCCAGATATAAGTGATATCATACGGTATGTCTTTTTCTGACTTACTTCACTCAGTATGAGAGTCTATAGCTCCATCTGTGTTGCTGAAAATGGCATTATTTTGTTCTTTTTTATGGCTGAGTAGTAGTCCATTATGTATATGTACCAAAACTTCTTAATCCATTCATCTGTCGATGGTAATTTAGGTTGTTTCCATGTCTTGGCTATTGTGAATAGTGCTGCAGTGAACATATGGGTGCATGTGTCTTTTTCAAGGGAAGTTTTGTCTGGGTATATGCCCAGGAGTGGGATTGCTGGATCATATGGTAGTTCTATATTTAGTTTTCTGAGGTACCTCCATCCTGTTTTCCATAGTGGTTGTACCAGCTTACGTTCCTGCCAACAGTTTAGGAGAGTTCCCGTTTCTCCACACCCTCTCCAGCATTTGTTTTGTTGACTTATTAATGATGTCCATTCTGACTGGTGTGAGGTGGTACCTCATAGTAGTTTTGATTTGCATTTCTCTAATAATCAGTGATGATGCGCATTTTTCACGTGCTTGTTGGCCGTCTGTATATCTTCTTTGGAGAAATGTCTATTCAGATCTTTTGCCCATTTTTTCATTTGCTGTTGAGTTGTATAAGTTGTTTGTATATTTTAGAGATTAAGCCCTCATCAGTTGCACCATTCGAAACTATTTTCTGCCATTCTGTAAGCTGTGTTTTTGGTTTTTTTATGGTTTCCTTTGCTGTGCGAAAGTACCCTTTTCTCATTTTATTTATTTATTTATTTATTGCTTTTTAGGGCCACACCCACAGCATATGGAGGTTCCCAGGCTAGGGGTCTAATCAGAGCTACAACTGCTAGCCTACACCACAGCCATAGCAATGCCAGATCTGAGCCACATCTTCAACCTACACCACAGCTCACGGCAACGCTGGATCCTTAACCCACTGAGCAAGGCCAGGGATTGAACCTGCAACCTCATGGTTCCTAGTCATATTCATTTCTGCTATGCCACAAAGGGAACTCCCCCTTTTCTCATTTTAATTGTCTGTTTTTATTTCATTTATATTGAAGCTCTCTCAGGTTGATACACATTTATCATTATTTGTTTTTCTGATGAAGTTACTTTTACTATGAAATGTTTCTTTTTATCTCTAGTAGTAATCTTTGTCTTGAGGTCTATTTTGTCTGAAAATATAGCCATTCCAGCTTTCTTGTGCTTACTGTTCACATGATGTACCTTTTTATCATTTCCACTTTTTTTTCTTTTTATGGTTATACCTGTAGCATATGGAAATTCCCAGGCCAGGGGTCAAATTGGAGCTGTAGCTGTGGCCTACACTGCAGCCTGAAGCTATACCAGATCCTTAACCCACTGAGCAAAACCAGGGACCTGCTCCACAGCAGTGACCTGAGCAGCTGCAGTGAAAATGCCAATCCTGGAGTTTCCATTGAGGCTCAGTGGTAACAAACCTGACTAGTATCCACAAGGATGTGGATTTGATCCTTGGCCTAGCTCAGTGGGTTAAGGATCCAGTGTTGACATGAGCTGTGATGGAGGTCACAGACATGGCTCAGATCTGGTGTTGCTATGGCTGTGGTGTAGGTCAGCAGCTACAGCTCCAATTTGACCCCTATGCCAAAGGTATGGCCCTAAAAAGCAGAAAAAAAAAAAGAAAAGCCAACATTTAAGCTGTTGTGCCCCAAGGGAAATTCTCCTACTGCTTTTTTTTTTTTTTTAATTTAGTTATCAGCCATTATTTCTTCTAATTTTTTTTTTTCTGTCTTGTCCTTTTAGGGCTGCACCAACAGCATATGGAGGTTCCCAGGCTAGGGGTCGAATGTGAACTACAGCTGCTGGTCTGCACCACAGCCACAGCAACACAGGATCCAAGCCGTGTCTGAAACCTACACCATAGCTGAAGGCAACGCCAGATCCTTAACCCACCAAGCAAGGCCAGGGATCGAACCTGCAACCTTATGGCTCCTAGTCAGATTCATTTCTGCTGTGCCATGCCAGGAACTCCTCTCCTAATGTTTTTTAATGCCTTGTTTTAGTTATCAGTAGACAACAAATCACTCCAAACCTAGTACCATAAAGCAATAAGCATTTTACTACGCTCACAGATTCTATGCATTAGAAATCCATTTGAGAGACAACTGCAGTTGCTTTTCTATGATTCATGATATCTGGGGCCTCACCTAGGAAGATATGAATGGCTAGGAGTTGGGATCACCTGGACGCCGCTTCATTCACATGGATGGGCCCTGAGCTGGAATGTCCCAAGGGTTGGGCTCAGCCAGGGCTGTTGACTGGACACCTACATGTGGTTGCTCCATGTAGCCTGGATGTCACTTTTACTCCCATTCTGTTGGTTACAAGTAAGCCACTAAGGCCAAGAGAAACACATGTAGGATGATACTGTTTCAGCCATCTTTAGAAAGTACAGTCTGCAAGATAAGACATCTCCTTTCCTTCTAGAACTCCAATTACACTTTTTTTTTTTTCTTTTTGGCTATGGCCAGGGCATATGGAAATTCCTGGCCCAGGAACTGAACCTCCACCAGAGCAGTGATCCAAGCCACAGCAATAACAATGCCAGATCCTTCACCCACTGAGCCACAGGAAACTCCAATTATACATATTTTAATATTGTCCCATAGTCACTGAGGCTCTGTTTTTGTTTCTCAACCTTTTCTGTTCTTCAGAATAGATAATTATTATTGTTCTGTTTTCAAGTTCATGGACACTTTCTTTAGACATTTCCGATCTGCTGCTGAGCAAATCCAATAAATTTCTCATATCAGATATTGTACTTCTAAGTTGTAGATTTTACATTTGGTTCTTTTTATACTCTCCATTTCTCTGCTAAGATTCTCCATTTGTTCATTTATTACTGCCAAGTTTGCTGTAAAATCCTTGTCTGATAATTCCAACATCTGAGTCATCTTGGGGTCATTTCTATTGACTGCTATTCTCTGGACAATGAGTCACATTTCCTTTATCAAACATCTAGTCATTTATTATTGCATACTGGACATTATTGAGATTCTGGATTCTGTCAATCTTCCTCTGAAGAATTTTGTTCAGTTGGGCAATTAATTTGGCTAGTTTCATATTCCAAACTCTGTTTTCCCTGTAGGGGACAGAGCTGAATCTTAGCTCTTTTCTTTTAGCTTTCAACCACTGTCTTTTCTAGGCCCTGTGGAGACTTCTCCCACACACATCAGGGATTTGAGCACAGTTTAAAAGTAGATTTAGGGCACCCCTTCTGTCCTTCCTTCTGAGATTTATCTCCTCATTTTCCAGTCCCTCTAAGAGCCCTTAGCTCTATCCTGACTCCCCCAGCTTGGAAGACTGCAGACTTTTGCTTAAGTGTTAACCATCACCCACCATGCAAACTGGGGAGTATCCTCAGGCAAAATGCTATATAAATGAGAATTCAACCAGCACAGTTTTCATCTTTCAAGTTCCCTGTCAGTTAATGCCTTGATTTGGTCACTTTCCAAAGTCTTCAAGTAGTTGTTTTTTATATATTGCTCAGAACTCATAATTGTTATATGAGGGAGGGTAAGGCCAATATAAGATACTCCTATATTATTAGAACTAGAACCCCTTTCTACTATCACTATGCTTTCCCCAGGAGGCAACTATGATGTGAGTCATCAAAAATACCTATGACCAGATGTGAGCAAATGCACCCTCTCAGAGAGGTCAATAAAGATAATGGGTAAGTCATGTTCTTTCCATTGGTATAGCACTTACTATAAAATTTCAAAGCAATATAAAAAGGTATAAAAGAGGGAGTTCCCGTCGTGGCTCAGTGGTTAACGAATCCAACTAGGAACCAAAAGGTTGCAGGTTCGATCCCTGGCCTTGCTCAGAGGGTTAAGGATCCGGTGTTGCTGTGAGCTGTGGTGTAGGTCACAGACAAGGCTCAGATCCCATGTTGCTGTGCCTCTGGTGTAGGCCGGCAGCTACAGCTCCGATTTGACCCTTAGCCTGGGAACCTCCATATGCTGTGGGAGCGGCCCAAGAAATGGCAAAAAGACAAAAAAAAAAAGGTATAAAAGAGAAAATGACAGTTTTACTATATAGAAGTAATTATACATCAAGACAGACAGGTGTATAAAATAAAATATTCCATATATTCTAAAACTTGCTTTTTTCTTCAATGAATAATGTATCTTGGGAATTTTATACTGTCAAATTTTTAATGCTTTTTAGTAATTGGATAGTTATCTACAAACAATACCTTTGTATAAATGTACTATAATTTATTTAATAAAGTCTCCACTGATTTCTCTTTTACATCAATTTCATTAAATAGCCTTGTAGGTTTTTCTCACTTTTTGACTCCTTCTCTAGGATGGATTCATAGAAATGAAGCTGCACATTTTACAGTTTGACAGATATTGCCAAATTTCCCTTCATAGACCTAATACTGATTCATGCTCTCAACAAGTATAACCAATTGTACAAATTTCTCCATACTTATGGTAGCTTTGTCATTTGAAATACTCCCATTTACCCTACTCCCCATCCCAATATGAGGCCACCCAATATTCTGGAAATTCTGGAGAGGTTTTCCTTCCTTAATTCTCAACAACAGTCCTGATGAACATTCTAATTCCCTCCTCTAAGCCTGGCACCTTGCCAAACCCTACACTGTTTAGCCGAAACCATAATGCCCTGTCTGGTTTGAGCCAGTCTTGTTCTAGAATTGAACACGTGTAATTTGGCCTACTAGCAAGGGTCCAAAGGGCTCAGTGGTTAACGAACCTGACTAGGATCCACGAGGATGCGAGTTCGATCCCTGGCCTCACTCAGTGGGTTAAGGATCCAGCATTGCCGTGAGCTGTGGTGTAGCTCACAGACTCAGTTTGGATCCTGAGTTGCTGTGGCTGTGGTGCAGTCTGGGAACTTCCGTATGCCATAGGTACAACCTTAAAAAGCAAAAAAAAAACAAAAAAAAGTTAGTAGGTTCAAGCCACATAAAGTAGTTGTGGAAGACACAAAGAAGAGTGCACAATAAAGTACGGGTCTCTAATCCTATGAACAGCACTATGAGCTAGGACTGTGTCATTTAGATCTTTGTCTAACACAAAGTCCAGGATAAGCATGCTCAGTGAATGCTTATTGACAATAATAAGAAACAAATCAATGATAATTGCCAAATAAGGGGAACTAATGGGTATATCCAACAATCCATCCACATTCTTTCTCCCACTGCAAAGCAACTATATAATATGTCTGATTATCCAATCATGTTAAACCAAGTTTAAGAGTGTCATCTGAAAACACAGAAATAAATACATCAGTGCAGCTGAGGTAGAAGGCACACCACACCCTTCCCATTCACAACAATCAGAAAGTAGAGGTTTTTAAAAGGGAGAGAGAGAAAGAGAGACTAGGATATTCTAAAAGCTCTATCTAAAAGATTTTTATAATAAAAAATAAAATCAGGAAAAATAAAGAAGATATTTCTGAGAAAATTATTTTTAAAATAATAGCTAATATTTCATAATTGTTTACTCTATTCCAGGCACTGTCTTAAGTACTTTCTTATATATTTTTATTTAATTTATCTCAATGACCACAACTATTGCCTCCAAATTACAGATGAGGAAACCTAAGCATAGAAAGACAGGATAACTTGCCCAAGGTCACAGAGCTAGTGAACTAGGATTCAAGATTAGGCAGTCTGGCTCAAGAACTTGCAGTCTTTCCTATACTAAACCATCTCTCTGACTTTTAACAAAGGTAGAAAAGTTTGGAGAAACTCCAGTTGCCTCAGACCCAGGTCGATAGCAACAGAGAACAAGCTAAGCCCTATCCAGATGCCTTGGCATAGTACCCAAGCCTCTGTGACCCGGCCCCTATCCTTCCAGTATCATTTCCAGCTGGGTTCCACCCTTCAACCCCACATTCCAGGATGCAGAACCAGAGGCACTCTCCTAAATACACTTGCTACTCCTCAACCCAGAACTACTGCTCATGCAGCAACTTCTGCCTGGCATCACCTTTCTGCCCTTGACTGTCTGTGCCCCCTGGCGCCGCAGATACTTCTGAATACTTGACTGAGCTTATTGTTTACAGGTCTGTTTGTCTCTATAGACAGTCAAGTCCTCGAACAGGAATCTTGTCTCATTTGTCTTTGAGCTCCTGGTGCTTGGCATACAATGCAGATGGTCAATAAAAGTTTCTGGAAAGAATTAATGAATAAATGGTCTCAGAAACAGAGTCCTCAAAGACAGCCCAGGGCCTGGAGCTAGCTGAGGGGAAGGTGAGACCAAGAATGGCTGAGACACCACCTGTAAACCTTCCTCAAAGAGGACGAGGAACCTCTCCTGTGGGCTCAGAGGTCTAAGAAGCCACAGTCAACCCCACCTGAAAGGAAGGGAGACAGCAAGAGCTCTGCTGAGGTTCAACAAAAGGACATCCCACAATACACCGCCAGGCCTCCAACTTCATGTCAACCTTTGCTGAGACATTTCCTTAAATGAAATGAGTTCCTGGACACTGCAGCCCCTTCTTTCACACAGATTTAAAAAAAAAAAAAAAAAAAAGAGAGAGAGAGAGAGATGGGGAAGGGGCGGAAGGCAGAGAGAAAATCGAGAAAGAAAATTTATATTAGAAAAGGGAAACGCATATTTTCAGCTCTGCCTGGAAACGTGTTACACCAGATGGCAGAAGGAAGTCAGCTTGAATGAACTTAGCCCATCCCTATCTGGATTTTCTACATATCAGAACACCCCAAGTCTCAAATGGCTCATACATACCACAAACTGCCACTCAGACCCCTGCCCCATCCTCAGTGCTGCTGCAACAGAAACTATTTTTGGAAAATAAAAAACAATTTCAGAGCTTCCAGAGTATCTGCAGATTCAGAAGCTACGCAAGAGTAGCTTAGGAGAGCTGACCCTACAGGACATATTACGAACCAGAGTTGGTCTAATTAGAGCAGCACTCCTGCCTCAGAATATGTTCTCTCTTCTTCCCCTTGACTTAGCTGAAATTATATATACCCTAAAGGATTGGGAATTTGGTAAGAAGGTAAGGAGAGCAGAGCACACAGGCCTGGAGGTAGGGAAGAATGGTAGCAGAGCACTGAGAAGCCATGACAAGAGGGCCTTAAGAGGTGAGAGAGAGGCATAAAGGAGAGAAGAGAGTGTGCCAAGATCAACCTTCAGCTGCTTCAGATTTGAGTCTAAGTCAGTGGTCCTCAACCCTAAGAGACTCAACCTGATGAGTGGCACTGCCAAGAGTGACAATATTTCCAAAACAAAGTTCCAAACAGCCGCCCCTCCTCTGACCCCTCACCCTGTGGTAGCTGCAGTCCTGGAATAATCACTGTAGTTTTTTTGTTTTGTTTTGTTTTGTCTTTTCGCCATCTCTAGGGCCGCTCCCGCAGCACATGGAGGTTCCCAGGCTAGGAGTCCAGTCGAAGCTGTAGCCACCAGCCTATGCCAGAGCCACAGCAATGCCAGATCCAAGCCACGTCTGTGACCTACACCACAGCTCACAGCAACGCCGGATCCTTAACCCACTGAGCAAGGCCAGGGATCAAACCTGCAACCTCATGGTTCCTAGTCGGATTCGTTAACGAACCGAGCCACAGCCACGACGGGAACTCCATAATCATGGTAGTTTAAAGCTGTGCAGTATAAGTAGACTTATATAATCTAAACAGGTAATTCACCTCTGTAAACATCTAACACACGTTCAGAAGTCAAAAAAGGACAAAGGACAATGATCAGAGCTGAGCCTGCAACCTACACCACAGCCCATGGCAATGCCAGATCCTTAACCCACTGAGCGAGGCCGGGGATGGAACCTGCATCCTCATGGATACTAGTTGGATTCGCTTCCACTGCACCATAATAGGAACTCCAAAAGGATGTTTATGTATGTATAACTGGGTCACACTGCTGTACATAACAAATTGGCAGAACACTGTAAATCAACTATAATTAAAAAATTTTAGAAGCTCCTGTCATGGCTCAGCAGAAACGAATCTGACTAGTATCCATGACGATGTAGGTTCAATCCCTGGCCTTGCTCAGTGGTTAAGGATCCAGTGTTGCTGTGAGCTGTGGTATAGGTTGCAGACGTGGCTCAGATCTGGCGTTGCTGTGGCTGTGGCGTAGGCCAGTGGTTACAGCTCCGATTCAACCCCTAGCCTGGGAACCTCCATATGCCATGGGTGTGACCCTAAAAAGCCTAATAATAATAATAATAATTTTTAAAAAGAATAAAGACCAGGAATAAAAAACAAAAACTATGAAATCTGAATTTTAGTTTCTTAAGATAAAAAGTTATGCCAATGGGGTACTAAGCTTACAGAATAGAATGAAATTATTTAATATCCAAGGTAGTCTGAAGATAAAATGTTTAACAAAAACCTGAGTGCCTAAAGAACAGCCCCACTGGAGTTCCCTGGTGGCCCAGCAGTTAAAGGATCTAACATTGTCATTGCTGTGGCATGGGTTCAACCCCAGGCCTGCGAACATCTACAGGCTATGGATACAACCAAAAAAAACGAACAGCCCCTCCTTTTTATTTAAGGTACATGATTGTTATTTTGACAGGGAGCAAAGCTTCACATCCATTCCAAGTGAGAAATGTTATGGGTTAATGGTTACAACTTACCCGAATCATTTTCATTGGACCCGCCCAATTTGAACATTTATTCAAAAAGATCTTATGTTTTCAAGGTTCTGACATTTCCATGTGACTAAAATTTACAAATATATCAGAATTTGAAAATTAGACAGAGGCACAAATAAATTGGCCATCTGGTTTACCACAGATGAAGTAAAGAGATTCTCAAAATATATCCACCAGAAAAGCTAAAATGAAAAAGAGGAAAAATACCAGGTATTGGCAAAGATGTAGGGCAACCAGAACTTCTGGTAAAAGTGCAATTGGTACAGCCACTTTGGAAAATGGTTTGGCAATATCTATTAAAATTTAACATACACGGAGTTCCCGTCGTGGCTCAGTGGTTAACGAATCCGACTAGGAACCGTGAGGTTGCAGGGTTCAGTCCCTGCCCTTGCTCAGTGGGTTAACGATCCGGCGTTGCCGTGAGCTGTGGTGTAAGTTGCAGACGCGGCTCGGATCCCACGTTGCTGTGGCTCTGGCGTAGGCCGGTGGCTACAGATCCGATTCGACCCCTAGCCTGGGAACCTCCATATGCCACGGGAGTGGCCCAAGAAATAGCAACAACAACAACAACAACAACAACAACAACAAAGACAAAAAAAAAGTTTAACATACAGGAGTTCTCCTATGGTGGGTTAAGGATCCAGCATTGTCACTGAAATGGCCTGCATTGCTGCTGTGGCACAGGTTCGACACCTGGCCTGGTAACTTTCACATGCTGTGGGCATGACCGAAAAAAATTTAACATAGACATATAGAAATCCCACTCTTAAGTATATCCCCAAGAAATACGTGTTCATTTTTTCACTGAAGGATATGTATTAGAATGTTCCTAGTGGCACTATTTATAAGCATAGCCCTAAACTAGGAACCTATCCAAAGGTCCATTAACAGTGAAATGTAGAAATAAATTTAGGTCTAGTCACATAATAGAATACTATACAGCAATTAAAAAGGAAAATCTACAAATTGATACAAGAGAGATTAACTTCACAAAAATAATGTTGAAGTCAGACAGGACCATATACACTCCATGATCCCATTTGTATAAAGTACAAAAAAAAGACAAAACTAATCTACATTGTTAGAAATCAGGACAGTGGCTACGCTTTGGTGGAAATAATAATGGAAGATGAAACAAGGGGGCTTCTTGGTGCTGTTCCTTCATGTGGGTGCTGGTGACAAGAGTATGTTCAGTTCGAAATACTCAATAGATTAGAAGTATTATAGCAGTAGGGTGATTAAAGAGTGCACCTCTAGAATGACAGTGACTGTGTTTGAATCTCAGTTCCATCACTTATTAGTTATGCTTTGGGGCAAGTTATTTAACCTCTCTGCGCCTTTCTTTTTTTCTCCCCTACCCATGGCATATGGAAGTTCCCAGTCCAGGGATTAGATCTGAGCTACAGCTGCAACCTATACCACAGCTGTGGCAATGCTGGATCCTTAACCAACTGCACCACAGCAGGAACTCCTCCATTTCTTCATCTATAAAATGGGCCTAATATGTCTGAGATTAGTCTGAGAATTAAATCATCATAAGACTTGGAAACTACTTATTCACACAGTTGGCTATTATTAAATATCTGCTAAGTAAATAAAAGTACTTATCCTCAAACAACACTACAAGAAGAGGAGGGAAACAAAGACATCCATGATTTCACTATTACTAGAAAATGCACAGAATAATTATTTGGTGATAATAAGTAAAGTCTTGTATAAAGGTGGCTGACCTGGAAGCTGAGACTAGGCCTACAAACCTTCACCTAAACAGAACCCTGGGCAAGCGGTCAGCCTCTCTGAGCCTGCAGCTCCCCGCTGTCCACCATCTGGCTGGCTCAGACAGTTCCTTCAGGCTGATGAGTAATAATGAGTAGAGGAGGCACTGATCAGAAACTAAGAGTGTTGAGTTCACAGTCAGGCTCTCTTATTCTCCAGAAGGACTCTGAAAACTTCTATACCTCGGAGTTTCACCTAATGCTTTTTTTTTTTTTTTGTCTTTTGTCTTTGTTGTTGTTGTTGTTGCTATTTCTTGGGCCACTCCCGCGGCATATGGAGGTTCCCAGGCTAGGGGTTGAATCGGAGCTGTAGCCACCGGCCTACGCCAGAGCCACAGCAACGCAGGATCCGAGCCGCATCTGCAACCTACACCACAGCTCACGGCAACGCCGGATCGTTAACCCACTGAGCAAGGGCAGGGACTGAACCCGCAACCTCACGGTTCCTAGTCGGATTCGTTAACCACTGCGCCACGACGGGAACTCCACCTAATGCTTATATTTTTAAAAATAGCTACCATGTCTATCAGCCATGTCTCTGTCACTCTGGGTCACATTTCCAGCAGCCACTTAGAGTAAATAATTAAGACTTCTGATGGGTTTCTACAAGAGCCATTTGGCTGAGGTGTTTTCATCCACACCATGGTAGTGTCCCTAGCTTCTCTGGCCATGTTATAATAGCTACTTTTTATTACTACTTCCATGCCAGACACTATAATAATACTTTATCCCCAATTCTCAAAAAAAGTCTGCCAGGTATGTATTATTCTTCCTTATTCTCATCTTTTATGGATAAGAAAACTAAGGTTCAGAAAGGCTGCTCTGGGGAGTTCCCGTCGTGGCGCAGTGGTTAACGAATCCGACTAGGAACCGTGAGGTTGCGGGTTCAGTCCCTGCCCTTGCTCAGTGGGTTAACGATCCGGCGTTGCCATGAGCTGTGGTGTAAGTTGCAGACGCGGCTCGGATCCCACGTTGCTGTGGCTCTGGCGTAGGCCGGTGGCTACAGATCCGATTCGACCCCTAGCCTGGGAACCTCCATATACCGCGGGAACGGCCCAAGAAATAGCAGCAACAACAACAACAACAACAAAGACAAAAAAAAAAAAAGAGAGAGAGAGAAAAAAAAAGAAAGGCTGCTCTGTTCATCAGGGGGCAGCTGGAAGGTGAATCTAGCCTGTCCAGCTCCAGAAAAAATGCTCCTTCCCTGAGCCATAGTCCCTTGACTTACTTTACAATCAATCACACTTCTTCTTACTTGTACAACAAAAAGACATGAGCTAAGGCGATCTAAAACAAGAATAATCCAATTCTGTGAAAAATCCATTTTGGATATTTTTAAGTGATTACTTTTGTTTCTGAGTAAAGGTCTCCTCCTGGGTCTGTTTAAATGAACACTGTACATTGAAGCTATTTGTATTACACAGCTGCCATCCAAAGCATAGGATAAAGCCCTTCGAAGACATTTATACTTCTTCCCTGCTAAATCTCCAGTGCCCAGATCAGCACCTGGCCTGGAGTGGACATGTAACAAAAATGTCTTGAATACATCCTCCTTAAATCCTTTACCAAACACTCTACCAATAAGTAGGATGCATTCCAACAAGATACTTTACTATCTGAAACTTCATGACCAAAATTAAATGTAATATGCAAGTCACGGGGATATTCTTCCTGTGGTAGGATACTCCTCCAGGTCAAGTGGCACTGCCATCATCAGCAAGAAGTAATTATTAAACACCTACAAATATTACTTAACATAGTAACCCAGTATACATTCTCTCTTTCCCCAGCAGGTTTGGCAAGCCACAGAAGCTACAGTTCCCCTCCAGGCAGGCCAGCCTCTGTAGGTGTAGTAGAGACCATACAGTGACACACATGTCACAAGCAGGATCAGGCAGCTTTTCCAAGTTAGACCACCAGAAAGGTCTCAGGAGTTTGATCTTTCCCCCAATGAGACCCACGTCCTAGCACCTTTTCCTTAAGCCTTGAAACTGCAGCCCTGAATAACCTTCTTCTCCTCCTCCTCAGTCAACCACACAACCCTGAGGAAATAAGAAATTTCTGCCAATGTCCGATATACCTATTCTCACTTCATCTAAAAGAGATACTTTATTTACTAAGGATCACTGAATGTGTCAGCACATACTATTAAAATTTCTTTTTTAAAACTCCATCTTCATAGAGAATACACAAAATATGTGTGTCCTACAGGGGAAAGTATACCAGAATTAGGAAGTCAAGTTCTATTTCTCTACTTTAAGGTCCACTGCAACTTGGGCAAGTCACTTTTCCTCAGTCATAAAATGAGGGGTTGAACTAGTCAGGGGTTATTCACCTAATTCCAGGATGCCTTATGGGGTTAAGGCATGTGCTTTAGGGGTTCTCAACTCTCCCCATCCAGGGAACTTATATAAAAAATTACCTGTTTGCATATGTGGATTTTTCTGGAGAAGTCTATGGCTTATATCAAATTGTCACACAAGTTGTGGCCCAAAAAATAACCATAGCTCATGTTTTATTGAGAACTTACTGTGTGCTAGACCCTTCTATATCAACGCATGTAAGTCTCACAATAACCCTTTGAGTTAGATACTATTATTATCCCCACTTTACAGTTGAAGAAAGTAAACCAGAAAGAGCCCTGGCTCTTAAACACAGCACTACTTTAGGTGAGATCACCTCTAAACCCTAAAATTCTCTGATTCTATGCTTTTTCAAAATAGTTCATTAGTGGTTTTCTTTTAGCTAAATTTTCTGTCTCATTTCACAATCATTAGTCCTACACTTAAGTCTTTACACAGACCAGCCAAACTCATGGAACACTCAAATGTCAGCTGAAAAAGAATATATTAGGGAATTAACCCAAGTAACAGGTCCAAAGGCACTTTCTAGCTCCAGCTTCCAATGTGCTTTTACTTTCAAAAGATGTATCTGAATCTAAATACTAATTAAATTCTAAAATCAAAGTAACAATAAATTAGCCAGACTGTCAGCCAGAAAAGGCAAAGGGGTGGTAGCAACAGTGTTTCACACCACTAACCAAGGCAATGAGAAGAGGAGGAAAGATACATTAGTGCAAGGCCTGGGGTCCCATATTGACTGACTTCTCCCCCAAATTCCACCTCCAGAAAACCACTGACCCCCTAAAGCCAAGGCTGGGATCAGTCTCCACTTGGGAGACAAAGACTGTCTAAAGGTATCAAGGCATCACCAAGCCCTGCCTGGAATAAGGAGTTGAAAAGGAAGTGAAAGGCTAGATTCCAGTTCTTGTGGACACCAGTTCTTGACAACCCAGAATCCTAACACAGGGGGCAGTGGTCACCCAGATTCAAATGAACTCTTTGGCCCACCACCTGGTTCCAGACCAAATGACTTGAAGGACATAACATTGCTTAGTAAGTGGCTACAAAGCAGAAGTGGACATCGTTAGTTCTTTCCACAGGCCATCAAAACACCTTCACATCTTAAAGGGAAGGTTGTTGAAACTTCATGCCCAGCTCTCATGACCTTTCTCCATTTAGTCTGTGATAAGGAGAAGAGAAGCAAAGGAAGGAGAAAGGAGATCAGAGGCTCGGCCCAGGGTGCAAGAACTAGACCTTTTTTCTAGGGCTGCACCCACGGCATATGGAGGTTCCCAGGCTAAGGGTCAAATCGGAGCTATAGCTGCCAAGCCTATGCCAGAGCCACAGCAACGCAGGATCCGAGCCGCATCTGCAACCTACACCACAGCTCACGGCAACGCCGGATCCTTAACCCACTGAACAAGGGCAGGGACCGAACCCGCAACCTCATGGTTCCTAGTCGGATTCGTTAACCACTGCGCCACGACAGGAACTCCATCCAACTAGCCTTTTTTCAAGGGTGATGCAACAGGGTCAGCCAGACGATGAAGAGGAGGAGCTGGGAGCTTCTGGGAAGGAGAAACCAGTGCCCGGGTTGGAAATCTGGGCGGAAGAATGGGTCATGCAAGACTGGATGACAGGGTCATCTAGACCGGGCCGGAATGAAGGGTCTAGTCCGCGGCATAAGGAGGAAGAGGAAGGTGGGGAGGGGATAGTGGGCGGGTAAAGAGGCGGGCTGAGAGCCCGGAGGGAGGGACAGCGGGTCCTTAGCGCAGAGGAGACCACAAGGGGTGGGCAGGGAAGGGTGTAAAGGCGGGGGCCACGGAGTGACGGGCAGAGGGCCCGGGGGACAGACATGCAAGGGGACGGGGTGACCTGGTGGGCAGTGTGGGACCTGAGGGCGCGAGCAGCCGGTCAGGGCACTCTGGGCGTCGGCAGGGACCGGGGTTGCTAAGACGAGGAGGAGAGCCTGGGCTCCCGTGCACAGGCAGGGGCGCCGGGTCCCCGAGGGCCCAGGGCGAGGGAACAGCAGAGCGGTGACAACGGTAGGAGCCACCGGAGCGGGGAGGAGACTGTCCGGCTCGAGTTGAGGCGGGGATGGCCGCGGAGTCCCGGCCCGGAGCACGGCGCAGGGGGGGAGGGTCCAAGGGGACGAGGAAGGGCCCGGGACCGCTGGGGGCCGGCGCTGGCGCTCTCACCGGGACAGGTGCTTCAGGATCTGCTTCTTAATGAGCCCGGCCATGCCGGAGCCGCGGCCCGCGTGGAAGGCAGGCGGGCAGCTGCGGCCTCCTCAGCGACGGAGAAGAGGCGGCCCCTCACCTCGCCGCGGCGCGGGGACCGGATGCCGCCGCCACAGCCGCCGCCATGGCGCTCTCCTGCCCCTGCCCGGGCGTCTGGAGCTCCGCCACGATCCCACCCACCCGCGCGGCGACGCGGAGCTCGCGCGCCGCCCGCCCGGCTCGCGACCGCGGCGGCCTGGGGCGCGCGCTCTGAGAGGGGATGGCGCGGCGGCGGGAGCGCGCGCGGCGAGGGGCGGGGTCCCCGCTCTCCCTCAGCTGGCATCGAGCGCCTCCCGCCTGGCTCGCGGCGGGCCGGGGACGAGCCCTGTTGGAGGGGCGCGCGCGGCGGCGGAGGGGCGCGCGCGGCGGCGGGGGCGCGCGCGGGGCGGGCGGGCGCCCTGCTCTCCCTCAGCCTGTGGTCGGCCTCTCAGTGGTGGGAGATCCGAGAGCTTCGCCTCTGAGCTTCGGGAGGTACACACCCCGGCAGTAGTCAGGAAGTCTCAGGGAAAGGCGGCGTGTAGTGTTTTCAGGAACTTGCTAGCTAATTGCATACCTCCTGGCCCCTTCTCATTCATTTCCCTCACACGTTCACTCATTTGTTGAGCACCAGCTCACCGCGCTCCGGGATGACGCTGGAGTGAAAAGTAGAATCGGGGCGCTCTGCTGCCTGTGTTAAGGGGTGAGAGCGGGCACCCCTTAGCCTCTACCTGGTTAACCAGTGGGTACTCGTTTTATTTGGCACGGGGGTGCACTGCAGAGACAGCACAAAGGGAGACTAATTTTATTTTATTTTTTTATTTTATGGCCGCACAGGCGGCATATGGAAGTTCCCGGGCCAGGGATTGAATCCCGGCTGGAGCTGCCATCTACCGGGCCGCTGCCAGAACAAGGAACACTTTTGGGGAGGGAGGGCTTTTTTAGGGCCGCGCGGCACATGGAAGTTCCCAGGCTAGGGATCGAATCAGAGGTCCAGCTGTCGACCTATACCACAGCCACAGCAACGCAGGATCCTTAACCCACTGAGCGGGGCCAGGGATCCAACCCGCACGGACAATATATCAGGTTCTTTTCCGCTGAGCCACGAAGGAACTCCAGAACAAGGAATCCTTTAACCCACCTCCCGGTGCTGGGGATTGAACCCACACCTCCGCGGTGATCCCAAACCGCTTCAGGTGGATTCCCAACCCACTGCATCACAGCTGGAACTGAGAGACAGAACCAAGGACTTTAGGGATCAACTTGGTTTTACAAATAAGGAAACTGAGGCTTAGGGAAATAGTTGAAAGAGCTTATTCAAGGTAACAGCTCAAGACTAGAACCCAAGTATTCTTACTCTCAGCCCCATGCTACTTCCACTCTATTTCGTCCATACACTTTATTTTATTTATTTATTTATTTATTTATTTATTTATTTATTTTTGCTATTTCTTGGGCCGCTCCCGTGGCATATGGAGGTTCCCAGGCTAGGGGTCGAATCGGAGCTGTAGCCACCGGCCTACACCAGAGCCACAGCAACGCAGGATCCGAGCCGCGTCTGCAACCTACACCACAGCTCACGGCAACGCCGGATCCTTAACCCACTGAGCAAGGGCAGGGATCGAACCCGCAACCTCATGGTTCCTAGTCGGATTCGTTAACCACTGCGCCACGACGGGAACTCCTCGTGCATACACTTTAAAAAGTTAACCCAGGAATTTCCTGGTGGCCTTGCGGTTGGGGATCTGGCACTGTCACTGCTGTGTTGTGGGTTCGATTCCTTGCCAGGGAAATTCCTCATGTGGTGGGCCCAGCCAAAAAGAAAGGAAAAACAAAAAAAACAAAAAACGGCCTAACCCATATGCCAGGGACACCTGTAGATTCTGGCAAAGGTGGGAGGGTGGCAGTTTTCTAGACTTAAACCTTTAAGCAAAAACCTGAGCAAAATACTCTCCAAGAGAGGATTGTAAGTAATTTGGCAGTCAGTTAATTTTAAATTTATTCACTTGTGAATAGGTAATACAAGAACCTAACTCAAAAATTAAGTCTCCTCCCTCCCCTGTCTTCAGCCATCAATTCCCCTCCCCTAACAGTTATGACTCCAGAGATAGTCTAAACATGGTGACATGGCGAGCCATGTAAATATTAGTTTTGTTTTGCTGTTTAGGGCCACACCCGCAACACATGGAGGTTCCCAGGCTAGGGGCTGAATCCGAGGTACAGCTGCCGGCCCATGCCACAGCAATGCAAGATCCAAGCTGCTTCTGCAACCTACACCACAGTTCATGGCAATGTCGGAATCCTCAACCCAGAGAGAAGCCAGCTCTCGGACCCACAACCTCATGGTTACCTCATGAATCCTCATGGAAACCTCGGATTCGTTTCTGCTGCACCACAACAAGAACTCCAATGTTAAATTTTTCTAAATAAATAAACAGACAATGCATTCGTGTGCCTATCTCTTAGTCATGGCAAGTTCAATTTTCCCCATAAGTCCCCAAATTACCTTTTAATTTACATACTAATTTTTACGGTCTCAGGTATGGCATATGGAAGTTTCCAGGCTTGAGTCGAATCAGAGCTGCAGCTGCCAACCTACACCACAGCTCACAGCAACACCAGATTGTTAACACACTCAGTGAGGCCTGGGATCGAACCTGCATCCTCATGGGTACTAGTCAGGTTCATTTCTGCTGAGGCAGGACAGGAACTCCCCCATTGGCGTTACTTGATTGTCACAGCTTCTTCAGCTCCAAGTCTGGTACATAGGAGGCAAAAAGAAAACCTGGAGAGCGTATTATGTCGTTCCGTTCCCCAGGTCCCAAGTTCCCTAGCAAGTCTGCCTTCTCTCCACCTTTCAGGGTTTCTTATGCTTTTTAGTCATATACAATGTCCAGGGTTTCAGATGTAAGAAAAGAAAAATGACATCAATTCCTTCCTTCTGGAAGCAGAACTCAGTACGTTTTTAAAAACCTTTTATGTCAAAGTAATTATAGACTCACAGGAAGTTAAGATAACACAGAGAAGCCCAAGTACCCTTCACCAGCTTTCCAGCAACGGTTACATCTTACGTAACTACAGTACATTGTAAACCCAAGAAACCGATACTGGCATGTGTGTGCCCGAGAGCGTATGTTTGTGTCTCTTTAATCAGGAATGTAGACTTGAGTAAATACTACCACGACAGAGAGACAGGACTATTCTACCACCACAAAGATCTCCTTCATGCTCCCCCTTTATAGTCACTCCCTGCTCCCCCACCACCCCCAACACCCTTGCTAACCCTTGGCAACTACCAATTTGGTCATCTCAATAATGTCATTTATATAGGGAATCATGCAGTAGGTGACCTTTTCAGAATGGCTTTTTTCACTCAGCATACTGCCCTTGAGATCCATCCAAATTGCTGAATCAATAGTTCATTCTTTTTTTTTTTATTGCTGACACGGTCCACAATCCATATGTGCTTTAAACACCTAGGTGATCAATTTCAGACCCAGTATCTTCCCTCATCTGCTTGGTAGGATGGCCACATATCTAAATTCATGACTAAAGACACATTTGTACATACTCTGCTTTGTACAAATGAAAGAGGACATACATAATGCCCAAAGAAAGATTATGCAAACTAGGAAAGATAGTTCATAAAAAACTCAAAAGCACGAGGGTTGAGTAGCAAAGAGATAAAACTGCTGTCTATAGTTTTCTTGAGTAGTGTCTAGTTTGTGGTAGCTATGACTTCAAAACGACTTATAACAAAGTGCACATACTTAAGGTGTACAGGAATTCCCTCATGGCTCAGCAGGTTAAGGATCCAGTGTTGTCACTGCAGAGGATCAAGTCACTGCTGTGGCATGGGTTCGATCCCTGGCCTGGGAACTTCTATATGCCACAGGCACAGCCAAAAAATAAAGTGTACAGTTTTTAGTTTTGACATGTATACACATCTGTGAAGACATCACATCAAGATAATAAAATATCCACCATGCTCAACAGCACTAGCTGTTTGGAGCAACACTGGCCTTGCTGCTCTAATAGAATAAGTAGACTCCCACTTCAAGGTCCCTGTACTTACTGGAAAGCTTGAGCCCTAGGCATTTGCCTAACTTCCCCCCAACAACTATTCACTGTCTTTCCCACGGAGTCATCTCTGATCTGGCACTCCCTATGCCACTTAACCTGCTTTATTTTTCTTTATGGCATGTACCACCTAACATTGGTATTTTTGTTTATTGTCTGTCATCCCCTTTAGAATGTAAGCTCCACAGGGAGTTCCCTGTGGCATAGTGGGTTAAGGACCTGGTGCTGTCACTGCAATGGCTTGGATTGCTGATGTGGTGTGGGTTCTATCCCTAGCCCAGGAACTTCCATATGCTGAGGGCATGGACAAAAATAAAAAAAAAAAGAGAAAATGTAAGCTCCCTAGGAGAAGGAAGGACTTTGTTTTACTATCATGTTCCCATCACTCAGAACAGTGTCCAAATGCAGAGCAATGTTAGAGGGGCAGACCTGAGGCAGGCTAGCAGGACAAGCTCATCAATTATTACTCTCCTCCTAGAGCACCTTTATCAGTTAGGTAGGTTCAACTGCATATAACAGAAAACTCAAGATAACAGATGGCTTCCATAAAAAAGATGTTTACTTCTCCTTCACATACAAGTCTAAGGTAGGCAGTACATGGTACCTCTCCAGTCACTAGGGACCTATGTTCCTTCTATCTTGCCAACATCATCTTTAGTTGCCAATTCATGGTCCAAGAGGTTGCCTGCATTTCAAACAAACATCATATCCACATTCCTGACAACAGAAAAAAGGGCAGAAAAAAAGCATGTTCTCTCCTGCCACATGGCCTCACCTAGCTACAGCTATGGGAAATGTGCTATTCATCCAGATAAAAATTACACAGGCTATTATTAAGGATGGTAAAAGATACTGGGGTGGGCAATCAGTAATGTCTAATCACTACTCCAGGCTCTTCCTTTTGTCCTCTTTACAAGCTTCTACCTACCAGCAGAGGCCCAAGAGATAAAAGGCATGAAGAGGGGGAAAATATAGCAATTGAGTATAAAGGTAAAATTCTTTATCCTACCTTTTACTTCTTTATTCTTTCAACAAGTACTAGGATGTGATGTTTAGGCAACAAAGAGCAGGGGTAGATGAGGAAACTTGTTTCTTGGGGTCACTGTGAAAGCTAACTACTTACAAACAGGAGTTCCTGGTGGCCTAGAGTTTAAGGATCCAACTTTGTCACTGCTGTAGCTCAGGTCACCACTATGGTGTGGGTTTGACTCCTAGCCTGGAACCTTCATATGCTGCAGGATCGGCCAAAAAAAAATAGTAAGTACTTACAAAGGACTGAGACTTTGGCCTCTGTTGAGTCCAAAGTCTCATTACTAGATGAGGATATAAGTCAAGGGGCTCTTCTTGACTGGCAGCCAGGACAAGGTATTTATTCAAAAGGAACAAGTATGGAAAAACTAAACAATCATCTGATGGGTAATGAAAATTACTGTCACCAATGAGGAGCAGATGGCTGTGTGCCTGCTGCAGACGTGATATCCCAGGGACACCACTGGGAACACGGACCAAAACGTAATCATGAGGAAATATCAGGGAA
Organism: Phacochoerus africanus; assembly: GCF_016906955.1. NCBI lineage: Eukaryota > Metazoa > Chordata > Mammalia > Artiodactyla > Suidae > Phacochoerus > Phacochoerus africanus. The sequence goes on along the minus strand of NC_062552.1, from coordinate 31,950,940 downwards.
ACCTAATATGAGAAATGAGGAACATTCTATTAAACAAAAGCTGGTGAGGAAGTTCCCCTGTGGCTCAGTGGGTTAAGAACCTGACTAGTATCCATAACGATAGAGGTTCAATCCCTGGCTTCGCTCAGTGAGTGAAGGATCTGGTGTTGTCATAGGTCTCAGTGTAGGTCCCAGACACGGCTCGGATCCTGCGTTGCTATGGCTGTGGCATAGGCCGGCAGCTCCAACTTGACCCCTAGCCTGGGAACTTCAGCATGCCACGGGTTCAGCCCTAAAAAAAGAAAAAGGAAAAAAAAGGTGGTGAGACAGTCAGAGTCATAAAGGACAAAGACAAGCCGAAGGATTATTCTAGATTAAAAGACACTAGAAGATATGACCAAAAAATGAAGTACATTATTCCAGAGAGGATTCTGTAAACTAAGAACAATGTTGGAACAATGGAAAAAGTCAAAACATGGCTGGTAGATTAAGTTATTGAATCAGGTTGATAACTAAACCACAGCTGTGTATGAGGGTATACTTTTTTTTTTTTCTCTCTCTTTCTAGGGCCACACCCACAGCACATGGAGGTTCCCAGGCTGTGGGTCGAATCGGAGCTGCAGCCACAGGCCTCTGCCATAGACACAGCAACCCAAGATCTGAGCTGCGTCTGAGACCTACACCACAGCCATGGCAATGCCAGATCCTTAATCCACTGAGCGAGGCCAGGGATCAAACCTGCACCCTCACGGATACTAGTCTGGTTCGTTACTGCTGAGCCACAACAGAAACTCCAAGGATATACTTATTCTTTTTCTTTTTTTTTTACAACTGCACCTGCAGGATATGGAAGTTCCCAGGCTAGGCTCAAATCTGAGCTGTAGCTGCCAGCCTATGCCGCAGCCACAGCAACGCTGGATCTGAGCTACATCTGTGACCTACACTGAAGCTTGTGGTACCACTGGATCCTTAACCCAACTGAGAAGGCCAGGGATCAAACCTGCATCCTCATGATACTACGTTGAGTTCTTAACTCGCTGAGCCACAACAGTAACTCCTGGAAATACTCATTCTTAAGTAAAGGGCATGATTTAAACAATTTGGTCTCAAATAGAATGTACACATAGAAGAGAAGGCAAAGAGTGCAAGCACAAATAATAAAGCAAGAAGAAATGCTAACAGCCAACAAAAGGTGATTTAGGGTGATTCTGGTCAAAGGGTATAATATATAAGCAGTTCTTAAATTTTTCTGTAAGTTTGAAATCCACCACCCTGACCCTTGAAGAGCAAGAACAAGGAGTTCCCACTGTGATGCAGTGGGTTAAATATCCAACTGCAGTGGCTCAGTGGAGGTGCATGTTCCATCCCCTCCCTGGCACAGTGAGTGAGTTAAGGATCCGGTGTTGCTTCAGCTGTGGCACAGGTCGCATCTATGGCTTGGATTGAATCCCTGGCCCAGGAACTTCCATATACTGCAGGTGCAGCCATAAACTTAAATAAATAATTTTTTTTTTTTTAAAGAGTGAGAACAAGTAACATTCAGATTATTCCTGTACTTTTTCTTTTTAATGGCTGCACCCACAGCATGTGCAGGTTGCCAGGCCAGGGACTGAACCTAAGCTGCAGCTGTGGCAACACCGGATCCTTTAACTCACTGCTTCTGGCCAGGGCTCAAACCCTCTGGAGCACCCCATGCTGCTGCAGTCAGATTCTTAACCCACTGTGCCACAGCAGAAATTCCCTCCTGTACTTTTCAGATCAGCTATTGTGCATTTGATTCTAAACCAGAAAGTCTAACCTTTTTAAGTTTTCAATTGAGAAGGAAAGAAATGTCTCTAATTAGTTAATATTTATTAAGGTTTTCAGGAGTTCCTGTCGTGGCTCAGTGGTTAATGAATCTGACTAGGAACCATGAAGTGGTGGGTTTGATCTCCGGCCTCGCTTAGTGGGTTAAGGACCCAGCGTTGCTGTGAGCTGTGGTGTAGGTCGCAGACACAGTTCGGATCCCGAGTTGACATGGCTCTGGCAGAGGCAGGCGGCTATAGCTCCGATTAGACCCCTAGCCTGGGAATTGCCGTATGTCACAGGTGTGGCCCTAGAAAAGACGAAAAAAAAAAAAAAAAAAAGGTTTTCATGTAAAACAATATACCAGGCAAGCCTTCAGAACACACTGCCAGAGAAACCTAAGGTAGGCCATGCTTTTTCTCTTCTGTTCACCAAATAAAAGATACCATCTGACTGAAGCTATATAATTGGGACAAACACTTAATCACTACTGGACTTGTTCCATACAAGATGACCAAATTATCCTGTGGCTCTATGCAAGGATCCCATTTCTCATGCAGCCTGGAATCAAGGGGACTGGCATTCTGACAAACCATTAAAGCCAGGCAGTAGACATGATGACAGCTTAGACTTTAACTACCCTCCCGATGGCCCTGGATCTGTTCACAGAAAAGGAAATAAATATGTTATTCCACACTGACACTAACTTCTTCAATTCTTGATGTCTATTGGTATTCTGGTTTGCACCTATAAAAATTCTCACATTACAGCAGACTATTTCATTTCAACTTGTCTTTTTAGGGCTATACCCCCAGCACATGGAGGTTCTCAGGCTAGGGGTCAAATCATGGCTGTAGCTATTCGCTTATGCCACAGCAACACCAGATCCGAGATGCATCTGTGACCTACACCACATCTCACAGCAACAGAGTCTCCAACCCACTGAGCGAGGCCAGGGATCAAACCTGCGGCCTCATGGATGCTAGTCAGATTCGCTTCCGCTGAGCCACGACGGGAACTCCTTGACTCATATTTTAGAATTAAAACCAAATGTCTAGGAGTTCCCGTCGCGGTGCAGTGATTAACGAATCCGACTAAGAACCATGAGGTTGCGGGTTCAATCCCTGGACTTGCTCAGTGGGTTAAGGATCCGGTGTTGCCATGAGCTGTGGTGTAGGTCACAGGCGCGGCTCAAATCCCGCATTGCTGTGGCTCTGGCGTAGGCTGGCAGCTACAGCTCCACTTGGACCCCTAGCCTGGGAACCTCCATATGCCGTGGGAACGGCCCAAGAAATGGCAAAAAGACAAAAACAAACAAACAAAAAAAACAGATGTCTAAAGGTATAAATCAACAGCAGTAAATAGGTTCATCTTCTTCACAGCCTCTTACAAAGGAAGTGTCTTCTAATCCTTCACTGTAATAGTTTGCCCTAGAAGGAGTTAAGAAACAAAATAAAAAGAACTTATTTATTCCCACTTTTGACCACTGTAGCTAAATATGTTAAACTTTTAAGTTATCATGTGGTTTTTCTGAAACTATATAAAACAATTTCTTCAGCTAGAAATGTTTCTAGAGTGGATTTTTCAACCTTAAGAACATACTGTGGAAAAAGCTTCCTTTTAGGAAAATCTGGGTTATTGCCAAGTATCTGAGGCTATTTTAAAAACTTAGATAGGTATATCTGTGGGCTTTATGTACACACAGGCTCTTTGCCCCACGCCTGACAAGAGTTGTCCAAACCAGAAACCTGCTGAGTCACATGTAAACTCAACTGGCAGTATCCCCTAACAAACACTTAAGTCTGCAGAAGATTTTAAAAGCAAATCTGAGCTATAAAAATCAGACATATAAACTACCAATTTCTGAGACTCAAGACCTTCTTTAAAAATGTGACAATAAACAACTAAGAAGCAACAAGCAATCCTGGCAAAAAGTTCAGACTAGGAAGTTGACTCAGCTCTACAGAGGCTGAATATAAAGATCATCTCACTGTAAGGAACTCTTATTTCTAACCTGTTTACAAAAGGACAGCAGCAAAAAACACAGTGTTAGGTGAACAAACCAAGGTGCAGAATAATGTGCATCCCCATCAGTACAGAACTTCCTTCTTCTGGAATATGCCACTTTGTGGATCCATCATACTTGATAAATCAGCCCTCTGTCATGGACATGTATGTGACTTCCAGTCTTTTGCTGCAGTGCATAATCTTGTACACATGTCACTCTGTACATGTACCAGTCTATCTGGAGGATAAATTCCTAGATGTGGAAATGCTAAGTCAGAGGATATAGGAATCCCGTAATTCTGAAAGTTAACTGCCACATCCTCCCCGGAGGTTCTAACAATTTTCACTCCCACTTGCAGTGTGAAATAGGAGTTTAGTTTTTATACTGAACTGAATATGAACAGTGTCAATAGCTTATTATAGATGGCTCCCTGAAAATACCTCTGTTTTATAGCGTGGTAATATAACAAATGACGTTCTAAAGATACTTTCTGCACCATGGAAATCTGTGTAATTTTTCTATTACTAACAGAAAACTTTCTAACTATTTAAAGTCCAAGAAAAAGAGGAGCTGAGAGAAAGGAGAAGTTGGGGTTAAAGCAATTCTTGCTATTCTTAGCTGACATGCACTTACTGTGAAGGCTTTTTCCCTACTTCAGCATAAAAGACTTCAAAATTTCCACTTACTACACAATGTATTTATTATTCATGTGAAAATTAACCATGTGCTATTTATTACTTTAATCAACAAAAGCTCTACAAGGAGTTCCCATCGTGGCTAAGTGGTTAACGAACCTAACTAGTATCCATTGAGAATGTGGGTTCGATCCCTGGCCTTGCTCAGTGGGTTAAGGATCCAGTGTTGCCATGAGCTGTGGTGTAGGTCGCAGATGCAGCTCAGATCCCATGTTGCTGTAGTCATGGTGGAGGCCAGCAGCTATAGCTCCGATTAGACCCCCTAGCCTGGGAACCTCCATGGGCTGCTGGTACAGCCCTAAAAAGACAAAAAAAAAAAAAAAAGCTCTACAAATGTTAGGTTTACCAAAGTCTTTGCACAAGAGAACTTTACTAAATAAAGACAAGGTACCCAAAGGGACCCACCCTATAGCTAAGGGAAAAGAACGTCATGCAGAGGGCATGCTGAAGAGAGAATGAGTTAGAGAAACACAACTGGGATGCCTCATCTTCTTTATAATACAAAAAGAACACAGAAGGGAGAAAAAAGGAACACGTTTTTAAAACTAAAAGAGTTGACAATTTTATTTTCACATTTCACAATACAAATGAAAATTGCTTTTTGTCCCACTACTCCCCTCCAAAACTACTCTCTCTTTGATAGGAAGGGGGAGGAGTCTTCCTTGTCATGCTGTTGGAAAACACCCAGAGTCACAGCACCATGATCTCCTGGTGAAGCAGAACAAGTAACATAAAACTGATACAAAGAGGCTCCCCAATCTCCTTATCTGTCTGGCCGAGTCATTCCTGGCCGAGTGGGCACCATCATGGGGCGGGCGGGAGGTCTCATCATTGGGGGCCCAGGCATCATTGGCATGTGGCCTCCCATAGGCGGCCTCATTCCAGGAGCTGCAGGCAAAACAAAGAAAAGGAAAAAAAAACAGTCAGAAAATACTACAAATGAGAGCTTGATGGGACTTCTATTAAAGACAAAAAAAAGTAGCCCCCCCTGCAAAATGCTGGAAAAAAGACATACTTGACAGAAGAAATGCAACGAATTCATCACATTTGTAAATTACTAAGACATTCTCAAACAAAAAAACAAAAAGGTCAACACAAGAACCGTATGGGAATCATGATCTAATGATAGTAAGGGGGAAACTATTAATAGACTGCTTTCCAGAAATCACCAGGGACTAGTTCCCTAAATTGACCTTTTTCTCACTCAGGGAAATTCACAACTATGTCACATGTTACTCAGTCAGCTCTTTTAATCAGTTCTATCCACCAGGAGCTATTTCATGAATGTACACAGGCACAGAGGACAATCTTACCACTAAGCGTTTGTTCGGAGTTGTAGGAAAGGTGAGCAGGAGGCCCATGCTGAGAACCTGTTAGTAACCATACTTAGCTCAAGTCAAGAAAAATAATAGGCAATAATGTGATTCATAACAATTAGCACACACACACACAAATCTGACTTTTCTAATGCATTTCAGAAACTATTAATAATTTTTTTTGAAAGTTCCATCAATATACCAGTCAAATAAATGAGCCAGGGAAGGGAGGGCAAGCAGACAGGTGGGGGCTGGGGAGGAATACAGGAAGCTTTGTGGGACAGGTGACATTCTACTTCCTCAGCTGGGTGGTGGGTTCACGGTATTAATTATATTATTATGCCTCATAATTTTCATGTTACGTATCTTCTTTGTAAATATCAAATTTTACCTAATTATTTTTCAACTAAGTAATTTTTATTAAAGGCCTGCACTAAATGGTTCAAGAGAAAACTGTTGAAAGTTGAATATAGCCTCATCACAAAAAGTAAACACAAGTATATGCAAAGACACAAAATCCAACAAGAACAGATTTTTTTTTTTTTGGTCTTTTTGTCTTTTAGGGCCACACCTGTGGCATATGGAGGTTCCCAGGCCAGGGGTCGAATCGGAGCTGTAGCCACCAGCCTACGCCAGAGCCACAGCAACTCAGGATCTGAGCCGTGTCTGTGACCTACACCACAGCTCACGGCAACACCGGATCCTTAACCCACTGAGTGAGGCCAGGAATCGAATCCAAGTCCTCATGGATGCTAGTCAGGTTCGTTAAGCACTGAGCCATAATGGAGACTCCCAGAATTTTTCAAGATAAATTTCAACAGAAACAGAAAATACTAAACTTCTAAATAACTTATTTTAAAAAAAATCCCTCTATAACATCACTTGTATTCAGCATTTCTTAGAAGAAACTGATCTAGACCAAAGATTGAAAACGAGGCACCTGAAAACTCATTTGCTTTGTACTCCATCATGTATTAAATTTTAGTTGTCAACACTGGCAACTAATGTCTTATTACTGATAAGTAATTCTAGATTCTTTTTTTCATTGTTTTATTTTAGAAATGTTCAAACATACACCAGCATAGGAAAAAGAATATAATGAACATCCATGTACCCATCATCCAGCTTCAACAAATATCCACCCATGGCCAACCTCATTTATCTTGTCCCCATTCACTCTTATCCCTGCCCACCCCCCGACTTCTCAATTGTTTTAATGCAAATACCATAATTTTATTATTTTATTCCAGCTAAAAACAACAACAAAATACTCAGGAGAACTGGCAATACCCAGTCTGCATTTTCAAACCTCAACCACAGGCTGATGCTGAGCTCTCGAAGCCTCCTTTAGATGGGTCATGCATTCCCAGCTCATACCCTTAATTCCTCTAGGAATTTGAATTTGTGACCCCAATTCAAGAATGTAAAAGACATCTAAACCACTCTGATTGTGCTTTGGGTTCACAAGCCAGTTAAGGCAGGAGGACGACCTCTCTACATCCCTGTAATACGATACCCACAGAGAACATCCTGAATCCTTCTGGCTAGGAAGCTACTCTAATACCTTTGTAGAAAAAGAACTGTTACTATAAAAACTAAGCTGATACTAAGACTCAGGCAAATCATTCCTCACAAGTTCTCACAAATTTGGTAGGTAAGACAATCATCAACAATTGCACCTAAATTTCCTCATACCCTTTAGTGAAACTAAAGTTGGTAAAGAAGCATCATGGGTATGGCTTATTGCTTAATACAAGAAACATACGCTGCTCTAATCAGTAGGCTCATTTTCAAAGCAAAGGCCCTGACCAGGTATCAGAAAAATCTGCAAATTAATGCACATTTATGTGTATGTTAAAATTCTGAGGTAGAAGTTTTTTTTTTTCCCCCTTGTTGAATAAAAAGACTAACTACCAAGCCTAAGGCCTTTTTCTTATATACTAATTTGGCCTAGTTAAACTGCAAGATTAAATAAACCATAAGGGGTAGCTCTGCTCCAAATCAAAACTGAGAAGTTTAGCAGCATAAAGATCTATCTACTCTTCCCTTTATTCTGAGTGGAACAAGCTCTTCCACTCTTCTCTTATTATAAATGGCCAAAAGTCAAAAGTCAGGAGGGGGCAAGCAAGCAGGAGGTGGGGGCAGAAGGAAAAAAGAGTCTTAGCTTGCTTTTAGTATCCAGGGTCTTTGGAAACCATCTAATTACACTAATAAACCAAAAGCTTCTTTTTCTTTATCATTATAGATTCACCAAATGTTGTTTGTTTCAATAACACATTTAGACAGCTAATTAAGAATTCCATTTAAATGGAGAACTAGGACACAATGGAGCATCCTAGAAGGAAAAGAGGTTCAAACTTACCAGGTCCCACGGGCATCATTCCAGGAGGAGGGGGGCCCATCATTGGCATCATGGGAGGGCCCCCCATGTGGGGTGCTGGCATCATACCAGGACGAGGAGGACCCGCTAAAAGAAAAAATGGGGCCTGAGATTGAGATATGCTTGCATAACAACATTTTCTCTTATTAATGAAACAGGGCCTCAAGGTCTGGCCCAAATTCTGTAACAGTTCTGTAACTGCTCATAGTTTCTTTTATAGCAGTAGATCCACAAAAATCGAATGCTACAAAACTTTATTTACATTATGACTAAAAAAAAACAAGAACAATCCTGCTTAGACAGAAGTGGAAGACAAAGACAAGTTCCCTTGGTTAAAAAATTCCAGCAGTTTTAGGAGTTCCCGTCGTAGCGCAGCAGAAAAGAATCCCACTAGGACCCATGAGGTTGCAGGTTCGATCCCTGGCCTCGCTCAGGGGGTTAAGGATCGGGCGTTGCCATTGGTGTGGGTCGCAGACGTGGCTCGGATCTGGCGTTGCTGTGGCTGTGGTGTAGGCCGGCAGCTGTAGCTCTGATTAGACCGCTAGCCTGGGAACCTGTGGGTGCAGCCCTAAAAAGACAAAAAAATTCCAGCAGTTTTGGAGTTCCCTGGTGACACAGCACATTAAGGATCCAATGTTGTCACTGTTGCGGTGCAGGTTTAATCCCTAACCCAGGAACTTCTGTATGCTGCAGGTACAGTCAAAAAAAAAAAAAAAAAAGAAAGAAAGAAAACAAACAAAAACCTAGGTTTCCCCCCCTACAACTTTTTAGGGGCACACTCGCAGCATAAGGAAGTTACCAGGCTAGGGGTTGAATTGGAGTTGCGGCTGCCAGCCTATGCCACAGCCACAGGAACAGCAACGTAGGACCCAAGCCTCGTCTGCGACCTACTCCACAGCTCACAGCAACGCCAGATCCTTAACCCACTGAGCGAGGCCAGGATCAAACCTGCATCCTTATGGATCTTAGTCAGGTTCGTTACCGATGAGCCACAATGGGAACTCCCACAAAAAGCTAGGTTTCAGAGAGTTTTGGAAATATGAAAATGTACATGCAGAGATATTCCTTACAGTATCATTTACAATAGCAAAATCTGGAAAGACTTAAATATCCAACAATAAATATGGTAACATTAATCATGATACATTCATACCACTGACTATTCTACTTAAAATGGAGCTGACTGCCAACCAATCAGGACAGAGTAGGAGAGAGCAATGACTAAAGCTGCTATGAGTTGAGGCCTGACCAGTTCCCAGGATGGCAGGATTCCATGAAGGGTTTGGTGGGTTACTAGCAGTCTACCTGCATCAGTGTTCGACTATATTATACACAGACTACTACTTTTTTTTCTGACCTTGCCCACGGCATGTGGAAGTTCCTGAGCCAGGGAATCAACCTCATACCACAGCAGTGACAATGCCAGATCCTTAACCTGGGATCCTTAACCTGCTTGCCACAGAGAATTCCAACAGGCTACTTGTCTATGTTTATAGCCACAATTATTTACAGGACTGCATTTTAGGTCTGAGTTCAATTTCACTCTGAACCCTTCCAGGAGGGCCAAAGAACTTGGCCCGGTTACTCGATCTCTTCTTGTCTGTCATGCAGAAACAGCAAATATTCCCAGGGAGTTGAGGCCTTTGATCCATTCCTCTTTTAACTATCAATTTTTGTCTTTCACGAGGTATTTGTATTAGGGTTAGATGGGTTAGAAGATAAAGACTGAGGAATTTATCAGCTACTCAGTCCTCCAGTGTTGTAATCAAAGCAGTAAATAATTTAGTGGACTCAGCAATACCTCTGTACATCGGCTAATCTAAACCCAGGTACATTCTGAGTTTTCCACTGAATCTCGGATTAACCTGAGATGCCACAAATATAATATCCTAGTAAAATGCAATCAGGAGGTAACTCTAAAGATGTTTCAGAAACTATACCACTAAAGCTGTTTCATATTCTTATGTATTCATTTAATGAGCACTTGAAAGCCAACAAAACAAAGCACCACCTGCCCAGTTACATGCTTCAAGATCAAAACTTCATAAACTTACGGAGACTGGGAGGAGGTGGGATCATTGCCCCCGCAGGAGGAGGAGCAGAGAATGGAGTAGGAGGTATCTTTCCTTGCTGAAATGCAGCGGCTTTGAAGAGATTGAGAAAAAAATAACACACAATGAATAAGAATTCAACAACCGATTTATTTACTTATTTATTTATGCACTTATTGTCTTGGGGCGGAGGGGAACACACCTGAGGTATATGGAAGTTCCCAGGCTAGGGGTTGAGGGTTGAATCAGAGCTGTAGCTGCTGGCCTACGCCACAGCCACAGCCATACCCATAACAGATCCAAGCCACAATTGTGGCCTACATCACAGCTCACAGCAATGCCAGATCCTTAATGCACTGAGCAAGGCGAGGGATCGAACCCATATCCTTACGGATACTGGTCAGATTTGTTTCCACTGAGCCATGACGGGAACTCCCAACAACCCACTTGCTGATGAAAATAACCACTTTCTTTCAAACCTTTAATGGTCCCATTATTTTACTCTAAAAAGCATCAATCTAAGATTACTACAACATGGCCTCTAAAGTTCTCAAATCAACTTCAGGTATTCACCAGCTAAAAGTGTAATTAATTGCCCTACTGATTGGGCTTAAAAAACCTTTTTATTTAGTCAGCATTTCTATGGATGAATTAACCATGAGAGACTGGAGTGAAAATCTTCTACTTATAAATGTTTTACCCAAGACAAGCAGTCATCTTTAATCTGTAGATGTAATTATACTCTGTATAATAACAAACAATCTGCAATCATACTCAATTCAAGCTGCTCATAGTTTTGTTTGAAAATACACATGATACCTGCCCAGAGGCCGGGCTTTGTAAAATGTCAATCCTTCTTACATATGCTTTCCTGCGTCAAAACAATACACCACTTGGGTTTAACAGTTTTAAAGACAATGCACTGAATGAAGAGATGTGAAAGAAACAAAGATTTCAAAGCAAGAGCCTGCCCTGAAGGAATCTATAATCTTAAAAAATGTCCAATAGGAGGAAGGGACAGTAGGTGCCATGTCCAGCCACGAAGATGGCAAGAAGAAGCCCCTGAAGCAGCCCAAGGAGGTGGACAAGGAAGATGAGGCATTCAAGCAGGAACAGAAGAAACTCAGTTAAAAGCAAAGGCCGCAGGGAAAGGCCCCTTGGCCACAGGTGGAATTAAGAAATTTTGCAAAAAGTATAAACTATTTGTTCTGCCTGAGGCAATGATGTCCATTCCTGTTTAAACATCTGGATTCCCTGTTGTAACGTCTTTTGCCACCTATAGCTAGAATGAAGTGTTGTCTTGGAACCTATTGTACATTTAAGAATAAACTTTTGTTAAAAATTAATTAATTAAAATTGTCCAATAAAATTACCTTTTTTCTTTCAGATAGTATGAGGTACAAATGAAAACAAAAGAAACTGAAGATCATTTATATTCGGTTTGGGAAGGGAATCATCATAAATACACTAAAATACACATTCATGAACTTTATTCCTGAATCTGTTAGCCCTTCCCAATTCAGTGCAGCCTGTAGCCCAGGTACTTCCCAATTCTACCCCACCCCCACTAGTGATAATTCACCAGGGCCAGACCCCAAAACTGACCTAGGGTGGAGATTTATGTCTCCAAATAGAATCTGTGTTCTCTAAGGGATCATATCCCTTAGAGGGGATATGGGTTTTCCAATCAAAAGACACCTTGAACACCCTGTGTAAGGCAGCCTGCAAAGACTGAAGCAGGAGTGGTGAAGCCCCTGGCTCAGGGGCAGACTCGTCCAACGGTGCGCCCGCCCCAGGAGGTTATGTTCCTAAGGGCTCGCTTCCTCTCCTCTGACTTCCATCAAAAATGTTTATTCATCCTAAATTATTCTGGGTACAAAAAATAGCAAACATAATGCTAACCTTTAATGCAAAAAGGTTCTACCATATTTTCAAATAAAGGGAAAAGTGATTACATTATATTCTTCCCAGACAAAATGGAACAATGTCTGAGATTTGCTCCCTAATAATCCAGGGGGGGAAAGGGAGTAGAGGAGGCTATTTGCTGGCTCCCAACAAGGGTAATTTTGTCCCCTTGGGGATGCCAAGCAATGCTTGGAGGTATTTTCAGTCACAGCTGGAAGTCACTATTAGCATCTGGTGGGTAATAGGTTGCTGCTGAACATCCTACATAGGACAGCCCCCCAGTAAAGAATTAGCCAGATGTAAATATCAACAGTGCTATGTCTGAGAACCTTGGTATAAATGAAACAAGACTATTACAGTTGAGTGATGGGGCAGAGCAGATCATGAGGTGGTGGTGACCATGGGAGGTTTGGTTAAAGTTGTCTGTTGTGCTTAAGTGCTGGAGAGGGTGTGGAGAAAAAGGAACCCTAGTACACTGTTGGTGGGATTGTAAATTGGTGCAATCACTGTGGAAAACAGTATGGAGATTCCTCAGAAAGCTAAAAAAAGAACTACCATTTGATCCAGCAATCCCACTCCTGGGCATCTATCCAGAGAAAACCATGACTCGCAAAGACACATGTACTCCGATGTTCACTGCAGCAATATTTACAATAGCCAAGACATGGAAACAACCTAAATGTCCATCGACAGAGGAGTGGATCAAGAAGAGGCAGTACATATACAAGATGGAATATTACTCAGCCATTAAAAGGAACAAACCACCGCATTTTTAGCAACATGGATGGACCTAGAAATTATCATGCCAAGTGAAGTCAGTCAGACAATGAGACACCAGCATCAAATGCTTTCACTGACATGTGGAATCTGAAAAAAGGACAGAATGAACTTCTTTGCAGAATAGATACTGACTCACAGACTGAAAAACTTATGGTTTCCAAAGGAGACAGTTTGGGGGGTGGGGGGATGTGCTGGGGTTGTGGTATGGAAATCCTATAAAATTGGATTGTGATGATCATTGTACAACTATAAATGTAATAAATTCATTGAGTAATAAAAAAAATTTTTTTAATTAAAAAAACTAGCAGGATTTTCTATTAATCTAAGTCTGCACTGTACTAGTGTTACAGGTTTCAAGTCCCCTTGAAGGAGATTAAACCCCAAAGCCTCTGGCCATACCTCACTGTAATGCCCCTTCCCCCACCTTAACCAGCCTGGGCTGCTCACTCCCTGCTAGAGAAGGAATGTCGCCCATTCCTCACCCACCTCTACATAACCTGTTCCCCATGCAAATAAGGCATCCTGACCAAGACCAATCAGAAGAACAAACTGGGTCTCAACTCAGGTCCGCATCATGGGGTATAAAGACTACTGCAGAGTTGGGCCCTTGTTTTTAACCCAAGTGCACATGAGTCTTCTCTCTCCCTCCCTGAAAATGTACTTTTACCTTAATAAATTTCTAAAATGTTCGCCATTCCAATGCTTTGCTATGGCGAGACAGGGACCAAGGAAACTGTGACTGTATCACCAGGATTGGAGAGAGGCCTGCACCTAAATTTATCATTGCGAAATTAAACAAAATTATAAACTAAGAAAAAAATAAAATAAAGTTGTCTATTGTGCTTAAAATTTTCTGTGATTGCTCTGCCCCCCCCACCCTGGCCAACTTTTTTGGCTGAACCTGAGGCATGCGGAAGTTCACAGGCCAGGGATTGCACCTGCACCACATCAGCAACTTGGGCTGATGCAGTGACAACACCAGATAATTAACCTGCTATACCAAAGGGGAATTCCCTGTTTTGCTTTTAAAAAAAAAAAAAAAAAAAAAAAGCACTACCATCAAAACCATACTTGCCTGCCAGCTGTTAGTATGATGATTAGAAAAGACCATCTTTCAAATACACCAGGATAATCTAACATAGAAATGCAACATCTCCTTCTGGCAGTGCCTTGAACCCAATGATGTTCCTAACTAATGATTCTAATTAAACAAACAAAAGAGGTGGTATGTACAGCAGGGGTCCAAAACATGCCCAGAATATTCAGGCATATCAGTTACTTCCTTTCTGATCAGTTATCTTTGATACCTGATTGCTCTAACCTCAATAATTAATATTAATGTGTTTCCATATCCCTGGGAAACCAATGACCTTCCACTTCTTGCATTCAACTCATCAGAATGCTCCTATTTATTATTCAGAATCCACTGCTTCTGTGAAAAACAACAGAGAGACAGAAAGAATGGGACCATTCTACCACATCAGAACAATAGACCGAAACATACTTGTTTTGTCAATCAGGCTCTGAGCCTGCTCTTCCATCCATTTCTGATAGTAGTCTTTCACATTCTCTTTGTGCTTCCTACCACTGCAGTGTGTCTTTCTCACAGATGGCTGTAAAACAAAAATATCAGTCAGAGAAACAAATATCCAAAACCAGGAATTTTTTTAAAGCCTTACCTTTACATAGCCTTTAGCCACTTTAGCTGGTGGCTAAAGCATCACTTGAAAACATGATCCAGCAGTGTACTGTGGTCATTTATCTACTGTATTTATTATCTAAACATGGGCCAGCCACCTGATCTTGTAGAGAAAAAGTACTAGAACACAACCATGTTCATTTGTTTTTGTATACTCTATGTCTTCTCTCTACAACAGCAGAGTTGAGCAATTACAACAAAGACCGTATGATCCATAAACCTAAAATAATTACAGTCTGGCATTTAAAGAAAAGGTCTGCAACCCGCTGATCTAGAACACAGTGCCATTTTAATGCCCTTTCACAGGTTATTCTACAGCAAAATAATATAACTTACATATATTTAAATAACTGTTTATAGAAATATACTCTTTTAAAGGACCCTGGGTCTAGAATATAGACTAGCAGCAACCTGAGCCACAGTAGTGGCAATGCCAGATACTTAACCCACTGAACCACCAGGGAACTCCCATTTGTTCATTCTTTAACAGCTTTATTGAGATAAAAATGACATAGATGTTTGTATAACATTGCGAATGTACTTAATGGCACTGTACTTACACTTAATGGCAAAAGTTACGTTATTAATATTTTGCCACAAAAATTAACAAAAAAAAAACCTTTCTTAACAATAACAAGAAAGACATATGATAGAAATTCCCATTGTGGCTCTATGGTAATGAACCCAAGTAGTATCCATGAGGACACGGGTTTGATCCCTGGCCTTGCTTAGTGGGTTAAGGATCTGGTGTTGCAGTGAGCTGTGGTGTGGGTTGGCAGCTATAGCTCCGATTCTACCCCTAGCCTGGGAACTCCCATGTGCCTCGGGTAAGGCCCTAAAAAGACCAAAAAAAAAAAAAAAAAAGGAAACCAACTATAATGCAAAAAATAAAAATCATTTTTAAAAAATGAAATAGGAGTTCCCGTTGTGGTTCAGTGGTTAACGAATCCGACTAGGAACCATGAGGTTGCGGGTTCGGTCCCTGCCCTTGCTCAGTGGGTTAATGATCCGGCGTTGCCACGAGCTGTGGTGTAGGTTGCAGACTCGGCTTAGATCCAGAGTTGCTGTGGCTCTGGCACAGGCCGGCTGCTATAGCTCCGATTAGACCCCTAGCCTGGGAACCTCCATATGCCACAGAAGCGGCCCTAGAAATGGCAAAAAAAATTAAATAAATAAATAATTAAAAATTAAAAAATGAAATAAACTTAAAAAAATATGATAAACTCTGCACACTTAATCTTTTGTGGGTTTTTTTTGGGGGGGGGGGGGCTGAGCCCACAGCATGAGGAAGTTCACTTGCCAAGGATCGAACCTGAGCCACAGTAGCAACTTGAGCCACTGCAGTGACACCATATCCCCAACCTGCTGCGCAAGAAAACGTTAACTTTTTTCTTTCCTTTTTTTTTTTTTTTTTTGCTTTTTAGGGCCACACGAGTGGCATATGGAAGTTCCCAGGCTAGGGGTTGAATCGGAGCTATAATTGCTAGTCTATGCCACAGCCACATCTGTGACCTACACCACAGCTCAAAGAAATGCCGGATCCTTAACCCACTGAGCGAGGCCAGGGATCAAACCCGAATCCTCATGGATACTAGTCGGGATCGTTACCTCTGAGCCACAATGGGAACGCTCTAACCTTTTTTTAAGTTAACATTTATTTAGCTTTTACTGCGTGCTAGACACCATGCTACGTAATTTACAATCAGTAAATTTCAGGTGCGTGGTACAGTGGAATACTAGTCAGAAAGAACAAATCACTGATACATGCTATACGGACAAAACTCAAAAACGTGCTGAGTAAAAGACACCAGACACACATACAGAGTATATAAGATTCCATTCATGTAAAGTTTAAAACCAGTAATAATGACCTCAAGTAATAAAAACCATATCAGGAGTTCCCGTTGTGGCGCAGTGGTTAACGAATCCGACTAGGAACCATGAGGTTGCGGGTTCGATCCCAGCCCTTGCTCAGTGGGTTAACGATCTGGTGTTGCTGTGAGCTGTGGTGTAGGTTGCAGACGCGGCTCGGATCCTGCGTTGCTGTGGCTCTGGTGTAGTCCGGTGGCTACAGCTCCGATTTGACCCCTAGCCTGGGAACCTCCATATGCCGCAGGAGCCGCCCAGGAAATAGCAAAAAGACCAAAAAAAAAAAAAAACCAAACCTAAAACAAAACAAAAACCCGATCAGTTGGAGCTGGGAGTGCAGGGGACTGACTGCAAAAAAGAGACAGGAACTTTCTAAAGTGATAGAAATGTTCTACATCTTGATGTATGCATCAAGTTGTAATTATCTGACAAATCATCAAACTATACTGTGTTCATCTAGTTGAGTATAAATTATAACCTAACAAAAGTACTGAAGAAAACCACAAGATTATTACCTTCTAATTATGCTTAAAGACTTGTCCAAAAACAGCAAACCAAGGCCTAGAATCCAGATCTCATTCAGATGCATCTCAGGTCTGCCTGCCCATCTCCTACCTCTCTTCACATCATTGCTTCAGTGGTAGCAGATATGACCAATGTCATGTGAGCAGAAATTGTCTTTTCATGGTCTACATTTCAAAATACTGTTCCCTGTCTCCCAAACCACTGCTTACACTATATAACAATGATGCCTTCAGTGAAATAACAGAATTATGCCTAAGAACAAGAAAAGTTCCAAAGTTAGAGCACTGAATGTTTTATACATTTCAAAGTCCACCACAGAGACCGCTTCAAACACCACGGAAACTTCCTATTTTCACAAGATACCACACTAGAACATTATTACAAGATTTCCTGATGTTTCTCACAAAGCAGTATTTGTTTTAAAGAGATCCTTTTCCATACTCTGAATTCTAGTACTAGCTACAGTGAATGTATGATAACACAGCACTGGAAAATGATAGAAAGGCATAGCCCCCACATTAACAATTTCAGAAAATTAGGGGCTAGAGGGGGTTAGGGACATAAAACCAAAACAAAACAAAAAGACAGGCAAGCTACTACTAATACCAACTTACTGGAGGCATCTCCTCCAGGACAATCTTTATTCTTTTTAAATTTTTTAATTAATTAATTAATTTATTTATTTATATTTTTTTGTCTTTTTTGCCTTTTCTAGGGCTGCTCCCGCAACATATGGAGGTTCCCAGGCTAGGCTGAATCGGAGCTGTAGCCGCCGGCCTACACCAGAGCCACAGCAATGTCGGATCCGAGCCGACTCTGCAACCTACACCACAGCTTATGGCAATGCTGGATCCTTAACCCACTGAGAAAGGCCAGGGACCGAACCCGCAACCTCATGGTTCCTAGTCGGATTTGTTAACCACTGCGCCATGTGGGAACTCCAATCTTTAATAATATCTAGAACCATTACTTCTTCCAGAGGAACCACCTTACTTACATGTTCCACAAATCTATTAATGCTGAACTATATCTGACCATGTGTTACAAAGAATTCCCAACGATGGGAGTTCCCTTTGTGGTGCAGCTGTGACTAGGATGCAGACAAGGCTCAGATCCTATGTTGCCGAGGCACAGACCGGCAGCTGTAGCTCTGATTCACGCCCTCTCGTTTGTTTTTGCTGTACCCCAAGCATGTGAAAGTTCCCAGGCCAGGGATCAAACCTGTCCCACAGCAGTGACAATGTGGGATCCTTAAACAGCTGTGCCACAAGGGAACTCCTTGTTACCGTTACTTTTAAATGAATTAGTATATTTTAGGTTTTAATTTTATTATTATTATTTTTTTGTCTTTTGTCTTTTTTGTTGTTGTTGTTGTTGCTATTTCTTGGGCCGCTCCCACGGCATATGGAGGTTCCCAGGCTAGGGGTCGAATCGGAGCTGTAGCCACCGGACTACGCCAGAGCCACAGCAACGCGGGATCCGAGCCGCGTCTGCAACCTACACCACAGCTCACGGCAACGCCGGATCGTTAACCCACTGAGCAAGGGCAGGGATCGAACCCGCAACCTCATGGTTCCTAGTCGGATTCGTTAACCACTGCGCCACGACGGGAACTCCTGGTTTTAATTTTAAATACAGCAAATTTTGTAGCTATAACCCACTCCTTTAAAAAATATACAATCCAGTAATTTTTAATAGCATAAAAGGGCTGTGAAACAGACTTGAGAGCGCTGGCATGGAAGCTCTGGAGCTAGAATGTCTAGGCAAATCTAGTCAGTTATCAACACTGCCTCATTTTCCCCCTTGGTAAAATGGAAAATACTAACATCATAGGATTATCATGAGCATTAACCAAAATGATACATGTAAAATATCTGGAACACTGTCTGACACACAGTAAATATTCAATTTTAGTTGCTACTATTATTTGTTAAGCAGTTTTAATTCAATGAAAGTACTCACTTTCAAATTTAGGCATTTCTTTCCAATTTAATTGATTAAACATTTGAGAACCTTGACACAATCAAGTATTTGAAATTTAGGACATTTTCCTAGAATTTTTACTTGTCATATAAATTTTTTTCACCTTTAAATTTGCTAGGAGTTCCCGTCATGGCTCAGTGGTTAACAGACCCAACTAGTAACCATGAGGATGCCGGTTCCATCCCTGGTCTCACTCAGTGGATTAAAGATCCAGTGTTGGCGTGAGCTGTGGTGTAGGTCGCTCAGATCCCGAGTTGCTATGGCTGTGGCGTAGGGCAGCGGCTACAGCTCCTACTTACCCCTAGCCTGGGAACCTCCTCCTATGCCACGGATGTGGCCCTAGATACACAAAAGACAAAATAAATAAATAAATAAAAACTTGTTAAAGCTTTATTGTTCTGGGTCTTCACTGAAAACACTGACTACTGGAAAATTAATAACTCTGAATTATAAAGAGAGTTACAGGAAGAGTGGAAAAACAAACACCCCAAAGTATTTTCTCCAATCAAAATAAAAAGTACGAATTACAAAAATTTTTTTAAATCTAATTTATTGGAATCCCCTTTGTGGTGCAGTGAAATGAACTCGACTAGTATCCATGAGGATGCAGGTTCAATCCCTGGCTTCACTCAATGGGTCAGGGATCTGGCACTGACATGAGCTGTGGTGTAGGTCGAAGATGAGGCTCCCATGAGGCTTGTTTATTATTTATTTATTTAAGCCAACTCGAGGTATATAAAGTGCCCCAGCCAGGGACAGATCCAAGCCGCATTTTCGACCTAAGCTGCAGCTTCGGCAACGCCAGATCCTTAACCCACTGGGCTGGGCAGTGGATCAAACCTACATCCCAGAGCTCCCAAGACGCCCTATTATTTTTTTAATTCCACATATAAGTGATAACACAGCGTATTTGTCTTTCTCTGACTTATTTCAATAAGCATAATACTCTCTGCGTCCATCCACGCTGTTGCTAATGGCAAACATATCTGGTTCTCTGAAACTTAACAAAAACGCTACTTACAGAGTCATGGGTGAGGTATGTATCGCAGTAGTCACAATAAAACCTGGAAAGAGGAGGAAGGTAGAAAAAAGAAAAGACGACAACCAGTTAATAAAGGCCTGTTCACTAAGGTTCTGTTCGTGTAGGTAAAATATAAAACAAAGTAAAAGACCTATTTAAAATTCGAAGACATCAAACAAAACGTCCTGACACAAACCAAGCCTTTTGGTTGCCTTAGGCAGCGCCGACCTCCACTCTCGAAAAGGGCTATCTAGCGCTCCCGGTCTCATGCCCTCCTCTAGACTCCCTCGTTCCCCCAAGGGCCCCAGGAGCCAGAACCCGCTCTTTGCTTCCCGGGAGGGCCACGTTCAGCGACTGCGAACGCGGACACCCCCAGATTCAGGGGCCCACTCACTTGGGCATGATGCTCTTCAGGCCGTTGGCTATTCCGTTCCGCGCCGCCCGGAAGTGACGCACACAGTAGGCGCCCGCGCGAGAGAATCTTTGAGTCAAAAGCGACTGCAAAAAAATCCCTCCCTTCCTCCAATCCAAACGCCCGCGTGGGCGTCACCTGCGTCAGCGTGAAGCTAGGGGCGGGGTTTGTCCTACCTATCCTTAACTTTCCGGAAGGCGGGAAGGGGGGGCGGTACTAAGTAGCTCCCTGAGGCTCAAACCACGCCCATGTCTCCTAGAGTGTTGATACTCCCGGAAACATGTTTTTCATCCTTTCGAGTCATCTAATGATTGCCTGCTATACAATAAAGTCAGTATGAGGTGGGTTAGATGTAGCCAAATGCAATGGCGGGGGGGATGAAGCATGGAAGAGGGGCATTTGGCTTTAAATAAGACAGAAAACTTGCTGAGAAAGTGACAACTGAGAAATAACAGGTTTCTTAAAGCAAGAAAGCCTGGTACAAGTCGTTTTACATAAGTGTCAGTCACTCTAGAGGTGATAGAATCCCAAGTTTGAAGTCCCCTCCCTGCTTTCGAGTACATGCATGAATTATTTAGTCTTTCTGAACCTCAATTTCCTCCTCTGAAAAATACGAATAATTCTTACCGGTGAGGTCCTGTTGGAGACCACTGAAACTGCTGAACTTGGCAGTAAACCAATTTGGTGCACGTGCAAAAGCACAACCACTAAGAGATAGTTTTATTATTACCTGCACCTGACTTTGGCTCATTAACCTACATCACCTTCCCTAATAAAAGTCGTGAGGGAGTTCCCATAGTGGCTGAGTGGTTAACTAATCCGGCTAGGAACCATGAGGTTGCGTGTTGGATCCCTGGTCTCCCTCAGTGGGTTAAGGATCCGGCGTTGCAGTGAGCTGTGGTGTAGGTCGCAGACGCAGCTCGGATCCCGCGTTGCTGTGGCTCTGGCTTAGGTGGGCGGCTACAGCTCTGATTAGACCCCTAGCCTAGGAGCCTCCATATGCCGCAAGTGCTGCTCTAGAAGACAAAAAAAAAAAAAAAAAAAGAGGAAATAATGTTGGGAACTAGGGGGGAGGACTCTTGCTTCTTTTGCTCCATATTCAAATAATAATTATAAATAGTATAATGATATAATAATAATTAATAAAAATGGATAATAAGAAATATTTGAATATTTACTATCTCTTGGGTGCTTTGTCAAATGGGAAAAAAATGGAAAGGACATCCTAAAATTTAAGAGTTATGCTTTACTTGGCAGACAAAACTGAGGACTTAAGCCTGGAAGACAGCCTCTCAGCTCTGAGGAACTGTTCTGAAGAGGTAAGGGAGGAGCCAGAAAATACAGATTTACAACGAAAACCAGATTGTCAGAACATCAAAAGATTATTGTTAACTAGAGAAAGCCAGACATCTCAATGAGTTTATCACTTTTCTATTTAGGGGAAGAAGCAAGAGTCTGGGCTCATGGAAATCATTACTACCTAAAGCCAATATCATGCTTTTCTCCATCCTGAATCCTCTCAGGGTGCACAGTTGGAGATAGCTAGTAGCTGCTGGCTTGATGGCCTCAACATTTTCCACATTTTTCATTCACACTTTAAATGCATTAATTCATTTAATCTATTTAACAATGCTTTTATTCATATTTCAGATGAGGAAACTGAGCTCCAACAAGATTAAATGTACCACAAAAATTAACTGCACAATGAAGTTATCAGGCTTTCACCATCCTAATACAGTGGTAAATCTTACCGTTATTAATGTAGGACAATCATTTTCGTGTGTCTCCTGCTAGGAGGCTAACATTAAGTAGACATCATCAACTATGATGTATTCTTACCAAAAATGTTTGATTTGGATCTAATAAAATATATACAATAAGCAAGAGGATCAAGCTAAAGGAAAGCAAAAAGCAAACAGATTCTTGTTCTGTTCTGTGGGACATTCTGCAGAACAACTGCCTTCTTTCCTTCAAATCAAAATGTCATTATGTATTAAAATATTTTAAGAGACATGACATTCAGATGTAGTGTACGGTCCAGGGTTAGTTCTTAGTTTGGACAAACCAGCTATAAAGAACACTTGGGAAAATTGGGCCTTAATGTGCCAGTACTAAAAACCCACATTTGTGCAAACAGCCTGAGTTGATTTCTTCTTAAGGGGAACGATTCATGAATTATGTTTTGATTTTTTTTCCTATTTTCTCTCTGTCCTGATCCTAGGCCTGTTTTGCCCTCACATCCATTCCTCGCCTTTCTCCTGCTCCTTTCAGCATGGCAGAGGAGGGGGACTCCATACAGGAAAGATGCATGTCCTTCACTCCTGTGCTGGGAGGCCTCCGTACTGAGTTGCTGGGCTCCATTAATGTGAGGCACTTCTGGAGATTGGAGGGATTGAAGAAACAGCCAAGGTATCCCCACTCCTGCCCCACCCCCAAACCAGAGTATCCATCCCCACCCCCACCCCACCTCCAACTTCTAGCAGCTGATCCAAGCCTTTGGTCTCTGGTAACACCATGTCCTTCTGCCCGTCCACTGTAACGGTGGCAATAACTTCTTGCTATTGCTCTTCTCTCGGCTACTTCATTGTTCTGTTTTACTTTTTATCCCGGCCAATATCTACATAAACCAATTCTTTGAAGTAAATTCCCTGTATTAAATACTTCGAAAGATCTCTTTTCTAGGACTCAGAAGATGTTCTAACTGGTTCCTCCTAGTTCCTCCTAGCTCCAATGGGGATCTCCCCGCATCTTGCCTACGGCCCTCTTATCAGGTAAAGCAGTGCTTTTCACACTTTCCCTCTGAGTGTCACAGGCTATGAGAGAGAGCTCATTTGTTGCCTTCATTCCCCTCTATCCACAATGAAAATTCCAAGCTAGCTTGAAATGCCCTTGAACTCTTGTGTATTAACCTAAAAACGCATAATGTTTCCAATCTACTTTATTACACATCCATGTTTTTCAATTTTTTAAGGTATTTTACACTTAAAATGAATTTTATTTAATTTTGAATAGGTGATAATACATGATGTTCCCTAGGCACACCCCCTCACCAGTTTCTTGCATGTCCTTCTAAAGATAGACTATGCATATGCAAACATAAACATATGTTTCCTGGTTCTATTTTATTTATTTATTTATTTTTGTCTTTTTAGCTATTTCTTGGGCCGCTCCCGCGGCATATGGAGGTTCCCAGGCTAGGGGTCAAATTGGAGCTGTAGCCACCAGCCTACGCCAGAGCCACAGCAACGCAGGATCCGAGCCGCGTCTGCAACCTACACCACAGCTCACGGCAATGCTGGATCGTTAACCCACTGAGCAAGGGCAGGGACCGAACCCGCAACCTCATGGTTCCTAGTCGGATTCGTTAACCACTGCGCCACGACGGGAATTCCCCCTGGTTCTATTTTAAATGCATAGTATTACCGTGACTTCAGTCAGTGGGCTTAGGATCCAGCATTGCTTCAAGCTGCAGTGTAAGTCACAGGTGTGGCTCGGATCCAGCATTACTTTGGCTGTGGTATAGGCCGGCAGCCGCAGCTCAGATTTGAGCCCTAGCTCTGCAACTTCCATATACTGCAGGTATGGCCCTAAAAATTAATAAATAAATAATTTCCTGTCTTTTGTTATTACAATGATGCCGCAGTATCTAGTTATATGGCCTATTTGCAAGTATATTTGTGGGATGCATTTCTAGAACTGGAATCACTGGGTTCAAGAGCTTTGCATGTATAAGTCTGAAAGGTACTCTGAAGTTGCCCTCCATTGTAGTTGTATTTAGTTAACAATTATGAATTTAATCATAGTTTAATAAGTTGAAATCATTTGATTTATCTTAAACTAATTCTCATATTTGGTTCATTCAAGTCCTCTTTGAGTTCATTCATAAACCAAGCTTATTGCTCAGAGTGAAATTAGGATTAATGCTATGGTAAGTATGATTTTAGGTTATTTGTTTGGGATACTCAGCATAGAGGTAAGAAGAGGACAATTTCTAGATTAAACAGGAGGAATGGGATGGCTACTAGGAAAAATTTTATGGAAAAAGGTAGGCAGGGTGATCCTATGGAATCAAATCTACATTCATAGGGGCTTGGTTTTTCTGTATAAATATGTAATTGAGGGGTATTCAGTCTGATAAGTTAAGAAGTCATTGTTTTGTAACTTTAACTTCTCTTATGAATAAAGTTCAGCTTTTTTTATGATTTTTATTTTTTCCATTATAGATGATTTCTTTCTGTCAATTTTCTACTGTAGAGCATGGTGACCCAGTTACACATACATGTATACATTCTTTTTTTCTCACATTATCATGCTCCATCGTAAGTGATCAGACCTAGTTCCCAGTGCTACACACCAGGATTTCATTGCTAATCTTCTTCTTTTTTTTTTTAATGGCCACATCCAGTATATGGAAGTTCCCAGGCCGCAGATTAAATATCAGCCTTAGCAGCAACCTACACACCTTCTCAGCAGTGAAGGGAGCCAGGTTCTTTATATATATATATATACATAGTGAAAGGGAGAGAGAGATTTACAATGTTTTGTCAGTATCTGGTGTACAGCAAAGTGATCCAGTTATATATACATTTTTCTCACATTATCCTCCATCATCTTCCATCACTAAGTGATCAGATATAGTTCCTCGTGCTATATAGCACAATCTCATTGCTTGTCCACTCCAAATGCAATAGCTTGCATCTACTAACTCCAAACTCCCAGTCCATTCCACTCCCTCCCCCCTCCTTGGCAACCACAAGTTTGTTCTCAATGTCTGTTTCTGTTCTGCGGATAGGTTCATTTGTGCCATATATGCCACTAGATTCCAGATATGTGATATCATATGTCTTTCTCCTTCTGACTTACTTCACTTAGTATGAGAGTCTCTAGTTCCATCCCTGTTGCTGCAATGGCATTGTTTTGTTCTCTTTTATGTCTAAGTAGTATTCCATTGTGTCTATACCAAATCTTTTTTTTTTTTTTTTTTTGTCTGTTTGCCTTTTCTAGGGCCACTCCTGCGGCATATGGAGGTTCCCAGGCTAGGGGTCTAATTGGAGCTGTAGCTGCCAACCTATAGCAACTCGGAATCCAAGCCACATCTGCAAACTAGACCACAGCTCACGGCAACGCCAAATCCTTAACCCACTGAGCAAGGCCAGGTATCAAACCTGAAACCTCATGGTTCCTATTCGGATTTGTTAACCACTGCGCCACCAAGGGAACTCCTATACCAAATCTTCTTAATCCATTCATTTGTCAATGGACATTTAGATTGTTTCCATGTCTTGGCTATTGTGAATAGTGTTGCAGTGAACATAGGGGTGCATGTATCTCTTTCAATGAAAGCTTTGTCTGGATAGATGCCCAGGAGCGGGATTGCTGGGTCATATGTTAGTTCTATATTTAATTTTCCAAGGTACCTCCGTAGTAGTTGTACCAATTTACATTCCCACCAACAGTGTAGGCGGGTTCCCTTTTCTCCACACCCTCTCTAGCATTTGTTATCTGTAGATTTACTAATCATGGTCATTCTGACAGGTGTGAGGTAGTACCTCAATGTAGTTTTTTTTGTCTTGTTTTTGTTTTTGTTTTTTTAGGTCTGCACTGGTGGCATATGGAGGTTCCCAGGCTAGGGGTCCAAACCGAGCTACAGCTGCTGGCCTACACCACAGCCACAGCAACACTGGATCACTGAGCAAGGCCAGGGATGGAACCTGCATCCTCATGGATCCTAGTTCATTAACCACTGAGCCGCAATGAGAACTCCTCGATGTAGTTTTGATTTGCATTTCTCTAATAGTGAGTGATGTTGAGCATTTTTTCACATGCCTGTTGGCCATCCTTATGTCTTCTCTGGAGAAATGTCTATGTACGTTTTCTGCCCATTTTTCAATTGGGTTGTTTGGTTTGTTTTGCTGTTGAGTGGTATGCATCGTTTGTACATTTTGGAGATTGAGCCCTTGTTGGTTGCATCGTTTGCAACTATTTTCTCCCATTTGTAGGTTGTTTTTTATTTGTCTTTTTATGGTTTCCAGGAGCCATGTTCTTAACCAACTGCACCACAGAAGGAACTGCCAAGTTGAGCAATTTTTTTTTTTTAATGTTTAAGAGCCTTAAAGAGTCTATGGAGCCTTCTATTTAGACTACCTTTTCACGTCCTTTGCCTATTTGTTATATCATTAGTCTCGTCTTTTTCCTTGGATTTGTAGAGAACTCTTCATATATTAAGGAAATGAGCAAATATGTTTCCACATGTTGTTCGTCTTTGGCTTTATCTGGGGTGATTTTTATATGAAAATATTTAAATATATGTTTCAGTCAAATAGTAATCTGTTCTAGAGTTTCTGGATTTTATGTTAAGATTTTCTTCTAAGATTTATTTTTTTAATCCTCATATTTTTCTATTTTTTATTATTTAAACATAATTGATTTACAGTGTTGTGCTAGTTTCAGCTGTATAGCACAGTGATTGGGTTTCTCGGGAGTTTTTTTTGTCTTTTTTTTTTTAGGGCCTCACTCGCAGCATATGGAGGGTCCCAGGCTAGGGGTCTAATCTGAGCTGTAGCCGCCGGCCTATACCACAGCCACAGCGACACCAGATCCGAGCCCCGTCTTCGACCTACATCACAGCTCATGGCAACACCAGATCTGTAACCCACTGAGCGAGGCCAGGGATCGAACCGCAACCTCATTGTTCCTAGTCGGATTCATTTCCATTGCACCACGATGGGAACTCCTGATTGGGTTTTATATGTATGTAAGTATGTTCTTTTTCAGATTATTTTTCCTTATAAGTTATTACAAAATACTGAGTGTAGTTCCCAGTGCTATATTCACAGGGATGCTCAGCATAAGGGTAAGAGGAGGACAATTTCTAGATCCTTGCTGTTTATTTTTTTTCTTTTCATTCTTTTCTTTTTTCTTTTTTTTTTTTTTTTGGCTGCACCCATGGCATGCAGAAGTTCTCAGGCCAGGGATCAAATCTAAGCTACAGCTGCAACCTATGCCACAGCTGTGGTGATAATGGATCCTTAACCTTCTTAGCCACAGGGAACACCTGTTTTATATACAGTAGTTTGTATATATCAATCCCATTATCCTAGTTTATCCATCCCCCACCCTGCCCTTTTGGTAGCCATAAGTTTGTTCTTATGTCCTTGGATCTATTTCTGTTTTTTAAATAAGTTCATTTCAATCTTTTTTTTTTCTTTTTTTAGATTTCACGAATAAGTGATATCATACATTTGTCTTTGCCTGGCTTACTTCACTTAGTATGCTAATCTCTTCAATCCATCCATGTTGCTACAAATGACATTATTTCATTCTTTTGGAGTTCCTGTTGTAGTTGTGGATTAAGAACCTAACTACAATACATGAGGAGGTGGGTTCATTCCCTGGCCTTGCTCAGTAGGTTAAGGATCTGATGTTGTGACAAGCTGTGGCATAGGTCAGAGATGTGGCCCAGAACTGGTGTTACTGTGGCTGTGGCATCTGCTGCAGGTGCAGCCCTAAAAAAGAAAAAAAATTCTCTTTTATGGCTGAGTAATATTCCATTGCTTATATCTACCACATCGTGTTCATCCATCCCTCTGTTGATAGACATTTAGGTTGCTTCCATGTCTTGGCTATGGTAAATAGTGCTGCAGTGAACATTGGGGTGTATGTATATTTTCAAATTTTAGTTTGCTCTGGATATATACCCCTGAGTATGACTGCTGGATCACGTGGTAACTCTATTATTAAACTTTGTTATTAGGTTTTTAAGGAAACTCCGTACTCTTCTCCATAGTGGCTGTAACCAATTAACATTCCCACCAACAGTGTAGGAGGATTCCTTTTTCTCCATATCCCCTCCAGCATTTATTATTTGTAGACTTTTTCTTTTCTTTTTCAGCCACACCCACAGCATATACAAATCCCTGTGCCAGGGACTGAATATGAGCCAGAACTTCGACCTATGCCACAGCTGCCGCAACGCCAGATCATTAACCCAGTGCACTGGGCCACCACCTCCACAGAGACAAGCCAGATTATTAACCCATTGTGTGACAGTGGGAACTTCTTATTTGTGGAATTTTTGATGATAGCCATTGTGACCAGAGTAAGGAGGTATTTCATTGTGCTTTTGATTTGCCTTTCTCTAATGATTAGTGATGTTGAGCGTTTTTTCATATGCCTTTCGGCCATCTGTATGTTTTCTTTGGAGAAATGATCTTCTGCCCTTTTTTTTTTTTTTTTTTTGTCTTTTGTCTTTTGTCTTTTTAGGGCCACACCTGAGGCATATGGAAGTTCCCAGGCTAGGGGTCTAATTGGAGCTGTTGCTGCCGGCCTATGCCAGAGCCACAGCAATGCCAGATCCAAGCTGCGTCTGCAGCTTACACCACGGCAATGCCATATCCTTAACCCACTGAGTGAGGCCAGGGATCAAACCTGCAACCTTATGGTTCCTAGTCGGATTTGTTTCCACTGCGCCACAGTGGGAACTACTGCCCGTTTTTTTTTTTTTTTATTGAGGGTTTGTTTAATTTTTTCTTTTTTTCCTAAGGCTGCACCTGCTGCACATGGAAGTTCCTGGGCCAAGGATAGAATCCAAGCTGCAGCTGCAACATGCACCACAGTTCCTGCCACAGCAGGAACTCCAACTCCCAGGAACAGGGGGGTTGTTGCTGTTACTGAGTTTAGCAAGTTGTTTGTATATTTTGAAAATCAATCCTTTGTCGGTTGCATCATTTGCAAATATTTTATTCCATTTTGCAGGTTGCCTTTTTTATGATTTTCTTTGCTGTGCAAAAGTTTTCTCTAATTCTTTAGTTACATCATTTTTGTCATGTTTATATCTTTTATCTATCCAGAATTTGTTTTAAAGTGTGGAGCATTCTTGTTGTGGCTCAGTAGGCTGGGAACACAGTGTTGTCTCTATGAGGCTGCAGCTTCATACCTGGCCTTGCTCAGTGGATTAAGGATCTGGGATTTCTGGAAACTGCAGCAAAGGTCTCAGATGCCGCTTGGATCTGACATTGCTGTGGCTGTGGCATAGGCCAGCAGCTGCAGCTCTGATTCATCCTCTGGCCTGGGAACTTCCATATGCCACAGGTGTAGCTGTAAAAAATATAATAATAATAATAAATATGATAAATAAATAAAATGTGGAATTGGGATCTAATCTAATTTTTCTTTTCATAAACAGTAATCCAGTTATCCCCCCAACACCAGTTATTGAGTAATCCATCATTTTTCCTTCTAATTTTTTTGTTTCCTTCTAATTTGAAATGCTACTATTTTTCTCTTTTTTCTTTTTGGCTAGGCCCACAGTATGTGGAAATTCCCAGGCCAGGAACTGAACCTGAGCCACAGCAGTGACAATGCAGGATCCTTAATGTGCTACACCACAGGAAACTCTCTGAAATGCTACTTTTATCATTTCCTCTATAAATTCTGTTTCATTTGTGTGCTTTTGGTTTGTTCCATTGGTTTGTCTATTAATATGCCTCTACCAACTCTTTTATTTGTTGCAGCTCATATCTTATCTATGATTATTTTATTTTTTATTTTTAAATGATTTTTATTTTTTCCATCATAGTTAGTTTACAGTGTTCTGTTAATTTTCTACTGTACAGCAAAGTAACCCAATCACACATACATATATACATTCTTTTTCTCACATTATCATGCTCCATCATAAGTGACTAGATATAGTTCCCAGTGCTATACAGCAGGATCTCATGCTTATCCATTCCAAAGACAATAGTTTGCATCTATTAACCTGAGATTCCCAGTCCATCCCACTCCCTCCCCCACCCCCTTGGCAACCACAAGTCTGTTCTCCAAATCCATGATTTTCTTTTCTGTGGAAAGGTGCATTTGTGCCATACATTAGATTCATATGGTATTTGTCTTTCTCTTTCTGACTTACTTCACTTAGTATGAGAGTCTATAGCTCCATCCATGTTGCTGCAGATGGCATTATCTTGTTCTTTTTTATGGCCAAGTAATATTCCATTGTGTCTATATACCACATCTAATCCATTCATTTGTTGATGGACATTTAGGTTGTTTCCATGACTTGGCTATTGTGAATAGTGCTGCAGTGAACATACGGGTGCATATGCCTTTTTCAAGGAAATTTTTGTTCAGATATATGCCCAAGAGTGGGATTGCTAGATAATTATTTTAATATAAAAATATTTTTTGGAGTTTCTGCTGTGGCTCAGTGGTAACAAGTCCTACTAGTATCCATGAGGATGTGGGTTCAATCCCTGGCCTCACTCAGTGGGTTAAGGATCCAGCATTGCCATGAGTTGTGGTATAGGTCACAGATGCAACTTGGATGTGGTGTGGCTGTGGCTGTGGTGTAGGCCAGGAGCTGCAGCTCCAATTTGACCCCTAGCCTGGGAACTTTCATATGCTGTGGATGTGGCCCTAAAAAAAATTTTTTTTAATTATCCAGTTAAATAACCTACTTAACTTTATCCTTTCCTAAAAAAAATTCCAGCAGTGGCAAATGTGTTATATTTGTCAGGTAGTTTGGCATTATCTTCTGGTTCACTGTTATATATCCACGTAGGGTAAAGTTGCCAGCTAAATATATGATGTCCAATCAAATTTTAATTTCAGATAAACAATATTTATTTATTTATTTATTTGTCTTTTTAGGGCTATACTCACTGTGTATGGAAGACCCCAGGCTAGGGGTTAAATCGAAGCTGCAGCCGCTGGCCTACACCACAGCCACAACAACGACAGATCTGAGCTGCATCTGTGACCTACATCACAGCTCATGGCAACGTAGAATCCTTAACCCACAGAGCAAGGCCAGGGATGGAACCCACGTCCTCATGGATCCTAGTTGGTTTGGTTACAGCTGAGCCATGATGGGAACTCCAACAATTAAAATTTTTAGTAGTTTGTCTCAGGAGTTCCCTTGTAGAGGTTGGAACAGAGAAAGGCTTATTGCAGGGCCAACCAAAGAGACAGGTGGCTAACGCCCCCCAAAAAGCCCAAACTCTCTGAACCAAAATTGTAACGCATTTCTAAAAGCCAGGTGAGGGAGGAAGGTCACAGGTATGGGATCAGCTTGTGCGTAATTCTCTTATTGGCTGATGGCGAGATAATAAGGGTGGTGTCACAGGTTGACATTATCAATCCTTAGCCCCCAGGAGGCCCAGGGATACGTCCTCATGGACATTAGGTAGTTAACATCTTGCCATCTCCTTGAAGAGGCCTTGAAGCCCAACACAGAGGAGCAAGATCTTTTATTGAACCTCTTTATTAATTTAAGGCTATTGGGCCAATAGTTCGTGGTACCAAGAGGAAGCTGGGTCAGGCACCAGGCACCAGGCACCAAGGCAGAAAAACGGGTTTGGTGGAGTGGTTTTGAGTAGCTCCTTATTAAGAAATGTCATTACTCACTCTTGGAATGTTTTCTCTTCGACAAATAGGATATTTTCCCTGTGAGCCCATTTTATTAGCATGGGAAGCTTTCAGTCTGACTCTGGGGGTGCCAGGCTAGAAAGCCAGGAATAGAAACATAAGTGATCCTTTGTGGCTTCACTCCAGCAGGACCTGGTTGAGAATCACACACACACGCACACACACATGCACACATGCACACACAGCATTCTGCTGCCCCAGGGCTTGTTGTTTTTACTAACTTGGCTTTCACTGGAGAAAGGGGAAGCTAATATTTACTAAGCGCCGAGTCTGTTATCACTAACAGTGTGCTTTCATTTTATTATCTGTGAGGATTTGATTTCGAGGGGTTTTTGGTAATAAGGTAACTGATAACCCAAAGAGGTGATATTATCTGAACAAAACACCTACTTAAAACATGGCAGGGAGTTTCTGTTGTGACGCAGCAGAAACAAATACAGCTAGTATCCATGAGAATGTGGGTTCCATCCTTGGCTTTGCTCAGTGGGTTGGGGATCCGGTGTTGCTATGAGCTGTGGTATAGGTCGCAGATTTGGCTCAGATCCTGAGCTGCAGTAGCTGTGATGTAGGCCGACAGTTGTAGCTCCAATTCGACCCCTAGCCTGGGAACTTCTATATGCCACGTGTGTCCCCCCAACCCCCAAAAAAGAGAGGATTTGATTCCA
Organism: Phacochoerus africanus; assembly: GCF_016906955.1. Taxonomy (NCBI): domain Eukaryota; kingdom Metazoa; phylum Chordata; class Mammalia; order Artiodactyla; family Suidae; genus Phacochoerus; species Phacochoerus africanus. Next base: position 31,918,440 of record NC_062552.1, on the reverse strand, counting down.
GATAGTCAGAGTCCAATACTTATGCTCTTTCCATTGAATATACTGCCTGAATTTTGAAGAGACCTTCAAAATCTCAGCCTAAGTGTAAACCCCTCCTGGTAACTCCCTTACTGCAATAGATGAAGCTGATTGATTTATTCAGGTAAGAACTTCAAACCACCAGCTGGGTGGCCTTCCACATGAAAGCGACAGCACTGCTAAAAGGCAGATCTTATTGAGTATAATTTATATTTCAGTAAACCTGATACTGAAAAAGGTGTTAGGGGAGTCCCTGGTGGTGCTGCAAGTTAAAGAAACAGTGTTGTCACTGCTGTAACTCTGGTCTGGTCACCACTGTGGCAAGGGTTTCATCCCTGGCCCTGAAACTTCCTCATGCTGCAGGTGTGGCCAAAAAATTAATAAATAGGAGTTCCTGTTGTGGCACAGCAGAAACACATCTGACTAGGAACCATGAGGTTTCAGGTTCGATCCCTGGTCTCGCTCAGTGGGTTAAGGATCCGGTGTTGCCCTGAGCTGTGGTGTAGGTCGAAGACGTGGCTTGGATCTGGTGTTGCTGTGGCTGTGGTGTAGGGCAGCAGCTACAGCTCCAATTAGACCCTAGCTGGGAACCTAGGGTGCGGCCCTAATAAAGCAAAAATAAATAAATAAAATAGAAAGATGTTGCATATGATATATTAAAAAATTCCTACAAAAACAATGGAGATATATGTATACACACACACACACACACACATATATATATATATATTTACACCCTTTCACTCAGCATAGGAATTTATCCTAGAGTTATAGCTGCAAGTGTGCCAAATAAGGTAGATACGAGGTTTTTCACTGAAGCAGTGTTTGAAAGAAAGAACAAAAATCTGAAAAGTCAAATGCCCATCAACAAAGTTTTGGTTAAATAAATTGTAGGATATCATAGTAGAATACTGTGCAGCTGTAGAAAAGAATAGATATCTTTGTGTGATATGGAAAGAAGTGATAAAGAAAACTCTCTAAGACATATTATTGATTGAAAAAAAGCAAGATGCAGAACAGTGTATATAGTAGACACCATTTATATAAAAAAGGAGGGAGATACTATGTATTTGTATTTTCTTGTAAATGCATTAAAAGATCTCTTAAAGGAAGAATTCCCTCCTCACTCAGTGAGCTAGGGATCTGGCGTTGTCACTGCTTTGGCTCTGGTTACAACTATGGCGAGGGTTCAGTCCTTGGTCCAGGAACTTCCACATGCCACAGGTGTACCCAAATTTTTTTTTTTTTAATTCTCTTAGGAGTTCCTGATGTAGTGCAGTGGGTTAGGAATCTGACTGCAACAGCTTTGGTTGCTGCAGAGGTGAAAGTTCAATCCCCAACCCAGCACAATGGGTTGAGGATACAGAATTTCCTCGGTGTGGCTTAGGTCACAATTGTGGCTTGGATTCAATCCATGGCCCAGGAAATTCCATATGCTGTGGGTGTAGCCAAAAAAAAAAAACCAAAAAACAAAACTTAAATGCTTTTTTTTTGTCTTTTTGCCTTTTCTAGGGCCACTCACGTGGCATATGGAGGTTCCCAGGCTAGGGGTCTAATTGGAGCTGTAGCTTCCAGCCTATGCCACAGCCACAGCAACACCAGATCCAAGCTGCATCTGTGACCTACACCACAGCTCATAGCAATGCCGGATCCTTAACCCACTGAGCAAGGCCAGGGATGGCACCTGCAGCCTCATGGTTCCTAGTCAGATTCGTTAACCACTGCACCATGATGGGAACTCCCTTTTTATGCTTTTTTTAGGGCCACACCCATGGCATATGAAAGTTCCCAGGTTAGAGGTTGAATCTAAGTTGCAGCTGTCCCCCTACACCACAGCCACAGCAACACCAGATCCAAGCCTTGTCTGTGACCTACACCACAGCTCACAGCAACCCCAGATTCTTAACCTACTGAGTGAGGCCAGGTATCAAACCTGAGTCCTCATGAATACTAGACAGGTTTGTTACCGCTGAGCCACAGTGGGAACTCCTGCATTTTTAAAATTAAGTATGATTGTTTAAAAAAAAAAAAAAAGAAAAGAAAAGAAAAACCATGTGGTGGGAGAATCACACTACTTGTCCTGGCTGCATCTCCCAGAACCACACCTCATAAACTGCCTTGTTCAGCAGGCAAAGTCTTCATTTGAAGTGACTCAAAAAACACGCAGCCTCCCGAACTGGCTCACCCATAGCCTCATTCCCTAAAATCCTTTCTGTTGTGGGAAGGGGTGGGGCTGCTTAGACTGCAGGTGATTCAGCCTGGTTGACTCAAACCTGGGCTCCACTGACTGCATGTAAGATTTGTTCCACTTGAAAAAAGAGCTTTTGGTTCTGAGATTTCAGTCCTAAGAACTCTTCCTTTTTCTTACCTTCTGGATGTCTTTTAAAATCCTTCATCTGCTCCCCAAAGACGTCTGTTTGGCAACTGGCTTTCTGAATTTAAAGCAGAAAAATGTATTCATTTGCTTCCAGCACTAATTGAAAGTTCTTGGGATTCACAACCTAGAGATAGGCAGATTTCTTTGGACACAGAAAACAATAGCCATTTATTTAAAAATTGGATATATCAGGAGTCCTCTTGTGGCTCAGCAGGTTAAGGATCTGACATTGTCACTGCAGTGGCACAGGTTCGATCCCTGGCCTAGGAAATTCTGCATGCTGTAGATGTGGCCAAAAAAAGATTAAAAAGTTGGATAAATCAGACTTCATCAGAATTTAAAACGTCTGCTTCTGATAAGACATAGTAAGAAACGAATAAGAAAGCCATAGACTCACACTTATATTCATTACAGGATGATTCATAATAGCCTAGAGGTAAAAGGAAAATAAATGTCTATCAGTGGATGAGTTGATAAAATGCATATATACATGGAATATTATTCAGTGTTAATAAAGAAGAAAATACTGTCATATGCTCTAATATCGACGAACCTTGAGAACATTATGCTAAGTGAAATAAGCCAGTCACAAAAAGACAGAGAGTATATGATTCTACTTATATGGGGTATCTAAAGTAGTCAAACTCTTAGAAACAGAAAGCAGAATGGTGATTGCCTGGGGCTTGGGAGATGGGGTGGCCTGGGGTGGGGAAGGGTTCAACGGATATAGACTTTTTATTTTGAAAAATGAAAAAGTTCTAGAGACTGGTTGCATAATTGCATGTAGCTAATACTATTGTACTGTACACTTTAAAATCATTAAGATGGTTAAAAAAAGGAAAGCTGTAGACTAAGAGAATATGATCATAAAACATTTATTTCACCAATGACTTGTATCGAGAATATATTTAGGCACAACATTTTTAATCAAATTTTTAAAAATCTTATAGAAACTGTATATGATGGGAGTTCCCATTGTGGTGCAGTGGTTAACAAATCTGACTAGGAACCAGGAGGTTTTGAGTTCGATCCCTGACCTTGATCAGTGGGTTGAGGATCCGGCGTTGCTGTGAGCTGTGGTGTAGGTTGCAGATGCGGCTCGGATCTTGAGTTGCTGTGGCTCTGGTGTAGGCCGGTGGCTAGGGCTCCAATTAGACCCCTTGCCTGGGAACCTCCACATGTCATGGGAGCGGCCTTAGAAAAGGCAAAAAGACCAAAGGAAAAAAAAAAAAGAAAGAAAGAAACTGTATGATGGACTAGAAAGGATAAAGATTTGGATTAGAACACACTACTCTATACAAAATAGATAAACAACAAGGATCTACTGTATAGCAGAGGGAAATATATTCAATATCTTCTTAGAACCTATAACAGAAAAGAATCTGAAAAGGAGTATATATGTATAATTGAATCACTTTGATGTATACCTGAAACACTGTAAACCAACTGTACTTCAATAAAAAAGAAAAGAGGAAAAAAAAAAAGAATATGTATAAGAAGTTCCTATGTGGCACAGTGAGTTAAGGATCCACTGTTGCCTCAGATGTGGCACAGTTTGCAGCTCCAGCAAGGGTTTGATCCCCGCCGCCAGGGAAGTTCCACATGTTAAGGGTGTGGCCAAAACATGGATCCAAAAGGATCCGGTGTTGTCACAGCTGTGGCTTAGGTTGTAGATGTGCCTTAGATTCCATCCCTGGGCCAGAAACTCGCATGTGCCACAGGTATGGCCAAAAATGAAAAAAGAGGTGGAGGCGGGGGGGAGAATAATTATTAGGGATAACTGAGACAAGGATATAAGAAAAAATTTCATTTCGATTTTAAGTTCGGTAGGATAGATTCCTAACCATAGGCAGGAAAATAGGTTTGATAATAAAACTTATTTGCATTTAGATGATACTTTTCCAAATCATGTCATAGCTGTTATCTTATTTGATCCTTGCAATAATCTTATGGGATTGGAAGGGCAGATATTTTTATTCCCACTGGACAAATGAAAAACTGAGTCATTTAAGTGACTCACCTAAGATCCCACGAGGTTAGAGGCAGAGTTGAAGATTAGACACTCTCTCCAGGAGTTCCCGTAGTGGCTCGGTGGAAATGAATCTGACTAGGAAACATGAGGTTGCAGGTTCGATTCCTGGCCTTGCTCAGTGGGTTAAGGATCTGGTGTTGCTGTGAGCTGTGGTGGAGGTCGCAGACACAGCTCAGATCTGGTGTTGCTGTGACTATGGCATAGGCCAGAGGCTAAAAAAAGAACCTCTCTCCAGATCCTCCTGTACTAGTTGTTAAAGAAATAGTTAAGACTAGCTGAAGTCAGACAGACCTGTACAAAAGTCCTGGCTACAATTCACCTAGCTGTTTTACTCAGCATAGGTAGGTTATACAGTAGTGACAAATACCCCCTGAAATGTCACCGGCTTAGCACAACCAAGGTTTATTGGTTGTTCCCATTGCAGTGTAAGGTAGGCCGGTCAGTCCTATGAGACCCTCTCCTCCAAGCAGTTACTCAGGGCTCTAGGCTCTATCCTTGAGAGGGGGCAGTGGGTGGAGAGGATTCTTGGCTTCTAGCTGTGCAATTAAGAAAGAGAAAAAGGAAATTTGAGAGGACTGTTTTAAACCTGGAAATGGGATGGATCACACCTACATTTTATTGACCAGCATTCAGTCACATGGTCCCATCTAAATGCATAGAGATCTGGGAAATGCAGTCTTTCCATGCAGTCAAGAGGAAAGTAAAATGGGTCAGTGAGGAGTTTCCTGGTAGCTCAGCATTTTAAGGATCCAGCATTGTCACTACAAGAGCTTGGCTCACTCCTATGGTTTGATCCCTGGCCTGGGAACTTCCTCATTCCATGGGCACAACCAAAAAACAAAAAACAAAAAAAACCAAGGAGTTCCTGTCGTGGCGCAGCAGAAATGAATCTGACTAGGAACCATGAGGTTGCAGGTTTGATTCCTGGCCTCGCTCAGTGGGTTAAGGATCCAGCGTTGTCGTGACCTGTGGTGTAGGTCACAGACACATCTCGGATCTGGCATTATTGTGGCTTTGGCGTAGGCCAGCAGCTACAGGTCCAATTAGACCCTTAGCCTGGGAACCTCTATATGCCGCTGGTGTGGCCCTAAAAGGACAAAAGACAAAAAAAAAAAAAAAAGAAACAGATTCAGGGAGCACCCATCTTTATCTCTGCCACATTAACAATGTAAACTTGAGCAATTTATTTAAATTCCTTCCAGGTTTTCTCATTCATCAAATGGAGACAATAATACCACATAGGGTTATTGTATTAAATGAAGCACATGATGTACATGAGATATGTAGCATAGTGCCTGGCACATAATAAGCCATAAATGCTTATTATTAATATTCCATTAACTTCTCATAGTCCTAGTTCTCTTATAGTCCTAATTCTACCAGTTCCTTGACTAGTAGTAGGAATTATTCATGCCAAACCTTTCTGGGTGCTGCCCATTTGTCCCTTGCTCTTTGCTCACAGTGTAACATAGATTTGTTTCACCAAAAAAAAGATCAAGACCTTGGAGCAGGGCCCAGAAGGCAGGATGTAACATGAAGAGCAATAGGTTACAAGTGTCATTTTGTGAAATATTCCTCAGTATAGAGGCCTTGGCAGTGCAAGAACCCCTGAACCCCCAGCAGTTGCTGAAGCTGCCTCACTCCCTTTTTTTTTTCCTTTCTTTTTTAGGCCACACCTACAGCATATGGAATTTCCCAGGTTGAATTGGAACTACAGCTGCCGGCCTATGCCACAACCACAGCAACACCAGATCCAAGCCACATCTACAACCTACACCACAGCTCACGGCAACACCAGATCCTTAACCCACTGAGCAAGGCCAGGGATCAAACCCGTGTCCTCATGGATACTAGTCAGATTGGTTTCTGCTGTGCCACAAGGGGAACTCCTCTCCTTTTTCTTAAGGACAGGTGTTGGCAGACTTCCAACAAAGCTGGCTAAGAAGTCTGTTCTCTACTCTGGAATCTAGAGGGAGAAGGAGGAGTGGTGTCCCGGGGAGGATGGATGCAAAAAGCCGTTCAGGGCCCACAGCTTGGCCCATGCTCAATGCCACAGTAGTTCAAGGTGGCCCAACTAAGGCCTGTCCAAAGAGGCCCGGCTAGGGACATTCTGGGCCTCCTGGTGACTTGAAAACAGAACGCTGAGATCTATGAACAGGGTGGACTCCACAAAAGAGTCTTCTATGACCATTTCTCCTGCTCAATAGAAGCATTCCTTTCAGACTGGAAATGGGCACCTGGGGCCAGAATTTGGGGCCTGCCCCTTGCCTTGGTCTTATTCCATTTCCTGCAACCAAAACATGATTTGTCCCACCAGCACAGAGGGTGGTTTAATCTTCCAGTGTGTGAGCAGAGTTGAGAAGTTTAGCAAATTTGGTAAACAATTGAATTCATGCTGGTAGAGCAAAATTAATCTTCTTTTAGATTAGTAGATGCCCAAGTTCTCTTGGGTTTTACAAACTAACAGATCTGGCACACAGTAAAGTAAAAACTCAAGATTCCAGATCAAAATTTGAATCCACTTGAAACAGACTGTAACTTTTACTAAAGTCTTTAATCAAACATGCAACTTTTCTTTTTAGGGCCACACCCAGGGTATATGGACGTTCCCAGGCCAGGGGTCAAATCAGAGCTACAGCAGCCGGCCTGCAGCACAGCCACAGCAACTGGGGTTCTGAGCCACATCTGCAACCTACACCATAGCTCACAGCAACACCAGATCCTTAACCCACTGAGTGAAGCCAGGGATCAAACCTGTGTCCTCAGGGATACTAGTCAGATTTGTTTCTGCTGAGCCACAACAGGAACTCCAAACATGCAACCTCTGATCATTCTGATCATTCTTGTGAGAAGCCCTCCTGGCACTCCTGATGGCTACTTGTAAGCCTCGGTCTTCTTCGTGACTCAAGTCAACGTGAGTGGGTTCAGAGCTCTTCTTTTCCCCATGCAAGACCAAAGTCCAATCAGCCTCGCCTCCAGGATCAATGTTAGGCTCTGTTTAGCTGTGCTGTTTGCTGGCTATGTCCTGGACTCTGGACCTTACCCAACTCAACTCAGGGCCCTGCTCCATTTCCCCATCACAGTAGTTATCTCTGTGACTTGACTCTTTTTTTTAATTCCTCAATTAATTTATTGCATTTATAGTTGTGCTGTGACTTGACTGTTTTCTACTGGTATCGGCCAGATCCAGGGAGTCCTGTTTTCTTACCATTTACCACTGGTGCCTTTCCCTAGCACTCTTTCTACTTCAATTGTGTGTCTATTTGGAGAGGTTTGATGGGTATGGAGGCCAAAGGTCTCCACAAGTCACCTCTTGGTGCTGCCGCTACCACCCGTGTCCAGACAGGAAAGTAGATGTGTGGCGAAATTTTGAAATCAAAGATTGTGGCAGTTTGCAGGTACCACTAGCAAGCACTTTCAGAAGGGTCAAGAAGTGACACAGCAGAAGGGAGACTAAAATGAAAACTTGAAAAGAATAAAAAAGAAAGAATTGGCCAGAAGCAAACCTACATGTAAGGGCTCTTTGTCCCTCTCTGCTGGTGAAGAGGAGGATGGCTCATGAAACCCTACTGGTTAAAAGGTTTTTCTGGCAGCAGAAAGCATCCTGGGGCTGTGAGTCGGGTGACCACCTGCACTTCTAAACTCCTGGTGACTGAACCCTGTGAAAATTGCTTTCCTTTTACAGTGAGTCTCCTGGTCTGTAGACTAGGATCTGTGACTCAGTCCACCTTACAGGTTGTTGTAAGGCTCAGACAAAATAATGACGTGAGAGGGAGTTCTCTCTGCAGCACAGTGGATTAGTGATCTGGCTTGTCTCTGTGGAGGCACTGGTTTGATCCCCCGGCAGCTTAGTGGGGTAAGGATCTGGCATTGTTGCAGCTGTGGCATAGGGCACAGCTGTAGCTTGGATTCAATCCCTGGCCCCAGGAATTTCCACATGCCCTGGGTGCAGCCAAAAAAGAAAAAGATAATAATAAAATAATGATGTGAGAGTGTAGTGAGGGGTTTGGTTTGCTTCTGATTGTAATTTTCTGTTTACCTAAAAGTTTCCCTGCTTCTTGGAATTCCCTCCAGAAATTTTAGGGAACCTGACAGTCATTTCAAATGTAACTTGTTTTGTAAACTCCCCTTCTCCTTCCCAGATACATCTAGGCAAACCACCCTGAGGAAAAATATAGCAGACACATTTCCAGGTAACACCTTAATTTTTCATAAGTGCTTCAGCTCAGAGCAGGAGTGACACGTGGGATGGTTCCTGAGAAGGAAGGGAGGACCACTTGGAGGTTCAGCGATCTGCAGCAGATGAGGTGGAGAGCAAACATATTTGCACCCCAATTTTGCAGAGGGAAAAACCAGGCAGAGCAGGACCATCTTTCAACAATTTTGTTATATGTGCCAATTCCTATCCAAAGGGTTAGAATCACTTGCTTTTCTTTCTGTGCTATGTGTATATATTTGTAAATGTATGTGTATAAATTCTACTTAATCCAGCCCCTTAATTGAAAAAATGCACATGCCGAGAAAGAGTTGGAATCTGAGTTGACTGGGGGATTTTAGTGCTATTTCAGCCCCTTGTGCCCTCTGAGAAATAAAATATGAAGGGACAAGGAAAAGATTGAACATCCTCAGTAGAAAAGCTCATAATTGTCCTTCTCTATTGGGGAGGAAGCCTGGACATTTTGTATGGGTTGTTTTTGCAAGCTCTTAGTATTTACCATGCAAACACTAAACAAATGGCTTTTTCTAATGCTACTCTGACACCTTTTTTTTTTTTTTTTTTGGTCTTTTTGTCTTTTACAGGGCTGCATCCGCAGCATATGGAGGTTCCCAGGCTAGGAGTCTAATTGGAGCTGCAGCCACTGGCCTACACCACAGTCACAGCAACTCAGAATCTGAGCCTTGTCTGTGACCTATACCACAGCTCACAGCAACACCGGCTCCCCAAGCCAGGTGTTGCTTGGCTTGTTGACAAGGCCAGGGATCGAACCCGCAACCTCATGGTTCCTAGTCGGATTGGTTAACCACTGATCCACAATGGGAACTCCACTACTCTGACACTTTTTAAGAAAACTCAAAAAATTTTAAAGTGTAACTATGTACAGCAAAGTGTGAAAATCTTAAGCTTGATGAATTTTTACCTGCATCCGCACCTGTGTAACTCCTGGTTGGTACCTGGGACATTTCCAGCCCCCCAGAAGGCTTTCTATGCATCCATGTATAGTTAAGAGCCATTGTCCCTTCCTCCCCATCTGCCCAGATAATCAACATTCCAACCAACCTTTATCAGCAGAGATTAGTTTTGCCAATTTTTTTTTTTTTTGGCTTCATCTGTGTCACGCCAGGGATGGAACACTCACCACTGCAGTAACCAGAGCCACTGCAGTGACAACGTGGGATTCTTAACCTGCTGAGCCATGCAGGAATTCCAGCTTTGCCAGTCTTACAAATGAAGTCAGACGGAATGTGCTCTCTTGCATGTAATCTTTCAACATTTTGTCTGTGTGGTTTATCCATGTTGTTGCATAAAGCAGGAGTTCATATTTGTATTTACTATTCCATTGCGTAGACAGTTCCACTCAATATTCCACTGCGTAGACAGTTCGCTGACATTGCATTGTTTTTGGTGATTATGACGAGCACTGCTGTGGACATTCTATTTTTTTTTTTTAACTGAAGTTTGTTGATTTACAGTGTTATGTTGATTTCTGCTGCACAGCAAAGTGATATTCTTTTTTTTTTTTTTTTTGGTCTTTTTGCCTTTTCTAGGGTCACTCCCGCGACATATAGAGGTTCCCAGGCTAGGGGTTGAATCGGAGCTGTAGCCACCGGCCTACGCCACAGCCACAGCAACATGGGATCCGAGCCATGTCTGCAACCTACACCACAGCTCACAGCAACGCTGGATCCTTAACCCACTGAACAAGGCCAGCGACTGAACCCGCAACCTCATGGTTCCTAGTCGGATTCGTTAACCACTGAGCCACGACGGGAACTCCAGTGATATTCTTTTTTAAACATTCTTTTCCATTATGGTTTATCATAGGATATTGAATATAGTTTCCAGTAGGACTTCGTTATTTATCCATTCTCCACACGATTGCTTACTTTTGCTAACTCCAAGGTCCCATTCCATCCCTCCTCCATCCCCTCCCCGAAACTTGGCAACCACAAGTGGGATGGTACTATACTTATTTTTTTAATTAGCCATTTTAAACTTATATTTTATGTAAATGTCAATTTCTCTTGATTGAGACTCCTTTGAGAAATCTACTATAATGTTAGAATTTTAGACTCAGGTCTGCTCCTAACTCCATGGCTATAGGAACGTCACTCCGAGCCTCTCCATCCTGGAATTCTGAATGTCTGAGGAGTCACCCACACCAGGGACTGTTGCCATGTGTCTTTTCCTTCACTGGTGTTTTGACTGACTCATTTGTAATCCAGATGACCTCCTAGGTCAGAGTAAACAGAAACCCTTGGGGAACTGAGTGGCAAAGTAATCACGTCCTTGAAGCAGAGTGAGTGCAGGGGGAGGATGTCACAGCTCTACTTAAAATCAGCTGCAGTTGTGTGACCCTATGGGACTTCCCTTGAGAGGAGCTAAGAAATGAAACTTCGTGGGTTTGTTTTTTTTGTTTTGTTTTGTTTTGTTTTTATCAGAAGAGAGGTGGTTTAGAGAGTTAAGGACTTTAAGGGGGAAAATCACTGCTATGTTTAACTCTCAAACACTGGGGAGAAACAACCACAAATTTAAAAAAGGCACCATGAAAGGGAAAACAAAAAGCATTGCAAAGATCTTTTACTAAGAGCAGCTCAGAAAAAATACTCTCAGATGAGTTCCACTCGTAAATATCTTCTTGAATTACTGGGTGACAGTTAAAGATCTGATTTAGAAAGTGAGGGTCAGAAATCTGAATTTTGGTTGGGTCTTATGTGTTTGCCACATCACCGTGGACCAATCATCTCTCTGAGGCTGTGCCTCCATCTTCAAAATGAGGAAATGATCGTATCTCATTCGCTTGTGGAGATGATTAGGAGAGAGAAGTAGCTTGAAGCAAACCAGTCTTAGCACGTGGTAAGCGCTTCATTTTTCCCTTTTGCAGTGTAAAAAAATCAAGATAAAATTTACATTGTCGCTGTGGTGCAGTCTGCAGCTGCAGCTCGGATTCGATCCCCGGCCTGAGAACTTCCATACACCATGGGTGTGACCAAAAAAGAAAAAAAAAATTCACATTGCCTAAATAGTTCATCATTTGAAAGTGTACAATTCAGGAGTTCCTGTTGTGGCTCAGCAGGTTGAGAATCCGACTGGTGTCCATGAGGATGCGGGTTTGATCCCCGGCCTTGCCCAGTGGATTAAAGGATCTGGCATTGCTTCGAACTGTGGGGTAGGTCACAGACGCCACTTGGATTCTGCCTTACTGTCACTGTGGTGTAGGCTGGCAGCTGCAGCTCCGATTCAACCCCTAGCCTAGGAACTTCCATGTGCTGCGGGTGTGGCCCTAAAAAGAAAAAGAAAATGTTTAGGTGACTTTTCTCCTAAAGCTTTCTGCTTGATTAGTTCTCTTCACCATGAGACCTGCCACCACTAGTCCAAGATGTCAATTTCCTCAAACCTTTGAGCCGTTCTGTGCCTGGATGTGGACCTTGGAGACAGAGCTGGGGAGGATCTTTGGAGGAGGCTGACAGCCATCACTCACAGGTCCAGCCATCCACAATGGCCTCTGACCTTCCCCAAAGGTTAGTGGAGGCGCTCAACAAATCTGGAGACAGATACCACATTTGATTTCTAGCTAGCCTTAATATTGTTCTTGTGTAATACGGAGAGAAGCTTGGAGTCATTTTTTTAAAAAAGTTCAGTGGAGTTTAGCTGACATAACGTGTGTTACTTTCAAGTGTACAGCAATGTGAATTGGTTATATACATACACATATCCATTATTTTTCAGATTCTTTTCCCATCTAGGTTATTATTGAGTATTAGGTAAATGCTCCTGTGCTGTAGAGCAGGTCCTTGTTAATCAGCTATTTTATATGCAATAGTGTGTATGTATTAATCCCAATCTCCTAGTTTATCCTTCCTCCCTTGGAGTCCTTTTTTGGGGGGGGCCACACTCTGGCCATGCAGAAGTTCCTGGGTCACAGATTGAACTTGTGTCACAGATGTAAAAAGAGCCACGGCAGCGACAATGTCAGATCCTTAACCCCCTGAGCCACAAGGGAACTCCTGGGGTCATTTTTAAAATTTCATTTATGTGGATTATGACTCATTCAGGAATTTGTCTGTTCAATCGTCCTGATCAAATGCAGGTAATAATTTAGCTACAATCAAAACTCTTGTGATTCTCAGCTCAGAGTCTAAGTGAAATGCCCTCTTCACTCACAGAATAGAACTAATTATTCTGCTTTGCATTGCCTTCTGGAGAATTTCTTGAAGACTTGAGGCCTCACAAGAGTCTTCTAAGAGTTTACTGTTTGATTTATCCTCCTCATCCCAGGTCAGAGCTAACTTGGTCTTTACTGTAGTGTTGGTACCATGTGGTGATGGTGGATGGTCTTGAAGTCTGGGCAGGGCTCGCTGGCTTTTGCCACATGGTCTGGTGGGAAATTAAGCATTTCCTCCCAGTAAGAAAAGAAGGTTAGGAAAGATTGCTAACCTAGCTTTTTACTCACCTGTGTGATACTAGAGGAGTTTACCTCCTTGCTTGGCCCTGCCTCCTTTTTATTAAAAAAAAATTTTTTTTTGGCCACACCCATGGCTTGCAGAAGTTCCAGAGCCAGGGTCTGAACCCGAACCACAGCAGCGCCCCTAGCCACAGCAGTGATAATGCCAGATCCTTAACCTGCTGAGCCACCAGGGAATTCCAATTTTTTTAAAATTTTGAATTTTTTTTTCCTTTTTCTTTTCGGCCATACCTACAGCATATGAAAGTTCCTTGACAAGGATTGAATCTGAGCTGCAGCTGCAATCTAGCCACAGCTGTGGCAACACCAGATCCTTAACCCACTGCTCCACAGAAGGAACTCCAAAAATTTTGAGTTATTTCAGGAGGCAGTAAGGTAGGGTTGTTAAGCAATGAGACTCTCAAACCAGACTGCCTTCAAATTCCAGGATCATCACTTAGCAGATATGTGACATGGGGCAAGTTTCTAGTCTCTGTACCTTAGTTTTCTTATCTGTAAAATGAGACTAATCATAGTAATTAATTATAGGGTTGTTGAAATGATTAAACTAGTTAATGCAGGTAAAAAATCTGATGATACCTATGACATAGTAAGCACTACATAAATGTTTCCTGCTTATATTCATAGATACATATATGTATAAAGAATAACATAACAAACATCCAAGTCCTTACATATAAATCCTAACTATACCCCATATTTGCTTTAGACATTTTTTTTTTTTTTTGGTCTTTTGTCTTTTTAGGGCCGCACCCGCAGCATATGAGGTTCCCAGGCTAGGGGTCTAATTGGAGCTGTAGCCGTCTGGCCACAGCACAGCAATGCCAGATCTGAGCAGAGTCTGTGACCTACACCACAGCTCACGGCAACGCCGGATCCTTAACCCACTGAGCAAGGCCAGGGACCGAACCCTCAACCTCATGGTTCCTAGTTGGATTCGTTTCCACTGAGCCACAATGGGAACTCCATGCTTTAGACATTTTTAAAGAAATAAAATGTTACAGAAACAATTACACACACACATTCAGGTGTCCCTCCCTCATTATTTTCTTCTCTTTTTCTTTCTTGAGCTAACCATTATCCTGAATTTATTACTTACTGTTTTTTAAAGTTGATATACATGAATCCATAAAAATTATATGCTATTGTTTCAGATGTTTTAAAATCTTATAAAAATGGTATCATACTGGAGTTCCTACCATGCCACAGAGGGTTAAAGAATCTCACTGCAGTGGCTCTGGTCGCTGTGGAGGTGTGGGTTAGATCCCCAGCATGATGCAGAGGGTTAAGGATCCAGTATTGCCGCAGCTGTGGCATAGTTCAAATTCAAACCTTGGCCCGGGAAACTTCCAGATGCTGTGAGTGCAGCCATTAAAATAAAAACTATCGGGGAGTTCCTGTCGTGGCTCAGTGGTTTATGAATCCGACTAGGAACCATGAAGTTGCAGATTCTATCCCTGGCCTTGCTCAGTGGGTTAAGGATCCAGCATTGCCATGAGCTGCGGTGTAGGTCGCAGATGCGGGTCGATCTGGCGTTGCTGTGGCTGTGGTGTAGGCTGGAGGCTATGGCTCCGATTCGACCCCTAGCCTGGGAACCTCCATATGCTGTGAGAGCGGCCCAGGAAATGGCAAAAAGACAAAAATAAATGAATAAATTAATTAATTAAATGAAATAAATAAAATAAAATAAAAAGTATCGGAGTTCCCATCATGGCTCAGCTGTAACGAACTTGACTATTATCCATGAGGACTCGGGTTTGATCCCTGGCTTCACTCAGTATGTTAGGGATCAGCATTGCTGTGAGCTGTGGTGTAGGTCACAGATTTAGCTGGGATCCTGCATTGCTGTGGCTGTGGTGTAGGCCATCAGCTACAGCTCCAATTCAGCCCCTGGCCTGGGAACTTCCATATGCTGCAGGTGTGGCCCTAAAAAGACAAAACACACACACAAAAAAAAAAAATTAACATATTATATGAATCTTTCTGCCACTCCTTTTCCATTCAGCCTTGTGGATTTGAGATTTCCCCAGGGTGCCATGTATAGCTAGATCAGTTAATTCAATTGCTCAGGGGTTTGATTTCATGACTCTATCACAGTTGATTTATCCATTTTCCCATTGATGGACATTGCGATTGCTTCTGATGTTTTACTCTCAAAAGCACTGTGGCAATGATGTGTTTCCTTGCCATACATGTGAGATTTTTCTAGGACACATGCCTAGAAATGGACTGGCTGGAATATAGGGAAAACCACCTGATCACTCTTCCTTAGACATAGCCAAGTTGTGCCTGTGCCAAGTGGTTGTCCTGATTTTCACTTTCCCAATAGAGAAGGATCAGGCTTCTGGCTCCATACCCTCAGCAATACTCCTGAAGCTCCTCAGTTTCTTCATCTATCAAAAGGAAAACCCTATCATTCTATGCATACAACAGGCTTTCTACCAAAAATGTTAACCCACTATATGTTGGGTTAACACAAGTGATCACATGCTAAGTGCTTTATTTACCTTCTCTCTCTTAGGTCTCCTCCTGACTATAGGAGAGAGGTGCTAGAGGCTCAGATTTATTTATGTATTTATTTTCCTTTTGGCTGTGCCCATGGCAGGCAGAAGTTCCTGGGCCAGCGATTGAACCTGTGCCACAGCAATGACCATAGCAGTGACAACACCGGATCCTTAACTGGCTGCACCACCAGGGAACTTCCTAGAGTACCAGATTTAAAAGGCACACTTAATTTGAATTTGGCTGCTTGCACATAGCTGGTAGGTGACAGGGCTGGGATTTGAACTCAAGTCCTCAGACATTGGGTCCCCTGTGATTGTCCCAATGCTGAGCCGTGAGCATTTTCTTTAAGGAATAGCATTAAATCAACTTTTTTTTTTTTTTTTTTGTCTTTTCTAGGGCCACACCTGTGGCATATGGAGGTTCCTAGGCTAGGGGTCAAATCGGAGCTGTAGCCACCGGCCTACACCAGAGCCACAGCAACTCGGGATCCAAGCCGTGTCTGCAACCTACACCACAGCTCACGGCAACGCCAGATTGTCAACCCGCTGAGCAAGGGCAGGGACCAAACCCGCAACCTCATGGTTCCTAGTCAGATTCGTTAACCACTGCGCCACGGCAGGAACTCCCTAAATCAACTTTTGGTTGTGGTGTTAAGTTTCTGGCAGAAGGCCTTCTGATAATGAGCAATCTGAGAGCTAATATGGCTGGATTTAAAAAAAAAGAAAATTGGGGTGGGGTTCCTTAGTGGCTCAGTGAGTTAAGGATCCATCGATGTTACTCCTATGGCTCTGGTTATTGCTATGTCGAGGGTTAGATTGCTGACCCAGAAACTTCTGCATGCTGCAGGCAAGACCAAAAACAAATTTGTATTAAGTGGTACATATGAATCACAGAAGACTTTCATGTAAATTTTTGTTTTCTCTTTTTTAGGCCACACCTGCAGCCAGAAGTTCCCAGGCTAGGGGTCGAATCAGAACTGTAGCTGAGGCCTATTCCACAGCCACAGCCATGGCAGATCCAAGCCGTGTCTGCAGCCTACACCACAGCTCACAGCAATGCCCAATCTTTAACCCACTGAGTGGGGCCAGGGATCAAACCCACATTCTCATAGATACTAATTGGCTTCTTAACCTGCTGAGCCACAACAACTCCTCATGTAAATTTTAATGTAAAGAATCGTGTAAAATTTTCATGTAAACTGAGGGGAAAAATGTCACCCACATTCCCATGACTACACTTTATACAATATTGTATAAAAACTGTTGTGTTTTTTTTTTCTTTCTTTTTTTTCTTTTTCTTTTTTGGATGTCCCATGGCATGCGGAGTTCCTGGGCCAGGGATCAGATCCAAGCCACAGCTGTGACCTACACTGCAGCTGTGGCAATGCCGGATCCTTTAACCCACTCTGCCAGGCCAGGAATTAACCTGTGTCCTGGTGCTCCAGAGACACCACCAATTCCCATTGTGCCACAGTGGGAACTCGGTCACTGTTGTTTTTTTAAGGAGGGTTTGTAGCTACCTTAGAGCTTGAAGTCATGGCAACATAGTGGATAAGAATTTACCCAAACGAGCCATTTCTAAATGCCAGACATTCATGCTAAGTGTCAATTCCTGTCTCTTTTTTAAATCGAAATGTGAAGTTCCTGCTGTGACTCAGGGGTTTAAGAACCTGACTAGTATCCATGAAGATGTGGATTTGATCCCTGGCCTCAATTAGTGGGTTAAGGGTCTGGCGTTTCCTAAAGCTTCAAGGTAGGTGGCAGATGTGGCTTGGATCCCAGCGTTGCTGTGGCTGCTGCAGACTCCAGTTGGATCCCTAGCCTGGGAACTTCAATATGCTGCAGGTGCAGCCCTAGAAAGAATAAATAAGTAAATTGAAATGCAATTCCAATACCATAAAATTCACACTTTCTTTAATTTTTTTTTTTTTATGGCCGCACCCACAGCACATGGAGGTTCCTGGGCCAGGGATTGAATCTGAGCCATAGCTGGGACCTCCAGCTATTGCAATTCCAGATCCTTTAACCCACTGCGCTGGGCCAGGGATAGAACTTGCACATCTACAGCAACCCAAGCTACTGCAGTCGGATTCTTTTTTTTTTTTTTTTTTGTCTTTTTGCTATTTCTTTGGGCCGATCCTGCGGCATATGGAGGTTCCCAGGCTAGGGGTCAAATCGGAGCTGTAGCCACTGGCCTACGCCAGAGCCACAGCAACGCGGGATCCAAGCCGTGTCTGCAACCTACACCACAGCTCACGGCAACGCCAGATTGTTAACCCACTGAGCAAGGGCAGGGACCGAACCCGCAACTTCATGGTTCCTAGTCGGACTCGTTAACCACTGCGCCACGACGGGAACTCCTGCAGTCGGATTCTTAACACACTAAGCCACAGTGGGAACTCTACAATTCAATCTTTTTTTAAAAAAAATTATTTATTTATTTACTTATTTATTTTTGTCTTTTAGGGCTGCACCCGTGGCATATGGAAGTTCCCGGGCTAGGGGTTAAATCGGAGCTGTAGCTGCCGT
Source organism: Phacochoerus africanus (assembly GCF_016906955.1). Taxonomy (NCBI): domain Eukaryota; kingdom Metazoa; phylum Chordata; class Mammalia; order Artiodactyla; family Suidae; genus Phacochoerus; species Phacochoerus africanus. Next base: position 31,900,296 of record NC_062552.1, on the reverse strand, counting down.
CCTACACCATAGCCACAGCAGGGTTGAGTGAGTCCAGGTGTCAGACCTGCATCCTCGTGGGTACCAGTTGGGTTCGTTACCACTGAGCCACAATGGGAACTCCCAAAATTCAGTCTTTTAAAGTGTACAGTTCTGGAGTTTCCACTGTGGCTCAACAGGATCGACAGTGTCTTGGGATCATTGGGACGCAGGTTCAATTCCTGACCAACATAGTGTGTTAAGGATGCGGCATTACCCCAGCTGCAGCTTAAGTTGAAACTGTGGCTGCGACCTGATGGTTGGCCAACGAACTCCATATGCATCGGGGGGTGGGGCAAAAAGAAAAAGGAAGAGGAGGTCCCGTTGTGGTGAGTGGAAAGCAATCTTATTAGGAACCATGAGGTTGCGGGTTGGATCCCTGGCCTTGCTCAGTGGGTTAAGGATCCTGTATTGCCATGAGCTGTGGTGTAGGTCACAGATGCGGCTCGGATCCTGTGTTGCTGTGGCTCTGGCGTAGGCCAGCAGCTACAGCTCCAATTAGACCCTTAGCCTGGGAACCTCCATATGCCACAGGTGTGGCCCTAGAAAAGACAAAAAAAAAAAAAAGAAAGAAAGAAAGAAAGAAGTTCCCGTGGTGGCGCAGTGGTTAACGAATCCGACTAGGAACCATGAGGTTGCGGGTTCGGTCCCTGTCCTTGCTCAGTGGATTAACGATCCAGCGTTGCCGTGAGCTGTGGTGTAGGTTGCAGACGCGGCTCGGATCCCGCGTTGCTGTGGCTCTGGCGTAGGCCAGTGGCTACAGCTCCGATTTGACCCCTAGCCTGGGAACCTCCATATGCCGGGGGACCGGCCCAAGAAATAGCAACAACAACAACAGAAAAGACAAAAGACAAAAAAAAAAAAAAAAAGGTTTTCATGTAAAACAATATACCTAAAAAACAAAAAACAAAAGAGAAGAAAAAAAAAGAAATTGACACAATATTATAAATCAACTATACTTTAATTAGAAATATGTGTGTAGATATATATATATATATAATAAAACACATAGACTTGAGAATTTCCTGAGTATGAACCTTATTACTTTTTGGTCATGAAAAGTCTAAAAAGTAATACTTTTTGGTCATGAAAAGTCTCTCTCTTTCTTACCACCCCTTACTCACATTTCTGTAGAAAAAAACCAGATATTTTGGTTTGGAAAGGCTTTTATTACAGGCTGCTGAATCAGTTAAAGACAAATATTTTGATTTATAGAGATTCTTCTCTAAGGCTTTCAGTTTTTATTTGTCCTGTTCTCTTTGGCAAGCAGCCACCTCTGACTTTCCTAATCAGTTGAGCATCTGAAAGTTTTCTGAGGTGGCCTTTAAAGTGGTCTCAGAGGCTCTGTGGTGGGAAGAGGCAGACTGAAGGCAAACGAGGCAGTCAGATTCTATAGGACCCCGAAGCCCTGAAATTGTTCTCACCCAGAGTCACTCTCAGCCTTTAAAATCCAAACTAGGTTTTCCAGCATTTGCCCTTTCCAGGAATTTCTTTCCTATGCTCAGCTTCAAGAAACAGCTCTTATTTTTCTCCTTGAGCTTCTATTTTTGTTTTCTCTTTTTCAGGACATATCTGTGGCATATGGAAGTTCCTAGGCTAGGGGTAGAATCAGAGCTACAGCTGCCAGCCTACACCACAGCCGTGGCAATGCCAGATCCTTAAACCACTGGGCAAGGTCAGGGATGGAACCTGCATCCTCATGGATGCTAGTTGGGCTCGTTACCAGTGAGCCACGATGGGAACCTCCTTTGTTTTTTCTTTTTAGTGCTGCACCCACAGCCAATGGAAGTTCCCAGGCCAGGAGTCGAATCGGAGCTGTAGCTGCCAATCTAATGCACACCAGATCTGAGTGGCATCCTTGACCTATTCCACAGCTTGTGGATCATTTACCCCACCGAGTGAGGCCAGGGATTGAACCCACATCCTCATGGATACTAGTCACATTCTTAACCCTCGGAGCCACAACAGACACTCTTCAACATAATATTTTTAAGGTTCGGAGTTCCTGATGTGGCTCAGTGGAAACAAATCCGACTAGGAACCATGAGGTTGCGGGTTCAATCCCTGGCCTCACTCAGTGGGTTAAAGATCCAGTGTTGCCGTGAGCTGTGGTGTAGATTGAAGACAAGGCTCAGATCTCACAATGCTGTGGCTGTGGTGTAGGCTGGCAAATGTAACTCAAATTAGATCCCTAGCCTGGGAACCTTCATGTGCCGCGGGTGCGGCCCTAAAAAAAAAAAAATTTTCAAGGTTCATCCACATTGTTGCATGTATCAGGAGTTATTCCTTTTGGTTGCTGTATGGTATTCCATTGTATAGATATACCACAATTTGTTTATCCATTTTCCTGTTGATGAATATCCATCTAGGTTGTTTACATTATTTGAATACTATAAATAAAGCTGCCCTGAACATTCATGTACAAATATTTGTATAGACATAAGCTTTCTCTCTTTTTCTCTTTCTTTCTCCCTTCCTCCTTCCCTCCCTCCCCCCACCCCTTCTTTCTTTCTTTCTCCCTTCCTTTCTTTCTTTCTTTTTCCTCTTGGCTATGGCAGAGGCCTGTGGAGGTTCCCTGGCCAGGAATCGAACCCACACCATAGCAGCAACCCAAGCCACTATAGTGACAATGCCTGATCCTTAACCCTCTGAGCCTTGGGAGAACTTCTATTTCTTTTGGATAAATACACAGGAATGAAATGGTTAAGTTTTATGGCAAGTACATGCATAACTTTAAAAAAAAAAATGGGGCAGGTGTTCCCACTGTGCCACTGTGGGTTAAGAATTTGGCATTGCTGCAGCTGAGGCGTAGGTCACACTTGCAACTTGGATTGGATCCCTGGCCTGGGAGCTTCTATATGCCATGGGTGCAGCCTTAGGAAAAAAAAATGGAGCAGTTAAAAAGAAAATCTCATTTTTAGTTGTCAGGTCCATGTCCTATGTCAGTAATTCCAGTTTTTGTTTCTGTGGTTTAATTGGAAAGAGCACTACTTTAAGAGTCACAATTTGGGGCTTGGATGGAGCAGTGTAGTTTCCAGACCTGGATTTGGAAAAAGGTAGTCAGTCATTCAGCTTCTGAGCTTCAGTTCTCCAATGTTTAAATTGGGGCTAATAATTTCCATAACAATAAAAAATTGGAAGTATTCTCAGAGTCCATCAACAGGAGATTGGTCAAGGAAAATACATTCCTAAACTAGAATACTATATAGCTATTAAAAATGATGTAAAATTATATTTATTGAGAGTGTCCTCATTGGCTCAGTAGGCTAAGGATCTCATGTTGTCACTGCAGTGGCTTGGGTCACTGCTGTGGCATGGATTTGATTCCTAGCCTGGGGACTTCTGTATGCCATGGGAATGGCAAAAAAATAAATAAGTAAACTTCTTGGAACTGAAAGAAATTTAGATTAAAGCTCAGGGTTTCTCTCTTAGCTTTGGGCTTAAATCCTGGCTTTCTTGGACACATTATTTAGTTTTACTTTCCAGTTCCTTACCTGCAAAATGATAATAATATTGATCTCCTTTTGTCATGAGGATTGAATGAGTCAAAGTACCAAAGTGAGTGACACGTGGCACACTGCAGGCGTTCATTATGTATTTGTTCTCCTTTCCTCCTTTTCTTTCTTACCTCTGCCCGGGTTGCAGACAACAACATGCTTTGACATTGTGATGCAGCTGGAGATAGAGTGAAAAGAATGATCATAATGAACAAGAGGAGTTGTGATTTTTTTTTTTTTTTTACATAAGGGAGCGGTAAGGAGTTGGTGTGCTCCTAGAAGATGTTTTGGCTCTGATAAACTAAGGGGCCAAGAAAATAATTAAAAATGAAGAAAAAATGGACTACTTCTAGATGTATCTAGGTCAAGGGACTGAGGGATGTGAGATAAGAGAGGTTTTCTTTTGCACTGTCCCATTCATCATAGTAGGAAAAAAAGAGACCAAGGGCATCAGATGCTCTGTCCAGAAGGAAAAATTATACAAAAGGTTCATGCCTTCTGTTTTTGTATCTCTTGAGTAATAGAATAATAGGGTGGAGGAACTGGAAAAACCCCAAATGTGGGGGATCTGGCCCTTTCCCATCATGCTCCGGGTGGGTGTTGAAAGTAGAGGTACCATTCACTGCAGAATGCTCCCCTTTTCTGTCCGACATCTTAGCAAGGAGGCACTTCTGGCAGCTGCTTTCCCAGCTTCGAGATGCTGCCCAAGGATGACAAGAAGAAGAAAGATGCCAGAAAGTCGGCCAAGAAAGACAAAGACCCAGTAAACAAATCTGGGGGCAAGGCCAAAAAGAAGAAGTTGTCCAAAGGCAAAGTTCGGAACAAGCTCAATAACCTAGTCTTGTCTGACAAAGTGACATATGACAAACTCTGTAAAGAAGTTCCCAACTATAAGGTTATAACTCCAGCTATTGTCTCTGAGAGACTGGAGATTCATGGTTCTCTGGCCAGGGCAGCCCTTCAGGAGTTCCTGAGCAAAGGACTTATTAAACTGGTTTCAAAGCACAGAGCTCAAATAATTTACATCTGGAATAGCAAGGGTGGAGATGCCCCAGCTGCTGGAGAAGATGCATAAACAGGCCCTACCAACTGTACACTGTATATTTTGAAAAATAAAACTTTAATTTAAAAAAAAGGAAGAATGTTCCCTTGAGCGTACTCACAGAAATGCAGACCAAAACTGCAATGAGATATCATCTCACACCCTTTGGATGACTACTATCAAAAAACAAAATAACCAGTATTAGCAAGGATGTGGAGAAACTGGAACACCTGTGCACTGTTGGTGGGCTTGAAGACAGGGCAAGTGTTATAGAAAACAGTATGGGACATTCTTTTTCTTTTCTTCTTTCTTTCTTTCCTTTTTTTTTTGTCTTTTGTCTTTTTAGGGCTGCACCTGTGGCATATGGAGGTTCCCAGGCTAGGAGTCCAATCGGAGCTGTAGCCACCAGCCACAACCACAGCAACACCAGATCCCAGCTGCATCTGCGACCTATATCACAGCTCATGGCAACGCCAGATCCTTAACCCACTGAGCAAGGCCAAGGATCGAACCTACAACTTCATGGTTCCTAGTTGGATTCATTAACCATTGAGCCACAATGGGAACTCCAAAAAGCACCTTTTTATTTACCCTCAACCTACTTCTATTTTAAGAGTTTGTGGAAGAACAGCTTAAGACCATTCAGTGGTTGTTCCTCCCCATTCAATGGCCTGAGCAGCAGAGCTGCAGACCAGTCTTCAGTGGCGGGCTGAGCACTCAGTCTCCAGTAGGTGTTGAGGGTGCACAGAGGGCACCTGCACCCCTGCAGTCCAGTCTGCCACCTCAGGTTGAGTAGCAGTGAACTTAGGAGTTAGAGCAGTTCATTCACCTGGAAATTTCTCCTTGGTCACACAGTCACACAGCCTTCTCTGCTGCTGCCTGCTCTTTCTTTCTTTTCTTCCTTCCTTCCTCCCTCCCTCCCTTCTTTCCTTCTCTCCTTCCTTCCTTTTTTCTTTTTACTTTTCTTTTTAAGGCCACATCTGTGGCACATGGAAGTTCCCAGGCTAGGGGGCGAATTGGAGCTGCAGCCACCAGCCTCCACCACAGCCACAGCAATGCCAGATCTGAGCCTCATCTGCTACCTACACCATAGCTTGTGGCAACTCTGGATCCTTAACCCACTGAGCAAGGCCAGGGATCAAACCCAAATCCTCGTGGACTCTATATCAGGTCCTTACACATCTGAGCCACAATGGGAACTCCTGCTCTTCCTTTTCAGTCTCTTCAGGCGCTCTGTAGAAGTAGAGATCAGGCATGACTTCCCACAGGTGTTCATGGGAGATGGTTGCACACATGCACAGAACTTTCTGGGCGAGCATCCACCACATCAAGACCCACAAGTGAGCTCCCTTGTTGTTGCCCAGGATGGCAATATCCACATAACACAAAGGAGAGTCTGTTACACCGAGCAATGGCAGGTAGGTTAATGTTAAGAGGCCTCTGTGAGAGGCTGGTGGGATCGGCAAACACCAAAGCTGCAGGGCCATCAGGGCAAAACCATAGGTGGTGTTATCTAACCCCTCAGATGCAAGCGGAAATTCACATTGCTGCGAATTTCACATTTCTGGGAATACCTCCTTTCCTCTGTTTCCTATTCCACTCCCACAAAAGAATCATTCCATGGGGGGGGGGTGGAGGGACCTGGTTCTTGCTTTATATCTAGGGTGCCTTGGTCAGTGTATACAATGATTAGGGATGGGACAGTTTATTACTGTGTATGACTGTCCCAAGAATTGTAGATGATTAACATCCCTGTAGGGAATCAATGGCCAGGGTACCACCCTCAAGCTCATGAGAGCCAAAAATATCCCCACAGAGTTTCAGAATTCACTTGAGGAGTAGTTACACTTCTTTGAGATAACTCCTATCATGAACAGAGGTTCTGAGCTATTTGGGTCTCTCATCTGCAAGGATTTTTTTTTTGGCCGTGGCATGGGGAAGTTCCCAGGCCAGGGATCGAACCCGCACCACAGCAGTGACCTGAGACACAGCAGTCACAATACAATGCTGGGTTCTTAACTGCTAGGCCACCAGGGAACTCCTGCAAGAATCCTTTTGCATTATGTGCATTGTTCATGTGGGAGCTAAGACCCTAGCACTGCATGGGGTTGGCCAAGAGTTTTTAGTTTCCTTGGAGTCAGCATTGTAACACAGTAGTCAGGTTCCAATAACATTTTCTTCTTTTAGATCCTTGGTCAACATAGCTTTAATCCATGAATGCTGCAAGTTAAAACACTTCCTAGAAAGTGTATAGTCTAACATCAAATCAGCTCTTGGGTCTATATTTCGATTTACTTTGTATACAAGGCCAAATTGAACTCAAAGTATAAAAAGAATTGTAGCAGGATATAGCAGGTGGAGTCCTAGACTGGGAGTTTGGAGACCCCTTACTAGCTGTGTGATTTGGGGTTAATCAAGTCTCATCTCTTGGTTCCTTTATCTGTAAAATGGGGGTGGGATTAGATTAGACAGTCTCATTTCCTTTCAGCTCTAATACAGGGATTTTTATAATCTTTCTATATTCTCATTACATCATCCATAAGATTGGGACCATATGTGCTCACCTCTGAGGGAGACTAAATTTTCTGTAGTATTAGTGAAATAGGCCAACATTATGGCCATCCAAAAATTAGGCTCTGGCAATGATCTAAGCTTCCATACAGATATTAGAGGCCCAAGAACAGTTTCTTATAAAATGTTTATAACTACTGTTGAGTATGACTTTTTAAGTATTATTACTGTATGCTGTTAAAGGTGTCTCCCATAAAATATTCCATTGGAGGAAAAAATAAATAGAGAAGGGGTAGTCCCTTATTAAGAAAGAAGGCACATATTTCTTTTCTTTTCTTTTTTTCTTTTTTTTGCTTTTTAGGGCTACACCTGCGTCATACAGAGGTTCCCAGGCTGGGGGTCTAATTGGAGCTACAGCTGCTGGCCTACGCCACAGCAACATGGGATCTGAGTCACATCTGCGACCTATACCACAGCTCACGGCAACACTGGATCCTTAACCCACTGAGTAGGGCCAGGGAACGAACCCACAATCTCATGGTTCCTACTCGGATTCATTTCCGCTGTGCCACGATGGTAACTCCATATTTCATATTTTAATAAAGGCCCAGTAAGGGAAGTAAGGTAGAAGAGGGACCAGGAGATGTAATCCCTGCCTGCTTGTATCAGTAACCCCACAGTCATCTCGTCAGGCTTATGGCCACAATACTAGTTACCATTTCTTGAATGGCTCTTATGGAGCAGACAGGGTACTGAGCTTATATACTGTTACCTCATTTAATCCTCACAACAATCCTATCTGGGCAAGCACTGTGATTACCAATAACTAGCAGAAGGAGAATTTGATTCACAAATGGGTGTGACCCCAGAACCTAGGCTTTTAAAGCCATAGTTTTAGTTTCATCTGGTAGTGGGAAAGAAGGAGGTAGAATGTTTTCCTTTTCCCAAATCTCAAAGCACCCAGGATACTACTGGTCACTTATCCTAATTGTCTGCTTGTTGAAATTATGTTAAACACATTGTATTAGGACTGAGAAATGGGTTCTAGTTTTGCTGCTCTGCATTTTTGAACAAGATATAGAAACCTTCTGGATGTTCTTTTCCGTATCTGTAAGACGGAGCTACTTGAAGGCAGGCGACCTTTTTTTTAAAAATTTATTTTATTATTTTCATTTTTTCGTTATAGTTGGTTTACAGTGTTTTGTCCATTTTCTACTGTACAGCAAGGAGACCATTTTTAAATTATCTCTTCCCTCTTTGGATGTAGCAGACTGCTGGTCAAATCGGGTGTTTAAAAGCTCATGCTGAAAGAGGAATGAAAGGGGGTAGACAAGATAGTCTGTGTTTCCTTTCTCATTTTTTGAGCTTAACAAGAGGCCCTGACCAGGCAGGTGTACTATATGTTCACTAACACTTTGCTCTCTACAACTGAACAAGGCATGTCAAATTCTTGTGACTTAATTTTTTTTTGCTTTTCAGGATCACACATGCAGCATAGGAAGTTCCCAGGCTAGGGGTGGAATTAGAGATGCAGCTGCTGGCCTGCACCACAGCTCATGCAACGCTAGATCCTTAATCCACTGAGCAGGGCCAGGGACGGACCGCTCATCCTCATGGGATACTAGTTGGATTCCTTACCGCTGGAACTCCTTGTGACTTAACTTTTAAGAGAGGGTTGGCCCTGATGGAGCCGGTAGAAGATTATGCACAATGTTCACCTGGACCTGTGATTGACGTTTGTATCCAGGCCTCCTTTTCTTTCTGGAGACTACCGTTGCATACATAACAGAAACAGCATGGGTAAACTAGCAATCATCCCCGAGGGTGGCCAGGAACCAAGGACTTATGGCATCTTCCTTCTGGGAAAGCCGCTCTAGAAACTTAGGCAAACAAGTCCTTCGAGCGCAAGCCCCGGCTGGGAGGGCTGGGTTCTCTGTGCACTTCAGTACTTGACCTTGCCCTGGTCTCTGTTTCTCATTTCCTCACGCGCAAAATGCTGGAGTTGTAAACGAACACGCCTGAGCTTGTCCCCCAACCGCTGGGTTTAACTCCTCCCCTTGAGGGTTGAGGCGGGGCGAGAAAAATGTCAGGTCATCAGTCACCTCCCCGCGTCGCCTGGCCAACCCTTTCCTCCTTCCCACCGCCCGCTCCCTCGCTCCACCGCGGTGAGGTCACGCGGGGGACGTCACGGGGTTGTGACGCCACTGAGGGGCGGGCCTTCTGGAAAGGAAGGGGCGGGGCCTAGGCCGGCGACGCTTGCGCAGTGGGCGCGACGCGGGAGGAGGCGGAGGTGGTGGAGAAGCGAGAGGCGGCGGCGGCGGAGGCGGCGGCGCTGGGGGGGGTGGGGAGGGGGGGGAGCGCGCGAGCGAGTGAGTGGCTGAGTGAGTTTACCCCTATGAGGCGGTGAGAGGCCCGGGGCCTACCTCAGAGGAGCGGGGTCGCGGCGCCAGCTAGCAGCGGGCCCCCTCCTGGTCCCCGGGCCCGGCGGCGCGGCGGCGGTTCGCTTGTGAGGAGGCGGGGAAGTGAGTGTCCGGCCCCAGCCATGGAGGGCATGGACGTGGACCTGGACCCCGAGCTGATGCAGAAGTTCAGCTGCCTGGGCACCACCGACAAGGACGTGCTCATCTCCGAGTTCCAGCGGTTGCTCGGTTTCCAGCTCAACCCGGCCGGCTGCGCCTTCTTCCTGGACATGACCAACTGGTGAGCCGGCCCCGCCGCGCGAGTCCTAGCAGCGGCCTCGGGGCCCCGAGGGGAAGGGAAGGGACACCCGAGCTCGGCAGCAAGGCGGGCCGGGCGGGCACTGAGGGGCACCCTCTTCCGGGGGCGGGGAGGGCGTGTGGGGAGTCCTACGGGCCTGCGAGAAATTCGGGGACTGAGCAGGGCTAGAGGGGGACACACGAGGAGAGTTGGGGGCTATGGAGGGCAGGAGAGGCGGAAGGGAGACGGGAGAGTGTGTGTGTGGGGAGGGGTTTCCTGAGGTTCTTCGGAGAATTAGCAGCCGAGGAACGTAGGAAGAGGGGCAGAGACTTGAGTATCGAGGAGTGGGGTAAATCTGGGAGGAAGAGGGCTGTGCTGTTGGCTAAGAGTAAAAAGCACAGAAAACCTAAATATAGGGAGTGGAAAAAAGCTTGGGGTGTGGACTTAGGGGCTGAGGAGGACAGGGATGAGGGGAAACTCCGGGAGAGAATTAGGTGCTGTGGAAGAACCTGGGCACGGGTGAGACTTGGAGTTAGGATTTGAGAAGAATAGATCGTGTGTGTGTGTGTCCACTGGAGGACAGATAGGGAAAAGGGAAGAACTTCATGGGGGAGGACAGGTGAATACGGCTTAAAAAAAAAAAAAAAAAAAGACTTTCCAAAGAGTTGTGCCAGGATAGAGTGGGATCTACTAGTGGGATCTACTAGTGGAGAAATGGAGCGCTAGACCCGGGGCAGTGTCTGGGAAAAAACTTAGGAAAAGTGAAGGAGAGTTTATCTTGGGGGAGGGAACTTTCTAAGGGGATTGGAGCCCTGGGCTCCAGAATGCGGGGAAAGGAGAGGGGCTTGTCCAGAGGGGCTTAAGGGGAAGACAGCTGGGTTTTTAAATGTTTGGGAAGATGGAGAACTTAGGCTGGAAACCAAGTATTTTTGGCTTGGAGACTTCTTGTAGAAGACTGAATTGGGACAGAAGACCGTGATAACTTAGACTAAAGAAGTGTTTACTGGCTTTGGATGCTAGCACTTGCTATTTTTCAAGTAAGGCTTCCCTTTGTGTACCGAGGAGGAGTTGTCGAATTCATTCAGAGTGCGTGATAAAGTGGAGAATATTAACTTCCTTTGAAAGTATTTCAGGTGAAACAACTCATCTTTCTTTGGTCAGAAAGCCATGAGATAAGTGCCCTTTGCTCTCTGTGTTGGGCATTCTGTCCCCTGGCATGTGGAATCTTGTTTCTCTTGGCATCACTTATATAGCCAGTTTCACCTTTATTCCCTGTCCACCACTTCAGGCAGTGCCAGAAAAGGAGGTCCTGTGAGCCTGGTCTTTATCCCATTCCTCATCAAGCCCTGTCCTAAATGATGCGCATCTTACTAATGGGAGCCTTGTGGCTGTGATGGCTCCAAAAGTGATGTGTGAATTTTTTTCTGTGCAGCATCATTGGTAGGTCCTGTTCTGTCTTTAAAGTTGATTGTTATAGTAAGAGTAGGATTGAGTTTCTAGATGTTTAGAAAACTCTTTGAATGTAGGAGGTAGTCTTTATAATTAAAGAAGCATTTGTGATCCCCTCTTTTATCTTTTATGTCTGGAATGATCTCAGATAGGTACTACAGCCTACAGTAGTTTTCTGAACACGAGCCTGTGTGTTTAATAAAGAGTGACAGAGGTTATTGAAAACACTGAAAAGAGACATTACGCTGGTGAAATTTAGAAGTAAAGCAATGTGTTGAGGAGCGTGTACCCCATGCCTGCCTGTTTCCCACTCTTGGTTCTTTTTCTTCCTTGTTTACACTAGTTTAGCATAGGAAACTTGGCATATTGCTGCTGCCAGTTTAGTAGGGGAGGATCAGTATTTCTCCCCGCCTTTTTGAGTTGTACCATTTAAATCCTGCTTTAATAAGTTTTTAGTTTTTTAGAGTCAGTATTTATCAGTAAAATTATTATGGCTACAGAACCAGTGTAATGAATTTTATATGCTTGAGGTGTGTGTGTTTAACATCTAAGATTGTTTTTAAGTGTTGTGAAAGGTGAGGCCCAGTGTGGATAAGAAAAAAAATTACAGTTGCCTTATAAAAATTTTATTTGAATTGTATATAAAAATTATTAAGCTTAGTGACATGGAGTAGCATGTGTTCTGATGAAATGTTATCTCTGTAGAAAACAAGGTGAAATATATTTCTGAGCAGAGCAGTGAACCATTGAAAAATGTATTCTGGTTTTAAAGCAGTTAGAAGTCAGTAATTTCTTAGGGATCCAGGCAATTAAGTGATAGCTGCTTTAAGCCAAATTACCTTATTTTTGGACTGTGGAAGTCATGGTTTTAGTTTTCTTTAATTATAAAGTGAAAAATTTGTGAACTGAAGGAAGTAAGGCTTGATATTCTTTTCTTTCTAATGAAAACAGCTTCCTAATCCATGATTGTATTTTGATTCCTATGTTGATCTGGCCAAATTTATCTTATTAGATTTTTGTTTTAAACAAATATTCATCATAATTAATGAAATTGAGTTAAAGTAAAATGCATGCACATTTGGTCAGAATATATGTGTGCTAAATAAATAGAGCCTAGAAATGTATTGTTTTTAAATGTCGTTTAATGTCTGGCTTTTTAAGCTGTTGAGATAGTCCCAATACAGGCTGGCAAAATAATTCACAAATTGCTGTGGTTAACCTGTTGAATTTGAGATGATTAACCTTCCTGTGACTTCACAAAGAGTCCGCTTTTGGATTGTAATAAATAACCACCATTCTCTTATCTGGTGACTGTTAAAAAAATGTGGTAAAGTAAAAATGATTATTTTAAAATGAAGGCCATGAATCTTCTTCGTCTTTTTGCCATTTCTTGGACCACTCCCGTGGCATATGGAGGTTCCCAGGCTAGGGGTCCAATTGGAGCTGTAGCCACCGGCCTACACCAGAGCCACAGCAACGCGGGATCCGAGCCGTGTCTGCAAGCTACACCACAGCTCACGGCAGCGCTGGATCGTTAACCCACTGAGCAAGGGCAGGGACTGAACCCGCAACCTCATGGTTCTTAGTCGGATTCGTTAACCACTGTGCCACGACGGGAACTCCCATGAATCTTCTAAAATGAAACCCAAGTCAGAAAGACTTTGCCTTTGTTTTCAAAAGTAAGAATTTATTTTCTTTTGTTGGTAACAAACAACTTTTTAAGAAACTTTTGGAAATTGACTAAATTCAGTGTTTCTGCCTTACCTACCTGCTAAACATAGATTTTTTTTTTTAAGTGGTAGGTTGGATGTGCACTGTGTAAATATTTCTATTTGTTTAATTTAGAACCCAGTATTGTTTCAGTGTAAGCATTTTTTTGTACTGTTTATACCTGAGCTGGCAGCCTTGCTGCTGGAGATTGGTGGAATTGCCTGTTAATTAAAGGTAGTCAATTTTCAGTTGCTGAGTACATAAAGTGAATAAATGGTGTGCTGAAAGAACCGATATCTGAAGCCAAACTGAAATGACTTGTAGATTGGTATAACTTACCTATTGGTGGAATGTCTTGCAGAAACACTATTGAGCTGTGAGTAGAGAACTTGGAATTCTAAAGCTGGAAGCTGATTTAAGATTATCTAGTTAATTTCAGTTTTTCCTGCAAAATTGCATATAACCCTTCCAAGATAGCTTATTCTTGCATCCCTGAGGGGAGATGTGCATGATACCTTCTCAGTAGCGTTTAGTTACCTTTTTAGTTAGAATTATGTCAAAACTAAATCTTTCTTATTGTAATTTAAGCTTTTTTCATTTGCTTGATAGAGAATATCTAGTAAACAGTTTCCTTAAAAAGTCAGAAAGCTTCTGTTAATACAAGTTATTAAAAATTTTCAACCATATATAAGTTAAACATATTACATTTAATGGTTTCTCATCCTTTAATGTGGTCTGATAGATTTATAATTTTTGCCGGGGAAACCAACAGAATTGAGAGGAAGGCTTAATTGTGGTGAAATACACATAACATAAAATTTACCATTTTAAAATCAATTTTAGGTGTACAGTTCAGTGTTACATAAGATTTTATATACATTTGTGGCCCTTAAAGCCATTTGTATCTTATATTTTCAAAGTGAGTTATTCTTTAGCATTTATGACAAGAGGTAACTAACACTTCTAGATCTTTAGAGGACGTTAATGTAGGAGTTATTTCTCATTATAAGGATAAGTAAATTATCTTTGACCAGCGTGTAGACAGTCTTGGCTATTCCTCTTCTTCCTACTCATTAGGCTAGCGCTTTGCAGTTTTGGTGTTGCAACATCCTAGGTTGCCTCCAGGTATATTCAGGAAGCAGAGTGTATTTTTTGGAACACTCCGCGCACCCGTCATGGACGGAACAGATGTTTTCTAGAAAAATAACTCAGGAAAAGCATTTGTGTAAAATAATGTCCTGTTGATTTTCTCAGCATTGTCAGAGGTACCCTTCTGGATGAAATGAAGGTATAACCACTCTGCAGTGAAGTGAACTCAGAATCCATTGATCTGTTGTGAAAATCAGTTGTACCTCTTGTCTGATCTCACAGTGCCTCCCCTGCCTGATCTTAATCCATTTCTCATTCACCTGTGTGCTAAATGAGTTTCTGGTCCACTCTGTTTATATGTATGATCTAGGAAAAGTCCCTTTGTGACAGATATTGATACTGGTTTCCTTTAAAAATGTGTGCCAAGCAGCAGTTTTAGAAAGAGAGTAGGAAGAGTTGCATAACAGTGATAGAGTGTTGTGCACGCTCTTGCATTTAAGAAGGTTGGTAGTTCTTGCTTTGGACAGTCTTCTTTCCCACTTTTTTGGTGTTTTTGTTTGTTTTTATTTTTTGACTGACACACACAGGTTTGGACTCTGGGTGTAATATAAAATACTTTACAAATAGAGCATCCAGATTCATTTTAATTTTAAAAAGAACACAGTGAAAAGCACATTGTTGTCCTGTAGGAAATCTTTTTACTGTTTTATCACTGTGGTACTTGCATTTCTGATCCTATATCAAGTCAGGACTAATCTCCATTATAGCTAGGGTGGGTGGAGGTGTTTCTTTCCCACCTCTTGTCTTCTCCCCCTCCGCTAAGTTTGCCTAGCTCCTAACAGCAAAAACTCAACCACACAGTATTTAAACAAGTGTATTTTGGGTAGACCTCTGGCAGATAGTGTAATGCAAGAGCAGAAGACAGCCTCTTATCATAGTTTGCCCTCTAATAGGAAAGGAACCCACCTGAAACTATGAGAGAAAAAATTTTTGGATAATAGGGAAGAAACATTAGTATGTTAATGCTGAATTAACTTAGTAAAATTTCAGAACAGGTAGAAAAGGACTTAAAGAGAACCAGTGATTGACAAATATTGTGCGCTTGGTATGGCAGGTTGCTTTTTTAGAAGGCTTGAAATGATTGGGGGTTCTGAATTGATGGAAAAGTAGAGTAACGTAGATAGAGGATATTTCCTGAGTGAAATTAGGAAGGAGCTAGTGGAGCAGAGCTGAGTGGAAGATTGATGTGGCAGGAATGTGGTTAATGGGATCAAAAGTGACAAGAGATGGAGCTAATTTTTATGTTTGCTTTGAAATATTACTGATTTTTTAAAAATTGTGAAGCTGACATAACCTGCATTTAGTGTATTCACAATGTTTTACAACTACTACCTCTACCAAAACATTGTCATTGCTCCAGGAGGCAACCCTGCACCCATCAAGAAGTTGCTCCCCATACCCTTCTCTCCCCAGACCCTGGCAACCATCAGTGTGAACTCTTTCTCTATGGTTATACCTGTTCTGCGTATTTCATATAAATGGAATCAAAATATTTTTTCTTTTGTTACTGGCTTCTTTCAAGCTTCATCTGTGTTGTATAGCATGTATCAGTACGTCATTCCTTTTAATGACTGTGTGACATTCCAGTGTATATTATACAAGTTTGTCTGTTCGTTTGTAGGTGGACTTTTGAGCCATTTCCACCTTTCAGCTATTGAAAATAGTGCTGTTATGAACATGTATTTAGGGTACTTGTTTGAGTACCTGTTTTTCAGTTCATTTGTTTTTTATATACCTAGCATTTGACTTGCTGGTAATTCTATGTTTAACTTTTTGAGGAGCCATCAACCTGCTTCCACAGTGGCTGAATCATTTGTATTCCCTTAGCAATATATGAAGGTTTGTTCCAGTTTTTCTACAAGCTTTCCAACACTTGAATTTTCCTTTTTTAACTTATAGTGGGTATGAAGTCATGCCTTACTGTGAGATTGATTTGTATTTTTCTAATTACTAATGAATGTCTTTTCATATGTTTCTTGGCCATTTGTGTATCTTTGGAGAAATGACTGTTCAGGTCCTTTGCTGTTTTTTTAACTGGATTGTTTGTCTTTTTGTTGTGCAGTGACCCAGTCCACTGCATTGACAATGCCAGATCCTTAACCCACTGAGCCATGCGGGAGCTCCCTCAGTTCTAATATTTAGGTCACTCATCCATTTTGGGATGATTTTTGCATAAGGTTGAGGTAGGAGTCTGTGTTTAGTCTATAGAGCTTAATTTTGTTACTATTATATGATACAGTACTGGCTTCTCATTGACTCTGCCTTAAATATATCCTTTACTGGTATTAATATATATACCTTACTTTCTTCGGCTGTCACTAAAAATTGGGCCAGAAAAATGTGCAAGGTTTTCTGATGGGAGAACAAACTTATGCATGTTCTCTGGCATCTGAAACTAAGTGTATGTTCAAAAGGTCAATCCCCACTCTCCTACTCCCAATCCTTCAGCTTTTCTTTCTGACTTTTCCATGTTCTGTCAATAGCTCCAGTGATCTTCCAGACATAAGACTCGAACTGAGCTATTTACAGTGCCCTCTCTTTCCTGGATACCCCAGGTCATTTGCCAGGCCCATCATTTCCACTCTGCAGTGCACCTCCCAACTGTATTTTTTCCATTCCCTGTGCCATCACCTTAGTTTATAGATTATGTTACCATTTTAACAGGGTAAGTAACATAGGAATAGTCTCCAAATTGGTTTTTTTCATCAGGTTCTTTTCCTTCTAGTTTGTTTTGTGGACATTCTACCACTAGGTCAAGCTTTCTGAATCACAGCTTTGATCAGGGCCCTTCTTTCCTCAGAAACCTTTGTGCCTTGTGGTCCAGATAAAGAGCAGAGAGTTTTAGCTTCAGCTTGACAATTCCTCCAAAGATTGATCCAGTATCTGCACCATTCAAGCTGGCTGACTGCTCATTTCCCACACATGCTTTTGCTTTCCCAATTTTTAATTTTTTTCCTCTACTTAGAATGCTGTCCTTTCCTCTCTTTATACCTCATGAAATCCTATTTTTTTTTTAATTGGGACACTAATTCTTTGTAGTACTGTCTTCTCTGAACTCCACTCTTAACTTTTTAATAACATTTATCATGTATGGTAACACACTCTGGAGAGGAAGGTGTCCTGTTGTAGTCTTTGTTTCTTCCTAAGCATCTGATGCAATGCTTTGTACATAGTATGTGCCTAGTATTTGTTGAGGTAATGCATGAATGTAAATGGGACTAAAGATTTCATTTTTATGGAAGTCTTAAAAGTCTAAGTCTAGTGCTGTTAGAAGAAACAAGTTCTATAAACTAAGCTTCTTTTCAGGCTTTTTTTTTTCTTTTTTTCTTTTTTATGTCTTTTTAGGCCCCCACCTGTGGCATATGGAAGTTCCCAGGCTAGGGATGGAATCAGAGCTGTAGCTGCTGGCCTATGCCACAGCCATAGCAATGCGTCTGTGACATACACAACGACTCACGGCAATGCCCAGATCCTTAACCCACTGAGCTAGGCCAGGGATTGAACCTGCATCCTTGTAGATACTAGTTGGTTTCATTACCACTGCACCCCCATGGGAACTCCCATGTCTTTTTTGTTTGTAGGTTTAATTTGAGAATTGAGATTTAAATGTTGCTCATAGTTCTATTCATGACATGAAAGCAAATTAAAATTTGTACCAATAAGAATATTATATCTAGGAATTCTTTTGTGGCCTAGTGAGTAAGGATCTGGTGTTGCCACTGCTGTGGCTCAGGTTCGATAACTTCTGCATACTTCAGGTGAGGTCAAAAAAAAAAAAAAAAAAAGGGAATATATCTGAAAGTAATTTGAGCCCTCTGCAGATTGGCCCCTTGTACTAAATATCTTTTGTAATCAGTTTATGAGAGTATTTATTATTCACAAAAATTAAGTGATATTTAGTTATTTAGATGTGAATGGAGAAAAATATTTTATAAACTCTCTAAAGTTCTCCTGGATTTTTGTCAGTGTGTCTTGTTGAGGAAAACTTTAAAAAATAACATAAGCACACAAGAGTTCAGATAGTTTAGAAGGGTCTAAGCAGGCATTGAAACGGAAATGCCTAAAGATACCAGGTAGGGGACATGAACAATTGAAGTATGTGTCAGCTGGAAAGCACTTGCCTTTTAAAGAGGATGTCTGATAACTTGCCTTAAGTCAGATGTTGCCACGCTGGAATGGGGGCCCAATGTTCTTAGATTTTTTTCCTTTTTTTTTTTTTAAAGAGAAGCCAGAAATTCAGATTTATATGGGAAATTTCCTGATTTTCAAATGTCGGCAACTATTTCAGATATTTTAAAAATACTGCACGGGCCAAATAAAGCCCATCTGTAGGTGGGATGTGGTCCTTGGACTGCTAATTTGCAACCTTTGGCTGAAAGTGAAAAGCAAAAATCCCCTCTCCTTTCTAGATAGTATTTCTTCTGTACCTTTTAGAAAAATTTATTTTATTTTATTTTATTTATTTTTTCGTCTTTTCCTAGGGCCGCACCTGCGGCATATGGAGGTTCCTAGGCTAGGGGTCGAATTGGAGCTGTAGCCGCCAGCCTACATCAGAGCCACAGCAACTCGGGATCCGAGCCGAGTCTGCGACTTACACCACAGCTCATGGCAACGCCGGATCCTCAACCCACTGAGCAAGGCCAGGGATCAAACCCGCAACCTCATGGTTCCTAGTCGGATTTGTTAACTGCTGAGCCACGACAGGAACTCCTGGAACTCCTAGAAAATTTTTATGTCTACAGAGTTTTGTACATATGCACACATATATGTAGGTAATTGTTTATGTGTGTATATGTGTATATAGATATATAAAAATTAAGTGGATGTAAAAATTTTAGTAGTATTGCTATTTGAATAATTGTTTTTCCTATCCAGAGTCGTGGGTACCATAACTCATGTACCTCCTTTGCTTCAGTGGGAACTGGATTAGTTGTCAAGGTACTTGGATAGGCTAATCAAATAGATATGGTTGGTTTTTTTTTTTTTTTTTTCCTTTTTTGGCCACACCCACAGCATATGGAAGTTTCTGGGCCAAGGACTGAATCTGAGGGGGAAGCTGTGACCTATGCCACAGTTGCAGTAACCCTCAGTTCTTAACCCACTGTACTGGGCTGGAGATTGAACTAGCACCTCCACAGAGGCAAGCCAGATCATTATTAACCTACTGCACCACAGTGGGAATGCCAGTATGTTTGTAAGATTGACAGTGCAGTGGTGAAACTAATACAGTATAAATCAACTGTACTTCAATTAAAACATAACAACCCCCCAAAAAACACCATGCAGTGGTGAATTTGATCTCCTCAAATACAGCAGCATTCTTTCACTGGTTTAAGTAACAAACTCTCATCCAGTAATTACATATAATTATTAAAACTAGTAGTGAGCTTATCTGAATTTACTTATGAGGTATTGTCAGAGAACATATTTTATAAGTTGAACTTTTTAGGAACCCAAAACATGAGACTGAAACTCACTGAAGAGGTTTAACCCTTATTAAATCACCTTGTACAGATGACACCAATACATTTTTCACTTGTTGGAAAGGTTTGATTTTGTAAGTGATTTTCTAATGATTTGCCAAAGTTAACATATGTCTTAGGGTGTGTAGCAGCTTATTTCAAATATGGAACTCTGCCTCACTGAATTTACTATGTATTGGGTTTTAAAAGACTCACTTTTAAAAATGAACAGGAGTTCCCATCGTGGTGCAGTGGTTGACGAATCCGACTAGGAACCATGAGGTTGCGGGTTCAGTCCCTGCCCTTGCTCAGTGGGTTGGCGATCCGGCGTTGCCATGAGCTGTGGTGTGGGTTGCAGACGTGGCTCGGATCCCGCGTTGCTGTGGCTCTGGCATATGCTGGTGGCTACAGCTCCGATTCGACTCCTGGCCTGGGAACCTCCATATGCCGCGGGAGCGGCCCAAGAAATACCAAAAAGACAAAAAAAAATAAATAAAAAATAAATAAATAAAAAATAAAATAAAAATGAACAGTTTTGGTAGTTCCTGTCATGGCTCAGCGGAAATGAATCTGGCTGGGAACCATGAGGTTGCAGGTTTGATCCTTGGCCTCACTCAGTGGGTTAGGGATCTGTCGTTGCTGTGAGCTGTGGTGTAGGTTGCAGACGCAGCTCAGATCTGGTGTTGCTGTGGCTGTGGTGTAGGCCAGTGGCTACAGCTCTGATTCGACCCCTTAGTCTGGGAACCTCCATGAGCTGAGGGCTCGGCCCTTAAAAAAAAAAAAGAACAGTTCAGTTTTCTTAAAATGTTTGAGCCTCGGGTCTGTAAGTGTTTCCAGGAGTTTGAACTTGAATCATTGTGCTTGAAGTCAGTAATTCATAGCCTATTTGGAGCAACAGCCTACTAATGATTGATTGAATGACAAACATGATGTCCTTCTAAAATGCCTTTTGGTCAGCATTTATTTTCTAAAGAAAATTTTGCTTTTTAATTAAAAAAGATAACTTTGATAACACACTTTGAGGAGTGGAAATCATTAGCTGAGGGGTAGGCTTTGCATACGGCTATAACTGGGAACTACTACTGCTTTGAAAATATTTTAATAAAATAACAGTTATGACAAATAGTTTTATTATGACATAAATTTTATTGCACAAATAAAGTACTAAAAAGCAAAAAGGAAAAAGTAAGACATACGAGACTCAGAAATAAACAATTTTAATCTTTTGATCTATGTCCTAATACTATGTCAGTATGTGTGTGTGTATGTGTATACACTTGTATTTGTTTTACAAAAATGGAGTATTTACTATATTCCGGGTATTGTTTTAAATGATTAAGTGTATTATTATTTTTTAAAATATCTATTTGTTTATTTTGGCTGTGCCTGTGGCATATAGAAGTTCCTGGGTCAGGAATCAAACCCATGCCACAGCAGTGACCCAAGCTGCTGAAGTGACAATGCCATATCCTTAGCCTACTGTGCTAAGAGAACTCCTTAAGTGATCGAGTTTATAATTTATGTTCACAATAATTCTAGGAAATACATACTGTTATCCTCACTTTACAGAAAAGGAATAGAGGCTCAGTGAGGTTAAGTAACTTTCCTAAAGTTATGTGGGTAATAAACGGTAGAAATAGAATTCAAATGTAAGCAACCTGTGCTTCTTATTGCTGTGTTTTACACACGATATGGTTTTCTAGGATTGCTGTAACAAATTACTACAAACTGGGTGGCTTAAAACAGATGTCTTCTCTTACAGTTCTGGAGGCTAGAAGTCTGAATTCAGGGCATTGGCAGGGCCACATTCCCTCTGAAAGTTCTTAGGGAAGAATCCTTCTTTATTCTTCTGATGGCTCCCAGCTTCTCTCTCTCTCTCTCTCTCTCTCTCTTTCTTTCTTTCTTTCTTTCTTTCTCTCGTTCTCTCTTTCTTTTTTTTGCTTTTTAGGGCTGCACTTGGCAGCATATGGAGATTCCCAGGCTAGGAGTCTAATTGGAGCTATAGCTGCAGGCCTACACCACAGCCACAGCAACATCAGATCCAAGCCTTGTCTGCAGCCTATGGCACAGTTCACGGCAATGCCTGATGGTTAACCCACCGAGCAAGGCCAGGGATGGAATCCGAAACCTCATGGTTCCTAGTCGGATTTGTTTCTGCTGCGCCACAATAGAAACTCCAGCTCCCAGAATTTCTTTGTGTTCCTTGGCATGGGGTTGCATCACTCAGGTTGCTGTCTCCGTAGTCACATGACTTCTGTGTGTGTGTTTTTGTCTGTCTCCATCTCCAGATCTCCCCCTACTTAGAAGGATACCAGCCAGTTGGATTTAGGGCCTAACCTAATCTAGTATGACATCATTTTAACTAATTATGTTTGCAGAGACTCTCTTTCCAAATAAGATCATGATTCTGAGGTTCCGAGTAGACATGAATTCAGGGGGATATTCTTCAAACAGTATACACACTATCTGTAATCTGTTTTAATTTAAAATTCTCTTATGACTATTTCTCTATTCTCTTTTCTCTTTTTGCCACTCCTCGGCATATGGAATCCCCAAGCCAGGGATCATGTCTGAGCCACAGTCACAACCTAGGCCAGAGCTGTCACAGTGCCTGATCCTTCACCTATTTGTCCCAGTGGACCCAAGATACTGCCAATCTGTTGTGCCAGAGCGGGTACTCCTCTATTTCTCTATTCTTAATAAATATGATTTTACACTTCTATTTTAAAGGCTTCACAGTATTCCTTTACATGGATGTAGAATAAATTAATTGCTTTTTGCTGAATATCAAGGTTGTTTTCAATTTTTTGTCAGTACGAAGTGAGTATTGAATATCCTTGTCACTGAATCTTTGCTTGCATCCTTAATTATAATTTCCTTAGAATTTATTCATAGAATTAGGTTGCTGGGCTAAAGATGAATATGGTTTTAATGCTCTTAACACTTAATTGCCAAATTTTCTCCCTCATAAAAGCCAGACTAATTTCTATTTCTGCTACAACTGTATGAGTGAATATTTCTTTAATACTTCGTCAGTGAACCTTATTATAATAAAATTTTTTTTAAGTTTGGTAGGTAAAAAAATGTGATCTTGTTTTAATTTGGATTTTATAATTTCTAGTGATTACTTTTCTTCTTCTTCTTCTTCTTTTTTTTTTTTGTCTTTTTGTCTTTTTGTCTTTTTAGGGCCGCACCTGTGGCATATGGAGGTTACCAGGCTAGGGGTCTAATCAGAGCTGTAGCCGCCGGCCTACACCAGAGCCACAGCAACGCCATATCTGAGCCGGGTCTGTGACCCCTCACCACAGCTCACAGCAATGCCAAATCCTTAACCCACTGATCGAGGTCGGATTCGTTACTGCTGCGCCAGGATGGGAACTCCTTTAATGATTACTTTTGTGTGCCAAATCTCTGGTATATCTTTAATGAATTGACTGAATGTGACCTTTATCCATTTTTTTTTTTTTAATAGGAAAGTTTGCCTTTTGGGACAATAGAACTATTTTTTCCCACTGATTATAAACATAATAATATTGAATATAAAAAAAACAAGCAGGAGTTCCTGTAGTGGCTCAGCAGGTTGAAAACTCAACAAAGTGCAGGTTTGATCCCTGGCCTTGCCCAGTGGGTTAAGGATCGGTGGTGCCGCAAACTGCAGTGTAGGTCACAGATATGGCTTGGATCTGGTGTCACCATGGCTGTGGGTAGGCTGGCAGCTTCAGCTCTGATTAGACCCCCTAGCCCTGGAACTTCCATATGCTGCAGGTATGGCCGTAAAAAGAAAACGAAAAAAAAAAAAAAAAAAAATAGCAAATTCAGAAATGTCAAAGGAAGACAACACAGGCACTTGTAATGCTACTCAAAGCTAATCACTGCTGTCAGTTTGTGTTTATACATGTACATATATAGATCCTCATATGTATATTATATATTTTAAGTTAAAATGCAGTTATGTAATACTTAATGCTTTATAGCCTGCTTAATGTTTATCACTAAACATTAAGGATATTTTTCCATGTCTGTTTTTCATGGCTGTTAATATTCTATTTCTTGAGTATTCTCTAACTTAAACAGCCTTTTATTATTTGTTTTTCACTATTATAAATATCTGTTAACTTGCCTAATTATTTCCTCCTTTCTTCCTTAATTTTTAAAAAGATTGTGGTGTATAACCCATATATTTACTTAGGACAAATTCTTAGAAGTGGGATTGCCACGTCGAAGATATGCCCTTTTGAAGGTTCTTGATAAGCATTGCCAGGTTGCCTCCATGAAGGGTGTACCAATTGATAATCTTACAGTTAGGCATTAGAAAGTCTGCTGAGAATTAGAATTTTTAATTTTTGTAGGGTATATTTATCTGATAGATAAAAGGCATTAATTGTGAAGTCTTAAGTTTTATGTGTGTTGGCTCCTTTTTTTCTAGACTTACATTTTTATTTTGAAAAGTGTAATAAACTGTGTGTACCCATCATTTTAACAATCATTAATGTTTTGCCTCTTTTTCATCTACTAGAAAACAGGATTTTAAAGTAAATTCCAGCTATGTGGTGACTCTGTTGAGTTGTAATTAAATAAAATTCACCCATTTTAAGTGTGCAATTCAATGAGTTTTATAAATTTATAGCTTTGTACAATCATCATCATGATACAATTTTAGGACATTTCTATCATTCAGGTAAGATTTATGCCAATTTGTAGTAAGTCCCCAATCTTACCCCAGCCCCAGGCAACCACCATTCTGTTTTGCCCATGTTTTTCCAGTTTCCTATTCGTGTTTTAACTTCTTAAAATTTTATTTGGATATATAATCATAAAAATAATAAATGTTTCTTGTGATAAGTTTAGATAGTACATAAATCCCTGTATTTACCTCTCTCATCCCACTCTACAGAGGTGGCCATTATTCTGTTCTTTTAAAGATATATATTTTTTTAATATTTTAATGATTTTTATTTTTTCCATTATAGCTGGATTCAAAGATATTTTGACCTTTGTAGGCATGTATTTGATCAGGATGGTCACAGAGTATTTATGTATGCTGATGAGAAGTTATTGTTATACTTTCCTCCATTCTCCATGCATCCCATCTCCTGGAGTGCCTGTTGTGGCTCAGTGGGTTAAGGATCCAGCTTTGCCATGAGCTGTGGTGTAGGTCGCAGACATGGCTCAGATCCTACATTGCTGTGGCTGCAGTGTAGGCCAGCAGCTGTAGCTGTGATACGATCCCTCGCCTGGGAACTTCCATATGCCTTGGGTGCAGCCCTAAAATAAATAAGTAAGTAAAAGTCTCTCAATCCCTTCTCCTAACCATTTCTGTGAAAAAGAACTGTCTTCTGTATGGATAGCTAAGTCATGAATGTCTTCCTTGATAGGTATCTTTAGGTTTTCAGTGCTAGGCCTTGTTGTGAAATTTTCACCTCCACAGTGCTTTAAAACAAACTTTGGTATTTTTTTCTTTTTTTGTTTCTCTTTTCAGGGCTGAGCCTGTGGCACATGCAAGTTCCCCTGCTAGGGGTCAAGTTGGAGCTACAGCTGCCAACCTACACCACAGCCACAGCAAGCCAAATCTGCAACCTACACAGCATCTAGTGGCAATGTGGAATCCTTAACCCACTGAGCAAGGCCCGGGATCGAACCCGCATCATCATGGATACTAGTAGGGTTTGTAACCTGCTGAGCCACAAAAGAACTCCCTGATATGTTGTTAAGCATGGACTTTAGGCCAAGCCATTTCAGATCCATCATCCACCTTAGTTGTCAAGATTTTATTTATTTATTTATTTATTTATTTGTCTTTTTTGCCATTTCTTGGGCCGCTCTCGTGGCATATGGAGGTTCCCAGGCTAGGGGTTGAATCGGAGCTGTAGCTGCCTGCCTACGCCGGAGCCACAGCAACTCGGGATCTGAGCCACGTCTGCAACCTACACCACAGCTCATGGCAACGCCAGATCCTTAACCCACTGAGCAAGACCAGGGATCGAACCCGCGACCTCATGGTTCCTAGTTGGATTCGTTAACCACTGCGCCACGATGGGAACTCCAAGATTTTTTTTTTAAATGGGAGAGCTTGGTATGTAGGTCTTGTGTATAGAGTCTTATCCTCCTCCTTATACTTTAAAATACATGCACAAATGGAATCATACTATGCATACTGTTTGTAGATTAGCCTGTTTCACTTCACAATATGGACATCATTTTTCTTTCTTTTTTTTTTTTTAATGAATGCATGGTGTTCTATTGTGGCTGACCATATTTTATTTAAACACTTCCTTGTTGGCGGACAGTTTCTAGTTATTTGTTTTTAGAAAGCTGCTTTGGTGTAGATATCTTTATACAAAGTGTAGATACAGTCTTTGAAGTGGAATTGCTGGGGCCGGGTGTATGGGCAATTTAAATTTTAATAGGTAGTATCAAATTCACTTCAAAAGTTGTACCAATTTTCATTTTTACTATCAGTTACAAGATTGCCTATTCTACAACTCTCTTAGCAAGGGAAGAATGATCTTTGTCTTTATATTGTTGCTGATCTGATAGATTAAATATATATTCATTTAAATTTGTATTGCTCTAATTATGAGTGAGGTAGAATATCTTTCCTTATCTTTTTTGGCCATGTGATTTGATTTGAAATGTCAGCAAATCCTTTTTTGATTTGTCATGTATCAAATGCTTATGTATGTTTTTGGGCTTGGTTTTTGTATTTCTTCCTTTTTTGTATTAGTATGTATCTCCAGTTTTCTAAGGTCGAATAAGAGGTTTAATGTTCACTTAAAATTTTTTTGTTTTTGTTTTTGTTTTTTTGCTTTTTAGGGCTGCACCTGCAGCATATGGAAATTCCCAGGCTAGGGGGCAAGTTGGGGCTGCAACTGCCGGCCTACATCACAGCCACAGCAATGCTGGATCCTTAACCCACTGAGTGAAGCTAGAGATTGAACCTCATCCTCATGGATACTAGTCTGGTTCGTAACTTGCTGAACCACAATGGGAACTCCCGGAAAAGTATTTTTAAAAGGAAGTACATTTTATTATAATATAATTTTCATTTAATCCAAATATAAATGCACATGGTTTAAAGGGTAAGGTAGGGAGTTCCCGTTGTGGCACAGTGGTTAAGGAGTCTGACTGGGAGCCATGGGGTTTTGGGTTTGGTCCCTGGCCTGGCACAGTGGGTTGGGGATCTGGCGTTGCCATGAGCTGTGGTGTAGGTCACAGATGCGACTCGGATCCCGTGTTGCTATGGCTCTGATGTAGGCTGGCGGCCACAGCTCCAATTAGACCCCTAGCCTGGGAACCTTCATATGCTGCTGGTGCAGCCCTCAAAAGACAAAAAAATAATAATAATTTTAAAAAAAAGGGTAAGGTAGTTATACAGGCTTGTTAAAAGGAACTAGGGATTCTAGACTCCTTTTTTCTTATTTCATTCCCCAAAGGCAGTTTTTTTTTCTTTTAGGGATTTTTGGGCTTTTACCTCTCTGTTGACTTTTTTTCTGGTTTGACCATTGTCTCTTGACTACCCACAGGGAGATGAGGATGTTACTCTGAGAGAGTCAATGCGGTGGCGAAGAGCAAAGTTCAAAGCCCCTGCTCTTTACTCTGTAACTTTTGGCAAGTTACTCTCTCGGTGCCTTGATTTCTTTATATATAAGGAAAATCCCAGCTTTTATTTGAGCATTGGATAAATAAATAGATGTAAAGATGTAGAACTGTGCCCAGCACATGGTAACTTTTAGTTACATTCACCCTATCTTTCATGCTCCCATTTTATTTGTAATTTGATTAAATTAGGTTTCAGTGTTTATGTTTAAACTATTAAAATCCTTATTGACACTTGAGCCATTAGTTTACTTGTATTCCTTTTCCTTTTCTGCACAATCTTTTGCACCCCCACCAGAGAATAATTGTCTTAAGTTTTTTGGTTTGCTCAGTCTCATAGATGTTGTAAAAGCTTTATTACTTAAGTTTCAGGTATACAGCATTATAGTTCAACATCTGTGTACAACATCTGTATATAATATCTGTGTATAGGATAGACAGAAAATTTTGTTTTTTTTTTCTGTATAAGGATCATATTTTTAAAAAAATTATCCTCAAACTCCCTTGCCAACTATACATCTTTTCTCAGTAGGTTTAGACACTTTAGCTGTTCTATCAGTTTTATATTTTCGAAGACGTCTCTTCCCGAGTGTTTGACCAACTATGATTAGACTGGTTGAACTCTAGGTCTGCTGCTCAGATGCCCTGGGGATTTCTTTCATGCTCCCCCTGCTTTGTTGGAACCCCTATTTCCTGGACCCCATTTTTAAAAATTTCCTGAGAATACAGAGGAGATAAAGTTTGAGACCTTCGTATCCCATAACTGTATTTTACTCTCATGTTTAGTTGGTATCCCAGGTTTAGCTACCTAACTAAGATTGGAAATATTTTTTTTCAAAACTTCGAAGGCACTGTTCCTTTGTCTTCTTTTTTCCAGTGGAAATGTTGAAATGTGATACTATTCTGATTCTTTGTTCTTTGAGTGAATTCTATTTTTTCCCTTTCTGGAAGCTTTGGTAACTTTACTATGTGCCCAGTGTCCTGAAATTTGATGGTGATGCATTCCAGCATGTGTTTCCTTAGGTTGAGCTTAGCTTTGGGAACCCTTTTAGTTGGAAACTGTCTTCTTATTCTTGGAATATTTCCTATTTTTTTTTCTTCCAGTTTTAAGATATAATTGACATACAACACTATGTCAGTTATATCCCTAGTGCTTATTTATCTTATATCTGGGAGTTTGTACCTTCTGATGACCTTCATCCAATTCCCCCCCTGCCTCTGGTAACCACAAATCTGATGTCTCTTTCAGTGAGTTTGTTTTTGAAGTATAGTTGACCTAGAATATTATGTTTGTTCCTGTTACCAACATAGTGATTTGGCATTTCTGTACATTTCAAAATGTTCACCACAGTAAGTCTAAGTCTAGTTATGATTTGTCACCATACAAAGATATTACATAGTTACTGATTGTATTCCTCACACTGCACATTTCATGGCTGTGACTCATTTATTTTGCAGCTGAAAGTTTGTACTTCTTAATCTCCCTCACCTATTTCTTTCCTTCTCCTCCCCTCTCCCCTCTGTTTTGTTGTGTTGGCTCATTTGTTTTGTTTCTTATTTTTTATTTAAGTTTTTTTTTTTTTGGTGGGGGGCAGTGCTGTGCCTGTGACATGTGGAAGATCCCTGGTTAGGGATCTGACCCACACCACGGCAGTGACAGCACTGGATCCTTAACCTGCTAGGCCACAGGGCAACCCCTGTTTTGTTTTTTAGATCTTGGAAATTTTCTTGAATTAATTCTTTGACTTCCTCTTCTTCCTATTGTCTCTTCTCTTTTCTTAGATCTCCTATTTTTCAGAAATGGTCTGGTCCTCTATTTTGCCTTTTTTTCGTTTTTCGCCTTTTGACAAAATTTTTGCTTGGTTTATGAGATTTCCTCCGTGTTGTTTTCTTTAAGTTGCCTTTTCTGTTTGCTTTAGTTTTTTTTCTTTCGTATTAGATACTTTACCTTAAATACTTGTTGGTTCTTAGCTTTCTACTCTTACTTTTAAGAGTA
This sequence comes from Phacochoerus africanus, assembly GCF_016906955.1. NCBI lineage: Eukaryota > Metazoa > Chordata > Mammalia > Artiodactyla > Suidae > Phacochoerus > Phacochoerus africanus. The sequence goes on along the minus strand of NC_062552.1, from coordinate 31,871,169 downwards.
GGACACTAAAAGTATATTGCAAGTTATGGGCCTGACAGCTCCACCCATTTCCTCCAGGGTGGGGCAGTCATCAGGCTGTGCAGTGTTTAGACTATATTAGGGGGTCTGAGGTCTAACTCTTAGGCAAATGCATAGCTCCTCCTGTTTTTATCCATGTCTTCACCTTCATTTGTGGGGGACCTGGTGCTCTTAATTTCTCTTAATTTCTGAACCTTTTGGGGATTCCTCATTTTAAGTTGGGTTGCATCTCTACTTGTCCCCATTGCTGGCTGAGGAAGAGTCATCTTTCTTAGGGGGGGGCTGTCACTTACCACTTGTCTCTTTGGTTTCTGGCCACCCAGATGTTGCCTCCTCATTTTGTCCTTGTGAATTTATAACTCCCCCCACTTGTCTTCTAGTTCATCAGGCAGCTATAGCAAGAATATCATTGCGTGACTTATAAACAATAGAGTTTTATTCCTTACAGATCTGGAGGCTGGGAAGTCCCAAGATCAAGATGTCAGCAGATTTGACGTCTGATGAGGGTCTGATTCCTGGTTTATAGATGAATGATTTTTAATAAGTTTACAGAACTGAGCAACCATCGCTAATATTTTCATCATTCCAATAAGATTTCTTTTGCCTGTTTTTAAAACAATTGTTTAAATCTTTTTTTTATTAAAGTATAGTTGGTTTGCAAGGTTATATTAGTTTCAGGTGTAAGCAAAATGATTCAGTTATAAATTATATATATCTATTCTTTTTCAGATTCTTTTCCCATATAGGTTATTATGGAACATTGAGTAGAGTTCCCTGTACTATATAGTAAGGCCTTGTTGGTTATTATTTTATTTTATAAAAAAATAAAAAAAAAAAAGACCAAAAAAGCAAATTTTTTTTAAGGAGTTCCCATCATGGCTCAGTGGTTAACGAATCCGACTAGGAACCATGAGGTTTTGGGTTCGATCCCTGGCCTCACTCAGTGGGTTAAGGATCCGGTGTTGCCATGAGCCGTGGTGTGGGTCGCAGACACGACTCAGATCCCAAGTTTCTGTGGCTATGGTGAAGGCCGGGAGCTACAGCTCTGATTAGACCCCTAGCCTGGGAACCTCCATATGCTGTGGGTGTGGCCCTAGAAAAGACAAAAAGACTCCCCCCCCCCCAATTTTTTTTTTGGGGGTGTTTAAATTTTTTTGGTTGTGCCTGTGGCATGCAGAAGTTCCTGGGGCAGGCATTGAATCCACTTCACTGCAGTGACCCAAGCCACAGCATTGACAACGCAGGATCCTTAACCCACTGCACCACCAGGGAACTTCCTCTTCTGCCTGTTTATAGTTAATCCCCATTGCTATCCTTAGCCTTAGGCGGCCATTAATCTTTTATCTGTTTCTAAATAGTTGTCATTTCTTTGCTTTTTATTTCAATGGAATCATAATAAGTGGTCTTTTCTATCTGGCTTCTTTTACTTAGCATAATGTTTATGAGATTTATCCATGTTTTATCATCTGTTAGTATTTTGCTCATTTTTATTGCTGAGTAATTTTCCATTGTATGGATATATCACATTTTGCTTATCCATTCACCAGTGATGGACATTTGGTTTTTTTCTGCTTTTTGGCTATTGTGAATAAAACTGTTGTGAAGTTTTATTTCTTCTGGGTTGATACCTAGGAATTGATTGCTAATTTTATGTTGTAAAGTTACATTTAATTTTTTAAGAAGCTACCAAACTCTTTTCCAAAGTTACTACCATTTTACATTCCCACCAGCAGTTTATGAGCGTGCTCTCTATGAACTTTATACCCCCCTTTTTTTTTTTTCTGAACCATTTGAGATAAACTGCAGACATCATGACATTTCACCCTTTAGTCCTTCAGCAGATAACTCCTAAGAACAAGGACATCTTCTTACCTATCTGCAATATTATTGTCCCTTCCAAGGAATTTAGCGTGGAAATCCAATATACAGTTCCTATCTAGATTTTCCTATTTTTATAAGTTTTTTAAAAAATCCAGAATCTCAAACATCTCGCATTACATTTGATTGTCATATCTTTAATCTAGAACAGTCCCTCACTTTTGTCATTTGCATGTTTTATGACCTTGACTTTTTTCTTTTCTTTTTTTTTTTGTCTTTTTGCTATTTCTTGGGCCGCTTCCGCGGCATATGGAGGTTCCCAGGTTAGGGGTCCAATCGGAGCTGTAGCCACTGGCCTACACCACAGCCACAGCAACCAGGATCTGAGCCACGTCTGCGACCTACACCACAGCTCTCGGCAACTCTGTGGATCCTTAACCCACCAAGCGAGGCCAGGGATTGAACCCGAAACCTCATGGTTCCTAGTTGGAGTCGTTAACCACTGCACCACGACAGGAACTCCGACCTTGACATTTTTAAGAGTCCAAACCAGTTTTCCTCTAGAGTGTCTCATATAATTGACTAGTCTCTTTCCTTATAGTTAGTCAAATTAAATGTTGTTGTTAGAAATAATAATATAGATGATTCTGTGTCATCTACTGCTAGTTTGTCCCTTTATTATGGTAAATTTGAATATTTAGTGAAGATGGTATCTACCTCTTATTCTCTTTTGTAATTAATAAGTAATCTATGAGAGACTGTGAGTATCCTTTTCCCCAGATCTCTTTCTCCTGTTGTATTATCCGTTGATGATCGATCCTTGCTTGAATTGTGCATTGCCTAGTGGTTGCAAAAAAATAATTTTCTAATTCTGTATTTCTTTCTATATTTGTTAGTTGGCAGTGTCTTGTAAAGATATTGCTAATTTTTAAATGGAACTTATCAGAGTCTTGAAGGATTTATGGTGAATGAAACAGATTTTGTTTTTCTTAGTAGTGGGGTGCTAAATATATTTACATTACCCTCAGCCACAGAGGATCCAAAGAAAAGGTACAAGAGAGAGAGATCTCAACCTTTTTAAAGCTTGAAATGTATAAACTCTTGCACTGCATTTGCATTATTTGGGGATGTTTGCTGCTTTTCTTTCTTTGAGAGACCACTCTTTTTTTTAGGAAGAATCAGAAAAACCTGTAGAAACATTTTCCCCCAGCTTCTTAGTATTTTTTGTAAACCAAATTAGGTAATTTTTTTCCCATGTTTCTTTGGATGGTTTTGTGATTTTTTTTTTTTTTGGTAGTAATTTAACTGGTGGTACTTATGCAGTGTCATGTAAAGTGGCTATTTTAAAAATCCTTTTCTTCTGTAATGTATAAGAAATGCCCTAGTTGAATGAGCTGTCCAAACCCGACTGCCCAGCTGTGAAAACATGAACAGAGTATTTGAGACTGACTGTAACTGTCGTAGGCCTTTTTTAGGCGATATTCTTTACATGTCGTCTTCCTTGTTTGTTCTCAGTGATTAGTTGCTACTAAAAATGGCACCAATTTCTACCATTTTTATGTTGTCATTTAGATTAGTTTGTAAAAGAAAAAAAAAGGCCTGATCCTCTCAAGTTTGTGAGCTGTGATAAAATCTACCTTTATCCTAGTCTTTCTCCATGTTCCAACCAGTTTAATTTAGCCTTTCAGTCTAAGTCTGTAGTTTTTTAAGGTCCCTATCTCATATGTACTAGAGAACAGCCAAATATAGCCACAGAGTATTTGGAGATGGGTTGGCTGCAGGATGAGCAGAGTAGGCACTAATGCCATGTGACATTATTTAGTTGTGATGATAACATTGCATTGACTTTGTTCATCATATTACATAGAACTTGGCCAAGATTTATTTACCTTTTTGTGCTTAGAGGCGAATAAAATTATGTAGGGTCTTAGGCATGTACCCTAGTTTCCAATTCCTAGAGCAGATATGCTGAGGCTTACTTTTTAAACATTTTTTTTGGCTGTGCCTATGGCATATAAAAGTTCCCAGGCCAGGGATTGAACTTGAGCCACAGCAGTGACAACTTAACAGTGATCCTTGGAATTCTTGCTGTGGTGCAGCAGGATCAGCTGTGTCTTAGGATTGCTGGGCCGCAGGTTGAATTCCTGGCCTGGCACTGTGGGTTAAAGATCCTGAGTGGCTGCAGCTGTGGCTTAGGTCACAACCGCAACTCAGATCTGATCCCTGGCCAGGGAACTCCATATGCTACAGGGTAGCCAAAAAAGAAAAAACAAAACAAAACCCCAAACAAAACAGTGATCCTTAACTTCTAGGCCACAAGGGAACTCCTGAGGCTTACTTTTGTTTTATCTCCAAAGATGGTATGGTCATCATGGTTCCCTAAGGGAGATGAAACTGAAGATGCTTTGAAGCTGGCCCCTTGAGTGCACCGTCAGGAAGTCCTTAGGCAAGATGTATTAGATAGGTGTGGAGTATTTTTTTTCAAAGCTGTGTGTAAAAGATGTGAGATTTTTTTTCAAAGCCCCTGAGTTTTTTTTTTTTTTTTCCTTCTCTGTGCACAGAAACAACAGATAGATTAGAGACTTAAATGTTGATTTACAATTTAGCGTTTTGGCACTTTCTCCTTTTTTAAAAATGAAAAGAATAAAAGTTCCTAGCGTTTTTTAGAAAGTAGCCCTCTGACTAGGCTGTAGTATAAGACACATTTTGACCATTGCTGGCTTATTCTAAGTTCCTTGTGAGGTGAACACACTTTTGAAAAACGTAATTATAGATTTACTTGATCATTTTGTAACTGTTACTTTAAATTATGTCCCAAAGAAAGGTTTCTGAACAACAGTAAACCACAAATGTTTTGTTTATGAGGATAGTTTTGTCTGAATCACATTTTCTGTTTGTCATTCTGGGACTTTTGGGGTATCATACATTTTCATGTCTCCTCTGGGTATGTCTACTCTGTTCTAGTAGCTTCAGAAATTTTGGTTAGCACTGAGCCTAGCAATTGTTTATCTTTTCAGGAAGTATCCATGACAGTTAAATGGGTGGGGTGGGGGTGGGGGGAGAAGGGGCAAGAAAAACAGGAATTACTTCTAAATATGCATCTTTAATGGATAATTGAATTCCTGAGAGCAAAGTTCTTTTGAAGGACAATGACTCAGCAGAAAATAGTACCTTTTTATTTGTAACGTTTCTTTAGTCTGCTTTTATAGTCATAGTTTTTTTTCCTTGTATGATGAATATTTTCAAACATATAGCAAAGTAGAAAGACTAATATAATAGCCATTGTATTTGTTTTTTGCTGTTGTTAATAAATTACAACAAACTTACTGGTTTTAAAAAACACCAATTTATGATTTTATAGTTATGGAGTTCAGAAGTCCAAAAAGAGTTTCAGAGGACTAAAATTAAGATGTAGTATCAGGGCTGTGTTCTTGCTGGAGAATTAGTTTCTTTGCCTTTTCCCACTTCCAGGGACCACATAGATTCTTAGGCTTATGGCCTCATTTCTCCATCTTCAAAGCCAGCAGGTCATGTGAGTCCTCACACTGTTCTCTCTCTGGTTCCATCTTCCAGTTCCCTCTTCCACTCTTAAGAAAGTGATTACATTGCATTCAGCTGGATAATCTAGGCTAATGTTCCCTGTCCAGGTTACCTGATTAGCAACCATAAATCCCCTTTGCCATCAACATAACATATGCACATCACGGAGGTATGGACATAATTGAGGTGATGAAAATGTTCTGAAAAATGGTAATGGTTTTACAGTTCATTCATAACTTTACTAAAAATCATTGAATTGTGCAGTTGAAATCGGTGGATTTTATGCTGCCTAAGTCATACTCGAATAAAGTTGTTTTTCTAGCCTTTAGATGTTCTCCTTTGCTTTTAGGAGTAAGTCCAAAGTTCTTTTTAAAAAATTTTTTTTTAAGTTTTATTGAAGTATAGTTAATGTTGTGATAATTTCTGCTGCACAACAAAGTGACCCAGGCATAAATATACACACATCCATTCTCTCTGATTCTTTTCCTACATAGATTATCATAGAATACTGGATAGAGTTCTCTGTGCTATACAGCAGGCCCCCGTTGGCCAGTCGTTCCATATAGCTCAGTGTGTATACGCTAATTTCACAACCCCAGTCCTAAATTCCTTTTTTTTTTGTCTTTTCTAGGGCCGCACCCTCGGCATATGGAGGTTCCCAGGATAGGGGTCCAATAGGAGCTGTAGCTGTCGGCCTATGTCAGAGCCACAGCAGCATGGGATCTGAGCCACATCTGTGACCTACACCACAGCTCATGGCAACGCCGGATCCTTAACCCAGTGAGCAAGGCCAAGGATAGAACCAGCCACCTCATGGTTCCTAGTCAAATTTGTTAACTACTGAGCCACAATGGGAACTCCCCAAGTTCTTAATGAAGTGTATTGGTCTCATCCTAATTAAATTTTTAAAAATTGCGGCAAAATAGACATAATGTAGAATTTACCACCTTAACCATTTTTATATGTACAATTCAGTAGTGTTAAACATATCGTGCAGTTGGTCTCCAGAAAGCTTTCATTTTGCAAAACTGAAACTCTTTACCATTAAACAAAAAAAACATTCATTTCCCCTTTCCCTTAGCCTGTCAGTCGTTATTCTCCTTTCTGTTTCTATGAATTTGACTACTCTAGATTCCCCGTATAAGTGAATAATATAGTATTTGACTTTCCATGACAGCTTATGTCTCTTAGCATAATGTCCTCAAAGTTCATCCGTGTGTCACATGTGGCAGTTTTTTGTTTTTAAGGCTCAGTAATTGTATGTATATACCACATTTTGTTTAATCCATTCATCCGTTGATGGACACTTGGGTTGCTTCCATCTTTTGGCTGTTGTAAATAATGCGAGTTTTATCCTGCAATTGCAGCCACTCAGTCATATCATCAGGCCCCATTTCTAGTTCTCTTGCTTATACCCATCACATCTGCAGTTACGTCCTCTAGGGAAGACCTGAACCCTCCAAGTCATCCGCGAGGATGAGGGTTGCAATCAGCTCCTTCCAAACCCCTGTAAATATTCATCTTTTGACCTCCTCCCACAAATCACCAATGTCCTTAATGGCATCCAGAACGGTGAGTCCTTTCCACAGGGTTTTCAAGGGACTGCCCATATCTACCAGAGAATCACTGTCTGTGGCAGCTATAGCCTCACAGATTGTATTTCTTGGAAGTCGAAGGCGTTCCCCAGGTGGCACAGTGGGTTAAGGATCCGGTGTTGCCACTGCAGTGGCTCGGGCCCCTACCGTGGCACAGGTTCGATCCCTGGCCCTGGAACTTCTGCATGCCATGAGTTTGGCCAAAAAAAAAAAAAGACTTGGAAGTTGAAATGACTCCCTTGACCCATGGCTGCAGGATGGGTGTTGTGCTGGCAGGCTTGAAAACCACATGAATCTCAGTGTTTGTGTCCAGCAGAGCTCTTGGGTGACCAGGAACATCATCGGCAGTCTCAGCGGTGGGCTTGAAATATTCGCAGACCATGTGGCAAAAAATAGATGTACGGTCCTCCAGGCTTTGTTGTTCCATGTACAGAGCGCAGGCAGGGTAGAGATTTAGCAAAGCTCTTAAAGGCCCCGGGGTTTACAGAGTGGGAAATGAGTACTGGCTTCAACGTACAGCCACCAGTTACATGAGCCCCTAACAAAAACTCTGTCCTCTGAAGCCAGACACAGAAAGTCCTAGACGACATCTTCTTGAGACCAATATAAAGCTCTTCCATCTACACTGAAAATCGATTGTTAGTACAGCCACCTTCGTGAATCTTCTTACCCACATCATCTGGAAAACTTGCTGCAGCTTCTGCTTCAGCACGTGCCGCTTCACCTGGCACTTTTATGTTATGGAGATGGCTTCTCTCCTTAAACTTCAAGAACCACCTCTGCTAGCTTTAACCTCTCTTTCTGCAGCTTCCTCACCTCTCAGCCTTGTTCACAGAGTTGAAGAAGAAGGCCTTGCTCTGGATTAGGCTCTGGCTTTAGGGAATGTTGTGGCTGTTTGATCTTCTGTCCAGACCACTCAAACCTTCTCCATATCAACAGTATGGCTGTTTTACTCTCTCATCAATCTGTGTGTTCACTGGAGTAGCACTTTTCATTTCCTTTAAGAACTTTTCCTTTGCTTTCACAGCTTGGCATATTGACATGCCTTCCTCAATAAGCTTAATCATTTCTAGCTCAAAAGCTAGAAAAATGTGGGAGATGTGTGACTTTCCTTTCACTTGAACATTTAGAGGCCATTGCAGGGTTACCAACTGACCTAATTTCAATACTGTTGTGTCTCAGGGAATAGGAAGGCCTAAGGAGAGGGAGAAAGATGGGGGAATGACTGGTTGGTAGAGTGGTCAGAAAACACACAGCACTTATTAAGTTCATAGTTGTTTTGTTTTGTTTGCTTTTTAGGTCCACCCTTGCCGCATATGGAAGTTACCAGGCTAGGGGTCAAATTGGAGCTGCAGCTCTCAGCCTGCGCCACAGCAGCACGGGGTCTGAACCATGTCTGTGACCTATACCACAGCTCACGGCAAAACTGGACCCTGACACACTGATTGAGGCCAGGGATCGAATCTGCATCCTCATGGATACTATAGGATTTGTTTCTGCTGAGCCACGACAGGGACTCCTAAGTTCATGGTCTTTATGGGTACAGTTCGTGGCATCCCAAAACAGTTACAATAGAAACATCATATATCACTGATCACAGATCACTCTAACAAATATAATAATAACAAAACATTTGAAATGTGAGAATTAACAAAATTGTGATGCAGAGACACAGAGTGAATGCTGATGGAAAAATGGTACTGATAGACTTGCTAGCTGAAGTTTGCTACAAATTTTCAGTTTTTTGTTGTTTTACCAGGGGCTCTACCCCCCATGGGCTTATGGAATTTCCCAGGTCAGGGATTGAATCTCAGCTGCAGCTGGGACTGTGCCACTGTTGGGGCAGTGGCACTTCCTTAACCCACTGCACTGGGCTTGAGATCGAGCCCACAGCTCACCAGCAACCCTAGCTGCTACAGAGAAAATGCCAGATCCTTAATCCCCTGTGCCACAGCAGGAAATCCCAAACTTTCATTTTGTTTAAAAAGAAAACAAAAAGCAGCTATCTGTAAAGTGCAATAAAGTGAAGCACAATAAAATGAGATATGCTTATAGTTCCATTATAAAATTGTGAGGGCTGGAGTTCCTGTCGTGGTTCGGTGGAAATTAATCCAACTGGTATCCATGAGGTTTCAGGTTCAATACCTGACCTCGATCAGTGGGTTAAGGATCCGGTGTTGCCATGAGCTGTGTTGTAGGTTGCAAATGGGGTTCAGATCCTGCATTGCTGTGGCTGTGGTGTAGGCCAGCAGCTGCAGCTCCCATTTGACCCCTAACCTGGAAACTTCCATATACCATGGGTGCGGCCCTAAAAAGACAAAGAAAAAAAAAGTGTGAGGGATAAGTGTGATAAAAAGAAAGGAAAAATACAGTTGCTCACGGGTTAGGGGTGCCAACCCTCCATGCTTTTGAAAATCCCTGTATAATTTATATTTGGTCCTATATCAGCAATTCCAAATCGATGGATTCAGCCAGTCTTGGATCATGTAGTATTTACTGTTGAGTAAATCTCAATATAATGGACCTGCATAATTCTTTTTTTTCTTTCTTTTTCTTTTTGCTTTTGAGGGCCACACCCACGGCATATGGAAGTTCCCAGGCTGGGGGTCGACTCGGATTGGAGCTACAGCTGCCAGCTTAACGCCACAGCCACAGCAGCACAGGATCCAATCCTCAACTGCGACCTACACCACAGCTCACCACAACGTCGATCCCCAACCAACTGAGCGAGACCAGGGATGGAACCTGCAACCTCATGGTTCCTAGTCAGATTCGTTTTCCTCTGCGCCATGACGGGAACTCCTGACCTGCATAATTCAACTCATGTCCAAGGGTCATGTATTTTGCTCACCAATGTATTCCATTCAGCAGATATTTATTAAGTACTTTCTATATGCCAGGCACTGTTCTCAGCCTGAGGGATACAGGCATAAAGAATCAGAGAGAGAATATGTTATCTTCTGTAGTGCACATGCAAGTGCACAGCAAGCTTAGGGTCATCTGTTAACTCACTTCACTGGCAGAGAACTGAAGGCCTGGGCCCGGCTTCCCTGAGAAAGATTCCTCGAGTCTGCTTTTCTCCATGACCATACTTGAGAGGAGACAGGATGTGGGACCAGCGTGGGAGATAGTTCATTTATGAGGGCTTTGCTGCTTTAGCTTTCCTCTTGCAATAAAATGCTACTTTTTGGAGCTAGGGCTTGACTAGGGGTAAAAAAATTATAGCCTCCTGATGATAGAACTCCTTTCAAACTTAAGTTCACTGCTTATCCATTTCATATTTGAACCTTACCTTTGATAAATTATCAATTCCAGTAGTATTAATTAGTTAATTAATTAATTAGTATTAATTATTAATTAATCTTAGTCTCCAAGATTGTTAAAGCAAATTGCTAGCACCGGCCCTTAGCTCTGCTTATCATTCCAGGTTAAAGGTCTCTACTCAGGGCGTGGGTGGATAATTCTGGATTGAGAGCTTTCTCAAATCTTCTGTGGAATGTCAGCCCCTAAATTTCCCCTCTTCTCAGCTACGTTGCTTTCAGATATGCTTTATAATGAGAAGCAGATAGCAGTTGCAGGGGGAGAGCCCTGGGGCTATCTACTTTGTATATGTCAGATTTCACAGTTTCTTAGTTACGTAGAGAATTTATTTGCTGAAATTCAGCAATTTTTTTTTTTTTCGGCTGAGCCTGTGGCATGTAGAAGTTCCCAGGCCTGGGATCGAACCCACACCGCAGCAGCGACCCAACTGCTGCAGAGACAACACCAGATCCTTAACCTGCTACACCACAAGAGAACGCCTCAGTAGTCTTTTTTTTTTGTCTTTTGTCTTTTTTTTGTTGTTGTTTCTTGGGCCGCTCCCGCGGCATATGGAGGTTCCCAGGCTAGGGGTTGAATCGGAGCTGTAGCCACCAGCCTACGCCAGAGCCACAGCAACATGGGATCCGCGTTTGCAACCTACACCACAGCTCACGGCAACGCCGGATCGTTAACCCACTGAGCAAGGGCAGGGACCGAACCCGCAACCTCATGGTTCCTAGTCGGATTCGTTAACCACTGCACCACGACGGGAACTCCTCCTCAGTAGTCTTTATTTGACTACTAGAGGTTTCAGATCTCAGGCTTTAGCCAGAAGGTTGTATTGTATTCTGTGTTTTCTCTGGAAGGCCAGATTGGATTGGGTTGTGTTTTAACAGATTGGATTGTCTTGCAGGTTTTCACTGAAGTTTGCAGTCTTCTGGTTTTCTTTTATTGTCCAGGCTCTGTCTAGCTTTGGAGTGCATATGGAGTGTGACCAATTACTTTGCTACATACAAGGCCTACTGCCTTGCTCAGCCAAGCTAGAGGGGAGTCCAGTTCTTTCTACTTCACCTTGACTTTGATATATATACATTGTGGGTTTAACTTTTGAAATACTTCTTTCAGTCTTGTGTCATTTAGGACTTTATTGGAGGTGAACCAGAGCCCTGTCTTAAGTGAGCTTGAATAAAAATGAGAATGAATGAGGATACAGGAGTATCTTAGAACCTAAGCTAGTAGTTCATTTGGGTTTCAGAAGCAGCCAGAACCATGGACTTGAATGATGTCAGGCCTCTCTTTTTCTGGCTGATTGTGTTTGTGGTGTTCTTGCAACTCTCATACATCTTGTGCCTTTTGCACATTCTCTCCCTCTATCTGAAATCCTCCTTTACCCCCTTTCTCTAGGTGGTTAACTAGTTCATTGGGTATAGTTTTGATGCTACCTAGTTGATGAAGCTTTTCCTGAATTCCTGAGTTTAAGTGAGGTATTTTCTGTAGTTTTGTGGTCCTTGGTTGTGTTTCTTCTCTGACATTTACCACATTGAATTGTGATAACTTGTTTCCAAATCTTTCTTAATAGACTTTGGTGTTCCTTGGTAATAAAGACTTATCTTTACATTTGTAGTACCCAGAGCCATGAACAAGTGAAAAATAAATATAAAAGAAGTATATGTACTTATCAATTGGCAGATAGGGAAAAAGGTTTTGTGTTTATAATTAGGTTGACTGATTCTTACATAAATGTTGTTGGTTCCTTCAGTCCTAGAAACTGTGTTTGGTGGGAATGGAAATATCTTTTAGGGTGATCCAAGCAAAAGTGTACCATACTTGAGTTATGGTGAGGTGCAGTGCATGTCTCAGCTTGTTTTCCCACTCAGTTTCCCATGTCGGAGCTTTGCTATTTATTGTACTTTCCATGGAAGTGTCACCAAAGGCTAGCTAGGACTGCATATAAATAGGGCAAAAATCCCACTCACACCCAAGAGTCTGTCCAGCTCTTTTTTTTCTCTTAAAAACGTTTGACTGGAGTTCTCTTGTGGCTCAGTGGGTTAAAGGTCCAGTGTTGTCACTGCAGCAGCTTGCGTTGCTGCAGTGGTGTGGGTTCGAACTTTTGTATACTGTGGGCATGGCCAAAAATTTTTTTTCATCTTTTTTTAACACGTGGTGCTGTTACAGCTGGATAACCACAGGCAAAAGAATGAAGTTGGACCCCCTACCTCACAAAAATTAACTGAAAATGGATCCGTGACCCAAATAAAAGCTAAAACAATAAAACTATTTGAAGAAACAGGGATATATCTTCATTACCTTAGATTTGGCTGTGATTCTTAGATTTGACATCAAAGTCACAAGCAGCAAAATAAAGACTAGATAAATTAAACTTCAACAAAATTAGAAACTTGTGTGCGTCGAAAGCCATTATCAAGAAAGTAAAAAGACAGGCAACATAGTTGAAGAAAATATTTCTTGGGAGTTCCTTGGTGGTCTAGTGGTTAAGATTTGGCACTTTCACTGCTGCGGCCCAGGTTCACTCCCTGGTCTGGGGACTGAGATCCCACATCAACCCATTGCATCTATCAAATAAGGGCCTAGTATCCAGAATATGTAAAGAACTCTTACAACTGAACAACAGGAAAACAAGCAACCCTAGTAAAAAATAAATGAACAAGGGATATTAATAGACACATCTCCAAAGAGGATGTACAGTAGCCAACAAGTATATGAAAACTTCCATATGCCGAGGGTTCAGGCCTAAAAAGCAAAAAGAAAAAAAAAAGAGCAAAGAACACACATGCCCATACAGACACTTGTATGTGAATGTTTATAGCAACATTACTCATAATAGTCAAAAGATGATAGAAACAACTGAAATGCCTATCAGCAGATGAATGGATAGACAAAATTTGGTAGGTACATATAATGGTATATTATTTAGCCATAAAAAGGAATGAAATACTGATCATCATGCTGCTATTTGGGATGCATCTCAAAAATATTACGCTAAGTGGAAGAAGGCAGAGATAGAAGTTTGCAGATTATATGATTCCTTTTATGGAAGTTACCCAAAACAGGCAAATTCATAGAGACAGAAAGCAGATTTGTGGTTGCCAGCAGCTGTGGGGGGAGGAGGAAGAACAAGGAGTGATTCTGTTTATAGGGTGTTCTCAATGGGTATGAGATGACTTAAGAGTTTTGAAAGTAGAGGTGGTGGTTGCACGATGTTGTGAATGCAGTAAATATCACTGAATTGTATATATTAAGTATGTAGTTAATTGTTGTGTGAATTTCACCTCAATTTTTTTTAAAAAGGAAAAATAGTTTGATCATGATCATTAGCCAAAGGGACTCAGAAATTAAACTCTGCAATGCTAGTGTTGAGTTGCTGTATCCTCAGCATCTGCCCCCCTCTGCCCCCTTTTAAACAATAGGCCAGTTGTGTTTTCTCAGATGTCAAGAATACCCAATGTAAGATGGCTTTGAGATTCCCTAATTTAGTAGTTCAACTACATCATCAAGGACACAGCAGTTATTTCCCTCTTTCTGATCTATCATCCTCAGCATATCAGTTTCATCCTCATTAGGTCATCTGAGTGTTCCCTAGGTGGCTGTTTTTTTTTTTTTAATCTTGCAGTGGTGGGAAAAAAAGATACCTTTTCTTTCTGTTTTTTTTTTTTTTTCCTTTACCTTTGTTTTATAAACTTTTCTTTTTTTCCATACCCATAGCATGCAGAAGTTCCTGGGCCAGGGATTGAACCCCTGCATTGTTGGTAGGAATGTAAGTTGGTGTAGCCACTATGGAAAACAGTAAAGAAATTTCTTTAAAAAACTGAAAATAGGATGTTCCTGTTGTGGTACAGCAGAAATGAATCCAACCAGTATCCATGAAGATGTGGTTTTGACCCTAGGCCTCGCTCAGTGGGTTGGGGATCCGGCATTGCTGTGAGCTGTGGTGTAGGTCAAAGATGCAGCTCAGATCCTGTGTGGCTGTGGCTGTGGTGTAGGCCAGCCAATTCAACCCCTAGCCTGAGAACTTCAGTATGCCACCAGTGAGGCCCTAAAAAAACCCAAAAAAACAAAAAAACCATTCGACCCAGCACTCCCACTCTTGGGCATATATCCAAAGAAAACTTTAATTCGAAAAGATGCATGCACCCCAGTGTTCATGGCAGTGCTGTTTACAATAGCCAGGACATGGAAACAACCTAAATGTCCATTGACAGAGGAATGGATAAAGAAGATGTGGTACTATACACAATGGAATATTACTCAGCCATAAAAAGAATGAAATAATGCTATTTGCAGCAACATGGATGGACCTAGAGAGTATCATACTAAGTGACGTAAGACAGAGAAAGACAAATATCATATGATACCACTTTTATATGGAATCTAAAATATACAAACAAACTTATTTACAAAACAGAAATAGACTCTCAGACATAGAAGACAAACTTACAGTTACCAAAGAGGAAAAGGGGTCGGGGAGAGAGAGATTAGGAGTTTGGGATTAGCAGATCCAAACTACTGTATGTGAAATAGCTAGCAATAAGTTCCTACTGTATAGCACAGGGAACTGCATTCAGTATAAACCCAAATCACTTCGCTGTGCACTAGAAACTAGCATGATATATAAATCAACTGTGCTTCACTTAAAAAATAAAAAATGAATAAAATTTTACCATTTTAACTTACTACAATTCTGTGGTATAAAGGATATTCATAGTATTATGTAACCATCATCATCATCCATCTTTGCTTGTGCCCTTTTTTCCCCTGTTACACTACCTCCCTTTGTTCTTCAGGACACTTTTAACCATTTGAAATCAGAGAAAAACTTTTCTTGAGCAAAAACACTGAAGGAACTGAGAAGTTTAACCTTTCAGGCTGGGCCTCATGCTGAGTTAGTGCCTTCCCTTTCCCATCTCCTCAGCCAGCTCTGTTTCATGCAGTTTCTTATTGGCTAGTAGTAATAGTTGCATATGTTGTTTTGAACGGAATACAGTGCTATCATGTCTGCTTGTTCTTACATTGAATTGGAGCTGTTTAGTCTATTCTTGCTATTCCTTGGCCCAGTGAGGCAGTGATCTAGATGGTCCAGGTGCCAAGGAACTTATACCCACATTTTAAGTTGTGTACCTTCCTGATAGATTAGAGCACCACTGGGCTAATGTCCACTCTCCACCTTTTACTTGTAAAATGAATATGCTTTGTCATCCTTCGCTCCTGCTTCCTGCCAGGAGTCCATTTCACTACTTTCAGTTTCACTTCGTGCTTTAACAAATATTTCCTAATCTGTGGCTAAATTTCCTATATAATAGAGGTACAAGTAAGCAGGTTTTTTGGCTTGGCTGTGGGATGAAGGCTGATTTGAGGAGGGCGATGGATCTGCCTAAGTAGGGTAGCTGGACTTTTCCACTTGTTAGTATTTCTGCTGCGCTCGTCTCTGAGTCCTGTCTGATATGAGGTGGAGCCAAGTGGCGAAATATGACACAGGCTGAGGATAAGAATTGGCAGTTGTCCTGAGCGCACAAATAGTTTCTTCCCTCCCAAGCATATTTTACAGCCAAGTGAACAGAAAACAATTCAGGCTGTTTGCCTGGGACCTTCGGCAGAAAAATTATCTTTATAAAATGTGGACACTTAGTTTTTATGAAAAGCTTTCAGAAGAACAAAATGCAAACTAGGCTTATTTTTCTCTCCCTCATTTTATCTTTGATCTCTAAGTATAAGGCTGATTCCAGATGTACTCCTAAGCCTATTTGTGGGTGGTAGGGTCTGGGCCTCCCCAAGTTTGACCAGTCACATATTCTTCACTTTGGATCACAGTCAGCTAGATAAGGAAATTTCTAGAAGAGTCTAAAGTCCAAATGTTCCTATTGAATGGTCAAGTAAACAGGCACAGTTTGGACCCTGGCCCAGCTCTGTGCTGTGTAAATTTTATCTAGCACACACGGGCCGGCAGCTGGTAGTGGTATAATTCCAGGCAGTACTGATTAATACTACAGGCCACCCTTGCATGAGCCTTGACCTGAGGTAGCTGCTCTAAATATAGCCTTCCTTTCTGGCAGCTGCAAACACCTGGAGGAGCAGACAGGCCCCCAGCAGAAAAGTATTTGCTGTTAATAGCATGTCTCTTCAACAGTTGTGTACTGTCAGAACTTATTTCATGCTATGTTTGTGCATAATTAAAAGCAACCCACTGAATCCATTGGCTTATGGTTGGGTTATGTTTGGAAAAGGCTATTTTTGTGTTGTTAAACTGTGGGGCTTGGGGATGATGTCACTGGTTTGAGGAAGACCATAATAAGAGAAGCAGTTACCATAATTTCTTTGATCTCTAATGAACATAGCTTACTTAAACCCTTTAGTGGCCTTTGGTTTCTGGCACTGATGAACCATGCTGTCAGTCATGTGGTTCTGTTCAATTGGAGACTCTGATTTGTGTGCTTGGAGTTCCTTCTGATGTAAGGGGGCTTATAAGCATGTAAGTAATTAAAAAGAAAATTTACAAAATGGTACTTCCGAAAAGAAACTACAAATGACTTGTAAACATATAAAATACATTTAACTTCTCATAAAAAGAGAAAACTTTCTCTCGAGAAAACCATCTTAAGACCCCACTGAGATCTTATTTTTTACCTATCAGATTGACAAAAATCCAAAACGTTGGAGAAAAACTGTTGATGAGCCAGTGGGGAAATAGAAACTGTAATACTTTCTTTTTTTTTTTTTTTGGTCTTTTTGCCTTTTCTAGGGCCGCTCCTGAGGCATATGGAGGGTCCCAGGCTAGGGGTCAAATCGGAGCTGTAGCTCCAAGCCTTCACCACAGCCACAGAAACACGGGATCTGAGCCGAGCCTGCGACCTACACCACAGCTCATGGCAACGCCAGATCCTTAACCCACTGAGCAAGGGTAGGGATCGAACCCGCAACCTCATGGTTCCTAGTCGGATTCGTCAACCACTGCGCCACGACAGGAACTCCTGTAATACATTCTTGATGGGAGCATTCCTTAAGTATATAACTCTTTTATTTGAGGGAAGTTTAGATAAAGCCACAAATATATGCCTTTTGACTCAGCAGTACCACTTTTAGGAATTTATCCTATAGGGATGCACTTATATATAAAACTATGTGGCTTAAGCTTATACTTGGAAGAATTAAAGATTGGAAACAAACTCAGAAAGTGGACTGGTTACATAAATAATGGTGTGTTTATAGTGGATACGGCTATAAAAAAGCAGTTAGGATACTCCTTTTGTACTGACTTAGAAATGTCCTCATGATACAGTATTAAGGGAATAAAGAAAAGGGTAGTGTATAATATGCTACCAATTGTGTAAGAATGGTGAAAATAAGAATGTAATTTGCTTGTATGTCCATAAGGAAGTTTTGGAAGGATATTTAAGAAATGTGTGTGTGTAGGAAAGAAGAGAGAAGATGAGTATTTTCTATTGTAAGAAACTTTTTAAACCATGCACATGTATTGCTTTTTAAGAAAATTAAATAATTAGAATGTTTATGTTTAATTTTTTTTTTTGGTCTTTTTGTCTTTTTTGTTGTTGTTGTTGCTATTTCTTGGGCCGCTCCCTCGGCATATGGAGGTTCCCAGGCTAGGGGTTGAATCGGAGCTGTAGCCACCGGCCTACGCCACAGCCACAGCAACGTGGGATCCGAGCCGCGTCTGCAACCTACACCACAGCTCACGGCAACGCCGGATCGTTAACCCACTGAGCAAGGGCAGGGACCGAACCCGCAACCTCATGGTTCCTAGTCGGATTTGTCAACCACTGCGCCACGACAGGAACTCCTGTTTAATTGTTTTAATTAAAATTTTTTATTTAAAAAAATTCAAAAATTCTTAAAATTTTGTTTTATTTTTAAAATTTTTGTTTAATTAATTTACTCATTTTTGCTGCAGCACGTGGAAGTTCCCAGGCCAGGGATTATACCCAAGCCACAGCAGTGGCAACATCGAATCCTTAACTGCTAGGCCACCAGGGAAATCCCTAGAATTTTTTTTTTTTTTGGCTTTTTAGGGCCACGGGTGTGGCATATGGAAGTTCCCAGGCTAGGGGTCAAATTGAAGCTGCAGCTGCCAGTTAAAGCTACAGAAACACAGGATCCGAGCTGTCTCTGCAAGCTATACCACAGCCCTTGGCAACACCAGATCCTTAACCCATTGAGTGAGGCCAGGGATCAAACCAGCATACTCATGGATACTAGTTGGGTTCATTACTGCTGAGCTACCATGGGAACTCATGGTGGGTTTTTTTTGTTTTTTGTTTTTAATGGAGCTTGTTGGAGTTCCTGCTGTGGGACAATGGGTTAAAGATCTGATGTTGTCTCTGCAGCAGCTCGGGTTCCTCTGGAGGCAGAGATTCGATCCCTGGCCTGGGAGCTGTGGGTGCAGCTGAAAAAAAAAGGGGGAGCTTCTTTGAATTTTTGTCACAGTTACAGAGAGACTCTCTTTTACTTGAGTTCGTTGTCCACACTTGCTGTTCTTGTGCGTAAGAGGGAGATTTCCTCATGCTGCTGCTGATGGTACTAGTAATGTCTGTTACTTTCCATGAGGGTACCTTGGGAAGAAAGTGGTACACCAGTTTGTTGGTCTTGGTGTTTTTCCTGTTATTCCTCAGCCAGAGTCAGTGACTCTGAAGATTATGTAATGGGAGCCATGTCTGCACCTTCTGTGTATAGGTTCTATAACACACCTTAAGAAACACATTTTTTCCCTTTGACAATTAGGATAAATATCCTCTGGAGAGGACTTAAGTTTTTGCCTTTTCTCTTTATTTATAGGAACCTGCAAGCAGCAATTGGCGCCTATTATGACTTTGAGAGCCCAAACATCAGTGTGCCCTCTATGTCCTTTGTTGAAGATGTCACCATAGGAGAAGGAGAGTCAATACCTCCTGACACTCAGTTTATAAAAACATGGCGGATCCAAAATTCTGGTAAATGTGTAATGAACAATCTTCCTTGTCCAATTTTCTTTTTCTTAGTAGTTAAAAGAAATAAGGAAATGTTTGAGCTTAAATTACGTGCTTGTGTAACTGAGTTTTTCCTTACACATGATGTAGCATTTTCTTGTACTGGTATAATGACCTAAGCATCATTGAAAAGATTTGCTAGATTAGGAAAAGTTTAGTCTTGATGACATTTAAACACAATATTCTTTTAATACCAGGAACTGGGCCTGTGTGGGGGCGATATTGTCTCCACCTGTGCAGTTTTACTCCATCATTTTACTTCTGCTCTAATTAATCCTCCAGTTATTTCCAGCAGGCTAGAGGAGTACATCCTTGAATGGGAAAAGGTAGTTAGAGCTGTGAGCATCTGCTCTTTTGAAAGCTCATTTCTTTATAACCACAGAGATTATTCTATTTGAAATTTTCATTGAGCCATCTACCCGAGATCTTAACCCCACTTTGGAAAATAGGGTAAGAAGTGTAGGGATTTACCCAGAATGGAAAAGATGGAAAGATTAAGCAATTGCTTTTTTATTTTTATTTTTTAATTTTTTAAATTTTTTTAGCTTTTTAGGGCCACACCCACGGCATATGGAGGTTCCCAGGCTAGGGGTCTACTCAGAGCTGTAGCTGCCGGCTTACACCACAGCCACAGCAATGTGGGATCCAAACCGCATCTGTGACCAACACCACAGCACATGGCAATGCCAGATCCCCAACCCACTGAGGAAGACCAGAGATCAAACCCGCAACCTTATGGATCCTAGTCGGGTTCATAAACTGCTGAGCCATGAAGGGAACTCCAGAAATTGCTTTTTTTAAAAAGCACTGATTTGGTGTACTTTAAGAAAAATATAACATAGTTTAATCATAGTTCTTTGAAAACAGTATATGAATATCTATCTGGTAATTGTTATTACTTTTTACTTGTTGAATTATTTTCTAATGACTTCTTAAATTTGAATGCATTTAGTATTTCTTGTCCCATCCAATAACAGTTTATGCTGTCTAGGTGAAAATGCTTTAACTCTGTTTTTAATGAGGACTTATAAAGAAATTCTAAGAGATGGAAAACTAGGCAAAAGCCTTATTTAGTTAAAAATTTGAGTGTGGGAGAACCTTGTCTAGCAAGGTAATTTGATGTGAGATGATATAAAACTCTGGGCAGAGTTCTCTTGTGGCTCAGCGGGTTAAGGATCAAGTGTTGTCACTGTGGGCGGTTCTGGTCACTGCTGTGGCGCAGTTTCGATCCCTAGCCTGGGAACTTCTAAATGCCTTGGATGTGGCCAAAAAAGAAAAAAAAGTTTTTAAAAACCCAAAAAACTCTGGAGACTCAAGCCTGTAAGAATGACCTTTTATTGGACCCTGTAGACTTTGCAGCTCTTTATATTTCAGTTCTTTTATGATGGGGAGAGGCTGGCTAAGCTAGTTAGCCATTTGTATAATAATTAATGTACCAAATTGTTATTCTCAGGTTTTCTGGCTTATTTAGTAGTAACTTTACCTTGGATGAAGGTTTGGTGTGGCCCTGAGCAAATACATGTTATCTGGATTGCCTCCCAGTGTAGTAGATGACTGGGGACATCAAAAATTTTCATTAGCTTCTTTGACTTTTTGGTTATAACAGTGTGGTGCATTGTTAGTTTAAGAGGCACATGGCAATATGGGAAAATAGACATGTTTTCTATTTTTCTTGAAATTATTGTTCAAAGTTTAATTATCTTTTCTCTGCCTAATTTCTTTCTCACCTTTCTTAATGTTGCTTGCTTTTAAAAATGTTAAAATAATATCTTTAGGTCACCTTTTATTCATCATGTTTCCTAATTGATTACTAAAGAGCTTTTGAAATCCAGACATGAATTTTTAAAATGAGTAACATTTGTTGAGGAAGTATAACTTATTAAAAGTTGTATCTATTTAAAGAAAATAATCCAAGACCTTGTTTACTTAATAGTGAAAACATTGGAAAATGATCTGGCTTTCCATGAGTTCTTTCTAGCATTTTTATTTATTTATTTATTTAGTTATTGCTTTTTATGGCTGCACCTGCAGCATATAGAAGTTCCCAGGCTAGGGGTCGAATCGGAGCTACAGCTGCCAGCTTACACCACAGCAACACCAGATCCGAACCACATCTTCAATCTATACCACAGCTCATGGAAACGCTGGATCCTTAATCCACTGAGCGAGGTCAGGGATCAAACCCAAATCCTCATGGATCTTGGTCAGTTTCATTTCTGCTGCGTGAGCCACAATGAGAACTCCTTTATGTTGTTTTAAATATTGAAAGTTTGTTAGAGTTTGAAATGTTTTAAATACCATCTTGTTGCAGAATAACCATTTTATATTTTGGAAAGCCTCTTGATATATCTACTCACTCACTAGACACTTGGTTAATGAGAGATTGGATGGGATGGATATAAACTGGCTAGAATGTCAAATCAGAAGCCCAAAGAGGCTGCCTTTCACTTTGACTTGGAGAAAATCTGTTTTGGTGGGGCTGGCTCTTTTTCTTCATGCTTTTGCATAGTAACTCCAGTTTAAAAGTGTTTCTGAGTCTGCAGCCTTTCTTCCCGTAAAAGGACATTTTTGTTTCTGTATATCTCTTGAAAAGTTGGGCAACAGTTGCTAGAGATCTACCTTTCAAGGTACTTTGAACTTTTTTATTCTTCTGGAAATTGTTCCACCAGTTGTAAAATAGTTTTGCATCTGTAAACTAAATACTTTCTCTTTAATTAAGAAGAAACTGGCCTCTCATAACTAAGTGACAGGTATGTTGTTGGGGGGCAGGGAGGGAAGGCACGCATGTGCACAGGTTCTTGGGCGTCATCCTAATCTGGCCTGCGTTCTTTCTGGAAATAGAGTAGTAACACAGAAGTAGGTTGGGCCTTAGTTCTTTCTCCTCTGGCTTACTTACTCTTATTCAGAACTTCCCTTCGAGATGATAAGTGCTCACTGAAAGAGTTTCAGACATAATTTTCATGGTGCCTATTTGCTCTTATGTTTTAAGCATACCAGGCATTCAGGTTTATAGCTGCTGAGATTGATAGGAACATATAACTGTGCCAGCACCTTCCCCAAAGAAGATAAATGTCACATAGTATTTAAAATCAAACACCTAATGTTGTCTAAGTTCTCAGATTCATTCACACAGTAGAAAAATAGAAGTGAAACATTTAATGACATTGATGCAGAATTCCAGAATCCAAACTTTTGGCACTGTAAGTTTTAGGAATTTGGCAAACTTGAGCAGGAAACCTTACAGTTGGAGTTTAAAATGAAAATTTGAAACTGTCCCTCTGAAGATGAAAAGTAGACAATTCTCTTCACCAACATTTACAGCTTCTCAGTTATTACAGCCATGCTCTGCTGTCTAGCTGTGGTGAATGTGAAATTAAGCATATTATGACATCTGGTGTTTCTCTAATTTTAATGAAGTAGTTATGATTGTCATATGAGAGAGTGGCTTCAGAGTCATCTTTGTTTTCTGAACTACTCAGAAGTGAATAAATATAAAACAAGAGTTGGGGAGGGGGGAATCTTGAGAAAGAGCAACGATTCTCTTCATTTTTCATTTGACTCCTTAAAAGTTTCTACCTTTGTCTTTAGTATGACTGTAGAGAAGATAATTCTGCTTCATTAATTCAACAGATTTTATTATGTTCCAGTCATTTTAACAGGTACAGGAGGAAAATGGCAGTAAGGCCAATGAAGGTCCCTGTTTGCTTGTATCTTAATTTGAAATGCAGTCTCCAGACATAAAGGGGTTAAAAAGAGAAGGGATCTCCATTGAGGTTTGTCTTGCGTATTGCTCTTTGGATGTTCCTTACAGACTCCAAACTATATTTGTAATCGCTTATACCTAGAATGCCCCAGGCTTTCTGGAACTGATGAACTTTTATTTTGTTTTTGCCCTGCTCTCTATCTCAGAATTGCCACGTGATAGTTTTTTTTTTCTTTGTCTTGATTCGCTTTGCCCTTTTTTTTTTTTAATAAAATTATATTCTGTGATAACTGGAGAATCACAGCTTTAGTCATATGTGTGCTTGTGGTAGTTGACTTTGAAAATCATAAAACACAGATTAGTCTTTCTTTTCTTCTGGATTTATCTATCCCCCATTAAGCCAATTTGTCACAGACTTAATTGGAAGCCCCGTTGTGTCATACTTCTAGTCCATGTTTTCCCAGTTTGCTTGTCAGTATTTCCCTTCCTTCTATATCAAAAATCAGTATCAGGCAGAGCCTCCTTGCCTGCCCGCTTGTATCTCTCACGAGCACCGTATCTTTTTTTTTTTTTTTTTTTTTCTGCTATTTCTTGGGCCGCTCCAGCAGCATATGGAGGTTCCCAGGCTAGGGGTTGAATCGGAGCTGTAGCCACTGGCCTACGCCAGAGCCACAGCAACGCGGGATCCGAGCCACGTCTGCAACCTACACCACAGCTCACGGCAACGCCGGATCGTTAACCCACTGAGCAAGGGCAGGGACCAAACCCGAAACCTCATGGTTCCTAGTCGGATTCGTTAACCACTGCGCCACGACGGGAACTCCAAGCACCGTATCTTAATAAATCTATTTCTTGTCTATCAAAAAAAAATATCAGTGACCTTTCAGAGTTACCTTACCTGACAGTTGGGGCTGTAAGAACTATTCGTCATTGTGAACTGTTGGTAACTCTCAGAAGGAAGATGATTGGTTCTTCTTTTTATGTATTATTTGTTTCATTGAAGTATACCTAATTTACAAGGCTGGGATAATATCTGCTGTACAACAGAGAGACCCAGTCATACCTATACACAGATTCAATCTCTCTCTCCGTAGATTATCACAGAATACTGGCTAGAGTTCTCTGTGTGCTATACAGCAGGTCCCCATTGGCCAATCATTCCACATACCTCAGTGTGCACATGCCAATCCCAAACCCCCAGTTCATCCCTCCCACCCCCCCACCTCTGGTTCCTCATTTTATAGCAGATTAGAACTTTAGAATTGATGGTACATAACTCTACCAATTTTTCCTTCATGAGACTCTCCAAGTACCATGTCAGTAGGGTTTGATGTAAAAAGATCAGGAGTATAGTTGCGAAATTATTAATCATTTAATGTTTTACCAACTAACTCAGTCTCCTGGGAATATTAGCCTCTTTTGCATATTTGAGTGATCCAACTGTCTTAACTGCTTGTGGTTGTCTGCTCAGGACAGCCACGTATTTCCCACACCCAGACAGTCTCAATTTTCCTTGTTTTGTTAAAGGTTCAAAAACAGACACATCCTTGAGTTTTCATATAAGTAGACATTGTCTTATTACAGATATGTGTATGTGTATCTTTTAAAGAATAATTGTGAATTCAGCCATATAACAGTTCAGTTTTTCCTCTTGGATCTTGGTCTCATTAAAGAGACCGACATTTTCCAAGGTGCTTCATTCTCACGTCAGCTGCTACTATTCTTGACCTAAGACAAATATGCTTTTGCCAGACCATAGGCCCCAGAAATGAAAAGCAAAATTTGCATGTATTGCCAGTGTATCATCCACAACCTTTTTACTAGCAGCAATTGCCCTTTATAGCGTTAACTTAAGAGGGTACCTTGCTGGCAGGTTTTTTTGTTTTTTGTGGGTTTTTTGAAGAGGGCCTGACAAAAATAGTGACCATAGTGGTATTTGCTTCATCTGCTACCCCTGTAATCCAAGAGGCACGAAACTTCATCCTGGGCCTGAGATCTCAGCAGTAGAGTGTTAGTTTCTTTTCTCTCCGGTTCTCTTTTCAGTTGTAAGCCATCAGGTACATCAGAACCAGAGTTCCCGTTGTGGCTTAGCAGGTTATGAACCCGACTAGTATCCATTGAGGATGTGGGTTCAGTTCCTGGCCTTGCTCAGTGGGTTAAGGATCTGGTGATGCCGTGAGCTGTGGTATAGGTTGCAGATGGCTTAGATCCCGTGTTGCAGTGTAGCTGCAGCTCCAGTTCGACTCTTAACCTGGGAACTTCCATATGTTGCAGTTGCTGCCCTAAAAAGCAAAAAAAAAAAAAAAAAAAGAGTATATCAAAACCGACTTGGCAATTTGAGAGCAAGGTACCAAGGCATCCTAGAGTACTCTTAGGAGATGAGTTTCAAGCATGCTATCTGGCTTTCCATAGTGATTTATTTTTATAGTGAATGTATTTTTCTCAAAAAAAGATAGGTAGAGGTTTCTATCTACAGTAAAAGGGAGTATATTGGAGAGACTTCACACGAAAGCTCATATCGGGTCACTGTGGGGCTACCTGTGATCAGAAGTCAATATATAGATTTCTCATTTGAGTTCATTTGTATGGAAAAGGTGCACAGGGGTGGGAACCAGATAAAACCTTTGCCACTTGCAAAGGTGGGAAAGACATTCTGCCAAAGCAATTTCTCTGTCTTCTTTGATGATCCTATTCTTTGTGCAAGCACCTCTGGCTGTGTCATCACCCCTGAGACCATGGGTCATGTTGTTATCAGGGGAGTTCATGCCCTTGTTCATGGTTTTCCCATTACTGTTTGAATCTGAAAATGAAACTTTCACTTGACTCCTCTTTTATTTGCCAAGTCTCTTGAGCCTCCATCTTTTCATAGTTAGGGACTCCAAAAGAAAAGTAGAGGACAACAGAATGTCAGGGACAAAGCAGTTTTAGAATGGAAGTAATACAGAAATTACTCCTCATGTGTTTCATCCTCTTGCCTCAATGGAAAAAACTGGGGGTAGCTGGCCGTATTTTTACTTTGCCAGCTTTTTAGTTCAAGTGCAAATGGGCATATGTATTAACTTCTTAGTGGAAGAAGCAGTCTTCCCCATTTGGGCCTGTGCCTCATTTCTATGGCTTTTTTCAGATATCATTCTTAGGTTCTGCAGACTCAGTGTGACGTGTGATCGTCCCCAGGGTCACCCAGAATGCATCTGCAAGAAGAGCTGCCTTGTTTTTGCTGTGTGTGCCTTCTCTTAGGGATAGATTGTTGGTCAGAGCTTGTGGACTCTGAGTCTTTCTGATCAGTGAGAGATGATCTATAGCTCAAGGAGACGTGAATAGGTTTAGGTGTGAGAGACACAGAAAGAGGCCTCTTCTACAGTTTTGTGATGAACTGCACCCAGCATAGGACCAATGATTGCCTAACATTTTTTTCTTTTGCTTGAACTCAGGGGCAGAGGCCTGGCCTCCAGGGGTTTGTCTTAAATATGTCGGGGGAGACCAATTTGGACATGTGAACATGGTGATGGTGAGATCGCTAGAGCCCCAAGAGATTGCAGATGTCAGCGTCCAGATGTGCAGCCCCAGCAGAGCAGGAATGTATCAGGGACAGTGGCGGATGTGCACTGCTACAGGACTCTACTATGGAGGTGAGTATGTCCTTGTGCAGCCCAGGGTGAAGGAATTAAGGTAACATCTTACAGCCTCCCTGGCATTGCCCACAGAGCCTGTCAAATTACATAGCAGAGTGTGGTCTCTTTTAAACAGTGACCCCCTGCAGGTAAATGACATGAATTTAATGATTCTCTAATTGGTTCAGTCTAGCACTCTCCTTTGTACACTAGGAATTTAGTTAAAACTTAGCAAAGTATTTAAGATTCATCTTGAATTATAAACAATGATTTAGTAGTGCTGCTGTTTTTATTTTCATAATCTAGTAGATGCTGTAAGAATACTGAAGGCAGTCCTTGTTCTCATAGTCTCTATACACAAATTGTATAAAAAAGAAAGATAATGCACAAAATATGCACACTTCTCTCTACTTGATGACCTGCCCAGGATAAACCTCTCACTCCTCTTTATTGAACAGAGTGCACTCATTGTCTCTTCTTCCCATTTATTTTTATTCTTCAACCCAATCAGTCCTTTACCCACTCAGTGAAGTGTTCATCAGCAATCACCCAGGTTCCAAATCCAAAAGCCATTTTCCAGTCTTCATAGTAACTGACCTTCAGTCATTTGGCAAAAAACTCTAAATGTTTTCAAAATGTGTACCTTCTCTGACTCACATGAGTCCTCTCTTGTTTCTCCTCTTCCTCATCTGAATGTTCTTTCTCTGTCTAGTCTCAGCTTTGCCCTGGGACTGTAGGCGTACCTTGGTTTATTGCTATTCACTTTATTATGCTTCACAGATAATTTGCTTTTTACACATTGAAAACTTGTCACAACCTTTTGTTGAGCAAGTTTGTCGGCTCCATTTTTCCAATGGAGTGTTTACTAACTTTGTGTCTCGGTGTCAACATTTTGTTAATTCTCAGAATATTTTGAGCTTTTCATTATTTTTATCCTCATGGTGACCTGTGATCAATAATGTCTGTATTGTAATTGTTTTGGGGGTGCCACAAATTGTAACCATATAAGGCTTCAAACTTAATCCATAAATACGGTGTGTGTTCTGACTACTCTACCAACTAGCCATTCCCTTATCTCTCTCCCTCTCCTTGAGCCTCCCTATTCCCTATTTCCCAGTATTGAAATTAGGTAACCCTGCAATGGCCTCTAAGTGTTCAAGAGTGTTGAAGAGAAAGAAAGGAAAAGGCACACATCTCTCAAAAGCTAGAAGTAATTAAGCTTATTGAGGAAGGCATGCAAGAGACAAAACAGGCCAAAAACCTCTTGGACCAAACAGTTAGCCAAGCTGTGAAAGCAAAGGAAAAGTTCTTAAAGGAAATGAAAAGTGCTACTCCAGTGAACACACAGATTGATGAGAGAGTAAAACAGCCATACTGTTGATATGGAGAAGGTTTGAGTGGTCTGGACAGAAGATCAAACAGCCACAACATTCCCTAAAGCCAGAGCCTAATCCAGAGCAAGGCCTTCTTCTTCAACTCTGTGAACAAGGCTGAGAGGTGAGGAAGCTGCAGAAAGAGAGGTTAAAGCTAGCAGAGGTGGTTCTTGAAGTTTAAGGAGAGAAGCCATCTCCATAACATAAAAGTGCCAGGTGAAGCGGCACGTGCTGAAGCAGAAGCTGCAGCAAGTTTTCCAGATGATGTGGGTAAGAAGATTCACGAAGGTGGCTGTACTAACAATCGATTTTCAGTGTAGATGGAAGAGCTTTATATTGGTCTCAAGAAGATGTCGTCTAGGACTTTCTGTGTCTGGCTTCAGAGGACAGAGTTTTTGTTAGGGGCTCATGTAACTGGTGGCTGTACGTTGAAGCCAGTACTCATTTCCCACTCTGTAAACCCCGGGGCCTTTAAGAGCTTTGCTAAATCTCTACCCTGCCTGCGCTCTGTACATGGAACAACAAAGCCTGGAGGACCGTACATCTATTTTTTGCCACATGGTCTGCGAATATTTCAAGCCCACCGCTGAGACTGCCGATGATGTTCCTGGTCACCCAAGAGCTCTGCTGGACACAAACACTGAGATTCATGTGGTTTTCAAGCCTGCCAGCACAACACCCATCCTGCAGCCATGGGTCAAGGGAGTCATTTCAACTTCCAAGTCTTTTTTTTTTTTTGGCCAAACTCATGGCATGCAGAAGTTCCAGGGCCAGGGATCGAACCTGTGCCACGGTAGGGGCCCGAGCCACTGCAGTGGCAACACCGGATCCTTAACCCACTGTGCCACCTGGGGAACGCCTTCGACTTCCAAGAAATACAATCTGTGAGGCTATAGCTGCCACAGACAGTGATTCTCTGGTAGATATGGGCAGTCCCTTGAAAACCCTGTGGAAAGGACTCACCGTTCTGGATGCCATTAAGGACATTGGTGATTTGTGGGAGGAGGTCAAAAGATGAATATTTACAGGGGTTTGGAAGGAGCTGATTGCAACCCTCATCCTCGCGGATGACTTGGAGGGTTCAGGTCTTCCCTAGAGGACGTAACTGCAGATGTGATGGGTATAAGCAAGAGAACTAGAAATGGGGCCTGATGATATGACTGAGTGGCTGCAATTGCAGGATAAAACTCGCAGCTGAGGATTATTTCTTATGGATGAGCAAAGACAGTGGCCTCTTGAGATGGGAGCTACTCCTGGGGAAGATGCTGTGAAGATTGTTGCAGTGACAACAAAGGACTCAGAATATGATATCAGCTGATAAAGCAGTGTCAGGGTTGAAGTGGACTGACTCCTCATTTTAAAAGAAGTTCTACTGTGGGCAGAACGCCATCAAATAGCCCTGCATGCCATAGGGAAATCATTGTGAGAGGAAGAGTCACTCAGTACGGCCAACCTCACCGTTGTCTTGTTTTAATAAGAAAAGTACCCCAGCCTCCGCTCCCAGCCTTTCAGCACCCACCAGGCTGATCAGTCAACAGCCATCAACATTGTGGCAAGACCCTCCACTAGTAAAGAGATTATAGCTTGCCAAAGGCTCAGATGACGGTTAGCATTTTTTAGGAGTAAAGTAGTTTTAAATTAATGTGTGTATATTGTTTAGTCAGACATGATGCTAGTGCACACTTAGTAGACTACAGTATAACTTTTATATGCACTGGTAAACCAAAATACATGGAATGTGCTTTATGGCCATATTCACCGTGTTGCATGATTCTGGAACCAAACCTGCAGTATCTCCAGTGTTGCCTGTACTAGATTCTGATCTGGGCCCTGATCATACTAAGTGACCTCATCCACCCACATGGCTTCAGCTGTCACCAGTACAACATACATGGCAGTGCTCAAATTCACATTTGTAGGTACAGACTCTTTGGATTCTCAAACTGTCTATTAAGTGCTTCTGGACAGAACTTCTGGATATTCTGTAGATTTTAGTATTTTAACATCTCCTAGGCAAAACTTATATTCTTATTGGCACCCCATTGAGATGATCAGGCCAGGAACTTGAGTCATCTTTTGTTCTGTCTTATCATCCTTAATCATAGACCAATTCCTCTTGGTTTCTCTGGAGATCCAGAGAAAAATAAAAGTATTTCCTGTCCTCAGGGAGCTCTTCGCTGGACTCCTGACCAGTGGGACCTTTGGAGTTATCTCAGGGGGTCCTGGAATTAATTTTCTCATGTATGTTTGTGCAGTCAGTGGAAACTTAAAATATTTTGCTGCCTTAAAAGTTTTTAAAGCTCGAAAGTATATCTCATAATGTCGTCCTGTGTAACATCATTCTTTACCTTAAAACCTTTGTGCCATCTGTAATAAGGACAATCTCCTTGACTTAGGACTTAAAGCTCCGCAGTCTGGCCTGGCCTCATTTTCACTTTCATCCTCAGTCACTCATGTACTCCCCGAAGCCAGTCCCCAAAGACACCACATGATTTCCCTTCTTCATGCCCTTGCTCATGTTGTTCCCATTGCCTGAAATACCTTTTTTCTTTACAACACTCCCCTGCTCACCCTTAGGATCCTGGTGAAGTCACCTTTCCTCCTTCCCTCCCCCACCCTTTTCTCTCCTCACTACCCCAAGGAAATGCCTCCTCCCTCTTCATTTATGTTGTGTGGCAGCTAGTTTTATACTTATCACATTGTTTTAGGTGTTTATTTACTTATCCTTTTCTCCTACTGGACAGTGAACTCTTTATTGAATAACAAATCAGCATCATGTAACAGTGTATCAGAATGAAGAGAGATAATTTGTCCCTTCTTTTCTGGATGGACTCTGTTTTCAAGCCACCTCTCCTGCAAATCCTATTTGCACAGTTGGAAATGGTTTCTCCTGCTACTGAGCTCTGTTGCATTATCTCTTTCCCTCTCACTCCTTTACCTCTCTTTGGCACTTCCTTCTATTCAGTTAATTTGACACATACCTAATAATGACCTTTAAAACTTAAAATGATGTGGAAGTTCCTGTTGTGGGTCAGCTGTAACAAACCCGACTAGTGTCTGTGAGGATACAGGTTCGATCCCTGGCCTCAGTGGGTTAAGGATCTGGCATTGCCATGAGGCGTGGTCTAGGTGGCAGATGAGGCTCGGATCTGGCATTGCTATGGCTGTGGCGTAGGCTGGCAGCTGCAACTCTGATTCGACCCCTAGCCCGGGAACCTCCATATGCCATGGGTGGGGCCCTAAAAAGAAAAAAACAAAAACAAAAAACTTACAATGATTCATGTCTCATTTATCTTTATTAACTCTTGAGAAAGCTGAGCCCAGTGCTGAGTGGAAAGTGCCTATTCATTAAATTTTTTAAATGAACAGCAGTGTTTTTAAGGGAGGAGGAGCACCAACATCCGTGACTTTGAAAGAAATTTTTTCTTTGATTCAGATATATTGCTTCTTAGTATTCTCCCATGTTTGAGGGGTCTCTGTGTGTGTGTGTGTGTGTGTGTGTGTGTGTGTGTGTGTGTATTTTATTTTTACAGATACACTTAGAGCATATGGAAGTTCCCAGGCTAGTGGTTGAATTAGAGTTGCAGCTGAGGCCACAGCAACACCCAATCTGAGCTGTGTCTGCAAACTGTGCCATAGCTTGTGGCAGTGCAGGATCCTTAACCCACTGAGCGAGGCCAGGGGTCAAACCTGAATCCTCACAGAGATTATGTCAGGTTCTTTACCCACTGAGCCACAATGGGAACACCCTGTGTGTATTTTAATGTTAAATTAAAAATAAGTACTCTGTTTGGGACATTAAAATTTATGCTTGTAACATCCTTCTCAAGTTCTATAAGTAGGTAGAGTATAAGTATACTGGCTCTGAAGGCAAAAGCCTTTCTTTTTTCTTTTTTTTTTTTGGGCGGGGGGAGCCCACTGTGCCCCTGGCGTGTGGAAGTTCCTGGGCCAGGGATCGAACCCATGCCACAGCAGTAACCAGAGCCACAGCACTGACCATTGTTGGATCCTTAATCCACATTGTGAAATATAATACCTTCAAGGGACCTAAATAATTCATCTCATTTCCATGGTTTTCAAGCCTTTTTCTTAATCAGTGGAATCCTTTCCTTGATAAAAAAGCGTAGATGAATATTTCCTCCAAAAAAAAAAGAGAAAAGGTAAAAATGAAACTGGCTTTATTGAATTCAGAGCCTCTATGACCTTTGTTTCCCTGCTTCCTGTCTGAGATGCCCTCCAAGGCTCTGTGGAGTATAGTTTGCAAATCCTTCATCCACTCTAATAAAAGATTTAATTCTGTTTACAAGCTACTGAATTTCATTGAATTCAGTTTACGGTTCATTATAAAACACTACATGGGAAGTTCCCATCGTGGCGCAGCGGAAATGAATCCAACTAGGAACCATGAGGTTGCGGGTTTGATCCCTGGCCTCGCTTGGTGGGTTAAGGATCCGGCTTGCTGTGAACTGTGGTGTAGGTCACAGACGTGGCTCGGATTTGGCATTGCTGTGAGTCTGGTGCAGGTCGTCAGCTGTAGCTCGGATTAGACCCCTATCCTGGGAACTTCCATAATGCTGTGGGCACAGCCCTAAAAAAAAAAAAAAAAAAAAGGCAAAAAGGAAACCCAAACCACCTCATGATGCCAGAACTGTTAAATGACTGGCAGAAAGTGATTATAATATGTAAAATCACAACGGTATATGTGTGAAAAACAGTGAGCTGCCAGGTTAACCTTGGTGAGACTGGCTCTTTCAGTTTTTCTGCTCACTCTTAGCTCGCTAGCTCATTGAGTGTAGTGTAGCGGTAAGAGTTTGAAATGTAGGACTACATTACCTGGGCATGGACTAGGACAAATTAGAAAACTTCTCTATCCCTGTCTTTCTGTTTTAACAGCAAAGCTTGTTTTTGTTTTGTTTGGTTTTGGGTTGGGTGGTCTCTTCTTTAGTCTTTAGATGGGCTTTTCTAGAAAAAATCCATTCTCCTTAGTTTTACAGTAATGCTAATGTTGTTTGAGCTCATTTCTCTTTCTCAAAAGGAATTTTTGCTATCTGTTCAAGAATTTACAAACTGGGTCTTCTTCCCTCATTTTAGATGGGTTACACTCTTTTAGTTTCTTGACAGGAATGTGCTATTGATGTATTGTGTGGACGGTGCTTCATTATGTGGGGGATTTTTATAAGACCCTTGGCCCTATCTGACTTGTAGCTTCCTGTGTTCATCTTTACAGACACCCCTTCTCTCCCACCACATATTTCTAACTCCCTTGGTTGAGTATATGATTCTTGGCAGATTTCTTTTCAAGCCCAAACATTTTATCGTCTTTCAGCAGACTTTTGCTTTTTAGATAAAAGCAACCTGTTACCTAATACCTACTGTATGTCAGGCATTGTACTGGGCTTTGTCATACAAATAAGCTTATGAAGGAAGTGTTAACTACATTTTGTGGATGGGGAAACTGAAGATCAGAGATAATTACTGATTTGTCTAAGTTTCAGTAAAAGTTATAAATTAGCTAAAAATTATGTTTCTAAATTAACAAAAGTAATTTTATGATCTTTGTCACTGGCCACTACTATATGGATTCACAGGGAAACTGGCTCCAGGGTGTTGGTAGTTGGCAGGGTTTAGGGAGACTGAGGTACATGGTCCCCAAGTCCTCTCCTTTTTTGCAGTGAGGGTGGGGTTGAGCTTGGCAAGTCGAGTAAATCAGTGTGGCCCAAGGAGTGCCTGCTTGCTAGGAGATACTCGGTTCCTGTAGGACACTTCACTCTTACAAGGAGTAAGCAGCATGAGGGATTGTCTGTCCTATTTTATCCCTGGTACAAACAGCAACATCCCTCCCATCTTCCTCTTTCAATGTTCCATGGGAAAGATATACCCTGCACTGCAATGGTTCCTTCTAATGCAGGGGGTTGAGTTGTGAGGCGAGCTAAGGTCACATGATACTCCGGTTATCACGGAGTGCTGTGGGTTTCTTCCACTTGAAATAGCTATTCTTTTTTTTATTTTTGGTCTTTTTGCTATTTCTTTGGGCCGCTCCCGCGGCATATGGAGGTTCCCAGGCTAGGGGTCAAATTGGAGCTGTAGCCACCGGCCTACGCCAGAGCCACAGCAACGCGGGATCCGAGCCGCGTCTGCAACCTACACCACAGCTCACGGCAACACCGGATCCCTGACCCACTGAGCAAGGCCAGGGATCAAACCCGCAATCTCATGGTTCCTAGTCGGATTCGTTAACCACTGCGCCACGATGGGAACTCCTGAAATAGCTATTCTTTTTCTTCTTTTTACTATCACACCTACAGCATATGGAAGTTCCGGGGTGGGGGGGGGTCAAAGAGGAGCTGCAGCTACAGGCCTACGCCACAGCCACGGCAACAGCAAATCTGAGCTGCATCTGCGACCTACACTGTAGCTTGCAGCAATGCTGGATCCTTAACCTGCTGAGTGAGTCCAGGGATCGAACCCAAATTCTCACAGAGACTTGGGTTCTTTTTTTTTTTTTTTTTTTGTCTTTTTGCCATTTCTTGGGCCGCTCCCTTGGCATATGGAGGTTCCCAGACTAGGGGTCCAATCGGAGCTGTAGCTGCCAGCCTATGCCAGAGCAACAGTAACACCAGATCCGAGCTGCTTCTGCAACCTACACCACAGCTCACAGTAATGCCGGATCCTTAACCCACTGAGCAAGGCTAGGGATCGAACCTGCAACCTCATGGTTCCTAGTTGGATTCGGTAACCACTGAGCTACAACGGGAATTCTGAGACTTGGGTTCTTAACTCACTGAGCCACACTAGGAACTCTGAAATAGCTATTCTTACTGGGGGGAGGCTGGGGATGGGTGCATCCATAGCATGTGGACATTCCTGTGTCAGAGATAGAACCTGTGACACAGCAGTGACCCAAGCCACTATAGTGACAGCACCAGATCCTTAACCCACTGCACCACAAGGGAACTCCAAAATAGGTGCTCTTGTTAAATGCTTCACGTAGGTCCTTAGGGGCATTTCATTTGTAGATGAACTACTACACATTATTCATTTAGTTTTCTCAGAGGTTAGAAACAAAACGTCCCTTATTAGGCTCCCAAAACATAATATATAATATAGTCCCACAGGTTATGGAACTTAATGTGTGCTTTATGTAAACCACACTGTTTATTTCTTAAGACTTTTGTAAAGTCTTTTTCCAGCTTCTCCGGTTTACACAATGTCCTCCTTAAGCAGGTAATGTGGGTTGCTGTTCCTCCTTCTTCTCCAGTGTTTTAACTGATCATGTTATAAAAGAACTTCTGGTTTTATACAGCCTTACTCTAAGAGCCTCTACGCAGATGTTTTCTCTTTAGATGCTGTTCTCTTTGCCATTTCTACCGGTTCTCTTGCCCTTTTGCCCTTTGACCCCAGTTTTTATGTAGCACCTTTTACATAACACTCAAAAAGACTGTTTCATTTGCTTCCACAAGATCCTCAATAAGATGCTCTTTCAGTTCTGTTCTCTGTAACCCTCTAGTATCAGAAATAGGAGTATATTAAAAAAGCCAACCCTGCTGGCTCAGTGGATTAAGGATCCAGCACTTGTCACTGCTGTCGCTCAGTTTGATTCCTGCCTGGGAACTTCCGCATGCTGGGGGTACAGCCAAGAGAATAAAAAGAAAAAAGAAATATGAGCCCTTGAAAATAACAGATTTCTTTTTCGATAAAAGAAATGCTAGCCTAAGCTGATTGTGATTTGTATGGGAAATGTTTTTAGAAGGGACTTTCAGTATGTAAATGAGATCTGAAATCCTTAAGTATCTTTTTTTTTGTCTTTTTTTTTTTGCTATTTCTTTGGGCAGCTCCCGCGGCATATGGAGGTTCCCAGGCTAGGGGTCCAGTCGGAGCTGTAGCCACCAGCCTATGGGAGCCACAGCAGTGGGGGATCTGAGCCGCGTCTGCAACCTACACCACAGCTCACGGCAGTGCCAGATAGTTAACCCACTGAGCAAGGGCAGGGACCGAACCCGCAACCTCATGGTTCCTAGTCGGATTGTTAACCACTGTGCCACGACGGGAACTCCTGAAATCCTTAAGTATCTTTACATTATAAGTTCTGTATTAAGTTTAAAAGGTTTAAAAGCTTTTTCAGAGTCAGAGAAGGAAGCCTGCTATTGGTTGTACTGGCACCAAGTGGTCGTGATTGTTTGGTGGTCGTGTCCTGACTTCCACAGGAGTCAGAGGCAATGTGAAGTGACTCTGCTGTTCAGATTAATCTCTAAAATGCAAATATGTGGGTCCTGAACCTCTCTGGAGCATGGACATCAAGAGAGCAGATGAAACAGTGATCTGTCTTTAAAGTGTGGTAAATAGGGAGTTTCCATTGTGGCTCAGCAGGTTAAGAATCCGACTAGTATCCATGAGGGTGCGGATTTGATCCCTGGCCTTCTCAGTGGGTTGAGGATCCAGCATTGCCACAAGCTGCAGCAAAGGTTGCAGATACGGCTCGGCTCTGGTGTTGCTATCGCTGAGGTGTAGGTCAGCAGCCACAGCTCGGATTTGACCCCTAGCCTGGAAATTTCCATGTGCTGCAGGTGAGGCTCTAAAAAGCAAAAAACAAAAAGTAGTAGATAAAATATTTGCATGTCCAGGTATGAAGCATCAGCTCTTTTAACTACTTAGAAATTCACCTGTGGGTAGTTTTAATGTGAACTGTTAGTGCTGACACCATTTGTTTTATAATTAGTTTTGTTATTTCTCAGTAGACCAAATATATCTCTAAGGATTTGGTAGACGGGCAAAAATACAATTTGAAAACATCATCTTTTTTTCTTACGGTTGCCAGAGCCCTTCTGTTAACAGAAATGTCTTTGATCTAGAATGTTAGGTTCTAAGCATTCTGAATTTAGGGATTTATACTTCCTTAAACATTTCTTAACCAAATATAATTCTTTATTAAAATTTTGATATACTTATTAAAAAATTGTTGTAAAGCCACTGACCTAAAATTTAAAAATATATATTTAGACATAATTTGCTTTGTGTGTATATATATATATATATATATGTGTGTGTGTGTGTGTGTGTGTGTGTGTATATATGGTCCTTAACTTTTTTGTGTGTATGCATTGGTAAAAGCTGTAGCTGAGATCGAATCTAGTTACAAAATGTTTATTTACTTAGAGAGTATATCCCTATCATAGTAAAACTTACACGCATAAAACCTCCTGTACTTTGTTGATTCTTATGTGACAGTAATTTTAATATCCATCATTAGTTTAATGACTAGTGATGTGAAAGGAAGAGCCATTACTATATTAAATGAACATATTTGATCATATACCTTTTGATTTTAGAAATATTAAAAATGAGGCAAAAAGTAAGACAAATGGAGGAGATACGTACATTTTCCTGTCACAAAAAATGTTTACAAGGGAGTTCCCGTTGTGGCGCAGCGGTTAACGAATCTGACTAGGAACCATGAGGTTGTGGGTTCGATCCCTGGCCTTGCTCATTGGGTTAAGGATCCGGCATTACCTTGAGCTGTGGTGTAGGTTGCAGACTCGGCTCGGATCCCTCGTTGCTGTGGCTCTGGCGTAGGCTGGTGGCTACAGCTCCGATTGGACCCCTAGCCTGGGAACCTCCATATGCCGCGGCAGCGGCCCAAGAAATAGCAAAAAAGACACACACACACACAAAAAGTTTACAGGAATTCTTGTCATGACACGGCAGAATTGAATCTGACTAGTATCCACGAGGATGTGGGTTTGATCCCTGGCCTCGCTCAGTGGGGTTGAGCATCTGGTGTTGCTGTGGCTGTGGTGTAGACCGGCAGCTGTAGCTCTGGTTCAACCCCAAGCCTGGAAACTTCCATATGTCATGGGTATGGCCCTAAAAAGCAAAAAATGCTGACATTGTTTCAGATGAGAAAGTCTTACTGAATTGTTGTGTGATGGGAATTTTTAATAAGTGCCTTTGTGTATACCTGTCCCTGAAACAGACCAGAGCATATCTCTTATAAATAAGAAAGCAAGCATAATTGCTTCCTATTCAGATTATGGCGAGAACTTAATTTACCAATACACTAGTCCCCCATTGTCCTTGGGGAATATGTTCTAAGACCCTCAGTGGAAGCCTGAAACCATGGATGGTCCTGAACTCTGTATATGCTGTTTTTTTTACTGTAAGTAAATACCTTTGATAAAGTTTAATTTATAAATTAGGCACAAGAAGAGATGAATAGTAACAAATAATAAAATAGAGCATTTATAACTGTGCTGTAATGAGTTATGTGAGTGTGGTTTGTACTCACCCTTCTTGTGATGATGTGCAACGGTAAAGTACCTACAGGGAGGATCATTTGCTGTGGATAATCCTGGCTCATCAAGCCATGATGATGTGAATGGTTGGATATCAGGAGCAGATGATGTTGATGGTTGGGGATTCTGCATGGAATGGAGCGGGATGGTGTGAGATTTCATCACATCACTTAGAATGGGTGCAGTAAAACTTATGAATTGTGTATTTCTGGAATTTTCCATTTAGTATTTTCAGATTGAGGTTCGCTTCAAGTAACTCCACGTGTTGGGGGGGGACTATATAACTACTGAAAAATACGTGGCTATTTTTTTATATATATAATAGAATGGTGGTTAGTGTCTGAAA
Source organism: Phacochoerus africanus (assembly GCF_016906955.1). Lineage (NCBI taxonomy): Eukaryota > Metazoa > Chordata > Mammalia > Artiodactyla > Suidae > Phacochoerus > Phacochoerus africanus. Next base: position 31,832,583 of record NC_062552.1, on the reverse strand, counting down.
TAATTGTTATATAGGACTTCTAAGCTTTATCTGATATCCTGATTTGTATTTATTATTTTTTTTCCAGTTTTTTTGTCTTTTTAGGGCCGCACCCATGGCACATGGAAATTCCCCAGAGAAGGGTTGAATCGGAGCTATAGCTGCCAGCCTACGCCACAGCCACAGCAATGCAGGATCCTTAACGCACTGAGCGAGGACAGGGATCAAACCTTTATCCTCATGGATACTAGTCGGGTTTGTTAACTGCTAAGCCACGATGGGAACTCCTTATTTATCATTATTTTTCAATTTTTTTAAAAAAAATTTAGAGTGTAGTCAATTTACAGTGTTGTGCTAGTTTCCGCCTTTACAGCAAAGAGACCCAGTCTTATGTATACATACACATACACACATTCCCAGATATCCTAATTTTTATGATGCGCTTTATTATTGCTCCAAATGTAGCTGTTATTTTATTTTTGTAAACCTCAAATCAGCCTTGTAGTTAAAGATGGGAATCTTTGAAGAGTGTATCTCTTACTGAAAAGCAGACTGTATTCTGTTCCTCTAATGGTGCTTTGACACTAGCCACATGATGCTCTAATGAGTTTTTCCTTGGAATGGCAAAGATATTTAATATTTAGAAATTAGTTCATTCTGTAATCTTTATCTTGAGGAAAAAATCCCTCGTTTAAAAAGTTCTCAGTATTTCTCCTTTTAGCCTTATTTACTTATTTATTTATGTCTTTTTCAAGACCGCACCTGCAGCATATGGAGGTTCCCAGGCTAGGGGTCCAGTCAGAGCTGTGGCTGCTGGCCTGGACCACAGCCACAGCAACACGGTATCCAAGCCTCATCTGCAGCCTACACCACAGCTCACGGCAACGCTGGATCCTTGACCCACTGAGCGAGGCCAGGGATCAAACCCGCGTCCTCATAGGTACTAGTTGGGTTTGTTAACCACTGAGCCATGACGGGAACTCCTCTCCTTTTAGCTTTAAAGAGCGAGTGTTTTCCTTTCTTTACAAAGAGTGTCAGTATTGGACATTTGGCTCTAGGTAGGAATGCTCTAAGCCTCTTAACCTCTGGAGTTTCCTTTTAGTGATCAGTGTCCTTCCAGTTTCCTCTTATGATTTCTAAGAGTTTTGCTTGTACTTTGTTTTGAGATGGACTTGAAAGTAATTGAGTTCTAGAGTGGGTCAGGCTTTGGCAGAGTAGCCACTTCAAAGTCATTTTTTCCTTTTTAGTTTTACAGTTGTGTTTTATATTGATAAATCAGAAGTGATGAGGAAAGCAGATCTTATTTCTGACCCAAGTCATACTTGAAGACTTTAAAGAACATTTAAAAATACATCTTATTTAGGAGTTCCCGTTGTGGCGCAGTGGTTAACGAATCCGACTAGGAACCATGAGGTTGCGGGTTCGATCCCTGCCCTTGCTCAGTGGGTTAACGATCCGGCGTTGCCGTGAGCTGTGGTGTAGGTTGCAGACGCGGCTCGGATCCCGCGTTGCTGTGGCTCTGGCGTAGGCTGGTGGCCACAACTCTGATTGGACCCCTAGCCTGGGAACCTCCATATGCCTCAGCAGCGGCCCAAGAAATAGCAAAAAGACCAAAAAAAAAAAAAAAGAAAGTATAGAAAGTATCAAAAAAATATTCTGGAATACAGATATATATACACTTAGTGTATTTATCCAAATATTAAAAGCAAAAAAAATTGTTTTTCAGATTTAGTATTCTGCTACATATAGTTATGTAATACTTTTTTCCTACTCACTAATACTTTAGAATCTTTCTCCCATCATTACTTTCAGAAACACACTTTTCAGTAGTGCTTACTATTCCACTGGGTTACTGTTAACCAAAATATTGTAGACCCATTCTTTCTTTTTCAAATTAAGATAAAATTCACATAAATTAACCATTTAAAGTGTACAGTTCATTGGCATTTAATACATTCACAGAATTGTACAACCGTTATCTATTTAGTTTTAACACATTCTTAGCAGACCAGAAGGAAATTCCACACCATTAAGGAGTCACTCCCCGTTTGTAAAGCCCCCGGCAACAACTCATCTACTTTTTGTCTCTGTGGGTTGGTAATTCTTTTTATGTGTTGGGGCAAAGTATATAAATAGTGATAAAATAATAAAATGTATTTAGACATTCATCTGAAAAACAGAATCTAGGCTGCTTACTAAGAATGAGCAAATCGGAGTTCTTGCCGTGGCACAGTGAGTTAAGAATCTAACTGCAGCAGCCCAGGTCACTTGCAGAGATGGGGTTTGATCCCTGGCGTAGTGGGTTAAGGGCACCAGGATCCACTGTTGTCACAGCTACAGCTCTGATTCAGTCCCTGGTGTGGGGAACTTCCATATGCCATGGGTGTGACTGTAAAATATAAACCAACCAACCAACCAAAATTTATTTGGGTCATATATAGTTAAATTCTTAAATATTCTTTTTTATTAAAGAAGGAAAGTAGCATTATAAACCTTGAAGTCATATCTTCTGGATTTGACTTCTGGATCTTTAGTGCATCATCATTGTGGCCTTTAGGAAATTATTTTATCTTTCAGTGACTCAGTTTCTTCACCTATAAAATAAGGAAAACAAAACTTACCTCATAGGGTTTTGAAGGAATTTGAAGAGTAAATGTATGTAAAAGCTTTTAGAATAGCCCCTGGCATGGGAGGCAATGAATAGGTGTTAAATGCTTATTATTCTTAAAAGATCCGACTAGATGAAGTTTCACTAGTCATGGCTCAGTGGAAACGAATCTGACTAGCATCCGTGAGGATGCAGGTTCGATCCCTGGCCTCGCTCAATGGGTTAAGGATCCAGTGTTGCCATGAGCTGTCGTGTAGGTCACAGACTTGGCTCGGATCGGGCGTTGCTGTGGCTGTGAGGTAGGCTGGCAACTATAGCTCTGATTCGACCCCTAGCTTGGGAACCTCCATATGTCACAGGTGCAGCCCTAATAAGACCAAAAAAAAAAAAAAGATCTGACTAGATTGTGAAGCCTTATGCAGTAATCCTTCCTCATCTGTTAGTTTTCTTATAAGAACTCTCTTAGTAAGGTCCTTTAAGGTTTTTCCATCTCAGCTATCCCAGTGATCTGTTTATTTAGAGTCTTGCTGGCTTTTTCAGGGTGGATTTGAAGAGCCCAGGTCATTAAACGAGAAAGTTATTAAAAAAAAAAAACTTCTGTGGAGGACCCAAGGCAGAAGAATGTGCAGCTTAATGTGCACTGAAAATTATACAGAGAATTAAAATTCACCAGAGCAGAACCACAAGCAGATATCTCTGTGAGAACCAGCACTGGGGTATAAAAACCAGAATTATAATTGATAAACTGCTGAAGGTTCAGTGTGGACATGCCTGAGAAATAAAGACTCTAGGAGTGTCCCCACAGTTTTTTGGTTAGTTTTACCTCAAGAATCTCTTATCAGTTTTTCCCAGTGACTATTGCAGGGGAAAAATCCCCTAATGCTTCTGGTAGGAGGAGGGGGAAAGTAACTATTTTGAAATTACCAGAATATTCTGTTTTTCTTAAGGCCTGCCCTCAGGAGAAATTGTTTTATCAGATCCTAACCTGCTATGGTTTATCAGAGTTTGAATGACCTAGGGGAAGGGAATGGCCAGCTCCAGGCCCCTTAGCTTCCTGTCCCCATAAACGGGGAAGAAAACTGAGAAGCGCTAATGAAGTTCATGGTCCAGGGACACAGGCTCACCAAAAGACTGAGACCTAATCATAGGACTGCAGAATGCTTTCCCCACCCCCACACATTAACTGAAAGGCTTTTTTCTGTAGTTCTTTTTACACAGTATATCATCTACAACTTTCACCGGAAAAAGGAAAGGGCAAAAAACACAGTTTGAAGACACTGAACAGGCATCAAAACCAAAGTCAGGCATGACAAGAGTATTAGAATGATCAGGGAGTTCCCTTCGTGGCACAGTGGTTAACGAATCTGACTAGGAACCATGAGGTTGCAGGTTCAGGTTCCATCCCTGGCCTTGTTCAGTGGGTTAAGGATCCGGCGTTGCTGTGAGCTGTGGTGTGGGTTGCAGACGTGGTTCGGATCCCACGTTGTTGTGGCTCTGGTGTAGGCTGGCGGCTACAGCTCCGATTCGACCCCTAGCCTGGGAACCTCCATATGGCGTCGGATCGGCCTTAGAAAAGGCAAAAAGACCAAAAAAAAAAAAAAAAAGAATGTTCAGACCATGAGTTTTTAAAATCTACAAATAACGTGCTAAGGGCTTTAATGGGAAAAGTATACAACATGCAAAAACAGATGGGCCATGCAAGCAGAAAGGTAGAAATTCTAAGAACACAAAAACAGGCTGGAGATCAAAAATTGTAACAGAAATGAAGAATCCCTTTAATGGGCTCATTAGTAGACTGGCACAGATGGGGAAAAAAATTCTGAGCTTGAAGATACTTCAGGAGAAACTTTTAAAACTGAAAAACAAAGAAGACTGGAAAAAAAGTGAAACAATATCTGAGAACTGTGGGACAACTACAGAAGATGTAACACACACGTAATTGGAATACCAGAAAGAGAAGAACGAAACAGCAGAAATACTTGAAGCAATAATGATTGAGAATTTTCCTAATTTAACATCACACACCAAACCACAGATGTAGGAAGCTGAGTGAGCGAAACACCAGGGAGGATAAAATGCCCCTAAAACACATAAAAAAAGGTCACATTCATAAGGCAGAAAATCAGAGATAAAGAAAAAATTCTTGAAATTAGAGGAGAAAAACAGTTTACATAGAAGAACAGAAAATTTATATACTTCTCAGAAATGACACAGGCAGGAAGAAAGTGAAGTGAAATATTTAAAATGTTGGGGAAAAAAAAAAATCCCTCCCAACCTAGGATTCTGTACTCTGCAGATTTATCCTTAAAAAGTTGAGGAGAAATAGACAAAACAAAATTAAGAGAATCTGTTACCAGTAGTCCTCCCATGCACTAAATATAAAGTTTTCCAGAGAGAAAGAAAACTATAAGTCACATACTCTGATCTGTACAAAGAAAGAAAACACAGTGGAGAATGAATGAGTAAAGGTAGAATAAAAACTTTTATTTTTCTTACTCTTAATCGATGTACCATAACAATTTGTTCAAAATAACAATAGCAACAGTGTGATCAATTGTGTATGCTTGTGTTCAATCATATGTGCTTGTGTGTATAGATCTCTATGTGTATACCTGTATTTGTGTATATGAATAAATGAAATGATTGACAGCAATGATATAAGGAGAGGAGGAAGAAATTAGGAATATTTTGCTTTTATACAATACTTGGACTACCCATGAAGTGGTGGAGTGGCATTTGTGATTTCACCCGAATCAGTTATAAATATGCATTGCAAACTGATAACCTCTTTTTAAAAAAAGTATAATTGATACGCCATGAAAGGAGAGAAAATGGAATCATGTAAAATGCTCAACTAAAACCTAAAAGGCAGAAAAATAATAGAAGACAAAAATAGGAACAAAGAGCAAGGGCAGCAAATAGAAAACAGCAACAGATATGGTAGTTACCAGTCCAACTATATCAATAACCACTTTCAAACCTCTCTGGTCTAAATAAACAAATTAAGAAATTGTCAGAATGGATCACAAAACAAGACCTAACTATATGTTATTTTCTGACTCAGCTCACCCATTGTGGCTCAGCAGGTTAAGAACCTGACATCTTCTCTGTGAGGATATGGATTCAATCCCTGTCCTTGCTCAGTGGATTAAGGATCTAGCGTTGCTGCAAGCTGTGGCGTAGGTTGAAGATGCGGCTTGGATCCAGTATTGCCTTGGCTGTGGTATAGACCACAGCTGCAGCTCCAATTCCGAACCCTGGCCTGGGAACTTCCATATGCTGCTTGTGCAACCATAAAAATTTTTAAAAAAAGAAGAAGAAGAAATTTACTTCTAATATAAAGATACATGATGTTAAGGGTAAAGGGGAAGAGAAAGATACACCATGCTAACTAACACTAATACAAAAAAAGCAGGAGTACCTATGTTCAGTCAGAGCAGATTTCAGACCAAAGAAAATTGTCAGGGATAAAGATATTATGTAATGATAAGGGGTTAGCATTCCAAGAAGACATAACAGTCCTTAATGTGTATGCACCTAACAATAGAGTACCAAACTATATGAGACAAAATTAATAGAACCACAAGGAGAAATAGATGCATCCACTATTAAAATTGGAGACTTCAAGACTCCTTTATCAGAAATGGACAGATCCAGCAGAAAACCGTTAAGGACACAGTTGAACCCAACGACATCATCAATCTGCTGGATATAATTGACATCTGCAGACTACTCATCCAGCAGCAGCAGAGTACACATTTTTCTGAAGTTGTCATAACATTCACCAAGGTAAGCCACATTTTGGGCCATAAAACGCCTTAACAAATTTAAGAGAATAGCAATTATACAGTATATCCTCTCAGACCACAAATGAATTAAACTAGAAAGCAATGGCAGAGAGATTGTGGGAAAATCCCCACACTTCTAAATAAAGGATCAAAGAAGAAATCTCCAGAAATTTTAAAATACTTTGAACAGTTCCTGCTGTGGAACAATGGGTTAAGAATCCAACTGTGGTGGCTCAGGTTGCTGTGGAGGTGCAAGTTTGACCCCCAGCCCAGTGCAGTGAGTTAGAGGATCTGGTGTTGCCACAGCTGCAACTCAGATTCAGTCCCTGGTCCAGGAACTTGCATATGCTATGGAGGCAGCTTTAAAAAAACAAAACTTTGAACTAAATGAAAATGTAAATAACACCTATCAGGACTGTGCAATGCTGCAAGAGCATTGCATACAGAGAAGTTTATTGCATTGAATACATATATTATAAAATAAATAAGATTTAAAATTTATAAGCTTATACTTTAGGAAACTAGAAAAGGAGCAAATGAAATTCAAAGCAGAAGAAAAGTAGAAATTAGAACATAAATCAATGAAATTGCAAACAAAATCAATAGAGAAAATCAACAAAACCAAAAACTTTTTTTTTTTTTAAGACTGATTAAATCAATAAGCCTCTGGCCAGGCTAACAGGAAAAAAAGGAGAAAACGCAAATTACTAAAATCAGAAATGAAAGAGGAAAGATCACTACAGATCCCATGGACATTAAAGGATAATAAAACAATATTATGAGCATCTCATGTTGGTAACAAACAGATGCAGTGCCCACAGAGTTGATAACCTAGGTGTATTGAACCAATTCCTTGAAAGGTGCAATCTGTCAAGGCTCACACAAGGAAGAAATAAAAAATTTGTATAGGCTTATATCAAATAAATTGAACCAACAATTAATAATCTTAAAAAGGATAAAACACCAGGCTCATCTGAGTTTACTGGTGAATTCTACCATTTAAGAAAGAAATTTACCAGTTCTCTAGTCTCTTCCAGAAGATTAAAGTAGAAAAATACTTCCTGATGCATACTGTGAGGTGTTACCCTAATGCCAAAATCAGAAAGACAGTGCAAGAAAATGAAATCACAGACCATTATCTCTCATGAATGTAGATGCAGAAATCCTCAACAAAATATTGGCAAGTCAAATACAACAATGTATAGAGAGAAATACACATGCTATGACCATTGAGATTTATCCTAGATATGCAAGACTGGTTTAACATTCAAAAATCACAATATAATCCATCACATCAATAGGCTAAGAAGAAAAGCCACATGTTCATATCAGTAGATACAGAAAAACCATTTGTCAAAACCCAACAGCTATTCATGATTAAAATTCCAGCAAACTACAATAGAGGAGGGGTGTCTTTCTCTGCTTGATAAAGAATATTTACAAAAAGTCATCAGCTAATATCATACTTAATGGTGAGAATTTAGACTTTTTCTGCTAAAATCAGAAATGAAGCAAGGGGAGTTCCAATCATGGCTCAGTGGTTAACAAATCTGACTAGGAACCATGAGGTTGCAGATTCAGGTTTGATCCCTGGCCTTGCTCAGTGGGTTAAGGATCTGGCGTTGCTGTGAGCTGTGGTGTAGGTCGCAGACATGGCTCGGATATGGTGTTGCTGTGGCTGTGGCCACGGCCGGTGACTACAGCTGCTATTAGACCCTTAGCCTGGGAACCTCCATATGCCACGGGAGTGGCCCTAGAAGAGGCAAAAAAGACAAAAAAAAAAAGAAAAAAGAAATGAAGCAAGGGAAAATACACTGCTTTTCATCGTCGTGGCGGAAGTCCTAGCTAGTGCAGTAAGACAATTAAAGGAAATAAAAAGTATTCAGATTGGGAAGGACGAAATAAAACTTTTTTGGGCAGCTGGCAATATTTGAAAGAATGAACAACAACAAAAAATCCTGTAACTAAACTCAGCTGTAACAAGGTTGCAGGATATAAGATTGATATACAAAAATTAACCACTTTCATATAAACCAGTATGGACAGGTTGAATTTGAGGTTAAAAACACATTATCATTTATGTTCCCATCCACCCAAAACACTTAACTATAAAATGATCAAAATATGAATAAGATATTGAGGAAAACAAAATGATAAAAAGAACCAAAGAAGAACTAAATAGGTTAGGAGGTATTCCATGTTTGTGGGTAGAAAGACTCAACATTGTCAGGATGTTAGTTCTTCCCAGCTTCATGTACAGATTCAACATGATTTCCATCAAAATCCTAGCAAGTTATTGTGTGAATATCAACAAACTGATTGTAAATTTTATATGGAAAGGCGAAAGACCCAGAATAGCCAGTTCAATAACAGAGAAGAACAGAGCTGGAGAACTGACACTCTCCCAACTTCAAGACTTTCTATGGATACAGTAATCAGGATATTATGGTAATGGTGAAAGAATAAGCAGATAGATTAATGAAACAGAATAGAGGGCACAGAAGTGGACTGACACAAATATAGTCAACTGATCTTTCACAAAAGAGCAAAGACAATGCACCAGAGAAAAAGATAGTCATCTCAACAATGGTGCTGGATCAAGTAGACATCTGCTTGCAGAAAATGAATCTACGCACAGATTCGTCCTTCACAAAAATTAACTCAAAATGAATTAAAAATCTAGACATAAAACTGTAAAACTCCTAGAAGATAATACAGGCAAAAACCTAGATGATCTTGGGTATGGCAATGACTTTTTTTCTTTTCTTGAAGTACAGTTGATTTACAGTTCTGTGTTTCAGGTGTGCAGCAGAGTGATTCACTTATAGGTGATGATTTTTTATTTTTTATTTTATTTTTTTTTGTCTTTTTTTGCTATCTCTTGGGCCGCTGCCGAGGCATGTGGAGGTTCCCAGGCTAGGGGTCGAATCAGAGCTATAGCCACCAGCCTACGCCAGAGCCACAGCAACACGGGATCTGAGCCGAGTCTGCAACCTACACCACAGCTCAAGGCAACACCGGATCCTTAACCCACTGAGCAAGGGCAGGGACCAAACCCGCAACCTCATGGTTCCTAGTCGGATTCGTTAACCACTGAGCCACAACGGGAACTCCCAGGTGATGAATTTTTAAATGCAGCACCGAAGGGGTATGATCTATGAATGAAAGAATTGATAAGCTAGAGTTCATTAAAATTAAAAACTTCTGCTCTGTGAAAGACAGTGTCAAGAGAATGAGAAGACAAGCCACAGACTGGGAGGAAATATTTATAAAAGACTCACCTGGGGCATTTTCCATCTTGGTGCAGCGGAAACAAATCCTACAAGGAACCATGAAGTTGCCAGTTCAATCCCTGGCCTCCAGCTCAGTGGGTTAAGGATCTGGTGTTGCCGTGAGCTGTGGTGTAGGTTGAAGATGTGGCTCGGATCCCGAGTTGCTGTGGTGTAGGCTGGCAGCTGTAGCTCCGATTGGACCCCTAGTCTGGGAACCTCCATATGCTGTGGGTACGGCCCTAAAAAGCAAAAAAAAAAAAAAAGAAAAAGAAGAAAAAGACTCATATGATAAAGGACTATTATCCAAAATATGCAAAAATCTCTTAAAACCCAATAGTAAGACAGCAACCCAATTAAAAAAACAGGCAAAAGAGTTGAACTGACATCTCGCCATAGAAAATAAGCATATAAAAAAAGTTCAACATCATATGTCATTTGAGAATTGCAGATTAAATCACCACCATTCACCTGTTAGAATGGCTAAAATCTGGAATACTGATAATGCCAAATACTAGCAATGGTATGAAACAACAGAAATTCTCATTTATTGCTGATGGGAATGCAAAATGGTACAACCACTTTATTGGATAATGTGGCAGTGTCTTACAGAGTTGGAGTTCCCGTCATGGCTCAGTGGTTAACGAATCCAAGTAGGAACCATGAGGTTTCGGGTTCGATCCCTGGCCTCGCTCAGTGGGTTCAGGATCCGGCATTGCCATGAGCTGTAGCATAGGCTGGCAGCTGTAACTCCAATTCGACCCCTAGCCTGGGAGCCTCCATGTGCCGTGTGAGCAGCCCTAGAAAAGGCAAAAAGACAAAAAAAAAAAAGCTAAAATATTCTTACAATGTTTATAGCAGTTTTATTTATAATTGCCAAAACTTGAAAGTAACCAAAATGTCTTTCAGTAGGTGAATGGATAAACATTGCTACATCTAGACAGTGGAATACTATCCAGCACTAAAAAGAAACAAACTTTCAGTTCCCAAAAAGATGGAGGAACCTTAAGTGCATATTACTAAGTAAAAGAAACCAATTCAAAACGGCTAAGTACTGTATGATTCTGATTATAGAACATGCTGGAAAAGGCATAACTCTGGCAACAGGGACTAGGGGAGGAAAGGATGCATAGGCAGAGCACAGGATTTTTAGGGCAGTGAAACTATTCTGTATGATGTTATAGTGGTGGAAAGATATCTATACATTTAGCAAAACCCATAGAATGTACAACACTAAGAGTGAACCCTAGTGTAAACTGTAGCTCTTGAGTGACAGTGATCTGTGTAGGTCTATCAGTTGTAGCGAAAACACCACTTTGCTGTGGGATGTTGATAGTTAAGGAGACTGCATATATGTGGAGGCAGAGGGTGTATGTAATCTTCTCAGTTTTGCTGTGAACCTACATCTACTTCTAAAAATAAAGTCTTAAGAAAATAATAAAAGTTCTTTTCAATAATAAATAATAAACGTTAGAAAATAATAACTTCCTAGGTCAAATGGTATGTGAAAGGGCATTCCCAGATATGCAGTGTTTTAACTAGATTCATATGGGTGACAGGGTATCACATTTCCAGATTGCAGTAATTAAGCATAAACTCTAGCTGAGCATGGCTGTGCGATTGGCATGAGTTGAGCGTTCTGAGTGTAAAAGAGTGGGAGATGGACTGAGGGTGATGGTGCTCCAAGGAATGTTTACATCCACAGGAGAGATGAGTAGCAGGCTGTCCTGGCCCAGACCAAAAGGCGCAATGCTCTGTACCTCAGTTGTGATAAGTGGTAAGGGTGATTCCCTCTTTCTAGGACTGAGACCTCCAAATGAGTGAGTCCTAGGATCCCCTGTGTGTGGACGTTGCTACTTCAGTCTCGGGGTGAACAGTCATTCATTTCCTCACAGCTCTGTGCCCAGATTCAAGCTAGGAAAATATTTCAGCCTGTTAAGGGCCTTCAGTGGAAATGAAGAGGAAGAGGTGCTTAGGAAGATTGGGTAAGATCAAAGAGATGAAGAAGAAAGTGAAAGGAGAATGAAGAATCTTGTCTGACTCTGACTTGACAGTGAATGCGTTGTTTGTAATGTGGTTCTTTTTAGAGATAATGTTGGGGGTGGATGAGTATTACTGTTTTCTTTATTTTGCTAGTTCTCACTTTGGTCCCCCTAGGATGATGTTGACTAGGAGAAATTTCCCTGAAGCCAGAAACAAAGCCCATCCTCTTTTAGGAGGAGGGGGGAGAGCAGAGTTGATTCAGTACATTAACAGAGCTCTCTAGGACAGAAGAGGATAACTAATTAGCATCGGTAATGCTGTTTTACCCTTTTTGGCCATAATTATGTTAAAGATGGGATTTGGGCTTCTAAAAAAAGTCAATTGGGGCTGATGTCTTGTTATTATGATTTTTAGTATTCAGAGAAACATAGTAACTCTGTAGAAAGGTATCAGGGTCTTAAGTTAAACATCACCTATGGAGCTTGTATACCAAGAGGAACATACCTTTTCCTCTTTTTTTTTTTTTGGTCTTTTTCTAGGGCCACACCCACAGCATGTGGAGGTTCCCAGGATAGGGGTCTAAGCAGAACTGTAGCCACCCACCTACGTGAGAGCCACGGCAATGCAAGATCTGAGCCGCATCTGCGACCTACATCACAGATCACAGCAACGCCGGATCCTTAACCCACTGAGCAAGGCCAGGGATCGAATCTGCAACTTCATGGTTCCTAGTTGGATTTGTTAATCACTGAGCCACGATGGGAACTCCTTAGTGGAACTATTTAAGATTGAATTAAGGAATTCAGTTGCTAGTCTAAAATTTGACTTTCTGGTTGTTGAACAAGTACTTATTTGGAAATACTTCTGTTTAAATATTCTATTTTAAATTACCCTTTCATAAAAAATACTGCAGATACAGAAGTTCCTGCTCTGGTGCAGTGGGTTAAAAAATCAGACTGCAATGGCTTGGGTTGCTGTGGAGCCACGGGTTTTCCATCCCTGGCCTGGTGCAGTGGGCTAAAGGATCTGGCATTTACAGTTGCATAGGTTGCAGCTGCAGCTTGGATTCAGTCCCTGGCCCAGGAACTTCCTTATGTCACCGCTGGGACCATTTAAAAAAAAACAAACAAAAAAGCAAAAGTTATGGGTATCGAGAAGCATCAAGGGTGTCCCAGTCAGGTTGGTTGATATATTCAGCAGAAGTAGTGAAGGAATAAGAAAACCAGCCATTTCCCTACTTACTTGCATGTAAAATGGACGATATTTAAATGTTAACGCTTTTTATCCAATGTTATATTTAAGTGCCTTTCAAAATTAATGGAAAAATGATTGTTAAAATGCTAGTTACATATGTTTGGCTCTTAATGCGCTATAGGTTTGATTCCCTGCATTATCTTTAAACATAATTATACTTTGAGGTTTAAATCAGTAATTTAAGTTGCTTAAATGTACTTTCATGCTGTATTAACTTTCTGCAATTTGTGCTATCACCCACTCAGTTATGCTTTATTAGTAGGATGTAAAAGTGTAAATTATTACAGTGTTAGTATTTCCATCTTTTCTGCCAGGAATAGTTGTCTCCATAAGTATACCTCATTATTATGAATAATGCTGCTATGAAAACAGGTATACAAATACCTCTTTGAGACCCTACTTTTAGTTCTTTTGGGTATATACCTACAAGTAGGATTGCTAGATCATATGGCCAATTCTATTTTTTTTTTTTGTCTTTTTGCTATTTATTGGACTGCTCCCGCAGCATATGGAGGTTCCCAGGCTAGGGGTCCAATCGGAGCTGTAGCCACTGGCCTACGCCAGAGCCACAGCAAAGCAGGATCCGAGCCGCGTCTGCAACCTAGACCACAGCTCACGGCAACGCTGGATCGTTAACCCACTGAGCAAGGGCAGGGACCGAACCCGCAACCTCATGGTTCCTAGTCGGATTCGTTAACCACTGCGCCACGACGGGAACTCCGACCAATTCTATTTTTAATTTTTGGAGGACATGCCATACTGTTTTCCATAGTGGCTGTTATCATTTTACCCTCTCACCAACAGTGTACAGGGTTCCAGTTTCTCCACATCCTTGCCCACACTTCTTGTTTTCTGTTTTTTGACAGTAGCTATCCTAATGAGTGTGAGGTAGTGTCTCATTCTGGTTTTGATTTGTAGTTCTCTAACGATGAATGATGTTGAGCAACTTTACCTATGTTTTTAGATCCTTCAGTTTGTTCAAGTCCTTTGCCCATTTCCCCCCTTAGCATGAATACTTTTATAACTGAGGGGGGGAAAAACCACTTATTTTAAGATGAATCTATTGAGAAGATAATAGTAAATTTTAAAAGGAGATATCTATAGTCAGTTGACTATTCCATTCACATTAAAACACTCAATTGAAAGGTTTTTTGTTTGTTTTTTTTTAATTTACAAAGAGCTAACATTGTTTCTGCGCTAAGGTCGATGTCCTGATGACCCATTCAAGGAAGTTCACTTGGTCCAACTTAATGAAGCCTGTATCCTTTGTGTACAGCTGGGAACACAGGTGGTACATATTGAGGCTGTATTTCTGGATCAGACCGTACAAGTTTGAGCAGACTCAGCAAGAGCAAGAACTCTGGCCTAATTTTCTTAGGTGGCTTTAGTAAATCTGCTGGTGGCTTGTCTTGCTTTCTTGGATGCAGTGAAGCAAAGGCCTTTTGCCCATTTTAAAATTATGTTATTTTATTTTGTAGGAGTTCTTTATATATTCTGGGTATTTGCATTATCAGATCTATGATTTGCAAATATTTTCTCTCTTCCATGGCTTTGCCCTTATACCCTGTTGATTGTGTCCTTTGATGGATTGAAGTTGTAATTTTGATGTAGTCCAATTTATCTTTTTTCTTTGGTTCCTTGTGCTTTTGGTGTAATATCTAAGAAATCATTTCCAAATCCAGTGGCATGAAGCTTTCCTTCTGTTTTCTTCTAGGAGTTTTAGTTCTTATGTTTAGGTTTTTGATCCATTTTGAGTTGATTTTTGTATACAGTATAAAGTAAGCATCCAAAGTCATTATTTGCATGTGGATATCCAATTTTCCCAACACCATTTGTTGAAAATACTGTCCTTTCCCCATTGAATGGTCTTGGTATTATTGTTGAAAATCATTTGATGTTAAATGTGAGGGTTTATTTTTAAGTTCTCCATTCTGTTCTGTGGTTTCTATGTCTTATCTCTATGCCATTACCACACAATTTTGATTACTGTAGCTTTGTAGTAAGTTTTGAAATCAGGAAGTGTGAGACCTCCAACTTTGTTCTTTTTCAAAGTTATTCGGCTCAGTGATGCTGAAATCAATTGAAGGGTTCAGGTTGTGATAGCTGGATTCCTCCAAAGGTCCTCCCCTTCAACCAACATTTTGCCTAATGGTTTTGTTCATTGATTGTTGCCTGAATCATTTCAATTAGGGATTATGAAGTGGCATTTTTTCCCCCACACATAGTAGCTGGAGTAGATCCAGGGGAGGAAACTTTTCTTCATCACAATGGCTTATTTTTCCTGAAATTCATTTTTACAGATAAGGCTAGATTAAGCGCCTTTACCTTTAATTGCCAATTTTTTAGAGTAAGGGTTTGGTGCTCATTAAAGATTATATGATCTTTTTGTAGGTATCATAAACTCTTAGGTTTTATATATGAAAAGTGTTTTACTGTCATTGTTAAGAGTCTTCCAGCTACAGTTAGAAATAGCCAGTGATCAGACATTACTCAGCATTGACTCTAACTTCCAACAGAGCAACACAACTTTTTTTTAAATGTCATTTACAATGCTATATACTTCTGCATAAATAATTTTCTATTTGTTGAGCACCTACCTGTGCCAGTTGCCATCCTAGAAAATGTATTTTTATTTCCAATCCTTACTCTTACTCCCCTTTGACCTAATGTTTTTTGTTTCTCTTGAGTATATAAAACATTTCTGTGATCCTAAGTCTAATTTTAGAATGATGTATTTAGTTAAGTCTCCCTTCCATTCTGTCCCCTTCAGCTGGTCCCTTTGTCCTCGTATAGGTTTTCATTTTATTTATTCATTTATAGATTATCCACTCAGTGTTAAGTTTTGTTTTGCAAACACCAGCAAAGATATATAATTATGTCCCTTTTCTTTTCTTTTTTTTTTTTTGTCTTTTTGCCTTTTCTAGGGCCGCTTCCGCGGCATATGGAGATTCCCAGGCTAGGGGTTTAATCAGAGCTGTAGCCGCCGGCCTACGCCAGAGCCTCAGCAACGTGGGATCCAAGCCGCTTCTGCAACCTACACCACAGCTCATGGCAACACCGGATCCTTAACCACTGAGCAAGGCCAGGGATCGAACCTGCAACCTCATGGTTTCTAGTCAGATTTGTTAATCACTGTGCCACGACGGGAACTTCAGTATTGTCCCTTTTCTTATAAAGAAATGTCATAACTATAGATATGGATCTGCGTCTTACTTTTTTTCACTTCATAATATGTTCTAGAAGTAAGTCACTGTAGAAATCTTCATTCCTTTTTATGGCGGTAGAGTATTCCCTCAGGTAGATATGTTATTTTTCTAGTCAGTCCGCTTTGATGGAAATTTGAGTTATTTAAAAACTTCATGCTGTTACATATAATTTAATATTAGTTTTCCTCCTCTGGCTTCTTCCCCATTTTTCTACTCTCTTTCATAGCAAAACTCCTTGGAAAATTTAATGTCAGTAATGGCTGTTTTCACCTCCTGATTTCTTTGTCTCAGGAATTCTTTCCATTCAGGCTTCTGTCCCTATCATTCCACTAAAACTGCTTTTTTCAAAGTCACCAGTGACCTGTATGATGTTACATCCAGTGCTCTCCGTTCTCAACTTCCTTGATTTATTAGTTGTGCTGGCTCCAATTGATGACTCTGTTCTCCTGAAACAATTTTGTCACTAAGCTTCTAGCACACTCTGTACTCCTGGTTTTCCTTTATTTGGGGGGCTGCTCCTTCTCTTTCTTTTTTCTGACCTCCTTATCATTGAATGAATAGACCCCTCCTTCCTTATGTTATCAGCTGAAGGCTGGGCCCAGCTATCAGCTGATTACAAGAGGGGAAGCCTGGGAGGAAGGGGTGGAGTCTCTGCCTCTAGGAATAAGGCTGAGGGGAGGGAGAGTACGCCTTTTAGATTCAGAGGTCACCTGAAACAAGCCTGTAGTCTGACAAAACCAGATTTATGGCCCTATGTGGTAAGGTAAGGCCCTGCAGGGGACCATCAAAGTGCCAGACAGGCAGAGGGAAGAAGGAGGCGGCATTGTGTTGGGTTCTGCCAAAGGATACAGAGGAGGCTCTTGGGATATGGGATCTGTTTTGGATTGGGTGCTGTTTCCGAGACAGGATTAGAAGGGAAGATTAGTTAGGGCTTAGGCGCTGGGGAAGGGCAGTGTATCGTTGGATATCCACAGTAATAGATGGCTATAGTGAAGCTGGTCGGGGGCCAAAGAGAGGGTCAGTATACATTGTAAAGCTGCTGTATGACCTTAGGAGAAATAATGTTTCCTATTATCTTTGCACCTGCCTTTCTCTGTGTCTGTCCTCTCAGCCCAGTTAACGGCAACTTTGGTCCCTCCCTCCCCTCCCCCCAATCTGAGCCGATTTTCATCTTTTGTCTCAGACATAATTTCATTCTTTCAGTTTCATGACACTGATTTTACTGGGTTTGGGAAGTAGAGATCATTATTTCCCAAGAGTTGAAGTAAATAAATAAGTGATTAAATGATTGCTGTTACTCCCCCACACCCCAGGTTAAAGCCAAAACTCATGGTTATTAAATAGGACCTGATTTGGAAAAATTTCGAAGTAAGAATAGTCTCTTTGTTGCTGCCATTGCTGCTTTTCTTTCTGAGCCCTCTTGCTGTTAGGGGCACTGGGGACCCCTCACTGTCTCAACTCATCCAGGCTTCCAGGTTCTTTCCTAGGCTTCGCTTCTCCCCATATAAACCTCTGCCTATTGGTTCATCTGATAATGGGATTAAGATAGCTTAATATGTTCGTTTAGAGGCATTTGCATTTCAAAAGGAAATTCCTGAGAGGAATATGAAATTGAGGAATAAGTTTTTATTTATTTGTTTAGTCTTTTTAGGGCTGCACTCACGGCATGTGGAGGTTCCCAGGCTAAGGGTCCAGTTGGAGCTTTAGCCTCCGACCTACGCCAGAGCCACAGCAACATGCAATCTGAGCCACGTCTGCGACCTACACCACAGCTCACAGCAACGCCAGATCCTTAACCCACTGAGCGAGGCCAGGGATCAAACCCTTGTCCTCATGGATGCTAGTTGGTTCGTTAACAGCTGAGCCACAGCGGGAACTCCCTAAGGAATAAGTGTTTAATGCACACTGTGGCAAGATAGGGTGGGGAGTGAGAATGGGTAGGGGAGCAGAGGTGAGTAGAGGCAGTCTTTCAACAGTTACTCTGCTGAAGATAGGGCCTGGGCCTCAGATGTCAGGAGTTGTCCTCTGAGGAGCTGATGAACTGGAACCTGGTTCTACCATTTTCCCCTTGGATGCTGAGGTAGGTCGTATGTTGATAGATAGTGAAAGTATCAGAGTGTCTGGCCTGTGTCTCGGAGCAAGGCATGTGCTGAGTAAACACTGTGGAGATACAGACTGGAAGTTGGCACTTCGAAGAAACCTGCTCCTAGTGCTGACCTCTGCACCAGCTACTGGGGGGCGTTTTCAGTCCACTGGACTACCAGCACTCAGACTCTCCTTTCAAGCCTCTCCCCCTGAAGCTCAGCACATACCCAGCCTTCCTACTGCGGAGATGAAATGTGAGCCTGTAGCTTGTAGCCCCACAGCTGACTAGTGCCTGTTTACCTCTACGGACCCAAGTTGTTTATCAATCCTCAGGGCAAATGTGAGGTTCCTGTTAATGCTTTGAAGATGAGTTGAGTTTTAGGAAGGATTTAAATCCGCAGCCTCCAGATCTAGAAGTGGCCTCCATAGAAATCTTCAGTGTACATGCAGACTGAAGCCAGCTTGTATCTCCTGGTACCATCTCACAGCTCTTGGGGAGTGAGCCCAAGGCAGTTGTTCTAGAGATCAGAGACCTGTAAGATTTCAGTCTCAGCCACAGTTTGAACTACTTTGAGGTGTCCTTGTAAACTGGATCTTTAAAAGTACAATTTTCTAATACTAATTTCTTCCAGGCTTTACTTTGAAACAATTTTAAGTTTTACAGTAAAGTTTCAGAGATGATACAGAATTCTCACATACGCAGTTTCCCCCATTGTTATCACCTTCCATAATCATGGCACCCTTGCTAGAATGAAGACATCGGCATAGGTAGATTCTATTATCTCAACCCCTAATTCTGCTTAGATTTCTTCAGTTTTCTACTCATGATTTTTTTCTCTTCCAGAAACCAGATTACACTTAGTTGTTGTGTGTCTCAGTCTCTTCTGGTCTGTGACAGTTTCTCAGTCTTCCCATGTTTTTCACAACCCTGGATAGGTTTGAGGGATAGTGGCAAGTATCCTATATAAAGTATCCTTTATAATGTCCCCCAGTCTGCGCTTTTCTCATGTTTTCCACATGATGAGACTGATGTTATGGGTTTGGGGAAGAATACTACGAAAGTGAAACACCCTGCTGAGGGTTTTTTAATATTTGCATAACATCACTGATGGTGTTAACCTTGGTCTCTAGGTTAAGTTGTTTGCCACTTTCTCCAATATAAAGCTACTCCTTTTCTCTTTCCCCCCATCACTAAATTTAGCCCACCCTCAAGGTGGGCTGGAGGATGTCTACAGGTAAACTCCACCTTTCCAACTCTCAGAAGGGGGAGTATCTCTATATATCATTCGAAATTCTTCTGTAAGGAAGTTTGTCTCTTCTCCCCCATTTATTTGTGTAACTATGGGCCCATGTTTATTTATTTTATACTTGGAGTTACAGTCGAGGACTACATTATTTATTTTGTTGCCCAGATGGCTCCAGCTCTAGAGGGAGCTCTTTCAAGTGGCTCCTGTATCCCTGTTACACACCCTTATCTTCTGGTGTTTAAGTACTTACTTTCTGGTACTCCAAGACAATCATTGCTTTCCATATATTCTTCCATGCCCCAGCCCTGGAATCAGCTATTTCTCCAAGAAGCCCTTGTTCTTTTTATTGGAGAATGACATTTAGAAACCATTGGGTTGGAGTTCCCGTCATGGCTCAGTGGTTAACAAATCTGACTTTTTTTCTTGCTTTTTGGTAATACCCTTCTTGGAAAATGAAAAACCTTGCAGCCACCATTCATTTATTTGTTCAACCCA
The DNA here is from genome assembly GCF_016906955.1 of Phacochoerus africanus. Classification (NCBI taxonomy): domain Eukaryota; kingdom Metazoa; phylum Chordata; class Mammalia; order Artiodactyla; family Suidae; genus Phacochoerus; species Phacochoerus africanus. The sequence continues at coordinate 31,812,669 of NC_062552.1, read as the reverse complement.
GTATAAGTGTACCTGCATTGTAAATACATTATAACCAATATCCCCATAAGAAACGAATTTACCACTTCAAATATTGTCCTGATTTTTAACAATTCTGTTTTAGTGGACAAGCCATAGGTGTTTGTTTATGTTTATTATGGTGTGATTTGACTTGTGATGCTAGATGCTTGCAAATATTTTTAACATTCTTACCAAAATCTTACATGTCTTTGTATGTCAGCGTGATTCATTAAGATTATAGACTTGAGAGCTGATTCTTGGGGCAGAGCCTCCTTGCCTCCCTGTTTGCATTTCTCACAAAAGTCCTATGTTGATAAATGTATTTCTTGCCTATTAAAAAAAAAAATTATAGACTTGGGCTCCAAGTAAAATACTTTCTTTTTACTTTACACTTTGATAGTCTAAACTTAAAAAATGAAAGGTTATGTTCTCTCTTTAGTAATTTATTACACATTTTTGCAAAAGGAAGTTTGTGGGGTTTTTTATTTGTTTGTTTTTTTGTTTTTTGTCTTTTTAGGGCCACGCCTGTGGCACATGGAGGTTCCCAGGCTAGGGTGGAATCCGAACTGTACCCCTGTCCTACACCACAACCACAGCCACAGCCATGCCAGATCAGAGCCGTGTCTGCAAGCTATACCACGGCTCATAGCAATACCGGATCCTTAACCCACTGAGTGAGGCCAGAAATTGAACTTGCACTCTCATGGATACTAGACAGATTCATTTCCACTGAGTCACGACAGAAACTCTGGATGTTTATACTTATTAAAGATTTTCTCATATGTAAAAGGGACAAGTTGAATGAAATAATATTTACAGTAGATTGTAGCTCCAAAGTTCTGGCTTAGGTGCTTTTTAAAAATCACCTTAAGCAAGACATCCTAAAATCATTTTCTCCATTTGCTTACTAATCTCTGACTATTTAGGCTTGACACTTGTTTTTACGTTCTTGCCTACTTTTCTGAGACATCTTTTTGGGCCATTCTTATTATCAGTGCCAAAGATCTAAGTCTGTAGGTAAAGATATTATGGCCTGGGAGATGGGACTGGCTTAACTGTAGCTGTAGCTCCCTGGGCACTTGGCTTCCCAGGCTCCTGTTGGGAAGAAATAAGTGTGGGTTTGAAGAGCTATGTTAAGAGCTGGAAGTTCTTGGTCATCATCATGGTCAGCTTCTAACTTGAAGTTGATCTTGGGCCCATCACTTCTACCTCCAGTCCTCAGATCCTTCATCTAGAAAGTGAAGCAGTTCTATTAGATGACTCCTAAGACTCCTTTCAGCTGTGATTTTATTATCAGAGGTACTAGACTATCTAGTGGGCAGTTTTTTGGTTTGGGGGTGTTTTGGCCATGTCCATGGCATGGGAAAATTCCTGGGCCAGGGATCAATCTTGCACCATAGCAGCAATCTGAACCACTGCAGTCGCAATGCCTGATCCTTAACCCACTGTGCTACAAGGGAGCTCCATAGCTGGTAGTTTTAATCTCAGTTATCAAGGTGTTCTGATGAGAATTGGAAATGGTCAACCTTTTTTGTTTGTTTTTTTTTTAAAGGGGGAGGCAGAATTCCCATTGTAGCTCAGCAGGTTAAGAACCCAACCAATATCCATGAGGATGCAGATTTGATCCCTGGCCTTGCTCAGTGGATTAAAGGATCCAGCGTTGCCATGAGCTGTGGTATCAGTCACAGAGATGGCCCTCATCTGGCGTTGCTGTGGCTGTGGCATAGGCTAGCAACTGCAGCTCCAGTTCATACCCTAGCCTGGGAACTTCCATATGCCTTAGGTGTGGCCCTAAAAAGCAAGCCAAAAAAAACCCAAAAAAATAAGAAACCAGGAGTTCCTGTCATGGCGAAGTGGTTAACAAGTCCGACTAGGAACCATGAGGTTGCGGGTTTGATCCCTGGCCATGCTCAGTGGATTAAGTATCCAGCGTTGTTGTGACCTGTGGTGTAGGTTGCAGACATGGCTCGGATCCCACATTGCTGTGGCTCTGGCATAGGCCAGTGGCTACAGCTCCAATTCGACCCCTAGCCTGGGAATCTCCATATGCCGCGGCAGCGACCCTAGAAAAGGCAAAAAGACAAAAAAAAAGAAGAAGAAGAAACCAGGGACTTCCTGCTCTGGTACAGTAGGTTAAGGATCTGGCGTTGCTGCTTCTGCAGCACAGATTCAGTCCCTGGCCTGGAAACTTCCATATGTCATGGGTGCAGCCATAAAAACAACAACAACAAAAAAGAACCCCACACATGCTATGTGTAGGATGTACACACTCTGAAATGTGAGGTCTATAGTTGTCTAGAGGGCTCAGATCATACCATGTTGTGCTGTTCATAATAACCCATCATGGTAATAACTTTGGAGGATCAGAACTGGAGTGTTTATTTTTGGTGTTTATAAATCAGTGGCTTAAGTGACATTCCTTTTACAGCTGCTATGTAGAATTTGTAAACAGTACAGAAAAATAGCCAAGGTGGAGAGAGTGCGGTGGCTTAAGTATGATAAGGCCCAGGGAGGAAGTGTCATTAGTTTCACACACTGATAAGTGTATCTGGAGTGAATGCCCATCCCTCTGATTCCTGCTAGTGCTTCTAGTGGCTTTAGCCTCCTCTTCACAAGACTTGTAAAGAGTTGCTCCTTATACACGTGAACAGTAGATGTCACTGCATCTCCACGTACTAGGGTTTTGTCTCATAGCTTTTTGGGTACAACCAAATTCTTAATACATCTAACCACTAATCTTAAATCGAGTATTTATGGTTACCTGACACTTAAGGTCCCCTTCCTTAGATGCAGAACCCAAACTGAAAATTGAGAACAAACACAGCCCAAGAGGGTTTTACTCAGTTTTTCCTTCACTATCTTTTTAAGTGTATTTGTTCTAGGCTTATATATTGTCTATACATTAGTCCTCCACTTATCTGCAGGGGGTATATTCCAGGACCCCTGCTGCGGAGGCCTCAAACCACAGACAGAACCGAACCCTATATATACCCTGTTTTTTCCTGTGCATACCTACCTATGATAAGCCTAATTTATAAGTTAGGCACAGTAAGAGATTAGTGACAGTAACTAATAATACAGTTGAGCAGTTATAACAATATACTGTAATAAAAGTTATGTGGATATGGTCTCTCTCTCAAAATATCTTATTGTCCAAATTTAACGCTGTTTCCTTCTTAGCTAAGCTTTTACCACTCACTGTAGCTCTAGTGTTTACAGTTCGAAGTGTGACAGCAAAACTAGAACAAGTTTCTTTTTTCTTCTTCACAATTTTATGGATAGAAGATTTGTTACTGGAGGAGTTCTCATCGTGGCTCAGTGGTTAATGAACCTGACTTGTATCCTTGAGGATGTGGGTTCGATCCCTGGCCTTGCTCAGGGGGTTAAGGCCCCAGCATTGCCATGAGCTGTGGTGTGGGTTGAAGACTCGGTTTGGATCCCACGTTGCTGTGGCTGTGACATAGGCCGGCAGCCATAGCTCCGAGTCGACTCCTAGCCTGGGAACCTCCATATGCTGTGGGTGTGGCCCTAAAAAGCAAAAAAAGAAGATGATTTGTTACTGGAGTTCCCACTGTGGTGTAAGGGGATCGTTGATGTCTCTGAAAGCACCAGAATTCAGGTTCAATCCCCAGCCCTGCACAGTGAGTTAAAGGATCTGGTATTGCCGCAGCTTTGGCGTAGGTGGCTCTGATCTGATCCCTGGCTCAGAAACTCCATATGCCTCAGGGTGGCCAAAAAGACAAAACCGAAAGAAGATTTGTTACTGTAGGTCTTAGCAACCTTACCATATGATTTTTTTCTTTAGTTGAGAACTTTCACCTTTTCACTGAAGCACTTTGTGGCTTCTCTTTGGCATATCTGAAATGCCAACATCACTACTCTTATGCTTTGGGGCCATTATTAAGTGAGATAAGGGTGACTTAAATATAAGCTCTGCCATACCAGATTGTCAGTCTGATAACCCAGAAGCAACTGATGGGCAGGTAGCATATACAGAGAGGATATGGTGGACAGAGGGATAAGTCATACCCCATTCAGGGCTAAGCAGGACAGCAAAATGTCGTGACACTGCTAAGAACAGTGCACAGTGTAAAACTTCTGAATTGTTTACTTTTGGCACTTGCCATGTGCTAGTTTGGGCCACTGTTGACAGGGACAACTTAAGCCATGCAGAGTGAATTGCAGACGGTGGGGACCACTGCGCAGCTAACCAGGGAGATTCTATCTTTTCCTGTTTTTTTAGGAACCTGGACAATTTTTTGTATTTATTTTCAGCACAGTTCACACTTAAAAGCTTCTTCGCCTTTCTGCAACTTGCTTTTTGAAACCTTCCAACAGTAGATGCCACTGTTCTCTGAGTTGACTTGATGAACATCAAAAGAAACTGCTGCTTTCTCTCTTTATTTCTTTGTGAACTCTTTGCTTTGGCAGTTGAGGAAATAAAAGAACTGAATTATGACCAGAAGTGCTTTGGTGCCCTTGTATTTGGTGCACTTTTAAGGCAGATCTCTTAATGGTTTCGGTGTACATGGTGGAGTTTCTTTGTCTGACAGAAAGACAAAGTTGGTGTAAGTTGGATTATTTCAGAAAGTCTCAGGAATACTAAATTTTGGTGTCGTTTGAACATATATATGGTGAAAATAGCCAGGGTAATATCTGTTCTAATATATCTAGTGCTGGTTTACATCTGTGTCCTGGTGTAATTATTAATAGCTCCCTCTCTTACTCTCAGTTGTCCTGGTTTTGACAACATATGGTCACTCTAAATTGCCCCAAATGGGGGAGGGAGTGGTTGATAACTTGCAGTTCTCATAATTATAAGCATTTTTTTGACTCAAGAATTATGCCTGCCATGAGTTTTCTGAGTTAAACACATGTGAAATAAAGTAAAAACGACAAAGTGCTTATAATTCTGGGGAAATAGCTTTTGGATTTCTGTATATTGATCATTGTTCTGTGGAGTAGTGATTTCCAGCTATGGTTATGCATCAGAATCTACTGTAACATGCTTAGAAATAGTTTCTTGGGCCTCACCACAGACTTCTACTCAATTTGTACCAGAGTTGGAACTTAACATTACCAAAAATGTGTACCCCTGCAGTACAAATGTACTGAATTACTTTGTCAGTAAGCTTCTGAACTAGCCTATTGAGGAACATGTCTTTCTGTGGTTCAGGTGGTGTTCGGGATTCTCTTTGGTGGCTGATTTGAGCCTTGAGGGTGTGCCTGGCATTGACTTGAGTTGTCTTTTTGTTTCAGATGTCATCTGGGTCATTCTCAGTGTGGAGGTGGGTGGACTTTTAGGAGTAACGCAGCAGCTGTCATCTTTTGAAACGGAGTTCAACACACAGCCACATCGCAAGGTAGAAGGAAACTTCAACCCGTTTGCCTCTCCCCAAAAGAACCGACAATCAGATGAAAACAACTTAAAAGACCCTGGGGGTTCCGGGTTCGACTCGATCAGCAAAAACACATGGGCTCCTGCTCCTGACCAAACCGAGCAAGATGAGAATAGACTCTCACAGAACTCTGTAAATCTGTCCCCCAGCAGTCACGCAAACAACTTATCAGTAGTGACTTACAGTAAGGTAGGTGCCCTCGGAGAAGAGGAGAAGGGGTAGGTGGTGGGCCTTGGGATTTGTGATACCCCTTCATGGCAAACCTAGAAGCCTCGAATGTTCTTTAAGACTGCTTAGCTCTGCCAATGCAACAGCACAAAAACCTACCCCTTCTCCCCTCCCCCCCTCCCTCTCTCCATGTTCTGTGGATATAACTTCATCCACGTTTATAATTTACTACTGTCTCTCTGCTCTGGTTTGGGTGTTGAAAGAACAAAGTTTTTTACCTTTAGCATTTAAAATAAAAAAGGAAAAGAAAGTCAAAATATTACCAGCCATGCCTCACTTAGTAAATGTATACTGTGTAGAGCACAGCCCACCTTTGGAACTTGTTCCTTTGTTTTTTTGGTTTAGGATGGGGTATTTTTCCTGAGGAAAAAGATAAGCTCAATTATTCATCCTAAATGTTGTTGGGCTTCTCTTCATTTACCTTGTTTGCATGTCTTTCCAGTCTCTCATGGCCCATCTACCTTCTACCTCCTGACCCACAACCCAGAGTGGCCCGAGTCATATTTTGACTTTCCATTCATGAGGAATCAGTGGGAAAATTGTTTATTAGGTTAACCATGATTTTAAGTATTCTGATTGTTCAAGACAGTCTTCTAGAAGTTTGATTTCTTGGTTTATTTCTCTCTGCTGGCTGACTAAAGAGCACCTTCCATACTCTGCTAAGGTGATGCTGACTCCAGGTCGTTGGTGTTGGTTGGTTGAATAAAGCCTTGGTGCCGAGCTAACGTCGTAGGTGATTTGTGTGGCAGGGCCTGTGAATGTTCTCTGGTTAACATGGTGGTGTATTAGGCCCAGTGTCCCACCTGTGTAATCATATAGCTGTTAGGTCTCTCCTTGCTTTGTGTTGGCATTCACCATCAAAATTTTAAAAATAGCACTGATGTTTATTTGAGAGACAACTTGCTCTATTATAAGTATGGCATTTTTCTGACCAGTGCTTTATATGTGGTCTAGATCAAGAGGCAAATTAAGAAAAGAAACCTGATGATCTTTATTCTTTTTCTCCACATGGTCTGGTAAGAGGGACCTCATTGACAAGGAGTGTAACAAAGAATTATTTATTGGTTTGATGGTCGTTATAAAGGATAGTATGAGGTCATGTTAGTCATACAGGATATAAGGAGGTAAATTGGCAAGGCAATAAGTTGCTCATATTTGAGGAAAGACTTCACGTCTTAATACTCTCATAAAAGGTTTCCCTTTAAGTTCCCATTGGTCCAGATTTCTCTTCCTTAATTTTTACCCCCCAGGGTATGACTATTGAGGTGGTACAGAGTCTAGGCTAAGCATGCCCTGTTAGAATGAGAACTTTGAGGCAATTGAGTGTGATGGGAAGGTGAGAGAGTTGGAGGAGGCAAAACCAGTTGCTCCACTGCTTTCTCACTGAAGCCCCTTCACTCAGCCGTGACCTCCCTGCCTCCCTTTAGTCTCAGGAGAGGCCTGGTGCTTCCTGGCCAGAGCACTGCGTTCATCTTCCTGAGTTGTGAACCTGTTAGTTGTTTTCATCTTCTTTAGGGCTGTAGGACTGTTGCCTTTTAACTCTGTCACTGCCCTGGCCTGGGGTGGGGGTAGGAGGTTGTCAGAGTGGATCACCTACCACCATCCTACCATGCTGCTGTTTTGGAGGGCTTGGGCGATGGTGACTCTGTTGAGATATTTCTTGAAGTTGACGAACTCATAGTGTTACCTAATTTTTTCACAAGCACTGTAGGACCATTTAGAAGTAGCATTTGCAAGAACCACAGAGAAAAGGTACTCACTGGAGATGATATACAAGACAGTGGGCTGTAGTGCACCGAGAATGTGGCACTTGAACCCACAGAAATTGGAGCCTCCTTTTTATCTTAAGTTAAGCCAAATCTTACTCAGAAAGCAGTTACATGAATACTAGCAAGTCCTCTGAAAGCATTTCTGGCTAAAGTTGAGTCAGCTGCACCTCTTAGGGCTCCTTAGAAATGGCATAGGATATAGGTAGTTATCAGTAAGTGTTTGTTAACACTTCTGTGCACTGTTTAGAGCAGGGTCTACTGCTGAGTAAGGACATGTAAAGAATAAAAGTTTTCCCTACTAGCCAGCAGCTAACAGTACAGTATGGGGCTGAGACATGCATGCAGTTCAGTCAGTATGAAGCATGCATTTGGTGAGTAGAACACAGCACAGTCAGAATGTGTAATTTTGTGTGCATGGCTGCAGGTTAGAGTTAAAGAAGCAGAGATAAAGTAGAGATGGAGTTCTGGTTGTGGCTCATTGGGTTAAGAACCCACCTAGTATCCATGAGGACATGGGTTTGATCCCTGGCCTCACTCAGTGGATTAAGGATCTGGCGTTGCCTCGAGCTGCAGTGTAGGTCACAGATACGGCTCGGATCTGGTGTTGCTGTGGCTGTGGTGTAGGCTGACAGCTGCAGCTCTGATTTGACCCGTAGCCTGGGAACTTTCACATGCTGCAGGTGTGACCATAAAAAGGAGAAAAAAAAATAGAGATGGAGTTGATGGAAAGGGCTTTTCAGAGAATGTACAGATTTGGAAAGACAGGAAGGATGATGGTAGGAGGACAGTTGAAGTGCTAAGGGATGTGTGGTCCAGAGATAATGGTTGATGGTCAATGGGAGATATATTCCATTGGTTACAATGTGTTCATTTGGACACTTAAAAAAAAATTGGGCCTATAGTTAAATGGATATCATAAAGCAGAGATGATACATAGTTCTAAACATTTGTGTTTGGCTTGAGAATAGACATTTATTTTTAAAGATAGAGGAGTTCCTTTCACAGCTCAGCAGTTAACAAACCCAACTAGGATCCATGTGGGTTTGATCCCTGGCCTCACTCAGTGGGTTAAGGATCTGGCATTGCTGTGGCATAGGCTGGAAGCTGTTAGCTACCATTCAGCCCCTAGTCTGGGAACTTCCTTATGCCACAGGTACAGCACTAAAAAAACCAGACATTTGAAGGAGTATATACTAAAATTATTTTTTAGCTATTCCTATGCGTGTGCAAGGTATGCCTCCAAGTACTTTACATGTATCATCTCAAATTTTGATAAGAAAACAAAAGCTGGAGTTCCCGTCGTGACTCAGTGGTGAACGAATCCAACTAGGAACCATGAGGTTGCGGGTTCGATCCCTGACCTTGCTCAGTGGGTTAAGGATCCGGCGTTGCCGTGAGCTGTGGTGTAGGCCGGCAGCTACAGCTCCAATTGGGCCCCTAGCCTGGGAACCTCCATATGCCAAGGGAACGGCCCTAGAAAAGACAAAAAAAAAAAAAAGAAAAAGAAAAAAAAAGAAAACAAAAGCTCCAACAGGCCCAAGTAACTTGCCCCAGTATCACACACCTAGCAAGAGACGGAGCTGTGATTCAAATCTAGGTGCCACATTACTAAAGGTTTTAGTAGATGAACCTGGACTCTCCTTAGATCTTCCTGTTAGGCTGGAGGCTGTGTTGAGCAAAAACATGAACTGAGTTGATAACCAGTATCACCAAGGTGTGAAAGAAGCAGAGTTAAGATTAGTGGCTTTAATGTAAACTGAGGATTGCCTGAGGCATCTTCTTTTTAAAGAGGTCCCCTGTTTGTTGAGTCTTTAAAGTAGTGATTTCTTGGAGTTCTGCCATGGTGCAGCAGGATTAGCGGCGTCTTGGGAGTGCTAAGATGAAGGTTTGATCCCTGGCCTGGCACAGTGGGTTAAGGATCTGGCTTTGCAGCAGCTGTGGCTTAGATCACAACTGCGGCTTAGAACTGATCCCTGGCCCAGGAATTCCATATGCCGCAGGAGCAGCCAAAAAAGAAAAAACAAAAAAAGTAGTGACTTACTTTTTCTAGTTGATGAAAATAAAAACTATTTTTAAACTCTTGGGGTGCATCAACCATGTGGTGTTAATAATAAATAGCCCCCTTTTTATTTATAAGTGACTGGAAAAGATGTGAGACCCTTGGGACTCTAGAGTTGGGGCAGGTGTCTTCACTTCTCCCCAGGTGCCATCTTTATTGGATGGGTAGGAGTTGACAACAGACTTGATTTGCTCTCAAGAAATTCCTTTATATGTGGAATCTGAAAAAAGGATACAGTGAACTTCTTTGCCAAACAGAAACTGACTCACAGACTTTGAAAAACTTAGGTTACCAAAGGAGACCGGTTGTGGTGCAGAGGGATAGACTGGGGGTTTGGGATGGAAATGTTGTAAAATTAGGATGTGATGATGGTTGTACAACTATAAATACAATAAAATTCACTGAGTTAAAAAAATAATAATAAAATGAAGAAATTCTCTGCCTGCCATTAAGGCTGGGAAAGAACACAGTGCTCCTGGAAGCCCATGACCACAGTTTTAGGAGGTAGGCACAGTTTCCTGCTGCCTCCATAATTACAGTTGAACTCGCTAAGGTTGGTAGGATGAAATGAAAAGATTGCTTCATGCACCTGCTTTATGAGGGCTGTGTGGATGTCAACATAATGGAACTAGGAACTGGTCAGTGCCAGGAACTGAACACCCCTGCAGCCCTTCCCCAGCTAGCCTTGAATAACCATATGTTCTCTGGACTGTGCTCTGTGCAGAGAGGGGTTGGGGAGGGGGGAGGAATCTCTAGGTGGGAACACCTGTCCTAGCTCGATCCCACAGCCCAGAGACCCTGGTCCCTCCTGTGTGAGAGCTGTCAGAGGGAGTCAGAAAGGTGAATAGGTGTAAGTTGACCTGCTGCAAAGATTCATAAATCTGACTCTCTGCTTTTGTTCAATATTGGCTGGCCTCATTGTGAGCTGAGTTGTGGCTGACCTGTCCCAGTTGGATAGTCAGATCAAGTATTGGTGAAGGTTAGGTGCTGTTTTGATGAATTCTTTTTAGGTGATTAGCTCAGGAGCCTCTGAGGAGGACAGTCAGAGTAGGCTAGGGGCTGATTCTGTTGACTCGGGGCTATAACTCTGACTCCTCTCTGGAGGCCAGGATAGCTTCTCTTTGGACAGTGTTAGAGTCGCAAAAAAGAATCTATAGAGGTGAGGAAGGAGAAAATAAGACCTATTGAAATTAGATACTTCTTTTTCTTAGTTGCCGGTAATTTTTAAAGTTTCTAAATGTTTTCTAAGAAAGCCTTACAGAGGAATAAGACACCAGCCAAATTGGTCTGATTCAGGACAGCTGGGAATAAGAGTGTGGCTGGACAAAACCAAGGGCTGTTCTTTAGGAGAGCCCAGTTGCTTTGCTTCCCTTTTCTAAAGAGTAATGGTTTACACTGGGGCAGTGGGGAAAAATCCCAAATTCTTTTTATTTTGTTACTTGGACTATGCCTCTCATTTTATGTTTTTTTTTTTTTTTTTAAATGTTTGGAGCTGGTGTTTGTCATCTACTCCTCCTTTAAACTGATTACCGTCTGAGCCACTGTTATTACTTCCGCCAAGTGCTGGTTCAGAAGAAGAAACGTGTTATTATCTTTGGGGGAGGTTCATCGTGCTCTTTCAGCGTCAGCCACTGCCGAGTGCCATCTGCCCTGCCTGCCCACATTTCCACCTGCTCTTCTTCCTCTCCCTCCCTCCACCTCTCTCTCTCTCTCTCATCATCACCCTTTAGTACATTTTGGATCCAGGGCTAGAGAAGCCAGTCTGCTTTTATTACATCAGAAACCATTTCTCTTTTAACCAGCTGCTGTCTGTGCTGACAGGGCATGGAAGAGTTCATTTCTCTTTGGGTGAGGGTTTAGAAACATAGTAGAGGTTACCAGGGGAGTTTGGGGAAAGCCAATCTTTTTACTACATGGGCCTCAGGATGTAATGGCTTGTGGACCTTATTATCTCCTTTGAAGTTGCCGATCAGATTAATATAATGAGAAGGGGTGAGTTCAGTGGAATGGGGCCCAGTTCAGAGGGCGCTGAATTTAAATTTGACCCAAAAGCAGGTGGTTGGTGTCCTTAGCTGGGCTAATGGCAACAGAGGGCAATATAACCCTCCCACTGCCATGAAGCCTGAGTCTTAATTCTCAGGTGCAGACACTTTCTCTGAAAGATTTAAAGATGGCTCGGAGAGAATCTGGAAGGAAAACTGTGTTACTTTATATTTTACCCAGCTTGTGTTCTCCTCTGGCAAAGGCACACTCTTCCCAGGTTGGGGCCCATGAGAGTGCAGTAATCAGAGCTGTAAAGCTGCCATTCATTGAGCACTTAATATGTGCCAGGCAGGCACTGTGCTGAGGACTTTTTAACTTAATTTTTATTGTTAAAATTATCAGTGGGAGTTCCGTTGCGACTTAGGGGTAATGAACCCAGCTAGTATTCATGAGGATGCATGTTGGATCCCTGGCCCTGCTCAGTGGGTTAAGGATCCAGCATTGCCGTGAGCTGTGGTGTAGGTCGAAGATGGCAGCTCGGATCCCACTTTGCTGTGGCTGTGAAGTAGGCTGGCAGTTACAGCCCCAATTCGACCCCTAGCCTGGGAGATTCCACATGGCACAGGTGTGGCCCTAAAAAGACAAAATAGATACATAGATATAGGTATTTATCAATGTACATATTTTAAGGAGCCAAGGAGTTCTACAAAGTTTATTACAAAAAACACCAGTCACCTCCTGGCCTCCCAGCTCCTAGTATTTGTTCCCCAGAGTCCGAGGCAGCAGTTTGACTTGCCTTACTTCATTTCGACCCCACAATTGTACCACCATACAGGTACTGTTGTTACCCCTGTTTACAGTTGGTGAGACTTGAGGTTTACAGGTTCCATGACCCGCCCAAGGTCATGTTGCTAAAAAGTGATAAAACCGGGATATAAACAAAACCAGTTGTTTTTGATCTCTGAGACTGCTTTCCTAACAATCCAATACATTGCTTTCCAATGACAAATAGTGTTCAAGTGCACATTTTTATCAGTTGAGCTAACAGCTGTAGGCCTGATAGAGTATGCTTTCTATAGAATAGTGCAGCATTTCAAATGAGGATCCAGCCAATAATTGGACAGCTATTATATGACTTCTCCACTGCTAAAACCCCTTTCTCCACGAGCTGCTATGGAAACTACAGAAATCAGCCTTTCTCTGTAGCCTCCATTGAAGGGAAAAGATTGCCTAGAACCTCAGTGGTCACTTGGGTTTAGATTTTTGTTGATACTGAAATTTCCATTAATTCACTTTTTGTGACAGCAAAGCCTATATACCTCTTGAAGTCACAAAACCCATCTATATTCCTTGATTGTGGCCAAAAGACAACAGTCTCTGGAGTTTCATTTTTTTGGAATGAATTTAAAACCTCCCTTTGGACATAGTTAGTGTTTAAAAACTAGAGCATACTTAGGGGCTCTTTTACTCCCTTTAAAGTCAGATTTCTTTTCTGCAAAGGTTCCTGGAGAGAGAGTATTGTATAGTCAGTACCAGCACTGAGGTGGGAGTTTACCTGGCCTGTTCAAGGACTGGAGTGAGGCAGGGACAGGGGTGGAAACCAGACCATGGAAGGCCTTATGAGCCCTTGTAAGGCTTTGGGCTTTTGTGCCGAGGGATAGAGGGAACCATTTAAAGGATTTTGAGCTGAGGGGCGATGTGGTCTGACTTAATGCCGTAAAAGGATCAATCACTCTGGCTCTCACGTGGAGAGTACGAGGCAAGGATAGAAGCAGGGGACCAGTAGGGAAGTTAGTGCAGTCATCTAGGTAAAGAGATGAGTGTTGTGGACCGAGTGGTCTGAGGCTGGATCTGGTCTGTTAGCTAGAGCTAATGGTGTGCTCATGGGTTGGCAGAGGGGAATAAGCAGGAATAAGTGATGACACCAAGGTTTTTGGTCTGAGCACCTCAAAAGGATAGGGTTGCCATCCATGGAGAGGGGAAAGGCTGTGGTGGAGGTGGAGAGAGATCAGGAGTTCCATTTGGATATGTTAGAGATTTCTGTAAACATCCAAATGGACTATTGTATATCCAAATTGCATATAGAGTTTAGGAGAGAGCTGTGGATGGTGATGTAAATTTGGGAGTCATGCCATATGGATGAGATCTAATGCTATGAGACTGGCTGCAATTCACTACGTGATAGAGCAGGGTTTTCTCAGCCAACAGACTAAGACTGTTGACATTTTAGGCCAGATAAGCCTTTTTGCAGGGGGGGGGGTGTACAGATCTTATGTATTTTGAGGTGTTTAGCAACATCCTTAGCTTTTACCCCCTAGATGCCAAAAGTACCTTCCTAACCCCTTGTGTAACAGCCAAAAACATCTTCAAACATGCCCATACGCCCCCCTAGGGCAGGGGCAGAATTGCCCTCCTTGCAGACCCACTGATGTAGATAGAGACAAGGTCCAGAGACTGAGCCTAACACAGTCCATCTATAACACATAAACAAACTGCCTCATGTTATCCAAAGCACCTTTACTACATTTATTCTTATTTTTAATTCACAACTCTTGTGATTTTTTTGTAGTTATACTCTTCACTTGACAAACAATAAGGAGGTTGTAAGTGACTTGCTCACATTCACACGGTAAATTAGGGGTGGGCCATGGGCTGGAACCCAGGAAACCCAATTTGAGTCTTGTGTTCTAGACTACATTATGCCAAGGCTTCTGGCAGAAGCAAAGTTTGTTTGCTGTTCTCTGAAGGTAGTTTATACACTTAGTGTCAGGTTGTAGAGACCTTGTTCATCTTCAGGAGCTGCAGAAGAATTTGTGGCCAAGGAGGAAGCAGAGCCTGACAACTGAGGAACCTGCCCCTGTTCGCTGGCAGATTAGCACATTCTGTACCAGAAGGGGTTTGCCAAGAGACTCTGGTTTAATGATATTAAGATGACTCTCTTTTGAAAACCCAGAGGAACCAGTAACGTCCTCCCAGCCTAGCTGGTGTTTGCATTGGCATGGGTCATGTGTGCATTTAAAAATAAATTAAGCAAACACTGTGAGCCTTAGAAAATGTCTTTTGTTGTTTGTAACATTACTATCTGACTGAGAATAAAAAGAATTTCCAGGAACTCTCCCTTTTGTACCTCAGCAGCTTCAAAGCTGAACGTTCAGCTTCGTTTTCTTTGTTTTGGAGCTCTAAGCATTGTTTTGGACTGATTTGATGCTGGGCAGTCTTATAGTTGAAACAGAGCTAGTGTTCCCAAGATAGCCAGCATATTTTTTTTTTAGTCGTAAGGGCTATTCTTTTCCCTGTTCTCTGAACATAGCATTTTTAATTTCTGATGAAAGTTCTCACAGTGAGACAAGTGAAATTATAGGTTCAAACAAGTAAGTATAACTCACAAGTGTGAGAATTTGCATCCTGGTGGAGATGCTCAGGTTTCAAATGACTCATTCTCCACTGAGTCTGCCCCATAACTGTATTCTAGCAGGACCAGGTACAGGACTTAAGATTAAGAATTGCTATATGTCGGGGGAAACGGGCTTCCTTAAAGCTTGACTGAAAGTGAGGCCCTTTTCAAAGCTGGGACGTTCACACCACCCACAGGCAGGTTGAAAGTGTTTTAACAGAAAGAGCTTTGATACTATTTAGTCACTAAGGGAGCCCTCCTAGGTTGCTCACCCTTGCTAATCCTTATCTTCAAAGAATTTATTGTCTGATTTCGTAGATGTGACTAGTTCATAGGAGAGAATGAGAGGCATTGAGGATGGAGTATTTTGAGTTGCAGTTGATTTTTAGGAGCTCCTGAGTTTGGAAGAAAGCAGTGAGGTTGGGAACAGCCAGGAAAGTGTTACTGTGGTGAATGATAGATTCAAACTGAATTGCGGGGAAGAGGAACCACATGCAGGAAGGCCCAGAGGCGTTGACAGGCAGGGTATATTCATGGGACACTGGCCAGCATGGCTGTGGTGAGTGAGGTGTACTTAAAGAGGGTGGGGTGAATTTTGGAGGAAGACCTTTGAAAACCAAGCAAAGGAGAGGTCATGTTTAATGTGAAAGGGAACAGAGTGCCAGCAACGCTTTTGAGCAGGGGCAGGGCAAGATGAAACCAAATATGGCTGAAAGAGAGAGTTGATTCTCCCTCAATCGACCAGCCATTGCGGGGGTTGGGGCGCAGGGATGTGGAGGGTGATGCTGTGAATTAATTATAAGAGAGATGGGGGTGGGGGACAGTAGCATGTAAGGAAAATGTACAAAGGCTCGAATGGGAATTCTCAGAGGAAGTGGGACCAGCAGCCTCCCTGGCTGCTCAGCAGGACCACCATAGTATAACACTGAGGGCCCCATGGCTAGGGACCTGGATACACTTTCTCTCCTTTTAAGTGTTTTCCCCAGTGAGACTCTTACCACATCTTTCTTCCTTTCTAGGAATCTCCTCTACCCTAGATGGCCATGAGGGAGCTCTGTCCGCCAGCATCCCACCTGGATTCTAACACTTGCTTGCTCTTACATGAGACCTTAGGGGCTAGAATTTCAAATAGTGAATAGCTTTTTCTGAAGTCTTTACTGAAAGGCGAAGTCATTCTCAGCCAATATCCTCCATCTCCTTGTAAAACTTTAAATAATGTGTTTTAAATCACAATTATGTTTGAGTTTTATTCTTCATGGTGATTTTCTTGATTTGTCAGGGGGTAGGGGAAGGCTCTGGGAGTTGCCGTTGTACATGAGAGGATGAATGGTGGGAGGATGGAGGATGTGTGGAGGGAGGACGGAAAGAAGGAAGCTGGAGGGAGGAAGAATGAGGGATGCGTGGCAAAGGGTTGGATGAGCGGGTGGGGGGATGGACAGGTAGATGAGACGGTCCCCAGAAGGACTGTAGAAATTGGTTAAGAGCAACAGAAAAACTGTTACAAAGGTAAGTATAAAAAATGCTTTTACACTGTGATGATCATTGTACAACTATAAAAATATAAAATTCATTGAGTTTTTTAAAAAATGCTTTTACAGGGCTTAAAAAAAAACAAACCCGTTCATCATGCTTATAACTGAGCCATGCTTTTAATAAGCACAGCTTTGGCACAGGCAGAAGGCTATAAACTGAGTCTCCCCGATGAACAGCCTGCATGCATAAAAGTACATTTATTTTATTTTCTTTGGCTGGTTCTCATGCTTATCTTTAGCCAGTGCATCAAATACATCTCTGAAATTCTGAGGACTGTCAAATGAAAGTGGCTCAAACACCAGTGTTAAAGCATCTGCAGAAGTTCCTGTCATGCTGCTATGGCCCTGCCATTCCACCAGCAAACCTCCTTGAGGGTCTGCATCCATCAAGGGAAGTTTCCTGCTTTGAGTGCTCCTGAGAGAAGTCCTCATTGCCCTGCCTACTCCTTCCTCCAATACAGATTTTATTTATAATTAATGAGAAATTCATGGTTTGATCAGAGCTTGGTCAGCTTCTGGCCCTTGCCAGGCATGCCAGCCCTAAGAGCAGGGCCTCATCACACGTTTGCAGTACAGGATCAGGACAGAACCGAGTCCTCGACCCTGTATTCTTCTGTGTTTACATTCAGTGCACATGGACACAGGAGGAGCACTAGGCGGGTGAAGCACTGACCAAAAGGGCCCAGGAAATGGGAAGGAGGAGGAGGGCCCAGGGGGTGTTATCTGATGCTGCCATCAGCACTCACTGGGAGGGCCTGTTGTTTCACAGCCCTGCAGCAAATGCTCCTCCTTTTTATTAACCTTTTTATTTATTTAAGTCAAATCACAAGTGAAAGCAAAATAAAGACAGGTATGTGAAAGTGTCCATGTGGTACTTTATCTAAACAACAACTTTCATATTAAAAAAGGTAACCCAAAAAGTCCTCATAAGATAGCCTTGTTTCAGGAGGAATTTTAGCTGCCTTTTTTTTTCTCCCCTGGAAGATTAAACAGAGATGGCTCACCAGTGTGCAGGTCATTCATTCATTTCACCGATATTTGAGTCTTTTTTTTTTTTTAACTTGAGTCTTACCATGTGTACAAGGCACAAATAACTGGCAGAAACAGATTCCACTGTCATAGAAGGGCCACTTTCTCCTCTAATAGGGCTGTATTTCCTGCTGTCAAACATTGATGATTAAACTTTTAGAAATATTCTAAGGGAGACAGACCTAATTTCCTATTTTTTCTTTTTGGAAAACTTATTTTTATTTCTGTATAATTGCTAGGAAGAACTTTAAGATATTTTAGGTACCCACTCATGTCAGATCGCTGGCTAGGAGTAACTTTGCTGTTCCATAGGGGCAACTGTAAACTATTGTGAAAAACAAATAGTAGTTATTTTTAGCTTTGCTTTCAGCACAGGACCACAAGTATTGCATCTTAAATTGTCCTTTCAGGAGATTGTGATGAATGAAACTGGGCTTGTCTTTTATGTTTATAAGTGTTCTGTTTTTAAAATACTTTAGAAAATTAGCCAAATCATGGCTCACAGTAGTTGCTCCATCGCAGAAGTGCAGTGCAGGACCTGGCCCAACCACTGTAATCATTTGTGCTGGCATGAGGCCGAGGTCTCTTCCCAGACACCTATGAGCGGGGAAGCCCCTCTGTCTTAGCTGCCAAGGATGGAGCTCCTGAGCTCTTAAGAGGCCTCACCTGCCCGGTAGCCAAGACGAATTTAGTTCCCAGGGTTCACAGCCATGATGGAGTTCATTGAAAAGCTTAGGGAAGACTGAGGCAAACCAGCAACACCTCAACCCCTGTGGCCTAAAGGCTTTCCTTCAATAGGAACACTTCCTTGTCCTCCAGGAGACAAGAAATATAGTCTACTCCCAAGAAATGTAGTCTTTGAAAACTCACTTTATGCAAGTTGAGTAGGCCCTGGGGAACTGGTCTTGAGACTCTCGGATTCTCGGTTCGATGATTCATGCTCTAGTAGTATTAGTATTAGTGGCCTAGCTGCTCATCCCTATGTGGTGAGAGTGAATCGCCACAGAGAAGAGGAACTCACTGAGTTTTGGGAGTTCCCTGGTGGCCTAGCAGCATTGTCACTGCTGCAGCTCAAGTCATAGGCTGTAGTGCAGGTTCACCGTAGCCCGGGAACGTCCACAGGCTGGGGGCACAGCATCGCCCCCCGCCCCCCAAAAGGAACATGAGCCTAGAGAGGGCAGGCCTGGTGTGGATGGCACCGTGTGGATTCCTGTGGCATTAGTCACTTAGAACCACCCTTTCTCCTTTGGTAATCAGGCTTGGCGCCTTAATTTTTGCTTGTCACAGTTTAATTCGGGGCTCGTAGTACCATCTGTTGCGTCTTTATTAGTAGTACAACTGTTACAGTGGAGATAGTGCTGCCAGGTTCATTGAAATATTTGGTATTTGCTATTGCTACGGGTGAAAGTTGAAGAGTTGCTAAGGTCCTAGGAGAGAGAGGACGTTATCGGTATTGCTAAGGCCTACATTTAGGCCAGGACTGGAGATATTAGCCACCAGAACCTGTTACACCAGGTCTTGGAACTCTAGTGGAACCTGAACTGTGGGTGGGCCTCTCGTTTGGAATATACCTCCATGCCACTCTTAGGAAGGCACTCCCCACTTGGCCTCCTGCTGTAGGACACCCTGGACAAGCTGTTCTTGGAGTCTCCGCCAGGCTTTTCCTATGTAGCTGAAGTTGCATTGCCTGTGTTCTGTGATCCACTGGTGACACCTCTAACCTTGCGTGTGGGGAGTCTTGATGGTAAGGTAGTTTTGAAATAGATTGGCTCACTCTGGCTTCCTTAAAGTGGTGGTAGTTAATTTGAAGGGAAGGAAAATAGAGCTTGTTCCTCAAGCCACCTTTCTGTACCAATTAAAATCAACCGCCCCAATGTACCATTCTCTGGATGAAAAGGAATTAGGTAACATTTTCTTTCCAAAAGACACAGCAGTAAATAGCTAAATAAATGGTAAAACAGTAAATACCGCACTGAATTGGTCTGAGGGCCAGGATGTTTCATTTCAGGTGCAAGTCTGAAAATGCCCATGTCTGTATTCCTCTCTGTGCCGATTGCAAAGGACTCGTTAAATTTATCTGTAAAATGGGAATGCATAACAGATCCTTGGCAAAGTCATGAATTCTCTTCTCCGGGATTCCAGACCAGTCAGTCAGAAGACTAGTGCTTGCTGTAATAAAGGCGCATATGAAGTGTGTGGAGCTTTGGTCTGAAAAGCAGTTAAATTTAGGGTAAAGGGGCAAATATTTTATAGAAGGCAAATGCTGTTTGTTTTTCTGCGTGTGTATTTTGCTGCACAGAGATCTTTGAGCATTGTATTGGTTCTAAGTCCTAGGGAATCTAATCCTTTATTTCTTCCCTTGGATTTTTCCGGGTGAAAGAATGCTGTTGGGAAGTACTGAGAGCAGCTTGCTTTGCGCTTCTTTAATTCCACCTCTAGTGTGTGAGAGACCCTCTGACCAGGCCCCACAAAATAGAGTCTGAGAGCCTTTTGCTGCTCCAGCCCACACTTGGTTGAGTGTGTCGGTGCTTAAACTACTGAGATGGTGACAGCCATGGAGGCATGGTTGAGGCTGGGGGCTGGCAGACATATGGCATTTTAATCACTACTGCTCTGCCTACCCGCTCTGTGCCCTGGATCAGGTTCCTTCACCTCTCTGAGCTTGGATCATACTTGTCTCAGTTTATCTTTGTGAGAATTAAAGGGAACATGTTGAAGTGCTCCAGCACCATGTGGCACACAACTGATGCCCTATAAATGTTAGCCTGCCTGTCATCCATATTCACCTCTTCAGGCTTTTGTGTTCAGTGATACCACCAAGCACCTAGGGACATGCTTCTGGTCTTTTGAGGCTCTGGGGGTGGGGGGCGGGGGACAAATGCAATTTCAGTGCTTTCCACTGAGAAAACTAGAAACTTTACTCTCATGTTCCCTGTTCTTGGCAGCTTTGACCTCTGGCCTAAATAAGCCTGACCAAAGGGAATTTTTTTCTTAGAATACTGTTTTTCAGCCTCCTTAGCTATGTACTTTGTGTCAACTCCTAGAACCTTAAATCTGGAAAAATTTAAAGAGCAATCCAAGGTCCTATAAGGGAAAGGGCCCTTACTCCAAGTTGCTTGGCAAGCTAGTGCAGAGCCGGGAGCAGAACCCAGATCTCCTTCTCCTGGTTCTGCAGGACCCAAACCCCACTGCGTTGGAAACGGAAGGTCGAGCATTTCTAGCGAATTACCTCCAGAGAGCCCAGCCCTTCCTGGGGCCTGGGGGGCTAGGACCAGATAGGTGGCGCTTGTGTCCCCAGGCCTAAGCTGCTCTTTAAAACCTTGGTGACTTTGAGGGGTCTGACACTCCATGTAGAGTCTGAGAAATACCTGTCCTCTTTCAGTTATTAATTCAGCAGTACTTAGTGGGTACCTACCAAGGGATAGGTGCCATGTTAATTGCCAGGGAGATGGCAGCAAACAAAACAAAGTTCATACTGAAAAAGGATTCTTTATTAGTAGTAGTAGTAGTAGTAGTAGTATTGGTATTGGTATTATTAAAGTGTAGTTGATTTACAATGTTCTGTCAGTTTCTGTATGTCATTATATATATACATTCTTTGAACAGGAATTCTAATCTTTGGCAATCCTACAACCAAGCACTTACATTTCTTTTCAAAGAAATATGTTTGTTTGTTTGTTTGTTTGTTGTTTGTTTGTTTTTGTCTTTTCTAGGGCCACTCCCGTGGCATATGGAGGTTCCCAGGCTAGGGGTCTAATCAGAGCTATAGCCACCGGCCCACGCCAGAGCCACAGCAACGCAGGACCCGAGCCATGTCTGCAACCTACACGACAGTTCACGGCAACGCCAGATCCTTAACCCACTGAGCAAGGCCAGGGATCGAACCCACAACCTCATGGTTCTTAGTCAGATTCGTTAACCACTGAGCCACGAAGGGAACTCCAAAGAAATATGTCATTTTTAAAAGATAACCAAACACTGGCTGCTCACATCTTATCAAGCTAATGGAAAATGTCATCTCAGTCATCCCTGTGCCTCGTTACCCCAATTGTGTCTAGATTCAAGAGTCTCCCCGCCACCCACCTTGGCCATGCCAGCAGCATGCAGAAATGCCCGGGCCAGGGATTAAACCTGTTGCCACAGTAGTGACAACACTGGACCTTTAACCCACTGAACCATCCAGGAACTTCCTAGATTCGGGATTCTTAACAGAGTTGTCAAGCATTGGGAAACCCCTCTGGTCATAATCATGGTCACAGCTGTACTTCCATACCTGCTTTCCACCCCAGTTTGTTCTAAGGGCCCTGATGCTTCTAGGCCAGTTAGGGGTGTAGGAACAGTTGCCAGTTACCTTTACTCTCCCAGACCTTGGCATCAACTGAGTCTTTTCAAGGGAACGTACTCCGAGGGGGCTGTGAATGTGGAGGACATCCTCCAGTGAGTCCATGCAGCTGCTTCTGGTGTTGGCACATCTTGGTGCCTCATTCTTCACATAAGAGAGAAGTGAGACTATGGTGCCTTCTCCACCAAAGCCAAAGGCAAGAAAATGCCTTTAGGAATTTGAAATAAACCTTACCGTGTGACAGTGTGGAGAGAACAAACATCAGACTTGGGTTTGAATCTTGGCTCTGTCTTTTGCTACCCATGTGACTTTGCACAAATTTCTTAACCTCTGCAGTCAGATGGGCAGCAGTCAGATGGGTGTAGTAATACTCACCTGGCTTTCGAGGTGAGAGTTAGAGACAGTGTGCAGGGCCCCTGCTACAATGCCTGTATTAGGTGCCCGGGGACATTGCCGTTTCTGCTGCAGTGTTTTTGTGTTGATGTGTCATCAGCCAGCAGTAGCCTCTACCTGAGGTTAAGGTGCAGAAAGTGGTATCCAAGGATCTTGAGCAGAGAGATTAATAAGACATTGTCAAGAGGGAAAGAAGGCTTTGTGACCTCAGTGGGAAAAAGTTGGCACCAATTGATCTAGAAGTTGAAAGGTGAAGAGTCTTTCCACCAGCCTCCCCCTTCTTGGATGGCGTGATTGAGGGAGAACACTGAGCAGCTTGCAGCGTGCTGGCGTTTGGCCTCCTGAGGCTTTACATGGCAGGGACAACCTGCAGGCCTTGGAGTTTGTGCCTTGGAGCTTCCTTCTGGCTCACTGGGAACCACAGATTGTTTTACTCGGTTTGCTTGTCAAATTGTACCTGTTCTGTGTACCGTCACTGACTGTGTTCACTCTCTTCCAGGGGCTCCACGGGCCTTACCCCTTCGGCCAGTCTTAAACGGGTATCAGCAAGAAGAAAAATTAACAAAAGACAGAAGGCTTGACTTTGGGGGGGAAGGGCAAGGGGTTCCTCTGGATTGCAGACCACATCGCATGGACCCCTGGCTCTGACCCCCATCCTGGAAGAAGAGGAAGAAGCAGAACAGACTAGTTTTGAGTAAACTCAGTATGCATGTGTGGATGCTGAACCCAGGAATGGTGTTGAGGCTACCAAGAAGAAATCCATGCAGCCACTTTGGGTTTTGTTTATTAGGTGTCAGTCTCTAACAAGTGATTAGGTCACTCGGGAAGGAAAAAAAGTTTTAAATGGGGGAAAAAAAGCCATCTTTTTAAGCAAAAATTATTTTGCCTACAGACAGGTTGTAGTTTTGAGCACATGTTAATTTTTTCCCCTCTTTCCCCACCTTTATTTTTTTAGATAAGGAATAACATACTCTTTATAGAATAGCTGCTTGCTCTGGAAGCAATTCAGGTTAAAAGCTGGCGGGGCATGTTTGGGGACTCTGCGGGTCAGTGCCATTGGAGGACATCTGCCGTCCCACAGGACTCCACACGTCTCTGACCCCATTTGTTTTTAATGGCATCAGCCAATGAATTATCACCCCTTTCCTCCTCTTTTCTCTTTAATCTTCTGTTGATTTACACCTTTGGCATTTGTATTCGTCAGCCCTGTGGCTCGTTACCACCAGAACCTCCCTGAAGACCAAACTTCCCTGTGTGGCCTGCAGAGGAAGCCGTTAGGACAGCTCTCGAGTGACATGGGAGTTTCTGGGGCCGAGAGGTGTCCTTCTCCACACTCTTGTAACAGTTCAAATTGCTCTCCTCCCATGTTTCTCTTGGCAGAGAGAAATGCCATCGTGCTTACTGCTGTCTTGGATTCTTTGTCTCCCCATTCACTGGGAAGAGAGCCTCCGTGCTGCATGTATGCGTGTGTGCATACACGCGGGTGTTGATGCAGCTCACCAGCAAGTGTGCAGCAAGCGAGTGTGAAGGTGTCCCTGCTTCCCTATTGTCACACAGCTCCCTTCCCTGTGTTTCCTTCCACTTGTCTTTTGTGGTGTTAGTGGAGGCTGAGCTGTTAAAGTATGAAAATGGAGCCCCAGATGGGGAACTTGCCATGGGGAAGGGCCACGGTTAGCAACTCTGTGATCTTGGAGGCCATGTTTTGATGGAAATGAAAGGACTCCTGCCCTGAGCAGGAGGTGTAGTTGTTGGGAGGTGGGGGCAAGGAGCAGCCCAGCCAGAGCACAAGCTGATTGGCTGGCTGTGCACTTGGACAGGTTGCCCCCGCTGGGATCCTGTGGATTCTGAGCAGGTGAGATGTGGGTTTCTCCATGGGAAGCTAAAACCAGGCTAGAACAGCTGTCTGCCAAAGATACGAGAATATGCAAAGTCCCTCTTCTCACCCCCTCCTTCTCTGAGTCTTGGTTGGTTTAATAGCCGGGGATATGGTGCAGGGTCCCTGCCTGTTTCCAGCCCACCCCCCGAGCCCTGGGGGTATGAGACAAGCAGGGAGACCAGGTCCGCAAGCGGCTGCAAGGGGTCATATAGCCTGGGTGTGGGTGAGGGTCTGCCTGCCTGTGTCTGGGTGTCTGAGTTCCAAAAGTGTGTTGTTTGTTCCTCCTCATCCTCTTCTGAGACTGTGGTTTTTATTTTTTAAGCTTGATTGTGAGAGAAAAGCTTGTACGAAATTCCCCATTTGCCTCCCCACCTCCCCAGAAATAAAAGGGGAGTAAACATTGGTCCTGGGGAGGGTGCAGCCAACCTGCTGAGAAGGCAGTGCTCTCCAGAGCACCTACTTTCTATGCACACGAAGAGCACCCCATCCCCAGCAGAGCAGACAGGGGTCCCTGCCAGTGCCCAGGCCACCACAGGCCCAAGCCAAGGGCTCACCATGGCTTTTTGTTTGAGGGCCCTACAAGGCCCAGACTGCTGCCACTGTTGGTGCCAACCTCCTGGGACACCCGCCATCCTGGAGCCCCCACATGCCCAGCTGTTCTCCTCACTTGATATCCCTCAAAGCATCACATCTTCAGCTGCCCCAGCAGGAGCACGGGAGGCTTTACAGTATCTGGTTTCCTGACCTGCCTCACACTAGGTGTCCCTGCCGCCTTCCCCAGGAGGGGCTGCCTGCCCTTGTTCAGTGGCCTCCTAGGTCACTGTCAGTGGGTCTGGCCCTGCCAGGGGGCTCCCGCTCCTCCTCTTGCTTTTAGGCAACCTCACCCCCAAAGTGACTGTCCCAAGCACATTGGTTTCCCTCCCAAGAGCAGACTGTCTCTGTGCATGTCCTTGGGCAGGTAAGCTCCTTGCAGAGGCCAGAGCAATCGCAAGCCGTGGGGCAGGGGCAGGAGAAGTGCATGGCTCCTCGGACCTGGAGGCTGTTGGTACCACTCACGCTGCCTTGTCTTACAGGTTTAGGGTCTGTGCAGCTCCCGGAGCCCCCCCTCTGCCTCCAGGCAGGACCACCAGGGTCTGACCCCCGCAAGGTGAGGCAGGCACCATCCTTAAGGACCTGAGCCCAGCAGGGGAGGCAGAGGGGCTCAGGCTTGGAAAGAACCTATCTTGTGCATGGAGTGAGGTGTGTGTGGACGTGTGTGCACGCGTGCATGCTTTTTTTCTTTTTGCCATGGGGACAGTTGAATTTGAGGCATTTTTCTATGAGAAACAGCCGCCTCTTCCCCCAGCAAGGACTGGCTGTAACCTTAAGTCCATCAGAGGCATGTCCAACCTGGAGAGAGCCTCACCAAGATAGCTGGTGTGGCCTGAGGGCAGCCAGGGTAGGAAGTGGGCATAAAAATAACCAGCTCCCCAAATTCAGCGTGAGCCCTAGCAGGAGAGGGTGGTGGGGTTGCCAGGGCCCAGAAATACAAGCTGATTCACCCACACTCCCACCCAACCCCTTGCCTTTCGTTTCCTTGGGTGAATGCTGGAGCTGCAGTGGCTGCCTCCTCTACCTGGGCAGTGGTGGTGTAGCAGGCTGGGTGGTGTTTGGTGGGGTGTCATGGTGCCTGGGAGGAAATGGAGATGAGGAGGTTTTTCCTTACTGTATAAATGAATATTTGTATGATTAAATTAACACACCAAAAAATCCACCCCTATTTTCATGTGTGTCGGTGAGTTTTTTGCTCCCTGAAGCCCCTGCATACCTGCTTGGCCCCAGAGTGGCTCCGTCCGGTGTACTTTGTGATCTCTGGTCTCTCCTTTTAGCATGTGGAAAACTGAGGTCCTGAGGTTCATTACGTTTGGGAACTAAGTCCTGGGGTTGCAATTAGGTCTGCCCTTCCTGCTTTGCAGTGACCAGAGGTGAAGCTGCTTCCAGTGGCACTGCTCTGTCCCCAGCACGTAAGCTCTCCTGGCCAGGTTAGTACTGAGCAGCCAGCAGGCGTTGTCGGGGTGTTGTCTGTGTGTCAGGCATATTGCACAGGTACAGGAGTAGCACAGGAAGCAGAGCACCATGGCCATCTTCCTTCTGGGGGGTCAGGCAAGGCCAGGTTGGGGAGTCCTCAGTCCCAACGGGTCCCCTGGCACCCTGGACTCAGAAGAAGTGATGCGTCTTTGCCTATGTGTTTCCCCTATCGGTCCTGGCAGATTATGGATTAGATCTCTTTTTGCAGACTGTTCTGGGAGCCTGCAGGCCAGATAGGGACCACACTCCAGGCAATTGGCAACCAAAGTTGGAACCTGCCCCCGTGTACTTACATGAGACAGGCCTGTGATCTTGGCTGGGAGGTGGCGAGGCGGGGTACACAGGAGTCAGTAACATAAAAGAAATTTAATTGACCAATATGACGGCAAATGATGGGTTTGCTGGATCCATCCCTTCATATCTGAAGCACTCTTAGCAACTCAGGACTCAAGTTTGTCCTCAGTCACAGCATCACCCTTTCTGTGTTGAAGGGAAAGTGAGATCAGAGGAGGAAAGGAATTACTTAAGTCTTAACAGGCCTGGACCCATGGCATCGGCTCCCAAATGCTGGTATTATTTTCCCTTAATTGCAGACCCCCCGAACTGGGCCTTCACCCTGGCTGGCAAAGCTGTGTATTCTCAGTGATGGTGGCCCTGGCAGGGAGCCCAGGGATCTAGGGGCCGGGAATGGGAGGAAGAGGATTCCCAGCCATCTCCCTCGCTGAGGCAGCCTGTGGCCACAGATCACATGAGAAAAGGGGGAGGCACTGCAGAAGAACTGGTCTCTGCCCGAAGGCCTCTGTGTAGCCTGACACAAGGCCCAGGGTGAGAGGCCCAAAGAGATGCCCTGGGGTGAGCACCCTTGCCTCCACCCCTGAAACCGTGACAGTGCACCTGCAACCTGCTTCCTTCCAGGTGCCCATGGCTGTTTGTTTTCTGCAGAAGAGGTCCCCCACCCTGTCACCTGGGTCTTCTGGCAGCTCAGACCCACTCCCAGGCCTTCTCCAACACCCCCGCTGTTGGACAGTTATTTGCTTGGCAGAATCTGTTTGTCTTTGGGGCTGTAACCTCTCAAGAAGTCACCAGGCCCTGGGAGAAAGGAGCAGATTTGATGGTAGTTCCTGGCCTGAGCCATTCCCACGGGGGCTAGGTGACAGGGAGGGGGCTGTCAGCGGAGCTGTTGTCTAGGGGTGGGGAGGCAGTTGCAGTGGTCTGGCCCCAGCCCTCCAGGCAGAGCAAACAGGTCCTCTCAAGCCACCTCCCTGCCCCAGCTCAGGTTGTCCTAGGTGCCACCCACCCTGTTCTTGAGAAGGCCTCTCCCTCACCTGCTGGCATGACCCCGCCACTTTCCCAGCCACCACCTGCTGTCCAGCTCTGTCTGGCGGCCAAGAGAACAGGCACCAAGGGCACTCATGGTGGCCCTTTATTTTGAAGCCAGGAGTGGAGCAGACAAGACTGCTTGAAATGGGAGAAGGGGTGTGAGTTTGGGAGCCAGGGTGTCCAGAGAACAGATTCTCACAGACTAGCGTGACCGATCAATGGGGCTCAGATGCCTCCTCTGATGAAGTGGAGATGTACTGGTTTAGAAAGCAGAATTTAGGTGGAACTCACAGATGTTTAAAAATAATCCTTTTTAGCTCTCAGTCCTGAGATGCTGTGATCTGGGGCAGTGCTTCCCAAACTTGAATGTGTTGAAACGCATGTTCTGATTTAGTAGATCCTGGGAAAGAGGGCAAGATTCTGGGTTTCTAACAAGCTCCCAAGTGAGTGGATGCTGCTGGTCCACAGACCACGCTTTGCATGGGGACAGTAGGGGGTGGTCCACAGGGGTCAGCCCCCACCCCGTCTATGCGGTCTGTGAGACTGAGCAGGGCTGCGTTGGCCAGGCCCACCAGAATCTGAGGGAGCCCATGTCATTTAGAATTGTAATGTTCAAAATTTGAGCCTTGGTTCCCCAGCATTTCCCAGGGTTTATCCCAGGCTGTGATTTCTGACTTAAATAGTACTTCTAGCATGCTGCTTTTGCCTCACGAATGTCTGAGTGTCTGCTATGATTATGGTAACATTGGCTGGCCATCCCCTGTTAAACTGTTTATGGGAATGACCTCATTTGATCCTCACAGCCATCCAGATGAAGCAGTTGAGAGCAGGCCGGGCTGGTGCTCAGTTTTAACAGTGACCGTGAGGGCCCATGACTCTCATAGAAATGGAAGTGCAGGTTGGGGTATGGAGTAAGCAACCTGAACTTTGTCCAGGGGTGTCTGGGGGTGTCTCTGGGGAGGTGACACTTCAGCTGAGACCTGAAAGACAGGTGGGAAGAGGATGGAGGAGACAGCTTGTGAGAAGATGGGAGAGAGGGTGGTGAACTTGAGACACTGAAAGGATGTCGGTGCCTCTGAAAAATATTCTGGTTGGTCCTGTTTCTGTGTCTGGAGGGGAAGGGGTGTGGGAATGTGGCCCAGCCCAGTCCAGGAGCTCTGCTGCCCTTGCCCCCCGAGTGCATGTACTCTTCTTCCACTTAGTGGATTGTTGCTGATAGGTGCTGGAGCCACAGCAGTGACCCAGAGAGACAAAGACCCGACCCCACGGAGCTGACATTGAGGTCAGGGTAGATAGGTGGCTAACAAGGGCATGATGTGCAGGAGATGGGAGGTGGCGTGGAGAGAAAAAAAGCACAGGAGGCGAGGGGGAGCCAGGGAGGGTTGCTGTATTCCACAGGGCAGTCTGAGAATGCCCTGTGGACAAGATCTGGGGTAAGAACAGGGGAGGCAGAGAGAACAGCAAGTGCAAAGGCCCTGAGGTGGGGACGTGGCTGCTGCAGAGGGAGCAAGAAGAGGAGTAGGAGGTGAGGTCAGAGGGGTCAGGTCCTTCAGCCTTGAGGTGACTGAAATGGCCTTCTTGGCTTTCACTCTGGGTGCAATGGCAGCCACTGAAGGGCTATCAGCACAGGCAGGGAAGGATGCACCTGATATCCTTTGAGAGACCCCTCTGGCTGCTGTGTTGAGAATAAACTGGAGGGAGACAAGGGCAGAAGTGGTGTGGGGCGGGGGGAGTTCTGCATTTCCTGGGTGGCATCAGTGGAGCTGTTGAGAAGTGATTAGATCCTCAAAACATTTTGGAAGTTAAGCCAGCAGTATTTGCCAGAGTCAAGTGTGAGGACAGAGACAACTCCTGAAATTGGGACCAGAAGAGCCAGTCTTCTTACTAGATGGGAGAGTCCCCTGAGAGGGGCACGAGGAGAGGCTCGGGGTGGAAATCAGGCAGGAGTTTAGGACCCAGTCAGTGCGAGATGCTGTTTAGGCATCCACGGGAGGTGCCAGGCTGTTAGGGGGCTATCCAAATCTGCAGCTCAGTGGGGAGTCCTTAGCCAGTAGAGGGAATTTTAAATTTTTACTTTCTTTCTTTTTGCTTTTTAGGGCCACCCCCTCAGCATATGGAGGTTCCCAGGCTAGGGGTTGAATCGGAGCACCAGCTGCCAGCCTACAACACAGCCCCAGCAGTGCAGGATCTAGCCAGTAGATAGAATTTAAAGTCTGAGCACTAGATGAGATCAAAGGAGTGCCAGAGGGTTTGACCTCATGTGTCACACACTGTCTCAAAGTCTGCTCGCTGCCCCAACTCCCTCTGTGATGATCTCCCACCAAGAAGACCCTGCTCAGATGCAGAGCGCTGATGGCTGCAGTTGACCTCTCTCCGGTCCTGGCAATCCCCGTCCTGTCCCTGGAGCCTATGTCCCAGCTCTCTCCATTAGTCACTCCTGCAGGTGGTTACAGAATAGATACTCCCAGGGTGGCCCTTCCCAGGAACTAGGTGGTAGGTCTGGAGGAGTGAAGGCAGAGCCCTGGGACCTTAGTCGCTGTGATCCTGTCCTCCCAAGTACAGTCAAGGGCCCCGGAAACAAGTTCTAGGAATTCCTCCTGCTGGGCAGTGGGGAAAGGAGAAGTCTCGGGATGGGTGTGCTGAGAGGAGAGACCCTATGGGGTCCCCCGCCCTGGTCAGCAGCTAAGACCCAAAGATCCCTGAAAGGATGAGCCATCACTGCTTGAAGCCTCTGAGCAGCCAAGGCCCTGCACACAGAGGGCAGTGGGTCAGTGAGGGCTGTGAGGGGCATCTTCTCCAGGCAGGTGGCCCTGAGCTGCACTTGGGGGCAGGGGGTGGCGGGGAGTGGAGACCGGGGTGGCCCCTTGGGGGTGCTGGGAGTGTGGCCACCTCAGGGATGGTGCAGGTGGGCCCATGGCCAGCAGAGGGCACCACGTGGTCCCGGCCTATCAGAAAGGGCCGGGCACTACCCTGGCCTGGCTCCTCTGCCAGCATACTTTGCAGATCCCCTGTCCTCCAGGGCTAGTGGTGCCTCTGCTCTCCACTCAGAGGAGGCAATCTTGGTTTGAAGCTGGGCTCTGCTGCTTATGTTTAAGCCCTCAGAACCTCAGTGGCCCAATCTGTAAATGAGGACAGTTCTTTTTTCCAGAGGTTTCATGAGAATTAAAACCCTTCGTAAAAGTTTCGCATCATATTCCTAGCACATGGTTAAGTGTCCAGTATGTGGTGATCAGTGTTGCGTCTTTGTGACCTGCCAGATGTGGGAAGGTTGGACTCCTGAGCACAGGGGAGGCAGAGTCCAAGAACTTGGAAGCCAGCCTAGGAGCTGCTCCCTGGGCCACAGCCCTTATTTCCAGCAAATCCTTGCACTGTGAGTATTTCTGGGTCTTGGATGGGAGTTGGAATGCAGGAAAGGACCATTCCAGAGGAGAGCCTGGCTTCCTCGAAGAGAAGACTCTCAGGGAGAAGACCACCCTCAGCAGCTTGGAATAGACTTACCGATGTGTGCTGTTGAGTGAAGAGATGAACAGACGTGTAGGAGAGACCAGGGGAGAGAGAGACCACCTGGAGCTGGACTGGCCTGAATTCTGGAGGTGGACACTGCCCAGCCCAGTCCCCAGACAGTGGGGGGGGGGCCTCCTCGAGAGGGGTGGAAGGGTCATGGGCCTGCTGGAGGTTGAGAACGACAGCCCAGAAATTTGTGCCTGGGAACTGGTTTGGCCAGTGTGGTTTCCCACTTCCGAGGGTGGAGCCCTGGGATGGACACGTTTGCTTCCAGATGCGTACAAGAACCCATATCAGTACCAGAGCCAGGGCTGCGGGCCAGGCCATGGGAGGCACCGAGGTGCATTTGCATCCCATCCTCGTGGCATTTGCTGGAGTCTGGTGGCACCCGCATCCTCTCAGTGCTCCTCCCCTTGCCTTCACACGTACCTCTTTCTTCCCACACATCCTGGCTTCCTGATGGCTGTGCACACTTTAGCCAGGATCCATGAGGGTGTAGGATGGGACTTGGGGACGCCCTCAGAAAGCTGGTGGGTTTGGGGCAGTTGTTAGCAAGATGGGTCAGGAGGGCTGTCTGTGTGTGCTGAGCCCCTGCCAGGCCCCCCCAGTGCAGGTCATCCAGGACTAATGAAGACCCCTGTCCCTGACGGGGGACAGGACTAGGAGGTGGGAAGAGTGGGCACTGGCGGGGGATTGGGTAGCCAAGCCTCCTGCAAGTGGGGCCCATGCGGTGTCTGAGAAAGCCGGGCCTCTCCTCCTCTCCGTTCAGAGCACCCCCAGACATGAGACCAGATGGGACACTGCCTTCTCCAGAGTCCCACAGCCAGGCTCTCCAGGACACCTGAGCTGGCAGGGAGAGCTGAGGTCCCCCATGGAGAGAAAAATCAGTGGTTGGGAAACAGGAAATGACTCCAGCTGGCTCTGATCACCAAGCCAATCCCCAAGCCAGACAGCCAGGCTAGGGGCATCCAGTGGGCAATCACAGAGGATGTGTTTGGGCCCCAGGGGAGGTAGCCTTGGCTCTGGGGACTCGTTTGCATGGAGTGAAGAGGGATTTGCATCGTTGAGAAGTTACAGCTGTGGGAAGGGAATGGGCGCTGGGAACTGTTAGCCAGGCCATCCAGTTCCTATCTTCCTCTGGATGGGGGGGTATTGGGGAGCAGGCCCTGTGCCAGCCAGCCCCCACCTCACCTGGTGTCAGGAGCACAGCTGAGTCCCGGTGCCCTTGGCTCAGCATTCAGGCTCTGTCCTGTGTGGAACACAGGACAGATGTACAGAGCCTCGCACAGAGCTATGCAGGTACGCACACATGCAGCACATGATCCAACGCATGCAGCCTGTGCACCACTCACACAACCTGTGCATCCACGTTCTGACACATGTGCCCACTCACAACATTAGTTCCTACACAGACACATCACCACACCCTTGGGGTCACAGACTCTCACACTAGCACATGTCCACAGAAAGTTCACACCCACACCCATTTCACACATTCATACTTAACATAGTTGATATTTTTTACTAGTTTTCCCTGCAAGACAAACAGTTGAAATTCTTTCTATTCTGTCTTCACAACAACCTTCTGAAGTCCTGTTTCCCCTGGTTTTGGTTATGTATTTTACATACAGTGAAGAACACAGAACCTAGGAGTTCAGCGTGCTGAACTCTTAAGCACACATTGCATAACCATCATCCACATCACGATCTAGAACGTGTCCAGTGCCCCAGCAGGTCCCATCGTGCCTTCCCAATCAGTAGATACACAAGAGGCGCCAACATTCTGTTAAGGTAAGTGCCAGTTGGCATTCCCATTGTTGCTCAAGGGATTAAGAACCCAACACAGTGTCCGTGAGGATGCAGGTTTGATCCCTGGCCTCGCTCAGCGTGTTGAGGATCCCACGTGGCTGTGAGAAGTGTAGGTCGCAGATGGGGATTGGATCCCACGTTGCTGTGGCAGTGGTGTGAGCCAGCAGCTACAGCTCCAATTTGACCCCTAACCCGGGAACTTCCATATGCCATAGGTGTGGCCCTAAAAAGGGGAAAAAAAAGTGCCATCATGTCTATTTAAGAGGTGAGGAAACTGAGGCTCGAGCCCATGGTCACATACTGAGAGATGGCCAGACCGGGAGCTCTGACTCCAGGCTCCTCACTACACAGACACACATTCTTATACACGTGCTCGCTTTCACATGAACAGAGGGCCATGATCACAGAAGGGGTGGAAGCCCTACTTTGTTCTCTCCAAGAGGAGAGCAACAGAGACAATTTAAGCTTTGTTTTCCATCTGCCCTTAAAAGGGCATGACTTGGCTCATGAAAAATCAGTGAACTCTGTGAGCGCAAGGGCTGCAGCTCCTGCTCTGGAGCACAGTGTATCCATGGGGCAGGGGACACATCTGAGGACACTTGAGCCGTAGAAGCAGCCATCAGGCATTTTCTTCGTGCCCTCCATCAGCAGAAGCACACTTGGCGAAGCTTGACATTCATTCACTCATTCTGTTAATAAATATGTAGTGGACGCTTACCTACCTTGTGCCCAGCCGTATCCCAGGTGCTGAGGATGCAGCAGGGAAGCAGACACAAAATATCCCTGCAGCATGGAGCTGACGTACAGTGACATAGCTGGCATTTTGGGTAATAAGGGAGAAACAGAGAGGAAGAGGGGGTGCAAGCTTTAAATAGGAAGTCAGGAAGGTGGTGTTTGAAGCAGGATGTCAAGAGCGGCCGAGGGTGCAGTCATTGCGGGTATCTGGGAGAGCTCTCCACGCAAGGAAAACGGCTAAAACCGAGCAGAAAGTTGGCACCCATTGCGTTTAGATGCCAATTGTGAGTTATGTGAAATGCAGATGCTGGCCACCACCCCCCCTCCGCCCCTTAGTGCTGTGTGACTTTGGTGGAGCCACCCTTCTTCTCTGGGCTCTGTCTCTTCAGCCACATGACATGAGGCTTAGATAATGAGCAGCCCTGTCCACCTGAGCACTCTGCCCTCAAGGACCTGCTCTAACCAAGTGAGAGGCATCTGTGGTCACCCAAGTTCTGGTCCCAGGGCCTGGCAGAGTTTTCCAGAGAAGCCTCTGGCCCAGTCACCCTCACTCCAGGGTGGGCCACAGCCTCAGTCCAGGGCCTTGACTGCTAGATGCATTTGCCAGGAGTGGCAGTAGGGGAGGCCCTGGTGGAGTTCCTGGGTGTTAGAACATTTTCAATTGGGGATATATGTATTTGGGAGAATGGGTGGTATCACTGGAGATTTGTATGTGCCTAGCTGTCATATGTTTATCTACAAGTTTATTGTTGAGGGCGACACTCCCAGGCCTGGGGACCCCCTGGCCTTCTCCCAGGGTTGGCTTCACTTCTAGGCCCTGTTCCCTTTCTCTTCAACCCCTTAGCTTCTCAAAGGCCTTCTTAAGGGAAATGGTCACCCAAGACCATCGAGACACAGAAGGAGATGGTAAAGAAGGAGATTATTGACGGACCCGCTTGAGTCATTTAGGAATTGCAGTCAGCATAGTTCTGAAAGACAATAGCTTAAACAAGATACTTTCCTCTCCTTAAATGTAAAGTCTGACGGTAATTACAGTGCTGACTTCCATCCTCAAGGCCTCCTCATAGTCACAGTGTATCCACTGCAGCTCCAGCCACCACATCCCAGTTCCAAGCAGAAAGGAGGTGAGTTTGAATCAGCCCTTTTTTAAAGGAGCTGCCCTGGAATCCCTACCCCAACAAAATAATTTGTATCCCATTAGCCAGACTTGGTTAACTGTTCCTTCTGTCTCCAAGGAATCCTGGCATGATTTCATCCCAGACAATTGGGATTCCAGTTATCTCAAGGGGAGAATGAATATTAGGGAGGCAACAGGCACTCTCTTCCCCATGTATGCCCTGCTTTCTTCCATCTCTGTGCCCAAAAAAAACTCATGCTGTTCCCTCCACCTGTGAAGCCCTCTACCCTCCCCCCAGTCATGTCTTCTCTTAAGGAGCCCACAGCACACTTTCCGAAGCTATTGGGGTTATCATAACAGAAACCCCGCAGGGTGACTCAAGTGAAAGGGGAGGGTGGAGTTAAATCGTAAGAACACAGAACACCAGCCTATGGTGTCCATCACAGGGAGGGCAAGGCCTCCCTACCCCTCTGCTCGGTGGGGATCAGAGCTGGAAACACAGTCGTGGACAAGCCAGGCCAGCCCCTGCCTCCAAGGGGCTGACATTCTGGTGAGAAGAGACAGTCATCGTACAGACCAAAGCCAGAAGATCGTTTCAGTCTGTACTAAGTACCAAGGAGATAAATCAGGGAAAGGCCACAGATGGAGATGAACCCAGCGGTCAGGGAGTACCGGGCACACAGTCGGCTCTCCGCAGTGTGCGTGGAGCGTAGCCTCGTGTAGACCCTGGAGGTGGAGGGGTCGGAGCCCTGCTCCAGGCGGAACACCCAGAGCAGGTTCAGGTGCTAGGGCGGGGCGTGAGCCCAGGGGCTGGCCAAGCCTGCCCCCCAATCTCAGGGGAGTCGGGGGTGGGGATCTGTGTCAGTGCTGAAGCTGTTGAGGAAAGCTGCTGGATCCAGGCCCTAGTGAAGGCGAAGGGTCCAGGACTGGGTCCCCATGGGCACCAGAGAGTGGGCCTCTCTAGCCCACCCAGAAGTGTGGTCGAACGGACTCTGAGAAGCCACACGAAGGAGGCAGGGCCTCCTCTTGCCCCAGACCCTCACGGCCCAGACAGACCTTCCTGGCAACACCTGGGCCTGGAGGGGCGCCAGCCCTATCCCCAGGCAGCCATGTGAGAAAAGGGACTTTCAGCACTGGGGGCACAGACTCTGTGCCCTGAGCACCCTTCTCCTGGGGAGTGGCCTTGGGTCCTGGCAAGGAAGGAGAATCGGGGGGCTCCCCAAGCCGTCCCTTCCTGCAAGTCCTGCTTCCCCAAACCAAGTCTTTCACTGTGACATCTCCTAGGCCCTTGGGAAGAGCAAGTAAAACTCTCACCAAGGAGCTAAGGCCTGATGCTGTGTCAGGGGGCTGTTACGGAGTAGCAATACCTTCCATGCAGACATGATGCCCTTTCTCACATAGGGGCTCCCTGGAGCCTCCACAGACCCTCTGCAGTGTGTGGTCTGCCCTTGTACCTGACCCATGACGAGCTGAGGCTCAGAGAGGTGAACTTGCTCAGATTCCCCCGAGGGAAAGGGACAATGCCAAGGGGAGGGGGCCAGAACTGGATCCTGTGGCCGCTGTGAGCACTGTGGGATCATCAGCTGTAAACGGGAGTTCCTGTGGGGCTCAGTGGATTAAGAACCTGATGAGTATCCATGAGGATGCAGGTTCAATCCCTGGCCTTGCTCAGTGGGTTAAGGATCCAGCACAGGTGCAGTCCAGATCCTGCACTGCTGTGGCTGTGGCGTAGGTCAGCAGCTACAGCTCCGGTTCAACCCCTAGCCTGGGAACCTCCATATGCTGCAGGTGCGGCCCTAAAAAGACAAAAAAGACACATACACACACACACACAACCAAAAAAAAAAAAAAAACGTGGTTTGGAATTAGCGTATGTGCACAGGTATATGGGATGACTGGCCAACTGGGACCTGCTGTACAGCACAGAAAATTCAACCCAGTATTCAGTGATCGTCTATGTGAGAGAGAATAGATGGGTGTATATGTATGACTGGGTCCCTTTGTTGTACAGCAGAAATTACCACAGCCTTGTACATTAACTATCCTTCAATAAAACAAAAAAAAGCACACCTCACACCCGTCCTGGGACTGCTGTCCTCATGTCCCTCCCGTCCTCATTGTTCACTACCCCAGCTCTTTCTCCCACGCATTGGCCCGGGTGTATGTCATCCCCATCTTACAGGCACCTGACACTAGAGGTGGAGCCCCTTGCCCTGAGCTAGGCCCTCTGGTTCCAGGCCTGCCCTTGGTGCCCAGCACTGAGAGGCAGGGAGATGGGTCACTCATACCTGGCCTGCTGTCACTCTGATCTCTGGGCCTCAGTGTACCCTCCCATGAAATGAGGCTAGTTCATGCCTCACAGGGTCTTGGTCAGACTGTGCTTGGCTCATGCCCACCTGAGGCCCCCGCCCTTCTCTCGTGGCCAGGCGACAGCTGGGGGGCAGCTCCACACCGTGCCCCCTTCCCCGCCCTGACCCTGTGCCAGCTAGGCCCGCCCACGCCTCATCTTCCAGATGGCACCATAAAGCCATCCCTGACTGGGCCGCCCGGGAACAAACAACCCCTCCCGAGCCCTCCCAGGAGGCTACACCCCACTGGAGCCCTCATGCCTGGCTTTGTGCCTGGTGCCAGGGGTGCAGGGCCAGTGCTGTGATCTGTCCTTTCTGAGCCTGGGGAGGGAGCTGAGGCCAGGGTAACAGAGAATAGGCTTGGGTCACCTGGGACGCCCCCCTTTCTCTCCTCGCCGCCCCCTTCTCTGCTCTTCCTCCCCCCTCTCAGTCTGCTGTGGGAACTTGGACAAGTCACTGAAGCTCCCTAAGCTCTAGTTTTTCCATCTGTGAAGTGGCCACCTTGCTGGGCTGGCTGTGGAGGCTGAAGGATGCTTTAGGAGGCCTTAGGGGAAGGGTAGCCTCCTGGTCTCTCACCCACTACCCCTCCTGTGGAGGAGGGATAGGCCTTCCCCGGGTGGCAGGGACACAGAGCCTGGAGAGCTGAGGTCCCAGGCCAGGCAAGCAGGCCCACGGCCCCTCCTTCTGGCCCCCCAGGAACGCCTCCCTTCAGCTCGCCCCCCCCCTTCTCAGAAGGCCCTGCTGGACAGAGCTCAGGCCTCAGATTTCCCAACTGTGTGATGGGAGGGGCAGGGTTGGCGTGGGGGTAAGGAGGTGGGCTGGGTAAAGACTGGTACCTACAGGGTGGCTTGATCAAACACCTCTACCAGGAGACCGGCCTCGACCCTGATCCACCCCTTCCAACACCTTTGTCACCAAGACTTTGCTCTGCTCTGTCTGGCACAGAAAGCTTCTGTCCTGGAGTTCCCATTGTGGTGCATTGGTTAATGAATCCGACTAGGAACCATGAAGTTGCGGGTTCGATCCCTGCCCTTGCTCAGTGGGTTAAGGATCTGGCGTTGCCGTGAGCTGTGGTGTAGGTCGCAAATGCAGCTCGGATCCAGCATTGCTGTGGCTCTGGCGTAGGCTGGCAGCTGTGGCTCCTATTGGACCCATAGCCTGGGAACCTCCATATGCCGCGGGAGCGGCCCAAGAAATGGCAAAAAGACAAAAAAGAAAAAAAGCTTCTGTCCTGCGCAGCTCAGTTCCTAACTACAGACTGCCTGTCTGCTGTTGTTCTCCTTTGTTTCCTGTGTGTTGGGCTCTCAGGCCAAGGAGCCAGGGTTCAAGCCTCATCCTGTACTTGCTGTGTTACCTGGGAGGTGATGAAGCCTCTCCTTGGCCTCAGTTTCCTTATCTGTAAGATGGAATTGACAGTAGAGTGCCCACCTCAGAGGGCCACTGTGCAACTGAAACATTAAGACATGTAACATGCCAGGAGCCACGAAGGTCTGTGCCTGGTCTCATGGTCTCTCTCCTTGTCCACCTTGTCCCAGGGGGCTCACGGCGACAGGCGCCAGCCCCTGTGTGCAGAAAGGCTGAGCCATGGGTAGGTAGCCCCAGGTGGTGTTGGAGCACCTGTCTTGGCACCTCCCTCCAGGTGTGGTAGCTGGAAGTCAGCCCAGTGGTGGACTCCACTGGGCCAGGTGGCTGCCCACCCTGGGAGGGGAGGCAGGGGCCTGAGATTTGGGCTTCTCCTTCTGCCCGCCCACCTACTCTCTATGGCACCTTTGTTGCCCGCTTACCTTCCCTGGGTGTTAGCTTCTTCATCTGTAAATGGGAAATGAGGAGTTCTGTCATGGTGCAGCGGAAACAAATCTGACTAGGAACCATGAGGTTGAGGGTTCAATCCCTGGCCTCGCTCAGTGGGTTAAGGATCTGGCACTGCCATAAGCTGCGGTGTAGGTCACAGACATGGCTTGGATCTGGCCTGGCTGTGGCTGTGGTGTCGGCCAGCGGCTACAGCTCTGATTCGACCCCTAGCCTGGGAACCTCTATATGCCGTGGGAGCGGCCCTGAGACAAAAGACAGAAAAAAGAAAAAGGAAATGAGAGCTTCCTCACAAGGGTGTGTGGAGATGAAACAAGACAAGGTGTGCAAAGGAAAGCAGCCCAGTGAGGGCCAGGTGGGGGTCCTGCCCCACAGAGGCGGGGCTTGTGAGCATGTGCTAGGAGGGCCCACAGGGACCTAGTGACAGGCATGATCCAACCTCAGCTTTCAGAAGACCAGGCTGAGGCCAGAGAAGGAAAGGAACTGTGGAGGTTGCATAGCAAGTCAGAGGCAGAGCTGGGGTTGGAGCAAGTCCTGAGCCCCCTGGCCCAGGCCCTCAGCCTCCCCACCTTTAGGGGTACAGAAAGGGTCTCCAACCTCAGCTCCCACTGGCCCCCAAACTTCCTGCCCACTCCTGCTCAGATGCGCTAGGATAGGAATTCCTGTTGTGGCTCAGCATGTTAAGAACCCCACTAGTATCCATGAGGTTGTGGGTTCGATCCCTGGCCTTGCTCAGTGGGTTAAGGATCCGGCATTGCCATGAGCTGTGGCGTAGGTTACAGATGTGGCTCAGACCTGGCGTTACTGTGGCTGTGGTGAAGGCCAGCAGCTACAGCTCCAATGCGACTCCTAGCCTGGGAAACTCCGCAGCCCTAAAAAGAAAAAAAGAAAAAAAATATATATATATATAGAACCCTGCAGAGGAAAGCCTTGAAGACCCAGCAGGTGATCACCCCCATACACAGTACTTGCCACCCTGCATGTGTCTGTGAGGCTGATCCTTGCCTCAACCCAAGATACTGGCATTGAGGCCCAGGGAGGTCACGTGAGTTGTCTATCCCCCACCCACTCAGGTATGTGCTTCACATGTGAGAGACCAGGCACAGGGCTGCCTCAGAATGTGTTCCCTCCCTTCCACACGCCTCCCCAAGTCCTAGGGGGTCCCTCAAGGCCGGACTCCCAGCCACCTCTGCATCAATGCCATCCCAGCCTCCTAACCCCCTCCTGCCCCAGAGTCCCTCCTGCCACACCAGGCAGCTGGCCCCGTCTCCCGGGGCACACAGCTGTTGCTGAAGAAGAGGCGGTGAGTGTGTGAGGTGGGGGGAGAGCCAGGGCAGAGGGTGAGGGTTTGAGTGACACCCGAGATACAGGGCAGGTCTGCTTCCTGTAGCAGCTGCCAACTGCGTCCCAGACTGGGCGCGGGGATCCTGGCTTCCCTGACGTGACGCAGAAGCAGCGTCAGGTGGCAGAAGGGGACAAGGGTCATCAATTGGGGGTAGGGCAGCTCCTGGGGGCCACCAAGCTGCTGAGCCCAGCAGCAAGATGTCCACTAAGGTGGAGGGAGGGGCTGGACTGAACATCCTTCCTGGGACTGGCAGGCTTTGCATCCTGGTTGTTGCCTGCTAGATGTATGTCCCTGGACAAGTTAAATACCCTCTCTGGGCCTCAGTTTTCTCATCTGCAAATAGAAGTATGATACCTTCTCCTTAGGGTTATCACAAGAATTTAATAACATGTAGAAATGGCATCTGTTCACAGTGCCTGTACCATGGAAAGGGTTCAACAATATTATTGAATGTATTAGTAAAGGCACAGAGACCATAAGAGACTGAATTGCCCCACAGCAGACAGAGCCCAATAGGGACCAAGACTCTCACTTAGTAACTAGAGCAAGAGGCCATAAAGCATGAGGTTGTGCATGAGGCCCTGGAGCCAGGCTGACTGCACTACCAGATCTGCTCTGCAGCTCACAGGCTGTGTGACCCTGGACAACTTCCTTAACCTGTCTGTCCCTCAATTTCTCCATCTATAAAATAAAGATTATAATAGTGCACCTGTCTCATAGGGTTGTTGGAAGGATTTAAGGAGTTCATTTGTGTAAAATGCATGGCAGAGTGCCTTGTACCAGAAAACACTGCATAAGCTCAGCAGTGATAGCGCTGTGTGACCTTGAGCAAGCCCCTTCCCTCTCTGGGCCTCTGCTTCATCCCTGGAAAACGAATCCTTAGACTAGTTGAGCTGGAGGCTCCTTCCTTCCGGCCCAGAGATCCATAGTTCCAGGGAGCGGAGGCGCGCTTCCCAGAAACTTCCTCCTGTTTTTACAGTCCTCACACACCTCTCACCCCTCCTCAGCCTGTTCTCCCCCCCGCCCTTCCCCCCCTCCAGGATGGCAGCCAAGGAAGAGGGGCCGCCTTGGTGGTGAGAGGGAAGGCGGTCACAAGGTGGGGATGGTGGGGTGGATGGGGGGTGATGCATCATCTCTGGTGCTCCTGCTGCCCACTGGTGCCCCAGGGATGGGCAGCTGACCATCAGGAGGGAGGACCCCCCCACACCCCCGAGAGAAGCCCCTTCCTGGGCTTGGCAGAGCAGGCAGGCCTCATCCAAGAATGAAGACAGCAGAGTCTTCGGGAATCCAGCCCTAACGGCTGTGTAACCTCAGGCAGACCCCTTTTTCTCTCTGAGCCTGTCTGAGCATGGGATAGACAATATCTTGGCCCCTCTTGGACCTGGTGACACAAAGGTCACAACCCAGGGATTAGAGCTCAAGGCACCCCTAGGGGCCTGACGTGGGTGGTCCGCCTTGCCCGCCTCTCCCGCAGCCCTCCGCACCTGGCAAGACTTGAGTCACCTCAGGGAGGGTGCCTCTGACTAGAGCCCCAGGGTGGAGTGGGAGCAGCTGGGAACCCCAGACCAGGAAGCAAATCCTATTCTCTGTCACCCTCCCCTGACCCTCCTTCTTCCCACACCTGCAGCCATTGTTGTCCAAGAAAATCAGGCCTTGCACGGGAACCAGGAGGAAGGAACCTGGCCCTGCACACCCCCCACGCCCTCTGCCCTCCCCAGGGACATTCCAAGGCGTACCTCAGCCCCAGTCCCCATTTCCTTCTGATGCCCCCAGCCCCAACAAATTCCATCCATCCATC
This sequence comes from Phacochoerus africanus, assembly GCF_016906955.1. Classification (NCBI taxonomy): domain Eukaryota; kingdom Metazoa; phylum Chordata; class Mammalia; order Artiodactyla; family Suidae; genus Phacochoerus; species Phacochoerus africanus. The sequence continues at coordinate 31,770,813 of NC_062552.1, read as the reverse complement.
CCTTTATACCATGCATAGCTATTTGCCAGGCACATACTGGATGCCAAGCAAATGAGACAAAGCTTCTGTCGCTATGGCCTCCCGGCCCAGGGCAGGAGACAGACAAGAAGGACTGTTCGATAAGGTGGGATACATGCTGATCCCAGGGTCCTGACACGGGCAGGATCGGGAAAGGCATCGTGGGGGAGATGAGGCCCAGGCTGGATTAGGTTCAAGGGCATGTAGAGAAGTCTGGAAGCAAGGGCTACTGTCAGCCCCACGAGGGCCACACCTGTTTTGTTCACTGTCATGTCCCTAGTGTCTAGAACAGCGTGACATGCAACAGATGCGCAGGAGATACTGGAATGAGCCAATGTTTGGAGACAGCTTCCAGCAGCTCCAAGACCTAAAGCAGCACCTGTGGTTGTAAGCCGAAGTGGGCAAACGGGGACGGAACCGCACGGAGCCTCCTGGGCCCCACAGACCCTGTGCGCTGGGTCCGAGGGCAGTGGGGAGCCAAGGGGGCCTGTAAGCAACCGAGTGACGGCTGCCTCCCTCTTCGTTCCCTTCCCCTGGCTCTGATTCTGTGCCACACATGGCCCAGGGCAGCTGCCTTTTCCCTCTTCCACCAAGTCTATATCTCTTGGTTTGTGGAAATAAGCACATATTAAGCACCCACTGCATGCCAGATGTTTTGCTGGGCGCTGGAGTTGAGTTGGATGATCCTGCCCACACATTCCCTATAATCCTAGACAGGGACTCTTGCTCTGAGATCGTGGCGGGGGGTGGTTACAGGGATGGGGCGTGGTCTGTGAGCCCCTGGAACTGCATGTGCACTCTGAGGGGAGAAGCCCATGGTTTTCAACAGGTTCTCAAAAGTGACCAGCTCCCTCCCCTATGCATAAGGAAGGAAGTTGCTTCCCCAGCATTGGATCTCAGAAAATTCAGGCCCCAGGACCTTCCACTGTTAGTCTAAGCCTGACTCTGCCCTGGACCCCAAACCCACCCAAACCTATGTCGGGAGCTGGCCATTCCTGGCAGCCAGCACTTCCTGCCTGGTACTGTGGCTGCCCGGCAGAGCTGTCCCGCCCACAGTCCCAGCCCCTGGACAGCTTCAGCTCTATCAGCTTAGGGTGGTTCTGGGAACTCTGTGGCTGCCACTGTATCTGGGAAGTCACAGTGGGGGAGGGGACAGGACTCAGGGTCAGGGCTCTGGACAATAGGGTCTGAGGGTCAGAGCCATACAACCAAAGGCCACAGAGGTTCCCTGAGGGTGGCAGCTGGCCAGGGGCATCTTTCAACACTAGTCCACCTGCCAGTCCGCCCCTCTGCCTCCAGCTCCCAGAAATGTTCTGTATTTTTTTTTGCTTTTCATATCCTTTTTAGCATCTTCATTCATTCATTCACTTATTTGCTTCTTTCACTTATCCTTGGGCACCACCTAGAAGGAGGATCGGAGAGTGGACAGCAGCACCAGGCTCTTGTGTCACTGGGAACAGCACTGGTGAGGGGTGGACTGAGGTGGGCAGGGAGCACAGGGCCAGGCAGACTGCTCCCTATGGTCCCCAGACACCAGGGAGTTGGGGGCTGAGCCCTTGGCTGTAATCCCCTCAGCTGAGCTACAGAACATAGCGGGGGAGGGGTCATGCGGGGACACCATCTTCCAGGACCCTGGAGCCCAAAACAGGAAGTCAGCTGGTAGAATGTCCCCAGTGAGTCTCCAGCATCATTCAGTGCAGAGGATGCCCTGAACCCTCATTTGTGCCTCAATCTCCTCATCTGTAAAATGGGGACAAGTTGGAGCTAAAGTTTAGGAGGATTAATGTGAGAAATAAGTGAGTTAATACATGTAATACATTGCTGGTAATAATGTTGACCCTGGGTTGGCAGCGAGTTCACTGTGTTCATTATATGATTAAAAATTGAAGAAAAAAAAAAGGAGGGGGAGTTCCCAATGTGGCTCAGCCATTTAAGAACTGATTGGTACCCATCAATGAGGATGTAGGTTCAATCCCTGGCCTCGCTCAGTGGGTTTAGGATCTGGCATTGCCATGAGCTGTGGTATAGGTCGAAGACAAGGCTCAGATCCCGCGTTGCTCTGGTGTAGACCGGCAGATGTAGCTCCAATTAGACCCCTAGCCTGGAAACTTTCATGCACCTTTTTTAGCGGCCCTAAAAAAATAAAAATAAAAATGAGAGGGCCATGTATGAACCCAGGGTGAGTGTGAATGAATCATGGTTAATCCAATTAACAAGGGTCCCTAAGAAAGCCTCTAACCTGCTCCACAGAGGTGGAGTGCTCCCTAAACTCTGGCCACAACCTAGATGAGAGAGACAGAGGTCCCCCTACAGGGAAGAAGCATCCACTGTCATCAGGGCCTGGCTGTGTGCCTGGCACTTGCACTTTCTCTCATTTGCTCCTTACAACATGTCTTTGAAGAAGGAATCCGTTTTCTTCTTTTCCAGAGAAGAGAAACAGAGCCTGAGAGAGGCAGGGACTTGCCCAGGGTTACACAGCGAGAATGCAACAGACCTGGGATGTGAACTAGGTTCCCACACTCACTGTTCTTTCCCAGCAGGCCTCAGGTGCTCCAGCTCAACAGAAGCAGTGTTACTCATGCTGTGTAACCTTGGGAGATTCACTGCCCACTCAGCCTCTCTGAGTACAAAGGGATCTTGGCAGACTTGATCTCCCTCCTCCTCCGGGCTGGCTCTGCCCTGGGTCTTTGCCTCCCTTAGAGGGAGAGAGTTAGAATCAGCTCACCCTGGGTGGGCTTGCCTGACCCCTCACCCCCCCTCACACACACTGAAAATTGTGCAACACTTCCTGTCCTCTCCCTGCTGCATTGCTGCCCCATTGAGCAGTCATCATTTTCTGACACAGTTGGGTTTTTGTTTTGTTTCATTTTGTTTTGCTTTTTTTAGGGCCACACCCATGACATATGGATCCAGGCTTGAGGTTGAACCAGAGCTACAGCTGCCAGCGTACGCCACAGCCACAGCAACACCAGATCCGAGCCACGTCTGCAACCTACACCACAGCTCACGGTTCCTGGCAACCCCAGATCCTTAACCCACTGAACAAGGCCAGGGATGGAAACTGTGTCCCCATGGATGCTAGTCAGATTCGTTAACCGCTGAGCCACGACGGGAACTCCACCTTCTGACACACTTTTATCCGACTTATTTGTGTTTATTTACTGTCTCCTCAGCTGCAGAGTGTCAGCTCCCCGGGGAGTGAGGTTGGCCCATCCCTTCACTGCCAGGCCCAGAGCCTGGCCTGGCGGGTAGCAGGTGCTCAATAAACATTTGCTGAGGGTGTGACGGGGGAGCCTGCGTGTGTAGCAGGCTGAGGAGCGGAGGGGGACTGGGCCCACCTCCAGCACCCAGTGGGAGAGGGGCTGAGAAGGGTCAGCACCAGGGTGTGGGGCGTGGGCTGTAGGCTGGGGGCAGGGGATGGTGTCCCAGGCTGAGAAGCAGAGCACCTGGGCCTGGGGGGTGCCCACCGGGCAGGGACGGGGCGGCCTGAGGCTGTGTATGCCAAGGCCCCCTGCCCACGCACGTGTCCCCCTCAGGTCCCCTCGTGGCGGGGCCAGCTGGGCGGGCGGAAGGAAGGCAGCCTCCCGCGGTGACAGTGGCGGCGGGGACCGAGGGCGAGTCGCCCTCCCTCTGAAAGCGCGCTCACCTGATAAGGTGGGTAAATTTCAAAGGGGCGAGTGGGGAAGGGGTGGGCAGGACGCTGATAGCGGATCGGGGCGCCGCCAGCCTCCCCCACGCCCCCCGGCCCGCGGCCCAGCCCCCGGGCAGCCTGCGAGCAAAACAGGTCCGATTGTGCTCTTATCTGGGCCTGCGGTTTGGAAAGCGCCGCTGCCCCGCGCTAATGGGGGAAAGGGACGCGGCCCCTCCGCCTCCGCCCCCGCCACGCGGCCGGGAAGGGTGACTGACGCACCGGCCAGGGGGCTGCAGGGCCGGGCCGGCCTGGCTGGGGCTCCTGGCCCCGCGCCTCGCCGCGCGGCCGGGCCAGCTGCCACCTTCTTCATGCCTCAGTTTCCTCCGTGAGGTTCAAACAGTGCAGGCGCTGCCTCAAAGGGCTGTTGGCGCAACAGAATGAGTCAAGGCCGGGGAGGCAGCTGGCCTGGCACCTGGCTCACAGCAAGGCCTGGGAGATGCGAACCAAGGCTTCCAGTCCCGCTGTTTGGCCTCATCTCTCCATTCCCCTCCTTACTGTCTGCTCCAGCCGCCGGGGGCACCCGCCCACCTCAGGGCCTTTGCTCAAGCTTTGCTTCTATTTGGAATGCTTACAGTAACTCTGGACTCATCCTTCATGTTTTCGCTCAGATCCTACCTTCTCAAGGAGGTCAGCCCTGCCACCTGTTTAATGCTGCTCCCCACGCCCCACCCAGCCCTCCTGATGTCATGTTTTTTCCTGGCCCTCCGTCATCTTCCAGTGTACTGTATAATTTACTCATTTATTACTCTGTCTGTTGTCTTTCTCCTCTAGAAGAAACCAACCAAAGTTCACTGCTGTATCCCAGGGAACCATGCCTGGCCCCCAGTAGGCCTTCAGCACATGCCTGTGGAGTGAATGGATTCAGAGGGCAGAGATCAGGCCAGGGTCAAAGTTGTATCTTGGAACAGCAGCCTGCTTTACCATCGTGGAGGCCTGGAGGGGTAGAGAGGATGCTGTGGGGGCGGGGGTACACTGTCAGACCCCCGCATCCACATAGGCCTGCAGGGTTCCCCAGGCTTCGAGCCCATCTCTGGCAGGAGCCCTGGGTGGTTCAGTCCACAGGGAAACTCTGGGCAGCCTGAAATGCTGGGTCCGGGGGTAGAATGCGGCCTCCTCATGGCACCCAAGTGTGAATCAGCGAAGGGGGTAGATGGGTGAGGGTGAGGCTGTAGGCAAGGTTGTGTGTATGTGGGGGCAGGGGTGTTACAGCCAGGCCTGGGACACAGGAAAGACTGGCCCATCTGCTCAGCCACCATTGGGGGGAGTGTCTGGGGAGAAGGAGGAGCCATTGGTGAGGAAGCCCAGGGCACCGGTCAGTTCTTCCCAGAATTCCGAGGGTTATGCCTACGGGGAGGGTTCATGACACCAATAAACCCCAGACAGCTAGCCTTGGGGAAGATGCTGGAGGTCATCTGTGCCCTCTGAGGCCACCATGCCATGAACTCGTCCAGGACAGATTGTGCCTGGCCACCCTGCCCCCAGTGCCCATACAAGGACTGGCACAGAGTAGGTGCTCAATGAATGCCTGCTGGCCTGAGCACAGCATCATGTCTCAGCCCAGGGAGCCCTACGTGTTCCGGGTGATGGAAATGCCTGGGTACAAGGGCCTGAGGACACAGCCCCACCCCCGGGCTATTCCTGCTCTCCTTGTCCACCATCCAGCTGCAGCACAGTGTCCCAGTGAGAGGACTGCAGATCCAGCCCGACTCCTGCCTCTGCCACTTTCTAGCCTTGACCTCGCAGCCTCTGTTCTGCATAAGAAGGTCAACAAACGTGTCAGATGCTGGACTTCCTGGGCTTAGATGAGGTAGTGCACCCCCGACACACACCCCAGAAGTATGATTGGGATCTGGACTCATATTCCTGCCCCACTGTGTGCCTGTGTGTCCTTAAGTCAGTTCCCTAAACTCTCTGGTCTCAAGAGCTTCCTCTGGACCATGAGTGTTGAGCAGTCTCTGGATCTCACAAAGCAGACTTCCTGCCCATCCTGCCCCATGGGCCCACCAGCCCCAGACTCTTCAGCAAGGGACCGACCCCTTTCCCAAGCTGTTCCCACCTTCTCTTAGCTGGAGCCTGGGGTGGGCCAGGGCCTGATGTCACCCCTGCAGGGGGAGAATGAGAACCAACTGGCAGCCCTGTCTCTCTGTGGCTGACATGGGTCCCAGCCTTGTCCCGCCATCACCTCCAGGCTACAGCTCCTAGGAGGGTGAGACCCAAGTGAGAGGAAGGGATGCTGGGAGATGGGGGCAGTGGTTAACGAACCCGACTAGGATCCATGAGGATGTGGGTTCGATCCCTGGCCTCACTCAGTGTTGATTAAGGATCTGGCATTGCCCTGAGCTGTGGTGTAGGTCTCGGACACAGCTTGGATCCCTTGTTGCTGTGGCTGTGGCTGTGGCATAGGCCGGCAGCGACAGCTCCGATTCAACCCCTAGCCCGAGGTCTTCCATATGACTTGGGTGCTGCCCTGAAAAGCAAAAAAAAGTGAAAGAAAGCTGGAAAGCAGCAGTCCGACTGACTGACTGACCAACAGACGAAGACAGACCACCTTTCCAAAGTTCATCTATTTGGAGATCTCTTGTGACACAGTGGGTTAGGGATCCAGCAGCGTCACTGCAGTGGCTCAGGTTGCTGCCATGGCATGGGTTCAGTCCCTGGCGTGGGAACATCTGCCTGCTGCCAGTGGGAGAAAAAGAAAAAGAAAAAAAAAACACTGGGGAATGATTGGTGCACAAAGAATTGGGATGGCCTGGAGAGGACCTGGGAAAGATTTCTGGAGGAGAAGCCTCTCGAGATGGGGTTCAAAGGATAAGGATCCTTTCCACTGAAGTAGAAGATCCTTGACTCCATTTAAACAACAGAAAAAGACTTTTCTGCTTCGCAGGTGTTCCCGGAACGATGGCTCTGCCGGCTGCCTCCTCTGGCTGTGGCAGCACACATTCCCCGCAGGGGAGGGGGGGCAGGTCCCAGTGTGTGCTCTCAAGTCTCAGAAACCCCAGTGGCCAGAGAGAATGTGTTATCTCAGTAGGTCGGAGAAAATGCCGGGGTGCAGTGGGCGGTGAGTTGGATCCCCAGTCTGGAGCGGGTAGATATGGAGAAGGCTTTGTCTGTAACAGACGGGTGGGGTCTGGATGAGGGAGAACAGGAGCCAGAGGAGGCTTGAAGAGGAGGCCAGCCTTGGGGAGCAGTGGGCAGGAGGCAGGGGGTCTATTAGACCGAGTGACCTGTGCCAGGGACCCGGGCCTTGACCCCAAAGAGACACGGTGGGTAGTAAGAGGGTCCTGTCAGGCACGAGGTGATCAAGGAAACTACAGATTGGAGTTTTTGTCTCCTTGCAGCTGTGACTTTGGGCAAAATATTTTAAACTTTTGGGTCTCAGGTTCTTTGCCTGAAAAATGGGCACAGTAATATCTACCTGGGGAGTTCCCATAGTAGCTCAGCAGAAGTGAATCTGACTAGTATCCATGAGGATGCAGGTTCGATCCCTGGCCTAACTCAGTTGGTTAAGAATCCAGCGTTGCTGTGAGCTGTGGTGTAGGCTGGCAGCTACAGCTCAGATTTGACCCCTAGCCTGGGAACCTCCATATGCTGTGGGTACAGCCCTAAAAAGCAAAAAAAAAAAAAAAATCTACCTGGCAGGGTTATGTGGGGAGTAAGATGACGTGGCATGGGGTTGGCGGTCTGCGAGGCCCTGGAACAGGGTGTCTAGGTTCGCAGAGCACTTTCACCACATTATCTCACCCCTCACACAGCTCTGGCAGGCAGGGAGGGGGTCCCACAGGTTCCCAGCCAAAGTCACAAAGCCGGAGGGCGGAGAACACATCCGTGTATTTGGATCAAATCCTGAGCTGGTGAAATCACACCATATGCTCGATGGATCAAGGTGCTGCGGTGGGGGTGGGGGGAGTGTCACCCAGTCTCCAAACCAGCCCTCTCTTCCCCTGGGGCCCACCGGAGTTGCCCCAAGTGGGCACCAAAACTGCCTTGAGCTCACCACTGACATCCACCCCAAGCAGCCTCTTAGCATCTTAGCCCATGTGAGCCACAGCTGAGCAGATGGGGAGTCCTCTCCTTGCTACCTCTTGGAGATTTATTTCCTTACTCCAGGCCTGGGTGGGTAGAATCACTGTCCACACTCAGCACAGTTTAGCCTGTTCCACAGATTCAGGCTCACCTATTCTTGGGGACACCTATGAAGTGCTCTTTTGGGCCCAAAACAAAGTTGTACCAGCATTCAAGGGGCAGCCTTCCCAAGGTCAAGATTTTCTGTGTAATGAGCAGGCCCTTTCCCAATGCCACCCAGCCTTGAAATATCCTCTCTGGCTGCAACAGTATTCTACTTCATCTATCTACCCATCTTCTGGTCTATTTCAGATAGAATTAGGCTTGGCTTTGAATAATAAAGACCCCACTTAACAAAAGCCAAAGGTCTGTTTCTCTCATAAAATCCTGAGGCAGAGAGTCCAAAGCCACTATGGAGGTTTTATGCAGTCCTCAGAGACCTATGCACTTTCCAGCTCACTGCTCCACCGTCTTGTCCTCATAATCCAAAATTGCAGCCAAAAATCCAGCTATCACAGCTGCATCCCAGGCAGTAAGACTGAGGAAGGATAAAGAAGAAGGAGGCAAATGATATATGCTAGTTTACTTTTTTTTGGCCATACCCGCAGCATATAGAAGTTCCCAGGCCAGGAGTTCCCGTCGTGGCGCAGTGGTTAACGAATCCGACTAGGAACCATGAGGTTGCGGGTTCGGTCCCTGCCCTTGCTCAGTGGGTTAAGGATCCGGCGTTGCCGTGAGCTGTGGTGTAGGTTGCAGACGCGGCTCGGATCCCGTGTTGCTGTGGCTCTGGCGTAGGCCGGTGGCTACAGCTCCGATTCAACCCCTAGCCTGGGAACCTCCATATGCCGCGGAAGCGGCCCAAAGAAATAGCAAAAAAAAAAAAAAAAAAAAAAGAAGTTCTCAGGCCAGGGATAGAACCCACACAACAGCAGCGACCCAAGCTACTCCAGTGACAATGTCAGATCCTTAACCCCTGCTGTGCCACAAGAGAACTCCACCGGTAGTTTACTTTTGAAAAAGATTCCCAGAAAATGGCACATCTATTTGGTCACATAGCCACATCTAACCTCAAGGGAGCCTGGAATAGTCTTAATTCCAGGTAGCCAGTTCCCAGGTAGAAATCAGGAGCTTGTTTGCTGAGGAAAAAAAGAGAACAGACAGTGGAAGTAACTATCTGACACCCCATCCATTCAATAAGCATTTATTGGATACTCCTTGCACTTACCTACAATACTTCTGTATTTTTTTAAAAGAATTTATTCTAGTTGATTTACAATGTTCTGCCAATTTCTGCTGTACAGCAAGGTGACCCAGTTATACATATACATACATTCTTCTTGTTATATTATCTTCCATCGTGGTCTATCTATCACAAGTGACTGGATATAGCTCCCTGTGCTGTACAGCAGGACCTCATAGCTTATCCAGTCTAAATGCAATCTTCTGCACCTACTAACCCCAAACTCCCCGTCCATCCCACTCTTTATGTACTTTTAATATGACTAATACTTTTCCATCTCATGAGCAATGAGCAGTGCCTGGCATATAGTGAGTGCTTAGTGGCCATTATTATTACTGCATCGAAGTGCTGATGAAACACAAGCTTCTGTGAGAGCAGAGAGGCGTCTCCCCTGGGAGGGCAGGAGCCTTTCTTTTTATTGATCCCGAAGGCCTTGGATGGTCGGCTGCAGCATGTTACAACCATGCATTACCTCCCGCCTCTATCCCATCCTACCTCGACCTTCTCTGGGGAACTGCTCACAGCTCATCCTTACCAAGGTGCCAGTGACAACAGTTGAGCACAAGGCTCCCCAGGGTGAAAAATGCAACTGTGTGTTGGAGAATTTGGGCATCAAATTTGGGCATCTTCCTGAAGCCCTAGAATACTCGTGCTGTAGACAGTCTGGAAATTACTTCTAAAATGAGAAAATAACCATTAACAGTACCTAAAACACCTCCGTGTGAAAGAATGGAGGTAGCAGGTGCTCAGTGCCCATCCATGGGGATCCAGAGGAGGGAGGAGCCAGTCCCTGCCCTCTGGGGCCATCCCTCAGGCCACCAGGCTAGATGAGGAAGAAGCTGAGGGCTCAGCTAGGTGGCCTCCGGTGGACTCATGAAGGTGGAAGAGCCTCAGCGTGGGTGCCTCCTGCCTCCACCCTTCAGAGAGAGCAAGCTGCTGCTGGCTGACCACCACTCTAGGCCTGGAAATCACGTGACCAGTCCTTCCTGAGCACCCCTGGATGACAGGTCTGTGCCTGGCCCTGTGGGGTGCAGAGAGCATGGGGTGGGGGGCCTGTGAGCCTCAGGTCCCTTTTCCCAGGGTTCTGAGAAAACTTCATCCCTGACCTGGGGAACCAGGCAGAACCTCCTCCAGGAAGCCCTCTCTGACTTCCCTTGCTGGTGCCCCCACCTCAGTGGTCTCCCACAGCCCTCTGTTGGGCTTTTTCCAATGCTGCCCACTCATCTGCCACACCCTTGGCTGATCCCTCTGGATCCCTGTGTCTTTGCACCTAAGATGAGCTCAGCAGCTATGCACCAACTAATGAATGAGCGGATGAGTGAATGAGTGAGTGAGTGAGTTCCCTGTCTGCAGGGTGTGGATCCCCAGCAAGAGAAGGGGAGGCCTGCAAGGGTTAACCAGGAGCCCGCCTGTGGTCTGAGGTAAGCAGGGAGGGTATTTGTTCAGGTAAATAAGGAAGGATTACTTATAATGGGAAATCAGGCCCCGGCCAACTCTTCATCTTGCACTGCCGCCTTCCTCCCAGCACATTCCTGCACTCTGCCTGCGTTCACACTGCGCCACAGACCCAGCCCCCTGAGCCCGCCTTGGCCTCCCTCGTAAGCCCCTCTGGCTGGGTCTTGCCGCCGTGCCAGCAGGTGGCCCTGGGCCGGGGACAGGGGGGCTCCCTATACGGGGCACGCAGCCCTGAGACCTCAGAGAGCTACCCCTAGAGGGTGGCCAGGCTCCCGGCGGCCCCCCCAAGTGCCACCTCTGCCCCCCACCCTGCTGGCTCCTGGTACCATTGGCCCCCCAGATGCCTGGCTGAGACCCAGCAGTGGCCCAAGTTGCCCACGCCTCCTCCTGGCCCCCAAGGTTGGCACCGCAGCAGACAACTCCTTGGGCACCAGGCAGCTAACAGGTAAGTCTGGCTGCCATGGGGGCTTTCCCCTGCCAGTTCCGGGGAAGTGGCTGGTTGAGGGTGCTTTTGAGGCCGGAACTGGTCCCTCGGGCATCAGTGTCCCCGATCCGGATCCTTCACCCTCAGAAGCTCCTGAGCCCTCTGCATGCTGCCTAGTCTCCTGCCTGGGCTGACCCCGGAACCTGGGCGAGCTCCCTGGCCTGGAGAGCCCTGGGGTGCCCCCAGATCTGTGATACCCCAGCCTCTCCAGCCTGAGGGAGGCAGCTGTGCAGGTGTGGAGTCTCGGCCCCTGAGGCCCGGCCAGTTCTGCTTGGCTAACGAAACACAAGCAGCCTTTCGGCTACTGCCAGCTGCAGCTGCTCTGCCCGGGGAAGTGTCTCCCAAGTTAGCAGGAGTTTGGGGGAGCCTGGAGACTCAGGGCCAGGGCCACAGTCCAGGAAAGCCCAGGGCTGGGCAGGGCAGTGGTGCGCGCAAGAACTGGGGGATCTGGGAAGCTTCAGAGTAAGCCACCTGGGTGCCTGGGGACCAGGAAGCGCAGGGCCTGTGGGCCGCGTCTGGACCCAGGAGAAAAGCCATGGGGGGCAGGGGTATAGGTGGGCTTGAAGGTGCTTGTTTCTGGGATTTGCAAGAGGTCTCCTGTGGGGGGAGATGGAAGTGGGTGGTGGGGAGACAGGGTGGAAAGCTGAAGGGCCTGGATGGCTGGGGCCCCCTTGAAGCCAGACAAGGTGTGTGTATGCGCGCCTGTACAGGTCGGAGAGGGCTCAGCACACTGAGCTATAGCCCTGGGTCCCCCTCACTGCCCCTTGCCAGCTGGGCGCCCCCAGCAGCCACACCTCCAGTGACTTGTCCCCTGGGTGATGATCATGGCCCTTCTGCTCCTCCTTGATGAGGACTTGGCCTCATTTCCTGCCCCCACCTCCCCCGTGAACAGCTTCAAGGCAACCCCCAGTAAAGCAGCATCCTCCTGGCTCCAGCTGCTCTGCTGAGTAACAAGGCAAACAGGCGTCCCGGCCACCCCAGGCCCAAGGTGGTTGGCAGGAGACTCCCCACCAGACAGGTGGGCCCCATGGCTCACTCCCTGCCCTCCTGCGAGTGGGGCCGGAGCCAGGCGCTCTCAGCTCAGGGCCTCCCCACCCTAAACTCACAGACTCCTCTGAGTGCCAGAGCTCCGGGAGGGTTAGGCATGTGGAGGGGGTGGTCTCTCGCAGGGTGGGGACCACCCCCCCACCCCCCCGTGAAAGCCTGACAGCGAATGGACAAAGATTTCCTCCGTGCCGGGCACCATCGGGGGCCTAGAGCTGCAAACGCAATCCCTGCCAGGCTAGGGTAGTGCGTGTTGCTGACTATGAGGCGCTTAAGCAGATGTGATGGCATTGGGTGGTCACAAGGACCCTCTGAATTAGACAGAACTTCAGGTCAATCAAGCCTGAGGGGACAGGGTGCCCAGTCAATGTTCAGAAAGTGTGATGCAGGCAGTAAGTACAGGAACCAGAAGGCCCTTTTTGCCAGAGTTCGCTGAAGTTATAAAGTTAAAAACCCTGAAACCTTTCAAGCACACCTCTGTGCTGAACGGCTTGGTGCTGCTCGAGTGTAACCTGGGGATGAGGCCCTCTGGTGGAGGGCAGAGAAGGGTGGGTTAGAACCCACACTGTGTGACCTTAAACGAGTCGTTTTTCCTCCCAGCACTTGCAGCTCCTTGTCTGTGAAATGAGAAGGTTAGACGAGGTGGCCTCCCCTGTGAAAGGAGGCTTCGTGGAAGAGGCAACCTGAAGCGGGGTTTTGAAGGCTGCGTAGGAGCTGGTTGGAGACAAGCTGGCCGGCTGGATGTGTGGGCTTTGCAAGACTTGTATGCTTTCCTGACCTTGTCTCCTAGGCTGAGGTCAAGGGGAGGTGGAGGGGTTCTGGTCTGCTCCTCCTAGAGGCCAGGGAGGGGTACGTGAAGCCAGCAGAGAGCAGGATGACCTCAGGGCAAGGTCCAGGCCTCTCCCACCACCATTTTAACTCTCCCCCAGATGCCACCCTTTGTCTGCGCCCCTCCCTCCACCGTCACCACCTGCTTCTTCCTTTGTTCCCCTCACTCCTCACCCTGTTACCTTTCCCTCCTCTCTTCTCCAGCCCCCTCCCCTCTCCTGCTCCCAGGTGACACCTTCACGCATGCGCATGCTCTGCCCTTGATAATTCACAGAGAGTTTCTGTCCACCCTCCCCCTCCACAACGCCTTGGAGAAGTGCTCTTTTTTTTTTTTTTTGCTTTTATTTTTTAATGAATTTTATTACATTTGTAGTTGTACAGTGATCATCACAACCCAATTTTATAGCATTTCCATCCCAAACCTGAGCGTATCCCCCATCCCCCAACCAGTCTCATTTGGAAACCCGAAAGTGTTTCGAAGTAAGACGCACTCTTGATGGCCCATTTGATCGATGGGACAGCTGAGTCTCTTGCCCAAGTGCTCAAGCTGGAGAGCAGGGAGTTGGGCTCCAAATGGCATGGGACCCTCCCCTGACCCCACCCCCACCCGCCTCCATTCCACGCCCCACCCTGCGCCCCCAGCCAAGAGAGTAACCTGTCAGGTGGAACGACTCTTCCCAAAGCAAACTTTGCACAAGCCGAGTTGCCCTGGGCTCTTCCTGACATTTAATGCCAGACTCCTTCCCCTGCCTCGTTTGCATGTTCCCAGCCAGGAGGTGCCCCCTGCCAGATTCTCATCTCCCACCTCTCAGGGACCTCCAGACTAGGGGCCCCCCTCCCTCCAGGTCACTCCTCCTGGGCCAAGAACCTGAGTGTGACTCTGCCGAGGCCTGAGGACCAGAGCCCACCTAGGGCCAAAGAAAGGGGTGATGAGGTCTCTCTGGGCACTGCCAGCATCGAAGGGACCCTTCTGTTCCCCTCCAGCTCTGGGGGCCAGGAGGGGGGTCTGGGGTGACTGCCTGGGTTAGGGTCCCAGCACCCAGGACTGGTGACAGGGGCGGGGCCCGGGCCTCTGCTCTTGGGCAGCAAGTTGGCAGCGCGAGGGCTGTGGCATCCTCTCTTCCTGCCTCTGACTTCCATGCTCTGCCCGCCTGGGCTCGCGGGCTGAAGGGCGTCTCTGCTGTCACTCCACGGTCCCCATAACCATCTCCAGTCTTCAGACATTTTTGGAAGCAATTTCTGTTCTTAGCCTCTTAGGCCAGTTCATTCTGGACTTGCATCATTTTCTGTCATGTGGGAGTGCCTTCACTCTGTCCCAACATCCTCTCGCCAAGCTCTGAAGTGGGCTCCCTGGCCCTAGGATTGGGGCTTATGGCGCATTTTCGCCCTTGGCCCCATCAAATTTTACAGATTCCCCAGGTGGTATTTACAGAGCACCTCTGCTTCTGTCGCGCCGAGCTGGGCCTGGAGGGGCCACAGGGACACGTCGGAATGGAAGCGAGGGTGACCCGTGTGTGCACACCCCTCTTGCAAGGTGGTAGTCCTCTCATAGTGCTGTCACGCCTTATCACCCCAGACCCCAGCTACATGGTGACTTGATGCATCCCCGCTTCACAGATGAGGAGACTGAGGCCAAGAGGAGACCAACGTGCTGCAGGCAGAAGCCGGGTGAAGTCCCTGTGTTCTCACACCATTGGGGACCCAGCTGCCCAAGGGGCAGGGCTGTGGGGGACAAACTGCCCGCGAAACCTTGCAGCCCCAACATGTGGCGAGTGCTGGAGGGGTGTGGGGAAGAGAGAAGGGGCTGCGGCCCTGCCCTTCCAGGAGGGCGTCGGGGGGGTTGGAGGAGACTGAGCTAGAGGGAGGAGGTGTGGACCCCCATGTGACGTGGTCAAAGGTGGAACATGCAGGTGGCCAGAGCATGGAGGTCCCGGTAGAGCCAAGGGGCTTAATTGGGGTGTTGAGAAACGAAATATATTTACACACTGTGCGTGCTCAATAATGAAAAAGTGATCTGCAGTTTCTGGAAAACCCTGAAATCCAGGCAGGATTTGCACTTGATATGGCAGGAAATTGGGGTTCTAGCCCAACCCCCTCATCGCTCAGCAGGGTTCTCCTGGGCTGGGTGCTGGGCTGACTGGGGGACATGGAGAGGATGCTGCTGGGGTGGGAGTTGGGCCTGACAAGCAGTTGTAAGGTGAGGGGCGGCCTGACCCTGCTCACTCAGTCAGGATTGTGGACCCACGAGGGGCAAGGAGACCCAGCCACACCCCCTTCTGCTGCCAAAAATGTCAGCCCTGAATTATGTCTGCTTAGAAGGGGAGCCCTGGAGTTCCTGCTGTAGCTCAGCGGTAATGAACCTGACTAGTATCTATGAGGACATGGGTTCGATCCCTGGCCTCACTCAGTGGGTTAAGGATCCTGCGTTGCTGTGGCTGTGGTGTAGGCCGGCAGCTGTACCTCTGATTTGACCCCTAGGTGCAGCTCTAAAAAAAAAGGAAAAGAAAAAAGAAAAAAATAGGTGGGGGGAGGCCCTGGTGTCCACCTCTGTCTCTCCACCATCCTCCTTCCGAGTCAGGCTAAAGGCAAGATGGAGGTCATGAGGTCATTAAATCCAGACAGTGTCTGGGACTGACCTGCTGCGGGGACAGTGGGGGACTGAGGCCCAGAGGGGACCAGGGCCTTACACATGCTGGGAACAGGGCCAGACATGAAACCACATCTCCAGATGCCGAGGCCAATCACCCCTTTGGAGCAAATTCAAATACAGGGGTGAGTGTGGGGCTGAGGTGAGCCCCTGTACCTCCCAGCTGCAGGCATCCA
The DNA here is from genome assembly GCF_016906955.1 of Phacochoerus africanus. Lineage (NCBI taxonomy): Eukaryota > Metazoa > Chordata > Mammalia > Artiodactyla > Suidae > Phacochoerus > Phacochoerus africanus. The sequence continues at coordinate 31,755,168 of NC_062552.1, read as the reverse complement.
TGCCACCCTCAACGCAACCCTGATGCCACCTCTGTGGGGCTGGAGTTTTCTGGGGCTGGGCCAGCAGGTGGACTGAGCGAGTCATCAGGGTTGACCCTAGAGGTCAGAAGGTGCCAAGGCACCATCTGGAAAGGGGCAGAGCTCAGCCTGGCATTGCAATCCCTGCCTGGCACCCTGGACGTGTGCCCCGAGGTAGCCACTCCCCAAACCGGTCATGTGGGAGTCATTCCGGCTGCCCCCAGAGAGAGTGGGCAAACCCAAGCAGTTTACTAGGCTGGCCTTCACCTTGTCCCTGGAAGGACTGGGAGCGATGTCCGTGAGGGGGCATGTGGATGCCCGGGGTCCCCACACTGCGGGAGCGAATGGGAGACGGCGCTGGGACAAACGTGCCTTCGGGGTCCTGGCTGCCCATGGAAACTGGGGGCAGAGCAGACAGGACCATGATTCCATGCTGTTCCCTGACTCCAGTGATTCCTGGCCCCCTGGCCCTGCCCCCAACTCCCTACTCCAAGTCTCCGCATGCACCATAGCTTCTGGGCCCGTGGGCTGGCTCCCAAGGTGAACTTTTTCTCCTGCAAAAGCGAGGTCAGTGGCCTGGACGGGTCTGGGATCTGAGGAGGTGGGAAACCCAAGGTCAAGGGGAAAGCTGCTGCCCCTACTCTCATGCGGAGCCCAGGGTAGGACAGGCCTCCATTCTCTCTGCCCGTGGAGACCCAGGGACCATGGGTGCTTGAAGACGCCACAGTGGGAGCTTGAGAGGGGGCCAGAGCCCCCCAGGGGCGGCCAGCCTGGGGCCCCTTCCTGGACAGGAGGGCTGTCTATCCAGTGGGAGAGGCCAGCACTCCGGGCAGTCAGGAGGAGCCCTGCTATTTCTCTTGGATCCAGCTAGTTTGAAGAGTGGGTGCAAAGGACAAGGGACTGGGGTTTTCCTGGGAGGGCAGGGGCTGTCTGAGGAGAAGGAGGAGATGGGGGAGGAGCACAAGCTGAAAGGGGAGTGTCTAGGGGGACAGGGAGTGTGGGGCCAGAGGCAGGGGGGCGTCAGGGAATCCAGACAGCCCCCCTGGGCAGGTCCTGGGCCCTGGCCTGGGCAGGCCCGGCTTCTCTCCAAGGTGCTGACTGGCTGACTGGAGGTTGGGGGAACAGGCCTGTGTGGCCCCTGCCTGTTCTGCACGGCTCCTGGCCAGGCCCTGGTCACACCCCTGAAGCTCCCCTGTTTCAGATCCGTTGATGGGGGCCTAGAGGTTTGGAGGGAGGGAGGGAGGGGCAGACGGCCGTGGGGAAGCTGGAGGAGGACCAGGGGAAGTGGGGCCGACTATGGGCTGAACAGGAGGCTCCATCACATCCTCGGCCCCCACTCCCCCAGCGCCCCTCTCCTCCCAGGGCCTGCAGGGGGGCCTGGCTCTGGGCGGACTAAGGCTGTCTCTCAGAACTGAGGTACATGGACACAAGTACCCCATCCACAACCCTCCTGGGGGTAAGATCTGCGCCCGGATCAGGCAGGTTGTGGGAGACAGCCTCCAACCCCATCACCGCCTGGGGCCTCCCTGAAGACCTACTGGCCACCCCATTTCCCTGAGGCTGTGGTTTCAGGAGCTCTTGGTGCGTCTTTTGCATATGGGGGTGAGAGGGAAAACCCAGAAGTGGGGAGCTGCAGGAGCACATTCCTGGCCCCGAGGGGCAGGGAAGCGCCGCTGTAAATCTCTAACTTTGGGTCCTTCTTCTCTCTCTCTCTCTGCCTTCCTGGGAGCATGCGAGGTGCTTAGAGCAGCAGCCCCAAGCGGCTAATCCCTCTGGCAGCTCTCCTGTGAATCCAGCCCCGTCTCTGGGCCTTGGCCTCCACCAGCTGTTACCAAATTTCTTTGTCTGTAGTCTGAACCAGTGCCTCTGGGGCAGGAGGTAGCCAGGACGCACTGAGCCTTAATCCAGACACGTGGCTTAATCCAGAAAAGATCAGCTCGAGGTTTGGGAGCTGGAGGCATCGCTCTGGAGACGGGCAGCCCCTCGGGCGCGCCACAGAGGCTGATGGGACAGGCCTGGACCTGGCTTGTCCCAGGACCCTAGGCCTATGGTGCAGTGGTCCTGGCTCTCCTGTGTAAATATGGGGACATCCCTGCTACTCTCTGAGCCTCATTTTCCCAGGCACACATGTCCCCAATGGGTGGACAACCCCCCATGGATTGTAATCATGGCACGGATGGGGAGCCCTGGAAAGTCAGGGGAGGAAGGTGGTGGGGAGGGCTCCCTGGAGGAGGAAGGCTTTGGGCTGAACTGCCATGAGAAGGAAAGGGCATCTGGGGCAGGGGGACAACAAAAGAGAAAACATGGAAAGAATGTTGTTCTCATTAGAGCCTGGCTATGTGGTCACACACTGATCTCAGGTTCTGGTTCAAACTCGGCCCCTAACCAGTGAGTAGGTCTGTTTCGTGCCCTGGGCTTCATTGTTCCCATATACGGAACAGTCACACAGTAGGCGGTTCTCTCCAGACCTGATTATCCAGCTCAGAGGTGGGCACCAGCCTTTGGGATCAGGCAGGGCAGCCACTGGGGAGCCATGGGAGGTTCTGGAACACAGGGGTGCCTTAATGAAAGGATTTTGGAGAGAAATGAGCCTGATGGAGAGATGGAGTGAGCCGCCAGGGAAAAACAACTTGGAGGATCAAGCTGCCCAATCAGGAGGCGGGCAGGACCCTGGGGAGATGGGACTGGCAGAGCAGGAGCCCCAGAGGGAATGCGGCACCGTGAGCAGAGCCCACACGCGGCCAGCTGGGGACCCCAGCCACTCTGAACCTGAGTGTCCATATCTATAAAACGAGACTCTCCAGTGCCCATCACACGGGCTGTGGGTAGTGCAGGGCTAAGGGCACGAATGCTCCGGGCACAGCAGGGGCTCACCGTGTGTTCTCTTCCTCTAGCCCTAGAGCCTTGTGCAGGTGCCAGAGCTGCAGGCTGGGACACCAGCCCCCTGGCTCCCTTGGCCAGTGAATCAAGAGCCCCCAGATGGGGCTGCCGGGTCCGAGCCTTCCGCACCACCTCCCACCTGCGGGCAGTCGGCTCCTTCCTCCTGCCGTGTGGTTAATCATTAACTTCCTTTTCACCAGGGTGTTGGAGTTGGGACCAAGCCTTGGTTGAGAGCGGGTTCCTTGGCATTTAGGTGCAAGGTGACGGGGAGCTGGAATGTGGGGTGTGTGGGGGGGGTGGGAATTCTCTGCCAGGGGAGGATCCCGGGGCTGAGAGGCAAAAGCCCTGGATCCCAGTCATTTCATGCTCCGCACCATAACTTCCCCACCACGGTATAGGGATAAGGCCCCAGCTGCCTCTCAGGGAGGGATGGAGGCAAGGGCTCCAAAGCTCACTTGACAAACAGGGCTGTGTCGTGGCATTTGCCCGGCCTGGCAAATGCGGCTACAGTCCCGCCACTTCATCCTCAGTGACCCCTCAGTACACTGTGCCCCGAAACACGGCAGCTGCTTCCCATCCTACCTGGAGCTGGGGCCAAGCAGACAGGAGGGCCACAAGGGAAGCAAGAGCTCCTGCTTCTTGGAAAAGCTTCCATCTCCCTGGCACACGGCCCGAGGTGTTGGCAGAGACTGTCCTAACGTGGCAGGCCGAGCAGCCCTGGGGACGTGGGTGGGGCGGGAGGCAGGCAGGGGGTGATGAGGGAGGGGTGGGGCCACCTAGGGGGTAGGGTGTGGGCACAGGCTGGAGTCGGGACCCGGGGGCAGAGTGGGCTGCTGGCTCTGCCTGGGTAAATAACGTGGGCCCACAGCACACACGTGTGTTTGCACAGAAGGACTTGAAAAGATTCCAGGCCTGCCCTCTGTCCCCCGCAACCCTGGCCCCCCCACCCCTGCCCACCCCACCCTGACCTTTCCTTCCTTGTTACTTAAAGGAGCCCTTGAAAGGGAGGCTTGAGATGAAAGGGAACACCCTCCTCTCACTGGCATTCTCTCTGCCACGAGAAACTGCAGGGTGGCTGTGTCAAGTTGGGAAGATTGGGCACTGCACAAGAGAGGGGACAAGGCAGAGCTGAAATTCCTCTTGGGCTCCATTCACCAAGCCATGCTATCCAGAGGGAAAGGGGCATCGTTTTCCGAGTTGTACGAAGTTGCACTAGTTGCAACCCTAGAGAAGCCAGAACCTTCCAAACGGGGTTCTCCCTCTGCCCGGCCTGCAGGAGCAAAGGACACTGCATGTTGAGGCTGAGCAGGTCAGTCTCACAGGATGACTCGAGAAGGGCCGGGGAGCCCCGCCCCCAGCGTCCCGGCCCAGTAAATTCTACCATCAGAGGCTACCCGTCCTTCCATTAAAGCTGGCCCCTCTTCCCGCAGAGGTCTTCCAAGGAGTGATTCTCAAACTTGAACATACATCAAAATCATCCAAAAGGCCTGTGGAAACGCATTGCTGGGCCTCCCTCCCCTCACTGCCCCCCGGCTTCTGATTCAGTAGATCTGAGGTGGGCCTGAGAACTCAAGCTCCTCACGAGCTTAGGTGCTGATGCTGCTGGTCTGGGCGCCATGTTTTGAGAACACTTTAAATTATAAACACCCCGGAGAAAGGACACACGTTAACTTGCCCTTCACGGGTTTATCTGCTCTTTCCTCCTTTCTGAATGGTCCCTATATTTTGAGGAGCGTATGTTTGTTGTTAATCTTCCACCTCTGTCCTGATTTCCTCTTGAGCCTTGAGCCCACAAATCATGGAAATCTCTGTGACCCCCGTGCTTGGTCCCTGCCTCACCTGAACCCCATACCCCTGCCATGAGGCTCGGGGGAAAGGGTTGGGGGGGCAGAGCAGGGGACCAATGGGGAGAAAGTCCTCTGCTTCCTCGTGTTGAGCCAAGTGGTGCCCCTTGGGAGGGCTTTGGGGGGGCGGGAAGGCGTGGAGTCTGTCTTGCTGGAGGCCTCATTTGTCCCCCAGGGCCTGGGCCTTCTCACCACCCCCTGCAGCTGTGGGGAAAGCTGGCCTGTAGGTCTGCAGGTGGGCACCTGGCACCTCCAGGGCCTCAAGAATTCCTCCAGGGCAGAGGGGAGAGGAGAGGGCCCCCGGAGCTGGGAGGGGCCGGGGGCTGCAGCTTTCACGGGAGGAGGGAGCAGGCTGGTACTGGGAACCCAGGCCTGAGTGGGGACGGAGCTGAGCGCACAGTGACCACCTCAGCAGCCTTAGGTGGGGATTTATTCACTCCCCGCAGTGGCCCTTCGGGAGAGAGGGGAGGGGGTTGACCCTGCACAGCCCTTAATTGCTCCTCTCCGTCTTCACCAGGCTGGTGAGGTGATGCTGCCCCTCCTCCCTTCCCTGCCCCTTCAAGGGCAGAACAAAGAGATTTAGGTGAGCTTGAGAGCTCACCTTCCTTCTGAGGAAGGAGTGGTCTCGGCAGGACTGTGGACTGAGACCTGGATGTGGACCTGCCCAGGGACAGAGGCCCGGACATTCAAGACTTCTTGTCCAGGCCTCAGTTTGCTCATCTGCTGAATGGCACGAATCACGCCTTCCGCTCTGAGGACTGGCTGAGGTCGAGAACCTCAGAAGATTGTCTCACACCCTCCGCCCGAGGACAGATTTCCTGCTCGCGGCCAGCCCGGCTTCCCCGGGGCCTGGGAGCTGTCCATTTGCCCCCACTCCCCCCTCGCTGTCTTTCCCGGCCGGGCTGCCCAGCCCTGGCCCGTCTGGCTGCCCAGTGACCCGGAAGCCCCAGGTCTCTCCCCGGCCCAGCCACTGCCCACTGGTCTCCTCATCTCTGTAACCAGCTTAGCGGCCCCCATGGGGATGGGGAAGAAGTCAGAACCTGAGCCTCCTTCCCTCTTTATTTCTGTAGACGCAGCCGCCAGCCCGCACAGCAGCAGCATGGGCAGCGCCAGCCCGGGCCTGAGCAGCGGGCCCCCCAGCCGCCTCCTGCTGCCCCCTGACGCCGTATTGCGGACTGGCCCGGAGAAGGGGGCAGCGGGGCCGGCGGGGCCGGAGAGACGGGACTGGAGCCCCAGCCCCCCTGCCACCCCCGAGCAGGGCCTGTCCGCCTTCTACCTCTCCTACTTCGACATGCTGTACCCCGAGGACGGCAGCTGGGCGGCCAAGGGCCCTGGGGCCAGCACTCGGGAGGAGCCACCTGATGAGCCTGAGCAGTGCCCTGTCATCGACAGCCAGGCCCCAGGGGGCAGCCTGGACTTGGCGCCCAGCGGGCTGACCCTGGAGGAGCACTCACTGGAGCAGGTGCAGTCCATGGTGGTGGGTGAGGTGCTCAAGGACATCGAGACGGCCTGCAAGCTGCTCAACATCACGGCGGGTAAGTGCCCCGGGGCCACCTCGCTGGGCGGGGGCACCAGCCTGCTGAGGTCCCTGGGGGGCGGGGGCACCGCCTGGAGCACTGGGGTCACCCCGGCGGTGCTGGTGCCTGTCCCTTATGGTCAGCCCCGAATGCAAGGCATTCCATGCTCCCCTGCTTGGGAGGTGAAGTGAATTCAAGCGCTTTACCGCCTACACTCGCCCCTCGCTCACTCAGCCTCAGCCCCTCCCGCCTCCCTGTCATCCCCACAACACTACCTCAGGGCCTTTGCACTTGCCGGTCCCTCAGCCCAGAACACCCTCCCCACAAAAGTCCACTTGGCTCGCCCCTCACCTCCTTCAGGTCTGGTCTCAAATGGCACCACCTCGGAGTTCCCTGGTGGCCTAGGGCTCCGGTTAAAGATCCAGTGTTTTCATGGCTGTAGCTCAGGCTGGATCCCTGCCCTGGGAACTTCCACATGCTGCAGGCGAGGCCAAAAAAAAAAAAAAATGGCCCATCTCAATGAGGCCTTTCCCATCCCCTCTAAATTGCTGGACAAACCCTCACCTCCTATTCCTCCAACCTGCTTTATTTCTCTCATAATTTGTGCTGTCTGATATGCCGCATATTTATCTTGACTAGCTGGCTCCCCCACCAGAATGGACATGTCCTGAGGGCAGGGGTTTCCAGTTGTTTTGTTCACCCCTGCACCCCCAGTTCCTAAAATGGTACCGTGTTCGTAGTAGATGTTCAGTGAACCCGAACATCTCCTGCCAGTCTCTGCTCTAGCGCTGGGGAACTGACCGTGAACACAGCACAATGGCCCTTCATTCATGAAGCTGACATTATGGTGACCAAACAGCTCATAAATACCTAGGTTAATGTGGCACTGGTCCAGTGGGGATGAGGGGGAGGAGGGGACATCAGGAGGCCAGGCACAGATGTGTCTGCCAGGGCCTGAAGGCTATGGAGCCAGTGCTGCTGGTTGGCGGGCTGCTGGGTCTCTCCAACCTGACCCATCTCCTCGGCCTCTGGATGCTGGCATTTGCGCGCCCCCCACAGGAAGGGTCTCCGGGCATTGCTCAGGCCCAGCTCCTCCTCCTCAGAGTCATCCGGCCCCCCTAGCCCCCGCAGCTCCCAGCTGGTGTCCCTCCCAGGCAGCTCCTGCCACGGCCCCTCCTCCAGTTGCCCCGTGCCCATGGCTTTCCCACGGTGCCTCCATCCCGCACCAGGCCTGGGAGGGCACAGCCCTCAGAACAATAGGGACAGAAACAAATTGCTTTGACCGAGGGGAAGAAAATGGGTTTATTAAGGCGAGCAGCCCAGGCTGCAGGTCACCCAGCTGGGGCCCCAGTTTAGGCCATGGTGCTCGGGTGAAGGCCCCATTGTATCTGTGCTGCCAGCCGGGCCCCCACCCACCCGCATGCAGAGCAGCTCCCCAGGGAGGCTCTAGGATCTAGCCCATGACGCCCCTCCGGGCCTCTGCTCTGCAACTTCCCTGGGCCCTGGCCCTCATCCATTCATGCACGTGCGCGGGGCAGCTACCAGGACCAAGCCCCTGTTAGGAATGACACAAGGGATGGGACTCTATGTGTCTCGTTTCCTCAGCTGTAATACACAGTGGCGGGGGTGGGCAGTTGAGGTACTTCCTGGTCGGGTTTTTCTCTGGTTCTCTGAGGGGTTTTGGGAAGGAGAAAATCTGGGTGTTTCTGGTTTAATGTTACTGTCCCTTCCAGGGCTGGGGCTCCCCAAAACACTTTGGAGGGATTGGAGGGGTCTGGGAGGACCTGAAATCCAGGTGAGATGAGGTGCAGAGGCCCTGGGCTCCCCTGCCCTGAACCATGCTTGCTTTTAGGGCCGTGGCTTCTTCCTCTCTTCTTGTCCACCCTCCAGAGCCCCAAGGCCCAGCCTGGCCCCATCCCAGGAGCGATGTTCCTGGGGCCACTGGTTCCCATGGGTGCCCCAGCTCAGCAGAGTGGGCCATGTCGGGGCAGTGCCCTCAAGCAGCCTCCAGGGCTGAAGGAGTGTCTCTTGACCAGACCCTGTGGACTGGAGCCCCAGCAACGTGCAGAAGTGGCTCCTGTGGACGGAGCACCAGTACCGGCTGCCCCCCGTGGGCAAGGCCTTCCAGGAGCTGGGGGGCAAGGAGCTGTGTGCCATGTCGGAGGAGCAGTTCCGCCAGCGCTCGCCCCTGGGCGGAGATGTGCTGCACGCCCACCTGGACATCTGGAAATCAGGTGGGACACAGCATGGGGGGGTGCAGCCTCTCCCAGCTGCAAGCCAGGGACACCCAGAGGAACAGTTAGGCCTGGACGCCTGCCCTGAGGCTACTCTCCCTGGGGAAGCAGCCCCTTGTCGCCATCTGGGTTCTGTTCTGAATCCCAGCCCTGGTTCCCACCCCCAGATCCGGGGTGAACTCACCAGTCAGGCCCATCCCTACCCTGGTCAAGGCCATGGATCTTGGACAGAGCACATGGGAGGCTAAAAGCTAGAAGTTAGGCCGTGAGGACACAGGACATCAGAGCTGATGGAACTGTGGATACTCTAAAGTCCTTCTTCTTTGTCTTTTTTACAATTTTGCATTTGTTTCATGTTGTTTCTCATTAAAGAATTAATGAGGTGTGTTGGAGTTCCCGTCGTGGTGCAGTGGTTAACGAATCCGACTAGGAACCATGAGGTTGCGGGTTCGATCCCTGGCTTTGCTCAGTGGGTTAAGGATCCGGCATTGCCGTGAGCTGTGATGTAGGTTGCAGACGCTGCTCGGATCCCACGTTGCTGTGGCTCTGGCATGGGCCGGTGGCTACAGCTCCGATTGGACCCCTAGCCTGGGAACCTCCATATGCCGCCAGAAGCGGCCCTAGAAATGGCAAAGAGACAAAAAAAAAAAAAAAGAATTAATGAGGTGTGGAATTCCCGTTGTGGTGCATTGGAAACAAATCCAACTAGGATGTGAGTTTGATCCCTGGCCTCGCTCAGTGGGTCAGGGGTCCTGCATTGCTGTGGCTGTGGCATAGGCTGGCAGCTGCAGCTCCGATTTGACCCCTAGCCTGGGAACCTCCATTTGCTGCAGGTGCAGCCCTGAGAAGCAAAAAAAAAAAAAAAAAGTATTAATGAGATAATAAATATGCAGGATTTTTTAGAAGAGCAAGGGGGCGTTCCCTGGTGGCTCTGCAGGCTAAGGATCTGGCGTTGTCACTGCTGGCCCTCGGATCACGGCACAGGTTTGATCTCTGGCTCGGGAACTTCTGCATGTCACGGGCACAGCCAAAAAAAAAAGCCCACAGTGAAAACCAGTAGAGTTTACCCTGAGGAGTCAGTTCCCTCCCACTGGCCCTGCCCTCCAGTCCCCCTCCCTAGGGGCAACCACTGATGCCAGTTTCTTGGGTAACTTTTGCCAAGGGAAGCCTGTGCACATACATACAGGCAAGTGTGTGACTTCTGCCCTCTTTCCCACGAATAGTACCAGAGCATCACACTGTCCTGTACTTAACGGTATATCTTGGATCTTGTCACCTATGTGTCTGTACACCTGCCCCGGCTTTGATGGCTGTATGCCAGCCCCTCACCTTTCCGTCCTCTCCATCTCATCTGGGGCCCGGCAAGCCTTGCACACAGCCACGCGCTCTGGGGCCGTCAGTCCTTGCTCCTTGATTCAAGGCCCCTGTGTCCCAGGGCCCTTGTGGGGACAGGTCCTGCTCTCATGGCCCAGGCAGAGACCAGGGTCCTGTCCCAGCCCAGGCCTCTGGGGACTGGCAAGAGCAGGGGACAGGGCCAGGCTGAGAGCTGGGTGGTCACGTGGGCAGAAGCTGACTGCCTCTGACTGCCCGTGTGTGTGACGGGGAGGGGCCACGTGGCAAGCGGCAAGGGGTGGAGGGGTTCAGGGAGTGTTGGGATTATGCTGGGCACTGTGCATCCTTGCAAACCTGTGAGGGGGTGTCCTGGCCTCATTTTACAGGCGGCAAAGGGAGCAAAGCAAGGCTCGACTTCCACTCTCCTCTCTGAACATGCGGGGCTGCATGCGGGGCTCTGAGGCCCTCCCAGCTCTAAAATCCTCAATTTCCTTCTGGGTAGCAGCTCTGTAAATAGCTTGTCTTCCTAGACTGGAGGGAGAGGGACCCACAGGGCAGCTTATGTGGTCCTGCCACCCCAGCCAGATGCCTCCTCCTTCCTTGGGGGTCTCTCTGGGTCCCCAGCTTCCTCTCCTTGTCCCACAGCGGCCTGGATGAAAGAGAGGGCGTCCCCAGGAGCCATTCACTACTGCGGTGAGCAGGGCAGGCAGGGAGGCGGCCGGGGCTCGGGGCTCCAGGGTCTGGGGGTGAGGAGGGGTGGCCGCCATGGAAGAGGGGGGGCCCCCACTCACCGCCACCCTCCCTGGCTGCCCAGCCTCAACCAGCGAGGAGAGCTGGGCCGACAGCGAGGTGGATTCATCCTGCTCCGGGCAGCCCATTCACCTGTGGCAGTTCCTGAAGGAGCTACTGCTGAAGCCCCACAGCTACGGCCGCTTCATCAGGTGGCTCAACAAGGAGAAAGGTGAGCGGGGCCAGGGGCAGTGGGGGAAGGAGGCTGGGGGGCCGAGGGCCTGCCAGGTGCTGGGCACAGGAGGGTTGGGGGCTGGCTGGGGAAGGGGGGCAGCCCCCGCCTTTGCCCTGAATGCCACATACATACCTTCATGGACCAGCCCAGGGTCTGTGTGCCACCTGCCTCCACTTCCATCCCCTGGCCAGGCTCTGCCTGTTGAGGGTCCCCAGCAGCACCCAGTGCTTGGGGGGACATAGCAGGGGCTTAAAACTCTGAGAACCAGACACAGTCTCTACCCTCAAAACTTTAGAGCTTCGCTGCCGAGACCAGTGGTGTCCAGTGAGAAACACAGCGCAAGACCCATAGGCCATATTAGCTTTTCGACAGCCACAATTTAAAAAAAATTAGCAAGTGAATTTAATTTTAATAATACTTCTATTTAATATTATAAATTCTTATGAGTTGAACAAATAATCAACATAAAAATTGTTAATGAGATATTTTACTAAATCTTCAAAAGCTGGTATAGAGTCTACACTTATAGTGCGTCTCAATTAGGACGGGCCAGGAGTTCCCTGGTGGCACACTGGGTTAAGGACCTGGCATTGTCACTACTGTGGCTCCGGTCACTGCTACAGCTAGAGTTTAATCCCTGGCCCTGGGGAACTTCTGCATGCCACCATCGCAGCCAAAAGCAAAAATTAGGACTGGCCCCATTTCAAGGGCTCAAGAGCCACCTGTGTCCAGCTGTTAGCCCCATGGAAGGCACAGGCTGAATGGAGTGTGGGTGTATGCTTTGGAAAAGGCTCAGAGCCAAGAAACCTGGGTTCTAGGCCCCATCCTGCCAATAGCAGCTGTGGGTGCCTGGGGCCCAGGCTTCCTAGTTGTGAAATGGACTAGATTTATTCATCTAACAAACCTTTGCCGAGCACCTCCTCTGGTCCCCACGCTTGCTCAGTGGACCCTTACGGGGAGTTAGAGCATCCGCAGGGGGCGGGGAGGACTGAGCACACACAGTCTTGTAGGAGAACCAGCAGTGAAATGAGCTGGTGTGCAAAGCGCATCAGGGCTATGTTCTGGGCCCAGGAGGAGTGACTCTGGGCTGATCGCGGAGCAGGAGAAGGGGGTGGCAGGGGTGAAGAAATTCCTGCGCAAGGTTCGATGAGCCTGGGTGTACGTTTGAGACCGAGAGCAAGCTGATTTGCTAGGGAAACGGAGGGAAGGGAGATGGGGAGGGCTGGGTGGTCTGGGAGACCTGCCTGGAGTGGGAGAGTTGACCGGGCTTTGCCAGGTAGTTTAGAATGAGAACTAGGGGTATTAATGAAGAATCGTTTATCCTAAAGGGTACATACACCCTTCGGGCTCTGCTCTAAGCACTTTCTGTAACCACTCAACCACGTGGTAGTCCCTGCAACCTCCCGACAGGAAAAAGGGGTCTCAGACAGCTTCTAAAGGTAGAAAATGGCAGAGCCAGGCAGGATTCCAACCCAGGCGGGCCTGGCTCCAAATCCACTCTCTTTCCACCGTCTCCTACAAACTAATCCTGCCAGAAAGCTCTGTGAGGGCTGATGGGTCTGAGACTAGCAGAGAACTCTTTCAGGAAGTGCCAGGGTGAAGGTGGGGGCGGGGATGGCCTTGCCACAGGAGCTGTGTCTGCAGCCCGGAGCCCCTCAGGGCTTCTGTGTAGTATGTGCAAACCCCATGCTTAGGAGTAGAGGCTGGCGAGGGCCCCAAGTAAATGCACCAATGTAGGCAGGCTCCCCATGCACCCAGGGGTTTGTGGGTCCATAGCAGGATTTGCCCACGTTTCTGGGAACCCTCACAAGTGGGGAGAAGGTCTGGTGGCCGCCAGGTGACGCTGGCCCCCTGGCTCTCCAAGAGACGGAGCTGTTGGTCTTGGTCTTCCTCCCACCTGCTGCCCGCCTTGCACCGCTGGCTCTCACTGGCCCCCTGCCTACCCCCCACCCCCAGGCATCTTCAAAATTGAGGACTCGGCGCAGGTGGCCCGGCTGTGGGGCATCCGCAAGAACCGTCCTGCCATGAACTACGACAAGCTGAGCCGCTCCATCCGCCAGTATTATAGGAAAGGCATCATCCGGAAGCCGGACATCTCCCAGCGCCTGGTCTACCAGTTCGTGCAGCCCATCTGAGGCTGCCGTCTGGCTCGGGCCCACACTCGCCCTCGCCAGGGCCCCCTCCTGCCTGCCCTGCCTTGGCCAGACCCTGAGCTGGGGGACAGGGTGGTCCACTGGCATCTGGAGTTCAGAGTCAGAGCGGGATGGTCCCCTGCACCCAGGGGGGCAAGTGAGCTTTCTGGGGCCTGAGGGACCCCAGGTGTGGGTGCTCCTGTGCAGTCCCCTGGAAGACAGAGGGGGCCAGGGCTGTCCTCGGTGTTCATGGTTCCCCAAGGAAGACCCTCCCTCCACCCCAGTCTCTGACCCAGAATTTCCAGAGCAGAGCCAACAGAATGGCGGTGACTTAGCCCAGTGCTCTTGGCCACCCATTCTGCCCCGTGCCTGGCATGGTGCTGGCGGACGTCTGCACCCCTGAGTTGGAAAGCCAGGGGCACTCTGGGAACGGATAATAAAGATACTAGAAAACTGACGTGGCCCTGGTGTCCTGCAGTGAGCAAGTGGCACAGCCTGGAGGCCGTCACTGCTCAAAGTCATTGTGGTCACAGGGGCCTGGGGTGGTCCAGGGAGGCTTCCTGGGGGAGGTGGTGTTGCACTGAGCCTAAAAGGAAAGGGCTGGGTGGATGGTAGAAGCTATGGGAGAGAGGTGGCGAGGCCTCAAGGCCAACGAGGGGCTGGAATAGCCCTCACCCCCCCCGACCCGTGTGGACTGAAAGGGTGGGGGAGGGGCTGGGGCTGCAGAAGGTCGGTGGTAGGACTGAGCGATGGTGGCCTCTTTCCCACCTCATGCCCTGCTGTAGGGGGGGCTGACCCTCCCGAGAGGGGGCCCAGAGCCCTTGTCCCGCTTGGCCGACCAAGGGGGCCCTGGGAGGGGGCAGCAGAGGGTTTCAGCCCTCCTTGTGGGGCACTGGCTCTTGCAGCAAACAGAGTGGAAACTTGGCTTCCTTGGCTTCCAGCTTGGCTTTGCTGGCACTTTCTCTTGCAAGAAGCCACAGGCCTCATCAGCGCCCCCTGCTGGTAGGCTCGGTCCTACCGCTGAGCCCCGAGAGTGAGGGGCTAGGGCAAGCCTGTGTGGGCTGGGGGGATGGAACCCACCACCCACTCTCCTGGGCAAAGCAACTCTGCTTCCTCACACACATTTGTTCATCTGGCTCGTGTGTCCTGAGGCCGACTAGGGGCCAGGTGCTGCCACTGCTTTGTGGTGAACCTTCCCGAGGTAGGGGTTACCTTCCACTTTCCTGTCTTGCAAATGATGAAACAGACTCAGAGCAGCTAAATGATCTTCTCGCAGTCACACAGCCAATCAGTGGCAGAACCAGGAGCTGAACTCACAGGGACAGGACTCTCAGCTCCTCCATGCCTCCTGCTCCGTCAGCATCCTTAGCCTCCCTCACATTTCACTTCTGGTGACGGGCTTCCGGGAGACAGGACAGGGAGCCAGCCAGTGCCACCTGACCACTAAGGGTTAAATGCTGCCCTGTACTGCACCTTCTGCCCTCAGCAATTTTATTGTCTCAAGAAGAAAGTTTACTCCTGGCAGTGAGCAAACAGCACGTTGGCATCTGTCAGCTGGGATTGCAAGGGGAGGAGGAGGGGGCCCTGCCCCAGGCCGGTGCCTTGCCGGGCCCCTGCTGTCTGCCCACCCCCAGGGAGGGGGCAGACTGGGACCCTAGCCAGAACCCAGCTCGGCTCTGCTGAACTGGTTTGGTCTGCAGCCTGCCCACCCTGCCCCCAGCCAAGTCCCTGGAGCCACCTGTTTGCAGGTCCCCAGCTGGGCCTGGGGCTGGAGGGAGGAGGGTGGGATTAGGGGCTAAGAGTGGGGAGCTGGAGCCACTCCAGAAAGGGGAGCTGTGGGGGTTGGGTGGGGTGGCTCCCTGCTGTGTGGCTCTGCCACGAGGCCCAGAAGCCCACACCCATCCAGTGACACCTCGTGTGCTGGCAGCAAACTCCGGATTGCTCTTCCTCATCCACACACCTGCCATCAGAACCCCCTCTGCCCTAGGTTCTCCCTGACCTTTTTCAGGGGACCCGCCTCCAGGGCTCCTCATGACTGCAGAGAACAGCCTGTTCATGTCAGACAAGGCGACTCTGTCTTCATTTAGAGCTGTTTGGCTCTGACCAGGGGACTGTCCCCAAAGGTGGATCTGGGGGATGGAGGACACAGAGGAGAGAAGAGAGTCAATCCCCAGATGACCTCATCTCCCTGCCCGAGCTCCCCCTGAGCATGGGGAAGCAGTGGGGGTGAGGGACTGGAGTGGCCTGGCCTTGAACAGTGTGTTTGGGTCAGGACCCTGCCAGGCTGTCAGGGCCTGAGAGAGACAGCTCTCTAGACTGGGGGAGGATGAGGCAGGACTGGGGCTGGGGACGCGGTGAACTGACGGCAGGACTAGATCTGGACCTTAGACTTCGGCCCTGCCCTGAGGAGATCTAGCCAGCGTCTAAGGGGAGGCTGGAGCTGGGCTGAGTCCCGAGCAAGGCCTGGGTCTAGCAGAACAGAGTGGGGAGCCCAGAGCCCCATCCTGCCCCCTGAGGGGTCTCACAGGGAAAGGCTGTCAGAGCTCAGGCAGGACGTAGGAGAGGGTGGCATGGCCCGATGTCACACCACAGGGAGCCTGGGGCTCTGAACAACCAGGAGCCACAGGCCTCAGCAGTCACTTTGAGCACGTCACTTTAGGGAGTTCCCTGGTGGCCTAGTGGTTAAGGGCTCAGTGTTGTCACTACTGTGGCTCAGGCTGCTGCTGTGGCGTGGGTTTGGTCCCTAGCCTGGAAACTTCCACATACCACAGGTACAGCCAAAGAGGAAAGAAAGAACTTTGCTTTAAAAATTGAAACCGGAGTTCCCATCATGGCTCAGTGGTTAACGAATCCGACTAGGAACCGTGAGTTTCCAGGTTTGATCCCTGGCCTCGCTTAGTGGATTAGGGATCCAGCGTTGCTGCGAGCTGTGGTGTAGGTTGCAGACGCGGCTCAGATCCCAAGTTGCTGTGGCTGTGGCATAGGCTGGGGGCTACAGCTGCAATTTGACCCCTGGCCTGGGAACCTCCATATGCTGCGCGTGTGGCCCTAGAAAAGACAAAAAAAAAATGAAACCTAGGAGTGCCCATCATGGCTCAGTGGTCAACGAATCTGACTAGGAACCATGAGGTTGCGGGTTCAATCCCTGGCCTCGCTCAGTGGGTTAAGGATCCAGAGTTGCCCTGAGCTGTGGTGTAGGTTGCAGATGCAGCTCAGATCCTGAGTTGCTGTGGCTCTGGCATAGGCTGGCAGCTACAGCTCTGATTAGACCCTTAGCCTGGGAACCTCCATGTGCTGCGGGAGCAGTCCCAGAAAAGGCAAAAAGACAAAAAATTAAAAAAAAAAAAATTGAAACCTATTTGGCGTCACATTCACCCTTGAACCACGAGTGTGGGACCCCTGAACACCCCAGCTCTCCTGGTCAGAGCTCATCACCAGGCACCCAGGACCCTAAAGGCCACAGCCTTGGAGCCTCGGAGAGCATCCTGTGTGAACTTCTCTGTGCAGAGAGGACCTGGGGCCTTGGACCAGCCCATGGTAGTCATACCTCCCCAGCAGATATTCAGCCAAGAAGAACCCTCAGAGGGCTCAAAAGACACACAAGACTGGGAGTTCCCGTCGTGGCTCCGCAGGTTAAGAACCTGGCCAGTATCCATGACGACTCGGGTTTGATCCCTGGCCTCGCCTGGTGGGTTAAGGATCCAGCATTGCTACAAGCTGTGCTGTAGACACAGCTCGGGTCTGGTGTTGCTGCGGTGGTGGCATAGGTTGGCAGCTATGGCTCTGATTCACCCCTAGCCTGGGAACTTCGATATGCGGCAGGCGCGGCCCTAAAAAGAAAGAAACAAAGAAACAAAAAAGACACACAAGATGACAACATCCAGCCAGGTTGACACAGTTCTGGTTTTTATCCACAGTCATACAATCACAACTTATATATATATATATTTGTATTTATATACCTTTAAATTACACAATCATATACAAAACAGGTGCATTGCTGAGACCACAGCACTTCTCGGAGTTTCACAAGTGTTGGACTAATGGAGTCAGGAAGCCTAGGGCGACAACGGCGGGCGGCAGGGCAGCCCTGGCTCGTTGCAGAGCTGGGCTGCAGAACGGTGCTTAACTGGGGACAAAACACAGTACTCGCCGAGCCCCGCAGGGCGGGCCGCGCAGCATCGAGGGGTCAGGCGGGCTACAGGAGGCAGTGGGCAGGCCCCGGGCACTGACAGGTGGGGCTGGGCCCCAGGGGCGGGAGGGAGCGCAGGGGAACTTCCGGCTGGGAGACCTCCCACCCACAGGTCCCGAGAGGGAGTGCTCCCAAGGTGGGGTATGGAGGTGGTTGCTCAGAAGGAATAGAATTTCGAGTCCCTGCCCCAGAGTGGGCAGCTGGAATGCTGAGGGGGACAGGCCTGGGGTCCAGCCAGGGCCATGGCCCCTCCCCAGGTGCTGAGAAGCCGCTGGTACAGAGAAAGGAGCCCAGGCCCCAAGGTGCAGCTGCTTCCTGCCTCCACAGGTACGTGGTAAGGGGAAGAAGCCTCCAGCCCGACTCTGGCCTGGAGGAGAGACGGAAGAGCCTTTCGTTCTGGAACTGGGAGGGCTGAGGGCTTCCGAAATCTTGCTGACAGCACATCTCAGGTTGCAGCAGAGGCCCGGAGAGCAGAAGGTGACAAGAAAAGGGGAGCTGGGAGGGGGCTTACCTGACGGGGGTGCCATCATCCCCATACCCCAAACTCCCTGGCCCCGAAGGAGGCCGGCCCCAGCTCAGGCCCCTGAACCCTGCCAGGAGCTTCTGCCCCCAGGTGAACAGGGTGAGGGCCTTGAGGCTGAGGTCTGCGACCTCAAAGCAGGGAGCAAATGAGGACTGAGACTGACAGAGGGGCTGGGACAAACCACTGTCTCTACCTAGAGCCCCAGGGGGCCTTGCGGGAGCAGGTGCGGTGCCTGCAGCCCTGAAGCTGAGAAGCAGCAGCAGCAGCCCTGAGCAAGCCTCACCCCTGCTGCTGCAGGAAGGCTGGTGCCTCACCCCAGAGGTCCCGAGAGACTCCCCTTCCCGCCATGCCCCTCCGCATGGGGTTTATGCCCTGCCCCCAGGTTGGCTTCCCAGGTACCCACTCCTGTGGGTGGGGCTGGTTGGCACCTGGTCCGAATACCTGGGTACCCAGCACCACTTCCTTTCACCAACCACAGGAAATCCTCCTGCTCTCGGGAGGCCCTCTGCCTCCTCCCACCCACAAAAGTCCTTTAATGGAGACTCAGGCTTGGAGGGGGTGCCAGCAGGAAGGGCTGTCAGAGGCTAGGGCTGGGGGTGGGGGGAGGGGACAAGGAAAAAAGACCTGGAGACTGTCCTGCTCCCAAGGGCCAGGGCTTCTCCCTCCTGCAAACCCTCACCTCTCCCATTGGCTGCAAGCTTTCCCTTGCCCTGTCCCAGGCTGGAGGCTCCCAGGGGCCCACAGTATCTCCCAGGCAGGTGGGAGAAGGGGACAGAGGGAGGGGAGGCCACCTTAGACTAGTGATTCTATGGTTCTAGATGGACATGGAGGGACAGGGCGGGTGGTGTGGGCAAGATGCCCTCCTTCCCAGGAAATGGGAGGCAGCGGCTACTGTTGCTGGCTTTGCCTTGGGCTGTGGGGCCCCTCCCCCTGCCTGATGGGGGCGGGGGGTCTCTGCAAGTGAGGCCAGGGGCTGGCTCAGAGGAAGAGCCTGTGCTGACGGATGGAAAGGGTCCCGGCAGGGTGTCGGACCCTCTGCCAAGAGCCTGGCTGGGCCTTGGGAGGGCCAAGGGTCTGCTCGCCATTCACTCGCCCTCTTATGCCCCAGTGACACCGTCACCAACTCCAGCTGACCCCTCTTCATGTCTTAGGGAGTCTAGGGACCCCAGGGAGAAGAAGGCAACCATGCCTCCTCCAGTCCCAGCAGGCTAGGAGAAGGGCTCTCCCCAGGGCAAAGTGGAAGACTAAAGGGGAGGCCCTCTTCTCCAGGCTCTGCAGGGCAGGCCTCTGAGTAGGAGGCAGGGAAGAGGGGGGGGCAGGAGGAAGAGGTCAGAAAACCAGGCCAGAGAAGTGGGGCAGGTGCTGGCAGCCTGGGGTGAGAGGGGCGGGCTGGGGCACAGAAGCAGGATAGAAGGGTCTGGAAGACACCCCTCGAGGCTCAGGAGACTCTTTGGTGGGATCTGAAGGTGTAGTGATGTGCGATGTCACTGTTGGGCTAAGTCCTAAGACCCTCACCTACCCTGGGGCCATCCCCCCCCGAGTCCCACCACCCTGGCCTCCAGGCGGCCCTGCAAATGCTCTGTCTCTTTGTATTTTTTGTTTTGTTCTGTTTTGACTTTTAAAAAAATAAAAGCTTGATCGGAAAATATGTCTGGAACTCTATGGTGAGGGCAGGAGGACGAGAGTGGGCAGGGAGGGGAGCCGGTGGGCGGGCAGGGCAGCTAGATGGCCTCCACGTAGTTGGCGGGATAGAGGCCCAGCTGCCCGCTGTCCAGCCGCCCGCGGCACCAACCCTGTTCATCCTCTTCGCCCAGCTTGGTGAGTTCATCTCCTAGGAAAGGGACACAGAGGAGCTGGTTGACAGGAGCTCAGAGAGGACTGACCCCCACCCCCACCTGCTGGATAAGACACTATTACGCTGGGCCGACCCTAATGCCCCCCATTATGGCCCGACCCGGCCCCAGCTGCACGGGGACCCGAGTGTGTCCCAGCCACGCACCTAATCTGGGTCTTGGCTGCGCCCCACGAAACCCAGACCCCGCCTCCAGCTTTACTTCCCGGGTCCTGCCCCTCCTCCTGGCAACCCCGGCCCTCAGGCTCCGCCCCCAGTCCAAGTTCTGCCCCTACCTTCACCCTATTCTAAGGTCCGGATTCCGCCCCTGGCACACTCCGCCCCTGGCACACTCCGCCCCTGGCGCACTCCGCCCCTGCCACACTCAGCCCCTGCGCTTGCTGTCTAATTCAAGTCTTGTCCCCCGGGGGCACGGTCACCCTCCAGGTCTCGCCCCCTTACCAGCCTTGAAGCTGAGCTCATCCTGCTCCTGGCCATCGTAGTCGTAGAGTGCCCGCACACGCACTCCCTTGGCGTCGTCATCAAAGGGGTTGGAGCCCCCGTTGGCCTCATTGCCCCCGAATGGGTTTCCGCTCTCGTCGTCTGACCACTCGGTGGCGTAGGGCTGGCCCCTGTCGTAGCTGCTAACACTGAGCCGCAGGGACGACTCAGCGTGAATGGCCTCTCACCTTCACCTCAGGGCCTCCCCTCCGCCCAGCCAGAGCCCGGACCCCCAACTCCACCAGGACTGGAGCGGGGCTGAGCCTTGTAAGACAGGGTCTGGAGCCCCAAGACCCTCACTGACAGCTCTTCTAACAGATGGAGGCGGGACTCTTAGCATCGCCCAACCCCTGATGGAGGAGGAGACCCAGGGGACCCAGGGAACATCTGAGCCCGCATCTGAGAGGGGCCATAGCGGCAAAGAGTGAGAATTCTAGCACCAGGGATGTGACACATAACATGGTAAATAGAACAAACACGGCTGAGTGTCCTCTGTGGAGGTTGAGGCCGTAAATCCTGAGCGTTCTTACCAGCAGGGGAAAAAATTATTGTCTAACTCTTTAACTTGGGATCTATCTGCGATGATGGCTGCTCAGTAACCGTATTGTGGTCATCATTTCATGATGTAGATAAGTCAAATCATTGCGCTGCACACCTTAAACTGATACAGAGCTGTGTGTCCACTATACCTCAAGGGAAAAATGAGAAAAGAAAGAAAGGAGGCCAAGGCAAATATATATTTAATGAGTGAGGATTCTGGAGCCAGACCTCTTGGCTTACTAACTAGCTGTGTGACCTTAGGCAAGTCCCTTAAGCTCTCTGGGTTTCAGTTTCTCCATCTGTGAAACGGGAATATATATTTGCACCCTCTTTAGAGTGTTGGGACCCCTCAGTGAGTTAATCCAGGGACAATGCTTACGGCAGCACCTGGCACACAGCAGGTGCTCTCACAGGATTAGCTACTGCTGTCTTTGAGAGGAGCATGGGTTGCTGTGATATAGACCGTTTCTTGTCTCCCTGGATAAAACTCAGCTGCCCCAGGGTGGGGACCCCTCCAGCCCCCAGGAGGCTCCAGAGAAGGCACCCACCTGCCGCGGTCTCCAGCCTGGGACGTGGACTCCACCACCCCGGAGGCGTTGGTCAGTGCTCCGCCCTCTGCCTTCTTGGGCTGTTTCTCCTTCTTGGTGGTGCTGTGGGGGAGGTCTGGGTTCCACTCCTGGTGGGGGGGGTGCCAGGGGAGCAGTCAGGCTAGGGGGAGGCCCCGAGGCCCCTTCCAGCCTTTTCAGATTCCCCCTCCCCATGTCCAAGGATCCTCACCTCAAACTGGGGCCAGTTCATGGGCATGCCAGGGCCGCTGGTGCTGCGGAACCATCTGAGGTCTTCCTGGGCGTCCGCCCCCCGGATGGCCTGCTCCAGCTCCCGGTACACATGGACATAGCTGTGCGCAGAGAGGGGGGAGGGAGAGGGAGAGGAGGGCAAGAGGCCCCACGGTCCCTTCTCAGCTTCGGCGGGGGCCAGAGCCCATTCAGGGGACCAGAGTGCTGGTATGCCCGCCCCCACTAGGAAGCAGAGGCTTCCCAAGCAGCAGACTCTTGGGGGGGGGCACCCTTCTCCATCCCCCCACTCTAGCCACTCACCCATCCTTCCAAGCATGGTTCTTGAGTAGCCAGTAGGCGTCAGCTCACACCCAGGCAGCCACTGCATTTGGCCCCCGCAGCTCAGCCCTCCCCTCCTGTCACTATGACACACGGCCTGGGATGCCTGCGTGCCGGTTTCAGCCTTGGCTGCCCCTGCCTGTGCCCACCGCGCTGCCACGCCCAGCCACCTGCTATTCTCAGCGAGGCTGAGGTGACGTTTGATGTCCAGCAGCACCTCCTTGAGGAAGACCAGCCGCTTCTCCTCAAACTGCTGGCACTGTTCAAACACCTGCTCCATGCCCTCCATATACTGGGGTGTGGTCTTGCCCACGTCGTCCAGCACCTTCTCATACTTCTCCTGTGTCTGCAGGCACCGGGGCAGAGGGAGGGTGAGACCCAGGCCTGCAGCTCCCAGCCACCACCTGCTCCCCTGGGCCCGCAGCTCCCAGCCTGGCCGGCTGGCACCTTCTGCACATCCTGCTTGCACTTGTCCACTTTGTCCTGCAGCTTCTTCTGCTGGTCGGGTGTGACCGACTGCTCCGTCTTGCTGTTCATCTCCCGGGTCACGGCCAGCTTCTCCTCTTTGCAGGCCAGATGGTAGGCCTTCTTGGCAGCCTCGAGCTGTGGGAGGCGGGCAGGGGACAGGGCTCCGGCTTGTAAGCAGGAGCAAACGTGGTCCCTCGCAAGCCCTCCCACTTGCTCACTCCACCGGGAGCTGTGAGCACACATTCGGAAAAGGCCCAAAGGATGAGCAGGCCTGGGTCCCAGGTACTCAGGAGCAGGGCCCACCGGTCTGAGGACGCTTCCCTGTGCTGCCCGCCCCAGGGACACCCTCCTGTCGGGCACCACAGGGCCCGCCTTGGGATATTTCTTCCCAGCAGGCAGGGCTGCTCCCCTGGAGGCACAATCCCAGCAGGTGGTGCCCTGCCCTCTGCCTGTGAGACACCCTCCCTCTGATCGGTCTGCCCCTCTGCCCCCAGCCCCCCAGCCTCGCCCCTTCCGTGGCAGCTGCCCCCAGGCACCTCCTTCATCTTCTTGGCCCAGGGCTTCTGGGCCTTGCGGAAGCCGTCTTCAGCCTCCTTGGTCTCCTTGAAGCCGCCCATGATCTGCTTGTGATAGGCATCCTTCTGCCAGTTCTTGACCTTCTCCAGGTCCTCGTTCAGCAGGTTGTTCTTCACCTCCTGGTGCAGTTCGCTCACCTTGTCTGCCTCTGTCATTATGGCGCCCCAGGCCCGCTCCAGGCTGCCATACTGTGGACCTGAGGAAACAGCCATAGGGTCACCAGGTCCTCGTCACCCCTTGCCCAGAGGCCTGCCGCACACCTCCTTTCTTTGAGACATCCCTCGTATGTCCCATGGCAGCAGAAGTGCCCTTCTCTGCTCTCCCTATAGATGTATTCATTCTCGAAGACCCAAGTACAGCCACCTCCTCCAGGAAGCCTTCCCTGAATACACTCTATCCTTACAGACCTCGGCCTGCAGCCCTCATGAATTCATAAGAGCATCTGCCTCTGGGCCCAGTCCCTGTCCCCTCCATCAGCTGATGAGCACTCCCCCCCAGGGGGCGGGGGGGCAGGCAACCTGGACCCTGTGAGCTCCCCCAAGCCAGCAGAGCACCAAGCACAAATTGTTGGTGCTCCAGGAAAGTTGACTGGATATAAAACTGACGAGCCAACTGGTGACAGATGATGCCAGGAAGCCACTGGGACCAGACATTCCACAGGATCTGGATCAGCACAAACAACTGCTGTAACACAATTTCCACGGGCCATATGAAACATCCCGAATTTGATAACTGAACTATGGTTATGTAAACAAATGTTCTTATTCTTTGGCAACACGAAGAATTTAGGGGGACAGGGCATGTCTCCAATTTAAATGGTTCAAGAAAGACATGCATATATATGGGGGCGAGAGAGAGAAAACAAACATGGGAAAATATGAGCGGGTCAATCTAGGTGAAAGGTTATGCCAGTCTCAACTTGAAGCTTAAATTATTTCGAAATAGAAAAAAATTGTTTAATCCAACCTAAAATTGCACAAAGTAGAGCTGAACAGGGAGGAGGAGGCCTGCCGGGTTTGGGAGGGGAAGAGTGCAGGCGAGGAGCCAGGTGACTGCAGGGAGCAGGTGCATCCAGGTGGCGGGGATGTGCGCGGGAGTGGGCAAGGGGGGGGCACCTTTCTCGATGAGCTGGCGCCAGCGCTTGGCCCAGTCCGTGAGCTGCTGCGCATACGCCTTCTCGATCTTGGCGCGCTCCTGCACGCAGTTCATCAGGTCGTTGCACAGGCGGTGCCCATCATCGATGCGCTTCACCGTCCGCTTGTAGTTCCCCACCTGGCGGCCGAGTACAGAGCAAGGCTCCCGCGGGCTCCCCGGCCGCCCGCCCGGCCGCCCGCCCAGGCCGCCGCGTCCTGCAGGGAGCGCCCGCCTCCGCCGCCTCCGCCGGCCCGCGGTAACACAAGGGGGGCTCCGGACCCTCTCCTCACACCCCACTGTCTACACACTCCTTCATCCCACTTTAAGCACAACTTCCTCGCTGCCACAAAGTGCAAAATTTGGGGGTTTGTGGGGTTTTTGCCACACGCGAGGCATGCGGAAATTCCCGCCAGGGATCAAATCCGGGGGCGACACAGCAGTGACCACCGGATCCTTAACCCACTAGGCCATCAGGAAACTCCCAGAAGGATTTTTATTATTTGGACTTGGACGCGAATGAATTATTCATTTTGTTCCTATGAGCTAAATCTATTATATTTACATAGAGCTATGCAAGCACTGAGTTGAGCTGCAGCTTCTTGACATAATATTATGTTTTGTAGACAGCTCATTAAACACTTATTAATTTGGGCTTGGCAGTTTTCGCTTTGGTTTTCAGAAGCCGATGGAAAATTTTTTTCTGGGTCTCAAATAATCTGGGAGGCTCCCGCGAGGCTGGCTGGTCTCTACCGCTTGGCCGCTGTGGGGCTCCCTGAACTTACGACCCTTCTCTGTGACCAGCACTCCACCCCCTGCCCGCTTCACAGCTGCCAAAGCTCACGGGAGCTGTAAAGTGTTACACCTGCCGGAGTGGAGTGTGAGGACCCCAGAGCAGAGGTAGGGCCTGGTCATGGCCTAAATCCACAGGATCTCTCCCCGGAGAGCAGCTGTGGGGCAGAGGGGCTCCGGGCTCCACTTCATGGCAACAGTTGACCTAGACGTGGGGGGCTCTGGAGGGGCCCGAGGGGCTGGGGAGCAAGGCCTGCGGTCTTGGGTGAGTGAGAGCCTGGGCCTCCATGCAGCCAGGCTGTCTGGTCCCCAGGATCCGGGAAGCCTCCAAGCCTCACCTCCCAGAAGCTGTCGGTGGTCTCCTCCGGAGCTAGCGAGGCCTCGTCGTAGGAGCTGGACATGGTGTGGCCGCGAGGGATGGGCGGGTGTAGAGCGGCAGTCAGCAGGGCGGCTGCTCATGCGCTGGGAGGGTGGAAGAGGGATCCCTAGAGGTGAGGGCAGTGTCCCCGGGGCCCCATTCCAGGCCTGGCCCCCAACCGGCTGTGGCTCACCATCCCGAGGGGAACCCCAAGAGCCGTCCTGTAGCACCGTCGTGCCCACCTCCCCAGAGCCCTGGTCGCAGCCCCCAGGACCTCTCTGAATCCCCCACCTGAAGCCTGGACCCAAGCCCCTTGGGAAGCCGTCCACACCGCATCCCCCCACACCACATCCATCCTCCAGCTCCCGCGTGGAACCTTCTCCTCAGAGGCCTGCCCCACCCACCAGAACCATGTGCCTGCAACTGCTTTCCAGCTCCTGGACTCTTAGCGGTAAAAGCTAGGGACACGTAATTGCATATTTGCTTTATAGAAACCTGCAGTTTGCTCCACAGACACACACAGAGCTCCTCAAAGCCAGCAATCAGGCTTGCCTTGTGTGAGTCCTGTACCCCCTCCCCAGGACCTGGTACCCCATAAACCCCCAATGAACCCCAGAAGTCTTCTCAATAGGCGCCCCCTCGGCACTGCCTGTCCTGACACAGCTGAATCCTTGCACCAGGCCCCAAAGAACCAACTCAGCTTCTCCACCCCACCCCCAGGGGATGCAAAGCCCTGGGCTCAGCCCCCAGGACCTCTCTGAACCCCCCCACCTGAAGCCTGGACCCAAGCCCCTTGGGAAGCTAGTAGCAGGCCCCCTCCTCCCTCCCTCCCAGGCCCAGCGCCTCCTCAGTTCTCTGAGCTAATGGGCTCCTATAAACGCTCTTTCGGCTGCTCCGGTGCCCAGCCTCAAAGCCTCCATTAGCTGCTTACATCTCTCCTAGGAGTCGCAGACATGTTGCTTCCTGGCTGACAGGTCAGACCCCTGCAATCTGGGTGAGCATGGCAGAAGCTGCGCGTGCCCTGGATCTGTCAGCAGCATCACGCCTGTCCAATCTAGGCCACGTGCTGCCCCAGGCCAGGGCAGGCGCTGCCCTGCTCCCATCCCCCACCCAGTCCTCACTGCTACCCTGGACAGGAAAGGCTCAGTAGTCAGGAGACAGGACACAGAGAGCCAGGGGCCTGGGCTTCACAGGGGCAGTGAGTCCAGGCCAGGCCTGACCCTACTAGGAGCTGTGAGCCTCGGCCAGGGGACACCTCCCTGCTTCTGCACTGCAGCCTCGGGCTCTGCGAACCTTGCCCAGCGAGGACGCTGGGGGAGCCCAGTCTCTGCAAGATTCCACCCAACCAGGGGGCCCAGGGACCCTCCACCCCTCACCAACAGCAGGCCCTCAGGCTTGGGGAGAGAAGGCACCTGCACCAAAGGATCCTTGGTCAAGGGTGTCCCTCCCGGTCCTGGCCTCGACTCCCCGTCGGCCCAGAGGCTCACACTCTTTCCCCAGGCAAAGCCCATTATCGCCTCCTTGTTCCTCTCAGGCACTAAATATATTTTGTTTCTCTCGCCTTAGCAAAACCTCAGACACTTTCTCCCACACCCGCATGCACAGCGGCGGTGGGTGGGAGGCAAAGCAGCTGAATTCATCAAGGGACAAAGAAGGGAGTCTGAATTTCTTTTCTTAATTTGGGACTTTCCACTTATAAAGCGGTCCTTGCTTCCTAAAGAACATTCTGATTTTCGGTTTGGAGAAGGAAAGGGCAGGGATCGTTAATGAAGGCCGATCAGCCAGGAAAGGCTAAGTACCCCTGGGGCCAGAGCCCGGGTCTAGAACCCTGGAGGCACAGATGTCCTCTCCTCGGGATCCCCAGCAGTGCAGCCAGACGGCTGGCGGGGATGCATCCTTCCCCCAGCGGCACTGCTCCTGGGAATTTACCTTCCAGTTGGGCCAGTGGATGCCGCCCAATTTTATTTACTGCAGCCCTGCTTGGAAAAGCCAAAGGCTGGAAACCACCCAGATGTCCGCCACAGGGGACTGGTTAAGTCAATTAGGGTGCAGGCTTGTATCAGGATGCTCTGGTCTTGAATGGAAGGAACCCTCCAACCTTCCCTGCTTTAGTCATTTGTCACTAAAGCAAAACGAGCCAGGTTCAGCACAGCCTGGCTGGCTGCTTCCATTTTTATGGGGGGAAATAGAGGAGCAGAGGATATTTTTGGAAAGCTGAGTAATGGTGGCTGCCTTCGGGGAACTGGGTGGCTGGGGAGGGAGGGATTTTTATTTATTTATTTATTTACTTATTTATTTATTACCATGGGTCCTTTTGTGCCTTTTAGATTTAGCCTTGCATAAACTGCATTTTTTGTTTGTTTTTTAAAGCCTCCAGCCTGTGCTGGGAGCCAGGACCGAGGGAACAAGGAAGGAGGGGATGGGAGCAGCACAGACCTGGCAAGTCAGGCTAGAAGGGGATGCCGGATGGCAGAGTGACCACTCTCCACCTTGCCCAGATCCAGGGAGGGCGGGGCTTGCTGTGGTCCCACCCTGTGTGTAGGCAGGGTCTCCCGCGCTCCCAGCTTGTAGTGGAAGGAACTCTAGCCCAGGGTCCCTGCTCTGTCACCAAATTGGTGTGTGATGCTGGGCAATTCACATGGCCTTGCTGCGCCTTGCTGTGAAGCGGGGGTGACGCGACTGGACTTAAGGATTAGATGAGACGGTGAGGGTGCAGCTTGCTCTAACAGGGGGGCAGACCCACACTGAAGTGGCTCAAGGAGGGGGATGCAAGAGTAGGCATGTGAGCCCCCAGCCCCACATGGCCAGACACACCATCCCACCCTGCCCCTGCATCTTCCAAATAAGCCTCATCCCCCAACACGCAGGGGGCAGAGGGGAGGCTTAACTCTGGCAAATTTCAGGTCCTTCCTGAATGGTGGTCACCAAAAGCCCTGCATCTCTCAGAGTCAGGAAGCTGCTGTGGCTGGAATCGCTGCTCCCAATGGACAAGCCAGATCCGCTCTTAGCTCTCAGCCTGTCCAACGGGCACAAAGCCCACCTGACTCTTCTCACCATGGCTGTAAAGCTATCATGGCCCTGAAAGCCCTCGATCGTTAATAACAACAGCTGGCATTTACTGGTGCCCCAACTCATCTAACCCCCACCGCAGCCCCTGAAGGCAGGAGCTCTTCCCAGCCGCACCGCTCAGGTGCGAGCCCAGACCGTAAGAGCCACTCAGCTCTCCCTGCTGATTGTCACCTCTGCGGCTGTAACGGGGGGTGGGGGGGGTCTCACTTCGGGGCAGCTCCCTCTGTGAAGGCGCCGGGCCTTTCTCACCCCAAGGATGGTGGAGCCCTTGGCAGGCAGCACCACCACCCACCAGTTAGATCTCAGCTCAGTTCCATCACCCAGGCTCTTGGTTTTCTAACTTGTATGAGGAGAAAACAATACTTGAGCCTTCGAAGATCAAATGACAAGAGTAGTAAGCTCTTTTTGAAAAACACAGACCACGATGGTAATGTGAAGGTTTTGTCTTGTTTTGTTTTCTTGGCTGTGCCCACAACATGTGGAAGTTCCCAGGCCGGGGAGTGAACCTGTGCCACAGCAGCAACCTGAACCGAAGCAGATCCTTAACCCACTGAGCCACCAGGGAACTCCATGGAAATCTGAAGTTTTACTGCTGGCCTTGACCTTTCCTTTAGGGAGAAAGGAGATTGCCAGCTGCCTCTATAAGACCTTGGAGGGCAGGGGCCTTGGTCATGTTCCGACCATGACCCCTGGCTTAGGGGATGGACAGAGGAATTAAAAGCATGAGCCCAGGGAGGGCAAGCCTGGTGTGGACCGCCCCGTGTGGATTCCTATGGCATTAGTCACTAACAACTACTCTTTCTCCTCCCACCTCGCACCCAACCCATCAGCAGATCCTGAGCACTGCTTTGAAACAACCCCCGCCCCATAGTAGCGTCTACACTGGTCTTCCTGCCTCTGACCTTGTTTGTCTCTTCCCCGCTCTAGTCTGTTCCCCAGGCAGCAACCAGAAGGAAACTGATAAAAGCCAAGCTGATCCCACCAGTGTGCTACTCAGATCCCTCCCAGGCTCCCCATTTCTCTGGGAAGGGTCCAGCTCCTGCCAGGAGGCCCTGCACGACCTGCTGCCCACCCTTCACCCCCTGGCCCTCCCCTCCCACCATGCTCACTTTCCTTGCCCTCCACTGACTTTCCTGCTCTTCTTACCCCAGGGCCTTTGCACCTGCTAGGAATGGTTCCCTACTCCCACCCCCAGATAACCAGTTCCACTCAAACGTCCTGACCTCTCTTCGTTTCAACTTGCCACTCTTTTTCACGCCCAGCCCTCCCTGCCTCTCAATTTTCCTCCCTTTCTCATTCTCCAGGGCACGTGTCACCGTATGACAGGCTCTCAACAGCACATCATTCATCATGCTTCCCCTCCCGCTGGAATGTCAGCTCTGAAAGGTCAGTGATTTTTGTCTGTCTGATTCTCTGCTGTATTTTCAGCATCCAGAGCAGTGGCTGGCACATAGTAAGTGCATCCTGAGTGAATGAATAAATGCCAAGGACCTTCTGGAACATTCATTCATAAACAGCAGAGACACTGAATTCTGTACCTTAGAGCCAGTCACCTGCACACAGTCGGTGTTCGATAAATGTTGACAATCATGGTGACACAACCAAGAGCCGGAAAACCACTTGTTCTGTTTCCCCTTCCTCTCCTCTTGGTCAGTCCCAGGCTCCAGTTCCAGGGTCTCTTCCTTCTTGACCCCCATGACGATTCTGCCCTGGAAATCTCTCCCTGCTGAGGGAGCTCGCAGCACAGACAGCACAGCCTGGGGCTGTCACGTCACCCATCTCTCCACGCTCCCTTCATATCAACTACAACCATTTTTTAATACCTACTATGTGCCAGCCTCTTCATACACTTTACTTCTAATCCTCGTAATGACCCATGGAGATGGACAGTGAGTTCCCTGCCTTTTCTGAGACTCAGAGAGGTTAAATAACATGTCCAAGGTCACACAGCAGTGAGGAGGTGAAGTCAGGCCCAGAGCCAGAGGTGAGTCCTTCCCTGGTCCCTCCCCACCTCCCGGGCACCCAGTTCAGAGCCAGCACTCCTTGGGTGTTGCCCCAGCCCTCCCAGCCTAAGGGACCAGCTTGGCTCAAACCTGGGCAGGGCCGTGAAAAGCCAGAGCTGCCGCCCCATCACTCTGGGCTTCAGATCCCACAGACATTCCCAGCAGCTCCCCGCACCCCCTCCCCCAGGCATGTTGGGTCTTCCCCCCACGGATGATGAGCTCACCCTCCCAGGGATGATGGGGCTCACCCCCACCCCACCCAGGGATGATGGACCGCATCGCTGGGGCTTCAGATGCAGCAAGCAGCATCCGGCTGAGCTGTGACAGGCTGTCCTTCCCCCGCTCCCTGCAACACAGACCCCAAGCTCACTCAGGCTCCGCTCCTTCACTCACAGCTTCCCTCCTGCCTGGGGGCGTGCTGTCCTCTCCTTTCAAGGGCCAGCTCAGCCCCCCTCCCTCCCGAAGCCTTCCTTGAGTTTCCCAGCCCTGCCTACCTCACCCCCGTGCCCTGGTGCCCTGTGGCAGCTCCTAGTCACACCCTGCCTTCAACCACCTCCCGCTGCTTCAGGATGCAGCCTGCTCTCCTGGCAGGCACAGCAGCTCCCACCAGATTAGCACTAAGAGCTGATGAGTGAAGAGCCCTATGTGGAGCTGGGCAGAGCAACTGGGTTCAAATCCCGACTGTGCCACACTACTGGCTGTGCGCCTCTGGTAAATGCCTAAACTCTCTGTTTTCTCATCTGCAAAACGGAGGTGAAATAAGTAGCCCAGGAAGCCCTGTGACTGTTACTGCTACCATAGGTGTCATCAGCCAACTCCCCACAGCTGCAGAACTTTCAAAACAGGAGATCGTTCTGGATCATCTTGAAGGATGACCTCACCGCTCCCTCTCCCCACTTTAGAGTAACAGCCTCGCAGACCTGCGCCAGGGACTGAACTGTGTCCCCCACAAATTTATAAATTTGTTTTATAATTTCTAAGTTGTAAAATAAAGTCCCCCAATGTGACTGCATTTGGAGACAGGGCTTTTAGGAAGCAATTGTGGTTAAATGAGTTCATAAGGGCGAGGCCCGAATCCAGTTGGATCGGTGTCCTTTTAAGGAGAGGAAAGATGGGAGTTCCCACTGTGGAGCAGCGGAAACGAACCCAATACTATCCCTGAGGACATGGGTTCCACCCCTGGCCTCGCTCAGTGGGTTAAGGATCTGGTGTTGCCATGAGCCGTGGTGTAGGTTGAAGATGCAGCTTGGATCTGGCGTGGCTGTGGCTGTGGTGTAGGCCGGGTGGCTACAGCTCCGATTCAACCCCTAGTGTGGAATCGTCCATGTGCCACAGGTGCGGCCCTAAAAAGACAAAAAAAACAAACAAAAAAAAAAAGGAAAGACAATTCTCTCCTTCTCCCCAGGCTCAAGCCCTGAGGGAACGCTGTGTGAAGACACAGCAGGAAGGCGGCTGTCTACAAGCCAGGAAAGAGGCCTCACGGGGACCCCAGAGGCTGACACCTTGATCTTGCAGCCTCAGACTGTGATGTCTGGCCTTTAAGCCGCCCAGGCTATGAGCTAAGACCATCTCCCTCCGTGACATGATGGCTGGGCCTCAGCTGGGACACCAGGTCTCCAGGCTCCCTGTGAAAAGAAGATTCCAGGCCTGGCTTTCTCTTACCTTCTCTTTGGGTCTAAAAACCAGGCACCCCAACTCCATCTCCTGTGAGGTAAGGCTCCCCAGCCAGTCCCCAAAGGCCCTGCCTTCAGAAATGCTAAATCCCCAGGTGTGGAGGTGGGAGAAGGACCCAAACACCAGGGGAGGCAGAGTCGGGTCTCGCTTGAAGTGGGAGGCGCAGAGCTGAGGGGACGGACGGCAGGCTGCTCCTGGCTGAGAAGTGGGGAGGGCCCCGCACCCCAGCTGCCCCCAGCCTCTCCTCCTCCCTGGCCACTCCCCAGACTCTGACCTTCTCCCCGCTTCCTCCAGCACCCCCAGGCCCTCCCCCCATGCTCCCCTGCTCCCAGGCTGAGCCGATGGGTGACACTGCTTTAGGCCCAACCTCCCTAGGCAGACCTCTCTGGGTACTGCAGGCTCAGCTGGGAAGGGAACCGGAGCTTCCCCCCCAGAGCCTACATCCCACCTCAGACAGAAAGCCCAGCGGTGAAGAAACATCACCTCCACCAGGTGATGGACATTTGACAACAGTTAAAAGAAAGTCAGGGAGGGAGTTCCTGCTGTGGCTTGGCAGTGACAAAACCAACTAGCATCATGAGGACACAGGTTTGATCCCTGGCCTCGCCCACTGGGTTGGGGATCCAGCGTTGCTGTGAGCTGTGGCATAGGTCGAAGACGTGGCTCGGACCCTGCACTGCTGTGGCTGTGGTAGAGGCCGGCAGCTGTAGCTCTGATTCGACCCCTAGCCTGGGAACCTCAGGTGCAGCCCTAAAAAGGAAAAAAAAGTCAGGGAGGGGAGGGAAGGGGATGGCAGGAGCAGCCTCAAGCAGTGACAGTGGCCTGATGGATACCCAGCCCGGATCCCCACCTTCCCGCAGCTAAGCTGGGCTGTGTCCTACACTGGCTCTCAGGGGCCCCCATGGGACTGAGCCCTAGATGCCCACCGTGGGAACTGCTCACTCAATCACTCTTCTCCCCCCCCACCGCCGTGTTTCCAGGGACCATCTCCCAGTGAACCAGTCTAATCTCACCCTTGTCACAGGCTCAGCTGCTGGTTCTGGGGGAGCCCACACCGAGACCCTACAGACCAGGAGCCCCGAGTGGGAGCGGGTGGAAGACAGATCCCCATCCTCTCTGCTCTGGGTGTCTTTCTCTCCTCGAGACCAGTCATCCCACACTTGGTCCCTCGGTCCTGACAGGGTGTGTCCTGTCCTGAGGCCTCCGCATCTGTGTTTCCCGGGAGGGCGGGAACTAGGCAATGCTCCTGTCTTTCTCGAAGGCACAGAACTCTGACCAGGACGAGGGGACCTCCATCTTCAGCAGCACTGTCGGGGAGGGATGCATGCGGCTCCCTCTCCCCGCCTTCCTCGCCAGGAAGAGCTGCCCTGGCCACGGCTGGAGCAGAAGAAGGCGGGAAGCATGCACCCGGGCCCTACAGAACATCCTGTCCCGCTCAGCGCCCCCCGGCACCTGCCTAACCAGGGGGTATTGCATCCCTTCCCCCGAGGGCCGAACGACAGGCCCCACATTACAGCCCAAATGCAGGGGCCCAGCCACTGAGCCAGAGGCTCCTGGCTTTAACCGTAGGCCTGATCGGACAGTAAGATCGCTGGGCTACAGAGTGAGCAAGACAGAAACCCCTTGCCTTGTGAAGCTGACATTCTAGAAGGGCTAGACAGACAAGCCGGAGGAAAAGGTAAGTGACCAAGTGTGTGAGAAGGTGACGGAGGCTCTGGAGGAGAACCAGGCAGGGGAGGGAGGGGTGGTGCGGGCTCAGGAGTGATGCTCTCAGGCTGGACAGAGAAGGCCATTCTCAGAAAGCGGCTCTGAGCAAAGACCTGAGCAGGGAGGGAGGGCGCCATGCAGATCTCTGGAGGAAGAGCATCCAGGCGGAAGGAACGGCCAGTGCCAAGGCCCCGAGGCGGAAGCATGGCTGCCACAGTTGAGGAACAAGAGGGCCGTGTGCCTGGAGCAGGGTGAGTGAGGACGAGAGGCAGAGAGTCAAAGAGATGGTTGGCAGGGAAGGGGCAGAGGACGCAGACACGTGGGGCCTCACAGGTCAGAGGGAGGCCTGTGACTTTCCCCATTAAGTGAGATGGGAGCCACGGCAGGGTTTGAGAAGAGGTGGCATGTGATCTGGCTTAGGTTTGGGGGGTGGGATTTTTGGCCGAGCTTGTGGCATGTGGAAGTTCCCTGGCCAGGGACTGATGGATGCTGGATCCTTAATCTGTTGTACCACAAGGGAACTCTGTGAGCTGGTTTAGGTTTTATTTGTCTTTTTTTTTTTTTCTTTTTCTTTTTAGGGGCCCACCTGAGGCATATGGAGGTTCCTAGGCTAGCGGTTGAATCAGAGCTGTAGCCACCGCCCTAAACCATAGCTACAGCAACACCAGATCTGAGCCAAATCTGTGACTTACACTGCAGCTCATGGCAACACCAGATCCTTAACCCACTGAGCTAGGCCAGGGATCAAACCGGCATCCTCATGGACACTAGTCGGATTCTTTATCGCTGAGCCACAACGGGAACTCCTGGTTTAAGGTTTTTTAAATTATTTATTTATTGTCTTTTTTAGGGCCACACCTGTGGCATATGGAGGTTCCCAGGCTAGGGGTCTAATCAGAGCTACAGCAGCCAGCCTATGTCACAGCCAAAGCAATGCCCAACACAGCACACGGCAACACCAGATCCTTAACCCACAGAGCAAAGCCAGGGATTGAACCCACAACCTCATGGTTCCTAGTCAGATTCATTTCTTTTTTTTTTTTTTTGTCTTTTTGCCATTTCTAGGGCCACTCCCGCGGCATATGGAGGTTCCAGGCTAGGGGTCTAATCGAAGCTGTAGCCGCCGGCCTACACCAGAGCCACAGCAATGCGGGATCCGAGCCGCGTCTGCAACCTACACCACAGCTCACGGCAACGCCAGATCCTTAACCCGCTGAGCAAGGCCAGGGATCAAACCTGCAATCTTATGGTTCCTAGTCAGATTCGTTAACCACTGCGCCAAGACGGGAACTCCATAGTCGGATTTGTTTCTGCTGCGCAACGACAGGAACTGGTTTAAGTTTTAAAGGATCTCTGGCTGCTAGAGGAAGAGCAGGCTACTGGGGGCAGGAGGGAGGGAGGGCAAGAAGGACAGGGAGCCTGCTGGCCGGTTCTTCTGGAAGCAGTGAGAAGTGGGTGGGGTCAGGAAGGTACTGGAAGGTTGGGGCCAATAGGATCTGCTGATGGTTTGGATGTGAGTGTGAGAGGGAGGAGGAGTCAAGAGGGGCTCCAGGGTTGGGGCCTGAGCCACTGGCAGGTGGGGTGCTGCTTCCTGAGATGGGGAGCACGGCAGGCGGAACAGTTAAAGGAGATGGGAGTTCTGGTGCCCCGAGGTCCCCTGAGCCAAGCGGAGCTGTTCCTCCCTCTTCCCACCTGCCCCCATGCTGGGGGCAGGTGAGGAGAGGCCAGCCTGGAGCCACACTGTTCTAGTCCTGGGGCCGCAGCCTCTGGGTGCTCCTGGGTTTCCCTTCAGCTCCCTCTGACATGGGGAGGCTGCTGGGAGTTGGAGGTGGGTCCCTGGGCTGTGGGCCCACTTGGTGTGATGGGATGGGGCTGGGAAATGTACCCCAGTAGGCCATTCTGGTGGCCTCACTGCCCCAGAGTCTGGACAGATGCCAGTGCTGGCCCCAGGCCCTGGCTGGAAGGAAGGGGTGGAGGGGGGGCTCAGAAAAGCAGGGGGGAGATGGTGACAGTGTACACGGGTTCTTGGCTGCCGGCTTCTGGGCAGAACTGCACCCCCACCCTGCTCCCGCCACCTGAGACCCACCCTCTTGCCTCCTGGGCCCTTAACGCCAGAGTCGGGGGGGGGCCCTTGTGCCTAATGCTCATGAGGTGCAACCAACATTTGCAGAAATGAATGGGGCCATGTCAGCTTCTCAGCACATGCCCCCTACCCCATCCCAGGCCTGGAACCCCTGCTTGGTCCCTGCACCGGGTCCTCTCACCCCCAAGTGCTCAGGGAAGGGAAAGCTCCAGGGTGGTGCTAGGCCCAACCAAGCTCACAAAGCAGGGCTGGGTGAGGAGGGCAGGCTGAAGGGGGCAGAGCCTTCAAGGCCCAGGGATCCTAGGCCACCTGAGGATGCACACAGCACCCCTGCCCCCACGTGGGCCAGGGCCCTTCAGCCATGTCCCACGGCCGACCCACCACCGAACTCCAGCAGGCCCTCCTGCCCTCTCTGGCCCAGAGCCGGGCAGTGCAGTCCAGGTCCTGCCCAGGCCCAGCCCCACCCGAGCCTGAGCGGCAGGCAGAGGCTGTCTGCAGTGCTCCAGCTCTCCCAGCAGCAGCAGAGTCTGTCCCCAGGAGCAATGCAGCAGAGGGACATCAGGAGGGGGAGGGAGGGCCACGGGCACCCTCACCCGATCAGGACCTGCTCTCCTATACCCCAGTATGGAGCCTGGGCTTGCCAGGGGTCCTTTGGGAGATCTGGAGGAACCAGGTCCTCAGGGAGAACAAGGGGGAGAAGGAGAAATGCCTCCCCCTCAAACCCCTCCCCACCAGGGCCTCTAAGCCCAGGGCCTGAGACCACCCAGGGGCCAGCAGAGGTGGGTCTGCTGGTTCCAAATGGCCAAGGCCCAGCAGTGCCCTGAGTCTGGGTGGGGGACACCCTCAGCCTGGGGAGGAGGGCACTGTGGGTCCCGAGGTTCCAGCCCCCCTTGGCCCACTCTGCCTGGGAAGGACCTGTGGCACTGGTGGCAAGAGGGCTGGAAGTGCAGGGGAGGAAAGGTGAGGGGGAGGGCCCCTGGTGGGGAGGACCCAGGTTCTGAAGAGGGCCTCTCAGGATGCTGGCTGCTCCCACCAGGTCCACTGGCCCTGGCCAATCGGACCCCTGCGCCTGCTGCCAGGTGCTGCTGGTAGGAAGGCAGGGGCGGCCGGACGCCCCACTCTCCACGCAGCCTCTTCCAGCTGTCCCCATCGGGGTGCCTACCTGGGCCCGTCAGGGCACCCAGCCAGGGGCACGTAGGAGTGCACAGCCCCCGCTGGGCCAGGCCAGGGCCGGAGGGGCTGGCCGTCCTCCTTCTCCGTGGTGGCGAGCGGGGAGAGGGCCTGGCGCCCGGGCCGGGGGCTCTGGCCTCTTGAGTTCCCTCCACCGCTCGCTCGGGAAGGCAGCAGCGCCAGAATCGCAGAAGCCAGCTCCCCGCCGCCGCCGCCGCCGCCGCCGCCACCGCCCCCTCCCTCCTCCGGACCCGCCTCCTTCTCCAGCCGCCCACCTCCTTCTGCTCGTTTCTATGGCAACAGGGCAATGCTCGTACAGCCGGCCTCCCTCCCGCGTACACCAGGGGACGCCCGTCTTCTTTGGCGCCTGCATCCCCGGTGGATGCGAGCACACGTCACCCTCCGGAGCCGCGGAGCCACCCCCCAGTGCGGCGCGGGGGGGGGGGGGGGGCGGTCTCCCTGCCCCAGCCGCGTCTTCTTTTTCTCCCCAGACCCTGCCTCCAACATCCCAGACGTTGTAAGCTGCACCTTTCCACGCACTTCCCTCAGGTCCTTAAAATCCGACCGGCGTGCTGCTCTGTAAAACATTTCTACTTGCTTAATCATTTATTTTCATTCCAACATTCCTCAATTCCAGACGTTTACTGTCAGATTTTTCCGAGTAGGCCGAGCGTGAGATGCATGCCAATGAGATTCTATACCCATTTTACAGATTGGAAAGTGAGGCCTAGGAGTTCCCGTCGTGGCTCAGTGGGTAGCGAATCTGACTAGAAACCATGAGGTTGCGGGTTCAATCCCTGGCCTCGCTCAGTGGCTTAAGGATCCAGTGTTGCCATGAGCTGTGGTGTAGGTCACAGACGCGTTGTTGTGGCTGTGGTGTAGGCGGGCGGCTACGGCTCCGATTAGACCCCTAACCTGGGAACCTCCATATGCCTCAGGTGCAGCCCTAAAAAGATAAAAAAAAACAACGAAAAAAAGGAAAGTGAGGCCCACAATAGTGAAACAACTTATCTGGGCATCAAAGACCCCTGGACTCTTACTGGCAGGGAGACCTGGTGATTCCAACTCTGGTGCGCCTCCCACAGGCCACAGCTGTCACGTGCCCACAGAGCTGTCACATGCTGCCTGCAGAGTAGACATCTCGGTTTGCGCTACACATGTACACATGTGCACCCACCCTTATATGCAAACACCCGTTACTCATATTTGCACGCATGCATTTCCACAAGTCTGTATCTACCTATACACGCACAGGTAACACACACACATACATACACATAACTGTAACATATCAGGGTAGACACACCCTTGACGTGTGTACACACTTACATGGATCTAGAACATGTAACACACAAACCTTCCTACGCAAAGTCACAGCTGTATACACAAGCCCCCAACCCTAGCCTCATGGGAGGGCATCAGTGACACAAGTAAGTGACCCCACCAGGGCACCGAACAATGAGCCACTTCTGCTCCTCTAGACACTAATCTGCCCACCTTTGTCTCAGCTCTGCTGCTGGAGGGGCTGGAGGTGGGGGGCGGGGAGACACTATCCACCCTGCCCCTCTCCCTCCCGCCCCCTCTGAAAGTCCTCTGCCCGGTCCAAGCCCCAGGGGCTCAGAGATTGCCCCCCCCACCCCTAGTTGCTGTCCAATTCTGATACTTGGAATTATGACCGGATTGAGTAAAATGGGCCCCCCCCCTCCTCAAAGGGAATTCCAGACTTCAGACAGTCCTGCCGCCCCCCGGGAGGGAACACCCAGTGGGGGTGAGGGGAGGGGGTATAGATCAAGCAAGGAACAGAGTCCAGGACACAGAGCGGGCCCCACAGGATATGCTGT
This sequence comes from Phacochoerus africanus, assembly GCF_016906955.1. NCBI lineage: Eukaryota > Metazoa > Chordata > Mammalia > Artiodactyla > Suidae > Phacochoerus > Phacochoerus africanus. Next base: position 31,716,673 of record NC_062552.1, on the reverse strand, counting down.
CCCTGGCCCAGCACCTTCCCAGAAAGAATTCCAGCAGGGATCATTGTAGCCCTGTGCCCCAGGGTGATTTTCAGGGACCCCAGGCAGCCCAGAGACAGGACACACACTCAGAAAGAACCTCTTCCTTATTTCAGCCCATCTAAGACCCCTCTCAATCATAAGACTGCGGCCAGTTAAACCAAGACATGCTACAAATTGAATGAAGCATCCCAGTATCAATGACGTCAAATGCACGGAGAAAGCACCTTGGAAGAGATGAACTAGGGCATTTCATTCATTCAGCAGATGTTTCCTAGGCACCTACCACTCAGGCGCCAGGGACCCAGGGACCGTTCTAGGTGCTAGGAAGTGGCTGGGAGCAAAATGAAAGCCCCTGCCCTCAGGGTATGAGCTAGAGGATTTACTGAGCTCCATTCTCCTGCAGCGCCTCTGGCTGTGGAGGCAGCCCCTGCAGATGAGGCTGCTGGACTGATTAGGGAACAGAGGCTCCCAGAGATTGCGCAATTTGCCCAAGGGGACCAGGCTAGAAAATGCCTGGGCTGGGATCTGAGCCCTCTGCCTGCCAAGCTTTTCCCAGTGCTCCATGTTGGTTCCATTAAGAAAGATCTGATGCGGAAACAAGGTGACAGCCACGCATTTTCTAGGAGTTTCACAGCCAGGGTGCTCCTCATCCTTAGATCAAAGGCAGGGCAGGGTCACATGGACTGGAAATGTTCGGTGAAATAGTGAGGACCTCCCCAAACAACCTCAGAGGGGACTTCCAGCGGGGCCTCCTTGGGCCAGAAGCCTGACGCTGGCTGTCTTCAGGCCTGAAGGGTAGAGGGTGCCGTTGATACTCAGGCCGAGAAAGTGGGAAAGCCTGGCGCCTGAGAGGAGAGGCTCCCAGGAGAGTTCGGGGGCGGGGAGGGATTGAGTTCCCAGGTGCTGTAAGCAGAGCCCCCTGCCCGCCTGCCAGCCCCCTGCCCGCCTGCCATCTCCCAGCCCCAGATCATCTTTCTCCTAAAGAGCCGACTCTGTCCAGGGCACCAAACATAGCTGCCCCCTGCCCACCCCCGTTAGCCTGATCTGGCCCATCTGCTGCCTGGCAGACCCCTGAGTTCTGCCCTCCCACACTCAGCCTCTGTGGGAGAAGTAGACCCCTTGTCACCCCCTCCCTCCGCAGCCCAGAGAGCATCTGCCTCCGCCCGGGCTACTGTCAGCAGGATCAGCCCATCTGCTGCTGCAGCCCCGAGGGAGGCAGTAAAAGGAAAGAGTGGGATAACCTTAGTTGTTGTCAAAGTTGACACACCAGTAAGAGAAGCCCCCAAAACCAGCAAAAATATGGCAACAGGTTGTGCCATGTCCTAGCCCCTGTGCCTTTTTTTTTGCTTTCTTTTTAGGCCCACACCCACAGCATATGGAAGTTCCCAGACTAGGGTTCAAATTGGAGCCACAGCCATTGGCCTACGCCACAGCCACAGCAACGTGGGATCCAAGCCGCATCTGCAACCTACCCCATAGCTCACGGCAACGCCAGATCCTTAACCTACTGAGCGAGGCCAGGAATCAAACCCACATCCTCCTGGACACTAATGTCAGGTTCTTAACCTGCTGAGCTACAATGGAAACTCCAGCCTGTGTCCTTTAAAACTACTCTGCTTTAACCACCTCCTACCTCTCTTGTCTCCTTCTTCTTCCCAAGTGGAACCCCATTTAGGGGAAATTTGTCCTCTGCCACAGTTTTGTTACAGCTTCCTCTGCGTATGCTGATGGGCTAGAAAAGCATCAAGGAGTTGCCATCTGCAGACCCCCTACTCCCCATTTGCAGGCCCCAGACAGGCCCAGGGACACTGCCTACCCCCCCTTCCCCGCCCCCAACACACACACACACACACACACACACACACAAGACTGGACCTCAGCTCCTATTCTTGGACCTTAACCATGTCCCAGTCCCACAGCGGGGATCAGTCTACAAAGGAAGAAGGGGACTCACCCAGGCCGCAGAGCAGCTGCCCTCGTGCCCCCCAGGAGAAGCCAACCCCTTCTGTCACAGCCTCCTCGCTCACCTGCATCACGGTCCCTCCCCAGTCCCACAGTAATGCTACACATTCCCCAGTGCAATCAGAGCTCGTTAGCTGCTGCTTTGCATCTCATTTGCATAATGTCCCCACGATTGTGCCAGATGCCTCTCCAAACCCCCGCCCGTTACAGGTGGGGCTGGCCAGCAGGAGAGAAATAAAATGGACAAGGCTCTGCTGAGGGTCTGTGTAGGGACTAGGCACAGAGGGATGGGAGGAGCAAAGGGAGAAAAGTGGTGACTATTTTGACTTTCAGACCCTGAAAGCCTGCCAGAGAGGGGCAGTCAAAACTCACTGCGTGACACACTTTCCCCACTTGTTTTCCACGATGAACCATTTTACAGGTGTGGAAATGGAGGCTCGGAGAGGTTAAGACCTCCCTGCTCAAAGCCTGGGTCCCCGGACCCACAGCTTGGGCATCACCTGGGAGCTGATTGGAATCTCTGATGCAGAATCTCTGATCCCACCAAGATCTCCTGATCAGAGTCTGCATCGTCACAAGATCCCAGGAGGCTGGAGTGTGAGTGTGAGACGTACTAGGCAAGGGACGCGGCCTGTGATCCAGCTTGAAGAGAACACTGATGTCAGGGGTGAGGCATATGACCCCATCCCTTGCGTGGGTCCTTCCTGTTCTGTTTTGTTTGGTTTTGGCCTCGCCTGAGACACATGAAAGTTCCGTGGACCAAGGGTCGCACCCATGCCTCAGCAGCAACCAATCCAAGCCACAGCAGTGCCCACACTGGACACTTAACCCACAGAGCCACCAGGGAAATCCCCCCAGCTAGTGTCTTTAATACATTTTACAAACATTTCCTGAGCACCTACTATGTGCAGCACTGCTCTAGGCAGTGGGACACTGCCGATAGCCATGCTGAAGGGGAAGACAGAACGAATAAAGAACGAACATTCAAGTGGTACAAGAAAGAAAAATAATGTGGCTAAAGGGATAGAGAGGGTGAGAGGGGGCCGTTTTTAGAATCTCTCTTTGAAGAGATAATATTTGAATAAAGACCTATATAAAGGGGAGGGGGGGAGCGTGTGAGGATTTGGAGGAAACTGTGTTTCTGGTGGAGGGAACAGCAAGGGCACATATCCTGAAGTGGCAGTGAGCTTGGCACACTGAAGGCACCCCACGACCAAATGGGGGGTGGGTGGACAGGTGGGTGAGTGGATGAAGGGCCAGCAGAGGGGAGTAAACAAATGCGGACCATTGTGAGGACTCTGGGCTCTATTCTAAGCAGGAAGGGAGGCCGATGGTACTTTTGAGCCAGGGTGGGGAAGGGATCCAATTTATGTTTTCAAAAGATCACTGTGGCTTTGATATGGGAAAGTGACTTGAAGGAGGCAGCAGCTGCAGCAAAGAGGCCACTTAGGAGGGTTTTGCAATGTTTATTCCCAACAGAAAGGAGTGTCAGTGGCCACTAAAACACACGACCAGGAGCACTTATAGCAGCTTTACTCATAATAGCTTCAGACTGGAAGCAACGCAAATGCCCATCCACAGAAGGACTGATAAACAAACTGTGTGGTCTATTGCTTGCAGCTGAAGTAGTTTGCTTTTTCAGGGCTGTCTAGGACTCCGCTGCACAAGTTCTACCATGTGGTTTGCTCACACAGTTGAATACTATACAGCAATGAAAAGCATCAACTACATACAACCACATAGGAAAAAAAATCTCAGGACATCATGCTGAGCAAGAGAAGCCAAACTTAAAAGAACATACATAGTGGATTATATTTATATGAAGTTCAAGAACAGGCAGACCCAGATTTCTGATTTCTGGGTAAGAGGGAGTAGAGATACTTTTCTACCTTTACACTTTTCCTTCTTCAAAGTCTACCTAAAAACCCTGGACATTATACATTACATAATTGTTAGGAGACTCTAAAGGTGGAAAGAAGAAGGAAGACTGACTAGGGACCCAAGGAACAATAGGACAGTGAGCTCCCTGGGTTTTCTTTGTGCCTGATATTTCCAAGATTTGGTTGCTGAAAAGTTGGCAACCCAGAAATGCCCATAAGTATGGACAAAAACAGCCCCAAGAAAAGTCTCTTCTCTTTAGCCAAAGGACAAGGAAAGGTGCAATCTAGCAAGACAAAAACTTTTTTTTTTCTTGTGTTTTTAGGGCTGCACCCACGACATATGGAAGTTCCCAGGCCACGAGTGGAATATGGAGCTGCAGCCGCCAGCCCACGCCACAGCCACAGCAATGCCAGGTCCTTAACCCACTGAGCGAGGCCAGGGATGGAACTTAAGTCCTCATGGTTCCTAGTCAGGAGTCCCCTAGTCCTCATGGTTCCTAGTCTTGGGAGTACCCGTTGGCTCCCAAGACAAAAACCTTTAAACAATACATGCCCTACTCTAGCCAAACTGCAGCCCCATCCCCACCACCACTCCCATGAGCAGGGGTCAAGTGGAGAGCCTTGCCTGGTAGTACACAGTGCCCCATTCTCCACCACCAGGTGGTAACAGAGAAGAACCGGTGGGGAGCGGGACTCCCACCCCCACCTGGTGGAACAAGTGCCCCTCCCCTCCATGCTGGGTTGGTATCAAAGGAGACCTAATCAGGACTTTCCCTACCCCGCAGCACCAGGTCGGTGGAGACCACGGGAGGAGCAGCAATGAGTGTCCCCCCCTCCCCTCTAGTGGGAAGATGCAACTCCCACCCCTGCCCAGCAATAAGGAGGCACCCTTTTCCCCAAGCAGGGTGTTAACCAAGGCCAAGTGGGGCACCTGGACTTCCACCTCCACCTAGCATCAATATAGTGCAGGGTTGGAGGAGAGCAGCTAAGGCAGAAGAGTTAAATGAGAGCCAAGGTTTCATAACATAATACCCCAAATGTCTGGGACTTTTTTTTTTTGCTTTTTTTTTTTTTTAGGGCCACACCTGCCACACATGGAGGTTCCCAGACTAGGGGGTCTAATCGGAGCTACAGCTGCCGGCCTACAGCTCACGGCAATGCCAGATCCTCAAGCCACTGAGCGAGGCCAGGGATAGAATCCACAACCTCATGGTTCCTAGTCGGATTCGTTTCCACTGAGCCACGGCAGAAACTCCTGGGACATTTTTTTAAAAATCATCTGTCATACCAAGAACCAGGAAAATCTCAGCTTGAATGAGAAAAGGCAACCAACAGATGCCAACACCAAGATGACACAGATATTGGGAAATTATCTGACAAGGATGTTAAAGCTGATCTTAAAAAGGTTTCAATAAGCAATAATAAACATACTTGACACAAGCGAAAACGTAGAAATCCTTATAAAGAAACAGAAGGTATGAAGAAGAATCAAAGTGAAATTTTTAGAACTGAAAGCTCATTGGGTGGGCTCAATAGCAGAATGGAGACAAGAAAGGAACCATCAATGAATATGAAGATGGAAGAATAGAAATTACCCAATCTGAACAACAGAGAGAAGATAGATGGGGAAAAAATAAATAAATAAGTAAATAAATAAAGCCTCAGGAAAGTTAGGCCTGTAACAAAAGCTCCAACATTGCAATATAGTCTCAGGAGAAAGTGTTTGGGACTGACAAAGTTTACAAAGAAATAGTGGCTGAAAAACATCCTAATTTGACAAGAGCTACAAACCTACTGATTGAAGAAGTTTAATGAACTCCAAACAGGTAAACCCCAAGAAATCTACTCCAAGACACATCAGAAGCAAACTTCTGAAAACTAAAGACAAAGAAAAAAATCTTGAACGTGCAGAGAAATGACAGCTCACTTAACAGGAGAAAACAATTCAAATGACAGTGACTTTCTCATCAGAAACCAGAGGCCAAAAGTGGCAGAATATTTTCCAAACTTTGACAGAACTATCAGCTCAGAATACACACATATATTTGTTTTTTTAGGGCCACACCTGCAGCATATGGAAGTTCCCAGGCTAGGGGTCAAATCAGAGCTACAGCTGCCGGCCTTTGCCAGAGCCACAGCAACTCGGGATCCGAGCCGAATCTGCAACCTACACCACAGCTCACGGCAACACTGGATCCTTAACCCACTGAGCAAAGCCAAGGATCAAACCCGCATCCTCATGGATACTGGTTGGATTCATTTCTGCTGTACCACAACAGGAACTCCATAATTTGACTGTTTAAATAGAATTAAATGAAAATTGAATTCCCAAAAAAGAAAAATCAGAGTTCCCTGGTGGCTCGGTGGGTTAAGGACCTGACTGATGTGGCTTGGGTTCCATCCCTGGACCAGGAACTTCCAGAGGACTCAGGTACAGCCAAAAAAAAAAAAACTCTTCAGCTGCCCTGACCACGTTTCATGTGTTCAACAGCCACATGTGGCCACTGGCGATGCCACATAAATGCAGAAATAAGACATATCCATCCTTGCAGAAAATTTGAACAGACAGTACAAGAAGGTATGGTCAATACAAACGCAGGCATGCCCAGTGTCACACACTTGATGGGACCCAAAGGAAGAGTTCCATACACATCCCATTCTAGCTGCTCCCCTGCTTATATGACATGATGTGGCTGCATTTCTGGAACAAAAAAAAAATTGGCTCCAAAACAGTGCAAAAAATCACACTTAGGGATGCAGCCAATCTTTAAAATTATGTACTATGTTGAGAGAGATATGGTTAATCTCCTGACAAAGCTGCAGTACCCATAGCATTTGGAGTAAGCAACCAAGTATGACCCTCTCAACCCCTCCCCCACCACCAGGATTCACCCAGCCAAAGAGGAGAGAGCCATGAGCCATCTGTTTGTTCATCCTGACAACAGAAACCTCTTTGACCCTGATGGCCCCATACTTTGCATTCTATAGTATTTCTCTATTTCTAAAGAAAGAGCTTCTCTGCAAGGGGGCAGGGTGGGAAAGATGAGGCAGGTGGGGCGGGGGGAGATGCCTGGTTTATTGTGGAAGGAATTTCCAGGAGCAGACACTGTTGGTGGTCTAACCAACAGCCATTCCTCACTTGACCCAGAAAAAGGCTGATTGGCCCAAGGCAGGGTTTCTCAACTTCAGCAATATTCACATATGGGGCTGGATCATTCTTGTGGGGCTGTCCTAGGCACTATATGATGTTTGGCAGCAGCCCTGGCCTCTACCCACTAGATGCCAATAGCACCTGCCCCCCAGTTATAATAAGCAAAACCTCTACAGACATTGCTGAATGTCCCCAGGGCGGTGGCAGGGCAGAGGATCTAGTGTTGCCGTGAGCTGTGGTGTAGGTCACAGACTCGGCTCAGACCTGGTATTGCTGGGCTGTGGTGTAGGCCTACAGCTGCAGCTCCAATTGGACCCCTAGCCTAAACCTACCAGTGAGGACAGATTAAGAACACTGGTCCAAGACATAAACTCTAAGCCAGTGGTTTTCAAACTTGAACATTCATCAGAATCACCTGAAAGACTTGTTAAAACACAGATGGCTGGGTCTCACATCCAAAGTTTCTGATTCAATAGGTCTGTGGTGGAGCTTGAGAATCTGCCTTTCATTGAATGCTCAAGTGATGCTGATGCGCCTCGCCAGGGATGCTGCTTTGAGAACCACTGGTCTAAGTGATTTGCGGCACTCCTGTTCCCCTGGCCAGTAGACTAGAGAGTTGAAAGAGCTTCCAGGAGAGGATCCCTTATGGATCATAAGAGACACATGGGGAGCTATAGTCTCTTATGTTCCTGGACCTTGTGGAGTCTGCATGTGATGTCTGGAGCTGTGGCAGCCATTTTGTGACACACATCCACACCCGCCGCCCCCACATGGGAAGCTAGGTGGAGGGCAAAACCTACCAGTGAGGACAGAAAGAAGCTGGTTCCGAGAGGTTGAATTTCAGAACTAACCAAAGCTGGAGATCCTGGTGAACAAGATAATGAGCTTTCCTTTTTGTTTAAGTAAATAGTTACCAAACTTTGCTACCAAAGAGAATACCCAGGAAGCTTTAAAAATGAACCCCAGGGAGTTCCCACTGTGGCTCAGTGGTAACAAACGCAACTAGTATCCATGATGATGTGGGTTCCATCCCTGGCCTCGATCAGCAGGTTGAGGATCTAGTGTTGCCGTGAGCTGTGGTGTAGGTCACAGACTCGGCTCAGACCTGGTATTGCTGGGCTGTGGTGTAGGCCTACAGCTGCAGCTCCAATTGGACCCCTAGCCTAAGAACTTCCATATGCCACAGGTGTGGCCCTAAAAAGCAAAATAAATAAATAAAAATTTAAAAATAAAATAAAAATTCACCACATACCAATTAAGTCTCTGAGTGAACAACCCAAGAATCAGTATTTTTTAAAAGCTCCCCCAGGTGTTTCAATAGCAGTCAAGTCTAAGAACTCTTGCTATTGAACGTGGGGTTGGTAGACTTACTATTACCCGGAAACCTGTTAGAAATGGAGACTGTCAAACCCCATCCCACACTCTGAGACCTCCTGATTCAGAGTCTGCATTTTAATAGGTAACCTGTGACCTCTATACACAACAGAATTTGAGACACAATGGTTTAAACGATTTCAAGGTCATTTTCTGCTATTGGCTTCCCAAGTGTTGCTATCTGCTCACACATCTGAACAGAGTTCACATATTTAAATCATACTGAGATAATTCTTTCAAGAGAGACCTGGTAGTTTTGCGACCATGTCTCATAAAGTTGACCATGTCCAGGAGTTCTCTTGTGGTTCAATAGATTCAGGATTGGCATTGCTGGATCCTTAACCCACTGCTGTGGCCCAGGTTTGATCCCTGGCCTGGGAATTTCCATATGCCACAGACACAGCAAAAAAAAAAAAAAAAAAATTGACCATGTCCATACCAACAACTTAGGAATTCTACTTCTTGGCATACACTCGTGAGAAAATCTTACATGTGCTCAAGAAAACAAACACGGAAATGTCCTTTGCAATTTTGTTATATCAGAAAAGGGAGAAACCCTAAATGTCCATACTTGGGGAAACTGATAAATAAATTACGATATATGCATTACCATAACATTAGCTACCCTTTACCAAACAGATACTGTCCTAAATGCTTTACATGGATGACCTTGTATAACCTCACAGCTTCCCTGCAAGGCGGGTGTTATTATCACTCCCATTTTATAGATGAAGAAACTGAGATACAGAGTAGTAACCTGGGAGTTCCCGTCGGGGTGCAGAGGAAATGAACCCGACTAGGAACCATGAGGTTGCAGGTTCCATCCCTGGCCTTGCTCAGTGGGTTAAGGATCCAGCGTTGCCATGAGAGCTGTGGTGTAGGTCACAGATGTAGCTCGGATCTGGCATTGCTATGGCTGTGGAGTAGGCCGGCGGCTACAGCTCTGATTAGACTCTTGCCTGGGAACCTCCATATGCTGCGGGTGTGTCCCTTAAAAAAAAGACAAAAAGATAGAGCAGTAACTTGCCTAAGTTACTGCACAAAACTCACCGAGCAAGGTGGGATTTGCAACCAAGCAGTCTGGCTCTAAAACTGACCTCATCCTTACAGTAGCCCGCCTCATGGGGAAAAAGAATCTTCCCTGACCCCCTGACTTTTCTACACAGAAGTGCCTGTCTTTCCACAGGCGCATCCATGTCTATCCCAGCACCTGTAGTGCTTACCTGCAACTATTATTTTCATGCTGATCTGCTGGCCCTTCTCAGGCCCTTCTCAACCCAGATGCACCTGAGAATCACCTGGAATATATTTTTTTTAATTGTGGTGAAATATGTGTAACACAAAATTTACCATTTTAACCCTGTTTAATTGTACAATTAGGTATATTCACATTTATGCAACCATTACCATAATCTATCTCTAGAATTTTTCATCATCCCAAATTGAAACTCTGTACCTCTTAATTCCCCTCCCCTCCTTCCCTCTAGCCCTTGGCAACCACCATTCTACCTTCTGTGTCTACCAATTTCTCTCACCAGCTACCTTATATTGAATGGAACTGGAGTTCCTGTTGCAGCACAGTGGAAACAAATCTGATTAGGAACCACAAGGTTTCAGGTTCAATCCCTGGCCTCGCTCAGTGGGTTAAGGGTCTGGTGTTGCTGTGGCTGTGGTATAGGCCGGCAGCTGTAGCTCTGATTAGACCCCAGCCTGGGAACCTCCTAAAAAGCCAAAAAAAAAAAAAAAAAAGGAATCCCACAATACTTGTTCTTTTTTTTTTTTTGTCTTTTTGCTATTTCTTGGGCCACTCCTGTGGCATATGGAGGTTCCCAGGCTAGGGGTCTAATCGGAGCTGTAGCCACCGGCCTACGCCAGAGCCACAGCAACGCGGGATCCGAGCCGCATCTTCGACCTACACCACAGCTCACGGCAACGCCAGATCCTTAACCCACTGAGCAAGGGCAGGGACCGAACCCGCAACCTCATGGTTCCTAGTTGGATTCGTCAACCACTGCGCCACGACGGAAACTCCAATACTTGTTCTTTTGTGTCTGGCTTCTTTCACTTAGCAATTTTTTCAAGGTTTCAAATATTTTCAAGGTTTCACTTAGCAATGTTGCGGCATGCATCAGAATTCCATTCCTGGGAGTTCCCGTCGTGGCACAGTGGTTGACGAATCCGACTGGGAACCATGAGGTTGCGGGTTCGATCCCTGCCCTTGCTCAGTGGGTTAACGATCCGGCGTTGCCGTGAGCGTGGTGTAGGTTGCAGACTCGGCTCGGATCCCGAGTTGCTGTGGCTCTGGCGTAGGCCAGTGGCTACAGCTCCGATTGGACCCCTAGCCTGGGAACCTCTGTATGCCGCAGGAGCGGCCCAAAGAAATAGCAAAAAGACAAAAAAAAAAAAAAAAGAATTCCATTCCTTTTTAAGGCAGAACAATATCTCATGGTATGGATTTATCACATTTTGTTTATCTGATCATCCACAACGACACTGGGTTGTTTTCCCCTTTTGGCTACTGTTAATAATGCTGCTATGAACCCTGGTGTTTCAGTATCTGAATCCCTGCTTTCAGTTATCTTGTGTAGACATCTAGAAGTGGGATTTTGGATCATCTTCTGTGTTTAACACTTTGATGACCTGTCCAACTGCTTTCCACAGCAGCTGTACCATTTTACCTTCTCATCAGCAATGCAGAAGGGTTCCAATTTCTCCACATACTCACCAACACTTGTTATTTTCTGCTTTTTTTGATAATGACCACCCTAATGGGCACGAAGTGGTATCTCATTGCAGTTTTGAGCTGCGTTTCCCTAATGATTAATGATACTGAACATCTTTTCATGTGCTTATTAGCCATCTGTATATCTTTGGAGAAATGACTATTCAAGGCCTTTGCTTATTTTTTAAACCAATTGTTTGGTTCTTTGTTGTTGAGTGGTAGGAGCTCTTCATACATTCTGAATATCAATCCCTTATCAGATATATCATTTGCAAATATTTTCTCTCATTCTCTATGTTGTCTTTTCACTCTCTTGATAGAATTTTAAATTTTGCTGAAGCCCAATTTACTTAATTTTTTCTGTTTGATGCCTACACTTTGGGTGTCACATCCAAGAAATCACTGCCAAATCCAATGTCATGAAGATTCCCTGCTACGTTTTCTTCTAAGAGGGGTGTGTGTGTCTGTGCCTGTGTGTGTGTGGCCACACTTGCGGCATGCCAAATTCCCCAGGCCAGAGATCGAACCCCCCACCACAACAGCGACCTGAGCCATGGTAGGCACAACACCAGATCCTTAACCCACTGCACCTCCAGGGAACTCCCCTTCTAAGAGTTTTCTGGTTTTAGTTCTGATAGCTAGGTCTTTGATCCATTTTTGTAGATGGTGTAAGGGAAGGGTCCGACTTTATTCTTTGCCTGCAGAGATCTAATTTTCTTCCCTAGGCCACTTTCAGAATCCTCAAGTCCAGGCTGCACCCCGGGCATCAGCGATTTACAGCTTCTCACTCGGGGTGTCCCCAAGGACATCCCAGGCTGACAGCCACTGTCCTGCTGCCCTGAAACCTTCCCCGTCCCCGGTCCTCTAGTGTTAGTCTCTGTATTCCTGCTTTCTAGCACCGGGCATGGCCCATGGAGGTATTCGGTGGGGATTTCTGTTGGGTCTGGGGTGACTGTAGGAGACTCTAGTCCTGGAACTTCTCAAACACATGGACTCCCCAGCACCTTCCATGCCCCGGATCAGCCGGAGGCTCAGCCCCAGGAGAGCCTGGGTGGACTTGAGAAGAGTCAGAGTCAGACCTAACAGACCACTGGACAGTGTGGGGCAGGCTGTCCCTGCCATGGAGTCAGAGAGGTCCAGCGGCTGAGGGTCCGGGGGGTGGGGGGGGGGCAGGGCCAGGGGACACGGTGGGGGAGGGGCAGGGCTGGGGAACAGAGCCGGGGAGGGGGGACAGGGCCGGAGGGTCAGGGACGAAGGGGGACGGAGGGGCGGAGGAGCTTCAGCTGTGGTGTAGAGGTGACACAAGCAGAGCAAACGGGGACGCCTCCCTGGAGAAGCTTCCCAAGGAAAAGAGAAGGAGCCGTCTTAGAGGCAGCGGACATCTGTTGGAAACCTGTCTGCCATGCTTTCCACGTTCAGCTTCCCCATCTTTTTTTTTTTTTTTTCAGCTTCCCCATCTTAACAGGGATAACAGCAGCGCTCACATCACAAGGCAGCTGCAAGGACAGGAAAAGCCCCTGGAACCGTGCCTGGCACAGAGGAAGCCCTCAGTTATGCCAGCTACACAGTCCATTGCTATTATCTCCTTTAATCTCAAAACTACACTAAGAGATGTATACCACTATCTTTATTTTTTTAAAGAGGAAACAGGTCCAGGGAGGTGAAGTCGGTGACCCAATGTCACACAGCAGAAATGAGCCACCATTCAATTTCTACTCTGTCTGACTCCAAAGCCTAGGCACAAGTCTTCCACAAACCTTGTGGACCAGGGAGTTCCCTGGTGGCTCAGTTGGTTAAGTATCTGGCATTATCACTGCTGTGGCTCGGGTCCCTGCTGTGGCAGAGGGTTCGATACCTGGCCTGGGAACTTACGCGTGCTGTGGGCACAGCCAAAAACAAAACAAACAAAAAAACCTTGGGAAACAGAGGCTGGATTCCTGGGATCCAGATCCAGAAGAGGCTTCCCAAGGCCATAGTATGTGGCCCAACTCCTTCCCTTTACAGAGAAGGGAGGTGAAGGCGCAGGGCCCCATGGCATGTCAGACTAGGGGAATCTGGGGCCAAGGCTTCGAGACTGATGGGCAGGACAGGTCACTGCCTCTGCAAGCAGTCACCACATGCCCATTTCCAGCCAGATCAGCTGGGAGTGTGCGCGCGGGCCTCTGGAGCATCAACTGGGGGAGAAGGCAGCCTCTGTGCTGAAAGATCACCTACCCGGCTCCACCCTCAGGCTGGCAAAGATCACCCCAAGAGACTCCCAGCACCCCAACCCCCTTAGCTCAGGCCTGCAGCCCAGAACCCCTGAACCCCCGAAAGCCCCCCTCTGCGGCCTTGTACCCCCCCATAGGGAGGAAGTTGGGCAATTACAGACGACCTTTGCAGGGGAGCAGAATGTAAACTGGGATCCATTTGCTTGTGCAATCTTCATAATTACCACAGCAATTATTCACAATGAGCCACTGCAACAAGGCTTCAGCGCAGGTGCTGAGCCCCCAACACTAGCCCCTGCCTTCCCCCTCAAAGGCTGTCCTTCGTCCCATGGCATAATCTGCATCCGTGCAACCTGCTGCCTCTCCACTCTCCTGCTAACAACTGCAGGGTGGGCTATGGGTAAATCATCAACCCACGTTTGGGAAATGTTAGGGGGTACAGGACAGAATTCCTGAATATTTCCTGTTCTTCTCTCACTGTCAACTTTTCCAATAATGGAAAGCTCCTTTTTTTCCCCCATATCTAAATAAGCACTTGAGGGGTTAAGGGGCAAGATGCGAGTCATACACACTTTAGTATAAATAAGTTCTTTTACTCAGCCAGCTTTCTGCCTAATGCCTAGCTGAGATCCTGCCCTCCTGGAGGTGGGGGTGGGAATTAGGAGGGTTGCTAGAAGAGGAAAGAGAAGACAGCAGGAAGAGGGATGGAAGGGAGGTGCTCCTGAGAGAGGTGTTAAGAGTAAGGGACTTTTTTTTTTAGGGCCACACCTGTGGCATATGGAGGTTCCCAGGCTAGGGGTCGAATAGCAGCTATAGCTGCTGGCCTACGCCACAGCCACAGCAACATGGGATCCGAGTCACATCTGCGACCTACACCACAGCTCACTTCAACCCACTGAGTGAGGCCAGGGATCGAACCTGCATCCTCATAGATGCTAGTCAGATTCGATTCTGCTGCGCCACGAAGGGCCCTCCCCAAGTTGCTTTCTAAAGCAAGGGAGCAACAGGGGCCAATAAAACTAAGAAGGAAATTTGGAACCGTCAACCTGGAACCCACCACTGGCTCACGGTCACCTGGCCGCTGACTTGCCGTAGGACTTTGCACAGGTGACGGGCCTCAGTTTCCTCTTCCGCGATACGGAGTTGATACTATGTTCTCTTGCAGCCTTTGGGCACTGTCGTGAGGCCCAAAGGAGCTCAGATGAGAAAGTAGTTTGGCAACCGTGAAACCCTGGCCGGGGTGCCTCGCTGCCTCGCTGCAGCTGCTTCCTGGTGTCCTCCTGAGATCCCAGAGGCGGGGCCTGGCTGGCAGCAAAATCTGTAGCCTTTCACAGCCCTGCGGAGCTGGACTCTCAGGCTGAAAGGAGGCGGCCAAACCAAGTCACGTGAAGGTGTTACTACCCGACAACGTTTCAATGTCCCTGCCAGGATTTGGTTTTGAAAAAGACTCTTGTAAACGGACATCAGGTACAGTCAAGCGGCGGGGGGCAGGGCTCCCCAAATCTCACATCCACCCACTACCAGGAAGTAGTGGTCCCCCCAACCCCCCGCCCTGATTGCACAGAAGCATCACTGGTGTCTAGACCACCAGAATGGCTAAAATAAAAAAGCAGACAATATCAAGCGTTGGTGAGGATGCAGACAACCAGAACTCTGAAACCCTGCGGTGGGAGTACCAAATGGTACAGCCACTGTGGAAAACTCTTCAGCAATATTTACTAAAGTTCAGCCCACATACACCTGAAACCAACGCATCCACCCTTGAGTCGACACCCATCAGTAAGGAGAACACACAGCCACCAAAAGACAGGTTCACCAAAATCCCATAGTGGGATTCACAGAGATCCAATGACAGCTCACATCCAGTAGCACAGGCCTGGATCCCTGGATCCTGAATTCACGACAACACGGAAGTGCCATCCCAGCCTCCACACTCCTCATGGGATCAAGTGAAGCCTGTGTTAAAAACTTCTCCCTCAGGGAGTTCCCTCCACAGCACAGTGGGTTAATGATCTGGCTTGTCTCTTTGTGGCATTGCCTGTTCGATCCCCCGCCTGGCTCAGTGGGTTAAGGAGCCCGTGTTGCCACAGCTGTGGTGTAGGTCAAAAACAAGGCTCAGATTCAGTCCCTGAGCTGGAAACTTCTATATGCCCCGGATGCAGCCAAAAAGAAAAAAACAAAGAAAACATCCTCCCCAGTGCCTCAGCAGGTTAAGGATCTGGCATTGTCTCTGCTGTGGCTTGGGTCACTGCTGTGGCATGGGTTCGATCCCTGGCCCAGGAACTTCCACATGCCAGGAGCAGTTGAAAAAAAAAAAAAAAAAAAAAACTTCCTCTCTGCTCAGCCCGGCTTCTCTCACTTCTTACAATGAGAACAAGACCCCATGATCCTCCTGCGCACAAATCTCCATTTCCATGTCTGTTTCCCCAGGAAGCCAAACCAGCCAGTTGGCCTCTGGAGTGGCTCTAGGAAGCAGCCCCTGAACACTGGGATGGAGCTGGGTGACCCATGGTGGTGGCAGAACTAGCAGCCTGCAAGCAGCAGCGATGAAGCTCACTGTTGCGGGGGTGGCGGTGGGGGGGTCTATCTGGAAGTTTGAGGGGTTGGGGGAGTAGCTGTTAACTGCAAAGTGTGAGGGATGGGCTGGCTGTTGCTGGTGGCTTTGTGCACTGAAGACAGTTCTAAAAGGCTGAGAGTGACTAATCACTAACGTAAGGCCAAGTGTGGAAGCCAAGGGCCTCCTTGGCTGCGTATAAACTCTCCCTCCTACAGCTGGAGGGCGGGGGGAGCTGAGGAGCAGGCGCAGGGCTTAATTACACGCGGAGCAGAATGTCAGAGAAGGATGACTTCTCAGCCCACGGGGAGTCTGCAGCATCAAGGTCAGGCCCTGCTTGGGAAAGAGTGGGACTTGGAAGTGACCACTCTGAGCCCAGCCCCTGCTTGACAATGACCTTGAAAGGCTCCCTCAGAACCGCCCCCTCCTCCCCAGGCCAGCAGAGCAAAGGCCAGAGAAGGTCACAGCTCAGCCGGCTGCAGTGCTGGCAGCACCGGGGCTGGATCGGGCAGGGAGCTGGATATGGGAGAGTTAATCCCACGTACAAGGATTAACACCCCGAAAGACAGTGTTGGCCCCCAGCTTGGAGAAAGCGATGTCATAGCTCAAGAAGCAGAAATGCCAGGGCTGCTGCGACAGATTTCCACTGAAGGGGCCCAGAGAAGTGAATACGGCACATCAGGCTAGAAAAGCCACCAGGGGTCTATCTTCTGCAGGGCAGCCTGACGGACGGTCCTTTTGTCAAAGCCACAGGGAAGCACTGGGTTGTGGGGGCAGCCTGCCAAACTCAGGGGTGACTGTCCTTTGAGGACCTAAGAGCAGGAGCCTCTGTTACAGAACTGGGCTCCCTGACAGCAATGATGACAGAGTCCCCAAATAAGAGGCCGGGTGGCAGCACTTACTGGTCAGAAGCAAGGTGGGAGCAATTATCATAACAATGGGCAAGGTCAGAGGGCAGCTGGGGGGGGCGGGGACCTGGCCCACAGAGCTATGGAAATGGTTACTAGCACCCAGCGCCCCTGGGGGTAAGCCAGCCAGGCAGCCACCCAGGACCCTGCCTGCTCTCTGTAACCAAAAGAGACCAAGGCCTGACCATCGGGGGGCCAAGGGGTGCACCCCAATAAAAAGTCGTGAGCCCCTGCCCAGTTTCCAGACCTGAGCAAGGTGTCAGGTCCAGGTGACTGAAGGAGAGGCCATACATAGGCCAGGTGCCCCGGGTGAGGGCCCCGCGGCCCCGGAACAAATAAGTAAAGTAACGATTCCCCAGGCCGGCCCAGGGGGACGTGGCTCTTTGTAAGGGAAGACTCACTGGATAAAGAGGAGGACCCGGGCACTTGAGGGACTGTTAAACAGAGGGTCCCAACAGACATCGGCCCCAGGGACCCTAAAAGTCATGGTCCTCCCCTTAGGGTGGGAGCATATGGGGACCAGGTGATAAATGGGTTTTTTTGGGGGGGGCACACCCGTGGCATATGGGGGTTCCCAGGCTAGGGGTCCAATTGGAGCTATAGCTGCCAGCCTACACCACAGCCACAGCAACGCAGGATCTGAGCCCTGTCTGTGATCTACGCCACAGCTCACGGCAACGCCAGATCCTTCACCCACTGAACGAGGCCAGGGATCGAACGCACAACCTCATGGATGCTAGTCGGGTTCATTAACCGCTGGGCCATGACGGAACTCCCCAGGTGATAAATGGATTCTTGGCCCAGGAGTGGCTCCCAGGGAGTCCATTGGGCCCACCCTGTGTCCCTCTGCATGACAGAGGGGGGCAGTCACGGCCCCTGTCTGGGCCTGGTGTCTGCCCTGCAGGTGAAGGGCCCTGGGGGGGAGGCTGGAAGAGCAGGATGTAGACTCACATCCTGATATCCATGCTCCTCTGCCTGCGGAATCCGCCAGACCCTGTTCAAAACCCCACTCCCGTCCCTTCCTGACAAGTCACCCTTGGGCCCACTTTCTCATGTGCAAAGCGGGAACGATGGTGCCTGTGTCCCACAGCGGCCGTGGGAACAGCAGTGAGGACCCGTGTTGCACAGCACCTCTGCCTGCCGGCTCTCGGCTCTCGGCCCTGCTGCATGTTCTGAGAAAAGGATGCAGGGCTACAGTGGAGCCGCTCTCGTGCCCGCCTGCCGCTCCCCACCCTGGGCTCTGCCTCCCTCCCACTGGGCACCAGCCGCTGCCCTCCTGGCTTCCCTTGGAGGAGAGGTGCTGAGAGCCTCAGAGCAGGGTGGGGGTACCCAGGGTGGGGGGATACCCAAGGGGGTCCTTGAGTTTGGGGGTTTGGAGGATGTTGGTTGGGCTGGAGTGAGAACCCCAAGGGAAGCTATGGGAACTAAACTGGGGACCCAACTCTGGTGTCCCATAGCCACGTGGCACCTGAGTGCCCGGCCCTTCCCTCCTCTGCCACCGTACCACGAGGCCCTACTGCCCAGAACTGCTGAGGCTATAAGTGGATCATTAGGTTGGTTTCTAAAATGGAAAAAGCCCAATGCCTGTAACACCCAGACTGAGTCTCTGAAGACTATTCTCCATGAACTGGGAAAAGACAACACACAGAAGGAGGGAAAAAATATTCACAAAGCATCTATCTGATAAGGGGGCTAGTATCTAAAATACAGAAAGAACTCAAACAATAGGAGTTCCTGCTATGGTGCAACGGGATTGGCTGCATCTTGGGAGCGCTGGGGGATGCAGGTTCAATCCTGGGCGGGCATAGTAGGTTAAGAATCCGGTGTTGCTGCAGCTACAGCTTAGGCCGCAACTGTGGCTCTGATCTGATCCCTGGCCCGGGAACTCCATATACCAAAGGGCAGCCAAAAAACAAACAAACAAAACTCAACAATAACTGGGAGTGCCCATGGTGGCTCAGTGGTAATGAAACCAACTAGTATCTATGAGGACACTGGTTTAGTACCTGGCCTTCTCAGTGGGTTAAGGATCCAGTGTTGCCGTGAGCTGTGGTGTAGGTTGCAGACTCGCTCAGATCCCGAGTTGCTGTGGCTGTGGTGTAGGGTGGTAGCTACAGCTCTGATTTGACCCCTAGCCTGAGAACTTCCATATGCCACGGGTGCGGCCCTAAAAAGACCAAAAAAAAAAAAAAAAAAGACAAATTACCCCCCAAAAAGGGGGCAGGAGTTCTGGCTGTGGCTCAGCAGAAACAAACCCAACTGATATCCATGAGAATGTGGGTTCGATCCCTGGCCCCACTCAGTGGGTTAAGGATCTGGCATTGCTGCGGCTGTGGTATAGGTTGGCAGCTGCAGCTCGGATTTGACCCCTAGCCTGGGAACTTCCATATACCCCAGGTATGGCCCTAAAGAGAAAAAAAATTTAAGAAAAAAAAATTTTTAATTAAAAAACCCAAAAGTTTGCTAATAACTAAATATCTGCAAGAATGTAGAGTACACATTTCTTGTGAACTGATGCAACCACTTTAGAAAACAGTATTATCTAGTAAGTTTGCTGATGCACCTGTCCCATGACCCAGCAATTCCACTCCTAAGATACATCCTGCGGAACTGTATGCACATGGATGAGAACATCCTGAGTAGCACTTTTTCATGACAGCTAGTCAGAAACAACCTTGATGTCTGTAAACAAATAAACTGAGTAAGTAAATCAGAGTAAATTCACAAAAAGGAACACTATGCAATGCAAAAAAAAAAAAAAAAAACGAGAAAGGACTACTGCTACAAAGAACAATCTAGATGCAAGGTAAAAAGAATGTTTTTTGTTTGTTTGCCTGTTTGTTTGTTTAGGGCAGAATCCATGGCATATGGAGATTCTCAGGCTAGGGGTCGAATCAAGCTGCAGCTGAAGGCCTACACCACAGGCACAGCAACTCGGGATCCAAGCCATGTCTGTGACCTACACCACAGCTCATGGCAACACCAGATCCTTAACCCACTGAACGAGGCCAGGGATTGAACCAGAGTCCTCACAGATACTAGTAGGGTTCATTAACCAGTGAGCCACAAAGGGAACTCCAAGAGTATGTTGAATGAAAAAAAAAAAAAAAGGCAGACATAAAAGAATACATAATTCTATTAATTAAAATTCAAAGAGACAATTATTTAGTTTTGGATGCACACCTATGTCGTAAAACCCAAAACAAAGTAGCCAATAATCCCAAATATTTAGAATGGTGGGTCCCTCCAGGGAAAGAGAGGGGCTTATAGTGCGGGGGGGGGGGTGCCTGCAGCTGCAACAACTTTCTGTTGTGACCTAGATGGTAGCAATTTGGGTGCTGGCTTTCTATTAGTTTGTTTCTATTTTATGCATTCTTATATTTTAAAACTGGGGGAAATACTCACTGGTCCCCTTTGGAGGTTGTTAGAGCACCAACTCATTTCTCTAAAAACTGATAAAGGGAAAGAGTCAAGCCTTTCTCCTACTGTATATACCATAATGCAGGATCACAAAACAGGTGCAGAGAGGAAGTTCTTTCTAGAGGTCCAGCAAACAAAAGGATCAAATTAGAAAACTCTCCATCGGGCAGGGAGAAAAATGTGATAGAAACCTGACTTGCCGCAAAGGTGGGAGGCATCCCCCTCCCAAACACCCTACCCCCCCAACCCGGGCCACTGCTAGCAACAAGCATTTCCCTGACGACCACAGCCAACTCCAGCCATCCCAGCCAGGCTGTGAGCAGACGGACCACTCTATGGCCATGCCAACAGGGACATGGGCTTATCTTCAGGTGCTGTACATGTTACTTTGTTTCCAGAATTTGTACAAAATTGTGCAGAGTTCTGGGGGCGGGGGCAGGCACCTCCTGAGCATGGCCCGTGGAGGAGGCGTCCAGGCCTCAGGCTCAGGGCAGAGGCCCAGCCTCACGGCCCTGGTCCAGAGCAGCCTCGGGGTGAGGCAGCCAAGGGGTCCTAGGAGGAGCAGGGGGGCTCAGGGTCTGGTGCTGATGCAGGCTGGGGTCTACTGCTTCATGGATCCCCAACACCAAGGCAGCCTGGAGGCCGCTCCCTACCCGTACGGCCCTCAGATGGAAATGTTGGGACTTGATTTCTCCCGGGGGGGCTTCTCTTGGTCCCACTTGGGAGTGGTGGGGAGGGAAGGAAGCAGACTGTGACTTGCCACCCCGCCTGTGGCCGGGTCCGGGATCACCTGAGCCAGCTCTGTCGCTTACCTGGCCAGCTGGTGTGAGGGGGATGGGTCCCAATGCCCACCCAGGGCCAGTGACAAAGTGCTAGGAAAGGGGGCAGAGGCAGGAATCTTGGGCCCTGTGGCGTGGGGAGGCCTTCCATCAGAGGCACCCTGTCTGGGACAGGGCCAAGTGGGGCAGGTGAGATGGCAGCCAGTCACCCAACACTAGGAGAGCAGGCGGCAGTGGCCGCCTGGTGCCCGATGAAGCTGCTGATAAGAGGTGACACCCGATATCCTGCTGCAGGTGGGGAGGGAGGAGGGGAGGCAGGAGTGGAGACAGCCGTGTTCAAAGGGTGAGGTTTCTGTTTTTGTTTTTGTTTTAGGGCTGCCCCTGCTGCTTATGGACGTTGCCAGGCTAGGGGTCAAATTGGAGCCATAGCCCCTGGCCTATACCACAGCCACAGCCACTCCAGATCCAAACCACATCTGCGACCCACGCCACAGCTTGCAGCCATGCGACACCCTTAACCCACTGAGCGAGGCCAGGGATCAAACCCACATCCTCCATGGATACTAGTCAGGTTCTTAACCCGATGAGCCACGATGGGAACTCCCAGAGGGCGTTTTGAATCCCAGCTATATAACAACACAAGCAGGGACCAGGAGCTTTAAGCCCCTCTGCCTCCTCAGCTCACCCATCTGAAAACAGGGTGCTGGGAAGGTGACACGAGCCCTGACACAAGCAGCCTTGCATGGTGCCCAGCACATCGGAAATGTTCAACAAACACCACATGCTGCTGTTATGGAAGTTGGGGCTGCTGCTGAGGGCTCAGCAGGGGGAAGCAGGGTGGGGTCAGCTCAATGAAACACAGATCCACAGAGGGAAAGCCCCAGGGGACAAGGACCAAGAGGGTTTCATCACCATGGTCGGTGCCCGGTTCAGTCTGGGCACACAGCGATCAACATATATTTGTTGAATGAATGCATGAGAGTAAAACTATGAACCCGTATCCACTAACACAATGTATTAACAAATTAGAGCATCCCGTGTAAGAATCCGAACTCTAATCCCAGGTCTGCCCCCTTTCTGGCTGTGCAACCCCAGGCAAGTCATCCCTGCCCCCAACCTCAGCTTCCTCATGGACCAAATAGGAATACTGGTAATTAATAAATACCTTTCTCACAGTGTCAAAGCAGAAATTGGACATGAGGGTGGACTTGATGCTGTCAGCACCCCTTTCTCAGATGGGGTACCATCCCCAAGTCTCTGCACGTGTGGGTTGCTAATGGCTCATAGATGCTCCCTTCTCTTGGGAGTTCTTGTTGGTTGGTTGGTTGGTTGAGTTTTTTATCAAAGTATAGTTAATTTACAATATTACTTTCAGGTGCACAGTATAGTTTTTTTTTGTTTGTTTGTTTGTTTTTGTCTATTTAGGGCCGCGCCAGCAGCATCTGGAGGGTCCCAGGATAGGGGTCGAATCGGAGCTACAGCTGCCAGCCTACACCACAGCCACAGCAAAGCCAGATCAGAGCCACGTCTGCACCCTACAGCGCGGCTCACGGTAATGCCGAATCCTTAACCCACTGAGTGAGGGAAGGGATCGAACCTGCATCCTCATGGATGCTAGTCGGATTCATTTCCAATGAATTATGGCAGGAACTCCGTGATTCAGTATTTTTACACTGTATACGCCATTAAAAGTTTTTATGAGATAATGGCTATAACTCCTTGTGCAATACAATATATCCTTGTTGCTTATCTATTTTATACATAGTAGTTTATATCTCTTAATCCTATACCCCTATCTTGCTCCTCCTACCTCCTCTCTGGTAACTACTGTTAGTCTGTGTTTTCTATACACATTCATTGTTTGTTTGTTTTGTGTTTTGTTTTTTGTCTTTTTAGGGCTCCACCTGAGGCATATGGAGGTTCCCAGGCTAGGGGTCTACTCAGAGCTGTAGCTGCCAGCCTACACCACAGCCACAGCAACTCAGGATCAGAGCCAGGTCTGCAACCTACACTACAGCTCACAAGAAGGCCAGATCCTTAACCCACTGAGCAGGGCCAGGGATGGAACCCATGCCCTCGTGGATACTAGTCAGGTTCATTACCACTGAGCCATATTACCACTGTATTATTTTTTAGATTCCATATATAATGGTATTATAGGAGTTCCTGTTGCGGCTCAGCGGTAACAAACCCAACAAGTATCCATGAGTATGTGGGTTCAATCCCTGGCCTGGCTCAGTGAGTTAAGGATCCAGTGTTACTGTGTGGCTGTAAAAAAAAAAAAAAAAAAAAAAGGAAAAAATGATGTTATACAGTATTTGTCTTTCTCTCTGACTTTATTTCAGGCATAATATACTCTATGTCCATCCACATGGCTGCAAATGGACAAATTTCATTCTTTTTACAGTTGAGTAATATTCCATTGTAAATATGTACCTAATCTTCATTATCCAGTCATCTGTTTTGTTTTTGTTTTTAGAGCCGCACCTGCAGCATTTGGAGGTTCCCCTCTGCTAGGGGCTGAACTGGTGCTGCAGCTGCTGGCCTACACCACAGCCACAGCAACAGCAGATCAAAGCCACATCTGTGACCTACACCACAGCTCATGGCAACGCCAGATCCGTAACCCACTGAGCAAGGCCAGGGATCAAACCCGCATCCTCATAGTTGGGTTCTTTACCTCTGTGCCGCCACTGGAACTCCCTATAATAAAAAGTTTAAAAACAAAAGAGAAGAAAACCAAGTCCAAGGGCAGGCGTTGCATGGCCCAAGGCCCCTCCGTATGTCAGCATCAGGGCCAGGACTTCACCTGGGCCACCTGTCCCAGCCAGGCCCATGAGGCCGACTATCTAAACTACTTAGCACCTGCCCCCCCAGCTCTTCTCCCGATTCTTCCTTCAGGTTCCTGAGCTGATCTCCTGCTCTGCCCCTATGCCCACCTCTCACATTCCAACCTCTGCCCCGTTGTCCCTGACGTTGCTTTTCCTGGAAGGCACCTTCGCCCTCTCCGAATCTTCCATCCCTTCCTCCAAATCAGCTCCTGCAGATCCTCCCATAATCGGTCACTCCCAGTTTGGGGAGCACACCTCGCCCTGAGAGAAGTGGTCCTCCCACACCCTGAGAGAGGGGCTGTGGCATCCAGGCTAAGAGCCTCTGGATGCAGACTGCATGGCTGTGCATCCTGCCTCAGCCACGTATTCACCGGTGTGACCTCGGGCAAGTCATTTTGCCTCAGTTTCCACCCCTGTAAGATGGGTGAACCTTACAAAGTCCCTGAGAAGACGAAATGAGTTAATCAGTATGGGTAAACAGAACAGTGCCTGGCATATGTCAGAGGACCTCAGCCCGGCCCCCATGCTGTCCATGGCCTGCCTCCCTCATCTGTGCCCCCAACAGGACACCCCAGTGCCATGTGTGCCATGGTGCTCAATCACCACTTTATGGATACTTGGCTTCTCCAGTGTTTCTTCTGCAGCCCCCTGATGCCCACACTCCCCCACCTCCTCTCCCATCCCAGCAGGTTTCATCCACCCCCAGACTGGGAGGAGGACAGAGAGGAGAAACAAGCCCATGAGGGGACCAGTGAGAAACCAGCGACAAATAAAGACTCTTCCGACCCCAGTGGCAGCATCTGACTCAAATGGCATCACATTTGCATTTGAGGGGGATGCAATTTAAATGCTCATCTTTTAGGAGTTGCTGTCTTGGCACAGTGGAAACAAATCCGATGAGGAACCATGAGGTTGCAGGTTCGATCCCTGGCCTCATTCAGTGGGTAAAGGATCTGGCGTTGCTTTGAGCTGTGGTGTAGGTCGCAGACGCGACTCAGATCCTGCGTGGCTGTGGCTGTGGTGTAGGCCAGCAGCTGTAGCTCCCATTTGACCCCTAGCCTGGGAACCTCCTTATGCCGCAGGTGGGGCCCCAAAAAGCAAAAACAAAACAAAAAACAGATACAAATGCTCATCTTTTGGAAATATTCCCCATCTTGCCTGGCACTTGGCCTCCCAATACTTGCCCCAGGGATAAACTCTAAATAATCATCAGGAGCCTTCTGGCCATCTTCATGCAAACATGAACACCAGATCTATTTGTATATTTTTGTCTTTTTTTTTTTAAGACTGCACCAACAGCATAAAGATGGACAAAAGGCACCTGATGATTATTGGAATTTATCTCTGGGGCAAATATTGGGAGGCCAAGTGCCTGAGTGAGGCCAGGGATGAAATCCACAGTCTCGTGGGTACTAGTCTGGTTCATTATTGCTGAGCCATGACAGGAACTCCCACATTTGTGTATTTTTAAAATAGGATCATTCTAAACACATCGTTCTACAAATTCATGTGTTTTGACTTGCCGGTATTTCCTGGCCATCTTTCCACCCTAGTTATTAAGCTCTGATCCGTTCTTTTCTCCGTGTCTTCAGCACGTAAAACAGCTCCTCCTGCCACACAGAAGACAGTCAGTCACCACCATTCACTGACCAAACGAAAGAAGGAATGGCTGCCCAAAATCACAGCATCCTGAGAGGGCCTAATTATGTCACCAGCCTTCCTGATGAATGTCAGCCTAGCCATACAGCCCGTTCACCCAGCTCTTTGCACCGACTAGGAGGGCGCCCGAGGAGAAAGCCCTGGACGTGAACGTGCCAGGTTAAAACGTGGATGTGGCCACATTGCCTAAACCGCAGGCTGACCTGTGCTCTGGGCTGACGGGAGAGGTTCAATTTCCCACAGCCTCTGCCCCCTAAGAGCTTTATTATGATGATGACTTTGATTTCTCGAATGGATTAGCCTTCTTTAGTGACTCCACCCTTGATCATCAAATCTCCTTTTGCCCCTCATGAATAAATGAAAAGATAGATCTTTTTATTATTTCTGAGCAGCTCTAGGGAGCCAAAATTCACAAATGCGGAGTTACTTTCTAGACAAGGAACAGAAACAGTTTACAGATGCGAAATTTTAAAATCTTATTAATTTCTAAAAGCAGATATGTTAATTTTTTTAAAAAACCTGCCAACTTCCAACAAGTATCCGTTGACCCCCCTCCTCCCAATACAAAAGACAAGAAAATAACCCCTCCCATGTAGGGTGGCCAGACTGAGCAAATGAAAACCCAGGACACTCAGTTAAATTCGACTTTCAGGTACACGACATCTAAAATTTTTAGTAAATGTTTAGTACAAGTATGTCCCATGCAATATTTGAAACATACTTTAAAAAGCCCGCCAAATTTGTTGTTTATCTGAAGGTCAAAGTTAACTGGGCACCCTGGAGTTTACCTGGCAAGCCAACCACAGCCCCCACTCAGTGTTTAAATATCAAATGATTATTTATTTATTTATTTATTCATTAATGGTCACCCTCCCTCCCCCATGGCATGTGGAAGTTCCCAGGCCAGGGATCTACCTAGAGCTGCAGCAGTGACCACACTGAATCCTTAACCACTAGGCTACTAGGGAACTCCTCAAGTGATTTTTTTTTTTTTTAATGGCCTCGCCTGCAGCCTATGGCAGTTCCCAAGCCAGGGATTGAATCGGAGCCATAGCTGCAACTTCAGCAATGCCAGAACCTTTAACCAAGTGCACTGGGCTGGGGACTGAACCCACACCTCTACAGCAACCTGAGCTGCTGCAGTCAGATTCGTAACCCACTGCACCACAGTGGAACTCCTCTACAAGTGATTTTTAAATAGTTAGTGGAGGCCCCGTCCGCCCTAGGCATTAGGTATCCTGCCACCACTGCCACCCATGCTCCAGTCTCCACAGGCACCACCCCCCACAGACAGAACTATAACACCATCTTCCCTGGCATTAGAGTTCCTGTCCCCTCAGAGCCACCTGGGGCCAGGTTCCCTTTGGCCCATCTCCCACCTTCCCGCCCATCCTTCCCAGGGGTGAACACTATCTGTTAGGGGTGCGGTCAGCACATGGCCCTCAGCTGGCAGTTGTTTCAGCTGCAGAGCCACCAGCCTAAGAGCACGCCCTGGGCCATACCAGCACCAGAAGGATGGCGAAGTCCTAAGGCCCAACTATTCCAAAGCAACTCGGAAGGGCCCCTCCAGCACCAGAGCACCCTGGGGTCCCTGCTGGGCACAGCTCCACTTCTCTCTCCACCCGTCCTGCTTCCTTCTCCTGTCCACCTGCTAATCCCGAGCCCCTCACCTGTCCCACCAGTCACAGTCCCCACCTCCCCCCTCCAGTCCTCCGGCCCCTGGCTAGAAACCAGCCATAAAGAGCCCAGAGCAGGTGAGTCGGGTGCTGGCTGATAGCTTTTAAAATTTAGCTTAGCTTCCCAGTACATTCGAGATTTTCCACACAGGCACATATTAACCTTGGTAATAAAAACCTTTTTTGTCCTTTAAGAAAAATGTGAAACCGAACCAAGCAGCCCTCCTCCTAGCTGACATCACACCCCTCCTCCGGCTTCCCTGGGGGGGACACCCCCCAGATCTGCTGACTCCCACCCCCAGGGCACTCCCCAGTCCTGCCAGGCTCAGGGGCAGTTTCACTTCTCCACTGAAGGCTTTCCATCACCAGCTAGTCCTTGGGCGGAGGAGGGGGTGGGGGGATATGCAAATTCGGAAGGGGTCCTCATCTCTTTTGGGGAAGAGAAGGCTAAAAAGGGTCCTGAACATGGTGAGGAGAGAAAGTATATGATAGGGGAGTTCCCGTCATGGCTCAGCAGTTAGCGAACCTGACGAGCATCCATGAGGACATGGGTTCGGGCCCTGGCCTTGCTCAGTGGGTTAAGGGTCCAGCATTGCTGTGAGCTGTGGTGTAGGTAGCAGATGCGGCTTGGAACCCTCATTGCTGTGGCTGTGGTGTAGGCCAGCAGCTACAGCTCTGATTCGACCCCTAGCCTGGGAACCCCCAGCTGCAGGCGCGGCCCTAAAAAGACAAAAAGACCAAAAAAAAAAAAAAAAAAAGAAAGAAAATACACGATGGGGACACCTATTTGCTAACTCATTCCACAAGTAGGAGATAGGCTAGCCTGTGCCGGGCACTGGGGACCCTGGGAGAGGACATAGACCCTGCCCCAAAGGATTCCACAGCTGAAGTCGGGTGGGTGGGTGGGGAGCAATTATTAAAAGCCAGAGAGGATATGGTGTGAGGTGAGGTGAGCCAGGTATGGGGAGGAAGAATTTGTAGATGCTTCTGGAAGGAAGAAGGGTCTCAGCAGACCCCTGAGGGTGAGAAGGAATGGGGAGTTGGGGAGGGAGTGTATTCTAGGCAGGGGAACAGCTAGATGAGAGAAGTGTGATTTATTTGAGGAACTGAAAGCAGTTCAGGGCCACTGGGGGCAGAGGGAGGGTGAGAAGGGAGAGGAAGCCCAGGCTTGGGGAGGGCAGCAGGGCCACATTTGGGAGACTGCACTTTGCCTGCCCTCAGGGCAATGGGGAGCCACTGAAGGATGCAGAGCAGGGGTGGGGCAAACTCAGATGTGCGCCTTATAAAGACCACTCTGCCTGCCACACAGTAGGTCCTCAAGGAGCCTCGCTGAAATGGCTGTTGTTATTCTGTGCATCCACAATCATCAGAGGCACACTTATTAATCATGCACACACGACCCACGTGCATGGACTTTAGCCATGGAGCCCCCTCTGTCCCCACAGAGACACGCCCCCAGCAGCAAGGTCCACAGCCCTCTGCATTAGGGAATAGGGACTCTGGGGCCTAGGTTCAAATCCTAGCTCCTCCAGTTGCAAACTGTGTGACCTTGGACAGACAACCTCGCAGTGCCTCAGTCTCTTCATTTGTAAAATGGGGGTAATAACAGCACCATCCTCGCTGGGCTGCGGTGAAGACTGAATGGGTCAATATGTGAAAAGGGAGTTCCCTTCATGGCTCAAAGGTTAACTAACCCAACTAGGATCCATGAGGATGCTGGTTCGATCCCTGGCCTCTCTCGGTGGGTTAAGGATCTGGCGTTGTGGTGAGCTGTGATGTAGGTCGCAGATGCAGCTTGGATCCTGTGTTGCTGTGGCCGTGGCGCGTGGCTGTGGCTGTGGTATAGGCTGGCAGCTGAAGCTCCAATCTGACCCCTAACCTGGGAACTTCCGTGTGCTGCGAGTGCAGCCCTAAAAAGCCAAAACAAAACAAAAAAGCAGTCGGAGGACCTAGCCCGTGGCAGATGCTGTGCCCTGTTAGTTTTTCCTGTTTTTACTGCCTCCCTCCCTGCAAGGCCCCCTTGCAGGCACTAAGTAAGCCATCCTCCACTTCCTCCTCCGCAAGCATCGCTCCCTCACTCTCTCCATCACTAGGAACCTTTAAGTCTTGCCCCAGCTCCTTCAAGCCCAGCAGAGAGAGCACAGGACTTGGGACCGGGAACTGAGGGCCGGCCCTGGCGCTGCAGGTGGCCGTGTCTGGGCCTCCGTCTCCCCTCCATGAGATGAGGACAGATCCCCTTGCAGTCTTATCAGCATGGCTGTCAAAGGACAACAAGGCCTGGGACGGCTCTGGGAACGTCCATGTCACAGACATAGCCTTGTGGCCAGGCCAGATCCCTTGCTGGCCGCCTCCTCTTCTGCACACGATCCCAAGATCTGTTCCGAACTCACCATGAGGACCTCAGAGGCTGAGGGTGGCCTGGCTTGGGCAGTCTCTGACTCGCTGGGGGTGACAGCACTCTCCCCAGGGCTGGGCCAAAGGTAGAGACCCCCAGTGTGAGTTGGCACCCTTGGAGGAAAGGGCCAACCCTGGGGACTGAGCAGAGCCAGATCTTCCCCAGGGCCTTCCACCAAGCCTGGGGCAGCCAGGGATTGGAACCAGGAGGCCCCCAGGCTCTCCAGGGCCATTGGGACTACAGGGATGCCTCTAAACGCCACAGCTGCCCATCACTTCCAGGACCAGGAAGGGCCTAAAGGGGCCTGTCTGCTTTAGGTAGCACTTTGGTCCTGGTGGGTGGGAGTAACGTTCAGGAGGGGGCACACCCTCCTCCCTCAGGTTGCCTGCTATTTCCTGGAGTTCAAATTGACTCATTCACTTGTTCCACAAACATTTACTTGGTGCCAGACCCTGGTCAGGTGCAGGGACGATGACAGATGAATCAGACAGATTCCTACCCTAAAGCACTTCCAGTCTAGTGGGCAACAAGGCACAAATAACCAGGCCACAGGGCAGGCTAGGTAGGAGGACCCAGGGCAGGAGGCAAGGATCTCTCTCACCTGGGGAATCAGGAAGCAGCCTGGAGGGGGTGGCTTCTGCAAGGCTTATGGACATGTGATAGAAAAGCCAGGTGGTGAGGGATAGAACCTCCAAAATCAGGGACGGCTCTGTTTGCACCCCCGCTATGCCCAAGCCAGGGCAGTGTGAGTTATTTACGGTGGCGCCCAGAGAAAAGCGGCCACATGTGTCCCTGCACGTGGGGTGCAGAGCTGGATGGTGGAGGGTGGGGGCAGCTGGGGCTTGGAGCTAGGTCTAGCCAAGCTCTGTGGTTTGCCACTCTGTCCCTCCCGTCCTGACGACCTTTTAATCTTTTCGGGGCCTCCTGAAAGGCAAAAATAAGGAGGAGAGAGTTCTAACAGGCAGCAAGTGGCCTGGCGGGGGGGCGTGGGGGGGGGCAGTGCCAGACAGACCGTGGCTTCTGCTGTATTTGCAGGTCTTTTATCAGTCACCTCCTTTTCCTCTCCCCGCCCCATCCCAGCAATGGGGGAAGGGGTAGAGAAACAGAAAAAAATCTAAAAAAAAAATATATATATATATATAGCTTTAATTGTAAACCAGACAGGGCGCGCATCAGCTGCTGTGTTTCTCCCCAGCCCACTCTGGTCCAGAAATAGCCTACGCACCAGGCTGGCACCAGCCCACCTACCCTTCCCGTACCGGAACAAGCCAGGCCAGAGACAGACCCCCACCCCCTCTCCCCACTTCAGGCGTGGGTCCCACCTCCCCAAGGAACCTATTTCCTGCGTTTTCCCCAGGGGAAAGGCTGCCGCCAGCTCCCTCTCGCAGAGGGCCCAGCGCAGGGACATCCTGACACTGCCTGGGTGATGCCCGTGAAGCCGGCGCTTGAAAGCACCCCCCGGCCCAGGCGCTCACCTCTCCCCAGGTAACTGGTCGACGCTCCCTCGCGCTCTGGCGGGGAGAGATGCGCGTCTGTGCGCCCACCGCAAACACGCACTCGCGAAGGGGAGCCCTCCCTCCCCACCTCCTACCCAAGGGCCAGACCCCCTACCTGGGGGCAGGCGCGCCCCGCACCATCCGCGGCGCCCCGGGGCAAAGCGGGGTGTCGGGCCCGGCCTCAAGCCCGGACCTCTTCCCGGGGGAAAGAGGCTGCGCCGCCGCGTCCCTCCAGATCTCGCTGGGGCTGCGGGAAGGAGGAAGGTCAGAGCCAGGGAGGAGGGGGAGGCTGGCGGGAGGCGTGCACAGATGGGCGCAGATTAGAGAGGCATTTTTAGCGAACCAATGGCAGCGCGGCGCAGGGCGGCGCCGTGTCTGCGCAGGTGGAAGCGCCCCGGCTGCTGAGGCGGCAGCCGCCGGCTTAGGAGGTGCAGGGGGAGGGGGGTCTGGGGGCGGGTGTCGGCACCCCCCGCCCCGAGGCCCGCGCCCTCCTCCGAGGGGCTGCGCGGCGGGCGGGTGCCGAGAGCGCTGCCCCTGCACCCTCTTCCGCAGCCCTCCTGCGGGAGCGCTCGGGACGCGGAGGTGTCGCTCCTCTCCCCCTCTCTGCCCTTTCTCCACCTCTTAGGACATCCCTGCCGCCCTGTCTGTCTGCTTCTGACCTCTCATAATCTTGCGTCTTCGGCTCACACATACCCCAAACATACCCCCCAGGCACGGTGCGCAGGGGTGACGGCCCCTCCTCCACCCCACCCCCACCCCAATCCCTCGACTCCGCAGCAGCTTCGCCCAGAAGGGCCCCCTCGACCCCACGGGGCAGTCACTCACCCTCCTTCCCTGGTTCCAGGTGGACCTACTGTCACCACGACAGAGTCCGGACCGTCTCCTGGGGCTCTCTGGGGGGCTCCTTGTGACCGCCCCCCCCCCCAATGCCGTCACTCTGGCTGCCTTGAACCCTGAATGCTTCCGGGAGCCTGGACACTGCGGGAGTGCTGGGGCGGGGGCGCTCTCTTCCCTGCGGACGTGCAAGGGGCTCTCTTGGATTTATAAGAATGTATTCAATACTTATCTATTGAGAGCCTACTATGTGCTGGGCACTGATGAGGGGCCAGGCTGCAGAGCATATGATACAGACCAAATCTCTGCCCTCGGGTAGTTCACATTTGTGAGAGAAGACAGATGTTAAATATAACAAACAGTCTATAGAATATGCTTATTTTTAGGGCTGCACTTTGGGCATATGGAAGTTCCCAGGCTAGGAGTCCAGTCGGAGCTGCAGCTGCCACCCTACGCCACAGGCACAGCAACAGGGGATCCGGGCCACATCTGTGACCTACACCATAGCTCAGGGCAACACCAGATTCTAGCTTTCCTCTGTATTTTCTGATTGCAAAACTTAGGTTCATCAAAGCTGAACGACTCCTTTCCCCATCTCCCTCTCCCTCCATTAGTGTTTTGTGCCCGGATCCAGAAACTAAGACTTTCTCCCATTCTCCCAGTTCTTTTCACTTTTCTTCTTTTTAAAAAAAAAATATATATTTTATTTTTTTTCTTTTTAGCACCTGCAGCATATGGAAATTCCCAGGCTAGGGGTTGAATCAGAGCTCCCGCTACTGGCCTACACCACAGCCACAGCAACGCCAGATCCCAGGCATGTCTGCAACCTGTGCCAGATCCTTAACCCATTGAGTGCAGCCATGGATTGAACCTGCATCCTCATGGATATTAGTCGGGTTCTTAACCCTCTGAGCCACAACAGAAACTCCTCTTTTCACTTTTCAAAGTATTTTTCCTGGAAGTTCCCCTGTGCCACGGAGGGTTTGACTCCTGGCCCTGGAACTTCCATATGCCACACATGCAACAACAACAAAACAAAAACAACAGACAAACCCCAGCAAAGTACTTTTCTGATCTCATATCTCCCCAACAACTTACTTTTCTCAGTCCCATTAAGTTCTGACCCACCTGGGATTCCATGGGACCTTCACATCCCACCTAGAGCCCCAAGCTAGCCCTCGGTCAGAAGCCTCCTCTGCTAGACTCTCTGTGCCATTCAGAGCAAGGAGGCAGGCATGGCTCTCTCCAGAGGAGTTTCTTTGTGTGTATGTGTGTTTGCTTTTTTTTTTTTTTTGCTTTGCTTTTTTAGGGCCCCACCTGTGACATATGGAGGTTCCCAGGCTAGGGGTCCAATCAGAGCTGCAGCTGTTGGCCTATGCCACGGGCATGGTGACATCAGATCCAAGCCACGTCTTTGACCTACACCACAGCTCAAGGCAACATCAGATCCTTAACCCACTGAGGGAGGCCAGGGATGTAACCTGCAACCTAATGGTTCCTCGTTGGATTTGGTTCCACTGTGCCACAACGGGAACTCCCCCAGAGGAGTTTCAAATGCAGACAAAACAGAAAGGGCATGTAGACAGGAGGGGAGACCAGCACTGACCATGCATGTGGAATCAATCAATCAATCACTGAGCGAATAACGACTGGTGATTGGACTGCATCTTCAGCCTGGGAAAGCTGGAGGGAGGTGGGTTTGAATTCCCTTTTGTTCCCTCCAACATGGAAGGCTTCCAGGAGGAGGTGACATTTTGAGGAGCTTCTCTAGTCTCATCACATCTCTGGTTGGAAAGGAAAGGCAGGGAGCATGTCCCAGTTTTGGCAGAGCAGGATTCTGAAGCCCAGAGAGGAAAAGTGACTGGCTCAAGGTCACACAGTGCATCCGTGACAGGGCTGGGCTAAAAACGGATCTGACTTCTGGTCAGGTGCTGCCGTCACCAGATGCCTCTACCTCCCCCACAAACCTGCACTTGGAGGTGGGGCAGGACAGCGCGGGAAAGCCAATGGCCCAGTAGTCCCACAGTGTTTTATTTTCTGAGCTGCCTCCCAGCAATATGCAGAGAGGTGAGCAGGACACCCCCCAGGGACGAAAGTACTTAAAAAAGAGCCTTGCAGACCCCTCAGCCCTCTTCTTATCTTCCCATCAGCTGGCTTCACACTTGCAAATTGGTTTCCATCACCTGCCTGGTGGACGGAGGCTGTCGCCAGCTGTGCCTCGGATCTGGAGACCAGGGTGTCAGGAGACTTGGAGTTGTGGCTTTCTCTGTCCATGACTCATGGTGGGGGTGAGGGTGTGTGTGTGTTAAACACCCTGAAGACATACGATCTCGACAAGACACTCAATCTTAGGAGGTGCCAGTGTTAGGACCCAGACAATGCTTGAGAGTTTATCTAGCACATACATAGACAGTGGCAAACTCAGCACTTTTCTTGGATCAGGCCCTTCTGAGCACCTTACACATATAAGCTACTGGGGGTTGGCATGATTCCTAGCCCCATTTACCAAGAGGAAAATTAAGGCCCAGAGAGGTTAGGTAATTTGCCCAAGATCACACCTGGTAAGTAATGGAGGCAGAATTCAAATGGAGCTAGGAAAGAGGCAGACATTTACTGTGGGCCTTACCGTACGCAGGAGGATCTTAGATGATCCCATTTAGTACTATTATCCCCATTTTACAGATAAGGAAACAGGCTCCCTCCTTTGATGAAGCTGCTCAAAGGACATTTGAGTGATTCTTAAGGAATCTGCTCTGGAACAGACCTCTGGGCCTGTACACCATCGCCACCTAGTGGCATTATACCTTAAATGCAGGCAGAATACCTAAGCAGATCCTGAGTGCCAATAAAGATTTTGTGTTTGCGTTTCAGTTTTTAATTTCTGTGTCCTGAACAGCAAAGAGATGTGGTTTGTTCATAATAACACTTTATAATGAAGATGTGGTTGTGGTCAGAGTTTGGTACTGGTAATGTCAGCTTCAGAATTAATACATGGAAAGAGGGGAATCTGTGCATCTGCATGGGGTGTTGATTTTTAGTTTTCCGAGGGCTTCACGTATGTTGTTTATCAAACCTGGTGTTACTTTGACTTCTACTTTCTTTGAGGAGGAATGATACTTTTCAAGGGAGCTTGATTGCCTTGGCATTGGAATGTATTCTTGGTGATAAGAGAGGCCCCATTGGGTCAAAGCCCCCATTCAGAACCAGGGAGGATGGGGACTGGACCCCGTGAGTCAGTGGCAGACCTGCATCTCCATCCCAGGCCTCCTTAACTTTAGAGCTGAGTTCCTCTCCAAGCCTGGGCAGTGGTTCGGCTTTGACTCCCTCCAAAGCAAACCCAACCTGAATGAGGAAATGAAGCCAGTCCCAAGGTACCACCATGAAGCTCAATTCTGCAAAGTACCCTCTCCAGCCCAAGGTCTCTGTTTGGCTGCTTTTCAGTCAGAGAACCCAGAGTCTTCCTTTCAATCGTTTCTCCTTCTCCATGCAACCGAGTGATAGACCAAGGAGGAGAAAACCACAGCACTGGTACATTTGCTTACTCATCACCCTCGCCTCTGGCCACCTGTCCCCTTCCATGCCAGCTCCCCACATCCCAGAGCCCAGGTGAGATGGGAACATATGACGGGGTGTAGGGCCAGGGGCTGGCCATCTGGTCCTGGATCTGCCACCAACTCAGCATGTGGCCTGGGGTGAAACACCGCCTCTCAGACCTCAGTTTCCTTACCAAATCACTGGGAGTGGATCAGGCATCACGTGTTAGAGCTGGAGCCTACAAACCACCCGGTCAACATTTTCCCTACTCTTATGATAGAGCCCTTTGATGCGCAAAGTTTTTAAATTTTTTTTTTCATCTTTTTAGGGCCGCACTCACGGCATATGGAGGTTCCCAGGCTAGGGGTCAAATGGCAGCTACAGCCGCAGGCCTACACCACAGTCACAGCAGCACAGGATCCAAGCTGTGTCTGTGACCTACACCACAGCTCACGGCAACACCAGATCCTTAACCCACTGAGTGAGGCCAGGGATCGAACCTGTGTCCTCATGGATGCTAGTCAGATTTGTTTCCACTGAGCCACGACAGGCTCTCCCAAAGCTTTTAATTTTTTTTTTTTTGTCTTTTTGCTATTTCTTGGGCCGCTCCTGCGGCATATGGAGGTTCCCAGGCTAGGGGTCTAATCAGAGCTGTAGCCACTAGCCTACAACAGAGTCACAGCAACACGGGATCCGAGCCACGTCTGCAACCTACACCACAGCTCACGGCAACGCCGGGTCCTTAACCCACTGAGCAAGGGCAGGGACCGAACCCGCAACCTCATGGTTCCTAGTCGGATTCGTTAACCACTGCGCCACGACGGGAACTCCCCAAAGTTTTTAATTTTAATGAAGCCCAACTTATCTCTTTTTTTCTTTTATTGCTTGTGCTTTTGGTGTCATATCCAAGAAATGATTGCCAGATCCAGAATCCTGAAGATTTTCCCCTACGTTTTCTTCTAAGAGTTTTCTAGTTTTAGCTCTTATATTTAGGCCTTTGATGCATTTGGAGTTATTTTTGGTGTTAGGTAGAGGCCCAGCTTCACCCTTTGCCTTGTGGGTGTCCAGTTTCCGCAGTGCCATTTCTCAAAGAGACTGTCCTTTCCCCATTGTGTAGTCTTGGACCCCTTGGCAGAAATTTGGCCATACACACAGGTGTTCATTTCTGGGCTCTCTATCCTGCTGCATTTGTCTACATGTCTATCTTTATGCCAAAACTACACCATCTTTTTCCAAGTTTTATTGAAGAATAATTGATTTACAATGTTGTGATAATTGCTAATGTGCAAAGAGATTCAGTTATACATATACATGTATTCTTTTTCATATTCTTTTTCCATGTAGGGCCTCATCCATGGCATATGGAGGTTCCCAGGCTAAGGGTCAAATCCAAGCTACAGCTGCTGGTCTGCGCCACAGCCACAGCAACACAGGATCCGAGCCGTGTCTGCAACCTACACCACAGCTCACGGCCATGCCGGATCCTTAACCCACTGATCGAGGCCAGGGATCAAACCCGCAACCTCATGGTTCCCAGT
Organism: Phacochoerus africanus; assembly: GCF_016906955.1. Lineage (NCBI taxonomy): Eukaryota > Metazoa > Chordata > Mammalia > Artiodactyla > Suidae > Phacochoerus > Phacochoerus africanus. The sequence goes on along the minus strand of NC_062552.1, from coordinate 31,679,729 downwards.
TGGATTCATTTTCTCTGTGCCACAACGGAAATTCCAGAACCACACCATCTTGATTACTGCTGCTTCATAGTATGTTTTGAAATCCTGAAGGGTGAGATCTCCAACTTTGCTCTTTTTCAAGATGTCTAGGAGTTCCCTGGTGGTTCAGTAGGTTAAGGATCCAGTGTATATGTTACTGCTGTGGCTTGGGTCTCTGCTGTGGCACAGGTTCAGTCCCTGACCTGGGAACTTCCACATGCCTCAGATGCGGCCAAAAACAAAAATAAATGAACAAGCAAGATTGTTCTGTCTATTTGGGGTCACTTGAGATTCCAATTTTTGTTTGTTTGTTTTCGTTTTTGTTTTTTTAGAGCCGCACCTGAGGCATATGGAGGTTCCCAGGCCAGGGGTCAAATTGGAGCTGTAGATGCTGGCCTACGCCAAAGCCACAGCAACACCAGATCTGAGCCAAATCTTCGACCTACACCACAACTCACGGCAATGCCAGATCCTTAACCCACTGATCGAGGCCAGGGATCGAAACTGAAACCTCATGGTTATTAGCCATATTCATTTCTGCTGAGCCATGACAGGAACTCCCCAAATGAATTTTATAATGAGTTTCTCTATTTATGTAAAAAAAGCTATTGTGGAGTTCCCATTGTGGTTCAGCGGTAAACAAACCCAACTAGCATCCATGACGATGCAGGTTGGATCACTGGCCTTGCTCAGTGGGTTAAGGATCCGGTGTTGCCATGAGCTGTGGTGTAGGTTGAAGATGCAGCTCGGATCTGGCGTTGCTGTGGCTCTGGTGTAGGCCGGCAGCTACAGCTCCAATTGGACCCATAGCCTGGAAACCTCCCTATGCCTCAGGTACGGCCCTAAAAAGACAAAAAAAAAAAAAAAAAGGCTATTGGGCACTTAATAGAGATGATGCTGAATCTATTTATCATGAAGCCCATCTTCTTACCTCTTTTAGGCCCCCTAGCTTGGCCAGGTGAAGCCTGCCCAGCCTTGGACCCAGGCAGTACTGAGCCCTCAGCCGGGCTCAGCTTTCCCATCTGAAAAACGAGCAAACAGTGGTCATCAGAAGGACTAGCAATAATGTGAGGACAGGAGTTCCCATCATGGCTCAGTGGGTTAGGAACCCAACTAGTATCCATGAGGATGCAGGTTCAATTCCTGACCTCACTCGGTGGGTTAGGGATCTGGTGTTGCCGTGAGCTGTGGTATAGGTCACAGACGGTTGGATCTAGTGTTGCTGTGGCTGTGGTATAGGCCAGCAGCTGCAGCTTCAATTTGACCCCTAGCCTGGGAACATCCATATGCTATAGATGAGGCCCTAAAAAGCAAAATTAATAATAATAATATGTACATACATCAGGGAATTCCCATCATGGCTCAGTGGTAATAAACTAGTTAGAATGCATGAGGATGTGGGTTCAATCCCCAACCTCACCTCGTAGGTTAAGGATCTGGCGTTGCCATGAGCTATGGCGTAGGTTGCAGATGCAGCTTGGATCCCATATTGCTGTGGCTGTGGCGCAGGCCGGCAACTGCAGCTCCAATTCACCCCCTAGCCTGGGAACTTCATATGACAAGCCCTAAAAAACTTCCATATGTGCAGCCCTAAAAAGAAAAAAAAAAAAAGTACGTGGATCAAATGCTTTGTGATTGTTAAATAATTTATTCCTTACAACACTCCTTCTGTGAGTAGGTGCTATTTTATTTTTTTAAAATTTATTTTATTTTATTTTGTCTTTTTAGGGCCGCACCCGCCACATGTGGAAATTCCCAGGCCAGAGAATGAACCTGCTGCACTACAGCAGTGACAATACTGGATCCTTAACCCACTGAACCACCAGGGAACTCCAGGGCCTGTTAGTCATGACATCTACGGTAAGCAATATTACTTGGCTTTAGGATTTCTTGAGGACTGTTTCAAAGGCAGCTTCCTGAGCCTCTTCTGCAGGGATTGTGATTCTGGGGATCTGGCAAAGCTTAAGGATCTGTTTTTTTGTTTTTTTTTTTGTTTTTTTTTTTTTTCCCTAATGTTTGCTTTTCCAAATGGATATGAGCTTCCTTTTGTAAAAAAAAAAAAAAAAAAAGTTCCCTGGTGGGATTTCCTGTTGTTGCTCAGTGGGTTAAGAACCTGACTAGGAGCCATGAGGATGAATTGTTTGATCCCTGGCCTTGCTCAGTGGGTTAAGGATCCAGCGTTGCCATGAGCTGTGAGCTGTGGTGTAGGTCCTAGAAGAGGCTTAGATCCAGCATTGCTGTGGCTGTGGCGTAGGCTGGCAGCTGCAGCTCTGATTCAACCCCTAGCCTGGTGACTTCCATATGCCACAGGTACAGCCCTAAAAAGATTAAAAAAAAAAAAAAAGTTCCCTGCTGGATCAGTGGCTTAAGGATCCAGCATTGTAGCTTGGGTTACCACTGTGGTGCAGGTTCAGTCCCTGTCCCAGAAACTTCCCCAAGCTGTGGGTGCAGTCAAAAGAAAAAAAATTTTTTTAAATTTAAAAACACACACGTAATACTAATTTACCATCTTAACTATTCTTTTTTCTTCTCTCTCTTTTTTTTAAGGGCTACAGGTGCAGCATATGGAAGTTCCTGGGCCAGCGATCAAACCTGAGCCACAGCAGCGATCCCAAGCACTGCAGCAACAGTGCCAGATTGTATCCTTAACCTCATCTGTCACAACAGGAACTACAGAATTTCCTTCTTTTTAAGGCTGCATAATATTCCATCACATACATACATAGGTATCACTTTTTTCGGCCACATCCGTGACATTCATTAAGTTCCCAGGCCCGGGATCAAATTTGAGCTGCAGCTGCAACCTACGCTACTGCTGTGCAATGCCAGATCCTTAACCTACTGTGCCACAACAGGAACTCCAGAACCTATATCTTTTAAGGGCTCCTGGGTGATTCCCAGATGGTACCTGGGCTACACTGTGAGGATCAGAGCTGTTAGGATGTTTCCCAGTTCAAATCAATTCAGTGACAGAGTATTCCAGGAACAAGCACCCAGAGATGACAGGGACAGGGAGTGCTGAGCCCCCATGGTTCACAGGTCTTAACCCTCTGATCTTCCTGACAAGGCAGGCTCCTGGTGAGCCACCGGCATTTGCGGAGTTCTGGCAGCTGAAACTCCCTGTTTCTGCTTCTTAGGGAAGAAAGGCAGGGCCTGTGGAACTTGCCTGGAGGCATAAAGTCAAACCCTCACCTTGAAGGCACAAAAGAAACTGCTCTCCAATTTGCTAAAAACCGCTTCTACTGCTGAGGAAGTGGAACTGCCATATGGCATCAGCCTTGCCAGCACTCCCAGCCAGCGGCAGAAATAAAGCTGAGGCATCAGAGAGGAAAATGACCTGACTTTCGTCCATCAGAATGTCGGGGTTCTGGCTGACTTGTTCCCACACTCAGCCAGGAGGCTCGGCCCCCCGCGGGGAGGAGCAGCAAGGTAGGAAGAGAATCTTGACTTTTGGAGTGGCCCCCACACGTCATCGTCAAATTACCTGCCTTCCCCTTCAGCTGTCCTGGTGCTGCAGACTGCAGGGAGCCACTTGGCCAGGGGGCGTGAACAAGGGAGGGAGCCCGAACTGGGTGCTCTCGAGGCCAGTGATGTGGGCCTGCAGAGCTGCCCCACACGACCAGGAGCGTTATTTATGGCACCGGCCACGGGGGCCGATCTGTGCCTTCCTCCTGCTCCATCTGGCCCTCCCTGGCAGGGCTCCCGGCTTGATTTACCACCGCAGGGCCATATGTCCTGCCAGCCCTCGACGGACTTCAAGAGACAGGAGCGGAGAGGAAAGACGAAAGCTAATTCCAGGCCTTCCCCGCGCTGGCCCTGCGGGAGGAGGGCCCCGCCCACCCCGTGGCTGAGAGTGGAGCCCTGGCATTCCTTTCTGGAACCGGAGACCACCCTTCCGTTTCTCCCAGCCCCACCCCTCAGTGACTGGAGCCGGCTGGGGGAGGCCCCAGGCTCGAGTCTCCGAAAGGTATCAGCTTGGGCTCCGGTTCAGACCAGCCCGAGTTGGAATCTCCAAAGCCCCACCCCCTTCCCCTGGGTGCACCTGCTGCTCCTCCCATCAGGGGGTGGGGCCCGTTTCCCTCTCTGGAATCTGGGGCCTGTCTTGTGACTTGCTTTGACCCACTGAAAGGGATGGAGTGGCTCTTTTTGGTCTTTTGAGGGCCGCACCCAAGGCATACAGGCATATGGAAATTCCCAGGCTAGGGGTCAAATCGGAGCTATAGCCGCTGGTTTACACCACAGCCACAGCAATGTGGGATTCCAGCCACTTTTTTGATCTACACTGCAACTCACTGCTAGGCCTGATCCTTAACCCACTGAGTGAGGCGAGGGATCGAACCTGCATTCTCATGGATACTAGTCAGGTTCTTAATCTGCTGAGCCACAACAGGAACTTCCTGAAAGTGCTAAATCTTAGCCAGTAGGAGCTCCAGCCATTCTAAAAAAAATTTTGGCTGCATCTGTGGCATAGGGCAGGTCCCAGTCCAGGGACTGAATCCAGTTCACATCTGCGACATATGCCACAGCTGTGGCAATGCTGGGTCCTTAACCCACTACACTGGGCCAGCTATTGTACCCAAGTGACCTGAGCCACTGCAGTGGGATTCTTAATCTGCTGCACCACGGCAGGTACAATATTATTAATTAAACTACAGACCTTACTTTAATAATTTCATGATTTTCCCACTAATGTCTCTTTTTGCCTCCAGGATCTGATCCATAATCCCGCACTGCATTTTGTTGTTATTTCTCTGTAGTCTCCTTCAATCTGTAAGTCTCTCCTTGCCTTTTATGACACCGATCATAATATTTTCTCAATGAGCAAGCCAAAGCAATTTCTTTAAAGGAAGAATGAAGTCGGAAGACCTACACTATCTGATTTCAGGTCTATCTATAAAGAAAGAGTATTAAGGACGTGTGATAATTGTGTAAGGATATGGAGTTCCCGTTGTGACTCAGTGGAAACAAACCCAATTAGTACCCAGGAGGACTTGGGTTTGATCCCTAGCTTTGCTCAGGGTGGGCTAAGGATCCAGCATTGCCATGAGCTGTGGAGTTTCAGCAGCTTCTCTGCAGCACCAGGACATAGGTTCAATCCCCAGCCCAGCACAGTGGGTTAAAGGATCTTGCTGCCACAGTTGCTGTGTAGGTTGCAACTGTAGCTCAGATCAGTTCCCTAGCCCAGGAATTCCATATGCTGTGGAGCAGCCAAAAATGAAAATAGGAGTTCCCATTGTGGCTCAGGGATAACGAACCTGACTAGTATCTATGAAGACTCGGGTTCAATCTCTGGCTTTGTTCAGTGGGTTAAGGATCTGGCGTTGCCGAGAGCTGTGGCGTAGGTCGAAATCGCCGCTCAGATCCCAAGAAAGAAAGGAAGGAAGGAAGACAAAAAAATAAGCAAATAGAGGAGAAATCACACACTCTCGGCCCCATGGCAACAGATGTGGGTGAGGTGTGTGTGTGTGTGTCTGGGAACATATCAGCAGCCATCCTTCTGCGGATCACAAACTCACATGTTGCCGTGTGAGCTATAAATGAAAATTCACAGCACAGATGGCCCTTTTGAGGAGGTTTCTTCAGGAGGAGGGAGGTGACATGCTACAGGACTAGGAAGCTATTCTAGATAGTGTCTGCTGAGGATGTCTGGTTTAATGTTGTCACAGCCAGGGCCTCTCTGTTCCTGTACCTGGGCCCTGAGACGGTGCCCTCCACCCTTTCCCAGACCACAGGCATAGAGGGCACTGCTCCCCAGGACTCCTTCCACTCCCTCTATGACCAGGAGATTTTATTCAAGACTCTAGGACCTCAAAAGGAAAGGACCTGCAACTAGAACATCTCTGCAAGCCACAGTTAATTCGCTTCCAATCTGGGGGAACACCAAGGGGCCCCTGGGGACCTAGACCTTGACTTCCATCTTTAGCAGAAGCACTCCAGATCTTAGAGTTTCCTTAAAGTCGGTGGTTCTCAACATTGGTGGCTTTCAAACCGCTGTAGCCCTTACCCTTGTTCACCAGGAAACATGTATAAGAACATCCTTAGGACTTCCCATTGTGGCACAGTGGAAATGGATCCAACTAGGAACCATGAGGTTGCAGGTTCGATCCCTGGCCTCACTCAGTGGGTTAAGGATCTGGCGTTGCCGTGAGCTGAGGTGTAGGTCACAGACTCGGCTCAGATCTGGTGCTGCTGTGGCTGTGGTGTAGGGCGGCAGCTGTAGCTCTGATTAGACCTCTTTCCTGGGAACCTCCATATGCCTTGGGTGTGGCCCTAAAAAGGCAAAGACAAAAAAGAACATTCTTAGCAGCCTTACGTATAAATCCAGGAAACAACTTAGATGTCCACCAACTGGTAAGTGGATAAACAAATGCAGTTCAGCTTCACAGTGGAATACCACTCTGAGCAAAAAGGACAAACCATAGCTACGACATGGGTGCTCGTGGACCTAAGGATGGAGACGGGAGGGGAGCCAGACTCAAATGAATACGTACCATGGTGACATCAAATGCTTTCACTGGCATGTGGAATCTGAAAAAAGGACAGAATGAACTTCTTTGCAGAACAAATACTGACTCACAGACTTTGAAAAACTTAAGGTCTCCAAAGGAGACAGTTTGGGGGTTGGGGGGATGCGCTGGGGCTGTGGGATGGAAATCCTATAAAATTGGATTGTGATGATCATTGTACAACTGTAAATGTAATAAATTCATTGAGTAATAAAAAAAGAAAGAAGGAAGGAAGGAAGAAAAGAAAAGAAAAGAGAAAAGAACCCAACTAGTATCCATGAGGATGCGGATTCGATCCCTGGCCTCACTCAGTGGGCTAAGGATCCAGTGTTGCTTCGAGCTGCAGCATAAGTCACAGATGTGGCTCAAATCTGGCATTGCTGAGCCACAATGAGAACTCCACTCCCTCCTAATCTAACCCAGCTCTCTCCATTAGGACAAATTCTGAGCTCTTCATCTAAAATTATCCTGGGGTTTTTTTTCACCAGCGTGTCTCAGGCGCAAATGCAACGAAATCTAAAACTGAATTCATCTCTCATAAACAATTTAGCAGTGTTTCAGATAAATCAAAGCATAGCTTATCGAGGAAATGATGTTGAGATATCAGCTAACTCTTTGGAAGGAATATTTTTACATCAGGAGAGATACTCCAGGAGGATAAGAGATCAAAACATAAACAATTTAGTTACATAAAGACTTTGAGGGAGTTCCTGTTATGGCTCAGCAGGTTAAGAACCCAACTAATTTCCATGAGGATGAGGGTTCGATCCCTGGCCTGGCTGAGTAGGTTAAGGATCCAGCATTGCTCTGGGCTGTGGCATAGGGTGAAGATGGGGCTTGGATCCCATGTTTTTGTGGCTGTGGTACAAACCAGTAGGTGCAGCTCTGACTCAACCCCCAGCCTGGGAACTTTCATATGTCTCAAGCGCGGCCCTAAAAAGAAACAACAACAAAAAAAGACTGAATATTTTTGTAGGTGAACTGGGGGGTCATTGGAGGGTTTTAGGCAGAGGAGCAACGTGGTGAGGAGCAAGCAGGCTCACTCTAGCTACTGTCAGGAAAGAGACCTGGAGGCTCGCATCTCAGGACGCTGCATTCCTATGTTGCTGCTGGCAAGTGGAGCAGTCACCCCTGCTTTCAAGATCTTCTGTGTGTCTTTGATGTTCTGCAACTTCATTCTCCTATGTTTAGGCATGGATCTGTTTTTATCTATCCAACTTGGGATCTGATGATCTCAGTGAATCTGAAGTGTCTTGTCTTCCAAGAATTCTGGGGGCTACCCTGACAGAGCCTCTGTCACACATTGTCTATTATTTCCTTAGGAGACTTCTCATAGACGTGGACTAGACTTTCCTCCTCTGTCCTTCAAACTGCAAATCCTTTCTTTCAACTATCCCATCTCTTTTCATCTCCGGCCTACACTGTAAACATTTTTTTCCACGTCTATCTTCCATTTCATGACTTTTCTCTTCAAGAGTGTCAAATCTATTGCTTATTCTTTTTTTAAATTGTTTTAAATTTTAATCATTTTAGTTTACATTACCAGGAATTTTACTGCATTCTTTTCCAAATCTTCTTGACCAGTCCATAGATTAAGTTGTTCCTTGTCCACATGTTAAAGCTTTTATTTTTATTTTTATTTATTTTTAAAGTTTTTTTTAAATGTCTGAAAACATGTTGAGCTTTTTTATTTATTTTATTTATTTATTTTTATTTTTTATTTTTTTTAATTTTTTTTGTCTTTTTTGTTGTTGTTGTTATTGTTGTTGTTGTTGCTATTTCTTGGGCCGCTCCCGTGGCATATGGAGGTTCCCAGGCTAGGGGTTGAATCGGAGCTGTAGCCACCGGCCTACGCCAGAGCCACAGCAACGCAGGATCCGAGCCGCGTCTGCAACCTACACCACAGCTCACGGCAACGCCGGATCGTTAACCCACTGAGCAAGGCCAGGGACCGAACCCGCAACCTCATGGTTCCTAGTCGGATTCGTTAACCACTGCGCCACGACGGGAACTCCTGTTGAGCTTTTTTAATTTTAATTTTATTTATTTTGCTTTTTAGGGCCACACACACGGCATATGGAAGTTCCCAGGCTAGGGTCATATCAGAACTGTAGCTACCAGCTTACACCACAGCCACAGCAATACCAGATCCGAGCCATGTCTGCGACCTACACCACAACTAATGGCAACACCGGATCCTTAACCCACTGAGCGAGGCCAGGGATCAAAACTGCAACCTCATGGTTACTAGTAGGATTCGTTTCTGCTGCACCACAATGGGAACTCCTAAAATTTATTTTTTTAAATTGTGGCAAAATATATATAACATAAAATTTACTATCTTAAACTTTATGGAGTTCCCACTGCAGCTTGGTGGGTTAAGAGCCCGACTAGTATCCATGAGGATGTGGGTTTGATCCCTGGCCTCACTCAGTGGGTCAAGGATCCAGTATTGCTGTAAGCTGTGGCGTACATAGGTCGAAGATGCTGCTCAGATCCCTCATTGCCATGGCTATGGTGTAGGATGGCAGCCACAGCTCCAATCCAACCTCTAGCCTGGGAATTTCCATATGCTGCAAAAGTGGCCATAAAAAGAAAAAAAAATTCAGTAGTGTTAAGTAATTCACATTGTTTTGTGATCAACCTCCGGAGGAACACTTTTCATCCTGCAAAACTGACAAACACTTGTTTTTAAACAGTGAAATCACAAAAACACTTGAAGAAATTATAGGTGAATATTTATATAATGTTGAGACGTGGAATGACTTTTTAAGCATTGTGTCAAAGCCTGAAACCAAAAACTGATGTTGCGGTGAGGATTCCATTCCTGATCCAGGGAGCTTCCACATGCCGAGAGCTCAGTTTAAGAAAAAAAAAAAAAAAGAGGAGTTCCCACCGTGGCTCAGTGGTTAACGAATCCAACTAGGAACCATGAGGTTTCCGGTTCAATCCCTGGCCTTGCTCAGTGGGTTAAGGATCCGGCAATGCCGTGAGCTATGGTGTAGTTTGCAGATGTGGCTGTGATCCCCTGTTACTGTAGCTCTGGTGTAGGCCGACGGTTACAGCTCTGATTAGATCCCTAGCCTGGGAACCTCCATGTGCTGCAGGTGGGGCCCTAGAAAAAGACAAAAAAAAAAGTGAAACTTCTTCAAAATGCCATAAAATTTTTAAAAACTAGGAGAAATCCTTAAAAACATGTGACAAAGAGCTTAATATGGTTTTAAAGGGTGATTATGTAAATAGGAATTTCATATTAATAAGAAAAAAAACTCAATAAAAAAGCAGGTAATGGAAATGAATTTTTTTAAGGGCCACACCTATAGCATATGGAAGTTCTCAGATTAGGCATGGAATCAGAGCTTAAGCTGCCAGCCTACACCACAGCCACAGCCACACCAGATCTGAGCAAATGATTTTTTTTTTTCATTTTAGGGCCATACCTGCAGTATATGGAGATTCCCAGGCTAGGGACTGAATCAGAGCTACAGCTGCCAGCCACAGCCACAGCAACACCAGATCCGAGCCACGTCTGTGACCTACACCACAGCTCAAGGCAACACTGGATTGAAGACCCACTGAGCAATGCCAGGGATCGAACCCTCATCCTCATAAATCTTAGGTTCATTAACTGCTGTGCCATGAAGGGAACTCCTTGGAAATGAATTTTTAAAGAACAAAAATGCCTAAAAAGAAAAGAAAAAAAAATGTTTAACCACAGAAGTAATCAAGAAAAGCAAATCAAAAGAACTATGAGATTAATATTTACGTATCATACTGACAGGAATGAATATCCAATGTCAGCAGGGTTAATAGGGAGTGAGCCTTGTTTTAACAACTGACCAAAATATAATTGATAATGCCTTCCAGAAGTCAATGTGGCATGTGTCAAAAACTTAAAAATGTGTGCTTTATTACTCAACAATTACACTCCAGGAATTTGTCACAAGGAAAATATTGGACAAGGGTGCAGATAAGTGCGTGGCATCGTTCATTATAATAGTGAAGGATTTTTAATATATATATATCCAACCATAGCATTGATTAAACCATTCATCAGCAGACTACTATGTAGTCATAACAATTGCAGGCAATGACATGAAAAATTCGTGGAAGTTCCCATCTGGCTCAGCAGGTTAAGAAGCCCACTAATCTCCATGAGGATGCAAGTTGCATCCCTGGCCTCACTCAGTGGGTTAAGGATCCAGTGTTGCTACAAACTGCTGTGTAAGTCCCAGACGCAGCTCTGATTTGGAATTGATGTGGCTGTGGTGCAGGCCGGCAGCTGCAGCTTCCATTCCACCACTAGCCTGGGAACTTGCATATGCTACAGGTGTGACGGTAAAAAGAAAAAAAAAATTCATGATGTATTATTGGGAAAGGAAAAAACAGGTTGTCAAACAGCGTATCATGATGTACACACAAAACATTCCATTTTTGTTAAAAAAATATATAGATTTCCTATGAGTTTGGAAGAATGTATACCAAATTGTTAATAGCGATTCTTTGGTCGATAGTATTCTACTTTTATTCTTTTATAATTGTTATTACTGTTGTTTATTTTTGTCTGAATGGTCTCTTTTTCCCGCTCAAAGAGCATATATTACTTACATAATAGTAAGTTAAATCACCGACAGGAAACAAAGAAAATAAATGAGTAGCGCACTTGCAAAGGGCCTGCCCAAGCATAAATGGCTATTTATCGACAAAACCCACAGGTTCAGAAGCCCGCCCCCAGCGGTTTCCACGTACGTGCTGTCAGGCTTCGCAGCGGCTGCCAGGAGCCGCCAGTCTCTCAGGCACTGCCGAGGCCACCCCAGGCCGCGCGCGGGTCCTGACAGGGGGCGGGGCGAGGCAGCCCGGAAGAGACGCTGCGCCGCGCATGCCCCTTCCTTTCTAGCTCCGGCCCCGTACGCAGTAGCCGCCGCGGTGAGTTCCTCTGGAGTCTGGGTTCCATCGGCCCCCATCCTGGCCCTCTGGCTGCGGTAGTCGCTGCGCTTCCCCAGGCGTGGGGCGGAGGAGGCTCTATCCCGATCCCCGCACGGCCATTTCCGAGCAGTGAGAGCGGCCAGGGGCGCATTTCGCAGGGCAGTGGGATTCTGGCTTGCGAAGATTGGCGTCCCATGGCGGGGGCGGAGGAAGGGAGGATCCGGCTTGGGAGGCTGTCGCTCCTGCACGCTTTTCCTTCGGGGCAGAACTCCGCACTCCGTGCTGCGTCCTTACCCGGCCCTGGAGCTCTAGCTCGGGAAGAGAACGGTAGGCTGAGAAGGCTCTATCCCGTTGGTTTGGGGTCAGTGGCCTGTTAAGGACCGAGGGCTTTCCTCTGGGTCCCTCGCGCCATTCCGCACTAGGTAACCGTGGTTGAAGGTGCCGAAATAGTCCGCGCGTGCAGGAGCTGCGCCCCCCTTTCCACCTTTGTTGTGAGAGCGAAAGTCCGGAGCGAGTATGCGCACAACTCCCCCCGCCCCCACGGGTTTATTTTTTAATGTTTTGGCAACTTCTCATCTGAATTGTTTTTCAAGGGTGGAGGAGGGAACGAGTAATTGTTAGGGTTCCCTTCTGTGGAGTTTGAATCCTTGTTTACTGTTTCCCACAGATTTCATTCCATTGAACAGTGGTTATTGTCGTTTCGGGATGATGGTTCCTGGCCTTTGGCCATATTGCTCAGAAGTAATCTTTTTTTTTTTTTTTTTTGTCTTTTGCCATTTGTTGGGCTGCTCCCGCGGCATATGAAGGTTCCCAGGCAAGGGGTTTAATCGGAGCTGTTGACACCAGCCTACGCCAGAGCCACAGCAACGCGGGATCCGAGCCGCGTCTTCGACCTACACCACAGCTCACGGCAACGCCGGATCGTTAACCCACTGAGCAAGGGCAGGGATGGAACCCACAACCTCATGGTTCCTAGTCGGATTCGTTAACCACTGCGCCACGACGGGAACTCCCCAGAAGTAATCTTGATCATATCGCTTCCTTCTTGCAGATGCTGATGCCCAAGAAGAACCGGATTGCCATTTATGAACTCCTTTTTAAGGAGGGAGTGATGGTGGCCAAAAAAGACGTGCACATGCCGAAGCACCCCGAGCTGGCGGACAAGAATGTGCCTAATCTTCACGTCATGAAGGCCATGCAGGTAGGCGTGGGTGCAGATGGAGGGATTTTTCCATGGTGTTCAAGGCAGATTCTAAGGAGAGGTCAGGACAGCCAGAGCGGCTTGATATCTTGAAGGGCTGTGAGGTAGACACACCCTGTAAACTTGTCTGTTGTGCAGTTTAGCCTCCCCTTTACACTGCATTTCTAGCTTCCAGCGTCTAGTTGGATCTTAAATGGTAGTTTTTTTTCTTACAGTCACTCAAGTCACGAGGCTACGTGAAGGAACAGTTTGCTTGGAGACATTTCTATTGGTACCTTACCAACGAGGGTATCCAGTATCTCCGTGATTACCTCCACCTCCCCCCTGAGATTGTGCCTGCTACCCTGCGCCGCAGCCGTCCTGAGACTGGCAGGCCACGGCCCAAAGGTATAGTGTAGTGTCCCCAGCGCCTCCGAGGACCTGCTCTGAAATTGCTCTTTCTGGGCCGAGGGGCATGTGAGAATCTGGGGGTTTTGCGAGATGGTCTTATAATATGTCATTGGAAACAGCTTTTGAGGGACTCTGGCATGCAAACCTCAGGTCAGGTCATGGAAACTTTGATGGAACTGGATGGACTCAGGTCTAAAGGCCATCTCTTGGAGTTCTGTCGTGGCACAGTGGAAACGAATCCGACTTGGAACTATGAGGTTTCGGGTTCGGTCCCTGGCCTCGTTCAGCAGGTTGGGGATCCAGCGTTGCTATGACTGGTGTATGCCAGCAGCTCCAGCTCCAGTTAGACTCCTAGCCTGGGAACCTCCATATGCCGTGGGTGTGGCTTTATAAAGACAAAAATATTAAGTAAAGGTCATCTCTTGATGGCATTAAGTGCAGAATATTAGTTTAAGAGGAATTTTGAGGAATTTTCCAGTAGAGCAAGGTTGTGCTCATTCCCAAGAAGTCCAGAGCAAAGCTGTTTACCACATGTGAAACATATGAAGGATTTTCCAGAGGTTCTTGGCAATAGGAACAAAAATAAAAGTCAAGTAGAGGAGAACAGGATGTAGAGAGAGTGTGTGTTTGTGGTGTGTGATAGGCTGTTTTGTGGGGGGATTACCTTCTGACTCAGGATCATTGCCGGCTCACAGATGGCACTTGTCAAGGTTATGATTTCCTTTCCTTAGGTTCTGAAAACTTGTTATAGAAACTTTGTAGGGAGGAGCAGTTTGTGGATTTGAGTGATGAGATGAAATGTAGAGATTCCTCAAAACAGATGGTCATCTGACTAGGTTCCCTGGGAAGAGACTTGGTGGAGCTTAGGAATCTTAGAGTTGGAGAAGCTCCCTAAGAGATTTGGTGGTCAGGTAGGATTACGTGCCTTTAGAGCAAAGGTTCTTCACTGCATCTTGACACCTTTGGGGGGGGCAGGTCGGTTCTGATGCCATTGTTTGTTCCCACACAAGCAGTGATTTGCCACAGGTAGGGCCTGGTTTTCATTTACTTTAGCTGCTTCACTACAGATTAAATTGTATCTTTCCTTCTTTTTTTTTTTTTTTTTTTTAAAAAGGTCCAGGGAGTTCCCACTGTGGCGCAACAGGGTCGGTGGTGCCTTAGGAGCACTGGGATGCAGACTTGGTCCCAGGTTCAGTCTCTGGCCCGGCACAGTGGGTCACAGATCCAGCATTGCTGCAGCTCGGGTCTGATTCCTGGCCTGGGAACTCCATATGCTGCAGGGTGGCTAAAAAAGAATAAAGAATTCGACTCCCCAGGAGAGGGTTCCATTCCCAACCTGGTGCAGTGGGTTAAAGGATCTGGCATTATTCCTTGGCCCAGGAACTTCGATAAGCCATGGGTGCAGCTGTTAGAGGGGGTTTCTTGCTGTGGCACAGTGAGATCTGCATCATGTCGGGAGCTCTAGGACATAGGTTTGATCCTCAGACTGTTACAGTGTGTTAAAGATCTAGCGTTGCCACAGCTGCGGCATTGGTCACACCTGCGGTTGAGATCTGAGCCCTGGCCTGGGAACTCCATGTGCTGTGGGGTGGCTAAAAAATGAATTTAAAAATTAAAAAAAGTCTGGGAGGTCTCTGGTGGTCTCATGGTTAGGACTTAGAACCCACTGTGGACCAGGTTCAACCCCTGCTCTGGGAACTGAGATCCGGCACGAAGACTCTGCAGCCATCCCCAAAAGTCCATACTTTAATCACGTGAACTCTCGATTAATTTTCCAGGGTAACAAAGTAAACTAGCCTAATCTTCCAGTTTATGAGAATGTTTTTAAGGTAGCTTTTAAAATCTGCCTTCATATACTTACATCCCACAGCCTTGCAGGGGACTAGGTAGGAGAAGCCCAGGGGGAGGGGACTAAAGGATTCTTGGTGGTCTCCGCGTTTCTGTGCTTACCTTGGGGATGTGGCTTGCAGCTTATGGTACTTGTTTCCTGTTTGCACAGAAAGTTTTCCTCTTCAAAGATGGGTTAAGTTCAAAATTTTGACCATTCAAATGTTTGTAGAAATGGCTGGATTTCTTAATTTGCCAAGTACTTGAGGTATGTGGGTATTTTTGTCGTTTTTTTTGTCTCTTAGGGCCACACTTGTGGCACATGGAGGTTCCCAAGCTAGGGGTTGAATTGGAGCTGTAGCTGCCAGCCTATGCCACAGCCACAGCAATGCCAGATTTGAGCCATGTCTGTGACCTACATAGCTCATGGCAATGCCAGATCCTTAACCCACTGAGCGAGGCCAGAGATCGAACCTACATCCTCATGGATGCTAGTCAGACTGTTTCTGCTGAGCCATGATGGGAACTCTGGAAATAATGTGTATTTATTTTGAGAAATACAATGGGAGAAAGCAATCCTTTTGCAGATATATGATATTTTTTTAGTTAGGGAGCAGGCCCACACATGCAGAAGTTCCCAGGCCACAGCAGGGACAATGGTGGATCTTTAACCTGCTTGGCCACCAGGAAACTCTACATATGACGTTTTAATTAAGATGTGAGTTTTTCTAGGCCTTTGAGGAGCCAGATGTCCATGATGACAACTTTCTAACGGGCTGTTTTGAGTGTAGACGTTCCTGTCCCCATTAACCATCATAACTAAGTTGCCCAGTGAGAATGGAGAACAGTTCTAGTTTTCTTGCCTTGTGTTCATTGTGTGGTTTAATTTTTGTAGGTCTGGAGGGAGAGCGACCTGCACGATTCACACGAGGGGAAGCTGACAGAGACACCTACAGACGAAGCGCTGTGCCCCGTGAGTATCTGGGTGTTGTGGTAGAATCTTTGGATTCTGCCCTGGCTGGGATTCAGCCCTTGAGGATCCCAAGGTGACCAGGAAAGATCTTTGGTTTCAGTCTCCGATCATCTCCAGCTGGAGTCCTTTGTGCTTCCTGCCTCATGCCAGGGATGGGGATTAGGAGGAAGGCCTCTGAGCAGGGGACACAGAAGACTTGAGGTGTGTTAACTAGAGCAAAACTGGAACCTCTCAGGAAAGCAGTATGTTTTCTTTGTTTTGTGGTTTTGTTCCTTGTGGTACGCCACTTGAAGGCAGGGCAAACTCATTACCTTTGTTGTTTTATTGCAAAAATAGTGCAACATCTTGTTTTTAAATAGCAGGCATTTGCATTTTCTTTTCTTTTTTTTTTTTTTTTTTTGGTCTTTTGTCTTTTTGTCTGTTGTTGTTGTTGTTGTTGCTATTTCTTGGGCCGCTCCCGCGGCATATGGAGATTCCCAGGCTAGGGGTTGAATTGGAGCTGTAGCCACTGGCCTACGCCAGAGCCACAGCAACGCAGGATCCGAGCCGCGTCTGCAACCTACACCACAGCTCATGGCAACGCCGGATCGTTAACCCACTGAGCAAGGCCAGGGACCAAACCCGCAACCTCATGGTTCCTAGTCGGATTCGTTAACCACTGCGCCACGACGGGAACTCCGCATTTGCATTTTCTTCCTGGAACAACAGGTGTTTGCTCATTCAATAGATACGTACTGAGTGTGGTATGCCAGATGTGATTCTACCTGTTGGGGGGCTAGTAATATACTTGAGGGACAAAAGGGCCTTCTCTTGTTGAACTTGTAGTTTAGGAGTAGGAGATAAGCAAAATCACATGTATGTTGTGTCCATGGTGTGGGTGCTACAGGGGAAATTTAAAGTGGGGGTATGGGTGTTGCAGTATTTGATGGGGTTTTCAGGGAAAGTTCTGTAAACGTGAGGTTGAGGTGAACATATGAGGTGGTGAGGCTGCTTATGGGAAGAGGCTTCCAGGTAAAGGTCCTATGGGGGAGGCACCTGACTTAGCAGAACAGAGGTTAGTGGGAGAGTCCCGTGAGGATGTGGATGTCATAGCTCTGGGTTGGACTTGAGGTTTTAATCTGGATAAAATGGGGATCCACTCAACTTGTTTTAAAGTGACTCTTTCCTTATATCGCAATTAAACAGTTACTTGTGACATAAAGGCAAGGTGTGAAAGAATTTTTACCAACTTGTACCACTCTTGCCACCTCCTCGTGCCTGATTGTTCATATGTGACGTAGAAGTGAGCACTTGAGTTAAATAAATACCTTACGGGATCGTAGGAAAGTTCTTCCACCAAACGCTCTCAGTTCAGAGAAAGTTCGTGGTTGCTCTTAGAAGTTGTTGCCCGGGGAATAGGTCAGAGAATGTGAGTCCCCAAGGTGGGGAGTGAGAGATTGGATTGAACAAAGGTTCTGAGATGGGAAAGGTAGAGTGGCTTGCTGGTTAGAAAGGGCGTAGCCTGAAGTGGGCTGAAAGGAGGCTTGGATTCGATAAGATTTACTGAAACTACTCACTCCTAGCCCTCCCACTGCTGCCCCTCAGGTGTGCATTTGTAAAAATTCCTAGTGGTCACACTTAAAGCAATTAGAGATGATTTATGTGGATGTTAACTTTTAAAAACCCACTGTATTTTATTAAAATGTTATTTTAACATATAACCTGTATAAACATTAATGAGATAGTTTACATAAGTCTCGAAATCTGATAGGAATCTTGCACATGTCTCAGTTTGGACTAGTGGCTGCCACTTGAGACAGAGCAGGACTAGTTCTTTCATCGTGTTTGCCACTTTCCTGCAAGATTGGGTTGGGTGACTTGTCTCCTTATTCTCTAGTCCATTGGATCATGACCATAAATCGATTTCTTGTTCCAGCTGGTGCTGACAAGAAAGCCGAGGCTGGAGCTGGGTCAGCAACAGAGTTCCAATTTGTGAGTATCCCCTTATGCTCTTCATAGCAGTTACCCCTCCGCTTGTAGCCCGTGGCATTTACACGTCCAGGAATGCCCAGTCCCAACCACAAAATCAAGTAGGTTGGAGTCACAGTATACAAGCTTCTGAAAATATATAATTACTGAAATGAGCCTCACAGATTAATACTGCATGAGGCATAGTGGTGATTTCTATTCATTAATGGCCGTCATCACCCCCATGAATTCGTTTTCATGAACTATAAAGTGCTCAGCACAGTCATGGCGGATCACTTCTGGGACAGCAGCTGTCCTGTGGCAGGTCTTGACAGCACGCGATTGTTCTCTGAGGTCTCCTTTGTAAAAAGGTGTGTGTGGGGGTTCCCGTTTTGGCACAGCGGAAACGAATCCGCTGGCCTTGCTCAGTGGCTTAAGGATTTTGCGTTGCTGTGAGTTTTGGTGTAGGTCTCAGACTTGGCTCGGATCTCACGTTGCTGGGGCTGTGGTGTAGGCCAGCAGCAACAGCTCCAATTAGACCCCTAACCTGGGAACCTCCATATGCCACAGGTGTGGCCCTAAAAAAGGCAGTAAAAAAAAAAAGTGTGTGCGGCAGACAAAATATCATGTCCTTTTACTGGGTGCTTCCGTGTGTGTGTATGGGCACACTGTTCATGTTCCCAGTTTACAAATGAGGAACCGGCCTAAGGTGTGAATGTGGCCCTGTAGCCTGTAAGAGCCATGGCTGGGGTTTATGGCCTAGATTCTCTGAGCCCTGATATTTGGGGGCCTCTCCAGCGAAACAGGTCTGTGGGATACCACTAACGCTGGCATCATGTGCTTTTTCTTGCAGAGAGGCGGCTTTGGTCGTGGACGTGGTCAGCCACCTCAGTAAAGTTGGAAGAGATTGTTTTGTGTTGAATAAACCTGTAGCCAGAAAAGACCGTTATCTCTTGTGCCCTGTTTTGTTTGCATTATGTATCCTGAACAGGAATGGTTTAAAGATCAGAATGTAAATGGGATAAGACTGGATTGGTTCAGGGAGTTGTCCTTAGGCAGGGTGACATCACTTGTTGCTCTCAGAGCTGCATTACATGACTTTACCTGGGCCCTCTTTGTTCCAGCACATGCCTAGAGTCAGCTCTAGTGCGGTTACGCTTCTGGGAGGTGGTTGGAAAGCTGGGCATCTTCACCACACTAGCCATGCAGGCTCATGCAGCTCTGCGTGGTGGGAAAGAAAATTGCTGTTATGGTGGTCCTGGAATTACTGATCTTCAAAGCTCAGGGTTTACAAGAATCGGGAGAAAACAATGCACAAAAACATAAGGGCTGCCCAGCCATCCCCTGGGATTTTCATCTTTGTAATCAAATAAACACAGGACAATGAGTTTAGCCTCCTTGAAAACAGAAAATGCACTATCTGGTTTTTCTGGAGTCTGTCATTGGTGACCCAGCTTATGACTTGAAGATGACACAGTCTTTGGGTGTGGCCAAGTGTCATCTTTTAAGTACCCACCCAAAGAGTTTCTTGAGACCATTTCTGCAATCCTGCACTGCCAACACCAGGTGCCTGGTATAGTGTTAAGCCTTGAAGGTGCAGTCGAATGAGAGTTGCAGGCCAGTTTGGTGGGTGAGGTGCCCACTTTGGTTTGCAGATCAAACTACCACTGCCTCTGGTTGCAGTGAACACACACTTACTTCGCGGGGGTCAAAGGTATTTGAGGCAGCAAGTCTGAGTCAACCAGCAGGCCCACCATGGTAAGGAAAGCTAACAAGACTGATAGCTAATAGAAGTGTATCTTCCTATGGGATTTGGGCATTTCGAAATCATTCGTGGGGTACTATGGGCCAAGCTTGGTATGGGAAGGGAGGAAGGGAAGCTGGTAACTGATAAACTGTAAGTGGTTCTGGGCTGGATAGCAACCATCTGTTTCAGTACTGAAAGGCAGTTCTAGTTTAGGCCACAAGATGGCAGCCCTCAGCAACCCTGAATGTGCACTTAGAGTCCTGGGGGGTGAGCTTTGTATTCTGAACCACCAATGAGTAGAAGCTTGCTTTGGCAGGAGGGGGTAGTGTTGGGGGAAGCTGTTTCAGAGCAGCCTTGGCTGCCTTGCCAAAGATTGCTTTTTATCCAATTTTTTTGCTGGCTCAAGCCATGTCAAGTGGTTTGCCCGTGTTCACACGCCTTGTGATTGTTTAACCTGGATTCTACTGTGAAATGTTAGCTCTCAGCTTTTCTGCTTCCCATCGAGGCCAGCAAGCAAGCAGATGGGTTTCCTCTATGGCCTTGGTGATTTTCCTGGCCCTAAAATGTCACTCTTTGCCAACCCTTCCCCTCGTGATTTGAATTGGTTACAGAGAGTGTTCTCTAAGATGCCCCATGGACTCTGGGAAAACGAAGAGGTCCACTAGGTAGAGTCAGATCCTGTGGATAAAAGTACACAGATGAAAGTGGTTCTTGCTGCCTGCCAGAACCTTGGCAGGTAAATTGAATGGCCCCTGGCATTGAATTGCTGTTTTAGGGATCAGTGTTGATAAGTGCTCTGGTAAACAGGTGGCTTGAAATCTGCCTTCAAGGACCTCATTGTCTAGTTAAGAAAGCAGAACTAAAGCTATACATTGAGTCCATAATGCCAAATACTGTGTACGTGGCCTGTTAGTGCAGACTGAAAGGCAATGCCAGGCTGGGGAGTGAATGGAGGCTGGAACGACCCAGAGGGTGGTCTGTGGAGCAGGGGAGTGGGGAGACCAGTCAGGGCGTCTTGAAGTTTGATTGGAAAATGATGTTGGATGGTGTCAGGTTATGAAACAGATGTGAAGAATTAAGGTTTTTTCAAAATTCTCTGTTGGCCTAGGGGGTTAAGAATCTGGCGTCACTACTGTGGCACGGGTTCTGTCCCTGGCCAGGGAACTTCAACATTCTGTGGGTGCGGCCAGGAAAAGAAAAAACCAAATGGGGAGTTCCCATCGTGGCTCAGCAGTAACAAACATGACTAGTATCCATAAGGACGTGTTTCCGATCCCTGGCCTCGTTCAGTGGGTTAAGGATCCAGTGTTGCTGTGAGCTATGGTGTAGGTCGCAGACACAGCTCGGATCCAGCATTACTGTGGCTGTGGTGTAAGCCGGCAACTACAACTCCAATTCAACCCCTAGCCCCAGAACTTACATATGCTGCTGGTGTGGCCCTAAAAAGACATTAAAAAAAAAAGGGAATATCACCTCTGAGTGATAGTTCCTGACAGATCCCACCGTACTTCAAAGTCCAGTAAGCTGTTCTTCTGTGAGTGCCCTTGCAGTCAGCTTTAGCAGGCTGTGTGGGAACTGCTCACACGTGTCCATTTTCTCTGACTTTGAGCCTAGCTCAGTGCCTCACACATGGTATCTCTGTCGTTCACTGCCTCACTCAGTGGTTTAAGGATCCAGTGTTGCCATGAACTGTGGTATAGGTCACAGACGAGGCTTGGATCCCGTGTGGCTGTGGCGTAGGCTGGCAGCTGTAGCTTTGATTCAACTCCTAGCCTGGGAACTTCCATATACCACAGGAGGTGAAGCAAAACAAAACAAAATTGCAGTATCTCTGAAGCGCTGTAAAATGAGATATGCCTGTATTTAGATCGGATCGATTTTTGATATAAGTATAAGCCCATGAAATCAAGATAATGAGTTGTAATCCCTTAGCCCACCCCAGGCTTTCTGACTGATGATCTGCTTTCAGTCGGTATAGGTTAGTTTGCAATTTCTAGTTTTATAAAAATGGAATTATACAATATGCACCTTTTAATGACCGACTTCTTAGCAACATTGTTTTGAGAGTCATCAGAGTCATTGTATGTATCAGTAGTTCCTTTTGTTGCTAAGTCGTATGCCATTGTGTGGATATAGCACGAGTTTTTTGGCCGCACCTGTGATGTATGAAAGTTCCAGGGCTATGGACCAAATTGGGGTTGCATCTGCTGCCTACACTACAGCTGACAGCAACGCTGGATCTGAAACACATTGAGCAAGGCCAGGGATTGAACCCACATCTCACATAGAGAACATCGGGTTCTTAAATCTGCTGAGCCACAATGGGAACGCCAACTTTTTTTTTTTTTTTTTGGCCACTCCATGGCATATGGAGTTCCTGGGCCAGGAATCAGATCAGAGCCATAGCTGCAACCTACATTGCAGCTGTGGCAAATCCAGATCCTTTAACCCACTGTGCTGGGCCACAGATTGAACCTGTGTCCTGGTGTTGCAGAGATGATGGCAATCCCATTGCACCACAGCAGGAGCTCTGATAAAGCACAATTTTTAGTCCATTTACCTCTTAGTGGGCATTGGGGTTGTTTCCAGTTCTGGCTATTGTGACTAATGAACATTCGTTTTCATTTGCGTGGACATATATTTTCACTTCTCTTGGGTATCTATCCCTAGGAATGGAGTTGCCAGGTCATATATTAATTCCGTAATATTTTGAGGAATGGCCAAACGGTTTTCTGAAGTAGCTGCACTATTTTTCATTTCCCACCAGTAGCATATGAATTGCAGTTGCTTTCATCTTCATCAATACTTGGTCTGTTCAGGTTGTTCTAACAGCTGTGAGAGTTGGGATTTTATCCTGTACATTGATGGTGAGCCAGTCAACAATAGAAAGGTGAAGACTGGTGCAGTCAGGAGTGCTGGATGCCTGGCAACTACTTGAAACCCCTCTGCAGGAAGCAGTGGAGTGAATCTGGGTCTGTGTGGTGACCACACTGGGGCACTGAGTGGTCATGGGTAAACCACTCAGTCAATAGTGCCCACAATACACATTCAGTCTGCTAACGGGAAGGGGAGGGGGGAAAATCCATCATTTGATTGCTCAGTTTTAGAAAGGGAAACTAGGACAGAATGAGGGCATTAAGGGGGGAGAAATGAAAGGAATTGTTTAAAAGTTACAGCCCATAGAAAGCCTGGAGCCCATTTCTATTAAAAGTGCTTTATTGGAAGCCCGTGATAAATGCATGGCACAAATCCAAAAGAACAGCCACTTGAAAAATAAGGCCTGCATGGTTTACTGACATATCAAAGAGGCCATTGTGAGGACAAGGGCATCTTTAAAAATAAATAAATATTAAATGGGAGAGGATACCCAGGCTGAGGGAAGAAAGAGACTTCAAAATAGAGCAAACTTGTGAAAGCTACAAATCAAATGGCATTAAAAAATTCTAAAGACTACCAGCAAGAATTGTCAAAGTAAATTGTTCTAGTTTCTTTAAGCACATGAAAAGCAGGAGGTCAGTTTGAGAATCTAGGGTCATCGGTTCATTAATGTGCAAAGGGCTGAGGGGTGGGGAGAGATGAACAGTCAAATGACCCAGTGACATCTTTGTCTCCATCACACAGAGACTTCCCCTTCTGTTAAAATAACAAAGAACTCATATATGATAAACATAAGCGTGTAACAAACCACCATATACCTGCCACCGAGTTTCAACAGGCATCGACGTCCTGCCAGTCTTGTTACACTGATACCTGTACGCACTCCCCTCTTACGCCTAACTTGATATTTTTTTTTCTGGATGCATCTGCAGCATGTGGAAGTTCCTGGGCCGCGGATCAAACTCTTACTGCAGCAGTGACCCAAGCCACAGCAGTGACAATGCTTGATCCTTAACTGCTAGGCCACCAGGGAACTGCTTGATTTTTTAAAAGCCAAGTTTATTGAGGTAAAATTTATGTAGCATAAAATTCACCCTTTTTAGGGGTATAGTTCTGAGTTTTAATAAACATATAGGCGTGCAAACACTGCCACAGCAAAGTCATGGAACCTTTCCATCACTCTAAAAAGCTCAGCCATGCTGCCCCTTTCTCATCAACACCCTGATAACCAGTGTTCTTGGCCTCCATAAATTTTGCCTTTTCCAAAATATCAGGAAATTGGAACCATACAGTTTGTCCTCTTTTGTGTCTGGCTTCTTTTGCTCAGTATTTTGAGATTTATCTGTGATGTTGCCTGTATAGTTTATTCCTTTCTGTTGTTGAGTGGAATTCCACTGCGTGGATATACTACAGTTTATTCATTTTGATTTTCTTTATTATAGGCATTTTTGGTACCACTGACATTGAAATATACAAATCCTAGAGTTCCCGCTATGGATCATCAGGCTAAGAACCCGACATAGTGTCTGTGGGGATGCGGGTATGGTCCCTGGCTTCTATAAGTTGGTTAAGGATCCAGCCTTGGAGTTCCCGTCGTGGCACAGCAGAAATGAATCTGACTAGGAACCATGAGGTTGCAGATTCAATCCCTGGCCTCGCTCAGTGGGTTAAGGATCTGGCATTGCTGTGAGCTGTGGTGTAGGTCTCAGACTCGGCTTGGATCTGGTGTTGCTGTGGCAGTGGCGTAGGCCGGCAGCTATATCTCCAATTAGACCCCTAGCCTGGGAACTTCCATACGCCGCGGGTGCAACCCCAAAAGCTCCAGCACTGCCTCAAGCTGCGGTGTAGGTCACAGATGCAGCTCAGATCTGGTGTGGCTGTGGCTTTGGCGTAGGCCCAGTAGCTGCAGCTGTGATTCGACCCCTACCCTGGGAACTTCCATATGTCTCAGGTGCAGCCGTAAAGAGGAAAAATAAAACACACACCCCAGAGTTCCTTGGTGGCCTGGCGGGTTAAGGATCTGGTATTGTCACTGCTGTGGTGCAGGTTCCATCCCTAGCCCAGCAATTTCTGCATGCTGCAGGCACGGCCAAAAAAAAAGGATATGCAATCCTAACAGTGAAGGATTACATAATAAAGATTTTTTTTTAATGTTAAAAAAAAAAAAAAAAAAAGGAGTTCCCGTTCTGGCTCAGTGGGTTATGAACCCAACTAGGATCCATAAAGTTTCGGGTAAGATCCCTGGCTTGGCTCAGTGGGCTAAAGAGCCCGTATTGCCGTGAGCCATGGTGTGAGCAGACGTGGCTCAGATTCTGCGTTGCTGTGGTTATAATGTAGGCTGGCAGCTACAGCTCCAATTCGACCCGTAGCCTGGGAACTTCCATATGCCTCGGGAGAGAACCTAAAAATACAAAATAAATAAGTAATAAATAAATAAGACACATCCTTCTCCCAGCTGATGTGAGTGACTGCTTCTCTACCAGTTATGGCTTTAGTCATGTTCATTCTGCCTTCCTTCTAGGAAACGTTTTTTAAGATATCTAATAGAATTACCCTGCTTCCTAACAGCATCTAATCCTGAAAAAAGCCCTGTTTTCTTAAAACCTCCCCCAAATCACCGAAGTTGTTTTTAACACCTTCTTCCTGAGACACTGTGTGTTTCTCTGTGGTGTGTTCTCCATCGTCGAAAGGAGCAGGAGTTCCTGTCATGGCACAGCAGAAACAAATCCGACTAGGAACCATGAAGGTTCGATCCCTGGCCTCACTCAGTGGGTTAAGGATCTGGCATTGCAGTGAGCTATGGTGTGGGTCGCAGACACTGTTGGTGTGACTGTGGTGTAGGCCAGCAGCTGTAGCTCCCATTAGACCCCTAGTCCGGGAACCTCCATATGCCAGGGGTGTGGCCCTAAAAAGCAAAAAACAAAAACAAAAACAAAAAACAAAAAAGGAAAAAAATCCCAACTTGTTCAACTACAGGTATGTGCTTGGGTTTAGGCTGGAGGGCACTGATGCCCCTATCAACACCAGAACATTTCACTTTCCTATAAAATTTCATTATGTCTCTTCCCAGTTAATCTGACCCCCATCACAGATGGACACTGTTATTTGGCCATTATGAAGAAAGCTGCTGTGAACTTTTTGGACAAGTCCTTTTGGGGACATATGTTTTCATTTTTGCTAGGTGTATTAGCTTCCTATTGCTGCTATAACATATTCACACTCATTGAGTGGCCTAAAACAACACAAGTTGATCATCTTACTGTTCTGGGAGTAAGAAGTCCTAACTGGGTCAGCAGGGCTGTGTTCCTCTGGCTGCTTTGGGAGAATCTGTTTTCTTGCCTTCTCCAGCTTCTGAAAGCCACCTGCATTCCATGGCTCCTTTCCAAAATCTTAATGCCAGCATCTTTATAAATTTAAAAAAGAATAAGTATAGTTGATTTACACTGTTGTGCTAATTTCTGATGTACAACTAAGTGATTCAGTTGTACACATTATCTTTTTTATATTCTTATCCATCATGGTTTATCCCAGGAAACTGAATACAGTTCCTTGTGCTGCACAGTAAGACCTTATTGTTTATCCATTCTAAAGGAAATAGTTTGCATCTACTAACCCCAAACTCCCTGTCCTTCCCTCCCCCTCGCCCCCTTGGCAACCACAAGTGTGTTGGCTGTCTGTGAGTCTGTTATAAATTTGTGCCTTATTTATTTATTTTTCTTTTTATTGTGAATCCTAACTTGATTTTTTTTTTCCCTGTCTTTTTGCCTTTTCTAGGGCCGCTCCCACGGCATATGGAGGTTGCCAGGCTAGGGGTCCAGTTGGAGCTGAAGCTGCCAGCCTACACCAGAGCCACAGCAATGCCAGATCCAAGCAAGTCTTCGACCTACACCACAGCTCACGGCAACACCAGATCCTTAAACCCACTGAGCAAGGCCAGGGATCAAACCGGCAACCTCATGGTTCCTAGTCCGATTCGTTAACCACTGAACCACAACAGGAAATCCTGTGCCATATTTTAGATTCCACATGTAAGTGATATATGGTATTTGTCTTTCTTTTTTTTTTGTCTTTTTTTTTTTGCTATTTCTTGGGCCGCTCCCGTGGCATATGGAGGTTCCCAGGCTAGGGGTCGAATCAGAGCTGTAGCCACCGGCCTACGCCAGAGCCACAGCAATGCGGGATCTGAGCCGTGTCTGCAACCTACACCACAGCTCACGGCAATGCCAGATAGTTAACCCACTGAGCAAGGGCAGGGACCGAACCCGCAACCTCATGGTTCCTAGTCGGATTCGTTAACCACTGCGCCACGACGGGAACTCCTATTCCTCATATCTTTTTTGTGAAGTCTCTATTAAATCTTTTGCCCAATTTTTTTTAAATTAAACTTTGTCAATTACATTTCCAGAAAGCTGGAAAAGACAAAATAAAATTGAGTACTCAAAAATTAAACTTTTAGGATTCTCGTTGTGGCTCAGCAGAAATGAACCCGACTCGTATCCATAAGGAGCCAGGTTTGAGCCCTAGCTTTGCCCAGTGGGTTAAGGATCTGGCATTGCTGTAAGCTGTGGTGCAGGCAGGTCACAGACGTGGCTCAGATGTGGCATTGCTGTGGCTGTGGCGTAGGCCAGCAGCTGCAGGTCTGATTTGACTCCTAACCTGGGAACCTCCATATGCCACAGGTGTGGCCCTAAAAAGAAAAAAAATATAAGTGGAATCACACAGTATGTAACCTTTTGGTATTGGCTTTTTTCATTCAGCATAATTCTCTGGAGATTCATCCAGATTGTTTCATGTTTCAGTAGTTTATTCCTTTTTATTGTTGAGTAGTACTCCGTGATATGAACATACCAGTTTGATTAACTATTCACTATTGAAAGACATCTGGATTGTTGCCAGGTTTTTATTTTTTGTTTTTCTTTCTGCAGCTGCACCTGTGGCATATGGAAGTTCCTGGGCCAGGAGTCGAATCAGAGTATGCCACATCTCTGACCTAGCAACATCTATGACCTACGCCGCAGCTTGTGGCAATGCCGGATCCTTAACCCACTGAGCGAGGCCAGGGATAGAACCCTCATCCTCACAAGGACAATGTTGGGTCCTTAGCCCACTGAGCCACAATAGGAACTCCTGTTGCCAATTTCTGGCTATTACAAGTAAAGCCTCTATAAACATATTTGTACAGGTTTTTGAGTAAACATAAATCTTCACTCTGCTAGGATAAATGCTCAGGGGTATAATTGCTGGGTTTTGTGGTTATTGCATGTTTAGTTTAAGAAACTGCCAGGCTGTTTTTCATGGTGACTGTACCATATTACATTCCCACCAGCAATGTATGAGTGATCTAGTTTTCCTTCATCTGTGCCAGCCAGCATTTAACTTCAGTCCCTGTTTCCATTCTCATAGGTCTGTGGTGATATCTCATTGAGGTTTTAATTTGCATTTCCCTAATGACCAATGACGTTGAACATCTTTTCATGTGCCATCGGTATATCCTCTTTGATGAAATATCTATTTACATCTTTTGCCCACTTTCCATTGGATTATTTTTGACAATTGTATTTTATTTTTGACCATTTTATTTTAGAGATTAGTTCTCTGTCATATATGTGGATTTTTTCTTTTTTTTTGGCTTTTCCAGGGCCGCACCCACGGCGTATGGGGGTTCCCAGGATAGGGGTCCAATCAGAGCTACAGCTGTGGGCCTACATCACAGCCACAGCAATGCCGGATCCTTAACCCACTGAGCAAGGCCAGGGATCCGACCCGCAACCTCATGGTTTCTAGTCGGATTCAGTAACCACTGAGCCACGACAGAAACTCCCATATATGTGATTTAAAACCTCTTCCTGGGAGTTCCCATCATGGTGCAGCAGAAGCAAATCCGACTAGGAACCGTGAGGTTGTGGGTTCGATCTCTGGCCTTGCTCAGGGGGTTAAGGATCTGGCGTGGCTGTGGCTGTGGCGTAGGCTGGCGGCTACAGCTACTATTCGACCCCTAGCCTGGGAACCTCCATATGCCACGGGTGCGGCCCTAAAAAGACAAAAAATTAAAATAAATAAATAAATAAAACAAACATCTTCCTGTCTGTATCTTGTCTTTTCATCTTTTTTTTTTTTTTTTTTTTTTTTTAGGGCTACACTCATAGCATATGGAGGTTCCTAGCTAGAGGTCCAATCAGAGCTACAGCTGTGGGCCTACACCACAGCCACAGCAATGCCAGATCCTTAACCCACTGAGCAAGACTAGGGATCCAACCTGCAACCTCATGGCTCCTAGTCGGATTCATTTCCGCTGTGCCACAACGGGAACTCCTTCATCTTCCTAACAGTGTCTTTCACAGTACAGAATACTTAAATTTTTATGAAGTCCAATTTATCAATTTTTTCTTTCATAGATCTTGTTTTTGCTGTCAAATCTAAGAAGTCTGTCTAGAAGTTCCTGTCATGGTTCAGCGAAAATGAATCCAACTAGTATTCATGAGGAGACAGGATTGATCCCTGGCCCTGCTCAGTGGATTAAGGATCCAGCATTGACATGAGCTGTGGTGTAGGTTGCAGATGTAGCTTGGACCCTGTGTTGCTGCGGCTGTGGCATAGGCTGGCATCTGTAGCTCCAATTTGACCCCTAGCCTGGGAACCTCCATATGCCACGGGTGCAGCCTTAAAAACAAAACAAAAAAAACCCCAAAAACCCAAAACCAAAAACATTACTGAGCTCTTATTTTGGACAAAACCCTGTGCTCGGAGTAGAGATATCAAGGTAAATGACACAGTGCTTCCCTCAAGGAGCTGACAATCTAACTTGCTTATTATCGTTACCTTGGTGTACTGAAATCTGGAATGTCATTTGCATTCTGCTCTCAACCTTATGAAAGTGGCAGATACTACAGTGGAGTTGTCTAACCACTGGGATAACGCATAATTGTACTCATATGACTTTTCTGGGAAGCTTTTGGCAAAAGGCAAAAAAAAAATAAGAGCCGTAAATATGTTCCTACCCACCTTGACCCACCTCTGGGAATTGATGTTGAGCAACTAAGTCAGGGACAAGGATTTATGTACAGGGATATTCATTGCTGTTCTAATAAAACAGAGGACACAATTTAAGCTTCTAACAGTAGGGAAATGGTACATCCCTATGATGGACTATTAGGTAGTAATTAGAAGTAGTATTAAAAAAATCTTGGAGTTCCCGTCAGAACAGTGGGAACGAATCCGACTAGGAACCTTGAGGTTGTGGGTTCGATCCCTAGCCTTCCACAGTGGGTTAAGGATTTGGCGTTGCTGTGAGCTGTGGTGTAGTTTGAAGACGCAGTTCGGGTCCAGCATTGCTGTGCCTGTGGCGTAGGCCAGCATATACAGCTCCGATTAGACCCCTAGCCTGGGAACCTTCACATGCATGTGGCCCTAAAAAAAAAAAAAAATCGGGAGTTCCCGTCGTGGCGCAGTGGTTAACGACTCCAACTAGGAACCATGAGGTTGCGGGTTCGGTCCCTGCCCTTGCTCAGTGGGTTAACGATCCGGTGTTGCCATGAGCTGTGGCGTAGGTTGCAGACGCGGCTCGGATCCCGTGTTGCTGTGGCTCTGGCGTAGGCCGGTGGCTACAGCTCTGATTAGACCCCTAGCCTGGGAACCTCCATATGCCGCAGGAGCGGCCCAAGAAATAGCAAAAAGACAAAAAAAAAAAAATCTTGATGACATGGAAAAGACCAGAGAAAAATCAGGATACAAATTTCCACAGAATGTGCTGAAAGAAGTCCATAATTTAATTTTTTAATAAAAACTACTGTATTTTTCAAATTTTTGACAAAGTGTATGTTAAAAGTAATTCTGGCATCAGACTTTCAGTTTTTCTTTCTTTTCTCTCTTTTTTTTTTTTTTAGGGCCGCACCTGCAGCATATGGAGGTTCCCAGGCTAGGGGATGCATCAGAGCTAGAGCCTCTGGTCTATGCCACAGCGATGCCAGATCCGAGCTGCATCTGCCACCTATACCTCAACTCATGGCAACACCGGATCCTTGACCTAGTCAAACCCATATTCTCATGGATACTAGTTGGGTTCATTACCCCTGAGCCACAACAGAAACGCCTGAAATTTCACATCTTATGTGTCAAGGGCTTAGTGAAATGTCAGTAATATTACAGGCATACTTCAGTGATATTGCTGATTCAGTTCCAGACCAGACAAAAAGCAAATATTGCAATGAAGGAAATCACGGGAATTTTTGGTTTCCTAGGGCATATATTTACACTACACTGTAGTCTATTAAGTGTGTCATAGCATTATGTGTGAAAAACAATGTATATACCTTAATTTAAAGGAGTTCTCTTTTGGTACAGCGGGTTAAGGATCTGGCGTTGTCACTGCAGTGGCATAAAAATACTTGATTACTAAAAAATGCTAACCATCATCTGAGCCCTCAGCAAGTTGCAGCAGGGACCTCAACGATCACTGATCATAGGATAATGAAAAAGTTTGAAATATTTTGAAAATTACCAAAATGTGACACAGAGACATGAAGTGAGCAAAATACTGTTGGAAAAAAAAAAGTTGCTCAATGCAGAGTTGCCACAGGCCTTCAATTTGTAAAAAATGCAGTATCTGTAAAACACAATAAAATCAGGTATTCCTGTCATTACAATGTATTGAGTGCCAGGTGCGAAATGCCTTTATTTTCTCTATTTTACAGGGGTAAATCAATTATGTAAATGAGAATCCAAGGTAGGTTTGCTAGGCTTCAATCCTGATCTTTTTTGATTATGCTAAATACAAGCAAATTCAAAAAAGAGTAATAAGCAATTCACAGACAAATCCTGCAGGGATTTTCAGCGCTTACAGGGCATGAGCATGATATAGGTTTGGTTTGGACTGCTGAGAACTTTCACCAGTTATACCCCGTTTCCTTGCTGGAGGGCGTCTGGCTATATGTCTTTCCCTGGAACATCTGTTTGACACCCACAATAAATATATCCTCCTCCTTTACTATCAAAAATGATGATGCCTCATGATTTGGATGATGTCTGTACACACGCACACCCTCACTCACTCCTTTCTGGCCCTCCTGTATATCTAAAGAGAAAGCATTTGTTTTTTTGCACCAATAAAGGTTATGTAGTATAAACATCTGTTCTTTATGCTCCAACCCATGACTTCAGAACTTCTGGATATCAATGCAACGTGCACCACCCCCTAACCCGTTTTCACTCAGTGCTAAAGCCCAAGCATCTCAGGAGGCACTCTCCGTCGCCTTTAACTGCATCCCACATTTACCTCTAGACCTTCCCCCTCAACCACTCCCAGAAGGACTGGCAGGGTCAAGGCCCGGGCGGCGTGACCTTGGGCAAATCCTTGTTTCCCCTTCCTCAGCAGAGCGGAGCCGGGCGGTCCTGCAAAGGTAACCCTTTCTCCCCTAGCTTCCTCCTAGCGCGCCCCACCTTCCCCACCCCTTCGCTACTGGCATGTGGCCGCCTCCAGTCCCGTGGCCCACTCATTCCAGACGCTCGTTTACGCCGCGCGGCCTGGGAGGGCGCGATTCCCGAACGCGGCCTGCGCTGCGAGCGCGCGGTCGTCCCGCAGGCCGGCGCAGCTTTACGCCGCTGACGCAGCGCGCCCAAGATGGCGGCGCGGTCGTCGTCGGGGGTGGCGGCGGCAGAGGGGGCGGCGGCCGTGGCGGGAGCGGCGACGGCAGCCGTGACGGCGGCGGCGGCGCGGGGCCTGGGCCGGGGAGAATGAGGCGGCCGCGGCGGGCCAGCGGCGGAGCCGTGTAGCGGAGAAGCGGCTCCCCCTCCCAGCTTCCCTTGGTCGAGCCGGGGGCGCGCGCGCGTGGCCGTCCGGAGCGGGCTCCCCCCTCCACCCTCGACTCCCGCGACCCGCACCGCACCCCCACTCGGGCCCGGAGGATGATGAAGCTCAAGTCGAACCAGACCCGCACCTATGACGGCGACGGCTACAAGAAGCGGGCCGCGTGCCTGTGTTTCCGCAGTGAGAGTGAGGAGGAGGTGAGGCGCCGGGCGGGCCGGGGTCCTCCGGGTCGGCGGCCGCCTCGGGCCGAGGCGCGGGGGGCGCGGCCGCCGGGGGAGGGTGTGCCCGGGCCCGGGGCTGGGCCGCTCCTCTCTGCAAGAATGAAGTTACGACGGAGACGAAGACGAGGGGGAAGGAAAAAGAACGGTGGGCGGAGGGGAAGTGGGTCTGAGCGTGGCCATACCGCCCTGGCCGGGGGACGGGGACGCCGGCGCGCGGTAGGGGCACCCCAGAGCGGACCGCCTGTCACCGGGGAGACTGGCTGCGGGCAGGAGGCAGTGGATGGGGAGGAGTGTGCGGCTTTCGGTCCAGGCCTACAGCCTTGGATCCAGGCAGGGCAGCTCCACACTTGTCAGCCCAGCACATGTGTGCAGAGGCCGCCGTGCACGAGGCGCGGGCCGGCCCTTTGTGGCAGAGAAAGAATCCGCTTCATTGGCAGGTTTGGGGTTTGCTGGGGGATTATGTCCGGCTCTGAGCCCAAGGAAGACTTAGGGCGTCGTGCAAAAGCCAAAACCAGTTGTTTATTTTACAGTGCGCTGGGTAGTCCTTAGGGTGTAGCCTGGGAAGAGAGGACACTTGATAAAATAATCTTTGTGGATTGAAAATTTTTTCTTTTAATTGGGAAGGCCAAAGCGGTATTTAAGATCTTTGCCTTGACATTCCATCACTGTCCTATAGGAAGGCCCTTAGGATTAAATTTGCTAGCAAAATCGAAATGCTTGGAATGTTTCTTTTTGCATGGGGTACTTAAAAAAAATCTCAGCTCCCCAAAGCCGTTTCTGTGGTGATAAAGGGAATTCAGAGAAGGCAAGTGTTTTGTAAATCCTCAAAGAATAGCTGCTTTGGAAATTCATAAGATGCCTGTGGGAACGCGTTTCTCTCGTCTGTATGGTGGTAAAATGGCAGTTATACTGGAAACAATGAAGGACAGTGAAATTCAATATGCTATATTCCGGCATTCAGCAGTGGGCTGTGGTGGCAGGGCTGCAAGTACAGTGCGTCGTGTTGAAACGGGGAGAAAAGAACTTGACCCATTAGTTATGAAAAGAAGCTGTGATGAAAGAGACAGATGGGTTGCCAGGAGTTGCTGTCCAGAGACATTTAGGAGGAAGTGGGAATTTAAATTATTGCCTGGGAAAAAAAAAAGTTAATAAAGTACTGTAATTGTGCTGTTGAAGGATCTTGTGTGCTCCTTTTTAGCAAAACATAAGAAACTGGATTTGGAAATGTGTACTTTGTGTCCTAGAATATATTGTGAAAGTCCTTGAAACTTGCATTGTAATTCTGGTGCTAAGCAGGGCCTTGTAAATTATGTTCTGTTTAGGAATACATACTTGAGTCAAGTAAAATTATTGGTGGTGTTTACTGCTCCAGAGGCTTTGTTCTCTTCAGTTATCATATCATATTATGGGAAATCAGATGGGATCACAGGCTGTTAACTGGAGAGAACACTAATTAGCATAATAGCATGTCTTACTACAGTACCAGGGTTAAATCTGTGAGCACCCCAATTATAAGTAGAAGGGTGTATAATTTACTTGTATGAATGGTGTAAGACTTTATTTGTTTAAAAAATCATACTAGAAATTGAGAACATATGAGTATTTTGGATAAATAGGAAATCCTTTATAGATCATAAGCAAACTAACAAAGACTTGAATTTCCATTTTCTGTTAAAAGTTTTATTATGAACTGGCACACACAGCAGTAATATTAAAATGTGTGACTGATCATGAAGTTTCATTTACTGAGTTTCTTTTTGAACATTGGTTAATGAACAGAAGATTCATGCAAATCTTTAATTACAGATTCAGTAGAGGGTACATCTAAAGCCTAGGAAAAATAAGAAAATTAATGAGATGGGCCCATTTTAGATTTGTTCAGTTAAACAGATATGTATTAAGAGCCTACTATAGGTGCAGCATTCTGTAGTGTGGGATTTAAAGATAAATATCCCTCCTTGCCCAAAAAAGTTGAGTAGTTTTTGATTGGAACCCTTAATTGGGAGGGATTTTGGACCACAAAATAATCTCTAGGGTGCCATTCAACTCTCAGATTATATAATTGTGTTGCAAGGGAAGTAATTTGTTAGTTCCAGGAGAACTTTTTATGTTCTCAGTGGTAGTGCCAGAAACTGGAAGTATTAGCTGCCACACATTGTGCAAGTGTGAAATTCAAACTCAGTACAACATTCAAACCAATTTTATTTTTTAATGGGCATTAATGATTTTAATCAAGATAGACTAGTTTACAGAGTACTATTAGCATTAATACAGTAATAATGTCAGTATGAATATGCCCCTGATTTATAAATTTAATTAACTAGTCTCAGGAAGCATACATACAATGTAAAGTAAAAGGGAGCTGGAAAATATTAACAAGTAATAGACCATGAGTCAAATCTTCTAACATTCCATTTTTTCAGCCCGGGGAAATTTTATTTATAGGCCAACAGTGATAGCCGAAATACTGATCCAGGTTAGGATGTGTGAACATATTCAGCAAGTTTCCCCGAGGGAGTTTATTGAGCACTCACAGAGTGTCAGGCTCTGTGATATAGTTACAAAGAAGACAGACATTAGCGCTTAGAGACCAGTGGGACAGATTCACCAACATGAGGACATTGAATTCTGTTTCCTTCAAACTTCTGGCTGCTCTTCCTGTTGATAAACAAGGATCAGTAGCAGGAAAGTCCCCCTCCTTAGATGTTTACTAGTAAAGGTGACATTTTGATAAGTTAAAATCTTTAAGTTTGGGGTATTCACCATAGCTAACATTTATTACAGTGCTTTGAACCTGATGCACAGTGGACAAGCTCTTTCATGACCCTCGCTTTAGCCAGCTTGCTGTTACTCTGCGGGCCACTGGGTCTGACATGCCCTAGACCAGGTGGCCTCCTGCATGTGTGCTTACAAAGAGTTAGTTGTATTTATCCCTTTGTCTATTTGTGTTCATTGTCTTGTTATTGTAATTATACAGTGTAATTAAATATGACATCAGCTGGTGAAATTTGTTTTCAAAAAGAATGGTTTTGTGAGAAGTATTTCAAATATTTTGAAATGACCTAATAATTTCAAGTCACTAAAAGAAATTGCTGCTCAGTTATATGGATAAGCAAGCTAGAAAAAATGGAGAGGGAGTCTTAAAAGTCTAGGACTCTGCGTATAGATCACTTCATGTTTTCAGGTTTTTGTGGAAACTAGAGCTGGAAAATATAGGTCATACATGGTGGCTATAGGATATGAACGACAACTTACACTTCAGCAATAGACCCACATAAGATTGTGGACCTGCTAACAAAGATTAGCAAATAAATATACATTTATATTTTTTATCTACTATATTTTCCAATTAATATTTTATCATAAACAGTACAGAAGACTGAAACATCTTTCTTGAGTAAGACTTTATTTACTGACTTGAGTAATATGACATTCATCTTTGTCATGTTTTTCACCTTGGACCTTCCTAAAGCACTTCCAGTGAAATTTTCCCTCCTCCCCCATTCCTTTCCTTTTTTGGAGCTGTTGTGATTATGGATGGTGAGAGATACTAGGGGTGGGATTGCTTGTAATTCTGTGTGTCCTCCCTGGACTGGGGTAGGGGAGTGTAATACAGGCATTTTAAATGGTTGAAATATCTAACAGCGTGAAATACCCTCTCAGAAAGGCCAGTGAGGAGTTCCCGTTGTGGCTCTGCAGTCATGAATCTGATTAGTATTCATGGGGACACGGGTTCGATCACTGGCCTTTCTCAGTGGGTTAAGGATCTGGTGTTGCTGTGAGTTGTAGTACAAGTCACAGACTCAGCTTGGATCTGGTGTTGCTGTGGCTGTGGTGCAGGCCAGCAGCTGCAGCTCTGATTTGACCCCTAGCCTGGGAACTTACATGTACCTCGGGTGCGGCCCTAAAAAGCAAAAAGTAGAGAAAGGCCAGTGATAAGGACTATACATGGGTTGATATCACAGTGCCTGGGAAATTTAAAGTTGCTCCTAAAGGGTCTGTGTTTACTCAGGGAGAAAAGTGAGGATGGGATCAGATTTCCCCATACCTTAAAACTATTTTTATTTTATTTTAATTAATTTATTTATTTTTGCTTTTTAGGGCCTCAGCAGCAGCATATGGCAGTTCCCAGGCAAGGGGTTTAATTGGAGCTACAGCTGCCCGCCTACACCATGGGTGCAGCAACACTGGATCCTTAACCCACTGAGCAGGGCCAGGGATCAAACCTGCATCCTCGTGGATACTAGTTGGGTTCTTAACCCACTGAGCCACAACGGGATTTCCTAAAATTGTTTTTAAAAAGAAAGGCCAAAATTGTCCTCAAAGGTCTTAGTTTTGCTTGTTGAGCTTTTCTGTCAGGAGCTCTGTGTCTCTTGGTAAGGAGTTCCTGCTTCTCCTTTTCTCAGATGCTTGAGCTCACTAGGTTGGTTGGGGAGGTGATTGACTTTGAAGATCCTCAGTGAGTGAAGACTCTGGTGGCCTGAGTGTTTTTCAGTAAAACTGTCCCAGAGGAGCAGGTAGAAGGACGTCACTGCAGACCACACCTTCCCCCAGGCCCTAGAGAGGCCCAGGTGTAATCCCAGGGGCGATAACCATGACAAAGGGCTTCCAGTAGATCCCTGGCTGGCTGGGAGCCCTTCTATGGCATATCTTGGTCATTGCCCGATATTACCTTGCTCTAGGATCACCACGTGTGCATGGATCCAGTCATCTGCACAGTTCTGGTCCTTGTCTCTCTAAATCTTCTGAGGCTGTGTGTGTGTGCGCGCGTGCGCGCGTGCACTTTCCCTGTGCCTGCCTAGTAAATACAGGCTAGTCATTTGGACGTTTCTCCTGTTACCTCCTTTTTTAACCTGCTTCCTGAGATCTCAATTCTGGCCTGAAATTGTACTTCAGTCTTCATTCTTTTTTTCTCCTTGCCCTAATCTTTTGCTATTGGGTGACTTTCATTTCTCAGTAGAGTATTGTTTATTGACTGGGTGTGAAACAATCTATATTCTTTTTCACAAAGTAGTACAGAAAGGAAGAGCCCTTGTTCAGGAATACATTTGTTTATTCATTCGTTCATTCACATGTTTTGTGTTGTTTTGTTTTGTGACTTTTTAGGGCCACATGCAAGGCATATGGAAGTTCCCAGGTTAGGGGTCCAATCAGAGCTACAGCTGCCGGGCTACACCACAGCAACAGCATCATGGAATCCGAGCTGTGTTTGCAACCTGCACCACAGCTCACGGCAACACTGAATCCTTAGCCTACCGGAGCAAGGCCAGGGATCAAACCTGCATCCTCCTAGATACTAGTTGGATTCGTTTCTCCTGTGCCACAAGAGGAACTCCCCATTCACATGTTTTTTGAGAGCCCTGCTACGGACTAGTCTTTGTGCAAGATCCTGGGACCATACAGATACATAAGATTGTCCCCTCAGAAGCCATCCCTCCTGCCTCCCCAGCTGCCACATTCCTCCAGTTGTCACTGCCTTCCTGTTTCATTGCCTTTCCTTCTCTACAGTGTGATTCAAAGAGCTAACAGGCTATAATATTTCCCATCTTAAAAAAAACTCTTTTGACTTCTATATTCCTTTTAGCTACCATCCCATTTGTCTCTTCCCTTTTACAGAAAAGCTTTTCTGTACTTACTGTCTCCACTTTTCCTGTTCCCATTCTGTCTCCGTTTTGTTTTTTTTTTTTTTTGGTTGCAGAAATTCTGGGCTAGGGATTGAACCTGTGCTGCAGTAGTGACAACACCTGATCCCTAACCCGCTAAGCCACCAGTGAAGTCCTCTTCCTATTCTTTCTTGAGCTCACTCCAGTTAGGCACTCTCTCCCTAGGACTCTGCTGAAGCCACTCTTCCAAGATCCCACAAGTGTCCAAATCTACTTCTCAAGCCTTGTGTTGCCTGATCATTCCTTTCTTCTTGAAACGCTCTCTTCACCTTGCATCTGTAGGGCATCTCTCTACTCTTCTCACCCTCTCTGGTTGCTCCTTGGTACTGTTGTATTCTTCTTGGTGTTCCGTTTCATTGCAGTTCATGAGGGCACAGTCTTTGAAAACCACCTGCCCAAACCCATATTCATGCAGTGGGTGATCCCACCAGCCCCTTCTTTAAATGTGTATGGTATTTATACCGATTACTTTCAAATGACTATCTTTAGCCCTGACTTATCTACTGAAATCAAGACTAGGATATCTTGGGAGTTCCTCAGTGGCCCAGTAGTTAAAGATTCAGCATTGCCACTGCTGTTGCTGGGGATCCATCCCTGGCCTGGGGCCTTACACATGCTACAGGCCCGGCTAAAAAAATAAAAATTAAAAAAAAAAAAGCATTAAAAAAAAAAAAGACTAGGATATCTTGTAGTGTACTCAATATTCCCCCCCCCCCCTTTTTTTTTTTTACTTTTTAGGGCCACACTGGTGGCATATGGAGGTTCCCAGGCTAGGGGTCTAATCGAAGCTACAGTTGCCAGCCTTCACCACAGCCACAGCAATGGCAGATCCAAGCCACATCTCGACATACACCACAGCTCATGGCAACACCAGATCCTTAACCCGCTGAGCGAGGTCAGGGATCAAACCTGCAACCTCACAGTTCTTCGTTGGATTCGTTTCCACTGCAACACGATGGGAACTCCAGTATTCCCGTTTGGATATCTGATAGGATCTCAAACTTAAAATGCCCAAACTGAATTCTTGATTCCATCCACCAGAAACCAAACAGCAAAGAAATCTGCTTCTCGGGAGTTCCCGTCGTGGTGCAGTGGTTAACGAATCCGACTAGGAACCATGAGGTTTCGGGTTTGATCCCTGGCCTTGCTCAGTGGGTTAACGATCCGGCGTTGCCATGAGCTGTGGTATAGGTTGCAGACGCGGCTCGGATCCCGAGTTGCTGTGGCTCTGGCGTAGGCGGGTGGCTACAGCTCCGATTCAGCCCCTAGCCTGGGAACCTCCATATGCCACGGGAGCGGCCCAAGAAATAGCAAAAAGACAAAAAAAAAAAAATCTGCTTCTCCTGTAGTTTCTCTTCTTTTAGTAATTGAAATCTCTGTTGTACTAGTTGCTCAGGTTAGGAACTTTGAAGTCATCCTTGATTTCTCCATTTCTTTCTTTTTAAATTTTTTAAAAATTATAGTAGATTTACAGTGTACTGTCAATTTCTGCTGTATAGTAAAGTGACCTAGTTGTACGTATATATACATTCATTTGCTCACATTATCCTCCATCATGTTCCATCACAAGTGATTAGATATAGTTTCCTATGCAGCTGGACCTCATTGCTTATCCACAATTTCTCCATTTCTTTCTTTTTTTTTTTTTTTTGTCTTTTTGCTATTTCTGTGGCAGCTCCCATGGCACATGGCGGTTCCCAGGCTAGGGGTCTAATTGGAGCTGTAGCCACCGGCCTATGCCAGAGCCACAGCAACGCAGGATCCGAGCCTCGTCTTCGACCTACACCATGGCTCACAGCAACACCGGATCCTTAATCCACTGAGCATGGCCAGGGATCAAACCCGCAACCTCATGGTTCCTAGTCGGATTCGTTAACCACTGCGCCACGACGGGAACTCCATTTTCTCCATTTCTTATACCCATGTCTAATATGACAGCAATTCCTGAGTGACTTTGTCTCTTCAACCTCCTCTGTGCCATTTTAGCCTAACCCATTATCGCCTCTTGCCTAGATTGTTGTTGTCTTCCTCATTGATTTCCCTGATTCTGCCCTTACTCCTCCAGTCTTCACTGCTACAGCTAATAGAGTGATTCTTCTAACAGAAATCATGTCACTACAGTGGTGACACAGTGGCTCCAGTGGTGTCCTTAACCATGATCTCCAGTGCTCTGGATGATCTGGTTTCCTGCCATGTCTCTGACCTAATCCCCTACCACTCTCCCTCTTCCTTGTCCCTCTCTTTCATCACACTGGCTTCTGTACTTTCTCTCCCACATAGTCTACATGGCTTGCACCCTCACTTGTTTAATTTTCACCTTATCAGACAGGTCTTTAAAAGGGTCACCCTATATAAAATAACACCAGTTCATCGTTACTGTATGTCTCTTATGCTTTATTTCTTGGCAGCACATACCACCATCAAGACATTATGTATTCATCTGTGTATTGTCTTTCCTCAATTGAATGCAGGCTAGTCCATGAGGATAGGAATTTTTATCTCTTTTGACTGTTTCATTCACTCCTGTGTCCTCAGTGCTTAGAGTTGTAGTAGCTCAATATTATTTGTTGACTGTGCGAATGAATGAATGAATGAATGAACGCATAATCTCTACTTTCAAAAAGCTTACAGTCTGATCCAGAACAGACTCGTGGTTGCTAAGGGGGAGAGGAGAGGGAGTAGGATGGAAGGGGAGTTTGAGGTTTGTAGATGCAAACTATTGTATTTAGAATGGATAAGCAATGAGGTCCTACTGTATAGCACAGGGAACTCTAGCCAATCTCTTGGGGTAGACCATGATGGAAGATGAAGATAACATAAGAAAAGGAATGTATATATATATGTGTGTGTGTGTGTGTGTGTGTGTGTGTGTGTGTGTGTGTGTGTGTGACTGGGTCACTTTGCTGTACAGCAGAAATTGGCACAACATTGTAAATCATACACCGTTATACTTTAATTTTTTTTTTGTCTTTTACCATTTCTTGGGCCACTCCCGCGGCATATGGAGGCCACTCCCGCGGCCGGAGCTGTAGCCACCGGCCTACACCAGAGCCACAGCAATGCGGGATCCAAGCCACGTCTGCAGCCTACACCACAGCTCACGGCAACGCCGGATCCTTAACCCACTGAGCAAGGCCAGGGATCAAACCCGCAACCTCATGGTTCCTAGTCAGATTCATTAACCACTGAGCCATGACAGGAACTCCTGTTATAATTTATTTTAAAATAATTAAAAAAAATAATCTCTTTGTATATAGAATGTTTAACCAAATAAACGAATTTCGCTTAAAAAAAAAAAAAGCTTACAATCTAGTGGAGAAACTGAAAGTAACCAAAATATACTAAATGCTAGTGTCTATCAGTAATGTGTTGACAGATGTATTTCATACAAGTCTCCCAGCTCTTTCTTTTTTGGCTGAATCCATGGCATATGGAAGTTCCTGGGTCACAGACCGAATCCAAATCCTGCAGCAACACAGGATCCTTAACCCATTGCACTGGGCCAGGGATCGGACCAGTGCTTTCACAGAGACACCAGCTCGTTCTTTATTCCCAATCTTAGTGACAAGTGATAACCTTGAGTATTAGCCCAACCAAAGTGTGTGTGTATTTGGTTGTGAACCCTTTCAGAATCTTACTGGGTTTTCCCATGATAGAACATTTAGGATTTCTTTCAGATATTGAACTTGAGAGTCTCTGCCATCTCACAGAATTTATGTTGGGTAATTCATTTAATGTACTGATCCCCAACCCTAGTGGGACAATACCTTGAGGGAAGAGGATTTCTGTTTTGCCAGCAACTTGGAACCTTTTATTGATAAGTAAATAAATACACTAATGAATTAAAATCAAATAGGAGATACCTTTTTTGTTTTGTTTTGCTTTTTAGGGCTGCACCTGCAGCATATGGAAGTTCCCAGGCTAGGGGTTGAATTTGAGAGCTGCAGCTGCCTGCCACAGCCACAGCAGTGCATCTCTGAGCCGCTCTGCAACCTACATACACCACAGCTCACTGCAACAGTGGATCCTTAACCCACTCAGGAAGGCCAGCATCAAACCCTATAGTCCTCGTGCATACTAGTCAGGTTCGTAACCCACTGAGCCACAAGACCTCTTCGTGATTATTTATTAAAATTACAAAGGTGTCTATCTTTGACATGGCAGTTCTTGTCTTGGGTTTTATGAAGAAACTGCCTTTACCACAATTCAAGTGACCTCTCTGTTGCCAAATCCAGTGGTCAGTTCTCATTCTTCATCTTACTTGACCTCTTAGTAACGTTTAACCTAGTCGATCATTACTTCCTCTTTCAAACACTTGGCTTGGCTTCTTGCATGCCCCATGCTTGGTTTTCTTTCTCCCTCACTGTTTCTTCTTTTCTTTGTTGGATCCTTTAAAGCACAACGTAGCCACAGGCTGATCTCATCCAGCCGCAGGGTCCACGTACTGCCACATGTTGATCTCTGACCACTTTGCTGAGCTGCAGACCCCTCTCCAACTGCCTTCTCAGCAGCTCCCTTTGTGAGTTGGATGGGCACCTCAGACTTAACACACGCAAAACTGAACTGAATTGAACCTCCAAATCTGTTCTTCCCATTGTCTTCCCATTTTGTGCATTTGCCAGGCCAAGGAACTGGAGTCATGTTTGACTCCTTCTTTTTCTCACAGCCCACATCAGGAATTCTCTCGGCTCTCCCATTGAAAGTAGAGTCAAACCTTATCACTTAGTCTGAAGCATCATCATTTCTCTCCTTGGACTATTACAGATCTTCCTAACTAGTCTCCTTATCCCATCCTTGTGTACCTTGCAGTCTCTTCTCTGCGACAAACCCCAGTGACTGTTAACATATTTGCTTAGAACCCCTGGGAGCGCGTGCTTCTTCACTTGGGCAACTCCTTCTGAGGAGCCCTCTATGACTTCTCGCCTCCTCTTACTCCTTTGCTAATTCTGCTCTAGCCTCTGGCTTTCTTACTTTGCCCCAAATATCCCATTGCCTCAGGGCAGGACCTTTGCTCCTGAGGGTACCTTTGCCTGAGATGCCCTTCCCTAGAAAGCCAAAGCCTTGTTCCTTGCTTTGATCAGGTCTGTGCTCAGATGTTACCTCTTATGAGAGATCTTCCTATCTAAAAAAGTACTCTTGGAGTTGCCATCGTGGAGGAGTGAAAACAAATCCGACTAGGAACCATGAGGTTACGGGTTTGACCCCTGGCCCGGCTCAGTGGGTTAAGGATCTCTGGCACTGCCATGAGCTGTGGTGTAGGTCGCAGATGAGGCTCGGATCCTGCATTGCTGTGGCTCTGGCATAGGCCGGCAGCTGTAGCACCGACTTGACCCCTAGCCTGGGAACTTCCATGTGCCACGGGTGCGGCCCTAAAAAGCAAAAAAAAAAAAAAAAGTACTTAATTTCTTGTTCTTTATTTGACCTTATTTATCCTGTTAGTACATACCATCTGACATTATTATTTTTTTTATTGTCTGTCTTCTCCCATTAGATTATATGTTCCACAAGAGCAGAATCTTTATTTTATTTGTCACTCTATCTGCAATGCCTAGAACAGTGATTGGCACTGAGTAGGCATCAAGTGAATATTAGTTGAATGAAGGAGTGAGAGAATGAATGTATGAGCTCTACATATCACATGTGGGAAATGGTTCATGT
Organism: Phacochoerus africanus; assembly: GCF_016906955.1. Taxonomy (NCBI): domain Eukaryota; kingdom Metazoa; phylum Chordata; class Mammalia; order Artiodactyla; family Suidae; genus Phacochoerus; species Phacochoerus africanus. Next base: position 31,635,973 of record NC_062552.1, on the reverse strand, counting down.
ATAGGACTATTTATTGTAGCATTGTTTTATTTATTTATTTATTATGGTTGCATCCATGACATATGGGAGTTCCCTGGCCAGGAATTGAATCCGAGCCGCAGCTGTGACCTATGGCAGATACTTTAACCCCCTGTGCTGGGCTGGATTCTTAACCCACTGTGCAGGAACTCCTGTAGCACTGTTTTAATAGCAGAACTGGAAGTGCCCAAAGTGAAGAGGGCTGGTGAGGAGTTCCCACTGTAGCACAACAGGATTGGCAGAGTCTCTGCAGTGCTGAGTCACAGGTTCCATCCCTAGCTGGCACAGTGAGTTGAAGGATCTGATGTTGTCGCAGCTTCAGCATAGGTCGCAAACTGTGACTTTGATCTGATTCCTGGCCTGGAAATTCCATATGCTTCAGGGAGACCAAAAAAGAGAGGAAAAAAAAAAGAGGGCTAGTTAAATAAATTACGGTATATCTGTGTGGTTAAAAATCTCTGGTGGGGAGTTCCTGTTGGGGCTCAGTGGAAATGAACTTGACTAGTATTCCTGGCCTCATTCAGTGGGTTAAGAATTTGGCATTGCCACGAGCTGTGCTGTAGGCCGGCAGCTGCAGCTCCAATTCAACCCCTAGCCTGGGAACGTCCGTATGCCACGAATTCAGCCCTAAAAAGACCAGAAAAAAACAAAAGAAAACCTCCATGGTTACTGTATGATTTCATTTATACGAAGATCCAGAACAGGCAAAACTAATTTGTGGTAGTATAATTCATAATAGTCATTGCTTCTGGGTCAGGGACATTGAGAGGAAAGAGATACAGGGAACTTTCTGGGGAGATAGAAATGTATGTATTTTGAGAGTTCCTGTTGTGGCTCAGCGGGTTATGAACCTGACTGGTATCCATGAGGATGCAGGTTTGATGCCTGGCCTCACTCAGTGGGTTAATGATCTGGCGTTGCCCTGAGCTGTAGTGTAGGTCACAGATGCAGCTCCATTTGGCATTGCTGTGGCTGTGGCGTAGGCTGGCAGCCACAGCTCTGATTTGACTCCCTAGCCTGAGAACTTACATATATCGCAGGTGTGGCTCTAAAAAGCAAAAAAAAAAAAAAAAAGAAGAAGAATGTGTATCTTTATGGGGTATGGGTTCAAGTACATGCACAAGTCAGACTTATCAAACTGTCCCCTGTTGAGCTATACATTCCAGTGTGCATGAATTGTATTTGCTACAACAAAGCACAGTTCCTAAAATGGAAAACAACATAAACAGATGAATTTCACTGCATATCAACCTAGCAGCAGCATTATACAGAAAGTAAATCTGTCATATGACTTTAAAATAGTGTTTTCCCCCAAAAAAACAGTGTTTAGAGAAGTTCTCCTGTGGCACAGTGGGTTAGGGATCCAGTGTTATCACGCAGTGGCTTGGATTGCTGCTGTATCATGGGTTTGATCCCTGTCCTGGAAATTTCCACATGCCATAGGCACGACCAAAAAAACAAAACAACCCCCCCCCCCCCGAATTTAGATTTACTGTCCCTAGTGAGAGCTATCCTCAGTCTAGAAAAAGCTACAAAGATGGAGTTCTTGCTGTGCCACAGTGGGTTAAGAATCTGACTGAAGCAGCTGGGGCCACTGATGAGACACAGGCTCAATCCCTGTCCTGGCACTGTGGGTTAAAGGATCTGGCATTACTGTAGCTGTGGCTTTGTAGGTTGCAGCTCACATTCAGTCCGGGGCTTGGGAACTTCCATATGCTGCAGGTGTGGCTATGAACAACAACAAAAAAATCTTAGTAATTTTAAATGTAGAATGGAAATTTCAGTATGACCCATAATTTATTTTTCTTTTCAATTTTTTTTTTTTTTAATGGCTATACCCATGGCAAACGGAAGTTCCGGGCCAGGGATTGAATCAGAGTCTCAGCTGCAGCCTATGTCACAGCTGCAATGCTGGATCCTTTAACCCACTAGCCTGGGCCAGGATCAAACCCATGTGACCTAAGCTGGTGCAGTCTGATTCTTAACCCACTGTACCACAGTGGGAACTCCTCAGTTACTACTTTTTTTTTTTAATCATTTTCTTTATCTTTCTTTCTTTCTTTCCTTTTTTTTTTTCTGGTCTTTTTAGGGCTACACCTGAGGCATATGTAGGTTCCCAGGCTAGGAGTCCAATTGGAGCTACAGCTGCTGGCCCATGCCACAGCCACAGCAACATGGGATCTAAGCCACGTCTTCGACCTACACCACAGCTCACGGCAACACCAGATCTTTAACTCATAAACGAGGCCAGGGATCAAACCCGCATCCTCAGGGGTACTAGTCGGGTTTGTCAACTGCTGAGCCATGACAGAAACTGCAGCATATTGAAGTTCCCAGGCTAGAGGTCTAATTGGAGCTGCAGCTGCCAACCTATACCACAGCCATAGCAATGCCAGATCCAAGCCACATCTGCAACCTACACCATAGCTCATGGCAACGCAGGCTCCTTAACCCACTGAGCAAGGCAGGGATCGAACCTGCATCCTCATGGATACTAGTCGGGTTTGTTACCACTGAGCCGCAACAGGAACTCCTTCTAATAATATATATTTTTTATTTGTCATTGAACAGCCCTAGAAACGATGATAACACAACTGCAGCCAGTACCTAAATTGAGGTCTCTAAATGTTATTTTACACTAAAATGAGCCAAGTCTCCTTAGAGAAACAGCTGAACAGCTGAATTCATATCTGGAGCAGGAATTACTTAAAGTGAGCCTGAGATATCTTATAATGACAAAGAGCAAGAAAACACTCCAAGATTAGAGATGTCTATTAAAAAGATAAAAAACAAACAAGATCCGTAAAACCTAGACTTGGTAGAGTCTAGGTGGCAGGCATATGGGTGGTTGGTGTACAATTCTTTCAACTTAGCTATGTGCTTGAAAAAAATTTTTGACTGTGCCCAAGGCATGAAGAAGTTCCCAGGCCAGGGATCAAACCTCTGTCACAGCAGTGACCCAAGCTGCTACTGTGACAATGCCGGGTCCTTAACCTGCTGCACCACAAGGGAACTCCCTGGAAATTTTTATAATGAAGTGCTGGAGAAAAGGGAGACATGAGGAGTTCCCTGGTGGTATAGCAGGTTAAGGATCTGGTGTTGTCAATGCTGTGGCATGGGTTTGATCCCTGGCCCTGGAACTTCCACATACTGCAAGCATAGCCAAAAAAGGGTAGGAGGAAAAGGAGCCACCCTAAAGTGGCTCTTGCTAGTTAAAGGTGGGAGCATCAAGAGATTAATGACTGCAGTTGATTGAAACACATGAAATATAAAAATCAAATTAATGCTGTAACAGTAACAGTGTTTGGGGATTGTTCCGGCACTGTCTTGTTATTCTGAAAATTAGTAAAGGAGGAAAAAATAATCAGACATTCCATTACCTTTCCTATATTTACTTGTAATTAAACAGTCAAGGAAGGAAATTTCTTATTTGTGGAATTCTAGCTAATTTATAAATATAGAAGGGCCGGAGGTGGTTAACGAATCTGACTAGGAACCATGAGGTTGCGGGTTCGATCCCTGGCCTTGCTCAGTGGGTTAAGGATCCGGCGTTGCTGTGAGCTGTGGTGTAGGTCGCAGACACAACTCAGATCTGGCATTGCTGTGGCTCTGGTGTAGGCTGGCGGCTACAGCTCCGATTAGACCCCAGCCTGGGAATCTCCATGTGCTGTGGGAGCGACCCTAGAAAAGGCAAAAAGACAAAAAAAAAATACGGATAGTTAGATAGATAAAAGGATGGATGGATAGAAGGATGGATGGATGGATGGATAGACAGACAGACAGACAGACAGACGGGCCAATAGAATTAGAAAATCGCCACTTGCATTCCCTAATAAGCCCATGGATAAAGATGGCAGTTATGATGATAAAACCATTAAATGAATGGCTAGTGGTGAGCTCTGTAATGGACAGATCAGGTGATAACACTAAATGCCAGTTTCGTTTTCTCATCACAAAAAGTGATGTCAGATCTTATGTAACTCACACTATAATGTTACAGGAAGTATGTAGCACCTTCAGGGAAGTTTCCTTACAAAAAACACCAAATCCACAACTGACCAAGCTTCAAGATCTAATGACCTAGGTACAGGAAATATGGGGCCTAAAGGAGCAGGTTGAATATTACCCCCAAAGGACCGTACTTGCAAATGTTGGAATGTAGGAAATACAACAAGATAAATGACCTGTTTTCTTCAACAAATAAAGGGCTTGAAAACAAAGGGCCAGGAGGGGAAACTGTTTCAGACTAAGGTTGAGTCATATCAACCAAATGAAATGTATGGACTTAGTTTGGATCTTCATTTTAAAAAATCAGTGTAGGAGTTCCTAGCACGGCTCAGCAGAAACAAACCCTACTAGTATCTATGAGGATGCGAGTTTGATCCCTGGCCTCACTCAGTGAGTTAAGAGATTAATGACTGCAGTTGATTGAAACACATGAAATATAAAAATCTGATTAATGCTGCAATAGCAATTAGGAACCATGAGGTTACAGGTTCAATCCCTGGGTTAAGGATCCAGTGTTGCCGTGAGCTGTGGTACAAGCAGCAGACACAGCTTGGATCTGAGAACTTCCACATGCCTGGATGCAGCCCTAAAAAGACCAAAAAAAAAAAAAAACTACTTTGACATCTTAAATTAAATTAAGTTGAAATGTGATTAATATGTTGATCTACTTTGGGGATATAATACCTGCCCTTTTTTTTTTTTTTTGCTCTTTTATGGCTGCACATCTGGGATATGGAGGTTCCCAGGCTAGGGGTTGAATTGGAGCTGCAGCTGCCAGCCTGCACCATAGCCACAGCAACACCAGATCCAAGCCACATCTGTGACTACAGCTCATGGCAGCTCCAGATCCTTAACCCACTGATCGAAGCCAGGCATTGAACCCGGGTCCTCATGAATACTGATCGGGTTTGTTACTGCTGAGCCACAAAAAGGCACTCCCAATAACTGCCTTTTTACAGTATATTCCTTTAGTTCTAAGACTGTGTGTGGGAAAATAATGTAGTTTATGGATGTCAGGAATGCTGTTCCTGTGGCTTTATTTGTTTTAATGGCCTCAAGAAACTTGAACATTCTAAATATTTCATTCATTTCATTTGGCTTTCAGAAATTTCCTAGGGAATAATGCTTGGCATTCTTCTTGTCCAATTATAAAAATCTGAAATACTTGTTCTAAAATATTCAAGCTGTACACAAGGTTTTAAAGTGAAATGCTACCTCCTCCTTAGCACCGCCAGTTGTACTGTACAGAGGCAATATTGTTTCTTGGATGAGTGTTTTCAAATACATGTTTAAATTGAGGTTTTGAAGGTCCCATAATATACAGAGAGTGTAGGAAGCTTAACTTTGTCTGTAGTATCTGAAACTTTTTTCCTTTCCCACTTGCTTCTCTCTTGTATTTCTCTCTATTGAGAAATGGGTATCTTTGTCCACCTAATGACCTCAGTTATCCCTTTCATGTAAATGTTTCCTAAATGAGACTTGAATCCACTTGCTGCTCCCCATCCCCAGGGAGGCTGATTATGTCCAACTCCCTTATCCTCTCTAACTGAACTCTGTCCCATCTCCCATCGCTCATTTAGCCTCCAGATTCAGACTTCAAAGAGACCAGATAGATTGCCGTTTTCCTCCTCAGAAACTGAGGAGGATTTCCAGTTGCCTTCAGTTGCCATAACTTTTTTTTTTTTTTTTTGTCTTTTTAGGGCCGAACCTGGAGCTATGTAAGTTCCCAGGCCGGCCTACACCACAGCCACAGCAACTCGGGATCCGAGCTGCACCTGAGACCTACACCACAGCTCATGGTAACGCTGTGATCCTTAACTCTCTGAGCAAGGCCAGGAATTGAAGCCGCATCCTCGTGGATACCAGTAGGATTTGTTTCTTGCGCGCCACAGCAGGAACTCCCAGAGTGACCTTTCTAAAACTCAAGTTGGGTTCTGTCATTTCTTTAACAACTTTAGTGAGTTACCCATTGCCTTCAGGTTTTGATCCAAATTCTTTTATTTATTTATTTATTTATTTTTGTCTTTTTGCCTTTTCATGGGCCGCTCCCGCCGTATATGGAGGTTCCCAGGCTAGCGGTCGAATCAGAGCTGTAGCCGCCGGCCTACACCACAGCCACAGCCACTCGGGATCTGAGCCGTGTCTGCGACCTACACCACAGCTCACGGCAACAGTGGATCCTTAACCCACTGAGCGAGGCCAGGTAGTGAACCCGCAATCTCATGTTGGATTCGTTAACCACTGCGCCATGAGGGGAATGCCCCAAATTCTTTATAATTGGACCTCTGCCTTTTTGTTCAGCCTCCCTAAATAACCCTGTCTATATGCTCTCTGCATCTTTTTTTTTTAAAGCGATTGTTTCTTCCCTCAGTCACTGGTCCATTCTTTCATTTGCTCAAAAACATTTGTTGTCCAGTTGTATGGTTTAGACACTATGCTTAAGGATTGGGTGTAAGGGGGTCAGCAGAAGCATTCTTAGACCTTTCACACTGTTAATCAGGATAGACAAGGTTATATTAACATAACAAATTGACCTTGAAATCTCATTGTTTTAACACAACAGAGTTTTATTACTTGTGTTGATGCCTGTATATCATGAGATTTCAGAGGCTCCACTCCACACAGGAACTCTCTTGCATTTGGGGGCTCAGGCTTGTAGCTACACCACCTGGAACTCACTGCATCCTTTGGCACTGGGACAGAGGGAGAGATGGGATGGGCTTCTTTCTGTCTCGGCCCAAAAGTGACGCATGTCCCTTCTCATATTTTATTACCCAGAAGTGGTCAAATGGTCCCACTGAGAGCAAGGGGAAGTTGGATACTTTAGGGGAGAACATGAAATATCTGGGGAGCATTATGGTCTGTAGCACAATCACTGAAATATAATCATTTGCCTTCTTGTTGATGATCTTATCCACTGGTTTTTATTTATTATTATTATTATTATTTTTTTGTCTTTTTGCCTTTTCTAGGGCCGCTCCCGCAGCATATGGAGGTTCCCAGGCTAGGGGTCGAATAGGAGCTATAGCTGCCAGCCAACAACACAGCCACAGCAACATGGGATCCAAGCCACATCTGCGACCTACACCACAGCTCACGGCAACGCCAGATCCTTAACCCACTGAGCAAGGCCAGGGATCGAACCTGCAACCTCATGGTGCCTAGTCAGATTCGTTAACCACTGAGCCACGACGGGAACTCCTTGTTTTTTTTTGTTTTTGTTTTTTTTTAAGGGCCACACCACACCTGCAGAAGTTCCCAGGCTAGGGGTCAAATTGGAGCTGCAGCTGCCAGCCTACACCACAGTCACAGCAATGCAGGTTCCGAGTCGCATCTGCAACCTACAGCACATCTCACAGCAATGTCAGATCGTCCGACCCACTGAGCAAGGCCAGGGATCAAACCTTTATCCTCATGGATACTAGTCGGATTTGTTTCCGCTATGTCACAATGGGAACTCCCTGTGTTAAGCAATTTTAAAGCAGTTCTTAAAAACTTAAGAAATAAAACATTACTGTTTCAGCTGAAACCCTTTATGTAAATCCTCCCACATTAGGTTTTTCATTCCCACACATTTCTTTATTCTTTCACTGCACACTTGTCTCTAATCAGTGTAGTGATTTTGCTCTGTGTAGTGAAGATATCAAGCTGTTCCAGGAGGATCACCAGTCTCTTGAATCTAGGTGTTCATACATGAGTGGGTGTGTTCTGTGGATTCGTTTATCCATCTCTGCATGGATATCACCTCTCCTGATGAGAAGAGCCAGCCCCCAACCTTGATCTCTCTAAAATTGCAGAGGTTTTAATCTCTGCCTCTCCTCTTATTAAGGATATGGCATTGTTGCAGGCCACAGCATAGGTCACAGATGTGGCTTGGATCCTGTGTTGCTGTGGCTGTGCTGTGGGCTGGCCACTGCAGCTCTGATTCAACCTCTGGCCCAGGAATTTCCATATGCTGAGGTCCAGCCATAAAGAGAAAAAATATTAAAAAAAAATTTTTTTTTTTAATCAAGCTTAAGAATAAAAATTTCCTCATCAGAATACTACTTAACTATTTTATAAGGTAGAAAGGAGTAAAGCCTCTGGCTAAAGAATATTTTGTTTTGTTTTTTGCAGTAAATTTTCAATGTGTTGTCAAGGAAACTTACTGAGGAGAAAAACTATTTGCTGGTAATAGTGTTTGCTTTGAAGTATGACTACAAAGTAATGTGGCTTGCTTTCTCCAGCCTCAGTGTTATATGTAGTCTTACCTCATATAGTCATGCTTTGAATATACAAAGCAATAACACTGGCCAGATTTACTAGTTAATATTTCACATTGGTTGATATTTACAAATTAAATTATACTCTGTGGTACAAGTTTCCTTTGCTTTAGCTTTGAAATGTCCCTGTAAAGGTCTTTCATTCGGTCTATAACCTAATTGGATGGCCCTAGTCAGCCTTTGAAGCAAATGCTGAGGTTTAGAATGGCTAGTAAACACTTTGCCAGGAAGTGGCAGAACTCTAGGAAGAAAGACTGCATGTTATTTAGGTAACAAATCAGTGAAGGATTAATCCATTTTTCTACTTTTCCTTCTTGGAGATTCCTTGCAGATTGGATAGATATGACTTTATGCCTTTGTAGTTTTTAGAGGACTTTTTTATTTTTATCAATTTTTTGTTATACTTAACTTACAGTGTTCTGTCAGTTTCTGCTATACAGCAGTGACCCAGTTTTACACACACACACACACACACACACACACACACACCCTTTTTCTCATATTATCTTCCATCTACCATCATGTTCTATCACAAGTGACTTTATGAAGTTCCCTGTGCTGTACAGTAGGACCTCATTGCTTATCCATTCTGTTTTTTTTTTTGTCTTTTTTGTCTTGTTGTTGTTGTTGTTGTTGTTGCTATTTCTTGGGCCGCTCCCGAGGCATATGGAGGTTCCCAGGTTAGGGGTTGAATCGGAGCTGTAGCCACCAGCCTACGCCAGAGCCACAGCAACTTGGGATCCGAGCTGCGTCTGCAACCTACACCACAGCTCACGGCAACACCAGATCGTTAACCCACTGAGCAAGGCAGGGACCGAACCCGCAACCTCATGGTTCCTAGTCGGATTCGTTAACCACTGCACCACGACGGGAACTCCTTTTTTTTTTTTCTTTTTAGGACCGAACCTGTGGCACGTGGAAGTTCCCAGGCTAGGGGTCATCTCAGAGCTGCAGCTTCTGGCCTACACCACAGCCACAGCAACTCAGGACCTGAGCCGCCTCTGCGACCTGCCTACAGCTTATGGCAACACTGGATCCTTAACCCCCTGAGCAAGGCCAGGGATTGAACCCACATCCTCACGGATACTAGTCAGGTTCGTTACTGCTGAGCCACAAAGGGAACTCCAAGAATTCTACTTTTATCTCAGCTGAAAGCACAACAAAGGGAAATTTTTCTCTTTCTCATTTCAGTGAGAGAGGTAGGTTCTCAGCACAGGCTCAGAGCTTAGGATGATGTGTAGTGTTGGCCTATAGCCATCTGATGAGCAGGAACTGGGACACACAGAAGTGAGAACCTTGGAGGGAAAGTTGGGACTGTGGTGCCAACTAGGGCCAAGGCCAGCTCTTCATAGTGCTCACAGGCTCATCATTGACAATCTTTGTCCTTTGTTTTTGTGAGTGTCTATCAGCTGTGTGTTCAAAGGGCTTTAGAGAAAGGAACAAAGAAGAGGGATAGATAAGACAAGTGACTGAGCGTCTAGGGGGTACATGTAGTGGCCACTGGTGCAGATGCCCTTCTGCTTTTACCAGGCAGACTGCTTTTTCAAAAGAAATGAAGCTACCTTTCAGGAAGTGAATGGACCTTAGGCACTTCTGTTTTTGTGGTGTTTAAACTCTGAATTTGTATGAATGTGTCTTTGAGTTTTAAACTGCCTACATGACTTCTGTGACTTTCAGGTGCTACTTGTGAGCAGTAGTCGCCATCCAGACCGATGGATTGTCCCTGGAGGAGGCATGGAGCCCGAGGAGGAGCCAGGTGTGGCAGCAGTCCGTGAAGTCTGTGAGGAGGTATGTGCTGACTGTCCCTTGTCATCTCGAACCTGTCGTGTCTGTGTAGTTCTTCATCACCACTCACTGAATGATGAACGGACTCATGCTCATAGAAAGAAGGCACTTTACAGCTACCACATGCCTCCTTGCTTAAAGGGGTGAGCAGGTTGTGACGAGGTAAGGTTTGTCCCGCCCTTTCTGCGTGGGGAGGGCTCGTGGCAGTGACTGTGTGATTGTGCCAGACAGTCCTTTGTAGTCACCCATTGATCTCTTCCAACACCGCCTCTGTTACCTCTGGCAGAAGATCGAGAATCAGATAGTTCCTCAGCCCTCAGAAGTAAGAGGAATAGGCATTATTGGTGTGAGTGGCTTATTCTCATTAACCTTTGGATGAGGAGGAGGCAGCGCTGTTCTCCTTTGCTTTCTGGGTCCTGGCAATAGAGCAGTGGCTAAAGCAACACTTCTCATAGCCAGCAGCCATTAATGGTGCAGCCTGAGAGAAAATAGTATCTTTTTTATTTAGTCACATGATGTTCGACATACACGTATTGAGTTCTTGGGCCGTGCCCAGTGTAGCCTCCTAGATACTCGAAAGTAAACAGAAAAAGTCAAGTCTTGGTTCCCTTACTTCAGGAGCTTACAGTTTTGTTGGGGAAACTGAGAAATCGATTACAATTCACATCAGGGTGAAGGAACTAATGTTTCTCCATAGCCTCTTGTGTCAACATGGTGCTATGTCTGCTCTGCTGCCTTGCTAAGGAGTCCTAACTCAGTGTGTAAGTTTCACTACCCATGCGAATTTGCCCTGGCCACACGTGCTTTTTAGATTCATTTCCTTGTTCCAGAAGGACTTAAGGCTGATTCTAATGGCACATAAAACAGAGCCTAGAAATACTCTAAATTTTGCATTTCTTTTGGGTTAAGGCCTTGCTGAAGTCTTCTTACACTAATTTTACTTGGGAACACCCAAGGAATTCTTTTCTTGCCCTGAACTCCTGCAGACTCATGTTGGCTTGTATCACTCTCATTTTATCATATATCTGGTATGTTTAATTAGATTGTAACCTCAGAGGATGAAGATAGTGTTTCTTTTTTTTTTTTTTTCCTTTGGCTTTTTAGAAGCAAACCTGCAGCATATAAAAGTTCTCAGGCTAGGGGTCAAATTGGAGCTACGGCTGCCAGCCTACACCCCAAGGATCCAAGCCATGCAGGATCCAAGCTTCATCTGCGACCTACACCACAGTTCATGGCAGCACCAGATCCCCACCCCACTGAGTGAGGCCAGGGATTGAACCCTCATCTTCATGGATACTAGTCAGATTCATTTCTCCTGCACCACAATGGGAACTCCTATGTTTCCTATTTTAAATTCTCCCTTCTTATGCCCAGTATACAGTGAAGTGAATAGAAAGTAATTAATGTACGCTCTGTGACAGATGGAACAAAGGATGAGACATAAAAGTCCTGAAGAAATACCCTAATTGGAAATTATCAGTGTTTTTTTCTGGAGGATCTCAAAAGGTTGACCGTTCACATAAGTGTGGCAGGGCCAGTTGGTGGACCTAAGCTGCATAATTTTGATATAAATCCAGTTGACTCCTGTGGGCTCTAAGGCACCTAAGGCAGCAGTGATGTTTGGCCGAGTTACTGAGGCCCTTTGGATTCAGATAGATTATTGGAAGACCTGAAACAGGCTGATGGTTTTAGAATAGAGAGGAAGGAAATAATTCAGAGACCTTGGGCAGAACTTGCTGGTTGGTTTTAAATTTGTGGGGAAATCTGCCAGCTTTACCTCCATAGAGCACTTTTGGGTTTGCAATTTGTCTCAGGAGGGCTTATGTCAGTTGTTACCATTGCGGTTTTGTTTCTGAGTGTGATGGTTGAATTGTCCCTGGGTTATACAAGTGCAGCTAAGATGTAGAAAACTAGATGATTGCAAAAGGAGCTATGGGAAAGGATATGGGGTTACCCTTTTGTTTCCAGGAACTTACATACCACCCTTCAGGAGATAAAAGTGAGACTAGAGTGGAGTTGGAATAAAGTGCTGGGATGTGAGAGGGTGAGCAATGCAGCAGAGTAATTAAAGCATACTTTTCACGTGTTCAGTATCTTACCGACCTCCTGACTTGAAAGGGACAGTGAGCTTGAAATTAAACCCTGCCTGCCATTCTCAGCTCTGAAAAATCCTGCCTGACTTTGAGCAAATTTTTTCCCCTCCTTTCAAAAGAGAGTCATACCATATACTGTATTTTATTCCAGCATTATTGAGAGGCTAAAGAATAAGCTACCAAATAAATTCAATGTTTGTACAAACAATAAAAATTAGAGAAGTGTGTCATTACAAAGAGAGGCATTTCCGTGACTTACATCAAAAAGAAATGGAAGGGGTGTTTGTTTTTTTCCTAGTTCCATGTCTGTCAACAGAGAAGAAGACTTGGAATCAGAGAGGATGAAGATAGATGTTATTATTGCACTTGTAGGGTAGCTTTTGTAAGTGAAAGCCACTATTCAGGGGTTTATTTAGTTTTCAAAATGTTATACTTTTTGGAGTTTCCGTTGTGGCACAGCGAAAATGAATCTGACTATTATCCGTGAGGATTCGGGTTCCATCCCTGGCCTCGCTGAGTGGGTCGGGGATCCTGCATTGCTGTGGCTATGGCGTAGGCTGGCAGCTGTAGCTCTAATTCGACCCGTAGCCTGGGAATTTCCATATGCCGAGGGGTGGCCCTAAAAAGCAAAAAGCAAAAAAAAAAAAAGTTATGACTTTTTAAAAGCACACAGTCAAAAACTAATTTTTTTCCTAATGCTTACATATCTGACTGTTATAAGCATCAGAGATTTTACTAGTCACTTTTAAGGGGCCTAGACTAGTTTGTTGAAGACTTCAGGTGTTTCAGATTGCATTTATAAATTTATTTGATTGCTTTTTAAGGAACTTCAATTATCTGACTTTAAAAAAATGAAGATCTTATGAAGCTCTTTGACATAAAAGTACTGTGAATGTCATATATTAAACTTACAAATAAGGCAAGTCTTGGAGTCTTTAAATATTCCCATTGTGTGGATAAACTTAAGATTTTCAACTTATCATCACAAGTCAGAAATAAGTTATTCAATTATACTTTCAAAATTGAGGTTACTAGCTAATAATTTTTTATGTTTGTTTTTTTGCTATTTCTTTGGGCCGCTCCCGCGGCATATGGAGGTTCCCGGGCTAGGGGTTCAATTGGAGCTGTAGCCACTGGCCTACGCCAGAGCCACAGCAACGCGGGATCCGAGCCGCGTCTGCAACCTACACCGCAGCTCACAGCAACGCCGGATTCTTAACCCACTGAGCAAGGGCAGGGACCGAACCCGAAACCTCATGGTTCCTAGTCGGATTCGTTAACCACTGTGCCACGATGGGAACTCCGCTAATAATTATTTTAAACATTACCAAATCATAAAATATGTCTGGTCTCCTTCACCCCTCCTGTTAAATGAGGCCAGGACTCACAAGTGGCTTGATAGGGAACGCTGATCCAGTTCACGTAGCTCGAATAAGACTGTACCCTCACAAGGCTGACTGGCCGTCAGGGAGTCCACGTGGGTGGCAGTGGTACTGAGTGAATGGTCTGGTGTGTCTGGCACACCTGGCTGACTGTGTTCCAGCCTTCAGGTCTTTTCCTCCATGAAGTCTTTGATTTTTGTGGCTTCCTCTTTGCAGACTTGTTCTTCCTGTGTGTTTCCTTTGCAGTCTGTACTTGTAGCAGACTTTTATCATGTTTTATTGATAGTGCTTGTCTAGTTGTCTTCTGTACTAGGCTTTACACTCTGCATAGCTGGGTACCATTCTTTTTACTCACTGTTGAATTCCCAGTGCTTAACACATAACAAGTGCTTGACAGAGTAAGTGCTACAGTTTCTGGCGTGACCACTAGAGCAGCCACATAAAGGCAGTTGAGGTAGGTCCTTTTGGGTTGTCGGGAGTAGATAAACATCTCTAGGGCCCTCAGTTAATTGAGGGAGAAGGACATGACAGTATTACAGCAGCTGCCCGGTTAGGCTACAGAATGGAAAACTTTGGTCACAGCGCCCAGGCAGGCCTCACTCGCAGTGGGTGGATGGACCTTGGGAGCACAGTGTGTAGCTCAGGAGCCTGGTCACCATACCAGCAGCCCAGCCTCTCTCATCTGCTGTGGAGGAGCTGCCTGCCTGCCTTTGTTTCTTTCCTTCCTTCTTTTCTTTTCTTTTCTTTTCTTTTCAGGGAAACCCCTGCATATGGACGTTCCCAGGCTAGGGGTTGAATTGGAGCTGCAGCTGCTGAGCTACACTACAGCAACGAGGGATCCAAGCTGCATCTGCGACCTGTGCTGCAGCTTGCAGCAATGCTGGATCCTTAAAGCCCCTGAGCAAGGCCAGGGATGGAACCTACAACCTCATGAGTCAGGTTCTTAACCTGCTGAGCCACAACGGGAACTCCGGAGCTGCCTTTCTAACCTCTTCTCAGCCTCTGGGTGTCTGCTTCTTACTTTCTGTTCTATGTTTTACCTCCCTGTGCATCACTAATCTTCTGTTGACTCACCTTCAGCCTTCCCAAGAGAGGCCTTAATTACTTTTACCCACTTATGACCTGTGGCCAGAGCTTCTAGTCATTTTGAAGATGTCTGCCTTAACTTGCATGAGTTGCTGGTTTCTTCTTCCTCTAACTGCACTCAGAGTGGCGAGTTCGTGTGCTGTGAAAGCAGGGCAACCTGTGCTTAAGTACCGCCTTCAGCAGTTTTACTGCAGGTCTTGTGTGTGTAGTAAAAAGATATTTACTAACACAGAAAAATACAATACATTCCTAAGTGATCAGATCAGAACAGGTTATGTAACAGTGTTTACGGTATAGAACTGTTTAGTGGGGAAGAAACATATGCGTCTGTTTGTGCAGAAAGAACAAATAACACTACTTGCACACTTACTATGTGCCAAGCTCCGTTTAAGTGTTTCGCATATGTTGCCTCATTTCCTCGCCTGATGATGTGAAATAGGAACTGTTATTGTCTACATTTTACAGGTGAGAAAAAACTGAGCCCCAATGAGATCAAGTAATTTGTCCAAACGCATTGTGCCCAGCTCAGTGTGCTCAAGTGCTCCAGGGGAGACTTGACTCCAGAACGTGTAGTCTTAGCACCTGCACTCCTCAGGCCTTGAAAGAATGTCCACCAAATTTTTTTTTTTTAGGGCCACACCCACGGCATATGGATCACCAAATGTTCACAGTTATCTTTGGGTTATGTCTTAGGTTATCAGGTTTTCTTCATTGAGCATGTATTTATTTTGTTACTAGAAAACTTTCTATATAAAGATGAATGGGATGAGATTGTTAAGTAGTTTATCATGGCATTAACAGTCCTGGGTACCATAAAACTCAACCTTTTTTGAAGTTTTGTTGAACTCAGTTAAAAAATTTTAGCGTATTGGGAGTTCCCGTTGTGGCTCAGTGGTTAACAAATCCGACTAGGAACCATGAGGTTGTGGGTTTGATCCCTGGCCTCGCTCAGTGGGTTAAGGATCTGGCGTTGCCGTGAGCTGTGGTGTAGGTCGCAGACACAACTCAGATCCTGCGTTTCTGTGGCTCTGGCGCAGGCTGGCGGTTACAACTCTGACTGGACCCCTAGCCTGGGAACCTCCATATGCCACGGGAGTGGCCCTAGAAAAGGCAAAAAGACCAAAAAAAAAAAAAATTAGCGTATTGGCTGAATTTCAGAAAGAGGTAAGTCTGTAGCACTTGAAGCATTAGCAGTCACATTTAAAGGGCTGAAATACTCCCTTGTGGAAACTCCCTTCCATTTTTTAGCTGCTTATAGTTAAAGTCCTGTGATAGTGACCCCTCCAAGGGGGAGAGGGACAGGGTGGTCTCCCAGGGCGGGCCATAGGCCTTGGTAACAGGACCTCTCTAGCTGAGGACAGCAAAGGCTTATATGAGCCAGCCGTGTCATGCTCTCCCTGAGGTAAAAAAGAAAAGCCCCTCTTGATGCGATTTTCAGAGCTGTTTCTTGTTAAATCAATGGGAAAGGTAAGACTGTTGGCTGACAGGAAAGAGAGAAGTTGGATTGGACCTGAACCTGTTCTGTCTTCTCTTCAGCTGTTACATTTTCATTTCTTTCACCCATTCTCACCTCAGCTAAACCAAAAGAGTTATCACAGAGATACAGAACATATGAGAACAGAAACAGGAGAAAATTATGTGTGTACCTTCGTCGGCATTGTCTTCAAGGATGACCAAGACAGGCTCCTTCTGGCTTTAGAGAAATGTAGCCAGTGACGATAATGGAGAATGTGGCCACATGCCAGTTCCTTTTCTCTGTTGCCTCCTGTCTGGGCAAGGCCCAGATCCATATCCATTTCTAGCATATAAACTATAGAGTATTTGTAGAAGCTTGGTAATTAACCTGTGACATAGGCCTAGCTTAAAAAGAAAGTATCATGTTCTCAGATTTCCTGACTTGGGTCCTAATGATCATACTTTTCTGCTGCTCTTCTGTCTCTCATCACCTGTTGCTGCCTATAAACTCACCACCTTGGAAATTTTTTCAGCTCAATGATGTCTCTTCAGATTTTCCTGTACCTACTGCTCTCCCTCAAGCTTTTTTTTTTTTTAATTACTCAATTTTATTACATTTATAGTTGTACAATGATCATCACAACCAAGTTTTATAGCATTTCTGTCCCGAACCCTCAGTGCATCCCCCCACCCCACAACCGGTCTCATTTGGAAACCGTAAGTTTTTCAAAGTCTGTGAGTACGTGTTCTGCAAAGAAGTTCATTGTGTCCTTTTTTTAGATTCCACGTGGAAGTGATAGCATTTGATGTTGGTGTTGCATTATCTGACTTCACTTAGCATGATAATTTCTAAGTCCATCCAATAACAGCTGCAAATGCTGTCATTTCTTTCCTTTTGATGGCTGAGCAATATTCCATTGTGTGTATGTACCACATCTTCTTTATCCACTCCTCTGTCGATGGGCATTTTGGTTGTTTCCATGTGTTGGCTATTGTATATAGTGCTGCAATGAACATCAGAGTACAACGTGTCTTTTCGAGTCATGGTTTTCTCTGGGTAGATGCCCAGGAGTGGGATTGCTGGATCATATGGTAATTCTATTTTTAGTTTTCTGAGGAATCTCGACACTGTTTCCCACAGTGGTTGCACCAATTTACATTCCCACCAACAGTGTATTAGGGTTCCCTTTTCTCCACACCCTCTCCAGAACTTAGTGTTTGTAGATTCTTCATGATGGCCATTCTGGCTGGTATAAGGTGGTTCCCTCGGTCCCTCAAGCTTTTTTTTTTTTTTTACTATTTAATAGTTATTTTCCCAATACAATTTTTTTTTCTACTGTACAGCATGGTGACCCAGTTACACATACATGTACACATTCTATTCTTCCACATTATCATGCTCCATCCTAAGTGACTAGACAGTTCCCAGTGCTACACAGCAGGATCTCATTGCTAATCCATTCCAAAGGCAATAGTTTGTATCTTTTCTCAAGCTTTTGATGTACTGTCTTACATAAAGTAAACATTCACAGCATTTTTCATTTAAGAAAGTTTTTTGAATGTGTAGATGCCTTGATACAGTATCAAGGATCATGGTTGCCTCAAGAGCACAGAGCTGCTTCCTGATGATCTGTAGCCTTACTATCAAGAATTTGTTGTAATCCTTCTTGATTTCATTTGTATTTTCAGGTAAGAATATGGAAAATGCCATAGTGAACTTTATTTTAAAAGTTTATATCTTCAGAGTTGCCATCATGTCTCAGTGATAATGAAACTGACTATTATCCATGAGGATACAGGATCGATCCCTGACCCTGCCCAGTGGGTTAAGGATCTGGCATTGCCGTGAGCTGTGGTATAGGTCGCAGACAAGGCTCAGATGTGGTGTTGCTGTGGCTGTGGCATAGGCTGGCGGCTACAGTCTGATTTGACCCCTAGCCTGGGAACTTCTGTATGCCGTGGGTGTGGCCCTAAAAAGCAAAAAAAAAATAAATTAAAAAAAAAATCCAGAACTTTAACCATCAAATACATATATTAAGAATATTTTCAGTCATTTCAACATGATAAATAAAACAGGGGGAAGTAATACAGATCAGGGGCCTCCCGCTCATAATTTTGTAGGGATGCAGACAGGCAGCTGATGGTGGTGTGCCTCTACAAAGGGGAAAGAGACTGCCCTAGTCCTTAGTCCAGTGGCTGCCCTGCTCAGGCCCAGCCAGTGGTTTCAGTTTTTTTCTGAATATGGACGTTCTGAATATGGCATATGGACGTTCTCAAGTTGCAGGATCAAATCCATGCCACCGCTGCAACCTGTGCCTCAGCAGTGGCAACACTGGATCCTTAACCCTGCACCACAGTGGGAACTCTCCAGCCGATAGTTTTCATGTGGCAGTTTAGACCCATTATGTCTATAATGTTTTAAGAGAAGCGTGAAGTGGATTCTTACGTGAGTTCTCCTGATATTTACATCATAAAATGTAAGAATCATGTCTCTTAATACATTACATATAGGCTACTAATTAAAATAAATTTTTCTCCTTAGTCACGCCCATAGCCTGAGGAAGTTCCCGGGCCAGGGATCCAACCCACACCAGAGCAGTGACAATGCCAAATCTTTAACCTGCTAAAACACCAGGAAACTCCTTAAGATTGCTTTTAAAATGTTAATCAAGGAGTTCCCACTGAGGCACAGTGGGTTAAGAATCAGACTACAGGAGTTCCCATCGTGGCACAGCGGAAACAAATCTGACTAGGAACCATGAGGTTGCCGGTTTGATCCCTGGCCTTGCTCAGTGGGTTTAGGATCCACCATTGCCATGAGATGTGGTGTAGGTTGCAGACGCGGCTCAGATCCTTAGTTGCTGTGGCTGTGTTGTCGGCTGGCAGCTATAGCTCCGATTAGACCCCTAGCCTGGGAACCTCCATATCTTGTGGCTGCCGCCCTATAAAGCCAAAAAAAAAAAAAAAAGAGACTGCAGTGTGGGTTCAATTCCTGGCCTGGTGCCGTGGGTTAAAGGATCCAGCATTGCTCCTACAGTGTGGGTCCCAACTATAGCTTAGATTCAGTCCCTACCTAGCACAGGAGCTTCCATAGGCTGCAGATGTGGCCATTTGAAAAAAAAAAGTTAAAGATAGTATTTCATAATAGATTAAACAGCAGTAGCAGTTTTTAGTCTCCTAAATGATAAACGAAGGCAAGTAAATATTTGCATTGTTTACTGGAAGTGTTATTACTATGAGGAAATATATCCAGATGTCAATTACTAGAAATCAGCAGAGACCATAAACCAACTCCATTTTTGTCGAAAAGCAGGCTTTAATTAGATAGCATTTTCTGAATTTCCATTATTTACTTTTTGAGGAATTTAAAAATCACATGAATATGAATTATCAATAATAATGTACATGTACAGCTATATGCAACTATATAGATTTATCTTTAAAATCGGTACAAAAATAGGCAAAGGATTTTTCTGTATGTTTGAAATTTTTCTAAGTAAAAAATTGGGAAGAAAGTAAACACGAATACTTATTATTTGCCAACTACGTTCAGAATCTTCAGGGGCAAACTATGAAGTACAGCAGTATGATGGATGCCACTTTCCCTAGAATAAATTGTGTTTTTATAGGTACTAACATGCCTTTATTTTTACTTGGTAAGAAGATAGATATATTTGTTTCTTTGGTCACAGCATTATAAAATGTAAGATTCATGTCTCTTAATGTATTACATATAATTATCGTATTCTGGTAATTTATTCTTCTTTAAGAATTTAATAGGAAACGTGGCTGAGTGATAAAACATTTCAGGAAAGCCTTTTGTTCACCTAACATGAACATAACATGTTTGTGTGGAAACGTATTTATTCTGCCCGCTTAGAAAAGTACATACAACAAAAATATAAACAAAAGAAGTTAAGAGCTTTTCTTCAGGAAAAATCGTTTTGAATATATAAAGTGAACGGAGAAAAGACACCATGTGTTTAGATGGAAGCTGGTGTGAGGCCGCTCTGTGTTCGAGGACAGATTGAATCCTGTGGATCTTTGGCAAAGGCCCTGAGTAAATCCGGATTGAATCTCCTGTTTCTGGCAGCTGAGAACTTAGAAAGGGCCTTTCCTCTCAGTTACAGTTCAGGGATGAAAGGAGACCTTGACATAGACACCGCCTCCAGTGAAGGGTTGCCTGAGGCAGCTGCGATAATCCCCGTGCTCAGTTTTTGCTCTGTGCTCACATGACCGAGAGGGTAATTCAGCTATGGCCCCAGAGCAGGGGAGGCCCTGCTCTTCTTTCAGAGGAGGGCCTCTCTGCTGGGCACTGTCATGCAGTAGCAAATGGCTGTGGGGAGGTTGCTCCACAGTTCCTTCTGGAATCAGCCCTAAAATGATTGAGAGTTTTGTGTGACTGTCATTTTGGCTTTTGTAAAAATACTTAATGCATACTCTTGGCTTTATGAAAAGTGATATTCAAAGTATTATTTATTACCAGAATTCCTGCTGTGGCTCACTGGTAACGAACCTGGCTAGTATCCATGAGGTTGTGGGTTCAATCCCTGGCCTCACTCAGTGGGTTTAGGATCAAACATTGCCGAGATCTGTGGTGTGGGTCGAAGATGCAGCTTGGATCCTGGGTTGCTGTGGCCTGTGGTGTAGACCAGCAGCTGCAGCTCTGATTCAGCCCCTAGCCTGGGAACTTCTGTATGCTGCACATGCGGCCCTAAAAAAGCTAAAAAAAAAAAAAAAAGTTATTACATATTTATGTTAGTAACCATGTTAGTTTAAATATACAGGTGCTGGAGTTCCCATCATGGTGCAGCAGAAACAAATCCGACTAGGAACCATGAGGTTGCAGGTTCCATCCCTGGCCTTGCTAAGTGGGGTAAAGATCTGCCGTTGCCCTGAGCTATGGTGTAGGTCGCAGATGTGGCTCAGATCCTGCATTGCTGTGGCTGCGGTGTAGGCCGGCAGCTGTAGCTCCGATTACCCCCTAGCCTGGGAACCTCCATATGCCATGGGTGTGGCCCTGTAAACCAAAAATAAATAAATATACAGGTGCCTTTTTTGTTTTGTTTTTGTTTTTGTTTTGCTTTTTAGAACCGCATCATAGCCATAGCAACACAGGATCCTTAACCTGCTGAGTGAGGCCAGAGATCGAACTCTAGTCCTTGTTGATACTAGCCGGATTCATTTCCGCTGTGTCACAACAGGAACTCCATGATAAGCATTTTTAACAAATTGCTGCATAAGTGATGCCATGTGCTAATACTTAATGTCAGGAGGCACTTAATGTCAGGTCGCTTTGTCATTAGTAATAAAATGTTTAATCAGGTCATAACTGACAGTCTTTCCATTGTAAATGTCCATTTCTCCTTATGCAGCAAAATTTGTAAATAATCCATTGAACACTTCTTCCACACTATATGAATATCTTATCTCCCAACAATCTTTCAACTAATAGTTTTAGCATCTACTGCTGAACCTTACCAAATCAGATATTACACGAGAAACTGAAAAACAGTGATTTTCCTTTTTTTTAACAAAATGTTTTATTGTTAAAATAAGAAACTTTGTATAAAAGCATAATAGATCCAAAGCTTTTTTTACACTTATTGATTCAAGGTCCAATTATGCACCAAATGCTGATCGGGAGCAGCTACGGGCTGTCCAGGCAAAGCAAAATGAACACATACACACTTAGATTCTACCTCCACCAAACACTATGATTCATGCCGAAACAGGAGGGCGGGTAGGCGACATTGATACATGGCATGTGCCCAGAAAGTAAAATGACAGAGATGTCAAGTTAGCAAACTGTTGAAAGTCACCCTTCTCCAAAAAGGCACTTCTTGGTGTTATAAAAGTGCTACAAACCTGGAGTTCCCGTTGTGGCTTAGTGCGTTAAGAACACGAGCAGTATCCACGAAGGACGCAGGTTCAATCCGAGGCTTCGCTCGGTGGTTTAAGGATCCACCATTGCCAGATCTGAGCCACCCATCTGTGACCTACGCTGCAGCTCGCAGCAATGCTGGATCCTTAACCCACTGAGCGAAGCCTGATTATGTTGCATGGAAAACTGATACACTCATCTACAATTCTTTGAAGTTTTTGTTTTCCTAAAGAAATTATAAGCCAGGCATAGGGTTCATGCCCTTTTTTTTTTCGGGCCACACCTGTAGCATATGGAAGTTTCTGGGATAGGGGCTGAATCAGTGCTGCAGCTGCCCATGAACCTTTGGGATGGAATAACTGTATTCATGATGATGAAGGAGTGTCTGTATTATTTGGACAGTGCACACCAGTCATTCCAACTGCGGTCCGCTTTAGGACACCCTGCATATCTCACAGGGCATATGGTTCCGTCCAGCTAGAAAGCCTTCCTTTATTTGCTCCCTGGGAACATCTCTGAGTTTTCAGCTCAGTTACCACATTTTATGAATGCTTGTGTGACTTTCAGGCTGATACGTAAGTGTTTTTTTCCACCATCCCATAAGTTGGAACATAAGTTCCAAGTATGTTTTTCTCAGTATTTTTATTCTGTGTGGACATTTTATTTATTTTTATTTTGTGTTTATTTATTTGCTTTTTAGGGCCTCATCCATGGCATATGGAAGTTCCCAGGCTAGGGGTTGAATTGGAGCTGCAGCCACTGGCCTACACCACAGCCACAGCAACGCAGGATCTGAGCTGCATCTGCGACCTATACCACAGCTCCCAGCAACACTGGATCCTTAACACACTGAGCCAGGCCAGGGATCGAACCTGCATCCTCATGGATCCTAGTCGGGTTCATTACTGCTGAGCCACAATGGGAACTCCCAGTGTGGACATTTTAAAAAACAGAATAGAAAGAACAAAATTTTAAATCATCATATTCTCTACTAGTAACATTTTGGTGTATTCTTTATTTTTGCCTGTCAGCCTTCCTACTTGATTGTAGACTTCTCAACAGTATCCTCAAATATCAGATAGGAGAGTCAACTAGGAGGTTAAAACATTTTTTTTTTTAATTAAAAAAAAAAAAAGAGGAGTTCCCGTCGTGGCACAGTGGTTACCAAATCTGACTAGCATCCATGAGGACTCAGGTTCGATCCCTGCCCTTGCTCAGCAGGTTAAGGATCCGGCGTTGCTGTGAGCTGTGGTGTAGGTCACAGACACGGCTTGGATCCTGTGTTGCTGTGGCTGTGGTGTAGGTCGGTACCTGCAGCTCTGATTTGACCCCTAGCCTGGGAACCTTTATGTGCCATAGGTGTGGCTGTTAAAAAAAAAAAGAGTTCCTGCTGTAGCTCAGTGGGTTAAGAATCCACCTGTGGCGGCTGAGGTCGCTATGGAGGTGCAAGTTCGATTCTTGGCCTGGCGCAGTGGGTTAAAGGATCTGGTGTTGCTGGAGCTTTGGCTCACATTGCAGCTGCAGCTCACATTCCATCCCTGGCACAGGAACTTCTCTGTGCTGCAGGTGCCATTAAAAAAAAAAAAAAAATTCCTCTCATGATTCAGTGGAAACCAATCTGACTAGCATCCATGAGGACACAGGTTTGATCCCTAGCCTCGTTCAGTAGGTTAAGGATCTGTTGTTGCTGTGGCTGTGGTGTAGGCGGGCAGCTACAGCTCTGATTTGACCCCTAGCCTAGGAACCTCCATATGCCATGGGTGCAGCCCTAAAAAGGCAAAAAAAAAAAAAAAAAAAAGAACGTTATGGTTTAGCCTCAGTCTACCAAGGAATTCTAAGGGGATATATTTGAGTTTAGAAAAGTTAAAATTAGAATTGCTAAAATTTTGTTCTTTGTTGTCTTCTCCTTGGGTACAAGGAAATGAAAGCAAAGCCATCCCTGGGGGCAGATGGCAAAGCTTCAGTTAACAGTTTTTATTTTTCCTTTTGATACAAACTTATTTTTAGCTATGAAACTTGATCTTGCTATTTGTTTTTTGTTTTGGTTTGGTTTGTTTTAGCGTAAATTTGAATGACTGGTGGAGATAAGGTTAGTGGAGCGAGGGATGGTTCATATGGAGACCATCAGGGCACTGTACTGTTGGCAGATGACTACCTAGCTTAGTCCTCGAAGGAGGATGACTAGAAGTAGTCCATGAAGAAGCATCAAGTGTGCTAATCTCCCTGAGAGCTAAAGCGTATTGCATTTGGACATATTTATATGAACTCTTTTATTGGTGATGCTGACATGATTGTGTATTCAGAAACAGTGTGAGTTACTTATTGCTGCCTCACACAACCTAAAACAAGAATAATCATGGTATCTCATAGTTCCTGTGAGACACGAATGCAGACCAAGTATAGCAGGGATGGTTTGTCCATTATGTCTGGTGCCTCAGCAGGAAGAACCAAAGACTGGGAACAGAATGTTGTTGGGGAACAAAAGCTTGAATAACTTTTTCTACTGGGCTTCTGGGACTCCACACTTTTCTGGTTTTTCTTCTGCGTCTGAGTTACCTGCTGATTCCTTCCTAAAGGTTGACTATCCTAAAGTTCAGTCCTTTTCTTTCTTTGTCTGTCTCTCATCTACCCCTTGTGGTCTCATCCAGCTTCAAGGATTTAAACACAGCAGGTGGGTGGTTGGGTTAGTGGGTAGGTAGGTAAATTGACGGATAGATGGATGGCGGATGGATGACCCCATTCCTCCCCAAACAAAGTTTACCCTAACTTGCTTCCTTTGGTGTTTCTGTTTGGATGTCCGGTGGGCATCTGAAACTTAAGATATATAAAACTAAACCTGTGATCCCGTTATCTTCTCCCAGCTGCTCCTCTACAGTCTTCTCCATCTTAGTAAATGTCAGCTCCATCCTTTCAGTGGCTTAACTCAAAAAACTGGGAGTTAGCAGGGTTTACTTGTGGCACAGTAGCTTAAGAATCTGGTATTGTCACTGCTGTGACTCGGGTCACTGCTGTGGCAAGAGTTTCATCTCTGTCCCAAGGACGTCCACATGCCGTGCCACGGGAGCAGCCAAAAAATTTAAAACAAAACCAAAAACTCTAGGAGTTATCCTTGATTTATTTTCTTTTCTTACATCCAGTATTTATTTCATCAGCCAGTTCTGTTGGCTGTACTTTAAAAATACAGGTATGTGGAACCCAGCCACTTCTCACCATCTCTGTCGCTACCACCTTGGTCCAGCCCACCATCACCTCTCACAGAGATTCCTCTGCTCCTCCCTGCACTCTTATCCCTTTACGTTTATTTTCAACACAACTGGCAGAATGATCCTGTTGAAAAAACCAGATCGGATATTGTCACTTGTAGGCCTTCTTAGCTGAAGCCCTTAGAGTGGCCTGTGATTCGGCTCCTTCTGTCACCTCATCTCTCATTTCTCTCTTGCTCTCTGTCCTCCATCAATAATGGTAACACCGTTGCTGCTTCTCTAACAGCAGAATTGCTGGCTATTCCTGTTGCCTAATCACCATGGTATATACAGTCTTAGACATTGAATCTGAAGGAGAGGGAACTCCATCCTACTGGCTTTTCCTAATGGCTTATGTAGTAATTGTCTTATGTTGGTGAAGAAATGCCATGATATTGAGGATGGGAAATTAATAGTTTCAAAAAACTGATGTAATGTTTGTATCATAGCCAGCAAGTCTTATGCATTTACATCTGTGCCAAGTGAAATACCTTTTCCATCTGTCTTCCTGCCATTCTTGCTTATTTAGATCTCTTACAGACTAAACAGCCCTGTCCTTTGGGTGAGGAGGCAGTTGTTCCTTTCATTTGGCTTGATTTTTTGTTTCTCTTTACTCTCTTTTTGGGTTGAGGAGTGACTAGTGGGCAATCTCGGACACGATCTGAATAGCCTGTTTTATCAGTTGAGATTTGGTAGGACTCCATGTCAGACCCTAGAATAGATATAGTTTTGGTTTCAAAGTAAGCCATAAAAATACCGAGAAGGGCTGAGCTTTTGAAGTGGGTTTTTAGAATGGAGAGTGAGGCAGTTAAAGAGCGGAAGAGTATCATTTTCAACCAAGAGCTCCTCCATGACGTGCTTTTGTTGAGATTTATGAGATCTGAAAGAAAGACGATCAACTAGTTATTTATGGCTGTATGACCAGCAAAGTTCTGGGTGCGAAACTGAGTGAGGACCTCTCTGGGAAGCTCTTTAACCGGGGGTGTGCCTGTCTATGTAGGGACTATGATGTTAAGTGGAATTAATTTTTATAGGGTTATAGAATCACTGTGTTGAAAAGGACATTAAGAGGTTATCTGGTTTAAATCTGCACTTTTGGTCAAGCAGAGCCAAGCCTTGAAATCATTCAAGCCTCCTCTTTTTTTTTTTTTTAATATGTATGCTTAAAAGATACTGTTATACGTTATCTAAATGAGTAATTTCATGCTCCATTTTTAAATTTTTTGTTTAATTTTTAAAATTACCGTTAATGCCATCCAACAGTGCAATAACCACTACATACATTAGAATTGCTAAAAATTTTTTTTTAAATTTTTTTTGCTTTTTAGGGCCACACCTGCAGCATATGGAGGTTCCCAGGCTAGGGGTGGAATTGGAGCTGTAGCTGCAGGCCTATGCACACCACAGCCACAGTAACATGGGATTCAAGCCATGTCTGCGACCTACACAACAGCTCACGGCAACACCAGGTCCTTAACCCACTGAGCAAGGCCAACAAACCTGCATCTTCATGGATGCTAGTCAGATTCGTTAACTGCTGAGCCACAACGGGAACTCTGAGAACAGCTGAAATTTTTACATTCATGCCATTTTGTGTCTGGACAGAACTATAATTCAAAAAGATACATGCACGCCTGTGTTCATAGTAGCACTGCTCACAATAGCCAAGACATGGAAGCAACCTAAATGTCCATCAACAGCTAAATGGGGAGTTCCTGTCGTGGCGAAGTGGTTAACGAATCCGACTAGGAACCATGAGGTTGCAGGTTCGGTCCCTGCCCTTGCTCAGTGGGTTAACGATCTGGCGTTGCCGTGAGCTGTGGTGTAGGTTGCAGACTCGGCTCGGATCCCGCGTTGCTGTGGCTCTGGCATAGGCTGGTGGCTACAGCTCCGATTCAACCCCTAGCCTGGGAACCTCCATGTGCCGCGGGAGCTGCCCAAGAAATAGCAAAAAGACAAAAAAACAAAAAAAAACAAACAAAAAAAACAGCTAAATGGATTTAAGGAAAGTGATACATATACACAGTGGAATACTACTCAGCCATAAAAAATGAAATAATGCCATTTGCAGCAACATGGATGCAACTAGAGATTCTCATCCTAAGAGAAGTAAGTCAGAAAGAGAAAGACAAATACCATATGATATCACTTATATGTGGAATCTAAAATATGGCATAAATGAACCTGTCTACAAAACAGAAACAGATTCACAGACATAGAGAACAGTTCATGGTTGCCAAAGGGAAGGGGGCAGAGAGTGGAATGGACTAGGAACTTGGAGTTAGTAGATGAAAGCTATTACATTTAGAATGCATAAGCAGGAGTTCCTGCTTTGGTGCAGTAGGTTAATGATATGGCTTGTCTCTGGAGGCACCAGTTTGATCCCCATCCAGTGCAGTGGATTAAGAATCCAGCATTACTGTAGCTGTGGCATAGGTCGTAGCTGTGGCTTGGCTTAGATCCCTGGCCCAGGAACTCCTGGGGTATGGCTGAAAAAAGCCGGGGGGGGGGGGATAAGAATGACGGCTGTGGGTATGGCTGAAAAAAGCCGGGGAGGGGGGGAATAAGAATGACTGGGGACTATATCCAGTCCCTTGGGATAGGTCATGATTGAAGATAATATAAGAAAAGGAATGTATGTATGTATGTATGAATGAATGACTGGGTCATCTTGCTGTACAGCAGAAATTTTCACAGCATTGTAAATCAACTATACTTTAATATAAATAAATTAATTAAAATGCATGCCATTCATCAGCAGATTGAGAGTAAAAAATGTAGGTTCTTGTTGCTTTCAAATTGTTCATCTCTGTTGAGTGAATTAAATATATGCAGTGTTAAGTGTTTCAGAAAGAGCAAGATCACCTTTACAGTGCCAAAATGAGATTTTTTGTCATTGCAAACTGATATTGCCAGTTCTGCCTTTAAAATAAAAGCTAGATCATTGTTAAAAAATTGAGGGGCCTATCAAGTAAAGAATAACAGAACTGCTTAAAATTGCTAGACCAGCTTTTCCTAAGCCCTTTTTCCTTTTTTTCTTTTCTTTCTTTTTCAGCCACATTCACGGCATATGGAAGTTCCCAGCCAGGGATCAAATCTGAGCTGGGTTGAAGTGGAAAGGGGAATACTTTATTTTTCAATTCTAAAATGATTTTATTTGTCCTGAAAATTTTCATTTGTGAAGTTTTTCCTTTTTTTTTTTTTTGGTTTTTAAGGCCACACCTGCAGCTTATGGAAGTTCCCAGGCTAGGGATGGAATTGGAGCTACAGCTGCCAGCCTAAGCCACAGCCACAGCAATGCCAGATCTGAGCCACATCTGTGACCTGCATCACAGCTTGTGGTAATGCTGGATCCTTAACCCACTGAGTGAGGCCAGGGATCAAACCCGCATCCTCTTGGATACTAGTTGGGTTTGTTACCACTGAGCCACAATGGGAACACCTTCCAATATTTCATTATAACAATTTTCAGGCATATTGTCACAGAGAAATAATTTGTTTTAAATTTTATTAAAGTATAGTTGATTTACAATGATGTGTTAATTTCTCCTATACAGCAAAATGACTCAGTTATACATACATATCTTTTGTATACTCTTTTCCATTAGGGTTTATCACAGGATATTGAATTTATTTCCCTGTGCTATATATTAGGGCCTTGTTGTTTATCTATTTTATCCATTTTATATACAAAACTGCCTTTTTTTAGGGCCGCCGCCCACGGCATATGGAGGTTCCCAGGCTAGGGGTCTAATCAGAGCTACAGCTGCCTGCCTATACCACAGCCACAGCAATGCCAGATCTGAGCTGCATCTGCGACCTACACCACAGGTCATGGCAACACCAGATTCTTAACCCACTGAGCCAGGGATCAAACCCGCAGCCTCATGGTTCCTAGTTGGATTTGTTTCCACTGTGCCATGACGGAAACTCCTCTCTTTAATTTCTAATATTAGTAATTTGAGTCTTCTTTTGTTCTTTGGTTAGCCCAGTTAGAAACTTGTTGACTGTATTGATCTTTCCAATAGAAAGAATCAGCTTTCAGTTTTGTTTTTTCTCTGTTGATCTTTTGTTGTGAACAAAATTCATTGATTTCTGCTCTAATTTTATTGTGCGTTTTCTTTTGCTTTCTTTGGATTTAATTTGCTCTTCATCATTTTCTAGTTTCCTGAAGTGTGGAAGCTTAGATTATTGGTTTTAGATCTTTTTTTTTTTTTGTCTTTTGTCCTTTAAGGGCCACTCCCACAGCATATGGAGGTTCCCAGACTAGGGGTCTAATTGGAGCTATAGCCGCTGGCCTATGCCAGAGACACAGCAACATGGATCCGAGCCGTGTCTGCGACCCACCCACAGCTCACGGAAATGCCGGCTCCTCAACCCACTGAGCAAGGCCAGGCATCAAACCCGCAACCTCATGGTTCCTAGTCAGATTCATTAACCACTGAGCCACTATGGGAACTCCAGATCTTTTTTTTTTTTTTTTTTTTAAGTTTCTTTTCTTTTGGCTAAACCTGTGGCATATAGAAGTTCCCAGGCCAGGGACCAAACCAGAGATGCAGCAGCTGTGGCAATGCCTGATCCTTAACCCTCTGTCCCAAGCTGGGGATCAAACCCACACCTCCACAGCAACCCAAGCCACAGCAGTCAGATTCTTAACACACTGTTTCACAGTGGGAACTCCTTAGATTTTCTTTTCTTATCTAGTATGTGCATTCAGTGCTGTACATTTCCTTCTAAGCACTACTCTTACTGCGTCTCACAAACTTTGGTGAGTTGTGTGTATAGGTTTATTTAATTCAGAGTATTTTTAAATTTTCTCTTGTGATTTCTTGACCATGTGTTATTTAGAATTGTGTTGTTTAATCTCCAAGTATTTTGGTTTTTTCAGTTATCTTTCCTATTATTTCTCATATAATCCTATTGTAATCTGAAAACATACTGTATGATTTCTATACTCTTTAATTTGTTAAGGTGTGACTTATGGCCCGTAATGTTTTCTGTCTTGGTGGCTGTACTGTGTGAATTTGAGAAAATGTGGATTTTGTTGTTATTGGATTAAGTAGTTGGTAGATATCAGTTATATCAGATTGCCTCTCTACCTGCTGATCTGTCCATTTCTGATAGTGTTGAAGTCTCCAATAGTGATACTGGATTCATCTACTTCTTGATGTTCTGTCAGTTTTTGCCTCATATATTTTTTTTTGTCTTTTTTTGTTGTTGTTGTTGTTATTGTTGCTATTTCTTGGGCCGCTCCCGCGGCATATGGAGGTTCCCAGGCTAGGGGTTGAATCGGAGCTATAGCCACCGGCCTACACCAGAGCCACAGCAACTCGGGATCCGAGCCGCGTCTGCAACCTACACCACAGCTCACGGCAACGCCGGATCGTTAACCCACTGAGCAAGGGCAGGGACTGAACCCGCAACCTCATGGTTCCTAGTCGGATTCGTTAACCACTGTGCCACGACAGGAACTCCTGCCTCATATATTTTAATGCTCTGTTGTTAGATGCATACATTTTAAGAATTGTCTGCCTTCTTCTTGGAGAATTGATCCCTTTATCATTATGTAATGCTCTTATGAAGCATTATGTAAATGCTTTTTGTCCCTGATAATCTTCCTTGGCTTTAAAATCTGCTCTCTGAAATTAATATAGCTACTCATATTTTCTTTTGATTTGTGTTAGCATGAGATATCTTTTTCCATCTATTTACTTTTTTTTTTTTTTTAATATGGACATCCTATGGCAAGCAGAAGTTCCTGGGGCCAGAGGTCGAACCTGAGCCACAGCAGTGACAACTCTGGATCCTTAACCCACTGAGCCACCAAGGAACTCCATCCCTTTATTTTTAAACTATTTGTGTTTTTATATTTAAAGTGGGTTTCTTGGAGACAATGTATTATTTTTTGGTTCATCCTGACAATCTGTCCTTTAATGATATATTTATTTATTTATTTATTTTTTGGTCTGTTGTTGTTGTTGTTATTGTTGCTATTTCTTGGGCCGCTCCCGCGGCATATGGAGGTTCCCAGGCTAGGGGTTGAATCGGAGCTGTAGCCACCGGCCTACGCCAGAGCCACAGCAACTCAGGATCCGAGCCGCGTCTGCAACCTACACCACAGCTCACGGCAACGCCAGATCGTTAACCCACTGAGCAAGGGCAGGGACCGAACCCGCAACCTCATGGTTCCTAGTCGGATTCATTAACCACTGCGCCACGACGGGATCTCCTAATGATATATTTAGATCATTGATGTTTAAAGTTATTGTTGATGTAGTTGAATTAATGGCTACCATGTTTGATAACTGCTTTCTGTTTGTTGCCTTTATTCTTTATTTCTTTTTTTGTCTTCCACCCTTTTTCTGCAAACCCCCCCCACCCCTTAATGGCCACACCGTCGGCATATGGAAGTCAGCCAGGGATTGAATCAGAGCTGCTGCAACTTCGGCAACACCAGATCCTTAACCCACTGCACCACAACCAGAACTCATTTTACTTCTTACTCCTTCTCTGATGCTTTTCTTTCTTTATGTATATCTAAGTTTCTTTTTTTCTTTTTTGGCTGCCCCGCAGCATATGGAGTTCTGGGCCAGGGAGGATCAAATCCAAGCTGCAGTTTCAATCTATGCTCCAGCTGCAACAACACTGCATCCTTTAACCCACTGTGCTGGGCCAGGGATCAAACCTGCTTCCTGGCACTGCAAAGATGCCACCAATAATAAAATAAAAGGAACACCTAGATCTGAGTGTCTGATCTATGTCATTTTTCCTCTCACTAAAGAATTTTTTAAAATAATTTCTTTCAAGGCAGGTCTGTTGGCCACAGATTTTCTCAACTTTGGTTTGTCTGAGGGGGAAGTTTTTATTTCTCCTTCATTTTAAAAGATATCTAGGCTGATGGTTTTTTCTTTTCAGTAGGTTAAATATTTCTCTTGACTCTCTTCTCATTTGCATGGTTTCTGAGGAGAAGTTGGATATAATTCTTAACTTTATTCCTCTATAGTTGAATTACTCCCACCACCCCTGCTTCTTTCAAGATCTTTTTTTCTTTGTCTTTGATTTTCTGTAGTTTGTATATAATATGTCTAGCTAGGTGTAGGTTTTTGTGTATTTGTCCTTGTTGAGCTTCTTAGACCTGTGGTTTTGTGTCTGACATTAATTTGGGGAAATTCTCAGTCATTATTGCTTCAAATATTGCTTCTATTCCTTTGTCTTTCTTCTCGTATTCCCATTATACAAGGCTAAGATTCAGTGTTTTTTTTATATTGTTTATTATAGAAGGAGATTAAGACCTATGGAGTCAAGGAGTTCCCATTGTGGCTTATGGGGTTAAGAACGCAACTAGTATCTTTGAGGACTCGGGTTTGATTCCCGGCCCCGCTCAGTGGGTTAAGGATCTGGCTTTGCCATGAGCTGTGATGTAGGTCACAGATGCATCTCAGAGCCTGCATTGCTGTCTCTATGGTGTAGGCCAGCATCTGCAGCTCCGATTCAACCCCTAGCCTGGGAACTTCCATATGCCTCAGATGCAGCCTTAAAAAGACCAAAAAAAAAAAAAAGACTGACGGAGTCAAATATATGATGGACATAATATACCTGTCCATCTAGAATGTCTTTTTTAAGGTAGATTTTCCCCTTGAGTTCTAAAATTGTATCAAAATAATATTTGTGCCTGGTACATGATTCAAAATAAAATAGGACTGGAAGACTTAGAATGAAAAGAAATACTCCTTAAGTAATTTCCTAAGGAAAAACACACAGTAAGTAATATCTTATTTCTTACCTCACACTTTCATTGTTTCACTGAGGATTTTGCTAAATTTTTTTTTCGGGCTGCACCCACAGCACATGGAGGTTCCCAGGCTAGGTGGGGAATCGGAGCTATAGT
Organism: Phacochoerus africanus; assembly: GCF_016906955.1. NCBI lineage: Eukaryota > Metazoa > Chordata > Mammalia > Artiodactyla > Suidae > Phacochoerus > Phacochoerus africanus. The sequence continues at coordinate 31,602,870 of NC_062552.1, read as the reverse complement.
TGCTGGCCTACACCACAGCCATAGCAACGCAGGGTCTGAGTCTCATCCATGACCTACATCACAGCTCACGTCAACACCAGATCCTTAACCCACTAAGCAAGGCCAGGGATCGAACCCGCGTCCTCATGAGTACTAGTCAGGTTTGTTAACCACTGAGTCACAATGGGAACTCCACCCTTCTAATCAGTGTTTTAATTCAGCAATCATACTTTGTGCTTGCTTCTTGTTTGCTTTTACATACATTTTATTCTTGTTTAGGATGCCTTAACTTCTCTCTTTTTTTTTTTGTCTTTTTTGTCTTTTTGCCTTTTCTAGGGCCACTCCCGTGGCATATGGAGGATCCCAGGCTAGGGGTCTAATCGGAGCTATAGCCAGAGCCACAGCAACATGGGATCCTAGTCGCGTCTGCAACCTACACCACAGTTCACGGCAACGCCGGGTCCTTAACCCACTGAGTAAGGCCAGGGATCGAACCTGCAACCTCATGGTTCCTAGTCAGATTCATTAACCACTGCGCCATGACGGAACTCCTCATATTTCTTTAAAGGATAACTAATTTTCCCCAAGTTTTCTTCTGTTCCTTAGATTTTTCTTTTGACCAGAGCTAATTTTCACTTGCTTATTTTCATCTTTCTTTTTGCCACTTTCCTTGGATGTCTGGTGATCCATGGTTGTCACATCACAGTTAGAGCTGAGGCTGTAGCAGCACTGAGTGGGGGGCTCTGTGTAAATAGGTGGCTGTGTGGGGTGACCTGGAAGGAAGTGGAGCAGTTGTGACAAGGCCTTTCTGAAAGAGTGCCACAATAGGAGGACTTTATTCTGGGGATGTTTATAGATATATAAGCTTCAGTAGTTCTTCCCAGTTTTTATGTTTTGTTTTGTTTTTCCTGCTTTAAGTAGCGCCCTCAGAGTTGTCAGGGGTGCCTGGGTTCAGACGGTTCTCCATGTACGGGATACTTGTGTGGTATTTAGACATTTGGCTTTTCAAGACCCCCTCTCACTTCCATTATCTGTGTTCCTGCCATGTCCTATTCTGGAACCTCTCCACAGTTTGGAATCTAAGCGGACTTCTTTTGCTTTCCTTCATTTTCAACCCTTATTCATCACTTTCACCTTTTTGGAATTTTTTTTTTAATTGCCTTTCTTCCAATAGCTCCCTTCCAGTATATTCCCCTGCGCCCATTGTAATGAGGTCTGAGGAAAAAGAAGTAATGCTGTGCTTAGTCTCCCACTACAGACATACCTCAAAGATACTGTGGGTTCAGTTCCAGACCACATAATAAAACAAATGTCACAATAAAGCAAGTCACACAGGTTTTTTGGTTTCCCAGTGCATGTAAGAGTTATGTTTATACTGTCTTGTAGTCTTTTAAAAAACAATGTATGGGGAGTTCCCGTTGTGGCTCAGCAATAACAAATCTGACTAGTATCCATGAGGATACAGGGTCGGTCCCTGGCCTTGCTCAGTGGGTTAAAGATCCAGCATTGCAATCCGTGAGCTGTGGTGTAGGTCAGACACGGCTTGGATCCTTTGTTGCTGCATCTGTGGTGTAGGCTGGCAGCTATAGTTCTGATTCACTTTCTAGCCTGGGAACGTCCATATGCCCAGAGTGTGGCCCTAATAAATAAATAAATAACAATGTACAGACCTTAATATTTCATTGCTGAAAGATGCTAACCATCTGAACCTTCAGTGAGGTGCAGGAGCAACATCAAAGATTACATATCACCATAGCAAATATAATAATAATTTTTAAAGTTTGTAATCTTTCAAAAATTATCAAAATGTGACACAGAGGGCACAAAGTGAGCAAATGCTGTTAGAAAAACGTCACTAATAGACTTGCTTCACACAGGGTTCCCACAAACCTTCATTTTGTAAAGAAAACAGTGTCTGCAAAGCACAATAAAACAAGATGTGGTTGTACATTAACAATTTTTGGGGGGTGTGCCCACAGCATATGAAAAGTTTCCAGGCCATCCTACTGTATAACACAGGGAATTGTGTTCAATCTCTTGAGCTAGAACATAATGGGGGGATGCTATGAGGAAAAAAATGTATATAAATGTATGAGTGAGTCACATTGCTGTATGGCAGAAATTGGCACAACATTGTAAATCAACTATAATAAAAAAATTTTTTTAATAAAATAAAAGCTCCCAGAGTTCGCATCATGGCTCAGCAGTTAATGAATCCAGCTAGCAATTATGAGGACACAGTCTTGATTCCTGGCCTTGCTCAGTGGGTTAAAGGATCCAGTGTTGCCATGAGCTGGGGTGTAGGTTGCAGTCACAGCTTGGATCCCACATTGCTGTGGCTGTGGCGTAGGCCGGCAGCTGCAGCTCCGATTCAACCCCTAGCCTGGGAACCTCCATATGCCATGGGTGTAGCCCTGGAAAGACCAAAAAAAAAAAAAGTTCGAGGTCGAAGATCAAACCCACACCTTAGCAGTGACAATGCTGGATCCTTAACCCACTGAGTCACAAGAGAACTCTGACAATTTAAAAAATTATTTTTAGGATTCTGTCTTTTCTCTTTTCCTTTAACTCTAAAGTGATACTATGAATATATTTATTTCTTTATGCTAATCATCTAAGATGCTAATAAGCAAGAGTATCTTGCTTTCAATATATATCGCTCCTCAAAAAAATTGCAAGTAGGTCATGGTTTTATAAATTCAGTTATCTTTTTTTTTCTTTGTCTTTTTTTAGGGCTGCACCCACAGCATACATAAGTTCTCAGGCCAGGGGTTGAATCAGAGCTGCATCTGACAGCCTACACCACAGCCACAGCAACATGGGATCTGAGCCATGTCTGCAACCTACACCATAGCTCACGGCAACACCAGATCCTTAACCCACTGAGCAAGGCCAGGGATTGAACCTGCACCCTCATGGAGACTAGCCACACGAGATTGGGCGCGTTCAGGGTGGTATGGCCCTAGATTCATGGAGACTAGTCCAATTCGTTAATGCTGAGCCATAACGGAAACTCCTAAATTCAGTTATCTTTATTTATGACTTATCCTAAACACTAGCAGCTTTTTAAAAGAATTAGTCTCTAGTCAAGGAATTTATTTATATTAAACTTATTAGGAGAACCTAAGTTAAAGGTTAACTGTCTTGCTGCAAATAACTACTCCTAAATTATCTTTTCAACTATTGTTTTTTAAAACTGGAATTTAAGAAGGTATCTTTTTACTCAATTTATCTGTCTACATTGTCACACATAATTGAATGCTACACATTGATGAATAGTTAATTCAGTGGTTTAATGTGGAAATTAGAATCTGCCCGGTTAGAGAATATAATACTGTATTTGAGCTGGTTTGTGTTGGAACCCTGAGTAGAGATGAATTACTGGGATAGGTGCCAGTTGCCATGAATTAATTCCAGATGACTCTTCCCAAAACAGTTGTATTTGCTATCCCATCCAGCTCCACATTCCAGGAAAGGATTTTTAGTCATTAGAAAGTATCTTCCAAGAGTTCCCATCGTGGTTCAGTGATTAACTAATCCAACTAGGAACCATGAGGTTGCGGGTTTGATCCCTGGCCTTGCTCAGTGGGTTAAAGATCGGGCGTTGCCGTGAGCCGTGGTGTAGGTCGCAGACACAGCTCAGATCCCATGTTGCTGTGGCTCTGGTGTAGGCCGGTGGCTGCAGCTCCGATTCGACCCCTAGCCTGGGATCCTCCATATGCCGCGGGAGCGGCCCAAGAAAAGACAAAAAAAAAGAAAGAAAAGAAAGTATATTCCATTGACTCCAATACAAATTACAGTGACCTCAGCCGATACTAAGTTCAGTCCTTGCACCTGGAGACTCCTCAGTCTTTAAACTACCAACAGCCACTGGATCTGGGCAGGTCTATCTTATATGGCTGAAGTGCCATTTAACAGCTTGCTCTTGGAGTTCCCAAGTGGCTCAGAGGGTTAAAGATCTAGCGTTGTCACTACAGTGGCTTGAGATGCTGCAATGGCTCAGGTTATTGCTCTGGCGTAGGCTCTATCCCTGGCCCAGGAACTTCCACATGCTGTGGGCGAAGCCAAAAACAAACAAATGGAAAAAAACCAGCTTGCTCTGAATTCAGTGAATTTACAAATGCAAACTGCCTATTTCAGGAAGTAAATTTAAGGATTGTGATTCTTAACTCATCTCAAAGATACCCCATGTGGCTCAGCTTAACACTAAAATTATACTTAGGGAGTCCAGGTTAAATTACAATAAATGTAACTTGGTTACCTTTCTAATTAATAGACACATACTTGGACTTAAAAGAAAATAGGAGTTCCCACTGTGGCACAGTGGGTTAAGAATCCGACTGCAGTGGCTTGGGTCACTATGGAGGTGGGAGGTGTGGGCTCAGTCCCCGGCCCAGTGCAGTGGCTTAGAGCATCAGGCATTGCCACAGTTGGGGTATAGGTCATAGCTCTAGCTTAGATTCAGTCCCTGGTCCAGGAACTTCCATATGCCATGGGTGTGGCCATAAAAAAAAAGAAAGAAAATCAAATTTGCCATATGTTGTCTTCAAACTCAGTAATACTGAATGACTAAGAATGAAGTGCTGGGAATAGATAGATCAGGCAAATACTAACCAAAAGAAAGCTGGGCTAGTAATTGTAATATCAGGCAAAATGGAATTTAACTGAAAAACATTAGCGGTACAAGAGGAACATTTAATACTGATAAAAGGAACAGTCTGCCAAACAGTATAGCAGTCATGAACTTGTGTGTACCTCACAAACTCTTCATCTGCATAAAGCAAATTGACACTTATGAGGAAACACTGACAAATCTACAACCATATTGCAAACTTTAAAACATCTCATTTAGAAACTGTGAGAAAAGTGGCAAAGGGAATTATCTTGTAGTGCAGTGGGTTAAAGATCCAGTGTTGTGGAGTTCCCGTCGTGGCGCAGTGGTTAACGAATCCGACTAGGAACCATGAGGTTTCGGGTTCGGTCCCCACCCTTGCTCAGTGGGTTAACGATCTGGCGTTGCTGTGAGCTGTGATGTAGGTTGCAGACGTGGCTCGGATCCCATGTTGCTGTGGCCCTGGTGTAGGCCGGTGGCTACAGCTCCGATTGTACCCCTAGCCTGGGAACCTCCATATGCCGCGGGAGTGGCCCAAGAAATAGCAAAAAAAAAAAAAAAAGACAAAAAAAAATCCATTATTGTCACAGCAGTGGCTGAGGGTGCTGCTGTTGCACAGGTTTGATCCCTGGCCCAGGAACATCCACATGCCCCAGGCCTGGCCAAAAAAAAGGAAAGGAAAAAGTGACAAAGAGGATTAAGTAACACAATTAACAGGGTTGAGCAAAGAGCTCTATTGAGGGAAAACTTTGTATTCAACAAAGAATATGTAAATTTTTAAGAACACATGAAAGGATTACAAAAAAAGTAACCCTATAAAGCCATAAAAGTTGTCTGTCTTAAAAGTCCTAGAGCATCAGTTATACAGTAAAATTAGAAATCAGCAATAGAGACAGCATGGAGTTCTCTTTTGGCACAATGGGTTAAAGATCTGGTATTGTTAGTTCAGCAGCTTGGGTTTGATCCCTGGCCCGGGAATTTCCTTCCACATGCGGTGAGCGCAGCCAAAAAGAAAAAAAAACAAAATCAAAAAAAGTAATTAGAGATGGTTTGACGGAAAGAAACATATTTGGAAACAAAAAAATGTTTTAGGAGTTCCTTCGGTGGCTCAGCAGAAACGAATCTGAGTAGCATCTGTAAGGATGCAGGTTCAACCCCTGGCCTCACTCAGTGGGTTAAGGATCTGGCATTGCTGTGGCTCCAGTTCAACCCCTAGGCTGGGAACCTCCGTATACCTCGGGTGCAGCCTTAAAAAGACAAAAGAAAAGAACAGAAAAAATGTTTTAAACAACTTAGAGTTCCCCTTGTGGCATAGTGGAAATGAACCGACCAGTGTCCACGAGGATGTGGCTTCGCTCAGTGGGTTAAGGATCCAGCATTGCCGTGAGTTGTGGTGTAGGTTGCAGACAAAGTTCAGATCCTGTGTTGGTGTTGCTGTGGTTTAGGCTGGCAGCTGCAGCTCTGATTCAGCCCCTGGCCTAGGAACTTCCATATGCTGTGCATGTGGCCCTAAAAAATAAGAAAAAAAACACAACAGAAACTAGTAAGAGCATTTTAAAAGGTTGCAAGACAAATGCACAGGAACCAGCGTGTTTCTTTAAACCAGCAGATAGAAAATATGTAACTTTAAAAAATGTTATTCACCATACCAACAGAAGTGTACTAAAACTAAAATACCTTGGGTGTAAAATCTTTATGATAAAAATAATAAAACTTCATTAAAGGAATTAAAAAAGACCTGAGCAAATGGAGAGAGATATTATATCATTTTCCATCATGTTCTATCCCAAGAGACTGGATAGTTCCCTGTGCTGTACAGTAGGACCTCAATGCTTATTCATTCTAAATGCAATAGTTTGCATCTACTAATCTGAGATTCCCAGTCCATCCCACTCCCTGCCTGCTACCTTTGGCAACCACAAGTCTGTTCTCTATGTCTGTGAGTCTGTTTCTATTTTGTAGATAGGGTATTTTAAATTCCAGATATAAGTGATGTCATATGGTATTTGTCTTTCTCTTTCTGACTTCCTTCACTTAGTATGGAATCTCTAGTTGCAGCCATGCTGCTGCAAATGGCATTGTTTTGTTCTTTTATGGCTGAGTAATATTCCATTGTATATATGTACCACACCTTAATCCATTCTTCTGTCGATGGACAATTTGTTTCCATGGCTTGTCTATTGTCAGTAGTGCTACAGTGAATATAGGGGTATGTGTATCTTTTTGAAAGAAAGTTTTGTCCAGATATATGCCCAGGAGTGGGATTGCTGGATATATTTAGTTTTTTGAGGAACCCCCAATACTGCTTTCCATAGGCGATAGTGTGTGTTCTTGAATGAAAAGATTGTGTCATAAAGATCTGTTTTTCTCAAATTAATCCAAAAATTCAATAATAAAAATATCCTGGAGTTCCCATTGTGGCTTAGCAGGTTAAGAACCCAACTAGTATCCATGAAGATGAGGGTTCGATCCCTGGCCTCATTCAGTGGGTTAAGGATCTAGCACTGCAGCATATGTCGCAGATATGGCTTGGATCTGGCATTGTTCTTGCTGTGGCTGTGGTATAGGCTGGCAGCTGCAGCTGTGATTCAGCCCCTAGCCTGGGAACTTCCATATGCCACAGATGCGGCCCTAAAAAGTAAACAAACATCCCAAAAGGATTTTTCAAGAGATCTTGACAAACTGATTTTTGAAATTTGTATAGAAGAGTAAGGTATAGGAGTTCCCACTTTGGTTCAGTGGATTAAGGATCTGGCATTGTCTCTCCAGTGGCTCAAGTTGCTGCTGAGACACGGGTTTGATCCCAGCCCCACACAATAGGTTAAGGATCCAACGTTGCCACAGCTGAACTTATATAAGTCACAAGTGCAGCCAAAAAAAAAGAAAGATATAAAATGGCTTTTAAGTTTTTGCAGAAGAACAGAGGTGGAGACTATCTTTCTAGGTATGAAGCTGTATTAGTTAAAACCATGTGATATTAGTATATAAGTTAACCACTATATCAGTAAAACAGAATAATATCCATGGGTCTCTTTTGGAGTCTTTAGACTATTGGCTATTTGGGAATAAATTCCCAAAGTTATAAACTATCAAACTATTAGAAAAAATATGGGAAACTAACTTTATGTTCTTGAGATTGGGGTAGATGTCTTAAAACCGTATTAAACACACACAAAGGAAAACATAGGTAAAATCAGCAGCATCTGGTAAAAAAAAAAAAAAAGTGTTTAACAAAGGACATAAAAAATGAAGATGGGGAGGTCCCGTTGTGGCTCAGTGGTTAACGAATCCAACTGGGAACCATGAAGTTGTGGGTTCGATCCCTGGCCTTGCTCAGTGGGTTAAGGATCTGGCATTGCCGTGAGCTGTGGTGTAGGTTGCAGACACGGCTCAGATCCCTCGTTGCTGTGGCTGTGGTGTAGGCAGATGGCTGCAGCTCCGATTAGACTCCTAGCCTGGGGACCTCTGTATGCCTCAGGTTCAGCCCTAGACAAGATAAAAAATAAATAAAATATAAATGAGTTCCCGTCGTGGCTCAGTGATTAACGAATCCAACTAGGAACCATGAGGTTGCGGGTTCGATCCCTGGCCTTGTTCAGTGGGTTAAGGATCCGGCATTGTCGTGAGCTGTGGTGTAGGTTGCATACTTGGCTCGGATCCCACATTGCTGTGGCTCTGGCATAGGCCAACGGCTATAGACTAGCCTGGGAACCTCCATATGCCATGGGAGCAGCCCAAGAAATGGTAAAAAGACAAATAAATAAATAAAAATAAAAATAGGAGTTCTCATGTGGATCAGGGGTTGTCATAGCGGTGTGGGTCATTGCTGTGGTGCAGGTTCAGTCTCTGGCCTAGGAACTTCCATATGCTGTGAGCATGGCCAGAATAAAAATTTTAAAATAAAAAATAGAGAGAAAAGACAAGTGCCAGATTGGGAGAAGGTATATACCACAGAGAATAAAATATAAATAATTTCTAAAGGTCATTCAGATGGTCAATGATCACATAAAAAATAGATGAAGAGTATGAATTCCCAGAATAAGAAATCTGAATGTCCATTTAACATAGAAAAAGTACACAATTTCAACCTTTAAATTCTGCATTATAATTTTACACTGATTATATTGACCCAAAACAGAAAAGACAGATTACAAACACCAAATTTTTTTTTTTTTGTCTTTTTGCCATTTTTTGGGCCGCCCCCGCGGCATATGGAGATTCCCAGGTTAGGGGTCAAATCGGAGATGTAGCTGCCAGCCTACGCCAGAGCCACAGCAACGTGGGATCCGAGCCGCGTCTGTAACCTACACCACAGCTCACAGCAATGCCAGATCGTTAACCCACTGAGCAAGGCCAGGGATCGAACCCGCAACCTCATGGTTCCTAGTCGGATTCGTTAACCACTGCGCCATGACGGGAACTCCCCCAAACACCAAATGTTAAAGAGGAACAAGAATGATGAGAACTTTATTGATTATTAATTATTGCTCACAAGCCCATGAGTCAGCCTCTTGTGTCGGCTGGACGACTCAGCTGTCTACAGCCGTCTCTGCGTCTGCGAGGCAGCTGTGCTGATCTTGGCTAGGTTGTCTCAGTTGGAGATTAGCTGGCTGTAGGCTGCTTTGTGATATCCTCAGCTGAGACTGGTCTTTCATCCTTTAGGAGACCAGATGGCAGTAGTGGAGTTCTGAGAGAAAAAGTGGAAATCTCAAGGCCTCTCGAGGCCAAGGCTTGGAACTGGTGTATATCCTTCTGAATTTTGTGGGCCAGAGCAAGTCACAAGACCAGGGATGCGTGAATAGATTCTATCTCTTGATAGGAGGAGCTGTAAAATTACATTTCGGAGGACGTGGACCCAGGGAGAGGAGAATTGCAACCATTTCTGCAGCTGATCTACTGGACAGAGTAATCTGATTATAAGTGGGAAAATTGGAGGTACTTTTACCCTGTGATCCAGAAATTTGACTTTTAGTAATAGATCGTAGAGAAACTCCCACACATGGTAAGTAACAAGGATGTCTATAAGAAAAGGTGGCGTGTTTTTTTGTTTTGGTTTTTTTCAGCAGCGTTTTATAATAGCATAACTAAATGTCTGCCAACAAGTGGACAGAGCCGTAAATTGTGATAAAGTCTTAAAATAGATTATTGGGAGTCCCTCTTGTAGCTTAGCAGGTTAAGAACCCAACATAGTGTCCGTGAGGATGCAAGTTCAATACTGGCTTCGCTCAGTGGGTTAAGGATCCAATGTTGCCATGAGCTGTGGTGTAGATCACAGACGAGGCTTGGATCCTGTATGGCTTTGGCTGTGGTGAAGTCTGGCAGCTGCAGCTCTGACTTGACCCCTAGGCTGGGAACTCCCATAATGCCTCAGGTATAGCCTTTAAAAAAAGGGGGGGGAGTTCCTGTCATGGCGCAATGGAAACCAATCCGAGTAGGAACCATGAAGTTGCAGGTTCTATCCCTGGCCTTGCTCAGTGGATTAAGAATCCGGATGTTGCTGTGAGCTGTCGTGTAGGCCGCCAGCTGTAGCTCTGATTAGACCCCTAGCCTGGGAACCTCCATTTGCCATGGGTGTGGCCCTAAAAAGCAAAAAAAAAAGGTTATTGATCAATAATTAGAATGAATTAAAACCACATGTATCAATAATAAGCGAAACTCAGAAACATGATATTGAGGAAAAAGTTGAAAGTATAATTAATCTTTTTTTTTTTTTTTTTGGTCTTTTGTCTTTTTAGGGCCACACCTGCAGCATGTGGAGGTTCCCAGGCTAGGGGTGTAATCAGAGCTGTTGCTGCCAGTCTACGCCAGAGCCACAGCAACACCAGATCCAATCTGTGTCTGCAACCTACACCACAGCTCATGGCAACGCCGGATCCTTAACCCACTGAGCAAGGCCAGGGATTGAACCCGCAACCTCTTGGTTCCTAGTTGGATTCGTTAACCACTGAGCCACAACGGGAACTCCCATATAATGGTTTTTTTTTTGTCTTTTTTTTTTTTTGCTATTTCTTGGGCCGCTCCCGTGGCATATGGAGGTTCCCAGGCTAGGGGTCTAATCGGAGCTGTAGCCGCCGGCCTACACCAGAGCCACAGCAATGCGGGATCCGAGCCACGTCTGCAACCTACACCACAGCTCATGGCAAAGCCGGATCATTAACCCACTGAGCAAGGGCAGGGACCGAACCCGCAACCTCATGGTTCCTAGTCGGATTCGTTAACCACTGCGCCACGACGGGAACTCCTATAATGTTTTTTTAATCAAGTAGAGACATGTGCAAGAAATACTGTATACTGTTACTAGTGGATATATACCTAGGTAGTGGAAGTATAAAAACATACAAGAAAATGATAAACACCAAATTGAGGTGAGTAGCAGTGTTCCCTAGTGGCACAACAGGTTAGGATCTGGCATTGTTACTACTTTAGCTGAGATTGCAGATGTGGTGTGGGGTTCAATCCCTGGCCCCAAATGTCTGCATGCCATGAATGTGGCCAAAAAAAGGGGGGCGGGGAGTGAGTAGTTTGTTACCGCTGGCAGAGGGTGGGCAGTGCATGAGAGACTTCCATTGTACTAGTAGATTTATTTCTTAAGGAAAAAAAAGACACAAAATGATACATAACTAGAGCTGGCTAGTGACTACCTGAATTTTATCATTTTCTTTACTTTTGTGATATTAAAGTATTTCATTTAAAAAATAAAACAAGGAGTTACTGTTATGGCTCAGCAGGTTCACATAGTGTCTGTGACGATGTGGGTTCAACCCCTGTGGCTGTGGCATTGACCTCAGCCACAGCTCAGGTTCGACTCCTATACCGCAGGTGTGCCCATAAAAAGAAAAAAGAAAAAAACAAAAAATCCTGGGATAGGATTTCACTGGACTATCTCCTTATCTACATCCATCCGTCTTCACTGTGATCCTTTCCTTCTATAAGTGCTAAGTTTGGTGGATTCCAGAAAGTAACTTGTATTGAACACTGTCTGGTTTTTCTTCATGGGTTGCCTCATACAGACAGTGGCATTAGAGAGTTGTTGCCAAGCTGCTTTTGGGCCTGGGCTTATTGCTTTAGTAGAGGAAACTTTTATTCTACAGCCCCCTCAGATATTCAGAGTTTTTGTTTGGGGATGAGCAGTTTTGCGCATAGAGCTGCCTTTTAAATCAGGGCAAGTAGCAGAGAGCTTTCAGATACAGGTACCAGCACATGGCTTCATAGCACTGGTTATTTTTCTCACATAGAAAGTCTAGAGGTTGGCCATTACCCCATGGCTTCAGCAGCGTAGCAGTTAGGTTCAGCTTCTCATTGATTCTCTTGGCCTTATCCTTAGGATCACAAGATGATGAGCAGCTCCAAGTTTCAGGTCTCCACCTGACAAGCAGGGATAGGGTGTCTTTCTATGCAGCTCTTTTTATCATATGGGAAATCTTTCCCAGAAGCCTCCAAGAGACATCCTCTCAGGAGCCATTGACCCAGAGTTGGGTCACACAGCACCCCTGAATCTGTCACTGCAGAGGGCAGCAGAACTCCCTGTGCAGATCCAGGTGTGCCATAGCCCTCACCTGAACAGAATCTAGGTCTTCAGGTAGCCAGGAGGGAGAAAGCTTGTGGGCTAGATCGCCCTCAGTGTCTGCCACAGTGTCCACCTTAGTGTGAAGAGTTGGTTTCAGAAGGGCATGATCTGCGTTATGCTCGTCCTAAGTAAGTAACAAAGCGCAGGTTCTTTGTGGTGGGATATCATTTTAGGGTACGTCAAGTCAGTGCCTCTGCCTAGGCCGCGAGTACACACCCCAGGAGTCTGCTAGAGGTCAGTACTTGCAATCTCAGTAAAACACTTCAAAAGCAAAAAAGACATTTGTGGGTTTTTTCTTTTAAAAAAGTAGGCAGGAGTTCCCGTTGTGGCGCAGTGGTTAACGAATCCGACCAGGAACCATGAGGTGGCAGGTTCGGTCCCTGCCCTTGCTCAGTGGGTTAACTATCCAGCATTGCCGTGAGCTGTGGTGTAGGTCGCAGATGCAGCTCGGATCCTGTGTTGCTGTGGCTCTGGCGTAGGCCGGTGGCTACATCTCCGATTCGACCCCTAGCCTGGGAACCTCCATATGCCGCAGGAGCGGCCCAAGAAATAGCAAAAAGACTAAATAAATAAATAAATAAATAAATAAGTAGGCAATTGCTTAGATAATTTTTGCTAACTAGACCTCAAGTGTTAGAATTGATGTTGTGGGAGTTCCCGTCCTGGTGCAGTGGTTAACGAATCCGACTAGGAACCATGAGGTTGCGGGTTCGGTCCCTGCCCTTACTCAGTGGGTTAACGATCCGGCGTTGCCGTGAGCTGTGGTGTAGGTTGCAGACGTGGCTCGGATCCCGCGTTGCTGTGGCTCTGGCGTAGGCGGGTGGCTACAGCTCCGATTCGACCCCTAGCCTGGGAACCTCCATATGCCGAGGGAGCGGCCCAAGAAATAGCAAAAAGACAAAAAAAAAAAAAAGAATTGATGTTGTATTTCATACTTTGAATTTCAAGAAAGCATTCCCCAGAATTTCTGCACAGCAGATTAGGGATCCGGCATTGTCTCTGCAGCGGCCAGGTTCGATCCCCAGCCCAGGAACTTCCTTGTGCTGCGGGAGAGGCCAAAAAAAGAAAAAAGAAAGCAGTCGCCTACATATGATTGACAAATGAAGGGCAGTAGATATTATCATTTGGAATCCTTACAACTAAGATGGGATTTTATATAAATAAAGTCTCTGGAGTAGGGACTTCTGCCATACAGATTGATTGTAACTGTTTTTGTATGATTCTGAGAAAAACAGGTCTATGGCAACACCCCCACTGGACCGAATTTATATATACCCTGAATCAAATCTTATTGCCAAATGTCTGAGCCAAATATCTGTCATCTGTGCCTCTGACACCTACCCCAACCTGTGTGCAAGAGTCATGTGAGAGATAAAAATATCTCTCCTGTCGCTGGTGGCAGCATTTGAGACAGAGCTGGGAGACCAAAGTTGGACTGTGGAAGATTGTGAAAAAGTAAAAATGGTTACAGTGAACTCTGTCCTGGAGAATGTTTACCTATGAGGAATCTTTCTCTTATCAGCAATGTGGCTTTAAAGAACTGAAATCTTCTTTCTTACTGGAGTAAACTCCTAAGAAAATTACTAAAGCCCAGTTTAACTTATTTATTTATCATTACCCACTGCACTGGGCCAAGAACTGAACCCATGCCTTTGCAGCAATCCAAGCCACTGCATTCAGATTTTTAACCCCCTGTGCCACAGTGGGAACTCCTGTTTATTTATTTTGGCCATGGCATGCTGAAGTTCCCAGGCCAGGGATCAAACCCATGCCACAACAGTGACCTGAACCACAATGACAACACCAGGTCCTTAACCCACTAAGCTGCTAGAGAACTCCCATAAACCCCAATTTTAAAAACTGATAAATGTAGTAAATTTTTTTTCGCTTTTTACCATAGATAATCATTGGTAAAATCACTCTAGCATTCTCCCCAAGTAGATCCCCCAAATATTAAAATAAAATTTGAAAGAAATATTAAAGAACAAATAGAACTATTAATGATTAGAAGTGATTAATTAGAAGTGAAAATAGGAGTTCCCATGGTGGCACAGTGGTTAACGACTCCAACTAGGAACCATGAGGTTGTGGGTTCGATCCCTGGCCTTGCTCAGTGGGTTAAGGATCTGGCGTTGCCGTGAGCTGTGGTGTAGGCCAGAGACGCGGCTCGTATCCAGCGTTGCTGTGGCCCTGGTATAGGCCGGCGGCTACAGCTCTGATTACACCCCTAGCCTGGGAACCTCCATATACTGCGGGAGTGGCCCTAGAAAAGGCAAAAAGACAAAAAAAAAAAAAGTGAAACTAAATGCCTCTGAGTTTCAGTGTACAGATGGCAGTATTATTTGACTTACACTAAATAAATCAAATGCATTTATTTAATTAAGAAAAATGCTTTTATATTTTCTAAGCTGCCTCTGATACCCAGTACATCATAGGTATGTGTTGGTATTGATGCAGGAAGTGCTATAATTAGGAGTTCCCGTGTTGGCGAAGCAGAAGCAAATCCAACTAGGAACCATGAGATTTTAGGTTCAATCCCTGGCCTCCCTCAGTGGGTTAAGGATCCAGTGTTGCTGTATGCTGTGGTGTAGGTCACATATACAGCTTGGATCTGGCATTGCTGTGGCTGTGGTGTAGGCCTGCAGCTGCAGCTCTGATTCAAATGCTAGCCTGGGAACCTCCATATGCCTCGGGTGTGGCCCTAAAAAGCAAAAAAAAAAAGAGGAAGAAAGAAATCACTATAATTAAAAGTTTTAGGAGTTTCCTGGTGGTTCAGCACGTTAAGGATCTGGCGTTTGTCACTGCTGTGGCTCAGGTCTCTGCTGTGGTGTGAGTGCAGTCCCTGGCCCAGGCACTTCCACATGCCATGGTTGTGGCCAAAATTTTTAAATAAGTTGTATTGTCATAATATTGAGTTTATTTATGCCCTTAAAATTTGGAGATTATTCCCTTTTCTGCACTTTTGGCTTAAGAAAAATAAATAATTGGACAATACCTGCTGAAGAGACCTCCTCCACTGTGCAGTATAGAAATGTAAACAATGTCTTCTGTGAGCCTCTATAAATCATTCTTTGTGCCTCTCCCTCTCCCTGCTCCAGGCCTCCCTCCACAGAAGCCTGACAGCTCTGTGCCCAGGCCCTGTCTGTGGAGACCTGTGGCAGGAGCACAAGTGACACCATCTCAGGAGCTGATCTTAGTGTGTTTGGATCAGAGTATGGAATTGGCTTTTCTAAATGAGGACAGCCTGCCAGCTCATCCCACTAGTTCAGGCAGCTTCATTGGTTAATTCATGAAGTACAATCTAGCTAGTCTTAGCTGGCTGTGGAGTGCAATTATTTTTAAAAATGTAAAACAATGTAAATAAGAAAAGGTAGACATTTCCATTCAAGTAGCCCAAAAACCACATGAAGAAAGAATAGATGGGGAAAAATGGGAAAAGAAACAGGTATGTTGGCAAGAAAAAGAATTCCTTGACAGATAATTAGCAAAAATTAATTTCAAAATACAGCTCACCCAGGAATCTAGACCTTTAAATTGCATCTGTTGTCTCTATTAAGTATTTCTAAAGAACTTTTGGAGTACTTATCTAAAATTTTTGTTCATTCTGTACAAACTTACTGAGCACCTACTGTCTTTAGAAAGCATATTTGGCTTATTTTTTTAACATACTATACAAAATAATGTGGCAGTAGTAAGAGGAAACGAGTACCTGCATCCCCCAAGCACTTCCAGAGAACTCTCCTTTGCCTCTCAGCCCATCTTCTCTTAGCAGAGACAGACATAAAAGACAAAGGTTAAAAAGACATAGCCTGACTCTGGGAGTTCCCATTGTGCCTCAGTGGAAACAAATCCGACTAGTATCCATGAGGATGCGGGTTGGATCCCTGGCCTCACTCGGTAGGTCGGGGATCTGGTGTTGCCGTGAGCTGTGGTGTAGGCTAGCAGCTCCAGCTCTGATTCAGCCTCTAGCCTGGGAACTTCCGTGTGCCAGTGGTGTGGCCCTAAAAAACAAAGAAAAAAGACATAGCCTGACTCAGAAACAAGGTGGATACTTCCAGAGAGCCGAAACAGAGCAGAGCTACAGAATAGCACAGGAAAGTTGCGGCCTGTGTGGCCTTGGGTAGCTGATGGTTGGAGCCTTTGGAGCAAGGGGCAGTCCACATGCCAAGTGGAAAGGACACCAGGAGCTGAGACTTTCAGGTAGGAAGAGGACACAGGTGCAGTGCTCAATAAAGGATGGTGCAGCTCTAGCTGCACTATTCCTCAGTTTGCCTTGGAGCAAACCTAAATTATCCTTTTAAGGCCTGACTTTGGTCTAATTTTATAGCATGGCCTGACAAAGAACTTAAATATGTTCACGATGTTCAAGAAGTAAATGAAGGAATAACTTCTATTTTAGAATACATATAGGAGTTGCCATCGTGGCACAGTAGTTAACTAATCCAACTAGGAACCATGAGGTTTTTGGGTTTGATCCCTGGCCTCGCTCGGTGGGTTAAGGATCCGGCATTGCCGTGAGCTGTGGTCACAGATGCAGCTCGGATCTGGCGTTGCTGTGGCTGTGGTGTAGGCCAGCAGCTGTAGCTCCGATTAGACTCCTAGCCTGGGAACCTCCACGTGCCGCAGGCGAGGCCCTGAAAAGACAAAAGACTAAATGAATAAATAAATTAATTAATTAAAATAAAAGACAAAAATCATGGAAATAAAGGTGTACATAATGGAAATAGATATGTAAAGAAAAAGTAGAGATGAAAAATATCAAATAAAGTGGGCTAAGAATGTGTAACTCCAGAGTGGATATGATTGAAAAGAAAATTGGTAAATTGGAGTGAAGTGAAAAATTCAACAGAGCGCCTGCTGTGGCGCAACAGGATTGGCAGCATCTTGGAAACGCTGGGACTCAGGTTTGATCCCTGGGCCAGCACAGTGGGTTAAGGATCCGGTGTTGCCACAGCTGAGGCTTAGGTGGAGACTCTGGCTCAGATCTCATCCCTGGCCAGGGAGCTCCATATGCCACAGGGCAGCCAAAAATGGTCAGGGGGTGGGGGGGAGGGAGGGAGGAGAAAAAAAATTCACCTGTAATGCATCAGAAAGACACCAAAGGGCTGAAGGAATATACAGAGTATATATTACAGAGGCCTAGCCACTGTATAAAGTTGCCCCTCTCCCCATCATTCTCTCCATCACATGCTCTGTGCATTTCTGTCATAAAAACTGTCATTTAGGGAGTTCCCATTGTGGTGCAGTGGTTAATGAATCCGACTAGGAACCATGAGGTTGCGGGTTCGGTCCCTGGCCTTGCTCAGTGGGTTAAGGATCTGGCGTTGCCGTGAGCTGTGGTGTAGGTTGCAGACACGGCTCGGATCCCGAGTTGCTGTGGCTCTGGCGTAGGCTGGCAGCTACAGCTCCGATTCGACCCCTAGCCTGGGAACCTCCATATGCCGTGGCAGCGGCCCAAGAAATACCAAAAAAGACCAAAAAAAAAAAAAAACCAAAAAACTGTCATTTAGCAGAAGTTTGCCAGGTTTATGTTTTAGTTAACTTACGCTTTACTGAGCTCCTACAGAGTTCTGATCTCCGTTCTGGGTATACTGTGTGCAGACAGCCAAGAACGAGTCAGGTGAGGGTCTTGCTCTCGTGTACCTTGTGTTCTAGCCTGTTCATTACTATCCTCTGGCACCTGCACCTGTTATCTGGCTCAAGTTAGGCAGCCGGTGTATATTGGTTGAATGAATGAGTAAATGAGAGAAGTAATTCATACCTCAAAATAATCTTTGGCATGGCTCTGACCTCGATTATCTTGCTCTCTTGGCCAGGTTGCAGTGGTGAGAGAGACAAGAGATGAAAGGAATTCTGTCTCCCCCCAGCGTACTCTGCTCCTAGCAGTCTGTGACACAGGAAACACTGGCGTGACTTCCACAGACCTCCAGCCCACCCAAGCTGTGTCCTCGTGTTTTTTTAATTTCTGTTCTACAAATGTATGATTTTTCGTTTTTACTTTTCAGGCTGGAGTAAAAGGGACATTGGGAAGATTAGTTGGAATTTTTGAGGTAAGTCCGTTAAAAATCTTTGGTGCAATTGGTATCATGTTAAGTAACCGCATATATCTTCATCTTAGTCTGTTAAGGCTTTTGTCAAAACACAGAAACCAGGTGGCTTATAAACAACAGAAATTGATTTCTTGTAGTTCTAAAAGATGGGAAGTCCAGGATCAAGGTGCCAGCAGACTCATGGTCTGGTGAGGACCCACTTCCTGATTCATAGACAGCTGTTTCTCTCTGTCTTCTCACCTGTCGGCAGAGTGTCTCTGAGGTCTTTTTTGTAAGACCACTAATTCCATTTTATGAGCATCTTCTGTCATAACTCAATCACTTCCCACAGGCCCCACTTCCTGATACCATTACCTCAAGAGTTAGGATTTCAGCATTGGATTTGGAGGGGGAGCATAAACATTGTCCATTTCAGTCAGCCTGTCTGTCTATCTGCCTGTCTGCCTTTCTTCCTTTATTCCTTCTTGCCGGGCCACACCTGTGGCATATGGAAGTTCCCAGGCTAGAGGTCCAGTCGGAGCTGCAGCTATACCACAGCCACAGAAATGCATGATTTGAGCCACATCTGCAACCTACACCACAGCTCATGGCAACACCAAATCCTTAACCCACTGAGTGAGGCCAGGGACCAAACCTGAGTCCTCATGGATCCTAGTCAGGTTTGTTACCACTGAGCCACAACCGGAACTCTGATTTCAGTCTCAGTCTAGGAAAGATGCCATCTTCACCCAGTTTTCAAAACATCGCAGCATCCGCAGAGAATAACGTGCTTTCTTTTTTAAAAACCCCATAATCTCCTCAAAATGGCTAAAATTATTTGTATGGATTATTTTTCCCATCCTTACCTATCTTTCTCTCCTCCTAAGATATGAGGAGGGGTAGGAGTTCCTGCTGTGGCACAATGGGAATGGTGGCGTCTTGGGAGTGCTGGGACGCAAGTGCGATCCCAGGCCTGGCACAATGGGTTAAGGATCCTTCGCTGCAGATGCACTTTGGGTCGCTACTGAGGCTTGGATCTGATCCCTGGCCCAGGAACTCCATATGTCTCGGGGCAGCCAAAAAAGGGAGAAAAAAAAAAAAAAAAGATGTGAGGAGGGGTAGGTAAGTGTAGGGGCAACAGAGGAAAAATAAAAGCTGTATAACTATAACAAAAGAGGGAACAGGGATGTAGACTGGAGTAGAGGTTTGGAAGTAAGAAATCAGAGACTAGAGATGAGCAGGGTTAGCAGGAAAAGAGGAGGTATATGAGATGATCAGCTTGCCTGCATCGACGGGGCCCTTGCCCACCCAGTCTTTTCTCCTTCCCGTGTTCTAAATAGTTAAATTTACTTGGTGCCTTTTTCTGAAGCAGTCCTGAATCCTTCTGTCAGTTTTCCTGAGAAGTTGCACTTTAGAGAAGGAGAAGAAAAAAGAGAGTAAAGCCTTCACCGTAGAAGCCCAGCGAAAGAGCACACCCTCAAGTTCAAGTGTGGCATGTTTTCAGTAGGCCAGCTGGCACTATTCCATAGCTGATTGTAGGGCAGTAGAAGGAGTCCTTGGTCCTAAGCTCTCTGGACACATGCATTAGAGTGAGTTCCATTGACAAAATCTCAGCTCTCTAAAGAAAAACATCTCTGTTCCTCTCTCTTTGCCCTTCAGAACCAGGAAAGGAAGCACAGAACGTATGTCTATGTGCTCATTGTCACGGAAGTGCTGGAAGACTGGGAAGATTCAGTTAACATCGGTAAGTCGTCCCCAGATCACCTCCAAAGAGCTCCCCGCAACCAGCCCTTGCCATGACACAGCCATTACCCAGAGCCATGGATGGGAGCCTGATAAAGAAAAGACGTGACAGAAGGGTATCCATGTTTGAACTTGCTGAAAGGTGGTCTTTTGAAGTCTTTAAAAGTTGGGAACATAGTCAACAATTAGAAAAACAGCCCATAAACGTAAGACCTGTAGTTTCTAAAGCCAAATTGGGGAGTTCTCTTGTGGCACAGCAGGGTAAGGATCTGGTGTTGTCACTGCAGTGACTCGGGTCACTTGCTGTGGTGCAGGTTTGATCCCTGGCCCAGGAACTTCCTCATGCTGTGGGTGCAGCCAAAAAATATAATAATAAATTGGGGAGGGAATTCCCGTTGTGGCGCAGTGGCTAACGAATCCATCTAGGAACCATGAGGTTGCTGGTTCAATCCCTGCCCTTGCTCAGTGGGTTAAGAATCCGGCATTGCCGTGAGCTGTGGTATAGGTCGCAGATGAGCTCGGATCCCGTGTTGCTGTGGCTCTGGTGTAGGTCACTGGCTACAGCTCCGGTTAGACCCCTAGCCTGGGAACCTCCATATGCCGTGGGAGTGGCCCTAGAAAAGGCAAAAAGACAAAAAAAAAAAATTGGGGAGTTCCCATCGTGGCTCAGTGGTTAACGAATCTGACTAGGAACCATGAGGTTACAGGTTCAATCCCTGGCCTAGCTCAGTGGGTTAAGGATCTGGCGTTGCCATGAGCTGTGGTGTAGGTTGCAGATGCGGCTCGGATCTGGCGTTGCTGTGGCTCTGGTGTAGGCCGGCGGCTACAGCTCCAGGTAGACCCCTGGGCTGGGAACCTCCGTATATGCTGCAGGAGCGGCCCTAGAAAAGACAAATAATAATAAAAATAATAAATTGGGTCCCCCTGAGCAGAAACTGTTCAAGGCCTCCACAATGCTGGGCCCCCCACTGGCCACCAACCCCAAGTGAGAGCAGAACCTTGGCTGTTCCTTGTTATGCTTATTCATATTGTTGGAGAAAACTCTTGGTCTGGTGGTATAGCCCGTCCCTCCAGAGCTGCATAGCGGGTACAGAGCAGTGGCAGTAGTTTCCAGCTGTATTCATTTTACTCCTCAGATGCACCCAGCTTTCTCCCAAGGAGCCTTTTTCTTTTTTGGAAGGGGCTGCACCCGTGGCATATGGAAGTCTCCAGGCTAGGGGTCTAGTCTAGTTGAAGGTGTAGCCACCAGCCTACATGGGATCCGAGCCACATCCGCCACCTATGCAACGCCGGATCCTAACTCACTGAGCAAGGCCAGGGATGGAAGCTGCGTCCTCATGGATACTAGTCAGATCCGTTTCTGCTGAGCCATGACAGAAACTCCCAAGGAGCTGTTTTCTTTGATCTCGGATCACTATGTGGTATGTGTATTTTGTCTTTTGGGCAGAAATTGTGATTTAGTGGTTGGCTCATAGTTTAATCTTTTGGCTCTGAAGGAAAGTATATTCTAGAAAGGTGTGATATTTAATTGATGTTATAAATTGGCAGACAGATGTAATTCACTTGCCCAACCTCTCCCTTTATTGTTAGTATGTGCTTTGCCACCATGCCTCTCTGTTGATCTGGTTATTTCCTAGCCCTTCAGCTCTTAATTGCTTTGTATTTGCTAAGAATGCAGTAAGCTTAAGTATAAATAAATTCAGTGAGGGTATTAAAAATAGACTCCTTGACAGCTGGTACTGGGGCCTGAAAAAGTGACAGAGATGAGTGTGGCATGGTCCTGTCCTCAGAGTGCTCTTTCAGGCAGGAGTCACACACTTGTGATACTAATTTTTAAGGTACCATTACTCTTTTAATATCCAAACAAGCCTTTCGCCTGAACTCCCACTTCTGAGAATTGACCCTAATGAAATATTCTAAAATATGGGGAATAAGCCTGTGAACCTTCCTTCAGATAAGCCTTTTTCAGATGAGAAATTGGGTCCTAAATGTATATCTTAGCGAAATAAGTGATCTAAGTTCCATTTACCTGATAGAATGTTATGCAGCTATTAAATACATACTTATGAAAGCGCTATACCACGGGAAAGAGCTTATGCAATTGTGTTGGTGAATGAAGACAGCATATAGAATTATATATACGTTACTTAAAGCTACATTAGAATAGAAACTTGAAATGAAAACAAAGATGAGGTATTGATTTTCACATAACTAATTGGCCATGACAGTGGGAGCTCCCGTTGTGGCAGTAACAATCACTGCCAGTAGGAGGATACAGGTTCGATCCCTGGCCTTGCTTAGTGGGTTAAGGATTGGCATTGCCGTAAGATGTGGTATCAGTCGCAGATGTAGCTTGGATCCTGTGTTGTTGTGGCTGTGGTGTAGGTTGGCAGCTGTAGCTCCAGTTGGACCCCTAGCCTGGGAACTTCCATATGCTGTACCTGCAGCCCTAAAAAAGAAAGAAAGAAAGAAATGGCCATGACAAATGAAAATTAACAGGGCTGGCAGGAGTGTGGTGAGACCTACATTTCAACACACACAGTCAGGATTGGAGATCCTTTCTGGAAAGCAGTTTGGCAGTTTATATACAAGCCCTAGAGTGTTCAGATGTCTTTTTCTTATAATCTCAGTTCTAGGGATCTTTCCCTGAGAGCTTTAAAAAAAAATAATAACTAAAGTTGCAGGCTATAGATTTCCAGTGATAGGGAAATAGTTAAGTGAATGACATAACATCCACGCTAGATATTATGATGTAATGCAGCTATTAAATGTCATACTCTCACAACATAGAAAAATGCCTGAGGAACAGTGTGAAGGAGAAAAGAAGCAATAACAGTAATAATAATAAAGCAAACTCTTACAGCTTGTACTCTGTGCCTGGTGTTATTCAAATGCTTGCTTGCTTGCTTTATTTATTTTTAGGGCTGCACCCGCAGCACATGGAGGATTCCAGGCTAGGGGTCCAGTCAGAGCTATAGCTGCACAACAACGCTGGATCCGAGCCGCGTCTGCCACCTACACCACAGCTCACAGCAACGCCAGATCCTTAACCCTCTGAGCAAGGCCAGGGATTGAACCGCAACCTCATGGTTCCTAGTCAGATTCATTTCTGCTGCTCCACGACGGGAATTCCTCAAATGCTTTACATATTAGCTCTCACAACAGTTCTGTGAGATAGGTCCTATCTCACAAGATAGAAATAATTATCTCTATTTTTAGATGAGGAAAGTGAAGCACAGAGAGGTTCAGTAACTTGCCCAAAGCTACACAGTTCATTAGATCTAGTGATATGATCGGAGCCCAGCATATTGGCTTCAGTGTCCATGTTTCGGGCACCAACACTCCATCAGCAGAGCCTCCGAGGATGTGGAGCACCTTACAGCATGATCCTAGTCATAGTTGTTGATTTACTGTGTCTTCAAGTAAAATGAAAGAAAGGCAAATACACTAAGGTATTCTGGTTTATAAGATTACAGGTAATTATCTTATTCTTTACACCTTTTTTCCCTGTTTTCTCAGTTTTAACCTATGTTCTTTTATTACTTTTGTAAGAGAAAAAATAATAAAGGATTTTAAAGCATACATTTGAAAAAATTTTTTAAATATACTGGAAAATAGGAGTTCCTGTCGTGGCTCAGCGGGAATGAATCTGACTAGTATTCATGAGGATGCAGGTTTGATGCCTGGCCTCGCTCAGTGGGTTAAGGATATGGTGTTGCATGAACTGTGGTGTAGGTTGCAGACGCGGCTCGGATCCCATATTGCTGTGGCTGTGGTGTAGGCCAGCAGCTGCAGCTCCGATTCGACCCTTAGTCTGGGAACTTCCATAAGCTGTGGTGCGGCCCTAAACAGACCAAAAAAAAAAAAAAAAAAAACTGTGCTTGCATCACTCTTGTAAGAAAAGAACATAAGGAAAAATGTATTTATAATACATATTTTTTAAATGTTAATAATCATAGTGATCATTTTGTAATGTAGAGAAATATCAAATCATTATGTTATACACCTAGAATTAACAGTGTTGTTGGTCAGTTATACTTCAATTTAATATCGAGGAATTTCCCATCATGGTGCAGTGGAAATGAATCCGACTAGGAACCGTGAGGTTGCGGGTTCCATCTCTGACCTTGATCAGTGGGTTGAGGACCTGGTGTTGCTGTGAGCCGTGGTGTGGGTCGAAGATGCAGCTCGGATCTGACATTGCTGTGGCTGTGGTGTAGGTCAGCAGTTACAGCTCTTATTCGACTCCTAGCCTGGGAACCTCCACATGTTGCAGGTGTGGCCCTAAAAAGACAAAAAGACAAAATAATAATAATAATAAAAATAAAATCAGAAAGGAGTTCCCATAGTGGTTCAGCTGTTAGCAAACCTGACTAGCATCCATGAGGACACAGGTTCGAACTCTGGCCTCACTCAGTGGGTTAAGGATCCGGTGTTGCCATGAGCTGTGGTATAGGTCGCAAATGCGGTTCATATCCCAAGTTGCTGTGCCTGTGGTGTAGGCCAGCAGCTGTAGCTCTCATTAGACTCCCAGCCTGGGAACCTCCGCATGCAGAGTGTGGCCTTAAAAAGCGGGGGGGGGGGGGGGGGGGGGGAAGTGTTATCAGATCAGAACCCTTTTACTGCTTCCCTTTTTTTTTTTTTTTCCTTCCTTAAATAGGGCCACGCCCTCGGCATATGGAAGTTCCCAGGCAAAGGGTCAAATTGGAGCTACAGCTGCTGGCCTACACCACAGCCACAGAAACATGGGATCCAGCATCTGAGCGGCATCTGTGACCTACACCACAGCTCACAGCAATGCTTGATCCCCGACCTGCTGAGCAAGGCCAGGGATCAAACCCAAGACCTCATGGATGCTAGTCAGGTTCGTTTCCACTGTGCCACAAGGGGAACTCCCTCACTGCTTCCCTTTTGTACTAACTTCTTTTTCTCACTGCCTCTACAGGAAGGAAGAGGGAATGGTTTAAAATAGAAGATGCCATAAAAGTGTTGCAGTATCACAAACCGGTGCAGGCGTCGTATTTTGAAACGTTGAGGCAAGGCTACTCAGCCAACAACGGCACCCCGGTCGTGGCCACCACGTACTCAGTGTCTGCTCAGAGCTCGATGCCAGGCATTAGATGACTGAAGACTTCCTGTAAGAGAAATGGAAATTGGAAACTAGACTGAAGTGCAGATCTTCCCTCTCACCCTTGCTCTTTTCACCTCTCCTCACAGGCCTCCTCTTTCAAATAAGGCATGATGGGCAGCAGAGAAAGGGTTTATTGATAACGTTGCTGTTTGGTGTTAAGTGATTGGGCTTTTTCTTCTCTTTTTATTGAGGGGGTGGGGGTTGGGTATGTAATTTGTAAGTACTTTTGTGCATGATCTGTCTCCCTTTCCACACCCCTTCAATCCTCTGAAGAGGCAAACAGCCTTCCTTCTGCCTTGGATTCTGAAGTGTTCCTGTTTGCCTCATTCCAATCCTGGCCAGATATTTTTCTTTGATTTTTAATTTTTTTTTTTTTTAATTAAAAGATACCAATATGAGATGAAACCTTTCAAGAATTTGTCCTATAATGTGCTCTTAAGTCTGGTAGGTTGGTCACTTTCACTGCAGGATACATTTATCTACACATTATATACTGGGCATATAATATGTAAATAAATGGCTTGTAGGAGGGGAATTTAACTGTTTACTTCTTAAAGGTTTTGTTTTTTACATTTGGGGTGTTTCTGGAGAGCCTCACAATTAATTCACCTTTTTTGTTTTTGATGCTAGTGGCTAGGTGAGTTTCCCCGTCCTCTGTTTTTCCCCCGGCCTTGGCCGTAGTTATGTGGGTGCAGGGAGAGCTTCGCTACCTTCATGTAGGTGCTCCCAGGACTCATGGCCTTCTCTTCCCGACGCTGTTTCCACGCCAAGAAAGAAACAGGAAGAAACCCATTTTCTTTTTTATTCCGAAGCCTCAGCTCAGATCTGGAGAAACAATGATAGAAATTGTATTCCTCCCTACGTGTTGACCATAGGGATTTGAACTGGATTCTTGGAATTACTATCTAAAAAACTGGAGCATCGAGCACTGTTTCTATCCTGCTGGTTTGGAATTTTTTCCATAATGCTACTTACCGCTGACAGCGGCCTCTCTCCTTGTA
This sequence comes from Phacochoerus africanus, assembly GCF_016906955.1. Lineage (NCBI taxonomy): Eukaryota > Metazoa > Chordata > Mammalia > Artiodactyla > Suidae > Phacochoerus > Phacochoerus africanus. The sequence continues at coordinate 31,576,808 of NC_062552.1, read as the reverse complement.
CATACATGCCTTACATCGTGCTGAACTGGATGTTGTCCTTGTGCTCCGAAGCATCCGGCTGTACCTGGTGAGTGCAGCTGTACAGTCCCGTCCGCATTCTGAGTAACCGTGTTAAGTTCCTAAGGAGTACACAGGAGGAGAATTCAGGTCTTTGCTTGCCTTTGTCAGGTATACAACACTTGTAATTGCACCATGGAGCATGCTCAGAAATAGTAAATTTGTCTCCCCCCTGGGATGTGAAAGGTCCGTCCTCCACTGAGAAGTGGTATGGGAGGAGGCTTAATCCCTTTCCAGAACAGCTACATAGTGCATTGGCTCACTGCAAACTGTCTTGTTGGTTTTTGCTACAGGTTTGATGCTGGTTTCATTTGCCAGTTGTGTTGTTTAGTTGAAAAATATGCAGAAAAGGGTCTTGGGGTGGGGCGGGTGCGGGAGGGGGGCACTGATCGGTCCCTGGCTGGGGACAGGAGTTTGTTGCTATACTCTTAGTGGCACCTCCTTTGTCAGAACATAGCCAAGATGTGAAATTAAAATCGTAGTTCTCTTTATTTAAAAATTCTAATAAATACTCAGACTTTGAAAAGCTTTTTTGCTCTTCCCTCCCACTAAAATGTATGTATGTGGTAGGCCTGTGTCATTTAACGTTCAGCATTTTGGGGGACATCAGTTGATGAACTTTTTAATTTTTGCTCTCTGCTCTCAGTTTGCATCTTCTTTCCTAGTCTTGAAACACGGAGCCAGAAACAGGGCCAGCAGTTTCCTTAGGACACCGCTCTACCTCTGGGAATGAAATTTTGCTCCCAAGGAAGGGTCCCAGTGGATAGATAGCACCATGGGATTTGAGTCTAAATGCCAGCTCACTGTTCCCATGTCCTACTTTAAAACGAACACACTGCTGCTTATTACCTGATGTAGGGCATTCTGAGGTTCTGGCCAAATAAAGAGGAAAATAAAATAAATTCAACTGAGCACTAAATGCAATCCCCAAAAACACATTCTTCCAAACAAATTCTTCCTTTGTGATATGAATTGAAAGTGCTTTGCAGGAAAACAGTCAGTGGTCCTGAAATAGGAATTGCAGTGTTAATAATAGTTTGTGCATTTTTTTTAATGATCTGAAGATGTTTTCACTGGGCTGGTGTAACAGTATACCACCCTACAGAATCCAGTTTGGATTGTTGTTGGCGTCTTTGGGTCAGGAAAGTGAACTGTGCCAAGTATTTTTTAGTGACGTGAATGGATCCCATTAATGCAGTTACTGGAGAGATTGTGCTGATGCTTTCCTAACTGACAAAAGGAGGCTTTGTCCAACACTAGAATTGTTGAAACTGGTGCTGTTTTCTGTTGCACTGGGATCCTGAGGAGCAGGGGTTGGTGTTTTCCCTCCCTGGCACCATAAACACCATGGCTATCTTTACCGGCGTAGCAGGCACCACTTTCCGGGGTAGATTGCTTAGACCCGTGATTGCAGCAACCTTTCTGTCTCCCCTGGAGAAAGTGAGGAGAGACAAAAGAAAGCACAAAGTTTACCCTACTTGCAGAATATTCCAGTGACACTGATTTGCCATTAATCCTGTAAGTACTCATTTTATTTGGGCTTGACAGAAGCAGGTTCCTGTGTTCAGGGCAGATATAAAGTCTTTCCCACAGTGAATTTGCATGTCGTAGATTCTTGGTTGTTACCGGAGTGTCCTTCAAAGTGCACCATACTCAGGATAGAGAAAGAGAGCTGTGGATTTCTTTTTTAATTAAAATTTGTTTTTAGTTTATAAATTACAGCCCTTTGGGAAACACTAGTGAGATCATGCCTTTCTTTTTTTGTTGTTGTTGGACCAGGACTGTGGCGGGAGGTGGGGGGTGGGTAAGGGCTCCAAGGGTTTAGATCTTTAGGTAGGCTCTCAGAACAGTGCAGTCCGTGACACAGGAGTCTTGATTTTTCTCATAGCAGACATAACCGGATGGAAAAGTTAATGAATGGATTGTTTTGTGCCCTGCTCGGAGAGTTCCCTCACTGAGTCTGAGCCGAGGCCATCTGGAGGGATCAAAGAGGGTGGGGGTATCACCCCCTGGGAGGCCGAGGAAGGCCTGGACAGTGGCCTGGCGGCAGGACCTCTGCCCTCTGCACTGCATTGCGAGTCCTGTGCAAAGTGAGGCACTTGAGGCCTTGCTACTACCCGTGGCCTCCGGGGAGCAGAGCGGGTCACCGCCCTCAGAGAGTGCTTAAAGTTTTGCACACGCGTTGCCACATAGTCAGCTTCCTTCATGGCAGAGAACTGTTCTCTCTTTTGGTATTAGGAGTTGGCCCATGTAAAAGTCTCTTAGACTTGCTTAGAAGAAAAAAGGTCACGTTTTGTTTTCAGAATTCTAGAAGGAAAAAGTTCCCAATGGAACTTTGCTTGCTCCTTCGCCCTCCCCTTTCTCCTCCTCCCATACCCTGTGCAGGGGTTTATTCTAAACCTCTTGCACCAGCAAGTCATCAGTCTTCTGTTGCACCTGAGTGTGCTTTTCACACATTGAACTTAATGTATTTGTCATTTCCGTCTCAGTGCTGTGCGTTAATACCTTTGTTGCCTCCCTACTTTGATCTTTTTTTTAAAAGAGCTTAGCCTGAGCCACTTTTTTTTTTTTAGTTTAAAAGAAGATTTGATAACCACAATGTGATTTTTGCCACGACTTTATGATTTTTAGATTTCTGAATTATTCTCTAAGCCCGACCTAGTTGAGTTGAGAGTAGATTTAGAATTAGAAGAAATACCTGGTGAAATCTCCATAGTAGGATGAATTTTTGCTTTAAGAGAAATGAGAGTTAGCTATGACTGATAATACAGCTTCATCCTGGTCCCATCCGCATTTCACAAAAAAATAGGAGACATGCAAGACAGTCAACCCAAGCAGCCCTGGGGAGAGATTATTTAATGATGATTAGATAATGCAAATGCCTCTTCTAGTTCTCATTCTTGAAGATTCCAAGTCAGACCTGAGGCCTTGTGGTTCATAGTGTCCAGCAGGGTGGCGGTCATTTTTTCTGAGCCCGGCTAGGATGGAGCCTATCTCCCTAAGGCTGTGCAGCTGGCAGCGTGGCCTTAGCCTTGGTCATCAGGGCACCCACCTCAACTGGAATGTGGGAGAAAGCACCCCAGAGTCAGCCTCGGTGCTCTGGAGTGAGCCTGGTGAGGGAGACCCCACCTTCCAGGAGAGCTGTGTTTTCCATGTCACCTTGTTTGTTACCTAAAGCAGTGAGACATTTGCTTTCTTCAGGTAACCATGAAGTGCTATCCACTGATTGCAGTTCGTTAGAAGATACTGCATCAGGTTGACTGAGGTCACCAGGGGTCCTGGGAACCTGGAGAGCTTAGGCAGACTCTTCTTTGGAGGCCAGAAGCCTCTGAAAGGACTCTGGCCTCTGAAAAGGCAGCTTCACATTTTGACAATATTTTTGCTTTAGCTGATAACCTTTCAGGGATATGAGAAGCCTAATCAGGACATCTGAAAAAATGATACCTCTCACCTTCAGGTTAATCAATTCTCTTAGTGCCCTTAAAAATTAGAGAGAGGAGAGTATCCCATTTGGTGTTGCTTTGAACAGATCCCTTGAGCAGAGGCTGGCCGTCACATGATCTGGTTTTCTCTGTCCCTGCAGTATGAAGCTTTCCAGATGAAAAGGCATCTCTCTCCCCTAAAGCTTTGTTTATAGTGATGGTTTGGTGAGCTTGAGATTGTCTTAGAAAATGAGCCCATCCATTTGGCTAGGGGAGTGCAAAGGGAAGCCACTTTAATTCAGAAGTCAGCACACCAGGGGGGACTCTGCTGGAGAAGGAAGTGCTTTTGGCTGGAAAAGCAAGATTAATATCTAGAAGGTGGCGAGTCATTGCTTCTGTTCCGCCAGCAATGAGTTGTTTAATTAAATACTCTAGGTTTCCTTTGCTTTACATTCCCAATTCTAACCCCAAACAGTGGCCACTGGAACACCAAAAAAGGCATTTAAACCCCTGAAGATGGGCTTTAAAAGATACAGAAACAGCAGCATTGTCATTTTCCAGGTTCATCACCATTTTGCTCTGCTACCCATCCTTTCCCCACTGCAGCCAGGCCAGATGTGAAGTTTCTGTTAATCATTGAATTGGGAAACATAAATTTGGGTTCTGGAACAATTACCAACTAAATTGCTTACCATCTGTGGGGTGCACCTTTCAGAGAATATTTTAGCGATACAGTGAAATCGCTCTTCTGAGTTTGAGGTCCCAATCGGGCATTAAGATCAAAATCTTAAAAGTCTTTGGAACTCCTTAGGAGAAAAGCAAGCTGCCTCAATCTCAATACTGGACCTTGAGATTGTACTCCCCTCTTCGTAGTGTGGGGTGGGGTGCCTCACCTTAAGGAAATCATTTTTCCAGTTAAGATTGACCATAAATCCCTACGAGAAGTAAGCCTATCTTTCTGAACACTTTTGTGCTAGATTGAAAATATTAACCTAAAGCTGCAATAGAAGATCAGGTATCCTCTTTCACCTCATTACTGTCCCACTGAAACAAACAAACAAACAAACAGCATTTCAGGGTTAAACCTTGGTCTGTTGTGTATCTGTTCGTTGTGGAGAAAATATATCACTAATAAATGATCCAAAGAAAACACCTAGTTTGGTTCCTCGTTTCCGGCTACATAACAGATAGGACTTTTTCCAGAGAAGATAGAGGCTGATTATCAGGACCTCAGAACCGGAGTGGACAGACCTGCCCCACATTGAGCCTCCATGGGGGCAGGTGGACGTTAGGTCCTAGAGAGCTTCCACACGCTGGGGGAGGGGAGGGCCGTGAGGACAGGAAGGATTTGGAGGGGAGCGGCGAGCATCTAAGCCACGGGGCGCAGACACAACCCTGCCTTCTGCCTCCTCCCATATGATGAGGGTACTTTTTGCTCAGAATCCAAGGCAGCTCTCTCCTCCAAAATCCAGTTTGCTTCAGATGTTTTGTTTAACCTCTGAAGACCTCGCTCTTTCACTCACCCTGCATGGGCCTAGACATGCTGCACAAGCAGGACACAGATGCATGAGGAAGTCCGGGGCCCTGCAGGAGCATAGTGTTGCGTTTCGTAGTTAGAAAAATAGTTGGTCTGCTCTCTTGTGAAAGAGGAAGAGTGTGTGGTGCAGTTTTATAAATGTCGGGTCTTTTTATTTCGTGGTCTGAAAGCATTCAAACTGGCTGATGATTGAAGAAAAACCTGGTGATTAGAATACGTAAAATTCCAGTTAGTGCCTCTGAAGAAAGATAGCTGCCAGTCTGCCATGTGTTTAATGCAATCGGGAGCATTTGAGGACGTTGGGAGCTGTTGTAAAGGTAGATAGAGCAGGTGTCTCCACCTGCCCAAGTGTGTCAGCGTCAAGAGAGAGGAAATGGAAGCCCACTAGTGGCAACTTGTGTAAGGAGCCCAGTCTGTTTCAAGGACCTCTCTCCCATCCTATCCAGTGGCCTTGGTCGGGGTGGGCTCTGAGGAAACAGCGAGGCCCCAGCTCTGTCTGCTGAGCTGCAGTGTGTGGTCTCCAAACAGCATAAGGCTCATCTGAGGGCTTTGCTCGCTGTGATCACCTCCACTCCACTCATCGCTCATCAGCATCCGAAAGGCCTGGGACCAGTCTGGTTCTAAAACGCATGAACTAGATGTTCCTCCTCCCCTGTTTGAAGTGTGTTGTCCAGATGCAGTCTCCCTTTGGCCAAGGTCAACAGGTATTTCCAGGGAACCCTTTGGATGGAGGCAAAGGAGCCAAGATGAATTGAGTTTACCTTGTTCTGAAGGACAGACGTCTTTGCACCTTCCCCCTCATGCTCATACATTTTTAGCTCGGGCTTAAGTGACCAAGTCTCCAGAACTGAGACCGAGAGCCGGGGGCTCGCACACCTGGGACCAGTCCCCTGGGGACCTCACAGACTCAGACTAGACTGTTGTGATCCCACCAGAGCTCTGCTGCTGTCCGCTTCCATCAGGACCACTCCGAAAAGCTAACAGCTCGGCCTTTCCACCATCACGTCATTCCTTGGTGGCTGTTCTGCAGAATGAGGTGCTGTCACCAGTTTAGACAAGGCACTTTATATTTGTAGAAAGGGTAGAAAATGGAACAGCCAGTGGGCTGAATACGCATATCCTTGGAGAGCGAGCATGGCAGAAACAACTCCGAATGAGCTCAACAAAACTGGCGACTCCAGGGAATGGCATTTTTGTGGGAAGAGGGGTTGGTGGTGGTCCTTTAACCTCCTAGGCCCTGGTACTGTGTCATGCAGCCAGGGTTTGGAATAATGCCACCCCTCCTGCAGTCCAGAGCCCCTCCAGGACTAGGGTCTTGCAGCCCATGGGTGCGTGGTCTTGTTTTCCATTCTTCAATTTCCGAAACTACCCTGCTTGGTATTGTATGGGAAATACACTGTCCTGCCTGCCCACTCAAAGCCTTCTGCGCAGGCCTGGCTTCTCCCCGTCATCTCCAAAGCGCTCGTAAGGAAGGCCTGCCCGGGGCTCTTAGGTGCTGATGGGGGCAGAGTTGGTTCAGAGGAGGTAGAAGGAAAGTGTTCCCGTGTCCCTGTCCCGAGGAGAATATTCTTGTGTGCTTAGGCTCCCTTCATACCTCTTCCCGTGGCACAGGCAGGCTGTGGAGGAGGAGGGCTGGAAAGAAGGTCCAGGTTTGGGTCCGAGACGTGCACAACAGATGCGCGTCCCATTTCCCCCTTCCGTAACACGCCAGCGATATGTAACCATTCTCCTCACCAACCCCCCCCCCCCCCCCCCCCGCCCCGATGCCAGCAGTAGAGGACAGAGCCCTCGCCTGTAGACCATGTGGAGCTTTGGTACTCCGCCTGCAATTCCACCACCTCATACCCCACCTTTTTGTAAAAACAAATGCTTTCACCCGTGAGTGTGCTCGTCCTCTCTGTGTGCGTCGGCGTCTCTCCAGTGGAGCTGTGTGGGAGGGAGGGCATTGCATTGTAGGCTGTAATTTTGTGCCAACCAATAAAAACCAGTATTGCACACATACTCCTGCTCAGTGTCTGGTCTCTTCTTTCTAAAAGTTTTGCTCGAGTCCTTCTCACTAGCCGCCTTTTGATTTTACCCCCACTCCCTGCTGGGTTCTTGGGATTACCGCAGAGGTCAGAGGTGGCCCCACAGAAGATTTACTGTTGAGGGAATTCAAGTGAGGAATGAAGTGCAGCAGGCAGGCAGTGAGGGTCAGTGTCGTTTCCTCTGGTCAGCACTGCCGCCAGGTGCCAGGGAGCCCTCAGCAGATGCCCAGTGCTGGGGAAACAAAGGTGGGCCACACCCAAGACAACGAGGAGCACAAGAGGTTGCTCCCCTGTGTAGAAACAGGAGTTAGACGTGGTAGAGCCATGAAGGGCTGGGACAGTGTTGGTGGTGAGTTTGGTTTGTTTTGTTTTTGCCTTTTTGGCCACAGCACGTAGCAGCTTGATGTGGGATCTCAGTTCCCAGAACAGGATTGAACCTGGGTGGCAATTGTGACAGTGCCAAATCCTAACCACTAGACCACCAGGGAACTCTCCCTGGAGTGGCATTTTAAAGATGTACACTGGTAGGACTTGCAGGCAGAGAACAGGCAGGAGAGGGAGAGCAACACTGAGTGAGCTGTTTCCCCCAGGCCAGAGGTGGATGACAAGCATTATGGGCTGGAAGAAAAATAAAGCAAGATGAGGCCAAATTGTGGAAAACCCCACAAGCCAGGCCAGAGAGTTTGGCTGCGTACATGTGACGTGTTCTGGAGCAAGGCCATCATGGAAAATCGCTGTGTTTGGAGAGGAGGCAGCAGGAGAGGTTAGAAAGGAGCCTTCTGGAAGCTCGTGATGCCAGCCATGCAGACTCAAGGAGTAGGCCTGGGGATGAAGAGAAGGCTAGAGAAGCAAGAATAAAAGGGGTATCACACTCAGATGAACATGTTCATCTACCCAGGGCAGCTGACCTCTGGGGACCCCAATGGGCACCACCAGGGGCCAAGAAACCTAATGGTCCATGGACCAGGGCAAGATTCACATGAGTTTAACTCACAGGAGACTGAAGTGTATGTGCCTGGATGACAGTTGGCTCATTTATATGATGATAAATGTCAAACCAAGTTATCTGGTTAGTGAACCAGCTGCCTGTGCGGGTGGCCAAAAATAAGCAGAAAGTGGGTTGCTGAACAGTGACAACTTGATGACTTCATTCTGCCACAGGGCAAATTGCCTATCAGCTGCTCAGGGCGCCCTCTCCTCCTGAAATTCTGATTCCTTTATCCTATGATGAGTTTCCTTCCTCTATCAAAGGACCCTTTGTTTTGCCGGATTTAGTGTGTGTAATGAGCCTATGAGCTTCTGAATGCTGGTGCAAGTGAATCAGGAAGCCACCTCTGCTTGGGGTCTGGATTTCCAGAAACTCCACTGGCTCATGTCAGACCATCGTGGGCCATTCGAAAGGTGGCCCACCACCAGCACGTTCTCTAATGTTGATTGCTCTTCATTCTCAGAGTGTAAATGCAAACTTTGGGATTATCTCGCTGCAGCCCAGTCTCCCAACAGCCTGCCTGCAGGACTTGTGGCAAGAAAACAAATGAGAGAGAAAGACTCAAGAGGCCCCAAAGCTTTGAGCATGAGTGACAAGAGGAAGTTAGCCTAAAGAAAGTGAATGCAGGAGTTCCCGTCGTGGCGCAGTAGTTAACGAATCCGACTAGGAACCATGAGGTTGCGGGTTCGGTCCCTGCCCTTGCTCAGTGGGTGAACGATCCAGCGTTGCCGTGAGCTGTGGTGTAGGTTGCAGACGCGGCTCAGATCCTGCGTTGCTGTGGCTCTAGCGTAGGCTGGCGGCCACAGCTCCGATTAGACCCCTGGCCTGGGAACCTCCATATGCCGCAGGAGCGGCCCAAGAAATAGCAAAAAGACAAAAAAAAAAGAAAGAAAGAAAGTGAATGCAGCTCTGACATTGCTGGAACCAGCACCAGGGACAGTGGTGCAACATGCATTGCACTTCCTACACCCTTTGTCATTTGCAGGTGGCAGCTTTGACCACCCAAGCCAGACTGAGTTGGCAGAATTCCTATTCAAACCCCAGTCAGGCTGGCTCCCACCCTCTCAGGAGACCTGATAATCATGCCCAGGAAAGCCTGTTGTTATAAACCATGGATTTGTTTACTTTCTGGTTTCAGACACGTTTGAGGTGTGAAAGGTTTATTTTATCTCCTTGGTCTTGTGACACCCAGCTAACATCGCGGCATCTGCGATGCTGCCATGAGGCTCCATGTTCTGTGTCCTGAATACCAGCAGTGTGTTAAGCCCAGGACATGCAGTCCTCACAGAGGCACCAGCTTGGGTGACAGATGGCACGCAGTGGAGGAGGTGGCAGCCTGGGGAGGTGAGCCTTTAGGGGGTGGGGTAAGAGGGGCCAAAGGAGAGAGCTTGGGCCAGAGGACCCAGAAGGGCGAGATGAGTAAAGGGTTCAGAAAAGCGAGGAAGGACAGGACAAACCGCCCGCCGTAACAGAAGCTGTGAGCATTGGAACAAGACCAGGGTTCAGGTCTCCGCTCAGCCGTGGGCAAGCTCTGTGATCTTGGAGAAGTTACTGTCCGTGTTCCTCCCTATTCGGTGGAAGAAGTCCACTTCGCAGGGCTGTCTTGAGCGTTAAATAAGTGAAGGAGTGTGTGTGATCATTAGAGTGGCTGTGAGTGAACACTTGTTTGGGAAATGCCAAGGTCTGTACTGAGTTCACTAAGTAAGACAATTCACAACAGACACAAGCAAGCACAGTGCAAAGTGACAAATGCAATCAAAAGAAGGCCAGGAAGTTCCCTGGTAGCCTAGCAGGTTAAGGATCCAGGGTTGTCACCAATGTGGCTTGAGTCACTGCTGTGGTGCCAGTTCAGTCCCAGCCCTGGGAACTTTTGCATGACACGGACATGGCCAAGAAATGGGGAAAAAAAGGCCAAGAGAGTGACTAACCCCTTCCCAGAGGAGCCACCACCACCATCTGAAAGGCTTTCACGAGGGGTGAAGGGATTCTCGGCCACGGGGACGGCATGTGCAAGGGCGCTGCGCTCGGGTAACAGTGAGTTTGCTGGGGCTGGAACATGATAGGGGTACTGGAGAGGGAGGAGGAGGGGCAGGAGGTGCTGCAGAAAAGGTCAGCTGGGGTCAGGTGGCTTGGCTGGCTGCTTGAACTTTACTCCGCATGACTGGGAAGCCAACAAAGGTTTTAAAACAGCAGTGACTACATCTGGTTGGGCATTTGGGGAAGACGACACTACTGCCTACTGAGCGCTCCCGGGTTGTGTGCCAGGCCACGGTGCCAGGAGGTGTTCACTGCTTTACATTTAGTCTTTGCCATCCTTGTGACATAGAGGACCTGTGGTCATCGCCTTTGTATGGTCAAGAAAGCGAAGTCCTAGGAAAGCAAACCACCTTTTTTTTTTTAGGGTCACACCTGCGGCATATAGAAATTCCCGGGCCAGGGGTCTAATCGGAGCTGCCAGCATGGGAGCCAAGCAGCGTCTTCCACCTGCACCACAGCTCATGGCAACTCCCCATGAATATTTATCGAGGGTGTATGAGTAGTCATGCACTGGCGGAGGTGTAAAGAGGATAAAAATAAGGCAACAGTAGTGAATCACTGTGTGGTAGGCTGGGAGGGTTTTAGGGATCATGGAGTCCATTCCTCTCATTTTACAGATTGGGAAACAGGCACAGTGAGAAGGGCCTTTGCACCAGTATTCCAGTTTGGAACCCTGAGCAAAGAATGTGGATCTCTGGCCATGTGTAAATAGCCAGCTCTTCTGGCTCCATTGACATGAAAATATCTTTTTTATTTTTTGCCATTTTTTAGGGTTGCACTTACAGCATATGGAAGTTCTCAGGCTAGGGGCTAAATCGGGGCTGCAGCTGCTGGCCTACACTACAGCCATGCAGGATCTGAGCCACATCTGGGACGTACACCACAGGTCACAGCAAGTAGATCCTTAACCCACTGAGCTAGGCCAGGGATCGAACCCGCATCCTCAGGAATACTGGTTGGGTTCATTACCACCGAGCCACAACAGGAACTCCAAAAATACCTTTTTTAAAATGATTGTCCTGGAGTTCCCCTTGTGGCTCACTGACAACCCCCCGCCCCAGCCACCAGAGTCCTGGCCACAATCTGGTTCTTCGTACCCACAACTTTCAGAGTAAAGCTCTAAGACCTTAGAGTAGTACCCAGTACCTTTTGGGATTTGGCCCCTGCCCACCTCAGTAGACTCATTTCTTACCACTTACCCTTGCCTTTCTTTTCCCTGAGCCTCGTAGACTTTTTGCGGTTTTCTGAATGCACCATATACCGTTGCACGGCTCACAATGCACATGTGCTATGCATCCTTCTGGAAAGGTCAAAGAGCCCGTCTTCTGAAGGCAGGGAGACTGCTTGGTCTCCAGCTGAGTGGTTTAGAGCAGGCGCCTAGGAGTGCAGGCTGAAGGGAGCAGAGAGCCATGGCTTTGGGGCAGTGTCCACAGCCCAAAGAGCGTATACCTAGTGTCACTCTGTCCTCTCATCAGTGCACAGCCACACACTCACACCTTCACTGTCCCCCAAAACCTAGAAGCAAATGTCCCCTTGGGGGTCCGGGGAGGGAGCTGGGGAGCAGGTAGAGGGGCAGAGCCTCTTCCCTCTGGTGTAAGGCTGTTGGTGCCCACGGACCAGTCCGAACAAACAGGGAAGCCTGTTGTCCGAGGCCCCTCTGCAGCTCTCTCTTCCTGCCTTGAGTCCGAGAGAGGGGAAGTGGGAAGGAAGCCCCAGTTCCTCCACCCCCTTATCTCTCGGCACAGGAGCCTGTGAACTTTCCCAGGCCTGGGCAGGAGCTAGTGGAAGGCTGGTCACTTCCTGCAGGGCCTGAGTGAGACAGGCGAGAAAAGCCGAACTGGGGCTGAGACTGGAGAAGGGAGGAGCCGTTGCGGGGGCAGGGGGGGTGCGGTTTGCAGTTTGCTGGGGTGGAGTCGAGGGGAATTTGTTTTACTTGGAGGGGACTGGATCTGAAGAAGTGGAGTGGACCAATTATAACAGCTAATACTGTTTGACTAGTGCTTTCCGCTTTAGCGAGTCCTCTCATCAGATCAGACAATTCCTTGACCCCCTACTGTGTACAGGGCTAGGGACCAGGGCCCTGACCCCGGAATCTACCTTAAGAGGCAGGTACTGTGATCTTCACCTCACTCTTGAGGGAGTTGAAGCCTGGAGGAGACGAGAGGCCAAGAGGAAAGTAGGATTGGCGGGGGTCACACTGAGCAGGTGAAGGAAAGCTGCAGGTCAGGCCTCAGATTGCTGTCAGGGGCTGGTCAGCAGGGCCTCCCCATCAGCCACCCCTTCCTTCCCACCTTCTTCAGGACTCACTTAGGCCCTCCTCACTTACTCCTTCAGGATATGCAGACCCACGGGGGTAGAAGGGGAGCTCCTCGCTCCTCACCCCTGCTGTCCTTGGCCCTGCCCAGCTTTGGAAGGAAGGTGAGCCTCCTGTTATAGAAAAACCACCGGGGTGGAAGGGGACCCCTGGGCTGGAACCACCATGGAAGAACTTAGGCAAAGTCAGGGCAAGCTCAGGGCTGGAGAGAGGCTGGGGGCCCCGTGGAGAGGGACCCTGCTCCTAAGACTCCTTGCAACACCCATGACAACCCCAAGGTACCCTGAAGTAGAGAGAGCCCCACGCCTCCCCTCCTCAGACTGCCGGGATGGGAGCAGCAGCCGTGGGAACTATGGTTCCTCAACCCCACTAACCCTTATCCCAGAATGGTGTGGGGGCCCCCCGGCTCTAGGGGGCAACGTCTCAGTGAAGCTCGTCCCCCACTTCTCCTTGCTTGTGGAGCAGCCCCGCCCTCCTGAAAGAGGCCAGTGGGCTTCTGGATGGAGTGGAGGAACAGCTGGAGTAAAGGTTTGGAGTTGGAAAGACAGGGGCTGCATGCAGAACACCAGGTGAGTGCACAAAAGTAAGTGAACTTGTGTGAGACAGGGCTGGGAAGGAAGTACCCTCTGAAGTTGGGATTATGAGGAATTTTCTTGTGATTTTGTATTTTTTCCAACTCTTTGGGGGTTTTTTGTTTTTTTTATGGCCACACCCAAGGCATATGGAAGTTCCCAGGCCATGGACGGAATCCAAGCCACAGCTGCATCCTACGCCAGATCCTTTAACCCACTTCACTGGGTTGGGTTGGGGATCAAACCCACACTACCATGGAGAAAATACCAGATCCTTAACTGGCTGTGCCACAAAGGGAACTCCTCCACCTCTTGATAGCAATTTGATTTTTGTAGTCAAAAGGAAATAGTCCCTTACATTTTTGGGCCATGTTATCATTTACCTAATACTTAATCTCATAAACGTTGTTATTTTTGAGGTGGGTATTATCTTAGAGTTAGGGATGCTGATATTCCAAGGTATTGACTTACTTGAAGCCACAGAGTAGTTAGTAATGAGGTCAGGACACGTTGGGCCAGCCTGGCAAGGTTGAACCTGGCCGGTATGGTAGTGGCCGACAGATTTTGCTACAGTCTTGGTTCCTCCTTTATGTGTCTCCCCCTTCCCAAGCCCTGGATAGGGGCCCACTGTCCCACCTGTCACTCAGTCCATTATCTCGTTTATCAGGTAAATGTGCACTGAACACCAGATCCTTAACCCAGTGAGCCACAGTGGGAACTCCCCATTAAGGCATTCCTTACTCATGTTTTTTTAAACTGTATTGAGATATAAGTAACTTAAATAAGCTGCACATATTTAAAGTGTATAATAAGGCTTGACATATGTGTTCATACAAAGAGACCTATCCATCACCCCCAAGAGTTTTTTGGTGCCTCTTTGTGTGTGAGGGTCTCTCCTGACCCTCATGCCACTTTCTTCAAATAAACACTAATCTGCTTTCTGTCACTATAATTTAGTTTGCATTTTCTAGAATTTCATATAATAAAATCATGCATCATAATGTATATACCATATTGCATGGTATAAATTCAAGTTGATAATTTTTTTCTTTCTTTTTTTTTTTTTTCTTTTTGGGGCTGCACTTGCAGCATATGGAAGTTCCCAGAGCTGTAGCTGCCAGCCTACACCACAGCCATGGCAACTCCAGATCCGAGTCATATCTACAACCTACACTGCAGCTCACGATGTCAGATCTTTAACCCACTGAGCAAGGCTACAGATCGAACCCGCATCCTCATGCATACTAGTTGGGTTCTTAACCTGCTGAGCCATAGCAGGGACTCCAAGTTTTTGCATATAGATATCTGTTGTTCCAGCACCATTTGCTGAAAAGGCTACCCTTTTATTCTTAGTTTGCTGAGTGATTTTATCATGAAAGAATGTTGATTTTTTGTTTGTTTGTTTGTTTTTTGGCTTTTCCATGGCCGCACCCATGGCACATGGAGGTTCCCAGGCCAGGGGTCCAATCAGTCGAATCAGAGCTACAGCCGCCAGCCTACACCACAGCCACAGCAATGCCAGATCCGAGCCACGTCTGCAACCTACACTGCAGCTCACAGCAATGCTGGATCCTTAACCCACTGGGCAAGGCCAGGGAATTGAACCCATAACCTCATGGTTCCTAGTTGGATTCATTAACCACTGAGCCATGAAGGGAACTCCGAATGTTGAATTTTTGTCAGCTTTTCTGCAGCCATTGAGTTATGTGGCTGTTTTCCTTTGTCCTCCTTTGTCCTATTAATGTGCTGTGTGGTATTGATTTTCCTATAGCTGAAACACACTGGCATTCTAGGATAAATCCCATTTGGTCATTGTGTATAATCCTTTTTAAAGTGCCATTGGATGTTGTTTATTAGTATTTTTTGAAGATTTCTGTATCTATATTTGTAAGAAATATTCGCCTATTTTAGTTTTCTTACAGAATCTTTCTCTGGCTTTGGTATCAGGATAATATTGGCCTCACACACTGCGCTAGAAAGTGTTCCCCTTCCTTTAATTTTTGGAAAAGTTGGGATAGAATTGATATTAATTCTTTAAATGTTTGGTAGAATTGGCCAGTGGAGAAGTCTAGTCCTGACTTTTCTTTTTTTGGGAGGTTTTCGAATACTGATCCAACCTTCTTACTTATTACAGGTCTGTTGAGAGTCTCTATTTCTTCTTGAGTCAGTTTTTCTTTGTTTTGGTTTTGCTTTTTAGGACCATACTTGCAGCATTTAGAAGTTCCCGGTTTAGGGGTTGAATAGGAGCTACACCTGCTGGCCTATACCACAGCCACAGCAATGCAGGATCTGAGCTGTCTCTGCGACCTATACCACAGCTCACAGCAATGCCAGATCCTTAACCCACTGAGTGGGGCCAGAGATCCAACCTGCATCCTCATGAATACTAGGTCAGGTTCAGGTTCATTTCCACTGAGCCACAACAGGAACTCCTGCAATCGGATTCTTAACCCACTGTGCCACAGTGGGAACTCTGAGAATTTTTTACTCTATTTTATCTCTTTTTTTTTGGCTATGCCCATGGCATGTGGAATTTCCCAGGCCAGGGATTAAACCCACTCAATAGCAGTGACCCAAGCCACTGCAGTGACAACACTGGATCCTTAACCTGAGGCACCAAAAGAGAACTCTTCTGTTTTGTCTCTTTTGTTGGCTGGTAAGCTATAACTCTGTTATTTTACTAGTTGCAAGGGTTTACAGTATGTGGATTTAACTTACTGCAGTTTATGTCATCATAGGAACAAACCAGGCCTCAAATGCAGCCCTAGAGCAGCTGCCAGCACACAGCTGGTCAGAAAGAGGCGCCCCACCCATCCTCCCATTATGCCCTACCCTTGTCTATCACACCAAGGGTTCTCAAAAGTCTTTGAGCTGCTCAGGGCCTCAGCTTGTTCATTTGTATTTATTTATTTATTTATTTTTGGTCTTTTTTAGAGCCGCACCCACAGCATATGGTAGTTACCAGGCCAGGGGTCTAATCAGAGCCACAGCTGCCGGCCTATACTACAGCTCACGGCAATGCCAGATCCTTAACGCATTGAGCAAGGCCAGGGATTGACCCCGCAACTTCCTGGTTCCTAGTTGGATTCGCTTCTGCTGCGCCACAACGGGAACTCCTTAAATTGAAGTTGCCCCCACTACCTTGAATAGTGTTCTGGGGTAAAGGAAGTAAATACATGCTGAGTATCATCCCAGTATCACTAGACCCTCAGTTTATGTGGTTGGAAGTCCTGAGAACAGGGACAAAGGTTGGGTGTGTGGGCAGACAAGGGGGCCTGGTTTCTAAAACCTACTACTTAATTCCCACTTCCTTGTAAGATGAAGGAGGCACTACATGGGTAGGGGCCTCCTTCCTCTGCCCTCAGCTCTGATAAAAGCCTGGCATGAGTGGTCTCCCTACTCTCCACACTCAAAAGCCTGAGAACCCCAGGAAATCTACCTGCAGCCTCCAAACCCAAGCTTTTCTCTCATTCCTTTCCCTTTGTCTGATTCCCCATCAGTCAGATGGTGGCAATTCTAAGCAAAAGGCCAGAGTTCTCACCTGTCCTCTGGTTCCTAACTGGGTATTGCTCCTTCAGATCTGCCCTCAATTAATTGCCGCTGGTAGGACTTGAGGAAGTGAGGTGGCTCAACCATGTCCATGCCATTGGCTGCCCCTGGCAAGAACAATGACCCATGCCACCCCTGTATCTCCATTAGCACTTGAGGATTCAGGAGACCTAAACCTGCCACAACTTTTATGTCCTTGGATGTTTTCCATCACCTGCCAATCTGGAGTTTTCCCAATTGCATGTGATTGTGGTGGTGGAGAGGAGGGTGTGGTATAAACTATACACACACAGTTTGACATAACTTTATTTATTTATTTATTTATTTACTTTTTAGGGCCGCACTGCCGGCATATGGAGGTTCCCTGGCTAGGGGTTGAATTGGAGCTACAGCTGCCGGCCTATACCACAGCCACAGTAACATGGGATCCCAGCCACCTCTGCGATCTACGGCACAGCTTACAGCAATGCCAGATCCCCAACCCTCTAAGCAAGAACTGGGATCGAACCTGCATCCTCATGGATACTAGTCGGATTTGTTTCTGCTGCACCACAACAGGAACCCCTGACTTAACTTTAGACTCACATGCAGTTGTAAGAAATATTAACAATCCCTCATACACTTTGCCCGGCTATGCCCAGTGCTAACATTTGCAGTACTGTAGTATAACACCACAACCAGGACACTGACACTGGTAAAATCCAACAATCTTATTCACATTTCTCCAGTTAAGTGTGTGACATTGTGACATTTTACTTACCAAACCAAGCTCACCTACTGATCAAGTTACCTGTGACCCAGGGGGACTTCACCTCATAGCTCCGTCTGTGCCTCAGAAAACTGGAAGGAGGTTAACCGGGAATTTAAAATACAGGGTATGCCATGTGCTAGGCTCTACCCATGTCACTGTGTAATCTTTACAGCAGCCTGTTTTGCCAACTTTAAGACTGAGGCACAGAGAGGATGGCTGGGTGGGTGTATCCAAGGTCCATGGGATGGGCAGGTGCGACTCTAGACCTGCATATTCTACCCTCTGGGCAGAGCACAGAGGGCCAGGCTGCAATACTACGGTCTGTGGAGTTCTATAAAGACTAACGGGGCGCGGAGTTCCCATCGTGGCGCAGTGGTTAACGAATCTGACTGGGAACCATGAGGTTGCGGGTTCGATCCCTGGCCTTGCTCGGTGGGTTAAGGATTTGGCGTTGCTGTGAGCTGTGGTGTAGGTCGAAGACGCGGCTTGGATCCCGCGGTGCTGTGGCTCTGGTGTAGGCCGGCGGCTACAGCTCCGATTTGACCCCTAGCCTGGGAACCTCCATATGCTGCAGAAGCGGCCCTAGAAAAGGCCAAAAGATTGAAAAAAAAAAAAAAAAGACTAACGGGGGCGCTTGTGGGGCCAGGGCTCCAACCAGATCAGCACGTGAAGGAGACCAAGCTCTGCCTGGAACGTGAACTCCCAAGCGCTCCCGCCCCGGGGGACGCCGGGAAGCCGCGCGCGCCCCGCCCCTCCCCGCTGCGCAGCCCTCGGCTGCCCCCTGCCGTCGCGTGGTGGTCCCTGCAGCCCGGGCCATCTCCGCCTTCGCACCGCCCATTCCCCGCTTCCTGATTGGCCGCTCCAGGAGTCTCCGGGCCTTCTGCCTTCCGATGCTGTGGCCCCGCCCATTTCCCCGGGTCCTTTGATCACGCGCCTGCCGGCTCTTCCGGGGCCCGGGAGCCAACCGAGGGCGTTCCACTCCGGGCTGCAGCGGCGGGAGGTAAGGCATGGCCGGGTTGGATGGGCTGCAGAGCGCCGGCACAAGTCCACGCCTCGGGGTGTCGGGATTCCGGGATACCCGGGCCCCTCTGCGCTCCCAAGTTCCCCTCCCCCGGCCTGAGCCTCCCAGCGCCATGGCAACTACCTCCCGCACGCCGTTGCTGGTCCGCGTCCTAAGAACGGCCTGTCACTCTCCCTATCTCGGCATGTCCCCTCGACTGTGGGACGGTGCGATGCGACTGGGCAAGCCCGCAGCCCCCACGGGCCCCGGGACAGGCCCAAGCTCATACCTTGCCTTCCGATGGGAACCGAGGCGAACCGAGGTCGCAGACCTCGGGGCATCGGCGTTGAGCCTCCACGGGCAATCTCCTTCCCTCTGTCATGGGAACTGACCCTCTCCACCTCCGCCTGTCAAACCCGGGCCAGGAGGGGAGGGACTAGGGCGGAGCCCCGAGTGGGGATCAGGGGAAGGTGACATCACCTCGCAGATGCAATCCAGTCCTGCCCACTTGTGTCTACCCTGGCACGAGACCAGTGGGGGAAATGGTGCCCAGGAGATATGTCTGGAGTGACACCAGGGACAAAGAGGGCATATAGGACCTATGGCCTGAAGTGTGGGAATTGGACCGGGACTGAGGGAGATGCGCCCCTTCAGAAGCCCCTACCTCACCCCTAGGCTACAGTCCAGGACCCTCATAGTTTAATCTTAACCTCCTTATTTTGCTCCCCTGGAGCTGCTGGCAGCCCAGTGCCCTAGAAGGTTGGGCAGGGGCTGGGACCATACACCCAACCTTTCCCCAGAAATTGATAGCTGTAGATGTTTTGGCCAGCACCCTGAGCTGGGCCTCACCTTGATTTGGGGATAGGAGCTGAAAGGGCCTCAGGCCCTCACTCTGGGCCTTCCCTGGGTGCCCTTTACACCCAGGATTTGCAGAGTTGCTGGAGGGTTAACCCCAGCACACTGACCTAGAAGATCCCTTGTCCCAGCGCCTGACTTAAGTTTTCACACATTACTGGCTCTTGGGGAGGGATCCAGAGCCTAGGTGTCTCTCTGGGTGACATTGACAACCTCCTTCCTCCTCCCCAGGGAGCCCAGTGGAGGCGCCCTCCCGAGGCAGCACTGCCCATGCTGACTACCCAGCCCTCCAGCTGCCGATGTCATGAGTAACACCACAGTGCCCAATGCCCCCCAGGCCAACAGCGACTCCATGGTGGGCTATGTGTTGGGGCCTTTCTTCCTCATCACCCTGGTCGGGGTGGTGGTGGCTGTGGTAAGGAGCCCCCACATCCACTCATAAACACCCACACTTTTGCTAAGGCAGGGCTGGGTGGGCCTGGCCCAGCCTGCACAGGGCATCTCAGCTGTCCTGTTACGGGAGCGGAGGGTGTGGAGATGGGCCCCACTCACTCGTGGGCCATGCTGGGCTCAGCTGCCTCCACAGTGCTGTGTCTCTGTTACAGGTAATGTATGTCCAGAAGAAAAAGCGGTGAGTGTCCCCACCCCTGAACATTCTGCTTAAAGTTCTCCCCATGGCATCTCAGCTCCCTGCGCAGGTTAAGACGCCCCTCAGCCATTCTGAATTCCCTACACTCCACTGGAATTCCCTACACTCCACTGTTCGGTTTTCACACCCAGACATGTATTAGAGCTCTAGTGTACCCCAAAAGGCACCCACTGGAAGCGCCCCTGCCAGGAGCAGTAGAGACGGGGCAGTCAGGTGTCTGCGGACCCCCGGGGCTGAACCCATCCCATGCTCCCCAGGGTGGACCGGCTTCGCCATCACCTGCTCCCTATGTACAGCTATGACCCCGCCGAGGAGCTGCACGAGGCCGAGCAGGAGCTGCTCTCTGACGTGGGAGACCCCAAGGTGAGCACTTGGGACAGGCACAATCAGGAGAGGTGGGCCCACGGTTTGCACCCCTGAAGCCAGAGCCTTGCTGTGGCTAGAGGGTTACCTCCTCCAAGGCTGTGCGGCAGACTCCTGGCACCCAGCCCGTGGCATGATCTCCCTCACAGGTGGTACATGGCTGGCAGAGTGGCTACCAGCACAAGCGGATGCCCTTGCTGGATGTCAAGACGTGACCCAAGCCCCTTGCCCTCATCTTCAGAACCATGGGGTCCTGGACCCTGCAGCCTGCTGCTTCCCCCCAACTCCCAGCTCACCTTCCTGGGTCTCCACGCCCCCCACCCCCCTGTGCCTGGCAGCACCTGTTCCCTCAGCCCCACATAGCAGCCAAGCCCCAAGTATCATCTCACCCTCAGCTAGGCCTTCAGTTGTCTGGGGCCGAAGGGCAGAGCTTCGCCCTCCCTGACCCAGCTGTGGAGCCACTTCTGTGGTGACAGGGCCTCATGTATAGAACTCTGTATGTATATTTTGTAAATAAAATGTTTTGTGGCTATAGGGGTGCAGCTGATGTCTTCTGGGGGGCTTAAGGTACCTTCTGTGGAGCCAACACCAGTGCTTTTCCCCTTCCTCCCCCATCCTGGGCAGAGCCCTTCAGGAGCGACCCCTGCCCAGAGACATAAGAGACTCAGTCCAGAAAAGGACATTTTTTTATTCAAGTAACTGCAAATAGGAAACCAGAGGGGGGGGGCCCCCAGGCTGGGACAAATATCGGCTGCCTCCTCCCTGACAGAACGGGGAGAAGGCGGCCCCTACACCTGACAGTCAACACAGGCCCCCCTCCTTACTCTGCTGCAGCATCCTAGGGGCAGGGCCCCACCTTCCCTGGGACCGGGGTGGTCTGTGACCCAGCCTGCTTTGCCCCAGGCCCCTTCCCCTAAGAGGGTCTTGGGGGAGGAGAATGTGGGCAGAACAGGAGGCGATGAGGATGAACATTTGGCGCTGGTAGCAGCAGCAATGACGGATGTCTAAGAATGAAACATTGAACAAAAACAACACAACTGTCCAGAGGTAGTTTGTGAACAGAGGAAAGATGGAACCAGAACCTTGGGGGGCGGGGGAGGAGCAGAAGGGTGGGAGTGGGCAAGGCTAGCTCCTTGTTATTAGTGCCCCGTGAGGGAAGGGGAAATGGAGGCCTAGAAGCGGACAGGGACTGGGAGGGACTCAAGCCCACCCTCAGTGGCTGCCCCGGGAACCTGGGCCTCCCCTGGATACAGATGACTCTGCACTTCCATCACTGCAGTAGATTCCAGGGGGAGGGGAGGGCAGGGTGGGCTGGAGCCTGCTTAGACAGGGGTAGGGGGCTTAAACCCCTCCTGCCTGCCTTCCTGCGCCCCCAGAGGGGCTGCCCAGCCTAGCACAGGGACTAGGCAAGGCGGGGAAGGAAGGAAGTGGGTGAGCCACACC
This sequence comes from Phacochoerus africanus, assembly GCF_016906955.1. Taxonomy (NCBI): domain Eukaryota; kingdom Metazoa; phylum Chordata; class Mammalia; order Artiodactyla; family Suidae; genus Phacochoerus; species Phacochoerus africanus. The sequence goes on along the minus strand of NC_062552.1, from coordinate 31,555,244 downwards.
TGGGGAGACCCAGGTTGGCCGGGGGCATCTTGGGGCCAGTCCCCCCTCTGCAGTGGCCACACCTGCTGCTGCTGCTGTGGGTAGGGAGTGGGGCATGTCTAATGAGATGGGGCTTGGGCCCCTTTTAAGGCCAGGGGAGCCCTCCCAGGCCCCTCAGTGGGAAGCCAGAGGAAAGAATTGGGGATAGAAGGGGCCCCCAAACCAAGAGCCCAGCCAGCAATGTCCCCACGGCCGAGGGAGGGACAGGGAGGGCAGCAGCACAGGGAGTGGCTAAGTGGGAAGTCAGCTTGGGGTGGGGCGGGGGCAGGTGTGGCACGCGTGGCTGAGGGGTTGCCGGGAACCGAAATCTCTCCAAGGAAAACTGCTTCCCTCTTGGGCCGGGGCCCTGCAGCGGCTGGTGGGCTGGTGGGCCGGGCTGGTGTGCAGTGTAGTGTGGTGGTGAGGGTGCAGGTGTGTGGCGGGGATGCGCGGGCCTGGGGGGAGGGGGGGCAGTGGGAGCGGAGCGGAGCTGTCCAGTCCCAGGAGGAAACTGCTCCTCGGGCGGGGGAGCAGGCGGTGCGGTGCAGTCACTGCTCCTCCTCTGAGGACTCCTGCGAGATGCCCTCTTCTTCCTCCTTCTCCTGCGAGGTGGGCAGGGCCATCAGCAGGAATGCCAGGCCTGCCCCCCGCCACCCCCAGAGGCCAAGCTGGCCCCCACCCCTCCCTGCACTCCCTGGCTCTCCAGAAGGGGGATGAGTCAGGGCTGAGTGTGTGGGTGACTCAGCAACCTCCACGGCCCAGTTTCATTCATAAAAAAGGAAGAATTTAAAGGGAGGGAAAAAAACCACACACATGGGCTGCTCTCACCGAGCCAGGCCCTTGGCCCCCAGGCCCAAGGCAGGGACCTGGCAGGGCCCAGGGCAGCACTAGGCTGGAGGAAGTGACTGGCTGGGCGGTGGGGGGAGCAGGGAGGTGGTCAGGGGAGGAAATGGGACAGGGTGCCTGGAGGGTGCAATGAGCCCCCTCACTGCACTGGTGGGTGCCGGGGACCCAGGTGGCCTTGGCCCGCAGGGGCAGCTGCTGGGCTGTGGAGCGGCCACAACAGGCTGGCCGCGGGCTGACCCCAGGCCAGGGCGGGGAGGAAGGGGAAGTGTGGGGCTCACTCACTGGGCCGGAATGTTGGGACACCACATGGGGGCCCCCGTGCCAGGCACAAACTCCAAAACAACTTGTTTCCTGTTACTCACTCTTGGGGCCCTGCCAGCATCCCCTCACCCCCTCACCCCCTGCACCCAGTGATGGTGGTGGCGGTGGAGGAAAGAAGGCCCCAGGGAGCACAGGTGGGGAGCAGGGGAGGCCTAGAGGAAGGCCCTGGTGGCCCTCACTGCAGTACGCCCCCTGCAGGCAGCCTCCGGCCTCAGCTATTTGGGGCCCAGAAGTGGATGGTGCCTCTTGGTGAGGAGGTGTCCCACCTCAGCTGCCACCCAACCCAGACACCACCCGCCCCAGGATGGGGCTCCACTGCTGCTGCTTCCTCCTGCCCCAGGGTCAAAATGGACCTGATCCCTCCCTCATTTCGTTCGCCCTAGAAGTTCTGAGCCTGGTCTAGAAGTCGAGGGAAGAGAGCGTGAGACCAGGCCCAGTGGGGCAGGGCAAGGAGTTGCGGGCTGCTTTGCACCTGGGCCGCTTCACTGCTCGTGGACACAGCCCCCCAACAGCCCGGGCCTGGGCAGATCCTCCCTCCCGGGCCTGGCTAAGTGCGAAGTCCCAGCGCTCCTGGCCCTACAGGTCAGAAAAGTCTGTCTCTCTGTATCGGACACACAAGACGGGGGGCTCCACCCAGTCTTAAGAGCCTCCCCAGAGGAGCCAAGCTGCCGCCACTGCTTTCCCAGCCTCTTCACCTACCAGTTTTTTGGGTCTGCCCCTTGGTTTCCTCCCTGGAGCTGTGGTGGTTTTCTAGATGGTCAGAGAAAAGATCCATTGTCAAAAATGTCCCTGACAGTGCTCACCCAATGGCGGGTGCCCCGCACTGACCAGTGCCCTGGAGGGCGAGGGCGAGCAGGGAGGGGCAGCCGGGACTCTCAGCCCAGCAGGCCCACCGGAGTCCAGCTGGGGATGACTGGCCCGCCACACCGCCCCCCACCCCAACATACACACACACGCCCCCACTCCCTCCTTCACCCGTGACTCAGAGGATATGAGTCGTGTCTTAGAAAAAATAAAATAAAAAACAAAACAACTTCTCCAAAGGCCGATGCCACTGTAGATCTGGCCTTGCCTGCTCCCCCGCCCTCAGGACCCAGGCAGCCTGGGGTGGGGGGGGAGGCGACATCTCAGCCCAGGGGGAACAGCCCTCCATTCTGCCCAACTGGCCTCCCTCCAGACCAGGAAAGCTCTGGGACATCTGACTTGACTTCCCCAGTGTCCTGGGCAAGACAAGGCCCTAGAAGTTAGGCCTCGGCCATCACCCCACTTTCCTCAACTAGCAAAGACCCATCGGGCCCACGTACCAGAGAAAGGGCATGCAGAGAATCAGGACAAGCCCACCCCTTCCCAGACCTCCCTCAGCTGCTTGCGGGGGGGCAGGGGGGTTACTTCCCACTTCCCTCCACCAGGAGCCACCCCCCACCCCTTCAAGCCTCACCCGGGTCTTGGCGGCGCCCTTGTTTTTGCTCCCCTTTGGTCGGCCCCGAGGTCTTTTAGGTGTTGGCACTTCGCTGGGCTCCTTCTGCAAAGACAGATGGAATGGTCAGGGACATAGACACCAGTGTCCCGTCTCTTTCACCAGACAGTCTCTGCCCCACCCCACCCCTACCCCCACAGCCCCACTCCAGAATCCACAGGAACCATGGCAGGCACAGCCCTGGGGATTCAGGTTCCCAGTCTGAACAGCCTTTGCAAGGCCTCTCCCCTTGCTTCCCTGTGACAGTAAAATGACAAGAGGCTAGAAGCCCATTGGGAAGGGTGTCATGGGGACAGAAACCCCTTCTTAGGCTGCTCTGTTCGCATCCCAGTTCTGCCATTGCCTAGGTCTAAGATCTTGGGCAAGACGCTTTATGCTTGAGCTACAGTTCCCCTCATCTGTCAAAGGTGACAAGACCTACCTTGCAGAGTCACGAAAACTGAACAATGTACAATGAAGGATGTGCCAGTGTCCAGGGCGATGCAGGAGGTGGGAGAGGACATCCCCCCAAACAGAAGGGACCGCCAGCCTCTACCAGGGACCCTCCAGGCTGCCTCCCCCAGAGGATTCTGTCCAGATCTTGGAGCCCCAGATCCCTGCCCATTAGTGCCACTGAAATTGTACTAAGCCCAAGACAGAATAAAAAGCTGCTACATGCAGCACAGGCGCTGGGCAGCAAAGGCACGTCAGCTATGGTTTCCCCAGGCTGCGCGTGGTCCAGTAACCCAACACCCCTTCTGATCCCCCCCCAACCATGACTGCAGCTAACAGGCGGCTGGGGGAGGCCAAAGGACCAGATGAAGAGGACAAGTTCCCCACGAGCTGAGGGCCCTCCATGAGGCAGCTGGAGTCCAGCACCCATTGGACTTCTCATGACCCCTGGCTCCGCCAGGCCTCTCCACCTACGGGGCCCAGGTACACAAACTGCCTGCCATCTAAAAGCCAGGGGTCGACCTCAATTCCTTTTCTCTCCCCCCTGAAAAGGAAGTAACTGGGCTTCACCACCAGCCGCTGCCCCTCACTTGGGGACAGCTGCCCCCCTGTAACAGACACCAAGATCCCCACCATATAACAGGTGGTCCCCACAGCCTGACGGGCCAAGCTCCCTGGGGCGCACACAGTGCCAGGGTGGCCTTTTAACCTCACGTGACCTTTGGGGGGAGGGGTGGGACAGAACCAGGGCTCTGAGTCACTCTGCAGCAACTCCTCAACACTGTCAACTTCTTGGGCTTCAATTTCCTTTTAGAGAGTGGAGGCAGAGCCCAACCCAGGGCCACTCAAGGAGGCCCATGAACAGGTGCTAGCCCAGAAACTTTTTACTGTACTGGAATGAGGAACTAGAGAAATGGACAGTAAGTTAAGTAATTAGAAACCTTCGGAGTAAACTAATAGGCTAATACTGCATGTGAGGAATATAACGAGTGAAAACCCCGGGCTTACACGTGTGTCATTTCGCGTTTCTGTAATTCACCTTTACCACGTTTCACAAATGCACTGTGCCCCGATGAGCTGGAAACAAAGGCTGGGTGCTTTACCCCGGTGTGAGCACTGGCCTGCCTGACCACAGGGTCCCTTTGGCTTGGACCCTGGCAGAGGCTCGCACTCCTCTGAGAGGTGCGTGCACGTGTGGAAGGAACACACGTGTATAGGAAGGACTCTGCACCCCGCCAGTTCAGCTGCCAAGACGCCTAGCACCTCCCTAGCCCAAAGAGGTAAACAGAGGCAAAGGTTTGACACCCACCTGACTCCCTACCAGCGCAGTCCCGGGACTCACCGGAGGCTGCTTGCGCGGCCTGCCCCGCCCTCGCTTCTCAGTGCCGTCCTTTTCCTGCTTGGAGGCCAAGGGCTGGCTAGACTTCGAGCTCGACTCACTCATCTTCCCTTGTCTATAGAGCAGGTGGAGGAGCGACGGCTGGGATGCTGCTGGGAGACAGGAAAAGTTGTTTGAAACAAAGCATCTTGCTTTAACCACCTCCTACCCACCCCCTCACCACTCCCATCTTCCATACACCCAACAGGATGCCTGCTCCCAAGGGGACCCTTGATTCCCACTCCGGCTGATGGGGGGGGTCTGCCCAGTCCCAGAATGCAGCCGCAGGGCGGGCCCGGCCGTTGGCCCTAATCAGCTCCTTATCTCCTGTTCAGAAGGGCTCTTTGTTGTCCTGCCACCCCCACAGGGCCCGGGCCAGCTCAGATCTGGCCATGGGTGGGCGCCCCCCCCCCCGCAAAGGTGTGGGTGAGATGGGGGTCCTCACACTGCCAGAGCCCCCTCCCTCCACCAAGCTGCCCCTCCTGTTTAAGAGAAAGCCGAGCCTGGGTGGCTCACAGGGAACAAGGGGGCAGCAGAGGGGGAGCCCCGGGACCACCCCCCGCAGCCATGGACATCAACCACAAGCCCACCCTGTCCACAGTACCGCCCATCTGCCAGGGCCCCAGCCTCAGGACCACAGCACGGCCAGGGCTGGGGCCTGCCCCACCAGTTCTCTCTGCTGCCCTCTCCCTGGGTAAAGCCTTGGGGATTCAAAGGTGGGGACAATTTGAGAAGGGAGGAGGGGGCTAAAAACATAGTGGGTGAGGGGAGGAAAGAAACAACAGTCTCCTCCTGCCCATCGCCCCACCCATGTGGAGTCAGGCAAGATCTTTCTCCTTGATGCGAGCTTACAGGCGGGGTGGGGATTTCTCCTGAGAGGGACCCTCCTAAAAGATGCTAGCTGGCCCCCGGAAGCCCTAGCAGGCCTGATCCTAAAAGCTTCCTGGTTCTTTTCTAGCATCCTCTCCCTCATTAGAGGCCTGTTTGGGCTTAATCAGCTCTACTAGCGGAGTTTACCTAAAATCTCTCGGTTTGGGAGTCTCTTCCAGAGGCTAAGAAAGGACAGTGAGGGTCCTCCCGACTCCAACCCCCATCCCTGTCCTCCCAGTTAGCCCCAGTTACAGATAGATGTGTCTTGGGGAGGCCTACGGTCCCACTCCTCCTTGATAACCAATCCCTTCCTGCCCTTGACGAAGGGTGGGCCCAAATGGCTCCACTTCTGAAAACCCTTCAATCTGTCAAATGGGGGGAACGATAATGCACCTGCCTCAACTCCCTCTCCAGACTGCAGGTCAAACCAAGTAGAAGTTAAAAGTTCTTAAACAAGGGAAATCTTCACTCCAATCAAAACGAGAAGGCCAACATTTGAAAATGACTTCTTCCCCCTTTTCAGATTCAGACAATTTCCAATTTTAACCCAATGAGAGGAAAAACCGTTTTTGCAAACTCGTGATTTTCACAGGGCCCAAGGCCCAGATCCTCAAGATTCGAAATGCTCCAGACGGTGAGACTTTGTCTGGTAATTATTCTATTTTATAATATTTCAAGACTTGAAGACCCTTTTAAACAAGGTGGTTGGTGATTTACCCTGCTCCATCATTAGTGGCTTGGCCTGCTCTGTAATTACAGGCAGTGATTAGAATCTTATATTACACCACAGGACCCCCTTCAGAACTAAACATCAAAATTAATCAGCTAAATGAGTGCTGACCTCACATGAGGTCTGCTGAAGGCCCCCTCAGAGAGGGGGTTCCAGTTGGGCGAAGCCAGCCCCTAATCCCAGCAAGGCTGGGCCGGCCTGCCTGGGGATCCTGGTGGGTGTCCCTGGAAGCTCTTGCATCATCTGGTGCTTCCCCCACCTCTTGCTCCTGGGGACCCTTTAATCCACTCGCCCTCACCCCAGATGGAGGCTTCCAGGAAACTGAAGGAAGGCCTGAGGCCCTCTCTGGTGAGACCGACAAATGCTCTGTCTCTTCCACCTGTTTCTGAACATCAGAGAGGCCTGGCTTGGTGAAGCCACGTTTAGGGCCCAACCTCGATCCTTCCTTAAATCCTTATTGATTTACATTAAGGCCTTTCCGGCCTCCAGCTTGTCCTCCCTACACACTGTGCTGGCAATGTGGGCTCCACAAATGCCAGGGCCATCTGCAGGAATGACCCTAGGAAACCAGCCTGGAACTACCTTGTTTTCCCCAAAAAAGTAGCCCAGAGAGGGCTGCTGAGTTGCCCAAGGTCACGGAGCAAGTTGGCCAGCAGGATGGAATGGATTCCCGGCGACACTCCTAGCCCGCCGCTTTCCTCACCCCTCGGGGGGCTGGTTAAGTCCCTGTGGCCCCTGCTCCAGACCTTGGCCCAGGGTGACTCTGCAAGTGTCTGCGCCCGGCGGTTGCAGATCGGCCGGCGGGACGAGGGGCCAGCGCGCGCGGGGGGAGGGGCACAGGCCGCTCTTGCAGGCGCGGGAAATCGGTGCACCCCGACAGCATGCACCGCCACGCGGGTGCACCCGGCCCCACTTCCTGCCAGAGGGGGCACCCAAGCCCGCCTTGGGGCAGGAAACCTGGCGCGCGCAGAGAGGAAGAAAGCCACCTCCCTCTGCGCCCTCCCCGCAAAATAAAAGCCCCAGAAAAAAAAAAATGGAAACGGGGAGTCAAAGGGACTAGTTCCAACAGAGCCCAGCAAAGCAGAGAAACCAGTTTGTGGGGGCGGAGGGCAGGCCGGGCCCTGGGGGCTGAAGAGGCGCGGGCCGGGCCAGAGGTGGGGTCGGGGTGAAGCCCCAACCCCCCTTTCCTACGATTCGGCCTCATCTGCGGAGTAAGGCCGAACTGGAGTTAGGCCGAATTGCGGGGTTCCTGCCTATCCGCCTCACTTCTAGAACTTCCCAAGGCTGCGGGGGGCGCCCGGCCCCCCGCTCTCCTGCGGCGCCGCAGCCTGTTCCTCTCCCCGCCCCCCACATCCCGGGCCCCGGCTCGGGCTCGGGCGGGAGCGGCGGCCGCGCGAGGTGCACCGGGCTCTGCCGGGTGCAGAACTCGCGCTCGCCGCAGCCGCGCGCCCCCCCTCCCCCACCGCGCGCCTTTCCCGGGTCCCCGCCCCCCGCAGGGCGCCCGCGGCGCGGGGGAAGGGGTGCGGGCGCCCGCCCCGCGCCGCCGGGCCCAGCCGCCCGCCCCCGCGGCCCTCCCCCGCCGGCGGCTCGCGCAGCCCCGGCCTGGGAATAAAGCCGGAGGCGCGCGCTGCAGCCCCGGGCGGCTCGCAGGAGGGGCGGCGTGCAGCGGGGGCGCGGGCGCCCCCCTCCGCCGCCGCCGCCGCGGGCCCCGGGGACGACTCACCGCGAGCTCGGCCGCCGGCCTGCGGTGCGCGCTCCGGGCTGCCGGGAGCGACGGTGCTGGGCGCTGAGGACCGGCCTGGCTCCGCCGCCGCTGGTAGCAAATGCGGATCTGAAACCGGGAGAGAGAGCAGAGGCGCTCAAGAGACCGCCGCCGCCGCCGCGTGCTCGCCGCCCAGGCCCCCGCGGGGTATTTATATGTCACATCCAGGCAGGAGGACAAAAATATTCCCCCTCCCCCGAAGGATGGCGAGGGGCAGGAAGCTAGGCACGGCCCGTGCGCGGCCTCAATAAATAAATAATTTAATTAAATGATAGATATAAAAAAAAAGAAGCCACCGAAGGGGCCGCGAACTCACGCCTTCTTGGAGCCGCGCCAGGGCCAGAAATAGCCCGGACTCGGAGTCCCAATTAGAGGAGCGCAGCCCCGGCTCAGGGGAGCTTAAAAAGAGCGACCCAGGGGCAGGGGGGACGGGCCCGCCCGCGCCAGCCGTGTCACTGAGGGGGCGGGACCATGCAAATGAGCCCGGAGATTTAAAAGGGCGGCCGCCAGCCAGCCGCCGTCGCGCGGGTGGGTGCTGACTGCGGGGAGGGGCGTGCGGTGCTGGGCGTCTGGGGGCGGGCGCGCGGGAGGCCTGGGCTGCGAACCCGAGGCCACGGCCCAGTCTTCACGGACCCGGGCCGGGAGACGTGGGGGGCTGTTGAGAGGAATCACCAAGGAGCCCTTTGCCGGGGGAGGGCGTCCTCACTCGTGGAAACGGTGTCCCGGGGAGAGTCACCTCTAGGGGCCTGCCGGGCGTGTGGGCCCGGCGCCCGCGGGGCGCGTGGACGTGCGCGGGTGGCAAGGGTGGAGAGAATCGCGCAGGCTGGAGAATTCCGCGGCCTACTCGCTGCCACCTTCGCCCAGATACGCGGCTCCTAGATTTCCCCTGGGCGGACAGGTGTCAGCCTGTGCATTTCGGGGCCAATCCGCGTTTGGCTGGCTGGTGAAATAGGGGCCTTGTGAAATTGACACGTGAAACTTGTGAAATCCAGAGTTTAAATTTTTTAATGGGCCCGAGTGAACCACAATCAAGGTGCAGCCCTAAAAGCGAGGCAAACGATTGGCTCGTTTGCAGGCAAACCTGAAGGAGTCATTCCTTTAGGTGACCCGGATGGTGTTTGGGATACAAGCGGTCCTACTTGGTGCCCTGGCCCCTTCCGCCGTGACTCATTTTTAAAATAGCGGGAGCCGGTGGTCGCGTGGAAGCGCTTTGAGGGCAGGGACTGGGTCTACGCACGCGGTACCCGCCACGCCTGGCCCGCCCGGCGCAACAAAGACTTGTTGCACGAACGAGAAGGAAACCAAAGTGGGAAGATGGCGGGGAGGGCGGTGGGAGAAGAAAGGGCGCTGTCAGAGGCGCACCCTGCAGGCCGGGCCGGGGGCTCCTCGGGCGCACCTCCCCGCCCCTGATCCCCGAGGCGGCCTTCCACACCTCCCGTGAGGCAGGGAATTGCAACGCGGCCCAGTGACACACGGCTGTGACTCATGTTTTTCTTTGCTCCCCTTCTTCCTCCCGGGTCGGCCGAGGCCCCGGCCCAGCCCCCTCCTCAGGGGGCGAGCCGGCGGCGGAGGGGGAACGCCAGGAAAACCCTGAGCGCGGCGTGGAGGCGGGGTGGGGAACCAGAGGGGCCGGGCCTCCAAGTTTCAGGAATGTTTCAGGAATGTTTCCGGTGGGGGTGGGGAGCCCAGTCGGGAGTGGGCCCAGCCCCCACCCGGGGCCGGGGGCAGCACGTGCTCGGCCGGGTGGGGGCGGGGACGCCGGGGCAGGAAGGCGCTGGGGGCCAATGGAGTGGGTTCAAAGAGGAGGGCGCGGGCCTGGGGCCGGACCGGGCTAGGGGGTGGGCCGGGAGGCCGCCCTCCGCGCGCCGGCTCCCCGCCCCGCGCCCAGGTGAAAGGCAGTTCCTCTGAAGTCCCCGGGCTGCCCCTGGAGGGGAGAGGAAGTCACAGAAGGGCGGCCTGAAGGGAGCGGAGGGTGGCGGGGAACCGCGAGGGCGAGGCTGGGGGAGGGGCGGCCTGCCCCTTTGTCTGGAGCGCAGGGTGGGGGTGGGGCGGTGGGGAAGGCGCGCTGCTCCCTCCATCTTTGTGCCCCGTGTGCCGAGCGCGCGCTTAGTAGGCCGCGAGGCGATGTGCCCGGAGGGCCTTGAGCTGCTGGCTGGAGAACCTTTGCAGCGTTGAGTGGAAGAACGATCCTTAAGTTCTTACCCTACCTGCTCGGCTCGCGGGCCCCTGCCGGCCACCCCGGGCCTCCACGCCTGGGCGGGGAGAGGCCGCCCAGAGCGAGCGCCCGTCGCCGCTCCACAGCCCTCCCCAAGGCCGCCCGGGCTTCTAGGCCGGCGGTCCTTCCAAGGCCCTCTCCCTTGGGTGCTGCTGGCCTCGGGACCTCTCTCCAGGCCTCGCGTGCCCAGTGGTGGTCTCTGAGCAGGAGGGACGTCCGACCCTCCGATGGCTGTGGGAAAACTTGGCCAACTTTTTGGCCCACGTCTAAGGATCTGACTTGATCTTATTTTCCTCTCGTTCTGATTTCTTCCCCAACTCGTTTCTTTACCTTGTGTCATGTCCGTTTTTGTAAGCCAGCTCAAACCCTCTGGAAGGAGGCAGGTATAAATAACTCATAAATCATAGGCAAATATAGGAGGTTGTGCCTCTGCAGGATGACCCACACCCTTGAATCCAAATAGCTCTACCCAGTGACCCCCACCTCCATTCTTTCTGGATTGCAAATGCTGGGCACCGGCTTCCTTTCCTTCGCTCTAAGTATATATTAAACAGAAGGGTGATTGGCAGGGATAAAGATGAATAAGACCTGGTTCTTGCCCCAGCAGATTTCTTATCTAGAGGAATCAAAACCAGAAACACCAGAGAAAGCTGAGTAACAGTCCCTGAGATGCTGTGAGGGGAAAGCTTTCAGTCAGTCAGTATTTATTGAGGGCCTACTATGTGCCAAAGACTAGTCCAAGCTCTTGGAGGTACAATCAGTGAACAAAGTAATGTTTCCTACACTCTTGACATTTGAATTCAGGGATTGGATGCTTAAAGAGAGACTCGGGTGCTGCAGGAGGAGAGACGAGGGGAGCTCCGGTAGTCAGAGGAGTCTGGAGGAGATGGACTTGGGCTGGCTTTAATGGGACTGGGGTGGTGGGCATGGGGAGCAGGCTGGGAGAGGGAGTTATTCTAGGCCTGGGGCATCCACCCCTTTGGTCAAGGCCTAAGCCAGGGGTGCCAGGGGAATCGGTCATATCAGAAGGAGGCTTCCCCACAGGAAGCATTTTCTTACTGTCCAAATTGGATTATACCATTTTCACAAGGACAACCCAATGAACTTCAGTGAACCCAACAGGAATGTCCAGGGAATGGGGAATTCGGGTCAACGTTATTTTTCAGGACAGCTGAAGGTTAAGCTCATTTTCACTTGGGCTATTGAAAATTCTTCCTGGAGTTCCCGTCGTGGCGCAGTGGTTAACGAATCCGACTAGGAACCATGAGGTTGCGGGTTCGGTCCCTGCCCTTGCTCAGTGGGTTAACGATCTGGCGTTGCCATGAGCTGTGGTGTAGGTTGCAGACGCGGCTCGGATCCTGCGTTGCTGTGGCTCTGGTGTAGGCTGGTGGCTATAGCTCCGATTGGAACCCTAGCCTGGGAACCTCCATATGCCACGGGAGCGGCCCAAGAAATAGCAAAAAGACAAAAAAAAAAAAGGAAAATTCTTCCTGATGTCTGTTAGTTCTTTTCCTGCCTTGCTAAGTAGAGTAGCAGAGCCTGATAGTCTCTCAGTTGTGGCTTGGAAATGCAGAGGTTTGGGGAGGCTGGGGTGTCCCTGAGCATTCTTTGGGGATTCATGTCTTCATCCTTGCAGTCAGTATAGTTGCTTATCAGTTCACCTTTTGCTTCCGAGTCAACTGCAGCTCTTAGAAGAGCAGAGGAAAAGACTCGTGTGGGAGCTCCCATTGTGACTCAGGGGTAATGAACAAACCCAACTAGTATCTGTGAGGATGCATGTTCAATCCCTGGCCACACTCAGTGGGTTAAGGATCAAGCATTGCTGTGGCTGTGTAGGCTGCCGGCTGCAGCCCTGATTCAACCCTAGCCTGGGAACTTCAATGTGCTGCAGGTGCAACCCTAAAAAGGTCAGAAAAAAAGACTGGTATGAGTGGGTCTTCCATTTAGCGTTTGGGTTAGTTGGGATTTTCTGAAAGGCACAGAGGTGAGGTATGAGGTCCAGCCCAAAATGCATGTGTCCAGCCCAACATGGATGGTAGGTGGGAGGAGGTGGGCAGAGGAGGACAAGAATTTTTTTTTTTTTTTTGTCTTTTCAGAGCCGCACCCGCAGCATATGAAGATTCCCAGGCTAGGGGTGAAATCAGAGCTGTAGCCACCAGCCTGTGCCAGAGCCATAGCAACACGGGATCTGAACCACGTCTGCAACCCATACCGCAGCTCATAGCAACACCGGATCCTTAACCCACTGGGCAAGGCCAGGGATGGAACCCACAACCTCATGGTTCCTAGTCGGATTTATTAACCACTGAGCCATGACAGGAACTCCAGGAATTTTTAACCCATTGTCCAAACCAGGATACATGTTAAAGTAAACCTTGTACTGATGGAAACTATACATACAGGAAATGCACAGATGGAGTTCCTGCTGTGGCGCAGTGGAAACAAATCCAACTAGGAACCATGAGGTTTCAGGTTCCATTCCTGGCCTCACTCAGTGGGTTAAGGATCCAGCGTTGCCGTGAGCTGTGGTGTAGGTTGCAGACGCGGCTCGGATCCCAAGTTGCTGTGGCTCTGGTGTAGGCTGGTGGCTATAGCTCCGATTGGATCCCTAGCCTGGGAACCTCCATAAGCCGTGGGTGTGGCCCTAAAAAGATAAAAAGGAAATGCACAGATGCTTTGTTCAGTTCAGGCCTTTTTATAAAGTGATCACTTTTGTGTCATGAGCACTCAGATGAAGAGACTGTCTCCAGACCCTCTTATGTCACCAGCGTCCCAACTTCTAATAGCATCTTCTGGTTTCACTTTTCAGGTGCATTATATGGATGGAATCATATAGCAGGTACTCGTGTGGGTTAGTTTCCCTTGCTCAACGTTATGTCTGCGGTTCATTCACATTATTGCACGTGGCTGCAGAATGTTCTTTCTCATTGCTGCAGAGTTACGTGGCCTGAATATACCACAGTTTACATGTCCATTCTGCCGAAGGACATTTGGTTTGGGGCTATTGCACACAGTGCTGTTGTGAATGTTCCAGTGTATTCCTTCGTGAGGAGATATGCAAACTTCTGTTGGGTCCATGCTTAGGAGAGGAATTTCTGAATCATAGGATCTGTATGCCCAGCTGTTACAGATAAGCAGAGCACTTCAGAACGAAAGCAGCTACTATTAGTTAGGACTAGACTAGCAGCTTAACGAGGTTGACCTGGACCGTATCAACAGGATTGGCCCAGGGAAGCGTGATACAGTGTTTGACCACTCTCCTGGAGAGTCACCCAGCTACTAGTACATCTGGTCATCTGGCAGGATCCGGCCTCCAGGCCCTGCTGACCACAAGTTCTGCTGCCAGGAAGCCTGGCAGGCCTAGAGTGGAGGAGGGCCTTTTCTGCTTCCAACTTTCGAGGGAAAGACTCTCCAATGAATAGGAGGGCCCAGGAGACGGGCACCTCTCTATCCCTCTGCCCTGAGCCAGCAGCCCACCCTGCATGGCCCCAGGACACCATGAGCTTCATCAGCCCTCTTCAGGGCTGGAACCCAAGGAAGCCCAGCTCCTCTCCAACCTCCAGAAAAAACTCAGGAGAAGGGGGAATTGATGAGCACACACTAAATGCATATGTTCTTGAGTTCCTGTCTTGGCTCAGCGGAAACAAATCTCATTAGTATCCATGAGGACGCAGGTTCAATCCCTGGCCTCGCTCAGTGGGTTAAGAATAATAATAAAAATAAAAAGTAATGAAAATAAATGCATAGGTTCTCTCAGATCCCTCAACCCCTATCAGGTCAGTAATGCTGTAGCCACAGTTTTAAAATTGAGGCTCAGGGAGATTAAATAGCTTGGGTTTCTACCACTTTCTTCACTGCTTTTTCTCCTAGGCTGGGTAGGCTTGCTGCCTTCTCCCAGGCCGGCCAGGTTGATCCTTCAAGCACCAGTAGAGGGAATGTGACCTTGAACTAGGTAGCTACATTTCCTGTCCTCAGAGGGCTTACTTTGAGTGAGTTGGGGAGACAGACAAATACATGGCTTCATCAGTGTGGTACCTGCTGTACAAGGAGCCTGGGGAGCACAGGGTTGTGGCTGGAACATCCCGGGAGGCCTTGGAAAGTGAGTGGGGGAGCAGGGCATCTGGCAGATACGGTGGGCTGGCATTCGGCACCATTTCCCACACTCCTTTGAAGCTGCAGTTTGGGAGATGAATTAGGTCCCCCTTTGAAAGACTGAAATTTGGAGGGAGGAAGCCTGGGGGACGGAGATACTGCTGTGTGGTCCCTGGAGATGTGATGTTTTCTACAGCACAGATCTCCCCACCAGTGTTGTGAGGGTCAGGAGGGAGGGATGGGGGAGTTCCCTTTAGCACAGCGGGTTAGGTATCTGGTGGTGTCCCTGCAGCGGCCCAAATCAATGCTGTGGCGCAGGTTCAATCCCTGGCCTGAGAACTTCCACATGTCACAGGCTCAGCCAAAATTTTTTTTTTTTTTTTGGTCTTTTCTAGGGCTGCATCCGAGGCATATTGAGGTTCCCAGGCTAGGGGTCTAATCAGAGCAGTAGTCACCAGCCTACGCCACAGCCACAGCAACGCCAGATCCGAGCCGCGTCTGCGACCTACACCACAGCTCATGGCAACGCCGGATCCTTAACCCACTGAATGAGGCCAGGGATCGAACCTGCAACTTCATGGTTCCTAGTCAGATTTGTTAACCACTGAGCCACAACAGGAACTCCTCAGCCAAAAAAAAATTTTTTTTAATTAAATGAAAAAAATAAAAAGGCGGAGATGGTGGCAGGCCTCTTGCTCAGCCATTCAGGTGGGGCCTCCTGATGTCCCACCCACCTCCATCAGGACGGAGAGGGGCAGTTTGGTTGTGTTGTTCCAGGAGGCTCAGCCCAGAGCCCACTCCTCCAGTTCCTCCAGTGGTTTTGTAAGCTCCTAATTCACACTGTTAAACACAGGGCATGTCCCTCCTCTGCTCAGAATCCTCCAGGGCTCCCACCTAACACAGTGTGGAAACAAAGTCCTCACAAAGGCCTTGAGATCTGACCCCCTCTCACCCTCTTCCTCTCCTACCGCTTGCTCTGTTTCAGCCACAGGAACTGCCTTGATGGTGTTCTCCAGACATGCCAGGCATGAGTTCACCTCAGAACCACATTTGCACTTAACCGTGCCCCCTGCCTGACGTGCTCACCCCCTGGACATCCTCAGGGCCTGCCCTCTCACTGCCTTCAGGACCCTCTGTTCAACATTACCTGTCCAGGAGTTCCCATCGTGGTGCAGTGGAAACAAATCCAACGAGGAACCATGAGGTTTCGGGTTCCCTCTTTGGCCTTGCTCAGTGGGTTAAGGATCTGACTTTGCCGTGAGCTGTGGTGTAGGTCGAAGATGTTGCCCAGATCCCACGATGCTGTGGCTGTGGTGTAGGCCGGCAGCTGTAGCTCCAATTGAACCCCTAACCTGGGAACCTCCATATGCTGTGGGTGTGGCCCTAAAAAAAAAGCAAAAAAAAAAAAATTTATCTGTCCGTATTATTTAAAATTCCACATCTCCTCCAATAATCCTTCACCTACTTTACTCCTGTAAAGTGGGGTGAATGTTTTTCCCCAGTAACACTTAGCAATTTCTTTTTTTTAGCTGGGCCAATGGCATGAAGTTCCCAGGCCAGGGATTGAACCCAGCTGCTGGTGACCCGAGTGACCCAAGCTGCTTCAGTGACAATGCCAGATCCTTAGCCCACCGTGCCACAGGAGAACCCCAATTTCTAACGTGCTATATAATTAACTTTTCTACTGAACTATTATCAATAAAAGTGATAATGTATTACATTTTCTTTCAGTTCTCCCTACTGCAAGGCCAGCTCCATGAAGGTAGAGAATTTTATCTTTTATGTTCACTGGGTATCCCCAGGGCCTAGCACAGTATTCAAGCTCAAAAAATGTATTGAATGGGAGTTCCCGTCGTGGCGCAGCGGAAACAAATCCGACTAATATCCACGAGGATACGGTTTGATCCCTGGCCTTGCTCAGTGGGTTAAGGATCCTGCGTTGCCATGAGCTGTGGTGTAGGTTGCAGACGCGGCTCGGATCCCGCGTTGCTGTGGCTCTGGCGTAGGCTGGCGGCCACAGCTCCGATTAGACCCCTAGCCTGGGAACCTCCACATGCCACGGGTGCGGCCCTGAAAAGACAAAAAAAAAAAAAAAAGAGTTCCCGTCGTGGCACAGTGGTTAATGAATCTGACTAGGAACCATGAGGTTGAGGGTTTGATCCCTGCCCTTGCTCAGTGGGTTGACGATCCAGCGTTGCCATGAGCTGTGGTGTAGGTTGCAGACGCAGCTCGGATCCCGAGTTGCTGTGGCTGTGGTGTAGGCCGGCAGCTACAGCCCTAGCCTGGGAACGTCCATATGCCGCGTGAGCAGCCCTAGAAATCGCAAAAAGACAAAAAAAAAAAAAAGTGTTGAATAAAGAACGATTAGCCCAGTGATTGGCCTGGCCTCAGGCCACAGGGCAGGGGTTTAGGTTCTGTCCCCAGATTTCAAGGCAGAAAAAAGGGCAAGGAATCCAGCAGATCCTCGTAGTAGTGATGGAGTGGCCCATCACAGAGGGAGTCAGGGCTTTTGCTCCTTATAGGCCCACCTGTTTTATTTTGTCTCAGAAAGTCAACATTGCTGCACCATCATTTTCAAGTGCTCCCCCGGGGCCCAGACTCATTTCTAGTGGGCATTACCTTTGGGTTTTATAGTTTGCCACCAACCATGGGAAAGTGTGGGATTTTCCCCCCTCGATCTCAGGTTTAGTCATCAGAAACTGGCAGCTCCCTGACAACCATCTTGGCCCCTTGGCTGGGTGGCTTGTTGGTGACTGGGCAGTGGTGGCAGCTCACCAGTGTGTGCTTTGGGATTCTGTAAGATTTATGCTTTGCATGGAACAAAATGGTTTCCCTTTGGCCTAAACAACTTTCTTTTCTTTTTTTTTTTTGTCTTTTGTTGTTGTTGTTGCTATTTCTTGGGCCGCTCCCGAGGCATATGGAGGTTCCCAGGCCAGGGGTCTAATCGGAGCTGTAGCCACCAGCCTACGCCAGAGCCACAGCAACGCGGGATCCGAGCTGCGTCTGCAACCTACACCACAGCTCACGGCAACGCCGGATCGCTAACCCACTGAGCAAGGGCAGGGACTGAACCCGCAACCTCATGGTTCCTAGTCGGATTCGTTAACCACTGCACCACGACGGGAACTCCCCTAAACAACTTTCTGACAATGTCCAGTGCAACCGATTCTGCAGGTAGAATGCTCCCCCACGCAAGCTGCCTCCTCCCACTCAGGAATGGCTGTAAACACACACACTTTAAAGACTGTGGAGGGAGTTTCCCTTGTGGATCAGCGGAAACAAATCCGACTAAGATCCACGAGGATGCGGTTCGATCCCTGGCCTTGATCAGTGGATCGGGGATCCAGTGTTGCTGTGAGCTGCAGTGTAGGTCGCAGATGCAGCTAGGGTCTGGGGTTGCCATGGCTGTGGTGTAGGCCAACGGCTACAGCTATTATTCAACCTCTAGCCTAGGAACTTCCATATGCTGGCGGCAGCCCTAAGAAGCAATACAAATAAATAGATGCTGCGCAGCCTTTAAAAGCCCTGTGCATGTGAGCCGCTGGAAGGAAGTGTAGTGACTTTGGGCCTGTGACTTCGTTACCTGGGCGCTGGGGTGTGTTCCTGAGTCCTTGAGGGCCTTCTCTGGGTTTGCTTCCCTCAGCCACAGATTGGATGTCCACGTCAACTCATTAACCAAGTCCTTTGACTTGGGAAGTCCTGTGGTTTGTCACCTGCTCCCACCCATGTCACACGTTAGGAACAGGCCCGCAAGTTTCAGGAGATTCTCATCTGCTCTGATTTCCGTTTCTCTTGTCCATTCCTTGCCTGCTTTCCCAGTGGGATGATGTCGCGGGCTGAGGAAGGGGAACAGTGACCCCTGGGGCCTTCAGAAGGGACTGTTCTCCATAACTAGCTCTCCGGAGTTGGGAGTTGCCCCAGTCCTGCCTGGTTCCTTCTGCCTCTGAGGGGGAGACTTGCCCTGGTTCACGGGGCTTTGTCTCCTCCAGGCCAACTCTGAATCTGCCCCGTGAACCTTTCTCAGGGTTAAGAGCGTGGCTCTGGGTCTCCACACTGGGAACGAGCAGGAGAGGGTGCCGCCCGACCCGGAAGCACGTGGGACGCCACGCAGGGCTCAGAGCCCCACGGGGCCGCGCAGCAGAGTCGACGTGCCCGGGAAGGCAGGGTGGACGGAGGTCGAAGGGCGGAGGGCCCGGGCTGAGGAGGCGGTGGGCTGGGGGTGGGGGGAGGAGCCCACACGAGGCCCGGGATCCGCCGGCATCCTCCAGGGCTTTGTTTGGTTCTTCTCCACACCGCGAGCCTCGCACCAGGCCTAAGGGGGGCCTTGGCGCTCTGCAAAAGTTTGGTGAATGGATGGATGAATGAGAGCGATGGGGGCCGGGGGAGGGGCGGAGGAAGCGGGCAGCTGGGGGAGGGGAGGGGAGCGCGGTGGGGGAGGGGAGGTAGCCACTGGCGGGAGAGCGGAGGAGGCGGGAGGCGGGCAGAGCTGGGCGAGCCTGCTGGGCTAGAATCCGGCTAAGAGGAGGTGGCGGCGGGGAGGGGCCCAGGCGGCTCCCCTCCGCACCACCGGCCTGGCGTGCAACTTGGCTACTCCCTCCTCACCCAGCCCCCGGGTCGTCTCCAACCAACCGAATCCTGGGGGTCTTAAGTCCTCCAGGGCGTTGTGCTCACTGTATACGGAGTGGCCGCTGCTTTGTTTTCTTACTTTCTCACTTTCCAGCCACTAGGGGGTCGGTGGCCCTCTGGGACTCGAATACCTGAGTGGCCCCTGGTGGGGGGCATTGTCATTCCGACGGGCGATCGCAGGCCTAGGCCCTCCTCCCTGCTCCCCTCTCCCCACCCGGCCTTATCTCTGAGGTCCTGATGGCGGGAAATCCTGCTGCTGGGATCTGGGCAGCCTTGGAGCGTCTGGGGTGGGTCTTGAGGGGTAGAGGGTGAGCCTGTGAGCAAAGAAAACCAAAGGCTTGCTTTGCTGGCAGCCGCCAGGGACTTCTGCCGGAAGCAGTGGAGCTCCATGTGGGCAGTGCCAGGCAGGAGCTGCGGACAGCCAGGTTTCTGGGTCACCATCCAGGGTGCCCTGCCAGTTCCCAGGCTTTGGGAGTGGGGTGGAGTGAGGGTGGGTCTGCATCTGTAGCCCAGACCCCCGCTGCCTCCTTTGTCTGGGTACTTCTGGGCCCTGCTCCCATCCCCCCCTTCCAGCCTTGCTGAGGCCTCAGGAGCCCCAGAGGCCCTGGGGAACTGGCTGCTTGTTGATCCTCCCCTTGGCTTGTGGGTCTCCTGCCCTGGAGGGGGGTGTCAAGGTGATCCCCAACCCTTCCTGCCTCTCTCCTCCACCTCTGCTCCCTGGGCTCTGCCCACAGTTCCTATGCATCCCTTTTTTTCTGGCAGTTTTGCTCTTGGTGGGAGGGGACTTTGGGGGAACAGGATGGCTTTTGAGGGCAGAAATCCTTGTTTCTAAGGAAGGAATTCATCTTTCCACGATGGTGAGGCTGCTACCTGGTGCCTCACCCTCTCGGCTTTGGCCTGATCCAGCTTAAGTTGATGGCTTGGTTCCCCTATAATACTTTTCTTTCAAGAGCTCAAGTACCCATCACACAGGAAGTGAAATTGAGGTTCAGAGATGTAATGTATCTTGCTGTGGCAAGGGGTAGAAATGGATAAAAGATGGAGGGTCTAGGGGATGGGTAGGGGGCTAGACTGCCTTTGGTGCCCATTAAGTATTAGGAGTACAGGGGATGTGATTCTGAGGTTGGGAGGCGGGGCACTGGCCATGGCTATGGACAGCTGGAGGGGGTGGGAACAAAAATAACAGCTAATGAGTATGACTTACTGCAATCCACACAGGTGCAATCGTGTCCCCATTTCATAGATGAGGAAATTGGGGCTCATCTATGAGGTCAGGAGACTTGCCAAGGCCAGGGGCAGAGCCAGGATTCAGAATATCTGCAGTCTCACTTTGCTGAATCCTGCCCCACCCCACTGGGCTCACCCCACCCGCTACCCTGCTCTACTTTTTAAAATTCTATAGCCCTAACCCCTAGACTCTGCTGCCCACCACGTTGCCACTTGGCACAGGTGGCAGCTGAGCATTTGAACTGTAGTGAGTCTGAATTTAGATGTGCTGGAAGTACTATAACATCTTCACTGGCTTTCCAAGCCTAAGCATTTTTTAAAATGTCAAAATACTAATATTCTATATATGATAATATTTGGGTATATTGGTTTAAATGAGATCTATTATTAAAATTAATTTCATGTGTTTCTTTTTACCGTCCTAATAGCTCGCATTGCATGTGTGCCTCCCATTCTGTTTCTGTTGGACAGCGGCTGGTCTAGATCATTTGCTTATTTATTATTTATTGTCTCCCCACCCCACACCCAGAATGTCAGCTCTTGGAGGGCAGGAGTTGACATATTTTGCTCGCTGTCCTGTTTTGTTCATGGTTGTATTTCAGGTTTTCAGAGCCTGGCACTGCTGTTATACGTGTTTGATAAATATTTGTTTAATTGAATGAAGCCCATCTGATTCCAGGTCAGTCTGAGGGATACCAGGGAGGGGATCTCTCATCCCTACAGAACCCCAGGTTGCCTGTCTCCTTCTAGCACCCCCAGGGCTCCGCAAGGTGAGGGTCCACCCCCAAGGGGTCCTTCTCCACACCCTGCCCCCCACTACCTCTGGGCAAATGGTCTGGGGGTCTGGCTGCAGGTGAGCTGTGCTGGAAGCTAGGAGAGGGACCACCCTGTGGAGGGGACAGACTGGAAGAGCCGCTGAGACCCTGATGCTGGCTGCCGGCTGCCCGGCCGCCGGCTGCCCACCCTCCGGAACCGCTTGGGCCGACACCTGGGAGCCGCGCGGGGCTGGTCCTGCGCCTCGGTGGGCTGGCGGTGTGCGCGTTGTCGTCTGCGGGGAGAGTGTGGGGGTGTGTCCGGCTCGGGCTCACACAAGGTCACTGTGTCAAAGGAGCGTTCGGAACACTTTCTCTTTCCCTGCGATTCGACTGCGGCTCCGAAAGCCCCTTCCGTAGGGACTTCCCTCCGCGCCTGACTCACGCTGCCTCATGCGTGTGACTCAGGCCGGGCGCCCCGCCAGCCCTGCGCTCCCCGCCCCCCGGCCCTGCCACCGCGCCTGCCGCAGGGGCGGAGGGACTGGCGGCGACAGGGGCGGGGCGTGCGGGGACGGGGTGGACGGGCGGAGAGCTCGGGAGACAGGCTCTGGCGGCGGGGGGGCGGGGGCGAGGGGCACGGGGTACAGTCTGGAGAAGAGTTGCCGACAAACAGCCCCGGCGGGAGGGATGAAAGTCAGGGCCCGCTGTCGGAGAGGCTGCAAGAGGGAGAGAGGAGACAGGATGGGAGGAGAGGTGCATAACGTGGAGAAGGACACGGAGACGGGAAAGAGCGAGCCGAAAGCCTTCCGGGAGGCCCAGGATAACCGACCGAAGGTGGGAGGATGGACAGGTGATAAGGGAGGAGGAGGGGGAGGCCGGAGCGCTTGGGTCCTGCCTCCCCTGGGTCCCGCCGACGCCCAGGCTGGCGGCCTCTCCTGGGAGGCTGGGCCGGGGGACCGCTGCCTCGAGCCTTGGAGCCTTGTTCTTCTCTCCCAGCTCCACCTTGTCAGCTGTGTGACAGCCAGCACGTTACTCCCTGTCTCTGGGCCTCCGACTTCTAATCTGCCAAATGGGAGTCTGCAGTCGTGCAGCATAATCTTGTCTCCCCGAGCTTGCTCTTCCTCCCCTCCCACCTGGCTCTGGGCCCTCTCGGGGTGGCTTTCTGCTGGGCAGGACTGCTTGCAGGGGATCTGAGAGAAGCAGGGGTTCTCCTTCTGTCCTGACCCTCTTTTGGCCCCTGGTCTGGCTGTAGCTCCAGGAGTGTCACCTCTACCCCTGGCCCTTTCAGCCTTGGGAGTCACAACTACCTGCCATTGCTGGTCCCAGGGCCACACCACCCTTCACTGAGCCCCTTCACCCCACCAGCACCCCTGTAAAGAGTCCCTCTTCTATAGCGCCTTGAAGCCCTTGAGTTGAGTCCCATATCCTGGCAGGGCCCCGACTGCTGCACTGCAGGGGCGGACACTCAAGCAGCTCAGCACTGGCACCCAGTAATTCAGAGCTCCTACCATTATCCTGCTCCTTCCTTCCGAAGGTAGGAGATGGTAACTCTCAGCAGAGTGATACACAACGTAAAAAGCACTCGGATGCCTGTTCGCTCTTTAAATCATCACAGTGAATTTGTGAAGCGGGTACAGGTGTGGGATTATTAGCTTCATTTGATGAGAAACATTTATTTTTTCTTTTCTTTTTTTTTTTTGTCTTTTTACCTCTTCTAGGGCCGCTTCTGTGGTTTATGGAGGTTCCCAGGCTAGGGGTCCAATTGGAGCTGTAGCCACCGGCCTACGCTTGAGCCACAGCAACTCGGGATCCAAGCCGTGTCTGCAGTCTACACCACAGCTCACAGCAACGGCGGATCCTTAGCCCACTGAGCAAGGCCAGGGATCAAACCCGCAACCTCATTGTTCCTAGTCGGATTCATTAACCACTGCACCACGACAGGAACTCTTCTTTTCTTTTCTTTCTTTTTTGATGATGAGAAACATTTAGCTCATGAGTTTAAGAAGCAGCACGATGGGAGTTCCCGTTGTGGAGCAGCGGAAATGAATCTGGCTAGTATCCATGAGGACACAGGTTTGATCCCTGGCCTCACTCACTGGGTTAAGGACCCAGTGTTGCCATGAGCTGTGGTGTAGGTCATAGACGTGGCTCGGATCCTGCGTTGCTGTGGCTCTGGTGTAGGCTGGCAGCTGTAGGTCCAATTCAACCCCTAGCCTGGGGACCTCCTTGTGCCATGGGTGTGGCCCTAAAAAATACCCCCCTCAAAAAAGCAAGGGAGATACACTGCTTTTCTCCTCCAATGGCAAAGAGCTTTAAAGTGATATGATAGTTCCAAAGCTGACAGCGTTTCAGTACACCGAGCACACTCATGTACCTGAGGGGATGGAGTTGGTCTGACCTTTGTGAAAAGCAGCTGAGCCATGTGTAGTGCTTGTGGAGGGTTCAGCCCTTTGACCTTCTAATCCCATTTCTAGGAATCTTGCCTCTGACATAATTAGAAAAGAGATCTTTTATGTCCCAGAATCTGAAATTCATTCTGTCATTAATAATAATAGTGGAGTTCCCATCATGGCTCAGCAGTTAATGAATCTGACTAGCATCCATGAAGATGCAGGTTCGATCCCTGTCCTTGGTCAGTGGGTTAAGGATCTGGCGTTGCTGTGAGCTGTGGTGTAGGTCTCATATGCGGCTTGGATCCCAAGTGCTATGGCTGTGGTGTAGGCCAGCAGCTGTAGCTCTGGTTTGACCCCTGGAAATCTCCACATGCCACAGGTGTGGCCCTAAAAAGCAAAGAAAAAAAAATAATAATTGGGAGTTCCCCTCGCAGAGCAGCGGAAACGAATCCTACTAAGAACCATGAGGTTGAGGGTTCAATCCCTGGCCTCGCTCAGTGGGTTAAGGACCTGGTGTTTCCTTGAGCTGTGGTGTAGATTGCAGATGTGGCTCAGATCTGATGTTGCTGTGGCTGTGGCCAGCGGCTACAGCTCCGATTGGACCCCTAGCCTGGGAACCTCCATATGCCATGGGTGTGGCCCTAAAAAGACAAGAAGACAAAAAAAAGTTAATAATAATAGTAAAAGGAAACAATATAAATGTCCAACAAGAGGGAATTGCTAAAATAAATTGAGTGCGATATTATGGAATGTTTTATAGCAATAATATAATTTTTTTGAAGAGAGTTCCCGTTGTGGTTCAGTGGTAACGAACCCGGTTAGTATCCATGAGGAGTTGGGTTTGATCCCTGGCCTTGCTCAGTGGGTTAAGTATCCAGCGTGGCAGTGAGCTGTGGTACATGTCCCAGACGCAGCTCAGATCCCACGTTGCTGTGGCTGTGGCGTAGGCTGGCAGCTTCAGCTCTGATTCGACCCCTAGCCTGGGAACTTCCATATGCCATGGGTGTGGCTCTAAAAAAAAAAAAAAAAGGAAAAAAAATTTTTAATATATTTCTGTTTTCTAAAATGAGCACATACATTTTATTTAGGGAGAGTATAGACTATTTTTATTTATCTTTATGTCTCTTAAATGTCTCTTTTTCAATTACATGTGCAATCCCCGCTTCTTGTAAGGTTTAAACAGTACGGAAATATGTAACCCATGGGGAAAGGCTGTCATACTCATTCCCAACACTGTTATCATTTTGTGTGTACCCTACAGGCTAAATCTTTTTTTCCCTCCCTCCCTTGCAGCATATGGAAGTTCCCTGGCCAGGGATCAAATCTGAACTGCAGCTGCGACCTATGCCACAGCTGTGACAACACCAGATCCTTAACCCTCTGTATCACAGTGGGAACTCCTAAGGCTAAATCTTAAATTCAGGTTCATTTATTTCACATTATGTCATCTTTAAAAAACTAAGCAACTCAAACATACTCCATCTTTGTTTGCCATTACGATCACATAACAATGAAAGTTCTATATTTACAAGGAAGAAAACAACCTTTATTCTGTAGGTTTGAGACATAGAATCTGAGCCATAATCATTTTCCTTTTTTTTATAATCATTTTTCTTGATTCCAAGAAATGAACTAGGAGAGTTTGCTTCCTCAGAATGTGGGACTGGAGTTCCGATTGTGTCGCAGCAGAAACGAACCTGACTAGGAACCATGAGGTTGCTGGTTAAATCCTTGGCCTTTCACAGTGGGTTTAAGGAGTCAGCATTGTTGAGAGCTGTGGTGTAGGTCGCGGGTGTGGCCCTAAAAAAAAAAGGGAAAAAAAAGTGGGATTACCCTACTTCGTTTATTTTTTGTCTTTTGTCTTTTTAGGGCCAAACCTGTGGCATATGGAGGTTCCCAGGCTAGGGGTCGAATTGGAGCTGAAGCTGCCGGCCTATGCCACAGCCATAGCAACTTGAGATCCGAGCCACATCTGCAACTTACACCACACTCATAGCAACGCCAGATCTTAACCTACTGAGCGAGGCCAGGGATTGAACCCGTGTCCTCATGGATTGAGGCTCAAAGGCACTTCTGGCACAGCCCCCAAGTCCCTGTGATTCCTCTCTGGACCTCAGCTGTCTGTGCTATATTATTTTTATAATGAAGAACAAACAAAAGTAAGCATAAAACTATTACTAGGCCACAGTGTGGAGGGTGCTGCAAAGACTGCTGTTGTCCCTCATGCCTGACCGCCCTTTCTGCCTGGGAACCACTACTGCATTTTTAGAAGACATATGGTGACCCTCAAAAGAGACTGATAGACTGTTTCCTTGCGTTCCTTGCTAGATGTGGTCAATGGAAAAACAAATGTTTTTAAATGGAAGGTATGTTTTGTTTTTTCTCCATTTACTTCTTTCTAAAGGCTAGATTGTGGACAAGACGGCTGGAGCACAAGCAGCGATTTTAGACCATGAGGAAACTTTGACGATGAAAGCCACACCCTGTAGAGTAACCAAATAGGAAGAGGCTGGGTTCTCGGCATTGTACTCATAGCCTTTGCCACAGCCACAGCAACGCGGGATCCGAGGCTAACTCTCTACCACCTGCCTCTGGACTTCCAGAATGTGAGAGAGAAATGCACTTCTGTCTAGTATAATCTACTCATGTCTTTTATAATTGCATCATAGTTGACATACACTATTACATTAGTTTCTAGTGTACAACATAGTGATTTGATATTTTTATATATTACAAAATGATCACTCTGATAAATCTAGTTACCATCTGTCATCACACAGTTATTAGAATATTATTGATTATATTCCCTATGTTATGTACTACATCTCAGTGATTTATTTATTTTATACCTGGAAATTTTTTTTTGTCTTTTTTTTTTCTAGGGCTGCGCCCGCAGCATATGAAGGTTCCCAGGCTAGGGGTTCAATCGGAGCTGTAGCCGCCGGCCTACACCAGAGCCATAGCAACATGGGATCTGAGCTGCGTCTGTGACCTACACCACAGCTCACGGCAATGCCAGATCTTTAACCCACTGAGCAGAGCCAGGGATCGAGCCTGCAACCTCATGGTTCCTAATCGGATTCGTTAACCACTGAGCCACGAAGGAAGCTCCTATACCTGGAAATTTGTATGTTTTATTTTCCTTCACCTATTCCATCTGTCCCCCTACCTGCCTCCCCTAATCCATTGATATTTTTGGATTTTGTTATTTGCAGCCTTATGCAAACAAGGCAGGAGAGTCAGTGAGGAGACTGATTTAGTAACTGAAGCCAGAGACCATAAGGGCTTGAACTATGGTGGGAAGTGGCTTCAAGAGACATTTGTCTAGGCCATGCCAAGGTCCCATGCCTAAGGGAGGGACCATTTAAAGGGGACTGCTGATTGCATTGATCTGGGCTTGAGCAGAAAGGTCTGAGCTGGAGAAAACATACAATCAGAGGGGTGAAGATGCCCCCGGTCGCACAGCTAGGGGGCCCTGCGCCCTGAATGAGTGTGTATGTTACCTATTGATGAGAAAGAAATAACTCCAAACTTAGCAAGGGGACGTCAGGGGTCCGGGAACTGCCTTGCTGGATGGTTCTAGACGGGTCTGTGAGATTGCCGTTAAGATGCTGGCTGGAGCTGCAGTCACCTGAAGGCTTGATGGGGCCTGAGGAGCCGTTCCCGAGGAGCCATTCCCAAGGTGGCTCATTCACCTGCTGCTGACCTGCCCTGTGCCCGCCCTGAGCTGAAAGTTTTGCCTGAGTGAAGGCTGACGCCTCTTCTCCGGGGGGGGGGGCAGGGGGGGGCGGAGAGGAAGCATAGCATAGCCGTGGCCTCTGAAAAGTTCCAGCAAAGGCAGTTGTGCTGAGTAAGAGTCATGCCGTCTACACCGCTTGTGGCCACAGCAAGTGCTCAGAGTGTTCGCTCTTGGTGGGTCTAGGGCCAGAGGGACAGATCCAAGTCCCAGCGTCGCCACCTGGTCGCTTTGGTGCCTCAGTGTTCTCAGGCGTCAAATGGGGTGCTAATCTCCATCTTACAGATTTGTCCTGAGGACGGAAAAAGGACATACATGTAAAACACTGAAGCCCAAAGAAAGCTTCCTGGGAGTTCCTGTCCTGGCACAGCGGAAACGAATCTGACTAGTATCTGTGAGGATGCAGGTTTGATCCCTGGCCTCGCCCAGTGGGTTAGGAATCTGGGGTTGCCATGAGCTGTAGTATAGGTCACAGACGCAGCTTGGATCCCGCATTGCTGTGGCTGCAGCTCCGGCGTAGGCCAGTGGCTATAGCTCCAATTGGACCCCTAGCCTGGGAACTTGTATATGCCGAGGGTACGGCCCTAAAAAGTGAAAAAAACTTCCTAAAAAAAAAAAAAGAAAAAAAATAATAAAGAAAAAAAAAAAGCTTGATGATGGTTAACTTCGGTGTCTAGAATCCCCCAGGCTGCAGCACCAAAGCTGTTCAAAGCCTCCTTCATTCGGGCTCACCAGCTGAATCTTACCCCTACCCAGGGCCTGGCCTCTGTCTTCTTGTGCCCTTATTCTCTGCCTCTGCCCTAACAGCCCCTTCCTTGGTTCATCTGCCTTTCCTTGTGCCTGGCATCATGCTGGGCACAGCCTGGGGGATCAGGGATTCACACTGGAACAGTTTCAATGGGGGCGGGGTGGCTAACACCTGAGATGGGGGGGGCTAACACCTGGGGGCTGGCTTACGGGGAGCAGGAAGGAGCAGGGGAGGGGGACGCTCTGGAAAAGCTGCTGGAAGAAGTGAGCCTGCCCTGGGAGGCCAGTGGAAACCCCTGCCAGCAGTGGGTGGCGATCGTGGCTTTTTCAGCTGCATACTTTAGGTGCGCAACAGTTGCTTTTAAATTGAATTGGAAGGAGGGTCATTTGAAGATTTGAAGGGTGATAAAAATCCCTGCCTTTCCCCCAGATAACCTCCACCAGCTTGTTCAAGGTACCTGAAATTCTCCCATTAGAATCATGTTTGGCTTGAAAGTCAGTGTCTCCAGAAAGCTCCGTTCAGATCTGCGCCCGGTGTGTTCTGTGGGCGGCACAGCCCGTTAGTCCTGATGAACTGATCTCACAAACCATCTGTCACCCGCAGCCCCAAGCTACACTGACACCACTGAGTGTGTCACCCGGCTTGGCTCCTCCTCAGGGACCCCCAAACCCCCAAGTCACCCCTGGTGGTCTGGCCTCCCCTCTGAGTAACCCCAACTGCCAAGGTGGTGCGGCTGCCCTTTGTCAAAACCTGCCCCCCCGCCCCACGCCCGAGGGCCATCCTCAGGGCCCACTGGGGCTTCCGTGGTGAGGAATGCCAGGCAGAGGAAGCTTCCACCGGAGCCTCGAGGGGCACTGGCCCCTGCCTCCATCCCTTTCCGTGTACCACCCCCGCAGGAAGAAGGGGTCCCTCCCCTGAGCCTTCTCCCCGGAATGCAGGAGCAGCTGTGCTGGGGTGGAGTGAGGTGGCATCACAGAGCCAGGGAGCTCAGAGCTGGAGGGGGCCCTGACAAGCCAACTGCTCCCGTCGTCTCTGCTGCTCGGTAGGCAGGGAGGGTTCTCCACGGTTTAGGTGAGGAAAACCCCTAATGGAGCTACTGCCCCCCACCCCGCTGGGTGAGGCCAGCTCTGTCTCTCATGGGGAAGCACTTCCCACCTGGGCTTTTGCCCTGGGTGGACTCCCAACACTTCTAAGAGGGAGAGAAGTACTCTCTGCCGGAACAAGAGTCAGGACGTCAAACTCACACCCGAGACAAATGGTTTCTACAGGGAGTTCCCATTGTGGCTCAGTGGTTTACGAACCAGACTAGTAGCCATGAGGATGTGGTTCAATTCCTGGCCTCGCTCGGTGGGTTAAGGATCTGGCGTTGCCATGAGCTGTGGTGTAGGTCGCAGACACAGCTCGAATCCCCTGTTGCTGTGGCTGTGGTATAGGCCAGCAGCTACAGCTCTGATTAGACCCCTAGTCTGGGAACCTCCATGTGCCGCAGGTGTGGCCCTAAAAGGACAAAAAAAAAAAAAAGTAATGGATTAACACTTTTTAAATTACATTGTCTTTTCTTTGAAAAAAGAAAAATGCATAGTAATGAATAACATTATACTTTCTGTTTTCCAGCCTTTTGTAAATTTATCAATGACTGTCAAAATTATCTTTGTATATTTATGTTCAGGAAATAGCTTAGGCAGATTTGTCAAATTATGTTTGGTCATAACTGACCAAAGAAATACTTTATTAATTTTTATTTGGAAATGTTTTTTCTCACATGAAGCAACAGATACACAAATAGTTAGGGAGAGCCTTAAACATAAGGATAAGTTTGGCAGAAATTCAGAGTAAATTCCAGAATAAATTCACAATAAATTCCAGAAACCACAGTCCTATCCATGTCTGTTTCTTTGGGATTAATTCTAGCAGCTTTCAAATACCTTCTCAGCTGAAAACCTTTAAACAAATAAAAGCTCTGGAGTTCCTGTTATGGCGCAGTGGAAACGAACCCGACTTGTATCCATGAGGACGTGGGTCTGATATTTGGGCTCATTCACTGGGTTAAGGATCCAGCTGTGGTGTAGGCTGCAGATGTGGCTCGGATCCTGTGTTGCTGTGACTGTGGCTGTGGCTGGCAGCTACAGCTTGAATTTGACCCCTAGCCTGGGAACTTCCATATGCCTCAGGTATAGTCCTAAAAAAGCAAAGAAAAAAAAAAGAAAAAAAATCACGTAGAACCCCAATATTTAGTTCAAACCCTCTAGCTAAATGAAGGCCAGTGCAATAGAGATTCCAGCCACAGCTTTCCTCTGAAGTGAACACGAACAATTCTGCATCCACATGACCAGGGGTGGCTGGGTCCCCTTGCGTGCGGGTGGCTAAATCACTGAGAAGTCTCTCAAATACTTTACACACAGAATACAATGCTGCTTAAAGGATAAGTAATAAAAATGTGCTAATTTGCAAGTTACACATATTTTATTAAAAGTCAACAGTAGCTGAAACAATCATTGAGGTCTTAAATCACAGAAGAATTTTGGGGGGAGGACATTGTTTAGAATTGCTTAGTGGTTTCTTTTTGTTTTACAGTTTGTTACTGAGGACAACCCCTCCCCCCCTTTATTTTGGTTTTTAGGGCTGCACCCTAGGCATATGGAAGTTCCCAGGCTAGGGGTAGAATCAGAGCTACTGCAGCCGGTCTACACCACAGCCACAGCACCACGGGATCCGAGCCATGTCAGCAATCTACACCAAAGCTCACAGCAATGCTGGATCCTTGACCTGCTGAGCGAAGCCAAGGATTGAACCTGTGTCCTCATGGATACGAGTCGGGTTGTTTCTGCTGCACCACAACGGGAACTTGGGGACACCCTCTCTTGCCTGCATCAGGGCACATGCTCCCACTGCCCCATCCTCGGCACACCCTCCTTGCTACTGGCTTGGCACATGTGCCTCTGAGGCGCTTACCTCAAATACGAGTATATCTGTGTCATGACTTCTTTGTCCTCTGTCCCCCACTAGGCTGTCTGCTCCGTGTGGCGGTCACTGCCCTGCTCAACCTTGATCCCCAGGTCCCAGAAGAGTACCTGGCACCCACTTGGCCCACAGTAGGTATCTGCTGAATAAAGGTAGGTGAAGAACCTGGCACATGGTATGTGTCAGTACAGGGTAGCCACCATGGCTGCGACTTGCAGCACCTTTATAGTCTGGAAGGTTGAAAGCATCTCAATGTCTCCACATTCAACAGTAGCAAAATGCTGCCTGAATTCTGAGACACAAATTTTATCTTCCCCAACAGTCACTCCTGGAGGTCAGCAGTCACATCTCATTGTCTGGGGTCCCTGAACCCCAAAATAAGACTTGGCACAAAACAGGGGTCGATAAATATTGAGTAACCAGAGCTTACTGAGCATCTACTCCCACCAGGAGTTTTCTTTCACAGGTGTGGTGTTTCCAGGATGAGCGTGAGCACACTCATCTTACAGATGAACAAAGCGAGACCCAGAAAGGTCCGACGACTTGGGCAAGATCACAGAGCCAGTCAGCACAGAAGCAGTTTTAACCCAGGTCTGCAGGGGCTCCAAAGCCCCTGATCTTTCCAGAACTCCATGTTGCTTCCCCATAGAGGGTGTGGGGTGTGGGGTGTGGGGAGGTGAGTCCAGTTCAGGGGTGGGACTGGGTGGGGTGGGGATCCCGTCCCTGGGACTCAGCTTCCTCAGGCTGTAGGAGCCTGGGCTTCGGGTTAGGCACATGCCTGGTGCCTGGTCTGTGACTCCTGGTCAAGCACAGTGGTCAGCACCTGTGCCCTTCCCCGGGGTGGGGGCGCCCAGGTGTGGACGGGGAGGCCTGTGGTGGGGGTCGGGGTAGCAGTCCTGAGTTGTGATGCCAGCAAGCTCCCACCACCCTCCCACCACCAAGAGCTGTGCAGCCTGGACAGGGCACGGAGTCCCACCAGGCGTGCAGAATAGCTCGTGATAAGAGCATCCGCGTAGAGATTAGAAATACAGAGGCTGGGCCAGGGCCGGGCGTAGGCAGAGCTGGGTGCCAATGGCAACGTCTTCTATTTCTCTTCCATGTTCTCCTCCCGGCCCCTTCCGTTTACAGTCAGGAGTAGCAAGGTTCACCCAAATGGGCTTGCAGGGAGAGGGCGCTGCACACCTGAAAGGGACCCCTCCAGGACCCGGATAACGCTGGTGCGGTCCCCCTCCAGGTCGCTCCGGATCGAAGCGGTCCCTCGGCTCCTTCCGCGGGGATGTCATAGCGGCCGCACAGCTTCCCTCACCTCCCCCCAGCTAGCTGCCCACCAGCCCGGTCCCCTCGGGCGAGCGGGGATAGTGAGTGGGGACTGGGCTGAGGCAGAGAAGAGAAATGTGGCCCGCTCGGGTCCGAGTTCGGGCGGCCTCCTAGCGCCACCTCGTGGTCACATTCGGCATTGCCACGCCTTCTCTGAACGGGGCGGCTGGCGAGGGGCGCGTGGGCTGGGGTTGGGCCAATTTGGGCTCTTGGGCTGTGGCACTGCGACTCACCCCCAACCCTTGTTCTTGTCTTTTGAGGAAAAACCAAGGCTTAAGGGCGTCTGAGGCCTGTGGCGGGGAGAAAAGGCGGGGAAGGAAGCACCGAGGGGGAGCCAGTCCAGGGAGGCCCGGAGGGAGGTGAAGCTCTCCCTGGGGCTCAGGAGTGGAAAAACCACTCCAGCATCCACACTGAGGCTCTCTTGCCCACGGGCTGAATCCCACAACCTTTCCAGATGTTCATCTGTGGCCGGCAGAGAGCCCGGCATGGCGATGAGCTAATCCACTCTCTCCTGATGGCTGAGGACAGGTGGTGAGAGCTGCGGACAGCCCAGCCCCTGACAGTCCAGGCTGAGCTTGGCGGTGAAAGGAGGCAAGCCTCCTGGGCCAGCTCTGCTCCTGCAGGGCCTCCCACTCCAAGGCAGCTTGGTGGTCAGCAGGGCAGTCTGTCTACGGCCCTGAGACAGCTCCAGGCAGGGCAGCCCAGTGCTGTGGGAAGCAGTGGGGGTATTCTGGGTACCTCGGGACTCCCTAGGAGGCCTCGGGACCCTCACCAGCAGTGTCCAGGCTGCTGAAGTCCCACTGGAGGGAGAGGGCCTCTGGAAATGGCCCTCAGGAACGTCACAGCCAAGATGTGGCCGAATTGTTGCTTGAACCCAGGTCTCCTGGCTCTAAATCCTGTGTCTTCTGCTCAGCCCTGTGGGCCCAGGGAGGTGGGGGGGGGGGCTGTGTGGGTGTGAATCCAGTGAGAATATATGATGGGGGGGCAAGCAGGAAGTTTTTCCAGCAGGAAACCAGGGACAGGTGACTTCCAGAGATCCAGGTGGTGCCAGCCAGGCCTGTGGTCAGGTGGGGGCTGTGGGACACTGTTGGGGGTAGGGGTAATGTGTGTCAGAGATGGGAGTCCAGGCAGGGATGCGAACAGCGACCTCTGGCTGCCGTCCCCCTGCCCTGCCTGGCATCACTACATGACCAGAGCACTGTCTTTTGGCTTTGCTTTTAATTACAAATTTTGAAATATTTGAAGTATACAGAAAAGTACAGAAAATGATATGATAGAAGTTCCCATTGTGGCACAGCAGAAACGAATCCAACTAGGAACCATGAGGTTGAGAGTTCAATCCCTGGCCTCGCTCAGTGGGTTAAGGATCCTGTGTTGCCGTGAGCTGTGGTGTAGGTTGCAGACACGGCTCGGATCCCGTGTTGCTGTGGCTGTGGTGTAGGCTGGCAGCTGCAGCTCCGATTCCACCCCTTGCCTGGGAACCTCCATATGCCACGGGTGCCGCCCTAAAAAAAAAAGAAAGCAAAAGAAAAAAGAGAAAAATGATACAACAGTTACCTATAATCCTCCAACTAGTTTGTCTTGTTCAAACATTTTGACTTAGTTTTTTCGGTTGTACATATATATTTTTTGAAAGGAAAAAAATGTCACAGAAAGAACCAAAGCCCAGCTTTTCCTTTCCCTGAAGTTTTTTTCATTCCCAAACACATTTTAAAACTTTTGCCAAGTAGGTATACATCTGTAAACAAGATGCGGTATTGTTTTGTGTTCCAAATTCTACATAAGTGGTATCATAATGTAACATCATTTTGCAAATTGCTTTATCTCAACATTGTGCTTGGAGACCTATGAAGGCTGCTCCATGCAAATCGAATCCGCTCTTTGTAACCTCTGCACGGCTTTTGTTCTGTGCCGACCACCATTTATCTGCTCTCCTGCTAAGAATAATAGTTCCTGATTATGACCAATGGGCACAGGGAACCTTCTTAAACATGCCTCCCCGGACAAGCAAGGAAGAGGAAATTCTATTCGTGATGTTTTCGCATCTTCAACTTTACTAAATATTGTCAAATCATTCTCCGATTCACACTCCCGAGAACAAACCATGTAACTCCATGAATTTCTCCACGTGCTCCCATGAGGGCTATTAATTCTGGCCCATTTGTGGGGTGTGAAGTAGTATTCTGTTCTTGTTTTAATTTGCATTTCTCTGCTTACTAGTGAGACTAAACAGCTTCTCATGTATAATAGCCTTGGGCTGCTCCTTTTCTTTCAAAGTTCTGTCCAAATCTTTTGCTTATTTTCCTTTTTTTTAAAGATTATTTTTATTTTATTTTTTTGCTTTTTAGGACTGAACCTGCCACATACGGAAGTTCCCAGGCTAGGGGTCGAATTGGAGCTACAGTTGCCAGCCTACACCGGCAACACGGGATCCGAGCTGCATCTGAGACCTACACCACAGCTCATGGCAACGCCAGATCCTTAACCCACTGAGCAAGGCCAGGGATTGAACCCGCATACCCATTGAGCCTAGTCAGGTTCATTAAGCACTGAGCCACGAAGGGAACTCATTTTATTTTTTGCTTTTTAGGGCCACACATGTGGCATATGGATATTCCCAGGCTAGGGGTACAAAGACAGCTGCAGCTGCAGCTGCAACGCTGGATCTGTGTCTGCTTATTTTTCTTTTAGGTTAGTGATCTTTTTCTGGCTGACATAAAGGAGTTCTGGAGATCTTCTACTGGTTGCAAATATTGCCAGAGCCCTCTTTCCATCTGATCCTGGACAGGGACTGAGGACTGGTGCTGGGATGGATTAGTGATGTCTGCCGCAGCTGCAGGAGGGGAAGCCAGAAGGGCTTTCTTTGGGTTAAAGCTATAGTCCGGAGGCCCAGTTATTAGACCAGGGCCAGTGAGGAAATTCCATCATGGGCATGAGACTCAGTAATGAGGCCTGAGCAGGTCTAGGCAAGTCAGGTCACAGGGGAGGGCCTGGTGCCCAAATCAGACCTCTGAAATGTTTTCTGAGAAAACTCTCAGAAGCCCATGGGGCTTTTGGCCCTGCTAGCATTTTTCTAATTGAATGGTAGGGTGTGTGTATCCTTAAGGAGAGGGAAGCAGGAGAGTCATCACAGAGCGTGGGCCCTGCACGTGGCCCCACGGGACCTCTGGGACCAGAAGGAAGATGCAAAGAGAGAACTCATGCTGCTTGCTGTGAGTAATAAAGTCCTGTATCCACCCAGGACTCTCCTGTCTTCTGCCAGCATTGGTGAAATGGTGACTGGTTAACTAGTTAGCTCACAAGTGGGGCAAAACATCAGACTTTTCACAACCTTTCCCAGGGTCCTTATTAACACCACCTCTGGTGGCTCTTGGACATGCCTCGTGGCTGCTCCAGCCTAAAACATTTTTTTAAACGTGGTAAAAAAAAATCCATGTTTTATACGATAGAGTCTGTCTGAGCTTACTTGTGTGTTCACCACTCGATGTGTTGTTTCCTCATGCTTTGCGGACTCTCCTTCCTCCTGGAGTCCATCTCCCGGTGGAAGTTGGGAGTCCTATGCACTCCCAGCTCTGTTTTGTTTGGAACTTTTAAACAATTACAAACTATAACACATGTACAGCAAAGTGCATAAGACAAATATGGACAGAATGATTATAAAATGAATGCTGGACCCCAACGTGTTCCCAAAACAGTCATGCCTCAGGAACTATTTTTTTTTTCTTTTTTGGGGCCGCACTCATGGCATATGGATGTTCCTGGGTTAGGGGTGGGAATCAGAGCTGTAGCTGCCAGTTTAAGCCACAGCAATGCCAGATCTGAGCCAAGTCTGTGACCTACACCACAGCTCATGGCAATGCCAGATCCCTGACCCACTGAGCAAGGCCAGGGTTCAAACCTGCATCCTCATGGATACTAGCGGGATTCGTTTCTCCTGCATCACGGTGGGAACTCCCTCTTTTTTTTTTTTTTTTTTTAATGGCCACATCCACAGCACATGGAAGGTCCCAGGCTGGGGACTGACTCTGAACTGCAGGTTTTTGGCAACACTGGATCCTTTAACCCACGGCGCTGGATCAGGGGTCAAAACCTGGCCTCTGCAATGACCCAAACTGCTGCAGTCGGAGTTTTAACCCACTGCACCACGACGGGAACCCTAGGAACTATCCCTTTATGTTAAGCATAGCCTTGATTTTCTTTTTAGTTCTGGCTGTGTCTCTTTCTTTTCTTCCTTCCTTCCTTCCTTTCTTTCTTTTTTTCCTTTGTCTTTTTAGGGCTGCACCCACCGCATATGGAGGTTTCCAGGCTAGAGACCTAATCAGAGCTGTAGCTGCCAGCCTACACCACAGTCAGAGCAACCCCAGATCTGAGCTGCATCTGTGACCTCCACTACCGCTCATGGCCATGCCAGATCCTTAACCCACCGCACAAGGCCAGGGATCAAACCCGCAACCTCATGGTTCCTAGTTGGATTAGTTTCTGCTGTGCCACGACGAAGACTCCGAGAAGCTTCTTCCTCTTCAGAGCAGTACCACAAGGATGTGAGCTCAGGGAGACTGAGGTCGTGCTGCCCCTGCATGGGGAGAAGGCTTGCAGAGAGTGAAAGCCGGCAAGAGATGAAAGAAGGTTCAAGGGACGGTGGGATTACGTCTCTCCTGTGCTGTCTGTGGTCTGATCCTTGAGGCAGCACGGCCTCCCCTTGCTGCTTAGGTTTTCTGTCTTTTGCAGTCTTGCCTCTTACATGGTGAGATGATGGATGGTTATTATTTTTTTCTGCCTTTCTGTATTTTAAAAGTGTTTTATCATCCATATGCTTTTTTTTTTTTCTTTTTATGGCTGCACCTGTGGCATGGGTCCTGGGCTGGGGATGGAATCGGAGCTGCAGGCCTATGATCCAAGCTGTATCTGTGACCTACACTGCAGCCAGTGGCAATGCCGGATCCTTAACCCACTGAGTGAGGCCAGGGATTGAACCTGCATTCTCACAGAGACAAGCCTGGGGCCCTTAACCCACGGAACCACAATGGAAACTCCTATATACTTTCTAAAAGTAAAAAAACTACTATGAAAAAGTCCTGCATTCATGTCTTCAGTGAAGCACATGGCTTCACCCTAACTGGCTTTTGTGTAATGAGAGCTCCCTGTCTTGGATTTGGCTAAGCAGGGAGCCCTGGAGCAGGTGAGGAGTTGTGTGTCCATCCTGTTGATGCTGAGTGAGATACACACCTTTCCCAGGAAGAGCAGCCCAGCCTTGGAGGTGCCTGCCGACAGGGTTGTGGCTTTGGGGCTCCCTGAGTGAGTCCCAGCTTCTGCCTCTGCCTCTGCCTCACTGGCAGTAATGTTTGAGGGGCTGCCTCAGTCAACTGGTGCCCCCAGCACCCAGCACTGAACTGGCAGGAAATGTTTTGTTTAAGTGACTTTGCCAAACTGCAGTTTGGAGTCGGGCATCGCATATCCTTCTCTCACTGGTTCTGATACAAGCAAGCTGTGTGGCCTCAAGTAAAATGGGCTTAATGATGAATTAATGTGATGGGGGTCAGAACTGGGGGGCCCCTCACGGCCCAGAGGGGGCAAAGCTGGAAGGCCCAGGGCCGACACCTTTGCCCTGGGCCAGCTGAGGAGAGCAGGCCAGAGTGAAGGGCTCCCAGAGGCTCAGGCCCACAGCTGGAGTCTCTCTCTCAGGGCCCCCTGGCCTGCCTGCGGTTTATGGCCTCTTCAGAGGGAGTGTTTCCATTAGCATTGCTTTTGTAAGGCCTTTTAGTTTAACAGCCTGGGCAGTTCCATCGTGGCGCAACGGAAGCGAATTTGACTAGGAACCATGAGGTTGCAGGTTTGATCCCTGGCCTCGCTCGGGATTAAGGATCCGGCGTTGCTGTGTGCTATGGTGTAGGTTGCAGATCCAGCTTGGATCCCGTGTTGCTATGGCTGTGGTGTAGGCCAGCAGCTGTAGCTCCAATTAGACCCCTAGCCTGGGAACCTCCATATGCTGCCGATGCAGCCCTAAAAAAAAAAAAAAAAAGAAAGCCTCCAGTCTGCTGAGTCAATGCAGGCGGGCCCTTTCCAGGAGCTGTGCACACCTGGCAGAAAACGCTTCCAAAGACAACTTTTGGAGCCTCAGTTTCCTCACCTGTACATGGGGTAATAATAGTTCCCTGAAAGGGTTATTGTCAGGGCTCCTTGAAAGATGGAAGGGGTCTGGTACAGCGCCTGGTACAGAGCAGGTGCTCAGTAAATGGAGGGTTGGTGTCCTTCCCTTCACATCTGCCCCAGTTTATAAACTTTATATATAAAGGAAGTGGTGGAAAGAAGTGACCAAAGGGGATGCTGGTGCGCCCTCTGCTGGCCAGTAGTGGTCAGAGGGAAGTTGGAACCCATTCCAAGGCGGGAGGAGGGGCTGTACTCACCTCCCAAGGATCTGTGTTCCAGGGCGCAGCAGCGGGGGGGGCCAGCCGAGCTGTCCTGACCTCTGTCCTGGGGTCCCTCAGGGGTGGGAGGGAGCAGTTTTGTCCCTACAGGGATGGCTGTCTGTTAACCTGAACTTGCACTGGAAGGGTCTCCTGGCTGCTAACACTTGCTGCTGAGGCCTGGCTGGAGGCAGCAGGTGCAGGAAGTGAGGGAGGAGGCTGTACGCAGGCCTGGACCCCAGTCACCTAGTCTCAGGGCCGAGCCTCCCCATCTCAGGTAGTCTCTGGCCCTGGGGACCAACACCCCCCACCAGACCCAAGCCTTTGTGATTATAATGGCTCTCCCTCCATGGCTGCGCAGTGAGAGAGATTTTGTTGCTGCCTGACAGCTGCTTTCAGGGGTGAAGTGACTGGGTCAAGGCCAAGCTTTGGGGTTAAGTCTGGGCCCCAAGGTCCTGAGTCCAAGTCCCACGTCCTTCATGTGGCCTCTCATCGAGAGCCTCCCCTCTGCCCTTGGCCCACCACCCACTGGACTTAAAGCCCCTGAGTTACTGGTCCTGGCTTTTCGTATTTGGCTTTGCTCTGTTTTGCAAAGGAAATGAGCCAAGCCAAGCAGTGGCAGGCAGGCAGTGTACAATGCCATCTAGGTAGGCTTTTTTTTTTTTTTGGTCTTTTTAGGGCTGCACCCGCACGATATGGAAGTTCCCAGGTTAGGGGTCGAATAAGGTGCACTCAAGAAACCCTGTGAACCTAGAGAGAAAACCAGGCTCAGACCCAAGTAAGACAGGGAAGCTGGGGGCGGGGGCTAGGGGAGGACCTGCCACCTGCCCAGGTAGACACCAAGGACGGAACCTTCCAGATCTCAGAGAAGCCTGTTGTGGTGGGCACTTGGAGGCTGTCTTGCCCACGCCCCAACACAGCCCAATGTTGTTTTTCCAGGATTTGGGGCAAGAGAAAATGAGAGATTGGTTGTCATCATGTGCCTGGATCATGGTTTATGAACTGCCCTGTGACCCAGTGGGAAGGAACCCCCACATCCATAGGGGAAGGAGGGAAAGATGCACTTTCCTCCAGCAGCCTGAACATATCCCCTCCCACCCCCACCGCTCTAACCACAGTCCCCGTGTGCCAGCTGAAGAGGGTTCTGTTCCTTCCAGGCCAAGTCCTCACCTGCATCCTCATGGATACCAGTAGGGGCTCGTTACTGCTTAGCCACAAGGAAAACTCCAGGGTGATCTTAAACTGAGAAACCTAATGAGTGTCACCCAAACTTCTCATCTTTTCTACAAATGCCTTTTATTTCTAGTCAAAGGAAATAGAAGACATTTCAACATTAACGGAGAAAAGCAGGTGGAGGTCCATAGTGGCTCTGTAGAAACGAATCTGACTAGCATACATGAGGACACAGTTTCGATCCCTGGCCTTGCTTAGTGGGTCAGCCAATCCAGCATTGCCATGAGCTGTGATGTGGGTCACAAGATGTGGCTCAGATCCTGTGTTGCTGTGGCTGTGGTGTAGGCCGGCAGCTGTAGCTCTGATTTGACCCCTGGCCTGGGAACCTCCATATGCCATGGGTGTGGCCCTAAAAAGGCAAAAAAGAAAGAAAAGAACAAAGAAAAAAAAATAGAAAATGAGAATCAGTCATTTCGGCTGATGAGAGTTCTCTAGAAAAACACCAGGCAGAGGAAAACTCTAATATAAACTCTAGCCTATACTAAATATCTTTAAAGAAGATTTTGCAGATATGAAAAAACACTTTAAATCAGAAATTTTAAAGCATCATACAGAAATGGATCCAAAAATGAGTAGCAGGAAATGAGAGTTAACAAACATGGGAAAGAAATAGAAGAAAAAGTCAAAGTCATCTCACAAGATTAAACTGCAAGGTACTCAACTGAAAATGTAATAAGGGGCAGTCACATCATAAAAGGAATGAAAAAATCTGAGAGAACAAAAATAAAATCAACAACAAAGCCAAAAAGTGTCAGAGACAAGAGATGGTTAAAGATAAGCCAAGAGGATCCAACATACACATAATTGGAGTGCTAGAAGACAGAAAAATAAAGCAATAGAAAAGTAAGAGCACTGAGTTCTTGCTGTGGCTCAGCAGGTTAAGAACCCAGTATAGGAGTTCCTGTCCTGATGCAGTGGTTTACGAATTTGACTAGGAACCGCGAAGTTGCGGGTTCGATCCCTGGCCTTGCTCAGTGGGTTAAGGATCCAGCGTTGCTGTGAGTTGTGGTGTAGGTCGCAGATACTGCTTGGATCCCGTGTTGCTCTGGCTGTGGTGTAGGCCGGCGGCTACAGCTCTGATTTGACCCCTAGCCTGGGAACCTCTATATGCTGCAGGAGCGGCCCTAGAAAAGGCAAAAAGACAAAAAGACAAAAAAAAAAAAAGAACCAGGTATAGTGGATGTGAGTTCGATCCCTGGCCCTGGTTAAGGATCTGCTGTTGCCACAAACTGAGGCATAGATTCGTCTCGGATCTGATGTTGCTGTGGCTGTGGTGTAGCTCTGATTCAACTGCAGCTCTGACTTGACCCCTAACCTGGGAACCTTCATATGTCAATATGCCATACTTGCTGCCCTAAAACAGAAAAAAGAAAGGGTAGCTGCTTTGGCTTCAGCCCCAGGCTGGGTTGGCCCCAGTATATGAAACAGGCACCTCTCCCCCACACCCCTCCCCCACTGCACCTCCACATTTAGAAACAGCTCCTGTCCTGGGGTGCCCCTGGCCCTACTCTCTGCTCTGTCCACTCAGTCCCCAGTCTCTGGCCGGGGGGAGGATGTGGCTGTTCTATTAGTAAAAATATTACCTGAATAATGTTGCCCATTAGGGACAACTTCTTTCCGTTGCATAAGCCTTAGCTTGCATGACCCAGGGGGTCTCTGAGCCTTGCTAAGGTTGCTAGGGTCTCTGAGCCTCCGGGAACAGCAGACCATCAATGAACTTCTCAGGGCTGTGGTGGAAATGGCAGGGCTACCCCATGGCAGAGCCTGCCAGCCTTGTGCCTGCAATGCGGGCGCCGCGGTCTCAGACGTGGCTGCGCTTTATCACCAGGATGATCAAACCTGCGCCCTCCCACGGGTTCTGATTTCTTCTGTTCAGGGTGAGGCCCTCGGGAATTTTAAAAGCGCCCCAGATAACTCCAAGGTGCGATGAAGTCGGTGACCAGGAGCCAGGCACGTCTTGGGAACACAGAGGGTGTCACTTCCGCCGGCTGTCGCGCCCTCTCTGCTCCCCTTATACTCTCCTCATTGCACCCTCAACCCACTTACTCTGCCTTCCTCCCACTGAGGAATCCAGGACGTCCCTTGCCGACCGCCTCCTGTCCCGGGTCAGCCCAGGTCCCTCTGGATTTGGAGGAAGCGCCCCCGCGCAGGTGAGGCCCGCCGCGCACGAATCCGAGGGCCGGTGGCCCAGCCGGGAAACAGCCCTGAGATAGACCCCGGCCGTCGCCTCTGCCTCCTCCCAGAATCTGCTCGGATGACAAACACCCCTCTCAATTCCAGTGTCTCTCCGGGAGGCGCAGCGGGGAGGCGCCGAGTCCTGTGGGCAGCATAGACCTGCGCCCGGGTCCCGCTTGGATGCGCGCGAAGCCGCCTGGGCCGGGTCAGCGCGTGCAGTGAGGCCTCTCGGCCACCGGGCGGCGCTGCTGGCCCACAATGGGAGCCCTCGTTTCGGCTGGGGCTCCGGGCCGGGCTCAGTGGGGAGGGACCGGCGCTGCCGCTCTCGGGCAGGCGGACTCGCCTTGCCCCTTCTCCACCTGGGGCGTCCCGAGGTGTGGGGGGGTGTCTCTCTGCATTTCTGGGCTTGGCCGCGGCCGAATGGGCTCCTCATCTTGAGGGCCGGGCGGGGCGTGGCCAGGCCGGTGCTGAGCCATCCCCAGGGGCCGGGAGAAAAGTCGTGTCCCCACCAGCTGATTCTTCTTTTTGTCTCACGTGTCCCGCGCGCTTCCAGAGTTCTCATCTTTTGGGGCGGGCGGGGGCGGGGGGCAGGACCATCTCTCCATCTGTTGGTCTGTGTGTCCACCCACCTGTCTATCCAGGTAACATTGGTTCACTGCAGGCTCTAAACCAGCGGGACTGAAGATATGGGAGGAAGGTAAAGGGTTATCCTGCCTCAGTCTGGGGAAGGCAAACCAGTGAACTGCAGGCCCAGGAATTCGGCCCCGGGTGATGGTTAGGCTGGGCCTCGAAGGTCAGGGAGGAGGTTTCTGGTTGTGAAGAGCAAGTGATTCAGCCATAGAGGTGAGATGAGGGCAGAAGGCCCTGGACACAGGCTGGAGGGAACCAGGAGCTGCACACACCGTCTTCCCCAGCTGTCCATCCGGGAAACCTGGGCGGCAGGCTTCATTGTCCCCCCCTTTTCAAGGAGGAAACTGAGGCTTGAGAGGTGAAGGGACCAGCTGGAGCCCCCAGTGGTGGGTGTTCACCTGGGGCCCCCTAGTGGTGGGTGTTTAGCCAAGACCCCCAGTGATGGGTGTTCAGCTGGGGCTGAATGCAGGTGTACTAGGCTCAGGTGGAGAAAGAGCTTGGCCTTTAAGCACAGAGCACATTAACAGGGAGCGTGGGGCCAGGGTCGGCCTGTGCCAGCTCACAGTCCTCGACACCCTGACACAGGCCTGCCGGGATCCTATGGGGCCTC
Organism: Phacochoerus africanus; assembly: GCF_016906955.1. Classification (NCBI taxonomy): domain Eukaryota; kingdom Metazoa; phylum Chordata; class Mammalia; order Artiodactyla; family Suidae; genus Phacochoerus; species Phacochoerus africanus. Next base: position 31,512,291 of record NC_062552.1, on the reverse strand, counting down.
TTGTGCTCCTGGCTTCCACTCTGTGCCCCTGAGGTTTCTCCTGTCTGTTCTCCTCCTCACTCACACCTAACTTTGGGGAGGCAGCGGGCGGGGGGGGGGTGTCTGTCTGCCATCAACCACGACCTCTGCACTAACTGGGAAAAGACTTTGCCCCTGGGAAGGCCACCCAGCAGGAAGGGGACACTTAGTGGAGCCAGTGCTTTAGGACCCCTGCTCCTCCTGGACTTGGGGCCAGAGAAGCCGTGGGCCAAGGGCTTCGGGGCTGGGAGCTGGGGTTGTGCAGAATTGGGGCCAGGGACAGAGGTCAGACTGAGCTCTGCAGTGGGACTGCTGTGTAGCCCTGGCCTGGTGGCTCCCCTTTCTGGGCCTCAGTGCTTCATCTGTGTCCTGAAGTGGTGGTGCAGACCCCTGAGGGAGGGGGGTGGAGCTGGGTGCGGGGTGTGGGGGTTCTCTGGGTTGGGCTGGCTGCACATTAGCACAACTGCTGAGCCCCACCTCCCCACCCAGTCGCTCTCCCACCTTGCTCCTGCCAGACCCCTATGTCTTCAGTTGTGGGGGCCTCGTACCCCACTCCAGCTGGCTGGAGCTCTATTAATATTTCAGTTTGATGAATTAAAGATTCTTTCCTCCCTCCTCCTTCTGATGTCCCAGGAGGGAATTAAAAGCACATCCGATCCAATCAAACGCCATTAAAATGCAGCCCACGAGGGTAGTAGCGGGTGTGGGCTTTCCTTTCTCGGCACTGCTTTGTCCTTTTTGGGGTGTCTAGGTGATGGATGGTCTTTGTGGGTTCAGGAGGCAAGAGAAAGCTGAGGTGGGGGAGGGGAGGTGTTTGTGTGCATACTGCTGCCTTAGAGGGGCGCAGAACCCCTGTGTGGGGGACCCAGGTTTCTCCGATAACTGAGTGTGGGGGTGGGGCTGGGCCCCTGTGACCCCAGCCTCATGACCTGACCATGACCCCCCCCATGGGACGTCTTCCGGGGCAGCCTAGCTGCCCTGGCTCTGGATGGGGAGCCCCCTGCAGATACCAGGATGAAAGCCTACAGGCCACACAGCCTCCCTGAGGCTCCACTAGCAAGAGGTCCTGGGTTGTCATTTCCAGCTCTGTCCTGTCAGCTGTCATCTTAGGAGGGAGCAAATGCTGGGCTTCTTCCAGTGCTGCCCAGGAAGTCCCCAAGGAGGACCAAGGGTACCATGTATGGGGACTGACCAAGGGGCCCGCCAGGAATTCCTAGCCCAGCAGTCAGTTGGCAGCCAGGCTGTGCAGCCTTTGTCCCAAGCCAGGGGACTGGGGCCGTGCAGAGGACAAGATAAGGCTCAGATCACATGGATCCCTGATACCTGAAAGGCGCTTCTCAGCCCAATTCTTTTTTTTTTTTTTTGGCCATTCCCACAGCATGTGGAAGTTTCTGGGCCAGGGATCGAACCCCGTGCCACAGCAGGGACAATGCCGGACTGCTAACCCGCTGTGCCACTGGGGAAGTGCCTCAGCCCCATTCTTTCCCTTCATCCCCAAAGAGCCGTGAGTGGCAGCAGCATCATGGCCCCTGAGCTCACAGTAGGGCAGTGGCATAGAATGCGGTGCTGTGGCCGGTGGCTGGGGCTGGCACCTGGCGCAGTGTGTGGAGCCGGAGAAAGAACCATAGGATCTGGAGAAGGGGCTGCAGGTGGGGCACAGGGAAGCAAAGGCCCTCCCTTTCCAGGCTGCCCCCCCCCGTCCCCTCCCCCACCTCCTGCGGGCCTCCATCCCCTTCCGCGCCTGTCACCTGGTGGCTCCCTTGACACCCAGAGCCCTGCCACTCAGCAGAAGGAGCAGGCCGGCCAAGGGGCCCAGGGCGGGGTGGGAGGGGCTTTAAGATGTTAATTGTATTTTGACATTTCCGCTGGTGACATCCATCCTAATGACATTTGGCTCACAGCTGACAGTCCTCGGACATGCGGAGCGAGAGGGATGATAAGTAGCTCTAAATTGCAGCGTGGCAAAGAGGCTGGAACATCCTGAGTCTCAGAAAAGAGAGGGTGAGAGGAGCAGAGACAGGAGGAAGAGGCCTTCTTGCAGAGGCCGGGGATGGGGGAGTCAGTTATTCATTGAACAAATGAATATTTATTGGGCACCTACTGGATGCTTGGCATGGTCACAGCCCGTAGGGGGTCAGATGCGCAGTGCGCAGCCTGGCTGTGTGCCCCGCTCCTCTGGGGGCCCTGACCTAGCCATCATCGCCCCTCCCTTCCTCGATGCCCAGGAGCCTGAGGCAGCGCTGGTAACTCCCTCCCCCAAGTTTCCTTCCTCATGTCCCCACCCTCTAGCGATTTTGTGTCTACTGCCCCCTAAGTCCTTACACACCCGATCCGGGCTGGCACCTGGTCTCATGCAGGGGGGTTCAGCAGAGCCGTGTTCAGAGTCTGCCCTGCCTGCTCTCTCTGCTCCATTGGAGGGGCGCTCAGTACAGCTGTGCTGTGGGCCCTGAAAAGGCTTTGGTCCAAATGCGATGATTACAGGTGCGTAGGCCCCGGGGCCCCACTGATTTGGAATTGAGAAGGAAGATGTGGCACAGATGACGGGCCGGGCAATGCCCCCGGCAACCTGGGGCTGTGTCCCCAGAACAAACACGCTGGCTCAGGTTCCTGCTGTGAAACAGGATCTTCCCCCATGGGAGCCACACAGTGACTGTGACTCGCTGTCACATCAGGTTCGCAGCCAGATGAGTTTGCTGAACTTTTGTGAACAAACTGGCTTAAAAGACATGTAGGGTTTTGCAATCGTGGAGAGGGGGTGGCACCTTTAGCCAACTCATAACCCCAAGCCGAAAGCCTGAGAAAGTTCCAGAAGGTGTGGGAGGACTCCTGGACTTGGACCTATACCGGCCTCAAGGCAGGGGGTCACGCACACCTTGTTCTGGCCTGTCCCAGAGCCCGGTACCCTTGCCCGGGTCTCAGCCTCTACCTCAGCCCTGCTCAGCTCCTCTGAGCACATAGGGTCAGTTAGGGCTCTGAGTTCGGGCCTTGCCTTCTCTTGTGCTCAGCTCGTCACCTGGAAAGATCCTGCCGGGGGACAGTTATTGTTTAGACAAACTGCCCCACTAGAAAGAAATGTTTCTATCAGGTGGCCTGGTTTGGGGGAAACCAGAATTGAAACCCATCAGCCACCAAGGCCAGGGTGGTGGCTGTGTCAGTGTTCCACAAGGGGACATTTATCAGGTGTTCCAGGCCTGGTGGGCTCTCCCAAGGCCCCTGCACCTTCAAGCTCACTTTGATATATTTCAACAAATTCTAAACTTCAGGATTTCAAAGACAATTGCCCTCTCCTATTGGGATTCTTTGGAAATGGAGAGGTCATAGAAGCAGCCGGGTGAGTTTGAGTTGCCAACCCAGTTGGTGGGAAAAGGCAGGCAAGTTGCTTCCCTTGCCAGGGAGGCCAGAGTCAGAGCAGGAAGAAAGACTCCACTGCAGCAGGAGGGAGTTAGGTCAGACCTCGGGAAGAACTTCCAGGTCATGGAGGTCTAAAGTACGGTGCAAGACGTGGTGTTATGGTTTTCTCTAGGGCTCCCTGCCTTGGTCTCTCCTCCCTCAAGTTGACCGACCCCCAGGGCTGAGGTCGTGTCCCCATTTATCTGGGTTGGTGCATGTACGTGGGAGGGCCGATGAGAATGTTCACCCTGGTGACCCCACCCGTGTCAGTTGGGTCAGCCTCCTGGAAAGGTTTCAGAATGACTCCCAACACCACATCCAGCAGCCTTAGAGAGACCTCAGCCTGGCCCCTCGTCTCCTGGATGGGGAAGCCAGGGCTCCCCCTGCCCCCGCATCACGCAGCCTTGGCACCAAGGACCTGGCTGCCTGCTTCCAGCCCCGTGGACCCTCCCAGGCAGAGCACAGCTCTGAGGAGCAGGAGTGCTGAGGGGCAGTTTGGAACTCAGGCCTTGGCAGCTGCCCCAGGCTGGGGCCCCTGCTACGTGGCTCCTCTCAAGGTCACCTCTGATCACTCTTCTCCCACCCCTGCGGCTCTGACGTTCCCTGGGTGCCCCAGCTCCCCAGTGCAGGGGACACCCCCTGAAGTTCCCGGAGGTGTGTGTGAGTGTGTCTGTGTGTCTATGTGTGTGTGTCTCTGTGAATGTGTATCTGAATGTGTTGCTATGTATGTGGGGGTGTGTGTGTCTGCACGCACGTGTGTGTGTGTGTATGTGGGAGTCTGTGTGTGTATCTCTGTGTGTCTGTTTTTATAAGTCAAGGCAGCCACAAATCAGCCTGAGGGAGAAGAGGAACCAAGCTGGGGGTCCCAGGCGAGGGCTGGGGGCTGATCACCCTGAGGCTGGCGGCCTGAGGCCTGGGATGGCCCAGGATGGCCGCCCGGAGGAGACAGGCCTCAGGCTGGGCACCTTCAAACTGGACGAGCCCACAAACCCAGCCATCTGCCAGCCAACAGTGTTTCTTTTTTTAACCCCTGAAAAATATAGCCTGCCCGGCCTTCTGCCACACAGCTGGTGGGGGTGTGGGTGGGATAATTATGGCCAGAGTGAAGGCGACACTGAGGGGCAGGGGGTGGGGAGAGAGGCTGCTTCACCTCTGTCTCTCAATAAACCAGGGCTCCTTTATTTTCATTCATTCATTCACTCACTCATTCATTCATTCCTCCCACAAAAGGATGTGCAATAAAAGGCTGTCGAGGACTGTATTCTGTGTTAAAATTGCAGTGGCTCCCACTTCTGGCGCCTAAACGCAGGACGGGGTGCTGAGCCCCCATTATTTCATGCCACCTCCGTGATGGCCTTGCCAGTAGCCCAGGCGCCGGCCCTTAGGGCACCTTTGCCCGAATCAGACAAAGGACCCCTGCCTTCCAGGCAGACCCAGCCTTAGCACAGGATGCATCCCGTGTCAAGCCCAAGGAAGGCTGAACTGGAACCTTCCAGCACCCCTCCCTGGCTGGCTTCTTGCACCGAGCCAGCAGCCCAGCTCTGACAACAGAAAACTGACGGGCCCTGGGCAAGGGGTCCCAGGCATGCTCAGGCTTCGGTTGGAACCCAGGTTGGCTGTCCCCGAGGACATAGCCTGTCCAGGCCTGACCTGAGTTCCCAGCAAGCCATGGCAGTGCAACCCTGGCTGGGCAGAGCCACAGGACAGCAGGCGCTGAGGTGGCCTCAGCTCCTTCCTGCCTCCATAAATGGGTGGGGCCAAGGCAGGCATGGCCATGGGTGCCCTCCTCCAGGACAGGGTGGCGAGCTGACCTGTGTGTGTTCCTGGAGCTTGGCCAGTGCCGCTTGCACAGAAAAAGGCCTGAGTGACTGCATGACGTTGGCCCCTCCATCAGAGACCGTGGTCGGCCTGGGTGCCGGGACGTGCTTCTGGGGCTCCTGCAGGCAAGAGTTACAAAGAGCCTTCCTGCTTTGCCAACGCGTATTCATTCACCAAATATTCCTTGAGCTTACAGTACAGGCAGGCAAGGTGCCAGGCCCCGGATGAACCATGGTGAACAAGACGTGCTTCTGGCCTGGCCTGTCTGGGATTCTGTAGGAGGAGGGGGCCCTGAGTGGCTTTGGGAGGCACAGGGCACTGGACGAGGGGCCCAGAGGGAGAAAGGGCAGATGGGTAGGGCGAGGGTCAGACCCTGCTGTCCCAGGCCTGCCAGACATGGCCCTGAAGTGATCCGTGGAATCGGGGGGCTCGCTGAGGGGGGAGGACGGAGGCCCCCAGGCCCCAGGCACAGTGGGGCAGAGGGTGACACTGTGCGGGTCAGCCAGGATAACTGAGGCACTGGCAAGGGGGAGGGAGGCCGGTGGTCAGCCACTCTCTCCCCCCAGCTCCCTGGCCCTGTGCTGAGCACCCTCGGCGGGGGACAAGGACAGTCAGACGTCATAGCTCTAATTGAAGCCGCTTCTGCAGTCTGGGAAGAGATGCTCTTGCAATCCTAAGAGGGCTGCAAGGCTCCCTCCCTCTCTGCCTCCCCTGCCTGTCTCTAAGGCTAGCCCTCTCCTGGGATTTTTCACAGCCCCTCCACCTCCGAAGAGGGCTGGGGCCCCAGCTTCTCCCTGGCTGAGGGCTTCTTCCCCAGGCTTGCTCCCGCCCGCCAGCCAGGCCACCTGTTACTTTGTAGAGGAGACTTGGAGGGAGACCAGTGGGCTGTGGGCCGTGGGGTGGAGGTCCCCTGGCCTGACAGAGTTCTGGGGTGCAGGGGTCTCAGGGGCCCCTGACAGGCTGGGTGACCAGGGGCAGGCGGAACCCCCCTCCTGAGTCATAACCTCAAAGCAGGAGCATTGGGGTGTGCACATGAACATGCCACATGGGGGCACATGCCACGTGCCTGGTGCAGATGTGTGGGAAGCTGGCCTCAGGTTGGGGTCCTAGTACCCCAAGGGGTGGGGAGGATGCGGTGGGGGTGGGAGGAATGGGACCCTTTGGCATCAGGGTGTTTGCTGTACTTCTCAGAGAGTGTTAAAGAGGCTCTGTTGCCTGACCTTTGCCCTTTAGGGATCAGGAGGGGGTCCCTGCCAAGTCCTGGGGTCTAGGAGCCCCCACGGGCCCCGGGGCTCGAGGCGGGGAGGTGAAGCGGGCTTCGGGAAGAGGGCGCCGGCGGGGCGCGGTGGGAGGGGAGCGAAGGAGTGGCGGGTCGCCTTGGGAGCCCCAGGCTCCGCGGTGGAGGTGCGGGGACTGGCTGGGCTCCCAGAGGCTCTCTCTTTAAAAGGCCGGCGGAAATCGCGCGCTCGGCCGCACTTGCGGCGCAAACTTGGCGGCCAGGCTCGCGCCTTCTCGAGTGCGGCAGCAGCAGCGGGCGCCGGGGCTGAGCGGCTGCGGTCCCCTCGCCCCCTCGTGCTCGGGGCTCCCGCCCCCTCCCGCAGCCTCCCCTCCCGGCGTCTTCCTCGCTTGCTCTGCCCGTCTCGCGCTCCCTCTCTCGCTCGCTCTCCAGCGCGCTCTCTCGCTCGCTCTCATTTTTTCCTGCTGCCGAGCGGCTGCCGCGGCGCCTCCGGGCGCCCGCCTCTCGGCCGGCTGCGCTCGCTGCTCGGCTCCCGCTCCACTCCCTTCCCAGCTCCGAGCCCTCGGCCCGACCCCGCGCCCCAGAGTGCTGGGACGCCGGGCTCTGCGGCGGTGGAAGCAGGGCTGGCCGCCGCTCCCTGGCTCGCTGTCCCCGGAGCAGCAGCCCGACCGCCGCGCGCTTGGCGGCGGCTCCGGCCAGGCGGCCGCCAGCTCGTCCCCGCTGCGTCCCGGACTCCGGGCGGCTCCGCGCCGGGCTCGGTCCGCAGCGTCAGCGCCTCGCGCCCGGGCCTGGGCTCGGGCCACCGCGAGAAGCAAGCCTCCGGCCGCCGCCTCCCCACGCCACCGACCCCTCGCCTGCGCGCGGTGAGTTGTGGCCCGCGGGGAACGGGCAGGGGGACCGTGCCCTCCGGCCTCTGGGGCGCGGGCTGCGGCGGGCGCTCCGGGGCTCTGGGAGGTGGCTTCTGCCGAGCTCCCGCGCTCGGAGCTGCCCGGAGGAAGGTCGGCGGACCGGAGCCCTCCCGGCTGGAGGGCGCGGGACCCGGGCTGGAGGGTCTCCCCTCGGGGCCGGGCCGGGCTCTGCCGGCGCCCCGAGAGACGGAGTAGGGCAGCGACTCTTTTGCGGGCTTGGGGGAGAGTGTCTCTGTGCCTGGGGTCGGGTCGGCTTCCACCGGATAGGGGGCTCGAGCCCGCGCTCAGGTAGGGGCGGCGGCGTCAGGGCGCCCCTTCTGCGGAGAGCGGGGCGGGCGGGGGCGCGGGCAGTTCTTTGCCCGGGTTCCCTGCGGTCTCCCGGCGGGAGGGCAGCGGCAGCCTCTCTCGCCTCGGCTTCTTTCCCGGCACCCGCACCGCGTCCGGCTCCCCGCGTTGGGAGCCCGAGGCCGCTTGCTCTGGGCGGAGGCGGGTTGGGACGGCACCCCAGGTTCTGGGGTCTCCCGGTAGCTCCGGGACTTCAGGGTCAGGTGCTTCTGGGATCCTGATGAACCTCTAGGCGGGTGTGCGTGTGTGTGTTTGTGTGTGTGTGTGTTTTGGGGGGGTGTCCCCGGACTCCGGGGTCGGGCTTCCCCGGCTCCCAGGAGCTGGAAGCGCCCCCTCCCCGCGCGGGGGCGGGGCCGGGAGGTGGAGGCCCTGACTGCAAGCGGCGCCCCCGCACCGGGGCGGTCTGAGGCTGTTTGTGCTGAAATGGGGCGGCGGTGGCGGTGGCAGGGAGTCCGGAGGCCCGAGCGTACGAGCGCCCCCTCCCCCAGGCCGCGAGTGACACCCTCGCCTTCAGACTTCAGGTCCTTTCTGGAGGAGGCTCCTTGCTTCTCTCCCCACTCGGCTCACCGGCCTTGCTCCCGGCGCGGGAGGAAGCTGCTGTGCCAGGCGGAGCTGGGCTTGCTTCACGGGGTGCCCCAAGCCACGTGTCTATTGGAGCGGTGGTCGGACTGTCTGCCCCTCGGTCAGTCTGGCAGGAAGCCCTCGATGCTGGTGGAGGGAGGGTTGTGTGTGTTTGTGTTCAGCCATAGCCCTTCCCCCTCGTGCTGGGGTGAAATGGGGGCTCAGGGCTGGCATGGGCCAGCGCTGTAAGAATCTCCATCCTGGGTGCCCCCTTCCCACAGTCTGCAGGACAGCCCCCTTCCTGGCCAGCTCTCTGTGGAAGTGAGCAATGTTCTCATTCCTGTGGCCCTATGGCCAGGACATCCCCTGGGTGGGCCCCCTCTTGCCCTGGATCCACAGGGGATGCTGGGCCTCAGGCCCTGGGTGAGCACCCCCTGCTCCTCGCAGGCCTCGGTGGTGCGAGAACTTCCAGGCAAAGGTGAGGAGCTGCAGGAGCTTTCCTGGCGTGGCAGAGAGAATTCCCACAGAGGAGTCTGGAGGCTCTTGAGTGTGGTCGCCCCCTGGGCAGGCCCTGGCTGCTGTGGAGAGGAGGGTGGGAGCCCCTCTCCCTGGCCCCCCAGAGGACCACTTCTTGGAGGGTCTTTTCGGGTCTTTCCAGCCCTTACCGTCCTGCCCTTGGGCAGGGGTGGGGAACCTCTGGGGGTGGTGCCTTGAAGCCCTGCTTAGCTCTGGAGGGGAGTGCCTGCCCACTGGCGAATGGGTAGCCACTGTCTCCATGTCCCTGCAACTTTGTCATTGCAGCCATCAACTTTCCCCTCTCTGTCAATGCCTCTCAGGGAAAAAAAATACCCCCAAGTTACCCCCTCCTGAGGTCATAGTCGCTTCCAGGGCTACCCCTCCCAGGCCGTTTGCCTTTGGGAACGACTGGGGGAGGAAGAAGGAATGCTTCATCCAGAGGAGTGCTCTCCCAGGGGTGGGCTGTCCGAGAGAGCTGTGTGGGATGGTGGGGGGCCTGCCGTGTGTCACGGTGAACAGGTCCTGAGCTGGGGCAGGGGGAGGCGGGGACATGCCTGCGGTTGAGTCGCCTTCCCGGCCTCAGTGGCCTAGCACAGGCGCTCCTCCCTCCTCCCTCCTCCCCCAACCTGCGTCTGGGCGGCTTCATTCTGTTGGAGGCGTGACGTCTCCAGGAGGGAGCGCCTTGCACAGCGGCAGGCAGGCAGGCAGCCGAGGTAGGTGAGAGCAAGGCTGGGAGTGAGGGGTGCGCTGGCCAGGGGGGTCAGAGGGCGGGCCCAGACCTGGAGGGCTCTGCAGCCCCCTCACTGGCTCCCCAAGGGGTCCCCAGCCCAGCTCCCACGATGCTTGGCCACACCCGAGCCCGCCCTGCTGCAGGGGGACAGCTGGCAGGAAAAGATGGGGCCAGGACCCATGGACTTCTGAGCTTTATAATTACAGCCATAGATACATCCTCCGCCCCAGACAAGCGTGGAGCCCGGCAGCCCCTAATTACCACCCACCCCAAGACATCTGTCCACCCTGCTGTCCTCCTCTGCTCGGCCTAGCACCCAACTTTCCAGCCGGCAGGCCCCTCCAGCAGCCCAGGCAGCTGGGCCCGCCGGCTGCTGGCTGGAAGGTTATCTCACTTCTGCAGAGCGATACCGCCTTTGCCGCCTGGAGAAGACACGGGGGAGCTGGCATCTGGGCTCAGCCCTGCTCACTGGGGCTGGCAGAGCTGCCGGCTGCCCAGGCTGAGCCCAGGGAGGAGGCTGACCTGAGGGAGGAGGCTGAGGGGCCTGGCTTCCCCTGGTGGGCAGCGGGCCCGAGCAGAGGCCACCAGCTTTCTGGGGCTCCCACCCTGGTGCTGGCTGTAGGAAAGAGCTGGAAGGGCTTGTTGCCGAGTCAACTCTGCCCCAGTTAGCAGGGGACTATCAAAAATTAATTTAGAGATCTCACTGCCTTTGGCCCTTGCCAAAGTGCAGGCTGCCTCTTCTGTCGCTGCTGGGAGCTCTGTTGCTTTCCTGGCTGTGCAGTTTCTGGCCTCCCTCTGGCCTCTGCTCTGCCTCTGTCCCTGTCTCCCTCCTGCCTCCCAGCCCAGCCCCATGCAGCTCCGTGTTCCCAGCCAGCGTCCTCCTCCCTGCCAGTCCTGGGGTAAGCTCCGGCGGCCTCTGCCTTGCCACCCCCACCGCCCCTGCACTCTTTCCATGTCCGGGCCTTGCTCCCGAAAGGGAGGCCTAGAAAGAGAACTTGCTTAGGAAAGATGCAGCCTGGCCCACAGCCCTGCCCACAGCCTCCCAGCCCGCAGGCCCGAGGGAGCCTCCTGCCGCCTATCTGAGGTTCCCTTGGCTCCTCAGAAAACACGAGCACCACAAGGATCGTAAAAATCACCCCTTAAATTAAAGCTGATGACTCCCGTCGAAATGTTTTATTATTAACCTCACCGTTTAGCAATCTCCTGGCAGCAGTGAGGCATAAATACATGTGTACACACGTATATTCAATAAATCGGGGAGCTCAGTGCATAATGACATTATCTGGACCCCATTCAATTAAGGCAGATATTATCTGCAGTAATTGGGAAATGCCAGCCCATAATGAGAGCCCATACCATTTCGGGCCTCTTGCGGCCACAAGCACAGGCTGTGGTGTCTCCTTAAGCCTCGCTCTTCTGGGAGAAAGCACTGGTCACCCCTTGGCGGTGACAAGGCCCCGCAAGAGCTCAGCTGGCTGCTTGTCCAGGCCGGGCCACCTGCCTCGGGACCAGGAGGTTTGGGTCCTGCCCCGTGTCCCCTGCATTCAACCCTCCCAGCCGCCCCTTGGTTCCTCCCGGAGACAGAAACTAGCCTCTGGACCTGTTTTCTGGTTGGGGCTGTGACTTCTAGTCAAAATGCTTCATTGTTTCAGGGTTATTTTAGCTTTGAACATAGAAATGAAGACTGGGGACTTGAGGAGTTCCCGTGTTATGGCCCAGTGGTTTAAGGACCTGACTAGCATCTATGAGGGTGTAGGTTCGATCCCTGGCCTTGCTTAGTGGGTTAAGGATCCGGCGTTGCCGTGAGGTGTGGTGTAGGTCACAGATGAGGCTTGGATCCCTTGTTGTGGTTGTGACATATGTCACACCTGTAGCTTCGAGTGGACCCCTAGCCCGGGAATTTCCGTATGCTGCACATGCAACCCTACAATGACCAAAAAAAAAAGATTGGGACTTGACCTGCATTCTTACATTTCTTTCTTTCTTCCTTTTTTTTTGTCTTTTTGTTCTTTTTAGGGCTGCTTCCGTGGCATATGGAGGTCCCCAGGCTAGGGGTCTAATCGGAGCTATAGCTGCCAGCCTACGCCAGAGCCATAGCAATGCCAATTCTGAGCCGCGTCTGCAACCTACACCACAGCTCACGGCAACGCTGGATCCTTAACCCACTGAGCAAGGCCAGGGATCAAACCCACAACCTCATGGTTCCTAGTCAGATTCGTCAACCACTGAGCCATGACAGGAACTCCCCATTCTTACGTTTCTGGCTTCTCAGATGTCACTGCCCCTACTTTGTGCCTGGCCTCAGGGTGGCCTAGGGTTGGAAGTCTTGTCCACAGCCATGGTGCCATTTGCAGCTGTGCAAGATGGTGGAGTTTGGACATCGACTCGACTCTCTAGGCCAGCAGGCCCCAGCTTTCCAGGGCAGTGCGGGGTTAGGGAGGGGGACAGGAAGAAGGAGAGAGGAAGAAACAGCCTTAGAGGGAAGCCCGTAATAGCATAGCAACCGCTGCAAACAAAGACACTTGCCCACTCGGGTGCTGTGCTAGAAACCGGGATGGTGGTGGTCGGTGGGGTGGGGTGAGTTGGGGTGGGAAAGAGAGGCTGGGGGTCTATGGGGAAGGGGGGGGCTGCTGGTTGAAGGAGACCTGAGCAAGTATGAACTTGGTGGCTGGGCCTGAATCCTTAACCCACTGAGCCACCAGGGAGCTCCAAGGCTAGGCATTTTCTGGGCTTAGCTGGTGGGCCCCACTGCCAGTGAGATGTGCCTGTCTTGCCCTCCAATAGATGTGAGCTGCAGTGGCCTCAGCAGGTGGCCGCCCTATGAACCTCGGGTTTCTCTCCTCGTCGCGATCCCCTGCCTGCCGCTGTGCTCAAGGTGCCTTCTCTGTCCATACCGCGGCCCACAGGGCCCTGCTGGATCTTGCGCTAGGAGCCCTCTCTGTCTTCCTCTCTCATCCCTCTCACTTCCCACTACCCTCCGGCCATGCCGACCTCCTGGCCGTTCCTTGAGCAATGAACGCTAAGCGCATGAGCACCTCAGGGTCTTTGTGCTGCTCTTTCCACTGGGGATGCTTTCCTGCAGATCGGTGGCTCATGCCTTTAGTGTTTTTCATCTCTGCTGGAATGCCACCTCCTCTGAGAAGCCCTCCCTGACTATCTCTTTCCGAAGAAGCCCCACTGGGTCATTCCCCTTCTCCTTACCTGTCTTATTTGTCATCATAGTCCCTTGATCCCCGAAAGCGCCACTCCTCTGCGTGTAAACGTATTTACTGTCTCCTGCCCCACCCCCACTGGGAGCCTGGCTTCCCAGGGCCGGTGTTTGCATCTCTTTTCACTCCCAGCATTTCCCCAGTACCCAGAGCAGAGTCTGGCGCATGGCAGGAGCTCAGCACGGATTAGGACAGCATAGGGAGGAACTGAATGGTCGTGGAGTATGTTCTGTGCCTGACCACACAAGAGGGTTATAAGCGTTCAGTGTAGGATCTGAGTCCCACGCCACGGACCCGGCCTGCTGCTGCACACCTCACGCCCTGCCCTGGTCTCTGCGTTGGTGAGTGGGGTTGCCATGCTGGCCCTGGGCAGAGACCTGGCATTGTCTGGTTGTTTACAGAAAATTTCCTGTGTTCTGAGCTTTGGGCTAGGCATGGGGCTTACAGAGATGAGGGCAGTGCGGTGCACGCAGGTCCCCAACCTGCTCCCAGGCTCATCAACACCAGGTAACAACACAGAGAGAGGCTTTATGGCCTTGACTGCGGAGAAAGGAGAGAACAGGAACTGGAAGAGTCAGGGCAGGCTTCCTGGAGGAGGAAGCATCTCAGTTGCTCTCTTGAAGTTGAGCCTCCCAAGGAGAAGGCTGGGGGCAATCAGAAGGTGGGGAAGCTTGGGCAACTGGTTTCAAATGTCCCCTTCTAGTTTCCCTGGGCATGAAGCTCAGGAACGATTGCCTCTGGCCCTTCCTCCTTTGCTTCCACACATATTTCTCAGGGCCTACCGCCTGCCCAGCACAGAGCTGGTCACTTCTGAATCAGGACCTGGTTTTGGTGGAACTGGCCTTTGAGGTGAGGACTGGGGTTTCTGAACCCGGGAGTGTTCCCGGTCAGGCTGGTGAGCAGCTGAAGGACTTGAAGGAAGGGGCAGGGGTCCAGACCCCACCGTGCCCTCCTTCTTGCTTTCAGGACATGGCTGGGGCTGGGTGAGTGCCAGGAAACAGGGCTGCTCTTTCTACTCACATAGAAAAAGATGACTTGGGAGTGGCGGGGGTGGGGCAGGCATCACTCAGTCACCTCCCCTCACCCTGGAGGGGTGCCAGGCCCTGTGCGGGCTGAGTGCAGGGACAGCAGGATGAGCAGGACATAAGTCCCTCTCCATATGGTCCAGGTGGGGAGAGGGCTGTGCTGCCAGGGGCTGAGGGAGTGGATCCGTCACCCCCTTCCCCAGGGACCCCAGTCATGCAGCTGGGGATCAAAATATGGGCTTTGTCGTGGGTGTAGCTGGGGTGGAGAGGGCTCTGATCTTCTGCTCCCTGGGTCTAGGCCTGTCTGGCAAACCACACCTCTACCCAGCAGGTGCAGGTTCCCTGGGCACAGGAGAGAGGGGGCCTCACAAGTGGCCTGTGGTCTTGGGCTCCCGTGGGGGTGGGGGTGCGGTGCAGAGGAGGGGAGAGGCCTGGGGTCTCCCTCACTTTCCCCTTTGGGGGTGGGGCTTCTAAATGGCTCAGGAGTTTCCTCTCTGAGCACCTAGGCTGGGCCGAGGTGAAGCAGGTGCTGAGGGGAAGGGGAAAGCGGAGGGGGAGGGGGCCCCCAAGAGGTGGGGGGCGGCCTGGAGCCCCCTCTGGGTCTGCCTCTGGGGGCCTGGCCGGTGGAGGAGCCCAGCCCGAGCTCCCTCTGAGGGCTGGAGGTAAGGCCCCTCTGTTTGTGGCCCCTCCCCCGGGAGCAGGGGCCGGGTCCCTTCCCTTTATTTTGTGTTCTGGAGAATTCTGTCTCCTTAGCTTTGAGGGATAAAAAAGGCAGCTCCGTGAAAACTCGGCTGTTGTTTAGTAAAGCAGGGGAGCTCTCCTGGTTGTGGTTTTGTGGTTTGCAGGTCTTTGTGGCCCAGGCGCTGGCAGCAGAGGAAAGGGTTGAGGTGACACAGGAGAGGAGCCTGGAGTCCTGCTTGTTAAAACTTGGAAGGGGTGACCGAGGCGGCTTTCCCGAGTTCCTCAGATACCTGAGAGGGCCTCAGCTGGTTGGGGGGGGGCTGGGGGGAGGGTAGACAGCAACCCCCCCACCCCAGTCTCCTCACATCCCCTTTCACTGAAGAGACTATTCCAGAAAATGCCGTTGGCCAGCAAGGTATAGCTCTTCCTCGGCTCCTCATGCCTCCTGCCTGGTTCTGTTTCCCCTGAGCTACACAATTCAGCCAGGGCGGCAGAGGGCAGTGGCCTGGGCCAGAAGGGAGGCGGGAAAGGAGGGGAGGTCAGACCCCCCTGAAGGGGAGCTGGTGAGACCTGCAGCCATGCTGGCCACTTCGCCTGGGGAGGGACCCCAGCTGCCCCACGTCTGAGCTTTCCTGCTGTTCTGGACCCTGCGGGCAGGGGTGGCTGGGGGCTCCAAGCCCCACCCCAGCTCCCCTCCCCGCAGGTGGGGCCCCGTGGGGGAGGCAGTCTCCCCTCCCGCCCTGCTCCCCCCAGCCCTGCTCTCTGGGTTCCTTTCACTCTGGTATTTTTACTTTTCCTTGCGCCTGTTAGGCAGGATCAAAGGAAGGAGGGGAGGCTGACAGAGGCAGAGGTTTGCCCAGCTATTCTGGAAGCTCAGCAAAGGCAGGCTGGTGGGACTGAGGGCTGGAGCGGGACCCCTGTGGGCAAGTGGGGACCCCGTGCTAGGGAGGGAGGCCTGCGGGCACCTTGCCACCTTGGGGCGGGGCCTGGGCCTTGGGGCGCTTCTCATCTTGTAAGGATTTGCCTTTCTGCTCGCTGAGGCTTCATCCCCATGTGGTCCTTCCCTGGATACTGTGTGTGTGTGAGTGTGTGTGTGTGTGTGTGTGTGTGTGTGTGTCTGTGTGTGTGTCTTTGTGGGTACTGCTCAGCCCAGAGGTGCTCAGGCTTCAAGGAGAAGTGAATGTTGATCCCTCACGAAGGATCTGGAAGCCTGAGCAGAGCCCGCCTGTCAGAAGCTGCTGGACATCGGTTCCCGGCCTGAACTCACCCTGCTGCAGCGTTGGCACTGCCTGTCGCAATGCTAAGAATCCCTCCATTTGAAATTCAGGGAACCTGGGCCTGAACCCCCCGGAAGCTAGAGCTGGACAGGCCAGAGGGATCCCGTGGGCCAGCGCCGGCGTGGCCAGGGTCTGGGCAGCCCACCCAAGCTCTGTGTCCCTGGGCTGTGTCCCCATGTGAGGGGTGTCTCAGCTTCCTCACCTGTGTGACATGGATCAAATACGCCCTAGCGCGTAGGGATGTGAGTGTCACCCGAGAAAACGTCAGCAGAGCACTTGGACGGTGGCTGGCCCACAGCCGGGAGTTGTCATGTGCTGTTGCCTCTCCTCCACGGGGCACTCTTGGCATTTGGACAAGACAGTGTTTCACTGAGCAGGCTGTGTCCCACCCATGTCACCTCTGACCCCTGCCTGGATGCAGCCATGCAGGTGACTCCCTTCTATCACTGTGACAACTGAAGGGCCGTCCCGGGGACCATGTGGCCTACAGTCTGGATCTTACTCCAGCACATCCACTTACAGATTTTGAAGTTGAGGATTCCCTCAGGGACAGGTCGCCTCCAGCAGAGTGGTGGCAGGCCTGTGGGGTATCTGAGCTGCTCCTGTGTCTCCTCTGAATTGCCTGGTCGTGGCCTCCACAGATGGTACGCAGGGCCTCTCAGTCCCCACGGCCCCTGGGAAAGAGGCGTGATAAACTCACTCACACAAGGGTGTGAGCGCTGATGAGGGCTCTGTGCAGGGTAGCTGGCCCCTCCCCTTATCTTTTAACAGCCCTTCAGTCTCCCCCAGAACCCTGACCCCACCCCAGGTCATGGAGTCCTGGCTCCCCGTCCCCAGGCTCTCAGCGTGGCTGGTGCTATCTTTGAGTCCTCACCCATCTGCACTTGCTGTGTGACTTTGGGAGACTTTATAATGCTTCTGGGCTCCTGGTTCTCCTGCAGGAGGGGGCTAAGGAGAATGAAGAGCCATGCTTTTGGCTTCTGAGGGGCTGATGGGGGAGGGAGCAGTTTGATGAGGGGTGGGGTGTGAGGTGAGGGCAGGAAGGTGCTGCCCAGGGAGGCCCAGGAGCTGAGGCTGGAGCCTGGGTGCTGTACCCTCTCCTCCCCTCCTCCCTCCGCAGACTTGGAGCTTCAGGGCCTCTGGGGGGTGGGGGGTGGGAGTCTGAGGCCTTGATGGAGGGTGCATGTCTCCAGGGAAACCTCCCATTTCAGACACAAGCTTTGCTTCCAAATGGCTTGGGAAACCGAGGCACAGAACGGGCAAGCGGCTTTGCTGGTCTTCATTCGACAAAGCCGTGGGGACGGGGCCTGGGGTGAGCCCCCAGCCAAACACTGACTCAGCTTTCAGCCCTGCTCCCCAAGGCCTCCTATGTCGAGGGGAGGGAGGGGCTGGCTTCAAAGGAAGCTGAAGGAAACCCTGGGGAAATTAGCCCAGATTAGCAGCGAGAAAGGGGAAGAGCTGGTGTTCCCTCCTCTAATAAATATTTAATCACAACAACAATAATGATGACAACCATCCCAGCGACGGGGTAGGGGTAGGCGTTCAGGCCAGGACCCGAGCCCTACTCAGAGGGAGGAGGTGGGGACGGAGAAGGGGCTGCAGGGGACTGAGCGGTAAAGACCCTCAGAATGAGGGAGGGGAGGCCAGGCTGGGTCTGCACTCCGCCTGGGGTGGAGTGTGAGGGGAAGGGACCACCCAGTGCTCCCCGATTCCGAGGGAGAACCCCGAACTCCCGCAGACCCTGCTTCTTCCAGGCCTCAGGCCGTGTAGCTCCCAGCCTGATTTCTTCTCCTGAGGCCCCTGCTGGCTTTCCTTGTGCCCGAGGCCTCAAGGAGCCTAGGTGTGTCCGGTTCCAGAGCTGGGAGTCAGGAAACTGAGATCCAGGTGGCATCGTGCTGAGTGACCCCGGCCAGGGGCCTTCCTGCTCCCAGCCTCAGTTTCCTCATCTCTGAAATGGGCGGTGTGGCTGGGACAGTCTCCGCCTGCTCCTTCTCATGGGCGCGTGTGGTGGGGGCCCCTCTTCTCCCCAAGCTGCCCCGGCTCTTCCCTGGGGAGCCTGTTCTCCGCTGCCCGGGCTTCTGATGGCAGTGGGCACAGGCCTTCAGAAATCTTCAAACATGACCCAGTTCCTGCCTCAGGTTCTCCCATTTCACCCAAAGTTGAGCAGCAGCCAAGTTCAGGAGATTGACGGAGTCTTTGGTGATAACCTCCAGCATCTCCTTCTCCCCG
Source organism: Phacochoerus africanus (assembly GCF_016906955.1). Classification (NCBI taxonomy): domain Eukaryota; kingdom Metazoa; phylum Chordata; class Mammalia; order Artiodactyla; family Suidae; genus Phacochoerus; species Phacochoerus africanus. The sequence continues at coordinate 31,494,347 of NC_062552.1, read as the reverse complement.
GCTCCTGATGAGAGATCAGAATAGCTAACGTCTTCTTCGGGCCTCTGTTTGATTCTCTCCCTGTCTCTCTCTTCTAAGGTTGGTAGGAGGCAAGTGCTGAAGCTGTTTTCTCCTTGATGCCAAGATACGCAGAGCTGGGGGCACTCTCCTCCGTTCACAGTCCTCCACCAAGAACAGGCCTGCAGGACGTGGGGACCAAGCGCAGAGCTTTGCTGCAGCCCGACTGCTCCCTGCCGCTGCCCGTGGGGCTGGGAGCACCAGCATGGTTCAGCCCGCTGGCCGCCCTCAGCCACTGCGCTGCTGAAGCCGCCCTGGAGAGACCGGTGGGGGCTGCTCTGCCCATGCTTCCCCGGGCTGTGGGGCCAGGGGCCCAACAAGGCTAGGAGCGAGGCCTGCCCTTCATGGGTCTCTAGGGATTTCCGAGATGCCTGGGAAGAGGGGCTGGGGCTGGTGGTGGGCCCGGCTGCCCCTTTGCCTGGTGCTCAGCCTTTATGGGCCCTGGGTGCCCTCCTCCCTGGGGAAGCCCAAAGGCCACCCCCACATGAACTCCATCCGCATAGATGGTGACATCACGCTGGGAGGCCTGTTCCCTGTGCACGGCCGTGGCTCTGAGGGCAAGGCCTGCGGAGAACTCAAGAAGGAAAAGGGCATCCACCGGCTGGAGGCCATGCTCTTTGCCCTGGACCGCATCAACAACGACCCGGACCTGCTGCCCAACATCACGCTGGGCGCCCGCATTCTGGACACCTGCTCGAGGGACACCCATGCCCTGGAGCAGTCCCTGACCTTTGTGCAGGCGCTCATCGAGAAGGACGGCACGGAGGTCCGCTGCGGCAGTGGCAGCCCGCCCATCATCACCAAACCTGAGCGTGTGGTGGGCGTCATCGGTGCTTCGGCGAGTTCAGTCTCCATCATGGTGGCCAACATCCTCCGCCTCTTCAAGGTGGGTGGCTGGCCGGGCCCCCCCCCCCCAGATGCTCCTCCAACAACAGCTGGGGCCCTCCACACCCAGGATGCTGACCAGCTCCTGTCTCCCCGCCCCCCCAAGCTGAGGGAGGGTGTGTTCCCCCCCCCCACGCCCTAGCAGTACCTGAGAACTTGGGGCTGACCTGTGGTCCCCGGGACGGGACGAGGTCAGCAGGATGCAGCCCCATGGTGCTGACCATGGTGCTGAAACAGCTGCGGGCAGGGCCTTGGTCACCTCTGCTCCTCTGCAGGGATTTCTTAAGGCGGGAGTGGGTGGAGGGGTTGGGGGGTGCTGGTGAACGACAGAAGGGAGGAGGAGATGGGCAGACAGAGATCTGAAAAGCCCAGACAGAGGGAATAGAAATATAGGTAGATAGGAAGGAAGACAGGTTAAAAGACAGGCATGGAATGGAAATGTGAATGTAGGAGATTGCCAGGGTGAAAAAGCAAGACTTTTGTTTTGACATTGTTTTCAAATAATTGCAATTCCCAGGGAAGATATGTTTTTCTGCTGGGTGGTTGAGAAAGCCCCGTGTGGCCCTCCCGCTCCACCTCGAAATTATAGTTAGAAATGTGTCCTGATTTTTTGGGATGAGGCATTGGCTACTGAGCCCACAGAGAATGGAGATGAGCTGGGGAAGAGCCTGGAGGGAGCGGGTGGCCCCTGCATCTGGTGCCCTCAGCCCTGAACCTGGCTGGCCTGGCTCGTTTCCTTCCTTCTCCCCCTCTTCCTTGCACACACCTCTCTCCCTTTCCTTCTGGTGCCTCCCAGCCCCCTCCTTGCTGCCTCCCTTCATCTCTTCCTGGGGCAAGAGCTGCTGATTTGCAATTCAATTGGAGCCAAGTGCTTCGCTAAGCTGCTAAAACAACTGAAAGCTACCGGGTAGAGAGAAAAACATTACAAGCATTTTACCAATAATGATGTGCCCGCTCCTCTCTCAGAGCCTCCTCGTTTGCTCTGTGTGCGGGCACGCGTGCGTGTGTGAGTGTGTGAATATGCGCGCACGCGCGCGTGTATGCCAAAGGGGGTGTGTGTGCAGGGAGGGAGGTTAGTGTGAGGGAGTCTCTGGGTCTCTCCCTCACCCGCTGTTAGATTCTTGGTCTCTGGAGGTGGCCCCTCCTCTCCTCAAAGTCTGCAGAGTTAGTGAGTGCCCGGATTGGCCTCAAGCAGGGATGGCAGCCCTGAGGCTGGGTCCCTCTTTTTCGGATGCTTTCTGGACTGCACTTGCCCAATCCCATGATGCATCAGGAATTGGGGGCATTTCTGGGGGCCAGGGGAGAAGTGGGGGTGAGCGGTGGGTGGGCACAGGGATAGGTGGTGGGAATGAAAGGCCCTTAGACTAGTCTTATCACAGCAGGGGTGGGGTGGGAGCTCTGCGTGGGCTGGTCTGGGCCTCACCCCCAGCCTCTGAGAAGGCCAGAGGGGGCTGCAGCAGTGTCCCCATCTGAGCTTTGTATTAAACACCCTGGTGGCTCTGGGTGTTTTAAAAAGATGGTAAAACAACCAGATCAGGCCCTTGGGGCTGTGACATTGGTGGAGGTGGGAGCCAGTGCCCACTTTGTAGCGATATGGAAGAGAACTCAGGACCCTCTGGAAAAGGTCACTGTCATCACTGGGCCATACAGCCTGTTCCCAGGGCGCCCAGTGTCCCAGGTGGGAATGGGCTGTGCCTTCTGTGCTGACTGCCCCCAGGATAGGGACGGCTCGGACAGGGTGAGGGGACTGGGACCGAAGGTGCTCACAGGTGTCCTTTGTTTCTGCCCATCTGGACACATAGGCGTGTGACTGTGGCCTCTGTTTTGTTTGTGTCTCCTCAGGTTCCAGAGAGATGGGTGGGTGGGGGCAGGGGGGCAGGGGGCCCCCAGGCTGCACAGAGTGCAGGACGGGGAGGTAGACGCCTGGTGGGGGAGAAGGAAAGGGGCTGGGAGGGGGCGAGTTGGCAAAGGAGAGAGGCCAGGAGGTGGGGGAGAGCCAGAGGAGACAGCTGGCGGTGGTCCGAAGTCCCTGGATCCTTTTTAACAGCATTAACGTTCCAGGCTGGCGACAAGAGGGCTCCTCAATAATTAAACTGATAGAAATGAGAGGCTGGGTGAGAAACGGAAAAGCCATTTACAGAGGCAGGAAAGTTGAACTTTGGGGGTCTTCCCATCCCCCCTTCACCTGCGTCTGGGCTGTGCTGTCCAAGGACCAGGAGTCTTGATGGACGTAGAGCGTACTGTTTGGAGATGAGCTTAACGCGGAGGCTGTGGCCTGGTACTTGTCGTGGGGACAGCCCAGTGCTGAAGCCAGTCTGGCCGGGCTTTGCATCTCTGCTCCAGCGTTTCCACTGCATTTCCTCCCCAGACCAGTCATTTACACCACAGTGTGGCCAAGCCAGGACGATCCTGTCCTAGAGCAGCCATCGTTGTGGGGAAGAAAGCACTTACTAAGTGCCTGGAAGGGAGCAGTTTTCAATCCTTGACCTGTAAGAGCTCAGAGGGGTCTAGAAATCATTTCACTGAGCGCCTCGTTCATGTTGCAGTGGAGAAAAACCCCGACGCTCCAAGCAGGGGAGGTCGCGCGGCCTGGTGGTTAAGAAGTTGGACATTGGCGCCAGATGGCTTTTGCCACCTCGGGGAATTCTTTAGCCCATTTGCACCTTGGTGTCCTCATGTGCAAAATGAGGGTGACAGGGGTCTCAGGTCCGGCGTGGGGATGGAGGGTTACGGTCCGGAAAAGGCCTAGCACGGTGCCTGGCACACAGTCCCTCGGCAGGAGGTGTCACTGTCCAGCTTGTAGCTGGGCCTTAAGTCAGCATGAGTGACTCCGTCGATGCGGAAGAGGCTGGACCTAGTGGGCAGTGACAGACGGTGACCTTTGAGGCTGATCCTGGAGAGGCCCCACCATCTGCTGGGCCTTGCGTGTGTCCTGTCATGTTGAGACTGAGCAGCCAGCTTAACTTGCGGATAAGGACGGTTTTCTTGCTGTCACAACAGTGGGACTTGAGAACTAGGAGTCGGGGCAGTGGAGGGGGTGCGGAAGGGGCAAGCAGGTGGGAGGAGGAAGGGGCTGCCAGCCAGCGCGTGGGTGGGCAGGTGCCCCAGCTTCAGAGGAGAGTCCCCGCCAGGGACACTGGTGAGTGACAGTAGCCCTCTGCGTGCCTCCCCTTCCTGGCCCTGTGAGTGCTTATCCCATGCGGCGCTCTAAGTGCTCTAAGGGTTTGTGGCTGCTTTTAGAGAAGCTGCCTGCCTGGTGCTTGGCTTGTCTGCCCCCTCCCCAGGCGCCTCACCCAGGGCGCATGGGGAGTCTTTGTGTTCCCTGCTCTCTCTCAGCCTGTCTGTCTGCCCTGAAGGGAGCTCTGTCTTCTAGCACTCAGGCCAAAAACTTGGCGGCATTTTTGATCTCTCTCTTTCCACCGTTAGCAAACCCTGCAGGCTCTCCTTCCTTCCGAACACTTCCTGGAGAAAAAGCTGCTCATCACCCTGCTTAAATTTCCTATTGACTTTGCATTGCTCTTAGATTAAAATGCAAACTTCTGGGAGTTCCCGTTGCAGTTCAGTGGTGACAAACCCAGAACCCAGCTATATCCATGGGGATGCGGGTTTGTTTCCTGGCCTGGCTCAGCCGATTAGGGATCGATCCAGGGTTGCCCTGAGCTGTGGTGTAGGTCCCAGACGTGGCTTGGATGCCTTGTTGCTGTGGCTCTGGTGCAGGCTGGCAGCTGCAGCTCTGATGCTGCGGCTCTGTTTCGACCCCTGGCCTGGAAACTTCCATATGCCACAGGAATAGGTGACAACAATAAAATAAAATGCAAACTTCCAAACTGCTCGCCAGTCGGAGGGGCCCTGGGCCACCTGGTGTGCTGACCACATCCCTGGGCCTCTCCTGGGTGTACTCTGCACCTGCCGCACTGTTCCCTTTCTGTTCCTGGAGGACACCATGCTATGTTCCCACCACAGCCCCTTTACACCTGTGTCTCCTCTGTATGGAAAAGTCTCCCCCTCGCTCTCTAGGTCTGGATCCTTCTTATTCAACCTAAAGCTGAAATGGACTCTCTTCAGAGAAACGCCCTGCTTCCCCAGTTAGTCTGTCTTATTTCCCCTTTTTTCCTTCTTGGCCCACATCACAGTTTGGAGTCATGTCCATATTTATTTGTTTCCTGTTTCTGTTGGCTTGCCCTCCAACCTACTGCGTGTTCTTGTATGGCCCGTGAACTAAGAATGGTGTTTATGTTTTTGTTTTCTGGCTGTGGCCACAGCATGCAGAAGTTCCCAGGCCAGGGACTGAACCCGTGTCACAGCAGTTACGACACCCGATCTTTAACCCTGCTGCACCATCAAGGAACTCCTGGTCTTTGTGTTTGAAATGGTTGAAAAAAAAATTAGAGTAGCAATATGTTGTGACACAGGAAAATTATGTGAAATTCAAATTTTAGTATCGACCAAGTTTCATGGGAACACAGCTGTGCCTGTTCATGGCTGGGCTGTCTAGGGCCACTCGCTCTAGGGGTGAGGAGATGGGACTCACACCGTCAGCTGACCCTGCTGGGCTCTGGGCTGCACCTGCAGGATCCCGCAAATGCAAGTCCCTGGGGGCCCTCGTGAACACCCTGGCAGAATGGACACATGCGGGGCGAGGCATCTGCACCTCCGGGTCTCCTCAGACTCTGTGGTGACAGCAGGGACCCCGTCCGCAGAGAGGGCATGAGCACTTAAAGCTTTGTTGCCTGTTAAAAGGTAGCCCCTGTCCCCGCTGTAGGCTGCTGTAGAGGGGAGTAGGACGGACTGTCCTGAAGGGGTGGTTGAGGGGAAATAAGCACCTCCCCGAGGCTTGTATCCCGTGTCAGGTTCTGCCCTAATCCGCACAGCAGCCCCCAGCAGCGGCGGCACAGGGCTTATCCTGTGAGGCACAGAGATGCTAAGCAACTTGCCCAAGGTCACACAGCTAGTAAGTGGTGGAGCTGGGGTGCGAACCCAGGCAGCGGGGCCCTGAATCTGCCCTCTTCACCACTCTGCTCTCCTATCTCTTGGCCCTTGGATAGGCTTGGGTTTGAGACCTGGCTTAGTACACTGTGTGGCCTTTCTGAGCCTCAGTTCGTGCATCTGTAAAAGGCGTGGGATGGCACTGCTCTGGCAGAAATGGTGGCTATGTGGGATGCTGCTGTCGCCAGTACAGGCTGAGGGGGCATTTCTGTGGGAAATGCTGGGCGACCCAGGGGGTGGGGGAGGGCCGGAGGAGGTGTGGGAAGGGGTCTTGCTGAGGGTGGCTGTCAGGGGCTGTGCTCCTGAGGTGAGGACCATGTGGCTCTCCCTCTACTTTTAAATTTTTTGGCTACTCGCAGCCTGGGGAGGTTTCTGAGCCAGGGATCCAACCTTCACCACAGCAGTAACAACTCCAGATTCCCAACCCACCAGGCCATGAGGGAACTCCCGCCCTCTGCTTTTTTCCTTTTTTGGGGAGCCGTCCCAGGCCAGGCCAGGGATCAGATCCAGCCACAGTTGTGCCGGATCCTTAACCCACTGTGCTGGGCCAGGGATCGAACCTGCATCCTGGAGCTCCAGAGATGCCGTGGATCATGTTGTGCCCGGGCAGGAACTCCTCCCGCCTTCTGCTTTTAGAGTCCCTCCCCTAAACCCAGGCATCCCTTTGTGGTGGGAGCCTGCCCCTCTGCCCCTCTGTAAACCCCAGCCTGAACTGGGGAAGGGGGGAGGGAGTGAGAGGGGAATCACGACCCTCTGCCAATTCTCTCTGTGCTCCCGGCGAGCCCTTGCCTACAGATGGGGTGTTAGGTACAAGATGCGTGGCCTGGAGGTTCTCGAGCCTGGTGGCTCATAGGCTCCTGGGAACACTGGCTTCCTGGCCCCCATGGCCGAGGAGACCTGGGGTGTGTATTTGGCAGTATTGGGACATCTGCTGGGAGGCTTGGCAGCAACTGGACAGATGCTCTGAGTCCTCCTTGGTGTCCCAGCTTTCTGTCCCATCTGGGTTCTCCAGGGAGTGGCCCCCCCCCCATCCCCACATCCCACTCAAGCCCACCTCCTCCAAGGCCTGCCTGGGTGGCAGAACCTCTCTGATTACGGGAAATTCGGGAGTGGAAGCAGGAGGGTTTCAGCTCTGGTCACCCGCCTGGCAAACAGGCTGATTAGTGGGGATTAAAAGGGGAGTGGGGGCCTCTGGGGAGGCTTCCTGGAGATGTCCTGTGGCTCCTGGAGCCCAGGTGGGAGCAGGTGTGTGACGCCGAGGGGCTGAGGGGCAGCTGCCTGGGGAAGCTCAAGGTTAGGACTGCTGTCTTCTGGCTCGCTGTCCCCCATCTGGTCCTTGGTTTGTGCATCTGTAGAATCCATTCATTCATTCACTCATTCATGCTCTGATCACTCACTGAATCTGTACTGACGTCTCCTCCGGGCCTCGCACTGCTGCAGCCCCAGCCTCCATCTGGCCACATGCTGACATCAGCCAAGGAGTTAAAAAAGTCCTGGTATCCGATCCCCAGCCCACGAATGTGGATTTATCGGATCTGGGACAGGGCCTGGGCTCCCCAGGTGCTCCTCACGGGCAGCGCAGGTGGGGAACGTTGTAAAACAGGAAAGACAGCAGATGGAGGCCTGGGTCTCAAGGGCTTCTGCATTTGAAGGGGAGGCAGGGAACACACATACGAGTTTAATGTCACTGAGGAGGAGCAGTTCCCTGTAGGACAAAGCCAGGAGTGTCTAGAGAGCCATGGGGGGTGGGGTGCCCATTTAGACAGGATGGTTGGAGGTGGACTTTTTCTTTCTTGCGGCCACACCCGCAGCCTGTGGAAGTTCCCTGGCCAGGGATTGAACTCACGCCATAGCAGCACACTGAGCTGCTGCAGTGTCAATGGTGGATCCTTAGCTTGCGGAGCCGCAAGGGAACTCTGGAGGGGGATATTTTAAGAGGAACCATTTGTGCATAAATCTGAGTGGAGTGCAGGGGGTGGCCCCATGGATATTGGGAGGAGAAGTGTTCCAGGGAGAGGGATCAGCAGGTACGAAGGCCCGGGGCAGGAGGACTGTGCTGGGTTGTGACGTGATCCAGGAGTTCTAGAAGGAGGACACAGACAGCTATGGGGGCAGGGAGAGCAGGACCAAGGGGGCTCCCAAACCCGTACCCTGCTCCTTCTAGCTGCAGAGGATGTTGTGGGAGGCCACTGAGCCTCTCGGGGCTTCAGTTCCCTCACCCGTAAGGTAGTATCTGAACTGTCCTTGTGAAGCCACGGAGCGGCCGTGAGGAGACGAAGGGCAGAACTTCCTCTCAGCTCTCCCCCTGCTGCCCCCCCAACCCCCAACTCCTCCCCCTTTGTTTCCTGCTCCCCCCTTCCTGACCCGAGGATGGACAGAACTGGAGGCAGCGGGGGAGGCAGAACGTGGGCCCTGGGCTGATGGCCTTTGTTACCAGGGGGCACTTCTGTGCTTAAGATGGGGACCCACGCATCACCTACCTCATGGGGCGTTGTGAAGACTAACGGGGTGTGGGGGAACACAGGAAGTGCTCAGGCAGGGCCTGGCGGTTGATACTGGGTATTGGCTGAGCGCCGCGTCCCAGGCAACGCAGGAGGTCGCCCAGATTCGGGCCATTCTGGCCGCAGCTCACTCAGCGTCTCGGAACCCCCCTCATCTCTGTAAACTGGTTTACAGAACCCCCCTCGTGTCATCTGTGAACTGGGCAGAATCGCATGCACCTTGCGCCGTGTGCGATGATAGAGTGGGGAGCAGGCGGCGGAGGGCGCACAGTAGGGCTCGAGGAAGGCGGTCCTGGTCTCCTGCTGACAGAGCATCTGAAGGGGGTAGGTAGTCTGAGCCCTGCAGGGTGGGGAGCTCTTTGGACAGAGGGTGCTGGCTTTTGGCAGAGGGGTGACCCTGGTGAGTCCCTGTGAGATGGTCCTGGGGTCCTCCCGACCCTCCCCTTGTCAGGCGTGGGAGGGGTGGGGTGATCCGTGGCTCCTGCCGTGGGGAGGGCTGAGGGCCCCTTGGAAGCCTTCAGTACTCAGGGGCCTGTGCTCTGGGCCTGGCTCTGCTGCTGTGTGACCTTGGGCGGGCAGGCTGCCTTCTCCGGGCTGTGCAGTGACGGTATTGGGTGAGGAAAGCTCTGGCCCCACTCCTCTACCCGGGAGCCGTTCCCGCAGGGGCGCAGAGCTTCCCAAAGTCCAGGCCTCCTTGATCAAGCACCGTGCTTCCCAAGGCCGGCCTCCGGGCCTCTGCCTGGGCCGTGCCCTCCTCCTGGAACGCCCTTCCTGATGTCTGCCGGGCAGTCAGATTCCTTGTCCAAGCCCTGACTCAAAACCTGAAGCTTTCCTGAAGTTCCTGCTGTGGCACAATGGGATCAGTGGTGTCTTGGAAGCTCTGGGATGTAGGTTCAATCCCTGGATCTGGCGTTACCACAGCTGCGGCTTAGGTTGCAACTACAGCTCAGATCTGATCCCTGGCCCAGGAGCTCCATATGCTGCAGGGTGACCAAAAACAAACAAATAAATAAACAAACAAAAAAAACCCTGAGGTTTTCCTGACCAGCCAAGGGCTGAAATCCTGGGGTACAGGGGTCTCTCGTGTACACTCATGGGTCTCCCCAAAGTTTCAAGACCATGTCACGGGCACGACTGGCCTGGACCCCTCAGTCACCCCCTCACTCCCATTGCCTGGCCTGGAGACAGGCAGACAGATGAGGGCGGCTACTGGCCTTGGGAGCAGGTGTGGGACTGAGCGAGGGAGCTGTGCTGCCGGCGTTAGGCCCCCACCCCGCCCAGCCCTGAGCGAACTGTGTGTTTTTCTGTTTCCCCCAATTTATTAAACTAGCATTTTATGACCCAGACATGCTGGAAATGAAAAGGCAAATTCTACTTTATATTCCGGTTGACCTTTATGCTTGCCTCTCGCTTGGGGGCCTGGGCTGGGGCAAGGTGATGAGATGCAGGCCCAGGTCTGCCTCCCCGGCCTGGGGGCTGGGAGGAGAGGCCTGGCCCGGGGGGCTGTGCAGGCGGGGAGCAGGGACACTCTGTCTTTCTCTTACATCTGTCACCAGCCTCTGACTCTGTTTCCCTCTCATGTCCTCCCAGCTCCCTTCCCCCTCATCCCTTGTGCACTTTCTCTGGGCCTTTCTGTGTCTCTCCCTGAGTGAGGGTGGCCTCACCCTGGGGCCAGGAGGGGGAAGCAGCCACCAAGCCCAGCTGCTTGTGGCCGGGCACTCCCCAGCCTGGCGCCCATCCTGGCCATGCACCTGCCTGCCACCTTGATGACTGCCTGTGGCATCTCAGTGCTGAGTTTCCTAGTGGGCACCCCTCCCCCAACCTGGTAACCCCTCCGCCAACTCAGGATGCCCCCCCTGCAGAGCTCCAGAAGTTTCCCCTTGCAAGTGTGGCCTGGCCACAGGCACGTTGTGATGCTGCTCTGGGCTCTCCTTGGCTCGCCTGTGAGGTGACTGGGGTGATGAGGGCTGTGGGGAGACCAGGCCAGTCACAGGGCTGTGGACCTGCTTCAGCAAGAGAAAATCCTGACTCTGCCACGAACAGCTCTGTGACCTTGGGCAGGTCTCCTAACCTCTCTGAGCCCAGTTTTCAGTCTGCAAAATGCACAGGGTGGTTGCGAGGGTTCAACGGGATGTAAAGTGGGGAGCACAGGGCCTTGTGCCCAAAGGGCCCCAAGAGCAGTCACTGTGGTGCGCTGTGCTCCAGCCACTCTCCCTGCCCCTCCCTCCCTCCGGACCTCAGGCTTCCCCAGGCCTCACTTTGTCCCTGGGATCTGCCCGGGGTGAGGCTGGCAGCTCTTCTCGGCCCTGGCTGCAAGTTGCACATTTGGTGAGGGTGCAACCAGGCCAGGGTCCCAGGGGGATTTGAAACTCCTTAGAGCCGAAGTGTCTGCAGTGTGGGGGCCACAGAGAAGACCCCCAGCCCTGGGCCGAGGAGAGGGACCCTGATGGCTCTGGGTGTCTCAGGTCAGGGCTGTGGAGTAAAGAGAAGCAGCTGGTCTGCATTCTGCTTCCCCCCAAGGCTGGGGTCTAGGGGAGAGGCAGTGGGTGTTCCTTGCAGCTTCTATCCCCCAACGCTGAGCAGCCTCCCTCCTTCCATGCTCGGGTTCTGGAAGCTGCCCCCACCCCAGCAGGAAGGGGGCAGAGCTTAACCCTTAGGAATGAATTCCAGGTGGGAGACACCAGAAGTTTAGGATGGAGGGCGGGAGCGGCGAGGGGCGTGGCTCTTCGAGGGGCGTGGCTCTTCAAGGGGAGTGGCTTCCAGGGTCAGCTCTTTTGGGAGAGGAGACCTGTGGGAAGCTGGGTGCACCCAGCTCTATGAAGAACCTTTATTTTATTAAAGATGAATGGCATCGCCTATGTGGGCCTGACAGGAAGGGGTTTCCCTCTCTCACCAGGCGTCACATATTTTAAAAATGAACTCTTTCAAGTGTATGGAAAATTATGAAGGGTAATACAATAAACTGCCCTTGTAGCCACCGCCTGACTTGGTCCAATATTGAATTTTTGGTCTAATAGGGTCAGAATTTGTTTTTCTTTTAAGAAAGAAAACATCATAAATATAATCAGAGGTCCCTTCTTGCGTCTCCTGGACCCCCTCAGAGACAGCCGCAGCCCTGCCCTGCATGGGTTGTTTTCAATTCCTTTAATTCCTGTGCACTTAAAAAATATGGACACACATGTGTTTCTCCATCGATAACACTTAGTTCTGGTTTGCATGTTTTAAGCGTGACAGATGCAGGATCACACCGTGGCTGTTCTGTGCTTGCTCAGTCACGTTGCTACGAGGTTTGCTTGGTTCCTCTCCTGTGCCAGGCAGCTCTCCACTGCGACAGAGCCCTGTGTGATTCCTGTCCGTTCTGCATGGTCACCGAGGAGGGTTCCTGGATGATCTTTCTGGGGGACCGTCCTTGCCAATGTCTCCTTGTGCTCTTGAAGAGTTTCTCCTGGGTCATACCCAGGAGCGGGATTGCGGGCTCCTAGAGAATAAGCCTCCTGAACTTTCCCAGAGGGGCCACGTTTCTTCTCACGTTCTGTGCCGGGACACTGGTTTCCTTTCAAACCCAACCCCCCATTAGGAGCCCGGGAGCTTGTTTGGATATAAGCCAGCCCTGCTAAGGGGACTCTGGGGGTGTGAAGTCTTATTTCATCAAGTCCCTGGGGGCTTCCTGGACCTGCATTTGGAGGTGCCCCTCCTGGCTCTGCCACAGATTTGCTGTGTGACTTTGGGCCAGTAACTGGATCTCTCTGAGCTGGGATAGCCTCATCTCTGAAGTGGGGGTGACGATGACAGTGAGGACCCAGACAGGGCCGGCCCTTTCCTCCCTTGGGTGTAGCCTGTGGTGTGTCCAGGGTGGCTGGAGCCTGGCTGGGCTCTGGGTTCATGCAAGAGTGGGTGTCCCCCTTGACTCTGTGAAGTCGTGCTTGGATTCACTGTTTTGCTCCGCAAACATCGGGGACCCCTGTTTTGTGCAGACTGTGCCATGCTTTTGACACTTGGAGTATGGGCCAAGGACCCTGAGCCGGGAGTCACATGGGCAGTAATTCAATGAGAGTGAGATGAGTGCTCTAGTGGGGGTGAACGAGGTGCCCTGGGGCTGCATGAGGGGGCCCCTTAACCAGCCTGAAAGTGGGCTGTCAGGAAAGGCTTCCTGAAGGAGGACAAGAGCAGGCACCGGCCAGGACACAGTCACTAGTGGGGGGTTGCTGGCGGGCGGTGGGTGGGTGGGGGTTCCTGGCGGCGGAGGGATGGGGCTGAGGACCTGAGGTGCTTTGTTGGGCTTGGCCGTCTGCCTGCCTGGGGCTGCTGGGGCTGGGTGACCAGCGGGAGCCATGGCCTGACTGGGTGTCTGCCTTCCCTATGGGGGTCGGTCGCTCTTGACCGTGAGGCGGCCTCAGCTTGCAGCTGGAAGGGGTTTTTGGGAAGCCTGAAGTATGAGGAAATGTTAAGTGCCTTATAAGCACTTGGATTATTTTAAATTGCTTAAGTGGTTTCTGAGATGGTCCTCGGTGTCCTGGTGACACAGACGCAAAATCTATTAGGAAAGTACAACAAACTCGAGAAGCGGAGACCAGCCCCTCACTGCCTCCCTTCCCACCCTGACCCCCCGGCCTGGCTGGTCAGCCTGGACGGGGACCCCTCCTCTCGCCTCCCAACCCCAGACCGGGGATCCCGGGGGCAGGAAGAGAGGGCACCTGAGAGGGGCTCCTCTAAAGATGCTTCTCGCTTCCGACTGAGCCTCTGACTGGCAGCCAGGGGCACCTGGAGCAGCCGAGGCATGGCATGCTTTTCAGTTATGGCTTGTGTGGGCGCATCAGACATTCCCCTGGGTGTCCCAGGGCGCCGAGGACATACCCCAGCCCAGCCTGGCCGGGGGCACTGCTCCCTGCACACCTGCTAGAGAACTCTTTGGCCTGGCGTGGCCGGTGTGTTGCACTCTGGGCACCGTTCACCAGCGTGTGCGGGCGTGGGCACTTGTGTGTTCTCCTCTGCTTTCAATCGACCACGGCCTCTCCTGGGTGACCCCACAGCGCTCTTGGGGTGCCTCTGTCAGTGCAGAAGGCCTTCGTGTGGCTCCTGGCACTGCCCGCTGCCGGCCTCCTCGGGACAGAGACTTTGCCTCTGATCCTGTGCTCTCACACGCAAGCAGGCTGGGCAGGAGCCGGGCCCTCCCTGCATCCAGGACGCCCTGGGGACCAGGGCCTCCACCCCCGGCTGCCCTGAAGGTGTTGAGAGCCACGGTAGCTGATCATCACTGACCAGGCCGCGCTGTCTGTCTGTCCATCCCCTCCACCCTCACCCCACCGGCCTCATTCTAGCATGACCAGTCCTCCCGCCGCCTGCCCGGCATGTCCATTTCACGGATGAGCTTCGCGAGGTGGTGGCTCACAGGGCCTGCATCTGCTCAGGGCTGGCCCTGAGCCTCCTTCACTTCCTCAAGGAGAGCTTCTGTCTCAGGCCTTCCAGGTCCTGCTCCCTCCGGGCCCTTGCACAGCAGTTGTCTCTGCGGGGGGTGCCCTCCCTTCTTTTCTAACTAGCCTTGGCACCTTGGCGACATCACTTGGACCATCTCCCCTCAGTTTTCCCATCTGCAAAGTGCATCCAGACTTAATTTACTGGCTACTTTCTGAGGGTCCTGAGGAAGGAGCTTTCCCACTTCTTCCTGGAGGGCCTTAAGACTCTTCTTTTGGGGAGCTTGAAACCACTTTTTTTGTTTTCCATGCAACCATGGTATCAGGGTATCAGCGGCTTCATTTGTTCTACCCCCAAGGTACACAGTGAGATGAGGGAAAGGCCTTGTGATCTGGAGCGCATTGTACATTTTTACTCTATTGATTTTGCATGATTTCCCCAATCCCGCGGCTCCTCATACTGAAACCCTACCCGTTTTTCATGTCCGGCTTCCAGTCTCCTCCTCATCTGGGGCCCTCCCTGCCCACACCAGCCTCCACCTGCCTCGGGCTCCATCTCCCACCATCGGTGCTGGCACCAAGCTTTCACGTCCTCTTGTCTCCCATTGACAGGAGGAGAGAAAGAGATCCTGAGTTAGGGTCTATGTCTTTCTTCTGTGGCTCCCCATAGAATTCAGAGTGACCCATGCCGCAGCAGCGACCCAAGCCCCTGCAGTGACAATGCCAGATCCTTAACCAGCTGAGGCACCAGGGACTTAGCTTTTGTTTGGTTTCTGATTAAAAGTGTATATTTTATGGACAGTTCAGGATTCAGCACATGAATACGGCGCCCAGCTTTTAGGACCTTCCGGCGCCTGCTCTAGGCAGATTTTGAGCATCTCTTAGCAACTGCGACAGGGCTGGAGGGCCTGTGGGGACCAGGAAAAGGAGCTTAGGATTGACCGCGACAGTTTCCCATGTACAGTCTTTCATGGTCATTGCACACAACGGTCCTGCAGAGTGGTCAGGGCAGATGCCCTACTTTATAGAAGAAGAAACTGTGGGAAGGGAACGCTCAGCTAGTTAGCATGGGAGCAGGGCTTAGAGCCAGGGCCCCAGCCACCCAGCGCCCTACTGGGCCCCCTCCAGGCACCCGGATGTTGTGGGCGGGCCCTTCAGCCCAGCACCTGTTGGTGCTGGAGTCTGTGGGTGGTGTCAAAGATGGTTTGCAGCCTGGCATCATATTGGCCTCTCTGCTCCGCAGAGCAGGGGCTAGTCAGCCTAGGTCCTGGGCGGGTGGCCTGATGCCCCCTTGTTGGTGCTGCTGTAAAAGCAGCATGGTTCCTGCAGATCTGCATGAGAACAGAAGAGCATCAAGGGCAGATGAAAAATGCCCATGCCTCCTCCTCCCCATCCAGAGTGACAACCTCCATGAGCTGGTATCTCTCCTCCTAGTCCTTTGTGTGTTACTTCCAGAGTTGAGATCGTAACATCCGTGTGGTTCTGTCCACCAGTTTACAGCTGGGAGCGTTTTCCAATATTCTTAGATTGTCTTTGAAACACGTATGTCATCCCCCAGTGGGGCGGGGGTTTGTCTTATGTGTCACGTCTCACTGGTGGCTGGTGGGGTGTGAGCCTTCTGACCATCTCTCGGCCGTGTCTGTGTGTGTCCAGCGGACTCCCTCTGCCCGGGGAGGCGTGGCGGCGAAGGCTTGGGTGGTGGTATTGGGAAGCGGGGTGGGAGGGCGTTACCCAATTGGAGCGGTTATCCTGGGAGTGACAGGTGCTCAGGTGGCCCCTTTGGGGGTGGGTGGGAAGGGGGACGTGGCAGGTGGAGCGTGGGAGGCAGAACCAGGTGTGCTCTGTGATGCCGTGGGCGTGGGCCGAGGGGCCCAGCTGGACTGCAGGCCTGAGGCTGGGGTGTGGCTTCACTTGATTTCTGCTCAGGATGGAAGCCCTCGAAGTCCAGGAAATTAAGCTTGGGGATTGCAATCCAGGGTGGCGGCTGAGGGAGGGTGGTGGCAGGGGGCCAGGCCGGCAGGGAGGGGAGTTGGCCTCACTCGTTCCCTTTGCTGTGGTTGGTTGGAGTATGGCAGAAGGAGGCAGAAGCCTCCGGGGCTCCAGGGGTGGCATTGGCTTGGCACTCATCTCGCCCACTGACTCCGACCCTTCCTCCAGCCCCTGCCACCTCCAGTCCCTGGCCCTCACAGTGTCTAATCTGCTAGCCTCTGCTTCCGATGTTCCTCAGCCCCTCAAGAAGGTCCCGTCTTTGCTTTACATTCCAAAAATTTGAAGCATAACTTAGACACAGTGATACTACTTATTGAGCTTTCGTAAATGCATGTCCTTGTGTGAGCATCAAGACACAGGGCATTTTCAGTATCTCAGCGGGATCCCTTGAGCCCCTCCTGGCCTACACCCCTCCTCCCCAAGGCTACTCAGCAGCCTGACTTCTCACAGCATAGATTGGTTTTGGCTGGTTTTGACCTTCATATAAATAGGATCGTGCAGTAAGAATTTTGCGTGTGGCTCTTTTCTTTTTCTGTTTTTTGTTTTTGTTTTTGTTTTTTTGTCTTTTCAGGGCTGCACCCATGGCATATGGAGGTTCCCAGGCTAGGGGTCGAATCAGAGCTATAGCTGCTGGCTTACACCACAGCCACAGCAACGTGGGGTCTGAGCCGAGTCTTTGACCTACACCATAGCTCACAGCAATGCCGGATCCTTAACCCACTGAGCGAGGCCAGGGATCGAACCCGTGGCCTCATGGTTGCTAGTCGGGTTCGTTAACCACCGTGCCAAGACAGGAACTCCGTGCATGGCTTTTTTCACTCACACCGTCTATGAGATTCCCCTGGGTGGCTGGGTACTTTGGCAATTTCCCCTCTTCACTGCCCCATACTATTCCACTGCGTCATTGTTGGCACAGTTCAGCATTTGTTTACCCATTTTGCTGCTGCTGGTCATCTGGGCTGAATCCAGTGTTTGGCTCTGATGAATAAAGCTCTTCTGAACTTTTGTGTACGTGTCTTTTCATGGACATAAGTGCTCATTTGTATTATGTATATGAGTATAGGTCTAAACAATTGCTGGCTCTCTGGCTGTGTGAATGGTTAGATTGAGGAGGAACTGCCAAACATTTTCCCAAAAGGATTATACCCTCTTGCCACTTTTTTTTTTTGGCTTTGGAAATTCCACCTGTGCTTCAAAGGCCCGTCTCAAATGCTCCCTCTCCCGACATCCTGATGCATGACTTTGCTGGTCACTGGGACGTCAGCTCTACCAGGCACACTTGTGTCCCTTTGCTTCCGGGCTTTGTCTCCAGGGCCTGGGATGTAGTCGGTGCCTCATAAGATGAGCAGTTGCATTGCTGTGCCTGGCACCGTGTCAGGAGTCCTCCACGGGTTATCTAGTGTAAGGTGCTGGCTGGGACCTCAGCATCACTGCCTGTTCTCCAGGTGATGACGCTGAGGCTTGTGCAGAAAGCAGCGCGGCCTGCAGCTCTCCCCGAAGCCTATGCTCATTCTACAGTTCTCGGCGGCGGCATGTGTTTGGAATTTCTTGCTCTTTTTCAGCTCGCCCACTTTGATTTCACTCGGCCTCATATTCTAGTCCGGGGGTTGTTGAATTAAATCTCGTGGGTGACCTAGTTAGCTTGTGACCCAGCCAGCTCCTGAAGGATCTGTCAGCTTTTTCTTCATCCTGAGTCTGTGCCCTAGAATCAGGGATTTCGAGGTTGGGGTAGGGGTGGGAAGGCTGAAGAAACTCGCTCGTATGCAATGAAAGCCCTGTTCTGGCACAGCCAACATTTGTACCCTTTCAAAATCCCTTTCCATTGGTTGTGACAATCGCTGAGGTCCCAGCCTGGCCACTGTCATGTGCATTTTCTGAGTGACACATTTGCTTCCCAGGGAGGTGGTGTGATGTGTCTGGGGTTGTCAAGGAGCCTGGATGAGCACTCAGGTGGGGGCCTGGAAATCCTGCCTTCCCTGTGCTGTCATGTTGCAGGGCTGGGCTGGCAGCTGCTAGAGAATTGGACGTAGGCTAAAAACCCAGCAAGGCTTGTCCCAGGGCCGCTTTGGGAGGCTGGAAAGGCTCTTTCAGGACATCGATTTACTAAGTGGTCTTTCAGAGCCCTGAAAGGTTTGCTGGGAGTCCTGGGGCAGACCCCCAGAGGAGCCTGGGGCCAGAAGGCCACTGTCCGCGGTGCTGAAACAGGGCCTCATTGTTGGGAGGCAGAGGAAGGCCGTAGAGCTGGCCTTGGGGGCTCTCTGGGTTCCCCTGAGGTGCTCCCCTGCCAGTTTCAGTGGGAGGTGGCCATGTGGCGGGGCAGACGGTGCGGGCGCCTTGATATTTTAATTGAAGCCTGGAGACACGGTTGCTCTCTCTGCTGCGCTAACAATGTACGGAATAAATAATTCAGCGGTGGCTGTGTTGTGCCTGCTGTTCTCACCCATGGGGGTGGCCACACGTGTGCTCAACACACAAGCTGCCGGGTGGGCCAGGAGCTGCTATTACGGGCTGGTGGCTGGGCCGGCGGCCTCACATTGCCGTTTTAACAGGGCCCAGGTCACCTCTCAGCCCGGGTGAATCGTTTCCTCCCAGGCAACCCCCAAAGAGAGGTTAGCCGAATGCAGGCCAGCTGCTCCTGTGTGCTGCAGTTAAGTGGCACTTAAAGGTCCGTTTGTCCTCAGACCAGCCCGAAATGCCAGCAACCTGGAGGAAAAGCCCCTCTTAATGGGCACTCTCCCTGGGCTGTATTTGAACTGGTTCCATTTGCTTCAGCAAATATTTATGGAGCTCCAAGTTTGCGCAAGATACCAGAGCAGGTGGTGGGGGTGGGAGAGTTGCCAGGGAATAAATCTGGGTCCTTCCTGGATGGGGAGGTATGGCTCGCATAGGATTTGTCACAGCTCAAGTTGTGGGTGTGGGAGGGCTGTGGCGGAGGTGCAGGTGAGGGTCTGTGGGGGCTCAGATGAGGGAGAGGTGCGTTCTGGCAGGGCACACATGGGGTGGCTGCCTGGAGGAGGTGTCCTGCCAGCAGAGAGGGAACCATGACCATGCTCCAGGGAAAGGACGAGTATGGCCGGAACGTGAGCTGTATCTGGTATGGATGCAGCAGGGCTGGGGGCATGGGAGAGGGTCAGTGGAGAGGGAGTTGGGAGCAATTAGGGCCTTAGGCCAAGTGTGGACTTGATCCTGAGGGTGGTGCCTTGGTCCAGTCTGGGGTTTAAAATATTCTTTTGGGGAGTTCCTGTTGTGGCTCAGTGGTTAAGGAACCTGACTAGTTTCCATGAGGACATAGGTTCGATACCTGGCCTCACTCAGTGGATTAAGGTTCCGGCATTGCCGTGAGCTGTGGTGTAGTTGAAGATGCAGCTTGGATCTGGTGTTGCTGTGGCTGTAGTGTAGGCCGGCAGCTGCAGCTCCGATTTGACCTCTAGACTGAGAACCTCCATATGCTACGGGTGTGGCCTTAAAAAGGCAAATGCCACACACAAAGATATTCCTTTGGGCATGGAGTGGAGGGTTGTGTGCAAGCTAAGGCCTGGGACCAAGTGAGAGGTTAGGAGACTGATGGAATAGTTCAGATGGCGGTTCCGGTGGCCCGAATGATGGCCATGGACTTAGAGTCCGTCATTCATTCACCAGCCAAACAGTAAGTCACCTGTTAGGCTAGCTTAGGAGGACAGCAGTGAGGAAAAGACATGAAATGCTTGCCCACGTGGAGGTGACCTTCTGGAGCAGGAACAAGACGGTAAACGGCAGTGATTCAGTGGTGACAGGTGCTGTGGAGGAAAATTGCAGAGGGTCAGGGGTTTTGAGAGTGGAGGAGGAGGCAGACGGCTCTTTTCAACAAGGTGTCAGGGAGGTAAGGAAGGGGCCAGGTGGCTGGCTGGCCTTGTGGCGGGGGTGGGGGTGGGGTGGCGTGGGGGCACAGCCAGTGCAAAGGCCCTGAGGCCGCAACAGCCTTGGTCTGTCTGAGGAACAAGGGGGCTGAGAGAAGAGGCTGCAGAACTGGATCTGTGGGAACTCCTGGGTCCCCAGGGGGAGTCTGACCGTTCACTCCAGGTGCAATGAGCGCCCTTTGGAGGGTTTTAAGCAGAAAGTGATGGGTCCAGATTTATGTTTAAAAGGACTCTCTGGTTGCCCTACGTAGACTGAATTTGTAGCCTTGTCAGAGGCAGACACGAGGAGTTGATAACCTTCCCTCCCTCCTCCCCTCCCCTCTCTGCCCCCTTCCTCCCCTCCTTCCTCCCTCCCCTTCTGCCCCCCATCCTCCCAGGGCACCATCAGCCCCCAGCCTCAGCTCCACAGAAAGCCGCTGCGGAGGCTCCCAGGAGGCCTGGCGGTTCCGCAGAGAGCCCTGTTCTTCCCCACCCCTGGTCCCACACCCCTGGTCCCCAAACTCCAACCCATCTGGCCTGGGACCCTCAGCCACTGTGGGATGGGCCTTGTCCAGGGCCCTCTCCGAGCCTCAGCTGTCCTCACCCATAAGGTGGGCGTCGTGGCACATGTTCCTCATGGTGCGGATGTGAGGCTTAAGTGGGGGAGTGTATGTGACAGCTGCGGATGGAAGGCCATTGTTACTGCAGTTTTCAAAGCCAGAGGGAGACCAAAGGGAACGGTTGAGCGGGGCCCTGAGAATAGCTCTTTAGGAACCTGTGACTCTAAATAGTGGCCCTGGTGAACCATAAAGGGATTCAAAAGCTGCAGGGAAGGGATATTTGGGGAGGCAGATGGCCGACAAACTGCCAGGGCCAGTGGGCTGTGCTGCCCTGTCCCGAGGGCGACGTGGTGACCCTAGGCTGGGGCCCCTGAGCCCTGTCCTCCCAGGAGGTCCTTCCTCAGCTCCCCCTGCGCCCCGCGCCCTGTCCAGCCCCTCCCCACCAGGAGGATGGCCCGGGAGGCAGTTTCTGGCCGGAACCTGCGGCGGGCACCAGAGCCTCCTCCTTGGCGGGGTGGGGTTGCCCCCGCCTTCCATGCCTCGTCCTCGTCCTTCTCTCCCCCACAGAGAAGCTGCTGCAGCCCCAGCCCCAAGCCGGACAAGGCCTGGCCGCACAGCCTCCCTGGCCCTCCCTGGGAACGTGCTTGAGTTAACGGCCGCTCGTATTTTTGGCAGGGAGCTGGCAGTGAGACCCGGCTGGGTGTGTTAATTGTGGGGCTCCTGGGACCCCCCGATTGCTGGCGGGAATTGTAGCTTTGCTGGGGTCCCCCAGGCACAGCTTATAGAGCTGTAAGCAGGGAGACGCTGCCTCCCTGGGGCATTGGAGGGGGGGACCCAAAGAAAGGCCTGTTTAATTTAATTCTGTGTTTTATTGCTCCTTGGATAAATAACCTTCATTAAGACGGAAGGTGGGGGGACGGACAGGGAAGTTTGATTAATTTAGAGCCGGTTTCTCATTTGTTAATTTTCTCCCAGTTCAGCAGGATTATTAAAACAAATTACAGACACTGCTCTCCCCTCCCTGGGCTGGAGCCGGGCTTGGCTCACAGGACTGATCCCCTGCCCCACTGTTTCCACTACAGTTACTTAGGGGATGGAGGAGGACTTCCCTGCGTTGGGGTCTCTGGGCAAGGCCCCCGTTTCTTTCCTTTTTTTTGGTTGGCTACACCCACCCATGGCCTATGGAAGTTTCCAGGCTAGGGGTCAAATCGGAGCTGCAGCTGCCAGCCTACACCACAGCCACGGCAATGCCAGATCCAAGCCGTGTCCACAGCTCATGGCAACGCCGGATCCTTGATCCACTGAGCGAGGCCAGGGATCGAACCCGCGTCATGGATACTAGCTGGGTTCGTTTCCACTGAGCCACATCGGAAACTCCCAAGGCCCCCGTTTCTCATTGCGGCCTTCCAGGTAGAGCTGGACAACCAGGGGCAGGGGGAGCTGGCTGGCCTGGGCCCTCTCCCTCCAGCCGCACCGGTTACCTGGGTGGGCGGGGGCCTGGGGTGAGGGAGAGGCCTGCCAACTCCAGCCCCTGCCATGGTGTCCAAGGGAGTGGGACAGGCAGGAACACGGCCCCCAGGCCGCCCCACACTGGTGCCCTGTCCCTCAGTCTTCCTCCCCACTGACCCTCCAGGCCTGCCAGCCCCTGCTCACCCTGAGCTCTGCCTGCCAGCCAGGCTGGGTCTCACACTGGCTGGATCAGCCCTGCAGAAAACTGCCCCCTGCCGGGCATTGCACCGGCGGGGGTGGCGGGGAGGGTTGGGGAGTGAGGAAGCAGGTGTAGCTATGAGCCTGCTTGATGGGCAGCTGGGCAGGGCAATGACATTGGGGTGTTATGGACATTCTTTTGTGTTCCCCAAAGTGCACAGCAGTGCTGCCTCTGCCGGTCCTGACTGTACCCAAGTGAGTGAGTGTGAGTGTGTGTGCGTGTGAGTGTGTCTTCCCTTGTCCCCAGTGGCTGTCACTCTGGAGTGTGACACAGGATTATCTGAGCTGCCCACCTGGCCTTGGCGACCCCAAGGGTGACCATGGGGAGACCTGTTTCTGCCCACTCTCTGTGGGCTCCTGACCTTCCACTCCTCCAGCCTGCCCTGGGGGAGCTTTCTGCTGTCTCCCCAGCTCGGGGTGCCAGGCAGGACAGCTGGCCCTGTAGCCTGGGCCAGGCAGGGCACCACCTTGACCTTGAAAGCCTGGGGCTGAGGAGTGGCCCCCGTGGCTCACAGGCTGTAGAGGCTGCCAGTCCTGCGAGGCACAGCTAACTCCAGACGCTGTGTCGGATGAGAAGGGCCATGGCAGGGGGACAGGGTGTGGGCTGGGGGGTCTACTTTAGACACTGTTCAATGACAACCTCCCCCAGGAGGTGGCGTGTGGTTGGAGATATGAGTGAGTGGATTGGCAGGTGTGTGGCTCTGTGGGGGACGAGCCAGAAAGGCTGAGGACACAGCAGGTGCACAGGCTCTGAGGCCAGCGGACCCTGCTTGGGGGCTTGGGGGCTAAGGAGGTCGGTGTGGCTGCAGGGAAGTGAATGGGGAGGGGCTGGTAAGAGCTGAGGTCAGTGAGGCAGCAGGTGCTGGGGAGATACCTGGGGGACCTCAGGCCCTTCCGAATATCCCTGCAGATGCCTGCTGTTTGCTGGGACTGAGGGGGGCCCTGGCTGTGCCCAGCTGTGCTGGGTGGCAGGACCCCTCTCCAGGCTCTGCTTCCTGTGGCTGCCTCCAGTGGGATGGGCTGAGTTAATGGGGGGTTAGTCTGGGTTAATGGGGAGATCTTTGTCAACTCTCTGGCTTTTGTGGAGATTCTGGGGCAGAGGCCTGGGTGGGGTGGGGAGGGGCCAAGCTCCCCTGGCGCGTCGCTCTCAGAGATGTCAGCTCACATCCCCAGTTGCTGGAAACTGGACACATGGCTGGGACAGGCACAGCCTGTGGACATGTCCTGCCCGTCTCTTCATTGTCTGGACAGGCCCCAGACGTGCTGGTGGCTCTTGCCGAGGGCTCGGAGGGAGGCCAGGCAGCTGTGGAAGAATTTCTGCCTCTGGCATTGGGGGGGGCGGCGGCGGTTTCTGTCAGTAGCTGAGCTGTGAGGGCCAATGACTTCCTTCTGTCTCCAAGTTGTGGTCTAGAAAATGCGGGTGATAAAATCTACCTTGAGGGGGTGTTGTTCAGAGTAAATTAAATGAGGTTAGATGTCTCAGTCACAGGTCAGGCCCCCAGAGCAAGAGGATGGGAGGCCGTTTTCCTGGGAGGAGAAGGAAGTAGACGCTTCCAGGGCTGGTGCCTTAATGAGCTGGTCCCCCAGTGAGTGCCTGGGGCCCATCCCACTGGGGCTGGTGGGAGACGGTGCAGGGCAGGTTCTCAGCACGGGGCGGGGGCCCTGCTGTTCCCCACCAGGTCCCAGTGCCAGGCTCATGGGGCAGGGGGCATGTGGTCGCTGAACTGAATCAGACGTTTGGAGGTTTCTGCAGAAGGTGGAGAGGCGCAGACGGATCTGGGCTCAGATCCACCCCAGAGCACACGTGCCATCCTTTGGGAGAAGCTGGGTCCTTCAGGCTGGAGGCCAAGTTCTGGGCTGAGAAGCAGAAGTGGCACGGGGGGCTGGAGGCCTCCGGTGAGTCGGTTCAGTCCTTAGTTCCCTGGGGAGGTGGCAGAGCGTGATGGCAGGCAGGGCCCAGCTGCCAGGCTGCAGGTGCGTGTCTTCGGGCAGGTCATTAACTCTTTGGGCCACAGTTCCCACACGGGCAAACTCGGCTAAGTGCTGGTACCTCTGTGGCCGTTTCTGGTGAGGACTCTGTGCTGACAACAGAGCCTGGCACACAGTAAGCCCTCAGTAAATGTTAGCTGTTATTGCGATCGTTACTTTAGGAGCCTTAGAGGAGACACCCGGGGCACGGATGGAAGAGGGTCCAGTCTGTGGTCACACAATGGTTCTTTCCATCATGACCAGCTCCCAGAGCGGCAGAGGGCGCCGGCAGCGGAGGAGAGAGGCAGGGGTGGCCTCCCCTCCCCCTGGGCCCATCCCCTGGCCCCCTCCTCACCTGCTGTGACACTGGGGCAGATGGAGAACCCCCAGGAGGCCAGTTATCTCCAAGGAGTGGGCTTGGCCCAGAGGGGCAGCGGGCAGCTGGCCCTGGAGAACCCTTTGCCTGGCTCCTGGCTCCAGGCTCTTCCTGTGGTCTCTGGTGGGCACAGAATTTTGGGAAAGGTGCCTAAAGCCAAGACTTCATCCTGGGAGGAAACTCTTGGAGCTGGAGGGCTTGTGGGGACCTCTCTACCTGCACAGACAACCCCCGGCCCGGGCTGCCCTCGCCTCTTTTCTGGATGAGTGCAGCTACCTCCCCTCGGCCCCTGGGTCCGTTTCCATCCAGCTGCGTCTCGTGCTGTGTTCTCCCATCCTCCATGTTGTTGTCTTTCCTTGAGCCAGCCATGAGCTCTTGGCCGCAGGACCTTTGCACCTGTTCCCCTCCTATCTGGGTTGTTCTTCCCTCTTCACCTGGGTGTTGCCCACCCCTGTCCTTCAGGTGCCAACTCATTATCCCTCCCCAGGGAGCCCTC
Organism: Phacochoerus africanus; assembly: GCF_016906955.1. Taxonomy (NCBI): domain Eukaryota; kingdom Metazoa; phylum Chordata; class Mammalia; order Artiodactyla; family Suidae; genus Phacochoerus; species Phacochoerus africanus. The sequence continues at coordinate 31,469,536 of NC_062552.1, read as the reverse complement.
CTTGGGCACCCTGACCAGATCCAGGGCTCCACTGCAGCTTCTCACAGGCTCTGGCCTCTCCCCAGCTCGTGTCGGGGGTAGTCGTTGTGTATGTGCTGGTGTGTATATCTGGGTAGGACCCAGCTCCATGAGGATGGGCATCTGCCTGCTTTGCTCACAGTGGCGTCCCGGTGCCCAGCATCGCGGGCACAGGGTGAGTCTCAGTGAATGCATTTTGAATGAGTGGATGACAGGGTGGGAGGCCCCTGGCGCCCCCACCCTGGCCAGGGCCAGGAGTCCCCACTGTGCAGTTAGGGATGGGGCTTCCACAGCAAGTGCCCCCCAGGAGGGAACCCTGGGTGGAATGCCACCCTGAGCGCACCGCACGTGGGCCTCTTCCTGAGGGTGCGGATGAGCGACAGGTCAGCTCCAGGGTCCTATGCCTGAGGACAGCTGTGGGGCAGTCAGGGGTCAGAGAAGCTCTTGAGGATGGGCGCCCCCTGCAGGCTGGTCTCAGGGTGGTGGGGGTGGGGCTGGCTTGGCTCCAGGGCCCCAGGGAAGCTGAGCTGGGTGCTGGGTTGGTGGGGCCAGCGGGGAGAAATGGGCTCTGGAGTGGCCAGCCACCAGCCTGCCCTTTGGTCTTGGCTAAATGCTGCCACTTGGCCCACCCACTGCTCATTTTCCTCAGCTGGAGCAGGCCAGTGTGTTCAAACTCTTTAGCAGCAGACACATTTCCCCCCAGAATCTGGTAGAGAAGCCTGTTTGTGAGAATCAGGTAAAAGCGGCTGATGCTCTGGCTCGTCCCCTCTTTCACTGATGATGGCTCTTCATTTGCAGAGCCTGTGACATGAGGGCTTTGGTGCCAGGCTCTGTCCTGAGTCCTGGGCCAATAAGCAAGGTCGCTGAAATCCCTCTGTCCCCAAGGGACTGACCTTCCAGTGGGGGTGGGGGAAGGGCGGCAGAGGAAATGTAACAGCTGGTGCAAAGGTCCTGAGGTGGCCTCCTGTCTGGCATGTTGGGAGAAATAGCACGAGGCCCAGTGGCTGGGGCAAAGGGAGGGAGGGGCGGTCAGGAGGCTAAGGGGGGGTCGTGTAGGGCCCAGTGGGCCGTGGAGATAGGCCTCTTGATGGGAGGAGCTGCTCTAACTGGCCACCAGCTGGGGAAGGGCCGGGCTGTGTGGGGAAGGTGACAAGTGTGGGAAGTGGGGGCAGTGAGGAGGCAAGGCCACACCAGGGTGGCAGCAGCAGAGGAGGTGAGCCTCGGCTGGGTTCTGGATCTTGTTTTCAAGGGAACAGTATCTGCTGAGAAATCAGATTTGAGGCATGAGAGATAAGAGTCAAGGTTGTGCCTGACCCTGAGAGCTGAGCTTGGCTGCCTGGCTGGGGGTCCCATTTGATGGCCAATGGAGCAGGCAGTGGGTGGGAGCCTGGGGTTTGGGTGGGTGCCCCTCAGGCTGTGTAGGTGGCCTGGGAATGACTGGTGGGGGATGGAGGTCTGGGTCCCGGGTGGCCAGCGTTCAGGATCAGCCATGGAGGCTGAGCAGGGGCTGCCTAGATGGGTCGGGGGGTTACCAGGAGAGCGGGGAGCTGGGCAGCTCTGAGAGGGGACAGTGTGCTCAAATGCCACCACAGGGTCAAGTGTGGTGAGGACTGGCTGGAGGGCCCAGGGCTGAGAGCTCCCAAGGCCACCTGGTCCCTGGCCCTGGGGGTTACCTGCCTTGCCTGCTTGGCTGCACCTCCCTCCCCGGCTGGTTTTGGCTGCCCCTCCAGCCCAGGGCGTAGGCTCCCTCACTCCAGTGGGCCCCCCTCCAGCTTGGCTGGGGCCGGACTGTGATATAAATTACCCAGAGTGATGGGGCTGTGACTTTTATCGGCTCTTGTGTTCAATAATGTTACTACATCCCATTAGACCACATTATATTAACACAGAGCCATCTAGTCCACGCAGGGCAGCACAGAGACTTGACTCGGGAGGACACAGGGCACACACTGTACTTGGTCCCTTGACCCGGCCACGCCACCATCGCTGGCCAGCAGGACGCCCAAGGCAGCCAGTTCCTGGGGTGGTCCCAGCCCTGCCGCCACTCCTGCAGCTGCGGGTGGATCAGAGTGTTCTGTGGAAGAGGGTTTTTGATGTCGCTCCCGCCCACGGAGGCTCCACCCCCTGTCCTTACCTTGCGAGTCCAGAGGTCCTTAAACTGCCACTGCACGGATGTGGAAACTGAGAGTCAGAGCCGGAAGTGCTGTGTTCAAGAGATGCGGTGAAGAAGGGCCAAGGCATGGACTCGGTTCCCCATCCCGCTGCTTCCCGGGGGCAGGGGTGGTGCGGGCAGAGGCCAGGAGGCTGGAGTGTGTGCCTGGCGGGGCATAGAGGTGAGAGCAGCCAGGTGTTGGAGTCAGACAGACCCGGGTTCAAATCCTGCTTGGCTACTTGCTTCTTGGGCCTCAGTTTTCTCATCTGAATAGTCAAGGTAATACTAGCCGTCACTTCCTGGGGTTACTGTGTGAAGATTAAATGAGAGGACCCTGTGCAGTGCATGACACGGAGCTGGTACCTTGAATGGTGGTGCCTGGCCTGTTGGGATCACATCACCGCCAACACCTGCACGGCCTCTCACCTGCTGCCCCCACCTTGGGTTTCACAGCTCCCTGTGCAGGTCCCCGGCCCTGTCCCCAGATACTTGGGTGTGGCCTGGTGCCCAGTGCTGCCCAGCCCCCTGGCTCACAGGCTCATGGTGGCACAAGGAAGGCCCACCTTTGCCCTAGGTGGGCCTGGGTGTGGCTGCCGCCCGGGCACTGGGTGACTTCCGTCGTAAACCAGGCAAGGGTCTCCTGTCTCAGGCGTGGGGAGAGTTAACGGAGGGTCTGTCAGTAGCGGCCGCACCTGGTATGTGTCAGAGGCATAGTGATGGCTCTGGGCGTCTTGGATGTTGGCCCTCTTTCCAAGTGAGCATGTTCTCCCAGGTCAGCCTCACAATGAGGCTGACAGGGGCCAGGGTCTCACCCCTGAGCCCATTTGACAGATGTGGAGACTGAGGCTCATGGGCCGGTGACTTGCCCGCAGTAGGCGGCACCTGCCTCTCGCCTCCGGGAACCTGGGCTATGGGCCCTTCTTGGGGGGGGTGCGGTGCTGTGGCCACTCGGGGTTTCCCCCCAGCTGGGCCCTTCCTCCCCACCCTGGGCTCCTCTGTCCCTTGGATCACTGTTGACAAGGTTACGGAGTCAGCATGAAAAACCTGCAAAAGTGAGTGTAATTTATTGATCTACGTTTTGCTTATGAAACAGGACAAGTGCTGATTTGAGGATCCGGTTTGCTCTCGCCCTCGGCGGCCCGCTCCCCCGCCCGCTCCCGGGCGCTTATCTGCAGTAATTCCCCAGCCTGCGCCCAGCCGCTCCTTTGTCAGCCCTGGAGCCTCTGCACTCTGCGCCTCCATTCTTCTCCAGCCTCCGTGCCTTATTGGGGGGCCCCCCTTTTTCCTGGGCTCCTACGAAAACATATAATGTTTAAAAGGGTGAGACAAGGGGCTGAATAAAGCGCTTTCTGGGGAAATATTTGTTCAAAGGCCTGTTGCCTGCATCTGTCTGGTTCTCTCCTGGAAAACATAATTCAGAGCCGGCCTGGAAATTAATCCAAGTGTCCGCTTGCTTTCCTGATAAGAGGCTGGGCGGGCCCCAGGGAGGGGGAGACAGAAGCGGGTGTGGGAGGGCCCCCCCCAGTGATTGCTTTCTGGGGTGTTGCTGTGAAATCAGGGGTGAGGGAGCTGGAGGGAGAGTCCCACTGAACCCTGGGGAGGGAGGAGAGGGACCTCAGAGCATCTTCAGTGAGCAGCGTGCTGCTGGGGAGCTGCCCACCTGCCCAGGTGAAGCGGCAGACCTCAGGGTCGACCGGCTCTGTGGTGGCAACAAGGCCCCGAGGCTCTGAGCCTGGGTTTCCTCAACCGGCTGAGGCCCTCATGGTACCGCTGTGGGGGAGGACTCTGGTGGCCCCTTCATTTCCTGAGCCAAGTGCTGTGCCAGGTGTCCAGGACACAGTGGGGGATTTAAAAAGGCCCCTGGATTCATGGAGCTGACATTTTAGGGAGAGGTGGCTAGTAAATGAAATAAGCCAGTAAATACAGCGCATGTTGGAAAGTGATCATTGTTATGGGGAAAACCTAAGCAGGGAGGGAAGTCGGATTGGCCTTAACAGGGTGGTGGGAGGCCCTGTCTGCAGAGGCTGGAAGGGAGAGTGTGAGAGAGGAGCCTCATGAGAATCTGTGGGAAGAGCATTCAGGCAGCAGGAGCAGCTGGTGCAAAGGCCCTGAGGCAGAGTGTGCCTGGCGTGTTCAATGGAGGGCTGCCGAGGCTGGAATCTTGTGAGTGAGCCTGAGCTGAGGCCAAGGTGCTGGCTGGAGATGAGGTCGGAGGTAATGAGGTGAAAACGCTTTGGTAAAACACACAAGTTGGAATTCCCATCATCATCAGCATCAGGCATCATTGTGGCTCAGCAGAAATGCCTCTGACTGGGAACCACGAGGATGCAAGTTTGATCCCTGGCCTTGCTCAGTGGGTTAAGGATCCAACGTTGCCGTGAGCTGTGGTGTAGGTTGCAGATGTGGCTTGGATCTGGCGTTGCTGTGGCTGTGGTGTAGGCCAGCAGCTGCAGCTCCAATTTGACCCCTAGCCTGGGAACCTCCATATGCTGTGGATACAGCCCTTCAAAAAACACAAAAAAACAAAACAAACAAACAAACCTCCCCCCCCAAAAATACACAAGTTCTTGATGTTTTGGCCGATGGCCCTGAGATGAGCTGTAAAGGGCATTTGATTAATGCCTCCCAGGGCTCGCACAAGAAGGCCGTGTGGGCACTGTGCCCACTCTCTGGTCTTCTGCCCACCGCAAACATTCTAGGTCTTTTGACGGCAAGATGATAGAAACTCTTCTCAGGCCACTTCCCCATCACGATGCCAGGAGCAAAAATGGCCACTTGTGACTGGGGCCACGCTGGGGTGGGAAATGGGTAAATGGCCTGGTGAGGGGCCCTGACCTGGCCAGGGGGGCCCTGGTAGCAGTGAGGGGCCTCGGGGAGGGAGGTCAGGGCCATGGGCCATGGGTGGGGCTGGGGATCCTAATTAAGAGCTTGGATCCAAAAGGCCTGATGATGGAATTTCTAATTAAATCAATTTCATCTCGTCTGGGAGGCAGAGGTTTGCATATGATAGGCATGAAATTAATAATTATGTTTAGAAATTAGCTGTTGCTCCAAGCAGAGCCATTTGCGCAACCCTCTGGGGCCCCGGCCCCCACCCCCGCCTGATCCTTTGTGATGGAGACAGATGGGCCACTTCAGCCCAGTGTGACAGCCAGAAGTGGAGGTGGTGGCTGAGCCTGGACAGGAAGGAGGACCAGCTCTCCCTGCAGCTGCCTCAGGCCATGTGGGTGGCCCTCTTCGTCAAAGGGGGCTGCCGCCGTCACGCCCAGATTCTGTGTGTGTGTGTGTGAGTGTGTGCAGACCCACTTGTGAACGAGGGAGGCTGAGGTTTACATGACTGTAACGTGAGTTCTGGAGCTAGTCCCTCTGAGTTCAAATCATGGCTCAGCCATTAGCTGTGTGACCCTGGGCAAGTTACTCTTTGTACCTTGGTTTTGGGGAAACGGGGAGAATAAGATAGCCTGCTTCCTAAGGTTATTGTAAGATTAAAGGTTTTAGTCATATAAAACCACTGTGGATAGTTCTTGGCACACAGTAAGCACTCAATAAATGCTCATTCATTTTCACAGGGATGCCCACACACCTGGGTGCACGTGTGTGTTTGTGTGGATTTAGTGCAGTTCAGCCCAGGCCAGCCCATGGTGGGTGTGAATGCCTTGCACCCTGGCTCTTGAGATGGAAGCAAATGCGGCGTATCCGCGGTTGCCCCAGGGCCAGAGCTCACACAGCCTGTGTCCCTGAGTGGCGCAAGGAGACGGGTGGGAACCAACAGCCCTGCATCGCTGTGGCTTGAGACATGTAACAGGGATCCTGACTGCATTACACCTCCATGTAGTTGGTGGGGTGCTGTGCTCCCCCTCCTCAGGGGCAGGCTAGGGGACACTGCCCATCATGCAGTGGGTGTCCCTGAGAACCAGCACCCACAATAGTCATGTGCCAGGTTGCTTATTGGCCCTCCCGCTGGAACCTCAGCTCCCTAAAGGCGGGGATGTTTCCCTGTGTGTTGGCCAGAGGTTGTGCAAGGCACTGAGTAGGTGCTCAGGGAAGCATCGCATGAGTGAGTTCCGAGGAGTGAGGGTGGCCTGGACCTGTGTGTGTTGGGGGGAAGGCTGGTGGCTACAGAGCAGCCCAGGCAAAGGGGAGGGCCAGGGCCAACCCATCACCAGGCACGGAGAGGGCAGAGCTGGGGAAGCCAAGCACCCTGGTGGCGAGAGGGGCAGGGGCTGAATCAGGGTGCATCCAGGTTGGGGCGGGCAGACGGATTGATGGCACTGGGGCCTAGGTTGGCTGGCCCAGAGCCACAGCACACCTCGTGACTAGGTCCCCAGCGATCGGATGCTTGAGGTCCAGAGCTGGTGGCTGGCCTCTGTCCGCAGGGTAATGAGGTCTGATTGACAGAAGTGCGCTGCCCGGGCTGGCCTGGCCTGAATTCATGCAGGGTCTGTGGGGAAAGTGGACGGTGGCCCCACATGGCCCAGTGGGCATGTGGAAGTCGTTTGTTGAGGGGCAAGGCCCCAGCATGTGACCCAGACTGAGGCCCAGGGCGGGCATCAGACGGTCCTTCCCCGGGCTGATCCCAGGCCTCCCGCAGACACCCCGATGCTGCCCCCGCAGACACCCCGATGCTGCCCCCTCAGCCCTGCCCAGGCGTCTCCTGCTTTGCAGGCTTTGGGAGTCTGTTCCTCTGCCCTTGAACCCTGGGTCCCTCTCAGAGGTGGGTCTGGTCGGGACTGAGGGCAGGGGGGCATTGGTGACCCTCTGTGTGCCAGTGCCGTCCGCTGCCCCCCTCTGCCATGGTCCCCCATCTCTCACGTGACTGCCCTCCCAGCCACCTGCAGCTCCCCAACTCCCCTCTTTGACCCCCTTTCTCCTCTTCAGTCTGTTACACCCTCACCCACCCTGCCAGCCTTGAGACCCCCCCCATGAGCCCCCAGGGAAGCCCTGTTGCCCCAAACCTGACACCAGCCTGGAGGCCTTTCTCTTCGGAGGACCTCCTTTCCCGCCCCCAGTGGCCTGGTCTCAATGAGGGTCTCAGTGCCTGGCTGAGAGGGGGGTTCCCAAGGGTGTGGGGGTGTCCGCCCTGTGTCCGGCTCTCACTGAGACCCACTCCTGCCCCCAGGCCTGCAGAGGGAGGAGGGCAGCCGGCAGCACCTCAGCTCCTCCGGGGCACTGGGTCTGCAGCAGAGGCTCTGGCGGTGCGGGTGCCGGGTGAGAAGCTGGCCTTCTCTCCTCTCGCCAGCTCGGAAGTGCACATCCCTGCCCAAGCAGCTTTCATGTACCTGAAAGCCGGCTGCCTTTTATCTGGGAAAGAAAACAACTGATGCTGAAAGTCTGGCAGCCGAGGCCTCATGCAGCCAAGATCAGCAGGGCCAGGGGCAGGTGGCCACCCTGGGCCTGACTTCCCTGCTCCCTGAGTAAGAAGGGCTGCAGCCAGCAGGTGGGGGGCCCAAGGTCTGCCTGGGTCCTGGCCTGGGTGGGGCTGGCTGCCAGAGGGGGCTACAGGGTCCTGGCCTCAATCTGCAGCTGTCTGGCCTGGCTTGTGGCTGGAACAGACAGAGCAGTCAGCTGGGAAGGAGGACGGGCACAAGGCTAGGGCGGGGGATGCTGAGCAGGGCTTCAGAGCAGCGGGTCTGCGCCTGGTGTCTGATCTCCTGGCTCTGATATCAGAGGGCACTTTCGTCTCTCTGAGCCTCAGTTTCCTCATCTGAAAAATGGGCACAACGTCTGCGTCTTGCCTCCCTCTCTAATAGTGATCTCTAGCACCTGCTGAGGCCCCACATGCCGAGCACTGTTGTAAGCACCTTGTGTCCTCACCAAGGCATTCCTCTCTGTCATTACTGTGACTGCTTCATAGGAGTGGCGAGTGAGGCCCAGAGAGGCTACTTGCTTGCCTAGGGTAGGCCAGCAGGATGGCAAAGCTGGGTGGCACAGCACTGGGCAGGTTGGCTCCAGGGAGCACTGAGGCAAGTGCTGGGGAAGGGGGGGGGTGCTTTTATTGATTGATTGATTGATTAACAGGCAAGAAATAGATTTATTAAGATAGGATGCTTATGAGAGATGCAAGCTGCCAGGCAAGGAGGCTCTGCTGGCGGGGGCGGGGTGCTTCTAAGCACTAATGCTGCCAGGAAGAGGGGTGGGGTTTTTGTCAGGTGACCCTAGGGGTCCAGGGTACTAGCCCTGGACATCCAGCTGCTTGACTGGGGTGCCCCAGGCCTTGTGCAGGTCAGGGCGGGGGTTCTACCCTGACTGCTCTGAACAGAGCATTGGCCTTGCCAGAGCACCAGCCTTCAGAGGCCTGAGGACTGGGCCCGGGGTGGGTCTGAGATGCTGGGCAGTTTGCTTACCCCTGTCCTTTTCTGGCTAGGGTGCAGCTGTGGCCAGCCCCTCTCAGGGCATCCTCAGATTCTGGTTTGGGAGCCAGTGATCCAGGACCTGAGCTGTCGGCACCCTGCACTGCAGCTAGTGTCGCCGTGCTGGGCCTGGGGCAGCTTGAGAGCAGGTTCAGGTTCCAACCCATGGACACACATGCACACATGCACATACATGTGTGCAGGCCTTTGCACGGCCTGTTCCCACTGCCTGAAAAGACTTCCTTCTGGAGTTGTGGCTCAGTGATCTCAGAACCCGACACTGTCCGTGGGAAGGTGGGTTTGATCCCTGGCCTCGCTCAGTGGGTTAAGGATCTGGTGCTGCTGTGAGCTGGGGCTTAGGTCACAGACACCACTTGGATCTGGCATTGCCGTGGCTGTGGCATAGGTTGGCAGCTGCAGCTCCAATTCGACCCCTAGGCTGGGAACCTCCATATGCCGCAGGCGCGGCTCAGAAGTCAGCCCAGTGCAGTGCGCCCTCCCCTCGCCTGTCACCGTGGGCAGTGGAGATTGGGCAGAGGGCACGCGGGAAGGTGCATATGGTGTGGACCAAGGCAGGGAGGGGAGCACCCGGGCCACTGACCAGCCCTGGCGAGCCAGGGGCCCTTTGAGGAGGGCACGGGGAGGGGTGCTCGGGGGTCCACCCGGCTCCTTCCACGCCCCTGGGGTGGTGGATGTCAACCACAGAGGAAGGGCAGCTGGACGGCTCTGTCTCACTTTTGCCTGATGTGGGGGCAGGAAGGTGCCTGGTGACTTGGGGGCTGGGGGTAGGAGGCCAGAGCCTGCCATGAGGGGCTATGGGACTGGGCAGGCCCGGGGTCCCAGGCCCCACTCTCTCTGGTCTTCTGGGGTGGGTGGGGCTGGGGGAACTGGAAGCTGGGCTCTGCCCCCTCAGAGCTGGCAGTGGAGAGGAGCCTGGGCCCAGAGGGAGCTGTGGGGACAGGGTCTGCTGGGTCGTGACAAGCAGGGCTGCCTGGGGCAGGGTGAGGACCCCTCTCACCACCCTCATCCCCACTGCATCCTGGTGCCAACCCCTCACCCACCGGGGGATTTTCCCCAGCTGGGACCTTGTGGCTCTTGATGGGAATGGCTGTGCATGTGTGTTAGCCCCTATTACTGTGGGGTGTTATTGAGGGACCACCAGCCTTGGTACCTGGGCGGGCTGGCAGGGAGGCTTCCTGGAGGAGGAGGACTGGATGCTGCCCCTCACTTCTCAACCTGATGGGGCCTCACTGATGAGGGGTGTCGGGAGGGGGCCGGATCAGGGGAGAGCTGGGGAGGGGCAGGGCCCGGGCTGACCCATCGTCGTCCCCCCTCTCTGGCCTGTCTCCTCCTCTGCCTCTGTCCAGTGGGTCTGGGACCTGTTCACTGTATGCCCAGCCCACCCCCCGCCTCCCCACCCAGGAGGAGAGGAAAGCAGGCCCCCGGGAAGGGCTGGGATGGTCCCGAGGCTGGGGGATGGGAGGCGGGGGCATGGGGGCTGGCGCTGGCTGGGCAGGGTGAGCTGCCAGTCGCCCTTCAGCGGCCCCTCTCACCCCCAGATCCCCCAGATCAGCTACGCCTCCACAGCCCCCGACCTGAGCGACAACAGCCGCTACGACTTTTTCTCCCGCGTGGTGCCCTCGGACACCTACCAGGCCCAGGCCATGGTGGACATCGTCCGCGCCCTCAAGTGGAACTACGTGTCCACGCTGGCATCGGAGGGCAGCTACGGCGAGAGCGGCGTGGAGGCCTTCATCCAGAAGTCCCGTGAGGACGGTGAGTCGGGCGCGGGCCGTGCGTGGGGCGGGGGCTTCCAGCTTGGTGGCCGAGCGTGTCCTGCCGTGGGCTCTCCTGCCCCGGGCAGCCCCTCACCACCTGGCATCCCCTCCGGGCCTGTGGCCACCTCGGGGGGTGTCTGGGGGACTCCTGGATCTGGGGTGGGTGTGAAGGACTTGTGCAGACACGGTCAGGCAGCCAGAGGGATCCGGCAGAGGGAGGTGGCCTTGTTCGAGGGGGTCTCAGGGACCCAGGAGCCAGGGGCCCACCAGCAAGTTTTTGGAGCGAGGATTTGTTTGGGGGAATTCGGAGCCCTTAAAATCAGGGAGTCTGGTGGGGCCAGGGGCTGCAGGGGGGCAGGGGATGCGGCTGTGCTGGTTCAGGGATGTGGGTGCCCCGCAGGTGGGATTTGGGGAAGGACGGGAAAGACCTCTGCTCTTGGATCTCCCCCTCCAAGCGCACCACATCCCTCAGTTGTTCTCCCCAAAGTGATGCAGCTTTCATCTAGCAAGCAAGGGCTGACACCACGTGGGCCACGATCCGGGCCTCTGACCATGGAGGGAGGGCAGCCTGTGGGACCGGGGTGCTAGGCATCCAGAGGGGCAGACAGGCCCTTGGGTCGGGGCTCCGCCTGGGTTGGGTGGGCCCTGCCATGCAGGATGCTGGTTTGGGGCCAAGGGGCGAGGGGCTGTGTGGGGTGTACTGATAAGCAGGAGGCCCTCCAGCCCGGCAGGCCCACCTCCCTGCAGAAAGGGCCTCTGCCTCCTCCCTCAGCCTCCCCAAGGCCCTGTCCCTAAATAGCTCGCTGTGGCGCCCTCGACCTTGGGCATGGCATCTGTATATTTATACCCATGTAACCTGGGACCCTAATTGCTTTTCCCAAGGACCACAGAGTGTCCAGAGGCTGGCGTTGGTAACACCCTGCGAGCGTAATCCTACTATAAATCTCACATAAACCCCTTTAATTGTACAGCTGCCGCAGCTCGGGTGCTTGTGACCTGGTGGAGAGGGCGGCGGGTGGCAGAAGTGGGGCAGCGCTGGCTGCGGCTCCAGCAGCTGGTCCCTTGCAGATGGAAGCGGGGGCGGACAGACCCCACTCCTGCCCCTTTCCCCGCTGCCCCCAAGTCCCTCTTTCTTTGCTCAGACCCTGGGAGGCTCCGCCCACCCTGCCAGGCAGGTTCCCCTCCTCCTGGACGGCTGGGCTCCTTCCATGCACCCTCAGTCAGATGTGGGGAGGGGGGTGCTGGATGGGGGCAGGGACAGAGGTCCAGAACCCCCATGTCCTGACCCTGAGTGGTGACCTAGAAGCCACCCCCGTACTCACATAGGCCCCCTGCCAGCTGGGTGCACGCTGACCCCGTGTACACGTCATTCCGGGTAACCCACCCACCCTATGAGACAGGTACCCTTGCTTTGCAGTGGACGAAGCTCAGGCACAGAGAGACTTTATAATACTTGGCACCGGGTTGCAGAGCAAGTTGGAGGGAGGAGGAGTTTGAACCCAGGCAGTAGTCTGGCTCCAGGACCACAGGTCTTCATTGCTTTGTTTTTGTCACTATCTTGTGCCCATTTCCTAGTACTTTAACTGAGACCCCAGTGGACCAGCCCTGCGTAAGGGAAGGGGTATGACAATGACAGTCACACACACACACACGGCCTGGAGGGACACACACTGGTGTAAGTGCGGGAGAGGCTAGGGACTAGAGTGAGCTCTGGGCATTGTGTTTTATTTTTAATTTTTTTGTCTTTCGTCTTTTTAGGGCTGCACCAGCGGCATATGGAGGTGCCCAGGCTAGGGGTCCAATCAGAGCCGCAGCTGCCAGCCTACACCACAGCCACAGCAACACCAGATCTGAGCCGCATCTGCAACCTACACCACAGGTCACGGCAACGCTGGATCCTTAACCCACTGAGCGAGGCCAGGGATTGAACCCGCAACTTCATGGTTCCTAGTCGGATTCGTTTCCGCTGCGCCACGACAGCAACTCCTGGGCATTGTGTTTTGGCTGAAGCTAAGACTATTTGAATTTCTTACAAACATCTCATCAGACATTGAGTTGTTACAAAATATGAAGTCAATTCAAGATTTTTAAAAGGACTTCTAGAAGTTCACATCGTGGCTCATTGGTTAACGAATCCGACTAGGAATCATGACATTGTGGGTTCAATCCCTGGCCTTGCTCAGTAGGTTAAGGATCCGGCGTTGCCATGAGCTGTGGCGTAGGTTGCAGACGTGGCTCAGATCCCGCGTTGCTGTGGCTCTGGCGTAGGCCAGCGGCTACAGCTCTGATTAGACTCCTAGCCTGGGAACCGCCATATGCCGTGGGAGCAGCCCTAGAAATGGCAAAAAAAAAAGAGAAGGACTTCTAGAAAAATACGAGAACTAGCTACTTTGCGCCCCCTCCCTGAGCCCCTGCCCCCGGGGCTCCATCCCCTCACTGAGGGCCTGTCTCCCACGCCCACAGACTCTGTCTGGGTGGGCAGCCCCGGGCTGGCTCCCCGCCCCACCTGCTGCATGAAGTGTGCTTTGGCGAACTGTCTTAGGCGAGGAGAGAGCAAAGGAGAGAGAAGGCCACGCTCCAGCTGCCCCAATTGAAATCAGAATTGAGCGGCCAGTAGAAAGGGGCTGCTGTACCTTGTAGCCTAATCCCTGTGAAAGATTAAAGATGTCTTTGGCCGTATATTGTATTGATTCCTCCTCTGAAGTGTGTCATCTGCCAGTTGCTCAGAGGTGCACCGGGAGCGGGGGTGGGGGACACGGAGGGGAGGGCCCAGCAGGGCTCGGGCCGTTGGCACAGGGCCTGAGGAAAGCCCTGGCGTGACATTTCCCAGCCCCCATCCGCACCCGGCCCTCCCGCCCTGATCACTCCGCCATGTGGCTGATGCCCTGAGCTGTCCGATGGCCATGGGCTGGACCCTGCCCTATGCCAGGCACCCTTGCTGCCTTATCACATGTCCTGATGACCATCTTGCAGGCCGAGTGCTTTGTCCCCATTTTAGAGATGAGCAAACTGGGGCTCAGCGTGAAGGGGCTTGCTCAGGCTCACACAGCGAAGTGTGGGAGCAGGACTTGGAGCCAGGCTGTTGGATCTGGGCTGTCAGACCCATGCTCTTCTACCCTGCACTGCCCGCCTCCCCCAGCTCTCCTCACAGAGGCGACAGCTCAGGGCTGAGGGTCTGGCCTCGGCCACTTACTGGCGCTTGGTCCTGGGAAGGTCACTCAGTCTCTCTCGGTTTTGGTTTCCTCATCTGTGAAACGGGGATAAACCAGTTGTTACCAGAATGAAATGTGCTCCTGGCCAGTAGAGGTGGGGGCACAGAGGGCTGCTACTGGGGGTCCAGCTGCCTGGGCCACAGGCCCCTCCCCGCCCCCCCGCCCCGGTGCCAGCCACACCTAGGGAGGTCTGGGCACGCGAAGGCCCAAGGAGGCTACAGGCCACGTTCTCAGACAGGACTAGGGGACAACCACAGGAGCCCAGGCCAGCCTGGTTCCGGTTCTTACAGAACAGCTGGTCTGATGGTGAGAGGGCAGAGAGGGGACCCCCAAAGACAGCCAGGACAGCCTGTGCATGTGTGAGCATGCACACGTGTGTGTGCACGTGTGAGAGTGCATGTGCACGTATGCGTGTGTGCGTGTGTGCGTGCGCGTGCACACATGCATGTGGTGGGGAGGGGTGCGCCATGTGATTTTCTGGATGTGTGCCCAGCTGGCCTGCCCCTGTAGGTGTGTCTGACGGGTGGCAGGCAATGTGTGTGCGTGTGTGTGTGTGTGTGTGTGTGTGTGTGTGTGTGTGTGTGTATGTGGTGGGCGCTGCCTTCTCTGCAGCCCCCTCCCCCCCTCCCCGACCCTACCAGGTGCGGGAAAGGTGGGGGCACAGTCAGGGCTGGGATTAGGTATGCGGAGCAGGCCCTGCCTGGGCTCTGGAGATAAAGCCAGATAGGCTGGAGGGGGTGGCCTGGTCCCGGGCGCCACCCGCCCCTGTCCTGGGCGTGCTCAGGGGTGGGAGTCTGGGGTGTAAGCTTCTCTACCCCCACAGCCTTTCCGTATCTGTGGGGTCCTGCGTGAGCCTCGGTTTCCCTGCACCAGTGCTTCATGTCACGGATGAGGACAAAAGGCGCAGGGAAGTCAAGGGTCCTGCCTGAGGCCACATGGAATTGTCAGAGCTCAGGGCTGCAGGGTGGGTGACAGGAGAATGACAATATCAGTAGGTCACGTTTATGGAGCCGGTGACCAGACCTTCTCTGTGCTTCATTCGTGTTAATCTATTTCTCCTTCAAGACAACTCCGTCATATGGATGGCAACACAGAGGCCCAGAGAGGTTAAGTAATCCCCTGAGGCCACACAGCCAGAAAGTAGCAGGAGTTTGCATCCAGTGTGGCTCCCCGTCTTGGTGCACATGGCAGAAAGGACACGGGTCAGCTCCTGGCAGGGCCCTCTCCGGGGAGTCACCTTGGGAGTTTGGTTCTGGTCCCCTCCAGGGAATGATTCCAGCGCCTTGGGCACATCCAGGCCTGTGCTCCTGGGGTGGAATAAGATGGCCTTCCTGGGTGTGGCTCAGGCCTGCCCCTCAGCGGACGTCCTGTCCCCCACACAGTGGAAAATTCTAAAGCCTCCCCGCCTGCTGCGTCCCCCATTGATATTCCAGAGATGCTAGTGCGTCAAGCTATTGCCGGTCTGACCTCCAGCTCCAGCTCACACGGCTGAGCGTCAGACTTGCATGTAGATGGCCCTGTCCACACGGCGGCCAGCAGGCTGGCAGCTGGAGGCCCAAGACTAGGGCACCTCATCCCTCTGGCCTTGTGACATCTTTGGACTGTGCTTCTCTGGCTGTAAATGGGGGGCCAGAGGGCAGGGGAAAGAGCTTGGCCAGCTGGAAGGAGCTGTGCCCCCCAGAGAGGCTGGCATTGCCCATCTTTCTGGGAGACCAGAGAGGAGAGACTTGCCGAGGGGCACCCCCAGGATCCAGAAACCTCAAGGGGGGGATCCTTAGAGTGCCCACTCCGCTTTTCCCTCCCCCTTTCCTCTCCTGGGCCTCGTCTCCTCCCACTCTCCTCCCAGGCTCTGCTGCAGTTGCACCAGCCTCCTCCCTGCTCCTCCAACAGGCCAGATGCAAGCTGGCCACAGGGCCTTTGCACAGGCTGCTCCTTCTGCCTGGGATGCCCTGCCTGGGACCTGTGTGGCCGGTCCTCAGTGCATTAGCTGTCTATCCAGGTGTTCCGCTTCAGAGGGGCCTCTCTGACCACCGTGTCTAAAATAAGCCCTGCCCCAGCCCGTTCCTCTCCGTCCCCTATTCCCTGCTTTGGTTTTCTTCTTGACAAGTACATTGTTCTTTGTCTCTGGTCCATGAGAGCAGAGATTTTTTGCCTGTTTTTTTCTTTGGTGCCTCCCCCCAGCCTCTCGCTCAGTCCTGGCACATAGTAGTTGCTCAGTAAATGTTTGTGGAATGGGTGGCCGACCAGGGAGTCTGGCAGCCACTCACTTCTCTGGGGCCTGGGCTTGTCTCCCAGTCTGCAGAAGGGCAGACAGAGGCTGACAGGGCCTAGGCATCTGGGGTCCCCACGGATGTCCTGGCCCTCCCCAGCCCAACCCGACACGTGAGGACAGAGAGCCTCTTCACTTCGCCATGGCTGCCTGCCTCAGAGGCAGGAGTGGGAGAGACCCAGCCTTCCAGGCCCCGGAGTCTCCGGCTGGCTGTGTGTCTGGATTTATTTCCTGTCTGCCGGGTACCAGCCCCACGTGAGGACAGGAGACAGGCTGTGGGCCCAGCTGGCTCTCGGCTGGCGTGGGCGAGCGGGCACGGCCAGACCTGGCATCCGCCCGTCCAGAGCAGGAGGCACTTGGTAGTAGGGCCTGGACCCTGAAGGGAGGGACAGGGATGCACCCGAAAGTGAGAAGGTCCCTCCAGGGCTGCAGGTGCCCGGCCCTTGGCCAAACAGAGAGGAAGGAACAGCAGGTGGGGGAACAGCTCTAGCAGGAGCCTGGGAGGAGAGAGCAGAGGCAGGACCCGGGGCAGGGCCTGGCCTGGTCCTGGGGGCCACAGGGTGGGGACCAACGTGAGACGGAGCCAAGCCGCTTCTTTCAGGCCAATCCTGTGTTGAAGAAAAGTTTTGGCACTTGGGGTCATGTCCACCTGCCACATCCAGGTTACTCAGGCCCCGGGAAGTCTGCCCTGCCCATCACAGCCCCGGGGCAAAGCCCATCCCCCCTGCAGCCCTGCTTCCTGTGGGGGAGGGGAGGGCTGTGACCTTCCCAGGGCCGGCCTCCTGGGAGCCCTGTCACTCTCGCCCCAGCACCTGCTCAGTGTTCCCATCTCCTCTTCCACTTGACTGGGCCCTTTGAGGCCAGGAAGGGCTGGATCCCCAGGCTCTGGGACCCTGGCCCTCTCTTGTGCCCAGTGGGGCCTCAGTAGGTGTTCGCAGCATGAAGAGCTGCCCAGCCTGGTGCTCCTGGGTGCATCACTGCCCTTCTGGGGCCTCCATCCATCGCAGCAGGGGTGGGCGTGTCTCAGCTCGACATCCGGCTGGCCGCGCCCTTCCAGTCCCAGGCGCCCGGCTCCAGGCATCCTTCTTGTTCGCCAAGGCTCATCACGGCTTGTTCCCACGACTCTGGCCTGTTCTGAGAACACCCCCGGACGCTCACGGACAGAGTGTTTAGGATCCTTTTCTCAGAGAAGCGTGAGAACCAAACGGCTCCTGTGGCCTAAAGGCTAGGGCATCCAATGGGGGCCCCTCAGGCTTGCTCTTTTTGTTCAGGGATGATGGGGGGCCAACTGCTTGGGGACAGAGCCTGCGGCATGTGACCTCGTATGTGGTGGAGATGGGCTGAGAGCCAGATGTGGGGAGAGGTCCCACCGCTGGCTTGGTGTGGAGCCTCTGCTGGGGGGATGATGCCTTGCAGTATCTTCTTGAGGGGAGACCTCTGGACCTCACAGCCCAGGATCCTCCATTGGCGCTGCGCGTGTGCTGCCCACTGACCAGGCATTTTCCAAGGATGTGGGAGGGAAGGGGACCCCCACCCCAAAGCCAGTCCCCACCATTCCTGTTATCAACCAGGCCACCCTGAGCTTGAGACCAGTCTCACCTTCTGCCTGCTGGTCTGCTGCCGGTCACTGTGCTGTGGGTAGAAACGAAGGGGACCTGGTACGGGCACCCCACCGAGCCACGGGGCCCCGCATGTCCCATCTGAGGTTCCTGGCCAGGGCTTGGAGATCAGCAGGGTGCTGGTGTCGTTGTGACTGCTTGGTAATTGCCCGGTCGGCCTCTATCCTGCTGTGGAGATGCTGCTGAGCTGCCCTGCGGCCTTGGGGACGTCTCCTGTCTGCTGATTTCCTTGCCCTTCTAGCCTTTGGTGTGGGGCTGGCACCTCTTGATTTGGTGAGTCCTGCGGGCTGCTGTCATCCGGCTGTTTTCCTGTCTTTGACTCACCTGTGACGTGTTCACCCTGCCAGTCAGGACAGGGACGAGTGCATCCGAGGTTGTCGCTAAGCTTGATGGGATTCACAGAGGAAGAAGGCACTGGACACCTTTTGCTCTGTGTTTGCATCACTGCCCTCTCGGCAGAAGGCAACGTTTGCTCTCACTGGCCTCCTCTGTGGAACATGTCTGAAGATTTCTTGGGGTTTTAAAAAAGTTTCCCATGGAGTTCCCTCTGTGGCACAGTGGGTAAAGGATCCAGTCTTGCCTCAGCTGGGGAGTAGGTCACAGCTGCGGATTGGATTTGATCCCTGGCTCAGGAACTTCCATATGCTGCAAGTGTGGCCATAATTTAAAAAGAAAAAGGTTCCTTTTGGAGTTCTCGTCATGGCTCAGTGGTTAATGAATCCGACTAGGAACCATGAGATTGTGGGTTCGATCCCTGGCCTTGCTCAGTGGGGTAAGCATCTGGCATTGCCGTGAGCTGTGGTGTAGGTTGCAGACACGTCTCAGATCCTGAGATGCTGTGGCGTAGGCCAGTGGCTACAGCTCCTATTAGACCCCAGCCTGGGAACCTCCATATGCCACGGGAAGCGGCCCTAGAGAAGGCAAAAAGACAAAAAAAAAAAAAGAAAAGCTTCCTTTTGCTGGTTGCAGCCCTTCGTGGCTCTGGCCTTCTGAGTCCCGTTCTCACCGGATGCCACCACAGAGGGCTGAAGAGTCAGGTGCTGTGCCATGTGGAGTGGTTGCTGAGGGTCTTGGCCTCATTTTCCACCTCATGAAGTGGGGATGCTGGCAGCACTTCCCTTCTGGGTTCCGGTGAGCCTTACATGAGTGCGCACAGGGACACCACTAGCACCGTCTGGGCCGTGCGCTAGGCCCTGAGCTGCTGGCGGTGTCCCTGCCATTGTTAACCAGAGTGGGGTGAGGTGTCAGGGCCCCGTTCTAGTCCTGGCTCCATCTCTGTGTGGCTGTGTAACCCCGGGTTACTAAGCATCTGCTGTGCGCTGGGCATTGGACCAGGACCTGGGAGAAGCTGCAGTGGACCCAACAGATGAAGCCCCTGATCTGTGAGCTCGTGTCTGGAGGGCGTTAGAGGCGCTCACAGTAAACGTGTCCCTCACTGTACAGAGTAGTTGCAGAGGCGATGGCTGTTGCTGTGAAGACTAAAGCAGGAGTCCCTGTTGTGGCTCAGCGGTTCACGAATCTGACTAGCATTGATGAGGACGCAGGTTCGATCCCTGGCCTTGCTTAGTGGGTTAAGGATCCGGCGTTGCCGTGAGCTGTGGTGTAGGTCGCAGATCCTGCACTGCTGTGGCTGTGGCAAAGTCCAGCAGCTACAGATCCAATGCCACCCCTAGCCTGGGAATCTCCATATGCTGCAGGTGTGGCCCTAAAAAGCAAAACAAAACAAAACAAAAACCCCAAAGCAGCATGCAATGTAAGTAGGCAGGGAGGGGCAGGAGGAAGGCTCTTCTGCAGGGGACGTCCAGGCGGGGCCCAAACAGGAGGACGCGAGCCCCATGGACATCTGTGGGACGTGTTCCAGACGAGGAATCAGGACTCCCAAGTGCAGAGTCCCCAAGATGGGGACCCCCAGAGTCAGGAGCGAGTGAGTGAGGGCGACAGAGTGGGGGCGGGGGGCCTTCTGGGCCCTGGGCCGGCTCTGGCTTTGGCTTACATGAGACGGGAGCCCCGGAGGGTTGTGAGCTGAGGAGGGCGCCGTGGACTTGGTGTACCAGGGTCCCTCTGGCTGTTGTGTGGGGAAGAGGCTGCGGGCCTGAAGCAGGAAGGCCAGTGTGGAGGCCACTGCTGTCCTCCAGGTCTCAAGGGATGGTGACTGGGACGTGGGGTGGTGGTGACAAGGGACAGATCCCAGGTGTGTTTGGCCCCCAGGACTTGCTCCTGGCTTGCTCCCGGGGGTCGCCCAGGCGCTCCTGCTTGAGCACCCTTGGGTAGAGGCGCCCACCCCAGCGCCAGACCCTGGGGAAGCCCTGGTTGGCTCAGGTCCCAGCAAACAAATGGCCAGTTCTCAGCTGGTCCCTGGACCCTGATTGAAGCCTCGTCCATAAAGTGCTGGCCTCTTCCCCTCGATTTTGTTAGCAATTTCTCTTTTAGGTACATGTGTTTATTTCTGGGTACTGCTGTGAATCCTTTTTGGGACGAGGCAGGTCTGAATGGGCTTATATAGCTGCAGCGAGAGATTTGGAGCAGTTGTCTCCCCAGATCTCTGCATCCGGCTAGATGGTTATTATCTGGAGGGAGCAGGGCAGGGATTGGGAGAAGGGGTGCTTTCTTGAGGAGGGGGCTGCAGGGAGAGCCTCCCGGGCCTGCCCCAGAGCAACAGCAGGGAGCCTGAGCGGCAGCTGGGCGGTTCTTCCTCCTGGAGTGGGGTGTGTGTGTGTGTCTGTGTGTGTGTGTCTGTGTGTGTGTCTGTGTGTGTGTGGCTGGCCCATGTGGTCGTGCTGACCCTGCCTGGGACTCGCTGTGGGTCCGGAGAAGACGCTCTTCCTGGTCCTGTTTCTCCATCATCTCCAGTCACACAGGGGGGTGACTGCAGTCCCTCTGGGCTGGCTATTGTACGGAGGACAAAAGTGGGTGACCTAGCATCAGAGAGGCCACCAAAGGGTTGGAGGGGGTGAGGGGCTGCCTCTGAGGCGTCAGACGCCAGGGGGAGTGAGTGCTTGGCCTCATCCGGGTTGGGTCCCCCCTCCCTGACTCATGAGATCTGTGCCCCATTCTGTTGTAGACAGAATGATCATATGGATATTCTATGCAAATTCTTATTTTTAATGAGCCAGAAGGAAAGCTGACGACCATCTTGCAGACTCCTTGGGGCCTGAGGAAGGCCTTGGGACGGGGCACGTGGCGGGGGTAGTGTGTGTGTGAAGGAACAGGACAAAGTGGCAAACAAGAGGAGAGGGAGCAAGGAGAAGGGTCGGAGGGGGGACATGGTAAGGGTTGGGGGTCCCTTTACCATCTCTCAGAGCCTGTCTGCCTGCCCCACTTTAAGATGGGAAACAGGGTCAGAGAGAGGCAACTTGCAGACACCCCAGAGCTGGGAGAGAGAGAGGAGGGGAGGAGGGCGGCATCGGGGTAGTGGGGGTGGCAGGATGCGCTTCTGAGCTGCGAGGGGCCGTGGAGGGTGTGTGCCTGAGAGACGGAGAGAGAGGACGGGAGACAGGATGGGGCGGGGGAATGAGGGGGAGGCAGGAAGAGCGGCCGAGGGACAGGAGCTAGCAGCTGGCGTGAGGCCAAGAGGCCGTCTGGATGGGAGGCCAGCTCTGAGTCAGTCAGTTAGCCATTCACTCATTTTTTCATTCACGCTTTCATTCCACAGCATCTAAGTCTGCTTCATAAATGGATGTCAGCTCCTTGACGGCAGGATTCTTCTTCTTTTTTATTTTTGCTTTTTGCCATAACTGTAGCATATGGAAGTTCCCAGGAGAGGGGTTGAATTAGAGCTGGAGCCACTGGCCTATACCACAGCCACAGCAGTGCAGGATCCGAGCCACATCTGTGACCTAGGTACAGCTTACGGCAATGCTGGATCCTTAACCCGCTGAGCGGGGCCAGGGATCGAACCGAGTCCTCATGGATACTAGTTGGGTTCTTAACCCGCTGAGCCACGAGAGGAACTCCAGGGCAGGATTCTTCTCTGTCCTGTTTCCGGCTGTCCCCACAGCGTCTCGGGCGGCCCTGGCACTGGGAGGAGCTTAGTAAATCACTGCTGAGTCAGTGGATGCTCTGCTCTGGGCTGGGCAGGGGCCCTCTCCCTGGAGCTCAGAGCTGTCCAGTCCAGTAGTCACCTTGGGACTACTGCAGTGACCGAGACCCTGGGATGGTTACGGGCACAGGGGAGAAGGCGCCTGGGGACACCTCCAAAGGCTTCCTGGAGGAGGGGGCCTGAGCCCATCCTCAAGACCTGGCAGAAGCTGGCATGAGAAGGAGTCTGGAGACGGGGGGCGGGCACAAGGGGAGAGGGGGGGTGGGCACAAGGGCAGAGGGGACAGTCGGGTGTGTTGGGGGAGGGGCCCGGTCAGGCTGAGGGTCACAGGTAGGTTTCATTGACCAGAATTGGGGTGCACAAGGGTCAGGGTCCCAGGGGCCAGGAGCTACCACCAGGAGGCTGGGCCTGCCCCCTGGACATGGAGCCAGCTTGGAGCCGGGTCAGGCAGCGTCTTGTGAGTGACATGTGCTCGGCTGCCCTGGGCAGGTCACCAGCCTCTGGGCCCTGGTTCATATTAGATAGGACTGCTCAGCTCTGGGCAGTCCCAGCCCAGCCAGGCACCCGGGGCGCCTTTAAATGTCAGTATAAGCATCACGAGTCCCTACTGGTACTTAGTACCCTCGGATTGCAACACTGCGACACGGCACAGTCACTCACTAGGAAAGAGGTCCCACCCTAGACACTTGCAGCTGGTAGTTTGCCCACCCTGGCTGCAGGGTGGGGGCTGCAGAAAGGCCAGGTCAGCTGAGCACTCCCCCACCCTGCCCCATCCTGGACGCCCGAGCCCACTCCAGCCTGCTCCCAGGACCCAGGCCTGGCCTCCCCTCTCCATCCCTCCTTCTGTCTCTCAACCCCCAGGTCTGGCCAATCAGGCCTCAGGCTCTGGGCCCCAAGTTCTCCCTCAGCAGCGTTGGCAGAGCCTGGCACAGGTGTTGGGGGCGGGGTGAGCACTTCTGCGGCTCAGGGCCACGTCTGGTCCTCAGTCCCTGGCCTTTGTCCCTCAGCCCCGGGGCAGCCCGGCTCCTCAGGAAAGCCTCCGAAGGTCCGCAGGCTCAGGCTGCCTTCTCTCTGCGCTCCCCTCCTTGTGGGGGCTGCCCCCTTGCCCCGTCCTCCCCTACGGCTGATTTAGGGGGCACACTCATACCCACCACCTTGATCCTTCCCGTGGGGGGTCGGCAGCCTGCTTTCTGGCCACAGAAGCTGAGGCCTCACCTAGGTACTTCCAGTGCCAGGGTGGGCCCAGGCCTCCACCCTCTGCCATCAGAAGGGTCGGCTTGGAGGAGCCCAAGCCCAGCTGCCTGCCATCCCTCCCCCTGAGTGGGCCTGAAGACCAGGGTCCTAGAGGACTTGGTTATCCGGTGCCTCCTGCTGGTGGCATGTGGGAGGGCCTGAGCCCGCCACTAGGGGTGGGTGGGGGAACATGCTTGGCCTGCCTGGGTAATTACATTGCAGCATTTCATTTCGCCTGTCAGTTTTCACTTCCTGGGGATATGGGCTCCTAAATATTTCATCCCAGCCTACAGCTGTCTGTTCCGCTCCGGCCACACCGTGAGCCCAGCTGCCGGCCCCAAACCCGGCCCCTGCCCCGTGGCTGAGCCTCGGTTCCTGCTCTGCCCTGCAGCTACCATAGGTCATCTTCTCCATGCCCCTGCAGACCCGGGGGTGGGGTGGGCACCACCAGCCTAGCGCCGCCTCCTCTTCCCAAGGGGTCTGGGGTGAAGAGGCCAGGCAGACCTCATGGCTGGAAATTAGGCTCAGTTCAACCAACATTGATTGAGCGCCTACTGTGTGCCTGGCACTCTGCTGGAAACGGGGGGCGAAGAAAGCGAAAGGCACCGTTTCCCCTCGAAGGGCTCAGGGGCTGCCGGAGGAAACTGACCACAGTGTTCTAGCAGCAAACACCGAGTCCTTATGTGCCAGGCACGGGTGCGTGTATTAACTCACTTTTTCGTGTTCTGTTGTGAGGACACAGGCCCAGAGGGGAGTCACTTGTCCAGAGTCACTAAGAAGTGGCAGAGCTGGGATGAACCCAGGCAGCCTGGCTCCAGCCCTGAAGCGCAGGAGCTGCAAACCCGGGGCAGCACGGGTGGAGGACGGGGGCAGCCAGAGAAGAGATGACAGCCTGGGTGGGCAGTGATGAGCCTCACTGGGCAGAGGATCTGGGGTGGAGAGATGGAGCTTGGGGCCAGGGGCAGCAGCGGGGGTGGGGGGGGGGCACAAGTAGAGAAGAAGGTGGGTATTTCTGGCAGAGGGACCAGCAAAGGCTCTGGGGTGGCAGAGTTTGCGCTGCATTGGAGAAAGTGGCCTCACCATGGCGTGTGGCGTTGTGAGGCCAAGGAAGGGGCTGGAAAGCTGCCACGTGACCCAGGTGTGTCACTGGAGCTGGGGGGTCTTGCTCTGAAAGTGGCTTTGAAGAGCAGAGGACTCTTAACTCACACTCAGCCGTCCTGGCCTGATGTGCTGTGTGAGCCTCAGGCGGACTCCTTTCCGTCTCTGGACCGACTCTGAGGAATGGGTGGGATCCCCTCCGTTGAGGAAGGCCTGGCATGGCCACCAAGAGTAGGGGGGTGCTGGCGTGGGGGCTGGGAACCAGCCATCTCTCTGCTCCCCTTGTTCCCTCCTGCCACCACCTGCCTCCAGACACCTTTGCTTCTTTCTCTCTTTCTTTTCTTCTGCTTTTCTCGCTTCAAAGGTGTTTTGCCTAAATGGGTTTGTGTTAAGATGTTAGGTTGATCACTCAGCAAATTTCCCTCTGCTCAGAGCCAAGTGCCATGAATAATGCAGCTCCGAGCACCCTGCGCTGCCCAGTGCTTCCGCCTCAGGGGAGGGGACAGTGTCCCCGCTCAGATGCTCTGAGCCCCAGCTGCCTGGCCTACTCCCCCACAGCCTGGCCCCTCCCCAGAATGGCCCCCAGTGGTGGGGGGGGCCTGTCCGCAGGTGGCCCCTTTAATCCTCACCGTAGCCCTGCTCTCTGGGGAGTGGGGATGGTGGGGTCCCATTTCACAGATGTGGGTGTGGAGGTTCAGAGAGGTCGGGGAGCTTGGCTTTTACCACATGGGTGGTTGAGATGGGGCCTGGACCCACCTGTGCGGAGACAACCCAGGTGTCAAAGCAGGCCAGCACCCTGTGCCTGCAGGTCCTGCCCAGTTCTTCATGGGGGTGAGCAGTCCCCCCACTAGTCACCACCCCACCCCGTCAGTACTCCGCAGCCAGGCCCCCTGCACCAGTGCCTGAGGCCATGCGTCCCGTAATTCCTGAGTCGGCTCAGAGACAGCGTCATGTCAACGCAGGTCTTATTAACAGAGGGTCTTAAGTTAGATAGAATTGTAGAGATTGTCACACTATCTTCCTAAGTGACAGAGAGAAGTAGCAAGTGAATGTGGGCTCCAGCCCATGTGTGCTTTGGGGCTCGAGTGTGTGTGTTTGTGTGACTGGGGGACTGGGAGTGATGTGGGCGGTGGGGAAGGTGGTGCCTTGAGAGCGTTCAGGACAGAAAACTGTGGGTTCTGCCCTGGACAGTCCCTGGGCTTCCAGGCTAAGGCCCCAGCTTCTGCCCAGCACCCTGTCCCTGGGGACAGGGCTTCACCTGGTGTCCCTTCCTGAGCGCTCATGGCAAGGAGGGTGCATCGGGGTGGAGTAAACTCCCAGGAGAAGGCAGGATGGAGGGGGGCGGTCCTGGTGCCTGATGCCCCCTTGTGTGCTCAGAGCTGCGGGTGAGTCCTGCAGGGCAGACGCTGGCTGTGGGCCACCCTGAGGCCCGAGCCTGTGCCCCCGGACGTCTGGCGCCCAGTGTGACCAGGTGTGGCTCCGAGGAGAGGTCACAGGGGGCTGCGGGATCGGGGAGATCTCCAGAGGAGGTGGTGCCTTGGATCCCTGCAGAGCCTCTGCCCCGCTGGCCTCCTGTGCCTGCCAGTCGGGCACTCGCGGCTTGGCTGTTTGGGTCTGGCCGGTGTGGGTTGGGGTTGCTGCCTGTCCTGGGCGGTGGGGGACTGCATGCAGGCTTGAGAGGCCTGGTGCAGGGACACGGACACGGACATGGAGGACATACTGGAGCCCAGCAAAGGAAGGGCCTCGAGGGTGCCAGAGGGTCACCCCAGCCCCTTGAGGCCCCCCTGCTTGAGCCAGCAGCCTCTGTGCCCACCTGTCGGGTGGCGGATTCCTTGGGGGCCTGGGATGAGGCTGCATGTGGCAGAGCCGAGGAGGGGCGGCCCTGAGGTCTCTCACACCCACTCTCACAACACTCTCATACACACAGTCACTCACATGCATACTCACACATGCGTATGCACACACGCACACTTATGCACATACACACACATGCTCACACACGCATATTCGGCCTCGCACGTGCGTACTCACAGGCTCCTACTCTCACTCGAATACACATATCACACACCCTTACATACTCGGTCACACACACTCACTCCCATACTCTCTCACACATGCACGTGCAAACACACACGCACATACTCATACTATACACACAGAGGCATACTCACTACACAACATACTCACCTCATACTCTCACACGCACACACTTTGACACACGCTCACACACACATACTCACCACACACACACTCTAGCACTCTCTCTCTCTCTCACACACACACACACATGTATGCACACACGCGTACACACACGGGAGCCACCAAGAGTTGCAGGCAGAGGGGTGTGTGCTTTAGGAGGCTGGAGTGGACCCTGGACGGCGGGGACCGGGTCCAGGCTTGAGCGGAAGGGGGTGGTGGCTGTGAACCAGGCGGAGCCCCATAAGCAGCTGGATCCAGAGCTGGCTGGAGTGCGGCCCCTCCCTGGCCGAAGCCCCTCACCCTGGACGCCCCGACCTCAGACACCCGTCCAGCAGTTGCTCTGCTGCCCGCACGGCTCCATTTATTCAGACAAAGATTCCACTGCTGGTGGTAAACAAACGCAGCGCCGTTAGTCACTGACCCCCTGCACCCTTTCCTGAGAGCAGATCTGGGGATGGGGCCTGGCTTTTGGAGACGGAAGGAGGAGGGAGAGAGGAAGAACTGTGCCTGTGAGAGAAACAGTGTGAGACTGCATGTGGGAGAGTGTGTGTGTGTGTGTGTGTGTGTGTGTGTGTGTGTGTGTGATGTGTGAGTGTGTGTGGGGGTGTGATGTGTGAGTGTGTGAGTGTGCTGTGAGTGTGATGTGTGAGTGTGTGTGAGGGACAGTGTGTGATTTGTGAGAGTGTGAGTGTGTGTGAGTGTGTGTGTGTATGAGAGAGCGTGATGTGAGTGTGTGAGGCCACATGGCCTCCGCCTCACCTCCCCCTCCACCACCCTCTTCTCTGCCAGGGATGGGGAGCCTGGGGGACCCCCTCGGGTTGGGTAACAACCCCCACTTTCCCTCAGTGTTGCAATTTGCTGCCTTCACATTTTGCCCTAATGTAGATTTTTTCCACTTGATTTCCTAGGATTTGTCTTTCATTGTTTTTCTCCTGCTTTAAATTTAAAAGGACAAAAAAAGAAAGAAAGAAAAAGGACAAGGGAGCAGAAGAGACCTCCTACCTCCTGCCTCCTGCCGAGCTGCCAGGTTTGGGGGGTGCCCCGCTGCCCCCTGCGCTCTTGGGCTGCAGGGCAGCTGCCCAAAGCCCTGGAGGAGGACCTTTCTCCCCCTGCACCCAGTCTGGGCCCAGAGCCTGGGGCCACTTGGGCGGAGGGAGCAACCTGGATTGCCGAATGCGATCCAGGGCCTGGTGCTGCAGCAGGAGGGGTGGGCACTGCGTCCCGGGGCCGAGGCCGGGATGCGGTGCCCTTTCTCGTGCCCTCGCTGTCCCCTGCCTTCAAGCTGGCTGCCCAGCTGCTTCCTGGCGTGGGCAGGTCTCCAGGTGAGGGAGAGGCTGCAGGAGGTGGGGAGGGGCTCCCCAGCTCGGAGGGTGGGGCTGAGAGCTGGGAAGGAACGGGGCCCAGGTCCCTGACTGTCCCTACCTGGGGCAAGCGGGGCAGAAGCAGGCTGCTCCCGTTGGAGGCCTTTCATTCCTGCTTCCCTGGGCCGCCCACAGGGCATGGAGGCGGGGGACCTGGGGCTGCTTGGAGCGGGTGGAGAGGACCTACTTAGGCAGGTGGAGGGAGGTGCAGGGGGAGGGAGCTGAGCACAGGTGCGTGATTGCGCTTTGTGTGACGCTGTGTCACCGAGGCCCAGACCTCAAACGTGCTCTCTGTGGATGTCTGTGCTGATGGAGGGAGCCGAGTGTGGACCGTCCCAGGCAGCGGACGATGGAAAAACCAGGTCATCTCAGCAGTGATCTCTCACTGGAGGGTAGGATTTATGAGTCCAAGGTGGTTTCAATTCCCCGTTCTGAGGCAGGGCAGTAGCTCCTGGAGAAATGTCAGAGCAGAGTGCAACTCCGCCTCTGTCAGCCGCTCACCTGTGCTCACCTGCCTGGCAGAGTGGGGCCAGCACCCCCAGCCTCCCTCCAGCATCCCTCCATCCCTCGGCTCTGCCCGCCTGACCTCCCTGTCTCCCCACCCCCACCCTGCAAAGCAGCTGCATGGGATTAGGGCTCTGTCCTCGAGGCTGCATCCAGCAGCAAAACGCTGCTGCCAGTAAACGTTTGTTGACTCAGTGAAGGAAAAGCAGTGGAGCATGTGGGTCCCGGTGCATTGCTGGAGGTGTAGCGTCTGGGGAAGAGTGCAGTGGGCCTGGCGCCCAGTGGGCCTTCCTCCTGGCACCCTCTTTGGGCTCTCTCTTCCAGTCTTGCTTCCCAACCAGACTGTGAGCCTCCCAGGAAGGGGCCTTACTATGATTTCCTAAGGACTGAATGTGCCAGGAGTGGAGCAGGGCATTTCTTGAATGAATGAATGAATGAATGAATGAACATGCAGGGCTGGCCTGCCCTGGGGGAGGGCAGCTGCAGGCAGACACGGACACAGGTACATCCGCTGGACCCGGAGAACACCGGGCAAGGCCAGCAAAGCACAAATGGAAAGGGCGCAGAGACCACAAGACACAACAGGAAAGTCATGTCGAGTTCCGCTAATGGAGACTCCATGTCAAGTTCAAGTTGTCAGGTGCCTGGAGCCTGGTGGAAGCACAGGGTTCCAGCGTCAGGGGAGGGCTGGCTGGGGAAGAGCCCATCCTCCGGGGAAGGTGGGACTTTGGGAGCCAGATGGCCGGCAGGGGAAGGGCAGCCCAGGCAGGGTCCCCACGCACTCCCCTGGATGCGCTCGGGCCCAGAGTGGCCGAGAGGCCTGAGTCACAGATGGACAAAGGAGGTTCCAGCACACGGGGGACCAGAATGCCCTCACTGTCACTGCTGTCAGGAAGTCTGGTCTGGCCTGGGTTCTGGGTCCATGTTCACCATGTATTTACGTCTTGCCATGTTTGCTTCTGATGATTTTTTTAAAGACGAGAAACAGGGATTTCCTGGAGGCCCACCCACGGGCCTCAGTCTGGTTCCATCCCCACCTCCAGAGGTTACCGTGACTCTGAAGGGTGTGGGTTTCCTTCTTGTCCTTGTTTAGTCATTCAACAAGCATTTGTGGAGCGCCTCGTGTGTACCAGGCACAGCTCTAGGCACTGGGGGGGGGTCACAGTGAAGACGGCGGGCAGAATCTCCTGCCTTCTTGCAGCTTTTGCTCATGTGCCTGTGTGTCCCTAGGTAATAGGTCCTATCACATGTGGCCTTTAAAGGCCACATAAACAGGACCGATCCTGTCTCGCTTTGCTTTACAGTCAACTGTGCAGTTTCAGGATTTCGTCATGCTGAGATGTGAGAGCTGTTTTATGAATCCTTGCTACATAATATTCCACTGTGCAAACACACCAGGGTTTAGCCCTTCTTCTGTTGTAAGATATGAAGGTCGTTTCTGTTTTTTGGCTGGTTCAGAGTGCCGAATGACTGTCTTTGGGCATGGCTACTCGCGCCCTCATGCGAGTTTCTCTGGGGAGGACGTGGACGTGGAAGAGGACACGCTGTCACGTCCTCACCTTCACTGGATGTCGCCATACAGCCCCCAAAAGTGTTCTCATGGACCCCTCGGTCATATCGTCCAGGTTTGTCGTAGCAGAGCAGGGCCTTGAGCAATGAGACCGAGGCTAAGTCAGTGTTGGGTGGGCTGGCCCAGGGCCAGGGGGCAGTGTGGAGAGTGGGCAGGCCCTGGGCCATTGCAGCGGGATGGGTGGGGTGCTCACGGGGGATGGGCAGCGGGCAGAGGGCTGGCCTGGATTCTAGACGCTGAGGCCACCTGCCCTCAGCTTCCCAGCTCCCTGTGCGCTTGGGCCAGGAGCTCTCTGAGGTCCTTGCCACCCACAGGCTCAGATGCGCTTGTCAATGCTCGCGGCTTCCTGCCCCCGGCCCTGCACGCAGGTGCTGGCTGGCTGGATGAGGAGCTTGCAGCTGGCATGCCGCAGCCTGCACTTGCCAGGGGACCAGGGCTGAGTGTGGGAGGAGGAGCTTGCCAAAGGGGGACCCAGGAGGGCCTGGAGGGCAGGGAGGAGTCCGGGGTTCCCCCTGACCCCCTTCTCTGGCCTCTGTGCACAGAGAGCGTGTGGGCTTGGTCCTCGCTGCATGAGTTTAACTTGATTGCATTTGTTTTCTTTATGGACTCATGGGTTCTTATTGGGGCAAAGGAGTAAGGCGCAGAGCAGTGCCCGTCCTGGCAGGAATTAGGAGAGGGCGTCCTGGGGGAGTGTGAGCTGTGGTCCCCACGGTGAGAGGCTGCAGAGGCAGGGGCTGGACACAGGAGGGTGGGCGGGCTTGGCGTGTGACCTGGCGTCTCCCCAGGGGTGTTTGGTTGCAGGAGGTGGGGTTAACAGAGACCCAGTGACCAGGGCCTTCCCTTCCTCTGCCTGAGTGAGGCTCTGGAAGCAGAGCTGGATGGTAGTCCCACTGACCAGCTGTGTGACCTCCATCAGGCTACTTAGCACCTCCGAGCCTCAGTTTCCTCATCTGTAAGATGGGGCTGTTCACACCTGCCCCAGGTGCTGTGAGGATTCACTGAGTGCCGGGCATGCAGTGGGCACCCACTAATTGCAGGTCTCTCTCAGGCCACTCCAGTTCTCTCTGGCTGTGGCAGGGGGCCTGGGGGGGCTGCTGAGGCAGATGCTGTGCCACTTGTTACTGGAATCCTGTGTCACCCCAGGTGAAGCAGCCTTTTAGTCCCTTGTGCTGGGGTCCCCTGAGCCGCCAAGCTGACTCTCGGGCAGTGACGCCATCAGTGCCTCACTGTGCCAGTGACACCAGTGGGTACTTACTCCATGGGGTGTGCTTACAGGCCCCCCGTATTTCCTGACTCCACGTGGCTGGTTGTGACACACTGGACGGACTAAAGGAGTCATGAGAGCCCGATGGCCTGTGTTCAAACCCCGGTCTTCCCCGACTGCCTGCGTGACCTTGGGGAAGCCACTTAACCTCTCTGTGCCTCAGTGTTGTCATCTACACGTTGGAGCCGTGCTGCTCACGAGGGAATCCATGCAAACGTGCAGAACGCTATTTAGCGTGCATTACGCACTTGAGAAAGGTCCCCTAGCGCTGAGCCCTGCGGAACCCCAGCTCCCCTCTGGTCTCCACACCCTGCGGTGGGAACGGTCTGCCCCAGACCCCGCTCCTGTCTCGCTGTCTTGAGACTCGCTCCCGGTCGCGGTCTGGATAGCAGAGCTGTGGTTACTTCCTCTTTCGCCAGCACAATGCAACGTGTGTGACACCCCCTGGGGTCAGGCGGGACCACCTGCTGGAACTTCTTAGGGGAGCATCGCCCAGAAATATGACTTAACCTAAGAGCTTCTCCCTCTTGGGGAATAATTACCCCCCATGCGGTGCCCCCTCCCCTGTGCCCCCTTCTCCCTCCCGAGCCAGGTGGCCTGTCCTAACCCCTGCCCAGCCTCCCCCTCGTGTCCATCTGTCTCCCCAGATGGGGGCAGAAATGTCGCCGTTGGCCCATTTTCTAACCGGAAAGGAACCATATGTTGGTTTAGCTGGGAGCTGAGTGTCTGCCGGCCGTGTGATGGCAGGGCCAGCGCCGGGGCAGCAGGCTGGCTCCCTGGGCGCTCTCTGTGACTGGGGACCCGAGGGCCCCGTCCTGCCCCCAGTCCCTCCCTTCTGCTATTCTTCTCTGCCCCCCCCCCGAGCACCTGGTCGCCCTTCTCTCCTCCTGTGCTCTGGGTGTCTCACAGGGCCTGAGGCTGGACTGCCTGGAAGAGACAGAAAGTAAGGGGGGGTGGGTGCTGGTCAGGGTGGGGGCACAGGGCCATGGCTGCCTTACCTGCTGCAGAGAACAGGAGCTACTTCCAGCCACGTGTGAGGTGTGAGGTGCCAGCACACCGCAGCCCCCCTGCTAGTGTGAACACCTTTTCCCGCAATGCTCTCTGCCGCCTCCTGCCAAGACTCTGCTCCGGGTAGCCTTCCCTGGTTGCCACCTGTGCCCAGGAGCAGAGGGCCCTCCTTGGGTGGAGCTGGGCACTGGTGCTTTTCCCCATGGGGCAGTGGGTGGGTTGTGTCCCCTTTGCACTGCAAGCCCCTTGCGGCCCGTCCCCCACAGAGAGGTGTACAGTCTGTGCAGAAGGCTCAGGTGATCCCAGCCTGGACTGAGAGGGGGACCTGGGGTAGCAGCCAGGTGCCCAGCCAAGGTAGATGGTTTGAGGCATTGGCTGGGCTCAAAAGGGGTCCCGATTGAGGCTGAGACCCAGGGGAGGGGAATGGTCTTAGGTAAAGGATCTGCCTTCATCAGGGGAGTTCCCGGGTAGCTCAGCGGGTTAAGGTTCTGGAGTTGTCACTGCTGTGGCTCAGGTCATTGCTGTGGCTTGGATTATTGCTATGGCTCGGGTTCAGTCCCTGACCTAGGAATTTCCGTATGCCACAGGCGCAGCCAAAAAAAAAAAAAGACTGATCCCTCACTTTTTTCCATCAGCTGAGCCCTGACTCTGCTGCCACCGAGGTCTTGGGGGTTTTATTCCCTGGAGGCCCCACACTCTGCACCCCAGTGGGCAGGGAACTGTGTGGCTTTGGGCAAACCTCTTCTCTGTTCTGAGCACTTAGCTTTACAACAACCTTATGAAATAGATAGTAGTATTACCTTAACTTTATAGATGATGTATTTGAGGCACAGAGAGGTTCAGTAACCAGCCTGAGATCGCACAGCCTTAAGGAGCAGAATTGAGATTGGAACCCAGGCAGTCTAGCTTTAAGCACAATGCCGTATTGCCTCTTGCTAGCGATCTTTTTATGTATGGGCAGCTGAGGCACAGAGAACTTAAGTGACAAGTCCAGGGTTACCCGGCCTGAGTGGCAGAACCGAAATTTGCACTATGGCTTTTCTGACTTTAGAGCCTGTGCCCAGAAAGTGGGACCTGGGAGCTTAGTGTCGAGCTGGGGCATGGTGGGAGCCCCCGGGAGTGTGGCTGGGGGAGAGACTGATGCCCTTTCCACAGGGGGCGTGTGCATTGCCCAGTCAGTCAAGATACCGCGGGAGCCCAAGCCCGGGGAGTTTGACAAGATCATCCGGCGCCTCCTGGAGACCTCAAACGCCAGGGCAGTCATCATCTTTGCCAACGAGGACGACATCAGGTGAGGGCAGGTGGCAGTGGGGGGCGGGCCTTGGACCCAGGGACCCCTGCTAGAGACCTTCCTAGGCAAGCCTGACCCATCCTGGGTTCCAGAGAGGTGGGGCACGCAGGGAGTATGTGGTGGGGAGACCCTGGGGCTGGGTCCCTGCTTCGTGCATCCACTCTACCAGCTGGGGATGGTAAGCAGGTACTTAAACAGAGGGGTCAAGGCCATGGGCTTGGGCCCAAACATCTAGGTTCTAGCCCTGCTCTCTGTCCCAGTAGCTGTGTGACCTCAAGCAAGTTTCTCAGCCTCTCTGGGCCTCTTTTCTGTTTTAAGAAAAGGAGCTAATGATGCCTGCTTGATCATGTTGTTTGAGCACTGAATGCAGCAATGTGCGTACAGGGCTTAGAGCTGGCACTAGTGGGTGCACCACCTCTCAGCCCCCATCCTCTTCCCTTAGTGAGCTCGGAGGAGTGGGAAGAGGCTGGGCTGAGGTTCTAGCCTGGCTTAGGCACATACTCGGAGTGGACAGTATCGTCCATTCCCTGGGCCTCAGTCTTCACATCTGCAGAGTGGGGGCAGGTGGTGCCAGAACCAAGTGGTGCAGAAGTTGCAGACCAGCCCACCTCTCTGCACACCTGGTCCTGGGTCCCAAGTCACAGGTCGGAAACTCAAAAGTGACCCCTGAGGAGTTCCCGTTGTGGCTCAGCGGGGTAAGAACCTGACTAGTATCCATGAGGATGTGGGTTCCATTCTTGGCCTCACTCAGTGGGTTAAGGATCCAGCGTCGCTGTGAGCTGTGGTT
This sequence comes from Phacochoerus africanus, assembly GCF_016906955.1. Lineage (NCBI taxonomy): Eukaryota > Metazoa > Chordata > Mammalia > Artiodactyla > Suidae > Phacochoerus > Phacochoerus africanus. The sequence goes on along the minus strand of NC_062552.1, from coordinate 31,435,784 downwards.
TAGGTCACAGACGAGGCTCAGATCTGGCATTGCTGTGGCTGTGGCCTAGGCCAGCAGCTGCAGCTCCGATTCGATCTCTAGCCTGGGAGTGGCAGGGAGTGCTTCAGAGCGCACCTGACACCTCCCTCAGAGCTGAGAGGTGCTGCTCCTGACCCCTCAGAGCTTTCAGCTCCCCTACATTCTGTACTGTCCTGTTGCCACAGATCAGCTGGCAACGGGGGTGGGAGTGGTGCTTTCTGAGCTCTTTTCCTCTTCTGGTCACAGGCCCCGCACTCCTGCCCCCACCCCTCCCAAAGCCCAGCAATACCAGTCCCCCAGCCCCAAGCCTCCTGGCAGCGCAGATGGACCCCTACGCTGGCCCCATGTCCCAGAGAAGAGGCACCTGGGGAGAGGGGGCAGGGCCTCAAACCAGCTGTCGGGGTGTGTGTGAAGGGGGCATTTCTGGAAATCCACATGCATTTTCAGAAGTGAACGGGGGTAAAAAGAAATGCAGGGGATTTTGCAGAAATGGAGGCTTGGGTGCTATGGGCATTGCGGGCTGGCCAGATGCAGGCAGGTGTTGAAAGGGCTGTGCTCTGGGTTCTGAGAACAGTGGGCCCTGCGGGGCTGCAGCAGGTTTGGGGGGCCAGGAATGCAGAGAGTCAGGAGGTGACAGAGGAGGGAAGGTGTAGCCTGGGGGCCTGGAATTCTCCCTGGCAGCCCCCAGCTGTCCTGCCCCAGTTGGCCACCTCCAGCACAGCAGCCACCCCAAGCCCTGAGTCTGTGTCCTGGCCTTGGGAACCGGATGGCCTGGCCAGTTTCTAGAATCCTAGCCTCTCACTTGCTGGGTGACCTTGAGCCAGCTGCCAGCCTACTGCGCTCAGCCTCTCCCTGCGGAATGAGCTGCGTTGAGGAACTTCTGCCCAGTCCTTTCTGTTTCTCTCCTTCCAGATGGTTTTGAGGGCCCACTTAGTTCAAGCATTCCTTAAGTACTGGCTGAGCACCTCCTGGGCTTGCCCTGTGCTGGGTTCCAGGGCCCCTGACCTGATGGGGGCCCCTGTCACTGTGAGCTTGGCCGCCCCTACATCCAGCCAGCAGGCAGCAGCCACGGGCAGCTCTTTGAAGCCCGTGAACTTTTGGCACAGGAGGAGGTGGGGTGTAGAGGGGGAGGGGGTGGAAGAGAGAGAGAGAGAGAGAAAGAGAGGTGTGTGTGTGTGTGTGTGTGTGTGTGTGTGTGTGTGTGTGTGTGTGCAGCAGTGGATATAAGTGTGAGAAGAGGCCAAGGGCTGTGGGTCTCTGCTTAGGACCAGGCTGGAATGAACTGAGAGGGCACAGCCCAGGCGAATATAGTTCTGGGGGCCTGAGTCAGAAAGGGGTAGGTCCAAGGCTAGGGAAACAGGTGTGGTCTTTGCAGGGACAGGGGTGCCCTAAGGGAGTGCACCGGGCCTGTAGGCAGGCGTGGGTGCAGGGCACAGGTGGGGGCAGGGTGCAGTATGGGTGAGTGGGGGTGCATGCGCCTGTGGTCAGGCATGGGCCCAGGCAGCAGGGAACCTGGGGCCTGAAGGTACGGGCCTGGGTGTCAAGGGCCCTGGGCTCATGTGGGTCCAGAGTGGGGGATCCAGGCACTGGCCGCAAGGGGCACAGGTGTTGCCCCGGGGTGGGAGTGCAGCTGTGCGGACAGACACGGCTGGGCTGCGCTGGCGCGTGTTCCCGCAGGCGTGTGCTGGAGGCGGCGCGGAAGGCCAACCAGACGGGCCACTTCTTCTGGATGGGCTCGGACAGCTGGGGCTCCAAGATCGCACCTGTGCTGCACCTGGAGGAGGTGGCGGAGGGCGCCGTCACCATCCTCCCCAAGAGGATGTCCGTGCGAGGTAGGCCCCTCACCACCCAGCACCATTGTCAGTCCCCTCTGCAGCCCCTTCTTTTTGTCCCCCATGCCCTTCTGCTCCAGCTCTTTGTCCTGTTGTCCCTCCCCCTGGCTCACGGCTTCTTTCTGCTCGGGTTCTGGACTGGAAGGCCTTTCTGGCCACACTGAACCCAGCAAGATTCAGAGCCACCTGTCTCAGCTATTTCGGGTGTGTGGCTGTACAAGAGGCTCGTCCTTTGCCGCGGGAGCAGCCCCAGAAAAGGCAAAAAGACAAAAAAAAAAAAGGCTCGTCCTTCAAGGACCCTCCTTCGCCCCCACGAATTTCCATCCCTTCTCCATCTCCCAGCTTGTCTCCCAAAGGGCGAGGCCCTTGCCCTGCCTGGAGCGAGGACTCTTCCAGAAGGAGTCTGGGAGCTGCCAGTGGGAGGCTGGGGTTGGGCCTGCCCTGTGTCCCTTTCTCCTTCCTTCTGCTGCTCTGGGTGTGAAATTCCTGTTAACGCCATGGCCCAGCCAGGCAGGGACCTCACCGTCCTCCAGGCTTCTCCCTGCTCTGGCTCCAGTCAGCAGAACCCAGCACTGATGGAACTGGAAAAGCCTGCAGGCATCTGCCTCCACCAAACTTTCCAAGAGACCAAGGCCTGAGCAGGGGAGAGACATGCTGAAGGCCACACAGCAGCGTCCTCTGTTCTCCCTGAGGCAGAGGGAGCGCAGGCAGCAGAAGCTTGCACAACCCCCCCTCAGCCTCGAGCCATAATCAACACAAAATAACAGTCCCTCTGGTTGGTACCCACAAATGCCAGCCCCTTCCAGACACCTCATCTGCTCTTCCCAGCAACCCCACAAGAAGCCTGTATCCACATTTAAGTGACTATATTAGGGCTCAGAGAGATGAAGTGACATACAGTGGCAGTAAGTGACACCCACCAGCTATTAAGTGCCAAACCGGGGTCTGAACCCAGAACTTGCCCAACGGGTCCTTTTTCTCTGTGGGACATTAGAGAAGGCTTTAGAGCAGTGGATCTCATCTGGGCTGATCTTGAGCCCCCAGGGACATTTGGCAATGTCTGGAGACATTTTGGTTGTCACAGTTGGGGAGTGATGCTCTGGCATCCAGTGGGTGGAGGCCAGGGTTGCCGCCCCACATCCACAAGGCACAGGACGGCCCACAACAGTGATAGGGCCCAGGGTCATGGGTGTCAAGGTAGAGAAAGTCGGCTCTAAGCTAGTCCCTAGCACCAGCACCTCTCCTATAGCCCGACACATAGTCCTTGAGCCTCCACTGGGTCAGACCCAGCAGCTCAGTCCACTGTGCACAAGGCACAGGAGGCAGAGGGGGCACTGGGAAGAGAAAGAAGGTATGAGTCACCCTCCGGCTGCCCAGCCTGTCCCTGGTCCTTCTGGGCTTAGCTGGGCTTAGAGCCGGGCTGCTGGGCTCCTCGGAGCCTTGTGGGGAGGCTGCCCCTGGCGGGGATGGGCAAGTTCTGGGTTTGAGGGGAGATGAGCCAGGTCCCCTTCTGGCCTTGGGACCCCACACTCTCTGGTCTGTCTCTTCAGAACTAGGGAGCTGGTGCTGCCAGGACTGCCCCCCCCCTCCCCCCCCCCGTGGCCTCTCTACTTTAGTCTCAGGATCCCAGGTGGTTCTTTCTCAGGCTGCACATTAGCGTTTTGGTGGGTAAAGAGCCGCGGAAACATCCTCATCCTGTTCTTCCATAAAGGCAGCAGTCGTCAGATTATACGCGCTGCCCCTGGAATTTAATACATCTTGTTTCATTGTGAAGGAAATGAAATGCTCCACGTTGTGTTTTTTCCGGCTGGGCCCTGAGTTGGGAGCACGGGCTCTTCCCGCCCCGCTGCTCCGGCCTGGGCCGGCTCAGCCTGCGGGAAGTGGAAGGACGGGGGTGGGGCGGGGTCCTGACGTGCTCGTTCCCCGTCAGGCTTCGACCGCTACTTCTCCAGCCGCACGCTGGACAACAACCGGCGCAACATCTGGTTTGCCGAGTTCTGGGAGGACAACTTCCATTGCAAGCTGAGCCGCCACGCGCTCAAGAAGGGCAGCCACGTCAAGAAGTGCACCAGTGAGCACGCGCGTGGGCGGGACCAGGACGGCCCGAGGGGCGGGGCCGAGGGGCGGGGCCAGAGGCGGGGTCAAGGCCGACTCAGGTACCCACACCGGGGCCTTGCGGGTGGGCGGGCTTAAGTAAGGCCCTAAACCCCAGGTGCCGCCAACTGTAGGTGGCGCTGCTGAGGAGGAAGGGGCTCTTGGGTCCAGGCAGAGGCGCTGTAGGGGCTGTGGCTGCCTTGGGCTTCCTCTGGACATTCCTAGGGCGTGCCGGCAGAGCTGGACTGACCCCAGCTGTCCGAGCCTCCTGACGCCCACCGGTCTGAGCACCGTGCAGAAGCCATCTCTAACCCTTCAGGGTCCCCACAGTCACTCCGCAGACACTAGTCTCACTCCCAGCACCTAGCCTTTTCCTAAGCGCCCTGGATGTAGTGGTGAATGAAAGAGCCAAAAACCTCTTGGAGTTTTTATTCTAATGGGAAGGCAGACAATCAACAAGATAAGTAAGCTGTAGACTATGTCAGAAGGAAAATGTGCAGTAGAAGCAAAACAGATAAGAGGCTGGCCTCCTTGCAGCCTAACATTTCTGCAGAGTCCTGAAAAGGACCAGGAATGAGCCTGGGGGGATGGACGTTGGGTCTGCTTTACAGGTTGGAAAACAGGCTCAGAGAACGTAAGTCAAGCGGCTTGGGCTCCCCCACAGATGGAAGGTGCTAGAGCAGGGTGTGGACCAGGTGGCCATCTGGGCGTGTGCACCTGTGCTATGTTTGGATGTGGGTCTTTGTGTGCGCTTGGGTGGTTCTGCAGCAGGACCTGACCTTAGGGACATTGGGGGCTCTGGGTACCTTCAACCTGAGTGGTGTCCATGCCAGGATGATGAGCTCCCTGCTATATCCTCCTGGAGGGATGGGTGCAACTTGGGCAGAGGGCCAGATGAGCAAGGGGCCGCTGAACCAGCCACAGGGACATGCTGTGTGGACTCACTGGCGGGGAGTGAGACGTTGACCTCTGATGGCCACTTAGGACCACGGGTGTCCTCTGAGGACATGGGCAAACTCGTGTGGGTATAGGCGGCCCTGTGTGTGTGCCTTTGTGTGTGACTGCGTGTGTATGTGCAGGAGTGTCTCAAAGAGACGGTACATGTATGCGCCTTGGTCTTATGTAGGGGCGACCGTCTTGCGTGAGCTGAGAGCCATAAAGAGCACTCTTTGTTATGCACTTACTGTGTTCTAGACATTTTAACGACATCATCTCCTTTCACCCTCACAACTCCGGGGACTCTGTATTATAGAGGCTCTGGAGAGCTAGAGAGGCCAAGCAGCTTGCCCAAGGCTGCATAGCAAATGCCTTTTTGAGGCAGTAACCATAACCAAGGTGCAAGAAGCACCAACCTGCCTGGGAGCGAAAGGCTGAGCTCTCTTGTCCTGGCAGAATTATTGAGAGCATGCCCTTTTATTCTCAAAAGTGCCCAGGGGATAGAAAATTGTATGTTCACTCTGATTGTAGGTCACCAGGCCTGGCTTGGGGTGAGGATGGGGGAGACGGGAGAGGGGGCAGCCCCAGAGTCCAGCCGCCAAGGCTCTTTCTGGAGTCAGCTCGGGGCCCAGGAGGGACCGGAAGGAGCAGGCTCGGTCAGTCCCTGGGGGCTGTGCCAGACTCCCAGTCCTCAGGGGTGCCCTGCTGCTGGGAGTCGGGGGAGGGCCCCTCTCTGCAGCCCTCAGGGAGGTGTCTGGGCTGACTTGGCAGCAGGTGGGGAAGGGCGGGGGGAGCAGGAGTCGGAAGAGCAGGTCTGAGGCCAGCTGGGACCTCTCTGGGTTGTAGATTTCTCATCTGAGAAATGGGATTGACAGTGAGCTCACCCAGGGGGTGCCTCGGGGCGCAGGTGAGAAAGGGCAGTGGAGGCACCTGGTGAGCCTGAGGGGCTGGCTTTCCAGCTGCAGCAACGTCAGATCCAAGCTGTGTCTGCGACCTACACCACAGCTCACAGCAATGCTGGCTCCTTAACCCACTGAGCAAGGCCAGGGATCAAACCCACAACTTAATGGCTCCTAGTTGGCTTCGTTTCTGCTGTGCCACGATGGGAACTCCTGGGGTGGATGTTTGGAAGCTCTCCAGGGACTGTGTGTATGTTCAGGGCTGAGAACCTCAGGCAGGAGCAGTGCTGTTGCCCTCGAATCACCTGGGGATCTTCTAAGACCCTGACACCTGGCTCCCAGCCCCAGACACTCTGATTGGATTGGTCCTGGGTGTGACCTGGGCATTGGGATTTTTAAAAGGTGCCCTTGGGAGTTCCTGTCATGGTTCAGTGGTTAACGAATCCGACTAGGAACCATGAGGTTGCGGGTTCTATCCCTGGCCTTGCTCAGTGGGTTAAGGATCCGGTGTTGCCTTGAGCTGTGGTGTAGGTTGCAGACGCAGCTCAGATTCTGCATTGGGGTGATGGGGTATGGGGGCAGTTCTGCTTCCTGGTCCCTTGGTAGAATATCATAGGCCAGGAGAACTGGGGGGACTGGGCACCTGACAGTGTGTCCGGGTCTGTGTCTGACTCCGCCTCCTCACTGCGCTGTGACCTCGGACTGGCTGTTTAACCTCTCTGAGTCTCGGAGAGGGCAGGGGAGCTCTTTGAGTTGTTGGGAGGATGGTGCTGTGTATGGAGTCTAAGAAGAGGCTGGCCGAAGGACGACGCGAATGCTGAGTGCTGACAGAATGGTCGTTACTGTTGAGGACAAGGGAGTGGAAGGGGGATTTACATGCAGTTGGGTAATTTAACAGCCCAGGTCCATCCATCAGGGTAGGACTCAGTGAGGGGGGACACCATCCTGGGGGCGGGGGGGTGGAATAGGCTGTCACAAGGGTTGCACCCATTTTGCAGAAGAGGATGCTGAGGCAGTTGGTGAGTGTAACCTATCACAGCGCTGGCAGAACTGGACTCATAGCCAGGCAGCCTGGCCCTCGTGCCGGTGCCCACCTGCCTGTCCCGAGTCCCCCTGCCCCAGGTCCCTCTTTCTGCCTCAGCCAGCACTGTGTTCTCCACCTGCCCCACCGTCTCCCGAGCCCAGCTCCTCGCTCGCCTCCTCCGGGATGCCCGCCCCACCCACACCGAGGCCCACACTGGTCCCCTTGATGCTCACAGCCTCTGCCTGCCTCAGGTCCATAGGCCGCGCCAGCCCCACCCAGGATCTCACCGCCTACAGGTGCCACTCCTGTGCTCCTTGTCCTCTGCTCTGCCAAGTCCCCCCTCCCCACCCCAGGGCAACAGCTGGGCCTAGTGACCTTCCCGGAGGGTGGGAAGGACATTCTCGGCCGTGACCCCCCCCCTCAAGCCTGTCTTTAATTAATGCCCCCAAGACAAGGATCTGAGAGCAAGCAGTTTCCTTGGGAGGGGGTCCCAGGAAATGCCTGCAGGGGAGGGAAGGCAGCAATAAAGCGGGTGATACCAACAGGTTGCCACCTTGAACTGTCGGAGCTTTGTCTCCTGGGGCACTAGGGACAGAAAGAAGCACTCCTTGCACCCATCGCCAAGTCCTGTCTGTCATTGCTGGCTCTCCCTGCGGGGAGGGGAGGGCTTTCATTCCTCAGCGCCTCCAGCTGTCAAGTGGCTGGCAGAGGGCTCTGTGGCCAGTCTCCAAAGAGCGGCAGAACCTGGCTGTTGGAGGTTGTGCTGGTGTGTCTCGAAGTGGCAGGTGGGGACGGGCACCCATCCTTTCTCAAATACGCAACCATGAGGGTCCCGCTGAGCTAGGCATGGGTCTCAGTGTCACTTCCCCGCTGTGTGACCTTGGGTGGGTCACCTCACCCCTTGAGGCTTCAGTTTCCCCATCCGTGAAATGGAAGTCCTACTGCCTACTCTCAGCCCCCGAGCCCTGCCCCGGCAGAGCCGCGTCCCCCACGGTTCCTGGAGGGGACGGGGCGGGGAGGAGCTGCAGGAGCCACGGGAAGATGGCCCAGGGACTGCCCACACCTGAGCAAGACAGCGGTCACGGAGAGGGTGGTCTCTGCTGCCGGCACGGCCTGCGGGAGCCCGCCTCCTCCTTTGCCCCCTCCCTGGGAACCTGCAGAGCAGGGCTCAGGAATTAAAGCTGTAAACAAGGCAGATGTGGCATCTGTCTTTTTGACAGCGCTGCCAGCCAGGTGATGGCTGAGCGGAGGAAGGCCTGCTTTATGAGGAGATAGGAGAAATTTAGTGCCTGCTGCTCCCAGGGGCCCCGAGCCTTGAGAGGGAGGGCGGCCGCATGGCAGCTGGGGACGTGCGGGGAGGTGCTGCTGGCCCAGCCTACGCGAGCAGCAGTAAGCGCAGCAACAACAATAATAACAGCTGATACTTACATAGTGTTTATTACTTGGCAAACTCTGTTCCAGTGTTTTGCTTCACAGCAACCCATTTTACAGATGAGGAAACTGAGGCACAGGGTGGGGAAAGTCTTGTCCAATGTCATATGGGTAGTAAGTTGCAGAGCTAGGATTCAAACCCTGTCCGGCTCCAGGGGTGTCCTGCCTCAGGCCAGCTGGCGTCCCAGCTCAGGGGCCCTCCTGGCTCTTCAGCCGAGCTTTGAAGGCTCTTCCACCTCCACGTTCCTCAAGGGACCTGAAGAGGGGTCCCTTCCTGGGGAGAGGAAGGAAGAAAAGACCCACATGTGGGATCCTACTATGCGCCAGGCTGTGCTGCTCACTCGGGGAACTCATGTGTTCAAGCTGGAGGGATCCTGAGCCCTTTCTCCTAGTGCTGCTTCTTACTTGGTCCACTACTGACTGTGTTCAAGAGGCTGACTGTGTGCCTAGCCCTGTGCTGGGCTCTATGAGGGGGACCCCCCCCCGGGAGCTCCTCAGCAGGGGGAGACCATGTGGCCTGGCAGACAAGGTGGTGCCTGATGGTCCCAGTGTCAGAGCCATGGGCCTACAGGGGCGACCTGACCGTGAGGCCTCCTGGAGATGCTGGGAGACAAGGGAGGCTGCACTTGTAGGTCAGAAGGTCAGAGGTCCTCAGTGGAAAGGAGTGTATGCCAGGCAGAGGGCAGAGCACGAGCAAAGGCCCTGAGGCAGGCTTGGACTGGCAGTCTGGGGAGCAAAGGAGGCCATGTGGCCGAAGCAGAGAGAGCACCAGGTAGGAGATGAGGTCCTAGAGGTGGGGGCAGCTGGCACGGACCTTGTAGGCAATTTTTTTTTTAACAGTTTTACTTTTTTTTTTAAGTATTTTATTTAATTTATTTTTTTTCCTTGTCTTTTTGCCATTTCTCTGGGCCGTTCCTGCGGCATATGGAGGTTCCCAGGCTAGGGGTCCAATCGGAGCTGTAGCCACCGGCCCACACCAGAGCCACAGCAACGCGGGATCCGAGCTGTGTCTGCAACCTACACCACAGCTCACGGCAACGCCGGATCGTTAACCCACTGAGCAAGGGCAGGGACCGAACCCGCAACCTCATGGTTCCTAGTCGGATTCGTTAACCACTGTGCCACGATGGGAACTCCCTTGTAGGCAATTTGTGAGCATTTAGTCTTTTAATGCAGAATGAGACACAGCCATTGCAGGGTTTGAAAAGGATTCAGGAGGTCAGATTGTTCTTGTAACGGTTTCCCTCTGGCTGCTTCCTGGACTGGAGTTGGGGTGAGGGCAGGGCTGGAGAGCAGTTAGGGTGCCGGTGCCCTAGTCCAGGTGGGAGGTGGTGGGAACCTGGAGCGGGGTGGTGGCTGAGATATTTATAAACTTTGCAGAGTTTGCTGAAGGATCTGAGGCGAGAGAGAGATGACAGCAAATGAGGGATGACTCCGGGGTTCTTGGCCGCGCACTGCGATGGGGGCCGGGAGGGTCAGGCTTGGCCAGGTGGAGATTCCTCGGGGAGCGGGAACAAAGCCCAGGTTGGAGTGGGTCAGAGAAAACAGAGTGAAGTGGGTGACATGAGCAGGCACACCTCTTTTGTTCTAAACAGGAGGGCTGCCAGCTGGGGGAGAAGAAGGGCCCAGAGAGGGGTTTTGTTTGTCTAATGGGGAGAAATTAGAGCGTATTTCTGTGTGGACAGCAGAGATCCAGTAGACAGAAAATTAGATGCTGCAGGAAGGGGGAGCAGCATGGGTGATGGGGGAGGGGACATCCACATTGGGGATTGGCTGTGACCTCAGCCCCTGGGACCGCGGGGCTCAGGCCCCAGAACCAGCGAGGGGCTGAGAGCAGCCTTCCCTGGGAGCTGACTGGTGCAGGGTCCCTCTTTTCCAGTGGTCCCAGGGCAACCTCATCTCACAGAAAAGGGGGCTGACACTCAGGGATGCTGAGAGACTCCCCAGTCCCCCCCCCCCCCAAGAGGCTCAGTGGGGGGTTTCAAGCTGCTCCCATCTGGCCCAACACCCATGTCCTGTTTCCCAAACTGGAGGCAGGGGCCATCTGGGGATAGTTTTGTTTTTTGTTTTTGTTTTTGTTTTTTGTCTTCTTAGGGCCCCACAAGTGCTGCGACCCTCAGACCTGTGTGTTTCAGGGAGGTGACAGGGAGAATGTCTCAGCCACAAGCAGAGTCAGGAAAGAGTGGGAATGGCCAGGTGGCAGCTTCCTGCCCTGTCTGCGTATCAGTGGGCAAACTGATGTGGGCCTTGTGAATGCTCAGGTGATGGGGGGCAGGGAGAGTCCGCAGGAGCCAGGCTGCCCACGGGACGGAGGGGCAGTGGAGCTGGGGTGGAGGCCTCTCCACTCGGGGTGGGGAGTGACCCCGAGGAGGGGTGTTGGGAGGAGGGGAGAACAGACTTACACGGCACTACGTTCAGGTGTGATGCTGTGTGTTTTTCATCTGCGTCTCCTCGAATCCTCCCTGTGGCCCCTCCAGGTGGCCCCTGGATGTGCATCTGAGAATGTAAAGTTTACTTGGCCAGGGTCACCTCGGGGCCCATGGTGGAGCCGTGCAGCAGGTGGCTCTCCCTGGGGGGTCCTGGGACTCCCTTATCCTGCTCCCTGGAAGGTTGCCAGGAGGTGTGTGTGTGTGTGTGTGTGCACACATGCGTGTGTGCGCGCACACGTGTGCATACAACTTGGGAGGATGGTGGCGGGTGGGGTGGGTTTTGGACAGGTGAGGGGGGAGACCACCAGGAACTTATTATTTCAACCTTGAAAACGCATTTCAATTACAATTTACAACCTGCAGACAAAGGCTGCGGTCGCCGTAGTAACCACAGCTGTGGGGTTTTGACAGAGAAAATCCCCTCCCCGAAGGTTCCCAGCTGGCTGTCACCTGTGGCAGCACCCTCCCGCCGCATCTCTGGCTCACTGTGCCCCTGGACACAATTAGGACATCTTCAAACTCTTGCCGCTGTCATTGCTGCCACGTGTCTGGAATTGATCCCCTCCAGGAGCGCCCAGAACGCAGTTCCCTGCCTGGGCCGGGGTCCCACCCACCCCATGAGAGGCCACCAACTCCCGCAGCCCTGCAGATGGGAGCCCTAACTCCCGGTTAGGCCTGGCCAGACGGTTGGGGCAGGAGCTGGGACCCCGAGGAGGGGAAGGGGGAAGGTCAGGGCTGGACGGAGGGAGAAGAGAGGGACCTTTCAGGGTGGGTGAAACTCAGGGAGCCAGAGAGCCAGGTTTGCCACTCGCCGGCCAGGGCAGTGCCTGGTGCTGGTGGACACCTGCCTGGTGCCAGGATTCCTGCAGGCCCTGGGTATGCCCTGGGCCACCTGCAGATCTCGGCTGCCTCCCTGGTGAGGGAACCCCTCCAGCCTACCTCCCAGAGGCTCAGGGAAGAGGAAATGCCAGCCACGCTGCAGGTTGTTTGCTGCAGGTTGTCCAGAGAGCTGCTCTGCTCACGGCCACCTTTGCCAATGTTCAGGATAGTATCTTGACCTTGTCTGATGGTGTTTGGGGTCCCTACTCCCCCCTCTCAAGGTGAGCACACTTAGGCGCTGCCATTGCTTCCTGGGGGGCTCAGGGGGAGGGCTGTGGAGTCTGAGGGGTGAGTGGGCGTGTGGAGGGGGCACGCTCAGGCCTGCTGCTCCCTGGCAAATAAAGGCCCTTTGCAGGTCACCTCACCAGCCCCATTTTCTTATTTTGTTATTGGCACCAGACTTGAGACCAAAGTCAAGGGCATGAAAGTGTGTTGGAAAGTCTCTAGAAGTCCGTGGCTGGCACCGTGACAGCTCCGGGGTGGAGGGACCTGAAGAGGCCATGCTCAAGGGCCGCTGAAAGCCTGTAGGACCGCAGCACCCTGAGGGGTGCTCCCCTGGGGAAGGGGTCCTGTGGGCTTGTCCCCATTCCAGGGCCTGTGGAGGTGGTGTCGTGACCCTGCTTAGAGCACTTGGTCCTGGACCCTAGAGGCCCAGGAGCAGATGCTGCAGCCAGACCCACCGAGGAGGGACCCTGTGGGAAGGCAGGGAGAGGGGCTGAGGGCAGCTCAGTTGGGTGGTGCAGCCAGGGTCCCCGGGCCTGCTGTGTCCTTGGCCTTGGGAGGAAGCTGCCTCTGGTGCAGTGGCCGCAGCCTCCGCCTGGTCCTGTTAATAATTCAGCCTCTCATCCATATGAATGAGGGTGTGATGGGAGCTGTGGGGGGTGGAGTGGGGGTTTATGGTCTTCAGGAGGCAGAGGGAAGGCCCTGGGGGCTGGGGGTACGGGTGGGGGCCAGGCTACCCTGCCCCAGCCCCCTGTGTCACCCTTTGAGGCCAGGACTGTCCTTCCTGGCTCTCAGTGCTATGACTGGAAGGTTTGCACAGCGGGCAGTCTGTGGCGGCTGGAGAACTTGCTCCCGTTCCTCCCTCTCCGTGCTGAGGCCTGGCGAGCTCTGCCTCTCAGCAGAGTGGGCGATGTTCTGCTCTCCCAGGCCCCTGAGGCAGGCGGGCCTTGCACCCCTGTGTTTAACCCTTGTGTTTAACAGACTTCTGGGCACCTGGCAGGCACCAGGCCTCTCTTTATGACCTGTTGTGGATATAAAGCTGTCAATCCTCCTGGGGACCGTGTCCTGACCCTGTGAGGTGGTCCCATCATTATCCTCACGTGGCAGATGAGGACTGTGAAGCCCGAGTGATGAGGTGGCAGGTCCAAGGTCACAGCCAGGGTATGTGAATGAGCTGGGGTTCCGGCCCAGACAGTGCAGTGTGAACGCCGTGCAGTAACAGCAGGAAGACCGGGCTTAGCTGACCGGCCGGAGAACCAGGTGGGTGGCTGACGACTGCCTGTCTCCAGCCCGGGCCACACACGAAAGCTGTGGACTCCATCTGGCCCCAGCAGTGCCCCCAGCGCCAACCCGGCCTCTGCCCCTAAATTGTTCAATCTGAGCTGGAGACCTTTGTCCTTGACCCTGAAGCAGATACCGGATTCAGGTTCTGACCTTGGTCACAGAGTCTTGGTGGCCGCGGCAGGGCTATGAGACATGCCACCAGCTCTGGGGGAGCCCTGGGGAGCAGGGTGCAGTGACCATCCACTGGCTAAAAATGCAGGGATCTAGGGGGTGATCTGTGGCTCCCTGGGGCCTCAGCCTGGCCCCCCACATGCAGCCACTCACCCTGCTGGCTGCTAGCAGGTGTGTGTGTGTGTGTGTGTATTTCACCATCCTGGCCTTGAGGAGGACGCAGGCGAAGCTGTATGCAGGGCTGTGGCCTTGGGAGGGGACGCTGGGCTCCCTGGCACTCTGCCTGTCCTCTCCCTGTCATCCTCCTGCCCCCGTGCCCCCATCTCAAGCCCCTGCCCTTCCGCCCCTCCCCTCTCACTTCCCCACCCTCCCCCTGCAGTCTGGCTCTGACAATCTCAGGCGTGGAGGGGTGTGCAGGCGGGGAGGCAGATCCGGCTGCAGCAGATCCAGCTCTGCGTGGTCCTGGGGTGCCAGTGAGCTTTCCCAAGCCTCATTCTCTCATCTCCGTGATGGGGAGACTCACTCATTTACAGCACGGTTGTGAGTGTTCAGTGAGTGAACATGTGCAGGGAGCTTAGAACAGTGCCCAGCACAGAGCAGATGCTCCCCAGAAGTTCATAGCCCTTCTTCTTCGTCATCATCACCATCACCCAGGACCCAGGCCAGGAGCTCCTCCTCCTCCAGGAAGCATGCCTGGCTTGCTCTGGCCCAGGTCCCCCCGTGGCCCCCACTTAGAACCCCTCTATTCTGACCACATAAGTACGGTACTAATGTGGCTTAGTCACCTACTCCGTGTCTGGAGTGTTTTCTGTACCGCATCTCACGAAGCCTCCCAGCACTCCCTTGAGGCAGGAGTATGATCTTTTTACTGAGAGGACCTCAAGGTCCCAGGCACCCAGGGTTTGCACAGGGCCCAAGTAGAGGGGTGGGTGTGCCCAGAGACAAGGGGGTGAGGGTGGGAGGACACAGCACCCTGGGGAGCCTCTGCTGTTTGCAGTGAGAAGGGGGGGTGTGAGTTCCCATTTAGCAAAGCTCCCTCACCCTGGCTCATGGGGGAGGGCTGTGTAGGAGTGATGGGGCCCTCCGCTATCTGGGCCATCTGGAAGCCACTGAGGGCTTGGGCGGTCCAGGTCCTGAATCCTGAGGGACCTGCAGCCAGTCTCTCACCCTCTCTGGGGGGTGGGGACAGCATCCCCATGGCTGTGTGGCTTGACACAGTTCCTGCCCTGGTGATCCCCTGCCCGCGTGGCTGCTATTCCTGGAGTTGGTGCAGGCCAGGCATGGGGAGGCAGGCAAGCACCACCGCCAGAAGAACTCCCTGGCTTGTGGCCTTCTGAGGGTGACCATGCCAAGGGGGCCTGCCCTGGCTGTCCTGGGGCCTCAGGCACAGGTCCAGCCATGAGGGCAGAGGGCCCTTGAGCGCCATCCTGTGTGCCTCTGCAGACACCCCCCTGGGGTGGTGGACAAGCCTGGCCTGAGCCCGGATGCCCAGGTGCACAGAGATGGCTTCCTGGGCTTGGGGGCCACCGCGGTTCCCACAGTAATTGGTGAGGACAGCGGGCCTCGCGGCCCCTCACTCTTGGCTCTTGTTGCAGACCGAGAGCGCATCGGGCAGGATTCGGCCTACGAGCAGGAGGGGAAAGTGCAGTTTGTGATCGATGCCGTGTATGCCATGGGCCATGCACTGCACGCCATGCACCGTGACCTGTGTCCTGGCCGCGTGGGACTCTGCCCGCGCATGGACCCCGTGGACGGCACCCAGCTGCTCAAGTACATCCGCAGCGTCAACTTCTCAGGTAGCACAGCGGTGTAGGGCGCCACCCAGCCCCGGGGGAGGGACCCCAGGGGAGGGGGTTCCAGGGGAGGGAGTCCCAGGGGAGGAGTCCCGTGGCTCTGTCGGGGGAGTGGAAGGCTCTCTGCCGGTACTCCCAAGGGGTCAACCCTGTCAAGATGTTCCCTGTGGAGGGGCCTCTGCCCTGGGCTCGCCATCCTCCCTGCCTCTGGGCGAAGGCCCAGCCAGCAGGCAGAGCGTGTGACACCCACCGGCCCCACAGGCATCGCCGGGAACCCTGTGACCTTCAATGAGAATGGAGATGCGCCCGGACGCTATGACATCTACCAGTACCAGCTGCACAACGGCTCTGCCGAGTACAAGGTCATCGGCTCCTGGACCGACCACCTGCACCTCCGAGTAAGCGCCTGCTGGGAGGGTGGGGGCGGGGGGGGGAGGGCACCCCCAGACCTGGGGGGGACCAAGGCAAGGCAGCCACTGATTCACCCAACCCCTGGGTTTGCTGCCGCTGAGGCAGGGCTTCTCTCGGTGCCCCCCAAGACCTCAGAGGACCCTGAGCCCTCCTCCCAGTAGAAGAACAGGGCAGCTGGGCTTTGCTGCCCTTCCTGCTCCTGCTCTTCCCTTGGCCAGAGGCCTTCCTGCAAAGGATGTGCAAAAACCAGATAGATGAATTCACCCCGGGGTCAAGGTCTTGGTTGGGGGTGGGGGGCGGTGAGGGGCAAGAAAGGTGAGCAGGCAGAGGGCTGCGTCTGGACCAGGCAGCAACACAGTCAGATAGCGGGGTTTCCAGCGCTGGGCAGGGAGAGCCACCCGGAGCATCCAGACCGTGCTTCGAGGCCATCACTTTTCTGGTGTCGTGGAGGCCGCTCCTAGGTCCTCCTGGCCACATTCCCCAGCCCATGGCTGTCTCGTGGACTTGGTGGCCGCTCCCCGCAGTGTCCCCAGCTGTGAATAGAGCCATGTTTTGGAGAGAAAGGAGCTGAGGTTCGGCTCTCAAGGAGGTACCTGTGGACTGGTCCCCGCTTCGCCCAGTGGAAGGGCGAGCCCTGCTCGGGGTGGGCACAGCGTGATGTCTACATGGACCGGACATCTAGGGGGAGGGGCCTTCCTCCCTTGCTGTCCCCTCCTGTCAGAATCCCTTCTGGCGGCAACACCTGGGGCCCTCTCAGCACTTTCTGCCTGTGATCTCATTTATCTCCAACGGCTTCAAGTCGGGAGACATCTCGGGAAAACAGGCTGGCGAGACAGTCCACAGGCCACACGGCACAGCGGGGACGGAGCCCCCTCCTACAGTGATGCTCCTCATGTTGCTGAGTGGGGACAGACAGATGAAACAGGGTGGGTGGAGCCGGGGTGGGGACAGTACCCTAAAGGGGGGGGCCGTGATTCCACTCACTGGTGACAGCAGCTCATCCTGCTGAGCCCCTGCTGTGTGCAGCTGCTGCTCTAAGCACGTGACCTTACTGTGGGGACAGTGGCCCCATGGGGCTGGCACTGTTATTAGCCGAGGCTACAGGCGTGGTAAGTGAAGGCAGCATGGGGGGCGGGGTGGCAGGGGTCCCTCCGCAGTAATACAAGCCCCTCCACCAGCACGGAGCTGAGGGGCGGGACCACTCTCCCCACCTTCTTCCCAGTGCTGGGTTCTGGCTGCACTGGGCTGGGCGGGGGTAGGGGGCACAGAGCAGGAGAGGCCTTCCCTGCCTGTACCGACCTCCTTCTGGTCTGAGGTCAAGCAGCCTCTCCTGCCGGCGCCCAGACCTCACTGCGTCCTGCGAAGATTCCACAGAGATTCAGAGCTGCCTGGGCCCCACTGTGCGTCAGCCCTGCGCTGCGGGCTAGAGACGCAGCAGGGAAGTGACTCGACCCCCTGTCCTCCTGTGGCTGAGGATCTGGAGAAATGTGAGGAGCTTCCCTTATGACTTCTGACTGGACGCCACACTAAGTCACAAAGGGCACAGAGGCTTCATAGCTCCTCTCTTTGGATGAAGTGGGGAAAAGGCTCAGAGATGTTGAGGTGTCTGCTCAAGGGCACACAGCCAGCTAGCGACAGAATTGTGGTGCTAAGATTTGACCACATCCACCACTCTACAGGAGCCACAGAATTTTCTAGAACACCCACTATCACCCTGTGTCCCCGTGCCCCCCTGCAGTGTCACAGTCCTGATGCCTAGTGATTGTCCTGCCCTGTTGTCCCTGCAGGATGTGGGTGGCACTGGTCACTGCTGTGCTCCCTGGCCTTCAGGGGACCACACAGTGTTATGCCCAGGCCCCCAGCACAAGCCTCCCCTCGTGAGGCTGTCCTCAGATTCCCCCCATTCGGTCCCTTCACCCTTTTCCTCTGCTCTGACCCCACCCCTTGGCCCTGAGCCAACTGCTTGTCCGTCTGCCCAGGACCTAGCACCCAGCACACAGCCTGCCAGGCCTGCTGCTCCCCACGCACCTCATGACTGAGAACAGATGCTTGAATGTGGCTCCCAAGCACCCCCAGGCCCCCCTCTGCCAGGGCTCTTTCTCACACCCCAGAACTTTGACACACTCAGTAGGGCGTGCCGGCTTCGGCGTGTGCCTTTGCTCTCAGTGATGTTGTCTTTAGAGACATGTAACTACGACTGGCGCTCACTGAGAGCGAGATGCAAGGAAACGCAGACCCGGGCACAGGCACGCATTGAGCGTCTCTGACCGAGCCTTCGTTCATTGCCCTTTGCTGAAGCCAACTCTGCCGCTGGGGAGGCCCTGTGGGCTGAGCTGTAGGGCACACAGGTCACCTGTGGGGTCTTGCTGAAGACTGATTCAGGAGTTCCTGTGGTGGCTCAGCAGGTTAAGAGCCCGACTAGTATCCATGAGGATGAGGGTTTGATTCCCGGCCTCCCTCAGTGGGTTAAGGATGCAGTGTTGCCATGAGCTGTGGTGTAGGTCACAGATGAGGCTCGGATCTGGCATTGCTGTGGCTGTGCTGTAGGCCGGCAGCTTCAGTTCTGATATGACCCCTAGCCTGGGAACCTCCACCTGCTGCAGGTGTGGCCCTAAAAAGAAAAACAAACGAACAAACACACAAATAAGAAAACTGAGATTTCTGAGTCAGTGGGTCTGGTGGGGTCAGAAATTTACATCCCAGCAAGCTCCTGTGCTGCTGCTGGTCTGGGGACCACTTTGAGTAGCGAGGGCTCACGGGACTGGGAGTCTGGACTGCTGGGTTCTGTCTGCTCTGCCATAGGACTCTGTTATTACTGCTGGTCTCTGGGCTCAGTTTCTCTGTGCGACCCTTGGGAGTTTTGATTTGAGCAGGATTTCCCATAGGTCAGCTGGGTCTGAGTCATGCCGGGAGCTTATTTGAATGCAGCTGTTATTCAGCTGCTCCTGTGTGGGGGGAAACCCTTGTAGCCGGGCTTGAGCTGGCTAACCGGGTGACTCCGAAGTAGGGTCCAGAGTGCCGGCCGGTGGGGTGGTCCAGGGCATGGGCTCCACGTCCTGAGCCCCTCCTCCCGGTGCTGTTGCTGCCAGGTGGAACGGATGCACTGGCCGGGAAGTGTGCAGCAGCTGCCCCGCTCCATCTGCAGCTTGCCCTGCCAGCCGGGCGAGCGGAAGAAGACGGTGAAGGGCATGCCATGCTGCTGGCACTGTGAGCCCTGCACGGGCTACCAGTACCAGGTGGACCGCTACACCTGCAAGACCTGCCCCTATGACATGCGGCCCACAGAGAACCGCACGGGCTGCCGGCCCATCCCCATCATCAAGCTGGAGTGGAACTCGCCCTGGGCCGTACTGCCCCTCTTCCTGGCTGTGGTGGGCATCGCCGCCACACTCTTCGTGGTGGTCACCTTCGTGCGCTATAACGACACGCCCATTGTCAAGGCCTCGGGCCGCGAGCTGAGCTACGTGCTGCTGGCGGGCATCTTCCTGTGCTATGCCACCACCTTCCTCATGATCGCCGAGCCCGACCTGGGCACCTGCTCACTGCGCCGGATCTTCCTGGGCCTCGGCATGAGCATCAGCTACGCGGCGCTGCTCACCAAGACCAACCGCATCTACCGCATCTTCGAGCAGGGCAAGCGGTCGGTCAGCGCTCCGCGCTTCATCAGCCCCGCCTCGCAACTGGCCATCACCTTCAGCCTCATCTCGCTGCAGCTGCTGGGCATCTGCGTGTGGTTTGTGGTGGACCCCTCCCACTCGGTGGTGGACTTCCAGGACCAGCGGACGCTCGACCCCCGCTTCGCCAGGGGCGTGCTCAAGTGCGACATCTCAGACCTGTCGCTCATCTGCCTGCTGGGCTACAGCATGCTGCTCATGGTCACGTGCACCGTGTATGCCATCAAGACGCGCGGCGTGCCCGAGACCTTCAACGAGGCCAAGCCCATCGGCTTCACCATGTACACCACCTGCATTGTCTGGCTCGCCTTCATCCCCATCTTCTTTGGCACCTCGCAGTCAGCCGACAAGGTGAGTGCGGGGCAGCTTCCTGGGCGGGTCCCAAGTGCCTTTTCTGTCTCAGTGTTTCCTCCAGTTCAGGGTCTCCCTCCTGTCTCTCCTCCCGCCTCCCCTCCCTTCCCTCTGCTTCAGCTCCCTCCACCCTCTCCCCTTCCCCCTTCTCCTCCCTCTCCCTGCCTCCCACCCCCACCTCTCTGTCTTTTTCTCCTTCCCTCTCCTTCCCGCATCCTCTCTGCTCTCATCACCCTGGGATGCTGCCCCTTCATCCTTCGCTCTTTCCTAGACTCTCCTTTACCTCCCCGCACTCAGCCTATCTTCCTTCTTCCTCTGCCCTCACAGGACCTCCCGTGGGTCCCCAGGGTGGGTGATGTATGGGGCACTCGTGCTCTCTTCCGCCCACGCCCCCCCAAGGCCAGGAGCGGGGCCTGGCAGTGTCAGCTGCGGGCCTCCCTGGGGGCCGCCTCTGCCGCCCAGTCAGCCTCCTCTTGGCCTGGCTGCAGCGGGGGGACCTCCTCCAAGGAGATCTGCTGCCGCCACAGCCCCAGCGCTGCCTGGAGTTCTGAAGGGTTCTGTCTTGAAGGGTTGAGCGTCCCTGAACTCCGAGGCCAGAGGTTGGGAGAGTCAGGGGACCTGTCTAACTGTGGAGCCCTGGGCAAGCCAGCCGCCTCACGCCTCAGTTTCTCCATCTGTAGGTTGGGGCCGTGACCCTCCACCTGCAGAGTACTTACAAGTGTAACAACCACACAACACGAGGGGTGCAGGAGCAGTTTCCACATCCTAAGAGGCAGGGGCAGAGGAGTCCGGGGGTGGGGAGTGGGAACGAGGGAGGAGACAGAGGCTGAGGGAAGGGTGTTGGCCTTTACTGGGGGAGAGGGGCCCCGCTGTGGGGTCCTGAGCAGGGCAGTGCCTTGTGACTAGGTTTCAAGGCTCCCTCTGGCTGCTGGGTGGAGCCCCGAGGAGAGGGGGATCCCGGCCATGCCTGGGGGTGGGGCTGGCTGGCTTTCTGATGATGAGTGTGCGTGGGATGAGGATGCAGAGGAGAGTCGAGGGGGACGAGGAGGACCCCGCTGCTGGTGTGAGTGATGGGAAGGAAGGAGCCTCTGCACCAGAGGGGCCTTGGGGACGGAGGTCAGGAAGGTCCCTGGACCTGCTGAATTTGCGGTGCCCGTGAGGCGTCCAAGTGCAGATATAGATGATACAGGTCTGGGGTTCAGGGGTGTGGCCCGGGCTGGAGACATAAGTGGGGGAGTCTCCCTCCTGGGATGGCATGCACAGTGTGCCTGGGCGTGCGCTCCTAGGACACGGGGCCTCGTGGAGGCTGTAGTCAAGGCCACCATGGATAAGTGCTGGTCCTGTGCCAGGCACTTTACCTGGTGGTCAGCAGGCACCAGAGTGGCGAGCTAGGGTAGATACACCATCCCTGTTACAGATGAGGCCGTGGAAGCAGAGAGGTGATGTGGCCTGTCTAGGGTCACACAGCCAGTAGGAGGCATTGCTGGACTTGACCCTACTCCGTCTAACTCAGGACCCCCTGCAGCTCCACGGCACCCTCCCCCCCACCCCTGTCCTGGGGCTTCCTTGGTGGGTGCGCAGCTCTTCTCCAGTAGCTCCTCAGGACAAGGAGAGAGCCCCGTGGCCTGTCTTCCAGTGGTGTCCCCGTGAGCAGGGCTTCTGAGAAGCAGACTGCAGGGCTGGCAGTGAGTGCCCTGAGGTCTGAGACCAGGCCTGGCCCCAGCCACCCTGCATACCTGAGCCGGTGCCCACCCCCACCAGGCCCGCAGGAGGCCCTCCCCGCTGAGGGCAAGTGCAAGCAGAGCGCCCAGGAGTCCTGTGGAGCCAGCAGGGGAGGCCACCTGCACCCCAGGAAGCTGGCAGCTTGAGAACTTACCCTCAACAATCCCAGGAGGGCCTTCCCTTGGCTCAGGGAGCAAAGACACAGGGCCAGGGCCAAGAGTGTGGGCTCATGATGCCCTGGCAGGCAGCCAGCACAGGTCTCCCTGGAGGGTCCCTGTCCTCCCACCAGGTCTAGCACCCTCCCCATCTTTCCCGTCCACCTCACCTCCTCTAATTTGTCCCTTTTTAAGAGGCTTCCCTCAGTACTGATGTGAAAAGGAGCCTCTGAGATGATCTCCTCTGAGACTCAGAGAGGGACAGGGACTTGCCTGGGGTCACACACCTGGCCAGCCCACACCTGTGTGCCACCCTTGATGGCACTGACACGGGACACATGCTCATCTGTGAGGTCCCTCTGGTTCAGACCCTGGGCTCTTAGAGGCTCAGCAGCCCCAGGGATGAATCTCAGCTGTCACGTCCCAGCTATAAAGCGCCCCAAAGAAAGCCGCAAGTGCGTGAGTTCAGGTGTATGTGCAGATGTGCAGGAATCCACCTGTGTATATGCACATGTGTGTATCTGGTAACACAAAAGGCTGTGTGTGAGCTCCGATGTACCTGAGTCAGGTAGGAGCATGTGGCTGTGAGTTCAGGTGTGTTTCTGAACACGTTGCATACAGTGCGTGTTTGCAGGCTGGCGTGCGTGCCCAGGGCTGTGGGCACTTGCAGGTGCTCAGCTGTGCCTGTCCCGTGAGCCCGTTGGAGTCGCTCTGATGAGCAGGTGCCAGATCCCCCGCCTTAACCCGGATTTGGAGGGCTCATCACCGCAGCCGCCTGGCCTTACCCTGTGCTGACTCCACCCGTCTCAGCCAGGCTGTGGGGATGTGGCCTCAGAGGCCAGCCAGATTGTGGGGAAGTTCACTGGTCTGGTGTGTACAGATTCTGAGGCTCTCTCCCTGCCAGGGTCGGCCTGGGCACGAGCACAAAGCAGGCAGAACTCCTCAGGGACCCCCCTCCCAGGACAAGCCTCCAAACAGGAAATTCGTCATCCACCTCCACGGCCATCCTTTCTGTGCCCTTTGCCCCCTCCCAAGGTGACCTCTGTCACCCCCCCATCAAACCCAGTTCTGACGGCCTCCCTCACTCTGGGCAGCAGTGACTGGTGAGGCTAAGGCAGGATTTCTCAGAGGGGACGTCGTGTGGCTCGGGCCTGTCCGAGGAGGGGAGCAGGAGTGGGGCAGTTCAGGACCTCCAGGCTGCGGGATGGGTGGAATGGAGAGGTGGTGAGATCACTTCCCGAAAGCCGCCTCTCAAGCCGCCTGCATTGGAGACCTGCATCAGAGCCTGGGCCCCAGCCCTGCAGGCTAGAGATTTGAGAGGACCATTGCTTCCCTGATGGGGTTGACACGCTACCATCTCCTGGTGACAGCATGCACCTTCACCTCGGGGGCTCCAGACCACGCTGGAGCTAGTGGTGGGTGGGCACTCCAGGCCCTGGGGCAAGGAACAGCCTGGGGGTGTGCAGCCCCACTTCTGAGCACAGGGCCAGCCCCCCAACCCCAGCCCGAGGCTGGCCAGGGTGCATGCTCAGGGGGAAGGGCCCCAGCAGATGGGGACAGCTTTATTCAAGGTTCATCTCTTTCAGCCTTCCTTGCATTTTGTGTGCAGAAAGTCTCCGAGGCTGAAATGCAGATTAGAACAGAACACTGAGGCCAGTACTCAGGGCTGGCTCAGTAGTTTTCAGAGACTGCAGCAAAATGAAAATGAAGGCCCCTCGTTTGAAAATTATTCAGGATTCAAGATGGCAATGGTGGGGCGTTAAACTGAGTGTCCACGGAGAGAGCTGTGCCCTAGTTAGAGGAGGGGCCCAGCAGCCCTCTGAGGGTCTGGGCAGAGTGGAATCTGGAACCCAGCCCCCTGACCCCGCACGGGGCTGTCTCTGCCGGGAGAGGGGCCTCTACCCCTGATCCTCCGCCTCCATACTGGTCTCCTCCATACCCCCTCCATCAGCAGGGGGCCCTAAGATGGGTGTCTCTCCTGGATATAACCCTTGTCCCCAAGAGCCCCCAGCATGAAAGCAGAGACACCTCCTGCCCTCAGGGAGCCCCAGTCTGATGAGGGAGACACTGGGCCCAGGGAGCCTTCAGCTGACAGTGAAGACCCCAACAAGCCCAACTTGTTTAGCCTAGAGCACCACTATTTTCTCCAAGGGTCTGCTGTGACACCCTGGTGCCCGACCTCCACCCCTTCCTTCCTGGCCCCGTGTGCCACCTCCACGGGTGGGAGAGGTGGCAGCACCTTCCGTCTGACTTGTCGTGACCTTTCCCGGCCCGCATGGGGGGAGGCAGTGCTGCGCTCGGGGCTGAGTGCGAGCGAGTGTGAGGACCGGATGACTGTGTCCAGAGGGGGTGCTCACCAGGGAACAGGCTCTCATCTCTCCAGGCCTGTGACATTTCCTGAAACAGCCTCCCCGCCCCCAGCCCTGCCCCCGCCCCCATGCACAAGGTTGGCCTCTGGTTTGGGTGAGGCCGGTGCTGTCTTTCTACAGCACTGATGACAGGGGCCGAGCCTTCCCCAGCGTCACATGCCCCTGGCTTGGGGACTCTAGAACTTCTCCAGCCCCTCTCCCCCAGGTAGGGGGCTGGGACTAGGCCTGCAGATCCAGGTCATGAGGGATTTGGGGGGCGGGCAGGGATGGAAGGAGACCACCAGAGGAGGCCAGGGCCCCTGTGACCTCGAGAAGCCAGTCCAGACCCAGGTTGCCCACTGCTGGGCTGGGTGCAAGGAATGAGGTTGTGTCATGGGGGACTGGTGAGAGCTGGGGTTCAGGGAGAGCTTCCTGGAGGTGGTGGTCCATCAGGAGGCCCCTGGGAACAGCGGCTCTGGAGGCAGAGCATCTCCTGCCTTCCCTGTGCCCAGACCTGGGGGCCACAGCCTGGGCGTCCCTGGCCCAGCCCTGGTTGAGGGGGTCAGGGGCCGGGAAGGGAGGAGGCGAGGAGGGGAGGGGGTGGTGGAAACTGTAGGCCTTGCCTGGAAAGCCCCACTATTGAAGAATGGATTATCCGACACCCAGATTAATGGACTTTCATTTTGCCAAACATCTGTCACTGTTAGTGCTGGTGAGTGAGCATGAAACGAGCTTTGACTGGGCTGCCATCACTGGATCATGATGACGCTGTGGCTCCTGTGCCAACAGCCTGCTCCACACAGGGTGGCCTGTGGGGGGGATCACTGGGGGGGGCTGTCGAGGGGCCATGCCAGGGCCACTGGGAGTTACTACAAGACAGGGACAGATGCTCCTGTCACCCCCAGCCCTGTGCAGAGGCTGCTTCCAAGGAGGCTCAACTGTCCCCCAAGGGCCTCTCCTCTGGGGCATCCACCAGGTGGCACAGAACAGTGCTGAGCACCTGTGGGCCCTGACCACGTGTCACTTGTTATTGGACATGCTTGTAGCGCTTAAGTCATTTCAAACTCACAGCCGCCCTGGGAGCTGAGTACTGTAATTCTTAAGCCCAAATTCTACCTGAGGAAACTGAGGCACAAGGATGTGACTTGTCCAGGATCACACAGCGACTGGTGGGGCTAGGCCACCCAGGGATTCTGGTCTAAAGCCCCAGCTCGCAGCCACAAAGCCAGCGGGATGCGGGGCAGGAGTCCTGGGTCTGTCTGGGAGCTGGGCTTCAGGCAGGGCCCCCCACCCCACGCCGCGAGGCCGGGCGGAGCCTGCCCTGACACCGCCCCCGGCCCGCCCCCCCAGCTGTACATCCAGACCACGACGCTGACGGTCTCCGTGAGTCTGAGCGCCTCGGTGTCCCTGGGGATGCTCTACATGCCCAAGGTCTACGTCATCCTCTTCCACCCGGAGCAGAACGTGCCCAAGCGCAAGCGCAGCCTCAAAGCTGTCGTCACCGCCGCCACCATGTCCAACAAGTTCACGCAGAAGGGCAGCTTCCGGCCCAACGGCGAGGCCAAGTCCGAGCTCTGCGAGAACCTGGAAGCCCCAGGTGAGCGCCTGGCCCCGCCCCCCCGCGCCTGCCCAGGCCCCGCCCGCTCCTGGAGAGGCCGACCTCGGCCCGGTCCTCTGGGGGCTCTGGGAGAGCCCTGAGGCTGCAGTGAGTGGCCGCCCTCCCTTCCGCGGAGCCTTGAGGCTTTAGGTTCCCCCTCTGTCCGCCCCAGCCTGGTAGCGAGGACCCTGAGGGTCCTGCCCCCCAACACTCCCCCACTGCCCTAGCCTCATTTCCCCCAGAATCTCAGGAGGCCCCAGGGAGCCTGGTTCAGGCAAGGTGATGGGGGACCCTGGGATTTCTCTTCCCTGGCTTCCTCCTCTGGGCCTGGGCCCTTTTGGTCCCCTGGGGAAGGGCTTGTCTGGGGGCCCCTGCTCTCTGGCCCTTTGTAACCAGGGGCAGTGGCCCTGGTGCCAGAGCAATTGAAACCCCTCAGCTTGGCTTATGACTGGCCACCCCCTGGCAGGGCCCTGAGTGAGTGTGGAGGTGGAGAGGGGCCTCTGGAGCCCCTGGTACTTTGCAAGGGGGGGTGTTGGGGTGGAGGAAGCGGGGCCTCGCTTTGCACCTGAGTGGCAGACCCAAGTCCAGCCTGGGCAGGACAGGCCCCTCAGAGGTTAAGGGCCGTGTACAGGAGGGAGGAGGGCCACCATCATTGCCAACCTCCTGTCCCTCCCCCAACCTCCTGCCCCAGAAGCCGACCCTGGGTGTGAGGAGAAGGGACAGAGAGGACAGGGGCAGAGCATGTGGGGACAGGGGAAGCCTCGGGGTCCAGTAACAGTGCTGACCCTTTCTTGAACCCTGCTGTGGGCCACACCTGCCAAGGACCAGTTTCCATCTTCACAGCAACCCTGAAAGGCAGTTATTTTTAATCATTTGCAGGAGACAGATAAGGAAAGGGAGGCTCAGAAAGAGAGGGGCTCACCCAGGCCACACGGCAGCCCACGACCTGACTGCTGCCCGAGGCCTCTGGCCTGTTGGGGGTGGGGTTGCTTCCGGTTGCTCCCGAGCGGACAGGACTGAGGTGCCACTCGGTGACCCCCACCCCACTGCAGACCTTGGCTCCCTCCCTGGACACCCTGTTGGTGCCTGATGCTTTAAATGGCAGCTCCCCTGCCTCCCCACTCTCTGAGAGTCTCGGGGGGACTTCTGTGGGTGGGGGAGGAAGATGCAAAAGCCCCCTCCCCCAGGAGCATCCCAAATCCCCTGGCACCTGGGGTAGCCCTCCGCCTCCTCCCTCTGGTACTGGCGGAAAGGCCAGAAGTGGATGTGGTTGGTGGCACAGGAGGGACATAGAGAAGAGTCCCTTTGTCACCCACAGAGAGATCAGGAGACAGGGGACTCCTTTCTCAGGGGCTTTTGTGGCAGCAGGTCTCACAGACTCCCACCCTGGAGCTCTGGGGGAGGGAGGTCTGTTCTCAGCATCACTCCCGCGTGTAGAAAGAACATCATGTTCCTTCCCATGTCCAGACAGAATTGTTCCAGGGTCCCCAGCCAAGGCCCAGAGAGGGCGAGTGACTCTCCGGAGGTCACACTGCAAGGTGGTGACTGGCTGGCCCCACCCCGTGTCTTTCCCTGGACGCTGACTTCATGTGGCCTCCCCGTTGCTGTGCGTCCTGCTCCCTGTGCTGGGCACTGTGCCTGGCTTCTGCATGCCCCTCCTTTGATGGACACCCCTGACGACTCCCTGCTGGCCACACCCTCCACCTAGTGACCCTCCGCTTCCCTCATTCCGCTCCTCCTTCCAGAGCACAGCCCACCTGGGGCTCCCTTCAGATGCCACGTGGCCCTCTGCTTCGAGGTGGGAGGGGAGTGTCCTTGCAGGCCTCCCCACCCCTGTCCTTCCTTGGCCACCCTGGTGTGCAAAAACCCTAAATGCTGCCCCCAACCAGGCTGTTCTGCCCTGAGCAGGGACCCTTCGCTGCTCCCCGCCCCCTACTCCCAACTTCGTTTTCCTCCTTTCCTCCGAGACTCAGCCTTGCTGGGTCCTCTCCCTCAAGGCCCCACTGCTGGTGCCAAGCTCTGCTCTAGGGCCCGTGACACTCGGTGGGCACCAGAGCTCTGGAGACCCCACGTGTCCAATAGGACTTGGCGCCCTGACCCCACAGAGTGGCACTCATAGTGCTGTGACAAGCCAGAGGGGACCATGGGGGTGGGGCCATCACCGAGAGCCCCAGTGGCACCTCGGGGACACTGTTGCTTTGGCCTCTGCTCAGGCTGGTCACCTGAGGACAGGGGACATTACCCAGCCGGGCCTGACAAGGAGGGTGTGGTGAGGGGCGACCCCGTGCTCCCAGCCCCACTTCCCGCAGGGTTGAGAGCTGCCCCTCCCTGCGCCTGGGCGCTAAGGACCAGAGGCCAGAGCCCCTCGGCCCCACTGTGACAAGAGCTCGTGACAATAGGGGCTGTGGAGGTGCCAGGCAGGAGCCGGTGATTAATTCTGGGAACAGCCAGATCGAGGGGGTGTGAGCCAGAAGAGGGGGGAGGTGTCACTCCCAGAGAGCAGGGACATTTTTCACTCTGTCACTGGCAGGCCACGTATCTTTAAACAAACAACAGAATAAATAATTCAGGGCCTGATCGCAGGCAGATTAGGCGCCAAAACACCGGCGGACAAATGGGGGCTGACAGCTCGTGCCTGTGCTGCCCAGCTAATTGTTATCTGAGGCGGCGGGCACTAAAGCCACCAACCAGAGCCATGCCGCACTCCTGATCCCACCCCTCAGTCTTCCCCACCCCACACACGAGGATGCCCTGGAGAGCCGCTGTCCCCTCCTGCCTGTCGCCCAGCATCTTACAGGGTTTAGAGGAGTGCTCTCCACCCCACAGCTGAGAGCAGCCACGGGTTTATTATCGTCCCATTTTACAGATGACGGAGTTGAGGCTCCGAGAGGTTCAGTGTGTGAGAAAGGTCACATGACAGGTGCGGAGATCCGCTACCCTCGTGAGGGCCGGATTGGACCTCCAGTGTCCTGATTCTCGGCCAGATCCTTGCAGTTAGCTTCTGGGGCCCCGGGCAGAATTCACTGCTTCCATTTTTCAGATGGTCAGACCGAGGCTCCATTGAAGGAGTCTGGGGCCCTGGCTTAGAGCTGAGGGCTGAATGTGCTCCCAGGCTCTGAAACCCACGGCTGGCATTTTCTCGAGGAGGCAGCCATGGCCTTGGAGGGAGACTAGGGCCCAGCTGCCCCTGTTCCCATCCCCCACCCACTCTGGGTGCCCCGCAGCCACCCTGCACTGATTCACAGGCCAGCTGCTGGCTCTTATTCTGATGGTGGGGGAGAGGGTGGAGCGGAGAGGTGGGGGTGGCGGGGAGGGGCTGCCCGAGGTCACAGAGGGAGGCCCCCCAGGCCATCTTCGCCTCCCCCCAGCCTTTCAGCACCTCTGAGTCAGGGTCCCAGCCCCCGGCTCAGCCCCTTCCCCATGTGTGCCCAGCCCAGGCCCCTCCTGGGGTTCCCCCCACCCTGTGGGCACCATTTCCTTCCAGCAGCACCTGTCCAGGTGCACCTATAATTCGCAGTTTCCCTGCCACCGTCCAGCCCAGTGACTGCACCTGCCACTGGCCTATTTCTGCCAACAGCTGTTTCAGCTCACCAACAGCACCAGGCCACCTCCTCCACTCTCAGCCCGGGTCCTCTGCCCCCTGGTGCTGCCGTGTCCCCTCTGCTCACCCCACATCCTGACAGCCTTGCTTCCTCCTCACTAGAGGGACCCCCGAGAGGGGGACGCAGCAGTCCTGCCTGTCAACGTGGGCTTCCGGTTATACACGGTGACAGAGGCCCCAAGACAGCGGCTCAGATCAGTAGACATTTGTTTCTGCTGTCGCAGTGCATGGTGGGTGGACAGGAGCCGGGACTGAGTCCTTCTGCTTTGTTGTTCCCTCAGCTCCCAGAGGGCTGTCCTCGTCCTCATGGCTGAGGCTATGACCTCAGTGTCTGTTCTGCCCACAGACGGGAGAAGAGGACATGCAGGAAAACGATCTATTTCAGTCAAATGACATTGGAAACTCCACACAGCCCTTGACACATGTCATCGGCAGGAATGTGGTCATGTGGAGCCATGCCAGGCTGCAGGGGGTCAGGGGAATGTCCTTAGCTTGGCAGTGAAAAGGGGGAGAGGGGGCCAAGGGGGCCAGCCTGCTCCCTGGTGTCCTCTCCTCCTGCCGGGCACCCCTGACTGCGCATGGCAGGTGCCCCTTGTCCTGAGCTGCCGGGATCCTTACAGCGTCCGGCACTTTTATGACAACAGGCACCAGGATTGTCCCCCACTTCATCTCCTCTCTCGGCACCAGCCCCTCCCCTGGTGGCAGTTCTGCCCTGGGTTACTGTCATGCCCCATCCCCAGGCTACCGAGGGAGCCCCTGAGCCTCTGAGCCCCTGGAGGACAGGACAGGACTGGCTGGGCTCCTGACCCCTCTCCCTCTGTTCCTTTGTCTCCACCTGGGGGCCGTGCTTCTCTGGCCTCCTCACCATGCCGCTCTGCGGGGCGCAGTGCCCAGGAGGGCAGTCATCGTGTCACCTGCCTGTGGGTGGGAGAGGGGAGACACCCAGACAAGTGCCCCCAGCTGCAGTGGTGGGTGCATGTAAGGGGGGCTCCCGGCTGAGGTGACATGGGATGCCAGGAAAGGGAAGGGTGGGGGCACAAGAAGGCCCAGGGACCTGGGGGCCTGGGGAGGGGCATTGTCTGGCTCCAAGACCCCCCCTCTGGTGTCATCCTTTACCTCCCTTGTCTGCATTCCCCACTTGCTTCCCCTCGGCTGCGGGTCCACAGATATTCTTCACATGTTCTCTTCCAGAACTTCTGAAAAATGTCCTTTTGATGATACTTTATAACAAAGTGGCTGGTCAGGAGGCAGCAGGAACTCTGAGGGAAAGCGACACCCTGGCAGCGGGGTGGTGCCAGGATGGGTCTGTGAGCAGAGTGAGGAGGGAGGCAGCCAGGTCAGGGCGGGATGCGTCTGGGGGAAGCAGAGCGCTGGGCCGGGTGGGCTGGGAGGGGCTGGCGGGGCAGGGTCTGAGGAGGCTCAGATCAGGATCCTGATGAGGCGGGGGTGGGGGGGGGTGGGGGGGGGCACCTGTGCGGAAGGGGCGTGGGGCCAAGCCAGCCTCTGACTCCTCGGTACCTCTCTCCCTGCAGCGCTGGCCACCAAGCAGACCTATGTCACCTACACCAACCATGCGATCTAGCCAGGCCACGGAGCCACGCGGGAGAGCCGAGGCCCCGTGGATGGTGCGATGGGCCAGGGCCTCACCCTGGGGCCCAGCTGACGTCCTGCCTGCCCGTGGGCGCCCGCGGACGTGGCTTGGTGCTGAGGACAGCAGAGCCCCGGCGGTCCCTGCTGGGCAGCCTGGGCAAGCCGTTGGTGACAGAAGAAGGATGAGGGGCCGGGTCAGCTTCAGGCCACCCCCAGAGCCTGCCTCTTGGACCAAGGCCCCTCCCGGCCCCAAAGCCCAGGGGCTGAGGTTGCAAGGGCCCCAGCCCTGGTTTTCTCTCCCTCGTTTCTGTCTTGTCTTCATCCCTGTCTTTATTTTTTCATCTCTCTCTGTCCTGTCTTTGTGCTCTGTCTCCGTCTGCTTTCTTGTATCTTCTCCTTTCTTTCTGCCTCTGCCTTTTCTCCTCTCCAGGCTCTCCACCGGGCTCTCTCCTCTCCTGCATTTTTGCTTCCTGTCCTCAGCATTTCCGTCCTGCCTCTGTTCCTCTCCATGTCATCTTTTCCCAAGTCACCAAAATCAACATGTCGCAAAAGAGAAAAAAGGAAAAAAAAAATCAAAACACAAAAAAGCCAAAACAAAAACAAATCTTGAGTGTGTTGCCAAGTGCGGCGTCCTCCTGGTGGCCTCTGTGTGTGTCCCCGTGGCCACAGCCCACCTGCCCGCCCCTGCCCGTCTGCCGTGTGTCCCGCCCGCCTGCCCGCCTGCCCCTCCTGCCAATGACACGGAGTTCAGTGCCTGGGTGTTTGGTGATGGTTCTTGATGACAATGTGTAGCGCATGATTGTTTTTATACTGAGAACATTTCTAATAAAAATAAACACATGGTTTTGCACGCTGGCTCCACATCCGCTGAGGGTCCTGCAGAGGGACCCCAGACTTGGCCCACAGCTGGAGGACCTGGAGTTAGAGGGAGGAGCTGGGTGGTGGGGACATAGGGATTGGGGGCAGAGGAGGCTCCTCCCTGGGTTGGTAACGGGTGGGGTCCTGAAGGATCCAGGACATTGTGGGAGAGTCCAGAAATCAGCCCCTGTTGGTCCCCTAAGTAAGAGGGAGGTTCTGTCCCCATCCTCTGTCCTGCAGGCCCTAAGGGAGGTACCATTTCTGCCTTGCCTGGCCTCTGCTCACAGCCCTCACACCTGGGACCCCTCCATCCTGTAACCTGGACCTCCTCTCCCTCCGCCAAGAAACCCTTGAGAAATTGAGAAATTGGGAGTTCCAGTCCTGGCTCAGTGGTTAACGAACCCAACTAGGATCCATGAGGATGCAGGTTCAATCCCTGGCCTTGCTCAGTGGGTTGGGGATCTGGCATTGCGGTGAGCTGGGGTGTAGGTCTCAGAAGCGGCTCAGATCTCACGTTGCTGTGGCTGCGGTGTAGGCCAGCAGCTATAGCTCCGATTCAACCCCTAGCCTGGGAACCTCCATATGCCCTGGGTGCGGCCCTAAAAAGACAAAAGACCGAAAAAAAAAAGAAAGAAAGAAATTGGGAAATTGGCTTCCGGGGCTCTCAGCACCTGCAGCCGTCCCCTCCCACCTGTCCTGTCTCCAGGTCACAGGGCCTGAGATGATGCGCCATTGTCCTGGAGATCAGTGTGTGGCATGTGCGTACGTGCGCCTGTGCGTGCTCTTACACCTGTGCATGCTGGTTTGTCTTGTCTGTCTGTCCGTTTAGGCCCGGGTGGGTCTGAGTCCATGTTGCCCCTGAGCGGTGAGGATGCCAGGGCTGGTGGCGAGTGTGAGTGTGTTCACGGTCACTGGCTTCTGTGCAGGTTGGGTGGTAGGAGTGTGAACAGTTTCGGAGCTGGGCCCTGCCAGTGGTAAACTGCCGAGCCAGCGACACAGCGAGGTCACTGAGGCAGCTGGAGGCCAGGCTGCCTGCCCCCCTCCCCTTGGCTACCTGACAGGGGTGTGGGACACAGTGGCTGAGGGCCTGGAGGAGCTGGGCGAGGGGGTGTGTGTCGGGGGTCGGGTGGAGAAGGGGAGTGGGCAGCTCTCTGAAGTGCCTGCAGCCTGGGCCGCTTGTCCCCTGTGCTCCATTTCCCTCTAAGGAGATCGCTGTGCGGGAGCCACGGTCTAGACAGAAGACCTGGCCTGGAACCTGAGCATCTGATGCTCAGCTCGGGACCTTCCCAGGGGCCCCCACATCTGTGGAGCCCCCTTGTAGGTCCCAGAGAGAATAGCCTTCTTTCCAAGGGGGTGGGGCGCTGCCCCCTCTGCTCCCCGTCGCACTCAGGAGAAGGCAGTAGGCCAAGGGCAGCCTTCAAGGCCTGCTGGGGGGAGGGGCTAAGAGTCAGGCCAGGGCAGCTTTTCGAGGGGCTTGGGCCCCTCAGACACCCTGAGGCTCGGTCCAGTCCAGCCTCCCCAGGGCTCTGCCCCCCACCCCCACATCCAATCCTTGCCGTCGGGAGAGGCAGCCCCCACAGAGCCAGACAGCCTGGAAATGCTGATGGCCCCAGGAAGCATAATGATGGGAATGCCTGGGTTGAGGGGTGGAGCCTTGTGTGGCCTGTGAATGGAGAGGAGAGGTGCAGACTCCGTGGGCCTAAGATGGGAGGTTTGGAAGTCAGGCTGACTGCAGCAGGGTGAGGGGTGGGCATCCGGGGGCTGGGGCCTTCTAGGAGGCACAGGCCAATGAGGCCCAGGCTGAGATCTGGCAGGTTTCAGGGGCGGGTGTGTGTGTGTGTGTGTGTGTGTGTGTGTGTGTGTGTGTGCGCGCGCGCTGCCCTGATGCACGTGGTGCGAAAGACCGGTTGGCTGCTCACCTGTGTTCTCCGTCCTGGGTGACTGTTCCCCAGGCTCCTATGGGTCACCCGGGAAAGATGTTTGCATCTTCAGAATTTTCTGTTTCAGTAAGATGGGGAGTTGCAGTGTCCCTGGCTCCCTGGACAGAGCTGGTG
Source organism: Phacochoerus africanus (assembly GCF_016906955.1). Taxonomy (NCBI): domain Eukaryota; kingdom Metazoa; phylum Chordata; class Mammalia; order Artiodactyla; family Suidae; genus Phacochoerus; species Phacochoerus africanus. The sequence goes on along the minus strand of NC_062552.1, from coordinate 31,402,411 downwards.
GCCCCCAGAGACCTTTGCTCTGTAAGACGTGTGAAGGGGTCTCCAGAAGCTCAGGGCTCACCCCTCCCCTGGGGCCTCAGCGTCACAGCAAGAGGCCCAGCGGGGAGGTCAGGGCCAGGCCCCAGGGCAGGATGAGAGGAACAGGCCAGTGGAGACTCTGTCCCCACCACAGGGATGCTGGGCCCTGGGCGGGGGGCGGGGGCTGGCACAGTGTGTTTACAATCTCCCCAGGAGCAATGCAGCCCCCAGCTGGTGATTCTGCTCAAGACCCGCATCCCTGGGAACTTGTTAAATGAGCACATTGTTGCAAGTGCCACCCCAGGCCTACTGGACCAGAAGTTCCAGGGGCAGGGCCATTAATCCATTTTTTAGGCCCCGCAGCTCACTTTGGTTCAAGGCCAAGCTTGAGAACCACCGCCTAAAGCTATGTGAATCTTTAAAGGCTGATGTGTGGGATTTCAGTGTTTGGGGGATGGGGCGGGTGAGGATCAGGCTTAGGGTTACCATGGACTGGGGACTTCCTGGGACACAGCACTTTCCATGCTGGAACCAAGAAAGTCCTGGAAAAACTAGGCAAATGTGATAAGACTCCCTTCCTTATTCATTCAGCAGCTATTAAGTACGTACCACAAGCCAGGCCAGGTAGAAGCCAGACTTAGGGGTCTCTGCAGCCCAGAGGGGTGGTGGTGGGGAATCACTGCCACTCAAGAGCTTCTTGAGGCTCAGGCTGAGACTAGGCTGCCACCCGCCCTGAGCTCCCATGTTGGCTGGGCACCGGGGTCACCTTTTTGGAAGCTCGGAACCCAGGGGGCTCAGCCTCAGTAGCAGCACACAAGTTGGGTCCCCTCCAGCTCGGAGCAGCTGGCTCTGAGCTCCAGTGTCTTACGGTCCAGTTCCCGCATCCTGCCCTGGAGGCAGAGACCAGGCCGGAGAGTCAGCACCAGGCCAGGCACCGCACACTATCACCCCCAGAGGTCACACAAGGGCCCTTTTGTTTGGTTCTCTCCCTGGGGCCTGTGCTCCCCCCACCCCATCCCCCATCCCAAGCCTGGAGTTCCCACCCCCCCTCTGAATATCACCCAGAAGACCTCAGTGCTCCCCCAGCCACGAGAGCCCCCCCCACCCAACCCTGCACTGCCCTCCTGCCTCGCAGGCCTCCACCCTGGTGCTCAGAGCTCCCCAGGGCTTGAACTTGCCCGCTGACACCCCGGCATCAAATGGTACACGGTGCCAAAATCTCACTCCAGTCGGCAAAAGCAGCAATTAGCATCTAATGAGGCTTCTTGCTTTATTTTTAGGTAACCTCCGAGGCCCTGCCTGTGTAATTCAGCCCGCCATTGCTCGGCAGATAATTAAAGCATGTCACCATAATTTGCCTTTTTTTTAAAATAAAGCCCATAATTATGTTTTTATTGTGAGTGAGGAGGGGAAAGAGGAGGGAAAGAAAACAAAGAGAGATGGAGTTGGGGCAGGAAATGGGGCAGGACCCAGAAGCCCATTCTGGGGGCAGGTCCCCCTGGGGCCTCCCCACTGCAGCTCTGTGCTCAGCACCCCCTCCTGTTGGCTGCCCTTGTCCGCACTTCTAGGGTCCCCTCCCCCAGGCTTGGGGGCCTCCTGATCGTCTTCATTTTTTCTTAGAAAACCAGAGCATTCCAGTGGGCAGGGAGCGGGTAGAACTGTAGCCAGAGGAGCCCTGAGGTGGTGGTTCCTTTTCTTTTTTCTTTTTGCTTTTTAGGGCTGCACATGCAACATATGGAAGTTCCCAGGCTTGGGGTGGATTTGGAGCTGCAGCTGCTGGGCTACATCACAGCCACAGCAATGCAGGATCCGAGCTGCACCTGTGACCTACACTGCAGCTCACAGCAACGCCAGATCCTTAACCCACTGAGCAAGGCCAGGGGTCAATCCGCCTCCTTAGGAACACTAGTCCGGTTCATGACCCACTGAGCCACAACGGGAACTCCCTGAGTTAGTGATTCTTGAGTTGTGCTTGGCACCTGGTTCTTTTTACTGTTCACCTGCTGCATATGTTTGAACATTTCCATCATAAATAAATAAAACTGCCTTCCCAGGCAGGGGTCTGCTAACTGAGCCTGGCCCCTGGAATCTGCTCTCAGGAGCATGTGGACTTAATGTACTTTCTAACTCCAAGTTCTTTATGGAGCAGGACCAGCACGTGGGTAACAACTGTGGTTCTGGGGGCCATCCTCTCATGGCCTCTGAAATCAGACCCTTTGAGCAGCAGGCCATGCTGGGAACGGGTGGGCGGCTGCCCATGTTTTGGGGAGGCCGCTGTCCCCACGTCTTCCTGACTGCCACCTACTCTACGGAAACTTCTGCCACCTGCCACAGGCTCAGGATTCTGGGTCAAGGCGTGTGACAAACGTGACAGTGGTTGGCAGCCACACTGGCGTCAGCTGCCCTAAGGGTGGGGCAGGGCACCTCAACTCGGGTAGCAAGCGGTCCCTCCATGGCTTTCTGGAGACCACCTCACCCCAGACATCATTTGATGCTCATGTGACCCCTCCCAGCGAAGGGTTAGCCAGGGCAGGGAATTTTTTGGTCAGTTTGATCACAGCTGAATCCAGACAGTAGCTGGCACATGGCGGGCATGTGATGAATACCTGCTGAATGAATGGACTGGGGGGAGGGGGCTGGACCGGAGACCTAGGGGAACCCATTTGGCTGTGTCCCCCACCTCTGCTCCCCTCCACTCCCTGGCGCTCAGCTCCATCATAGAGTCTCTGCCCGGAGTCCAGCGGGTCATTTCTTCATCGTGGTTTCCAAGGTCTTCCCTAGAGGCCCAAGGGGAGCATGGACGTGGCGCTCTGATCACTGACCCCCATCTGCCCCCTCGCCCCACCAGAATGACAGGCGGCCTGGAGCTGGAATCAGGAGACCTGCTGCTAAGTGGGTATGCAGTTGGGCTTTCCCTCTCTGGGCCTGTGTCTTCATCCGTAAAATGAGTCTGAGCTCCCAGCCCTCGGAGCCTGGGTAAGCAGTCTGCATTCCAGCAGCACAGAAGGGGAGGCGACTGCAGGCAAGAGCCTTTGGGGGCTGGTTGCTATGGCAACCGTGCACACGCTAAGGGGAGGAGGGGCCCGAGTATGCAAATAAGGCCCTTCCCTCAGCGTCCCCTGCCTGGTCCTGGTCCTCTGTCTGAGATTGGCGGAAGAGGCCTTATTAATGCTGCCGGCAGTGGAAGAGGATGGAGACTGATGTGGCTGTTGTGGAGCTGGGGACCAGTCCAGGGGAGTGGCCTGCCAGCCTGGTACCCCGCCACAGTGGGGGAAATGGGCTTAGAACTAGATGTCTAAGCTGGACAGGATCTCAAGGATCATCTGCTCCCGGCCTCACACATACAGTAGCTGGGGAGGAAACTGAGGCCCAGGGAGTCAAGAGCACTGCCAAGATTTGAGAAGCCTCAGAAAGACCCTTCCCACCACCAACCTGGTCAGCCTCGGCAGTCAGGGGAGGCGCAGGCTTCAGGCAGCTCCGGAACCGCTGTGCGCTCTGAGCTTTATTAAGCAAAGCAGGGGTGGAGCTCGGAGGGCGGGGACCCGCCCTAGCTCAAGGCTTGGCGGACTTGGACTTGGACGCGGACGCTGGGCCGGGCCCTTGCTGAGCTCCTTTCTTCTTCCGCCTCACCGTCCCCCTCCTCCAGGCCTTTCTCCTCTTGGAGGTCACGTGATAGGATGATGGCACATAAGATGTGGTCACCTGGGTCCCTGAATCACTGGTTGGAGGACAGCCTCTGCCAATTTACCAACTTTGTAAGCAATAAACTTCATAAACCTCTTTGTGGCTAAGAGGCTGAGATTTCAGGATTTGTTTCTAAATTATAGCTTTTCCTATCCTGCCTAACATATGGTCAAATAAATCCCAAATTGATCTTCCAGCTTCTAAGCCTCCTTCTGAGCACCCCACTGGCGCTTTTGAGCACAACACTCCAGGGTCCCCCCCACCGCCCCCGTCTTTTTTTTGGCCCCAGCCTGTAGCAGCTTGAAGTGGGATCTCAGTTTCCAGACCAAGGATTGAACCCAGGGCTGCAGCAGTAGCCACGAGACCACCAGGGGGCTCCTTTGTGAATGGTCCACAGTGGAACTCACAGTCTTCTCCTACACCTGTTCCTCTTGCTTGCTCCCCATTTGGGTGCTCAGCAGCCATACAAACCAGAAACCTGCACCTTCCCCTGGACCTCCCTTCCCACTTCTCGTCTGTGGCTATGTCCCCATCATTCTTCTGCTCTCTCCTCGTGCCCACTGCCACCTCTGGACCTTATGCCCTCACCCCCTCTGGCCCCTGGCCCGCAGGCACAGTCTCCCATCTCCTCTCCCAGCTTCCAGCCTTTATCTTGGTTCTTTAGAGATGTTGCTCCGTGTCTTCCAGCTTGTGTGGTTTCCAAGGAGAAATTTGCCATCATCCTTATCTTCTTCCCTTTGTATATAATGTCTCCTTCCTCTGGCTGCTTTTACGTTTTTCTCTTTATCACTGGTTTTAAGCTGCTCAATGATGACACGCCTCTGTGTGGTTCTCTTCTTGGACTTGCATCTTATTGAGCTTCTTGGGATCTATAGGTTAATAATGAGAAAAGTTTGGCCATTATTTCCTCAGAACTGCTTCTTTGCCTCTATTTCTCTCCTGGGGGACTTCTATGACCGGTGTATTAGACTTTGTTCCAATAATGCAGCCATGTTTGATTCTTTGTTTTTTCAGTCTTTTTTCTCTTTGTGTTTCTTTTTGTAAAGTTTCTATTTTTAACTTAATTATTTATTTAGGTAAAATTGTCTTACAATATTATATTAGCTTCAAGTGTACGACATAGTGATTTGATATTGGGATACATGACAAAATGATCACCCCCATAAATCTAGTTACCATCTGTCACCACACAAAGTGATTACAATGTTATTGACTATATTCCGTATGCTCTACTTTACACCCCTGTGTCTTCTTTATTTTACAACTGGAAGATTGTACCTCTTAAACTCCCTCACCTGTTTCACTCATCCCCCCTCTCCTCCGGCAACCGCCTGTTTGTTCTCTGTATGTATGACCTTGTTTTTGTTTTGTTATGTGCATTCATTTTCTTAGATTCCACATATAAGTGAAGTCATATGGCACTTGTCTTTCTCTTTCTGGCTTGTCTCACTTAGCTTAATTCCCTCCAGATCCATCCATGATGTCTCAAATGACAAGATTTCATTGCTTTTTATGGCTGAGTAATAGTCCTTTGTGTATATGTACCACATCTTCTTTATCCATTCCTCCATCAGTGGATATTTAGGGTGCTTCCCTATCTTAGATATAGTAAAAAAAAAATAATGCCCCAATGATCTAGGGGTGCATAGTTTTAATTAATTTTTAATTAGTCCTTTTTTCTTCAGAGGAATACCTAGAAGTGGAATTGCGAGATGCTATGGTAGTCCTATTTTTAATTTTTTGAGGAAACTCTATATTGTTTTCCATAGTGGCTGCACCAATTTACATACTCACCAACAGTGCGTGAGGGTTCCCCTTTCTCTTGCTGCTTATAAGATTCTCTCTTTAATTTTTTGCCATTTTACTGACAATGTGTCTTTGTGAGGACCTCTTAAGGCTAATCTTGTTGGGGAATCTGTGATTCCTGGATTTAGATGTCTGTTTCCTTCCTCAGGTTAGAGAAGTTTTCAGCTAATAATTCTTCAAACAAGTTCTTTGCCCCTTTCTCTCTTCTCTTTCTGGGACCCCCATCATTCAAATGTTAGCATGCTTGATATTGTCCCAGAGGCCTCTTAAACTATCCTCATTTTTTTTTTCATTCTTTTTTCCTGTTCAGTTCAGGTGATTTCCACTTCTCTGTCTTCCAGTTCACTGATCTGTTCCTCTGTATCATCTGGTCTACTATTGATTCCTTCTCAGATGTCCTTTATTTCATTATTGCATTCTTCAGCTCTGTTTGCTTCTTCCTTATATTTCCTAACTCTTTGCTGAACTTCTCACTCTGCTCATCATTCTTCTCCCGGGTTCACAGAGTGTCTTTATGGTCACTGCCTTCAACTCTTTATGGGGTAGATTGCTCGTCTCCACCTTGCTTAGTTCTTCTGGGGTTTTGTCTTGTGCCTTCATTTGGAACATATTCCTCTTTCTCCTGATTCTGCCCAATTCTCTGTGTTTATTTTATGTATTAGTAGGTTGGTTATATTGCCTGATCTTGGAGAAGTGGCCTTTTGTAGGAGATGTCCTAGCAGTGCCCCCCTCTGGTCAGCAGAGTGATATACCTGGGGGTGCCCCCTGTGTGGGTGTGTGGGCCCTTCTGCTGTGGCAAAGCCAGCTACTCTAGGTGGGGCTGATCCCCGGCCTGGCTGGCTGCCAGGCCTTGCTTTGTGCAGTGGTTGCTACCTGCTGGTAGGTGGGACCAGGTCCTGGGGCTGGTGTCAACCTGTTGGTAAGGCCGAGTCCCAGTGGGGCTGGGTGCTTGGTTTAGGGGGTCCTGAGACTGGTGCCAGCCTGCCAGTTGGTGGGAAAGCCCCTGGCACCAATAGGCCAGAGGAAGGACTCCAAAACGGTACTTGCCAGCACCAGTGTTCTCATGACATGATGAGCTCCAAAAACGGCTGCCGTCGGCATCTCCGTTCCCACGGGTTCCCAATTGCCTCCCACCTTCCACGAGATTCTCCCAGATCAGCAACTGACTCAGACTACTTTTAGATTACTGCCTCTGTGCAGGGTCTTGGAGCATGTGAGATTTGGGGTGTTCCCTCTAAGAGCAGAGTCTCTATTGGCCACAGCCCTCTAGCTCTCCCAGGTGCAGGCCTGTCTGGCCATCAAAGCCAGACATCTTGGGGGCTTATCTTCCTGATGCAGGACCCAAGGCTGAGAAGCCCATTGTGGGGCTCAGATACCTGGCTCCTTGCGGGAGAACCTCTGCAATTGTAATGGCCTTCCTGTCTGTGGGTCACCTACCTGAGTGTGCAGGTCTTGACCATGCCCTCCTACCTGGCTTGTGGTTTCGCTTATATCATCACTCATGGAAATTCCTTTCTGCTAGACTTCAGGTTTCTGTCATAGACAGTTTCTCTGTAAACGGTTGTGATTTTGGAGCCCATGGAGGACGTGAGCTCAGGGTCCTCCCACTCTGCCATCTTGACCACACTCTCTCATTTGTATAGTTTCTATTGCTGTGCCTTTTTTTTTTGTCTTTTTGTCTTTTCTAGGGCTGCACCCATGGCATATGGAGGTCCCCAGGCTAGGGGTCTGATCGGAGCTGTAGCCACAGGCCTGTGCCACAACCACAGCAACGTGGGATCCAAGTGGCGTCTGGAATCTACACCACAGCTCAGGGCAACGCCGGATCCTTAACCCACCAAGCAAGGCCAGGGATCAAACATGCAACCTCATGGTTCCTAGTCAGATTCATTAACCACTGCACCACAATGGGAACTCCTATTGCTGTGTCTTTAAGTTCACTAACCTTCTCTTCTGCGACATCCAAACTCTTAATTGTGTGCAGTGCATTTTTTGAATCTCAGCAGTGTAGCTTTCATCTCTAGAAGCTTGACTGGGTCCTTTCTAATATATATATATCTTTCATGTCTCTGGTTAAATGTTCACTTTTTTCTCTACTTCTAGAACATATGGAATATAGTTGTAATAACTATTTGTCTACTAATTCTGTTATTGTGTCATTTCTGGGTTGCTTTCAACTGATTTCTTTTCTCCTTATGGGCTGTAGTTTCCTTCTTTTTTGTATACATAGTAACTGCTTATTGGATTCCAAATATTGTGAGTTTTACCTCATACATATTTTCACATTGCTGGTTATTTTTATACACATATAAATATTCTTGAGATTTTCCAGAATGTAGTTAAGCTACTTGGAAATGGTTTAATCCTTTCAGGTCTTGCTTTCAAGCTTTGTTAGATAGGACCAGAGCAGCATTTAGTCAGTGGCCCCAAGGGGAGATCACCCAGGACCTGGCATCATGTGGCCAGAGGTCCACCAGAAAACCTTAAGCAGGATGGGCCCCGATGTGCACCTTTAATGACCCCCGGATGTTTGTGTGTCCAGGGCTCAGGCCACAGACCCCTTTATTTCTCCAGCTGGACCCTCTCTGTAGGAGCTTGTCCTGTGGCTTTAACTCCCAAACATGCATCTCCAGCTCTCTGTTCTTGCATCTGAACTTGACCTGTGTGGTCCCCTCCCCATTTCCTAGTTCTGCCAGCATAGGGGAGGGAAATTTTTCCTTGATCCTTTTAGGGTCAGAAAATTAAACTGGCAAAGACTGAGTCACAGGAGAAAAGCCTACAAATGTACTTAATATAAGTTTTGCATGATATGAGAGCCTTCCTCAAGAAAGAAGAACAGAAGAAAGTTAGACCTAAGGGTTTCTACAAGACTTCAAGAGCTTAAAACAGTGCCCAGCACATGGAGACATTCTATCAATACTGAATGAATGAATGAATGAATGAATGGAGTGAATGGCCTTGGCTTCCAGGGACTGCTAGGACCACAGAGACCTGGCTTCGCTCTTTCCAGGGAGAGGTTAGTTAGGGGTCGCAGACTTAGTTCTGAGGTGGACACCTGAGGCTCTGGACAGGCTTCCTTTCGTTTCCTGCATCCCAAGCTGGGCCCTGTTGGTAACTAAACAAGCAAGAGTCCACCCAATTTTTTTTCAGAGGAAACTGTAAAGTCACCACAAATTGGAGCTGATGCTGCACTTTGTGAAGTGCGCTGTTTGGGTGTGGAGAGTCTCTAGCCCGGCTGTGCGCTTAAAGCACTAGAGATTGTTTTCTCTAAATGTGCATTTAGACCCAAACTGTGACTGTCCCAACACAGAGTCACTTTTAAGTGGAATAGCCCAGAAGCTGGGAAATATACATTTGTTTATTATGACTGACTTGCCTGACCCAGAAACAAGGCCTCCTTCTTTCATTCATTCATTCAGCGAGTCAGTGGTGAGCACCTCCTGTGGACCAGGCCCTCTAGACTGGACAAACCTGACCCAGACTCCGGGCAATGTATGTTCCCACTGCAGGAAGACCTCAGGTCTTCAGGTGGGTGGGGGGAGAATTTTCTCTCTGAGGGTGGGGGGGGGGTCCTAGAGACTAAGAGGAGGGAGGTTGCAGAAGAGTAACTGCTGCTGGGGGGCATGTCACAGCCTCTCAGGACTCTTTTGATTATTCCCCAAAACTTCGTAACATTCTCGGGGCTTCTCGCTGTGCACAGGGCAGGGGGAGGGAGAGCAACGAAAAAGATGGTCACTGGATGGGGTGGTGAGCCAGAGCAGCAGACATCGGAGAGATGGATGCAGGCAGAAGTGACAGGTGGTTATCCGAGACACCTCCTACCGAAGGACACCCAGAGGGGCTCCGTAAAACAGACAACTATTATTTTAAAATGCATGTCGATGTTTGCAGAATGAATGAATGAATTCATGAATGAATGAATGCAAGACAAACTTTTAAGATGTAAAATATAAAGAAGGTTCTGGAAGCCTGAGAGTTGGAGAGCTCTGAAGCTGTGGGGAGACCTCAGGTCTTCTGCACATGCATCTCCTTGGCCTAGATCAGAGTTTCTCAATAGCAGAACTATTGACATCATGGGCCAGACTACTTTTGCTTGAGGGTGGCTGTCCTGTGCACTGTAAGAGGTTTGGCAGCAACTTTGGCCTCCACCCACTAGATGCCAAAGAAACTCCCTCCTCCAGTTGTGACAACCAGAAATATCTCCTGGGGGACATCGCTGTCCAGGCCCAGAAACAAAGGCCTAGAGGCTTGGGTGTTAAGGGCTCCACAGGGGATGAGACAGGTGGTGGGCATTTATGGTGGGGAGTTGTAATTGAGGCCTCTACAAAACGAAACCAAACCAAAACCAAACCAGGGCTCTCAAAGCTACATCTTTTATGAAAGAATAGAGAAAAAAATCCCCCAGTGGCAAAGATAAATGATAAGATTATTTGTCTATGTCAGCTTGGGCTCTAGGTAGTAAGAAAATCCCTTACACTTGTAACCACAGGCCTGCCCACATAGGGGTTTAGGGTCAATATTTGCACTACCTGTGTGTTCAAGAAAACTCCAAGTAGTGAAATCACCTCCAAGGTGTTGGTAGCCCCTGGGGCACCTGGTCAAAGCAAAAGCAAATTCTCTTGGGAGGGACACATCCTCAACCCCTGCTGTGCAGGAGGCCCACAGGTAGAAACTCACTGAGTTTAAGCTGGCAATGCAAAATTACAAAGCATCTGAGGAAACGATCAATCATGAGTGAGTCAGTAAAAACAGCAAATGGCTAAATTAGACCTTAATGACTTAAGGTGTTAAAATGATCCAATCCAGAATATTTTACAAAAAAAAAAAAAAAAAGCTCATTTAAATCGTCTAGAGAAAAAAAAGATGCTATCAGGAAAACCAGGCAAATATGAAAGTGAACAAATAGACTCAGAAATGAAAACAATAATGTTGAAATATAAAACCCAAAGGACAGCTTAACCAGCAGATTAGATACAGTTGAAGAGATAGTTAGTGGACTGGAAAATAGATTTGAAGAAATCATTAGCCATAATGCAGCACAAAGAGAAAAATATGAACAAGAGGAAAAAAGAGATGGGATATAGAATAAGGAATTTAACAAATATCTTATATGAATTCCAGAGGAGATACTGAGGAACTGGGGGAGGCAACACTTAATGATGTTGATTAGGAATTTTCCAGAAATGATCAAAAAGACAAACCCCAGGGAGGCAGCATGAAGAATTCAAGCAGAGTAAATAAAGAAAATCCCAGATCTAGGAACACTGTAGTGAAACTGCGGAAATCCAAAGAGATCTTAAAAGCAGGTGGATAGAAAAAAGTCTGATTACGAATGACTTTAGGATGAAACAATAGGACATGCATACTTGTCCTTGGGAGACCCAAAAATTACCTGGGGAAGGGCACTTCAGAAGAAATCCTGACTACTGCCAGCATGAGCAGTTTAGACTTTGACTGGCAAATTATTACAAGAAAGATGAACTTAGGGTCCTCTCTATCTGGACCTGCTGGTCTCATAGCCCAGTGAGTGTGCCCCCCCTCCTCCCCCTGGCAGAGCCTGGGCCATAGGCTGTGGCAGATTACTTTGCCTGTAGACGGCAGCGGGCCTAGATTGGAACACTGCCTGGGCACCATCTGGGGGGTGGCAGTAGACATGACACGGTCTGAGTTAGGGTGACTGAGTGGGCCCTGGGGGCAACAAAGACGCCTGGGGAACTAATTCTCCACCTCTAGCCCCTGTGGGCTACTGCCTTCAAGGGACTCTGGAAGACACTGGGGGTCACCTTCTCAATCCACAAAGGCTTCCTGGAGGAGGTGATTGGGCTGCAAGAGGAAGCTGGGACCCGTGGGTTGGGGGAAAGGAGAGGTGGGTCTGGGCGTGTGCAGGAAACTGTGGCCATGGGAAAGAAGCTGAGAAGGCCAAGGGGAAGCCCAGAGACCACCTCTATTTCTGGATAAGCTCAGCGGCTCCATCTTTTCCCATGCACACCTCCTGCCTACGCATCCCTTTCTCCGTTCTTGTTATGAATTTCTCACCAAACAAGCTTCATTAATCGTCTAATAACCAGATTAATTAAGGATGCCGAAAGTAAACAGCAAGAAGGTAATTTGCTCCTGATTATGGTGTAATTGCGGGAGGATGGATTCATTTGCATATGCAAAGCAGGCTCCAAACACAGCGAATGGCCACGGAGAGAGGTAATTGTGCGCCTGACCCGCAGGCTCCCCTCCTCCCTTCCTCTTCCCGCCTCCTCCCGCCCCTTCCTCTCCCTCTTTTGAAAGCTGGTTGAGGCCAGTCCTGCTTCCCACCGGCAGCCACGCCAAGCTGACCCCCTGCTCCCCAAACCCTCTGGCCCAGGCCGGCTCCTTGCCCTCCTGCGGAGGTGGGTCTCACAAAACCGGACTGGGAATTCTAGCCTTGGCAGCGCGCCTCCCCCGCATGAATTCCCTGAACACACCCGGGGCTCACACATCCGCTCTCCATAGCGCTGAAAACAACGAGTCCAAGAGCTAGAGAGGGAGCCTTTTATAAACCTTAAAGCGCTGGGCCAAAGCTTGTGAGCATGAGGTTTCCCCCAGCCCGGCATCTGCTGAATATGAGCATTCAAAGGCCCCCCTTTCGATCCTGCCTCATCCAGGAAGCCTTCCAGGATTGCGCCCTTCAAGATACCTGGCTTCCCTCTGGGGCTGCAGTTTGTTCTTTTCTGTGGAAGCGCTGGCCCACGTCTTGGGCTAGATCCCCTTATGGTCGGGGCCGGGGAGGAGGAAAGCCCCCCCCCCTACCACCGCCTTTCCTCATTCCTAAGGCTAAGCTCGGGCTCGCAGGGTGGATCCTCGTTCTAGGGCGCCCACCCTCCCTCAGGGCTTCAGACGCCAAATTGTTTTCTGACGGCGGCCTCCGTCTCTCCTGAACTCAATTTGCGTTTTCAAAGCAGCTAATAGACGCATTAAAAAATCCATTTTCACTCGGGATTGAATCTGACTGGAGCGAGATCAATGCGCAGAGGCCTCTTCCCCCCCCCCCCCACCCGCCCTCCCCCACCCCGCGTCGCCATGGAAACCGCGGAAGCCGCCGCACCCAGCTTGGGTCGGGCTGCTCCCCAATATCGTTTCATCGCCTACGTCCCGCATCGCTACATCCCTGCGGTCGCGGTCTATACCCGGGCAGTTGGCTCACCTACACCCACCACAGGACATTTTCCTAAGAGCTCCTAAACCCGCTGAACCCTCCCAGGACAAGTGTACAAACCGCTGCTGAGGGTAGTGGGGAGGCGGCTGGTGTATGGATTGAACTGGACCTCAATTTTATTTCAGTCCACCTCCCAAATGCTCAGCGGACTCTGGTCATCACATAGCCCTTGGCACCCAAGAGACCTCAGAGTGCCCAGGATTCAAATCCCGCTCTGCCCCCTCCAGGCTGGGAGACCCTGGGCGGACCACCTATCCCTCTGGTCCTCAGTTTCTCTGGGTAAGAAGGTACTAATGCCTTCCGTGCAAAATTGGGGAGACAGTAAGGATGAGGGGAGCCCTGCTTGTCCTGGGAAGAAAGGCATTTTCAACCCTGTGCTGCTTTGGGGGGACAAGTACATGTTCACACATGGAAGACTCCCCCACCCCAGCATCCCTGGGAAGCCCCCTAGACTGTGATCTGCGTAAGAGCAGGTGCCTTGTCTGCTGGCCACTGGGTCCCATTGCCTCCTGGGCACTGTCACACTGTGGGTCCCCTGTAAATACGTGTTGAATATTCAGTGATGAAAGAGGGACCATAGCATAGCAACAATAGGTCAGCTTGGCCACTTGAGTCTGAATCCTGTCTCCACCACCTCCTACTGTGTGGTCTTGGGCAAGCTAGTTAACCTCTCTGTGCCCATGATCTCATCTGTAAAATGCGGGGAGTCATTGCACTGACCTCCCAGCCCTGGGGTGGGGGTTAAATGATTCCAGTATGTAGTGCTTAGAACAGGGCTGGCACACAGTGAGTTTTCAGGAAACAGGGAGGGGAGAGGTCCTGCCCCAGGCTGGTCTCTCCTTTCCCCTCTGTTCTCAGAACAGCCCCAGCCCAGGAACTCCTGGTCTCCTGCAGCATCTCTCTGCAGACCTCCTTGGCCAGAAGCACAAGGAAGGAAGGCAAAAATCCATCCGCAGAGGTTTCCTTCTGTGTTCTAGTCTTTGTGAAATAGGACACCTGTGTGGGCCAGGAGGCGGCCTCTTGTTACTATTCTGCGGCCACTCTGACCACTGGCCTCTCTGACTGTCATCCTCTGGCCCCTGTGCTCCCTCCACTTTGCCCTCAAGCCCTCTGGCTGCTTCTGAAGCCTCTTGCCTTTGCTCTGGTCTCCGGAGAGACACTTAGTGGACAGGCGGGGCTGTGAGCGGGGAAGGCTGGCCTGGTCTGAGTTTGGATGAAGCAGATCTGAAGCCAGAGGGACCTGGGGCGCCCGGATCAGCACCCCTGCTGGCAGTGGCTCCTCATTAGCAGGCACCATTGATTTGGGGCAGTGAGCGATCACAGCCACATCCAGCATCCTGCTCAGAAAAATCGGCCTTTTGAAGACTCAGGAAGCTGTTGAGTTCTCAGGGCCTCTCCAGGCCCAGCCGCAATAGGAAGGTCAGCCCCTTACACACACACACACACACACACACACACACACACACACCCATCAGTCCCTCTCACCAAAAGCTGGGTGAGTCCCCTCCCTCCTTCTGGTGCCCATCATGGGACCAGGCTCTTTGGAGGGACGGGGGTGCCAGATGCCTGGAGTGGCCTTTGGCTCTCAGTGATCCCTGGGGTGGGGGGCAGGGAGTCCTGATCCAAGTAAAATAGACCTTTCAGCACCCCGGGAGTTGTTCTAATGGATTTAGAGACCTGGGTTGCCATCCTGGGTCTACTGGGCAAGCTCCCTCGCTCCTCTGGGCCTCAGTTTTCCTACAGGAAAGCGGAGCTGTGAGCAGCAATGTGGATACTAATGCTGGCTGCCTTGAAGAATCATTGCGAGGCTCAAACCCTGAAGAGTCCTGGCAGCTGGTTGGGTCTTCCTTCCTAGCTTGGGCCATCAGACCTGGTCTCCCTCCGCTGTGCATCTGCAGAGCCCAGCAAACACCAGATCCTCCACAATGTGGGTGCACTTGAAAAACCAAATGCTCCAGGGAACTTAGGTCTGAACTTAGAGGGGAGACGGAGAAAAGCCCAGATGTTTCATGTTTGAAAAAAAAAAATCACAACTTTCATACACATATAAAATGAGTAAGTATTAAGGACGTTAACTTATTATTTAAAGTGAGAACCAGTGAGATGTTACAACTGATTCAAAGGAGAATCCAAAAAGCAGATCCATAGAGAGGCCACCAGGAACTGAATTTACAAATAGATGAGAACTGCTCAATAGCCACAGGTCAATAATCATTTGCGCTTCTACCAGACAAAATTCATTTGCATTCTTATGGAACAGAATCATTTGCTTTACCAACGATTTTGTTCAACTCACAGAGTTGTAAAAACTGTCAAAGACAATGAAAGGCAGAGGCCCCTCTGGAAGCAGAGAATCTAGGGCTGATCTCAGGCAGGGACCCCCACGGTCCTCCTACCGTTTCAAAGTCTTTCACCATTTTTTGATTTTCTTTTTTGTCTTTTTAGGGCCTCACCTGCGGCATAGGGAAGCACCTGCGGCATATTGAGCTAGGGCCCCAATTGGAGCTGCAGCCGCCGGCCTACGCCACTGCCACAGCCACGCCAGATCCAAGCCACGTCTTCGACCTACACCACAGCTCACGGCAACGACGGATCCTTAACCTGCTGAGCGAGGCCAGGGATCCAATCTGTGTCCTCATGGACACTGTGTCAGGCTCTTAACCCTCTGAGCCACAATGGGAACTCCTCTTTCACCATTTTTTATGGGTGGGATGAGAGGTGGACTGAGAACGGGCCTAGGGCAGCATGAAGGACTCATCTCAGATTTCCTGGGCTTTCTGCCCCACCCCCACCCTGAGCCTTTGTCGGCGAGAGAGCCAGAGAGCCTGGTGGCTTCAGCATCCTTAGCGTCTCTTTCTTTTTATTGTTTTTTGAAACTGCAATAAAACAAACTTAAAGTGCAAAAATATGAAGTCCACAGTCTGCCGAATCTTTACACCTGTACATGCCCATGTAGCCACATTCAAATCAAGGTGTGGAGCATTTCGAGAACTTTAGAGGCCTCCCTTGTGCCCTGTCCTAGTCAGTAACTAACCTCCACCACTCTCTTACCATAGGTTTGGTTTTGCCTGTTTTCTAACTTTAAATAACTGTCATCAACAGTAAGTACTTTTTTGTGTCTGGATTATTCTTCAGTATATATATATAAAGATTCACCTGTGTTGTACACATCATTTCCTTTTCATTGCTGAGTAATAGTCCATTGAAATGATTATATCACAACTTACTCTTTCTCTCTTTGATGCACATTTAAGTTCTTTCCAGTTTGGGACTGTTCCTTTTTTTTTTTTTTTAAGTTCCTGGGTTAGGGATCAAACCTGTAGCAGGGCTCTAACCAAAGCTACAGTGGTAAAAACACAGGATCCTTAACCTACTGAGCCACGAGGGAACTCTGCGGCCATTCTGAATAAAGCTGCTGTGAACATTTTTTGTGTGTGTGTTTTTAAGGCCACACTCGCCTATATGGAAGTTCCTAGGCTAGGGGTTGAATCAGAGCTGTAGCCACCGGCCTACGCCACAGCCACAGCAATGCAGGATCTGAGCCACCTGCATCACAGCCCATGGCAACACCAGACCCTTAACCCACTGAGTGAGGGCAGGGATCCAACCCGCAACCTATGGTTCCTGGTCGGATTCGTTTCTGCCATGCCATGAAGAGAACTCCGACAGATGTTTTTGTTTTGGGTTTTTTTTTTGTTTTGTTTTGTTTTGTTTTTTTTTGCCTTTTCTAGGGCCTCTCCTGCAGCATATGGAGGTTCCCAGGCTAGGGGTCTACTGGAGCAGTTGCCGCCGGCCTACGCCAGAGCCACCGCAACGCGGGATCTGAGCAGTGTCTTCGACCTACGCACAGCTCACGGCAACAATGGATCCTTAACCGACTGAGCAAGGCCAGGGATCAAACCCGCAACCTCATGGTTCCTAGTTGGATTCATTAACCACTGCTCCATGACGGGAACTCCCCAACAGATGTTTTTAAATTTCAATGTAATGCATTATTTCCTTTATATTTAGTGGGGCTTTTGGTGATATGTTTAAGGAATATTTGCCTATCCCAAAGTCGTGAAAATATTCTTAAATTTTGTCTAGTAGCTTTATGGTTTTGCTGTTTACATTTGGATCTGTGACCCATTTAGAATTAATTTTTTGTTTATTATGAGGTAGGAGTCAAGCTTCAATTTTTTTCTTCATATGATGCAATTGATCCAGTTGGTCCAGCACCTCTTATGGAAAAGAAAATCTTTTTCCAACTGAACTGCAATGGTGTTTTTGTCATAAGTCAATTGACAAGGAGTTCTTTCTGTAGCTCAGCAGGTTAAGAACTTGGCATAGTGACTGTGAGGATGCGGGTTCAATCCCTGGCCTCTCTCAGTGTATTAAGGATCCAGTGTTGCTACAAGCTATGGCATAGGTCACAGATGCAGCTTGGATCTGGTGTTGCTGTGGCCGTGGCTGTGGCATAGGCTGGCAACTGCAGCTCTGATTCAAGCCCTAGCCTGGGAACTTCCATATGCCACAGGTGTGGTTGTAAAAAGGAAAAAAATGCTTAAGATGGTAGATTTTATGATAGGTATCATACTACAATTAAAAATAAAAACAGGAGTTCCCGTCTTGGCGCAGTGGAAATGAATCCTACTAGGAACCACGGGGTTGTGGGTTCAATCCCTGGCCTCGCTCAGTGGTTTTAAGGATCCAGTGTTGCCATGAGCTGTGGTGTAGGTCGCAGATGTGGCTTGAATCTGGCGTTGCCATAGCTGTGATGTAGGCCAGTGGCTATAGCTCCGATTTGACCCCAAGGCTGGGAACCTCTATATGCCGTGGGTGTGGCCCTAAAAAGACAAAAGACAATAAATAAATAAATAAATAAATAAATAAATAAAAACAAAAGTACAGTAGAAAAAAATTGTATTGGGGAAATAACCATTAAAAAATAAAAATAAAAAATAAACAAATAAACACAAAAATAATTAAAAATAAATAAATAAGCCGCTTGACCATACATGTTGGGTCTCTTTTGGGGTCCTTTCTAGTCTCTTATGCTGGTCTGCGTGTCCTTCAACTGCTAAACTAGTGCCTTAGCTGCTGTAGCTTTATGGAAAGTTTGAAAATCAGGTAGTTTAAGTGATGCATCTTGGCTCTTCTTCGTGACTGTCTTAGCTATTTTAGGTCTTTTGCATTTTCATACATCTTTTAGAGTAGGCTTGTCAATGTCTGCAAAAACTTGCTGGGGTTTGGGGATTGCGCTGAATCTACAGGGCACCTGGGGCAAAGCGACGCTCCTGCACCATCGAGCGTCCAGTCTGGCAGCGTGGGTGATCTCCGTTTAGGAATGTCTTCCTCGATTTCTCCCCGCATCCTTCGCTCTCTTTTAAACCCCACGGCACTCTGGCACGGGGTGGAAATTAACTTCCATCCCTGTGACTGCTTTTGCTCCAAGGGAGTTTATTGTCTGGCTGTAGCTCTTCAGAGGGACACCCGGGGAAGAAGCCCTGGGAAAGGGAGGGGTCGGGGGAAAGGGGACACCTGGGACCTCAGCCTTGGTCCCCAACACCGAACACCACCTCTGGCAGAAAGTCTGCTCTGTGGCACAGTTCCAAGCTCAGCAATTTCATGGAATACTTAACCTCAGTTTTCCTACCCTTGGAATGAGAGCGTGGTCTCCGTGCGACACAGCAGGTGTGAGGAGTGAAGAATACCCACGGCAGGGCACTTACTAGGCAGGTGCTGGATGAGTCATATGGGTGTTTGTTTCTACCCTCAAGGGAGGACAGATGCCACCAACCTGGACATAGAAACGGAAAGGACCTGACTCTTGACCACCTCCCTCCAGTCATGCTTTTTTCCCTTTTAAGGACAAACCCAGAGGAGTTCCCGCTTTGGCACAGTGGGTTAAGGATCTGACTGCAGCAGCTCGTGTCACTGCAGACATGCCAGTTTGATTCCCCAGCCCGGCACAGTGGAATAAAGACCTGGCATTGCTGCAGCTGTGGCGAAGGTTGCAGCTGCGGCTTTCGTCAGTCTCTGGCCTGGGAACTTCCATATGCTGTGGGTGTGGCCATAAAAAAAAAAAAGGACAAAGTGAGAGTGTTGAGAGTGTGCTTTAATCATCAAAGAGATGGAAACGGAAAGATGATATTCACGCAGAACGTTTGAATAGACAGTGGATGCCTGGCGCCGGTAGCCTGATGACTTGTTCCTCCTGTTACCGCTGGACTTTCTATTCTGTCAATACTTGTACCTGGGGCATCCCCCACGCGGGCCCTGGCACCCACAGACCCCTCACCTTGGGCCTCCTTGGCCGTGGAGGGTCAGATGCCTACAGGCTGAGCCCCGGGCTCTGCCAGTTCAGCTCAAGCTATTTGCCAAGGCTGGGGTGGGGGGGTCCCTGCTAGCCAGTGCCCTGACCCAGGGAGTGCTGGCCCTTCCCAGGCTGGCCACCCCCCATCTGCCCCACTCCCAAGCCATGCAGGCCTCTGGGCTTGGCCTTAGGTGCTAAAAAGAACTAATTAAACCACTGGCAACTCCTGCTTTGTTTCCTAATCACTGACTTGGCGCTGACAGGGCAGTTTCTGCCCAGATTAAAGGGGGCAAACCCTTTTCCTCCCAAACATTTTATTTTATTTTATTTATTTATTTTGTCTTTTTTGCTATTTCTTGGGCTGCTCCCGCGGCATATGGCGGTTCCCAAGCTAGGGGTTGAATCGGAGCTGTAGCCACCGGCCTACGCCAGAGCCACAGCAACACGGGATCCGAGCCGCGTCTGCAACCTACACCACAGCTCACGGCAACGCCGGATCCTTAACCCACTGAGCAAGGGCAGGGACCGAACCCACAACCTCATGGTTCCTAGTCGGATTCGTTAACCACTGCGCCACGACGGGAACTCCCCCAAACATTTTAAATACGATTACGTGGAAGAGAGGGATTGTATAACACACTGTACTAAGCTCTTTCCTTTTTACTTAAAAAACACCTTTCTGGCACTGCTGTGGGCTAAGAACCTCACAGATGCGCTCTCGCTTAGACCCCACAATAACTCTGCTGTTAGCGCTCCACCTTAGAGGTGAGAGGCCCCTGCAGGGTGATCACTGCCCCTGTGGGCAGCTCGTGGGGGCAGAACTGGGAGCCGAGCCCAGGCCACCTGGCTCCACAGCTTCGTGGTCCATCCCTAGCCCCAGCCCCCTTGGGAAGCCCTGTCCCTGGGAGTGAAGCCTATGGGGCTCCCCCTTGGAACATAGCCCTGGGCCTTTCCCCACAAGCCCCAGGCCCTCGGCAGGAGCAGGACTTGTCATCGTCTGGTCCCTGGCCCACAAGATCCAGGGGGGGAGCCCGTAACAGGCAGGCATTATGGCCTTTGCCTTCAAGTGAAAAATCAGAGGATTGGCAGGCAAATAAGGCCATGCTGGGGGTTCCTGGCACAGAGCGGCTTATGTGGCTACCGGCTAACTAGGGAGGGCAGGCAGGGCTGGCAGAGGGGCCAGGGCTGCAGGCTGGGGGCATTCAGAGGGAGGAGGTCCCAGGGCCGCCTACCTGATTGGCTCCCTTCAAACCTGGTCCAACCCCATCCTTCCTCCCAGCTGCGGACTGACTGAGCGCGTGAGGGAAACAAGGACGCGCAGCAGGCGCTGGGGCACTCCTACCTCAGGGCCTTTGCACTTGCTGTCACTTCTGCCTGGACCACTCTCCCCAGGTGCCCATGCGGTTCACCCTTTCACCTCCTTCTAGTCTCTGCTTAAATGTTGTCTCCTCGGAGATGGCCCCGATTATGCCATTTAAAATAGCACACACTCCCCAGGCCTCCATCCTCTGGTTTTGCCAGTGCTGTGAAAACACTGTCCATCAAATGTATATTTATTTACTGCCCATCTCTGCCCCACTGGACTGTAAGCTCCCAAGGGCAGGGACTTTCAGCCTTCCTTCACTGCTGCTCCTGGGTGCCTAGGATGTGTCGGACATAGTATGTGCTCAATAAATACTTGCTGAGTGATTAATCATGAGGCTGGGTGTCCTGCCTGTGTCTCTGGCCCACATCTCCTTGACTGTATAAAGGTTTTCCTGTCTGGCTGGGGTGTCTGTAGTTGTCAGGATACGCTGAGCTATGCCTCGGTAACAAACAAGTCCAGAGCCTCAGTGCGGAGCTCTGATTTCCCTGGGTCTTTCCTCTATCTCATCGTTTCTGACATTTCATGTGTCTTTCATGTCTCCTGTGATAAGGAAGTGCTGAGAGAGAGTCATGGGCCAGTAAATGCCACTGGTCTTTCTTGAT
Organism: Phacochoerus africanus; assembly: GCF_016906955.1. NCBI lineage: Eukaryota > Metazoa > Chordata > Mammalia > Artiodactyla > Suidae > Phacochoerus > Phacochoerus africanus. The sequence goes on along the minus strand of NC_062552.1, from coordinate 31,381,451 downwards.
CACTTATACCTGTAGGTTGTGAGTCCTTCGATTTGTCTCGGATCACCCCACCCTCCCAAATGTGGCCGCTAGAAACAACTCCAACCCCTGTCCCTCTTGAGTCTTGACACCTGGGCCTCTGACAACTGTGTCTTCTTTTTTCCTTCATCTTCTTTTTAGGGCTGCACCTGTGGCATAGGGAAGTTCCCAGGCTAGAGGTCCAATCAGAGCTGCAATTGGCGACCTACACCATGGCCATGGCAACGAGGGATCTGAGATACATCCAAGACCTATGCCACAGCTTGCAGCAACATTGGATCCTTAATACACTGAGAGAGGCCAGGGATTGAATCCACATACTCAGGGAGACAATTTTGAGTCCTTAACCTGCTGAGCCACAATAGGAGCTCCAGTGTCCTCTTTCAAAGGAAGCATGGAGACAGACCATTTCACCAGCAGGTGCAAATCCACGTTGATGGCTGAGACTTTATTAGTGAACTTAGGGCTTAAGAGGAAAGCCAGCCCCCCAACAGCAGGAAGACCACTCCACCGACCCCTGCCACCCACCTACCCACACACCCACACACACATACACATGCGCACACAGCTCACAGCTAATGGGGCCTCATTTAATCCACGTGTTGCACACAGAGACAGGCCAGGGTGGAGCAGAGAGCATGAAGCCTGGGCAGTTGAAGAAGGGGCTGGGGTTTAGGAAGGGCTTCCCGGAGGAGGGGGTGTTTGGGCTGAAGCTCAGGGGTTGGAGCTCTGGGCCTGGTGGGGGCAGGGAAGCTCCGATGGGGCAGGGAGGAGGGAGGGAGAGGCAGAGGGATTGGGGCTTTGGAACCGTGCCCCCCCCAACCCCCAGGTGACATGAGGATTGAGCCAAGCTTCTCTTCAAACCCACCGGGTTAAATCAATACCTGGACGGGTCCCCAGGCTCTGAGCCCAAAGATAAAGCAAACATTTCAAACCTCGCAGGTGGGAGTGTGAGGCGGCCACAGCCCCCACGGAGGGGAATTTAAAATTACGATGCCTTTCAAAATCAAAAACGTCTTCCCCTCCCAGCCTCACACCCCAGGGCTCCCCGAATGCCTGGGATGGCTCTGTCCTCTTCAACCTCCGACAGGGTGGGTGCCCTCCCCCTGGAGCCCCCCTCGCCTGTCTGCGCAGAGCAAGCAGCCTTACTCTGCACAGGCCAAGGCCCTGGCCTCCTCCCTCCATGGCCTCCTGTCCCCTGGCTCTTCCCTCCCCACCCCGCAGCCTCGCCAGCATCACTCTCTCAGGCCTGAGCCTGCTCCCTGAGCCTCCAGCCTCTGCCTGTGCATTCACGCAGCTAGGAAGCCGTCCCATCCTCCCCCTGCCAGAACCCCGTCCTCTTCAAGGCCAGAATGCTACCTCCCCAAAGATCCCGTCCTGGAGCCCAAGTCAGAGCCTGTCTCTGGGATCAGTCAGCATGAGGGCTGACGAGAGAAGGTGGTGGGAAATCCATGGGCCAAGGGTATAAAAGAAGATCCTGACCCAGGGGCCAGGAGGGCCCCTCCTGCTGCTGGCTACCCTGAGCTGTGGGGGTGGGGAGGCCGGGGAAGGGGTAGCCAGTACTGGGAAGGAACCAGTGGGTTCATAAGGCCCCTAGGTGGCAAGAAGCTTCTAGGAAGATGGTGGCCATTTGCGGAGGGTGAAGGTCTGGGGAGGAAGGGGATTCAATCTGATGGGATCTGGGCAGGCTGGCCGGTTGGGGGGCTGATGGGAAGCAGGGAAGGAGTGGGAGTGTTGAGGTGATGAGGGGATGGCCTTTGATTGCCAGCCGCTCCAGGGGCGGTGGCTCCGGGGTGGAGGTTGATCGTAGGGTTTCTCTCTGTCAAGGAGCAAGAGCACAGGGAGCAGGCTGGACTTGGAAAAAGTCAGTGGCTGCTCTGTAGGAGGGGTATGTTTGCACTCACCTAGACCACTGTCATCAGGACAAGTAGGAGCCGCCAGGAGGGTTCGATGGGATGGGAGCAAAGGAGATTAATTTTTTTTGACCAAGCACATGGCAATTGGAAGTTCCCAGGCCAGGGATGGAATTCGTGCCAGAGCAGTGATAACGCCGGATCCCTAACCATTAGGCAACCAGGGAGCATCAAAGAGACTTTTTTTTTTTTCTCTATTTAGGGCTGCACCTGTGGCATATGGCAGTTCTGCAGCTAGGGGTCTAATCAGAGCTGCAGCTGCCGGCCTACACCACAGCCACGGCAATGCAGGATCTGAGCTGCATCTGCGACATATGCTGCAGCTTACAGCAATGTTGGATCTTTAACCCACTGAGTGAGGCCAGGGGTCCAACCCGCATCCTCATGGATGCTAGCTGGATTCCTAATTTGCTGAGCCACAAGAAGGACTCCGCAAGGAGACTTTTTAATACACGTTTTCTTATACAAATGTACAAGCACACAGAAAACCTGGAAGAGATGGACAGAGCGCAGCCATCTCTCTGCCACCTGCATCCCGCAATCCCATCTCACCGGTTTGGCTCCATCCCACACCTGTCCCTTTGCTCACCCATCCTACTTTGGTGCATTTCAAAGGAAGCCGCAGCCCTCAGTGCTCGTCAGCCAGTACATCTGCTTGCACGTCGGGAACTGGAGCTCGATATTTGTTTATCACTCTTTCCTGCGTTTGTTGGAGATGCTTAGAGATAATATTTACATAAAGTGAAATGCACAAATTTTAAGCAGATCATTCCTGGAGCTCTGACAAATGCACACACCTGTGCAGTCCAACCTCTGTAAGATGGAAAACATCACCCCAGAAGCCTCCCTCGCACCCTAGAGATGCTCCACTGTCCATATTCCACGGGACTGGCCTTTACGTGTCCTCTATTGCTCCCTGAGCACATGGCCGCCCCGGGGAAGGCTAGTCTCCCCGGTCTTCCTGGTGACTTGGTGTGGTGATGCGATTAAGTTCTGGTCTATGATGAGGCAGCTTCTAAACCTTTCCTTAAGAGACAGCTGCTGTGTCCCTGGTCCCTGGTCCCTGCTTCCTTCCTGTCACCTGGGACCCTGCTGGCACAGCTGCCACAGTGGGCCTTGGAGAAGGGCACACACCCAGGGGTGGTGGAGCCGCAGGTCCCTGAAGTCTCTGTGGCATAGAAGTGTCCTTGCTCCAGACTTTCATATGAGAGGGGATGACGCATCAACCTGGTTTCAGCCACTGTCAAATGATGGTCTCTGCTACAGTCAAAGCCACTCTTAGTGGCAAACTCTGAGGCCTTTGACATGTTGTGCTATGTGCATTTATGATCTCTTTTTAAAAGTACATTACATTACAAGATTAGACATAAAACCGTAAAAAGAGACTCTGCTGTTGAGGCTGGGACCCGTTCCCCTGCTCCTGCTGGGGTGGAAGAGGGATGAAGCTTCCAGGAATAACTACTGAGAATGAGCCCAAGCCAGGTGGGGCTTAGACCAGATAGAAATGCATTACTCGACGAGTTCCCGTTGTGGCTCAGAGGTTAACGAATCCGACTAAGAACCATGAGGTTGCAGGTTCGATCCCTGCCCTTGCTCAGTGGGTTGAGGATCCGGCATTGCTGTGAGCTGTGGTGTAGGTTGCAGACGCGGCTCGGATCCAGCGTTGCTGTGGCTCTGGCGTAGGCCGGTGGCTGCAGTTCCGATTGGACCCCTAGCTTGGGAACCTCCATATGCTGCGGGTGTAGCCCTAGAAAAGGCAAAAAGACAAAAAAAAAAAAAAAAAGACATGCATTTCTCTGTACGTGAAAACCCAGGCCAGCCCAAAGCACAGACTGCGACCACCCTCCCACTTGCCCGACTTTCCACATCACGCAGTGGCCCATTTCTGAGCACTGGGCTTCACCGCGAGGTGCATGGGGCACTGGAACCTTCCAGGGGGTGTAGGGACCTCCAGTCTACAGCGTGGTAAACCCTCTGCCACCTGCAGGGACCCTGGCAGGGGCCTCTCCTACCCGAGGGAGACCCTTCTGAATGGGGCGGCTCCCAGCTCCAGGCATCTCTGCTGGGCTCTCCCCAGCCTGTGCTGGGCACTGGCTCCAGCTGCCCTCCCCAGGCCTCCTGGGCATCCTCCTCCTGTGCCAGGAAACCTGGAAGTGAGTTCTTATCAGGTCCTGCAGCAGCTTATCCACCAGACGCCTGCTGTCTGGCCGAGGTTCAGTGTTATTCACACGTCAGATCTTAATCTTCTCAGGCCTCCTCACCTGCAGTTGTCAGACTCCGCTGCCCTCAGACCTTGGCTCCTGATCCCAGCTGTCACGTCCCCCCTCATTCCCCCAGCCAAGCTGGAGGAGTCTGAGCCTTGGCTGATGGCTCTCGTTCTGAGGCTGTCAGAGGGGCTGTTTGTCTGGTAAAACTATCCTTTAAAAACCACTCTTGGTAGTTCCCGTCGTGGCTCAATGGTTAACGAATCCTACTAGGAACGATGAGGTTGCGGGTTCAATCCCTGGCCTCGGTCAGTGGGTTAAGGATCCGGCATTGCCATGAGCTTGGTATATGTCGCAGACGTGGCTCAGATCCCATGTTGCCGTGGCTGTGGTGTAGGCTGGTGGCTATGGCTCCGATTAGACCCCTAGCCTGGGAACTTCCATATACCGCGGGTGCGGCCCCAGAAATGGCAAAAAACAACAAAACAAAACAACAGCAACAAAAAAACACTCTTGGATTCAGGACTGTCATCAGATTGGCAACAAGAGTTTTAGTAATAGTAATAATACTAATTAGAGCTAAAGCTTTCGAAACTCTTGCTGGAAGACAGTGCCTCTCTGAGGCAGGGATGGTTTGCTCCTGTTTTACAGATGAAGAAACTGAGGCTCGGAGGTGTAAACAGGCACTCCGAAGGGTTGGAATCCAGGTCCGAAATACCCTGCTGCTCTGCAGCTGTGTCCTCCTAAGTCGGAAAACAGACCCAGAGTCCAGGCCAGCTGAGCCGCTTGCCAGCTGTGTCACCACCGGCAAGCCTTGGTCTTGTGGCCCCACTTTCCTTACCTGCCAAGGAGCAGGGAGAGGAGTTCCCATTGTGGCTCTGAGCGGAGAGGAGTGTTTCCCTGACATGGTATCTGTGAAGATGTGGGTTTGATCCCTGGCCTTGCTGATGGGTTAAGGATCCGGCGTTGCCGTGAGCTGTGGTGCAGTTCGCAGACACGGCTTGGATCTGGCATTGCTGTGGCTGTGGTGTAGGTTGTAGCTACAGCTCTGACTCAGCCCCTAGCCTGGGAACCTCCATATGCTGCAGGTTTGGCCCTAAAAAAAAAGAAAGAAAAAGTGGGAGGGAGGCCGCCTGGAACAAAGTGACAAGACAGAGCCCTGTCTCTGTTGTGGTGACCCTCCTATTTGCTGGGCTCCTCAAGGCCTGGGTCCCCAGGACCTCAGTCAAAGCTGCATGTCTTTTTTTTAAATGAATTTTTATTACATTTATAGTTGTACAACAATCATCAGAGCCCAATTTCACAGCATTTTGCTGCATGTTCACAGGCACGGCTCGGAGGGACCTGGTGGGAAAAGGGGGTATCCTAGGGGCTCCTCAGAGTGGAAGGGGGAGGAGGGGGGATGAGAACAGGGAGGGGGTGGACATGGGGGGGCAGGACAGGACAGAAATCCACAGACGCTGGGATGGCAAGAAACAGGAAGAGCCCCTGGGCAGCTTGGGGAGGTGACCCTGGGGGCAGCCACCCATCAGGCCAAGATGTGGGGCCAGGACACTGGGGTTTGGCTCCTCCGTGAGCCTCTTTTTAGCAAGGTCCCCCTGGTCCTGCCTGGCCACCCACCCACCTCTCAGGGAAGACTTCCCCGCCCCTCAGCCTCCTCCCACCCCCCACCCCCAGAACATGGGGTGGGATGGGGGGGGGCGGTAGGTGACACACAAACCTGTCAGCCCAGGTACAGCCTTCGGGTGGGGGCAGGTGGACGACTGGAGAGCAAACTCCAGGTTGTTTACACAGCGGAGCGCCTCCTGATGGCAATTTACTTTTCTGCGACTCTGCGGGGGGGCAAGAAAATGAGCACGGGGTCTCCAGGGACCTTGGCAGCAGGGAAGAGACGTCTCTGTGTTAAGTGATTCTGTCAGCTGGAGCCCTGGCTCACAGGGCCAGTCTGGGGAGCCAGGGGGAAATGTGGGGGCGCCAGGGAGGCCCGGGCCCCCCCATCCCACTGTCTAGATAAGGAGACTGGTCCAGAAAGGAGAGGTCACTCCTCTGAGGTCACACAGGCCGGGGTCCCAGGATCCGAGGAGGAGCATGGGGGCGGGGGCAGGGCAGCAATTCTGGGTGAGGGGCTGGGCAGCTTAACTGATGGGCACTCGGGGCCAGGCTGGGCACATGCCAGAGCCCTGGGCCTTCCCCCAGCTGCTCTGCCAGCTCTGTTGTCAGGACATTCGCGGCCATGGGCTTGTCCTGGACAAGCCTCTCGTGTCTGATCCTCCCATGGCAGCGCAGGGGTGGGAGGGTTCGCCGGCAGTCTCAGTGGGTGCTGGGGGGTCACTGATGGAGCTTTGTGGAACCTGAAGAGCTAACTAGAAAGCGTGTAATCATTGCCCGCCTCGTTCTGGAGGTCGGCACGATTCTCTTTGTAACAAAGAGGTTGCCTGTGAAATGGGTACTGTGATAACGTGCCTGCCCCAGAGACTGGTGTGACTCTGTCCTGTGAAAGTTCCCAGCAAGGGGTCAGCACAGCTGTCACCCCGAAGCATCTCTGTGCCAAGGACCCAGCATGAGGGGATGCAGCCCCCAGCTGCAGGAGCTCAAAGACCCTTTGGTGGGGGCTGAGGGGTCAAAACTGCTTTCGTAGTAACATGAAGACATGCTTTTCCACTTTCACTGTGTTGATATTTGCAACTGATGGTGCAAAAGCTAGAGTGTTTCAAAGCATTGGTGCCTTAGCGCAGACCTTGGTGGTGGCACCAGGCTGCACCACAGCTGGCGTGTCCTTCAACAGCAAGCACTGCAGGAAAGGAAAGAGCCAGTTTCACTGAGAATGTCCTTGATGAGCCAATGGAAACCATTAACTTGATTAAGTCTGTAGCCTTGAGTACACATCGTTTTACTATTCTGTATGATGGAACGGGAAGAGCACACATGAAGCATTTCTTTTTTTTTTTTTTTTTCCTTCGGCTTTTTAGCGCCATACCCTCGGCATATGGAGGTTCCCAGGCTAGGGGTCAATTTGGAGCTATAACTGCTGGCCACCACAGCCACAGCAATGCCAGATCCTTAACCCACTGAGCAAGGTCAGGGATCAAATCTGCATCCTCATGGATGCTGGCCATATTCTTTAACTGCTGAGCCACGATGGGAACTCCACAAGAAGCATTTCTGCCTTGTCCCAAAGTACAGCAGCCCGCCTGCCTGTGGAGGGTACGTTCCAAGACCCCCAGTGGGTCCCTGAAATCACGGTAGCACTGGGCCTCTTGAGACTGTTTTTTTTCCTATACATACATACCTAATATATAAAGTTTATACATTAGGCACAGGAAGAGAGAACAAAAACTAATAATAAACTAGAACAATGGTCACAACATACAGCAAGAACAGTTACGTGATGTGTTCTCTGTCCTTCTCAAAATCTCTTATAATACAAATTTAATGCCTTTTCCATGTTAGTAAGCACTGTGGCCAGACCTTTTGCAGCTTAGAGGTGCAACAGCAAACTAGCATGCATTTCTTTATCCTTCATAATTTCACGGAGAGAGGACTTGTAACACCATAGTTACAGCAGCCTCAGCTTCCAATTTTTTTTCTTTTCTTATTCAGTTAGAAGTGTCACCTTTTCACTTATGCAAGGCACCTTAGGGCTTCTCTTTGGCACATCTGAACTGCTAGCATCACTGCTCTTGCACTTTGGGGCCATTATTAAGTAAAATAAAGGTGACCTAAAGATGGGCCCTGTAACACCATGATAGTTGACCCGATAACACAGCCGGCCACTAAGTGACAAGCTGTGGGAAAGGGTGACCAAAGGGAGGATTTACCACCTGGATGGAGGGGGCTGAAGGGTGAGAGAGTTCATCGCACTACTCAAAACAGTGTGCAATTTATTTATTTATTTATTTTTTGTCTTTTTGCCATTTCTTGGGCCGCTCCCACGGCATATGGAAGTTCCCAGGCTAGGGGATGAATCAGAGCTGGAGCCACCGGCCTATGCCAGAGCCACAGCAACGTGGGATCTGAGCTGCGTCTGCAACCTTCACCACAGCTCACAGCAACGCTGGATCCTTAACCCACTGAGCAAGGGCAGGGATCGAACCTGCAACCTCATGGTTCCTAGTCGGATTCGTTAACCACTGCGCCACGACGGGAACTCCATGGTGTGCAATTTAAAATGTATGAATTGTGGTGTTCCCGCTGTGGCTCAGTAGAACTGAATCCGACTACGAACTATGAGGTTGCAGCTTCGATCCCTGGCCTCGCTTCAGTGGGTTAAGGATCTGGCGTTGTCGTGAGCTGTGGTGTAGGTTGCAGACACAGCTCAGATCCTGTGTTGCTGTGGCTGTAGTGTAGGCTGGCAGCAGTAGCTCCGATTCGCCCCCTAGACTGGGAACCTCCATATGCCGTGGGTGTGGCCCTAAAAAGCAAATAAAATAAAATAAAATAAAATAAAACTTACAAATCGTTTGTTTCTGGAATTTTCCACTTAATATTTTTGGACCTCAGTTGCCTAAAGGCAACTGAAACCAAGGTAAGCAAAACCACAGGTAAGAGGGGACTACTGGGTGCTAATTGTCTCAGAGAACAGCTCTTCGTGATTGTTTGAGCTGTAAGCAGACACAGCCATTTTTTCATGGAGCACCAATTTTATTTGAAAAAAAAAACAAAACAACAACTAGAGACAAACTACAGTTGTTCAGCCTTGGAAATTTGGCATAACACGTTCTTGAAAATGAATGAAGGGAACGTGTCACTTCAAGGAAAACAACACGGTATTTCTTGCCAATGATAAACTTTGAATTCTCAAGCAAAAATTTGGATTTTGGACAACTTTTATCTCCTACTATGAGCTTCCCGACACTTAAAGACTTTTATCTCCAAATGAGCAAAGCATGCTATTATAAAATCATTCATGGATAAAAGATCCATTCAAAGTGCAAGAGGGACCAATGGATTTTTTTTTTTTTTTGTCTTTTTAGGACCACACCCTCAGCACATGGAAGTTCCCAGGCTAGGGGTGGAATTGGAGCTGCAGCTGCCAGCCTACACCACAGCCGCAGCCACATCAGATCCTAGACCCACTGAGCAAGGCCAGGGATCGAACCCGAGTCCTCGTGGATATTAGTCATGTTTGTTACAGCTGAGTCACGACTGAAAATCTGGATCAATGGATTTTATTGTAACAAAATTCAGCAATAGAAAAGTTCCAGAATCTACCACACATGAGGGTTTGGTGTAATATTGAGAAGAATGCCCACAACAATGGAAAAGGTTCCTAGAATTCTCCTGTTCTGCCCCATCCCTGGGAGAGGTCAAACTTTCTTTCTCTACTTCAACCAAAACAACACACTGCAAGAGACTGAAGGTGGAAGCAGGTGGGCGACTTAGTGTATCATCTCCTAAGTCAGAAATTTAGAGAGTTTACAAAAATGTAAAGCACAGGAGATTAGCATGTGCTGAGTTTATGGGGAAAACCCACGTACTGGAATCAAGGTCAGGATGGCAACTGGGCACAGGGTGGGCACAGGGCTCTGATGGGGACTGATGTGGTCCCTTACAGAACTGCCTTCTTCTCTGGGGCCTCCATGCCAAGGCCTCCTAAACTGCTTGAACCCCCCCCCCTCCCCGCACCACCTTCTCTCTGATTGGGGCGCCTGGTCCAGTTTCACCGTAAAACCACAGGTCCCAAAGCCAACCAACCAGCCCAACAAGTTTCTCTTCGTGGTTCAACAACCGTGCAGTTACTGGCCACCCAAACCGGAAAGAGCACCCCCTTTCTCTAGGTCCCCCACACTCATTGTTGTGCTTCTGCCTAGGGCAGCCAGCTCTGGTCCCGACTCTGCCTCTGCCCTGCCCCAGGGCCCAGGCCATCTCTCTGCCTCTAGCCTCCCTCCATCCCACCCCAGGGCCAGATCTGCCCAGAAAACACATCTGTTTGCTCAAGCGTCTTCCTGACATCCTGAGCCCCCACAACCTGGCACAGTTCCCTCTTCTGGCCTCTTATCCCGTTCCATATCCTCATCCTCCATATCTGCAGCCACCCGAGGGACACAGGCTCACACCCAAGCACATGCCCACACACACATACCTGCACACACATACCCTGCTCTGCTCTGGCCTGGGTAGACTGCTCACCACCCCCATTCTGGGAACACCTCTTAGGACTTCGTAGCTTTACCCACTGCCAGAATGCCCTTCCTGTTCAAGTCCTAGTTCAGGCAGTGTGGTTGCAAATGCTAAAAAGAAACAACAGGCCCCAAGTGGAGTCACTTATGCTAAGCCCCATCAAGACTTAATAACTAACCTGATTGCAGTTTCAGCCTCTCCTAGGAGTGGCATTGAAGCCAATTAGTCTGGAATTTCTTGATCAACACTAGTGAGGCAATCTGCTTGATAAGATGCCCCCCTTGCCTTCCCCCAAAGGAGGGAGATCTTGCCTTTGCACAGGGCACCAGCCCCCTCCCACCTGCCCCCTCCCACCAGCCCTAAGCCACCCCTTCACTCATCCTCAGTACCTAGCGATGTGCAAGTGCTGAGTTTCCAGCCCTGCTGGCTCCACCTGGCCCTGTTACTGAGGATGCTAAAGCCCATAGGCCTTGGCCATGGTCAGCTACCCTGCCCGTGGGGGGCTTGGCCAGGACCCCCTAGCCCCCGGCAGAGTGCTGCTAGCCACCTGTTCCTCTGTCCCTCCCTGCCCAGGGCTTGCTGGTAGCTGGGCCTCTGCCACAGGAGCGTGGCCCCTCTCCCCTCTTCCCAGCCAGTTCAGGGCAGGATCCAGTAAATAACATGCTGCCCATCGATCGGAGGTCGCTCAGGCCAGGACAGATCGATGGTCACAGACAGCTGGGCTGGCGGGTAATGAAGTGCCAGTGCCTCGGCAGGGGTGCGGCTGGCCCTGGGCTTTAATCCCCTCACCTCCCTGACAAGGCTCCAGGGGCGATGACAGGACAGAAGATAGATGAGGGTGTGAGGCCGGTTGGGGGGGGCGATGGGGTAGGGGGTGGAGTTGGTGCAGCTCCCTGGGGACACCGATCCTCTTTGCACCCCTGGGCCGCCTCCCTCCTTCATCCCCCTCCTCAGCCCCACAAAGTGTGTTCCATACCATGTGCCTGCAGGCATGGGAGTGAGGCTGTCCACACCTCTAAAACGAGGGTGCCCTGAAGGCAGGGAGGGGCACAGGAGACCTAGTGGGTGCAGCTCAGTGTCATCATGTTCCGTCTTCATGGCAGTCCGGCTTGGTAAACACTATTCGTGCTCCTCCTACAAATAAGGAAGCAGCCTCAGAGAGGAAGAGACGTTTCACAGGTAGAGCTGCTTGGGAGTTCCCGCTGCAGAAATGAATCTGACTAGTATCCATGAGGATGTGGGTTCAATCCCTGCCCTTGATCAGTGGGTTAGGGATCTGGCATTGCTGTGGCTGTGGCGTCGGTCGGCAGCTGTAGCTCCAACTCACCCCTAGCCTGGGAAATTCCATATGCTGCACATACGGCCCTAAAAAGAAAATAAATAAATACATAGCTAAACAGAGATGCTCCATCATGGATGGGACCAGGGAGCCTCATGATGTGGTGAGTTCTCCATCACTTTAGGCATGCAAGCAGAGGCTGACGGACCAGCTGCTGGGAGGCTATGGAGGAATTTGTGCACGAGGGGGACTTTGGACTACGCGGCGCCGGGGTCCTTCCCAACTCTGAGCCTGTATGACTCTTTGGGAAACAAGGGATGAACCAGATTTGGGAGGCAGGGCCCTGGCTCCTGAGGAGCGACCACTAAGTGAGATGGGGTTTTCGAGCTGTGTGTACAGATCCCTGGGTGCTCTGGAGGCAAGGGTCCACAAACGTTTGGCTCAAGTTCATTTTCAATATCATTTTTTAAAAGCAGTCGTTTGTTTTCTTTTTTCTTTGTTTTCTTTTTTTTTGGGGGGGGAGCTGCACCCCAGGCATATGGAATTTCCAAGGCTAGAGAGTAAATTGCAGCTGCAGCTGCTGGCCTTCGCTGCAGCCACAGCTACACCAGATCTGAGCCATGTCTGCGACCTACACCACAACTCAGGGCAATACTGGACCCTTAACCCACCGAGCAGGGCCAGGGATCAAACCTGTATCCTCATGGATACTAGTTGGGTTCTTAACCCACTGAACCACAATGGGAAATCCTCAATACCATTTTCATGATAAGACAGTATTTAAAAACAAGTATAGGCTGGCAATTACATCATGCAGCTTTTAACCTATTTGAAAGCACCAGGAAGGCGGCTCTGAGTGGACCTGGGATGAAAGATTCTCCTGCATCTGTATTTAACTGAAGAGTATTGCAAGGGGCAATAATAAAGGGGAAAAACTCTTTTAACTTGCAATTACTTACCTGTATGAATAAGTAATAAGGTACAAGAGGCGAAATGTGGAAACAGGTTGGAGGCTGAGGACAGAATTCTTCACTGATAATCCCTTATTTTTATCTTATATTCAGCAAAACAGCCTTGTTCCCATCTTATCTAATCTTACTGTAATTGTTCTCTGTTATTACAATAAGAATCTGGCATCCATGTGAGCATAGCGAGTGCATCTGTACTAACAAAATATGACTTTCATCTGTTTTGCACACGGTGGTTCTACTTAGATTTCATTTGAGAAAAGATCCCTGCTGTGAAAATGCTGAAATGTCACCACAGACAGGGACCAGGCTGCCACCGTTTCTGAACAAGTTGGGGTGAGAGGGGTGGGATCGGGTTTATCACACCCGCTTCTCCTTACACAAAGGCCACAGCCTGTGAGGGTGAGGCTGGCCCTTGGCTCCAGGTGACAGCACCCGTGGTGGACACCTGATTGCAAGCCCCAATGTCACAGCTTCTGACCCACGCCGGTGGGGGGGGCAAGAATAAAGGGGGGCCTTGGGGGCTTTCTTGAAGGGGCAGGGCGGTAGGGAGGCTAGGGTAGAGGAAGTGGTGGCGAAGGAAGCCCTGTCATCCAGAGAGAAGGCCATGTGCAGCTTTGTGACCTGGGGGTGGCGGAAGCAGAAGCCACAGGTCAGAGGAACGCACATGAAGACGGCGAGGGCTGCAGCTGGGTCAGAGGTGGGCGGGAGCTGGTCCCCGCCTGGATGGGGAGCGCAGCCGATCCTGCTCTGTGGTCTGATGAGGAGGCCCAGAGGCTGCAGCACCCCGGGGTCCTGAACTGCCCTCCCTTCCAGAATTCCCTCTGGGGCCTGCCAGGCCACAAAGATGCCTGCTGGCCTCACCTCTACACAGTGTCTGCCCCCCCCACCAACTCTCTGACCTGTACACAGAAAGAGCCCATCTGGGCCAACCCACAAGACCTAAGACCCACCCCCTCCAACCAGCCCCCAGGAATGGCCCTGACTGAATAAAGGTCTGGGGGTCAAAATGCCAGCTTCATCTTGTATTCCCTTAGCAACCCTGGTCTTAGGTCTGCCTGTCCAACCCTCAAGCACGGTCCTACCTCAGGGCCTTTGCACTTACAGTGTCCTTCATCTGGAAGTTCCTTCCTGTGAAACTTTGCACGGTAGGCTGCTTCTAGCCTCAGGCCCAGCTCAGGTGTCAAGGCCCAGACGGCCTCCCTGACCCCCACCCAGACCCCCTCCCCACCCATTCCATCACTTGCATGATTCCTTCACAGGAACGTCATATAATCTACAGTTTGTTTCCTTACTTGGTTCATTGAGCTTTTTGTTTCTCTGTGCTAGACAGTCAGCTCCACAGGTCAGGGACCTGGCCTGTTCACTTCTGTGTCCCCAGCCCTAGTGCCATGCCTGGCACACAGCAGGTGCTCAACAAATGTTGGTAGAGTCAAGGAGCTCAGAGCTTTGGAGCCATGTATGCTTTTCAGGGATATTTCCTGAGAAATGGGTGACTTTATTTTATTTTAATTTTGTCTTGCTTTTTAGGGCTTCACCCATGGCATATGGAAGTTCCCAGGCCAGCAGTCCAATTGGAGCTGCAGCTGCCAGCCTGCACCACAGTCACAGCATTTCAGGATCCAAGACGCATCTGCCACCTATACCTCAGCTCATGGCAACGCCGGATCCTTAACCCCTTGAGCAAGGCCAGGGATCAAACCTGCATCCTCATGGTTCCTAGTCGGGTTTGTTCACCACTGGGTCACAAAGGGAACTCTGAGTGACTTGACTTTTAAACATGGAAGCTCAGAGCCTTGAATGTGAAAATGGAGAAACAGGGCTTGAGGAGGTGGCGTAGGGTGGCTGGTGGCCGGCGAGGCCTTGGCACGCAGGGGTGGTGGACACTATGCGGAGCATGAAGACCTGGACCTGCCCTGGGGGAAGCCAGCTGGAAGGTGCAAGTTTCCGAGTCTCAGCGACGTGAAGGGAAGGAAGCAGCGCAAGGGGACAGAGAGCAGGCACAAGACGGGCTTGTCTCTGGCCTCATCAGACCCCAGTTCCCCGGGGCCAGGCGGCCCCGAGTCTGCTTTGCCTGAGAAAAACGGGAAAGAGAAATGCAGGTGGGGTAGTGGGTCAAGAAAAGAGCTTTTCCTGGAGTTCCCATTGTGGTGCAGCGGAAAGGAATCCGCCTAGGAACCATGAGTTTGCCAGTTTGATCCCTGGCCTCGCTCAGTGGGTTAAGGATCTGGCGTTGTCGTGAGCTGTGGTGTAGATCACAGATGCAGCTCGGATCTGATGTTGCTATAGCTGCGGTGTAGGCAGGCAGCTGTAGCTCCGACTGGGCCCCTAGCCTGGGAACCTCCATATGCCCCAAGTATGGCCCAAAAAAGCAAAAAAAAAAAAAAAAAACCTTTCCCACATCAGAGTACTGTCCAGTCACATTATTTTCTAGCGGATCTGGCTGGCTTGCGTCTCCACCCTTCTCAGAACCGTAATAAGTTTCCTCTTCTCTCGTGGGGTCCACCCCCGAGGGGAGGGGCCGCTGGCTCTGCCTGGGTGGGGGGCTGGGAGGGCTTTTGAAGGATGCTGAGAGCTCAAGTTGGTGAAGAAGGAACAGCATCCTGAGTTAAGAGACTTGGCCAGCAAAGGGGAGAAGTGGGATTGAGCTGGGAACACTCAGGAGAGGGCGTCCAGGCTGGGGGCTGGCCTGGAAGAGCCCATGGGGTCGAGGATGAGAAGCAGGGGGACAGCAGGCTTGGCCAGGTGGCACGGGAGGTGACGGATATCAGGCCCACGGGGCCAAGAGAGGCTTGTTTTCTCTACCCCCCGGCCTCCTCCAGGGCAGCTGTCCTTCCCTCCGGGCTCACCCGCCCACCTCCCCACTTCTAATCTCATTTAACATGACAATTAAATTTTAAAGGCCCATCAGCACGGTCCCTCACATGCCAGGTTCTTCCCCGATAGAATTATTTAATAGACTGGATGGGAACTCTGCGGGTTCCGGCTGGGGCTGCAGACCCACCGAGGCAGAAAATTAATAAAAACCGCGGCTGCCCCCGCCGCCCTCTGGTGGCCAGGCCTGGCCTGCCTCTGCTCCTTGTCTCCTGCCCGCCGAGGGGCAGGCAGGGACATTAGCGGAGGCAAGGGCCACTAGGATTTGCAAGAGGAGGGACAGGAAATTCTCAGGGACCTATACCCTCTTGGATATTGGGGCTGCTTTGGAAGCTCCATCTGCCACTTATGAGCTGAGCAGCATGGGACAGATTCCTTCACCTCCCTGGCCTTGATCCACTCATCCGTGTAATGGGGTCACGACGAAGCCTGTGGAAGCAGCACATGTAAAAACACTTGTTGCGATAACCAGCCCATGGCAGGGACTCACCAGGCACAAGTTTCTCCCCATTCGGTCACAAAGAATCACCGCTGCTGCGCTGAGGCCTGGCCATTACCATATCCATAGCCTAAGGGCTCACAGGTCTGTGGGCTACTGGAGTTCGGACACCAGAAAAAGAGGCCCCCACATCCAGCACAATGGGTGGGAATCCCTGGGTACCCTTGGGCAGGTGACTCCTCCTTGGGGTTCGGTTTCCTCACTTATAAAATGGGTGTGGGTACCAACTCCACGGGCATCACTGTGAGACCTGGTGAGTTGACAGGGCTGAGCCCCTGGCACAATGGCAGTGCCCCGGCGATTGTCTCAGTCTCAGTGCCCCAGGGCAGAGGTGGAGGGGGACCGGGAGAGGAACATTGTTGGGAAATGTGGAGTGTGATTTGGGGAAAGAGGGCCTGGCTTGAGTCCCAGCTTGTGTCTGCAGGCAGTGGCTCACCTCCTGGCTCCTCCCAACCTTATCCCACATCCAGCCTCCCTCTGTGGTGGGTGATGGGTGGTGGGTAGTGGGTGAGACTTGAGGATGAGGAGGGTGGGAGGGGGCCAATCTTGTATCCATCTAACAAATATGGACTAAGCACCTACTGTGTGTCAGGCACGGCTCTGTGGCTGGGGACACTGAAGTTAAACCAAGGCTGCACCACAGACAGCGAGGGGCTTTGCAGGTGTTGGGGGGGGGTGTTGCTTCCCTTCCCCTGGTGCCACCAGGGGCGGCCTCTTTGGGAAGGTGACATTTGAGCAGAGTCCTGAAGCAGCAAGGGAGCCTTGTGGATCTGGGGGAAGGGCATCCAGCAGAGGGAACAGCCAGTGCCAAGGCCTGAGGTGGGAGTGAGGCTGCCCTTCTGAGGAAGTGGGGGTGCAGTGCTTGAAGAGAGACTGGGGGAGGTGAGGACAGGGTGGGGGGCGGGGTACAAGGGCAAGGTCTTGTGTGCACTGTGCCACTCAGGAGAAACCGGGAGCAGGGGAGGCTTCTGAGCAGGACAGGAACAGGATCTGATAAGGTCTCACCTTAACCTGCTGCACCACCAGGGAACTCCTGGATATGTTTTTCATTGAGATACAGTTTTAATTGAGATACAACCGGATAGGTTTTGGGAGCAGACAAGATTGGAATCACAGACCCAAGGTTGAGTTGGGGGTGGTCTGTGTCCCTCAGGCCTCCAGCAGCCCAGCCGCCCATCCCCCACCCACCCCGGACTCCTGGTTGGGTGGCTGGCCCCTCTGTCCCTTCCAGGGGCCTTCTGGAAGCAGCCTGTGTCTGGGAGTCTCTGCCACCGGGGCCTTTCCCTCCCGTTCTTGAACCTCCGCAGCCCCACCCTCTGCACCCGCGCTGCGCAGCCCAGGCAGGGCGGGAGGAAGACTCTGCCCCGCACCTGGAGGAGGGAGATCTGTGTGCGCCGGCAGGGGAGGGAAGGGGGGGCACTTGTGCCGCGTGGGCGATCCTGCAGGGGAGTGGAGGCTCCTTAAGGCTGAGGCGGGGGCGCGGGCCCTGCAGTCTCCTCACCCACAACCTTCAGTGGGGCATCCAGGCCTGCAGCCTGCGGCGTGGGTCCGGGCGCCGAATCCCCTGCCGCAGCGCACAGGCTGGGGGAGGGGGCGGGGAGAGGGGGCGGTGGAGGAGGGAGAGGAGGGGAGGGGAGGGGATGTGGAGGGGAGAGGAGGGGAGGGGAGGGGAGGGGAGGGGAGGGGATGGGGGGAGTGGGCGGCGGCGGCGGCGGGGCGCTGGCCCAGGAGGGGCTGCCCTGAAATACAGCAAATTGTCGGGTGCGCTCAAGCCTGCCATTTCCAGTGCTCTCCCGTAGCCCCCGGCAATTATGTGAAGAGAAATGAGCCTTATTTTCCTTTTTCCTCACAAAGGAAGAAAAGAAAAGGTTTCCAAATTGCTTTCAAAGAGGGGGCTTGGCCCTGTGCTTCCCGAGCCCACGTAGGCACCTTTCTGAGGCTGCCCCCACTTGGGCCCCGTGCCAGGAGGGGAGTGCGGAGATGGGGCAGCGTCTCTTCCGCAGAGGTCCCAAGATCCCGGAGGCCTCTGAGGCCTTGCTGAAAGGCAGAGTCCCTCTGTTGGCCACCACCTCCTGGGTTAGATGACCTGTATCTGTCAGCGCACCCCCACCTAACAACCCCCATCACCCCCCCAACCCCCCCACATATCACCACCAACTACAACCTCCACCTTTCACTCCCACCTGACACCCCCCACCTATCACCCCCACCTACAACCCCCCCACCTAACACCCCCCACTGGCTGGTTTTGAGGGTTTTGAAGATCGCTGCTGAGGGATACGGGCCAAGGTTTACTTACAGTCTGCATTTTAAACGCAAGGACCATGTTCAGGGGCGGCTGGAGCAGAGGAGGGGGCTGAACCCAGTGGGCTGGGAGCCCCTGCCCACCCGCTTCGGGGAGGCTCTGGGGAGGAGGTTAGAGCGCCTCTTCACACACTCCTCTCCTGCAGCCCACAAGTGCTGGCTGCAGAGAAGCAGAAGGAAGCCCACAGGCACGGGGACCCAGCACAGGCAAAGGCCCTGAGGCAGAGAGCCTGCATCTTCAAAGGACAGAGGAAAGCCTAGTGTGCCTGGGGTGCAGCCAGCTTGCAGGGCTGCCTGCGGGGATGAGGCCGGCAGATGGGCTGGAGACGCTGCCTGTGAGGAGTTTGGCTTTTGTCCAAGACAGCTGGGAAGCCACGAACGAACGAACGATTTTCAGCAGGAGAATGACATAGTCAAATTAAAACATTAAAAAGAAAAATAGCATACTGTGAAAAATAGACTTTTGGGGGCAGGTACTAATCTATGAGTTTTCGTAGCTATTACATTTCTGCGACCACCAGCACAATCATGATACTGAACAATTCCATCAGCCCCCAAAGTCCCTTGTGCTGATGCTTTGCAGGCACCCGCCTTCTACCCCTACCACCTAGCACCCCTGATCTGCTTTCCATCGCTATAGTTTTACCTTCTCCAGAATGTCCTCCCATGTAACCATTTGAGATCAGCTTCTATCACTCAGCATAATGCCTTTGAGATTTATCCAAGTCATTGAATCAATAGTCTTTTATTGCTGAGTAGTATTCCATTGAATAAATAAGTTATTTCATTGCTACTGAATGGAGATCTACCAGTTACCTTTTTCTCTATTAACTTTCAGTTTAATTCCCTTATGGGGAGGGTACAAACTATGTATAACTTCAATTTTTAAAAGGAGTTAAGGTTTATGACCCAGGATATGGTCTATATTGATGAATGTTCTGTGCGCTCTTGAAAGGAATGCCTATTCTGTCTGTCGTTGACGGTGGCAGGTTCTGTAGCTGTTAATTAGATCCATTGTGTGGAGACTGTTGTTCCGTCTATATCCTCACTGATCTGTCTACTTTTTCTATCAAATGGCTGAAAGAAGAGTGTTGAAATGTCCAACTATGATTGTAAATCTTGTCTGTTTTTCTGTTCATTTCTATCCGCTTTTACTCGGTGCATCTTGAAACTCTGTTGCTAGGTACCTACACTTTTAGGGGCATTATCTTCTTGGGGAATTGACCCTTTTATCATTATAAAATGTCCCTTTTTATACCTGGTAATTTCCCTCACTCCAAAAACTACATTGTCTGATATTAAAATAGCCAGCTTTCTTTTGATTGCTCTGTGCGAGGTATATCTTTTCCCAACCGTTTACTATTAACTATATTATAAAGTGGATTTCTTTATACACAACATATTATTGTGTCTTGTTAGTTTTCAATTCATTCTGATAATCTCTGATTTTTAATTGCTATGTTTAGATCATTTATATTTAATGTAATTATCAATTTTTTTGGAGTAGAACTTCCATTTTATGACTTGATTTCCATTTGCAACCTCTGTTACCTGTTTCCCTGTTTCCCCCTTTCTGCTTTCTTTTGGGTTGACTGTTTTTCTGTGTTATATTTTAATTAATCTTTTTTTTTTGTGTGTGTGTGTGTGTCTTTTTATGGCCTCACCCTTGACATATGGAAATTCCCAGGCTGGGGGTTCAATCGCAGCTGTAGCTGCCGACCTACACCATAGCACAGCAACGCTGGATCTGAGCCACGTCTGTGACCTACACCACAGCTCACGGCAACGCAGGATCTTTAATCCACTGAGCAAGGCCAGGGATTGAATCCAAGTCTGCGTGGCTCCTAGTTGGGTTCATTACCACTGAGCCAAGACGGGAGCTCTCATTAACTAATCAATTTTCGTTTTAACTTAGGAAGGCTGAGTAGATTCTAAACTCTTTTTCCTAAGTTTTCACAAAAGCTTCTTGAGACAATACAAGCTGCCTCCTGAGTATATCAAAGAATCTGTCTAGATTTTCATTTTTCAGACTTGTCAGAATCGTAAAGCTACCACTCGAAAACACACTGTTTTACTTTCTGTCTGCGTGAGGCGGTGGGTCCACCTGGATGTCCCCGAGCTGGGAGGGAGGTGCTCTGTGTATAAGCTTTGTGAATGTCCTCCAGACGTTGTCCAATTGGCAGATGTTGACTTCATACCCCCTGAGGATCTTCCAGACTAAATCCCAAATTTCCAGGGAACTTTGCCCCGGGAATTTGGGACCTAATGGCTACTTTCCTAGGGACCCTACAAAAATTTCTTAATCCATTTCCATTCTTACAGAATCGTGCTAAGTTGACCCCATTTTCTCTAGTCCAACAATGATAAATCTTTTCCCCTCAGACATGAAGTTCGGAGCTTTTTCATTTTTATAGAAGTACAGTAAAAACCAGTATATTCAGCATTCTCTTGACAGAAACCCCATTAGCCAGCACTTCTTCAATCTATCACACAATCAGCTAATTGAATCTGAGCCAAAAGAGCCCTTGGAGATTGATCATTTAGTTTAGCGCCTTGCTTTATAGACGAGGAAACTGCCACGGAGAAGTGGAGTGATTTGCCCCAATCCAACCACGAGGCGTGGGTGACTCTTGACGAGACCTCTGCATCCCTGGCTCTCAGCCCTGTGCACTGTCCAGATCCTAGCTTAACATTTATGTGCCTCTAAGATGCCTTTTGGTGGAAACTCTGAAGCATCCTGTGCTTTCAAAATGCTGAATTCAGTCTTAGTGCTATTACATCGTTGTACTGCAGTCTTGGTGAATATTGATGCCGAGTGGGATGTATATATATTCCAGATGATAACTTGGCTAATTGGAACATTTGGTTAAAGGAAACATATCATTTTCTGGGCATGTCTGGTATAGCTTAGGCATTCAGTATAATATTAGCTAATTTAGGCTGATGCTAGTAACTGAATTTCCTGTACTTTGAATTTTGTAATATTTATTTTCCTGAAAAAAGTTTTTATTTTATTTATTATTTTTAAAAAATTGAGATAGGAGGTCCTGTTGTGGCTTTAACAGAAACCAATCTGACTAGTATCCATGAGGATGTGGGTTCGATCCCTGGCTTCACTCAGCGGGTTAATAATCTGGTGTTGCCATGAGCTGTGGTGTAGGCTGCAGATGTGGCTTGGATCTGGCATTGCAGTGGCTGTGGTGTAGGCCAGAACTGCAGCTTTGATTCAACCCTTAGCCTGGGAATTTCCATATGCTGTGGGTGTGGCCCTAAAAAACCAAAAAAAAAAAAACAAAAACAAAAAACAAAACTAGAAACTTGTGATAGAGGGGACGTGGGGCTCAAGGAGGGCGGAGCAAGGATGAGCCCATGGTGGTATGTGACCTCTGCCCTTGCTGGAGGGCACAGACCCCGCGCTGGAGTGGGAGCCCAGGAGGAGTGGGCAGAGGCTAGGGGGGAGGTTTGGATGCACTGATCTTGAGCGTCTTTGACATTTGCAAGTGGAGGTGACAGGCAGGTGGTGGGATGTCTGGGTGTTTGCTTGGGGGAGAGGTCTGGGTTGGGACACACAGAGGTCTGGGTGTTCTGGAAGCCCCCGGAAAGAGCACCCCGAGCAGGTACAGGAGGACCAGGCCCTGCCTGAGGAGCCCCTGCATGTGGAGGAGGGCCTTGGGGGGGTGGTGTCAGCAGATCTCAAGGAGAGGGCAGTGGTGTCAAACGCACCAGAGGGGCCAGGGATGGAGTCCTAAGTATAGGGGCAGGAGCTGGGCCAGGAAGTGCTCTGCGGGCTGGGCCGCAAAGACGTGGAATCTCTAACTGAAGCCGCAGGGAGCCCCCAAGTGTTCTAAGCAGGCGGGGGACATGATCAGAGTCGTACCTAGAGAGATCTGGGCGGCTGCGGCTCAGAGGAGGGAGGCTTAGGAGCCATCACGGTTGGTCACCAGGCCGTGGCAGGCTCTGACTCCGGGGGCAGCCATGGGAGAGGTGCTCTCAAGGCTGGGGGCCAGCGGGGAAGGGTCCAGGTGTCACGTCTGAGGGTGGCTCTGGCTGAGACCATGCCCTTGGGTCTGTGGTGGCCCGAACAGTAAGCCCTGTGCAGGTGGCCTGGGTGGAGAGCAGGGCTGGCTACATACGTGCCAGGCCCTCCAGTACCCGGTGGGCTTGGGGGACAGAGCGAGAAAGACTGCTGGGGCAGGTCCACTGTTCGGCTTTCGTCCACCCTCCTTCTTGCACCCCAGGAACATTCCTCATGCAGGTCAGCTAAGGCCATCTCCTTGGGCTGGTCTAACCCCTGTAGAGGCCCCCGATGCCCCCGAGGAAAGTCCGGCTCCTGGGTCTGGCAATAGCTAGGCTGCATCCTCACCGTGCCTCTGCCAAGCCAGGATCTGAGGTCCCCTCTCTGCCTAGTGAGTTGCCCCCCAGCCTCGAGACTCAGCCCTCATCCCTCCCAGCCCCCCACTGCCTCTTGCCCATCCCTGGGCACCTTGAATGCACCTTGGGTGTGGCTGGTGGGTGGTGGGCAGTATAGCTCTTGTGCTGCCTCCTCTGCAGGTCCTTGTGTGGGGAACACATCTGATCAGTTGTGTTCACAGCACCCTGTGGGCATGCGCAGCTGTGACAGCCATCCCTTAGTGGATGTCCACCACGGGTCAGGGGCTTGGGGCTTTTTATGTATTAACTCATTTCATTTTCCCAACAGACCTCAGAGGCCGTGTGGCTGAGGCTGCTCTGGTCCACTGTTGTCCCCTCCCCGCTCCAGGCACATGACTTAACCACACCTCCTGGCCTCCCTTGCAGCCCAGGTGTCCTTGTAAGCCCTTCTGGACCCCAGGGACTGAGGCACATGATGCCCCACTCCAGCCAGGGTTCTCAGCAAGGTGCTCCCTTCATTCTCCATCCCCTCTGCCAGTGGGACCCCTGCCATGGGGACCCACCTGGGACCACTGGGACAATGGCAGAGCTCCCTGGGGCCAGGGGGAGCAACGAGATGGAAAGAGCCTGGGCCCCTGGTGTCACCACACTGCAGGACCCCCCTGCTGGCGAGGGAGAAGTCAGCTACTGCCATGGAGTCTGGGTCCCTGAGCAAGGCAGCGGAGGCAATGATTAGGCCCCATGTGGTTACGCCCATTCTAGAAGTGGGAAATGGGGGTGTGGGCGGTGGGCAGCTGGCCCAGGGTGGCTTAGCTTGTATGTGGAGCGTAGGGGTGAACCCAGGCTCCGATGAGGGTAGAAGCAAAGACGGGGAGGCTGGTAGCCAGAGGGTGCTGGAGGGGAAGGCTGGGAGAAGGAAGAGGTCAGAATCAGAGCCAGGATGCGACCTGCGCTTTGGGGACGCCCCCAGGAGGGAGCAGGAGGAAGAGGTGGGGCTGAGAAGGAGGTGCATCAAGGGGGCAGGGGGCTGGTGGAGGGAGCCATATGGTGTGTGGTTATAGAGGGCAGTGCAGAGCCCAGGGGACCTTGGGTGCAGCCATGAGTGGGGCAGGGCAGTGGCACAGATCTGCATGTCACTTACGGAACCCACACGTTCAGGGCGCCCAGGAATCTTGACACGGCCCGGCCCAGGCCCTCCTGCGGGGGAAGCAGCTTGGGAAGGGTTTAGCGGCTTCTTCAAAATCCCAGTGTGGCTTTTTAACAGCAGAGATGAACTGTGTGGCCCGTGCTCAGCTCCGGACTCACCTCTGGGACCCAGGAAACCCAGGGCACCCCTGCCAGCCCCTGGCTTGTCCCGGCATCACTGCTATTATTTGAACTACTGCACTCACAGAGAGACGCTGCCAGCGTGTTCGAGTCGGTGTTAATTAATTAACCAGCACTTCATTGAGAGTCAATGGCGTAATTGTTGTTCGTGGTGGATAAGTACTAATTGAATATTAAGAACATATTTGTGCAGAAGGAGTTATTTCCGGACGAGCCGTGCCCTTTGTCAGCCAGATGTTTGGACTCGTTTCGGAGGCTGAGTCATTAGCCAGGAGCCCCCTGGCATTGGCTCTGCTGCTCTGTGTCTGAGGAGGAAGGTAGGCGGCTGGAAGAACTGGCTCCTGGGCCGTGAAAGCCGGGGGCGGGGGTGGGGGGCAGGGGGGCAGGGGGGTCCTCCACAGACAGACCTGGAAAATAATGGTTGTCGTAAGCAGATGACAGAGACATACTGAGCTTTAAATAACGCCATTCTTGGTGTGATTTTAGGCTTTGCAGGACACCTCCCTCCTTTTAAAATCCTTCAAACAGGGAGTTCCCACTGTGGCT
This sequence comes from Phacochoerus africanus, assembly GCF_016906955.1. Classification (NCBI taxonomy): domain Eukaryota; kingdom Metazoa; phylum Chordata; class Mammalia; order Artiodactyla; family Suidae; genus Phacochoerus; species Phacochoerus africanus. The sequence goes on along the minus strand of NC_062552.1, from coordinate 31,357,029 downwards.
CAGTGGGTTAAGAACCCAACCAGTATTCATGAGGATGTGGGTTCGATCCCTGGACTCCCTCGTGGGTTAAGGGTCCAGTGTTGTTGCAAGCTGTGGTGTCGGTTCCAGACACGGCTTGGATTTGGTGTTGCTGTGGCTGTGGTGTAGGCCGGCAGAACTTCTGTATGCTGCAGGTGCAGCCCTTAAAAAAAATAAATTTAATTTTAAATTAAAATAAACTTCTTCAAACAGATGGTTTAATCCTGTCCAGTGAAGCAGGCAGGGTGGGGCCTGTCAATACCATTTCACAGATGGTGAAACTGAGGCTCTGTGAGGCAAGGTGACTTACTGGGGACCAGAAAGCCACAGAATCCCACCTGAGGCCACATTCCCCCCTCTCACTCCCAACCCTGTGGTAGGCAGCTCAGGCTCAGGCCCCTAGCCCCTGGTGAGCTGAGGGGTGGGTGATGGTCTGTCACTGGTTCTCTGGGGGCCCCGGGTCTGGGGCCACCTGGCCCCCAGCAGTCAGAGCCCTGGGCAGGTTCCCACTCTGCTGGCTGGCTCGGTCACGTCAGGGCTGCATGAGGCACTGTGGTAGGGAGTGCAGGCTCTGAAGCCAGAATTCTTGGACTCAGAGCTCCGCTCCAAATTTTTGCAAATCTCTTAAGCTCTCTGGGCCGCAGGTCTTACCTCACAATCTCTGAGTGGCCCAAACTGTGCCTTTGCATAAATTAAGAAAAACCTCCCCTCCCCAAGGACACAGGTATGTGCCAGGTGTACTGTTTGGTGAGAAGATCACGGGCTGCTCTCTCGGCCAGATGCCTTTGTTCAGTCAACAACCTTCCCAACTGTACACGGCAGCCCTGCCTACAGGGTTGTCATGATGGTAAACAAGATATCACACAATAGGCTCCTAATGCATGTTAGAATCTTCCAGTTTTCTGACCCATCTCCTCAGAACTGGGCCTGACTCTGCTGCCACCCACACATTGCCGGCAGCTTCCTCGGAAGGGCTGATAAGGGGATGGTGACACATGAACCAGGAACGTGAGAAGAGACAGCCCCTGGCACCACTCTGAAGGCGGCAGAGGGTCTGCAGAGCCTGATAACAGCGCATCTCGGAGCCCTGGCCGCAGGACTCTTGAGGCTGGTGCAGCCTCTTAGTCACTGACCTGCGGGGAGCTCTCTCACAGCTGCATGACGCTCTTAGTTCGAGCTCCCCCAGAGGCAGACCAGACACAGGACACAAATCTGGTTGCGCTCAAATTTAATTGGGAGGTGATTCCAAGAAAGACTGGCAGAGGAGAGGGACCTCCAGGGAGAGGCCACAGCACCCATATGGCTGGGGGTGTGTGGCCCCAGGACTGCTGGGGGCGGGGCATTGACTCCAGTTATCACACCTGGGCAGGGGGGCTTAGGTAGGGGGGCCCTTTCAATGGAAGATTGGGAAGTGGAGGCCACAGGGCCTCAGTCTCAAGGATAGTTCTTGCTGTGCACCAGGCACCGTTTTATGTCATTCCAGGGGCGTGTCGTGATTCCTTTGGGTGTGTGGGGGGGCTGGAGGCAGGCCGCAAGGCTCACAGAGGCCTAGTGCCTTTCCAGAGTCGAGTGGCTCCAGAGCCTGGGGCTGTCAGCAAGGGCTGTGCTGTTGGAGACCCACCAGGCACAAGAGCGCCTGTCCCACAGCACACCCTGCCCCCTCCTCCCCACCCCCCTCTGCCGCCCCCTGAACTCAGCCCAGCGGCTGCAAGGGGGAGGCTCTGTGTCAGCAGCTGCCCAGGGCCTGTGTCCTGCTGCAGTGCCCTACTGTGCCTCCTGTGCCTCCTGTGCTGATCTCAGCCCTGCCAGCTGCAGACCAAGGCCATTTGTCTGGGTCAGGGCCTGGGGGAAGCCCCAGCTGCCCACCTCACTCTCCAGGGACTTTCTAGAGCTGGGCACCACCAGCAGGCCATCAGGCCCTCTGAAGGTCCCTGAGGAGGGAGGCAGAGCCACCTGCCCTTAAGGACCCCTCCCCACATCTGATGGGCAGAGCAGCCTCTTGGGAGCTCACAGTCTGATGGGGGAGGCGCTGCTCCAGGCCTGGGGCAGCTCCAACTCCCCATCGGCAGGGTAGTAGGCCCCAAGGAAGCCACACCGTCACCCAGAAACACCCACAGAAGCTGGGAGTGTGGGGCGGGGGGCTGGGGGGCGCTGCCTGGGTACCTACCCCTCCCGGGAGAGGGCACCAGGTCCTGGAACCCCAGGCAGTGCCTTGCCGGGGAGGGCGAGGCCAGGGTGCAAGAGCTGGGGCCACCTGCATCTCTCCCCAAAGTCTCTGTCGTCACTCACACCTGGACTGTGTCACGGAGAGGGGTTCTAACAGAGGTTGCTCGTCCTCACGGTCCCCTGGGTGGCCTCCAGGGCTGTAAGCTGGGAGCAGCTGACAGATGGGGGGGTGACATCAAGGGGGCTCCCCTGTGTAGGTGTCTCAGAGGTGCACGAGCCGTCGCCTGCCAGCCTGGAGTGTGGGCCTTTGGCCAGCACTGCCCATGGCCAGGCCCTCACCCCAGACCCCATCACAGGCCCCCCTCACACCAGCAAGCTCTCCTGCAAAGCCAAAGACATCAGAAGTGCCCCAGGAAGCCGCCCGCCCCCAGGGCGACAGACGGGACTATTTATACGAAGGAAGCGCAGCCCTGTCACCTCCAGCTCCAAGTTGCCTTCTGCTTCCCGCGCCCCCGCTCCACGCCCGGGCTGCTGCTTGTCTATATTGGGAGCTTGGCAGGTGGAGGGAGTGGGACCCTCCCCCACGCCCCAGGTTCTCTCCCCACCGTGTGCCAGCCTGGCCCTGACCCTTCAAGGATGGGCCCACCCTTCCTGGGCCGCCTGGTGGGTGAGGTCTCTGTCTGGGGGACAAGCCAGAAGGCCCCCTGGAGAGGGGGACAGAGAGGGTGGGATTCCTGGAAGACAGGAGTGAGGAAGGGGTGGAGGAAAACGGGTGTAGAGACAGGGCTAGGGGACCAAGGAGCAGGGAGGGGGTCAGGTCTGAAAAGAAGGCGCGGCGCAGAAGAGGAGTCAGGAGTCTGAGGGGCCCCCACCCTCTCAGTGACTGCGTGCAAATAGGAAAAGGCGCCCTCTGCAGGTGGATGCGTCAGGGGACGATGTCAGTCAAGCGTGTGTGAAGATTGTTCCCAGAGGGCTGGGCCCCAGGCCAGGTCTCTCCGCAGGCAGAGAGCTCGAGGAGGGGTGGGCCCCTCTCAGCCCCTCAGGACCTGGCAGTCTGCCCCTGAGCCCGGCAGGAGGAGAGGCTGAAGGAGGCAGGCCTGCCCGCCCGAGCCCTGCCCTGCAGCTGCTTCCCGCATACCCCAGGGCTCCGCCACCGCAGCAGCTTCTCACCACCCGAGGCACACTCCACTCAGACAAAACTTACCATCTCAAGACCCGCCAGGCTCACCAGGGAGCCCAGGCTCCTCAGGAAGCCACACAGCAGGGTGCTCCAGGCCGGCAGAGAGCCGGCAGGAGGCCACCGTGGCCAGCTCCAGCCGGGTCTCCCACCCAGGAGAGTCCCCTCCTGATTCCCATCAGTGGCTGCCTCCCTCTGGGAGCAGGATCCACATCCTGGGCCCACCTGGGTGCATTCTCCGTCCTGGTCTCTTGGCACACAAAGTGGGCCTCCCAGCATCCCGGGCACACAGGGCCCTGCAGCCTTGATTCCTGATGGTGTCCTGTGTCAGAGACTGAGGTGCAATTTGCATTTTAATAAAGAAAGTTGTGTTCCAGTCATTTGCATTTAAATAAGGTGCTGCTTCCTCCCTCCCTCCCTCCCCTGCAGGTAGCAGCACCTTTGGGAGAAGACGGCTCCGCAGGCCTCCGTTCCTGCCCGTCCTCCCCAGCCAGCTACAGTGGGGATCCCCTCTTCATCTTGCACTGTCTGCAGAGCTTTCCAGCGCACACACACATACACACACACACACATGCACAGGCATATGTACCCAGCAGGTGCACCCTCCCACCTCATGCTACTGCCTGTACAAGCACACATGCAAGAACACACAAGTTCTCTCACACACACACATATGCATCCACCACATGTACACGCAAACACGTGCAGCAAGGAAGCGGAGCACGCCAGCTGGTGCATGAAGACACGTGCACACACCACACACTCAGCATACGCGTGCACAAGCATACACATCAGCACACACAAACACCTAACCACCAAAGTGACACGATGCTCCCGGGCCTTGTGCTCTAACCCCAAGCCAAGTAAACCAGCTCTTGGAATCACACACATGTGCAGTGACGCCCACGAACCCACCATATCTGATTGTCCCTAACTCTGGATCCTGTAAATTGGGAGGGGCCGAGACGCTTGGGGGGGAGGGATGGCCCATGGTGGGCTCATGGCCAGGGTCCCCAGAAGTCCCCTCCTCATTCAGCTTTGCTGCAAACACCTCTGGCTCCCTGCACGCCTCGCCTCGGGGCTGCCAGCTTGCTTTTCCTGCTGAAGCTCTGCCTCCTGAAGCAGCCTCCCCGCACTCCCCCGAGCATCCCAGCCCCCAAACTCCCAGTTGCTCCAAGACAGCATTCTCTTTGCTCTTCCTGAGCCCGCCTCTCGTCCTGCCTCTCTGCAGTGCCAGACAGGCACACACTTCTTCCTCCCAAAGCCCAGGCTGGATTCCAGGCACAGGTCCACTTCTGCACAAGGGTGGGACTTGCGCAGACCAACAGGTCCCAGAGTTGGAGCCACAGCATATGGTCGGGGTTCAATAATGAAGGCTGGCATCGCTTCGGACCCCCGGATGCACACAGCCCTGCTCTGGGCATGGCCATGTGGCCCCAGGACCAGCTCAGAGCCCACCCGGGACTAAGCAGATGCCACATCATTCAGTTTGGCGCATAGGACTGCAGCAGGAGGCACGCAGCTCCGCGCAGAGGGTGAAGACCCGGGTGCTCTGTCATCCTGCCTGGGGAAGCCTCAAGTTCACTTCTGTAAGATGGGGTGATGACGTCCGCCCACTCTCCTCAAGGGATGGCGGGAGGAGCCAGTGAGCAAGAGCACACCCTTGTGCTGGGGAGCTGCAAGGCAGGGCAGGAGGGCGAGCCTTCCCGGATGGAGATCCCGGCCCAGAACGGCAGGCAGAAGCCCAGGCAGAGCCAGGGTGGGGCCACTGTCATCCTGAGGCCTCCGAGGCTGCATGTCTACTCCACCCAGGACACCCAGACTACAGCTGTGACCTCGGGGCCATGCCCAAGGAGCCAAAGGCACTGTCCCATTTATTATTATTATTATTATTTTTTGCTTTTTAGGGCCACATTCGTGGCATATGGAGGTTCCCCGGCTAAGGGTCGAATCGGAGCTACAGCTGCCGGCCTACATCACAGCCCCAGCAACGCAGGATCCAAGCCATGTCTGCGATCTAACCTCAGCTCATGGCAATGCCAGATCCTTAACCCACTGAGTGAGGCCAGGGATTGAACCCGCAACCTCACGGTTCCTAGTCAGATTCGTTTCTGCCGCAAAGGCACTGTCCCATGTATAGACGGACAACTTCAAAGCCAGGAGCCTTCTCCCCCCCAGGCCTCTGGCCGGCCCACGACAGTCGGAACTTGGGCGAGATGGGAGGTAGCGCTGACAAATCTTGGGGTACTTGGACGTAGAGGGCCTGCAAGGGCAAGGGCCCGAGTCAGGAGGGTGCTGGCCTGCTTAGGGACAAGGACGCTGCTGCCAGGCGGGTCCTCGGCCCTCAGGGTGTGGGTGAGGCTAGCCACCTCTGGCTCCCTTGCCCTGGTCCACAGAGTCCCCAAAAATGGCTGTCATGTTCTGTGGGTCGTGATGGGGAAAAGGGCAGGAAGCAGGGCCTCTGACAAGAGGCCAACCTGGGCTTCCGTGGTCACAGGGACGAGGGTGCTGGCTGCCAGGGTCGGTCATCAGGGGAGCTCAGACTCAGGCCATGGGGTCAAGTTTGCTCCAGACCCTCAGGATCTCCTTCCTAGTGGTTCCCCCAGGGGCTGACCTGGCACAGCCGTGCTCATAAATGCCCTCAGAGGAGTTCCCGTTGTGGCTCAGTGGTTAATGAATCCGACTAGGAACCATCAGGACTCCGGTTCAACCCCTGGCCTTGCTCAGTGGGTTAAGGATCTGGCATTGCCGTGAGCTGTGGTGTAGGTTGAGACGTGGCTTGGATCCTGCGATGCTGTGGCTGTGGTGGGGGCTGGCAGCTGTAGCTCCGATTGGACCCCTGGCCTGGGAACCTCCATATGCTGCCCTAAAAAGACAAAAGACCAAATAAATAAATAGATAAATGCCCTCAGAGCCACAGTCAGGTCTCATGAAGGGCCAGGGCTCAAATTCCACCCACACCTCCTGCTACAGGCCTGTCTGTGCAGGTAGTGCCCCCAGCCCAGCTCTGCCTGCTCCCTGCCCCTGCCCGTGGCCCAGTCCTGCCCCCCGCCCATCGTGGGGCTGCGCCTCCTTAGGGCCCTGGACCTCTTCTTGGGGGCTCTGAGCCTTTGCCTTCCTGGCCTCTCCAGCAGGCAGATCCTTGCGCAAAAGCCCGCAAGTGGGGGAAGCCACGCCATTGACCAAGATATGTTTTTACTGCATTCATGACGCACCAGGCCGCATACCAAGTGCACTATTTTATCTTCACGACAACACGTAAAGCAGGTGTGTTTTTCTTCATCTTACAGAGGAGGAAGCTGGCGTTTTGCCCAGCCCTTGATGCCCCCAGGGCTCCTCATGGGGCATGTGCAGAGTAGGGTTCACTTGGGCAGTTTGTTTCAGGCTCTGCTCTCACCACTCAGCCCCATTCACTTCTGTGCGGCCTCCTTCCCCCGCCACCTCCCACCCAGGTTTATTCTGCTCCTGCTTTGTGTGTCTCTGCCCAGAGTTCACATTTAGAACCGAGGCCCCTCACCGATGCGGTGCCCCCGACCCCTCTGGTGTCTGGGGAAGCCTAGAGACCCTTCTCAGAATAGCATTTGTAGACCCGCACAGTAAAATTTATAAGATTCAACAGACACCAATTGTATTAAAATGCAGTTATCTAAATATTAAGAAAACAATTGCAACGGAGGAATACATGTATTTCTTATGAATGTACTAAATAGTAGGATCGAGTGGGGGGGCTAATAAAACTACCATCATTTTGAAGTGGGGTTGAGCATAAATGATAGTTGAAGATTTCTGCCTCAATATAATGCCATGTGAACGTGCCTGCACTTTCTGCGGGTAACAGAGCCACAGGGTCTATGACGACTCCTAGGGTTTGTGGCTGACATGCACAGTGGAAGGAGGTGCTAAATTTTAACTAAAGAAGAGTGAAAATAAAAACGTGTTTCTTTTCCTGTCCACGTTTACAGATGCCCAGAATTCTATACAGGGGTCCCTGGGGATCTGTAGGCCCCAGGCCTTTCCTAGTAGCTGGAGACAAAGAGGAAATAGGTGAACTAGGCAGAGAGGGGGGTGCAATGCAGGGGAGACACAGAAGGAGGTGGCGGGGCACCTGAAGAAAGGGGGCGTGGCTGGGGGGGTCCCTGGCAGTGGGGGGGTGTCTGAGTCAGGAAGTGTGGTGGCCATGAGGTGCGAAGTTTCTCATCCTGCTGAATATCTGGATCCATCCTAGGACTGGCAGAGCCTGGGACCACAGAGCCCAGGGGGCTGGCTCTAGCTGTGTGTGGACCGCCGCTGTGAGGCCCGGGGCCGGTGGGGAGTCCATTGCACTCCTCCAGCTCGCCTGGGCGGCCGCAAGGTAGAGAAAAGGGGTGGATTGGGTACATTCTCCAGCAGGATTTCTGAGTTGAAGGTACCAGATGAAGAAAGGAGAAGCGCTCGCCACCTCTGGCCCCTGCCCAGCGCCTGGGCTCCCATCGATGGTTCCAGGGCCTGGCCCTTAGAGAGACTTGGTGGGTCCCTGGCTCCGCCCCTGTGCCCAGCCCCATCCCCAGCCCAACAGGGGTCCTGCGGAAGCTCAGGCAGGAGGCAGAGACAAGGGGGGATCCCCCGACAGGGGCCAGGTGGCAAAGGCACCTCCCAGTTTCTCAAAGCTAACGCCCTCTCTTTCCCTGGAGGCTTTGCGGACACCTTCCCACCACTGCTAACTGGCCAGGCTCTGCTAGAGGACTCGCAGGACTACTACCTGCTCTATTGACACAGATGTCCTCTGTTTACTCTCACTTCCCAGGCAGCTCAGGCACGTCCCTGGCAACCCAAACACAACCCAACCCCCAGGGTCATTTCCAAAGACAGCTGCAAGGCTCCGATGTGCCACCTCAGATGAAAACCAAGCGCCCCTGCGTGGATGCTCAGCAAATGCTGACTGAAGGGTGAGGTGCACCTGGTGAGGAGAGGCACCTGCTCCGCCCTCTGCTCTGCTCTCTTCCTTTGACCTTGAGGCCCCAGATGATCAGAGACACCCGCAGCACAGTGAGAGCAGGAGGCTGTCCCACGCCCAGAGGCTGAGGCTTGGCCACCGTTTTGGCCCATTCAGGCCCCGCCAGCGAAACAGCTGGGCGGCAGGAGAGCCAGCCTCTCTCCTTGTCCCTGTCTCTGTCCCTCAGCCTCTCTCCATCCCTCGTTCCGCATGGGTTGCTCTTTGTGGCCAAATCTTTCACCTCCCCTCCAGCAGCAAGGCTATGGGAGGACTTCCAGCCACTCAGGAGGGGTCACTTTCCAGGATAGTTCTCTTTGGATGCCCGGGGAGCCTCGAAGATTCTGGAAGCCTAGATCAGGGGCTGGTCAACTGTGGCCTGTGCACCACTCCAGGCTCGCCACCTGTCTTTATATGGTTTTAAGTGAGTGAAAAAAAACAAAACAAGACTATGTGGGGACAAGTGGAAAGTGATTGGAAATTAAAACTTCATTGTCTGTAAATAAAGTCTTATCGGCACATGGCCTCGTTCAGCAGTCTGCATGTTGTCTATGCTACTTTTGCCCCATCATGGGGTCAGGGGTTGCAACACAGACTGTATGTGGCCTGCAAAACCCAAGTATTTCTCATTGGCCCTTTTATGGATAAGTTTGCCCGCCTGGCCTAGAGCCAGAGTGGCCTCTGGAGCCTGGACCCGGGCTGGAGCCAGGCTGGCCCTGATCAGCTGAGAGGGAAGAGTTTACACAAGCTGGTCCCCCCACCTCCCTCTAGTTATGAGCCATATTTCCTACTTTTACCTCAAACGAACCGGTTTGAAGATTTCTCAGGATGGGCTTGGGCTCCCACAGGGGACCCTGAAAGTTGTCCTTACAAGGCAGAGCCGCTCCCAGGCCCCGTGGAGCACTTCGTCCTGGAGGCCACAGGCTGTGGGGACCCCCCGGTGGGCGGAGTTACCAGGCTTCTCCCGAGAGGCACAGGGAGGGCGCCGTGGCCTTGGGTCCGACAGGAGACCCATCGGGCTCGGCCCCCGCCTGGCTAAGGGAGCGGGGGAGGAAGGGTAGGATGGGGGCAGCCCCCTCAGTCCCCTTCCTAGGACCCATGGGGTAGACTTTTGGTCCCACTCCAGCTCTAGGGCTGAGCCAAGCAGACCTCGCCAGCCATTTCCCCCTGGCATCCCTCTGCCACCTCCCAGGATTCCCTTACCTCTAACCACCCGGCCCAGGGCAGTGCCGCCTGTGTGTGGCTGGGCCCTGGAGCCCAGGAACTGGCGGGGCCTGCCCAGGCTGCGGCATCGAATCCTCCCTTGCCTCCTGCCGTGGCTTTATTAATTGCTTATATTGGAGCCTGTTAATTGGCAATAACCAGCGCGGAAGTGTCTTTTAATCACCCCCTCTCAGGGCCCTGAGGCTGTGAAGGATTGGAGGATTCAATAAAGAGAGAAGGAATTAGCGCCCCATCCTCTTCATGATCACAGTTAGATAAACTGCCAACACCTGCCACCCAAACAGAGCCAGAAGGAGAACTGGCCCCTCAGGAAACTCCACGGGTGAGGGGAGAACGTGGCACACCCACGCCACCCCCGTGCTCACGCACAAGCCGAGGAACCCAGGTGCGTGCAGACCCCCGCCTCGCCTCTTGTGCTGGCCCGGAGCGCTCCCATTCATTCAGGAGGCATTTCTTCAGCACCCAGGACCTGCCAGGGGCAGCGCCCCCAGAGGCTGTCCCAGCAGGAAGAGAGATCAGCCCAGACCTCCCTCGGGACTCGGGGGCCACACGCACTACGCAGCTTCCCAGCGGACCATCTGCTTGGAGAGAGCTTCGTGCCCCATGTGCAGCATATCCTGGACTGAGCACACCTGCCCCGCCTCCACTGTACCCAGGTCCCTCCATCGTCCCGCCTTCTCCCAGACCTACCCCACCCACCAAGCCCAGATCCACCAGGCCCACCCTGAGCTCTCGCTGCCCTTCACTGGGCCACTGTGGCTCAGTGCAGTGTCAGCGCCCTCACCTTCTCTCCCCACCTCCAGGCCTGCCCTCTGCCATCCATCCTGGCCCAGGTGCTGGGGGGGGGGGTCTTCTAAACACAGGTTTGTGGCGTTCCCGTCGTGGCACAGTGGGAACGAATCCGACTAGGAACCATGAGGTTGCGGGTTCGATCCCTGGCCTCGCTCCACGGGTTAAGGATCTGGCATTGCCATAAGCTGTGGGTGTAGGCCAGCATCTACAGCTCCGATTAGACCTCTAGCTTGAGAACCTCCATATACCGTGGCTGCAGCCCTAAAAAGATTTTAAAAAATTAAATTAAAAAAATAAGCACAGGTTTGTTTGGGACAGCAGCCTGTCTGGCCTCTAGCCCTCAGAGAGGGTGGGTGGTCTGGTGAGACCTGGCTGAATGTCTGGTTCGTGGGGGTCCCCAACAGGAGAGGCAGGGGGTTCCGCTGCAGAGGGAGGTGGAAACCCAGCGACATCTTGGAGACACCCTCAAGGCTGAACCGTCCAGAGGGCACGTCCCATCCTGCCCACCATGGCTTGGATTGGGCTGAAGCTTGCCAGTCCCCAGGGGACAGGGCCGGGGCAGGGGGATGATGCTGGGACGCCTGACGCCCTCAGGGTGCAGGGCGAACCTGTCAGGGCTTTCCCAGTGGAGGCGGAGCTTGCCCTGCACAGGTACAGCGAGGAGGCACGGACCACAAGGCCAGGGTGACCCCAGCCCTCCCCCGCTGCAGGACGGCAACTAATTTCTGAAAACCCTGCTCCTGGCTGGAAAACCATAAAACGAAAAAACAGTTTCATTCATTTTAATGAGAAAATGACGCTATGTTCCATCCCCTGACAAGACACACAATTTCTCAGATAGAAAAACACAGCCACTGAACAAGGAAAACAAGTTTACGGACGTGATAAACAATGACCTGAAATTAAAGACTGTGGCTCGTAACTAAAATGCAATGTGATAAAGCTTTCTCTCTCCCACACAGGAGCTGGGCGGGGATTTTGGGGTCTCGTGGCTTCCTTGCACTGAAAAATAGAGGTGGAGCAGAGAAAAATAACTTCGGGGCACAGTGAAGGCTCCCCAGAAAACATGCGCAAACAGGTGGAAATGGCTGCACAGGCAGCAGGAAATGCCTCCTCGCCCTGCACCACCAGCTTCATGAAGTCAGGCAAAACAGTTTGGTTTTGCAAAGGAGCCATGGGACTCAGCTTCGTCCCACAGGAGAGCCTCTGCCTGGAGACGGCAGAGTCCAGTAAACATGTCATGTATGTCCTAGTGGAAAATTGTAATACAGAAATAAAATTTGTTAATTAGGGTGTTCCTGTTGTGGCTCAGCGGGTTAAGAACCCAACCAGTATCCCTGAGGACTCAGGTTCAATCCCTGGCCTTGCTTGGTGGGTTAAGGATCCAGTGTGACCGGGAGCTGTGGTGTAGGTCACAGAAGTGGCTCGGATCCCACATTGCCATGGCTGTGGCTGTGGTGTAGGCTGGCAGCTGCACCTCTGACTTGACCCCTAGCCTGGGAACTTCCATAGCTACATGTGTAGCCCTTAAAAGGAAAAAAAAAGAAAGCCAAAACTTTTAGTGTTTAATTAGTGGGTTTGGGGGTGGAACGTCTCTATAAAAAAAGGGGGTTTGTTGTGAAAAGCGGTGTAGTCCCTAAGGTAGGGCAAAAAGTCTCCAAGTGCAGTGCGGGAGGCGAAGTCCGGTGTCCCCCAGTACTCGGTTCCCAGGTCCCCAGCCCTGTTAGCGGAATTTGGGAGCCACAGCTGAAGGTGAAGCACTGAGGTGCTGCCCACTTCCCTCCACCCAGGAGCCACAGCTCCCTCTCCAGCAGAGGCCCCAGACGAGGAAAAACCCCAGGAACATGCTTGGAGTTTATAAGATTCAAACCAAAATATAGGACAATAGATTCTATAATCAAATCAGATTCCTTTCCCCTCCCTTCCTCCTTGTGTGAAGCTTGCTTGTTTACAGCCCCCAAGGTCCATTTCCCCACTTTATGGCAATAAAGCCCCCCATTTCCTTTGAAGCACCCCTCCCCCACTCTGGATAAGATTGGCTTCCTTCAGGCCCAGGGGTGGGGCCTGGATGTCTGCAGCCAATCAATGAAGCTTCCCAGCCACAGGATTTGGTCCACAGATAGGCACAAGACCCAACTCAGGTCAATGAGACACAAGAAGATCTTGAAAAAGGAGTCCCTTTGCTTTCCCAGGAGTTGCCAGCAGAGCTGTACTCACTGCCACCAGACTTGAAGGAGGAAGCAGAGCAACACCAGGAATACTGAAAGCCATCGTGTGGGGGCCAGAGAAGGCAACATTAGGCTAGGGTTGACACCATAGAAAACAGAGAGGAGAGGCTTGAACAAGGTCTCTAGTTATAGCACTGTGCTGCTGGATCCAGCCTCACCTGAAGCAGTTAACTTTGCATTTTGTTTTATTTATGTAAGACTTTCTACTGTTTAAGTCAGTGTTTTCTGTTACTCACAAGTATTCCTTTCTGATATTCCTGGTCTCTCCTCCCCAGAGTATCAAGGGTCACTCCCATGTTGGACAGAAAGGAGAGGCCCTGGCACGGGATTGCACAGGGTTACTGAAGATAGAGGCTACTGAGAATGCCCCATGCAGGGTTGGTGGGGACCAGTGGCATCTGGTTCATGATGGATATCTCAGACTAAGGCAAGAGCTCATCGCTTCAAAGGATTAGAGCTACTTATACAAAAGCTCTAGAGGCCCCGTCAGGGCTTTCCCACCGGGGCTGGCTGCCCCTCGAGCATCACTGACCAAGGGCTGAGGACAGAGGGGCTTGCAGCACAGCTGGGGGCCCTTCAGAGCCTCTGCTGTTCCTTCCAGTCTGCTTCCCAAACCCAAAGAAGTCCACCGAATGTTGTGCCTCCTTTTTAGTGGCAGAAAATTCTCTTTCGCTTCGAGAATCTGCCGACTTGCCTCAGACCACGGACCTGCAGGATCCCAGTTGAGGGGGCAGGCCCTGAATTATGTCCCAGTCTCTGTCACACACGCATCTTATTGAGACACTGACTTCCTTCTGGTCAGACCCTATAGGTCTTTTGCTACCGATACAGAGCAGAAGCCTGTGGCAGGGTGATGCTGGTGGGATAGGGGATGGTCCAGGGCTGCAGGAGGCGCTAGGCAGCCAGTGCCCCTGAGGAGGACAGTAACGGTCCACGACCGTCTTGGTCAGGTGCAAGCAAACAGCTTCTGGGGTTTTCTGTTTTATCACATGGAGGGCCTTCCATTTTCCAGATCAGCCACTGAATACCAAGCGCGGGGGCTGAACGAAGTTGCTCCTCCAGGAGACTCTATCTGGAACTGCAGCTGCCACCAAGGTCACCACCCGCTGAAGTGGATGGCGCGCCATGCTTGCTGGCTAAGATCTAGCTGTTGTCCACACCAGCTGCCTGTGTGCTAAAGTGGGGGTGTGACCAGATCATCTCAACTCCATCTCTCTGGGGTCTGCTGGGGGCGCTCAGCTTGGCGGGCTCCTCGGGGTTGCTGTGCCCCACTGCCTCTGTGGACCATGGGGGTGTGAAGCGGCTCTAGTTGCCAGGTCAGGAAGCCGATGTGGGCTTTCTGTCACCCGTGGGGACTTCAATTTCCTCTCCAGAACTTGGGAGTAACTCCTGAGGGGTCGAGGGCCCCCGACCTGGTGTCGGGTGAATTCAAGTGGGAAGTGCATTGCTCCTGAGCTATCCAAGTGCCCCTGAGGTCCCAGAAGTCAGAGTTAGCCAGGTACTCATGTAACCATGTCCCCATCTGCCACGTCTGTGCTCAGCAACCCGGCAATGGCAGCAGCTTCCTGCCCGGGAAGATGGATGGAAGAACCCTCACCTCCTCTGTACTATGCCAGCAGGTTCTTGTTCAAAGGCACTGCCACCCCTTAGTCTCTGGGCCCGAACCAGCCCTGGACTGGGCATCTGATCCCAGATACAGGTATTGGAGGGAGCCCATGATTCACCAAACCTAGAGGACTTGGGTTGTAGACTCAAGGGAGGGCGCAGCGGGCTGCTCTCTCGTTTCATCCCAGGGGCCCCAGACTCGGGGCATCTCCGCCCCTCAATTCCCTCAGCCCCCCACCTCCCAGCACCTGTCACAGGGCTCCACCTCCCTTGGCCACAGACTTCCACCCACCCATCAGGGATTAGAAATCCCATCTCAGGAGTTCCTGTTGTGGCTCAGCAGGTTAAGAACCTGACTAGTATCCCTGAGGACACGGGTTCCATCCCTGGCCTCACTCAGTGGGTTCAGGATCCTGTTGCCACAAGCTGTGTTGCTGTAGCATGGGCCTGAAACTGTAGCTCAGATTCAACCCTTAGCCTGGGAACTTGCATTTGCCGCAGGTGCAGCCCTAAAAAAAAAAAAAGAAAAGAAATTCCCTGGCATTTGATTTGATAGTTTTGGTCCATGTTTCATGTATGGCCTTGAAAACGCGCATCACCTGCTGCACAGAATTGACCCCTGGCCCCACTGCTGCCGAGTTCACCACTCGATCTGTGTCAAGGTCACACTTCCCAGGCTGGACCCGGACTGGGCCTGGGGGGACACCAGGCAGCCCCCTACCCGCACCCCTGTTCTCTAGAGGGGACTGTTGGCTCCAGGACTTCCCAGTAGTCTTGCTGGAATCTTCCCTGAACTGCGCTGCAGTCTGGGGGTCTTCCTGCCCGGCCTCCTCCCCCCATGCCCGCCCCCCCAACCCCGGCCGCCTTCCCCCCCGCACCCCACCCCCCCGCCGAGGTTTCTAATCCCATCTTGGTGTCTGCATCTCATATCTTAAATTGAATAAGAAGTTCATGGATGTTTGTTACATTATTATTTATGCCCTTTGTGTATCTGAAACACGTTTTTGTCATATAAAAGGCAGGATTATGATTGTATCTCACAGTAGCCTCCTCCAGGGGAGGCGGGAGGGAGGGTCCAGGAACTGGGGTGGACCGGTCCATCCAGTGTCCCCCCTTCTGTTTGTTTTGCCTTCATTCCCCTAATTATGCCAGGGATTTTCCGATCCTTTCTAGCCAATTAATGCGGATCGTCATTTGGTTCAGATTCGCATTAGCGACTTCTGCAAATGTCAGGAAGCCTGCCAAGCACCTGAAAGAGCACCTTGAATGCTCAACTTCCGGTGCCGACACCCGTATCAATGTGCACCCCGTCCACCCTTGCCCCCTCCAACTCCACCAAGCCCCCCCCCCCAGTCTTCCTCACATCTTAGAAATATGAATTTGTGAATTCCTGACACGCTTACCAGCTTTAACTCTTCTCTTTCCCTGGGTCTAGGATTTTGACTATTCTAGGAGCTACTGGAGGGGGCGGTGAGGAGGGAACTGGTGGGTGGGACAGTGAACTGCTTAGGCCTAAGGACCTCAGGACCCCCCCACCCTCCACCCCGCCGCCCCGCCGAAGATATGCCCCAGCCAATGGGGTACTAAAGTCTCCTGAATTTTCAAGACAGACCGAGGGAAGTTGTGACACGGAATCAATCTCCACGTTCAGTCTTCGGCAATTTCAACTCTGTGGCTATATGCAATAAAAGATTCTTTCATATAATGGCCTTGAATTTTATTCTGTGCCTTGAGGCGAACATTTTGATTCGAGCCTATCATTTCCTTGCTTTAAATTACCCAGTGTTGGGAACAACCATCCAGCCCTATGGCCCCAGCTCCCCTCGTCCTTTGTAAAGTGGCCCCTGGCAGCTGCTGGCATCACTCACGTTCCATTGGCACCTGGTCCCAGGGCACTGCAGGGTGGAACATGATTAGCTGGTCACCACAGTGTGCCATCGGTAACCTCTTTTCTCTTGAATAATATAAACCAGAGTCCTACAGATTTTGGCCCCATGGAGCTATGAAAATCAATTCTAAGTAGCTCATGGACCCTTAAGGGGTACGTCATCAATCCCACCCCCGGAACTCATTTCCAAAATCAGGATTATTTGGTTGCAAAGACCAAAAGTTGACTCTGAAAGAGTGAAACAAGAACAGGGGCTTGACTGAAGAGGCAGCGAAGCAGGTCACAGAACAGAAGGAAAAGCCAGATACCAGGCCTTAGGATGGGCAGGGCTGGGCCTCCGAGCAGCGTGGACACTCTCTCCAGGACACTGTTACATGGCACCTTGCCACCCTCCACCCCTGCGTCCTCATTAGAGACGTGGGCTCTTGAGTGTCTGACTGGGCTAGACTGGGTTATGGACCTAGCCCTGTGGTGGCAGACATTGGGTGGCTGAGTGACCATCTCCCAGAAGAAAACACAGGCTGGGGACGCTGTGCCCCTTCCCCCACTGAAAAGCTGCTGCCGACAAAACCAGCCTGGGAATTCCACACACCACTCCTGTCAGCTCTGAGCCTTTTCCTCTTGTTCCCTCTTCCCAGAGAGCTTGGCATAAACGTCACCTCCCCTAGGAAGTTTCTGGACGTGCCCCTCCTAAGTGATTTCCTAGCGCTTATCTCCCTGTATTGGAGTTGTTCACAAGTCTCCCTCCCACTGGAGGGACTGTGAGCCCAATGATGGGAGCGATGGTCTTTGCCTTGCTTACAGCTCTAAACCCCCAAAGGGTGGTCCCCAGGAACCGTTTGTTAAATAAATAAAGAATGAAGACCTGGATCTTTCACTAACCTGCTGTGACCTCAGGGAAGCACCTCTTCTCTGGGCTTGAGTATCTTTCTTTCTTTGGCTACACCCATGACCTAAGGAAGCTCCCCAGGCCAGGGATGGAACCTGCACCACAGCAGCGACCTGAGCCGCTGCAGTGACAATGCCAGGTCCTTAACCTGCTCTGCCACCAGGGAACTCCTGGGATTTAGTTTCTTATTCATAAAGCCCAGAGTAACTGCACGTCTTGTTCAAGGGTGGCTTGATGGCGAGAAATAGAAATCCACTCAGGCTAGCTCAACAAAGGGGGTGTCAGGAGGAATCAGGAATGTCTCTTGGAACCCGAGGTCATCCCCAGGAGCTGGAGGAGCTCAGGAATCGGCATGGGCACTAGACTCACCTGTTGCCTCCCTGGGGCCGCAGGCCTGCCTCTCGTGGAGCTTCGTGCTCCCCCTTTGTCTGTTCGTGGATGGCCTGTCTCTCCAGCCCCGCATCCCAGTCCTTCGGCTCGGGCCCTGGGGAGCAGCTCTGAGATGGGGCTCCTCCCAGAGGACGTTCACAGACATCCTAAAAAGGAAGTGCTCAGGATCAGCGGCTGTGGGAAGAAATGAAGGATGCCGTTGTGATACCCCCACGCCCTCCGCGGCCCTCACGGGAAGCTCGGGACCCGCACCAGGGGGAGGACCAGCCTTTAACACCGCCAGGGAAGGAGGGCATGACCCCTGGGCAGGCAGCTCTCTTCTGCTGATGCTGTCTGCTGTCTGGTGGCACTTCTGGCAGCTGGGGGCAGGGGTGGGGCTGCCTTTTGCTGCTGAAGGTGTGTCCAGGCAGCACCTCACAATGTTCCCCACCTGAGGCCGCATCCCAGGCTCAGTTCAAGTTCTTGAGAAGGAGTCTGATTGGCCAGGTTCTTGGTCAGGTGTCCACTTGAAAGCCAATGAGCTGGGCTCAGGCACAAGTTATATGTGACAAAGCCCTTCCCTTAGGATGAGAGGGGACCCCAAAGAGGGAGTGTCATGAAGAAGCTCCAAATATGTCCCCTGCAAATCCAGTGATGGGGGACAAGATGCTAAGATCAGGGCTCTGGGCTTGTGTTTGAATCTCACTCGCTAGGCGTGCATTTGGCAGCAACAGGAAATGACGTAAGAGGCTTAAACAAGAGCGAGTTTATTTGGCTCCTCCAGGAACCCGTCTGGGAGCGGGCAGTCCTGAGCCGGTGTGGAGGCTCAAGGACGTCTGTGGGACCCAGGATCCCTCTGTTTTCCTGCTCTGACATATTTAGCAAATGATTTTCTCCTTGGGGTTACAAGAAGACTGCTGCATCTCTGGTCATCACATCTGTGTTCCCCTTAAAAAAATGGAAGGAGGAGTTCCCGTCGTGGCACAGCGGTTAACGAATCCAACTAGGAACCATGAGGTTGCGGGTTCGATCCCTGCCCTTGCTCAGTGGGTTAACGATCCGGCGTTGCCGTGAGCTGTGGTGTAGGTTGCAGATGCGGCTCGGATCCCACGTTGCTGTGGCTCTGGCGTAGGCCAGTGGCTACAGCTCCGATTTGACCCCTAGCCTGGGAACCTCCATATGCCACGGGAGCGGCCCAAAGAAATAGCAAAAAGACAAAAAAAAAAAAAAGGAAAGAAAAGGGGAAAGCCAAGTGGAGCCGGGGAGAGGATGGCCAAGGGTTTTTCTTTAGCTCGGCTTTCCCTTTTTCTTTGGAAGACATGCTTCTAGATCTGTGACTTTTTTTTTTTTTTTGTCTTTTTGCCATTTCTAGGGCTGCTCCCTCGGCATATGGAGGTTCCCAGGCTAGGGGTCAAATCGGAGCTGTAGCCACTGGCCTATGCCACAGCCACAGCAATGCGGGATCCAAGCCACATCTGCAACCTACACCTCAGCTCACGGCAATGCCAGATCCTTAACCCACTGAGCAAGGGCAGGGATCGAACCCACAACCTCATAGTTCCTAGTCGGATTCGTTAACCACTGAGCCATGAAGGGAACTCCAAGGTCTGTGACTTCTTGTTGGCTGTGTCACAGGGCTACTCCTAGCAGCAGTGGAGGCCGGGAAGATGAGCACCTCAGCTTTCTAGAGCATAAAGGGAGGAAGAGGAAGGGGCCTGATCACAGCTTGGGGACGGTGTGTCCCCTGTGAAAGGGAGATGATCATAGAATCCACACCATTAGGGCTGCTTGTACAACAAACAGCACCTGGCTCATGGGAAACTCAGAAAATGTTAGCTGGCTGCCATTACCCACGACTGATGACCGCGACTCTGGTGCTGGCATTTGAGGCGCAGTGGTGGAGTGTTGGGGAGCAGTGTCTCTGCTCTGCTCATCCTGGGGGCTCCTGTCCTGGAGCTTCTGCCTTGAAAGCACAGCCCACTCCAGTCTAAATGCTGTGACATCATCTGGAGCAGCCAGTGGGACCAGGATTTGGTTTCAATTCAAAACATCAGGGGTCAGAGGGAGGGGCCCCAGGATTCAGGATGCAGCAGGTGCGTGCGTGTGTGTCTGTGTGTGTCTGTGTGTCTGTGTCCCTCTCCTGGGCACTGCAGGCAGCCTTAGGTTGGGGGTTGGAACAGCTCAGTGGAGGGTGGGGCAGGGCGCCCCCCTCCGGCAGGCACAGGTTCACTCACCTCAAGGAGTGAAATTTGGCCCTGGGGCCAAACTGCCTCATTTCTCTCCACTGCTGGGGAATCAGAACAAATCAATTGCAAGCAACTTTAATAAATTGATTCAATCTGGTGAACAAAAAAGGCAAATGAGAAGGGGGTGGGGGAAAGGCAAAATACGTATTGCTTCCAGCCACAGGGCCAGTGGTTAATCTCGGCTTCATACCCTGTCCGGCTGGGGATTTAAATAATGGAGCAGAGAAGGTTCTGGCTACATGGTGCCTCCATTCCACACCTGCTTATTTGCAGGGACCCGCGGCCCATGCCGTGGGAGCGCCTTGCTTCCTGCGCGGATGCCCCCGGGGGCCTGGTAGGGTGTGCGGGCCAGGCTGGGGGAGGGGCGGCAGTGCACCAGTGCACCCCCAACACCTGTGCACCCCACACCCGGGGCACATCCCTTGCCCTACACTTTGGCACAGGCTCACCCCCAGGGCCCTGAGAAGGCCTGGCCCTCGCCGCTCCCGGCCCCGGTTCCAGTCAGCGCTGTGGACACTGGGACAGGCCTGGCGGTGACGGTGGAGCAGAGCCCTTTGTGGAGCGCTTGAGCTCGGCCTTCGAGCGGGCATGCCTGGACACCTTCCACACACAGCTCCCTTCCTCTGAGCCCGCTGCTAACGGCACCCAGCTCCAGTCTGCTATACCTGCTCCCAGAGGAAGATCCAAATCCTGGTGCCCTGGCTGCATGTGTCCTGTGTCCCTTCCCAGGACCAGCGGCTTGAGCTTTCTCTCTCTCGGGTCCCTTTCATAGGCTCCAGACAGAGTGGCCTAGAGCCCAGCTTTTGTGTGACCTTGGGTAAGTTACTTAACCTCTCTGGTCCTGTTTCCCCAACAAACTGGGGCCTGGGTTGTTGTGAAGGGTCAGTGACTGAGTGGAAGTGTCAGCACCCTTGGGAGCAGTAGCCGGGTGCAGGCGGCGGCGGGGGAGGCCCTAGGTCCAGGCTGCATGTTGGAAGCACCCGGGAAGTTACAACATAGGAGGAAAGGCCCGCGGAAGGCCCTCCCTGACCACTTAGGGTCCCTGGGTGTGAGCTAAAAACTCCCTGGGTGATTCTCTCTGGAGCACAGCAGGGCTGAGACCCGCCAGGCTGGACAATTACCAGGAGGGCGGTAAGTGTGGGTGGCAAGCCCCGTCCAACTGGATGTGGTCCGGAGTCCCAGCCAAGAGAGACAGCCGCAGTCTTCCTGGAGGAGGTGGCAGAAGTGAGGAAGTGGGTGCAGGTGGAGGGGGAAGGGGCATCCCCGCAGCCCACCTGTCGCCCACCCTCCGGGCTCTCCAGCTGCCTCTGCTCTTCTCTCTCGTCTCCGGGCTCCAGCTGGCGCCCGCCTCCTTAATAAAGGCAGATTGCCACTCAGTGCCCAGCACTCCTGCCGGGGCCATTAATATTCCAGGCGAGACTCTCTCCCTCTGCTCCCTCCTGGCAGCCGCAGGCCCAGCCCAACAGACGGCCCTGCCGCACCATCTCTCGAGCCAAGGTCTCCTTTCCAGTTTTCTCCTGAGAAAGTGAGGGAGAGAGAGGGGCTGAGGGGAGCCCTGCAAAGCCCTGGCACTAATTCAGCCCCTTTGTTTGGCTCTGGGAATGCAAGTGATGGACCTACAGGCACGTGGGAGGAGCGGACCCCATGTATCAGACCTCAGGGCGGGCAGGGGGACAGCACCCCACAGCCTCCCCAAGGCCTCCCGGGGCAAGAACAGGGTCCTCTGGGGCTGCCCCTGGCGGGGGCCTCACTGTGCCCCCTCCCACCTGCTGCCCTCACCACTGCAGAATGGGGGGGGAGAGGGCAGGGGTGAAGAGGCTGAGGCACTAAAGAGAGTGAGGGACACAGAGAGGGGACCCAGCCTCTAATTCCGACACAGGCGTCCCTCGAATCCCACTTCTCTGTGACCTCCGGCTCCCCACCCCACACAGGCACCTACACCACACCCTGTACCTACCACACCCTGCATGCACACTACACACACACACACACACACACACACACACACACCCAGATACACACACCCCACAGATACACACCACACACCACGCCACAACCACACATACACACGTGCACACACCACAAACACCCCACACTGCACCTACCACACTACACCCCCCCACAGATACACACAACACACACACATGCACACACACACTTGCCACGCATGCTCAAATACACTGAGAACTCAATTCCTGGGCTCTTTTTTATTTTTTATTTTTTCGCCTTTTTGCCTTTTCTAGGGCCACTCCTGCGGCATACGGAGGTTCCCAGGCTGGGGGTCTAATCGGAGCTGTAGCCACCGGCCTACGCCAGAGCCACAGCAATGCAGGATCTGAGCCACGTCTGCGACCTACACCACAGCTCACGGCAACGCCGGATCCTTAACCCACTGAGCAAGGGCAGGGACCGAACCCGCAACCTCATGGTTCCTAGTCGGATTCGTTAACCACTGCGCCACGATGGGAACTCCTATAAAAGATACTTTAAAAAGTCACTTCCCCAGAGCAGCCTTCGCTGGCATCTGTTCTCCAGCCATCCGTGCCCTCTCACCTTGTGTCTGGAACAGTAAGTTTGTGTAGTGATCTGCTTCACGCTGACTTTCTCCCCTAGAATGGAGCCTCCACTGGGAAAGGCTGGGTCGATTTTGTTTTAAACTGTTTTATTGAGATGTAATTTACATACCATACAAGCTACCCACTGAAAGTGTACAGTTCAATAGTAGTATATTGACCTAGTCTATTCACCGATAGTTGCAACCACACCAGTCAATTTCAGAACGTTGTCATCACCTTAAAAGAAGCCCCAAACACACTATTTAGTTGTCACCCCCCCCCACCCCTCCACTGCCCCCAGCAACCACTAATCTACTTTGTCTTTTTTTTTTTTTTTTTTTTTGCTATTTCTTTGGGCCGCTTTACTGTTCACAGGATATTTATTTATTTTGTCTTTTTGCTATTTCTTTGGGCCGCTTCCGCGGCATATGGAGACTCCCAGGCTAGGGGTCTAATCAGAGCTGTAGCCACTGGCCTGTGCCAGAGCCACAGCAACACGGGATCCGAGCCGTGTCTGCAACCTACACCACGGCAACGCCGGATCGTTAACCCACTGAGCAAGGGCAGGGACCGAACCCGCAACCTCATGGTTCCTAGTTGGATTCGTTAACCACTGCGCCACGACGGGAACTCCTACTTTGTCTTTTTTTTTTCTTCTTTTTTTGGCCATGCTCACATCATACTAAAGTTCCTGAGCCAGGGATCCAATCCAAACCACAGCTAAGACCTACACCACAGTAGCAAGGCCAGATCTTTAATCCACTATGCGACAGCGGGAACTCCTACTTTGGCTTTATAGACTTCCCTCCGCTGGACATTTCAAATAGATGGAATCACAATATGTGGCCTTTTGTGTTCGACTTCCTTCACTTAGCATGATGTCTTCAAGGTTCATCCACGCTGTGGCAGGTAGCAGTGCTTCACCATTCTGATGGCTGCAGGATCTTCCACTGTACAGACAGACCACATTTCATCCTTTCATCGGGAATGTGGGTTGTTTCTTCCTTTCGGCAGTTGGGAATAAGGCTGCTGTAAATACTCACGTACAAGTTTTTGTGTGGATGTATGTTTTCTTTTCTCAAGTGCAGACCCAGGAGTGGAATCGCTGGATCTTATGGTGACTCTGTGTTAAACGTTTCATGCCAGACTACTTCCCAAAGTGGCTGCACCACGTCCCATCCCAGCACAAGTGTCTGAAGGTTTGGATGTCCATAACCTTGCCAACGCTCATTAACTGATTTTTATTTTTATTTTGTTGTCTCTTTAGGGCCGCTTCCACGGCATATGGAGGTTCACAGGCCAGGGGTAAATCCGAACCGTAGCCGCCAGCCTACACCACAGCCATAGCAACGCCAGATCCGAGCCTCATCTGCGACCTACACCACAGCTCACGGCAATGCTGGATCCTTAACCCACTGAGCAAGGCCAGGGATCGAACCTGCATCCTCATGGATGCTAGTTGGACCCATCTCCGCTGAGCCATGACGGGAACTCCTGTTACCTGATTTTTAGATTATACCCATCCCAGTGGGTATGAAGCGGTGTCTCTCCGTGGTTTTGACTTGCATTTCCTGATGGTTAATGATGTCAAGCATGTTTTCATGTGTGTATCGGCTACATGTCTTCCTCCGAAAAATATCAATTCAGATATTTGGCCCACTTTTTTTTGGTTTTGGGCCACACCTGTGGCACCTGGAAATTCCCAGGCCAGGGATAGAACCCAAGCCACAGAGGTGACAATGCCAAATCCTTAACCACAAAGTCATCAGGGAACTCCATGGCCCACTTTTAAACTGGGTTGTCTTTTTATTATTGAGTTGTAAGAGTTTTTGGTTCTAGATCCAATCCCTTTTTGGACATCTGATTTGCAAATACTTCTCCCTATTCTGTAGCTTGTCTTTTCACTTTCTGGATAGTATCTTTTAAAGCACACAAATTTAGGAGTTCCATGGTGGCTCAGCTGGTTAAGGATCTGGCGTCGTCTCTGCTGAGGCTCACATCATTGCCGTGGAGCAGGTTCGATCCCTGGCCCAAGAACATCCACATCCATGGGCGAAGCCTAAATAAGGCACACATGTTTTAAACATTCAATTTATTTTCCCCTTTGTTGCTTGTGCTTTGGGAGTCTTATCAAAGAATGCAACATCAAATCTGAACTTCCGAGGACATATCCTAATGTTCCTAAGAATTTTAGAGTTTTAGCTCTTATATTTAGTTCTTTAATCCATTTTGTGTTAATTTTTGTATATGATGTAAGGGTCTACTTCGTTCTTTTGCATATGGCTCTCCAGTTGTCCCATCACCATTTGTTGAAAAAACTATTCTTCCATTCTTTTGAATGGGCTTGGCTTCCTTGTTGAATCGGTTGAACATGGACACATGATTTTATTTCTGGACTCAACTCTTCCATTGATCACATGTCAATCCTTAAGCCACACTGTTTTGGATTCTGTTGCTTTTCTTCACCACCAGTGTTCTTCACTGAAACACTGTGGTTCAAATGATTGCTGGATGCTCAAAACCCAACAACCAAATACCACCAAGAGCACACCTTTAATGAATAATTTAGGTTTATTTAGCTTGCAGCCACCAAGGAGAACACACCTCCAAAGAATGCAAGGCGTACCTGGAAAGATGAGCTTCGGGAGGGCCCCTTGGGGGACCGGGGTGGGTGGGTGCTAGGTGATGGTGATCTGAAGGCTGGGGAAAAGCAGAGGCCAAGCTGAGGCTGGGCACTGCCAAGAGGAGGAGCTATTCAGACCTTAGTTTTTACCTAGTAGGGGGAGAGCTGTCACTGTCACTCCAAGAGGCTGGCCCAAGTGGCTCTCTGATCATAGTCTTTGCTTCTCTGAGAACTTATTGGTCTGAGAGTCAGCAGGGTGGTTTTCTACTTTCTGGAAGTCCATAAACAGTCCCTGCTGAGGAGGAGCTAGAGCTTCGCTAGCAGGCTGAGGCTGACCCCACTTACCCCAGGACACCTACTCCGATGCCAGCTTTAGGGGCTATCCTAGGGACAAGGGGCCTGTGGGGAGGGAGGAGGGCCCTCGGTGTGCCACGGCAGAGCCCAGACTGCTAACACACCGCCTGGCTGGCCCAGTCACTCCCCTCCTTGGGCCTCAGTTTCCTTGTCTGTAAAATAAGGAGATCAGAGCCTCTTCCAGTTTCCTGTCTGCTTCCCAGCTCTCTTCCTTTGCTCTTTCAGAGTGGGGGCGTCTCTGATGATCAGCATCCCCATCTCACTGGCTCCACCACACACACACACATATACACACACACTCCCTGCACACAGCTGACTCATCTGGCCTCAAGTCCCTGACTCAGGCTTTCAGCTCAGCAGCTCCCAGACATTTGGATTTTATACCCTGGCAAAATTTCCAAAAACTATTTTTGGGCTCCACATAGGGTTGCCCATATTTTATTTTGTCAAACAGGACATTAAAAATCACAAGCACTACCTCCTGTTGTAAGCACTGTGTCATAAAAGAAAGGATAATAAAATAAAGGATAAATTGAAGGATACTACTCTCCAATGACCTGCGTTCCCCTCTAGTCTTGGATAATGGCGAAAACGCCTACTGGAATGAATAACCGCTCTTCTTACCTGGGTTTGGGAACGGCTGCTTTACCTTATGGCAATAGATCTCACTCACATGCAGATACTGTGAGCGGGCCAGCCTCAGCAGTCCCGGCAGGAGTGACGGCCTCTAGGATGCGGGGTGGCAGGTGGAAGTGGGGGCGGGAAGGACTGGGCTGGGCTTTGAACACCAGGTCTCCAGCAGTTTCAGGAACCTGAGGGGGCAGGACCAGCACCCACATCCCCGGGCACTGACAACAGCCTCCCTAACTGTGAGGCCGGGGGAGAAGGTGTTGGGAGCTAAGACCAAGACCATCCCTCTGGCTAGGAGGCTGAGCCCCATTAACACCTCCTCGGCTGCCACCCACTACTTCCAGTCATTTCCACCTCCAATGTTTGCCCAAAGCGTGTGAGAAATACTGTGCGTGTGAGTGAGTGAGTGAGTGATTGCAACAGCCGCCATGGGTGTGTTTGTGGGAGTAGGAAGTGAGAAGTAAGCTGTCCACCAGCAGAACAAGTTTGCGTGACTGTTTTTTAACTCTCTTGGGACACAGGACAACACGTGGCATCAGGCGGTTCACGCTGGACTCTGAAGAGCTACATTCAAAGAGGGGACCCTCCCACACCCCAGCCCATTCTCCCAGCACCTGTGGGCACACTGTGCTACCGTTCCTTTAAAAAATACTCCTGTGCCGCCAAAGGGAACCACTCAGCAGCTGGGGGAGGAGTTACTTGGGGGCCTGACCACCAGTCACGCCAATAGAGTCTATGGAAGCCCCAAGAGTGACAGCCTTGTGAGGGAGCCTGGGCAACCTGTTTAAAGGGACAGTGTCTCCGCTGGGTTTCCAGGTTGGTATGACTCCAGAGCCCCTGAACTGACCAATACAACTTCAAAGTGGCTGTTGTCCCCGCCTTCCTAAGAGATGATAATTTGCTGGGAAAGACGAGTGATTTATCTGTCTAATTGGGCTTTTATTTGCATTTTAAATCACGCTCTTCTGCTAAACTAATAGACCCCCTATTTATAGATGACTCCAACACAAAGTGACTACTAATTACTACAATTAATATCACGTTAAGGGCTTGCCAGCCAACTTCACAGCAACTTGTATCGCCTACTCATTTTCAATTAAGGCACATTGACAGGGAGAACACGTGGTTATTAAGAGCGGGCCCTGGGGTGTAATTACTGCTCTGCAAGGTCATTAAGCATCTCCCCTGCAGAGCTGGCACCTTGGAGCCAGGGGCTAGGGGCCCAGATCCGTGTCCCACCCAGGGGCTAGAAAGCCTCAGTGCCCCAGACTGTCGGGCAGGTGGGGCTGGCTCTGAGCTTTCTGGAGGTGGAGCAGCTGCTGGCTGGAGAGCTTGCGGCTGGGAGGCTGAGGGGGACCATCCACCCTTTCCTGTGAGCTGACACAACTGCTTCCTGGAGCTGCCTTTAACGAGGGTCTATGGGGCCTTCTCTGATCAGGCAGGGGTGGGTGGCAGGGCCGCAGAGATGAGGGGAGGAGAGCCCCAGAGGTTGTGGCAGCCCCACCTCTGCGTGGGGGTGGGGCCGGGAGGGCGAGGATGGGCCCCAGACTCTGACTATGAGGTGAGCAAAAGCCATGGCAGAGTAGGAAAAGGCCTGGGCGGGGGGGGGGGGGGGCGGTCAGTGGCAGAGGTCAGGCAAGTGAGCAGCTCACAAGCCAGCTGTAGTGGCTGACGGTCCCCAGTTCCTCTATCCACAGTGGCCGGGGCCAGCCTGCCACGGATGAGGTCCAGGCCGGTGGGAAGGCTCCAGGGCCCAGGCCCTACCTTCCCAGGGGCCAAATCCAGGCCAGGCAACCTGTGAGCTCAGGGCTCAGACACCGTGGTGAGGGTGGGGGCCTGTGATAGGTGACAGAAGCCCCTGTCCCTGTGCTAGAGCTCCTGTCTTCCCAGTCCTGCCTTCAGGCCCTTTGTGTTCAAGCCTCAGACTCACTAAGGTAGAGTATTTAGACCAAGGAAATCTACAAACACTGCAACCTGGGTCACTCCCTCCCGCCGCCCCCTCCCCACCTCAGACTCACCAGAGCCTCCCTCACCAGACCAGCTCCCCACACGACCCACTGCCTCCTCAGGGAGGGGAATTGGGCCTTAGTGGGCAAGTGGGGAGGAAGGGAGCGCCCTGGGCCCTCCAGCAAACTGGTGCAGGCATGGGGAGGAGGAAGTTCCTGATGCCTCATTCTTCTGGAAGTTTCTGTCCACTGCCATGCATGGACAAATCCCCCCAGGCTCTGTCCTCCTCTACCTGCACCACCTCCATCCTCTTGTTCCCTGGCACCCCAGCCCTTCCTAAACCACTGCTGACAGCTTCCATCCCTCTGACCTGCACAGGGCAGGTGCTTCATGAGCATTTGGAGAAGGAAGGAAGCGGGGGAGGGACCATAGCGCGGTGTGTCAGGGTCAGGTTTGCCTGCATGAGGATGGCGCGGCTAACGTGAGCTGGACGTTTCTCTCTCCCTGCACGTGGGCAGCCCTGGATGATGTGGTTGCCCTGCCATTCCCATGACGTGCCTTCCATCACATGGTCAGAGATGGTGGCTTCACTGTCTGCCTGGTGGCCAGGGGCAGGGGAGGAGCACACCTGCCCCTTTGAGGCCCTTCTTCAAGTCCACATGTGGCAACTGTTGGCATGGCCACATCCGGTGCCGACGGGGACTGGGCAATGGCTAGTGTGTTTCCACCTACAAAGCAGAGTTCACTTGCTAAGAAAGGTGGGAGACGGCCGCCACTGGCTGACTGTGGGATCGTCGTGTTGGTGAGGGAGGAGGGACTCCTGGCCTCTGCTGTCCCACCCCAGTCCCCGCTGCTCCCGGAGGGACTTGAGGGGATGCATCTGGGAACCTGGGGAGTCTGGGCAGTGTGGGGCCTCCGTACCCTGCTTCCCAGGCTGGGACTCGGCCTTCTCACCTGGTCCTCCTTGGAGCCGGACAGCCTCCTTCAATAGCTCGGGTGGGTGGTGTTCAGGCTGCTTCTGGGTGCTGGAAGCCCTGCCCCCAGGGCACTCCTGTGGGTCGTGAGTGGTGGTCGGGGGGAGATGGGGGGAGACAGGGAGGTCGCTCCGGGCCTCACCTGGAGAAAAGTTGGTGGGAGGGTGGCAGGAGGCAAGGACAAGGGAGTCTCGGACCCACAAAACTCACACGGACAGAAAGAGACGGCAAAGGGACAGTGTGTCTGGTGAGAGGATGGCAGTTTGGTGGCGCTAGCAGCGTGGGCGGGTGGGCAGCTACGGTGAAGACAGGGATTCGGGCCATCTGTGCCCCTTGAACCCCGAGTCCTACTGCTTTTGCTCAGTTTTCCCCGTGCACCTGTGTCAGGCATGATGCTCAGAACTGGAAAAGCACTGTTGTGTATTTGTCCCTCACTGAGGTCCTAGGAGAGATGCGCTGTCCCCATTGTACAGGAAGGGTTAGGGATTTGCCGCAGGCGAGGGCAATTGCATTCCAGCCACCTGCGGACCTGCCATGCTGGGCTCAGGGGCTGAGAGTCCTGTGTAGGACCCCCATGGAGATAGTGGCGCCCTGAGGGCGCACCCCAACCCTGCAGAGCCCCACCCATGCAGGCTCAGCCTTTGCAGCTGCCTCTTCCCTCAGCCAGGGCTCTCACTGCCCTTTGGCCTCCCCCCCACCTCCTGCACCTCCTCCACCTACTGGCTCTACTCAGGGCTCAGAAGGCAGAAGGGGGAGGCTGCCAGGGCTGAGCCTCCTTTCCCAGGGCCCAGAGGGGAGAGGCTATGTCCCGGGAAAAGAGCTGCTCCATTGCCCACTGAGATGGGAGGGGCCGTGGGGAATGGGCTGTCTCTGCCCCAGGGGGAGAGGCACAAGGTAGGAGCCAAAGAAATGCTAATTAGTCTTCCCCTCTTTCTCTTCCCCATCAAAATAGAGTGCTTGTGAAAATTTCTAGTTATTCACACAAATCAATGGATAACTATCTTATGATAGTTTAAACAAATTAAAGATTTTAATTTGTCCCCAAATTTCCATTTCAGGCGCTAGTGGAGCTGAGTATGTTTAGACACATGGTTTGAGTTCCCAGGAGAGGTTTGGGGGGCCATGAGGGAGCAGAACTGGACGCCTGGGTTTGTAATGAGGATAGATTCTATGGCCTGGGAACCTCTTCCCGGGCCGGGCTCAGCAGCCACACTCCTGCCACATCCACCCAGCCTCCCCTACTCACTGATTCTGCTCCACCAGAAAGTGACCCATGTCCACCCCCATGCCTGGGTCCCTCCTAGGCTCCTGGCTGCTGGTCCCACAGCACCGCCCACCGGCCAGGCCTTACCCCAGACATACCGTCAGCACTCAGCACCTGTGCCTTCCAGTCCCATCTCCCCAGCTGGGCTGCGGGCACTGTGTCCCACCAGCTCTGGTGGGTTCCCAGCTGGCCTCTAGTTAGCACCCAGGTGGGGCCTGGTCAGAGCACCCCCCCACCCCAACCTGGGCAGAAACACGCCTCTTGTTTCCCAGAACAATGAGCAGCGGGGGAGGTTTCATCCTCGCACTGAGGTCTCGCTTTCTCTGTGGGGCACCACCCTCCGTCCTCACAAGGCCTTAGGCCAGGGCGCTGCTGAGACTGGGCCACCATCCTCCAAAGGATCCCGAGGCCTGGCCAGCCCCGCCCTCCACCCAGTCTGCTCCCCACCCTCAGGCTCCCTCTTCAAGGTCGGGGTGGCCACAGTTCCTGGAAGCCACCCTGACCCCAGAGAAGAGTAGCTGCGACCGCCCCCCCAGCCCCCAGTCCCCCGCCCTGCTGCCTAGCCTTTGGTTTTTTTTCTCTGGACACACCCACAGCTGCCTGACCGGATGTTCATTTGTTTTGCGTTGGGTTTGGGCCTCCCCCCACCCCAGCGGGAGCCTCGGCTCCAGGAGGGTGGGAGCTTGTCTGGCTTGTTCAGAGGCGAATTCCCAGGGCCTTGGACACGTGACTGTGGCCTGAAAATATTTGTTCAATGAATGAATGAATGAATGAATGAGTGAGAGAATGATACACAGGTGAAGAAACAAACTGCTCCTTGCCTCCCCGGCCCCAAGTCCCCCACTGCGGCCCTGGGCACCCTCCTCTCCCTTCTCGGCTCCTCTCCCGCCTCCGTCTGCGCCGGGCCTGGGAGCTCCTGCATCTCCAGGCTCACCCTGCCACAAGGTACCCCTCGTCCACCCGCGGGGCCAGCTGTGGCTCTCCCTGCCCCCGACTCCTGCCCTTGTGCAGAGCAAAGGGGAGTCATTCGAAGATGCCGTAGCTCATGTGCCCTCAGGTCCGGGCATCAGAGGGGTCCTATGCAGGCAGCGCTTTGCTGCCCAGCCTTGGGTCTGTGTTGACCAATCTCACCGCCTCCTGTCCTGACATCTGGGACTTGGGCTGGACTTCTCCTCGCCCCCTCCCCCCAGAGACCCAAAGACCCCTGGTTTCCTGGAAAACAACTTCCTGGGCAGCCTCACAGCAGCGCCTCTGGGGTTGGGACCCAGGTCAAGGTCTCTCCCACCCCGAAGGAGGCGGGTCCGGGAAGTGAAGTGTCTGGATGCCCCCTGGGGAGGGCCGGGCTCCATGAAGGCAAGCTCCCCCCGCCCCCTGGGGGGAAGCGTGGGTCAGGACGCTGGTGGGTGATGTGCATCACAGCCCGTCAGGGGCCCGGGACCCAGAGGGGAGTGGGAGCAGCTTACCCGTCAGGCCTCTGGCTGCCAGCTTCAAAGCCTCCAGACCAGTCTCTCCACAGCGGAGCCAGGCCCCTGCTGGATCACGGGGATGGATGGGGGCAGGGAGGGAGAGCCGGGCAGGGCAGGCCTCCTAGATGCCCACCCAAGGCCTGCTGCCCGGGCTGAAGGGTGGCCCAAAGGGAAGCCAAGACCTGTCTGCACATCCCTCTTCCTTCCCGTTCCCTGGCTGCCAGCGGCACAATGGTTTTGTCCCTGGTGGCGGCCTCTGCACAAGTGGCAATGACCAGAGGGCGGCTGGATCTCCAGGCTGCACGTCAGCAAGCTTCTGGACCAGATACATCTTCCACCACTTCCTCCACGGGATTGGGCCCAGCCTCTGCCACCCGTCACAGCCTCTTCCGCCTCCCTTGCCGAAGGCCATCGTGTGCAGGTGTTTTCCGGGTCTGGCCACTCTCCAGCCCTGCGTGTACCCTGCACCCCCTTCTTCAGCCTCCAGGCCCCGTGGGGTCTGTCTCTCGCCATCTCCATTACCTCCATCGCCCCTGCCTTTCCAACTGCAGTCGTCCCCTAACTGGCCCTCTGTCCCCAGCTCAGCCTGGGCCACCAGCAGGCCCGGGCCTTCTCCCGCCCACGCTGAATCCCACCTCTGGCCTGGCCCGGCCATCTCAAGGTCTCAGCCCCATGTCTCCACCTTCTGGAAGTTCTCCCTGCCCTCAGCGGGCCCTCTGGGCTGAGCTTAGCACGTCCCCATGCTGCCCCCACCCCCTAAGCTGGCAACCAACCCCTCAGGACGCCACGGCTCCTCCCTCAATGTGCGAGTGTGGGATGGAGGCCTCGATAGGGAGGCAGTTAGGCCAGGACACTGCTGGCTGGGGCGGGGGCCCTGCCCCCACGGCCCTTCCTTCTTCCTCCCTGACCATCTGCAGAGACTACATGGAGTGATGCCTGTGAGGTGGTTTTGCCCGTGAGCTGTAACAGACCGTGCTGGGCCCACCAGGCCTTGTTGCCCCTTCCCCCGGGTATGGCGCTGAGAGAGGCATCAACATCTTGTAACCACCAGGCTGGAGGGGACACGCTAAGAGTGGCAGAAGAATGGACTGCATCCCAGTGGCCTGGGCCCAGCCTGGCCCCTGACCCCATACTTCCTTTCCCAGGGGACACTGGTGCTATGTCTGGGCCACTGGCCCAGACCCTCCTTAAGGACCTGGCTACCCCTTGGGGAGCTGAAGGTACCTCCTCTTCCACGATGTGCCAGCCCCTGCTTAGGAGCCCCCCCACCCCACTCCCACCCCTACCTCAGGCACACCCCTGGGCTGAGAACCCAGTCGGGATATTCCCAGGCTCTTACAAGCTTTTATAGTTTTATATTCTAACCCTCGGTCTGAGCTGAGGCTGGCTTGGTCCTTCCTGCTCCTGGAGGAGGGGTTAATAATAAGCTGCCTGGCCCTGCTCTGGTCCACCTGGTTCCCCAACTACCTCAGTTGTGACTGTCAGAAACCTCCAGCCCACAGGCCTTGTCCTCCCCCCAGGGCTTCAGCTAAGAGACCCTGAGCAGGAATCCCCTGACCCAGCTCCCAGGGATCCTCTGGACCTTGGGGCTGGGGCTTGGGATCTGGGCGGAATGGTGT
The DNA here is from genome assembly GCF_016906955.1 of Phacochoerus africanus. Classification (NCBI taxonomy): domain Eukaryota; kingdom Metazoa; phylum Chordata; class Mammalia; order Artiodactyla; family Suidae; genus Phacochoerus; species Phacochoerus africanus. The sequence continues at coordinate 31,324,026 of NC_062552.1, read as the reverse complement.
GTTTGGCACACCCACTGTGGGCTCGGGCCCACGAGCATTTTGCAAGACAAAGGACTCAGCCTTTGGCCATGAGTTGGGCTGCTGGGGATCAGCTGCTTTGCTCTGTTTCTCAACACTAATGACCTTGTAGATACCTTGCAAGAATCAAGGGGTTCTGGCCAGCTGCTGGGGGTGGTCTCCTGGAGGTGTGGTGTTGCCTCGGAGACACCACAGTGGCTGGGGGCGGGCGGACAGGTGGCCACAGCGTTTAACCAACATGACATGGGACAAAGCAAATGAGACCTCTTTGTTTGGCCTACAGCTTTACAAACACCTGCGCAAATGCCACATCTGACTTAAAGTTGAGTCCTGTTCAACAGCGAGAGCCCCCAGGCCCAGATGTGGCCCACTCTGATCCCCAGGTGGGGCTTTTTGCCTCCCTGGGCCCAGGGTTGAGGCTCCCTCTGTGGCCGAAGCGGAGCTCCTCCTGGCTCTGAGCCAGCTGTGGCCTTCAGGGGTCCAGCCCAGTATCCATAAGGGAGTGACCCCAGACGCAGCACCTCTGCAGCCAGAAAACTCCTGGGCCCTGCCTCTAGCACACAGGGACCAGGCAGATCAAGAAAACAGACTCAGGAGTTCCTGTTGTGGCCCAGCGGGAAACGAATCTGACTAGTAACCATGAGGTTATGGGTTCGACCCCTGGCCTTGCTCAGTGGGTTAAGAATCCGGTGTTGCCGTGAGCTGTGGTGTAGGTTGCAGACATGGCTCGGATCCTGCATTGCTGTGGCTCTGGCGTAGGCTGGCAGCTGTAGCTCTGATTCAACCCCTAGCCTGGGAATCTCTGTATGCCATTGGTGTGGCCCTAAAAAGCAATAAAAGAAAACAGACTCAGTGACCTTGGGCCAGCTGGAAAGGTGGCCTGGGGCAGACACATGCCCAGTCGGCCAGGGGGCTGCTTACCGTTTGTTTCGGCCTGACTCAGCCGGCGATGCTCTCCCTGCCCCGGAGCCGAACCCTGGAGAGGGGCTTCTCTCTCTCGTTGCGTCTCCTTTCCAGAGCCCCTCATGCAGGCAGTGCCAGCCTTGCCCCTTCATTTTCTGCCTGGACTTCACTTAAGTAAAAATTCCATAGTCCAGCTCACGGAGCCTGAGGATGGCTGGCTCTTCCTTCAGAGCCAAAGCCTGGTTTGCTGACTCCTGGAATCACAGTTGCTTCTCAGAACCAGAGCTGGCCATCACTTCCATGCCTCTTTTGTTCTTTCTAGGACAAATCTGAACACTCTCACATCCCAACTTAGGGGTGCCGGGCCACCCCTCTATCTGAGTTTTATCCCTAGATTTGCTCCTTTGCTCTTAGGTGGGATTTTTGGTGTGAAAACTGGCTCGTGCACCATGGCAGCCAGTGGTACTCCATTCTACTCCCAAAGCACCCTCCTTCCTCGCTGCTCTTACGAACTTTCTCTTTCCAAGAAGTTGAGTCTAGTGGGACCCAGGTTCCCTGTGGAGTCCCAAGGGTCTCTGGCCATCCACACTCCTGAGGCCCCGCCCCAGCCCCTCCACCTCCCCAAGCGCCTCATCCAGGCCAGCACCTCAGTCCCCTCCTGACTTCAGCCCAGACTTTCAGGAAGCAATTCTTGTGCTCTCTCTGCTGCTGGGCCCGGGTTCTCATGGTCACTCCTGCACCTTCCCCGCTGTCAGGCTCCTGAGTGCTCGCTGCAAAGAGCACTCTTGGCAAACCCCGGAAACCCTAATATCTGATCCTTATAAAAATGGTGTTCTCGGAGCTGCTGTTGTGGCACAGCGGAAACAAATCTGACTAGGAGCCATGAGGTTGCGGGTTCGACCCCTGGCCTCGCTCAGTGGGTTAAGGATCCGGCGTTGCAGATGCTGCTCGGAACTGGCATGGCTGTGGTTCTGGCATAGGCCGGCGGCTACAGCTCCGATTGAACCCCTAGCCTGGGAAGCTCCATATGCTCCGGGATCGGCCCTAAAAGGACAAAATAACAATACTATTAATAATGGTGTTCTCGAAAGCTTTGCAGCCAGACACCCCAGCCAGGATTCCATTACCTTCACTTATGAACCAGACCCTCGGCAGGACCAGCCCCAAAGAGGTCTCTTGTTTGACGGCTTTTAGCGTGGATATTCCTGCCCGGAAAGCCCTCCCCCCAGGCCATCTGTGGAGGGTTGCCTGAGACCCTTTACTGGGTCTTCTCAGATTGAGGGGATCTGGGGGCTGCCAGAGAGGCTCGGGGACTGGTACTGGGGCCTGTCACGGCCCCATCGATCTCAGGCTGTCTCCCTCAGCTCCCACCACCGGCTACAGTGGTACCACTTCTGGGGGGACCTCCTGTGCTGTTCCAGCTAGCTGATTCTGCCCCCCCCCCCCGTGAGCCCCCCGACTTCCAGTGCATCCACACACAATATCTCAGCTGACCTCCAGGAGACTCGAGAAAATCCTAAGAGGCAGGACAGTGAAGACAGAGACTGGAGGCCACAAAGAACACGAGGGAGGAAGGCCAGCCACTGGTCGGGACAGACGCTTTGTGGTTCTCTCTGGGATTCCTCCAACATGCCTGTGTTGTTTGCTCACCACGGACTGGTTACCTCCCCTGCTTGACTGGGGGGCGACCAGGGACCAGGGGCTGGTGCACCCCCTGGTGGCCCCTGCCGAGGGTGGGGGAGGAGCCCCCGAAGGCTGGGTAGGTGGGTAGGTGGGTACAGCTGTGAAGGGAAGAGGACATGGCACCAAGAGCCTGAAGCCTGAGCAAGAAAGGGACCGAGGGGACTGGACCCCAGCGCAGGAAACAAGACATGGCGCACCTGGCAAGGGCCCCATCACAAACCTGAGGGGTGGGGACCAGGAGTGGGAAGCCATCGGGTCGGGGAGTGGAGGGTGACAAGGGGAGGGGCAGGGCCGGACCTCACTTAAGTAAAAATTTTCATAGTCCAGCTCTACAACACAGGGGGGTGCCCGGTGGGTGGTGCACCTTGCTCTGTGGGAGGCCCCAGAGGCTCATCAGATGCCTGCCCGCGGGCCAAGTGTGAAGCCCAAAGCCAGGCTTCTCTCTCCAGCCCTGAGGTTCCCCAAGGTCCAGCTACCAGGGCTCTTTGGTGACACTGGGACCTGACAGACCTTCCCTCAGGGCTGAGGGGCCCGGCCAAGGCTGGACAGGCCGCAAGGACACAGGAGGGGAGCAGGCAGTCCTCCACCCAGACTGCCTTGCTCATGTGTCCACTTTTGTCCAGCAGACACGTTTGAAGGAGCCAGGCGCCAGCCCCAAATATCCCCACCCAGACCTGGATCAGCTTGAGGTTCTGTTTCCAAGCTCAGATATTTTCTCCCTTAAAATAGAAAAGATTGGAACTGCCCAGCAAGTATGGAAAGCAGCGAGGAATGCCTTAGGAGGGAGAAAAAGGCATCATTAACCTATTCTAGATGTAGCAGTGACCGCAAGGTCACTGGACGAGAGACTGGGGCTGGAACTGCCATGCTAAGACTGGAAATAGGTCCCAGCTAAAGTCCCCATCCCCCGATCGGAGCCCTGAACACCTGGGCATGGCCATGTGACAGTCCCGCCTCCTCGAACCTAGGTCCTCCTTCCCATGCCTGTTACTGGACTGGCCACTGTCCCCCAAGTACAGTGACACCTTCTGGGCTCACTGTGCCCACTCTGTCAGATGGCCTGGGGAGCATGTGCGCCCGCCCCACCCTCAGAGACCCCTTGGGACTGTGGGACCACAGGAGCAGGACCCATACGTGAGCAGGGGGAGCAGGAATACTCGCCTTAGGTTCTTCCTCTCCCTGCCTCCAGGGGTTCCGGCTCAAATGAAACCAGACTGCATTCCGTCAGCACACGCTGCTGGCTCAGTGCCTGGCAGGCCCTCTCCCCACTGGGAGCTCCCGAGATCGGGTCCCAGGATGAGAGTCAAGGAGTTTGACCTGACCCCCACTGCCTTCGAGACCTGTGTCTATCCCTCTGTTGTCATCCACCCATTCATCCATTCAACAAATACTCATTGAGGGCCCACGGGAGTCAGGCCCATTCTGGAAGCTGCAGCCAAGAATGGCCAGACCCCGGCTGCGTGGAGCTGAGCCTCCAGGGAGGAGAGACAGACAACCCACAAGGAAACAGAGATGGACAAGATAAATCCAGATAATGGTAAGTGCTATGAAGAAAATAGGACCAGCAGGGTGACGGGGTAGCCGTGGGGGCAGGGGAGGCCAGTGGAGCCAAAGGCATCCGAGTCTTAGCTGAGCTGAGCAGGGGGGATGTGGAGCTTTGGGCCCTGGCAGGGACTTCACTGCTTCCCTCCCTGTACCCCAAACCCCATCCCCGCCCCCCGCAGCCCTCCCTCAGAGCTGCCCGTTAGATGCAGGGCCCCCGCCCCTGCCCCATGCCCAAAGCAGCAGTTTCCAAGCCCAGCCCCCTCACCTTGGACAATGGTCTGGTTGAGAAAACCCAGGGGTCTGTCCCCCCAGCCCAGTTCCTGGGTTTGCTTCCTTCTCCAGCAGGTCTTCCCCCTCAGCCCATTCACTCCCGCCACCGCTGCCACCGCACCCCTGATTCCTCCAAACCTTCCCTTCCTTCCCTTGTCCAGAGAGGGTTCTGGGTACCGGGTCTGGCCCCTGCGCTGCCCTTGGAGAAAACTCCTCTCCCTACCCCCATCCCCGAGACACCGTCAGTGGTTAGAGCCAATGTCACGGCTCCCTACGGCCCATGCCCTGGCTCAGCCCCCTTCGGCACCGGGCCGGCAGCAGCATCATGAACAGGCAGCTGGCTCAGGCCGGCTTCCCCCCAGACTCAGTTCCCCAGGGTGCGGACTGAAGGCCTTTACAAGAAATGCAGGGTCAGGTCTATCCTCAAGGAGTTTATTACCTTGCTAGAGAGCGAAAGGAATGCCTAAGAAACTCTTAGAGATTAAACAGAGCTAAGCCATCAGTGGAGTATGTACTAAAGCGCTAAATGAAAACGGGAGGCAGACAATAAAAGCTCCACGTAGTCTGAGGGCTGGGGAGCCAGTGGGGGGGCTGGAGTGGATCAGGAAAGCTTCCTGGAGGAGAGGGCCCCCGGCAGGCCTTGGAGAGTGGGCAGAGTGAGAAGTGAGGGGAGGTCTGCAAAGCTATAGACAACTCGATACTAAAAAAACCAAAAAAACAAACCAGAAGAAGCCAGAACACCCTTTAGAGACCCTGCAGAAGGAACCCCTGGGGCCGCGACAAGGGAGGAGCCCTTTTGAGGCCTGTTTCCTGCTGCCTGTTTCCTTGTCGCTTTTCTGAAGCTGCGGGGAGGTGGGGCTGGAGGGGCCAGAGAGGCCGTCCACCCTTTCGCCTGACCAAGAGAACACCCGACTGCATGCTGGGCCATTCTGGAGTGTCAGTTTGCTGGGGATACGAATCGAGCGGGGAAAGGCCCTGCGGGGAGGGGGCTTTGGTCATTGGGCCGTGGGGGCTTGCAGGAGAGGCAGGGGGTGCGTGGCCACCTCTGCACCCCCAGAAGAGGCTGACCACAGACTCTCGCTGGCTCAGGGGGAGCAGGAGAGAGGGCAGAGGCAGGAGCCACGGCCAGAGACCAGCCCTCCAAGTGCGCGCAAGGCAGCCCCACCTCCCGGGTGGCACGAGCATGGCCCCCAATCTCTGGCTCGAGTTTGGTCTCCGTGGCCCCCAGCACGGCCATCCTCCAGGCCACCCCATGTCTGTAGAGCTTCCGCTGCAGCTCCAGTCTTCACACCTCGCCTCTGTATGTCCCCACCTCATCCCCCATCTCCCAGCCCCCTTAATTAACTCGCCCCTGAATTCTAGAACCATTTGGCCTCCAGATTGATCCACGTGCATCAAGTGCTGGCTGCTGTCCCTTCTGCCCCAGGCTATTCCAGTCAGGTTCACCCTCTCGGCCCACCCTCCACTCTGCGCCTGCTAGACTCATTCTCAACACCGGCATTTCCATGCTACGCTTTCTCCGCTCATCTCGGGACAGGAGACTGAATGCCTGGGTGGGATGAACGGTTCTAAGTCGCTGGGGGTGAGACTCAAGTGGAATCCGGCTACTTTTTCAACAAAAATAGGAGAACATGCCAATGGGCGCCAACCCGTATGAGATTCTGATTGATACCTGCCCCATGACAGGTGGGGATCAGGAGGGAACGTAAAGGGATTTGAAGAAAATTGGGGTAACAGGGGCGTTTACCCACGTAATCCGACAACGGACAGGACCGGGAAGTGGCGGAAAAGCAGGACAGGGTCCACACGGTTGCTATACACCCGTCACAAGTGTGGAAATGCACTGGGTGACCAGGCAGGCTGCTCAGTCACAACAGAAGTGGGTGGAAGGAACTGACCCCCGGCTGCAGTGCCGGCGGCTGGAAATTGTACAGGAAGGAAGAAAATGGGGGGGCTGGGCCCCCAGGCTGGCCACCCTCCCCCACCGCCACACGTGGCGAGGCAGCCCGTAGTCCCGTGGCCATGACGGAGGGTGCTCGGTAAGCTACTCTCGCGTTACTAACTGGCCTGAGGTGTCCCCAAGCTTTCTAGAACTTTCTCTTTCTAGCTGCCCCACTTTCCGGATGGTGGGTTCCATATGGTCCGTACGTTATATGGCCCCTCGGAGGGCGGGATTCTGGGGTGGCACTGAGGCTCTTCCCACCAGGGCTCTGGTGGCTGAGAGAAGGCCCAGACATGCCCCCTCAGGTCCTCCAATTCAGGCAAAGGAACTAGGATGAAATGTGGCCAACAGTCAGGGGGGAAATCAAAAGGAACTGTTTGAAGAACAAGACCCCCACAGGAAACCTGGGAGAATACTTGAAAACAGGAAAAAAACCAAAACCAAATAAGGTGAGTCTTGCAGAACAAAAGGTCCTGAGCCCTGAGCAGCAGCCCCAGGTGCTGAGGCAAGGCCGCCTGAGCAGAGCTGCCGGAGATGGTCTGGGAGTAGGAAGCCCTTATAAGGGCCCTCACAAACCTCAAAAGCAGGGGCTAAAGAATAAGAGGAGTGTCTGAAGGTGACAGGCCTCCACACTCATCTTGCAAACCAATGACAGATGTCTACTCAGCCCGAGGGTGACACAGAGAGGCAAGGGAGGTGACTCTTGGCCATATGGTCCAAACTGGCCCCCAGGGAGCCACAGGAGCCACGGCCAGGCAGTACGGCCATCCTTCCTGCCTGAACCTCAGCAGAGCCTGGGTCACAGATGAGGTCCAGGCAAAATACCCAACACAGGTAGTGTCACTATTGTCAGTGTAACACTATGGTTAAGCCCTCACAGTCCCTTTTCCGGGCCAGACACTGTTAAGCCCCAAGGAATATTTGCCCAGCGACTTCTAGCGGGGATGTTGAGAATCTCTTGGGCACCTTTGGGCAAATTAGAAAAAGGGCCCCCCACTGGGTGGATCCAGGGCAGCTGGGCCCTGCACCACCTGCTGAGAAGGCTAGTATCATCTGGGGGCGGGGGGACACACAGGCTCTGCCACAGGGGACACCAGACACCAGGCAGGCAGGGTCACAGAGGGGACGTGGCTTTGAGCGTTTATCAGGTGGTCGGTCATCTGGACGTCTTGCAGCATCACTGGCAAGGGCGGGGGTGGGGAAGACAGAGGAGGCACCTCCTTCACCCGGAGCAGCACCAGAGCAGGAAAGATGGACCTGCTGCTTTCAGCGGCCGGAAGGAGGCCCACCATCTCTTGGACGCAACCTCAGAAGCCAGGGGCCTCGGAGCCCAGGGGAACTGCTTCACAGTAGATGGACTCTCTCTTTTTAAAAGTAAACTTTGTATTGAAGTAGAACAAACGCACAGAAAAATATCCATGTCATAAACGTACAGGCCGATGCATGTCGCACACCGAGTGGACCCGTGAAGGAGCCTGCGATGTGCAAGCAGAACAGCACCAACCCCCACACCCCCAAGGGGAGCCCATGGCCCCCCTTTCCAGTGAGTTCTCCCCAAGAGCAAACACTTTCCTGAAATCGAACCCCAGCAGTTACTTTCGCCTGTTTCTCGAACTTTACAGCAATGACTGAAAATATTCCCTGGTCTCTTAGGTCTGACCTCTTTTGCTTACATGTTTTCACCACGTGTCCACGCTGGGGCATGAATTTGTGTCGTATTCCATTGCAGAAATACACCACGATTTATTTATCCACTGTACTGTTGACAGGCATTCGGGCCGCTTTTCTTTTTGACTTTTTCTGATTACTAAAATAAACAAATGGTCACTTTTTAAAACGTCCCCATTCTCAAGTTCACAGAGCGCTGCAGGTCCTGGAGTCCCCAGGGGACTTGACGTCCAGGCTTCACTCCCTCCAGTGCTCAGAAGCCCGCTCACCAACATTTGCACCTTTGGGCTCTGGCCCGTGTCTTAGCCTCCTCTCAGTCCCCAGAGGGACCAGACTGTCTTGCTCTGGGAGTGCAGGCCTCTAAGGACCTCGGGACAGCTGCTGTCACTGACTCCAGCCCTCGGTTCTGAAGTCTCCTGGCTCCAGCCCAAGACTCTGAAAATACCCTCAGCAGTCATTTCACTGAAGGGGAGGCCGGGAGACAGTGGCTTTTGCCCCCCATCCCCAGTATGCCACTGCACCTGCCTCTCTCCCAAGGCTTCCAGGAGCTGGGGCGGGCGGGGGCGGGGGGATTCCACCAGGGCCCTAGACCCGCCCCACCCCAGACTTGGCTTTTGATCCTCTCCCTCAGTCCAGAAACTCAGCCCCTCCCTCTCTGAACACATCTTCCCCTCAGGTGCTAATGTGGCCCCTCCCTCACCCAATGCCCCCACCACACAGTGCCCCCCCACCCCCACTCCCAGCAGCTCCAGCCCGGCTCACTAGCAGCCTTCCTATGCCCACAGGATACAATGTAGGCTTCGAACTGTAGCCTCTGGATGGTCTGTGACATGGTCACCTGTGCTCCCTCTGCTGACCCTCTTCCCCTGACTTCTGGGACAGCGACGGATCCTAACCCACTCTCCAGCCCACCCTCGGCCCTTTCCTAATCCTCCACTGGCTCTTCCTGGCCTGGCTCTTAAGGGTCAATTTGCCCCTCAGTTCCAGGTCCATCTCCTTTTCTGGGCCCCTCCTCTCAGCAACATCAACTAGGGGACCACCCCTTCCCCCATCCCTGGTCCCTCGCCACCACCCCCCCCCCCCGAGTTCAGGCTTTCTGTCCAGCCATTGCATCTGGAGGTCCTGGAAGAACCTCAGAATCTCAGCAAGATGCCTTTTGAATAAAATCATACTCGAGCTCCGGTTTTACATTTGGAAAAGAAACCGTCTGGTGTTTTCATGGTAAAAACTGAGCCCGGTAAAATCCCAGTGGGGGCTGCAGAGTGAACCCGTTCCTCCAGAGCATCCAGGGTGCCCTGCTGTTTAGGCTGGAGCCTCAGAATGCCTGGCCGGGCACCACACTTGGGTGCTCAGCAAAAGGGTTGAGAAGTTGCAAAGCTGCGCTGGGATAGAAGGCGCGCGCCAGGAACCCAGGGCCAGCCACGCCGGGGATGTTGAACACAGCTCAGGGACCTCGCTGTCTTCCACGGCGGATTCGGGACATGCTTCAGGGAGGAACAGACCTAAGAGCAGAGAAGCACGCCATCCCGAGACTCAGAGAGGGCGGCTGCGTGCTGGAGCTGGCAGCTGGGCCAGAGCTGGGACCTTCAGCTGAGGTGGCTCTGGGGGAGAACACGAGAAGGTGCAGAAACAGGGTGGCGCATCGTCCCCTCCAGGAGTCATAAAAAGAAGACCGAGGACCGTCCCTGACAGGGCAGCAGAGGCAGGACGCAAAGCTGGGAGGACCCAATGACACTCCTGGGCTTTCGTACCTTCCCCATCCTGTTTTCATCTCATCTGGAACGGTCGCCAATCAAAGCCCTCACTAGAGAGGACCCTGTGCCGGAACCAACGTGGGGAAAGCTACCGCTCAGCGGCGGCTGGGTCTCCCTCTGCAACAAAAAGGGCTGCCCAGGCAAGAAAGCAGGGAGAGGGAGACAGGAAAAGATGAACCCGGCAGGCCTCTGGGGGCTGGGTTCGCCGAGGAATCTGAGACAGAAAGAAGGTGTCACCTAGACGTCTGGGTAAGGGAGACAGATCACCAAAAGCAATACTCAAGAGCAGAACCAAGTATGGGAGTTTCTGAATTGGGGCCTGTTACCACTAGGGTGGTCTGGGGAGCCACGCTGGAACCGACCAGGGCACAAAGAGTCAAATTCCGGGCCGCAGGGGTGGGGAGCTACAGGCGGGGCCGTAGGAAAGTGAGCAGCAAACTTAAACTTTGGGGTGGACAGACTGTACCCTGTGTGCATGGGCGAAGTGGGGCCTCCAGGGTGGCCGTGAGAACAGGGTATGGGCACCGCTGAGCACAGGATGCCAGGGAGGCGGGCGGACGGCCTATAGAAAGCAACCGAGAGCCTCAAAGGAGCTCCGGGAAGAAGAGGGCTAAGCTGGGCTGAAAGGGGTTTGTCCGTAAGCCCCTGTCAGCAGGAGTGCGAATCAGTTCCTGAAAGCTCAGGATAGCGGGACTAGAATACCCTTTGGGGCTGGAAGGACCCAGTTAGCAAAGCAGGTGATTTCCAGAAAATTTTCTAAATTGAAAATAAATTTAATAGGGTTCAGATATATTGAGAGCTGAAAGAGCCCCATAAAAGCTATGGCAGAGCGCTGGGACCCTGGCTCTGGTCTTGGTGGGGTGGCCAGGGGTGGCGTTTCCGACACTCCAGCCACAGTAGAGTGTGTGTGGCTTGTCACCTAAGCTCTGCCTGGGTGTGCGTCACAAAAGGCAGGTGAAGAGGTTTGGTCTGTAAGAGACCAGAGAGGTTTCCAGCAGAGAGCAGCGCTCAAGGCTTGCAGGAGGGGCGGACGGTCCATCTGTCCAGTTCCACGTCCACGCCCCAGTTCCCATCCAGGCTGGAGGGGACCCGCCGGTGCCTCTTGGGGGGCCGTTCTGACAACTAAGACAGCACAGCGCCCGCCAGCGTGCACATGGGTGTGGTGGGGAGGAGAGAGGGTCCCCGCCCCGCCTCTCTCCTGAACTGCAGTTGTGGTGAATACGTGTCCTTGTCCCATACCACCAACCCCAGAAGCAGGTCTGTTTCCAGCATTTTCTTTTTTCCAGTCTTCTACCTGGGGCCCTCTTCTAAGCAGTTTCAAGCTTTTTAAGCCTCTCCTGTTATTCACCCCTAGAATTACCTGTGGCAACACACAGGTGGCCACCTGCACATGGAAGGGCACAGTGGCACCCTCTCCACCCAGGGGGGATAATGGCACCCCTGCCAGGGGCTCCAGCGGCCGTCCCTCTCTTCCTGCTGCCTTCTCTTCCCTTCCCACCCACCTCCAGCACAGTGGGTTTTCTTTCTCCAGAAGCAGCGGTTGCTGAGCCAGGAGCCAGGAGAAGGAAGAGCGGCCGGACCACCGGCTGGTGGGGCTGGTGAGGTCCCAGGCCTCGCTGACATCCCAAGGACTTTGAGGGCAAGGGAGGAAAAAGACATCCGTCCATTTGGAGTTCAGTTCCCCTTGGTTCCTGCCTCCAGGTTTTCTGCAGAGACCATTCCAGACTCAGAACCGCCTCCTCCAGGAGCAGAGCCTCCTGGGCCCCCTGCCCGGAAGCTTTGTCTGGAATCTAAAGAGCATGGCTTGGTTGTTACTGCTGCGCACGTGGGCAGGTCTGGAGAGCCTGGGGACCTCCTGCCGCTTCCCTGGGTGGAGGAATGGAGACCAGGATGCTGAAGTCAAATGACAAGGTCAGCAGTGCAGGGCGTGGGACAGAGTGACAGTAGATGACCCCAGAAAGTGGAGCTCAGTCTAGAAGGTGACATAACGGGAGAGAGCCAAGGTGTTTGGGGAGAAGGAGAGGTGTCTTCCCTGAGACCCCCAGGGGTCACCCTAGGTCACTCCATCATCACCTTCCACCTCTGTCCATGCCTTCTCCCCACCACTGCCCCCAGACCTCTTCCTCCCCCATGGCTTTGAGGTGGCCTGAAGGACAGGAAGAAGCCATCAGAGGGGACTTTGTTGGCTGCTGGGGACCCCTAAGGCATGTTGAAAGCAGATGTGCCCGATGGTCACCCTGTCTTTTGAGGGGTCCCATTTCTCTGGGTGGGACTTCCAGTTCTGCCTTGTCTGTGCGACCCCTCCCCTCCGGACGCATCCTGCGTCCCTCACTTCTCTCCACTTCCACACCATGGTGAGGGCCAGACCCAGAGCTGAAGTCACAGTGAAGAGCGCCCCCATTCCAGGCATGGGGGAAAGACTGGCTCCTGCGGTCCACCAGCCCTGTGCCGTTCTGTGGGGGGCCTGGGTGGGGGGAGGCAGCTCCCCTCCCCAGGAGCCTGTCCCTTCCAATCCTTCCCAAAGCCAGAGGCGGCTCTTCTTCCTGTCCATCCCAAGCCTGTCGGTGCCCTGGTGGCTCCTTTCCCCATCTTCCTGACCATTCTAAGGCCTTCCTTGGAGGCTTCCCCATTCCCTTGGAGCCCCACCCCCAAGCCGCCGAACCCTCTTCTCCCATCTTCATCTGTCAGCAGCCCAGGAGTCCCCATATTCACCTCCCCACGAGGCTTGGAAAGGTGCCTGGCACATAGTAGGTGCTCAATAAATATTTGTTGAACGAATGAATTGAAGCTCTGGCTTCGGAGAGGTTTTATCTTTGTCCTGACGCTGCCCACACCTAGACAATTTTAACAGCTCCTGAAGAACTTGGCTCCCACCCTTCTCCACTTCTGTGACCTCGAACCTCGGCATCACCTCAGAGGCCCACCTTGGCTCCCACAATTCTCTTTTCTCAAAGTGCTTCCGTGGCTCCTCATCCCCGCTCACAGGTGGCAGGTGCCATGTTGTTTCTGTGCCTCACGGTCATCCCACTTAAACCCTCCGTCCCCCCTTCCTGCCAGTCTGGCCCTGGAACCCTGTGAAGTCTTACCCTTGAGCTCTACCAGGAGGAGAGCACAGAACGCTGGGCCGTCCATTCCAAAGCAAGATTACCCCGCAGCTGGACCCTCCTCTGCAGCCACTGACCCCTTTTTTACATTTCCAGAGTTTACCTTGCCCTCAAAACATTGTCCCCACTTCGAGCTGCCTCACTCTCCGTAACACAGTCACTCCTAGTTCACTGATAAGAATGGGGTCATCAACTCTGAACTCCCTCTTCCGGTTATCTGTCCAACCCCTCCCCCACCCAACTTGCCCCTCACCCATTTAGGATCATTCTTCCATGAGGGCTCTGGGTTCAGCCCTTCTGAGCACCCCAGGCTGCCCTCCAGCCAAAGATCCCCCTCCGGGGTGTCATGTGAAATTAACTTCTGATCTTACCTTCCTGCATTCAGCCTACGCGCTCACCAACCCTACCACCACGCCCCTCCCTTAAGCTAGCATCCTCTTTCAAAAATGCCATTCACCAGGAAACTTTCGGAAAAATCTCCACAAGTCTTGAATGGCTTGCCCAGCCCTCCGGTCCAGTCCCTGGTGCAGCCAGCTTCTGCCAGCCTGCCTGGGGCTAACGAATCTGAGCTCCCCGAGGGAAGGCTCCTTCTTCAGTCCGCATAATACAGTCTTTGGTTTTCCTTTTTATTTTATTTTATTTTATTTTTTGCTTTTCCTTTTTATCACAGAATAGATGTGTATTCAAATCACAGCAAGAGAGTCAAAGAGGGACTCCCCTCCTAGCCCACCTGAGTCCTGTTCTCCAGAGGAAGCAAGTGTCAAAAGGGAGAGAAAGTATGTATCCTTCCAGACTTTTCTGTGCACAAACACAAGTAGGAGTCTGTTTTAAAAACATAAAGGGGTGCTAGTGCACATCCTGTTCTGTGGCTTGCTTTCTTCAATTAACTGGCCGACATAGTTCCCCCCTCCATGCACATGGTCTCATCACTCGTGCCTTGCACTCTATCTACCGTGGATTTAGCTGCGCACCAGTGAACGGACGACCCAGGTTGTTTGCACCTTTTTCACGCAGTGACGCTGCCACAACTCCCCCTGCATGTAGCTCCTCACCAAGTTAGTCAAGGATCTCCGCTGGAGACAGTCCCAAAAGGGGACCGCTTTTCACAATCCAAACGGCCCTCAGAATATGCCGGCCCCGCTGCCCCGCCCACCCACTGCGCAGAGGGAGCACCTGCCGCCTGGGCGGAGCCTGATAGCCCCGCCTCCTGCCCGCCCCTCGCCTCCGCCTTCAGGCTTTGTGCGCCCTGGAGTTGCTTCCTGTGCTTCCTGAGCCGCCCACACGCCTCGACTGGCCCATCTCCCCTCTGCCCACCCCAGGATTCTCTGTTTTGAGCGGCTTCCTCTGTGTCTTTATGCTGACGGGCCTCGCAGGGGGTCTCCAAACCCCTCCCTGCAGTTCCAGACCCCCCCGCCCCCCCGCGCCCCTTCCACGTGCCTCCTGGAGCCAAGCCGGTCTCCCGGTGAGGTGCCCAGTGAAAGAGGGTTGCACAGGTGAGTGTGAGGAGAAGGAGAACTTAGTCGGCCGACCCCTTCATGCATTCTACAAATATTTATTGAGTATCTATTAAGTGCCTGGGCGCGTTGCAAGAGAGGCTGAGGGAAATGGTGGGCCAGACCAGGCAAGACCAGTCTTGGAGGGGAGAGAGACATTAATCAAATAATCACACAAATAAACGTGTGATTTCGGAGGGTGCTAAGTGCCACAAGGGAGTGGCTCCTGGAGATGTCTGGGTCCAAGGGCGGGGAATCTTGCTCCCCAGAGAATGACCTTGGACCTGTGGAAAATAATATAGTGTCTTTTCTATCAAAGGAAATCTTGGTTACTCCATTTTGCTCAGGTTTCGGCTGAAACGCCCTCCTGCAACCCTCCCCCCCCCTTCCCTCTTGTCCCAGTAACAATTTGTTTCAAATTAGCCAACCCAGAAGGATGTGCACCCAGACCTGACCCATGGGAACGGGACAGGCACATCACCTGCGTTAGGGATAAATAGGGAGAGTCTATTCTTCTTTGGGTGCACTTTTTGAGCACCCGCGCCCTTCTGCAGAAGTTAAGAGCCTTGTCGCGATCTGTGTTCATGTGTCTCATTTTCCAACCCTGATGATCCGAGCCATGTCCCCAACAGATCTGAGATCTGAATGATGGTCAGGATTTGAGCAGATGAAGCGGATGGGCCAAGAGCTCTCCAGGTTGGGACAGAGGCAGGGCCAGAGGAGGGGGAAAGGCACATTCCAGGGACCTCAGAAAAGAGGAGAGTCTGACCCCTGCCGAGGGCTCCAGAAGCCTTGGAGTACAGAGGCAGCCAGTGTGTGTGTGTGTGTGAGATTCCTGCTCTTGACCTAGCCTCCATTTCTAGCCACAGGAAATAACAGAAAAACACCCGTTCCCCCTGCTTTGCCCTCCCAGACCGCCGGACCTGGGATTCAGGATACACTGATGAAAATGCAGAAAACAGAGGCCTCCGCCCTGCCTTTCAGTGACTCTCCTGGTTCCATCCCTATACTCTAGCCTTTGCACAAGCAACGCGTTCCCTTGGCTAGACCTCAAACCTTCCTACAAGTCACTAGGGGGAGAAGCCTCTGGGCTGCATGCAGCAAGGGTGGGAGGGGGGCTTGACTTTTGACCAGTCTACTCTTTGGTTCTGCAAAGCCCAGCTCTTGGGGATCTGTTCCAGGCAATGCTTTCTCACTGGGAGCAACGGGACGGTCTCTGTTTTTTTCATTCACTGATATTTTCTGCTCTTGGAATCTGGGCACCTCTCAAGAGAGGTGAAGAAATGCTGATCCCTGCAGAGAAAAGAAAGCCACTTAACGTGGCCATTGGCCACCGGCCCCATCCTCCCTCTAACTTAAATCTCTCCAAATGCCGGTCTGACCACTGGCAACTCAGAAGCTTCCACGGGCACCACCCTAAACAACAGAGCAGGGGGTGTAGGGTTCAGAGCCCCACCCCATAGACCTCTCAGCCTTTCACCCAAGAACCACCCATTCTCTGCCTAGAGAAGCCACATGACCTCCCGCCAGGGGCCCCCCTCTTTGCCTCCCTAGGAGGGGTGCCCTGCCTCCCTCACCGGGCGGTCAGCCCTCCCCCCCCCCACTGAATTTTGAACATTAGGTGACCCTCTCCTTTTCACAGCACTTGGTCAATCCCATATTTGTTGCCTCAACAACCCACGCCCAGCTCACATAAGAAATGCCAAGGCCCAGGCCCCCCCCCCGCCTGCCTCCCCCGCCCCACCACAACCCCTTGTCTGCAGCCTGAGGCCCATGGTTCAAGGACTTCAAATTCTGCCACCCCTTCTACAGCAGCCCTCCAGATAAAGGTCAGCCCACCGTGCCACAGCCTGGCTTCATCCTTGTGCTGTCCACACTGATTACCAACCACTAAACCTTGCCTCGGGGGTCAAAGGCCACTGTCTCCTTTCTGGATTTTGGTTCTGAAAGTGGACTAAGAGCCCAGTCCCTTTCCATTGCGAGGACCTCCAGGGAGCCGGCACTGCCCACTGCGGTAACAGCCCTGAGAGATTCTGAAACAAAGAGTGGAGCCCAGCCCTTCAGGAGATTGACACTTTCAGGAGCTGAACGCCCAGTTAATTCAGGGAGGAAAGGACAGGTGGCTGATTCCTGGACTCCCGCTGTCAGGGCCTTGTGCTTCCCCAAGCAGGCCATGTGGCCGCTTAGGGTCAAAAGGGGCCGAAGTGCTGGCGGAGACCTGGGTTCACCCACAGAACCTTGGGAACCCTCTCTTGCCTGAAGGAAGGTGCAGCAGCCCCTCGAGAGCCCAGACGGTCCCCAGCAGCGTCTCTACTCCAGCCTTTAAGAAATTCTTCCAATATTTGATGGAGAGCAGACACCAGAGGGTGTAAAGTACTTTTTCTGCGCAGCTTCTTGGTTCCCAGCGGGGCTTGGGGAGCCGCAAACTATTCACTCAGAGAAGACAGGATGAACTTGCTTCTCCCTGGGCCAGACTGGGCCGGGTGGGGACACCACCCTCCTGCCCCATGGACACGAGAACCAGGCTGCGAGGCCCAGAGGTGACAGCCCTCCCTGCCCCCCTACCCCTGCCCCGTTCTGTCCAGGAGCGTAAATACAAGGCCTCCGCAGAAACTGTCTGAAGCTGAAAGAAATGACGATCTGCTAAAGAAGCTGAAACTCCATAGGAAACTGCTGAGAAAAGGAGGCAAGGGGCTTGGACCCCCCAGAAAACCAAGGGGGGAGGGGAGCCACTCCTCTGCGTTGGCCTAAGATCTCCCCATCACTGACCCCTGACCTCTGCCCATCATCAGAGGGGTGTGTGTGTTTCTTTGGGGGCCCAGGCAAGACTCCAGGCTGCCTTCAGGATGCAGAGTTTTCCCAGGCCCCATGACTGGGGGCAGGGGGGGCGGGGGTGCAGGCCTGTCCAGGACTCGGTGGGTGGGAGGGGCTGCCCTCCATCCCTTATAGCTGCAGGGATCCGCGGACACACCCTCGTGGCCGTGGGCCATGGCCAGCTGTGCTGAGGGGCTGTCTTCAGGGGTGTTTCTGGGCTGGGGGTGGGAGGCCACTGTCACACCACCTGCCTGTTGGAGACATACACAGCCTATGTCTAAGGGAGGCAGCACTTTCTCCTGCACATCTGGGTGTGGGTTTTAGTATGCATTTCTGGGCAAAAGGCATCTCAGTGCACTGTGAAAGCCGCCATCCCCCTTCCAAGCCTTCTAATGACTATCTAGCATGTGATTTATTTATTGGGAACAGATGTGAGCATTTAAAGAGCGTTGGATGGAGAGCCTTTACTAATCAATTTATTTTCACAGGTTTTACATATTTACTACAAACCAAATTGGAGCATAGCCTGCCGCCCTGAGCCCTGCTCCCACGGGCCTGGGCCGCGACATTCCCAGCTACCTGAGCCTGCTCCCTGCCCCCACCCATCCCGCCAAGGTGTCTCCTACTGTGACTCGTAAAATTTCATTTGAAGAAAGAATTGTTACCAGTTTTTCCCTCTCTACCTGGAAGACACACACCTCGGCCCTGCGTTGGACTAAACCATAAGATCTGGGCATGGTCATGCCAGGCTTCCCCAGGCCAGGCCATTAAAACGTGCCTGGGGGAGTTCCTTTTGTGGTGCAGCGGAAACGAGTCCGATTAGTGTCCGTAAGGTTGCAGGTTTGATCCCTGGCCTTGCTCAGTGGGTTAAGGATCCGGCATTGCTATGAGCTGTGGTGTAGGCCAGCAGCTGTACCTCTGACTAGACTCCCCTAGCTTGGGAATTTCCATATGGCGAGGACTTAAAAAGCAAAACAAAAACAAAAAAAACCAAGAAACATGCCTGGGACCAAGAAATAGCCTGAGAGCCTCAGTCAGTCTCCATCTGTGTTCTCCCCCAGGGCTCTTCTACCTGGAGCAGTGGGAAAGCAGGCAGCGCTCCCCCCCTCCCCGCCCACATCCACAAAAAAACTCCAAGGCACACCTGCTGAGTGCTGGGGGCTGCTGAAAATATTCTTAGGCCACTGCAGGCCATAAGGGATCCAAACAGGCCAGGCCTTGCCTTCCACTTTACAGCCCAGGAGGAAGTCAAGCATGCACCTGGCGTTTTTCTGCCCCAGTGGCCTCCTCTTCCCTGACCTTGGGGCCACCCTGGATCTGGAACTGACCCTGGAAGGTGAGAAACTGAGGCATTCTGGGAGTCCACAGGGATCCCCACGTTGACCACAGCCCAGTTCTGCCTGCCAGCAGCTGCCCTCTGGCCTCAGGGGGTCTGCAGCAACAAGGTGGGGGTGGGGAGGGGAAGCAGGTAAATCATAGCCAAGGTGAGCCTCTTACCCAATTACGTATCTTTCTATCTCCCTAGCACTAACCCCACCCAGAGCCATGGTCCAGAATTCTCCAATGGTTCTAGTCCATGGTTCTTGCAGGCTTAGGTGGGTCTCCTGTGGGTCCCCCTTTACTTGGGATGTCCTGGGGGGAGGGGACAGGGAAGGTTGGCTTTGCTTCTGCCTGGCCCCTCCCACCCCAGGGGGGGCATCACTGTCTCAGGACCACTTTTTTTAGGTGACTTTCTCACGGTCCTGTGTTTGTGGCTCCAGTTCATCTGTTGACCCCACTGTAAATAATTGGAGACACGGATCCAGGGAAGGTGGACAACTCCATAGTAACAGGAGATATGGGGCCAAGGAGGGTCTTGGGCACAGAGGATGCACAAGGACCACGCAAGCAGGAGTGCTCCATTTCAACGGAGCCAACCCCAGGTCCCGTCTGCCCTGAAGCTCCGGGACGGAGTCAGTCATCACGTACTTGGCTATGCGGCCCCAAAAGGGGACTTGCATTCCTGGAGTCCCAGGCAGAGCTGCTGCCTCTGGCTAAAGTCTGGAAGAAACCAGGCCTGACCTCGGATACCAGAGAGTCCCCACTGGCCTTGCCTTGTATTTGCTAGTCACCTGCCACCTGCCTGGGTCCCTGGGAGCTAAGCTTCTGTTCCCAGCCCCCAGTACAGACCTCATAGGGGCTACTGTCCAGAATTCTCACACAGTTCAGGTCTTGAAGGCTTACGCTTGCTCTTGGGAGTGCACTCATCCTGGGGTTGGGGGGCTCTCTGGGCAGAGTGGGTGTCACAGCGGGGGTCTGGCCCTGAGGGCTAGTGCAACACTGTGCCAGGGGTGGCCTCTTGAGCCCCCATGTGTCCACAGTGAACTCTGCAGAGCAGGTGAGGCAGTGAGCCTCGGAAGGGGGTCTGCAAAGCGTTCAGAGCAACACGATCCTATAACCAAGCTAGTGCCCTGTGGGGGTCCTGGGCACACAAGCCTTTCTCTGTCCCCCATCGCTTGTTTATAGGGAATAAGCCTCAGTCTCCACGACCTTCCCTGAGTTCCAAAGGGCAGCTGCTCATCAGGGAAGGGAGGGGATGCTGAGACCGGGGAGGAGCCGTCAAGAGACAATAGTGCAGCCCTGGGGCAGGTCCTGGTTCCTCCTCAAGGAATATACATAACAATACTTTGAACTAAAACCCCCAACAAATGGAAGAACTCCCTAATGAAGCATTCTTCATTCCAGGAGGAGGACCACCACCAGAACCAGTCCTGGGGCCCCTAAACACCAGCTTTGAGAAATAATCCAAGCTTGCCTCTCCCCTGATCCTTATTCCACTCCCCAAACTATAAAACCACCTCCTAGACCTTTCCAAGGGGGCACAGTCTTTAAGGCATTAGGCTGCTGTGGCCCCCCTTTGCCTGGCAAAGCAATAAAACTATTTTTTTCTCCTTTACCCCAAACTCTGTCTCTGCATTTCAACTTGGCACTGGCACATTGGCTGAATTTCGGCAACAATACTTCTGTGTGGCTTGTGGTGACACCGGTGCCTGCAGCCCTGATCCACATCCAGAACCTCCCCCCGCCCGGAGCCTTGAAAGCCCTCACAGCACGAGTCCCTATGTTTCTGGAGCAGCAAGCTGTCGGGGGGCCTTTTGGGGGTGTTCTGAGGCCAGAGGGGCTCTGTTTCCTGGGCTTTGGGGACCAAAGCTTCTGCCAGAGCCAGTGAAAACAGGACCACGCAGAGAAGGGGGCCTGGCAGGCTGCAGCTGGTGAGGGGGCAACTCCGGAGAGCAGGAAAACTAAGGCTCAAGTCACCAGCAAGGGTACAGGGCCATCCCTTTCTTCCTGACTCTGACATTGTGCCGAGTGTCAGGACCACTTGTCACCCACCTCAAAGACATTTTCCTTTCAGCTCCATGGGCCAGGCAGGCAGACAGGCAGGCCAGCCCAGGGCTTCCCAAGCTCCTGTCTGTAGGAAGTTAGCTCCAGCTGCCCAAACAGGCAAGGATGTGGAGTCTCCATGTGTTTGGTAGGGAGGAGGAAGAGGGGTTCACTGCCATGATTCATAGGTAACCCAGGGTCCACCCAGAAACGCTTTGTGGCTCAGCCATAAAGTAACCTCCTACTGGCTCTTAACATTCCCAGAAGGCACACCTAACATCGACAAGTGTGAGCAGACGAGGCCTGCTCGGGCTCAATTCCCCAGTAGTTAAAGCTGAAATGGATCTCCTTTGCACACACTCGACGTGATTTCAGTCAGTCTCTGGTGCTGCCCCACCTGCTGGTGTGGATCTTATAAATGTGCCTGCGCTTCAGGCCATCACCATATGGTATGTGCATTGCCAATGCCAACCACGTGATAGCCCAGCGCTGGGGCTGTGGTGGCCCAGAGGCGAATGAGACCCAAAGGGAGGCTGCCTCGGGCTGGAAAATCAGATGAACATACTGTAAGAGAAAATGTCCCAATAAAAATGTAGAAAGGAGAGACCCCGGCCATGATGACTAAGCAAAGTCTAGCCAACTGTCCCAACCACCCCTCCCCCACACATCTGCTTCTGTAAATTCGTTTCCGCATCTACTACCTTGCCTGACGTCACTCCGGTCCAACTAGCCAAGCATGGACCCAGAAGACGTAGCACATAAAAGCCTTGTGAAACCCTTCTTCTGGGCTCAGACTCTGGAGAGCGCTCTCCTCTGAGCCCACCGGCATAATAAACCTGAGTTCTCCCACTCTCTGAGTGCTCCCTTGGTTTCTCGCCCGGTAAAAGAGCTGATCCACTGCAGCCACAGAGCTGCTGGAGCTGGTACACTACAGCCACAGGGCTGTCGCCAGAGCTGATAACGCTGCAGCGCAGGGCTGCTGTGTATCTGCTGTAACAATACGAGGATAACATCATCTTGGTGACTTTGTATGCATCCACATAGCCATACAGGCAAAGTCTTGAACCACAGCTAACCTGAATCCTTGCCTGACACCTGTGATCTGCCCAGAACCAGAGAAAGGAAGCCTGCTCCAAGGCCACCTCCACACCCCTCATTTCTCCCTGGGGGGCTGTCACAAGACAGTTCATCACCTCTGGCATCTACCCAGAAGAGAGAATGCGGAGATGGAAAGAGCCCCTTTCCAGATGCCCATGACGGAAAAACCGTCAACACTCGAGCCTGCTGGATTCAGGGCCTGGATACCCAGATCCTTTGTAATTCAGGGTCAGCCTCAAAGATTTTCCCATACCCTGGCTTAATCTGTGCAGGAAAGCTCTTTCCCCAAAGCCCTATACGTCCCCTCTCCTCTCTTTCACTGACAAACAAGATTCCACTGGCCAGGAAATATCTCCATAAGGCAACCGAGGACTTCCAGCAAAAGCTGATGATGTGGCTGGTGCTGGACCTGGGCCACTTTGGCCTCTTCCCTTCATACTCTGCTCACCCTTTTTACACCACGACGCCCCGCCCACCCTCCTTTAATAACCCCGGAGTTAGCCGGGTTCCCACCCCCAGGGCCTATCTGCTGGAGCTGTCACTGACTTTCTGCTCTTTAAGAGTGTGCAGCAGGCTGCGCCCCACCCCACTGCCCGCTCTGCGTCTCCGCCCCTCAGCCCCCGCCCCAGTCCGTGCAGGCATGACTTCAAGATGCCCAGGGTTGCCCCTGAAGAGGCAGTCCTGGCAAGCTCACTGCAGAGCAACCAGGCTGCAGGCTGGGCTACACTGACTTGTAAGTGTCACTTTAAAGAGATGACGTTAGCAGATATCTTCTCCAGAGTTCCTCCACCCCAGTATTAGGACCGTTTGTGGTGGTGGTGGTGGTGGTGGTGGTGGCGGGGGGGGGGGGGGGGGGCAGTTGCTTGCTTTCCATTGGGAGCCCAAATCCTGTACCTTGGGGTTAATGGCCTTCACCCCAACACACTCCATCAAACTTGGTGCCCTGAACGCCTCCCCTACACTCAAAAGCCCGGAAGCCCCGTCTTTTAGCCCAAGTCTCTGCGGCACATTTCGCCTGCTTTGGGACCCGACACGACCAAGCACAGAGGCTCCTGGCAGCTGCAGCACTGCCGGGGCACAAACGGGCGACAGCTGCGGCCCGCGACCGGCAGCCGACACTCTCTCCCTCTGTGCCAAGGGAGGTGGGAACCGAGAGGTTAAGGGGCCCCTCTCCCGGCTCCCCCGCCTCCAGGAAGGCGCCCCCCCCCCCCCACCGCCCCGACTCCTGCTTCCTCCAGCACCTGGCCACCCTCGGACCCTTCTGCTCAAGGGAGCTCGAGGGGGGGGTCTACGTGACTCCACCGCGCGGCAGGACTGAGGAAGACGTTGGGGACAGCAGTTACCCCGAGGCCTCTGCGCGGGGGCGCGGCCCGGAGCTGGGTGGGGAGGGGGCCGCCCTCCACGCCCCGCCCCTGCCCGCCTCCAACGGCCGGCACCGCCCGGAGCGCCCCGCCCCGCCCCGCGCCCAAGCCCACCCGTCTCCCAGCAGCCGACCACCTGCCCAGAGACTCCTAAGGCTTCCAGGGGTGGGTCTGCGGACCTCCGCCTCTCTGGACTCGTGGGCCAGTGTAGAGGGTTTCCCGAGGCGCCCTTGATTTCAAATATCCTGTCCAGCTGCCAGACCGCGCTCTCCTCCCTGAGCTTTGGAGAACTGCGCATTTTTTGCACTATCTCCAGGGCCTCAGATTGAGCTGAATTGAAGCGATTGAGGGTCGCTGTGGAAGGTCCCAAGTAATCCAGATATCTTGATCCACCAGATTTATCCCTAGAGTCAGAGACCTCTTGGGGGCTGCGGGGGGCAGAGGCTTCGGGGTTGCGAAGGAATGGGCGGTGCCAAGGCCCTTGCTTGAGCAGGAGAGTGGTGGGAGTAGGGTCTACGAGGCCTCCTATTTTCGCCTCAGCCTTAGACGGAAAGCACTGCCCAGGCCCTCTCCTCTCTGAACCTCCCCCTCCTCCCATCCGCCTTCAACTCAAAGGATCTTCGCTTCCTCAAGAAAAACGCAGGCCTCAGAGTTCCTCCACCAGTCCTGGCCGCCCCCAGGAAGCGCGCGACTGCCTTTCCCTCCTTGTTCTGGTCCAGATAGTAACTGAAGACCTTTTACAAAATGTAAAGCGATTTGGCTAGTCCTTGAGGCCAGCAAATGTGACTCTGAAATTATACAGTCTGTGTTCGTGTAAATCCATTAAAATAGAAAGTTTATAACCGTCTACATTTTCACTGACGACCCCAATCCATCTACTTGCAGTAACCCCCTCCCTGCCCTGCCCCCCAATCATCTTCAACAATTATTACTCTCACAGAAAGTCAAGGTAAATTGCAAGGGAGCGCACTTCCAAAGGGGAAGGAGAGAGGGAGGAAGGGAAGGAGGAGAGGGAGAGAGGGAGAAAGGAAGGAAGAAAGGAAAAACCTGTTGTTTTTTAATTAGAACTTGAACTTTAGCAAAAGTTAGCAAAAAAGAAAAATGCCGACGTGTATTGTGATAGTCTGAAGGGGGAGCTACTGAGCGACGGAAAGGCGCGAGGCTTCCCCAGGGCCTGCCTGTAGCAATTAGGTTCAGGTGGTCCCCCCACATCAGAAGTCCCAGTGCAGGGCTTCTCAGAAGGAACTACACATTGTCTCGGGTGGACGTGGCAGTGACTGCAGGTGCAGGTAGAAGGGGCTCCCAGCTGTGCTCTACTCTGTGCGTGTGCTCGCGCGTGCACGTGTGAACCAGGCTGCGGTGGGGAGCTAGAGAAGAAAGACTGGGATGTGAGAGAGGAAATTCAGAGCCTCCCAGATTCTTGCCTCAGAAGAGCCAGTTTCAAGTCACCAGAACACAGGTTCTCCATTATGTCACCTCCCCAAATGGAGTGTCCTTGGAAACCTTGGTACTGATGGACCAGGGCTGGCTCCTTGTGGGACGGCTAACCAGCATCAGTGCTGGATGTCCAGGCTTGCCGGGGAAGGATGGAGAGGCAGGACTTCGGCATTCAGGGAGCATTTACTGTTCACCATGGTCGTCCTGTCCAAGGCTGCCCGCTGGCCTCCTGGCTGGACAAGGTCAGGAGAGCTTCTGTAGAGCAGCAGCCTTGTTTTTGGGACAGGTACACCCTTGGCCTTCAAAGCAGAGGACAGAACTTGGATGGTGCTTTCAGAAGGGAATCAGAACCTATAAGCCAGGGACCAGAACTTCTGGCATCTTTGAAGAGCCTGTATCTTGTCACTTCTGAATGTTTCTATTTTGGTCAACTCCTTTCTTTCTCTGCAGCTAAGAAGCTCTTAACACAGCAGGGAAGTGGGGAGCAGGAAGCCGGCCCTGCAGCAGCTGGTCTTGAGTGGAGCCAGATCCTCTCAAAACTGGAGCCCCTGAAGCCTTGGGCCTCGCTGCATACAGGAGGAAATGTGGGTCGGAGGAAGGGAAGCAGATACGGGGTGTTTCGCCCCGTGGCACGGCACCTGGGAGGAATCTGGAAGCAGAGTTGTGCAAAGTGGTCTGGGCGCCAGTGGGAACGAAGGAGGGAAGGGAGCGAGTCTGAGCACATAAGGAGCAGGGGCCTGAAGGTGTGACATTTCATCTCTCCTGCTTCTGATTTGTCACATGAATTTACACCCAGTCTGACGGACACCCCAACTGAGCTGTTCGCCCCTCAGGAGCTGGTGCCTCCGTCCTGCTTTCCATTCCCAGAGCCTCTCAGCTCAGTGCCTGCCACACTAAATTTTATTTAACACATTTAATTTGCCTTGAATGGTATATTTGCCAGCTCATTTTTCCAGATCTCAGTTTTTCTTTTTTCCAGTCATTTAAAAGGGATACTCTCAGATCCTCTGTTGGCTAAGGGAATTAATCTCACAGACCTCAAAACTTCCTTCCAGAGTTCTCAGGAAATGGGGCTGGCTGGCTTTCAAGCTGCTTAATAACTCTTTAGTTAGCATTGTCTCATAGGAAGTGTGTGTGCGCTCAGAGTGGGTGACAAGCCCTAGAGTGGGTGACAAGCCCTACATGTGAAAGCAGGTGTATCAGGTCCCATCAAATGTCTCAGATGATGGTCCATCATTCCCTGCCGACCCTGGAGGGTTGAATCCAGGCAGGCAGCTGGAAGCAGTGGTCCAGACCTCAGAAGCAGGCCCACAAGTCGACACACCTGGGGCCACAGCCCAGCCACAGGAAACACCTCCTGAATCAGGGCTGACTGGGGCAAGATTTGCCAAGACATATGCCCATCTCTCTCCCAGCGCTCGGCCCACCCCAGGCTGCCATCTGCCTAGGAGCTGCACACCTGGGCTGGCTCCAACCCCACATTCAGCCCGCAGTGGAACCACCCGAGCCGACTCCCTAACTGCAGCCTGGCCTCAGGGTGGCCATTAAGAACATTACCTCCTTGGAGTTCCCATTGTGGTTCAGCAGTTAAGGAATCCAACTAGGAACCATGAGGTTGCGTGTTCGATCCCTGGCCTTGCTCAGTGGGTTAAGGATCTGGCGTTGCCTTGAGCTGTGGTGTAGGTTGCAGAAGAGGCTCAGATCCCGCGTTGCTGTGGCTGTGGTGTAGGGCGGCACCTGCAGCTCCAATTGGACCCCTAGCCTGGGAACCTCCATATGCTGCGGGTGCGGCCTTAAAAAGCAACAACACAAAACTAAAAATAAAGAAAATGAAAAGCTTATTCTTTCTATTGTCCCCTAATGTTAAACACACACACACACACACACACACACACACACACACACGATTACACCTTAGTAATCATAAGGGGTGCACGTTGGTATGTGATCTTGCAGCCCACACCGGAAAAGTGAATATGTGTTTAGTTGAACAGACGCTGCACTCTGCCATGAGAACTGCCCTGGCCCTGGACTGGCCGAAGAGTGGAGCAGAGGCCTCTCCAGCCCTGGGACTCACCTTGGAAACTGTGCCTAGTTTTTTGTGGGGTTTTTTTTGGGGGGGGTGGGGGTGGGAGGACAGTTATTTTTATAAACAAAATCCAGAGAGCAGGGTTTCAGCGTTTTTCAGTTTATCCCGCTCATCCACAAGGTTGAAGGCAGGTGGAATGAAACGGCCCACCGTCAGGGGTTCCCTCTGAGCTGAGGTGCTGCCCTTCTGAGGCCCCCTCCCCTCTCCCCTCCTCTCCACTTTGGGCCCAACCATGGGGTGAGGCGCAGCACCCATCCGTTGGGTACAGATGCGGAAACGAAGGCCCAGAGAGGGCTGGCCTCCCCGTCTGTGCCTCCACGCTCCCTGCCTCTTGCCATCCAGCCTCTCTCTGGTGCCATGTCCTCGATTACTCTCTTTCGAGTATTTTGGAGTGGGTGGCCGGCCCCCTCTTTTGTTTGGCCTGTGTAAAAGCCAGTCTTGTCCCCCCCTCCCAGGCCCCCTACCCGCCCACTGTGGATCCGGCAATGCTGCTCCCTATTGTGGCCTCCTGTCCACAGATTCGGCATGTGCTGCTTTATCTTTTACTGCTTCATACCCATAAAATCATAGCATGATAAAGTTGCACCATAGAAATGGGTCAGAAAATGGTCATTGACAATTTACTAAGAATTATATGGAACAAAAATTCTCTTCCATTGCAATAATGACAACTTTGCTGCTGCTGGGCTTTCCCCTTTAATCAGGATACCAAAAGTTCAATAAAAATGTTCTATCAAAGGCTCATGAGCATCCTTCAAATCTTCCCTAATCTGCTCCTTCTGTTGAAAAGCCAGCATTTTACTGAGAACAGTACCCGTGTGTGTGACCCTGACAGTACTGTCAACTTAAAAAAATGCACAACCTGAACGTTAAGAGTTAGGTTTTATTTGGGGCAAAATTAGGATTTAAGCCCAGGAGACAGCATCCCAGGTAGCCCTGAGAAACCACTTCTCACTCATTCTATAATGTTTTCCCTGTATTTTAGCATACCAAATATCCTAGCAAATTTAACTTTTTTTTTTTCCTTTGAGATGCCTCAGTGGTCTTCTGAAGATCCCAAAATTAGCAGAATTTAAAAGAAC
This sequence comes from Phacochoerus africanus, assembly GCF_016906955.1. Taxonomy (NCBI): domain Eukaryota; kingdom Metazoa; phylum Chordata; class Mammalia; order Artiodactyla; family Suidae; genus Phacochoerus; species Phacochoerus africanus. The sequence continues at coordinate 31,296,402 of NC_062552.1, read as the reverse complement.
TTTAATTTCAATTTCAATTTTTTTTTTGCTTTTTTAGGGCTGAGCCCACGACACATGGAGGTTCCCAAGCTAGGGGTCTAATCGGAGCTGTAGCTGCTGGCCTACACCACAGCCACAACAACGCCAGATCCAAGCTGCGTCTGCAACCCACACCACAGCTCACGGCAACGCCAGATCCTTAACCCCCTGAGCGAGGCCAGGGATTGAAGCCGCAACCTCATGATTCCTAGTCGGATTCGTGTCCACTGCACCACGACAGGAACTCCAAATATTTTTATCATTTAACAATTTAGCACACCTCTAAAGTTTCACATTACTAACATCTGGAGAGGTTATTCTCAAGTAGACATTTTAAGATACAATTATTCTTAAAATTTCACCCAAAACCTCTTATCTCACTTGCATTTAATTTTCTTATAAAGATTTCATCGTACAAATTTATTTTTTGCTGGTAATTTTGCAACAGATATAATAAGAGCTTATTTAACTTCTATAAACCCAAGTTCAATACAGTTGTTATACTTAATGTTGATGACCCTAAAGACATATCAAGAAACTTTAATATTAGATATTAATTTGCTACCTAATATTTCCCAGTTCACAGTGAATCTAAAATTCTGGCCCATTACCTTCTGTATTTTCAAGAATTTATATAAACTCTTAATTTCCTTTAAGTCAATTAAGTAGAACTCATTTACAATTTATTTTTTTATTCTTAAAAAAAATTTTTTTTATGTTGTCTTTTTAGGGCCACACCCGAGGCATATGGAGGTTCCAAGCTAGTGGTCCAGTTAGAGTTGTAGCCACTAGCCTGCGCCTGAGCCACAGCTGCGACCTACACCACAGCTCACAGCAATGCCGGATCCTTAACCCACTGAGCGAGGCCAGGGATTGAACCCACGTCCTCAGGGGTGCTAGTTGGGTTTGTTAACTGCTGAGCCAGGACGGGAACTCCCTGCAATTTATTTTTGATAATACCACCCCAAAGTTAAGATGTATGTAATGCACATGCAACCACATAGACCAACACAACCAGAGATCACATAGATTGATTTTCCAGGCATAGTCATGATTCAGATGTCACAAAACTCAACTAGTTTAAAAAAACAGTTGGAATACGTTTTTTTAAAGACTTCTTTGCCCCTTTATTTTATTTTATTTTTTTTCCCGGTCTCAGGAATTAGAGACGGTCTGGATAAGATAAGTGTTCCTGAAAGCCTGGTCTCAAGGCTCAGGGACAGGAAGCAGGGTCTCCTAGTAGGACTCGTTCCCTCAGGTTAGAGTTTTGAAAGGATTTTTTCCTCTCTTTTAAGCTAGCTCTCTCTCACAACTGCATATGCAATAAAAAGAGTCCTTTTTGGCTATTTTCAGGGCAAAATTTTTTCTTTAATATCCAACTAAGTAGGTACTTGTAAACCTGGCTGAGGTGTTAGTTGGAGGCTGGCTTCCTGATACCCTTCGCGTTTTTATTTGTTTGTTTAAGAGACCTCAGCTGAGTTTGTTGGGGCTAAGTCTGCTTATGACATTTGAGTGGTGGGCCAGTGTTCTGCTTGAGAGCTTAACGCCTCTAGGTTTTGCCCAGAGTTGCTTCAGCCCCCTCTTATCGGGTCTCAGGTCTCCCAGTGGCATCTGGGACACCATGGCTGCTCAAATCGCCAGTTCCTATTCATGTCCCTGATAGAGCGAGTTTTAACAAATGTGTGGCTCTCCCTGTGGGACCCCTGCAGGGTGCGAGGATTCAGCCTCCACCCTCCCGTTGCTACATTTCTCAGTCACTTGAGAAAACCTTAACCCCCTTGGGGGAGTCTTGTCCCTTTTCTTTCGAGCAAATGCTCTCATGTAATATCTTAACCTTTATCCCCACAAATTCCATTAATGCAGCTGAACTGAGGAAAAGCATCAGGTCAGCCTCTTAACCTAAACATTCAGCCCAGACCACTCAGTCTCTTTCAACTGAGAAAACCTCAGTGTCTTTCAAAGGAGCCCCCAGTGTCTCCACTGTCGGGGTATGGTCCCCAGTATCTTTTCAACTGAACACCCTCCCCCAGCATCTCCGCCAAGGGGTATTCTCTCCCCCCAGTATTCTCCACTGAGGAGGTATCCCTGGCCAGCGTCCTCCCAGCATCTCTGCTTGGGGGTATCCCCCGGTATCTTTCAACCAGCACCCCCAGTATCTTTCCCCTGAGGGGGCAGGTACCCATTACACCCGGCCAAATAAAACTCAGGATCATCAACCAACACGGGAGAGCCGAGATCCAGGAGAGGCTCACCCACATTCGTCTGGGCTCCCCGAGGAGAGGGATGGGCACAGGGGTCTCTCCTGGCACCCAGGCTCCATCTCCTCATAGAGTTCAGGTGAAGGAGAGAAGTCTGCTCAGGGTCCCTGGTTTCACAGTCGCCCCGTCAACAACAACAAAAAATGCACAACTTGAGAGTTTAAGTTTTATTGGGGGCAAAATTAAGACTTAAGCCCAGAGACAGCATCTCAGGTAGCCCTGAGAAACCAACCGCTCTGAGGCGGGGAGCGGGGAGCTAGCATACAGAGGAGGGTTTGCAATAAAGGGAAGGTAGTAGGAGCAAAAGAGGTCTGGGCTCCTGGACACCATTCCTTTGAAACGCAGCTCAGCTCTGGGGCCAGGATCCTGAGTGTTCACAGCCCTCAGGGCCCACCGCTCACCCCTGGAGGTGGCTGCATTCGGATGACCGTGACATCCTTTGTTTTGTCTACTTACCTGCAGCCCGGGTGTAGGTTTTTTTCAGACAGCTCTGAAATAGCACCCCAAAGAGGAAAACCAGACTGCCAGGATACGTGTGATAAAGGTGAATGGGGAGGTGCGTGCGGCCATCCACACATTTACACAAGTTTGCTGCTGATCTCATGAAGGTCACTATGAGTCACGGATATCCATCGCCATGAAGGAGTTTAGTGTTTTTCTAGATATGAGTAGATGCATGAATTGGGCTCACAAAAACTTCTCCTAAAAACATCGATTTGAAGTCCTGATCTCAATTTTCCCAGAGCACAAGAGGGCCTTCACTCCTGGTCTCCACCCTCCGCTCCACCCTCAGAGGCTGCTGCGGGTTGGCAGCTGCAGGGCTCATGATTTAATCCATGTAGAGCCCGATGGCAAGTGCCAATCTCCAGTTCACAGTACGTTAATTCGTCGTGTGAATCTGTCACTTTGCGAACAGCTGCTTGGATGGTCTGCGCGTGCGCAGTAACCTCTCCCTACTCCCAGCCCGGCAGTGCTGGAAGGAGCGCGAGAAGGCATCTGCTTTGTCCCCTGGACTACAAAGAGAGGCCATTGTGGAGGACTGGTGCCCAGAGAGAGGAAGGGACTTGCCTGGGGTCCCTAACCCGTCATAGAACTGGGACTGGCTATACAAAGTCAAGTGTAAAGTCAAGCACCCTCCCCACCTCCCCCTGGCTCCCACCCCAACTTCCCACCAGGCAGAGCCACCGGACGCTGGTAGTGGGAAGGGCGGTGGAGACCTTCCTAGCACCTTCCTCTAACTGCCAAAGGGCCGGCCGGCCACTGAGGGGAAGCAAGTCCACCACAGAGTCTGCCATAGTCAGACGGCTGCCGGAGTGAGGCCCAGCAGTTTCCAGAAGCAGGCTTGACGAGCCCAGCCAACACGCAGAATCTGAGCTCCAGGGAGCTGCCCCAGGCCAGGCAGGGGGCATCCTGACTTTAGTGTCACCCCTCAGCCATGGGCTCCAAGCTGCTGGGCCACTTGCCAGGACTCTGAGATGTCAACACAGAAAAATAAAGCCCAGGAAACCATTTCGGACCCAGTTGGCCCAGAGCAGAGAGGAAATCGCCAGAAACGGCCTGGAAGAGGCTATAAAACGAGAATAAAATGGGATGATAATTTATGATGTGCAGTAAAAACATCAGGGGAAGCTGAGCAGCCAGTGAGGGTTCATTGCCCTCTGCTCTGTGGCCCTTTAAGCTAGCTGAGCCCTCCCCCCCTCCACCCTGGCAGCCCCCACATTGCTACGAGGCACCTGCCCCTCTCCCCCAGCTCCTGGGGCCTCAATATCTTCATACTAAAGGCTGCTTTCCTTGCAGGGCACCTGACGGGCCTTACAGCAGCTCCGGGAGGGCCCTTCCCTTGAAGACGTGAAGGGACCAACTCAAGGTCACACAGCTAGTCAGTGGCAAAAGTTCAAGATCAAAATTCCTTTTCAAACCCACCCCACTCTCCTTGCCAGAAACAGAAAATTGGGAGTTCAAGATCCAAGCGCAGGCTCGTCTCCGCTTCCAACTCCCGCCCCCGCCCCCGCCCCGCCACGCCCAGAGCCCCAGAGCCCCAGAGCCCCAGAGCCTTGTGGGGAAGTGGGGCGGCCCCAGAAGTTGGTCAGCAGACCTCGCCAAGGTCCGAGCCTCCAGGCTGCCCTGCCCCCAGCCCACGGATCTGGGTTACCTACATGCCACTGCCCTTGTGGAGCTCCGGGCTGTTCCTGCTCCTAGGCGCTCAGTTGGGTCCCTGCAAGGGCCAGCCACGTACCCCAGGGAGCTCGGACTGCCCTTCCCCCACTCACTGCCAGTTGCGAGTTGTTCCACGTGTTCTGAAGAGGGGGGCAGGCCGCTTGTCCCATGTAGGGACTAGTGATACGTGTCCCGGCCACATCCTTCCAGGTGGGCTTGGGAGGTGCCTAGAGCAGAGGGAGCAGCGGGCTGCTCACATCCCAGTGACTCTCCAGTAGGGTGAACCTTCTGTGCAGTGTTCTTCTGTGGGGTGACTCTTTAGTGGGGTGAACCTTCTGTGTGCTGCTCTTCTGTAGGGTGACTCTTTTGTTGGGTGAATCTTCTGTGTGCTGCTCTTCTGTGGGGTGACTCTTCTGTGGCATGCCTTTTGTCCCGTGTAGTGATACGCGTCCTGGCCATATCCTATCAGGTGGGCTTGGGAGGCGCCGAGAGCAGAGGGAGCAGCGGGCTGCTCACATCCCAGTGACTCTTCCGTGGGGTGACTTGGAGGCTCCCCATGGGACCATCCGTTTGTAGGTGGGAGGGTGGGAGCCCAAGGCCAAAGAGGAGAACTGGCGGGGGGGGGGGCGGGGGGGCGGGGAGCATTAACGCTGCTTCCACCACCAACCCCGCCTTTCCCACGGCGAAGTACCCTTGGGAAGCTCTAGGGAGGTCGCGGCTGTGATGGGACTTGGTAAACCTCCCAGCCCGTGAGCCGTAGGGGCTGGAACTATCCTTGGCTGAGCAAATGGGTCAGCACCAGGCCTGTCCCAGCCACCATCAGTCCCCAGGCGTCACTGTTGCCGTACCCCTGCCACATCAGGAGCCTGCACGTTGTTGTGTGGGTCCTCCCACCAAAGCAAGCCTAAAGCTGAGGGGAAGCAAAGGCGAGTCCACCTCAGGCCAATGTGGAGAATCTGAGGGTCACTGACCCAGAATACCCCCCAAGGCCACCCCTACACCTCCTTCCCCCACGATCCCACAGAGGAGGGCGAGCCTGTCAGCTCCAAGCCCGCTCTCCCCACTGCTTGTCTACTCGAAGCTCAGACGGTCCTGTTCCCCCGTCATTCTTAAGAACGGGGGTCGGCAAGGACTCCCAGCCTCCTCAGAGGCCCACGGCTCTGGCTGAGCCTGTCCCGGAGTTCCCGAAGACCGTTTGGGGACCAGGCTTGGCAGCAGCCACCCTGACCCTGTCTCCTGTGATAACGTCCTAATCCATTCCAAGAGCCCCAGTTTCTTCCACCTGGCTGGTCCCCCCTCCTTTTTTTAACACAGTAAATCCTTGAATCAGGTAATACTTAAGGGGACAATTCTTTGTCAGCCCAGAGCATGGAACTTCCAAAGTTATTCTCCAGGGGAGGGGGTGCCACCACCAGGGTCCTGGCCAGGAGCCCCCTCTTGCTCTGCAGACACCCAAGGGTGTCTGAACTGTTGGAGGTCCCACCCCCAACCAGCTCGTCTCCAAGAATGGCTTCTTTCCTCTCCCCCAAGCCACAACACCCCCTCCCTTACGAAACTTCTGTTCCTTGAGTGGGTTGACATACGCAGCCTAACAGTTACATAGGAAGCACGTTTTAAAGTGATTTTACTCAGGGCATTTAGGGACCAGGGCAACTTCCCAGAGCCCTGAAAATCAGCAGTGTGGTGACCCCTCTGGAAGAGCCCTGTCGTGTTTAACAAACCCTGCAGTGCTCACAGGGCCTGTCAGCTTCCTCTTGCTTCCTTTTGGAAAACAAAATCTGAGGATGCGTGAGGGAGAAAATCCCCCATACAATCACCCACCCCCACAGGGGAAAGAACCCCCCAGACCGTTTTTCCCTGTTCTGGACATTTTTTTCCAAACTCTCCAAGGGGAAGGACGGGTTTCTGTGGCTGAGCCCAGAAATGAACTCCCTGGAGTTTCCTGCAGTCTGGTTATCTGGCATCCTTACAAGCGGCTTGTTCCTCTCCGTCCCTTGATGTTCTGCAGACAGGAGCGGGTGCCGTTGGAAATGGACCATAGCCGCTCCAAGCCGCAGGTGGTTCCCATCACTGACCTCGTGGACCGCCAGCCTCTCCGGAGGGCCTCCTGTTCTCTGCTCAAAGCCAGGGGGTCTGCCTTGTTTCTGACTCTGCTCTGAGTCAGCCAGAGGGCGGGGCCATGGCTGTGCACCCGGTGCTTGTGGCACAAAGGCCCAGTGTGGCCCTGGGGGCTCCCAGCCCTCGCAGAGCTTACAATCTGGTAAGGGACACAAGACAGCACTGGCCCCGAGAAGGGTGTAGGGCTAAGACCCCCGACGCGCAGCTGTGAGCTGAGGTGGGAGAGCCTGTTGCAGGGACCCCGCTCTGCAGGCCCTTGTCCCCAGACCCAGAATGGAGGCTGGGTCCTAATTGGGGGCAAGTCCCTAATTAGCCTGAATTCATAGTCTTTCTCTCTCTGGTGACCATGCAGGTGAGGTCCCCACTGGACAGAGCTCAGCTCTTTCACGATAGGCGTCTGGCCCTTTTCCTCCCAGACCCACCTGGCCCCGCACCTCCCCCAACCTCCCTCTGTTTGCGTTTGGCCTGACGTTTCTATTGATGTATTGATCCCTGCTCATTGCTCAGTCTGGGGGCCCTCAGGGACAGCTGCCTCACATCTGGGGCAGGGCGGGGTGGGGAGAGCTGACTCTGCAATCGGGTTGGAGATTTGTGTAGGCTGTGGCTGTCCTCAGGGAAGGGGGGAGGGCACAGAGACTCAAATGAACCCCGGGGGGCTTTGTCCCACCCCGGAACCTAGCTGACACATCCTTCTCCCCATCTGCATGGGGGGAGCTTTTTATCTCCTCTCATCACCAAGGTGAAGAGGCTTCACATAATAAAGGAAGGTGCTTTCAAATCTGTAAAATGCCAAGGGAGGAAGCGTAAGCCCGGATTCCTTGTTGCTACACCTGCCACCCCCACCCCAGGACCTGTGAGGTATGTAGCCAGGCGTGGCCTAGAGGGTGCAGGTCTGCCCTCAGCCCCTGCTCAGCTCAAAAGCCACTGGTCCATGGAGCAGGTCCTCCAGGGGTCTAGACAAGATGTGCCGTCCCAGCCCACAGAGCCCCCTCCGGACCTGGGGGGCCTCCTGACCTCCATCCTGTGGAATCTGGACTCCTCCTGGAAAAGCTCTCATTTTTGCACAAATATCCCAAACAGACGCTGAAGCAAAGGCGACATTCAGGCTGAGGGCAGAGCGAAGGAAAGGGAGCTGCTTCTTGGTCTTTGTCTTTTTGCTCCCTTGAAACATTTCCTTTCTTTGGCTCTTTCCAGCTCCAGAGCCCTGCTCTCCTGGCCCCTGTTTTTCTGCTCAAGGGGACACCAGCTGGCCTCAGGTGGGACAGAGTGAGACTTTCCTTGGTCATTATGTGTAGCATTATGAGACATTAGGTGACTTCTGGTGGCTGGGCACGCTGCTGCATGCAGCCCAGCAAGACCTGAGCGACTGCACCTCGAGAGATGCATGTCCTCATGTCAGTGAGGCGGGAAAGAGGCAGGGCCCAGCCTCGTCCAGCCCTGCCACGGCTGAGTGTGAGCAGTTATTTCTTGCATCCAAGCCTTGGTTCCCTCCAGGGCTGGAGGCCAGACCTTCCCCAGAGTCTCCTCTTTGGCTCTGACATTCTCAGCTGTAAGACACCAGGGGTCAGACAACTCCATAAAGAGCCATCTTGGAGTTCCCATCGTGGCTCAGTGGTTAGCGAATCCAACTAGGAACCATGAGGTTGTGGGTTCGATCCCTGGCCTTGCTCAGTGGGTTAAGGATCCCACACTGCCGTGAGCTGTGCTGTAGGTCACAGATGAGGCTCGGATCCTGCATTGCTGTGGCCCTGGCGTAGGCCGGCAGCTACAGCTCTGATTAGACCCCTAGCCTGGGAATCTCCATATGCCGCAGGTGTGGGCTTAGAAAAAGACAAAAAAAAAAAGAGTCATCTTGTCAGAATCATCCACAGAGGCCCCCTCAGGCCGAGAGCGGGCAGCCTCAGAAGGAAACCGGACTTTACCTAGACTGCCTCGCCTCTCTGCCAGAGCCACGGGCTGATGCTGTGCACTTCCATGACTGAGAGCTGGGTCCCCTGCCGGACCCTTGCGCTCACCGTCTGCCCCCCTGTGGCCTCCACCCCTGGCCTTGTAAAACCAGCTGGGCTCCCTGAGACACACTGGCATCCATCAGGCACATCTCCCACACTGACCCCCTTCTCCAGGTGGAATGTCCTCCCGGTAACCTGGTCCAGCCGCCTGGGAGGAAGGTCTTCCTCCTGGCATCATGGCAAGCCCCAAAATCGAGGTGTTAATTTCTCTGACCAGCTGCTTGCACCAGTGGGTCTGGTGTGAAGCAGTTGAAGAAACCTGAGGGCAGTGCATCTGATCAGCAAGGTGGCAGGGAAGCGAGCCATCCCTTTCCAGATCCCCCCCAACCTCCCCCACCCCGCCTCTACCCTGAGACCCAGGTCCCCAATCCCTGATCCCCAGCCCCTCCTTCCCAGGCCTGGCCCAGGACCCATCCGAGCCTCTCGCATCCTTACCCCATCCCACGCTCATCATCAGCAAGGGAAGCCCTTATTAGACGTGAGTGACATCACCATAGCGGTGAAGAGGACTAAGATTTCTGCAGAGGTCAGGCTTAAAAACAATTTAAAATGAGAGCACAGGATGCGATTTCTTGGGAAGACAGTGTTCTGCTGACAAGGAGGGGCCGCAGGCTGCGAGCACAGGGAGAGGGAAGCCTGCCCTGGCTCAGAGCAGCAGGAGGAGGAGGGGAGTCCACGGGTGGGCTCAGCAAAGGTGGAGTCTGTCTAGAAACCCTCAGCAGAGAGCCCGGTGGGGACAGGAGCGTTAGAGGAGCCTGGAGAGGGAGCGCCCACCCTGGCCTGGGAGCCGGATGTGTGAACCAGTGTGAGTTTGGGCTTGGGAGGCCGGCAAGGCTTCACAAGGTGCTTCATGGAGCTGGACCCCATGGCAGGTGGGGACAGCCCGCATGGGAAAGGGGCAGCACGCACGTGACCTACTGATGTAGAGATGGTAGGAGGCTCTCCCCACAGCCCCTCTTCCTTTGCCTGCCCTGATGTTGTATTAGCAATGAAACTCCTCCGGGGGGCGGTGGGGGGGTGGGTACTGGGGACCAGCAGTGCGGAGTGGGGCAGGCAGGGCTGAGAGAGCCCAGAGTGGGGAACCAACCACCCGGGAGGGATCCATGGCAGGCCTGGGGGAGGCTGGATGAGGGAGGGCGCACTGGCCTTTGGGGCTGGGGGTGAGGTGGGGACGTGGCAGGGGCCACCGGGGAGGCTGAGGGAGCGGAGATAGAACCTGTGAAGGCCTACCTGGGAACTCAGTGTCAAATGGCTCATTGTGCTGACCTCGCACATAAAATGAGGGCACAGTGACCCGTGAGACTAACCATCTTGCTCAAGCGACATCCTGACCTCATCGCTGGTGCCTGTTTCCTGAGACCAGCCTACCGTGCGACACCACACACCTCCGACTTGCTCACGACTATGTGACCACCAGAGTCCAGCTGCAGGCGAAAGATACACTCACCCTCCCACTTCAGGGGATCCAATTTCCCATCCGCAGAGTATAAGAAGGACCCACCAGAAGGGCAGGGGACTGGCTTTTTTTCACGGGTCAGTCACCCTCTCCTTTCCCTTTAATAAATTTTCTTCTCTGTGCCTGAACACCTGGCTTGTTCTCTTTTTCTCTGCACTCGCCTTCCAGAAATGATAAGCACCCACAAGAGGGAGCAAGAAATGGGCTCTCGCCCCTGCTCCGCACCCCTGCACCTGGTGTGGTGTCCCCGCTGGGAGCACGGTCACCTCAGGAGCAGCGGGAGTGGGAGCAGGGTCCCCAAACCCCTCCCCACCTGGCAGAGGCTGAGCTGCACTACAGGACTGTCCCCTACTGGGGCTCCATCCTGACCTCGCTGGCTGTGCCCTGCCCGCTGGAGGTACGCACAGCACCCCGTGCAGAGTCTGGTCCCCTTGAGCATCTGAGGATTGGCTCAGCACAGGAGAGGGGGACATGCCACCTGACCCAGGTAGCCCTAAGCTGTGGCCAGGGGTGCAGGTGGAGGCGGGAGTTCCCCTTCCTGATGGGGAAGGGAGGCCTTTAGTCTGTGGCAACCTCTCCTTCCTGGAGAAAACCAGACCAGGGGTCTGGGGTCTGGGGACAGAAGAAGCTGTATCCATGGTTGAAAGTCACCCGGGGGAAGTCCCCCCAAAAGCCCATCATCCCAGCCTCAGCAGCCACGTATCTGAAGAGCTTTTTCTCTGATGGGTGAAAAGTCCCCGCTGGAGTGCTGTCAGGCAGAGAGCCATGTTTCCTTGGACAGCAAAAGTCTCCAGAAGTCGTGTCATCGTGCGTGTGTGGGAGTGGGGTTCTCAGCCACCCCACTCCCCCGCCTGACTCTGTCCCCTCCTCCCCAGTGGGGAGGCTGAACCTCGTAATTATCTTTCATTCTCCTGCTGGGTCTCGGCTGGGATCAACTACCACCACTTACCTGTCCCCAGAGGACATGCTGCCCTGGTCTCCTGGCCCCAGTTTCCATAAAGGGCATCCACCTGCCTCTGTCCCCACCGGCTTTCCTTGTCAAGGCCTCCCGCAGCTGACGGAGGTTACAGGGGAAGGTTGGTCAGGGTAGGAGGGCACCACAGATGCACAGGAGGCAGTGAGGGACCCTGGCCGGGGGGGGGGGGGGGGGGCGCAGACAGAAGTCCCTTCTCCCCTCAGGACTGCTGCCCACACCTGGCTCCCCTCCCCCGCCACTGCCTCAGCTCTCTGTTTCCCCAATGACCAATGATTCTTTTCATCTTCATGTCCCAAAGTCCCATGGCTAATCCCCCCACCCCTGCTAATCCTGCACCCCCTGCCCCCCCCCCCGCCCCTTGTGCTCTGAGCCCTTCCTAGATCAACCTTCTGGGAAGCAGAACCCCTTCGCCCCGCGTCCTCTCTCCACCCCTGGCCTCACCTCAAGCTGACTTGCCTCGAGGGGCTGGGACTGGCCAGGTGCGCCCTCTCTGGGGCTAGGGGTCCTCTTCAGAAGGAAACCTGGGCGCGGCAAAGTGGTGGCTCAGGGAGCCCCTCTCCCAGGCTCAGCCCCATCTCCACCGTCCCCCCCCCCACCCCTGCAGAGCCTGTCGCTCACTTCTCTAAGAGGCAGGAGAGGGGTGTCTACAGAGCCCAGGGCCTATGGCAGGGGGATCTGGCATCGTCCTGAGAGCTCCTCCTGCCCCGGCACTCGACATGGACAAGGAAGTGGACACCCAGGCAGGGTGCTGGCCGTGGCCTCTGTCATCATGTCAGGGCAGCATCCGTCAGGTTTCTCCGCCAATATGGAGGGAGAAAGGGAAGCCCTGGTCTCCTGATTCTGCAATTCTTCTGCCCTTGCATCTCCCTTCCTGCTGCATCCCCTCCCCGGGCTTCCCCAGACTGTGCCTGGCCTTAGCTCTGGGCTGGGAGTGGTGGGGAGGGCACTGGGGAACCTCTGGTCACCTCTGGGGCTTCTCTCTCACCACGTGTGATGACTGAGTTTCCAACCCCGACGGAGGTACGCTGAAACAGAACGCCCCTGACAAGTTTGCTTCTGAAACACGCGGGAGATGTGGGCCTGGAGACGCGGCCTCCTGGCCCTCAGGTCACGCGGGCCTGCAGGAGGAAATGCTGCAGTGGAATCCATTCACTTCTTTGTAAGCATCCATCCATGGGTCTGGCTTGAGCCTACCAAATTCCCTCTGATTTGCTACTTTCCGTGTTTCCACTCAAAGTCGTCTTGCTTTTCTGTGTTCAGATCCCCAAAGCTGCCTCCGTCCTTACCCTGAGGCAGCAGTGTCCCTGGTCATCCCCCCCACGCCCCGCCCCCAGCACCCTGTTCTTCTTACCCACCTCCCCGCCCCGCCCCGCCCTCGTCTAGCCACACCCACTGTGCCAGGATTGGCTGACGGGGCGAGATGGAGAAAGACCCTGACCACTGGCCAAGGAGGGAAGCCTGCAGCCTGGGCTGCAGCTCAGCACCACAGCAACTGTTCTAGAAACACAGGCGCCCAGCCCACCTCCCAGAGCATCCGGTCAGCCAGTCTGGAGTGGGCCATGCTGCGCGGGCATGTCCCGAGCAGGGGACCAGGGAGGAAAGAGGAAGCTGTTCTGTTACCGCCCTGCCCCTCTCCACGTGGGGAAAAAAAGAGGTGCAGAAACTGCAGGGGGAACAGTTGCCGGTAATTGTTACCAAACTTTTGAAAAACGAGAAAAAACAAAGAAATAAAAGCCGTAGATAATTAAGTACATAATTGTACACACCACTTGTTAATTAAGCTTTTACCCCTAGAACCTGACAGAATCTGCTTATAAGGTGAGAGAGTGAGGGAATGCGGCAGATGGCGAGCCATCTGCACCGCGAACGCTCTGTCGATGAAAACTTCCCGGCCTCACAATGAGAATGAGATGCTAAATGCAGTTTTCCGGAGCGAAGTGATTTATCTTCATTCTGTGCAGAAAATGAGTTGACTGCATGGAGTGAGGATGAAAGAACGGCGGGGCGGGGGTGGGGTGGGGGTGGGCTTGGGCTGTAATGACTGCGGCGCCCCCTCCGCACAGACCACACCTCGGCTTGAGTGGCCCAGGGAGCCGTCCAGGACCCCTTTGGAGAGCGGCGTAGCCAAGGAGTCCGATCAAACGGTTCTTCTCGGATTTGGTTGGGGAGTGGGGTGCGGGGGGTCAGAGACCCGCGGAAGGTCTTGAGAAAAGTGGATGGGTGGGCGCCTCCAGAGTCTCCTTATTTCTCAACTGTCAGCCCACTGCCTGCCATCGGGGTGTTAGCGCTTCTGCTCTCAAAGGTCCTTGACCTCGTCAAGCCTAGTTCCTCAGCTGTAAAATGGAGATAAACTACCTACCTGGGCTGATGAGAAGCCTGGCAAGATGATGCAGATTATGTTAAACAGTTTGAAGCTGCTAATGATCATCAGCCTGAAGCCCTGCGAGCTCATCTCTGCTTTCAGGGCACCCCTGACTTGACTGGAGGTGCAGGCAGGCACCACGGGGCAAGCCCCAAGCCCTGGCCCAACCCTCGGTTGACCCTCGGCCCCCTCTCCATTCTAAGGGCCTCCCCAGTTCTGCTGCTCTTGCTCTGAGAGCCTGACACAGGCGGCCTCGCAGAAACTGGCCGCTGGAAGGAGGGAGGGCCCCCTGGGAGAGGGGCTCTTGGGGGTCAAGGGGTGGCTGGCCTCCTGGAGAGGTTTGCTGGGGACATGGGCTGAGGAGCAGACACAGCCCTGTAGGCGCCCGGCATATCTCCGACTCTCACCTACTCGGTCCTCAGAACCAATCACCACCCAGGAGAGGGGCTGCCTTGGCCTCATGCTCAGCCCTGGCCCTGTCCCAGGGGTCACATAGTACAAAGCATGGTGACCTGTGTGTGTGGAGGCCCCCTTCCCTATGGGCCCCATCTCCCTAGTTGAGTGGTGATTTTAGCCAGTTTCGGGCCAGAACCCCAGCCTTTGGCCCCTATGGCCAAAAGTGGGGGTCCTCTTTACCTCCGGGGTGCCACCCATGTGCTCATTGGAGACTCTCCCTACAAGGATGAGGAGAGAGCCCTGTGGGGCCATGGAGACATGGCTGCCTTTCTTCCAGGCTTACCCCCCACCCTGCCCCTCCTGCGGGGCCAAGCTTGGGGTTCCACTGTGGGCTTGTGGTCCCTTTCCTGCAGCTGCCCTGGCCCTTTGGCAGTAGTTAGTTCTTCTACAGGGAGCCCCTGGAAGCCCCGCTCCCATCACATGACAAGGACCAGCAGAACCCCGCCTGCCCCCAGAAGGTAGGGCTGGGCCCCTTGCGCAGGACTACATGGGACAGACTCACCTCCGAGCAACCCCTGGGCCTCTCCCAACAGGGTACCTGGACACAGAGCACCCCCTTCCCTTCTCCCCGGGTTCCAGGCCGAGGCTTCAGGTGGCCTGGCCCCTCCCTTCTTTGAAGGCAGATGATGGTGTTGGTCCCAGAAAAGACAGAAGTAGCGCCCTTCAGACCCGCCGCTTCCTGTCTCGGTGGATTTATTACTCTCTGCCCTTGGCCGACCTCGGCACAGGAACATGTTCTTAGATGCAAGGAGTCCCGGAGATGGTGGGGTCCGTGTCCCCTCATTTTACAGATACGGAGGCTCAGGCCCTCTGGGCAGTAGTGACTTAGCGCCGTCACCAAGGCGATGGTGGCCCCGGGACCACCGCAGAGCAGCCATGCAGGGCCCTGTGCCATGAGCACCGAGCAGACGGAGAAGATGGTTTCAGGAAGGAGGTGGCAAGAGAGGAAAAGCCATTTGCTGGCCATCGTTAGGAAGGTGGTTTGTCAGGACAGTAGGGTCTCCAGAGACAGGGCATGGTGGCTGCATCTCTGAGAAGGAGCCCCTGACTGAGCGGTTCAGGGCCAGGTCTCCCTTCTGACACCCTTTTCCTGACCAGCTGGGATGACTTGGACAAAAAAAGCTGCCCTTAGGACTTGGGGTGGGGTTGGAGGGGGAAGTGGAGGCCAGAGGGAAGGGCCGGAAGGGGGGCTCAGGTCTGGGCCCGGGTCCAGAACCTGGTCTGTGGCCTCTGTGGCCACTGTAGCCGACAAGAGCCAGCCAGGCCCTAGACCCCCGAGCTCAGCTCTGCACAGGGGAGGGTGTGCCGGCCGGGTGCCCATCGCGGGGTCTGGCCAGCTGTGGGGTGGAGCTGAATCAGCACAGATCCTGGGCTGAAGCACCTGGGACCTTCGGGGAGGACCCCGGGGACCATGGACCCCTCTCAGGGGAGGAACAAAGGGCTCCAGACCCTTGGCGGCGTCACTGGGCCAGGGAGGTGGAGGAGCCGAGCGCTGTACAGGCTTGAAAGCAGGGGCAGCGGTGGAGAGGGGCGGAGCGGTGTTATGAGGCCAAGGGCCCGCAGCATTCTGGAGGGGCCCCCAAGCACGGGAATGAGAGGTCGATGGGGGAGGGGGCCCTGGCTCCAGGCTTTGGACCCTGTTCTCTCCTCCCACCTCACCCCTATAGCACCTTTCAGATGCCGTCCGTGGAGGAGGGGGTGCCTGGGACACAGAGAAATATAACTGTCCCGGGGACTGGAGCCTCATGTGGGATCCACCAGGGCATCTCCCTGTAGAGCAGTCGCCACGGGAAGGTAAATGGTAACCGAAAGCTCGGGGCAGAAATTGGCTTGGGGGGAGGCCCACGCCGCTGTGTGTGTGTAGCTCCTTCCTGAGAAAGTGTCAACATCAAGCTAAGCAGCTGGTAGGGTGGAGGGACTTCTGCCATCACACGCCTGGGTGGTTTGCCGACTCCTCAGCTGCCCAGCCTCTCAACCCCCTTCCTATGCCTGGGGCCCCTCTCCCCCGATTAAGCGGAAAGCCTGCCGCCTTTTACAGAAATGCAGCAGACCTGATCCCCACTTTTCCATACTCCGTTGCAACGTGACTGTGTTAGGAGCCCAGGCCCACCAGAGGCCCACAGCACCCCAGGCCTTGAGTGGGAGGCTGGGGCGGGAAAAGCCTCTATTCGGTGACAGTGGCGGCCTGGCCATCCTGGTTGCCAAGGCCAGCTATTCTTCCAGGAGCACCCAGCAGCTCCCCAGCATCCGGGCCTGACTGCTGTGCATTCCGCAGGGGCTGGGCCTCCAGGGGAACCGTGCCACCCCTCTGCGCCAGCTCTGCAGCTGAATTTCGGATGCTGTTCCGGGTCAATGTCCTTGCAGAGTCTCAGCTTTCTGGCGTCCTTTATTTAATAAATTCCCTTTCTGCTCACATCCGCCAGTGTCATTCTCTGCGCCCTGCAAATAAGAACACTGCCTGATAGATGACCCCTTGGCACTGCCACCTGTCAGCTGTCCAGAGTCACGCAGCTGGTGGTGGCACACCTTGGACAAGTCCCAAGCTTGCAGCACTGCCCCACCTGCTCCCCGGTCAGGCCAGGAGCCATAGGGGACCGGTGAGTGCCACCTGTGTGCAGACACGGGACGCATCCCCATTAGGCGTGATGGCCAGACAGACCTCTTGGAGACGGTGGGCCAGCAGGGTAAGTAAATGAAAGGGGCTCAGAGGAAAGGGGATGGTTTTCTGGGAAAAGACTTTACACTGAGTGTGACTATTTGGACAGTAGGGCTGGGAACTGGCTGAGGCTGGGGGACATGGCCCCTGTGCCAATATGTCACCCCCAGCCCCCGGCTCTGGGCTGACAGCAGTGGGGAACAAAAAATGAGCAGTTGGCAACAATTAATTGCTACAACACAAAGAAAAATTGTTTTGAATATTAAAATTATAGATATAAAGCTATTAGGCGCATGATTCAGAGTTTATGAAAACATTATTTATATTGATTTATTCCCAGAGCCATCAAGACTCCTTGAAAATAATTAAAGTTGACATTTCCATTCCTGAAGCTAAATGTTGATATCACATAATGAAAATTATATGCTAGGGATGGGTTGCGCGTGGAGAAAGCATTAAAACAAACACCAGCATCCGCAGAGCCTCGCACCCCTCCCCCATTACTAAGTACCGGCCACCAGCGGACGGCCTCTGAGGCTCTGCACCCACTGGCCATCAGGAGGGGACACGGGAGTGAGGAGGGAGGCAGGCTGAAGGAGGGGGTGTCTTCCTTCCTTCGGAACTTGCCCAAACTCCTCTGGCCACAAAGCTGCGCCCTCCTGGTGTGTGCCCATCCTCACCTGTCTTGAGGCAGCCCGTGGCCTTGGGGGTCTTTTTTGTTGCTGGCTTTATGAGAGCCAGGGACCTCCTCTCGGGAGCCCTGAGTCATCAGTTTGGTCCCGGGGGCCTTTGGGTCAGGGTACCATCACTGCTCATGTTTTCAGCTAACCTTCTCCAAGCGTCACCATGTTCCCAGCCCTATGTCACTTAAGGGTTGGGGACTCTGAGACTCTGAGCCAAGTCTTGACTTTGAGTGGCCTCCTCTGATGGGAGACAGAGCCGGGCCACTGTGACAACACGGTGTCCAATGAGCCCTGGCAGCGTAGGCATCAAGGTGGGTGCCAGGACAGTCATGGCAAACGGCAGCACCCCAGAGCACAGAAGCCTCAGAAACCTGGCCCGCCATCACTCCCCTGTGATTTGGTTCCAAACCAGCCTTGTGTGAGCTCATCTGATGGGAAAATCTTGATCTTAACCGGAACCTAGGGACATCTGGGAAATGCAGATTGTAACTTTCCAGGCACTTAGCGCAAAAGAAAAGCAGAGAAGAGAAGGGGCGGGCAACCCCTCGAGCCAACCTACGGAGCCCACCACACAACCCTTCCTGTCTTGTGTTTGTAAATGAGCTGAGCCATCTGGCTAATCTGCCCAGCCCCTATCGCTATACCACGGACCTCACCATGGGGCCCAGCCTGCTTTCCATCCAGAAACTCTGTGGAGAGTGAGAAGATTTTGCCTTGCAAGCGTCCCTCTAACTGTCACCATGGCCTTAAAGAGTGGAGATGATTCTGGTTATAAGGAGGGGAGAGGCGGGAGAGGTAACATAATGCGGAGAGCAGCAGGTGAGGATCACGCCCAGCAGTGGGGCCAGGGCACCAGCGGAGGTCAGAGTGCCTGAGCTTGCGGCCGCCTCCTGCACCAACTCAGCCCCAGCCCCAGCCCCAGCCCCAGCCCCAGCCTAGGGCTCGTCTGCCCTGTGCCTCAGTTTCCTCACCCCTGTGAGACCTTGAAGCCTGTGTCTGTGAGTTCCATCACTGGCATCTCCTCTGCGTTGCATAAGGTCACGCACCTAGTGAGTGGCAGAATTGGGACCTGAACCCAGGTTTGTCTGACCCCAGAGACTCTTTAATTTAAAGTCCAAGAGGAAGGGGACAAGCTCAGGTAAGACTGCGATAAACCTAGAGAGAGCCATGCGGTCAGCCAGGTACGTGCGTGCCCGGAACACCTCCTCTGTGCCAGGTTGGTCTAGTGCTGGGACAGCCAGGGCCATGCCATCTCAGCAAGGGGAGTGACTTGGTCACCCTGCCCTCCTGGAGCCTCGGGGGAGACATGGACAAGGAGCAAGCACAGGTGAAATAGGGGTGAGCAGCACTGGGGACACAAAGCAGGCAAGTTGGGGTTGGAGATGGGGTGACCCAGGATGCAAGGAGGGCCTCCCGAGAAGGTGACTTGAAGGCACCCAGCCAGGGGACCCTGGGGGAGAAGGTTCCAGAGAGAGAGAGAGAGCAGCCCCTTCAGAGGCAGGGGTGGAGTGAGGTGGGTGTGGCTGGGTCAGAGCGACCACGGTGATGGGGGGTTGCAGAGGGGGGGGCGGGGCGGGGGGAAGCAGGAGAGGAGCCACAGTGGCCATGGGACCTGGAGTGAATACCGGACCCCCTGCAGGGGTTAGAGCAGCACTGTGGCTCGGTCTAGTCCGACTTGGGTTTGGCAAGATGGCTCGGCTGCTATGTCCAGTGTGGGGCAAGGTGGGAGCAGCGAGGCCAGGCCGTGGCAGTGCTTCCCAAGAGACAGGGAAGTTTCTGGGGGTCTGTGGGTACCTTCCAGTAGGTACTTGGGTGGAGGCCTGGTGGCAAGAGAGGATCAGGGGAGGCTGGGTTCAGATTCTGGGTCAGGGGTCAAGGGCAACAGAGGGAAGTAGGTGAAGTGGATAATTAGCGCCGGCTGAGCCCAGATTGGTCTGACTTCAAATTCTGTACCTGGAGGTCTGATAGGCATGCCTGGAGCACACAGCTGGCTGCCTCTGTCCCTTGCCCGGCTCCGCACAGCCTCCAACGCCTGGGTGCCCCAGCCTCCTGGGTCCATGGGTACTGCCGTCAGCCACGGCCTAGGATGCATGTCTCCCGTGGGTTCTGAAATGACCCCAGAGTTTTCTTTTTCCGGTTAGAAATTTACCAAGTCCCCCCCAGCCTGCCACCCCCCCCCCCAATCTATACCCTGCCTGTGCTCCTCAGACCTTAAAGAATATTTAACCACCTGTTAAATGATTTATCCCATTGAGGCTCCAGAGCTCAGGGCATCTCACGGGCCTCCTGGAGAATTAACTAGAGCCATAAATCAAAGCGACATTTGAGAAATTTCCAGCCGCCTCAGACGGTAGGCAGTGGCTCGGGCCCAGACAGGGGAAATGGCATTTCGATGGGGGGGAAATGGCATTTAGGATGGAGAGGCAAGAGCGCTGGCTGGGAGTGGCCTCCAGGCAGCCCAGCTCTGAAGGCGGTGGTGGGCCAAGGACACTCTGCTTCTGTTGGGCTCTGCAGGGACGGCAGGTGTATCCCCTTGGCTCCTTGGGTCAAATGCAGGCAGCACCTTAACTGCTCAACACGTCCGGAGCCTTCTGTTGTCACGTCTGGAGCTTTCTCACTGTTACCTCCTCTGATTTCAGAGCAGCCCAGGCAGACCGGCCTGGGGAAGGAGGGAGGCCAAGTGGGGTTGCGGACAGCTGCCATTGGGGGTGGGGCAGCCAAGAGTCACAAGGGTGGCAGGGTGCAGGGACCAAGCAGGGACTTGGGTGGAGGCCTAGTGGCAAGAGAGGATCAGGTGAGGCTGGGTTCGGATTCTGGGTCAGGGGTCAAGGGCAGCAGAGGGCAGCAAGTAGGCGAAGTGGATAATTAGTGCCAGCTGAGCCCAGATTGGTCTGACTTCAAATTCCGTGCTGTTCTTCCCCACTCTCAGGGCTGCTAAAAAATAAAAACGAAAAATGGCTGTGCCTGGGGCTCCCCTTACCTGCGCTTTCACCTGAAGCCCTTACAACAACTCCCGCAGCTCATCTCTCTTATTTCTTCCAATTTACAGATGAGAACACTGAGGCCCCCAAGCCCCAGCTCTGAGGAGCCGTGCGGGGGCTCACACCCAGCCAGTTTGACCCCAGAGCCCTCAGGCGGCACCCACCACACATTCACCTCTATGTTTGGAGGCTTTTTGTGGAAGGCTTGGCGGCCATACCTTCCGGGCAAGGGTGAGCCCATTTTGGACCATCAGGCCCAGTCTTGGAAGCAGAAGGAGATCCCACATGGACAGGGGCTGGCAGGGGCCAGCAGACAGAGCACCAAGCGGGAGGCTGCAAGGGGTCCCCGGGAGTTCCACCCCCCTGCCAGAGTGGCTGGCCGCAGGTTGCAGGGCGCCCCGGGCACCAGCCATCACGAGCTCCAAGGCAGAGGGGCAGGGCCTCACCTGGGCTGTCTCCATCCAGCAGGGCACTGTGGGGAGGCAGGGAGGCATCTGGATCCTAATGTTTCTTGGCTGCAGCGGGGAGGGTGCTGGCCCGGAGAGTGGACTCAGAGCCACCGTTCTCAGTGACAATATCAAAACACCCAGCAGCTGGAAACAGTTCAGAAGCTTCCAGACAAGGAAGGGGGAGCTGACCCTGCAGCAGCCTGCACACCCATCCTTCCAGGTGGGGGCGGGTCAACACCCTCGTGCAGAAGGGGGAACAGGGAATGCGGGTAGCATGATGCACCACGGACCTTGAAATCAAGGCCAGAAATCTAGGCCCTCCACCTGTCTTGGCTGTCAGAGGAGCCCCAGGACCTGCTCCTCCAAGAATGGCTTTAAGAGGTTGACAGGCTCTGCCACGGCTCAGCAAGTCCAAGTAACATGCACTTGTTAGCTGCCAGGTGCTGGGGAGGAAGGAGTGGGCACCCAGCCTGCTCTCCTCCCTCACCTTGGGGTCTAGGGGAGGGGCCAGAATGGTGGGCATTGCCCTGCCTAGCACTTACATGTTGGGAGCCTGGGTCCATCTCTACCCCTGCCCTAGGGTGGATGGTGCAAGGTTCAGAGAGGTTAGGTGACTTGACTAAGGTCACACAGCCTGAGCAGCAGTGTTGAGCCTGGAGCCAGGACCCTGAGGCTCTGGAGTTCCTGGTGGGAGTGGGGGTGGGGGTAGCAGGCAGCCCGGAAGGTTCAGGGATGACCAGCACCCGAGACCAAATATTGACAACCCGCCACAGGGACACCCCTAATGATACACTCAGATCTGGAGTCTGGTCCGAGGGCTGCCTTGTTCACACAAGCTGGGCTGTGACAACTGATACCCTGCAGCCTCAGGGAGGCCCGGAACCCTGGGTGGAGCACTCAAATGCCATCGTCAAGGCCCCAGGTCTGTGTGGGAATGCCCCAAACTTGGAGCCACTCTAGAGGCCGACCCTGGGGCCCAGGAGGCAAAAGGACAGAGGAAGGAGCCCCCAAGTGAGACCTAGGCTGCGCTCAGGGCCCAGACGGGGCAGGTGGAGGGGTGCGGCAGTGTCCTCCCGGCCGGCAGAGGATGATCCCGCCAGGAGAAGACAAACAGGCAGATGGCAGAAGAAGACACCGGCTGCAGCCTCCACTGGGAAAATTAATTAAGCCTTCAATTAGCGTGGCTGTCCCACTGGCTCCAAGGGGCGCCTGGGGCCACGGCTGCCCTGCCCAAGCCACATGTTAATAACTCAGCCTCTAAGTGAACTCGGCAGAGCTGGCCAGAAACATCCCTGCATGTGCCCGCCCGCCTGCCTGCCTGCCTGTCTGGCTCCAGCTGGGGAGCCTCCCTGGATCCCCTTTCCCCTGGGGACGCGTGTGTCCTCGAACCAGTCCCAGAATTGAAGGTGCCAGGACATGGCATGTCAGGGCGGGAGTCCCAGAGAGGTTTCACTTCAACATTGACTGTGCCTGCCACAGTGTAAGGACCTGGGGACAAAGACGGAGGAGCCCAGCTGTGCCCTCGTGGAGAACAGGGTTGGCTGAAAGGGCGGGGCTGGGGAGGACACAGGCATGAACCTGACCCTGAGCATTCCTGGCCAGCGCTGTCAGCAGCAGCACCCTCCAAGAGGCACCTGGGGAGGGGTCTCAGATGGAGGTGGCCCTGTGAACAGGGAGGGAGACACAATCCCACACTTTGTTTTATGGGTGCACAACCTAAAGCCCAGAGAGGGCAGGAACCTGGCCCAAGGCCACACAGTTATTCCAAGGCAGGACCAGAACTGAACTCAAACTAGATCCCACCTCTGAGGCGGTAAAACGTTTGCTTCCCCACGTTGCACAAGGCAAACTGAAGCCCAGAGAGCTGCTTAACTGAGACATGGAATGGAGCCCTCCGGGGACCCAGGCCCCACCTGAGAGTCACTGTCTTTTTCACCCAGAGCCGCTCCCTGGGGTTTTCAGGCTCTCTGGCTCCTTCCACCCGCCCCCCCACCACCACCTTCTGCTCACACCCCAGAACTTTCCCCCAGCACCTCGGTCAGCCAAGCAGGCTGCCAAGAAGGGCCACGCTTCACTTCATCCTCCCAGGGCGGACCGGCCAGGCTTCCAGTCTACCGCTCAGACTCAACCTGCACCAGCGCCACCCAAGGAGTCAGCCAGAATGCGGGTTCCCAGGTCTCCCCCGGGAGAGAAGAATCAGACTCCCCAGAAATGGCTCATCAGAATCTGCAATTAACACAAGCCCTCCAGGGTTTTTTCATACACGTTAGTAGTGGATGCAGAAACAGACAAGCGTACAAGTCATAGGTAAAGTACTCAGTGCAATCTCACAGATTGAACATTTAATCTACACCAGATCAATAAATAGGACAGTAATAGCACCCCCACCCCCGTCTGCCTCCTTCCTACCAGCCTCCCCAGAGAGTGCCTCCGCCCTGACCTCTAGCAGCTTAGACCCTGCTTTTGAACTTCACATGTATGGAATTCTACAGGTATTCAAGGCTGGGTTTTCCTGCACAGCGTTGTTTGCAAGGTTCGTTCACATTGCTTGGTGCAGTGGAGGTTTATTTACTGCTGTGAGTAGCATTCCAGCCTAGGATGGTTCCCCAATTTGTCTGCGTGCTACTGTCAGTGGGCATCGGCTTGTTTCTCGCCTTAGGAGACTAAAGGAGGATTGCTATGAAAATTCTATGACGCGAATCTCTGTGGACATTTGTATGCATTTCCGAAGGCTACATATCCACGCGTGGTACATTGCACCATGGGGTTTGCTTGTATGGAGGTTCAACAGACACGAGAAAGCTTGTCCAAAGGAGCTGCACCAAGTTAGACTTGCTCCCCGTCCTCCCTGACATTGGTACACGTCTCTCCTCATCTGAGCCATGCTCGTGGGTGTGTAGTGGGATGGTTTTATGCTTCAGCTGGCATTTCCCTGATGACTAATGATGTTGAGCACAGTTTCTTATGTTTATTGGCCATTTGGGCATCCTCTTTGGAGAAGTGCCTTTTCAGATTTTTTGCCAATTTTTAAATCAGATTGTCTGTCTTTTCCTTATCAACTTATAGCAGGTCTATATATATTCAGGATCCCAGTCCTTTACTGGATGTGTATATTTTAAATATGTCCTTTAGCTTCAGCTTGGTGTCTTGCCTTTTACATGCGATTTTTATTTTTCTTTTTAGGGCCACACCTAAAAAGAATGGAGGTTCCCAGGCTAGGGGTTGAATCAAACCTGCATGTGCAATCTACACCACAGCCGCAGCAACACCAGATCCGAGCCACATCTGTGACCTATGCCACAGCTCATGGCAACACCAGATGCTTAACCCACTGAGCAAGACCAGGGATCGAACCTGCATCCTCACAGAGACAATGTCAAGTCCTTAACCCACTAAACCACTCCTCAATAATATCTTTTGATGAACAGTTTTCTTGAATATAGTCTGAATTATCCTTTTTTTGGGGGGTTAACATTTCCCATGTCCTATGTCTGGGTGACTTTCTGCACATGGAAGCTTGAGGAGTGTAAGCAGAGCCCTTCCAGATGGACAGCAGCCCTTGTTACTGCTCAACTCCACTTCCTTCTCAGCAAGAGAGACACAGAATTTGCACAATTGAACCAGCAGCACTTACTGAGTTACATCCCTGCTTGTAGGCACTGCTGTGTTATGGGACATTCCCCCTGGGCATCTGCTCAGCCCTTGTCCCTGTGTCATGGGAGCTGGGGACCACTCCTGCCACGGAAGGGCCATGGCCTGTGGACCCTGGCCACAGGTGATTGGGCAAGAGCGGACACTTAGCTGGCTCTCTCCACCAGGGATTGGAATTTATCTGCGGGACACACCTCTCAGTCAGGAGCACAGTGGGGATGCGATAACAGGAACTCTGGTGGCGAGGCTGTCCTGTGGCCGTGGGGGAGCACGTCCAGCCCCTGAAAACCACACACATGGGCTGCAGAGGAAGACAGAGGAAGCAGATGTGTGGAGAGAAGCAGACATGAAGGGTGGCATGTGGACTGTTCCGTCCTGGTTCCTGGCCCTCACGCTGCACTCCTGCCCGGGGGGTGGGGGTGGAGGGAGACACTCAGCCCCTTTCCAATAAATTCCCCTTTTGCTTTACCATGAATCTCTTAAGCGTCTACACTAAGATATGATTATTACCTTGAATCCTTAGGGCAATGGAGCCTTCCTTTTATTTTCATTTATTTTTAGGGCTGCACCCTTGGCATAAGGAAGTTCCCAGGCTAGGGGTTGAATCAGAGATGCAGCTGCTGGCCTACGCCACAGCCACAGCAATGTCAGATCCAAGCCACATCTGCAATCTACACCACAGCTCATGGCAACGCCAGATCGTTAACCCACTGAGTGAGGCCAGGGATCAAACCCATGTCCTCATAGATAATAGTCTGGTTCGTTACTGCTGAGCCATGACAGGAACTCCTGAGCCATTTCCCCCGGCAGCAGCTCCACAACCGCCTCTGATGTGTGCAGTCCTCCCTTTATAGGAGCCATGAGTGCCTGAAAGGTTGGGAGCATAAATCAATGCCTGGCAGAAACATCCTTGTTGGAATTCAAGAGGAAAGCACACCGCTGAGGATCCCAGAGTGAGTTCCTCTCCCAAAGAACCGTTGTCCCCAGTTTGTTTTTTGTTTAAAGCAGAGGCTCATGGCGTTCCCATCTTGGATCAGCGGAAACAAATCCGACTAGGAACCATGAGGTTGTGGGTTTGATCCCTGGCCTCATTCAGTGGGTTAAGGATCCGGTGTTGCTGTGAGCTGTGGTGTAGGTCGCAGACACGGCTCAGATCTGGCGTTGCTGTGGCTGTGGTGTAGGCTGGCAGCTACAGCTCCAATTGGACCCCTAGCCTGGGAACTTCCATATGCCAAGGGTGCAGCCCTTAAAATGACAAAAAAAGAAAAAAAAGAAAAAGCAAAGGCTCATACATGGGAGTCGTTGATAATGGCCCTGCTCTGTCTATAGGGTTTCGCTGGGGGGATGTTCTGGCCCCCCAGCGATGGGTGACGGCCCACCAGCCTCCCAGACCCCCAGGCTGGGGGCAACTTTCCGGCATTCATGCCTCTCTCTGCTTCACCCCTTCAAGTTCTGGCCCCTCTACCCATTCTAAGAGAGGTCACGCAGCCCTGTGGTCAGTGGCACCTGACTCCCTCACCACCTGCTGCCCCCCCCCAGGACTTGGCTGGGCTAGGACACAGGAGAGTCACCTTCTCAGTTTATTCCAAGCACGGCAGCACCCGCTCCTTGGGCAAGATGAGTCCAGGAACACTGACCAGGCCGGGAAAGTGATGTGGGAGGCGGGGACATCCATCACGGAGGGAGGCAGCTGCAGTAGATCAAAGCCTGCTCTCTCCGCCTCTACATCATCATTAGCAGAGGGCAGAGGCAGGGGGAGGTTGGAGGCCAGGGCGGGAGCAGAACTGCAAGAGAGATCTTTGGATTCACAGACTATAGCTGATACCCAGAGGTACCTGCGGCAGCGGGGGGAGGGGGGGAGCTCCAATGGCCTCTGAGCCCAGGGTGTGGTGGGGCCAAAGGAGGGGCTCCATGCCCACGACACCTGCCAGGGAAGGCATCCTGGAGGAGGAAGCATCCAAGCTGGGTCCTGAGAAGGCACTGCTGATGTCCAGACCCTGCTTGGGGAGGTAGATTCCCATATGGGGGGAGTCTTCACCCTCGGAGACTTAACAGAGAGACAAGACACCACCAGCAGAAGTCTTAAATCCAGAGACCCATCATGTAGGGCCCATTAATGGGACATATGGGTGGGCAATCAGGGAAGGCTTCCTGGAGGAGGTGAGCTGAAGCAGAGCTTTAAAGGAAAGGAGTGGAGAGAGACTGTGACCTGGCCAACCACCAGCTCCATGACCTTCTCAGCTGTGGTCTCCATCCAATTAGCATCTGCCCTCTAAGGACTGAGGGCTCACGGTGCTGCTCACCATTGTGCCACAGCGAATGCTCCATCAGTGTTTCCAGGATGAATGGATGAGGTAATGAATGAATAGCCCTAACTCTCCTGATGGCCTGAGGTAGAGAGGCTCTGTCCCATGGAGGGGGCAGAAGGCAGCAGACAGGCCTGGAGATTCTGAAGCATCAGGGAGCCCATGTGGTTGAGCTGCGCAAAGGACAGTTTGGCAGTAGGACCATAAGCACGGTGTTCCTTGTTCTCACTTCTGGGGGAAAAGGGGACACCTCAGGGGGAAGTGGGACAGGGCTTCGAGGTGGCACTGAAGGCAGAGTGGGTCATCTGGAGTTGGGGATGGCTGGGCTTGAGGGAGACAAAGCTCCCACCATGGGCACCCCGACCAGAGGCCCCTCTCCCAGGAGCCCCTGTCCCCTGCCTCCTTCCTGCCCCGCCTTGGTCTGATTGCACAGAGTGATTTGTGACCCTGACAAGTTGAATTGTGGGTAAAGCACCTGTCCAAATGGGGAGCAAATTGGAACTGTGGCTCCAGCCAGCAGGCCATCCATCACAGCAAAAGGCTCCGTCAGCACCTGGCTGTGCCTGCCCGGGTGCAGGGCGCCACCTTGGGTCTGAGGGGAGTGGGGACCCAGGCTGGGGGCCAGGCATGGGGGAGCACAGGGGAGGGGCCTGGGGTCACCATTCCTCCCCAGGTTGACATTTCCAGGGTCTGCTTCAGGCTTTGTAGCATTTTTAAGCTGAGGAGTGTCACGTGCGCCTCCTCAAAGGTGTATCCACTTACAAATTGGGAAACTGAGGCACAGCACACTCCACGATAGCCCCCAATGTGCCTGGCATTTTAAGAAACTGAAATTTGCTGCTGGAGCACCTGAAATCCTGAAACAAAGCAATTGTCTCCCGCAAGATGGAAAAATTCAAAAGCAAATAATGTTCTATCTGGCAAGACTCCTAGATCCTGGAGGTGACACGGCAGAGGCTGTGTCATGGACCAGTGAGGTGACAGAAACACAGAACCCCCTAACGCACAGAGGTGTGCCATCTCTGAAGGAAGCCACATGTTCCCAGACTAGGTATGTCTGCTGCGCCCCCACCTGCAGCCCCGGTCAGGCCTCCAGGGGAGGCACTCATGCCCCCCATGTGACTCAGCTCCTGGCCATGGCTGCTGAGACCACAGGTGGGCACCAGAGCCAAAGGCTGTCTCCTCATAGGCAGTCACTGACCTTGACTCCGGGCCTGGATGAAATAGATGAGCTAAGCCAATCAGATTGGAGGGAGTTGGCACTGGGAGTCTGAGCAGTGCAATCGGGTAGCAGACTGAGCCACACTGAAAGTCACTCAAGTGTGCCTTCAGGACTCATTTTTTGGGGGACGGGGGCAGTGCAAGCCATCTATGCCCTGCTTGATCTCCCTCTGCTTCTCCCCCACGTCCTAGTCCAGGCGACACTGTGCGTGGGGGGAGGGAAGAGAGTGGGATCCTGTTCTATGTCACCTACCTGTCCCCATCTCCTGAGTTGTCCCATCGTGGTTTCCATTTCCTTTTTTTTTTTCTTTTTAGGGCCACATTCGTGGCATATGGAGGTTCCCAGGCTAGGGGTCAAATCAGAGCTGCAGCTGCCTGCCTACACCACAGCCACAGCAACACAGGATCCAAGCCTCATCTGTGACCTACACCACAGCTCACGGCAATGCTGGATTCTTAACCCACTGACCAAGGCCAGGGATCGAACTCACGTCCTCATAGATCCAAGCCGGCTTTGTTACCACTGAGCCACCACGGGACTCCCCATTTCCCTTTGGAATCTGCGATTTCAAACTCTAAAGCCAGGCGGGGACTGCTGGTCCATTTATACTGAGTCATCCCTTCCTGAGACAACAGCTATCCTGCCGGCTGCTGAATGGGCAACAGCCAAGGTCAGGATGGGGGTTACCACAAAGTAGAGATGGACATTTTGACATGAGATCCGCCACATAAGGCCACCTGTGGCCTGACCCCAAACACTGAAGGAACAAGGAGGGAGGTAGTGTCTAGCTGGCCAATGAGAGCCTTCCACTGGGATTCTGCCTGAGCAGGTCCTCTGGGATCCTGAGCTATAAAGATGGAATGGTGGGTTGAAAAAGTGCCTCCCTCCCAAAGATATTTACTTTGTAATACCCAGAACCTGTAAATATTACCTTATATGCGGAAAGAGTGACTATGACCTAAGATGCCAAAAGATAAGATTAAGTGAAGGGGGAATTTCCGTTGTGGCTCAGCGGATGATGAAGACTAGTATCCATGAAGATATGGATTCAATCCCTGGCCTCAGTCAGTGGGTTAAGGATCCAGCATGGCTGTGGCTGTGGCATAGGCCGGCAGCTGCAGCTCTGATTCAACCCCTAGCCTGGGAACCTCCATATGCCATAGGTACAGCCTCCCACCCAAAAAACAGATTGACAGGTCTTGAGAGGAAAAGCTTATCCTAGATTATCCAGGTGTGCCCTAAATGCCATCACAAGTATCCTTATAAAAGAAATTAGACACATACAGAGAAGAGATTAAACATGGGGAGAAGAAGGCATGTGAAAACCTAGCAGAGAGAGATGAGGCCATAAGCCAAGAAATGCCAATTGTCAACAGAAGGTGAGGCAGCAAGGAACGGATTCTTTCCTGGAGCCCCAGAGGGAGGGAGCAGAGCCCTGCCAACACCTTGGTTTCAAAAATATTGCATTTCTGCTGTTTAAAACCACTATGTCTATTGTACTTTGTCCCAGCAGCCCTAGGAAACTAGGCTGTGAGCCTATAGATGCTAGGGGCCATCCTGTGCCATGCGGAGAGGCTTGCCTGCAGTGAAGCTGATTCCGAGGAAAGCAGACGTGAGGGACGGAGAGAGATGTAGGAGGTAGGCAGAGCCCTCAGACTCACCTTCCTTCCCTGGTCTTTTCAGCAACATAAGCCAACACATGTTCCTTCCCACTTAAGCCAGTTTGAACCGGCCTGTCACTTGCAACCCAGAGTTCTGGCTAACACTCTCACCAATAGTATCAAGAGCCTTAAAAATAGCTCAAATCTTTGACCCAGCTTTCTGCCCTAAGGAAATGATTTGTATAAGGACAGTTACTGCAGTAGGAAAAGAAATAGGAAAAAACCTATACAGGTAACCACAGGATACGACTTTATAAATTATGACACATCCCTTACGCGGCCATTAAAAACCATGTTTTCATGCTCATTATAAAATATTAAGTGAACAGCAGAATATTGCAAATGTAAATATAGACACAAAACCACACACATATATATTTATATATAAACAGAATGATCCCATTTTATTTTTATTTTGCTTTAGATCATTTTAAAAGAAGGGTTCCCGAGTTCCCGTTATGGCTCAGTGGTTAACGAATCCGACTAGGAATCATGAGGTTGAGGGTTTGATCCCTGGCCTCGATCAGTGGATTAAGGATCCCGCGTTGCCTCAAGCTGTGGTGTAGGTGGCAGACGCAGCTTGGATCCCACGGTTGCTGTGGCTCAGGCATAGGCTGGCAGCTACAGCTCTGATTAGACCCCCAGCCTGGGAACCTCCATATGCCACAAAAGTGGCCCTAGAAAAGACAAAAAAAATAATAATAAGTAAGGGTTCAAATACAGTTGAAATCCTTTGTGTACCCTTCCTAGTTCCTTATACAGCCCCCTTAGTTGGTATCATTCCCATGCATGATTTTAAGGATGTATCCATAAATAATAGATAATATTTGCACATGTTTTTACACATTAATAAATAGTACGAGGCTCAGAAACCTGCTTTTTCCCCCAAAGAACAATATGTTTGTGCACTTAATCCATCTTAACAACGTGTAACATTAATTTTAACTGCTGCTGAGAATTGAGTATCCCACACTTTTATCCTTTCTCTGGTTAATAAACACGGAGATTATTGACAATATTGTTTCCCATAAGATTCCACAGCCCTTACGCCTCCTTGCGCACACGCACACTCAAATACACACACACACACACACACACACACACACACACACGAGACTGTCTCAAGGGTCTCAGGTGCAGCAGCTGAGAGGGTGCGGGCTTGTCTTTACAAGGCTGCTAAGTGCGCTCCTGAGTCGTGGTACCAAGAGCAGGTGGAGTTCCGGTTTCCCACATCCTTGAAGGAGAGACGTCTTTATTTCTATCAATCCATCGGGAAGGAAACTACCTCGCGATGGTTTTCGTGCGCACTTCCCAGTTTATACTGCTGTCCACGGTCGGTCCAGACACATCCGGTTCCATTTCCTGTTCTGCTCAATGCCTTCGCCTGTTCTACTGAGGTGTTTGCCTGTTGAACAGAAAATACTTTAGCATGAACTACACCCCAGTGTTCACAGTAGTTTACCAAGTGCTTTGTATACACTTTGTAGAAATGATAGGACGCTTGACTAGCGGAGGTGGCCCTGCCCCGCCCTCTGTTTTCACCTTCCCACAGCACCAGATGGGCCAATGGGAACTGCCTCCCTCTTACTTGATCCCGTGCAATGATTGGGCCAGCTTTAGGCATGTGACCCAAGCCAGGCCAATCAGAGCCCTTCCCTGGCCTTTCCATCCCTGAGGCTGGGGGAGAACGCCTGTCCCTTCGCTCCCTCTTGCAGCTGTGAGAATGCGAGGCCTCCTGCCAGATGAGCAGTGTGGGACCTTGGAGCCCCACTCGGAGGAGAAAAGAAACAGTGAGGTGCGGAGGGGCCTGCCAGACATGTCTAACACCACACACTAACGCAGCGACCCTCTCTGCACGGGACAGTGCGATTGGCGCCAGCACGTGCACCCCAAAGGGCTCTCACTAACATGTGAGACTGGTCTGCGTTTTTCAAGTTTTCTACAGTAGGTGTATGTGTTACTGTGTATCATCAGAAATTTAACACTTACTATCATTCTTTTCTTGTTTTTGTTTTTTGGCTGCACCCGTAACATACACATGTTCCCAGGTCTAGGATGAAGCCCGAGCCACAGCAGTGACAACAACGAATCCTTAACCACTAGGCCACCAGGGAACTCCAACACTTAGTGTCATTGTTTAATCTTACAAACATCTCTCTTCCACGAAGATTTCGAAGCACCCTAAAAGCCCTGACTGGCTACCAGCAGAAAGGCCTGGCCTGGAGTGCCGCTGGAAACAGGTCAGTGCTGGCCCCTCCTGGGAAAGGGTCCTGGTGGAGGTGGGACATGGAGGGACAGGGGAGGGGAGGGTCTTTAGGGAAGTGGGGCCTGAGTGGACCTCAGACCTCCACTGAATTGCATTGACTTGGGGAAAGAGACTGGACCAGAAGCCTGCCCCATAGCCCAGGGTTGCCAGCCTTCTACAGTGTACTCACCAGACTCTGGCTGGCCCAGGGCTGGGGGAGACCCACAGGCTCTGACCCTGGAGATAGAGGTTGGGAAGAAGGCTGCTCCTGGTGCTGGACCTCTGCGCAGGACCTGGGTCCACTGAGCTGGGAGTAGGCACTGGCCCAGGTGACCCTCCACACCTACCCCTGCCCCCAAGGGTTGTGACCCTCCCCTTCTCACTGAGGCTAGAGGCTTCAGATGAAAAGCATGTTCCAAAAGATGTGGCTTATGGAAAAACTTCAGCCAAATCAATTAATGATAAAACCCTTGAGCAAACACAGCTACTTTTATCATTTTAGAATGTTGTGATTTGAGTGGCCAAAGAAATTAAATTAAAAGCGCAGAAACTCAGGGTCAGAACCCCAGCTGCTTTCATTGGTTTTTAATCTCCTGTTAAACAATATATCTTCTGATGGCTTTTGTCAGCTTATTCAATGTAATAACCCAGGACACGTGGCCCCGACCCACCTTGTTCCCTCCACGTGGCTGAGGCGGAAGGTGCCGCTGGCAGCTGGTCAACTGACATGGATAAAATGGGGATGGGGGAGGGTCAGGGGAAATAACAGGAGGCCCTGACGTCACCAGAGCTGCGATGGCAAGGGGCAAGGCCTTGAGGTGCTCTGGGGCCAACTGTCCAACCTCTCAACTCCAAATGAGGTACCTGGACCCGGGAAAGCAAATGTTTGCCTAAGTCACCGTGAATCAAGACTGGAACTCAGATGTCCCAGCGTCCAACCCACAGCTCATTCTGCTGGACCACCCACCCAGGTCATCCCACCCAGGTCACCCTGGAAGGGGCTGGGCTTGGCACAGGGGTGTGGCCTCCAGCCCTCTGTCTTCTTTTAGGGAATTATCAGGGGGACTTTTTTCCCCCTTTCTTTCTTTTTCCCTTTGGCTGCACCCACGACACATAGAAGTTCCTGGAGGGATTGAATCCAAGCCACAGCTGTGGCAACATGAAGTCCTTAATTCCCTGCACCTCAGTGGGAACTCCTCAGTGAGGCTTATTGAGTTCCTCCTGGGAGACAAAATTGAGCTGCATCTTTGGGGAGATCCTGACCTGATGAGGGAGGCAGTTCCCATGGTTGGGAGCCTCCCAGTCTGCTGATGGAGGTGCAGCCCTGCCCTTTCTGAGGGGGGACACAGGCAAATAGAGACAGCAAGCCTACAAGTAAATCATTTTGGTGGGAACAGCCCACAGCAAGTCAAGGTAGCCTGAACTTCTGTTGGCTTCACAAGGAAGGCTTCCCAGAGGAGGCTGAGACCTGAGGAGAAGAAGCTGGTCTTGGAACAGCTCAGGCAGAGGATCTGAGGCGAGGGAGAGCCTGGGGCTGGTGAGCAAGATGACACACAGAATGAGTGGCCTCTCTGAGTTGTCTGTTCCCACACATGGGTGTGCTGACAGACGTGCGGGCCCGTTTGCAGACACTCACGCCTATTTGCACAGATTCAGCCAGGCACGCTTCTAACCACAAGCTTGTATACCATGCATAAGCACACGCATGTATGCACACATACGTTTACATACGTGTACCCAGACATGCAGTCACATTCAGCCGTGCACACTGGCCAGCTGGGCTTTGTACACAGCTCACATGTGCTCTCTTGCACACATAGGTGCGGGGGCCTGCACTACCCCAGCCACACTCACACACCCTCCATTCCCACCGGCAGCCATGCCACCTGCCAGGTGTCCCTGAGCCCCACCACCCCTGCCGTGGTCTATGCATCTGTTGCCTCTCCTTCAGGAAGGTCTTGAGGGGATGGGGTGGAGCTGGCAGAGGCTCTCAGAGAGTCTACTGGAGCTCCCCCCTGCTCAGAGGACCAGAGGGTGTCTGGGTCACCCCCAGCCTCAGAGTGGAACTCTGGAACCCTTGGAATCTCTGTGACAGGTCAGGGGGCCTGTGAAGCCGACTCTGATGGGATTTGTGTGTAGGTTTCCTGGGAGCAGCCCCCATGGGGGTGAAGGAGGCAGGACCTAGCAGAGTGAGGAGCTGGGCTACCATGCGGTCACAACAACACCCTCAGCCACTCCTGGGACCTGTGGAGGGGGCATGGCCCTGCAGGTGGTCCTGCATGCGCTGGGGGACTGTCCCTTACTCTGTCCCGTTACCAGCCACTGGGCGCAGGCTGCCTCCAGAAAATGGGGTGACCTTGAGGGGGGAGGTTCCTCTCAGCCAAGAACACTTACAAGGAGGAAGGCCTCACTGGAGCTGTCAGCTGCCAGCCCCCACCCCCACCACTGGGAGAACCAACACGTGCAGGGGGTGTGGGCAGCACCGCAGTGGCCACCGCAGTCTGCAACGGACCAGACACCCCTTCCTGTTGCAGGTCTCACTCCAGTCCCTCCTGCCATAGGCCTTGTCAGTGCCCCCACGTCACCCCATCTCCCTGCACTGGGTGCACAGCTGGAGGTCTCAGGCTTCTGTCTCCCTCTCAGAAAGCAGAGGCCCAGGCTCCCCCGGCGCCCTCCCCTCCTGGGACCGAGATCCCCTCTGAACACAGGGGCTGAGTAATCCAGGGAGTGGTGGGGACAGTGCCCTCCCACCTGCTAGTCCACCGTGACTCGGGTCAGTGGGACAGGCCGAGGCCACCAGTATTGCTCTGGGCTTGTGACTTAACTATTCAGCAGGCTCTGTGGGCAGCAGATTGCTTGCCACCTTCTGCTAACCCCCTCCCACACTTCCCCGTCCCGTGTTCTGGCACCCCCACCTCGTCCCCTCTCACACACACACAACCTTGGCTGGAGGGGCCCCGTGTTCTGGCACCCCCATCGCATCCCCTCTTAAACATGGCCCTGGCTGGAACAGGGCTGAAGGCCTTAAGATTCACACCAACCTTCCATCCCTTCCTTTCCAGGGAAGATGTGAGCCAGAGTAGGAGCTTGAGGAGGAAGGGTCTCTCCCCAAGCTCCATCCAGACTGGGGCTGTGTCTCATCCAAGATGCACATATATTCGCACATTTTAATATCCCTGAACCTGATGTGTCTAACAATCGACAGCTCATCCTGGTCTAATGAGCAGCAGTTTCCCTTCCGTGGCACCTACATGACGGTCACCTTGCTAATCAACAGTCTTAGCTTTGCAGCACTGGGGGCGGGGGAGGGGAGGGGACTGGAGCTGGGCAGCCTGCGGCCCCTCCCGCATCAGCTTTTCATGGCATAACTTCAGAATCTAGGCCCTCGCAAGGCCTCCTGCAGGCAGATGAAGAGCAGAACCAGGTTCTGGAGCCAAACAGAAAAGTATTTTTAGCGACTTGGGGCTGAGGTTTGCTTCCAGGGCCCCGCAGACCTCATCTGCCGGCGGCCACCATCCTCCTTCTGAAGCCTAAATAAAAGTGGCTGGAAGCAGGTTCCGCTGCCACAGCTGGGAGGATGTCAGAGGCAGATTCGGGTGCAGACACTGGGGAGGAGGGCTTGGGGCTCTCTGTTAAAAGTGAGGCCTTTTAAAGTAGTGACAGGCCTGGCACTGTCACCAGGTAAGAGGATCAGCCCTGCAGGGGACCAGATGTTAAAAGCCTGGGGATGAAGAAAGCAAATGCCACACAGTAGGAGAGGCCAGGAATGGGGGCACTGAGGGCAGGGGAGCACATTCCAGGCCACCTGTGGCCAGGAGACCCCTGAGGCAGGCTCCTGGGGACCAGCCTTCCTGCCTGGTGAAGTCCCACATGGCCCCTGGAGCAGACACCTGGGGAAGAGGGGGGCCGATGGGTGACATTGAGACCCAAGCCTTGACAGGTGAAATTTCAGCATGCAGCAGAGACAGGAGGAAGCCATTCCAGGGGTGAGGCAGGTGTGAGCGAGGCCCAAAGGGGACGCCAGGTGCTTCGGAGGCTGGAGGCCCACTGGCTAGTGGCTGCTCCCTCCTCGCCCTCTAACCAGAGCCAGAAGCCCATGGCAAAGGGCTCTGGGAAGTGCAGTTCCCAGGCGCAAGGCAGGAGGGCTCCCCCAAAGCCCTGCAGGGCTCCCCACCTGCCCAGGCCAGCCCTCCCATCTTCCTCTTCCACTCACATGAACTGAGCACTCGGCACACCAGACGCTAAATTGGATGCCGGGGATTCGAGCAAACAGGCACAAATCCCTGCTCTCAAGAAATGTATGTTGGGAGTTCCCATCGTGGCTCAGTGGTTAACGAATCTGACTAGAAACCATGAGGTTGCCGGTTTGATCCCTGGCCTTGCTCAGTGGGTTGAGGATCCAGCATTGCTGTGAGCTGTGGTGTGGGTTGCAGATGTGGCTCAGATCTGGTGTTGCTGCGGCTCTGGCGAAGGCCAGCAGCTACAGCTCCGATTGGACCCCTAGCCTGGGAACCTCCACATGCCACCTGTGCGGCCCTAGAAAAGACAAAAAAAAAAAAAAAGTGTATGTTGGGAGCTCCCATCATGGTGCAGCAGAAACAAATCAGACTAGAAACCATGAGGTTGCGAGTTTGATCCCTGGCCTTGCTCAGTGGGTTGAGGATCTAGTGTTGCCATGAGCTGTGGTGTAGGTTGCAGATGTGGCTCAGATCTGGCGTTGCTGTGGCTGAGGTGTAAGCCAGCAGCTGTAGCTCAGATTAGACCCCTAGCCTGGGAACCTCCATATGCTGTGGGTGCGGCCCTAAAAAGGAAAAAAAAAAAAAAGTGTATGTTGGAGTTCCCGCTGTGGCGCAGTGAATTAAGAACACAACTAGTATCCATGAGGGGAAGGGCTCAATCCCTGGCATTGCTCAGTGGGTTAAGGATCCAGCATTGTCATGAGCTGTGATGTAGGTCGCAGACATGGCCTCAGGTCTGGCATTGCTGTGGCTGTGGCGTAGGCCGGCAGCTGCAGCTCTAATTCAATCCTGGCCTGGGAATTTCCATATGCTACAGGCGCAGCCTTAAAAAGATAAAATGAATAAATTTAAAAATTTTTAAATAGGAGTTCCCGTCATGGCGCAGTGGTTAACGAATCCGACTAGGAACCATGAGGTTGCGGGTTCGATCCCTGCGCTTGCTCAGTGGGTTAACGATCCGGCGTTGCCGTGAGCTGTGGTGTAGGTTGCAGATGCGGCTCGGATCCTGCGTTGCTGTGGCTCTGGTGTATGTTGGTGGCCACAGCTCCGATTCAACCCCTAGCCTGGGAACCTCCATATGCCGTGGGAGCGGCCCAAGAAATAGCAAAAAGACAAAAAAAAAAAAACTTTAAATAAATGCAAATTAAAAAAAGAAGTGTATGTTGGAGTTCCCCTTGTGGCTCAGTGGGTTAAGAACCTGGCTGGTATCCATGAAGATGCGGGTTCGATCCCTATCCTCACTTAGTGGGTTAAAGATCCTGAGTTGCTGTGGCATAGGCCTGCAGCTGCAGCGCCAGTTCAACCCCTGGCCCAGGGACTTCTGTATGCCACAGGTGGGGCCCTAAAAAGAAAAAAAAAAAAAAAGAATTGTATGGTAGAGATATTGTCTCTAGTTGGGGAGAGAGAGAATAAACATAGAGTGTGAGTACTCAGTGCTGTGGAGAAAGGTCCAGCAGGGTGGGGTGGGAGGGGGAGAGCAGAGCTGCTCTGTGTGGGGTCAGGGAAGGCCATCTGAAAAGACTTGACTAGTGCCTGAATGACATGAGGGAGTAGCCAGTAGGGGATCTATAAGCAGTGAGCTTCAGGCTCAGCAGGCAGTAGGTGCAAAGGCCCTGAGGCAGGAGTGCAGTTACGATGGTCCAGAACTCACCAGAGGACCAGTGACAGAGTGGAAGGGGCCCAGGGGACAGCAGGAGGAGGCAAGGGCAGGGCGGTGAGCGGCATCAATTCCGCCAGGCTCCGTGGACCATGGAAGGGCCCTGCCTTCCACTCTGAGACCTGGGGAACCCATGGAGGTCTGAGCAGAGGGTGGGATCTGACTTCGGTTTTAGCAGGAGAATAGACTGTAGGGGGCAAGGGGTCAGAGGCAGGGAGAGCCACTAGAGGCTGTTGCAGTCCTCCCAGCAAGCGGTGAGGGAGGCTGGCTTGGGTATATTTAGAAGGCAGAGCTGACAGCGTTTGCTGACAGTCTGGATTCAGGGGTGTTCCAGTTTTCTGTTGCTACATAACAAACCACCCCCAATACTTGGTGGCTCAAAATCACCACAGTCTTGTATTTTGCCCACACGTCTGCAGCTTGGCAGGGCTCAACAGGGAGGGCTCGCCTGTTGCATGTGCCATCAGCAAGGCGGCTGGAGCCACTTACAGGATGGCTTATCAGAGCAAGTGTGTGCCCATGGGGCTGGCAGCTTAGCCTGGCCGACTGGCCCCAGGTCTCAATTCCTTTTCGC
The DNA here is from genome assembly GCF_016906955.1 of Phacochoerus africanus. Taxonomy (NCBI): domain Eukaryota; kingdom Metazoa; phylum Chordata; class Mammalia; order Artiodactyla; family Suidae; genus Phacochoerus; species Phacochoerus africanus. Next base: position 31,258,269 of record NC_062552.1, on the reverse strand, counting down.
TCGGGCCTCTCTCGGGGCCTCTCACAAAGCAGCAGCTGGGTAACAAGAGCAGGTGTCCGGGAAGCCAAGCTGGAGGCGCCTTATGATCAAGCGTCAAGCCCAGGTCAAGCCCAGGAACATGCCTCCGCATCTCCTTGGGTCAAGCCCAGCCCTGATCCCAAGGGAGGGAGATCAGACTCGCCTATCATGTGCCCTGAGAGGAGGAGTAGCGGGCTTCCGGCTGCGGTTAACCTGCCACCTGGGAGAAAGTCGGGGAGGCCCCAGGATGTGTGTGTTGGGGGGGGGGGTCTCTAGGCCACTTACCTCCTGGTAGGGGTGCTGTTTACATCCTGGTTAACTGCCCCTCCAGAGACAGAGAGTGGCCTTCCCCCATGGGAGCTGTCTCCTCCTGTCTGGTGAGGGCCTTGGACCCCAGCACAGGGGCTGGGAGTGGCCTGCCAGGGCATCCCCGGAGACACGCCCTCTCCCCCAGGATCTCTTCCCAGAACCCCAGACGGGAGGCCTGAGACAGGCTGGGCGGTTCCTGAGAGGCCGTGCGGAGCAGGACTGGAGCTCTCGGCCCCTGCCTGGTGTCCTGCACGGCTCCCGGGCGGCGCTCAGACTCACCCCGCTCCCACTGCCTGGGGCCTGGCCCGGCCACTGTCAGGAGGGAGGTAACCAGGTCCTGGCTCACATCAGGCTGTGGTTTCAAGGGGACACCAATGCTGCCGGTCCACAGAGCAAGGGTCTGGTCTGGCCAGACCTGTGGCTTCCTAGGTGGACACTGCAACATAGACACATCCAGCGCCTCTGTGCGATGTGAAGAGCAGCCATAGGCCCTGAGCACCTATGATGTCCAAAGTGGGAGAGAAGGAAGGGCGGGGGGGAGGGGAGGGAAGCACATGGCGACAGGCAGGGGGAGGACTGAGGGGGGAGGACGGAGTGGAAACCACAGCCTGGTGTGAGCCAGTTGGACCCAGTTACCTCCCTCCTGATGGTGGCGGTGGGGGCTGGGTGAGTCTGAGCCTGGCCTGGGAACCTTGACGACAAAGGGACTTAGCCAGAGTCACAGCTGGGCAAGGGCACCAGAGGGGCCGGGAATGAGGGGCTGGGGGGAGGGGAGGGGTGCTGGGGCCCAGGATCTTGGCTCATCCCAGGCTCTCAGGCATTAGCGAGAAATGAGATTCTAGTTGCAGCCCTTCTGGGAAACGTCTGCTTTTTCATGTATGAGGGAAAAGTAGAAAAATGACCGGGGGAGGTGCTGCGACTGCTTTTTCAAGCAACGCAGCAAAAATGTCACCACTGGGAGCATACAGCCCATCAGGATGGTTAAGTCGTAGGCTGGCTGCCTTCATCAGGCTCAGCTCACCACAAGCTCCCTTCTCTGGGCGGTATTTCACCCACGGCCCTGCGGCCCAGACTTGCCATACGCCCGTGATGAGCTGCGGGATGGATGTAAACCCCACCCCCATCTCGCAGCCTGTAAACCCCATCTGGTGGGAGGGGTGCTAAGGCGTTGGTGGCTGGGGGCAGGGTTTGCGTGGAAGGAGGTCTCTCCTGCAGAGGGGCTGCAAGGGTCGGGCAGCCCCTGCCCCATCTTGGCCCCCGCTGTACCCAGCCTGGGGTGCCCTCTCCCTCCTATGCAGTCGTGAGTGTACTCATCCTTCAAGGCCCACCCAGATGCTACCTCCTCCAGGAAGCCCACTCTGAGGCCACCAGCCCCCTGACTCCTGCCTTTCCAACCTGCATGAAGCCAGCACCTAAAGGGAACCATTCTCTAATACACCAGAAGCCCCTAAGGGCAGAGCCTGGCACTCACCCTCACCCTCAGAGCCTGGCTCCTCATCCTTGCCCTCAGATGAGAAATATCTAGAACCTCCCTTCTCCTGGCTCTGCTCTGAGAGCCCCTCCCACCCAGCCCACTTCCGCTCTGAGGCTTCTCCCTGACACTCTCTCTGCATGGTCCTTTATTTATTATCTGTTTCTCTGGCCTAGAATGTAAACTCTATCAGGCAAAACTGGTTTTGCCTGTTTTCTTCACTGCTCTATGGTGAATAATGCCTGGCACACAGTAGGTGCTAAAGAAATATTTGTTTCATCCTCTGCTTTCCGCAGAGTGGATATATGGAGCTCTTTGCCTTGATCCACAGACAGGCGTGATGCAAATGGCAGTTATCTATTCAACCTAACGAGCATTTATTATGTGCCTATTGTGTACAGGGTGAAATCTTAAAGTATAAGACCCAGAATCCCATGGTCTGGACACAGAAGAGCCGTACCTGGGACAGATGGAACGGCGCTACCGGAAAGGCGGGTCCTCCCTCACAGGGGTGACAGGTACAGTGGGAGCACAGGTGGCAGTTAGTTTCACTTGAGGTGTCAGGGAACGCTGCCAGAGAAGGCAGCGTTTTCGCTCAGCCTTGAAGGACCCCAGCCAAGGGGAACAGCATGAGCAGAGCCTGAAGAAACTGGTACCTGCATTTTTAGGGAATTGAACCAAAAGCCTGTGATGCCAGGAGGCCTCTGGGGTGGGGGACTGCAGGCGATGGAGGCCAGAAAAAGCGGGTAGAGGGGGCGGATGTCTGCAAAGTAAGTGGCTGTGATTCTACAGTAACCCGCCAAGCCCCTCTCAGAAGGTCCGTTTGGAGACTGTGCAGGTGGATTGGATGAGAGGAGGCGGAGAAGAGAGGCTGGGACCAGAGCGGGTGATGGCATCCTGGGCCAGGGGACAGTGGGGTGCGGGCACAGAGAGCCGGGCTTCCAGAAGGGAGGGGGAGGTGGAGGAACAGATACGCTGAGGTTCCAGCTTAGACATGGGGCCCTGTGGGCGCCTTGGCTGTGTCCTGTGACCCTGCCCTGTTTCCCCAACACCAACTGCTCCACCAATCCAGTGGGGGATGGTGGAGACCTGCTCCAGAATATTCCTTTGCCAAACATGTATAGTTAAGGGCTCAGCCCTGATACCCCTCGCTCTCCGGGTCCCGGCACAGGACTGGGCACCCAGCACGGCTGTCATCACAGAGGAGCACAGAACGGGCTGGTGCTTTCAGGGAGAGCTTCCCGGAGCTGAGGGTGGATTTGGATGGGCAGGGGCAAGGGCAGAAGCCTTGGCAGGAGCTCAGGGCCAGCAGGTCTGTTAGAGCCAAGGCTCAGGAGAGGCCCCAGCACAGCCCTGCACCCGAGGGAGCGCTGACTCCCGCCCCTTCACCCTGGGCCCCCCGGGGGTCAGTGCAGCTCTGGCAAGGACTGCAGCCTCCCTGCTGGAGAGCTGGCCCCAGGTCAGAATTTCAGCTAGTGGCCCTGCAGGATCCCTATCCAGGCCTTTTTCCCCTGGGGAGGTGGTCAGGCCAGCCACCTGGAAAAATCTCCCAACCCGCGTGGGACTCCTGTGTGGGACCTGTGGGATGCCGAGGACTGGCCAGAAGTGCTGACTCAGCCCAGAGCCGGAGGCTCTGCAGACCTGGTGCCAGGCACCCAGAAACCCCTTCAGCTCCAGCTCCCGGCCCTCCTTCTCGCCACTTCTCATCTCCCTCCAGAGCTTTAGCCACAAGCTGCCAGATGTGTGGGGAAGGGGGAGAAGGGCCCGCCGCCAGCCGTGTGCCATAGGCCTCACCTCCGCAGCTGGCAGGGGGACCTGAGTAGAAGTGACAGCATGACAGGCACCAGACGCCCAGATCGATCCCTCGGCCTCAGGTAGACGCAGGCTGCTGTGGCAGCAGAGGTGGGATGCAGACGTGCCTGCAGCCGGAGTCACTCCGAATCAGGATTAACCCCACCCTGGGGACCCGTCCTGGTCTGAGTGGGCATAGGAGACACTGCCACCTCCTCAGATTCCTGCCTCCCTCTGTACCAAACCCTCCTCTCCCCGAAGCCACACTCTCCAACCCTCTTCCTCTCACCAACCCTGCCTCACCCCCCACTCCCAACACCACACTCTCATACCCCCTACCCCACCCCACACCCCACACTCCACACCCCCACTCCACCCCGCACACTCCACACCCCCGCACCACCACACTCCACACCCCCACATCCCACACTCCACCCCCCACCTCACACCCACACCCCACACCCCACACTCCACCCCCCACACCCACACCCCCACACCCTACACCCCCCACACCTCCATTCCACACCCCCACTCCACCCCACACCCCCACACCCCACACCTCTATAGCCCCTACCCCCAACCCCCATCTCCACATCCCCTTACACCACACCCTCACACCTCCTACCCCCGCCTCCCACCTCCACACCCCCACACTCCACCCCCAACCCCATATCCCCTACCTCCACCCCCCCCATCTCCACACCCCCCACCTCCATACCCCCTTGCCCCCCACCCCCACCCCCAAGGTCTTAGCCTTCTTTCCCCTCCCCCTCCTGCCTGTCTCCCCCCTTCCCTTCCCCTTCCCCCTCCCTCCTCCCTGGGGTCGTTCCTGAGAGTTAAGCCTCACCCTCCTCCCTTTTAAACACCCCTGGGGAACTTCCCAGGGAATCTCAGCAGCTGCCTTTGATGAGAGAACGAGGCCCTGGAAGGAGGAAGGGGAGACATGGAGGGTGGACAGGTGAAGAACACCCCTGACCAGGCAGCGGGCCAGGGGACCCCCCCCCCGACCTGCTGAGGAAGGGACAGCTCCATCAGGGGAGAGGGGCAGGCGGGCAGAGAACGGGCTGACCCCATCTCAGCCCCACAGGCGCCCTGAGCCCCATTCTGGCAGGACCCCCAAGAGCCTCCCTCCCTGTCCCTGGGCCTTCAAGAATCTTGTCACCTGCCTAATGTGATGCAGCAGGTGGAACTGGGTCACAGGTGCAGATGAGACCACCCCCCACCACCCAGTGCCATAACCACACATGGCAGGTCCTCCCTCTGCATCTCCCAAGGCGCCTGGGTTTCCTCCTCCTCCCAGGCCTGGCTGGGGCCACTGCCCTCACCCCCCTCCACACCCCCAGGGCCATCTTCAGCCTGCACAGCCCAGCCCCCGAGAAGCTTTCTGATGGTGTCAAAGTTCCTTGCATCCTGTCGACAGTGACCCTCCTGTCCCCCACACTTGCACTGTTTTGCTGCTATTGCAATTAATGGAACCCCATTGCATCCAAAATGTCCCTGAATCCAAAGTGGATTTTGTCATCATGAATTTCCGGCACGGTGACAGGTAACAAAAGGTATAGCTGAAAGTCTTTGTTTGCAAACAAAGTGGTGCTGCTGGGTTTTCTTCTTTTAACTGCTGCACTATGGAGAATTGCTAAAATACACAGAAGTGGCATTCCCATCGCGGCTCAGTGGTTAACAAACCCAACTAGTCTCCATGAGGACGAGGGTTCGATCCCTGGCCTCGCTCAGTGTGTTAAAGATCCAGCATTGCTGTGAGCTGTGCTGTAGGTCACAGATGCGGCTCAGATCCTGAGTTGCTGTGGCTGTGGTGTAGGTCGGCGGCTACAGCTCCAATTCAACCCCTAGCCTGGGAACCTCCATATGCCTTGGGTGCAGCCCTAAAAAGATTAAAGACAAAAATAATAATAATAATAATAATAATAATAATAATAATAATAAAATACACAGAAGTGCAGGGGACTGTGTAATGAAGGCCCAGGTCCCCAGCCATTGTCAATTCCCGGCCAGTCTTTGTGTCTGCGCCCCCTAGCACCACCCCGCCCCCCGTGGAGATCCCCACCACCATACCATTTCAGCTGTCAATATTTCACTGTATAGCTCTTGAAGATAAGGACCCTTCATTTTTAAACACAGTCAAAATACTGTCATCACACTTAATGGCAATTCTTTCATTGCCCAGTCTGCGTTCAGAGCTGTTGGAAATTATTTATGTTGAACATGGATCCTTATACTTGAAAAGTCAGGCAGCTGCGGCCTTCCTGTCTTCCTCTCCCTTGATTGTAATTGTGTCTCTTGGTCCCTACCCCAACCACCCCAACCTCTCAGGGGAGAAGTGGGTCAGGATCCCCATTCGAGGGCTCCATAAACATGTTCCATTGCACTGGGCAGCATTTTTGTGCTAGTAAACAGCTGGGAGACAGGGCAAGCCGTGGGCGCCCCCACCCCTCGCAGGAGCAGACCCACTAGGAGGGGACCCAGGTCCAGACACGGGGTGGCTGGGGGGACGTAGCTTCCTCCTCTTCTGTCCAGAATAGGGTCTCATCCCCAGCCACTCTCCTCACCCACTAACCACGCCCCACCTCCCTCAGGCCCTGTGAGAAGCCATTTCTAAGCACCTACTCTCCAGTCTGCAGCTAAACGCCACCTCCTCCAGGGAGCCCTCCAGGAGACCGCTTACCACTGCAGGCCCACCAACCTTAGTCCTCGCTGTCCCCTGGACTTTGTCCAGCCCACCCTCTGCTGTGACCTCCTGCAGGGCAGGACCCATCCGGCTCCATGTCCCCACTGTAAGTGCTCAGTAACAGCTTACCTCTGAGCAAATGGCAGAGCCTCTTTCTGCTTCAGAATGTTGCTTCTTGCTCTCACCCTTACTGATTCTCTTCACCCCTTTAGCCATTTTCTTGCTGTTTATTTATTTTTGTCTTTTTAGGGCCGCACCCGGCATATGGAGGTTCCCAGGCTAGGGGTTGAATAGGAGCTGCAGCTGCCGGCCTACACCACAGCCACAGCAACACCAGATCTGAGCCGCGTCTGCAACCTACACCACAGCTCACAGCAACGCCAGATCCTTAACCCACTGAGCAAAACCAGGGATTGAACCTGTGTCCTCATGGATACTGGTCCAGCTCATTACCACTGAGCCACGACAGGAACTCCCACTATGTCTTTCTTCTAAGGGTTGTGCCCTGCCCCCTTCCTTCCTGTTTCAGAACTATGAATTCCAACCCTTCTCCCCTCACTCAGTGTTCTTCCAGCTCCGTCAGTGCCGCCACTGTCCACATAGCACTCAGTCGCAGCACTAAACCCTATCCTTGATTCTTTTTGCCATGTCTTTGCTCTCTCTCACAAATCCAATTGTGAATATAGATTTGAACCCTTGGTTTCCGTCGCCCCGTCGTCTCCCACCCAGCCTGCAGCCTCCCACTGATGTCTGTGTCTCTTTTCTTATTTCCTCACAACCTACTCTCTGCTCAGCACCCAGAATGGTCTTTTTAAAACAAAATGCAGGTCCCCTCATCCCCTGCCTAAAACCCCTCTAGGGCATCCCATTTCAGTCCAGGCTCCCGCCCAGGGCTAATCAGCATGTGTTTATCCACGTAGAGTCCCACCTGTTTCTGCTACCTTAAGAAAAAGTTCTGCAGGCAGACATCTGGGCCCTCAGAATTGATGGCAGGAGACTCTAGGTTTGGAAAACAGGCAAGAAGCGTCATCTTTCGGCAGGAAGAGCTAGGACAGAACATGCCCAAGGCTGCTGGACACCACAGCCCCCATCACCGCCCAGGCAGAGCCTGACTTTCCTCCCGTCTTTGGCCTCTTGAAACTCAAAGTCCACAAAGTTCCCGTCATGGCTCAGTGGTTAACCAATCCGACTAGGAAACATGAGGTTGCATGTTCGATCCCTAGCCTTGCTCAGTGGGTTAAGGATCCAGCTTTGCCGTGAGCCATGGTGTAGGTTGCAGACATGGCTCAGATCCTGTGTTGCTGTGGCTATGGTGTAGGCCGGCAGCTACAGCTCCGATTGGACCCCTAGCCTGGGAACCTCCATATGCCATGGGAGCGGTCCTAGAAAAGGCAAAAAGACAAAAAAAGAAAAGAAAAGAAAAGAAAAGAAAAGAAAAGAAAAGAAAAGAAAAGAAAGAAAGAAAGAAACTCAAAGTCCAGGGAATGAGGGAGCTGTTGGCCAAACCTGGTCAAGTACCATATCCCAGTCACAACAGAGAGAATCTGGCCCTCTGACTTCCCTCTCTCTGCCCCCAAATGAGAAGGAGGGTGGATGCTGGGCAGCCAGAGCATAATTAATATCAACAGGTGGCCTTCAGGCACTGCATGATCCAGCTCCTGCTTCCTCCTCATGCCCAGCTTATCCACCCCTCACCACCTCCCTACAGGGATTCACTCCACCCCAAGCTGACCTGTCAGTTTCTAGAGCACAGTCTAGCTCTTTCCTCCTCTGCAGTCTTTCTCAGGGCTACTCCTCACAGAAGAGCAGTACCCGATGGTCTAGGCCGCACCACAGACCTCTTGCACCCCCTGCTGGATGGGTGTGAGGAGTGAGGGTGCCCAGGCCATGCTCCAGTCACCTGTGGTGCGTGACCCGATCCAGCACATCTCCTGAGCCCGTGTGTTGTCAGGGCCACCTAGGGCCTCCCCTGGAAGGGTGCACCCTCAGGTGCCAGCTGCACCCTCCCCCAGGCCTGGCATCTTCTCCCAGAGGCAGGGCCCACCCTCAGCGGGAACAGGAATCAGGTCCCTCCTTGTCCCTTCTCCTCCTTCCGCCCCCTCCCACCTCTTCACCAACAGCTGCAGCATTTCAGCCAGGAGCATAAAAGACAGGTGCTTGTCTTTGGCTTTGTTCTTTTAAGAAGAAAAACAATGAAGAGACAAACCCTAGGAAATCAAGAGGGGGAAGAAAACCAGCCCTGTGTTCCGCGGAAATGTTAAATCAGCGAATTGAAATGCCGGAGATGAAAGTGGGACTGCCGGGTGGAGCCTGTCACACCCGCGCTGACAGTGACAGTGGGGGGTGGGGGGGGCGATGCAGGCCGGGCCATCTGGGAAGCTTGCCGTCAGCGCCCCCACTCTGCAGCCTCCTCCCCGACTCTTGCAGCCTCCTGAATTCACTCCCCTGTGGCCCTGCCCTGGGCCCTGGTCACCCCTCCAGCCTAGGCAGAGTGGGTGGGGGAAGCTCTTCTCTGCCCCTCCCACCGCCGCATTGGGTTCAAGCCCCTACACACCTCCACTCAGGAGAGCGCTCCCTGATGGAAGTATGATGTTGATTTATCATGAGAAATCCACGTTAGGTTCCCTCCCCATCCCACCCCCACTTCTGGCACAGAGCTCCTGAAACCCTTGGAATTTCTTAGGTGAGAAGAGCAAGGGGAGCATTATTTCTTATAATATTTGGTCTTTTGTCCTGTTCCTCAAAAGCTCTAGCGCCAGAAAGGTGAAAGCAGTCTTGTTATTCATAACAAGCCACTCTCAACCCACCTGAGTCTATGTTAATGAAGCCACATTTGGGGCTGGTTGCCGGGGGAACCAACCACACAATGGGAGGGTTGGAACTTTCAGCTCTTCCCAACTCCCCTTCCAGTGAGGGGGGCTGGTGGCTGGAGATGGCGTTCGATCCTCAGTGGTCAGTGATTTAGTCACTCATACCATTAATGAAGCCTACATGAAGAACCAACAGGACAGGAGTTGCTTGCTGTCGTGGCTCAGCGGAAATTAATCTGACTAGTATCCATGAGGTTACAGGTTCGATCCCTGGCCTCGCTCAGTGGGTTAAGGATCCGGCGTTGCCATGAGCTGTGGTGTAGGTCAAAGACCCAGTTCGGATCTGGCATTGCTGTGGCTGTGGCATAGGCCCTAGAAATTGACTACAGCTCCAATTAGACCCCTAACCTGGAAACCTCCATATGCTGCGGGTGTGGCCCTAGAAAAGACAAAAAAAAAAAAAGCGTAGCCACCCAGCCGGTGTCACAGAGCTGTCCAGTGGTGTGGGTGAGATTGTGATGGGAAGCAGCCTTCTTGCCCTCCTCTGCCCCAGCGAGAGTTCAGGCTGCAAGAAAGCAGAGTGCACTCCGGTGTCCAGAGCACTGGACACTTAGCCCCCTGGTGTGACCTTGGGTCTACTGGACACAGGAGGAGTCCACATGGATCAAGTCCTCAGAGAAAGAAAAGGAGAGAGATTGTGACATTTATGGAGGGGGGCCCATCACAGGCAGCTACTTGACCCTAGGCTGTGAGATGGGGTGTGAGGGAGGGAATGAAGGATGCTAGGCCAAGAGAGCAGCAACCCAGAGCAGAGCCAGGGAAATGGAGCAGCCCCCACCCCCTGTGCCCAGGAACCTCCAGGGTACCCCTCCCATGAACCTGAGCTGGACCCAGGCCTGAGGTAGATATGCAGGACCTCTGGCAGCAGCTTGTGAGTTGGAGGGAAAGGTGGGCTGCCCACCCCACGCAGTTACCACCACACCAGGAATGTTTAATCTGCTAATGAGCCGTCTCGTCCCCACGCAGCATCTGCGTGTGTGGGGCTGTGGGAGCCTGGCCTCACTAAGCAGCTGTGACCAAGCGAGGCCTTCTCCTTGGCACAGTGCTGAGCCTGTTGTCATGAACATTAAGGAAAATGATAAAGGGACAGACTGGATGCCCCATATGGGCCTGAAAGGCCAGAGGCCGAGAGAAGGAGGGCTGGGCATGGCTGCCAGCTGGCTCTCTTCTTCAGGGCTGCACTCCCTTGAGAGCTAAAAGTGCCCCCCCACACACACACACACAGCAGGAAGGCTGCCACACTCCTGCCCCCATCCTTGCAAATCTCCTCCCAGCTCCCGGCAGGGCCACCCAACCCCACTTTGCTGCTGAGTACCCTTGAACAAGAGGTAATCATCCCGGAGGCGCAGCAGGGAATGTTTTTCTACCCTTAGGGGAAAAGGGAAATATGTCCAAGTCCATTTGTTTGAATTATTCAGCCCTCCAAGTTCCAAAGCTGCTTGAAGGAGTGCCCTGGGGTGGCCAGGCAGCCTGATTAAAGGGAGAGGCCAGAGCCGTCAGCACCACGGACAGCGCCCCAGCCCTGTACCACCACCGGGTGCCCGCAGGTTGGAGGGTGGAGAGGGGGTGGTGCTGGACCTAAGAAAACCCCATTCTTGAGGCACCCAGAGCACGTCTTTTCTGCTGCAGCTCTAAGGGACATCGGATAAGGAATGTCACCGCCGGGCCCAGATGCCTAGTAATCAACCATCCTCAGTGCCCCACATGGAAAGGCAATTAAAGCAAGAATTAAAAAGCCATAGCATCATTTAAAATCCAATAACACGGCTGGCCTGAAATGTGTCCTCAGTCTCTGGAGAGGGTGGAGGGGCTGCTAAGGACAGATGGATATGGCAACAAGGAAAGAGAAGGAGTCAGAGAGGGAGAAAAACTTGGCTGTGGGTGGAGGTTTCTGAGGCTCTCACACGTCCTCCCACCAAGTAACCCAAGTCTGCTCACCCACCACCACGCCACCTGCCTGGAGCCCGCCCTGATGACTGGCCCGAAAGAGGTCCTCTCCCCTGGAGCCCTCCAGCACTTACTCTCCTCTCACAGTGTTCAGCCTTGATTCCTGGCTGTTCACCTGTCTTTCTCAACCTCAGCTGACGCTTCTGCAGGGACACACCAGTTATGCCACCAGTGCCTGCACCCAGTGCTTTGGTTGACGCTTTATCCCATGGTCCCACCTTTGTCTCTCATTACCTCCCCACAGCTCAGCAAGTCCCTCCCTAAACTGAGAATAATAAGATCCACCATCCTCATGAGCCTGGGTGTTAAAACACAAAGCAAACCTGGCCATTTCCTCCCTTTGGTTTCCTGTATCTAAAAAGGGCTCATGCACATCCCTTCATGTAAAAGCTCTGAATTTGCTTTTCACCCCAAAGAAACCCAGAGACGTTCTAATCTGCTAAGATGACGTTAACCCTTTTCACATCAAATAAAGCCCTCCTGCAGGTAATCTTCCTGTCACAGGCCGGCTGCCTTGATGTGACTTGCAAGTGAGTGGGGCTGCTCAGGGCCCTTTCACTTTCCAGCCTCCTCAGTAAAATCCTAAACCAGGAGGATTCAAGTTTGATAGGAGCTCTTCTTGCAATTTATGCCTCCTGTCCCTCGGGAGCTTGCTCGTGTCTATTTTAAACAAACTCCCTCTTTTTTCTCTCCTTTTTGCAAAGAACAACTGCAAATCTTCTCTGAGGATAGCTTTTCTTTGGGGTGAAATTCAGTTCTGACAGCCCAACATTCGTGAGACGGGCCCAGGGTGAATAATGATTAAATGAGTTATCTCTGTGATTGGGTCTTGCCTGAGACCTGGGGGTGTTTCCCCAAAGTCCTGCTGTGTTTGGGGGCTGCAGCTTCCCAATAACTTGGTTGATCTTTGAAGAAAAATAATATTCTAAGAAGTGGAAAAGGAAAAAAGAGGGGTGGGTGCTGAGGGGCGGTAGGGGTGGGCTCTAATGACCCCTCTTCAGGGCTAGTCCAGACAGCTCTTTTTTTTTCTTTTTTCTTTCTTTCTTTTTTTGCCTGCACCCATGGCATACAGAAGTTCCCAGGCGGGGATCAAACACTTGCCATAGTAGCAACCCCAAGCCACAGTAGTGACAAGGCCAGGTCCTTAACACACTGTGCTATCAGGGAACTCCTGGGCAGCTCTTTCTTGTCTTAAGTCTAGGTGAGAGGAGCCAAGGCTGCCACTGTCTAAACCACTCTTTCCAAATTCATCTTGTCCCCATCCTGGATCCTGTGGTGTGAACACAAGGTCATGCCTCTGTCTTATCTTCCTGCCCTGCCTGGGATTTTAGGACCTGCCCCATCTGGCACATTGTCCACTTAGGTGTGATACCCAGTAGACCACAAGGGTTCAGGGTCTGAGAACGGTCATGGTCCACGCACGAGGGCTGGAAAGAGGATTTTCCAGCATAGCGAGGTGAAGAGAAAGAAGAGTTTATTGAGATAAGAGGCACTGGCTGCTAGCACAGAGAGATGACTTCCTGATGGTCAGGGAAAGCTGACTCCAGGTGCATGGACGTGGCTGTTTTTGTAGCCCAGGGAGAGGAGAGGTTTCAGGATACACCTGCTGACCTGCTGACTGGTTGGGGGAAGGGGAGCCTCAAAATACACTTGCTGGTTGGCTGGGGGCATCTAAGGCCCCTATGGGGGTGGGGTGAGGAGTGGGCCACGTGCCTTTCCTAGTGGGGGGGGCAGGCAGAGAGGAGGAGTAGGACAGGTTGCTCAACGTGGGGGGGTGCGCATTACAACGAGGCAGGTGGGGCGATGATAAGGGTCTGGTCATTCTTGTCTCGGCCAATGGCTTTGAGGTCCATCTCCTTGAAGGGGCCTTGAAGTCCCACAAGGACCATCTCATTGTGGTTGCAGACTAGGTCTCCATGAACGGGCTGGAGCTGTGCGTGGCTCCTGAGCACCAGACCTTTCACAGCAAACAAAGCCCCCAGAATTCCTGGGGGAACTCACCCTCCTCCACTGCCCCCCATTCTTGCCCAGACCCCCCCACCCCCAGCCACCCAGCCCTGGAGTGGGCCCCAGAAAGCCTTCCCCGTCCCTGCCACTCACTCCAGAGTGGGCTGGTGGGAGGGAGGCCTGCACAACTGCCACAGCTGTCAACAGCAGAGGCTGCGTGTGGCCTGCTGTTCCCATTAGCAGCCATTGGCGGCCCCCGAAGCCAAAAACTGTCAGCCCAGCAGATGTGGGGAAGTCAGCGACGGAGGTTCACTGATGCAGTGGAAGAGAAAAGGATGGGACAGCCAGCGCCTTTTACCTGAATCTGCCCTGGATGAGGCTGACACTTGAAAGGGCTTTGGCTCCCAGCCACATGGCGTGAAACCTCTCCCAAGACTCCTCTCCTTCTTAAATGAGAAAGCACAACTTTTCCCAACCCCAGACTTCCCTAATCATCTATTCAAATGTGTCAGCTCTCCCCAGCGCCTTATTCTAGCTCCTCTCGCCCTCCCTCCAGGGAGAGGGGTGCTGGGAGCCGCCTGCCCCAGAGGGGCTGGGGGGGAGGGAGTTGAAGAGAAAGGAGCCTCTGGGGCTGCGGGAGGCCAAGCTTTCCTTAAGATGAACGCACCACTGGCAAGACCATCTGCTTTCTCTTCACACACATCCGTCATCTCCGTGAAAATAAAAATACAGACAGTTAAAATTCAATTAAAAGGATACCCAGTGTCACCAGCTCCATTCACAGAAGGAACAGATCCCACCCCCATCCTGGTCACAGGCCCAGCTCTTAGTGAAACCCAGCAGGGCCCCATGGGGCTCCTGGGCACAAAAGCCTTTCTGTGTCCCCCATTTCTCGTTTTTAGGAAATGGGCCTCATTCAGCCTCCATGACCTTCCCAGAGCTCCAAGGGGCAGGTTCCGACAGTTGCTGATCAGGGAAGGGAGGGGAGGCAGAGCCAGGGAAGAGCCGTCAAGGACAATAGTGCAGCCTCGGGGCAGGATCCGAGGGAGACACACATAATAACATAGGCACCTTATACGCCTCGGAGAAAAGTTATATTCCTTATGCTTCTTTTAGAAATGAATCAAGTTGAACAACTTAGAGTCCTTCCTTGTCCTTCTCCCTGGCTTCATTGCCCCGTAAACACAATCACCCGTAAACTACAGATTAGGCACCCTGAGCACAATTGCCTGTGGGTTAAAAATCATTAGCACATGATGTTCTTCGGGAACTTTCCTAGTTTGTTCTCATCTCGGATCAATACGCCCTTTCTGCAAGTACTGTTCTTCTAGGCAACAACCCCGAAGCCCACCATCACGATCAGCCCAAGATTTCCTCACCTCGGCTTTGATGACTAAGATTCCCCCAAAGAAAGAAGAATGCATGTCTGCCCCAATCCTGATTCCTACCTGAGAACCTGTGTTTTTTTCCTTCTTACTATAAAACTCCCCACAATTCTTCCCAAGGGAAGGCACAGTCTTTCAGGCATTAGCCTGCTGTGGCTTCTTTTGCCTGGCAAAGCCATAAAAGCTATGTTTTTCTCCTTCACCCCAAACCCTGTCTCCCCCTTTCTTTTGGCACCAGGGGACAGAGGCCAAGTTTCGGTGACATCAGCCCCCACTTCCTGTGCCTGGAAGAAAAGTTATGTGACCTCTTCTCCTCGAAGTTTTATAGCAGCAGCTTTCATGATAAACCCCATAAATAGAACGGCAGCCCAGAAGCGGGGTGGTGACTGGGCCGTTTCTAAGAGTTTGTTAACCACCTGGGGATGTATTGACAGGAGGAGGGCGGGATGCTATTGGGAAACTCAGCTGAGTCCCCAGGTTGCCTGCACACTGTCAATAGTCCTTGAGGCTGAGCCGAACAGGATAGCATTTTATCGGATAACTCTGGGTCCAGGTTATTGGCGCGCGAGGAATGGACGCCACGGGAGACCAGAGACCCAGGAATGTTGGCTCAGGTAGCCAGTGGAATAGCCCGACAGGAAGCTCAACACCTTGGAAGTTAATTCTGGGTGGACCCTCGGCATGTCTGTTTTCCTCGCCACAGGCACTATTTCTCTGCCAAGCGTTCCTGGGGTACAGTGGTGTCTGCTGTGCATCATTTCTCAACGAGTCATTTGTGAGTTCTGGAAAAGGACCCTGAGCCATAGCAGGGAAAGAACAAAAATATCCCCACAGGTCACCAAAGCCTGTGTCCCCAGGGCCAGGGCACGGTTGTTGCCTAAAATACATCTCCCGGTGCTTTGCCTGCCCTAGTTTTAAATGCCATGGCCCCCAGCTAGGAGTTTTGCTCATGAGCCCAGTTGCCCACCTTCAGCTCCAAGAGAGACACCAAGGGCTTGGACCTGAAGGGGAAGTGACAGCCACCCCTGCCCCTCCCCACGTTCCCCGCCCCCCCCCCCTCCGCTGAGATGCGGCTTCTTTGCCTCTCCTTGGCCCTGGCATGAGGTGAGCAGCGCACGTGTAATCCTTACCAGCGTTCTGGGCAAGCCGACCTCTTGAAAGCTTTCCTTCTTCATTCTTAGGCCCTAAGCTTTGGCACTCCCACCAGTCCCTCGGCTGTGTCTGCTCATCTGAACCCTGTCACCCTCGAGCCGCCATCCTCTGCCTCTTTGAGGGAAGACAGAGGTGGAGCCCCCCGCCTCCCCCAGGGCCTCCAGGTGGCAGCTCTCCTTCTCTGCCACCCCTCCCTGCCACCACATCCTCCATCCCGAGTCCTTGGTGACATAGGTCCAGCAGCTGACCTGCCCCTTTGCAGCCCTAGGTCTAACCTCCCGCATCAGGTCTCTGTTTGTCCTGACGTGTGCCACAACTGCCCAATTTAGCACCATCGGCAAATTTAATTAACTTGCCGTTGCCTCCCTGTTCCAGGCCATTAGTGAAGATGTTATGTCCATACCCAGCAAACGGCATTTTCAAGGTCAGGAGGAGAGGAGAGCGAAGCTGCTGGTACCTCTGCCCAACACGGGGGAACGGGGCGAACAAGTACCCACGTGCCGTTTGAGTCATTTCCTCTGGGTTTTGCCAGCTTCCTTCCCTGACTCGGTTAGGTGTTTATGCCTCTGCTCCGCCTCAGCCACTGCACATCCGGGGAAACTCCCATTTGGCGAATGGAGAACATCAGGTCATGCCTTCCTTTTATTTTTGTCCAGTTTCTAGCAGGAGAAACAGCCGCTAATTGAGCATTTGGAGGGAGAGGCGGTGCGCATGATGAAGACAAAGTAGTCGTTATCCAGCTTGTTATCCGGCCCCGTCTCCGATCCTGAAGCACCAACTGTGACAGTGGAAGATACACATGCAGGTCAAGGCACCTGACAGCGGGGGAGGGAAGGCATGTTCCTGTGGCGCCAGTTCCTAAAGGGCCGACCCACAAGGTCTGCAGCCCAGAGTTGCTCGAAGGAGAGGCCCCTTCATCCTTGCAGCTCCAGCCCCACGCATGGCCCTATAGCAGACCTGGAGCCCCGGCCCCCCATTAGCCTGCAGCCCCTCTGCATGACAAGGAATCGCCCTGCGAACTCTGACTGCCTTCCTTCCATGCCAAACCGCAGCCATCACACTGGAACACTGCAAATTGCCTGGATCAGAAGTGCTGGATCACAGGAGCGATTCAGGATAATGCTATTTACGCCCAGAAAATTGATCCCGGGTTATTTACCGTTTCCAGCACTTCCCTTCTCCCCATCTCTCACTGCAGGCCTGTCTCTGGTCCTTAGGTTCCTAATCATTTCTCAGACAGAGTCCTGAAGACGCCTCTGGACCAGAGCTCAGACCAGCCCGGCAGAGCCCTGGCATGGAGATGATACGGGACGGCTTCTCATTGCCCACATGCTTGGCGGTCGGGCTGGCCCCCCAGCCTCACTCCTGCCCGGGGCCCAGTCTGGCCTCTCCAGACCTCGGAACACGCAAGAAGCACCTACATGTGTCCCAGTTAGTCACTGGCTTAGGGGGAGAGCTGCAGGTTTGGAGAATTTGCACCCGGCCTCGGCAACGGGCCTACCTCAGCTGTAAACAGTCGTGTGCTCACTCGTCAAACACTGAGAGGCAAGGAAGTCCCGTGGATCCTGAAGCCAGACTCCTGAGTTCGCTACTGGTCCTGCCATTTCAACAGCTGTGTGACATTGGGCCAGCTGTTTCACCTCAGTTTGCCCAGCTGTAGAGTGGGATAATAGCCACTTATCCTCATTGGGCTGTGGTGAGATCTGGTGAAGCCGACCTGTGTGATGCCTGACTGTTATTTATTACATACCAAACACCTTTCCCACTCCGGACGCTATCAATGTCAGGGGTCTGCAAACTTTTCTATAAGGTCTAGACAATAAATGTTTTTGGTCTTCTGGGCCTAATGCATCTGTCACAACTATTCAGCCCTGCGGTTATAGCCCAGAGTAGCCATGGACAATAAGCAAATGAATGAATATGGCTGTTTTTCCAATAAGACTTTATTTATGGACATGGAAATGTGAATTTCATATAAATTCACCTGTCACTTAATATTATTCTTCTTTTGATTTTTTTAAATTATTAAAAATATGAAGTCACTCAGCTCACAGTCTATATAAAAAATAGATGGCACTGGATTTGACCCATATCAGCCCCCAGGTGGAGGCATTGGCGATTCAGCAGCTGACATGTCCCACCGGAGGGGCCCACGGGGCGGACACAGCCTCCCAGGAGCTTCGCTGAGCCTGGAAGCCAGCAGGATCCTTCACAGCCCTTGCACTGCCCTGCCCCCACCATGTCTCTGACCTTGTCTTAAGAGCTCTTCTTGATGTGTGGGCAGTGAGCCTTCAATCAGGCCAAGGTTAAGAAATGGCAATTTAGTTCCAAGCCCTGGCATCTTGGTCTCCAATTCCTCTGCGATAAATCTCAGGCCCAGTGCACAAGCCTGTCACCAGTCCAGCATGCTGACTTCTAACCCAGCCTCGGACTGGAACACAGGCTGATGGGAAGCCTTGCTGCATGGGGCCTGGAGAGGCTGTCTGGACCGGCTTTGAAGCCCTGCAAACGTTTGTTTCTCTCAGAGGGTGAAGCCAGAGCTGATGGAAGGATGACAGGGCAGGGGTTCCTGGATGAGAAGCGGCCCCTTCTGGATGCATGGGGCAGCCTCTCTGGAAGGCACTAAAGGCCGCTGTTCACCTGGGGAAAGGCCGCTATCCCCTCAGACCCTTGGGACTCCACACCAGTCTGCCAGCCACCTCCACGCTGGTCTCCCAGCCTGGCCTCTCCCTGCTGCAACGTCTGCACCTGAACGCTGAGGGATCTTCCATCATGACACATTTGTCCTGCCCCCTTCAAGACACCAGGAGGACCCCTGACTTCCTCCTGCATTGATTCTAAATCTTTCTGCTTGGTTTCTAAGGGCGCTACACTCAGGCCCCAGACCGGCCCTCTCCCAACCACACAATGGACCTCCGGTGACACCCCCGTCCTACCATCCCCTGTACCTATGTGAGCCCTGCATCCCAGAAGCCCCCCATCCCACCCTCTGCCACACCTGACTGGGTCCAGCCTTACCCTTGCATGAAGAGACCTTGCAGTGGGGACAGAGAAGGGATTTCATTGTGCTTCGGCTTCTATTTTTTTCTTTTTTTTTTTTTTTTTTTTTGGCCATGCCTGCAGCATGCATGCTGAAGTTCCCGCTCCAGGGATCAAACCCTGGCCACAGCGGTGACAACACCAGATCCTTAACACACTGAGCCACGAGAGAACTCCTCAATTTCCTTATCTGTAAAATGGAGAAATAAGAGCACCAACCTCATGGGGTTGCTGCTGTTTAATTAGAACACAGGCATCAAGCATTCCCTGCCGGGTGCCGGAGGGGCCCCTGTGTCCCAGCAGCAGCTACCCGTCTGACTCCAGAATACTTTTGCCTCTCCCCGCTTTGAATCTTTAAAGTTACCGCTTACATTATGCGATTGCCACAAAAGGGTTCCTGGCTACGTGTCCCTTCCCCCATTTAGGCTACAAACCCTTTGTCCAGACGCCTTACACCTGCCCTGGCCTTCCACCGGGATGCTGGTCCTTTGTGGCCCTGGGTCTGGACCACAAAGGACCATTTCCTTTCATTAATCCAGTGAAAGCCTGTCACACACTCTAGCACCATTTCTTTCATGAGGGGCTTCAGGGGAAAGGCTGAAAACAAGTTGTCATCCTAACTCAGCACTCTGACAGGCGACAGAGACTCTGGTCACCAGAGTGGCCCAGAGAAGCCCCACAACATGATATGTTTAAATAACCAAGAAAGGGGAGTTCCCGTCGTGGCGCAGTGGTTAACGAATCCGACTAGGAACCATGAGGTTGCGGGTTCAGTCCCTGGCCTTGCTCAGTGGGTTAACGATCCGGCGTTGCCGTGAGCTGTGGTGTAGGTTGCAGACGTGGCTCGGATCCCGCGTTGCTGTGGCTCTGGCGTAGGCTGGTGGCTGCAGCTCCGATTCAACCCCTAGCCTGGGAACCTCTATATGCCGCAGGAGCGGCCCAAGAAATAGCAACAACAACAACAACAAAAGACAAAAAAAAAGTGTACAAAAAAAAATAACCAAGAAAGGAAGAGCTTTCGTTAAAATGTCCCCTGAGGGGCAGTTGAGCTCTGAGTGGACAGGAGAGTGCCGTCCGGGCAGGGGCTGGCCTCTTCCAGACCCTGTCACCTGAGGAGGGGCCTTCCAGGAAAGGCCCAGAAGGCCAAGGCGTGGCAGGCCCTGCCGTTGTTTCCACGAGCTCCAAGAATGCAGGTTCCCCACCCAGAGCCCCCAAAGGTTAATGGGCCCCAAAGGGCAGACAGGCAGTATATAAGGGCCCGTCAGCCCAGCCCGACACGAGCGGACAGGCAGAGACACACACACGCCCACTGTGAGTAGCCAGGGAGGTGGGCAGGGGAGGCGGTCAGCATGGGAACGAGCCGAGCCAGCCCAGCCCAGAGCTGACCCAGTCCCTTGGCCCTCCGCCACCTTCCGATACCCACCTGGGCTTCAGCCTGAGTGCCCCAAGCTGGTTTTCAGGATATGGGTCAAAGCTGCGCAAGGTGGGTGGGAGCAGGGCTGCCCAAGCCTGGCTGGCTGAGAGAGGAGCAGGGAGTGCAAATCCCGGCAAAATACAAGCAAGCTGGCGGGGGGGGGGGGGGGGTGCCATCAACTGCACACCAGGAACCCAAGCCAGAGCCCGGCGTGCACACAGGGCCACCCGCTCGCCGTGGACTCCTGGCTCTGGGAAGTTGAGGGGGAATGGCCTGATCCCCGAGGAAATGGCCTGGCCTGGCAAGGCTGGCAGGGCTGGGGGTTACTGGGGTGGTGGAGGGAGCCTGGTGCCCCCTCAGCCAGAGCTGAGCCCTGAAGCCCCTTCCTCAGTGGTGGAGGAGGAAAGTCAGCCCCTCACCAGTGATGAGAAGCGCTCTCTCCAGCTCTGAGCTCCTGGAACACAAGCGAATGTGGGTGACATGCCAACTGCCACTTGTAATAGGGATAGAGTAGGATAGTTACACAGGTAATCGTAGGAGTCCCAGGAAGGAACCATAGATAGCGAGGGAAACCTAGGGGACTTTGGGAGAGCACTCTAAGTTAATCATTGCTCAAGAAAGCCATCAGAGGAGTCCCATCGTGGTGCAGTGAAACGAATCCAACTAGGAACCATGATGTTGAGGGTTTGATCTCTGGCCTCACTCAGTGGGTTAATGATCCGGCATTGCCATGAGCTGTGGTGTAGGTTGCAGATGTGGTTCGGATCTGGTGTTGCTGTGGCTCTGGCAAAGGCCAGCAGCTGTAGCTCTGATTTGACCCCAAGCCCGGGAACCTCCATATGCCATGAGTGAGGCCCTAAAAAGAAGAGAAAAAAAAAATAAAAAAGAAAGAAAGGCTTGCTTGACCAGTGGAGCAGGAGATATGCCTCAGGTCATCGGGTAGGGGGTGGGATGGGCCTGCATTCAGGTTCAGACCAAGGGCGGGAGTTTAAGGACCACCCTTCCAATGATTTTTTTTTTTTTTTTGTCTTTTGTTGTTGTTGTTGTTGTTGCTATTTCTTGGGCCGCTCCCGCGGCATATGGAGTTTCCCAGGCTAGGGGTCTAATCGGAGCTGCAGCCACCGGCCTACGCCAGAGCCACAGCAACGCGGGATCCGAGCCGCATCTGCAACCTACACCACAGCTCACAGCAACACCGGATCGTTAACCCACTGAGCAAGGCCAGGGACTGAACCCGCAACCTCATGGTTCCTAGTCGGATTCGTTAACCACTGCGCCAAGACGGGAACTCCCCTTCTGATGATGATTTAAATAAGCACAATGACAGTCCTCGTTTGACTTTATAGGGTCAAATACTCTCTCACTGGATACTGAGGAGGAGCTACCACTCCCGGAAAGGAAGAGGTGGTCTTTTCCAACCCCTACTCCCCTTGGGTGATAAAACTGTAGCCCACTGGATCCTGGGGCAGAGCCTCCTTTCCTGCTCACTTGCATCTCTCATGACAGTCCTATCTTTTTTTTTTTTTTTGTCTTTTGTTTGTTTTTAGGGCCACACCCACGGCACATGGAGTTTCCCAGGCTAGGGGTCCAATCGGAGCTACAGCCGTCAGCCTACATCACAGCCACAGCAACGCAGGATCCGAGCCACGTCTGAGATGTACACCACAACCCACTGCAATGCCGGATCCTTAACCCACTGAGCGAGACCAGGGATCGAAACCGCAACCTCATGGTTCCTAGTCGGATTCGTTTTTGCTGCGCCACAGTGGGAACTCCAGCGTCCTAGCTTAATAAATCTATTTCTTGCCTACCACTTTGCCTCTCGCTGAATTCCTTCTGCGCAAAGGCATAAAGAAACTGAAGCTCGAGTTCCCGTCATTGGCTCAGCAGTTAACGAACCCAATTAGTATCCATGAGGACTCAGGTTCAATCCCTGGTGTTGCTCATTGGGTTAAGGGTCTGATGTTGCCATGACCTGTGTTGTAGGTTGCAGACTTGGCTTGGATCTGGCATTAGTGTGGCTGCGGTGTAGGCTGGCAGCTGTAGCTCCCATTCAACCCCAAGCCTGGAAACTTCCAAAAGACAAAAAAAAAAAAAGAAAGAAAGAAACTGAAGTTCAGTTAGGCCAGACACCAGGTAAGTGATTCCAATTTAAAAACTGTGGGTTTAAGTCCTAATCTGGGTTTAGGCTGGGTTCAAGTCCCGGCTCATGTGTTCAAGTCCCCATCTGGGTTCTGGCTAGGTTCAAGCCATTAATGCTATCTGTTTCAGTTGGATCAAGAAAATGAGCAGCAATTGGATTTTTGCCTTTTTTTATTCAAAGTTTTTACAGATTCTTTTTTTTTTTTTTTTTTGGTCTTTTTGCCTTTTCTAGGGCCGCTCCCATGGTATATGGAGATTCCCAGGCTAGGGATCTAATCGGAGCTGTAGCCACTGGCCTACGCCATAGCCACAGTAACACAGGATCCGAGCCACGTCTGCAACCTACACCACAGCTCACGGCAACGCCGGATCCTTAGCCCACTGAGCAAGGCCAGGGATCAAACCTGAAACCTCATGGTTCCTAGTCGGATTCATTAACCACTGCATCATGACAGGAACTCCCAAAGTTTTTGTAGATTCTTATGGAGTGAGTTAAGGTGAACAGCAGAATGAAAAGGGAACTATGGCATCTCTGTGAAGGAAAGGGGATGCCATCAGTGTGACCCATCCATCTCCCCTGGGAGGGAGCTGGGGAGAGGGTAGGAGGAACAGTGACTCGGACCCCCCCCCCCCCCCCCGCAAGCTCTGTTCCCTCCGGGGCTCTGAGAGGTGGTCTTCACGGGGGGTGGTCCTTCCCGCCGTCCTGGGAATTTGTACGCAACAGTCGGGAGGCTTTGGCTGTCAGAGCTCGAGAGTTCTTGCTTGTGGAGTGTTAGCGCCATGGAGAGACGAAGCGGGGGAGCAAGACGCCGAGAGTCCTGCTCAGCAGAGGGGATGCCAGGAAGAGGGCTGGGGACAGAATCCAGCCGAGAAGCAGGACACAAGCCCACGGCCTTGGAAGTTTCTCTCCAGAGGGAGGGTCCAAGTGGGCTCTGCCAGCCTGTGGCAGGACCCTCGCCTCTCAATAGAAGCCAGGCTGCCTCTGCAATCCCTCACCCCCACTGCAGCAGAGGTGGCCCCGGCCCCTCCTCCCTGCTCAGGGGGCCTGGCCCCCAGCTCTGCCGTCCACCCTGCACAGGTGCATGGTGCCCAGAATGCATTCAGCAGGCCCGCCCCTGCAAAGCCTTCTCCACCTTCTGTGGGCAGAGGCCACATGCAGTGGGTATTAGGGGGCACTAGGTTTCAGAAGGCCAGGCCTCCAGCACCCACTGCCCTCGAATGGGTCCCTTCACCTCCCTAGGTGTCCTCCCCTCCCTGGATCACTCTTGCTCCCAGGCAGGCGTGAGAATCGTGTGGGAGAGGACTTGGAAAGGGACCCCAGGGACTAGCTTTAAGGAGTCAACCACGGATGGCACCTTGCTGGCCGTGCACCTCTGCCAGCAGACCACACCCTCTCCCAACAGGTCAGGTGCTGCCCAGCAGGCCATGCCCCTTCCTGACCCCGCCCAGCGTTGGCCCAGTGGGCCTCCTTTCTCAAGTCTCTGCACCCCTGTTGTCACCACACCCACCTGTCCCCTGGCGGTTTCGGTCTTGGGGAGCCCTCTTTCTTCCTGGCCATTCCAGACAGACTCACTTCCAGGCTGCGGGGTCTTGTGCTCGCGCTGGCATTGGCACTGGTTCGGAGGAGGGTGGTTGTCACAGGGAGAAGATTGTTTCCGGGTGTTGGCCCACAGGCAGCTCCACTTGCTTGAGCCAAGGAAGGGATTGGCCCAGAGCCAGTGCAGGCCCAGAGGGTGGGCACTGCGCTTTGCACTTAGATGCTGCTCAAGCTGAAGTTTCCCATCTGGCTCTATCTCCATGTGAGCAGAGGTCTGTGCCCCTTCCTCTCTGGGGCTCCCACAGAATCAGGTGGTCCTGGGTCCAGGCCTCTCCACACCCTAATTGGCTCAGGCGCAAGCAGGGCCCTCTGGACCCTGGGGCTTAGCTCTGCTGATAATCCAAGGTTTTTTCTCTGAGACATGAGGTCCCTCCTGCTTCATTACCCCAGCTCACCGCAGAAGACCTCCCAGCCACAAAGAGACAGCGCAGCCACTGGAAGGCGTCTCTCCCAGTGTCGGCGCTTTGGGCAGAGGCAGTCCTGTGCTCACCCGGTCCAGCCCCTCACCAGGCCCAGTTCCAGAAAGGCTAAGCAGATGGTTCAAGGTCACAGAGCTGCATGTGGGGCGTGGGCCAGAGCTGAGGGCACCTGCCTCTGATGCAGCAGTCTGTCACTGCACCCTGCACCTGGTGACAGGTGCCCTTTGTCAGTGTCCAGCTCCAGGATGGTGTCCCGCAAGGCTGTGGTCGTCCTGCTGGTGGTGCACGCAGCTGCCATGCTGGCCTCCCACACGGAAGCCTTTGTTCCCATCTTCACCTACGGCGAACTACAGAGGATGCGGGTAAGAGGCTCCCAGCCACCTGAGGTGACCCAGCCCTGCCCAGCACCAAAGTGGCGTTAGTCTCTCTGAGGCACAGCGGCCCTTCAACAAAACCCACATTCACTCAGCTCTGCTAGTGACACTGAGTGATCACGGAGGACCCAGACGGCAACAATCCCAGACTCCAGCCATGTCCCCAGCCACCTCCAATGCTTGCCTAGCACCACAAAGCAAAGGTGTCAGTGGCTCCGGGGGCGACATCTGTCCCCACCCCTGCCCATCCTTCAGAGACTGAGATTTTCTTTCTTTCTTTCTTTTGCTTTTTAGGTCCGTGCCTGTGGCATACGGAGGTTCCCAGGCTAAGGGTCGAATCAGAGCTACAGCTACCGGCCTACACCACAGCTCACAGCAATGCCAGATCCTTAACTCACTGAGCAAGGCCAGGGATTGAACCCACATCCTCATGGACACTAGTCAGGTTTGTTACCGCTGAGCCACGACGGGAACTCCAGAGATTTTCAATTTACAAACCAATAGTATTTGTGGAGCACCTCTGCAGCAGCAAGGGCCACCCCGAGTGACAGGCCAGGCATGCAAGGAAATCTGAGAGCCTCCCATCTTCGAGGGGCCGTCCTGGGAGCCAAGACACAAACGCAGGAAAAATTCACTAACAGTAGAGAAGTAAAGGGTGCTGTCACAAGGCAGGACATGATTAATTGCCCAGTAAGCGCCGCTGACTGGTAAGTGCTGAGTGCAGGGGGGTCGGCGTGGGTTGGTGTGGGTTTGGAGGCTGATGGGGAAGCGGGGGACTGAGCTGGGGCTTGAGAGGGAAGGACAGAGGAACAGGTGGGAGCAGGTGTCCAGAACGGAAGGAAGCTGCCTTTCCAGGAGGGGTGGCCAAAGCCTCCTTCTCTTTCGAGCCCAGAAGAAAACAAGGCAGCTCAATGGAACTCAGACAGCGGGGCCTGAGGAACCCTGCACTGCTGGACCTGCCTGCCTGCGCCTGTGACTTTGGACGTCTGGGGTTCTGAGGGTCGACGCCACCTTTGTTTCTCATTAAGTGGATGTAGAATGGGACCTCCATGTCCCACATGTCCAGGACTGAGGCCCCGCTAGGGGAACACAAGCAAATCGGGAGGTCACGTGGCCCTGTGGTGCAGCCCCAGCTACACGCTCTGTCTGGGGTGGTCTCCACGGCATCCTCTGCAGAGGCAGGGCTGGACCCTGTTTCTCCTCATCGGGGGCAGGCGTGCAAAGGGATGGGGGAGACGGCGGACCCCGAAACCTCCCTTCCTCCACCACTTGACTTCCTCTAGCAGAAAAGATGACTAGATGGATGACCAGCTGTTCCAGAAGCACCGTGCATCAGGGCAGGCCCAGAGTGAGGCTGTCAAAGAAACTGAAGGAACGGGTGTGCCTGGCCTCGGTGCCCGGGGACCTGGCCAGCGGGATGCCTGGCGAGACGTGGGGCTGGACAGACACAGTCCAACTCGGCCAAACACACAGTGAAATGACAATGCAAGGACACCACTGTGACCTGCACTATGGCTTCGCTCCTCGTAACTCCCAGACACCGGGGTTTCCACAAAGAAGCTGCAAGTCCTTCCTGCATAAATCAGCTCCCCATCTCGCCGCTTATAAATCACATCCCGGGGACTCGGGCTTCCCGGCCCCCCTACGGCGCCCTCGCAGGCGAGGCTGTCTTGCCACCTTTTTTTATAGGCTCTTTGCTAAGAAAAACACATTTTCACACTTAAAATGCAGGAGGGGCAGCCATTATTTTCGGCATTTTAATTTAATTAACAGTAACGATCGGGGGTGTAATGTTTGAACTGTCGAAGAGCTGATTCCTCCTCGGGCTGACTCGCTGGCGGGCAAACCGGAGGGACACGGCCACACGGCCGAGCCCTCAGGCATCCGAGATGCCCTGTGTGGGAGGCACCTGGGAGAGGGGGTTCTGTCTGCCCGTGGGGGGCTTGGGCCACTTAGTGCTCTGGGCGAAAACATCAAGGGGCCATGGGGCGGTGGGGGAGGGCAGGATTTGTACAGTTTTGTGTTTGGAACCCTAGGAAAAGGAGCGGAATAAAGGGCAAAAGAAATCTCTGAGTGTCCAGCAGGCGTCGGAGGAGCTCGGCCCTCTGGACCCCTCGGAGCCCACGAAGGAAGAAGAAAGGGTGGTTATCAAGGTGAGCAGACAGGGGGACAACGCAAAGAACTGAGGGGGGGCGTTCCCCGGGTCACCAGAGGATGTCTGTCAACCAGACATGCAGGCCACAAGGTCTATCTAGGAGGCAGAGACAGACACCAATGATGAGACGATCCACCATTTTATTTTATTTTATTTTTTTGTCTTTTTGCCTTTTCTGGGGCCGCTCCCGAGGCATATGGAGGTTCCCAGGCTAGGGGTCAAATCCGAGCTGTAGCCGCCAGCCTATACCAGAGCCACAGCAACACGGGGTCTGAGCTGCGTCTGCAACCTACACCACAGCTCAGGGCAACACCGGATCGTTAACCCACTGAGCAAGGGCAGGGACCGAACCCGCAACCTCATGGTTCCTAGTCGGATTCGTTAACCACTGCGCCACGATGGGAACTCCAAACGATCAACCATTTTAGATGCCAGATAAGGAGGTGTGGTGGGGAGTCAGCGGTGGGGCTGGGGCACTGCTTTGGCTGGGGGTGGGGAGGTCTCTCAGAGGAGGGGACATTTGACTTGAAACCTGAAGGATCCAGAGATGCCACCCATGCCAAGAGCCGAAGCAAGGACACCCGTGAGAAGGAACAGCTAGTGCAGAGGCCCACCAGGCCCAGGGCTGCTGAATGAGGGCAAGCAGCCGCAGGGCCTGGGGGGCCAGGCTGGATGTCCAGAGGCCTTTAGGGCTTCACAGAGGGAAGGTCACCTGACCTGACTGGAAAAATCTGGGCTGCACGAATGGAGGCAGGAGGCCAGGCTGCTCTGGGAGTGACGATGGGAGTGCCCAGCAGAGCTGCGGCGTCCAGACCCAGGGCCCAGGGCCTCAGTGCCCAGGTTGGGGCACAGACTGTCAGGGCTGGGGACAGCCTTGAGCTTGTCTGGTGCGGCTCTTTAATTGTGCGTGTGGGGAGCATCTACTGAACCGTGCTGTGCCCACAGTTCCAGGCACTGGGGATAGAGGCGGAACAGAACAGAGATGTCCTCTGCCCTCGAGGAAGTCATACTCCATGGGACCAGAAACAAGCCACTGGGAGGGTCAGACACAGACCACAAATAGGGTCGACCAACAAGCAGAACAGCATAGAGCAGTGTCCAGGAGCTATAGGTGCTCCGGAGGGAAATAAGATGCAGGCAGGTCATCATTTTTTTTTTTTTTTTTTAAAGGGCCTCACCTATGGCATATGGAGCTTCCCAAGCTAGGGGTGGAATCGGAACTGCAGCTGTCGGTCTACACCACAGCCACAGCAATGCCAGATCCGAGCCACATCTGTGACCTACACCACAGCTCACAGCAATACCAGATCCTTAACCCACCGAGCGAAGCCACGGATGGAACCCGCATCTTCATGGATACTAGTCAAGTTCTTAACTAGCTGAGTCACAAGGAGAACCCCCTCTTTTTTCCTCATTTTAAAGTGAGGAAGAAGATCACACAGCAAGGGACCGGCACAGGCAGGGCCAGGGGGTCCTTCAGGCATCCAGAGCCAATTTCTTGCCCCAGCCAGCCCAGTGGGAAGAGGGGAGTGGGCCTGGGGCTCCTCCGAGTCAGGGCTGTCTGGCTTATGCAGCAAGACCACTGAGCCAGGAAGCTGGGGGCAGGTGGTAGGGAGGGAGTAGCATCACCTCCAGGCCCCCGAATGTACTGGCTTCTCCCTCTGGTCTAGAGTGAATTATTACTCCACCTCTTTGTCCTCCATTTCCTCATCTGCAAAATGGGCACACTAAGAGCCTCAACATCACAGGTTACTGAGAGGCTTAAGCTATGGAAAGCATTTAGAAGGCCACCCGCTACCCAGTCGGGCTCCTTGATGCTGGCTACTATTATTTCGGGGGGGCTGGGGTGGCGGCAGTGTCCTCCTCAAAGGAAAGCCCTGCTGCCCTGTATTCCCACCAGGGGAGGTTGGTTGTGACCCACTGGTCTCAGCCACTTCCAGGATCCGGGCCCTGGTTAGAATTAGGGGGCAGAAGCGAGAATTCCCAGAGGATCCCCAAGGATGGGGAGGAGGGAAGCCCTGATGGCCTGGCTCCCCGCGGTGTCCCCCCCACCTGCGTGGCGCCCCAGGGGGTTGACTCTCCCCCTCCTTGTTAACTCTGCCTTATTTCACAGCTGCTCGCGCCTGTGGACATTGGAATCAGGATGGACTCCAGGCAGCTGGAAAAGTACCGGGCCACCCTGGAAGGGCTGCTGGGCCAGGTGCCGCAGTCCACCCAGAACCAGAATGGTAAGTAGGGCCGTGTCCTCCGCCCGCCGCTTTCATATGCCAGCAGCGCAGCCACAGGGGGCTGTGATTGGTTTTTCTCCTGTGAGCGCCCCCACCCTACCCCATCTCTGAGGGGAACCTAATTGCAGGGCTGCTGGTGCTTAGGGATCTTTCTGGCTGAGAGCCACAACAGGTGGCAGTAACCCCCAACCCTCCCCACTGCAGACCCAGTTCCTTCCCTCTCATGACAGCCTGCATCCCCTCCCTCCACCTATTCTGTACGTCCAAGTCCTGAGCCCCACTTGGCCTTGCCAAGTTCAAGGTCTGCTTGGGTTAATTGTGCAAAGCCGGGTCTTAGCTGTCTAAGAGCCACTAATTCCTTCTCACTGCCTCTACCCCCCACCCCACCCCCCACAATCCCGGGAGGGGGAGAAGGGAAGAGAGGGGAGGCAGTGTTGGAGGGGGAGGAGCTGGGAGGTTAAACCTACCAGCTTTGGGCTACAGAGAAAGCCCAGGAAGACCACCCCCTCCCAGATGCCCTCCTGCCTCAGGCCCCTGGGCGCGTTCAGGACACCTCTGGGCTGCAAACTTCCTTTGCTTTTCTCCAGCCGCCAAGTAACAGGCCGCTGGGGGAGAAGGTGGACACAGCTCGGACCCCCCTCCCACGCAGGGAGGGCCCAGAAATCCGCTGGGCTTGGAAGGAAAACACCCCCTCCCAAACAGCCCTCAGCCCCCCTCCCCCAGCAAATAAAGCGTGAAATAGGCAGAAACGACTCTTTTATTTAATATATTAATTTCCAAAGTTCAGATTCAGGTCAAGCCATAAAGAGGAAAATAATAAAGCTCAGAGGAAGCTTGGCCATAAATGGTGCAGAATTACCAAGGGTGTGCCTTTTGTAAGTCCTGTGTTCAAATATTCATTGAAACCACAAATCGGAAGACGTGCGCCAGCGCGTCCATCATGGGTGAGGAAACGGAGGCCTGGAGAGATGGCATTTTCTGCCCACGCGCTGAATCAGGGGCAGAGCAAGCACTGGAATTCAGGTCTCCTGAATCCTGGTCCCTTTTCCGTTTACTGACGATCTTGAGGCCTAATGGACCAGAGCGTTTTAAGGCCTCTGCGCTCAGCGCCTTGCTGAGGAATGTGCAGCTAGCCCTTTAACCTCAATGAGCCTTTGCAAAAGCAAGGAGGTAACATCTGCCTTGAGATCGGGACGGAAGGGGGCACCAACAAAAAGCAAATTACTGTTGTTATTATCATCACCTTGTGACTACAGTCTCCAGCATCTGCAGCAAAATCACACAGCCTTCCCACTTATTTCTGCCTTCTCAACAAAACAGGATGGGAAATTTCATTCTAATTTAATTTTACGTTAATGAACACTCATTTATTTCTAAATGGGGGCCTTAACAGGAACCAGGGCTCCTTCCATCCACTGGTTACTGTTGCTTAGCTGCAGTGCCCCACCCATCCCAGCCACTCCCAGGACTCAGCTGTGGATAACAGTGGGAACAAGACAACTACTGACACTTAAAAAGGACCCTCGTGGAGTTCCTGTCATGGCTCAGGTGAAACGAATCTTGACTAGCCTCCATGAAGTTGCAGGTTTGATCCCTGGCCCTGCTCAGTGGGTTAAGGTTCCAGCATTGCAGTGAGCTGTGGTGTAGGTGGCAGACATGGCTCTGATCACACATTGCTGTGGCTATGGTGTAGGCCAGCCACTACAGCTCCAATTTGACCCCTAGCCTGGGAACCTCTATATGCCATGGGTGCGGCCCTTAAAAAAGGACCCTCATTTGGGGTCCTCTTAATGCCTCCCAAGGAACCTTAAGGGAACCCTGACGGTGCACACTGCACGTTTGCGCAATTTCCAAAGCACGTACAGATCAATGGATCAACCCAAGCACAGCTGCTGGTTCCCAGGAAATGCTGCCGACACATGCGAGGGGGCCTGCTGCAGGGCGAGGGTGGGGGGCACAGAGTGAAAGACCCCTGGGGTCTCCGTAAAGCGGCGATTGGAGGAAACAGACCCAGGACGCCTCCTCGCCCCTGAGTCCCTCCAAGCCACTTCACTCCGTTATCCGTAACGCATTCCAAGAAACAGAAAAACAAAACGCTCGCTGTCTCTGTCCCCGTGGAAAACACAGATTTCGCATTTTTTCCCACCATCTGCGCGGATCAGCCACGACAGTGACACCACCTTCCCCCATTACCGGCAGAGGGCGGACGCTTCTGGGGCAGCGCCCCAGCACCCTCAGGAATTTTCCTTAAGATCCTGGGGGCGGTAGAGCCGTGCTGCAGGCAGTGCCAGGAGAGAAATGAGACACCCGCCCAGGAGGTTTCACCCTGAACGGGCCACATCCTTTTAAATGGGAATTGGCTCAGCACCCGGGGAGCAGGAGGGCCGTGTCCGTTCAAAGCTCAGGGCTGCATCGGGGTTGCCCCTGACCCTCAGCTGGTGGCCTCTGATGTGCTTCCGCGTGTGGAGTCACACCTGGAACCCGGCCACCACCTGCTTCTCCGTGTACAGTGCCCCGCCGCCTGTTCAGAGGGGTCGCTGCCTTTCTTCTCTAGTTTTCCCCCTCCTGCCACTACTCGATTTCTCCCCATCGGCTCAAATCATTTTTTTTTTTTTCAACAAGCACCAGGACAGTGGACTTGATTACTTCCAGGACACACACAGCCCTGTAAGAAATTAAAACTGGGGGGAGGCTGGGGAAGTCCTGAGCTGAGCCAGGCGAAAACAACCACGTTTTCACAAAATAGAACAGAGAGACACATTCTTGGTAAAAGCTAGAGGATGACTTGACCAGGACGCAGCCAGGATCGGAAGACAGGACAGTGCCCAGAGGAACCAGTGGGGCGCGCCTCCTCACATCTCGGTGAGGTCTATCCAGCAGCATCTCCAAGAAACCCTCCAGGTCCCTGGCGATTACGGAGCATTAGAGATTATTCATTTTCATCTGGAATGTACTTTTACACTTAGGACCACGGGTGATTACAGGGCGACCCGAGCCCGGCTTCAAAAGATGGAAACGAGGAGGTACTTTCTCGGTAACCACGTCGGTGTGATTTTATAATTACTGAGCTACATGGATTTGCCATGAAATTGAATAGTTAAAAGCAAAGAGTAATTGCCTGATATCTGTACTCTGTAATTTAGTATAATCTAATCATGGACAAAGCCCAAAAGAAAATGTTCTGAAAGCATTACATTTTCCTTCATACACAATTTGTTATTGACATAGGGAATGAATTCCACGCCTCTAAAGGAAAACTTACCCACAGATATCGAGTTTTGAAAGTGGCCAAAACAGAGTTTGTTTAATTTGCAGCCGATTATGAAAAAAGCAAGTGGCATCAGTGTCCATTAAACCCGCTCTGACACTTTCTGTGACTCCCTTTGCCCTTTCTTTGACCTAGAGAGATAAAGGGGTCACCCTCCCCTTCCAGGGGCACTCAGATGTGGTAACAAGACATTGGGTGGAATCCAAGCCAGAAATGGCACCCAATGGTCCCCTCTCCCACCTTGCTGGGACCACCCACCATGTGTTCCCAGGGAGCCCAGAATATCCGGGACAAGGTGGATCAAGGATGAGTCTGCGGTTGGTCCCGGGGTGCTTTTAAGGATCTGATAAATGTGTGCGGGGCTTTTCACAGGAGGAGAAGGAAAAAGGAACCCACTAAAAGATTTATGGCTGTTATTATTATCAGGTTCTGCCAAGATGGAGAGAGGCTGGCAGGCCGGCGGCTGGCCAGGCAAACCCCCAGGGAATCCGAAGTGTCCTCCACGCGGCCCCTCCGCTCTGCTAAATGTCTGGATGTGGTTACAAAGTAGAGTTAGACACTGGAGCTTGTTTTCCCTCATTTGCCTTTAATCAGGAAAACCAACCACAGCCTGAGCTGCTCACCTTAAAAAACAAAAAACACAACAAAGTGATGAGAAAGGAGGGCACTCAGGATGGCTGTCACCTTTGCTCTTTGAAATACATTCCCATCCCCAATGGGCTGAGCTCTGGCGCTGCACTGGAGACACAGAGAGGCAGATCCAAGAAGGTGAGAGGGGGCCTCGTGGCAACTCCAGACACAGCTCGGGCCATGGAGGCAAAGAAGCACCCAGATGCAGTTCGGAGGGGACGGTCCCCTGGAGGAAAGTGGGCGGCATCAACACTAAAGCGGGGAGTTCCCATCGTGGCTCAGTGGTAAATGAACCCAGCTAGCATCCATGAGGACTCGGGTTCGATCTCTGGCCTTGCTCAGTGGGTTAAGGATCCGGTGTTGCCATGAACTGTGGCGTAGGTCACAGACATGATTCGGATCCTGCGTTGCTGTGGCTCTGGCGTAGGCCAGTGGCTACAGTTCCGATTGGACCCTTAGCCTGGGAACCTCCATATGCCATGCGTGCAGCCCTAAAAAGAAAAAAAAAAAGAAAAAAAAAAACCCTAGAGTGAGTAACAGTGCCCTGAGGGTGCAGAGTATTGACGCAGGCGCTGAAGGGTCATCAATTCTGGGAGGGTGGGCAGAGTGGGTGATGGGTTCCCAGGAGAACCGAGACAGACCCCCCACCAATATGGTGGTTCAGCATGGAGACCTGCTTCAGACATGGGTGCGGCCCAGCATAAGAGCTGCACCCTCTTAAGTTGGGCAGCAGGAAACGATGGCCTGCGGAAAACAACTGCTTGCCGAGCTTAGCCACCTACAAGGATTAACCGCCCTCTGTCATGGGCGCCCCGCCCCCTCCCTTGACCTTCCCCTCTTTCTTTGTTGATCCTGCCACAAGTTCCCTGCCAGGAACACCAGCCACAGTTCCTTTACAAGCCTAGCATCTCCTCACAGTCGGGGCTGGTGCCACCTTGAGCTCAGCCCCGTCCCCCTCTGATGCCTTAATAAAGCTCTCTTGCTTTGCTAACTTGGCCTTGCACGTTCCTCCCTCAGCAAACCTAACAGTGGGGAGTTCTGGAGGAAAGAGACCGGAGACCTGGGAAGACCCTGGACTCCTGAGAGTTTTTTCTGCTTTTTTCAGTCTGATCGTGAGGCTTCTCTTCAGAG
The DNA here is from genome assembly GCF_016906955.1 of Phacochoerus africanus. Taxonomy (NCBI): domain Eukaryota; kingdom Metazoa; phylum Chordata; class Mammalia; order Artiodactyla; family Suidae; genus Phacochoerus; species Phacochoerus africanus. Next base: position 31,224,296 of record NC_062552.1, on the reverse strand, counting down.
GGGGAAGAAGGGAAGCAACAAGTGGTGGTGCATTACACTGGCACCCAGCCAGACAAGGCCAAGGACTGCCTAGTCACTGCCACCATGAAGGCAGAGGTGGGCCACCTGGGGTGGGGTGGGGGGAGCACTGCACTGGATGGGTTCTAGGCTGGAGCCACAACAACAGGGCTGGGTGGGGCTGGGGAAGGCTGGGGGTCACTTGGGACTTGGTGTGTACAGCAGCCCAGACCCCCAAACCCAAGGAAGACTGACAAAACCCACACTGGGGACCCCTGGGGGTGGGTTCTATTCAGTATGTTTTTAAATCGCCCCAGACCCACTGCACTGAAATAGACCATAACTCTGCCAAATGCTGCAAGGTGAAGTCTGTTTAAGCATCAGTTTCGAGCCCTCTTAGAATTCACAGGGCCGGTATTGATGCTGAAAGGCTCATTCTTTATATATTGAACTGCACAGCTGCAAGGAGTTGCACAAATGTTACCAACCCATTTGTCATGCAAACAGTGCTTCAGAAAGAAATAAAATACTATTATGTGGTATATGTGTTAGGCAATCACTATATCAAATTCATGGCATTCCGTGCAAACACTGGCAGAGAAAAAGAAAACAACACTTGGTGAGAGAAATCGCACCACATGGGAGCAGCTAAGTCAGGGGTGATGGGGAGGCTACCTCGGGAGGCTGACCAAGCCCAGGCTGTAATTTTACCCGCAAGGTGGCCAGTGATAAATGCCCCGATAGAGCAAGGGGCGGGAATGCAAACGCTGGCAAAGAGGCCTTGCCCAGGACGGGTTCAAAGGGACCGTAGGGGAGGCGGGGAGATTGCGGGAAGGAGCGACCTGCACTGGAGGTAGAAATGGAATGGAACCCTTGAGGCCGACAGTAAGTGTTTGCGAAAGGCAGTCGATGAGGAATGCGATGAGGAATGCGGAGGCAGAAGGAAGCCCACGACCCATAGCCTTACTCCATTTGTCATCACGCCCCATGCCTCCCGCAGCTGCAGCGGCTTCTCTGCCGAGAGCCTCGGGGAGCACACAGCGCAGGCTCCACGAGGCACTAGTGTCAAGTGTAAACACCCGGGCACACGTGCCAGCCACGTTCCGAGCACTTACCACCTCTCCTCATCCTTGCCTCCTGGAGGCTGGAAATGTCAACTGGATAGGAACGCAGTCTAATGGTGCAGCTGGGAGCGAGAACTCTTAACTCTACACTTTGAAAACCCCACTACGTGGCCTCCTCCCAGGGGCACACTGCTCCTCTGCCCACGATGGGACGTCCCTGGCTGAGGGCGGGGCCCGCAACGCCGGGGCTTTGCGAGGCGTGAGCACAGCTGGGGTCCACTCCCCGACCCAGAACCCCTCCCTGAGAGCGCTGGTCCCCAGACAACCGGAGCAAGGGATTCTGCAAGCCACTCTCTGCATCAAGTAATTCATCCGTTAAAACAACGTGACTTATTACTCAATAAGTACTATGGAAAGGGACTGCGCAAGGGACGGAGGATTCAGAGATAAAGATCACTTGGTCTTACAGAAGAGAAGGACTGGGCAAAGTGAGGAATAAAAGAGGAAAACAAAAACAAAACCCTTCCAAACACTCAGACCTCCCCAACATGGCGACCTTAGAGGCGGAGTCTAGCCTCCCCTTCCCGGTTCGCCCATTAGGCAGGCGCAGACCTTCTCAACATGGCGTCTCGGAGGCGGGGTCTGGCCGCGTCATGGACAGCCCACTGGGCAGGCGCAGACCTTCCCAACATGGCGGCAATACCACCCTTCCCATCATGGCGTGGGGCCCCGCCCGCTCCGCCGCGGCCGCCGGCGGGAACAGTTCCGGGTGCGGTGCTGTGAGCGCCGGGGCCGGGCAGGGGGCGGTGTCCTGGCCATGGCCGGCCTGTCGGACCTGGAGCTGCGGCGGGAGCTACAGGCCCTGGGCTTCCAGCCGGGACCCATCACCGACACCACCCGGGACGTCTACCGCAACAAGCTGCGCCGCCTGCGGGGCGAGGCCCGGCTGCGCGGCGAGGAGCGGCTGCGGGAGGAGGCCCGGGCGCGGGGCGAGGAGCGGCTGCGGGAGGAGGCCCGGCTGCGCGGCGAGGAGCGGCTGCGGGAGGAGGCCCGGCTGCGCGGCGAGGAGCGGCTGCGCGAGGAGGCCCGGCTGCGCGAGGAGGCGCCGCTGCGCGCCCGGCCGGCCGCCGCCTCCCTTCGGTCGGAGCCCTGGCTCTCCTCACCGGCCTCGGGCTCGGCCTACGCGCCTTCCGGGGCCTATGGCGACCTCGGGGTCTCCGCGCCCTCCTGGTCGGGGAGCCGCGGCCTCGCCTACTCCTCCCGCCCTGCGCCGCTCGGACGCCGCGCTTCGACCCGGGGCAGCTCGGAGGAGGACGAGGACTCCCGGACGCCCGATAGGGTGGCGCCGAGGCCGGGCCACGGAGTCCGCCGCTGGTGGGCCTCGGCCCCGACTCCGGCGCGGCCGTCCTCCGCCCTCTTCAGCCCCGACCCGCGCCCGGGCCTGCGACCGACGAGAACGGGTCCCACGGGCGCGGCGCGGGCCCGGCCCGAGGTGGGGCGGCGGCTGGAGCGCTGGCTGTCGCGGCTGCTGCTCTGGGCCAGCCTGGGGTTGCTGCTCGCCTTTCTGGGCATCCTCTGGGTGAAGATGGGCCAGCCCTCGGCGCCGCAGGAGGCGCGAGACAGCAGTACGTCCCTGGCCGGCGCAGGGGAGGGCCCTGGTCGCGCGCGTGCCCCCCGGGACGACCCGTCCTCAGCGCCAGGCCGCACACCCCACACCTGTCAGATGCCTGTTAACCTCCAGACTGTGGCTCTCCTTCCTCCAGCCATGGGAGGAGTGACCAGGATCCCTGGATCCGCAGTCATTTCTGTCACCTTTCTCCTGTTCCCATTTTCTGTCCCAGCTCTGCCTACTAATCTCCCTTTCAACCACGTGCTGGAAGCACCCTTTCTGGAGTCACTTTTCCCTTTCCCTCTGCAGAGCCAGCCCTCTAACACATCCCTCTAACAAGTCCACCCGTCCCTTCTTAGTTCTTTGATCCCTTCTGTTTTCTTGCTCATTCACACATCAGCGCCCATTGGAAGGCACCTCACGTGTCACTACTCAGGGATAGATCTGGTTGGGGACCCCACTTTGCAGCACCAGAAAGGCTGCACGCTCTACTTCTTTGGACCACAGGACCCTCACTTGCCAAAAGGAGATTATTCTAGCCCTGCCCGTGAGACAGGTGTGGAAGAACCTTTGAAAGAGTTTACACTGATGTACACGGTGGCATCTGTCATTGTTTGCAGCGCCCTCATGGAGTGTGCCAAGAGAGGGTCCTGCATCTCAAGAGTGTTCCCAGCCATGCCTCTGTCCACACTTACTTACTGGATAAGACACACCAATAAGAAAGCTGTGGGGTACTCTATGCTAACCAATAGTTTAGGATTTGTGTGTTTCCTAAAAGGGAACTTTGCTTCTCCCATAATTCCGGGCTCTAGTTGAATAAGAAACAGCATAGAAGTCATTTCTTTACAAATTTGAGCATAAAGTGATTCTGTAGTTCACCAAGTCTTTATAGAGAATGAACGTGACTAATGCCGTTCCCAGCCTTGAGCCCAGGCCCCTTTCCCTGCCTGGCAGGAGCAGCCAAAATGCAGGGAAACACTAAATTGTCTTAGCTGTTGCAGCAGGTGGATATTTGGGTGGATGAGAAGGTCTGCGGACGCAGGGGTCCCAGACTCGTGCCCACATCCCAATAATTTCTTGACTGAGAGCAGTTTATCCACCTGCTGGAGGAATTAGACAGACCCAGGCGTGTTTCGGTGCTCACTGTACGCTGGTGATGTCGGAAAGCAGGCTATGGCTTCACTGCCGAGAGGCTCCAAGACACAGCTCCTGGGTGAACACTGGGCTCTGCCCTGACTTCTCCCATGATGGTATCGATGCCTGTGTAACGTAACATTGTTCACAACATCTAGAACCATCATGAATGTTGTCTTGTGTGAGGCTGAGTCTGAGTGAAGCAAGGAAGGCTTTAGTGAGCCCACGTTACGATGACGAGTCAGAGGTTCAGAGTGGTGGGTTAAGTGAGTCGTTGCCTGAGGTCCCTTTGCTCTTTTTCTCCTGGGATTAGGACACAGCCATCCTAATTCTAATCCAGGGCTTCGACCTCCTTACATTTTAGTGCCTGTGTTTTTTAAATACCTTACTTAAAAGACATCTTTCTAATCCCCATCGTTATATTGGTCATGTTTTACTTTCCCTGAATTTTGAGAGTGGTCCCTTTTTGTATCCTTTCTCACAATCCACACACTTTTAATTTCCTCTGTGCTTCTTTTCTTGGTCGCAGTGAAATTATTGCCAGTGGACTGTGAGAGAAAAACAGATGAGGTGAGTTTGTGTTTCATTATTCCTCCCAAAGATGTTGGCTTCCATCAGGAGGTAAACTGGCCCAGAAAGAGATCATAATGGGATCATTTTCAGGAGAGCTGCCTGTAATGTACCAGAATGCCATCGTGTTCTGTGATGTTTGTGTCAGACTCAATTGTGGCAGTGAAGGAGCACTTGAAACGGAGAGGATTGAGCTCCTGAGCTCCAGCCCCGGGCTTGTTACCGGAGCTCTCCCATCAATCACAGTACTAAGGACTTTGATCTGCCTGAGCCGATGGGGAACCGGGTTGGATGCTGTAGGTTGTGGTTGAAGAACCTCTCGAGCACCCTGGCTTCCAGAGAAAGGCTGGCAGCTTTTTAAGGTCAGGAGGCCGGGGTCTCAATTGCGCAATCTCCGGTTGATGTCTGTGGCTCTGAAAATACTGTTTTGATTTGAAACGTCATCCGGGGCTTGTTTTAAACACATCTGAAGTGGAGTTAGCCCTCTTAGTGTATAGATTTGTTTTATGAAGCTTTAATGTTCCCTACAAATAATATTTGGGAAGGTGAGCAGTCCCATCTATTTATGAGTCATGAAAACAGCATTAGCGAAGAGCTGGGATGCTGGGACAGGTGGCAGCGTGGGGAAGATACGAGGCAGTAAATTTTCAGGTTGTAAATCCTACCAGGAGGAGTCTTGTGCTGCCAGAGGGCGTGACTTAGTGGTCTAAGTGTGCAGGTCACCAGGGCCTGGAGAGAAGCCACTTGAGGTTATTCCCAGGCCCCTGCATGGACCTTACCCACGTAACCAGGGGCCGTCCTGATGCAGACAGCCAGTTTTATTTCTCTTTGGCTTCTGCTGTGTCATATTTGGGGGTGTTTTTATTGTATGTATTTATTGCGTGCATCCACCAGATATCTTGGCTTCCCTACTGTTTTGTAAAAACAGGTTCAGGGTAAGTATTAGCTGCCTTCTCAAAAAAACTGCAGTCGATGATTGAAGGAAGAGGCCCAGAAGCATGGCCAGGAGGGGAAAATAGAATTTTTGAAGACCGAAAACCAAAACAGGAAAAAAAAATGAAACTCTTCTGTAAGACTCTTCTGGCGATGTTAGCTTGGTTTCTTTTATTTAGAGACGGGCTGTGTGCTTCCTGTTTCTTGGTCTCTCACACGTCTTAGTGTTGCCAGCCCAGGACCGCAGGACAGATTGGCCTGTGGCCCTCCCCTTGCTGGACGTGCTCGTGTCCCGCTAGCGAGGGCGCGACGGGCACCCCGCTCAGCGCGCCGTCTGCATGCTTATAACCTCAGAGCCCGGCTCGGCGGAGTCTTGGGCCACTGCAGGCGCCCATCAGCCGCCGGGCTGAGCTCTGGTGCTGAGCCGAGGTTCCAGGGGCACCTTGGCCTTCAGGGAGGGCGGACACAGGAACAGGCAGTGGGGAGGTGCTTCTTGACTTTGGTGATGTTTGTTCTTTGTGCCGCTCAAGCTCACCAGGGGGCATTTGAGTTCCAATATACGGGTCCTTCCCCTTCTCTGCCGTCTGTGACTCTTGGTTCTTTCCGGCTCAGTGCTGCCAACACCTCGGGGACAGCCCGGGAGTGGGTGCCATTGTCTTAATCAGGCTGTCTCCTCGTCCAGTCCCTTCTGTCCTGTGACTTTGGAACCTTAGTAATTGCTACCACTTTTTTCATGGTGGTGACAATGAGAGATGTTTAATGTAACAAGTTCTGAAAATGTGACAAAAATCACCTATGATTCTGCTGCTTGGAAATAAGAGCCATTATCGTGTGGGGAATGTTTCCCTCCCATCTCCTCTCGCTGTGTCTGTGGAATCGGGACCTCTGTATGTTTAGCTGCAGTTAGCACGCAATTGTCACCTTTTCCCATATCGTTAAACATTCTTTAAAAATTGTTGGGGTGTTCCCATTGTGGTGCATCAGGAACAAATCCGACTAGTATCCATGAGGACATAAGTTCGATCCCTGGCCTCACTCAGTGAGTCGGGGATCTGGCATTGCCGTGAGCTGTGGTGTGGTTCGCAGACTCGGCTCAGATCTGGCATTGCTATGGCTGTGGTGTAGGCCGGCAGCTGTAGCTTCAATTTGACCTCTAGCCTGGGAACTTCCATACGCTGCAAGTGAGTCGGGGATCTGGCATTGCCGTGAGCTGTGGTGTGGTTCGCAGACTCGGCTCAGATCTGGCATTGCTATGGCTGTGGTGTAGGCCGGCAGCTGTAGCTTCAATTTGACCTCTAGCCTGGGAACTTCCATACGCTGCAAGTGTGGCCCTAAAAAGCAAAAAAAAAAAAAAAAAAAAGTTGGGGCTTCTCACTCTACTAGTAGGCATGTGAGTTGTTTCGGAGCGTTTATAGTCGTGTGCGTTACATTGTTTCATACCTGGTAGAGGCTTTAGGGTCTTCAGGTGACATGAAGGGACAAGTCTTGCCTCCGAGACTGTTTGAAACCAAATCAGATCAGGGCAACCAACAAGCCCTAGAAGGAAAGCGACTTTGGCTCCTTTGTAGGGGCAGAGCCTGGTCTAGAGTCGAGACCCTGGACTTTGGTGCAGGGCTCTGCCCCATGACCGCCCAGAGAGGCCTCAAGGGTAGAGGGCAGGTTGGGAGTCCACTGGCCGGCCTCTGTGTGGCTTTCCACTAAGGAGTGTGGGATCTTGGTGGCGCATGTAAGGTTTCTAAACCTCAGGCTCCTCGCTTGAGAGGTTGGGGTGCGGGTGCAGTGAGGGTTTTGTGAGGGTTCAATGCTCGCGCATGTACAGACAGCTCAGCATGGCACCCGGCCTTTTCTAAATGTTACAAAGCAAGTGAGGTAAGCAAAATGGCGTCACGTCTGCTCCAGGTGCTGGAGCAGCACATACATAGATTTTCTCAACAGATGACATTTTCTCCCTGCAGTTTCAAGATTTCCTTGAGGGAGTTCCCGTCGTGGCGCAGTGGTTAACGAATCCGACTAGAAACCATGAGGTTGTGGGTTCGATCCCTGGACTTGCTCAGTGGGTTAAGGATCCGGCATTGCCGTGAGCTGTGGTGTAGGTCGCAGATGTGGCTTGGATCCCGAGTTGCTGTGGCTCTGGTGTAGGCCAGTGGCTACAGGTCCGATTCGACCCCCAACCTGGGAACCTCCATATGCTGCGGAAGTGGCCCAAGAAATGGCAAAAAGACAAAAAAAAAAAAAAAAAAGATTTCCTTGAAATTTTCCATTTCTAGGGGTATCTAGTCGGAGATTAAACATTTGCAGAAGATAATTCACAAAGCAGACCATGCATAAGTAGAGTGTAGACAGGCCCATGGGTCCCCAAGAGTGGGCAGGAGTAGCCCGCAGGGACACAAGACTGCACCAGACAGCGTCAGCTCTCCCCTCCGAGGAAGCAGGGCTCCGCGTTTGCCCCCAGCCGTGTGGCCTCTGATTCACAGCCCTTCTCCAGCAGGAGCCATGGGGCAGGGGCCCCAGGGGCCTGCAGGCTGGCGGGCCCTTCATCACCGTGTCTGCTTCAGCCTGCCTCTGCTTTTTGGTGTCCTTCTCAGTCAGTTAACCGGTATTCATGGCCCCTGTCCCGGGCCCACCATTGCGAAAGTTATGGCTTAAAGTATGGTCTGCCTTACTGCTTAGAACTGGACTGTGCAGCTGAGGACGTGAAAGCAGACGCCCTCCCACCCCCGCCCCGCCTTGCTGACCACCTGTCCTCTGCCTTTTCAGTTCTGTCAGGCCAAACAGAAGGCGGCCTTGCTGGAGCTGCTGCACGAACTCTACAACTTCCTGGCCACCCAAGCCGGTGAGTGTACCTGACACACCCTGGGAACGGCCGTAGTCGAGGCCGGGTGGCCAGCTCTCTCCCGGAGCACCCCTACAAGCCAGGTCCCGCCTTCCTGTTTCTCATTCACACAGCCTTTTTTAATCTTGCACGTGGGCAGAGTGCCTTGGGGTCTTTAAGGACCCAGGGGTCCTGGCCCCTGCATAGGCCCTTCAGCAGATGTGCTGCTCACTCACGCTTTGGGGGTGCACGTTGCATTGGCAGGGCCAGGCCTCAGATCCTCTCGGAGTCTGAGTCCTCCAGCCTGTGGGCCTCGTGGCCCCAGATGGATGCCCAGGCTGGGTGAAGAGGCCGGTGCGGGCAGAGAGGCTCGTGCAGGTGGCCGGGGCTGAGTGGTGACCTGAGCAGTCAGGCCTGTCCAGTGCTCCAGGGCCCCGGTGTCTCCATCTGGCTGTGGGATGTTTCACCACCCTGATGTCTCAGGGCCTCCATCTCCCCCTTTGACCCAGTGATCTTGGGATATCTTGTCTTAACCAATTAAAAGTCAAGTGCTATTTTCTAGAGGAGGGCATTCTTAGCACCCTCAAAAACACCCCTGCAAACTCCAGCTGGAGGACCCCACTGGTTTATTTGGTATATGTGTTCCTTGAGGCCAGAGACGGCAGCTGCCTTAGGCTGCATCCTCCCCGACACTGGCCTCCAGAAGGCTCAGCATCACTGATGCCGCAGATGAGAGCTCAGTGCTCAGGCCAGGGTTAGGCTTACTCGGCACAAGAATCAGAGGGAGCACTCAGTCTAAGGGATGTTTGAGAGGTGCCCGTCACCCACGGGGCCAGCCCTATCTGAAGTTGTTGCTAGGAAGTCAAGGTTGCGTGGACCTCAGCCCTCAGGGCCGAGCTTGTGGGCCCCGGCTCCGCTCCCCCCTCTCCTGACTGGTGGGAGGCCAGGGTGCTCAGGGAGGCACCTGTGAGCTCGGAGGAGGAGACAAGAGTTGGGGCTCACAGCATCACTGTCATCATGGGCATCTTTCTGTGGCCTGGGGGCCTAGCATGTAATTTCTGGCTTAAGGGGGTGTCCTAAACCTTTGTGGCTCAGTTGTGGTCCAAGGACCAGCAGAACCAGGGTCACCTGGAAGCTTATTGGAACTGCGGAATCTCAGGTCCCACCCCAAACCTATTGAATCAAAGTCTGACTTATTTTTTTCTTTATGGGTCACACCTGCGGCATATGGAAGTTTCTGGGCCAGGGATTGACTCTGAGCCACACTGCTGCAATGCAGGATTCTTAACACACTGCATCACAGTGGGAGCTCCCCAGCATCTGGCTTTCAGGAAGACCCCCAGGGGATAAAGCTGAGCAGCTCTCCTCCTAACCTGTGGATCCTAGGTGACATTTCTCCATCCCACTCCATGTGTGGTTCCGTTTTATGCCCCCAAAGAGCCTGGTCTTCAGGCTTCTGACAAGCCAGGCTGGGGCAGGCTGCAAGCACGCAGGCCCCCTACCCACCTCCTGCTGGATGTCAGCTGTGGTGGGGGCGCCATGCTGACCTTTGCAGGACACAAGTTGACTCAGTCCAGGGTCGTGCCCACAGGCTGCGCAAGGTTTAGGAGAAGGGACAGGCCATCTGTTCCCCTGACCCCTGGTGATAGAAAATGCCGCTGGGGGAGAACCAAGAGGCCAGAAGCTCTGGGAGGCACGACACCCTCTAGCTGGAGCGGTCAGGAAAGCGTCTCGGGGTGGTGGCGTCCGCGAAGGCCTAGAAGCCCAGGTGGGCCTGGTTGTGTCTTTGTCAGGGGAAGGGCAGGGCCGTAGAGGCAGAAATCGCAGGGTCGGAGTTGGAAGCAGGTGACCACTCGGATAAGGAGAGAGGAAGTGGGGTTTGGCCGGCCAGGATTCTGGACCACCAGCTCCATCCTGCAGGCATTGAGGGCCAGGGTAGGCATTTGAGCAGGGGCAGGGAACCAGGTGCTAGGAAAGCAAATGTGGTGGCAGTTTGAGTGGTGCTGTGTCATTTATGCTGAATCATTTTAAAGCTTTGTTGACCTACAGACTGGTCACCCACAGGCCCCAGGCCATGCCAGGTCGAGGGCCGTCGGGCTGTGTATGAAGGTTAAGGGTCTTGTCGTGGCCCAGCCCTGCACTGTCCTGCTTCCTAGGGGTCTGGTGGTGAGGCCACGCCGGGCAGGTGAATCCAGTGGGTAATTAAGAGCCCAGGGCCAGGGGAGTTCCCGTCGTGGCGCAGTGGTTAACGAATCCGACTAGGAACCATGAGGTTGCGGGTTCGGTCCCTGCCCCTGCTCAGTGGGTTACGGATCCGGCGTTGCCATGAGCTGTGGTGTAGGTTGCAGACGTGGCTCGGATCCCACGTTGCTGTGGCTCTGGCATAGGCCAGTGGCTACAGGTCCAATTCGACCCCTATCCTGGGAACCTCCATATGCCGCGGGAGCAGCCCAGAGAAATAGCAAAAAGACAAAAAAAAAAAAAAAAAAGAGCCCAGGGCCAGGCAGGTCGCCAAGTCCAGAGCAACTTGGCTAAATAAGAGGCCCCCGCAGCTGGGGGCCTTTCAGAGAAGGTGGCCCTTTGGCCGAGCCTGGAGCCTGGGCAGGACTAGGGAGAGGCTCCCCGCTCCACCCTAGGTGGGAGCCAGTGCCCAGGGTGAGCAGAAGGGAGCTTTGGTACACGCCCCACTGCCCAAGACACAGACACCCCTTCCTCCAGGGTCTGGCGTTCCTGGTCACCCGCCTGGTCCCAGAGCCCAGAGTCCTGCAGTGCAGTGGGCCTGCCGCCTGCCTTCCCTCCGGGCTGTGTTTATTTATAGTGCCGTCCCAGCGCCTCCCAAAGCCGCCTGTCTGATCCTTTTAGGGATCAATTGCAAACAGACCTTGGTATTGGGCAGCTTTTTAGTCATTTAATGCAAATCGCCACACTGCTTTGCAGGTCAGGTTTTAATGATCTGGAATCGATCCAAGCTAAGTGGCTTTTGATCTTGCTGCAGAGCGAAGATGCCCACAGAAGCCAGGGCCACTGGGCCACATGCTCCCCATCAAAGCTGATGGCTTGATCCTTGCTGTAGTTTTCAGTTGGTTTCAGGGTAAATTTTCTCCACCTCCTCTTTGTGTTTGAATGTGTGTTTTCCCTCCTAGGTAATTTTGAGTGTGGAAATCCAGAGAAGCTGAAAAGCAAATGCATCCCTGTAACGGAAGCCCAGGAGTACATAGCAGTAAGTGGGCCAGGCCTCCCTTCCTGGAGGTCCCAGGCCTGTCTGTTGATCTTCCAAGCCCTGCGGGATTTTTTTCTTTTTTCTTTTTTCATTTGTGTTTGCTTCTGGCTTGTTTGCTTTCCCTTTTTAAAGAAAAAAAAGTTTTTTTTAATTCAGTTGAGTGTTAGGCCACCTGAAGTTAGGTGACAGTGACAGGATCCAAGGTGAGCCATTCAGAGCCGGGTGGTACTCCTGGCACTGCTGTGGGCCCTGCCTTCGCCCCTCCTGTAAGTACCCTGGGGCCTGTTCCTCCAGCTCACTTTTCTCCCATCTCAGCACTTTTTTTTGTTTTGTTTTTTGGTCTCTTTTTTATGGCCTCACCCACAGCATATGGAGGTTCCCAGGCTAGGGGTCGAATCGGAGCTGCAGATACCAGCCAGTACCACAGCCACAGCAACGTCAGATCTGAGTCTCTTCTGTAACTTATACCACAGCTTACTGCAACACTAGCCACTGAGCAGGGCCAGGGATCGAACCCTCATCCTCCTGGATACTAGTCGGGTTCGTTAACCACTGAGCCACAACAGGAACTCTGCATCTCAGCACAATTTAAAATATTTAACCTGTTGGAATTCCCTGGTGGTGCAGCAGGTTAAGGATCTGGCATTGCCACTACAGCAGCTCAGGTCACTGCTGTGGCACAGGTTCCATCCCCAGCCTGGGGACTTCCACGTGCCATGGGTGAGGCCAAAAAGAAAAAACAAAAAGACATTTATCCTGCCCATTCTCTCCCCTCAGGATTACCATCTGGGTTGCTTGGAGTCCATCGGGCTTTGTGTGTGGCCTTGGAAGGGTAGAATTAGGGACATTTAGAACTGGAAGAAGCCTAAGAAATCACCTTGTCCAGTTTTCATGTCACAGAAGGGGAGACTGAGACGGGTGGGGGGAACTGGCCCAAGGCCCCACTCCCATGCCTCTCGTCTTCTTAAAGATGAGCTGCCAGCTCCCTGGCCTAGCACATCAGTCCCTGAGAAAAGTCCCCTTGCTTGGCCGTCTCAGACCTGCACTGTTGCCCCAAGCTGCTCCTGGTTGCAGCCTCTACCACCCTCTCACCAGCCCCCGGTCCTCCTGCCGGCTTGCTGTGCTCTTGATGGAGCAGAGCTGGGGGCGTGGAGGGGCTCCTCTGGCCCAGCGGTGGAGTGAGCCCACTCCCCTCTTCCCCCTTCCCCCCAGAACGTGACCAGCAGCTCCTCTGCCAAGTTTGAAGCCGCGCTGACCTGGATCCTAAGCAGCAACAAGGATGTGGGCATCTGGTGAGTGTGGGCGCCGCCCCATCCCACCTCCAGCTGTCCAGCTGCACTGGGCGGGGGACACAGGGCTGGGGCAGTGGCAAGAGCAGCTCTAGGACCGGACAGGATCCGGGGCCAGGCTGACCGCTGGGTGGCCAGCTAACTCAGCTGTACCCTGGGCACTCAACCCGCCCCACCGACTTGCTGGTGGAGGCGTTTTCCTGCACATCCTTCCCTCGCTGCCGCCTTCCTTGTGTAGATGAAATGAGTCTGTACGTTGGTTTCCCTCCGCACGGAGATCGCGGAGGGGAAGACTGGACTGTATTCCGCCAGGCAGCTGCCGTTTCTCTGGGTTAGCAGAGAGCAAGCGGGCCACCCTCCTGAAAGGCCCCGGCATGGGGAGGCACTGAGGGTCCCCTGCTGGAGAGACACCCTCGTCTGCCTTCCCTCGCCTTGGTGCTTGTCGGGGTCTCTGCTCCAGTTACAGCTGCCGACATGCCAGCGCATACTAGGGTTTTGTTCTCCCCCTCTGATCTTCCAAATGACTAATTCCATCAGCGGCACGTGCAGCAGAAGCCCCTCGGGCAGCTCAGCCTAAAGCTTGGTAACTAGATGCCTGGCATGATTAAAATCCGTGGGCTTAAAAAAAAAGCATCCCTGAGTGGATGAGCAGTTTTCCTGTGACTTAGGAAAGGCAGAGAACTCAGTTTCTCAGCCGCGTGCGCCTAGGCTGCTAACACAGAGGACCAATGACGTGACAATACCTTGTCATGCTGGGGAGGACAGCCTGCGGCGCTGAGCCCAGCCCCCACGGCTGGCGCGAGAAGTGGAGCGTGAGCAGTTGAGACGGTTTGGTTTGGGCCCCAGCGTCGCTGTGCCGTCCAGAGCAGGGCCGCGGCCTGGCCCCCGGGAGCCTGGCGGTGGTTGAGCCTCGTGGCGCCCCGTGGTCTCTGCACTTAAACAGCTCCCGTGCCTCCTGGTCGCTGGGGAGAAGCACACCCGCCCAGACTTGGCTTCACTTCTTGCAAAGCGAGTCAGCAAACATTTCCATTTCTCTCTGCTGGGAGGTGGGAATGCAATTTACAGTTTAATCTTCCACACGCTGAGAGGGGCTGTCAAAGACCCAACAGAGGGGATGTCACTTTAGCAGCAGGGGTTGGAGCCTGCTGCTGTCTTTAAAGCTTTTTTCTCTCTAAGTAGCCAAGGTGGGAAGTTTCTGGAAGGAGTGCAGCCAGGCTATCCAGTCTGTTTCATAAGCAGGTGGAGGCCCCCAGAGCGCCCCCTCCCCCCCCACCACACCCCACCCTGGCTCCTCAGAGCTCTGGGGCGGTTTTACAGCCCTGCGTCCTGTTCCAGGTTGAAAGGGGAGGACCCATCTGAGCTGGTGACGACAGTGGACAAGGTGGTCTGCCTGGAGTCTGCCCGGCCCCGAATGGGGGTCGCCTGCCGCCTAAGCCGAGCCCTGCTCACCGCCGCCACCCACGTGCTCATCTTCTTCTGGTGTAAGTCCTGGTGCCCCTTCTCAGCCCTGCCGCTTGCCCTCATCAGGCCGGCTCAGCAGCACCCCTGGGCGTGAGCCCAGCCCAGAGCCCGAGCCTGTGGGTTCGTCTCTGCCCCTGAGCCTGAGGTCTGTCTGGTGAGACAGGAGCTGAGCAGGTCAGCCTCGGCCCGGGTCGCCTCTGCCCCTAGAGACTCGGTGGCTGGAACGTGAAGGTGACTAGAGAGTGTCCTTGATTCAGGGCGGGGGGCCGTCAGCCTCTCCTTTCTGGGACCCCGGGGTGCAGCCGCTCCCCAGGGAGACACGGCAGGAGATCGGCCTGTGTTACTCCCTCAACGAGGTCAGCAGCTCTCAGCCCAGGGCTGAGCCGCAGGGAGGCTCCTTGGGGGCTGCTCTGAGCAGAGACCTTGGTGTCTGAGCGCGGAAAGGTCAGCTCTGCAGAGACACCCAGGTGGAAGCACAGTCCCGCACCTGGGAGGTGGGCAGCACCTCTCAGAACACAAGGCCGTGTGTGTGTCTGTGCAACAGCGGAGGATAGGAAGCCCGGGCCGAGACCTGGATGCCTCGGGTTGCTTCCTAGCCTGACCTCCTTGGGCATCTCTGTGCCCCGTTTCCCACTTGCCAGCCCTGGGCCTAACGTGCACCAGGTTCTCAGAGCATCCTCAGGCCTGCCCTCCTGAGGCCGTGGGTGCCTGAGGGCAGGGCAACAGGGACTCAAGGTGCCTTGTCCCCCCGCAGGCCTGGCCTTTCTGTGGGGGCTGCTGATCTTCCTGAGGTACCGGTGGCGGAAGCTGGAAGAGGAGGAGCAGGCCATGTACGAGATGGTGAAGAAGATTATAGGTGCGTGGCCCCCACCAAGAGGGCTGCTGGCCCCTCGTGGGCCCGGCCCTAAGCCTGTCTCTGTCCCGCAGACGTGGTACAGGACCACTACGTGGACTGGGAGCAGGACATGGAGCGCTACCCGTACGTGGGCATTCTGCATGTGCGCGACACCCTCATCCCCCCGCAGAGCCGGTGAGTCCTGGGGGGCTGGGGTGGGTGTGGGGCAGGTGCAGAAGCCCCTGTGGGTGCCGAGGCCTCGGGCAGCCTTCCCTGGGCCCCCTCCTTCCCAGGCAGGCGGCCGGGAAGAGCCTGATGGGTTTCCATGAGCAGACGTCCAGGCACAGGGCAGCCAGGCCTCGGGATCCATGGCCCTGGGACCCTCCTCCCTGGACGCTGTCGACTGCTGGAGTTCCTCATGGTCACAAGACTGCTGGGGTGGCCTGCCTGGTTGCAGCCAGCGGGGAAGATGGGCTTCCTGTTGCTCTTGTTACCAGAAGCTGCCAGCGACATGCTCTCTGAGGCCGCGCTGCCTCATCTGTTCTTGAATCTGTGACTGGCATGCTGGAGAAGAATGTTTTTCAAACATTTTTAACCATGACCCACAGTCAGAAACCCCCCTTACCGCAGGCATCACCTTCCAGTTCCTGTACGCACATGCGTGCTCCTGTTGGGAGACACAGTTTCACGGCAATACATGGGGTCCGCTTCCAGGGCGCCGGCCGGCCATTGTCATGCACGATTACAGGTCCACCTTCCATGTGGCAAGATGCTGGATGGATTCCTAGCAAAACCGGGTGGGGGTGCAGTTGGGGAGTCCTAGGCAGTGGCCAGCAGGGCCCACAGCGATGTCAGCCCAGGCCTCACCTTGGTCTCTGGCCCAGTGATGCTGAGCGCTCGCGCTGAGAGCCTGCCGTGAGTGGCTCTGATTCCACCACAGAGGCAGACTGACTCCCTTCGTTCTCAGCAGGCCCCTGGGAGGGAGACCAGTGGTACTCATTTCATAGACTAGGAAACTGAGGCACAGGGAGCTTAAGGAATGTGTTCAGAGAACCGCGGCTGGTGTCCTTTCTGTGTTCCGGTGCCACGCTCTGTGCTGAGTCACCCTGGCTGCCAGCCGGAGGAGCTGGAAGCAGAGCATTTAAGGGCCCCTTTTGAATGGCAAGGGGCTTGATGACTTCCAGCTTCCCCTAGTCCCTGGGCAGTGTGGGGCGTGTGCTCCCTGCTGGCCCCCAGCTCTCAGGGAGGCCACATGGTGGATTCACATTCCTGCATGATTGCTGGACCTGCCAGGACTGGTCATCACGTGACTATGGGTGGCACCCTGAGTGAGCCGGAAAGCAGAGATGATCCTGCGTCGCAGGGGCTGTGGTGAAGGGCTGTCATGCGCTCATTTGCCCACAAATGTTTATGCAGCTGCTGCAGGTG
This sequence comes from Phacochoerus africanus, assembly GCF_016906955.1. Taxonomy (NCBI): domain Eukaryota; kingdom Metazoa; phylum Chordata; class Mammalia; order Artiodactyla; family Suidae; genus Phacochoerus; species Phacochoerus africanus. Next base: position 31,207,944 of record NC_062552.1, on the reverse strand, counting down.
GCACCACCCTGGGCACGGAGCAAAGGGGAGAGGAGGGAGCAGAAACCCTGCCTGCCAGAGCCTCAGTTCTGGGCGGTGGGGTGGAGACAAGTTACAGGGGCACCTGTGTGCTATCAGGCGGGAAGGGGACAGGGTGTCAGGGGAGGAGCCTCGCCTCACTGAGTTGGCATCAAGCTTGGGAGTCCTCAAAAGGAGCCGTCTCACTTGGCTAAAACTATAAGCAGAGCAGAGTCGCCTAAACCAGAGCAGGAAGTGGCAGCACAGCCTGGCCAGTACCTGCAGGGTCTCTACCCCATCGGGAAGCCCCAGAGGCTAGGGCCAGTTGCCTCTTGGTCTTCAGATTCTCTTCCTGGCCCACCCAGGTGGTTTAGCGGACGAAGAAGCTCTGTCGGCCCTGTGTGGGCACCTGGAGGGCCCCCACGCATGCTGGCTGCCTCCCCCCGAGGACGGGGCGGGTGTGGCCTTGGCCGGACCGACCAAGTGGAAGCAGCCATGAGGGTTGGTTGGTGACAGGACTGCCCCCCAGGAAGGAAGCTGCAACACCCCTTCTCCTGACTCACAGGCCCTCTGGGGAGCTTCCCAGTTTGTGTGCCCACCCCCTGCTGAGCCCCGTCCCACTCACACACACTGGTTCCCTCTGCGAGCAGATAGGCAGGGCACACCAAAGGGGTGATGTCAAAGCAGGCCTCCCCCACCGCCCTGGAATCGTCCTGTCCAGTCTGGAGGGGGAGGGGCTTGCCGGGGGTGGGGGTACCTGCCTGCACTGGTGGAGCAGGGACTCTGGGCACTGCGAGGGCCCAGCTGGTGGCCCTGGTTGCAGGAGCAGCTCCAGCACCATGGCCCACGGTCGGTCGGGCGGGCACCTGGTCTCTCCCCAAGGTGCCATACAGCCTGCACTTAGCAGCCAGGGGCCGCTCCTTAATTGGCCCACACGAGGCATCAAAGTGCAGCTAGCACTGAGGAGGGGGTCACCTGCCAGGGCTGCGGCCACAGGTCCCAGCAAGAGTCAGGAAGCTCAGCCCCTCCCCTGGACACCTTGCCCCTTGGCTCCTTTCCTTGGACGTCTTTGGAGCAGAGATGGTTGAGAATCTGCGAAATTTTCTCCTCTGCAGCAGTACTGTCAGCACCTGCTGGCTTTCCTCCAGCACATAATTCTGGGTGGAGTCTTGCAGCTTTGTCCCCCCTTTGTACAAGGGCATCTGAAGACAGCTGGCCTGCGCTGGGAGCACTGGGCATGGCAGCCAAGGGCACATTCACCTGCTGAGCCCCCCCCCCTTGTTGCAGGAGGCGCATGAAGCGGATCTGGGACCGGGCCGTGGAGTTCCTGGCCTCCAACGAATCCCGGATCCAGACAGAGTCCCACCGAGTGGCCGGGGAAGACATGCTGGTGTGGCGGTGGACCAAGCCCTCCGCCTTCTCTGACTCGGAGCGATAGGCCCTGCGTGGGGGCCTGTTCCTCTTCAGCCTGACCTAGGCCAGTCCCCCAGGGGCGTGAGGGGCCGCTGTCCTGCCAGTGCTGTGTTCACACTTGCCTTGACGTTCCCCCGCCTCCTGACCCTGCCTGCAGAGGCTCCGTGAGACTCTCAGAGCTGACCTCAGGGGAACGTGCGGCTCCTTGGAGGGCAGGGTGGAGGTGCTCTGCCCTGTTTTGCTGGCAGAGAAGGGTTGAAGGGTTTGTGTGTCATGAAAAGATAAAGCACGATAGCCATGAGACCCTGAGAGCAAGTGTGCAGCTGGGCGGGCGCCAGGCAGCAAGTGGGCCGGGTTGCGGGCCAGGTGGCTGGGGGGGAGCAGCTTGGTTATGTGCCTTTGGGGGTGTCGGAGCTCCAGGGGAGGGAGGCCTGTCCTCCAGCTAATCGGGCCCCTGACCCCAGAGGGGAGGTGCTAGAAACCAGGACGGGTGCTGAGGGAGAGCTGGCCAGGCCCACAGGCCTCGGGCCAGGAGGTCAGCAGCTGGTGTGGCCTCCGGGTGGAACCAGGAGTGGGCCCAGCCCAGAGCAGGGGGGAGGGCCATGGCTGCTGCTGGGCACCCGGCGGGAGGCAGCGTCCAGGACCCCGGGACCTGGTGCTTGCTGTGGGCAAAGACCACCCTGTTCCCGCGACCACGGCCCCCGCCCTGGCAGGTGGACGAGAACTTCAGCACAGCGCTGCTGCCGTGAGGGGGCTGGGTGCAGGGCCTCCAGATATAGCCACGGGGCCTTGTTAGTGCGAAGAGCCTCCAGCAGTGGTGCCCCGCGTGCTCTTCCACAGCAGGCAGAAGAGGAGCCGGCCAAGGAGACAGAACAGCTGCCTCCAAAGGCTTTACCCACCCCTTTCTGGTCTTATCAGTATTTTTTGTTTCCTTAATAAAGCTCCAGTGTCCTTCATTTGAGCAATACTCTCTCATTTCCTCTGATGTCCGGGTGATCGGCGGGGCTGCGATCCAAGCGCCAGCCCCGTGGCAAAGCAGCAGTCTCCTAATCAGGCTCCAGCCGAAGAGGAAGAGACTGCAGGCCCCGTATCAGGGTTGAAACTGCTGGATAAATAAACTATTTATTAAAAATGGATGTGTTTCTTGTCTGGTTCTTCCCCTCTTGCCCCAAAGCAACGTGTAAAGAAAGGCAATGTGCGGAGTTGCTCAGTACTGGCCCGGAGAGGTCGGTGAGCGGAGAAGAGGGTCATGGGGTGAGGACCCCACCGTGCTTGGTGAGCTCGCAGGGTGCGCCTGGTCCCTGAGAGGGAGCGTCTCTCCTCCAGTCCATTTCTGCGTTTCTGCCTACCTTGAGGTGCCCAGCCCTGGCAGTGGGAGGTGGCAGCAGCCAGGTTGGATGGAGTTTCTTGCAGCTGGTGGTGTCCCCTAAGGAGGCTGGAGGTTGATGGCGGCCGACTTGTCTCCTCTGGGCCCGGGCCCTGGGAAACACCAGGGCATCCCCCACCCTGGGATGCCACAGGGGGGTGCTGGGAGTGCCGTGGGGTCCTGCCACTCCACCAGCACACTCTCCCCGGAGCATTGCAGCAAGCTGAGGGTGGCACCTCCTCTCCCTTCTGGGCCTCTGAGCTGTGGCCACTCCACCGCCTGCCAACCCCATCCGCGCAGGTCCCACCCTTGGGGCGGTGACGGGCACCTTCCTGCCAACCTCTGTCAGCTGCGAACTTGGTGGTTAAGTTGATGGTCTAGGGCCCAGAAATGACCCAGCAAAACCAAGCCCATCTTTTCTGGTTTTCAGTGAAAGATTTTCCTGCTGCCGTGATTTGTCTTAAGCTGGAAAGGGAGCAAACGCAAGGCTCTATTTCTATGAAGCTGTTTGGAGAGCGGGCTCGAGATCAAAATAAAGGAAATAACAAAAGGCCCCTGCCAGCCACCCTTTCCTTTGCAGTGGCGCTGGCGCAGGGCTGTGGGCGGCCGCTCAGCTCTGTGGCCTCAGCTTTGAAGGGCCGAGCCCCCTTCAGGTGGCCCTTACATCACAAGAAGCAGTGCCAGGGGTGGGATTTTCTCGTGGGGGGCCTGAGGGTATCTTGCGGGGCTGTGTTGTTGAGAAGTTTACACTGACTCCCCAATCCCTTCCAGGGCTCCCCGGGCCAACCCTGTCTTTCCTCAGTGACAATGGCCCCCTTAGACTCCATGGCACCAGGAAAGAAGCTTGAGGGCTGGCGGAGGGCGTACTCCACAAATCTAGGCATGGATGCCCACCTAGGGGGCTCCAGACCACCTTCCAGAGCCTCTGCTCAGGAAAAAGGCAAACGGCCATTTGTCACCAACTCATCTGAAGAATTGCTGTAGCAGCTGTTCCTCCTTAATTAACACACCGTTGACTTTGAGCCCTGAAAAAAAATCCTTTCATTGAGGCAGCTGTGTGGACTCAAATCCATTATCCTGTCGCCTCACACAAAGGGAAGGACAGCGGAGCGGCCATGCAGGAGGTGAGCCCACTTCTCCCAGAAGAGCCTCCTGGAGCAGCCAGGCCAGTGTCTGTGCTCCGTCCCCAGAGAACACTCCAGAGAGAAGAGGAGAATCTGGACAGGGGGTCTCAGGGAGGTAGAGGGCTGAGGGGGCCAGGCCACCTGCTGCCATGCTTCCAGGCGGTGGAGGTGGGACCAGCCTCCTCGGACCAGGACCCTTATCCTCCCAGACCTTGGGCTGATCAGCTTGTGCCTGGAGCAGAGGAAGTCACTAAGAAAGACATGACACAACTAGGCAACACAGGATAGCAGCACGGCTGGCACAACAAGCTGCCCGCCGACTCCTCATGCCAACCTTACTGCAGGCGCTGCTCCCATCCCTTCTCGAGGTGGGGAGGTTGGGAGAGACATGGGGCCGGGCTTAGAGGCCCGCTCTCTTCCCTTCTCCAAAGAAAGGAAGGGAAGCCTCTTAGATTTGTCCTGCTGCCCCTGCCCCCCTACTCAGGCCAGGCCCTCTCCTGCCTCTGAGCCTCGGCTCTTGCTGCTCCACCCATTCTGCTGTTCCCCCACCACGATCTCTAGGCGCTCACTCTCTCCGACCACCATCCCTGTGGGGCCTTGGAACTGCACCCCACCCTGCACAGCCCCTGGGGCCCAGCCCCTCCTCTGTTTCTCTCCTAACACCAGATGTGCCACGTGTCTCACTTCCCCCTGCAGGTACCAGCCTGTTATCTGCTCCCTGAAGGGTCCACATCCCCTCCTTGGGAGTCACTGGGCACAGAGGGAGTCGGTTGGACACTCAGAGCCGGGGCGGGGGCGGGGGACCCTCAGGCAGAGAAGCAGGTGGGGAACGAGCTTCTCCGGACAGGAACGGGTCTGTTTGCCGGACTCCCTCCTGGGGCACACCCCACAGAGCCCCGAGGACCTGCTCGCCCACAGCAACACAGGACAGAAGTCAGCGTGGTGAAGATGGGCTGGGGGCCAGGCTCTCCCCCTCTGCCAGGCAGCAAGCAGACCAGCCCTGGGCTTTGTGGGGGGACACAGACAGGGGTGCCCTCCATGGGAAATGGGGCTTCTCTGCATCCTTAGCGAGTAGGGCCTTGGGCCAGATTTCAGGTAAGACGACGAGATGTCCCCTTCCACCAAGAGTGGGGTCCAGGCCCTGGCGGAGGCCCCTTTGACATCATGGGTAAGGCTCTCAGCAGTGCAGGGGCGAGGTGAGACCCCAGGCAGGCCAGTTGAATGGACAGACCGATCAGGAGCAGGGCCTCGGGAGCGGGGAGAGCAGAGCAGGCACTGGGAAGACGGATGGGAGAGGGTTCATGGTGATTAGAGCCCGATTTCCGAGCTGCTTCGGTTTAGTGAGGAGACGGGGGAAAGTACAGTAATTTGCTTCAATGAAAACAGGCAACAGAATTCCCTTCGCCTCGTTCCCCTTGCAATTAAGCCCTTCTCTGCAAATGAAATGATTTCGTTTTCATGGGGACTAATTTAAGCGCACTGGAAGGGCCGCTGAACTTTCTAATTGCAAACACCAGCCAGTGCAGAACAGAATAACAGGCAGTGGTGCCAGGCTGGTGAGAGGACCCTGTGCGGAGCCAGGGCTCCCCTGGGCGAGGTGGGCTGACCCCTGCCCCAAATCCATGACTCTCTCTGTGTGGCTTCCCCCTCCCTACTCCAGCCCCCAGCCCCCAGCCCCACATCCCACCCGAGGAGGTTGGACTAGACCCAGGGGCAAATTCGGAGGCTTCAGACACATTGTGTCAGCCTCAAGGTCAAGATGCCACACGTTCTCTGCCACTGCCTCCATCAAGTGGAAGATCCTCCATCAAGTGGAAGTACATTCCATGCTGGACTCAGAGAACAAGCATCCAAGTGGTATTTCTTCCTCCTTGAGTCTGGGCTGGCCCTGGTCTGCTTTGACTGATAGAATGTGGCCTGGAGGACACTGGCCAGTGTGGGCTAGATGTCTTGTCGCTCCCACTTTCTCCCTGGTGGCCCGGAGCCTTCATGTCAAGGAGCTGCCCTTCTGGAAAGACATGTGCGGAGACTAGACCCAGGGCAAATGGGGGCCCGCCAGCCCAGCTGTTCCAGCATCCCAGTCGGCTCACCTGGCTTGTGCGTGAGGCCATTCGTACAAGTCCCCACCCAGCTGTGCCCACATGGCGGCATCAGGAGTAAACGCAGAGTGTTGCCTTAAGCCACTAAATCCGGGTTGTTGTTATGCCTTTTTCCTTCGAAATAGTTTAAGACTCAGAGAAAGAGGCAAAGGACAGAGATTTCTCACACAGGCTTCACCCAGCCCCTCCAGTGACCCCACGTAACCACGGATGTTGTCAGAACCACGAAACTGACCTTGACACCATCCTACCAACTCAGGCACAGCCCTTATTCAGGTCTTATCAGTTTTATTTTTCATTTGTTTTTATTTTTACATGTTTCTGTCTTTTTAGGGCTGCACCCGAAGCATTTGGAGCTTCTCAGGCTGTGGGTTGAATCAGAGCTACAGCTGCAGGACTACGCCCCAACAGCGTGTGGTCTGAGCCGTATCTGCAACCTATACCACAGTTCACAGCAAACGCTGGGTCCTTAACACACTGAGCAAAACCAAAGATCAAACCTGCATCCTTGTGGATGCCAGTCAGATTCGTTTCTGCTGAGCCATGACGGGAACTCTGGTCTTAGCAGTTTCACATGCAGGTCACGTTTGGGTATGGTTCGATAAAATTTTATCGCACAAAACCACAAAGTTTGGATGGCCTGTTACTAGTGATAAACAACAGGGAGCGTAGGGAGATCCCTGGAGGTGTTGCTCAGCACGGCTCAGCTGGGAGGGGCAGGCACCCAGCTCCCACCAACCGGGGCGCACGTTTCTGGCACTGGCTCATGGGAGCAGGTCCCAGCAGCAGGCTGGCATCATGCTCTCGGTGCACTCCCCCAGGCCCACCTGGCTGTCCCCACCCCCGAGGACATCCCAGGGCAGGAGAGACCAAAGGGCCATCTTGTGACCAGTCACTGGGGGTGGAGCCCAAGACTACTGGAATCTGAACCTGGAAGTGGGAGCAGGCTCAGGGGACAGGGTGGGGCAGCGATGCGCTGCAGAGCGACTATGCCAGGAGGAGAGTGGGAGGACTCTGGGTCAGCACCCTAGGGCTGTGGTGTAACAGGAACTGCTTGGATGCGAGGGAGCCCCTGAGGCCATTTGCCATTGTTCCTGCCACTTCCCTCTTAGAGGAGTGGACACAGCCACGTGCCTTGCTTCAGCCAGTGAACTGCGGGTAGAAGGGACTGTGATGCTGGGAGCAGAGGTGCCCACAGCATCTGCTGCTTCTCCTCCGCGTGGTATGATGCTGCAGGGGGCGCAGCAGCCGGGTCCCAGAGCCATGACGGCTGGGACCAGAACCCTAGCGGTGTGAGCCAGAAAGCTCCATATGTTAGCGTAAGCCACCAGGGAGACGGAAGTGTTTGTTACTCTCAGCAGCTGACAGACACAGGTGACTAACTCTGCCACCTACCTGTGGCTGGCATTGCCCTAGGGGAGGAGGGACCCGCCTGAAACCTCTGTACTCCAGCCGTGTCTGGGGCGGGGAATGGACTAGAAGGCTCTGCAGGCCCTGTCTAGGCTCTGCGATTTTTTTTGTTCTGCTGAAGCAGAGTCAGCAAGCTCTGCAGTGAGGATCTGGATCTTTCTGAGCTGGCTACCCCTGCTAAGCAATTACTGCAAAGACAAGGTCCGGGGTCCCCTGAAGAGAAGGATCAGAGAGACGGTGCACAGCAGGCGCCTGGGAGGAGGAGCCTCCCCCAGCCCGCTGCCTCCCCCCACAGCTACCGCCGCTGCTGTAACTGCAGCCGAGAGGATGAGGTTCAGGTGTGGTGTCCTGCATGATCAGTGGGGGTAGGAGAGCCAGGCAGCTCCCAGGAGAGCCGAGACCCAGTTCGGCAGTCAGCCTTGGTGGAAGAGATGGGCAGGGTGCGGCCAGAGGAGGTGAGGAGGCACAGACGTCCCGGTGCATCCCATCCCCACAGGGACACTGCACAGCCAGTGACGCTGGGTGTCAGGCCCTCTGTGTGGGACAGGTGACCGGGGTTCCCACCAAGAGCTTGAAGGCAGCTAAACGGGGCTGACAAGCCCCAAGGGGTGTGTGTGTGTGTGTGTGTGTAAACACATGCGTTTGCCTATGCTCCGGTGGGGGGACGGGGCTTCGTCTGAGACAAACACACTCCATGTACTTTATCAGATTTGCAGATGCCCACACAGGTGGGGGTGGGGAGGATGATGGCAAATACACCAGACGACAGAGCTGGGATCTAAAGAGAAGCTGACAGCCTGGAGCGATGGGGTGGATCTAACGAGATGAAACTGAACAGGGACAAACGTGTTTATTTCGTTTTTATTTATTTATTTGTGCCCCGTCTCCATGCGCGGAGGAACAGCGGCTCTCGGGAGGAAGGAAATGAAATGCCTGCACTTGGCGGCACAGACCTGAGTGTGGGGAGGGGCCCGGGGCTGAGCTCCAGTGAGGGGTGGGGGTTCAGGGATGATGCTCAGTTCTATGAGAAACAATGGGGAAGTTGGTCTGTGGCTGTATCAGTCAAGGTGTAGCACCCAGGCTTGAGGAGGTTGGCGGGGGCACCTGCATCTGAAGCCTGTGGTCAGGCCATCCTGTGGGGCAGGGACCTTTCAGGCAGTTCAAGCCCACTGCCTTCCACCTGCCATCAGGCCCCACATCTGTCCCTCCTTCCCTATGGCCAAGACACCGCCAGGCAGCGTCTCCCTTTAAACACGTCTCCCTTTAAACACATCCCAGCAAGAGTCAGGCCTGGGCTTCTGAGAACCCCCCAAGGAGGAGGTGGGGAGGCGGCAGACACAGGTCAGTCCCTGCCAGACCTCTCTCCACCCTAAAGCTGCCGGGCAGCCTCAGAACTTTGGCAGCTCCTCTGAGGACTGGGAGCGAGATGCCTATTCCCTAGCTGGCAGGCACCTCCCAGTTTCTCTGGGGTGTCTCTTACTGACCCCCTCTCTCAGCTTTGGCTGGGAGGAAACTCAACAGGGAATGGTCGCTGTTGAGAAAGGGTTAGGCCATTTCTTTTTTTTTGTCTTTCTTTCTTTCTTTTTTTTTTTTGTATTTTTGCCATTTCTTGGGCCGCTCCCGTGGCATGTGGAGGTTCCCAGGCTAGGGGTCGAATCGGAGCCGTAGCCACCAGCCTACGCCAGAGCCCCAGCAACACAGGATCTAAGCCACGTCTGCAACCTACACCACAGCTCACGGCAATGCTGAATGGTTAGGCCATTTCTGATGATCCCTGAGGGGCAGGCCTGGGCCTTGTGAGCAAAGGCCTCAAGGAGACACACACTGGCTCTGTGGCAGAGGAAGGGCCCCACGATTTTGAATCCCAGGCTGCCTTGGTAGATAATGAGCTCTCCATCACTGGAAGTATATTCGCAGAGGCTGCATGAGCACTCAGCAGAGGTGCTACGGAATAAAGGGGTGGGACTAGATGGGTTTGGAGGTCTTGTCTACACCGAGATGGTGTGGCACTAGGCACGCTCTTGGTTGAAGCTTGACCGAGGTTTTCACCTATGGGAACCCTCCTGAAAGTAGTGCTGCTGCCTGGGGTCTCGCTAGTCAGAGAAACAGAAGGAGCCCAAGGTGGCAGCACGGCTGGGGATGCTGTGGCCATGGAATGTGACCAGACATCATCGCAGAACAAGAGAGATCCCAGAACCCTGGACACTGGAGCCACCCTGCATCCCCCACCACACATACCCTCGGCTTCTCACCCTGAAGGTGGCCTGGTGCTCCAGGGGATGCTGGGATCCAGGAGGCCCCTCCTGCCCCGTCCCCACTCCCTGTCCTTTGGGGGAAGGGGAGTGTGCACTGCAGGACCTTAGCAGAATCTGGGGCACTTTGGCTATCTCAGGAGGGCTTCCTGGAGGAAGAGTTAATCCAGCTGCTGGGGGAGAAGGTATGAGCTTCGGCAGGGTGGCAGGGCCTGGTGGAGAAGTAAGAACAAGCCTGGGGGTGGGGGCAAGTGGGTGGTGGGGTGAGATTGGCACATCCCTGGATTTGAAGCCCAGGTTCTGTGACTTCCTGACTGTGACATGCTCTGGACCTCAGGTTTCCCACCTGTGTAAAGGGCGTGGCACTGCCACCAACCTCACAGGCGCCGAAAAGATTAAACAGCAGGTGCAGCATGCCGGCCTGGATACAGTGTGGAGCATGAGGATGACGGTGAAAACATGCGACTCCGGATGAACAGCTGGAGCTAACCAAGGCACAGACTGCAGCTGATGACAAAGAACTTGTCCTGGAAGCAGAAGCCTCTCCGCTGGAGCAGGCTGCTGCCTGAAGGGGTGAGCTCCCCAGCCCAGAGAGTGTACAAGCCCTGTGGCAGGCGCCCCCTGCAGGGAGGGGAGGCCTCCTTGGGGTGTGCCGCGGGTGTGCGCGGATGGCCAGCAGGGGTCAGCAGCACAGCAGGAGGGAGGGGTGCAGGGAGCAAGCGCTCAGGTTCACCAAGTCCCCTCTGGGCAGTGGGGCTGAGGGTGGGCGAGGGGTCCCTTCCTTCACTGCCCCTCAGGCCTCCCTCTCAGGGAAGGCAGCTGCCACCCAGACTGAGGCAGAGGAGCCAGGGCCCCGCATCCCAGCTGTCAGCAGTTTCATGTGGCCGGAGTACCCTCTGCCCAGCTTGGACCTGGGGCTGCACATCCCTCCTGGCCCCCAAGTGCCCCACCTCCCTCTGGGGAGGCTGTGCCAGGACAGGCAGGAGAGAAAGGGGCACGGAAGCTGGGAGCAGAGGAGCAGAGGGCTGAGCCTCCCTGACTGGGGCCCGTGTGGAGCCAGAGGAAGCGGATGGACCCCACTTGTACCACCACTCCAGGAAACACTGGTAACAGGTGGGGAGAGTGACCAGTCCCGCAGGTCCAAGAGGGAACCTGGGGCTTCAGGGTGGCTCCAGGGACACAGGAAATCTTCCTGACAAAATCAAACCAGAGCCAAAACAAATAAATCCTCTCCAAGGAGGAAAAGGCCTGAAATTCCACCATTAAAAATTCATTCCTTTAGCTAAACACTTTGTCCTTTTTAAAAATGCAAACCCATAAGAGCCTCACCTATGAGTAGGTTTGTCAAAGGAAAGAGAGAGAGAGAGAATGCATAGCATCCTGGGGGAGAAAACCATGGGTGGTGGGAGGAAGGGTTCTCAGGATTTACTTCCCTGGCCACAGAGCCAGCCCTGCACCCAAAGACACCAGTTGCACACGCGCATGTGCACATCCGCAGGGTCATGTGTACAAGACCACATGTGAGAAACGATTCAGGCAAACATGCCACCCTGGCCCATGCTCCCCTCCAGCTCCTGCATGTGACAAGACATCCAGATGGCAGGGTGGACCAGTCTCCACCGTCCCTTCCCAGCACCTCTCCAGGGTGGCTATGCTGAGCCACCTCCGCCTAGAGGGCGTTGCTTTGGATTAGGGTCAATGCTTGCAACCAGCTTTTTCAGGAAGCTGCGCTTGTGACATCTGAGACGTGGAACGATTCACCCCTGAGTGAGGACAGGTTCTCGGTTCACGTCTGCCTCCCCCAGGCTGGCCCTCTGCGCCCGCAACCCCATCCGCCCGCACCGATCCACCTGCCACAGTTACTCCTCTGTGGGCTCCAGACTTCAAGGGGGCCCCGCCTTGGTGCATTGGGCTGCTGTGCTTGGGGCCTCTTCCTTACCTTTCCTTCTTTTATCTCTTTAAAATGTGCCAAAACACTTTCCCCTCCTTTTATTTATTTTTTATTTTATTTTTATTTTTTCATCTTTTTGCCATTTCTTGGGCCACTCCCACAGCATATGGAGGTTCCCAGGCTGGGGGTCGAATTGGAGCCATAGCTGTCAGCCTACACCAGAGCCACAGCAACTCGGGATCCAAGCCACATCTGCGACCTACACCACAGCTCACAGCAATGCCAGATCCTTAACCCACTGAGCAAGGCCAGGGATCGAACCCGCAACCTCATGGTTCCTAGTAGGATTCGTTAACCACCGAGCCACGACGGGAACTCCTCCCCTCCTTTTAAAGTCACCTTAGGAGTTCCCTGATGGCTCCATGAGTTAAGGATCTAGCCTTGCACTGCTGCGGCATGTATGGGTTCAATCCCAGGCCGGGGAATCTCCATGTGCCATGGGCACAGCCAAAAATAACAACAAACAGAAATAATAATGAAGTCAATTTAATTTTTATAAACTAACACGTGGACGTAATTTTAAAGATCAAATAGGAGTTGCTGTCGTGGTCCAGTGGAAACGAATCCGACTAGGAACCATGAGGTTGCAGGTTTGATCCCTGGCCTCAATCAGTGGGTTAAGGATCCGGCGTTGCCGTGAGCTGTGGTGTAGGTCGAAGAGGCGGCTCAGATCTGGAGTTGCTGTGGCTGTGGCTTAGGCCGGCAGCTGTAGCTCCGATTTGTCCCAAGCCTGGGAACCTCCACATGCCACTGCTGCGGCCCTAAAAAGACAGACCACCACCAACAACAACAAAATCGAAGAGTATTTCATAGCTGATGAAGAAACTGCCCCTGTCCCGCACCCAGGCCAACCTCTTCCTCCACCGTTGGCCAATTTCTTCTTCTCACTGCCTCATTTCTATACCACGTGCATATACTTCTAATTCGTGACTCTTCTGCCTTAGGTTTTATCTATTGATTTCTTCCTATCGATTAGAATTTCAGGAGTTCCCGTCACAGCTCAACAGAAACGAATCTAACTAGCATCCATGAGGACGCAGGTTCCATCCCTGGCCTTGCTCAGTGGGTTAAGGATGCAGCATTGCGGTGAGCTGTGGTGTTTACAGACATGGCTTGAATCCAGCATTGCTGTGGCTGTGCTGTGGGCCAGTGGCTACAGCTCGGATATGAACCCTACTCTGGGAACCTTCATATGCTGCAGTGTGGCCCTAAAAAGTAAAAAAAAAAAAAAAAAAAAAGTTAAAAAAATAGAATTTCACCACCCTTTAAGATCTAACTACTCCATCGCCCACCCCCCCCACACACACTTACATTTCAGATTTTATTAAGTCAGCATCACAAGTTCACGTCACCATCCAACATGTAACTGTTACTCTGAGCCGCACAGTGTCTCAGGATTACATTTTCTCTCCGATAAAACTTTTCATTTCCTGGAGTTCCCGTTGTGGCTCAGCAGGTTAAGAACCTGATATAGTGTCTGTGAGGATTCGGGTTCAATCCCTGGCCCCGCTGAGTAGGTTAAGGATCTGACGTGGCCGAGAGCTGTGGCGTAGGTCACAAACGCAGCTCAGATCCTGTGGTGCTGGGGCTGTGGCACAGGCCAGCAGCTGAGGCTCTGATTTGACCCCTAGCCTGGGAACAGCTATATGCCACAGATGTGGCCATAAAAAGCCAAAAAAAAAAAAGAGAGAGAGAGAGAGAGAGAGAGAGAGAGGAAAAGAAAAAATACCATTTCATTTCCCGAAGTGCATCCATTTGCCTTTTGATGCTTTTAAGGTGTTCCTTGAGGTTTCCGGGCACCTGTCATCAATCCACCCCCAGACTCTTCTTGGGATGCTCACACACCTCTGGTCACCGCACCCATCCTAGAGGGCCTTGAGGTCCTAGGCCCCCTCCACCAGCCTCCAGCACTGGATTCCCTGCGTGGCAGGTGCGGTGTCATTCTCTTCCTTGGTTCACGTCCTCATCTGGGCGGAGGTCATCCTTTAAGAGCTCTGACTCAGGCCACCTGCGAATCAGACTGGACGCCTTCCTGGTGGATGGCTGGTGGGCAGCTAACAAAATCCCTCTCCCTCCTTCCATCCGCTGCTGGGCTGTGTGCCTCACCTTCCCCCACATCTGAGTGGCTTGAGACCAGGTGGGCTGCCTGTGCAAGGGAGCCCCCCTTCTTCTGGGCTTGCCACTGAGACACGGGCCTCCAGCACCCTCTCTTCCCCGCTCTGTCTGTGGGAGCCTCCACCTGGCAGGCAGCGCCCCGTCCAGTGCCCGGATCTAGAAGCAGGACACGGCCAGCCCCGGAGAGGTTGATGCAGGGAGGGGATGAGGTCTCGGGGCTCCTCAGCATCCAGCCCACCCTCCTGCCTCAGGTGTACAGACCTCACGGTTCCAGAGCCTTCCGCCTGACTCCTCATGAATCCCTTGACTGTGGGCACTCCCCAAGGAGGAGAAAGCTGGGGTGTCACTGCCATCCTCCTATCCCTTTCCGCCTCCCAAAGCTGATTCTCTCGCTTGCAGCCTCCTCCTGGCTCTTTCTCTGTGTCCTTGAGCTCCCTCTTTTTCACCCCTTTGGTCTCATTTCGTGGGAACTGTGGACGCAGGGTTCAGGCCACCCTGTGGATTAACTGGGAGGCTTCTCTGATGGGTCCGTGTAAACCCCCTAAGGCCCAGCACGATGCCTGGTACGTGGCAGGCACCGCCTGGACGAACGAATGGATGAAGGCAAAGGGACAGACTTCTACCCTCAAAAGACATCCAGCCCAGTCAGGGGAAGGATACAGGATGGAGAGAGGAGGAAGATAGAAGCACCCACATCAGAACTCAGAATGCACCGCTCCCATCATGGCTCAGCAGGTTAAGAACCCAACTAGCAGCCATGAGGATGTAGATTTGGTCCCTGACTTCGCCCAGTGGGTTAAGGACCCTCGTTGCTGTGAGCCGCCGTGTAGGTTGCAGACACAGGCTAGATCCTGTGTGGCTGTGGCTGCAGCGTAGGCTGGCAGCTGCAGCTCCCATCCGACCCCTAGTCTGGGAACCTCCATGTGCCGCAGGTGCAGCCAACATGTGTCAGGAGGGAGGGCAGAGAAGGCCTGGGAGGAGGTGAGAGAGTGGCTGGACCAGGCTCCCTGGGCAGCCAAACTCCAGCAGAAGCCAGGGAGCTGGTGGGGGGGGGGGGCGGCAGGGAGGAGCAGCACTCTGCCCACGCGGAGGTCCAGATCGCAGCCTGGCTGGGGTTGTGAGGAGGCCAGGGGCACAGAGAATGGGGTGCCCTCCACGCAGAGGTGAAGGCCTGTGCCCGGCCTGTTAGAGTTCAGGTCTAATTTCCTTTGCTTCCGGGAAAGGACCCCAGGGGAACAGTGGCCAAGGCCCAGAGATTTAAAGGGAGCTGGCCCAGGTTCCTCCGGCTTCAGCCTTGGGGTCCAGGCTTCCACCCAGGTCTCGCCAAGAGGGGCAGGTGGTGGGTGGCCAGTGAGGCTGAAATAGGGCAGGAGGTGAGGATGAGGCCTCGCGGCCTCCCTCCATCCCGCCTGATTGCTGCTTCAGCCCCATCGGGCCCAGAATCTCAGAGCTTCTCAGCCCAGTGCAAGGGCAGGAGGCAGCCCCTTCACCTGTGAAATCTTAGTAATGACAGCACCTCCCTTGCAGGGTTCCTGGAGGACCCACCAGCGCTGATGCACGTTGGTGGCTGGAACAGTGCCTGGCCCTTCGCGAGGGTTGTGTGTGTGTCCAGGGGCGCTGCTGTTCCATGCAGCACTAATCTCCCCTCATTTGGTTTTTCTTTATCTTTTCCCTTTATTGAAAACGTCTTGTAACTTCTCGCTCTGGGCACCCGCCCTCTTCTCCAGATCCTGGATCATCTCTGCAATCAGTGCCCTGAACTCTTTCTTGGGTGCATTGCCCCCCTCTTGTCACCTAGCTGTTCTTCCGGGGTTTTATCTTGATCTTTGTCTGGAAGAAACTCCTCTGCCGTCTCGTTTGTCCAAATTGCTCTTTGTTTTCTTATGTATGAGGTTGGTGGTCACGTTCCTTGACCTTGGAGGAGTGGCCCCTGTGGGGGCTGTCCTCTGTGTCCCCGCAGGGGCCTCCCGGCTCGTCACCCAGGGGCGGGTTCTGAGATGTGTCTGGGGACATGGTTCTGCAGGTTGTGGGATTGTCTGCTGTCTGTCCCCTGGTGTGTGGGGCGGGTCCAGAGGCTCGTTTGGGCTCCTGGTGGGAGGGGCCGATGCCTGCCCACTGGTGGGCAGGCCTGGGTCTTGTTCCTCTGGTGGGCAGAGCCGGTGCCCGAGGGCTGCCTCTAGAGGTGGCTGTGGTCTCAGGAAGACTTTAAGCCTGTGTTCCCTCCCTGTGTGTTGTTTGGCCTGAGGCAGCCCAGCCCTGGAGCCCGCAGGCTCTTGGGTGGGGCCAGGTCTTGGTGCCAAAATGGCAACCTTATGCCTCTGCCACCAGCATCTGCCCTTCTGTGAGCCACAGCCACACCCTGCTTCCCCAGAGACCCTCCAAGCCCCACAGGCAGGTCTGGCCTGGATTCCTATGGAGTCTCTGCTTTGCCCTGGGACCCAGCACACATGAAAGCCTGTGCGAGCCTCAGAGAGCGCAGTCCCCGTTCCCCCAGTCCCGGGGAGCTCCTGCATTCAAGCCCTGCTGGCGCTCAACACCAAATGCTCCAGGGGCTCCTCCTCCCATAGCCAGATCCCCAGACCCCCAGACCCCCAAGCTGGAGAACCTGGCGTGGGGTTCAGGAGCGCTCACTCCTGTGGGATACCCTCTGCCAGCGTTGTTTTCCGCTCTGTGGGTGGACCACCCTGGGGGTATGGGATTTAGTTATACGGTAAGAGTGCCCCTCCTACAGTCTGGTTGTGGTTTTCTCCTTTTTCTTTGGATGTAGGGTTTCTTTTGATCAGTGGTTGTTCAGCAGTTAGTTGTGATTTTGATGTTCTCAGGAGAGGGTGAGCTCCTTGTCTGCAACCTCCGACAATGCTGTTCCAAACATCACGGGTTTTTGTTTTTTTGTCTTTTTAGGGCCACACCTGCGGCATATGGAAGTTCCCAGGCTAGGGGTGGAATCAGAGGTGCAGCTGCCGGCCTACACCACAGCCATAGCAATGCAAGATCCGAGCTGCGTCTGCGACCTACACCACAGCTCATGGCAACATCAGATCCTTAACCCACCGAGTAAGGCCAGGGTTCGAATCCATGTCTTCATGGATGCTAGTCGGGTTCTCTAGCCCTCTGAGCCACAACGGGAACTTCCCAAACATGAATTGAAGCCCAGCTCCTGCTGCCAGGCCCTAAGCATACCTCCTGCCTTTGTGGGTTTTCCTGACCCCTCCCTGTTTGTAGCAGCCTCCAGGCTTGGCCTGGCTGGCCTGGGGATGACCGCCGGGGGACAGGGTGGGGGCAGACCAAGGATGGATGGTTGCTCCAGCCCAGCTTGCCCAGCTCAGCAGAAACCAGGGCTGATGGTAATGGGCTGGCGGCCCCCAGCTGCAACCAACTTCATTTTCTGCCACAATTAAATGATCGCCCACGTTTACTCACGCTCACTCATTCAATTACCTTCTCGGCCCTGAAGGACCTGCAGAGAAATAGCCATAAATAACATGCAGCAGCCGCAACCCCCTCCCTCCCGCCTTCCCTGCCCATCTCTCTTCCAGGTGCGGCCCAGCCTTTCCTGAGAGCCCCAGGCCATCACCTGGCGCGTCCCCGTTCCCCAAGTAAGTGTCCCCTTCCCCCCGGCTCCCACCACCAACACCTGAAAGTCAACCCTGGACTGAAAGTTGGCACATCTGGCTCCTGCCTTGCTCTATTCCCCCAGCTGCGGGTCCCCAGCTGCACATCCCCAGAAGCCACCTCCTCTGCAGGCCTCTGGCTCCTCATCTATGAAATGACAGAAAGTCTGTGTGAGCTGGACAGGGTTGTCCTCGCCAGAAACGTCAGTCCTGGCTTCACACACAGTCCCTGGAACCGCCCTCAAAGCGGGGAGGTGAAGTGTCCTTTCTCCATCACCGCCCCCAGCTGCTCTGGAGGCTTCTGGAAACGCCATGCTCTTCTCTGCCAAGCTCAAGGTGCATCCCCGTGGCCAGCAGATTAACCTCCCCCTCCTTCATCTCCCAGAGCACCTTGTAATGGCCTCTGTGGTACCTACGTGTCCTGCAGTGTAGAGACAGTCCCAGGGTCAAATGCTCTGGGCCACTGTCCCCTGTCACCATGTCAAGCCGTGAACCTGAACTCAGGGTTGGAAAGGCCGCCGTGCCTCCCCTCCCCAGCTGAGGCCCTTCACGAGGACCCGCTGGCATTTATAATTAGAATCACAGCCAATATTCAGAACTTGCTAAACCTTTTTCACTTGCTATGTTTCGGAAACGTCACAGTAACCCAAAGAAAATGATTCCCACTTCATGGATGAGGAAGCTGAGGCTCAGTGACATTAAGACACATGTCCAAAGTCACATCACCGTGGGTTAAGAATCCAACAGCAGGAGTTCCCGCTGTGGCACAACAGGATCAGCAGCATCTCTGGAGCGTTGGGACACAGGTTCAATCCCTGGCCCAGCACAGTGGGTTAAGGATGCAGCAGGTGTAAGTCACAGCCGAAGCTCAGATCTGATCCCTGGCCCTGGAACTCCATATGCCTCAGGGTGGCCAAAAAAGGAAAAAAAAAAGAAGAATCCAACAGCAGCGGCTCAGGTCACTGCAGAGGCTCAGGTTCAATCTCCGGCCTGGCACAGTGGGTTAAAAGATTCAATCCCTGGCCTGGGAACCTCCACATAAAAGCAAGCAAGCAAGCAAGCGGGCCAAGAAAACAGAGGCCATAGCAGCTGGCTGGGGGAGGGGGGAGGTACAAAGACTGTGCAGGGATCCTGCCCTGAGCCTCGGCCTCAAGCTGTAAAATGGGACCCCTTCCAATACAGGGGAAGGGGGTGGCAGCGTCTGCCCCCTTGACTTGGGGGCCCCCACGTGGCCAGGGTGGGGAAGAGCAGGAAGGGGAGGCCTGTACGCCAGGCTGGGGTGCCACGGGAAGGGGCCTAGCTCAGGGAGGAGCGGGCGGAAGCTCTGGCTGGAACCTGGGCTGGTCAGCTGCGTCCAAGGCTGCCTCGATGTTTATTCTGTGGGAAAGGGGTGATGACACGTCCTGGAACACCAAGGGTTGTTGTCATCACTAGAGTCGGAAAACTGGGTCATGGGGGCAGTGGCGGGGCCGCGGGGGGTGGAGAGAGAGCCAAGGAAGGATGTCACAGTGACCAGGTCAAGGCCATGCCCGGGGCCACCGAAGGCTCCTGACCCCACACTCCCTCTGCTGTGAAAGCCAGATGGAGAGTCTGGGAGGGGAAGCAGAGACCCAGGACCCGTTCACGCAATCATCCACTCACGCATTCATTCATCAAACAGGTACTGGGAGGCTTGCGCTGTGCTATGTGCTGGGGACAGAATGTTAAGGAAAACGAGCCAAGTCACTGTCCCCAAGGAAGGGAAACACGCAGGAGCAAACCATCACAAGGAAAATCGCAACCATTTCTGGGAGAAGTGCTTCTAAAAAAGGCGCTGGGGGCGGACTCTGTCAGGGAGGTCAGGGTGGGCTTCCTGGCAGAGGTGACGCTTGAGCCGACATCGAAAGGGCGTTATCAGTCTGGGGAGAAAGGACTGCAGGAGTGTGAGGGGAGGCGAGGACAGCACCCGGAGCTACTGACGTCATCGTCGTGCGGGAGGCAGCCGGTGGTGGCCATGGAGATGGAGGAAAGGGGACCAGTTTGCCGTGAAATCCACAGCACGTGCAGGTGGAAGGCAGCAGTGTGGGGGTGGGGTGGGTCCTCAAATATCAGTCGAGGCTGTGGTGGGGCAGATGATGGGAGAGCAGGCCAGGGAGGGACCAGCCCAGCCCTCCGCCTTGGGGGAGGGTCTCAGATCTTTGGAGTGTGCTTATGAGGCCCTGGCATTTCCTGCCTCCAAACAGTGGCCTCCAAGAGCCGGTCTGGAATGTTTGGTGCACAGAGCCCGACCGCTGATCAGGGAGGATTTCCTGGAGGAGAGACAGGAGCCAGGTCCAGAGGGTGGTCGGGAGTGGTCGTGGGGCAGAGGTGGGTCCCTGCCGTGGCTGCGGAAAGAGGCATCCGAAGCCAAGCTTCAGGAAAACGACAACGGAGAGAACTTGGCCACAGTCAGAAAACAGAAATAGAGCAGCCTCTCCGGTTGCGTAATGGAAAGCCGCAGATCACCGGTGCTTTGTTTACTGCCGTGGGTCTTAGATGACACACCAGGGGCTGGGAAATGTTGTTGGGTAAATGAGTGAAGAGGAAGTCAGTATGGGAGTCCCCTGGTGGTTCAGCAGCTTAAGGATCCAATGTTGTCGCTACTATAGCTCAGGTCAGTGCAGTGGCATGGGTTTGACCCCTGGCCCAGGAATATGCACATGCCAAGGGTGCACCTCCCCAAAAAAAAAAGTCAGTATGGAATCCAGCTCTTTATAGCAAAATACACGCAGAAAGCAAGTATGGGAATGATCCCAGGGTCTGCCAGGCCCGGCCCTCTGGGTGGGAGGTCCCGTCCCCTCGGTGCCCCGAGGGACCCCCACTCGGCCTGTGGTGGCTCCAAGGTTCCCAGAACAGGGATGTGAGTCCAGGCTGGAGGGAGAGGGGAGTGGGGGGGTGGCGGGGGGAAGGGAGTCACAGCCCCTTTGCCAGGGCCCCGTAACCGGAGCCCAGCATATGGGACGGTGAGGGACCGGCAGGCCAAGGCTCGCCCCGGCAGACTGACCGTTGCTTTCCCATGTGAAATGTGATCCTCGGTCCCCGGCCCCTCCCTCTGCCTTAGCCCAGGCCTTATTCCCCAGGAATCCCGGTCATGCCTGCGGGGCTCACCCTGTCCAGTGGGGAGGATTCTGGGGAGGACTCACGGTGGCATTGGAAAGGAGGTCGGTGTCCAGGAAGAGGCACCGAATGGGTGGGCCGTAGCCCCCAGAGCCCCAAAGTGGGTGCAGAGAGCACTGAGTGGACAGTGGCCAGGGGATGGCCGGGATGAGGGCCGGGAGCCCGGGGTTCTCGTCCTGCCCCATGTCCCAGGTCCCATGTGTCACCACCGGGCTCACCTGCTTGGTTGAGTGAGTCGTGAGAGGCAGACGGCCCTCAGTGAGGGCTCCAGGGGGGCGTGGAGATGGGGGGAGGGCCGTGGTTCTCCGGGTGCTGTAGGACAGGTCTAGGCCCTGTCAGACTAGGGGGTGGGGGTTCGAGCCCCTGGGAGAGCAAGAACATGGGGGATGGGGCCCAGAGTCAGAGGCTGGACTGTAACCCCACAAACACAACAGGCCCTGTTCTGGCAGATTCCTGGTCAGCCCAGCAGAGGATGAAGCACACACAAGGGCCTGCAAAAACTTGATTGTCCTCAAGTTGATTGTTGATTGACTATCTTGCAATGAGACTTCCTTCTCTCTAGCAGCCACTGCCTGGGGCAAACCGGCAGTGAGGGTGGGGGCAGGGAGACCAGGGGGATTGTGTCCCCTGCCCTCAGGCTCTCCTGAGGAAGGGGGGGGGCGCAACTGGCCCTCGGGGCCTGACGTCCATCCAGACACCCATCCATCCAGAACGGCTCCCTCCTCTCCCTCCCCACCCCCTCCTGGGAGCTCTGGCCCTGCCCCCAGAGCAGCCCAGCACCTGCTGACAACTGGCCGGCCAGCCAGCTGAGGGTCAGCTGACCTCCCCCACCCAGGCCTCCATAGCCCAGCCCTCTGGACAGACCTGAGTCCGGGCAGCCCCTCCACCAGTGCCACGGTGGACGGCAACCCTCCACGCTGGCCTCTGGGAAGGACCCCAAACCACAGAGCGAGCACTGAAAACAATCACTTTCCAGGGAACCCCTCTCTTCTACGGCCGCCCCCCACGTCCCACCAGGAGTGAGGCTCTGGTGAGTGCTGCCTCGGGGAAGGGATGGGGGGGGGGCTTTGATGGGGGTTGGAGGCCTTATGGTCCCAGGGCCTGTTCATAGCACCAGGGACCCAGGGGATGGGCCTCTTCTCCATCCAGGGCCCGAGACTGGCGGTCTGCTCTGTGGAGGTGTGTCTGCGTCGGGAGAGGGGTTGGTGCGTTCAGCAGCGTCGGAATTGTGTCCTTTGCTCCTGTTCCCCTTCCACTGGAGTCACTCCCACTGTCCCCTTCCTAGACGTCCCACAGTCTCTGTGTGGGATGGGAGGGCTGGGGTGAGCCGGAGGTCCTGAGGGCAGGACCCCATCCTCTCTGGGTTTAACCCTTCACAGGGGCAGCTGGCCCAGGAGCAGTGGACAGTACCCCAGGCCCCCGGAACAGCATGTCCTGTCTCAGCACCCCCCCACACCGTGGGGCCCCAGTACTGAGGTGACGTCAGCACCTACAGGCAGCGCAGTGGCCTGGGCTTGGGCGCCCCCTAGGGGTGGGGCGGAAGTGATATGTCACCACCCCAGGCAGTGGCAGAGTCTTTAGGGGCCTTCCCTCACCCGCCCACCGGTGAACCTGACACCTGAACTTGAGCCCACCAGGTCCTCAGGCTCTCTGGGGGCCTTAAGAACATCCACAGGGGCCCCTCCCCCGAGATTCAGGTTCAGGTTTCTAGAGTGTTTAAAAGCTACCAGGTATTTTTTTAGCCTTTTTACTAAGAAGACTTTTAGGCTTACAGAAAAAATCGAGGGAATGACAGAATGAACGTTCGTTTAACCTGCATCTGGGTTTACACTGTTGATGGAGTTTTGCTCCACTGGGTGCCCTGCGGCTAAGGCATTTCGAAGGCATTTATGGACATCACTGCGTTCCCCTCGAAACACCTCAGTTCAGATTCTTACGTGACCCGCACGCCTTATCCCGCTGACGAAGTTAGCAGCCCCCTAAGAATGTCCACTTCCTATATTCGTTGCTCCCCAATGGCCCCTAAATGGGTTTCGATGTTTTCTTTAGAGCAGGATCCAAACGAGGAGTCACTCCGTTTAACTCCTGAGTCTCTTTCCATCTGCAAACGTCTCTGCCAACTCCCACCCTCCCACCTGGGTTCCCACCACAGTGACTTGCTGAACTGAAAGGACAGGGGAACACGGCCAGGTCAGCAGCTCCCAGTCCAGGGCAGTTACTGAGGCTGGGAGGGGAGGGGCAGGGAGCCGGGCCAGGCTAGGCCTCCCAGCCCCTGCGCCCCTGCTCCCCCAAAGCCAATCCCTCTTCTGCAGACGGCCGTGGCCAGGGTCTCCCAGAGCTCTGCCCACCACGGCCCGCAGCCTTCTCCCCGCTCTGAGCAGAGCCCGAACAAAACTCTCCCCGGGGCTGCCACACCCGTCAACTTTATGGGCATCGGGCCTCGCCAGTTCAGGAGCTGGTGGGGTCGGGGGCCCAGCTGGATCAGAGGGGTGGGTCTGCGGGGCTCTGGGAGGACCCATGGAGGCTGAAGGCCACTCCCATACCCACTCAGACTCTCTCCAGCGCCCACGGCCCACCTCCTTGGCAAGCCCTGGGTTTGGGGCCCTCCCCTGTGAGTCTCCTCAGAATGCACCTCACCCATGTCAGGAAGCTCCCCCCACCCCACAACCTGCAGAGAAAGCAGGGCGGGGGGGGGAGGGGGGACATCCACCTTGATGGGAACTTCTGAGACCTTTGGAAGCAGCCGACCAGGAAGGGCGGGGGCACTTCTGGGCTGACTGAGGACAGCCTGGCAAACCCAAGGTGGCGGGGAACGCAGCCCGTGGTCACCCGGCCAAGGGGCTCATAGCTGGAGTGCCTGCTCTCCCCGCGGCTGTGGCCCGTCTGCTGCTGCCCTCTGCTGGGGACAGGCTCACCCTCTGATGGCCAGTTAGCTCTGGAGCCTAAGGGACAGTGGCCACACACTCACACTCACACACTCACACACACCCCCCAGCCCTCACGATTGTGTTTTGACCTTAAAGAGCTGCTTCTTAGAGTCATAAAGATGCCACACTAACCATTAGCTCCTAAGGCAGGTAGCTGGTGCTGTCGTGAGAGAAAGGTGGGAAAGCGAGGGAAAAGAGTCAGAGGTCTGGATGTTCACCCTTTTCAAGACCCTGGGCATGGCTTTCAGGGGGTGAGGGCCTGAGCAGACTTGGGCGTGGGAGGGGCTGTGGGAGCAGTTCCCTCCATGCCCCAGTCCAGGACCCCAGGTGCTGTCCTGAGGTTGGTAGAAGTCAGTGGTAGGGAAGAGAGCAGTCCTTCCAGCCCTGCCCTCCCCCCTGCAGCCCTCCCAGCCCTGCCCTCCCCCCTGCAGCCCTCCCAGTGGCTCTCAGCCTCTTGAGGCATCTTTGCCCCATGCATCTCCCGCCCTGACAGCAAGCTTGGAACATTGCTGGCGCTGCTAAGGACATTTGTCAGGGGTTGAAGGGCTTCTAAACTAATAATCGCTGTATTAAAATCGCATTTGGTCCTCAGGCTGGAGGAACGTTGGGAGATTTTAAATGTTAAGAGAAAAGGAGAAGGGAAAAAAAATCTTTCCTCAAAGGATAAGATCAGCTCAGAAATAAGTCAGGGATGTGAAGTATTGCTCAGTGATTCTGGAGATCAGGCCTTCCTGGGAAACAGATGCTCTCCAAAACCACATCTATCAGCCACGGCTCGGGAGGTGACATAAGCTGTCCCCCGGCGTTCGTTACCAATCCTGCCAGGCTGGGGACCACGCAGACAGAGGGCTCGCCATCTCACGGCCCTCAGGTCATTTACGGAATGGATTTTAAGACTTGATTCCTCCCCCTGCCCCAGAAAATCATCTTGTGCTTTCTCAGATGATGCACAACCCTCTGCCAGGCGAGAAACTCCAAAATTCTCCTGCCTATTATAACCGAAGCGGTTTTAAATGGTTTTCGGGTCTTCTCATCTCTAATAGATTAAAAAATGCTCCCTTGGGCATCACAGAGAGGTTGAGTGGTGCTGGTACCAAATCTCTGGCTCACGCGGCCTGCGGAATGCACTCTGGGGCCTCAGAGGCAAGAGGGCAGGGCTGTAAGCGGCTCCGCTTCTGAATCTGCAGCCCGTCGTCGTTTAGATTGCAGTCTTCTTTTGCTACAAGCTGTTTCTTAATTATCTCCTCCCCGAACACACCCCTCCCCTCAGATTTACTGGGATGTGGCCCCAAGTCTTCCACACCTCGGGCGATAATCATGGCAGGCAACCCCTCCTGCCCAGACAGAGCGGGAAGCCTGGCCTCCTCCACACCCACCTCAACCCCCCACGCAGCCCAGCTCTCGGGGGCTCCCAGCCTGTTCTTGCCCTTCCCAATGGCTCCCCGCACACCCCCCGCAAAGAGGCCTTCCTGAAGCTCCTCCAGGCCGAGCCCCACTCTGTCCACCTCCCCCATCTCCCACCCTTCCTGGACCCCCCCTCCCCACCCCCATGGAGGCCACAGCAGTATCTCTAAGCTTTTCAACTAGAACTCATTTTTCAGCATAATTTGTTCCCTACGAGTCCCCCTGCGATACTCATTATACGTTTAGTATCTGTTGATTGAGAAAAGAGATGATGATAAAAATGCTAGGAACTCAGTAAGGCCTTTCAGCGAATCTGTATGTAGGTCCTCAGCAGAGCATTCGCACCACTTGAGAAATCGCTGGGCTTCACAGGTATGGCTTTGCTGGTCTGCAGCTAAAACACTTGTGTTCTGGCTTTGGGTGGGGTCTCGAGGGGTCTAGGCAGAGCCCTCCACCCACGGTGGTGACTCCGCACTGCCCAGCGCCTGGTGGAATCCAGTCCAGCGGCATCGTCCTCAGCCAAGGGCAAGCCCCCAGAAGCCCCCAGCTGAGGCAGCACAGAGGGTCCTCAGACAGGACCCTGGCTCCCACTCAGTCTCAGGGCTCCCAGCGGGGACCCAAGCGGCGGCCCATCCCTGATGAGACATGACGGGCTTGGGCTTTAGGATGAGACAGACTCCCTGGGCTGCAGCCCAGGGCCAGTGCTCACTAGCACTTGTCCTGGGAAAGCTCTTCAGCTTTTCTCCATCTCAAAGTTACTCTTTTGAGAAGCAGAGGTGAGGACGGTAAAGCAGGCGTCCACAGTAGCTGCTTAATAGGAGTGGCTGTTATCACAGACAATGTATCTGTGTACAGTGAAATATTTGAGGGCCTGAGGTAGCTTTCAACCTCAGGGCCCCACTGGGCATCTGGCTGTGAGTCGGTGAATTAGTCAGAAAGGACTAGGTCGTGCTGCATAACAAGCCACCCCCAAGTCTCAGAAGCCTGATGTAGCCCAGATCTCTCTGTCATGCTGCATGCCCAACATGCACAGTCACTCAGGAAGCGGCTGCCCTCCCAAGATCCTGGGGGCCAGGAAAAGAGAACCACGGAGCTGCTCTCTGACAGCTGCCACTGGAAGCGACCTGCTGTTATATCACCCCCGTTATATCAACCAAAGCAAATCACGGGGCCACACTCACCCTCTGCCCTTTGAGTGCAGTCACATTGTGTTTCCACAGGAAAAAAACAGAATATTTGTGAACAGTCTTAGCAACAACCACAGTCAGCCAGGGAGTTCCAGGTAGACGGTTCTGACAGCCTTTGATGAAGACAGAGTTCACGGCTCACTGGGTCCAAGCTGAGCCCTTACCAGGCTGATCTGTGGTTTCGCCTGCCGTCTGCCCTGAAGGCAGGGAGGCACCTTCTTCTGTAATTGTCCATGAACTTGGGTTGAGCCCGTGGGAAAAGGGTTCCATACACCAAGGCTCTCAGGAAGAGGAAGCAAAGTGCGCCAACGGGCAGTGACGGCCACGATGCCCCATCCACCTCCGCTTGAGGGGGGCATCTGTCATGTGCCTGGCATCACTGGCTTTGTCGCCTGTCCCCAGTCTGGAAGCCAAACGCAACCACAGGCCCTGCTGCCTGTGACCTTCCCTTCAGACCAGGGGGTGTCTGGCAACCAGGCGCAGCTTCACTCAGGCCCCGAAGGACTGCACGCATGCAAATGGTCCAGGGCCTCCTTGAACAGCCGGCTCGAGGCTGGGCCCCATCAGAGAAATCAGTGCTTGAGTCTCCTGGACTGAGGCCCAGAGGTATTTCTTTCAGGACAAGGCCCAGTGACAGGCCAAGAGGACACAGGGACCTGGAGCCTCCTGTCTGCTGTTCCTGGGGGAGGGGGCTCTAAACTGAGCTCTTCTGGCTGGGGGGGAACACCCTCCTCCTTCTCTCCCCCACTTCATTCTGCCTCTTGTTCCTCCCTCCCCAAGGGGCACTGGGAAAGGATGCTGCACAGGAGGTGGGGCAGCGGAGGCACTGGGGGAGGGGGAGGGCGGAGGGATGGACATGTGTGTCCCTTCAAAGCACCAAAGGGGGCCTGAGCACTAGAGGCACTGGGGAAGCTGCCTCCACAATGGAGGGCTGTGTATCCTATCATCTGAGCATCAGAACAAGGCTGTGGCCGTGGCAGTAGACCAAGACTCAGACAGCTACCCAGGTCACCCCAGGGGCTTCAGCACCTGACTCCCTGCCCAGTGCTCTGGAGACACAGAGCAGGGCCAAGGCCCAGGCCCATGACGGAAAAGCCTGCACGTGGCAAAAGGAAGTTCTGAGCTGAGAAAAGTCCATCCACCTGAATTATCTGTCTGGGACTTGCAGGGGGTGGGATGAAGGTAGACCTCTAGCTCAACCCCATGGCGACAGAAAACCTCAGCCTCCTTGAGCATCCAAGGTCAGCCTCGATGCCAAGGGGAAGCCACAGGGGGCCTCTGGAGAGCAGCAAAATTCACCTGCCCTGCGCAGCAGGCGTCCTGGGGGCTGAAGCCACGCCCTTCGGCCTCTCTCCGTCCCTTTTCACACCCCGTGTCAGAACCTCAGACCCCACGGCAGCTGGAGGACCCTCAGACACCCACAGCCTAAGATGACCTTCTAGTGAAAGGGCCTGAGTCTGCCCAGCTTCAAGCCCAGCTTTCTAAAGAGTACAGACTGGTCACCCAGCAGACTGCCCACCCCTGCCAGGCAGCCCAGTCTGTTGAGGGCAGTTTGAGTTGCTGTGCATGGGCTTCTTGGAGGCCTGGGTCTTCTGGCAAATCCACCTGGAGAAGGTTTGGCCAGGGCTTCTGAGAATCTCTGAATCTCAGAATCTCTGGGGGTGAGGGTCGGGATGAGGGGCGGGAGGGGGGCGGTGCTGGGAATGGCAGTGACTCTCAGGTCTGATGACACCCATGCCAGAACGTCCCAAGCAGGTCGATACAAATCCCCGGCTCTGGGGAGCCTCCCTGACCACCTCCCCCCCCACCCCCATTGGTTTTTGCAGAAGGATGGACCCCACCCACCACGAGGACACAGACTTCCTGTCCTCAGGTGGGGGAGGGCAGGCCGGGGGCATCTGGGAGGAGAAGCCAGGCCTGGGGGACAGAAGATCCAGATCCTGTCCCTGCACAGCCGGGGGCTGCAGTTGGCTTTGGCCAAGGCCTACCCTCCTTGGGGCTCCA
Organism: Phacochoerus africanus; assembly: GCF_016906955.1. NCBI lineage: Eukaryota > Metazoa > Chordata > Mammalia > Artiodactyla > Suidae > Phacochoerus > Phacochoerus africanus. The sequence continues at coordinate 31,179,949 of NC_062552.1, read as the reverse complement.
TTACCTGCCTCTGAAGGTAGATGAACAGCAGTGTGGCAGTTAAGCGTGCTCTGGGCTCGAATCCCCATTCTCCCCCAGTAGCTGGGTGCACACAGACAAGTTACTTAACCTCTCTGTGCCTCATTTTCCTCATCTGTAGAATGGGGTTGATAACACTAATTGCCTTAGGGGGGAATTTTGTGGCTTAAGTGGGTTAATTGATGTCGGGCACCGGGAACATTGCCTGGCTGGTGTTTGTTCCCATCTACTTGATTATTTCCTCCCAGCCACCACTGTGAGGTGACATCTCTTGGAGAGATGTGGGGAAAGAAGGGCAGGGACTGCCTAGCACCACAGCCCAGGGCCTGCTGGGGACACCGCCTAGACATGCCCGCTGAGCTGGGATTGCAAAGGTGGAGGCAAGCCTGATCAGCACACGAGGGCCGGGGCCTCGGCTCCTCCAGGAGAGGCTATAAATGAACTTTACAACCTGGCTGTCCCTCTGCTTAACAGAAGCGCCCCTGCCCCTCTCCCCTGGGGACAGGTCAGCTGGCAAAGGCCACAGGCGAGTCCAGTGAGAGGAGAGGTGTTGGGCTGCTGGGCCCTTCTCCTCCTCCCTCCTTCGTGTCTCGGCCAAGTTTGCAAGTAGGACTGGGTTTGCCAAGCAACTGTGCGATCTTATCTGATAACCAGACAGAAGAAATCAAGCCAACCCTGGGCCAAGTCCCGATTTCCTTCACATCTGGATACTTTCCAACTTCTCAGCTGCTGGGGGCCGATCCCAGGGAGGGCTCATTTCTGTGCTCTCAGAGCAGGGCTGGGAAAGACGTGGGCTGCGGTCAGGCACAGCTCCCTCCCCACTCCAGGGCCCTACCCCGTGACGCTTCAGCCATGCATCTGGCAAAGCAAATGCACACCCCGGACAGAAGACGCCCCCCCTTTCCCTTCCAAAGGGGTGCCCTGTGTCGGCCAAGCCACAGCCCATTCGGGAGAGACGCCGTGGAGGGGAACAAATGGGCCAGGCTGAGGCTTTTGTCACCACCTGTGCTGGAGGTCCTGCTGGGTGGCGGAGTTCTCTGAGCCGGACTCCTGAGCAACTTGATGGGCCCTGCTGTGCGTGCAGCCAGCCAGCCATGCCCACGGCGGGGAGTAAAGGTCGATAGAGGTTAATCATGCCCAGTGCTGCCCAGCCTGGCTGCATCCTCGGCCAGGAGTCCAGCAAAGGAGAGTATTAATAACTCCGTGGTGATGGTCACCGCTGCGGAAATGTCCTCTCGAATAGGATGAATACGGCCAGAAGAGCCTCTCTCATGGTGTCTCCTTGGTGCTCTCGGGAGACAAAGTCAGGACATCTTTAGGGGCTGTGCTTCCAGCCCAAAGATCGAGCATTGGCTTGAGGGCTAGCACGTCGGCCCCTAGGGAGGGTGAAGGGCGCACAGGGGCCGGGGGACCAGGCCGAGAGACAAGGAGCCCGCTTCACTTCTGTCTGTGCTCCTGGCCCAAGGTGGGCGCTTTCCTCATTGGTGAGCTGCCAGCCTTCCCACGGCTGGTAGGAACCTCTAACCGCCACAGCAGTCATGCTGGAAATAATCAGGATCGATCACATGTATTAAGCACGTCGCTCTGGGTGCCCGGCGAACGTTTTCATGGGTTTTTCGTGGGCTTTCTCAGTTCTGTCCCTAACTCCATGAGATGGGTGTTATTATTATCCCATTCTGCAGATGGGGAAACAGAGGCCCAGAGAGGTTTCATAACTTCCCCACGTCACACAGCCATTATGTTGTGGAGCCATAATGGTGCCCAGCCTATAGGCATGCTTATAGACACGGAGTGCTCCTGTGCCCCTCCAGCCCCGGCAGGTTGGCGAGTCCCCGACAGCAGGGTCTCTGCTCTCTTCTGCTTGGGGCTGAGATCAAAGTTCCCAAGACAAGGCAGGTGATGGGGGTGGGGTTGGGGGATGACATGAAAAATTCAGACATACTCGCTGCACTCTGGAGCCTTGGAGTTGTGGATGTTCTTTTCTTTTTAAAATGTTTTGGTATTTAAATTCAAAAGGTACAAAACAGTGAAATGTGTGTTATTTAGTGAAACATCTCCCTCTCAGCTTTGCTCCCCAGAGGCGTTCCTGTTACCAGTTTCTTGTAACAGATTATTCCAGAAGTAATCGATGCCTATTTACAGTCTTGTTTAACTCCCTGTGGGTTGTGGGGGGGACCCAGCACACCGTCTCCCTCACCTCAGTTCCCTTCCCCCTCTGCTTCCAGGGCCCCCCTGCCAAGAGCCCTCAGCCAGGACGACACTGCTATGCCAGCGGTACAGGCTAAGGAGAAGTTGAAGGGCTGCTGACTGCCCCCTTTGGCCCAGAAACCGCTACCTCGACCTCAAGCCACCCTCTTGTGGATCTGCAGGGCGCCCCATCCTGGCGCTGAGGCATGGTTGTGCAGGACAGTGTGGACGCGGGGGACACCAGGGTGGGCGTGGCCCTGGAGCCCTTCCTGCACCAGGTCGGGGGCCACCTGAGCGTGATGACGTATGACGAGCACACCGTGTGCAAGCCCCTCATCTCCCGGGAGCAGAGGTTCTACGAGTCCTTGCCACTGGCCATGAAGCGCTTCACCCCGCAGTACAAAGGTGAGGGTCGCTCGGCGCTCCCGCTCTGGGCCAGGCTGGTCCAGATGCACCTGCCTCTTCCTCAAGCACCCAAGTGCGTCTACGGTTGCCATGGAGACCTGCCCTCTCCCACAGCCTGGTTGGCCTTCGCTGTTTCTCTGAACTCTGAAGCCTCCAGGCTTGGAGTGTGAGGCCATCCGGGGTCCTTACAGATCTGCTCAGGCCGTCAGGCTTTGGGGAACTGAGAGTGAGACCAATGAAGCACTCTGGTCTGTGCTTGGGGAGGGAGGCCATGGCTGAGTTCTGTAACTGAGGTTGATGAACACAGGACAGGTGGGTGGCTGGAGCCTCAGGTCTGGAACAGGGCGCGGAGGAGCTGGGACCCGGTGTGTTCGGGAAACCAGAATTCTCACCCTCATCCAGAGGCAAAGCCGGGCACGGCTGCCTTCCTGGTGTGGCTGGGGACATGGTGCATGAGAGGTTTGTGTTCCGAATCTGAGCACAAGGTGGGTTCTGGGAGAGGAGGCTGGGTGCAAGGCTGCTGTTTGCAGGCTTCTGGATGGGGGTGGCTGGCCAGCATCCACGCAGCAGGCTATCTTGTCCACACCCAACTTTTGGTAAATGCACTTCAGGGCAGGACCCTGCCAGCTGCCCACCCTGCAAAGGGATACATACTCAGAAAAAAATGCCTTTAGAGGATTTTAGACCTTGTAACGGCAAACTCCTGCCCTCTCGTTATCTAAGGATCTGTATTGAAGGTGATAACATCCAAATAAGTCCATTAAAAACTTATCTGCATTTGGAGTTCCCATTGTGGTTCAGTGGTAATGTACCTGACTAGTATCCATGAGGATGTGGGTTCCATCCCTGGCCTCGCTCAGTGGGTTAAGGATCCAGCATTGTCATGAGCTGTGATGCAGACACAGCCAGATGCTGTGTTGCTGTGGCTGTGGTGTAGGCCAGCAGCTGCAGCTCCAATTCAACCCCTAGTTTGGGATCTTCCACATGCCATGGGTACAACCCTAAAAAGACAAAAAAAAACAAAAAAAACTTACTGCACCTCAGTGATGGAGGTAGCTGGGAAAGATGGGCCTACGTACATCTGCGTTTCTCAAAGCATGATTTGGGATCAACGGACTTACCAGAATCACTGGTGCTTGTGTGTGCGTGCATGTGTGTGTGTGCCCGCACTTGTAAGTGCAGGTTCCCAGGCTCCATTCCAGACCTAGGAATCAGAATCCCTGGATTCAGGGCCCAGGAATCTGTACCGAGCTTGCACCAGACTGAGACTTACCAATGGGGGCAAAGGCCTGGAGCCCAGGGCCCTGCTCCAGTCATGGTCGGGCCCTCCTCAGAGTCTGAGCTAAGACCAGAGAGACAAGGGTGCATGGCTGGCGTGTCGCCTGTGCAGGCCTCCCCTGGGGCCCTCGGGGGCCTCAGGCTAGAGTTGCCCATCAGGTATGGGTCATTACCCATCTTGTTAGAGTTCCCACTGGACTTAACGCCTGTCCCTTCACAACTGAACTCAAGCCTGCAAAGGGGTGGCAGGTCTCGGGTAGGGTGGCCTCCTGCCTGCAGCTTTTCATGCTGATTCAACTCAGCTCCGGAGCTGAGACCGTCGGCCTGGGCAGTCACAGACGGGGAAGTGAGAGGGGCTGACCCATCTCGGGACACCTTCCTGGGCCCTTGCTCCCTGTCTGCTCACGCCATTCTCTGGTGGGGCTAGGATGGCACCGCTCAGGGTCTGGACTGCTGTCAGGGACCCCCCTCTGCCCTGCTCCCCTCTCAGCGTGGGCCCATCTCAGTTCCACCCACCCTGGGCCCTGCCAACTTGGTAGGTTACCCTGATCCACGCACCAAGGGTGGGGGCAGGGATACTCTAGTCTCTGCCACTGGGCCTAGGAGGTGCTGGGTCAGGGACCCACAGGACATCCTCAGATGAGACCATGCAGCTGACTGAGGGTGGAGGTTGGGCAGAGCTGAGCCCTGGGGCTGGTGTGACCCCCAAACACAAGGAATGCGGCTTCCCTCACCTGCCAGAACACCGCCCACATGGTGCCAGTGTCCAGGCACCACCGAGGGAATGCATGTCTGGAGAGACACTAAGAAAGGCCCAGAACTGGGACCTTCACACTCAGGTGCCTGGGGCAGGAAGCTGAGGGGTTAAGGTTACGGGAAAGGTTCTTTCGAAGGGCCTCAGACTGCGCAGGCTTCGCGTTTCACCGGCGAAGGAAAGTAACTTTGGCCAACCCTTCATGTTCACTTGGTGCCAAACACAGCATAAGCCATTTCTGGGGCAACCCTCGGAGGAAGGGACTCCTATGATCCCCATCCCGCAGGTGAGGAAACAAAGGCACAGAGAGGTTGCCCGTCTTCCTCAGGCCACACAGCCCATGAGGCAGACCCAGGACTCAGAGCTCCAAGGTCAGGCTCTCAGCCCTCCAGGCTGGCCCCACCAGTGACCCGACTCCTCAGATGCCAGAGCTTGGGGGTGTTCAGCCCAATGAGGGAGGGTCGCTCAGCTGGTGATCTCAGGTCAGGGGACTCCAATGTCCAGGAAGCTGCCCCAGGGGCTCCCTTTGCTTCCTGTCGGGAACAGCTTGTCTGCCTCCTGCCCACCCAGCCCTGTCATGGCATCGGCATGTTGGGTGGGGCCATTGGCGCCCCAGGGGACCTCCCTGTTCCCCGGAGCTTTTACTAGGCTCCTCAGGCACGACAGCGTCTTGCGGCTGTGCCCCTCTGCCTCCCACACTGCCTGTCGCCTGTGGGTGAGCGAGGACTTTCTCCAAGCCCAGCTGGTTCATGGCTGAGCCAGGTTCATGTTACAGGCGGCGGTGAATACATGCTCTCATGAGCTTAAAAATAAATCCGTGACAAGACGTTCCCAGAAGCTCTCGGCCAAATGGAAAGAGTTGAGGTGCTCCGGCCTATGAACTGTGGCCATGAGCATCCTGTCTGCTCAGCTGTGAGGCTGCAGATCTAGGCCCTGGGGCAGCGTGGTGAGCAGGTGCGGGGGGGGGGGGGGGGGGGGCTCTGGCTGGGTTGCCCACTCTCCTGGCCGGGCAGGGGCAGCAGAGGGTTGGCAGCCTGTGGGCCTCTGAGGCCCAGTCCCTAGAGACACAGAGGTAGGCTGGGGCCAGGCTGGGACCAGTCCTAGGGGCTGTGGACCCCACTGACAGGCCACTGCTGGAGACTAAGGGCAGGCCACTGGAGACTGTGTGCTGGGGTCCCAGGTTCCAGAGGGTGGGCGGGGTGGGGCCGAGGGATGCAAGAGAGAATGGAGGAGAGAGGGAGACCCAGGGTCAGGTAGAGGGCCGCAGGGTGACAGAGCAGGAAGGCAGGGACAAGGAGTCTGGCTGGTGGCTCCAACAATATGAGAAATAGAGATGACTTTGGGAGTTTGTTGGTTTGGGACTGTTGTACCTCTTTGCCTCCATCTATTTAGACACTAGAACTGAGGAGATCAGACAAGAGCTGGAGCCTGGAGAGGTGGGAATGTCACCTTTCCCTCCCAGGAGGCCTCCTGGGAGCAGGGCTCTGCAGGACTGTGGTTTCTGGAGGCCTGTCACCAGGGCCTCACAAGTGGGAGAGGCCCGGGGCCGCCAGATGGTGGCTTGAACTTTACAAGATCAGAACGGCCTTGCCCTTGGCCAGCCTCCTCCCTGGCTCCCGGGCAGCCAGGAGGCTCCAAGCTCCCAAGGACAAGCACAGAGGCCACCTTCTTCCACATGGAGGGGTAGGCGCTGGGGTCTGGGTCAGTTCCCAGGTCAGGCCCCCTTCCTGGACCCAGTACAGAGACCCTCCCACCAGGCATCCAGGCTGGAGACGGTACATCATTTCCTTGGGCTGCTCGGGGCTCTGGCCCTCGCACTGGTGGCCCTCTCACGAGGTAGTGGCATTGAAGCCTCTCTGTTCATTTGCTCGGAACAGAGTGACCAGAACAAGTGTGACTATGCTGTGACGCAGCAGGAATGTGCCTCCTCTGAACACAGGCGAACACAGCGGGACAACTCTGAATTAAGTCCCGGGCTCCCATATTCCGGGAGCATGGCCTTCCAGAGCCCCTCCCCTTCCGAGTGTGTGATCTGGGCAAGTTATTCAATCCCCCTGCCCCTGGGAGACCACAGTCAGGCGCCTTGCCGGCTCTGCCTAACTCAGCGCAGAACAAAGGCAGGCTACGCCTGCACATCGTGGGCGTAAAAGAGCAGGCAGTGGTTATCACCACTGTGCTTGTCTCCCCCACCGGCCGCCCAGCCCCTGCTCTCAGGAGCAGCACGGCTCTGGGAGGCTAGGGCTGGGGCCACGTACTGGTGTCCAGGTGGAGAGCAGGCGCCAGGTTCACGCCTGTTATCGCCGCGTCATGATTCCTTCACAGGACCCTGGGGCTGAGGAAGAGCAGAGGCTGTGGGAGCTGGAGGGAACTCTCGGGCTGAGCTTTAGGGCGCAGGGAAACTGAGGTGCCAGGCCTGGCCCAGGGAGACGGGTGAGCTGGGCACAGATGGGCCTGGATAGCCACCTGCTGAAGTGTTGGAGCAGCTCTAAAAACCAGTGTCTGCTCTGAGCCACCAGGGGGCCAGGCAGGGACACAGGCAGGGAGTCAGGTGCCTTGATGGCTTGTTCAACAGAAATGAACACTGAAGCTGAGAAGGTGACCAAGTGACCCCAGGGAGGACATAAGCTTGGGGAGGATGAGATCACAGGCACCCCTCCTGCTCGGGGTCCCAGTGGAAAATGAGCAGCACATGCAAACGGGAGCAAACAGAATTTCTAAAGGGACCGTGTTGCAGACGTGCTCATGGGATTAGGGGAACAGTGGGGATGGGGACACAGCCGGGGACCAGCTGTCACCACCCCCAGGCCTGAAAGGCCAAGGTGAGGTGATGGCAGAACAGCCCAGCAAGTGGGAGGCCGATGACAAACTCGGCCCAGGCAGCAGCAAGCTCAGCTGGCAGGGACCTTGGGGTAAAGGCCCCACCTGTCCCCCGCACTCCTGTCCCTCACTGGCCAAACCCGCTGGAAAACTGTGCAAGGAAGCCATTGATGCACTGCTTAGAATCAGCCCCAGGCCCACAGCAGGGTGGAGAAGGGTGGGGAGTGGGCTGGTGGGAGGAGCACAGAGGGTCCTCAGGGCACCAGCCACAGGAAGAGGGGGGGGTCAGGGGCTCCAGGGGCCATTTGTGTGACCGCTCCCAGGCCCCGGCCATGCGCATCTTACCATCAGACCTCAAGCGAGGCTGGCACTGGTGGGACGCCAATCCTGGGAGAGAGGCTCGGGCCCTGCCACCAGAGCATGTGCCCAAAGGGGTGACCACAGGGCTGCTCGTGTGTGGGCCAGAGCCAAGGCCCCGGGTCGGCCAGTGTCCCCCAGGAGGAGCCTGGCGAGTGCATCCTGCACTTGCCAGCAGAAGCTGGAGTGGGGGCCACGCCTTGATTACTGACTCTGCGCCTAAGAGGTTCCGCAAGTCAGACATCACGCTCTTCTCCCGTTTTCTATCAAAGACCACGTCCTGTCAGTAATTGTCACGGGCTGTGCGTCTGACCAAAGGGACCAGGCAGCCGTGTGAAAGCCAGGGAGGCGGGAGGGTGAATGAGGGGCCGCCTGAGCGCTGGGAGAAGCTGGCCAGACACAGATAAACGGCGGAGAGAAAGGATGACGAAGGCAGCAGGAGACATGGCGGGCGGGGCCCCCGGCTTCACTCAGGGCCACTCAGAGGCGGGGCCCTGCTTGGGGGGGCCCTGCTTGGGGAGGACCAGCTTGGATGCCCAAGGCTGGGCCCAGGTGGGGGCCTGCGGTGTGGCCGCGAGGTGTGACCATGTACGGGGAATGGGAGTGCGAGGACTCGATGTGCGCGGCTGCTTTGCTTAAAGCATGAAGGGGCAGAGCAAGGTGTCCACGCAGAGGCTGTGTGGACATGGGCCCAAGGCCACATTCTGCAGGCCTCACGGCTCTGGGTTCATCCCAATCAGGACCGGGCTCAAGCAGCTCCAGAGCGCGTCCTTGAGAGGGGTGGGGGGGAGGCTGACCAGTGCCATGAAACAGCAGTTCAACAGGATGTCACCGGTGGCACCACGGGCACTGGGGTAAACGCCATCTGCTCCCCCGCCCTGTGCTCCGCAGGCACCATCACCGTGCACCTGCAGAAGGACAGCCGTGGCCGGCTCAGCCTGGTCGCCAACCCGCTGAAGGAGAACCGGGGTCCCCTCAAGGTCACGGAGGAATCAACAGCGGTGGCGATATGGCAGACTCTCCAGCAGACCTGTGGCGGCGGCAGCGGCCTCCCCGTCGCCCAGTGGCAGCACACCCAGCCGGCCCACGCAGTCAAGGACAGGTGAGGCCACTTGGCGGGGTGGCTGAGGCAGGGCAGCTCGATTCTCGCAGGGCCAGCCCTGCTCCCCCGTGCCAAGGCCAACAGCTCCCCATTAGGGCCAGAGCCCGAGAAAATGAGAAATTCAGATGAGGGCTCTGTCTTGAATAGCCAAGGTGACCAAAGAAAGGAAAGCGTGTCTTTGCCGCCACTTCTAGAGGGAGACTTTCAATGCCTTTCATCTCGGAAGCTGATGCACAGACCGGGTCCTACACAGAGCGGGCTCCCAGTGTCTATTTGTTTAATTAAATACCTGTTTCCCTGAGAGCAGCCAGGGTCTCTGGGGGGGAATGCGCAGAATAGTTGACAGAAAGGAAAAGTGTAGCTAAAGTCTCCCTGGAATCCTCTTCCTCAGCGGTCGAGGCAGGACGAGGAGAGAGGTCACCGCAGGCACAGGGGGCGGGGCAGCAGGGGAGGGTGCTGGGGACACGGGTGGCTCAGGGCACTGAGGTCCCGGTGAGGCCTCTGAAACCTCTGACCCTCTTAGCTGAACTTTCTCAGACGAAAAGCACCCCTGGGGATTTTTCAACTTTTACGGGAAGCAAAAGCACGTGATCCCAAGGAGCATGGAGAGGCGGGAGTGGGGGATGGGATGGAATGAAGCCTCACGGCTTGGCGGCCACCTCACAGGATTCGGGGACAGGAGAGGGTGGACCGGGGTCTGAGGTTCTCGTTTTGATGCTGAGGATGCCGGGCAGCCGCCTCAGCCCCCAGCCTTCTGACCCCAGGCAGGGTGGCTGCCTCCTGGGGGAGGAAATGACCTGGATCATTTGCAAGTGAATTTCAGCCGCCTCAGCCACCAGAGGAGGTGACACGCTCTGTGAGTTATGCTGGTGCCCACAGACACCTCCTCAAGGCCTGCAGCTTGGCCTGACCTGCTGGCCCGGGCCTTAGCTGGTAGGAAAGGCAATCCGAGGCCCCACAGGACTTCTGGGGAGAAGCCAGGGACCGTCCTTGTCAGGGTCCAGCCCAGGAGGGCCCAGTGGGTCAACTTCCAACCACGGTCCACGCACAGACTGGGTCCTACACAGAGTTTCCAAGTTTCCCCCCACTTCCAACCACGGGGGCCCTTGACTGCATATGCTCCCCTCGCCCACAGCCCGGCCACGGCGCTCCTGAGGTCCGAGCTCCACCTCAAGGCCCAGGTCTCCCCTCTGCTGGGAGATGCCGATGGGAGCCAGGCCGAGAAGAGAGGCTTTAACCCCTGGGGCCTGCACTGCCACCAGGCCCACCTGAGCCGCCTGTGCGCCGAGTACCCCGAGAACCAGCGGCACCGTATCCTTGCCCATCGTGTGCCCTGCCAGCCACACAAGGCAGGACAGGGAAACACACACAGGGCCAGGGGAGGGATGGGTGGCGGGAAACAGGGCTGGGTGGGAGCGGGGGTGGGGGTGGGGACACACACAGGGCCCAGGGAGGAGCTGGGGGCAGCGGCTGGGAGGGAGACACTTGCAGGGCTGGGGCGGAGGGGGATACACATAGGGTGGGGGGAGCGGCAGGGCAGAGACTGATGTGGCAGGAGGCGCAAGTCCTCAGATGTCACCTAGAAGAAACCAGATTTCTCTCCAAAAGAAAAAACAGGGGCTGAGGAAGGCAGACAGGGGTAAAGCTGGGCACACAGCCCCTCTTTGGCCACTGGTCATATCTCTGCCTCTTGAGCAGGGAGGATGGGCTGGGCCGGGGTCTCTGCTTCGCTGGGGGGCAATGGGAGCAGAGGGGCTCAAAGGCTGGGTGAGTCCCCGCATCCCTCCCGATTCTCCGTGTGGCTGTCACGGAGCTGATGGGTGAGAAGCGTATGTGGCCCCTTTCTTAGGGAGGTGTCCTTGGGGATAGACCCCTTGGGAAGCCCTCCTCCCACCTCCACCCCCACCCCCAGACTCTGTGAGCAAATTCAGGCTTGAAACACCCCTTTTGTCAACCCTGGGCTCCTTCCTGCAAACTGGAGACTGGCTTTGCAGTATTTACTAAGACACATCTGCAACCCTAATCCCTAAGAAGATTTTGCAGGATAATTACTCCTCTGAAATTAATATTCCTGCAACTCATTGCCGAAGACAACATCAACCCACTTCTTCCAAAAGGTATTGGCCCCTTCAGTGACTCGAGGTTTTAGCCTTATGATTTTCTGACAGAAAATGTAAATTGGGCATGGCCTGCCAGAGATTTCACGCCTGCATTTAGATTTCAACCTCGGAGCAAAAAGGAAAAGGAAAAGAAGCTCACATACTCACAAAGGCCCCTAAATAAATGGACTTATTGAAGCGGCCAGCAAAGTTAATGCCTTGCATGCTTAGTAGCGATGACAGGCTGGTCTGTGGTAAAAGAAACAGAAGTGGGGAGTTCCTGTTGTGGCTCAGTGGAAACGAATCTGACTAGTAACATGGGTTTGATCCCTGGCCTTGCTCAATGGGTTAAGGATCCAGCATTGCCATGAGCTGTGTTGTAGGTCACAGATACAGCTTGGATCCCATGTTGCTGTGGCTGTGGCGTAGGCCGGCAGCTGTAGCTCCAATTTGACCCCTAGCCTGGGAACCTCCATATGCTGCGGGTGCGGTCCTAAAAAAAAAAAAAGAAAAAAGAAAGAAAGAAAGAAAAAGAAACAGGAGTGGAGCAAGGGGTGAGGGGAGGCTTTTCCTGAGGGGCAGTGGCCCTCTGTCCCTGGGGGCTTCCTTAACATAGATCAACCAGGGTTCTTGTTGCTGGAGAACATTGTGTCGCAATACAAGCATCCTTGCATCCTGGACTTGAAGATGGGAACCCGGCAGCACGGGGACGATGCATCGGAGGAGAAGAAGGCCCGCCATGCGAAGAAGTGTGCGCAGAGCACCTCGGCTCGCCTGGGCCTGCGCATCTGCGGCATGCAGGTAGGTGGTGAAGGTAGGTGGCATGTAGGTGGGCAGTGCGCATGTAGGCAGCGCAGGTAGGCAGTATGCAGGTAGGCAGTGCAAGCAGGCAGTGTGCAGGTAGGCAGTGCAGGCAGGCAGCATAGGTAGACCGCATGCAGGGGGGCCGGGCCCCTCTTTCTCCGAGGAGACGCACATCCTGGTCTAGGACACACTGGGTTGTTTAAAGTGAACCTTTCAGGATGGTGGAGTCAAAACGCCAGCATGTTTTAACTGGTCTCGGGGTCTCTGGCAGCTGGAACTTCCCACAGTGGCTGCACGGGTCCCGCCCGTGTTGGGAGCAGACCGCTGATGACAGTGTGTGAGCAGGGCTGGGCGGGAATGGGGAACGCTGCTCCAAGCCCCGTGGAGCCCTTGACCTCCTGGACTTGGCAGCTGGCTGCTCTCCTTCTCCGATGCCATGAGGCTTCTGCATTCTGAATCCTTACCAGCTGTTCCCTCTTCTTCCTATGCCTTTTCTGCTCCTTCTCACTCCCTGTTCTGGTTAACAAACATCGCCCAGGCACCACACTCCAACTCGGCTGCCCTGCTGTGGCTCAGGGCTGGGGCAGCGAGAACAGCAGGAGATCCACCCACTCGCTCTCAGAGCCCATCCACTCAAAGACAACCAGACACCGATTTGGTGGTAAACATTCCTTAATTGAAACTGCCCCCCCTTGACGCTGGAAGTTGAGTCTATAAATTTGTGGCACAGATGTCCCTGAGAAGGCTCAGAACACAGGCCCCAAGAGAGCGGCGTGTAAATGGAATCTCTCTCTGTACCTTGAACCTTCTGAAATCGATCTGATTTGTGTAGAAAGTGGTGCCTGTCGCGTGTCTATGATGGCTAATACAGCAGCTGATCTCCAGCCCTCCAATGGCAGTAGCAACTCTGGTTCTCCGTAAACATACCATGTATTCTGAAGGCAGGGAAGACCCAAGAAGCTGTCTTGGCCAGGTGCAGGCAGCCCTTTCCAGGTGTGCCAGGCAGAGGTGTGCCAAGTCCCCCTCCAGCCAGGCCAGCCACTGCAGCCTCTGCTGCTGCCTGTGCCATTTCCGTGGGATGGGAGTGGTTGCCACTGCCCCTCGCTCAGCATCTCTCCGCTATCTGCTCCCTTCTGGCCGTCAAGACATGACTGGAGGGGAGGAGGAGCTGGTGCCAAGGAGGTGAGCCCCCAGCCCCACAGAGAGGCTTTCAATCTCCCTGCTCCATCCAGCTCCACTGACTGCATTGGCTGCCTGAAAACATCCACATCTGGTCTAGCCTGTCTTTTTTTTTTTTTTTCTTTTTCTTTTTAGGGCCGCATTTGCAGCATATGGAGGTTCCCATGCTAGGGGTCAAATCAGAGCTACAGTTGCCAGCCTACACCACAGCCACAGCAATGCCAGATCCAAACCGCATCTGCAGCCTACACCACAGCTCACAGCAACACAGGATCCTTAACCCACTGAGCAAGGCCAGGGATCGAACCTGCCTCCTCATGGATGCTAGTCAGATTCGTTAACCACTGAGCCACAACAGGAACTCCTAGCCTGTCTTTTTATCTTCAAACAGCTCACCCCACTCTGCCTCTGGAGCTATTACGGTTTCCTTAGAATCTGCAGAGGAAGGATTTTGTGAACTCTGGTGGGGAAAATTGAATCTAGTTGGGTTTCCAAGGCCATTGGCTGTGATTTCAGATTCCTACTAAAGCTTTCTCGCTTGGGTTTGCTAATATTTGCTTTGAAGAGGGCCAGAAGCCAGGGTTTTAATTGTTTTTTGGGTTTTTTTTTTTTAAATATCTTTTTAGGGCCATACCCACGGCATATGGAGGTTGCCAGGCTAGGGGTGGAATCGGAGCAGTAGCCGCTGGCCTGTCACAGTCCACACAGGATCCTTAACCCACTGAGTGAAGCCAGGGATCAAACCTATATCCTCATGGATACTACTCAGATTCGTTTCTGCTGAGCCATGATGGGAACTCCCAGGGTTTAAATTGTGATTGGGAGGCTGACTCTGGAAATTCACGAGAGGAGATCCAAACATTTTCCCCTGTCAAAGGCTTGCACAGCTGCTCAGACAAAGATCATATTGCCATGCATTGCAGCCATCCTTGCCCTGCTTTCCAGAAACCTCTCTAGATTATGTTAGTTCACAATGCTGCCACTGTAGCAGATGCAATTAAAAATGTTTTGAAGGAGTTCCCATCGTGGCTCAGTGGTTAATGAATCCGACTAGGAACCATGAGGTTGTGGGTTCGATCCCTGGCCTTGCTTAGTGGGTTAAGGATCTGGCATTGCCATAAGCTGTTGTGTAGGTTGCAGACACAGCTCGGATTGTGTTGCTGTGGCTCTGGCATAGGCCGGCGGCTACAGATCTGATTAGACCCCTAGCCTGGGAACCTCCATATGCCGCAGGTGCGGCCCTAGAAAAGGCAAAAAGACCAAAAAAAAAAAAAAAAAGTTTTGGAGTTTGGAGTTCCCATTGTGGCTCAGTGGTAACAAAACCAACTAGTATCCATGAGGATGCAGATTCGATCCCTCGCCTCACTTAGTGGGTTAAGGATCCGGTGTTGCCGGGAGCTGTGGTGTAGGTTGCAGAAGTGGCTCAGATCAGGTATTGCTGTGGCTGTGGTGTAGGCCAGCAGCTGCAACTCCAATTCAATCCCTAGCCTGGGAACTTCCATATGCTGAGGGTCCAGCCCTATAATTAAAAAAAAAAAAAGAGAGAGAGACAAAAAAAATTTTTTAAGTTTGCAATTCTTCACATTCTTGATCTTCTTTTTTCAATGTAAGGTTTATCAAGCTGATAAGAAGCACTTCCTCTGCAAAGACAAGTACTATGGAAGGAAGCTGTCGGTGGAGGGCTTCCGACAAGCGCTCTGTCAGTTCCTGCATGATGGGACCCGCCTGCGGACGGAGCTGCTGGAGCCCATGCAGCACCAGCTCCAAGCCCTCCTCTCTGTCATCAGGAGCCAGAGTTCCTACAGGTTCTACTCCAGCTCCCTTCTCATCACCTATGATGGGCAGGAGGCCGCCCCCAGCAGCAGTGACACCCTCGCCAAGGTCGACGTCCGCATGATCGACTTCGCTCATACAACGTACAAAGGCTCCTGGAATGAACGAGCCACCTACGATGGGCCAGATCTCGGCTATATCTTTGGCCTGGAAAACCTCATCCAGATCCTGCGGGATATTCAGGAGGGCGCATGAGACGTGTCCAGTCCATTGAGAATTTTCGGGAATACAGCTCTCAAAAGGGACCTCTTGGTAGCTGAGACGTCCCTGTAAATAATTATATCTACGTTCAAAGATCATCTCTATACACGGCAGGCTGTGCTGACAGCTGCTAAGAAACCAGCTCTGGAGGTAACTCCACGTAGCCTGGCGTCTCGCCCCAATGCAGACACAGCAGGGTGGATGGTGTGTGAAACGGTGCCCTTCTGGGGGACAGGGAGGGAGCGCCCGGTGCTAGAGGCCAGCGTTACAGGGAGATTCTAGAGTTCTCGCATTTAAAGATGCTTTCGTGGTGTCCTGCAGCAGTACCCACAAGCTGTGAGGCAAAAAACAACCCGAAGAAGCCTGAAGGAAGCCATCCCCAGTTCATGGCTTTTCTGCTGGCGGGGGCAGGTGGGGGGGCTGCCCGCCCCCAGGGCAGACAGCTGACGGATGTCCCTTACCTTCCTCAGAAGGCGACACCAGCTCTGTCCCTGGGCTCTGAGTGGACAAGGACAAGCCTAGACACAGCACTGGCAAACCCAGACCCCAGCTTCTCCATTTCTGCCCCTGAAGAGGCAGGTCCTGTGCCAAGTGATGATTCTGCCAGACTCTGACCATGAAATGTAGCTTCCGGTGGCACCAGACTGTGCATGAGGAGGATGCGAAATGTTCTCCGCTTTCTATTTATTTATTGGGAGGGGGGGAGTCAGGCGAGGGGAGCCTGGAGGACCGAGGCAATCAGGCGCAATGTTTACAAGATGGGTGGACAAGCGTAAATACAGAACCAAGAGCCAACGGTTCTAATTAATTCCTTCTGCAGTGTGGAAACCTATTACAATGCCCTTGAGTCAAGCACTGAGATACGTTACCCAATTAGGGAAATAAATTTGTTAATAAAATTGCTGAGGTCACCAGTGATTATTTGGCGTGCCTTATTACCCTTTCTGTTTGTTCATTCTGATCATTGCACTGTATGGTATTTCCAATTTATGGGTAACTAGGGTTTAACAGCAAGAACAGTTCACTGGTTTCCTGCAATCTTTTGGGGAAGCCAGGGGGAGGGGGGGATAGTAGCTAATAAAGCGTCTACAGACCTGAGAAGTAAGTGGTCCTTATACAATGCAAATGAAATAATGTTTGAGGGGTTCCTGGTGGCTTAGCAGGTTAAGAACCCAGCATTGTCACGGCTGAGGTTTGGGTCACTGTTGTGGCTGGGGTTTGATCCCTGGCCTGGGGACTTCTGCATGCCTCAGGCTCAGCAAAAAGAAAAAAGAAAAAAAAAAAAGAAGAGAAATAATATTTGTATTCTCATAGCTAATTATCATCGACTTTCCAAAATCCACACCAATAGAAACAAAGCATGGCCTGGATGATTAAAAAAATTTTTTTGTTTAATTTTAGGATATGTTATATGGATTTCAAAGCAAGTTAACTTGCCTAATGATGTTTAGCCAAGATAAAGATGTGATTGATTTGCATGCTCTGCATCCGTGGTGGGAAAACTGCGTCAAAGCCTCCTGGATGGCAAAAAGAAATCAGCCAGAAAGAAGTATTTGCTGACAAAGTAGAGCCCTAAGTACTGCCTTTCCTGGGCCACCTCCTTGCTGGAAAACCTGGTACCACATCATCCAAGGCCAAAGCTCCTGGCTTCGCTCTGATTCCTGTCCCCATTCTCAGGCTCCGGTGCTGTGGGACCTGCTTGAGTATGAGGTGGGAATGCCAGCCGGACACGAAGGCTTCCAGATCCAGCCACCCACCTCCACTGCCAACTGTGCTGCGCTGGCTTCTGCCGTGAGCTCCATCGTCCTGCCCTGTGACACCTGCCTCTGGGCTGCCCCTTTATGCCATGGTGCCCTTCACAGAGGACCTTCCTCCTCATCTGCACACCAGCCCCCATTCCCAGCTCCCCCTGAAGATGTCATCCACAAAGGGGCAGCTGGCTGCCAGGGACAAGGTTGGCTACGGTTTTAGACTGTTCTTACCTGACCACTGGACTCAGAAGAGTAACAGTGGCCTGGAACCTCATGCAAGGCTTTGCAGATTCAGCAACTCGGCTGAAGGAATCCACCCAGTTACTGCTGATCTGGGCAGAGGGAGAGGAGAGAAGGCGGTGGGTGTGTCTGCCTTTGCTCCCCAATCTCCGTTTCCTTACAGAGGGGAGGAGCTGAGGGAGTCCCGGGTCCTCTAGGGTCAGCCAGTGCATCTGGCCCCGCACAGAGGCCCCCCTGCTCACCCCTTGGCTGTGGGAGACCCAGCTCTTGGGAGCTCAGACTCTAGCTGAGGAGGCATGAACAACACAACAGGCCAGCACGGGGCGATGCAACGGATTCATCTGCAGGGCACAGAGGATCAGTTCCATAACAAGGCTGAATGGGCTGTTGCGAGCAGAGCTGTCTGGGCAAGTACTGGAGGAGGTGAGCCTGCATGGGGTCCCTGCAAGCTGACAGGAGTGGGACGAGGTGGCAGCCCTGGTGGGGCCTAGCAGCAGCGGCAAGAGGTCCGGCAGGCCTATGAGTCCTGGAAGGACCAACCCATTCAGAGGGGGCTTTAGTGGCTGGGAGTAGAAATGAAGAGAAGAGAAAAAGAGAGAGCCCCAGTGGTGGAGATCCTTGGTCGTCTGGCCCAGGAGCTCATTCATTCATTTGTGGTTCATTAATCCGCTCTTCCTTCCTTCCATCCCTCCATCCAACAGATATTTTCCGAGAGCCTAGCACGTGCAGTGTGGTGCTGGGGGAAGTGGGAGGATCGTGGTGTCACCCTGAGACCCTTAGACTCAGGGAGGGAGTAAAGGCCCCGTATGAACACATGCTGGGTCTTCACCAGGGGCAGTGCTGTTTGCACAGCCATGCAGAGTGCTGCATAGGAGATCAGAGGTCGTGGGGACTCACGCCACGCGGGGTGAGCTGTGCCTTGAAAGGGAGGTGGGTCTGAAATGTGATGACAAGGGCAGGTATTCCTGGAAAGGTTCGGCAACCTCAGGAACTAGGGTCAAGCTTTCTGCTCAGGGCACAGCAAGTGCTCTGTTGGCCACAGGAGGACAGTGTGCTGGGCCAAGGGAGATTTACATGGACACGGAGAAAGCCCAGAGTGTGAGAACTTAGAAAGGGCCTCTGAACTTTCCGCCTCTCCTTGCTCCTGCTCGGAGCCTTTTGCTGGCCTCACTCATCCAGATGGAGAGCTTTCACCTTCTTTTTTTTTTTTTTTTTTGTCTTTTTAGGACCACAGCCAAGACATATCGAGGCTCCCATGCTGGGGGCTGAATCATAGCTACAGCTGCCAGTCTACACCATAGCCACAGAAATGCCAGATCCTACACCACAGCTCACAGCAACGCCAGATCCTTAACCCACTGATTGAGGCCAGGGATCAGACCAGCATCCTCATGGATACTAGTCCGGCTCCTTACCGCTGACCCACGACAGGAAATCCACTCTTCTTTTTTGAAGTGAGAAACACATAGGTGTTAAGCAGTGTGGGCTGTTTGCAAACAATCCCCACATATCAGTAGTTTAACTTTCCAGTCCCCTTTGGGTGGCAGAGAGCCTCGGCTCCACACAGCCATCCAGGGACCCAGGCTCCTCCATTCCTGTGACACCACCATCTTCAACTATGGTCCTAAAAGCCACACCTTGCCAAGAAGGCACACTCCCACTCCTGGGCAAGAACCTGTGATCCTCTTCAGATGCCAGGGCTGAAATACAGTTCAGCTATGTGTGCAGAAAGAGGAAGAGGGAATTTTATCATGGCTCAGTGGAAACGAATCCGACTAGTATCTATGAGGGTGCAGGTTTGATCCCTGGCCTCGCTCATGGGTTAAGAATCCGGTGTTGCTATGGCTATGGTGTAGCCCGGCAGCTGAAGTTCCCACTCAGCCCCTAGCCTGGGAACCTCCATATGCCGTGGCTGCAGCCTTAAAAAGACTGAAAAAAAAAAAAAAAAAAAGATGAAAGAA
This sequence comes from Phacochoerus africanus, assembly GCF_016906955.1. Taxonomy (NCBI): domain Eukaryota; kingdom Metazoa; phylum Chordata; class Mammalia; order Artiodactyla; family Suidae; genus Phacochoerus; species Phacochoerus africanus. Next base: position 31,160,963 of record NC_062552.1, on the reverse strand, counting down.
AGAGGAAGAGGGTTAGAAGTTCCCATCATGGCTCAGTGCTTAGCAAAACTACTAGCATCCATGAGGACGTGGTTTCTATCCCTGGCCTCGCTCAGTGGGTTAAGGATCCAGCGTTGCCATGAGCTGTGGTGTAGGTCGCAGACGCGGCTCAGAGCCAGCGTTGCTGTGGCTCTGGCGAAGGCCAGTGGCTACAGATCCAATTGGAACCCTAGCCTGGGAACCTCCATATGCTGCAGCTGCGGACCTAAAAGACAAAAAGACCAAAAAAAGAAGAAAAAAAAAAAGAAAGAAAGAGGAAGAGAGTTGGGTGAAAACCTAGCCTCTCTCTATCATAACATCTTTTTTCATAATCCTCACATCAGATGGAGACCTGATTTAAGGAGCGAGAAAGACAAAAAGAACAAGTGGGGGAGGGGGCCGTGAGGGGACGGCAGGGGACTGGCAGTGCCAGAGCTGTGGACTCTGACCCAGATTCTTCCCCCAGAGAGTTCTCACGCAGTGAGTGTGCCCAGATTTGCTAAGCGTCTCCCCGGCCTCAGTTTCCTTCTCTGTCCTACGGGGACCATGACTTGGTCTTCAAGACAGGTGATGTGGGCACCACCACTCCTGGCCTCCCTGCTGGTCGGGATTTCGGGGACAAGGGCAGTCTGGGAGACAGTCAGCAGGCCCCACCTCTGTCCCTCTGGTGTCCCCTGTGTGATTGAAGAGGAAGCTAGAAAGCAGAGTCTTATTACAGCTTTTCCATAATGCAATGTCATCAGGAAGCCCTGGCCTCTGGGCAGCACCCCGGCAGCCCCATCACTCTTCCCAGCCGCACAGAGCCTTTCAGACCACGCAGGCGAGGGCAGGGAGCAGCCCGATAAAACAAACAGCGAGACAGGACCACTCATCAGTGGCTCTTCAAAATGATCTAAACTTCTGACTTTTGATTTAAATCTGCATCCTCCGTGGCCAAACACATAAAACAGAAGATGAGGGAAAGAACTGAAATGAAAGCCTGAGTGCCAAGGATTCGAGGGGAGGGAGCAGGGGCGGAGGGAGGGAGAAAAGCACTTCTGGGACATCACCAGGTGGGATGGCAGCCAGGCAGGCTGACTGGCACCCGGGCTGGGTCCTCGCCACTGTGCATTGCTCACAGCCCCTCCTCTGTCACTCAGCTGCCCCCAGATGGATCAGCAAGTTTTAGAGCTCATCAAAGACAGAAATCCAGAATCCGACTTGCCCCTGCCCTGCCCTTCACCTTTCTCCTCTGGACCTCAAGCCACCAGGTGTGGACGGCTGGGCCGATGCCCTTTGTCTTTGGATCCCTTAGGTGAGAGAATGCTGTTCACAGGGCCTGCGGTCCATTAGCAACTGTGCTTTGAGGCAAAGGGGGACCAAAACGACGAGGCTGCTGCTCTAGATGGAGTCAGGGAAGGTGACATTGACTGGAGAGGTGACATTGACTGGAGAGCAGAGCGAAGGGGGGTGGCAGGTCCCTGAGGCCGATGGCAGGAGGGGTTAGGGTCTCTGAGGCTGCCATTTAAGAGCCCAGCCCAGGACACCTCAAACGCTAACGTATCTTGAAAAAAAACTCACCTGCAGGAAAAAGCAGCAATGTGCTGCCACCGTGACCCTTACGGCTGACCTTTATACAGGTCCATCAAGGGACAAGGTCCTCTGGCACGAGTCCAGGCCCGCTCTTCAGGGTAACCGAGCTGGTTGCTCTGGGTGCTGCAGCCACCCACTTCCCCCAGTTGAATACACCGAGAGAAGAAAAATCAGGCAATCGTGCCCCACAATACAGCTAAGTATTTAATTCGTTTTTAATGTTTACATTATTAACACCAGCATTACAAAACGATATTTTTACTTTCCAGCGATTTAAATGTGCAATTCAGTGTCTCAATTACTGGGATCATTATAACTTGAAAAACTGAAGCTGAGGTCCCTCCCTCCCTCCTCCCCCGATGGTGCCTCGTTTCTATAAAGAGCCAGCAGGGCTCCATAAAGCCCAAATACCCATTCTAAATGGATTGGGAGGCCCAGCCCTGCTGGGGGTTTTCAAGGAGCCTGGGGAGGCTGCATTCAGTGTGGGATGAGTGACAGCCAGCAGGTGGGTGTTAAAATGGTCATCAACTCCCTGAGGGACTGGCACTGCCAAGCCACGTTCCAGGCAGTGCCTATTAATGTGCCCAGAATGGCGCCAGGTGACGGACAAGCCAGTGAGTCCAGACTCTGGATCCAGCCACCACAGGCATGGATGGGGGCGGGGTGAAAAGGTGAAACAAGGCCAGAGAGGCCCAAGAACCCCGTGGGAACTATGCCACACACAGCTCATGACAAAATGCTGCAAGGAGGCCTGGAAAGACATCTGATGGAGGTGTGAGTGGAATCAGCCAGGGTTCAAGTCCAGCCTCTGCCACTTACCCGCCGAGGACCTTGGCCCGTCTTGCCATTTCTGGGCCTCCGTTTCCACCTCTGTCAAGTGGGGCAGTAGAGGTACTTGACTCTGAGAGCCACTGGTGAGGACTAAATGAGTCAAGACGAAGGCATTTAGAACAGGGCTGGGCGCACAGCAAATACTCAGTACGTGCTCATTTATCATTATCATCCTCCTCTTAAGGTAGAGTGTGATTTCATAGTCCCTGCACCCACCCAAAGCTGCCCCGAAGGCCCTTGGAAGTCGCTTTTGCCCTTGAGTGACCCAGGTCTCTCGAAAACACAAGCCCCTCCAAGCCACCCAAACCCCACCCCCCACCCCATCACTGTGGACACAGTACCCTGATCCCTCCTTGGCACTTCTCACGTCTGAAATGATCTTGTTCATTTATGAGGTGATAGAATAGATAGAAAGCACTAGTATTATTATTGCTATCGATGTTTGCTTGGTTGTCCTCTCCTCCCACTTAAATGTGAAACTCATGGGATCAGGGCCTCATCTGTTTTGTCCAACACATTCGAGGGGCTCAGGGCTGGCTTCATGGGAGTGTGATCTGAAGCCACCCCTCACCCACCCACCTGGGTTAATGCCCTGCTGTTTTTATCTCGACATCTTTAATAATGTGTTAATGAGGAGCTTCACATTTTTGTGGGGGGAGGGGCACAAAGTCTACAGATAGTCTTAGATGAATGAATGTATGAATGAGCAAGTTCATCTGCCAACCCAGGTCTATCAGCTTCCAAAACCTCACTCTTGGACCACCAAGCCATGCAAGCCTGTAGTCGGGGGGAAGGGAGGGAGGTAGGTTGATCAGGAAAAGGCTGTGCTGGGGAAGGAGAGCCTTAGAAGGAGACCCTGGGAGTTCCCATTGTGGCACAGCGGTAACAAACCCACCTAGTACCCATGAGGATGCAGGTTTGATTCCTGGCCTTGCCCAGTGGGTTAAGGCTCCGGTGTTGCCACAAGCTGTGGTATAGGTCTCGGACGTGGCTTGGATCCTATGTGGCTGTGGCTATGGCTGTGGCCGGCAGCTGCCACTCCAATTAGATCCCTAGCCTGGGAATTTCTATATGCCCCATGTGCGGCCCTAAAAAGCAAAAAAAAAAGAAAGAAAAGGAGACCCTGGTTGTGGCTTCCCCTGCTCCAGCAATTCTCAAACTCTCACTGTGCTTGTTCCTCAGTGGGGTGAAAACCCTCCCAGCACAGCTGGCGACCAGCCAGGTGCTCTTCCAAGCCACAGCTGTGGTGTGGCCTCAGGCAGAATGAGAAGGCCTCAGGGCACCCACCACAGTCAGCCCTAGGTGCCTGGTGCTTGATATTGATAGTAAATAAATTCTTGCCCTTTGGGCATCATCAAAACTGTGTGGTTATAGATATGTTATTGAGGAGTTCCCATCGTGGCTCAGTGGTTAATGAATCCGACTAGGAACCATGAGGTTGCAGGTTCGATCCCCGGCCTTGCTCAGTGGGTTAAAGGATCCGGCATTGCTGTGAGCTGTGGTGTGGGTCACAGATGCAGCTCAGATCTGGCGTTGCTGTGGCTGTGGTGCAGGCTGGCGGCTGCAGCTCCAATTAGACCCCTAGCCTGGGAACCTCCACATGCCATGGATGCAGCCCTAGAACAGGCAAAAAGACCAAAAATAAATAAATAAATAAATAAGTTATTGAGTCCAAGCTGGTACTGCTCTTGCACAACCAGCCAATAAATCAAAACATGAGTTGCTGGGGCAAAGACCAGCCACTTTACTCTGAAAGCCAGCAGACTGAGAAGATGGTGGACTAGTGTCCCAAAGAACAACCTTCCCCAAGTTAGAATTCTGGCTTCTTTTGTACTGAAACAGGAAGGGATGTGATTGGGTGCTGCAAACTTCTTGGTGCTAGAATCTTTTGTTCTTACAGATATCCACAAGTGTCTGCTCACAATGTTCCCATAAACCTCCAACAAGACAACTCTCTGTTCTGCAAATTTTTAATCTCCATAGGAGTGGGAAAGTGGTGCTATACCTTTAAAGGTTAGAGCCTTGAGAAACAGCTCTCCTGTACATTTCAGGCTCTTGGCAACATTCTTGCAGCAAAAGCAACAGAATACAAAGGTTAAAGTAAAACAGACTCAGTGTGCATTACAAATACTGCAAATGGTGAGAGTGGTACAGGGAGAGGTACTGGTGGGTGGAGAATGCCGTGGGAGGGGGCCTTGAGTGCCTCATTTTCCACCCCCCCAACTCCCCTCAAGCAGGCATCACACATCCCTGTGTCCCCAGGTGTTCCCATTCATAGGTCTTTACCCTTAAGGACTTCAGACAGTTCAGAGCTATTCCCTGCTAAAACCACCCACTGATCTCCGTCCCCCCACTTCCTCTCTCTCCCAGTCGTGCCCCAAGCCTGGCTCTTGCTGCTCAAAGTCCCTCTCCCAATCCCACTTTCAAAGCTTAACCATCCTCAAGGCCCAGCAGAAATGCCATCTCCTTCAGAAGCAATCCCTGATCTTCCCCCATTCCCCCAATCTCAACAGCTAGAAGGACTATTTCTTTCTCCAAACGCCTAGTATTCTTTAACACTTCCATTAAAGCCCTTGTCACTTCTAACGTTGTATTTGGTTCTGAATTCACTCCCTGACTCAGGGCAGGAGTCTCCTGGAAACATACAAAGTAGACGGGTGAGGAGTTCCCGTCGTGGCGCAGTGGTTAACGAATCCGACTAGGAACCATGAGGTTGCGGGTTCGGTCCCTGCCCTTGCTCAGTGGGTTAACGATCCGGCTTTGCCATGAGCTGTGGTGTAGGTTGCAGACGTGGCTCGGATCCCGCGTTGCTGTGGCTCTGGCTTAGGCCGGTGGCTACAGCTCCGATTTGACTCCTAGCCTGGGAACCTCCATATGCCGCGGGAGCGGCCCAAATTAATAGCAAAAAGACAAAAAAAAAAAAAAGTAGACGGGTGGAGAGAAGGAAGAGATCTGGGGGAAGCCAAGCGCTGTGTGCATAGGATGGTCCTGTCTAAAGACGGGACAGTAAAGATGCAAAAGGAGGATGAGGCTTTCCTCAAGGAAAATCCGGAAGGTAGAGTTTTTGGGGTTTGTTTGTTTGTTTGTTTAAGAAAAGGAAAATCAGGATGGAGCTGGAACTGTATAAGAGCAAGCTTGGTAAAACAAGTTTTTTTCGGCTGCATCAACTCAAACAGGGACAAGTGGACGGCTTGGGAAGGGGAAGTTCAGAAGTGATACTAACAGGGGCTGGGGACACAGGGACAGGAGCGAGGAGCACTAAAGAAGGAATTGTGGCAGAGCACCAATTGTGGTACTGATAGGTACCGGGGCTTCGGGAAAGGGGCGCGGGCGGCGGGAGGGGGGGTGCTGCAAACCACGTGTGCTAGGATATTAAGTTCAAACATATCTTCATCGAATAACAACCTGTATTTACATGCAAATGTATCCGTTTATGCAAATCAGCAGAGGTCTCAGAGGAGGATTTTTAGTCTGGAGCTTGTGCATTCATTGAAAAAGAGAAGCAAAGCCATCCCTGGGGGTACTCCACGCCCGACTTGCCCCTGGAAGACCGGCTGGTTCCAGGAGGACAAGGACTGAATTAGCTCGGCTCGCAGGGCAAGCGAGCAGCGCCCCCACCCGGAATGCGGCGAGCGCGGTGAAGAAGCGCATGCTCCCTCCCTCCTCCCTCCTCCCTCCCCCCTCCCGCGCCAGCTCCTGGGAAAGCCAGAGGTCCTTAGTGCGCAAACGCCTTCCGTCCGCGCGAACTCCTCCCTCGGGGGCGGGGACACGCGGGGCCCAAGATGGCGGCCAGCCGCTACCGGCGTTTTCTCAGGCTCTGTGAGGAATGGCCGCTGGACGAGACCAAACGGGGCCGGGACTTGGGCGCTTATCTGCGGCAGCGGGTAGCGCAGGCCTTTCGGGAGGGAGAGAACACCCAGGTGACACAGCGTGGGGACCGCCTGCGGCGGGAAGGCGTGGGGGGTGGGGGGGCAGGACAAGGCAGTGCGGGCCGGTGGCGGGCCCGGCGCATGCGCGCGCCGTTCCCTCGGCCACACGTGCGCGTGGGCCCTCTGAAAGCCCCGCCCCGGGAGCCTGCGGGGCGCCGCGGACGGCTCAGTGCTCTTGCAACGCACCCCTCGGAGTTCTAGGACGCTTTAAAAAATCTGGAGACCTGGGTCGTTCGACCTCCTCGAATCAGTGGGGGAGGCCTTGGCTTGGCCTCAGCATTTTTAAAAGCTCTCCATGATTCTAGGCGCAGTACCTGTGGCAGTCTGTTGCTCCCCTGACACTGTTCCGTACCTCACAGTGCTATGTGGTGACCCATAGCCAAAGCCCTGTCCTCACCCCAGACCCCTGCGTTTGAGTAGACCTGCGTTTTTGTGGGGTTTTTTTTGTCTTTTGTGTTTTGAGGGCCGCACCTGTGGCATATGGAGGTTCCCAGACTAGGGGTCGAATCAGAGCTACAGCTGCTGGCCAACACCACAGCCACAGCGACGCCAGGTCCCAGCCGCGTCTGCCACCTCCACCACAGCTCGTGGCAACGCCGGATCCTTAACCCACTGAGTGAGGCCAGGGAGCAAACCTTCGTCCTCATGGTGCTAGCCATATTCATTTGACTCATAAAAGACCCTAAGACTCCATGATAGGGTCTTAAAGGCAGTCTCTGATTAGAAGGTGGATTTTATCATAAGACCAGTGAGCTGGGAAGGTTTAGTCGGGGGGCCGATGTGACCTAATTTACTTTTTTTAAAGATCACTCTGGTTATAGCTGTGAATGGATTATAGGGGGGCAAGAATAGAAGCAGTCAGCTGGAGAAGAGGTTACTCTGGCAGCCCAGGCAAGAAATGGTGGCGTGGATGCAGAAGGCAGCCCAGGAGAGGGAAGTGGCTGGATTGAGGTTGCCGTGGAAGGTTGCGGCCACAGGTTTCCCTGATACATTGGATGTAGGGTAGAAGGAAAGGTGAACCAAGGGTCACACCTAGATTGTTTTGGCCTGAGCATCTGGGTGGAAGGTGGTGCTATTAACTGAGATGAGAAAGACTAGATGAGGAACAGGTGGGATGTGGGAAGAACATCTTGTGTTTGGTGTTAGACATGTTGAACTTGAGATGCAGAGTGCTGTTACCTCTGAGTGGAAATGTCAAGTAGACAGTAGGATATTTGAGCCTGGGGCTCGGGTGAGAGCTCAGGCCTATGAGATAGCATATACACACATACACAGTCTGAGGAAGTGACTTTTGCAAAATTTGGCCACAGCTGTCAAAGTAGGAACATGGTCTTTTTCAACTTAGCTACACGGAGCCAAGCCAGCCCACCTAGTAGAGCAAGAACATGCCCACTGGCATCATGGAGACAAGCACTGGGTGGGTGGTGGAATGGATGGAATGTCTGACTAGGGCTGGGGAGGGTGTGGGGGGGGTGTCACACCACACTGAGGCCTCACACTTCTTACAGTGCTCTTCACTGGCCCAAAGGATAAAGATTTTGCAGGCAAGAATCATAGCTAGCCCCAATCCTGTGAATCCCATAGGCCTTCTAGGGCTGTGCTCCCTATGTATTTCTGGTGCAAGCTTCCTGAGAATAGAGGTTGTTCAATTTTTATCTTTCTCCCCATGGTGTCTCACATAGTTCCTCACACATAAAAGACACTCAGTAAATGAATGGATGGTTACATAAATGATTGGTGGTGGCTCATGAGACAAAAATCATTTGAATATAGTTGCAGGTGTAGCAGAACTAGATGGAGAGAAGTTGCAAAGAGTGAGAAGGGGATGTTTCTGTGTCCTGAGTGGTGAGAATGAATTTGCGGGCTTACTCACTGGGGAACTGTGGGAACTGCGGATGAGGGGCAGAACCTGGTCCTGATCACTAGGGAGCTCACGGGACTTTACTCTGAGGGAATTTGGAGGGCGGGGGACCAGGCAGCAGAGAAGCAGTGAGGGTGTGACCTTCCCCAACTTGACTGTTAGAGAGGGGCGAGGGGCCAGGAAAGGAGGGCAGAGTGTTCTCTTTGGAGTTGCCATCCTTTGTCATCACCTGGGGAGATGGCTCCGATGAGTCAGAGGCCCACACAGATTTGAGTCATGGCTGCAGGTGCAAGTCACCGCTCAGTGATGGTTCCACAGTGGCTGATGAATGTGCCCTGGTGGAGTGAGCCAGGGCGTCATGATGGCAGCAGACACATGACTCAGGACCTCCTGGTACCTCATCCTGATATCACCTGAGAAGGTGCCTCAGTGAATGCTTGTGGTGATCTTTAGGAGGAACAGTCCCTTGCTGGAATTGAGGGCAGTCCTGTCAGTTACTCCCCCTCACACCCCCAGACTGAGAGAGAAAGGTCGCTCTGGTAGGTTCTTTGCTAGGCTGGCAGCCACCAGCAGGCAGTAGACCTGGTCGGCTGATGGGTGTGCAGCTCCCATGGTTGTGCCACTTGTCAGGAAGACAGGCCTGGAGGGGGCAGCTCTGCCCCGCACCTCGTTCCAGGAGAGAGAGGCGGGCAGTCTTCGGCCTTGGGCTTCCTACCACAGTAGCACTGAACGTGCACCACACAGCATGCTTGACCGGTCTCATTTAGTTCAGTCCTCAGTGCAGCTGAGTGAGGTCATCTCACAGTTCCCATCTTAAAGACCAAGAAACAAAATGAGAAAAGTGAAACAATGTACGTGGGTTCCCTGGGAGTTAGGTGGCGAGGCTGGTGAGACACAGACCCAGCTGCCTGGCCTGGCACTGCCTCCTTCCTGCCTGATTGAGTTACTTCTTGTTAGGAAGGCCTCTTGTCCATGAACTTCAAGCCACTCCCTTCCCCTCATTTCCTGCTCCAACCTTTTTGGACCAGGGTCAGTTTTGGCAAAGAATCCCTGTGAGCACCCACCTGCTTCTCTGTAGCCCAGGCACTGCTCCTAGTGCAGACGGGAAGAAGACCGGCCTCGGTAGGATACCGGCCAGAAAAACCAGAACACTAGCAAGCAGGTGAATCTTTGAGACCTGTGCCGGAGTGGAGCAAGGACTTCTGGCACCAATTCCCTCACAGGTGCCCCCCCAGCCCACCAGGAGGCAGGGGTGGGAGGCAGGAACACTCTTGACATCCCCTTCTCCTCTAGCCTGCTGAGCAGGTTGGGAAGTTCGCCCTTTCAGTTCAGCTTCCTTTTGGGAACATGTCTTCCCTGCAGCACTGAGAGCTTAATGAAAGGATCACAACGTGGGGGAAGGCTAAACAGCTGTAATTGTTGGCTTAAGTATAGAGGAAGGAGCAAGCCCTTGTAATGAGATCGTTAGGCGCACAGGCAGCTTCTTGAGAGGTCCCTGGCTGCACCCACTTACCTGGCATGGGGCACGGCTCTGGGGAGCATCTTGGAGATGCTGCCACCCAGGAAGAGGCTCACTCACCCTTGTGTTAAATATCCAGGTTTAAGTAATGTCGCCCCTCTTTGAAAGGAGTTGAACTTCGTCTGGGGTTGGCAGTAATGTAGCTGATGCTTCACTCCTCAGAGGAGTCTTGAAAGGTTTGATGTAATTCTGTTTTCCTGGTCACCTGGCCAAGCCTGGTCTGCAGCAAGCCTCTGTGTGGCCTCTGTGTGGCTGAGCTGCTCCTTAGCAGCCTGGCACCTGTGGGCAGTAGTGATGCCATCTCAGCATAACAGCTCTGTGTGTAGGTCCTCTGAAGTCAAGTGTTGAAGGAAAGGCCTGCAGACAGATAATGCTATTTTTAGTTGTGATATTGAGCCCACTGTACAGCAGCTGTGGGGATATTCAGCTCTGAGGGGTGCAGGTGTCCCAATCTCCCCAGCCCCAGGTGGAGCTACAGGGCATTGAGATCATGTTCAGACTGGTTTTCCAGGCATGTTTAAAATGCAGGTGCTTCTCCTGTAAGGCACAGCCACAGCAGCACAGGATCCGAGCTGTGTCTGCCAACTGCATCACAGCTCATAGCAACACCAGATCCTTAACCCACTTAGCAAGTCCAGGGATCAAACCCGCGTCCTCATGGATTCTAGTTGGGTTTGTTAACTGCTGAGCCGCGAAATTGGTGTTGGTTTTTTTTTTTCCCTCTCCTAGTCCATAGGTTGTCTTTTCATTTTGTTTCCTTTGCTGTGCAAAACTTCTAAGTTCGATTAGGTATGATTTCTTTTTTTGTTTTAGTGGGTTTTTTTCCCCTTTTATTTCTTTTGCCTTGGAAGAAACTTAAGAAAACAATGCTGGAGTTCCCATTGTGGTGCAGCAGAAATGAATCTGACTAGGAACCATGAGGTTGCAGGTTCAATCCCTGGCCTCAGTGGGTTAAGGATCCGGCGTTGCTGTGAGCTGTGGTGTAGTTTGCAGATGCGGCTTGGGTCCTGTGTCGCTGTGGCTATGGCGTAGGCCTGCAGCTGCAGCTCCAATTTGACACCCAGCCTGGGAATCGCCATATGCTGAGGGTATAGCCCTAAAAAGCAAAAAGCAAAAAAAAAAATGCCGAAAACATTGCTGTGATTTATATTAGAGAATGTTCTAGGAGTTTTATAGTGTCATGCCTTATATTTAAGTCTTTAAGCCTTGAGTTTATTTTTTGTATGTGATCTGAGGGAGTGTCCTAACTTCACTGATTTGCATGGGGCTCTCCAGCTTTCCCAGCAGCACCACTTGCTGAAAAGAATTTTTCCATTTTATATTCTTGCCTCTTTTGTTGAAGATTAATTGATCATAGGTGTGTGGGTTTATTTCTGGGCTCTCTGTTCTGTTCCTTTGATCCATATGTCTGCTTTTGTGCCAGTACCATGTCGTTTTGATTACTATAGCTTTGTAGTATTGTCTGAAGTCTGGGAGGGTTATGCCTACAGCTTTGTTTCTTTTTCCTTAGGATTGCTTTGGCAATTCTGAGTCTTTACTGGTTCCATATAAATTTTAGGATTACTTGTTCTAGTTTTGTGAAAAATGTCATGAGTAATTTGATAGGGATAACATTCAATCCTAGATTGCTTTATAGTCATTTAATTTAATTTCACTTTTATTTTTATGGCCACACTTGTGGCATGTGGAAGTTCCCAGGCCAGGGACTGAATGTGAGCCACAGCTGTGAACTACGCTGCAGCAACACCAGATCCTTTAAGCCGTTGTGCCACACCAGGGATTGAACCTGTACCTTTGTAGTGACCAAGTCACCACAGTCAGATTCTTTTTTTTCTTTTTCTTTTTAGGGCTGTACCTGCGGCATATGGAAGTTCCAGGCCAGGGGTGGAATCAGAGCTACAGCTGCTGGTCTGCACCACAGCCACAGCAACACAGGCTGAGCTACAACTGCAACTTACACCACAGCTCATGGCAACGCTGGATCCTTAACCCACTGAGGCCAGGGATTGAACCTGCATCCTCCTGCATGCTAATCAGGTTCTTAACCCATTGTACCACAGTGGGAACTCCAGTGTGGCCATTTTAACAGTATTAATTCTTCCAATGCAAGAGTTTGAGATATTTTTCCATTTCTTTGAATAATCAGTTTCTTTTATCAGTGATTTATGGTTCTCATCATACAAGTCTTTTGCCTCCTTGGTCAGATTGTTCCTAGGTTTGGTTTGTTTGTTTGTTTTTTCCCATGATTTTATTTTATTTTTTAATTTTTATTTATTTATTTTTCTTTGTCTTTTTGCCTTTTCTAGGGCCGCTCCTGTGGCATATGGAGGTTCCCAGGCTAGGGGTCAAATCGGAGCTGTAGCCACTGGCCTGTGCCAGAGCCACAGTAACACGGGATCCGAGCCACGTCTGCAACCTATACCACAGCTCATGGCAGTGCCAGATCCTTAACCCACTGAGCAAGGCCAGGGATCGAACCCGCAACCCCGTGGTTCCTAGTCGCATTCGTTAACCACTGAACTACAACGGGAACTCCCCCATGATTTTATTTTAAAAAAAAAAATTTTTTCTTTTTTTGCTTTTTAGGGCCGCACCCATGGCACATGGAGATTCCCAGGCTAGTGGTCGAATCAGAGCTACAGCTGCCAAACTACACCATAGCCACAGCAGCGCAGGATCTGAACTGTCTGTTATCTACACCACAGCTCTCATCAATGCCAAATCCTTAACCTGCTGAGTGAGGCAGGGATTGAACCCACAACCTCATGGTTCCTAGTTGGATTCGTTTCCACTGAGCCACGACAGGAACTCCTGGCATGATTTTTATAGGGTTTTTTTGTTTGGTTGGTTTTGGGGGTTTTTTTAGTTTCTCTTCCTGATGTTTCATTGTTAGTGTAGAGAAATGCAATACATTTCTGTATGTTAACCTTGTCTCCTGCTACCTGGCAGAATTTGTTTATCAGTTCTGATAGTTTTTGTGTTGAGTCTCTTGGGTTTTATATGTAGGGTATCATATCATCTCTATAAATTGACAATTGTACCTCTTCTAATTTGGACGCCTTTTTTTTTTTTTTTCTTATCTGATTGCTGTGGCTAGGACTTCCAATACTATGTTGAATAGAAGTGGTGAGAATGGGGGGAGGGGCAGAAAAGTGAAGAGAGTGGGCATCCTTGTCTTGTTCCAGATTTTAGCTGGAAGGCTTTCAGCTTTTCACTCTTGAGTATTATGTTGTCTGTGAGCTTGTCATAAATAGCTTTATTTTTCTTTTTACGGCTGTACCTGCAGCATATGGAAGTTCTCAGGCTAGGGGTAGAATCAGAGCTGCACTTGCAGCCTATGCCACAGCAATAGCAACACCAGATCCAAGCCAAATCTGTGACCTTTGCTGCAGCTTGCAGCAATGCCGGATCCTTAATCCTCTGAGCCACAACAATAACTCCATAAATAGCTTTTATTATGTTGAGATATGTTCCCTCTATAGTTCTTTGGTGAGAATTTTTATCATGCATGAATGTTGGATATTATCAAATGCTTTTTCTGTATCTGTTGAGATAATTATGTGGGTTTTGTCTTTTCTTTCATTGATGTGGCACGTAATGTTGATTGATTTGCGTATGTTGAACCACCCTTGTGACACTGGGATGAATCCAGTCTGATCATGGTCTATGATCCTTTTTATGTGTTAAATACTGTTTGCTGGTATTTTGTTGAGGGTTTTTGCATCCATATCCTTCAGAGATATTGGCCTGTAATTTTCTTTTTTGCTAGTGTCTTTGATTTTGGTTATCAGGATGATGGTGGCTCCATAGAATGTATTTGAGAGTATTCTTTCCTCTTCAGTCTTTTGGAAGAGTTTGAGAGAAATTAGTATAAGCTCTTCTTTATATGTTTGGTAGAATTCTCCAGTGAAACCATCTGGTCCTGTACTTTGTAGGGAGGTTTTGTTTTTGTTTTTGTCTTTTGAGGGCTGCACTCGCAGCGTATGGAGGTTCCCATGCTAGGGGTCTAATCGGAGCTGTAGACACTGGCCTACACCACGGTCACAGCAACGCCAGATCTGAGCCTCATCTGCGACCTATACCACAGCTCACGGCAGCACTGGATCCTTAACCCACTGAGTGAAGCCAGGGATCAAACCCGCAACCTCATGGTTCCTAGTCGAATTAGTTTCCGCTGTTCCATGATGGGAACTCCTTTTTTTTTTTTTTGTCGTTTTACCTTTTCTAGGGCCACTCCCGTGGCATATGGAGGTTCCCACACTAGGGGTCTAATAGGAGCTGTAGCCACTGGCCTACACCACAGCCACAGCAATGCAGGATCTGAGCTGTGTCTGCGACCTACACCACAGCTCAGGGCAGCACCGGATCTTTAACCCACTGAGCAAGACCAGGGATCAAACCCGCAACCTCATGGTTCCTAGTCGGATTTGTTAACCAAGGAAACTCCTCAAGGTATTTTTTTTTTTGTCTTTTTGCTATTTCTTTGGGCTGCTCCCACGGCATATGGAGGTTCCCAGGCTAGGGGTCTAATCGGAGCTGTGGCCACCGGCCCACACCAGAGCCACAGCAACGCGGGATCCAAGCCGTGTCTGCAATCTACACCACAGCTCACGGCAACGCCGGATCGTTAACCCACTGAGCAAGGGCAGGGACCGAACCCGCAACCTCATGGTTCCTAGTCGGATTCGTTAACCACTGTGCCACGATGGGAACTCCATCAAGGTATTTTTTAATTCTCTGTGATTTCATCATTGACCCACTGGGTTTTTTTTTTATTTTTTATTACATTTTTTTTTTAATTTTATTACTTGATTGTATAACAATCATCATAACCAAATTTTATAGCATTTCCATCCCAAACCCTCAGTGTATCCCCCCTCCTCCCAACCTGTCTCATTTGCAAATCATAAACTTTTCAAAGTCTATGAGTCAGTATCTGTTCTGCAAAGAAGTTCATTGTGCCCTTTTTTTATTTTATTTATTTATTTATTTATTTATTTATTTATTTGTCTTTTTGCCTTTTCTTGAGCTGCTCTCGAGGTATATGGAGGTTCCCAGGCTAGGAGTCTAATCAGAGCTGTAGCCACCGGCCTACGCCAGAGCCACAGCAACACGGGATCCGAGCCGTGTCTGCGACCCTCACCACAGCTCGAGGCAACACCAGATCCTTAACCCACTGAGCAAGGCCAGGGATTGAACCTGTAACTTCATGGTTCCTAGTTGGATTCGTTAACCACTGTGCCATGACGGGAACTCCTATGCCATTTTTTTAGATTCCACATGTAAGTGATAGCATTTGATGTTGGTGTCTCATTGTCTGACTGACTTTACTTAGCATGGTAATTTCTTTTTTTTTTTTTTTTATTTTTATAATTTTTTTTGTTTTCCCACTGTACAGCAAGGGGGTCAGGTTATCCTTACATGTATACATTGCAATTACATTTTTCCCCCACCCTTTCTTCTGTTGCAACATGAGTATCTAGACAAAGTTCTCAATGCTATTCAGCAGGATCTCCTTGTAAATCTATTCTAAGTTGTGTCTGATAAGCCCAAGTTCCCCATCCCTCCCTCCCCCTCCCCCTCCCATCAGGCAGCCACAAGTCTCTTCTCCAAGTCCATGATTTTCTTTTCTGAGGAGATGTTCATTTGTGCTGGGTATTAGATTCCAGTTATAAGTGATATCATATGGTATTTGTCTTTGTCTTTCTGGCTCATTTCACTCAGGATGAGATTCTCTAGTTCCATCCATGTTGCTGCAAGTGGCATTATGTCATTCTTTTTTATGGCTGAGTAGTATTCCATTGTGTATATATACCACATCTTCCGAATCCAATCCTCTGTCGATGGACATTTGGGTTGTTTCCATGTCCTGGCTCTTGTGAATAGTGCTGCAATGAACATGCGAGTGCATGTGTCTCTTTTAAGTAGAGTTTTGTCCGGATAGATGCCCAAGAGTGGGATTGTGGGGTCATATGGAAGTTCTATGTATAGATTTCTAAGGTATCTCCAAACTGTTCTCCATAGTGGTTGTACCAGTTTACATTCCCACCAACAGTGCAGGAGGGTTCCCTTTTCTCCACAGCCCCTCCAGCACTTGTTATTTGTGGATTTATTAATGATGGCCATTCTGACTGGTGTGAGGTGATATCTCATGGTAGTTTTGATTTGCATTTCTCTTACAATCAGCGATGTTGAGCATTTTTTCATGTGTTTGCTGGCCATCTGTATATCTTTGGAGAAATGTCTATTCAGGTCTTTTGCCCATTTTTCCATTGATTGATTGGCTTTTTTGCTGTTGGGTTGTGTAAGTTGTTTATATATTCTAGAGATTAAGCCCTTGTCGGTTGCATCATTTGAAACTATTTTCTCCCATTCTGTAAGTTGTCTTTTTGTTTTCTTTTTGGTTTCAGCATGGTAATTTCTAGGTCCATCCATGTTGCTGCAAATGCTGTTATTTCTTTCCTTTTAATGGCTGACTGATATTCCATTGTGTATATGTTCCACATCTTCTTTATCCACTCCTCTGTCAATGGGCACTTAGGTTGTTTCCATGTCTTGGCTATTGTATATAGTGCTGTAGTGAACATCAGAGTACATGTGTCTTTTTGAGTCATGGTTTTCTCTGGATAGATGCCCAGGAGTGGGATTGCTGGATCAAATGGTACTTCTATTTTCAGTGTTCTGAGGAATGTCCACACTGTTTTCCACAGTGGTTGCACCAATTTACATTCCCATCAACAGTGTAATAGGGTTCCCTTTTCTCCACACCCTCTCCAGCACTTATTGTTTGTAGACCTTTTGCTGATGGCCATTCTGGCTGGTGTAAGGTGGTACCTCATAGTGGTTTTGATTTGCATTTCTCTGATAATGAGTGATGTTGAACGTCTTTTTATATGCTTTTTGGCCATTTGTATGTCTTCTTTTGAGAATTGTCTGTTTAGATCTTATGCCCATTTTTTGATGGGGTTGGTCATTTTTTTGGTATTGATCTGAAGAAGGTGTTTATAAATTTTGGAGGTCAATCCTGCTTGTCGGTCGTGTCATTTGCAAATATTTTTTCCATTCTGTGGATTGTCTTTTTGTTTTGTTTAGGGTGTCCCTTGCTTTGCAGAAACTTTTAAGTTTAATTAAGTGCCATTTGTTTATTTTTGTTTTTATAGTCATTACTCTAGGAGGTAGATCTGAGAAGATGTTGCTGTGGATTATGTCAGAAAGTGTTTGGCCTGTTTTCCTCTAAGAGTTTTATAGTATCTGGTCTTATATTTAGGTCTTTAATCCACTTTTTGTTTATCTTTGTGTATGGTGTTAGGAAGTGTTTTAATTTCATTCTTTTACATGCGGCTGTCCAGTTTTCCCAGCACCACATATTGAAGGGGCTGTCTTTTCTCCATTGTATATTCTTGCCTCCTTTGTCATAGATTAGTTGACTGTAGGTGTGTGGGTTTAATTCTGGGCTTTCTATCCTCTTTCACTGATCTGTATTTCTGCCTTTGTGCCGGTACCATACAGTTTTGATGATTGTAGTTTTGTAGTATAGTCTGAAGCCAAGGAGCCAAGCAGCTCCATTTTTCTTTCTCAGGATGGCTGTTGCTATTCTGGGTCTTTTGTGCTCCCAAACAAACTTCAAAATATTTTGCTCTAGTTCTGTGAAAAATGTCCTTGGTAATTTGATAGGGATTGCACTGAATCTGTAGATTGCCTTGGGTGAGATAGTTATTTTTATAATATTGACTCTACCAATCCACGAGCATGGTATGTCTTTCCATCTGTTTGTGTCATCTTTGTTTTTTTTGTTTTTTTTGGGTTTTGTCTTTTTGCCTTTTTTTAGGGCTGCCCCTGTGGCATATGGAGGTTCCCAGGCTAGGGGTCAAATCGGAGCTGTAGCCACTGGCCTACACCACAGCCACAGCAACATGGAATCCAAGCCGCGTCTGCGACCTGCACCATAGCTCACGGCAACACCAGATCCTTAACCCACTGAGCAAGGGCAGGGATTGAACCCGCAACCTCATGGTTCTTAGTCGGATTGTTAACCACTGTGCCATGACGGGAACTCTGGAAGTTTTTTTACTTATTTTTTATTTATTTATTTATTTATTTTGGTCCTTTTGCCTTTACTTGAGCTGCTCCCGTGGCATATGGAGGTTCCCAGGCTAGGGGTCTAGTCAGAGCTGTAGCCACCAGCCTATGCCAGAGCCACAGCAACATGGAATCCTAGCCACGTCTGCAACCCACTCCACAGCCCACAGCAACACCAGATCCTCAAACCACCGAGCAAGGCCAGGGATCGAACCTGCTACCTCATGGTTCCTAGTCCGATTCGTTAACCACTGAGCCACGACAGGAACTCCCCAGAAGTTTTTTTAATCACTGTTTCAATTTCAGTACTTGTGATTGGTCTGTTCATCTTTTCTATTTCGTCTTGGTTTAGTCTTGGAAGATTGTACTTTTCTAAGAATTTGTCCATTTCTTGTAGGTTTTCCATTTTATTGGCATATAGTTGCGTGTAGTAGTCTCTTATGATCCTTTGTATTTCTGTGATGTCTATTGTAACTTCTTTTTCATTTCTAATTTTATCAATTTGAGTTCTCTCTCTTTTTTTCTTGATGAGCCTGGCTAAGGGTTTATCAGTTTTGTTGGTCTTTTCAAAGAACCAGCTTTTAGTTTCATTGATTTTTTTTTTCTGTGGTTTTCTTCATTTCTATTTCATTGATTTCTGCTCTGATCTTATGATTTCTTTCCTTCTACTAACTTTAGGTCTTATCTGTTCTTTTTCTAGCTGCTTTAACTAAAGTTAGGTTGTTTATTTGGGCTTTTTCTAGTTTCCTGAGGTGGGCTTGTATTGCTATAAACTTCCCTCTTAGAACTGCTTTTGCTGCATCCCATAGGTTTTGGAGTGTTGTATCTTTGTTGTCATTTGCTTCTTGGTATTTTTTAATTTTCTCTTTGATTTCTTCAGTGATCCATTGGTTGTTTAGTAGCATGTTGTTTAGTCTCCACTTGTTTGTGCTTTTTGCAGTTTTTTCTTGTTGTTGATTTCCAGTCTTATAGCATTGTGGTCGGAAAAGATGCTTGATGTGATTTCAATTTTCTTAAAGTTACCAAAGCTTGATTTGTAGCCCAGAATGTGATCAATGTTAGGGAATGTTCCGTGTGCACTTGAGAAGAATGTGTATTCTGATGCTTTTGAATGGAATGTCCTACAAATACCTATTTAAGTCCATCTGGTCTAATGCTTCATTCAGGGCCTGTGTTTCCTTATTGATTTTCTGTCTGGATGATCTGTCCATTGCTGTAAGTGGGGTGTTAAAGTCCCCCACTCTTACTGTGTTATTGTTGATTTCTCTTTTTAAGGTTGTTAGCAGTTGCCTTATATATTGTAATCCTATGTTGGATGCATATATATTTACAATTGTTACATCTTCTTGTATTGATCCTTTGATCATTATGTAATGTCCTTCCTTGCCTTTTAAAATATTCTTCATTTTAAGGTCTATTTTGTCTGATAGGAGTATTGCTACTCCAGCTTTCCTTTGATCCCTGTTTGCATGGAATATTTTCATCCATCCTCTCACTTTCAATTTGTATGTGTCCCTAGAACTGAAGTGGGTCTCTTAAAGACCACATATATATGGATCTTGTTTTTGTATCCATTCAGCCTCTGTCTTTTGGTTGGGGCATTTAGTCCGTTAACATTTAAGGTAATTATTGATATGTATGTTCTTATTGCCATTTTATTAACTGTTTTGGATTTGTTTTTGTTGCTCTTTTTTCTTCCCTTCTCTTGTTCTCTTCTCTTGTGGTTTGATGACTATCTTCAGTGTTGTATTTGAGTTGATATTTCTTACTTGTTTGTGTATCAATTGTAGATTTTTAGTTTGCAGTTGCCCTGAAGTTTTGATATAGGAGTCTATATATATATGAGATTGTTTTAAGTTGTTGGTCTCTTAATTGCAAGTGCATCTCCAGTGTCCTAAATTTGTACCTTCCTCTTCACACAATTTTTTTTTTGTCTTTTTTTTTAGAGTTGCATGCATGGCATATGGAGGTTCCCAGGCTAGGGGTCCAATCGGAGCTGTAGCTGCTCACCTACACCACAGCCACAGCAACGCAGGATCCAAGCCACATCTGTGACCTACACCACAGCTCACAGCAACGCCAGACCCTTAACCCACTGAGCAAGGCCAGGGATTGAACTCGCAACCTCATGGTTCCTAGTTGGATTTGTTAACCATTGAGCCACAATGGGAACTCTGATTTCTGATTTTAGTAACATAATTGTGTGTGAATGATTTCCTACCTTTACTATATATATGCCTTTACTGGTGAGCCTTGTCATTTGAGGTATTTTTGTTTCTAGTTGTGGCCTTTTCTTTTCTGCCTAGAGAAGTTCCTTTAGTATTTGTTGTAAAGCTGGTTTAGTGTTGCTGAATTCTCCTAGCTTTTGCTTATCTTTACAGATAAAGCTTTTGATTTCTCCCTCAAATCTGAATGAGAGCCTTGCTGGGTAATGAGAGCCTTGCTTGGTT
Organism: Phacochoerus africanus; assembly: GCF_016906955.1. NCBI lineage: Eukaryota > Metazoa > Chordata > Mammalia > Artiodactyla > Suidae > Phacochoerus > Phacochoerus africanus. The sequence continues at coordinate 31,140,704 of NC_062552.1, read as the reverse complement.
GGAGGTTTTTTTTCCTTTCATGACATTAACTTAATACTGTGACACTCCCTTCTGGCCTGCAGAGTTTCTGCTGAAAAATCTGCCAATAACCTTATCAGGGTTCCCTTGTATGTTATTTGTTTTTTTTCCTTAGCTGCTTTCAATATTTTCTTTGTTTTTAATTTTGGTCAGTTTGATTAATATGTGTCTGAGGTGTTCCTCCTTGGGTTTATTTTATATGGTACTCGTTGTGCTTCTTCCCAGATATGAGTGAGTGTTTCCTTTCCCATATTAGGGACATTTTCAGCTATTATCTCTTTGAATATTTTTTCTGTCCTTTTCTCTCTTCTCCTTCTGGTACCCCTAGAATATGGATGTTGGTGTGTTTAACATCGTCCAGAGTTCTCTGAGACTCTCTTCATTTCTTTTCATCTTTTTTCTCTTTTTTGTTCTGCATCAGTGATTCCCACTAGTCCTCCACCTTGCTTATTCGTTCTTCTGCCTCCTATATTCTGCTGTTGGTTGCTTCTAATGAATTTTTTATTTCAGTTATTGTATTGTGCATCTCTGCTTGCTTAAGTTTTAAATCTTGTATTTGTTTGCTCAATGTTTCCTGTAAATTATCAATCTTTGCCTCCAATTTATTTCCATCTTCAGCATCATCAATCTAAAGTCTTTTTCCTGGAGGCTGATAATCTCCAGATCACTTAGCTGTTTTTCTGGGGGGTTTTCTTTCTCCCTTATCTGAGTTACAGTTCTCTGACTTTTCATTTTTATAGGTTTTTGGTGTGGTGTCCTTTTTGCAGACTATTAATAGAGTTGTAGCCTCTCTTACTTCTGATGCCTGCCCCCCTTGTGGCTGAAGTTGATATGGGGGCTTGCTGTAGGTCCTGATGGGAGGGACTGGTGCCTGCCCACTGGTAGGTGGGGCTGATTCCTATCCCTCTGGTGGGTAGGGCTTTGTCTCTGGGTGAGATTATAGGCGGCTGTGTGTGTGTGTGGGGGGGGGTGGCTTTAGGCGGCCTGTTTACCAATGGGTGGGGCTGTGATCCCACCTGGATTATTGTTTGGCCTGGGGTTCCTCAGCACTGATGGATGGGGTCATATTTTCCCAAAATGGCCACCTCCAGAGAAACACACACTGATGAATATTCCCAAGAGCTCTGCCTCCAATGTCCTCCCCCACAACAAGCTACATTCACCCCCTGTTTTCCCAGGAGATCCTCCAAGAACCACAGTCAGGTCTGACCCAGATTCCTATGGAGCCTCTGCTTTGCCCTGGGACCCAGTGTACATGAAAGTCTGTGTGTACCTTTTAAGAATGGGGTCTCCGTTTCCCCTAGTTCCGTGGAGCTCCTGCACACAAGCCCCACTGGCCTTCAGTGCCAGATGCTCTGGGGGCTCTTTCTCCCAGTGCCAGATCCCAGGCGTGGAGACTTGACGTGGGCCTCAGAACTCTCACTCCTGTAGGTGACTCTTTGTGATAACAATTACTTTCCAGTCTGTGGGCTTCCCACCCGGGAGGTATGGGGTTGTTTACATTGCGTGATCACCCCTCCCACTTTTTGATGTGGCCTCCTCTTTGTTTTCTGGAGTAGGATATCTTTTTGAAAGTTTCCAGTCCATTTATTTGGTTGAAGGTTGTTCAGCATTTGGTTGTAATTTTGTTGTTTTTATGAGAGAAGTTGAGCTCCAGTCCTTCTGTTCCATCGTCTTAATCTCATCTCCCCTGGAACAATTTTCTAAAGTAATTCCATGTTCTTGGATACATGTCTTACAGTTCTCATCATTTTTCAGTTCTGGATGCTCTTAAGTCCATCATAGTGCCGACATGGTTGGGTGAGAGCCTCTTCCAGATTGCGGACCTCTCCTTGCAGCCTCACAAAGTGGAAGCTGTTCACAACGAATTTAATGATAAAACATCGTTTTGGCAATCCTGTGTGGACAGACCAAAAAAAAAACAAAAAACTAACAGGCCTGCAGGCCACCATCTGCTGCCTCTGCTCTATAGAAATTCTGGAGATCAACCCTCTACTGGGCCCCATTGGTTTTTTAGTAATAGGTTTTGGCTCCATGTAATCTTTTTCTCTTGTTTCTCTTTCTGTGGTTGATCTCTAGTTTCATGGCTTTGTAGTTAGAAAAGATGCTTGAAATAATTTCCATCCTCTTACATTTGTTGAGGCTTGTTTTGTACGTGACCCACTCGAGAGACTGTTCCATGTGTACTTGAAACAGATGTGTATTCTGATTTTTTTGGATGTAGCATCCTGAAGATATCAGTTAGGTCTAACTGTTCTGTATCATTTAGGATCTCTGTTGTCTTACTGATTTTCTGTCTAGAAGAGCTGTCCATTGACATCAGTGAAGTGTTAAAATCTACTGTTGGAGTTCCCGTCATGGCGCAGTGGTTAACGAAGCTGACTAGGAACCATGAGGTTGCAGGTTCAATCCCTGGCCTTGCTTGGTGGGTTAATGATCCGGCGTTACTGTGAGCTGTGGTGTAGGTCACAGACACGGCTCGGATCCCACATTGCTGTGGCTCTGGTGTAAGTCAGTGGCTACAGCTCCAATTTGACCCCAAGCCTGGGAACCTCCATGTGCTGAGGGAGCAGCCCTAGAAAAGGCAAAAAGACCAAAAAAAAAAAAAAAAACTCCTACAGTTATTGTGTTCCTGTCAATTTTTCCCTTTATCTCTGTTAGGATTTGTTTTTTGTATTCAGATGCTTCTATATTGGGTACATGTATGTTAACAAGCATAATATCCTCTTCTTGTATTGATCTTTTTATCGTTTTATACCATCCTGTGTATTTTTCTTTGGACACATTTGTGGCATGCAGAAGTTCTAGGGTCAGGGATCTAACCCAGCCACAGCAGTGACAACACTAAATCCTTAACCTCTAGACCACCAGGGAACATCTATATGGTATCTTTCTCTATGGCTTTTGTTTTAAGGTCTGTTTTGTCTGAAATAAGTATTGCAACCTCTGCTTTCTTTTCAGAAAGAACCTCAGGTTCAGAAAGAACCTCTATTTCTATTTGCATGAAATGTCTCTTTCCATTCCCTCATTTTTAGTCTGTGTCCTTCTCCCTAAAGTGAGTCTTTTGTAGGCAGCCTTTCATAGGCTCTTGTTTTATTATCCAATATGCCACTCTGTGTCTTTTGATCAGAGTATTTAGTCCATTGAAATTTAAGGTAATTATTGATAGGTATGTATTTATTGCCATTTTAAATCTGGTCTTCTAGTTGATTATATATATATATATGTATATATATATATTTTTTTTCTTTCTTTCTTTTTATGGGCACACCTGTGACATACGGAAGTTCCTGGATTAGGGGTCAAATCAGAGCTGCAGCTGCCAGCCCACACCACAGCCACAGCAATGCAGGATCCAAGTTGCATCTGTGACTTATGCTGCAGCTTGCAGCAATGTCAGATCCTTAACCTACTGAGCAAGGCCAGGGATAGAACCCACATCCTCATGGAGACTACGTTGGGTCCTTAACCCACTGAACTACAATGGGAACTCCAGTTTTATTTTTCTTCTTTGTTCCTTTCTTTTTATTTTTTCTTTTGTGTTTTAATGGTTTTCATTTGTATTATGCTTGAGTTTTCTTCTTTTTGGTTTTTGTGAATCTGTTGTATGTTTTTGATTTGTGGTTATCCTAGTTTTCAAGTATATTAACCCATTACTGTGCCTACTTGCTTTAGACTAGTAGTCACATAAGTTCAAACATATTCTTTCTTTCTTTCTTTTTTTTTTTTTTGGCCACATTTGCGACATGTGGAAGTTCCCAGCCCAGGGATTGAACCCATGCCACAGCAGCAACCCAAGCCACTGCAGTGACAGTGCCAGGTCCTTAACCTCCTGCACCACAAGAGAACTCTTTAAACATATTCTTAAAAATCTACATTTTTTTGACTCACCTCCCCTATGTTTTATGATTTTGATATCCTGTTTTACATTTTCATCTTTATCCTTTTGCTGTTTATTGTAGTTACAGTCATTTTCATAGCATGTTTTGGGTTTTTTAAAAAAATATATGTTCTGGTTTATTTATGTGATTTACAATCCTTTTATATATCTGCTTTTCCTGTTATGATTTTCTCTTTCCTATAGATACTTCTTTTCTATTAGAAAAGACCTTTCAATACTTCTTTTAGGATAGGTCTAGTATTGCTATATTCTTTAATTTTTGCTTGTCTGAGAAATTTCATCTCTCTAATATTTTAAATGGTAATCTTGCTGGGTAGAGTATCATAGGTTGCAGATTTTTTCCTTTTAGGACTTTAAATATGTTTTACCATGGCCTTCTGGCCAGGAACATTTCTTTCTTTTTTTTTTTTTTTTTTGCTTTTTAGGGCTGCACTCATGGCATATGGAGGTTCCCAGGTTAGGGGTCTAATTGGAGCTACAACTGCTGGCCTGCACCACAGCCACAGCAATGCCAGATCCAAGCCACATCTGCGACCTACACCACTGCTCATGACAACACTGGATCCTTAACCCACTGAGTGAGGCAAAGGATCAAACCCACAACCTTATGGTTCCTAGTCATACTTGTTTCTGCTGTGCCATCACAAGAACTCCTGGCCAGCAACATTTCTGTAGAGAAATGAGTTGATAGCCTTATAGGGGTTCCCTTTTAAGTAACTCTGTTTTTTTCTTGATGCCTTTAGAATCCCCTCTTTTAACTTTTGCCATTTTACTTATTTATTTACTGCTTTCTAGGGCCACACTCATGGCATATAGAAGTTCCCAGGCTAGGGGTCAAATTGGAGCTACAGCTGCTGGCCTACACCACAGCCACAGCAATGCGGGATCTGAGCTGCATTTGCAACCTACACCACGGCTCACAGCAACACCAGATCCCCGACCCACTGTGAAAGGCCAGGGATGGAACCTGCAGCCTCATGGATACTAGTCAGATTTGTTTCCACTGTGCCACAATGGGAACTCCTGACTTCAGCCATTTTAATTCTATGCCTTAGTGTAGGGTTGAGGTTCATCTTGTTTGGGACCCTCTATGCTTCTTGAATGTGGATATCTGTTTCCTTTAGGTTTGGGAAGTTTTCTTTTTGATTCCCTTTTCTCTTTCTTCTCCTTCTGGGATCTTTATTATGTATAGATTGTCCCACTTTATCTTATCCCATAGGTCTTAGATGTTGCTCTCATTTTTTTTTCCCGTTTGTTTTTCTGTCTGCCGTTCTGATTGGGTGATCTTGCAGATCACTTATTTGCTCCTCTGCATTAAATAGTTTGTGTTTGTTCCCTTTAGCTCAGTTTTCATCTTGGCAGTTGAGTTGTCTGATTTTGATTGACTCCTCTTTATAGTTTCCAGCCCCTTGTTCCAGTGATCCGCATTTCTATCAGTAGTCTTAATTCCTTCAGGATTTTTATTCCCTCTGAATTTAGTGCTATTAGACTGAAGAGGTCTGTTCATTGGCCTTTCAGGGGAATTCTCTCTCTCTCTTTTTTTTTTTTGTCTTTTTTGCCATTTCTTGGGCTGCTCCCACAGCATATGGAGGTTCCCAGGCTAGGGGTCAAATCAGAGCTGTAGCCACCAGCCTATGCTAGAGCAACAGCAACGCGGGATCCAAGCCATGTCTGCGACCTACACCACAGCTCATGGCAACACCGGGTCATTAACCCACTGAGTGAGGCCAGGGATCGAACCCGCAACCTCATGGTTCCTAGTTGGATTCGTTAACCACTACGCCACCATGGGAACTCCTCTCTTGTTCTTTAATTGGGAGTAGTTCCTCTGCTTTTTCATTTTACTTATATTTCTCTGACTGTGGCTTTAGGAGAAACAGTTAGCTACTGTGTTCTTGGAAAGCAGTTTCTATGTGGGACCCTCCCTGTGTCTGATATTTTGGGTGCAAGGGCTATTTTTGGTAGGGATGCTGCCACATCTTTCCTCAGGGTGTGCTGGCCGTTGTCCCCTTGAAGGGGGTGTGTGGCTGGTGGTGTGGTGACCAGAGCCTGCACTGGATTTTGAGCAAGACCTCCTCTGTGCTCTGTGGTTGTCACAGCCCTGTCAGGGGCAGGGTCTGCTCCCCATTGTTGGAGTAGAAGCCCCAGAAGTTCATTACCAAGTCATAAAACCTTTCGTAGATTTTCCTGGACCAGATCCAGCTCTACCTTAATTAAAGCAGTTTGCGACACCCTTTGCCAAAAGGGTGTGACTAGAATAGGGGCCGATGTACCATTTGCTATCACCACCCAAAATTCAATTTGGAAAATCGAAATCAGTGCCTGCGGCTGTGATATAGATTTGTATGTATAAAAATTTAATATGGTAAAGAGAAATTTACTGACGACCGAGCAGGGGAAATGCAAAAGGAGCAAAAATTGAGCCGTAAAGGACACTTTGTCAGTTGAACATCTATTTTATTCACATTTAGGGAGCAGAGCTGAATTTTTCATAATATCCCACTGCTGCCTTTTTCAAACCCAGCGCTGCTATTAGTCCTAAAATGTCTGTAATCTCATTAGGTGTGAATGTGAAACCAGGTAATTTAAAGCTTGTATGTTAGACTATCTCTAATAGTTCATAGTACACTTCATCAGGAAAAATGTGTTTCAACATTCAGGAATGCATGTGCTGGAGTCTGAACAAAGTGTGGGATGTGGACCAGGGTGAAGCTTCTGGAATTAGATAGGTGTCTCTGTTGATTCACTTTCAAGCAGTAAATAAGACCACTTTGTTTGTTTGTTTGTTTTTTGGTCTTTTTAGGGCCGCACTCACAGCATATGGAAGTTCTCAGGCTAGGGGTTGAATTGGAGCTGTAGCTGCTGGCCTGTGCCACAGCCACAGCAACGCAGGATCCAAGCCACATCTGTGACCTACACCACAGCTTAGGACACCAGATCCTTAACCCACTGGGCAAGGCCAGGGATCAAACCTGTGTCCTCTTGGAAGCTAATCAGATTGGTTTCTGCTGAGCCACGATGGAAACTCCGAGACCACTTTCTAACTGCCAAGTTGGGTTGGGGTGACCAGGGACCAAGAACTGGCCCCAGCTCCATCTCTTCTTAGGTAGTGATGCCGTGGCTGAAGGTTGGCACACCTCAGACTCCCATAACCTCCACCGAGCTGCCTGTACAGCCTCCTGACCCCAGACGGGAAATCATCTGACAGGGTCAGTTTTTGGTGATTGATGATGTATAGGCACTTAGGTGTTTGGTTCCTCCCGGATTGTCATTGAGCTCCAGGCATCTGTCACGTATCTGGGAGGCTGTCTCTAATCCTGAGAGGAGTAGTACAGGAGGCCAGAGGGTCATTCTGGCTTTTGAGCAGTGCTCTGTAGGGTGACCTGTCCCCTGCTGCCTACAGAGGCAAGAAGGGCTGGGGAAGAAGAGGACCCCCTGCCTGCCCAGAGGGTGCAGCGGGTGGCGGCTGCACCCCTGGCGAATTTGGGGAGAAGCAGGAGGGGCTCCTAGGGGCAGGACTTTGGGGGTGCAGGTTTAATAAGGGTCCAGGAGGGTGCTGGGGGGAGTCAGCATGTGGATGCCTTTCTCGGGAGCCTGCTTAGAAAGGTAGGTATGGTAGGAAGGGAAGGGCAGAGTCAGGGGTGGTGTGCGGCCCCCGCTGACTGATCATGGAATGCTGGGGGCCGGGGGCCAGGCCAGGTCCGAGTGAAGCTTGGCCATCTCCCGTCCCCCCATCACCTCTGCCAGTGCAGTGATCCCTGCTGTATCCTCACTGCCATCCTGGGCCTGGGGCCCCCACTTCCTTCTGGTGGCCTCCCCCAACCCTGCGTGGCCCCAGGCAGGGTCCCCTGTCGCCACCTGGATTGTCCTGAAGTCTCTTTCCCCTTGTGGGGTGCAGCGAAGGCTGTGTTTCCCGTGGGTGTTTGCCTGCCGCATCCCTCACCAGGTCCAGCCCCAGTTCAGAGCAGTCCACATGTTACCTTGTTTATCCTCACACCCCTCAGAAATAAGGACTTTTTTTTTTTTTTGGTCTTTTTGTCTTTTTAGGGCCGTACTTGCGGCATATGGAGGTTCCCAGGCTAGGTGTCTGATCGGAGCTACAGCTGCCGGCCTCCACCACAGCCACAGCAACACCAGATCCTTAACCCACTGAACAAATCCAGAGATTGAACCTGCAACCTCATGGTTCCTAGTCAGATTCGTTTCCACTGCGCCACGATGGGAACTCCAGAAATAGGGACTATTATTATCTTCTCTTTTACAGGAAAAGTTAAGTTGGCGAGTGTACCTCAGAAATGTCAATTCGAGAAAGATAGGAAGGCGGGGACCTGTCACAGGTGCAAGGAGGAAGGGACCTGGGAGGTAGTGTAGTAGGGCCCCCGGCCCCGAGGTTCCGACCAAGACAGCTGACGATGGACTGGATAGAAGTGTCAAGGCCGAGTGTCCTGAATCTGATGACTGATCTGTGCTTATGTAAGAAGATGCCCTTATTCTCAGGAAGCACACTGACCTGTTAGGGACCTATTGTGCCTGATTTCCTCTCAAAGGGATCAGAAGAAAAAATAAGTATGTAAAGACATAGAGAAGGGTAAAGGAAATGTGGCAAATTATTTGAAGTGTCAGGGGTGGGGTGGGGTGGGGTGGAGTAGGGTGGGCTGATTTGCCTGATGGTCCATCGCTGACAGGTGATGGGGCCCAAATCAGGCAGTTTGGCTCCACTGCTCCCCCAGGCCCACCGACCTGCTTAGTCTCGGGTCGGGTCCACATAGGTGCTTTTTTAAACGTAAAAGTGAACAAGTCTGTGCAGGTGTGAGGAGAGCAGGCAGAAGATGGAGCACAGTTATCTTGCTAATCTCTTGATTTCTGAAAATGTGGCTGCTATTTCTCTTTCTCCTTTTGTATCTTGTGCCTTCTGTTTGTCTGTCATCTGGTTAGTTCTGCGTGCTCCGCTGAAGACAACGTTCAAAATGCTTTCCTCCTGGGAGCGTGCTGCCCAGTTCTATTCCAGCTAGGCTCTCCCCTAAGGCGCCGCCCGCAGGGAGTCAGCGCTCAGTCACCAGCCTCACAGTTTCCCTCCATCCTTCCTTGTCGGCCCTTAGCCCCAGTCCACTCAAGTAATGCCTTTGATGGTTATTCAAAAATGCTGGCTGCCTTGTAGCCCATCGCCCTTCTCTTCTGATGTGCTGCCTGGGTGTCCTCATGATGGGTGGCCTGGACCCAGGGACAGGATTGTCTGTTTTGAGTAAAATGGGGATCTCATTTGATGCACACATGGAGGCGGAAGCAGCGCTGCCTTGTTAAAACACTTAACTACTGATTTACTTATGCTCTGCCTTCTTGGAGAAAGGCTTTAGGTTGGAAAAACCCATCATTTGAATCCTGGGGAAACACTAAAGAGAAAGTTTCGTTCTGGGGAGCTTTCCAAATTCTTGGCAGAATACTGAAGGAACTATAGCTAAATAATAGCAAGGACAGAAGAGTATGGAAGGGGAAGAGCACCTGTACCTGCTTGTGGCTGGGCCTTCCCTGGAATTTGCAGCAGGTAGTTCTCCTCCCCCCTTTCCCGTGGGAGGCTTCCGGGCTCTGGGCCTTGTCCTTCGTGGCAGGACCCAACCGGACCCGCCCCTTGGTTCACCTCCCTTCACTGTCTCATCCTCAGACAAAGCTTTCTCCATGTTCCTTTTCTTGTAAAATTTCAGCAGCTTCCCATTTAGCACAGATGAAAGCTCAGGTGATTTTGCCTTTCATAAAAGAATCTTTTTTTTCATGCATTTCATATTAAAGGTTTAACTTAAAAAGCTCTTTCTTGGGAGTTCCCGTCGTGGCACAGCAGAAACGAATCCAACTAGGAACCATGAGATTTCAGGTTCGATCCCTGGCCTTGCTCAGTGAGTTAAGGATCTGGTGTTGCCATGAGCTATGGTGTAGGTCGCAGATATGGCTCGGATCTGGCATTGCTGTGACTCTGGCATAAGCCGGCGGCAACAGCTCCAGTAGACCCTTAGCCTGGGAACCTCCATATGCTGAGGGTGCGGCACTAAAAAGACAAAAAAAAAAAAAAACTTTCTTTTTCCCTGCTTCAGACTCTTACCTGCATGTTCAGTCTGCCAGCCTGATGCTCGGGTCCAAGGCCTAGAGGGCACCCCAACCCCTCCACCAGGAAGGCCCTCTCACTCTCTCCTCAGCGCCCCGGCTCCTGTGTATCCTTTAGAACCCAGCATAGCCTCCCTCCCAACATCCACCAACCGCTTGAGTGCACAGCCCCCTCCTCTGACATTTGCCACCTCGCATCACCCCACCCCACCTCCTGCTGCGGTGGCATGCTGGCCCAGAGGTCCAGGTGCTTGGCAAATGTTTGTTGCCAGGTGTTTTTGCAGGTGGGGTGGGGGGTGCTGAGGTGGGGCCTGTACTCCAGAAAAGTGATTGTCATCGCTCCCCAAGGGACAGAGCTATCACTGCAGGCCTGTACCTGTGAAAGCCTTACTCAGTGGGCCCTTCCCTGGGGATCAAGGTGGGCTGGGGCTGGCAGGAATGGCTGCTCACTTTCCTGGGGCTGCTTTGTTTTTCAGATTGCAGAGCCCGAGGCCTGTGACCAGATGTACGAGAGCTTAGCTCGGCTCCATTCAAACTATTACAAACACAAGGTGAGTGGGCCAGCCTTTTGTATCCCAGCCTCTGACCAGACTGCCAGTGAGAATGTGTGAAGTTTGATTAGGCCATGTGTTGTAAAGAATTATGGTTTTGCCACTTCGATATGTTACCATTAGTTTCAGCCAAGCCAACAAAGGCACCTGGTAGAGTCTTTCAGTTCACCTAAATGAAAGCTGCTTATAATTTTGAATAAAAGCATGTGTATTCCGTGCCAGTGTGTGCTTCAACACCCCAGTCTGACAGCTGTTGCTCTCCAAGTGTGCTCCCATCCCCTCTGAGGGAACTGGTCTTACGCACACTCTGCGACAAAGTGGGGTGGCTTGCAAAGTCCTGTAGACCAAGCTGGGCTTCTCCTCTGCCCTGACAGGGTTGCTGTCAAATTCTGTTTAGTCTTTTTTACCCACTCTTGAAAAATGTGCTCATTCACTGCACCAACATACATGGCCGGAAGCCTCACCTGCACGAAAAAGGGATTCCTTCCAAACCCTCGCACCTCAAAGTGAGAGCAGCAGTAGGGCACCTTTGGGAGCTGGTTAGTGCAGGATCGTGGGCCCACCCAAGCCTCTGAACCACAGCTGCTTTCTGAGAGGGTTCAAGGGCCCGTGTGCAAGCCCGGCTCACCCTCCAGGTGATGCTGGTCCTGCCACGGCCAAGCCTTGCCTCCAGGTGGCGCTGTTCCACCTGCAGCCTTACCCTGGGCGCTCATGGGGGGTGAAGTGCGGTCAAACGCAGCTTCTCTCCCGGTCCTCCGGCCTCGAATTGTGCTGCACAACTAATCTCTCTTCCATCTCTTCTTCCCCGCCCTGCCTTGACCAGTACCCTCGCCCCAGAGAGACCAGCTTCAGTGGGCTGTCCCTGGAAGAGTACAAGCTGATTCTATCCACAGGTACGGAAGCGCGGCTGCCCTCTGCTTGGCTTGCAGATGAGCCCAAGGGGGTTGCCTAATAAGCAGTTTGCTGATGGCAAGTCTGTGGAACGGCCCAGAGGAAGTTCTGGAGCTCCAGGGCTCATGCTTTTTGGCTATAGAATATGGAGACAGTCAAGGGCATTGTTTAAAAAAAGAAAATCCGTCTTGAGAGCTTTCAAATTCAAGGCTGGGCAGCAGGGAGGAGGGGAATATGTATTTGCCAAATGGAAGTAGTTGAAATCAGGATGGAAGGAAAATAATTGTATTTTTATGGTCCTAAGGGGGCTTTATAAACAATGAGGGTTTTAATTAAAACAAGAAGCCATTCAATAAACGTGTATGGGGATATCCGCCTAAGAGTTATCTGACCCAGGGGACGTGGTCTGTGGGTTAGATAGGGCTTTAACTAGGTGTGTTTTGGAGTTATTGACTCTGGTTAACAAGAAAAGAAACACTCTGCATAGCTCATCCCCTCCTCACTTCCCCATCTGCGTTGTCGCTGCAGGGGACATAGGGGTGGCAACAGGGGAAGCCTGGGTTGAAGTAGGCAGGTTCTGGAAATTTACTATTTTTATTGCCAAGGACACCATATATAAAAATAGGCTAATCTTTTCTGGGAGGACATGGCCCTGAAACATTGCCTCTGATACTCTAGAAATTTCTCTTTCCTGTTCCTCTGGCAGCCTTTAGCAACTAAGTTTTGAGGATTTAGGCTTCCAGAGAACTCTTAACCTTCTGAACAGATTAAAACCTGGTGGTGTCATCTGCTATTGTCTATCAACTCTGATCCTGGTTTTTGTCACAGCACTGTGGAAAACTGGGGTAAAGATACTTTGTCCAGGCAAGAATTACCTTTTTGGCAATTAAAAAGTAAACACAAACACTCTCTCTCTCTCTCTCACACACACACACACAAATAAGTGTATCCCCAAGTCCCTGGCCCACTTAATTACCAGCATAGATGCAGTGTCATTGTGAGGCTTTGAGCCAGGTTCGAACTTGAATTAGAATGGAAAGAGTTTCCAGAAGCTGAGCCTCCGCCCTCAGTTAACCCTGGAATCCTGAGTTGGGGGGAGAAGGGGCCGCAGCAAAGGAGGGAGAGGTGGGACATCCCCCCTCCCGCCCCAGTGGGCATGGGCAGCAGCTTGTCCTGGCTAAGGGTTCAGCCCCAGAGAGGGAACGGGTCACATTTGCCCAGCACGCTGCAGGGCTTCGTGGGGACCATGGAGTGAGCTTCCCGAATGTCTCTGACGGGGCAGGAACGCCCCTCACAGTGTTTGCAGTGAGGGTTTGAGGGCCGGCAAGTCTGGGTCCCGGTGTATCCACCTTGACTTGGGGTCATGGCAATCCTAGGGGGTGCTCAATGGCCTGTCCGTGGACAGAGACCCCTCAGCGTCCCATTGCGTGCCCCATGAGGGCACCTGGACTTCGGGGAAGTCCTCTGGTGGATGCTGGGCTCACGGCTGAGGTTGTGAGCCCACTGGTGATGGATGCTAATAGTGTAGTGACCTTTTTGTTTAGAAAAACTGTTTGCTCCAGAACTTTCATTAACAACTGGAAATCCAGGCTATGAAGTTTGGTGTTATGTGAAATTAGGTATCATAGAACTTTAGGCCCAAGAGACTTTAGGCCAGTGCTTCTCAGCTGGGGGCTGGTGTGTGGCCTGGTCTAGAGACCATTTTAGTTGTCACTGCTGGGGGGGGGAAGGGCAGGGGGTGGGGGGTGCGAGTGGGGAGATGCAGCTGCAGTGGCCTGTCAGCCCCACATGGTATTGGGTCTCAGACTGAGGACCTCCGCCTCAGTCCTTGATTTTGGGGGGAGGGTGGTGCAGACCTGCGTTTAAACAGGGCCCACTGGCTGGCAGGGCATCTGCTGCCTTCACTGTGAGGAGACCTACCTTTTCCTTTTCTTGAGCACAGGCCAGTGCCAGCCATGTTATTCCCATTATTTCCTTTTTTTTTTTTTTTGCTTTTTAGGGCTGCACCCACTGAATATGGAGGGTTTCCCAGGCTAGGGGTCAAATCGGAGCTACAGCTGCCAGCCTACACCAGAGCCACAGCAACGCAGGGTCCAAGCCATGTCTGCAACCTACACCACAGCTCATGGCAACACTGGATCCTTAACCCACTGAGTGAGGCCGAGGATCAAACCCTCAACCTCATGGTTCCTAGTTGAATTCATTTCCACTGCGCCACAATGGGAACTCCCTATTATTTCCTTTAAAAGGTTCACCTTTGGAGGCAGGTGTTTTTATTTCCACTTTACAAAGGAGGAGCTGGAGAGTTAGAGGTCAGCTGATTTGCTTGAGGGGCCCAGGTCTTTGCCTCCCCTGGGGCTTCCTCCACTCCCAACACGGGTTCCAATCCCAGCCTCACCACTTCCTTGCCATGTGACCTGTCAAGTTCCTTAACCCCACTCTGCCTGTTTCCACCTCTGAAAAATGGAGATAAGGCTGTGTGGGCCTCGTGGCTGACGCTGCAGCACCATCTTTGTGATCACTTGAAGCTGGGTGGAAGGGGCTGCTTGGATGTGGAACAGTGCTCAGATGCAAGCAGGGGCCCCTATAAGGACACAGCGCCTGGTGCAGTCCTGATTTGTGGGGACTCCCTGTTACCACCTGTTGTGCTGACTGGAAGTGGCAGCGCCATTCCACTTTCTTGGGGACACACTGAAAACCAGGGCTTGCTTGTGTGGAAACAGATGTCCTGAGGGCCAATCCATGTAGCCATTTTAGACCCTGGTCTGCTGTCTCCCCTTTGCAGATACCTTGGATGAGTTCAAGGAGATGGATAAAGGCGTGTGGAAGAAACTGCAGGAGAGGTTTGCCCCCAGGAATCCCGAGGAGAAACACAAGGCCTGGGCCCGCGCCTTGTCGCGCCCACGTACCTGAGCGCGAAGTCTTGTTTGCTGCCATCCTCAATAAAATGCCCCAATCCCCCATCTCTGGCCTCACAGAAAGGAAGCCTTTGCTCTAAAGAAAGCCTGGCCTTTTGAGAAGGGAGCGGGCTGAACACACGCCCCGCCTGCCCCGCCTGCCGCGGCTAGGGGCTCCCCAGGGAGAGGAAGTGGGGCTCGCCTGGGCCTGAGAAGGGAAGGTGACACGGTCTCTGGGCCAGGTGCTTCCTGAGGCCACAGGACCCCACCTGCCAGCAGGGGTCTGGCTGGCTCCAGGCAAGATTCTCAGGCTCCTTTTGTTGCAGGAGCTCCTGGGAAAGAGCCAAAAATAGCGGAGAGGGCATCCTGTGCAAACAGAAGGATGGGAAAGCCTGCCTGGCGCCCTTTCCCACTGACTCAGAACGAGCCGGTCCTCTGCCCTGACCTTGCAGAAGAGTCATGTTCCAGGCTGGTCAAAGGGATGGGGCAAAGCCAAGACGGCCTTGGTCAGGCTTCTGCACCCCGATTCTGCAGAAGGCAAGAACACAGGGTCACCTCACTCTGCCCCAGAACCTTAGCCCTTACTGGGGGCCATCTGTACTCCCTACTGAGGCTTCTTGTCAGGAACAGAGCTGAGAAAGGCAGGGCACCAGCACCCTTTGTTGGGAAGAGCTGGGAGTCAGATCTTCACCTCATTGGTCCCTGACAGCTCAGGATGCATTAAATAAAATGTAGTAGTTCTGTCCAGGAAGTAGGACATGGCTCTGCGTCTCCCAGGAGCCCCAGTGAGGCCAGGCGGCACATGCTCACCACCCCCCCAAGCCCAGGTGTACAGGAGACAGCCCCCCTCCAAAGGCCTGGGTTTATTCATTAATTTATGGCAATCCACTTTAGTTCTTGGGCCAAAGGATTTATAAAACATTACACTGAAAGGAGAAGAAACAAGCCGCTCTTAACATGGCCCAGCCCTGTTACCTGGGCATGACTCCCCAGGAGACCCGGAAAGGGGCAGGTTCTGGGAGGCGGGGAGGGGGGGGGTGTGGACTCAGCAGGGTCTGCACACTGTCTACAGCAGGTCTGAGGCACTGAAGGAGCCATTTGGCCCTTGAATAAGTTAAATAACAAAGCCCTAAATTCACTAGTAACAGCATCACTGCGGCTGCTCCAGAGGAGGCAGCAGCCAACATGTAGTGCTTGGGATAAGGAGGCCGCCTCCTAATCACCCACCAGGGGGATATAGTTACTGCTTTAGAGCTCAAGCAGGGGAGTGGCCACCATGGCTCAGCGGTTAACGAACACCGACTAGGAACCATGAGGATGCAGGTTCGATCCCTGGCCTCACCCAGTGGGCCGGGAATCCGGCATTGCCGTGAGCTGAGCGCCGGCATTGCCGTGAGCTGAGCGTGGTGTAGGTTGGCAGCTGTAGCTCCAATTGGACCCCTAGCCTGGGAACTTCCATAGGCCGCGCCTATGACCCTAAAAAGCATAAAGGATAAGCAGCCCCCCTTCAGGGGGGACTCGCTTCCTCCAAGTAAGGCACACAGGTGAGGCTCAGTCTTCCTCCAAGTAAGGCACACAGGTGAGGCTCAGTCTGGGGCAGGACTGGCAGCTGTGGTGCCCCCTCCAGGCAGTCTAGGGCTGGGCTGACTTGGAAGGGCTCTGGCAGAGTGGGAGCTAGGGGCGGGGTGGACACCCACCCTGGAGAGGCTGGCGGCTGGCAGGGCCCTCTCCACAGGGAAGGGCCAAGTTCCCAGGCACGGCTCTCCGGGGTCTGCGGGCCTTATGACTCTGCGGCCGCTCAACGGCTCATGCAGTTCTGGACGTCCACGAAGCCCAGGCGCTGCCTGCGTTTCCGCTGCTCTGTCATCTGAGGTCAACAGATGCCGGCAAGTCAAGTCGGGTCGGGTCAGGATGCTGGGCACCCCCTCCCCACCGCCTCAGGCTGCAGATGGATGTCAGCCCTGAGCCCTGGTCCTTAATTCGTGAGTCACAACCCTGACATGGTGCAGCTGGGGAAGCAGCGCCTGCCCGACTCTCTAATCACTGCCTCTAATCACTGCCACATGGGGCAGGGGGGCATCGGAGACTCGGAAAGAGGCCCCGGTCTCCCCACCCACCCGCTGCAGGAGCTGGACCGCCCCCACCTCCCCCTTGGCAGGCTGGGTGTGACCAGAGCCAGCCTGGGGCTGCCCCTTGGGGCAGCAGAGGCTGGGGCGCACCTGCTCCTTGAGCTCATTGAGCTGGGTGGTGAGGTGGGACACCAGCTTCATGGTGGAGTTGAGTTTGTCCTGAAGAATCCGGATCTCGTTCTGCTCCCCCTCGCCCTCATTGCTCACCAGCGACATGGCCCTCATCCGGGGGAACCAGTCCAGGTTCTTGTTCTGAAAAACATCTCCATGGGCTGAGCAAGCATGGGCCCAGCCTGGGACGGCCTCGTGAGAAACGCGGTTGTATGGGGGAGTCTGCTGCCACACCCTCAGCCAGATGACTCTGCAGGAACGTGTCATGGGGAAATCTGAGTCGTCCAGGGTCCTCCCTGGGCCCCGGGGGAGCTGGCAGTGAAGCCCCTGCCTAAGGCAGGCTGATTGCCTTAGCCTGGAGCCACCTTTGGTACCCGCACCATCTGTTTACTCTTACAACGCCCTGCGAGACCCTTCCTTCCTTCCTTCCTTCCTTCCTCCTGCCTGCCCCACACCCCACACCCACGCCCCGCACCCCAGGAAGATGAGCCAGGCAGAGAACACGCCGGTGGGGGGGAGGGGGAACCCAGCAGCTTTCTGGTTCCTGCTGCAAACAGAATTTTTCAGACCCAACAGATAATCAGTCCAAATACAGACTTAAAAGAGACTAGAACCCTGCTCCCTTTTTCCCACCAAACAGGTCTTCCCTTTCAGGCTGCAGTTCATCTGTAGTGCAGTCTTGAAGATGCACCGCAGCTGATGGGACTACTTCCTATACCCTTGATGCCACCAGGCCTGACTAGCCTCTGCCTTCACCCCCTTCGCTACTAAATGGGACAGTTACGTTTGACTTCTACTAAGTCTGATGGTTTCAAGTTCTTCCAGGCACCCTCTGGCCCAGCTGGAGAGGCCCCTAAGATGGGGGCCACAGAGCAGTGGCCATGAGCAGGTGGCCTATGTGTCAGGCGTCTGCAGGCCCTGGGACCCCACCCCACACACGCTCTCGGGCCCCTCAGGTGAGCAGGCTCACGTGGGCTCTTTCAAGACACCAGAGCCCACCCAGAGGTGTGCAGGGAGCTGGCTCCAGCTACCCTTCTCCTGCCAGCTCTCGGCGGGTGTCCGCCGCGCCCCCCCACCCCCTGCCTCCCCCAGGGCACACCTTAATCATCTGGGCCACGTAGCTCTCGGGCCCCGTGTAGTCAGTCTTATTCTTCACGCGGACCAGCACGATGAAGTACAGGTAGTTCCACATGTTATGCTCAAACTTGATGTGTTCCTCAAAGGACACCGTCTTGTTGTCAAACTTGTCCCTCTCCAGACCTGAGGGGGCAGGGGTGAGGGTGACCCAGGGCCACTGCAGCTCTGGGGAAACATGCACCTGGCTAGGTCACTTCTACTTAAGACAGCATCCACTTAGACACAGAGCTCCCACCCAGCAGCAAGGCCTATGGGAGCCCAGGGGGCAGGAAGCACAGAGAAGGGGCCTCCAGGCGACCTGCCCCTGGGCCTCCAGTGACTGTGAGGGACAGCGCTTCACATGGAGAAAAGCTCTGCACCCAGACCACAGGGTCAAGGCCATGGACCAGGCTTAGGTCCTCGTCTGAAACCCAGAGTTTAAAGGCCAGTCCCTGAGGCCTTTCCCACCTCCACCTAGGACTCCACGTTCCGGCAGGGTCCAGCTCTCCCCAGCTCCGGGCCAAGTGCCACTGAGCCATCAGCCCAGGACAGGCTCCCAGGGGCCACAGGGACCCAGGAAGGCCTGTGGGCAGGAGCGTGGCCTCACCACAGATGAAGCACGTAGTCTTGAGAACCTCCTCCTTCTTCTGCTTCTCGCTGCGCAGGTCGGCAAAGGTGTCGATGATCACCCCAAAGATGAGGTTCAGCACGATGATGATGACAATGAAGAAGAACAGGAGGTCGTAGACCACGCGGGCCGGGAAGAGCGACTCCTGCGGGGGAAGCAGCAAGGCTGGGTCGGTCGGGTGGGGGCTCGGGGCCCAGCCCCACAGAAGGAGGTGGCCCCTGACTCCCAGCACCCTGGGGATGGCAGAGTGAGAGGCGCGACCCGAGGCCTGGGTGCGGGTGGGACTCAGTGGCTGGGATGCAGCCCCTAGGAGTCTGGCGTGGGAGCCAGGCTGGCCTGTTAGGGGAGGAGCAGCTTTGAACTCCTCTGCCTGCCCTCAGGATGCCCCTAGAAACTTCTGTTGGCCAGGAAGTGGCTTCACCCCATGAGAGTGGGGACACACTGACCTTCTGGGATGCTGGGCTGCCCAGCCAAACCCCAAGGCCTCCTCATGAGCCAGCTCAGCACCCTGGCCCTCAGGCTGGAGCTCTGCCTTGAGGATGAAGCCGGTGTGGCCAGGGACCCACCGCTGACTCACACCTTCCCTACCCTGGGGAGGCTGGGGGCCAAGGCTTTTCCTTAGTGAGCTGGTGGGGGTGCCCGAGCTGGTGGGGCGGGGACAGCTCAGCTACACCGTAGCAGCACAAGACTGGGCAGGAAAAGGGGTGCAAACGTGCAGGGACCCACCACCCTGAGGATGGGAGGCCAAGACACTCTACTTGGCTGTGACCTGAGGGCGGGGCCCTCACAGCTGCTGCCCTGAACAGAGA
This sequence comes from Phacochoerus africanus, assembly GCF_016906955.1. NCBI lineage: Eukaryota > Metazoa > Chordata > Mammalia > Artiodactyla > Suidae > Phacochoerus > Phacochoerus africanus. The sequence continues at coordinate 31,121,560 of NC_062552.1, read as the reverse complement.
GGGCTACTGGGGCAGGGGCGCACTCACATCTTTTGAGGGCTTTCGGAGAATGTCGCCTACGCCACCGCCATTGCGCAGCCCGTGGTTCATGACGGTGACAATGCACATGAGCAGAGTGTCACAGGCCCGTTCCGTGCTGGCCTGCTCCTCGTCCTCTGCAAGCAGAGTGCATGCTCATCCCCAGGCTGGACCACTTACCCCTCCTCCCACTGCACCGGGACCCCAGAGACACACCGCCCGCACCTTCCAGGACCTGGGGCACTGAGACCCTGGAGACACAGTCCATGTTGTTCTCACTGCACGTGTCCATAAATGTGGCAGCTCCATGTGGCATCCCCAGGGGGCTGGCTGGAGGGAACAGGGACAAGGTCACCAGGAGGTTCCCCTGGTTCTGTCCCCAGCCTCATACCCTCCAGGAAGCCCACCCTGAGCCTCGAGCCTCCCTACTCCACCCACTACAGGGAAGGGTCTTGATGCAGCTGCTCCACAGGCTTGTGTTCCAAGGGCGGGGAGGGAGATCTGCACCCCACCAGGGACACGGGCAGCCCCGCAAATACCGAGTCTAATGTGAGCCATGGTCCGCAAGCCAGAGCCACCCTGGGCTCTCCCAGCCCTGGTCTGTCCCAGGAAGAGGGAGGCAGACGGGTGTGAGCTGGACCACCCACCCCAGACCCAGAGGAGAAATTGCAGTGGGCGTGGTGGGCGAGAGCTCCCAGGCCCTGGCCTCATCCCGCACCCCCCGCCCCAGGAGAGGCGCCCCCAGACCTCTGGAGTGGTTGCCTGGCAGCCGGTCGACCTCAAGGATGAAGTCATCCTTGAGGAAGAGGAAGCCGACGATGGAGAAGAGGTAGACCAGGATGAGTGCCAGCAGGGCCGTCAGCAGGATGGAGCGGCCGTTTCGAGTCACGCTCTTGATGACGTTGAACAGCGTCTCCTCGCGGTAGATGAGGTCAAAGAGCTGCAGGGCAGAGATGGGTGAGGGCTGGGGACACTGCTGGACCCAGGGCTGCCTACCTCCCAGGGGTTCCCCAGCCTCCCCCAGGGGGCTCCATGCTCAGGCAGGTGCAGCCAGGCTGGCAGTCTCCAAGGAACCCGGGTTTCTCAGGCCCAGGAAAGGGAGAGGGGGGCGCAGGGAGAATGTGAAGGTGGGATGGGCAGCAAACGCCACACAGTGGTAAGAAAATGGCTAGTTGTACGGTGCATCTGCTGCGTGCTTTCTGTGCCTTAGCTCACTCCACCCTCACAATTATTCTAGAAGAGAATAATTGAAGAGAGAAGAGAGGTGCTGTTAATGATCCCTGTTGTACAGATGGGGAAACTGAGGCACAGGCAGTTAAGAAACTTGCTGAAAGTCACACACTAGCAGGGGCCACGGTGGGATGCAAGCCCAGGCGTCCTGGCTCCAGGAGCAGCCATCAGAGCCCCCGAGGCCAGGCAGGGGTCCAGTGGAAGAGAGCCTAGAAATCCATCCCTCCCAGCCCGCAGCAAGAGGCCTGGTGCCCGGGAACTGTGAACCATGGCAGGAGGCCCCACCGCCCCACACCCACCCAGACCGCCCTGGCAGGGCCTCACCAGGATGCTGTAGAAGAGCTCATGGGCAAAGAGGCCCAGGACGCTGGTCAGGATGTAGCCCACATGGTAGAGGAACTCCACATCCATGACCATGGCCTTATAGCCTCTGATGAAGGTGCCACGGTTGCCCACGAAGCTCACCACAAACACGATCTTGTTGGTCAGCTGTGGGTAAGTGCAGGACCTGGGGTCAGTGCCCTCCTGTGCACCCTGAACCTCCACCCCTGTGGCTGTGCCCAGCCGGCGACCAGAGCAAAGGCTGGGGGTTTTTCTTTTCTTTTTAGGGCCGCAGGTGTGGCATATGGAAGTTCCTGGGCTAGGGGTCAAATCAGAGCTACAGCTGCCGGCCTATGCCACAGCAACGCCAGATCGGAGCCACAAGTGCAAGCTACACCGTAGCTCAAGGCGGATGCTTAACCCACTGAGCAAGGCCAGGGAGCAAACCCACATCCTCATGGATACTAGTCAGGTTCTTAACCCGCTGAGCCACAACAGGAACTCCTGAGGCTGGATCTTCAGTGGGATGGATCTGAGCTGGCCACGCTCAGCCTGGCAGGCAGAGCGATCATGAAAATGCATCCAGCCTTCGGGTTGCATCTGGGCTCCTTACTGGGACCAGAAGAGAAGCCCCTGAGTCCCCACTCGAGGAAAGGGAGGTGCAATAGAGGAGGATGTGTCGGAAGCCGGCCCTCTACAGCGACTGAGTGAGCTAGGAAAAGGTGCCACCCACTCGCCCCAGGCACCTGATTTCCACCTGCAGAAAACTGTCAGCCACAAAGCTCTGGTGTCTTCTATGGGCCCTCAGGCAGCACACAACCCATGCTGTGTAGGCAGCAGCCCTGAAGCTGATGCTCTGCAGCTCTGTGTGCCCGCTGCCCCAGGTGTCCAGGGGGCCAAGGAGACAGAGTAGTGCCAACCTCGGGTCTATAATGAACCCGGGACCCCCAACACTGCAACGAGGGGGATGGGACAGAGCAGACCAGCCCAGAGGGGACGGGGGTCTCAGGCACTCACATTGAGGGCGCCCAGGATGTTGAGCGTGGGCCCGATGCCCAGGTAGTAGATGGAGCGCAAGATGAGTGCCACGATGAGGGGGCGGACGCTGTAGCGCTTGGTGAACAGGGCAGCAATGGAGAAGCAGATGAGGATCCAGAACAGCAGCGAGATGAGTGGGGAGCCCAGCACACCTGGGGGCCGGAGCAGCATTGAGGGCAGCACGGCCCAGCAGACCCCAAGGAGCCCCAAAGGTATGAGAGCTTTCCCAGAAGTTTCTGGGCACCTGGCTTTAGGCCCCATCCATCAGGCCTGCACCTGTGGGCCCATTGCAGGAGGCCCTCTGCAGCTGCTGCTACCATAACTGGTCCCTGGCTTGCAAGCGTGTGTGCTGGATCCCCAGGTAAAGGACCCTGCTGTCCCACTAGACTACCCGTGTCTCCCCAGGATGAGGTGCAGAACGTAGGGGCAGTGCAAGGGTGCTTCTCCCCCCTCTGCATGCCTTCACAGCCTGGCCGAAGGGGCAGGGAAGGTTCAAGTCCCTGCCGGCCAGCCCTGCGTCCTCACCTGTGGAGGCGCCCTCCACATAGGGGTAGAAGAAAGCAATGATGATGTTGATAAAAACCGCCAGGTTGAAGGAGATGCTTCCCCACAGGGTCATGCGGCGGGAGAACCAGTAGATGAGTGGCATGCCTGGGGAGGTGGTGTGAAAGGAGGGGACCCTTATTAACACCGTCTGCCCGCCCCTGCCGCGTAAGCTCAGGCCCCACTTCAGGAGGAAAACTTGATGGGCGCCCCCCTGGGGCGGGGGCGGGGCCAATACGCGGGGCGGGGCCGGGGGCGGGGCGGGGGCAGGCCCTCTCCCGCAGGCACAGAGCCCCAGGGGCAGCTGGGAAGAGCCCCGCCCTCCCACGCACGGGCAGGGGTCCTCACTGCGGAGCTTGCGCTGCCACTCCATCTCATTGTGCAGGAAAGAGGACTGGTCGAAGAAGTCGCTCACTTTGCTGCCCTGCTCGTCCTGCTCGGTGGTGGTGAAGAGCCGGTGTTTGGTCTCCTCTGTCAGGAACTGGCAGATGGCGGGCACTGGGAACACGATCTGCTCCATGCTGCGGTCCTGCCGCACGATCTGGACGAGGGCACGTGGGGTCATCCCCGAGTCGAGGCACTGGAGACCAAGCCCTCGCCCACCGCCCCAGCTGCCCCGGGCTCCACCTCTATCTGAGACGTGTGGTTCTCATAATAGGCCAAGGGGTCCTCCTCCTCCTCCTGGGCCGGCGCCGAGGGCTTGAGCATCTGCGACAGCTGCTTGTTGTTGAGGCTGAGCTGGGGGTGGGGCGGTGCCGAGATCAGATCCAGCAGCCCCCACCTGCCAGGTCTGAGCCCAGCTCTGAACTACAACCCCAGTGAGTGACCGCCCCTCCCCAGCCAGACTAGCCGCAACCCCAAAGGGGGGACAAGCCTACAGAACAGTCAGCACCCTCCATGGTCCTGCCCAGGTGCGGCCAGAGGTCCTGCAAGGTTTCTAGACCCGCCGCAGACCCCCCACTGCAGCCGTGCTCCCACTCCTAAGTCCAGGCCACCAGTCTGGCTCCCACGGACCCTGAGCTCCGCCCCCACCCCCCGCCCCAATTCTATCCGTTCTTCATTCATCCCAGATTCCAGCCAGGCTCTGACGTCTCGGTCTCGCCCTTAATTCAAGGCCTCACCCCCAGATACCGTCCCACCCGATGTCCCGCCAAGCCCCGCCCCTAGGCCTAAGCCCCACCCCCAGCCCCATCCTCTGGGCCTCACCATGGAAGAGATGCCCTCAGCTTCCTCCTCTTGGATGCGCTTCACGGGCTTCAGCAGGTGCTGCAGCTGTTTGTTGTGCCTGGAGAGCTGAGTGGGAGGGCAGCACAGTCACGGGGGCACAGGGGCTGGTGGGGTCAGACCGCCAGGGCGGGGCCCCAGGGTGGGACAGGTACCTGCAGAGCCAGGATGTAGATGTTGTGGCCCACTTCACGTGGGCTCACGTCTGAGTTCTCACGCTCCTCCTCCTGCAGGTAGGCCTTCTTGATGACGTCCACCTGGCGGGCAGGGCCTGCTCGAATACCCTCTCCTGGAGCACAGGGCGCGCTGGGCCCTGAGCCCCATCCCCTCACACCCCGCTGGGTCTGCCTCCCAGCGCAACCGCCCTCCCAGCCTCACCAGCTCCTGGGGCCGCAGGCTGATGAGGATGCGCTCGGCGTTTTCACTGTCATGCCGGCTCTCCATCAGGGCCAGGAGCAGCTTGGAGGCATTGTCCTATGGGGCGGGAGGCAGCCACAGGCCACAGTCTGAAGACCCCTCCACTGACTACACCGTAATTTCTTCTCATTCCCCGCTGACCCCTAGGGCTTGCTGAAAAAGCCCTGCCTACCAGCCCACCTGCAGGCCGCCTGCCCCCACACCCAGACACGTGTACCTTCTAGGATAAACCCCAGGAACCCTCTGCTTCCAGAGCAAGTGTCCATCCAGCACATCTGCTCACACATGCACTCATGTGTACACAGAAACACGCACATAGTACACACATAACACATGGCTGCGTATGTGACACCCAGGGCACACACACAAAACGCCAACATCACCCATCATCCACACCACTACACACTCGCGCACTTCCAGCACAACTGCACAAGCACGCCCGCGCATGTGCAAGCGGGCTACCGCCAGCCCACCTTGAGTTGCAGCACCAGATCCATCCGATACTTGCACAGGGGGCTGATGTCGTTGAGAATCAGCGCAGTGATGATGTCTATGCCGTTGGACTCGTGCGTCACGATGCAGGTCTGGCGGGAGGCAGTGGTAGGGGCTCAGAGGCTGGTCTCTCCTCTGCCGGCCCGCCCCGCCCTCCCCTGCCTCCACGCCGCGCCCTGGCCGCTCACCTGGTTCTCGTGGCAGGGGCCCTGGCAGTACTCGGTGAGGGTCTCCAGGGTCTGGATGACGAGGCCCACGTTGTCCTCGTTGATGTAGAGCCCCAGCAGCCCCAGGCCGCCCGTGGTGCTGCCGCACATGATATCCAGGAATTGCAGCGTCTCACACACCAGGTTGTAGTTGGTCTTGTTGTTCTGGCAGCGCAGAAAGTTCTGTAGAGCACAGGGGGCGGGGCTGGAGCAGGGGCGGGGCCGAGGCGGGAGGTGGGGGGGCGGGGGCGGGCTGCAGGGCGGGGCCGGCGCTCACCTGCAGGTCCCGGTTGTGGTTCTCGCACAGCAGCTGCAGGAAGCGCAGGATGGGCTGCATGATGAGCACCGACGAACCCATCTCGTTGCTCTGCACGCGCTCGCCCACCTCATGCCCGCGGCGCAGGCTGGGGCCCAGCGAATAGCGGGACGAGGAGCCTGGCACGGAGAAGGAGGCCACTCGGCCTGCGGGCAAAGCCCGGTAATGCTGGGAACCACCAGATCCCCTTCCTAGGTTCCCACCCTGAGTCCCAGTCCAAATACCTTGCCCTCATCCCTGCGCTCCCTGACCCCCCTCACCCTGCACCCTCTGCACCAGACCTTTGGCGGCAGGGTCGGCCGGCTCCCGATCCTCGCGGGGCTGACTGCCCAGTTCGCTCATATTGACCGCCACGGTGGACTTGGTCTCCTGCTGCGCCCGCTTCATGCGGTCATGCAGCACCTTGAAGAAGCGCTCTGACTTCTTGTCGCTGGTCATCAGGTTGTAGAAGGATTTCTGCGGGTGGACAGAGAGACCGAGCAGCCTCAGCACTGGGCCTGGTTCTAAGCAAGCTCTAGGGAGGCCCTGGGGCTCCATGCTATGAAGGGCTGGGATGGGGCGCCGATGGGCCCAAGCAGGCGAGGTGGGGGAAACAGCCCTGCGCTCTGTGATCAAGGCTGGGGGGGGGGGGGGGCGGGGTCAGGATTATCGGAGGCCGAGGAGGCGGGACTGTAAGGGTGGTGCTGGAGGCCACCAGCAGCTCCCTAACCGCCTTGGGCACCTGCCTTTGGGCTTAGTCTGCACCTTCACAACAGCCAGAAGCCCTCTCTGAAGTCTACCGTGCCTCCGCGGCTCAAAACCCTGTCGCGCCCTTTCTTCCCCACTTCCCCGCTCCGCCCCTCCAGCCGTGTCAACCACCCCACTTTTCGGCCTTTTGCGGCCTGCTCTGCGCATGCGCCCAGCCCCCTTCCCGCTCCCAGGCCTCATTCAAACATCCCCGCGCAGGGCCTTTGCGGTCTGTCCGTGTAAGAGGCCCTGGCCCAGCGCTCCGCAAGCCCCAGGCCTGAATTAGCACCGTCCAACACGCTCTTCCATGTGACCTGGGACTGCAGTCACAGACTGTCGTCCCCACTAGGATATAAGGACCCAGAGCGTGGATTTCTTTTGTTCACTGCTGAACACCGGGCACCTAGAACAGTGCCAGGCACAAAGAGGGTGCTCCATGCAGGCTTATTAGAGCCAGGAATAAGGGAATGAAAGAACAGGGATGAAATAATCAGGGGGCTTTTGGAGAAAGCAGGCAAAGCCTGGGGAGGATGGAGAAGAGGGAAGGAGGCCTGGACAGAGCTGAGAGGCAAGGGCAGTGGACATAACGGGGGCAGGATGGTGGGAGACGGACTCAGGCCCGGCTGGAGCAGGGCAGGTGTGCGTGGAGAGAAAAGAGCCACTTGACACTGGGAGATCCCAGGTGCAAAGCTGCCCTGGGGAGCTGGCCTTGCCCTGGCCGCCACACCCAGGCCCATGGCCCAGCCCCGTGGCCCCAGAGACCTGGCACACCGCCCCCTCCACACCTGGATCTCTGTGTTGCCGCCGTCCAGCAGGCGGATGGCCAGGCCAATGCTCTCCTGGAAGATCTTCTCATTCTTGGTGCTGGTGATGAGGTCGCACACCAGCTTGGTGGCCCCCTCCTTGTCCAGCCGGCACTGGGTGGCCGCGATCACTGACCAGTCTTGGTCCAAGCCTGGAGCGGGGGAGCTCACTTAAGGGGGAGCTGGGGGGCGGGGGAAAGGAGGGCCCAGGGCGAAGGGGCTACTGGGAGGCTCGGTGGGAGACATGGTGCTGACCAGTGCCCATAGGGTCCGGCAGGTCACCCCGCGTGCTGGACTTCCGGTTCTGGAGGTAGTTCTGCAGCAGCATCTTGCGCAGCTGGTTGCCCTGCAGGAAGGGAGGGAGGCCCGTAATGCCACGTTTCCCGTTTACACTCAGCCCGTCTGGCGTCCAGCCGCCTGGCACTCACCCGGTCCCCGTACTTGGTCTTCTTAAGAAGCATTTGCTGCAGCGTCCTCAGCACCTTGACACACAGCTTCTCCTCCGACTCCATCAGGTCCTTGGTGTGCTGGATCAGCCTGGCCGCGGGAGGAGGCGCGTGCTCAGGGCGGCCCGATCCCGGTCCTCTGACCCCATGGGCCGTCCCCTAGGCCGCCTCTGCCACCCAGGGTCCTTCCCCGTCCCAGGCCAGCGCCACACTCACTTGGACAGGAAGCCCCCACTCTCGCAGCGCTGGTAGGCCTCACTGCCCTCCAGGAAGAGCAGCTCGGGCCAGTGCAGGACATCCACCAGCACAGACAGCTCGGCCTGCACCAGGGGCTTCAGCCGCTCCTCCAGGGCTGTGATGATGTCCTGGGGGGGCAGGGCAGGTCACCGCTGGGCAAAGGGCAGGCCGCCCAGGCCCAGGGGTGACCAGGGCGTGATGGCTATTCCCCGACCCCGACACCATAAGGGCCCCATGGAGTGGCCTGCACCCATCTGAGGAGCCCCAGGCCCCAAAGCCGCCCAAACAGAGCACAATGCCTGTCTGCTCAGTGCCCCTGGCAGGGAGCCGCACACCCTGGTTCTTCTCCCAGCTGCTCCTCTGGCTCTGTGTGACCTCAGGCAAACCCCTTGCCCTCTCTGGGCTTCCATCTTCGGTCACACAGGGATAGTAACCCAGCACCCCCTCTGCTGGCCCAGGAGACGGCGAACAGAAGTGTGTCATCTAAAGACGAGGTGCTGTCGGGAATGAGGGGTGTCCCTACCCTTCGCGAGCACCAACCCTGGAATGGTCCCCTGCCCCCAGCAGCCCCGGGGAGATGAGCTGATGGCCCCTTCCGGGCCGAGAAGAGGCCCTTCCCGCAGAGCCCGGCAGCCCCACACCCACCTGCAGCTTCTCGATGATGTTCTTGTAATCCCACTGGTTGGCGGTGGGAGTGACGCGGGGGAAGGCCCGAGTGGCCGCCTTGTAGCTGGAAGCACTCCGCTGGGCAGCGGCGGCACAGCTGGCACCACTGCTGAGCAGCGAGCTGATGTGGGCATCCAGGTCCATGGGCAGCAAGATGGCCCGGCCCTTGGCTGGGGGAGCGGATGGGGTGCCAGTGAGGAGCGAGCCAGCCAATGGGGGACAGGGTGAACTAGGGGCCCTGGCCTGGCCCCCATTTGGATGAAGGTGCCCTGTTCCCTTTTCTGGGTAAAAAGAGGGAGTTTCTGCCTCTTCAAGTCCACCCTGGCTCACTCTGACCCTCCCCTCCTCTCTCCCCTTTGCTAACTCCCCCCAAAATCTACCACCTCCCCCCTGCCTGAGCCCCTCTGCAAGCACAGGGAACTCTGGTTGGGGATGTCAGCCAGCACCCCTCCAGGGAACTGACGGCTTCTCTCAATTGTCAAGATGCCAGTTAGACACCAGGAAGGACTTCCTGAGAAGCACCTAGGAGTAGCTGACAGGCAGGCTTAGGCATAGCGGTGGGAGGGGAGAGGTGGGCAGGCTGGCCGGAGCCCCACACTCACCCACCATGGCGAGGGTTCGGATGCAGGCCTCCACTGAGCCCTTGTGCTGCTGCTGCAGCCATGGACACTCGAGCAGCCGCGTGGTGGACTGCAGCAGCTGCACCACGATCGTCTGGTGTGTCTGTAAGAGGCAGCGCGCCAGCGGCTACATCCTGACCCACCCTCCACCTCGCGCAGCACTAGGCCCGGTCACTGGGCCCCCTGAGCACAGGCACAGGCACAGGGATGGGGCCTCCAGTTGCTACCATGTATCTTTGTGCCAGTTGGAAAAGGCACCCCTTTTCCTTTCAGCAGTGCACAACCTGCCCAACTGTATACACCAACCCTGTGAGAACTCCCTAAGGTCCAGGCCTGGGACTTAAAGCCCTACAGCTCACCCTTTTCTTCCTTTAAAAAATATTTAAATAAATTAATGTTGTGAAAAGGGGACATATTTATTTATGTGGTTCAAAAACCCAAAGGGTCTAAAAAGGAATACTTTAAGAAGTCTTGCCTCCAGCCTTGACTCCATCACCCCCGTGCTCCCGTGCTCTGCCCTGGGGCAGATGGGAGGTGGGAAAAGCTGATACCAGTCACCAGAGTCCCAGAGAACCAAAGGCTTCCTGGGGCGCAAACACATGTGTCAAAATAAGCTAATCCTTGCTGGGAACGCAGGACCTAGAGATTTTGGCCCTCTATCCCCTCTCCACCCGCAGTCCCTCAGCCTAGGGGCAGCCCTGGATTCCTGCATGTCCTTCCAGTGCCCAAGAATCAGCCAGTGCAGCAGGCCCCTCCTCAAGGGAACCTGGGTCTCCTTGTTCAAGGGGCTCTGGGACAGTGACCCCGCTCAAGTCCAGGAATGTGGGGACTGACTGAGGGGCTGTGACTCTCGGTGATTCAAGTTCACCAGTCAAGAGCATCTCTGCCTCTGCAGACAAGGCTCTGGAGACCGTCTACCTCTTATAGTTCTAGGGACCCACGACCAACAAGCCAAGGGCAAAGACTATTCTGACCTCTGCTCCTCTCTGCTGTCGGCATCACACCTGGGCTGGCAGGTGTCCCCTGCCACCTCGGGACCCATCACACCGAGTCAATTTAGGCATTCCTGTTCTATGGTACAGCCCCCACTGTAATTCTTGACCCACAGAAACTGTGAAATAATAAATGCTAGATTTGGGGGCAATTCGTTACACAGTGTTGATAACTAGTACATGTGCGGATCTTTCTGCTGTATCATCAGGCACCACGGCAAGTATGCATATACACGGATACTCTGATTCCCCCCTTCCCTGCACAAAAGCGGCAGCGGGGGCTCACCTGCAGGGAGGTGCTGTTCTCGGAGAACGGGGAGCTGAAGAAGGCGTTGATGGTGTCCAGCACAACCGTCAGCACGTACTTCTCCAGGGTAGGGTCAGCCAGGCGCTTCTCACGCTTGCTGCAGACCTGGAGTAAGAGAGACAGATGCCTGGGCTCCACCCCCAGCCCCCGGAAGGCCCCTGCCATCCGCCCACAGGCCCAGGCCCCACAGCCAGACCCGAGCCATGTCCAGGGTGAAGCTCTCAAAGAGCGTCCAGATGTGGTTGCTGGTGTAGATCTCCTTCATCTCCACCTCTGTGTCCACGTAGCAGTGGTTCACAAAGTTCACGTAGGCCATTTTCACCTGGGCAAGCAGGTGGGGGGTCAGGGTGGGCAGATCCCTCCCCACCTGCCCCTTGCTCCTCCGCCACCTCCCCGCCATCCACTCACCCCCCGCCCCCAGCCTCTCCGCAGGGCCGAGGGGCTGCCTGGCCTGGCTCTATCCCGCCCCTTCACCCCCACGGCTCTCCCCACCCTCCAGGGCCCCGGGGTCCCCACCTCGGTGATACAGTCCTCGTGGGTCACCACAGACACCACGTCCTCCAGGGGCAGCAGGGACGTGCACTTGATCTCAGTGTAGACATTCTTGCCCTCGGCGCAGGCGGCCAGCAGGTCCACCAGGGAGATGTGGTACATGAGGGGGCTGTGGTCCTCCACGCCATCCCGGGCGGCCTTCATCATGTCCAGCAAGTGGGCCAGCGAGGCCTTGTCATTGTAGAACACAACCACGTCGTCCCCTGCATTGGTCAGCTGAGGGCGAGAGGGGGTCACATGTCACACCTCCTCAGCCCCGCAGGCCTGGGGCCCCGTCCCTCTCCTGCACTTCCCGGGGACAGACTGGAACTCTGTTTGGGGTTCCCGGGCCCTTAGGGCCACAGGCCCATGTCTCAGGGCCTCCGTCATCAGGAACATCTGACCCAGGACCCAGAAAGTTCCCTGTCCTCTCCTTAGAGAGAAATCCCACTTGAGCTTGTCTCAGAGGCACCACGATGGGAACTCGCCGGCTATTCCAGATTTAGACCCAGCCGTTCTTGCTGGCTTGTTCACTGAGTATCGACTATGGGCACGACTCTGGGGCCTTTGCAATGCCCACAAGGGCGTGATCCCTGTCACCCTGACCCCTGTCATCCTTCAGGTGTCTGAGCTGACATTTGAAGGATTTCCCCTCAGGGATATATGGTCCCTGGCCCATAGCAGGTGCCTCGTGATTTGTAAATAAAGAATAATAAATGATACGGGAAGGAATGCGTGTTCAAATTCTTTCAGGCCTGTTATCCGAGTTCTACTAGGCGTCTAAGTTCTGTCAGGTTGCAGCCTGTGTTCTACTAGACCTGCCCCCGTGACCCTCTGCAAGCCAGCACCTCAGGGGCCCGTCAGTCTGTGCCCGAGCACCCCGCGGCCGCCCTCACCTCGGTCATGATCATGTCCTGGCACTTCTTGACGTACTTGCCCTCGGCCTTGATGACCGTGTGCAGGAAGTCCAGGTACTGCACGTGGCGCCCGTGGGTGGCCAGCAGGTGCACGAAGTGCTGCAACACGGGCTCGCCGATCTCGGAGCACAGCTGGTAGTTGTTCAGGAAGATGTGCTGCATGGTCTCTGCCTCCAGCAGCTGCAGGCAAGCACGAAGTTGGTCAGGGAGGGGTCGCTGGCTCGGCCCCGCCCCTGCCCCGCCTGCCAAGCCCCGCCCTGCGCCCTCACCCCGGGCGTGAGGAAAAGGTGCAGGTGCTTGTGCAGCAGGGCCTGGTTGCCCGGGTTCCCCGCACAGAACTTCTGCAGGAACTGGTGTGTGTAGCGCAGGATCTCCATCATCTTGGCGTCGCCCTGGACGCAGAGAGGAGGGGGAGGTGCTTGGGCCACAGCTCAGATGGGTGGGGGCGGGTCAGGGTGCGGAAATGCGCTAGCGCCGGAGGGTCAGAGGTTGAGATGCGGCTGGGGCTGGGGAGCATGGCGAAAGGGTCAGGTCAAGAGGCGGGGAGAAGCTCGGGCATGTCGAGATCAAGGTCAAAGGCAGCAGTCGATGGCTGAGACGAGGTTGTGCTTGGAGTTAGGGGCCCGGGTGGGCTCGGAGACAAGTCCCGGTAAGAGGTCAGGGTGCAGTTAGGGTGAAGAATCAAAGTCAGGGGTCGAGATAAGGACCGAGCGTCAAGGAGAGGCTGGGGTCCGATTCAGGTCAGCAGGAGTCAGGCTAAAAAGGCTGAGGGTCAGAGGTTCAATTGAAGTTGAGATTATGAGGATCAGACCAGAGAGGGAAACGGTCACGGTCAAGAATCAGGGTTAGGCTGGAGTCAGTTCAAGGTCAAAGAGCATCGAGACGAAAGGGTCAAGATATCTGGGGCAGCCAGTGTAAAAGGTTCGGGTGAGGCTTGGACAGATCAGGTCAGGGTTCAGGGTGCAGCTTCCCCGGGAGTCAGAGGTCAGGGGTTACCTTGTCATAGGGGATCTGCAGCAAGTCCAGCATGACCTTGTGGGCATCCATGTTCTTGAGCAGCCGTTGCTGTTTCTTCCTCATCTGCTCCCCGACACCGCACATCTTGTTTAGCCGCTCCAGGATCTGGGGGTGGGGAGGATGAGCCCAGAGCACCCCTGCACCCCCCCGCTTCCTCAAGCTTCCCCTTGGCCCGCCCCACTGCTCAGCCAGCCACTCGGGGGGCAGAGGCCGAGAGGGGGCATGGCCACTGAATCCGATCATCGCCACAACAAGGCCAGGAAGCATGTAAAGCGGGTCCCACCCATAAAAGTCCATAGAACAATATGACTTTGAGATGGAATTTCATCAAATTCCTTCAGCTTTAAAATAATTCCATCTGGACCTTGGCAGAGTTGTGTTTAACGCTCAGCAAAAGCTGGATGTCTCACAGGCCAGCAGAGCGGGAGGAGGAGGAGGAGGAGACCACGGGGGCCTCCAGGGCAGATGGCCTTGGACCCACCCCCGAGAGCCAGCCACTCACGCCCTTGACGATCTGGTAGTTCTCGCTGCTCCTCTCCCCCGGCGGCTGCAGAAAGCCCTCCTCGTCCGTGGGCCGCTGCGGGCACAGGGGGGCAGTCAGCAGGGCCCAAGACCCGCAGGACGCCCGGCCGCAGCCCTGCACCCGCTCACCTCCTTCTTGTCCTTGGCGGCCCCCGCCTCCACTTCCTCTCCCTTGCCGCTGCCCTTCTTGTCCACCCACAACTCCGACTTCTCCACCATGGTCCGCAGCCGGTCCAGCTCCGACTTGATCACCTTGTAGTTTTCCACGTCCTGGGCCGAGATCAGCAGCTGCACCTGGAGGAGGACGCCGGGCCGCCCGGTGAGATGGCCTCTGCTGCTGGCACCTACACACCGCCACTGTTCCTCTCCACCGAGCCAAACCCTACTGGGGTTTATGGCTCTGCTCTAAGTCTGCTGCCTCCAGGAAAGCCTTCCCGGATGGCCACAGCCTTCCCTGTACCCCTGGTCGAGAGCTGCCTCGTCACCTGCTTTCACTGACTCACTGACCCGCACGTCACATGCTGCTATGGCCTGTCATTTTGCTCGGGTCCTGAACAGGGCAGGGCAAAGCATGCTGTCCTTGCCGAATGCTGGCTAGAGGAGCGACTTGAACCCTGACTCTGTCTTCACCTTACCCACTCTGGCTCAGGGGTTGGGGAGGAGGGCTCCCCAGGGCCTTAGTTTCTCCCATCTGTAAAATGGGAATGAGGGTAGAAGCCTCGTTGGCGGGGCTGCTTGGAGAATTCCGTGAACTCAAGTCAGTGCTCGGTGTCTGGTACACAGCTGCCCTCGCTAAATGCCCGTCCAGCGTGGCAGGGAGCCATCCAGACCACAGCCCCCTCAGTGAGGGCTGACTGCATGCCAGGCCTGATTCGAAGCCCTGAGCAAAGGTGCACATGATACAGTTTGCAATCTGTAAAGTGCTGTGCGCATCATAAGAGGCTGGAGTTTCTTTTGTGGCTCAGTAGAAATGAATCTGACTAGTATCCATGAGGACATGGGTTCAATCCCTGGCCTTGCTCAGTGCGTTAAGGATCTGGCATTGCTGTGAACAGTGGTGTAGGTCACAGACACGACTCGGATCCCGAGTTGCTGTGGCTGTGCTGTAGGCCGGCAGCTACAGCTCCGATTTGACCCCTAGCCTAGGAACCTCCGTATACCTCGAGTGAGGCCCTAAAAAGCAAAAAAAAAAAAAAAAAAAATCGTCGGAGTTCCCATCATGGCTCAGTAGTTAATAAACCCGACTAGGAACCATGAGGTTGCAGGTTCAATCCCTGGCCTCGCTCAGTGGGTTCAGGATCCGGTGTTGCCGTGAGCTCTGGTGTAGGTGGCAGACACGGCTCGGATCCCACATTGCTGTGGCTGTGGCATAAGCCAGCAGCTGTAGCTCCAATTGGACCCCTAGCCTGGGAACCTCCATATGCCATGGGTGCGGCCCTCAAAACACAAAAAACAAAAAGAAAAAAAGCAATAGCCCTTGACCCATGCTGACAAGAGATAAAGGTGGCCAAGGCGTGGCTCCCGCTTTAAGGAGCTCAGTGAGGCCGAACCCCCAGGAACATAGCTCAAGCTGTCCCCAGGGGGTGAGCAGCCCTGGCCTAGTGCGCGGTGGGACAGCTGCCCGCCGGAGCCCCAGGGCCCTCCCCCCACCCCCCGGAGGGCAGAGGCAGCACCTGCTTGAAGGTGTGCATGGCCTCCTGGCGCTGGCTGAAGTGCTTGAAGAGCAGCTGCAGGGCCCCCGAGACCAGCGGCGCGTAGTCGTGCATGGTGAGGTGGATGAGCACGCGCAGGAAGGCGCGGCCGCCCTCGTCGTCCACCTCCAGCATGCTGCTCGTCTTCCTGCAGGGAGCAGCTGCGCTCAGACCCTGGCCCGCCCGGGCCCCCACGTGACCCCCGCGGGCCTCCCCTTGGCCAGGCACCTGAAGCTGGGACTCTTCCCCGGGGGCCCCAGGATAGAGGCCGGGCCCTGACACAGGTGGGGAAACACACCACTTTATTTTCACCAACCTCTCACCGAAATGCAGCGTGCCCTTCGGTGAGAAAAAATTCATGGTACCTTTGACTTGGGCACCCAGAAAAATCGCAGATGTTTTCCCATCACCTCAGAGCTGTTCCAGAAATCGCAGCCTATGGTTTACACTCCTCACTACTTGGAAGCACCGGCACTAATTACACCCCCGGCTCTGCTTGTTATTTAATGCGTTAATAAAGAGGCACATCTGTAACTATCACTTCAAGTTTGTTTTCCTCAATATTTTGATAACTGCATCTCCATGCCATTGGTTTCCTTTGTAATTTTTATGTGCATTATTTTATGAATTTAAAAAAGCCATTCTGGAGTTCCAGTCGTGGCTTAACAGAAACGAATCTGACTAGCATCCGTGAGGACGCGGGTTCGATCCCTGGCCTCGCTCAGTAGGTTAAGGATCCGGCGTTGCTGTGAGCTGTGGTGTAGGTCGCAGACTCGAATCCTGCGTTGCTGTGGCTGTGGTGTAGGCCAGCGGCTAGAACTCTGGTTTGACCCCTAGCCTGGGGACCTCCATATGCTGCAGGTATGACCCTGAAAAAGACAAAAAAAAAATCTAAAAATGCCATTCTGAGAAGGTATCCCAAGACTCCACCAGACGCCATGGGCATGGCACAAAAATGGTTAAGAGCCCCTGACTCTCAACTGCGACCCCCACTCCAGCCCGCTCTGTACAACAGGCTGCCCTCCCTGCTGTGGGACCCAGGGACAACCCCCAGCTCCCTGGCCCAAGTCCTGATACACAAACAGTCCAGCTGCCCTGAGTGGAGACAGAGTGACTAGGACAACACTGGGGCCGGGCAGGCCAGGAAGAATCAGAGCACAAAGCTGGGGTCCCCTGCCCCAGAGCCGGGGAAGGGTCCACAGGGGAACTGACCCAGAAGGAAGGGGCCACCCACAGGGGGGTCTCAAGCCGACGTCGGCCTCACCTACCCAGACCCACCCACCATCGCTCGCCTCAACCCTGGCCTCACCCTACTCCAAACATGGCCTCTGCCTGCTCCCCGATGCGATCCAGGTTCATGTTGGCAGCTGTGGGGCACAAAACGGGCAGATGAGGCAGGTCCACGCGCAGGCAAGATGCTGGGGGCAGGGAACACCCAAGCCACCCCTTCCCCACACTGGCTGGGTGGCAGTTCCCCTGGGCTGGTGGAGGTGGAGCCAACCAGGACAGGGTCGGCAGCAGCCCCACAGCCCTGCTGGGCTGAGCAGGGTTCTGGGCTGAGGGAGCTTAGCCTCTGATTGCCCATGACCTTGGGCAAGTCTCTGCCCAGCTATGGGCCTTGGTTTCCCCATGGAGGAGAAGGAGGGACCAGCCCTGCCCACCCCCTCACTGGGGCACGGGAGAGGAAAGGCCCTTGCAGCCCGGGCACCGGGCAGGGCTGGGAGCTGCCCGAGGTATCGCAGGCTGCAGCCCGCTGCTGGACACCCCAGCCTCAGCCTGAAGGCGGGTGAGGGGAGGTGGACGGACGCTCACTGGTGGAGTCGAAGGCAGGGGCTGTGCCGTCGGCCCCGCTGTCCTGCATGGGAAACACCTCCACGAACTCCTTCTTGAAGACGGACAGCAGATAGGAGATGCGGTAGTCCAGGCGGACGTTGAGGATGAACTGGACGGGGGGAGAGGGCAGGGTGAGGACCCCTCTGAGGTCAGGAGGCCAGCCCGGCTCCAGGAGGGGTGAGCAGCTATCTCAGCACTCGGGGGCTCGGCACAGGTCTTCGGGATGTCATGGGACGTGGGACAGAAACAATCAAGATTCTGATCCCCAGGGTGGTCCAGGGCCCCCACGCCCCCAGCACCAGGGATGGGGGATGGCTCCCCTCCTCAGTGAGGCAGAGACCCCCCTCCCAGCCCCTCAGTGCCCCTCCCCAGGCTGGAGCCTCACAGGGACGGGAAGCTCCCCAGCTCAGAGGCCGAGCCCAGCCCTCCTGTCCGTCGGCAAACACACCTGGGCTCCCGGGAGCAGGGGGACCAGGGAGCATGGGCAGGTGGGAGCAGGAGAGGCCCCTGAGGGGTGGCATGAGGACGCAGGGTTGCAAACACCCTCCCCAGCATCCATCCTCTCTCCTCACGGGGCATGGAGCCTCTGGTCACACCCAGAACTCAGATCTGGAAGCCCTGGCCCCCAGAATGAGTCCGGCTCTGCCCAAACTGGGCCCCCAAGGAAGTCACTGCAATACCCTCTGTCCTCTGGTGGCAGCACAGCAAAAGCAGGGGCCCCTATCCCCATTTATCCCTCCTCGGGACGCTAAGCCCCTTCCCCAAGTGTGGCGGAGTGGGGGGAGGGGAGTGGGGTCTCAGGCCCAGAAGACACCCAGAAGGATGACTGCATCCAGCCCACCAGGAAACGGGCTCTCGAGTCTCTAGTCCAGCTTCAAAACCTGTGGGGCCACAGGACAGTCCCCTCCCCTCTCTCCCTGTCCTCATCTGTACAGTGAAGGGACAGAGCTCGACTTCGGCGCACACCAGAATCACTGGGCGGGCTTGTCACAGCGCAGACCGCAGGCCCGCCTCCAGCGTTTCTGAGCCTTGTCTCACTGGGGCCCGGGAACCTGCATGCCTAACTTCCCAGGTGAGGCCGCTGCTCCTCAGAGCCTGCGCTCGGAGAATCACGGTGGAGCCCCCAGGACCAGATGCTGTGAGCTGCAGGGGCTCACCTCACCCACCTCCCAGAAGAGCGCCCACCTGCCCCCGGCTCTCCTGCCCCACCACCGCCACGTCCTTGGACGGCCACCTGCAAGATCTCCAGGATCTTCAGCTTGGTCTCCATCACCACGATGTCTTCATTCTCCTCGAACTTGCTTCTGTCCAGGGCCTCGGGGGCACCGGCCCCCGCAGGCAGGCTGGGGCCACCAAAGACAGACTGCTTGCGGTTCAGCACCATGGTGGACATCATGTGCCCCACGCCCTGGATGGACCGCCGCACGTTCTTGCCTGCGGAGCAGGGAGCAGAAGCGGGTCACAGACGGCGCATGGCAGGGGCACCGGTCTGATGCATCTCCATCAGCTACAGGGCAAAGCCATGCTAAGGAAGGGGCAGGGCTAACCCAGCCAAATCTGGAAAGAGAAGGAAGGGCCGGGGCAAAGGGGAACGGCGTGGGGAGATGAGAGAGTTCTCATGTAGGAAATGGTGAGAGCTGCTACAGACCACGGGGACTGGGGCCACCATGCGGAGAGCACTAGAAGCCAGGGGCCGGTCTCTTTGCACGTTGCGTTTAGAATGCGTGCATGCCACCAAGTTGTATTGGAAAGCCATCTGCCCAGACCCCAGGGTCTGCACAGCGCCTGGGCAGGGGCCTCTCTGGTCTAGCCCAGACGGGAGGGACAGGGTCCTGCAGCAGAGCCAGGGGGCAGCTAAACAGGAGGGTTGATGGCGAGGACTTCCGGAGCTAAGAGGAGATCGAGGAATGCTGGGATGGGTGGCAGACGGCTGGCGGGGCAAGGCCTCACCACCTGAGTCCTCGTAGGCCTGCAGCATGGCCGGGGGGCCCTGCACGCAGTCGATGATGCCCAGCAGCGTGCGCGTGAGCCGCAGCAGCTCGCTGAAGCTGTAGAAGCCAAAGTAGATGAGATTGTGCGCCAGGCTGACCACCTGCAGAAAGGGGGCGGGGCCGAGGTGAGTGTGGGAGGGGCCAACGCGTGGTGGGCGGGGCCATCTTGGGGAACCAATGGGTAGAACCAGGGGCTGACTCCTCCACAAAGGCTGGAGGATGCCGGGGCTGCATGGCCAAGAGAAGTCTGGCCCCAGGGGGTTACTGAGAAAGAGGCCTGCAGAGGAGGCCACTGTGGGGAGGATAAGGCAGAAATGCAGGACGTGGAGGGCGGCTCCTGCTGGGGTCCTGTGACCCAGCCCCGGGCCGATGGGGCGAGTGGACCAGGGCAGGCAGCCCCCCTCCCAGGAGTCCCCGAGGTCTGTGCGGTCTCCCTGTGCTGCCGGGGCACTTTGGGAAGCGAGCTTAGGAACGCGGCGGCCACTCCCAGGGGGCACAAGCCAGGCCCGCGAAGCCCAGCCCACCTCGAAGGTGAGCTTGTTCTTCTCCTCGTTGGCGAAGGGCACGGCCTCGCTGACCACGTTGTTGAGGTAGTCCTCCACGAACTCCATGGTGCTGGCGAACTTGTTCTTCTTGTCGTCTCGGGAGGCGTTGAGGTTGGAGTCATAGCTGGGGGCGGAGGGAGGCGATGGGGTGTGAGGACCCCTGAGACCCGACCCGCAGCCATCCCGGGCCCACCCTCGTCCACCCGTCTCACTCCTTGATGGTGATGGCTGTGGGGATCTCCGTCCAGAGGCGGGCGAACTTGACCGGCGTGACCAGCTCCTGGGGATCGCGGTCCACGTGAACATGCAGCATCAGGTGGCAGAAGGAGGCACGCAGGTCGAAGGGCAGCATCTCGTCGGCCATGCACAGGAAGATCAAGTCGACGCCCAGCTGCTGGGAGATCTCGTCGATGGCCAGGTACTGCCGGTCCAGGCACATGCGGGCAAAGAGCTTCAGCTGGTACCTGCGGGGCAGGGAGGACCGTGAGGACACTGCAGGTGGGCTCTCGAGGGATGCTGGCACAGCCCGGGCCTGTCATGGACTTGAGAAAGTGGCAAAGGGACTCGGGTTAAACCATGCACTGGCCACTGAAACAGAAGGGGCATAATTCTGAGTGAGACCAGGATAGGACAGAGTCTGGGCTTCTGAGTGACGGCAAGTCTCCCCTCCTCGCTAAGGAGGAAGATGCGCTCTGGCTCAGCCAGGGCGGTAGAGGGAAGGCTGGTAGGGTGGGGGGAGAGCTGGGTAAGAGGAAGGGAGGCTGGGGGGAGGGGTTGAGGGCAAGAGGAGGGGAGAGTGAGACCCGGATGCAAGAGCCTCAGCAGTGAGGACTGCATGAAGGAAGCCTTGTTCTGCTCCACGTTGTACCCTGCTCTGCGCTTAGGGCTGTGTCATCTTGGCAAGTTCCTTGACGTCTCTGTGCCTGTCTCCCTAACCTCACAATGAGGGCAATGATAAGTAGTCTCTACTTCACAGTTTGTTGTGAGACTGAAATAACCGCTGGCATGAAGTGTTTGGACCAGTGCCTGGGAGATGGCGTCAGACGAGGGCTGGCACTCTGACTGGTCAATTACGCATGTGTGGAGACAGGTGTGGGCTTCGTTCGGGCCTGGTCACTGCGCGGAGCCTGGCCTCGGGCCGCCCAGTCACCCCGATGGTGGAGGCAGGAGCCCCCTTGCAGCTGCCACAGCTCGTCCTGGGGCAGGGCGGGGTCCTGGAGGACCCGGGGTGGAGCAGGGCGGGGCAGAGCCCCCGGAGGATGCAGGGCACAGCCCAGGGGCGCACCTGTAGTAGCTGAGCACATTCTCATCATGTGCGTTGCCAGCGCGCGCCTCCTGGGCCAGCTGCCTCACACTCTTCTCATGGTGCTCATTGTTTTTGTCGGTCCACGTGAGCCACACTTCCTCCTCCGAGTACTCGATACTTAGGTACTCATGGGACTGCGCCATCTCCTTCACGGGCCGGAGCCTGTGGACCAGGCACCCATCACAGGGAGGCACCCTCCTCCGGCACGCCCTGCCACACAGACCTCCCCTCCCCCAGTGGGCTGAGTGCCAGGCTCCCTGGATGCCCGCCCCCCCCGCCCCCACCACAAGAGACCCAGCTAATGACCCCAAAGAGACCAGGAGCCTCTGGAGGGCGGGGGCCTTGGATCATCCCCTCCCCCACACAGTTCTGCACCCAGTGCTGGGCACATAGCGCTGGGCACACAGCAATGGGCACATGACTGCAGAGAGCGGGGGTGCCACTTCCACCTTGAACCTGGCTGGGGGCCCCAGCTCCAAGGTGGCTGGGAAGCTGGGCAGGAGGAACCCTGGGCGGAGGCCCAGCTATGGGTGGGACCATGCAGAGGGCTCACTCGGTCTGGATGAGAATGTCGCTGTTCTTGGGGTCCAGCACACACTTGCAGATAAGCTCCTGGGTGACCGGGATGGCGACGTGGTTGGACACACACAGGTCAGAGAGGTAGTCCAGGAACCTGGGGTGGCGACAGCAGGGCTGGGAGGAGGGGCTCAGAGGCGGCCCCCAGTGGGGGACCAAGCCCACCCTCCTCCTTCCTCAGCTGGCAGCACCCGCTCCCTCCCCAAACCTTGGAGATGGGGGTACAGACTCCCAGCTGCCCTGGTGGGGGCATCACCCTCGGGCTAGACAGATGTCCAGGGGGTCAGAGTAAAGAAGGCATGAGGAGACAAAAAAAAAAAAAAAAGAGTTCCCGTTGTGGCACAGCGAAACGAATCCGACTAGGAACTATGAGGTTGCAGGTTCGATCCCTGGCCTCCCTCAGTGGGTTAAGGATCCAGCATTGCTGTGAGCTGTGGTGTAGGCCAGCAGCTACAATTCCAATTAGACCCCTAGCCTGGGAACCTCCGCATGCCGAGAGTGCGGCCCTAAAAAGACAAAAGACAAAAAAAAAAAGGCACAAGGACAGAAGTGATATTCAAAATTTGTAACTGGGAGTTCCCGTCATGGCGCAGTGGTTAACAAATCCTACTAGGAACCATGAGGTTGCGGGTTCGGTCCCTGCCCTTGCTCAGTGGATTGACGATCCGGCGTTGCCATGAGCTGTGGTGTAGGTTGCAGACACGGCTCGGATCCCGTGTTGCTGTGGCTCTGGCGTAGGCCGGCAGCTGTAGCTCCGATTCAACCCCTAGCCTGGGAACCTCCATATGCCACGGGAGCAGCCCAAAGAAATAGCAAAAAGACAAAAAAAAATTTGTAACTGGTTCATGGCAGGCACTGCCTCTGCTACTGCAGAGGGTCCAGGGCCTCCCGCTGTACCAGGAGCCAACCCCCCTGGATGCTAGATTGGGCCAAACTTGAGCGTGGGACTCGGAGAGGTGACAGTTTACCAACAAGTGAAGAAGGATGTCAACCTTTAACGACCAGCACTGGGGCGGCAGCAGCAAGGGACGAGGGAGGGGAGGGGTGGCGCTGGATGCTGGGCAGGGGGCAGCAAGCCCACCTGGGCTCCCGGTTCTTCCGCACGAGGCTCACGAAGGTCTCCACCTCGGTCTTGGTGATGTGCTTCTCCAGGAGCTTGCGGTTGTTGTGCAGCAGGGCGGTGATGGTGTCTTCAGCCAGGATGTCGTAGCCAATCTGGGACTGCATCATCCCAAACTGCTTGGCGATGTGCTCCTGGTGGGGCAGACGGGCTAGGGGTCACCAGGAGCCCAGACCCTGAGACAGGGACCCAACACCAGCAGGGCACCCTGACCCTAGGAAAGGAAGGGGTCTCGGGGAGGAGGCCAGCCCGGGGCCAAGGTCTGGGCTTATAAACACGGTTATTTAACCCATTCCATCTCCCTGCCAGAGCGACCCTCCCAGAGAGAGGGACCCTAGCGGTTTGACAGGACCAACTGCGTGATTTGAGGGGCCCAGTGAAAAGGAAATAGCAGGACTCTTGTTCAAAAACTAAAAATTTCAGGAGTTCCCATCGTGGCTCAGTGGTTGACAAATCCGACTAGGAACCATGAGGGTGCGGGTTCGATCCCTGCCCCTGCTCAGTGGGTTAAGGATCCGGTGTTGCCGTGAGCTGTGGTGTAGGTCACAGACGTGGCTCAGATCCCGCGTTGCTGTGGCTGTGGTGTAGACCAGCGGCTACAGCTCCGATTAGACCCCTAGCCTGGAAACCTCCATATGCCACAGGAGCGGCCCAAGAAATGGCAAAAAGGCAAAAAAAAAAAAATTAAAAATTTCAGGGAGTTCCCATCGTGGCGCAGTGGTTAACAAATCCGACTAAAGAATCATGAGGTTGTTGGTTCGACCCCTGGCCTCGCTCAGTGGGTTAAGGATCCGGCGTTGCCATGAGCGGCGGTGTAGGTCGCAGATGCGGCTCGGATCTGGCGTGGCTGTAGCTGTGGTGCAGGCCGGCAACTGTGGCTCTGATCAGACCCCTAGCCTGGGAACCACCATATGCCATGGGTGCGGCCCTAAAAAAAGACCAAAAAAAAAAAATTTAAGAATTTCAACACCAAGGTCAGCGCGTTCAGCCCAGCACAAGGCCCCTGTAAAGAGGCCCACTGTGCCTGTGAGGCTGGCAGGACGGTGGCAGGACGGCAATGGAGCCCCGGGCGCACCTGGTTCTTGCGGTAGTCCTCCTGGGAATGGCGCAGCACGCGGTAGCACAGGCGGAACATGTGCTGGTAGGGGGCGTTCTTCTGGTCCGACAGCTCCTCCAGCCGCACCAGGGGGCCCTCGCCCCCCTTGTCGCGGAAGGGGGCCTTCAGAATGCCAAAGATCTGGGGGAGCAGCCAGAGTCAGGTGGGATCCCCAGACCTGCCCGTGCCCTGATGATCCCAGGAATCCTAAGCCCCCAAATGACCCCCCCCGCCCCAATTCCAAGCAAGACCACGACCCCAGTCCACCCACCAGCAGCCCCAGTGCCAGCCCTCACTCCCCTGCCCACTGTGAATTCCAGTCCCAGCCGGGATCCTGAGCAGAGAGTCACCACAGCTCAGGGGTCTGGCCAGACACGGGCCCGCCTTGTCCAAAAAGAAGCTTAACATGGGAACTGAGTGTGGGCGAAAAACTGTGTCAGAAAAGAGACCAAAGAGCCAGAATCAAAGGAAATGGAGGAAATCTTAGTTGGATCCTGGTTCCAAAAATGAACAAGCTTTCAAAAGACATTTTGCGGAGTTCCCGTTGTGGTGCAGCAGAAACGAATCCGACTAGGAACCGTGAGGTTGCAGGTTCGATTCCTGGCCTTGCTCAGTGGGTTAGGGATCCAGTGTTGCTGTGAGCTGTGGTGTAGGTCGCAGATGCAGCTTGGATCCCGCGTTGCTGTGGCTCTGCCATAGGCCAGCAGCTACAGCTCCCATTCGACCCCTAGCCTGGGAATCTCCATATGTCATGGGTGAGGCCCAAAGAAAGAAAGAAAGAAAGAAAGAAAAAAGTGATGAGAGGGACTTCCCTAGTGGTCTAATTGCTGCACCACTGCAGCCCAGGTTCAGTCCCTGGTCTGGGAACTGAGATCCCACATCTAGCCACTGCATGCTGTGGCCAGAGGGGGGAAAAAAAAAAAAAAGAGGTGATGAGAAACAGCAGGGAGAGCACAGCTGGAGACCAGCTGGAGACAGAAAAGGCGCTGCCGCCCGGTCCCCGCTGCCTCCTCATGTGCAGGCACCTGCTTGAGGATGTTCTGCTCCCTCATCAGCTTCTGCCGCTCCCGGTTGGGCTTGGTGACCATGATGTCCAGCACGTTCTGCCCATTGTTGGGGACGTCGCTGACGAAGAACACCAGGTCCTCCAGCAGCTGGATGACAAATCTTCCGGAAGGGACACCAAGGATGACGAGTGTGAGGAGCCTGCCCCCCCACCCCAACCCCTGTCACATGCCCCCATGGCAGCCACAGGGCTTTCCCCACCCACCAGCCCCCGTGCCCCAGCAGAGCCCCCCCCTGTCGGCCTTCAGTTCCTCTCCCCAGCTTCACCCCGAACTGCTCTCCAAACGCACCCCTTGCCCACCCACCCTGGATTCCGAAGTGCCCCCCGGACAGAGTGTCACGGTACTCCGATCTGGAAAGGACCAGCAGGGCTCAACACTTCCACCCTGACTGCCACTTACGAGCTGTGTGACCTTAGGCAAGTCTCTTAACCTCTCTGAGCCTTAGTCCCATCATCAGTAAAACAGGGTAACAATGGCTCTGTGACAGGGTTAGTCTTTGGAGTCTGTGAGCGATGAGGCTCAGCCAGGGCCCTGCAGTGACCAGCCCCCTGCCCCACCCCCGTCCCCCCTGCCCCCACTTGGCTGCCTGGCTTCTGCCTTCTGACTCCTTTGTCTGTGACATGAGGACCCCAGGAGGACCCCAGGAGGACCAGACCTCTCAGGAAACCTCACGCACCCTGCCCTGAGGCCCACCTGCGGTCATTCTGGCTGATGAAGCCTTCGTTGAGTTTCTCCACGGCGCTGGCCAGCATGGAGCTGGCATCATTGGCAAAGTCCAGGTCTCGGATCTCGGACACAGGGACCGACACGATGGCAAAGGCCTCCTTGTCCTCCTTGGTGGGGCAGGTGCCCAGCTGCAGGGACAGAGGTCAGCGGGGCACCCAGGGACCAGCTTGGCCCGACCCCAGCCCGCATCCCCAAGTGCCCGCACCATGAGCCGGATGGGCCGCTCCTCCTCCACATCGATGGGCACATTGGTGCTCTGGATCCACGTGTTGGTGCAGAGGTGCCGCAGCCGGACATACGAGTTTCTGCAGGAGGGCGGGACGGAGTCCAGGGAGTGCGTCACGGAGCACGGCCAGCGTCTGCTGCTCTACCCCAGTGGCTTCCCATCCTCCGCCTGACTCCACACCCAGCGGCAGTGGGAGAGGGCCCCGGTCTGCCCAGGTGAGGAGCCCGAGCCAGAGAAGAAAGTCCAGCACACCGGCCCCAGGCCCCTGCTACCTGCTGTGCTCTCCCAGCCCATGCGCCTCCCCCGCTCTTGCCAAAGCCAAGTGCTCCAAAAACCCAGGCTGGTCTGCAAGCTTGGGACCGAAATTCACTTGCACAAATGAGGCTCTTTAAACTATGCATCCCATTTAGTGCCAACAGTACCCAATTCAAAGAGGAAATACTCCTGTCTTTGATTACAAAACAATCTCAACCTCCCAAGACCTCTGCCCCAAGAGTTCTTGGCAGGAGACTGGGGGCCTTTAGGGACTCAGTTAATTCTCCCATCAACCCTGGTGATGGGTCACTTGATATTCTCACTTTATAGGTGAGGAAGTCAGGCAAAGTGACTGAGTCCGCTGCCTGAGGTCAGACAGCTGCTTAGTGACGCGGGAAGTTTCTCGATGTTACGTCCTAGGATCTCAGGATGGGGGCCCTAAAGGTCAGGGAGCCCAGCCCCCACACCCGGTGTACCCCAGACAAGCTGTTGTGCAGCCCGTGCCTGAGCCCCAGGCCGACTGGCTGTAAACACTGCAGAGAAGGCATGTAGACAGACAGCTGGCACAGGGCGGCACCCAGGGTGCGGGACCCAGGCTGGGCACGTGGCAAGCCTTTGGGGGGGTGAGCTGCCACCAGCCTCACAGCTGGATTCCCTAGAAGAGGGGTCATGCAGTCCTGAGGCCAAAGGAGCTGGGGACAGAGGAGTGGTGGGCACAGGAGTCAGGACAGGATGGCCTAGCCTGGGCACCCGGCCAGTCCCCCGGCGCGTGCTGCCTACCCACCGGGGCACGAAGGAGTCAGTTTTCTGCAGCGTGGTGGGGTCCAGCTCGAAGAGGGAGGCGATGTCGTTGCCGTACGGCACCGCCACCAGGCGGTACTTGATCTTCTCCCCAGCGTTCCGGCGGCCCGTGCGGCCATGGGCCCCCTGGGGCGAGGACCCCAGCTCAGGCAGGAGCCCCTCCCTCCTCTCCTTCCAGCCCACCTCTCGGTTCCGCGTCCCCTGCGCCGCCCACCCCAGGGTGGAGCCTGGTCACTGCCCCCCAGTCACTGCCCCCCAGGCCGCAAACCTCCTTAGGGCCTCACCGTTCCTGCCACCTTGGCGTCAGAGGCGTCACCCTTGTAGCTGGGGTTTTCCTAGACAGAGACACCAGACGGGGGCGCTGTCGGACACCCAGCTATACCCCATGACTCCCACCCCAAAACAGTGTCCACATAGGATCCTGGGTTAGGACAGGCAGCCACCCCCCACCTCCAAGGGTGCCCACGTCAGCCCCCAAACTCATGGTGCTCCTGCAGGTGCTAATTGCCCTCCAGGGCCCCTCTACATAGACCCACAGATAGAGAAACACACACACACACACACACACACACACAGCCTGTGCATCGCAGACAGACATGGATGCAGAATCTAAGTTCCAGGGTCCCTCTACATAGACCCACAGATAGAGAAACACACACACACACACACACACACACAGCCTGTGCATCGCAGACAGACATGGATGCGGAATCTAAGTTCCACGAGGGCTGGGCATAGTGCTGCTGGCCTGGGAGGATCACAGCAATGAGACGTGTTCACAGTCACGCATGTATTTGAAACATGTGTTGAGTCAATGCACGCGTGAAGGTTGGCAAATGTCCCTGTGCAGCTGTGGGCCAGCCCCTCGTGCGCCAGCTCCCGGCACCTGAGCTCCCAGGATGCCCTCTGCCCCCACTCACCTCAGCAGCCAGGTAGTTGCCAGTGGCCAGGTGCTTGAAGCGGTACAGGCCGTTCCAGTGGCCGGCTCCTCCACGGCAGGGGTCGTGGTGGACCACCTGCGGGGGGCAGGGGTGAGGCTCTGCGGAGGGGCTGGGCCCGGGCGGACCTCGCCCCCCGGGGGCGCAGGGCTGGACCGGAGGGCGGGTCTGGGGGGGAGCAGGGCCTGACCTCCACCTCCCAGAGGGCGTTGGAGCTGGTGGCCGAGGTGGCGGACTGGCGCAGCGTGGTACGCAGGAACACCTGCAGCTTGCCTCTGTACTCGTCACACGTCAGGAACTTCTCCTGCTCCGCGTGGAACAGCCGCACCACGTCCCCCTGCGGGCGGCAGGGCGAGGGCTCAGGGCGGGCGGGGACACTCCCGAGGGCAGCCAGCGCTGGGCCCTCAGCCAGGCTCTCTGTCCGAAGCCCACCCCCCTGGCCTGCCCACGTCCAAATCTGCCTTCATTGCCTCCCTCCCCGTGCTGTCCTTCTAGAAACCTCACCCGAACTTTTTTTTTTTTTTTTTTGTCTTTTGAGGGCTGCACCTGCAGCATATGGAAGTTCCCAGGCTAGGGGTCTAATCGGAGCTGAAGCCGCCGGCCTATGCCAGAGCCACAGCAACGCGAGGGATCCGAGCCACGTCTGCAACCTACACCACAGCTTACGGCAATGCTGGATCCTTAAACCACTGAGCAAGGCCAGGGATCGAACCCGCCACCTCATGGTTCCTAGTCAGATTCGTTTCCGCTGCGCCACGATGGGAACTCCCTCACCCGAACTCTTAAGGCCATTCTCACATCACCCCCGCTGCGAAGGGGTACAGTGTCTCCCCAGGCCACGCTGCACCCCTCCTGGGCCCCTTCCTGCCTCAGTGTCAGTAGATGAAGCCCATTTCTGTTGCTCCCCACTGGACTGGGGCAGCTGGAGGACAGGCACCTTGGCCTGGTCACTGGTGTAGCTTTAGACACTGAGACTAGGTCTGGATCCTGGCTCTGCTCTTAAAAGCAGCGTGACCTTAGAGAAGTCCCTCAACCCCTCAGAGCCTCAGTTTCCCCTTCTGTACAATGGGAACACTAAGGACTCTCCTGTGTATAAGGGGGTAGCACTGTGCACTTACTGCAGCGAGCACCCGCATGGGCTGTTTCACCTAATCCTCCCACCAGCCCCCCGCATGCACTTCCCATTCTCCCCATCAACAGGCGGAGAAACTCAGGCACAGGGAAAGCTACGTGTCCTGCCAAGGGACGTGCCCCAGAGCCCACACTCCCTCCCACGGCGGTCTGCCCCTGGCTGCCACGTCTCTTATTATCAGATAACGGCCTGATCTGTCTTCCTGGCACCAGACACACCAGGTACTTGGTCACTGTCTGTGGAGTGACCGCAGCAGTGAGGGAGTGAGCGAGTGAGTTCACACCAAGTGGGGCAGGTCCTACGGCTGAGCTACTGACTCTCCTGCCCGGCAGTGCTGCGCCACAGCACAAAGGGGGGGGATCTAAGCTTCAGTCTCACTTGCGAGTTGCCTGGAGTCTGACCCGGGAGCCAGGACAGATCCACAGAAACGTCTCAGAGCAGCAGCACGGGGCTGGAACCAGTGATGCTACTTTTTTTTTTTTTTTTTTGATGCTACATTTTCTAAGCACGGCACAGAAATGAGGCTGGAATGGGCAATCAGGGAAGGCTTCTGGGAGGAGATGGCACAAGGGCTGGGCCTTGGCCAATGTGTGGATGATGAACAGGCTTAGGGGAGGGAGGAGGAGGGTGGGAACATCAGAGCAGCCTGGCTGGGGCCCGGGGGCAAAGGTGCCTCGGCAGGCTTCCGAGCAAGGGAGGCCAGTGCATTGGGGGGTGGTGGGGTGCAGGGGGGGAACCACCTCCTTAAGGCTTGTCTGTCCCTCTAACAGGCACCCCAGCCATGTACCTGCCAATTCCTCCAGTGGAGGAGCCTACCCTTTTCTTCCCCATGTCTGCCCTCCATACACTGCCTGCACCCCAACCGGCTGGTTCCGAACCCTGCAGCCCCACCTGAAGGGCCTCTGAACCCCTCTCCCATCCACGCCTGGTTCTCGGGGTCTCCCCCGGTCTCTCCAGCCCTCCTTCCACTCCCGCTCCAGTCCCTGCAAAGCCTCCACCGTGGAGTCTCCCTCGGCGCTGTCCCCCACGGGCCCGTCCCCTCCCCTCCAGACACAGGCCCTGACTCAGCAGCCTTGCCCAGGAGGGCACAGGGCAAAGGGAAGGGGGCCTGGCCTGGAACCATGGAGCAGGCGGTGGGGAGGGGCAGGGTGCTCAAAGGATTGCCCCCACCCCAAGGTGGGGACGGGGACCCCCAGCCCACTGACACCCCCTTAGCAGGAGAGCCAAGTGAGACCAGCCGGGAGTGGGTAGGGGGCTGTGAGGCTGAGACAAGAGAAGGGGCAACCCGCCTGTGTTTCCTGGGGGGTGGGGTGGGGGGAAGCTGGAGGGGGCACAGGGCCAGACGGGGCCCCACAGGGAGTGGAGCTGGGAAGGTGGCAGCAGGGCCGCAAGGGGGCAGGTGCCTGGTCCTTACCCCTTTCAACACCTCCTCCAGGTGGTCTCGGAACTGCATAAACAGGTTGATCTTCCAGCTGGTGTTGCAGTTCACAGAGTTGACCTGGAGAGGTGAGGAGAGGCCCGTCACGCTGGGCAGACCCCCAGCCCTGTAGGGGGTGAGGGGAGGCCAACCCAGCCCCCGTCAAAACACAAGGAGAGGGGTGTTCTCCCAACCGGGCCCCTCGGCCCCAGCCCAGCTGCCCTGGGGCTGCCAAGCTGCGGGCTGGAGCATGGGGACAGCCGCTGGAGACAGAGGGGAGTGGTGAGGCCCAGGCCTCCAGGGGATAGACAGGACTGGAGGAAGGGGCCCCGGGGGTAGGGGGGGAATGCCCCTCTGCTGCAGGGCTGGCCCTGTCACCCACCCGGGTCCTTGCTTTAATCAAAGGAAGCTGACAAGGGGCCAGAGGAGGAATTCAGGTGAGGATTTACTGGGTTTTGCTGCAGCAGGAGGAGCAAGAACAAGTAACAGGTGCCCCCGCTTGCTCCTTGAGGGGGTCCGGCTCTAGTCCCTTAAATAGCGTGGGGGCGGGTCAGCAGGCGGGGCTTAGGTGGCCTGCCTACCCCCTCAGTGGTGCAGTTCCCAGCTTTTGCTCCCAGCACCGCAGCTGGTTTGCAGCCTTTTTGTACCTTATCGTCCATGATTTGCCCCAACTGCGCGTGCGTGGTCCCTTTTGTCCCTTAGCGTTTCCCTGCACCTGCTGCTCAGCAGATGTTCGTCCAGGTGCAGGCGCACGCGCTGCAGCAGAGGTCCCAGTCCCGGCCCCAGGTCAGCCCCACCCCGCTCACCTCCTTGCAGCCGGCATTGTCACTGAGCTCGTAATTGCTGGCGTGCAGAGGCTGCCCGGCGTTGACGGGGTTCAGGATCACCTTGTCCCCCACGACCACCTATGGGGACAGGGGAGCAGGGTGAGGGGGGAGAGCCGGGCCCCCGGCTTCTCTCTGGTCAGTTCACCCCCTAAAAAAGGAACCTCCACATCGAAGAGCCTGGAGAAGCCCCCCAGCAGCTGCGGCCTGCACCCTCCAGCAGGCCCAACCCAGCCCTGTCCTCACATTGTCCCCGTTGCTCCGAAGCTTCCAGAAGGGCTGGATGAAGAGCCAGGAGCCCTCATTGCCCGTGGCGTCCAGCGTCACCCTCATGGCGTTCTTCTCCAGCAGGGCCGGCAGCCGCTTGTTCACGGTCAAGTACTTGTTGCTCTTCATGTGCAGGAGCTGGGGGGGCAGGCGGGACAGAGTCACCCCAGGAGGCTGGCCCGTCAGAGGAGAGGCCCTGGGAGGCAGCCTGGACTCTTGGTCAGAGCCTGACACACATACTGTGTGAGACACACAGATATGAACACATAGAGACAGCCATGCGCACAACCACACACCCAGTCACACACCTGTGGGATCACACGGAGGAGCTTCCGTGCATAGCGTCACGTGGCCTTAGAACAACCGAGGGTGAAGCACTGTCCCTGCCTCATTCTGCAGAGGGGCACACAGAGGCTCAGGGAATAAAGTAACTCGCCCAGGCCACAGAACCAAGACTCGAACCCGGACCTCCTGGCTCCAGAATCTGTGCAGATGACCACACAGCTGTGGGCACGGCTACTCAGGCCACACAGCAACGGGCACACACAGAGGCAGACACGCAGTCACGGAGACAGGCCTGGGTTGGGTGGTGCCCTGGCAGCTGGCACCCCTCCCCCATGGCGCCCCCTCCCTGCTGTCTCACCTGGATCCCAGCTCACCTGGATCACACTGCCGTACTTCACGACGTCCCCATGCACCTTCTTGTTCTCCGTGTCGTTCTGCTTCTGCTCCATCTGGGCCGCGTGCTACACAGACACACAAGGGTGAAGGGCGGGCCCAGAAGCCCGCTCCTGGTGGGACACAGCCCACCCCTACACACACACACACACACACAGATGTCCTGGCACTGCCCCCAGAAGACCCCAGAGGCTTTCTAGTCCAGTGCTCCCACTACTGATGACAGAATGAAGCTGAGCGCAGAGGGGCAGCCAAGGCCGTACAGCTCACAGCCCGGGGATCTCAACCCCTCCCCCCTGTCCCCTACCTTCCCTAGAGGGGGAGGGGCATGTCTGCAGGCCATGAGCCCCCTAGACCCCGACACCCCAGCCTCAGGACCCCTTCTCACCAGACTCCATTTCCTCCTCTTCCTCCTCCACCCCACGCATCTCTGACCCTTCCTCCCCAAACTGCCCCCAGCCCACTGCTTCCAGGGAGCCTTCCCTGACTGGCCACATCCAACTCAGAGGGAGCCACCTCTGGTGCCTCCGGGACTTGGTTGCATCCCAGCAAGGACACCTTGTTAGGCTCTTCCGACCCATTAGACTGGAAGCTGCCTGAGGACAGACACGGCCTCCATCAGACTGGCCGTTCCTGGAGGGGGGACGCTCTGTTGCCTCCATCAGACTGGCTCTCTGCCCCTTTCACCGGCTTAGTCCCATTATCCGGCCTCATGCCTGAGGCTGGAGCCAGGATGGCTGCTGGGGACCTTGGCACGGACCACGTGACTTTCCACAGACCTACCGTGTACGGCTGGGTGACCATGTGTGGTTCTGAGTGTCTGTGCGCGTGCAAATGCCCTACGCCCAGTCCAGACCCACAGTTCGGCCTCGGTCTGTGACGGCCCCCGGCCCAGCACGAGAGATGATTTATAACAGAGCTCCGCAGCCCCCACCCAGCTCCTTTCCCGTCCAACTCACAGCCCTCCCCAAGTCACAGCCACCCCCTCAGGAAAGCAAGGTCTGCCAGATGGGGGCGGGGCCCCCAGCCCCAGGGAGGGTCTCAGAAGCGGGCTACAAAGCCACTGACCACAGCCAGGCCTCCCACCCTCCCTTTCACGGAGACTGGGCTTGGGGCCCTGGGCTCTGTCCAGAAAGAACCACCCAAGGTCTGAACTGCGAGGCCTGTGAGCAGCCAGCAGGCTCTGACACCCCACACAAAAGTAGCAGAGACCCAGCGGCCACCCAGGCCCCGGTACAGACTCACAGGATGCCCACAACAGCCAAGCTCCCTCCAGGGCCCCAGGCTCCAACTCTATAAGATGAGGGGAGAGGTTAAGATGAGTTCTGAAGGGGAGTTCCCGTCATGGGGCAGTGGTTAACGAATCCGACTAGGAACCATGAGGTTGCGGGTTCGGTCCCTGCCCTTGCTCAGTGGGTTAACGATCCGGCGTTGCCGTGAGCTGTGGTGTAGGTTGCAGACGCGGCTCGGATCCCGCGTTGCGTTGCTGTGGCTCTGGCCTGGCCCGGTGGCCACGCCTCCGATTAGACCCCTAGCCTGGAAACCTCCATATGCCGCGGGTGCGGCCCAAAGAAATAGCAAAAAGACAAACAAACAAACAAACAAAAAAAGATGAGTTCTCAAGTCGGGTCCCTGGAGCCGCTGTGTCCAGGAGCCACAGCAACTCCATGTACAGCTGTGCAGGTTGTGCCCTGCACCGTGGGGTCCAGATGAAGGCCCAGGGCGGGGCTGAAGTGCAGCCTCCCCTCCCACTCACAGAGCCATGTGCCCTGCCTGGTACAGGGCCGTGCCAGCCACTAACTGGCACGAAGGGGCCAAACGGAGGTGTGGGCTGCCGGAAGAGCAGGCTCCTGCCCCTCACCTCATTCTCGGCGACACACACCGCTCTCCGGCACAGCGGGCTTTAAAAAGTCCTGGGCCCCCAGCATCTCCAACGAGCGGCGGCCCTGTGTGCTCACGCATGCGGGGGCCCTGCACACACACCTGTAACTTCTGCAGCAGCACCACGTCGGCGATCTTCTCCTTGTCCTGTTTGGTCTGCTTGGCCTTCCAGTACTGCTTCTGAGCCGAGTAGCGGTTCATGGGGCAGACCTTGAACAGGCAGTCTGGAGGCAGGGGGCGGGCAAAAGGAGAGAGACGGGTTCAGGCCGGCCTGCAGCCCTGCCCGCAATCCCACTGGCTCTCCCAGCCCTCCCCACACCCCACGGCGGGGAGGAGGGGAGGCAGCACATCCTACGGAGAAGGGAGACCCCAGGGCAGGTCTGAGAAGATTTATCAGAGGCTCCCCTGGGAGAGTTATCAGAGGCTCCTGGCCGCTCCCCCCATGCCTGCCTGTGTCCACTCACAGCAGTGTCCCCCTCTGGCCAACCTCCACCTCGCCTCCAGATGCCTGGGAAGTGGCATCCTCACCCCTCCTGCATCAGGTGGTGACAGGGGCGGAGGGGACAGTCTGCAGTGACCCTGGGGCGTCAGGCTGAGCTTCTAGTCCCTGAAACCAGCTCCTTCCTGCCTTCGTGCTCCTCTCGGAACCCTCCTCAGTAATTCTCTGGCACCGGCTCTGCGTCTAGGGACCCTCAGGAGGGGCCCATTAGAATTCCACAAACAGGTCTCTAATGCTTGATTCCTCTTTTCGGAAGCAGACAAAACATTATTGATTTCCACAAGCCCAGACACTAGAAAGAGCACCAGATTTTTCTACGTATGGAAAGGCGACATGAGATGGAAAATCCTATTTCAAGTGTGGCGGGCCCAGCGAAACACTGGCACAGGGATTGGGTCTGTCTGATCACAGCAGGGCCCTGCTGTGAGGTGGTGAGCTCCCCATCAGGGGAGGGATCCCAGGGGGGCATAGGGTTCCTCTAAGACCCTCCCAGGCCGAAGGGCCATGGCTCCAGATTGGCGATGCCCCGGCAGCAGAAGCACAAGAGGAAGATGGTTGTGTGGGGAACCTGGGAGGGACCCCCGGGGAACAGATCACAGAGACGCCCCCCCGCCCCCACAGGCCCCCTCCTCTGTCCTCTTAAAGGAAGGCTATGCCATGCAGGGGGCACCACTGGGTTCTGCAAAGCCCACAGCAGGCAGAGACCCTGGTCATCGGGAAGGGAAACTGGGGGAGTCAAAGTTTCCAGAGAACAGACCCTCCCTGAAGGGGAAGAAAGGCCACACCCCCCTCCCTAAGCAGATGGAGCTGCTGCTCCGCCCAGCCCAGTCTGGCACCACCAGCGTGGGTGGGCGTCCCCTCGGCAGCAACAGCTCGCTTGCTGGAGAGAATGTGTCTTTATGGGGCTCTGCTCAACCTTCAAGACCGGGGTGTCCGTCCTCCAGGAAGTCCTTCTGCTTCTTTAGCCCAAGCCAGACCCCTCAGGGCTCCCCCTGGTCACCACGTCACTCTCACTAACTTGTTAGAGGCCACTGGTTCCCGGCAGGAGGGTGGATAGGGCCAAACCAGGGGGTGTTTGGAAATTGGGGGGTAGATTTAGGTTGTCCAAACAACTGAGATCACAGCCAGCATCCAGCAGGCAGGACCGGGTCCCTGGTCACCTGCTCCTGACACAAACAGCCTGCCGCTGTGCTTGGGCCGAGCAGCGCAGACACACAGCCTTGTTTGCGTGGTTTTAGCAAATGCCAACTTTCCCAGGAATGCAACTCCCATATAAACTGAGGGAATCTGTGTTGCCCTTTGTCTTGTTCCAGCCTCACCAGGAGATTTTTGCTGTTTCAGAGAAACGCATCCCTCGCGGCCGCCGAGTCCGTGAGTCAGAGGCAAGCTCTGACTGCTCCCTCACATTTGCCGGTTGTGCCCAACATTTACCTCCAGAAGCTACATAAGACTTTTGCTATAAATTGCCTTCCTGGGACTTCCCCAGTGCCCTTTCATGTGAAGGATCCAGCACTGTTACAGCTGCGGTTCTGATCACTGCTGTGGCCCAGACTCCATCCCTGGCCCAGGAGCCCAGGAGCTATTACATGCTGCAGACGCAGCAGAAAAAATAACAATAAATTGCTTTTCTTTTATTTCTCTTTCTGACATGCTTATGGCATTATATTGGCCTCACTCCCTCCCCTGAACATCCCCCTCTTACTTTATAATAGATAAATATGGAGATGAATAGGAGTTCCCATTGTGGCACAGCAGAAACGAATCCGACTAGGAACCATGAGGTTGCGGGTTCAATTCCTGGCCTCAGTGGGTTAAGGATCTGGCGTTGCTGTGGCTGTGGTGTAGGCTGGCAGCTGTAGCTCCAATTCGACCCTAGCCTGGGAACCTCCATATGCCGTGGGTGTGGCCCTAAAAGGCAAATAAATAAATAAAATATGGAGATGAATAGATTTTTTTTTTTTTTGGCTGCTCCCAAGACATGCAGAAGCTCCCAGGCCAGGGATCAAACCTGAGCTGCAGCACTGACAATGCTGGCTCCTTAAACTGCTGAGCCACTAGGGAACTCCAGGTTGTATTATTTTTGAATTCCACTGTATAACATTAAAGGGGTCCTGAGTCTGACAGGCTGGTCTGCTTATATTTTAACCGCGCCCACCAGACTCTGAGGGCAGGCAGGCAGAGCTGAGCCCGGGGCTCACTGCTGTGTCCCCAGCCCATAGCCCGGGGCTTAGCCAGTGTCTGGCAGGTGAACACACCAATCTAGAAAAGAGCCTCCGGTGTGTGATCAGGTGGGGCCTGAATTTAGCCTTGAAGGGAGGGAGGAGAGGGATCAGGGGTAATGCCTCATTACAAGTGGCAGGAAGGGCGAGTGAGAGGCACGAGATGCAGTGATCATGTGGGCCGGCCGCCTCCAAGGCCCCGCAACCTGAGCCAGGAGGGACACCAGCCCTGAGTGGGCCCAGAGCAGGGAGGACAGCAAAACCAGAAATTCACAGGCCCTGGGGTCCTGAGCAAGCTGCTCCCCCTGCCCCTCGCCCAACCCAGAGAGGAGAAAAGGAGGGGAGACGGATGCTTCCCCAGGGCGCCTGAGAGCAGGGGGTCCCACACCCTTCTGGCCTGAGTCCCCTAGAAAATACACCCAGGGTCACCGCTTCCCGAAACACCATGGGGACCTCCTCTCCCTGGGGGCTGAGCAGACTCTGGGCATGACAGACTGAGAGCCATTGTTGGGATCTGCTCTGAACCAGCCTGACCAGAAAACAATAAGAGCAACCGGAATTTTCAAATGTATATTATCGTAAGACTTTTTTTTTTTGGTCTTTTGTCTTTTTAAGGCCACACTCACTGCATATGAAGGTTCTCAGGCTAGGGGTCCGATCAGAGCTGTAGCCACCAGCCTACACCAGAGCCACAGCAACACAGGATATGAGCTGCGTCTGCAACCTACACCACAGCTCATGGCAATGCCGGATCCTCAACCCACTGAGCAAGGGCAGGGATTGAACCCACGTCCTCATGGATCCTAGTCAGGTTCGTTAATCACTGAGCCACAACGGGAATTCCAAGACTTCTTAAAGAACTGGCAAGACAGTGAGGAACTGTCCAGCCAGAACTAAAAGGAGGTCAGGGAGATATAGGAACACACCCAAGAGACTTTTGTCCTTGGGTATTTGCTGAGTCCAGAAAACATGACATTTGATTTTGACGCCTCACCAGCTAAAGGGGCAGACATCCCAGCCCAGACAGGGAAGGTGGGACATGTAACAGGAAACCTTCCCTCAATGAGCTTGGACCCCAAAGGGTCACAACTCCCAGGTATAGGCTGAACCCAGAGGACAGCTCCTT
This sequence comes from Phacochoerus africanus, assembly GCF_016906955.1. Lineage (NCBI taxonomy): Eukaryota > Metazoa > Chordata > Mammalia > Artiodactyla > Suidae > Phacochoerus > Phacochoerus africanus. The sequence goes on along the minus strand of NC_062552.1, from coordinate 31,083,757 downwards.
CCAGGAATCAGAGCCAGACAGGAGTCCCCTGGATGGTGCCAGAAACCCCAAACTCGAGCTTGGCTTGGCAGTCATGGACGCGGTGCCCCCAGGAATCTGGGAATGGGATACGCACAGCCTCTCTGAAGGAAGGTACCTTCCTCCTCGTCCACAACCACTCAGACCAAATGTTTACATGCAGTGACGCATACACAGTCAGGTAACCAGGAATCCTGGGAACCAGGGGCCATGAGAGAGAACAAACCCACAAGACACACACCAGAAACACACATGAAGAGACGTCAGACACACACATCATCTATAAGATAGATGGGCCTATTCTGGTTAAACCAATAAAAGAAAAACTTGAGGATCCCTACAGAGAACAAGAAACAATAAAATATGACACAGCAGAATGAAAAAGAAACAAAATTTCTAGAAATAAAAACTTCACAGAAAGAGAAAGACAAATACCATACGACATCACTTATATGTGGAATCTAAAATGTGGCACAAATGAACCTATCTACAGAACAGAAACAGATTCACAGACATAGAAGGAGTTCCCATCATGGTGCAGCGGAAGCAAATCTGACTAGGAAACATAAGGTTGCGGGTTCAATTCCTTGCCTCACTCAGTGGATTGAGGATCCGGCATTGCCACAAGCTGTGGTGTAGGTTGCAGATGCAGCTCGGATCTGGCATTGTTGTGGTTGTGGCGTAGGCTGGCAGCCACAGCTCCAACTGGACCCCTAGCCTGGGAACCTCCATATGCCAAGGGTATGGCCCTAAAAACACAAAAGACAAAAAAAAAAGATTTACAGACGTAGGTAGAAAACAGATTTGCAATTGCCAAGGGGGAGGGGGTGGGAGTGGGATGGATGGGGAGTTTGAGGTTAGTAAATGCAAACTATTCCATTTAGAATGGACAAGCAATGAGATCCCGCTGCACAGCACAGGGAACTATATCCAGTCTCTTGGGACAGACCAGGATGTTAAATAATATGAGAAAGGGAATACAGTATATATATCTATGACTGGGTCACTATGCTGTACAGCAGAAACTGACACAAGGCTGTAAATCAACTACACTTCAATAAAAATAAATAAATGTAAAAAGTTTCAAATTCAAAACTCATTGAATGTATTTAACAGGAGATGCATTCTAATGATATTCTATCCAATTCTCTGAAGGATGGTTGAGCCCCAGTAAAAGGACTTCCCAGCCCACCAGGGTCTGAGGCTGTGTCTGAACACAGCACACTGCCCTGAGGCACAGAGCACACCGGCAGAGGGATGAAGCCAGCAGAGATCCCTCCCTGCTCCTGATTCCTCTATATCTTTCTTTGAAACTTGCTACCTGGAATGTGACAATTTTGTCTTGTTCTCTTATGTAGATGCTCTCTCACAGCCTTGGCCATAACACAGCCAAAAAAATGCTTGTTGAATGAATAAGTGATTTGAGCTCTCTGAAATGTTTGCCGCCCACCCCACACTTTTACTCTGCTGTGCTCTTTGCTCAAAGGTAGCCCTGTCCAAACCCCAGGAGGGGTCAGTACTTTCCTTCCCACCAAACTACAGGGCACAAGGGCAACCAGGAGATCTGGTCCACACAGGAGCAGCAGCACCAAAGGCCAAGAGAAAAGTCTGGCTCTGGGGCCTTTCCTACAATAAGGACTGTGTGCTAGGGGGGCAGGTACCTGTGGGCAAGGGGACACAGGGCTGTGAGGCTCAAACAAGAAGATATTCTTTTCTCTGGTTTTTTTTTGGTTTTTTTTTTGGTTTTTGGGTTTTTTTTAGGGCTAAACCTGCGGCATATGAAGATTCCCAGGCTAGGGGGTCAAACTGGAGCTGCAGCAGCTGGCCACAGCCACAGCCACAGCAACACAGGATCCGAGCCGAGTCTGCAAACTACACCACAGCTCATGGCAACATTGGATCGTTAACCCACTGAGCAAGGCCAGGGATCGAACAAGCACCCTCACGGTTACTAGTCGGATTCATTTCTGCTGCGCCACGACAGGAACTCTGAGGATATTCATTTAAGAAGCCATTTGGGAAGTTCCTACGTGGCGCAGCGGGTTAAGGATCCAGAGTTGCCCCAGCTATGGCTCAGGCTGCAACTGCCCCTTGGGTTCGATCCCTGGCCTGGGAACTTCCACATACTGTGGGTGCTGCCAAAAATTAAATAAATAAATAAACTGATGTTCTTCCAAAATGACTAAGGTATACAATACTCCAAAAACCATCGCTTCATAGAATCAACCCGGCTTGGGGGAACTTTAAAAATACAAACTCTCAAGTCCCCCTAGACCTTGGTAGTAGGGTGAGGTCCTGGGATATGCATTTTTAGAGGTACCCGCAACCCAGATCCCAAATGATTCCAGGATTGAAAGGCACCAGCAGAGTTGCTTTTTTTTTTTTTTTTAACTTTTTACGGCCCCACTCGCAGCATATGGAGGTTCCCAGGCTAGGGGTCAAATCAGAGCTACAGTGGCTGGCCTACACCACAGCCACAGTAACGCCACGTTTGCAACCTACACCACAGCTCACAGCAACACCAGATCCTTAACCCACTGAGTGAGGCCAGGGATCAAACCCACAACCTCATGGTTCCTAGTGGGATTCTTTTCTGCTGTGCCACAATGGGAACTCCAGCACCACAGAGATTTGAGACGAGCCTAGAACACAGAGGATAAGGCTACGTGCCACGATTATTCATAAGCTCTGTGTAAGTCATGTAAACACCTGTTTTTAATCTTTCTCAACATTTACCTTATAGAACACCAAAGACTCCACCATGGTTACAGAAGAGAATGCAAAGCTCATTCAGTTTTATGGGGGAGGGTGGTTTTGTTTGGGGTTTTTATTGCCGCACCCTTGGCATGTGTGAGTTCCTGGACCCAGGATCAAACCCGAGCCATGGCATCGACAGGGGCCACTGCAATGACAATGCCAGATCCTCAACCGACTTTGGCACCAGGGAACTCCCCCCCAAAATAAATATTTTATAAATGCTTAAAACTACAGTCTAGGGAGTATTTGCATTACTTTTTATAAAAGGGGGAAATAGGAGTTCCTGTTGTGGCGCAGCAGAAACGAATCCAACTAGGAACCATGAGGTTGTGGGTTTGATCCTTGGCCTCGCTCAGTGGGTCAACGATCCAGCGTTGCCATGAGCTGCAGTGTAGGTCGCAGACACGGCTCGGATCCTGCATTGCTGTGGCTGTGGTGTAGGTCGGCAGCTGCAGCTCCAATTTGACCCCTAGCCTGAGAATCTCCATATGCTGTGGGTGCGGCCCTAAAAAAATATATAGTAATAATAAAATTAAAATAAAAGGGGGAAAGAGAAGATTAAGAACAAAATTGTAAGTGGCCAAGAAACACAGAAGAGGCTCCCTCTCACTAAGAGTCAGAGGAATGCAAATTAAAAGCTCAGCGAGGTGCCATTTCACACCCAGCAGGCTGGGCAACAGTGAAGTGGGACAAAACAAGTATGGCCAGAATGGGGTGCAGCAGGGTGCACGGGGTGTGTGCAGCCACAGCCTGTTGGGGCTGAGGTAGGGGGAATTGCACAGCCCCTGCGGAGGCAGCAAGGCCCTCCAACCAAGGCAGAGGAGCCCCCTCCAGGGCACCCCCCACTTCGGAACACACCCAAGAAACCCTTGGCCTTGAGCCCAGGGAGACATACCTGTAGAGGTGACCCTGGCATCATACACAATTGCCAAAAACTGCAAATGAGCTAAACATCTGTCAATAGGGGAACCAATCCAAGGCTTGCGGTTTACTGACCCAGCGGAATATTACGTAGCAATTAAATAGATGAACTACAGCCACTACAGCCATGCATGTTGATACGGAGAAATCTCAAAAACAGTGCAGAATGAAAAAAGTGCAGAAAGATCTGTTTCAAAGGCTACCCTCAAAATACACGATTGAAAAATGGAAAAGAAAACCCTATGTAAATCCTGGAAATAGCTCTATGTATGAACAACAAAAGCATAAGAACAGGTCCCTGAAAGACATGCAATTTCTGAGTGTGTCTGCCTCTGGGGAGGGGGAAGGGGAACGGAGAGGGGTCAAGGCGAAGATGTAGGGGGCGAGGGTGGCTTTGGCACAAACATAAGATGCGATCTCTTTTTTTTTTTTTTGTCTTTTTGCCTTTTCTAAGGCCGCTCCCGCAGCATATGGAGGTTCCCAGGCTAAGGGTCTAATCAGAGCTGTAGCTGCCGGCCTACACCAGAGCCACAGCAACACGGTATCTGAGCCACATCTGTGACCTACACCACAGCTCACAGCAACACCGGATCCTTAACCCACTGAGCAAAGCCAGGGGTCGAACCTGAAACCTCATGGTTCCTAGTCAGATTCGTTAACCACTGTGTCACGACGGGAACTCCAATCAACTATAACTTTTTTTTAATTTAAAAAATTAAAATGACAAAACCTTGGAGTTCCCGCTGTGGCACAGTGGGTTAAGGATCCAGCATTGCCACAGCTGTGGCTCAGATTTGATCCCTGGCCTGAGAAACTCCATATACCGAAGGTATAGCCATTAAAATAAAAGGACCTGAAGAAACACAGCAAAAAGGACTTGAGAGAGCTCAGTAGTGGGTCCATGAGTGTGTGTTATTCTTCTCTTTACTCTTTTTTTTTTTTTTAAACTTTCTAGGGCTGCACTTGCGGCATATGGAGGTTCCCAGGCTAGGGGTCCAATCAGGGCTACAGCTGCCGGCCTACGCCACAGCCACGGCAACACCAGATCCAAGCTGCATCTTCGACCCACACCACAGCTCATGGCAACACCAGATCCTTAACCCACTGAACAAGGCCAGGGATTGAACCCGAAACCTCACGGTTCCTAGTCGGATTCTTTTCCTCTGCGCCATGATGGGAACTCCCTATTTTTCTCTTTACTCTTGTACAGTTGAAATGGGTCTTAATAATAGTCAAAGTAACAATAAACCGGGCTCGGCAGGTAGATAAGTAGAACAGAGGCACAAGGCTGGGGGCACCCAGTGTGTAAGCAGGAGAGGCCTCTCCTCGGCCCCCTGGGTGGTGAGTGAGACGTCACGTTTCACGGGGTCGCTGCAGCTGGGGTGTGAGCACTGAGCTGCCCCGAGGTCAACTGCAGGGCCGGGGCTTCTGCGCTGAGTCTTTGCACCCAACGTGGAGGAGAAAACCGGCTCGTGGGAAGGGACCTGCCCAGGTCAGGCCGGGCCAGGGGAGCAGGACTCGGAGCAGCCATAACCCAAGACGCCTTCAGCAAAGCGAGAGCAGGGAGGCAAGGCTGGCGCGGGGTGCCCAACCCATTGGGGCCCCAGCAGCCTGGGCCTCCCAGGGCCCAGCAAACTCTGGAAAGAATTCCCTGAACGTGCTGGGGCTTGGGAGGGCCTCGGAAGGTGGCGGGAGATGAAACCACAAACTGGGAGCTCATCAGAGGCTGACGGAGGCAGGCCGGGGGCTTTCCTGGCTTTGCCAGCCCAGCCTGGGGGCCTCCGCGATTGGAGCAGCTGGGGGTTCCTAGGGATGGCTGGGCCCACCCCAGGGTGCCCTCAGGCCACAGTCGTCTCTGATGACCTCTCAACAACTTCTGAAAGGCCTGCCATGGTCCCCACAGCCTCACCGGGACCTCCCTCCAGGCTGTTAGCAGGAGAAACGGGGAGCCCTGAGAGCCGGCCTCCAGGGCTGCAGACCAAGCTCCGCCTTCTCGTCTCTGGGCTTCGGTCTCAAAACTCAAGAGGCTGGAGCCCGCGTCTCCCGTCCCAAGTTCTCACACTCCGCCTTGTGCCCGGCAGCTGTGGGGCCGCACGGAGACCAGGCTCTGGCCCTTGTCTCAGATCCAAAGAGGCCCAGATGGGGTCCAGAGGGGCCACACCCGCCTCACCAAGACCCCGCAGCCCCGATGGGGCTGGAGGGCGGGGAGCCACTGAGCCCCTGCAACCCCGGGGCCAAGGGGACCCCAGGGCAGCTCAGATCTGGGATGGGCCCTGCTCTCCGCTTTGGGAACATAAAGAGGAAGAGAAAGGAGCGGGAAGGAACAGGCTGGGGGGGGGGATAAGGCGTCAAAGGAGCATTTGTTCTGCTCAGTGGCTTTTTTGTTGTCAACACTTGGCCCCAAACTGTCTGCCGGAACTCTAGGGCTAATCTTCCCACCACACCCTCCGCTTGTCACCACCTATCAGGCTACGCGGCTGGCTGCACACACCGCGACACACCTTTCACCCCCAGTCCTCGCCCTGGCACAGCCTGCGCCAGCCCCTCACCACCCTGGCCCCTCTGAGTGCTTCCCAAGACGGGATGGGCTCCCTGGCACAGGGAAACCTGCCCCCCTGCAGCCTCAAAGCCCCCCTATTTCTGGCCCAGGAAGGCCCCAGTCCCCACCGCTGCCACCCCCACGTTCAGGCCCCCAGCGCAGGCCAGTCAGAGCCGCGCCTCCAAGCAGGGGGCCCACATGAACACCCCGAGACCCCCACGTTTAGCGAGAGTGTGGCCCACAAATGTGAAGAACAGCAGAGGGACTGGGGGAGCAGCCAGGGAGGAGTGAGGGGAGAGGTGACATGGCCAGACGGTGCAGGACACAGGACATGGGGTTCTCAGGACACAGGACACGGGGGTCACAGGACACGGGGGTCTCAGGACACAGAGGTCACAGGACACAAGGGTCTTAGGACACAGGACACAGAGGTTGCAGGACACAGGACACAGGGGTCTCAGGACACAGGACACGGGGGTCTCAGGACACAGGACACGGGGGTCTCAGGACACAGGACACAGGGGTCTCAGGACACAGGACACAGGGGTTTCAGGACACAGGACACGGGGGTCTCAGGACACAGGACATGGGAGTCTCAGGACACAGGACACAGGGTCTCAGGACACAGGACACAGGGATCTCAGGACACTGGACACAGAGGTCACAGGACACAAAGGTCTCAGGACACAGGACACAGGGATCTCAGGACACTGGACACAGAGGTCACAGGACACAAAGGTCTCAGGACACAGGACACAGGGGTCTCAGGACACAGGACACAGGGTCTCAGGACATAGGGGTCACAGGACACAGGGGTCTCAAGACACAGGACACAGGGTCTCAGGAGGACAGCACAGGGCCGGAGGCAGGGCCATGAGGACAGCACAGGGCCGGAGGCAGGGCCCCTTCTCTAGGCGCGTCCGGACCTAAGACCCCCAGGCAACACCCCTGCAGAAGCCTGTGATAGAAGCAGAAGCAGAACAGAGGACCTGGCCCCCACGGGCTGCGAGGCCTCCGCATTTGTCCTCCACTCCCCCACGGAGGGGCAGCGCCCGGCCCTCCCAGCATCTGTCTCCAGGACAGTCCAGCTGGCCTCCCCCAGGGCAGACTGGGTGAACAGCCAGCGTGTTCCCGCCTGCTCCCGCCCTGCCCAGCACGCCCAGGAGTGCCTGCTTGTCTGCCACAGCCTCCCAGGTAATCACGGTGACACCACAGTGACAGCAGGGTGTCACCTCATTCTCACGAGGGCCCCCGGGCCCGCAGGTGGGGCTGCTGACCATAGAGGACACAGAGGGGGAGGGCGCCTGCCAGGGTCACACAGCAGAGCCTGCTCCAGCACCACAGGGTCCCCAAAGGCAGGACTCATGCACACGGCCCAGGGCTGAGGACAGCACGGGGGCCAGGAGAAGGGACTGGGGACCTCACCATCCTGTGGGGAGATGGTGACACAGAGAAGGGCCTCTGAACACCTAGGAAGTCTCTTTTCCCCCATCCCTCAGAGGACACCCAGTTGCCCAGACACAGAGAGCCCTGTGGGTAGCAGGGGGCTGGGGGAGAATAGCTGGCCAGAAGCGGGTGTGCCCCAGAGAAGTGGGGTGTGGTCCCCAGGAAATGAAGGGAGAGGCCGGCCGGCAGGGCAGGATGGCGTCGAGCAAGCCCAAGGGGCCGGGGGTTGGGGGGGGGGTCTCCACAGATGGCAGCGCGTCCGACCTGCCCCCTGGGTCCCGGAACACGGCAGCCTGGGGTGGGGGGTAGCGGGGGTCTCACCTCGGAACTTCTTAGGGGGGTTGTCCAGGTCCCCAGCCGCGGGCTCCACCACACAGCGGTCATCCACCAACCTGGGGGACACGGAGCTGGGTCAGCGGGAGAGAAGAGACCACCTCCCCAGGCACCCCCAGGGACCCCTCCCTCGGGGCAGAGGACTCCAAGGCACCAGAGGGGGGGCCTCCAAAGAAACCAGCAAACCCTCCCTCCCCCGGCCCCGCTCTTAACGGCAAGGTGAGCCCAGGGGAGCCCCCAAGAAAAACAGACAAACCAGCCCCCCCAGCCCCTTCCCCCATCCTCTCTCCAGCCCCTCTTCGACCGGCCCCCACCCCCAGCCAGAGCTGGGTCAGCCCTGCAGGGTCTGCTGCCAGTCTAGGCTGTCACACACTGCAGCTGTAACTCCTGTCGTCACCCCAAGACCCTCCCAGACCTGAAGGGCAGTGGGCGACGGAGGACGGAGAAGGGACAGAGGGACAGAAACAGGGAGAGATCAAGAGAGACAGAAAAAGATAGTAGCGTCAGAAAGATAAAAGGGTAAGAAACAGAAGCCGGGAGAGACCAGAGACGGACGACGGAGGAGAGAAGCTCATGTGACACTGAACCAGGGGGACAGGCCTCCAGGTCTCAAAGACAGGACACAGAGCCTGCCCTTCCCGACCTCAGTCAGGCCCATCTCACACCCTCCTCTGTGGCCACCCTTGGTTTGGTTTGGCTTTTTTTCTTTTCATGGCCGCACCTGCCCATATGGAAGTTCCCAGGCCTGGGGGTCACAGCCACAGCCACGCCAGATCTGAGCTTGCGGCAATGCTGGATCCTTAACCCACTGAACCCACATCCTTGTGGATACTAGTCGGCTTCTTAGCCTCTAAGCCACAACGGGAACTCCTGACCACACTTGGGCCTGAAACTCCTCCCTCAGAGCCAAGACTGGGGTTATTCCTAAGTCCCCGGAGAACAGCCACCCACCCACCCATCTGTCCCTGCACTTAACCGTCTGCAAAGCCACCCCAGCCAAAGGGATGACAATGACCCCCCTTTCAGAGGCCAGCTCCATTTCAGCCCTTCACAACTGCTGCCTTTGAATTCTCATCAACTTCTCCACAAGGGGCTAGTCATGCACACATCTCACAGAGGAGGAAACTGGGTTTGAATATGAAATAAAGTGCCCCAAGTCACTCCCCTCCTTGGAGTGGCTAACAAGGCCTCTTGTGATCTGACCTCACCCACTCCCTAGGTAGCCTCGCAACTTCCTTGTCCCAGCCATGCTAAACCTCCAGCCAATCCCAAGGTCCCTCGAGCTCTCATCTCCAGAGGTGGTCTGAGCAGTTTCACTGTCCTCCGTGCCCAGAACCCCCTGGATCCCCTCCAAGCCTTGGGCCTCCCAGACCTCCCTTCATTCTTCCACCCTCAGCCCCTCCTGCTCTGGGGAGCCCTGCCAGGCCATGCCCTCCCTCCCCCGTGTTCCTGAAGCCCTTGGTCCTGGCCTCTCCTGCTGCCACACCTCTTTTACTGCAACTACTTGCCAGGTCTATATGGAAGGTTCCTTGAGGATAGGATCCTGGGTTTTTCTTTTTCTTTATAGGGTCACACCTGCAGCAAATGGATGTTCCCAGGCTAGAGGTCAAATCAGAGTTGCAGGAATTCCCGTCGTGGCACAGGGGTTAATGAATCCAACTAGGAACCATGAGGTTGGAATCAGAGCTACAGCTGCCAGCCTACACCACAGCCACAGCAACACCACATCCGAGCCGCACCTGCAACCTACACCACAGCTCACAGCGACGCTGGATCCTTAACCCACTGAGCGAGGCCTATGTCCTCATGGATGCTAGTCAGATTCGCTAACTGCTGAGCCACGACGGGAACTCCACATGTCATCTAATTTTCTAAATCTCCTTTGTTATTATGTCCATGTTGCAGGCAGGGAAACCAGAGTACAGAGAGGCACACACGGCCAGCAAGTGGCAGAGCTGGGCTCTGAGGCCAGGCTGTGGGGACCTCACAGTGACAATGATGGTGACGGGGGGGGGGGGCCCTGGTTGTGAGGACCTACTCGGTCCCCTCCCCCTCCCCAGCCTCCAGCCCAGTCCTCGGCCCTCTCCTCTTGACCACCTGCACTCAGGCCCCGGGTCATCTAGGCCACAAACATGGGTTCAGATCCAACCGCCCCCTCCACGGCTCCACGTCGAGCGCCACAGGCTTGCTCTGAACCGAGCTCCCGCTCCACCCTGCATGTGCCCTTCCTGAAGGCCTCCCACCACAGCTGATGGCAACTCCACCCTTTCAGTGGTTTCAGCCCCAAACCTTGGACCAATGCTCGATCCTCTCTTCCACTCACCCTCAACCCCAATCTGTGAGGAAACCCCATGAGCTTGATCTTTAAAATACATGCAGAATCAGACCTCTTTTCATCATGCTGCCGCCGCCGGTCCAACCCCCCTCAGCAGCCCCCCCACCTGATGGAACCGCCTCCTCACAGCTGACATCCCCTCTCATCCCCCTACAGCCTGTCCCACACAGCAGCAGAGGGGTCCCTTTAAAAGGTAAGTCAAGAGTCCCCGTCATGGCTCAGCGGTTAATGAATCCGACTAGGAACCATGAGGTTGCGGGTTCGATCCCTGGCCTTGCTCAGTGGGTTAAGGATCCGGCATTGCCGTGAGCTGTGCTGTAGGTAGCAGACACGGCTAGGATCCCGAGTTGCTGTGGCTCTGGAGTAGGCTGGCGGCGAGAGCTCCAATTGGACCCCTAGCATGGGAACCTCCATATGCCGCAGGTGCAGCCCTAAAAAGATAAAAAGACAAAAAAAAATAATTAATTTTAAAAAAATAAAAGGTAAGTCAAATCAGGGCAGTGCCCTGCTCAGTACCCTCCAGAACCAAGCTGAGAACTCACAATGGCCTGAAAGACCCCAGAGGAGCCACCTCCTCTGCTCCCAGACCTCAGCTCCTCCCTGGCCCCTTGCCCACTCGGCTCCAGCCCAGAGCCCCCCTTCCTGGCTCCTCAAACCTTCCAGGAGATTTGACTCTGCTTCCTCCCTCTACCTGGAACTCTCTCTGCCTCGCACATCTCCTGGCTCCCTCCCTCGCCTCCTTCAATCTCAATTCAAAGGACCCACCCCTTGGACACCCTCCTCACTCTGTTTAAAACTGTAAACTGCTCTTTCCCACACTCATCACCCTCCGCTCCCTGCCTCACTGTTCACACCACCCGGCTGCTATGGATTTTGCCAGTTTCTTTTATCCCCACCCCACAGCCTGAGATGGAAGCCCCAGGAGGACAGGGATGTGTCTGCCTTGCTTCCTCCTGCATCCCTAGCATCTGGACCATCTCCCTGGCACAGAGCAGGCACACATGAAATGCATATTGACTCAATCAATCATTTTACCGGCAGCTGAGGGAAGTACAGAGAAGCCAAAGATAAGGTCCCCGCCTCACCTCGGAGAGTTTAAAATGTCATTGGGAAGACAAGTCACAATACTCAGAAGAGTTAATGATATAAGGAATATGCACTGGTGCCAACTGATGGTACCAAGTATGGATCTTGTCCAGGGAAGGGAAAGGTCAGAGCTTAGCCAATCAGAGAAGGTGTGAAAGAAGAGGCAGCAGTTGTACAGAGCCCTGCAGAGTTCATAGAATTCCCTGTAAGACATTCGTGAATGAAATTAGCTGGTTGTCTCCTGGCAAAGCCCTGGAGGGGAGGGGACAGAGGATGGGTAAGTTTTGGCTAGGGACCTGGGACCTGACTCTGCTGGGGGCACTAGACAGACAGAGCATCACGGAAGCAGGTGCAGTTGAAGAGAGGCAGGGTAGCCCCTGCAGCCCCACCCTGACCAGTGCACAAGGCTCTGCAGAGGCCATCTTGGCTACTCCCTGTCCAAGGAAAAACCCATCCTCACTCCAGACCCCTCTCCAGCCTTCTCCTGGGGACTCCTTGTCCGGGTCACACATGCAGGAAAAAGACATGCACATTTGAATGCCTGGCGTACTTTCCCTAATCCTCCTGGCACAAATCTGCCTGGTCATTTTGTAGACGTCCAGTTCCCGCCCAACCTGGCACAGCCTCTGAGGCCCTGATGTCTCCAACTCAGCCCCTCCCCAGAGCCCGTGGTTTACAGAATAGGGCACATTTGGGGAGGACGAGCTGAGGCCACTCAGAGAAGGGGGCAGACTCGCTCAGGACAGAGTGTGGCCTCCAGGAGGAGAATGTCAAGCAAGGCTGGGAAGGGAAACATCCCAGACCTCAGCCAAGAGGGGACAGCAACGGCCTGTGTGAGGAACCAGCACAGAGAAGCAAGCCACGTGGACAGTAAGAAGGCAGGGGGCTCCCGGAAGGTGTCAGGAAAACAAGGTCAGGAAGATGGGACTTTCAGAGCTTCCTCCTAGCTCTGGCTCCAGTGGTCCACACCCTCCCTTCCTCCAAATGTGGGTCCTGGAGGAGTAAATTTAACAAGGCCCGGGAATATCCTGTATGCCCCCTGCAACCTCTAAGGGAGGGCACCCCGTCAGCCCCATCTTTTCATGTCCTGTCTGGTGCTCCACCAAGGCTCCGCAGGCTGTTTTAGAGTCCCACGGTGTGCCCAAGCGCCCGCAAAAGCCGCCCCTCCATTCCTCTGCATCTACTCCTTAGGACATAGGCATCCCAAGAAGGTGCTATCAGGCGGGAGGGGACGGGAGGGGTGTCCCATGAAGCCATTAACAGATAAGCGGGAAAGCCCTTATCAGACGGGCTGCGGGGAGATCCTGGAGTTCCACCGCCAGGATACGGGGCGGAGTGGGGGGGGGTGCGCCTCAGAGGGCGAGACCGGGACTTCTGTCCCTGGAGCGGTGCAGGGGTCGCCGAGCGCCCTCCCGCCTCCTGAAACCCCGCCCCCGGCCCGCCGAGCCCCGGCCCCGCCCCTGCCCCGCCGCCACCGCCCCCACCACCCAGCGAAACTGGCCTCCCCGCGCGTGTGGCCGTCGCCCCAGCCGCGCCGCGAGGGAATGCGAGCGCGGCCTCGCCCCGGCCTGCCTCCTGCTGCCAGCCGCTGCCGGGACGCGGGCCCCGTGCCAGGCGCGCGCGGGGGCGGCGGGTGGCGGGCGCGAGGCTTTCCTCCCCCACCGGAAGGGTGGCCGCGGGGGGAGGGACCCCTCCCCACCTGGAGGCACCCACGTCCCGGGCGGTCGGCACCCTCCCCATGGCAGGGGCATCTGTGTTGATGATACTCTCCCGGTTACAGGTGTCCGGCTTAGGATGCACACCTGGCGCTGTAACCAGAGCCGGGCTCTCCTGGGACCAGGTGCCCAGTCGCTTCAAGGGCCACCCCACCTCTGCCCCTCCACCCAAGGTCCCAGGAAGGGCCTGCTCCCAGGCTCTGCCAGCCCCCTCTTCCCGCTGACCCACCTCCATGCCTCCGCTCACGCAGAAGCCCCCCCACCCAGTCGCGCCTCCTCTTCAAGGCAGTGCCCAGGCCTCTGTGGCAGCCCACCCAAGATCACCTTAGAGAAACCCGCCCACCAGTGTGTGGAACACGCGAAGTGATAACTTGTTTTCACATCTGATACCTCATTCCATTCTTAGTCCAGGGTGAGGGTCACAGAGTTGAAGAACCACTGGGCTTGGTACCACCTCAGTTCCATGCACATACTGAGAAGGGATTACGTGCTGGGTGTGGTCCCCAGCCTCTGGACGCTCATGCCACCACACTGAATGCTGTGAGTACAGCAGCCATGTCCTGAGCCAGGCAAGCTGCCCCCCCCCCCACTTCCCACCATGCAGGCCCCTGGGCATGAGGGCAAGAGGTAGGGAGGGTCTGGCAGGCAGAATGTGGGTGGGCCTCCCTGGACCCTCTGCTCTAGAAGGATGCAGAGGAGAGTGTGGACCCTGAAATGCCTGTGGGGTCTGCATCCCAGGACCTTGGTCTGAGGGAAGAGGGGGAGGCAGAAGCATCCAGGGACCTGGCTGGCCCCGTTCTGCCCAGGGTGGACTTTGAGATCCGGTGGGAGCCACAGAAAGGCAGTGGGGCGGGTCAGTGCCGTCTGGAAAGATTAGATAAGGAGGAGGAAGGAGGGAGTCACAAGTGGGGCAAGTGACTGTCAGAGGAGCCTGAACCCACGTGGGCACCTCTGAGGGTGGCCAAGGGAGGAGGAACCAGGCTGGGTCCCTGGACGCCCCCACCCCCCGCATCTAGCCTGCAAAAGAGAGGCGTGCAGGGGGAACTGATTGAGCTCCAGTCACACAAGATAAAGGAATGGCCGGCCAGTTCCAGACCCCAGATCTCCTGACCTCCAGCCCAGGGCACCGGCCACCACCCCGCAGATCTAGGCCAAACCTATGGAAGGCCGCTCCCAAAGCAGGCACCGTCAGAACACTGGGATCGGCGGGTGGCGGGTGGCAGCCTTGATCTCCTCCCCAAATACCCAAAGTCACATTCCACTGGGGTATGGGGAGAAACCCAGGTTCACCGGAGGGGATCCTGGCTCCTTGGAGAAACAAAATTCACTTCTGCATCCCTGCAGAAACGTCCATTGACTTGACCTCTTCATGTCTCTCTTCACCGGGATCCACCCTGAGCCACGAAAGGGACCGGCACATGGGATTTGAAACAAGCATGGCTCATCCTTTCAGAGAGCTTAAGTCTAGAAAGGGCGGTAAGCCGAACACTCAGGGGACCCGAGAGTCTCTCCAGTGACGAATGGAGGCAGCAAAAGTGCCGAAACTTGGCCTGAGAGAAAGAAAGGCCCCTGGCCGGCGGTGAGCAAGCCTGTGGGAGCAAGCCTTCAGGCTCCCCGACACGGCTCCCCGACACACCCCGCAGGCCCACATTCCTGGCTCTCAGGATGGGTGGACTCTGAGTCTCGGCTGAGCTGCTGGGCGCTCAGGAAGGCGTGTCTGTGAGGCCAAGAAGAGGGACGGGGACAGAAGAGGCTGGAGGAGAAGCTGAGAAGAGGCCGAGAAGAGGGGCAACCCTGGGCACTCAGCTCACTTTTGCCTCCCACACGGGCCTGGCCCGGCCCAGGCCTCCCTCCTGCTCTCCGTCTGGAGCCTGGCTCTCAGCCTGTCCAACCTGACAGAGCAGCTGAGGCTGCAGGAGTCCCGGCCCGCCCGGCTCCAGACCCCTGTGAAACCACCGCAGAGCAGAGCAATCTAGGCGCAGCCCTGCCGCCTCCAGGAAGTGAGACCGTCTCCAGGGCTCCGTGCTTATCAGGGAGGGAAAGAAAGAGGTGGGGACGGGGCACTGCTTGAGAGCAAAGGAGATGCAGGAGGCATAAGAATCCGCTGGAACACGTGAACCTTGACTGGATCCTGATTTAAAGAAACCAGTGGTCAAGGACAGACTGAGAACAATGGGGTGTATTTGACTACAGATTGGGCACTGGACGCTATTAGGAAATTACTAAGGGGTGTGATAACTGTAGTTACACAGGAACATAGCCTATTTCTTAGAGAGGTGTGTGTGTGTGTGCGTGGGTGTGTGTGTGTGTGCACGCGCGTGTGCGTGTGCTCATGCCTTCATCATGTTGAAGTTCTTGGGCCAGGGATCAAACACACAGCGCCACAGCAGTGACAACACTGGGTCCTTACCCCACAAGGCCACAAGGGAACTCCCTTAGAGATGTAAAATGAAGTATTTAGAGGTGAAAACATGCAATGTATGGAATTTAACATAAAATACTTCAGGAAGGAGTTCCCATTGTGGTTCAGCTGGTAAAGAGCCCAACATAGTGCCCATGAGGATGTGGGTTCCATCCCTGGCCTTGCTCAGTGGGTTAAGGATACAGCGTTGCCGTGAGCTGTGGTGTAGGTTGCAGATGTGAATCAGATCTGGCGTGGCTGTGGCTGTGGTATAGGCCAGCAGCTGCGGCTCTGATCAACCCCTAGCCTGGGAACTTCCATGTGCCTCGGGTGGGGCCTTAAAAATAAAAAAAAATTTTTAAAAAAAGAAAGAAAGAAAAAAGGAGTTCCCTGGCAGCTCAATGGGTTAATGATCCGGCAGTGTCACTGCTGTGGCTCTGGTCACTGCTGTGGTGCATGTTTGATCCCTGGCCCAGGAACTTCTGCATGTGTGGCTGAAAAAAATGAATACTTCAGCAAAAAATAATCAGTAAATGTAGCAAAATGTAAACAATGATCAAGTCTAGGTGGTGATATATGGTAATCTAAAATGGTCCTCGCTCCTTTTCATAAATTATATTTGTGCCTCCGCCTCATGGTAAGGGGTCAAAGACAGCATGGGCCAGAGTGGTAAACGCGCTGCAGTCTGCGTTGCCAACAGCTTCAAGACACAGACTTAGTGCCCCCTCCTGTGACCTATGTCAACCTGTCACCCACATCTAGACTCAGACCACGTCTCCCCTTTCTAGGCTCAGACCCTCCTGGGGGCTGGAGGAAGGGGTGCTGGCTCAGTGAGTGGCGGGAGAGGGATTTGCGAACCAAATCCGCACAGGTGTCTGCCTCAAGCACCTGCAGCTGCCCGGCCAGGATTTGCGTTCACTGTCGCTCCTGGCTCTGCCCACCTGCCAGCCAAAAAAGTACAGACCTTTACACAGCACTGTCATCATTTTACTCCCCACGCACCCCCCCCCCCGCAAGGGGTCTGTGTCCCCAAGTGGAAACGCCTCTGCTGTGCGCTCCTACCCAGGTTCCTGGGCGCACTGTGCCCACGACGTTCAGCCTCACTTCTGCCCCCCAGTCCCCACAGAAAGCCCTACAGCCCTTTCCCTGGTGGCGCACCCCTCCCATGTGAGCCCTGGGAAGCTGTTTAGCCCTGCTAGCCAGGAGTCCCCATTGCAGGTACCGATGCCAGGGACAGCTGCCACTCCTGGGAGTGACCACCGTCACCTGCTTGGGGCGCTTGGAGCTCACAGAGTCTGTGATGAACTCCTGGAGAGCTGAGCTCCCCTCTCCTCCCCTCCCCCCGGGGCCTCCATCCCTCCTCTCTCAGCCCCCACTTCCAGGGAGGAGCCCCCCAGCTCTACAGGGGTGTGAAGTCTGGGAGTGCGCTCAGGGTATGTGAAAGCCAGAAGCCTCCCTGCTAAGTTGAGAGCAGAAAGCTGCTGTGACCCCACCCGCAAGGCCCCACATCAGCCCTCCACCACCCCACCCCAAGCCTCTGCCCCACCCGCCCCCCTGGGACGTGGGGTCAGGAATGTAGGGCAGAGCCCAGGACTCACCGGCCTGGGTTCCACCTTGGGGCAGATTCCTGCCTCAGGCAGCCCCTCTGTCTCGCTTCTGCCCCTCCCCTTGGCGCCAGTGGCGGCCACCGCGCCCAACCTCGAGGGCGGGGCGGGTCTTCCTCCCGCACCCCTGGCTGGGCGCTCCCAGACTCGTGATGTCAAGTGGGCCAGAGCCCTGGGGCGCAGGGTCCCCCCCTTCCACCTCCTTAGAGCTGGTGAGGTCACAGATGCGCCTTCCCTTTGATCTCAGATTGCACTTCTGGGAATTTATCCTGAGAGGCTCGCTGGACAAGCGTTAGGACATGTATGGACGAGGGTGTTGAGTGCAGACTGTTTATAACGGCGAAAGCTTAGAGTCAGGCTGAGTGCAGACACCAGAGCACCACACCGGGGGTGCTGGACTGGCAAGTGTGGGAAAGCTTAATGTACCCCGCAAAAGGACAGGATACACACACTTTGTAACTGTTAACCTGTGTGCATTAAAGGCTAAGAAGCCCAAATAGAGAATGTCAATATACAGTGGTATTACAGATATGCTATTTTCTTTTCTGGCTGCACACGTGGCATGTGGAAGTGCCCAGGCCAGAGATCAAACCCAAGCCACAGCAATGACAATGCCAGATCCTTTTTTTTTTTTTTTTTTAGGGCTGCACCTGTGGCATATGGAAGTTCTCAGGGTAGGGGTCAAATCAGAGCTGCAGCCGCTGGCCTACACCACAGCCACAGCAAGGCCAGATCTGAGCTGCGTCTGCAACCTATACCACAGCTCACGACAACAGCAGATCCGCAGCAAGCCCAGAGATCGAACCTGCATCCTCATGGATGCTGGTCAGATTCGCTTCCACGACGGGAACTCCCAGATAATTTTTTATTTTAGTTTTTCAAGTTTTCTCCATGGTGTTTATATTATTTTCCAGTCAGAAAAAAATGTGGATTTTCCAAAAAATGAGATATATTGATTGGCCTAGCAGAGACTGAGACCCTGCCTTGGGGCATAGCACAAGGGGAAGCCCAACATCTTATTCCAATGAAATCATGATTAAATGAAAGCCAAGGGCAGGTCTGAAATCCTTGGGGAATGCAGTCTGCACAGGAGGGGCAGCGCCTCCTCCTGAAACAACATGTGTCTCTGAGACTTGAGGCTCAAAGAGCCCTTACAGACCCCTTCTAGCTCTCCACCGAACAGACTAGAAACAGGCTGGACTCTGTCTTGACTACTACTGATACCCCAGTGACTAGAACAGTGCCTGGCACATAGTGGTGCTCATTAAATGTTTGTTAAGTGACTTAATGAAGTCTGACAAAGGCTTGGAAAGGGGCTCTTTGGACCAAGGGGCAGGTAGACCCAACAAGTAGGCTTCCTTCCAGCCCATTAGCCTGGGAGGGCTCTCACAAGGGATCCCCACCCCAGGTGCACATTAAAATCACTGGGAAGGAGTTCCCGTCGTGGATCAGTGGTTAACGAATCCGACTAGGAACCTTGAGGTTGCGGGTTCGATCCCTGGCCTTGCTCAGTGGGTTAAGGATCTGGCGTTGCCATGAGCTGTGGTGTAGGTCGCAGACACGGCTCAGATCCCACGTTGCTGTGGCTCTGGTATAGGCCGGTGGCTACAGCTCTGATTAGACCCCTAGCCTGAGAACCTCCATATGCTGCGGGAGCGGCCCAAGAAATGGCAATAAGACCAAAAAAAAAAAAAAAAGACAAATAAATAAATAAATAAAATCACTGGGGAGGAGTTCCTATTGTGGCTCAGAGGGTTAAGGACCTGACATTGTCTCTGTGAAGATGAGGGTCAGTCCTTGGCCTCACTCAGTGGGTTACGTCCAGCATAGGTCACAGATGAGGCTCAGATCCTGCATTACTATGGCTGTGGAGCAGGCCTCAGCTGCAGCTTTGATTCAAACCCTAGCCCAGGAACTACCAAAGGGCTGTAAAAATAAAAACAAAATAAAATAAAATAAAATCACTAGGGAGCTTAAAAACCCAACCCTCAGACTCCAGCCCTAGAAATGCCAATAGTTGGTTTGACATGGGAGGTGGGAGCTGGAATTTTTTTTTAATTTTTTTAAAGACCCATAGGGGAATTCTCGGTGCAAATCAGAGGACAGCCAGGCTGAGGAAACACACTCTGAGAAGGTAGGCCTTGTCTACACCACCTACCCAGTTGGTAACAGAACAGGACAGCCATGCCCTGGGGAGCTCCCAAGCCAAAGGTCCTGACCTCTAGTGCCCCCCTCCTGGGGAAGCAGATCAGGCTGGGAGATGGACAGGGAACCCCAAGGCGAGAGGGGAGCCTTCTGACCCTACTCCCTGCAATCACCCAACCCTGAGTGACACCGGTCCAGGGGCCCTGAGTGCCCCCAGATGGTGCTCCGAGGTCCAGCCATGTGTGGGCACAGGCCATCTCACAGTCTTGGGAGATCCCCTTCAAGACCCAGGTCACCTGCGCACCCCAGCTCCTCCTGGTGGTCTGGGGGTCACCCCTCTGGGCACGCAAAAGACACCTTCAAGGAATCCGGTGTGACCCTGAGGGGCCCGCCCCACACACTCAGGGCCAGTTTCCAGCAGCCACTGGCCGGAGCCATGGTAAATCCTTCGCCTCCTACTGCCGCCCTGCCCCTGCTTCTCCCACCCAGGTGAGGGACCGGGCAGTGTCCCTGGCCTCCTCTCCTGCCAGGAACAGGCGTAAGCCTGCCTTCCCTTCCCAGCCAAGGTCTCCACCTGCTCCAGGATCCACTCCCCAGACCCCTCCCATGCTCCCAACCAGAGTTAATGTGCAATCTTCCCTGGCAGCTCTGACTATCCAGGCGGCTCTAATTGGCCTCCTCCACTTGGCTCTGCAGGGCCCGGCTGAAACCTCAAGGCTGCCCCAGACCCCCTCCCCCACCAGCGCCCCCCTCCCCTCCCAGCTGAGCCAGCCCCACCGCCCACCGTCAAATTCACTTCCTGCAGCCCTGACTGGGCACCTCTTGGACACCACCACTGGGCGGGTCCTGGGAACTCGGTCCAGTGAGCCTACGGGGTCCGCAGACACGGAACCAACAGCCAGGGGAAGGTGAAGGAGCCAGAGTTGAGGATGGAGGCAGAAAGATGCCAGCGAGGACAGAGCAGAGAGGCAATCACTTAGAGCAAGGCTTCTCTTTAAGGCATCAAATCCCCTGGGGATCAAAGTGCAGATTCTGACTCAGTAAGACAGGCAAGGGTCTGAGATTCTGTATTTTCTTTTCTTTTCTTTCTTTTCTTTTAGGCTGTGCATAAATCATGCAGAACTTCCCGAGCCAGGGATAGAACCCACAGGACAACAGTGACCTGAGCCATAGCAGCGACAATGCCAGATCCTTAACCCACTGAGCCACCAGGGAGCTCCGAAACTTTGTATGTTCTGTAACAAGCTTCACCGTGACACTGAGGACCAAGGACTACACTTTGAGCAGCGGATGACTTAGTGTTTAGAAATCATTCTCTCATTGACTCAAGTTCTGAAGAAGGGGGACCCACGGCTCCCATGTTCACCCCGGGCCCACTACAGTGCCTGAGTGGACGGATGGTGCCATTAGTTAGTTAACCCTGGCCAAGTGCCCAGCATTAGATGCCCCTAAGAAAACCCTCCAACTAACTGGAAAACAATACCAGTAACACAAGAGAGGGACTTGTAGAAAGCAGCCAGAAGCACAGGGGGGAAAGGGATTAATTCTGGTGGGGGGGGGAGGGCTGGATCTCACAAGAGGCCACTGGCACTAGGTCTTAGAGGTGGGTTGGTTTTACCCAGGTGTAGACTGGCTGAAGGGCAGGGGGGCAACACAGGAGCAAAGGTAAAGAGACAGGAGTTCCCGTCGTGGCGCAGTGGTTAACGAATCCGACTAGGAACCATGAGGTTGCGGGTTCGATCCCTGCGCTTGCTCAGTGGGTTAACGATCCGACGTTGCCGTGAGCTGTGGTGTAGATCGCAGACACGGCTCGGATCCCACGTTGCTGTGGCTCTGGTGTTGGCCGGTGGCTACAGCTCTGATCAGACCCCCAGCCTGGGAACCTCCATATGCCGCGGCAGCGGCCCAAGAAATGGCAATAAGACAAAAAAAAAAAAAGGTAAAGAGACAGAGAGCAAGAGCCTGGGGTAGGTTCCAGGAATTCCGGTAGTATATATAGTGCCCCCCCAGTGCCCCCCCCACGAGTGTCCAGGTGTGGAGGGGGAGGTGGGAAAGAAAGAGCAAAGATTTTGGGGGGGGGGTGTCAGGAAGGTTGGGAGCTGCTGGAGGTGTCTGCCCAGGGAAGGACACCAGGGGCAGAAGGCCTCTCAGAGGTCACCAGGGGCAGAAGGCCTCTCAAACTGGACGGCGGAAGTGGCCTTCCCTCCTGGGGCAGGAAGGCCAAGGCGGGACAGAGCTGCTAGGAAGTAACAGAAGGAATTCTTGGGGGTGGGCAGCCTGTATGGGAGGCGGAATGTTTCCCTTGATTGGGTCAGACCTATCAGATGCTTAAAAAGCCCCCACTATGGGCTCAGGCCTGAGCCAGGCACTGGGCAACAGAGAAGCTGATTATTCCCCAAAGCCCCAGCACTGTTCAGACCCTAGGAGGGGGGCTTCCACCACCAGCCTCCATGCCCCCCACAGCCCTGTACTCTCTGCTCCTTCTCTGTGCCTCCCCTCATGCAACAGCCAGTTCCCTGGGGGGTGGGGGGGGCACAGAACCTGGCCAGATGTGGCTCACCCCCTTCCTCTGGGAAAGCAGGCAGGCAGAAGTCAGCTCCCCGGGGCTGGGGAGTCCCCACCAGCACCAAGCGCCCGGAGGGTGCAGAGATAAGGGGAGCAAGCTAGGCTGGAATTGCCAGTGAGAAGCCCCTGTGGGCCCGGCCCATCCACCATCCATCTTAGTGGATTCCCTTCCTTACCCGCCTAAAGCTAAACTCCCAACAAGCCACCAAGGGAGGGAGCCAGGTGACCCCCCACCACCACCTCTGGGCTTGGGGAGCCACCCCAGGGCTGAGGGCGCCAAGGCCATCCCCCAGCACCCCCAGAGAGGAGGCTCCTTGTAGCTGGTTGCATCCACAGTAGGAGCAGCAGAAGGGGGTGGGTTTATCCTAAAAAGTTGGCTGGGTGTGGTGGGGAAGATGAGACGATTCAATACAAGTCCCAGACTGAAAATGTGACAAAGGAGCAGGCGGTGCCCTGGGGCCTGGCTGAAGATGGGGAGAAACCACACAAGCTCCCATCCGCAGCCATTCACTCAACTGCTCAACTGCTCCTCTTGAAGATAAACCATTCTCTCTAGTTGTTTCCCGGCCCTGTGCCTGCTTCAGGCCTGGCCCTCTCCTGGGACTTGAGCTGATTCTTTGCTTATCCAGACCCTGGGGGGTGGCGGCCAGAATTAATTAATGTTTGTAAAGTGCTCCAGAGATCCCGGGGACCAGGGACCCAGGGGCGCCAGATGAGCTGCGCAGGAAATTGACGGGGCGGGGGAGGTGGCAGCGTGGGGACCTGGGACGCCTGGAAGAGGAGGGCTGGGAAGATACCCATGGCGCGCGGGGGGCGGCGGTGGGGGGGGCAGGACGGGGAAATCCTGGGAGGAAAAACTGCGTCCCCTCAAAGGTGCGACGGGGGCTCCAGGCTGAGCCGCCCACCCCCGCAGCTCCGCCCCACCCCGGAGCTGGTCACGTCCAGGCCCGGATGCCTTTCCTCAGCTGACGCCCCAGCCACCCACCTGCCCCCCGCACTGGGACCACCTGCAGAGGAAGTCTCGGCGTCCCCGCCCCTTCTGAAGAAAGGCGAGCGCGCGAGAGTGGCGGCTTCGCGGAGGGGGCGCCTCCCGCCAGCTCCGGCAGGGCGCCCGACTCCTACCTGGGCAAATATCTCACTTCCTTTCTCTAAAAGGAGGCGAGCCGTTCCCCCGCTCCTGGAGGTTGGGGACGCCCAGGTCCTCCGTCGGAGGGAGGCGGCAGGACGCACGCAACTGGCATGGGAACCCACTCGCCCCCTCCCCGCCCGCACCCCCTTGAACTCGGCTCACTCACCCCAAAGTGCTGATGAAGCCATTGACGGAACCCTCGGCGTACAGGGAGACGATGTCCCCGATGTGGAGGAAACTGGACATCTCGCTCATGACTGCGGCCCTCCGGGGAGCCGAGGCGGTAGGGGCGCCCAGGGGCGCGCGGCCAGGCTTGGGGCAGAGGGCCGAGAGGACCAGGGAGGCCGAGAGCGGCGCGCCCCCAACTCGGAGCCGGGCGCTCCGCGCGGCCGGGGCGGACTAGCAGCCCGCGGAGCGGAAGGCGGCGCGGCACGGCCCGGGAGCCGGTGCTGGTGTCCGGGGGAGGAGGTGCCCGCGTCTCGGCGCACCGCCGCCCGCCAGCCCGGCCGGCCGGCCCGCGCGTACCTGCGGCGTAAAAGAGCAGGAAGTCTGGGGCCGCCACACACACATGCAAATCTCGCCCGGGAGGCGGGGAAGCCACACCCCGCCCCCCGCACCCCGCCGCGGCCCGCCCGCCGGCACCCACGTGCGCCCGCCCGCCTCCAGCGCCCCTGGCGGGTCCCGGTCCGGACCGCCCGCCCCGCGAGACTCCGAGGGTTCCCGGGACCGAGTCCCAGCTCTGGCGAGTGTCCGGCCGGACTCGCCGACCCGCCATCCCCGGGAGGCCCAGCTGTAGCGGGGGCTCTCCGCCCTCGAAGCTCCCCACACTCTCCGCGTCGGCCCGCGGGTCGCTGAGAGTCGGCGCCGCCGCCCGGGGAAGGGGGACTCCACCACGAGCCGCGCGCGGGGGCTGTGCTCCGAAGCGCCCTGGCCGCGGTCGCCCTCCGGCCACTGCGCCGTCTCCGCGCCCAGCTGAGAGCCGTCTCGAGCGGAGAGGCGCGCTCATTCCTTCGCAGCGCAAATTGGGATTCATTTTTCTCAACGTGAAAAGCCTTTTCATTGCACAATAGAAAGTGCTCGGGCTCGGAGGGGAAGTGAAGCAATGGGGTGGGTTTTGTTTTTTCTCTCCGCATTCCTGTGTACAAAGAGATCCAGCTTCCGAATCAGTTCAGCCGCTCCCTCTCCAGGAGTTGGCTCCGGAACTCTTGGCTCCTTCTGTCTTTCTTTCCTTTTTTTTTTTTTTCCAAGGTGGGAGGTGGCAGGAGTGAAAGTACCTTCCTAGTTAATAGCACACCCGAGCGCCAACCTTGCCAAGGCCGGTGCCGGCCCCCTGGGAGTGACCCGCTGCGGTGTCTCAGCCAAGCTCTTGCTCACCAAGTCCTGCCCTCCAGCGCACGGCCGGGCTCGCCCACTTTATGTTCTGTTCCCGGGTGTTTGCTTACCACTCCTTTTAGTTTAGCTTCTGGGATAGAGTGCCCACTGCCACCCCCATTCAATCCCTCCGACGCCCCCCACCCCCACCCTGACTTCCTGGGAAGGGGGGCTGGTCCCTGGGAGAAAGGGAGTAGGGAGTGAGGACTGAAGCAGGAAAAGAAAGACCCGAGAGGGGTGAGGCATAGAGCAGAGACAGCTGCTGACACACGGGAGGGAGAGGAGCACCTGGAGTGTGGTTCGGCCACAAAGACCCCCAGAATCCTCGAGGGAGAGGAGGCCACCTCAGAACTTCATTGCTGAGCTCGTTTTACAGTCTTTGTACCAGGAGGCACCGTAGCAAATAAATTTTACATCGGGCCAGTCCCACCTTCTCTATATATAAGCCAAACAATAGTTTCACAAACAATACTTACCCTTATGACCCGTGATTGCACTCCGATATTTTTCTGTTCTATTTGTGTTATGTTTCGTTTTGTTTTGTTAATACTGATTGCGAACCACTAAATTGTTCTGTTAAATGTACCAAATGGGTTGCAAATTGCACTTGGAAAAACCTCGTCCAGGCCACTCTGCCAAAAAGAGCTGACCTCAGGGTCAGGCAGCAGGTTCAGGGCAACTGGGGCCAGAAGGCCAGTCCTCAACCCCCAGCCCCTGACTGCCAGCCTGGCTCTCTCTCCTGCCAGCCTGGCTCTCTCTCCACGGCCTCACACTGCCATTGAAGCCTCAGCTCTCCACCCCTGGAGCCCAACTGGGAAAAGCCAGCCACTTGAACAGCTTCACTTGCTCCCAGAGGTCAGGCCTCCATGGTGTTTCCTGCAGAGGGAAGGGAAACCTCTGCGTTCGTTCCATAAGCATTTATTAAGGGCCCACTCTGTGCCAGGCCTCTGCTGGGCACCAGGCTCCAATCAAGCCACCAGCCTCAGCCCAACTGCCTTCTCCCCTTCCCCAGACAGAGATGATAAAGACAGTGGGCTGGAAACACCCTGTCAGTGTCTGTACTATAGCCTGGACATGTGCCATCCTTGGCACAGGCACATTCAGGGGTCCACAGCCTTCCTCCCCTGGGACTCAAGATGGTTCCATAACTCAGCCAAGATCTTACAGCCAGGAGGTGGAGGAGGTCGGGCCCATCTCCAAAGCACATGCTGCTGGCTGTCCCTCGACCGTCAGATTAGAACATTCTGAGTGGAATTCCCATTGTGGCTCAGCCGGCTAAGAACCCAACAGTGTCCACGATAATTCGGGTTCGATCCCTGGCCTTGCTCAGGGGGTTAAGGATCCACCGTTGCCCTGAGTTGTGGTGTAGGTCACAGAAGTGGGTCAGATCTCACTTTGCTGTGGCTGTGACGTAAGGAGGCAGCTCCAGCTTGGATTCAACCACTAGCCTGGGAACTTCCATATACCACAGGGAGGTTAAAAAAGGGGAAAAAAAAAAAAAAAAGGACAGCGTGTTCAGTCTCACTTCCCCACCTCTGTACCTAGGCTCGGGATCCCCCCCCACCCCCCTCTTTCTATTCCCAGGGGTAGAATAAAGTCTCCTTCTCTGATGTCCTGGAGCAGCAATCTTTAAAGTAGTATGAAAATTTTTAAGAAATAATGTTAGGGGAGTTCCTGTGGTGGTGCGGTGGAAACAAATCCAACTAGGAACCATGAGGTTGTGAGTTCGATCCCTGGCCTTGCTCAGTGGGTTAAGGATCTGGCGTTGCCGTGAGCTGTGGTGTAGGTCGCAGACAAGGCTCAGATCCCACATAGTTGTGGCTCTGGCACAGGCTGTCAGCTACAGCTCCCATTGGACCCTTAGGCTGGAAACCTCCATATGCCTCAGATGTGACCCCCCCAAAAGACAAAAATACAAAAAAAAGCAAAAAAAGAAATGTTAAATTTAAAATAATGCATAAGAAATATAGTGAGTGTCCTGCACCTTTCCTCCAACTTTGTCAGATCTTAATATTTTGCAAAACTTGATTCCAATATACATTTTTAATTAAATCTTGAACATTCAGTTAAAAAATGAAAACAAATTTCAATTGAAGCTCCTTACGCACCGCACGCACTCCTCCCCGGCTGCACTCCCCTCCCCCTCCCTCCAGAGATAACCACCGACCTGATTTGGGGGGTATGGTTTCCTGCGGGTTTTATGCTTGAACCGCACAGCCATATGCATAAACAAGTATGCCAGCACCCTGCAGGGTTCTACCTTTTACACCACAGTATCACCCAGCGCTTGTATCCTTTGGTGCGAGTAGAGCTGTGATAGTCCACTTCCTGACCACATCACAATTTATTTATCTGTCTTCTCAGCAACCATGAAAGCCCTATCTAGGTCTTGGCTGTTACAGCAATGCTGCAGTGAACATTCTTGTCTCCTTGTGCAAACACAGGAATGTCTCTAGGGCAATGTTGTTCAAAGTATGAACTCAGATGTATTCGTGGATCCTGAAATAAATTTAGTGGGTAAAGATCAGCACTTTTGGGGGCGGCATACAGGAGTTCTCAGGCCTGGAATCAAACCTGTGCCACAGCAGCAACCTGAGCCACAGCAGTGACAGTGTGGATCCTTAACCCACTGAGCCACCAGGGAACTCCAAGACCAGCATTTTTTTCTTTTTTGGCTGCGCCTCAGCACATGGAGTTCCCAGGCTACAGATCAGATCCAAGCTGCAGTTGTGACCTATGCTGCAGCTGTGGCAACGCCAGATCCTTAACCCACTAAGTTGCGCCAGGGATCGAATCTGTGTCCCAGCGCTCCAGAGATACCTCCAATCCTGTTGCACCATAGCTGGGAACTCCAAGCTCAGCATTTTTGTTTATTATTTATTCATTTGCTTTTTAGAGCCGCACCCACGGTACATGGAAGTTCCCAGGCTAGGGGTCCAATTGGAGCTACAGCTGCCAGCCTACCTCACAGCCACAGAGATGGGAACGCCCAAGTTCAGAGGAAACGAATCTGACTAGCATCCATGAGGACTCGGATTCCATCCCTGACTTCCCTCGGTGGGTTAAGGATCCAGTATTGCAGTGAGCTATGGTGTAGGTCGCAGATGCAGCTTGGATCTGGTGTTGCTGTGACTGTGGTGTAGGCCAGCAGCTAGAGCTCCTATTCAACCTTTGCCTGGGAAGCTCTGTATGCTGCAGGTGCGGCCCTAAAAAGACCAGACAAATAATTTTTAAAAACTCCAACTTGGAGTTCCCATTGTGGCTCAGCAGAAACGAACCCAACTAGTATCCGTGAGGAGGCGGATTCCATTCCTGGCCCTGCTCAGTGGGTTAAGGATCTGGCATTGCCACAAGCTCTGGTGTAGGTTGCAGATGCTGCTAGGATCCAGCGTGGCTATGGCTGTGGCACAGGCTGGCACCTGCAGCTCCAATTTGACTAGGGAGCCTGGGAACTTCCATATGCTGCACCTCCAGCCCTAAAAAACGAAAAACAAAAAAAGCTCCAAATTGATTAGATAATAACATGCATCACATGTCATGGGGGTCACTTTTAGGGTGAAAGGTGTGTGTGTCCTGAGTGTGTGGTGTGTGTATTCTGGGTCACAGTGTGTGCCTGAGGATACCTGCCCAAAGGCTGAGAAACTGCTCCAGAGTGTGAATTCAGAAAGAGGAATTACTCTGTCACAGGCCAGGTGCACTGTCAACTTTCTAGGAATTGCAGAGGCACAGGCCTCTCTGGGCCTCAGGGTCCTTCCTATGGACAGAGGTCATGCCACTTTCCAGATTTCAGCCTTGGCCTGACTGCTCGGTAAGCTAGTTCTGGCCCTCCCTGGCTCTGACTGGGAGGGGCAGGAACGCTGCCCCCCCACAACTAGCTGTGCCATCTTGTGGTCTGGGCAGATAACAGGGAGCTCTCCCCGGCTTCCTCTGCCTCTCACAGCGGGGTAGGGTGGGGCCGGGCGGGGGCGGCCAGAAGGGCTGACTCAGTGCAGCAGCCACCCAGCCCGGTCACTCGGGCACCCCACCCACTGCCCGCTGGGGCTCCCGCAGAATTCCTTCCCCATGCCATAAGCTGCCCGGGGCGGGCACCCAGCCCACAGTAACCACTTAGCCGCAGCCAAGGCTGCTGGCCCCTCCAGCCCTCACTCACACTCACATATGTGCCCCCGCTCCCCCAGGGAGCCCGACGGGAGACAGAACGAGCTCTGACCACCTGCCCCTCCCCCGCCCCTTCTCCGGGGCATCAATGCCCTATCTATTTAGTGCAGACATTTGCTGACCACTTAGCACATGCAAGAGACAGAAGAGGAAACAGGGTAGGAACGCAGCCAGTTAACCCCAACACGTGGTCCTGGCCTGTGAAGAAAGGGATCAAGGCACCTACTGCCGCCACTGCCATTGGTCACAGAAGAAAGAGTGACACCCCCCCCCCCCCCCCGCCACTGCTAACTTCGGAGAAGCCCCCCGCCCCGCCCGAGGGCTGAGGTTTCTCCTCCTCCTTTGCCCTGAGGCTGACATGCATGACCCCCTCCCCAGGCACCCTCACACTCAGTGGGAAGCAGAAAAGGGGCGGGACCACCAGCCCCGCCCCCCGTCCCCCTGCCAGCTCTGCGCGAAGCCCGCCGCCCACCTCTCTGGACCTCCGGGTTCCCGGTGCGAAGTAAGAACCCACGGCTGCGCTGGAGAGATCCTGGGGGGCACCTGGCAGTACCTGTCCGAGGGGAGGGGAGGGTGGTGCTTAACGGGAGCTGATGAGGGGATGGACCTGAGGAGCTGAGGGCAGGGTTAGGGCCCCAGGCAGGGGCGGTGCAGCGCCCTAGAGCTGGGAACTGCAGAGAGATGCTATGCTACCTTCCAGGCCTGAAAGGGAGCCAGTGGAACACCCAACCTCTCTCTCCTGCCCTCCAGTCTCTTCCCAGCGCCTCCCACTGGCTCAGAGGACAAGGGAGTCAGAGTATGGTCAGCTTCCTGGGACACCGCCGAGAAGGGAAGAGTGGACAGTAGATCTGGAGGGGTGAGGGGAGATGATCCAGCATATAACTACTTTGTAAAACATTATAGCTCAAGCAGCAAATATTCCTTTTTTGTTTGTTTGTTTTTTGTCTTTTTAGGGCCGCACCCGCAGCACACGGAAGTTCCCAGGCTAGGGGTCGAATCAGAGCTGTAGCTGTTGGTCTACACCACAGCCACAGCAATGCAGGATCCGAGCCGTGTCTGTGACCTACACCACAGCTCATGGCAACTCTGGATCTTTAACCCACTGAGTGAGACCAGGGATGGAACCCGTGTCTTCATGGATACTAGTCGGTTTGTTAACCACTGAGTCGTGATGGGAACTCTTCAAGCAGCAAATATTCTTTAACTGTCTTTGTTTGCATAGTCCTCAGGGTTCTCAATAAAGTGCTTATAGATCTAAAGAAATGAGAATCTAATAGTGGAATTTTGGTTGCTGAGATGACCAAGGAGGGGATATTTCTGAGGACCAAGATTTTAGTGAGGTTTCCACAAAGCAATCCCTCCCTGATAGAATAATCAGCTACTGAGTAGCCTTAACACCCACCGGCCAGAGGAGGAAGTGCTGGGAAGCTGGCTGGGCTACATGTGCCCCCAGCCACAGGGCTGAGTCAGAGTTGAGGAGAGTAGAGGTTACAGCAGAGGGCGTGACAGAGGTCCCATTCAGCCTGTGCAGTTGCAGTTGCTCCTATCCTGATGCTCAGGTCAGGACCCCAGCAGGCACCCCGAAACAAAGGGAGGCTTCTGATAACTCTGTCTCTCCAGACTGGAGGTGTCCCTGCACTGGGAGAGAAGGTGGACAGGCCTCTGCACCTCACCTGCCAGCAAGGGAGGTGGGCTTGGAGGAGGGACTCAGCCAGGACCCTGCTGAGAAAGGAGACCAGCATGAGAACCCTCCCCTCATCCCCGGGCCAGGGCCAGGCAGGAGTGAGTTGTCCAGCAGGAGAGAACAGGATGCCGTCAAGTCCACCTGCACTGGGCCCTGGCCTCCAGCCATGCCCCACACCCACCCTGGCAGGACGCAGGCCTGGCGAGCTGGCCCTTGCCTGGGCTGCCCGGCCATAGCTCAGAATGGCTGAAATGTAGGAGTTCATACACCGGACAGGACCCACTCCTACAGCCTTTGTTTCTGGATCTTTCAGAAGGAGGAGGTCCTGCAGCGAGGGGTGTGCCAGGCCCTTCCCAGAGGGGCAGGGAGGGGTCATGGTCAAGGCGCTCTGCTCTGGGAGGGGAAAGGGAGAGAAAGGCCTGCTGTTTGCCCAGGAGCTGAGCAGACACTGGGGCCCTTGTCCTGCGGCAGTGGGGGAGGCTGCTGGCCAGATGGGGAGCTGGGGGGTGGGGTTCCAAGGCTGAGATCAGCCCCTTCTTCCCCCTACCCCAGGGAGCTCCTGACCCACAGGAAGAGACAGGCACAGCCCCTGCTCCCACCAGGACACCAGAGCCTCCCAAGGCAGCCCAGTTGCTGTGAGAACCCTCGGGCCTGGGCCCTGGAGGCTGGGCAGGCCCCTCCGGAAGGGGACCTCCTGGTCTTCAGAGAACAAGCCACCCTTGGGCCTTCAGGGCTAGCGTCCAGCAAGGAGGGCTGCAGCAGGCCCCCTGACAGACACTGACTGAATCTGTGCGGGGTGCTGGGTCCCATACAGGCAGGATGGGGTCACTGTGGTTCCCACCCCTGCCCCCCAGCAGACCGGACAGACGAGAGTTGGACCAAGCTGAACCTCAGCAGACACAGCCTGGGACTGGCCTAGCAGTCACTCTGCACTCTCTTGGCAATCGTCACCACTCCCAGGTGGGCTGGAGGAGCAGAGAAGAGGCCCCCAAGGCAAAGGGAGCGGGTAGTGATACCACCGCCCGCAGGGCGCCCGCCCCTAGGTGGCGCTGTGGCCGCATCCGCGCTTGGTCGGCCCTCAGTCCTGGCCCCATTGACAGACCAGAGACTCAGGGAGCTGAGGCGAAGATGGTTGGGTAGGAAAACCAGCCTCCAGCAGACCTTGCAGCTCATGTAGCTAGGCATCTGTTTCCCTCTGCAGATAAAGAAAGCTTGGGGAGATGAAGGGACCTGCTCGATGTCACATGGCTAATAAGCCACAGCGGTAGGACTTGAGGTCAGGCAAGCTGAGTAAAAATCCAAGAGTGTGGCTTAGGCCTCCCGCTGCAGAAGGGTCACAGACAGGAAACGTGGCAGGGCTTGTTCCTCAGGACTGAGGCCCGGCAGAGGGCTGCCCCTTTTTCCTCACACACCCTGCCCCAGTGGTGCTTCTGGGACCCCCCACTGTAGCTTGTGCCTCCTGCTTCCACCTCCAGCTGCCACCTAGTGCCTTCCCACCTTCCTGAGGGGCCTGGCCCGGCTCCCTCCATCCTGGGGGGTGCAGGGCCTCTGTGCCTAGGACAGCTTCCCTCTGGGCGGCACAGCCTGGGGTCCACATGCAGGCTGCACCTGCCTGGATTCCAGCACCACCATTCATTAGCTCCCCCTTCATCCCCACAGACAAAATGCACAGCAAGAGGGGAAGAGGAGAGACAGCAGGGAGGACTTCCAGCTGTTGGGGCTGGAAGGTTCAGGGATTGGGTGCCAGAGGTGGAAGGGTTCTTTAAAAGAGGAATATGGCACGCTGCCTGAGTGAAAATCCAAATTCAGGGGTTCCAGACTAATGAAATTCCTTCAGCTTCCTGCCCTCAGGGCTGAGTTGCAAGTGGGAGCTGGGAGGCTGCCTCCAGGACCTGTTCAGACCTGCAGTCAGGACCACACCCAGAGCGCACACTGTTCCCACTGACGGCCAATAAGAATTAGCAGTTTCTAACACTTCTGTCTCCATCTGCTCTTTTAATCTCCAAATGACCCTAAGAGAGGGAACTGGAGTTCCCTGGTTACTCAGCTGGTTAGGGATCAGCATTGTCACTGCTGTGGCATGGGTTCAGTCCCTAACCTGCAAACTTCCACATGCCAGGGGCATGGCCAAAAAAAAGAGTTCTCGTTGTGGCTCAGGGGGTTTCAAACCTGACTAGTATCCATGAGGATTCAAGTTCAAGCCCTGGCCTCACTCAGTGGGTTAAGGATCCAGGATTGCTGTGACCTGTGGTGTAGGTCACAGAAAAGGCTCAGATCCTGTGTTTCTGCGGCTGTGGTGTAGGCCAGCAGCTGCAGCTCCGATTCAACTCCTAGCCTGGGAACCTCCATATGTGGCCCTAAAAAGAAAAAAAAGAAACAAATTTTATCAAAAATCTAGTTGAGCAAAACAAGGGCCATTTCATTTTGCTCAGGATCTCGTGGGTCAGGTATTCAGGAGGGCCCGGCTAGGAGGCTCTTGCTGGGGGTCTGTCCCAGAATGGCTGTCAGCTGCTGCCTGGGGGCTGGACTCATGGAAAGGCAGGGCTGGGTTGGCGGTGTTGGCTCCCCAGACAAGTTCTCAAGAGAGATCTGGTGAATGAATGAGGAGAGGGCGCTGGGGTTGGTGGTGGGCGGGGGTCTGCCCTGGCCGCTGCCCAGGCTCCCCAGCGCTCCTTGGGCACTTCCTCAGCAGCAGCACGTGTCCTGCCCTGAGCACCCTGGAAGGGGGCAGCTTATCAGAGGGGAAAGGACACTGTGTTCAGGCCTGGTCACCCATCTGGACCAGGGTGTTGCGTGCAGGGCCTGTCAGGTAGAGCCGGCCTCGGCCTGCAGGAGGTTCCTGTGATCAAGATGCGAGGCCTAGGGAGGGCAGATGAGCGAGGCTTTGTGCCCCCAGCCCTTCTCAGATGTCCAATCGGCTCCCCCCCACCCCCCACCCCGCCCCTGCATTGTTCTACCTTTGCTCCCCACCTTCCTGCCTCTCTTGACTCCTGGAGGGATTTTTTATTCACTCTGTTCATTCCTCTTAGCAACGTTTAAGGGTTCTTGGAACAGACCCTTAACAGACTATTAAGGCTCTAGGCCTGGGGATACAGCAGCAAACAAAACAGGCAACAGTGCCTGCCCTTCATGAAGCTTACATTCCAGTTGAGAAACCACAAGCACATAAACAAACTAAATAGATGATCAAAGTATTTCAAAGAAAAGTAAAATAGGAAAGGAACACAAGGAGAGAGCCAGTCGGAAGATATACGTATGAACTTTTTTTTTTTTTTTTTTTACAGAGGGTGTTTAAGAAATATCCCCCAGAGAAGCTGACAGCTAAGGAAAGACCTCAAGGAGGGAGGAAGTGAATAAAGCCAATGCCTGGGGCAGAGTCTCCAACACAGAGGGAACAGTCAGTGCAAAGGCCCTGAGGCAGGAGTGGGCTGTGTGTGTAAGAAAAGCAGAGAGCAGCCAGAGAGTGAAGGAGGGCAACAGGAGACAGAAAAGGAGCAGGTGTGAGTGGCTGGGTCAGCCCTAGGAGGACGTGGGCAACGGGGAGCCAGTGCAGGGCTTTGAACAGAGGAGTTGTTTTAAACTGGTTAGTTTTTTTCAGAGGATTTATGGGTTTTGTTTGTTTGTTTTTGTCATTTTGCCTTTCCTAGGGCCGCTTCTGCGGCATATGGAACTTCCTAGGCTAGGGGTCTAATCAGAGCTCTAGCTGCCGGCCTACACCACAGCCACAGCAACGCGGGATCCCAGCCACGTCTGCAACTTACACCACAGCTCACGGCAACGCCGGATCCTTAACCCACTGAGCAAGGCCAGGGATGGAACCCGCAACCTCATGGTTCCTAGTCGGATTCGTTAACCACTGAGCCACAACCGGAACTCCGGATTTATGTTTTAAAATCAGGAGTTCCCGTCGTGGCACGGTGGTTAACGAATCCGACTAGGAACCATGGGGTTGCGGGTTCGGTCCCTGCCCTTGCTCAGTGGGTTAACGATCTGGCGTTGCCGTGAGCTGTGGTGTAGGTTGCAGACGCGGCTCAGATCCCGCGTTGCTGTGGCTCTGGCATAGGCCAGTGGCTACAGCTCCGATTCGACCCCTAGCCTGGGAACCACCATATGCCGTGGAAGCGGCCCAAAGAAATAGCAAAAAGACAAAAAAAATTAAAAAAAAATAAAATAAAATCACAGTAGCTCATGTTACCTGGTGCTTAATATGTATCACTTTTCTGGAGTTCCCATTGTGGCTCAGTGGTTAACGAATCCGACTAGGAACCATGAGGTTGCGGGTTCGGTCCCTGCCCTTGCTCAGTGGGTTAACGATCCGGCGTTGCCGTGAGCTGTGGTGTAGGTTGCAGATGCGGCTCAGATCCCGCGTTGCTGTGGCTCTGGAGTAGGCTGGTGGCTACAGCTCCAATTCGACCCCTAGCCTGGGCACCTCCGATATGCCGCGGGAGCAGCCCAAGAAATGGCAATAAGACCAAAAAAAAAAAAAAGTATCACTTTTCTGAACACTGAACATATATAAACTCATTTAATCCTCCCAAAGATTTTTTTTTTTTCTATTTTGTCTGCCCTGCAGCATATGGCGTTAACCTGGCCAGGGATCAGATCCAAGCCGCAGTTGCAACCTAAGCTGCAATACCGGATACTTAACCTACTGTTGCCAGCAGGGGATTGAACCTGTGTCCTGGAGCTGCAGAGACATGGTCTATGCCGTTGCACCACAGTGGGAACTGCCCAATAACCTTTAATAAAGATAAGGACTGATCCTAGAGAGGTCTCTACCCCTAGACGCTAGAAGAATCCACCCCCCCCACCCCCACCCCAGTCACAAACCACAATCTCCAGACATCACATCTCCTGGCAGACAGAGCCCCTGAGAACCACTGCCCCAGGATCCTCTCCACTCCCGTCTGCGGCCCGCCCCAGCTGGGGCTCACATACCCTCGCGATGACGAGGGGGACAGACGCCTAATTGGCCCCGCCCCCCCACCTCCCAGGTCCAGGGATTTCACCAGGCCCCTCCCCCAGCGTTACAGCCCCAAGCGCCCCAGCCCAAGGCCTTCAGGATAGGTGAAGAGCCTGCAGGTGGGCGTGGGCGGCCGTACACAGCAAGGCCCCGCCTCCCCAAGCTCCGCAGCTCCGCCCCTGAGCCCCTCCCCCCCAGCACCTGGTGCTGAGCCCGCCCTGTGCCAGCCGGACACCGCCCCCAGGGCCTGCCTTCAGGGTGTGTCGGCCCGTGGTCGGGGCGAGCAGGACGACGTGTGCATCCTTAGTCCCAGAGCCCGCGCTGTGAGGACAGCAGAAGAGGGGGCTCCAGGGTCGAGCCGTGCTGGAGGCAGGGGCGGGAGGAGAGTGGGAGGAGGTGCGGCCACTCGGAGAGGCTGTGATTTGGGCCCCAGCAAAGGCGCGGAGAGTGCAGGTGTAAGAGGATGGGCCGCGGGGAGCCAAAGACTGAACACACACGGGCGGGCTGAGCGAGGAGACCGAGGAGAGGGGCGTCTGCGGTGGTTCTGGCCGGGTCAGAAGTGGCCAGTGGGGAACTGGTGCAGGTTGGACACTTGCCCGGAACCACGGAGTGCTCTCCCCGCCCCCGCCGGCAGGCGTGCCCTCTCCCCTTAATCACCTGTCAAATTCCTCCATCTCCTGCAAGCCAAAGTCACAAATGGTGCTGCCTCCTGGAAGCCTTCCGGATTCCTCCCATGAAATTCCTGGCTCCTTCCTCTGTGCTCTCCCCACCTATGTCAGAGCGACACGGGGCTCTGAGTGTCCCAGCAGGGCTCTGCTCTTACTCCACGCCCCCCACTGTAGATTCAGGCACCCTCGGTCTCCTGACAGATTCAACCCAAGCATTCCGCGCTAAGTTGGAAACACCCTAAGGTTTGGGGATTCGCCCACGTGCTCACCTCGGCAGACTGCGGCCACCCTCAGGTGGTGGGGGTGGCGGGGCTGTCCTGGCCAGGACGTGTTTGCCGCGATCTGCACACAGAGGCCCTGCCTGTGCCAAGCGCTCCTCAGCTGAAGTCATGGAGACCCTCAGGCCCTCCCAGACTCCAGGCCCGAGGTTCACCTTCCCCACCCTTCTGGGCTCGGGGTGAGGATTGGTAGATCACTGCGGGTCCAGGGGCCGCTCCCTAGTGGTAAAGAACCCCCCACCCAACCCTCAAACCCCCTTCATAATAATAACAGCAACCAGTGAGGCCAAAGAGCAGGACCCCCATAGCCTCCTGCGGTCTCCTGCAGTCTCTTCCCCACTCAAAAGCCTAGGGAGACTTTTATTTTTCACTTTTTTTTTTGGTTGCGCCCATAGAATGCAGAAGTTCCCAGGCCAGGGATCAAACCCTGCCACAGCAGTGGTCCAAGCTGCTGCAGTGACAATGCCGGATCTTTAACCTAATATGCCACCAGGGAGCTCCCAAGGGAGACAAATTTTTTTTTTTTTTTCTTTTTAAGGCTGAACCTGCAACATTTGGAAGTTCCTGGGTTAGGGGTCTAATCAGAGCTGCAGCTGAGGTCTATGCCTCAGCCACAGAAACACCAGATCCGAGCTGCGTCTGTGATCTACAGTGCTGCTTGCAGCAACACCAGATCCTTAACCCACTGAGCAAGGCTGCATCCTTATACAGACATCATGACCTTAACCCACTGAGCCACAACAGGAACTCCTATTTTTATTTTATTTTTATTTTATTTTATTTTTGCTTTTTTTAGGGCTGCACCCGCCGCATATGGAGGTTCCCAGGCTAGGGGTTGAATCAGAGCTACAGCTGCGGGCCTACACCACAGCCACAACAACACATGATCTGAGCTGCATCTGTGACCTACACCACAACTCATGGCAACGCCAGATCCTTAAGCCACTGAGCTAGGCCAGGAATCGAACCTGCAACCTCATGGTTCCTAGTCTGATTCATTTCCACTGTACCACAATGGAAGCTCTTTTATTTCTTTTTAACTTATTGTCTTTTGAGGGCCACACACATGGCATATGGAGGTTCCCAGGCTAGGGGTCTAATCAGAGCTGTAGTCGCCAGCCTACACCACAGCCACAGCCACCCAGGATCTGAGCCACGTCTTGGACCTACACCATAGCTCATGGCAACGCTGGATCCTTTAACCCACTGAGGGAGGCCAGGGACCAAACCTGAAACCTCATGGTTCCTAGTTGGATTCGTTAACCACTGAGCCACAATGGGAACTCCTCACATTTTTATTATTATTTTTTAATGGCCACACCCATGGCATATGGAAGTTCTAGGCCAGGGACTGAATCTGAGTGCAACTGTGGCAACACTGGATCCTTAACCCATTGCACATGGCTGAGGATTGAATCCATGCCTCTGCAGCAACCGGAGCCACTGCAGTCAGATTCTTAACCCACTGTACCAGAGAGGGGACTCCCAAGGGAGACTTTAAAATGTAAACCACATCAGGTCACTCCTCAGTCTGATAAAATAACCCCCCAAAACGAGATCAGCAAAGACCATGATCTCCCTCCCTCCGGATCGCACCCATATTACTCCTCCTCCCCCTGGCTCTGCTCTGCCACAATCTCCTGTTGCCTCAAACACCCCAGGCCTGCTCTGCCTCGGGGCATCTGCCCTTGCTGTTCTCTCTGCTGGAAAGCCCTTCCCCAACATCCCCACAGCTCCTGACTCAATTCCTGATGGTCCAGCTTCCACCTGACCTCCTCAGAGAGTCCTTTTTCATCCCATCTTTCTGAAGCAGCACCCCTGACTCAGGCTCACCTTTTTCCTCATAGTACCTGTCCCCCCAGGTCTGCGACAGCAGCAGTAACAAATGCTTAGAACCGTGAAGGTTTTGTATGTTGTCTCCTGCTCTGTTCCCCGGGCCTAGAACAGGATGGAGTAGGTGATTAATAAGTATTTGAGCCACACCTGGGGGGAGGAGGAGACAACTCTAAACCCTGCCCCGTCATAGATCAGACCCACAGATGCATCTGCAGGGTCCCCTCAAAGCCTTGCAGGAACACCCGGCATGTCTCCGTGTGGGCAGCGAGCCTGTGCCCAGCACTCTGCCCCTGGGCCTCCCCTCCCCCTGGGCCACCTCACCCCGCCTTCGCCACTTGTGAGCTTCAGGCCAGGCCCACAGAAAGCAGTCCAGGAGCCAACTGTCATCGCCCCCCAGCCTTGGACCTTCCTACCCCTAGTTTTGTAGGAATAGGGGGTGGGAGGGACAAGGAGGAGCCATGAGCTTCCCTCGACAGCAAGGGAAGAGGAGCAGAGAGGAGCAGTTCCCCTCACCCCCGGCAGCTCCAACCTTGTGGGGTCCGAGGATGAGATGCTCTCTCTGAGTGGCCATGTGGCTCACTTGCTGCCTGCTGGTGCCCAGGAGCTGCTGGCTGGCCCCACCCAGGAGGCAACGGGGCAGGGGGCGGCCCGGAGACCCCCTCCAGCCCAGGTGTGGCTGGCAGCGGGTCTGGGGGTCCATTAGGAAGGGGGAAGGCAGAGAGGCCCCCTCTCCATGGAGTCTATGCGCAACCAGGGAGCCCACAGGCCTCCCTCCACAGCTCCCCCTTCCCAACAGCTGAGACTCTGGGAGGAAGTAATCAGGGCACAGGTGAGTCATATGGTCACAAGGCTGCTCCCGGCTGACTCAGGGGACCGTCCAGATGGGCCCTTCCACCAGCTCCACCTCAGAGCCTGAGTCAAGGATTCCAGGGGGTGGGGGCTGACCGGGAAGCCCAGGAGAAAAAGAAGCCCCAGCCCACGTGTGAATCACTACCTTCTCCAGGTCTCCCCCTACCCCCCGCCCCAGCGGCTGGCCGGGACCCCCCACCCTCGCTAGGCTGGGCAGAGCTGCGGCAGGAGGCCAGGTTGCTGGAGTTCCCTCCCCCAACCCCAAGCAAGGCCATCTGCCCACCCGAGAGCTGTTGGGACCAATCACAGTAATAATTCAGAGTGGCTGCCTGCTCTGACACTGAACTTCAGCTCTGCCACAGGCCAAGGGCTAGACCCAGAGGGGGCCCCATGGGGAAGCCAGGCCAGCTTCTGTGCACAGCAGTTGTGCTGATAGGAGTTGGGCAGGCGATGCGAGCTCTCGCACGTGTGTGGAGACTCAGGGCCTGGACCAGCGGGGGACCAAAGGCACCAGGGTCCTACCAGGAGCCAGCAGGACCTCCAGGTGTCTAAGCTGGGCAGGGCCCACCCTCCCACTGGATCCCAACAAAGCCAGGTTGCTTCTGGGCCTGGGCAGACCTGGGCCCTCCAGACGCCTCCGCCCAGATCCCCAGAGGTGCCTGGCACTGCGCCTGGCAGGGACCCCTCACCTGCCCCCAGCCCAGCCTGAGGCAGGTTCCCATGGCCCCAGGGCTGCTTTCCTGGCTTTGTCCCTGTACTGGCTGGGCAGGGACTTCCTGTAGGAGAATTCCCGGATCCTCCCTCTGAGGAACTTAGGCAGGAGGGGCAGGTCTTGTGGCCGCAAGGCTCCCCGCCCCCAGGCCAGGTGCACCAAACCTGGGCCATTAGACTAGATGGAGACCCGGCAGGAATTGAGCTTGTCCCCAGGTTGTGGGTGGGGGCGGGGCCCAGACAGGCAGCCAAGGAGGCCAAAGTCAAACAGTTTTATTTGAACATCCGAGGCCTGGGTCTGATAGGTGGGGAGAGTATGCTGTGCAGGCCCACCCTGCAGACACAGGAACACCATGTATCTTAAGACCCCTTGGCCCCAGGGCTCTCTGACCGGCCCTGTGAGGAGGGGCGACATTCCCCAGGGCAGCGGTTTGGGGTAGGGCAGGCACGGTGGCCCCAGCTTCACTCTGGAAGCCAGTTTTCCATCTCGTCCATCTCGTCCAGGAGCAGGTGCTGGGGGCAGAGCCAGGGAGGAAGATGCCTTGGCCTCCCTGGGCTCCCCCTCCCAGCTCAGCCTCCAGAACCTTCCCACCTTCCCCAAGACAAGCACCCCAAGGCCACCTCCCCAGGCCCTCCCCCAGGTGCCCACAGTGGCCCGTCCCTGCCCTGCGGGCCCACCTGCCCTGCACCGCCTCCCCCGCAGGGGACGGAGGTGCCCTTCTCCCTCCAGCCTGGGGTCCCCTCCCTCACCTCTGTCCTGGAAGCCACACCAAGGGGGCTCCGCACCCTGCCCTCCAGCCTGGGGTGCTGCTTCTGCTGCCTCAGCATCCTGCCCCCAGGTCCCCAGCATTCCCCAAAGGCTGGGAGGTGGCTTCCTTCTCCCTCCACTTGGTGTCCCTGGGGGCAGATAAGGAGAGAGTGGAGGTGCTGATGAGGCCGGACCCTCGAAACACCCACAGGAGGAAGACATTCTTGAGGCTGCTCTGTCCCCAAGCCAGGACTGCACCTGGCTCCCACCTGCCACCCAGAAACTCCCTGGGGGTCCTCAGGGCTTCTCAGGCTACCCCAGGACTGGAGGCCCTGAGACAGGTCAGCTGGGGGTCAGGGGGCTGTTTTGGAGGGGGGAGGGGGGAGAGATCCCTTTGGCAGGAAGAGGCAAAAGCAGGGGTCCTGCCAAGCCACAACCTGCGTGGCTTTAGGGTGAGGTGGCCACCCTGTGACACGGCAGGCAGATGATGGGAGGGCTGCCTGCCGGTGCCTGGTAGGCAAGTATTTCTGATGTGCGCAACCCCCAGAGTGTGGATGTGACCCCTAACCCTGGAGTGTCCTTGAGGTTGCCAGTCATTCTTCAGCTCTTCTGATCCTCCAACAATCCCCTTTTCTGGTAAAGAAACCAAACCACAGGAAGTTCCTGTCATGGCTCAGAGGTAATGAACCTGACTAGTATCCATGAGGATTCGGGTTCCATCCCTGGCCTCGCTCAGTGGGTTAAGGATCTGGCATTGCCGTGAGCTGGGATCCCAGACATGGCTCAGATCCCGAGTTGCTGTGGCTATGGCTGTGGCATAGGCTAGTGGCTACAGCTCCGACTGGACCCCTAGCCTGGGAACCTCCATATGCCGTGGGTGCGGCCATTAAAAAAAAAAAAAAAAAGGAAAGAAACGAAGTCACAGGGCAAGTTGGTGCCAGAGCAGGGACTTGGCTAAAGACTTTGCCCCTTCCTTTGTGAACTACACAGACTGGCAGGGGCCAAAGCCCGCTGAACGAAAGGATGAGCTGAAGAATGAATAGAAATTTTGCCAAAGGACACGGAGGCATTTTTCATCAACAGAAGCTGGGATGGGCCAGTGTCAAGGAGGGTGGGCTGAAAGGTCCTTGGGGTGACCCAGTGGGGGACTCCCAAGCACCTGCGTGTATTCGCAGGCATGGGCACAGGCGTCAACCGGACAGAAAACAGAAGAGCAACATTAAGACAGATGTGCAGGAAAGCCACGAAGGCACCTGGACAAAGCCCATTGTGGAGCTGAGGGAACAGGCCACATGGCCAGTGGGTGGCAGGGAAGCTTTAAAAGCAGACCCGTGGACCCCAGGCCAAGTGAGCGACTGATGGAGAGCTGTGCATGCCCGGGCCACCCAGAGGGAATCAGTCCAGAGGCCTGAGGAGGTGGGAGGCCTCCTGCCCACTTCCCCAGGGCCCTCAGCGGGCTGTGGGCTCGGAGGGGCCAAATACCTGGCTGTCCACAATGCCCGCCTCCTCCAGGGTGACTTCTGACTGGGCCAGCAGCTCCCAGCCCTCGGGGCTGTCTGTCTTCCAGAGGCGGGACTCCCGCTGTACTACCAGAAGCTTCTTTAACTCTGACTCCACAAAACCTGAGAGCAGAGAGCTCAGCATGGGGCAGGTAGGAGTGGGGGAAGGAAGAGGACATGGCTCCAGCTCCCTCATCTCCAGCCAGACCTCCACTTTCCCACTGCCCTGCCTGCCCCAGAAAACTCACTTCCCATGGCTCCCTCTGGCTGCAAGAGTCTCTTTCCTTGCCTCCCCGGGTGTGTGGGTGACATCTGTCCACACACCCCCACAACCCTTCCAGCCACTGATTCCGGAGCATGTATCTGGAACAACCCAAACTGCCTGGGTTCCTGTGTCAGCTCTGCCACTTACTAGCTGTGTGTTCTTGGACAAGCTACTTAGCCTCTCTGTACCCCATTTTCCTTACAGGGAAGTGAAGACCGTAACAGGACCTACCTAAAAGTTAAAATACATTACTTCATGGAGAGTGCTTGGAATAGAGTCTGGCCCACAGTACTGGCTATAATCAGCAAGGGGGCTGCAATAGGACAGGGGGCCTTCTGGGCACTGTCACAGCAGTGCATGCATGATGAGAGAACCACGGACAGAGGTGGCTACTGGAGTCAGGATTCCCAGCTGGGGAAGTGTGGTGCTCAAAGAGCCACAGCCCTAGTCACAACCCACCCCACTCCCCACCACTCCCTACCCAAACCCTGAGGGAGGAGGACCCCAGGCAGCCCTAGGTGGACCTCCAGACCCGCTGCACACCTGTCCCCCGGCCCCAGTGGTCATCTTAGGTCCTCTGCTACCACCTGGTGGTAGGAACCGGTATCGCACCCACGAGCCGCGGCCACAGAGGGCCATCTGGGAGCTGTTTGGATGGGCTGGGGGCACCACTCTTACCTAGTGTATCTGACGATCTAAAAGGCTTACGCAGCGGCGACGGGAGGGTGACGATGCCTGGGACACAGAACTTGAAGGAACTGTCATCGTCCTCCATTTCCTCCTCTATGTCTTTGTCCTCCTGGGGCGAGACTTCCTTGAGAGGAAACTGAGGGTGTGCCAGGGGCTGAGCAGGTGAGGAGGGGGTCCCCAAGTCCAGCCCCACCCCCACCCTGACCTTAAACAGAAAGCAGGCAGGATGGCAGCTCTCAGAAGGTCCCCCACCCCCACCCTAGCCGGCTGCACAGACCTTGGTCATGGCTGACTTCTGAAGCTGCTTGTACAAGCTGAGGAGGCGGCTCCATGGCGTTGCCCCCACCTTCGAGGAGGCCAGCCTGAGTTCTCCTGTGGAGGGGTGGTGGTCACTGACAGGTGGACAGAAGTGAGAGGCAGCCCAGGCCTGGCCCAGGCCACAGAGGCATGAGGAGGGCTGAGCTGAGGGTGTGGTTTCCCTGTTTTCTTAAGCAAACACCTGCTGTGTGCCAGGCACAGTTCTGGGCGCTTCTCAGAGAACTTCTCATTTGATCCTTGCAGCTGCCTGCTGAAATAAGCAGTTCTAGTCCCATTTTACAGATGAGGAAACTGAGGCACCGAAAAGCCGAGCGACTTGCTGCCATCACACAGCTTGGCCTAGTGGCGCTGGGACTCAGACCCAGGCTGCCTACCTCTGGCCTTCCCTCAGATTGCTCCTGCCCTTCTGGGCCCTGTGCCCAGAGGAGTCAATTCTGTCCATGTCTGGTACCTCCCCTGCCTGTGGCCGCCACACTCACCGTCAAGCAGACACTCCTCCTCCTCTCTGGCCAAGGCCTTGGGGCTGACTTCCAGTGGCCCCGCAGCCCTCTGCAGGCATCCTTGATCCACCTCCAAGGCTTGGGCAAAGCGGCCCCTGATCCCAAAGCACAGTCAGGTGGAGGTGGCAGGTGCAGCCCAGAGATGCGGTGAAAGCCCCCCTAAGCCCCCACCCCAAGGTTCTCCCACAGGCCCCGCTTAGCCTACTCCCCCCTCCTGCACAGCCCTCTGGGGTCCATCAGAGAGATGACGATGCTCCCCCAAAGTAAAGGGAGGGGCGCCAAGTCCAAGTGAACTTGGAAACCAGAAGAAGGGGGAGGGGAGGCAGGGGAGGGGGCCATAAAGGAGCTGGGGAGCACTGGGACCCTGCTCACCCTACACACACCCTTCCCAGGGCCCGGCCTGTCCTCCTGTCCTTTGGGGACCTCCATCCCCAAGCCCTCACTGGTGGAGGACCCAGTCTGCTTCCCCACCCCCACCTCTCCAGTCCTTCCCCCATTCGGACCCTCCCAGCTCAGGCCCACACCCTCCCTTCTGCCTTCCAGGAGGCTCCCAGGTCCCTGCCGCCCAGAGCCCACCTCTCACCTGTCTGAGGACCCCGGGTCCCCCAAGGCCGCCCCTGCCACCTCCTCCTCTTCCCTTTCGTCCATCTCAGACAGGCTGCCCAGCGCCTCCTGGCCTCCTCTGCGTGGATCTGACCTTACTTCTACACCCCGGGCCACCACCCTCAGGACCTGCACAGGGGTGGGGGTCTGGGCCCCCGCATCCCCTAGCTCCAGCCCCGAGGGACTAGTTCGTGGCAGGGCCACAGCGAGGGTACAGGGCAGCGAGGCAGGTGGCCAGGATTCCTTCTGCCCCGCTGCTCCCTGACAGCCAGTCATCAGGGGGGTGGCGTCCTGCTCTTGCAAGGGGCACGGCTGACCCCCCACCAGGGCCTGGTCTGAGCTCTTTGGGCTGCCCTTGCCCCCCACCA
Source organism: Phacochoerus africanus (assembly GCF_016906955.1). Classification (NCBI taxonomy): domain Eukaryota; kingdom Metazoa; phylum Chordata; class Mammalia; order Artiodactyla; family Suidae; genus Phacochoerus; species Phacochoerus africanus. The sequence continues at coordinate 31,039,254 of NC_062552.1, read as the reverse complement.
GGCTACGGAAAAGGCGGAACATGGACGAGCGGCCCAGATTATGGGCCTGAGGGGTTGGGGCTGGGGCCTCCATCCTGAAGGGGACCTGACTCAAGAGGGAAGGGCCGCAGCAGCTACTGAGACCAACTGCTTAAGAACAGAGGGGGTTAGAAACTTCCCAGAGTTCTAGAAGGCGAAGGCGGGTTGGGGGTGGGGGCAGAGTGTGCCCGGGGGTGGGGGTGGGGGTGTCAATGCAGCACCCCGAGGGTGGGGGTTGGCGAGGCTCCAGGAGATGCAGAGGTGGGGACCCCAACTCTGAGAATGGGGCACACAGCTCTCCCCACAGCCTGTCCTCCTCTGGCTGTGGCTGCTGGTCCAGGAGGGTGGGAGTGTGTGTCCTCCCACCCCTCCCTTCACAGCCAGTCTCATCGGCCCTCTGCATGTTCACATCTACCTGCCTATCACCTGCAGGGTTTCTACCTCCGCAGCCATTGAGGAGCTTGGTACACAGGCCTCAACTGTACGTGGAACCTCAATCTTTTTTGTTTTTTTTTAGGGCCGTACCTGTGGCACATGGAGGTTCCCAGGCTAGGGGTTGAATCGGAGCTGCAGCTGCTGGCCTATGCCACAGCCCCAGCAATGCAGGATCCTTAGCCCACTGAGCAAGGCCAGGGATCAAACCCATATCCTCATGGATACTAGTCGGGTTCTTAACCTGCTGAGCCACAATGGGAACTCCGTGGAATCTCAATTTCATCTTATTATGCCCATGGCACTTACATGCCTGATTATAAACCCCGCTCAGTGACCTTGTCGGAGGTTCCTTAAAGCAGCCGAGTCCCAGTTCGTTCATCTGTAAAATGGATGTGGTCACTGCACCTACTTCCAAGGGTGGTTGAGACCGTTCAGTGAGGCTGGTTTAAAGTGCCCAGCACTGGAGTTCCCGTCGTGGCGCAGTGGTTAACGAATCCGACTAGGAACCATGAGGTTGCGGGTTTGGTCCCTGCCCTTGCTCAGTGGGTTAAGGATCCGGCATTGCCGTGAGCTGTGGTGTAGGTCGCAGACGAGGCTTGGATCCCGTGTTGCTGTGGCTCTGTCGTAGGCCAGTGGCTACAGCTCCGATTGTACCCCTAGCCTGGGAACCTCCATATGCCGCAGGAGTGGCCCAAGAAATAGCAAAAAGACGAAAATAATAATAATAATAATAAAATAAAGTGCCCAGCACACAGCAGGGCTTCACAAACTTCACCAGCCTGGCTTTCTTGCTGATACCGACTGACAGAAGTGGGGCAAGATCAAGGAGGAGGACAGGGAACCAGGGTGGGAAAAGCTGTGGGTGGGGACACTCGGCAGGGGTGGGAGCCGCGCTCTCCGCCCTGAGCCCAGCCCCAGCCCCGCGCTGCAGGCTTCAGCGGCTGCATCCGGCGGCCGCAGAGCAACTTCCTCTAGAGGGAGCTGATTGGAGCGGGAGCCGCCGGCACCTCTATGATCGCCAAAGCCTCGCGGGTCCTGAAGGCCGCGCTGGGGCCAGCCCAGGCTGCATCCTGACACCAGGAACTCACTGGCGCCCGTCTCTGGAGGCCGAGCCTGGGTACCTTACCCTGGGAGTGGCCACTGGCCACTGGGATCACCGGCCTCCGCCCTGCTGAGCCAACCCAGGCCTGGGCCAGGGTCTGGGCAGGTAAGCCGGGAGGGTCCCGCCTGTGCTCCCCACGCCTGGGAGCTCCGGGCCGGGGGTAGGTGAGGGAGGCAGGGGGCTGGGGGGGGAGGCCCCAGGCTCCCCCCAACCCCCGGGACTCCACCGAGCCCTGTTGGGGGTCTGATCCACCCGGGGCTCCCTCTGGCCACCCCTCAGGCAGCTTCCCCTCTCACCCTGGCCCTAGGGGCCTGAGAATCGGGTGTCAAAGAACCAGGCTCTTTAGCAGTCTGGGGGATGGGGGGGAGGTCAGAGCCAAGGTCAAGGGCACGGGGAGAACTTTCACAGCCTCCCTGCTGCCCCAGGAGACCTAAGAGCGGTCTAGAGTCAGGCACTTCCCCTGGGGAAGCATCCTGGCCACCCTCCTCCCCTGGGCAGACCCCACAAGTGGGGAACTCAGAGTACCAGGAAGTCAGGCGCTTGGAGGGGGCAGGGGTAGACCCAGATCAGCAAGGCCTGGGGCCTTGGGGCTGCTCTGCGGCGCCAACTTCTCCCCAGCTCTGAGCCCGAGGGTGGCAGGGGTGCTGTCAGCATCCTCCAGCCCTGCAGTCCTGGGGGCACCAAGGGAGCCAGAAGGGCACCTTGTTCAGGAGGAAGCTGCTGGGATGGGTGCATGCCAGGCCAAGGTTTGTCCTCCCCAGGTGGCACTGGGTGGAGGAGGGGAGGCACAGGTGGTCCGGACCGTCCCCACCCTTCTCTCTGCTGCTTTCGAAAGTAGCCCCAGGCCTGAGAGGGAGGGGTGGGCCGGGAGGGTGCACTGGTCCTCCCAGGGAGCTGGCCCAGGGCAGGGAGGGGCCTCCCTGGGGCGGGAGGAGGGACCTCTGCCTGGGTGATGGAGGCAGCTTTGGGGTGGAGGGAAGTGAAGGGGTGCAAACTGAAAGTGAAACAGCTCATGTCCAGGAAATACTCCCTCTGCAGAGGGTTTACAGAGCAGCCCAGGCAGCAGCCAGAACTGGGTGAAAAAGGAGAGTAGGGGCTGGAGACCCGAGGGCAAGGGGTGCATGTAGTTTTCTCAACTCCCCGTGAGAAGGGAGTGGGAAGAGCACAGGCAAACGGGGAAGCTGCCCTGGAAAGGACACTCTCTGAGGTCCATAAACTGGGAAATAAATCCGAGGAGTTCCCGTCATGGTTTAGCGGTTAACGAACCCGACTACTATCCATCAGGACACGGGTTCGATCCCTGGCCTTGCTCAGGGGGTTCCAAAACGAGTGTTGAGTGGAGGATGGGCTCCTGGAAGCTCAGACAACCAACCGGACTCCTGGACCAGCACGTGGCCTTGGCACTGACTTCTCTGTGCCTCATTCTTCCCACCTGGATAGTGGGTATGACCGTGCTTACCCTGTGGTCAGGTCAATGTGCTCTGTGTCCGGCACCCTGGGGAGGACTCCTCTGTACGTGCTGGAAGTTTACCACAGGCACTCAGGAGGGTTTGCGGCTCACAGGCCTGACATGGAAAACAGGTGTGTTCTGACTGGCCAAGGGGAAGTGGGACCTGCAGGGCTGGCCTTCATGGGTCACTGGCTGGAAGGTGGCAAGTCTGCCGTAGGCGTGTGCTGGGGAGGGAGCAGCAGAAGGAACCTCAGCCTCTGAAATTCACCTCACGGGCCCAGGAGTGGGGTGAAACACGACCAGAGACCCACCCCTCCCGGGGCTGACCCCAGGGTGGGAATCTTGGCCGCTAGCCTTTCCCAACCCCGTCTCCCTTGAAGAACTGCCAGGAAAATACTCAGCAAGTGCTTAGGGCAGGGGGGCCTTCCGGAAGTGGGCCCTCCCTCTGGGCAGCTCTGACCCCATCTCTGCTCTCTCACCCCTCCCCAGGACCTGAGAGATGGCATCCGGCCAAGGCCCAGGCCCCCCCAGCCAGGGCTGTGGAGAGCCCGACCCCTCGTCCACATCAGGTAAGGATCTTGCTGCCTCTCACCCATCCCATAACCGCCAGGACCATGTGTGAGGATGGAGAGGCCAGGCAGGACTTAAAGCAGGCTCGCCTGCCCCTGAATACTCACCTGGGATACGCGGCAAAGCATCTCCCACCCAGCACAGTTGCCCGTGGGCTCAGAAGCCAAGTGCACACCAGGTTAAGCCTGGGGGCGGGGTGGGGTGGGGGCAATGGCGGCTGGAAAGGGCCAGGGAGTGAGCAGGAGGGCCCAGTGCCACCAGGGCAGTGGGTAGAGAGGGCAGTGGGAGAAATTAAGCTGAACTCACCAAGTCAGCCCTCACAGGGATAGGGACTGTCCCACTCTGGGGGGAGATCAGGTGGCCGCCCCTCCTCCCTCTGCCCAAGGGCCACCCACCACAGGCCATCCTCTGGACTCTGGGCTCAGTCCCAGCCCTGCCACTGCTGCCCAATGAGACATTTCTGGGCTAGAGTCTCACATTTGTTCTCCATGTTCCCTAAGCCGTGAGTGAGGGACCCTGCTGGCTGGGGTAACATCCTGGCTGCACTGCTGGCTCCAGCTGTGTGACCTCGTCCAGTTACCTAAACATTTGGGGTTCCCCATCTGTAAACTGGGGATCGCCCACCGCACAAGGCTGTGAGGAGTAAAAGGCCAGCGTGAGCTCTAGGGGTTAACTAGAGACCACTCGGGGACACTTCTGTCCACAGGCAGAGTGAACCAACCGTCCCCAAAGCATCCCTCCCTGACTCTAGCTTTGGCTTTGATCCTCAGAGGAGCAGGTGGCCCGGGACACGGAGGAGGTTTTCCGCAGCTACGTTTTTCACCGCCATCAGCAGGAGCAGGAGGCCGAGGGGGCAGCTGCGCCCACCGACCCAGAGATGGTCACCCTGCCCCTAGAACCTAGCAGGTGAGCAGCAGCCCCTGGGCCCTCAGGGACACCTCTAGAGAGGTCGAGGCTCAAACGCAGCCCTGGGAGCTGAGCGACCTGGGGGATTGGGGGGGTCTTCCTTTCTCCCACTGCTGCACCTTTCTCATCTGGGCTTGCAGCCCCATCCGTCTCGGACCTTGTCCCTGGCCCTTGGCTCCCTGTCTGAGAACCCCATCAGGGCCTCAGCAGGCCAGGGTGCACAGGGCCAGAGGCATCTTGGGCAGAAGCCCTTTGCCGTGAGCCCAGGGCCCGGGACTGCCTGTCTGCCAGCCAGCTCACCTGCTGCCTCACCTTCCTCCAGCACCATGGGGCAGGTAGGCCGCCAGCTCGCCATCATTGGGGACGACATCAACCGGCGATACGACTCGGAGTTCCAGGCCATGCTGCAACACCTGCAGCCGACAGCGGAAAACGCCTATGAGTACTTCACCAAGATCGCCTCCAGGTAGCTCTGGCCACCACCCCTGCCGAGCCAGAGCCATCACCAACAAACTGGGCCCTGCCCCTGGGGGCACACCCGCTCCTCCATTGTTGTCAGGAAATGTGCTCACTGTCCTGTCTGCTCACTCAGGGCCCAGATGCCTGATCTTTGGTGCATAAGGTCACAGCCCTTGAGCTCACAGCCTGTGAGCTCTGCTTAGGTCAGGACTGTAGAGGGCTTGGGTGGGACTGTCCCCAAAGCTCCCCAGAAGGACATAGCTGTCCTTCTGATTTGGACTCATGACTCATACCAAAGACGGTAAGATTGGAGTTCCCGTCGTGGCTCAGCGGTAACAAACCCGTCTAGTATCCATGAGGATGCAGGTTCGATCCCTGGCCTTGCTCAGTGGGTTAAGGACCCAGTGTTGCCGTGAGCTGTGGTGTAGGCCGCAGATGCGGCTCAGATCTGGTGTTGCTGTAGCAGTGGTGTAGGCCAGCAGCTGCAGCTCCAATTTGACCCCTAGCCTGGGAAATCCCATATGCCCATGTGCGGCTCTAAAAAGCCAAAAAAAAAAAAAAAAAAAGATGGTAAGGTTGCTAGTCCTAGAAATGGTGTCCAGATGCTGTCCTCTGGCATTGGACAAGCCATCTGCAGTGGCTAAAGGGACCAACTGCCTGCATCACATCTTGGCTGTGCCATCTACTGGCTTTGGGCAACTTTCTAGCCTGTAGTTTTGTGGTCCATAAAATAGGGGGACTATGCTGAGAAGAGTGTCTACACTCAAAGGCATTAGCTGTTATTAGCATCTGGGGTAAGGAGGTTCATCTCAGGTAGATTTAAGGCTGAGAGAAGGCAGGAGTAGGCAACAGCTGCAGAATTAGTGCTCAGAGCTGACACATCCTGCCCGTGTCCTCAGAGGCCACCACCCACTCTGCTGTGAGTCTGGGACCTGTCCTAACTCCTCTTCTATCCTTTTTCTCTGCTGTCCCTCGGGCTGCCAGGCCACAGCAACGCCCACAGGTAATCTCCCTGCGGCCTCTGTCCGCTCGCTCTGTCCTGTGCTCTGTGCCCTCCACGTCCCCAACCCCGGGGCTGCACCCCAACAGCAGCATCTGCTCACCTGCCCTCTGAGCTTCCTCCTCCCACAGAGACGCAGGCTCTTCCCAAATCGAGGTCAGGCTCAGCCATTCTGCTTTCCAGCCGGGGGAGGGGATGAGGTCCCAGGGGTGAGAGGGGAAGCAGGTTGGAGGGCTTTCTGGGGGTCCCCGCTGATTGTATCCATGCTCTGCCTGCAGCCTGTTCGAGAGTGGCATCAACTGGGGCCGAGTGGTGGCTCTTCTGGGCTTTGGCTACCGCCTGGCCCTGTACGTCTACCAGAGGGGCCTGACCGGCTTCCTAGGCCAGGTGACCCGCTTTGTGGCCGACTTCATGTTGCATCACTGCATCGCCCGGTGGATTGCGCAGAGGGGTGGCTGGGTGAGTGCCTGGGTGTTGAAGCTGCCCCAGCCCCAGTCCCAGCCCCGCCCTGCTGCCCACCCCCCTCTGACCACTCTGTCTCTCCTGGCAGGTGGCAGCCCTGGATTTGGGAAATGGCCCCATCCGGAACGTGCTGCTAGTTCTGGCTGTGGTTTTGCTGGGCCAGTTTGTGGTACGCAGATTCTTCAGGTCATGACTCCCAGAGGGGCCCTTTGGGGTCCTGAGACCCCTTTATGGACTTTGGCCCAGCCTTATCCCCTCCCCTCCTCCCCTGCAGGGGTCCCCCCGCAAGAGTACAGGAGCTTTAGCAAGTGGGCACCCCAGCATTGGAGGCCCCCATGAAGGAGTCGGTCAGGCTGCAGGGGTGCCCCATCATTGTGTGGTGCTAATGGGCCCCTCTCAGAGGGGCTGTGACCCCTCCCCTAGCCCATCTGCTGGGCGTGGAGAGATTGATAACTTGGGGGATAGGCCAGGAGCCACTTCTCCCCAAGGAGTTTTAGCTTTTCCTGATACCCTTGGGAGGACAGCCCATCCCCAGCACTCTGCCCAAGGCTAGGATGGCTGGGGGGGTGGGGGGGGCGGCAGCAGCTCTGCCCCAGGATTCTGCCCTTTGGGAAGGGCAGAGCCTGAGAGTTGGGCCTGGAGCCCAGGCCCTTCCTGAATATCATATTCTCTGGGAACAGGACTGGTGGAGGGTGGGGGGCGGGGAGGTGCTGCTGGACTTCCCCCCTCCCCCCCATCCCTCCATCCCCCATTGCCACTGCAGTTGGACTCAGGGATTCTGGGGCAGGGGTGCAGACCAGAGCTGTCTGAAGCCCTCCATCAGCTCCTGCCAAGCCTGCCTCCTGAGGTCCTCCCCGTCCCCCACCCTCACCTGTTCCTACTTGCTCCCACCCCATTCACTACAAATGAAGTTCACCCCGTCCCCATCACCCCAACTAAGGCAGGCAGGGGTCTTGGGTGCTGCAGTCCTGAGGACGGGCCTTGCTCAGACTGCAGGGTTTAGGTTTGTTACTATCAGGGAAAGGGGTAGGGAGCTCATCTTGAGGGCTGTGAACACCACTAGGAACCCTGGGGTTGGGACCCTCCCTTGTGGCCAGGGCACTGTGTAATCGGGGGTGTGGCTAGAGGAACTGTGAACTTGAACTCGACCCCCAATCTCCACCTGCCACACTGCACACCTGCTTAAGCCCCTGGCGTGGGGAGCAGGCTGTCTACCTTGCACTGCAGGGGTTTGGAGGTGGCGGGGAAGGAGTTCTTGATTATACTAAATGCAGGGAGGGGGTGCAGTTGGAGAGGGCTGGCCACTGCCCAACCTCTGAGTGTATCTGAAAATAAACTGCAACCCCCCCACTCCCGTTTGATCATTTCTGTCTCCTGGGCTACCCCTCTCTCCAGTCAGACTGGCTTGGGGGAACCTGGGCATGGCTGGCTCTCACCTGGTTTAGTGAGAATAAAGTCTCATCTTGGGCCTCCAGGATCCCCTGGAGGGCTGGGCAAGCTTCTCCAGCCCCCCAGAAGGCCCCTCTCTTCTCTGGCCTCTTCTCCAGTCACTCCCCTCATCTCTTTGGGTTCCAGGCAAGTTTCCCACCCCCACAGAAGTCACGGGTCTCCAAACTGCTAGGCTCTGGCAGCAGAGCCCATGGAGGGGATGCACCTGCCTGGGGACCCCCACAGGCCTGGCCTGACTTCCTCCTCGCTTCAGGGGACCACCAGTCACGCTTGTCTCCTGCTGGGACAGTGTCCCCCACAGCTCACACACAGGGCTTTCCATTCTAGTTCTGTGCTGCACGGGAGTCCCTGTGGGGACTGAGCCAGGGGGATAAAAATAACAAGCACGGGGGCGTTTAGATGTTCCAAAATCGACAAAGTCTTTCCAGCCCGGGGCACTCTGTTTTCTGACACCCTTCCAGAACGGTCACATGCAAGGCCTAAAGCACTCGGGCTTCTCTTTCACTCCCCTGACCCCTGGTGGCGTCTTGCCAATCGCCTGGGCCCTCCACCCAAGTTTTCGGAGTCCTCCCAGTTCCAGGGAGAGGGCCCTGCAGCCGTGGTGGCCACAGGACCCCCAGCGCCACCCCACAATCTGCTGCCGTTAAAGTTCTAGACAACATTTATGGGACACACTACGTGCCGGGCTTTCTGCCGAGAACTGATCACACATGCCCAACCAGCAGGCCTTTCGGCTTGTGATCGGCGGGGGCCCTCAAACTCCCACTTTACAGATAAGGAAACTGAGGTACCTGCCCAGAGTCATCAGATGGGAAGGGTGGGGAGCTGGCCCTTGCCGCCAGGATACTGGCTCGAGGTCAGGCCGGAGAGGTGGGGGCTGGAGCCGTTAGTCTCCAGCCCGTCCTCGAGCTGGGGGATGGGGGGGCGCCCATCCGCCCGGCGGTCAGTTACCGCGCGACCGCGCTGAGGAGGGCGGGAGGGGGGCGGGCCGCCCGGGTCCAAGATGGCCGCCGCGGCGTCGAGCGCTCTCTTGTGGGCGGAGCCTCGCATCCCCTCCCACTCCCTCCCGGCGGGGCCTGGAAAGGGGCGGGTGGGGAGTGGCTGGACCTGCGGCCTCTGCCTTGTAGGGAGGGCGTAGGAAGGCTATCCTGAAGGGCGTAGGGACCCCCAAAAGGTTTGGGCCTGTGTCTAGGCCGGCTCCTTCCACTCCACCCTTCCTTCTGCCGGGAGGAAGTTTCCAGAACAGAAATCTAATTCCGGAGTTGTGAGGCCTGTAATATTAGAAGGGACAGAATGAGGCAGGGGCTGTGAGGGGACAGGGAGCAACGGGTTCTGCGGGCACCGAGGAAGTTCAATCCAATTCATCCCCAAATGCGTGGTTCTTCTGAAATTGTAGCTTCGTCTCCTCGGAAGAGGTCTAGCTAGATTCCTGGGTCAGTAGCCACGGGAGGGGCATGTTCGGGGTCCTAGCTCAGCCTTTTCAGGGTCAGTGTAGACACCTGCCCAGCGCCTCCCCGCCCCTGCCCTGCAGGTCACCTTGATGTGTCTGCTGTTTGAACACCTCTGAAGAAAATGTGCTTTAGGTCACTGGGTGTCCATCCAAATGAGAAAATCCTCCCTTTGCCCAAACTACTCATAACGTTGTTTGAAAAAGTTTTTATGACCTAACCATCTGAATAGTATTAAAATAAATGAAAATTAATTCATTAATTAAAATAAATAAAATCATAATATTCTGCTGCAGTTGTACACATCACAGATGTACATGCCCAGATCAAAGACAGTTGTAAAATCTGATTTAGTTCAATCCAAGCAGAACAGGTGTGTGAGTGTGTGAGAGAGAGACAGAAAATGGAGTTATCAAAGATTGCTGGAGGTATCTAAATGTCAAAGACCAGAAGGTCAGCAAAACCCAGTTTATGGGACATTGTCATCAATTGCTGAACATGTTAAAAATGTAAACACACACACACACACACAAAGATGAACACCAGGAATTCCCACTGTGGCTCAGTGGGTTAAGAACCTGATATACTGTCCTTTGGATCCCTGACCTTTCTTAGTGTTTAAGGATCCAGTGTTGCCTCCAGCAGCAGTGTAGGTCACAGATGTGGCTCGGATCTGGGGTTTCTGTGGCTGTGGCAGAGGTCTCAGCTGCAGCTCCGATTCTATCCTAGCCCAGAAACTTCCAAATGCCTGCAGGTGCAGCTGTTAAAAAAAAAAAAAAAAAAAAAAAAGGTAAACACCAGGAGTTCCCGTCGTGGCGCAGTGGTTAATGAATCTGACTAGGAACCATGAGGTTGCGGGTTCGATCCCTGGCCTTGCTCAGTGGATTAAGGATCCGGCGTTGCCATGAGCTGTGGATCCCGAGTTGCTGCGGCTCTGGTGTAGGCCGGCAGCTACAGCTCCAATTAGACCCCTACCCTGGGAACCTCCTATATGCCACGGGAGCGGCTCAAGAGAAAGGCAAAAAAAAAAAAAAAAAAAGGTGAACATCAGAACACCAGACTGCTGGGATATAAAAGAGAAGAGGAGGGATTTGGCCCAGCAGGTAATAGGAACAAAGAGCAGTGGTCTGGCCTACTGAGCACAAGACTGGAAGGAGATCGCTGGCAAATTGTATGGATGATTCGAAAGACGGGCAGACTCTCCAGACCAAGATCAAGCAATGGAATAACATGGACACAAACTGGACTTTTCTGAGAAAAGTCAAGAGCTGAAGAGACAAAACAGGATCTCCGTGCCCCTGGGGTGTGGGATCTGGCTGTGGATGCAGGAGGACCAGGCTGCCTGTGAGCGTGAGAGTGTGCCTGTGGGGGGTGGGGGGCGCGGGTAATAACATTTAAGTGGAACCACAAGGAAATGAGAGCACCTCTCAGCTCCACTTATCTCTTCCTTTGCAATCTTGGCATCATTGCTGGTGCTCAATGGCTCAAGTTTTCCCAGCCCTGGCTAAGAACACGATTCTTCCAAGTTTTCTGCTTCAGCATATCAGGCAGGGAACCTGCTGGGCAGAGTTCACAGCATAGAATTTTGTGATGATCGGCTGCATGGAAGCTGGGCTCACCAGCCTTCTCATTTTGACCTGACCTCTTTCTGACTGGACCTCTGACCCCACTAAGAGCAAAAGATGGTTAGGTTTCCTCAGGAGTGAGAACGTTTGGCTTAATTCTCAGGAGGCCTGCAGCAGGGTGACTCTGGCATGACCAGCACCTCTGGAGTGTGGATGGTGCACAGGAGGCCCTGCGTTGGGTGGGATGGGGGCGGGGGGGTTCCTACAGCTCCTGAAAAAGATTTCCTGAGTGACACTGCTACCAGGCTGTGTGTGAGAAGGGCTGAGTGCAGGCTAAAAGCCAAACGCTCTCCTGGTAAGGAGGTGGGGTGGTCCCCCCTCCCTGGCTGTCATGTATAGTGTAACAGACCAGACTGTCTTCACATGACCTTAACTGGCCTGGACAATGGGCTGGCTAGGAGTGGCCTCCTCCCTTCTTTCAGTGCCAGGAGCCACACACAAGTTCAGCTTCTTGCTGGAATGGGGGCTATTCTGTGCCCCCCTTCCAGGCTAGTTGGGGGCACAGTACTATCCCCAAGGCCTGAGGCATCTGGTTCCTGGCATACTGGCACCCCAAATCCAGACTGTGGTGCCAAGCAGCCTGTGTTGCCTGACTGACAAGGCTGCTTTCTCATGCCAGCTCCACGCAGACGCAGGGTGATGACAGGAAGGGCCTCCAGCTGGAAGCTGCCCCTAGCCCGGCTCGCTGACACTGGATGAGACCCGGGTCAGGGCCACGGCTGCCTCTCTTACTGACCTTGTTTTCCCCCTCCCTGGCAAAGCTGGGAGTCCCACAAGTTAACTCAGATCTGACACTTGACTTCCATCACTGAAGAACCGCCCCCCACCCCCAACTCCTGTTGCAAGTCCAGATGCTTCTTACAGACCGGCTATAGAGCTGAGGTTCCAACAACCCCTTCCTCATTCCTCTGGTTTGGTTAATTGAACTTCTGCATGTTCAGAGGACTAGATTACCAGTTTCGTTTTTGTTTTTGGCCACCCCGTGGCATATGGAGAGCCCGGGCCAGTGATCAGATCCAAGCCACAGTTGTGACCTAAGGAGCCAGCTCACAGCAATGCTGGATCCTTAACCCACCAAGCGAAGCCAAGGATGGAATTCACATCCTCATGGATACTCGTCTGGTTCGTTACTGCGACAGTGGGAACTTCCTGCATTATTTGTTTTTTATGTCTCTTGGAAGCCTTGTAACTTGCCTGTGTCTGTTCGTTGTTGGTATGGCAAGTCCTCTTCTAGTGAGAGGGCTGCTGAATGGACCTCTACTGTTCCTGATCCCCCTCTGTTGACAGGGAGCCTGGAAGTGCTTCTGGTCCCTGGGGAAAGATATTTCTACTGGTAGACGTTATCTGTTAAAAGGGGATGTTTCTGGGGAGTTCCCGTTGTGTGGCGCAGTGGAAAAAAATCTGACTAGTAACCATGAGTTTGCAGATTTGATCCATGATCTTGCTCAGTGGGTTAAGCATCCGGCATTGCCATGAGCTGTGGCTTGGACCCTTCGTTGCTATGGCTGTGATGTAGGCCGGCAGCTGTAGCTCTGATTCGACCCCTAGCCTGGGAACCTCCATATGCTGCAGGCTCCGCCCTAAAAAGAAAAAAAAAAAAGTGGGCTGTTTCTGAGCCTTCTGAATTATTGCCTTTCTCATGCCTGTAGTTCTGTCAGCAGGGTCCCAGGCCTGGGGCTGACTGGTGAGTTTCTAGGGTGGCTGCCCACTCCCACTGTCTCTCAGCTGATCCCAAAAGACACACAACAAAGATTCCTTCACAGGGATCACACTGCCTTTCAGGCTTCAGTATGTTTTGACCCCGGAGAAAGCACATTTCGCCAGCTTCTCCAAATATTTGAAACAAGTCTTTAGCTCCTTTTATCACCATAACCCTGTAACAAAATGATTTCCTTAGATTAAATTTCGGGGGACATTAAGGTGGGGGCTGGAGTTTGCCAGCCCCTCATACTTTGTAGTTAGAAAAGGAGTCCTTGGTACTCCCTGGTGGTTTAGCAGGTTAAGGATCTGGCATTGTCACTGCTCTGGCTCTGGTTACAGCTGCTGCTTGTGTTAGATCCCTGGCCCGGGGAACTTCTGCATGCCGGGGTGTGCAGCCAAAAAATTAAACAAAATTTGGAGTTCCCGTCGTGGCGCAGTGGTTAATGAATCCGACTAGGAACCATGAGGTTGCGGGTTCGGTCCCTGCCCTTGCTCAGTGTGTTAACGATCCAGCGTTGCTGTGAGCTGTGGTGTAGGTTGCAGACGAGGCTCGGATCCCGCGTTGCTGTGGCTCTGGCACAGGCCAGTGGCTACAGCTCCGATTCGACCCCTGGCCTGGGAACCTCCATATGCCGCGGGAGCGGCCCAAAGAAATAGCAAAAAGACACACACACACACAAAAAAAATTAAAATAAAAAGGAAAATCACAGATACAATGGATTTATTTGGGGGGGCACACCTGCAGCATATGGAGGTTCCCAGGCTAGGGGTTGAATCAGAGCTGCAGCTGCCAGCCTACGTCACAGCCACAGCAACGCCGGATCCTTAACCCAGTGAGCAAGGCCAGGGATCAAACCCGCAACCTCATGGTTCCTAGTTGGATTCGTTTCTGTTGTGCCGAATGGGAACTCCTGAGCAGCTTTTTATTTTATTTTATTTTATTTTTGCTTTTCAGGGCCGTATCCGCTGCATATGGAGGTTCCCAGGCTAGGGGTCGAATTGGAGCTACAGCTGCTGGCCTACACCACAGCCACAGCCACATGGGATCCACGCTGCGTCTATAGCCTACACCACAGCTCATGGCAACGCCGGATCCTTAACCCACTGAGCGAGGCCAGAGATTGAACCCGCCGCCTCATGGTTCCTAGTCGGATTAGTTTCCAGTGTACCACAACAGGAACTCCTGAGCAGCTTTTTAAGGTGAGAGTGGACAGCAAGAAAGCAGAAAGCTGAAAAGGTTTCAGCTAGTCCCAGGAGAAAAAAAAAGAGGAAGGAAATGAGTACTAGAGCCTGTGGGAAGGGGCCAAGGGGTGGGGACAAAGAGGACAGCTAGCCTGACTGGCTGGGAAACTCGGAGCTTGCCAGCACAACTGCCCTGGTACTTTGATTCCTTGACATGCTGACCCTTTTCCTTGCCCACAAATATAATTTTCCATTTATAAACCTGAGATCATAAGCTGTGAGAAAAAAGGGGAGGCCTTGTTTACAGGGGCCAAAGAACCAGAGCCAGTCAGCAGAGTGCATAAAGGTCTTTGGTGCCACTGACCTGCCCTGCCTTCTGCTGGTACCAATGATAGTGAGTAATTCTTTTTTTTTTTTTTCAGGGCCGCACTCATGGCATTTGGAGGTTCCCGGGCTAGGGGTCCAATCTGAGCTTCAGCTGCCGGCCTATGCCACAGCCACAGCAACACCAGATCTGAGCCATGTCTGTGACCTACACCATAGCTCACGGCAACACCGGATCCCTAACCCACTGAGACAGGCCAGGGATCGAACCCGCAACCCCATGGTCGCCAGTCGGATTCATTTCTGCCATGCCACAACAGGAGCTCTGATAGTAAGTAATTCTAAAGGCTTGGGAGTTCCTTGTTAAGAATATAGGCTCAGGGAGTTCCCGTTGTAGCTCAGTAGTAATGAACCTGACTAGTAACCAGGAGGTTTTGGGTTTGCCCTGGCCTCGCTCAGTGGGTTAAGGACCCAGCATTGCCGTGAGTTGTGGTGTAGGTCGCAGACGCGGCTCAGATGTTGTGTGGCTGTGGCTGTGGTGTAGGCTGGCAGCTGCAGCTCTGATTTGACCCCTGGCCTGGGAACTTCCATATGCTGCAGGCACAGCCCTGAAACAAAACAGAAAAGAATATAGGCTCATTTGAGTTAGTTTTCTCCTCCTGGTTGATTTTACTTTTGCCAATGATTATTCAGGATCTGAGCCTCGTCTGCGACCTACACCACAGCTCAGGGCAATTCCAGAAACTTAACCCACTGAGCAAGGCCAGGGATGGAACCCATGTCCTCATGGATCCTAGTCAGGTTCGTTTCCATTGTGCCACAATGGGAACTCCCCCCCAGTGCAATTATTAAGAGCATCCCCTTTCACTCTCGGAAGTAAGAAGAACCCCCATTGCCACAAGAAATCATGCGGTCCCTGGAATTCCAGTGCAGATCACATTTCTCCAGTATCAGTTCCTACTCTCTGAATTCCCTCCCCGGCCAGCCATTCTTTCTGACTGGAACCAGTCAGACTAACCCTCAACGGTGCACCCAGGAATCCTCTTCTTACTACAGGCAGGTCATGCAGCTGGTTTCTGTTATTACTGTGGCCACTGATTCTCTGTGAGGATGAAAACCATTCCTTTGCTGTAGTCTTTAACAATTCTCACTCAAAGGCTGAAAAATATTTGAATCCCAGTTGTAAATACCCTGAAGAAAATGCAACATTGTCTGGCAGGCAGGTCCTATGCAAAAACCTATAAAATTCAGACCACTTCAAATTGTTCTCTGTTAATATGGTAATGCACAAACCAGGGCACCTCCAGGGTAGGTGTGGGTTGTTAGGCCAGTGCAGGGTTTTAAAATAAGTTGAACTGGAACTCCCTGGTGGTGCAGTGGGTTGAGGATCTGGTGGTGTCACTGGGGTGGCTTGGATTGCTGCTGTCAAAGGGGTTTAACCCTGGCCTGGGAACTTCCACATGTTGTGGGCACAGCCAAAAAAAAAAAGAAAGAAAAGAAAAATATACACAAACACACGTACATATAAATAAAGCAATTATGGCGAAGTATTTATAATTATTAAATCTGGAGTTCCATTGTGGCTCAGAGGTTAACCCTCTTAACGAGCCTGACTAGTATCCATGAGGACACAGGTTCCATCCTTGGCCTTGCTCAGTGGGTTAAGGATCTGGAGTTGCCATGAGCTGTGGTGCAGGTCGCAGACATTGCTCGGATCCCGAGTTGCTGTGGCTGTGGTGTGGGCCAGGCAGCTGCAGCTTCCATTCGACCCCTAGCCTGGGGACTTCCATATGCTGAGGGTTTGGCCCTAAAAAGCAAAAAAAAATATATGTGTGTGTGTGTTTATGTATGTATGTATATGTATATATGTATTAAATCTCAGTGGAAGATACGTAGTTATTCACTGTATTTATCATTTGACTTTTGTATATGTTTGAAATTTTTCATAACAAAGAAATGCACTACGTAGCATTATTTAGAAAACCAGAATAATATGTCATAATGGTACAGTGATTATATTGGAACGGCAGATTTATGGATGATTGTTATTTCCTGCTTTATATTTGGATGCATTTCTACAATGGGTATATCTTATTTTTATGATCAATAATTAAAGCCATAGTCTTTTGAGCACTTAAAAATTATTGCTTCTGGAGTTCCTGTCGTGGCGCAGTGGTTAACGAATCCGACTAGGAACCATGAGGTTGAGGGTTTGATCCCTGCCCTTGATCAGTGAGTGGGTTAACGATCCAGCGTTGCCATGAGCTGTGGTGTAGGCCACAGACGCAGCTCAGATCCCACGTTGCTGTGGCTCTGGCGTAGGCCAGCGCCTACAGCTCTGATTAAACCCCTAGCCTGGGAACCTCCATATCCCACGGGAATGGCCCTAGAAAAGACAAAAAAAAAAAATATATATATATATATATGTATATATTGCTTCTGGAGTTCCTGTTGTGGCTCAGCGGAAACGAATCTGACTAGAATCCATGAGGACTCGGGTTCAATCCCTGGCCTTGATCAGTGGGTTAAGGACATTGCCATGAGCTGGGGTGTAGGTCGAAGATGCAGCTCAGATCTTGCGTTGCTGTGGCTGTGGTGTAGGCCGGCAGCTGCAGCTCCAATTCAACCCCTAGCCTGGGAACTTCCATGTGCCATGAGTGTGGTCCTAAAAAGACCAAAAAAAACAAATTATTGCTTCTTATTTTCCAATTATAGAATTACTGTTCATACAGAAAATTTGGAAAATACAGAAAAATAAGGACATAAATTTACAAAATCACAAAATGAAACCAGTCATCTCTAATTGCACCCTGAGACATAACCTCATGTTTAGTAAGGTTCTGCCAGGTTTTTTTCCTCCGAGTGTATATATTTTTAAACATAGCTGGGACCATTTGGTACATCTGTTTTCTAGCCTGATTTTTTAAATGTCCTCAATTGTGAACATTTTGCCATGGCAGTATCTACTCTTTTACGTCATGTTTTTTAATGCCTGCATAGTCTTATAAATATATATATATATATATATATATATATATATATATATATATGCCCTATAATGAATTTTGTTCCGAACTGATTCCCTATTGTTGGACATTTATGTAACTTCCAAGCTGTTATAGTCAGCCAGCATGCAGATTTACAATGAGAACTATATCTGGCAAGCAAACAGGACTATTTCTGCAAGTTGGTCACACATCTTTTCCCTGTAAGAAAGTATGTAGAAAATCAAATTGCATCACAGGATTCAAAAAAGGGACTTTGATCAAGCAATGTGATAGCCCATTGATACACGCTGGAATGAGTGCAGCTTTCGAAGTTACATCAAGGACAGTGCCATCGTCACGCATGGCAGGGTCTCCCTAGCCACACCTCTATTTACCAGTTCACAGTGGTTTTTTCTTCCTGGCACAAAAGTAGATAGTTTTCAGGTGAAGAGCTGGAATTTACACTAGGATTCTGCATTTCTAACCAAGTATTGCACTTCAGAGGCTTTAAAGAACCCTCTGCAAGCCCTGTCCAGTGGCTCCTGCTTCATTTCATTGGTCAAAACCGCATCCTGTAACCAGGCCTGGGTGCAGGAGAGGCTGGGAGATGTGGGCTTTTTAGCTGAGCACTTGGTCACCCTGAATACAGTGTGTTTCTGTTAGTAGGAGAGAAGAGAGTGGTGTTGGTAGGTGACTCAGATCACATTGTCAACTTTTTTTTGTTTGTTTTTTGTGTGTTTCTGTTTTTGGCTTTGAGCTAGGCATGCAGAAGTTGAGCTGGGCCAGGGATGGAATTGGCTCCATTGCAGCAACCTTGAACCACTGCAGTGACAACACCAGATCCTTAACCTGCTGTGCCAAAGGGAATTCCACATTGTCAACTTTAAAAAAAAAATCTGGAGTTCCCGTCGTGGCGCAGTGGTTAACGAATCCGACTAGGAACCATGAGGTTGCGGGTTCGGTCCCTGCCCTTGCTCAGTGGGTTAACGATCCAGCGTTGCCGTGAGCTGTGGTGTAGGTTGCAGACGAGGCTCGGATCCCGCGTTGCTGTGGCTCTGGCATAGGCCGGTGGCTGCAGCTCCGATTCAACCCCTAGCCTGGGAACCTCCATATGCCTCGGGAGCGGCCCAAGAAATAGCAACAACAACAACAAAAAAGACAAAAGACAAAAAAAAAATCTGCTCCATTAACAGTTACAGTTCATTTTTAGTAGAAAGTATGATTTCCATTGCCTACCCTGTATGGAAATGTTTTCCTGAGGATGTTTTCGGCGAAACCAAAATAACTTTGTAATATATACGAAGTGATGGACCTTGTCATTCTTCCTGGATAAAAATTCTCTCTACTACAGTTTTCCTACTCTGATTTGTGAAATTGGCCTTTGGGAGGGGCTGAGATGAGCTAAAAGAGATCCGCTCTCCTGCTCGACTTTTTTTTTTTCTTTTTACAACAGCACCTATGGCATATCAAGTTCCCAGGCTAGGGGTCAAATTGGAGCTGCAGCCGCAGTCAAAGCAATGCAGGATCCAAGCCACATCTTCAACCTACACTGCCGTTGGCAGCAAAGCCCAATCCTTAACCCACTGATAGAGGCCAGGGATCAAACCTGCATCCTCATTGATACTAGTCAGGTTCTTAACCTCCTGAGCCATGACGGGAGCTCCAAAAATGTTTTAATTTTTTTGTTAAAATATAGTTGATTTAAAATGTGCCAATTTCTTTTCTTTTTTTCTTTTCTTTTTTTTTGTCTTTTTGTCATTTCTTGGGCCGCTCCCAAGGCATATGGAGGTTCCCAGGCTAGGGGTCTAATCAGAGCTGTAGCCACCGGCCTACGCCAGAGCCACGGCAACGTGGGATCCGAGCCTCGTCTGCAACCTACACCATAGCTCACGGCAATGCTGGATCCTTAACCCACTGAGCAAGGCCAGGGACCGAACCCGAAACCTCGTGGTTCCTAGTCGGATTCGTTAACCACTGTGCCACGACAGGAACTCCTAAAAAGTGCTAATTTCTCCTGTATAGCAGAGTGACCCAGTCATACATGTATGTACTTTTCCTTTCTTCCATCATAGTCAATCCCCTACTTTTACGAATGTTAAGAAATTTTCCATTTAAAAAGTTTTCTTAGAAAGTTTTTGAAAATTTGAAAGTTATCCAGAATATGTAAAGTACTCTTACAATTCAACAACAAAAAACCCACTCCATTACAAAATGGAGAAAGGACTTGAATAGGCATTTCTCCAAAAGAAGATATGCAAATGCTAATAAACACTTGAAAAGAAGCTCCACATCCTTAATCACTAGCGGAATGCAAATCAAAAACACAATGAGGAGTTCCTGAGGTGGTGCAGTGGAAATGAATCCAACTAGGAACCATGAGGTTGCGGGTTTGATCCCTGGCCTCGCTCAGTGGGTTAAGGATCCAGCATTGCTGTGAGCTGTGGTGTAGGTCACAGACACAGCTGGAATTTGGTGTTGCTGTGGATGTGGCGTAGGCTGGCAGCTGTAGCTCTGATTTGACCCCTAGCCTGAGAACCTCCATATGCCACGGGTGTGACTCTAAAAAGACAAAAAAGACAAAAGACAAGAAAAAAACAAACAAAGAAAAAAACAAACCCACAATGAGATACCAATTCACACCCATTAGGATGGTTATTATGAAAACAAACAAACAAAAACCCCCCAAACCAGAAAATAACAAGTGTTGGGGAGGCTGTGAGAAGTTGGAACGCTGTGTGATGCTGGTAGAAATGGAAAATGGGGCAGCTGCTGTGGAAAATAGTGTGGCAGTTCCTCAAAAAAATTTAAAGACATGATGCAGCAATTCCACTTCTTGTGGAATTTGGGAGGAGCTGAGAAAAGAACCGGAAACGGACACTCCAGTGGCTATTTGCACATGCATGTTCACAGCAGCATTATTTGCAATGGCCAAGAGGGGGAAGCCATCCAGGTGTTCATCAGTGGATGACTGGATAAACAAAATGAGGTGCGTCATACAGTGGAATGTTATGCAGCCTTAAAAGTGAAGGCAGGAGTTCCCGTCGTGGTGCAGTGGTTAACGAATCCGACTAGGAACCATGAGGTTGCAGGTTCGATCCCTGCCCTTGCTCAGTGGGTTAACGATCCGACGTTGCCGTGAGCTGTGGTGTAGGTCGCAGATGCGGCTCGGATTCTGCGTTGCTGTGGCTCTGGCGTAGGCTGGCAGCTACAGCTCTGATTAAACCCCTAGCCTGGGAACCTCCATATGCCTTGGGAGCGGCCCACGAAATAGCAAAAAGACCAAAAAAAAAAAAAAGTGAAGGCAATTCTGACACAGGCTACAACGTGAACCAACCCTGAGGACATTACGCTCAGGAAATAAGACCATCACAAAAGGACAAACACTTATGGATTCTACTTATATGCAGTACCTAGAGGAGACAAACTCTTAGGGACAGAAAGTAGGATGTGGTTGCAGTGGCTGGGAGGAAAGAAGGGTGGGTACGTTTAATGTGTGTGGAATTACAGTTTGGGAAGATGAAAAAAGTTTCATAGAAGCGGATAGTGGGGCTGGTTCCTCACAGCATGGTACACACATGTGGTACCCATGCCGCTTCAAAATTTTTAACACGGTACATTTTATGTTATATACATTTTACCACACCTTTTTAAAAAAGAATGACTTCTGGCTGGGCTCAGCCGTGAGAAAGTCTTTCTTTTTCTTTTTTTTCTTTTTGTCTTTTTTTAGGGCCACACCCAAGGCATATGGAGGTCCCCAGGCTAGGGGTTGAATTGGATCTACAGCTGCCGGCCTACACCACAGCCACAGCAATGGGGGATCCAAGCAGCATCTCTGACCTACACCACAGCTCACAGCAATGCCGGATCCTCAACCCACTGAGCCCGGCCAGGGATCGAACCTGCATCCTCATGGATACTAGTCAGATTTGTTTCTGCTGAGCCATGATGGAAACACTGAGAAAGTCTTGATTGGGAATTTTTTTTTTTGGTCTGGATGCCATGGAGCAAAGCCATAGCCAACCAGAGCCCTCAAGAACCATGGAGTAAGAAATAAGTCTTTGCTGTTGTTTAAGAAATAAATATATTTTATGCCTATATTTTACTATAATAAAAAAATTTATAGGGGCTGCACCTGTGGCATATGGAAGTTTCTGGGCCAAGGGTTGCATTGGAGCTGCAGCTGAGTTCTAGGCCACAGCCATGGCAACAGGGAATCTGAGTGACATCTGCCAGGAATTGAATCCAAGCTGCAGCTGCAACCTAAGCCACAGTTGGTTTAACGCCAGATCCTTTAGCCCACTGCTTTGGAACTGGGATCAAACCCTTACCTCCACAGCAGCTCAAGCTGCTCCAGTTAGATTCTTAACCCACTGTGCCACAGTGAGAACTCCCATAATGAAAATTTCTGAAAGAAAACTTTTTTGGGGTTTATTTTTTGTTTTTTAGGACCACACTTGCAGCATACAGAAGTTCCCAGGCCAGGGGTCAAATTGAAACTGCAGCTGCTGGCCTGCATCACAGGCGCAGCAATCCAGATCCCAGCCACATCTGCAACCTACACCGGAGCTCACGGCAACGCCAGATCCTGAACCTACTGGGTGAGGCTAGGGATCGAGCCTGCAACCTATAGTTCTTAGTTGGATTTGTGACCGGAACTCCAGATTTTTTAATTTTTTTTTTTTTGTCTTTTCTAGGGCCACTCCCGTGGCATATGGAGGTTCCCAGGCTAGGGGTTTAATCAGAGCTGTAGGCGCTGGCCTACACCAGAGCCACAGCAACGTGGGATCTGAGCTGCGTCTGTGGCCTACACCACAGCTCACGGCAACGCCGGATCCTTAATCCACTGAGCAAGGCCAGGGATCGAACCCGCAACCTCATGGGTCCTAGTTGGATTCGTTGACCACTGCGCCACGACAGGAATTCCTTTTTTTTTTTTTTAGGGCCACACCTGCAACATATGGAGGTTCCCAGGCTAGGGGTCCAATCAGAACTACAGCTGCTGGCCTTCGCCACAGCCATGGCAAAGCCAGAATCGAGCCACATCTGCAACCCACACCACAGCTCAGGGAAACACCGGATCCCCGACCCACTGAGCAAGGCCAGGGATCAAACCTGCAACCTCATGGTTACTAGTCATTTCCACTGCGCCACGAAGGGAACTCCCAGCCTCTGCCACTCATGACCCTAAAGTGTCCACCATCTGTAGAGGAAAGCCAGGAGGCCTGGTCAGCCTGCATCGGGGGAAGGTGCCAAGGACCTTCGGCCCTCAGCCATTGCCTTTACCTGTTTTGTTTTCTCGCCCCTTTCCCACTGACCTCCCTCTCCATCCCCTCTTTCCTCCCTCTCCTTCTTCCTGCATCACCAGTATGCTCTTTGTCTGCTGGCTCTTGGCCGTTTCCGTTTTGGCCCCATTCCTGACCTTACTGAAATCTGGGCCGGGACCTGGGACCAGGGACCCTTTGCAGCAGTGGCTGCAGAGTTTGCACTTGGACAAACATCTTCTGGAGCAACAAAATACAAAGAACCTATAAGGGACTAAAAGTAACTTCAGACATGCACAGTTGGGGCAAATTATGGGCATGAAGATACAAAAAATCTAAAAACCAAACTGCTGCTTCTGAAGAGCCCAGAACAAAAGCTGCATGAAGGAAGCTGAAGCAGGTACTACCCATGCCCCCCCCACAGCACCACCAAAGGGGTGGGCAGACCAACTAAGTCCCCCTCCCGCCAGACCCTAGGACCAGCTCCTACCCTCACCCATGTAGGAAGCAGCTGGCCTCACCTCAGGGAGCGAGCAAGGGAAACTGTTCCTTGTTTCTGCTCCCATCCGCTGCCAAAGGGGCTCCATCAAAGCCTTGCCTGAATTTTCCCATCTGGCTTCTCATCAGTTTCTATTGATTAAGGAGCCCAAGCACCCTGGGCAGTAACATTGTTCTTAAGGGGCGTGAGATTAGTGCTGGATGCTGTCACTCTCTCCCTGCTGTACTTGGTCACTCGATTCGGCTCAGATTGGTTTTTGCTCAGAATGGGCATCACGGCCTGTCGTGTTACCTGTCAGCTGGTGACAGCAGAACTAGGAAGGTGGTGTCAGCAGGGGGTCTCTGAGGTCACTCCGTGTTGGGGAGGCACTGGGACATCTCTCAAAGGCTGGGCTCCAGAGATCAAATTTTGGAGAATCTCCTGAATCAAAAGACCACAAAAGGCCTCAGAAGAAAGGACCCTTCGAGCACAGGGCTCACAGTATGGCCTGGGGGGACGTCCCAGCCTGCTGCTTGTCAGAGCATCTGCGCAGAGGCTGCCCTCATGGCCTGCAGCCCACCCAGAGGACTTCCTGGAGGAAGACTTCCCCAGGACTTATGCAGGCAGGAGTCTGAGATCCAGAGGGTAAGCAAGCCTGAGAAACCGGCACACCTTCCCATGCATCAGGGCACTCCTGGCACATGGAAACCCCACACCTGCAGCAGGCATGAGAAGGTCTGTGAGTCCTGGGCTGTGACTGTCCCCTGCAGAGAGAAGGCCTGTGAGTGTGAACATGATGAAACCTGTAGGCCTGGTGCCCGGGTCACCGGGGAGGAGTCAGAGCACGAGAGCCTGGGGGGTGAGGGGGGGAACAGCAGAGCCCACCACCCACTGCACATCCACTCTCAGGGCCCAGGGCAGAAGCAGCTTCCCCAGCGAGCACAGGGGAAGCTGTGCAACTGCAAGGAGTTCGGAGGTCTTTTCTCAGGAGGCCAATATTTTTTGTTGGCCACACGGTGTTATGTGCAGTTCCTGGGCCAGAGATTGGATCCAAGCCACAATTGAGACCTAAACTGCAGGTGCTGCAACACCAGATCCTTAACCTACTGAGCGAGGCCAGGGATGGAACCGGCGTCCTCATGGGTACTAGTCAGGTTCATTACCCATGAGCCACAATGGGAACTCCTGGAGGCCACTTTTAAAAAAATATTTTTTGGAGTTCTTTGTTGTGACTGAGTGTGTTAAGGACCTGAGGAGGTGTCCGTGAGGACAAGGGTTTGATCCCTGGCAAGGATCCAGTCTTGCCCACTAATCTTGTCACCTTCCTTAATCCCACTAATACTAATCTCGTCACCTTCCCCACTAATCTTATCACCTTCCTTAACAAAAGTCTTGTGGGCTAAAGCCTAGGCGCCTTTGTTCTGCAGAACAGAGTGCCTCCTGGTCCCCCACTTCCTAACTGTAAAAAAAAAAAAAGATCCAGTCTTTCCACAAGCTGCAGCGTAGGTTGCAATTGCTGCTCTGTGGTTGTGGCTGTGGCGCAAGCCAGCAGCTGCAGTCCCAATGGGACCCCTAGCCTGGGAACTTCCATATGCCCCAAGTACAGCTGTAAAAATAAATAAATAAATAAAATTTTATGGCCACACCCAAGGCATAGAGAAGTACCCAGGCCAGGGATCAAACCTGTGTCACAGCAGTGACCCCACAAAGTCAGATCTTTAACCTCTGCCTCAGTGGGAACTCCAGGAGGCTGCTGTTATTGTTGGTCAAACAGTCCACAGTAGAGAGTCCTTAGTGTGTGTCCTGGGGAATAGCCTTCAGGGCTCGGCTCCACAGCCTTACCCATCAGAGTGTTTCCATTGTGAAGAAGCCTGAAGAATGCCAGAAGTGGAGTTCCTGTTGTGGCTCAGCGGGTTAAGAACAGGACTACTGGAGTTCCTGTCGTGGCACAGTGGTTAACGAATCTGACTAAGAACCATGAGGTTGCGGGTTCTATCCCTGGCTTTGCTCAGTGGGTTAACAATCCCGCGTTGCTGTGGCTCTGGCGTAGGCCGGTAGCTACAGCTCCAATTCGACCCCTCGCCTGGGAACCTCCATATGCTACGGGTGCAGCCCTAAAAAGAAAAAAAAAAAGAAGAGTTTCCCTCCTCCCCAGGAGGGACACCTGGGATCGCAGGTGTGGGGAGACCTTTCCGACATTATTAACTTATTAATCACCAAGGACTCCAGTCTGGGGAGAGGCAGCACCCAGGAGGGAGGAGGGGGAAGGTTGTGAGTAACCATGGAGACCTTCATTAACACAGTAGAATCCACCGCCTTCAGACCCCGTGAGTGTGATGAGTGGGAAAACAGAAAAGCCACAGCATACTCAGTCCCGGAGCCAATGTGGAAACAGACGTACAGACTGACTGAGGAAGGACAGCCCTCCCTGTAGCCTGTCTGTTCCAGAGCAGGGGCCAGCAAGCTCGGTAAAGGGCCAGAAAGGAAGCGTGGCTGGCTTTGAGGGCCACACATCTCTGTAGCTACTTAGCGCTGCTGTCGGAGCATGAACGAGCGCAGCTGTGTTCCAGGAAAACTCCCTGTCCAAAACGGGACACCAGGAAGTTCCCTGGTGGCACAGGGGGTTAAGGATCTGGTATTGTGGCAGCTGTGGCGCAGGCTGCAACTGTGGTGTGGGTCAATCCCTGGCCTGAGAACTTTCACACGGTGCAGGTGCAGCAACAGCCCACTCCCCAACACCCACCCCCAACCTAGAAACAAAACTACAAGGAAAATGGGCCACCAGCCAGATCTGGCCTACAGGCCATTCTTTGCCAATGTCTGACCTAGAGAGAAACCCCTTAGAAACCTTCATCGTCAGAGGGCAGAGTCCTCTGACCAAATTCCTTCTACGGAAAAACCACAGAAGAGCATGAGCAGGAGCATGGCCCTCAGAGGACATCAGGATGTGCTCGGTGGGTCCTGGGACTGGGGTCCCACCTCAGATCCCAAGGATTGGTACTCAGTCACACCAAACCTCCAGGGCTTGAGCAAGAAGAGCAAGACAGTTTATCTAAAAGTGCTCTTGAGTTCCTGCTGTGGCTCAGGGGTAAGGAACCCGAGTAGTATCCATAAGGACTCAGGTTCGACCTCTGGCCTGGCACCATGGGTTAAGGATCCTGCACTGCTGCAGCTGCAGGCTTAGGTTGGTTGTAACTGCAGCTCAGATCTAATCCCTGGCCCAGGAACTTCCTCATGCTGTGGTAAGGCTAAATACATCAATAAAAGGAGACATTTATTATCAGAGTCACAAAAGTGAGGCACAATTCTCAGAGTGAGCAGCTCTTTTCTTTATTTTTTTTGCTTTTTTTGGGCTGCACCGTTGGCATATGGAGGTTCCCAGGCTAGGGGTCGAATCAGAGCTGAAGCCGCTGGCCTACACCACAGCCGATCCGAGCCTCATCTGCGACCTACACCACAGCTCACAGCAACATCAGATCCTTAACCCGCTGAGTGAGGCCAGGGATAGAACCGGCAACCTCATGGTTCCTTGTTGGGTTCGTTGATTGCTGAGCCATGACGGGAACTCTGAGAGTGAGCAGCTCTTTAAAATTAAAAAAGAAAAAGAAAAGAAAAGGTGATTTACGTGAAACGACTCTCTCTCCAGTAGTTTTTCAGCCCAACTTTGTGCCAGTTCCTGCAGAGGTGAATGTACTGGTATTGGATGCAGGTGGCTTAGAGCCATGGACGGTGCTCTCTCCAGGGGGATACATGAAGGTTGGGGGGGGGGGAGTCCACCACTTAGAAGTCAGGAGGAAGTGAGGGATTGGCACAGAACACCGTGAACTTGCCCTGTGGCACCAGGAGAGCAGGGTGGAGGGAGGGTCTGAAGGGTGGATGCTCACTTCCAAGGGCCCTCACCAGGTGGGTTGGGGCCACACTTGGACTAAGATGCTGGGTTTGCCCCTGGGTGGTATGAGTCCCCTGGGGCTGCCATAGCATATTACCACCAGCTGGTGGCTTAAAACTGCAGGAATTTTATTCTCACAATTCTGGAGGCCAGCTGTCCAGACTGCAGGTCCCAGTAGGGCTGGGCTGCTTCTAAAAGCTCCAGGGGCTAACACTCTGCCTCCTCCAGCACCTGGTGGCTGCAGCGGTTCCTCAGTCTGTGGCTGTCAAACTCCACCCTCTGCATCCGTCTTCACAAAGCCCTCTGTTCCTTCCATCTGTGTCTCTTGGGTCCCTTGCCATTGGATTTCGGGATCACCTGAAAATCCAGGACCATCTCAAGATCCTTAATTACATCTGCACACAACTTTTTGCCAAATGAGTTAACACTCGTGGGTTCTAGGGTTAAGGTGGGGATTTCTCTTCTGTGGGGCACCATTCAACCCACTCACTGGGAGTTCCCATCATGGCTCAGTGGTTAAGGAATCGACTAGGAACCATGAGGTTGCCGGTTCGGTCCCTGGCCTTGCTCAGTGGGTTAAGGATCCGCCGTTGCCGTGAGCTGTGGTGTAGGTTGCGGACGCAGCTTGGATCCCACGTTGCTGTGGCTGTGGTATAGGCTGGAGGCTACATCTCTGATTAGACCCCTAGCCTGGGAACCTCCATATGCCGTGGAAGTGGCCCTAGAAATGGCAAAAAGAAAAAAAAAAACCAACAAAACTAAACCACTCCCTGCAGGTTTCATCAGTGGGGGGGGTGGGGAAAGCACATGAGCGGGCTCTGGAGAGAACGGGGGCAGAGGGAGCGCAGACGGCAAGCATGCGTAGAGTGAGAGGGTAAGACTGACTCACTCTTGCCTGTTATACCGACTCTTATGTAGGATGAGCCCCACACGCCTTTCTGGAATCAGCCAGGGCCGTGGGCGTCAGGTCTCTCACTGCCTGGAAGCCGCATGAGCTTGACTGGGGGCGGAGGCCAGCACGCCAAGACAGGTGGGCGGGAGGTAGAGAGAACAGACTTACCAAGGCTGAGCCCCAAAGGTGTGCCGGAAGTGGCCACCTTGGTTTCCCAGGGAGCTATCCCCAAACCCGCCTCCTGTCCTCCTGCAACCACAGGACATGTGTCCTCCCAATGCTAAACCCACCTCCCCAGCTTCCAGGAGACACAGGCAGCATTTCCCACAGGAGCTGGGAGCCGGCACCAGGCTTGACATTGAGGCCAGTGCCCAGATCTCGGCTGGCCAAAGCCCACCCCGGGCCATTCCACATGGCATCTCCAGACAGGGACACAGCTAGGGGTGGGCTCTGGGGAGTGGTAGCTTCAGGTGAGCTCAACCTTCAATGAAAAACTGGACTTGGGAAGGGGCCTTGGCCGGAGCGGGCTGGGTGTGGATGCTCAGACAGAGATGGTGATGCCAGGATGAAATAAGTCCTTGGCAGGCATGGCAGCTGGAGGAAGATGGCTGCTGAGGGAGGTTGTATTTCAAGTCTTCGTTGACAGCAATGAAAGGTTTTCCATCGTGGCTCAGTGGTTAATGAAACTGACTGGAATCCATGAGGACACAGGTTCCATCCCTGGCCTTGCTCAGTAGGCTAAGGATCCGGCATTGCTGTGAGCTGTGGTGTAGGTTGCAGATGTGGCTGAGATTCTGTATTGCTGTGGCTCTGGTGTAGGCCGGCGGCTACAGCTCTGATTCGACCCCTAGCCTGGGAACCTCCATATGCTGCAGGTGAGGCCCTAAAAAGCAAAAAAAAAAAAAAAGTTTTCCAAGGCACACCCCTAAGTAAGGTGGGTCTCTCTTTTACTCATTTAGCATCTATCTTTGGCCTAGGAGGGTGGCTCTGTGACACAGGACTCAGCCAGCGTCCTGTTTAATGCTGATGGAATGAACTGGAAGAGAAAGGCAGGGAGAATCACCTGCCTTCCCCGGGAGAGCACTCTGCTCTGAGCAGTTCATGTGACGTCCAGGAGGACCACTGCCACCAGTCCCTGCAGGAGCTGTTGTGTGAGCTCTGTGCCCTGCACAGCACGTGTGTGTGTGTGTGTGTGTGTGTGTCCCTCGGGGGAGGGACTAAGGGTGGCCTGTATGCAGCCCTCCCTCCAAGGTTTTGCCTCATTGGCCTCCACTGTCACCGCACGAATTACTGGCCACCTCCCAGCTCTTTCCCTTCTTGTCCTTATTTCCAGACTGAGCAGTGCCACATTGAAGGGTTTCCTTCAAGTCGTCCCTCCTCCCAGTTTCCCGTTCTGTCCCAGCCAATCCTAGCTGAAGAAATGCTATGGGGGTGCTGACAGGGTGTCACCCCCAACCCCAGCACAAGCCCCTCCACCTCCTCCAGGGCTCCCATAGCTCAGATGTACTTCTTTTTTGTTATTGTTGTTGTCATTGTTTTTTGGCCATGCCAGTGGCAGGTGAAGTTCCCAGGCCAGGGATCAAACCTGAGCCACAGCAGCAATGAAAACTGCTGCAGTGACAACACCAGATCCTTAACCCACTGTGCCACAAGGGAACTCTTAGAATGTAACTGTTATGACACACAAAGTCCAAATGGTTTGTAAAGCACAGACTAAAAAAAAAAAAAATTATGGAGTTTCCTCACAGCCTAGCAGTTAAGGATCCAGTGTTGTCACTGCAGCACCTTGGGTCACTGCTGTGGCATGGGTTCGAGCGGCCTGGGAACTTCTGTATACCATGGACTTGGCCAAAAAAATAAGTAAATAAAAATTTTAAAAACATTTATAACTTTTTTTGGCTAAACAAAGATTGTAGGAAAATAGTTTCTATTTAGTCAAGTGGCCATTTTAAAGATTAAAGCCTGCTTCTAATAGGATTGCTGAAAATGGTGTTTAACTCTGGGATACTTGAGAAGTACCCATTTCACTGCCGTCTAGTGTGCCAATTGCAAAGGTTTTTCTCAGCAATGCTTATTGGCCAGCTGTGAGAAGAGGAGAAGGTCCCACAGTCACTCAGGGACCTGTCTCCAGAAATGCAGTGGCCTTTAAAACCCTAGGTTTCTGGGTGTAACCCTGCATTCAATGTGGCCAGGAAACGATGCTCCCATATCCTGCGACCCTCTTGACACATACGTAATCTGAAAATAAAAACCAGGACGGTTCTTGTTGCATAGACAATTTAGGAGGAAAACCCTCAAAATGGGAATGGTCGTCTTCTTTTTTTCTTTTTCTTTTTTTGTCTTTTTGCCTTTTCTAGGGCCGCACCCTCAGCATATGGAGGTTCCCAGGCTAGGGGTTTAATTGGAGATGCTGGTGCCAGCCTGCGCCACAGCCACAGCAATGCAGCATCCGAGCTGTGTCTGTGACCTACACCACAGCTCACGGCAATGCCAGATCCTTAACCCATTGAGCAAGGCCAGGGATTGAACCGGCAACCTCATGGTTCCTAGTGGGATTCGTTTCCACTGCACCACAGTGGGAACTCCTATTTTTTTTTTTTTTTTTTTGGGCCACCCCAGGGCATATGGCAATGCTAGATCCTTAACTCACTGTGCTCGGGCTCAGATTGAACATGTGTCCCAGTGCTCCAGAGAGGCGGTGATCCAGTAGCACCACAGCAGGAACCCCTGGTCCTTACTTTATGAACTCTTACATATTTGACTTTAAATTTTATTATTAAGATAGGTAATTTCCACTGTTAGAAACTGCTTAGAGGTCTCCCCACCCACCTCGCCTGCTGCTTAATACAGAATTTGGGGGGTGGTGTGTGGAATTAGACTGAGCTTTCTGAAACCAGAGGCAGACACTTAGCCTGGTACCCTTGCCCTTGATGGAGCAAGGATGGAACAGTGAGGCTGCCCTTCTTTTCTCATGGCCACTGGGGCCAACCAGGGACCTGCTCCTGAGCCAGATGGGTCAAAAATCTGCCCATCACGGCCCTTGGGCTGACTGGAGAGGGGGTTACAGCCTGGTGGCCCCCAAGCTCAAACGGGCAGGTGCTCGAGCATCTCCAGGCAGCAGGCTGAGTGCACCTGGGCCCCCAGCCAAGGAGCAGGTTGCAAGGAGGAGCATGAGACGCCTCCAGACCCCAGAAGGGCGAGAACTGGGAGGACAAGTTGGGGTGGGGGGAGGTTTGTTCCCACAGAGGAAAAGGAAGGAGACAGCCTACTTTCAAAAACAAAACTCTACCCCTACCCCGTAATCCAAGAGGCAGGTGAGTTGGGCGAGGATCCTCCCCAAACTGCAGGAGCCACAGGAGGAGCAGGTTCATGGGCCTTGAAACCCTCTGAGATTAGAGAGCCAATATCTGTAAAATCCAGGATTGCTAGAAAGCCGCAGACTTGCTTCCCAAACTGCTTAAAATAGAAAGTAGGAAGTGAAATTAACCGCACTGGGAATGAGAGGAACAAGGCCATGTGCACCCACCTTCAAAGCATCTCCTGAACACATTACAGTCTGGGTCCTGAACTGAGGAATTTGCTCTTATTATGTCATTTAAGCCTCACAACAACGCAAGGAGATAGGTATGACCATATATATATATATATTTTTTTTTTTTTCTTTTTTAAACTTTTTATGCTCCTGTGGCATATGGAAGTTCCCAGTCTAGGGGTCGAATTGAGCCGCAGCTGCTGGCCTATGTCACAGCCACAGCAATGTCAGATCTGAGCACTGCCTGCAACCTACACCACGGCTCACGGCAATGCTAAATCCTATCCCACTGAGTGAGGCCAGGGATTGAACCCACGTCCTCATGGATATTAATTGGGTTCCTTACCATTGAGCCACAACAGGAACTCTTCAATCTTGTTTTATCAATGATAAGGAAATTTTCTTAGGTTGAATAACCTGCCCAAAGGCACATCGCTGAACTCAGTTGATTTAATTAATCGCTATGCCAGTAGCTTTCAAACTTTTTTGACTGAGACCCACAAGAGGAGATATATTTTAGATCCTGACCCAGAGCACATGGGTAATATTTAATCGAAAGAAAAGTTTCATAAAATAACATGAACCCTTACCACAGTACTCTCCAACTCTTTCTAGTATATTCATTCCATTCTATTTTATTTAAAAGGACTTGCTGGAGTTCCTGTCGTAGCTCAGTGGTTAAAGAACCTGACTAGTATCCATGAAGACGTGGGTTCGATCCCTGTCCTTGCTCAGTGGGTTAGGATCCAGCATTGGCGTGAGCTGTGGTGTAGGTTGCAGACACAGCTCAGATCCTGCGTTATTGTGGCTGTGGCCAGCCTGATTTGACCCCTAACCTGGGAACCTCCTTATGCTGTGGGTGTGGCCTTAAAAAAAACAAGAGACAAAAAAAAAAAGGACCTGCTGAATGGATTTTCTAATTCATTAATGGGCCAGGACCCCCAGCTGGGAAAACACTATGTTACCACTCCCAGCAGTAGAGGGGCTGGGATGGACCCTGAAAAGGGCTGCCAGGCTCCCCTGAGTTGCTGGCCAGACGGGTAGATGCCCTCTCAGCTAAACAGTGAGGACTGCAGGTCATCTTCAGCTGGTACATCCCAGCAGAGTGAGAACGTGCCTCAGACTGTGAGGATGGGCCACGGATACACCCGGCAGTGAATTATGATAAGCAGCTATAAAGTGTGGGACTTCAAGTCTCCTTCCAGGAGACGGAACCCAAAGCCTCTGGCCAAGACAAGAATGACCAGACCCTTATCGTCACTCCACCCGCCTCACTGTGATCCACCCCCACCTTGAGCAACCTGCCCTACTCCTCCCACCCCCAACTAGGAAAGGCATGTGGCCCACGCCTCACCCAGCCCCCAGAGGAGCCTTATACACCCCCAACCAATCAGCAAGTGTATCCTGAGGCCCCTCTTTCCCCAACCAATCAGCAGGTCAGCAGGTGTATTCTGAGACCTCTCCTCTCCCTGGGCTATAAAAACATACATGACCAGGAGCCCAGGGTCGGCTCTCCCTGATTAACAGGAAGTCATCCCGCTGTGCTTGCAGCATCTCTTATCTCAATGAACTCTTCTCTCTCTTCACCTCACTATAAGTCT
This sequence comes from Phacochoerus africanus, assembly GCF_016906955.1. NCBI lineage: Eukaryota > Metazoa > Chordata > Mammalia > Artiodactyla > Suidae > Phacochoerus > Phacochoerus africanus. The sequence continues at coordinate 31,006,483 of NC_062552.1, read as the reverse complement.
AGAAATTCTTCCAACCTATGTACACAGACCATGATATAAAGGGGCACTGCATGTACTCCATGGAACATACAGGCCAAACTGATCTCTGTCCTATTAGAAATACTTCTACTCAGGAGCTCCCATTGTGGTTCAGTGGGTTAAGAACCTGACTAGTTATCCATGAGGATGTGGGTTCCATCCCTGGCCTCAATAAGTGGGTTGGGTTAAGTATCCAGCGGCTTAAGTCACAGATGTGGCTCGGATTTGGCGTTGCTGTGGCTGTGGTGTAGGTTGGCAGCTGAAGCTCCGATTAGACCCCTAGCCTAGGAACTTCCATATCCCATGGGTGCAGCCCTAAAAAGAAATAATAATAACAATAATAATAATAATAATAATAATAATTTAAAAGCAAATTCTTCTACTAATGCTGTGGACACAGGGCACCTGCATTTCAGCAGAGTGTCTGACTCATTTCCTTTTTTTTTTTTTTTTTTTTTTGCTTTTTAGGGCTGCACTCTCGGCACATGGAGGTTCCCAGGCTAAGGGTCTAATCAGAGCTATAGCTGCTGGCCTACAGTCACATCAATGCGGGATCCGAGCTGCGTCTGTGACCTACACCACAGCTCACAGCAATGCTGGATCCTTAACCCACTGATCAGGGCCAGGGATTGAAACTGAAACTTCATGGTTCCTTGTTGGATTCATTTCTGTTGCGCCATGATGGGAACTCCAGACTCATTTCCTAATAGCCTTAAGGATACTTTGGGAAAGTTGGGCTGGTTTGTGGTTAAATAAATTTATTCCCGGTTGATGGCCTATCCCAAACAGGGCTCAAAAGAGAGAGTCCCAGAGGGAGTTCTTTGTAAAAACAAAAGCATTGAAGCTCTCTGGTGGCCTAGCCGGTTAAGAATCCAGCATTGCTCTGGGCACTGCTGTGACTGGGGTTCAACCCCTGGCCCAGGAACTTCCATATGCCACAGGCGTGGCCACAAAAACCCCAAAGCACTGAACAAGTGTGTTATAATTTATATCATAGTTAACTGCATCTGTCTTCTCCACTAGAATGTGAACCCTCTCAGAGTGGAGAAAGTATTTCATTTGCCACCTTTGTATTCCCAGCACAGGCCAGGCTCTGGCTTTTACTCATTTTTTACTTTTTTGTCTTTTTAGGGCCACACTCACAGCATATCAGGCTAGGGGTTGAATTATAGCTGTAGCCCCTGGCCTATGCCGCAGTCACAGCAATGTGGGATCAGAACCACATCTGTGACCTACACCACAGGTCACTGTAATGCCGGATCCTTACCCCACTGAGGGAGGCCAGGGATTGAACCGGTATCCTCATGTATACTAGTCAGATTTGTTTCCGCTGGGCCATGATGGGAACGCCCAGGCTCCGGCTTTTAGATGCTCCTTAATAAGTCTTGGTGGAATGTTATCATTAATTAATCAATACCTGCCTGAAAGAGAACTCCAGACACATGGTCTAGGCCTCTGGCCTGAGGCCTCTCATGTCCCACATTCCTACCAGCTTCCTGGACATGGGGATGGATGACATATTTATCAAAGTTTCAGGTGGCAAAAAACTGGGACAGCCAAAGCACTGGATGACAGAATCAGAGTCCAAAAATAACTTAGCAGTCTGGAACGGTGGGCTGAATCAGGATGAAAAATAATAGAGATCTGTATTCTGCCCCAAAGTCTAAAACTTAACTTCATAAGCACAGGGTGAGGGGTTACCTGGTTTAACAGGAACCCATATGAGGACGTGGGTGTTCTATGGGAAGCTGATAAAGGAAGCAGCGATGTGGCAAGGCCACTGGCACTGCAGACGTAGCCTGTGGAAATCAAGCTTGATGAACGATAGGGGGAGGCCAGCGCCCCCTACTTTGGGCAGGTCAAATGGGGCTGGAAGAACTGGCTTGGTCTGAATAAGAGTCGTGAAGGACAAGGCCGACACACTGCACACCTGCTAGGGGAGAACAGCACGTTAAGTCTGCCCACATCACAATCAAGGATTTCAGGAGTTCCCTGGTGGCACAGTGGGTTAAGGATCTGGCGTTGACACTGCTGTCGCTCCAATTGCTGCTGTGGCACGGGGTTTGATTCCTGACCTGGGAATTTCCACCTGCTGCAGGCATGGCCAAAAAGGAAAAAAAAATCAAGGATGTCTGTTTAGTAAAGGACACCTTCAGTCCGGTAATGACTGGATGCGTAGCTGACAAGGGAAAGGTATTACAGCAAATGAGCACAGAATTAATACCTAGAATATTTAAGGAACATGTGCAGATCAACCAGAGAAAGACAGGAGGCCATGAGAAAAAAGGGCATTTCACAGAAGAGGAGACTTGAACTGTTACCAGTGTGAGAAGGGATGCTGGATTAATCACGAATCAAAGAAATGCAAATTAAAACAACAGGACTTATTTTTCTGGAAATAGCTAGATAACTCTCCAGCAACCCTCCCGCTGAAAACCACTAAATAAGCTGCATAAGCGTTGAAAACATCCTCTAAAGAACCGAGTAGATGTGACAGCTTCACTCTGAGGTCAAGGGTGCCCAGGAGGGAGGAGCCCGGAGGCTGCTCCCCGATTTTCCCCCGCCCCCGACCCCCAGGACTCTTGCCCACCAGGGGAGGGGGGAACTTTTCTTCTGAGGGCTCTTGAGATGACTAGTGACGGGAACTGTCCTGCCCTGTGGGAGGTCAAACAGGAGACACCCTCCCCCAGTCAGCCAGGAGGAGAGTGGAGCGGGCTGCCACTCCTGGTTCTGTCTGCCTGGGTTACCCCGGGTCCTAACCCTTGACTTTGGGGGACTCGGCACTGACGATGCATGCACCCAGGATCCTGGGAGAAGCAAAACAGATTCTCTGTGGAAGAAGTCCTTTCACCTTGGCCCTCAAATTATTCCTGCAATTTCTCAAATATAATGGAGGACTTAAAGATAACTTGGGACATGAGGAAAGCAGGCCCCAATACACTGCCCTAGTGAGGCAGAGTAATGACTCATGTAGTCAGTGTAGGAGCTTGGACTTCAATGCATTCTTTGATATGTTTTTTTTTTTTGGATTTTGTCTTTTTTTTTTTAGGGCCGCACCCGCGGCATATGGAGATTCCTGGTTTAGGGGCCTAATTGTAGCTACAGCTTCTGGCCAGATCTGAGCCATTTCTGTGACCTACACCACAGTTCACAGCAACACAGGATCCTTAACCTGCTGAGCAAGGCCAGGGATCGCACCCGCAACCTCATAGTTCCTAGTCGGATTCATCTCTGCTGCGCCACGATGAGAACTCCTGATTTGGCCATTGATTAACATATGTAGCTTAAGGGCTCCAGGGAGTAACATCCCCACAGGCCTTGTTTACTACAGGGAGTGTACCTATGCATAGATGGACACTAATCCCTAATGCCCTGTGATTCAGAAAAGGGCAAAGAAACCACGAGACATTTTCACCCCTAAGACCCCTATTAGACAAGGACTAATATAGGCAATTTCTCAGAGTCTGGCAAAAATAAACTCACAGCCAAGATGCAAATCCAACCAATTAGTTGGAATGAGTTAATCTCCCAGTGACTCCAATTATCTGCATCACCTACTTTTGATAAATATGTTAAAGTCATCTTTGCATTTCTTTGGATGCATGTGCAATGTTAATGATTAATTATTTAGTTAATTATTTAATAGCATTAAATATTTTAAAGTCCATATAATAAAATGTAACCTACTGCCAAATATAAGATATGAAGATTAGGTATTAAATTTTGTTGTTGTTGCTATACTCATGTCACGCAGAAATTTCCAGGCCATGGCAGTGAAAACATTGGATCCTTAACCACTAGGCCACCAGGGAACTCTGATTAGGTATTTATAATCAAATGACAAGCACCAACTTTTGGTGGAATATTGATTAAATCAAGAGAGCCAGACCTATACCCTAAGTAAACTCATACCTTATGTTTTAAATAGTGAACTGAATCTACCTTATGAAAATCAGATCCCCTAACTCCAAATAATACTATGTGCAATTTATTTTAATAATATTTATTTATTTATCATTATTATTATTATTATTTATTATTATTATTTTGCCTTTTAGAGTCACACCTGTGGCATATGGAGGTTCCCAGGTTAGGGGTCAAATCGGAGCTGCAGCTGCCGGCCTATGCCACATACGGAGTAATGCAGGATTTGAGCCACGTCTGCGACCCACACCACAGCTCAGGGCAACACCAGATCCTTAACCCACTGAGCGAGGCCAGAGATGGAACCCACAACCTCATGGTTCCTAATCAGATTTGTTTCCACTGCGCCACGACAGGAACTCCTATTATTTTTTTATTTTTATAGTCACACCTGTGGCATATGAAAGTTTCCAGGCCAGGGATCGAACTGGAGCTGCAGTTGAGGCCTACACCACAGCCACAGCAAAACCATATCCAAGCTGCATCTGTGACCTATGCCACAGCTTGTGGCAGCATTGGATCCTTGACCCACTGAGCCAGGCCAGGGATCATATCCTTACAGAGATGTCAGGTTCTTAACCTGCTGAGCCACAACAGGAACTCCATATTGATAATATTTAAAGCAGTTGGCAAGGAAGTTTTCTTGTGGCACAGCAGGTTAAGGATCTGGCGTTACTGCAGTTGGGTGTGGCACAGGTTGCAACTGGGGCACAGGTTCCATCCCAGACCTGGAAACTTCCTCGTGCCACAGGCACAGCCAAAAACAAAACAGCAGAAAACCCAACAAAGCAACAACAGCAGAAAACCCAAAGCTAACAACAACAACAGAAAAAAACAGTTGTCAATCCCTGAACATCCCAGGCTCAGCCCTGGAAGGTGAGCTTTGAGGAGCCTGACAGGGGAGAGGGATCAGCCCAGACCAGGGCATTCCCAGTGGGCACATCCCATCAGCCTGTCTGGGCCTAGACAGCAAAGGATTGACTATTAAAATGTATTGTCCACAAACTGGCTTTAATGCTTCCTGGTTTGTTGATGTAAAATTGTTTATGTTAAGGCTACGCTTCCAAACTCCTTATGAAGGAATTCAATTTCCACTTGTTAGCTTTGTTGGATTTAAAATGCTCAGTTCCCATACATTTTTATTAGATTTTGTGATCTCTACGGGTTTCTCACAAGTAAACTTCTTGTTAATTGTATTTTTTATACATAAACAAAAATCCCAAATTGGAAAAATGAAAGAAAATGAAAAACTAAAATGTCTCTACTTAAAATTCAATCCTTTTTTAGTTTTACGCACTCTTTTTCATTAATTATTTAACACATTTTTATGATCCACGGGGGTAACTGGCCTGAATTAAAACTGAAACTGGGAGCGTTCCCATCATGGCTCAGTGGTAACAAACGTGGCTAGTATCCATGAGGATATGGGTTCGATCCCTGGCCTAGATCAGTGGGTCAGGGATCCAGTGTTGCTGTGGCTGTTGTAGGCCAGCAGCTGTAGCTCCAATTCCAGTTGTAGCCCGGGAACTTCCATATGCCAAGGATGTGGCCCTAAAAAAGACAAAAATGAAAAAAGAAAATTGAAACTGGGAAAAAACCCACACATGGTGTAAATGATGATGTTTTATCTAATAACAGTTTTTTATTTTGTTTTGTTTTGGTTTGGTTTTTTAGGGCCGCATACTGAAGTTCCCAGGCTGGGGGTTGAATTGGAGCTACAGCTGCCAGCCTACACCACAGCCACAGCCACACGGGATCCAAGCGGAGTCTGCAACATTCACCACAGCTCACAGCGAGGCTAGGGCTCAAACCAGCATCCTAATAGATCCTAGTTGGGTTTTTCAGCCGCGGAGCCACTACGGGAATTCCTCTAATAACAGTTTTGAGGGATAATGGGGTGAATTTGAAAGAGCATGAACTTCACAATCATCCAGACCTGGGTTTTAACTGGGGTTCCCCAATTAGCTATAAATTAATGATCCTGTTACAATTTCTATCTGTAAAGTGGGAATATCACCTTCATTGCAGTTGTTATGAAGGTTAAAGATAACATGAGCAAAGTGCCTAGAGCAGGGGAGAGAGGTTTTATTTTGGCGGTGCTTGTAGCATGTAGAGGTTCCCAGGCCAGAGACTGATCCTGAGCCTCAGCAGTGACCTGAGCCACAGCAATGACAACACTGGATCCCCAACCCTCAAGGCCACCAGGGTACTTCCTAGAGAGTTTTTAATATTATTCCCTCGTGTGATTCTTGCCAGGGTTTAATGGTTTAAGCATGTCACTCTAGTGGATTCTTTGGTTTATTTGTTTGTTTTTACATGTAGCATGGACTGATGGATCATTCTTGCCCTCTATATATTGGTTTCAATGAGATCTTATTTTCACCTGGACTTGCAACATATCATCATATGAGGGTTTTTTGGTTGTTTTGTGTGTTTTTGGCCACGCCTGTGACACGCAGAAGTTCCCAGGCCACAGATCAAAACCACACCACAGCAGTGACAACACTGGATCCTTAACCACTGGGCCACCAGGGAACTCCAAGGAATTATTCTTTTATTAGTGATAGTGATACTGCGCTTAAGTAGGAAATGTCCTTACTTTCATAAGATGAATAGTCTAGAACTTAGGGGCAAAATGTCATGATGTGTGCAATAACTTTTAAAAAACCACAATGAGATATTATTTCACACAATGATTTCGGCAAAAGTTTCTTAAAAATCTGAAAATCCGGAGTTCCCGTCGTGGCGCAGTGGTTAACGAATCCGACTAGGAACCATGAGGTTTCGGGTTCGGTCCCTGCTCTTGCTCAGTGGGTTAACGATCCGGCGTTGCCGTGAGCTGTGGTGTAGGTTGCAGACGCGGCTCGGATCCCGCGTTGCTGTGGCTCTGGCGTAGGCCGGTGGCTACAGCTCCGATTCAACCCCTGGCCTGGGAACCTCCATATGCCACGGAGCGGCCCAAGAAATAGCAACAACAACAACAACAACAACAACAAAGACAAAAGACAAAAAAAAAAATCTGAAAATCCCATGCATTGGGGAAAAGAAACATCTCCATGTTGCTGGCGGAGGTGTAAATGCGTTAATTGGAGAGTAATCTGGTATCACACAGTAATCTGGTATCTGGTATCACAACCTCCGCAAGGTTGGAGATGCAATTCCCTCCAGCCCAGCAACATTACCCTTTAGATTTACATCCTAGAAAAATTCTCCTACCTGTGCAGACGCATATTCCAGGTGGTCGCAGCTTATGCTAGTTACAGGTTAAAGGTATAGGCCACCATCTCCTCCATGTGTTTCCAACACTCTTCCCAGTTTCTCCTTTGTTGTAGCCTCACTGGGACCAGCCTCACAGAAGTTCTGTCCAGAAACAATCTGAAACAAAGTATTAACAAAGGACACAATCTTAGCATGTATAACTTTTGTACAAGAATACTTACATAACAGGTGGATAAGTAAGAGAGCATTGTCTTCTGATCTGAATACTGCATCCCTTGTGATATGATCTGGCCAGTAATGCTGGACTTCGATCTCATCAAGCCTTTGGCTCTGATTTACCGTTTAAAGGAATCTAGAGGAAACAGAAACCTGCTAAATACATCCATATGGAAGCAATCAGACCCAGAAGGCGGACTATCCCATAAGACCACCAGCCGTGCCTATTCAGCTAATCAGTGTCATGAAAAAGGGACCTTTCAAGTTCTCTTGTGGTGCAGCAGGTTAAGGATCAGGCATTGTCACTGTTACGGCTCGAGTTCGATCTCTGGGCTCGAGTTCAATCTCTGGGCGAGGGAACGTGACATGGGCCAAAACAAAATACCAAAACAAACAAACTGAGTACCAATCAAGATTAGAAAGGGCAGGAGTTCCCATTGTGGCTCAGCAGGTTATAAACTCGACTAGTATCCATGAGGATGTGGGTTCCATCCCTGGCCTCACTCAGTGGGTTAAGGATCTGGCATTGCCGTGAGCTATGGTGTAGGTCATAGACGAAGCTCAGATATGGTGCTGCTGTGGCTGTGGAGTAGGCTGGCAGCTACAGCTCCAATTTGACCCCTAGCCTAGGAACCTCCATATGCCACAGGTGCGGCTGCAAAAGAAAAAGTACAGACACAAATATTTAACTTTGGCATATCAAGACATCTAAATTATAGATTTTTAAAAAACCTTTTTGCCTTTTCTAGAGCCGCATCCATGGCATATGAAGGTTCCCAGGCTAGGGGTCTAATCAGAGCTACAGCTGCCGGCCTACACCGCAGCCAGAGCAACATGGGATCTTTAACTCACTGAACAAGGCCAGGGATCGAACCCAAAAACTTATGGTTCCTAGTTGGATTCGTTAACCACTGAGTCACGAAGGGAACTCCTAAATTATGGATTTTTAAAACATAAAGCAAGTTAATTTTTTAAAAGGGTGAAATAAAGTCATTTCTACTCAAAGAAAATCTCAGAATTTATCACTTACAGAAAGATTCTTAAGGTACCTATTTCAGGATAAGGAAACCGAGCAGTGAAATGCAAGAGAGAAGTACACAAATAAAGACTGAGGACATTTAAACAGGTGTTGACTGTTCAGGGCAATAAGAATAACATCAGTATGGAAGATATAAAATAAGACTCAAATGTTGGACATACTAACACACCGGATGGGAGGACGGTGGTCAGTGCAGTAGCCATCAGAGGCCCCAGTTCTGAAATTAACCATCTTTTGGCTGTCAAGTATGCATGTTAAAATAGAAAATATATTTACTAAAAGAATAGAGATAGGGGAGTTCCCATCTTGGCTCAGTGATAACAAACCCAGCTAGTATCCATGAGGACTCAGGTTCAATCCCTAGCCCGCTCAGTGGGTTAAGGATCTGGTGTTGCCATGAACTGTGGGGTGAAGGTCGCAGACACGGCTCAGATCTGGCGTTGGCATGGGCGTGGCATAGGCTGGTGGCTACAGATCTGATCAACCCTTAGACTGGGAACTTCCATGTGCTGCAAGTGTAGCCCTAAAAAGTAAAAAAAGAAAAAGAGAAAGAAATGAAGAGGAGGGCGCTCCCTGGTGGCCCAGTGGTTAGGTCTTGGTGCTTTCACACACATCAAGAGGCTTCACGCCATAACTAAAAGAAAAAGAAAAGAAAGAAAATGAAGAGGATCTCTACATAATCACAGATGACATAATTCACAAGGAGGAATTAATAATTCTTAATTTGTATATATCAAATAACAGTCTATAAATATAAAAAGCAAAAACTGACAGAATTACAAGGAGGGATCTATAATTCCCAATGACAGTGGGACATTTTAAGATACAGCTCTCAGAAATTTCTAGATCAAGGAGATAAACTTATTAAGAAATGTATTAGTACACCATAGGAGTTCCCATTTTGGCTCAGTGGTTAAGAACCCACTAGTATCCATGAGGATGCTAGTTTGATCCCTGGTATCATTTAGTGGATTAAGGATCCAGTGTTGCCGTGAGCTGAGGGTATAGGTTGCAGATACGGCTTAGATCTGGTGTTGCCATTGCTGTGATTGTAGTGTAGGCCTGCAGCTGCAGCTCTGATTCCACCCCAACCCAGGAACTTGCATATGCCACAAGTGCAGCCCTAAAGAGAAAAAAAAAAGAGGGGTTGTGGTTCAGTGGTTAACGAGTCCGACTAGGAACCATGAGGTTGCAGGTTCGGTCCCTGGCCTTGCTCAGTGGGTTAAGGATCCGGCGTTGCCGTGAGCTGTGATGTAGGTCACAGACACGGCTCAGATCCCACGTTGCTGTGGCTCTGGCGTAGGCTGGCGGCTACGGCTACGATTAGACCCCTAGCCTGGGAACCTCCATATACCGTGGGAGCGGCCCCAGAAAAGGCAAAAAAAAAAAAAAAGAGAGAGAGAGAGAGAGAGAGAGAGGAAAAAAAAAGAGAGAGAGAAAAAAGAAATGTATCAGCACACCATAGATAAGCAATCTTGGATATTATACTTAGATAATTCAGGAGTTCCCGTTGTGGTGCAATCAAACGAATCCAGCTAGGAACCATGAGACTGCGGGTTCGGTCCCTGGCCTTGCTCAGTGGGTTAAGGATCCGGCATTGCTGTGACCTGTGATGTAGGTCGAAGAGTGGCTCAGATCTGGTGTTGCTGTGGCTGTGGTGTGGGCCGGCAGCTGTAGCACCAATTGGACCCCTAGCCTGGGAACCTCCATATGCTATGGGTGCGGCCCCAAAAAGAAAAAAAAAAAGATAATTCACATTCCTATCAAGTACACATGGGACATCTACAAAACAGCAAAAATTGACTATTAGGACACGAAATAAGTCTTCACAAATTGCAACATTATTATCATATAATTCCATGTGCTTAGACCACAAAGCAATTAAGTTAGAAATCTATTTTTTAAGGTGCTTTTAATTATTTTATTATTATTTTTTAGGGCTGCATCTGCTGCATATGAAAGTTCCCAGGATAGGGGTGGAGTTGGAGCTACAGCTGCTGGCCTACACCACAGCCACAGCAACTCAGGATCTGAGCCACGTTTGCTACCTACATCACACCTGAGGGCAACACCTGATCTTTAACCCAATGAGCAAGTCCTCATGGATATTTGTTGGGTTCATTATGGCTGAGACACAGTGGGAACCCCAATTTTTAAAGATATTTTTAAAATTCCATATTTTTTTTAATTTAAAATACAGACACCCAACTTCTAGATGAGTCATAGGGCCTGTAAAATATACTGCAGGAGAGACTACACCAGGACAGTGGCTGCATCATAGTCCACAGTGATTTTTCTGAAATCCACCTGCTTTCGCATGGGCCGAACTGGTGAATTAACTGGGGAGGACTTGGAGCTTCCACCCGTGCTTCTTTCAAGCCTTTGATGGGAGCATCAATGTCTCATTTCCCCCAGGATGCAGTATTGCTTCTGGTTTCCTATCTTGGCAAGGGGTGGAAGTTCCAGAGGCTTCCGCTTAGCCCTGCTGACCACAGTGACCCTGTAATGACCCCATGGGTCAGAGCCAATGTGGGGACTCTGCCAGTTGCCAAATATATCTATTCCAATTATACACTCAGTAACTAGGGAGATAACCACAGGGTGAGTTATTTCCTTCCCCCAGTGTACGATGACTCTAGTAAGTGGCTCAGGTCCCATGGGGAAGTGCTGGAAGGAAGATTGGGTGCTCACTTGTGGCAGTGGTGCAAGGTCCTTCCTCAAGGGGAACTGGTCTTTTCAGAGGGCTCTGGGTCTGGGATCTGACTTAAGGCTGGAAACTGGGTGAGGCCATCATTCTCTACTAGGGCAATTCAAGCCAAATTTTTGGCTACCAGACCTGGAGTTGTTTTCTTTTTTCTCCTTTTTAGGGAGGAAGGGAGGAAGGGAGTCGTGAGGGAGGGAGGGAGGGAGGGAGGGGAGGAGGGGGGAGGGAGGAGGGAGGGAGGATTTCTTTCTTTCGGAGGAGGGAGAGAGAAGGAGAGATTCTCTCCTCCTCTTCTCTCTCTCTCTCTCTATCGAGAGCTTTCAACATTCTACCATTTCTCCCTTCCTTCCTTCCTTCCTTCCTTTCTTTCATCTTTTTGCCTTTTTTAGGTCCGCTCCCAAGGCATATGGAGATTCTCAGGCTAGGGGTCTAATCGGAGCTGTAGCCACTGGCCTACACCAGAGCCACAGCAACATGGGATCTGAGCCATGTCTGCGACCTACACCACAGCTCACAGTAACGCCAGATCCTTAATCCACTGAGCGAGGCCAGGGATCAAAACTGCAACCTCATGGTTCCTAGTTGGATTCATTAACCACTGAGCAATGACAGGAACTCCGGACATGGAGTTTTTCTTTACATACATCAAGCAATATTTCTAGTAGGTCAATTATGTATCTCTTTCCTAGGGACAGCATGACCAATCTGCTACCACTAAAGATTTCGGAGGACCAAGATGTTCTGAGTACTGAAATATCCCTGTTGCCCTTTGCAGTTGATGGTTCAGTGCTCACACTTGGCCTCGGCTACAGCAACGTCATCCTCCTCACGGAAATCAGGCATCCTCTACAGTCCTCACTGGCTGCAATGGAGAGCAAAACATTGGAGAGCGATCAAGGCTGTGGATGATCCCCCCACCGAAGCAGGCAGATCTCAGAAATACTGCAGGTTTGGTCCTAGACCAATTCAATAAAGCAAATATTGCAATAAAGCAAGTCACACTGAATTTTTTGTTTTTCCAGCACATACACAAGTTACGTTTACACTATACTGTAGTCTTTTTTTTAATTGAGATATAGTTGATGTATGATATTATATACATTATAGAGGTACAATATTTAAAGATTATATTCCATTTACAGTTATTGTAAAATATTGGCTATAGTCCTTCTGTTATATTACATACTTTGTGGCTTATTTCTTACATAGTAGTTTGTACCTCTTAATCCCCTGCCCCTTATAAATGAACTTATTTCCAAAACAGAAAGAGACTCATAGACACAGAAAACAAACTTATGGTTACCAAATGGTAAACAATGGGGGGAGGGATAAATAAGGAGGTTGGGACTGACATATGTGCACTACTATACATAAAATAGATACCCAGTAAGAGCTTACTGACTGTACAGCATAGGGAACTATATGCAATATTTTATAATAACCAATAAGTGAAAAGATTCTGAAAAATAATGTATATGCACTTTATATATATATATCTGAATTACTGTGCTGTATGCCTGAAACCAATATATTGTAAATCAATTATTCTTCAATAAAAAAAATTTTTAAGACCCCTACGCCCATCTCCCCCCTTCCCGTTTATCCACTGTTAATTACTAGTTTGTTCTCTATATTTGTCAGTCTGTTTTTCGGTTATATTGACATTTGTTGTATTTTTTAGGTTCCATATATGTGATATCATACAGTATTTGTCTTTCTCTAACTTCTTTCACTTAACATAATTCCCTTGAAATCTATCCAAGTTGGTGCAATTGGTAAAATTCCATTCTTTTTTATGGCTAAGTAGCATTCCATTGTATGTGCATATCTCTAACTAGCTAGCTAGCTAGCTCCCTATCTATTTATCTCTTTATATCTTTATCTATTCATCTGTTTGTGGACACAGGCTGCTTCCATATCTTGGCTATTGTAAATATACTATAGTCTAGGAGTTCCCATTGTGGCACAGTGGTTAACAAATCCGACTCGGAACCATGAGGTTGCGGGTTCAATCCCTGCCCTTGCTCAGTGGGTTAAGGATCTGGCGTTGCCGTGAGCTGTGGTGTACGTTGCAGATGCAGCTCAGATCCCGCATTGCTGTGGCCCTGGTGTAGGCCAGCGGCTTCAGCTCCAATTAGACCCCTAGACTGGGAACCTCCATATACTGTGGGAGCAGCCCAAGAAATGACAAAAAAAGACCAAAAAATAATATATATATATATATACTATAGTCTATTAAGTGTGCAATAGCATTTTGTCTAAAAAAAACAATTTTTGAAAAAAAAAATTTTTATGGCCACACTTGCATCTTGTAGAAGTTCCCGGACCAGGGACTCAATCTGATTTTTAGCTGCTACCTACGCCGTGGCTGTGGCAATGCCAGATCCTTTAACCCATTGCTCCGGGCCAGGAATTGAACACACTAAGTTTTAATTAAAATACTAAATTTTTGGAGTTCTCATTATGGCGCAGTGGTTAACGAATCTGACTAGCAACAATGAGGTTGCAGGTTTGGTCCCTGGCCTTGCTCAGTGGGTTAAGGATCCAGCGTTGCTGTGAGCTGTGATGTAGGTCACAGACACGGCTCAGATCCCACGTTGCTGTGGCTCTGGCGTAGGCCGGCGGCTACAGCTCCAATTAGACCCCTAGCCTGGGAACCTCCATATGCCACAGGAGTGACCCTAGAAAAGGCAAAAAGACAAAATAAAATAAAATAAAATATTAAATTTTAATTAAAAATTGTTTATTGCTAAAAAAAAAATATGCCATCTGAGCCTTCAGCAAATCATAATCTTTTTGCTCTTGGAAGGTCTTGCCTCTGTGTTAATGGCTGCGGACTGATCAGCTTTGTAGTTGCTGAAAGCTGGGGTTGCTGTGGTAATTTCTTAAAATAAAACAACAATGCAGTTTACTGCATCAATTGACTTCTTATCACAAATGATTTCTCTGTAGCACGTAGTGCTGTTTGAGAGCATTTTACCCACAGTGTAACTTCTATCAAAATTAGAGTCAATTCTCTCAAACCCTGCTGCTGCTTTATTAATACAGTTTATATCATAGTCTAAATTCATTGTTGTCATTTCGACAATCTTCACAGCATCTTCACCACCACTTTCTTTGCTCGTCCATAAGAAACAACTCCTTGTCTGTTAAAGTTTTATCCTGAGATTGCAGCAATTGTCATGTCTTTCAAGCTGTTCATTTATTTATGGCTGCACCCATGGCATATGGAAGCCAGGCACTGAATCTGAGCCACAGCTGTGGCAGCGCCAGATCCTTTAACCCATAGCACTGGCCAGTGATCAAACCTGTGTCTCTGCAGGGACCAAGCCACTGCAGTCAGATTTTTAACCCACTGTGCCATATCGGAACTCCTAGGCTCCACTTTTAATTCTAGTTCTCTTGCTATTTCCACCATATCTGCATTTACTACCTTCAGTGAAGTCTTGAATCTCTCAAAGTCATCCATGAGGATAGTAATCAACTTCTTCCAAGTTCCCGTTAATGTTGACATTTTGACCTCTTCTCATGAATCACAAATGTTCTTAATGGCATCTAGAATGGTGAATCCTTTCCAGAAGATTTTCAATTCACTCTGCGCAGATCCATCAGAAGAATCCCTATCTATGGCAGCTGTAGCCACATGAAATGTCTTTCTTTCTTCTTTTCTGGCCACCCTGAGACACATGAAGTTCCCAGGCCAGAGATCAGATCCAAGCCGGTTTGTGACCCATGCCACAGCTGTGGCAACACCGGATCCTTTAACCCACTGTGCTGGGCCAGGGATCGAACATGCACCCACCACTAGAGAGATGCCACTGATCCCAGTGCAATGCAGTGGGAACTCCATGAAATGTATTTCTTAAAAAATAACACGTGAAAGTCAAAATGATTCCTTGATCCATAGGCTGCAGAATGGATGCTGTGACAGCAGGCAGGAAGACATGAATCTCACCGTCCATTATATACACATACACACACAGACACACACAAACACATACATATACATATATATCCATTATATATATATACACATATACATACATATTTGGCTTTTTAGGACCACACTTGTGACATATGGAAGTTCCCAGGTTAGGGGTGGAATCGGAGCTACAGCCGCCAGCCTATGCCACAGCCACAGCAACACCAGATCCAAGCCGTGTCTGTGACCTACACCATAGCTCAGGGCAACGCCAGATCCTTAACCCACTGAGCAAGGCCAGGGATTGAACCAGCAACCTCATGGTTCCTAGTCAGATTTGTTTCCGCTGTGCCACGATGGGAACTCCAGCGGTAATATTTTGAAAGGAGTCTTTTTCTGAGCAGTAGGTCTCAATAGTGGGCTTAAAATATTCAGGAAACCATGTTGCAAACAGAGGTGCTGTCATCCAGGCTTTGCTGCTCCATTTACAGAGCACGGGCAGAGTAGATTTAGTATAATTCTTAAGGGCCCTAGGGTTTTGGAAAGGGCAAAGAAGCATTGGCTTCAGCTTGAAGTCACCAGCTGCATTAGCCCCTAACAAGAGAGTCAGCCTGTCCTTTGATGTTTTGAAGCCAGACATTGACTTTTCCTCCTTAGCCATGCAAATCCTAGATGGCATCTTCTTCCAAAATAAGGCACTGAAAACCTGTTGTTTAGTGTAGTCCTTTCACGAATGATCTGAGCTCGATCTTCTGGGTAATTTCCTGCAGCTTCTACACCAGCACTTACTGCTTCACTTTGCACTTTCATGTTTGTTATAGAGATGGCTTCTTTGGTTAAACCTCATGAACCAAGCTCTGCCAGCTTCAGGTTTTCTTCTGCAGCTTCCTCACCTCTCCCAGCCTTCCTAGAACTGAAGAGGGTTAGGGCATCAATCTTGAGGCTTTGACTGAAGGGAATGTGGCTGGTCTGATTTTCTAAAACTCTGACCAGGAAACCTTTGTCTACATCAGCAACAAGACTCATCATGTCCAAAGTCACTGGACTCCTGGAGTTCCCCTTGTGGCTCAGCGGTAACAAGCCCGACTAGTACCCATGAGGAGGTGGGTTCGATCCCTGGCCTTGCTCAGTGGGTTAAGGATCCAGTGTTGCTGTGGCTGTGGTGTAGGTTGCAGATGTGGCTCAGATCCCGCATTGCTGTGGCTCTGGCATAGACTGGCAGCTGCAGCTCTGAGTCAAATCCTACCCCGGGAAATTCCATATGCCACCGGTGCGGTCCTACTTAAAAAAAAAAAAGAAGTCATCCCTGGACTCCTAATCCTTCACCAATGAGATACCCCTGGGTCTGTGTGTAGTTTACCTCCTACCCCTGGTATACCTGTGTCTTATGGGGCATCCAGAGTGTTGCTACTCCTTGCTCCTGGTCTAAGATGTGTTCAGTGCAATGGATCAGTGTAATATTCCCGGGAATGTTCAGATGATCAAGGTCACGTTAGCCTCTATTGTATAGGGAGACCGAGAGAGAGGGAGCAGAAGAGAGGGCCTGGGAAAGACCATGACTGTACACTGCTGTCTGTTCCATGGAATTCCACGTGACCTGCTTCTGATCTTCCTTCCTGACTGCGATGGGAAAGAATACAATTACCACTTGGAAAAGCCGTGAACAAGAGACAGGGGCTATGTTGGGTTATCAAATATTCTACCACCATCCTTTGTAATCAATCTAGTTTTTTGTGAGGGTTTTTTTGGGGGGGAGGGAGGGCTGGCTGCACCCACACAATGTGCAAGTTCCTGGGCCAGGGATGGAACACACACCACAGCA
The DNA here is from genome assembly GCF_016906955.1 of Phacochoerus africanus. Classification (NCBI taxonomy): domain Eukaryota; kingdom Metazoa; phylum Chordata; class Mammalia; order Artiodactyla; family Suidae; genus Phacochoerus; species Phacochoerus africanus. Next base: position 30,989,619 of record NC_062552.1, on the reverse strand, counting down.
GTGACCTGAGCCGCTGCAGTGACAATGCTGGGTCCTTAACCCACTGCACTACCAGGGAACTCCTCAACCTGGTTTTCACAGGAGCCACAGTGGTATATTTGCCATTCCATGCAGAATGCAAAACTACTTCTAACTTACCTGGGCGGGAGTAGGAGAGGCTGTTTGGGGCTTTCACATGTCTTTTCCTACCATGTGGCTCTCACTCCCAGATCAGGGAACTACTGGAGCGGGTGGGGGCTAGCATTCTTACTAGACTGTGGGGAACTAGGGATATCACTGGGGGCCTGGTCCACACCCCATGAGACCTACTGTGAGAAGGCCAGGATGCCATTGACGGCCCAGGCTCCCTACATCACCTAAAAGGGGCCAGGAGGTCCTCTGAGCACACCCCAAACAGGTCCCTGTGGTTTAACATGTCCCCTGCCTTCTGCATTTTCTGTGAACCGGTAGTTATATCTTGAGGCTTGATCACATTCAAGTTCAATACTTTTGGCCAGACTAATTAGTAAGTGGTGGTGGCATTTTCCATAAGAAGCAGGTAATGTCTGGCTGTTTCCTTTTTGTGGTATCAGCAGCCAGTGATGCTCAATGCCTAGACCCATTAGCTCGTTAGTGGTTCATTTATTGATGCTTTTATGGTGGTAAAACACGCCTAACAAAATTTACAATTTTTAAGTGTACAATTCAGTGGCATCAAGTAGTTGCGTGCAACCATTACCACCATCCACCTTGCAGAACTTTTTCCATCTTCCCTAACCTGACACTCTGTCCCCATTAAACACTAACTCCCCACCCTCTGATCCCAGCCCCTGGCAGCAACCATTCTTTCTGTCTCCAGGACTTGACTGCTCCCAGTCCCTCAAAGAGGAGGAATCACACAGCGTTCTTCCTTTTGCGCCTGGTTTATTTCACTTAACATATATGTGTTCAAGGCTCACCCGTGTTGGCATCTGTGTCAGAATTTCTTTCATTTTTTATTTTTATTTTATTTATTTATTTTTTGTCTTTTTGCTATTTCTTGGGCCACTCCCGCGGCATATGAAGGTTCCCAGGCTAGGGGTTGAATCGGAGCTGTAGCCGCCGGCCTACGCCAGAGCCACAACAACGCGGGATCCGCGTCTGCAACCTACACCACAGCTCATGGCAACACCGGATCGTCAACCCATTGAGCAAGGGCAGGGACTGAACCCGTAACCTCATGGTTCCTAGTCGGATTCGTTAACCACTGCGCCACGACGGGAACTCCTCTTTCATTTTTTAATTTTTAGTTTTTAATTTTTTTCTTTTTAGGGTCGCACCCCCAGCATATAGAGGTTCCCAGGCTAGGACTGGAATTAGAGTTACAGCTGCCAGCCTATGCCACGGCCACAGCAATGCCACATCCAAGCCTCATCTGCGACCTATACCACAGCTCAGAGCAACTCGGGATCCTTAACCCACTGAGCAAGGCCAGGGATGGAACCCACATCCTCTTGGATACTAGTGGGCTCTTAACCTGCTGAGTCACAATGGGAACTCCAGAATTTCCTTTTTTTTTTTTTTTTGTCTTTTCTAGGGCCACTTCCCACGGCATATGGAGGTTCCCAGGCTAGGGGTCTAATTGGAGCTGTAGCCACCGGCCTACACCACAACCACAGCCATAGCCACAGCCACACGGGATCCAAGCCGCGTCTGCAACGTACACCACAGCTCACGGCAACGCCAGATCCTTAACCCACTGAGCAAGGCCAGGGATCGAACCCGCAACCTCATGGTTTCTAGTCGGATTCGTTAACCACTGCGCCACGACAGGAACTCCAGAATTTCCTTCATTTTTAAGGCTGACATTCCATTGTATGAACATATCCTATTTTGATATACATATACTAATCGGTGGATACACTGTGGGTGTGGTATCATTTCTTACAAGGCAAAAAATTACAAGGCAAAACAGAGCTTGTGTGCAAAACATACACGGCAGCAGAGTCATTAAAGTGGTCTGAGTCACGGGTAAGGTCAAGAACAGTAAGGGAGTTCTCCATATTCCCTCACAGGTTTGCAGGATACATTTGCTGAGCTGAAATTACACTTTCAGCAATGTTTTCAGACCTCAGTGCAAGTACAAAGTAAATTTGTGTTTCTTGTTTTCTTTTTGGCCACACACAAGGCATATGGAAGTTCCTGGGCTGGGGATCCAGCCTGCGCTGCCACAGAAGGCTCTCCCTGTGTTTCATTTAATTGTGCAATTGAGGAGCTTCCACCTAACCTTCCACTGGATGTGATTAACCTACAATGTAATGACGTGATAAAAGGCAAGTGTCAAGAGACTATAAATCACAGAATTCTATAAATGCCTTTCAAGTGATGAATATGCACAATTAAAATCATATGCTCTTGGATTGATGTCAGTATTTGGCAGTATCTGAGTGAAGCCATTTTCAAAAATGAAGTTATAAAATCTCATTATAGATCAGTACTAACAGATGAACGTTTGCAATTGATTTTAGATAGGAAGCACTAACTTTGAGCCCCAATTAAGCAGCAGATATATACAAAAATTATACTTATTATACTTGATTATTATATTTTGCATTTTGTCAATTAATTCAAGCTGTGGAAATTTTGTTTTCCTTAATTTTTATGTACTTATATAATATCCCTGATGTTGTTTCTTGGCATGCAAATCCTAGCATTTACTCTCTGAACTTTTTTTTTTTTGGCTGTGCCTGTGGCATGCAGAAGTTCCAGGCCAGGGACTGAACCTCAGCTACAGTGGTGACAACGCCTGGATCTTTAACCTGCTGAGCCACCAGGGAACTCCAACTATGTGAACCTTTATAGTTTGCCAACCCCTGGTCAAGCACACCCAGCTACCCATTGGATAGCTTCTGGTCATTCAAATAGAATCCTGACCCACTCCCAAGTTCTATGCCTGTCTCCCACTCATTAAATAGCTTCTAACTCAACTGCTCAAGCCAAACTCTGGAATCGTCCTTGATTTGTCACTTTCCCACAAAATTTAAAAGTTGTTTTTTGGGGTTTTTTTTGCTTTGCTTTTTAGGGCCAAATCCACAGCATGTGGCAGTTCCCAGGCTAGGGGTCAAATTGGAGCTGTAGCTGTCGGCCTACACCACAGCCACAGCAACACTGGATCCCAGCCACATCTGTGACCTACACCATGGCTCACGACAACACTAGAATCTTAAACCACCAAACAAGGCCAGAGATCGAACCTGCATCCTCGTGATACTAGTCGGATTCATTTCCACTGTGCCACAATGGAAACGCCTACTTTAAACTTACTGGCTTCTCATTGCATTTAAAATAAAATCAAGGGAGTTTCCTGGTGGCTCAGTAGGTTAAGAATCTGGCGTTGTCACCACTGTGGCAAGGGCTCGATCCCTGGCCTAGTAACTTCTGCACGCCCTAGGTGCAGCCAAAAAAAAAAAAAAAAGAAGAAGAAGAGAGAGAGAACATGCATAGAACAAAGTCCAAATTCCTTGTCACAATCTGCAAGCCCGGCCCCAACCTGCCTCTTTTTTTTCTTTTTTCTTTTTGTCTTTTCAGGACCGCACTTGCAGCATATGGAGGTTCCCAGGCTAGGGGTCGAATCAGAGCTGAAGCTGCCTGCCTATACCACAGCCACACAACGTGGGATCTGAGCCACGTCTGTGACCTACACCACCGCTCACGGCAACACCAGATCCTTAACCCACTGAGTGAGGCCAGGGATTGATTCTGAGCCCTCATGGATGCTAGGCATGTTTGTTACTGCCGAGCCACCACAGGAACTCCCCAGCCTGCCTCTTTAATCACACCTGCAATGAACAATGTGTGTGTCCCCCAAAATCATATGTCGACATCCTAATCACCAAGGTGATGGTATGAGGAGGTGGGTTTGGGTGATTAGGCAGGAAGGTGAACACCTCACGAATGGGATTAGTGCCCTCATAAGAGAGCTGGAGCGCCCCTTTCTCTTTGCACGTGTGAAGATACAGGGAGACGAGACATCTAAGAACCAGGAAGCAGGTCCTTATGACACTGGGTCTTCTGGTGCTTGATCTTGGACTTTCCAGCCTCCAGAACCGTGAGAAACTTCTACTGTCTACAGGCCACCCAGTCTGTGGCATCCTGCTGGAGATGCTGGGATGGACCAAGACAACATCCTGTTCCTCTCTGGGTCCATGGGTGCCCTCATCAAACACCTTTCTCTCTCTCGGCCTTTACATCTGCTGAACACATTACCAGAATCATTTTCTTTGCCCAGATTTGCATGTCTGCTCTTTCTTTTCCTTTGAATCCTAGATCAGCGCCTCCCTTTTCTGTTACTCTCCACCTTATTGCCTTGCTTATTTCCTTTCCCATCTGACTTATCTACAAAGAAGCTGCATAGCTGGTTTAAACATCCGTCTCTTAAAGTGCAATCCAGAGTTGCCAGCCCCTGTGATCCGTCTGCTTCTCTCATAGTGACTGGTACACAGCAGATACTTACAGACAAAGGAACAAAAAGAGGGAAGACATCCAAGTGGGTCTGGGGTCAGGAAAACTGGACATGGAAATCTAAGCGTCATCTGCAATGAAATAGTTTAGCTATTTAACTATTAACACGACGAGTTCCCGTCGTGGCGCAGTAGTTAACGAATCCGACTAGGAACCATGAGGTTGCGGGTTCAATCCCTGGCCTTGCTCAGTGGGTTAAGGATCCAGCGTTACCGTGAGCTGTGGTGTGGGTCTCGCAGATACAGCTCGGATCCCGAGTTGCTGTGGCTCTGGCGTAGGCTGGCAGCTGCAGCTCCAATTGGACCCCTAGCCTGGGAACCTCCATATGCCATGGGAGCAGCCCAAGAAACGGCATAAAGACCAACAAAAAAAAAAAAAAAGAAGAAATGGTTTAACTCAGGAAAGTGGATAAAAACCACCCAGAGGTGTATAAAGTTATAAGACAGTAAAAAGAGCCCTGAAAACCACTAGCATTTATGAGAAATGTAATAATTAAAATAACATCTAATTCTTCCTGAGTGCTGAATGCCTCATTTCCTCTTTAGTTGAATTTTTTTTTTTTTTTTTTTTTTCCCCTGGGGCCGCTCCCACAGCACATGGAGGTTCCCAGGCTAGGGGTCGAATCGGAGCTATTGCTACTGGCCTACGCCAGAGCCACAGCAACACAGGATCTGAGCCGCGTCTGCGACCTACACCACAGCTCACGGCAACGCCGGATCCTTAACCCACTGAGCAAGGCCAGGGATTGAACCCACAACCTCATGGTTCCTAGTCGGACTCGTTAACCACTGTGCCACGACGGGAACTCGGAGTTAAACTATTTCAATACAGATGATGCTTAGTTTTCCATGTCCAGTTTTCCTGACCCCCAGACCCACTGCGCCATGACGGGAACTCCCCGAAAATATTTTCCCTTTATGTGACCCCCTCCCTGAAAGAACTGATTCCTAAAAAGGTGTGGAGAACTAATGTTTTTTTCATAGTAGCTGCTGACGTTTACTGAATAGACTGAGTGCAAGATACTGTTCTCAGCATTTCACATGTGTTAATTCTCACAAAGCCTGTGAGCATATTAAATGCTTATGAGAAACTACACAGACAGAGGGTGAAGATTTGGACACAGAGGATGATTACCAGCAGAGGCCCTGGGCAGGGGACTAGCCTTACAGGACAAGGGACATCTCTTCCACAATAAGGAGGAAAGGAGAGGTAGAGAGGCACACGCTTAAATTTGTTTAAACCAAAATCCTGCATCATGGAACTTGATTTCCTATAATACCTAATAATTTAAATTTTAAAAAACCCACAAACTTCTGGAGTTCCCTACTTCTGCATCTACTGGTACAGCCAAAAAAACCCTCAAAAAACTCACAAAACTCCCAAACTTCTAACATAGTGTTTTAATTGGCTTTACAGAAGCAATAAAATGCTATGGGGATTAAGGAGAATTCTGCCCAATTCTGCCCTAAATTTGGAGGGTAGAGGTGGAAGTTGGGCAGGTTTTTTTTTTTTTTCCCCCCATCTTCAGCTGCATCCAAGGCATGGGGAAGTTCCCAGGCAGGGGACTGAATCTCAGCCTTATCTGGGATCTAGGCCACAGCTATGGCAACGCCAGAGACAAGCCAGATCATTAATCCACTGCACCACAGCAAGAGCTCCAGGTTCGGTATTACCGGAACACTTAATAAGTGCCAGGTATATTTGAGGCTTTACATATCCCAAGATGGGCAACATATGGAGACTGTATGGGTGGGCTTCTGTTCCTGTGGGCTGGCCAGCACACATTCCCCACTCTTCTGTCCCTGAACTTCAGTCCCTTGAGGAGTCCAAGATTTGGTGTCTCAGTGGAACTTATGATCAAGGTGCTCTGTCCAGAGAGTGGACCTGAGGCTGAGTTCTCTCCTGGGAAGTTTTATCTTGAGATGAGTGACAAAGAAATGACCGACAGGGTCATCGTCCCAAAACATACGACCTGAAGACTCCCCCAGGAGTTCCTGCTTGAACCCCTGGATGACTCAGGTCTTATTCTTCCAAAGATTGGTCTTCAAGCCATTCCTCCCACTTTGGGTGCACCCCACATGCTTCCAATTCCTGTTTTGATAAGGCTAGTCAGCCATTGCTTGCAACCCAAGGATCCTGGCCCCTGGATGTAGTCACCTGCAGAACGTGTGCCAAGATGACAGGTGGGTGGCAGTGCAGCAGACCCAAGATTGGCAGCCCTCATCCCCAACCCCTCTCTCAATGCAGTCAGTCCTCACCACGGGGATGGTCCCACAGCAGGGCTCCTCAGAACCGCTGACAGATCCCAGCCAGAATTCACCTTCTCAGCCATGAAGTCACATTTTTTTAACCCCTCTAGGTTCCATACCTAAGAACTTTTGAGGACCACGATTAAAGGCCATCACTCCTGGCTCTACGGTGACTTCAACTACTGTTTACCAGTTCCACCACCCACACCCATCACCATACTCTGGCAGTGGAGTTCTCTGTGAACCCTCTGGTGAGCCCGAGCAGGTCTCTGCTCGGTCTGCTCTGGACCACCACAGTGGCTTGTGCTCTATCTGTCTAGCTGTGCTACTGAGAAGGGAGTAGAACTCAGGGTCCAGTGCAGCGTCGTGCACGAAATGTGAACAAACCAGACAATAACCAAACCATAGACATCATGCACGAAGTCAGGGGACATTGGGCAGAGATATGCGAACCCACCCCTTTAAAAAAAAAAAAAAAAAAGACAGAGGACCAGTTAGGAGGTACCTACCACCCCGCCAAAATTTTTTTTTTCAATTAATGAACTAATTAAACAGTTCAGACTCTGCAAAATAAGGCAACTTACCAGAGGCTATTCAGTGGCAGGTCAGGGTAGAGCATCTGGCCCACTCAAGTCCAGGACAGTGTTCTCTGCACCAGCCTGACACCATCCCATTCTTCCCCTGGCAACATGACCCAGCTGCATAAGGAATACATCCAAGTCCTTGCAGCTCTGTTCTCACTGTCTCTCCCACATAAATGACTCAGTTCAGTTCACTGTCAGCTTTGATTTCAGGGCAAAGTTTATTTGAAGAAATTAAGACACCTACACCAATCTCCCCACTCCAATATCTACCCTTCTACCTGTCCACCAAGGGCTGTCGCGTGTGGGTGGGACGGAAGGAGAGGGGCTATGGTCCCGCTGTGCAATTATTCTCTAGTTTTCAGCATGCGCCATCTCAGCCCTGAGTCCCTCTGACCGTGACCACTTGTTCAGAGCAGTGGTGCAACCCCTGAGATGGTCAGGGGCCACCTCCTGAGTCCCCTGATCACATTCCAGTCACCGTGATCACCTGAGTGATCAGGGTGGTCAAAGGCAGAGAAGAGGCACAGACTGTAGAGGGAGTGCCCTCCGCTAAAGACTGTTCTAAGTGACCCGCAAAATGCTCGACTGGTTAAAGTGCTCAACTACAACGTACAGAGACAGGTGTTGGAAAAGTTCCTACTGGTGAGAACACAATTGAGGATCTAAAGAGCTCATGGAAAGATACGACAAAAGGAGGATATCAAAAGAACTCTACTCACATAATTGCCGCAATGATGAGGGAGGAGAGCTTAGCACTTAGTCTCTGAATTACCAGGACTCTGAATCAAATGTATCTCTGGATGGAGACCAGCTCCTTTAACTCAAAAGAGCGTGAATGAAACATTTACCATTACGGTTTTCTGCTCTAACTCTTCTCTCATTAGATCAACTACTTTGAAATACGATTTCCTGCATGAAACTATAGCATGGACAAGTGATCAATTTACGAATGGCTATAAGCCGTTTTCCTGTAGGATAGTCAGCAAGAACCCGGGCTGAGAGAAGGAACTGGAACTTCCAAATCTGCCAGGTTGACGCCCACACCCAAGACCATGGGGCTCATTAATTATCTACCCTTTGGGCATGATTAATGAGACCCCAGACTGGGGTGCCAGGGTAGTGAGGATAAGCAGGGGCTCCATCAGCAGCAGGGGCTCCCTTGTCCTGGGAGTCAGCACACAGCCTCAGCAGTCACTTGTACGTCCAGTGAGCAGTGGCCCAGCCCTGGCCCTTGCACAGGTCTCGGTGGCGAAGGAAACAGGCATGCACTCGGAACCGACGGCCGCAGTGGGGACAGGCGTGCAAGGCTCCTGCGTGGGTCTTCATGTGCTCCGTCAGATGGTGCTTCAGCTTGAAGCGCTTGTTGCAGACGCCACAGCCAAAGGGCCGAAGGCTGAAGGTCAGCATGATGTGCCGGTCACGCTTCGGCTTCACGGCAAACCGCTTCCCACACAAACAGCCAAAGCGCTTTCCATCTGCAGGGGGTGCCCCCCCCAGCTTCACAGGCCCATGCACAGCCTGCCCTGCTCCCCCAGGGCCTGCGCCCCCCGACAGGATTTCATTCCCATGAAGATCCACCGGCTTCCAGGATGGACCTCCTCCTCCAGATGTTGACCCTGCGCCTGAGGGCAGCAAGAAGCCCAGCTCCCCGTTCCCTTCCACGTCCCCTGCAGGAAGCACTCCGGTCTCTTCCTTCGATCCTCCAGATTGCGTTCCGCCTCCTACTATCTCCTCCTTGGGCTCAAAGGGTTCCTGCTTAATGTAGAATATCTTGGGGGGCAGCGCAGTGTGAGGGGCAGGAGGCTCCAGCAGAGCGCTGTCGCCCTCTGGAAGCCTGCGTGGAGTACTGGATGTGGGCAGCGGGTGGGATCCAGGAGGGCGGGGAAAGCTCCCTGATGCTCTTGGAGGCTGCTGAGTCTGAGAGGATGCTGCCGACCTCTGGCCCTCCTCTTCCTCCTCTTCTTCCTCCTCCTCCTCTTCCTCCACTTGAATCTGCAACACCTCTCCCAGTTCACTGCCGTCCCCTACGACGGGGCTCTCGGTAGAAGCGGAAGCCTGCGCTGGGGTCTGGAAAGAGGAAGAGCGAATGCACCAGCCTCCTGGAGAGGCTGTGGTGGAAAGAAGTGCGTGGAAAGGGGTGGCTGCCCGGGCTGAAAGTCCACCACCTGAGTTCTCTAGTTCTTTAAGAATTTCTGAGCACTGATCTACTACCTGCCACATCTGGAGGCCACTGGCCACAAGCAGATGGGCTGGGAGGGCATCCAGTGGCAGACGGAGGCGCCCTGAATAAATGAGCTGCAGCAGCCCCTCGAAGGCATCGGCTTCAATGACACTGGGCAGAGTGAGCCGTGGCGCATCCCCCAGAAGCAGCTTGTCATGGAAGTAAGGAGAGGCAGCCGCCAGCACTGCTTTGTGTGCCCGAAGCTCGCGGCCCTGAACCAGGAGGGACACGTCACAGAACTTCCCCTCCAGCCGGTGGCGGTTCAGGGCTTCCAGCAGCAAGGAGCTGTGCTGGGGGAACTCGATCTGGATCGTCCGCGGGGCGGGGTTGCAGGCGGGGGAGGGGGCCCCGGGAGGCACAGGCGTCGAGGCAGCCATGGCCTCGTGGGGAAGAGATCTCCGAGGGTCGCGTACAGGCGACGGGGCAGGCCGGCGCGGGACGGACGCTAGGGAGGAGAAAAGGGTCGCGGGAGCCGTGCTGGGGGCACCGCGTCTCCCCGAACGCCCCCGCACTGCCCCGCAGAGGAAGCCAAAACAGTCTCCACGCCAAAGCACCGACCGCGGCTTTAACCTCAAGGCCTGGGGGGGATGAATCCTTCGGCCACGAGCCGGGATCGCCGGCCGGGTCGGCTCCCGCCCGCCGCTTCGCTCCCACTCGCGCGCTCAGACTGCCCGGCTCCCAGGCGGGCGCCGCCGGGAGACCACGAGCGCCGGCCAAGTTCCCGCCGCCACGCCCCCGCCGCTACACACGCGGCCCCGGCGGCGTCCCGAGCGCCTCTACAGCCACCTCGCCGCCCCGACCGGAAGTCGCCGCCTCCCCGCCGGACGCCGACGCAGAGGGCGGGGCCGGAGCTGCAGCCAATTGGGGAGCGCCAACCTACAAGCCTCGCACTGATTGGTTGTACGGGAGAGGGCGATGAGGGTGGGAGACCGCGGCTTCCACCCGGGCGGCAGGTCTGGAGGTCCAGCCGCAGAACGGCGCACCCCGACGGAGGGAGCGACCCGGGAGCCTTTCCGGTAATTAGATGTAGCGCCCTCCTCCTGCAGGTGCTGAGAGGGCGCGACTAAGTGGCACCCGCAGTATGGGCTAGGGAATGCTCCCCATCACCCTGTACCCTCCCCCCCGGCCACCTGCGAGGTAGGTGTTGCCAATCCTGGGTCTCCTCGGGGGAAATCGCGAGCGGCGGGCCTGGGGTTGGAACCCAGATCCGCCAAGGAACCACGGTCTTTTCCCCATTACGCACGGGAGCATTCTAACCAGCAGTTAAATAAATTTCCCTTTCTAGGTGATTGTTTTGAGGTGTGCGTAAACATATACCTGGCATCTTTTATGAGGGAATGCTATGTTCCTTGACCTCTTTACTCGGGTTAAGTGGCGCAGTGGTGAGGGGAGATGGACTGGGTAAGCTGGGCCAGTGCAAAGCCCCCTCCCTCAGACAGTAAGTCTCCTCGCTGGTTGGGATAGGGATATCCTAGGGGAAGCCTGTGGCACCACGCAGGGACATACAGTTGCTCCCAGGCTGTCAACTTTCCCTTCAAAAAGCAGATCCTATCGCTCTGCTGGTCCTCCTAGAGGTCCCGGCCTAGGAAAGTCAGCGCAGCGATAAAAGAACAATCTCCGTTTATTAAACATGATTTTTCTGTTTCACCACACACTCCAGAAAAAAAGGAAATGGGGCTGGGAGTGGAGAAAAAGAGGCAATGGTGGGGGATAGAGTAGTCTGGGGGTAGGGTGGGGTGGGGAGGGAGAACGAGAAAACAAAATAAAACAGGTAGGAAGAATATCTCCTACCCTTAGGGTGTGGGTGGGGAGGAAAGTCTGGGGGGCAGGGGGCCAGGAAGCTCTGTACAGAGGGGTCGCCCCCAGCCCACACACACACACCCCGGATATGTACAGTACAAACCCCAGATAATTACAACAGCCAAAGAGAAGAGGAAGGGGGAGTCCAGGGGTAGGATCTGAGGTTGGGAAAGCGAGGAAAGGGCACAGGGATAAAATTTCACATATTTACAACTTTTATATAAGTATAAATTTGGCCCCGGCTGGGTGTAGGTGTGTAGGGGATGGGACTGAAGGGGAACTGTCCATACAAAAGAAAGAAGAGTGGAGTCTGGGAAGAGTCTCAATACCAAACGCAAGAAGGGGTGAGGGACTAGGCTGGGGAGGGGGCGGCAGTCGGGGAAAAGGGGATGCCAAGGAGGGGCCTCTTCCCTCCTGTGACCTAGCCCCCCCAAACCCCATCCACCCTACCTCCCCTATCCCGCCAGAGAGCTATGTACAGAGAAACACCGAAAAATTGTGGAGCTGGCGGGAGGGAGGAGGAAGGGGATTGGGGGGGGGAGGATGAGAGGGAAGCCCAGCCCTGTCCTGCCTCCCCCCCGGGGACAGAGTCATGGAAGGGGTCCCCCAACACCCCTCCTCCAACACAAGTTCCCCCACCCTGGGGGAGAGAGACATGGCTTTTCCTAGAGTAAGTTCCCCCTCCCCCTGGGAGTAGAGACCAAGCAGAGAGGGGCAGGGGCAGGGGGGCTGTGTGTGCCAGGGGAGTTCTCCCCCACAGACACCCCTTCCCAAACCCTAACCCCTCACCCTAACCTCAACTGTGCCCCACCCAACACACTGGGGGAGGGGGGGGCATAAGCCCCCTCACCCCGCTCTGGGACCAGCCAAGAGCAGATCAGGTATGGGAAGAAGGGGAGACCACCCCCATTCCCCCCTGGCCGCCCCCTCCCTGCCCCGGTGGCCCCTCCACCCCATCTGGGTTCTGGGTGGGGAGGGAGTAAATTTGAGAGTGGGAAGAGGAGAAGGGGTTTGTGCGTGCTGAGCCCCCCCAGACGCTCCTGAGAAATCAAGGGGTAACAGGGCCCCCTCACCCGGGGTCCCCTCCCCATAACAAGGGGGACAGGGGAGGCCAAAATGGGGCGGTGGAGGGGAGTTAGATTGTCAGCTCTGGTTACTGCTAAAAAATCACCCTGAAGTTGAAAGTTTGGAGGTGCCATGCCCCCAGGGTGGGGCGAGGGTGTCCCCCAGTGCTCAGGGGACTAATGAGGCAGAGGATGGGGATAGCACCCCGGAGTGAAGGGGTCTGTATGGGGTAGGTGGTGTCCTGGGGGTCAAAGGGGCAGCACCCCAACAGGAAGGAAAAGGGGGCAGCCAAGGGTCCCTGCTCTCCCTCCTGGAGATGGTGCAGTGGGGGTGGGGCCAGGTGCCCCCAGGGGCCCTTCAGGGAGGCAATCCCGAGGTCCCTCGGCGACGTCCGGTCCTGGTGGTGGGTGCTGCTCCAGGGTGGGGTGCACGGGGAGCCTGTGATGCTGGGTGGGCTAGTGTTCTGCGGTGTTTCGGAACTCGCCGTTCTCGGTGATCTGCAGCCGGGGTGGGGGGGGGCGGGGCTGGGGGGGCCAGGCCGTTCCAAGGGGGTGCCAGCGTCACACGCGGGTTTGCTGGACCCAAGGGGGGAAGCTGCCTCTCCTGCAAGACACCAAAGAGTGGAGCGCGGACTTATTGAGACGCTTCGCGGGGGCCTGGGTGCCAGCCCCCTAGCAGTGGCTCCCCCACAGCCAACCCACTCCTTAAGCCACATCCACCCCGCCTCCCAGGACACCCCCACCCGCATCCTCCTAGTTTGTCCTCACCTGCAGAGCTGTTACATCTCCTGAGGCCGGGGAGAAGAGGCTCTCGCCCCTGACTCCTAACCAGGGCCTTCAACCCAGGGAGTCACACCAGGAAACCAGCAGGCTCCCATCTCACCCCCAACCTAAGCCTCGAAGCTTCTGACCTGAGGTGGGAACTTCACGTCCAGGGAACAGGGGAGGCAGTTCAGCAAAACCTCATTAATCCAAACCCACGGGGTTTGGAATTCTTTCATAATTTGAACAAAAACTGGGCCTGAGTTTTCCTTCATCTGTGAAGAAAGGGTGTGCTAAGCAGATGAATGGTCGAAATGAGGCTGTGGGCGGAGCTGCTTCACCTCCACCAGAAGCAGACCTTTCAAGCCCAGCTACTGGTTCTGCAGGCTCCCCGCGGCCTCCTTCATCCAATTCTACTCACTGGATATGTTCTGAAGACATGCATTTCATTAAATAGACACTGTCACTCAGCCCCTCACTTATCCCAAGAGGCCACCTTCTCGAATGTAACGAGAGGCTGAACTGGATGGAGACAGGAGCTCAGGGCAGGGAGGTGGGAAGGGAATGATGTGGGTGTGTTGCCTCTGCTGGGAGCAGAACAGAAAGGACGGGACACAGCAGGCCCCAGTCCCTGCACCCCCAAGAAGCACAAGGCTCATGCCTCTCCACCTCCACGGTCCTTTCATCCCTCACCCTGGGCTCCCAGGCCAAGGGTGACGGTGCCAAACCGACTCCCAGCCCCGGCCCCATCTACCCCCTCCACCCTGGGGTGGCCGCCGGCTCCCACCCCCAGCTCTGGCTTCTGTTCTCTGCAGAGAGAGGGAGAGAAAACCGTGGATGGCTTCCACGCTTCGGGTCGCTCACTTGGCTTTTAAAAATACAGGCACAAGATTAATTTTTACAGTAACCGCTGAGTGACCAAGGAACCACTACGTGACAGTGGTTTAGAAAAAGGGTCCTAATTATTTCCTGGGCCACAGAGCACTGAAGCCTGGCAGCCTAGCTGGGTTGGACCAAACGTCAAGAAGAGCAAAAACATTCCAACCAGAGGCTTCCCAGTCAGCTTGCCCTCCAAATCAAAAAGCTCACCTCTCAGCAGGCCTCACAAGCCCAGACTGAAGCGGGTGCCCTCTTGGCTTGCTGGTATCTCACACCCCCTTCATGGGTGAGAGGAAGCTGCATGCGTGTGGCTATGGGGTGCCCCGAGTATGGCAGCAGAGTGAGGGGTGGGGGGGACACCTCTCATTCCCTTCCCTCTGCCTGTCTGCTGGCAGTGGCACACAGGCATGCCCCCACACCCCCAGGGACCCAGATTTAGAAAGGAGATAAATTAGGGTGCCATTATTCACTTAACAAAAGACTTCACTGCAGGAGTCCTTTAAATGGTGAGGTCCCCTGGTGTCTCATAGCATCTGTTTTCCAATCACTAACTACTCTGACAGAGAGGCTGGGCAGGCAGAGTTAAATTACAGTGCGAGGGGCCACTGCTCACTGCAGAGCAGGCCCACAGGAAAGAGAGCATCCCAGGACCAATGTCAGTGGCTGACAGGTTCCGGTCCCTGGCTTTTTAGGTGGGACTGTGTCCGGCAAGGCCACTGAAAGAGGTGGGTGAGGGACATGAGCAGGCCAGGGATGTGAGCACTTATTTAAGCTGCTATTCTGCCACCTCTGCCCGGGAATCAGCTGTCCAGCCATGGCCTCACCTAGGAGGACCCAGGCCCCACTGGCAGCTCCCAGGCCGCCTGCGCCAGCCCACACTAACATCCGCCAAGGTCCCTTTCTCATTCCTTCTTGCTCCACTCGCCCTGCCTACTGTCCCGGCAGCTGAACAGCATCCTGGCCAGGTCTCCAAAGCCACCCCAGATGAACTACCTGCTCCTAATTCACATCCAGTGGGGCCGAGGAGGGGCCCCGAGAAGCCTTCCACCTCGTGGTGTAAGGCAAGGACAGAGGTGAGTGGGAAGGAAGGAAGGTTCCCTGCAGAGCTGAGGGGAGGGGGAGGAAGAGGAGACCCCCACCTACCTGCAGGCAGGTGTGCAGGCAGCACAGCCCTCCAGCCAGGGCCCCCGCCCATTACCACCACCCCTTTAACAAACCCACCCCAACGGCCCAGGCCCCAAGGACACTTTGGTGAAATGGGGGGTGACAGACATACACTGGAGAGGAGGAGGAGGACTGAGAGTCAGAGGAGGCTGGGGCAGACTCCGAGGGCAGGGAGTGTGGCCTGGGGTGCTGGGACGGCGGGTGTCACTGCGCAGTGCTGGGGGCAGTGCTTAGGGAGGGGTCTGTGCAGTGTCAAGAGGATAGGGTCTGCGGAGGTTCCCGGTGTGAGGGCGACAGTGAGGGGGAGAGGCTCCGGAGAGTCAGAGGGGAGTGGGCTTCATGACCAACCTGCAGTGGTCCGGAGTCACCTCCCCCTGTGTCCTCCGCCCGTGGTCAAAGCGGAACCAGGAGAATTACCTGATGAGGAGCTGCAGGGGGAGAGAGTGGGGTCATGGGGTCAGGAGCCTTGGTGGCGGTGGCGGGGAAGCCTGGAGGTCAGAGGAAAGAGGCACGTGGGTGGGCAAGTGGGCAGAACTGGGGGAGAACAAGGGGGAAGGGGGAGGGAGGTCCTCAAGGCTGGTGGGGGGGTGGAGGGGAGGCAGCAGGGGCCGGAGAGCTTGGCCAGTGTGAGGACAGAGGGAAGGAGGCCGAAGAAGCTGGACTGCACCACGGAGGGTGGAAGGGGTGCCCGGGGGAGCCCTCAGGATCTGAGGAGTTGGAGGAGGAAGCTAAGCGGAGCTGTCAGGAGTGAGAGGAGCTAGGGGCCAAGAGGACCCCAAGCGCCCAGGGTGCCAGCCAGAGCCTGAGCCTGGGGAGACTAGGCCTCGCACTGCCTGTGCCCCGTGCCAGCAAACTGCAGCCTCGGCCCTCTGGCCCCAGGAGAGCCCCAACTGGACCAGGAGCGGGCCCAGACGCGCAGGCTCCCAGGAACGGGGCGGGCTCAGAGGGCAGAGACTGAGGTTCTGCTGGGAGGCCCTGAAATGCAGCTGGGGTGGGAAAGATTGGGTGGGGCTGACGCTGCTGGGAGTGACAGAGGCACAGACCGTGGGATGGAGATGGGGCCGCGGGTGGACAGACAGAGGACGATGGAGAGACAGATGGCCATGGGGCTGGGGTGGCAGTGCAGTGACAGCACAAAGGACAGTGGGATGGATGGGGATGGGACACGGAGAAGATAAATGACATTGTAATTTCCACCTGAGCGTCGAGCAGCCTCTTCTTGGGTTCGGGCAGCGGCTCAGCCATGGCAGGGTGGTCCCGGCGCAGCTCCTCCTCCACCAGCATCAGCCTGAAGGGACGGGCTTCAGTGGGGTTAGTGGCGGGCACGCCGGGAGCCTGCCTGTGCGGCTCCTGGTACCGAGAAGCCCCCGGCCGCCTCCTCCACGCAGTTCCCCAAAGACCCCCCTGCCATTCACCTTCCTCCAGGGACGCTTATGGCCCTGCTAGGGATGGGCTTCTGCGCCTCAAAGACCTCTCCTGCTGGACATTTGGGCGCTCCTCGCCCCTATTAGGACCTTGCTCCCCCCAAGCTGCTATGCCCCCCACCCCCAAGCCACCGAACCCAGCCCAGCCCATCTCCAGGGCAGCCCTGGACGCTCTCGCCAAGGGAAGTCTTTGCAGTCATCACTCTCAGTGTCTGCCTGTTTTTGAGCATCCCTTCTCATAAAGGCTGTCGGAGCAGTGGTTTTCAAAAGTTTCAGGTCGAGCCTTTTTCTCATTAACATTACTCAAAAATACATTTTCTGTTTGGTTTTGCTTTTTAGAGCCACATCTGCAGCATATGGAAGTTCCCAGACTAGGCGTCTTTGGAGCCGCAGCCACTGATCTACACCACGGCTCACAGCAACCCCAGATTCTTAACCCACTGAGTAACCCCTGATCCATACAGGGATGGAGCCTGTATCCACAAGAATACTTGTCGGGTCTGTAACCTGCTGAGCCACCACAGGAACTCCCCAAATACATGTAGAATGGATGGAGATGGAGCTGGCTCTGGCTGGAGTGGGGCCCCCAGGTCCCACCCAGTTCTCAGGATATGGAGGTGTCCTTGTTGAGACGCCTCCTTTGGAGCCCAGGCCTCAGCAAAGCAGTTGAAATTGTGCGCAGGCTAAACCAAATGTATCCACTTTCTAATGGATCACGCTTTCAAGGTCAGAGAGGGAGGGTGTGCCCAGCGGGGGACCCCTGCTTAGGTTTGGCGAAAGCATCACAGGCTGGCTTGAGAACAACCAATGGAGAGTCCCAGCCTAGGCCGGGTCCAGACACACAGTGACGGCTGGACAGTAAGGGGTACATTGTCCAAGGGCTTCAGACGTCACTCTATGGGAGAGAGGGCAGGGTTCAGCAAAGGAACGTTTAGTGTACTAAGCAAGGCAACCTCTCCAGCTGGGGCCAGGGCTGGGGGCAGCCCAGGAGGGGGTGGTGGGCTTTCTTCCTGGTGTCCTGAGTGGAGTGCTGCAGGGGGAGCTCGCTGGCCCCCTTGAGGCCTCAGGCTTTCCCTGGCCACCCTCCCCGGGCCGCCCCTCACCTGCCAATGATGCTCTTGATCTGCGAGTCCTTTTCCACCTGCTGCTGCCTGAGCCTCTTCTCGCTCTGCTCCAGCCGGGCCTGATACTGCATCAGGATTTTGCTGGTCTGCTCCTCCTGGGACAGCAGCCGCCGCTCGTACTCCTCCAGCTTGCGGTTGGACATGTGCAGCCGCTCCTTGAGCGAGTGGATCTCCTCCTCGTACTCCTTCACCTGCCCGCCGGGCACACGACCCCGCACTGTGAGGGGCTCTGTGGGCCGAGCCTTCCAGCCGCACTTCCAGCCCCTCCCTCACACAGACACACAGACACAGACACAGACACACACACACACACACACACAGCCGCTAAGAAGGCCCTTCTGTGGGGCTGAGGTTCCCTCTAGACGGAGCAAGATCCGAGACCCCAGACCCTGAGAGGTCCACGCATGCACACAGACTCCAGGACACACCCTGAATGCATTTTGTCCTCCGCTTCCAGTATTGCTGGAAGTAAATCGATAAAAGGCCTGAAGATATCCTCTTAGTTTAAGTCCATCTAAATCCACCCCAACATTTTCCTTTGCTTAGAGACCACTTCCCCTCAAAACCTCTCTGCTCCCCCAAGCTCGGGTCATATATTCTTTACACATAATCCTGCAGCAACGGCTTCCCCCAGGGACTTTGTGCTAATAAGCAGGTGGACCCCACAGCTTTTGCTGTCTTTTGCTCTGGACCACCACATGCCACTCTGCCCCACACACCCGCTGACCCCCACGCCTGTCACTGTTGCCCACAGGACGGGGCTGGATAAGTGGTACCATGGCCACCTCTCTGCCCTCACAGCTCACACTGCTAGTGAAGCAACCTCACCCTTCCCAAGCAGTCCCAGGGGCCAGGGCTTAGATCCCCCTTGGGAAGAACAGGAGGCCAGCCAACACAGCGCATGTCCCCGGGCGGTCCACAACACGGAGACCCACAGCACGGCTAAAACTGGCTTTTCAACAGACTGACTGGACCCGGCTTCCCCTGACAGACCAAGAGCTCCTGAGAGAGGGATCGGGTCTGTGCCCTTCCTTTCCCTGCAGGCTGCCCCTGGAAGGGACCGGAAGCCTACCTGCCCAGGGCGAGGGAAGGGGGCTTGGGGCTGGCCGGGCCACATACCCTATCCAGCCGGCTCTCGTCCATCGACTTGGAGTACTCCTTGAGCTTGTACTCCTCCCGCTCGATGTGGGCGCTCTCGATGTCGGCTGACAGGTGGGGCATATTGGAGACCCAGGCCACCGTCCGCTCAGAGGCTGGCATCGTGGGGTTCAGCGTGGATGGCGTCTGAGAATGCTGGGGTGGGGTCGGGCGGGGGCAGGGACAGAAGGAAGGTGGGAGAAGGCAGAGCACGCTCAGGGAGGGGGCCCGATTCCGCCCCCTGCCCAGCACAAGTCACCCCAGAATGCTTTATCGCTCGGTTCTCCTGCTCCTCCCAACCCGAACAGGAGCATCACTCCTGCCCAGGGCCTACAACAGCATGGGGCCCGAAGCAGGCCCTCTGCAGTGTGTTCAGTGAATGAAAGAAATGAGAAAATGGAGTAGCTCTTTTGGGGGCCCGTGCCTGTGGCACAAGGCACGTGTTAGTTTCCAGGCCAGAGGCTGACCCTTGCCACAACAGCACCACCAGATCCTGAACCCGCTATGCCACCAGGGAACTCTACAACTGAGTGACTTCAGACCACATGCTGTTCCGCCCTCCGTGCTTTCATCCCTGGCCTTCCTCCCACCCTCACCTACCTGCTTGGTGATGGAGGGCTTGAGCCCCCCACCCCCTCCGCCACCGCTGCCCCCGCTGCCCCCAATGCTGCCCTCCTTGCTGAGGCTCTGTTGCCGTGGGCGCGCAGGGCCGTAACTTGGCTCTGGTGACTGCAATAGATTCCCGCTGGACGGCCGGGGCTTCTGGGCGGCGCTGACTGTCAACTGCTGAGACTTGCCCCTCTGCAGTGGAGGTGGCTGGCCCCCGCCACCCCCGCCACTGCCCCCACCACCGCTCCCACCTCCAGGCCCTGGGGGGACAGGCCTCTGGGGACCGATGGTGATCTGGGGAGGGGACAGCATGTGCTGCAGGTTGTCCTGGAGTGAGAGCTGCCGACGGGTGAAGTCAGTGCCAGAGGGTCCAAACTCATCACTGTAGCTGTGGCTGTGAAGGATGGAAGCGGCGGGGGGCTTGGGGACCCCTGAGGAGAGGTCCTCGCTCTTGCTGTAGCCGTGGAACGGGGCAAAGGTGTCCCCCGGGGGCTCTCCCCCTCGGTGGTGGTGGTGGTGGTGGTGGTGGTGGTGGGAGGAGGGTGGGCCATGGCCACCACCCCCAGCATGGCCCCCTGGGGGGCCTGGCCCATCCGCAGCCATGTGGAAGAGAGGGTTCTGGAAAGAGAGGGGGACTCGTAGCTGCTGGGCTGGGACACCGTCCGTGGTGACGCCCATCTGGCTGAGGCGCATACCAGCCGCCGTGATGGACGAGCCGCTCCCCTGGGAGAGGCGTCCAGCGGGCGCAGGCCGTAGCCCCAAGGCTGCTGTCAGGGAGGCCTGGCTCGAGTGCAGCAGGTCCCCGACGGCTGCCAGGTTGGACACGCTGCTGCTGTTGAGGCGGCCTCCGGGCCCATCACCCTGCAGGTCCAGCATGGAGACGCTCTTATTGACACTCAGCATTTTCTGCTCTGGCTCTGTGATGTCCGAGCTGCTGGTACAGTATGCCGGCGAAGACCGGGCCAAGGGCGGGCGGCTCACGTAGAACAGGTCTTTCCCGCCGCCAGGTGGCGGTGGGGGAGGCTTCTCCTTGGTTGGGGAGGGGAGGCGAGCCATGTCCATGGAGCTGTCAGAGGCAAGGGGCACACGAGCTGCAGGTCAGGCCAAGGCGGCGGCAGCTGAGCCGCTATGGTCCAGCGCGGCATGAGCATGGGCACGGGGCATGGGGTGAGATGCAGACCGGCAGGGAAGGGCTGAGAGCTGGCGGCGCAGCTCCAGAGAGGCAGGCAGGCGGGGGTGGGGGATGCGAGGGGACCGATAGGATGAGGCCCCTCCAGGGAGGGCGGCCTGGGGGAAGCTGGGGTGGCAAGAGGAGGGATGGGGCAGGTGGGGCAGATGTGGAGGAGATGAGGGTGCGCTGGGGAGGACAGGTGGAGGAGGGTGATGGCCACCGCAGTGGGAGAGGGAGCAGACAGGAGGGGGAGGGGAGAGCCCCTCACCTGTTGAGGCCTCGAGCCATGAAGGACTGAAGGTCGATGGAGCTGGAGAGAGATGGGCAGAGGGGCGAGCACAGAGAGAGAAGGAGAGAAGCGAGCAGAAGTTGGGAACGTACGAAGGTGAGCAGAATGGTGGGATGGGGATGGCGTCATGGAGGGAAGAATGCGGAGGAACAAGCAGGGCAGTCAGCAAAGCCGCTGCTGAGGGGGAGGCCTTGTGGGTCCAGGTGCTGCTACCCCGGCACTGGATCTGCCCGGGTCACAGGGTCTGCAGGGCTGGGGGGCGGGCCTGGGGGCGCTTCTGTACCAACTGGTACAGTGATATGGGAGTGTCTTGACACCAGGTGGCTGCGCCCTGCATACTGGGGAACCTCAGCCCTGGGACAGGCGTGAGCAGGCAGAGGGACAAGCTCCATCGGGGCTCCTGACAAGCCCTCGCTTCCGGGGTGCCTGCTCCCTCTGCCTCTCAGGAGCTCTCAGCCTCTGTACTGACTGGACCTCCTCCTCACCATCTGCTATGAGAACCTGCTTCCCTTTCCTTTCTTTCGAGCCCTCGAAACGCACCTGGAGCCCCGTGGCGTGTATCCAGGACAGAGACGTCAGGGCTCCTAGCACATGGTGTGGGCCCGGGCACTCACCTGTTGAGGTCCCGCATCACGTAGCCCTGCATCTCAGCCGAAGGGCCCCGTAGCACCACGGGCTGGGGCCGGGGCCGCTCGCTCTGCCGGCTCGGCTGCCTCTGGATGTTGGGGTTCCTCAGGGCTGTGCTGATGTCGTTGAGGAGCCGGGGCAGCGGGCCCAGCTTCAGAAGGGCTTCCTGGAAGGGGAGGCTGTTACCTGGGGGCTACGTGCACAGCTCCCAGGGGGCCTCGGAGGGTTGAGGTGAGATGTGAGAGCCAGGGAGTGGCAGGGACATGTCTGGGGGTAGCGGGGGGTGGTCTCTCAGCCCCCAGAACCCTCTGAGGACAGGCCGAGGGGTCCGTGCTGACCTTGCTGAGCTGGGGCAGCACCTCCCAGAGCAAGGCGTGCAGCGTGGAGAGCTCTCGGCCCAAGTCGATGTAGCCCTCAAAGCTGCTGCTGTTGGTCAGCGTGTCCAGGTTGGAGATCTCGTACAGGAACTGCTGCATGGAGCCCCACTCCAGCTCCAAGAACTCATTCATGAAGCCCAGAAAGTCCTCCTTTGAAGTAAACCTGGCCAAAGCATCACACGGAAGGCCTCGCACCCACCCTGTCTCCAGGGGCCGAGGCCTCCCACCCCTGCCTGAGGCTTCCCTCACTTGGAAAAGTTGGCCAGATTCTGGATGACCTTGGCGATGAGGGTGAGGGTTCGAGAGGTCTGTTCGTCCGGGTACTCCTGCATGAGCCCAAAGAGGCTGGGCGACATGATGGCGGGGCAGAGGAAGCGCAGGAAGAGTGAGGCGCTGATGAGTCTGTCGGCGATGTCCTCCCGGCCCCGCTCCGCGCAGCGCAGCCGCCAGGACGCGAACACCTCCTTCAGCTCCCTCGGGAACACGCTGGGGGGGAGAGGTGGGGAGACAGAGAGAAAGAGAGAGAGAGAGAGAGGGACTGAGCCCCAGAGACCCTCAGCTTCCAGGAAACATGCTGAGGGGGGTGGTAGGAGGTGAGGGCGGAAACAGAGGGAGAGAGACCAGGAGACAGGGACCCAGCAGGAAGACGGAGGCTGCTGGGGGCAGTGGGGCCGGCAGGTCAGGGCGGAGACGGCAGGGAGAGAGGAGGGGAGAGACACGCGGGAGAGAGACCAGGAGAGGAGGAGAAGAGAGACAGACACCAGGAAGAGACAGAGATGGGAGAGAGATGGTGGGTCACTTGAGGTTCAGGGAGCTCGGACCCCCCACGCTTCTGGACTCCAGGGAAATGGGGATGGAGGTGCCCAGATGTGACCCTGGCCCAGGAGCGGCTCAGAGCACACTCCCCCACTCCCGGTCCTCCTCTCACTGTCCCAGTGACACCTTCAACTGTGTGTAAAGAGGAGCTGCAGTCGCCCCCACACCTCCAACGGCTCCTCCTCCCTACTCCCTTCTGTCAATGAGGCCTCGCCTGAGTCATTCTGACCCCCGACACGCCCCCTGTGCAACCAGAGGATGATGCCTACTCCTTGGCTCCGCCCTGACCCCCAGGCCTGGCCCCTGACCAGCTAGCCCCAGCCAGCCTGGAGGTCCCACTCCAGCCACCCCCTACCCCGACCTTGACTCAAGGAATCATCACCTCAATCGGGACACTTCTTGGCACCAGCCCCCAGCCAGCCTGGACTTCCCATGCCAGCACCCCCCCACCCCTCGAGTCAAAGAGGCATCATCTCAATCAGGACACTGAATGGCACCCCATGGCCCACCAATGAACTCAAACCCTTCGCCTGGCACCGGAGACCTTCCAGATTCTAATCTACTCGCCTGTCCAGTCAGCTCTACCCCCACCCTCCACTGTGGGCCCCATGCTCTACACACCAATTCTACCTGCTGTCCCAGGACCCCCCCAATTTCATGTGCCTGTTCCACAACCCTCTCCTGAAATGTCTTCTGGGCCCACCATATCCTCTACATCAGAACCTAACCCAGGGGCTGCCTCCTCCAGGAAGCCTTCCCTACATCTCTCAGTCAAAACTGCCTTCTCTGATTTGCTGCTGCACTGTGGGCTGGGGGCGGGGACAGGGGCAGGGGGACCCTTACTTGGAGGGTAACACACACTCTACTGCTCTGTGGCTTTCTGGGGTATCTAATTTGTCCCTCCCCATCCTGGTGGAAGCCCTCTGAGGGCAGAGGCCAAGCCTCATCCCTCCATCTGCTCTACAGCACCGAGCCCAAGGCTCTGCCCACCACCGGTCTCAGTCCTCTCTGGGGATGGACAGATGGATGAACAGATGAACACACCACTCCCGACCCCGGCCCCCCAGCCCAGCGTTCCCAGTCTCACCAGTGGGAGTTGACCACCTTGCACAGGGCCAACTCACAGCACATCCGCAGGTTGGCCTGGTGCTCTGCCAGACTGGACGCCGTGCACTTGATGGGGTCCACCTCACAGTTCTCCTCAGACTCGTACAGCGCACGGATGAACTCCCCTGGGGGCACGACAGGGGTGGTCACACTTTCTGAGGGCAGGGGAGGAGGCTGCAGGCAGGGCTGCGGAAGACCTGGGGCGGCCGTACCGATGGCATCCTTGAGGTACTTCTGACCGATCAGCCTCATGTACTCTTCTATGGCTTTGGTGGCGAGCGTGTTCTCGCGGAATATGAGGTGCTCCCGTTCCATGAACCGGTCCACCTCAGACATGGCCATGTCAGAAAGGAAGTCCTGGGCCCGGGAAGACCCAGGGGTCAGCCTCTGCCCGACCCAAGCTTGTTAAGACCGAGGTACCCCACCCCGACGGTACCACAGGTGAGGGGACGGCATGGCGCTCACCTTGGCCTTGCCTGTGCTCTGCAGGATGTGGACCAGAGCGCTGGCCACCTCCTCCTTGCCCTTGACATTCAGGGCGGGCTCCAGCACGGCACACAGCATCCGGTAATGGTTGGTGACGTACTCAGCGAACTCCTTGTACAGCTCCATGGGCAGGATGCTCATGGTCTGGTAGCGTGCCTTCAGCCGCACGGCCGGGCAGCCGCCCTTGCCCTTGCCCCCGGAGCCGCCCCCAGAGCCCCCGCCCCCGCCGGAGCCTCCCATGCCCCCAGAGCCCCCACTGCCCGTCGGCAGGGTGACGGGGTACCACTGCTCTGTGAAGTGGCGCCCGGCCAGGGTGGCCACAGGCACAGTCACCAGGCCAACATAGCCCGCCTTGTCCTTCTTGCGCTTTTTGTCTGAGTCACGGTACAGATGCAGCCGCAGGGCCCGCACAGCCGGCAGGTTGTTAAACTCGAAGTGCTCGCCCCAGAAGACGGTGTCCCCCGAGGCCGAGCGCGGCTTGGAGGTGGTGCGCGCGTACAGCATGTCATCCAGGCAGAGCTCGCAGTAGTACCGCTTCTTGGGCGGCAGCTCCCGGGCCTCGATGATCCACAGCTTCAATACGTTGTCCACCCGGCGGCTGTTGTCCTGGCGCAGTCAGGTGGGCACGGCAGAGAGAGGGCAAGGGACAGGGCAACAGAGACACCGAAAGGAGAGTGAAAAGATGAAACAGCTCATGAGACAGCAGCCACGGGGCTCAGAAGGGGTACATTGGACAGAACAGTGTCCCCCATCCCAAGTTCACGTCTACTCGGATACTAAGAGTGTGACTACTTGCAAATGGGCCACGGCAGGTGGAATCATATTAAGGTGCGGTCACACCGAATTAGGGAGGGCCCTAAACCCAGTGTCTGGCACATATATGGAGAGAGTGATTTGGAGCCCAGAGACACGAGGGGAAGATGACCACATGGGGATGAAGCAGAAACCACACAGATGCAGCTCCAAGTCAGAGAAGGCCTGAGACTGCCGGTCACCAGCAGGAGGTCTGCCGAGGGAGGGAGGGTCCTTCCCAGAGCTTCAGTATGAGCAAGGCCCTGCCAACACCTTGATTTTAGATCTCCAGTTTCCTGAACTATCAGAGAATAAATTACTGTTGTTTTTGTTGTTTTCTTTTTTGGCTGCACCTGCAGCATATAGAAGTTTCTGGGCCAGGGACGGAAGCTGAGCTGCAGCTGCAACCTACACCACTGCTACAACAACACCAGAACCCTAACGCACTGCACTGGGTCGGGGATCGAGCCCATGCCTCAGCAGTGACCCGAGTCGATGCAGTGACAATGCTGGATCCTTAAGCCACTGTACCACAGCGGGACTCGTCTGTTGTCTTAAGCAGCCCAGTTTGTGAAGATGTGTTACAGCGGCTACAGGAAATTGATACAAGAGGGTTGTTCATACACGAGACAATACACTTAACATTGGGGAAAATTATAAAAGCTAGAGCATAAACCAAAAACATTAAGGTAGAATTTGAAGAACTGAGGAGTCCTTCAAACACAATCAGAAATTAATCACCAAAAAAAAAAAAAAAAAAGAGTTCCCGGTGTGGCTCAGTGGTAAAGGAATCCGACTAGGAACCATGAGGTTGCAGGTTTGGTCCCTGGCCTAGCTCTGTGGATTAAGGATCCGGCATTGCCATGAGCTGTGGTGTAGGTCGAAGACACGGCTTGGATCCCGCGTTGCTGTGACTCTGGCATAGGCCAGGGGCTACAGCTCTGATTAGACCCCTAGCCTGGGAACCTCCACATGCCACGGGTACAGCCCTAGAAAAGGCAAAAAAGACAAAAAAACAAAACAAAACAAAAAAAAACCCAAAAAAAACCAAAACACAAACAAACAAAAACAACTGCATAAATGCAGAAGATGAGACTATATAGTTAGTGGGAAAAGGGCCTAAGAGGTTATAATCGAACACAAGTTCCTCTGAGGCTCAAGTCGCAATGGGAAAGGAGCGTGTTGCTTGGACTCCATGAGGGGTAGGCTGCAGCCAGCATCTTGGGTCTAGTTTTTAAGAAGGATGATGACAAACAAGGGTTCCCACAGAGGAGGGTCACCAGGCCTGTGAGCCCACTGGAAACTGGGCAACAGAGAACAGCTGACAGACTGGGAACACTTCTCCTGGGAAGTAGAAGTCCAGGGAAGGACATAGACTCACAGAATTTTTGAGCCAAAAGGACTTTTTTTTTTTTTTTTTTATGGCTGCACTTGCAGCATATAGAAGTTCCCAGGCTAGGGGCCGAATTGGAGCTGCAGCTTCTGGCCTACAACACAGCCGCAGCCACGCCAGATCCCAGCTGCATCTGTGAGCTACACTGCAGTTCACAGCAACAACGGATCCTTAACCCACTGGGCAAGGCCAGGGATTAAAACCACATTCTCAGGGATACTAGTCAGGTTCTTAACCTTCTGAACCACAATAGGAGCTCCAAGCCAAAGGGACTTCAGAAGTCATCAGTTCAACCCCAATGGCAACAGTCTTACAGAGGGAACCAAGGTCTACAGACGTGGCTAACTGATGGCTCTGCGTGTCCTACAGAAACACCGCAAGCAGGGGCTGGAGGGCCGCCTGTCCGGGTAGTAGTGGGACGCCCCTGCTTGCAGGGGGGACAGACCAGAGGGCTCCCAGAGCCCCAGCCACTTTAAGTCTATGATTTCTAAGGCAGAAAAACAGATCCTAAAGAAGAAAGAAGGGGAAAAAAAACAGGGCCTCAGAGACAAATGGGGGTCTCCTGCTCACCCAAGTACCCACTTGGGTCCTCTCCCCACCCCGGGCCCCCAGCTTCTCCTGTAGCTTGACCTTCACCTTGCCCATCCTGTGTCTCCTTTATTCCCAGTACCTTGTTGGGTTTTACTGCCCGCTGTAGATTCTCGATCCATTTGTCCCTTTCGGCCGCAGAACGACAGGCAAAACATTTCGTTCCTGATGACGTGGTTACCTAGAGAGGGTGTAGATGGGCTGAGATGGGCTCCAGAGGGAAGGGGACTCCTACGGACTGAGACCAACAACCGTCTCCTCCCTGGCCTATGGTCCTTTCTCCCAGCCCCAGAGGTGTCTGCTTCCTTGACTTCCCAACCTAGGCCGCTCCCTCTGTTCTTACCCTACATGACCCCTGCCCCTTGACCTTCCCCAGCCCTCTACACCCATACCTCAAAACAGAACTCCTGGCCCAGGATGGAGCTATGCACTGGCTTGATGATGGAGTCTTCATCCAAGTTGAGCTCCAAGGCCTCGGCAGCGCTGCTGGGACTCAGCAAGGACTCATGGGAGTGTGACTCCTTAAAGCTCTGCATCAGCCGGGCCCTAGATGGCAAGAGGGGTCCAGGAGGAAGGTCAGGGCCCCAGGCTGCTTGCACACCCAGAGGCCTGCATCACCAGCCTGCCTCTGGGCTGGAGACCCGGGGAAACGGCCTGCCAGACTCACTGGAACCCACATGGACCCTGACACCGACAGGCCAGAGAAGCCCAGCCCACCCCTGGGGAAGGACACAAGAGATGTGCGAGTCACCAGAGCCCTCTGAGAAAGCCCCTTCCCTCAGCTTGGTGCCTGAGCGGCTGTGCAGCCTGGGGACCCTGATAACTACCTCAACCCAAAAACAGACCAGAGCTGAACAAAGAGAGCAGGCGGGCCTCAGACTCTAGGTGACCCTAGGTGACTCTAGGTGACCCTCCCGAACCAGAGCCTCAGTACAAGAGGGAAGTAAAGCACAAGAAGCACAGAGACAGACATCTGTCTGGGCCTGGCACGCAGGCAGTGCCTAACAAGCACTTTGTGGATCAAAGAATGAGTGAGCCAAGACGACAAGTTTTGGCAGAATCAAGGGAGAGAATGAGGGAAAAATCCCAGGAAACAGGAGAAGGCTGTGGGCAGAAGACTGAGAATGGAGACAATGGGCTGAAAACGGGGACTGGGGCATGGAGACAGGGCAGGAGGAGAAGAGGCGGGGGGAAGGTCTGGGCAGAAAGACCCCAGGAGGCAGGTGGGGGCAAGAGCGCAGGGTACAGGCCACAGGCTAGTGAGCGGCAAGGAGGAGGCCAGGGGATGAAGAGTAAGAGCAGAGGAAAGCAATCGGGAGGGGGAGCTCGGGTGTGGGAGCCTCCGTGAGGCTATTTATAGCAGCCCCGTCATCATCGGGCTCTGTTGCCGTCAGCACCACGCTCCCCCGGCCCCCCGCCCCCGCGGCCAGGAATACCAGGCCCTCACCCCCTGCCGCCGGCCCCAACCCAGCTTGGTGCCAGGAGGGGGAGGGGACGGGTGACTCACCGACCCCAACCTCCCTACCTGCCCAGTCCCAGGGGAAACAAAGGAGGAGGCTCTCCCTGGGGAGGCCCTGGTGGAGGGGGACCCAAAGAGGGACCCCAGAAGCAGACCACAGAGGCCCAGCCTTGGAGACAGTGCCCTCTGGACTTCTCTGAGGGTACCTGCCTCCCTCCACCAGGGCTGGCAAGCTCACACCTATGCTGCCTCCCCTTCCCGGTCCTGCTCCATTAACACCTGCCCTCTGCACCCCAACCTGCTGCCCTTCCCTCTGCCTCGACCACACTGCTCCCTCCTACCAAACCAGGTTCCTTTGCTGTCCCCTCCTTCCATCCTGGGCAGGAGCCCACCTCGTGGGCCAGAAGAGGCCTTTGGCTTCCCCTTCATCCCTTCCTGCCTGCACCCTGCCCCCCCCCCAACCCGTGGCCCCTGCCCCCAGCACCTCTTGTAACACCTCTCAGTCCGTCTGAAGCCTTCACTCTGCCCTCAGATAACCCCTGTCCGCCAATCTCACTCCATCTCCCCTGACACTGCAACCAACTCCATGGGATCCAGCCCCTCACCGGTCATGGTCAGCACTTCGAAAGCGAGGCAGGATCTGTCGAAAGCTGCTGGTCCGGTCAAGTTTGGGTTGTGACTTCGTGCGTTTGATAGAGCTTTTTAGCCTCCGGCTCAGGAAGCCTTGCTAGGAGGGGGAGAAACAGGGAGAGGGGTGGGTTGGGACAGGGTCACCCCTCAGTTGCTAGAGTCCCTGGGTGAAGATGGAATGGGGAAAAGGAAAGTCTCCAGAGACGAGGAAAGGGGGACAAGAGCCTTGCTACCAATTTGTCTTCCTTTGCTCCCAAGGGTGTGTGCGCACGAGCGCGTGCACACGCACACACACACACCAGCCAGGAGAAGGTGGGAGAGCTGGTCTGGGGGGGGGGCAGGGCCAAGGAGGGAGAAACCAAAGAGGTGGGGACACACGCTCTCATACACTCTCTCTCTCCCCCTCCTGCCCCGGCTCAAAATCCCTAGGCTCCAGCTGCGGCTGGAGGGGAGGGGACCCAGCTGAGCCACATCTGGCAGGCACCTTCACTCACCGAGGGCCGGAAGGGTGCGGCGGGGGCGGCCTCCATGCTGTACTGCTTCCCCCCTGGGACGCTCTTCCTCCTCGAGCGACCCAAGTGGTATTCTGGGGGGGGGGTTGGGGAGGGGGCACTGTTAGCCCAGGTTTCCAGCCCCAGCCCGCATGGACATGCGCCCACCTCCCCCTGTGCCTCAGCTCCAGCCTCACCTACCCCCCGGAAAGCAGCAGGAAGAGCAGCGGCGGCGGAGAGGCTGGCGGCGGGAAGGAGGGGGCAAGGAACCCGAGCCGGAGCCCCCGGAGGGGGACGGGGTGGGAGGCCTTAGGCCCATGGCTGAGGCTGGGGCTAGCCGTCAGCAAAGGGTCATGGCCGAGAGGACTAAAACTCCAGGCATAAAGGACACCGGAGAGCCACCAGTTCTAGGTCCTTAGTGCCCACCCCCCAGGAGAGGGCCAGCTGGGGGGGGTAGGTTAAAGGTCATTGACCAGAGGCAGGCTCTCCTCCTCCCTCGGTGGGCACTCCTTCCACCTGTCCCCGCTTCTGGAACCCCTGTCACTCTGGAGGGCCAGGGCTGCCTCCCATGACCCCCTCCCTGGGTTGGAGGGGCAAGTCTGAGAAGGGACCTGTGAGGACTGGAAGCGGAAGCCAGGGACAGAAAATTCAAGGAAGGGGCTGGGGGGAGGGGAGAAGGGCTGGCTCCACGTGCACTGCAGTGGCAGGGGCTCTGAAGGGAAGGGGGGAAGGGGACAGATAAGAATGCAGGGGAGTGGACAGGGAGTGGGGAGGACAGGTAGTGGGGGCTCCGGGGACTCCCAGGTGAAGGTGGGGGGGGGGAGGGGGGGCGATGAAGGCCCCTGGAGCCCGGCCTGCCTGCCCAGGGCCTAGGGGGTGGCCGCCGGGAGGAGGAGAAGGGGAGCGGAAGCTATGCCGCCAGGGGATTTAGGGGGGAAGGGGGGCTAGAGGAGCCAGGGGCTAGAGGAGCATGGAAGTGGGGGGATGCCACGCTCCGGCTCCAGCTTCAGAATGGCTGCCCAGGCCTGGGCTCCCCCTCAGCCCCACAGTCACCACTGCAGCCAATGGGGGGGCAGGTGCTGCATCAGGGGCGGGGCTACCATCTCCAAGGCAACGAGAAGCTACAGGCTGGGGTGGGGGAACCGGAAGAGCTGCCTGTTAACCCTTTAGTTTCCAGAGCAAGGGAGGGCCACAGCTACATGATCACTGACTGCTTCCAGAACAGCAAATTGCCCTAGAATCAGTCCCCAGCTTCCCTAGGCCTCTAAAACCCAGGAGCTAGGAGGTCCACATGCAGAACTGTGGGCCCCATGACACAGGAGCCCCTCAGGAACACATGTGTAGAGCCAGAAACACACACTGAGCTTTGGTGGTATGTGTGCATGAGAGCCACGACACGGTGCTTATGAGACATACAGACAACTGTGAGCATGGGCCCCCACGGTCCACGTTCTGAGACCCCGTGGCCCACACACTTCATGGGATACATGCTTAGACATATGTGCGCACTGCCACAGGGGAGTACATTTTGAGCCCAGACACCCACATGAGAGCTGCTGGTGTGGACCTGCGGCCCAAATCTCTTAGGCAATCACTGGGCAGCATGTTACAGAAAGGGACACTGAACCCAGAGACACACACATGGCACCCAGAGAGGGGAGGCCACTCTAATCTCTGAGGTACATGCCTGAGTACACTATGGTCCTGACCCCATCAAGGTACCCCGGATCCCCAAAACCACAAATGTCTTTCATTCACACAAAAACCACAACCAGTGTCTCAGGACAAGCCCTTCTCCCTCAGCCCTTCCCATACTCCAATGCAGGAACCTGTGACTGTGCCCACAATGAAGGGAAAATGGGGGACAAATGCACTAATTATCCTTCTGTTACACACTCAGCAATGCATCTAAGGGATCAGGATGTCTCTTTCTTAATCTCTGCATTTCTCAGATATGGCTGCCTCATTCTCACTCTGTGGAAAAGAGCTCAGCCATTATTTTCATAGGTAAGCTTTTACAATAAAGACATAAAGTCTAACTTCAAATCCACTAAAATCTTGCTTTAGAACTGAGAAATTAATAGAAGAAAAACGAATTTGCTAATTGGTTTGCTTGATTCTTGGAAGTAATATAACCTTACACATATAACCAGGCACTAAGGTCCATGAACTCACATGTAAGTCACAGGAATAGGCCACATACACAAATGCTTACAAAGACTCTCACTGTTACAATGAGGAAAAAGAGCAGAAACAGAGGAAAAAGAGGCAGAAACACAGGACATCCTGTTATTAGTGCTGCATGCAGTGACATGTAAAGAAAACACAGCCCGCGCCTCTGTCCACACACAGAGCAAACCTGAGAAGCACACACCGCGATCCTGGGTCTCCATGTCCCGTCACTGCACGATGTGTACACGAGTGCACACGCATAACAGCCACCTACACAGACCCGTAACACAGGCATTGTGCACACACCCACACACGTACACACCCTGTATATACACACAATTGCACACACACACACACACACAGCAAGGGCTGGAACTCCCGCCTCTCCAACCTCTTAATCTTGCCATCACCCCCAGAACCCCCTCGCCCTTCAATCCCCCAAATTCCCAACCTTCCCTTTGGCCTTTCTTCTCTGTCACACACAGCTGGCAGCTCTCAGGGGAAGCCACAGAGGGAGGCTGCCCAAGCAGCTTGAGGAACAGAGTTGGTCAGAGAGCAGAGAGATGGGGGGCAAAACTCTGCACTGGGAACTGGAACCTCTAATGACACTTCCCACCGTGACAGGCCTCCCCCTGAGCTAGCCTCTACCATGGCCTCCCCTGATCCAATGGAGCCTGGCCAGGCCTACGCGAATCCCATGCTGTCTCCCAAGTGGCCCCTTTCTTCTCTCGGAGCCCACCTTCTCGAAGGCCTGTCTCTCTCCTCAGCATCCCCACCCCAGCTTCCGGGGCCCCTTCTCCCCATCTCCATCTAGTTCCCAATCTTAAACCCTCTTATCCTCTCTTCTAAATCTGGCTCCAAGATCCCCCACAACCCCAGGATCCACCTCTTCTTTCTCCCTGGCTCTCTTCTCACCTTCCTCCTCTCCCCAAGTCCTCACTTTTCCTCCTGACCCCACTCTTTCCCTTTTCAGCTTTTCTGTCCCTTCCCTAACGGGGCAAGGGCTCACACCTGCCCTGTGGCCCAAAGGTGTCTATGTATGACAAGATACCAAAGAACACACACTCACACCCTTACTCTCTCTCCCCCCGCACCTGCATACCACCCACGTCCAGACACGCCCTGGATACCCATGCTAGGATTGACACAGATACCCAGGCCAATGATGGAACACACATGCAAAGACACACACCTGCCGCCAGGGACACAGAAAATCCTTCTCATGCAGCCCCACAGCCCCACACACAGGAGATTGGGAGCAGGTAAGCCAGGGCAAAGGACACGCATTCCCAGGGTCACAGGTCACAGGTCACAGGTACCAGTACCACAGAGGACTGCCCCACAAGCCAAGGGCCAGCCCAGCAGCCCCCTAGGCAAGATCAGGCAGAGGCAGGATAGGACAGGCTTGCACCTTGTGCAGGAGGAACCGGGCCCCGTGTGCACATGGCACCAACACACAGGGGACGAGCCTGGACACGAACACACATGCCGATACCCAGGCTGCCACCTCCACCGAGAGGCTCCAAGACCACCCCACACCAGCCGCCCCCGCGCGGCGCATGAGACTCTGGCCCCACGAGGCCGGTCCCCTGCCCCCCGACCTCCGTTGCCCCCCTCCAGTTACCATAACTCCCCCCACTCGGAAGATGCAGCGAGAACATGCGGAGGGAGCAGCTGCCGCTGCCGCCGCCGCCGCCGCCACCGCGGCCTCCCCACCCCCTCCCCCGTGCCCACGCACACGCGCACCCCCGCCCCCACGAGCGCGGCGCCCCCCCCCCCGACACACACACACGCTCCACAAATGCCCGGCCCCGCCCTTACCTCGCGCCGCCCCCCCGGGAGGATCGGGGGGGGGGTGTCCCCGGTGGGGGGAGGGGCCCCGCCCCTGCGCGGGGGAGGGGCGGGGTGCGGCGGGAGAGGGGGCGGCGCGGCCCGGCTCGCGCCGCCCGGCTTCGTGGGGGCGGTGGCGGCGGCGGCGGCAGCGGCGGCGGCGGCGGCGGGGCCCGGGACGGCCGGGACGGCCGCGCGGTGACGGCCGCGGGAACGGCTCCCTCCGCCGCCGCTCCCGCCGCTGCCGCCGTTGCCCGGGCCCCGCCGCCGTTGCTAGGCGACCGCTGCTGCCGTGGCCGCCTCTGTCACGAGCCCCGTCGCCCGGAGACAGCGCGAGAGAGACGGGGGGGGGCGAGGGGACCCCCCAAACCAAGCGGGCCTCCCACCATCGCCTCCGGAGCAGGACCCCCCATCAAAACCGCGGAGGGACTGAGGGGCAGCGGCTCCACCCAGCAGAGGAGGAGCCGCGAATGCCAATGGCCCTCAAAGGTCCAGGCGACCTCTCCTGGGCTGAGAGTCCACAGCCTCTGCACAGACCATCTCGGACCCAGGCCCCCAAGGCCCCAAAGACTATGTTCCCTGCACATCTTCCGTGCCCTTTACACATTCCATGTCCCTCTGAAAACCCCAATCATTCACCAGCTATCAACTCTTTCGCTAAACCCTCCCCCAAAAATATATACACTTGGCCCCCCTCCCAACTCCCATTGAACCTCCAACACACGTGTGCCCTCACTCCCACACACACACACAGGAGACCCACCCGGAGACCCCAGACCCCGAGGACTGAGGGTAAGGAGAAAGATGGGAATATGTGGGCAGAGACCCCAACCAGCCGCTATATGATAAACATGCTCCGTGAGCACGTGACCATTCTGGCCTGGACGCACAGGTATGCACACATGGACACAAACATTTCGTAGACATGGACGTGACTGACTCTCACACACACACAGATGTGCCAGACATCACACACATTCTCTGTACACACTCCTCCACCACCACCACCACCACCACCTGGCTTTGCCTCACATAGATGTGCTACCCACACACCCCTGTGGTCAGAAGTTTCCATGACAATGACACACATCCCTGGCCGCCCAAGCACCAGGGACCCAGAGGGGGCTCCAATGTCAGTTAAGGCCTGGGCCTAACAGAAGAGAGCTGAAGGGAGCCCCAGGGGTGGAGGCAGGCCACTGGCTTAAGGAAGGGAAACTGGAAGCCTGGCCCTGAGGGGAGGGGGAGCTCCTGCAAGAAAGGGGTCACCAGGAGTTGGGGGGGATGAGGGCCCTGGACCCTTGGTCGTGTAAGGGGGCAGTGACAGGGGCTCCCGGGGCTGAGGGTGGCTCTCTGCACCTTGGCTGCAGATCTCTGTACTCTGCCTTCATCTCCCCTCACTGTTCCCATGGAAACCTTTAAAGCGAACTTCTCAGGAAGACAAAAATCTTTTTTTAAATGACTAAAGAGGGGGGTGGAGGGGGGCAGAAAGAGGGAGGGAGGGGAAGAGACAGATGGAGAGAGGGAGAGAGTTGGAGAGACAGAGCGCAGTGCCCTACAGACAGAAAGGGACAGGAGAAGGGGGTCTGACGGAGTTCCACCAGGAGCAGAGGGGCAAGGCGGAGGATTCGGAAGAGATGGAGAAAATAAGAAAAATCAGGGAGGAAAGAGAAAGAGGGTGACAGAATTGCAGAAATTAGAGGCAGCCATGGGAAGAGGGGAAAGAGGGCAAGAAGAGGGGCCGGGTCCACAGGCCAGAAGCTCTGGAAGCAGAACCAGGAGCGTGGGGTGGGGCAGAGGTCGGGGTTTGGGGGTGGGGGTGGGGCAGGAACTGGGTCATTCTCTCCGAGATCCCCGGCCAAGGGCTGGGGGCGGGGGACAGGGGCAGCGAGGCCTCCGGGAAGCTAAAGATCTAAGGAGACTATTTTTACAAGCACCAGGGAAACAGTCAAACTTCGCTGCTGGAAAGGAAAAAGGGAGCCAAACAGCAAGGACCACGGGGGCCTCTCCCCGCAGCCCGAGTGCCACTCAGATCCCAGAGGAGGGCGCCGTCCCCTCCCAGCCCCCACCCGCTGGAGGCCGGACTCCGCCTCCGCTTCCCCGGCGCCCCCAGACCCCTCGGTTCCCGGCCGCCCCCTCCCCTGCCGCCGGCCCACCTTCGGCCCTCTCCCCGCACTGGCCGGGCCCGCCCGGCGCCGTACCATGCTCGCCGTGCGGCCGCCCCTCCACCGGCACGGAGACTGTGCGTCTCAGCAGTTTGTTGCGGCTGGACTCGCTCCTCCGGTCCCGGATCAGAAGGGGGTGTATCTAGGGGATGGGGGGGGTGTCAGACCGCACGGGCCCAGGCCGCCCCTCCCCCCCCTCCCCCAGGCCTGACCGCCCTCCACCCCCCCACCCCCACCCCGCCCCTAAGAGTCTCCTTCCCTTCCCTCCACCAGTCCGTCTCCCTCATGCCCTGCGTCCCACCCTCCTCTTCTCTTTTGAAACAGCCTCCCGGGAGAGTTCCCAAACCCCTCTCAGCTCTTCCCGCAGCCCCTCTGGACTGGGCTGCTCCCCGAGTCCCCTTTCCCCTTGACCTTCAGTTCCTCCATTCTCCCCGTGTTCCTCCCCACCTCCCACCTCCCACCTCCCTCCCCCTCCCCCCTCCGTGGCTGTCACGGGGGTAGCAGAAGCTGCATTTATAATCAGGATCCACAGCTTGTCTCCCTCCCACGGCCAGGCTCGCGGCCAGAATGGGACCCAACCTCCCCACCCCCCAGAGGGCCTGGTCACCTACCCCCACCGTCATCTTCCATCGCCCCCCACTCAGTCCCTTCTTCCCCTCAGCCCTTACCCCTCCCTAAGCCTCTTCCCCAACTTTTCCTGCCACCTCCTTCCCAACCTTCCCCCACTCCAGCCCTCCAGTCTCCACCCCTACAAGGAACCAGCCACCCCACGGGTCCCCAGCCCCAGTTCCACAACCCAACCAGTTCCAGCTCCCTGTGGCCCTACATTGGTCATCTTCTCGGTCCCAAAGTCC
This sequence comes from Phacochoerus africanus, assembly GCF_016906955.1. Taxonomy (NCBI): domain Eukaryota; kingdom Metazoa; phylum Chordata; class Mammalia; order Artiodactyla; family Suidae; genus Phacochoerus; species Phacochoerus africanus. Next base: position 30,952,879 of record NC_062552.1, on the reverse strand, counting down.
CAACCGACCCCCCCCCCCAGCCCCCACCCCAGCCTTCCTGCTTCAGTCTCTGGCCACTGGTGTTTCTCTCAGCTTGCTGGCCACCAGGACCCCAACCTGTCGCCACCTCTGTCATTCCTTCATGACCCTATGCACTGTCCTTCCTCTTCATCCTCAAGCAGTCCCCAGATTCCCCAGTTCAACCTGCAGACCCCAAACCCCTGGTCAAGACTAGTGACCACTGGTGAATCATTCAAAGGCCCCCTGAATACCTAAATCTTTGCCTCCCCAAACCACCTCCCCCTTTGGTCACCTGTGCTCCCTAGATGTTCTACTCTGGCCTGCGAACTCTCCCTCCAGCCCTCTCTCCACACCTGCCCCCAAGACCCCTGGAAACCCTGGTCAGCCTCACCACACCCTCCCCAACAGGTTTCAGGGTGCATCTCTCACCTCTCTGGTCTTGCAGACTCCCCATCACTCTCTGAGGCCAGCCCCCCAAGTCACCCCCACTCCCTGCATCACACCTCATATTCACATCTTCTGTTCCCTCTGAAGGGCCCACCACTGCTGACCCAGCTCCAAAGGCAGAACCCACGCTCCCCCAGCTCTCTAATCATCCTGCTCGGCCACCACCTCCGCAAGGATCCCTGTTCACTTCATCTCTCACTCTGGCTAGTTCCCGCTCATCGCCCCCTTACTCCTTTAGCCACTTCCCATGCTCCCAGGCCGCCTCATCCCCCACATCTCCTTCCCTCCCAGTGTCTCCAAACCCTGATCCCAGCCTGCCCAGTCTTCACTGCCACCCTCACCAAGATCCATGACCTCTGTCCTCTCTCCTAGTTTCCCAGAGACCCCACTCTTGGAGTCTTTGCCCTCTGCCCACAGGGCTGGCGGGGGGGCAAGGGCTGGCAGTGTTCAGTTGGATCCTGCTCAATGGGGGTATGGGAGGGGGTCCTGAGGATCGCTGTGAGGTGACCCCTCCAAATGATCCCCACTTCTTCACCCCTTCTCCAAGGCCTTTGTGTTCCCTTTCCCATCCCAAGCTACCCAAGGGTGAGCATACTGAAAACAGGAGGTGCCCCCAAATCTTAAGAACCACATCTCCTCTCCAACACTGTGCGTGCTCCTCAAAGGCTCAAGGCCAAGGCGAGAGCACGCTTGCCCCGCTTGCCCCGCTTGCCCCTCCTGACATCCCGACCCCAATCTCAAGGTTCTCTTTGCCTTCTCAGTGGCTCTCACCTATTTGCTAGGAGGGATTCTCTCCATCCTTCTCCCCCCATTTCCCCCACGAACCAGCCATCTCAGCCCGACCTTCCTACCCTGCTCACCTCGTCCTCATCCAGCATGAGAAGCTGGTTCCCCGAGATGATGCAGAACCGGGGGTTCCAACCAGGACGGTCATATGGGGAGTGAACGTATTGGGTTCGGTGCATGGGGGGTCCCCGTACATCTGTGGGACAGAGACACACAGAAACCAACCATAATGGAAGCTCTATGCATTTGGGAGGCATTAGTCTCCAATGACCAGATTCCCACATAAAGTGGGAAAAGGGGCCCCCACCTGCCTTGAGGAGATCACAGGTGGGGAGAGGTGCCTGGTAACTCCAGGGGAACAGAGGTCAGTTTTGCTCTCTGGGGAAAGAGAAGTGAAGGGAACTGAATCACTGGGGGAAGGAGAGAGAGCTGATGCTCAGAGAGGGGACCATTTCCCCACAGAGAGCAGACGTTTGGAGGCAGAGAAAGAGGAAGGTGCCCTCCATCCACTTGAGCAAAAGGTAAAAAGGTGGGGGGTGCTGCAACACTGGCAGGAGAAACACACAGAGAGGTTGGTGGCAAGTGTCTGGGAGGAGGGAGGACATCCCGACAGCTGCAGAGGACAGGGGTTTGGAAGATGACAGGAGGAAAGGAACGGGCAGGCAGATGCAGGCACTGCCCATGCAGGGTCATGGGATTCTAGAGTGGAACAGCTGGAAAAGAGAGGCAGTGGGGAACGAACCTGGTCCCAGAGTCAGAGGCATGAGAGGGTCTCCCCTCCTGCCTCTGCTCCCTCCTCCCCTTGCCCAACCCTGCTCCCTTTGGGAGAAAGGGCCAGTTCTCCTGTGGACAGGGGGGGACGGGTCCTGTCAGCATCCGGCTGTGGCAGGGCTGGGGGGTTAGGAGGTAGGAAATATGCTCTTGTTAGGATGGAGATGAGCCGATCTCTCCCCACCCACCAGCCCTAGTCTCCATGGACAGGATGGAGGCCAACCCCACAAGTGAGGAAGCTCTCCAGGGCACAGTGAGGAGCTTGGGGAAGAATGGAAGAGCCAGGCCTGTGACATAGACAAGGGGAATAGGGACAAAACTTCTAGAAAAGAAGAAGAGTAGAAACAGAGCCACCCATGCTCAGAGATGCCCCGAGGGTCCCCCTTCCCCAGCTCTGCAGTTCATCGTCCCACGCCCCCATCCCTGCCAAACTGCCTCTGCTTTAAACGCCAATGTCACACCCCATCAGAGGGGCATAGAAGCAGGCCCTACAGAACTAAGAGAGAAATCAAACTGGTGACATCAAAGCGATAGAAAACAGGCTTAAGGAATCAGAGAGAGAGTTTAGAGGAAGAAAAACTGAATTCTGTTACCTTTACGGGATAATTAACCATGGGTATATTGGAGGAAAAGAACTGGTCTTTGAGATTCATTCCGACTGACAGCTCTGAGTAGGAGAGTTTTGAAAAATCTAGCCCCTTTCTGTCTGCAAACATGCTTCAAATTTACCCAATCTGCAGGCCAGAGTCAGGATGAACCCCTAGATTACAGGTATCTAGAAACCCCCAAATTCTGAAGCTCCACCACCTAGAGGCAACAGCCTTAGACACAGAGAAACCCAAACGCAGCCTCTCGGGCGGGCTGCGGACACTGCAGGCAACACACCCACTGCACTCGGACCCTGAGGACCCCCAGAGCAGACATCTGTTGACACATGTCATTGCCATGCAGGGACTGATTGGTTCAGGCGGCAGCCACAAGGAGGCAGGTTAGGCTCAGGGGACGCTCTCCTCCTGCGAGCAGGGACTTAGCTTGAGAGCAACTCTGGAAATGCATACACACAAATACTCTCTGGACTTAAGTTGGGATGATTCTGGGAGGCAGATGCAAGAGTCAGAGGAACACAGTTGCGAAGGGGAAGGATTTACTAGGATGAGAAACCCCACAGGGCTCAGATGGGGATCTTTTAGAGGTCTTGTTTTGGTATCAAAACCTGTGTCTTTGCTCCCCAAGCCTCCAACACCCGGGAAGCAGAGGAGAAAAAAAAGAGGAACGGGTGATGAGAGCTGGGGTGTTAGGGGAAAGTGGGCACAGACTTGTGATGAGATGGGGAACAGAGGATGGAGCAGAGAAGAAATAACAGGGATGGACCTACAAGAAAGGGAGACAGGCATGATGGTAAATCTCTAGGGACAAGGGAATCTACTAGAAGGGCCCCAGTGGACAAGGGGCAGAGGCAAGAGGCGAACCTAAGAGGGGTACCAGGGCAAGGGGGTCAAAAAGGGGGTGGTGAAGAGGTGGTAGAGATATAAGGGAAGAAGAGAGGGAGACAGAATGGACACCAGAGAAGGGGCTGATACGGGGGAAGGACAGAAGGGGGACTCAAATAAGGAACGGACACCATATGGGGGGAAAGATATAGGTGATGGACACCAGAGGAGGGAGGGGGAATGGAAATAAGGATTGGAGGGGGGGAGGGGGGCTGAAGTGGTGAAGTAAAGGAAGTGGATAAGGCCCCAGGGATTTACATTTCCATGCTCAAGGGCCTTAAGGAGGGTCAGAGCCTGGGGCAGGGTCCTAACCTGCCCCTTACTCCCAGCACTCAATCTTACCTGTATTGCCCCCCGCCCCCCTCAACAAATACATTATTTGGCCCTCCCCCTGCCCTGGTCTCTCCTCCCCCAACCCATTCCCCACTCCCTCTCTCCTCTCTTCCCTCCATCTGGACCCTCCATTCCTCCACTCCCCCCCACTGCCTCCCTCTCTCTCCATCTGGCCCCTTCTTCTCTCCCTCCATCTCCTGTCTTTTCCTACCCCCTACCATCCTGAGCCCCCCACCACATTCTGCCCCCTATCTTCTTGGCTGCTCTTCCCCCATTATGTTTTCATTTTCCCCTCCTAGCCCTTCTCCTAAGACTCTGTCCTCCTCTTTCCTTGATATTTTCCTCCTCTCTCAGCTCCCACCTCCAAATTATTTCTGCAGCTCTTCCCCAACCTACCCTTCTATCTTCCCACCCTCGCTGGCGATCTCTTTCCCCCTCATCACTTTCCCCTCAGCCCCCTTCAAGGCCTGCTTCCTGGCCCCTCCGCCCCTACCTACCCCTACCCTCTGGCCTCCAATCCTTCCTTCCCCACTGCTCCCACCTCTGCCTTCCCGGTCCTCCTCTCTCCCTGCATTTCAGCTGTTCCCTTCCTTGGCTCCAGCTCTGTCCACCCCCCACCCTGCCCCTCCCCCTCCCCCCCCACTGGCCCTCCCCCTCCCCTCACCACCGTACCTCTGAAGGGGGCATAGGACATCGCGGGGATGCTCCCCCGATGGATGGAAGCGCGAGACCTGCTCATCAGGCCTGGGGGGGAGGGGGCGGGGGGGCCGGGGGAGAAAGAGAAGAGAGAAAGAGGGGGAGAGAGAGGGGGAGAAGGAGGAGGAGGAGGTGGAGGAGGAGGAGGAGAGAGGAGGAGAGAGGAGCGGAGAGGAGCGGAAAGGAGGAGAGAGGAGGAGGAGGAGGAGAATGGGAGCCAACGGCAGCAGCGGCAGCCGGGAGAGAGAGAGAGAGAGAGAGAGAAAGAGGGGGGCGGGGGAGTGAGCGAGAGGAGAGAGCAGGAGGAGGAGAGAGAGACTCTGCAGCCCCCACCCCTACTCAGTAAGAACCCGAGAGGAAGAGCCCCTGACTCAAAAACACACCCAAGAGAGACAGCAGTTCCAAAGATGCAGACCCCAGACCCTGAGATTGGGAGACTCCAGACCCACAGAGAAAGATACCTTGCCACTGAAGGGGAGGGGGCGGGGATAACCTAAGACACAAACCCAAAGTCTAGAGGAAAAGAGACCCCAAGCTCAGGGGAAAAAAAAAAAAAAAAAAAACCCAGACTACCCCCGAGAGATGGGTCAAAGGTCAAAAATCTGAGCATCCAGTTTTCAAACGGCTCTCCAGAGCCGCAGAAATCTTAAGACTCCAGACTCAGATTGTGATTTCAGGGACCAAGACTTAAGACCTGGACTCAAAGAAAAAGGTGAGACCCAGATTGGGAATCAGGTCTTGAAGAGCTCAGACCCACAGAGAGCTTATCAGCAACCCCAGCCCTAGATCTCAAGAAAAAGAAACTGCAGACTCAGAGACTGATAGCTTAGAGACACAGAAATTCCAGACCTGGGGACCAGGGGAAGTGGGGAGGTGGAAGAAGAGACTCCCATCTAGCCCAGAGATAGAGAACTCAGAGACCACAAACTCATAAAGAATTTCAAAGACCTCAGAGAGAGGGTGAACATGGACGCAGAAAAACCCCAAACAAAAAACAAGGGAACTCAGTCCTAAGAAAGATCCCAATGCAAATACTGCCAAGACCCCACAGAGATCTATCTCAGCAGCAGACTCCAAAGCCCAAGACAGAGGTCTCAGGGAGATCCCAACCCCTAAGAAGTACACGTGCAAAAACTCTGCCTGGGGAATGCCCAGTCACACCCGCCCAGCGGAGCAGAGACCCCAGACCTAGGAGGGAGGGGGAAATGCTGGGTAGGGGAAGTAGAAAGAGCCTCTTTCTCGATGCCTCCTCCCTCTTCTTTCGCCTCTCCTTGGCCCCTCTCTCAATTTTTGGGTCACAGGATACGCTTGGGCCCCAGGGAGGTTATGTAGGGCAGGTCCTGGCTCCTAGGGGGATGGGTTAAGGGAAGGAGACCCAAGGCTGAGAAGTAGACAAGTCCGGGAAAGCGAAACAGGAAGGGGATGAGGGACGAAAGGACCAACACTATTTTCTGGTGTTCTCTCCAGATGCCCAACCTGCAGCCCTCCTCTCCCGATTCGCCAGTCTGTCTTCAGCTTCAGGGTTTCAGTTCAGAAAGCTGAGGCGCCCTGGGTCCCTTTTTAATCACCCTCTATCCATTTTCAGGGACTCCCTATGTCTTTTCGAAGTGCATTCTTCCTGACCTAGCCATGGACTAGCTGCCTAATCACGCCCCCTACCCTAGAACAGAGTGCTTCTGAGCTCCTACTTGGGCCCCCTCAACTCTGGCATGTCAGTCCTGACCACAACAGCAGGGGGCGCTCCCTCCAGCTCCGAGGTCCAGCCTCCCACGGCCCTTGGGCTCCTTAAGGCCTCGGGAACCGTGCAGGGGCTGTTACTAGGAGCATTCTGGGGCTTAAGGATGACTCCCCGCGCCACAACCTGACGCATCGACTCTGCGGGGTCTCTAGCCCTCCTTTCCTAGAGCCAGTTCTCTCGTCACGTGGCTCACGAGGGTGCTCCGCGATTGGCCTCTTCGCATAGCTTCTCGAGGTACCGCCGCCTGAGGGGACCGGCCCCCTCACGTGACAGTGGAATGCTGCCGCGGCTCGCCTCCGCCTGCCATTGGCCATTTCCGGTTTACACGGAAACGGGCGGGCCATTTCCGTGCACGGCTGCAGATCCGGCTGTTGATTGGCTGGATCCCCCTTAGCTCCGCCCATAGCTGGAGGCGGGGCAAGCCGGCCCACGTGAGGGCAAGGATTGGCTGGCTTTGGATGTTAGGGTGGCTCGGCTTGTCACGTGGTGTGCGCTGTTTTCTTATCACGTGGCTGTCGCCCAGGTAAGAAGAGGCCTCTCTTCCTGGGTTTGGGGTACTTTCTCCGCGTACCATGTGGTCTTTGATATTCTGCCCTCCTTTACCAGCATAGGCTGCATGAGGGGGGTGCGGGCTCCCGCAATCCTGCTCGGCGGAGGGGTGAGTTACTAGCCCCGCCCCTTCCGGTCCTTGGAACCTGGACCACTACCCGCTCTCAAAATCCTAGAGGTTGGCCCCGGAGGAGAGAGTGGACACCGAGTCTTTGCCTTAATTTTCACCCTTCTCTCCCAGCTTCAAGGACTTCTTTTCTTTGGGGTGCAGAAGGGGGAGGGCAGAGCCTGAGTGTCTATACAAGCGGTAGACCGTTTCCTGGGGTGTTTATGGGGAGACACCGAATTCACCTCCTGCTCTCAGGCCACTCTGCTCCTGTCGCTTCTTTGGATGCCAGCACTGCTGCCCGTGGTCTCCCGCCTTCTGTTGCTACCCCGAGCCCTGCTGTCCATGGCTTCAGGAAGCTCCCCGACCCAGCCCACGCAGGCCTCGGGCTCCGCCTATGTTCCCGGCTCGGTCTCTGCAGCCTTTGTCACCTGCCCCAACGAGAAGGTCGCCAAGGAGATCGCCAGGTGGGGACCTCAGTGTGGAGCGAGGAAGGATGCTCATGAAGGAAGAGTTGGAGGTGGAGAGAAGCAGCCCTCCCGCTGCTTCCTGCAAGCCAGTGCAAAAACCTGGGTTGTGGGGGCTCTAAATGGGGGTGTCTCCTCACCTTCAGGGCTGTGGTGGAGAAGCGCCTGGCAGCCTGTGTCAACCTCATCCCTCAGATTACATCCATGTGAGTCATGGGATTGGGGGGGTTGACCCAACTCTAGGGGCGGACTGGCAGTCTTTTTCTTTGGGGAAGATCTATGCTCCCACAACACTTTCTCCGTGACCTTTTCAGCTATGAGTGGAAAGGCAAGATTGAGGAGGACAGTGAAGTGCTGATGGTGAGAAATATTCCCCACCCAAGCAAAACTTAATTCCCTGACCACTTGCTTTGACCTTTACCTCTCCTCTGAGATCCTGAAATTAACATCATTTCTTGATTCAACCATGTTCCTCTTCACCCCTTAGATGATTAAAACCCAGAGTTCCTTGGTTCCAGCTTTGACAGATTTCGTTCGGTGAGAACTCTGAGATGGGTAGAGGTGAGGGTGTGTACTGTGGGGTGAGCCTTGCTGGGCAGTCTGAGAGGGTGAGCGCCTTTGGGTAAATCTTTTGAGTGATCGCTGCCCCCCATCTTTTCCGCAGCTCTGTACACCCTTACGAAGTGGCCGAGGTGATTGCACTGCCGGTGGAGCAGGGGAACTCCCCATACCTGCACTGGGTGCGCCAGGTTACAGAATCAGTGCCTGACTCTGGCACAGTCCTACCATGACAAGCCTTTGCTCTTGCCAGGTTCCCCTTCAGTGCCCTCTGACTTTCAGGCCATGACTGGAACCTTAATAAACCCTTAGTTCTCTCTGCCATTGTCTCTTTCCTTCTCAAGAAGTGGATTTGTTGTTAAGGTTGGAAGTGCTTCTAGTTCCTTTACACTCTTCTTTCAGAATGACTCTGGGCTGCTGAGTTTGTTCATGTATCTTTATTTCAATCATACAGAGCCCAGGATCCTTTATCCTCCTCCCCTCCTCAGTCTCCGTCCCCAGGGGTTAAATAATTTTAAAAAATATTTAAAAAGCTGTAACAAAATAACATCAAAGGAAATGGGAAGAGGAATGGGGAGAGGGTCAGGAATCACAAAGGGGGTGGAGAAGAGAGGGCCTCTTCCCCGACCTCCCCGCCTGGATTCCAGCCTGGGCAGCAGAGAGAAGTACCCGCTACCGCCCCAGGTACATCCCAGCTGTAGGTGAGGTCAGAGGTCAGGGTATGAAAGTGCCGGCGTGTGTGAATGGGGAAGCAGGCAGAGGCAAGCTGTTCAGAAGATGCCCCCACCTCCCCACTCAACCAGGTACTGCACAGAGCCATCGGGCCGCACTCTCCGAGCCAGGACCCGGACGGGGTCCCCTCGGGACAGGTAGCCAGCCCCGCCTCGGACTCCTCCCCCAGTCCCAGGAGACAAACTGCGGCCCAGGGGAGAAGGTGCTGAGCGTCTAGGAAGACTTGGGGAGGGGGTTGGGACTGAGGAGGATGAGGCAGTCATCGAGTTGGGGGTGCTTTTGGGGATGTCTGTGGGGAAACCAATGTGAAGTTCCAGGGGTGACCTGGGGAGAGAAAGCAGCTGTCAGTCCAGACAATCTGACCAGAAGCGGAGGCCGTGTGTAGAGCAGTGAAACAAGACCATAGTTAAGACTGAGGAACTTCAGGACACAGAGGTGAAGACAGGTTATCACAGGTTAAGGGGTGGAATCTCACCTGTCTGGGGGTTCACCGTCCCCAGAGGTCCCTGCGGTGCTGGCAGAGGGGTGGAAGGAAGCGAACATCCGGATGGGACTGCTGGGGTCGGGGAGGGGAAAGTCAGGACTGAAGCGGGAGCAGGACCCTCTCCCCTGAGAAGGGCAGAGCTCAAACACGACCCTCCTGGAAACCCCACCCCCAGAACACTGGGGAGCAGACCCTGGTTCTAGAAGTCTCTCTGGGACAAGAAGTGGGCAGCCAAAGGGGAGAGAGAAAAGGATTCTGGGTGAGGAAGTCCCGAAGATGGAGACAGATTGGAAGAAAGGTTCCAAGGGAGAGGGAGCAGGCATGGCTGGAGGGAGTAGCACTGACCTGGGCAGGCAGCGGGCATCCGTGGGCCGGAAGTTGTAGCCGCTGCTGCCCTGGTAACTCTGGTTAGGGCTGGAGGGCGGTGGAGACACTGAAGCCTGGAGGGAGCAGAGGACTGAGAGCTAAGCCCTGCTTCCTCCCCGCACCGCCTCGGCCCACAGGCGGCCCCGGCCCTGTACCTGCAGCGCCCTCTGCAGACGAGCCCGCTCCCTCTGCTCCTGGGCCTCGGGCTGACGGCGCACTGCTGAGGCTGGCCCCAGCTCCTCCAGTTTCCCCTTCTGCCTCCTCCTCAGGGGCTCTGGCTCCGGCCTCCGGCGCTTCCCCAGGGGACGTGAGACCCCTCCCCCAGGGCCCTGCCCTGAAGGGAAGCTGTAAGAGGCCTCCTTATCCCCCCAGCCCCCTCCCCGACGCCCCAAAGACCTCCCTGTTTCCAGTTGCCGTATGTATCCCCGGAGAACTTCCCACCCCCTCTGGACCAGTGACCTGGTGGGGGCTCCACTGCCAGTTGGGGGCTCCACGGGGGGAGGGGTCCGAGCATGGAGGCCAAACAAGCATTTCCTCTTCTTAATCTCCCTCCCTGAAATGAAACTGGGGTGAGGGGAGAAATGGTACAGGGTCAGTGCGGTGGAGAGAGGACCCTCCCTCTCGAATACAGGATCTGGCAGGTGGGCTGCAACCCCTCCCCTCTGAGGCTCCCACATCCCCCGTCTCCACCTCCTGAGCCTCCCCCCAGCTCACCGGTCCTTGTGGCTGTTGAGAGCCAAGAGGAGCTTGGAAGAGCGTTCTCCCTTGGGGGTGTCAGAGAGCTGGGGGTGGGGAAGATGGAGCCAGGGGAGCAGTGAGCGTTCTCCATTCTTCATGTCTCCCTGTTCCACCCCAACCCCCAAGGTCACCACCCCTTACCTCCCCAAGGAGCAAACTGTCCCAATTCTCAGAGGTGAAGGGGAGGATCTCACGGTCAAAATCAAAGTACTTCTTCTTACAGCAAACGCTGAGGTGATAGAGGACAAGATGCGCCACGTCCACCCTGGAGAAACTTGGACTCATCATGGTGGTGGAAGTATTACAGGAGCCAGGGGGACCCGCGGCAGGGCTGGGGCATGTGAGGTGAAAAGGGGCGTGAGGGGAGGGATCACACTGAGGTGGCCCCCAGCGCGGCTCACCAGCGAAGCTGCAGCCTCCGGACCTTCTCAGGGCCCCCCCGACACACACAGCATTCAAACTCATAGAATCTGGGCGAGAGGCAGAAAACACACCCTTTGTGGGACTGCCAGGTGAGCCCAGCTTCAGAGGCTGGGAAGAGACGGACTGACTGGGAAGGTGAAGCAGGGCTGGGGAGGGCTGCCGGGGCTTACCTGTCCCCATAGAGGAGCGGCTTGCTCAAACACTGGGTGCAGGCCTCATGGAACCACTGCAGGCAGCTCCGGCACTGCAGCATCTTCAGGTTCCATCTGAGCAGAGACGCTGGACTAGTGACCTCCCAGCACCCCTCCCTCTCTGCCCCCACCCCTCACCCTGTCTCTCTCCCTCCTTCCCTGGGACCCCTGCCCTGTTACTCACTCCCCAGGGCCACCACAGTAACAGTAGCTCTGCTGCCGGTTGCTCAGATGCCCTGCGTCCCAGTCCAAGCCCTTTAGTCCGTACGGCAGAGAGAGCTTCATGCCCAGCATGGCCCGGGCATAGGGGCCCTTCTTCAGGGCACCGCCTCTCTGCAGAGGGGACAAGTGGGGTGCCTCAGAGACATGGGGAAAGGAAGGGCCCAGGGCAGGTTGCAGTCCAGGGCTCCTGGGGAAGATGCCTTTACCTTGGTGGCGATGGCAAAGACGCATTGGCGGCAGACCCAGGGTGTGCCCTCTCCCTCTCCGGGGGCTGGGGCCCTTGGCACGTGGCAATCCTGGTGATAAGCTGAATAAGGACAATGTTGAGAGTAGGCTACTTACAGCCTGCAGACCTGTGTGTGCCAGGTATTGGGATGGGAAGAGTCTTATCTGATTTCCTTCTTTTCTCTGTTAACAGCTGCACTTGCGGCACATGGAAGTTCCCAGGCTAGAGGTCAAATCAAAGCTGCAGCTGCCGGCCTACACCACAACCGCCACCGCAACGCGCCAGATCCGAGCCACATCTGTGACCTACGCTGCAGTTCATGGCAACACGGGATCCTTAACCCACTGAGGCCAGGGATTGAACCTGCATCCTCACAGAAACAGCAGTGGGTCCTTAACCCACTGAGCCACAGCTGGAAATTCTCATTTCCTTCTTGATCATGGTCCTGCTGGGTGGGTGTATGACCTTTACTTTAAAAGCAGGGAAGGCTCTTCCTCCCTTGCTCTTTCTCTCTCTTTTTCTCTCTCCCTTCCCACCCCCCTCCCTTGCCCAGCCTGCCTGTACCTATGTTTTCTCTGCACCTATCTTCGCTCTCTAAATAAACACTTAATAGCCTCACTTGTCCTCAATCTCTTTGCTGAATTCTTTCTCCAAAGTGACCAAAAAAAAAAAAAGCAGGGAAGGGAACTGTGGCTCTTAGAGGTTTAGGAACTGGCCCAAGGTCATGTGCTTAGAAAAAGGTGTACCTGAAGTACCCTCTGCTTGCAAAGCTCACACATCTCCACCCATGGGTGCCTCTCTCTGTACAGGGAGGGAGTGAGGTTACAGGGTTGAGGAGACCGGCCAGGGCAGGTGACATAAGAACCACTGCTGGAGGGAAGGGGGGAGAGGCAGCCTGGAAAACCCAGGGCAAGCTGGGTCCTTCAGGTGTCCTGCCCTCTCACCATGGCGACACTTTTCACAGCTGACCAGCCGATTTCCAGGGACCACAGTCTCAGAGCGACATACACAGCAGAGGAGTTCCTCCCCAGGGAGGGCAGCTGTTGGGGAAGAACACAACGTTCAGGGGGCCTGTCCATCCCCCATGCCAGGTATCTGTTTTCCATGGGATGCAGGCCTCTCACCAGGGCTAATGTCTTTCCATAGAACCAGAAACTGGGAATCATCCTCAAACTGGACCAGGCACACCTCCCGAGCACTGTCCACCTGCAATGGGTGAGCCCAGAAGATCAAATGGGAATCAGAACTAGATAGGAGGAATGGGGAAAAGGTGACAGGTCAGAAGTCAAAGGTCATACCTTTTTGATGGTCCCCAAGTATAGCAGCCCATCTGTCCACCTGGCCAGCACATCTTGACCCTCCCAAAGTCGAGGCCTGGGGCCTGAGGTGGAAGCAGAGGAAGCTGGGTCCCAAAGTGGGGGGGCAGCAGAGCGGCTCAGCCGGGGGGGCTGTGCCATTGCATCCTGGGGGGGCCTAGCCAGAAGCGGGATGGGAGAAGAAAGTTTTGAATGCTGAGGAACTGGTCCCCATTTTCCTTGTGTATTTCTCTGCCAAGGACTCAAGCAGGTGTGTCCCAGTCTCCATATCCCTGAGAGGGTGCAAGGGAACCTCCAGGCCCTTCCTGAGCCTCACCGGAGCCACCCCTGGCTCTCTTCTCCCTACCATGCACCCCCTCCCCAACCTAGTTCTCTAGTTTCCGGCTCCCTTGGGATGTTATATCCTGGCCTTGAGATTTTAGCAAAAGTGATGGTTGCAGAAGCAAAGGTTACCACTCTGTTTTTACTGTCACCTTCTACTGCTCTTTAGGGGTGTCATAATTGGGGTGCTGTTTTCCAGAGATGTGTTTTGGGAGCTTTTCTGGAGATGTTTTCCAGAGTGAGAACGGCTGCCTCCCCGACCCGCGTGTCTCATTCAGAACAATCATCCTGGTACCAGGTTATGTCAGGTCACCCTCAAATTCGGGGCTCCCGGCCCCTGGGTTAGATAACTTCCTTGAGTGCCCCGGGAGGGGGGCGTGTCCCAGTCCCGGTCTCTACTCCCCAGGACCGCGAGTCGGAGAGAGGGGACTTGAGACGGCCCAGCCCGACCCGATGCAAGGGCGGCGCGGCTCTCCCGCCCGCGCCCTGCGCGCCGACCCCCGGCTCCCTGCCCCCCCCCCCACGGGCGCCTCCCGCCACCTCCTTACCAGTGACAGCTGGGGCCGCCGGGAGCCGGGCAGAGGCAGACGTGGGATACCCAGGCGAACCCCTCGCGCCGGGAGGGCACGTCTGGGCGTCGGGGGGCGTGCAGGCAGCGACCCGGGGGTCCCCAGGCCCAGCCCCTCCGTCCCGGCAGCTCTGGGGCGTATGACGCAGCAGCCAAAGCAGCGGCAGCGGCAGGAGGAGGCGGCGGGGGGAAGGAGGGGAGAGGAGGGGAGGGGAGGGACAAACCGGCTCGGGGGGAGGGTGGTGGGAGGGAAGGACTGGGGGGAAGGAGGAGCCGGAGTGGGGGGGCGGGCACCACCTCACCCCACCTCCCTCACCTCCAGCAGGCCTGGAGAGCGCCGAGCAAGCGGCGGCCTCTCCGCGGCTGGGGCAGGCGGACAGTCGGACCGGCCGTGAGAGGGAATCCCCGTAGCCCCTTCCTCCAAAGGGAGACCTGCCCTCGGGGCAGGAGGGAATCCCCTTTCCCCACCGCCGGCCTCCGGCCTGGCCCCCACACTGTGCCACATCCGTTAACTGCCCCCCCAGCCTTCATGGTCACTCCAAGTCCCGCCCCCCGGCTCAGTTCACGACCCCGCCCTCCATTCACCCTTCCCATTGCCCCGCCACGCCCTCCTCCCGCCTCCGCCCCGGCCCCGCCCTCCCCGTGGCTGGGTTGTGTCCCGCCCCCCCCCCCCCCCCGCCCGCAGTCGCGCTTCTGCGCACGCGTGGCTCCTCCCGCGCGCGGCACCTGGGAGGACCGAGCCCCCCCCTCACCGGGCGGTGGCCCTGGCGGTTGGCGCGAGAGAGTACGGGCTTGCGTCCCGCCCCGCGCTCCCAAGGCGGGTGCTCGGACCAGCAGCCAGCCAATGGGCAGCGGGCGGGGCAGGCCTGGCGGTTCGAACGCGAAGGCAGGGAAAGAGCGGGAGAGAGCCAGCAGTTTGTGGGAGGGCGCGCCGGCCCCGCCCACCTCCCACAAGTACCAGGGGTGCTCTTGCCAGGCGGGGGCCGTGGCACAGGGGAGGCTGGCCACCTGATGGGCACACCTCCTAGGTGGGGACCACGAGACAGGGTATGGGAGCTGAAGGCATGGGCATGGCCTGTTGGGTAGAACAGAAGAGCCACAGTTCCCATCTTTACAGATATGAAGAGTATCTCCCTGATTGGGCAACCGCTAATAAAACCTTTATTTAAAAACAGCGAAAAAAACCTCTTCTTTATTTGATAAGCCCAGATATCACAGCACCCCCCACCAAGAAAGCACCCGCACCCACCTCCCTTGCCCCTGTGTCTCACACACACACACACACACACACACACACACACACACACACACACACTCTAGATCCGTCTTCATTTCTTGTTGGCTTGGGCAGTACCAATGACACATTGGTTCACCTGTGGGCAGGGGTTTAGACAAACAGAAAAAAAAAGTTCACAGTAACTACAAACAGTTTTCCCCAAATCACCTCCCAGGAGAGGAGTTCCCACTGCAGCCAGTGGGTTAAGAATCGGAATGTGGCATCTCTAGTCACTGCAGAGGTGCAGGTTTGATTCTCAGCCCAGAGCAGTGGGTTGAAGGACCTGCAGCTACAGCTCAGATTCAGTCCCTGACTGGGAAACTTCTATACGTTATGGGTGTGCCCATTAAAAAAAAATCATTAGGGGAAAAAGTAGATAGGGAGTTTTTAAATGGATAAATCAAGCTCACAATACCCAAAGCCAATGACCAATTTTTATATCATTAAAAGTGGAACAATTAGTTATTAGGTGTCTTCTGATGTGATGCAATAGAAAGTGTAAAACACCATCTAAGTTTTCTTGCCAAGAAATTTGAACCTGATTCAAATTAAGCCTCTAAATTTAACTACCAGAAAAAATAATTATGGAGAAAACGAGGCAACCAGCCGAAATCCAGAATAGGACATTTTCCAGAGGACAAATGACCCTCTTTTTTAAACAAATTAAAGCTGTAAAAGTGGGTGAGATTATTACAGATTAAATAAAAGATACTTTTTTTTTTGTCTTTTCTAGGGCTGCTCTGGCAGCATGTGGAGGTTCCCAGGCTAGGGGTTGAATCAGAGCTATAGCCACCAGCCTACGCCACAGCCACAGCCACTAGGGATCCGAGCCGCATCTGCAACCTACACCACAGCTCACGGCAACGCCGGATCCTTAACCCACTGAGCAAGGCCAGGGATCAAACCCGCAACCTCATCGTTCCTAGTCGGATTCGTTAACCACTGAGCCACGACAGGAATTCCTGAATAAAAGATACTTTAGAACCGGCATTCCCATTGTAGCACAGTGGAAAAGAATCTGACTAGAAACGATGAGGTTGCAGGTTCAATCCCCAGCCTTGCTCAGTGGGTTAAAGATTTGGCGTTGCTGTGAGCTGTGGTGTAGGTGGCAGATGCAGCTCAGGTCTGATGTTGCTGAGCCTGTAGTGTAGGCTGGCAGTAGCTCCGATTGGACCCCTAGCCTGGGAACCTCCATATGCCGCGGATATGGCCCTAAAAAAGCAAAGCAAAAAAAAAGAGGGAGTTCCTGTAGTGGCTCAGTGGTTAACGAATCCGACTAGGAACCATGAGGTTTCGAGTTTGATCTCTGGCATTGCCCAGTGGGTTAATAAGGATCTGGCGTTGCTGTGGCTGTGGTGTAGGCCGGCAGCTACAACTCCAATTAGACCCCCTAGCCTGGGAACCTCCCTATGTCCTGGGTGCCGCCTAGAGAAGACCAAAAAAAAAAAAAGATACCTTAGAGTCAAAATGAAACAAATGAAATGGGTGGCCCTTGGTTTGATCTTGATGGTAACAAACCTAAAGTATAAAAGACATTTCTGAGACAATGGGGGGAAACTTAAGGCAGGCTGCTATGGTGGCTACTTCCATGGCAGCAACAGTACAGCAGAAGACCTGCTCAGAGACCCTGAACAAAGCCAGAGAAATGCCCTATAAAGCTGCAGCCTCAGGAAAACATTATCCTCAACCCCTCCCTGCCACCACCCCTCAGGAGGCAGGCAGTAAAGAAACTTCCCGACTTGAGGGAATCTAAGTCTCCTAGAGAACTCACAGCCATAGACACAGCTGACCTGCATGGGAGTTGGAGCCTGAATTAACACTATTTGGAATGGTTGGAAAAACCAGGAATCCCATTTGAAGGACTCTCTCCTCAGATAGTTAGATATAAGTAAAAGAGTAAACATATGTCCAAGGTTAGTCAAAATGGCCTTGTTTGTGAGAGAAAAAGGATGGAAACAATCCAAGTGTCCAGCAGAGGGAACTGGTGGATAAACCTTGGTGCATCCACACAGTGGAGTCCTGGGCAGACATAAAAATAACAGAATGATCTCTGTGTGCCAGTGGGGAAGAACCCTGGGGCCACCTTGTTAATCAGGGGTGGAAAATAAAAAGGTGTGGGACAACATATACACGAGAGAGAGAGGAAAGAGAAGTCTTCTCTAAGAGGGAGGGAATACACACATACATGTTGCTTCTATTTGCAAAAGGAAACACTGGAAAGGTAAGTAAAACGGTAAATGTAAAAGTTGACTAGTAGGGCAGGTGAGGATGGGGTAGAGAAGGGTGGTGGTAAAAATTTCATTTGTTGTGTATGGCTTTCTGTAGAGTTTGGAATTTTCTTTTTTTTTTTTTTTCTTTTTAGGGCCACACCCAGGACATATGGAGGTTCCCAGGGTAGGTTTTTTTTTGGTCTTTTTGCCTTTTGAGGGCCACTCCTGCGGCATATGGAGAGTCCCAGGCTAATCGGAGCTGTAGCTGCTGGCCTACACCACAGCCACAGCAAGGCAAAATCCGAGCTGAGTCTGCAACCTACACCACAGCTTGCAGCAACACCGGCAACACCGGATCCTTAACCCACTGAGTAAGGCCAGGGATGGAACCCGCAACCTCATGGTTCCTAGTCAGATTCATTAACCACTGAGCCACGATGGAAACTCCTTCCCAGGCTAGGGGTTTAATCGGAGCCGTAGCTGCTGGCCTACGCCAGAGCCACAGCAACTCCAGATCCAAGCTGCATCTGCGACCTACACCACAGCTCATAGCAATGCCAGATCCTTAACCCACTGAGCAAGGCCAGGGAGTGAACCTAAAACCTCATGGTTCCTAGTCGGATTCATTTCTGCTGCGCCATGACAGGAACTCCCCAACTACCTGTCTTTTAAAACTAAATTCAAAACCCCCAAAAATCAATAGTTAAAAAAAAAAAAGTGGATCCAGGTAGGAAGTGCCCCAGATGCCTCCCTTCTAGAGGACTGGGCCCCCTGGCCTGCAGAACAGATGGGGTCAGGATAGAGAAGCCACCAACACCAGGAGGCCCAAGAGGGATGGGTATTGACCACACCTTGGAAGCAAAGCGCAAGGAGTTGAGAGACTCAGAGACATTCTCTTCCAGGGGGGAGATGTTCACGAACATGAGCCTGTGGAGAGAGGAGAGGGCCAGCTACAGGGTCAGCGGCTGGGAGGATCCTGGACCAGGTCTCAATTACTTCGCCTCTCCTACCCCGACCCCTTCCTCTTACATCTTAGCGCTGCCACCCAGAGAGTTCTGCAGCAGGTAGGTGAGCTTGCTGTTCCGGTAAGGCACATGGGGCTCCTGGAGGGTAAAGCAGGACAGGTGAAGGGGCTGGGGTAGGGTTTGGAGTGGCCAGCTCCCAGATCCCACCTGTCTGTCGTCCGCCCCCCCGCCAATTCCCACCTTGTTGCTCAAGGCCATAATGACCAGCCCCAGTGTGGACAAGCTGCTGTTAATGGACTGTGTTTCCCGAAGGCGTTCCCGCTCCCCAGGGCCGAGGGCAAGGCCGGAATCCAGCCGCTCGCTCCCGGCCAGGTCCACAAGACTGAGCGGGGCGGTGCACTGCAGGCCTCGGGCCGCGTGTTCCCCAGAGATCTGCAGCTGGAACACGCTATGACTGCGTGATGACCGTTCGTTCTGGGCCGTGCGGGCCACAGCCCGGTTCTGGCGGGCCAGATGGAGCAGGGCCTGTACCTGGGGACAGGGAGCAGCAAGAGGCAAAGGTAGGCAGGAAGTCAGTGAAGGGTGCCAGGCATGGCAGCCCAGAGATGGGCACCTGCCCTCCAGGACCCTGCTCTCTAGGCAGCAAAAGAAAATCGGTAAGTGAAATACATGGGATGACCCAGAATTCATACTAAGGGGCCAAATAAAATGGGAAAATAGTGTGGGAGAGTGAGGGTTGCAGTTTCTGACAGGATGACCAGGGATGGCCCCAATCCCTTAAACCCTCCCCCCCTTTTTTCCCTTTAGGGCCATACCCACAGCATATGGAGGTTCCCAGGCTAGGGGTCCAATTGGAGCCTCAGCTGCTGGCCTACACCACAGCCATAGCACCATCAGATCTGAGCTGCGTCTGAGACCTACGGCACAGCTCACGGCAACGCGGATCCTTAACCCACTGAGCAAGGCCAGGGATTGAACCAACAACCTCATGGTTCCTGGTAGGATTCATTTCTGCTGTGCCACGACAGGAACTCCCCAATGCCTTAAAATCTTAAGGGAGCTAGCCACCCCGGGAGAAGGGCATTCAGGCAAAGCAGATAGCAAGTGCCAAGGCCCTGACCCAAAAGGGACAGCTGGGAGGTAAGCACGGATGAAGAAAAGTGAGCAAGGACAGCGGGAGGAGGTGAGAAGCTGAGAGCAGTGGCTGGGGCCCAGGGGCACCTCTTCTCTCCCCTCCTTGGTTCTTATTTTTGTTTTGTCTTTTTAGGGCCATGCCCACAGCATATGGAAGTTCCCAGGCTAGGGGTTGAATCGGAGCCGTAGCTGCCGGCCTATGCCATAGCCCCAGCAACACCAGATCCGAGCGGCGTCTTCGACCTACACCACAGCTCACGGGAACACCAGATCTGTAACCCACAGAGCGAGGCCTCCCCGTTCTCCAGCCCCAGCGCCCCTGCATGCCTACCTCTTTCTCACAGGAGACAGGAACATAGCGGGCGTTGGTGACAGTAAGCTCCTCACTCCCTGGCCCTGCCCGGCGAATCTCGCACTCACCCGCCTGGCCCTTCCGGGTCCCAGTGGCCAGCAGGTCTCGGACAGTCTCGTTGTAGATCTCGACGTAACTGGCCACAAAGCTGTAGGTCCAGCCCTGGCCACTGAGCTCCTGTGCCACAGAGAAGAGGTGCCGCAGGGCCCGGGGGATCAGCCCCTCCACCTGGGGGTCTCCCGCAGGCCCACCCTCCATGGTGAAGGTCTTGCCACTGCCGGTCTGGCCATAGGCAAAGATGCACACTGGGTAACCATCCAGGGCGGACTGCACAAGCATGGCAATCTCCTCAAACACTTCGTCCTGCCTGCTCCCTGGCGGGAAGACCCGGTCAAAGGAGAAGTCATGTCGCGTGGGGGGGGCCGGTGCCCCACTCAGGGTCCCACGCCGTTCGTCAGACCGGGAGAGGCTGAGGCGTGTTGGAGGGTCAGCGGGCCCGCCAGGGAACAGGAGGAAGCCGGGGTTCGGGGTGGGCTCCCCAGGGAGGACTGGGCGGACACGGCAGAACACACGGATGTTGCCTTTGAGCTCCTGCAGCTGGTTGTGGAGCCGCCGGCGCTCCATCTCCAGCCCGTGCAGGCGGTCTTCCCGCTCAGCCAGCAAGACCGCCTGGGCCGCAGCCTCCTGGCGAAGAGATACCACCTCCGCCTGGCTGTCCGACAGCGCTGCCTCTGATGCCTGCAGCCTCCGCTGTCCAGAAAGGAATAAACACACAGGGTGAGACGCAACCAAGAACAAGAACAAGTAGCCATGGGATGGGGGCTGCTCCCTGCCCTCAAGGGCTTCACCATCTACTGAGGAGAGAGATAAGGAAATAGGAATGGCAGTACTAGAAAGAGGAGCAGCACGGACCATCCAGAAGGGGCAGGAGATGACACCACAAGTATGGGAGGAGCAAGGGCAGGATGGGGGACAAAGAGGAAACACAAGTGGGGAATCGGTCACTGGAGAGACCGCAGCAGCTCAGTGCGCTGGTGCTTAGGAGCCAAACGGGCGAGAGGAGGGAGAGGATACACAGGATCTTTGTCAGAAAAGACAGAGAAAGAAAGCAAGGCAGGTGGAGAAGTTGAGGAGACAGAGATCTGGAGGATGCTGTGAAAACAGCCAGGGTGGGGTGAAACAGGGCTGAAAGCGAGACAGGCTCAGGGAGAGGCTTGGGGTGGGGAGGTAGAGATCCCCAGCCTGGACATTTCGGGGTCAGCACTAGGTAAGAAGCTGGCCCTCACCTCCTGCTCCTCCAGCCGGGTGGCCAGCCCTCTCCGCTCCTCCTGCAGCCCCAGCTGCTCTCTCTGAAGCACTTGCACCAAGCCCTCCTGCGTGCCCAGCCGCTCCTCCAGCTCCAGAACCCGGGCACTCAGCCTCCCCAGCTCCTGCTGGCCCTGCTCAGCCTGGACCCGAACCCGGGCCAACTCCTCTTCCAGTGTCCGGCGCTCTATGCCCAGGGCCGAGGCCTGCTGCTGGGCCTCCCTAAGCTGGTCCCGCAGCTGTTGGTTCTCCTGATCCAAAATCTGATTCCTCTCACGGCAGCATTTCAGCTCTGCCATTCGGTCACATAACTGACCCTTTAAGTCCCAGGCCGGACGTTTGCTGGGCTTCTTCCCTCCCACCATGGGAGGGGCAGCTGCTGAGAAGGGCACAGAGGGGACCAAGGTCAGGCAAGTCATGGCTCTCCTCCCTCCTCTCCTCAGGGCCTCCGCACCTGATGCCACATCTCCCGCTCCTCCAGACAAGGCAGAGACCAAAAGGATGTTCTGGGTACTCACCACCTCCTCCTCCCGCCCCAGCTCTCACCCAATGACTGTATTTGTCACCTACTGCCAGGCTTCTGGGCAGGAACAGCAGGGCCTGGCTTCTGATTCTTCAGCACTAGAGAATGGGGCGGGGGGGGGGGATGACACAAGGAATTATAGCACCAGGGTCCCTTCACCTCCATCACTTTCCCATCACGTGCCCCAAGCGCTTCTCAGCCCCGGCACTGGAGCACTGTTACCTGTGGCAACAGCTGTGGGACAGCGGGGTCCTGTCTTCTTGGGAGCCGTGCGCGCTGTCGGAAGATGGGAGGGAGGAAAGGCAGAGTTGTGACTCTCAGGGTGGCAGGTACTCTGCCTAGGCCAAAGGCAGAGGAGCTGCTTTTTCAGAGGATTATAAATAACTGGGAGTTCCCTGGTGGCTTAGCAGGTTAGGATCCAGCATTATCACTGCAGCAGCCTGGGGAGCTGCTGTGTCGAGGGTTCAATCCCTGGCCCAGGAACTTCCACATGCCTTGGCTGTGGCCAAACAAACAAAAAATGAAATAAGGAGTTCCCACTGTGGTACAGTGGATTAAGAATCCAACTGCAGCAGCTGGAGTTGCTGTAGAGGCTTGGGTTCGATCCCTGGCCCAGGAACTTCCAGTATGCCATGGGCATGGCCATAAGAAAAAAAAAATCAAAACGCACACACACAAAAAGAAATAAAATGACTTGCCTCTTTCCCTAAGTCTGACCAACTCCAAAAGATTCCCTTCCGAGGACCAACATGCCAAGCAACGAGTTGGACCAAGATTAACAGGAAGAGCCGTGTGTCAAGCAGGGGCACATCTGTGTAAAACACACTGGGTAACACGCCCATGACTTCCTGAAAACCCACAGAAAACCCTGGTGGGACACACACACAGGTGCCCCTGGGGAGCAGGACTGGGTGTGGGGAACACAGGCAGACTTCTCACCGTCTGACCACTTTTGTACTTTTCTAACAAGTGACCTGTACTACCTACTCAAAATAAGCTAAAATGGAGGAGTTCCCATTGTGGCGCAGTGGTTAACGAATCCAACTAGGAACCACAAGGTTGCGGGTTCAATCCCTGGCCTTGCTCAGTGGGTTAAGGATCCAGCGTTGCCGTGAGCTGTGGTGTAGGTCGCAGACACAGCTCGGATCCCACGTTGCTGTGGCTCTGGTGTAGGGTGGCAGCTACAGCTCTAATTAGACCCCTAGCCTGGGAACCTCCATATGCTGCAGAAGCAGCCCTAGAAAAGGCAAAAAAAAAAAAGGCTAAAATGGAAAGACGAGAAAAAGAAGTGAGTTGAAGAGAGGTGGATGTGGGCCCTTGGTCCCTGTCCAGCCCTACAACCCACCTGCAGCCTGGCCCTGCGTCTGAGGCACTGCGGTGAGCAACGCTGCTCTGGGGCGGGACGGGGCGATTTTGGTGCCCAGGCCTCGAGTCCTTTTCTGGGGAAAGACAAGGATGGGGGGGGTCTGGAGTTACCCTCCGACTGTTCCTCTCTCTTACACTCTCTCTCTCACACACACACACACACACTCTCTCTCTCTCTCTCTCTCTCTCAGGTACACACTCACACCCCCCACCGGTTTCCAAACCTGCTTACCTTCTCAGGTTCCAAGGCCTCCTCCATCTGCTCAGGCCCCCTCTTAAGTCTGCTTCCTGACAAGGGCAGCCGGGAAGGGGGCTTGGGCAGGGGTCTCTTCACCTCTATGTTCCCCTTCACTTCCAACAAGGGCGACCTCTGCTGGGAAGAGAGACCCTTAAGACAATACACTGGGGCCCAAATGTCCCAAGAATCCCCTCTTCGGCACCCCCAAGCCTAATTCTCAACATCACCACCAACAAGCATTAACTGGGTACCTCTTGTGCCACAAACTGGGGCTCATGGATTATGTGCCAGCCAGACCCCATGGAGAGAGGTGGGACATGACAGAATCACTAAGATCAAAGGGAAAAGCTGGACAGACCTTGGACTTTAGCTAACTTTAAGGATGATACTCAAACAAGCAGAGAAAAAAGAACACTCCTTTTGGAAGGCAAAAGGTCAGGCCTGCACATAGTATGGCTGAGAAACCAATACCCTCTTTTTTTTTTTTTTTTTTTTGGCTTTTTAGGGCCCCACCCAAGGCTCATGGAAGTTCCCAGGCTAGGGGTCCAATTGGAGCTGTAACCACTGGCCTACACCACAGCCACAGCAACGTGAGATCTGAGCCCCATCTGTGACCTATACCACAGCTCACAGCAACACTGGATCCTTAACCCATTGAGTGGAGCGATGTCAGGGGCTGAAACCACATCCCCATGGATACTAGTTGGGTTCTTAACCTGCTGAGCCACAGTGGGAACTTAGGCCCTTTTATTTTATCTTTTTGGCTGCACCTGTGGCATGTGGAAGTTTCTAGGTCAAGGATTGAACCTGTGCCACAGGAGTGACGATGCTGGATCCTTAACCTGTAGAGCCATCAGGGAATTCCCAATGGGTCCTTTTAGTTAAAGCTGAGAATTTTAAACAAGGGAGAGAGTCGGAAGAAAGGTAAGGCTGAAGACTGGGTGGGAGGAGAAGGTAACATCTATTAGGAACTGTCTTAAAAGCTTATCTGGAGCAGTTCCCATAGCGGTACAGCAGAAACGAATCCGACTAGGAACCATGAGGTTGTGGGTTTGATCTCTGGCTTTGCTCAGTGGGTTAAGAATCCGGCATTGCCATGAGCTGTGGTGTAGGTCACAGACCAGGCTCGGATGTGGCGTTTCTGTGGCTTGTGGCATAGGCCCACGGCTGTAGCTTCCATTAGACCCCTAGCCTGGGAACCTCCATATGCCACAGGTGCGGCCCTAAAAAGAAAAAAGACAAAAAAAAAAAGAGAAAGAAAAGAAAAGAAAGGAAAAAAGCTTATCTGGGAGTTCCCATTGTGGTAACAAACTTGACTAGTATCCATGAGGTCGTGGGTTTGATCCCTGGCCCCATCTGAGTTAAGGATCTAGTGTTGCTGTGAGCTGTGGTGTAGGCTGGCAGCGGTGGCTCTGATTCGACCCCTAGCCTGGGAACTTTCATATGTCACAAGTGCGTCCCCCCCCAAAAAAAGCTCATCAACGTCAACCTCAGCACACAGGTGGGTGCTATTATGAGCCTCATCTTGCGGATGAGGGAAGGAAGGCACTGAGAGGTCAAAGAGCTGGTCAAGGTCATCAGCGAACAAAAGGCAGAGCCAGCATTAGAACCTAGACAGTCTGGTTCTGCGTTTTAGCCACTGGACCACACTGTCCCATTGGGAATTGATGCCCAGCTCAGGAGTTTAGGCTTTAGCCTGGAGTGCATGGAGAGTCGGGTTCAGTTTCTGACCAGGCATGTGAAAAATACACGAAAGAGCCTATTATAAATAATAAATACCAATGAGGTTCGAGTGGGCTGACCTGCACGGGGAAGACCAGGAAGTAGTTGCATGACCAGTGTGACGACCATCGAAGCCTAAGTATGAGGTGGGAGCAGTGGGAAAGAAAGAAGACCCTCTCCTCGGTTCAGGGCCTGGAGGTTTCACCCACCCTGTGGTTGCTCCTACTTAGAGTGACCAATCTTTTTTGTTTGCCAAGGACTGAGGGGTTTCCTGGGACACAGGACTTTCAGTGCTAAAAGCAATTCCTTTCCATTCCTGTGCAAATCCGTGCAGAGAAGGTGGTCACCTGTCATGATGTGCACAGGAGGAGGGTGACCACCTATGGTGATTTGCCAATTACATGCCAGGAAATGATCTGCATTCTGGAAATACAGAGGTGGCCCCTACCCCCAAGATGGCCCACAGGACAATAGGCAGGCGAAGCATTTAAAGAGATGACGACTCCGATTCAACCCCTAGCCTGAGAACCTCCATATGCCACAGGTGTGGCCCTAAAAAGACAAAAAAATAAATTTTAAAAAGAAGTGATGAGGAGTTCCCGTCATGGCGTAGTGGAAACAAATCCAACCAGGAATCATGAGGTTGCCAGCTCAGTCCCTGGCCTCGCTCAGTGGGTTAAGGATCTGGCGTTGCCATGAGCTGTGGTGTAGGTCGCAGACGCGGCTTGGATCTGGTGTGGCTGTGGCTGTGATGTAGGCTGGAGGCTGTGGCTCTGGCGTAGGCCAGCAGCTGTCGCTTGGATTAGACCCCTAGCCTGGGAACCTCCATGTCTCCATGTGCCACGGGTGCCGCCCTAAAAAGACAAAAAAAAAAAAAAAGTGATGAAATCTTTACTGAGTGCTATCATAAATGAATCCTGAAGGAGGGGGTAGACATCCAGTTTGGAAGTGGAGCACATCAGACCTGCGTCTAAGAAGTCTTTCTAGGCTGAGCCTTGAGGATGAGAAAGAGCTGGCTTTGAAGGGCCTGGGCCAAGGAAGAGCCCTCTATGCAGAAAGCAAGAGAGGTACGTGCCAGGAATGACCACTTGCTCTGTTCAACTGGACCCAGGCACATGCACAGCGAGTGGGGAGGTGAGAAGAGAGGCAGAAGGGGAAGATGTGGCAGCTCTGTGCTGTGCTGAGGAGTCTGGGGTTTTCTGAAGCCAACTAAGTTTTGGACAGGGGAAGGGTATGTCTAGATTTCTTCTGAAAAGTGAACTGAGAGCAATGCAAGGAACGAACGGAAGTAGGTGAGGCTTATCCCCGCAGAGGGACAGCATCCTTCCCTCACTCATCTAATCCACAGGATTTGCTGAGCTAGGTCTGCTGAATGACAGCTGCTCCCTGGGGCGTGGGGATGGATGGAGAGGCTATGCCCTCCCAGAGTCACGTCCTAGGGCAGCCTTTCCATACTGGGCACAAAGAAGTGAGCTTAACAGAAAGGACCCATTTTCTCAATTTTCCCAAGGATGTACACAGCTCTTAAAAGAATCAGAAAGAGGAGTTCCCGTCGTGGAGCCTTTCCATACTGGGCACAAAGAAGTGAGCTTAACAGAAAGGACCCATTTTCTCAATTTTCCCAAGGATGTACACAGCTCTTAAAAGAATCAGAAAGAGGAGTTCCCGTCGTGGCTCAGTGGTTAACGAATCTGACTAGGAACCATGAAGTTGCGGGTTTGATCCCTGGCCTTGCTCAGTGGGTTGAGGATCTGGTGTTGCCGTGAGCTGTGTGTAGTTTGCAGACGCGGCTCAGATTCCCGTATTGCTGTGGCTCTGGCGTAGGCCAGAGGCTACAGCTCCGATTCCACCCCTAGCCTGGGAACCTCCATATGCCATAGGAGCGGCCCAAGAAATGGCAAAAAGACCAAAAAAAAAAAAAAAAGAATCAGAGAGAATGGATGTGTGTATATGTATGACTAGGTCATTTTGTTGGACAGCAGAAATCAGTCTTTTAAATTAACTATACTCCAATAAAACTTAAAAAAAAAAAAAAGAATGTAAACAGCTCTTACCATTCTAGGTATCTAAGAGATTAGTTACTTCACTAGATACAAAGGAGGCCTTAGGGCATTAGAGCTTAATCCTCCTGGAAGGCAGGGAGAGGAGACCTAATAAGGATCTGAGGACTAAGCAGAAACCCATCTAAGAGAGAGCCAGGCAGTGGGGATGAAGAGGAGGATGACTGAAACCAGGTATGGACCTGAGGGGGAGCTGGCTAGGGGAGGGAGGTCAAAGGCAGACAGTGGGGGAGATGGAGGAGTCCAGGTTGACTCCAAGAAATCTCCCATGGGTCCATTAGCCAACATCAGGAGGAAAAGCTGGATTTGATTTGTTTTGTTTTGTTTTTTAGGGCCACACCTGAGGCATATGGAAGTTCCCAGGCTAGGGGTCGAATCGGAGCTACAGCTGCTGCTCTACACCACAGCAACAATGGGTCTGAGCTGCATCTGTGATCTACACTACAGCACACAGCAACGCTGGATTCCCGACCCACTGAGCAAGGGCATGACAGGAACTCCTGTTTTGTTTTTTAATTGCACTTTTCATTTTAAAATCACTGTAGAAAGAGTTCCCATCGTGGCTCAGTGGTTAACGAATCCGACTAGGAACCATGAGATTGCGGGTTCGATCCCTGGCCTTGCTCAGTGGGTTAACGATCCGGCGTTGCCGTGAGCTGTGGTGTAGGTTGCAGACGCGGCTCAGATCCCTGTGTTGCTGTGGCTGTGGCGTAGGCCGGTGGCTACAGCTCCGATTGGACCCCTAGCCTGGGAACCTCCATAGGCCGCAGGAGCGGCCCAAGAAACAGCAAAAAGACAAAAATAAACAAATAAACAAATAATAAAATAAAATAAAATCACTGTAGAAGTTCCCTGGTGCCTCAGAAGGTTAAGGATCTGGTGTTGCTATGGTGCAGGTCTGATCCCCAGCCCAGGGAATTTTGGATGGCCAAAAAAATTTGGGCATGGACAAAAAAAAAAACCACTGTAGATTCACATGCAGTTGTAAGAAATAACATGGAGAAATCCAAGAATACCCTAAGGGCTAGTTTTTGTTTTTGGCTGCACCCACAGCATGCAGAAGTTCCCAGGCCAGGGATTGAACCTGCCTGGCAGCAGTGACGCAAGCTGGATCCTTAACCAGATGAGCCACAAGAGAACTCTGTAAAGGACTAGTTTTTTAAGAGACACTAAGTTCAACTTTGGGAAAGTGAGGTTGGGCTACCTGGGACCCAAAGAGATACATTCAAGGTTGTTCACAGAACATCACTACAGAGAAAACTCTGAAACAATCAGTTTTAAAAATTTTAGCTTGGGAATTCCTGCTGTGGTACAGTAGGTTAAGGATCCAATGTTGCTGCAGCTGTGGTTCAGACTCAGTCCCTAGCCTTGGAACTTCCATATGCCAAACTTTCAGGGAAAAAAAATTTTTTTTTTTCAGTTTATTGGCCTATTATCTTTCTTTACATTAGACTGTGAGCATCACAAGAACATGTCTGTTTTGTTCGCAACTGTGTAACCAGAGTGTATAATACAATGTCTGCTACAAGGCAGGACTCAGTACATTTCTAAAGGAATGAAATCAGATGTCCACCAGCAGGGGCATACTTAAATAAACTGTGATACATCCAATACCAATAGAAAAAGGAAAAGAGAAGGTGGCATTCTTTTTCTTGCCACCTGCAGAAATGTGCACCAAGAATGCTTATTTTAATTCAGTTTAATCAAATGTGGTATGAAAACTGAATTTTCTTTCTTTCTTTCTTTCTTTCTTTTTTTTTTTTTGGTCTTTTTGCCTTTTTAGGGCCGCACCTGTGGCATATAGAGGTTCCCAGGCTAGGGGTCAAATCAGAGCTACAGTTGCCGGCCTGTACCATAGCCACAGCAATTCAGGATCTGAGCCGAGTCTGAGACCTACACCACAGTTCAGGGCAATGTCAGATCCTTAACCCACTGAGCAAGGCCAGGTATCTTGCATCTTCATGGGTGCTGGTTGGGTTTGCTAACCACTGAGCCACAATAGGAACTCCTGTATTTTTCTTTATTTCAAGGTCAAACACCGACTTTTTAAATAGCCTGTGTCCTTCATTCTCTAGATTATGGTAGTGGACCTACTGAAGATCTACCTCCTTGGAATTTGTGTGGGTGCAGAAAACGTGTTCAAAGGACATCTGCAAAGAGTAGTCTTTTTCTCCCATCTGTAAGGATAGATGTGATGACTCCCAACTTTCCACAATAAACCGTCTATAAAAACAGATATTCACTGGAGTTGTTGCTATGCCACAGTGGGTTAAGAGTCCAAGTGCAGCGCCTCAAGTCCTGCAGAGAGGTTCAATCCCTGGCATGGCACAGTGGATTAAGGATCTGGAGTTGCTACATCTGTGGCATAGGTCACAGCTATGGCTCGGATTCAATCCCTGGCCTGGGAACTCCATGTGCCAAAAGTGTGGCCATAAGATGAAAAATAAAAACAAAACAGATATTCATTGAATCCCTCCTTTACCTACTCTCCAGGATCAGAGTCCATTCCCTGCCTCCACTGTGCATCGGACCCCACCCTCCCCTACTCAGGATCGCCCCAGCACCCCTTCCTGCTCTCCTCTACACCATCATCTTCACTCTCTCCTGGACCATCCCAATCAGTACACAATACATGCCATTATACTTCCTAACCCATCCTAATCAGGCTTTCACTCCCCCACCATTCCACCAAAACTGCTCTCAAGGTCACAAGTAAGCAGGTATTGCTAAATCAATTCAGCTTCCTGTTTTTTGACCCATCAGCTGCATTTGCTAGAGCCGATCACTCCCTCTTGGTATGTTCTCCTCTTTTAGCTTCCTGGAGACCATCAGCTCCTGATTTTCCTACCTCACCAGTGGATCTTCTTCTACTGGTTAGATCTCCCATAACTTTATTTATTTATTTATTTATTTTTTGTCTTTTTGGGGCCATACCCGCAGCATATGGAGGTTCCCAGGCTAGGGGTCTAACCAAAGCTACAGCTGCTGGCCTATGCCGGAGCCACAGCAACTCGAGATCCAAGCCACATCTGCGACCTACACCACAGCTCACAGCAACGCCGGATCCTTAACCCACTGAGCAAGGTCAGGGATCGAACCCGCAACCTCATGGTTCCTAGTCATATTTGTTTCTGCTGGGCCACAATGGGAACTCCCCTCCCATAACTTGCTGTTAAAGCAGTCTTTCTATTCCCTAACTACACTGTAGTCCACTTGCATGCCTTTGAACACCACTGATATGCTGACACCTCCTACGTTTCTATCTCCAGCCCTTGACTCTGCCCCTGAACTCCTGCCTTCTCAACGTCTCCACTTACAAGTCTAATAAGCATATCAAAGGTAACACACCCCTTCTGACCTCCTGATGTCCAACTCTCCTTCCAACTTGCTCTGGAAGCCTCTCCATCTCAGGTAATGTAACTCCATCAACTTGAGCATCAACTGCTCAAGCAAACACACCCCAAGACCTCTAATTCTCTTCCCTCTCAAGTCTAATGCCAGCCAACTTGGCAGACTCCCTCTCTCAAGGACATCCAGAATCTGACCACTTGTTACTACTTCCACCGCCACACCCATGACCTGGGTCACCCTCATCTCTCACCCAGATCACTGTACTCCACTGGTTCTCAACTAGGGATGTCTTTACTCCCCAGGGGACCATGTCTGGAGACACTCGGCCTGTCATGATTAGGTGGGGGTTGCTACTGTCACCTAGTGGGTAGAAGCCAGGAATGCTGTTAAACCTCAGCCCAGGCACAGGACAGCTCCCACAACAAAATGTCAGTAATGTGAAAGCTGAGAAAACCTATCCCATTCCTATCAGTTCTCCTTGTTTCAATCTTTGCTCCCTTACAGTCTGACCTCAGGACCATTGTGGTGGTTCTCTTACAATAATGTAAGGCTGGTCTCACCTCTCTCTCCTTAAAACCATCCAATGATTCCCCGTCTCACTCGGAATAGAAATCAAAGTCCTCACAATAGCCCCTGAAAGGAGCAGTGGGATCGGAGTTCCCATCGTGGCTCAGTGGTTAAAGAATCCAACTAGGAACCATGAGGTTGCGGGTTCAGTCCGGGCCTTGCTCAGTGGGTTAAGGATCCGGTGTGGTGTAGTTCGCAGATGCAGCTCGGATCTCATGTTGCTGTAGCTCTGGCATAGGCCGGCAGCTACATCTCCGATTAGACCCCTAGCCTGGGAACCTCCATATGCCCCGGGAGCGGCCCAAGAAATAGCAAAAGGACAAAAAAAAAAAGAAGCAATGGGATCAACAAACCCCCTTTAAGTTACCTGGCTTCCCACCCCACAATTTCCCCCTTGCTCTCTCCATTCCAGCTTTGCCATATAGTTCTAGAGACTTGGCTCCAGCAGATCCCCTCTGAAATATTATCCCCTCAAAAACCACTTAGAAAGTCCTTTTTTTTTGGCCATGCCCACAAGCATGTGGTTCCTCCAGGTCCAGGAACCCATGCCATTAGCAGTGACAACGCTGGATCTTTAATGCTTGATCCTTAACCAGCTGAGCCACCAGGGAATGCCCTCCTCCGAGTCTTTATTCAACTCTCACCTTTTTTTTTTTCCTTCTTAGGGCCACACCCACAGCATATGATGCAAGTTCCCAGGCTAGGGTCCATTTGGAGCTACAGCTGTTGGCCTACCCCACAGCCATAGCAATGTGGAATCCGAGCCGTGTCTGCAACCTATACCACAGCTCCCAGCAAAGTTGGATCCTTAACCCACTGAGCAAAGCCAGGGATCGAACCTGAGTCCTCATAGATGCTAGCAGGGTTGTTTTCATTGAGCCACCACGACTTGAACTCCTCCCACCTTATTTAATAGTCTATCATACCAGCTGGTCTCCCCTCCCTCTCCTTAATCCGTTCAAATTTTTCCTTTCTCCATGGCACTTATTTTCTTAATAGGATCATATAATTTACTTATCACATACTGTTTCCCCATAGAATGGCAGCTCCAAGAAGACAGGAACCTCTGCTTGTTAAATGCTGCAGCCCAAGCACATAATAGTTGCTCAGTAAGTATTCCATGAATAAATAGGACGAGGCTTCTATTCTTTTTCACTATCACCTCACACTTCTCCCCTCTGGCTGCAGGATACAAAGAATGCCTCTTCAAGATGAAACTTGACTTTGGGTAAATCCGAATGTCAACTATCAGTAAACAGAGGGTTCGGGCAGGAGCCCTCTTCTGGAACCAGCAGCCTATCCACTCGCACTGTCACAAACACAGCCCTCTCACCGGAGAGGGGAGGCTGCAGGTGGCTGTCGGGCGCAGCAGGGCACCGACCCGTCCCACTGAGCAGAGATCTCTGCAAAACCTGGGGAAGGAGAAAGAACGAGCAGCCCTTCGGCTCAGAGTATCCATTCGCGCTCTCCCCTTCCCACACCCCGCGATGGCAGCAAAGAGGACACGAAAGGCCACCAGTAGGATCTGGCCTCAGACACCATTTCCCTGAGCCAAGGGTCATCTCAGAATCCGTCCTTCTCAATTACACATTGCAAGCCCGATTATTCGAAACGGGAAATCGTGGCAACACGAAAGTGAGCAAGGGTGCAGGCGACTCCCCGGAGCCGGGGGAGGCGTGTCGGCGCCCCGACCTCCGGGCTGGCCCCTGTCTTCCCCACTCTCCGTTCCCCACCCCTTTTGCTGGGTGGGGGCGCGCGGGCCTCGGCCCTCCAAGGAGGCAGGGCTGGGGCCGCCGGGCGTACAGGGGCTCCGCTGCGCGTCAGCATCTGTCGCCCCCGCGCCGCCCCTACTCACCAGCGTCTCCATGTCTGCTCCGCGCCACGCACGCCCGGGAAGCTCGATGCAGGAGGACACGGCGCCGGGGCTCCCGGGACCCGCTTTCGCGCGCGCTCCCCACACTGCACGCGCGCTCCGGGCACCCGCGCCACAGCCCTGCGCCACACCCGCCACTTTCGAATTTCAACGGCTGCCGCCAGCTCACCTCGCTCCGCACGCCAGGGCCAATCCTCGCCGTGGCCGCAGCCGCGGGCCAATCCTAGCGCCCGCCGCCGCCGAGGCCACGCCCCGCCTGCCGGCGCCGTCTCCTTCCGGCTTCCCCGCCCGGGTAGAAAGGCTGGTAGGTCACACTTCCGGCTCCAAAGCTTCTCCTCCTACCCTACCTCTCCTCTAGCGGTTGTCGCGCTGGACTTCCGGTTGGTCCGGGCCGCCGCTCGCCGCCTCGGAAAGTGCAGGGAACACCCCGCCCGTACGTAACTCCTGTGGGGGTGGGGACGCTGGCCGGAAGGAACTACGCATGCGCAAAGGGGACCGTGCTTGGCGCGTGGCAGGACGAGTGCCCCTATCAGCAGCGACAGGATGCGCACTCGTCAGCCCCGACGGGGTTAAGACGGTTATCGCCAGTGCACGTCGTCTCTCCGCCTCGCGGAACTGATCCTGGCAGCGGAAGCTTAGTCCCTCCTGCGGAGGTGCGAGTGGCCAAGCCTGCCCGTTCCCCTCTCTTTTTGGCATCTGTCATCGAACTGAAGGACTTCGAGCACCGCTCGGCGCTCCAGGAGAGCGCAACGTGGGGGATTCGAGGACCAGGGGAGGACTTTTCTCTGCAGTGACTTTCCTCCCCCTGCCTTCTACGACCTGGGCGCTGTTCCTGGTGTTGCAGAACGGGCTTGAGACCTTCCCATCCTAGAACCCACCGAGAGACAACTACTTCCATTTGTGGAGTATTTTATACTTTTCAGACTAACTTAACGTGCATCATCTCTTCGAGTAATCGCTAATTCATTGGGCTCTATGTGCCAAGTGCTTCGCATTTCTTACCTGCAAGCCAGATGAAGGAACCAGGTCAACCTAAACCTTTCTAAAGAAAGGTTAAGTAACAAGTACTAAGTCACACTGCTCACCGAGACTGGATCTGGAGTTCACTAGCTTCCAAATCCAGGCTATGGTTATCTCACACTTGGTGTAATCTTAGTAACACAAACAGCAGCCACTTACCTTTGAATGATTTACAGGGTGGTACACCAAACAGTCCTGGAGGTACGCAGGGCAGGGGTTTTATTTAGGAGACTGAAAGGCAGGGCACTAAGGGATTGTCTTGCTGCCTAATTGGAGATTGACAGAACCGGAAGTCGAGACACCTAGTTTCCTCTCCAGGGCTTTAACTTGAAATCACGTGTGCTAGTGGAGAGGAGAGACTGTGGGGAGACACAATGTCTGAAAACTCTATCATCATCCCCCAACGTTTAAAATCCTAGGAAACCTACAAAGAGCAGGAGCTTGAACAGTGGGTAGTGATGGAAGAAACTGGAGAAGACCAACACTTAATGGATGAGGAAAGAGAACTGAGAAGGGAAACCTGAGAAGAAATGTATACCAAGAGGCATTTGTTGAAGTTAAAGAGCAAATGTTAGACGAGAAAACTATGGGCATTAAAGGGGAAAAAGTTGATTCATCTTGATGCAAAACTACTCAAAATGGTCACTATCCATTGATATTGGGGGAAAAAATAACCTGATAAAGGCAATCTTCAAATATCCAAGAGCACACATCACAATAATGAAATTGAAAGCATTCCTTTTAAGAAGGAAACCTGCTCTCAATAATCCCAAGATATATCCATTTAAAAAAATCCTTTTTTAAAAAAAATTTACTTTGGCTACACCCACAGCATGTGGAAATTCCTGGGCCAGGGATCAAACCTGAGCAGTACAATGCTGGAAACTTAATCCATTCTACGAGGCCAGGGATTGAACCTGAATCCTCAAAAAGACGCTGGGTCCTTAACCTGGTGAGCCACAACAGGAACTGCTGGGAGAATTTGGTTTTTTTTCTTTTATTAAGGCTGCACCTGCAGCATATCAAAGTTCCCAGGCCAAGGGTTGAATCGGCTGAGCAAGGCTGGGGATTGAACCTGTATCCTCACAGACACTTATTATGTCAAGTTCATGTGTGTGTGTGTGTTTTAAGGGCCTCGCCCTCGGCATATGGAGGTTCCCAAGCTAGGGGTTGAATCGGAGCTACAGTTGCCGTCCTACGCCACAGCCATGCCAGATCCAAGCTGAGTCTACGACCTACACCACAGCTCACCGCAACGCAGATCCTTAACCCACTGAGCAAGGCCAGGGATCAAACCTGCATCTTCATGGATGCTAGATTTGTTTCTGCTGAGCAACAGCGGGAACTCCGAGGTTCCTAACTGGATGAGCCACAACAGGAACTGAATTTTTTTTTTAACCTCACTCTCCGTTTTGTTTTGTAAACACAGTGAAAACTTCAGTCTAATTGTACAGAAAGTTGGAATTGTAACCAGCAGCAAACATAACAGGATAGACCTAAGTCCCTGGCCAGCTGGATCTCCATTGACAGGTCACCTCCTCCCCCTTGCAGAGGGCCCCTGGGGAGGGAAGTCCTAGGAAGTAGAGGCACAGAGCTGCCAGTCCCCTTCAGAGTCACAGGCTGCCCATGGGAAGGAAAAGCACAAAAATAAGAGAATTGGTGTAACCTGGATCTCCTATCACTACATGCAGAAGAGTTATCTCTGACTGCTGGCCAAGCTGAGGGTGTTCTCTCCCCAAACTCACAGTCCTTGGACATGCTGCCAGCATCCCCAGGGGATGAGTTTCCAGGCCAGTGGTTCTGAAGCCTCTGCTCAACCAGAACCTGCAAGGTAAACTTGGGGCTGGGGGTGTAGGTGGGGAGGAGTAGACTAAGTCATAATTGTGGGTGTCCCCTGGGCAGAGTCTGAGGTCCCAGACTTAAGGACCTTGCTTTAGGAGGAAACAAGAGAGGGTGCCAGGTCACCAGCAAGTCAGCACTGTCGCCTAGTGCCCCAGGGGTACAAGGCTGTTCAACAGGGGCAACCTGAGGTCCTCCCTAGGCCAGCAGGGGATGACCCAAAGGCCAAAAGGAACGCATTCTTCTTGAGGATGACAGCCATGGCCAGTGGCCAGCAGCTGGTCCTTGCGATGGAGTTCTTTGAGGACGTGGCCTCGGTGAGATGCAGATGATGGATGCTACCCTTCTCTTCCATCTCCACCCCCATCAGCGCCAGGATATCCCGTTCTTCAGTCAGCTTGCAAGGATCTCCTCTGTGGTGGTGGGAAGTTTGAGGGGTTGGAGCCTGTACCAGGGAAGCCCTCTTCCCCTCCACCCACCAACGGGGGTCCACAGGGAGAGGGAAAGAGACAGAAATGGTCTCTTTTTTGGTAGACTGTTGACTGAAAATGAAGGAGAAATGATGGAATTTTAAAAATCACCATTCATGGGGTTCTCTGGTGGCTTAGCAGATTAAGGGTCCAGCATTGTCACTGCTGTGGCACAGGTTCAGTCTCTGGCCTGGAAACTTCCACTTGCCACAGGTGGGATCAAAAAAAAAAAATCACCATTTTATAAACGTCCTCATGCTTATTCTGACAAGTCATCAATGGATGCTAAGGCAGATCGGTGGAGATTTGGTGAGGTACCAGACACAGGCATTACAAAGGGACAGTGCTTTATGGTGGAGAAACCTGCCAGACTGGTTTGGCAGCACCAGAGTGAGATGGTTTTGCCTCTTGCAACTTTCAATGCTGTGCCGTGAGAACTTTCGATGCTGTGCACTGAGACGTGCTCCCCATTTCTCTCCTGTCCTTATGCACACTTGGGCTTGAGAGACATCTTGCAGAAATGAAAGGCCTGTACTCTTTTAAAAAGTGATTCTGGATTTCCTGTCATGGTGCAGCGGAAACAAATCAGACTAGGAACCATGAAGTTTTAAACCCTGGCCTTTCTCAGTAGGTTAAGGATCTGGCATTGCCATGAGCTGTGGTGTATGTCGCAGACGCCACTCAAATCTGATGTTGCTGTGGCTGTGACCTAGGCCAGCAGCTGTGGTTCCAGTTCGACCCCTAGCCTGGGAACCTCCGTATGCCCTGGTGCAGCCCTAAAAATAATAAAAAAGTAAAATAAAGTGATTCATTCCAGGGAGTTCCCGTTGTGGCTCAGCTATAACGACCCGACTAGGATCTGGAGGATGCAGGTTCTATCCCTGGCCTCACTCAGTGGGTGAAGGATACAGCGTTGCCCTGAGTTGTGGTGTAGGTTCCAAACATGGCTTGGATCCCATGTTGCTGTGGCTGTGGTGTAGGCTGTCAGCTGGAGCTCCAATTTGACCCCCAGCCTGGGAACTTTCATATGCCTCACCTGCAGCCCTAAAAAGCAAAAAACAAACAAACAAAAAAACCCAACAGTGATTTGTTCTAAACGTAATAGTTTGCATCTACTAACCCCAAATTCCCCATCCATCCCACTCCCTCCCCCTCCAACTTGGCAATCACAAATCTATTCTCCATGTCTCTGAGGCTATTTCTGTTTTGTAGATAGGTTTATTTGTGCTATATATTAGATTCCACATATGAGTAATATCAAATGGTATTTGTTTTCTCTTTCTAACTTCACTTAGTATGAGATCTCTGGTTGCATCCACGTTGCTGCAAATGGCATTATTTCATTCTTTTTATGGCTGAGTAGTGTTCCATTGTGTATATGTACCATACTTTCTTCTTCTTTTTTTTTTTTTTGGCTTTTTAGAGCCCCACCTGCGGCATATGAGAGTTCCCAGCCTAGGGGTCAAATCAGACCTACAGCTGCCCGCCTACACCACAGCCACAGCAACACAGGATCTGAGCCATCTTCATCTGTGACCTACACCACAGCTCAAGGCAATGCCAGATCCTTAACCTACTGAGTGAGGCCAGGAATTGAACCCGCATCCTCATGGATCCTAGTCAGGTTCATTACCACTGAGCCACGATGGGAGCTCCAGTATCACATCGTAATCCATTCATCTGTTGATGGACATTTAGGTAGTTTCCATGTCTCAGCTATTGTGAATAGTGCTGCAGTGAACATAGGGGTGCATGCATCTTTTTCAACGAAAGTTTTGTCTGGATATATAGGAATGGATTTCTGGAACATATGGTAGTTCTATATTTAGTTTCCTGAGAAACTGTCATACATTACATTTAGAATGAATAAGTAATGAGGTCCTACTATACAGCATGGGGAACTATATACAATCTCTTGTGATAGAACATAATGGAAGATAATATGAGAAAAAGAATATGTATATATGTCTGACTGGTTTACTTCGCTGTACAGCAGAAATTGACACAACATTGTAAATCAACTGTAATAAAAAATTTTTAACTAAAAAAAAAAAGTGATTCATGTAATACAGAGGTCAGAGGAACCACCCACATTGAAGAAGACTGCAGTA
Source organism: Phacochoerus africanus (assembly GCF_016906955.1). Lineage (NCBI taxonomy): Eukaryota > Metazoa > Chordata > Mammalia > Artiodactyla > Suidae > Phacochoerus > Phacochoerus africanus. The sequence goes on along the minus strand of NC_062552.1, from coordinate 30,914,970 downwards.
TGTGATCCTGGACCAGGAAGAACAGAGACGTTACTGGGACAGCTGATGAAATTGGAAGTATACTATGAACTAGATAGTGGTGTGGACTTACAGTCTAGGATGATGTATATGTTTTGCCAAGGCTGCTGTAACAAAGTAACACAGGCCTAAATGGCTTAAACAATAGAAGTATATTACAGTTCTGAAGGCCAGGAAGTCAGAAATCAAAGAATGGACAGGGTTGGTCCTCTCTGCTGCTGTGGCAGAGAGGTCTATTCCATGCCTCTCCCTGGCTTCTGGGGGTTTGCTGGCAACCTCCGCATTCCTTGACCTGTAGACACATCAACCCTATCTTTGCTTTCACCTTCGCATGACTTTCTCATTGTCTGGAGGGCTGTGTCCAAATCCCACCCTCCACCCCCCTCTTTTTTGTCTTTTTGGGGCCGCACCTGTGGCACATGGAAGTTCCCAGGCTAGGAGTCAAATCGGAGTTGTAGCCGCTGGCCCACACCACAGCAACGGAGGATCCTAGCCGTGCCTGCGACCTACACCACAGCTCACAGCAACACCGAATCCTTAACCCACTGAGCAAGGCCAGGGACCAAACCTGCAGCCTCATGGTTCCTGGTCGGATTCGTTAACCACTGCGCCACAACGGGAACTCCTCCCTCAGCTTCTTAGACAAGAGACTGGATACAGTTCCCTGTACTGTGGAGCAGGACCCCATCACCCATGGGTTCTACATATAACAGTCTGCATCTTCCAACCCCAACCTCCCCGTCAGCTCTGTCTCTCCCCTTTCCCCCCTGGCAAACACAAGTCTGCCCTCCATGACTATGATCTGTTTCTGCTTTGTAGACAGATCATTTGTGCCATATTTTATACTCCACATGTAAGTGGTATCATATGGCGTTTGTCCTCTTTCTGACTTAGTTCACTTAGTATGAGAGCCTCTAGTTCCACCCATGTTGCTGCCAATGGCAGTATTTTGTCCTTTTTTATGGCTGAACCGATATGTTCTTAAATGTTTCTTTTTTTTTTTTTGTCTTTTTGCTATTTCTTCGGCCGATCCCTCGGCGTATGGAGGTTCCCAGGCTAGGGGTCCAATCGGAGCTGTGGCCATTGGCCTACGCCAGAGCCACAGCAACGCAAGATCCGAGCCGCGTCTGCAACCTACACCACAGCTCATGGCAATGCCGGATCGTTAACCCACTGAGCAAGGGCAGGGACCGAACCCGCAACCTCATGGTTCCTAGTCGGATTCGTTAACCACTGCGCCACACCGGGAACCCCCTAAATGTTTTCTATAAATTTGAGATTACCTCAAAAAATTTTTGGAGTTCCCGTCGTGACACAGTGGTTAACGAATCCAACTAGGAACCATGAGGTTGCGGGTTCGGTCCCTGCCCTTGCTCAGTGGGTTAACGATCCGGCATTGCCATGAGCTGTGGTGTAGGTTGCAGACGCGGCTCGGATCTTGCGTTGCTGTGGCTCTGGCGTAGGCCAATGGCCACAGCTCCGATTGGACCCCTAGCCTGGGAACCTCCATACGCGGCGGGAGCGGCCCAAGAAATAGCAAAAAGACAAAAAAAAAATTTTTTTTTTAAATTCGATATAGTGCTGGGATTGTGTTATACAAGGTCTTAGTGTTGACCTACCACAGGGAAATGATCAAAGTGTTCGGGGGTCTTATTGCAAACCTACCTGAGTGAGGGTATTGGAAATTAATACATTGTATTTACACAGCGCTTCATAATTCACACACACACAAAAAAAAATTGGAGTTGCCTGGTGGCTCAGAGGAGTAAGGATCCAGCATTGTCACTGCTGTAGTGTGGACCTGACCCCTGGCCTGGGAACTTCTGTATGCCACAGGTAAGCTCTGTGCCTGCCCCTCCCCCTGCCCCCCCGAGGCCAATAAAATCTCATTTCATTTGTCTCTCATGACAACTCTGTGAGGTATAAGTTTTTTCAATTTTATTGAAAAACTGAAGAGTTCTCGTCATGGCACAGCGGAAGCAAATCCGACTAGGAACCATGAGGTTGCGAGTTTGATCCCTGGCCTCTCTCAGTGGGTTAAGGATCCAGCATTGCTCTGAGCTGTGGTGTAGGTCACAGACACAGCTCAGATCCCGCTTTGCCATGACTGGTGTAGGCCAGCAGCTGTAGCTCCAATTCAATCCCTAGCCTGGGAACCTCCATATGCAACGAGTGCGGCCCTAAAAAGCAAAAAAGGGAGTTCCCGTCGTCGCGCAGTGGTTAACGAATCCGACTAGGAACCATGAGGTTGCGGGTTCGATCCCTGCCCTTGCTCAGTGGGTTAACGATCCGGCGTTGCCGTGAACTGTGGTGTAGGTTGCAGACGCGGCTCGGATCCTGCGTTGCTGTGGCTCTGGCGTAGGCCGGTGGCTACAGCTCCGATTCAACCCCTAGCCTGGGAACCTCCATATGCCGCGGGAGCGGCCCAAGAAATAGCAACAACAACAACAACAAAAAGACAAAAAAAAAAAAAAAGAAAAAAAGAAAAATACTGAAGATGAGTTCCCTTCATGGCTCAGTGGTTAAGTAACCCAACTAGCATCCATGAGGACTGGGTACCATCCCTACCTTCGCTCAGTGGGATAAGTGCGTTGCCTTGACCTGTGGTATAGGTCGCAGATAAGGCTTGGATCTGGCGTTGCTATGGCTGTGTCATAGGCCGGCGGCTACAGCTCGGATTTGACCCCGAGCCTGGAAACTTCCATGTGCCATGAGTGTGGCCCTAAAAAGACAAAAGACAAAAACAAACAAAAAATGGCCCAAGGTCATGCTCACACAACTGTTGACGATAAACTGAGGCATGTTACGGAGTTCCTGTCGTGGCGCAGTGGTTAACGAATCCGACTAGGAACCATGAGGTTGCAGGTTCGATCCCTGGCCCCACTCAGTGGGTCAAGGTCCAGTGTTGCCATGAGCTGTGGTGTAGGTGGCAGACACGGCTCGGATCCCACGTTGCTGTGGCTCTGGCGTAGGCCAGTGGCTACAACTCCAATTAGGCCCCTGGCCTGGGAACCTCCATATGGTGCTGTGGGAGCGGCCCTAGAAAAGGCAAAAAGACGAAAATAAAATAAAAATAAATAAATAAACTGAGGCATGTTAAGGTCTTTTAAGTTCACTTGAGCAAAAATGCATTGGAATGGGCCTGGGCCAAACAAGAAGTGGTTGTGAGCACTCCTCAGACCTGAGCCAGAGGAAAGACAAATGGATTAAGTGCAGAAGCAGAGGATGGAAATTACTTGATTGGCTGTAGCTTAATGCCTATTTATGATTGGCTGTCCTTGAGCGTTTTGATTAGGTAATCTTGAGGCATTTATGGGTTTAAATTTTGACTTGTTTGACTAGACCTCCGTGACATTAGAACCACCTCCGTCTAATGGCCTCCTGGTTTAATTAACTTAATAGAACTAATAAGCGATTAGTTCCGATCTGATCCAGTCTTCTTTGACTCGTGACCTCCTGCGGTGGCAGTAAAGAACAGGAGTTGACACTAAACAAAATTGTGCTATGTCTGCTTCATTTGGGGAGTAAACAAGGTCTCCCCTCCCCCCGCAACAGTCTTCTTCATAAGGTCAACATGGAGTTCAGACCCCAGAGGCTCCAGATCTGAGGTCCACTACCTCGTGGGCCGCTTCCTCCGCTGTCCACACTCCACCCCCAACCACCACTTACGGGGTGTGGACGCACGTCTGCACATGGACTTCAATCTCCCTCGCGAACCTTCTGTGTCTGAGGAACAAGATCAAGAAAAAGGCCTGCAGCCCTTGCTCCGGAGCCAGCCTCCCGCACATTTCCCAGCCGCAGCTCCCAGACCCGGACCCCTCCTGCGCAGCCGCACTCTCCTCTATTACGGCCCCTACAGTTAAGTCCCGACCATCCCCCCCTCGCCCCGCTGACTGACGGATCGACCGATCGTGGTCTTTTTCATCTCATAAAGCTCCGCTTGGGCCCCTGCAGTCCAGTTAGGACCGTCCTCGAAGCCACGGAGGGAGCGCGCAGGGATCTCAGCCCCATCCCTCCGCGGCCAGCAGAACTACAAACCCGGGGAGCGACCACGCCTGCGCGCGCGTTGGAGCCGCCACTACTCGCACCCCCTCCCCCTCGATTAGGAAAGTCCACACTCCACCACGATCCACTGCAAAGCCAGAAAAGGCTTTAGGTGCTTGACTGACGGCGGCTCACGGTAGCCGACTAGGTCCACCTGCTCTTTATTTGTCCGGAGAGGCCCAAGACCCTGAGCCTTAAGCCGAGAGAACCAGAATGACTTCGACAGTCCCAGCTGGCAGGTCTCTGTTGGGCCTTCAGTTTCCGAGAAACAGGATAGCAAAGCTGGACAGACTTTGGCAATGATTTAATCAGGACCATTCACATTGCATTGATTGTTCCAAAGGCTCAGAGGCCCTCCTATCCTTTCTTTCTCTCCATTGGGGGAATTGGGGTCAAGCTCGGCAGGTGCAGGACTTGCCAACACCACGCCCCTTAATCGTGGCAACGCTGAGTAAGGGCTTCCATCCCAACCTCCTTGACCCAGCCAGCTGTCCGACTGCGGGTTAGGATGGCTGAGGAGGAGGGCGATGTGGACGAGGAGGATGTGTTCGTGGCATTTGGCCGGCAGCCCTCTCCACCCAGGGGTCCCCTGCGTCGGGCCATGGACAAGGCTTTCTTTATCTTCCTGGTCTTCGTCCTGACACTGTTGATGATGGAGGCTGTTTATAAGCTGCTGTGGCTGCTACCATGGGCAAAGTTTGGAGACTGGCTCCTGAGAACACCTCAGAAGGAGGAGGAGCTGGAACTATGACCACCCTTCCTGTAAACATCCTCCCCCCCGCAAGGAGGTGAGAAGAGGGAAATGGCACTGTTGAGGCTTTGAAATATGAGGGATTTGAAATATGAGTGCCTTGATACCCACCACGAACTCATTTAAAAATACAATTGAGAATCTTTCCTTTTCTTTCTTCTTCCAGCATTCTTTTTTCTCCTGGAACTCCTATTACCATGCCACTTCCTCACAGATAATTTTATGCTTTTATTGACCAATCTATCACAATTTTGTTTGTCTACGTATATATTTATTGAGATGAAAAATATTTTTCTTTCTTGCGACCATAAGACTCTAGTTGTCTAATCTTTTATTTATTGTTTAATTTTTGGCCATGCCTGCAGCATATTGGTAGTTCCCAGGCCAGGAATGGAATCCAAGCTGCAGCTGCAGACCTACACTGCAGCTGTGGCAACAGGGGATCCTTTAACCCACTGCTGCCCAGCTGGGGTTCGTAGGATCCAAACTGTGCCTCCGCATCTACCTGAGCCACTGCAGTCAGATCCTTAACCCACATCACCACAGTGGGAACTCCAAGACTAGTTTTTAGAAAAATTTCTTCTGGGTTATCATTACAATTTTGTCATGTGTGTGTCTTTTTGGGGCTGCACCTGCAGCATATAGAAGTTCCCAAGTTAGGGGTGAATCAGAGCTGTAGCTGCCAGCTTACACAACAGTTCACGGCAACGCCAGATCTTTAACACACTGAGTGAGGCCAGGGATTGAACCCACATCCTCATGGATACTAGTCGGGTTTTTTACTGCTGAGCCACAACAGGAATTCTTGTCATTACAATTATTATGAGAGCAGACTTGATCAAATAGCATAAAGATTGTACATATATTCATAATCGTTAAAATAAAAACTACATTTAGGAGTTCCCATCATGGCTCAGTGGTTAACGAATCTGACTAGCAACCATGAGGTTGCGGGTTAGATCCCTGGCCTCGCTCAGTGGGTTAAGGATCTGGCGTTGCCGTGAGCTGTGGTGTAGGTTGCAGATTCTGCTCAGATTCTATGTTGCTCTGGCTCTGGTGTAGGCTGGCGGCTACATCTCCGATTAGACCCCTAGCCTGGGAACCTCCACATGCCACAGGTGCGGCCCTAGAAAAGACAGAAAGACAAAAAAGAATTACATTTAAAATGAGATAAGCAGGAACTGCCTGGAGGCTTAGTGGTTTAAGGATCTGGCATTGTCACTGTTGTGGCTTGCATCGATACTGTGGTGCAGATTTGATCATTGCCCCTTCGAATGTATGCATGCTGCGGGCAAGGCCAAAAATCAAAATAAAAAAATGAGACAAATGATATTTATGATACATTGATGAAAGAAACAGGCTACATGTCTCTTCTTTATTTAAGACAAGGTAAGATTATCCCCAGGAGCTTTCATGGTTGAGAACTATTCTTGCATTTTTTTTTTTTTAAGAAGGAGAAAGTTGGGGGGTTCCCTTTGTGGTGCAGCGGAAATGAATCCGACTAGGAACCGTGAGTTTGTGGGTTCAGTCCCTGGCCTTGCTCAGTGGGTTAAGGATCCGGCATTGCCGTGAGCTGTGGTGTAGGTTGCAGAAGCGGCTCAGATCTGACGTTGCTGTGTGGCTGTGGTGCAAGCCTGCAGCTACAGCTCCAATTAGACACCTTAGACACCTAGCCTAGGAACTTCCATATACCACTTGTGGGGCCCTAAAAAAACAAAAGATCAAAAAAAAAAAAAAAAAAGACGATGAAAAAAGAAGGAGAAAGCTGGAGTTCCCGTCGTGGCGCAGTGGTTAACGAGTCCAACTAGGAACCATGAGGTTGCAGGTTCGATCCCTGGCCTTGCTCAGTGGGTTAAGGACCCAGCATTGCCGTGAGCTGTGGTGTAGGTCGCAGACACAGCTCGGATCCGGTGGTGCTGTGGCTCTGGCATGGGCCAGCGGCTACAGCTGACTGGACCCCTAGCCTGGGAACCTACATATGCCGCAGGAGAGGCCCTAGAAAAAAGGCAAAAAGACCGAAAAAAAAAAAAAAAAGGGAGAAAGCTGTGTGAGCGTGACCTTGGGCCAGTCACCTGACTTTTCCTCAGGTTTTGGTTTTTTTTTTTACTTTTTTAGGACCGCACCCCGGACTTAAGGAGGTTCCCAGCCTAGGGGCCTAATTGGAGTTTCGGCTGCTGGCCTACACCAGAGCCATAGCAACACCAGATCCCAGTGGCATCTGCGACCTACACCACCGCTCACGGCAACGCCGGATCCTTAACCCACTGAGCGGGGCCAGGGATTGAACCTCATGGAGACTAGTGGGGTCTGTTAACCACTGAGCCACTACGGAAACTCCTCTGTTATATTTTAATAAAATTTATCTTTAAATGTGCAACAAGAAAAAAAGTGGCAAGATGCCCAACATTTGTGGAGTATGCAGGGATCCAAGAGGTGGGAAACTCAGCGACTGGAGCGGTGTTAACTTTTTGGTTTCCCCAGAAGTTCACCTTTGGACTCAGCTTTGCTTCCGTGAGTCCCTCCAGCTTCCCTAAAGCTGGGCTAGGTGGGAGTCCAGGCGAGGCGGGCGTCAAAGTTGGTTTCTTCTCTTTTTGTTCTTTCATCAGCTCTTCCAGAAGAAAAGACGAGACTCCGAGGCCTTTTACGAGCCTCATTTCGTCTCACAGTCCATACAGCGGCAATCTGCAGATTCTCCTCAGAGCCTCCTCCTCCCCACAACGCCCGTCCTCAGGCCCTGGAGCTTCTGGACAAAGCCCGGCCTCCCGGCCATCATCGCCTCCGCCTCGGGGACCTCCTCCAGAAAAGACGTCGTAGAACCACCTAGATTCTACCTACTTGGCTGGCCAATAGTTCTGTAGTGGAAAGCAAACCAGCAACAATAACAATAATAATAAAACATTTGTACAGCTCGTGGTGCTCATTTGTATCCCGTGTTAGGACTTCGCAACTGGGCGAAGTAGGCACCTGTCGGTAGAAGTAGCAGCTGGACAGCGAAAAGGAGAGCGGGCGCATAGAAGGGAATGGCAGGTACAGTCGATTAAGCCAGGGAAACTGGTACCTGGCAGGTAGGAAATCGGCGCCAGAGGGCTTGTCAATAGCGCCGCGGCTGGAAAAGGTTTTATTTTCCTCTCAAGAGGCTCCCCCCATTCCGTGCATCCCTGTGCAGCCTCGGAGGGCTCAATTCCTTTGCTGCCCTGTTCCGTCCCCCCCCCCGCCTTGGGAAGGTGGCTCTGTCCTCCCCGCACGCGACGCGCTGGCGGTTGGCCGGCTGCGGGAAGCTTCTGATTGGCCGAGTCGCAGAAGCACCGGGTGAAAAGAGCTTCACTGGCGGCGCGCCCCCACTCGGGGCGTAGCCAACGCCGTACGGGAAAATGGCGGCCCCCATGTACCTTGAGAGGCCCCGAATGGGGGATGGAGGGGCGCAAATCCGCCCCCTACAGGTCAGGGGGAAAGGCGCCTCAGACTATGTGGGCGGCACTGGAGGTGCTCGAGGAGGCGGGCCTACTGTCACTTCCGGCCACTGGGGAGACTGGGATCCGTACGGCAACATGGCCGCACCCAGGAGCCTGTAGGCGGAAACTCCGCCGCTTCCGGTCCGGAGTAGGGCCTGCGGTGGGAGGGGGAAGGAAGGCGGAGGGAACCATGCGAGGTTCTGAGATCCGCGGCGAGGGTCGCCTCGAGAGACCGTTTCTGAGGTGGGGGCCGGGCGGTGCGGGGGGCGAAGGCGGGGCGGGAATGTCGAGGGCGAGGTACTCGGGAGTCCTGGGCGTTGAGTCTGAGGGGCAGGCTGAGGTACCTTCCTTACTATCCCTGAAGGGGTGTGGGGGGGCCGGGGGCTGAACTGGGGGAGGGGGACTTGGCGGGAAGCTCCTCCGGGGGCAGGGCCGGCCTCAGGGCTAGAGTGTGAGAGCAAGCAGGAGAGACCAGTGAGGGGCCCACGGTCGCTTACAGGTCACACGGAGAGAATGGGGAGGCTCGGGTTGGTGTGAGAGAGGGGACTGGAGCCGAGCTATCTCCGACTGCCGCCCCGGCTGGAGGAGACCCACCGGAGGGCGGCGTAGGGAGGTGGTCTTGGCAGGAGAAAGGGGAGTGGATGTGGGGAGGACCAACCCTCGCCTCGGAGAGGCTGGGAGTTGGGGTGATCCTACAGGACGGGGCGAACCTGTGGGAGAGCGGAAGGGGGACACGGGGAGGTGGTGCCAACGAGGGTGTGGTATCTGTTCCAGGGGATGTCGAGGAAATCTGGAGTGCAGTGTGAGAGGTGGTCCGGGGTTGAGGAAGAATCAACTTGCCACCTATGAGAAATAGTGGGGAAATGCAACCGAAAGACCGGATGTCGACGTGAGGGGTGGAGCTGGGGGTGGGACTTCAGGTTTTCCGAGGGTTTGGGGCTCTCGTAGTAAAGGGACAGAAAAACACGGTACTAATGGTTGCTGAAGACAGGCAGTGAGGACACTGTTGGGCATGGCTGGGTGTTTTTGAAAACCAAGAAGACAAAAATGTGTGAGATGAAGGGATGGGGCTCTGCTGGAGGGGCTCTTTCTGAGGCCCCGTCCCCTTCCAGCAGGAATCACGAAAACCCCACCAATTCCTCCCTCCGGGGGATTTGATCCCCCATGGCCACCGCTAACAGCATCATCGTGCTGGATGATGATGACGAAGATGAAGCAGCTGCTCAGCCAGGGCCCTCCCACCCACCCCCCAACCCGGCCTCACCCAGGGCAGCCCCCAATCCAGCCTCACCCAGGGCAGAAGCCCCTGGCTCCTCCCAGCCCCATGGGGCTGGAGGAGGCAGTAGTTCGGGCGGCAAGAAATGCTACAAGTTGGAGAATGAGAAGCTGTTTAAAGAGGTGAGCTTTAGGGGAGAGGATTCTTGTTCTCCAGGGAGGGGGCTGGCCGACTGGCTCTCTTGTCTTTTCTTCCCCACTAACCCCACCTCGCCTTCTTTCTCTCAACCCATCCCTTGTCCCTTTCCCCCTGAACCTTCCAGTTCCTTGAACTGTGTAGGAGGCAGACAGCAGACCACCCTGAGGTGGTCCCGTTCCTCTCTAGCCGGCAGCAGCGGGCCCACTCACTGTTTTTGGCCTCTGCGGAGTTCCACAACATCCTTTCTCGGGTCCTTTCCCGGGCTCAGAGCCGGCCCGCCAAGCTCTATGTCTACATTAACGAGCTCTGCACTGTTCTCAAGGCCAACTCGGCCAAGAAGAAGATGAACCTGGGCCCTGCTGCCACCACCTCTAGTGAGCCCTCCGGGAATGACCCTCCCACAGGCCCCTCCTCAGACCCCATAAATGCTGAGACCACTGCCTCTGAGGCCCCAAGGACCCGTGGTTCCCGGCGGCAGATCCAGCGCTTGGAGCAGCTTCTTGCACTCTATGTGGCAGAGATCCGGCGGCTGCAGGAAAAGGAGCTGGATCTCTCAGAACTGGACGACCCGGACTCCACTTACCTGCAGGAGGCCAGACTGAAGCGTAAGCTGATCCGCCTCTTTGGGCGGCTGTGTGAGCTCAAAGAATGCTCTTCTCTGACGGGCCGGGTCATAGAGCAGCGCATCCCCTACCGGGGCACCCGCTACCCAGAGGTGAACAGGCGCATCGAGCGGCTCATCAACAAGCCAGGGCCTGATACCTTCCCCGACTATGGAGACGTACTTCGGGCCGTCGAGAAGGCGGCTGCTCGGCACAGCCTTGGCCTCCCCCGACAGCAGCTCCAGCTCATGGCTCAGGATGCCTTCCGAGATGTGGGCATCAGGTTGCAGGAACGTCGCCACCTCGATCTCATCTACAACTTTGGCTGTCACCTCACAGATGACTACAGGCCAGGTAGGCCTTAGCAGGGTCTCCCCAGTCCCTTGGTGTGTTGGCCTATGCTGGAGGAAGCTCTCTGGAGTCCCTCCTTCTAGGATTCTGGGTGAGTGCTCTGACCTATGTCTTCCCATGCAGGCGTCGATCCTGCCCTGTCAGATCCTGTCCTAGCCCGGCGCCTGCGGGAGAACCGGAGCTTGGCTATGAGCCGACTGGATGAGGTCATCTCCAAATATGCAATGATGCAAGACAAGAGTGAGGAGGGCGAGAGACAGAAGAGAAGGGCTCGGCTCCCCCAGGCCACCTCTGCCCACTCTGCAGAACCCCCCAAAGCCTCCTTGGATTCTGGCGAGGTAGGGAAGGGCCACACCCTTGAGAGAGACCCTGTCCTTCCCCTGCACTGGCCAGGAGGGAGTCCTTGGGACTGATGGCGGAGTGTGCAGAAGGGATGCAAGAACTAGTCCCTCAAGGAGGCAAGGGATTCCTTAGAGAAACTCCTTTGTCCCCCGCAGGGCCCTAGTGGGGTGGCCTCCCAGGAGTGCTCAACCACCTCCAAGGCTGAGACAGATGATGAGGAAGATGAGGAAAGTGATGAGGAGGAGGAGGAGGACGAGGAAGAAGAGGAGGAGGAGGAGGAGGAAGACGAGGAGGCCACAGATTCCGAAGAAGAGGAGGAGGATCTGGAACAGATGCAGGAAGGTCAGGGGGACGATGAAGAGGAGGAGGAGGAGGAGGAAGCAGGTATGTCAAGGAGACAGTCTTCTCGTGTGTCAGCTCCCTCGACTGTTGGGCACCAGCCCCATCATCTGAGATCCTTCCCATCCTCTCAGCACTTCTCTTCCCCTAGTTCTTATTCTATCCTCTCCTCTTTTCTTTTCCAGATAAGGATGGAGATAAGAGCCCCATGTCCCCACTACAGATCTCCACTGAGAAGAACATGGAGCCTGGCAAAGGGATCAGCAGGTCTTCAGGGGAGCAGCGAAGCAAAGCACTTGGGGTGTCGCCATCTTCACTGTCAGAAGAGCCCCCGGCCCCCTCCAGCATTGATGCTGAAAGCAGTGGCAAGCGTCTCGAGGAGTTGCCCCTGGAGGAGGAGAGCCCTGCGTCTCAGCTCTTTGAGCTAGAGATTGAAGCCTTGCCCCTGGATACTACCCCGTCCCCTGAGGAGAGGGATGTGTCGTCTTCCAGGAAGCCATCCGAGGAGCCCCTCACCACTGTCCTGGAGAACGGAGCAGCCATGGTCACCTCCACTTCCTTCAATGGCGGTGTCTCTCCACACACCTGGGGGGACTGCATTCCCCCCTGCAAGAAATCTCGGAGGGAGAAGCCAAGAGAAACAGGGCCATTAGGAAACAGGTAACTGCACAAGGAGGAGCAAGAGGGAAGCCAAGGAGGGCCTGCGGGGGGCTTTCTGAGGGCACTGTTGTGGAGCCCAGGCTGCTGGGAGAAGTGGACGCTGCCTCGCAGCCTCAGGCTGCCCTAAGCCTCCACACCATACGTTTCTGTCCTCAGCTGCGTGGCAAGGCCAAGGGCAGTGCGAGAGAAGGAGGGGAAGAGGACGCGGCCCCTGCCCAGCCCCCCTTCCCCCTTGGCCTCCATGGCTCCGGTTGCTGACTCCTCGACCAGGGTGGACTCTCCCAGCCACGGCCTGGTGACCAGCTCCCTCTCTAGCCCATGTCCAGCCCGGTTGGCCCAGAACCCCCAGGCCCAGCCCTCCAGACCCAGTACCTGTAAGGTGAGAGGGGAAGCTGTCCCCCGACTCGGTTCCTGGCGCGCCCACCGCACCCCTCCCCTCCGCCCCCGGCCGTGCTGACCATCTCGCTCCCCGCAGATGAGTGTGGCCACGCAGTGCGACCCCGAGGAGATCATCGTGCTCTCGGACTCCGACTAGCTGCCCCCGCGCTCCCTGCTCCACTGCGTTCGGGACAGAGGATGGAGGCAGGAGGCACTGAGCTGGTCCCCGTTTGGTGGTTTCTTTTAAAAACACAAAGCTTAAGTTTTACACAGAAACATTAATAAACAATAAAGTTCTTTTCTTATGGTACCCATGTCTTCCTTGTCTTGCCCTGGCGGCTGTCTAGTCTCAGGCTTGGGACAGACGGACCCCGTGCCCTCCGCCCGACTCGAGGCAGACTTTACTTTCCCACTCGGGGCGGCCAATCAGGGGCCGACTCGGAGTGAGTCGGCCAATCCAGGCCTGTGTGGGGCGGGGCTTGGGGGACTGTCAAGCTAGAAGGCCACTGCGTGGAGATCCCACAGTCCCGCTAATGACCACAGCACAGGGGCGGGGCCAGGCAGCGAGGGCCTGGACTCATTGCCACTGGAAAGAGGCAGGCTTACGGAATTAAAGGGGAAGGAAAGTCTCGGCCGAACCGTGTCCTGAGCCCCCAGCGGCGGAAGAGACCCGGTACCTTTAAGATGGAATGAGGCCGTGGTTCGTTAAAGGAGAAGTGGCCGAGTCGGCCGAGTATTGCCCAGCGGCTCGGGCGGGGTGCCGGCTTGTGCCTTTAAAGCCGGAGAGGCGGGAGGCGAAGCGGAGGCGGAGGGCGGAGGGAGTCGGCGCAAGATGGCGGCGGGAGGGGCCCGGGCTGCGGCTCTGGCCGCCGAGTGAGGGGCGGGGGGGCCCGGGGGCGCGCGGCCCGGTAAGCGGGGACGCGCGGGGTTGGGGGGCGCCTTCCGGGTGGGAGAGGAGATCGTTGTAGCGCTTGGGGCGGAGCAGAGGGGGGCGGAGTCCGATGTGGGCGGGGGGTAGACAGGGGGCGGAGCCAAAAGGCCATGGGGGCGGGTCTATGGTGGGCGTGGTCGAAAACGGGCGTGGTTAGCGATAACTGGTGGCAAGGGGCGTGGCCGGCAAAAGATCCAGGGGTCTTAGCCTAAAGGGAAATGGAGAGAGCGGTGGTTTTCAATACTGAGAGCTGACCTGCGCCCCTACCAAGGAAAAGGTACAAAACTCCAAAAGGGTAAATTTTGGAGACTCAAGCTCTCAGGCAATTGTGAATTTCTGAAGGGAGGCACCCAGCTCCCCAAGAGCTTCTTGTTTCTCTTAACCTCCAAGGAAGGAGCACTGGATTTGCAGTTAGAACACCTGCATTTGTGGGCGCTGCCCCTTACTAGTGTGACCTTGGATAATCTCTTACTCTTTCTGAGCCTCAGTTTCCTCATCCGTCAAGTGGGGTTTACAGGAATACCCACCTTACAGTGTCGTTGTGGGAAGTTACTTGGAGAATAAGTGCGAACAAGCTTTTAAACTGTACAGGGCTGTGTCATTATGAGATGTTATCTTTCTTCTCTCTTTTCCTTTCCAGAGACCCCCCCGGCCGCCCTCCTCCTCCCCTTGTTCCTGTGGCTGGGGGGGTACCCCTCCCCTCCACACCATGGAGCCATCTCCTATGTCTCCGGGTGGGGCCGCACTCCCTCTGCCTCTATCACTGGCCCCCCCGCCACTGCCCCTGCCTGCGGCTGCGGTGGTACACGTGTCCTTCCCTGAGGTGACCAGTGCCCTCCTGGAGTCCCTCAATCAACAGCGGCTGCAGGGCCAGCTCTGTGATGTGTCCATCCGAGTGCAGGGACGGGAGTTCAGGGCTCATCGTGCTGTTTTGGCTGCGTCCTCCCCTTATTTCCACGACCAGGTCTTACTCAAGGGCATGACCTCCATCTCACTGCCCAGCGTCATGGACCCCGGAGCCTTCGAGACTGTGTTGGCTTCAGCTTACACTGGCCGCCTCAGCATGGCCGCTGCAGACATTGTCAACTTCCTCACAGTGGGGTCTGTGCTCCAGATGTGGCACATCGTGGACAAGTGCACTGAACTCCTCCGAGAGGGCCGGGCCTCAGCCACCACCACCACCGTCACTACTGCTGCAGCCACATCCGTCACTGTCCCTGGTGCAGGGGTCCCCCCCGGGAGTGGGGGCAGTGTAGCCCCTGCTGCTGTGGGCTCCGTGCGCTCTCATGCCTCCAGCCGGGCCAGTGAGAATCAGTCCCCCAGCAGCAGCAACTACTTCAGCCCCCGGGAGTCCGCTGATTTCTCCTCTTCATCCCAAGAGGCTTTTGCCGCTTCTGCAGTGGGCAGCGGGGAGCGTCGAGGTGGTGGCCCCGTGTTCCCAGCCCCGGTGGTCGGCAGTGGAGGGGCTACCTCTGGGAAGCTGCTGCTGGAGGCAGATGAGCTGTGTGATGATGGCGGGGATGGGAGGGGGGCGGTGGTCCCTGGGGCTGGGCTCCGGCGGCCGGTCTATGCACCCCCCAGCATCGTACCACAGAAACACTGGGTGTACGTGAAGCGGGGTGGAACCTGCCCCGCACCAGCACCCCTGGCTCCCCAAGACCCAGACCTGGAGGAAGATGAGGAGGAGGAAGACTTGGTGTTGACCTGTGAGGATGATGAAGATGAAGAGCTGGGGGGTGGCTCCCGTGTTCCACCAGGGGGAGAACCTGAGACGACCCTTAGCATTAGTGATGTCCGGACCCTGTCTGAGCCTCCGGACAAGGGAGAGGAGCAGGTCAATTTCTGTGAGTCCTCCAATGACTTTGGCCCCTATGAGAGTGGGGGTCCCGGAGGGGGGCTTGAGGATTCAGGGGGACCAACCCCTTCCTCCTATGCTCCCTCCCACCCTCCTAGGCCCCTGCTTCCGCTGGACATGCAGGGCAACCAGATCCTAGTCTTCCCATCCTCTTCATCCACCTCCTCCTCCTCCTCACAGGCTCCAGGCCAGCCACCAGGGAACCAAACTGAACACGGGGCTGTGACGCTGGGGGGCGCGTCAGCAGGGGCCCTGGGCATGCCGGGTGGCACTGGCGGGACCCCTGGAGGGACAGGCAGTGGGGATGGAAATAAGATCTTTCTGTGCCACTGTGGGAAGGCCTTCTCCCATAAGAGCATGCGCGATCGGCACGTGAACATGCACCTGAACCTGCGGCCCTTTGACTGCCCCGTGTGCAACAAGAAGTTCAAGATGAAGCATCACCTGACGGAGCACATGAAGACTCACACAGGCCTCAAGCCCTACGAGTGCGGCGTCTGCGCCAAGAAGTTCATGTGGCGAGACAGCTTCATGCGCCATCGGGGACACTGTGAGCGCCGGCACCGCCTAGGTGGGGGCGGGGCCGGGGCTGGGGCGGGACCCGGGGGGCCCACCAGGCCAGCCGTGCAACCCAAGAGAGAGTCTCCAGGCCGGGGCAGCGGCGACGAGGCGAGTGGGACCACGCCCCCGTCCAGCCGACGGGTCTGGTCCCCGCCCAGTGTCCATAAGGTGGAAATGGGCTTCGGTGGGGGCGGAGGAGCAAACTGAAGAGGCGGGCTACTGGGGGTAGCCTTCGAAGGAGGGAAGAGGAACGGGAGCCAGGGGCCCTGTGGCTCTTACGTGGTGTCCCCACACACCTACTGTCTTCCTATCTCAATAGACTTGTACATATTCTGGAGTTGGGACCGCGTTGCACCACGGATCACCCCATTCCACTCTGGAGCCCCTCCTCCCCAAAGTATCCCCAAACCCAGCCCTTCGTCCCCCTCAGATGGGTACACTGAAGCCCCAGCCCCAGAGTAGAATAGGGCGCACACGGTGGGGAGTGGGGAGGGAGAGGGGGCTAGTGGAGCATCCTGGAGTCGCTGGGTCAAGGGTCAGGTGGTTGTAGTCTGTACCTGAAGTCTGTGTTTGTGTTGTTGTGGGGACCAGGTCTTTGAGCCCCACCCTTGTCCTGGAACATACCCTGTCCCTCAAAGGATGTGCCCCTTATTTCCACCCTAACCTCTCCTCCCCCACCTTGGGGTCCCCCACCTTGATTCTCACTGGGGAGGGGGGAGTGAAGACAAGGAGGGAGTAAGTTGTAGGAGTTTTTATTTTAAATCTTATTTTTTTTAAATGGTGATTAAAATATTTATTGGTCATTTCACTTGGCTTCCCGACACCCCCTATGTGTTTGCTGGGGACTTGGCACAGGTGGGGGATGGTGGAGGGATGGTTCTCAGGGAAGGGGATTCTGGCGGAGAGGAAGGGGGAGCCCAGAGGGCGGGAGGGCTCCGGACTTTGTGGTGTTGGGTGGTCCAGGAGGGCGGGGCAGGGAGTGCGTGCGACTGAGGTCCCCAGACCAGAACTGGAGAGGAGGTTCTGGTGCAGCCTGCGGGGAAGCACCTGCCTCCCTCGCCTTCACCTAACCCGAGCGGGGATTTCCTCCGTCCCACCTGCGGCCTTTGGAGGAAAGTGAAAGTGAAAGGGGGAAGAGGAGGCTGCGGAGCTGAGAGGATCGCGACGCCATGAAGCCTCTGTCTCTGCTCCTCTCTGTAGTAGCTTTGGGTGAGCTAACCCCGGCGACTCTCTGCTCAGAGAAGCGGTGGGAGGTGACCCCGCCATGGCAGGGGTGGGGGGTAGGGGGTGGGGAGAGGTCGGACCACCTGACATTGGGGCCAACCCCTCACCCACACCCTTCCACCCCAGGCTTGGCGTCCACCGTCTCGGTGGGTCCCGCGGTGATCGAGTGCTGGTTCGTGGAGGATGCGGGCCGGGGTCAGCTGTCCAAGAAACCCGCTGCCCTGCTGCTGCGCCAGGGCCCCGGGAGCCCACCTCCTCGGCCGGACCTCGATCCGGAGCTCTACCTCAAAGTGCATGGTGAGCCTTTCCCGACTCGCTCCCAATTCCGTCGCCTCCACCGAAACCCCCTCTCCTCTTTGGGTCTTGCAGTGTCCGCGGGCCTGTTTCCTCCTCCGTAAAATGAAGCTGGAATACCTGTGAATCGCTCACTACCGGGTGGTTTGCCCGTTTGAAATCCCGCCTTCGTGCCCCTTTGCTGGCGGCGACTCTACAGTTACACCTCCCTTCTCTGCTCTCACAGACCCTGCGGGAGCCCTCCTAGCCGCCTTCAGGCAGTACCCCCGGGACGCCCCCGCGCCACGCTGCGAGATGAGCCACTATATCCCACTCCCCGCCTCGCCCGACTGGGTCAGCGGCTTGACTCCGGAGCAGAGGTGCCCGCGGGCCCTGGACGGGAAGTGGCTAATGGTCAGTATGTCCAGCCCGGTGCTCAGCCTTTCCAGCTTCCTTCAGCCGCAGTCTGAGCCTCAGCCGGAGCCTGCTCTCATCACCATGGCAACAGGTAGCTAAGGAGGGGAAGTGGAAATAAATGGGTACATTCTAAGGGTCCAGAAAGCCGGTTCCCCAGTGGGGTCTCAGTTTCCTTATTTGTAGATCCAGGCAGTTCAGCTAAAATTAAGCTATACCTACTGCTGCCTCTAGGCCCAGCCCTGTTTTTTTAAAGACTTGCGGCTTGGGGCGGGGCTTCGCAGTATTCCGGGGGCGGGGCTTTGGGGGGGTGGGGCGATGGGTCTTGGAGGGTCTCAGGAGAAGGAATTTTTCTCCTTTCCCGCCTAGATCTTGCTAGGTGCCCCCTCCTTTGCGGTTCGCTTAGTTTAAACATCCTTGGCAGATAGCTAAGCACGGGCTCTTGAGCACAGCTTCTTGACCTCCCTGACAGCTCCTTGTGAGGACGTGTTGACCCTGTGGTCACCAAATAGTGGGCTTGAGTGCATGGAAGAGAGGAGGCGGGAGAGCAGATGGTTCCAGCTGCAAGGACCACTTATTGCATCATGCTACGCAATTTGGGGTCCAGGGGTCGGGGTTGGGCGCAGAGAGGGAGTGGGTGGAAAATGCAAGAGTAGGGAAGATCTGACCTGTCCAGGACTTGGAATTTCTAGGAACTATTCTGTGGACGGTGGGCAGGATATAAACAGAGTCCTTGGCTTCCTTCAGGCTTAAGCAATTTTGTGGAAACAATACAACTTGACCAGCCTGGGTTGGTCAAGCCCAGCTGAACCCTACACCCTCCATTTGCCAGGAATCCCTACACCCACAGGGCTCAGTGCCCACCCTGCAACCCTGACCTGCACCTACACCTCCATTCTCAGTCCCCAGAGGTGGACAGGGGCAGAGGTGAGCCGCTTATTCTGGCAACAGTATTCCGAGTAGGTAGGAATATTTCTCAGGCTGTTGGCTTCCCAAGGTGGGGGTGAGAGAATGTCCTTTTCTCTCTGAGTCTGCTTTTCCAGCTCTAAAATGTGGTTGGTATTTCCCATCTCCCTTTCCCTTGTTGTGACGATCAAGGGAGACACTTTGTTAATTTATTCACTGATTAAATAAATATTTATTAGCACCAAGAATAAATTAGGAACTGGTAGTTCTCAGTCCAGGCTGCAAATAAGAATCCCTTTGGAGGTTTCTAAAATAAACTGAAACCTGGGTCCTACTCCAGACAAATGAAATCAGAATCTCTGGGGCAACCCTGGGTACTTCGAAGGGTCAAAAAGTGATCAGATGTAGAAGCTACTCTCAGGAAGGTTCTCAAAAGATTTGTCACGCATAATGTAGAATAGAAATTGACAGAATTCCCTGGTGGCTCAGAGGGTTAAAGATCCTGCATTGTCACTGCTGTATCTCGGGTTGCTTTTGTGGATCAGGTTTGATCCCTGGCCTGGGAACTTCGACAGGCTGTGGGTGTGACCCCTACCCCAACAAAAAAAGACCATTGTTAGCTTAAGAGTTGAACTGTAAAAATCTTTAGGTTTTGTTTATTAATCCTAAGAATTGATTTTAACCATTCAAAATATGTTTTTGGATTTTAATTAAGTGAAATTGCTTACTTTTATTACTCTATTAAACAAAAACAATCCCACAAGGTTCAGAGACCTTGAATCTTGTAAGCCTCAGAAGCTAGGATTAAAAATTACATAAAAATAATCCCAAGAGATGGAGTTCCCATCGTGGTTCAGTGGTTAACGAACCTGACTAGCAACAGTGACGACTCGGGTTCAATCCCTGGCCTCGCTCAGTGGATTGGGGATCTGGCGTTGCCATGAGCTGTGGTGTAGGTTGCAGATGTGGCTCGGATTGCGAGTTGTTGTGGCTGTGTTGTAGGCTGACAGCTACTGCTCCAATTCGACCCCTAGCCTGGGAACCTCCCTATGCCGCAGGTGCAACCCTGAAAAGACAAAAGACAAAATAATAATAATAATACCAAGAGGAGTTCTCATTGTGGCGCAGTGGAAATGAATCCAACTAGTAACCATGAAGATGTGGGTTCAATCCCCGGCCTCACTCAGTGGATTGGGGATCTGGCATTGCCATGAGCTGTGGTGTAGTTCGCAGATGCAGCTCAGATCCCATGTTGTTGTGGCTGTGATGTAGGCCAGCAGCAGTGGCTCCGATGTGACCCCTAGCCTGGGAACTTCCATATGCTGCTGCCCTAAAAAGCAAAAAAAAAGTTTTGTGTGTGTTTATGTGTGTGCTGATTCTCCAAAAGCCTGTTGTTTTACTTGATTTTTACAAAGGTAGGCAAGGGTCAGGTCACTGGACTAATGGAGAAATGGAGATTAAGTCATTTTCCCAAGATGCCCAGGAAGTCCGTGATGATGACAGTGGTGGTGACAGTAGTGAAAATCATGCCAGCTAAGTGCTTTCTATCTGCCAGGTTCTGTTCTAAGCACTTTATGGGCATCATCTTATTTATTCCTCGCAACAACCATAAGAACTCGGTACTGATCTTAACCCCATGTCACTGATGAAAAAATGTGAGACACAGAGCAGAGAGGTGACTTGCCCAGGGAACACAACTTGTAAAAAGCAGGAACCCCAGCCGTCTAGCTCCAGCCCGTGCTATTGGTTGTTGGCTTCCTAGGTAGCTGGGGTTTTTAAACGGGCAAGTGGGGGGTTCCCGTCGTGGCTCAGTGGTTAATGAATCTAACTAGGAACCATGAGGTTGCGGGTTCGATCCCTGGCCTTGCTCAGTGGCCTGAGGATCTGGTGTTGCCGTGAGCTGTGGTGTAGGTCACAGACGTGGCTCAGATCTGGCATAGGCCGGCAGCTACAGCTCCGATTCAACCCCTAGCCCAGGAACCTCCTTATGCTGCGGGAGAGGCCCTAGAAATGGCAAAAAAACCCACACACACACGAAAAAAAAAACAAAAAAAACCAGGCAAGTGCCCCCATCAGACTTGTTCTTTTGGTCTGGCCCACAGTATGTGGAAGTTCTGGGCCAGGGATTGTCACTGCCAAGCCACAGCAGTGACAACCACTGGATCCTTATCAGCTAGGCCACAAGGGAACTCCCCAGATCAGACTTGTAGCCATGTTATAGTGTGGAGGATGAAGGAGAGAGAGAGACACGGAGGACAGGGAGAGGCTGTTGTTAAGTGTCCAAAGGTATATTGCTGAGAACTTGAGCTGGAAACAGATGTCACATCTATTTAAGAGACAAAGTAGGGGTCTGGCTGTCTGTCTCCCGTGTTAGACTGCATGCAATTTGAGGGCCAGGGGCTGCCCGTCTTGTTTAGCACTCTCATCTACCTAACATCCTAAGGGCTCAATAAATATTAGTTGAATGACTGACGTAGAAGAAAGCACTTAGGGACTCCAGGTGCTTGCCTTTTGTGCCTGGGGGCTGGTGGTGATGGGTCTTGGGGCAGGGAAGATGGAGCAGGGTGGGGGGATGTTGCAGAGGTGCTGTTGAGCTGGGGCACTTGTTTGTCTGACATGCAACTGGGTGCACCACAGCAGACACTTTGGCACACTTCCTGTGTTCCAGGCAGTGATCTGAGCTCCTTCCATATCCTGGTGTCTTTGTTACCCAGAATCAGGAATTGACTACATCTGGGCAGCTGAATACAGCTGGGCAGATTTAAGCTTCACTCCAGCCCCTGGGCTAGGCACTATCATCATTGTGCCCATTGAGGAGATTAGGAAATTGAGCCACGGGAGAGTAAAGTAACTGGTCCAATGCCATAAAAATAGACACGAAGTTGGGATTAACCAAGGCAGCCAGGCGCCAGGCACTTAACAGGCATATACGGCCTCAGTAGAGCACAGAGGCCTGTGTTCAGGTGTAGGCTCGAGCCAGAACCTTCCAGAGTTGTAAACACCGTGTATAGCAATAGAGGATTGACCGTCATGAGGCACCGCTGTCTTCACTAGCAAACCCTTCGGGGGTGGGGCGTGAAGACTGGCTTGGGTCACAAGAACACTCAGATCCTGCCGTCCCCAGGGCTCAGGTGGGCTGTGTGCTCCGAGCAGCCTTCACCTTGCTCCTACTCACCTCCAGACTGCTCTGCTCACTCTCAGTGCCACTGGATCCCACCCAGTCCCAGGGCCAAGGGGGTTTGCGGGGAGGCTGGGAGATGGTGAGGATCAGATAGGAGGTCTGCTCTGAGGGGAGGGGTAGGTCAACAGAGTCGGTCCCCATAACTCCATTCCTCTCTTTTTCTTTCTCTCCTGCATCTTCCCCAGCTGTGCTCACTGTCATCACCCACACACCCGCCCCTCGCATCCGACTGGGACAAGATGCCCTACTGGACTTGAGCTTTGCCTATGTGCCCCCCACCTCCAAGGCTGCTATATCTCTAGCCCCAGGTCCCCCTCCCTTTGGGCTGGAGTGGCGACGCCAGCACCTGGGCAAGGGGCACCTCCTCTTGGCTGCAACTCCGGGGCTGAGTGGGCAGGTGCCAGCTGCCCGAGAGGGGGCAGTAGCCTTTGCTGCTTGGGATGATGATGAGCCCTGGGGGCCGTGGACCGGAAATGGCAGCTTCTGGCTGCCTGCAGTGCAGCCCTTCCAGGAGGGCACCTATCTGGCCACTGTACACCTGCCATACCTGCAAGGGCAGGTCACCATGGAGCTTGCTGTACAGAGTGAGTGAGGGGATGTGGTCTCCATGGGTAGAAGTGGGCACTGGGATGATGGGGGCACCATGATGGAGAAGGGTGGTGGGGGAGAAAGCCTGGGGGGCCCTGGGAGTCAGAAGGTCCTTGGGAATGGGGGCTTTGGCATGGAGATTCCTGTGCAATGGCAGTGGGCTCCCCATCCCGGGAGAAAAACCTGAACCCCCAGAGTTTGGGGGAGCATGAGGGCATGCTTTGGTCTCTGCGGGGGGAGAGTGCAGATGGATCCCCCATGCTCTTTTCCTCCTCTCTCCCCAGAGTCCCCCAAAGTGTCCCTGACACCAGCGCCCGTTGTGTGGGCTGCCCCCGGAGAGGCTCCTCCGGAGTTGCTCTGCCTGGTGTCTCACTTCTACCCCTCCGATGGCCTGGAGGTGGAGTGGGAGCTCCGGGGTGGCCCACAGGGTCGCTTTCAGAAGGCCGAGGGGCAGAGTTGGCACTCTGCCCTGAGCCACCATGCAGATGGCTCTGTCAGCCTGTCTGCACACCTGCAGCTGCCCCCAGTCACCACTGAGCAGCATGGGGCCCGCTATGCCTGCAGAGTCCACCACCCGAGCCTGCCGGTCTTGGGGCGCAGGTCTGAGATCACCCTGCAGGTGGCAGGTATGTGGCAGGAGGATGGAGAAACCGGGTGTGGCTGGGGGTGGGAGGTGTGCCCAGGAATTTAAGGCTCACTCTGCTCCCCACTGCGGGTGGGAGGTGTGCCCAGGAATTTAAGGCTCACTCTGCTCCCCACTGCCTGCCAGGTCTCTCGGGGCCCTCTCTCGAGGACGGCGTGGGCCTCTTCCTGTCTGCCTTTCTCCTCCTTGGGCTCATCAAGGCACTGGGCTGGGCTGGTAAGTGTAAGCCCCATTCTGGCCAAGACCTTGGTGGGCAGCTACTCTCTGCCTGCTTCCCCGAAGAAGGCTGATGCCCAGCCCATCCTTTCTCCATCTTCCTCCACAGCTGCCCATCTGGCCGCTTCCAGGGACTCAACGCAAAAGGTAACAGTCCTCCTCCTTCATCTCTCTCTTCTCGTTGTATCCCCTCCCCCAACTCCTCACTCAAGAGCAAGGCCGCAGGCCTGGTGGGCAAGCCAGGGACTTGGAATTCACAGAGACCTGTCAAATCCTGCCACCAAGAACATACTTCACCTGTTGCCTTGGGTGTAGGGATAAAATGACCTAGGCAGCGCTGTCCAATAGAAATATAAAACAAGCCACGTATGACATTAAATACCATAACCTAGTGACTGCCTTAAAATGACAAAAATGTTATCTAATATATCCAAAGTTATCATCATAACATGTAATCTATACAAAAAGTTATAGAAGTTCCCTTTGTGGCTCAGCAGTTAACAAACCCAACTGGGATCCATAAGGATGTGGGTTCAATCCCTGGCCTTGCTGAATGGGTTAAAGATCCGGTGTTGCTGTGAGCTGTGGTGTAGGTCGAAGACTCAGCTCGGATCCCTGAGTTGCTGTGGCGGTGACGTAGGCCAGCAGCTGTAGCTCCGCTTTGACCCCTAGCCCTGGAACTTCCGTATGCCGGAGGTGTGGCCCCAAAACAAAAAATAAATAAAAAGTTAGAAGTAGTATTTTTTCCTTCGTAAGTCTTCAAAAACAGGGGGGGTTATTTTATTTTTTTCATTTTTGGCCACCCTGCAGCAAACAGAGTTCCCTTGGCCTGGGATAAGATCTAAGCCACAGTTGAAATCTATGCTGCAGATGTGGCAATGCTGGATCCTTAACCCACTGCTGGGCAGGGGCTTGAACCTGCACCCTGGCGCTGCAGAGATGCTGCTGATCCTGTTGAACAGGGGTTTATTTTACACTGCCAGCACACCTCAATTCAGAGTAGCCGCATCTCAAACGTTCCACAGACACGGTGGGTGGAGACTACCGTACTGGACAGCAGAGTGTAGGGGACGGGGGAGCTGTTGGAATGATTAAAAGAGGTGGGGCATCTCCTCAGAGGCATAAGAGCAATAGCACTTGGCACAGCATCTGCCAGGCAGAAAACACGTGGAAAATGCTAGCCTCTTTCTCCTGCCACCCTCTGTGGCCATGATGTTCCTTTGCCTCTGGAATGACCACAACCATTTCACCTTGCTTTCTGAGACCCCAAATTCCTTACCTCCTTTTTACTTCTCTTCCAGAAAACTGAGTGAGGTCACTGGCCACCATGCAGGGGAAGCTGGCTTCGTCTCTCATCTGAGCTACTGTAGTAAACTTCCCCTAATTGCACCCACCCTCTGTTACTGCTCCTTCCAACCTCTCTCCACTGAGCAGCCAGAATGCTTTCTTTTATTATTATTATTTTTTAAAATTTAATTTAATTTTTGCTTTTTAGGGCCACACCTGTGGCATATGGAGGTTCCCAGGCTAGGAGTCAAATTGGAGCTACAGCTGCCAGCCACAGCCACAGCCACACAGGATCTGAGCAGTGTCTTCGACCTACAGCACAGCTCATGGCAATGCCGGACCCTTAACCCACCCAGCAATCTCATGGTTCCTAGTGGGATTCCTTTCTGCTAAGCCACAACGGGAACTCCCAGAATGCTTTCTTAAAAGACACCCTCTTAGAGCTCTATGGCAGAGGTTCTCAAAAGTTTTGGTCTCAGAACCTCTTAAAATTGATCAAAGACTCTATAGAGCTTTTGCTTAAAAACTAAGTATTTATTGTGCTAGAATTTTAAACGGAGAACAATTGAATACACAAGCACAGTTCATTAACTGTGAGGGTGTCGGTATCACGTAGCTTTAGGAAAACTCCGCTGTATGTTTTTCAGAGAATGAGAGTGAAAAGGCAAATAACAGTTTAGTGTTGTTAGGAAAATAGTCTAACCTTTGCATACCCTCTGAAGTAGTCTCAGGGACCTCTGGGACAGGAACCAGTGCTCTAGAGGCCACATCCATTTTTGCCCTGCTCTCTGCACCCCTGCGCTCCAGCCACTGCTTACCTCTTCAAGCGCCCTCCGCCCCTTTCCCCCTGTCTCCAGCCCTCCTCTCACTGCTCCTCGCACCGAAGGCGAATCCTTTCCAACAACAGCCTCCCACCCTCCTTGGACTCCCGAGTTCCGGCCCTGCTGCTTGGTTCACCCTCGCCCTCCCTGGTCAGCCGCATCATCGCATGTTCTCCGACCGTGCCCCTCTTGTGCGGTTGTCCAAGGTTGCATTGAAGTGATTGTGCGAGTCGTTGTGAACTGCCCGTCTGTCTCCCCGCCCGGACTGTCGAGGTCGAACCTGTCCACTGCTGCGTCCCCTGCGCGGGCACAGGGCCTGGCGCCCGCTGGAGGCGCTCCACCTAAGAAGTTAGTCGTTTTGCGTCTTATGTATTCAAAGCCGGTACTGGATCCAATAACTACTGGAGGAAGGAAGCGGCTCTTCGGCTTAGGGGTCTTCGAGGGCAGGACTGTTGGCCAGACCAACGCGGGGAGCGGGCCTGGCGTGTGGGAATAAAGTTGTCCCGGTGCTTCCAATGGGGTGTCTCAGTTCTGCTCGGGGCTCCCCTTTCCAAGCACACGGACACTTCTAGTCACGTGACCCAGATCACTCAAACGCCTCGGGGACATCCATCCCCCCTTCGGGAGAGCGTGGGGTCAGACGCGCCTGGCCGCGGACAGGAAGCCCTGCAGCTGCGGGCCCCGGGCGCGACCGTCGGAGCGCGGGTACGCGGCCTCGGCACCGGAAGCCCCGGAGCGCAGTCTGGAACCGGAAGTGGTGGCTTCCTGCTCCGCCCCTTTCCGAGCGGGCCGGCACAGCCGGCTCCTCGGAAAAGCCGGGGTGGATTTCCGCCCACTGCACCCGCTACGTGCGGGGGCAGGGGAGGGAGTGTAGTCCCGCGGCCCGTAGTAACTGGGTCCGTCCGCCCCTAAAACGTTCCTGGTGGGAGTCTTAGCCTCAAAGTGGTGCTGAGGGGAAGAAATGTCAACTTCTGCTCCTGCCCTTCTCCGGGGGCTGGAGACTGGACTCTATCCCAATTCAGTGCGGGGCGCGACTTGGGTTACAGGATCCCCGAGTCGGGGTTGGGGGCGAGGACTGCGAAGGTGGGGACCCGGGCTTGTGGGTCCCGGCCCCTGGATGTCCAGCGCTCCGCTAGTCCACGGCCCTGGCTCCTGTCCTCACTTCCTTCCCTTTTTGGCTCCTGCTCTCGGAGCGGGCGGACGTGGGGGGGAGCGGAAAGGGCGGGAGGGCTCGGGAGTCTGGTGAGGGGGGGGTGCCTGGGGTGCGGAAAAGCCGGGGAGGGGACTCCGTCCGGGGACTTGATCGGGGGCCGGAGACCGACGGGGACGAGCGGCCCGGGACCCGCGCTGTCCCCACCCCTACTGAGAAGGTCAGAGCCAGAGCACCCTGTGACCCTGCCCGTTCCCGTACTCGTGACCCCCTTCATCCCCCAAACGCAGCCCCCCCCCATATTCCACCCCTGTGTTGCCCCCTGCCCAGCCTTCCTGCAGAACTCCCATCCGGTTACCTAGAACTCCCCAAGTACCTCCCTTCCCGGCTCCCCCGCGCCCACCTGACTCTCCACCCGCCTCCCCTCCCGTCTCTCCCCAGGCGCCCCCATGGCCCGACCCCGCTGATTGCTTCACTCGGCCATGCTCCCGCGGCCCCTGCGGCTGCTTTGGGACACGAGCCCCCCCGGGGGAGTCGTGCTGAGCAGCTTCCGGAGCCGAGACCCCGAAGAGGGTGGGGGCCCAGGTG
This sequence comes from Phacochoerus africanus, assembly GCF_016906955.1. Taxonomy (NCBI): domain Eukaryota; kingdom Metazoa; phylum Chordata; class Mammalia; order Artiodactyla; family Suidae; genus Phacochoerus; species Phacochoerus africanus. The sequence continues at coordinate 30,887,981 of NC_062552.1, read as the reverse complement.
GCCGGGGCGTGGGCGGGGGGCAGGAGGAGGAGGAGGAGGAGGAAGAAGACGAGGTGAGACGCAAGAGGTGGGAGGTAGAGGGTGTGTATTTCGGAGACTCTCCGCCTTTCTCTCCGCGACTCTGCCCATTGCTCGCTTCCCCCCGCTTCATTTCCGTCCGCGCCTCTGGTCGGTGTCTGTCCCTCTCCCCGCGGCGGGGTCCCGGCGCTTCTGTGGCTTCGCGTGGCGGTGTGACTCAGGACCTGCCCGCAGGGACCTGCCCTGCTCCTGCGGGAGCGTCTGGCCGGCTGTCCTGCGGGTCTCTGGCCCTCTCCGCCTACGCCCGAGTGTGCTGGTCTCTCTGGGCGCTTTGTCTAGGTCCCTGTCTCCCTCCCGGTTTTTGTTTGGCGGGGAGGGGTTTGTTTCCACAGTAACCCGCTCCTCTGGCTCTGGGATTGGGGAGGGAACCCTTCGATTTCGTGACCCCTCCCCGCCTCCCTCGCGGCGGAGGCGGGAAGTCAAGGTTCTTGGACCTTGGAGGGGCCATCCCAGGCGGAGTGGAGGGTGGTCACCTGCTTTTCCCGGGGACTAATGGCGCTGGCCCGGAGTAGGACTGGGGCCTCGGGAGGGGCCAGAAGTTGGATTTGGGGCCCCGAGGCTTTGGACTCCTGGGTCCAGAGTCTGGGTGAGGGCTGGGTGACTAGCAGGGCTGGTTTTTCGGGATCGGTTGGGGGAGGGGCTGGGGTCACATGACTCTCTGAGTCTACCCCCCCATCCCCACTTCCCCTTCTCCTTCCTGTCCCGGGATCGGAGCCGCCACCTTGACGGGGGGTCTCCAGGGCTGAGGGGCCCGGGGAAAGGGGGCTAAAGGGCAGGATTCAGTCTGTGGGCTTGGCCAGTTCCGCGGGGGAGGGCGGAGCATGCGGCTGTGCCGTGACTGAGGTTGCAGCTTCTCAAGGTCTCTGCCTCGGGCTTTCTGCCTCTATCCCTTCCCCTCTTACCCCGCTTCGCACCTTGGCTTTTGCTGTTGTGGGGTTCAGCTCTGGGGGGAAGGGGCTACAGCGGTCTCCAGGACCAGGGTTCCTGCATTCCATTCAGCCCCTCACTGCAACCCCCTAGACTCCACCGGGCTCTAAGGCGGCTTGGGGGGGGCTGTCTGGGCCCCAGCAGGGGAGACCTGGGGTCACCAGCCCCCCCCACCCCACGTACTCGCTGGTACTGTCCCCCTCCGCAACAGGTGAGGGGTGCTGAGGGAGGAGCAGGGCCCGGGGTGAAGGCTGGGCAGTGGGGCCTGGCGTGGAGCTGTCTGACCTCCCCTTCCTTGCCCCCCAGGCCCCCGTGTCTGCCTGGAATGAGGAGGAGGATGGTGCCACCTTTACTGTCACAAGTCGCCAGTATCAGCCTCCTGATCCTTTGGTGAGATCATAACTTTGACTTCTCACCTCTGACCCACCCCCTCTCAGTTCCCCTCCCTTTGGCCTCAGGGTAGGTAGGAGGTTTGGAGATGGGACTCTGCTGTGTGACTTAGGTCAAGTCTTGTCCTCTCTGAATGGTAACACAGTGAGCCTGGATGTCTCCTATGGCTGGGATTTCCCCTGGAGGTCTAGGGCAGAGGGGAAAAAAGGGTCAGTGACTGGCCCTCTGTCTCCCCAGGCCCCAAGGCCTCCCCCGCGTTTCTCTCGGAGGCTCCGAGCCGGAACTTTGGAGGCCCTTGTCAGACACCTGCTGGATGCCGGAACATCGGGGGCTGACGTGACCTTCATGGCCGCCTTCCTGGCCACTCACAGGGCCTTCACCTCCACACCTGCTGTGCTAGGACTGGTGGCAGACAGGTCAGGGTCTTAAGGGACCAAGGGTTGTGGAAGTGTCTGGACTTAATCTTAAACCAGAACCTTCCACCAGAATAGTTAAAGCTCCTGGGGGGGGGGATGAACAGAATCTCTCCCCTTCCCCAGGCTGGAAGCCCTTGAATCTCGTCCTCCTGATGAACTAGAGAGGACAAAAGGGTGAGTGGCCCTGATTCGGACCTCGCAGTTCCCTCAGCCCAAACTGCAGCCTGACCTTTGACCCTTGGCTGCTTCTCCTTCTCCCAGGGTAGCCATCTCTGTACTGTCAACCTGGCTGGCCTCTCACCCTGAGGATTTTGGCTCTGAGGTCAAGGGTCAGCTTGACCGGCTTGAGAGCTTCTTACTGCGGACAGGGTATGCAGCCGGGGAGGGTGTTGGGGGGGGCGGCGCTGACCTCATCCGCAACCTCCGGTCCCGGGTGGACCCCCAGCCCCCCGACCTTCCTAAGCCCCTGGCCCTCCCCGGCGACCCCCCTGCTGACCCCACGGATGTTCTGGTGTTCCTCGCTGACCACTTGGCCGAGCAGCTGACCCTGCTAGATGCGGTGAGACCCTGACTTCTGACCCCCCCCCCCGCCCCCGCCCCCTACTCACCTGTCCCTGACTCCAGTCCATCCCCACCCAGCTCCCAGTCTCATCTGTCCCCCCCGGTTTTGACCTTCCCCATCTCCCATTGCCCTGGTTATTGTCCTTCAAATCCTCTGCCCCTCTGGTCCCTTGGCCACCTGAGAGCCTCAAACCCCTGATATTGGGAGGCTGACTTGACCTGACTATAAACTTTAATCTCTGTCCTCTGCCCCACAGGAGCTGTTTCTCAATCTGGTCCCCTCTCAGTGCCTGGGGGCCCTGTGGGGTCATAGAGACCGACCAGGACATGCCCACCTCTGCCCATCTGTCCGGGCTACTGTCACGCAGTTTAACAGAGTGGCAGGGGCAGTGGTCAGCTCCGTCCTGGGGGCCACCTCAACCGGGGAGGGGCCTGGAGAGGTGACCGTCCGGCCACTTCGCCCCCCTCAGAGGGCTCGGCTCCTGGAGAAGTGGATCCGTGTGGCAGAGGTGAGTGAGGATCGCCCGGCTGGGGACTGTGGTGTGGAGGGTGGTCCCACAGCTGCGGCCTCCCGCTGTGACCCCACAGGAGTGCCGCCTGCTCCGGAATTTCTCTTCTGTGTATGCTGTCGTGTCGGCCCTGCAGTCCAGCCCCATCCACAGGCTTCGAGCAGCCTGGGGGGAAGCAGCCAGGTGGGAGGATGGGGCCCTGGCTGGGCGTGGAGGCTGGGCCACGGGGGGGCTGAGCCAGGCCAGTCTCAAGGCCACCGCCCTCCGCCCCCAGGGACAGCCTCAGAGTCTTCTCCAACCTCTGCCAGATTTTCTCGGAGGAGGATAATTACTCACAGAGTCGGGAGCTCCTCCTGCAGGTGAGGCCCGTCCCTGGCGGCCCAGCCATCCTGCCCCCTGCCCACCTCCACATCCCCTTCTTTTGTCACCAGCAGGAGGGGAAGCTGCAGCCCTCTCTGGAGCCAACTTCCAAGAAGTCCCCCAGATCTGGCTCCCGGGGTGGGGTGAGTGAGTGGCTGGGGGGGCAGTCGGAGGGAGTAGGGCGTGGCGGTAGAAGCAGTCTGAGGGACCAGAGGGAGGCACAGCAGGGTCAGGGGAATTGAACTTGGTCTCTGAGGCCCTGGGATAGGAAAAGCGTGGAGGCACGGGGAGCCCTCAGGTCCGTGGCAGGGGTGACAGACTGTCCTTTGACCTCAGGGTGTGGTCCCATACCTTGGCACCTTCTTGAAGGACCTTGTGATGCTGGATGCAGCCTCCAAGGATGAGCTGGAGGTCAGTGGTTGTGTGTGTGCGCGCGCGCGCGCGTGGGGGGGGGTGCTTAGGGTCAGACAGACCTCCTTCTCGAAGGGGCTGCAAGGCTTAAGTTCTCAGCGCCAGGCTTCTGTTACTTGAGTGAGTTTTGCTTAACCTCTCAATGCTTGGGGATCTGTAAATGGGAAGTTAGTACCTACCTTGTTTATGACAAGGGTGAAATATGTCTGCTTAGTGCTCAGAATGCGCCTGAGGAGTTCCCTGGTAGTGCAGCAAGTTAAGGACCTGGTGTTGCTGCAGCTGTTGCGTAGGTCTCAGTGTGGCATGGGTTCAGTCCCTCGTGGCCTGGGAGCTTGCACATGCCACGAGTGTGTCCAGAAAAAAAAAAAACTGCCTGAGATGTAAACTTAAGAGTTCACTACATAAACTGGGATCTTGGGCAATTTCCTTATCTTCTGAGTCCTGATTTTCTCATCTGTAGAGTGGACACCACTGTACCTGTGACATTCAGGTGAAGGGTGAGGTAGTGGCTAGGGTCTGGCAGGGGAGGTGGGAGGAGCAGGGGGCCAAGCGAGTGTGTGCGAGTTGGATGTGGGTCTGCACCAGCCTGGGTGGCACTGTCCTCTGGTGGGGGCGCCGCTCACCATCCCCTTTCTTCCTGCAGAATGGATACATCAATTTTGACAAGCGGAGGAAGGTGAGGGGGTGCTGGGGCCAGATGCTGGATACCCCTGGCCGAGTCCCAGGAAGGGGAGAGGCGAGTAGGGCTGGGAGCCCCTAAATTTTGGCTTCTTCCTAGGAGTTTGCTGTCCTATCTGAGCTGCGGCGGCTCCAGAATGAATGTCGCGGCTATGATCTCCGACCTGACCCTGAAATCCAGCGGTGGCTGCAGGGCCTCCGGCCACTGACAGAGGCCCAGAGGTGACTGGCTGGCTGGGTTGGGGGCTCCAGGGCTCAGATTGAGTGTGGGGGTCCGTGTCTCACGTCTCTTTCCCCCCCTCAGCCATCGTGTGTCCTGTGAGGTGGAGCCACTTGGGACTGGTGATCCTCCTGCACCGCGGGTGCTCCGGCCAACGCTGGTCATCTCCCAGTGGACAGAGTGAGGGAGGCAGTGGTCGGAGGGCGGTCTCTTGGGGACCCGCCCTTCTTCCCCTGACCCTCCCAATCTCCTGCCACTCCAGGGTTCTGGGTTCTGTTGGGGGCCCCACCCCCCTTGTCTCCTGGGACCGGCCCAGCGTGGGGGCAGATGAGGCAGCTGGAACCCCCGCCCCACTGCTGACCCGGCTGGCCCAGGTGAGCCCTGTTCCTGGCCCTTGACCTCAACACTGACCCTGACTTTGGGGGTCTTTCCTTGCCCTCCCCACCTTCATGCTAGCCCCCTCCCATGTTGTCTGTCCCCAGCACATGAAGTGGCCGTCTGTCTCGTCCCTGGACTCTGCCCTGGACGGCACCCCTACCCTACAGAGTCCGGTTAACCCCAGCCACCTCTCACCCCCCACTTCCTCCCCGAAGCCTTCTCGAGGTCACCGCCGATCAGCCTCGTGTGGCTCCCCACTCAGTGGGGGAGCAGATGGGGCCTCCAGGGGGGCTGGATGTGGAGGATGTGGGTCTGGGCCAGGGGCGTCTGATTGCCGGATCATCCGCGTCCAGATGGAGCTGGGGGAAGACGGCAGTGTCTACAAGAGCATCTTGGTGAGGGAGCTGTGGGCTGGGGGTGGGGGCGGGGATGAGGGACGGTGCCCTGTGGTTTCAAGAACCAAGCGGGAGGAAGGTTTTGGTTTTCACTGACCCTTGGTTTTAGCGGACATGTTTTATTCAGAAGGTTACTTGCATTAGCTGCTGCACCTGAGCTTCCAGTGGTTGTTAGGTTTTCAGAGCCAACAGCAATCTCTGCACAGGGAACAGCCTCGAAAGCATGTGGGCTGGCAGGTGCAGCACAGGGGCCACCACAGAGGGCTGTCCTGTTTACTCGAAGGGCTTGGACAGATAGCCTTTTCTGGTTGGGATCGCTGGCTATGGTTGGGAAGATGGAAAGCAAAGGTCATCATGGCCAATTTACTGCCCTTTTGGTCTGCTGTCCTGCCAGGTAACAAGCCAGGACAAAGCTCCAAGTGTCATCAGTCGTGTCCTTAAGAAAAACAATCGTGATTCTGCAGTGGCTTCAGAGTATGAGCTGGTGCAGCTGCTACCAGGGGAGCGAGGTCAGAGGCTGGGGGCAGGGGAGCGGTGCTGTGGTGGGGTGCTTCCTCAGCCCCCCATCCCTTCCCGGGGCTGTGCCTGACACCCCTTTCGGAACCTCCAGAGCTGACCATCCCCGCCTCGGCCAACGTCTTCTACGCCATGGATGGTGCGTCCCACGATTTCCTCCTGCGGCAGCGGCGCAGGCCCTCTACTGCTACGCTGGGCCCCTCTGCCTCGGGGACGCCCCCGAGCGCGGGGGGAGGGGGCTCCTTCCCCAGGATCAAAGCCACGGGGAGGAAGATTGCCCGGGCACTGTTCTGAGGGGAGAGCCTCGGCTCACAGAACTCACTGCGGCCATACCAGACGGGGGCGCTACGTTGGGAAAAAATCCAGCAAGGCGGCCAACTACCCTGAGGCAGTGAAGTGCCGCCAGGTTACCAGGCAGCCAAGACCCAGCCTGTGGGACTGGCACCTCTGATCCCAAGGTGGACAACCTATGTGTAGCTCTTCCCGATTTCCAAAAGTGTGGCACACAGCTGGTTCCTGACACCTGGCCACACCCTCGCATGCCCAGGCCCAAGAAGGGCCTAGAAGTGGGAGAGGGGAAAAGCCTAGAGGCTCTGAGCCCCAGGCAAAGGGAATGGCAAGTAGGAGTTCCTTTTCCTGGTCTAGGGATTCCTGTCACTGTGACAACACTAATAAACCAAAACACTACCTGAATTCTATTCCTGTCCTTTCAGCATGGGCCACCGATGCTGCGGGGGCGGGGGGCAGGCTGAGAGTGGATGCTGTGGAATAAGAGGGGCCGTGTTTTCCGTCCATGAAGAGCTGAAAGCGAGGAGCTGCTGGAGATGGTCTCTGCCTCCCTGGCAACCTCTCCATCCCTTTATTTGCTCTTAAACTTTTCTCCTCAGCTGTTACAAAACCTTGTCAAGTTCTAGCCACCTGATTAAAGTGATCCGTGCAAAAACCCCCACACCTGCGAATGTGTAAGAAACAATTTGAGGACAAAGAAATGGAAGAACGTTGTGGACAACGTATAAACATGGAGGACGTATGATATCAGAGCGTTAGGTGTTGAGATTTTAAATCAGTTTAAGCTACATTCAAGCAAATTCTAGGAAAAAAAGACTAAAACGAATTAGAGGGATGCCAGGGCTATTTTGAAGATGATGGGAAATTACAGCAGGGAGGGTCCCCATGTTTCATTCTGGGGTCACAGCTTAGAAAATTCTGAGTTCAATTAAACTCACTTTACCCAAAACCACTGCATTGTAAATGCCCTTCTCGTGTTTCCAACCAGGATAATGGAGACCTAAGGCCTGCATATACAGGAAAAATGAAATTTGAGACATTTCATATTTCAGTCTCAATAAAGAAGGCTTACTCTGCCTCAGAGTGCCCAGTTGCAAGACTCTGGACCTGAGGGAGTCACAGAAGCGATAAACATATAAGGGGAGAAGGGACCAGGGGAAAAGGTGGAGACGATTAAAACAGAAGTGGCTGGTGAGAAAACAGCCAGGTGTTTTCACATTTTATTCACTACAGTAGAGACCCTTGAGCTGCCTCATTCCCACCCCCTCCCTCCCCCCTCCACAGGGTCAGGCCTTCCCAGGAGCCCCTGCCTTGGCTGCCTGGGCCCGCTGGAACTCCTGCTGCAGCTGAGCCAGGGTCTCCCTCTGTTGCTCTGACTGGCGCTCCAGTTCCCGGAGTTGGGATTCGTATCGCTTACTGAGGAAGATAGAACAGCAAAAACGGTGAGGTCTTAATGAGACTTACTGCTGAGGATGCTGAAGGCAGGAAGGAGATTGGTGGGGAACGTGAGATCCAAGGGAGGGAGGAGAAGAGGGGTTAAAAGGAAAGCGGCTGGAGGAACTGGGTGGTGGTGGTGGTGGTGGTGGTGGGAACAGCTTTGGAAGCTACTCTACAAGGCTTTCTCAACACGTCTTCCACCGTGGCATGTCTGTCAGAAGGTGCTGGAACAAAGACTCACATTTCAGCTGTGATGTAGTCCAGCCTTTTCCCCACTGTGGCTCGAGCCTCTCCCAGCTCCTGTTTGACCAGCACGGGACCCAGAAGTTTAAAGACCACGTTGGATCCATCCAGCAGGGCCAGTTCCTGATGGAGGGGCAGGACATCTGTGATCAGAAACATTGCCAGGACAGTTCCCTCCTCGCCCCACAAATCCTGTGCTCTCACCTCCTTCACGATATTATTTTCTGTTAGTTGTGCTTCTAGTTTCTGCCTCCCTGACATGGACTTACTCAAGTCTGGCGGGTGGGAGGGAAGACTTGATTAAAGACATCAGATATGCCACCCAATCCCTACCGTCCTGGTGAGAAATGGAGCGACAAGGACGGGAACACCATGGAGGTGGGGAAGGGGCACGGGTGGGATGGAGCGGGGCAGGACGCATCTTGCAAGGCTTCGGGTAGTGAGAGAACCGGGACAACCCCGTTCCCCTACCCTTCTGTAGCTGTTGATATTTCTCCACTTCTCCCTGTAGCTTCTTCTGGATCAGCTCAGCCATGACGAGGACGAAACTCCGCGGGGAGAGGGAGAGGGGCGCTGGGTTGCACACTCTGGAAGGTACCCGACCTCCCCTTTCCGGCCTGCGGAAATGACAGCCCTCTTGAGAAGCAGCCCCTCGGGGCACCGCAGTCTCCCCGCGTCCGAGATATCGACTCCACCCCTGCTCTAGGCGGCAGCGGGGGAAAAGAGACCCCAGAACCCTCAACCGAACGCCTGGTCTACTCACGTTCTTCTTTCAGTGTTGGTGAACCAGGAAGTAAACAGAGAATGCTGGGAAGAGACGGCGCGGGAAGCTCTCGTCTGACGCATGCCGGGAACTGTAGTTCTCACTTGTTACACGAGTGGCGTTTTTCTAAAAGGCTGGATTCGGAACGTTCTAGGCAACATGGGGAAACGAAGCTGGAAAAAGGAACTGCACAGTCAACTTGAGTCCTGGCTCCGGACCACCTCTCTTTCATTACTCAGGCATAAACTGCCTCACGGGGGCGGGGCCAAGGTCTGCCCCCCCCCCCCCTCACTGGAGAGAGCGCCCTCACTCAAGATGGCGCCTTGAGGGCTTCGAGCTTGGGGCGGAGCTGATTGGATGAGGGCCGTAAGACTTCCGGGAGTTTTCAATCCGACTGTGGGACAGCTGAGAGGAGTTTGCACGTGTGTCGCGGTTCGGGTGGGCTTGATGGAGACAGCCCCCAAGCCTGGCAGTGATGTCCCGCCCAAGAAGAACAGACTTCAGGCCAAGAGAAAGGTAGAGACCTTCTTGGGTTGAAAGGAAAGTTTTTGGCTGAGGGGTTGGAGGGGCGGGGCGGAGGCAGCGGATTATCAGGGGTCCTGATCTGCCAGCAGAAACCTCGGCGATACTGGGAGGAAGAGACCGCTCCGACAGCTGCCGGAGCCTCTCCGGGTCCCCCTCGTAAACAGAAGAAGAATCGAGAGGCCCGACCTCAGAAGCCAAAGAACGCTCCCATCCAAAAGAAGTCTCGGTTCCCCAAGAAGCCCCAGGTCCCAAAGAAACCCCAAGAATGGAGGAGTCCAGGCCCTCAGCGGAGCTTGTCTGGGGTGAGCCTGGGACCTTATAGGGTGGCGAGGCAAGTCTCCTCGTGCTTTGAGGGTACGAGAGTTGGGATCAACCCGAGCCTGTTTACTAATTGCCCCATTCCTGTCCCAGGCCCAGGACCCGTTTGCAGGCCCCGCCCCCGTCCCTGTGGAGGTAGTTCGAAAGTTCCGTCGCATCGACAAATCCAAAAAGGTGAGGACCGGTCGGAGAGTGGGGAGGAGTTGCAGGCAGGGAGTTGTCTGGGTGAGCTGGATGGAGGCGCGGTCAGGTGGCTTTCCTGTAACCCCCATACTCGCCCATTCCTCTCCCACCAATGATTGTAGCTGCCCCGTTCCAAGTCCAAAGCCCAAAGCCGGCTTGATGCTGCTGAAGCTGAGGAAGAGGAAATAAGCGTCAAAGCTGCTCGTTCTGAGCTGCTGCTGGCTGAGGAACCTGGGTAAGTGGACCCTAATGTGGGCCTCCCCAGCTCCTGGTTTATGAGGCTCTCATTTCTCATTTTTATGTTGATACACCGACTTCACATCGGAAAGCTTAATGCAACCCTGACATTCACTGGCAGGTTTCTGGAAGGTGAGGATGGGGAGGACACAGCAAGGATACGCCAGGCTGACATCGCAGAGGCTGTGGATATTGCAAGTGCAGCCAAGGTGAGCCTGAGGGTGCAAAAGGATCCAGCGGGCTGACTGGGGTGCAGAGCAGGATGGAAGTGGGGCTAGAAGAAAATATTACTGAAGGGAGCCAATTTTTTTCTTTCTTTTTTTCTCTGCTATTCCCTTTTCCAGCACTTTGACTTGAACTTGAGGCAGTTTGGACCCTACAGGCTGAATTACTCTCGAACAGGGAGGTAAGGTTGACTTCCAGTGACTTGAACTAGGGTGTGGTTGAGTCTCCTTCATTGCTGCAGCCTTGCCCACCCCTGCCGCGTTGTGTGCATGTTTGGGTGTGTATATACCTATGTGTACATATATGAGTGTACGTTTGGACTGTTGATGTGGGAGACTCTTGTGACCTGCTCGCGTGTGAGGGTGAGTGTGGAGGGAAGCTGGTGGGGGCAGACCTCAGAGGCAGGGTGCTCCCTGTGCTGACACCCTGCCTGTCCTCCACCTCCAACAGGCACCTGGCTTTGGGAGGGCGACGGGGTCACGTGGCGGCCCTCGACTGGGTGACAAAGAAGCTTATGTGCGAGATCAACGTCATGGAGGCGGTGCGGGACATTCGGTCCGTGGGCTCTGGTGGTGATGGTGGTGGCGGCGGCGGCGGAGGCGGCGGGTGGTGAGACAGCCCATCCCCGACTGAGTGACTGCCAGTGACTCTCTGTCACCCCCACCACTCCTGCTCCTCCTAGGTTTCTGCATTCAGAAGCACTGCTTGCTGTCGCTCAGAACCGCTGGCTTCACATTTACGACAACCAGGGCATCGAGCTCCACTGTGTCCGCCGCTGTGACCGCATCACCCGGCTTGAGTTCCTGCCCTTCCACTTCCTCCTGGCCACGGCTGTGAGTGGCTGTGGAGCACAGGGCCCGGGTGGCAGCCCCCCATGAAGACTCATCCTCCCCTGGGGCCCAGTAGAGGGAGCCCAGAGGGCAGCTGGGACTCATCCTTTTTCTCTCAGTCAGAGACAGGGTTTCTGACCTACCTGGACGTGTCAGTGGGCAAGATCGTGGCAGCTCTGAACGCCCGGGCTGGACGGCTCGACGTCATGACCCAGAACCCTTACAATGCCGTCGTCCACCTCGGACACAGCAACGGTTGGTCCTTGGCTGAATCTTGATCGTCATCCTGACCTGCTGTTCTAGATTTGTACTTAACAAGTCCCCGAAACTCAAACTGCCCCTTTACTTTCCTCTCGTGTTACCTCTTGGCCTCCAGTCCCCTCTTTCCCCAGTTTAGTGGCCTCAGCGCCCTCTTAGTAACTTGAGTTCTTCTCTCATATCCAGGGACTGTGTCTTTATGGAGCCCTGCAGTGAAGGAGCCGCTGGCAAAGATTCTGTGCCACCGCGGTGGGGTGCGGGCCGTGGCAGTCGATCCTACAGGCACGTAAGTCACTTGTTTGGTGTGAGGTGCTGGGGGGCGTGGCTACAGCGGGTCAGAAAGAACTAGAAGGCAGTGTACCTCTAGAGCACAGACTCTGTAGCTGAGCTGCTTTGGCTTAAATTCTGGTGACCGCTGACCAGCCATGCTGGTGACCTCAGTGACCATACACTTTCCTCCCCCTGAGAGGGGGGACCAGAGTGTCCAACTCAAGAGTCAGACAACCTTTTCTTTTTTTTTTTTTTAACCACTTCTTGGGCCGCTCTCTCGGCATATGGAGGTTCCCAGGCTAGGGGTCAAATCGGAGCTGTAGCCTCCGGCCTACGACAGAGCCACAGCAACGCGGGGTCTGAGCCGCGGCTGCGACCTACACCGCAGCTCACAGCAACACCGGATCCTTAACCCACTGAGCAAGGCCAGGCATCGAACCCGCAACCTCATGGTTCCTAGTCAGATTCGTTAACCACTGCACCACAACGGGAACTCCAGAAAACCTTTTCAGTAAAGAGCTGCATGGTAAAAATTTCAGGCTTTGTAGGCAGCGGTGCATCCTTGAGCATTTTATGTAGGTGCTTAAATAAGAAGAGGAAACAGAGCATCGTGAGTTTTTAAGCAGTGTTTTTTTTTAAGAAATTGAACACTATTTTTGTAATATTGGTCTACTATTGGGAAGAATCGGATTCCCGTTTTTGAGACTAGTATTTTGTTCACTTGAGGTTCAGAGTTAGTGTTCTGAATCTTCACACTCAATTGGAAATGTTTAGATGCTGATCTGTGGAGAGATTTTGTGTGTTTCATCTTTGTAAATACCTTTTCACACAGATAGATGATGACATGGGGGTGCTATCGAGAGATAGGTGTTGTCACCGAGACTGCATGGCGCAGGGCACAGTGCAAAGAGATAAGATGCCTTTGGTGTCTCTACCACGTACTGTGCCGTTTCAGCGCAACAAGCAGCCGCAGGATAAGTAACTTCATGAATGTGGCTGCTAATGAGTTCACTGAAACTTTATTTGTGGCCCCTGCGATTTGAGTTTCAAATCATTTGCACATCTTGAAATATATGTCTTTTGATTTTTTTTCCCCTCAGCTACTCAACATTGAAAACCATTCTTTTTTTTTTTTTTATGGATAAGTAGTTCTGTGCATATGTAATAGGTCTTTTTTTTTTTTTGTCTTTTTGCTATTTCTTTGGGCCGCTCCCGCAGCATATGGAGGTTCCCAGGCTAGGGGTCAAATCGGAGCTGGAGCCACTGGCCTACGCCAGAGCCACAGCAACGCGGGATCCGAGCCGCGTCTGCAACCTACACCACAGCTCACGGCAACGCCGGATCCTTAACCCACTGAGCGAGGCCAGGGACTGAACCCACAACCTCATGGTTCCTAGTCGGATTCGTTAACCACTGCGCCACGACGGGAACTCCTAAAAACCATTCTGTACATGGGAGTTCCCTTTGTGGCTCACTGTTAACGATCTTGACTAGGATCTATGAGGTTTCAAGTTCGATCCCTGGCTTCACTCAGTGGGTTAAGGATCTGGCGTTGCTGTGAGCTGTGGTGTAGGTCACAGACTTGGCTTGGATCCCGTGTTGCTGTGGCTGTGCTGTAGGCCGGCAGCTGTAGTTCCGATTCAGCCCCTAGCCTGGGAACTTCCATATGCCAAGGGTGTGGCGCTAAAAAGCCAAAGGGAAAAAAAAAAAAGGACATTGCCTACAGCTGTGGGCCGTACAGAAATAGGTGGTGGGCTGGCTTTGTTGGCTTATGGGTCTTAGTTTGCCAGGCCTGGGCTCAGCTCCTAAAACCGATGAATGTGTTAAGGCATCTCCGGTTCAGCGTGATGTCTGGTGGGTAGGGAGCCCCATGTTTCACCGCCACCCTCAATACGATGGTTCTCTTCAGGTCTGGCCGGTGATGGGAGGGTTGGGGCAGAGGGTCTGCTTTGAACTTCTGCTCTTCCTGGGAAAGTGTTTGCATTTTCATGGCTGTTGCTATTTCTGTGTATCTGGACCCTGTGGATGATTCCCCCCCCCCCCCGCGTTTCTAGTGTCTCTAATCCATTCATCGTCTGTCAGGCATTTGTCAGGCACCTCTGCGGGTTAGGCTCTGTGCTGAGGTTCTGGGGGCATCAGGATGAACCTGCCCCGGGGCCTCTGCAGTTCCGTTTTGTTTACATGCTCAGGTGGCTGTAGTTTTGGGAACAACGGGCTGGGTGAAGCACTCAGCTTCTACTCGTTTGTCTGTACCACCCAGATCTCCCTTGTTCCCTGGTGGATGGCTTGCTATAAGGCCGTTTCTTGGGCCACCTGCACTGTTGCCCAGGTCCCAACTTTGACAACTCCGGTCTGGTGATCTTGAGCTACTGGTTACAGAGGTAGGAGCACTGTGAGTGCTCCTTGGGCACCCCAGCTCTATCCTGCTTTGGTGGCCTCACTTTGTGGCTGCCCAGGGCCCCTCAGGGTCTTGACTGCTTTCCCGTCCAGGGCTCCTCCAAGCTCTGTTTCTTTCTTTTTTTTTTTTGCTTTTTAGGGTGGCACCCACAGCATATGGAGGTTCCCAGTCTAGGGGTTGAATTGGAGCTGCAGCTGCCGGCCTACATACACCATAGCCACAGCAATGCGGGACGTGAGCCACATCTGTGACTTACACCATGGGTCATGGCAACACCGGATCGTTAACCCACTGAGCGAGGCCAGGGATCCAACCTGCGTCCTCATGGATACTAGTCAAGTTTGTTGCTGCTGAGCCACGATGGGAACTCCCAAGCTCTCTTTCTCGCCATACTCAGTGGCTTGGTTCTTCCTGGTGCTGGATGCTGGGTGCTGTGGGTAGGATGCTCTTTTCCACACTGCTCGCCTCCTTGTACACTACAGCTCAGGAGCCTCCTACTTTAAATATCTCCTTTTTTTTTTCCCTTAATTTTTACTTTTTAATTTTTCGGCCACACCTGAGGCACATGGAAGTTCCCAGGCCAGGGGCTGAATTCGAGCCACAGCTGCAGCAACTCTAGATCCTTTAACTCACTGTGCTGGACCGGGGATTGAACCTGCATGTTCTGCAGTGACCTGAGCTGCTGCAGTCAAATTCTCAACCCACTGTGCCACAGCGGGAACTTTAAATATCAGTGTTCCAGTCGTTTTAAAGCAAATCAGGAAGCCTCTGGGTGCCAGACCCCTTGGCCCTTGGGGTTGTATCTTTGTGGACACGTGGTTTGGTCCTGCCCTTTCTACTCCATGTCTGTGCCACTCTGGCTCTGGGGGGTGGGAGGCCTGTCCTGAGCTTTCTGCCTCTATGGGCCACTGCACTGGGTCAGCTCCTCCTGTGCCCGGGGCTTAGGCAGTTTGTCCAGAGGTTTGGTCACCAGCCTGACGCTGAGAGGCTCTGGTCTTTGATCTGAGGCCCACCCCTGCATATCTCTGGTCCTCCTCAGGCCTGCCCCACAGACCACGGGGCTCTGGAGATGAAACTTACGTCCTCTGGAAGCTTTCTGGAAGCTTCCATCAGGACTGGATTGGATTTTCAAAGCTGAACTGTTTCTTGTGAGTCTGGCCTATGCTAGTGTGGCCTGGGTGCCTGGCTGGCACTGGGTTGGCATCTGCACAGGAGATCCCAAAGGTGGGCACGTGGGGTGAGGAGCTGGTGTGTGGCCTTGAGTTGTTGGTTCAGTGGAGGGGGTGGCCCTGTACTCCCAGGAGCCCTCAGTAGCTCCTGGTTGGCGCTCATGGCCATTCACGCTAGCAGAATTGGGCCCTGGCTGTCGTCTGGTCAGGAGACGCGTCCAGCGGGGCCTCTGTTCACCCTGTCACCAGCTGAGGCTGCTCAGAGGGACTCTTCAGGGCCTCCCGTAGGTGCACAAGCCAAGGCTAGAACAAGTCCTTGGCTCCTGAAAAAACAGAACCACTTGTCTGCCTGGTCTCTTTCAGCCTCTCTCTCTGAGGGGCCACTTAATCATCAATAGAAACTCCAGAGAGTAAATGACTTTTGACTCCTTGGGTGGTCACCAGCTCACCTTCCGTCCTCCTAGGGCCACTAGTGCATCACTCCCTCGCTCTTTAAGGCTTTCTAAGGCTATGCAGTTGTCATTGTGTGGCGTGTCCCTGTTAGCAGTGTTGGGGACTAATAGTCTCTGGTCTGACTTTGAAGAGCCCCTGCAGTTTGTCTGCTCCTGACCCTGTTCCGCCCCCCCCCCCCCCCCGCGTCTGGTTCACAGATCCCTGTCTCTTTGTCTGCATGCTCTGATGTTATTTCATTGGTACCTTCTGTATGTTTCTTTTGCTTCCTTGAGAATTACCTAGAATGGCTTAACTCTGGTTTTCCCACGAAGCCCTGCCTGACCACTGTGGTCAGTCCTTGCCTTAGCTGACCACTGGTGTGCAGGTCTATGGGGACCCCATGGCTCAGTGCAGGCTGTCCTGGGTGTTCTCCCTGTCACTCTCGTGTCCTAAGACCCAGGTCTGACCTGAATTATAGCTCTACTGCTCACTCCGATTTCCTTTCTCAGCTTCAGTTTCCTCAGTGAAATAGTTCCACTGTGTACTGCCTGGCTGTGAGGAGGCCTGTGGTGCATGGAGTGTGACGGTGGTGGCTACTGTCACCGTTGGTCCTCAACAGAGGACTCGATGCCTGGACTTGGCCATGCGCTTGCCCAGGAAGCTTCTGCAACCCATCAATTGCTCTCCTTCCCCAGGCACATGGCTACCTCTGGCCTGGACCACCAGCTGAAGATCTTTGACCTGCGGGGAACGTTCCAGCCCCTGAGCGCACGGACCCTGCCCCAGGGGGCGGGGCATCTGGCCTTCTCCCAGCGTGGGCTGCTGGCCGCAGGACTGGGCGATGTGGTCAATGTCTGGGCAGGGCCGGGTGGGGCCGGCGCCCCCTGCCTGGAGCGGCCCTACCTCACCCACCGGCTCACTGGCCACGTGCACGGCCTGCAGTTCTGCCCCTTTGAGGATGTGCTCGGGGTGGGACACAGCGGGGGCGTCACCAGCATGCTGGTCCCTGGTAAGTGGCAGGGGTGGGCGTGCAGGGGGGTGAACGCTGGGCAGAACAGGAGATGGTCAGTTATGGCTTCTCCCTCCCTCCTTCCCTCCAGGGGCTGCTGAACCCAACTTTGATGGGCTGGAGAGTAATCCTTACCGGAGCCGCAAGCAGCGCCAGGAGTGGGAGGTGAAGGCCCTTCTGGAGAAGGTGAGGACTGTGCTCTGGGTGGGGGTCTGCAGTGCGGGGCTCAGCGGCCTCCCAGATTCCCACCTCCTCACCCTTTGCTGTCCCTCTGACACGTCCAGGTGCCAGCAGAGCTCATCTGCCTGGACCCCCGAGCCCTCGCAGAGGTGGATGTGGTCTCCATGGAGCAGGAGAAGAAGGAACGGATCGAGAGGCTGGTATGGAGCAGGGCCTGGGCGCCTGGGCCTTCCTCACGCCCACCTCCTGTCCCCACCGCGTCCCCACCAGTATAGCTCTGAGGGCAGGTGCTGCCATTGTCCCCTGCTTTGGAGCCTGTTACAGGTTTCACTCCTGTCCCCTCCCTCAGGGCTATGATCCCGAGGCCAAGGCTCCTTTCCAGCCAAAGCCAAAGCAGAAGGGCCGCAGCTCCACAGCAAGTCTAGTGAAGAGGAAGAAGAAGGTCATGGATGAAGAACACAGGGTAAACGAGCACTGGGTCACGGTGGCATCCTGAGGACCAGGCCCTCCCTCTGTGGGTTTGGCTTCCAGCCCACCCCTTGCACCTCACCCCTTTCTCCTTCCCCAGGACAAAGTCCGGCAGAGCCTTAAACAGCAGCAGCAGCAGCAGAAGCAAGAGAAGGCCAAGCCCACAGGGGCCCGGCCATCTGCCCTGGACCGATTTGTGCGCTGAACCCCACTCCAAGGTGGTCTGAGAACAATGTTCTCCCACCAGTGGGGAATGACCTGTTCCCTGGAACGTGCAGGGAGCATCGAGCCCTCCCCGTTGGGCCAGGGGTTGGGGGGGGTGAGGGGGGTGGCCAGCTGGCTCTGGGTGGATGGCTATTAAAGAGGAAGGAGGGTTTTGCATCTTGTGTCTGGATCATCCTGTGGACCCATTCCCCCCGTGCTGGCATGGGCTACTCTCGGATCAGGGCCGGGGGGTGGGGGTGGGGTCTTGCTGGCTTCCTCTGCACCCGCCCCACGTTTTGCCACCTCTGTGGCCTTAGTCTGCTCCTTAGGGCTGTCCTCCATGAAGAGGCTGACTTCCCTTTCTCCCATCCCGAGGTGTCCTTCCCATCCAGTGGGGACTGGCGGCTTCTGGGCTCCCCAGGTTTGTGTTCTGGGACTCCTGGTGAGGACCACATTGTACTTGGAGAGGAAGAGAGACAAGTTTATTGAGGGGCCCGTACCTGGCTCCTGCTTTGTTTAGAGAGAACAACCCAATCTGCCCTGTCTCCTGTATCCCTGCCTTCAGTGACCAGGCATCTAGTGACCAGGCATCTGGAATGGGAGAGACTGACCAGCTGCAGCCGCCCGGGAGGGAAGAGGTGGGGAGGGGGGTGCTGACAGGACCCTGTGCCCCTGGCACTCAGCTGTGAAGCCAGGCTATGACCCGACACCGGAGGATGCCCAGCACTCCCTGCAGCCAGGAGCAGAAGGGTACAGTTCTTCGGCCATCAGAGCCACCCACCAGCTCCCAGGCCTCCTGCATCTCCCTGGGGTCCAACCTATGGGAGGTCAGCAGGAACCTCCCGTAGCAGCACCGGTCCAGGGGGTAGTGGGTGGCGCCAGCCAGCCTGACACAGTGGGTGGGGGTGAGGCCTCCTCTTCGGGCACTTACCCCCACAAAGACATCCTCCAGTGGCAGAGGGGGTGCTCTGCTGGCCACCTTCAGGATGAGCTGCACAGCAGACGCTGACAGCAGGTATCCAGTTCCTGAGGCGTACGGGGGGAAGGGGCCCCAGGCAGGAGGCCACTGCTCCTCTGCTATCTGGTGTCTGCCCCCTGGCGTCCTAGAAGGGTGCACCCGCCAGTGCACCCGGCCCAAGTACAAGAGAGGCACCGGCTGGCTCCCCGAGGTGAGGCTTCCTTCCCCACCCTCATCACCAACCTTAGCCTTTCTCTGGGGCTCCTGCTCCCATTGCTCCCAATGGCCCCCTCGCCGGACCAGCTCCGATACCAGCTCTGGGACATTGACAAACACGTCGTCGTCAGTCTTGAGGATGTAGCGGGCCATAGGGCAGTGTTTGTCAGCCCAATTCAGCCCGCTGAGGGTCTTGAGGGTGAGATTGCGATAGGAGTCCTGGAAGGCCGCCTGCATGATATCCCCATGGGCAGCTGACTCCCTGGCCAGGTCGTTCTCTCTGGAGCCTCCGCTAGGCTCTCCCAGCAGAAAAAGAGTCTGCACCCTGAGCCCCCGGGCCTCGCGCAGCCGGCCCCACGAGGCCCGAATGGCGTTCCTCTGATTCAGGTTGTCCGGGGCTGTGCAAACCAGGATTAGCAGGAACGGAGGAACGCCGGGCCCACCACACGCCTCCTCGTTGGGGATCAAGAGGCGAGGCAAGGCCAGGGGCGGCCCAGGCGAGGCCGGGGCTGGGAGCAGGGAGGCCAGCGAGAGGCTCAGCAGCTCCTCCCCGAGGCCTGAGGGTCCAAATAGAGTCCAGATAATCACCAGCAGCAGGGCGGCGAGGAGCAGGCGCCGGGAGAGGCTGAGGCGCATGGTGGGCGACGGTCGGAGGTGAGCTGGAGGGGAAGAAGGGAGGGCGGTCAGGTCGGCTCCGGGACACTAGCCTGCCGAACCCGCCACGACCGGCACGAGGCGAGCTGGGCGCTCGGCGCCGGGAAGTTACCTGGTCAGCCCCGGCCCCGCCCCTCGCTGAGTGGGCGGGGCCTGCAGGTCCCGGCGTCCGGGGTGAAGCTCCTGCCCACTCGGAAGGCAGAACCTAAACGGAGGGCGCGGTGTTCTCGCCGAGACGCGGCAGGAGTGGGTTCGGGGCCGCGGGACCATCCGCAGCGACCTCCTCCCAAACACGGAACTGCTCTTCCGGGTCACCGAAAGCAACATCCCCGCCTCCCGACTTCCGGTCCCGACGGCTTGGGCGGTAAAGATCCGCAGCTGCGCGCTTTGTCCGGGCTGGCCTGGCCTGGCCGCCTACACAGCATGCCAGCCCCAGCCCCATAAGGGTTCCCCTCAAGGCCAGCAGCTCGTGATCCTCCTCCCTCCCAACTCAGGTTGGGGCACTGAATATCACAGTTTAAATTTGGACCATCAGCTAAGGGAGAAAATGACCAAAAGAACCAGAAAGCAAGCCATAACTGTATAAACTATTTATTAACAGGCAGCACCGACACATTTATTTCTTCTTGGACACACCCACGGTGCGGCCACGGCGGCCTGTGGTCTTGGTGTGCTGGCCTCGGACACGCAGTCTGCAAGTGGGAAAAGAGAGGAGTCACACACCACACAAAGCAAAGGTCTGGGGAAAGATGGAACGTGAGAATTCTCTGGGGGTCCAGGGGGAGGCAGAGATGACACCCCCGCCCCACTCACCCCCAGAAATGGCGCAGCCCTCTGTGGGCCCGAATCTTCTTCAGTCGCTCCAAGTCTTCACGGAGTTTGTTATCCAGACCATTGGCCAGGACCTGCAGAGGTGGCGGTGAGGGTCGCTTGCTCTACCTGTTCCCCTGGGCTCCACCTGCACACCCGCCCATCCCAATACACACCTGGCTGTACTTCCCATCCTTCACATCCTTCTGTCTATTTAAGAACCAGTCTGGAATCTTGTATTGGCGAGGATTCTGCATAATGGTGATTACACGTTCCACCTGGCAGGCAAAGACACAGGTCAGGTCCAGGTGGTCCCCCTCAGGGCCAACCCACAGCCCCCTCCCATCCTCACCTCATCCTCTGTGAGCTCTCCTGCCCTCTTGGTGAGGTCGATGTCTGCTTTCCTCAACACCACATGAGCATATCTCCGTCCTACACCCTGAGGAGAAGTTTGGGAGCTGGATGAGTGATTTTCTTGGTTTCCATCATAGACCCAAGATTCGAAAAACAAAGGTAGAGCCAGTGCTTGCACACATTCCTAGACAGGAAGTCTTAACTGTTAAAGGAGAAAAAGCTTTGGGGAGGGCTGGACCATGAATGAAGAACTCGTGGCAGATGCCCACACCCCCCAAAGCAGAATTTTTACATGTCGCCCAGCACACCAAGGAGCGGCACCTCCCAACTTCAGCACTGTGGAGGGCAAAGCTAGGGTCTCTCAAAGCTGAGGTAGCAACAAAGTAGCAAGACTAAGGTATTTTGGGAATTCCCCCTGTGGCCCACTAGTTAATTAACCCCAACTGACATTCGATCCCTGGCCTTGCCCAGTGGGTTAAGGATCTGGAGTTGCTGCAGCAGATTTGGTGTTGGCTGGCAGCTATAGCTGCAATTTGAATCCTAGCCTGGGAACCTCCATATGCCGTGGATGGGGCCCTAAAAAGACCAAACCACCCTAAAGTACTCTGAAATAAAAGGGTCAGTTGCTCACTTGGGCCATGGGTCATGATTCTTTGGGCAGGTCATTCCATCTCTACAATCAGTATCAACTACTGCTTAAATCAGTGGCATATCACCAACACCAGCGCTCCTTGCCACCTGAACTCACGAGTCAGATTTGGATAGTGAAGGATGGTGTATTGGGTTGAGCTGTGTCCCACTAAGTGTATGTCCATCTGAAACCTCCAAAGGTGATTGTTTGGAAATAGGATCTTTGCAAATATACTTAAAATGAGGTCATACTGGATTAAAACCAATGTCTGTCTGGTATTCTTACAAGAGCGGACACAGAGCAAGAAGGCCATGTGATAACACCACAGTGATGCAGCTCTAAGACAAGGTTCCAAGGATTGTTGTCAGCCACCAGAAGACAGAAGGTAAGACAGGAAAGGACTCTTAGAGCCTCCAGAGGGAGCATGGCCCCTGCTTACACCTCGATTTAAATGTCTGGCAACCAGAACGGAGATTTAAGCCAACAAGTCTGTCCTCACTCAGTGGGTTAAGGATCCTGAATTGCTGTGACTGTGGTATAGGCTAGCAGCTGCAGCTACAATTAGATCCCAAGCCTGGGAACTTCCATATTGCTTGGGTGCAGCCTTAAAAAGCACCCCCCCAACACACCTTATGGGTTTTTTTTTTTTTTGGGTGGGGGTGGCGGTGGCTGGGGGTTGCTTTTTTCTGTGTCAGTCAACACTTCACCCTTCCCTGGCCAATCAATCTCCTCCTTTAACTACATGTTTTGGATTTTCAGTTTCCAAGTATTTCCCCCCTTCTTTAGATCCTTAAAATACCTCCAAGCTTCAGTTTTCACCAGAGGAAGAGAGCAAAGGCTGGCTCTCCGTACAATTAGCAAAACCCCAATACCTCTAGAACAAGCTTCCCAGTGATAAGCAGAGCCTCAGGATCCTTAAGAGATTATCAAAAAACTCATTAAGCACCAGAAACTTTGGTTAAACTGTTTTCAGCTGACTACAAAGGTTAGGCTGCATAATTAAAGTAACAAATACCAAACTAGTTAAGGAGGCAGAAAGGGTTTAACAGAAGCAGCCTATTAATGAATGATGCTCATCTTTTATTTTCACTCAAGCCTCCTAACAACCCCTAAAAAGGGAACAGACAACCAACGTGTGGAGATACTCAGGGCTCAGTTCTACACCACTCGGAAAAGTGAATGTTGCAGTAAAGGGAGCTACACAAAATCTTTTTGTTTTCCCAGTGCATGTAAGTTATGTAGGTTATTAAGTGAGCAATAGTCTTACGTTAAAAAAACATACATACATGCCTTAATGAAAAGATACTTTATTAAAAAGTGCTAACCATCATCTGAGCCTTTGTGCAATAGTAACAAAAGTCAATGACAATGGATTGCTGTAACAAACATAACAATGAAAATGTCTGAAATATTGTGAGAATCACCAAAATGTGACAGAAGACACCAAGTGAACAAATGCTGTTGGAAAAATGATTTGCTCAAGACAGGGTTGCCACAAAAAAGAGGTTATCTGTAAAGTGCAATAAAATAAGCCTGTACTGTGCACCGCCTTACTAGTTTCACAATAGAAGGAAGCAGTCTCCTCATGCACCACTTAAGACCGAAAGTTGTGCACCCTGAATTACAGAATGAAAAGAATTCAAAGTAAACATGATGGCTCTTATAAAGCAAAGCTTGTGATTTACCATTTTAAATTAACAACCTATCTATAAAATACTTACCGTGGTGTCCTTTGGGGATTGTGAGCAAGAAAGGCTTAGCCCTGGCACCACATAACATAAGCATACTGGTAAGGTCACTTTTTTGTTAGTTAAGCCCGCGCTCACTGACCTTGTTATGATATAGTGACCCCCCCCCCCCATCTCCTGGTTTCTTCATACTTGGAATCTCTTGGCCTTTCTACTCTCCCTTCAGAGTGTACCATTATCCCATTTCCAGGACATACACATTTCACAAGAAGGACTGCTCTTATGATGCACTAGGAGCAAAAACCTATATAGCAGGGAGCATAAGTTGACTGCTGATGGTCCAGGCCGGTTTAGTGAACAAATGCTGGCAGACAACCAAAGCCTTTCCCCGACCCCTAGGTGAAAACAGCTTTGCTTCACCTAAGACTGTTCTTTGGCTTTTACCACTTACCTTTCGCGGCAAATGTGGCAAGGGCTTAGATGGACCCTGACCATTGTTTTTACCCAGCAGCCCAGGTGATACGGTTGGGACTTTTGCTTACACCTCAGGTGTTTACCCAAGTTTCCTTCACACCCCCAGCTCCTTTACCTTAATCGCAGTGATGGCAAAGGCAATTTTCCGCCGCCCATCGATGTTGGTGTTGAGTACTCGCAAAATGTGCTGGAACTTCTCAGGGATTACTAGAGACTGATAGAGATGGAGGGAGATGTCAGACTTCGCGAACTCCCGCCAAACCGTTAACCCCAAACAAGAGCGTGAAGCTTGTCATGCAAGGTGCAAAGAGCCCCCGTCAGGTCTTCACGACACAACACGACTCCCTGGTCCTGCCAACAGTACAACAGGAAGCGTCCAGGATCGGAGAACGCCATCTCCGGAGGAGAACGCCTCCTGCCCGCTCCCAAGCAGCGGGACGGAGGGCCCACGCGCTCCCAGGCCTTCCCAGAGCCCGGGGAGCGCTCATCCTCGGGCCCCACGGCCTAGAACTGGCTGCTTTGTCGTCCTTCTCCAGGAATGAGGCCCAAGGCTCCACACAAAACGCTGCGAGCCCCCAGGACAGGACATTTTCGGCGCTCTGACAGCAAGCCTTCCCTGTCCCGGCTCCGATGTCGCCAGATACCCAAACGAACCCAACTCTTACCATGGCTGCAGCGCGGGCGGCGGCGTGTAGGCCTCCAGTGGAAGAGGGAGCGGAAGTGACGTAACATTCTTATATAGCTTCCAGGCGGAAGAGGCGGAGCGACCTTGGCAAGCGCTTCCGGAAACTCCTTGTACCTGAGCCGGCTAGGCCTCTGAGAGTCAGAACTGAGCGCCACAACTTCCGGTGCCGTCTCTCTTTACAGATCGTAAAGTTTTTGCGCGTGAGAGCCACGAGAGTTCCGGGTTGAGATTCTCTTTTTAAGACTTCCAGTTTCCATTTGCACTTAGGCGAAGAGCTTAGAGAAAAGGGGAGAGCTAGAGGCAGTCTGTGTAACTCAAATATCTGGGAGCGGTTTCGTGCATCACGCCCCAGAACTTGTAGTTCCACTCAGGGGAACGGACCTGCCCGACAGCTGCCGGAAGTGGGGCTGCGCGGAATGGCTTTCGCTGCTACCATGGCGGCAGCCGCCCGGGAGCTCGTGTTGCGGTCCGGGGCCTCAGATATGGAGGAGGAGGAGGGCCCACTGGTGAGGACGCAGGGCTGTTTCTCCTCCAGAGTCTCGTCCGGTCTTCTCACGTCAGAAAGGCCTGGGCTGGGTTTCGCGCAAGGTTGGGAGCTCGGCTTGCTACCGGTGATGCTGCCTGGTCTGGCTCTCCATACCCCTCCCCGGATCGGACCTGGACCCAAGTGGGGACCAGAATGGCCACAGTTTCAGTTAAGCTCCAGATATTTGAGCAGGATAGAGAAGCGGTGTAGAGTAAATGCTAGGAACGTGGCCAGACTGCCTGGGTTCTAATTCCAGCTCAGCCACTTATGCTGTGTGTGTCTGGGCAAGTTAACTAGCCTCTCTGTGTCATCACTCTCCACACTTATAAAGTGAAAAAATAAGACTTACTGTAGAGGTTGTCGGTTAGGACTAGGTGAATGTAGGATGACACCTGGCACGATGGTGAACACTGTGTTAACTGACATTTCTAGAAAGGCTGGAGCTCCCCACGGGGATTGTAACAGAACATCTAAGATAGAAGGAGTCTGGAGACCCTAAGTTCAACTGCAAGTTCTGCTCTGTCCCTGCATCTCCTAATTTTCCTCATTTGGTCACCTCTGTGGGTTTGCCGGCTCCTTGTCATATTCCCTACCCATCAGCCCCAATGAGTAGATTGGGACAATATGAGATTTTGGAATTTTTTGGACTCAGCATTTCTCTCTGGTTCCCCAGTGAAAGTCCCCTCTCCCCATTATATTTTGTTCTCCCCCTCCCTTTCCTATTAACCTGCCCCTCTCCAGGGGGGTGGTCCAGGTCTCCAGGAGCCACTGCAACTTGGAGAGTTGGACCTCACCTCTGATGAATTCATCCTGGATGAAGTTGATGGTAAGTGATGGCACGAGGTGGCCGCAGTGCCTGTCATCTTAAAGGCATGGGGGCTGGAGGTAATAAGGCAGGAATTGGTGTGCAGATGTTCGGATGTGGGTAGCGGGTGCTGTGGAGCCCTTTGGTCCCTTATGATAAACTTCTCTTTCCAGTTCACATTCAGGCAAATCTGGAGGATGAGTTAGTAAAGGAAGCTCTTAAAACGGTGAGGTTTTCCGCTCTCCTAATCTGCCCCTCCACTCACCCTCCCCTCAAAGAAAACAGTCTCTTCGTGTAATATCTTAATGTCTTCCCCCCAAATCCTTTGTTGACTTTGTTGCAGTGTCCCTTCTCTGACTGCCCCCCCAACCCATCGTGTTTATGCTCTTCCAGGGTGTGGATCTCCGTCACTATTCAAAGCAAGTTGAACTGGAGCTACAGCAGATTGAGCAGAAATCCATTCGTGATTGTATCCTCTGGCAGAGGGAAGGGTGGTGTTACTAAAACGGGCGTTTGGGAGTTCTCATTGTGGCTCAGTGGGTTAAGGACCTAACATAGCGTCCTTGAAGATTCGGGTTCAGTCCCTGACCTCGTTTAGTGGGTTAAGGATCCAGTGTTGCTGTGAGCTGTGGCCTAGGTCGAAAATGCAGTTTGGATCTGGTGTTTCTGTGGCTGTGGCCGGCAGCTGCAGCTCCGACTCAACCCCTAGCCTGGGAACTTCCATATGCCGTGGGTGCGGCCCTAAAAAAGAAGAAAAAAAAGGGGGTATTTTGTGGGGCATGGTGCTGACAGCCCCGCCGCAGCTGCCCTCCATCAGCTAAGAGAGAAGGAGAGGTCCTGCTGGTCCGAGGAGCTCTATCTGCACAGTAAGGCCTTGACTTTTGTGGTCAGATATCCAAGAAAGTGAGAACATAGCATCTCTGCACAATCAGATCACAGCCTGCGATGCTGTCCTTGAGGTTAATAACCCTGACCTGGGACCCCTGATAACCCTGAGCCCAGGTCATGGTCTCTGGTACCATTCTCTAGGTCATTAGCCTCAGGTGGGGACCATTTGAGTTGCTGTCAGGATGATCTCAGCAGCCTTTTTTATTTGTTGCTGCTGCCGTGATGAATGCTATTTGCCAGGGACTTTTGGGGTACCTCTTCCCTTAGCACCCACTACCCTCATGGACTTGGGTGATCCCCTCATCCTGTCCCAACCCAATGGCAATTCAGCAACACTTCTGCCTTCCCCCCAGCGCATGGAGCAAATGTTGGGAGCTTTTCAGAGTGACCTCAGCTCCATCAGCTCTGAGATCCGGACGCTGCAGGAACAGTCAGGAGCCATGAACATTAGGCTTCGAAACCGCCAGGCTGTCCGTGGGAAGCTCGGGGAGCTTGTCGATGGTCTGGTGGTGCCCTCTGCTCTGGTCACGTGAGTCACCAGTTTGAATGGTCATGATGTCAACAGCAAGTAGATGAGCTGGAGTGACCTGCCCTGCTTATCTCGTGGGTCTTCTGGCTCCAGGTCGTCAAGTTCCTTTCAGAAACTGATGAGTGGGTTGACAACTCTTTCTAGCCTTGACATGTGCTTTAGGCATCAAAGATTAGGAGTCATCCAGGGTCAGGCATGTAGTGAGGGGGTCCAAGGCTTGTGGGTGGTGGAGGTGTGTGTGTCCAGGAACAGGAAACTTGGTACACATATGCCCTGACTCTCTGATACAGCGTAAGAAGGGAGAGGTGATGGGCTGGACGGAAGGGGTGAGGTTAGGGCCTAGCTATGTCTGGGTCTCCTAACCCATCCCACCCCTCTCTGCTTCCCAGGGCAATTCTGGAGGCGCCAGTGACAGAACCCCGGTTCCTGGAACAGCTGCAGGAACTGGATGCCAAGGCAGCTGCAGTCCGGGAGCAGGAGGCTAGAGGCACAGCGGCCTGTGCAGACGTCAGGGGCGTGCTGGACCGGCTCCGGGTCAAGGTGGTGCATGGGGGTGGATTGTCCAGACTTCCTGAACCAGCGTCCCTGAGACCTTCACCCTGGGTCTCCCATAGCCTGTCCCCGAAAACCTTGCCCTGCCTTTATTTGGCAGGGTACATCCTCACCTCTGTGGGTTCCCTAAGGGTCTTAAATATGCAAGAGGTATTCTCTGCTGTTTCTCCTCCTGTGTTCAGCATTCATTATGTCCCTCAGTGCCTCCTAAATAGTGAGAAGGTTGCAGCCTCATGCCCTGTGTTTGGTCCCCTGTGTCCAGGCGGTAACAAAGATCCGAGAGTTCATCCTTCAGAAGATCTATTCCTTCAGGAAACCAATGACCAACTATCAGATCCCCCAGACGGCCCTACTGAAGTACAGGTGGCCACCTGAACGAAAGACCGTCTTGGGGGGAGGGGGGGACTCCCAGCTTTTGCGCAGCACGCGTGGTGTCTGGTGGTGCAGGTGACGGGGCTGACCCGTCCCTGCCACTCCAGGTTCTTCTATCAGTTCCTGCTGGGCAATGAGCGGGCCACGGCCAAGGAGGTCAGGGACGAATACGTGGAGACGCTGAGCAAGATGTACCTGTCTTACTACCGCTCCTACCTGGGGCGGCTCATGAAGGTGCAGGTGAGGCCAGGAGAAAGGCGGCCCCTGCCCTGGCTCAGAGCCGAGAGCCCTTTCTTGTTGCACTCCGGAAAGGGTTGGGTACCAGGGCTCCTTTCTCTTTTCTTTAGTATGAGGAAGTCGCTGAGAAGGATGATCTGATGGGCGTGGAGGATACAGCAAAGAAAGATATCCTGCAGCTGAGGACCGATCCTGCTGGGCCTGGGGAGGGCGGGGCTTCTGGGTCCAGCCTCTGGGGCTCTGCTGCTTACCTTTGGGAGCGTGATAAAAGCTATGACTTTCTCTCTCAAGAAAATGCACAAATCACTTTGATGTGTGGTTTTGCATGTCATGTCGGGTGGAGAGGCTCCCTGGGGCCCATTTGCAGACATCCTTTAAAGTGGGGCCCTGGTACTGGGGAAGGGGGACGCTGAGGCTGTCTGGCTGCCAGGGCCCAGTGGAGTTCCCAAGGCTTTGATTTTCCATCACTGTAGTGACAGTACTGTGTTCCTTAATTCTGACCCTGCACGCTTCTTCTCAAAGCCGTCCCTTCGCAGCAGGAACACCATTTTCACCCTGGGGACCCGTGGCTCCGTCATCTCGCCCACTGAACTGGAAGCCCCCATCCTTGTGCCGCACACAGCACAGCGGGGAGAACAGAGGGTAGGAGGAGGAGGAGGCAGACCACTGAGTGAATCCCCCGGCCAGTCACCCGGGTCAGGAGACAGGCCTGGGGGTGGGGGCAGGAGCAGCAGCGGCGGCGGCAGGCGGGGGGGGGGGGTGTGTGCTCTCCTCCTGTGCCCCCACCTCTTCAGTCCCCATTCAGGATGCCCTCTCAAAGCCTGGACTCGGGTTAGAGGGGAGTGCCTCCTGCGCTCTCCTTGCCCAGCTTTCCTGGTCTTTCAGCCACGTCAACCCTTCTCTCTCCCCTCTTTCTCCCTCCCCTCCTAGTACCCTTTTGAGGCACTCTTCCGCAGCCAGCACTATGCCCTCCTGGACAACTCCTGCCGAGAATATCTTTTCATCTGCGAGTTCTTCGTGGTGTCTGGCCCGGCTGCACACGACCTCTTCCACGCCGTCATGGGCCGCACCCTCAGCATGACACTGGTAAGTGCCCTGGCTCCCCTGCTCTCTGCCCTCCTGGTCCTCCTTACTCATCACTGAGGTTGGGGCTCTGGACAGACTGCAACCAGATGCCCTCTTTCTAAAGCTGTGTGACTCCCCACGGAACCACCACAGCTTGGGGTCTCCCAGGCCACCCCTGCCGCTGACCCACACCCAGGCAATAGCACCTGAAAACTCAGGGGCCCTTAAACCTTGGTGTTCAGCCCTGAATTGTGCTGTGATGGGCCTGTGACCACAGATCTGGTGAGCAAGGCAGAGGACCGGTGGGCAGGGAAGGAGGGAGCATTTTCCTTTTAGATCGTCCCCCCCCACATCCCCAGAGGAGCCCGTGCATTTGTCTGTAGCCACTTGAATGACAGAGTCACAATCCTCCAATCCCCTTCCTATTCCTAAATCACAGAAGCACCTGGAGTCTTACCTGGCCGACTGCTACGATGCCATAGCGGTTTTTCTCTGTATCCATATTGTTCTCCGGTTCCGCAACATTGCAGCAAAGAGGGATGTCCCCGCCCTGGACAGGTGCTGAATTCTGGTTCTCGACGCCCGCCCCCCCAGCCTTGAGCTCTTGGTCTCCTACACACCTGCCCTGACCCTTGGGCTCCTAGTGGCCTCATCCCATTGGCCCTGTCCCTGTGTGTCTACCGGGAAGCAGTGCTCTTGCTTCCATACCCAGCTTTCACACCTTCCTGCCCCTGTGCCGGTCAGGGTGCCCGCACACACCCCAACCCCACCTCCCCACCCCTGTGCTCCTTGCTGCTGTCTCTGATTCTGGCGAAGCCCACAGGTACTGGGAACAGGTGCTTGCCTTGCTGTGGCCGCGGTTTGAGCTGATCCTGGAGATGAACGTCCAGAGCGTCCGGAGCACTGACCCCCAGCGCCTCGGGGGGCTGGACACTCGGCCTCACTATGTGAGGGGGGGCGAGGGTAACTGGTTTGGGAAGTAGGGCTCCACGCTTTGCCGTGGGGTTGCCCAGGGTCATGGTCATGGTGCAGCATATGCAGCCTCACTGGGTGAGAAGCAGCGAGGAGTATGGTTAGACTGGGCGGGAATGGGACACACACTGTGGTGGGGAGGGATCCAAGACGGCAGTCACCCAGAGGCTGCTTGACCAGCTTCAAGAGCTTCCAGGGGCTTGTTGGTTGGTCCAGGGCACTCAGGTAGGATTTTTTTCTCCTGCCTTCTGCCTCCCAGATCACACGCCGATATGCGGAGTTCTCCTCTGCCCTCGTTAGCATCAATCAGACGATTCCCAACGAGCGGACGATGCAGCTGCTGGGTCAGCTACAGGTGAGGGCAGGGGCAGGGCAGCGGCTGGGTTGCAGAAGGCCCCTGCCTTCCGAGTCACCGCCTCCTGCCACTTTTTCAGGTGGAGGTGGAGAATTTTGTCCTCCGAGTGGCAGCCGAGTTCTCCTCAAGGAAGGAGCAGCTTGTGTTTCTGATCAACAACTATGACATGATGCTGGGCGTGCTGATGGTAAGGGCCCCTCTGGCTCCCTTCGGGCCCCCCCACCGCTCTCTCAGCTCCGTGAGAGCCAAGACCCTGCTGACCTCTTTCAGTGTTTGATTCTCGGCACCTGGCACGGCGTCTGGCCAACGTGGGAGGGAGGGGCTCACAGACTTGAAATGCGGCTTCTCCACAACCTTAGGTTTTGCTCTGTCTCTTAGGAGAGGGCTGCTGATGACAGCAAAGAGGTTGAAAGTTTCCAGCAGCTGCTCAATGCTCGGACACAGGTAGGGGTGTGGGGAAGGGAAGGAGGTTCTGTGTGCCGTCTTTGTTTTCATTCAGAGTGTGGGTGTGGAGTGGCAATTAGTGGACTCCAGGTACACAGAACTGGAATTGTAACGCTTGGTTCAGGCCAGGCTGTCATTACTGGTCTATTTTATTTCTTTTTGTGTTTTTTAAAAATTTATTTTAATTTTTATTTGCCTTAAAGGGCTGCACCTGCGGCATATAGAAGTTTGCAGGCTAGGCAATGAATTGGAGCTACAGCTGCCGGCCTACACTGCAGCCACAGCAACTCCAGATCTGAGCTGTGTCTGTGACGTACATTATAGGTCACGGCAACACTGGGTCCTTAACCCACTGAGTGAGGCCGGGGATCAAAACATGTCTTCCTGGATACTAGTTGGGTTTGTTACCTCTGAGTCACCATGGAAACTCCTAAATTTTATTTACTTTTAAAATGGAGATATTGGAGTTCCCTTTGTGGCTCAGCAGTCAATAAACCTGACTAGGATCCATTAGGGTTCGATCCCTGACCTCGCTCGCTCAGTGGGTTAAGGATTTGGCATTGCCATGAGCTGTGGTGTAGGTCGCAGATGCAGCTCAGTTCCTGGGTTGCTGTGGCTGTGGTGTAGGCTGGCAGCTACAGCTCCGATTTGACCCCTAGCCTGGGAACCTCCATATGCCACAGGTGTGGCCCTAAAATAGCAAATAAGTAAATAAATAAGTAAATTAAATAAAGGAGTTCCTGTCGTGGCTCAGTGGTTAACGAATCCGACTGGTAATCATGAGGTTGCGGGTTCGATCCCTGGCCTTGCTCAGTGGGTTAAGGATCCGGCATTGCTGTGAGCTGTGGTGTAGGTTGCAGATGTGGCTCAGATCCCACGTTGCTGTGGCTCTGGCATAGGCCGGTGGCTACAGCTCCAATTAGACCCTTAGCCTGGGAACCTCCGTAGGCGGCCCTAGAAAAGGCAAAAAGACAAAAATTAAAATAAAATGGAGATATTTTTGATGTACAACCTCATGTAAATTACAGGTCTACAACACAGGGAGTCACAATTTTAAAAGGTTATGTGCCAGGAGTTCCTGCTGTGGTGCAGTGGAAACACACCCGACTAGTATCCATGAGGATGCAGGTTCGATCCTTGGCCACGCTCAGGGGGTCATGAATCTGGCGTTGCTTTGGGTTGTATAGGCCAGCAGCTGCAGCTCTGATTTGACCCCTAGCCTGGAAACTTCCATATGTTGTGGGTTCCTAAATCACAGCAACACCTGGAGTGGCCCTAAAAAGAAAAAAAAAAAAAAGGTTATGTGCCATTTATGGTTCTTATAAAATATTTACTTTATTCTGTGTTTTCCGGTATATCCTTCTACCTTGCTTATTTTTTTTTTGTCTTTTGTTGTTGTTGTTGCTATTTCTTGGGCCGCTCCTGCGGCATATGGAGGTTCCCAGGCTAGGGGTTGAATCGGAGCTGTAGCCACCAGCCTACGCCAGAGCCACAGCAACGCGGGATCCGAGCCTCGTCTGCAACCTACACCACAGCTCACGGCAACGCCGGATCGTTAACCCACTGAGCAAGGCCAGGGACTGAACCCGCAACCCCATGGTTCCTAGTCGGATTCGTTAACCACTGTGCCATGACGGGAACTCCTTTTTTTTTTTTTTTTTCTTTGTCTTTTGGTGTTGTTGTTGTTGCTATTTCTTGTACCTTGCTTACTTTTTAAAGTATGGTGATTTACAATGATATGCCAATTTCTGCTGTACAGCAAAGTGACCCAAACACGTATAGATACGTTCCTTTTCTCACATTCCATCATGTCCTGTCCCTAGTGATTGGCTATAGTTCCCCGTGCTGTACAGCAGGACTTCATTGCTTATCCATTCTAAGTGTAATAGTTTGCATCTACTAACCCCAAACTCCCAGTTCATCCCACTCCCTGCCCCTCCTCCTTGGCAACCACAATTCTGTTCTCCATGTCTGAGAGTCTGTTTCTGTTTTGTAGATAGGTTCATTTGTGCCATATTTTATTTTATTTATTTATTTTCTTTTTTTTTTGTCTTTTTGCTATTTCTTGGGCCGCCCCTGCGGCATATGGAAGTTCCCAGGCTAGGGGTCAAAATCGGAGCTGTAGCCACTGGCCTATGCCAGAGCCACAGCAACGCGGGATCTGAGCCGCGTCTGCAACCTACACCACAGCTCACGGCAACGCCGGATCGTTAACCCACTGAGCAAGGGCAGGGACTGAACCCGCAACCTCATGGTTCCTAGTCGGATTCGTTAACCACTGCGCCACGACGGGAACTCCTGTGCCATATTTTAGATTCTACACATAAGTGATATCATATGGTGTTTGTCTTTCTCCTTCTGACTTACTTCACTTAGCATGAGACTCTCTAGTTCTGTCCAAGTTGCTGCAAATGGCATTATTTTCTTCTTTTTTATGGCCGAGTAGTATTCCATTGTGTATATGTACCACGTCTTCTTAATCCATTCACCTGTTGTTGGACATTTAGGTTGCTTCCATGTCTTGGCTCTTGTGACTAGTGCTGCAGTGAACATAGGGATGCAGTATCTTTTTCAGTGAGTTTTTGTTTGGATATATGCCCAGGAGTGGGATTGCTGGGTCATATGGTAGTTCTATACTTAGTTTTCTAAGCCACCTCCATACTGTTTTCCATAGTGGCTGTACCAAGGTACATTCCCACTGACAGTGTAGGAAGGTTCCCTTTTCTCCACATGCTCTCCAGCATTTGTTATTTGTAGACTTATTAATGGTAGCTATTCTGACCGGTGTGAGGTGGTACATTGTAGTTTTGATTAGCATTTCTCTAATAATTAGTGATGTTGAGCATTTTTTCACGTGCCTTTTGGCCATTTCTGTCTTTTGTAGGGCTGCACCTGCGGCATATAGAGGTTCCCAGGCTAGGGGTCTAATCGGAGCTACGGCTGCTGGCCTACACCACAGCCACAGCAATTCGGGGTCCGAGCTGTCTGTGACCTATGCCACAGCTCACAGCAACACCGGATCCTTAACCCACTGAGCAAGGCCAGGGATCTGAACCCGCAACCTCATGATTCCTAGTTGGAGTTGTTTCTGCTGTGCCACAATGGGAACTCCTGTATGTCTTCTTTGGAGAAATGTCTGTTCAGGTTTTCTGCCCCTTTTTCAATTGTGGATTTTTTTTTTTTTTTTTTGCTGTTGTATGAGTTGTTTGTATATTTTGGAGATGAAGCCTTTGTCAGTTGCACCATTTACAACTCTTTTTTCCCGTTCCGTAGGTTGTCTTTTTTTTATGGTTTCCTTTGCTATGTGAAGCTTGTGAGTTTGATTAGGTCCCATTGGCCTATTTTTGTTTTTATTTCTATTGCCTTGGGTGATTGACCTAAGAAGACATTTGTATGGTTGATGTCAGAGAATGTTTTGCCTATGTTCTCTTCTAGGAATTTTATAGTATCTTATGTTTAAGTCTTTAAGCCATTTTGAGTTTATGTTTGTGTATGGTGCAAGGGTCTATTCTAGTTTATTTATTTTCTTACTATTTTTTTTTTGTCTTTTTAGGGCTGCACCTGTGGCATATGGAGGTTCCCAGGCTGGGGACTGAATTTGAGCTGTAGCTGCTGGCCTACACCACAGCCACAGCAATGCAGGATCTGAGCCACACCTGCAAACTACACCATAGCTCATGGCAACACCAGATCCTTAACCCACTCAGCAAGGCCAGGGATTGAACCCATGTCCTCATGGATATTAGGTTCATTTACCACTGAGCCATGACGGGAACTCCCTAGTTTCTTATTTATTTTATGCATAATAGTTTGGCTTTCTTAGTCCCTTAACCTTACCCCTCTTTTGCTCCTCCCCCAGAACTAGTATTATTATTTTTTTGTCTTTTTACCATTTCTTGGGCCACTCCCGCGGCATATGGAGGTTCCCAGGCTAGGTATCCAATAGGAGCTGTAGCTGCTGGCCTACGCCAGAGCCATAGCAACATGGGATCCAAGCCGCCATCTGCAGCCTATACCACAGCTCACGGCAATGCCGGATCCTTAGCCCACTGAGCAAGGCCAGGGATCAAACCCGCAACCTGATGGTTCCTAGTCAGATACTTTAACCACTGCACCACAATGGGAACTCCCGGAACCAGTATTTGTGTGTGTGTGTGTGTCTGATTTTTAGGGCTGCATCTACTGAATATGAGGTTCCCAGGCTAGGGGTTGAATCAGAGCTATAGCTGCCAGCCTATAGAACCAGTATCTTTTTTTTTTTTTGTCTTTTGTCTTTTTAGGGCCGCTCCCAGGCATATGGAGGTTCCCAGGCTAGGGGTCAAATTGGAGCTATAGCCACCGGCCTACGCCAGAGCCACAGCAACACGAGATCCGAGCCGCGTCTGCAACCTACACCACAGCTCACGGCAACGCCGGATCGTTAACCCACTGAGCAAGGGCAGGGACCGAACCCGCAACCTCATGGTTCCTAGTCGGATTTGTTAACCACTGTGCCATGACGGGAACTCCTTTTTTTTTGTCTTTTTTTGTTGTTGTTGTTGCTATTTCTTGGGCCGAACCAGTATCTTTTTTCACCTTACATTCCTCCAGTCTTTCTTCTGTCCAGGGATCTGGTTAGTTGTAGGTTAAACATTCCCATTCCATTCTCTGTTTAGTAACATAAACATGTATCATGGCTGAGAAAGGAAGCCGTTGTCCTTACCTACACAGTTAGGGGACAAAGGGAATATCAGTTCTTCCTCAGAAGTGCAGTTCCCTTGCCCTCTGACCCCACAACCAGCGGACCCTGCTGGGAGCAGCTGAGGCACTGAGGCATTTGCTATGGTGGGGAGCCAGCTGTCACCAGCGCTCCCTGGCCTTTTTGGGGGCTGTTGCTCAGTGTCATGGGACGGATTGCTAGTCAAAGCCCAGGGCACTCCTTCCTTGTGCTCACTCCTCTGCTGCCAGAACTTCTCTTTTGCTGGATTGAGAGCTTAAGGAAAGTTCATCCAAGTCTAGACTGGTGCTGTCCAATTGAAATATAATGCAGAGTTCCCTGGTGGCACACTGGGTTAAGGACCTGGCATTGTCCTGCTGCAGCTCAGGTTGCTGCTATGGCCCAGGTTCCATCCCTGGCCTGAGAACTTCTACATGCTGCTGGTGTGACCAAAGAAAGTGTTACTTTTTTTTTTTTTTTTGGTCTTTTGCCTTTTCTAGGGCCGCTTCCCAAGGCATATGGAGGTTCCCAGGCTAGGGGTCTAATCGGAGCTATAGCTGCCAGCCTACACCAGAGCCACAGCAATGCAGGATCCGAGCCGCGTCTGCAACCTACACCACAGCTCATGGCAATGCCGGATCCTTAACCCAATGAGCAAGGCCAGGGGTCGAACCTGCAACCTCATGGTTCCTAGCTGGGTTTGTTAACCACTGCGCCACGACAGGGACTCCCAGAAAAAGTGTTACTTTTAAATCATTTCTTTAAAATTCCATTGTTTCAAAGCTGTCCATTCCTAATCTTGTGAATTGATCATGTGTGTGTCTGTATCTCTAATTTCTTTGAACATTTCATACAGAAGGCCCAGCTGCTGTGTATGTGGCAGTGTAACGTTGGCTGTCTTGGGCGCTCTTGGGTGTACTGTCTGTGCTAATTTTCCTGGTAGTCTCTTTCTTATGACTGCTGGTCTTTGACTCCTCTCCTTGACCTTAATCGGGGGAGTCCCAGGGCCCTACGCTGGGACTGAGGGTTTTTCAGAGAAGGTTGGCGTCTCCTTTTACAGTCACTGAAAAATGCCCTCCACCTGGGTCTACACTGCCACCTGTTAGAGGCTCTCGTGAGAGAGGCAGCTCAGCTTCCCATTCAAGGCTCGCATCCCGCTCAGCTTCTGGGTAGCAGGTGGCCATGGCCACTTACCTCTGGCAGCCCTGCCTCTCCCAGTTGCCCACTTCCCTGGTTCCAGCCCTCTGCTCCCAGCTCCATTTTGTAAACCATTTAATGAATTAATTAGTTATTTTGAGGAGGGTAGTCCTTGGAGATTTCCCTTAGCTCTGGGAGACCTTTCTAGAGATGAGCTGTGCTGTTACAGGAGTGTTCTAAGGACCCAGGTGGTCATGACGCCAGACCTGGGAGGACCTGCAGACATCAGGAAACTCGACTGTGTGTGTGCGTCTCTACAGGAATTCATCGAAGAGCTGCTATCTCCCCCTTTTGGGGGTCTGGTGGCATTTGTGAAGGAAGCTGAGGCCCTGATTGAGCGTGGGCAAGCCGAACGACTCCGAGGGGAAGAAGGTAAGAAGGGTGGGGTCAGTGGGAGGTGAACGGGAAAGAAGAAATTAAAAAAAATTTTTTTGAATTATTTTATTTGCTTTTTAGGGCCGAACTCTCAGCATATGGAGGTTCCCAGGCTAGGGGTCTAATTGGAGCTACAGCTGCCAACCTACACCACAGCCACAGCAACACCAGATCCGAGCCCCTCTGTGACCTACACCACAGCTCACGGCAACACCGGATCCTTAACCCACTGAGCGAGGCCAGGGATCAAACCCACAAGCTCATGGTTCCTAGTTGGATTTGTTTCCCCTGTGCCACAAAGGGAACTCCCAGGAAAGAAGAAATTTGAGGATGCAGATCACATTGCGGGGGGTGGGGGGGGCAGTGGTAGAGCAGGGAAGGGTGGGTTGGGAGAACACCAGAAAAGGGGTTGCATGGTGAGGATGGCGGTGCCTGGTGGAGAGCCTAGAGGGATCAAACATCACATGGCTATTACCTCTCCCCCCACGACCAGCCCGCGTTACTCAGCTGATCCGGGGCTTTGGCAGTTCCTGGAAATCATCTGTGGAGTCCCTGAGCCAGGATGTCATGCGGAGCTTCACCAACTTCAGGAATGGAACCAGCATCATCCAGGTGACCTGCAGTCCCCAGTCCCACCCACCCACCAC
Organism: Phacochoerus africanus; assembly: GCF_016906955.1. Lineage (NCBI taxonomy): Eukaryota > Metazoa > Chordata > Mammalia > Artiodactyla > Suidae > Phacochoerus > Phacochoerus africanus. The sequence goes on along the minus strand of NC_062552.1, from coordinate 30,850,575 downwards.
TGATTTCCCCCCGCTTTTCTTTTTTGGCTGCACCCGTGGCGTGCCAAAGTTCCCAGGCCAGGGATGGAACCTGAGCCATAGCAGTGACAATGCTGGCTCCTTAACCCACTGAGCCACCATGGAACTCTCCCACCCCTTTCTCTGGGCTCAGAATCATACAAGTGACCCTTGATTTTCATTCCATCTGGACCCCAAGTCCTGTGCCCTGACTTGATCCTAATCGTCACCCTGGTACCACCCCATACCTCATCCCTTGGTGGTTTTCTCCAAGCAGGGAGCACTAACCCAGCTGATCCAGCTCTACCACCGCTTCCACCGTGTGCTGTCCCAGCCCCAGCTCCGAGCCCTCCCAGCCCGTGCTGAGCTTATCAACATCCACCACCTCATGGTAGAGCTCAAGAAGCACAAGCCCAACTTCTGACACACCAGATGCTGGAGCCACCGGCCCTCCCCATGAACTTCTTCCCCCGGGGTCCCCCTTCCGGTTTGCCCCTGGCCAGAAGAAATTTGAGGATGCAGGCCCTTGACATGCCGCACCCGCCTTCACCCCCAGGCACCTGCCTCCTCAGGATAAGCTGGGTCACTGTGGCTTTCTGAACCTCCTGTCCTCAGGTTTCCAGGACCACTCCCCGCTGGGCTTCCAAAATAACCTTGGTTATTTTTCCAATTTTCTCATTCCTCTTCTTCCCCCTACACCACCCTGCCCTTTTCTTCTGCTGGTGAAACCCTCGCTACCACATCTTTGGTTCACTCAGCTCTTACCCCCTGGTGTCAGGTGTGAAGCCTCAGCTCTTGGAGTTGGTGTAGCAGGGGAGACTGCCTCATAACAGTTGATTTTTTTTTTTTTTTCCTACTCAAAGTGATTCTTTTCTGTAGCTTTTTGACCTAAGATCTCAGCAACTTGAACACTAACCAGTCCCCTCCTGGCTTGAGAGTTACTCCATCCAAGGTCAGTCTGCAGAAAACAATAAATGTTTAATATGACGTAAAGCCCTTCGCCTATTTCCTTTCTCCTTCCTCCTGGGACTTTCACTTAGCCCCATCTCTGCTCCAGGGTCCCTTTGCTCTCTGACTACCTCCTGGGCCTACATCCCTTCTGGTGGGTGTCTAGAAAGTAGGGGCACAGTAACCTCTGACCTCTAGCTACTGGTTTTAGGGGAGTGGAGGAAGGTGGCCCCTGGTCATAATGGCAGATGCTCAAGGGTTGTGGGCCTCAGGCATTGCATCCAAGGGCTACCTGGCCTCCTGCCTCCTCCAGCTGACCCCTAGGGTTGCCTCCTCTCCTTCACTGTCTGCTTCCTAGCTCTTTGCGGGAGGCTGCAGCACGCAGACTCCTGGGGCGGGGCTGGGCCAGGCTTGCACTGTGACAGTCTAATCCATTTCTGGGTTGACCTGCGCCTTCCTGGTTTGACGGGACTCTAGAGGGAGAGACCTGGAGACTCCTGTGGATCCCCAGGGGGAAGGCCTGGACAGTCAGGAGAAAATGGTAATTTGGGGCCTACTCATTCCCCCCAGCGGGTGGTGAAAGAAAAGTGGCTTCTCTCAGTCTGGGTGCGGTACCAGCCAGCTGCGAAGGCAGCGACTACGCAGCTCCTACACACGCAGGAAAGGGCGCTGCTTGGGGCCCGAACGCCAGGAGGCGGAGCTGGGGTAGTGGCGGGCTCTGTCCGTGGGCTCCCGTGCAGAGGGGGTGTGGCGAGGCCGCCTTGTCTCCAAAAACAGCGCGCTGATTGGCTTTGGGAGCCCTATTTCTAAGCTTCAGCTCCGCCTCCCGAGTCAGTAGGGAGGCTGGAGACTCAGAGCAGCTCCTGATTGGCTCAGACACCACAGGCATGGAATCAGGATAGCGCCCTTCCCTGACTTCACCACTTCGCCGCCACTCCTCCCCGCGGGCCTCCTGGCTCACCCGGCCTGCCAGAACACCTGACATCCACAGAGGCCTGCCTGCCCCAGGAGTCTGCTGTCCCATTACCTCTCTTTCCTGTCCCTCGCCCCCACCAGGGGTGCCTCACGTTCTCACATTTGACCTGATTCCTGCGCAGTTCGAGGAGAGCAGGAGGGTCCAGGGCTGGGACCTGGGAGACAGAGCGGTTTCCCAGAGAGGGAATCTCTGCGTCTCTGCGTATTCCACAAAGGAGATTGCCGAGACAGGCGATTTCATCGAAGTCGACCTCGGTTGGGAGAAGGAATGTGCGTGTAGGCACCTTGATTTTCCAACTTCTGACCTTCTCTGCCCCTAGCCATCCCCAGCCCCAGTGTTCATGCTCCGACAAGCACAGTCTTTTGCAGGCCTCACTGAGGGTCACTGCTGCAGAGTGAGGAGGCTCCCGTTTTGGAGCCAGGGGGTACTGAAGTCGAACTGCCCGGGAGCGCGCAGGAGCCCTCTGACCAACAGTCTCAGGATGGCACAAAAGGAGACAGGGCAGCGTGAGATACCTGTGCTGGCCTCCAGGGGGCAGCATCCACCAGGGGAAGAGTCTCCATGGCCCAAGCCACTAGCATTTCTACTGCCTGGTTGGCTCAAGGCAGCGAGACTCCTCCCGCGCCCCCTTCAGGCTAAAGCAACCCGAGAGACTTTCTCTTCAGCCTAGAAACATCCAGTCCCGGGGCTTACATGGGTCCTTGAGACACTGGGCTGAAACTCCCAACTTCTGGCTGATACCACTGCCCTCCAACTTCTCCCTCATTTCTTCCCTTTGCTGATGACACGCTCTGGCCTCACAGAGCAGACGCATCAGAGGGTCACTCCTTGCGGGGGGGTGAGGTGGGGGGAGCTGTCAATGTCCTCATTTCAGGCTCACATCTGTGCCTGGTACCTGGGTCCCTGTCCTTCCTAGTATCATACAGGAAGGACTTGGAGGCATCCTTATGGGTAGTGACAGTGCCCGAGGATGTTAAGGGACCTCCGTCCTTGAAGGACACATCACTCCCTCTATTTCTACACCTCTGTGCCCTCAACTTGTCCCGAAGTTATTTCTTTTCCTTTTTTTTTTTTTTTTGGCCGCCGTATGGCATATGGAATTTCCAGGCTAGGAATCAGATCTGAGCTGCACTTGCAACCTACACTGCAGCTGCAATACCAGATCCTTTAACCTACTGTGCCTAGCTGGGTATGGAACCTGCATCCCGGTGCTGCAAAGACACCGCCCATCTCTCTCTTTTTTTTTTTTTTTGCTTTTTTTTTCCTTTTTAGGGCTGCACCCAGGGAATATGGACGTTCCCAGGCTAGGGGTCGAATTGGAGCTACAGCTGCTGGCCTACACCACAGCCACAGCAACTCGGGATCCTTAACCCACTGATCGAGGCCAGGGATCAAACCTGCATCCTCATGAATACTATTCCAGTTTGTTTCCACTGTGCCATAAGGGGAACTCCCACATTCTATTTGCAGTAACCTCAGACTGAAGTTCAGTATTTTTCCAAGGCAGTTAGAGGGTGCGTTGTCTGTAGAGAATTTTTTTTTTTTTTGTCTTTGTTGTTGTTGTTGTTGCTATTTCTTGGGCCGCTCCCGCGGCATATGGAGGTTCCCAGGCTAGGGGTTGAATCGGAGCTGTAGCCACCGGCCTACACCAGAGCCACAGCGACGCAGGATCCGAGCCGTGTCTGCAACCTACACCACAGCTCACGGCAACGCCGGATCGTTAACCCACTGAGCAAGGGCAGGGACCGAACCCGCAACCTCATGGTTCCTAGTCGGATTTGTTAACCACTGCGCCACAACGGGAACTCCCTGTAGAGAATTTTAAAATGATACTAAGGCGTTCCTGTGGTGCTTCAGTGGATTATGGACCTGACTAGTCCATAGTCCATAATGAGGATGTAGGTGTGATCCCTGGTTTCACTCAGTGGGTTAAGGATCTGGGGTGTTGCTGTGGCTGTGGTGTAGGCTGGCAGCTGCAGCTCAGATTTGACCCCTAGCCTGGGAACCTCCATATGCCATGGGTTCGGCCCTAAAAAGCAATTAACAAACTAACAGTATCATGTAGTACCAGTCCATATTCAAATTTCCCGTTGTCTCAAAGGTATTTTGTGCCAGTTTTGTTTGAAAAAAGGTCTAAACAAGGTTTGAAAAAAAGTAGTTACTACCTTTTTACCCTCTATTCTAGCTTTCAAGCTTTAGTAATGCTATCTTTTAATTTTGCTTCAAAAACCTGAGTGATTACACGCATTTCAGAGGAATTTTGAGTACATGTTCTGTAAAAGCCGAAGCCAAAGTAAAAATTAGTTCCAAATATGACCTTCCCTCAATATTATGATTATCCAGACTATTTACTGGAGTGCAGAACTCAGATGACCGGCCAAGAATCTCAATTCTTGAAAATCCAAGGAAAAGAAATACTTGTAATCCCCAGAGTGGATTGCTTCAGAGTTCATAAAAATGTGCTACATTGTCAAAAATATGTTAAAAAAAAAGAATAATCAAATATGCTCTAATCCTCATATTAAGAAAGAACAATATAAGGAAGTTCGCAATTGGGAAACATGGTTATTTCAAGAATGTAATTTGCATTCATTAAGAGACATGTAATCATCAGTTCTCATTGTTCAAATCCAAGATCTACAGTATGTGCTGCAGCTCGTCAAACTGTTTACTAATATTGCCTTAGACTGCAATGTCCACAAAGATTTATGCAGGATTATTTTTTTCCCCCTTTTTTGGCGCCCTGCATCATGTGGAGTTCCCAGGCCAGGGATCAGATCTGAGCCACCGTTGTGACCTACACCAAAGCTGTGACAACACCGGATCCTTAACCCACTGTGTCAGGCTGGGGAATCGAACCTGCATCCCAGGGCCTGAGACAACACTGATCCCATTGCACCACAGAGAGAACTCCTATGCAGGATTTTTAACGGGTGTTTTGACTTGGGTGCAGGGTGAGGCAGCAGAGCTGAGAAGAAAACACTCTGTGCTGAGAATGAAGAGATAAAAATATTGCCATACTCTCGATTTTTAACCAGATACATGACTTTAGCAAAGTTGACCATTATTTGCCTCAGCATCCTTCTCTAAAGTGCGTTAAAAACACTTGCCCTATTCAGGTCATAGGGCGCAAGCTTTCTTCGGAAGGTGAAATTTCTTTAATTCTTTAATGAGACCAACAACACTGTCCTCCCAAACCTACCATCTCTTTGCGAGGCTCTTTCCACAAATACAAGTGTTTTATAACTTACTCTTTTCCTTTCCTTTCCTTTGCAAAGACTATAGACACACACGTTTAATCCGAATTTAAAAGAAAAGCTCCTAAGGGTAGGTTCAAACAGGGGCTAATCAGAGAAGGGAGGGGATGCCGAAACCAGGGAGGAACAAGTAAGACTCAGTAGTGTGGCCTTGTGGCAGGGTCCTGGGTCCTCCTCAAAGATACACATAATAATCTTTGAATTCTTCTGCAGAACTAAAATCCCCAACAAATGAAAGCTGCTAACTACTCGATGAAGCATTCTTCTTCATTCCAGAAAGGAGGACCACCAGAACCAGCCCTGGGGCCAGTACACACACGCTTTGAAGAATGCAAGCTTGCATCCCCCCATCCTTATCTGTGGCCCTATTTTTCACTTCCATATTGTAAGACCATCTCCGGTTCCCTCCGAAGGAGGACACAGACTTGAAGCCATTCGCCCCCAGTGGCTGCCTTTGCCTGGCCAAGCAATAAACTATCTTTTTCTCCTTCACCCCAAACTCTGTGGACAGAGGCCGAGTTTCGGCAACAGAGGGAGCCATGGCCCTTCCAGGCTGGACCCGGGTCACTCTTTCCAGTCAGGGCCACATCCAAGTGGATTTCACCACTCTCTCCACACACTGATTGAAATACAGGACTGTGATGCTTGCAGCAACTTCAGAGACACCCACAGTCCTCATTTCAAAGTGCAGCCAAGTCCTCTGCTCTTTCCTGAAGGTCACAAGCAGTATGGTGCTTCACTGGACTTTTGGAAATACTTTCATCTGTTTCTCTCTCCCCCTTTTCTTTCACCATCAATTTCCTCTTTCCCTCCCCCTCCGTTCTTTTCCCTTTCCTCCCTTTTTCTCAAAGTAGCTGTAGAAAAACAAACAGCTGGCTCTTGTTCAGCTCTCTCAGAAGAGTCCTGAAGGAGCAGATGAATGTACCTGACAATCCAGTGTCCTTTTCCAATTCATCCTTTCTCTGAAAAAAATTTTTTTTTTGGTCTTTTTAGGGCTGTACCCGTGGCACATGGAGGCTCCCAGGCTAGGGGTTTGAACTGGAGCTGTAGCTGCCAGCCTACACCACAGCCACACCAACACGGGATCCGAGCCACATCTTTGACCTACACCACAGCTCATGGCAACACCGGATCTTTAACCCACTGGGCAAGGTCAGGAATCGAACCACGTCCTCATGGATACTAGTCGGGTTTGTTAACCACTGAGCCATGACAGGAACTCCTTTTTCTTTCTCTGAAATTTTAATCATACACCATCCTGTAGGAGAGTAAGTTAATAACCTGCCAATGCAATGCATTCGCTTGCTTTCAGCTTGAACCCATCTCTTAACAAGATTGAGCTCTGCTGGTAATAGGTGCAGAAATCATCAGCCAGGCTCTGATCTGGGGAAGCTGAGCCAGAAGCCGCTGGGAGAGGAGGCACACTGAAGCGAAGGGGACCTTTGCAAAGTCACTGTCCAAGGCTGCCAGCTCAGGTGGCGTGGGGCTGTCACCTGCTTCTGCAAACCCGGGGATCATTTCAGAACACCTCACAGCTTTCTTTCACGAGGTTCAAAAGTCAGACACAAAGAGTCCCTCTCCTAGTTCTTTCCCTGACTGCCCACCTTACAAATGACCATCAAGGAGTCTCTTGGGTTTTGATGAGATTTTTATATTTTGGTGTCTACAGGCAAAGCCGCCGTGATCCTTGTATAATCTCCTGGGCTCTTCTTTGTTCCCTTAATTTAGGATTGCAGTGGCCTGTGCTTTGTGTGCCTCTCTCTTGTTAAATAACCCATTAGTCAGTTAAGAATTATATATATATATTTTTAAAAAATTAAAAAATATATATTTCTAATTTTGTAATGATTTTTATTTTTTCCATCATAGCTAGTTTACAGTGTTCTGTCAATTTTCTACTGTACAGCAAGGTCACCCAATCACACATACATGTATACATTCTTTTTTCTCACATTATCATGCTCCATCACAAGTGACCGGATAGAGTTCCCAATGCTATACAGCACGATCTCATTGCTTATCCACTCTAAAGGCAATAGTTTGTATCTATTAACCCCAAATTCCCAATCCATCCCACTCCCTCCCCCTCCCCCTAAGAAATATTTATCCTTTGCTTTCCATCGTTTCCCAAGTAAGTTTTATTGGAGGTCAACCATGTTTGCTAAATATTTGATAACATAGCTTCAAACTCGATAAGCTTGCTGCAGGTTGCTTTTTCCCACTCCTATCTACTTTTTAATTTTTCTAAAGTCAAGTAACTTTTTTTCTTATTTTAAAAACTATAGGGAGTTCTCGTTGTGGCTCAGTGGTTAATGAGCCTGACTAGGTAGGATCCATGAGGAAGTGGGTTCAATCCCTGGCCTTGCTCAGTGGGTTAAGGATCCAGCATTGCCATGAGCTGCTGTGGTGTAGGTCACAGACTCGGCTCAGATCCTGTGTTGCTGTGGCTGTGGCATAGGCCAGCAGTTGTAGCTCTGATTTGACCCCTAGCCTGGGAACTTCCATATGCCATGGATGTGCAAAATAGACAAAATAAATAAATAAAAACTATAAAGAATAGGAATATGGGATTAGCAGATACAAACTATATATATAAAATAGATAAGCAACAAGGATATACTGCATAGCAGAGGGAATTATACCCAATATCTTGTATTAACTTATAATGGAAACTAATCTGCAAAAAAAGAATCCCTATGTTGTATACCTGAAACTAATACAATATTGTAGATGAACAGTACTTCAATTATAAAAAAATTTTTAAGACCCCGAAGAGTATTTTTTTTTGCCCTGGGCCAGGGATCAGTTCCTAGCCAGTATGCTAACCTCCAGTTTGGACTATTTAATTTTTTTTTTTGTCTTTTTGCCTTTTCTTGAGCTGCTCCCGTGGCACATGGAGGTTTCCAGGCTTGGGGTCCAATTGGAGCTACAGCCACCGGCCTTCGCCAGAGCCACAGCAATGTGGGATCCAAGCCTCGCCTACAACCTACACCACAGCTCACAGCAACGCTGGATCCCCAACTCACTGAGCAAGGCCAGGGATCGAACCTGCAACCTCATGGTTCCTAGTCGGATTCGTCAACCACTGCGCCATGACGGGAACGCCAGGACTATTTAAATTTAAAGTAATTATTAATCTAATTGAATATATAGCTACCATCTTTCTACTTGTTTTTAGTTTGTTCCATCTATTCTATATTATATTTTTCTTTATTCTTATCTTCTAATAGGTTTAGTATGTAAAAAGAATGCATTTGTTCTACACATATACTACCTTTTAAAAAATGAGGGAGTCTCCATTGTGGCTCAGCAGTAACAAACCCAACTAGTATCCATGAGGATTGGGATTTAATCCCTGGCCTTGAGCAGTGGGTTAAGGATCCAGCGTTGCCCTGAGCTGTGGTATAGGTTGCAAACTGGGCTTGGATCCTGCGTTGCTGTGGCTGTGGCATAGGCCAGCAGCTCTAGCTCTGATTTGACCCCTCGCCTGGGAGCTTCCATATGCAAAGGGTGAGGCCCTAAAAAACAACAAAACAAAACAATGTAGGTTGAAACTTTGGCTCAGATCTGACCCTTGGCTCTCGACCCTGGCCGGGGAACTCCATATGCCATGGAATGGCCAAAAAAGACAAAATAAACATTATGCTGAATGAAAGAAGCCAGAAACAAAAGCATACATAGTGTAGGATTCCATTTACATGATACCTTAGAAAAAATTTTAATCTATAGTGACAGAAAGCAGATCAGGGCTTACTGCAGCTCCAAGAGGGGTAAATTATCTGAAGAAAGGCATAAGACGACATTTTAGGGGGTGATGAAAATGTTCTAGAGCTGAATTGTTTCATGGGCACATATATTCGTCAAAACCTTGCAAAATATATACTTAAAAATGGGTGCATTTGATTGTATATAAATTATATCTCAATAAAGTTGTTTTTTTTGTTAGCCTATTATACTTATTAAATATATGCAGTAAACATAATCAAGTTTTAGTTTATAGTTTGGACTTTAGGGAAGAAAAGGAGAGGAAAGAAAAAGGCAGGAGGAGAAAAATGGAATACAGTTCAATTTCGGGCAGTTCTGAAATTATGAAATGAGGAGAGGGAAATAGTTATTTAATTTCTTTATTTTTATTTGAAGGATCTTTTGTGTAATCAGAAATACAAAACCATTGCAATTATTTTTGCCCTCAGAATTTCCTTTCCCCTGAGTAACATTGTGGACGAATTTCATTTCACAGGCATTTGTACCGATTTTCATATAAATACATATATTTGGGGGAAAGTTTTTCTTTGCCAATTTCCAATGCAGAAATTAGACAATACTTGGCATAGAAAATTATGCGGTTGGACAGTTTTCTTTAATTTTCATGCCAAAAGACCAGAATCTCTCATAGTCAACAAACTCTCCTAATTTCATCAGCAGTCAGTCTTGCGGAATGCAGAATTTGGCACCAGAAAACCACATTATTCCACTGACAATTAGATAATATGGTTATGTCCCTAGAAAGCACGAATATTAAACACCAGAAACAATTTAACTGGGGATTATGACTTTCCTCAGCAGCACATGTATTTTTTCCTATTATCTACTCCCCTACTTTTCTCCCAAGCTAATTTTCTATCCCTTAGGTCAATCTTTTCAAGACACTCAATTACCTTGAAAGCTTAATATTCTTCAAAGCCTTATTTTTCTATTTACTATAAAACAACACGGGATTTGGGGATGTTGATTCAGACACCTCAGCACTTTCTGTTTTTCACAAGTTTTAAAATGGAAAAAAGTATGTTTGGGTACAATTTTGGTTATCTATTTTTAATCTTTTTTTTTGCTTTTTAGGGCCACACCCTAAATGCATATGGAAGTTCCCAGGCTAGGGGTCAAATCAGAGCTGCAGGAGCCTGTCTACACCACAGCAACACAGGATCCTAGCCACAGCTGTGACCTACACCACAGCTCATGGTAACACCAGATCCCTGACCCCACTGAGTGAGTCCAGGGATCGAACCCAGGTCCTCACGGATACTAGTCGGATTCGTTTCTGTTGCACCTCAATGGGAACTCCCCACTTTTGGTTATCTAGATCACAGCAGGTTTCAGGCAAATAATAAAAATCCGTTTCACCAGAATCATGGAAGAAAGCAAGTCCTTTACTTCACCTCCAAGGAATTAATGAATGAATTTTACTGAATGAATGCATTTAATGAGTGAATCGATGGCAATTATCAGCAGTGATGGGTTTTTTTGCGTATGTCTTTTTAGGGCCGCACTCTGAGGCATGTGGAGATTCCCATGCTAGGGGCCCACGCCACAGTGAAGCAGGATCCGAGCGAGTCTGCGACTTACACCCCAGGTCACGGCAATGCGGGATCCTTAACCCACTGAGTAAAGCCAGGGATCGAACCTGAGTCCTCATAGATTCTAATCGGTTTCTTAACCACTGAGCCACGACGGGAACTCCTCTTTATTTATTTTTTTACTGCGGCACCTCCTGCATATGGAAGTTCTCAGGCTATGGCTGGAATCTGAGCTACAGCTGCCAGCCTATGCCACCCCACAGCAACGCAGGATCCGAGCCGTGTCTGTGAGCACAGCTCATGGCAATGCCTGATCATCAATCCACTGAGCAAGACTGAGCCACAACAGGAACTCCAACAATTGACTTACTCTGGTTCTCATAGGAGAGTCCAATGCGACAGAACACGGCCGCCTTTGGAGACAGAAGGATCAGGTGTGAATTCTTCCTGTTTTCCAAATTCCTATGGAACCGTGAAAAATCTGCACCTGAGTTTCTTCCATATGTAAATGAATAAAATATACGTACTTAATACAGTGAGTTCCAGGATGAATAAAGGTATTATTCAAGTTTTCAGAATCAAGTGTGTTGCTGGAAAATTCTTAGGAGAGGGCCAGATGGGAAAGAACACACTTTCTACTTGATTTCCCTCTAAATTCAGCCCACGGCCTCAGGTCCCCACTTCCTGGCTACTCCCCACCCCCTACCCCATCTCACCGCTTCAGGCCAAGGCAAAGAAGAAAATCACACCTAAATGAGATTTTCTGTTCCTCTAGGCAATCAGTAACAGTTGCTGGGATTTGGCTTTAAAACCTTCTAGTTAACTATCTCTGGTTTAAGGGGTTTTCCTCTGGAAGGTGTTTCCACCTAGAGTTTAGACCGACTGCAACTGACCTGGGGAGACCTAAGCAGCTAATTTATTCAGCGTTTCCAGGCAAGGCAACGTCCGTTTTGCAGACCTTGGGCCCCTCATCACAGGCCGCCTGCTTTGCATAGTGCCCACAGGTATAAGATGCCCTCGTCACCCCCAAGCAGGTGAGGAGGGGGCCCGCATTCATAGCACCATACATTCTTGGAGGATGGCATCACCAGGACTCTCATACATCCTTGGGCACCAGGGAGAAAGAGAAACACATTTTTTAGGCTGGCGTAGCCACACCAGTGGTGACTTTGAAACTGACAGCACCAATGGCCTGAACCTAGCCAGAACCCAGATTGGAACCTGAACGCACAGGCCGGGACACGAACCCAGCCTAAACCCAGCCTGGGACGTGAACCCATGGCTTTAAATTAGAATCACTCACCCAGAGTCTGGACTCACTGAGCTTCGGGTTCTTCATGCCTCCACGCAGAAGGAATTCAGAGAGAGACAAAGAGGTAGCAAGAAGTAGACTTGTTAAGATAGGACGTTCATAAGAGATGCAAGCCGGCAGGCATGGAAGCTCTGCCCCAGGATCCCGTGGGCTACAGTTTTATCAGCCAAGGGGCGTGGTGGTGGGAAAAGCCCACCTCTTCCTTTCTGGGAGTGGAAGCTCCTCCTCAGTATCCGGTAAGGTGTGTATTCAAGTCAGCTGAAGGGCGGTCCTCAAACTCTTGCCCTCGGCCTGAATCTGAAGGGAGGCCTCATCCCACCCCCACCCAATGACCTGAGGCAATTCTCACACCTTCACTCATCAAGCAAGCCTGCCTTTTTCTGATGGCTTTCTCTCTCTTTTTTTTTTTTGGCTTTTTGCCTTTTCTAGGGCCGCTCCCGCAGATATGGAGATTCCCAGGCTAGGGGTCTAATCGGAGCTGTAGACCCCGGCCTACGCCAGAGCCACAGCAATGTGGGATCCGAGCCTCGTCTGCGACCTACACCACAGCTCATGGCAATACCGGATCCTTAACCCACTGAGCAAGGCCAGGGATCGAACCCGCAACCTCATGGTTCCTAGTTGGATTCTTAACCACTGCGCCATGACGGGAACTCCTCTGATGGCTTTCTTGAACTTCCTGTGGTCTCCCAACGTCCCCTAGGTTTCCCTCTTTATCTATGGTCCCTTATTGGGACGTCTGCAATTACCTGTGCCTACTCTATCCCTATCAACTTCAGAACCCAGCTGGGTTGCCTCGCCCCAGCAGAAGCCAGAAATGAGTATCTTGCCACTCACTTCCCCAACCATGGTTCCCATATGGACCCTTCCCCCATTTTCAAAACACAGTCCTGAGTCCTGCAAACTAGCACATCCTGTGTGCAAGAACCAGGTACAGAAAGGTTGGTTGAGGGAGCTCCCTGGTGGGCTAGTGGTGAAGATTTCGGTGCTTTCACCACTGTCTGGGTTCAGTCCCTGACCTGAGCAGTGAGATCCTGCTTCAGGCTGTGGCATGCCCGGGTCCTCCTCCCCCCATCCCACAAAAGATTGCTTCATATCTTATTTCACCATGTAACAGTAACCCTTGCCTCCCTGGGGTCACAGAGGACACAGAGGGTAGATCCTGGGGGTTACCCAGGATTGTGCCAGGACTAATACATGGATGGCCTCCTGCCCTAGGCACTGCCTGTCTCACCCTATTCCCCCAGTGCCACCGGGAGGGCGTTTAATTAACTTTTCCACTTAACTCGCTTGCCTGGTTTCACCTACTCTCCCTGTAGCCAGAGTGACTTACCTGCAATGCAAACCGCTTCCTGCTACTTCCTCTGCGAGGTTCTTTGGTATCGCCTTCCTCCTTCTCCACCCCCTTCCCATCCCCCACATCCCCACCCTTAAGGTTCACCACCTGCTTGACCCCGCCTCCACCAGCTTTCCCAGACCTGGAAATCCAGAATGGCTTTCATTTCCTCAGAGCTGGAGCCGTATTCTCTGGGTGGAGGCCTGGAAGGAAATCAATGACCCTGGGACTGGGCAAGGGAAGCTTTAAAGCTCCCTTTGTGGAGTTCCTGCTGTGGCTCAGCGGGAGCAAACCTGACTAGCATCCATGAGGATGCGGGTTCAGTCCCTGGCCTCACTCAGTGGGTGAAAGATCCGGTGTTGCCGTGAGCTTCGGTACAGGTGGCAGATGTAGCTTGGATCTGGCGTTGCTGTGGCTGTGGTGTAGGCCAGCAGCTGTAGCTGGCCCTATCTGGAACCTCATATGCCTTGGGTGCAGCCTTAAAAATACCAACCCTCCGCCCCCCAAAAAACTCCCTCAGTAATTCTAAGGCACAGCCAGGGAGGAAAACATGGTAATTAAAACCCTTTGTATTTAGAGATTAAAAAATAAATCAGGGAAGTTATCAGATTCATCCAAGGTCACACATCACAGGCCTCGCTTTAACTTTTTTTTTTTTTGTGAAAATGACTTCCAAATCTCCCTTTGAATTTCACTCTATTAAGAGCAGTAACCACTTTTCAAATTTGATTATTATTTTGAAATGGCACTGAGCTGGAGACACGAAGGAAAAGTCCTGTCCCCGTCTGTGTGTCACTCGCCCTTATTCAGAATGAAACTCCAGTCAGCTCCTGCAAGTTGTCCTTTTTGTCTGAGATTATCAGTACAAGACTTTTGAAATCTATTTGTTCAAAATTTCTCCATGAAAAGCCACTTTGGGGAAGGCAGAACCCAGGAATAACTTAGTGAGGAGAGCAGTAATGTTCCTTATTTTGTCTTTTTTAAAACATTTTTTTAGGGGCGCACCTGCAGCATGTGGAGGTTCCCAGGCTAGAGGTCGAATCTGAACTACAGCTGCCGGCAACACCAGATCTGAGCCGCATCTGTGGTCTATACCGCAGCTCACGGCAACGCTGGATCCTTAACCCACTGAGTGAAGCCAGGGATTGAACCTGTGTCCTCCTGGATGCTAGTCAGATTCGTTTCCACTGAGCCAAAATGGAAACTCCCAATGTTCCTTATTTTGAAAGTGTTATTTGGGGCAAAATAAAATCTATGTAGCTTTTAAGATAAAGTTTTGTTAAAATCTTTCAGCTCAGTTCAAAGCATGGCTTTATTTCTGGCCTTTCCTTTCTCCCTGTCATGCCCCATAGCCCTCAAAAAACGAGCCTCTCAGTGCTTCAGTCACAGCTGACAATTTATACAGCGTCCCTGTGCCCAGACTATAGGATGTGTGGTGGTTGGAGGATTCCTTGGAATCTCCAGAAAATGATAGTTTTCTGACCCCTCCCCACCCCAGCACAGTACGGCTAAAATCGCAGCCAAAGGGTGGGATCTGTAACTAAGGACCACCAGGAGTCAGTTTCAAACCGCTCCCTTGACAATTAAGTTATCAATCTTAAGGTAAAACCAAAGGTCCTGGCCCAAGCACTTTATTTATTTTTAATTTTATTGGAGTATAGTTGACTTACAATATTGTGTTAATTTCACGTATACTACAAAGTGAATCAGTTATATGTACACATATCCTTTTATCCACATAGGTTATTACAGAACATTGAGTAAACCTCCCTGGGCTATACAGTTAGGACCTTGTTAGTTATCTATTTTATATAAAGTGTATGTCTGTGTTAAGCCAGAGCCCTTTAGCTAGATAAATGAAATCATACTAAGGAAAAGCAAAGAGGAAAGACACCAAAATGTAAATGGCTTCAAGAACTGTGATTTAGCTACTCACTTTATAAAAACCTTGTGATTTTTTTCCTCTTTGGAATTATTAAGCTCTGAGGATATACATTTAACCATAGTCACAAAAACTGAGAAGATGTTCAGGCTAAATAAGCATGGTGATAGTTTATATGATTAATATAAGTAGAACTAGAAGTTACAGCTTGTTTCTGAGTCCGGGGGTGTTTGTATACATATGTAGTTTGCTGCCCTCTACTGGGGATCAAAAGAATGATCTGCCGCTTCAGCTTCATCTCAATTGAAAAACCTCCTCACGATGGAACTTTTTTTTTTTTTTTTTTGTCTTTTTAGGGCCACACTCATGGCATGTGGAAGTTCCCAGGCTAGGGGGCGAATTGGAGCTGCAGCTGCCAGCCTATGCCACAGCTACAGCTACAGCAACTTGGGATCTGAGCCACATCTGTGATCTATGCCTCCGCTCATGGAAACACCAGATCCTTAATCCACTGAGTGTGGCCAGGGATTGAATTCTCATTCTCACTGACACTAGTCGAACCCTGCTGAGCCACATCGGGAACTCCCTCCCTCGTCCTCTTTTTATAAGGCCACCAATCCTACTGGATTAGCACCCCATCCTTGTTAACCTAATTTAACCTTAATCCCACCTAGAAGCCCTGTCTCCAATTAGGGTCCTGTGGAGGTTCAGGCTTCCACACATGAATTTGGGAGGGACACCATTTAGTCCATAGCCTCCCCCTGTACATTTAGGTAGCACTTTCTCCTTTCTCAGGCTGAATGTATTGGAATCACCTGTTTCCTTACCTGTACCTCCAGTCCCTGGCGTGGCGCAGGTTTAATTTCTGGCCCAAGAACCTCTCTGCAGGCTCTGTGCTCAGCCAAAAAGGAAAAAGGTAGGGTAAATAATTTAACAAATGATACCATGAAATCAATGACCCTTTGATATGGATCATATACTCAATAATCAGTTAAAATGAAGCACAAAAAGGACACTGCATTCAGGCCTGTACAAAATTTTATTGTACTTTGAATAAGAAGCATGTAACAAAATTTAGAGCATGATAAGGATGAAATATCTCAAATTATGTTCCTTAACAACGAAGCATTAAGTACAGTACACAAAGACCGTTTATAATATTTTAAAGTCTGCTAAAAATATCAAGACATCCTAGGATCTGTGGAGTTGCCTTTCCTGTCAACTAGAGCACTGATGCCCATTAGCTTTGCTACAATAAAAGTTAACATATATGAACATACACAGATAATAAGTGAAATGGAAAATGAAAGCATGCAACGAACATTCCACTTAATAAGCAAGTATGAAGAAGAAAGTCTTTTTAGTCCTTCTGAACTTGACTCCTCCGAACATCCTGACCAGGTACAGTGAAACTTTTTCTTCCAGAACGTTTTTAATGTTACATATTTTGACCCCTCCTGATGTCATCAATGCTCTTTCTTAGCATCGTCATTCATCAAATGATTTGCAAATTTGCCGATGGGATAAGAAGCATAGCCATCTCTTTCAGAGGTGATATTTAACACGCTGAATATTTAACTCCCATCAGCCCTGCTCAGGGAGCACAGACCCTGGAGCGGGTATGGCTCTGTGGTCTGTCCCCAACTGACCATCAGTCCTCACCTCCCTTTCCATGGCCAGCGGCACAGCTGGGCTAGTGCAGAAGCACGCGCTAGGAGATACGAAACAAATTCACACAGACAAGAAATCGAACTCAAATACTCTGCTGCCCGGAAGCTGAATGTGAAACTTTTCACAGTGACGGAAACTGACCGGCTGACAGGCGATGGTGGCTTTTTTAATATTCGACTTTTGATTAAAACGAATGGACTTATAAGAAACCCTTGAGATTTAGTTAATGCTACGAATCTAAAGGCTCCGAATAACCGAGGCGCCTTTACAATCAGTATACGTGACCTTTTATATATTTTTCCTTAAGGAAAAAAACAATAATAAAAACACCGAGGTACTTTAGTTTCTTTTCAAGGGATTACTGTTGTTCTCTTCCTGAGATGCAAAGACCACGAAAGAACAGCACCATGCCCAGGCTGCTGAATGAGGCATCAGACGCTAATAGTTTGGTCCTTTTCTGAAGGGATCTCTTCCGACAATGACACTGAAACACAGCGAGGGGTCGCAGATGCCCGGGGGGCCAGGCTGCCCTTGGGTTCCAGGTTTTCCATGGTCTCCGTCTTTCCCGGGGAGACCGGGATCTCCGGGAGGACCTTCTTTGCTTATTCCAGGGGGGCCCTCTGGACCTGGGGCGGGACATTAGTAATACATATATTACCTCCTATATTAGGAATATATGAACAGAGGCGTTTGTTTTGGGTGCCAACACAACTGAATCTGCAAAACATTTCAACTGCAAAAATGACTCTCTTGAAAACTTTTCACATTTGCACTCAGGTGAAAGGAGGTATTCTCTCGCTAACTCAAAAATGACTATTTCCCTTGTACATATAGTTTTAGTTTCCACATCAAAATACATTGCCATTATCATAGTAAAACAGAAATCAACACACAAAGGTGTAAAGCACTAAATCTGTCAACCCTAACCTAATCAGTTTAGTTAGCATGCACAAAGGAAACTTACCTCAAGACATTGGTCTTTAAGGAGTTCCCGTTGTGGCACAGTGGAAATGAATCTGACTAGTATCCATGAGGATGTGGGTTCGATCCCTGCCCTCACTCAGTGGGTCAGTGATCTGGCGTTGCCACGGGCTGTGGTGCAGGTCACAGATGCGGCTCAGATCCCACATTGCTATGTCTGTGGCGTAGGTTGGCAGCTGCAGCTCCAATCTGACCCCTAATCTGGGACTTTCCAAATGCTGTGGGTGTGGCCCTAAAAAAAGGTCCCGTTGTGGCACAGCAGAAATGAATCCGACTAGGAACCATGAGGTTGCGCGTTTGATCCCTGGCCTTGCGCAGTGGGTTAAGGATCCGGCGTTGCCATGAGCTGTGGTGTAGGTTGCAGAAGCGGCTCGGATCCCACGTGGCTGTGGCTGTGGTGTAGGCCAGCAATTATAGCTCCGATTTGACCCCTAGCCTGGGAACTTCCATATGCCAAGGGTGCAGCTTCAAAAAGTAAAAAAAAAAAAAATACATTAAAAAAAACAAAAACAGTAAAGACATTGGTTTTTTTTTTTTTTTTTGTCTTTTTGCTATTTCTTTGGGCCGCTCCCGCGGCATATGGAGGTTCCCAGGCTAGGGGTCCAATCGGAGCTATAGCCACTGGCCTATGCCAGAGCCACAGCAACACAGGATCCGAGCCGCGTCTGCAACCTACACCACAGCTCACGGCAACACCGGATCCTTAACCCACTGAGCAGGGGCAGGGACCGAACCTGCAACCTCATGGTTCCTAGTCAGATTCGTTAACCACTGCGCCAAGACGGGAACTCCAAGATATTGGTCTTTTAAAGTTGATGACCCAAAATAACAAAAGCCAAATATTCAGGTTTTGAAATGGAGCAGAGTGGTCCCCGGCATTTCCTGCCAGTAATACTTCCTGCTACTGCTACTACTAATAGACATTTAAAAAAAAATTTTTTTTTTGTCTTTTTAGGGCTGTACCCACAGCTTATGGAAGTTCCCAGGGTAGGGGTCTAATCGGAGATACAACTGCTGGCCTACACCACAGCCACGGTGCCAGATCTTTTTTATTTTTTTTTATTTTTCCTGTCCTTTTAGGGTCGCACCTGCGGTATATGGAGGCTCCTAGGCTAGGAGTCGAATCAGAGCTGTAGCTGCCAACCTACACCACAGCCATAGCAACATGGATCCAAGCTGTGGCTGTGACCTACACCACAGCTATGGCAATGCTGGATCCTTAACCCACTCAGCGAGGCCAGGGATCGAACCTTCGTCCTCTTGGATACTAGTCAAATTCCTTTCCGCTGAGTCACAACTCCGCAGCTCCAGATCTGAGCCGTATCTGTGACCGACACCACAGCTCACAGCAACACCTTAACCAACTAAGCAAGGCAAGGGATCGAACCCGTGTCCACCTGGATACTAGTTGGGTTCATTACAGCTGAGCCACTATAGGAACTCCCTAATAGACATTTACTCAGCATTTATCTGTAATTGTAGGCATTGTTTAAAATGTTTTACATAAAGAGTATTAAATAATTTGATCTACCCAAAAGCTTCAAGCGATAATATCATCTAAAATAATAATGAGGAGAGGAGGCGTTTCCTTCGTAGCTCAGTGGTTAATGAACCCGACTAGGATCCATGAGGATGCGGGTTTGATCCCTGCCCTTGCTCAGTGGGTTAAGGATCTGGCGTTGCCATGAGCTGTGGTGCAGGTCACAGATGCGGCTTGGATCCTGTGTGGCTCTGGCTGTGGTGTAGGCCGGCAGCTGCAGCTTGGATTTGACCCTCAGCCTGGGAACTTCCATATGCTGTGGGTGTGGCCCTAAAAAGCAAAAAAGAACAATGACAGTGCACAAGTGTTGAAGACCTGACTGTGACTGTCATGCACTGTTCTGAAAGCTCTATGTGAATTAACTTGCTTCATCTTCCTTCAGTGTCATGATGCAGAAGGCATCTCCTAACTGTTCTGGAAATGGGGAGGCTTAAAGGGTACAGCAGCAGAGGACGATTTAAGAACATTATTTTGCTTCCGTGAGGATCTTACAGATTAAACCGTACATGCCCTAGATAAGCAGGGAGACTGAAACCATCTGAGAGCTCATCTGAGGAGCTGTGTTCCAAGATAAGCCAAAGAAAATCCTGAATGATTCATGAATGAAATACAGGGAGAAACTTCTTTTTTTTTTTTGTCTTTTTGTTATTTCTTGGGCCGCTCCCGCGGCATATGGAGGTTCCCAGGCTAGGGGTCAAGGCCAGAGCCACAGCAACGCAGGATGTGAGCTGCGTCTGCAACCTACACCACAGCTCATGCCAACACCGGATCCTTAACCCACTGAGCAAGGCCAGGGACCGAACCCGAAACCTCATGGTTCCTAGTCGGATTCGTTAACCACTGCGCCATGACGGGAACTCCAGGAAAAACACTTCTAATAGTTAGAGTTCAGGGTGTCTCCAAAAAAGAAAGAAACAAAGGTCTTGTTTTCACATCTTTGGACAACAGATTTATGATGATTTTCTTTCTTTCTTTCTTTTCCTTTTTAGGGCTGCACCCCTGGCATATGGAGATTCCCAGGCTAGGGGTCCAATTGGAGCTACAGCTGCCAACCTACACCAGAGCCACAGCAACTTGGGATCCGAGCCGCGTCTTCGACCTGCACCACAGCTCACAGCAACGCTGGATCCTTAACCCACTGATCGAGGTCAGGGATCGAACCTGCAACCTCATGGTTCCTAGTTGGATTTGTTTCTGATGCGCCATGACGGGAACTCCTATGATGATTTTCTTCAAGCAAAATGGGCAGCAACACTTGTGAACACTTGCCAGTTCTTACCTGGTGGACCAGGAGGGCCTTGTTCTCCAGGGTACCCAAGCCCTTGGCTCCCCTTTGCCCCGTTTCGTCCCGGTAGACCTGCAGAGAGTCAGAGAGGGGGCAGTAAGCTTACTTTTCCCATAAAATCACTTCCTCTGAGATTGTTTTCTTTCTCGCCTTTTTTTTTTTTTTTAGGGCTGCACCCATGGCATATGGAGGTTCCCAGGTGAGGGGGCGAATTGGAGCTGTAGCCCCGGGCCCACCACAGCCACAGCAACTCCAGATCCGAGCTGTGTCTGTGACCTACACCACAGCTCAGGGCAACACCAGATCCTCAGCCCACTGATTGAGGACAGGGATTGAACCCAAGTCCTCATGGATACTGGTCAGGTTCATTAACCACTGAGGCACGATGGGAACTCCTAGACTGTTTTTTTCAAAGCTGTTAATACACACTTTAAAGGAAACATAAATCTTTTTTCCTTCTCCACCTTTTTTAAATTTATTGAGGTATAATTAAAAAATTTTAAACTGATGTGTAACTGATATATAATATATTAGCATAGATCTTTTAAAAAATAGCTTACCACCTTTATTACTAATGGGACACAGAAGGTTTGAAGCAAACATTTTTAAAATGACCAGTGCTCTAGAAAAATTTAATGGAGATGAAATATTAAGAAAGGAGAATGGGGAGTTCCTGTTGTGGCTCAGTGGGTTAAGAACCCGACTAGTATCCATGAGGATGCAGGTTCAATCCCTGGCCTCGCTTGGTGGGTTAAAGGATCTGGTGCTTCAGTGAGCTGTGACTCGGCTTGGATGGGGTGTTGCTGTGGCTGTGGCTTAGGCCAGCAGCACCTGTGGCATATGGAAGTTCCCAGGCTAGGGGTCGAATTGGAGCTGCAGCTTTGGGACCCAAGCCACATCTTTGAGCTGCACCACAGCTCAGAGCAACACCTGCCAGATCCTTATTAAGTTGGGTTCTTAACCCACGGAGCCACAGTGGGAATGCCTATGGTGTTCTGTTTAAAGAACTTATTGGACTCAAGCCAAATTTCTACGTGCTTCATCAACATGTCCTGATTTCTAACTTTCAAGAGATAGAATAACTGTTCTTTAACCCAGTTGACAAATTATTTAAAGACTTATGGATACAAACATTTTTTTGTCTTCAAGAAAACAGTGATGAGCTCTTTCCTGTTAAGTCGGTCTAGGGTGTGCATGCAAAAGATACCCTTTTGTTTTGCTCATCGGCTTACGCATGCTAACGAAGTACTTTTTTTTTTTTGTCTTTTTGCTATTTCTTTGGGCCGCTCCTGCGGCATATGGAGGTTCCCAGGCTAGGGGTCCAATCGGAGCTACAGCTGCCGGCCTAAGCCAGAGCCACAGCAACATGGGATCCGAGCCGCGTCTGCAACCTACACCACAGCTCACAGCAACGCCGGATCGTTAACCCACTGAGCAAGGGCAGGGACTGAACCCGCAACCTCATGGTTCCTAGTCAGATTCGTTAACCACTGCGCCACGACGGGAACTCCCGAAGTACCTTTTAATCCTTTGGCACCTGGGCGTCCGGGAGCACCCATTATTCCTGGAACACCATCTCTTCCAGGCAAACCAGGGAAGCCTCGGGGACCTTCTGGGCCCATGGGACCAGGTGGCCCAGGAATCCCGGGGGAGCCGTGCTGGGACTGGCAATGGTCACAACTTTGAATTCTCCCACTCTGGAGCAAGGCTGGTAGCTGGGCTTGGAAACAAAGAAACCCCACCCCTTATGTTTACACGATGATGAATGGGCATCAATAACATCACTCACGCCCTAACCCTCCTTGCCTGCCTGCTTGCAACTCTCAAAAGCGTCCTATCCTAAAGACTCTATATCTTGCCTATCAAAAAAAAAAATATCATGCACGATGCTTTTCACATTTAAGATGTGTACCTCTTGGTCAAAAATTTCACTTCTAAAAATTTCACTGTGGAAATACTCATTGCTCAATGCAACATTATTGTGGCAATTGCTACAAAAAAGGGAAAAAGTAAGTGCCCCCCAAAGAAATTGGCAAATAATAGACATCATATTTATGAATAAAATTACCAGTTATGTCAGAAAAGAGAATTTAATCAATCATAAAGTCATGATAAATTGCTTTATTAAAAATACTATGGGAGTTCTCTTGTGGTGCAGCAGGTTAAGGATCCGATAGTGTAACTACTGTGGTGCAGGTTTGATCCCAGTTCCAGGAACTTCTGTATGCTAAAGGTGCAGCCAAAAAAAAAAAGATTACAAAGCATACATAAAATATTTTATCTTTTTTTTTGGCCACGCCTGTGGCATGCAGAAGTTCCCAGGCCTGGAATCAAATCTGTGCCATGGCAGTGACCTGAGCCACTGCAATGATAATGCCAAATCCTTAACATACTGAGCCACCAGGGAACTCAGAGAATTCCCAATATTTTATCTTTATAAGAATACTTATCTAGGAAAAAAGAGATAAAAGTTTATAAATGTCCCTTATTTTCTTCTTTATCTGACTTACAACTTTTAAAGTTTCTAAAAAGAATTTGTTTTACTTTTGAAATGTGAATGGTATTAAAATCTCTAGTTTGAGACTTACCTCTTAATACATCAGTGCAAACTTGCCGAATAAACTGCTCTGAAAATTCTCTTCCCTGCATCAAATTATTAGGGGTTAGAACTTGTACACACCAAGTACAAAGCAATGAAAACATGAGAGCTGTGAAAAAAGGAGAATACGTACAGGCTTGCCGTCCAGGCCCGGGGGACCCTGGGGCCCTGTTTCCCCAGGCTGTCCCTGGGGACCTGCAGGCCCCATCACACCGTCCACCCCAGACTCTCCTTTTGGTCCAGTGGCACCTCTGGCACCAGGCTCTCCCTTTTCACCTCTCTAAAAACAAAGGAAATCTTCAAAAGTTCTATCATATATGTATGACTGGGTCACTTTGTTGTATAGCAGAAATTGTTACAATCTTGTCAATTAACTACACTTCAATCAAACCTAAAGAAAAGTTCTATTTAAATATTCCAGGACATGTGACTGCATCATGAATGTCTTTAAGGAAACAGATACGAATATATGCAAACATGTATCTGTAAGTTATACAGGAAACACTCTGGGAAACACTGTGCTTGATCAGCAGGGAAGTTTCACATTATATTCAACTGTGTTTTATCCACCCCTCCAACCATCCACCCAACCCTACAAATCACCACCACTTATTCCGTGTATGGACTAGGCAATACACATAGGGCCGGAGGTACAACAACAAATGTGACAGAGTCCTGCTCCCAAGGAGTTTAAATTCTAGAGAGAAAGGCAGCTGTAGAACTATTCTTCACTGAAAAATATGCAGAAAAAACTTAGCCCTTAATTTAGAAGAGGAATCAATATCATTGGCAAATTTGTAATGTTTCATAGCTAATTCAACGAATCTTCATATTCTGAAAAGCTGTATTTAGGAACTACTAAAGAACATGAAAGATGTCAATAGCTAGATTTATATACAGTATTGAAAATCAAGCCATGATGACTGAGCAGATGGAGCAAAATATATGGAGAAACGTACCTCTCCTTTTGCACCAGGATGGCCTTGAATTCCCTTTGAAAAGTAACAGGAAAAAAAACCAAAAAACAAATAAGTGTGTGAGCTACAGTAATAACAAGGTGGCACATACACTTTATCACATGTTTAATCACACTGTAATCTTCAGTTTGGAAAACATTGTTAGAAATAGTGACAAAATTACACATACGAGAGATCTTTTTTATTTTTTCACTTTTTTTTGGTCTTTTTGCCATTTCTTGGGCCGCTCCGTGGCATATGGAGGTTCCCAGGCTAGGGGTCGAATCAGAGCTGTAGCCACCGGCCTACGCCAGAGCCACAGCAACTCAGGATGTGAGCTGCATCTGCAACCTACACCACAGCTCACGGCAACGCTGGATCCCTAACCCACTGAGCAAGGGCAGGGACCGAACCTGCAACCTCATGATTCCTAGTCGGATTTGTTAACCACTGTTAACCACTGAGCCATGACGGGAACTCGTTTTTTTTTGGTCTTTTCTAGGGCGGCTTCCCTAGGCATATGGAGGTTCCCAGGCTGTGGGTGTAATTGGAGCTACAGCTGCCGGCCTACACCACAGCCACAGCAACGCGGGATGCGAGTCTTGCCTGTGATGTGACCTACATCACAGCTTACGGCAATACTGGATCCTTAACCCACTGAGCAAGGGCAGGGATCGAACCCGCAACCTCATGGTTCCTAGTCAGATTCGTTAACCACTGAGCCACGACGGGAACTCCTATTTTTTCATTTTTTAAGGAGACTAATGACTAGAAAATATGGTAACTAGATAATATAAAAAGTTAATTTACATAACTGTTTCTTTCTTTCTTTCTTTCTTTCTTTTTTTGCTTTTTAGGGCCGCACTCTTGGCATATGGAGATTCCCAGGCTAGGGGTCCAATCGGAGATGTAGCTGCCGGCCTACACCACAGCCACAGCAATGCTGGATCCTTAACCCACTGAGGCAGGACAGATATTGAGCCTGAAACCTCACGGTTCCTAGTAGGATTTGATTCTGCTGCGCCACGACGGCAACTCCTTCTTTTTTTGTTTGTTTTTTGCTTCATTTTCTCTGTTAATATTTTCATAGGTTGCAGGTCAAAGTATGTAGGTTAGAAAGGCATTCTATCAAAGTTCATTTAAACTTTATTCTGATTTTAAAATACAGTGTTATCTAAAGGAAAATTAAAACTCAAATCAGGGAATATAGCCAATATTTTATAATAACTGTAAATGGAGTCTAACCTTTAAAAATTGTGAATCACTATATTGCAATACCTGCAACTTCCACAATATTGTATATTAATATACCTCAATAAAATAAACTTAAATCAGGTAAAACAAGGTATATTCTTTTATTCTGTGATTAAAATGCATATTCTATTTTTTCTCAATTTTATATTCCTTTTTATTTTCTTTTTAGGGTCTCACCTGTGGAATATAGAAGTTCCTGGGCTAGGGGTTTGAATTGGAGCTGCAGCCTGCATGCCTACACCACAGCCACCACCACAACAGATCCTAACCCACTGAGTAAGGCTAGGAACCCGAATCCTCATGGCTACTAGTTGGATTCTTAACCCGATGAGCCACAGAACTTCCTAAATTTTTATTTTGATTTATGCTCAGTTTCTTCAAACATGCATATCCAAATTAGACAAAAGGCAAGAAAATATTAGACAAAATCAGGGTATGGCACAGAGAAAGACAGTCTCAAGATGTGAGCATAAAAAAATAAGATTTTGTTTTCATGTAAAAATCAATCAGTGAGTGCCATACTCTCTGCAGAGCCATTCTTTAAATATTGAGGTTCTTGAAGAAATGCAGGGGTGTGCCCGACCAGACAGAATCCTGGGCCCAGGGTGAGAGGAAAGATGAAACTCAGAACTGGAACAAAATTAGAGCTGAAACTTAAGACTGCTGTCATCCAGGACTCCGCTGAGATGATTCTGGGGGAGAAATACTTAGACCTGAAGTAGTGTACACGTGCAGCTCTGGGTGGGATGGCAGGTGACCAGGACTTGGTTTACTTGGGAGAGCCTTGGATCACTACTCAGCTGCTGAGAAGCCACAGCTGCCCTGCCCCTCTGTCCCTCCCCTCCCCATTCTCCTTTCAGACCCAGTTCCTGGGGTTGGGAATGCAGCTCCTAAAAATCCCAGGACAGAAGCTTCCTGGGGAAACCAAATCCTGCCTTGGGGGAGCCAACTTGCTCTTTTCCCTTGAGAAGTGAGTTGAGGGACCTTCCAGAAAATGTCACCTGTCAACCAGTGAGCTGGCGGAGCTGTGAGCTCACATGCCAAGGGAAATGACTTACTTTTAGAACGTTATCTGCACGTACCAGCTTGGGGTCAAAGGCTGGGTGGTGGAGGGTGAAGGGATGCAGAGGCGAGGGTCCTCCTGGGAGAGGGACTGTGTACAGATGCTATACCCAGGTTGGCGGATGGGAGGGGGAGGAGGCAGAGTGGGCTGTATCGTCTGAGGGTGGAGGGCAGCTCCACTCTGCTCCATTCGCAGTAAAAGATTTTTTTTTGAGGGGGGGCACCCCACGGCATATGGAGTTCCTGGGCCAGTGACTGAATCCGAGCTGCAGTGTGCCCTATACTGCAGCTGCTGCAACACCAGATCCCTTAACCCACCGCGCCGGCTGGGGATTGCTCCTGGCGCGCTGCAGAGACGCTGCCCATTCCCTTGCGCCACAGCAGGAACTCCGTAAAAAAAGCCATTTAAAAAAATTGCACACAACTGTTCGCAGGGAACTCGCTCCATGTCTCTGCTCTGACTCCAGCTCTAATGTGTAGCAGCTTCAAAGATCTCAACTTTTTGCTGCACAGCGCTCACCTGCCATCCCAGACAACCTGGGTACCACTGTCTTTAAAGACCCTCCACCAGGGTCGCTCCCACTCCTCTGAGTGAGGAATACAGAGACCCCTGTCCTTGGAGGCATCATCTCACCGTTTTATCCCCCTGCCTCCAGAATCAGGATAATCACGGCATCTCCCAGGCACACTCTCTGGGGGGCACTCACCGAGTCTGCTTTCCAGAGCACCTCACTGGGGCCCCGCCCAGTACTCTGAGTTATAGGCAGAGCCAAGGAGCCGCCCAGCACTGAGTTATAGGTAGACCCGAGGTGGCTAAGCTCTGGAAGTACTCATCGGATCGATGCTTTGATTTGGCCAATTTGGCTCTGACAGAACCTCCCTACATGGGGAACTCCCTGAGACAACACTTAATGAGGATTTAGCCAGGGAAGAAGCAAGGCTATCTTATTATGTATCTACTCCACAGCACAGTTGCTCAAGGTAGCATTTTATTTTAGTATTATTTTTGGCCACACCTACAGCATGTGGAAGTTCTCAGGCCAGGGATGGAACCTGAGCCACAGCAGCGACAGCACCAAATCCTTAACTAACCCATCAGGGAACTCCAAGATAGCATTTAAAAAAAAAAAAATTCCCGTGTTTTATTTAATTAATTCAGGTCACGCCCCCGGCATTCGGAAGTTCCCTGGCCAGGTATTGAACCCACACCATAGCAGTGACACTGCCAGATCCCCAACCCACCAGGGAACTCCATCATTCTTAGGCTAGTTTTTCTTTTTTTTTTTGCATTTTTAGGGCCGCACTCATGGCATGTGGAAGTTCCCAGGCTAGGGGTCAAATCGGAGCTGCCACAGCAACATGGGATCCGATCTGCGTCTGCGACCTACACCACAGCTCACGGTAATGTTGGATCCTTAACCCACTGAGCAAGGATTGAACCCGCATCCTCATGGTTCCTAGACGGGTTCGTTAACCACAGAGCCATGAAGAGAACTCCCAAGATAGCATTTTTATCAGTCTCCAGCATCGTAAATTCTGCCTCTGAACAAACTAGAGGGAAACCAGTCCATTCCTTCACTACCTATGGCCTCAGTGCTCACATTTCAAGAATAAAATCAGGGTCCCCATGCTGTACAGTGGGAAAAACAATTGTCTTGGGAAATAACAATTAAAAAAAAGGATAAAATCAAAACTAAACAATAGGTATGGAGATGCTGCTAGGGTATGGCTGTCCTAGGCCACTACTGCTCCAAGGAAGGGGAGCAGCTGCCACCTTGAGTCCTTTGGTTGGTCAGATAAAAGCACTGAAAGTCAAGTTTCACAGCTGCCGACAGAATCAGCATGGAAAAATGAAAAAAAACCAAACAAACGCCCAGAGCAGGCGGTGATCAGCGTCACCATCTAGCTTTCGCATCGTCTTAGAATGCACATAACACGGAGCCCCCCCATTCGTATTTGCAAGTAACCCCCTCTCAGTGCAGTTCAGTTATGTGGTTCATTATTTCATTTTCCATCAAACAAACAAACAAACAAACAAAAATACCTGTTGCCCTGGAATTCCTGGTCTTCCGTTTTCTCCCTTTTGGCCCTTTAAAATGTAATGACATGTTATTCATTGGTTTGCACAGATAAGATGCAACCCCATATACAACACAATGCTGTCGTCTAGAAAAAGGTCACCAAAGCAGTAATGCAAATACATAAAGTGACATGCGAGATGGGAAATGAGTCTCAGAGAAGGAAAAAAGAGGTGGGAGGGAAGTCAGCCTAATCCTACAGTTAAGATGGACAGAGACGGGAACAAACCACTCATCTGGGGGAGCTGGTACATGATTTCATACAGCCGAGGACAACCTGCAGAATCCACCTGCCCAGCATGAGAGAATCATGAACAAATCCAGTGGTCGTGGTCACTCGATTCATTTCAATGACATTTCTGTTCAATGTTGATTACACACACGTGAGGGCAAGAATCCCTCTTTGAAGAATTTTTTTTTTTTTTTTGTCTTTTTGTCTTTTCTGGGGCCTTACCCGTGGCATATGGAGATTCCCAGGCTAGGGGTCCAGTTGGAGCTACAGCTTCCGGCCTACGCCACAGCCACAGCCACAGCCACGCCAGATCCAAGCCATGTCTACGACCTACGCCGGATCCCTAACTCACCGAGCAAGGCCAGGGATTGAATCCGCAACCTCATGGTTCCTAGATGGATTTGTTAACCACTGAGCCACGACAGGAACTCCAAGAAATTTTTTAAAATTAAAAATATACTGTAGAGACCTTTTTGAATGAAGATGTTTAAATCAGGACAAATAAGAGAAAAAAATTGATAGAGATAAAAACATATTTGCCCATTCAATTAATTTTTATTAATACATAGAAAAAACGTTTTATTCACCCAAACAATGACAAACTAACCAACAGATGGGTTGAAATAAACTGTACAAGCAATGCACATATCCTCTTTGACAAAAACCCTAAACAATCAGTAGAGTTTAGACAGTAAACTCTACTATGAAGATGTTAACACTCCCTATTTAACCTTTAAATGTTATATTCAATTAATATTTTTGTGTTTTTGTGTTTTTGGCCTCACTCTCGGCACGTGCAAGTTCCCGGGCCAGGGATCAAACCTGCACAACAGCAGCCACCTGAGCCACTGTAGTGACAACACAGGGTCCTTAACTTGCTGCGCCACCAGGGAACTCCCCATTAATATTTTTAGATATCCACTCTGGATAAGACACTGGACCAGACCCTGAAGCATGATTTTTTTTCTTTTTTTTTTTTCTGAGAGAACAAGGATATTATTTATTTTTTATAATCAAAGCCCAATGCAGTAAACACTCAAAAACTTGTTTGATTGTAATAAGATGAGGATTATGAACAGTGGAAAAATTTTTTTTTCTTCTTTTTTTTTTAATAATTTTTTTTTATTTTCCCACTGTACAGCAAGGGGGTCAGGTTATCCTTACATGTATACATTACAATTACATTTTTTCCCCCACCCTTTCTTCTGTTGCAACATGAGTATCTAGACAAAGTTCTCAATGCTATTCAGCAGGATCTCCTTGTAAATCTATTCTAAGTTGTGTCTGATAAGCCCAAGCTCCCGATCCCTCCCCCTCCCTCCCCCTCCCTCCCCCTCCCTCCCCCTCCCTCCCCCTCCCATCAGGCAGCCACAAGTCTCTTCTCCAAGTCCATGATTTTCTTTTCTGAGGAGATGTTCATTTGTGCTGGATATTAGGTTCCAGTTATAAGTGATATCATATGGTATTTGTCTTTGTCTTTCTGGCTCATTTCACTCAGGATGAGATTCTCTAGTTCCATCCATGTTGCTGCAAATGGCATTATGTCATTCTTTTTTATGGCTGAGTAGTATTCCATTGTGTATATATACCACATCTTCCGAATCCAATCCTCTGTCGATGGACATTTGGGTTGTTTCCATGTCCTGGCTCTTGTGAATAGTGCTGCAATGAACATGCGGGTGCACGTGTCTCTTTTAAGTAGAGTTTTGTCTGGATAGATGCCCAAGAGTGGGATTGTGGGGTCATATGGAAGTTCTATGTATAGATTTCTAAGGTATCTCCAAACTGTTCTCCATAGTGGCTGTACCAGTTTACATTCCCACCAACAGTGCAGGAGGGTTCCCTTTTCTCCACAGCCCCTCCAGCACTTGTTATTTGTGGATTTATTAATGATGGCCATTCTGACTGGTGTGAGGTGGTACCTCATGGTAGTTTTGATTTGCATTTCTCTTACAATCAGCGATGTTGAGCATTTTTTCATGTGTTTGCTGGCCGTCTGTATATCTTCCTTGGAGAAATGTCTATTCAGGTCTTTTGCCCATTTTTCCATTGATTGATTGGCTTTTTTGCTGTTGAGTTGTATAAGTTGCTTATATATTCTAGAGATTAAGCCCTTGTCGGTTGCATCATTTGAAACTGTTTTCTCCCATTCTGTAAGTTGTCTTTTTGTTTTCTTTTGGGTTTCCTTTGCTGTGCAAAAGCTTTTCAGTTTGATGAGGTCCCATGGGTTTATTTTTGCTCTAATTTCTATTGCTTTGGGAGACGGACCTGAGAAAATATTCATGATGTTGATGTCAGAGAGTGTTTTGCCTATGTTTTCTTCTAGGAGTTTGATGGTGTCCTGTCTTATATTTAAGTCTTTCAGCCATTTGGAGTTTATTTTTGTGCATGGTGTGAGGGTGTGTTCTAGTCTCATTGCTTTGCATGCAGCTGTCCAGGTTTCCCAGCAATGCTTGCTGAATAGACTTTCTTTTTCCCATTTTATGTTCTTGCCTCCCTTGTCAAAGATTAATTGACAGTAGGTGTCAGATTTATTTCCGGGTTCTCTATTCTGTTCCATTGGTCTGTCTGTCTGTTTTGATACCAGTACCACACTGTTTTGATGACTGGCTTTGTAGTATTTCTTGAAGTCTGGGAGAGTTATGCCTCCTGCTTGGTTTTTGTTTCTCAGGATTGCTTTGGCGATTCTGGGTCTTTTGTGGTTCCCTATAAATGTTTGGATTGTTTGTTCTAGTTCTGTGAAAAATGTCATGGGTAATTTGATAGGGATTGCATTGAATCTGTAGGTTGCTTTGGGTAGTATGGCCATTTTTACAATATTGATTTTCCCAATCCAGGAACATGGAATATCTTTCCATTTCTTTACATCTTCTTTGATTTCTTTCATTAAAGTTTTATAGTTCTCGGCATATAGGTCCTTTACCTCCTTGGTCAGGTGTATTCCGAGGTATTTGATTTTGTGAGGTGCAATTTTAAAAGGTATTATATTTTTGTATTCCTTTTCTAATATTTCATTGCTGGTATACAGAAATGTGACTGCTTCTGAATGTTAATCTTATATCCTGCTACTTTGCTGGATTTATTCATCAGTTCAAGTAGTTTTGGGGTTGAGTCCTTAGGGTTTTCTATGCATGGTATCATGTCATCTGCATACAGTGACAGTTTTATCTCTTCTCTTCCTATATGGATGCCTTTTATTTCTTTTGTTTGTCTAATTGCTGTGGCTAGGACTTCCAAAACTATGTTGAAGAGCAGTGGTGAGAGTGGGCATCCCTGTCTTGTTCCAGATTCGAGTGAGAAGGCTTTCAGTGTTTCCCCACTGAGGATTATATTTGCTGTGGGTTTATCATAAATGGCTTTGATTATATTCAGGAATGTTCCCTCTATACCCACTTTGGTGAGGGTCTTGATCATGAATGGATGTTGGACTTTGTCAAATGCTTTTTCTGCTTCTATTGTGATGATCATATGATTTTTGACTTTTTTTTTTGTTAATGTGGTGTATGATGCTGATTGATTTGCGTATGTTGAACCATCCTTGTGAACCTGGGATGAACCCAACCTGGTCATGGTGTATAATTTTTTTGATGTGTTGTTGGATTCGGTTGGCTAAGATTTTGTTGAGAATTTTTGCATCTATATTCATCAATGATATTGGGCGATAGTTTTCTTTTTTGGTGGTATCTCTGTCTGGTTTTGGAATGAGGGTGATGGTGGCATCATAGAATGTCTTTGGGAGTATTCCTTCTTCTTCAACCTTTTGAAAGAGTTTAAGGAGGATGGGCACCAGTTCCTCTTTATATGTTTGATAAAATTCACCTGTGAAGCCATCTGGTCCTGGACTTTTATTTGTAGGGAGTGATTTTATGATCTCTTCAATTTCATTTCTAGTGATTGGCCTGTTCAGTTGGTCTGTTTATTTTTGATTCAGTTTTGGCAGGCTGTAAGATTCTAGAAAATTGTCCATTTCTTCCAGATTGTCAAACTTGTTGCTGTGTAGTTGTTCATAGTATTCTCTTATGGTTTTTTGTATTTCTGCTGTATCTGTTGTGATTTCTCCTTTTTCATTTATAATTTTGGTTATTTGGGTTCTTTCTCTCCTCTTTTTAGTGAGTCTGGCCAGGGGTTTGTCAATTTTGTTCACCTTTTCAAAGAACCAGCTCTTGGTTTTATTAATTTTCTCTATTGTTTTTTGAGTCTCTATTTTATTGATTTCTTCTTTGATCTTTATAATTTCCTTCCTTCTGCTGACTTTAGGACTTTTTTGTTCTTTTTCTAATTCATCTAGGTGGAGGGTTAAGTTGTCAATTTGGGATCTTTCTTCTTTTTTGAGAAAGGCCTGTATTGCTATAAATTTCCCTCTGAGCACTGCTTTCGCAGCATCCCATAGATATTGAGAGGTTGTGTCTTCATTACCATTTGTTTCAAGGTAGTTTATTTATTTATTTATTTATTTATTTTTTTGGTCTTTTTGCTATTTCTTGGTCTTGGGCCGCTCCCGCAGCATATGGAGATTCCCAGGCTAGGGGTGCAATCGGAGCTGTAGCCACTGGCCTACACCAGAGCCACAGCAAGCGGGATCCGAGCCGCGTCTGCAACCTACACCACAGCTCACGGCAACG
Organism: Phacochoerus africanus; assembly: GCF_016906955.1. Taxonomy (NCBI): domain Eukaryota; kingdom Metazoa; phylum Chordata; class Mammalia; order Artiodactyla; family Suidae; genus Phacochoerus; species Phacochoerus africanus. Next base: position 30,817,290 of record NC_062552.1, on the reverse strand, counting down.
CTGGATCGTTAACCCACTGAGCAAGGGCAGGGACTGAACCCGCAACCTCATGGTTCCTAGTCGGATTCGTTAACCACTGCGCCACGACGGGAACTCCTCAAGGTAGTTTTTAATTTCCTTCTTGATTTCCTCATTGACCCATTGGTTTTTTAGTAGCATGTTGTTTAGTCTCCATGTAGTAGGTTTTTTCTCATTTCTTTTCCCATGGTTGGTTTCTAATTTCATGGCATTGTGGTCAGAGAAGATACTTGAGATAATTTCTATGCTCCTAAATTTATTGAGATTAGCTTTGTGTCCCAATATGTGGTCGATTCTTGAGAATGTTCCATGAGCATTTGAGAAGAATGTGTATTCTGATTTTTTTGGATGTAGTGTCCTGAAGATATCAATTAAATCTAACTTTTCTATTGTTTCCTTTAGGATCTCTGTTGCTTTATTGGCTTTCTGTCTAGAGGATCTGTCCATTGATGTGAGGGGGGTATTAAGGTCTCCTACTATGATTGTATTCTCATCAATATCTCCCTTTATGTCTGTTAATATTTGTTGTATGTATCTGGGTGCTCCTGTATTTGGGGCATATATGTTGACGATAGTAACATCCCCTCCTTGGATGGATCCCTTAATCATTAAGTAGTGTCCTTCTTTGTCTTTCTTTATGTCTTTTGTTTTAAAGTCTATTTTGTCTGATATGAGTGTTGCGACTCCTGCTTTTCTGTCTTGTCTATTGGCGTGAAATATTTTTCCCCACCCTTTCACTTTCAATCTATATGTATCTTTTGTCCTAAGGTGAGTTTCTTGTAGGCAGCATATTGAAGGTTTTTGCCTTTTTATCCACTCAGCCACTCTGTGTCTTTTGATTGGGGCATTCTGTCCATTGACATTTAAGGTGATAATTGATAGATGATTATTTATTGCCATTTGAACCTCGTGTTCCAGTTGATTCTATGGTTCTCCATTCTTCCTTTCTTTTTTTCTTTCTTTTTTTTTTTTGGTTGGATGGTCTTCTGTTATTATCTGTTTGAGTGTATTTTTTTTTTCATTTTTTGCAAATGCAATATTTGCTTTTGGCTTGTGGTTGCCCTGTTTTTTAAGTATGCTAGCCCCTTCCCATAATTGTGTGTTTTAGCCTGATGGTCCTGTAAGTTCAAACACTTCATTACTATATTAAAATTAAGAAGAGAAACATACAAACAAACAAACAAAAAGGGTTATTTACTTCCTAACATCCCTTGCCCACATTTTATGGTTTTGATGACTCTTTTTTATTTTTTTCTTTTTAATTTTATTTTGTTTGAAGCATGTTCATGATTAAATCTGTATGCTGGCTTATTTGAGTGACTGCTCTCTGATTGTGGTTTCCTCAGTCCTAGTTCTTCCTCTTCTTCTTTTTTTTTCTTTTCTTTTCTTTTTTCTTCCCTTTCCTTCCTTTCTTTTTGTTTAGAGAAGCCCTCTCAATATTTCCTTTATCCTGGGTTTTGTGTTGCTGTATTCTTTAAGTTTTTGTTTGTTGGAAAAAATTTTTATTTTCCCTTCTATTTTAAATGATATTCTTGCTGGATAGAGTATTCTAGGTTGCATATTTTTTCCTTTTAGCACTTTAAATATCTCTTGCCATTCCCTCCTGGCCTGTAGTGTTTCTGTAGAGAAATCAGCTGATATTCTTATGGGGGTTCCCTTGTAGGTAACATTCTGTCTTTCTCTTGCTGCCTTTAGGATCCTCTCTTTATCACTAACTTTTGCCATTTTTATTATGATGTGTCTTGGTGTGGGTCTGTTTGGGTTCAGTTTGTTTGGGGCCCTCTGTGCTTCTTGTATCTTGAACCCAGTATCCTTTAGATTTGGGAAGTTTCCATCGATAATTTCTTCAAATATATTTTCCATCCCCTTATCTTTTTCTACTCCTTCTGGAATTCCTATTATGCGTAGATTGGCCCGCTTTATATTATCCCATAGGTCTCTTATATTGCCTTCCAGTTTTTTGATTCGGTTTTCTGTCTGTTGACCGGATTGAGTGATTTCCATTATTCTATCTTCCATATCACTGATTTGTTCTTCTGCATTATTCATTCTGGTTTTTACTGCCCTTAGTTCAGTTTGCATCTCTGCAAATGAATGTTCTAGTTTTTCTTGGCTCCTCCTTATATTTTCTAGTTCCTTTCTGAGGGTATCTGCATTACTGTTCATATCTTCTCTTAATTCCTTCAGTATTTTCACTATTTCTCTTTTGAACTCCAGGTCTGTCAGACTGCAGAGATCTGTTTCATTGTTGACTGTTTTAGGTGAGTTCTCCTGTTGGTTTGACTGGGGGTGGTTTTTCAGCTTCTTCATCTTGCTTGTTGTTTTCTTTCTCCTGAGGGAGTTGTAGTCTCCGTTATCGGGCAGTGTTTGCCTTGTCACTGCCATGGAATATTTCCTGAGGGCTGGCGTTGTTGGTCAATCTTTTTTGAGGCAGTGTGGCTTTTCTGGAGTGTTGATGGGGCTAACAGTGTTTCTTTGAAGCAAAGGAGGGCTTCCTGAGGGCAGACAGGACTGGGAGGTCCACACCACGATGGTAGCAGATTTCACTTGGTCATGCAGAGCTTGCTCTGGTATTTTTAGGCTGTGGGGTTCTTGCAGGGGGTTGGCGGTGTTGGGCAGCTGTTCCTCAGGAGTGCAGCACCCCCTGGGGGCTGGAGCAGCTATCTGGGTCACTGAGAACCTAAGAGGCTCTTCCCTAGGGCAGCCCAACTCAGAAGGATGGCCTGCGAATGTAGGCGGATCTTTTCACAGTCTGGCCAAGCTTGTTGCAGCTTTTCTGGGCTGCAGGGGCTCTTCCAGGGGGCTGGTGGTGCTAAGCAGCTATTCCGCGGGAGTGGGGCACCCCCTGGGGGCTTGGGAGGGTAGCAGGGCCGCTGGAAACCCAAGAGGCTCCTCCCCAGGGCAGCCCGACTCAGAAAGACCGTCTGAGATCTTTTCCCGGCTCCGCCAAGCTTGTTGCAGCTTTTCTGGGCTGCAGGGGGTCCTGCCTGGAGCTGGCAGTCCTATGCAGCTGATCCTCTAGAGCTTGGCACCCCCTGGGGGCTTGGGCGGGTAGCAAGGCCACTAGAAATCCAAGAGGCTCCTCCCTGGGGCAGCCCGACTCAGAAAAACCGTCTGGGAATTAGGCAGATCTATTCACGGCCTGGCTAGGCTTGTTCTAGCTTTTCTGGGCTGCAGGCCTTTTCTTGGGGGCTGGTGGTGTTTGGTGCTACTCTGCGGAAGTGTAGCCCCTCCAAAGGGCAAGCAGGCCTGTGCAGGGACAGCCCCTGCGGTGGTAGGCTTCAGGCAATTGTTGAGGCCAGCCCTCCTGGATGGCAGGCAGCCCCAGGTCCGGTGAGAGCGTAGGGGGGTGGCGGGGGTGGGGGGAGGGGATGCACTGGGAAGCACAGCTTTCAGCTAGCTAGCGGGCCTGTAAGCTTGCTGTGGCGTGGGGGGTATTCTATGGGGACCCACCTCTTCTTCTCTCCCCTCCCCAGCACAGGCGCAGACCAGGCTCTTCTCCCAGGTTCCCTCTGATGTGGCTTTCCACTTCCCCGCCCCTAGAGTATTGCTCCCTTCCTCTGCGACAGCTTTGTTTTCTAGTCTCCCAGGCAGTCTCTGCCCCGTCAAATGGTTTCTAGACCTCCCAAGCAGTTTCCGCTCCGCCCGCCCCCCAGCCCGGGGACTAACCTCTGGAGCCGAGGTCTCGGTGCCCAGCCCCCATCCAGGCGTCCCCCGTCCCTTTCCCGGGGACTAACCTCTGGAGCCGAGGATTTGGTGCCCAGCCCCCACCCAGGCGTCTCAATTTTTGGTGACTGTGCCCATAGTTCAGATGGTCCGTTCGGTTCTTGATCGGCTTTTCCGTACTCCAACTTACTGCTACACTCTTCTCTGCATCTGGAGATTCCTCCGGTTCGTTTGATCTTTCCCCCGTGTAGGTGACTTTGCAGGGTGCGGGATCCCTTTCTCCTCCGCAGTTCCCTTTCGGGAGCGCCCGTCCTGCTCGGATTCGCCTTCTCTCACTCTCCTCTTTTCTCCCGTTCTGCCCAGTAATGTCACGAACTTCTTGCCGTTATTGGAGTTTAGGTTCCTCTGCCAGCGATTGGTTGCTGTTCTGTGCGAGTCATTTATTCTGTAGATGTGCTTTTTTTGTTGTGTTTGTGGGAGAGGGCGAGCGTGTCCCCCTACTCCTCCGCCATCTTGTCCTCTCTCTCGATTTTTTTTCTTTTTAGGGGCCACACATGCGGCGTATGGAAGTTTCCGGGCTAGGAGACAATTTGGAGCTGTAGCCACTGGCCTATGCCACAGCCACAGCAACGCCAGATCTGAGCTGTGCCTGTGACCCACACCACAGCTCACGGCAATGCCAGATCCTTAACCCACTGAGCAAGGCCAGGCATCGAACCCACAACCTGGTGGATACTAGTCGGGTTTGTTACCTCAGTCACAATGAGAACTCCTAAAGTACGATTACTTATCCCTATTTTTTTTTGCTTTTTAGGGCCGCACCCACAGCATATGGAGGTTCCCAGGCTAGGGGTTGAATCAGAGCTACAGCTGCTGGCCTACATCACAGCCACAGCAACGCCAGATCCAAGGGGCGTCTGTGACCTACACCACAGCTCACAGCAATGCTGGATCCTTAACCCACTGAGCAAGGCCAGGCATCGAACCCGCAACCTTATGGTTCCTAGTTGGACTCTTTTCCTCTGTGCCACAATGGGCACTCCTACTTATCCCTATGTTGAAAAGGATAATCAGCAGTTTCTAGGAGACATATGCCTAGATACATAATCAATTAAAGATCTAGTGACTGAAATCTCTTTTTTCTTTTTTTCTTTTCACGGCTGCACCTGTGGCATATGGAAGTTCCCAGGCTAGGGGTTGAACTGAAGCTGCAGCTGCCGACTTATGCTACAGCCATAGCAACGCCAGATCTGAGCTACATCTGCAACCTATATCACAGCTTGTGGCAATGCCCTATTCTTAACCCACTGATTGAGGCCAGGGATTAGGCCCATATCCTTATGGATACTAGTTGGGTTCTTAACGTGCTGAGCCACAATGGGAACTCCTGAAATTTTAAATCACTCCTGCAGAGCAGTTTGTTCATTTACTGGCTTCCATAAATGCATCCCCAGCACAGTTTGTTCATTTACTGGCTTCCATAAATGCATCCCCAGCACATATTTCAAGGGCCCTATTTGCGGGTGAGAGTCTGCAGCAGGTATCCCCAGTGTTATGTGCTTACTGCGTGGTGCAAGGGATTAGTAATTACATAAGGAATGATGAGAATACTGTCTGGTGAGTATGGTGTGTAATTATTCATTTGGGACGCATATGACTGGGACACAGAGTGGGGCATCTGATAAGGAGGGTGGGAAACCTGAGCACAGCTTCGGGGGGTGGGGAGATAGGCCCATCTCAGCGGGGAACCTGGGAGAATGGACACAGGACAAACACCAGAGATTCCTCCTGGCCGAAGCAGCGGGGCAGGAATGGACAATAGTGGGCAGAGTGGGAAGAAGATTCAGGCAAACCAGGATGGGATGGGCTTTATCTAGAAATGTGTGGGATGTCACTGAAGGATTCCTAGGCAGATGTGTAGCTTAGTTGTTTATTTTGTAAGTTTTATTGGAATGTAGTGGACTTACAAAGTTGTGTTACTCTCAGGTGTACAGCAAAGTAAATCAGTTATACACACACACACATCCATTCCTTCTGTAGCTTAGTTATTGAGGCTGGTAAAAGTGGGGAGAAGGGGTGGCCTGGACTCAGGAGACCAGGTAGAAGGACACTGCTGTCACCCAGGATCCATGACAAGCAATGACAATGACAGTGGGACACAGAGAAGGAGCCCTGCTGCAGTTTCATTGTCTGAAACACTGTTGAGATTGTGACCTGAGCTGATTTGACTCTATTATTACCTACATTTGAAATGTCCTTTTATGCCTCCAGATACTCTAGAGCTTTGAACATTCTGTGAAATTTTGCAGTGTTCTTCTCTCTCTGTTAAGCAAAACTCAGCCACCAGGACTGAGCACTGTCAGCTTAAAAACATCAAAGTACTGCCTGAACACTAGAGTTGTAATTTATGTTGGAAAAGTCTTATATTTCTAAAACTTAAAAGACTGAAAGACAAACACAGGTAGTTTCTTCCAGATCAGTGCATCACTGATACAGCCGGCGAGTTCTGCTCAAGGGGTCAGGGTTCAGTTAAGAAGAACCCCTTCGAGGGTTCAGTTAAGAAGCCCCCATCAGACCAGAGGGGATGTGTCCTTATTTCTCAAAGTAGCATGTTTCTCCTCTTCGTTTGTTGCTAAGACACCCCAAACCAAACATCCTTCTAAATCAGCCTAGATGACCTAACTTTCCGATCTAATTTTCTGTTATACTTCCCCTTCTGTTTATTAGCTTGACTATGTTTTCTATTTGACGTTAACGGTTTCTCATCACATTTCTTTGTGCCACCAGCCACGTCAAATCATTTGTGGAAACCAACGCACTACTCGATATATAAATAAGTAGATATTAGAGGTAGGTAATAAAATCTGTATATTTATTTTCTTGAACCACTTGGTTCCCAAGCTTCCTACAACAGTGACGGGGTGAAGATTCTCTAAGTCAGATTTGATGGGTGTTCTGAAAAGTTAAGTAGCAGAAGGAGAAAGCTGGGATTCAACAGTTAGATATCCATGGCGAAAGAGGAAGGAACTGGAAAAGCCATGTAAGAATTAAAAAGAACGAAGTCCTGATTTTTTTGCCAAGCCCCGCCCACCTCTCCAAAGCCAGCACCTACCTGAATGCCTTTTTCACCTTGATTTCCTTTGTCCCCCTGAAAAAGGCAGTTGGATATGTATTGCAATCTAGTATATTCTGTATCATTTTATTTCATTCATTCATTCATTTTTGCTTTTTAGGGTGGCATATGGCGGTTCCCAGGCTAGGAATTGAATAAGAGCTGCAGCTGCCAGCCTGCACCACAGCCACAGCAACACTGGATCTGAGTCACATCTGCGACCTACACCACATCTCCTGGCAATGCCGGATCCTTAACCCACCGAATGTGGTCAGGCATGGAATCCGCATCCTCATGGATTCTAATCGGGTTCCTAACTCACTGAGCCACAATAAGAACTCCCTCTGCATCCTTTCGAATAAACATGTTTTCTTTCAGCAAAGAAAAATACATCGTCTCATGCAACTTCCACAAGTGCATTATACACAGAAGCTGACTCCAACATGACACGTGGGAAGACAGGGGAAACCACGTGATGTTAAAATGACGTTCTGAAAAAGCACTTTCTTGTGCTCTTACTTACCTGCAGAAGAAAATTTACTACAATTTCTATTTTACAAGGGAGAAGACAATTTTTTGATTTTTTTTTTTTTGTCTTTTTAGGGCTGCACCCGCAGCATATGGAGGGGTCCCAGGCTAGGGGTTGAATTGGGGCTGCAGCTGCCAGCCTACACCACAGCCACAGCAACCTGGGATCAGAGTCACTTCTGCAACCTACACCGCAGCTCATGGTAACGCCAGATCTTTAACCCACTGAGTGAGGCCAGGGACTGAACCTGAAACCTCATGGTTCCTAGTCAAATTCCTAGTCGGATTTGTCTCCGCTGCACCATGACAGGAACTCCTCATATTTTAGTAGGACTGCCTCAGGTTGAAGACTTCCCTTAAAAAATTGCCTCACCTGGATTGACCACAGAACAATCTGAGTTTACAGGATAGTGCCTAATTATATGTTTATATTTTTTGATCTGTCTCTTCCAAGGTCCTCGTCTGGGAGACAGTACCCAGGTGGGGACATGAAAGGTGCCAGAGCACAGTGTGGGCTTGGGAGCACTGTACGTGCACCAGACCCAGTGGTTGCTCCATCACTGAACGCTTCATCGGTCCTTGATGCTACTTGCACAAAAGAAAAACTTACATGGTTAAGCTGATTATCATTGCATAGTATCTCCTAGGTACCATACCTTTTTCCCTTGAATTCCAGGTAAGCCCAGGTATCCTGGTTCTCCTGGGGGACCCACTGCTCCTGGTTCTCCCTGGGTTAACACAAAAGGCACATGAGGATCACAGAGCTACTGCTGGGAAAAACACCACTGTTTTTATCTCTACATACATCTCAAATTTAAAACAGAGAGCTGCAAAATTTGTTGACATTTAGAGTTCTTATTCCAGAAATGGCAAAGAATGAAAAGCCCACCGGAGCCTCAATACAACGTCCTATATTTTTTTCTTATCTTTGCTGGTTAAAGAATTCTGAGAATATATCATATTTTAAAATGTTATAAATATTTGGTATTTTTATTATATTTATAACTTCAACAATAAATAATAAAGCAGTGAAAATAATAAACACAGCGATCTCTTTGTATTTACTAATACTTTCTCTTTCTTCTTGAAATTGCTTTTTCTCCTAACTCTTTCTTAAAAAAACTTATTTTATTGTTATAGAACTGGTAAGGAAATAGAAGTAATAAAATTATTGAAAATCTCAATACCCACTCTTTTAATTTAGTTATACATTTTCTCTACCTTTCATATACACAACTTAGTTACTAAAATGTACTATGTATGCATAATTTTATATCTTTTACTTCAAAATATACTAATATTGTGAGTTGTTTATATGCCATTACACACACACACACACACACACACACACACACACATATATATATATATATATATATATATATATATATATATTTTGGCTTTTTAAGGCCACACCCATGGCCATATGGAGGTTCCCAGGCTAGGGGTCTAATCAGAGCTACAGCTGCCGGCCTGCACCACAGCCACAGCAACGCCTTAATTCACCGAGCAAGGCCAGGGATGGAACCCGCAACCTCATGGTTCCTAGAAGGATTCGTTAACCACTGAGCCATGATGGGAACTTCCCATTATATATTTTTAAAATTTAAAATTATAGAATAGTATTCAACAGTATTGATTTACCACATGTAATAAAACACCCATCATTAAACATTCATTTTCATAATTTTTACTTTTAGGAACAAGACTGGGGTGAGCATTCTTATAATTAAACATGCATATTTATGATTGTCCTTTTTATATATGGAATATTCTTTTTTTTTTTTTGTCTTTTGTCTTTTTAGGGCTGCACCCTCGGCATATGGAGGTTCCCAGGTTAGGGGTCTAATTGGAGCTGTAGCCACAGCCACAGCAACGCCAGATCCGAACCGTGCCTGTGACCTACACCACAGCCCATGGCAGTGCCAGATCCTTAACCCACTGAGTGAGGCCAGGGATCGAACCTGTAGCTTCACAGTTCCTAGTTGGATTCGTTTCTGCTTCGCCACATATACTTTCCTCAGACATAAATTCTTGAGCTGAGCTGTTTTCAGGGACAAGGAATATGCCCTGAGTTATCGTAACTCAACTTCTCCACTCCCTGTCATCTCATGGGCATTATTCCTTCCTTTAAAAGCCTTAAATAAGAAAGGCATAATGTGAACGCACATAATGATGATGTTTAACAATATTTATGTTAAACCTGTGAGAGAGGGCATGTTCCCACGTACGTGCTTCCTGCTTCATGGTGTCTGTTTCGGTTTTGCTTTCTTGGTTTCACCACTAGTCTCAAACTCTGTCATGTTAATTAAAAACCACTCCTGGAGTTCCTGTCGTGGCGCAGGGGAAACGAATCTGACTAGGAACCATGAGGTTGTGGGTTCGGTGCCTGGCCTTGCTCATTGGGTTGAGGATCCGGCATTGCTGTGAGCTGTGGTGTGGGTGGCAGACCCGGCTCAGATCCCTCATGGCCGTGACTCCAGCGTAGGCTGGCAGCTGTAGCTCCAACTGGGCCCCTAGCCTGGGAACCTCCATATGATTCGGGTGTGGCCGTAAAAAGACAAAAACATAAAATAAAATAAAATAAAACAATAAAAACCACTCTCTTCTGTGGAAACTAAGTTTTGTTCTCTTTGCTCACTCTGCCTACTCCTGAACTGCTGAATTTTATAGTAGATTTTTAAAGGCTAGATGGGAACTGAAAATCTGATGGAGAGAAACGTCTGTCATTTGGTCTAGAAGAAAGGGGTGAAGGCCTCTGAGTTCCAAACTGAAAATAAAGGTCCATCCATCACATCAAGGGAAAAGCCCCTCTGTTCAGCTACAGAGACGGTCTTGGGACCAGAGAGGATGCTCGGGAGCACCCAACTTTTACCAACACTAGAAAAACCAAATCAAAGCATCCTTCATGCCTTTATTACTCAAACTATGATAAAACATCCTTAAAACAGAGATAGAATTGGCCCACATTCACTATTTGCCTTCAGGTAGCTTAATTTTATGACAAGAGGTAATCTTTCAGGTCATGGATCTTTTCTCCAAGGACATAAATATTAATCTCATCATGTAAGGGAGGCGCTCATCATTCTTTGAAAATATTTCCAAATACATCATATCACACCTACCTTGAGCCCAGAAGCCCCCGGCAGTCCCTGGAGTCCAGGTTCACCTTTATTTCCCTGTCAAGGCATCACAACCATTTGAATTTTTAAAGGTTTAGTCACCAGATAATCTGACATAGACCCTTCAAGGAATATAATTTAAATCGTTTCTACATTTTCAACTTTCCAAGAGCTTGAAACTTAGAATCTCTATGTGAAGCCTGCTTATTAAGAAAAACTCTTTTAAGCAAGGAAGTGCATGTGCATATTTATAAAGCTTTCTACAAGCCTGTTTTAGGCTGGCGGCTCCACTTAAGGAAAGAGATTCAAATCCTTAGGGACCAGCACTAACCATCAGGGTCTCGGTACTGCACGGGCTGGAGCCGTGTATTCAAATGGCATCCTCTAGGCTGGGAATCTCCATCTTTCCCTGATTCACTTTCTCTGTATGCAGTGAAGGAAAGAAAATTAGCCTCCAATGCACAGTGGGATTTTGGAAGAAGCGTGCTTCAGAAAATGTTTAGTCTGTGCGATTTTTTCCCCTAGCAGTCTAGCTTCTAGCACAGTCCTTGCTCACAGAATCTTGGAGGACAAGACCGGCTGACGGGGCAGAGAATGTAAGACAGGAAAAGGGGATTGGTTATTAAAAGAGAGGACACACCTCCTGGCTAATCAGGATAAACTGTCAGAGGTCGCTGGCTTTCAGATACACTTTGACAGCTGAAATCACAACCTTGTCAAGGTCTGGCAAAAGCCCGCAATTGAAGAGATTGGTGTGATGCCAGGAACGGGAGGTCAGTGGCCACCCAGAGCCAAGCTGGGCTCACTGGTCAGTAAAGGAAGCCAAATTCGTTTTCAACTCACATTAGGGGACATGTGACCATAATAGTTGGACTGACTTAAAGCATTTAGCATATAACAACATTATTGTACAATAGAACAGTGGCTGCTTAAATTTTCTAATTTTCCAAGTGATCAAGCTGAAGCTCTCAGGGGCGACAGGACTTGCCAAAGGTTACAGGACTTGACTGTGTCAATATACCTTGACGTCACTTAGATAATATTTTACAAAACTGGAATTTAGTAAGGTAGACTAACGGTTATCCAGAAAGGAGGTATCAGGAATTCCTGCCAACGTGCAGTGGGTTAAGAATCCTATTGCAGTGGCTCCGGTCTTTGCTGAGGCATGGGTTCGATCCCCAGCCCAGTGCAGTGCAGGATTCTTTTTCTTACCTTAGGTCCTGGTGTTCCGGGCTGACCTGGGGGCCCATCGCTTCCCATCAAGCCCTATATGTTAGTTGGGGATTGCAAGAGTAATTTAGAGAAGAATATTAAATCCATTTCAGGTTGTAAATTCCCATAATAACGAATCCACTAAAATATAATGCAACATATGTTTGCATATAATGCAAACTTCCCTATACACATCCAAATAAAGGAAAATAAAGAATCAACTATGGAAGATAGCGTGAAGGCCAGCAAAGCCCTTACAACTTGGTTGCTCAATTCACCTACCAAAAAAATTATTGGAGAGCTAGTAAAAGACAAATGTAAAGAAAAGTTTATTTTTTTCTGCACTCTCACTTTCTTCCTTTCGTCACAATGGCTAAGAATTAGATTTCTTCATAGATGTTATCTTGTCAATTTTACTTACATTTTCTATTTTCTTGAGTAATATTTTGAAAAGGTTAAAATCTAATAAATTCTCTGAAAATAATAATCTCTCTTCAAGTTACAGGTGGCTATATTTTTAACTAACCATATGATTCAAATTAAGTCAATGGTAACTATTTCAACAAGGAAATGATTTAATTTAGATCCCATTTAAATTAATTAATTAATTATTATGGCTGTCCCCAAGGCATATGGGAGTTCCCAGGCCAGGGATTGAATCTGAGCTGCAGCTGTGACCTACACCTCAGCTGTGGCAATGCTGGATCCTTTAACCCACTGCGTGGGGCTGGGGATCCAACCTGCACCTCTGCAGTGTCCCCAGCTGATGCAGTCAGATTGTTAACCCACTGTGCCACAGCCGGAACCCTTAAATTCCATTTTTAAATACTATTACATTAAGAGTTCCCTTCATGGTGCAGCAGAAATGAATCTGACTAGAATCCATGAGGATTTGGGTTCGATCCCTGGCTTCACTGCCTCTCTCAGTGGGTCAGGGATCTGGTGTTGCTGTGAGTTGTGGTGTAGGTCACAGATGCGGCTTGGATCCTGAGTTACTGTGGCTGTGGTGTAGGCTGGCAGCTGCAGCTCTGATTTGACCCCTAGCCTGGGAACTTCCATATGCTGAGAGTGTGTCCCTAAAAAGCCAAAAAAAAAAAAAAAACAACTCAAAAAAACCCCCCCAAAAAACCCCAAAACAAAACTATTACATTGAAAATATTTCCTTTCTCTTAAACATAACAAAGGAAATGTGATGAGTTAAAAAATTCAATTAATATCATCAGAAAACATAATCTCAATATGGTCATATTGAAAATAGGATGTCATCACTACTCTGCTTTGCTATCAATTTAGGGCATTATTGCAACTAAAAATGTTAAATATACTAGTTCATAGCATGGTGTATAAAATATTAGAAAGGTTAAATACAGATATTCTTGAAGTTAAATGAAGTTCTATTCAATACCTTCATTTTCTGGTGGTGAACTTAAATGCTGGTAAATAATCAAGCTTAACTTAGTGTTTTAATGAACAAATAACTTGGCTGTGATGGTGGAGGTAGGAAAGAGTATTCCATTTAAGAAGGAAGAATCTTCTTTTAAACCTCCCCCAAACTTGAATTCCTACCTAATGGACAATATTTTTCCTATTTACTCTTACACGAAAAATTCACCAAATCTTTCACCAAGCACTATATAAAAATATCTGCTTTGTATTATTTATTTATTTATTTATTGCTTTTTAGGGCCGCACCCAAGGCATATGGAGGTTCCCAGGCTAGGGGTCTAATCGGAGCTACAGTTGCCAGTCTACTCCACAGCCACAGCAACTCGAGATACGACCTGAATCTGTGACCTACACCACAGCTCACAGCAATGCCGGATCCTTAAACCAACCCACTGAGCGAGGCCTGGGATCAAACCTGCAACCTCATGGTTCCCAGTCGGATTTGTTTCCACTGCACCACAACGAGAACTCCAAAAATATCTGCTTTTTAAATACACATAAATAAATTAAAAGCCATAAGCTATCAAACATGTTTTTACATAAATGCTTTTTACAACGGGGTTCCCATCATGGTGCAGCGGAAAAGACAAAAAACAAAACAAAACAAAACTTTTTACTTAAAAAAAGCTATTACAGGCATTTAAATTCATAGATTAAAATCAACATCACTTATAGCAATAAACTTTTAGCAGTTTTTTATGGAACCTGACACACAATAGAATTTTCATAATGTCTTTCTTTTTTGTGTGTGTGTCTTTTGTCTTTTTAGGGCCATACCCACGGCATATGGAAGTTCCCAGGCTAGGGGTTGAATCTAGCTGCAGCCGCTGGCCTACACCACAGCCACAGCAACACCAGATCTGAGCTGCATCTGCCACCTACACCACAGCTCGTGGCAACACTGGATTCTTAACTGAGTGAGGCTAAGGATCGAACCTTCGTCTTCACGGATGCTAGTCAGATTGGTTTCCACTGAGCCACGATGGGAACTCCCGGATTTTCATAATTTCTGGTATCAAATTTATGTCCTCTCCACTCTCCAACCTTCTAAAATTATTTAACTCTTTTCATATCTTCCTAGACTATCTGTTCTGAACATATCTCCCTCATTAGTGTAATACATTTATACATTTTCTAAAAAAATGAAAAACAGAACAATTATTCAGTTTTAGACTTTTTCATGGTACTTGGTGGTTTTTAAAAATAAATAGCCAGAATATTTGTTTTCTGGTTTATCTAAATAAGGATTCTTAATCTTTATTTGGGTAGCCAACTTTTTGAAGATCTGAAGACATCTAGACTCCTCCAGAAAAATGGACATAACCTTTTTCATACAAATGGATGCTATTTGTGGACTCCAACAATCTCATTGCTGCATCCTGCCCTCACCTCATCCCCCAGTTTTGTGAACTTTAGAATAAGAATTCCTGGTACAAAGTAACATCCTGATATTTCAAACAACCCGATAAGAATGACATTAACATACAGGTATCCCTGGAGCTCCTTTTTTCCCTAGTGGTCCTGGAGGCCCAATTTCTCCCTAAAAAACAAATACAGATCAAATTCAAAACTGTAAAATATCAATTTATTTATACAAATGTCCTCCTAAAACATTAGGGAATGAAACTCAATACCAATCCGCCCAGTTTGTCTGCCTCCCCTTCCCCTACGGTAAAACAGAAGCAATGTACGGAAGAAAGATCGGGAATCTAACACCTTGAAGACCTGGGCCTAGGGTCTGTGGAATTACTAGGTCAACTATTTCATTAGGAAATCAGGAATAGCACTGTCATTTTTTTTTGAAGGAAGACCTAGCAGTTCACACCGAGTTGGTGAGGTGAGACCAAAAGAGGAAAAGAAAAAAAAAATTGCATGAAGATTTTCCTTATTTTTTCATAATTTAAGAGCTATGATAGTAAACACGAATTTAAAAAAAATCGGCGTACAGAATGATAGCGTTTAGACTTGCGCTTTTAGGACCGTGGCTGGCCTGATATTCCAAGAGGTTGTCTGAATCCAGAACAAAAACCCTGGAAAGCACATCCTCCGAGAGAGTGCTGGTCTTATGAGAAGCAGAGAAAGTCTTCCAAAACTGCCTATTTTAATAAAATACACTCTGGGTTAGGACTCAGTATGAGGATTTGGAACCACAGAAACCTGCCAGAGGTTAAGACGCAGGAAACAAGAGGGCTGGAGGGGTCTGAGGTACATGCTCAGCTCTTAGGAAACTGAATATTGGGCCAGCCATGGTCAGAGGGCAGAGTCTTTGATACCCACAATGGCTCGGGACTCACCAAGGGGGCTGAAAGGATACCCAGGGCCACCAGCAGGTGGCCCTCCACGCCCCAGGTAGGCTGACAGGCCAGCCACCAGTGAGGATGAAACAATGAGCTCAGAATCAAGAATAAAGACAGGGAGGCAGAAAACCACAAGACTGAGAGTCCACAGGAGTAACAATGAACCACAGGTGTTAGAACTGCTAGAAACAGAATTTAGAACTAGACGCAAAATCTTTTTTTTTGTTTTTTTTGTTTTAAGGTAGGTTCTCACATTTTTTCTTTTTTTTCCTACTGTACAGCATGGTGACCCAGTTACACATACATGTATACTAGATCTGAACTTATTTATTTATTTATTTATTTTTGTCTTTTGTCCTTGTAGGCCGCACCCTCGGCATATGGAAGTTCCCAGGCTAGGGGTCTAATCGGAGCTATAGCTGCCGGCCTACACCACAGCCACAGCGACACCAGATCTGAGCCGCATCTGTGACCTACACCACAGCTCACAGCAATGCTGGATCCTTAACCCACCGAGCGAGGCCAGGGATCAAACCCACAACCTCATGGTTCCTAGTCGGATTCATTAACCACTGTGCCACAATGGGAACTCCTAGATGTGAAATCTTTACACACAAAAGAATGGAATCATGAAAGACTATTAGGACAAGAGACTATCAAGAATAAAAAGATACTAAAAATTTGGGGAGTTCCCGTCGTGGCGCAGTGGTTAACGAATCCGACTAGGAACCATGAGGTTGCGGGTTCGGTCCCTGGCCTTGCTCAGTGGGTTAAGGATCCAGCGTTGCCGTGAGCTGTCATGTAGGTTGCAGACTCGGCTCAGATCCTGTGTTGCTGTGGCTCTGGCATAGGCCAGTGGCTACAGCTCCGATTCAACCCCTAGCCTGGGAACCTCCATATGCCACGGGAGTGGGCCCAAAGAAATAACAAAAAGACAAAAAAAAAAAAAGATGCTAAAAATTTGGAGTTCCCATTGTGGCTCAGTGGTAACGAACCAACTAGTATCCATGAGGATGTGGGTTTGATCCTTGGCCTTGCTCAGTGGGTTAAGGATCTGGTGTTGCCATGAGCAGTGGTGTAGGTCAAAGATGCAGCTTGGATTCTGTGTTGCTGCGCCTGTGGTGTAGGCTGGCAGCTGCAGCTCAGATTTGACCCCTAGCCTGGGAACTCCGTATGCAGCACCCGCGGCCCTAAAATTAGAAAGAAAAAGACATTAAAATTTTGAATTTCTAGGAATGAAAAACATGATTGTTTAAATTATTTAGATTAAAAAATCAATTGATGGTTTAAACAGCAGATCAGGCACAGTGAAAGGAAGAATAAACAGACTGGAAAATATATCCAAAAATTTTAACCAGAACTTAAGAATCAAGGATGCAAAAATAACCTGTTAAGAGGCGTAGAGGGAGTTCCCGTTATGGCTCAGTGGTTAATGAATCTGAGTAGTAACCATGAGGTTGCTACTGGCCTTGCTCAGTGGGTTAAGGATCCGGAGTTGCTGTGAGCTGTGGTGTAGGTCACAGACACAGCTCAGGTCCCGAATTGCTGTAGCTCTGGAGCAGGCTTGGCAGCTACAGCTCCGATTAGACTCTTAGCCTGGGAACCTCCATACGCTGCAGGAAGGGCCCTAAAAAAGACAAAAAAAGAAAAAAAAAGAGAGACATAGAGGACAAAATGACAAGGAATAAAATATGTTTAACTAGAGTTCTAGAAAGAGGGAACAGCAGGGAATGAGGAGAAGCATCATGGAGATAAGGGCTGAGTCAATGGAAATAATTCCGCAGACCTAGGAAGCAAACTGAATTCCCAGCAGGATGAAGAAGCAAAATCCACATCTAGATACACTGCAGGGGGTCTTACGAACCCTGAAAACAAACTGAATATCTTAAAAGAATCCCAAAAGAAGGGACAGACCACTTGCAAAATGAGAGTAGATTTTTGATAGTTAAGCATGGAAGTTGGGTGACAAGAGGAAATTCTCAATATACTAAGAGGCAATAATCATCAACCTTGAGTTGCATACCCTAAAAAATGATTTCTCAAAAATAAGAGTTAAAATAAAGATATTGGTAATTTAATAAAAGCTGAAAGTTTATACCCAAGATATCTGTACTAAAGGAATTTCTAAAGATACAGTTTAGGAAATAGTAAAATGACCCCCAAAGGGTGGTCTAGGAATACAAGGTAGAGAAGTAACCAAATAAAATAGAAAGCATGTATGCAAATCCAAATTTATATTATCTGTAAACAACAATGAAAAAATCATAAGGTCAAAATAATAGCTTCTGAAATTACATCATGTTGGAACCACTAACTGTTGCCATGAATGTGGTAAAAATGTATTTTATATGAATAGACATCACCATTTTGTCCTTTTCATAAGCAGATCCCAAGGCCCAAATTTTTCAACTTTCATTAATACTTACTTTTTGTCCCATTAATCCTTGGTTTCCAGGAAATCCTGGGATTCCCTGAAAAGAAACAAAGTAGATTTTTAACAAAAAATTTTAGATGTATCATTAAAGAAGAATAGGTCACAAATGGAGTTTTAACTTCTAGATAATGCAGATCATCAAACATATCTATTGACAGCATAAAACAGCTACTTACAATAACAAAATTTTGGAAAAGGAAAAATTTATGAGATACAGTGTTACATGAACATCCACTGATATCTAAAGTTTTTTTTTTTTTTTTGTCTTTTTGCCTTTTCTAGGGCCACTCCCGCAGCATATGGAGGTTCCCAGGCTAGGGGTCTAATTGGAGCTGCAGCTGCCAGGCTATGCCAGAGCCACAGCAAGGAGGGATCTGAGCTGAGTCGAGTCCGAAACCTACAACACAGCTCACTGCAACACCAGATCCTTAAGCCACTGAGCAAGGCCAGGGATTGAATGTGCAACCTCATGGTTCCTAGTCGGATTCGTCAACCACTGAGCCACAATGGGAACTCCCTAAAGTTTTAAATAAAGGCATAAGGAGGCGTTCCCGTCATGGCTCAGTGTTTAATGAATCGGTCTAGGGACCATGAGGTGCGGGTTTGGTCCCTGGCCTTGCTCAGTGGGTTAAGGATCTGGTGTTGCCGTGAGCTGTGGTGTAGGTTGCAGATGTGGCTCGGATCCCGCATTACTGTGGCTGTGGCATAGGCTGGCGGCTATAGCTCTGATGAGACCCCTAGCCTGGGAACCTCCATATGCCGTGGGAGCGGCCCTAGAAAAGGCAAAAAGACAAAAAAAAAGAAGGAAAAAAAGAAAAAGAAAGGCACAAGGATATTAACCTTGCCTCTTCTTTCAGACCAATGTAAGCGATAAGATATTTCACTGGAACACTTTCCTAAGTTACTTATAATTGCAAAAGGACTGCCAGTTCATAGGAATTCAGATTCAGCGCACAACAGTTTCAAAGGCTCTCATAGTTTCCTGACCCTAATTAAAAACAAATGAAACTAAATGACTTCCTTCAAATTGAAACTAAACAATTTCCTCTGAATTGAGCCGTGGAATGCCCAGGAACCTAACTCCTTGTGTAAGATTTGGGGAGCTCCCTCTTAGTGATTCCCTTGCTGATAAAATCAGGGAGAAAATGCAGACCAGTTTGCAGAGGGACAGAACTGTAGAAAGAGCTCTTTCACATGGCTCAACCCAAAAATACAGGTTCTCTAGCAAGATTCAGAGGAAATTTATGTTAATTGTCTAAATTTGAGAATAACGTGAGAACAATTATTAAAGGGAAAGCAATTCTGTTATCATTCAATGCATTGACCAAAATGATCATTTCTCACCCCAAACCAACAGTGATCCATTTTTCTTATTCATTTTTCTTACCTCCTTTCTTGATAACACTTCAGTTGAAATTACAGATATATATGTGTATGTGTACACACACACACACACACACACACACACACACACACACATAGACTATGGCAAAAAAGGGAATTTGAAATTTGAAAAACATGGAAATTGGGCCCCATCAGTATCTTGGCATCATGAGGGTTTTCCAAGAACAGCACTGGTCCTCCGTAAATCAGGGCAGGTGGAGAGACCACTGTCAGTGAGATGAAGCATCTTCTATCCTAGGGAGGGGCTGTCAATGTTTCATTTTCACATCTTGACTTTTATTAATACTGGCCCATGTGTTAGCCACAATTATGGTGCAGGATACAGCACATAATTCCAGATTTTTTTTCCTTTCTTTTTACGGCCACACCTGCAGCATATGGAAGTTCCTGGGCTAGGGGTGGAATTAGAGCTGCAGCTGCGGCCTACGCCACAGCCACAGCAACACTGGATCAGAGCTGCATCTGTGACCTACGCTTGTGGCAATGCTGGATCCTTAACCCAGTGACTGTAGCCCAGGATCAAACCTGCATCATCAGGGTCACGATGTTGGGTTCTTAACCTGCTGAGCCACAACAGGAACTCTGTGTTCTAACTTTAAGATCCAAACTTCAAATCATTAACTGGAATTTGGTCTGATTCTATTTGGCTCAATTCAGTTCACCGTGGCACCACAGAAAACAAAATTTGTCTGAGAGCCATGACCAGCTAAGCATATCAGCTGAAAACACTAGCCTTTATAAACATACCAACTAGAGAATAATATAAAATATAAAAATATAAAGCATGGTGTACCCTATCAGCACTCTAAACATAAAGCAAAAGTAAAGAATTGAGTTATGAGCATAAAGAAATAGAGTGATATGAACTGTGACTTTCCAGGGCAGAAAATGCATATTCTCAATGCAATCAAATTTGATATGGTTCAAAATGAAAGCAACAGACCATGACGTGGCAAGAAACCACCCGTAACCAACTCCCGTTCAAATACACACTCACACAAACTCACCATAATGATTAAGTTCTGAATTTAAATAAGATCTGTCTGTAAAATCGTATCAGATGTAAGGCGGCCATACATTGTTCTATGCTAAACCTGGTGCAGCTGTGTTGATGCCATGTCCCTTGGCCCCAAGAATCCCTAAAGAGATCTTGCATTTGCCCCCATGCAGTGGGTCCTGAGAAACTGAGCTTCATGCTGCAGAGTCTTCGGAGACTTCAGGTTTCATCCCCATTCAAATCTCCAAGGTCTGAGGCAACCTAATTAGTAGGAATTAGTTACTTCTGTTTCTTTTTTCTTTTTCTTTTCTTTTTTTTTTTTTGTCTTTTACCATTTCTTGGGCTGCTCCCAGGGCATATGGAGGTTCCCAGGCTAGGGGTCGAATTGGAGCTGTAGCCACCGGCCTACACCAGAGCCACAGCAACGCGGGATCCAAGCTGCGTCTGTGACCTACACCACAGCTCACGGCAACAGCGGATCCCCAACCCACTGAGGAAGGCCAGGGATCGAACCCACAACCTCATGGTTCCTAGTTGGATTCGTTAACCACTGAGCCACGACAGGAACTCCAGTTACTTCTGTTTCTTAAGCCTTATCCCATTGTCAGCAAGGCTACATCCTCCTTCTGGGAAAAATGAAATTATACCCAGGCATCCCGAAGCAGCGTTCTGGCCTCCACCTCCCGGGAGGCCTCGAGAGCGCCCCCCACTGCCCGGTTCAATCCCTGGATTTGATCAAACACCTTTTATCTGAATAATTCTAATTCTGAGCACGGTCTACATTA
The DNA here is from genome assembly GCF_016906955.1 of Phacochoerus africanus. NCBI lineage: Eukaryota > Metazoa > Chordata > Mammalia > Artiodactyla > Suidae > Phacochoerus > Phacochoerus africanus. The sequence goes on along the minus strand of NC_062552.1, from coordinate 30,796,269 downwards.
GGACATAGCCACACATCTTACATTAGTTCAACGTATCAGATATTGAAAATATTTGGGGGATTTCATATTAGGAAAAAACCAGATTCCTGTGGCTGTTGACTGTCTTTGTGAGTTAGTAAAACATTAGTATGTGTCATAGATATGGAAAGACGTCATAATATCTTCTAGGTCCAACTACACCAAGAAGTATTAAATACTTATTTTATAAATACCAAGCCAAAAATATATAAAACTATGTAACATTAAAGAATAAAATGTAAGGAGTTCCTGTTGTGGCGCAGTGGTTAACGAATCCGACTAGGAACCATGAGGTTGCGGGTTCGGTCCCTGGCCTCGCTCAGTGGGTTAATGATCCGGTATTGCCGTGAGCTGTGGTGTAGGTTGCAGACGCGGCTCAGATCCCGCGTTGCTGTGGCTCTAGCGTAGGCCGGTGGCTACAGCTCCGATTTGACTCTCAGCCTGGGAACCTCCATATGCCGCGGGAGCGGCCCTAGAAAAGGCAAAAAGACAAAAAGACAAAAAAAAAAAGAATAAAACGTAAAACTGATTTATAAAAGCAATTCTTGGCCCAGCTAATCAAAAACTATGAGCACGCATGGAATAAAAGACTGTTGAGAGGGAGGTTCACCAGAAGAACAGAAACCACTCAGAGATATCTTTGTTAATGAAATTCTCCTAGACAATATTTTCCTGGGCTCCCAATATGTTTACTGAAATTGACTAAACTTTGCCCATTTTGCATTAGTAGAAATATTCAAAATGATTTGAAAGTTACCAGTTTGTTGATCCAAAAGTATTTGGTAACAATTACTTCATAGGGTAAATGTTCTTCCAAGTAGAGTATTTTATATTTCATTTTCTGCCTGTGTGGTTTTGGGTTCAGGCAACTGCGAACATGTATAAGTAAAGACAGAAACAAGTATTTTATTTGGTGAGAATAAAGGGACACATTTCCTCCACTTCTGTGATTTCAGTTCGGGTTTGAGGAAGAGAAGAAAGTCAAATGGAAAATTCTGTGTAATGTGGTGGCGAAAGAATGTTGACATGAAAAAATGTTCTAGAAGCTTCTATGTAACCATTAAACCATTGTTGTATAACAAAAAGTCATTAAAAATAGAAATGCATAATTTTGAATAAAGGGTTTGGCTTCTGTTTCCTGGAGGCCACTTTATAATGAAGGAAATGTGTTTAGGATACATTACTTAGAGAAAACAAAATATCGCTTTATACTTTTCCACATGCAATGGATGCATTTACTTTCCTCTGACATTAGAGCATCTTGGATCAAATCTGCTGTTAAGTAATTCAATAATTTCAAGGTATTAAAATCATCTCTTCAAATCTATTCAGTTAATGGTATTTTTAAATTAAAGATTTCAATCTTCCTAAACAGTTGTAGAGATATTTAATATTGTAGTTATTAAAACATTAGGAGCATATTATTTTTCTTCTATCATATCAATGTGATTTATTCATTTCTAAAGATGCAATGAATAAAATATACATATATGCTGACAGTATAATTCTTATTAGCTGCAAACATTACAATGATTATTAATAAAGAGCACAGAAGAAGTAGTTAAAAATTTAGACACTGTAGCCAACCAGCCCATAATCTAGTGCTGATTGACTCCAGGCCAGTTATTTAAATTGGAATTTCTGGGTCCCCATTTGACACATGGGGAAAAATAGCAGAACTTAACTCATGGGGTTGGTACATTATTATCAATTACTTCTCACAAGCACTTAGCTCAGCATGGAGACTAAAGTGAACACATTTTTGTGACGTTTCACAGCTCCTTCCTGACCTTTGAAAGTTGCAAAACAGATGAGGTCAGTTCTCTTCCATGTCTCAACATGTGTCCTTCTTTTCCTCCATTTGAGGATATCTCTTTCTTTTTTTGTCTTTCCACCCTGCCTTTGTCTGCCTGGTTCCCTAGAGTTGAGTGTATGTGACATGACTCTGGCAATCTCAGGCTTCCCACTAGGGGGCGCCAACAAGTCCTCATTCATTACCTTCGCTTTTCACCTTTCCCTGACTTTGATCACGAAACACGACAATTGGGTTCCAGATCAAGACAGAAAATTGGAAAGCCCCTGAGCTCACTTTCTCCCAGGGACACACCTGAATCAAACTGCATAGAGAACGGCCATCCCTGAGAATCAGCAGGACAACTAAGGACATGAAGAAGAGGCCACACAGGGATGCAGGTACGAGGGGCAGAGAAGCAGTCTGGTTAGAGTCCACATCCCCGGTGTGTGGGAGGGATGTCACCATGGCAGAGGTGCCCCTGAGGAGTGAGGATGCCAGCCGTATGTCAGGTCCCCAGGCTGGGGGGCTTGCACTGGGAAGATTATCCCCATAAAGCTTGGCTTTGAAAACTGGTATGGTTACCCTCATTTCCAGTCCCAGTGCAGAGGAAGCAGCTTGCAAAGCAGCCAGGTCACACAGGAAGGAGATTCACTGACTCATTTTAGGGCATGTGCTGGAGGAACAGGGATCTGCCGGAACTTTCTCTGGGGACAGAAGCTCCGACAGGCACCACTGTCTTTTTTACTCTCCTTTCTAGCTGGCCTGGTGGTGGTGGGCACCACTTCTGTCATTCCCCATCAACCCAGCTACCACCTTGCAGCCCACTCCAGCATCCCCCAGAGGACCTTCCCTGGCCAGCTACTCAAGGCAGCTCCTGCCCCATCCTGCCCAGCAGGCTGCCCCGACACCCTTCCAAAGCAGCTCCTATGCCAGGGCACCAACCCTTTGTTTTTCCAGAAAAATATGGCTAAAAGCTTCAAACATACTTGCTGTTGAAGTCCACAATATTTTTCAATTTTTAAAAATTCCACACTGACAGATCATTATGAATGATGCACAAAAAATTATTCTGCAGTAACTCTATAAAGACAACTAACTCACAAGCACAGTTGCCAGACCTGAAAGAAACCAGTGCACAAGTACTTGCAATAAACCTTAGTAAGGAAATGACCAGTTTTACTATTTCCTTTAATTCCTTCTTGGCTTTTTTTGTCTTTTCTATCTTTTCAGGGCCACACCCGAGGCATTTGGAGGTTCCCAGGCTAGGGGTCCAATCAGAGCTGTGGCCACTGGCCTACACTACAGCCACAGCAACGCCAGATCTGAGCCGCATCTGCGACCTACACCACAGCTCACGGCAATGCCAGATCCTTAACCCACTGAGGGAGGCCAGGGATTGAACCCGCCACCTCATGGTTCTTAGTCGGATTCATTTCCGTTGTGCCACAGTGGGAACTCCTTTAATTCCTTCTTTTAAAAAGTTTTACTGAAATAGAGTTGATTTACCACATTGTGATCATTTCAGCCGTACACCAGAGGCATTCAGTCATACATATACACACGTCCATTCTTTTTCAGGGTCTTTCCCCATGTAGATTATCTTCAATAAATAAATAAACTTTAATACAGTTTTACTTCTCCCTTTCATCTTTACGGGGGAAAAAGTAATTCAAGTAACTAACTGGATGAATTTATTCTCCCCAGTCTACAGACCACCTGGACCCCAGATACCCCAAAGATAAATAATTTCAATTAAAAAACACCTTGGTGGAGTTCCTGTCGTGGCGCAGTGGTTAACGAATCCGACTAGGAACCATGAGGTTGCGGGTTTGGTCCCTGCCCTTGCTCAGTGGGTTAACAATCCGGCGTTGCCGTGAGCTGTGGTGTAGGTTGCAGACACAGCTTGGATCCCGCGTTGCTGTGGCTCTGGCGTAGGCCGGTGGCTACAGCTCCGATTCAACCCCTAGCCTGGGAACCTCCATATGCCGCCGAAGTTGCCCTAGAAAAAGCAAAAAGACAAAACAACAACAACAACAACAACAACAACAAAACACCTTGGTAAATACTTTTGATCTACAGACAACAGAAAAAGTCACCAGTGTGGTGTAGCCGGTTACAGAACGAGACCAGGGCTCTCGCGGGGAGTAAGAGCTATTTGGGTGCCTGTGTAAAATCACTTCATGTGACTTGCGTTTCTCTCTCTCTCTCTCTTTTTTTTTTTTGTCTTTTTGCCTTTTCCAGGGCCTCTCCCGTGGCACATGGAGGTTCCCAGGCTAGGGGTCGAATCGGAGCTGTAGCCACCAGCCTACGCCAGAGCCACAGCAACACGGGATCCGAGCTGCGTCTGTGACCTACACCACAGCTCACGGCAACAGCGGATCCCCAACCCACTGAGGAAGGCCAGGGATCGAACCCACAACCCATGGTTCCTAGTCGGATTCGTTAACCACTGAGCCACGACAGGAACTCCTTGTGTTTCTCTTTTGTCCCTAAAGTCATATCTACATTTTAAAAGCCCAGAAGACAGTCTAACCTACTTTTAGTGTTGTAAAAGCATAAGCTTCCAAGACAAGAAAAAGAAAAGGCGAATGTTTTACAAATTAAAATAATACAGTCTGAATCCTAGAGAAGGCAAGGGAGAGGACTGGGCGAGCCAGGCACAGAATCTGCATTGCCACATCATATGGGAAAGCCACGAAACTGCCCTGAACCCCCCACGTCCAGAAAAACAACCCACCCTCTGCATCAGCAAGTCACTGGAGATCATGTGTGTGAAACACATCAGTGGGTTAAAGGAGCATATGCAAGTAGACGTACGTAAAACTGCACAGCAGTTCCACCTGAAGGAAAAAGTTCGGAGACAATATACCAGAGCTGTTCTCAAATGGGATCCTCTGAAGACCTAAAAAGTACAGACCACACTTCTGGGTTTCTGAACCATCACTGTTAGAACTCAAAATAAACTGTGGCAGATTTCTCATGAAGGAGAAAACCAAAACTGGATTTTTCAAAGCCCTTTCTAGCTGACTCAGTAGCTAAGGAGAAGTTATATACCATTTTCCAGAGAAATCTGAAAACTGTATTAATTTTTTTGCAATTTCATAATCACAGAAGGCACCAAACAAAAACATTTTAAGCTGTCCAATCAAAGGTGAAGCTAATTTGACGGAGGAAACAAACAGATGAATTTTTAGCCTTAGTTAATTTACATGGTTAAAATATAAAAAACCAATTATTTGAAAATTGTGTCTAATTTTCTTTCTTCTATGTGTCTTATTTATTTATTTGGTTGTGCCCTGGGCATACAGAAGTTCTGGGGCCAGGGATCGAACCTGCACTACAGCAGTGACTACACTGGATCCATATCCTGCTAAGCCACAAGAGGACTCCCTATGTATCTTACGTATAATGTCATACTTTTTTTTTTTTTTTTGCTTTTTAGGGCCAAGCCTATGGAAATTCCCAGGCTAGGGGTCGATTCGGAGCTGCAGCTGCCGGCCTACACCATAGCTCACGGCGATGCCAGATTCTTAACCCACTGAGTGAGGCCAGGGATTGAACCCACATTCTCATGGATACTGGTCGGGTTCATTTCCACTGCACCACCAGGGAACTCCCTATGTGTCTTATTTATGATGTCATATTTTTGAGCTACGCATATACAGTTACATCTAAATCACCGTTATTCAACTCAGCCCACTGTGAATCTTTTTATGGTTATATAAACATTCCCATTTTTTCCTACTGAAAAATAATGAGAAGACAGACCAATGAACATTCACTAAAGGAAAAAAAACTTAAGGAAATTATATTACTTTTCTATTAACTCAGGACAAATTACCACACACTCAGGGGCCTAAAGCCACAAACATTTACTATCTTACAGTTCTGAGGGCAGGGGTCCGGCATGGGTCTCACTGGGCCATCTTCACGAAGTTGGCAAGGCTGCATGGCTTTCTGAAGCCTCCAGGAAAGAATCCATTTCCTGTCCATTCAGGTTACCAGCAGAAACGAAGTCCTTGCAGCCGAAGGACCGAGGGCTCCATTTCCTCCATGGCTGCAAGCAGAGCGCCACTCCCAGCTTCTGGAAGGCTCCACATTCCTTGGCTCATGACCGCCTTCCTCCACCTTCAACACCAGCAATGGCCGGTCAGATCCATCTCAAGTTGAGTTCGCCCCATTTCCTCATTCACCGTTTTCCACTCTTCATTGCTCATGAATAGGTTGGGCCCATCCAGACAATCCAGGACAAGAGCGTCATCTCAAGGTCATTAACCTTCGCTATATCGGCAAAGCCCTTTTACCACGTAGGTAACATGCACACGCTCCAGGGTTCCAGGGATCATGATGTGGCTATCTTTTGGGGGCAGGGGGAGTCGTTATTTTCCCTCCCCCAGAAATATCTGCTATTCTAGGACCAGATAGTTTTCACCTTATTTAAACTTATCCAGGGCATTAAAAAAACAAAACAAAACAGAGCTGGTGTTCCCGTTGTGGCACAGTGGAAATGAGTCCGACTAGGAACCATGAGGTTTTGGGTTCAATCCCTGGCCTTGCTCAGAGGGTTAAGGATCCTGTGTTGCTGTGAGCTGTGGTGTAGGCTGGCAGCTGTAGCTCCAATTTGACCCCTAGCCTGGGAACCTCCGTAGGACACAGGTGCAGCCCTAAAAAGCAAAACAAAAAACAAAAAACAAACAAAAAAAATGGAGCTCATCTAAATCTAAATCATGAGGCCATTATAATTTTAACAAAACCAGTCAAGAAACAGACTCGGAGTTCCCATCATGGCTCAGAGGAAATGAATCTAACTAGCACCCTTGAGGATGTAGGTTTGATCCCTGGCCTCGCTCAGTGGGTTAAGAATCTGGTGTTGATGTGAGCTGTGGTGTAGGTCACAGACAAGGCTCAGATCTGGCATTGCTGTGGCTGTGGTGTAGGCCAGCGGCTGTAGCTCCGATTAGACCCCTAGCCTGGGAACCTTCATATGCTGCAGGTGCAACCCTAAAAGGCAAAAAAAAAAACAAACAAACCAAAAAAACCCCCCAAAAAAACAGACTCAAAGATTTTGAAACCAAATTTATGGTTACCAAAGGGGACATGTGGGGTGGGAGGGATAAATTAGGGGGTTGGGATTGACATATACACACTACTACATATAAAATAGATAGATTACAAGGACCTACTGTACAGCACACTCAATGCTGTGTAATAACCTATATGGGAAAAGAATCTGAAAAGGAACAGATATATGTATATCTATAACTGCTTTACATTGCTGTACGCCTGAAACTAACACAACTTTCTAAGTTAACTACAAAAAAAGAATAATGCCTAAAAAATAAATCTACAAGCCAACCTAATTTGTTAATACAAATGCAAATGGTTTACTATAACGTTAGTAAATCAAATACAGCAGTGCACTAGAAAAAAAGTAAAGTATGATTAAATACGTCTTGTTTCAGGATACAATGAGTGTTCACTATGAAGGAATCTACCCATTAATATGTTATCTCATACACGTTACTATATTATTTAGAGGAAAAATACAAAATCTTCTAAAAAGATGCATTTTGTACAACCTATCTTGCATTATTTAGTAAAAACTCTTACTAGTCTAGCACTAGAACTTTGTAAACCTGAATCTGAATCAATCAGAAACTGATTGTAAACATCATAGCTGATGAAACACTAGACATTCCCGCTTAAAATCAGGTAGAAAAGTGTAGGCTATATATTTAAAAAAATTTTTTTTGGCTGTACCCACAGCATGCAGAAGTTCCTGGGCCAGGGATCGAACCTGATCCACAGCAATGACAATGCTGGATCCTTAACCTCCTAGGCTACTAGGGAACTCCTACACAGGAGGTAGGAGTATTTTTTTTTTTTTTTTGGTCTTTTTGCGATTTCTTGGGCTGCTCCCGCGGCATATGGAGGTTCCCAAACTAGGGGTCGAACTGGAGCTGTAGCCGCCGGCCTACGCCAGAGCCACAGCAACATGGGATCCGAGCCGTGTCTGCAACCTACACCACAGCTCAAGGCAACGCCGGATCCTTAACCCACTGAGCAAGGCCAGGGACCGAACCCACAACCTCATGGTTCCTAGTCGGATTCATTAACCACTGCGCCATGACGGGAACTCCACAGGAGGTATATTTTGAAGTAATAAATTCAAGTACATCTTTTCCCCCCAAAATGTTGCATATTTTTCTTCTTTTGTCTTTTTATGGCTATACCTATAGCATATGGAGGTTCCCAGGCTCAGGGTCTAATCGGAGTTGCAGCTGCTGGCCTACACCACAGCCACAGCAACGCAGGATCTGAACCTCGACTGCAATCTACACCACAGCTCGTGGCAACATCGGATCCTTAACCCACTGATCGAGGCCAGGGATCAAACCTATGTCCTCATGGATGCTAATCAGATTAATTTCCATTAAGCCACGAAGAGAACTCCTGCATAATTTCCTTCTAATGCAATAAAACCTTAACCTTAACCCTAACCCTAACTCTGACCCTAAAAGAAGAAAAATTTGGGGGTGGACTGTGGCCTCGGGGAGGAAAACATATGTAACATCAGTAGGAGAGGTTATTAGATGAAATGCGTCCATGATGTAAACAAAATGAAATGAAATCAATTTCATATCCTCTCTTTTAACCACATATGGTACAATGTCCTTAACATTGTGAAGTTAGTTTCAATGAACACTATTTTTTAAACTTTTAAAAATTGTTTTTTAAAAACAAAAACACATCTTTTTTATTGAAGTGATAAATATTAATGATTTAGTTGACTAGTTGACTATTTAGCAAATGAATTATTATAAAAACGTGTGTTTTGTTTATGTATTTGTAAATGCAAGGGAAAAGTTTGGAAAGAATTTCATTGAATGAATGTTATTGTCTCTGGGGCTGGTAATGGGATTTGGGTAAGTGAAGGCAGATTTCACATTTACAACACAACCCCTATGTTTTTTTTACTTATTTAAGAGCAGTTAGATAAATAATACAAATAATGAATAAAATAAATATAATTATATAATAAATATGATTAAAATGTACAATAAATCATAAATAGTTAACCTATGAATATTTCAAAAAGCTCTTAGGAAAAAAAACCCTAAGTTCTTTTTCCTCACACTTAAGTCATCCAAGAAACTCTCGTTAAATCTCAGTCTTTTCTTTTTTTTCTTTTGCTTTTTTTAGGGCCGAACTCTAGACATATGGAGGTTCCCAGGCTAGGGGTCGAATTGGAGCTACAGCTGCTGGCCTACACCACAGCCACAGTAATGCCAGATCCGAGCTGTGTCTGTGACCTACACCACAGCTTACAGCAATGCCGGATCCTTAACCCATTGAGTGAGGCCAGGGATTGAACCCGCAACCTCATGGTTCCTTGGATTACTTTCCGATGCGCCATGACGGGAACTCCTACACCTCAGTCTTTTCAAAAGTTTTTTAATGGCCGTGGCTATCATTTGCTTAAAAAAAACCCCCAAATCTTAAAACAATACCAGAGAGCATGTCCCATTTTCCTAAGGTAACAGCAGTTAACATTTCCAAAATAAAAATAGTAATACATCAGACCTAAAGATTGTTTTATCTTTAAATACTATATTCATCTTTAATGTAAATTTCAAGGGGAATAAATAGTCTAAAAATTTCACCTAAACTTGAAGATAGGAGTTCCCTGGTGGCCTACTGGTTAAGGATCTGGTGTTGTCATTGTGGTGGCTTGGGTTTGATCCCTGGCCTGGGAACTTCTGCATGCTGCAGGTATGGCCAGAAGAAGAAGAAAAAAAAAACAAACCTCAAGATATAATAACACAGAATCCATATCTTTGTAAAGTTTATCAATTTTCATATAAACAAGTTTAGTCTTGTTTAGGTGCATATAGATACATCTTTGTTGTACAAGGTAGAACGGTGATTTCATCCAAAATTAATACAGTATTTTAAATATACTAAGAGGACTTAATCTATTTGGAAATAAAGTTTCATATTATCATTTATGGCAGTATTAAAGTTTATTTAGTCAGAGAAAGATATGAAAGCACTTATGGCCTAAAAGGATAATAAGATGTCTTAATTCCATTTTCGTTTAGCCAGTGACACTAAAATTGTGCACTGGGAACTATGTCCAGTCACTTACAATGGAGCATGATAATGTGGGGAAAAAAAACAGAACATTAAAAAAAAAGAATAATACCAAAAACAATTGTTCTCCTCGAGTGGGTAATTTCTGTCTTTCTACTACCTTCACCTGCCTTTTTTTTTTGATCATCCTGTATCACAGCATCCACTATCACTAGTTATCAAACTTTACATGAGACTCACATAGGGAAGCCATTCAAATGCAGTTTCCTGGGCTTCAGTCCTGAAGCTGATTCATTGGGATGGGGGGGCCCAGGAACGTGGATTTTAATAGCCATCCGTGGAGATTCTGGCTAAGGGTCTCTAGGCGACAGTTGTAGAAATAGTGCCCTCTATTTAAAAAAAAAAAAAACTCTTTTGAAAATTATTTGTGTTAGGGTTTTAAGCTAGAATAGTCCTCAAGGAGTTTTTAATTTGATTTATGATTTTCTACCAATTGAATTTTCTTTTCTTTTTCTTTCTTTTTTTTGTCTTTTTTTTTTTGCTATTTCTTGGGCCGCTCCCGTGGCATATGGAGGTTCCCAGGCTAGGGGTTGAATCGGAGCTGTACCCACTGGCCTACGCCACAGCCACAGCAACGTGGGATCCGAGCCGCGTCTGCGACCTACACCACAGCTCACGGCAACGCGGGATCGTTAACCCACTGAGCAAGGCCAGGGACCGAAACCGCAATGTCATGGTTCTTAGTCCGATTTGTTAACCACTGCGCCACGACGGGAACTCCTGAATTTTCATATAACCCATTTATGCCTCTCTGGTTAAATACAACCGTAGATCCTCTTTCCACCCATCTTTAAACCGAGATTCTTAATATTCTGCCTTTGATGATTAGCTTCACTTGTCTTTAATAGCTTTTATAGGTCTTAATCCGCCACAGGATTTTGATAAACACTGTACTGCTGTTTCCTAAGTGAATTTTCTATTTCCCTAACTGGACAATAGCCGTTCCATCTAAAACCACCTGGTACAATGTTGCACATTTTCTGATTGTTCAGCAAATATTAGCATCTGATGACACATCTGAATAAGAATCTGCAGTGATTCTAAAGCTCTCTGGTGGTGGTTTCAATCCATTTTTGAGATTTATTGCTCAGAAGTTCTTCATATTTCACCTAAATCCATAATTAGGTGCTTTCTTTTTATGTAGACAACAGAAAGGAAGAAAATTCGATCACAACAAAGGAACTATTCATAGTTCTTAAAACAAATAAATCATTAGGAAACTCCTTTACCCCGGTTTAATTTTAATTTATCAAATTACGCTTTATACTTCATTTGTAAGAAATACTTTCATTGAAAAAGCCTAATACCTATGTTCTCATTCAATTACTGAAAGAAATTTATACTCTAATGCCTTGTGTTGATAATGTCCATTTGATTACATTCATTGTGAACCATTAGAGTAGGACATGACTTCTGGAATGTGTTCATAAATACTAGTCTGCTCACGATTAACATAATCTTTTGTTCAGACATACCTCGCTTTAATTTCTACAACCTCCAAGGTGTGTATCTCTGCCAAAAGCATTGCCAAGCCATAATCTTTTTTTTTTGTTTCCAGTGCCTGCAGCCTATGAAAGTTCCCAGGCCAGGGATCAGAGCTGTGCTACAGCAATGACAATGCTGGATCCTTAGCCCACTGAGCCACCAGGGAGTTCCCAAAGCCATAATCTTTTAAAGAACCCAAATTAAAACTGAGCAGCACACCTAACTATGACTCGATGATTCCTATTTCAAACAATGGAACACTTCAGTTCAGTATTTAAAGTTAGAAAAATCATTTTATAAACCATCTAAATACCTGGAACTATTGGCAATTGGTTAGCTAATTATTAGTTGCTTACCTGATTCTCCAAAATAAAAACACACTTTGATATAAACCAAAACTTTCAAGTGCTCTTTCTCAAAAACTCCCCCTCTGCATTTTCACATCCCTTAAACACACCCAGAATATACATGATTTTCTGGTGTCAATTCTCAGAGGCATCAAACATTTGTGTAGTGTTCAATGCGTTGCATACCCAAGCATTTTGAAAAAAAAAAAAATATATGCTTGTCTTTCTCTCTTTTTAGGGCCACACCTGAGGAATATGGAGGTTCCCAGCTAGGGGTCTAATTGGAGCTGTAGCCGCCAGCCTACACCACAGCCACAGCAACGCAGGATCTGAGCCACGTCTTTGACCTACACCACAGCTCACAGCAATGCTGGATCCCTAACTCACTGAGCGAGGCCAGGGATCTAACCTGCATCCTCATGGATGCCAGTCAGGTTTGTTAACCACTGAGCCACAACAGGAACTCCTGAAAATATTTTTTTAAGCATAAAAAAACAATAAAGAGGTCTTTAGAATAAAATGACCTAGTGACCTAAGTGTGTGTTCATAAGATCATATAAAAAATACAGTTTCCACACTCATGCAAGTAGACTGGATGTAAAACAGTCTCATTTCATCTGCTAAAACAGCCATTTATGTGGATCATGAACTGAGCATTAAAATAAATATGCCTTGGAGTTCCCATCGTGGTGCAGTGGTTAATGAATCCGACTAGGAACCATGAGGTTGCGGGTTCGGTCCCTGGCCTTGCTCAGTGGGTTAAGGATCCGGCATTGCCGTGAGCTGTGGTGTAGGTCGCAGACGGGGCTCGGATCCCGCGTTGCTGTGGCTGTGGTGCAGGCTGGCGGCTACAGCTCCGATTAGACCCCTAGCCTGGGAACCTCCGTATGCTGCGGGAGTGGCCCTGGAAATGGCAAATAGACAAAAAAAAAAAAAAAGAAAATAAATAAATAAAATAAAATAAATACGCCTTATCTTGAACAACACTGTTTTGTTAATTCTGCATTTTCACGCTTTGAAAGTGGAGAACATACTTGGACTAACTCAAGAATATCACATAAGTACCTTATACCAAAGCTTTTTGTTGTTGTTGTTGTCTTTTTAGGGCCGCACCCACCACCTTTGGAGGTTCCCAGGCTGTGGGTGGAATCAAAGCTGCAGCTGCCAGCCTACACCACAGCCACAGCAACAGCAACGTCAGACCCGAGCTGCATTTGCAACCTACACCACGGCTCATAGCAATGCCGGATCCTTAACCCACTGATAAAGGCCAGGAATTGAACCCATGTCCTCATAGATATTAGTCGGGTTCATTACCACTGAGCCACGATGGGAACTCCCCAGAGTTTTTTGTTTTTTTGTTTGTTTGTTTTTTTTTTTGCTTTTATTTCTGTTGCTTTGGGAGACTGACCTGAGAAAACATTTGTAAGGTTGATATCAGAATGTTTTGCCTCTGTTCTCTTCTAGGAGTTTGACGGTTTCTTGTCTTACGTTTAAGTCTTTTTTTTTTGTCTTTTGTCTTTTTTGTTGTTGTTGTTGTTGCTATTTCTTGGGCCGCTCCCACGGCATATGGAGGTTCCCAGGCTAGGGGTTGAATCAGAGCTGTAGCCACCAGCCTACGCCAGAGCCACAGCAACGCGGGATCCGAGCCGCGTCTGCAACCTACACCACAGCTCACGGCAACGCCGGATCGTTAACCCACTGAGCAAGGGCAGGGACTGAACCCACAACCTCATGGTTCCTAGTCGGATTCGTTAACCACTGCGCCACGACAGGAACTCCCCCAGAAGTTTTTTTTTGTGTTTTTTTTGTCTTTTTGCCTTTTCTTGGGCCGCTTCCTGCAGCATATGGAGGTTCTGAGGCTAGGCGTCAAATCGGAGCTGTAGCCACTGGCCTACACCATAGCCACAGCAACCTGGGATCTGAGCCGAGTCTGCGACCTATACCACAACTCACGGCAATGCCGGATCCTTAATCCACTGAGCAAGGGCAGGGACCGAACCCGCAATGTCATGGTTCCTAGTCGGATTCGTTAACCACTGAGCCATGACGGGAACTCCCCCCAGAGGTTTTTAATGAAAGTAGACAAAACCACCCCAACCCCGTATGACTACAGAACATAGTTTTAAAGCTGAAGTCCTGAAAGCCTTTAAATCCAGACTCAAAATCCTGTACAGAATGTGGTGTAAATTTCCTTTCATTCTCTTCAGAACAGAGATGGATGTCACCAGCCCCCGAGCCAGCAGAGACATAGAGCCCATGGAACCAACAGTGACATTTTACTTAGAGGATATGCCACCTGTTCTGAGAAATAATCATGCATCATTTTATGTGTTCAACTGAATTTATTCCTCTTGCCATTTCAGAGTTCAATAAAGCCTCTTTCAAATGATAAAGAAATGAATAAAGAAGAAGATTCGAATAAGCATACTTAATGCTTATTCATGATCTTAGAATGATCACATTTTAAAAGATTTCTGGGAGTTCCTGTCGTGGCACAGTGGTTAACGAATCCGACTAGGAACCATGAGGTTGTGGCTTCAATCCCTGCCCTTGCTCAGTGGGTTAAGGATCTGGCGTTGCTGTGAGCTGTGGTGTAGGTCGCAGATGCGGCTCAGTTCCCGTGTTGCTGTGGCTCTGGCATAGGCCGGTGGCTATAGCTCTGATTCAACCCCTAGCCTGGGAACCTCCATAGGCCGCAGGAGCGGCCCAAGAAATAGCAAAAAGACAAAAAAAAAATAAATAAATAAAATAAAAAGATTTCTTCGGAACAACAGTAACAAAAATGGTCTGTACCGAGGGGACAGATCTCCTAAATTTCAAATCCATGATGTTGCTTTACAAAGTTGTTTCATAGTGGTCTAGTTTTTACTATATCAACAAAGTCATTTAAAATAGAAAACACATCCATAATTAAACTGGGTGGGACTTTATTAACTCATCTGTACAGATAATGGGCCAACCTTTGCTTTGTAAGGTTAAAGAAAAAGGTATCTTATTTCTGCAGTCATGACAAAGCCAAACGCCGTACTTGGGAAGACCAGAAGGCTGTAGGTATTATTTACACATGTAGTCATTCCTGGAGATAAACTGGACATTTCCATTATTTAATTCAGATAAAACCTACCTCAAAATGCATTCTAAGAGTTATTCTCAATGGGGCTTAAAAACATAATCCTGGAACTAGCATGATTACAATAGTAAGTACAATGGAATTTTCAAAATGTTCTCAGTTGTTACAGGTGGGCTGCCTTCACACTAAGAAGGGCCACGTGGGCTTGTGAACAGCAGATATCAGGTCAAGGGGGGCTCACTCCACACATACAGGGGATGCCACCCTGGTTCTGAAAGAGGAGTGGGAGAAAGTGTTAAAAACAGGTGCCGACAGTATTTTTACTTTTTTTTTTTTTTTTTTTTTTTTTGCTTTTCAGGGCTGTATCTGTGGCATATGGAAATTCCCAGGCTAGGAGTCGAAGTGGAGCTGCAGCTGCTGGCCTACACCACAGCCACAGCAATGTGGGATCCGAGCCTCATCTACAACCCACACTGCAGCTCACTGCAATGCGGGATCCTTAACCCACTTGGTGAGGCCAGGGATCGAACCTGCAGTCTCATGGGATACTAGTCGGGTGTGTAACCCGCTGAGCCACAACGGGAACTCCAGGTACCGACGTTAAAAGGCTTGCCATGCAATTGCACATCAAATAAGAACAACGTCACAACAGATGGAGTTTTTTCCTTCTCTTTCTTCCTAATCTAAATAAAAAATATAGTCGAGTGGGTGAATAAAGACACCTCCACATCAACAGGATAATAAAGTGGATTATTCCACATGGGAAACCACCACAGCAATGCAACATGAACTTCCCCCAAGGATTTTTATGCATGGTTTTGGCCTCTGTGTGTAAAATGGCATGTCACATAATCACCCCTCAAAAAAGGTGATTAAACGAAAACTACTTGTCTCTTAAGTAAATGACGACTGGACCCCTGGGCGTTTAACATACACCCATTAAGACAAGCAGTACATGTGGTTTAGCAAGAATTCAAAAGGCACGGGGAAAGGAAACAAAAGCCCCTATGAGCCAAGGTCCTTAAATATAGTACAACAATCTCCCCACATCTTCATTCCTATAAAAATGATACAGCAAACATGTCCAGAAGAAAAGGACAGAAGGCATCCTTAAGAAAGATGTGCTCACCTCTGTGGATCCAGAAAATGTGGCATCCTTTCTCTCCTCCACTGGAGCTCCAGGGATCTCGGCTCAGAGTGGAACCCAAGTCCTGCCTCCGAGCCTTCACCTCAAGCCTCGGCGCCCTGTACACAGTGGGTTGGCTGGTGCGCAGAGAACCAGGGGGCTGATGGTTCAGAGGCCCGAGGAGAGATGCTGAGCTAAGCATCATCAGGCTTGGACCAGCACCAGGCAGCTGACAACAGCGGGGGTAATGATGACGGTGCAGGTAACTCGGTCGGCAACCAGTGGTCAAGGCAAAGCAGCTGATGGACAGGGTCATCTGGTGTACAAGCTGATCTGGTCGAAATTGAACGTGTCCAGTTGCGGTGTTTCGACTACAAGTGAATCTGGTGTACTTTTGCTCCTGTGCTGGCCTGTTTCCCCATCCACCTAACTGCACAGGATAAAAGCGGAGTGATTTTCTGAAAAGCTGGGAAACACATTTCCAACAGCTGAAGAGGCTTTGAAGGAATCTGATTGTTCCTCATTCCTTGGCGCAAAAATGAAAACACAGTTTGACAAGCTAAACGTGTTTGAAAAAGAAACACTGCAAAACTCTCAAAAGCCAGGCCTTAAATCTTTTTTCTTTTTTCTTTTTTTTTGCTTTTTAAGGGCCGCGTGGCATATGGAAGTTCCCAGAATAGAGGGTCAAATCGGATCTACAGCAGCTGGCCTACATCACAGGCACAGCAACGCCAGATCCGAGCTGCGTCTGTAACCTACACCACAGCTCATGGCAACGCTGGATCCTTAACCCACCGAGAGAGGCTGGGGATTGAACCCGAAACCTCATGGTTCCTAGTTGGATTTGTTTCTGCTATGCCACAATGGGAACTCCCTTAATTCTTTTTATAATGTGTTACCGAACCACTACAATGCTCATGGGAGAAAATAAAATACAGATAAGGAAAAATGGAATAAAAGAGACATCAAAAAGCAACCTGGGGGGAAAAATAAGCAAAGTAGCCCAAACTCATTTGCCATGTAGATCCTTTCTTATGCATACATATTCACAGAATATTTTAACACTATGATTTACATACATAAAACATTGAGTATCAGACATTTTGGTTCCAATTTTGCAATATGATGAATAGTACAGAGAAGACATACGGGGCTAAAAGTTACTAAATAGAATAATGCAAAAATGTAGAAAAATATCAAGTGCACAAAAGATTTTTTTAAAAAATTTTCTTTTTAGGGTTGCACCTGCAGCATATGGAAGTTCCCAGGCCAGGAGTCAAATCTGAGCTGCAGCTGTCGGTCACACCACAGCCACAGCCACACTGGATTGGAGCTGCACCTGTGACCTATGCTGCAACGTTCGGCAACAGTGAATCCTTAACCCACTGAGTGAGGCCAGGGATCTAATCGTATCCTCTCGGAGACAACCTTAGGTCCCTATCCCACTAGGTCACAATGGGAACTCAAAAGAAGTTTTTGAGGAGTTCCCGTCATGGCTCAGTGGAAACGAGTCTGACTAGCATCCATGAGGACACAGGTTCGATCCCTGTCTTCACTCAGTGGGTTACAGATCTGGCGTTGCCATGAGCTGAGGTGTAGGTTGCAGAAGCAGCTTGAATCCGAGTTGCTGTGGCTGTGGTGTAGGCCAGTGGCTAGAGTTCTGGTCGACCCATAGCCTGGGAACCTCCATATGCTATTGGTGTGGGCACCCCCCCCAAAAAAAAGGACAAAAAAAAAAGTTCTGGAAAACACATTAAAGTTTAACAAAATGGATGAGTCAGTTGCCATTTAAATCTGTTTATCTACTTGCTTTTAGCCAACTTATCACTTTTTTATTTTTAATTTATTTTTCTTTTTAGGTCCGCACCTGCGGCATATGGAAGTTCCCAGGCTAGAGGTTGAATTGGAGTTGTACCTGCCGGCCTACACCACAGTCACAGCAACTCGGGATCCAAGCTGTGTCTGTAACCTACACCACAGCTCATGGCAACGCCAGATCCTTAACCCACTGAGCGAAGCCAGGGATTGAACCCCATCCTCATGGATGCTAGTTGGGTTTGTTAACCACTGAGCCACGACATCAATTCTAACATGTCCCTTTTTAGTAGGGCCAAATCATTCATTACAAATCCTTAAAACCAGCATCCGCACACAACGGAAGAGTCTTCATGGGATGTGCTTCTAACTGCCAAGTTTTCGTTGTCAAAATAACAGAAGCACATAATGGTATGTCTTTTTTTTAAAAATTACTAGAGTATAGTTGATTTACAATGTTGTGCCAACTTCTGTTGTATAGCAAAGTGACCCAGTCATACATAAATATTCTTATTTAATCTTCTAGCATGTCCCATTCCAAGAGACTGGATATAGTTTCCTGTGCTGTACAGCAGGACCTCATTGCTTATCCATTCTTTTTTTTTTTTTTTTTGCTATTTCTTGGGCCGCTCCAGCGGCATATGGAGGTTCTCAGGCTAGGGGTCGAATCAGAGGTGTAGCCGCCGGCCTGCGCCAGAGCCACAGCAACGCAGGATCCGAGCCGCGTCTGCAACCTACACCACAGCTCACGGCAACGCCGGATCGTTAACCCACTGAGCAAGGGCAGGGACCGAACCCGCAACCTCATGGTTCCTAGTCGGATTCGTTAACCACTGTGCCACGACGGGAACTCCTGCTTATCCATTCTAAACGGAATAGTTTGCATCTACTAACCCCAAACTCCCCATCCTTCCCACTCCCTCTCCCTTCCCCTTGGCAATCACAAGTCTATTTTCCATGTCTATAAGTCTGTTTCTGTTCTGTAGATAGGTTCATTTGTGCCATATTTTAGATTCCACACATAAGTGACATCATATGGTATTTGTCTTTCTCTTTCTGACTTACTTCACTTAGTATGATCTAATGCATCTATGTTGCTGCAAATGGCACTATTTTGTTCTTTTTTTTATGGCTGAGTAGTATTCCATTGTATATATGTACAATATCTTCTTAATCCATTCCTCCGTCGATGGATATTTAGGTTGTTTCCATGTCTTTGCCATTATATAATGCTATGTGTTCTTAATTGGGAGAGAATACAGACCAGAAGAATGATGCCCAGCTAACATGGGCAAATGTTAGATGCTGAACCTACTCATTGCTTTCCCAACAGAGTATGTCTCCTGGCCCAGGAAACCTGGCTTCCTCTCCACCACTCAGCAGAAGACAGAGGAGTCAGAGAAAAATGAGTAAGGGATCCTTTCTTGCCCCCGACCTGATGGGATGGGGTGGGAGAGGGGCTGAAGCCTCACTCTGGAGCTCCAAGTTTTCTGGCTGCATTAGGAGGAGAGATTACATCTGAATAATCTCCATTACCCTCCTACCATCCTTCCTTGTCTCAGACCTGGATTGGCTTTTTTTTTTTTTTTTCAGCATGCAGATGTTCCTCGGGCCAGGGATTGAACCTGCTCCACAGCAGCGACTCAAGCCACAGCCATGACAACTGTGTCCTTAACCCACTGCACCACCAGGGAACTCCTTGCTTGTCTTTTTTAAAAAACTCAGTAATTCAGATTTTGTTATCTTTTTACTGTTTGTCCCTCCTATGAAACTGTAAATCCCCTTGGGGTAAGTCCCCAGTTTCTCTCCTCATTAAACCCAATGCCTCACACACTCCAGGAATGCAGTGAGCGAGGGGAGAAAGCAGACAAGAAAGAAAAGGTTGAAATCAGAAGGGCCATGCTGCCTGGGATGGAAATTTATGCCAGTGCAGGCAGGATCTCCTGTCAGCGTCCACTTCTGCCCGATGGGAAGGACGGGCAGCCTTGGGAGGGACACACCGCCTCCAGCATCCCCCACCCCACCCACCCCCATTTCCCACTTAGGCTTTTCTTTGTTTGGTTTTATTAACAGGAGCACAACAGTATTATTTTCAAAGCAAACGTAGGCTGCTCCTGTTGCAGGATGCTCTACAGAGACGCCCGTTCAGCCTGCCCTTTGTGACATTGGTTCTGTGGGAAAATGAGTCACAGATTCCAGATCCCTGACTCCCACACCAACACAATCAACTCCGTCTACACCCTGGCCCTCAGGCCCATCTTCTCCCACCTCCCTCTCTTTTCTTCCTTCTCTCTTCTTTCCTTTTAGCTTCCCCTCTCCCCGCTTTGTCTCTCCCTCCCCAACCCGTGCCCGTCTTCATGTTCACACCCACACCCATACGTTTGTGCTCACACACACACACACACACACACTTTATATTCCTTCTGAAACAAGAACATAAACAAACATACCCCCCCAGTCTCAAGCCAGTTACCAAGTCCCTTAATGACAGAGATGGTGGTGTGTGGAACGGAGCTCCCACCATCCCTACTGAATTCTCTCCACTCCCAGCATCACCCCCGTTGAGGGGGTCACCCCAATCCCTAGAGACTGGTCCATCCACAGCTGGTGAGTCAGCACCCTCATCCTGTCTACCCTGCATCGGCCCCGCACAGCAGCGGCTTCCAACTGTCTCTTCTTTCCATCTGCTTTCTCTTTTTTGCTCACAAAACTTCCACTTCAAGTGAGTCAAGTTTCCTTCCCAAACTCACAGCCCAGGATGTCTACACTGTAATCCTAACCACCTTCCCAACTCTGTTTTTTTTTTTTTTTTTTTTGATTTTTAGCGCCACACTTGCGGCATATGGAGGTTCCCAGGCTAGGGGTCCAATCGGAGCTACAGCTGCCAGCCTACACCACAGCCACAGCAACGCCAGATCCAAGCGGTGCCTGCGACCTACACCACAGCTCATGGCAACTCTGGATCCTTAACCCACTGAGTGAGGCCAGGGATTGAACCTGAAACCTCATGGTTCCCAGGCGGATTCATTTCTGCTGAGCCACAACGGGACCTCCTGTTTTGTTTTTTTTTTCCCCTTCACTTTTTTCACCCACTCTGCGGCCTATGGAAGTTCCCAGGTCAGGGATGAAATCTGAGCAGCAGCTGCGACCTATGCCACAGCTGGGGCAATGCTGGCTCCTTAACCCACTGTGCAGGGCTGGGGATGGAACTTGGAAATGCCGCAGAGACAAGTCGGATCACTAACCCACTGTGCCACAGTGGGAACCCCCCAACTCTGCTTTGAAGCCCACCAGGACCGTTCCCTGTGCTGAGACCTAGTCAACACCATTCTTCATCTCTTGGGCACGTTTTTTCCCTTCTTTTTGGCCGTCCTTCAGCATATGGAATTCCTGGGCCAGGGATCAGATCCGAGCAAAGTTGCAATCCATGCTGCAGCTGGGGCAACATTGGATCCTTAACCTGCTGTGCGGGGCCGGGGGTTGAACCTGTATCCTAGTGCTGCAGAGATGCCACCAATCCTGCAGCGGTGCCACAGCAGGAATGGCTCTTAGGCATGCTTTTAACCCCTTCCCCGGGCCCTCGCTCACCTGACTCCTCTTCCTTCACTCCCGGCCAACCTCTCACCACCTGTCCAACCAAATCCTTCACAAAGGTCCTGGGTCTCCTCAGGACCCCTTCCCGTACTCCCCCCACGGTTAGGAGAACCTCACGCACAGATGCAGGGTCTTCCCAATTCTTTCATGCGTTGCCTTCGTTGGCCTCACGACAACCCTCAGAAGTAGACATGCTAAGTCTGCACACTGTCCAGATGAGGAGAGGGCTTTTCAGAGACACGAAGTGGTCTATCCAAGCTCCCCTCGCCCCCACGCCCCCCGCATTCTGACTCCGTGTTAAACCCCTAGTTGGCATTTACTGCCTTGGGCCGGTCGTCATTTGCATCACCTTTCAAGGTTTCCCAAACAAGATTATGAGGTTGCAGGCAGCGGCATGTGGAGAATTTGTCTCAGGGCATCAGAATACACAGAGGAGACAGTGCGTATTTGATGGGGTGATTCTAAGAGTGCGGCAAGCCCTGACCCCCTGGAGACGCCGTGGTGATTTCTCTCTCCCTCTGACGTCCAATATCGAGATTCTGAGACCTCGACTGAACACTCGGTGACAAACTGCAATAATACACCTTGGCTATTATTACTTTTGTGACTCATATCCCCCCAAACAGATGGCAAACTCCCTGAAGATAGACACTTTTTTTTTTTTGGTCTTTTTGCTATTTCTTGGGCCGCTCCCACGGCATATGGAGGTTCCCAGGCTAGGGGTCGAATCGGAGCTGTAGCCACCGGCCTACACCAGAGCCACAGCAACTCGGGATCCGAGCCGTGTCTGCGACCTACACCACAGCTCACGGCAACTCGGGATCGTTAACCCACTGAGCAAGGGCAGGGACCGAACCCGCAACCTTATGGTTCCTAGTTGGATTCGTTAACCACTGCGCCACAACGGGAACTCCGGCACTTTTGATAAATAACATGAGACCTGTTGATATTTAAACGGGGGCCAGTGTTGGCCATGAGTTATAGGAATAAAAGGATAAAAGGCGGGGGGAAACCACATTTCCAAAACTCATGAGCAGGTGTCATCTGGTATGCTCACTAAAAACACTTTGATTCAGAATTCAGATTCAGTACCTTCTCAACCACATGCTTCTTTACCCGATTTTTATTGAACATATGATCCCAGCAAGCACACTACGAAACACTGAGCAAGTGGCAAAGTGACACTGGCTAGAGGCTGCGCCATGGACCTGTGGCTTGTGTCCCTGTGGGTGTGGGCGCTTGTGGCCGTGATTCACATTGCACACACATCTCTTCTGTTAGCAAAACTCTGCCCAGTTTGCAAAAGAGGATCGAATACTTTAATACTTTACAGCGTTCCGCAACATCAGAACCTGGAAGTCACTGAGCAAGGACAGGGCATCTGGGAGGAGGATTTTAATAGTCAAAGGGTTTCAGGACAGGAGAAGAACTTCACCCTTTAGAACTGAATGGAGAAGGTACTCACAGGCTCTCCCCGCAATCCATCCTGCCCTGGGGCTCCTGGAGGTCCTGCTTCTCCCTTTCCGTGACAAAAAGAGAGAGAGAATCCCACATTTAGCTATGCTGACCAACACAATGCTACATAACATTACATACGAAAGCACATTGGTTACAAACAAAAATAAAAATTGCTTCTGGGTTATTTTTTTCCTTTCCTTTTTTTAAAGTTTAGTTGATTTACCATATTGTATTAGTTTCAGGTATACAGCAAAGTGATTCGGCTTCTATATATATATATATATAAACACACACATAACTATACATATATACAGACATATATATTCTTTTTTTCAGGTTCTTTTCCATTATAGGTTATTACAAGATATTGAATACAGTTCCCTATGCTATACAGTAGGACCTTGTTGTCTGGATTATTGACATTAACTCTTCCTGACATCAAATAACTCATTCTGAAGCTCATAAAGTGACTATACACATGCAAAATCAATACATGACAGCAGATAATTGAGTTGTTATAAAAGAACCTTGGTACGTGTATGATCATTCTTTTGAGAACAGGATTCATCTCTCTTATTTCAGAGTAAATGTGATTTATATCACATCTGTATCAATCCTTTTATTTTTCTTTTTACTTTAAAATTGATCATCCTGTTGGATATAATGCAACCTTGCCTCCCCCGAATGGCATTTTAAAATAAAAACTTTAAGAATGGAGTTATTTATGGGTTCCTACTTGAAATTATTTGACTTTAGTATCTATTTAAAATAAACACCTAGGAGTTCCCTTCGTGGTTCAGTGGTTAATGAACCTGACTAGGATTCATGAGGATGCGGGTCCCTGGCCTCACTCAGTGGGTTAAGGATCCGGCGTTGCTGGGAGCTGTGGGGTAGGCCAGCAGCTGTAGCTTTGCTTTGACTCCTGGCCTGGGAACTTCCATATGCCATTAAAAAAAAAAAAATCACATCTGCAATGTATATTTTAGGTAGCTCAGGATTATAACAGTTTTCAATTACATATCTTTTTTTTTTTTTTAACAGCTGACCTGTGGCATATAGAAATTCCTAGGCTAGAGGTCAAATCAGAGCTGCAGCTGCAGGCCTACACCACAGCCACAGCAACACCAGATCTGAGCTGCATGCGCAAGCTACGCCACAGCCACAGCGATACTGCTGGATCCTCCATCCGCTGAGTGAGGCAAGGGATCGAACTTGTATCCTCATGAATACTAGGTTGGGTTCTTACAATGGGAACTCCTAATTGCATATCTTTAAATTACTCTGCGAAAATTATTTATGCACTTTATTTTGCATCCATTTTCTGACACACCACAAGTATTTCCCAAAGGAATAAATTAGCTAGTGTGAAAAAAGGTATCTGTCACTATGTTTACTAAAATAATACGTATTAGCTGAATTTAATCCTAAAATGTATTATATCCACAGATCAATATAGCTATTAAACTGCCGGGGCAAAAATAAAGGGCAGTTGATGAGAGCCTCCTGGAATACCCATTGCACACACCCTCAAATACTGATTTCTTGAAACCTATCAATCACCAAGCGCCACGATGTTACGATGTTGCGTCTGTCCAGAAAAGCATTACGTGTTTTATTTATTTATTTTTTGGCCACACCCACGGCACGCGGAAGTTCTCAGGCCAGGGATCAAACCTGTGCCGCAGCTGAAACCAGAGCCTCGTCAGTGACAATGCCGGCTCTGTAACCCCCGAGCCACCAGGGAACTCTGCAAAGTATTATATCTTAACAAGTGCTCTGGAAACAGTCATGTCACACTCACATCACATCAGGGAGAACATTTCATCCTACATGAGAGCAAGAGAGAAAGTAAAACAGAAACAAAAACATTTTTCTTGTAAGTGCCTCAAATACCTGAGTCAAAAATAAGTTTAATGGGGAAAGAGTCTTAGAATTCATGTACTGAAGCACCTATCAATACCGTTTCCCACAGTTTCATATTCTAATGAACTCTCAAAACTGTACAAAATGAACCACAGAAGGGAGAAGCAATAAAACTTGGCTAACAGAATCAGCCCTCAGGAAACAAATCAAGCCATATCACATTATATAAACACTGCTTCTCCCACATTTATGAATTCTTGCATTTCATTAGCACAGTGAAACACCAACTAAAGCCAAATATTTCATCTCTTCCAATTTTATTTACAAACACAAGATGACAGTTGAGGACAGAAGGAGCAAAGAATGTTTTTCTGTAAATTAACTAAACTAGGGGAAGGGGAGGTCTTGCCAATTCACAGAAAAGCTTATGAAAATGTCAAAGAGAAACAAAGATGTATGTTAGGGTCACAAAAGCTACAACTTGAAAAGCCTGAACAATTGGCGGAAAAGGCCATGTCGGGCCTAACACCAGAGGTAAATGATACAATAACAATTCTGAAATCATCAGTCCCCAGTGTAAGCAGCTTGTGGCAGGAAAGAGCCCTCTGCAGAAAGTCCCTTTGTCTTGTCACCAACCTTAAACCAGCGCCCGCCCTGCCCCTCTACTCATCTCTGGCCCAAGCACACCTTCCAAATCTTTATTTTTGGCTGTACCTGGGGCAAGTGGAAGTAAGCCAGGGATTGAACCTGTATTATGCTGGATTTTTAACCCCTAGGCCACCAGGGAACTCCACGGACTGTTTATTCTTAAGGCCTTGATTTTGAGAGTATAAAGAAAATTGGGAAAAACATCTGTGGATAGGGCTGAGTAATTATCAAAAAATGACAGCCAGCTAAAGCAGAAATTGACAGAACATTGTAAATTGACTATATCTATATATCTATATATATATATATATACCCAAAGCAAAAGGATGGCTGGGAATCTTTTCCTAGGAATGGTCTCTTCATTTCTTTTTTTTTTTTTTTCTTTTTACTGCCAAATCTGAGGCATATGGACGTTTCCAGGCTAGGGGTTTTGAATTGGAGCTGTAGCCACCAGCCAACACCACAGCCATAGCAACGCCAGATCCAAGTGGCATCTGTGACCTACCCCACAGCTCATGGAACCCACTGGATGAGGCCAGGGATCAAACCTGCTTCCTTATGGATACTAAGTCAGGTTCTTAACCTGCTGAGCCACAAGGGGAACTCCTCTTCATTCTTTCAACAATGTTTCACTGGGAGATGATTTCTTAGTTGTTTTCTGTAAAATCATCCAACGCAATACACAACGAGTGTATGGAATTCAGGGGTGTCACCAGAGCTCAGCCAGATCATTCAATCACTTTCATGACCTGGAGGATCTGATACAGACCAGGACATCTGGCTGGTGGAAAATGGCAAATGGCATATCTCTACCTCTAATTTATCATTTTGCTATTCTATTATTAATTCCTTCTTGATGTGAAACAACTGAGAAAAACGTCATGCTAGACATTTTCCCTCAATCCAATCTCTGCCTCTAATGTCAAAGATGATTTATTCCACAACATACCAGTTCTTGTGAAAAAGCAAGTTTAACCAAAAACAGAGACGAGAAACTTGCATTGCATGTGTATTTCCTTTCATGCTGTGGTCTTTGGTACTTACCCACAAAAGAATTAAAGGAGGAAGAGTGATCTAGTTTGTGGCCATAGCAACCCTCAGAATCAGGTGGAAGGTGTGTGACCATTAAAATATAATTTAATTTTGAAGAAGATCCTTCCTTTGTTATTAAATACTTTGACTTTGATCTCACTGCATGGTTTACTCTTGGTATGTCAATAAACTAATCTCTAGCATGCCAGGGGTTATACTGAAGATGGAAGCCTGGGGGGAGCTTCTCCTGGCTGACCGAATAAACAGACAAGATTGGAAAGCATCATGCATAAAAGGGGTCACACAACTAGGCCTGGAATTCTAGCTCTGCCATGGAACTGACTTGCACGTTGGAGCAAATGCTTTCATCTCTCTAAACCTGATCTTATTGTCAAAATGACATTAATATTTACAACTTCACAGATTTTTTTTTTTTAAGGAAAATAAGAGGGGGAGACCCAGAAAAGTTAGCGACTCTGCTGCCACCAAAGAAAAGAGCTGGAGTTTTGTGCATTTTTTTTTTTTTTGCTTTTTAGGGCCACACCCACAGCATATGGACATTACCAGGCTAGGGGTTGCATTGGAGCTGCAGCTGTGGGCCTCCACCACAGCCACAGCCATGCCAGATCTGAGCTGCATCTGCAACCTACACTGCAGCTCAAGGCAATGCCAGACCCTTAACCCACTGAGTGAGGCCAAGGATCAAACCCGCATCCTCATGGATGCTAGCTGGGTTCATTACCACTGAGCCACAAAGGGAACTCCAGGAGCTGGAGTTTTAACAGTTCTTTACTTTTATGATTTGTCTCGGGTACACTATTTTCCAATAATACGTTATTTTTAAATCTGTCCCGCTATGGTTTGGCATCATCCTTTAGGCAAAATGAATTATTTTTTAGCTGCTTGAAACACTACGCATTCATTATCTCATAGTTTCTGGGGCCAGAAGTCTGGGCATGGGTTGACTGAGTTCTCTGTGCAGACGAGAACAAGGCGGTCATTGGGATAGAGGGTTGCTGGTCTGTGTTCTCGTCTAGCAGCTTGACTGTGGAAGTATCCACATCCTCGCTCATGCTCACAGTTGGCGGGGTTCCTTTCATTGTGGTTGAGGCCCTGGCCTCCTGTGGATGGAGGGCGGGAAGCCTGTCTCAGTGCCTAGAGGCCTCTCCCAGCGCCTGGTCTCTTGGGCTGCCAGGAAAGGCGACTTCGTCAAGCCAGCAGGGACACTTTCCAGAGCAAGCAGGCTCTAAACGGTGGAGCCTTTTATAAGGGAACACAATTACAGGAGTGACACCTGTTGGTTAGAAGCAACCTGTAGGTCGCCGGCAGACTCAGAGGAGGGGGGTTATAAAAAGGTATGAGCCCCGGGAGAAGGGAGCCACCTTCAAGTCCGCCTGCTACAATTATTGTCACATACCCCGTGAGGGTTGTCCTGTTTTGTCTCACTACCAGCACTGTGTCAAATGCCTGCTTACTCACAGCCTTGCCAAACAGATTGTACAATCAAGCTTTTAAACGTACGCCAATCTGATGGGTGGGAAATTACAATTTCTTGGCATAGTTTTAATTTCCATTTCTCTGATTATGAATGATGCTGAACATCTGCATATGTTTAAGGGCCATTTTACATCTTTTGGTTTTTTGGTTTTGATAATTACATATTCATGTTGTTTCCCCCTATCTATTGGAATATACTTGATTTACAATATTATAGGCAGTTTCAGGTATATAGCACGGTGGTTCAATTTTTTTTTAATGATTTGTATTCTCTTTGAAGTTATTACAAAGTAATGGCTATATTTCCATGTGCTCTACAATATAGTCTTGCTCTTATCTGCTTTATATGTAGCAGGTTGTACCTCTTATTCCCCCACCCTTATGTTGCCCCTCCCCTTTCCCTCTCCTCACATGTAACCAATAGTTTGTTCTCTCTGCGTCTATTTCTGTTTTGTTATATACATTCTTTTGTTTTATTTTTGGATTTCACATATAAGTGATAACATCAGTATTTGCCTTCTCCTGTCCAACTTATTTCACTAAGCAAAATAATCTCTAGGTCCATCCATATTGTTGCAAATAGCAGAATTTCATTCTTTTTTATGGCTGAATAATATTCCACTGTCTACATGTGCCACATCTTCTTTATCCACTCATATGTTGATGAACACCTAGGTTGCTCCTATGTCTTGGCTCCTATGAACACTGGGTACATGCACTTTTTTGAATTAGTGTTTTCATTTATTCAAACATATACCCAGGAGTAGAGTGGCTGGATCACGTAATGTTCTATTTTTAGTTTTTTCCATATTGTTTTTCATAATGCCTTCACCAATTTATATTCCCACCAACAGTGTATGAGGGTTCCCTTTTCTCTACACTCTCTCCAGCATTTGTTACCTGTAGACTTTCTTTTTTTTTGCCTTTTTGCCTTTTCTAGGGCCGCTCCTGTGGCATATGGAGGTTCCCAGGCTAGGGGTCGAATCAGAGCTGTAGCCACTGGCCTACACCAGAGCCACAGCAACGCCAGATCCGAGTGGCGTCTGCAACCTACACCACAGCTCACGGCAACGCCAGATCCTTAACCCACTGAGCAAGGCCAGGGATCGAACCCGAAACCTCATGGTTCCTAGTTGGATTCATTAACCACTGAGCCATGACAGGAACTCCCACTTGTAGACTTTCTGATGATGGTCATTCTAAGAGATAAGAGGTGATATCTCATTGTATTTTTCTTTTTTTCCCTTTTGTCTTTTTGGGGCCACACCTGCAGCATATGGAGGTTCCCAGGCTAGGGGTCGAATTGGAGCTGTAGCTGCCAGCCTACGCCACAGCCACAGCAATGCCAGATCCAAGCCACCTCAACCTATGCCACAGCTCATGGCAACACTGGATCGTTAACCTGCTGAGTGAGGCCAGGGTTTGAACCTGTGTCCTCATGGATACCAGTCAGATTTGTTTCCCCTGAGCCACGAGGGGAACTTGTGGTGTTTAACTTTTGCCATTTTAATTATGATGTCTTAGTGTGGGGCTGTTCAGGTTCATCCGGTTGGGGACCCTCTGTGCTTCCTATACCTGGATATCTGTTTCCCTCTTCAGGTTTGGGAAATTTTCAGCCATGATTTTACCAAATACATTTCCAACTCCCTTCTCTCTCTTCTCCTTCAGACCTTTATAATGTGAATGTTGCAGGCTTCATGTTATCCCCAAGATCTCTCAAAATGTTCCACTTTTAATTGATTAATTAAGTAACTTTCTACTCTTCTAATTGGGTGATTTCCATGATTCCAGGTCACTTACGTATCTTCCAGGTCACTTATGTCTGCTTCATCACTTAGTCTGCTATTCATTTCTTCTAGTGTTTTTTTTTTTTTTCATTTCAGTTATTGTACTCTTCATTTCTGACTGGTGCTTTTTTTTTTTTTTTTTAATATTTCCTAGTTCCTTGTTAAAATTCTCCTTGTATTCATCCATTCTTTTAATTCAGTTAGCATTTTTATCAATAATGTTTTGAATTCTTTATCCAGTAATTTATTTCTGTTTCATTATTTTTTTCAGGGTTTTCTTTTGCTCTTTCCATTGAGACCAGTTCCTCTGTCCTCTTTCCCTTTGCTTAACTTTCTCTGTATGTATGGATTTAGGTGAAACCATCATATCCTTATGTGGGAGCCTCCCTACACAGCCTGTGTGTGCCCAGTGTCTTTGGTGGGAGAGCTGGATTTGATGTGAACACAAGTCACATCATTCCTCAGGGTGTGCTGGCAGGTGTCACCTTGGTAGGAGGTAGGGACTAGAGATGGTGGGGTTTAGGGCTGGAGCCAGGTGTAAGCCAGGGCTTCCCCTCTGCTCAGTGGCTGTCACCACCCTATCAGGGGTGGGTCAGACTCCAGGTTGATGATGCAGAAGCCCTGAGGGTCAGGACTGAGCTGACTCTTTTGCCTTGAAGTGTGTTCCCTCTCCTCTTGCAGGGCTGGAATCCCTGTCCCAGAGGGAAGCTGTCCTGGGGGAGGAGAGGCCCATGTAGGCTTGAGCTCAAGGTGGGATGTTGGCTGCAAGAGGCTGGCCACATACAGAGGTCTAGGCTGCCTCCAATGCAGCACCTGTGCATCTACCAGCAATGGGAGCCTTTGCTTCATCTGAGTCTCCTTTGTTCCTCAAGGCCTGTTCTACTGAGCCTCCACTGCTGCAGCCCTGGCGTAGAGCCGAGGTGCAGGGTAGGGGAGCCCCCTGGGCCCTCGGCTTGTATGGGGCATGGGCCGTTGCGGTCTGGCCACAGCCAGATGTCGGGACCATCCCTGGAGCTCTGCCCATTTATGGGTCAGCAACGGCTGCCCCCATTGTGCTCGATGTCTCCCCAGGTCCAAGTCACCTCTGCGTCGAGCAGCAGGGCTCCTGCCCTGGTCGTGGCAGCCCTTCTCCAGTGGGGGATTGCGGGGGGAAGTGAGTGGGACTGGAGTCCTCACTTGGCTCAGGCTGGGGTCTGCAGGGGGGCTGCCGTGGGAGACCAGGCAGCACTGAGCAGCCCTCCATCTGCCCTCCACGCCCTGCCTCTGGGGGCAAGTGAGCATGCATGCTCCTCACGAGTGGGGTCCAGGCTTCCCACAGCCCTCCCGTGAGGCTAATCGGCCCTCCAGCCAGCCAAGGGGGCTCATCTTCACTGCTTCGGGCCTCAGGACTCAGGCGCCCCAAATGTGGCTGGAACCACTGAGTCCCCAGGGCAGATCTCCACCTGTACAACCTCCCTTTTCCTCTGAGACCCCTCTCAGGGGCACAGGTCCCTACCTGATGGCTTCTCTTCCCTTCCTGTCTGATTCCATGTGGATCTTCCTATAGCCTTGCTGTACAGGAGTATTTTTTCCCAGTTTCCAATTAATTTTTAGCGAGAATTGTGCCACATATGTATGTATTTGATGTGTTCATGGAGGAGGGGGGAGTTCCATGTCCTCCTGCTTTGCCGTCTTGATTGATTTCCCACACAAATATATATATATATATATATATTTATATTTATATTTTATATATATATTTTTTTGCTTTTTAGGGCTGCACCCATGGCATACGGAGGTTCCCAGGCTAGGGGGCCAATCGGAGCTGTAGCTTCAGGCCTACGCCACAGCCACAGAACGCAGGATCCTTAACCCACTGAGCGAGGCCAGGGATCGAATCTGCATCTCATGGATGCTAGTCAGATTCATTAACCGCTGAGCTGCAGTGGGAACTCCACAACACAAATATTTTTAAACATAAGGTCAATCTTTATTTTAAGCTAGTTAAAATGTCATAAAAATAGTGAAGTCAATGGTCTCATAATTTTCTAACTTCGGGAAATACTATTTGAATATTACATTATTTTTCAACAATGTGATGAAAGACATTTTATTTATTTATTTATTTATTGTCTTTTTGCTATTTCTTTGGGCCGCTCCCGCGGCATATGGAGGTTCCTAGGCTAGGGGTTGAATCGGAGCTGTAGCCACTGGCCTACGCCAGAGCCACAGCAACGCGGGATCCGAGCCGCGTCTGCAACCTACACCATAGCTCACTGCAACGCCGGATCGTTAACCCACTGAGCAAGGGCAGGGACCAAACCCGCCACCTCATGGTTCCTAGTCGGATTTGTTAACCACTGCGCCATGACGGGAACTCCTGATGAAAGACATTTTAGATAGTTATTAAAGTATGGCTATGTGGTCTTTGACAAATTAATCTCTCCATGCTTTAATTTTCTGATCTATAAAAGGACAAAATTCTCTTACTTGTAACACACATAACGATTGGTGAGATTAATGTGAGGATGCATGTAAAGTGCTGGGAAAAAAGCCGGGCATGTAGTAAGTATCCAGTAAATGCTGTCTTTTGTTAAAATCTCTCCGCTCTTGTGTTCATTTCTTTTTATACTCAGTTTAAACACATGGTTTGGTATTTAAACGGCTCTCTAACTAAAACCCCCTTTACCGCATCATTTACCTATGGCACGTTCCTGTGCAAACCCCAATACTGAAGAAATCACACCGCGAAACTCTTCAGACCTGCACGTGGGTTCTAAGTACGGCTGTGGGAGGGACCGCAGTCACGCAGACGGTACCTTCCAGCTTCCACCAGACTTCAGGGCAGCTTCTGTTTCCGTCGTCTCTCTGCCACATTTCCTACACAGCTATGTAGAAAGCTCTGCACGCAACAAAAACTGCCTCCCCCAGGAGGTGACAATTCCCACTTCCTTTGAGAAAACCCAAGTCAAACATCCTGCCAACAAACCAACATACTCTCCTGCATTTGCTCCATCCGTCCCTCCTCTTTTTCCTTTACAGTGAAATGAGTATCCCTCATACAGCCTAAAAAACCCCTAACACTGTTCAGTCTCCCCCTCCCTCCCCTCTCCCTATCTGATCTGGATCTAATTACTTGCTGGATATCTATTCTTGGATGTGCTCAGGAATCTTTTTTTTTTTTCTTTTTTCCTGGCTGCATCCACGGCATGTGGAAGTTCCTGTGCCACAGTAGTGACCCGAACCACTACAGTGACGACGCTGGATCCTAACCTGCTGCCCACCAGGGAACTCTGGACGTGCACGGGAATGTTAAATCGACACATTATACTGCTCATCTCTGCACCTCCACAACAGACGGCATGCCAAACCCTTCCCAATAAACAATTCCATCGATTAAAAAACATCCAACGTCGCTGTACACAGAGAAGGAGGCCCTCGTGAACTAAGGAACCTATTACGCCATTTGCACTTTTATACTCATGCCTGTCATGGTAGGTCTCAATTACATAAGACATCTCAAACCGACAAAGAGTTGGCAGACGATATTCAAACAAAATTACTAAAAGAAAATACAGAAAATGAGAATCAAAACATTTCAGTAAATGTCCCTCATGCAAAAATAAACATGAAGTAGAAGACTGCACCAAGAGGCAGGAACCTAGATGAGCATCGTGCAAGTGTTCTCAGATGTAAAAAGGAGGACGTGAAAAAGAATTAAATTAACTCAGGAAATAACTGGAAAAGACAGAAGGATTGCAGCTATTAGGATGAAATTAGTAGAAACCAAGGGAAAACAGATTTACCTTAAAATCTTAAAGGGCACTGAAGAGAAAACTAAAGGTGATTCCCCCAAAATAAAATTTTAAGAGAGATTAAAAAGGATCAGGAATTGAGTTGCAGAATACAGTCTCAACGTGTCTATAATTGGAGTTCTTGGGTAAAAAAACAGAACAATGTAACAGGATGTTTATTTAAAACTATAACCCAAGGAGTTCTCTTGTGGCTCAGCAGGGTAAGGATCTGGCATTGTCACTGCAGCAGCTTGGGGTGGCGCTGTGGATTGGGTTCAGTCCCTGGCCCAGGAACTTCCACATACTGTGGGTGCAGCCAAAAAAAAAAAAAAAAAAAGAAAAAAGAAAAAAACACCACCACCACCAAAACAAACAAACAAACAAAAATCAAACCAAACTAAACCAAACCAAAAAACTAAACTATCATCCAAGAGAATATTCCAGAATTAAAATCTCTGAATCCACTTATTGGAAGGATTTGGGGTAAGAAAATTGTTAATTCTGAGACACAAGTTATACTATTAGACTTTAAACATAAAGTATTTTTTACTCTCTGCAGTTCCACACAAAAAGACAAAGTCACTTACAAGGGAAAGACAATTAGGTCAGCCTCAGCAACACACAGGACAGCAATGAAGCAACATTTCAAAGAAATTCAAAGAAAAATAGCAAATGGCAGTGAGAGGAGGGTTTATAGTGACAGTGACAATAAGACAGTGACAGCCAAGCTGTTATTCAAGTAATAAGAATACAGAAAACCCTGTTAAAATACAAGAATTCAGAGAATGGTATGTTCACAAGCCCTCCCTAAAGCACATATTACGAGGGAGAAGCTCCGCCCACACAAATGGTGACAATGGGGCCTTGGTGACGGGGCTGGTGCTGGACACCAAGTATGTCAACTGCAAACTGGAAACTAAGGTGGGTGCAAGACAGTTTAGAAATATAATGTGATCTGAAAAAGCAGAAGCATGAGAAACAAGAAGAAAAGGAAAAGAGGAAAATAAACATTAATTTCCACACAGATGATAGTGTATCCTTTAAAGTTAACAAAACAAAGAATATGGGTCTCAGTAAGACTAAGGGGGAATAAAGAAATCCTAAAATGTATTTTTAAAATGTATTCATATAAAGACCATTAGTAGTTAACACTGCTCTATGGTTCACTTGAAAGTTGTTGAGAGTCAATCCTAAGAGTTCTCATCAGAAGGAAAACATTTATTTTTTTCAATTTTTTTGGTACCTACATGAGTTGATCAATGTTCACTAAACTTACTGCAATGAGCGTCTCACAATAAACAGCGCTGTGTGTCCATTACCTCAATAGAACTAGGAGGAAAAAAGGACCACTGGAAAAAATATAAAAATCTTCTAAAGTCCCAAAGAAAATAAAGGCAAAAAGTAAAAAACAATGGACCACATTCAAAAAGAATTTTAGTAAGTAGAGTAGAATATGCATAATAAGATAACAAAAAGGAAAAGAAAAAGAAAAGAAATTTAGGTACTTACACTACCTGATTCCGGGACTTATTCTAAAGCTCTGGTAATCAAGACAGTGCGTTATGGACAAAAGATTAGAGGTATAGATGAGGAAAACAGAATCAAGGTCCAAAAATAGTTTCACACAGGTATTGATCAACTGACGCTTAGCAAAAATACTCAGGTAATTCAATAGGAAGTGATAATCTCGTCCATAAATGGTGCTGGAATAACGAGGTCTTCAAATGGAAAAAATAAATGGACTTTAACTGACCTTACGCCACACATAAAGATTAGAATCATCAAAACGAATCCCAGAGATAAATTCGTAAGCTAAGATGATACAATTTTAGAAAATATAATGTTCTAAATATGTTTAGCAGATCTAAAATATTTTCTTTTGGAAGAAAAGCTAGAAGAAAAATCTGTGACCTTAAGTTAGGTCAAAGATTCTGACACAGGGCACAAAAGGCATGAGCTGAAAAAAATTTTAAGAAATCAGACTCATTCAGATGAAAAACTTTTCCCCATCAAAGGTCACCTTTCATTAAGAAAATGAAAGGCGACCCAAAGATTGAGAGACAATATTTGCAAACATGTATCTGAGAAAGGGCCTATCCAGAATATATAAAGAGCTCTCACAACTCATTAACAAGTGGACAAACAACCCAAAGTCTTTTTTTAAATCGTCAGATGTTTTGAATAGACACTCTACAAAAGAAAACATAAAAATAGCCAACCAGCCCATAAAAAGATGTCAACACTTTCAGTCATCTGAAAGATGCAAACGAAAACCACATGAGATACCATTAAGCACCAACTAAAAGAGCTAAAATATAAAGTACTAAGTGTTGGCAGGATGTGGTTAAACTGGAATTCTCATAAACTGCTGATGGAAATGGAGAAGAACGCCACCACTTTGGAAACTAGTTTGGAATTTTCTTAGGAAGTCAAGCATACATTCACCACACACTCCAGCAGTCCTACTAGGTGTCTACCCAAGAGACGTGAAAAGCAGGTCCAATGCAAATGAGTCGAAGAATATCCACATCAACAAGAGGAGTTCCCATCACAGCTTAGCGGTAACAAACCCCAGTAGTATCCATGAGGATCCTTAGCTTCGATCAGTGGGTTAAGGATCTGGTGTTACCATGAGGCGCGGTGTAGGTCGCAGATGTGGCTCGGATCTGACGTTGCCGTGGCTGTGGTGTAAGCTGGCAGCTGCAGCTCCGATTCGACCCCTAGCCTGGGAACCTTCACATGCTGTGGGTGCAGCCCTAAAAAGACAAAAAACAAAAAAACCCTTCAAAACACAATCAGAAATGCCAAATATAGGAAACGATGTAAATGTTTAAGCTGATGAATGAAAAAACCAACTATCATATGTCCATATGACTAAACACTGGATGATTATATTGATTGAAATGGTCAGAGTGGTAAAACTGTCGTGAGAGAAGGCAGAGGTCCCACCGAGGCATGAGACAATTCTTTTGATGAATGAATGGATCAGCCTCCATCCCTCCCTCTCTCCTCCCCTTCCCTTCACCCCTCATCCCTCCCTTCATATAGACACACAAAAATTTTCATTATGTGCTGTACAAATATAATTTATATACTGACACAAACATAAATAATAAAAATACATGCGTATTAACACATCCTATTGGTTCTGTTTCTCTGGAAAACTCTAACTAATACCCAATCAAATGCAATGCACAAATCTTGACTGTATCAAGCAAAAAAACATGACTATTTAGGACACTTTTTGGACAATCTGAAAAATCTGAATATGGGCTCATGTTAGAAAATAGTGCTGTATTGATATTAAATCTCTTGGGTATCATAATGAAATTAAAGTGTTCTCAGGATATAGGCTAAAGTGTTTAGGAGAGAATTCAGGGTGTCTATAATTTACTTTCCAGTGGCTCAGCCAAAAAAAAAAAATAGAAAAAAATGTTCATATGTTTTGGTGGCTCAATTTTCTGTAGGATTGACAAATTTCAAAACAAAAAGCTGGGTGGGAGGAAGGAAACAGATTTTAATAAGGTCAGAAAAAATTGGGTATGATTCATTATTTAAAGATTCCAAGAAGGAAATATAAACTGTGGACTATTCAGACAAAAGAACAGAATGCAGCACTCAAAAGGAAAGGCGCTGGCAAGCCATGAAAAGATATGGCAGGAGCTTCAACACATATTCCCAAGGAAAAGAAGCCAATCTGTAAGGGCTACAAACTGCATGCCTTCAATTGAGTGACTTCTGGAAAGGAAAAACTATGATGTAGTAAAAAGATCAGGTGTTGTCAGAGGTTAGGGGAAGGGAAAGATAAATAAGCCCAGCACAGAGGATATTTAGGGCAGGGAACCTGTTCCAGATGATACTAGAGTGGTGGATACATGTCATTATACATTCATCCAAAGCCACAGAATGTGCAACACCAAGAGCAGATCCTACTGTAAAAGTGGACTTTGAGGGAGTTCCTGTCGTGGCTCAGTGGTTAATGAATCTGACTAGGAACCATGAGGTTGCGGGTTCGATCCCTGCCCTTGCTCAGTGGGTTAAGGATCCGGCGTTGCCATGAGCTGTGGTGTAGATTGTAGACGCGGCTTGAATCCTGCATTGCTGTGGCCATGGTGTAGGCCAGTGGCTACAGTTCCGATTCAACCTCTAGCCTGGGAACCTCCATATGCCACGGGTGCGGCCCAAGAAAAGACAAAAAGACAAAAAGACCAAAAAAAAAAGTGGACTTTGAGTGACAATGCTTAAGTTCATCAATTGTAAAAAAAACAAAAAGAAAAGTACCACTGTGCTGTGGGAAGCTGACTGTGGGGAAACCTACAGGGGGCAGGAGACGGGGATATATGGGAACTCGGCACTTTCTGATCAGTTTTGCTGTGAACCTACCACCGCTATGAAAATAAAGTCTGTTTTATAATTTTAATTTAAAAATTAAATGGGCTTTGAAAATTGTGATGGCAGTTACAAATTACAAACAAGACAAGAAGGGATTAACCGAATTCTATTAGGAGATCCACATTAGTTAGAAAATGGAGACCAAAACCAAGGTTAGATATGCAGGGTAGGATGAGCCTATCAAGAAAGTAAATATCAGGAGTGACCTGACCTTGGAGTTCCCATTGTGGCTCAACAGTAATGAACCCCCAACTAGGATCCATGAGGATGTGGGTTCAATCCTTGGCCTCGATCAGTGGGTTAAGGATCCGGCGTTGCTGTGAGCTGTGGTGTCAGTCACAGATGCAGCTCAGATCTGGGTTGCTGTGGCTATGGTGTAGGCTGGTGGCTACAGCTCCGATTCGACCCCTAACCTGGGAACCTCCATATGCCATAGGTGCAACCCTAAAAAGATCTCCACCAAAAAAAAAAAAAAAAAAGAGTGAACTGACCTCAAGACATTAAATACACTCATATGCTCCAGCCATTCCACTAGAGAAATATACTTATGAGAAATGATAACACATAGGTCCACGCAAAAACTTGTGCATAAATGTTCATAAGGCACTATTCGTAACAGCCCCCCAAATATTAACAGCCTAAATGTCCATCCACAAATGAAGGAATAAAATGCACATACTCATACAATGAAATATTAGCAGCAGCAAGAAGGAATAAAGTACTAATACAGGACAAAACATAGATGAACCTCGAAAATGTTATGGTGAGCCAAGAGGTTAGCCACAAAAGACCACATATTTCATGATTCAATTTGTATGAAATGTCCATAACGGGCAAATGCCTAGAGACAGAAAGTAGATTAGAGGCTGAGTAGAGCTGGGAGGAAATAGGGAGTGACCGCTAATGGGTAGAGGGTTTTTTTTTGAGGTGATGAAAATGTTCTAAAATTAGATTGTAGTGATGATTTTTTTTTTGCCTTTTAGTCTTTTCTAGGGCTGCTCCCACGGCATATGGAGGTTCCCAGGCTAGGGGTCTAATCAGAGTAGTAGCTGCTGGCCTACACCACAGCCATAGCAACGTAGGATCCGAGCCGCGTCTGCAACCTACACCACAGCTCACGGCAATGCCGGATCCTTAACCCACTGAGCGAGGCCAGGGATTGAACCCGCAACCTCATGGTTCCTAGCTGGGTTCGTTAACCACTGCGCTATGAAGGGAACTCCAGATTGTAGTGATGATTGACTAACTCTGTAAATATAAGAAAAACCACACATTAAGTGGGTAAGTTGTAGGATATGTTCAACTTATTTATTTATTTTTGTCTTTTCTCCACGGCATATGGAGGTTGCCAGGCTAGGGGTCGAATTGGAGCTATAGCCACCAGCCTATGCCAGAGCCACAGTAACATGGGATCTGAGCCAAGTCTGTGACCTACACCACAGCTCACAGCAATGCCAGATCCTTAACCCACTGAGCAAGGCCAGGGATGGAACCCGCAACCTCATGGTTCCTAGTCGGATTTGTTAACCACTGAGCCACGACGGGAACTCTGATGTGTTCAACTTATTATCAATAAACTGTTAACAAAGAGTGAATTGAGGTTTGCTGTTGTGAGTATGTGCATCCAAATATGGTACCTGGATTAATGTCAAAAAGGGCAAGGGACCAGAAGAAGAAGGACAAACTAAGCCCAAGTCAGCAGAAGGAAGGAAATAATTAATTATTGCAAAAATATGAAACAGAGAATAGAAAAACAACAGAGAAAATAAATAAAGCTAGAGCTGTGTTTTTGAAAAGAAATGGACAAATCCCCGCGAGACTAATTAAGAAAGAAAAAAGACTCAGAAAATCAGAAACACAAGAAAGATATTACAATTGATGCCCCATAAATTGAAAAAAAAAAGATCAAAGGGACTATTATTAATTCCATGCCAACAAATTGGATAAATTAGAAGGAATAAACTCCTAGAAATGAATAATCTACCAAGACTGAATTAAGAAAAAATAGGAAGGCTGATTAGACCAATGAATGACAAATAAAAGAGATTGTAGAAGTAATCAAAAATCACTCCCAATAAAGAAGGAAAGTCCCAAGACCAGATGACTTCACAGGTATATTCTACCAAACTTTTAAATAATTAATGCCAATTCTTCTTAAAATCTTCCAAAAAATACAAGAAGAGAGAACACTTCCCAACTCATTTTGTGAGGCTGGTATCAGCCTGATGCTAAAGCCAGACAAAACACTGCAAGAAAACTACAGACCAATATCCTTGATGACCAAACATGCAAAAATCCTCAGCAAACATCAGCAAACTGAATTCAACAGCACGTTAAAAGGATCATATACCATGATCCAGTGGGCGTCATCCCTGGGATGCAAAGATGGTTCAATATATGCAAATCAATGTGATACACCACAAGACACCACCAATAGAATGAAGATAAGAATCACACAATCATCTCAATAGATGCAGAAGAAAGCATTTGACAAAGTTCAACACCATTTCAGGATAAAACCTCTCAACAAGTGAGATACAGAAAAAACTTACCTCAACACAATGAAGACCAGAGCTAACATCACACTCAATGGTGAAAAGCTGAAGGCTTTTCCTCTAAGACTGTGAACAAGGCAAGGATCCCACTGTCACCACTTGCTCTCAGTGCAGTACTCACCAAGGTGCATACATTAAATATGTGCATCTTTTTGTATGTCAATCATAGCTTAAAAAAATGGCCTTTTTGTTTTTTAGGGCCATACCCATGGCATGCGGAAGTTCCCAGGCTAGGGGTCTAATCAGAGCTGTAGCTGCTGGCCTACACCACAGCCACAGCAACGCAGGATCCGAGCCGAGTCTGTGACCTACACCACAGCTCACAGCAATGCTGGATCCTTAAGCCTCTGCTCAAGGCCAGGGATCGAACCCGCATCCTCATGGTTCCTAGAGGGATTCATTTTCACCACGCCAAGATGGAAACTCCCAAAAAAGTGGTCTTTTTGCTTTAAAAAAAAAAAAAGCTCAAAAAGGAATCTTAAAGCTATGTTCAAATTAAAAAAAAATAGGCAAATAAATAACTCCTTATTAAACACTTATTCCCTTATTTTAGTCTCTACCATTCCAAGTGGCAAGTAACTTTTACTCCATTTCTGAAGCGGAGAAAACTGAAGATCAAAGAATTTGACAAAGAACACACAGCTAGTTAGAAAAAGTTACTGATATAGCACAGGGAACTATTTCCCATCATTTGCGATGGAACATGATGGAAGATAGTATGAGGGAGAGAATGTATATATATGTGTGACTGGGTCACTGTGCTGTACAGCAGAAATTGACAGAACATTATAAATCAACTATAATAAAAAATTAAAAAAAGAAAAAGTCATTGGATTTGAGTTTTTTTGTAAATACCTTATAACCAGGGCTACCCATTAATCCATCCTTTCCATGTCTTCCTGGTTCTCCCTGAAAAATAAATACATGCATTTTCATATTTTTTGGCACTAATTTTTCTTTTTGAAGGAAGATAGTATAGGACAAATTTTATTTAAAGTAAAATACTTAAGAACTTTTCTATCAAACTCACAGCACGTCCAGGAAGGCCAG
This sequence comes from Phacochoerus africanus, assembly GCF_016906955.1. Lineage (NCBI taxonomy): Eukaryota > Metazoa > Chordata > Mammalia > Artiodactyla > Suidae > Phacochoerus > Phacochoerus africanus. The sequence goes on along the minus strand of NC_062552.1, from coordinate 30,754,807 downwards.
GAAAACCAACAGTCCCCTTTTCACCTTTCGCACCCTGTATTAAAAACAAACACTTAAAAACAATCCTTACAATAATGGTTTGAAATTCCAACTCAAACTTAAACAGGAAAGTAAGTTAACTTCCTTATGTAGTGATAGAATTCATGGAACCACAGCTTGTGTTGGCCCTGTGGCTTTTGGCAAGACATTATCTTACCAGGACACAACAAGACCCTGGAATAAGGTGGATGCAAAATTATAAGGCACCTAACCACAGAAACAATCTTGGAAAAATCAAAAAGCAATGTGTATCTTGGAGTCCCCTGGTGGCTCAGCGGGGTAAGGATCTGGTAGTGTCACTGCCGTGGCTCTGGTTGCTGCTGTGGTGCGGGTTTGATGCTATGGGTAGAGCCAAAAAAAAAAAAAAAAAAAAGTAGTGTGTATCTTAAATACATATTAAATACAGAGAGAATATAATTCTCTTCAATGTGAAAAAATAGGATTTTCAATGGACACATGATTGAGTGTTACACTTCCAAGGGGTCTCTCTCTGTAAATTTTTTCTTATTTTTAGGGCCACACCTGTGGCACATGGAAGTTCCCAGGCTAGGGGTCAAATTGGAGCTGCAGCTGCCAGCCTACACAACAGTGTGCAGGATCCGAGCTGCATCTGCGACCTACATCCCAGCCACAGCGACGCCAGATCCAAGCCATGTCTGCAACCTACAACACAGCTCATGTCAACGCCAGATCCTTAACCCACTGAGTGAGGTCAGGGATCAAACCTGCATCCTCATGGACCCTTGGTCAGGTTCTTAACCCACTGAGCTACAATGGGAAATCTATGTAAATATTTTTAAAGTTCAGATGGATCAAGAACACAAAGTATTCTTTTTTTTTTTTTTTGTCTTTTGTCCTTTTAGGGCTGCACCTGTGGCATACAGAAGTTCCCAGGCTAGGAGTCGAGTAAGAGTACAGCTGCCGGCCTACACCACAGCCACAGCAACACCAGATCCGAGCCACGTCTGCAACCTACACCACAGTTCATGGCAATGCCAGATTCTTAACCCACCGAGCAAGGCCAGGGATCGAACCCACAACCTCATGGTTCCTAGTCAGATTTGTTTCTGCTGTACCATGACGGGAACTCCAAGGACACAAAGTATTCTTATAGAATACATGCCTTCTTCCAGTTTTTCATTATTCTGAATAAATCCCCTGAGAAAGGTGAACAGAGCTAATTGCTCTAGCGGTGGGCTGGGTGTGAAATTCAAATTTTCTATTTCCATTACACTGAAATTACAATATGGATACTTTATTTTGTGATCTATACTTTCCTTTTTGCCATAAAATCCAGGTGATCCTTTATCTCCTTTGGGGCCCATTTCACCCTAAAAGACAAAATGTAAATCCTGAATTTTAGAGAAATACTAATATTTCTTTTATATATAAGGAAAAAATAATACCAATTATAAACAACAGAGTTTAATATGCCAACATCAAAATAAAATGGAAATAAAATAATTTAAAATTTGTTTACAAAAGTCCTATACCCAAGCTTTATAAATAAAACAAGGAAAAATAAGGACATTTGTTACTATAAAAGGGCCTTACAGTAAAAGGCTGATAGGTAAGAGAATTTATATATAGTGAAACTTACTCACCAATTTTTAAATACTATAAGACTTATGACTGAAAACTTTAAAGGAAATTTGTAAAAGCACTATGTAAACTAGACATTAATCTTAGTCCAATCATTTATTTTAATATACTTTAATTTATATATGCACATTTATTCATAATAATATATTTGTAACACAAAGTACTTTCAATTTTAAATTAAAAGTGGCATGGCCTAATTTTCAAGAGAACAGATTTCTTCCACCTTTAAGCCTGGCATTCCATGAAGTCCAGGAAAACCAGGAAGTCCACGGTCACCCTGCAAATGAAACTAAAATTATTAAAGAAAACATATTTCAGCCTAAAAAAATATCAACATATATTCTTTTTTTTTTTTTTACATTTTAGGGTCACATCTGAGGCATATGGAAGTTCCCAAGCTAGGGGTCCAATGAATTGGAGCTGCAGCTGCCAGCCCACTGAACAAGGCCAGGGATTGAACCCACATCCTTATGGATACTAGCCAGGCTCATTACCGGGAGCCATGACAGGAACTCCTCAACATACATTCTTCAACCTCATTCTTATCAAAATCCATCAGAAATAAATAGATAAATCTGCACACAGTTAGATGCACGTCTACGTCGAAACTTAACCCTGAAAGACTACTCTTCATTTATGATCAGAGAAGGGAGGCATTTAGGGCCAGGGGGAGTCTCATCAGCAATCCTGACCCCACCCGTAGAGAGCAGACCTCTAGTCTAAACAGGCTCAGGCTCTTACAGCGGCAGGACCTGGGACTTAAGAGAAATAGTTCAAAGCCAACACTCTCTGGAGAGAGTCACCCAGACCAATGAGGACAGACCCTGAGCTCAAAGCCTCAGAACCCTATAGGATTCGGTGGAGCTCTTCCCCAAGTGCTCATCCCAGGAAACTGTTTAGAGGAGGTACCTCTTCAGAGGCGTCTATGGGAGGGAAAGGCTGTAAGTGACCCCCAAAAGGAGACAGATGGAGAAAAGTCCAACAGCTATTTATTTATTTATTAATTGCAGCATGTGGAAGTTCCCAGGCCAGAGACCGAACCTGTACCACAGCAGTGAAAATGCTGGTCCTTAACCTACTGAGCCACCAGGGAACTCCAGCAGCTAGCTATCTAGTGGACACGGTTTTAAGACCTATTTCTGTGGGAAACACCAGACGGTCTTGTCTTAGCTTTGAAATCTGATACACAAAGTGTGAAGACATGGTTAAGACCAATGGTCGGCACCGCAAGGTTTGGGTCGATTCACTTTTACTTAGGCAAATTGAGACATGACATACAATTCATTATAGTCTCAGCTTGTCCAGTACAGAGAGGAGAGGATGTGACTGGGTACCTATGATGTAATTCTTAAAAATCCCAATTTTAATAAAGTTCATTTAGTTATGTGTTTTAAAGAGTAGCACAGTGATTTAAGGCATAGAATCCTTCAAAGGCAATTCTTTCCATGCTACACCGCCATTATCAGTCTGATTTCAATCCCCTAAACCATGTGGTTACTGCCACGTTCCAGCTTCCAGCCCTATCTTATAAATTAAAGGTGTGAGAACAACTTGCAGTAACTCAGGCTACACTGAGATGAGCAGCCGAAGGCCAGGTAGACTAAGATGCACTCTTTTTTTTTGCCTTTTCTAGGGCCGCTCCCGTGGCATATGGAGGGGATCCCAGGCTAGGGGTCTAATTGGAGCTGTAGCCACGGGCCTACGCCAGAGCAAAGGCAAATAATGCATCAGATAAATTTATAGCTAAAGAACTGAGAAACCAATGTTGGCATCATGGATTGATTGGTTAGTGGCTGTATTTGACAAGGAACTATTTTATGGAATTCAGACATGCTGAGTTCAGAAAGAACTGGCCAGTTTGCAAGTCGTAGTTAAAAGGAATAGACCAAGTCCAAAAATATGGGATTGTGAGAATATACCTTTCTTTTCTTTAGCAGGTGAATAATGAAACTGGAGAAGATTTTTAAAAGAAGTTTAGTCAAAACTCACCCTCTGGGAAGAACCAAATCAAGAGAGTGGCCATGAGCACTATTCTTAAATTCTCTACATCAATTCAGGTGGATCCAGTTTGTGCTCTCAGGTTATAGTGGCTTAAGAAAAAGAAACTATTGGAGTTTCCATTGTGGCTCAGCAGGTTAAGAACCTGACATAGTTTCCATGAGGACAGAGGTTCGATCCCTGGCCTCACTCACTGGGTTAAGGATCTGGTGTTGCCGAAAGCTGCAGAGTAGGTCACAGATGCAGCTCGAGCTGGCGTTGCTGTGGCTGTGGTGTAGGTTGGCAGCTGCAGCTCTGATTCGACCCCTAGACCCAGGGAACTTTCATATACCATAGGAGCGTCCTTAAAAAGAAAAAAAAAAAGAAGATATTAATTATTATTATTATTATTTGTCTTTTTGCCATTTCTTGGGCCGCTCCCGTTCCCAGGCTAGGGGTCTAATCGGAGCTGTAGCCACCGGCCTACACCAGAGCCACAGCAATGCGGGATCGGAGCCATGTCTGCAATCTACACCACAGCTCACAGCAACGCCAGATCCTTAACCCACTGAGCAAGGCCAGGGATTGAACCCACAACCTCATGGTTCCTAGATGGATTCGTCAACCACTGAGCCACGAAGGGAACTCCAGAGAAGCTGCTAATTATTAATAAGTAATTAACTAACGTGGGAGGGCCATGACTCAATGGGGTTTGTGGATGATCTACTGGCTGGAATCAAAAGTCAGGGATACAAAATTACAAATACACATATGATGCTGGGAGAATTATTCTACCAAAAGCGCCACCGACCTGGACTAAAAGAGACTGTGACTGTTGGAAACTTTAAAGCAATGTTGCCCGGTAGCTCTACTGTTTTTGGCATATTTCTAGCCAGTGTTGACTAGCCCATGAATTTAGATAAGATATAAAAATACGAGAGGTAAAACCTAGAAGGTGGAAAACAAATTACCTCTTTTTAATGGGCATACCATTTTATTAACATTTAAATTTCACTGTCAAACAATGCTGGCCACATATACAGATTTTTGAAATAAAGATCAATGGACAGGCAGCTTGAAGGGTGCAATGTGTTAAGCACAGAATAATACACTAACAATCAAAGAAAATCTAGGGGGTGACATAACTGTATACCTTTACACTCAAAGTAAAGTAACTGTATACCGGTACACCCAAGCTCTGCAATTGGAGGAAAAACCCACTTAGAATGGACCAGAGGTCCTCAAATTATCTTTTTTTTTATGATTATACATCTAATAAGCCAATATACCTAATACCCGAAAATAATAGATATCAGTTAATTGCCATTTAAAAAATTAAACAATAACCAATATAAAATATATTAAGGAAAAGTTCCATTTACAATAGGAACAAAAGAGGTTTAAAATTCCTACATATAAACCTAGGTAATGTTGAGACCCAATACCAAAAATTTTTAATACTCTTCTATTGAGTTTCAATAAAACAAAAAATAAAAAAGGAAGATAAATCATAATCTGGAATAAGAAAACTTGGTGTTGAAATTATGTCAGTGCATCTAAAATTAATCCACAAAGTCAAAGGACTCCTAAATGAAATGTAAATAGGAATTTCTAAAATGCTGAAGAAAAGATACTGAGCTTTATCTGGAAAAATAAGCATGCAGAACGGCCAGGAAAATTTTGACCATAAAGAATAATGAGGAAGGACTAGGCTTGCCAACATTAAATCATCTTATGAAGTGGCAATAATTAAAACAATTTGGCAGAGGAGAAGATGTGGACAGATAAATGGAACAGGGTGGGAAGCCAAAAACATCAGACCCAAGCGCAAATGGAAATTTAGTGATAATGATGGTTTTTCAAGTAAACAGAGAAAGAAGTGAAATTTCATAAATACTATTGTCATAACTGGCTATCCGTTTAGAAGAAGAAAGGGAAAAACACAAATGCTCATCTAACTTTACTACAGATATCAAAAATTTTAAGATTAAAACATAAAATAATAGAAATTCTAAAAATAAAATCATGAGTACTTATATTCAAAATGTTAGCATGTTGAACCTTTCTATTTAGGTACAAACAAAGGAGAGGGAAAAAAAGAAAAATTATATATATAAACATTTATACTTCTGCATGGCTAAAATTCCCCAAACCAAATCAAAATACATTCCATAAGCCAGGAAAAATATTTTCACATAATTCATAACATGCATATAAAAATCAATTTAAAAAATTAAAAAAATTTTTTATTTCTCCAATACAATTTTTTTTCTACTGTACAGCAAGGTGATCCAGTCACACATACATGTATACATTCTTTTTTCTCACATTATCATGCTCCATCATGTGACGAGACATAGTTCCCAGTGCCACACAGCAGGATCTCATTGCTAATCCATTCCAAAGGCAATAGTCTGCATCTATTAACCCCAAGTTCTCAATCCATCCCGCTCCCTCCCCCTCCCCCCTGGCAACCATAAGTCTATTCTCCAAGTCCATGAAAAAGTCAATTTTTAAAAAGATGAACAGCCCAGTAGGAAAAAAAGGATATGAACAAAAAGCAAATTGCAGGGAGGTAACAATATTTTTCCCAGTCACAGAAAAGGTCCTGTATCTTATTAATACAGAAGTGCAAATCCAACCAGCACCATTTGTAACATATATTGATGAAAATTAGAAACTTTCATGAGACCCAGTGCCAATAAGAGTGTGAGGCAAGATGTTTTCACATACTTGTTGTGGCAGTCCTACACACTCTCTGGAAAGTCATAGGCAATTTGCATCAGAGTTTAACTATGAAGTTAACCCTTCGATTCTATAATCAATTCCATTTATGGGAAATTTTCCTATGGGTATGCTCAGAAAAATTTACTGAGAAATATAAACAAAGACGTTCATTACAGTCTTGTTGATAACACACACACACACACACACACACACACGAAGGACAGTAAGGAACCACAGCACCCCTAAGTTAGAGTTGATTTTTTTTTTTTAAGGGCAGCATCTGCGGCATATGGAGGTTCCTGGGCTAGGGGTCAAATAGGAGCTGGAGCTGCCGGCCTACACCACAGCCACAGCAACACCAGATCCAAGCCGCATCTGCGACTTACACCACAGCTCATGGCAATGCCCGATCCTTAACCCACTGAGTGAGCCCAGGGATCGAACCTGCACCCTCATGGATATTAGTGCAGTTTGTTGACCGCTGAGCCACGAAGGGAACTCCAGAGATTTCTTAAAGTGGATAAGAACAGCCCTCACAGTCTGTAGCTATGATTAATCTTCTGTTTGCAGTTTCTTTTCTTTTTGAATTTTCAACTTTCCTCTAAATGCCTAGAGAGTTTGAGTCAACTCTCACCTTTGGCACTTAACATTTACTCTTGGAGAAAAAAAACCCATTCCTGATTCACTCCTGTTTTGTCCCAGTAAATATGATCACTATTTATCAATATCCAAATTCTCTCTACTTCCAAGGATATGGGGCAATCACACTTCCTGATTCTTGAAGTTGGTGCGGTTTACCAAGTTCGCTCTGGCTGATTAAGGGCAAGTGGAAGTGGTTGAAGAGCCACTGGCGGATTTTCCATACACCTGCTACTGTAATTAGTTATAATCTAGACAGTGAAACTTTTGTCAGCCTTTGTCTCCACGGGAGGACTGCGGAGGACCCCTCACTGCTGCTAACAAGGTGTAGTCTGATGAACAACAGACTGCTCTGTTTTAAAATGCTGGAGATGGGGTGGAGAAAAGGGAACCCTCCTGCACTGTTGGTGGGAATGTAAATTGGTACAAGCACAATGGAGAACAGTATGGAGGTTCCTTAAAAAACTAAGAATAGAGTTACCATATGACCCAGCCATCCCACTCTTGGGCATATACCCGGACAACACTTGCCTTGAAAAAGACACATGCACCCATATGTTCACTGCAGCACTTTTCACAATAACCAAGACATGGAAACAACCTAAATGTCCATTGACAGACAACTGGATTAAGAAGATGTGGTATATATACACAATCGAATACTACTCAGTGATAAAAAAGGACAAAATAATGGTATTTGCAGCAACTTGGATGGAATTAGAGACTCTCACACTAAGTGAAGTAAGTCAGAAAGAGAAAGACAAGTGCCATATGATTTCACTTATATCTGGAATCTAATCTATGGCACAACTGAACCTTTCCACAGAAAAGAAAAGAAAATGGACATGGAGAACAGACTTGTGGTTGCCAAGGGGGAGGGGGAGGGAGTGGGATGGACTGGGAATTTGGGGTTAATAGATGCAAACTATTGCCTTTGGAATGGGTAAGCAATGGGATCTACTGTATAGCACTGGGAACTATGCCTGGTCACTTGTGATGGAGCATGATAATGTGAGAAAAAAGAATGTATACATGTATGTGTGACTGGGTCACCTTGCTGTGCAGCAGAAAATTGACAGAACATGTGAATCAGCTATAATGGAAAAAATAAAAATCATTATAAAAATAAATAAAACCCACACAATCTTTCAAAAAAACAAAAAACAAACCATCTTTTTCTTTTAGGGCAGAGGCATTTGGGATATGTCTGTTATTGCAGCCTAACCTAGTCTCTCCCAGCTGATGTCTTGCCTATGACTAATGACAATTTACTGCATATACAAAACTACTGTCACTTTCTAAAATAGAGTAAACACTCTTGAGACTTCCCAGAAAAATTCCAATAAAATAACTATTTTGAAGGGTCCCACTCTTGGTTCCACCTGAGTTTACAGGAGTTGAGAATCAAGGAGAATCCAAGATTCACAGTAAGACGGATCCATTTTCTACAGGTTGCCTCCAAAATTTCGTGGTGGATGAACGTGCCTCTGATGAACTGTTTTAGGTCACAGCTGCAGCTAGGATTCCATCCCTGGCTGGGGAACTTCCATATGCTATGGGTGTGGCCTTAAAAAAAAAAAAAAGCAAAAGAGGAACAAAACACACACATTCTGGCCAATGCAGAAAGATAGAGTGAAAAGAAAGCTGGATTGAGATAAAGAGATTTTATTTCAACTCCTGATCCTTGTAAGAGGGCCTCAGTGTATGACTTGCTCTTCTAATCTCAGGATTTTTTTTTTTGTGGCCATGCCTGCAGCATGTGGAAGTTCCCAGGCCAGGGATTGAACCTGGTACCAGAGCAATGTCAATGGGGACTCCTCAACCCGCTAGGACTTCTTGTGAGGATGGCATGTGACAAGGCTCTCACAAGGATAAGACCGTGCAAAATACGTCTAAAAATAAAACATTGTCGGAGTTCCCATTGTGGCGCAGTGGTTAACGAATCCGTCTAGGAACCATGAGGTTGCGGGTTTGATCCCTGGCCTCGCTCAGTGGGTTAAGGATCTGGCGTTGCCGTGAGCTGTGGCGTAGGTCGCAGATGTGGCTCGGACCCCTCGTTGCTGTGCCTGTGGTGTAGGCCGGCAGCTACAGCTCCGATTGAACCCCTAGCCTGGGAACCTCCATATGCCGTGGGAAGCAGCCCTAGAAGAGGCAAAAAGACAAAAACAAAAACAAAACCAAAAAAACCCATTGTACGCACAGCTGCAAATGCCTTCAAGCACCTACCCAAGGTAGGTGTATCAAAGCCTTACACACCTACCTTGCTCCTTCTCCCCTCAGATAAAAACCAACACTAAGCCTCTCACAGGCTCAGGCCACCCCGACTTCCTGGGAATGGTGGGAATCTACTAAAACGTCCCCCCTCCCCTGGGGCTGGGGAGTCAGCCCTGAGCCAGTCAGGCCTAGGAAAAAAGCAGGTGTCCAAGTCCCTCCTATGGGGTCACTGCCATAGTTTATCAATGACCATGAGGCAGAGCACACCCAAAGTGAAGACAAGACATCAGAGTTGAGAACCAAGAAAAGATGGAGCCGTCTGTCAAAAAGTCAATAAAAGTTGTTAAGCTTCCCCATGATGTTAGTAGAGAGAGAGACACAACAAAACAAAACACAACAAAACACCACCAGGGCAGAAGGGGCACAGCGGTCAGTAAATGAGGCCGGACATGGAGTGAGTGGTTCTTCCTCATAGACTGAGACGCTGAATCCATTGCAGGGCCTTCGTAGCAAAGAGGGAGGAAGATCAGGAAACAATCAAGACTTTGCAGAGGCGTCTCCAGAGGAAGTGAAGAAATGCGTGCACGGCTCAGTACCACGTGGACCCAAGGGAGGGCTGGTCAGCCTAGCCTGGCTCCAGAGGACACTGTGGGAGGCACTGCTGGTGCTTCTTTAGAAGAAAAGCCTCTGAGAAAAGGATGTAGGAAAGAAGGCAAACAGGGTACCACTCCTTCCATAAAAAGTAGATGAAGATTTTCTGAAAACTCTCGGCTTGTGACAACTTCATGATTTCTCCAGATTCAGATGAAACAAAACAGACGATTCTTTAACTACATCTCAGGTAACCAACGTTAAGGTTTAGCGAAGTCTTATATTTCTCCGATTTAAACACATCAGGTTTCCTTGAAGCTGAGGAAGGGTTCTGAACCTCTTAAAGTATCTCTTAGAGTCCAAGGGACAGCTTTAAAGCATGTTGTAAAACGAGTAACTCTTTGGTGGATAAGGGCTCCTTTTCATTTTGTAAATTCAGGGGGAAAAATATGCCAAATCTATACACAGTCTATTGTTTGATATGAGAGGAACAAATGTTACAGTCAGCAAAAAGTGCATGTAATTTTAATTATCTTAAGTGGAAACTCCTACTATGGGAGTTTGCTGAGGAAATCCACAAAATGGAAATTATTCTGGGAAAAGATTCTAATAGAGAACAGGGCTGTGTGGAACAAACCCCCTAAGGCCACATGGGACGCCTGGAAAACACACCCCAAACACAAGGCAAGACTGTTACCACGGTATGTTTTCAGCCTTCCCGTTTCTGAAAGAAACTGTCTTACGGAGGACGAACCGAGACAAAGCCTTTGACTAACTCACTAGATTCCTGTAGCTCCCGGCAAAGATTTTCCTGCAGCCACGTGGGATGTGAGGACAGAACGTGGGGGCGGCACATGGTGATTTGAGGTCCACAGTGACTCTGTTGAAGCTTACACCCAAACAGTGAATTTCGGAAAACAACACTGCAATCACTGCTGGGCTGAAAATAGAGAACTTTACATTCACATACATCTTCCTCATCTTATCTCATTCAAGAGCATGCCTGGCTTTGTAAAATTCACACACTTCTATTTTAAAGATAGCACAGAGACCCAAAGCGATAGAGCAGTGAGTTTAAGATACAACTAACAGGATTATATATCCAGACAAACCTGCAATTCAAAAAGATACATGCACCTGTATGTTCACTGCAGCACTAGTCACAACAGCCAAGACATGGAAAAAAAACCTAAGTGTCCACTGACAGATGAATAGATTAAGATGTACAGATACACAATGGAATACTACCCAGCCATAAAAAAGAATGAAATAATGCCATTTGCACCAACATGGATGCAAATAGAGATCCTCGTACTAAGTGAGGTAAGTCAGAAAGAGAAAGACAAATACCATATAATATAACTTAAATGTGGAATCTAAAACAGGGCACATTTGGAATGGATTAACAATGAGATCCTGCTGTGTAGCAGTGGGAACTATGTCTATTCACTTATGATGGAGTCTGATAATGTGAGAAAAAATAATGTATACATGTATGTGTAACTGGGTCACCATGCTGTACAGTAGCAAAAAAAAAAATGTATTGGGGAAATAAAAAAAAATTAAGATATGGCACAAATGAATCTATCTACAAAACAGAAATAGGCTCATGGACATGGAGAACAGACTTGTCATTGCCACGGGGGATGGAGTGGGATGGACTGGGAGTGTGGGGTTAGTAGATGCAAACTGTTACCTTTAGAATGGGTGAGCAATGGGGTCCTTCTGTAGAGCACAGGGAATTACACATCCCATCACTTATCACAGGGCATGATGGAAGATAGTACGAGAAAAAGAATGCAGGAATTCCCGCTGTGTCACAATGGGATTGGTGGTGTCCTGGGAGCGATGGGATGCAGGTTTGATCCCTGGCTGGCATAGTGGGTTAAGGATCCCGTGTTGCCGCAGCTGCAGCTTAGGTCATGACCATGGCTTGGATGTGATCCCGGGCCCGGGAATTCCATATGCTGTGGGGTGGCCAAAAAAGAAAAAAAAAGAATGCATACACACACTCTTTTCATTATGGTTATTACAGAATATTGAATATGATTCCCTGTGTAAGTAGGACCTTGCTGTTTAACCATTCTTTTTGGCTCTGCCCACAACATGCAGACATTCTCAGGCCAGGGATTGAATCTGTGCCACAGAGTGACACACCAAATCCTTAACCGCTAGGCCACCAGATAACTCCCTATCCATTCTATATATACTAGTTTGATTCTGCTAATCCCAAACTCTCAATCCGTCTCTCTCCCCCTTGGCAACCACAGATTCGTTCTTTATGTCTGTGAGTCTATTTATTTTTAAATTAGGCATTTTACTCCAAGTCTTTTATGATGAACAAATAAAAAGCCCCCCCTTTTATTTTTGGTCTCAAAACCCCAAGTAAATGCAAAAATAAGTAAGTTTATTCGTTCACCCCTTCCTAAATACATTTATTCATTTATACATACATATATTCATATGAATATATATTCGTATATTCCCTCTGCCCCCAAATCAGGCTGGTTGTGTGAATGTTAAAGAAATGGCATGATCCTAGGATGCAGCGAGGTGGCATTTGGAATTCACCCTCCCAATGGATTCCCCCTTCATCTGGAAGAGGTCAGGGGTCCCTTGTGACATCCCCAGAGCACACACCTGGGAACCTGACCTGCTCTGTATCACCTCTTAAGATGCACCTCCATCGATTAAAGGAGGTGGAGATTGACAGCGGCAAAAAGATCCAGAGAGGCCATGGCCCCGGAGCCAGTGGGAGGATGTGTGCCCCTTGGGCCAGAACGACCACCTGCTGCCGTTGCTGGGCCTTCCCTAACTCTCTGCACGTTACAGGGCTGCCCTGAGTGAGAGCATTGTCTCTGCTCCTTTTCCAGTCACTACCCTCCTGTCTTCTCTAACACGTCTTGCCCATGACCCACGCTGCCAGCCCTCCCTATGCGACATCCCAACCTCGCTACCTAGTAAACAGAACAACAAAACAACAAACATTTATTTTAAGGAAAACTTTGTATCAGGGACCCTACTAAGTACATTCTGTAGATGATCTCATTTAATCCTTATAATAAACCATAAAGAAATCCCCATTGCGTCAATGAAGAAAATGAGATTCAAAGGAATCTAGTCATGTGTCCAAGATCAAACAGCTTGCAAGCAGCAGATCCATGAGGAGACCGGCCAGAGGGCCACTCCCAGGCGGTACACCAGCAGCTGCAGTTTTCTGCAACCAGCATCAGCAACCATCAAACATGAAGTGGATGGAGTCCAGGGCAATGCTTCCCAGATGTGAATGCTGTGCACCCTAATTTAAAAAACTTTCAGAATGGGAGAAAATAGTTTCAAACGATGCAACCGACAAGGGCTTAATCTCTAGAATATATAAGCAACTTATATACCCCAACAGCAAAAAAGCCAATCAATCAATGGAAAAATGGGCACAAGACCTGAATAGACATTTCTCCAAGGAAGATATACAGACGGCCAGCAAACACATGAAAAAATGCTCAACATCGCTGATTGTAAGAGAAATGCAAATCAAAACTACCATGAGGTACCACCTCACACCCGTCAGAATGGCCATCATTAATAAATCCACAAATAACAAGTGCTGGAGGGGCTGTGGAGAAAAGGGAACCCTCCTGCACTGTTGGTGGGAATGTCAACTGGTACAGCCACTATGGAGAACAGTTTGGAGATACCTTAGAAATCTATACATAGAACTTCCATATGACCATGTAATCCCATATATCTGGGCATATATCTGGACAAAACTCTACTTAAAAGAGACACATGCACCCGCATGTTCATTGCAGCACTATTCACAATAGCCAGGACATGGAAACAACCCAAATGTCCATCGACAGAGGATTGGATTCGGAAGATGTGGTATATATACACAATGGAATACTACTCAGCCATAAAAAAGAATGACATAATGCCATTTGCAGCAACATGGATGGAACTAGAGAATCTCATCCTGAGTGAAATGAGCCAGAAAGACAAAGACAAATACCATATGATATCACTTATAACTGGAACCTAATATCCAGCACAAATGAACATCTCCTCAGAAAAGAAAATCATGGACTTGGAAAACAGACTTGTGGTTGCCTGATGGGAGGGGGAGGGAATGGGAGGGATCGGGAGCTTGGGCTTATCAGACACAACTTAGAATAGATTTATAAGGAGATCCTGCTGAGTAGCATTGAGAACTATGTCTAGATACTCATATTGCAAAAGAACAAAGGGTGGGGGGAAAAATGTAATGTATACATGTAAGGATAACTTGATCCCCTTGCTGTACAGTGGGAAAAAAAAAGTAATAATTTTAAGAGGATTATAGCTAGAAAATGAGTGCAGTTTTTTTGGTTTTTGTTTGTTTGTTGGTCTGTTTTTGGCTGTAACCATGACATGCTGAAGTTTCTGGGCCAGGGACTGAACCCATGCCACAGCAGTGACCAGAGACACAGCAGCGGTGACAGTGCTGGGTCCTTAACCCCTTGAGCCACCAGGGAACTCCTGAAAATGAGTATAGGTTTTTCTCAGGAGCAAACAGCAGAATGCCTTGAAAGAACTTAGAAATAAAGACTGTGCTTTAGGAATTCAGCTCATCATCTTGGGCATCTGAGCAACTTCAAATGGGCATTTTGGATGTGAACCAGCTCCCTGGACACATGGCTGGATCCATGGGGAGGTACCACCATACTGAACGTATTTAAAGGACATGTACATCAATAGGAAGCTTGGCAAATCTCAGAGCGGTGGAAATGAAGAGTGGAAAAGACAAACGTTGTCTGGGCTCACTGAATCCACACGGGAGAACAGGGTCCAGGAAGCGGGGTCGTAGCAGTAGGTGTCCTTCGAGATGGACACATGCGTATCAGGCCATCTTTGGATAACGTGGAACACGTTCCGCTCATGTAATTCTCTTCCCTCTAAGAAGGGAGCTGCCTATTGAACTTAACCAAGAGGGAGAACAGAGGACCAGGGCAACGCCAATACCTGTTCCATCTGCCCGGGGTCATCTGGCAGAGCCACCTTGAGCAAGTGATGGAAGCCTATGAGCTGGATCAGCCAAGGGCACGGACAAATTCTGAGCCCACGTCTTGGAATTCACGGAGGTGATCACTACTGAATGAGCGTCACCACACACAGTCTCCTTGGTCTTTCAGGGACCGGAACAACCAGACACACCTTTGTCTGAGTGGATTTACCTTTTCACCATCTCTCCCTGGTTCTCCTCTGTACCCCGGAAGTCCGCGTGCTCCCTAAATGAACGGCAAAATAAAATTCTGTTAGTTATGTCTGTTGGTTCACTAAAAATGGTATCTCTAAAATATGGACAGAAGGATCACATACTTGTATTCCTGGGGATCCTGGAACACCTGGGGATCCCGCCACGCCCTGATATCCCTGAAGAAAAGCAAACAAAAAATAATTGATATTTCAACATGTTCACGAAGAGGGGCCCCCCCGTTTCAGAGTTTACTCCTTCTCATGTTGTTACAGCTATGACTTCACCCAGTGACTGTTTAAGAAACCAAAGTAACAAAGTGGCCAATGCTTAATAAGGAATTCACATCCTTCAGTCTTTAGGAACAAAGCCTTGAGTATCTCTTGTTTAATACAATTCTCCAGAAACACTTCACTGAAAAGGAAGGCTCTGGGAGGGAAATACAGAGCTAACGTTCATAGTTCCTAAAGAAATGTTTAGGAGTTCCTGACATGGCTCAGTGGAAAGGAATGAGGAACCATAAGGTTGCGGGTTCGATCCCTGGTCTCGCTCAGTGGGTTAAAGATCTGGCGTTACTGTGAGCTGTGGTATAGATCACAGACACAGCTCGGATCTGGTGTTGCTGTGGCTGTGGTGTGGGCTTGCAGCTGTACCTCCGACTCATCCCCTAGCCTGGGAACCTCCATATGCCATGGGTGCAGCCCTAAAAAGCAAAAAAAAAAAAAAAATTAAAAGAAATATTCAGCACGTTAAAAACATACTCAATATATATTTAAGAGGAAACACCTGATTGGAGGATTAAACAAATGTTACAGACTTTTATTGTATTTTTTGTCTTTTTAGGGCCGCATCTGTGGCATATGGAAGTTCCCAGGCAAGGGGTTGAATCAGAGCTGTAGCCACCAGCCTGTGCCCTAGCCACAGCAACTCCAGATCCAAGCTGCATCTGCGACCTACACCACAGCTCACTGCAACGCTGGATCCTTAACTCACTGAGTGGGGCCGGGGATCAAATCCACGTCCTCATGGGTACTAGTCGGGTTTGTTACCACTGAGCCACAATGGGAACTCCCGGGATTAAACAAACGTAATATACTTTTAAGCCACCTGATTAATGGCCACCTGAGTTAAGCTCTGGAATAAACGACACCTGGATAAATGTCATCCTTCAGGGTACGTATGCAACAGCCTCTGGGCTGCACATCACATTCCTGATGTGACCCAGAAGCATGGCTGTGACCTGTCTGCTGAAGTAAGGGCCCCTTTCCTCTCCACTGCTCCCTACACATTCCTCCAGAAACCAGAGCCTTGGTAAAACAGCACAACGCTTTCGGACGGAGGCAAACTATTCAGCTATTCACTCTTCACTCAGCTCATGGCAACGAAACTCCAAAATAAACCTGTAGGTCCTCAACATTTATCTAGCTTTCCCAGGGATGAGCTGGACCACCTGGCACCTGCCAACATCTACCCTCTTATTCACGTTCCTTCTTTCTCGGATCTCATGGGTTTGGGTACAGTTTTCTATCATCAATAGTTATTAACAGACCTCACTAATGGGTCCAATTACAGATTCATTCTCAAATCTAAACACTTCACTTCTGGAGTTCCCGTCGTGGCGCAGTGGTTAACGAATCCGACTAGGAACCATGAGGTTGCGGGTTCAATCCCTGCCCTTGCTCAGTGGGTTAAGGATCCAGCGTTGCCGTTAGCTGTGGTGTAGGTCGCAGACGTGGCTCGGATCCCATCCCGCGTTGCTGTGGCTCTGGCATAGGCCTGTGACTACAGTTCCGATTCGACCCCTAGCCTGGGAACCTCCATATGCCACAGGAGCGGCCCAAGAAATGGCAGAAAGACAAAAAAAAACAAAAAACAAAAAACACTTCACTTCTGTGTGGCTGCTCATAGATAGCTGCATAGATCTTGTATTCACCCGCTCACTTGTCAGTACATTTTTAGCTGCTTTTACTTTATTTTACTTTATTATTATTATTATTTTTGCCATTTAGGGCTGCACCTGTGGCACCTGGAGGTTCCCAGGCGAGGGGTCCAATCAGAGCTGTAGCTGCCGGCCTGTACCACAGCCACAGCCATGTGGGATCCGAGCTGTGTCTGCGACCTACACCACAGCTCACGGCAACGCCAGATCCTTAACCCACTGAGCAAGGTCAGGGATCGAACCTGCGTCCTCATGGATGTTAGTCAGACTCGTTAACCGAGGCGCCACGACGGGAGCACCACTTCATTTTATTTTAATTTTTGGCTGTGTCATGGCATGTGGAAGTTCCTGGGCCAGGGATCAAATCCTGCCACAGCAGTGATGATGCCGGATCCTTAACCACTAGGCCACCAGGGAACCCCCTTTTGCTGCGATTTTAGAGACATCAGAATTCCCTGCTTTTCCACTCCCATTTTCAAATATGCCTTTTACCATTCTTTGCTAGTTTTAATAACAACAGCAATAATAATAATGGTTGTCTCAGGAAGACCAGTCTCAGGTTATTGTTTTTTCTTTGACATGCACTTGCATTTCTCATTTTGTAAGATGCTCCCAGTCGCTGCGGGAAGGCGGGGGGACTACATAATTTCTATCACCAACCATCAGCCCTTCCTCCACACCTCATTTGGTTATTCGTACAATGTACCTTATGCTTTCTCCAGCACTCCTCAGGCTAAAATGTTGCTCTTGAGTCCACAGCCCCATCCTTAAACATCTTATTTCACCCAAGAACCCATCTCATAACCAACCTTTTCATACTCCATACAAAACAACTGCATTTTTCAGGAGTTCCCATCACGGCGCAGTGGTTAATGAATCTGACTAGGAACTATGAGGTTGTGGGCTCGATCCCTGGCCTGGCTCAGTGGGTTAAGGATCCAGCGTTGCCCCGAGCTGTGGTGTAGGTCGCAGATGTGGCTTGGATCTGGTGTTGCTGTGGCTGTGGTGTAGGCCAGCGGCTACAGCTCCGATTAGACCCCCAGCCTGGGAACCTCCATGTGCTGTGGGTGCGGCTCTAAAAAGGACAAAAGACAAAAAAACCCCAAAAAACCAAAAACCCTGAATTTTTCAAACCCACCATTTGCTCCCTGGGGTGACTCTGGCTCTGTTACTGGATTATGTGCTCCTTTGAGATGAGGGACTGGGTATCATTTATTTGTATATTTTTTGCCTTGAACAGATCATTGGCCACATTTTTTGTTAATCAAACATTGGAAGAATTCACCTCCAAGTCATCCACGCCACACACAAGTGTGAAAAATCTCTTGCCCCAAGAACCATGTTTGCTTGGGTGGCTTCCAAGAGCAAACTGAAATTTAGTAACACCATGTGGCTCACGTTCTCATGGTCAGCGAGAAGAAAGCTGGTGTGCCTGCCACTCTGGTTATCACTGTCCTCACCTCAGCCACTTTGGAAGTAGAGGGACCTGGGACTGCATGTCAGTGCTCACTGCTCACACTCGCCTACACAGAGTTAGCTTACTTTTTGTCTTTTGAGGGTCACACCTGTGGCATATGGACGTTTCCAGGCTAGGGGTCGAATTGGAGCTGCAGTTGTTAGCCACGGCCACAGCAATGCTGGATCCAAGCCACATCTGCGACCTACACCATAGCCACAGCAGTGCTGGATCCTTAACCCACTGAGTGAGGCCAGGGATTGAACCCACATCCTTATGGATACTAGTCAGGTTCCTTACTGCTGAGACACAACAGGAACCCCCTAGTGGCGTTGACTTATCAATGCCACTGCCTAGGGTATTTCTCAGATCCTTCAAAACCCTGTGTGCACCCTCTGGACAGTCTGACCGAACAACACGCTGTTGTAATTGGGAGAAATAATCATCGCAGCGGTGTACATAGTATTTCTCACCTTCCAGCCTCAGGACTTGACATGTGTTAACTGGCTTAATCCTCACGACCACCCTTTAACGCAGGTTCTACACTATCCTCATTTTCAGATGAGGAAACTGAGGCACAGAAGCTGAGTAACTTGGCCAAAGTCACATCACTGGGAAGTTGACAGGGCGGGTGGAAACACCCTCTTATCCGCAAATGCTGCCTGGTCGTTAGACACTATGATTCTAGAAAGATGAAGCAGGTTCAAGGAAGTCCATTTGCCAGATTCCTTTTCAACCGTCTAGCATTCTGAAGACCCAGAGGAAAGGAATGCTCGTAAGATTCCTCAAAAGAAAGTTACCATGGAGACTATTTATCAAAATCGTTGGTCATCAGCAAAGTTCACATTTCATGGATTATTTTCTTTCACTTTTTTTTTTTAAAGTTACGCCAAATGTCGTATCTGCTTTATGACTTTTTTTTCAGAAAGTTCATCTTCTGTAGAAGATCAAGAGTGGCCGTGCTCATGTCACCCTTTCGAAGAAGAGGTAACTTGATGTGTGGCATTTGTTCCAGAGGACACATCATATTTTAATGGCTTAAAGCAACGTGGAGTTGACCCAGACAGTGTTCCCAGCTCACCTCTGACTCACAGTGTGACTGACCTCAGGCAGAGTCGTCACACCCCAAATCCTGGGAAGGCATCGCAGTGAAGTGGAAAGACAATGATTTTTAAAATTGGAAAAGAATTTCTACTCTTCCCTTGACTTTCTGTGGGACTTTGGCCAAGTCATTTTGCTGAGTTTAGCCTCAGTTTCTTCCCATAAAGCAGGAGAATAATAACCACTTCACTTCTGAAAAGAAACACATGGACTCACAGGTGAAAATGTTTGGCAGGCGTGAGCATCTCGGTAAATGCCAGCTGCTCTCTCTTCTTCAGACTCAGTGACTAGCGTATAAAGCATAGGACACATCCGCACAAGCGCATGCTGGAGCCTTAATGGCCACCTCTAGGGAATGAGGAAGGGCAGGTCCAGCCATCACACCCTGGCTTACCTTTTGTTCAACATGCCTGCAGATCTAAGGCTGAACATGGGAACAAGGCCTCTGTGTATTTCCTAATGGCCCCATTTGCTTTGTCTTCGGAAGACTGCAATATAGGAATAATAAACGCTTCCCACGGTCTGAGAGCCAGCCTGGTGCTTTTTAAACGCATAATGAGAGGCATTCTCGAAAACTTAGTTGTATAAAGAAATTCAAAGATTATTTTAGAAGCTAGAGGAAGCATGATTAGCAACAAAGTAAAGAAAAACCAAAACCACATCCAAGCTGGGGATCCCAGGGCAAGTCCCCAGAAGAAGTTGGATGAAATTCGGAAAAACCAACTTCGGATGAAAAAAAAATCAGGAAAATAAAGGTTAACGAGGAGGAATATTTACAACGCAGAACAATTTCCAAGAGGAGTAAGAAATGAAACATTGGTTGACTCATCGCAGGGTACACTAAAACAAGAAAAATGCCCAGCAATAGGAAAAATGCTAAGCTTTTTGTATGGCTTACTGAATACACACATTTTATGTTTCTTCACAGAACTGTGGCTGTCACAGGATCCCTGACTGCTTAATTCTGTTCAACATGAGTTTTGCCACTTGCAATTATTAGCAGGTCCAAATACCCACCCTATCCCCAACTGCAAGATTTCTGACAGTATGTAAGTCTTTTCCATGTTCATGCAAAGTCTCTGTAAATGAGTCATCTTTTAGGAAAAAAATATTCTCGCTGCCAAATTGTAGGGTTGAAGAATACAGAATCCATTTCTTTCCTTCCATGATTCATAGCTACAATGCTCCAGGAAAGATGTATAGCTTTGAAAAGGAAATTAAGAAAATAAAACCATCGACTATGCAAGGGTCACCATCTCTTTGGAGCCCCATTCTAATCATACCGTAAAACATTCTGCTGATCGAAACTTAGAGATCTTTTTTTCAGTCGTGAGGAGAGAGTTACTGGTTTCCTTTAAATACTCTAAACTTAGAAACGAGACTAAAATCTGAGAGAAATTATTTTGGATGTCACTCTTCTTTTTCACATGTACGAATGTGATTTAAATTTCTGCTTTATATTTAAATAGTTTTCTTCAATGTTTCCCCAAGTTCCAAAAGATTTTCTTAGGCACACAGCCGGGGTAACTAGGTAACTAGCATCAAATGTATACTTTTAATGGCCACTGCAGATTCTTCCAGTTGTTGGCGGACTTGATAGCTCTACACAGCTGAGTTCTAAGATGTGTGTGTGAATCTGTCTTTCCAGCACTAACTACTAGAGAGACCAACCGCCTAACCCAACTATGACTCAGGTCGTTTCTATACTTTCACTGATTGCCCTAATTTCTTGAGTAATGGACCACATGAAGATATGCACAATTATGCCCGCAGGAAGATCTCAGATGTTACAGGGGATGCCGGGCAGGTAAGGGAAGCTTTCGGAAAGGACAAGCTCAAAGGCACCGTTAAGGGAGCACAGTGCATCAGTGTGTGCTGCAGGGTGACAGGGTGAGGCACATCCGAGGCGAAGAAGGGGGGTGGGGGGAGGAGGCTGCCAAACAGGACCGGAATGGGGGCTGGAGGGCGGGCACGCAGCTTTGTGGGTCTGATGATGGACTGCGATCTTCACCCAAGCTCCTCGACCAGGGGGCTCCCAACATCAGACGTGAGCTTTGCAAGGTCAATCTGCTCTGCCATGCAGGACAGATGAGCCAGGAGGGAAACGCATGAAGATGAGCTGGGAGAACCTGCAGGAGAGAATGGGAGGCAGGACCCGGGTCCACTCAAGGGGTCCGGACCGTGGGTACCAAGAGGTGGGTGGGGGGGGGGGGCTGGACTTGTGGTGAGATGCTCCAGTCTGGCTTATGTGGCGAGATGGCTGATGACAGCACTGACTGGGTGAGAGTCTCTAAGGAAAATATAGTTTAATACGAAGTAGCACAAACATTTGAAAAATATTTTTATGGATGCATATAAACAATTTGAGAAGCTGTACGCTTCTGGGGAAAAAAAAAATAGAACTTCCACCTCATTATCATCATCATCATCATCATCATTATTTTTCCTTTTTAGGGCTGCACCCGTGGAATATGGAGGTTCCCAGGCTAGGGGTCAAATCAGAGCTACAGCTGCCGGCCTACACCACAGTCACGGCAACGCCAGATCTGAGCTGTGTCTGTGACCTACACTGCAGCTCACAGCAATGCCAGATCTTTAACGGAACTCCCACTTCAAATGAAAGCAAACCATATGGATCTTCTTTGACTTTCAATGGGGTTACATCCAGAAAAACCTGTCTTAAGTTGAAAATATCCTGCATTAAGAATGCATTGAGTACACCCAGCCTATCCATCACTGTGGCCAAGCCCAGCCTGCCTTTAGCGGCTCCGAACACTTCTGTTGGCCTCCAGTTGGGCAAAACCATTGACCTCCACATTGCTGGCCCTGGAGAAGATCAACATTCAAAATCGGAAGCACAGTTTCCCCTGAAAGCATGTCGCTTCTGCCCCATGGTAAAGTTGAAAAATCATGACGTCAAAACACCCGAAATCGAGGGCGGTGTCTATAGGTGAAACTTAATCCGAATCTAAGTCTCCCTCCCTGAGGTAAAGGGGGGTGATGATGACGAAGTAACACCATCCACTTTCCTATAACAAGGTGCCTTGAGTTGAAGCACGTGGAAGGAAAACATTGCCTTGTTTTCACAATCTCTGCAGAGACAGCTCTGTCCTCAGACACAGATTGGGTCACACTTTGGTAAACTGCCTTGTTCTCTGAGAGAGGCTACACTTAAAGTTATGCCAAGCTTCTTTCAAAAGAAGAGGGCACAGCTTTTTAAGGTAACAGATCATCAATGTAATAATTCTTATTTTCCAACCTAAATCTCGACACTTAGGCTTTATGTTCAAAGGATGAGGACAGCTAACCTCATTCCCTCTTGACCCACTATCTTTTCTCCATAGTGCTGCCCACTCTCTGATATGATTTACTGATTTATTATTTTATCACTAAGAATTTATTATCTATCCTCCCCACTGGGATGTGAGCATCAAAACAGCAGGATATGTTTTCTGTTTTGTTCATTCTCTACTCCCTTAGTCTAGAAGAGCGTCAGAAACACAGTAAACACCCAACAAATATCTGGCCTGTGAGTGGACGAATGAAAGAATAAATAAATAAGCAAACATATAAATATTGAGTCCAACCAGGCACCACTATCCAGAGCTCTGAGAATAATAGTAGAGACAGGTCTGCATTCATGCAGATTCCAATCAAAAGACCACGCAATGTAGGCAGAAACGGACCTTTAAAATCACAAATGCTATTTTTCACAGAACTCAAACAAAATATTTTAAAGTTTGTTTGGAAGCACAAAAGACCCAGAATAGCCAAAGACATCCTGAAAAAGAAAAATGGAGCTGGGAATCAGGCTCCCTGATTTCAGACTACACTACAAAGCAACAGTCATCAAAACCACATGGTACTGGCACAAAGACAGACATATAGATCAGTGGAACAGGATAGAAAGCCCAGAATTAAACCCACGCACCTACAGCCAACTAATCTATGACAAAGGAGGCAAGAATATACAATGGAGAAAGGACAGCTTGTTCAATAAGTGGTGCTGGGAAAACTGGACAGCCACATGGAAAAGAATGAAATTAGAACACTTCCTAACACCATACACAAAAATAAACTCAAAATGGATCAAAGACCTAGATATAAGACCAGACACTATAAAACTCCTAGGGGAAAACACAGGCCAAACACCCTCTGACATAAACGACAGCAACATCTTCTCAGATCCACCTATCAGAGTATTGACAACAAAAACAAAAATAAACAAATGGGACCTACTCAGACTTCAAAGTTTCTGCACAGCAAAGGAAACCCTAAACAAAACAAAAAGACAACCCACAGAATGGGAGAAAATCTTTGCAAGTGAATCGACTGACAAGGGATTAATCTCCAAAATTTATAAACACCTTCTGCAGCTCCATACCAAAAACACAAAGAAGCCTATCAAAAAATGGGCAGAAGACCTAAAAAGACATTTCTGCAAAGAAGACATGCAGATGGCCAAGAAACACATGAAAAGATGTTCAACGTCACTCATTATTAGAGAGATGCAAATCAAAACCACGATGAGGTACCACCTCACACCAGCTGGAATGGCCATCATCCAAAAGTCTACAAACAATAAGTGCTGGAGAGAGTGTGGAGAAAAAGGAACACTGTTGGTGGGATTGTAAATTGGTGCAACCGCTGTGGAAAGCAGTATGGAGATTCCTCAGAAACCTAAACATAGAACTACCATTTGATCCAGCAATCCCGCTCCTGGGCATCTATCCAGAGAAAACCACGACTCGCAAAGACACATGTACTCCGATATTCATTGCAGCACTATTTTCAATAGCCAAGACATGGAAATAACCTAAATGTCCATCGACAGAGGAGTGGATCCAGAAGATGTGGTACATATACACAATGGAATATTACTCAGCCATTAAAAAGAACGAAATACCGGCATTTTTTGCAACATGGATGGACTTAGAAACTATCATGCTAAGTGAAGTCAGCCATACAATGAGACACCAACATCCAATGCTTTCACTGACATGTGGAATCTGAAAAAAGGACAGACGGAACTTCTTTGCAGAACAGATGCTGACTCACAAACATTGAAAAACTTATGGTCTCCAGAGGAGACAGTTTGGGGGGTGGGGGGATGTGCCTGGGCTGTGGGATGGAAATTCTGTGAAATCAGATTGTTATGATCATTATACAACTACAGATGTGATATATTCATTTGAGTAATAAAAATTAAAAAAATCACAAATGCTAGATGTGCCCCAAACAATTCCTTGAATAATTTAAATTAAATATACAGACAACATTCACGCATATATAATGCCTATGCACACACCACCACTGCTGTACGTACCCCATATAATATATAAAATAGAAGTCATCTACATAAGAGATGCATGAGATAAACACAGAAAGATCCATTGGTGTGATTTACATTAGCGGAGTGTTGCAGAAAAATGAAGTAAAGCTTTGTCCAGCAAAGCTTTATAGAAGAGACAAGTTTTCAATAACATTTGATTAGAGAGAAGAAAGATAAACTGGGTATTCCATCTGAGGAAACATCCACATTTTAGTTTATTGGTGAGACTCTCAGGATTGTGCATGTGTGTGTGTGTGGTTTATTGGTGAGACTCTCAGGAGTGTGTGTGTGAGTGTGCACACATGTACTCAGTGGCAGTGGGAGAGAGTAAGGCAAACATTTTGGCGAAGGAACCCGGACTGAAGGGAAGTGAGAGTTGGGGTAGAAGCTGTTCTCTCTAGAAGGATGTTTCATGCTCTTCATAATGAGGCTGCTTCTTGTAACTCTCTTTTCCAAGCTACATAATAGCTATTCCTTTGGCTTTTCTCCTAACATATCCCATTTTCCAGGTCCTGCCTCTTTGCAGCACTCAGCCTCGAATTCCCCACAGCTTTTAAACTATTGAGTCCATGTTGCATTAAGAGTCTGAGGAGAGGAAGACATAAAAAGCCCGTCTCCTGGGTCCTACTGTTCTCTGACTAATTGTTCACCCCTGTCAAGCTTACTCGGAAAGCCTAAAAGCTGTTTCCTCCCTATTCTTCTTTGTGCACCACCTTTCCAGAGGATTTTAGAATTTCAGAGCAGCACCTTTGCTTGGATGACACCTGAAGCTCAGGAACCCCTCTCCAACAGACTTTCTTCCAAGGGAATTCCAGACTCATGTACCCCTGAAGGGTAGGGTCCTAAACCAGATCCAAGCCTCCAAGAGCAGGGCTGCAGTCTTTCCTAACACAGACATCATGTATTACCAACAAAGCCAACATCTGCTTTAGCCTTTCAGGCATCACCTTACACGGGTTAATTCCTCTCTCGACAAGGTTGCATTTGAATACCACCTCCCAGACAAATACTCCGGTCGAACTGCACTCTGTCAGAATAGCCATTCTCCACGTTCACCAAATTGTTTAGGATCTGCACGTCAGCTCAAATGCCAAAATGAATTCCCCAAATGAAGTCAAGGATCAACAGTTCTTTGTTCTGGGGGGGAGGGGTGCACCTGCAGCGTATGGAAGTTCCCAGGCTAGGGGTCGAATCAGAGCTGCAGCTGCTGGCCTACGCCACAACCACAGTGAGGCAGGATCTGTGACCTACACCACAGCTCACGGCAATGCAGGATCCTTAACCCACTGAGAGAGGCTAGGGATCAAACCCACATCCTCATGGAAGCTAGTCGGGTTCATTGCTGTTGAGCCACAGCAGGAACGTCAAGGATCAACAATTTTTTAAAATTACAGAAAGTCAATGAACCTATCTCAGAGTATCTAATGCTCAAAAAAGAACCCTGGAAGAAATAGCAAGAGAAAAGAATGAATTGTGGTGAAACTGGACAATTCTAAATATTAAAAACCAACATATACAAACTATTACATTTAGAATGGATAAGCAATGAGCTTCTACTATACAGTACAGGGAACTATATCCAATCTTTTGGGATAGAACGTGATGGAAGATGCTATGAGAAAAAAAAGTATACATATATATATATATATACACATATATATGTATGACTGGGTCACTTTGCTGTACAGTAGAAATTGGCACAACACTAAATCAGCAATACTTTAAAAAACATCTAAAAATAAAAAATTATTGAAATATAACTGGGTCACTTTGCTGTACAGCAGAAATTGACAGACCATTGTCAATCAACTATACTTTAATAAAAATTTTAAAAAAAATGTATAAGCCAAAAAAATAGATGTTTACAACATAGATAGCAAAGGATTAATTATCTTAATGTATTAAAAGCTCACTAATCCATAGGCAGAATATCATGACCTCTGTGGAGTGTGGGCAGAGGACGAGAAGGGACAGTCCAGAAAAAGAGAACTCCTGAACGCCAGACTTCCATCCTCAGCCACCCACTTGACCTTCTAGTGTAAAAATCTGCTACATCCCAATGCAAACTCCTGAGCCCCGCCTGCTTTCTCCATCCTGCCTGCCCACACCTCGCTGGAGTCGCCCTTGACTCCTCTCTGACTCACACCCCACACCCCCAAAACATCAGCAAGTCGCGGCCTCTAACTTCCAGATACTCCAAACATAAGCCCCTCCCCTCACCCACTCCCACCACCCCCACGCCGGTCTCTTGGGAGCGCTGGGACGCAGGTTCAATCCCTGGCCCAGCATAGTGGGTTAAGGATCCAGCGTTGTCACAGCTGTGGCTTAGGTCAAAACTGTCCCTTGGATCTGATCCTCGACCCAGGAACACTGTATGCCCCAGGGTCGGCCAAACCCCCCCCCCCAAAAAGACAAAAAAGACCAAAATCCAAGTCAGAGGACATCAGTCCTTTATTCCATGGCTCCTGAAGGTCACTGCAACTGAAAGCTCAAGTTGAGCCGTCCAGAGGGCCTACGGAACCCTCCTTCCTCCTGCTTCCCTCCTGCTTCAGCTCCAGTACCTGCACCCCCACCTTCATGTGTGGCTGGAGGAGGGTGTGTAACTTTGACATTCCCCACCTGCGCTGACTCCCGCTTTCGTGAGGTTTAAGTCCCGCGGAGAAAGCTGGCCCCTTCTGGAGTCTCTAGGCTGGCAGGGACACGCTGAGGGACTGGGGGACAGAGGAGGGGGGGAGTGGCTGACCGATGCCCTCTGGTCTATTGGTGGGAGCGCTCCGTCAGTCTCCCTGAATCCACGCTTAAGGCCAACGTGGAAAACTCACCCCTCCCGGATGCTGCACGGGGTCTAGCCCACCTTTCTCTCTCTCTCAGCAAATATAACAGCTTTCACGAAATCTCAGACAACCAGCACAGGAGAAAACAGGGGCCTCATCTGGCACCACCGTCTTCTTCTTCTTCTTTTTTTTTTCCAGATGCAAAAACTGAGGCCCATGAAAGCAAAACAACTTTGAAAAGCAAAACGAAGGGCGAAACAGCCCTATGTCTCTCCAACAACGAGCTGGGGCTCTGGGTTCAGTGAAGAATTTCCTTCGTGAGGACTAATTCCTGACAACAGAAAAGAGCACTGTAAAAACGTCAACTTCTACAAAATCATAAAATAGTCCTACCAAGTTTCCATAAAAGGCCTTCTTAAAAAAAAAAAAATGTCACAGCGGCAGTGCCTTTGATAGTTGTACTCTTTGGATTACCTAGCGGGATCTACAGATAGTTCTTCGGCCTCTCTTTGGATAAGGATACAAGAGTACAGAGTAAATTGCTCAGACACTGTGCTGAGAGAAGTTGCTTAACTGATAAAGGAATGAGAAAGGAGTGGAAGGATTTGAAAATAGCTCTTCAATTTTGGTTGAAGGCATTTTCCTTACGAAAATTAGTATTTCTCCAGAGTGGAATAATTTCCTATTTAAAGCTTCAGTTGACTTGGCCTGGTTATAATGTGAAAAAGATTCAAATTGCTTATTGAGGGGGGTTGCACAGAACCAAATCCAAACAAAGCAGAATTCCCTTCGAATTGTTCCATCCAAGTTTCCTTGGCCAGATGGCTTCCATCACCAGCCAGAGGCTCCACCCACACCTCCCCACCCTTGCTGCGCTGGCCCTGGACACACACTAATGACCCTCAGCTGTTCTGGCTCCCAGGCTCACTTTCTCTTCCTGCCTGGCCACCCAACCTCATATCTCCTGCAGAGGGAAAAAGCCTGCAGGGAAAGGGAGATACTGAAGAAAAAGGCAGCCCCTTGGGTACATCAGATTTGGGGGTGGTGTTTCGGTTTCCCATTGCTGCTGGAACAAATTCCCCCAGACAGAGTGGCTTAACACAGCACCTCCTTATGGGTCTGGAGGTCCGAAGTCCAAAATGGGTCTTAGAAAGTGAAACTCTTGGGGGTCCCTGGGCTGCCTTCCCTGCAGGGGCTCTAGGGGAGAATCTTCCTTCCCGTTCCCAGCTTCCAGAAGCCATATACCTCTCGGTGCTCGGCTGCCTCCTCTGATCTCTGCTTCCCTCTCCCCATCTCCTCCTCTGTCGGCTTCTCCTGCCTCCCTCCTTGAAGAACCCTCGTGATGACGCTGCGCCACACAGACGGACGCCTGCATCTGAAAGTCCCTTCAGTCGCGGAAGGTCACAGAGCCACGGGCCTCGGAGATCCCGGGATGTGAACATTATCCTGCCCACTACCGTTGGCTTGTTCTTCCTCAGATACCACCTGACAACATCTAACGTTTAATGTCAGATGCTACAGAGTGACCGCTATGCATGGGCACACACATAAATATACATGTGCTGAGCGAGATGAGACAGTAAGCCTGTTACAGCTTCAATGAGCGTCCCAGAGTAATGCGCATGATT
Organism: Phacochoerus africanus; assembly: GCF_016906955.1. Classification (NCBI taxonomy): domain Eukaryota; kingdom Metazoa; phylum Chordata; class Mammalia; order Artiodactyla; family Suidae; genus Phacochoerus; species Phacochoerus africanus. The sequence goes on along the minus strand of NC_062552.1, from coordinate 30,725,558 downwards.
TATGGCGTCAGTAGAACTATTTTCCAGTCCTTCATTCATGGCGAGAAGGGCAGACAGAGCCGCTCGCCTGTGGAAGGCACTCACCTCGAAATACTTACTGCCCAGGAGTTTCACCCCTGAAAAGACAAAAGCCTAACCCATCTGCAGCTCTGTCTGGGGAGCTCCGTGGCATCCTGAGGGCCAGCGGATGACATGACGTCATGATGATGAGGATGACGTCACATGGGAAGTGTCTCTATTCTGGGGGTGAGACAGCACCGCAACTGCCTATAACGCAGAGAGTGGGTCCCAGGGAGGAGGTCTCCAGGCAGAGGGGGCTCACCTTCATAGCCCCCACCCCCGAGGGATTAAGGCAGGTCTCCCACAGACCCTCGGGCAGCATCTTCAGTGGGACTAAGGAGCGGCACTGAGGCAATGCACCAGTGTCACAGGACCCTTGCAGTTATCGCGAAAGGAATGGGTTATAGGAGAAACCACAAGGCAAGTGTTGGCGCAAAATGGGAGCTAAGGATAAAGGCAGAAGGGGAAATGTTAGGTCTGGAATCCATTCATTTCATTCAATCCACTAGAAGCAAGCTGATGAAAATTCTCCTAGTTCCTGGGGACACCCCCACCTAGCTCTTTCTGAACTTACTGGCTTGGCTCTCTACTCCATCAAGGTTTAACTGCCGGTAACCTTATCCAAGCCACACTCTCCTTCCTCTTGTGACTGGAGCCAATGCATTTTTCTTCCTGCAAATATCCCTTGTCTCCAAATCATCAAATTTCCCCCTTCGGCCTCATTTTGTAAACATATGCTCTAACATCTTATATCATTTAACAACGCCCTTCCCCGCACTGTCCCCATGCCACTGCTCCACTTCTCTGTTCTCTAGGACATCTCTCGGGAGCATACGTGTTCACTGTCACCATTTATCTCTCTTGAACCCACTGCCATCCAGCGCTCCCCTGAAACCCCGTTCACCAAGGTCCTTGGTGACTTCCAGGAGGCAAGTCAGTCCAAAGCTCTAGGCACAGACCTCATTTTTATCCACCTCCTTGGCGGCAGTGTCACAGCGGAAGGCTCCTTCAGCGTTCTGCAGCTCAGGTGACACCACTTTGTCACGTGTTCAGACTCCCCTCTTGACCATCTCAGAGACGCTCACCTGTATCTTTAACCCCTTTTCCAGGCAACAGGTGTAAAAGATGCCAGCATATTGCTACTTCAAAAGTTGGCTCTATTTTTTTGTATTAGATTTGTCAGCAGCCCTCTCTCTCAGGGATGTAAGCTCTTCTCTCCTGATGGTTGGGGAATTGATGGTTTAACATTACACCTGTGGTTGCTTTATGCCTTGAAAATTATTGACTCACAGTATAAACTTTCCTGTGTTCCATACAACAAGGGTTAGTATCTCATGCTAAAGAAAGTTTCCTGGGAGATACCTTCTTTTGGTGATAATTATTTAAGAATCAAAAGCTGGAGTTCCTGTCGTGGTGCAGTGGAAATCAATCATGGAACCATGAGGTTGTGGGTTCGATCCCTGGCCTTGCTCAGTGGGTTGAGGATCTGGTGTTGCCATGAGCTGTGGTGTAGGTTGCAGATGCGGCTTGGATCTGGTGTTGCTGTGGCTGTGGTATAGGCTGGCAGCTGTAGCTCTGATTAGACCCCTAGCCTGGGAATCTCCATATGCTGCAGGTGTGGCCCTAAAAAGACCAAAAAAAAAAAAAAAAAGAAGCTTCTTGCCAATTTTACAAGCCACATAGTTCTCCGGGACCCAGAAGCCATCCCTTTGAAACATAACCATTAAGGAAACAGCACTTGGATGTCCCAGTCCCTGCGACAGGGGAGGAGCCTAACTTTGACAGGTGCCAATTAGCAGACACAGACAGCCCAATGGCATGGAAAACATCCACCAAGCCCATAAATAACTCCACCTGCTTCATCCCATGGATCAACCTCCTCCAGTACTTTGCTCCCAGCTCGCCCCAGTGACTCAAACCCTCCACATCTCCCTGTTTCAGCTCTGTGGAGTTGAGGCTCTCTCCCCTATTACAATAGTCTTGAATAAAGTCTTCCTCGCCTGTTGAACTCGGCCCAGTGCAATTTTACTTTGACCTTATAATCCCAGTACTGGAGATGACTAAGCTTTCAGTACTCACAGGCTTACCATCTTGACCAGGCTGTCCAGGATAGCCGGGGTTCCCAGGCTGTCCAGGGTCACCCTAAAGAGGAAAAAAAAATATTTCTCAGTCCAAGACAACCAACCACAATGATTCAGTCAGAGACCATCAAGGGTCAAAGCCAATTCTATTATTTGCAAATTTTGTATGTTGAAAAACAAGCAAAAACTCCCAGAAACACCAAAATAGGGTTAGAGAAAAAATACGATTATCTACTTTAAAAATTAAAGGTCTTTTATCATGTAAAACTTTCAAGGATTTAACTCTGTGGGCAAAATAGTTATACCTAGGGAAGTACTTCTCAGCGACAGAAAACATCAATATTTATGGCGAGACATTTTTAGAATTCTGAACAAACTGCAATGTCATAGCAACTATGGTTTCCATGACAGCAATATTTGGCTCAGATATCTAAAGATTTAATTCTATTCTAAATGTGACACTACAGATATCAATCACCTGTGATGTGATGCTTCAATTCATAATTACTTTTCCGTAAAAACAGTCCACAGGCATCTGACCTTCCATGTGGGACTCAAGTTTCAAGCCCCATAACATTCATTTCATTCAATACAATGTGTCTCTGCCTACACCCATAATCTCATTTTAACAAAATGTTGGATTTCTAAAATCTGAATATTTTCATGAGCTCAAGGCCCAAGCCAAACAACTCTGCCTAACCCCCCATCATCCTTGAGGTAACACCTGAGAAATGACCTTTGCCCTTGCAAACCAGATCCCTGCAGGGAACATTATTAGTGCAGCCTGGCCATGAACCTAGGTGCATTCTATAGAGCTGTGGCGTGTTGTCCAATGGCCTGTACTGACCAGTCAGGTGGTCACCATCCACAAGAAAAAGCAACAGAAGCAACATTTTTGTGAGGTGAGGGTGTCTTATAACTTACTTTGAAGACATACTTCAAAAAGAATATTTTAGGAGTTCCCATCGTGGTGCAGTGGTTAACAAATCCGACTAGGAACCATGAGGTTGCGGGTTCGGTCCCTGCCCTTGCTCAGTGGGTTAACAATCCGGCGTTGCCGTGAGCTGTGGTGTAGGTTGCAGACGCGGCTCAGATCCCGCGTTGCTGTGGCTCTGGCGTAGGCCGGTGGCTACAGCTCCGATTCGACCCCTAGCCTGGGAACCTCCATATGCCGCGGGAGCGGCCCAAGAAATAGCAAAAAGACAAAAAAAAAAAAAAAGAATATTTTATTCATGCATTATGGAGTCCATGAGGTCCACATGGGGCATCTTGCTGAAAACATAACAATCTGGCCAGCAGCATCAGCAAACTTCTGCACAGAGGCAATGGTATCTTTTTTGTTTTGTTTTTGGCCATGTGGACGTTCTGGAGCCAGGGATCAAACCTGAGCCACAGCAGGGACCCGAGCTGCTGCAGTGACAGCGCCAGATCCTTAACCTGCTATGCCGCCAGGGACTCTGAGAGGCTCCTGATTTCTAGTCAATATCGTTTCATATTTACACCCAGAAATCATTTACACGTACCATAGCGATTATACCTTAACAAAACACCAGTGCTAAGGTTACTTGCACAGAGCCCAGTGGGCTGCTCTGAAATTCTACTTCAGGCCACTGGCTGAGGATATTTGTTCCTGAAACTGAACAGGAAAAAAGGAAAGAAAATTTTTTTTTGAGGAGCCAGTGCAGAAGGAATAATGAGCTTTTTGCTCAGGGCCGCTCAAGAGGTTTCGCATGTGGAAAGGCTGAGAAGAAGGGAAATGCCATTTTAAAGCACGATAGCGAAAGAATAGCTATAAACCCAGGGAAAAAAATAATGCAGCCGCACGTTCTTTCTTGTTGAAGACGTTTAATTTGCCATCCAAAGACTTCCAGGGTCAGCAAGGGAGTAACAGGGGTCGGAGTTTTTTCTTCTTATTTCGAGAGGACCCACAGTCACTTCTGGCCTTCCTGTTATCCTTCTTTAACCGCGTTCAGGCTGGACTTGCTGCCTTTCAACAATTCCATCTTTTTTTTTTTTCCTCGTCCCTCCTGGGAAGATTTTCTTCCTTTTCCATTTGAGTCAATAGACCAAAATTTCCTATCCCTGCCCCTTCTGTGTTGCTGCATATTATCCTGATGTCTTGTCCTACTGTGATGCTACAGCAGCTCCACATCTCTGGCCACTTATTCATAACCAGCGTTCTCTCAAAACTTCCGCCTGATTGGTCTGCCTTTATCATTTGGGTTGATGCTCCTTGAAAACGTGGTCAATATTTTCTATTTCTCTGGGAGGGGCATGCTGCATATCAAATAGGGGTTCAATAATAATCTGCTGATTATTTCCAGTGAGATCAAATTTCCTATTGATACCTCTTTCCTTGCAGAATATTAATTATTGGCAAAACCTAGGACAACAAAAGGATCTGAGAAGGTTTACCTTCTACTATGATGAGGCTGAAATAAAGCTTTGGCACAAGAAGAAACGGGATTTGTGTTTTTAGGCTGCATAAAAGTACAAAAACATTTAACAGTAACATTTTAAATGAATCAGAACTAAGTTTCCAAGGGAAAAAGAAATCACCCATGAGATAAATCCAGTGTGATTTCTTTCCGATCAGAACACCGGTCAATAGCCCCGAGAAGGAAAATAACCCCTTTTCCAGGTTCAAGGACTCCTGGTGGGTTTTACTGGCTATTTTGACTGTTGCTCTACAGGTTTATTTGCAAAATTCAGGTAGGCTTGCTATTGTTTCCATAAAATTGGAAGAATAAAGTCCTAACAGATTTTGAAGAGAAGGCCAATAGAGATAAAAATTCAATTTTATGGAGTTTCCTGGTGGCCTAGTGGTTAGGGATCTGGCATTGTCACTGCTATGGTGAGGGTTCAGTCCATGGCCCAGAAACTTTCACATGCTGTGGGCGAGGCACCCCAAATTCAATTTTATCAGTTTTTATTTTTTTAAAATGATTTTTATGCTTTCCATCATAGCTGGTTTACAGGGTTCTGTCAATTTTCTACTGCACAGCAAGGTGACCCAGTCACACATACATGTATACATTCTTTTTCTCACATGATCATGCTCCCTCATAAGGGATTGGATAGCATTCCCAGGGCTACACAGCAGGATCTCATTACTTATCCATTCCAAAGGCAATAGTTTGCATCTATTAACCCCCAATTCCCAGTCCATCCCACTCCCTCCCTTAAACTTCAATTCTACTGCTGTAATAAAAGCTGACACCCAACCTTCACTGACTGTTTCTTGTATGTTCAACACGTCTCTAAAAGATTTACATGTATCAAATTACTTAATTCTCATAATGACCCCTTGAAACAAGTAGAATATTACTCTTCTCATTTTATATATAAGAAAACAGAGCACAGTGAGGTATATGGAATGACGGGCCAACGGGGACCTGCTGCACAGCACAAGGACCTCTACCTGCTCTCTACTCTGTGATAACCTGTATAGGAAGAGAATGGGAAGGAGAATGGATGTGGGTCCATGTGTAACTGAATTGCTTTCTTGTGCAGCAGAAACGATCCCAACATTGGAAATCAACAGTGCTTCAATGAAACTTCAAAAAAAAAAAGTCCACACTGAGGCCCAGGAAGGTTAGGTAACCTGCCCAAGGTCACACAGCAGCAAGAGAGATGGGACTCAAATTCAGTCAGGTCGGCCCCAGACCTCATGCTCCTAAACACCATTTTCTGTGCCCACATTAAAACCCATACACTGATCAGAACGCAGCCTGGGGACAGCGAGCAAATCTAACGTGGACAAAATTTTCCAAATACATTCAATTCGACACATGACCTACAATTATACAACTGTGGCTAATTCCCCAATCTCCTTTCTTCTTGGTTGAAACATGTGCCATTTAAAAAATAAGTATTCAGCTGAAAAGCAATTCTTACGAGGCATTGACTCTGAGCCACGGGATTTCTGAGTGGCTGACAGGAGTGGAAATGTCATGGACGGAGTTAGAACATCCCTGCACACGGCCTCTCAAGTTGTGCAAATGTGAGTAATTAAAGTGAGAAACGGTTGTGCTTGCAAAAGTAAGCTAGTGTTTTCAGTTCCTCGTTGGAAGCCAACATCTCCGAGGCCCAAATCCCTTGTTTGCAAGCTCTCTTCTCAAAACCCACCGGCCTCCACCGACGTATCTGATCTCAGATCTAGTCCTTTCTCCAAAACCAACCTCTTACTTGCCCTTGAAACTCAAACTCAAACACCCTCTCTCTTTGGCTGGAGGGAATCCACATAAAACTGTGAAAATCAACATAAAACTGTGAACGCCCAGTGGTCCCCGAAATTTTCCAAAGGTTTTTATATTTTATTTTTTTCTTTTTACAGCTGCATGTGCGGCATATGGAAATCCCCAGGCTAGGGGTTGAATCACAGCTGCAGATGCCGGCCTACAACACAGCCCCAGCAACGTGGGATCCCAGCCATGTCTGCGACCTACACCGTAGCTCATGACAATGCCGGATCCTTAACCCACTGAGTGAGGCCAGGGATCGAATCCGCATCCTCATGGATACTAGCTGGGTTCTTAACCTGCTGAGCTGCAACGGGAACTCCAGTTTTTACATTTTAGACAGAAGCTACTTTGATCATCCATATGAATCTCTAGTCAGTAGAATGATCAGGGTGAAACATTAGCAGGGATACAGTTGTAGAGAGAATGGTACTTCAGAGAAAGTAAGTTATTAAGGGATTGCTCCTTCTGGGAGTTCCCTGGTGGCACCATGGGTTAAGGAAGGATATGGTGTTGTCACTGCTGTTGGCCTGGGGAACTTCTATGTGCTGTGGGTGTGGCCAAAAAAGAAAAAAAGAAAGAAATTGCTCCTTCCTAGGAAAGGGGAAAAAAATGCCTTCTTTCTACTTTTGCACCAATAGATCTAACATTTAAGATTAAATCAAATGTTGGGGAGTCTATTACCACAAATGGTTGTCCAGCTTTGAAGGGGAGGAAGCAGCTGCCATTTGCATGGATAGGTCTCTGGAAGGGAGGTGTCTGTAAACTGGGGACTGCCTGGATCTTTCCTATAGAACAAAGGCATTCCACATGGGGTAACTGGGAGGAAAGGGGGATCTTATTTTTTCAATGACTTCATAAGTTGTTAAATAAAAATATCACTATTAAGCACTGCTCTAGACACTGGAGTTCCAAAGGAGAATTTAGTTGGTTTTAATCTTCATTGGGGGAGTTCCCGTCATGGCACAGTGGTTAACAAATCCGACTAGGAACCACGAGGTTTCGGGTTCGATCCCTGGCCTTGCTTGGCGGGTTAAGGATCTGGCGTGGCCATGAGCTGTGGTGTAGGTTGCAGATGTGGCTCAGATCCCACATTGCTGTGGCTGTGGCGTAGGCCGGCGGCTACAGCTCTGATTAGATCCCTAGCCTGGGAACCTCCATATGCCACGGGAAGCAGCCCTAGAAAAGGCAAAAAGACAAAAATAATAATAGTAATAATAATAATAATAATAAAAATAATCTTCACTGGGAAATGCTTGCATAGAAAAACCATTCCAAGAGATTCATTAATTTAATTACCCCTTTCTTTGACCTTAGGGACACAGAAGGAATAAGCCAGGCTTACATAGGGCTACAGCCCAGTGACAGATATACTTTTCTGTTTTGCTTGCCCCGTGGCAGACGGAGTTCCCAGGCCAGGGATCAGATCTGAGCCACGGTTTCAACCTAAGTAGCAGGTGGAGCAATGCTGGATTCTTAACCTATTGTGTGGGGCCAGGGATGGAACCTGCATCCCAGCGCTCCAGAGACACTGTCGATCCTATTGCACCACAGTGGGAACTTCGACCAATATATTTTCCTATGCTTACTGGAGGGTTATAATGCCATGATAAACTGTATGGGATCCCATGCTTCATTTATCCTAGCTTTACAATGGGGTTATCATATGTGCTGGAAATTGAGAGAACTCAAAGCAGATGACTGACTTCACCTTAGAAAAAGCACTTACCCCTCCCCCCCGGCCACCCAAGAATTTCTCCTCTGTTTCAGTTTCATGACTCAATTCTCAGCTTCCAGAACCCTCTTCCTGGCTACTGCCAAGATTAGATTGTCCTGCACAGGTAACTCTATTGGACGGAAATCTGCAAAACTTTCCAGAGAGCATCGAACAAAAACAGCCAATATGTCTCAGTTGGATTTATAGTAAAACGGCTTCATCTGTTTTAGTTCTGATGCTGTTGAACTAATTCAAAACCTATCAATTTTCCAGGCCATAAGGTCTCCAAAGGAAGGACAACCCAGGGTGTTGCTAGGGATTCTGTTTTTCAGAGACAGGTCCCTGATGTGGCAAGGGAAGCACCTCCGGGGAAAGAGTCTTGAAAGGATGGAAGAGCGTGTGTGTGTTCTTGTCCTCCTGCCAGATTTTCTGGAGAAAATGGAAAGCAGATTAAGAAGGCACGCCAGCTTGAAGACTGGTGGAAAACTGCAATTTTGCTTAAAGGAGTAGGTGGCAATGGGGCTGGATTATGACTAAAAAAAGAGAAGGAAAATGAGGAACATTTGAAACTTGGAAGTGCTGAAAATCAGAGGCTTTACAGATAAGACAAAGGGTGTGCTAAAAACCTGCTGTAAACATACATGCGTAACAATTGGTGTCACTACAAGACGCCTTGTGGACCACAAATGAGAATCAGGACACAACAGAGGTGTAGGGCGCCCCCCACCCCAGAGTGGACCCCCTCAGAGCCCTTGGGGGGTGAACTGAACTTCACCAAGGAGCTGGAAGGAGCACTGGGCTTGGAGGGGTCAGAGGTCATGGGACTCTCATTTCCACACTTCATCTCCTGCACATCAAATCGGTTCTATGTATAATTTACAGGTTGAATAAGTTGTATCAATATGTTTTAAAAGATAGTCTGCTGGTAGGTCACACCAGGCTCCCTTGCCAGGTAAATTCTCCCAGCAGCATCTTGTGAGTGCTTCTCTACATCAAGTCATCCTAAATAAGACGTCGTTACTTTCACGGAGAACACTTGGCTTGACTTTCCTAATGTGATCTAAAAACAGTTTACAACAGTAAATCCATTATAAGGTTCCGAAGCATTGAGTGTATAATTTTACTGCTTTAATTGCATTGCTTTTTTTCTTTTTTCTTTCTTTGCTTTTCAGGGCCGCATATGAAGCATATGGAAGTTCCTAGGCTAGAGGTCAAATTGGAGCTGCAGCTGCCGGCCTATGCCACAGCCACAGCAACACAGGATCCAAGCCGCGTCTGCAACCCACACCTCAGCTCACGCCAATGCTGGATCCTTAACCCATTAAGCAAGGCCAGGGATCGAACCCACATTCTCAGGGATACGAGTTGGGGTCTTTTCTGCTGAGCCACAATGGGAACGCCTGCATTTTTTATTTTAACAGGTAGGTTTGAAGCAAGTCATGAACTATCCCCTGAAAGCTGGATGGAGAAACATGTAGAAAAGGCAGGAAGAGTTCAGTTCTCTCTATCAGCAGTCTAAAAGCTGAATATTTTTTTAGCTGTGATGACTGAAACTCTCAGAAAATTCCATCTAAATGAACATTACTTTTTTTTTTGGGGGGGGGGGTCTTTTTGTCTTTTCTAGGGCTGCTCCCTCGGCATATGGAGGTTCCCAGGCTAGGGATCTAATCGGAGCTGTAGCTGCCGGCCTATGCCAGAGTCACAGTAACTCGGGATCAGAGTCATGTCTTTGACCTACACCACGGCTCACGGCAATGCCAGATCCTTAACCCAGTGAGCAAGGCCAGGGATCGAACCCGAAACCTCATGCTTCTTAGTCAGATTCGTTAACCACTGAGCCAGGACAGGAACTCCTACAATTCATATTTAACAAGCTTTATTATGGTCACTTCAAATGATAGATGATTAATACACAAACATTCTTTCTGGCCAGGAAATCATACTTGCTTTTCAAGTTAGACATTATTTTTTTTTTAGATGACATTGTTTTAAATTACTCAATGCCTTTGATTACATTTATAGTTGTACAATGATCTTAGATGACATTTTTAAATAAACAAGATTTATCTACAGTGGACAAACCACTTATCATCTCGTATCTTGGGCTGCATTTAAGTGATGTCAGTGAGTATCAACTTAAAAAGCTTAGTCATTTATATTTAATACATAGAAACATATTCAGAGTATCTGTGGTGTAAAAAGTAACTAGTTAGAAAGTAGTACGCACATGAGGGTTCCAATCATATACAAATATGGACACAAATAAACATGTAAATGTTTATACACATACACACAAACAATACATATACACACAAATAGTACACACACACAAATAATATACATATACACACACAAATAAATATGTAAATGAAACTGGACGTATGCATATATGAATATGACTAAAAGAATATATTTCATAAAAGTAATTACTATATGATTCAGTAAAATAAATACACACACACACCCCCCTCTCTTTTTAGAATTTTACATCAAATTTGACATTCAAATCAACTTAAAATTTTTTTTTTTTAATGAGAGTGCAACATTTATTTCAGGTGCTTTCTTGTTTTTGTTGTTTTTTTCTTTCTTGCCACATAGGCAGTACGTGGGAATTCCTGGGTCAGGAACTGAACCTATGCCACACAGCAGCCACCAGAGCCACAGCAGTGAGAATGCAGGAGCCTCAACCCACAAGGCCATCAGAGAAGTCCCCAACTTAAAATTTTCTGATTTATGTTTCTGCCTGAGAATCATTTTGGCAGATTAAGAACGCAGGCATTTAAGAATTCAGCACACATCTTAACAAATGCCCTTCCTTCATTTTTTACCATATTGTAAGGTGGCATCATTCCTGCATCATGGCAGCGGTTTTTGGGGAACAACAGTCAAGGAAATGAACTAATAATCCTCCCTCACTTGACTGTGGTATCAGTTCTAGATTCAAAGGCAATTAAAGATTAGACTACATTTTTAAAAAGTCACTAAAACTTGCACTTTATTTTCCACAGCATGAGGAAGTTCCCGGGCCAGGGATCGAACCCACGCCACGGCAGTGGCCATGCCAGATCCTTAACCCATTCCCCCACAAGAGAACTCCTGAAACCTGCATTTTAAACTCTTCCAAGGTATTAGGCAGACGTTTCGAAACAGGGTCATGGTGACTAGAAATTGGGTATCGGCTCGGCTCTCCTTTGCATGTTTATTAACAAGAGCAGCAGGTTGGGTGATACTCACTTTGGGACCTTGTAGCCCTGGTTTTCCCGGAGGACAGATACAGGGAGCTTCAGTTGAGCCTACATCACTGGGTCCATTGAGGCACTAAAAGACAGAGATGGAGATAAACCACACGGAATGACGTATGCATTTGCACACGGGTGCGTGTGTCTGTATGTGTGTGTGAAACAGTCAAGACATTTAACATTTAACTTTTCAATTTACGCTGCCCAAGCCAACAAAAAATTCTGGATCATAAAAAAGCTAGACATACTCTAGAATAGTGAATACCAGACATACTCAAATGACACAAAAATGAGTTTTATTTATCTAATATACTTACAATTGATAGAAGGAAGACGCTAAACGGTCCCACAATGTAAATATTACCTTAAGGAGAATAATAGTAGCCAGGCCTACCTCACCATTCTGAAAGAAAGACAACAACAAATGGGTTTTAAAACATGCTTTTCATTCGTTTCCAAGTTATTTTCCTAATTTACAAATATTTCCTTGTCTGGGGTAGAGATCAAGGACGTATCAAAACCAACATCTGCTTGCAACTAGCCTAAAAAATTACATCTTATTCTGACATTTATAACTGGATGGAGGAAGGCAATTAGCAATAACAGAGAGTAGAGGGAGAAAATGAAATCCTAAGCGGAGCTATGATGGCCACGCGGGACAAAGAGGCCTCAAGGTGGCGTTTATATGCTCTATTGAACCTTCTAGAGATCACTTAAGGAGCAGAGAATGAGCCAAAACCCATCTAGGTGAGTCACAAACGGGAAGCATCGACTTGTATGTGCTTCGCTTTAGGGGAGCTGCTCACTAAACAATTAACTTCTTACTGAAAAACACCCGATTTTAAGCAGGTTAATCATCTTTCCAAACTGTAACAATGGAGGTCAGAAAACGAGAAGCTGGGAATGAAGATGGATGAAGGCAGACCTGCCTGAAAAAGTCACATCTGGGAGTAAGTTGTAAAAGCACAGGAAAGTGGGTGCGAGAACTCAGAATCTACAGTTTCATGCTGTGCTTCTCTTACACGGGGCAGGTAACCGTCGTGGTTGCATCGCTAGAGGACTGTCACTAAATCAGGATGTGCAATGGCCCCTCAAAATGCTATGACTTCCTAATGCTCTGAGGAGGGATTTATATTTCAAGTTATAAATACCTAAAATAAACCTTACAGTGTTTAAACACCAGAGATTTATATTCCAAGTTATAAGTGTAAAATAAAAGTTACAGTGTTTAAACAGTTGCCTACATAGGAAACTCAGAATGAATCATCTCTAAAAGTTTCCATCTTTGATTTTATTATAAATCTTTTTTTTTTTGGTGTTTTTAGGCTGTGCCTCTGGCATATGGAGGTTCCCAGGCTGGGGGTTGAATTGGAGCTATAGCTGCTGGTCTGCACCACAGCCCCCGTCAACATTAGATCCAAGCCTCCTCTGTGACCTACACCACAGCTCATGGCAATGCCGGATCCTTAACCCACTGAGCGAGGCCAGGGATCGAACCCGCGTCCTCAGGGGTGCTAGTCGGGTTCGTTAACCACTGAGCCATGACCGGAACTCCTATAAATCTTTTAAATCTGCTGCTCTATCAGCTCAAATTTTTAGAACACGTGGATCCAAAAGTTATTCAGTTTGACAGAGAAAAAGAGCATGATCGCATGATTATAGAAACGAAAAGAACCACCGAGGACTCCACATCACTAGGAACCCACGCTGCTCGGACGTTTTACAACATTTCACTTTATCTGCATCACCTACGACATACTATTTTTGGCCCAGGGGAAAAAGAATTGATCACACGCACACACACACTCACACATACACACACACATACACACACACTCTCTCACACATACACACTCACACACACACGCGTATATAATCAGACTCTATAACACTTTAGCTTACAATCTTTTTCTTCCTAATGCATCAATAAAGTAGCTAAGTAAACAGAAAGGTGCCTATGTCCTAGAAATACAAGAAAATCTTACTTGGGTGACAATAGCAAAAAGAAAAATTGATATTCATTACGGTTTGAGAACACACGCTAGTGAAGACAAAAACAAATCATTTTCTACCCTTCAGGATTTTGCTGTGTGGGGGTGTTCTGCTGACACGTTGACGTATGAATGTATTTTACACGCTCAGATAACGAATTCTGTTGTTTCTAGAGCAGGTTCAGCCCTGCTTCACTGGAGTGGTCTAACAGCGACACTCTGAAATGACCAGAAAATACTGCCTGAGGCCTTTCATTTACACTTGCACGATCATACACTGTGATCTTATCTATTTACTTATTTTTTGTCTTTTGTCTTTCTAGGGCCACACCTGCGGCATATGGAGGTTCCCAGGCTAGGGGTCGAATCAGAGCTACAGTTGCCGGCCTACGCCACAGCCACAGCAGTGCAGGATCTGAACCGTGTCTGCAACCTACACCACAGCTCACGGCAACGCCGGATCCTGAACCCACTGAGAAAGGCCAGGGATCGAACCTGCAACCTCATGGTTCCTAGTCGGATTCGTTTCTGTTGCACCACGACAGGAACTCCTGTAATCTTATTTCAATTATGAATCTAGAAATATGTGTTAATCAATGTCACTTTATTTGCATGGACAACGAAGACACAAGTGAACTTTACATGTTAAATTAAAGCGCGGGCATCTGCACTTTACTCATGGCTTTGAAAGTACTGAGGCACCACTTGGGGAAAAAAATCATCCATCCTACTCACAAATCCAGGAATCTCACATGCTGTCTCCCGGTTGTTCTGTTCTGGATCACAGTAGATTCGTAACTTTTGGACATCAAACTAGAAACATTAAACCAACAAAGTTAAAGTTGAGGCACAAGCAAATTGTTTTTATAAAAGCAACTCAGATACATGAGAGCGGCTACCAAAGTTAGTAATCAGGAAAGATTTATTTTTATTTACTTATTTTTTTATTTTTAGTTTTTGGTTCTTTAGGGCCACATGTGAGGAATACAGAAGTTCCCAGGCTAGGGATCGAATTGGAGCTGCAGCTGCTGGCCTATAGCACAGCCACAGCAACACCAGATCTGAGCCAAGTCTGCAACCTATACCACAGATCATGGCAATGCCAGATCCCCGACCCACTGAGTGAGGCCAGGGATTGAACTCACATCCACTGTGCCGCAAGGGGAACTCCTACTTGTCATTTTTTTCCTTTTTATGGCTGGACCCGTGGCCCATGGAAGTTCCTGAGCCAGGCGCTGAATCAGAGCTGCAGCTGCAACCTATGCTGTAGCTGTGGCAACACTGGATTTTTAACCCACTGAGCAAGGCCAGGGATCCAACTTGTATCCCCATGGATACTAGGGTTCTTAACCCACTGAGCTATAATGGAAACTCCAGGTAAGATTTGGATCTAAGCATTTAGATTTGATAGCAATAAAAATACAATAAACAATAAAAACACAAAATATGAATACTTAACACATAGTATAAAGCTATTATGCAACTCCTAAGGAAAGTTCTGTAGCATAAAAAAAAATCTCTGATTTCCTTGGGAGACCCAGGTGGCTGTTGCAGTATCTTTGTATTAAGGGCTAGTGTAGAGCGCACTTTCTAGAGCACTTAAAGCTTGCTGTTGTGGCTGCAGTCAGATTCTTAACCCAGTGTGCCACAGCAGGAACTCTTTTTTTTTTTTTGTCTTTTTTATCTTTTCTAGGGCTGCACCCGTGGCATATGGAGGTTCCCAGGCTAGGGGTCTAATCGGAGCTGTTGCTACTAGCCTACACCAGAGCCACAGCAATGTGGGATCCGAGCTGCATCTGCAACCTATACCACAGCTCACGGCAACACTGGAAACTCAACCCACTGAGCGAGGCCAGGGATCGAACCCGCAACCTCGTGGTTCCCAGTTGGATTCATTAACCACTGAGCCATGATGGGAACTCCCTTATTTTTTAAAAATTTTTGGCTGCAGCCATGGCATGCAGAGAAGTTCCTGGGCCAGGGATCAAACGTGCACTACAGCAGTAACTCGATCAGTGACAATGCCAGATTCCCGACCCAGTGAGCCACAAGGGAATGCCATCATTAATCTAATTTTATCCTCATAGCTGCAAAGAAATTTTTATAACCCCCACTAGCAGCTTTAATCATATCCTCTTTTCCAAATCCATTATATATATAATCTTTGCTTCTCCTGGGAAATATGAAGTTCATGTTTCATAAGAACAAAGAATTCTATCTGTACCCGGGGGAATGTATTTTTAAGAATTATATTAAGTCTGATTTTTCTTTTTCATACACACACACAAACACACAATTTCACTAATGAACTGGCCACATTTTTGACTAAGTACTGTAAAGGAATTAAGTTAAACACAGTTAAATGTGGGAGTTCCCACTGTGGCTCAGTGGAAACGAATCTGACTGGTATCCATGAGGATGGGGGTTCCATTCCTGGCCTTGCTCAGTGGGTTAAGGATCTGGTGTTGCCGTGAGCTGTGGTGTAGGTCGCAGCCGTGGCTCAGATCTGGCGTGGCTGTGGCATAGGCTGGCAGCTGCAGCTCTGATTCGAACCCTAGCCTGGGAACCTCCATATGCCACAACCACAGCCCTTAAAAAAAATACAGCTAAATGTGATAAACGCTAGCACTAAAGCTCTGTTTTATACGATTCAAAAAGCAGATCATTTTTATCCACCTGAACGGTTTCTTCTTTCCCAGAGTATTTTCCGATTTGGGTTTGTCCGCTGATAAAGATCCCTAACACAGGATGCAAGGGCTTGTTTTCAATTTGTTGATCATCGATATACAGAGTTACATCTTGCTCTGTTACTAAGAGACGGATTTGATGCCAGCCTTCATCATATAATGTCTAAAGGAAGAAAATACAGAAGAGTCATAAGTAAAATTCCCAACAACCTTTTATTTTCTTTGTTTTTCTATTCCTTTGCTATCAACCATAAATCCACACCACGCAGATTGGCTGTATGACATTTGAATTCACCCTGACCCAAGCTGGGCCTCAAAGGCAGCCTGCCCATTATTGTATTAATCCCCTCACTGGGTTTCCACTGCATATCCCAAAGTAGCTGTACCAAATTATTTACTGAAACTCCCTCGAGGTCACAAGTAAGTTCCTAATGTCCTGATCCAAGGGATTCTCTCATTCCCGTCTCCTACTCATTTCACTGCAGCTGTGGACCCTATAACTAGTCTGCCTGCCTCAATGGTCTCACTCAGCTTCCATGACGCCAACCATCTTTTATGCATTTATGTATTTATGTATTTATTTAATTTTTGTCCATTAATCTGACAAAGTATCCATGAGGATGTGAGTTCAATCCCTGGCATCACTCAATGGGTTAAGGATCCAGTGTTACCACCAGCTGCAGTATAGGTTGCAGATGCGGCTCAGATCTGACATTGCTGTGGCTGTGGTGGACGCCTCAGCTGCAGCTCCAGTTCAACCCCTAGCCTGGGAACCTCCTTTTTAAATTTTTTATTTTTTTATTTTTTATTTTTTGCTTTTTAGGGCTGCACTCACAGCATATGGAGGTTCCCAGGCTTGGGATCCAGTTAGAGCTACAGCTGCTAGCTTACACCACAGCCACAGCAATATCAGATCTGAGCCACATCTGTAACCTACACCACAGCTCACAGCAATGCCGGATCCTTAACCCACTGAGTGTGGCCAGGGATCCAACCCGAAACCTCATGGTTCCTAGTCAGATTCGTTTCCCCTGCGCCACAATGGGAATGCCTCAACATCCCTTTAAAAAAATTTTTTTACTGGAGTACAGTTGACTTACAATGTTGTATTATTTTTTGAGAACAGTATGGCGGTTCCATAAAAAACTATGTATAGAACTATCATATGTCCCAGCAATCCCACTCCTGGGCATCTATCTGAGAAAAAAACTGTAATTCAAAAAGATACATGTACCCAATATTTACAGCAGAACCATTCATAATAGCCAAGACATGGAAGCAACCTCAATGCCCACTGATAGACAAGTGGATAAAGAAGGTATGATACATATATACAGTGGAATATTATTCAGCCTTAAAAAAGAATGATCAACACCTTGTGATGGAATTCCATCACCCACTGCATGGAGTGCAAAACCCTTCAAACAGTTCACAGGTCCTTGCAGGTTGAGCTTATACCCTGCTAGCTTTTTCTTTCACGTATCTGATACTCCAAACATAGGGACACCACTTTCTATTCTCTAAATAAAACCCTGTACTTCACTGCACGTGACTATACAATAATGAACCACTGACTTACACGTCTTCTCTCTCCACCAAAATCCTATGCACCCTTCCAAGTCCATTCAAAAAACCTTCTCATATGAAGACTTTCCCACATTTTCTGTTAGAATCTACTCTTTCCTCTATGCTCCATTAATGCTTTGAAGTTCTTTCCGTTAGATACCAGAAGCACTGAATAGCCTAATGTAAATAAGCTCCTTGAAGGTGAGAAATATGCCTTATTCATTTATCACTTCTTACAGAACCTAGCACATTGCGTTTAATGAAAATGGCAGACAACAACTTTTTACAAGATTTAATCTGCTTACCAAACGAAGAAATTCCATCCATGCGTAATTTCATTTCTAGCCTTGTATATTTCCTAAGTTCTATATAATGTACCATTAGACATCATAGAGTAATAATCAAAATGTAATTATTTTATCATTGCATTGTTTTTTGAACACATGTGATATCAGAAATGCACTTTTACTTTTAGTTTATGGATTTTATTAAATATATGTTCCTTTGGGGGATATAAAGTGTCCTCCTAATAAATGGGAATTCTGTACCCATTACCCCTGTATTTAATGATCTGACAAACAGGACTTTATCTCAACATCCCATAGGACATGGAAGTATAAAACAGACCAACACAGACGTGGAAACTGACCAGACCTAAAAATGAGAGCAGGAGCTTCTTCCTTGGGTGATTTTCATAATTAAATATTCTGGGCACCTGGTAGCAGGTACTCAAAAAAATGTTAGCTTCCCCACCCTTCAATTTCTTATGAATTAAAAAAAACATTTTTCTGTTGTTGCTTTTATTCCGTAATGCAAATTTAAAACATGCAGTCAACATCTTTTCAGTCATGTTAAAATTATGGCTCTCCTTCCCCCAAACACACAAACCCGATGGTTATCCCCAGGCATCTTTACCTTAACTCGAGGGTCAGCAAAGGTGACCACCTGTGACCCATTAATGACGCTGGTTGTGGTAAACAGTAACGTTTTGTCCACTCCATTTAAGGTAACTGCTATTTGTGGCCTTCCATCCATAGTTAAAATTCTCCATAAATCCCACATTTTCTTGACCTTAAATCTCTGAGTGGAGACAAACACGTATGATGGAGGAAGACCTTCTGGGAACACATTGCTGGAAAAAGAAGAACGTGTATGAGCGTGAAGGGCTCTCAGCTCGTCTGCAGACAGCAGGGGAAAGCCGGGCAACACAGCACGCTTACCTTGTGGATTCTGATAAATCCACTTTTGATGTTACTTCATATCCTTTTATCTTCGTTGGCGAAAGCTGAATTCTCTTCTTAGCCTTTTTCTTTACACCCAAGCCTAAAAGAATATCAAACCCCTTCTCATCACGCGCGGCCACTGGAATTCGTGTTGGACAGACGGATTCTATAAAGCAAAAGCAAACGCAAAAGTGGTTAAAAGTTGATTGATCCTGGGTTACCTGAAGAAGAAAAGAAAGGGAGCAATATGAACATAGAATTGGAGCAGGTTAAGGACTTGGCGTTGTGCTTGGGTGCTGCTGTGGCGCTGGTTCGATCCCTGGCCCCGGAACTTTGGCATGCCATGGGCACGGCCAAAACAAACAAACAAAAAACAAAGAATGTAGAATTATAAAACATATGCACACAAATGTATGTAGATGTATTTTCTCAGGAAGCATGTGGGATTGTTTTTAGTATTTAAGGATGAATTCGCAATTGTCTTTTTCCCCCATAAACGATCCAAGTAAAATGACCGTGTAAAGGGAACATTTGCTAATGGATTAAGGACAGCGCTCTGCGGACGTTTACCCTTCACTACCTTGAATAAGAGGCGACCTGATACCCAGCAGGTAGGAAAGCCCTGGAGCGGGATTCCCGATCCTCACCCCGGATTTGCTGGTCAGTCACGTGCTCCTGGATACTGCTCTTACATCTCCCAGATCTCGGAGACGACTCTGACTGCTTCCTTGCGGTCCCAGCATTTGAGGGGTGAAATAATGTGCGTCATTCCTGATAGACTTTCCAGTTCTAGCAGTTTATAATTCTACAGTTCGAAATACCATTGCTTCTGTCACGCTGGAAAAAACTGTGGGTCTTTTCTGTTCCTGGAAATCCTTCAAAGGGGCCTATGACCTCATCTATGATTATATTATATATTCTATTAATCGTATTTATAAATAAAGACTGTTTCCTTTAAAAGAATCATTAAGGTTTGCATGAGAAGTCAACTATATAAATTATAAAAATATGGTAATATTTTCACTTCTCTGGGAAACTAGTGTCTCAAATTATATGGAAAATTTTGTATGGTTGAAATGCTATTAGGCTGTTATACTGCAGGAATGTTGCAGTATTTTCAGACTCTTCCAAGGCCATCATATAACATGCACTGACCATGACTACTTATATTTTATAGAGTAGCTTAGAGAAGAAAATAAGAACAAACTGCACTAAATGTGCTTTAAGACAATCACTTTCTTACATAACACTAAGGAGAAGGAAAGGTACCACACTTAAAATACAATAAGAGTGATAAGATGGATTTCATTAGCCTAATACCTACTGTCAAAATTTGTACCATAGACTATTTGAAATAAAATAAAGGTTTGATCTAAATACAATTAGACGCATGCCTGGGAAGGGAGGAGTATTTTCCCCTTTGGATCTGAAGCTGCTGAGTTTTGAAGGGACCTAGTCCACCACATGCTTCTTCCCCTGGGAAGCTTAGAGCTAAGTGATGAGAAGCTATAGGAACAGGGCAAAGAGAAGATGCTGGTTCGAGGGTGATCCAGGGAGTCTCTTGAGACTGCGGCACAATTCACCACACCCTCCTGGGCTGATTTACTCCCCACCTGGCTGAGGCCAGGACCTGCTCATGGAGCTCACACGTGGCCTAAAGAGGAAATGGAACCCCAGCTCCACAGTCTGCTGATCCAAAGAGAAGAAAGCCAAAGACACTCTGCCAACTGTGACCAGCTACTTTCATCAAAGGCTCGTATCCCCAAACACATTTTCTTTTTTTTTCGTTTCTCTTTAGGGCCCCACCCAGGGCATATGGAAGTTCCCAGGCTAAGGGTCAAATGGGAGCCGCAGCTGCTAGCCTACGTCAGAGCCACAGCCACGTAGGATCCGAGCCGTGTCTGCGACCTACACCACAGCTCTCGGCAATGCTGGGATCCTTAACCCACCGAGCAAGGCCAGGGTTCAAACCTGCGTCTTCATAGTTGCTGATTGGGTTTGTTACCACCGAGCCAAGACAGGAACACCCAAAACACATTTTCTCATCTGTGCTGAGGCATGAGAGAAGGTGGAGAGAGATCTGAAAAGTCAATCTATATACTCCTCGTGGCACTGCTTTTGGTTTCGAAGAATGAGAACCAACCAACAACAAATTGCCTGAGTCAGGAGAAGCGTCAGTTTGGGTGAATTCTGAGAAGAGGAGTGACAAACTGGACCTTGATATTAAACCATTTTTGCATTTTGAAATCACCCCTCTTCTGACAAATATTACTCCTTTACCACCCTACTGGACTACATTTGCTAGTGTTTAACAAACTTTTCCACCTCTACCTAAATCTGAGATTTGGTATAATTTTAAAACTCAGGATGGCTTATTTTAAAAAAAGCTAGTTTAGGGAGTTCCCGTCATGGCGCAGTGGTTAACGAATCCGACTAGGAACCATGAGGTTGCGGGTTCGGTCCCTGGCCTTGCTCAGTGGGTTAACGATCCGGCGTTGCCGTGAGCTGTGATGTAGGTTGCAGACGCGGCTCGGATCCTGCGTTGCTGTGGCTCTGGCGTAGGCCAGGGGCTACAGCTCCGATTCTACCCCTAGCCTGGGAACCTCCATATGCCGTGGGAGCGGCCCAAAGAAATAGCAAAGAGACAAAAAAAAAATAATAATAATAATAAAAAAGCCAATTTAGCTAAAGCTCCTCCTCAAGAAGCAGGGAACAGGTGTCCCAATAACACTGTGTGACTCAGTTGACATAATAAATCAATAAATTAAGTTAAAATGTTCCTGTCACTGTGATGCCGAATTTGTTTTAGGGAGGGCGCAAGGGAACAGAGAATATGGACGCTTCACCTCAAAAAATTTAATTCAAAACGGCATCTCAACTTTTAACATGCGTTCTTTTGGATCCTTTATGAGGAAAATATCTTCAAAGTTTTGTTGGTTATTTTCTCAAGAATTGCCTGTGCTTCAAATATCTTGCCTGCTCTGTTTTCTTGAATAATTGGTGTTTCTTGGATAATTGGTATGTAACTGAAAAATTTAACTAAGTAATTATTACAGATTTGTCTTTCGTTTCCAATGAAACTTTTGGTTTTAGGAAAACCATGAAAATGTATACTTACGTGCAGTTTATATGTTAAGTAACTTATACCACTATTAAATATTCAAAAAAAAATTGCGAAAGAAAGAGGTTCAGCCGAAAAGAACATGGGTTAAACACGACCCATTTAGATTGGAATTGCTCCTTTGATTTGCTTTACAAAAGAGAAGTTATTAAGATGTCGAACAAAGGGGCCCAATTGAAGACCAGAACCTGAGGTTCGGACCTCAGCCTCTTTGGAACGGAACCCCCAGGAACCTGTGGATTCTCATCCGTGAAGCCCGAACAGCGATCTTCTCCCCAGGGGTGTGTCTGAAGAGGAAACAAACGTGAGCACTCGTGGAAAAGTGCTGTGTTAACTCCAAAGCAGACACCGGTGCTGTGGCGGGGGGGAAGCAGGTGCTGTGTCCATCCTCTTTCTAGAGCAACACCTTCTGCACTATATTCTAATCCTCAGAGTATAGGCAGCAGCGTGGCATGGTTCGCAAACTGGGGGCTGCACGTTAATAACTTTAGTACAGCCATGTTTTCATGATCACCTAGCACATCTCATTAGGGGAAAGGTATTTAACTAACTCTATTTTCTTTTTAAAAATTTATTTATTTTTTAGGGCCACACCTGCAGCAAAGGCACAGTGGAAATGAATCCAACTAGAAACCATGAGGTTGCAGGTTCGATTCCTGGCCTCGCTCAGGGGGTTGAGGATCTGGCAGTGCCGTGAGCTGTGGTGTAGGTCATAGATGTGGCTCAGATCTGGCGTTGCTGTGGCTCTGGTGTAGGCTGGCAGCAACAGCTCCGATTAGACCCCTAACCTGGGAACCTCCATATGCCGCAGGTACGGCCCTAATAAGCAAAAAAATAAATAAATAAATTAAAAAAATAAATAAATAAAAATAAAAAAGGAAGTTCCCAGGCTAGGGAGTGAACTGGAGCTGCAGCTGAGGCCTCCACCACAGCCACAGCAATGTCAGATCTGAGCCGCATCTGCAACCTATACTGTAGCTGGTGGTAACACTGGATCCTTAACCAACTGAGTGATGACAGGGATTGAACTCACATCCTCATGGATATACTATGTCGGATTCTTAACCCGCTGAAACACAATGGAAACTCCAATAATTATATTTTCTTGAAGAAATAATTTTTCTTCTCAATTTGCTCAGCTACGAGAATGATAAGATATCCTTACACATGGGAACTGAAAATTAAAATGTAGTAAAGAAGTTGAAATAGCTCGGTATATGTAACACCCAGTTATGGGGAAACAGGTAGAAGAGTTTCCATAGGAGTTTTCCTGTGGCTCAGTAGCTTAAGGATTTGGTGTTGTAACTGCAGTGCCCTGGGTCACTGCTATGGTGCGGGTTCGATCCCTGGCCCAGGGAACTTTCGCATGCCATGGCTGCGGCCAAAAAAAAAAAAAAAAAGAAAGAAATTTTCCATATATAAAAAGCTACTTTGATTGCCAGCCAACAATTTTCCACCAACTTCCAGGGTAACAGAAGTAAATAATTACCTTCCTATTGTGTAGAAAAAAGAAATGTATGTACAAGTATACAACCACATCCAGAAAGGGGAATGGAAACTGAAGTAAAAGCTCAAACTTGAAAGTTATCTTCTTACATCTGAGGAAAAGCAAACGTTAAAGAGAGCCAGCTGGGGCTTTGATATAATGCTTACAACAGGTAGGAAGAACAATCTAGATAAAACACATTAGTTTAAAGGAATGCATTCAGGAGCAAGGACCAAAAACCCTCAGAAGCCCTAAGTTCACAAATGGTTTCCCACAGACACAGCTAAAATTTAATTTTACTCCAATATGTTCAGAGAGTATTCAGAAAAGGAATGCTTTCTGGGATGGATCCAGTAGCAATGCTTTTCGGTAAATCTCAGGGCTTAGTAGCCCAAGTGATTCAGTCTTATCAATGTGTTTTGTTTAAAATCTTGCCATGCAAAGGGGCATAGACACTGCCTATCTTAAGTTGAACCAGCACCATCACATGTGTCCAGCTACACCCTTCTACCTGTAAGTTAACATTATAGGGGCACAATTATATGAATTCATGATGAATACATTACTCCAGAGCACACCTAGCTTAGTTTGTAAGTTCCCAGTCAACCCAGCTCCACATTGCCAGACTGTTTGTAACTCACACGTTTTATCGAGAACTAGAAGATTTTATTTTTATTTATTTATTTATTTTTTGTCTTTTTGCTATTTCTTTGGGCCGCTCCGCGGCATATGGAGGTTCCCAGGCTAGGGGTCAAATCGGAGCTACAGCTGCCGGCCTACGCCAGAGCCACAGCAACACAGGATCCGAGCCGCGTCTGCAACCTACACCACAGCTCACGGCAACGCCGGATCGTTAACCCACTGAGCGAGGGCAGGGACCAAACCCGCAACCTCATGGTTCCTAGTCGGATTCGTTAACCACTGCGCCACGACGGGAACTCCGAGAGCTAGAAGATTTTATAAGGAGATTTGTGGTCAGACATCAAAAGTAATTCTACGGATCCAGACCGAGATCCCACTGAAACATAGTTGTCTGTGGTCCCTCTGGGACAGCTCAGCTCTGTGCGAAGCAGCTTCTTTAAACTTGCCTGGACTGGACTTTGTTTCAATGGTGAGGCAACATGAGTAAATGTGCCATTGAAACACACCTCTCAGCGGCGTTCAGTGGCAATTTAATACGGTGCCTTCACGAAAGTCTATTAGATTTTTTTTTTTCCCCACAATTGTGGCATGCAGAAGTTTCTAGTCCAGGAGTTCCCGTCATGGTGCAGTGGTTAACGAATCCGACTAAGAACCATGACATTGCAGGTTCGATCCCTGGCCTTGCTTAGTGGGTTAAGGATCTGGCGTTGCCGTGAGCTGTGGTGTAGATCACAGATGCGGCTCGGATCCCGTGTTGCTGTGGCTCTGGCGTAGGCCGGTGGCTACAGCTCTGATTAGACCCCTAGCCTGGGAACCCTATGGGTGAGGGCCCTAGAAAAGGCAAAAAGACAAAAAAAAAAAAAGAAGTGACAACGCCTAATCCTTAACCTACTATGCCACCAGGGAACTCCTATACCATCATGTACTTTAACATCATGTATAAGTTCATAAAAAAGGAGGCATATTTGCTATCGTCTCAATTTAGTACTAAGACTGTGATAACTTCGACTCCATGACCTCGTACTGGAAATACAATGAACTCACAACAGCAATTTCCAAAATAAAGCATCCAAGCAGAAATCCTCTTACCAAAGCCTGATTTCACAAAATTTCTCTTCTCATCACAGAGTGAATGATTTAATCCTGCTGACCAGAGAGCAGCCCCACCATCTTGAAATACAGGCTGATTTAGGGTCAACCCTCCTTTATCAGTGGAAGATGTTTGCCAAACACCTGGCTGCTGGACAGTGTGACATGCTAGGTAGAGATTTTGATCATACTCCTTTCAGGATAAGTCACTGGAACAAGAACCTCCAACTGGCCTTAAGTAAAAGCTGTGCAAAGTAGAAAAGTTACAATCTACTTTACTGGTAGGAAACCTCACTAACATAGGATATATTGTTTTTGAACAATAAGAAAAAATGTAAGAAAATGGAAATCCATCCTGGACTTAGAAAATAGTTAGAATACAACTTTAAAGGCTTACAAAATTACAAAACTCATCGGGTTTTGCCATTTTTTCATTTTAAAAGCTTTGATTATGTGATGAACTTTTTGTTATCCTTTCTTCTACCTGAACACTATAGATGAAGAAAGGTGTTTTGCTTTTGCACATATCCAGACAATAGTATGGAACAATTCCTTTAACCCATTCTTTACTCCTTTTCTTCATTTTTGATTGGATGAGAAGAACTTTTGGAGTTCCTGTTGTGCTCAGCAGTAACAAACCCAACTAGTATCCATGAGGATGCGGGTTCGATTCCTGGCCCCACTCAGTGGGTTAGGGATCCGGTGTTGTCGTGAACTGTGGTGTAGGTCACAGATGTAGCTCAGATCTGGCATTGCTGTGGCTGGGGTGTAGGCCCCCAGCTGCAGCTCTGATAAGACCCCTAGCCTGGGAACTTCCATATGCTGCGGGTACAGTGCTAAAAAGACCAAAAAAAAAAAAGCAACCCTAAAACAAACCAAAAACCCCCCAAAACCGAGAAAAAACTTTTGTCAGATATTACAGTTATGCCACATTTTAACATACAAATGCTATTTTTTTTCCAAACCAGACATCAAGTCACCTTAAACACATCCCTTTGCTTCTCTAGCATACTGATATTAATTAATGTTCAGAAAATGTGGTCTCTCTTCTCTCCCTCATAAGAATGACCTCTGTAACCAACAGGATATTGCAGAAATGAAGAGGTGTGGCTTCCAAGTCTAGACCATGAAAGATACTGCAGCTTCCCCTGGCTCTCTGGGACCACTCATCCTGGGGGAAGCCAGCTGGCATGGTGTAAGGACGTTCAAGCAGCTCCTTGGAGAAGTCCATGTGACCAGGAACGGCGGCCTCCTGCCAACAGCCAGGACTGACTCAGCAACCTCTTGAGTGAGTCGCCTTAAAAGTAGGTCCTCCAGCCCCAGTCAAGCCTTCAGCTGACTGCTGCCCCACTGACATCTTGACTTCGATTCCTTGAGAGAACTTGAGTCATGACCATTCAGCTCAGTTTTGCCCATGTCCCTGATCCACAGAAACTGTACAATATAATAAACATTACCATTGGAAGTTCCCATGTGGCACAGTGGGTTAAGGATCCAGTGTTGCCACAGCTGTGATGTGGGTCAACTGCAGCTCAGGTTCAGTCTCTGGCCCAGGAACTTCCACATGCTGTGGATGTGGCCAAAAAAGTTACTATTCTTTAAACTGGAAAAAATAAAATAAAATAAAATAGTTCTATGTATAGATTTCTAAGGTACCTCCATACTGTTCTCCATAGTGGCTGTACCAGCTTACATTCCCAGACTCTCATACTGAGCGAAGTTAAGTCAGAAAGAGAAAGACAAATACCATATGATATCACTCATGTCTGGTATCTAACATACAGCCCAAATGACCCTTTCCACAGAAAAGAAAATCATGGACTTGGAGAATAGACTTGTGGTTGCCAGGGGTGGAGGCAGAGGCGGGGGGTGGAGGCTGGAAGCTTGGGGTTAATAGATGCAAACTATTGCTCTTGGAATGGATTAATAATGAGATCCTGCTGTGTAGCACTGAGAACTATGTCTAGATACTTACAACACAGCACTACAATGGGAGAAAAAAATTATGTATACATGTATGTGTAACTGGGTCCCCATGCTGTACAGTGGGGGAAAAAAAAGTGTGTTGGAGGAAATGGCAATAAAAAATAGATTTAAAATAAAATAAAATAAAAAGGTCTGTATCACCAAGGTTGGAGCCAGTCACTTAGCCTAGTATCACACTTCAAGAACGTGATATTGACAAAGTCAGGAACCAAATCCCCATCTAGGTCTAACTCCAGGGATTGGGCTGGTCCACCATATAATTATATGGCTTCAGGTTTATAGAGAAAACCATTAAGAGCTTTATTTTAATAGACATTCTGCTTACTGAATTTAAACAAACAAAAAAACCCTTTCTATTAAGATACAACCTAATTCAGTAAAATGCCCTAGTCTCAAGTGTACAACAGCTCATATGAATGAATACCCTTATGTAACTAGCACCCAGTTACATGCATTTATAATTAGCGCCCAGTTATATGCATATGTGGGCACACATGCATACACTTACATAAGTAGCACCCAGACCAGACAACATCTTGAAAGTCACCTCATGATCCTTCACAGATAATAACCACCACCACCAGCAGCCACCACTGGTATGATTTATATCCCCATTGATTAATTTTGCGTTGTCTGTTCTTGAACTTAATATAAATGACCCATGCAGTATCTTTTTTGTTTTGTTTTGTCTTTTTGCCTTTTCTAGGGTCGCTTCCTGCAGCATATGGAGGTTCCCAGGCTAGGGGTCTAATCGGAGCTGTAGCCACCAGCCTATGCCAGAGCCATAGCAACGTAGGATCCGAGCCGCGTCTGCAACCTACACCACAGCTCACGGCAACGCCGGATCCTTAACCCACTGAGCAAGGCCAGGGATTGAACCTGCAACCTCATGGTTCCTAGTCAGATTCGTTAACCACTGCGCCATGACGGGAACTCCAGCATCTATTTGTTTAAATTCAACTTTTCTTACTCAACACAATGCCATGTTTTTGCATACAACAGGATGTGGTTTTTTGCTGTTGGTGGGGTGGTGCTGTGTAGTATTCCACTGTATGAATTAGACGATGATATACTTATCTGTTTTCCTGTGGGGAATCATTTGAGCTGTTTCTGGCTTGGGGCTATTTGTCTTAAAGCTGTTATGAACATTCCTGAATAGTCTTTTGGTAAACACGTGAACTTATTTCTCATAGTTCAACATCTAGAAGTAGAATTTTGGTTTCATAGGATAACAGTATAGGCTTTGCTATAATCCATAATGTTAAGGACCTTTCTAGAGTGGTTGTCGCAATTTTCACTCCCACTATGTGCCAACTGTCACTTAAAAAGCATGAAGCTGTTATGAGAATAAAATATGTCATTAGGTAACAGCTATTACTCATAATAATATTTTAGAGAGAGAGAAAGGATGGGACAAAGAGCTATTCACACAAGTTTTTCTGGGTCTTTTTAGGTCTGTACCCACGGCGTATGGAGGTTCCCAGGCTAGAGGTCCAATCGGAGCTGTACCCGCCAGCCTATGCCACAGCCACAGAAATGCATCTGCGACCTACACCACAGCTCACGGCAATGCCGGATCCTTAACCCACTGAGCGAGGGCAGGGATCAAACCTGTGTCCTCTTGGATACTAGTCAGATTTGTTTCTGATGGGAACTCCTCATACAAGTTTTAAACATTCTTATGAAAATTATTCTGAATGCTTTCTTGTTTCTTCCTTTCCTAGCAATAATCAATTTAGGCAGCTGCATCTAGATGATAAACACTGTCTGCTGAATGCTATAATTTGTGTATTTTCTGAGTTATACCACAGTCATCCTTTTTCCAATCTAATACCCAAACATCGCTGTTCACATAAAATATAAACATATAGTATTTCTTTATTTGAGACATAGCTCCAGCCTCTCTAATTAAATGAATGGAAAATTCATATTTTTGGATATCTACAAGCCATTGACAATATAGGTTGTCTCCAAGGCAGATTAGATTTAGATTCGTTTGCCCTCTAGATAGGATACAAAGTGATTCCCCTGAATATGTGATGAGGCTTTATTTCATTATACTCAGTCCTATCCCGTCTACCAAACTCAGCCCACCGCCGCCCTCTCATCTTCCTGTGCTCCATGTCTGTGGGTGGGAATTCAAGCATATGTATATGTACCACGAGCAGAAAGGCAGAAAGGAAGAAATCAGTGTCATGTGAGGGTAGGGAAGTTCATCACATACATGTCACAGAAGCACAGAAGCTAAAATACTCGCTACCTCTAAGAACAGCTCGGTTGTCCTGGCCATGGCTCCTGATGTGTCTACCTTTACCTTTTTTGGTTTCTACCGAAATGCAAGATAAACTGAGTAGGGGAGAGTGATACACCAGGCCATTATGACAAAGTACCAGAAGGCTTGAATTAGATAATCAAATTATCCAGCAATCTCCAAGCAAAGGGCAGAACAAAGTAGGAGTAATTTTTTTTTTTTTTGGACTTTTTGCCTTTTCTAGGGCTGCACCCTTGGCATATGGAGGTTTCCAGGCTAGGGGGTCTAATCCGAGCTGTAGCTGCCGGCCTACACCACAGCCACAGCAACTCGGGATCCGAGCCTCTCGAGCCTCGTCTGTGACCTACACCACAGCTCACAGCAACACCAGATCCTTAACTCATTGGTTAACGAATCTGACTAGGAACCATGAGGTTGCAGGTTCGATCCCTGGCCTTGCTCAGTGGATTAAGGATCTGGCGTTGCCGTGAGCTGTGGTGTAGGTTGCAGATGCAGCTCTGATCCCGAGTTGCTGTGGCTCTGGCGTAGGCCGGTGGCTACAGCTCCGATTGGACCCCAAGCCTGGGAACCTCCATGTGCCATGGGAGTGGCCCAAGAAATGGCAAAAAGACAAAAAAAGTTAGCACAGTCTATTAGAAAGAGACTCATAAAAAGAATAACTACAATGATCATTTGAGCTTGTTAGTACCTTTTAAAAATTTTTATTAAAGAAAATTCTTAATTTTCTATACTTTAAAAAATAATCTAAAAAACTTTAAAATGTTTTTCTCTACCCGACCCCCCCAAAATATGAAAGAAATAGAGGAATTAACTGCCTTCTAAGCCACAATCATTTACAAATTTTTCTATCAAAAGTGAGCCAACCTATTTTTAGAGGTTTTGTAGGTAAACTAGATAAAAGGCATTTCTATTTAAAATGAATAGTATTTTTTAAGATATATGGTATATTAAATGCATATAATATCAAAAATAAAAGATATGAATAAATTATTCTCCCTCCAAATAATGTGAACACAAGCATGTCTATACCCCAACAGGATTAATTTTACCAAAAACTGGAACTTTCCCATACCGGGGAGCTATCTTAAACATGAAGTTAGACTTTATGGAATGATATAAGCAAAATTAATAAACTGATTAAGTACAAGATTTTCAAATACTCTCTCACTTCTGCTGTGAGTGTGTTTCTTAAGTGGAATTTTTAACATTCTTCCAAAATTTTATTTTATTTTTCTTTTTGCTCTTTTTTTTTTTTTAAGGGCCGCACCTGCAGCATATGGAAGATCCCAGGCTAGGGATCGAATTGGAACTGTGGCTGACAGCCTACACCACCGCCACAGCAATGCCAGATTGGGGTCGCATCTGTGACCCACACCACAGTTCATGGCAATGCCGGATCCTTAACCCACTGAGCAAGGCCAGGGATCAAATCCGCATTCTCATGGATATTAGTCAGGTTCATTTGTTACTGCTGAACCACAAAGGGAACTCCCCCAAATTTTAAAAATGTTAGTAATTTGATCTTTGTTTTCTGGAGAAATAGAGAGTCTCATTTGGAATTAGCTACGAGAATATTCACTGTTATTTGTATTAGAAAAGCTTAGAAATAAGCCAAACATACAAAAATGGAGAAACTATTAAATAAATTATCTTAAAAGCTATCATGTTAAATAGAGCATGAAAATTACACACACAATAACAGAGTATATGACAATATGAAAATAGAGTATGAAATTATATATACACTATTATCCTTACTTGGGAGCATGAATAAACTCTCATACACACTGAAATAAGAAAAGGAAAAGACTGGAATGAAAAGACAGAAAAACTTGTTAACAGGAGTGGATATGATCGATTCTGTGTGTTCCACACGTGTTTGTATTCTTTGCATGTCTTTATTTTCTCCCATCTCCACAATAAATAATTGTAACTAAAAGGAAAAAACAAAAAATAACAAAGTATTCTGTTTTCCAACTGTAGCTTTTATAAGGAAAGCAATTGTTCCTAAAAACAAAACTTATGCAGCATAAATAACACAAAAATGTGTGCTCGCCTAGTTGGAACTTGGATAATTTGACATGCGATACAAACATCTCCCCCAGGGTAAATGGACAGGTTACACCACAATACACGAAAGCACAACCATTTGCTGCTTCCGGGTCCCAGGAAGGCTTACCTTCGCAGAGTTTCTGCTTCATCACCTCCCGGATCTTGGATATTGCTATATAGTCTTCCACATGAAACACATACGTCGACGAAGGCTTGTTGGCGATAGCTCTCAGCTCCGCATCTTCTGTTTCCGAACCAACACCAATGGCAAATAATGTGATTTTACTGTCTCTTGCTGCTTCTGCGGCATCCTTGACTTCGTCTTGGGATTTGCCGTCTGTCAGGACCACCGCGATCTTCGTCAGAAATCGGGAGGACTTGGCGAAAAGGTAGTCGAGGGCAAACTGGATGGCCTTGCCGGTCCGCGTGTTTCCTCCCAAGTAGTGGATGGAGCCCACGGCTGCCAGCAACTTCTCCCCCGACTCGTGCCTTCCGAGGGGAATCTCCAGGACGGGGTAGTCACTGTACTGAACCACCCCCACCTGAATAAACTTTGGGCCAATGTCAAAGTTCTTCGTGATATTGACAAGCCACTTCTTGACGATTTCAAAGTTTTCTGGGCCAACGCTGTAAGAGCCATCCAAGATGAAAACTAAATCTGTAGGGGCAGTCCGACAACCTACGAGAAAACGAAAACCGTCACAGGAAAACCCGAAGTGGGAGGTTTTAAATGCACGAATTTGTCATTAACCACATGGGGGAAACCCTTTCACGATATATGTCATGTCACCATGACATATGCTTTAAATGTCTTACAATTTTATGTGTCACTTATACTGCAATAAAGCTGACATGTAATACAAAGGAAGAGCTCCTGCTGTGGCACAGGGGCGAAGAATCTGACTGGAGCGCCTCAGGCGGCTACAGAGGTGCAAATTTGAGCCCCTCTAAAATAAGATGCAAATGGGAGTTCCTGTCGTGGCGCAGTGGTTAACGAATCCGACTAGGAACCATGAGGTTGTGGGTTTGATCCCTGGCCTCGCTGTGGTGTAGGTCGCAGACTCGGCTTGGATCCCGCGTTGCTGTGGCTCTGGTATTGGCCGGTGGCTACAGCTCCGATTGGACCCCTAGCCTGGGAATCTCCATATGCCGTGGGAAGCGGCCCTAGAAGAGGCAAACAGCCAATAAAATAAAATAAAATAAAATAAAATAAGATGCAAATGAAGCTATCTAAAAAGCAGAAACAGACTCACAGACACAGAGAACAGACTTGGGGTTGCCGAGGGAAAGGGAAGAACTGGGAATCTGGGGATTAGTAGATACAAACTATTATATCAAGGATGGATAAACAACAAGGTCCTACTGTGTAGCATAGGGAACTCTATTCAACATCCTGTGATAAACCGTAATGGAAAAGAATATAAAAATGTATACATATGTATGACTGAATCACTTTGCTGTACAGCAGAAACTAACACAATATCGTATATCAACTAGACTGCAATAAAAACCAATCTCAACTCTCTTTTCCACAGTCCACAGCATGGCTCGAACTCCACCTCATTCTTGCAGGGTATACTGATTACATGAAATATCTCAAAGCTCACAGCCAAGTAGGAGGAACAGCTGGCTGGTTCTAGAAGGTAGGAAGAATGATGAGAATGTCTGGGGGGGTGGGGTGCAGCTTAACTGTGCAAGGTCAGGGGCAGTTTTGTGAGAAAGCTGACAGGCAATGAGACTGGGAAGCAGAGCTTTCACCAGGTCAAGAGGAGGACGTTCTGGTTAGAGGGGACGGCTAGTGCAAAGGTCCAGAGGTGAGTGACGGTAACACGCTGAAAGACAAACTGGTTTGTCCGGGTTACTCCAATGATTTGGAGCGGTCAGCAGAGAGCACAGGAAGGAACAGCTCTGCTTGCCTTTTCTTCTCTAACTTCTGCACTCAAAGCATTTAGGGCCCCTACGGTAAGGAATCCCACATCTCTGGAGATGGTGAGTCAGAAGAGGATAAAGTGAGTCAGGCTGATGGGACAGCAAATGTCAAATCCTGTAGTTTTACTCAGATTAATGGTCTCCCTAGAGTCGTGATCAGATGCTCTTTACAAACTTATAATTAAAATGATTTATTTTTTGGATATATTGCAAATAAGATATCAAAATTGCAAAGAATGGTACTGGAGGAAAAAAAAAAACTGTTTGATGACAAGTAAGAGTTTTTGCATCTCCTTGGAGTCAATCAATTGGTCAATCCATGTCTCCCTCCCTTCACCTTTCTTACGCCCTCTTTTTCTTTCCTTCCCTTTCATTCTTTTCCTTATCTTTGTCTACTTACATACCTGGGATGAAGACAGGCTAATACGAAGAAACCGGTCTTACAGTTGACTCCGTATCACTGTAACCAGCGGGAGTAAACCCTTGTCAGGAGGACACACAGCAGAGTCCCAAAGTCACCCTCCCTTCCGAATTGCCAAAACATGGCTTTGGCTCAAAGATGTAACTGTGATTACGACATCACTCCTAAGGGGCTATGGGGCAGGTGGTGTCGCAGTGCAGGGGGTGTTTGGGATGCTATTCCAGTAACCTCTGCCGAGATGGCCACGGCCAGAGTTCAGGGCAGGGGCAGAGGTGGAGCCCTTGCAGAGGCAAATGTTCTAACCCAAGGGAATGCAGCTGTCCTGTTGTTTTTGGAAGCAGAACGGGGATGACAGGGCAAGGATTCTATTGGGGTTTTGTGGGGGAGACAAAAGGACAGGAAGCTTGTGTCTTCAGGACGCTTCAACGTTGCCCTTTCTTGGTGCTCTGAGGCTTGGTACTGCCTGGACCTGCCAGGGTCTGTGTACCACCCCACTCAGCGGCAATAAACCCTGATGGCGTTATTCTTGGCCCCTCTACCCCATTCCAGAGCCATGGGCCATATATCTCATAACTGCAAGGTTGGCCAAGAGCATGGGTACAAAGGCAAGTACTGCCGTTTATAAACCCAGATGAAACATCACCCCCAGAGGCTGTCTCGGAACAGGGGGTCCCTGGTGTCACAGGAAAGGAACACAGTGAAGATCAAAAGCACGGTTCAAATACCAGCCATGTCTCTAACCAGATGTATGTACGGCAACACGCTAGCCCCTGAAATTTGATGAATTGCTTTTATTGCTCAAAAAACAGAGTACCTGCCTTGTAGAGCACTTGGGTGGACTAGACTTAAGAGTGTTATGCAAACATGAACGATTATTATTTTGATAACTCTTAAGCCAGGCTGAATCACGTTGTCCAAACATCTGATTTAACTGTTACAGAAAAACCATGATTCATTTACAGCAGGTGTGTAGGGTTATGTGTTTGAAAATACGAATATAAGCCAACTTTTAAAAAGAAGCATGATGTTGATAAAGGATGGCCTGGGTAGAAGAACTTTGATTAACACAGCCCCGGAGCTCCCACTGCGGCTCAGCAGAAACGAATCTGACCAGCATCCACAGACGCAGGTTTGATCCCTGGCCTCACTCAGTGGGTTAAGGATCTGGGGTTGCCGTGAGCTGTGGTATAGGTCGCAGACATGGCTCAGATCTGGCTTTGCTGTAGCTGTGGCTGTGGCCAGCGGCTACAGCTCTGATTAGATCCCTAGCCTGGGAACCTCCATGTGCCATGCCTACAGCCCTAAAAAAAAAAAAGAGAGACAAAAAAATTAACATATCCTTTCTTCTCCAATGCAAGACTTCCCACAGGCTTGTAGGAAAATACAGTTATCACTTACTGAGACGGGCGGGCGCTGTGCTAAGCCATTTATACGCATTATCTTATTGACAGGCATTATCTCACTATCTCTACGTGATAAACTGACAGGATGGTCCTGATAACCCTCCCTTGAAGCAGGTACTTTTTTTTTTTTTTTTTTTTGCTTTTTAAGGCTGCACCTAAAAAGCCAGGTTGAATCACGTTGTCCAAACATCTAGTTTAACTGTTACAGAAAAACCATGATTCATTTACAGTAGGTGTGGAAGTTCCCAGGCTAGGGGTTGAATCAGAGCTACAGCAGCTGGCCTACACCACAGGCACAGCAATGCAGGATCCAAGCTGCGTCTGCAACCTACACCACAGCTCATGGCAATGCTGGATCCTGAACCCACTGAGCAAGGCCAGAGATGGAACCCGCAACCTCATGATTACCAGTTGGATTTGTTTCCACTGCACCACAATAGGAACTCCTAGGCAGGTACTTTCTTTAGCTCCTTATCCTGAAGCCTATATAAATGGCTGAATATGGACTTAATACCAGACTGTTTATTCCAGAGCCTGATGGGTTAATGAAATAAACTATTACAATCGAATTTTCTCAGAATGACTTCTGATAGCTTTTCCTACAGTTATTGTGTAACAGAATGATTCATTTATTTTAGGGAATTACAGACAATGAAATCCTTAAAGCCACTGCTGAAGCTCCTTTGATTTGATTCCCACAATCAAAGCAGAAAATGCTGGTGATTCTTACTTGATCTTATTTCCCCATCTTCTGCTAACACAGAATTCTGAAGAAGCAGGACCAAAACCATCCGCAGAAATGTAATCTGATGAGCCATGTTTCTGTTTTGGCTTTAGAATTCCTATAAGAAAAAAAGAAAGAAAGAAAGAAAGAAAGTTACATACAATAGAAAAATAAAGACAAATACCTAAACATGATGAGTTTGAATCTGTAAATCAAAGCTAATTTGTACTGACTTTAGAATTAACATACATGTTCAAAATAGCCATACTTCAACTATATCAACACAAGACAGCAATGAATGGGAACTGAGGAAGACCATGATAAAATTTTTGAAATTCATAATCATCTTGGAAAAGCAAAAACTTCTCTACAACTTTAGGCTTTGCTCAAAATATTTACTAGAATCCCTCCTTTTAGCATAGCCCACAGTGCTTTAGCTCATCCTTTTCAGTTACCTCAATGGCAGCACACATCCTTCTTTTAAATACGGATTTGCAGTTCCCGTTGTGGCGCAGCAAAAAAAAATATGACTAGGAACCATGAGGTTGTGAGTTCGATCCCCGTCCTCGCTCAGTGTGTTAAGGATCCAGTGTTGTCATGAGCTGTGGTGCAGGTTGAAGACGCAGCTCCGATCCCATGTGGCTCTGGCTGTAGCCAGCAGCTGCAGCTCTGATTAGACCCCTAGCCTGGGAACCTCCATATGCTGCGGGTGTGGCCCTAAAAAGAAAAGAAAAGAAAGAAAGAACAATTGTGATTAAGCTGGGGAATTTACACTATCTGATTTTGACTTAGAGTAATCTAGCTACAGCAGTCAAGCAAGTGTGCTTGCTGTTGGTGTAAGGATAAATATAATGGAAAAAATAAAAATCATTATCAAAGTTAAAAATATACATATATACATATAAAGTAGGAGACAGTGAAGTTCAGAAATAGACCCACACTTACATGGTCAGCTGATGTACAATAAAAGTGTCTAAGTAACTGCATAGTAAAGGAAAGTCTTTTCAATAAATGGTGCTGGATCAACTGAATAAACAAGAAAATGAACCTTGACCTCATTTCATTCCATATACAAAAATTAGATAAAGCAGAGATCTAAATGTAAAAGCTAAAGCTTTAAGGCTTCTAGAAGAAAACACAAGGGAGTATCTCCACAACCTCGAGATGAGGCAAATTTTCTTAGGACCCCAAAGCTGCTATCAATTTTAAAAACAGAGACACATTAGATTTCACCAAACTTCAACATTTCTGTTCCTCAAAAGATGCCATTAAGAATATAAGCCAGGAGTTCCCGTCGTGGCGCAGTGGTTAACGAATCCGACTAGGAACCATGAGGTTGCAGGTTCGGTCCCTGCCCTTGCTCAGTGGGTTAACGATCCGGCGTTGCCGTGAGCTGTGGTGTAGGTTGCAGACGCTGCTCAGATCCCGTGTTGCTGTGGCTCTGGCGTAGGCCGGTGGCTACAGCTCCGATTCAACCCCTAGCCTGGGAACCTCCATATGCCGCGGGAGCGGCCCAAGAAATAGCAACAACAACAACAACAACAACAAAAAGACAAAAGACAAAAAAATATATATATATAAGCCAATATTCAGAGTAAAACACTTAACAAAAAATGACTTGCATACAGACTGTACATAGATTTTAAAACTTCTACAAATCAACAATAAAAAGAACACAATCCATTTTTTAAAAAAGAATAAGTCTTAAACAGACTTTTTTTTTGTCTTTTTTTAAATCTTTTTTGGGCTGCACCTGCAGCACATGGAGGTTCCCAGGCTAGGGGTCTAATTGGAGCTATAGCCACCAGCCTACCCACAGCCACAGCCATGTCAGATCGGAGCCGTGTCTGTGACCTACACCACAGCTCACAGCAACGCCGGATCCTTAACCCACTAAGCAAGGCCGGGGATCGAACCTGAAACCTCATGGTTCCTAGTCGGATTCTTGTAACAGACTTTTTAATTATTACTTTAAAAATGTAGAAATAGCCAGTAACATGTGAAATGGTTCTCATTATTAGTCCTCAGAGAAGTATATGCTAAAACCACAATAAGATATCATTTCATACCCTCTAAAATGGCTAACATTAAGAGTCTGACAATATTGAATATTTATGAGGCTATGTGGAGAAATGGGAACTCCTACATTTTTGGTAAGAGTGAAAAGTGATGTAACCACTTTGGAGAACTGTTAGGTTCAGTTTCTTACAAAATTAAACTCTGCTCAGAAACTCTTCTGCTAAGTATATAACCAAGAGAAGTGAAAACGTGCCAACAAAAAGACTTGAACAGTGTTTATAGCGGTTTTACTCATAACAGTTCCAAACTCGAAATAACTCAAATGCTATCCACAGGAAAATGGACCAACAAGTTGGTGAGAGTCACCTAACAGAACAGAGCAACAAAAAAATAATAAATTAGTGTTATACATGAATAACAGGCATGCATTTTAAATACGTTCTATTTGATGAAACCAGCCAAATACAAAAGAATACACAGAGCATGACTCTACCGATTTGAAGTCCCAAGGCAGGAAACTAACCTGCAGGGTTAGAAATCAGGAACCATCTCCCTTTGGTGGGAGAAGTCAACAGGAACGCGACACACAAAAAAAAAACTTGCTGGATGTTAGAAAGTCTGCATCTACAGTGTGATACTGGGGTGCATGTGTTGGTCTGGGGCCATTAAGCTGAAAGCTTAAAAACTGTATAATTTGTTGCATATGATTTATATCCTGACAAACACCAATGAGTCCAAAATTATCACTGTCCTTTTTAAAATGAGGCTGGCCCCCTGGGCAAAGAGCTATAAAGGTCAAAAAATGTCAGTGAGAAGCATTTTTCGTGAGTCATATCTAGGAGGTACTGTTTTATGGCAACAACGTGTACTAATAAATATTGACTAACTTCCTCCCCCCAAAGCCTCAAAATTAAGTTATTCTGGTCTGCTACCAAAAACATCCTTCTTATTTCTATGTAGTATCTGATTCCTTCAGAATCCTTGGACTAAAGTTAACTGTCAATGGCATTTAGCGTATTCTAGACTGGCACCCACTAAAGCAGGTGATATGAAAAAGGCATTAACTACCTATTACTGCCATGTTATTTCACCACAGAAACATAACTAGTGTATTTCATAAATATATTTTACATCAACAAAATCTTAGCCAACTGAATCCAACAACACATCAAAAAAATTATACACCATGACCAGGTAGGGTTCATCCCAGGTTCACAAGGATGGTTCAACATACGCAGATCAATCAACGTCATACACCACATTAACAAAAGAAAAGTCAAAAATCATATGATCATCTCAATAGACGCAGAAAAAGCATTTGACAAAGTCCAACATCCATTCATGATCAAGACCCTCACCAAAGTGGGTATAGAGGGAACATTCCTGAACATAATCAAAGCCATTTATGATAAACCCACAGCAAATATAATCCTCAATGGGGAAAAACTGAAAGCCTTCTCACTCAAATCTGGAACAAGACAGGGATGCCCACTCTCACCACTGTTTTTCAACACAGTTTTGGAAGTCCTAGCCACAGCAATTAGACAAACAAAAGAAATAAAAGGCATCCATATAGGAAGAGAAGAGATAAAACTGTCACTGTATGCAGATGACATGATACCATGCATAGAAAACCCTAAGGACTCAACCCGAAAACTACCTGAACTGATGAATAAATCCAGCAAAGTAGCAGGATATAAGATGAACATTCAGAAGTCAGTCGCATTTCTGTATACCAGCAATGAAATATTAGAAAAGGAATACAAAAACACGATACCTTTTAAAATTGCACCTTAAAAAAAATCAAATACCTCGGAATACACCTGACCAAGGAGGTAAAGGACCTATATGCCAAGAACTATAAAACTTTAATGAAAGAAATCAAAGAAGATGTAAAGAAATGGAAAGATATTCCATGTTCCTGGATTGGGAAAATCAATATTGTAAAAACAGCCATACTACCCAAAGCAACCTACAGATTCAATGCAATCCCTATCAAATTACCCATGACATTTTTCACAGAACTAGAACAAACAATCCAAACATTTATATGGAACAACAAAAGACCCAGAATCGCCAAAGCAATCCTGAGAAACAAAAACCAAGCAGGAGGCATAACTCTCCCAGACTTCAAGAAATACTACAAAGCCACAGTCATCGAAACAGTCTGGTACTGGTATCAAAACAGACAGACCGACCAATGGAACAGAATAGAGAACCCGGAAATAAACCTGACACCTACTGTCAATTAATCTTTGACAAGGGAGGCAAGAACATAAAATGGGAAAAAGAAAGTCTATTCAGCAAGCATTGCTGGGAAACCTGGACAGCTGCATGCAAAGCA
The DNA here is from genome assembly GCF_016906955.1 of Phacochoerus africanus. Classification (NCBI taxonomy): domain Eukaryota; kingdom Metazoa; phylum Chordata; class Mammalia; order Artiodactyla; family Suidae; genus Phacochoerus; species Phacochoerus africanus. Next base: position 30,685,265 of record NC_062552.1, on the reverse strand, counting down.
ATGAGACTAGAACACACCCTCACACCATGCACAAAAATAAACTCCAAATGGCTGAAAGACTTAAATATAAGACAGGACACCATCAAACTCCTAGAAGAAAACATAGGCAAAACACTCTCTGACATCAACATCATGAATATTTTCTCAGGTCCGTCTCCCAAAGCAATAGAAATTAGAGCAAAAATAAATCCATGGGACCTCATCAAACTGAAAAGCTTTTGCACAGCAAAGGAAACCCAAAAGAAAACAAAAAGACAACTTACAGAATGGAAGAAAATAGTTTAAAATGATGCAACTGACAAGGGCTTAATCTCTAGAATATATAAGCAACTTATACAACTCAACAGCAAAAAAGCCAATCAATGGAAAAATGGGCAAAAGACCTGAATAGACATTTCTCCAAGGAAGATATACAGACGGCCAGCAAACACATGAAAAAATGCTCAACATTGCTGATTGTAAGAGAAATGCAAATCAAAACTACCATGAGGTACCACCTCACACCAGTCAGAATGGCCATCATTAATAAATCCACAAATAACAAGTGCTGGAGGGGCTGTGGAGAAAAGGGAACCCTCCTGCACTGTTGGTGGGAATGTCAACTGGTACAGCCACTATGGAGAACAGTTTGGAGATACCTTAGAAATCTATACATAGAACTTCCATATGACCCCACAATCCCACTCTTGGACATCTATCCGGACAAAACTCGACTTAAAAGAGACACATGCACCCGCATGTTCATTGCAGCACTATTCACAAGAGCCAGGACATGGAAACAACCCAAATGTCCATCGACAGAGGATTGGATTTGGAAGATGTGGTATATATACACAATGGAATACTACTCAGCCATAAAAAAGAATGACATAATGCCATTTGCAGCAACATGGATGGAACTAGAGAATCTCATCCTGAGAGAAATGAGCCAGAAAGACAAAGACAAATACCATATGATATCACTTATAACTGGAACCTAATATCCAGCACAAATGAACATCTCCACAGAAAAGAAAATCATGGACTTGGAGAAGAGACTTGTGGCTGCCTGATGGGAGAGGGAGGGAGTGGGAGGGATTGGGAGCTTGGGCTTATCAGATTACAAGGAGATCCTGCTAAGTAGCATTGAGAACTACGTCTAGATACTCATATTGCAACAGGACAAAGGGTGGGGGGAAAATGTATGCATGTAAGAATAATTTGATCCCCATGCTGTATAGCGGGAAAAAATTAAAAAAATTTAAAAAAATATTTTACAGCTATTTAATTGTGCAGATGCTTACGCATGATGCATATAAGCTGAGGCATATAAGGTTACCATTTACTTCCATCACCTGGGGGCTTGTTACACATATAGATACCCTGGCCCTACCATTAGCTTCAGACTGCAGGGCAAGGGGTCGAACACATAAATCGAAATGAAATGAAATAAATAAAATAAAAATCTTCCCATATGCTAATGTACACCAAATGTCTAGAAATTCTGGTGTAAGGCAATGCAGAAATGATAAGAAAAAAACAACTTCCTATTCCCCTGGTAGAGAAGCAAGTTAGCAACCCCAAAGAGGAGAGCAAAATTCAGAGAAGCTCTATATTCAAGAATTTCTAGAGGTTGGCTACTCAGAGTAACTTCAGCATCCGCATTTTGCAAACGTTAACATGCACGGAAATCGCTTAGAGAGCGTGTCACAATGCAGGTTCTGATTCAGTGGGTTTTGTATATGACCTAAGATGGTTCACGTCTAATAAGCTCCCAGATGATGCTAATGGTCCCTAACATCCATAATTGCTGCTTCCCATCTAGTGAACAGGCCTCTAAGGAACACAGGAACAGATGCCACCTTTAATGATGGACGGTTCTGTTTTGTAAAAATTTAACCTCTCAGTGCTACCGGAAGAGCTCTTCAGAGATAATGAAAATGGAGGAAATTACTTTTAACAGAACGTAGGAATTTGTTTTCTTTCTTCCTCTCTTCCTTCTTTCCTCCCTCCCTTCCTTTTCTTCCTTTAATGCCTGTGCCCACAGCATGTGGAAGTTCCAGGGCCAGGGATCCAACGCCTGCCGCAGTAGTGACCTGAACTACAGCAGTGACAGCGCCAGATCCTTAACACACTGTGCCACCGGGGAACTCCCCGAATGAAGCAATTTAGATTGAGCTCACCGGCTAATGTGGAACATACACTAGGCTAACCCTCTACCATGTAATCCAGGCTATAGATTTAACACTGCCACTAACTAACTTTCTTACCATGCTCTAACGTTCAAAAAAAAAAAAAAAAAAACCACGGTGAAACTGGAGATCTGTAATCTTCCTTTCAACTACAGAGAAGGTGATCCATAATCTAGAACCTCATAGGATTATTGTGACAAGAAAAGTGTACAGTTTACACTGCTGGAGACAATACTAGGTCATTTAACCTTGGGAGGTGTTGAGGCTGACCTGGATACCACAGCTTGCCTCTCGCCTGCACCCCAATAAGCAACAGACCTACAACTTACACTCAGGTTCTCACTCCAGAATTCTTTCCGCTCAGGGACCATACTAGATCAGGAATCTGCTTTCCTAGAGTTTTTCTGCCAGACACTAAATAAATGGTTGGGTGAGATCATTTTAGCTCGTGGTGGGTAGTATAAAGAAATGGGGTTGGTAGATGCAACCTATTCCATTTAGAGTGGATAAGCAATGAGGTCCTACTGTACAGCACAGGGAACTGGGTCCAGTCTCTTGGGATAGAACATGATGGAAGATACTATGAGAAAAGCAATGTGTGTGTGTGTGTGTGTGTGTGTGTGTGTGTGTGTGTGTATACACATATAGATATGGCTGGGTCACTTTGCCATACAGTAGAAATTGGCACAACACTGTAAATCAATAATACTTCAAAAATAAAAAATAAACTAATAAAAAGAAAGACATGAATATAGTCATGTATAACATGGGCCAGGAGCAAGAAGGGCTGCCTTCAGTCTGGAGGTCGGAGAAGGTGTCTGAAAGGATGCTGATGAGCTGACACTTGGGGAAGGTGACAGAGCCATCCTTGCCTGGCACTGAGGACCAACCTTCCTGCTGAGGGTGGAGCACGTTTGCTTGTTCTTGGAACAAAAGGAAGGTCCATGAGGAGAGGCGAGGGAGGAGGAGGCAGAAGGGCAGGGCTACGACCAGGTAGGGGGGCCCCGGGGAGTGTGTGACCGTTAGGACCCTTCCCCGAAATGCAAAGTGGACATGGAAGGTGTGACACCCGCGTGCAGCATGGCAAGGGGTTCACGATGAGCAGCGCAACCCACTCAAAGTTGAGAGTTCTCTAAAATTCAGTGTCTTGGAATAGACTATAATAGAAGATAATATGAGAAAAATATATATCTACATATGTATGACTGGGTCACTTTGCTGTACATTGGAAATGGACTCAACATTGCAAATCAACTATACTTTAACAAAAATAAATTAAAAAGGGGGGCAATTCCCAGAGAAACGAGATCAATGGGTGATTGTCCTGTTCTACTTTTCCTCCTCCTTCCATCTCCTTATCTGAATCATAGTCCACTGCCACCATTGCTAATATTTTATTAAAATCAAAATAAATGCCTGTCACTAAAATTCTGAGAAGAGTGGATACAGATGAAAGCCAAGTCCTTGTCTCCTTGAGACGGGTGTATCACACTGGGCCCAATGACAGGAAAGGCATGGGAATTCATGTGGGGAGCGACCAGGAATGCCTGAAAGCTTTTAAAATGCGTAAAAGCCAGGGACTGTCAGGAAAAATGCCCTCTCGAAATGTGGTTGCTGAGCTTGGTTGTAAAACCTTGAAATAAATTTGAAGACTAAAAATAGTTCCCTCATGAGACACTAACACGCATGCTTATTTATACACGCTGTCTTTGAACTAAACTGTAAAACAAGAAGATGTGGGGAAACTGAAATTCTGGTCTCCACATTTCTACACACGTGCGCGCACACCCCACCCCCACACACACCCTGTGTATTCTATGTATAACATTAAGGTGGTGGAAGGAAGCCCCAGTTGGGACACCAGACTTGACAAAGGCAAAATGCTGGCAAACCAGTAAAGAATTAAGAATGAGTTCAGGTGGTCTCCGGAGGAGACAGGTTTTTTTTTGGGGGGGATGTGCTTGGGCTGTGGGATAGAAATCCTGTGAAATCAGATTGTTATGATCATTATACAACTACAGATGTGATAAATTCATTTGAGTAAAAAAAAAAAACAAAAAAAGAATGAGTTCAGGGAGTTCGAGTCGTGGCTCAGTGGAAATGAATCAGACTGGCAACCATGAGGATGCAGGTTCGATCCCCGGCCTCACTCAGTGAGTTAAGGATCTGGCATTGCCATGAGCTGTGGTGTAGGCTGCAGAGGCAGCTCAGATCTGGAGTTGCTGTGGCTGTGGTGTAGGCCAGTGTCTACAGCTCTGATTGGACCCCTGGCCTGGGAACCTCCATATGCTGAGGGTGTGGCCCTAAAAAGATAAAAAAAAAAAAAAAAGAATGAGTTCAGGTATATATGTATGTATGCTGAGTTTGGTTTGTTTGAGTTATCATTAAAACAAAAGAACTATAGTTATAACTTTTGGAACTTCATAGGTCAAATCATGCCCTCAAATAAATAATTAATGCCACCTTGATTGTATAAAGCAATTTATGGTTAACTAAACAATGGACATTTGCCATCACATTTCCCTAAACAAAAATCTAGGAGGGTAGACAGACAGGCAATTATAAATTCCCTTTCACAGCCAGGGGGCTGACAGATTCCCAGAAGCTATTCTTTTACTTTTTGCAGAGTTTGCTCTCACACTGCAGAGTGGGTGGGGGACCGCTTGCTTGGTGTGTCTGTAGAGTACATTGCATCGCACCCATTAAAGCGACACACGAAAAAGTGAGTGGCAGCGACCTGCCTGTAATTTGGTGGAGGGGTTTAAAATCCCATCTGGCCACAGCAGCTTCTCAATATTCAGGCAATGAAAGGATATACATGTCTGTGTAATCGTTCAAAATGAGACCAGTAAAAAGATCGCCAAGGAACATGGGGAACAGTGTACTTTATTGGCCCGTGCCAGCAGATCCACTAAAATCATACCATGGAATTCTGTCAGTAATTTTAAGCTGTGCTTATAAATGTAGCCCTTTTTTCCCCCTATCCCTACATTCCTGTTATATTAACATACATTAGCCTCATTTTTATTTTTTAACTCAGCTCTAATTTTTACAATAAAGTATCAGAAAAAGCAAAGACATCAATTCCCAAAGGGAAAAACTAATGATGTTCTAAACATCTAACTCAGGTCAAATTGTTCTCCAGCCTCCAAATCTTCAGCTCTCCCGTGGTACACCAAAAAGAACACCCGATAATGGTTTGGGAGTCATGCAACGGGAGTCTCGCCCTAGATGTGCCTTGCTTGCTACTTAGAAAATAAAAGGTTAGCCTATGCAAAGCCAAACAGCAATACAGGGCGCTAAGTAGAAAATAAACGTCGCGGGCAGAAGAGCAGCCAGGGCGAAAGAAAATGGGTGAAAATGAGCAATTACTGTTCACGTTTTGCGTAAAATCACCAGTAATCCACTCCAGCATGCCACCTGTGGTTTCTCAATACCATTTCCCATGAAAAGAAACCAGGTCTCTTCAGGGAAAATAGCCGATTGCAGATCCGGGGGACATGAGACATGAGACAGAGAAATCTTGTCATTCTTAGACCAGGGAAAGTCTCAAAAGCTACTGGGGGTCAAGGACCCAAGAGCTAAGGGGAGGGGCTCCTATTAGCTAAAGAGAAAACCATCTGATCTTGAAAAAAAATTTACCACAATGGGTAAATTACTAAACCTATTCATTCATAAAATACAAAAAGCAAAACCACCCCCCCAACACCCCCGCCACTGGTCACCTTTGGAGATTGCCAGGGTACAAATAAAGACAAAGAGTCAGGCATGTATCCTACCTTTCCTTCATGGATAATATTTCAGGGCAACAAAAGAGTTATTAGAGTTCCTGCTGTGGCTCAGTGGAAAATGAATCCAATTAGGAACCACGAGGTTGTGGGTTCGATCCCTGGCCTCACTCAGTGGGTTAAAGATCTGGCATTGCCGTGAGCTGTGGTGTAGGTTACAGATGCAGCTTGGATCTGGCGTTGCTGTGGCTGTGGCGTAGGCCGGAGGCTACCGCTCCGATTAGACCCCTAGCCTGGGAACCTCCATATGCCTCGGGTGTGGCCCTAAAAAAGACAAAAGACAGAAATAAAATAAAATAAGAGTTATTAATGAGCAACAGTTAATAAATGCCAGAAGATACAACAGAATTAGAAAACCGTATTTTGTACCCACTAAGGAAATAATGGATCGAGGCAAGGGTCACCAGCGCTGCCAACATGACTGGGTGAAAGGAATGAGGACGGGGAATCAGGACAGCCACCTCACCCGACTACACCGGAACCCACTTACCCACCTGAGCAGCGTTAAGGGGGAATGAGATGTACGTCCCTCCAGACAGGTCAGAACAGGAACGCATTTTCATCTGTGAGTTACTTTTGGCCAATAGAGAATAACACCCGAATCGACTCAGGTCTGTATCTCCGCAATTCTAAGCAATTCAGGAATGTGTTCAATGACACTCAGAGGATGAGATCAGCGAAAGCGGAAACCTGTACGATTTCTGTGTGGCATGAAAATAAAAGTAAGGGGACTACAACGCAGATGTGGACATTGTTGGAATCTGGATTTAAACAATAAGCTGGATATTTTTGAGACAGAGAAAGCTAAACATGGACTGAATATTAGATCATATGCAAGTTTAAAAATAAAATGATGGCCTCACTCACAGCCTATGGAAGGTCCCGGGCCAGGGACTGAATCCAAGCTGAACCTGTGACCTGTGCCACAGAAGTGGCCACACTGGATCTTTAACCCACTGTGCTGGGCTGGGGATCGAACCTGCACCTCCACAGGGACTGGAGCCACTGCATTCGGAGTCTTAACCCGCTGCACCACAATGGAAACTCCAACATGCGCTATTCAAAAAAATTCATTGGATGTGATCTTACCAGGGTAGTTGGCTTTAGTTTTTCTAAGGATTTGAAGAAAAAAATATAAAAATAGTAAAAGTACAAGTCACCAGTGGAGGAAAAATATTTGTAAGAGAATAAAATCAACAAAAAAGATATGCAGAACACAATTTTTCTGTTCTGAATGTTTTCTAGGATGAACAATAAAACAGTTTGCTTTGTCTGTCTTTTTCTTTGGGACAGAGTTCACTAAAAAATATGTCACAGGAGTTCCCGTCGTGGCGCAGTGGTTAACGAATCCGACTAGGAACCATGAGGTTGCGGGTTCGGTCCCTGCCCTTGTTCAGTGGGTTAAGGATCTGGCGTTGCCATGAGCTGTGGTGTAGGTTGCAGACGCGGCTCGGATCCCACGTTGCTGTGGCTCTGGTGTAGGCCAGTGGCTACAGCTCTGATTCGACGCCTGGCCTGGGAACCTCCATATGCCGCGGGAGCAGCCCAAGAAATAGCAAAAAGACAAAAATAAATAAATAAATAAATAAATAAAATGTCACAAACCAAATCTCTCAGAGAGTACAGCAGCAGTATTCTCACAGAGCAGACATGATAATAATGTAAACCCCAGCCATGATGAGGACAAAAGCACTATAGTGAATTATTTACCTCTATTCCAAAAACAAAAACAAAAACAAAAACAAAAAACCTCCTTGTCCGGTTTGCAGTGTGTCCGCTCCAGGCTAAGTAACCACACTGGAGGGGGGGAGTCGAGGGGGGTGTGGCTCGAAGGCATGTGTGACACACAGTGATTGGTGCAATGTCCGCCCCAGCCTTTGAAACAAATGTTATTTCGCTGGGTCATCCTCTGAAAATTGAAATTTATTTTTCTTCATTAAGTTGCCCCCTCTCTCCGTTTCCAGTGTCTAATTAAACTAATTTAAAGCTGCCTGTTAGTGAAACACCTCTATACCACTATCAAAATGCAATGAGGGTTTAGGCCCCTATCAGCAATTCGAAGCATGATATTATAAGAGTTGTTCTCTGATTTTTCTAAATAAGTCTGATGAGTTGCAAAGATTGTGAAACTGTCACATGAACACTGGAGAAAAGGATGGCACTAATTCAAATTTCCTCGGAAGATTAAGAGACTTGGTTTAACCTGAATAATTTACCCCTAATTCCTTCTCAATTCTTAGCGAGTTAGTGCTAAGTATTTCATTAACATTCTCCTTATTCAAACCATACTTAAGACACACTAGAGGGTTTCCTAAAAATGCTTTATGGTAACTTGGGGGCTCATATAATTGATATGTACTGTGTACTTAGGTTCATTTTTAAAGGTTGAGATCATTATTCTTCTATCTGAATTATCATCGCTCTGTGACGGCTGTTGAGAGAACCACTGACGTATTACTTAATATTAGTTGCTCGTCAGGGACTGAGCCCTTCACAAAATAATAAGATTTCCTATAATGAATATGAACCACCTAGGTGATTTTATAATATAGTTTTGCTACAAATACAATAACTGATCCTACTCCAAGATATTCTAGTTTTATAGGAGAAATATTAGGTTTGTCAGACTAATAAGACACTGATGAAGACTTGGCATTTAAGTAGAACAGTATAACTATCTCTTGACCTTTATTTATTTATTTATTTTGGTCTTCTTTTTTTAACGGCTGCACTGTGGCATATGGAAGTTCCTAGGCTAGGGGCTGAATCACAGCTGCAGCTGCCAGCCTATGCCACAGCCACAGCAATGCCAGATCCAAGCCTCATCTGTGACCTACACGACAGCTCATGGCACCGCCAGATCCTCAACCCACTGAGCGAGGTCAGGGATCAAACCTGAATCCTCACGGATACTATATCGAGTTCTTAACCCACTGAGCCACAAAGGGAACTGCTATAATTATCTTTCTGAACTTATAACTATTGTCTTTCAAGGAAAACAACTAATCCCGGAAAATAAAAATGCTATGGCACTTATGTGGCACCCAAGAGACAACACAGGGGAGAACCGAAATGTGAAGTCATTGACAGAGACAACAGGGACCTGCTGTACAGCCCAGGGAATCCACTCAATATTCTGTGATAACCTAAGTGGGAAACAAATCTGAAAAAGAATGGATGTGTGTATGTGTATTAAATGAATCACTTTGTTGTATAGCAGAAATTATCAATAAAACTTTAAAAATTAAAAAAATCGGAGTTCCCGTGGTGGCGCAGTGGTTAACGAATCCGACTAGGAACCATGAGGTTGCGGGTTCGGTCCCTGCCCTTGCTCAGTGGGTTAACGATCCGGCGTTGCCGTGAGCTGTGGTGTAGGTTGCAGACACGGCTCGGATCCCACGTTGCTGTGGCTCTGGCGTAGGCCGGTGGCTACAGCTCCGATTCAACCCCTAGCCTGGGAACCTCCATATGCCGCGGGAGCGGCCCAAGAAATAGCAAAAAGACAAAAAAAAAATTTTTTTTAAATCATTGACAAACTATCACCAAGGAAAAGGCACAAAAAAGAGGCAAAGGATAAGTACAAAGCATCATCATCTAATTTAATATATTAAGGTTCATTGATAATGTATTAAGGTTCTTACTGATTGCTAACTATTTTGTATGAAGTTTTTAAATGCATAGTTTCCATGCATGTTGGATATTTCTGTCTTTTTTTTTTTTGCTCTTTAGGGCCGCACCCGAGGCGCATGGAGGTTCCCAGGCTAGGGGTCAAAGTTGAACTACAGCTGCCAGCCTACACCACAGCAACACAGGATCTGAGCCGCACCTGCAACCTACACCACAGCTCATGGCAACGGCAGATCCTTAACCCAGTGAGTGAGGCCAGGGATCCAACCCGAAGCCTCATGGTTCGTAGTCAGATTCGTTTCCACTGTGCCACGGGAACTCCTGCGTGTTGGATATTTCTCAAACAGCTTATCAAAGCATGAGACGACAAGAGAAATCCACTCAAAAATTATTAGAATTTTTTTTATTCATTAATGATATATACCTATCTGCTACAAACCAATAAGTGAAAGCATTATGTGCCTTAAAAAAATTAGACTGGGTGTCAGAAGACAGTATTTAGCCCGATTCTGCCATTATGTGAATTGAAGCGAGAGAGAAAGAAAAAAAATCAGCTGGGACTGCTGTCTGGGCCTTGGTCCCTTTTCTATAACAAGAGAAAGACTGTCCAGTCTGACATTCTGTGAATCTACGATAGTCAGGAAAATCAATTTTCATGTCTGCTTTGTGTGTGTGTGTGTGTTTTAATAAAATGGTATAACCGTACCACTGCATTGTCTGATTTAAAAAAAAAAAAACAAAAAAAACCCCCCCAAATCCTAGACATTGAAGAAACAAGCCTAAGAGCCAAGATGTTGTATGCCAGCGGATAAAACACACTGCTGATTAGATGTACCGTCTGAAGCTCACCGTGCAGTAATTGCGTTTACCGTTCCAGTCTGTTTTTTTGTTTTTGTCTTTTTGCCATTTCTTGGGCTGCTCTCTTGGCATATGGAGGTTCCCAGACTAGGGGTCGAATCGGAGCTGTAGCCACCGGCCTACGCCAGAGCCACAGCAACGCGGGATCCGAGCCGCGTCTGCAACCTACACCACAGCTCACGGCAACGCCGGATCGTTAACCCACTGAGCAAGGGCAGGGACCGAACCCGCAACCTCATGGTTCCTAGTCGGATTCGTTAACCACTGTGCCACGACGGGAACTCCCGTTCCAGTCTGTTTTATGGATGGTTGCGGAGCAGTCAGTTGCGATCTGGTGCGGGGAGGTGAGTGTAAGTTCTACTCTGCCGTCTTGTCCTTGCCTTTACAATGGCCATGATGACTCTCATCCACTAATTGTTCCTTGTCTGGGCTCCTTAAAACCAAAAATACCTACTAGCTCACTAATTGTTTTCTGTGGGGAAGAATCATCCCTCCAGCTAGCAAGTGTACTTGTCAGTGCAGGGCTGGAATGCAAACCCTGGTCCCCTGATCCCTAGCTCGGGCATGGACCTTTTCCAGCCTTGCTTAGTCACACTTTCTTCATCGGAAACAAGAAACAGCCCTTCTCTGGCTTGTGTGAGGTTAAGTAGTGAGTAGCCAGCACTGACCTTTCATTCTTTATCCTCCCTAGAATCCTAACTACAAACGGGAAAATATCTCATCCACGTCTTGTGCATCCTGCAGACCCCTGGACAATGCTAAGTTCACGGAAGGCACAGAAATATCTGTTGCAGCATTGACTCGATAAGAGTTTATTGAGAATCAACTTGTGGCAGGCTTTGGGACGGGCATGGTGAAAAGAAAGATGAATAGTATGAGAAAAAGAATGTATATGCAAGTATGACTGGGTCACTCTGCTGTACAGCAGAAATTGACACAACCCTGTAAATCAACTATAAGAAAAATAAAAGAGATGAAGAAAACTGTTACAGCTTTTTCACTGAAGAATTTCTAAATCAGCTAGATACCATACAATAAGGCTGTGAGAAGTATGAAGTAATTTTAACACGACCTGGAACCCTTGCAACTAGAGGTGGACCCAAGTATTTAAAAACACAAAACAAAAATACCAAAAACGCCTATCAGTACCTAAAGAGGAAGGATTTTTGGCTATGGCTATTGTTTATCTCCCTAAAGGAAAGCCTCTGGGAGTGAAACTTTAATGGGCAAAATGTGAATTTCTGTCTAATTGGAAACCTGGTCTCTTTTTCTTGGAGTGGGACTCGCAGAAAAAACATTGCAGAGATTCAAATTCCATGATAAAGGAGAAAAAACAAAATGGGTTTTCATAGATGGGATGAAATCATGTTTCCATGGAAACCCTGAACTGGTTTGCTGCAGCCCAACTTCAGTTGGCCATTTTGGCTAATTTCAACCATAAAAATAAACTTGGCAACTTAAAAAATTTACCCCATCTTATCAAGAATATAACTTTCAAGTGATAGCTGAATACATGGAAAGCATCTTACTTGGATTAAAGGCATATTTTTAAACGGCTTTAATCATTGCCAACTTCACCTGGCAAAGATATCATTTAAACTGGAAACAAATCCAATGAGTGAAGCTGTGCCAGAATAAATAGAATCTAGAATGTGGTTCTCTGATTCTAATGTTGGAGCAAGAACAGGGACAAGGGCTTCCTCTATTACAGACAAACAGAGTCTACGGGTTTAATAGCTTTCACTGAATCATGATAACGAAAATAGACTCGCAATCTATCCCAAAGAGGAAGCCTCCTTTTTTTTTTTTTTTTTTCCATTTAGATTGTTGTTTTCAAATTAGAGATCCGTTCGATCCCTGGCATATAGTTGTGAGGCCACAAATAAGACACCACAATGTTTATGTTTTATAGTAATGATTTTAAAAACATTTCTGTCCTGTGTTTTACTTTTATTAAAGGTTTCCCCCGTACTTACGGACTTTGCTGTAATACAGGGATTGGCTCCAGCCTTTGACTTTGCTTCTCATGAATTTCTTTTGCATGACTGGGTGCTTTCAGACAGAAGTCAGGAGAGCTGAAGGCCAGGCTAATATGCACCCAGACCATCAGCTCGGATTGAACAGTGTCCAGTCACATAAGCTCGATCAGCAATGCAACACATCACAGTCACTTTTTACTAAAGTTCAACATTCTACGCCTTACCCAGCTGACAATCCCCCAAACGGGGGAACTTGGGTTTAATTCTCAAAAGATCCCTCTTCCCTTGACTCTCTTCGTGCTCCTCTCCCTCCCTCACGGCCAAGTGTCGTGAACAAGGGCTTCACTATTTTCCTCCATTTCCCCACCTTCTGCTAAAGCCTCACCCACTGCCACCCAATGTCTGACGCCAGCACGCTGCCCAGACTGCTCCTGTTAAGGGCACTGGTGATTTCCTTTTGCCAAAGTAGGCCGTCTGGCCATCTTTCTTCCCCGTCCCCTGCACTGGACTCATAGAAATGGCTCCCCCCCCCCCCCAACTTTCTCCCTAAGGCTTCCTGACACCACCTACCATGGGAGTGACTTCTTCTCAGACTCCTCAGAGTCCCTCCTACTGCCCACTGTGTGTTCAGATTCCTGGAGTCTAGCCTGAGCCTCTGCTTTTCTTTCACTGGAGAACTTCATCCTCCCCTACAGCTTAAACTTCCACTTGGATGCCACTGGATGACAAATGTTTATCTCCAGAGCACACCTCCCTCTTTCATTCAAGAGTCTGTCTTTAAATAAATAATTACATCCTTAAGTCCAGTGAACAGCAACTTTGATAGAGCTGACATGGATCTTAGTTTCAACAAATCTTGAAATGAGCTCAAAAGCTATTCCCTGTACATTGGTACAACCACTATAGAAAACAGTATGGAGATTCTTCAGAAAAGTAAAACCATATGATCCACTCCTGGAAACCACAATTTTAAAAAGATACATGCAGCCGCATGTTCATAGCAGCACTGTTCACAACAGCCAAGACATGGAAGTCACCTAAATGTCCACTGACAGATGAAGATGAAGAAGCTGTGGTATATCTATACAATGGAATACTACTCTGTTATTAAAAAGAATGAAATTATGCCATTTGCAGCAACATGGATGTGACTAGAGATTCTTGTATTAAGTGAAGTCAGAAAGAAAGACAAATGCCATATGATATCACCTATATGTGGAGTCTCAAATACGGCACAAATGAACCTATCTACAGAATAGAAACAGACTCACAGACCTGGAGAACAGCCTTGTGGTTGCCAGGGGGGAGGGAGTAGGATGGACGGGGAGTTTGGGGTTAGTAGATGCAAACTATTCCATTTAGAATGGATAAGCAATGAGGTCCTGCTGTACAGCACAGGGAACTCTATCCAGTCTCTTGGGATAGACCAGGATGGAAGATAATATAAGAAAGGGAATGTATATATATGTATGACTGGTTCACTTTGCTGTATAGCAGAAATTGACAGAACTTTGTAAATCAACTATACTCTAATAAAAAAATTAAAGAGAAAAAAAATCTATTCCTGAAAAATTGTTATTCTCTTTCTATTTTCTGGTCAACGCTTGGGGCTTTATCATTTCATATCCACCTCTACTACTGAAACCGAGGCAGAAGACAAACATTTGGGAATTTCAACACTTACTGGTTATTTTGAAATATACAACACCCACCCTTTATTTTAAAACCAAAAGACAAGCTTATTTGATGTGACAAAACCAAAACCATTGGTAAACAGAATTAATGGTGAAATGTTAGAAAAATTCTCTTTGAATAAAGAAATAATACATGGATGTCTGTAACCACCTCTATTTAGCACTTAATAGACACTCTAGGAAAATAAAGTATACAGACTGAGAAAAATAAAAGTATCCATATTATTACGGGAGTTATCTAAATTTAAAAAATGCCATAAAAATAATTTAAAATAATATCAGCAAAGTTGTTACATATACAACGAAGCTTTAAAAAAATTAAACACTACTCCCTTATTCCAGCAGCAAGACATTCAAAAATGTATTTTTGAAGATGTTACAACAGCAAGAAAAATAATGGCATATCTAGACTGAACAGAACAAAATTGTAATGGAAGGCCAAAATGTTCTAAAAATATGGAAAAATAAATACATTCATACACTAAGACTTAGTATCATAGAGGTGACAGATTCTCCCTCAAATTAATCTATGTATTCAATGAAATTCCTCAAAACTGAGGTGTTTTGTGTTTGAGTGTGGATGTGGAAGCTGGTGAGCTGATCAAAAAATTTTGATGGAAGAAAAACAGGCCAAAATTAGCCAAGACAATTTTTGAGGAAGAAAAGTGGGGAATAAATTTGTACCACTGGATATTAGCATTTATTTCAAAATGATGGCAATTATAAAGATTTGCGCTGTTTTGTTTTTGCTGAGATATAGTTCATCTACAACATTGTATGCTAGAGGCGTATAACCGAGCTCACAATTTCTAAAGGTGATCCTCCATGTGTAGTTATTATAAAATACTGCCTATATTCCCTGTGTTGTCCAGCATATCTTTGTAGTTTATTTAATTTTATTTATTTATTTATTTTGGGCAGTGCAGTGACAAATGCCAGGTCCTTAACTCCTAGGCCACCAGGGAAC
Source organism: Phacochoerus africanus (assembly GCF_016906955.1). NCBI lineage: Eukaryota > Metazoa > Chordata > Mammalia > Artiodactyla > Suidae > Phacochoerus > Phacochoerus africanus. Next base: position 30,670,181 of record NC_062552.1, on the reverse strand, counting down.
TCTCTAGTTTCTTTACTTTACTCATACATGTTTGTACCTCTTAACCCTGTACTGTTACTGTGCCCTTCCTCCCTTTTCTCCCCGCCTTGGTAACCACTAAAGACAGAGATATACCTAATTTCTCTCTACCCCAGTGTATTTCCTGCTGCTTTCATGTATCAGAAATTCAGTCAATGGGGGATGGATGGCCAGGTATACAGACAGCCTCTGCTGAATGCCAGCCTTGCTTCTCACCAGCTTCCTGTTACTGGAGGGAGAGATGTTCTCTGCCAAGAAAGGACTGGAATACACACCTGCCCAACCCTGGGGGCTCTGAGGGTTTGGGTGGCCCCTGTCCCTCTATATTCGGGTGCCCACTCTTGAAGAAGAAATGCCATTATCTTAGATCAAGGTCTGCAGAAATGCCATTATCTGTAGATCAAGATGGAAATGTTTCCGGAGATTTGCCCAAATCTAGGCACTTCTGTATTTTCCTGCATATACTGCGAGAAACCGTGGCATAGTAGAAAGAGGACAGGCTTTCCGTTAAAACAGATTAAAGGAGTTCCCCTTGTGGCTCAGTGGGTTAAGGACCCAACGTTGTCTTTGTGAAGATCCCTGACCTTGCTCAGTGGGTTAAGGAACTGGCGTTGCCATGAGCTGTGGTGTAGGTCACAGGTGTGGCTCAGATCCTGCGTTGCTGTGGCTCTGGTGCAGGCCAGCAGCTGTAGCTCCAATTCAACCCCTGGCCCGGGAACTTCCATGTGCCGTGGGTATGGCTGTAAAAAGAAAAAAAGAAAAAAACAAAAAAGGTAAGTTCTTCATCTTACTGTATGGCTTCAAATAAGCTTCCTAATCTCGCTGAAGCTTCCTTTTCTCCTCTTTGAAATCAGAAATAAACCTACCTATCTCCCTTGAAGGGGTGTTGTGAATACAAAATGAAATAGCGAATAGCACCTTGTAAAGTCTCTCACCCACTGTAAGAACTCAATAAATAATATTTTTCTTCCCTTCTCCTTAAATTTTTTAACACCAGGATTTGCAAAAATAGGAGTGGAAAAAGAATGATTGCTATAGTTGCAACGAATCCCTGTTCCTTGAATACTCATAGGCCATTATCAGCACATTTTAAGCAGGCATCTATCACTTCCCTGTAGGCTAATATACACTCACAGGTATTTCCTGGTTGACTGTGATTTCCTCCTGGGCAGGGTTGAAAGCTACTCATTTCCTTTGCGACACTACACTTTACACATTATGGGCACTCGGTTAAACATTTTCATGGCTCATCCACCACCGCGTCTTAGTTTTATTTGCTCTCACGACGGTGACAGATTTACACGAATCCATCTGCACCTTCCCAGATGACTTCTTTAGGGTCACACATCAGTGATGAGCCAGGACAAAGTGCTCTGAATGTGGTCGCGGAGGGCGACAAAGTCAGCTGGCACCAAGGACCGTTTCTCTCACCAGTGGCCATGGTCCAGGCGACCCACCGAGCCAGCCCAGGCACCATCCAACCCCACAGGGAACACCCACATTATTATTTCTGGAGAAGAGTTGATTTTTTTAAAGGCTTCATATTTTAAGCTTTGAAACTGTGAACCAAGCAGAACCAAGAAGAGATACAACAAAATACAAAAACAGCCTGAAGATCCCCATTCCCTGTTCACAGACACATCAACTTCCTTTTTGGCCAAGGATGTCTTTGAAAGCCCGATCCACACGAGGATGACTCAAAGGGAGGCTAAGAATCCCTTTCTCTCTCCTTCCACCCTGTGCTCTGTTATCCTAACGAATCCCCAGTGGAATCATCACCAGAGCGTCTTGAGGACAGTCAACCCCCCACACCATGTGAGGGTGGACAGCTGGATGCAGCCAGGGCCAGGTCCGTATCACTCACCACCTCTGACAGCAGCAAGATTCCAGCTCAAGTCCCCTCCCCAACAACCTGCAGCCTCGGAGCTGTATTTCCTTGACACTCGCTTTTAAGCCAGGTCAAGACTTCACATAGGACAAGCGAAGCTGCATTTCCCCACATCTGTTTGCACTGGTCAACAACATTTTTTTTTTTTTTATAAATTATGAGATCCTTTGCCTCAATCTCCTTTTAAAATAAGATAATTAAAAAAAAAAAAAAAGGGAGTTCCCGTTGTGGCGCAGTGGTTAACGTGTGGCTCGGATCCCGTGTTGCTGTGGCTCTGGCGTAGGCTGGTGGCTACAGCTCCGATTCGACCCCTAGCCTGGGAACCTCCACATGCTGCGGGAGTGGCCCAAGAAATAGCAAAAAGACAAAAAAATAAAATAAAATAAGATAATTACAGTTGTTTCTCTCTGAAAATTAAGTACATGAGAAAAGAAATGTGGGTATGCAGAAGGTGAGTCCTGGGACTTATCTTGCGGCGCAGTGGGTTCAGGATCTGGCATTGCTGTGGCTGTGGTGGAGGCTGGCAGCTACAGCTCCGATTCCACCCCTTGCTTGAGAACTTTGATATGCCGTGGGTGTGGCCCTAAAAATAAAAAAGAAAGCAAGAAAAATGAACTAAAGGATGGATAGGTGCGAGAAAGTCCCAGTGACCCCACTTTCATTGGTTTTTAACAGAGAAGCTGGGGCTCAAGAAGGTTAAATATTCTAAACAATATTAAATGCAGGGACCAGAAACTGTGTTCCCAAAACAGTGTCCTCTCCCCCATGGGCCATGGTGCTCCCCCCCTTAAATGGGAAAAGGTTCAGAGGTTTTGCTCGAGAAGCAACCTGTAAGAGTCAGGCTTGAACACCTGCAGTATCTCGGGAACCTCAAGAAAGCTCCATCCACTCCTTACACGTAGCACAACTGTCACATGCCAGTGACGGCTCAGCCAGGCACCAGCTCCATCATCCTCCTGGTCTCCGAGGGCTGGAGGCCACATGGGTGTCCAGAGACGGGGGGCCAGTCCTACTCCAGAGGGAACTAAATGTGATCACTGTAGTGTCTCACACTGGGACATGCTACACAAAGTATTACGAACTCTGTCCCCAAATGAGAAGATACTCAGTCCTTGATACATACTATAAAACTATCTTAATACAAGTCAGTATCCTTTTCTTTAAAGAAAAATGCATTAAAATATTTATAGAACACTAGCTTGGTACAAAATATTAGAAAGGTACCCCAAAACTTTTCTAAGGTACCATGCTTTCAAAGTATAGAGAAAACATTCCTTGATGAATATTCAATAGTTTTATACTCCTAGCTGTTTCTCTGTTTTCTTAGGGCTGAACCCATGGCATATGGAAGTTCGCAGCCAGGCTAGAGGTCGAATTGGAGCTGCAGCTGCCGGCCTACACCAGAGCCACAGCAACGCCAGATCCGAGCCACATTTGTAACCCTACATCATAGCTCATGGCAACACTGGATCCTTAACCCACTGAGTGGGGCCAGGGATCGAACCCATGTCCTCATGGCTACAAGTCAGGTCCTTAACCTGCTGACTGCAATGGGAACTTCCCTAACTGTTCTCTGACACTATTTCCAGGCACCAAAGTATTTCACTTTGTAAAAAAAGAAACCACAAGCAAAACATTAGTATAACTTCAAGAAAGTTGCTAATCATTATTTTGTTCTTAGCACATTTCTCGACAACTCTTAAAATCCAAAGCTCTTCCTTAAATTAATTGTGTCATAAAATCACCACGTGAGGTGTCATTGCTGTAGATCTACAAGGTAACATCTCCCTCTTAGATGGAGAAAAAATGCATCCCTCATCCATTTCAATCACAGAGAGAATACCCAATATACAGAATTCTGTAGTTCCTATCACACGAGCACCATTTTAAAGTCATTATTTTCCTTGTGTGAAATAAGGGTTATTACATAACTTCTTGAGATGCCTTTTAATTCTTGGAGTATCATGGCTCCCTTCTTTCTGTTGTATATATTATAAAATCTTGAACACATCTGCTTGGGGTTTTTGTCCTGGCATGTACTCTTTCGGACTTGTTTTCAAATCTTGGAATGGTATTAGCAAAGTCAAAGGAGTCTCCTCGAGCTGTCTTTATCTCAGACATAATTTCAGTATTTCTATTACTTCACATAAAGTGGGAAGAAAAAAATTAACTTGGTCTAAGTATGTATTTCAGGACTCCAGGTGGCTGACTAAAATCAGGGATGAGGTTAATGACAGGGTCCAAAAACTGATACTTGACTCTTGGAGAAAAAGCCTTCTCCAGCAAGGAGGTTGTCCTCATTAGAATTTTGCATCGAGGAGTTCCGTTGTGGCTCAGTGGTGAACGAATCCGACTAGGAACCAAGAGGTTGCGGGTTTGATCCCTGGCCTTGCTCAGTGGGTTAAGGATCTGGCATTGCCGTGAGCTGTGGTGTAGGTCACAGACACAGCTCGGATCCTGCATTGCTGTGGCTGTGGCGTAGGCTGGCGCCAGCATCTCCAATTAGACCCTAGCCTGGGAACCTCCATATGCTGAGGGTGCAGCCCTAGAAAAAGCAAAAAGACAAAAAAAGAAAAAGAAAAAAAGAAGAAGACCACTGCCGTGAGCTGTGCTGTAGGTCGCAGACGCGGCTAGGATCTCAAGCTGCTGTGGCTCTGGTGTAGGCTGGTGGCTACAGCTCTGGTTAGACCCCTAGCCCGGGAATCTCCATATGCCTCAGGTGTAGCCCCAAAAAGACAAAAAAAAAAAAATACACAGTTAAGATTCATCAAGCAACTGACTTTTGCTGCAATGAATATTTTGCACTGAAAGGCACTTTGTCTCTTCTTGAGCAAACATTACTAAGGACCTGACATTTACGAATGCCTGATGAGTACTGAGATATTATGAAGATGCAACAATCAAATTTTAATCAAAGCACTTAACTGTGTAGAGGAAGTTTACTGTAAATGCATCCTGTTTCTCCTATGTAAAAAAAAAAAAAAAAAAGCTTTTAGGGCATGAGCTGAATATGTACCTTAAATTTTTTATTTTTAAAGGCTTTTTTTATTTTTAGTTTTTAATTTTTTTAGTCTTTTGTCTTTTCTATGGCTGCACCCACAGCATATGGAGGTTCCCAGGCTAGGGGCTGAATCAGAGCTGTAGCCGCCAGCCTACACCACAGCCACAGCAACACGGGATCAGAGCCGCATCTTCGACCTACACCATAGCTCACGGCAATGCCAGATCCTTAACCCACTGAGCAAGCCCAGGGATTGAACCTGCACCCTCATGGATATTAGTGGGGTTCATTACTGCTGAGCCAAGATGGGAAGACCCTAAAATTTCTTAAAGATGCAAACAAAACCATCATTTTATGTTTTGTTTAGGAATGGTCTAAGAAGAATGGAACCTCTCTTATAGAGAGTAAAAAGGAACACAAGAGGTTGTGTTCCTGACTTTAATCAGATGAGACTAGGCATGTTCAGGGTGGCGGGGCCCCTAAACTGCTTGAACTTATTCAAGAAAGAAAACTTGCTACCTCTTAAACAACAATCTTTAGATAGTTCTCGTTGCTACATGGTTCTTCCTGAATAGCAGCTAACTTCACTGAGATCCTATAGGAAGCAGGCAATGGATTAAGCAATTACACGATTTCACGCAATGCTACGAGCCCTGGAAGTAGCAACTGTACTGTTGGTTCTACTTACAGTTGAACTGCATGGCTCAGAGTGACTGTCTGAGTCGGAAAATCTTACTCAAGTAGAGTTGATTTACAATGCTGTGTTTATTCCTGCTGTACTGCAAAGTGATTCAGTTATACATATACACGCATCCATTCTTTTTCAGATTCTTTTCCCCTGTAAGTTATCACAGAGTATTGGGTAGAGTTCCCTGTGCTAGATAGTAGGTCACCATTGGACAATCATTCCATTTACACCAGTGTGCACATGCCAATCCCAAATCCCCAATCCCCAGTCCATCCCTCCCACCCCCCCCCCCCCACTTGTCCCTTTGGTAACTGTAAGTTTTGTTTTTGCAGTCTCTGAGTCTGTTTTGTAAATTATTTCATTTGTATCTTTGATATCAGATGATGTTTGTCTTTCTCTGTCTTTTTTTTTTTTGTCTTTTTGCCATTTCTCGGGCCGCTTTCGAGGCATATCGAGGTTCCCAGGCTAGGGGTTGAATCGGAGCCATAGCCTCCAGCCAATGCCAGAGCCACAGCAACGCCAGATCCGAGTGGCGTCTGCAACCTACACCACAGCTCATGGCAACGCCAGATCCTTAACCCACTGAGCAAGGCCAGGGATTGAACCTGCAACCTCATGGTTCCTAGTCGGATTCGTTAACCACTGAGCTACGACAGCAACTCCTGTCTTTCTCTGTCTTAACTTCACTTGTAGGATAATCTCTAGGTCCATCCATGTTGCTGCAGATGGCATTATTTCATTCTATTCTATGGCTGAGTAATATTCCATTGTATATGTATCCATCTTTATCCATTCCTCAGAGAGATTTTTAAAACACTGGTCACACAAAAGCAGAATAAAGTTTGAACCAAGTCCCTCTGAGGCCACATGGCCCCTGCTTTCTACCAGACCCATCAAAGCTGCTCTTGAAGCAAAAGTCTGTCTCCTGCTGATTGATATTCTGCGGCTCCTCTTTATGCTGTTAACTTAGCCCAGGGCTTCCCAACTACTGACATCTGGGACCAGATGAGTCTTTATCATGGCGTCTGTTCTGCGCATATTAGGATGTCTGCAGCATCCCTGGCCCTAACCCAATAGATCCCAACAGTGCCCCCTTCCAGTTGTGACCCCTAAAGTTGTTCCCAGATATGGCGGGGAACAAAAATCAACCCCACTGAAAACCACAGACTGAGTCAACAGAGGCTTGCCTCAAGGATTGGCACTTGGAAGACCTTAGTGAATGAAAGTGCACTTGAACTTTCTAAGTCTTCCATCTCATACGGAGAATCAACTGCCATGTTCAAAATCCTTTGTCCAAAGGATAAGGCAATAAGGTAGAAGCATCAGTTCGTTTAAGGTGTTAAAAAGAATTTGTTGGTTCTGTTTCAGACCTGACACAAACTCAACTCTTCTACTATCAGAGTTTCTGGGCTTTTGCTTCTATTTCAGAATCAAATGTTCTTAAATAAGTAGATCAGGTATGTTCCCAAAATAATAATAATTTAAAAGGAAATACAGAAAGCAGCACACAATTTCACTGCTTGTATTTGCTTTTCTTTTTTTTTTCTTTTTTTGCCGTAAACAAGAGAGTCCCTTTAAAATGGAAAGTATTTTCCTCCTATTTTATTCTGGTTTCAAGACAACTAATTGTCAAAAACTATAATAATGCTACCTATGGGAATTTTCATTACTTCACTCACTTACATGATGATGGTGGTTTTATTTTTCCTGTTTCTTAATCCATACATGTGCAAAGCTCAAATATATCATGGCAATAATGAAACTGTTATATAATCTGAGTCTTTAATACATTTAAAGAATATACTCCAGGAGTTCTCTGGTAGTTCAGCAGCTTAAGGATCAGGCGTTGTCACTGCTGGGGCTCAGGTCGCTGGCGTGGTGCATGTTCGATTCCTGGCCCCAGAACTTCTGTATGCCTCGGGTGCGGCCAAAAAAAAAAAAAAAGACTAAAGAATATACTATAAAAGAGGTGCTGCTTCTTTGGGAGTAAAGTTTGAAGCCTGTAATCCATCTCTATGATGAAATGCAGATTTCCCCTTGGAAGACATTCATTTAAATCCATCGAATAGGATAGTGCTAAACAAAAGTTCATCTGGTTACATTTAAGGTTCAGAAAAAAATCATGTACAAAAAGATACTTTGGCTTGGAGCCTAGAGGATTTTCATGTGATGGTCAATTGGATGTATTTTACTTTAAGCCCATATTTTTTCCCAAAAAAGAGACTCCCAGGGAGGTGTTGGGGGAATTTCAAAGTGGATCACACAGATTAAAACTTTCAGATTTCAAAGAAACTAGGCTGCTTGGTGAGTTTGGCAATGGGAGAGACTGAACTCCTTCCTCGTCCCTTCCTGTTCCCATCCTTTCCATTTTTGTCCTCATACCAAAGAGATCTCATGCGAGGGGCTCGTGTATTTGTTTTTTATTCAATGCTAAGAAGGTTCCTACTGAGGGCAGACAAAGCCTTGGTCTATTCAGAATAAAAGACGTTGGCGATCCCTAGCGAGGCCATGGCCATTCCCTTCTGGGCTAAAAACAGTCCTGCCACCATTGCTTTCATGATGATCAATCCACGTACAAGCTGTGTTCATTTGAAGAAACGCTGGCAGCACAGGAATATCAGTGGAAGAGAGGGCAGTAACGTGTTCTTTTCGATATTCTTTGCTTCTTCTTTTTTTTTTTTATTTAATATATACATATGGGGGGGCACACCCATGGTACGGGGAAGTTCCCAGGCCAAGGATCAGATCTGAACCAGTGGTGACCTATACTGCATCTGCGGCAACACTGGATCCTTTAACCCACTGTGCCGGGCTGGGGATCAAACCTGCATTCTGGCACTGCTGATCTTCTGCCGATTCCATGGCACCACAGTGAGAACTCTTACTGTGCTAATTTCCACTGTACAGCAAAGTGACCCAGTCATATGTATAAATAAATTCTTTTACAATATTATCTTCCATCATGTGCTATCCCAGAAGACAGGCTATAGTTCCCTGCGCTGTACAATAGGACCCCACTGCTTATCCATTCTAAATGTAATAGTTTTCTCTACTAACCCCAAACTCCCAGTCCATCTCACTCCCTACCCTGTCCCTGCCTTTGGCAACTACAACTCTGTTCTCTATGTCTGTAAGTCTGCTTCTGTTTTGTAGATAGGTTCATCTGTGCCATATTTTAGATTCCACATGTAAGTGATATCATACGGTATTTGTCTTTCTCTTTTTTTTTTGTTCTTTTTTTTTTTGTCTTTTTGCTATTTCTTTGGGCAGCTCCTGCGGCATATGGAGGTTCCCAGGCTAGGGATCGAATCAGAGCTGTAGCCACTGGCCTACGCCAGAGCCACAGCAACACGGGATCTGAGCTATGTCTGCAACCTACACCACAGCTCACGGCAACGCCGGACCCTTAACCCACTGAGCAAGGGCAGGGATCGAACCCAGAACCTCATGGTTCCTAGTCGGATTCGTTAACCACTGCGCCACGACAGGAACTCCTGTCTTTCTCTTTCTGACTTATTTCACTTAGTATGAGAATCTTTAGTTGCATCCATGTTGCAGCAAAGGGCATTATCGCATTCTTTTTTATGGCTGAGTAGTATTCCACTGTGTATATGTACCACATCATTTTAATCCATTCATCCACTGACGGACATTTAGGTTGTTTCTCTGTCTTGGCTATAGTGAATAGTGCTGCTATGAACATAGGGGTGCACGGATCTTACAAAAGGGATTTCCTAAGCTCAGAGCTTCTCAGCTGTAACATAAACCACCATGTATGTGGCATCTGGGTCATCCATGTCACTCTTGTGGGACTTTGGGGTGAGAGGAACCAATGCAGACATGCTGTCTGCTCTGTCGTGAGTGATAAAGTCTCTCCTCTCTGATCCAAGAGTCTCCAACCTAAAACCATGGCAGACTAGCCTGTTAGACTGCAAGTAGGGTAAAAATCTCAGACTCTTCACAATTCTTGAAGTAAGCAGAGTAGACCCATGATAGCTATTTGTTGAAAAGGCCAAATCACTATGTATAACCAAATGCCATTATTTATTATCTAGATTTACAATTTCCTCTAGCAAACCTATATACTATAGTCTATACTTTGTGTTAGACACAGTTAAAATAAAAACACGAATCGTTTTAATATTTTCCACCCTGGAAACCTATATAGTTTATTTCAATAAACAACTGCTAATTAACAAACCTCCATCTCTTTGGAACATGGTGGACATACGCAAAAAAAAAATCATATTTAACACTCAAAAAGAGGTTGCGTTTCTTACAATCAGCAGATTTGACTGAATCAAAACATAAAAACAGGGACACTATGAGCTGTTGGTTTTCCTGACATTGCTCTATTTTACCAGGTCCTTTACTGGAAAAAAGCACATCGAGATGAGCCATTTGATGAAAATAATGACATACTAGGTTTCACTTGGACAAGCATGCTAAAACGTTGCAGCTGGACAGTATCCCATTCTGTGTAACTCCATTACGTGAATGTATTTAACAAAAAGTACTGCATTAACTGTCACGACTTGTGAACCAAATCACACCAACCACTTTTCTTAGCTCTGTCCAAACTGACAAGGAGGGGGAATAGCAAGGCTCTTGGGTAAGACACCAGGCAATGTAAATTATACCATAAAACAAATACTTATGTAAACAGGGAAAGAAAGACAAAATTCTTACCCTCCAGGAAAACAAAAAAAAACCAGAAAGATTTCCCTTTTCTCAAAATTCTAAGAAGGAGCATTCTAACCACTCAATTACTTTAAACACCACTGACTCCTTGAAAGCCACAATTTAAATCCGCCCCCCACAAAACCCTTAAAATATTCCATTTTCCTTTAACATGATACAAGTTACAATAAGGCTGCTATTAAGGCAAACGACTTCCTCTGAACGAAATGGCCCTTTCTGTAAATCATTTTGAAACCCCGAGCTGACAAGAACCTACCTCATCATGGGATCAGCTGATCATCACTGGTTCAGAACACCTGCTGTGGAGCAAGGCAATGACTCGAAGTTTCTGAAACCCTTTACAGAATCAGGGGTTGCCACCGGTTCATTAGTAAGGAAACTTGAAAGCTTTAAGAAGCTAAGTTCTCTGCTCAAGTACAGAGAGAACCCACAGTAATTGGTGCAATGAAAGCAGAGCCCTGACACTTTGGGTGGCCTCGAAGCTGCCACTTGGGTGAATTTTCAGCTTGGTCCTGGCCAAAGAAGGTGCCAGTTTCAGGTACTCCAGGAAAAGGAAACATTATGAAAGAATCTGGTAAGGACTCAGCATGAAAAGATCACTTTAAAAAAAAAAAAAAAGACTTCAAATGGTAAGAATGTGTAACTAATACGAATCACAAGCAAAGTTATGGAAATTTTAAATATATTCATGGCTTTTATTTTATTTATTTGAAATTTATTTTTTATTTTTATGGCCACACCCACATGGCATATGGAAGTTCCTAGACTAGAGGACGAATCAGAGCTGCAGCTGCCAGCCTACGCCACGGCCACAGCAACACCAGATCAGAGGCACATCTGTGACCTACACTGCAGCTTGTGGCAATGGGGGCTGAACCCACTGAGCGAGTTCAGGGTCAAACCTGCATCCTCACGAAGAGTAAGTCGGATTCTTAACCCAGTGAGCCACAACAGGAACTCCCTCTTTAAAGGTATATATAGTTACGGAAGTTACCATCAGTATTACGCCAGATGGCCTGTGTTTTCTTTCACCATATTTTAAATGCTTTCCCTAAGAATCAACAGAGTACAAATACTTAACAGAATTGTTTAAAGAATCCATGTGTCTTGGATTTTACTCTTCAAACCCAACATCAGAAATGTTACCAACTGTTCATTCATTCGCCAAATGCAAAAAGACTGAAATGATAAATCATAGCAGAAGGGTCAACCAGGTGGCTTTCCCTCAGGTCTGTACCAAGACCAGGCAGTTTGATGTCCTCCCCTGGAATAACAGGAATGTCATGTTATTTCTTTCCAGAAACTAGAGACAGGTCACTTTTCACCACATTTCCCTCGTCGCTGAATTTACATGGATCCCTCTACTAAATGACTCTACTTTTCAAGAGACAAGTATGCGTCCCTCTCCTTCATAATCCTGGAGGAAAAAGAGAACTACCACATCTCATGGAGCTTTATGTCAATAAAACAAAAAACCCAATCCAAAAATGGGCAGGAGACCTAAAAGGACATTTCTGCAAAGAAGACATGCAGATGGCCAGTAGGCACATGAAAAGATGCTCAACATCACTAATTATTAAATTAATGCAAATCAAAACTAGAATGAACTATCACCTCACACCAGTCAGAATGGTCATCATCGAAAAGTCTGTAAACAATAAAAGCTGGAGAGGGTGCGGAGAAAAAGGAATCCTTTTACACTGTTAGTGAGAATGTAAATTGGTACAACCACTGTGGAAAACAGCATGGAGCTTCCTGAAAAAACTATAAGTAGAACTACCATATGATCCAGCAATCCCACTCCTGGGGATCTACCTGGAGAAAAGCATAACTGAAAAGATTACATGCACCTCAATGCTCAGAGCAGCACTATTTCCAATAGTCAAGATATGGAAACAACCTAAATGTCTATTGAAAGATGAATGGATAAAGAAGATGCGGTACATATACACAATGGAATATTACTCAGCCATAAAAAAGAGTGAAATAATGCCATTTGCAGCAACATGGATGGATCTAGAGATTATCATACTGAGTAAAGTAAGTCAGAGAAAGACAAATACCCTATGATATCACTTATGGGTGGAATCTAATAAAAATGATACAAGAGGACTTATTTATAAAACAGAAACAAACTCACAGATTTTGAAATCAAAATGTCAGATCCAATATGATGGTTACCATAGGTGAAACCATTAGGGGGAAGGAGGAATTGCGAGGGTGGGAATACTATACACACTACTATATAAAAGAGGTGATTAACAAGAACCTACTGTAATGCCCTGGGAAACCTACTCAATAGTTTGTAACATCCTATATGAGAAAAAAGAATGGATGTATGTATACATGTAACTGATGCACTTGGCCGTACACTTGTAACTACTACAACATCGTAAATCAACTATACCCCAATAAAGATTTTTTTAAAAAAGAAACACATGCTTTAACTGATTTCTGAATTAAAACAATATAAAATAAACCAGTTCCTCAATTATATTGATGTTACCTGGTTTTTTTGGGACAGAATTCACTGGGGACATTGAGAATAGAAACAACACACCAAAATGTCGAGCTTCCCAGTCTAACCAGTAGACTCACTAACTAGCGGGTCTGCTTTGAGACACACTGTGTTCAGAAAACCCCATTTTCCTAACTTAATTTAGCTTGAATTGTTTGGGGGAGGGAGTTCTTTGGTTTGCTTCGCCTTTGTGGAACAACGTAAGGCTTGGCATCTTCAGGGTTGCAGTTTCTATGAAAATCAGATGCTCTTCCCTTGTGGTGTCAAAGCTCAGTTAGGCAGAATTTAAGTTAGCATCAGAATGAAACTCTTGATGAGACTATCAGACGTGAAAATGGGTCATTGAGAAAAAACTGGGAAACCCTTTCTGAGATTTTTTTTTTTTTTTTCTTTTAAGTAGAGGAGAGTCTCACCCCCCTGGGCAGACTTCAAACGGTTGAATGAATGGACTTTGAATCACCCAAGTGCTTTTCCAAGCCCATAATGGTGGCATGGAGGGTCTTCAAAGGACTGGGAGAGAGACTTTCTCAATAACGAAAAGCAGGACGAGTTCCAAATCACCAAAACTCGGCAAGGCTGGTTTTGTGACCTTGACTCAGAGCCACTGGGATGTACCAGGAAACCACAATGCTTGGCAGATGCACATTTCCTGTGCAAACGTTTACCAGATGTGACGTTTCCATGATCTATGCGGAGCAGTAGAAACAAAAGTGAATCTGTGGTGAGCCTGACCTGCCAGCGCATCCCTGAGCCTGCAGGTGATGGGCCTGGTTTCACGTGTGGCAGAGTCAACGGGGTCTGAATCTGGGGCAGAGAAAACTTCTTAAGCCCCGGCCCAACCCCAGCCCCAGTGAAAACCAATCCCATATGCTTGTTAAGCCTGAAATTTCAGCAAGAACAATTTATTTCTTTATATTAAGAATTCCAGCCCCGTTAAAATGGAAATTCCTTTGGGAGATATAAACTATTAATCCGTTATTTATACTTCAGGGTCAATGAATTTTAAATCCTGTCTTGACAGCTGTTTTTTTTTTTGCTTTTTAGAGCCGTACCCGCGGCATGTGGAGATTCCCAGGCTATGGGTCAAAGTGGAGCTGTAGCTGCTGGCCTACACTACAGCCACAGCAACAGGGGATCCGAGCCACATCTACGACCTACATCACAGCTTACAGCCATGCAGGATCCTTAACCCACTGAGCAAGGCCAGGGATCGAACCCGAAGCCTCATGGTTCCTAGTCGGATTGATTTCCACTGCACCACAACGGGACCTCCAACAGCTGGTTTTGATAAGAATATACGAAGCTTGGTTGTTTGGATGGGATGAGAGAGGAAAAAAATCTTCAAGAGATCAAAGTTATTAAATGAATGACTCCTTTCCCACTAGCATTTGTCTATTCAGTCAACAATATTTACGACCACATTTCAGGCAGCGGGCATCATCTGAAGCACTGGGGGTACAAAGATGGAAAACCTTAGCGAATGGCCTTACAAAAGGCAGGGTTCAGTAGAAAGGCATCAAATGGGCAGTGGCCACAGAGGAGAACGTGTATTAACGGAGGCGTGGGCCGGGGGCAAGGGTGACTCAGGGAAACACAGCCCTGACTGCACCCACCCGGGAGGAGGTGGGAAAGCTTTGCAAGAGGAGGTGAAGTTTGACTTGAAGGAGGCCCAGCTTGAAGGGGCTGGTGGGAATGCTTAGCAGGAGAGGACGATGCTGGTAGGTTATGGCTGGAATCACTGAGGTACAGGATGGGAGCACTCAGGGAGATGGCAGTTCTGAAGCACGATTTCTGGAGTGAAGTATCCGTGTGGGGCGAGGGGCAGGGTCTTGGCCAGGTCGGGCTGCCATCACGAAATACCAGCGACCCGGGGTGGGGGTGGGCCTCGAACAGCAGGCACTTCTCACAGTTCTGGAGGCCAGAGGGACATCCGAAGAGGGTGCCAGCGGGGCAGGTTCTGGTGAGAGGCTTTGCAGGTGGGCTGCCTTCTTGCTGGCTGTGCATGTTGGGTGGCACCAGGGGCAAGCCCTCTGCTGTCTCTTCTTATAAGAACAATAATCCGGGAGTTCCCGTGGTGGCGCAGTGGTTAACGAATCCGACTAGGAACCATGAAGTTGCGGGTTCGGTCCCTGCCCTTGCTCAGTGGGTTAACGATCCGGCATTGCCGTGAGCTGTGGTGTAGGTTGCAGACGCGGCTCGGATCCCACGTTGCTGTGGCTCTGGCGTAGGCCGGTGGCTACAGCTCCGATTCGACCCCTAGCCTGGGAACCTCCATATGCCGCGGGAGTGGCCCAAAGAAATAGCAAAAAGACAAAAAAAAAAAAAAAAAGAACAATAATCCTATAGCCCCCACTTCCATCCTCCTTGAACTTGAACTCTCTCCCTTAGATCCTATCTCCAAATACGGTGCCAGCTTTAATGTGGGACTTAGGAGACACAATTCAGGGCACAGCAGACGCTGAGGAAGCTGGCTGGCGATCCAAGAAGGGCCTCTTCAATCAAGAGGATTAGATTTTTGTCTTGAAAGCTCCGTCTAGGATTTCACTGGGAGATTTTCAGCAGAGTGGACATACTGTGGTTCACATTTTAGAAAGCTCACTCCGGCAGCACACGAGAGAATGATGCAGGGAAAGGGCCCTGCGAGGCAGGACGGGGCAGGGCCTGGAGGCGAGAGGTATTCAGTGGAGTGGAGACAGGCCAGCTGTGACTGAGCAGATCCGTGTGGAGCGGAGAAGAGGAAGGAGCCGGCCTCTAGCTGATGTGTCCAGTAGATGGTGGCATCCTTTCCTGAGAGAGAACTCAGGAGGAAAACCAAATTGCCAGGGATGGAGGAGAGGAAATGAAAAAGGCTTCTCAGCTTTTAGAAGACGAAATATAAGCTTCATATGATGTCCGTACACGTGGAACTGCTCACTGGATAGTGTGTGTGTGGACCCACTATGTGCCCGGAGGGGGAATGAGACGATGCAACTGAAGTTGAGTCAGTGGATGCAGGTCCTGCTCTGGCTTCCTGTTTGCTCTGGGTGCCAAGGCCTGAGATTCTAGTTCATTCGAACTCTGTGTTAAACAAAACCAAGTGTCCCTCAGGACAAGGGTGGATATACACACACACAGAGGCATGAATGCATGTGTTCCAGGAATATTTAATGATATAAAAACACAGTAAGAGGAAAAGCAAAACACAAAACCATAGAGTAAGCTAATTATGTAAAAGTATATATATATTTACATATATATATATACATACACACATATATATCTTTCACAGAAATGTAAAAACCTGCTTCCTAGGTAGTAGTATGAATATGAAATTTTTTCATTATGTTTTCCCAATTTTCCTATACAGAGCACATACCTTTTTTTTCGGCCACACTCTCAGCATTCAGAAGTTCCCAGGATGGAACCCAAGCCACAGCAATGACCTGTGCCACAGCAGGGACAATGCTGGATCCTAAACCCACTGCACCACACTGGGAACTCCCATATATTGTTTTAAAATCAGAAATAAAGATTTGTTTTTGCTTTTTAGGGCCACACACTCGGCATATGGACATTTCCAGGCTAGGGGTCCAATCAGAGCTGCAGCTGTCGACCTACGCTGCAGCTCATGGCAATGCCAGATCCTTAAAGCCACTGAGCGAGGCCAGCATATGGAGGTTCCCAGGCTAGGGGGTCCAGTTGGAGCTGTAGCCACCAGCCTATGCCACAGCCATAGCAATGCAGGATCTGAGCTGCATCTGCAACCTACACCATAGCTCACGGCAATGCCAGATCCTTAACGCACAGACTGAGGCCAGGGATCAAACCTATGTCCTCATGGATACTAGTCAGATTCGTTTCCACTGAGCCATGATGGGAACGCCAAGAATGTTTATATACCTATAACTGAATCACTTTGCTGTACAGCAGAAATTGGCACAACATTGTAAATGAACTATACCTTAATGTTTTAAAAAAGAAAAGTAATAATAAACCAATTAAGAAATACCATGAAGTGATTTATATTTTTAGCACCTTTCAACATTTAAGAACTCTGCTACTTTTTATTTCTCCTAAAATAAAAAATTTCAGGCTTCAAAAGATGTTCCTAGTTCTACAGAGATTCATTTTATTGGTTAGGAATATATATAATTCTTACATTAATTCCAATGGGCATCCTTGACCAAGAAGAATGGAAGTAAAAATTCTTTCACTTTGTATTGCTATTAACTTAGAAAACATTGTCACGGACGAGCACCTACTGGATCTAAACTCCTCGTCACAGACTTCAGAGTCTCCATTCTCAACCGTCTACTTTTTATCTGCAACTAAGAATATGGAAATTTGAGGAGTTCCTGCTGTGGCTCAGCAGGATTTAAGGATCTGACATTGCGTCCGTGAGGATGCAGCTTCGATCCCTGGCCTCACTCAGTGGGTTAAGGATCCCACGTGCTCAAAGCTGCAGTGTAGGTCACAGATGGGGCTGGAATCTGGTGTGGCTGTGGATGTGGCATAAGCCTGCAGCTGCAGCTGTGATTTGACCCCTAGCCCAGGAACGTCCATAAGCAACATGTACAGCTGTAAAGAGAAAAAAAACAAAGGAAAGAAAATACAAATTTGAAATATGTACATTCTATGTGTTTGCTTATGGGGAAAATGCAGGATTTATCGATTTAGTTTCAAATTTCTCATTTCCAAAATGGATTCATCTGAACTCTTACATTCTACCTTGCAGGTGAAATGTTTGTGTTTATTTAAACGCAAGAATCTCAACCCACTTCAGTGTTTCCTAACCTTCCCCCCAGTACACTGTCCTGCTTTTCCTACATACCCTTCACAGCACTGCCCACTCAAAAGCCGCCTTTTGTTTCCAAGGGGAAAATGCTTGCTTAACAGCCAAGAATAACAAATAAATGCCTCACGCAAAGGACAATTTTCCTTTACCTCCCAATGGCTCCACTGCTTCCCCAGAGATGCCAGAGAGGTTTCCTGGGGAAAGAAAAGGCCAGCATGAAGTATTACAACCTACCATCCCAACACTCAAGGAACCAAGTAAAACATGACTAACTGCAGTAAAAGGACGGAAAAATGAAAAGACCACCCTCAAAAAATACACTAGTGTGCAGTTCTTTTTTTTTAACCATATAAAAGGAAGCTCCGGCACGGAAAATGATGAACATCCTGCATTTGTTCATTAAAAAAGCATTATATTCAGTTCAGTAATACTCACTTGTTTAAAAGTAATGAGTCACAATATTCAGTTCCTTCCTGGCCTGACTCAGCCAGGTGTGGGCAACAAGGACTATACTGGACCTTCTGTGTCCCAGACCCTGCAAGGCCACTCGGACCCTGGAGGAATCTGGGCAAGAAAACAAGCCTGGCTGGACATCAGTAGGTTGGAGGATTGCCCCCTCTCCAATGTGCTTCAGTTCTGTTCTCGTAAGTAGTTTATCTAATTATTTAGTCCATTAAATAAATACAAGGTTAATAATTTGCTTCTTAAAACAAATCCCCCCGAAGGCCATTTCCCCCCACTATTCCAACGTGGATCCACCAGATCTAATACACTCTGAATTTTCTAGAAGTTAGCATTTTTTTTTCTTTTCAATATATACATGTATGTTGTTCAGATTTAAAGTCTGTAACATGAAACTCAAAACTGAAAATTACCACGTTCTGCCCGATTTACTTCTGTATAGAAGTTAGCATTTTGTAATCAAAATTATCATACTTCTATTATATTTAAAGAGCTCCAGAGACATGCACAATATCTTTCTGATCATTCTCCTTTTTTTTTCCTTTAAAAAAAAAAATTGGAGCTCCTGCTATGGTGCAATGGGACTGGTGGCATCTCTGCGGCACCAGGACGTAGGTTAAGGATTAAATGATCTGGCGTTATGTAGCCACAAGGTATGTCACAACTGTGGCTCGGATCTGATCCCTGAACCAGATCTGATCCGTGGACCAGGAGCTCCAGTGCCACAGGGTGACCAAAAAGGAAAAAAAAAAATTTGTTGTTAGAGTGTAGGCGACTTATAATGTTGTATTAGTTTCAGTGTATGGCAAAGTGATTCAGTTATACTATATATATATCCATTCTTTTTTCCCACATAGGGAGTAGGTCTCCCTGCGTTGCACAGTAGGTCTTTGTAAGTTATCCATTTTATTTATTTATTTATTTATTTATTGTCTTTTTGCCATTTCTTGGGCCACTTCTGCAGCATATAGAGGTTCCGAGGCTAGGGGTCGGGAGCTGTAGCCAACAGCCTACGCCAGAGCCACAGCAACACGGGATCTGAGCCACAGCTGCCACCCACACGGATCCTTAACCCATTGAGCAAGGCCAGGGATCGAACCTGCAACCTCATGGTTCCCAGTTGGATTCATTAACCACTGAGCCACGATGGGAACTCAAAGTTATCTATTTTATATACAGTAGTCTGTGCATGTTATTCCCATCCTCTTCATTTATCCTCCCCCCCACCCATGGTTTCCCCTATGGTAAACCACAAGTTTGATTTCAAAATCTATGCATTTATTTCTGTTTTAAAGTTCTTCTCTATCGTTTTTTATTAGATTCCACATAGAAGCGATCTGATCATTCTCCTTTCACTAGAGTTTTGTTGTTGTCACTGCTAAGCCATCAGACAAAAGACGATCCTTTGAAAACAGTCCTCCTTTTAAACAAATGGCAAATACTACACAAATCGAAATGACTGCTTGCAGTTTAGGGCCGTGGATCCTAAGATGCGGGATTTCTTAAACTATTTTACATCATTCTCCCCAACACACACGCACATCAGCAAGCAAATACCACAGTCAAATGGTGACTTTCTGCCAACCTGGATGGTGGAGAAAACCAGGGGAGAGATTCTTAAATGGCGAAGAGTGGGGGGGGGGGGGGGCGGTGTGCAATTGAGCATTGGAATGTGCTTTATTCTTATACTTGAATAAAACTATGCCTGGTATTCTGGAAAGTGACAATACTGTACTTCAAACTGAGTAAATAATGAAACTTTCCTAGGAAAAACCAACCCCAAGAGAACTAGAAAACATCCTACTTTGTAAACATTTGAGTATGCACCTTGGCAAACGGGAACAGATGAACATTTAAAGGATATCTTTAAAGTTATCTTTACATCCCTGCTAGGCGAGACCCATGTGAGAAAGACACTGAAGTATAGAGGTGGCACTGCCACTAAAGATGTATAAAAATTATTGCGGAAAGGAGTCCTACAAGGGATCGTAAGTAGTCTAACTGCTGTCAAATTTGCCATCTCCAGTGCAGGAAACTCACGAGGTGGAAACTCTCATCTCGGATGGTTCCCTCCCAAATGGTTGGTCACGATCCAGACTTCCAAATTCCCCGGGGGGAAGCAGAAACAGCTGCATTGGACGCGGTTCCTGCTGGAAAACTGACATTTCTCTAGCAAGTGCCAAGAGCAGGCTCAGAATTACAATATGTCAGAATGATCCAAAAGGAGACGTTCTTTCTTTTCTCTGTCATCCACATGCTGCTCAGGAGAAACTGCAAAGGACACTCCTAAAGCCACAGCACTCGACAGCCCAAAGGAGCAATGACAGCGTCCACCTCTTTGCTTGGCCCAAAATATTCACTTTGTCGCGGAAGTAATAAAGCAGGTGCCACAATGACTTTTGTTCCTTTCCACAATCACAGGTACTTTTATTTTATTTTATTTTTTTTGGTCTTTTTGCCATTTTCTTGGGCCACTCTCACGGCATGTGGAGGTTCCCAGGCTAGGGGTCGAATGGGAGCTGGAGCCACCGGCCTACGCCAGAGCCACAGCAACGCGGGATCCGAGCCGCATACGCAACCTACACCACAACTCACGGCAACGCCGGATTGTTAACCCACTGAGCAAGGCCAGGGACCGAACCCGCAACCTCATGGTCTCCAGGTGGATTCGCTATCCACTGAGCCACGACGGGAACTCCTTCACAATTACAGGTACTTTAGAATATTGTCAGAGTAACCCGGGGGGAAAAAAAGGCTAGAGAGGCAATAAGATTAATAACCCAACTTACAGACCCACCAGCCAGCTGAACCTCAGACTCTCAGACCCTCAGGTCATCAGACAGAAAGAGAAATGGATGCTGGGAACACGGGAGCTGGTGGATCTGGTCCTGCTCCACACGGACACTTCTGGACAGCTTGGAGCCACCACCTGTAGGTTGGTCCACTGTTAACGCCAGATACCGCTCTTCCCATTAAATGGGGCATCTCTACAAGTAAGTTGACAATAACCTTGAAGAGTGAGCTGCAGACCTGTCTTCCCTCTCGACAGTTCCTTTCTTAAGAATATACCAACTCCGTAAAAATAAACCTAAGACAACTGCTAGGGGAGAAAAGCCCTCCGGCTCAGGGATTAAGGGAGGTCCCAGGACAGCCCAGAACCATCTGGAAGGACTTATGTGGAATTCAGAGCTGTCCACAGAAAACTTTCCACTGCTTCTCCAGTCCTCACACCTACCCTTCTTTTTCCTTTTCTTCAAAATCCCTTCCCCTTCCTGGATTCGGAGATGGCCAGGGCTGAATAGTTCTAAAACTGGAGGGGCACAAATCTTGCCCCTTTTGTGTGCAGGATATTTCGCCAATTAATCAGCACTTTGAGCCCTTGAGCCACAACCCATGAGCCACGATCACGGCTCCAGACAGGGTACAGGACTGAGGGGCGAGTTCTGTAATCACACTGCCACATTAATTATTCTCTTTAATGAAGGAGTATTTTGTAACAATGAAACTGTAATGTTAACTAGCAAAGGCAGAAAGGGTACGTTTCTCTGCTTAACGCTGCCCCCTTTAGAGTTTTCCTACTGTTCTCCATTGACCGTACACCCGAAGCAATGATCATACACTTCTTCCACCTTCAAAAGCTCATCATTCACATTCTCCAAGATTCAATAAAGCTGCACTTATAGCCCCATCACCAATGGAAACACTCACCTGAATATTCACAACCTTATTTCCCAACTTCACGTGGCTTCCCTCACCCACACCCCATAGCCCTCTGCTTTAGAACATATACCCCAGGAGAGTCTTCTTTCTTTTTTGGCTGCCTTGCGGCATATGGAGTTCCCAGGCCAGGGCTCAGATCCTAGCCTCGCAGAAACACCAGATCCTTTAACCCACTGTGCTGGCCAAAGATCGAACCTCCTGGCGCTGCAGAGATGCCGCTGATCCCACTGCACCACAGCAGGCACTCCGAGAGCTATTCTTCTTTGAGATCTTCTCCATTTACTGCACCCTTGGCAGTTTTTCTTCGGTGCCTCTTGAAAGCTATCCCTTGTCTTGACAGGTCTTCTTCTGGACTTTTTCTTTCCGGCCTGTGATTGACAGATCTGTGAACAGCCAGTTGGCTACCACCCCGCACCCAGAGATGACAACACCCTCACTGCTCTGGTGGCCATTTCTTTCTTTCTTTTTCTTTTTTTCTTTTTTGTCTTTTTTGCCTTTTCTTGGGCTGCTCCCGAGGCATGTAGAGGTTCCTAGGCTAGGGGTTGAATCGGAGCTGTAGCTGCCGGCCTATACCATAGTCACAGCAATGTGGGATCTGAACTGCGTCTGTGACCTACACCACAGCTCACGGCAATGCCGGATCCTTAACCCACTGAGCAAGGGCAGGGATCGAACCCGCAACCTCGTGGTTCCTAGTTGGATTCGTTAACCACTGAGCCACGACAGGAACTCCCTCTGGTGGCCATTTCTGTGGCAGGGCTCCAGGTGCCGTGTATCAAAACATCTCATTTCTTACTCTGCCCCCAGGAAGGCCTCCCTTCCCATCAGGCAGGTCACACCAAGCCCCTTACCTAAGCCAGTTCTAAGCCTCTATACTGCACATCGTAATTTGCGAGGTGTAGACCAGCACTCGGGGGGTGAGTAATACACACCAGAAACAGAAAGGAGACGAGCAATAGCTCTGAAGGTCAAGAGCACCTATGCCTCTGGTAAACACTGAGGGTTTAAACCAGTGGTGAGCCTGCCCATGTCAGCTGACGCAGAGCGAAGCTGCTGTGCGATCGCTTCTCACCACCCTGGGCCTGCGCTGCACAAAGGCTGCCCTGGCTTTTCGGCTTGTTAAATATTCTAAAACTCACTCCTGTTTGCGAGCACTTAAAAAAAAAAAAAAAAAAAAGCATGAGTCGGAAACACTACATGATGCTTGTTAAATGCCAAGAAAGAAATCACATCAAACTGACCTGCAATCTTTTGAAAGGAGTACTAGGCTGACCTCAGAAGACTGGGCTTATGGTCTTTCAAAACTGAAAGCAGATAAATGTCACCTGGTAAACAGATTTACATTTATGACGCTAAAACTCATTATAATGGCCCCCCAATGGAGAGTATCAGTGGGTGCCAACCCGCCAGGAGGTTTCTGGTGAGGTAGTTTAGACTCCTGCCATGTCCCTATGGAGTTCATTGCTCAGTCACCATTTGAAGAAAACGATGACCTGCAAACCACAAACGTAGACAAAGTAAAGTGAGGAGAGATTTCTGACTGATTGAATGAAAGCCTGTAGATTTCCAAAGATCTCAGCTGGGTAAATAATGAGCCAATTGCAGTAAGACAAAATTCAAAAGGAACGCACAAAAATCCTAGGATCTGGACTCTGGACTGTAGAATGTTTCAAAAGAATCAGCTGGCTCGATAGCAGGAGGGCTGAGCAGACAGAAGGCCTTAGCTAATGGCAGGCTGAAGTCACCAATCTGTGCTGGCTGCCAAAAATGAGTCTGTGCTTGGGCGACAGGGAGAAAAGAACAAGGTTACACCCTTTCTTCAGCAACCAATGGTCAAAATGAATCAAATTCAGTGTGTCCACGGAAGGCTGACCAGACTGGAGATTAACTATAAACCATGGCCCCCGCAAAAGGGGCAGTTTTAGAATGTCACATTTCGGAGTTCCCGTCGTGGCTCAGTGGTTAATGAATCTGACTAGGAACCATGAGGTTGCGGGTTTGATCCCTGGCCTCGCTCAGTGGGCTAAGGATCCAGCGTTGCTGTGAGCTGTGGTGTCGGGCGCAGACACGGCTTGGATCCTGGTGTTGCTGTGGCTCTGGCATAGGCCGGTGGCTACAGCTCTGATTAGACCACTAGCCTGGGAACCTCCATATGCCACAGCTGCGGCCCTGGAAAAGACAAAAAGACAAAAAAAAAAAATAGAATATCATGTTTTACTCATCTTCAAACTCTGGCAAGACCACCAGCCGGACTATATATATATTTTTCTTTTGTCCATGTCTCTCCTAGAGAACAGGATTAGGACCACTGCATTGAAACCCCAGGGAGGAATGTTCAGGTTAATTTCACTAAAGTGTCTTTAATAAAGAGGGATGTCTGGAGTTCCCTGGTGGCCTGTCAGTTGAGGACCCAGCATTGTTACCGCCCGTGGCGTGGGTCTGATCCCCTCAAACTTGAGTTTCCCACCCTTGGAGGTATCTGGCATTGGCTGATGTGCTCTGTAGGCATTTGTAGGACAAACAACAATTACTTGGAAGATAATTTCCAGCCCTATGATTTGTGTGGTTGGCTGTGTGTGTCTAAACCGGAAGCAGATTCAAGGCTCACCTTCTTTACCAAGCAAATCACAACAAACGCAGACCAGAGCTCCTGGATGCTACCTACCTCCAGTATTAGACTGTTTGGAGCTCAGTCTTATTTTGCTTCTAAAAATTATATTTGAAATAGTCCATCTCCGAGTTCTGGTAGTGGCTCAGTGGTTAACAAACCTGACTAGTAACCATGAGGTTGCGGGTTCCATCCCTGGCCTCACTCAGTGGGTTAAGGATCCCGAGTTGCTGTGGCTGTGGTGTAGGCCGGCAGCTGTAGCTCTGCTTCGACCCCTAGCCTGGGAACCTCCATGTGCTGCGGGTGCGGCCTTAAAAAGACAAAAAGAAAAGAAAAGAAATAGTCCATTTCCCAACTGTGTCATAAGCAACCTGGGGCCATGGCCAACCTCAGTCTACTGGGCACCAAGGGAACCACTGAAATTTATTTTGCTGACTTGTCACTTTTCTTCTTCCATATAGCACATACCAATGTTTTTATAATTATCCACAGCTCCTTGTTGCCAAAGTGATGAAAGTCACAGTAAGGGCTTCCTTGGGAGTTCTTCTATCCCTTCTCCCCTCTTGATATTCAAAACTCAAGATTCCGTATCTTCCATCTGAAATGTCTCAACTCCCTAATGAGGGCAATGGAAATCCACTCTGGCAGCTTCTGCAGATCATAAAATCCACCTTCTTCCTTCCCCATTTGCTTTAGAACACATCACATGATGGCTCTGAGAACTCAGAAATCCCAGGAGAAAGGTTTTGAAGGAAAAAAGTCCCAATCTGAGATTCTCTAGAGTCCAGAGCAACGGCAGTGCAGTCTTGCACCCTGGAGAAGGGGGGCTGATGGAGCCCTGACTGCAGTTTGGGAAGACTGTCACCGGATTCCCTGAGGACACTGTCTTGGGTACAACAGACTGGCCTTGCCTAAGGCCTGGCTCTAAAACAATGAAAGCAAGGCAAATGGAAGAAGTTTCTTCCGTAGCTGCCTTTGTGATAAGTGCTCATCTTGGGGGAAAAAAACTGGGAGAGGGGATGAAAGGGAAGGTGGAACACACACACACAATTTACTTATTTATTTAAACATTTACCATCAGGACCATTTATTAAGGGCACAGTTCAGCGTATTAAGCACATTCACATTGGTGTACGACCTTCACTAAATCCATCTACAGAACCTCTTCCATCTTCCCCGACTGGTCCTCTGTTTCCACTAAACAGTCACATTAAACAGTAACTCCCCAGGCCTCCTCCCCCTGTTGCTGGAAACCGAGGGTCTGCTTTCTGTCTCTGTGCATTTCGCCAAGGGGGAGGGGGGAGGGAGAGGGATGGATGCAGAGTTGGGGTTGGCAGATGCAAACTATTCCATTTCAAATGGATAAGCAATGAGGTCCTACGGTACAGCACAGGGAACCATAACCAGTCTCTTGGGATAGACCAGGATGGAAGAGGATATAAAAGAATGTATATATACATATAACTGCGTCACTCTGCGGAAGAGCAGAAATTGGCACAACACTATAAATCAACTATACCCTCATAAAAATAAAATTTAAAAATGATGCAGAATGAGAGTTCCCGTCGTGGCGCAGCAGAAACGAATCCAACTAGAAACGGTGAGGTTGCGGGTTCCATCCCTGGCCTCGCTCAGTGGGTTAAGGATCCGGCGTTGCTGTGAGCTGTGGTGTAGGTTGCAGACACGGCTTGGATCTGGCGTGGCGGTGGGTGGCCATGGCGTAGGCCAGCAGCTACAGCTCCGATTAAACCCCTAGCCTGGGAACCTATATGCAGCGGGTGTGGCCCTAAAAAGATAAAAGACAAAAATAAATAAATAAATAAAAATAAAAATGATGCAGAATGAAATATGCCAATCACAAAACAGCAAATACTGTGTGGTTCCACTTATACGAGGTACCTAGTGTCATCGAATTCATAGATACGCACAGTTATTTTTAAATTTAAGTCAGTCGTATTCGAATCCAGTTTAAAACTATGAGACTGTAAGGCTTCCCTAGTCTTACTGAGATTGCTTTAGGCCCAAAGATTGAAAACATGGCAGGTTACTAGAAAGGGGATGTGGAATTCAACTTGGCAGCCTTATCCAAGATGATGTAGAAATATTTTAAAGGCACAAGCTCACTGTAACTACTCCAGCTTAGCATTTAACGATGTACTAGGTCTGGCCAAAAGCTGTCCAGAATGAAATGACACTCTCCAGCTAAAAATTAAAAGAATTTAGAGGCACAGTTAAGGGAACACAGACACAGAAATGGCTCTAACTATCCTATATTGGTAACGGGCCAGACATTCATTTAATTAACTAACTGAGAATGAATCCGAGCTCAAACATATTTACATTTTTCCCAGGGCTCTGACATGTGTAGTCTAAAAATAATCAATTCTGATTTTCCCAGTGTCTCCATCACTTCCATCTGTCAAATCTCAGTTGATTCAATTCAGTTTATCACGGTTTTTTGTTCTGTTTAGTTTTTGGATTAGCAGGCTGCGTGCCCAGTCTAAATACCCTGTAGAAACTTACTGATGTATATTATGTGTGTAGACTTCACCACAGTTTTGAGGACACAGACCCAACCAGGGACCCTAACAATAAATAATAACCTTCAGAAGAGTGGGTGTGGAGGCAATTAACACAGGAACGCAACCACTGCTTCCCTCGAAACACTCTACTCTGAGCAGTGGTGGAACAGGGGTGGGAGCTTCGTGGTCTGACAGCCAACCCTGATCTACAAAGCAGCCGCGGCAAAATGTGCAGAGATTGTGAGTCCCTGGGGACAGGGATCTTGTCTCATTTATTGCTGCCTCCCTACAATCTAGATTAATCTATAGAAAGAGCTGAAAAAGGAGTTCCCTGGTGGCCTAGTGGTTAAGGACCTGGCATTGTCACTGCAGCAGCTCAGGTCACCGCTGTGGAGCAGATTTGATCCCAGTCTGGGAATTTCTTCATGCCTGAGGCACAAGCCCCGCCCCCCCCCAAGAGAGCTGAAAAAATATTTGCCCAATGGATGAATGAACGCATATTCTATACAGATGCATCAACATCTGGGCTATAGCAGCACAAAGGTGCCTGGTTGAGGAGACAAATGTGACCTTATTGTCACAAAGGCTTAAGATGAGCTCTCCAGGGCCCTAACCAGAGGCCTCTGCAAGTGTTTGACCCAGGAGCTCGTGAAAAAACCACCTGCAACAGCAAGATGGACCTGAAGACACCCTCAACTCCAGCCAGGAACCAACCACAGTGACTGGGGACATGCTTCGGGCAAAGGGTGTCAGTCTCTCAGACTCCAGAATCGACACTCAAGAGTCACAGCAGTTGCTCTCAAGAGCCTGTCATCGCCACCAGTGTGTGGCTAGCCTGGGCACACATACTCCCTGGCAATCCCAGCACAACGTGGAGAAGGGTGACAATCCGGATTTGCCTCTGCGCCATGACCCAGGCGTCCTGGAGGACACTATGGAGGACAGCCTCGTCTGATGTGGCGCCACACCTTCCACAAGCAAGACCTCCAGTCCCAGGTGTGAACAAGCTCAGAAGCAGGGAGAATATACTACCTATGATAAGAGCTAATTTGAATGCTTTGAACCGCCAGGCACTCTTTTTTTATACCTATTTTTTAAGGCTGCACCTGCGGCCTATGGAAGTTCCCAGGCTAGGGGTCGAATCAGAGCTAGAGCTGCCAGCCTACGCCAGAGCCACAGCAATGCCAGATCCAAGCTATGTCTGTGACCTGCACCACAGCTGACTGCAACGCCGGATCCTTAACCCACTGAGTGAAGCCACGGATCCTAGTCGGATTCCTTAAGGCCAGGCACTATCTAAAAGGTCCGTGTTATTCCACTGATTCCTCATGAAGCAGGTCCTATGAGCATCTTGACAGATGATGCATGACAGATGAATTTGCTTTGCTTTTAAATACCTCGTATGAGGTCACACAGGTGCCAAGTCTCAGGGCCATGCCTGTAGCCCCCGCCTCAGCTATTATATGGCTCTAAGGTACTGGAGTTCATAATAATTCTTTTGGCATTGGCAGGGAGTTATTAAGTGATTTTGTGCTTTTAGGAAAAATTCCTTGTGTCACTATAGCCAGATTTTACTATTTGTAATTAGTGTGTCTGGTATTTAAAAGTACATCTGGCACAGTGTGTACTTTATCAGTTACAGGAACATAAATTGGTCACACTGTAGTATCATTATTTCTATGTTTATGGGAATTTTTTTTGTTTTTTTGTCTTTTCTAGGGCTGCACCCACAGCATATGGAGGTTCCCAGGCTAGGGGTTAAATCGGAGCTGTAGCTGCCGGCCTAGACCAGAGCCACAGCAACACAGGATCCGAGCCGGGTCTGCGACCTACACCACAGCTCATGGCAATGCCAGATCCTTAACCCACTGAGTGAGGCCAGGGATCAAACCTGCAACCCCATGGTTCCTAGT
The DNA here is from genome assembly GCF_016906955.1 of Phacochoerus africanus. Lineage (NCBI taxonomy): Eukaryota > Metazoa > Chordata > Mammalia > Artiodactyla > Suidae > Phacochoerus > Phacochoerus africanus. The sequence continues at coordinate 30,641,368 of NC_062552.1, read as the reverse complement.
CAGATTCGTTAACCACTGAGCCACAACGGGAACTCCTGTTTATGGGAATTTAAAATTACATTTTCAAGGAGTTCTGCAGTGGCACAAGGGGATGGGTGGCGTCTTGGGAGCCCTGGGTTCAATCCTTAGCCGGCACAGTGGGTTGGTTGGCATTGCAACTCAGATCTGATCCCTGACCCAGGATATGCCATATGCCATGGGGCAGCCAAAAAAGAGGGGGAAAAAAATACAATTTCAAATGTTTTCTTCTACAAAGCAGGTAGTTATGCATTCATTTTTGCATTATAAAAGTAATATATGCATATTAAAAAATAGTGAAAAAGAAAAGCAGGAAAGAAAATATCTACTATGCTACTTCCCAAACACAATTGTTAACATTTGGGGAAACATGCAATTTCAAGCACAAAAATATAATTTGATTACTCATATAAACATGCTTTCCCTCAGAGAACCCACAATTAACAAACAGAAAAAAAATTTTTTCAAGTGTTGAAAAAACCACTGAAAATCATTTAGATAATTCCCAAGTGAAGGCCAAAGAAAAACTGGTTTAGGCATCAAGATAAGGAAAATATAGTTTTCTTGAAGAAAGAGATCTGTTATTTCATTACTTCCCATTCATCCATCTTCAGTGAATATTCAAGAGCGTTATTATGAGGATTTTAAGAATGTTAGGATTAGTAGATGCAAACCATGGCATTTAAAATGGATAAGAAATGAGGTCCTGCTGTATAGCACAGGGAACTCTATCCAATCACTTGTGATAGAACATGATGGGAGATAATATGAGAAAAAGGATGTGTGTGTGTGTGTGTGTGTATACAACTGTGTCACTATGCTGTACAGCAGAAATTTACGCAACACTGTAAATCAACTATAATTTTAAAAAAAAAGAAAAGAAAAAGAAGAATGAATGCTACATTTCTCAGGAAGCTAATTTCCTAAAGGGGGGAATGATGCTGTAAGCTGCGGTTCTTTTTTTTTTTTTTTTTTTTTTGTCTTTTTGTCTTTTAGGGCCACATCCACGGCATATGGAGGTTCCCAGGCTAGGGGTCTAATCGGAGCTGTAGCCACCAGCCTACGCCAGAGCCACAGCAACATGGGATCTGAGCCGCGTCTGCGACTTACACCACAGCTCACGGCAACACCAGATCCTTAACCCACTGAGTGAGGCCAGGGACCGAACCCGCAACCCCATGGTTCCTAGTCGGATTCATTAACCACTGAGCCACGACGGGAACCCCTAAGCTGCAATTCTTTACATGTTCCGTGATGATCTCAAACAGTACTTTTAACTAAGAAAAAGGAAAATACACAAAGAGGAAAATGAAAGAAGACTTTATAATTACACCGGCCCAGCCTTCCCTTACTGAAGGCTCCTCTAAGCTACCAACTTCTCAGTTAACTTGGTGGTAGACTGGAATGAGAAACCAGGTTTCTCATTTCCTGGTCCACACCCTTCTTGAAAATAATGAGGGTGTTTATTTAGCACTTCAGGTATAAATATTATTACTATTATTCAAATGGTAGAATGGAAATGACACACAGCTTAGACGGTAGGTGCCTACTTGCTCATCCTCCACACTCACATTCTTCCTGCCATGAAATATACAGGAGTTCAAATAAGGTTCCATGTGTCTCCACGTCCCATTACGAGCTCTGAATCCCACCTTTTCTTTTCATCCCTGCTCCTTCCTCACTCCAAAGGGACCTAAGGAGGAAGTGCCTGGACCATTTAGGCTAAGACGGTTACCATGGCAGCCCTGCTCCCCACAGAGCATCTTTCATTCTCTCTCATCAAACCTTAGTGCAGACATGCTGGCTAACAAGGGATCTGAACAGGGGGAGAAAGTGAAGGAACTGTGCAAGGATGGAAAGGCAGGCTGCCCAAGGGATGGGGTTTCTACGGGGAGGTAGTGTCATTGCCCACATTTTTGGCATCTTGTTTTTCTTTTCTGTAGTGCCTTTCTCTGGGGTAACCTCTCTACTTCTTGCCAAGATATAAATTCAAATCACATTCATCTGTCATTGGGACACTTGGGTTGCTTCCATGTCTTGGCTATTGTAAATAGTGCTGCCATGAACACTGGGGTGCATGTATCAATGGATAAAGAAGATGTGGTATATATACACAATGGAATACTACTCAACCATAAAAAGAATGAAACAATGCCATTTGTAATGACATGGATGGACCTAGAGATTATACTAAGTGAAGTCAGATGAAGATAAATATACAATACTGCTTATATGTGAAATCTAAAAATATGATATACATGAACTAATTTATAAAACAGAAATAGACTCACATAGAAAAAAAACTTGTGAGAAAGAAGGGAGGATGGATAAATTAGGAGTTAGGGATTAACATATTTACATATGTACATTATTATTATATAATTATATAATTATGTACATTAACTGTACATAAAATAGATAACCAGCAAGGACCTACTGTACAGCACAGGGAACTCTACTCAGTATCTTGTAATAACCTCTAATGGAAAAGAATCTAAAAAAGAGTATGTATCTGTGTAAGGAATCACTTTGCTGTACGCCTGGAACTAACTCAACATTGTAAATCAACTATATTTCAATAAAAAAAATTGTAAAAAAAAAAACAAAAACTCAACCCATTCCAAAGACTGATTCAGGACATTATGTTAAATGAGAATCAAAAATAGTTTGAGGGAGCTCCCTTCATGGCTCAGCAGTTAAGGAACCTGACTAGGATCCATGAGGATGTGGGTTCGATCCCTGGCCATGCTCAGTGGGTTAAGGATCCGGCATTGCCCTGAGCTGTGGTGTAGGTTGCAGACATGGCTCAGCTCCTGCATTGCTGTGGTTGTGGTGTAGGCCAGCCGCTGTAGCTTGATTCGACCCCTAGCCTGGGAGCTTCCACAGGCCTCGGATGTGGCCCCAAAAAGCAAAAAAAAAAAAAAATGGTTGAAGAAACAAAGTGCCACATCACACTATGCTTGTTGATTTTCTAAGTTTAAGTCAGAGCTATTTTTGCCTTATACATGTTTTCAATTTAAAATATGTACAAAATGTCATTTTTATATAATAAATTAAAGGGAGCTTTCCATTAAAAAAAAGAAAACTGCCAATTGGCTATTAATAGACCTACTGAACTGAACACAGCAATTTCTCCGAATCCCCAGGATAGCTGAGCTCTCCATCGCCATCTGATGAGTGGGGGAACTCCTAACAAAGAATGCCCCCCCCCCCCCGCCCCGCCCTGTCTTATCTTTAACAGTCTTGCGAATTCTGGTACCACTGGAAAACATGTGCCTGGACACTCCCCCAAGGTGGAATCAAATTCTCTCTTCCTCATTGAGTAGAAAAAAATATATTCGACAGGATTAGCTTTTTTTTTTTTTTTTTTGGCCTTTTCTAGGGCTGCTCCCTCGGCATATGGAGGTTCCCCAGGCTAGGGGTCTAATCAGAGCTGCAGCCGCAGGCCTAGACCAGAACCACAGCAATGCAGGATCCAAGCCGCATCTGCAACCCACACCACAGCTCACGGCAATGCTGGATCCTTAACCCACTGAGCAAGGCCAGGGATCAAACCCAAAACCTCATGGTTCCTAGTCGGATTCATTAACCACTGAGCCACGATAGGAACTCCGCATTTTTTTTTTTTTAATGACCACACCCACAGGATATGGAAGTTCCCGGGCCAGGGACTGAATCCAAGCTGCAGCTGTGACTTTCACTGTAGCTGTGGCAACACTGGATCCTTTAACTCACTGCTCTGGGCCGGGGATCAAATCGGCGCCTCTGCAGTGACCTAAGCTGCGCAGTTGGATTCTTAACCCGTTGCACCATGGTGAGAACTCCAGGGTTAGCATTTTAAAAAGTATATATTTCAACAAGTTGTTTCAATCACTGAATCCCCTCTGGATTTGCAAATTGCCATTAAAATATAATACATATATTCTGAGTGTTTTTGTTTGTCCCTTTACATATAAGACATTTGAAGATGAAATTTCCAAAGGACATTTTTAGAAGAACTTCCTATCAAGCCCCAACTTCCCTAGAACTTCCTTTTTACTGAGAATTTAAAAAGAAACTCTTGTTGGTCCTTAATCTTTTCTTCTTGACACAATAACTGTAAAAGCAAACAGTTAACGGGTAACCTAACACTGCAATCATGGCTACACTGACCTAGATCAAAACAAAACAAGTCAAAACAAAAATCCAATGTTGAATCAAACACAAGCAACAGGCAGGATTCCCAGAAGGTCCCCACACTTGGACTTAAGAAAACTGTCAACGTTTCCTGAAATTTTCAAAGATAGCTCTTGAGTTTTTCATTAGTAAAAACCAAAATGCTAAAGAAACAGCAAAGGGGAAAAACTCAACTGAATCCTTAGAACTGATAAATCTAGTGGAAAAAAAAAATCATCCTTTTCCCAATCAATGGCTATAGGTTTCAGTTCCCACGTGTTGGCCGTATTGGTTTCAGTGGGTTTTTATTTAGAAGATCCTTTCAATAAATAACCCTGAAATCAAACTGGGTCAAGAGGGACAGACAGGTCTGTAGAATCCCCATGGCACTCTATCTTGGATTATATGCCTCGTCACAGCATCTGACTTTTCAGAAGACAAGGTAATTGAATTAAAAGTGTATGGAGCAGAACACAGAAAACCTGAGTTGTTATTTGGTGTCCCTGTGATCTGAGCTGTTGGCCAAGGATGACATCTCCAGGATGCTGCATCCTCAACTGTATTAGACCGATTCTAACATCCCTTACCCTTCTAAAAACTCTATGTGTACAGGGGACCCCCCTGTATACAGTTGCTGTGTAATGCTACATGGCCTCTCTTTTTTCAAGCACATGATTACTTTATTCCTTTTCACAATAAATTAACCCAACTGATTAACTTTTTAATCAGTTTAGGCATCAACATGCTAGAAAACTGTTCTCAGGCCATTCCAATGTGCTGCGGTGTTTGGGAACCAGTGGGGCAAAGCAGCGATTTGCAAAGCGTGGTCTCAGGACAGCAGCAGCAGCAGCAGCAGCATCTGAGAACTTCTAGAATATTGTTCGAAAGGCTGTACTGTTTTCATGGAGTTCCCTGGTGGCTCAGTGGGTTACAGATCTGGTACTGTCACTACTGTGGCTTGGCTGTCTGCTGTGGGATGGGTTTGATCCCTGGGCCTGGGAACTTCTGCATGCCTTGGCCTGCCCCCCGCCACACACACACACACACACACCCCAATACAGCAAAAGGTTGTATTATTTTCTGAGAAACTTGAAGTACTTCACTTCTTTGGAAACAAATTCTTCCGCTAGCTAAAACAGGAAAAGCATCGAATGAATGTAACCTACATTTTCAGAAGTGAAAACAAAAGAGAGCATCAGCTTAAACCATCAGTCATGTCTGACAGCAAATTCTTATCAAGTGTATACTCTGAGCCGGACACTGTGAGGAGAACTTTATAGACGGGAATTCACTGACTCTTTGGGACAGTTCCACCGAGGTAGGTACCATCGCCTCAATTTTACCAACAAGGAAACACAAGCAAAGGAAGGTTTCGCAACTTGTCGAAGTTCACACAACCAGTAAGGGACGGAATCGGGGTTGAAGGCTTGGCATCGTGACTGCGGAGTGCCTGTCCTTAACCAGGAGATGGAGTGAGCCGGAGAGCCAGCCTACATGGCTACCTCTGTGCGTGAGACTGGCTCACTTGTCTGAAAGAAACCTTTCAACGTTCTCACAAGAATGATGAGTCCAGCGAAGGCATTACCGCTGCACTCTGAGCAATCCAATGCAAAGATAACAAATACCAAATAAAAACATGTACCCATTTCCTGTGATGTGTTTTACTCACAAGACTTTCAAGATCCACCTGAATGGTTAAAACCATCACCTCTGGAACAAATGGGGCCCTTGCCATAAATGAACCTCAATGAATGCCGTCAAAACCTTTCCAGGTGAGCCCGCTTGTGAAAACCCAGTGCAATTAAGCTAACGTCTTTGATGAGCTCTGCTCTGGGCCTGGTGCCCACAGTGGAGCATCATAAAATCCTTGTGGAACGTTGCAATAAGCATCATTCCTAATTGGCCACGCAGCAAGGGTGCTGCCACATCTTGTGGCTGAATTGCGACACCACAGACTCTCAGCCCTTGAGTTACGTTATCCGGGAGACACAATTTGATTACCGAGCCTGTGAATTTGCTGCCACCCGCCTTCGTTGTTCCCATTGAGAGCTGGGCCTCTTCGCCTCCCACATCCACAGCTCACTTCGTACACGGGGAGCCCGAGAAAATCCCACTTCCGTTAAACTGTAACTACATTCAATTTACTAATGCTGAATTCTAACTATATCCAATTTAAGAACATTACATTGTCATTTCAAAAGGATCCCAATAAAGACCTGATTTCCTGAGTGGAGGAGTTACTAAGAGGCCGATGTGCAGTACCCGCATTATGCCTCGTCTTGCAGAAGTCAGAGAAGAGAGGAGCAGGAAGGATTCAACCTCTTCTATTTAGAGATGGGAGATGAGTCCTACAAAAGGCACTCGAAGTTAGAAATCTAATATTCAGTTTAGTCCTGAAATGAAAGGAGAATCCAGACTAATTTCAGAGTCCCCTGGTGGCTCAGTGGGTTAAGCATCTGGTACTGTCATTGCTGTAGTTTGGATCACTGCTGTGGATTGGGTTCGATCCCTGACCCCCGAACCTCCACAGGCATGGCCAAACAAAACAAAACAAACAAGGAGTTCCCATCGTGGCTCAGTGGTTAACGAATCCAACTAGGAACCATGAGGTTGCAGGTTCGACCCCTGGCCTTGCTCAGTGGGTTAAGGATCCAGCGTTGCCGTGAGCTGTGGTATAGGTTGCAGACACAGCTTGGATCCCGCGTTGCTGTGGCTCTGGTGTAGGCCGGTGGCTACAGCTCCGATTGGACCCCTAGCCTGGGAACCTCCATATGCCTGGGGAGTGGCCCAAGAAATGGCAAAAAGACAGACAAACAAACAAGACTAATTTCAAAGTACAGACTCATTTGCATCCTTTTTGGAATTAATACCCATAAATTTTTTTTACTAAAACTATTTGGTCCTAAGAGGATGATCCAGATCAGTCCCAATCAAATAATATGAAAAGAATTGCTTTTTCTGTATGTGGGTTTGAAGCATTCTGAAATTATTGCAGCTAAAGAGAAAAAGGACACGAATTACCTCACCTACCCTTTCTGCCAGTTTAGGCCCGTTCTCACTGTGTCCTCAATTTGCTTTCTCTTACATGGTCTTGATGTAATTGGATAAGGTTTCATTTTTCACTCTCTCAAGAACCTAGGAAATACCAGATAGCACTTCTCAACAGGTTCTCTTGGCCACAGCATGTGCCATGCTTACCATCTGAATTTTCTTCTATAAGGAATGATATTCTGGAAAGCCAGGTTTAAGGTTATTTAAATGTGAGTGTGAACAGATTACAAATTCCACCAGATGGCAAGATCCTTTACCAAAGACAGTGAGTAGATGAAAAAACAAAACAGTAAAAAACTAGCCTGTTAATTTGAAGATAATCTACATTTTTTTTCTAGAAAGTTCTATATAAAACATACAATAATAAAAATCACGAAGATAATTTGAGGATGTCCACATGTTCACATTCTAGTAAGAAGGAAAAACTGTGAATTCGAAGGGTGAGGTTGGGATATAAACACGTGTAAAAAGGCAATGTGACCATGTTATCAACGTATGTTTCATTCCAAGGTGTTTGGGGATTAGGTTTTTTGCTGTTGTTGTTTTAAAATGCTACTGTTAATTTGCAATGTTGTGTTAATTTCTGCTGTAGGGCAAAGTACTATATATACCTGTATATGTATCCTTTCCATATTCTTGCCCATGATGGTTTATCGCAGGATATTGACTATCATTCCCTGTGTATACTGTTGGACCTTGTTGTTTCTCCATCCTAGATATAAGTTTGCATCTACGAATCCAAACTCCCAGGCCATCCCTCGCCCATCCTTCTCCCCCTTGGCAACCACAAGTCTGCTCTCTATGTCTGTTTCTGTTTTGTAATTAAGTTCATTTGTGTTGGGAAGTTTTGATTCTGCATATAAATGATATCATATGGTATTTGTCTTTCTGTTTTGTTTTTTAGTTTGTGCGTGTGTGCACATTTCGAGCTAACGAATATTTAATTTACTATGCTAGATGCTTTAGAAGCATGATTTCCTTTAATGCTGATGAGGTGAGAATTAAGAAGTATGTGTTGCACTGTAACAGTGCCCATTTTACAGATGAGGAAAGTGAGGCTCACTGAGTTATCCAAATGTCCCAGAGTACAGAGAGGGAGAGTAGGTCATGAACCTGCAGCTTGAGCCTCACTTGGAGGCGCCCAGTCCTAGCCACTACCTATATGTCCCCCACTTCTGCACACGCAAGCTTAGTACCTGCCCCCTAACAAGTCTTTTTGTCATCCCAAATGGGCACTGAAAAGGGCAGCTTAGAAATAAGTGTTTTCTGCACAGAAAGTCTTGGTACACTCAGCACCATGTCCACCCAGCACACATGTGCTGCGGCTGCAGTAATGCCTATTCTAGCTTTTTTACCCAATGTCAGATTTTCTAATGTGTTTAGGCCTGTTTGCAAAGTCATTCTATTTCTGTACTAATGACTTAGGAACAGCTGGAATTTTTTTTTTTAGCCAAAATTTTGAAATCTCAGATCTCTATTAAAAGAAAAAAAAAAGCCACTCAGATAATCCAGAGACCTGCAATGCTGAATTCCCTTTCACTCTGGAGAACGGGTGTGATTCCTTTAAACCTTCAATTGCTTAAAAAAGAAAAACTTCACACGAGTCCCGTAAGGTTCCCTGATGCCAGGGAGGATGAGGGACCATCTTCTCAAGAGCCAATATTCATGTTCTTCCAGCCAGAAGACTCAGGTACATTTATTCTTTGGCTTTCCTCTAAATAAAGAGAAAAATGTTCTCAACTAGCAAACATTGCTGGAGATGATGGCTAAGTCTCTGTCCTTTATAGGATCCTCTAAAGCCCACTGTATTTTTTCAAAGATGAGTAAAACCCTACGGATAAATAATTAAGATTTTCTGAAAAGGGGTCTGTCTCCTCCTCCTCCCTCTGGAGGGAAATTCCAAGGCGGCTGCCCTCCCTCCACTGGGATCCAACCCAGAGTTCTCCAGAGGGAGCCAGCCCAGCAGGACCTGGACGGCCCATTAAAGACCCAGCGGGCTGGGCCCCCACCCCAGAGTTTCAGATACAGGGGTAGTAGGCCTCCGCAGCCGGGCCCTAGATTTTGCAGGTGATGCTGCTGCTGCCGCCGCCAGCCAGAGACCCCCGCTCCCTCCCTTTTCCTTTGAGCACAGCGGCTGTCACTCACGGGTTCCCAAACTACTCCACCAGGGAATCAACTGAGAGGTTTCGAAACTGTGGGTGCGCGAAGCCCCACTCCGAGCGACTCCGATTTTACCGATCGGGGTGCACGTCCAGCACCAGAATTTTTAGGCTCCCCCAAGTGAGCCCCTAAAAGCACTTCGGGTGCAACCCGTACAGCCCACGGCCCCGCGCGCCCTACGCGTGGACACCACAGCCCCTTCCACAAAGAGCTAGGCGGACGGGGATGAGCTGGGGGTAGTAAATCACGCCACATTATTCATGCTCAGAGGCCAAGTGTTGTGAGCAGAAACCAGCGCCCAGAGAGGCTCCCAAAATTATAGGACTGCCCGGTGACTTTGCAGGACAAAGCCTGGGTCCAGCGCTCGGTCCCAGCCTCCTGCCCGAGCGCGCACTCCACCTCGCGGTTCGCCCACCGCCTCCGCGCGCGAGGGAGAAACTGCACCCTGGGGGTTGCAGAGTGCAAACTGCAGCCGCAGGAAGGCTAGCCTGAGGTCCTCCGTGTGTTATGCCGGCGGGGACAGGGGAGAAGGAAGTGCTACCTTACCTGGCGCGCGTCCTGGGTCAGAGGTGCTGTAGCTGCAGCCGCGCGCTCCGCGGGGGCCGGGAGGTCTTGGGAGGTCCCGGGAGTGACCGACCGCGGCCCGGGCACGACCTGGGCTGGAGCGGGTCAGCAGCCCTCGCCTTCTCGGAGCCCGGAGCCCGTCTGCCTGCGGTGGCCGGTGCAGCGCGCGCTGGACGCTCCGGCCCCTGGAGGCGGAGCCCGAGATAAGGTTCGCGCCCCCACCCGCCCCCTTTCCGGGGGCCGTGGCCAGAGGGTGGGTTTTGGATCTGGATTCCCAGTGCGAGCTGCTAGGGAACCCTGGCAGAAAGCAGCTCCTGCACCTCCGGCCAGGACTGGGGAGAGGCTGGGTGAGGCATTCCCGGGAAGCTGCAGGAGCTGAGGCGCTCAGCGGTGGAAACGGCGAGCGCCGATCCAGGCAGGGCTTGGGCGCATCACCTGCGCGGATCCCGGAAGGCCCCCGCCTGGCCTCGGGCGCTAGGGTCAGTCACGTGATCCGCCCCACAGCTGACCGACGACCTGCCTTTGACCTCAGGTAGCAGCTGCCGGAAAACCATGCAGTATTACCTGCAAGGACTTAGTTCCGGGAAGTTCTGGAATAAAGTGACTGTTTTAGACTATGAAAGGATGCTTTGAGCTCTGCCCCTTTCGGAGTGGACGGAACGTTCTTTAACGTTCTTGAGCTTAGACCCGAGCATGCTCTGAACCCGGCTGGCTCTCACCTGTCACCTCCCCACTTCTCACCCTGCTGCCCCCTCCGCCCCCTCTGTGGCGTCTCTGCCCTTCGTTCTAGTGTGTTCTAGTCTTACTCGCTTCTTCTTCCGCCTCCAAAGTTCTGTCCCAGACCTTCTCAGAGGTGCCTGCTTTAGATCTCAAACGTCACCTCCGTAGTGTCACTTATGCACACACACTCCAGACCCAACCGCCCACCACCATTCCCACCCCCGACCCCACTTTCCAACGGGTCGCTTATCACCCTATGAAATGTCACCATGTGTTAACTGCTCTTGTGTCTCACATCCATCTCAAAGGCAAGCTCTCCTGGGCAGAGAATTGGTCTTACTCCCAGCTTTATCCTCAGCAGCTTGACCAATACCTGGAATCAAGTAGGTGCTCAAGAAAGACCCGTTGAATAAATGTGCGGATTAACTTCTCGACAGGGGAGAACCTTCACAAAGAAATGCCTTCCTTCCATAAGGGAATCCTACTGAGTTCAGGTCAGACACAAATGTCTTGGGATGGTAGCCATTTCCCACGTTTACTCATTCCTTCATTTAGACATTCGTGGTTCAGTCCACTGTTACACAGATGTGTTCCATCATGGGTCATATCCATGAAAATATAATAATTTTCCAATATAAAGACATAGATAGCAATTTCCTAACAATACTCTTATTAATGAAGGGGATACATCTCAGCCTCTCCATAAATGGTCCCTTCTCCTTTGCAGAAGAAATGGAAGCCTGCCCAAACCAGCTGGACCCCCACTTGCTTCTGCTTCCTTGTCCCAGTCTTTCTGTCTCCTTAGGAACCACCCTGTTGATGTGTCCATCTCTCTTGTATCTTTAACCTCTTCCTCTTGAATAGTTTATTTGAACTGACTCCAGACTCTTCTATCCAAACGCATTCCCTGCTTGTGCTCTTAGGACTTCCTGAAATGCTCCAGCCACGTTTGCTTATAACCTCCTGCAAAGCTGTCCCGGGGTATCTCCAGGGATTCATCTGAGGACGCCAACAGACCCCCAAGGACTCAGGTTCCATAGTAAAATGGCATAGTATTTGCATAGAACTTATGTGTATTCCCCTATGTACTTTAAATCATTTATAAATTATTTATAATAAGTATGATTAAATGCTAAGTAAATTGTAGATACAACGGAAACTCTTTGTAAATAGTTTTCCAACACACAGCAAATTCAAGGTTTGCTTTTTGGAACTTTCTGGGATTTGGGGGGAATATTTTCTATCCATGGTTGGTTGAATCCGAGGATGCAGAACCAGTGGATACGGAGGGTTGACTATATTCAGTGGTCCAGGAGTACTTTGCCAGATTCTGATTCAGTATGCTGTTGATGGGGTCTTGGGATCCACAGTTTGCAGAAACTCCTCACTATGTGATTATAGTATATACTTTTTTTTCTTTTTTTTTTGGCTGCGCCTGACACATACCGAATTTCCCAGGCCAGGGATTGAACCCCTGCCACAGCAGTAACCCACCACAGCAGTGACCATGCAAGGTCCTTAACCCACTGAGCCACCAGGGAACTCCAATATACACTTTTGTAAAAGCACTGTTGCAAAGGCTGCACATCACAGTTCTTTTTCTTAATCTCTCAGTAGGTTTTTTATCTAGCTGGCCTTTATCCTATTTTTTTTTTTGTCTTTTTGCCATTTCTTGGGCCACTCCCGCGGCATATGGAGGTTCCCAGGCTAGGGGTCAAATCAGAGCTGTAGTGCCCCACCTTTGCCAGAGCCACAGCAACGCGGGATCCGAGCTGTGTCTGCAACCTACACCACAGCTCACGGCAACGCCGGATCCTTAACCCACTGAGCGAGGCCAGGGATCGAACCCGCAACCTCATGGTTCCTAGTCGGATTTGTTAACCATTGAGCCACGACAGGAACTCCCTTCACCCTATTCTTGAAATACTTCCTTCTCCTGCACTTACTGTCTCTGTGCCCCCCTGTTCATCCATGCTGCAGGCTCCTCCTCTTCCACTCCCCACTAGGTGCCCACCCCTCAGCCTTCTCTTCTCCCAGTGAACTTGCCTTAAACCATGTTATCCTCGTGCATAGCTTCACTCCCACCAGGGAGAAATTTTAAACTCTCAAAGCATGACCCCCTGCCCCCAAACCAAGGTTAAATCTGTGTTCCCACGTCTACCTCTCCAGCCCTGGGCTCTTTCTCCAACTTTTGGTCAGTAGCCCAACTGTCCACTGGACATCTTATACGAACGACAGGCATTTGGAAGAAAACGTGTTCAGACCTGCATTCGTTATCTTTCTGTCCCTCTAGGACAGCTGCGTCTCCTCTCTGCTCCGTCTTTCCCAAAGGCTCCACCCACCACTCATCCACTTTCTCCGGCCAGAGTTTGCCGCAGTCTCATCTCTGAAGTACATCTCAGCTCCTCCAGTGGAAAGAGACAGCTCTCCTGCTGCTCTTAAAATCAGCTCTGGGAGATCCTGCTGTGGAACAATGGGATTCGTGACGTCTTTGCAGAGCCAGGACACAGGTTCAATCCCCAGCCAGACACAATGGTTGGGGATCTGACGTTGCCCAGGATCCAGCTGGGATCTGATCCCTGACCTGGGTACTCCATATGCTGTGGGGCAGCCAAAAAAGAAAAAAATATATCAGGTCTGAGCTCCTGAAGGTCTCCAAGGTACTTCCTGCCCCACCCCTCCCCTCTTATCCTCTAAACACCAGCCACACTGCATTTCTGCTGCCCTGGACCCTCCGTGACCAGACTTTCTCATCTCCAGATGCTGTGCTGGAACTCATGTGTGTTGTATTGTTTAAGCTTCTAAGTTTGTGGCACTTTATTACACAAGAAGAGAAACGACAGTGACCATAAGCCCAGCTATCCCAGCAGAGTCAGAATTCCCCAAGTTTTAATAAACATATTTTAAGATCTGATTAATGTTATTTAGTTGTCAGAGTTCCCTGGTGGCCCAGTAGTTAAGGATCCAACATTCTTACTGTTGTGGTGAGGGTTCAATCCCTGGCCTTTGGAACTTCCACATGCCACAGGCGTGGCCAAAAAAATTGTTTAGTTGTCATATCCTTCAGTAAAGATTTCATTTATTAATTATTTCATATTGATTTGTTTAACAATTTAATAAGTATATTTAATACTTCTCAAATGTTTACTTAAGACTTGCATGTCAGTGTTTAAATTTAAAAATTAGAAAAGAGAGGAGTTCCCGTCGTGGCTCAGTGGTTAACAAATCCGATTAGGAACCATGAGGTTGTGGGTTCCATCCCTGGCCTTGCTCAGTGAGTTGAGGATCCGGCATTGCCGTGAGCTGTGGTGTAGGTTGCAGACGCGGCTCAGATCCCGAGTTGCTGTGGCTCTGGCGTAGGCCGGCAGCTACAGCTCTGATTCGACCCCTAGCCTGGGCACCTTCATATGCCACGGGAGTGGCCCAAGAAATGGCAAAAAGACAAAAAAAGAAAAAAAATTAGAAAAGAATATGCTTGCCAAGTAAAATTTCCCATTTTTTCTCTTTTTTAGCTGCACCCCTGGCCAATGGAAGTTCCCAGGCCAGGGATTGAATCCAAACCACAACTGTGTTCTATGCCACAGCTGCAGCAACACCAAATCCTTAACCTACTGTGCCACAGAGGAAAGTCCAAGATTTCCCAATTTTTGTTTGAGAACATTTTATTGTACCCAAATCTACAGCTTCTTTCTCCTCCATGACAGCTCTAAGTCATAGACCCCAAAATTAGAACAGAAGAAAACTAAAAAAGTCTCACCTTTGTCTAATCTCAGCCTCATCCTAAGCCAGGCTATGGATATAGAAGGTGCTGTGCTATACGAAGATGGCCTGGAATTGAAGTATCACCTTCTGCAGGCTGGCAGGTGCAGCTCCAATTCGACCTCTAGCCCGGGAATTTCTACATGCCACGGTGCAGCCCTAAAAAGAAAAATAAAAGAAGAAAAGAAAAGAGAAAGGAAGAAAGGAAGAAAGGAAGGAAGGAAAAGAAGTATTGCCCTCTTAGAAATGCCTTCTGCCTGACTCCTTAGGACTCTCTTCTGCTCAAGTTAATAGCTCTTCGTCTTCTCTAGAAGAATAAGCCTATGTATTTGCTCTCTTACTGCATTTGTCTCAACAACTAATGCATCTTGTAATATTTGAAATGTCCAGGGTTTTTTTTTTTGTTTTTTTGTTTTTTGTCTTTTTGTCTTTTTGCCATTTCTTGGGCCACTCCCGCAGCATATGGAGGTTCCCAGGCTAGGGGTCCAATCGGAGCTGTAGCCTCTGGCCTACGCCAGAGCCACAGCAACTCGGGATCTGAGCCTGCAACCTACACCACAGCTCACAGCAACATTAGATCCTTAACCCACTGAGCAAGGCCAGGGATCGAACCTGCAACCTCATGGTTCTTAGTCAGATTCGTTAACCACTGAGCCACGACGGGAACTCCCGAAATGTGCAGTTTTCTAGAAAGTATTATCAAGCCTGGAAAAAACAAGAAAGTAGGGCCCATTCATAGGAGAAATAATACAGACTGTCGCCAGAAAGCACAGACGTTGGATTCACCAGAAAAGACCTCATATCAGCTGCCTTAACTACCCTCAAAGAGTGAAAAGAAACTACAGACCAAAAGCTACAGGAAACCAGAAGGATGATGTCTTAACAGACAGAAAACAGCAATAAGGGGGGGAGGAGGGTGAGAGTCGTGTCAAGGGCTTGGAGGGATGGAGAGAAGCCTGGTCAGACCCCAATCCAGCAATTGACTCACTGTTCACAGCTGTGCTGTGAATGTCCCTTTGGGGGGAGCCTCATATCCAAGCAGGCCACTTCAGAAACGCCTTTTGCCTTGACTGGTTAGGCCTATACCTCGTTAGGACTAAATATTTGTTCTCTTATGGCATTTAGGTCTCAGCACCTAAAGCCCCTTTCCTCACTCTGCCACCACTGAGCCGCACAGCTACGCCCAAGAGTCAATGTCACGAGGCACTAAGGGCCACATCTGTACTGCTCAGCACTGCGTCCCCATGCGAACAACAAAAAGGCTTTACTGCGTGAAGGAATGACCCCAATGTGATGAGACCAAGGGTTTGGAAACTAGGCTTCCTTCTGGGTTTTTCCCTTATGGGAGCTCATGAGCCCCTTTTGCGTTCATTAAGCTCATTTGGCTTGGGCTTCTGTTGCTCTCAACCAGAAAAGCTGGAGTTCCCACTGTGACTCAGCGGGTTAAAACCCTGACCTAGTGTCCATGAGGATTCAGATTTGATCCCTAGCCTTGCTCATTGGGTTAAGGATGCAGTGTTGCGACAAGCTGCAGTGTAGGTCTCAGAGGCAGCTCCATCCCACATTGCTGTGGCTGTGGCAGACAGCTGTAGCTCTGATTTGACTCCTAGGCTGGGAACTTCCATATGCTACAGGTGTGGCTGTAAAAGAAAAAAAACAAAAACAAAAACACCAGAAGAGCCCTAAATTAAACACCCAAAGCAATTCCAAAGCTGAAAGACTTTTAAGAAAACAGAATGTCAATATAAGATCCTTTCATACCCTAAGTCTTGCTTAAAATTATAACTTTGAATACTATCAATGCTTAATAGCGCAGCTTAGCACCAATAATGGCTATTTTTATAAGTTCCCTTAAAAACCTAAAAGCCCAAGGAAATTTGACTTATATTCTAATTTTGTTGGGCTACCTGAGTGTCTTTTGTCTCAGGGCATGTTCTTAAATCTAACTGTAAGACCCCCACATGGGCAGGTAACGACGCAAAACCTAAAATTACAAATGTACGCAAAGTGCCGTCTGAGAAAGTTTGGAGAGAATTCTTCCATTTGTATAGCTTCTTTCTTTCCTTCTCAGTTTCAGAGTCCCATGTTTTTCTGGCCAAGAGAACACTGAGTGAATTCATATTCCCCAGGGTTTGGGTCACATTTCTTGTATTTTTATCTTCAGGCTGAAAGGCGAACTCAACTTTCCTCAGATTTAAATTGTTTGAAGTTCCAATGAGCGTGTATATGGCTGTGTGTTTGGGGGAGGGGAGCAGGAAGGAGAGAGAATGGAAAATAATCTGAAGATTTTGATGTTCCTTTAACATATTTTTCCAAACCTCTAACAATCCCAGTTCCTTTGCTTAAAGTTCATCTTTTTATTTCTCCCATCATTTTCTTAGCATGCCTCTGAGATTTCTTCAAGCACTGTAAAAGCCCCTGAGTAATCATTCACAGGAAATTATCAGTGATACCTTGCAGAAGACACCCCGCCGAATGCTGCCTGCTTTAAGAAAGAAAAACAATCCAATACCATTTGGTTTCACAATTCATACGAATAATCCCTGTCATCATAAGTCATTTATTATCCAACTTGGTTTTTTTCCAGGTAAATAACTCAGGACTCAGTCTCTTAAATTTTAATTCCACTTAATTCCAAATGCTTTTTCAAAATCGAAGCCAGTTTGTGCATATTTAAGACACAGTTCATCATATGTCACGTGAACAATTACGAGGATGGATGAAATGGTATCTGTGATCCTTTTCCAGATCTAAAGAGCTTGCTTGGACCTTTATGTCCTCTGTGGGGACGGTCACACCATAGTTACAATCATACGTGATAACCTGCATTTTCCTTACTTCCCATATTCTGGGAATCAGCTCATTTTAATCAACTGTCTTCTGGATTCATCACTTTTTCAGTTCTGGGTATAAAACCTTTCTTTCGTAGCCTTCTAGACTGATCATTGTCCTTTAGAGGGAGACCGTGTGTGTCCTTAGTGTCTGCATGGAAGCTAATCTTTTCTTGAGGATGCACACAGCTTCTTTAGGAGAGGCTCTTTCTAGGATGTGCCATCGTAAATTAGGCCACCTGCCTGCATGACGTCCTGTTGCAAAGAGCAGGGACAGAAGTCGCTCCCTCATGCTCTGTGGAGGTTTCTTCCTGGTGGAAAGCATCCTTGGGAGGCCTCCTGGGGCTAACCCCTTGGCTATCTGCCCGGGGCCTTCGAAAACGTCCAGTTACTCAAAAGGCACAGCCTCTCTGCTGGGGTGGCCATTCTGCTAGAATTTGTGTGCAGGAGAGACGTGGTGCCCCCCCTCAGCCCTCCAAAAAGCTCCAGTTTGAGAATGTCATTGAGCCTGAACCAGAGAAACTCACGAAGCACCTGCTAAGAACAAGGTTTAAAACATGTCCAGGGAGTTCCTGCTGTGGTGCAATGAGATCAGCAGTGTCTCTGCAGCACCAGAACGCAGGTTCGATCCCTGGCCTGGCACAGTGGGGTTAAAGGCTGCTGCGTTGCCACAGCAGTCTAGGTCACCACTGTGTCTTGGATCTGCTCCCCGGCCCGGCACAGTGTGAACTCCATAGGCTGCAGGGTGGCCAAAAAACAAAACAACCCCAAAAGTTCCAGCCCCACTCTCGCTCGGCAGGTCCCAGAGAGGAGAGGAGTGGATAAGGCCATCTCTACAGGCACCCTCGAAGCCCCAGCAGTGCTGATCTCGGAGGTCTGCCTGGCTCAGCGGAAGGAGGGGTTGCTTGCCCAGGCTGGCTCATCTGCTGTGAACTGCAATGCTTCTACAGTCTCCTGGGAATTTTTTTCTGATTTTTTTTCCCAAAGGAAAAGTTAAGGGGTTCAAGAGTATTTTTCGTAGCAACCAACCCATTCAATCTTTGCCAAATAAAGGAACAAGTTTCTCTAGATGACAGCTAGCCGATGGCCAGGCTAAGGTGATTAAAGGCAAAGAAGTGAGTGGTCTCCTGACACTTTTCAGCCCGGGTCCCTCTGAGATAGGCTGGGATGTGGGATCTGGGACCCGGCACCCTCAGCTGCAGGGGCTGCAAGTGGCTGCACCTGGACACATGTCTCCTCCAGCAACAGAATAGAGAGAAACTCTAAGAGACTAAAGAGACCTGCATGCATGCTCAGTCGGGGCAAATTATGGGAAACATGAAAAGACCAAAGACCCACTGCCCCTTGTAGCCAGGAACAAAAGCAGGTATTATGCATGCCCTGAACACAGCACCACCAAAGGGGTGGGCACACCACCTAAGCCACCCCTCTGGCCTGACCCCTGGCCTGCGCCTCCCCTCCCCATGTAAGGGACCAGCTTGCCCCCTTGTATTTTCCCTTCAAATCCTAATAGGATGTACCAGGAGTGAGCAAGGGCATCTTTACTTGTTCTCAATCTCTCCCACTGCAGCAGGGGGCCCAAGAAAGCCTTGCCTGAATTTCTCATCTGGCCTCTTATAATGTCTATTGATTAAGGAGGCCAAGGACCCAGGTCAGTAACAGCTCTCACCCTGCTCTTCTGTAGGAATATGGAAAGCATCATCAAGAGTGCTTCAGATCCAGTCTTTATTTTTGGTGGATATAGGGATGTACACAGAAATGGGAAGTACTCATCTCATAAAAACCTTGTATTTTCCCTTCAAATCCTAATAGGATGTACCTTAATACCTGCACTTTCCTTCTAGGTGAAATCTGTTTTGTGTCGGCCAAGGTTTCTTAAAAGTAGTTTTCCCTAGCAGGTCTCATTGTGGCACAGCGGAAACGAATCCGACTAGGAACCATGAGGTTGCCTTCGATCCCTAGCCTCGCTCAGTGGGTTAAGGATCCAGTGTTCCTGTGAGCTGTGGTGTAGGTCGCAGACATGGCTCGGATCCTGCGTTGCTGTGGCTGTGGTGTAGGCCAGCAGCTGTAGCTCTGATTAGACCCCTAGCCTGGGAACCTCCATATGCTGCAGGTGTGGCCCTAAAAAGAAAAAAAAAAAATCTTAAAAAAAAAAATTTTCCCTATGGATAGAAAATGGAAAAGTTTAACATTAGGATCAAATTAGATCTTTGAAAACCTGAAAAGGAAACATTCAGAAACACGACCGAAGCATAATTTTTGTGCAATGTTGGAAGTAAAGCTTAAACAGAAAGAGATTCAAAACTGTATGATGAATGGATCAGGAAGATGTGGTACATATATACAGTGGAATATTACTCAGCCATAAAAATAATGAAATAGTGCCACATACAGCAACATGGATGGACCTAGAGATTATCATGCTAAGTGAAGTAAATCAGAAAACCAATAGGACATGATATCACTTATATGTGGAATCAAAAAATTGATACAAATGAACTTATTTACAAAACAGAAATAGACTCACTGACGTAGAAAACTAATTTGTGGTTACCAAAGGGGAAAGGGAGAGGGAGGGATAGATTAGAAGGTTGGGATTAACATATCCACACTACTATACCTAAAAGAGATAAACAACAAGGACCTATACTGCTCAGTACAGGGAACTCTACTCAATATCTTGCACTAACCTACAATGGAAAAGAATCTGAAAAAGAATACATATAACTGTTACATATGTTTCAGTTATATACATATAACTGAATCACTTTGCTGTATACCTGAAACATTGCAAATCAACTATGCTTCAATAAAAAATGATTTAAAGGAGTTCTCTGATGGTCTAGGGGTTAGGACTCAGTGATTTCACCACTGCGGCTCATGTTCAATCCCTGGTCTGGAAACTGAGATCCTACATCAAGCTGCTGCACATCACAGCCAAATAATAATGATGCTAATAAGGCAGAGCTTCCATGCCTGCCCGCTTGCATCTCTCACAAGCGTCCTATCCTAATAAATCTATTTTTTGCCTAAAAAAAAATACTATCACTAATAATAAATTTAAAAATTTAAAAACCTCTATTCTCTATAACATAAATTATGTTACATTATGGACAGGTAAAAGCTATACTTAAGATTCTGAAGCCTAAATATTTATTCTCCTCCACCTCTAACCAAATAACATTAAAATGAGGGTCACTAGGCCTTTTGATGGGCAGAGCCACACCCTTTTCAGTCCACCAAGGAAGTGGAACTAACAAGGCTTGGAGTTCCTCTTGTGGCTCAGCGGGTGATCCCTGGCCCAGCTCACTGAGTTAAGGATCCGGTGTTGCCACAAGCTGCGGGGTAGTTCCCAGATGCGGCTCAGATCTGGTGTTGCCATGGCCTCAGCTGCAACTCTGATTCAACTCCTGGCCCAGGAATTTCCATATACTGCAGGTAAGGCTGTTAAACGTACACACACACACACACACACACACACACACACACACACACACACACACACACACACACAGAAAACCCCACAATGATTCCCTGTTCAGGAGGCAAGGATATGTATCAGTTGAAGGAGAATGGGTAGGGGCAGATTTAGTGGAATCTGTAATGATGTGTCTAAAGCCAGTCATGCAAAATACAATTATGTTCACGTACAAAGGCAAAGGAGCCCGAACCTCAGGTTTACACAGAATAAGATGCCAATTCTAGTGAATCTGATATTTCCTTCTCTCCATTAAATTCTCCTATCTACCACTACTGCAGAAGAGGCAGGTTGTATGAGGTTTCACCAACAGAAAGTATTAAAAGCAGTCAGGGCTGCATAGAAAGGAGAGAGAAAAATTAGAAAGCATATGACAGTTGCTCCCCCAGCAAATCCTCATTACTAGCAAAGCTGGATTTGATTAACACTCGGTTTCATTATGAAACTGAAAATAGTTCAAGGCAGGGTAGTACAGAGACTATATTGCCAAAAGGAAAATCTTTACAGCTTTTGTAAGCTTCTGGTGGAAGTAAAACTTAGTTTGAGCTTTCTGGAAAAAAAATTGGTATGCATACATCAGGAGCCTTACAATAGTCATACATTTTGACACTTACTGTCTGTTTTTAGGAAAACGCCCAACAGAATAACCAGAAAAGTAGGCAAAGATTTACATGCGAAGCTATCAGTTAAAAAATTTTTTTCATTTCACAGCTGCACCTGCATCACATGACAGTTCCCAGGCCAGGGACTGAATTGGAGCTGAAGCTGCAGCCCACACCACAGCCACAGCAACACTGGGTCCTTAACCCAACAAGCAGGGCAAGGGGTTGAACCTGAATCCTCACAGAGACAGCATTAGGTCCTTAACCCACTGAGCCACAATGGAAACTCCTAAATCATTACTTACAATGGGCAAAAGAATAATAAGGAAACAAACAGAAGCCCTCACATTGTGGACTGGTTAAACTAGAGGTCAGCAAACATTTTCTATAAAGGATGTACTTTGGCTTTGCAGCCCATGCTCGCTCTGTCATAACTACCACTGTGTCCTTGTGAGACAAAAGCAGCACAGAAACAGTAAACAAGTGGGCATGGTTGGGTTCCCCTAAAACCTTACTAATGGACACTAAAATGTGAATTCATAGAATTTTCAAATATGAAATATTATTCTTTGATCTTTTCAACAATTTAGAGATGTAAAATCCATTCTTGGGAGTTCCCGTCGTGGCTCAGTGTTTAATGAATCCGACTAGGAACCATGAGGACGCAGGTTCAATCGCTGGCCTTGCTCAATGGGTTAGAGATCTGGAATTGCCATGAGCTGTGGTGTAGGTTGCAGACACGGCTCGGATCCCGCATTGCTGTGGCTCTGGCGGAGGCCAGAGGCTACAGCTCCGATTGGACCCTTAGCCTGGGAACCTCCATATGCCGCGGGAGTGGCCCTAGAAAAGGCAAAAAGACAAAACAAAAACAAAAACCATTCTTAGCTCAGGGGTTTTACAAAAACAGGTGGCAGGCCAGATTTGCCAACCACTCAACTAAGTTATTTTATCATCATTAAAATTGTTATGTTTATTATTCAATATCAGTCAAGATGAATGATATTCACCTCCTGTGATAAAGTACAATGGAGAAGAATATGAAAAAGAATGCATATGCGTATATAACTGAGTCACTTTGCTGTAGAGCAGAAACTAAAAGAATATTATAAATCATCTATATGTCAATAAAATACTTTTCTAAAAAAGTACTTTTTAAGGAGTTCCTGCTGTGGTGCAATGGGATCGGAGGCATCTCAGAGCACTGGGACGCGGGATCAATCCCCAACCCTGCACAGCAGGTTAAGGATCCAGCATTGCCACAGCTGCGGCTGGGATCTGATCCCAGGCCCAGAAACTCCATGTGCCAAGGGGCGGCCAAAAAAAAACTTAAAAAAAAAATCAGTCAAAACTGCACCATTTGAGAAACAGAGGTAAAGAGACGGGAGGGGAGACTAGAAGATAATATGCTAAAAGATTTATAGTTTTTCCTAAATTGAGAGATTATGGATGACAAGGGTGGTTTCTCTTTTCGTCTTTATTTTTTACATTTTTTTGGAGTTTTCTACAATAAGTACATGTTGTTTTAAGATCGAAAATGATGTTTTAAGAAGAACTTTTTTGGCTAAGAAGGTTCATTTTTTTCCTCATTCTTTACACATTACTCAGAAACTCTGGACATTCTGAAGTTCTTGACCAAGCTCACACTATTTCTTAGGAATGACTTTTAAACAACACCAACCAAAAAAAAAAAAAAAGCCACACAATTTATTTATTTTACTTATTAAATACATAGAGCTTAGCCCCCAAGTCAGAATCTGTCTTCTTCATTTTTTCATGTCCCTCCCAGCCCTGGGCACCTACCTAGCAAGTGCGTGCAGCCCTCACCTTCCCGCCCCTGCCCCGCCCCAACAGGCTCTGTACTGCCTCCAACTTCCTCACCGCCCTGCATCCAGCCCAGCATCTCAGGTGCACGCCTCCAACCTCAGAGGCTCGCCGCTGCCACGGTTCCAAGTCCACGGTGCACACACCCCATTCCCCCACCTCCAGCTCACCTGTTATTGGCTCAAGGTCAGTTAACAAAACGGCCTGTTGCTTGCTGTGTCGGTGCTGTGGGGTGCACACCAGATAGCAGCTCACTCTGCAGGACCTCTGGAAGCAGCTTTCTATTTATTTTAACAGGACATTTGGAATCTTAATATCTTAACTCCATTGAATAATTAGCTGATAGGCAAATCTCAGGCATCCAAGCCAGCTTTTCCCAAGCATATTTCACAAACACTTGTCCTATGAGCTCTCACAAGGGGAAAAAAATCCGCGTTTAGATCATTTTGAGAGATGCTGCATACATATTCCATTTTAGAGACTCATAATTCATACATATATGCATACATATATGAATTATGAGTCTCTCTCTCTATATATATATATACACATATATATATATATATATATATATGTGCCTGACTTTTCAAAGTCCAAAATTAAAGAGAGCCACTTAACACTGTTCACCTTGAGACAGGCTGGAATAGGGGACCCTTTGCTGCAGTGGCTGCACCCGGACAAACCTCTCCTCCAGCAACAAAATACAAAGAAACGATACGGGAGTGAAAACAACTGTGTCCATGCTCAGTTGGGGCAAGTTATGGGCAAGAAGATACCCCCCAAAAAACCCTAAAAAAAATCAGTGGCCACTTCTGAAGATCCCAGAGCAAAAGCAGGGTGTGGGAAGCAAAAGCAGGTGCTACGCAAACCCCCTGCCCCCATCAAAGGGAGGCAGACCATCTGAACCACCCCTTGGGCCAGACTCCTGGACCCGCCACTACCTTGGCCTACGTGAGGAACTAGCCCGCCTCCCCTCCCCTCACCTCAGGGAGGGAGGGAGGGAGGAAGGGAACCTGTTTGCTTTTGCTCCTTCTGCTGCAGCAGAGGCCCAGATAAAGCCTTGCATGAATTTCTTGTCTGGTCTTTTATCCATTTGTATTGATTAAGGAAGGCCAAGAGCCCAGGTGGGCAACATACTCATTGCATCCCAAACTTCGTTTCAGCCTCCCTTTCCCCACCCGGCCCTCGCCCAATACATGCAGCTCCAAGGTACAGCGAGGGGCTAGCCTGCCTGCCAGTGGAAGAGCTGGTCTGTAAAGGGGGTGGGATAACACCCTCCAGCATCCCTCAAGGCCTTCTGCCTGGGACTGGGATGGTCAGACTCTGATTCAGACCCGTCCTGGCCTGGGGTCCACGGCATCCTCAGCTGCTTTGGCACTGCCACCACCTGCATTTCTACCAGACCCCTGAGTGCCTTCAGCTCCCCCTGCTCCACCTGAAGCTTCTCTTTCCATCCATCTCCGACTCTGCTCCCCATGTGCCATCACTCCAGGACATTCCCATCATTGCTGGAGGCTCACTCACCAATTGTGCATTCGAATTTAAATTTAAGGCTCCAAGGCTTCCCTTGGCTGCTGCCAAAAATTAGCATATGTTTTCAGTATTTATGAGCCATACACAGCTGACATTTTTAGAAAATTATATTCCATCTGCAAAAACATATGTATCCAACTGTGGTGAGATTAGTTGTTCCCGTATTTATTTTTCTAAGAATTGAGCGCATCCAATATACAGTCTTCTCTGAATGCATCCCATTGTTTCTTTTTTGGCAGTATCCTTCAAATATCCAATCACCAGGGACAATTACACATGTATCCTTAATTCGATTAATAACTTCTTAGAAAAACATGTACTTTTCCCAAAAGCAAATTTCTATAGCCAGTCTGCAAAGGACTCGGAACATGGCTGCTACTTAGGAGAGATTTCACAAAAGTAGTCATTTCAGATGGCAACATGTGCCCCTTATAACTAGAGCTTAAAGAAATGCATGGTTTGGCACAATATTGTAAATCAACTATTCTTCAATTAAAAAAAAAAACAGTTAAAAAAAAAAGGTCCTTCCAGGGAGAAAAAAAGAAAAGAAAAATGCATCGCCAATTCAGCATTTGTTGGTTTCCAAGTCACAGTATGATATCCTGGATTCGTTCTGGGCATTTGCAGATAAATCTCTTTATCAAGTAGCAAAAGCGTGACATACTTTCTCAACGAACATTTGGATTCTAACCCACAGTGTAGGCGAGACACGCTACCACCCCACCATACACACACACATACACACACACACACACACACACACACAGCACGTGTTTCAAATTCAACAACAGTTAAAAAGAGAGCTGGGACCAAGAGTAAGTCTCTTTTAACAGGAGAATATTGTTCAGGAATCTAGGCTTAAGCTAAATTATTCTTCATCCTCCCTCAAGAAATGACTCTATACCTGATAGAGCAGTTCTTCCGTAATCATGGACTTGATTCACAAGAAAGTCTTGGGTGGAAAAAAGACTCAGTGGAAATTTGAAATGCTCTTATATTATTACAAACAAAGTGGAATCTCCAGTGAGGGTTTTTCAGAAAGTGAAAGCAGAAGATAATCTTCTTCTCAAAAAAGCCCCCTTTTGAAGTACAACTTTGCTTTAAATAATGAAAGCAAGTTGTCGATGCCTATATGAACTCTTCTAGCTTTTGAAATGTCCTTGCCTTACTTGATAGAAAATAAGAAGTGAACTATATAATTCTGCCACAAAGTCAAAGATCTTTGAAGCCATACCTCTTAGACTTCATTTCCCACGTGCTTGCTCTGCCTGGGTCTTGACATCACTGGTTTGCACAAACCTGGGAGTAAGTGCCTCCTTTCATTTCACACCACATGCACATCGTTCTTGCTTTGCCCCAGGCACAGCCCTGATCCGGAAGCTAACACTATGACTAGGAAGAGTCACAGCTGCATTAGTCAGGATAAGCTGGGTGATGCTGTAATAACGAACCAGTCCCAAAATTCCAGAGGGCTTAGCGCCACAAAGGATTCTCTCTTGCTCATATCCCTCCCTCTGGAACACGTGGTCTCTGCTCACTGCAGTGGAAGAAGAGTATGGATCTGACTCTGCCTCAGCCCAGAAGTGACACAGGCCACCCCTGACGTGTCATTATTCGGAACTACCGCGGGACCAGGGAAGAGCAACTTTACTGTCCTGTTAAATGTATGTATGCAGGAAACCAAAACTGAAAACAACAAACATGAATTTTACCTATTAATGTATCCGGTTGCTCAAACTCAGGCTCTTTCTTATCCCCAGGTGT
This sequence comes from Phacochoerus africanus, assembly GCF_016906955.1. Lineage (NCBI taxonomy): Eukaryota > Metazoa > Chordata > Mammalia > Artiodactyla > Suidae > Phacochoerus > Phacochoerus africanus. The sequence continues at coordinate 30,614,912 of NC_062552.1, read as the reverse complement.
TTAAACACAAATCTCCTGTCTGCCTGGCGTACACCCCCTATGCATTCGACCTCAGGGTCCTGGCTTAGACAGCATTTCCCCTGAGGATCCTTACAGAACCCTCCCGCCCTCGACCTAGACCCCCTCTCCCACAGTAATACAGCCAGTGTTTATCATCTCCTCTGTGCCCCTTATGGTTCTGGGCACTTTCCATCAAACCCTCACAATAAGCCATTGAAGTGGTGTCCTCATGCACCACGCTCACCTAGAAAACAGCCTGAGCCCTAAGCATATGGGTCAGCCCTGAACTAGGTGGGCAGTGCCAGGGAAACAAGAGGTAAGACAAGGGCAGTGGGCTGGGAAGAAGGGACCCAAGCAGATGATACAGAGATGTCCATGGCTTTGCAGCAAACTGGGTGCTCTCAGGAAATCAAAAGATACTCAGTGATGCAGGAGAGTGCCCACTGCCATGTCTCTGAAAAGTCCATCCCAGCTCCCATTGGACCAGAAGCAGGACCCAGGTTGAGAGTCATGGCCACAGCCTGCCTCCGTGCCCCAGGGAAGATGATGTCACAAGAAAGGCTCCAGCTGGAAAGCAAGGTGAAGATACGGATCGGGTTGGTTCCAGTAGTTGTGATTTATTTCCAGTTTTTGGATGAAGACACTGATGCCCAGAAATATAACACTTTGAGCAAGATGACACAGCTAGAGGATAACATGCAAACCAGGAAGAGCTGGCCTCCGAGCACAGAGTCTTCAACCACCAGCCTGCCACAGGAATGCAAACTCCACAGAAGCAGGGACTGCTTTATCCCCAGCACCGGTCACAAACAGAGGCCCAGGAGTTCCCTGGTGGTGCAGCAGGTTAAGGACCCAGCGTTGTCACCGCGGCGGCTTGGGTTGTTGCTGTGGTTGGGTTGATCCCGGGCCAGGGAACTTTTGCACGCCACAGGCAAGGCCAATACAAACAGATAAACAAAAACAACCATAGGGCCTGACACAGTTGACACTCAATATAAACATTTATTGGAAAGAATGAATGAGTTTTAAATGAATGGCCTTTCAAGAAAGCCTAAAGAAATCAATAGGAAGGAGAAAGTGCATTTTATCTGGGTGTTCTGGAAGGTTCCATGGCAGAAGTACATCAGAACCAGATATTCCAAAGACTTAGAGAAAAGTCAGACCCAGTGGCACAGAGGCTGTCTTTGGAGACTGCAGGCTTACCGAATTGGAGGGCCAGGGGGAGTAGTGGGAAATAAGGCTTAAGAAGCATATTGGCATCAAATCGTGGAAGCTTTGCCATCTTCAGAGTGGACAAGATGCTTACGTCAGAGAGAAGTTAAGAACTGGGTGTGTTTCAAAAGAAAGCCCCACTTGTAGCAGCGTCCGCACACATGGAAACCAAGAGCGTGCCCAAGAGAACATTGCCAAATCGTGGTTGCATTAAGCCATGTGTTTGCTGCACTCTGGGAACTCACCATTGTTCTGTTCTAGGCAAAAGTCCATTTATTTTGTTACCCGATGAAGCTGTGTTCTTGTTTTTTATCAGGAGAAATGGAAAACAGCTGCTTACCATTCTCTTTATAAGTTTTATACAATTCAGGCACTTATTTAAGCATTGTCCTGATATTTGATCATTAACCCAGCACGCAGCAGAAGAGACACTATAAGAAATCTTAGCAGAAATGATAACTTTGGCTTTATAAACAGAATCACACACACACACACAAAGATTTTTTTTTAAATCCATAAAGGATGAAATTATATTCCTTTATGGGGCTATTCGTCAGTCTGTAATGTTTTCCTTATGATACATAAAGCATCGTCTTTATGATAAATGAGGACTCTCTGGAACAGATTATAACACACATGGGAAGCAAATAAATTTTTATTTAGAAGCATGAACATTCCAGAAAACTCCACAAGTTCCATGCTGCTTCCATTTCCATTTCCAAATGCATTTGCATTTCCACTTAGTTTGCACCCACTTGGGAGCAGCACACACAGAATAAGGCACATCGCCGTCCACCACGCACTCCTGACCCAGCACTTCGCTTGGATTTAATCTCCATCACCTTGGACGCTGTCTCCCGGTTTCCCTTCTCCCTCTCTGATGCTTCCCCAGGTCCTTGGAGTTATTCCCACCCACAGCCACTGCATGTCCCAGCTCCTCCGAGTTCGATTCTAGACACTCTCATTTTGCCCTGTACTCTCGCCGTAGAATATGTGGTTCCCAAGACTCATAAATGCGTATCTACTTCAAGACCTGGCCTCTATTTGCCAGTATTACATTTCCATCTCAGTGCCCGTAGCAGCACATAGAACTCAACATACCAAAAGCCAAATTTGAGATAATGAACCCCCAACCTTACCCAGCTCTGTACTGTCCTCTCTCACCCTGTCTTCTTTACTCTAATGGTCTACTCACCAAGTCCCATCAGTATCATGTCCTAAAAAAAAAAAGTTCCCCTTTTTTTTTCCTTTTCTTTTTCAGCAGCACCTGCGGCATATAGAAGTTCCTGGGTCAGGGGTCAGATTTGAGCTGCAGTTGCGACCTACACCACAGCTACAGCAAGGCCAGATCCTTAACCGGCTGGGCCCTTGGGGGGACTCCCTGAATGTTCTAATCTTTCCACTTCCATCCTTCACCACCACCATGAACCTCGCCCGAGACACTGAAACCGGATGTCGAGTAGGACTTCCTTGCTGCCCAGGAGTCATCAGTGGCTTTTGATAAAGTCTTTCCTTTCCCTACGCATGGGGGAGGGAAGGGACTTCTCACCAACCAGGGAGGGAGAAACTATACAAGACTCACTCAGACGGGAGAGGCCTACAGGAAGGGAAGGCCAGCATCTCATTCCAGGGTGGACGACTGCTTACACAGGGGTCTTGGAGATCCCCCCACTGTGCTGATTTGAGCAAGAGGAGAAGATGGTTGGAGTGAGAGCGAAGACAGGGCTGGCAATGAAATAGTCTACAGGCTACTTGGAAAAATAAAGACTGTGTATTTTGGCATGAGTCAAGTGGACATCCTGTAACTCTTGCTGGGGACCCCAGGCGCCAGAGGCTCTGGGGTGGCCTGCCCTGGGCAGATGCTAAGGGGGAAGTTGGAAGAGGTTGTAGAAGGCATGCAAGCTGTTCACGAGGAGCCAGAATGTCGCTGCCTTTCACACGAGTCACCAGAGGCTGATCAGTGTTAGTCCAGGAAAAGCAAGAACCAGCATCTCAAGGGTCCAGCAGCAAGACACCATCCTCTCCCTTCCTGTCTCCCCACTCCACGCACAGAAGGGCCTGATCCAGGGTCAGATGATGAGAGACCCTCACCCCACTGCAAGGTGAATCTAAGGTCTAGTTCAAAAACACATGGTACAGGAGTTCCCGTCGTGGTGCAGCAGAAACGAATCTGACTAGGAACCATGAGGTTGTGGATTAACCCACTGATTGATGTGGCCATAAGCTGTGGTGCAGGTTGCAGATGTGGCTTGGATCCTGCATTGCTGTGGCTGTGGCAGAGGCCGGCAGCTGTAGCTCCGATTGGACCCCTAGCCTGGGACACTCCATATGCTGAGGGTGCAGCCCTAAAAAGCAAAAAACAAAAACACGTGGTTCATAAATGAATGCGGGAGGTGTCACAATTCCAAATTCCATCACTTCAAGAAGACTCTGTGGCCTATGCTTCCCATATCGACAGATCCCACCGTGAATTTGGCGGGGAAGTGGGCCTACTTCTGCCCACATCACTGAAGTACGTCTCTTCATGTGCTTCTGCCAAGTGCAGGGTTGTTTTGTATTTTTTCACTTGACTCGCTGCTGACAATATTTTAAGAAATGGTCCCTCCTGGATAGTTTGAAAATATTACATCGAATGATTGATGGTACCTGGAGTCTTACAGAACAAAGCTTTTGAAGGAAGACAATTAAATACCATCTATCAGTGGAAAGAAAAATAAACAAATACACACAACCAAAGTTTCACTAAAAACTAAAGTTAATAAGAAAGGCTTAAAGGGGCCTTCTTCAGCAGTTACTGAAGGCTTTCTCCCAGTGCTTTTAATGGGGCAGTTTTCCTCTGCGTAATCAATAGCCTTTCCAGGCCTGTGGTTTAATAGAACATGCCAGCATGATTATGATTTATGGCTTCATTAATACTGATGACAAAGGACACGGTGAATTAGTCAGCGTGATCTTAGGTCATGGTTTTTCTCCCCACCAAAAATCAAAGGCAAAGTAAAATTCCAAACACTGTAGGGAGAAAGCAACTTCATGAAATGTCCTGAACAGCCAACATCAAGTTCGAGAATGTAATCCTTTTAAAACAGTACTGACGCCTCAGGAGCAGGAGGCCGTCAACTATAGCCCTTGCACCAAATCTGGGCTGCTGCTTGTGTCTGTGAAAAAAGCTTTATTGGGAAGTTCCCATCATGGCTCAGTGGTTAACGAATCCAACTAGGAACTATGAGGTTGCGGGTTCGATCCCTGGCCTTGCTCAGTGGGTTAAGGATCTGGCGTTGCTGTGAGCTGTGGTGTAGGCTGCAGACATGGCTCGGATCTGGCGTTGCTGTGGCCATGGTGTAGGCTGGTGGCTACAGCTCCGATTAGACCCCTAGCCTGGTAACCTCCATATGCTGTGGGTGCAGGCCTAAAAAGACCAAAAAAAAAAAAAAAGCTTTATTGAATAAAATAAATCCCCAAGGATTTCTTTACCTATTGTCTGCAGAGTCTTTCCCACCAGAACAGCCCAGCTGAGTAGTTATAACTGACAGAGACTGTATGGCCTGTGAAGCCTCAAATAGGTACAAGCTGGCATTTCACAGAAAATGTTTGGTGACTCCTGCTCCATCTGTGATGTGAAATTTCTAGTGATGCTAGAATGGCTATTTTCCTTTGAAAGAAAAGTACCTGAGCACCTGAACCTTTTCTGGTAGGACTCATTTCGATAGACAGTTATATAAAAACACACATGTGTATGTAGAGACAGACATTCATAGACGCTAGACATACAGACATGCATACACAGAGATACACACAGATGATAGATACACACATACATGACAGAGACACAGGTACACATGTATGGTATATACATACATACATAGATACCTAGACAGGTAGATGGACTGATAAATGGATTGATGGAAGGGTGGTTGGATAGATGGATGGATAAATAGACAGACAGACAGACATGGAGAATTTCTACCCACATGTAACATTTTCATTTATAGTACCTGAAGGAAATGAGTCATAAAGGACAATGCTTTATTAAACTTATTTTAAGTATCACTTTTGTTCCTTAAAGGATGTATTTGATGAAGATTATCTACATCAAACTAAGACCAAGAAAAGGAAATAAATGGCCCATTCTTTTCCTTTGTGAAGTTAATTTTAATAGTTCCTATTGACTCATTCACGTCTACGTACTTTCCACAGCATACAGCCAAGGCCAAGCTCCCTGCCAATCAAGATTCCTGTTTCAGAAGCTCCCTGGTGGCTCAGGTGAAGGATCCGGCATTCTCACCGCTGTGGCTCAGGTATTGCTATGGCGCCGGTTCCATCCCCGACTTGGGAACTTCTGCATGTCGCAGGCGTGGCCAAAACCAGAATGGTTTGTGAATTCAGATAAGATGTGAAAGTGATTAACAAGGCACAGACTTATACAGCTGACAAGGGAATGGTATTTGTACTAATTCTACGAAGGCAGCAGGAATCCTACCTAGATTTATGTTAATTCTCATGTTTCTTAATGCTGATGGAAATGAAAAGCCCTCTGCAACATCTTTTATTTGTTGGAACATGAAATAATAACATTGTTCAAAGTGGCAACTAATGTCCTCTGAATCTGGACTTGATTTCACAACAGTTTTGGATATTTAGTGTCGCTTAGATTGCAGTTTGCTTTTGTCCATTTTCCACTTGGCAAACCCCAACTTAAACAAGCCCCAGCAACTTTCATCTTCCTTCCCCTGAAGAGTTCTGACCCACACCAGCCTCTCTTCTTGATGTGAATAGGCTCGAGTGAATGGGGCGATGTTTGCAAAACCCTGAAAAGCTGCCTGGGGGTTAGCCTTCACCATCTCCAAGGGCACTTGGGGTGACACCGGCCTGTGCCAAAGCCCAAAGGGAGCAGGAGGTTTGAGGAGAGCGGGGAGTTGGGAGAAGGAGAGAAAGAAGAGGATTTGTTTAAGTTCATCCCTCTCGGTCCCTCCTCCTTTCGAGGTGCGACACTGCGGCTGGGGAGGAGCCTCTGAACTCTGCACCCCATTGTCCCCTCAGTTGGCCAGATTCCCGATCACGGCCCGAGAGGCTCCCTCTCTTGTCCCCTGGTCCCCTCCCTTCCAGATCTGCACAGTATACAACATACACACTGAATGCACACCCACATTGTGTGTTTCACAAGCATCTCAGTGAGGAGCTGGGGCTGGGGGCGGGCAGGGACTCCCCACCTCACGCCTGGCGAACAACTGAGCCCAAGCTAAACCTCCAAGGACCGCCCCTCCCTTAACACCTCCCCGAACACCTGAATTCCTCTGATTTTCTCAACACTTCTGATAATAATGAAATCCTTCATCTCCCAGCCCTATGGGGAATAAAGCTGCTTAACCCTGAGCCAAGAATTCCTGGCAGTAGGATGGGGCTGAAGGGGGTCCCGGGGGGCTTGTCTGCAGCAGTGCTGGCTGCTGGCCTCTCTGCCTGGGCCCCTGTGCTTCCTGGAACGGCCCAGAGCAGGGGCCAGGGGTATTTTTCTCTTGGCCTGGAGGCAGTGCCCACTCCTCTCCCCGCCTCAGGAGACCCATTCAGTGTCTGTTGCCAGATTTGATAACTCCAGGCTTGTGCAGGAAAAACACTGGAAATACTTAGGGGTGACTAACAACCCTCAGGTGCAAAGTAAAAGCTGCATTGGTTGAATTGCTTACAAAAAACATCAAAGTAGGTTCTTTTTCCTGCCTCACAGTTTATGCTGGTGAACAACCCTGTCTGCAAGCAGGTAAACTAGCAAGAGCAACAAGGGGCCATCTCTCTCTCCATCCACCACAGTGGGATAGCTTTGTATCCCTCGGTCTGAGTCAGATGAGAACGCTCCCTCTGTCTCTGAGACCACCAGCATCCTTCAATGACCTAGATTCGCAAGTAACAACAATAAAAGGACATGCAGCCTGATAAAGCACTCAGCTCCCCCTTGGTGGTTCAGGCTCTGTCTCTTTGTTACACACACACCCTCCAACAACCAGGGCAGCAGGGACTCCTCAGTATGGGCATGAAGAGCACCTGCTGTGTGAATCAGGTTGGCATAGAGATGGTTATCACCTCCCATTACACGCATTCCCTTCCAAAGAATGTTTTGCTTAACTATCACCCATGAGTTAGCTGTATGTCTTCTATTTATGGAATCACTTTTGCACGGATTCAGTGAATATTTATTCAGCCAAGCATGCAAGCTGGGTCACCGAAACCTCCATCACATACCTTTCCCGGGGGGCTCGTCTCTAGCTCTTCTTTTCTTTCTCTTTTATTTATTTTTCTTTTTCTTAACCCTCATTCAACAGGTATGAACTAAGCCCCAAATGATCCGGAGATGAATTTGATTCAGGGGCACGGGGCCAGGTTTTTATTGTTCTTTCCTTCCTTCCAAGTTTCTCAACGCTCCTCCAAATGCCTGCTTTTACTGTGGATCCTTCTGCACAGTTGAATGCATCTCATTGTCACGGCCACTTACAGGGCCTCCAGTTCCTGCCGGGAACTGAGCTGGTCACTGGACATGAAAGGCGGATCGAAGACAATCCCTGCCCCTGAAGGACTCAGCATTTAAGGAGGGACCATGATATGCTGAGTGAAGCCCGGCCAAACAAAGGCCATGGCCATCCCGGGAAGGATGCACACCGTATGACCGGGCTGTGTCTTAACAGCCCTGATCTTCTGGATGATGGAGATTTTGTTATCATCGTTCTAGGAGTGAGGAAGCTGAGGCTAGGAGGGTGACAAGACTTACCCCAGTGTGTCTGATGCCAAGGCACATTTCCTTCCATCACATTGTACTTTCTCTCCTAGGATGTTCAGAGCTCTGCATCCCTGCAGCCCTCCCAGCCCAGGTCTTCCCACAGGACCACAGCCAGGCATGGGGGGGGGGGGGGAGGTCCGACAGAAAGAAAGTGGAAGCCTTTATAAGTCTTCAAAGATAGATACCTTTCCATGGATAATGATAATCTCAAATAACCATTTTAAAGTTACACGTTCCAAAGCCATTTCACATTTCATTTCATTTCACTACATGGCAAAACTAAGAGAGAGTCTAAGAAAGAATTTTGAAAGACATAAATGGCATAATGAGGAAAAGCAAGGAAGAAACTTCATCCCCCCCCACCACCAAGGTTGTCATTGTCAGCCCAAGCAAGGACTCATGCTAGTGAGAGGGAGCCTTCAAGAAACTTTCAGCATGTTATAAAAACAAAATGTCCTTTCTCATCATAGACAATGACTGTTTTACCAGCACTGTACTAAGTTATCCACGTCCTTCTTTACCCAAGCTAACCTCCCCAGCTAACCGCCCACTGCTAACCTGGGACAGAACTTCCAGGACTTGTCAGTTGAGTGGCTGCCTCAGGTCTCAGGTTGAAAAATTGAGCAACGATAGATCCATGTTATCGAGGAAGTACCCAATCATTGCACTAGCTGAGCACAGACCACCCTGGAGGGTAATATGGAAAAGCAACCCTGACTCTGTATTAGATCTGTTCCTTCTACTTTAACCCTTGTGCTCTCTTGCCTCTGCTTAGTCATGCTGACTCTGCACCTTTTGTAGCAGAATGTTGCCTATAGCTTGAAATACACAGAAAAGCCTATTCTCAAGGCTCTACCTTTAAGAGTTCATTCATGTAGAGATACAAAGTTGCAGAACAGAGAATCACATTTGTCTTGTAGGAGGTTTACAGGAACAAGGGAACAACCCGACCTCACCAAAGGGGACAGGACCTTGGCAGAGGCAAGAACAAAGGATTCCTGCACCAAGAAGTTTGCAACAACTAACCAAGCCCCTCCCTCACATTACCTTTAAAAGTGCTTTGCTGAAACTCTTCCAGGGGTTCAGAGTTTGGGGAGCATGAGCCCCCCTTCTCTTTGCATAGCCCTGATATAAACTTTTCTTTGCTCCAAACTCCCAACGTTTCCGTTTGGCCTCACCTGCTGAGTGCGTGGCATTTGGTTACAGAAGGCTAAGCAGAGGGGTGAAGCAGACAGTGTCTGGATTTGGATGATAAAGCCTATAGTTGCATAACTCTAAGACCCTAAGAAGAGTCATAAAAATGTGGCAAAAAAAAAAAAGATGTGGGAATTCAAAAGGGAGAAATATTGAATCCTAGACACTCTTAGAAAATCTTCCTCAATAGATTGAATAACTTTGCTGTTGTTTTGGGAGATGACGTGTCCAGAATGGGTTTTTAGGATTGCTATTTTCTAAGTGGTAAGTTTCCATTTAAAATATTTGGGAGGAATTCTAAAAGCTCTGGTGCCTTCAAATTATAGCTCCAAGCATGTAAAATAAGGAAATGCTGATTGAGGCCATACACAAAAGTCTGTGTTCCCAGATGAGAGAAGCACCTCAGACATCCTGGCTGCCATCAAATGTTGATATTCTAAGTAGCAGTTGGGATTTTGGTGGAACCCTGAAGGAAAGAAGGAAACAATGGAAAATTTTAAGCTGGAAAGGGTGAACAAGAGATGATTTCCTGTTGGGGGATGGTGGTAAATTTAATACAAAATGAGATTTCATTTTCTCTTATATGCATGGTTTTTCCATTCTAAGAAAAAAAATTTAGAGCAAAGATTCCCGGGGTGTGGGGGGGGGAGATATTTTTGTGAGAAGGTACAAAGACTAGTGTCATATTTCTATTATTCTATTGTAATGAAACATGCATGGTCAGAGAGAATTTTGGAAGCCAGATACATGATATAAATGGTTCAAAGTGTGTCCAGCACAGACCCCTCTGAGGTCAGACCAGCAGGCCCAGCATAAGGATGTCTTCCAGATGCATTATTTGTGTGTTGGATTAAATAAACCAGATCCAGACCCTTGTAAGCCTCATGCAATGTTCATACAGAAAAAGCCTTCCCAAGAAATGTACAGGTTGATTTGAATTATCTTTCAGGGAAGGATTTTATCTGTACACGCGTTACCTGGATGATAGATTATGCTCCTCTGACAAAAATGATCAGTACTTACTCAGTAAGCAAGATTCCTTGTCACCCAGAACCGTGTTACAAAACCACCTCGGGGCCCACTGAGTTAATGAACTCCAGTTCTTAAAAAATAAGCCACTTCATTAATATTAAAAAAAAATAAGGATATGTTATATCCACTTACCAGGCTGCATCATAGCCTATTCATGTTTTTATCTCCCCATGGCTATTTTTTCCTGTGGTTTTCTCAACGAAGATGTACTTTTAGGGTTAATCCTTCTCATTTAAAAAACTTTCAGTGTAGGTCAGAAGAAATGTTGATTACCATTATAAAATATTATGGAAAGAAGCAAAATATATTCTAACACTCAGTAAATATGCTCAGAAGTTTTGAAAACTACTTTAGCATTCTAGCACCATTCACAACAGCCAAGACATGGAAAAAATCTAAATGTCCATCAGCAGATGAATGGATTAAGAAGATGTGGTGCATATATACAATGGAATACTACTCAGTCATAGAAAAGAGTGAAACCATGCCCTTTGCAGCCAAATTGATGCAACTAGAGAGTCTCATCCTAAGAAAAGTAAGTCAGAAAGAGAAATATACCATATGATATCACTTATCTGTGGAATCTAAAATATGGCACAAATGAAACTATCTATAGAACAGACATGGAGAATAGACTTGTGGTTGCCAAGGGGGAAGGGGGAGGGAGTGGGATGGACGGGGAGTTTGGGGTTAGTAGATGCAAACTATTACATTTAGAATGGATAAGCAATGAGGTCCTGCTGTACAGCACAGGGAACTATATCCTGTCTCTTGGGATAGAACATGACAGAAGATATGAGAAAAAGAATATATATATATTCTATGTATAACTGAATCACTTTGCTGTACAGCAGAATTTGGCACAGCATTGTCAATCAACTAAACCTTAAAAAAGGTAAAAAAATTTCTTTAGCAATCTATGTAAAAGATCTTCAAAGATAAATATATTTTAACACAATAATCCTTCTTTTAAACAGCTGTCTTAAGGGAATCAGAACTTGTAAAAAGATTCACCTGCAAAGTTCTCAGTGTAGCACTATTTATATAACTGAAAAATCCCAACAAAGGAGCATGAGTAAAAAATTATTATTAATCCATTTATTGGAATATGTCATTAACAAATATTTCACTTGTTTTTCTAGCAAAATATTTAATCATGTGGAGGAATTCTTATAGGCCAAGTTTAAGAGAAAAAAAGTTGCAAGGGAGAATAAAAATCTTCTTGGAAGCAATCTCTTTAACTTCACAAGTAAGTGTAGGCACAAACCAAAGGCAACTTGAAACCAAGATGCTAATAGCTTTAGAGAACAATGTTTTGAATCGTTCTTTTTCAACTCATTTACATTTTATTTGTATTTACAATGAACGTGATTTTTTAAAAAAAATTACTCAATGAATTTATTACATTTGTAGTTGTACAATGGTCATCACAATCCAATTTTATAGGATTTCCATCCCACAACCCAAGAACATCCCCCCACCCCCCAAACTGTCTCCTCCGGAGACCGTAAGTTTTTCAAAGTCTGTGAGTCAGTATCTGTTCTGCAAAGAAGTTCAGTCTGTCCTTTTTTCAGATTCCACATGTAAGTGAAAGCATTGGATGTTGGTGTCTCATTGTATGGCTGGCTTCACTGAGCATGATAATTTCTAGGTCCATCCATGTCGCTAAAAATGCTGGTATTTCGTTCCTTTTAATGGCTGAGTAATATTCCATTGTGTATATGTACCACATCTTCTTGATTCACTCCTCTGTCGATGGACATTTAGGTTGTTTCCGTGTCTTGGCTATTGAAAAGAGTGCTGCAATGAACATTGAAGTACATGTGCTCTTATTTAAAGAAAGACATAGACCAAAGGCAAATAAATCATTTCTGTCTCTTGGTGCCCAGCGACAGAAACCTAGGCATAATGGTTGGTGACAGGTGAGAAGAACACACATAACGAAGTAAAGTGCTAAGAGGCAAAGCAATGAAAAGCACACACAAATGTAAGTAAGAGAACCCACGTTTTAAACAAACCTTGCTGAAAAGTGTGCCGTCACTCAGAAATGCCAATAAAAGAGAGCAGTCTCAGGAGGACACACACACACGTACATACACACCCCTCTTCAGCTGGAGCAACCTTGCCAGTTACTTTGATTTTCTCAATCAACAGACACTAAAACTGCAATTACTAGGATGTGGATGGCTGAAGTTTCTCAGCTGATGTTAAAAAAATGATCTTTATGCTTAAAAGCAGAGTCTGGAAAATCTGGTGTTATCTTGGGATCCTCTTTCTTTCCTCCTCGACCTCAGCCAGCTGGTGAGCGGGATGGTGTGAGTCTGCCCCAGAAGTGTTTATTGCCTGTGGCTTTCCATTTCCATCCCCAGTGCCAGTGTTTGATTCACCTGGACTAGCACAAGAGCCTGCTGGCAACGCTGTCTGTCCCTCCCCAGCCACGAGCTCCACCCATTCCAGGACCGGCTGTTCCCAAGTACAAAGCTCCCAATGGCCCTCCCTTACAATCCATCCTTGGCTTGCAGGCTGCAGAAGAAAAATCCATCTCATGGCAATGGCAACCCAGGCCACGGAGAGCTGAGCTCCACCCACCTGTCCGTCTTCTGTCCCGAAGGTCTGTCTTCTGGCTACGACCAGCTCGCCCTGCACTTTTCCCACTCATCTTTCTCCAGGCATGCCTTGCTTTTCCAAGTTCCTGGGACCTTGGGCATGGTTTTCCCTCCACCTTTTTTCTTTGCCTTCAAACCAAGTCAGACTCCCTTAGGGTTGGTATCTGAGCATTAGCATTTTTTTTTTTTTTAAAGTTCCCAGATGGTTCCAATGTGTAGGCAGCTGTTAAGAACCACTGACCTAGCCTCTATCCATCTCCATTTATTTCCGTGTCTGTCTCCCCGGTGCCTCCTGTCCCCCACAAACGGAATCAATCAACAGTGGGGTCTTGTCTGTCCACTGAATCACATTCATCACCCAGTGCTCATTTATTGTGTGCCTTTTACGGGCCAAACATGTGCATATTTATATCTAGCCTCTTCCTCTTCCTTCCTTCCTGCTCGGCACTAAACATAAAGGCTGGCACAGAAGAGGAAAGCAATTAAAAGTTGTGCTGCTTCACTGAAATCATCGGTGGATTTTCCAGCTTTTAAGCATGATCTTAAATGGCTGCTTCCTAAAGAGCATCGCTTAGCGGAGATGGCAGGCTCTCGCTTCTTTTTAACATTATCCTAACTTTGTATATTTTAGATCTGGAAAGGATCTTAAAATTCCGTGTCCTTAGGTTAGAACTCTGAGTTTGTTCTCAAGACAGCACAAGGAGTTCACAGTTTGAAAAAACGTTAGTTTCCAAATAGTTTTATTCTTGGTAAATGTAAGTACAATTCCTTCACAAACATATCTATATGAAGTAGAATCTTCTCACTCTTTTTTTTTGGGGGGGGGTGAGGACAGCAAGAAGAAAATATATGCCAAAAAAAGTGACTTAAATTAGTGTAAAGTCGTCTCTAGCACCCATGTGATGTAATAGTTATTTTATATTTTTGATGGGGCTAAGTGGCTTTATTAGAGAAAGCCTGGATTACCAAGGATTTAAGAGCTGCCACAGGGCCTCCTTCCTACCAAAGGTGGGCACAGCATGGACCAAGTCCTGGCTGTAGAGAATTTGCCTCTGGGCTTCAATGCTCTTCTTCCTTCTGTTTGGCCACCTTGAGAGTCTGACCTCCTCCTTTCCCAGACCGGACAAGGGAACCACGGACTTGACCTCCAAGCCTGCAGCCAGCTCCTTGTAGGGTGTGAAGGCCTCCACCCCACCTCCGCCTCTGGCCAGGGGCAGCCTCATCCTCCAGAGGCCTGCCTGCCAGGAGCACAACTTGATCTTCTGGAGCGATGCCCTCCAGCCAGGCTACTTGAGCATTGATCTGGGTAACCCAACGTCTCGGGTAACCCGACGTCTCTGGGACCTTGAGGATGGGTAGCTCCTAGGCCTGGACCATGAGCTGCCCATGGGCAACTGAACCACTACCACAGCAGCCTCCTGGAGAGGAAGAGCTCATGTGATGTAGTATTTAGATGAATTTTTCTCTGCCAGCACCCTCCCTCGGCTCCCATTCTCTGTCCAGCAAATGCTAGGGGTGCTGTTCCCACCCCTTCAACCTCTCTTCCGGGGCCGCCCCTCTCCCTAGCAGCCCCTCCTCTTATCCTCCTGCAGGCTACTCTTTGCAACAAAGTTTGCAAATCTCCCAAATACAGTTTGCTTACTCTTTTCTTCCCGGCAGACCAACTTGTTCCACTTCCGATGACGCTCCCAGGAGAAGGGAACAGGAATGCTATTTTTTTTTTGCCTTTTCCTAAGGTTTATACTGCCAGTTCATTAAATGTGGGTTTCACTAGCTCAATCTGTTTCTTGAAACAGAAAAGTCCAAAAGAACAAAGGCCTTAAGGTCTCCCTTAATAAATCTTCATTAACTGGCCAATCAGAAATGGTGCTAGGGTGGGTTTAGGCTTTGAATGAGGCTATGATACAGTTTTCTGCAATGCTGAAACAGGACCTGCTCAAAACAAAATAGAGAAGGAGTTCCCTGGTAGCTCAGCGGGTTAAGGATCCAGCATTGTCACTGCTGTGGCACAGGTTCCATCCCTGGCTAGGGAACTTCTGTGTGCTGTGGGCGTGGCCAAAAAGAAAAAAAAATAGAGAGAAGACAGCCATGAAAGAGGATTGAGAAGCCAGTTAGATTCAAAGCTGCATGTGCATGCCCGAGTGCCCTGCTGCCACTGGCATTCAGCTGCACACACACTGCCATGGGCACACATGCACATACCTGATTGCTTGCAAAGGCAGACACACATACATGCATCCACGCTCACACACTCCTGCCTGTGTCCGTATACCCAGGCATATAGACATGCACACAAGCCCAAGTACACACACTCGTCTCTTACCTCTCAGCCAAAATCCCAAGCTCAATGAGGCTGGTACCATGGCATCTATGCCCCATGGCACTCAGCTCCAGGTTGAGCCCACATGAAGTACTCTACACATACAAGTGAACTCAAAATGTTGACACGGTCTTCTGGAGTTCCCGTTGTGGTGCTTTGGAAACAAATCCGACTGGGAACCATGAGGTTGCGGGTTCAATCCCTGGCCTCGCTCAGTGGGTTAAGGATCCAGCGCTGCTGTGAGCTGTGGTGTAGGTCGAAGATGCGGCTCAGATCTGGCGTTGCTGTGGCTGCGGTGTAGGCCGGCAGCTGTAGCTCTGATTGGACCCCTAGCCTGGGAACCTCCATAGGCCGCAGGTGCGGCACTAAAAAGCAAAAAAAAAAATGTTTACACGGTTTTCTACCTTGGTGCACCCACCCTCATCACATAACAACATCTTGTTTTCCCCACCTGAAGTCTATGCTGATGGTCCCTGCTGATCTCGTAGTTCCCGAGCTGTTCAAAGCTGATGGCTCTTGATTGCGTGACTGTGAAAGGGTGAGCGAGTGTGAAAAGGATCCATAATGTCATATAAAACAAGGCTGGAGATGAAAAGAATGACCACAGAGAGACAGAAGGATCTCAGGATCGAGAGAGTTTGGAGCTGCTTTTTTTTTTTTTTTTTTGGCTGCCCCATAGCATACAGGGTTTCTGGGCTAGGGAATCAGATCTCTACCACAGCTGTAGAGAATAAATCTGTGTTGTTTTACACCTTGAAAAGTGTGGCAATTTGTTCCAGCAGCAATAGGAAGATAATACAGGCCTCAGAGAGAAATATATTCATAGAGCAAAATTCCGTGGAAGTATCTCTGATAATTTTTACTCTATTTCAGTTTATCCTTTTTTTCTTTTCTTTTTATGGCTGCACCTGAAGCATATGGAAGTTCCCAGGTTAGGGGCTGAATCAGAGCTACAGCTGTTCACCTACACCACAGCCAGGATAATGCCAGATCTGGGCTGCATCTGCAACCTCCACCACAGCTTGTGGCAATGGTGGATCCTTAACCCACTGGGTGAGGCCAGGGACCGAACCTGCATCCTCATGGACACTATGTCGGGTTCCTAATCCATTGAACCACAACAGGAACTCCACATTTTGGTGGGGTTTTTTTTAATTTGTTTGTTTAGTAAATGCCAGCCACCTGACTGCATGGCTCATGGGGGTTTCACAGCATTTCCGGTGTGGAAAACACTGCCCCGGGGGGGTATAAGTAAGAATAGTAGAATGGTAGAATTTCCATGGCAGGAAGGGAGAAGCTCTGTTATGAATTTGGTGATGTCATCAAAATGGTTTCTGCAAGCAGGCTCAGGAGCTGGATGAACTTGGAAATGACTTGGTGTTTGCTGCCTTTGAAGGACATGTTGCCCATGGGCACACCAGGCCGACATGCCAGGGGCCAGCAGAGGACGAGTCAGTGGACAGCCAAGAGAACAGCTGAGGAAGCAGGTGCTGGCCACAGCCGCCTGGCCTCCGGGTTGGGGTTCAGCGGGAGGCTCCGCCAAGCTGAGGGAGCCTGGGAAACTCCCCCACCACCCTGCACCCAGGGGGAGACAGAACCCTGTGCTCACAACTCAGGGGCAATGCTGGTGCAGGAAGGCAGGGCACTGAGGGCGCCAGTTGCCAGTCGTATTACAGCTCTGATGCCACACTGCCGGGGCCACTGCAAGTGACACATCATGGCCAGGATAGAAATCCCTGGTAGTCTTCTTTTTTGGCCATGCCTGAGGCACACAGACGTTCCTAGGCCAGGGACAGAACCGTGCCACTGCAGCGATGTGAATCCTTAACCCTATAGGCCACCAGGAAACTCCAGAAATTCCTGGTATTCCTAGTGGAATACATGCCGGGATGGCACTTTCTGAAGTGACACCAACCCTGGCTCTTATAAGTTATGGAAAACGGACCCGACTAACTTTACAACAGAGTGAACAAATCCCTCAAAGGACCAAAGGTGACATATGGAGAGGGCCTCACAAAGCGCCTGGCACACAGTCGAGTCCTAGCCAGCAGAAATTATCATCCACTAGCGAGTCCACCTTCCTTCTCACTGAAGTTGATGTCTCATTTCTTAAGAATGTGCACTGAGTACACGCTAGCGGCTAAACGGAGGCTCAGAAACAGACCAGCTTATTCTCTACTTGGAACCGTCATACTTTTTTTTTTTTTTTTAATTCTTTTTTCTTTTTTTGGCTGCACCTGCGGCATATGGAAGTTCCTGGGCCAAGGACTGAATCCAAGCCACAGCTCCTATCTACACATCAGCTTCGGCAACACCAGATCCTTAACCCACTGCACCAGGCTGGTGATTGAACTGGCGCCTCCACAGAGACAAGGCAGATGGTTAACCCGCAGCACCACAGTGGGAACGCCTATCATTCTTTTTTTTTTTTTTTTTTTGGTGTTTTTAGGGCTGCACCTGCAGCATATGGAAGTTTCCAGGCTAGGGGTTGAATCAGAACTGTGGCTGCTGGCCTATGTCACAGCCACAGCAACGCCAGATCTACACCACAGCTCACAGCAATGCCGGATCCTTAACCCACTGAGTGAGGCCAGGGATTGAATTTACATCCTCAAAGATACTGGTCAGATGCGTTTCTGCTGAGTCACAACGGGAACTCCCTATTGTTCTTTTTTAACGTGATGTATAGTTGACATACAATATATATGTTACAAGTGTACAATATAATGATTCACAATTTTCGAAGATTATAATCCATTTATAGTTACTACAAAATATTAGCTATAGTCCCCATGTTGGATACTATGTCCTTGTCATCTATTTTATACCTAACAGTTTGTACCTATCGGCCCCCCGCCCTTCCACTGCCCCTTCTCCTTCCCTCTCTCCTCTGGTAACCACTAGCTTGTTCTCTGTATCTGCTTCTGCTTTGAACTGTCATTCCTTTTTTTTTTTTTTCTTTTTTGGCCACCCCGCAGCATATGGAGTTCCCGGGCCAGGGATCAGATAAAAGCCACAGTTAACCTGCATCCTGGGACTCCGGCGATGCCACCAATTCCACTGTGCCACGGCGGGACCTCTTGAACTGTCATTCTTGATAGTGACACCAGTGTGCTTGCCTGAAATACAGGATGGGACAGAGTAGGGTCTGGGAGAGTCCTTGCAGGCTGTACACACAGTTGCAAGCCTCACTCTGCAGTCAACTCCCGGGACCTAGAAAACACAAAGCCTGTGCCTCTACTCAACGAGCACATGATGGGACCAGCGTCTCTCTGCGGAGGTGATGGAGCATCCTTGCTCTCAGACCTCTGCAGTCCCCTACGTCTAGAAAGCCTGCAGCGGAAGCTCCAAGCGTATATCTGTATGAGTAAAGGAGTGAACAAACAGATCAAGAGATGAATGGGTCGACCTCACTACATCTAGATCAGGGTTTCCCAGCCCTGGCATTTTTGATATTTGGGGTGAAACCATCTGTTCCTTAGGGGATGCTCAGAGCATCCTGGGCCTCTCCCACCGAGCCACCTCCAACTGTAGGGAAACCACGAAAACCTCTGCTCTAAGAGTTCCCATGGTGGCCCAGTGGGGTAAGAATTTGATGCTGTCTCTGAGGATACAGTTTGATCCCTGCCTCCCTCAGTGGGTTAAGGATCTGGTGTTGCCATGAGCTTCCGTGTAGGTTGCAGATGCAGAGGGGATCTGGTGTTGCTGTGGCAGTGGTGTAGGCTGGCAGCTAGAGCTCCGATTCTGCCCCTGGCCTGGGAACTTCCATATGCCAAGGGTGTGGCCCTAAAGAAGACAAAACAAAAGGAGAGACTGGACTCTGACTGGGGAGCTCCTTGGCCTGTGCTGGGGTAAAGTGTTGGAAAGCCTGAAAACTGGAAGTTGATGCGACAGGAAAGAGCTGCTTGGGTGCAGGGGGCCGGCGGGGGGTGGGGTGGGGTGGCAACAAGAAGCCTTGTGGGGATGATGCCCAGGGGAGAAAAGCAGATAATGCCCCTGCTCTGGGCTCTGGCTTTGTGGGCTCCCTCGAGCGCCCCCTACTGGAAAAGCCTAGCAAGATCCAGCTGGCAAGGCAGAAGAGGTTTTTTTAAATTTTTTAAAAATCATTTTAGAAATTAAAGTATAGTTGATTAACAATGTTGTGCCAATTTATGCTGCACATAAAAGTGACTCAGTTATACACAGATATGTATACACTTTAAAAAATATTATTTTCCATCCTGGTCTATCCCAAGAGACTGGATATAGTTCCCTGTGCTATGCAGTAGGACGTCATTGCTTATCCATTCTAAATGAAATAGTTTTCATCTACTAACCCCAACCTCCCAAAACATGCCTCTCCCTCCCCCTTCTCGGCAACCACAAGCCTGATCTCTATGTCTGAGAGTCTGTTTCTATTCTGTAGATAGGTTCATCTGTGTGATGTTTTAGATTCCACATATAAGTGATGTATTATGGTCTCTGTCTTTTTCTGTCTGACTTACTTCACTTAGTATGAGAATCTCTAGTTGCAGCCATGTTGCTTCGAATGGAATTATTTTGTCCTTTTTAATGGCTGAGTAGTATTCCATTCTGTACTTGTCCCACCTCTTCTGTATCCACTCATCTGCTGATGGACATTTAGGTGTTTTCCATGTCTTGGCTATTGTGAATAAGCTCAGAGATGGTTTGCTGCATCCTGTCCAGTCTCCCAGAGCCAAGCTTGGCAGGGCAGGTTGGAGTTGACAGTCGGTAGCCTTATCTCCGGCACATCTATTGGTTCAGAGTCTGCATGTCAGTGAGCTCCCAGTGCACATTATAGTTCTGCTGCAGAGACTGTCAATTTTCATCTACCCTGACTTCTAGACAAGTTACCTCAAGTCAGTCCATAGCTTGGCAGCAAGTCCTACTTTAATCACAATTCTCTCCCAGGGCCAAGGATACAAACCACGGCTTCGCTGTGGTTGATCGTCTTACAGTATTTTCAGTGGGAGAAAGATGAGTGCAGTTTCTGTGTTCTCTTAAAAGCTAAATATTTCCTTTGTTACCCCTTCTATTTCAAACTATTACAAACAAAAGCAACTTGTCATCCCTCTGGTTCTTGGCCCTTCCCTAGATGACTGTAAAAAAAAAAAAATTGAGCTGTGCAGTTTGTTGTGCAACAAAACAAGACCCTCCAGGAGACCTGGGGTCCTTTAACTTTCCAGGGGACCAGTGAGCCAAACTCAAATCTTCAGGCATCTCAGCTCCCTCCAAGAACACGCCGGGGGCCTGAGGCTCCCGTTCCTCCTCTTCCAGGCACCCCCGGATATGCCCCGGTGGCCATGACAGAGGCAGGTGGGTGAGCCCCGGGCTCAGCGCCCACAGAGGGCACAGCTGGGGACTGTCACTGGCCCGCAACGTCCTCCCTGGGAGCAGCAGCATCTCCCGGTGGCATCACCCTGTGCTGCAGGCTGGGGCTGTACGTGAGCGTTCCCGGTGCGCTTCTGCCCCCTAGCGAAAGTCCTCCCTCCCGGGTTTACAGTTCATTTAGAATTCATTCAAAGCTTCTCACCCAGGAGAATCATGTTGGTTGTGGGTTTGTCATAAGTAATTTTATTGTGTTGAGATATGTTCCTTCTAGATCCACCTGGGTAAGATTTTTTAAAATCATGAATGGATGTTGAATTGCATCCGTTATTTTTTCTGCATCTCTTGAGAAAATCATGTGGTTTTTGTCCTTTCTTTTGTTGATGTCTATTGCACTGATGGATTTGAGTAAGTTGTAATCGTTCCTGAAAACTGCCATTCTTTCTAGTAAGTTATTAAAAAACTTCCTTTAAAATGGAATATGAACCGGGTTGCTCTAATATATTTAATTTTATATGCCAGGAAATTTATAGGACGTTTTTTTCTTTCCCTTCAAAGTTGGCTCATTAAGTTCCCCCCAAAACCTGCATATCCCAAATTTCCTTCTACCCAATCTCATTGTTTTGTTTATTCTTTCCAGCTTAAATCAGGTGAACCTTGAGATTACTTTTCACTGACCTTAAAATTTGATCTGTAGCCATCTGACCTTGCAAAAAAGGTCAGGTCCCTGTATGTGGGCCAACATACATATTTTTACTTTGCTTAATGTTCTCTCATATTGCGAAATAATTCCAACCTGGAAAAGTGTAGCCAAGAATAATGAAGATGTGAATGATGTTCTTGCATTGATTGTAATTTTTAAAAATTTGACTTCATGGGCGACGGATTGTTTCAACTCTGACCAAAGAATAACTTTGTTCTTCACTGAGGGCCTTAAAAAACGAGCATGATTAGAATGATAATAAAATGACATATTGGAAAGTAGAAACAAGCTACACACAATAAGGTTATGGTCCCCTTGAAAGGTCACAACACTGTAGACTGATGGCATCTAAATGCCATTGTGATGACTCAGAATTTGTCCTTTGAGCAGCTGAACATTACGTTTTAAACCTTTAAACATTTAGGAGCTAAGGGTTTAAAGGCTTTGAACCTTCTATCCCTTTATCCTGTGCTGAGGCCTCAGTTTTCTTTACTATTTATCTTTTCCAGGGAGGCGCACGTCTCGAGACCAGCAGAAGGACCCTCCGGAAGTTAGTGGAACCTTAGGAAGGAGTCAGAATCGCTAGTTCTTTTTTTTTTTTTTTTTTTTTTTTTTTGGTCTTTTCAGGGACTCACCCATGGCATATGGAGGTTCCAAGGCTAGGGGTTGAATCAGAGCTGTAGCTGCTGGCCTACACCACAGCCACACGGGATCCAAGCCGCGTCTGCCACCTACACTGCAGCTCATGACAACACTGGATCCCTAATCCATTGAGTGAGGCTAGGATCGAACCTGTGTCCTCATGGATGCTAGTCACATTCGTTTCTGCTGAGCCACGACGGGAACGCCAGAATCCCTAGTTCTAACACTCAAGCGTTGTGTTAGTGTGAGCAAATATTTGGGTTGTTCTGATGTTCACTTTCTATTATGAAAGCAGTATGGATGCTAGAAGGAAAAAATTCCTTTCAGGTGGTTGTCCCCAAGCAGATACATAGATGGGAAGGGGCTGTGTCTCACGGTGGGGTGGGGGCTGTGGCCACAGCGCAAGAAAGAGACAGGGGTGACCGGACACAATCGGAGTCATGGGTTTGGAGAGCAGCGAACAGACTGGAGGTACAGTTACCTGGTAGAATCAATAGAATGTGAATTTGCCAGAATGGGGTGAGGTCAGGAGGGGCCGAGTACAGTGCCCAGGTTTGGCCCTGGGCAGCCGCATCTTCCTCTGAGTCGGTGACTGCTGGACACATGTAGAATCGACAGTGGGATGTGAGGGGTGGGCTCCGGAGCAGTTGCTGCTGTTGTGTCTGCAGAAAACCTGCATGTGTGGTTGGAAGCTGGACGTATGGTCTGAGGATGGAGGAGAAATGACCTGAACATAGTGATGAGGAGTGGGGAGGACACGCTGACCCCCAGCCCTGCATCTAAGGGGTGCGAGGGTGGTAGAATCAAGGTTGAGCCAGATTTTGATTAAGGTCAAGAGACTGGAGGAAGCCTTCACAGCAAAAGCTGAGGGTGTGGGGAGATTGCTGTTATCAGCGCAGCGCAACAACAACCATATAATCACCTTCATGGAATATCAAAAATAGAGACTCTTGACCCCCTCTTTTCTCCTCTATTTGACCTTTTGGAAATACTTGGCAGAGTTTATTACATTAGTTTATGCAAAATATGGTGTTCAACTTTTAAAAAATGCCACGTCGGAGGGGAACAGATAAAGAAGAAGTAATGCACACATGGAATGGAATATTACTCAGTCATAAAAAAGAATGAAATAACACCATTTGCCGCAACAAGGATGGACCTGGAGATTATCATAGAAAGTGAAAGAAGTCAGACAGAGAAAGACAAATATCATGATATCGCTTATATGTGGAATCTTAAAAAATGATACAAATGAACTTATTTACAAAAGAGAAATGAACTCACAGACATAGAAAACAAACTTATGTCTCCCAAGGGGGAGGGGAGAGGGGAGGGATGTATTAGAAGTTGGGATTAACAGATACACAAGATACATATACTACTGCATGTAAAAGATAAACAAGGATCTCCTGTATCGCACGGGGACCTATATTTAATATCCTGCAATAACCTATTATGGAAAAGAATCTAAAAAAGGATATGTAGGGAGTTCCCTTGTGGCACAATGGGTTAAGGATCTGGTATTGTCACTGCAGCGACCCAGGTCGCTGCTGCAGTGTGAGTTAAATTCCTGGACTAGAAACTTTCACATGCTGTGGGCACAGTCAATAAAATAAAATGAAATAAAAAATAAAAAAGAATATATATGCAGAACTGAATCACTTTGCTGTACACCAGAAAATAACACAAGGTTATAAATCAACTATGCTTCAATAAACAGTTGTTTGTTTTGGAAAAAATGTAAACTAGGACCTCTTTTTATAAACTCATCATCTTAGAGCTTGAAGGGACCTTAAAACTCATGTAACTCCTTGAAACAACTTATATTCAAAGACATTTTATTGAAGTGCAGATTTTTTTCTTTTTTTAATGATTTTTATTTTTTCCATCATAGCTGGTTTACAGCGTTCTGTCAGTTTTCTACTGTACAGCAGGGTGACCCAGTCACACACACATATATGAAGCACAGATTTCTATACCATCAGAGTTAACAGAATCAAATAATTTTCTTCATTTGCCACTTGAGATAAATCTCACCTTCTACAATACTTGGGAGGCCACACCCCAACCTAGAAGGCAAGGTAGTTGGTCTCTTGGCTCTGAACTGAGAGTTTTTTGTTTGTTTGTTTGTTTGTTTAGGGCCACATCCATGGCATATGGAGGTTCCCAGGCTAGGGGTCGAATTGGAGCTGTAGCCACCAGCCTACACCACGGCCACAGCAACGCAGGATCTGAGCCACGTCTGCGACCTACACCACTGGATCCTTAACCCATTGAGCGAGGCCAGGGATCGAGTCTGCGTCCTCACGGATAATAGTCGGGCTTATGAACCACTGAGCCACGAAGGGAACTCCTGAACTGATACTTTTAGCTGTGTGGCCTTTAGCAATTCATTTAATCTGGAGGCCTCAGGGTTCAAGCATGGAGGAGAATCAGCTCACCTGATACATTCTCTTCAGCTGAAAATCATTATGCGTGTGTGAATGCAGTGGATACAGGGAAGCTTTCTGCTCAGTCACCTAACAGGGAATTTCAGTTTGATAAATTTGAGAGTGCTAGATTTGTGTTTGAAAAGTCAGAGACTGATTTTTCTTGTTCCTCCAAATGTGTAAGTGGCATCCCTAGGAATAAAGTACTGCAACTCACGTCCGTCAAAAGGATAAATTAGCTCTGATTGGTAGTTAAAGACAAGAAGATGGAAAGAAACGGCTGAAAGAGACAGCTCTCCATGTACCGTCACCGTCCTCTTCCAGACCAGCCAACCCCAATGATGTGCACTTTTATTGATTTAGTTGATACACTGAGAAGTTCATTTACCATCACTGGATACAGGTGTGTATGAAAGATCGTATTTCAGGCGAGTTCCTTGGTGGCTCAGTTGGTTGTGGATCTGGCATTGTCACTGCCGTGGCTCTGGTTACAGCTGTGGCGCGTGTTCAATCCCTGTGGCGGGGGTTCGACCATGCTGCGGCCAGAAAAAGAGATCGTATTTCAGGGTCCGAAAGAAATTGTTCCTATTTTCTGAAACTGTATTTCTGCTGTTTATAACAGCTTTGTATTTTCTGACCAAACTGTCACCTTCAGCAATATCTTATTTCTCACTTCTAGTTTTGGCTTCAGCTAATTCTTCCTACGAAAACCGGTCCCTCGGAAGAGCTCTTGATCCTGGGAGCTCTCTCTGTGTCCTCTCGAACTGGACTTTTACATCCTACCTTAACAGTAGCTAGTATGCCCCTGAGAGGAAAGTAAGCAGAGTCTGGGTTTTCTCTCATCTCTCCCCTCTGGTTAAGATCTCTCCTTTCTCCTCCTAAATAAAAACACGGCTGTGGTTTTTAACTTATATGCAGCCTCACATATTTCCACTTTGTAAGCTACTTTCGAACATGTGAAATAAAATAATAGGAAATTAAACCAGGCTGGCCGACTTAGCCTCTCCTATATTTGGTTGCTGTGATTTGTCCTTCAGCGCAAAATTCCACATAAGGTAAAGAAAAGACAGTAAATGCCAGCAAGGTGATGAATCAGCCAAAATGTGCAGGAAGCCAGCATGAATAAGAGGAAATTCATAAATAAATCTGCCCACATGTGTTTATTAATGATTACATTTATGGATAAAATGATACGATTCTGGGATTTGTGCGAAAATAATCGGGGTTGGGATGGAGGAGGGGACGGAGAACCCAGAAGAAAACAACACGGGCTGTTCGATGAGAGTCGTCGGAGCTGGGTGATGGGTGTGTGGGGGCTGTTAAGTGAGCCTGTCTTTCCCAAGGTGTGGACAGCCTGCCAGCAGAATGAGGCCAAGCAACGACAGAGAAGAAATTGTTTTGAGATGCTGGGTCTCACCGTGCCTGGAGCTTGTGGATCCCCAGATAGAAAAGTTGCATGAGCCAAAAGGTTTCTGTCACAGTCAAGCTAATTTCAGTAGGGTTTTAGCCATTTTTGGCCAAAGGGCCCCAACTCACAGAAGGTTGTCCTCAAACAGAGGTTTCCCAAGCAGCCATGCCACCTCTTATCAAAATGCCATTTCCCCTCAAAATCAGAGAGCTCTCGAGGTTATTCTAAGTAGGTAAGTACAGTTACCTAGGTACTTCAGGGGGGAACTAAAGATTCTGTGACGGCCCTATGGCTGACTTACTGTTTAAATTCTTACCAGCACTCCTGGCCCAACTTATTTTTGTCAATCCATGTTCACATCCTTCCCATCATTCATTCTTTCTTTCTTTCTTTCTTTTTTTTTTGTGTGTGTGTGTGTGTGTGTGTGTGTGTGTGTGTGTGTTTGCCATTTCTAGGGCCGCTCCCGTAGCATATGGAGATTCCTAGGCTAGGAGTCGAATCGGAGCTGTAGCCACCGGCCTATGCCAGAGCCATGGCAACTCGGGATCCGAGCCACATCTGTGACCTACATCACAGCTCACGGCAATGCCGGATCCTTAACCCACTGAGCAAGGCCAGGGATCGAAACCACAACCTCGTGGTTCCCAGTTGGATTCGTTAACCACTGAGCCACGATGGGAACTCCCCATCGTTCATTCTCGATCCAGGCTTTTGTGACTCAGAGGAGGACTGGGAGGCTACGGCTTTTCTGTGAAGAGGTGGAAAGAGGACAAGGGGGGAGGGGTCTGTTCCAGAGGGTCCTGCTTGGTTACAGTGGGACAGTCAGCAGCATTCTGATCCTCTACCCCTACACACCAGTAGCACTACCACCACCAACACCCGCTGTGTGGACAAAAAGAGGTTACTTCAACACAATGCTTCACCGTAATTACAGGGGGCATGGAGCACGGCCCTTGCAAGACAACTGCCTTGTAGAATAACAGTGTGATTTCCTGATAGACGATAGCCTTTGAGGCCAGCTGGGGACAGCTTGCTCGAAGCTGACATTTCTCAAGCAGCGCCTTGTTGAAACATTCTTTTCTCAATTAGCTGGATCTCTTAGCCACCAAGTCCTTCTGTGAAACACTTTTTCTGAAGGGGCTTTTGTGTCTTTCCTGAGTGATTTAAATGTCTCCACGGAGGAGCCTGGCTGCCCATTTACAAAAAGAACATCAACAGGAGTTCCCGTCGTGGCGCAGTGGTTAATGAATAGGAACCATGAGGTTGCGGGTTCCATCCCTGGCCTTGCTCAGTGGGTTAAGGATCTAGCATTGCCATGAGCTGTGGTGTAGATCGCAGACGCAGCTCGGATCCCACGTTGCTATGGCTGTGGTGTAGGCCGGTGGCTACAGCTCTGTTTAGACCCCTAGCCTGGGAACCTCCATATGCCGCGGGATCGGCCCAAGAAAAGGCAAAAAGACAAAAAAAAAAAAAGAACATCAACAGCCTGGTCTCAGGATCCTGAAGCCATCACGGCCGCTTCCATAACTTTGTGACAAGACGCGGGGCAAAAACGTTATGGAACACCTCTTTCTTTGTTTTTCAGAAAGCATTAGCAAAGGCTGCTTACATTTTATCCGAGCTTTTGAAATTCCATAGTAACTTGTGAGGTTTTTTTTCTGGATCTTTTGAACACATTCATAATAAATGTGCTTCTTTGTAAATAGGGTCTCCGACGTTGGGCGACATGAACGGGAACAGCCACTGTTCATTTCTCCCAGTTACTTCGAGGCCGCCACCCCTCTTGGAACGTCTGTTTTCTGTATTTGCTAATCTCCCTTCAGGGCGCTGGCCTCTCGGAATGAGCTGTAAGTCTGAAAACAACCATTTCTACCCCATAGGGTTCTAATCCAGTTTTAAGGGCACCACAGCATACTTCACTGATTTGGAAAAGCATGTTTCTCCCACATCCAAGCATCTCCTGCGTGGGAATGCATCTTACTGTCTACAGCACCTTAGACCCCTGATGGGGGCAGGGGCAGGGGCAGGGAGAAGTCACAATCGAGACCCAGAGGCTTGGGTCCCTGCTGTGGCGCAGGTTTGATCCCTGGCCCAGGAACTTCCATGTGCCGTGTGCGTAGCCAAAAAAAAAAAAAAAAAAAAAAAAAAAAGGCAATACTGGATAGAGAAGCAAGAACTTCAACAATCCTCAGTAAAGAGTGATTCAATAAACTCTGAATGCAATAAACAAACAAAACTTTCAAGAATTCCTAAACCAACTGAATTTGCTTGTATTTTCCTAGTTATACGTGCACAAGGGTGATAGCCGATGAAATAAATCATTTAGCTAAATTTAAAACAACCCCTTCAACATTTTTTTTGTCTTTTGTCTTTTTGGGGCCGTACTGGCGGCATATGGTGTTCCCAGGCTAGGGGTTTAATCAGAGCTGTAGTCGCCGGCCTACACCACAACCACAGCAATGCTGGATTCTTAACCCACTGAGCAAAGCCAGGGATTGAACCCACAACCTCATGGTTCCTAGTCAGATTCGTTTCTGCTGCGCCACGACGGGAACTCCCCCTTCAACATTTATATGACAAAAACTCTACCTGATCATAATGCAGTTAGTGATACTTGAATTGCTCATTATTTTCTTCCTTGGTGATACATAAAAAGATGCTGTAGCTCCCGTCTGTTTTGGAACCGAGAGACTACGACACAGACGAGGCCGCCACAGTGGCTCACTTGATTTGGCTCCGACAAGCTGTAGAAGTTGTCCTTACGACTGTGTAGCTGTCAAATCTGGCTGATTCAACAGGCAACGTCTGAGGATCATCTGCAAATTTATTATGTAAAAAAAAAAAAAAAATCCAGAGTTCCCACCATGGCGCAGTGGTCAACGAATCCGACTAGGAACCAGGAGGTTGTGGGTTCGGTCCCTGGCCTCGCTCAGTGGGTTAAGGATCTGGCGTTGCCATGAGCTGTGGTGTAGGTCACAGACACAGCTTGGATCCCGAGTTGCTGTGGTTCTGGTGTAGGCTGGTGGCTACAGCTCCGATTCGACCCCTAGCCTGGGAACCTCCATATGCTGAGGGAAGCAGCCCTAGAAAAGGCAAAAAAAAAGACACACACACAAAAAAATCCCCCACAGCAGGTGCAGGACAGGCGATGCTCTATTATAACCCACACACTGATGTCCTTTCAAAGCTAATAATTTCCTCGTGAATTTGTCTCTCTCTCTCTCTTTTTTTTTTTGTCTTTTCTAGGGCCACACCCTCGGCATATGTAGGTTCCCAGGCCAGGGGTCTAATCGGAGCTACAGCTGTCAGTCTACACCACAGCCACAGCAACCCCAGATCCGAGCTGCGTCTGCAACCTACACCACAGCTCACAGCAACGCCGGATCCTTAACCCACTGAGTGAGGCCAGGGATCGAACCTGCAACCTCATGGTTCCTAGTCAGATTCATTAAGCACTGAGCCACAACAGGAACTCCTCCCTTGTGAATTTGAACCTCCAAGTAACGACTGCAGGGTGTCATCTGCACGACATTCTCCCTTCACTTCTCTGCCTGGCTGTCTTGGCTACGTGGTAGGGGCCCAGCGGCATCAGGATACAGGCAGAGCACGAGAACAGAAACCTAGACAGCTCCAACTCGCTGGCTTATGCGCCCATGACTCAGCCCGCTGTGTCATTAAGCTTATAGCACTTAAAAATTTTTAATTTAAATTATTGTTGATTTACAATTTCAGGGCACTTTCTGCTGTACAGCAAAGTGACTCAGTTATATACATACATGTTCCTTTAACTATTCTTTCATCACGGTCTATCCCAGGAGGTTGGATATAGTTCCCCATGCTGTACAGTAGAACCTTGTTGTTTCTCTTCTCTAAATGTACTAGTTTGCCTCTATGAACCTTGTTGTTTCTCTTCTCTAAATGTACTAGTTTGCCTCTACTAACCCCAAACTCCCAGCCCATCCCTCTGCTTCTAATGCTTTTGATTTAATCTCAGTGGAATTTAAAGGAATTCAGAAGAAAGGAACAACATTTGAGTATGAAATCCCCCCAAGTATGGTCCTAAGTCAGGAAAGATACTCAAAGAATATAAATTACGGAAGCAAAAATGGAGTTCCTGTTGTGGCGCAGTGGTTAACGAATCCGACTGGGAACCATGAGGTTGTGGGTTCGATCCCTGACCTTGCTCAGTGGGTTAAGGATCCGGCGTTGCTGTGAGCTGTGGTGTAGGTCACAGATGTGGCTCAGATCCCGTGTTGCTGTGGCTCTGGCGTAGGCTGGCAGCTGCAGCTCCGATTGGACCCCTAGCCTGGGAACTTTCATATGCCATGGGTGCGGCCCTAGAAAAGACAAAAAGACAAAAAAAAAAAAAGAAAGAAAGGAAAAAAAGCAAAGAAATATCTAAGATCTCCAAGCATTCTGGGAAAAGAACTTGAAATACCTGCATGAAAATACCTGTTATGTCCAAATGGATAAACAGAGTATCAAAATGAGTGTAGAGCCTTTGTTTTATACAAACAGTACAATGTGGAATATACACATCGAATGGCAAATCTGAATGGCAAAAGTCTTCTATTACATAGATGTTTACCAAAAGCAAAGCTTGTTTTATATTCTTTCAATATTTTCTTTTCTTTTCTTTTCTTTTTTTGGTCTTCTGTCTTTTTAGCTCCACTTGCAGCATATGGAGGTTCCCAGGCTAGGGGTTGAATCAGAGCTACAGCTGCTGGCCTACACCACAGCCACAGCAACGCTAGATCCCAGCTGCGTCTGCGACCTACACCACAGCTCGACAACACCGGATCCTTAACACACGGAGTGAGGCCAGGGATCGAACTTGTGACCTCACGGATGCTAGTTGGGTTCATTAACCACTGAGCCACGACGGGAACACACTTTCAGTATTTTCTACCTGTTATACACACAATAATTTTCATTAAAACTTTCATAGAATTTAAAAAGAATTTTAAGTGATTATCAGCTTCAAAATAGAATTGCCTATCAAAAGTTATCTTAGAATGTATCAGCTGATTCCACATCAAAATTACTCTATAGTGAACTTCCCATCATGGCACAGTGGTTAATGAATCCGACTAGGAACCATGAGGTTGCGGGTTTGATCCCTGGCCTTGCTCAGTGGGTTAACGATCTGGCGTTGCCGTGAGCTGTGGTTTAGGTTGCAGATGTGGCTCAGATCCTATGCTGCTGTGGCTCTGGTGTAGGCTGGGGTCTACAGCTCCGATTAGACCCCTAGCCTGGGAAGCTCCATATGCCGCGAGAAGCAGCCTAGAAAAGGCAAAGAGACAAAAGAAAAAAGAAAAAAAAATGCCTCTGTAGAATTTTCTTGGTAGTATTTATCAAACAGCTGAAGAGCCATGTCTGTGTCATGGGGCCAATTAGCCACGAGGAGGCAGCAGAGCACCTCATAATACTTTTCTTCTGCTCTTGGTTCACCAAGAAATCGGGGCCTGATTGTTTTTCTGCTTATGTCTTGTAAGTCTTTTATTATGTTGATTAATAAAGTTGCTTTTTTCGGCGTAGGGAAATTCCTGTCCCAGGGATTGAATCTGCACCACAGCAGTGACAATGCCAGGTCCTTAACCCCTAGGTCGACAGGGAACTCTTAATTAAAGTTACATTTTTAAAACCTGAAACAGGTATGAGAACATTTGTCACCAATTTTTCTAAGAGCTATGTCTGAGCATAGCCTCAAATTTCTCTTCCTAAGCAATATTCCGGTTTTCTTTGAGCTCAGGATGGACTCATTTATGTAGGATGGACGACCCAGGCCCTCAGTCTCAGCCGAGTAGCCTATTAAATTAAACAGGGTGCTCTGAGCAGAAGGATCCTTTGCAAGACTGATGTCCCATTACGTGAGGCTGAGAAGCAAGACAGAAAAATTGCCAGTGCCTCTGAAGTCCCATCTGCGTGTCCCACATCAAAGGAAAAGGAATTCTCCCTTAATCTAATCTGTGATCCTCTCTGAGTATTAAGTCATTGCAGACTGATGAACAGGAAAATAGCAAGATGTGGTGTGCTCGGGACAGCAGGGAATAACAATTTTATTTTTTTACCGTGAATAAATAATCATGTGCATAAAAGAACATCCGATGATGATCCTAAAAAGAAAGAGGGGATATCGCAGCGCTGAAGTTTTGGTAGGATTCTAGCCCTCCTCCTGGAGTGGGGGGGGCCTCATGGACAAGGGTGATGTGCGGAGCCCCGGGAGTGGGGGTGGGGAGAGCATGTGCTGCATGCGCCCGGCTCCTTCAGCCTCACCCCTGGGTGTCTGACCACCTTGACGTCACAACAGCGGGATTCAAAACCGTGACCGTCTGGAAGGGCAGAGGCTGTGGGCTCAGGGATGTGCCTGGGATTTTTGCAAACCTGAAGAAAGACGTAAACAGGCCCCTTTATTAAATGAAAAAAGAAATCCCTGAGCATTAATTGAGGTGACAAGTCCTGGGAGTTCACAGAAACAGAAGCTGAAAGAGCAGGAGACAGGGCAAGGCCACCAGGCAGGTGAAGGGTCTTGGCAAAGAGTGGGCAGCGTGAATAGAAAAGGCACTGGAAAAGCTTCAAATGGAAATGGTGTGGGTTGCAGAGAACGAACACCCAGGTTGCCTTCCCAGGGCACCGTTCCTCAGAAATAAATGGAAATGTATTTGGATAACGAAAACTTATTTCTTCTACAGGCCTTAGGTAAATAGAATATCGGAATTCTTTTCTTTTTTTTTAAGGTGGTGCCCACGGCATATGGAGATTCCCAGGCTAGGGGTCGAATCAGAGCAGAAGCTGCCAGCCTACACCACAGCCACAGCGACATGGGATCTGAGCCGTGTCTGCAACCTACACCACAGCTCAGGGCAACTCGGGATCTTTAACCCACTGAACGAGGCCAGAATTCGAACCTTCGTCCTCATGGATGCTAGTCAGATTCATTTCCACTTAGCCACAGCAGGAACTCTGAACATTGGAATTCTTAACAGGAACCCCTACCTTCTTCCACTCTTATTTAATATTTACATGAGACTGTTGAATTTAAATGTTAACCAGGAGTTCCCGTTCTGGCTCAGTGGTAACGAACCCAACTAGTATCCATGAGGACTCAGATTTGATCCGTGGTCTCGCTCAGTGGGTTAAGGATCCAGTGCTGCTAAGAGCTGTGGTGTAGGTTGCAGACGGGGCTCAGATCCCTCACGGCTGAGCCTGAGGCTGGCAGCTGTAGCTCCGATTCAACCCCTGGGAACTTACTTATGCCTCGAGGGTGGCTCTGAAAAGCAAAAAAGAAAAAAAATAAATTAACCAGAGAAAGGATATAAGACAGGAAGTTGGAAACCTGTACGTGGTAGTGTTTGCTCATCACGTGATTGGACAGGTAGTTCGCTTTGCTGACTCTCAGGTTCCTACAGTGTGAAAAAGAGGCTTAGACTAAACTACGTTTTTTAAAAGCAGAGCCAGAGTCACGTCCATGTCCTGAGTGTTTTAGGGGTGATGGTCTTTCTCACACATGAATAACCAGGAGTATTAATCATGATTTTGTTTGCAGGGCACACAATTATTTGCTTAACTTTCTTTTTAACATGACAAAGACTATTTGAAAACAAGTCTAAAGCTGTAAAAAAGCTAAATGCTCAACAGTAGGAAACTTTTCCCATTTTTCTAATACATTCAGTGGACGACCAGGAGTCCCTTTGAAAGAATGTCCACCATCCAACACTCGGGAAAATGTTCATGCGAGGTTGTTGCAGGGAGAAAAAGAAGCTGCCAAGCAGAATGACGACAGTGGTGTTTCAAATAAATAATGACATTTCAATGCTGACAGCGTTCATCTCTGGTTGATGGGGTCATTTTAAATGAAGACCAAAACAGAAAAAGACAAACACCATATGATACCACTTATATGTAGAATCTAAAATTTTTGACACAAACGCACCTGTCTACAAAACAGAAACAGACGCATAGACATGGAGAACAGACTAGTGGTTGCCAAGGAGGAGGGGGTGGAGAAGGGATGGACAGGGAGTTTGGGGTTAACAGATGCAAAGCATTAGATACCGAGAATGCATAAACAATAGTGTCCTACTGTATTGCACGGGGAACTCTATTCAATATCTTATAATAAACCACACTGGAAAAGAATATGAAAAAGAATGTATATCTATCTATAACGGAGTCGCTTTGCTGTACAGCAAAAATTAATACAACATTGTAAATCAACTTATACTTCAATAAAATTCTTAAAAATTAGGGGAGTTGCTGTCATGGCTCAGCAGAAACGAATCTGACTAGAAACCATGAGGTTGTGGGTTCTATCCCTGGCCTTGCTCAGTGGGTTAAGAATCCGGCATTGCCATGAGCTGTGGTGTAGGTCGCAGATGCAGCTCAGTTCCTGGGTTGCTGTGGCTGTGGTGTAGGCTGGTGGCTATAGCTCTGATTCCACCCCTAG
The DNA here is from genome assembly GCF_016906955.1 of Phacochoerus africanus. Classification (NCBI taxonomy): domain Eukaryota; kingdom Metazoa; phylum Chordata; class Mammalia; order Artiodactyla; family Suidae; genus Phacochoerus; species Phacochoerus africanus. The sequence goes on along the minus strand of NC_062552.1, from coordinate 30,580,832 downwards.
CCTGGGAACCTCCATATGCCACAGGTGCAGCCCTAAAAAGACAAAAAAAAAAATTAAAGATTAAAAAATAGAAAGGATAGGAGTTCCCATCGTGGCTCAGTGGTTAACGAATCCAACTAGGAACCATGAGGTTGCGGGTTCGATCCCTGGCCTTGCTCAGTGGGTTAAGGATCCGGCGTTGCCATGAGCTGTGGTGTAGGTTGCAGACATGGCTCGGATCCTGCATTGCTGTGGCTCTGGTGTAGGCCGGTGGCTACAGCTCCGATTCGACCCCTAGCCTGGGAACCTCCATGTGCCATGGGTGCAGCCCTAAAACGACAAAAAAAAAAAAATTAAAGGTTAAAAAATAGAAAGGATGAAAAGCAAGGTCCCATGTATAGCACAGAAAACCATATTCACTGTCCTGAGCTGAACCCTGGTGGAGAAGGATACAAAAAAGAATGTATATGTACATGTAACTGAGCCACTTGGCTGTGTAGCAGAAGCTAACACAACACTGTACATCAACTACACTTCAAGAAAAAAGTAAATTAAGAACCAAAGGCTGGAGTTCCCGTTGTGGTGCAGTGGTTAACGAATCTGACTAGGAACCACGAGGTTGCGGGTTCAGTCCCTGCCCTTGCTCAGTGGGTTAACGATCCGGTGTTGGCGTGAGCTGTGGTGTAGGTTGCAGACGCGGCTCGGATCCCGCGTTGCTGTGGCTCTGGCGTAGGCCAGTGGCCACAGCTCCGATTCAACCCCTAGCCTGGGAACCTCCATATGCCGCGGGAGCGGCCCAAGAAATAGCAAAAAAGCCAAAAAAAAAAAAAAAAGAACCAAAGGCTAAAGCACAAAAATAAAAAATCTAACAGCAGTCTCTGATCTGTGGGAATGGGGGTGGGGATCATGCCTTTGGTGGGGGGGGGCTTTGCCACAACCTAGACACCGAGAGTTCGGGGGTCTCTTTCTCAAACCCCCCCCCAAGCCCAGCTCTAGTGAAGCAGAGCCAGGAAGTGAAGCCGGGCCCCTGCGGTTCCCCCAGGGGGCCCTGAGCACTACATTCAAGTGGAGTCACCTTTTCCTTTGGCCGCCTTCCTGGTCGCCTGGCGGATATGAATCAGGTCTCCAGGTCAACGGGATGAGCAGTTTCCCCTGGAAACCCTCCCACCCGGCCCCCTGCCCCGGCCCCCACCCCACGCCCGTGCAGAGGCCCTTCTGACTTCACCGGATGACCAAACGCGGGTGAGAGAGGCCAACAGCCACACGAGAAAGATACAGTCTCACGAATGAAAAAGAAAAAAGCATCTAAATGGTGATCTCAGTTTTTTTTTTTTAAACTTGGACATCGGTAAGAACACATCATTGAAATTCACTAAAATGTTAGTCATGAGTCTGTGGGATTCCAAGCGCCTTAAACATTTTTATTTTTGCTTATCCCTGTTTTCTAAATTTTCTACAATAAATAGGCATGATTTTATAAGCTGAGCCTGCCTTCCCTAAACGAATACGTGAACACATGCTTTGCAAGACCCTTGACCTTCTGGGGACCAGGCTTAGGCCTCTTGGTTCTGAGTCAGTGTCCCGAGCAGGAGAGGCGCCAGGTGGTGCAGACACAATAGGTGTCACCTGGTCACTTGCGCCTCATCCTCCTCATCTATTTTAATGCTCAAAGCTGTGTGAGGTGGGTTTTTTCACCTTCATCGTACTGATCCGGAAACCAAGGCCTTTGGCAGGTGTCACTCACTGACCAATGTTAGAAGCTTAGGTTCACAGTTTGGGGCTTGATTGGAGGTGGCCTCTATCGCATCACAGGTCACTGTGGGGGCGGTTGCGAGGCTGATCACCTGCGGCTCTACCAGTTGGTTGTGTGTTTCAGGAGACTCGCTTCAGATGGATGTAAGAGGATCTGAGGAGGCGCTGATGTGGGTCTGAGAGGTAGACATCAGGCAGTATTTCTCAGTCCGTGCTCACCTGGGGCATCCAGGTGAGGCAGTCCTTCCTGGGTGGGTCTGTCTACACCTTTCAGGGTGGGCAGCATCCTTGAACCATGTCTACTAAATAGAGCTCCCCCCGCCCTATTTCCAGACACCCAGGGGCAATGATGACTTCCCCGGAGGAGAGCTACTGCGGGGATCCGAGAGGCTCCGCTGTGAAAGGTGACACTCAGAACAGCAATTAGATCAAAGGGCAGATAATGACTGGACAGGGCAGGGACCGGTGAATTGGACTGACCGGTGCTCACTAGGAGCCGCACATCCGAACTGATGGCTGATGGGATCCCTGAGCTTTCCCGCAGTCAGTGGCCTAGACCATCGCTTTATTGAGCATCATGAGGCTTATGATTTCACTGGGATGGGAAAAGCAAACCTCTACCTCTGGGCCGCAGCGCGTGTCCCTCCCCCCTCCCTTGAGGTGGCGATGACGAGCCCTTTCGTATCTCAGACCCTCGGGAAGGTCAAATCCTTCCTGACTGGCAATGGGAGCCACCAAGGCAGTGCTCATGAGCCCAGCAGCCGTGGCTGCATTAGGTGCTGGAAATGAGAAAATCTAGGTAGGGCCCTTTCAGAAAGGAGCGGCATCAGCAGCCTCGGTCACGCCTCCATCTCCATGGAAACGAGAAGTTTCTTTTAAGTTTCTTTTACGAGCACACAGGGCCTTTGCCCAGATTCCATTTTCACGCGCTGTTTTCTCCTGGAGGTGGTTAAGAAATGAACAACGTTCCCGTTTGCCCAGCAGGAGAGGGGATGGCGTGCTAGACCCTGTGGGGAGACACCCTCCCCTAAATTCACAGCAGACTGGGGGGATCACAGGGCGGCTGGGGGAGGGCTTTGCTCCCCACCGCTTTCCCGCCCCGCGCTGCGGGCTCTCAGAACCCAGAGCTGGGTGCCGCTTGCTTTATCCTGGGTGGCTTTGGGGCTGCCGTTTGCTTTTCCCTGAGTAAAGATAACTCGGCAAAAGCAGCTCTGATCTTACTCTCCCCAGCTTGCTAGGTGTTATCTCTCTCTTTCAAGAGCCCAGGGGGAAAGGAAAAAAGATTCAGGAATTCAAGCTGTCTGCTCTGTCCTGCTCCAGGCACAGTCGCCCGCTTTGGCAATGGCTGGACACATTCTCAGGCTCATCCAAGAGGGACTACACCGGTTTCAAGAAAGTGTTTGATTCCATTTTTGTCTCTGAGTCCCAGACAAATTGAGTACTCTAACAGCCCTGTGGGGTTGTGTAAAGTCTCTTCCTCAAGAGAGGATGCTGGGGGGTGGGGGCGGAGCTCAATGCAGCGCTCCAGAACTTTGCTTCCTAGATAACAGTCCAGAAAACATTTTTTGAGGTTTGTAAAAATAGATTTAGTACCTATTTTAATAGTCTCAGGCATCCTAAACAGTCAGGACTCAAATTTATCAGGAACCCCCCCCCCACCTCCAAAAAACCAGCTCATCACGGCCTCTCAGTCCCCAAACTTCTCAAGCCTCTAATAATTTTTTTTTGGTCTTTTTGCCCTTTTTTGCCTTTTCTTGAGCCGCTCCCATGGCATACGGAGGTTCCCAGGCTAGAGATCTAATTGGAGCTGTAGCTGCCAGCCTACACCACAGCCACAGCAGCGGGATCCGAGCCATGGCATCCACAGCTCACGGCAACGCCGGATCCTAACCCACTGAGCAAGGCCAGGGAGAACCCGCAACCTCATGGTTCCTAGTCGGATTCGTTAACCACCGAGCCACGACGGGAACTCCCTCAAACCTCTGATAATTTTAAATAGCCATCCACTTTTGACCGAATGACTTACCGGTAATACCTCATCTTTTCTTCTTTACGTTCAGTGTCCCCCATATAAAATCCTGCAAAATAGATTCCTTCCTGAGTGGAAAGCTAGGATTTTTTTCTCTCCTGATGATTAAAGAAGTGCACGAGACCTGTGTACCCCTCAGTTACTTCTTGATTTTAAGGCCAGGATAAGGTTTTATGCTCCAAAGAATAGTCAGTTATAAGTAATTTTCTTTTTCTTGTTTTGGCCGCACCCTTGGCATGTGGAAGTTCCCAGACCTGGGACTGAACTCATGCCACAGCAGCGAAATGCTGGATCCTTAACCTGCTGTGGCATCAGGGAACTCCAGTAATTTTCTTTCCTTTTTTTGTCTTTTAGGGCTGCACCTGTGGCATATGGAGCTTCCCAGCCTAGGGGTTGAATTGGAGCTGTAGCCGCCACCCTACACCACAGCCACAGCAATTCAGGATCCGAGCCACGTCTGCGACCTACACCACAGCTCACGGCAATGCCAGATCCTTCACCCACTGAGGGAGGCCAGAGATTGAACCCTAGTCCTCATGGATGCTAGTTGGGTTTATTAAGAGGTAAGCCACAACAGGAACACCCTCTAGTAGTTTTCTGATATAAAACTACTTTTACCCTTTAACTTATTGGGATTTTTTTTTTTTTTTTAGGGTTACCTCTGCGGCATATGGAAGTTCCCAGGGCCAGAGGTTGAATCGGAGCTGCAGCTGCAACACTGGATCTGAGCCATATTTGCAACCTATGCCGCAGCTTGCAATAACCCCAGATCCTTAACCTGGTTCACTAGTAAAGCCAAAAGACCACCCAAGGTCGCAAGCCCATGGGTTCTGACATGGTGCAAAATGCCCCCACAGTCCTCCTGTCAAAGCCTCAGAGGTGGGGAGGGAGGAGAGCTGGCTTTGCTGTGGAGCAGTTTCAAAGATCAGAGGGTTAAACTCTGAAACTTTACATTATCTGTAACAATCATTTCTCTCCCAGTCTTTTTAGGGTTGCCCCTGAGGCACATGGAAGTTCCCAGACTAGGGGCTGAGTTGAAGCTACAGCTGCCGGCTTACACCACAGCCACAGCAACTCGGGAGCCAAGCCTCGTCTCCAGCCTATGTTGAACCTCACGGCAATGCCAGATCCTTAACACACAGAGTGAGGCCAGGGATCAAACCCGCATCCTCATGGATACTAGTCGGGCTCACTACCTCTGAGCCACAATGGGAACTCCTCTCCCACTCTTTTTATTTCACTGCAACCCCTCTCTCATACCAGGGAGCACCTCACTATATGGAAGGGTGTTAAGGTCCTCAGGACAAATTCCAGCCTTTCCAAAAAAAAAAAAAGAAAGGAAAAGAGGAAAGAAAATCTTTTGTACTAGTTTTACTGGAGACTAAAGTGTCATAGATAAGTATCCTTTGACTTAGGGATGTTTCTCACTTGCAAGTTCAAGGGAAGGATTGATGCAAATTTGTCTCTAGCTTTATAGCACTTTCCCTTGTACAGGACTGAGTTTATTGGATTCCTTTTCTGTGATCACATTTTAATAGAAGGAAAGGGATTATTAAAAAGGATGAAGAGGAGTTCCCGTCGTGGTGCAGTGGTTAACGAATCCGACTAGGAACCATGAGGTTGCGGGTTCGGTCCCTGCCCTTGCTCAGTGGGTGAACGATCCGGCGTTGCCGTGAGCTGTGGTGTAGGTTGCAGACACGGCTCGGATCCCGCGTTGCTGTGGCTCTGGCGTAGGCCGGTGGCTACAGCTCCGATTCAACCCCTAGCCTGGGAACCTCCATATGCCACGGGAGCGGCCCAAGAAATAGCAACAACAACAACAAAGACAAAAGACAAAAAAGAAAAAAAAAAAAGGATGAAGATAGGAAAGCTGCAGCAGGAGGGAGCGTGAACAGGCTCAAGGACCCAAATGTGAGACGGTGTGACGCTGACGAAAGCTTGAGCCCAGCCCAGGCCTCCAGGCTGAGCCTATGCTGGCTCACTCCTCCCGTGACGCTCGAGCTGCAAAACGGGAGACCTGGGCCTGTGCAGGGGCCAAGTCTTACGGCAGGAAAATCTGACGAGCGTCTGGTTGAGATCACGTCCACGCTCAAAAGCTTAGTATCGGGAGTGTGCGTGGGCTGCTCCCATTTGAAAAGAGTTGTGTTTTGTAAAAGGCAGCAGCATCCAAACGTATAACCACGCAGTGCCAGACAAGCCACTCTACCAGGAGGAGGATGTCATGTGCAGCCGTATTTCTCTCCTCTCCTACAAGCAATACATCTCGGGAGCTCTGCCCTCTGTCAGGTTGCAAACAAAGAGGGATTCTTCACTCCAAGACGCGGTGGCAGGAGCAATTAGGTGGATGGGATTTGGTTTGAACTCTCAGCCAGCACCTCCAAAAGGACAAAGGCAGGTTTCTTCCAGATGAGTGTTTTCCCAGCACCACGAGCGGAAAATTGTTTCATGGCAAGAAAAAGAGCACAGTGAGTCTAGCAACTGATGAAGCAATAGCTTGTAAGAAGTTTCCTTCCCACTGGGACAGTTTATGTTTGGAGGGAGAACTGGTCGACCACAGCAGGCTAATGGCAGGGGTATTCTTTGTACTGGGAAAAATGTACCTGCATACACCTTCATTGACTTAACAAAGAAACAATTCTCAAAGATACACCTAGATTAGGAGCTTAAAATTTCAAGAATGTGTAAATTCTCTGTGATCTTACAAATGTTAATGGCACATTAGAAATGTGTAACTTTAGTAGCTTTCGCTTTTTACTTAAATCAACATTAAAATATTTAGAACCGATTGGAGTTCCCATTGTGGCTCAGTGGGTTAAGGACTCAGTGTTGTCTCTGTGAGGATGAGGGTTCAATCCTGGCCTTGCTCAGTGGGTTAAGGATCGAGTGCTGCCCAAGCTGTGACAGTTCACAGATGTGGCTCAGATCTGGCATTGCTGTGGCTGTGGTGTGGGCTCCGGCTGCAGCTCTGATTCAAGCCCTAGCCTGGGAAGCTCCGTATGCCGCAGGTGCACTTGAGTACAATTGCTTTAGCTGCCCTAAAATCAAGCATTTTGAATTTGTACTGATCTCAACACTCGAATCAGGAACTGTTAACAGTCTCTCCTGTGACTCAACAAGGTGGAACACGATGGTATTTGCAGAGTATTTATATTTTCATATTTTGTAAGTGATTCTAAAAATTAAGATAAATTATTCTAGAAGAATCTTACCCTTTACAATGATTCCCTCATTTTTTTTTAATTTGTATTTTTTTTTTTTTTTTGCTTTTTAGGGCCACACCTGAGACATATGGAAGTTCCCAGGTTAGGGCTGAATTGGAGCTACAGCTGCTGGCCTACGCCACAGCCACAGCAACTCAGGATCCAAGCTGCATCTGCTGCTACCTACACCACAGCTCATGGCAATGCCAGATCCCCGACCCACTGATTGAGGCCAGGGATTGAACCCACATCTTTGTGGATACTAGTTGGATTTGTTTCTGCTACGCCAGAGAGAGAACTCCCCTCATTCCTTTATAATTTATGTTTCGTAGGCTAGATAAAAACCACACTGCATCTATAGACTTTGAAGGTAGGTAGTAGATATGTAGATTAATCAAAAAGAGATAAATGGCATTTTTATAGGGATTTTAGATGGATGATGAAATTCACATTGACACAATTTGACTCACTGCAGTAGAAAAATACTAAATACTAAATGGTTTGATTTTCTGTGGCCAAAAGGACTTTTGGTCAAGATGCAAAAGTAGACACGCAGGACGGCGACTACTTTGTCACCTGATTAAGATTTTTTTATTAGGGTATAGTTGATTTAGAATGTCGTGTCAATTTTTGCTGTAGAGCATGTTGACCCAGTCATTCATTTAGATACATTCCCTCATACTATCTTCCATCACGGTCCATCTCAAGACCCCGGATGTAGTTCCCTGAGCTGTATAGTAGGACCTCATTGCTTAACCATTCTAAATGTAAGAATTTGCATCTACTAACCCCAAACTCCCTGTCCCTCCCCCTCCCTGTCCTCTCCCCCTGGCAACCCCAAATCTGCCCTCCATGTCTCTGAGTCTGTTTCTGTTCTGTAGATAGGTTCATTTGTGCCATATTTTAGGTTCCACATCTAAGTGATGATTAAGATTTTAAGTGGTGGAGTTCCCTGGTGGCTCAGTGGGTTAAGGATCAGGTGTCACTGCTGTGTTTCAGGTTGCTGCTGTGGCATGAGTTTGATCCCTGGCCTGGGAACCTCCATGTGCCAGCCAAAAAAAGAGAGTGGTCACACTTGGAACGGGGTCCGCGCCCTACACTCTCTTCCCACTCCCATTTAAGTTCATTCACACTGTCCCCTTTGTTTCAGCATTTTTTGCCTTCGGCTGCCAGGGAAAGTTTGTTTATATTGCTTGGGAACAGAAACTTTGAGGTCACTTCCTACCATTAATTCCCTGTCATCAAGGGTCCCCTGGGGCATTTCCTGTTCCTGCTCTTGACAGTGCTGAGGAAGCCAATTTCTCAATGGCAGCTAATTCTCAATCCGGCACAGCAGTCTTCAGATATGTGCTGGTTTACTGCTTATTTCACTGAACTGAAGCTACTAGGGGAGAAAGGTGTCAAAATAATCCTTCTAGTCGTGTGCATGCCTTGCTGAGACCATCTGTAGAATGGGCGACATCGCATTTTCTTCCATCTTTGGAAACAAACAAGTTGAGTACAAATGGCTCCGAAGTCAATGCAAATAAGCCCTAATTATAAATCTAGAATACCGACTCTTAGCTGAACATGAAGAAACAATTGCTTTGGTCATCTTTCCTAACTAGACCCTTTGAGTCAATTGAAGACATGCGTTTAAGGTGAAAAATCATTTCAGTCATTGAGGCTTTGTAAAGAGGGGATAGTCAGTTAGTAAAATGATTAGCTTCTCTTTCCGATTGGATATGTAGGATCATAAAGTGAAGAAAGCTTATTGAAAATTTCCAGTAAACATATAGCAAATTATAGAGTGTTTTAAATATCTAAACTTCTGTGGCATGTTTGGCAAGAAAAAAAAAAATCTTTGAAAACACCTGATTTGCTATGTTCAGATATCAGAAATCATTCTTCTCTACGAGGACTCAGAATATCTCAATAGTGCATAAATGGCCTGTAGCATAGGAAATTATCAACTGTTGTACATTTTTTTCATCCCAAACTGATTTTTTTTAAAATGGCTGCTCTTTCAGCATATGGAAGTTCCCGGGCCAGGGACTGAATCGAAGCTGCAGCTGTGACCTGCGCTGCAATTCCGAACAGAAAAGGACACTCCACAAGCGCAAGGACAATTCAAAGCCATCCTGCATATCACACAGCAACAGGAATTCCAGTAAGAGGAAGCTGAACGTAAAATTTGCAAAAAAAAAAAAAATGGGAAGGAAGGGTTGGAAAGTACACACTCTGGGGGCCCAGAGGCTTTTGGGGGCCAAAAAATCACAAGGAGAGGTAAAGAAAAAACCTGATATCTGTGACCACATACGATTGTAAATCTTCCTACCTAAAAAAATAAAAACCCTTGGAGTTCCCATCGTGGCGCAGCGGAAACGAATCTGACCAGGAAACACGAGGTTTCAGGTTCAATCCCCAGCCTCACTCAGGGGGCTAAGGATTTGTTTTTGCCATGAGCTGCGGTGTAGGTTGCAGATACGGCTCAGATCCTGCATTGCTGTGGCTGTGGTGTAGGCCAGCAGCTGTAGCTCCAATTGGACCCCTAGCCTGGGAACCTCCATATGCCGTGGGTTTGGCCCTACAAAGACAAAAGACAGACAAACAAACAAACACCCTTGGAGTTCCCATCGTGGCTCAGCGGAGATGAACCTAACATACATGAGGTTGAAGGTTTGATCCCTGGCCTTGCTCAGTGAGTTAAGGATCCGGTGTTGCCGTGAGCTGTGGTGTAGGCTGCAGATGCAGCTCGGATCTGGCATTTTTGTGGCTCTGGCGTAGGCAGGCAGCTACAACTCCGATTTGACCCCTAGCCTGGGAACCTCCATATGGTATGGGTGCGGCCCTAAAAACAAAAACAAAAAAAACCCTGAACAAAATAAGAAGGCAAACAACTATAAACTTATGGTAATATGGTTCACACAGAGAGAAATCTTTCTAATTAATTAAGACGAATTCAAGCTCACCTAATAGAAATATAGACAAAGACAGGAATAGGTATTTCACCAAAAAAGAATTACAGAAACGGGCATAAATATGAAAAAAAAACTGCTTAACCTCAATGATATTCAAATAAACTCTCAATAAAGCAACCAGGATATAAATTTACACAAAACCTCCTAACACTCAGGGTGCTTGTGCAGCTGTGAAATGTAATTGTATCCAGTCACTAAAACTTATTTCCTCAGAATTAACAGCAAGGGAGATACTCATGATATATTTTGATTGTAAAAGTATATTACAAAAGAGTTTAGTTGAATGTTTGTAATTATTCAAAAATACATGCACAGGAAAAGACTCGAAGGTGCACAGGTGTTATCGCTAGGCAGTGAGGTATGAGGCAATTTAAAATTTCTTTTTATGCTTTTCTGTCTTTGTCTTGTCAACTGAAAAAAAAAAGCACAACCTAACAGTTGAGTTATGGGTTTCTTGGTTGAAATATGTAATTTCTTTTTAAAAGTTTGGTCCCATAGTTTCTTTTTTTAATTTTTAATTAAAGTATCATTGATTTATAGTGTTGTGTCAATTTCTGCTGTAGGTCACGGTGACCCAGTCATACATATACAGACAATTTTTTTTTTGCTTTTTTTTTTAGGGCCGGACCCATAGCACATGGAAGTTCCCAGGCTAGGGGTCTAATCAGAGCTACAGCTGCCAGCTTACACCACGGCCACAGCAACACCAGATCTGAGATGCGTCTGCAACCTACACCACAGCTGACAGCAATACTGGATCCTTAACCCAGTGAGCGAGGCCAGGGATTGAACCTGCAATCTCATGGTTCCTAGTTGGATTCGTTTCCATTGAGCCATGACAGGAACTCTCAGGATATTCTTTGTCTCATGTTATCTTCCATCATGTTCTAGCCCAAGGACTGGATAGAGTTCCCTGTGCTTTATGGTAAGATCTCATCACTTATATGGAATCCAAAATATGGCACAGATGAACCTATCGACAGAACAGAAACAGACTCACAGACATGAACAGACTTGTGGTTGCCAAGGGGGAAGGGAGGGGGGTGGGGGGAAGGGGAGTGAAGTATTATTCGGCAGAATTTGAGGACTTGGAGCCTGGGCGGCAGCTTCTCAGATAGCTCTAAGGAAGAGGTGGGGGTGGGGGGAGGCAGGACATATAGGAGTTTTTGCAGCAAGGACCAGGTAGTTGGAGCTTCAAGAGATTACTGGTAATTAATGAAAACCAGATCTCTCAAGTTAAGGAATTTAGAGCTTTCCTATGTATGGGAAGATGGAAAGTCTGAACTCACCGCAAGCATGCCTTTGATACGCACCTTGGCTCTCTGGGGCCAGCATCCTGTGCTTTCCTCCTCAGGGGGCCCCCTGGGGAAGTCGGGGTGGGGGTGTGGGCTGCAGAGTCTGATGATTTGATGGTGGTCATTCCGTCTCCATCCTGAGCTCCCTCTGGGCTCTCCATTAGGGCAGCTGTCACGGCGGCTGGTGGCCACATCCTCTGTTTACTGAGATGGCAGGTGGCATTTTTCATTCACAGTCTTTTATTTAATCACCAAAATGCAGAAACAAGAAATGCCCCTGGTGGTCTGATCTGACTTTCTCATCCGGCTCCCCTCTCCCATCAGGGGTCACTTGACGCTTTGACTCAGGGGCTGATTCAGACCCCCATCCAGAGTCAAAACCTCTGTCCCCCACTTCCCCTCGGGGCCGGCTTTCCTCCCTGAGACACGCCGTGAGAACGAATCAGAGCCTTCCTGCAAAACGTGAGACAAGTCAAATACATGAAAACTAAGCAGTAAAATCTGACACACCAGCTCAGCCTTGGGGGTGCTCATATCCAGTTTAAAAGGACCGTGGGCTCTGGGAAAAGGGCACTGCCCACGGCTAACACAGACCTTTGCCCTGTGGCCTGGGGCTGTCCCTGGATTTTTCAAATGCTTCTATTTGGACCTTTTCAAAATAAATGGGGGAATTGGGCTTCATGTGCTTATAGGGCAATGCTGCTCCCTGGACCTGTCACCAGGCTGAAGCGTGAGATCGAGTGGAGGATTCTTGCCAGAACATGAATCAGTTACAGCCTGATATTCTGAACCCTGGTCTTGTTTTCCATTCTCTAATATTTCTTCACATCGCAGCCCAAACAATCGCTCATAATTAAACCGAGGGAAGGAGCGGGCCTGGCAGGAAGCGTACTTGGCAAGGACCCCAGAGGCCTGCATTGTCCTTCATGGAGAATAATTGCATCAGACCCTCCCATTTCCAGGGGAAGGACGGGTGTTGCAGCGCAACCGATGGAAGAACATAAGAGGAAGAAAGCAGCTTATTTACATATTCCTAATCAGGTTAAGGTATAATTTTTTTTTTTTTTTAATGGGAAAAGGAAATGCCTTCAAGAATTGAAAGGTCATTTGAAAAACCTGCTTTCACTTCCTCCGGGAGCCACACCACATGCTGACCGTGACCTCTGCTCACATCTGCTGCAAACCCTGCGGGTTCAAAAGGAAAGGAGGCCAACGGGTGTGATCCAGCCCGGAGCCTGGAAGTTTCAAGAGAAGTTAAATGTCATCCGTGTTTAAAAAGTCAGAAACATATCGTCCCTCTGTTTTTGGCATCTGCTATTTACACAGTAGGTTCACTGCAAATCTGAGCGCAGGGAGAGGATTTAGAGTCTAGATGGGAACACCAGTGGGGTTGGAGGGGCTGAGCTGGGGGATGTCTTAGCAGTTGTTTGGCTTTGGCTCAGTGAGACCACAGAGCATCACGGCCCACCTGCTGCTTCCTGACCAGCAAGGCCTCGTTGGCTCACAGCCCCCCTGGCTTCAGGTGCCCGGGGGGCCGGCAGGTGAGGGGAAGCTGTGGTGGTCTGTGCACGTCGTCGGAAAAAAGAATATTTTGGATTCAGAGCAAGGCAAAGAAAAGACACGTTTATTGGGGGGAGAGAGATGCTGTTAACCCAGTGGGACAACTTCCCTTTAATCAGGGAGAGCTGACCCCGAGGTGCATGGTCATGTCTGTTTTTATAGCCCAGGGAGAGGAGAGGTCTCAGGATGCACCTGCTGACCTGCTGATTGTTGGGGAAAGAGGAGTGTCAGGATACACTTGCTGGTTGGCAGGGGGCGTATAAGGTCTCTATGAGGGCCGGGTGAGGAGTGGGTCACATGCCTTTCCTAGTGGGGGGGGGGGCAGGGAGGAGTAGGGCAGGTTGCTTAAGGTGGGGGGTGGGGGGGGCATTACAATGAGGCAGCTGGTCATTCTTGTCTTGGCCAGAGGCTTTGAGGTCCATCTCTGAAGGGGCCTTGAAGCCTCACAGAGGCCAGCACAGTTTCCCCATCCTTTCTTCCCCTGCCCAGGTACCAGCCCCAAATTTATCAGCTTCCACGGAAGGGACAGTTTGGGCCGAAGGGTCAGCTCTCACACACCACGGGGAACGTGCAGAGTCTGCTGTCCAGCCTTCCAGGGAGCTCAGGTGAGGGAGCCACACTCTTCACAGAGCATCTCAGCTGCCCAGGAGGAAGGTGGACATTTCGGAGGCCAGGGAGGCCTGAACTTCCTGCTCTTGGCCCTAAGCTCCTGGACTCCTCACCCACTTCTCCGGGGCCAAAGCTCCCAAGGCCTCAGCCCCCAGGGCATCCGAGAAGGAAAGAGAGCAGACGGCAGAAAGGGTGTCCAGCATCATCCCGTGATCCCTGCTCCGTGAAGCTGGGGTGAGGCCCCAGGGTGAGCCCGGGAAGTAGGGGAGAGGGCAGAGGGCAGAGGACGAAGGGGGACCAGCAACAGAAGATCTGCCCAAAGGACTGAGGGCACAGCTCTGAGACGTGACTTCCTCTAGGGGATAAATTTTGGGGGGTATGTCCTATACCAGAAAACCAGTTGCATGGGGCCCAGGTATGCCCATTCCCGGAGAGCGAGACTCTGGCTCCTGGCTCTGTGCTTACACAGATCCCACACGTGCATTTTGGTTCCTTAACCCACATCTGGACACAGAAGGTGGTCCTGGAAGTCTCCCCAGCCGAGAATCATATTCCTTAAGACACAGGAGACAGGAGCAAAGTCTGAGAGAAGTGGGCAGGGGGTGGGGGAGAGTGGTGCAGAGCCCCCCTAGGATGCTGGCCAGCTGGCAGGCAGGGCTGTGTCCCCTTGTCACCTGGGCTGTCCATGTGCCCACCACATGTCAAGTGTACTCAGAAGGCACTGGCGGAGGGAACTCAGGCAAAGCGTCCTGGGAAGCAGCGGGAATGGGATGTGTCCTCACTGCAAAAGCAGCACCATATAAGGCAGGAGGCTCTTGTTTACAGTGACAGATGCTCACTCACTCGCTCGAGGCAAATGAGAGTTTGCAACTTAGGCCAAAAGAGGAATTTATCAGCTAACATAAATAGGTCAGGTTTTTGTTTTTTAAAGTCTGAGGCACATTTAAATGCAGGGGCTTCCATATCATCTGGGTTTTGTCTGTCTCTCTGTTTCTTGGCTCTTCCTCCCTCTCTACCTAGGCTGAATTCTGCAGCCTGTTTCTCCCATGACTTTTGTTTGGCAGCATCTGGAACTCCTCTGGGTCCTGGGACCTGCTCCCCTCCTGAGTCCCCCCCCCCCCCCCCCCCCGCAGAGGCTGACAATGTCAGATGCTTCTTTTCCCAAACGCCTTTCCAGCTGGGGCCTCGGGGGTGTAACCCGGGCGCCGTCCTAGATCTGGAACCCGCAGTAGAAGCAGCAAAGAAAAAGAAAAGGAGGAAGAGCAGGAACGTGGAGGGGCCTCTCCCTTGGGGAGCTTGTGTTCCTGGTGGTGTCTAGGGTCCTGGGGCCTGGGCGCAGGGTCCACTCTGCAGGTCGAGGCCTCCGTGTGCAGCTGCAGTGGCACTGGTGTCCCCACCAGACTTGACCTGGGTGTACTGGGGCCACACTCCCCACTGTGGACCATGTACCCTGGGCTCTGGCTCTCCCAGGGATTCCTTCTGATACCCAGTAACCTTTCCACAAATTTCTTCTCTGCTTGAATCAACCAGAGTGGTTTTCTACAGCTCGCAAATAAGAATCTGATTGCAAACAGCTGCCCTGAGGTCCCAATGACCCAGCTTAACCCAACATGAAAGGAACTTCTCTCTTCCGTGTCTGTCAATCTGGGCAGGGATCTAATTGATCTTTGAGCAGGGCTGTCACATGCCACCCATCCCCCAATCATGTCACTAGAGGAACGTGTCTTTACAATTGTCCCAGCCTGGGGGAGACGTTCTTTCCATGGGCCCGGAGCGTGGAGCCCGTGAAAGATGCCTGATAAGGTCTTGTGGATGTAGGACGTGACGTTTCCCAAAGGAAGAAGCTGTGTGTGAGAAAAGCTTTCCTTTTCTATAGAATTTTCCCTAATCATTCACCAGTCTTTTTTTTTTTTTTTTCTTTAATGGCATACCCACAGCATATGGAAGCTTCCAGACCAGGGATTGAATCAGAGCCACAGCTTTGGGAATGCTGGATCTTTTTTAACCCACCACTCCAGGGCAGGGGTTGAACCTGTGCCTCTGCAGTGATCCTAGCTGTTGCAGTCAGATTCTTAACCCGCTGTGCCACAGCGGGAACTCCCACCAATTTTTTAAGACCCACCAGTACCAGACCGTGAAAAACTGAAAGAACAGGTCTGGTCTGCGAGTTCCAGCTCCTCGGAAGCACAAAATAGGAACCCTAAAAGTGAAGAAACTGGGAAGTCTAATAAGCAGAGGGGATCTTGTGTGTGGAATTTCTCCGAATGAGAGAGCTAATGTTTTCTTGTCTCCAAATCTATGATGGTTTGTAGAAAAGATGCCATTATCCCTCCATTTCAGGTCAGCCTGGATGCAGGCAGAGACTTTCTTTTAGAGCTACCTACATAATTGCCTTCAGCGAGTGTACTTTGGTTTTCTATGTGAAATCAAATTACTCTCTGGCTGAATTTGTTTTCATCCAAGAACTTCCTTTAATATTGCTTGTAAGCCAGCTATGCTAGCAATGAGTTACCTCAGTTTTCATTTCTCTGGAAAATTTTTTTTTCTTTTTTTTGGTCTTTTTGCCTTTTCTAGAACCGCTTCCTGTGGCATATGGAGGTTCCCAGGCCAGGGGGTCTAATCGGAGCTATAGCCTCCGGCCTACACTACAGCCACAGCAATGTGGGATCCGAGCCATATCTGCAACCTACACCACAGCTCACGGCAATGCTGGATCCTTAACCCACTGAGCAAGGCCAGGGATTGAACCCGAAACCTCATGGTTCCTAGTTGGATTCGTTAACCACTGAGCCACGATGGGAACTCCTTTAATATTTCCTGTAAGTCAACTATGCTAGCAACGAGTTATCTCAGTTTTTGTTTATCTGGAAATTCTTTATTTTGCCTTCATTAAAAAAATTTATTTTGTTTGTTTTTTTAGGGCCACACCCATGACAAATGGAAGTTCCAGGCTAGGGGTCAAATCAGAGGTGTGGCTGCTGGTCTACACCACAGCAATGCAGGATCGGAGCCATGTCTGTGACCTACACCACAGCTCATGACAACACTGGATCCTTAAACCACTGAGTGAGGCCAGGGATTGAACCTGTGTCCTCACTGCTGAACCACAATGGGAACTCCATATTTTGCCTTCACTTTTGAAAGAGAATTTTACTGGA
The DNA here is from genome assembly GCF_016906955.1 of Phacochoerus africanus. Taxonomy (NCBI): domain Eukaryota; kingdom Metazoa; phylum Chordata; class Mammalia; order Artiodactyla; family Suidae; genus Phacochoerus; species Phacochoerus africanus. Next base: position 30,564,290 of record NC_062552.1, on the reverse strand, counting down.
TATAAGGTTCTTTGTTGACATTTTTCCAGCACATTGAATATGTTATTCCACTTTCTTCTGGACTTCACTGTTTCTGATAAAATTCAGCTGTTCACCTTAATAGGGCTTCACTTCTATGTGTAGAGTCATTGTTTCCTCGCTGCTTTCAAGATTTTCTCTTTCTCTCTGTTTGACTATGATGTGCCTGAGTGTGGCTGTTTTTGCGTTTATCTTTCTTGGGGTCCATCGAGCTGTTTGAAGAGTAGGCTAATTTTTTTTAAATTAAATTTGGGAAATTTTCAATCATTATTTCTTTGGGTTGTTTTTAATGCCTCTTCTTTGTCATTTCATTTTGGTATTCCCATTACACATATTTTGGTGCGATTAACGCTGTCCCACATTTTTCTGAGAATTTCTTCATTTTTAAAATCTTTTTTTCTGTTCTTTGGATTGCATAATCTCTATTGCTCTAGATTCAAGTCTGCTGATTTTTTTCTCTCACCAACCAAAACATGCTGTTGAATCCCTCTAGCAGATTCCTATAAGGATAGTTCATCACTTCCTGATAATTCTGTTTCCAAATCAGTTCTGCCTTCCAGGGTGATCTAAGCCTGACCCCAGGTACATCCCTCCTGAGAGATTTCAGGTCCTTGTCTCTACCAACTTTTGTGGAAGTTTGGCCGGCATCTTTGGATTCAAGCTACCATCATCTACTGTCTATAAAACAAATGCTGTTATTCCTGCTTAAATAAATGAGAAATTTTAAACACAGAATTAAGCAGTGAATTGTTCAAAAAATTAAGGACAAGAGCCCAGGTCTTCAGAGTTTGAACCAAGCCAGTTATTGAGTGTGAGTGTTAGAGTTCCTAGGGGTCTGTTTAAAATCTGAGAAGAGTAATACAATAGGCAACTAGTTACAGGTTCAAAAGTTTTTAGGAGAGAACAAGAGCTTAGCTAGCCAAATCCAAACATAAAAAATAAAAAAAGACAAGGAAGCATCCTAATTTTCCAATAGAGAGATTGTTACTCTACTGGAGCCAAGAGAAAGGACTCCAAGCTGTAACTTAGTGACCGGATGGCTCTTGCCCTTAATAAGAACTCAGTAGGAACATCATCTTAGTAAGAACATCATCTTATTATTATTATTTTGTCTTTTTAGGGCCACACCTGTGGTATATGGAAGTTCCTAGGCTAGGGGTTGAATCCAAGCTACAGTTGCTGGCCTATACCACAGCCACAGCAGTGCCAGACCCTAGCCATGTCCTTGACCTACTCTGCAGCTCACGGCAATGCTGGATCCTTAACCCACTGAGTGAGGCCAGGGATGGAACTCTGAGTCCTCATGGATACTAGTCGGGTTTGTCACTACCGAGCCACCATGGGAACTCCCAGAATATCATCTTAGTAAAAACATTATCTTAAAAATGTCTAGCTTCCCTAACTCCAAACAACCTTAAAGAAAGTCTGACAATTACAACATTTTAAGCCATTAGCAGAAATGATCTTTCTCTAGATCACATCTGGAGTTGGACAATTTCCCTCATCATTAAAGAAATTGTTTAAAATTTTTTATATCCTATCTTATTCCAACAAGACTTAAGATTATTTCTGGAATTGATTTTGGCATGAAGGTTTACCAAGTGTCTATGATGGCAGGTTGTTTTATATAAATGAATAGAACAAGGCCCTGCCCCCAATGACTCAGAAACAGGGAGTTGCACACTTTGATTCAAACATGGTCTCTAACCAGGCAGCCCCAGGTCTGTGCCCCAACTTCTTCCCTTATGAAGGTGAAATCTCGGGCTGGCTCTTTGACCTCTCCAATCCTAAGGTTCTTTTTAAAACAGAGGAAACTACCTCATCTACTTCCCTGGACTTTGTGGGAGCTAAATTGTATAATCCTCAAAATGTTAAAGACATGACCATCTTCCAAACCTCTGTGGAACATGAGACGGAGGATTGTTTAACTCACAAATAAGGAAACCAGGAGGGTCACAAAGCTGAGTCAAAGGCACATGGGAGAGAGAGACTTGTACACATAGTAAATGAAACAGACTGCTAGAAGAAGATTATTTTTAAACTGGTGACATCCTACAGAGTAGTAAAACTTAATATTTGGGGTTATCTTTTATTACTCAATGAATTTTATTATAGTTATAGTTGTACAACAATCATCACAACCAAATTTTATAGCATTTCAGTGCATCCCCCCACTCCCAACCTGTCTCATTTGGAAACCATAAGTTTTTCAAAGTCTGTGAGTCAGTATCTGTTCTGCAAAGAAGTTCACTGTGTCCTTTTTTTAGATTCCACATGTCAGTGATAGCACTTGATGTTGGTGCCTCATTGTCTGACTGACTTCATTTAACAAATGCTGTTATTTCTTTCCTTTTAATGGCTGAGTAATATTCCATTGTGTATATATACCACATCTTTTTTGATCCATTCCTCTGTCGATGGGCATTTAGGTGGTTTCCATGTCTTGGCTACTATGTACAGTGCTGCAATGAACATTGGAGTACATATGTCTTTTTGAGTCATGGTTTTCTCTGGATAAATGCCCAGGAGTGGGATTGTTGGATCAAATGGTAAATCTATTTTTAGTTTTCTGAGGAATCTCCATACTGTTTTCCACAGTGGTTGCACCAATTTACATTCCCACCAACAGCATATGAGGATTTCCTTTTCTCCACACCCTCTCCAGCACTTTTTGTTTGTACACTTTTTGATGATGGCCCTTCTGGCTGGTGTAAGGTGGTACCTCATAGTGGTTTTGATTTGCATTTCTCTAACAATGAGTGATGTTGTATATTTTTTCATGTGTTTTTTGGCCATCTGTAAGTCTTCTTTGGAGAATCGTCTGTTTAGATCTTCTGCCCATTTTTTGATGGGGTCATTTGTGGTTTTTTTGGTATGGAGCTGCAGAAAGTGTTTATAAATTTTGGAGATTAATCCCTTTTTAGTTGCTTCATTTGCAAATATTTTCTCCATTCTGTGGATTGTCTTTTCGTTTTGTTTAGGGTTTCCTTTGCTATGCAGAAACTTTTAGGTTTAATGAAGTCCCATTTGTTTATTTTAGTTTTTATTGTCATTACTCTAGGTGGTGGATCTGAGAAGATGCTACTGTGGTTTATGTTGGAGAGTGTTTGGCCTATGTTTTCCTCTAAGAGTTTTATTGGGGTTATCTGTTCTGTGGAAATTATTTGTATTTCTGCCATTCCAAAATTATTGGAAATGCATCTGCTTCAAGGTGGCATCTAGTTCTACCTGGGCCTGAATCAATAGTAATTGGGAAGTCAAAAGAAGACGTAGGCCTTGAGAATTAGATAATCCTTGGGAAGTCCTGTTAGTCGATATTCCAGCATGAAAAGACATAGAGTCATCACTTTGCCTTATTTCCAAGTTTGAGGTAATTTTCCTAATATGCCAAAAATATTTAGCAAAGAGCCTGCTACATAATAAGTGCTGAAACTATGAGGACGTGTTTATTATTTCTCTATAATCCGAGCTCTGCTGCGTATTAGCTGGGTGGTCTTAGGCAGTGTTCTCTCTTTGCTTTAGTGTTTTCATCTATAAAATGGGAATAATGGTGTTTTCTACCTCAGGGGGCTATTAGGAGGATTAAGTAAGGACATGACCCTTTGTGTCTGGCACCCAGTAACCACTCAATAAGTGAAAGCTGAGTGCTGTCATTCTCCAGGGCTTTTGATGTCACACTGCAGCTAATGTTTTCACAATGCCAGGAAATGAAAGGGGGGGAAATTGCTGTGACGTTCAGACGATGGCACAGCCGGTCAGAGGATGCCCAAAGACCTTCTGCAGCTTGAACTTGGACTAATGAACAAGCTATTTATAGCCGGGCTGGGAACCCAGCTCACTCTTGCCTCAAACATTATTAAAATGGACCTGTTCCAGGGTTCTGAAAGCAAAGATAAGTTTCCTTCTCTTGTTTGTCTACGTTTTGGCCTCATCCTGACACAGTAATAATATATAACACACTTTCATGGGTTACTACAAGAACCGCCCGATGCTTCTAGACCAAATCTAAGCCTCTTGTGACCATGACATCTTTCCCTGAGGACAAAAAGGTTAATTACTTTTTACTAAGAGCAACTTCCTCTACTTGTTTGATGTGCAAAGAGAAAGCAAATGTCATCACCAGCGAACCAGTCTGCAGAATCGCCCAACGAGCCAAGAAGCGACACTGTTTTTCTGGTTTCCCCCTCTGCGGAAGGAGCATCTGATACATCCAGAGAGAAGACTGATTATTCTCTTCCGAGGATCTTCACCAGGCACTGGAATGTTGTTGAATCCACTTTAGGCCAATGACCAGCTTATACTGCTGTAAATAAGATGCCCATTTAAGCCATATGGACTTCTCTTCTCCATGAGTCATTATATGAAGAATAAAGAGCACAATTATAAATACCCAGAGCCCAGAGTCAGTCCAGCTGTTTTTTTCAAAGCATACAACTATTGATGAAAATAGGTTTAATGGTAGTTCCCATGGATACGAGTCACTAGGCAGCCACCACGAGATGTGTTTATTTCCTCCCAGGTTGTGGTCCTACCCTGAGATGCGGCTCTCTGAAGCCAGAGAGCTCGGCACACTATGACCGTCAGCATTTTAATAAGTGCATGTCAGAATGAGATGCTCTATCCCGTGTCACCCTGTAAACAGGTATTTAGCATTAAAAGGTTATCCAGGCCTTTTCAGATGTGCTTCATTCTTCCCTGTTTATTCATTCATCTGTTCACGTGTTGACTGTCTCTAATGATAGAAGTAATAACTACGATACCAATTCCAGATAATCTGTAGATCACAGAAAACCCAAGGGAATAGCTAAAAATTCTATGTAATTTGACAACCCCAAACAGTCTGGCAATATGTTTTGGTTCTGGGTACTTCTAGAGTCTTTCGCATGCAAGAGAAAGAGGCAAATTACACCTTTGTACATAGAGTCGTAACCTGCCTGGCAGGTAAGGGTTTGTTCCGCTTATCTAAGTCTTCATTACAAACCACCTCCAAACTTAGCAGCTTTATTGTTTTGTTTTGCTTTTCTCTTCTTTTTAGGGCTACCTCTGCACATATGGAAGTTCCCAGACTAGGGGTCGAATCGGAGCTGCAGCTGCCGGCTTACACCACAGCCACAACAACGCCAGATCAGAGCTGCGTCTGTGACTTACACCACAGCTCAGAGCAATGCTGCATCCTTAACCCACTGAGTGAGGTTAGGGATCAAACACACACCCTCATGGATACTAGTTGGGTTTCTAACCCACGGAGCCACAACGGGAATGCCTGTAACAGTGATTTTTGTGCCTATCCTTTCTTTCTGGCTGTTCTCTCCTTAGAGTTTCCATCTCTCTGCTTACATGGCCCTTTGGTTATTAGATGCTGTCTGCTATATCCATGGGAGCTTTTCGTATATTCGTCCAGTTTTAAATGCCCCATGTGACCGTACCAACATCCCCGCCTAATCAGAGTCTGGTTCTGATGCTTTCGCTGCCTCTTTAACCTGTTTCTTCCCTTTCGATAGGCCTCGTAATTTTTCCTTGAGAGCCCAGCCTGACGTACTGGGTAAAAGGAACTGGTGTAAATGGACGTCAGGAAGGTAGCAGCTGGGGGTGTGGGAGGGGGAGCATTCTACGATCCTGTAATTAGGTTTCAGGGTTATGTGGGTTGGATTATGACTCCAGCGGATATCTAATATGAAAACTGCAGAAAATGTAATTAAAAACTAACAGGATCCATGTCAACACCGTGTCTGTTCTGTAGTATTACATATCAGCTGTGCTACTCAAAGAGCATTATTTTATTCCTTTCCCTATTCACTGCTTTGCTGTGGACAGTTCTTAACATTATGCATCACGATTTATATTCCTTACATAAGAATGATTACCAAGTATGTAAGATTTTACCCTGTGCCTCTCAACCTGCTTCCATTCTTTGGAATGAATTCCTTTGTATCCATCTATTTCTAATGTTGTCTAAGAGGAGGGCCTCGTCTGGATATGCGGCGTACATAACTGGAAAGGGTGCCTTCCAGGCCCAGCTTTCCCCAGCTCTGCTTTCAATTAAAGTGCAGTTCCACTGTGTTGTTGGCTATATTATGAGATGCATCATATAAAATCTAATTTGCATATACGGAAACATCAGAGGCACCCCAGAGGCACTTTGACTTATTTAAATTCTAAAATGATTCTCTTATCCCACATCTGGTGGAATCATGTAGGGTTCTTCTTTTTTTTTTTTCTTATCCTCTGAAATTCCCCTGTGAGCCACTAGCATTAGATGAAATCATCCTCAAAGGCTCTGAAAAGAACTTTATCAAAGAGGCATATCTCAAGCATCATGTTTTCTTGTTTTGTTCACACATAAGAAAGTCAATATTCACAGGACCAATTTAGCTTTACTGATTTTCATAAGCACAATGGCATTATATTTCTACTTAAGAAAGTGAGAAGGATCAGTAATGATTTCTCGAAATTCTTTCTCTTTCTGTCTCTCTCTGTCTCTTTCTCTGTGTGTGTGTGTCTCTCTCTCTATCACACACACACACACACACACACACACACACACACACACACATTCACAGCCTTGTATACATTCTACTTTGGTTATAATCCCTATGGTTGCACAAAGCAGAAACCCAACACAAACTAATTACACAAGTTAAAATTCATTGGTTCGTCTAACCAGAAAGAGAAAGTCCAAGGGCAGATTTTGTTGTGTTTTTTTTTTTTTTTGTCTTTTTGACTTTTCTAGGGCTTCTATGGAGGTTCCCAGGCTAGGGGTCTAATCGGAGCTGTAGCCACCAGCCTACACCAGAGCCACAGCAATATGGGATCTGAGCCACGTCTGCGACCTATACCACAGCTCATGGCAACGCCAGATCCTTAACCCACTGAGCAAGGCCAGGGATTGAACACAAAACCTCATGGTTCCTAGTCGGATTTGTTAACCACTGAGCCACAATGGGAACTCCCCAAGGGCATATTTTCAAGCACTGATGACCTAGGAGTTCTAGTGACAGGCACCACTGTTAGGCCTCAGGCTCAGTCTCTCTCCTTTCCTTCATTCCTGCCCAGGCATTTGCCTGCATGGGGTCGGATGACCATCAGTGCCTTTGGCCTCCCAGCCTCCCAGCCTCACGGCCCCAGCGAGAAAGAGCATTTCTTCTGAAAGGCTCCCATGGAAATTCTGGACGGGGCTACATTGGACCGATTTGGGTCAGATGCTCACCCTTGAACCAACCCCAGTGGCCAGAGGCTGACCTTGTCTACGGAACAAGCCAGGTCACTATGTCTCCAAACAGACAGAGATCGGGGGACAGGTGTTTCTCATGGAAAGATCAAACCGGTGGCCAGAAAGTGGCACAGTATGGTGGGAGGTGCATAAAGTAAATATCCTCTACCCTCCCTCGCAGGCTTGGAAAGTCAAGCATCCCTCCAAAGCGGAGCTGACTCTCAGCCCTTGTCCTCAGCTACTAGGCTTAAATAAACCAAAGTCAACAACTTAGGGCAGGGAAACATTTGTAAACTTGCACTGTGTTGAAATAAGGGGCCTCTGAGTATCTCTCTTTTCAAACAGGAAGCTGTCATCACACATAGCAGTGCAGTAGCTCACTGTCATTACCATGGAGACCAGAGGGTCAGCACCAACGAAAAAGAAGGGTTAAAAATTCCCGTTAGGAGTTCCCGCCGTGGCTCAGCGGAAATGAATCTGACTAGCATCCAAGAGGACGCAGGTTTGATCCCTGGCCTTGCTCAGTGGGTTAAGGATTTGGTGTTGCCGTGAGCTGTGGTGTAGGTCACAGAGGCGGCTCGGATCCAGCATTGCTGTGGCTGTGGCTGTGGCCAGTGGCTACAGCCCCTCTGCAACCCCTAGCCTGGGAACCTCCATATGCCACAGGTGTGGCCCTAAAAACACACACACAAAAAAAAAATCCTGTTAAAGCAACACATTGATCTCATCTATCTTTCAAAAGCCCACAAAAGTGACAGTTAGAGAGAAGCTGTAAGCATAAACTCAGTAGTACAAAGAGCATCATAGAAGAGATGACAGCTGAGCGATCTTAGGAGCTGGAAGCAGATGGACAAGACGTGGGAACGAACACTGGGCCAGCAGTGGGTGTGGGCTCCAGAGCACGTCAAGTCAAAGCAGCACCGATGAAAATTAAGGGGATCGAGGGGGGTGCGGGAGGAGATGGAAGCTGAAGAATCTGACAAAAGTTAGGCAGAGAAATAGAGGGACATCCAGACCCCCTTCCAGTGCACAGTAGCCTGGGGGCTGGCCTTACTGCCCTCGGGTCAAAGACTGGAGGTGTCCTCTGTGGGGTGGGGGGGCGGGGTGGGGTGGGGGTGGGGGTTGAAGGAGAGAGACTGAGCCCATGTGGGCCTTAGAGGGGGGATCTGTTCTGAAAGGCTAGTCCCAGCACCCTCTCCCTCAAGAATTATAAATCTGAATTTTTAATTAATTAAATTAAATTAATTAATTTATTTATTTTTATCTTTTTAGGGCCCCACCCACGGCATATGGAGGTTCCCAGGCTAGGGGTCTAATCGGAGCTGCAGCTGCCGGCCTATACCACAGCCACAGCAACACCAGATCCGAGCTGCGTCTGCAACCTACACCACAGCTCATGGCAATGCTGGATCCTTAACCCACTGAGCGAGGCCAGGGATCGAACCAGAAACCTCACGCTTCCTAGTGGGATTGTTTCTGCTGCGCCAAGATGGGAACTCCCTAAATCTGAATTTTTAATGAGATATAAATTTTTTTTTTTAATGTTTGCTTTCCAGAGTGGCAGCACCCAGGACATATGGAAGTTCCCAGTCTAGGGGTTGAATTAGAGCTGCATCTACTGGCCTACACCGCAGCCACAGCAATGCCAGATCCAAGCCACAGGCACTATATTGGGTTCTTAACCTGCTGAGCCATAACGGGAACTTCCTCAATTTCTTTTCTGAAGATTCCCTTCACTTTCTGATCTTCAGAAAGACCTGGCCTCTCCTAAAGCAATAGCTTTCCAGGCATCCCAGGCCAGTCTCGGCTATTTCCTCTCCCACGTCCCCCACGCCACGGGGCCTCCTCACCATTACCATGTCTACCTGCTCCCCCCTAGGACCACTCTGCCGTTCCTCCGAAGCTCAAGTGCAGACACTCCATCAGCCACCACTTTTGTTAGACCATCTCGGGGTCACTTCCCCTCGCTCCATGAAGATCGCAGCGCCTGGCTTGTGGCCCTTTTCTCCAACACGCCCCCGGCGGGCACACTAGGTGTGTCAATATGGAGATGATCTACCCAACACTCCAGCTGCTTGGCTCCTTGAATGTCTCTCCTCCAGCCCCCCTTCCTCAGCCCCCCTACCCCCGGAGCCCCTCAGGACTACTTTGCACTCATGCTCTGCTCTCCTATTTTGCCACACTCTCTTGGCCAGACCCTGGTTCCACCCACGCCACACCACACGTGCCCCTACACCGTTGAACGTGGCTGGAAGAAAATCAGGTGACCATACCGACTGGCCTTAACCTTGTGACCAGTAGACCCAGCTGGGCCTGAATATCAGCACCAACACCCTTTCTTCTCCCTTCCCTGCTCCTATGGCCCTAGGTTAATATTTCACTCCTTCTCCTTTCTCACCGGACCTTCAACATCTCCATCCCCACCCTCATCCTCAGTTGACGTCCTTGCTTCTTATTTCATTAAATAAATAGATGTGGTCAGAAGAAAGCGTCCCCGTGCCACCACCACCAATCCCCCTGGTCTCCCTGCATCAGTGTCCTTCCACTCTGCCTTTACTGCCATTGAAAATGGATGTGCGGTCCTAGCCCCTCTCCACGGCCAGCTCTTTCGGTGGTTATGAATTCCATCACACCACCCCCTTACTCGAGAGCAGAGATGCCGTCATCACCCTCTCTTGATCCTGCGTCATCAGTTTTCCCTCTCCAGAGAATCCTTCCCATTGGCACGCAAGTTAGAAAAGATGCTGGGTGGTGGGGACGAGAGGAAGAGGAGGCAGGAACACGCTGGAACTCATGTCTGCCTCTAGCCATCACAGCACCATTCTGCCGCCCTTCTAGCCAAAACCCACAAAGACGCCTCTAAACCAGCCGTGCCCACTTCCTTCCCGTCATCCCACTTGGAATTCATGGCAGACTCTGGCCCCTATCACTCAGTAAGAACAGCTTCCTCTGTGGTCACGGATAGAGTTCTTCATCTTCGTTGTTTCCATCCAACAGCAGCATTTGACACAGTTAACCTTTTCCTCCCTCCTGGAACACTCTCTTCCCTTGGTTTCCAGACTCTCTGTTTTCTCTCTTCCTTGCCAACCGCTCCTCATCAGTCTCCATGGCTGGTCCCTCCTCACCGTCCCAATCTCTGGAATAGATCCTTGGAGCTCCCTTCTTTCCTTCTCTTTAAATGGCTTGGGATATTGGTTACTCCTAATTTAGGTCTCTAGTTCAGACCTTTCCTTTGTTTTTTTCATTTTCGGGTTTTTTTTTTTTTTTTTTTGCTTTTTTTAAGGGCACACTCGCTGCATACGGAGGTTCCCAGGTTAGGGGTTGAATCGGGGCTGTAGCCACCGGCCACAGCCACAGCAATGCAGGATCTGAGCCGCATCTGTGACCTACGCCACAGCTCAGGGCAACACTGGATCCTTAACCCACTGAGTGAGGCCAGGGACTGAACTGGCGACCTCATGGTTCCTAGTCAGATTCGTTTCCCCTGCGCCACGACAGGAACTCCAGACCTTTCCTTTGAAATCCAGACTCCTACATACAACTGCCTTCTTGATGAGTGAATTCGGATCTCTAATATGTATCTCAAACAATGTGATTGAAACAAAATCCTTCATTTCCCTCCCAACCTGGCTCTTCCTACATGGTTCTTGTCATAGTAAATGGCAACTATATTCTTCCTGTACTTGGCCCTAAAATCCTGGATTCATTCTTGAGCCAATTGTGCCTATTGCACCTGGCTTTTACATTATCATAAAATCACTTGACAATGTCACAGCTGAACAGCTTCACAGACAGCAATGTCTCAACAACCTGTATTTCCCAGTGCAAAGCACCTGGCTATATTGAGTTTTCTGGTTAATTTAGGCATTACAATTAATATTTATAAAATCTATAGGTATAATTTTTAGGCTTTGCCAACTTAATAGATAAACATAATTGAGCATATTTTGATGATTTGAATGCTCTATTTTTTTTTTTTTAGATTTTTAAATCGAAGCTTAGTTGATTTATGCAGGATGTTTGTTTTAGTTAGTGGTACAGTCCTACCAAAGTAGAGGCTTCTGGGGGTTTGGCCAGACCCTTTCATGATTCCCACCATATCCTAGAAGCTTTATTTTTAGATCGACAAAAGCTTGCTTTCTGGACATTTGTGTTGCACCTCAGCATTACAGCCTTGCCAATAATTACCTGAACATCCATATCTGTTTGTTAATAGACCTGCAAGATGAGGCCAGGGTGAGGTTGGGGCCCGGGCTGGGTCACTGAAATGGGCAGGTTCTGTGGCACCGCAATGGGACCCGGGAAGCAGCTTAGCTGGAGGCAGGGTTGAGATCTGGGACCACAGAGGTATGTGGTTGTGTAGGTTGAACCTGAGTTGTTGGGTGTCCATCAGGCACAGTGATGGTGGAGTCAGGAGTAGGCAGGAAGGCTGGCAGGTGGGTGACAGTGCTAACTCATCAAGAGGATTCCTGGATGCTGATGAGGTCAGGGCACAGAGAAGGGCTGTTAGGGACAGCATGCTGTGTCCTTTGCAGACCCACATGTTGAAACTCTAATCCCAGTCCCAGGGTATTAGGAGGTGGGACCTTCAGCAGGTGATGAGGTCGGGAGGGTGGAGCCCTCATGATGGGGTTAGTGCCCTCAGAGGAAGGGACATGAGAGGGCTTGTTCCTCTGCCTTCCACCTGGTGAGGGTACCCGAAGTCAACCATCTATGGACCAGGAGGTGGGTCCTCACCGAGAACTAAACCTGCCAGCACCTGGATTTGGACTTTCCAGCTTCAGAACCATGAGCCATAAGGGCCTGTTGTTTAAGCCACCCGGTCTACAGTAGTTTGTTTCAGTAGCTTGAGCTGACAGTGACAGAGGCCTCACAAAGATATGCAGAGACTGGTCAGTCCTTTTTTATAAGGTAAATTCATAAACTTGTTTATGAATAAACAGGATTCCTTTTTCAGAGTAAAAAACCAGGGATGTAAGTGGATGCGATGGGTTGTACCAGGAGCCTAGACAATCCTTCCTGACTTCCAGGGCATGGGGTTGAGGGTCTTCAGTTGGCAGGTTAATAGCATGTTGACTAATAAGAAGGTTGTTTTTTTTTTTTTTTTGGTAGACCACGTGGATCTCTGACTCCTGGGAGAGCTCTGACCCAGAGGCTGGTCTATCTACATCTTCCGTCCTCATCCAGCCCAAACAGCTGTGAACCGGGACTGCTGTGGAGACCTAAAGCAGAGACGGCTTCCCCAGGTGATCTCGGAGAGACAGCAGTGAGTGAGGGCTTGAAGCGAGATCTTAATTATCTGCTCGGGAATTGAATCTGGGCAGCCTGGTTGAAAACCAGGAATCCCAGCCTCTGGACTGGCTAGAGGCTAAAAGCAGAACTGCCCTGATTCTTGCACCTTGTTGAAAGCAAGAATGTTTCAAGGAGGCAAGGACTGAAAATAGGTCTAAAGTTTATTGTTAGAGTCACAGTACAACATGTGGGAGAGCACACAGAGAAGTAGTTTATTTAAGTTAGAAGCAAAGAGGTAATATGCATGGTAAAGAGGAGTGTGGGTGCAGGCATCCCCCCCGGGTGAGGAGCCCGCCAGAGGGGTGATTTAAATCACTTATACAGCACGGTTCTTCCAGGTCTTTGTTTTCCTCTGGTCAATTATCCTGCCTTAGTTCTCACACCTGACTGCACCCAGGGCCCTCCCCTGATCTACGTGCACACCTTTTGACCAAGATGGATTCCAGAGCAAAGTGTGCTGGGACAGTATCTGGACTTATTATGGCCTGGCACTGACTCCCTTTCTGATCCCTAGGAGTCTTACTGAGCATGTGTAACTGGAGAGCTCTCCTTGATCCCAGTAGTGATTGAAGTGGTCTTCTTATCTTTCTACTCCAGCAGAGCTCGGCTCCTACCATTAATTTTTCCCTTAACGTGTCAAAGAGAAGCAAGGTCCAATTCACTTGGCCTGATAAGTCCCAGCTGTTCCCAGCCCCTGGGGCCCAGCTACCTCTTGCCTCAAAAGGAGCACATGTTGGAGAAAAGGTCTTCTTCCTTCCCTTCCCCATAAGCATTGGCACACCCCAATTACTATCAAGTAAAGAATGTTTAATGGGCTAGAAGTGGTACACCTGAAAGCAATCGGGGGACTATCTAAGAGCAAAGAAGTCTGAAGTCTCCAAAGAGAGGGAAACTGCCTTGTCCAGAGCCTTCACATTGCCCAGAGTCCTCTGTGCGGTCCGGGGCACAGATGGCTGCTCTTCTGCCCTCTGTGTATCCAAGCCAGGCCCTGCCTCACTCACATGACCATTCCATCCTCTTAATTACAGGGCTCAACTAGGAACTGCCTCCACACTTGCCCCCTGCCCCAGCCGCTGGTTTCCCTGGTAACTGATGAGTCAGCCTGACGTCAGTCGTTCCACCTATAAAAGGTAGCGGTCTCCCCCTCCCCCCCAACAAACATGGCCGCCTTGCCCTGCCCACAGGCTGCTCCGCGTGGTGCCGCGTCCCTCCAGGACCTGGTTTCAGACAGGTAAGTCGCCCCCACAGGGTCTTTGATGCTCTCTCCTGGCTCTTTCTTCGGTTTTGAGGCTGGACAACCACACAGCTGGCTGGCCTGCGCAGGGCAGCCCAGCAACCGCCGTATCACTTCTACCCATTTCTCTGCTAGACCCAATGTTGCTTGGCTTCCCCGCTGCCTATGTGTCTTTTGAGGAAACAGATGCGCCGCTGAGTATATTTAGACATAAGTAACTTTTAGCAGAATCCTAGAATCATAGAAACCGGGTTCCAGAGGTTTTCCAACCAGCTTTGAATTCAGTATGTGCCAGGGTGTATTCTTGCCTGTTAAGGGCGTGCAGGGTGGGATAGGAAAGATAGTTTATTCTGCTCGTTCCAGACGGATTAGAGAGTGATGAAAGGTCCAAAGAGGCACATACCTTTTATAGCTGGACTTAGGAAAGGGACTGGAAGCCTGGGAAGCAAGATAATTAGCAGAGGGCCAGAGAACCAAGCGGGGGAACTAGAGAGCCCACAGTAGGATACTACTGAGAGATGGTGGGGTGGGGGTGGTTTAAGAAGATTTATTAATACCATTCATTAATAAGGTTTATTGATTGTTCCCCAGATTTCCGTATTTCTTGACCCTGACCCACACCCCACCCCCAGTAGAATGGCAATGCTCAGGCTACCTCTAGACCAAAGGATTAAATCCATTGGGAGGGGAACCCAGGTGCGAGCTTTTAAAAATCTCTCCAGCTGGATATTAGATTCCAGTTATAAGTGATATCATATGGTATTTGTCTTTGTCTTTCTGGCTCATTTCACTCAGGATGAGATTCTCTAGTTCCATCCATGTTGCTGCAAATGGCATTATGTCATTCCTTTTTATGGCTGAGGAGTATTCCATTGTGTATATATACCACATCTTCCGAATCCAATCATCTGTCGATGGACATTTGGGTTGTTTCCATGTCCTGGCTCTTGTGAATAGTGCTGCAATGAACATGCGGGTGCACGTGTCTCTTTTAAGTAGAGTTTTGTCCGGATAGATGTCCAAGAGTGGGATTGTGGGGTCATATGGAAGTTCTATGTATAGATTTCTAAGGTATCTCCAAACTGTTCTCCATAGTGGCTGTACCAGTTGACATTCCCACCAACAGTGCAGGAGGGTTCCCTTTTCTCCACAGCCCCTCCAGCACTTGTTATTTGTGGATTTATTAATGATGGCCATTCTGACTGGTGTGAGGTGGTACCTCATGGTAGTTTTGATTTGCATTTCTCTTATAATCAGCGATGTTGAGCATTTTTTCATGTGTTTGTTGGCCATCTGTATATCTTCCTTGGAGAAATGTCTAGTCAGGTCTTTTGCCCATTTTTCCATTGATTGATTGTTTTTTTTTTTTTTTGCTGTTGGGTTGTATAAGTTGTTTATATATTCTAGAGATTAAGCCCTTGTCAGTTGCATCATTTGAAACTGTATTCTCCCATTCTGTAAGTTGTCTTTTTGTTTTCTTTTGGGTTTCCTTTGCTGTGCAAAAGCTTTTCAGTTTGATGAGGTCCCATGGGTTTATTTTTGCTCTAATTTCGATTGCTTTGGGAGACTGACCTGAGAAAATATTCATGATGTTGATGTCAGAGAGTGTTTTGCCTATGTTCTCTTCTAGGAGTTTGATGGTGTCCTGTCGTATATTTAAGTCTTTCAGCCATTTTGAGTTTATTTTTGTGCATGGTGTGAGGGTGTGTTCTAGTCTCATTGCTTTGCATGCAGCTGTCCAGGTTTCCCAGCAATGCTTGCTGAATAGACTTTCTTTTTCCCATTTTATGTTCTTGCTTCCCTTGTCAAAGATTAATTGACCATAGGTGTCAGGGTTTATTTCCGGATTCTCTATTCTGTTCCATTGGTCTGTCTGTCTGTTTTGATACCAGTACCAGACTGTTTTGATGACTGTGGCTTTGTAATATTTCTTGAAGTCTGGGAGATTTATGCCTCCTGCTTGGTTTTTGTTCCTCAGGATTGCTTTGGCGATTCTGGGTCTTTTGTTGTTCCATATATTGGATTGTTTGTTCTAGTTCTGTGAAAACTGTCCTGGGTCATTTGATAGGGATTGCATTGACTCTGTAGATTGCTTTGGGTAGTATGGCCATTTTTACAATATTGATTTTCCCAATCCAGGAACATGGAATATCTTTCCATTTCTTTGCATCTTCTTTGATTTCTTTGGTTAAAGTTTTATAGTTCTTGGCATATAGGTCCTTTACCTCCTTGGTCAGGTATATTCCGAGGTATTTGATTTTGTGAGGTGCAATTTTAAAAGGTATTATATTTTTGTATTCCTTTTCTAATATTTCATTGCTGGTATACAGAAATGTGACTGACTTCTGAATGTTCATCTTATATCCTGCTACTTTGCTGGATTTATTCATCAGTTCAGGTAGTTTTGGGGTTGAGTCCTTAGGGTTTTCTATGTATAGTATCATGTCATCTGCATACAGTGACAGTTTTATCTCTTCTCTTCGTATATGGATGCCTTTTATTTCTTTTGTTTGTCTAATTGCTGTGGCTAGGACTTCCAAAACTATGTTGAAGAGCAGTGGTGAGAGTGGGCATCCCTGTCTTGTTCCAGATTTGAGTGAGAAGGCTTTCAGTTTTTCCCTACTGAGGATTATATTTGCTGTGGGTTTATCATAAATGGCTTTGATTATATTCAGAAATGTTCCCTCTATACCCACTTTGGCGAGGGTCTTGATCATGAATGGATGTTGGACTTTGTCAAATGCTTTTTCTGCATCTATTGAGATGATCGTATGATTTTTGACTTTTTTTTTGTTAATGTGGTGTATGATGCTGATTGATTTGCATATGTTGAACCATCCTTGTGAACCTGGGATGAACCCAACCTGGTCATGGTGTATAATTTTTTTGGTATGTTGTTGGATTCGGTTGGCTAGGATTTTGTTGAGAATTTTTGCATCTATATTCATCAATGATATTGGGCGATAGTTTTCTTTTTTGGTGGTATCTCTGTCTGGTTTTGGAATGAGGGTGATGGTGGCATCGTAGAATGTCTTTGGGAGTATTCCTTCTTCTTCAACCTTTTGAAAGAGTTTAAGGAGGATGGGCACCAATTCCTCTTTATATGTTTGATAGAATTCGCCTGTGAAGCCATCTGGTCCTGGACTTTTATTTGTAGGGAGTGTTTTTATGACCTCTTCAATTTCATTTCTAGTGATCGGTCTGTTCAGTTGGTCTGTTTATTTTTGATTCAGTTTTGGCAGGCTGTAAGATTCTAGAAAATTGTCCATTTCTTCCAGATTGTCAAACTTGTTGCCATATAGTTGTTCATAGTATTCTCTTATGGTTTTTTGTATTTCTGCTGTATCCGTTGTGATTTCTCCTTTTTCATTTATAATTTTGTTTATTTGGGTTCTTTCTCTCCTCTTTTTAGTGAGTCTGGCCAGGGGTTTGTCAATTTTGTTTACCTTTTCAAAGAACCAGCTCTTGGTTTTATTAATTTTCTCTATTGTTTTTTAAGTCTCTATTTTATTGATTTCTTCTTTGATCTTTATAATTTCCTTCCTTCTGCTGACTTTAGGTCTTTTTTGTTCTTTTTCTAATTCGTTTAGGTGGAGGGTTAAGTTGTCAATTTGGGATCTTTCTTCTTTTTTGAGAAAGGCCTGTATTGCTATAAATTTCCCTCTGAGCACTGCTTTCGCAGCATCCCATAGATTTTGAGAGGTTGTGTCTTCATTATCATTTGTTTCAAGGTATTTTTTAATTTCCTTCTTGATTTCCTCATTGACCCAACAATAAGGTTGTTTTCTATGTCTGTGAGTCTGATTCTGTTTTGTAGATAAGTTTTTGTCATATTTTAGATTCCACATACAAGTGATATCATAAGATACTTGTCTTTCCCTGTCTAACCTGCTTCACATAGTATGATAATCTCTAGGTTTATGCATGTTGCTGTAAGTGGCGTTATTTAATTCTTTATTACAGTTGAGTCATATTCCATTGTATGTATGTATATACACACACACAACACATATATACATATACATATTCCACTGTACTCCATGGTGTCTTCTTTATCCATTCCTCTATCGACGGACATGTAGGTTGCTGCCATATCTTGGCTATTGTGAATAGTGCTGCAGTGCACATTGGCATGAATGTATCTTTTTGGATTAAGGATTTCTCTGGATGTATGCCCAGGAGTGGGATTGATAGACCTTATGGTACTTCTATGTTTAGTCTTTTTTAGGGAACCAGTGCAACGATTTCCATCCTGGTTGGACCAGTTAACACTCGCCCTAGAGTGTAGGACTGTTTCCTGTTGCCCACCCTCTTCTGAATGTCGATTTGCGATGATGGTCACTCTGGCTGCCCTGAGGGGATACCTCATTGTGGTTGTGATTTGCGTTTCTCTGATCGGTAGCTGTGTGGAGCGCCTTTTCCTGTGCCTCTGGCCATCTGTATGTCTCTGGAGAAATGTCTGTTTAGGTTTTCTGCCCTTTTTTCAGTTGTGTTGTTTGTTTTCTTTCATTGTTGAATGGTGAGAGCTGTTTGTATATGTTGGGAATCAAGCCCTGAGCTTTGGCAGAGGTTGCAACTTTCTCCCCAGTCCGTGGGTTGTGTCTTCTGCTTGTGGTTTCCTTTGCTATGCAAAACGCTATGGCTTTTATGTCCCATTTGGTTAGTATTGCTTTCATTTCCGTTGCCCTGTAAGACTGACTTAAGAAGACATTGCTATGATTTTATGTCAGAGATGTTTTGCATCTGTTCTCCTCATACCAGAGTTTTATGGTATCTTGGCTTATAGGTATTGTGCTAAGCCCTTTTGTTTGTTTTCGTTTTTTCATTTTAATTTCAGGTTTAAGAGATAATAGTTGATGTGCCACGTCCTGTGAGTGCCATGTGTTCAGCAAAGTGATTAAGTTCTGCAGGTATGTATGTCAATTCTTTTCTCAGATTCTTTTCCCATTCAGGTTCTTACACCATATGGAGGGGAGTGCCCCCGGTTATACAGTAGGTTCTCATGGACTATCTTATTCTACGCATAGTTGTGTGTATGTGGTTCTCCCAGTCCCTCCCCCCGCCTCTCACCTTTGGGAGTCCTGAGTTTGTTTCCAACATCTGTGAGTCTGCTTCTGTTTTGGAGATAGGTTTTCCTGTGTTTCATTTCTTGGATTCCGCCTCTAAGTGATAAAATGTGATCTTTGTCTTGGTCTGATCTGCTTCCATTGGTACAATTATCTCTACGTGTATCCATGTTCCTGAGGCCTGCGTTCATTCTCTCCTACAGCTGAGTCATATTCCACCGCATGTGTGTCCAACATACTCAATGTCCACGCCTCTATTGATTCCCCACGTCTTGGCCGTGGGGAATCATGCTGCCATGAGCACTGGGGTGCCTGGGTCTTTTCGAGTAATGGGCTTCTCTGGATATATGCCCGGGAGTGGGATTGGGAGATCTTAATAGTTGTTCTCTTTTTAGTCCTTTTTAAGAAAGCTGTAAATTAACTTCCACACTGATTGTAGCAGGTGGCACTTCCCCCAACATTTCAGGAGGCTTCCCTTTACTCCACCCCGTCTCCCACCTCCCTTGTTTGTCTATTTGCAGTGATGGTCATTCTGGCTGCTGTGAGGGGGATCCCCTGTTTTTTGTTTTTTTTTTTTTGTCTTTTTGCTATTTCTTGGGCCACTCCCACGGCATATGGAGGTTCCCAGGCTAGGGGTCGAATCGGAGCTGTAGCCACCGGCCTACGCCAGACCCACATCAACGTGGAATCCGAGCCGCGTCTGCGACCTACACCACAGCTCACGGCAACGCCGGACCCTTAACCCACTGAGCAAAGGGCAGGGATTGAACCCGCAACCTCATGGTTCTTAGTCGGATTCGTTAACCACTGCGCCACGACGGGAACTCCCCTCTGTTTTGGTTTTGACTCGCGGCTCTCCAGTCTGTGACTCTTCTGAGCATCTTTTCATGTGTGTCTTGGCTGGCCGTCTGTCTCTGGAGACATGCTGTTTAGGGCTTTGGCCCTCTTTGCGTTTGGGTGGCTTGTTTTCTCCTTATTGAATGTAGGAGCTGTTTGTATATTTTGGCACTCAAGCCCTGGGGTGGTGGCAGAGCGTGCAAATTTTGTTCCCCGTCCATACGTTGTAGTTTCCCCTTGTGGTTTCCGTGGCTGGGTACCGGGGCATGACTTTGATTATGTCCTGTTTGAGGAGTATTGCTTTCCTTTCTATTGCCTTGTAGGACTGATCAAGGAAACCATGGCCATGATAGTTGTCAGAGAATGTTTTGCCTCTCTTCTCTTCTAGGAATTTCATGGTATCTTGTCTTATACATATATAATTAAGCTATTTTAAAAAATTTTTCATTTTAGTTTTTTTTCTGTGCAAATCTTTCCCCATGTAGATGTGTTTGATGGTTTTGTTGGGAAGGTGAGTGCCACGTTCTATTCCTCCTCCATCTTTACCCTTTTCTCCAACGTCAGTTTTATTTTCTCTTTGAGTATAGTTAAGTGACAGGGTTGTTTTTGTTTCAGGTGTATAGCAATGTGATTTATTCATACATATACCAGTTTTTTTTTTTTTTCATTTTCTTTTCTCTGTAACATATTCCTGGATATTGAGGAGTGCGCCCTGTCTTGTTCAGTGTCCTTGCTGATGACATTATTTTATTTATTTATTTATTTATTTTGCGGCTGTACCCATGGCATATGGAGCTTCCCTGGCTAGGGGCTGAATCGGAGCTACAGCTGCCAGCCCACACCACAACCACAGCAATTTGGGATTGGAGCCATATCCGCAACCTACACCACAGCTCACAGCAGCGCCAGATCCGTAACCCAGTTAGTGAGGCCAGGGATCAAACCCACAACCTCATGGTTCCTAGTCAGATTCATTTCTGCTGCAGGCCGGGAACTCCTACCTTATTTTATACATAATGGTGTATGTACATTAATCCCAATCCATCTCCCATCTATACTCTTTGGTAACCATAATTTTGTTATCAAAGTCTGTGAGTCTCTTTCTGTTTTGTAAATATTTTCATCACCTTTTCTCTACACTTTCACCACTGCTGTTGCTCTATTTTTTGTTAATGGTCATTCTGACTGATGTGAGATTAAACCTCATTGTAGTTTTGATTGCATTTCTCTAATCTGTATCTGTGTTGAGCATCTCTTCTTATGTCTCTGGGCCATCTTTATTTCTTTGGAGAAATTCCTACTTAGGCCTTCTGCCCGTTTTTAAGTATAATGGTCTGTGTCATTTTCTCTATTTTTGGAGATTAATCTCTTTTCATTGCCTTCACATGCAACTATTTTTTTTCATTCTGTTGGTTGTCTTTTCATTTTATTGCTAGGTTTCTTAGCTTTTTATAACTGTTTAATTTTAATTATGTCCCCTTATTTATTTTTGTTTTATATTATTATTCTTTTTTCTACATTTTTTAATTTTTGTTTTTTTGTTAATTTTTTTATTGCTCAAATGAATTTATAACATCTGTAGTTGTATAATGATCAGCACAATACAATTTCACAGCATTTCCATCCCACAACCCAAGCACATCCCCCTACCCCCCAACCTGTCTCCTTCAGAGACCATAAGTTTTTTAATGTCTGTGAGTCAGCATCTGTTCTGTAAAGAAGTTCAGTCTGTCCTTTTTTCAGATTCCACATGCCAGTGAAAGCATTGGATGTTGGCATCTCATTGTATGGCTGACTTCACTTAGCATGATAATTTCTAGGTCCATCCATGTCACTAAAAATGCTGGTATTTCGTTCCTTTTCATGGCTGAGTAATATTCCATTGTGTATATATACCACATCTTGTTTATCCACTCCTCTGTCGATGGACATTTAGGTTGTTTCCGTGTCTTGGCTATTGAAAATAGTGCTGTAATGAACACTGGAGTACATGTGTCTTTGTGAGTCACGGTTTTCTCTGGATAGATGCCCAGGAGTAGGATTGCTGGATCAAATGGTAGTTCTATTTTTAGTTTTCTGAGGAATCCCCATACTGTTTTCCACAGTGGTTGCACCAATTTACAATCCCACCAACAGTGTATGAGGATTTCCTTTTCTCCACACCCTCTCCAGCACTTATTGTTTGTAGACTTTTTTTTTGTCTTTTTGTTGTTGTTGTTGTTTTTGCTATTTCTTGGGCCGCTCCCGTGGCATATGGAGGTTCCCAGGCTAGGGGTTGAATCGGAGCTGTAGCCACCGGCCTACAGCTGTTACCCACAGCAACGCGGGATCCGAGCCGCGTCTGCAACCTAACCACAGCTCACGGCAACGCCAGATCCTTAACCCACTGAACAAGGGCGGGGACCGAACCCGCAACCTCATGGTTCCTAGTCGGATTCGTTAACCACTGCGCCACGATGGGAACTCCTGTTTGTAGACTTTTTGATGATAGCCATCTGACTGGTGTAAGGTGGTACCTCATGGTGGTTTTGATTTGCATTTCTCTAATAATGAGTGATGTTGAACATCTTTTCATGTGTTTTCTGGCCACCTGTATGTCATCTGCGGAGAACTGTCTATTTAGATCTTCTGCCCATTTTTGGATGGGGTGGTTTGTTTTTTTGGTATTGAGCAGTAGGAGGTGTTTATAAATTTTGTAGATTAATCCCTTGTCTGTCGATTCATTTGCAAATATTTCCTCCCATTCTGTGGGTTTTCTTTTGCTTTTGTTTAGGGTTTCCTTTGCTGTGCAGAAACTTTTAAGTTTAATTAGGTCCCAGTTGTTTATTTTTGTTTTTACTCTCATGACTCTAAGAAGTGGATCTGAGAAGACGTTGCTGTCGTTTATGTCAGAGAGTGTTTGGCCTGTGTTTTCCTCCAAGAGTTTTATAGTATCTGGTCTTCTATCTAGGTCTTTAATCCATTTTGAGTTGATTTTTGTGTATGGTGTTAGAGAGTGTTCTAATTTCATTCTTTTACATGTGGCTGTCCAGTTTTCCCAGCACCACTTATTGAGCAGGCTGTCCTTTCTCCATTGTATATTCTTGCCTCCTTTGTCATAGATTAGTTGGCTGTAGGTGTGTGGGTTTAATTCTGGGCTTTCTATCCTGTTCCACTGACCTGTATTTCTGTCTTTGTGCCAATACCATACGGTTTTTGTTGCTTTGTAGTGTAGTCTGAAATCAGGAAGTCTGATTCCTCCAGCTCCATTTTTCTTTTTCAGGATGTCTTTGGCTATTCTAGGTCTTTTGTGCTTCCAAACAAATTTTAAAATATTTCGTTTGAGTTCTGTGAAAAATGTCCTTGGTAATTTGATAGGGATTGGATTGAATCTGTAGATTGCCTTTGCTAGTATAGTCATTTTGATAATACTAACTCTTCCAATCCAAGAGCATTGTATATCTTTCCATCTATTTGTGTCATCTTTGATTTCTTTCATTAGTGTCTTATTTTTTTCAGAGTACAGGTTTTTTGTCTCTTTAGGTAGGTTTACTTCTAGGTATTTTATTCTTTTGGATGCGATAGAAAATGGGATTGCTTCCCTAATTTCTTTTTCTGATCTTTGTTAGTGTATAGAAATGCCATCGATTTCCGTGTATTAATTTTGTATCCTGCGACTTTGCCAAATTCACGGATGAGCTCTAACAGTTTTCTGGTCGAGTCTTTAGGATTCTCTAGGTATAGTACAATGTCATCTGCAAATAGTGATAGTTTTACTTCTTCCTTTCTAATTTGGATTCCTTTTATCTCTTTTACTTCTCTGATTGCTGTGACTAGGACTTCCAAAACTATGTTGAAGAGTAGAGGCAAGAGCAGACATCCTTGTCTTGTTCCTGATCTCAGGAATTCTTTCAGCTTTTCACCATGGAGGATGGTGTTAGCTGTGGGTTTGTCATATATGGCCTCTATTATGTTGAGGTAGGTTCCCTCCATGCCCACTTTCTGAAGGATTTTTATTAGAAATGGGTGTTGGATTTTGTCAGAGGTTTTTTCTGCCTCTCTTGAGAGGATCATATGGTTTTTATTCTTCAGTTTGTTAATGTGGTGTATCACACTGATTGATTTGTGGATATTGAAGAACCCTTGCATCTTGGGGATAAATCCCACTTGATCATGATGTACAATCCTTCTAATGATTTGTTGGATGTAGTTTGCTGGTATTTTGTTGAGGATTTTTGCATCGATGTTCTTCAGTGAAATTGGCCTGTAGTTTTCTTTTTTTGTGGAGTCTTTGTCTGGTTTTGGTATCAGGGTGATGGTAGCCTCATAGAATGAGTTTGGGAGTATCCCTTCCTATGGAATTTTCTGGAATAGTTTCAGAAGAATAGGTGTTAGCTCTTCTCTAAATGTTTGATAGAATTTGCCTGTGAAGCCATCTGGTCCTGGACTTTGTTTGTTGGAAGTTTTTAAATCACAGTTTCAATTTCAGTACTTGTGATTGGTCCATTCATCTTTTCTATTTCATCTTGGTTTAGTCTTGGAAGATTGTACTTTTTTAAGAACTTGTCCATTTCTTGTAGTTTTTCTGTTTTATTGGCATATAGTTGCAGTCTTTTATGATCCTTTGTATTTCTGTGATGTCCATTGTTACTTCTCCTTTTTCATTTCTAATTTTATTTATTTGAGTCCTCTCTCTTTTTTTCCTGATGAGTCTGGCTATGGGTTATCAATTTTGTTGTCCTTTTCAAAGAACGAGCTTTTTGTTTCATTGATCTTTTCAATGGTTTTCTTCATTTCTATTTCATTGATTTCTGCTCTGATCTTTATGATTTCTTCTGCTCACTTTAGGTCTTGTCTGTTTTTCTCTCTCTAGCTGCTTTAGATGTAAAGTTAGCTTGTTTATTTGAGCTTTTTCTTGTTTCCTGAGGTAGGCTTGTATTGCTATAAAGTTTCCTCTTAGAACGTCTTTTGCTGCATCCCATAAGTTTTGGAGTGTTGTATTTTTGTTGTCATTTGCTTCTAGGTATTTTTTAATTTCCTCTTTGATTTCTTCAGTGATACATTGGTTATTTAGTAGCATGTTGTTTAGTCTCCATGTGTTTGTGTTTTTTGCAGTTTTTTTCTTGTTGATTTCCAGTTGTATAGAGTTGTGGTCAGAAAAGATGCTTGATATGATTTCAGTTTTCTTAAAGTTACCAAGGCTTGATTTGTAGCCCAGGATGTGATCAATCTTAGAGAATGTTCCATGTGCACTTGAGAAGAATGTGTATTCTTTTGCTTTTGGATGGAATGTCCTATAAATACCTATTAAGTCCATCTGGTCTAATGCTTCATTCAGGGCCTGTGTTTCCTTATTGATTTTCTGTCTGGATGATCTGTCCATTGCTGTAAGTGGGTGTTAAGGTCCTCCACTATTACTGTGTTATTGTCAATTTGTCCTTTTAAGGTTGTTAGCAGTTGCCTTATATATTGTGGTGAACCTGTGTTGGGTGCATAGATATTTAAAATTGTTATATCTGGAGTTCCCATTGTGGCACAGTGGTTAACGAATCTGACTAGGAACCATGATGTTGTGGGTTCGATCCCTGCCCTTGCTCAGTGGGTTAACGATCCAGCTGTGGTGTAGGTCACAGACGTGGCTCGGATCCCGTGTTGCTGTGGCTCTGGCATAACCTGGGAGCTACAGCTCCGATTCAACCCCTAGCCTGGGAACCTCCATATGCTGTGGGAGCAGCCCAAGAAATGACAAAAAGACCAAAAAAAAAATTGTTATATCTTCTTATTGGATTGATCATTTGATCATTAGGTAGTGACCTTCCTTGTCCCTTAAAATATTCTTCATTTTAACGTCTATTTTGTCTGATATGAGTATTGCTATTTCCACTTTCTTTTGATTCCCATTTGCATGGAATACTTTCTTCCATACTCTCACTTTCAATTTGTTTGTGTCCCCAGAACTGAAGTGGTCTCTTGAAGACAGTATATACATGGGTCTTGTTTTTGTATCCATTCAGCCAGTCTGTGTCTTTTGGTTGGGGCATTTAGTCCATTTACATTTAAGGTAATTATTGATATGTATGTTCTTATTGCCATTTTATTAATTGCTTTGGATTTTTTTGTTCTTTTTTCTTCCCTTCTTCTCTTGTTCTCTCCTCTTCTGGTTTGTATTTGAGTTGATTTTTCCTACCTGTTTGTGTATCAATTGTAGATTTTTAGTTTGCAGTTACTCTGAACTTCTGATATAAGGGTCTGCGTGTATATATATGAGGTTGTTTAAGTTGTTGGTCTCTTAATGCAAGTGCATCTCCAGCGTCCTGCATTTGTACCCTCCCCTTCTCACGATTTCTGATTTTGGTGGCATAATTGCACATGGTTGATTCTATATCTTTACTGTATATATAGCTTTACTGGTGAGCTATAATCATTTGTGGGATTTTTGTTTCTGGTCGTGGCCTTTTCTTTTCTGCCTAGAAAAGTTCCTTTAGTATTTGTTGTAAAGCTGGTTTAGTGTTGCTGACTTCTCTTAGCTTTTGCTTATCTGTGGAGCTCTTTTTCTGTTTTTTTTTTTTTTTTTTCTTTCTCCCTGTCTTTTCATTTTTATAGGTTTTTGGTGTGGTAACCTTTTTGCAGATAATAGAGTTGTAACCTCTCTTACTTCTGGTGTCTGCCCCCCTTGTGGCTGAATTTGATATGGGGGCTTGCTATAGGCTTCCTGATGGGAGGGACTGATGCCTGCCCACTGGTAGGTGGAGCTGATTCCTATCCCTCTGGTGGGTAGGACTTTGTCTCTGGGTGAGATTAGAGGTGGCTGTGTGCCAAGGGGGTCTTTAGGCAGTCTGTTTACTGATGGGCCGGGCTGTGATCCCACCTGGATTGTTGTTTGCCCTGGGGCTTCTCAGCACTGATGGGTGGGGCCAGATTTTCCCAAAATGGCCACCTCCAGAGAAACACAAGCTGATGAATATTCCCAAGAGCTTTGCTTCCAAGGCTCTTCCCCCACAAGCCACACTCACCCCCTATTTTCCCAGGGAGTCTTCCAAGAACTGCAGTCAGGTTTGACCCAGATTCCTATGGAGACTTTGCTTTGCCCTGGGACCCAGTGCACGTGAAAGTCTGTGTGTGCACCTTTTAAGAATGCGGTCTCTGGAGTTCCCGTCATGGCGCAGTGGTTGACAAATCCGACTAGGAACCATGAGGTTGCGGGTTTGGTCCCTGCCCTTGCTCGGTGGGTTAACGATCCGGCATTGCCGTGAGCTGTGGTGTAGGTTGCAGACACAGCTCGGATCCCGTGTTGCTGTGGCTCCAGCGTAGGCTGGTGGCTACAGCTCTGATTCAGTCCCTAGCCTGGGAACCTCCATATGCTGTGGGAGTGGCCCAAAGAAATAGCAAAAAGACAAAAAAAAAAAAAAAAGAACGGGGTCTCCATTTCCCCCAATCCCATGGAGCTCCTGCTCACAAGCCCCACTGGTCTTCAATGCCAGATGTTTCAGGGGATCTTTCTCCCAGTGCCAGATCCCACGTGTGGGGACTTGATGTGGGACTCAGAACTCTTACTCCTGTAGGTGAGTCTCTGTGATAGAGTTACTTTCCAGTCTGTGGGGCTTCCCACCCAGGAGGTATGGGGTTGCTTATATCATGTAATTGCCCCTCTTACCTCTTGATGTGGCCTCCTCTTTGTCTTCTGGAGTAGGATATTTTTTTTTGAAAGTTTCTGGTCCATTTGGTTGAAGATTGTTCAGCATTTGGCTGTACTTTTGTTGTTTTTAGGAGAGAAGTTGAGCTCCAATCCTTCTATTCCGCCATCTTAATGCCCACAATCTGTGGGAAGTTTTTATACCAGAGTTTCAATTTCATTATTTGTGATTTGTCTATTCACATTTTCTGTTTCTTCCTGGTTCATTCTTAGAGGGTTGTATCTTTGTAAGAGTCTGTCCATTTCTTCTAGGTTGTCCATTTTATTGGCATATAGATGCTTGTAGTAGTCTCTTATGATCCTTTGTATTTCTGTGGTGTCTGTTGTAAATTCTTTTTCATTTCTAACTTTATTGATTTTCCTCCTTTTCTAAAGGTTTATCAATTTTGTTGGTGAAGAACCAACTTTTGGTTTCATTCATCTTCTCTATTGTTTTCTTTGTCTCTATTCCATTTATATCTGTTCTGATCTTTATGATTTATTTTACTAACTTTGGGCTTTGTCTGTTCTTCCTTCTCTAGTTGCCTTAAGTGTAAGTTTTAAGTTTATTTGTGATTGATTTTCTTTTGTATCATGCTTTAGTTCTCTCTCTCTCTCTCTTTTTTTTTGTCCTTTTGCCTTTTCTAGGGCCACTTCCTACAGTGTATGGAGGTTCCCAGGCTAGGGGTCTAATTAGAGCTACAGCTGCTGGCCTGCACCACAGCCACAGCAATGTGGGATCTGAGCTGCATCTGCTGTCTATACCACAGCTCACTGTGGCACCAGATCCTTAACCCACGGAGCAAGGGCTGGGATTGAAACGATATCCTCATGGATACTAGTTGATTTAGTTACTGCTGAGCACAGTGGGAACTCCCCTAAACACAATCTTTAAAAAAATTTACATTTCCTGGCTCCCCTTGTCCACATTTTATGATTTTTGATGTTTTGTTCTCTTTTACTTCTACCTGTTTATTCTTTTGCTCTTTATTATCGTTACCACATTTCCAATTGTAATTTTCTCTTTTTAATATATTCTTTCCTAGTTAGGGAAGACTTTTCAGTATTTCTTTTAGGATAGGCTTAGATTTTTGTGTTCTTTTCATTTTCACTTATCTGAGAGATTATTTATCTCTCCTTCTATTCTCAATGATAATCTTGCTGGGTAGAGTATCCTAGCTTGCAGGTTTTTCCCTTTCAGGACTTTGGGTATATCTTGCCACTCCTTATCTGGCCTGCAACATTTGTGTAGAGAAATGAGCTGATTGCCTTATGAGAGTTCCCTCCTAACTAACTCTTTGTTTTTCCCTTGCTTCCTGTAGAATCCTCTTTCCCTTTGCCATTTTAATCATACTGTGTCTTGGTGTGCATCTGTTTGGGTTCATCTTGTTTGGGACTCTATGTCCTGTGTCTGGATATCTTTTTCCTTCTGAGATTTGGGAAGTTTTCAGCCATCATTTCTTCATATATATTTTCAATCCTCTTTCCTCTTTCTTCACCTTCTGGGACTCCTATGATACATAGATTGACATGCTTTATATTATTCTATAGGTCAGTATATTGCTTTCATTTTTTGAATTTGTCTTTTTGCCTCCTCTTCTGATTGGGTGATTTCCATTATTCTGTCTTCCAAATGACATACATTATTCTGCATTTTGTTATTTATTGCTTTACCTCAACTTTTGTCTTGGCAAAGGAGTTTTCTAGTTTTAATTGGTTTCTCTTTATAGTTTCTAGCCCCTTGTTACAGTGGTGTACATTTTTATCAATAGAATAATTCCTTCGACATTTTAATTTTTTTCTTTTTTCATTTTTTAAATAGTTATTTCCCCAATACAATTTTTTTTCTTCTGTAGAGCATGGTGACCCAGTTACACATACATGTGCACATTCTATTTTCGCACATTGTCCTGCTCCATCATAAGTGACTAGACATAGTTCCTAGTGCCACACAGCAGGATCTCATTGCTAATCCATTCCAAAGGCAATAGTTTGTATCTATTAACCCCAAGCTCCCCAACCCCCCACTCCCTCCCTCTCCCCCTTGGCAACCACAAGTCTATTCTCCAAGTCCTTGATTTCCTTTTCTGTGGAAAGGTTCATTTGTGCCATATATTAGATTCCAGATATAAGTGATATCATATGGTATTTGTCTTTCTCTTTCTGATTTACTTCACTCAGTATGAGAGTCTCTAGTTCCATCTTTGTTGCTGCAAATGGCATTATTTTGTTCCTTTTTATGGCTGAGTAGTATTCCATTGTGTATATATACCACATCTTCCAAATCCAATCATCTGTCGATGGACATTTGGGTTGTTTCCATGTCTTGGCTCTTGTGAATAGTGCTTCATTGAACATGCGGGTGTATGTGTCTTTTTCAAGGAAAGTTTTGTCCGGATATATGTCCAAGAGTGGGATTGCTGGGTCATATGGTAGTTCTATGTATAGGTTTCTAAGGTACCTCCATACTGATCTACCTAGTGGTTGTACCAATTTACATTCCCACCAACAGTGCAGGAGGGTTCCCTTTTCTCCACACCCCCTCCAGCATTTGTTATTTGTGGACTTATTAATGATGGCCATTCTGACTGGTGTGAGGTGGTATCTCATGGTGTTTTGATTTGCATTTCTCTAATATTCAGTGATATTGAGCATTTTTTTCATGTGCTTGTTGGCCATCTATACATCTTCCTTGGAGAAATGTCTAGTCAGGTCTTTTGCCCATTTTTCAGTTGGGTTGTCGGCTTTTTTGCTGTTGAGTTGTGTAAGTTGCTTGTATATTCTAGAGATGAAGCCCTTGTCAGTTGTATCATTTGAAATTGTTTTCTCCCATTCTGTAAGTTGTCTTTTTGGTTTCTTTTTGGTTTCCTTTGCTGTGCAAAAGCTTGTCAGATTGATTAGGTCCCATTGGTTTATTTTTGCTCTTATTTCTGTTGCTTTGGGAGACTGACCTGAGAAAATATTCATAAGGTTGATGTCAGAGAATGTTTTGCTTATGTTCTCTTCCAGGAGTTTGATGGTATCTTGTTTTATATTTAAGTCTCTAAGCCATTTGGAGTTTATTTTGGTGCATGGTGTGAGGGTGTGTTCTAGTTTCACTGATTTGCATGCAGCTGTCCAGGTTTCCCAGCAGTGCTTGCTGAAAAGACTGTCTTTTTCCCATTTTGTGTTCTTGCCTCCTTTGTCAAAGATTAACTGACCATAGGTGTCTGGGTTTATTTCTGGGGTCTCTATTCTGTTCCATTGGTCTGTATGCCTGTTTCGGTACCAGTACCACACTGTCTTACTGACTGTGGCTTTATGATATTGCTTTGGCATTTTTACTCCCTCCTTTTTGAATTCTGGGTCTGGTAGACTGGAGAGATCTGTTTCATTGTTCTTTCAGGGGAATTCTCTTGTTCTTTTAATTGGGAGTAGTTCTACTTTTTCATGTTACTTACATTACTCTGAATCTATGAACTTAGGAGAAACAGTTATCTACTGTGGGCTTGAAGGGTTTTTTTACGTGGGACTGTCCCTATGTAGCCTGCATGAGCCTAATGTTTTTGGTGCAAGGGATATTTTTGGTATAGATGCTGCCATGGATTTCCTCAGGGTGTGCTAGCCTCTATCCTTCTGATGGGGATATGATTAGTATTGTGGTGACTAGAGCCTGCACTGGATGTTGAGCATGGCTCCTCTTGGCTCTGTGGTTGTCACAACCCTACTGGGGACCATGTCTGCTCTCCAGTTGTTGGAGTAGAAGCCCCCGGATCTGTTCCTGAGCTTTGGTATGAAATAGGTGGAACTGGAGCACTTCCGCTGGGAAGGGAGCCACTGAGCAACCCTCTGCAGGAGCTGTCCCCTGGAGGTGCTCTGAGATGTCACCCATCAATCCTTGTGATCCTTGGGTGGGCTCATAGAGTGCACTGCTGTTGGTCCTGCCCTTGGCCCCACCTCAACTACAGGGATGCAGGCAGTCAGCTTGGATGTTCACAGAGCCACCAGCACAGATGCGCCAAAGTCAGGTACCAGGACCTTGTTGTAGTTCCACACCTGGACCCTCCATGGGAACTGTGGAGTCAGCCCAGCCCCCCACCAGCCCCCATGAGTGAGCACTGCAAAACTCTGACTCCTAAGGGCCAACCCACCTCAGCCATGGGAGCACCGGTAACCTTCCCAGATGTCCTGTAGGTATTGAGCCTACAAAGGAATAACTCTGCCAAACCTCCAGGACAGGGCTCAGATATCAGCCCTGCCTCTGTGTGTGGGCAACCTGCTGGTACCTGCACTCCCAGAATTCAGAGCCTCGCCTATTGTGAGTGTACATGATTGAGGCTGCTGTGGCGGGGCCCATCCCTCTCTTCATGTTGTTGACAGTGGGGCTTCTATGGCAGATGTGGGCTCCTTCCTATGGGCTCAGACCACACTCCAGCCTCTTTGGGTTGTCTCCATGCAGCCAGGTCCAGTCCTTTCCTGGGTCTGTCAGCTGAAGCCTGAGTGTCAGCCTCAGCCACCATCACACCAGCAGAAGCGCGTCTCAGGCTGCGAAGCGCAGAGAGGTGGCCTGGACCTTCTGTGCTGGTCTCTCTGCCTTGCCCACTGCTGGCTGGCTGCCGCACTGTCCTGAGCCTCTGAAGCTCCCTCTTGGTCCCAGCTGGCATGCAGACACACAAACATACTCATATCAAGAACCATTGGAAAAAGAAATGGGAAACTAATAAAATAGGCTGGGCAGTAAGACTGAGACTTCTTGTGTACATCTTTTCATAGTTTTAGCTTTTGCATCATGTAAATATATAGCTTATTTTAAAAAAAAAAGGTTAGGAGTTCCCTGGTGGCTCAGCAGGCAGGATCTGGTGTTATCAATGCTGTGACTGAGGTCACTGCTATGGCGTAGGTTCCATCCCTGACCCGAGAACTTTTGAATGCTGTGGATGTGGCCCAAAAATGAAGACATTAAAAAAAAAAAATCTGGGAAACAGCAAAGCTGAGGACAGAAGAGCCAGTGGAACAAGGGTTGATTCTCCCCAGCCTCCTGGGGCTTGGGAGTGAGTGGACACAACCGGGGCTCCACTCCAAGTGTCCCCTGAGAGGACTGTGAGATTAACGGGAAACCCTTGTAGGAGACAAGGGGCGAGGGTCTGAGACTTCCAGAGGAGAATGGAGTGCCCCCCTGCAGGGGACCACAGAGGCCCAGCCTCTTGCTGAGAGTGGAAAATACAGAGGAGGGAGGACTGGCAGTGTCCTTGGAGATTTGCATGTTGCAGGTGAAGGGAACCGTGGTCCCAGGAGGAGGTGAATTCATGTTGCCTGGAGGATCTGGGAACCTAGGGCTCAAGGCGGAAAAGAGCAACGAGGCAGTTTTAAACACTGGGCTAGAGTCAGATGGGAGGAACCTGGGGTGTCTCAAAGGCAGTCTTGGCGGGAGGCATGAACACACATGGGGGCCCCATCCCTGCAGCACGGAAGACTAGGGTCCTACCTCCCTCTGCCAGACTGCTCTTGGTGTGGGCTTTCAGTTCACAAGCTGTGTGCCCACCCTGTTTCAAGCCCAGCAGATTGCGCCCGGGTGGCCATGCAGCCAGGGGGTCATTGGTTGGCAAAGCACCAGGGTCTGGTGAGGGGAATGTTCTTTTTCCTGGACAGCTGTTCTAGGGTAGCACACATTCGTGTTGGAGGCATTTCCAGAACTAGCATCACTGAGTCAAAGGGCACGTGAGCTTAGAGCAGCTTCAACAGCAGGGTCCGGGGGTGGCTCTAACCACAGCCGGCTGGCTCTGTGCATGTCAGACTTTTCCATGTTTGTCCAAGGACTGGGGAGACTGTGATCTCATGTCTCTTACATTTGAGTAGTTGGCCTTTTCTAGTCCTTTAATGTGGATTGTACTTTCAAGTATACTTAGAAAATGTCATCCTTTACATTATATGCAGTTATCCTTATGTAATTTTATACTACTTCTCCCGGTTTTTCTTTTGACTTGGGGGTAGTTTTTCCTTTTTTTGGCTGCTCATGTAGCATGCAGAAGTTCCTGGGCCAGGGATTGAACCTCTGCCACAGCAGGGACAACACCTGATCCTTAACCTGCTGAGCCAGCAGGGAACTCTGGGAATAATTTTTGACAGACAAACATTTATCCACCTTTTCTTCATTACATTTTGTTTCTTGCTTGGGACAGCTTTCATCACTCTAAAAGTGTACATAATATATGATTTTTATATATAATTTTAACAATTATGTATATACATTATATATATATATATACATATATATATATATATATATATTTTTTTTTTTTTTGGCTGCCCCACAGCATATGGAGTTTCTAGGCCAGGGACCAGATCGAAGCCACAGGCTGTGACCTATGCTGCAGCTGTGGCAATGCCAGATCCTTTACCCCACTGTGCCAGGCAGGGGATGGAACCTGCATCTCAGCGCTCCAGAGGTGTCACTACAGCGGGGACTCCTAAAAGTCTATATCTTTAAATTTTCTCTTGTGTTATCAGAATTTTTCAGTTTCGGTCTGGATAGGGAACATTAACAGAGTCTTATTTTAAGGGAAAGCAGGTACTACCGGTTAAAATAATAAAAGACAATTTATAACATGGGGTATTTTTCTTATATATTGGTTCCCCAAAGACATCATGACTCTGGCCCTGACTCTGGTGGTGTTTTCGTTTTCCCCATGGTTGTAACCTGAAAATACATCCAGGGCAGCGTCACTACCACCAAGGCAGTGCGGGACAGGAAAGGTCAGGCCTCGGCAGGCTGCACTCTGTCCCTGCACCAAGACCAGCTGTTTTTACAGTCCTAGCAACCGTCTCCAGTAAACAGGTCACCCCTCGTGGGAGACCAAGTTGGAAAAAGGGGCCTCTGCTGAACTTTGTTGTTTGTCAATTATCAGTGTGGAGCAGCTCTGGATTTCACGTGACAGATCGTTAAGACTTTGTGCTGTAAGACATCCATTAAGCAAGAATCCTCCTCAAGTGTTTTATTCAGAAACATTAAGAAACGTTTCCAAAGCAATGGATTCATCAACTTCAAAATAGGGCCAACTTTTAACTTATCTTCTTATGTGATTCGGAGGGTCTGCCAGAGGTTATTTATCCTAATCCTCTTCTCTATGAAAAATTCTTCTTATGCCATATTCTTTGGGGGAACAAAACAGAAAAATGTATTTTACAGGCTGAATCTTGGTGGTGAAATTTCCAGAGTTCCTGGTAAGACCACAGATCACCCATGGAAATGTGTTCCCAAGGGCCTCACCACCAACACAGGTCAAGAAACAAGAATGAGCAAACTGTCACTCTCTTTTGCTCCCTCCACTGTCCCCTGTGTCTACTAGGGGCTGGAGAGCAGTGAGATGATTGTGTGAAAAGAACCCAAAAAACAGAAAAAATGGGAACATCCTAGAAAGCTAGTGTTCCTTGAAGTGGCAAACTGTGGAGTCATTTGCCTCCCCCCTCCCCACAGCATCTAGCCCAGCTCCGGACCCAAAGGAGATGCCGTGAAGATGAGGAAATCTGGACCAGACCCCCCTCTCTTGCAATCTCAACTCCACTCTCTCGGACCCACAACACCACATCTCCATGTGACCCTTTGTGCTTTTAATCACTGCACTGCACATACGGCCCTAAAAAGCCAAAAAAAAAAAAATCTCTTAAATCTTTTTTTAATCAAATTTGTCCTGCAGTTTCCCTCACTTGTTATAATTAAAGTAAGTGGAATATAAGCTGTGCAGTTTCTCTTGCAAAAATAGATTTCCTTGGAGTTCCTGTTGTGGCGCAGCAGAAATGAAATCCGACTAGGAACCAACCCCAAGGTTGCGGGTTCGATCCCTGGCCTTGCTCAGTGGGTTAAGGATCTGGCGTTGCTGTGAGCTGTGGTGTAGGTTGCAGACGTGGCTCAGATCCTGTGTTGCTGTGGCTCTGGTGTAGGCTGGTGGCTACAGCTCCATTAGACCCCTAACCTGGGAACCTCCATATGCTGCGAGTGCGGGCCTAAAAGGACAAAAGACAAAAAAAAAAAAAAAAGATTTCCTTGGCATAATGACCTTGCAGGCATTTATATTAAAACAGCATAAAAATCTCACTCTTCCACATAGATGGCTATGCCCATTTCCAATACGTTTCTGAGCTGCGTCCAGCCCTCACCTGTAGAAGCGGCCAGGTGCGCACCCTTACAGGGAGGAACCACAGTGGATCAGGATTTTCTCCATCTCCTCCCTGCATGTCCCCTGATGCAGTTCAAGATCATTTACACATCATCTGCTGACCACCCTTGAGCTGTCAACTCACAACTTTTTTCCCCTCTTATATGCGCTGTGGATAAACTTATCTTACAGCCTCCATTTGGTTTTCTCAGTCCCATTTATAAAACTTACTACATTTTTGCTTTTACATGTAGGTCATCAGTCTTGCACATGCAGATGGCTTTCAGCTCCTCTAAAGCTTCAATTACCGTCTGTTTGTTTTTTAAATAGTCCATGATAAACGCAAGCTTTGAGAAAAGATGACTAAAGATTCTTAGGTTTAAAAACTAAGAAATGGGAGTTCCTGTCTTGGCTCAGTGGTTAACGAATTTGACTAGGAACCATGAGGTTGTGGGTTCGATCCCTGGCCTCGCTCAGTGGGTTAAGGATCTGGTGTTGCCGTGAGCTGCAGTCTAGGTTTCAGATGAGGCTCCGATCTGGCGTTGGCTGTGGCTGTGGCACAGGCCGGCAGCTGTAGCTCTGATTAGACCCCTTGCCTGGGAACCTCCATATGCCACTGGTGCTGCCCTCAAAAGACAAAAGACAAAAATAAAAACTAAATTAAAACAATTAAGAAATGGAGTTCAAATTGTAGTTCATTGGGTTAAGAACTCAACATAGTGCCCACGAGGATGTGGTTTGATTCCTGGCCTCGCTCAGTAGGTTAAGGATCCCTGATTGCCGTGGCCATGGCTTAGGCCTCAGCTGCAGCTCTGATTTGACCCCTAGCCTGAGAACCTCCATATGCCACCGGTGCATAAAAAAAAAAAAGAGAGCGCTCTTCTGTATGTGTAGGAATATATTGGAGTGTGTATATGGCAGGGGTGGAGTAAGGTGGGGAAGGTTCTTAGGAGCAATTGTCTGGTCAATTACCAGACAGCGTGGGGACCAGATGACGAATCTAGTGCATCTTTTTCCTAGCACGGCCGAGGCTGGGAAGGTAACCGACAGAGATCAAAGGTCTTTGCCTTGTTCTGAGCTCTGTAGAAAAACAAGCCCAATTCTGCATTTTCCTCCTGTGTTCTAGAATGTATACTAGAACCAGGTGATTGTTCTTCCCTGTTATTTTCCCACAAACCTGTTGTTAGGTGCACAGGGGAGGGTGTGGTCGTTCTGGCATGTGCAGCCCGTGTATCTAGCTTGGGAGCAGCTTTCTATCTGAAGGGTGGGCAAGAAAAAGGCGCTTCACTCCAAAGGCCATCCACTATCCTAAGAGACCCAGCACCACGTGTCAAAGAGATAAGAGGCAATTCTAAGCCAAGATCCCGGATTCTTGGCCCAGAAGATGGACTCCTCCACTCAGTTGGAACCATAATTCAGCCTAATCCTAAACAGTGTTTGCATATTATCCTCTAAAGCCAAGGATTTCCCTGCAAAGCTGAGCACAGATAACTTGGGCAGTTTGACCTGACCTCATCATGTTCAAGACCCACGTGCTTTTTGCCTCCGAGTGGGCATCTTCAGTCCTTTCGTCTTCACCTTTCCAATTTCTCCCTGTGTGCAACTCCCAGGGAAGGAATGTTTCCATAAACTAGGAAATAATGCGCTTTATACAGCAGGAATTACCACAACCTTGTAAATCAACTGTACTTCAATGAAACTTAAAAAAAATCCAAAAAAAAAAAAATATGTGCTTTTTAACTTTTTTGTTGGTGGGAGAAGCAGGATGGGGAAGAACATACTTTCATATTTTTGAGTTGCTAAAGCACTCACAAGAGGAACAAATAAGGCCCCAAAACAGAATAAGATGTGGGCTAGGGCACAAAAAATAAGTGTGAAAAATAATAGCTCGCTCAGGGTGGTACCTACCCCCAAACCACTGCAGGCTTTGGTTCAGACAGAACCGGGCTGGTAAACATGGATCCCTCTGCTTGTTAACTGGTGACCTCGGGCATGTGATTCTCGGAGCCTTGGCCTCCTCAAATTCCTAACCGGCAGTTGGGATTATTCCTTTCTCGAAGGGTTGGAGGAGAATTGAGACAACATGGTTCCTGCCTCAGAAAGACCTGCCTGCCTTTCGCCACTGTCAGCAGCGTTTGGGGGAGTCATGCTCTCCAAAATGGCTCCAGTATCCTTTAGCTTCTCTCTACAAGTAATGAAAACTGGAAAACAGCTCTGCCCCGAAAGCTGATGTGTGTGTGTATACATATATAATGAAAAACACGATCTCAATTGTTTACGGACTGTTTAATAATACTTCATAAGCAAGCTGGCCCGTGGCTGCTGCACTGTTGCCTCCTTCTCCATAACGTTTCTTGGACCAACTTTGGTTCAATGTCCACGAGCCAGTGCCTGCTTAGGAGGTATTTTCCAGGAGGCCTTATGAAGCCGGTCCTCTGAGTGTGAGCATGGTCTCACCAGGAGAATCGACTGTCAGGCTGCACTAGGATGTGGCACAAGGGGGGAGAACCTGGGAACACATTTCATCTGCTGCCAAGCTTATTCTCCCCGCTTCAAGAGAGTACGAGCCTTTGAAATGTGTGTGCTGCACACGTGGGATCCCTTGGAAGGAAACGTGAATGCGGGGAACCTTGGCCAGGAAGTTAACTCCCAGGAGCTCCTAGGTCAGTAGAGGCTGAGGTGCCAGGGACCACAAGCACAGGTGCCTGGCCGTGAGAATTAGGTGTCCCCGTGGAGAGGACCGAATGTGACCACATGCCAGCAACACGGAGCCTCTGGCCTCACAAGGTGAAGGGAGTTAGGAGAATGAGTCAGGGCGGCATTCAATCAGGAAGGGGGTGAGGCGGTTCTGGTCCCCCACCTGCCCTCTCCCCGTGTTTGGAGAACTTATCCATTGACTGCCCTGGGCCTCTCATTGTTCTTTCCAGGGAGTCAAAGCTGCCTATTTACCCTCTAATTCAGGATGCTCCTTTCCCAGTGTTACGCGGAGTAATGCTTTAGTGGAGTTTTGAAGAAGCATTCCTTTTCCAATCCAGCTTGTGTTGAACTTGTCCTTGATGTTTGGTGTGTCACACTTGAAACCATGGAGTGATGAAAAGGATTCTGAAAATGTTAAAATCAGTCTCTTCATAAAGAAGTTGAGGGGTTAGAACACGGTGTTGCTAATGAAGGCTGGGGTAGGTGGCCTTTAAAGACGGTGCTCAGTGACTTGTCCTGCTGGCAGTCATGGCCTGTGGAACCCCTGCCCCTGGGTGTGGGCTGGACCTGGCAGTGTTCTTCTAAGCAAGAGAATGTGTTAAAGTGATAGGACATCACTTCTGTACAGAGGTTATGCAAGACTAGGACCCTGTCTTATTGGCCTCCCTTGCCTTCTTGGCTTGTCCAGTTGGATGAAGCCAGCTGCCATGCTGGGAAGGGCCCTGTGGCAAGGACGGAGGGTGGCCGCCAGCCAACAGCTAGCAAGAACTGTGGCCCTTAGTCCAACAACCCACGAGGTGTGAACTTGAAAGCATTCCCAGCTTCTAATGAATTGAGGTACAGATGATGGTGACTCCAGCTGGAACTTTGCAGCCTCAGAAGCAACCCTGAAGCTGAGGCCCCGACAAGCTTTGCCTGAATTTCTTGTTCACGCAAACACTGAGATAAACTCTTTGCAATCACCACACTTTAGGGCATTTGTTGTCCAGCAATGAAAAGCAACACAAGTATCACCCTACTTCCAATTTCAAAGACTAAAGTAACTATGGATAAGTTAAAGTGCCTTTGGCTTTTTTCATTTTAAATATGTCATTGGAGATAGCAAAATGAATCAGAAATTCAAAACAAAGTAACAGTCACCCCCCAAAATTGATCAGTGATTTATTCTGAGTAGTGAGGGGGATGGGTGATTTTATTTCCTCTTTGTACTTTAATGTATTTTTCCACATTTTCTACAATTAACAAGTCTAGAGTTATAATCAGAAATGGATGATAAACTGGATCATTGAATATGTAAAATGCTGTCAGTCTCAATCAAAGGAATGTCCCAAATGGAAGTTCTTCACTGAGTTAACTACTTTCCAACACTGCTTGACAAAAGCAAATGGTTCTGACATTGGTATATTAAGCTGATACTTCAAAGATGCACTTTTAGAGGTGTGTGAGAGGAAGAGTTAAGTTAGCAAAAGGTTGCACGCATGAAAGTACTAACGGGGTCAGAAGTATATTTCAGTAGTGGGATTGGGATAAACGCCTGGGACCACCTTGTAAAGCCCTACAAATGGACCAAAAACGAAGCAGGAAGAAAGCACATCATTCCTTAGATGGCTTTATGAAATTTTTTTTGGCCAGTTCCCATTATGTATGTCTCCATACCTGAAATAAATGAAAACACTGCACCATGACATTGTCAGTGAGGGATTCCAACAGTCACGCACACGCAGTACCAGTGAACTGAGCGCAAGAGGCAGACGATTCAAAGGTCTGGTTGGAGGAGGTCACCTAACGCAGCCATCTGGTAGCAGAAGGAATCAGGACCTTCCAGGGGTGCTTGGGACACATCTTGTGATGATCAGAGAGAAAATGGTATTAAAGATGAGCTGCCTCGAAGCAGACCATCTGACCCAGCAAACCACTTTGAAAAGGTCACTGCTTTTTTGAGACTGGGTAATTCGATGAGACATAAAACAATGGAAAATTCGTTTTACGAAAGCCAAGACACTTCCAGTGCTTTAAAGGAGAGTCTAAAACTATCTCCAGACAATGTCTGCGGCTCTGGGAAATGCAGATGTGCCCTGGTCCCTGCGAGTCATGACCTGGTCTTCCTCAGGAAGTGCCCCTCTTACTCGGGGACGCAGAGGCCCTGGCGTGACGGTGAGCTGTGGTGGGCTGATTACTGGTCTCAGCAGGAAACTATTTATCCACTGGGCCATTTTTAGCCATGGGAGCCTGGACAAATAACAGCCTTTCTAGCTTTGTTTAAATTATTCATCAAGTTCAAATAATACTTAGCTACTATTTCAGTGACCGGTTGGGAACATCATATAAGATATATATTTGTGTGGAGAGCTTTATAAACTCTAAAAATCAGTCTGGGCACAATAAGGGACCTAAAAAAGCAAAAGCTTACCCAGGAGAAAGCTTTCTAAGTCAATCCATGATGAGATGAGACATTGTCAAATTGATGCTTTATGTCTGAAGGAAGACATTGCTTCAAACCTATCTGTCCTCCCAGGTTCACTGATCAGTTCCTAAGCAGATATTTTGTGACTCAGTTGTTGACCAGATCATCATACACTGAATGGTTACTTTTGTGTGTTTCCTGCATTTTATGGCTTAAAAAAAAATAATGGCGTGTAGTTGATTTACAATATCGTGGTAGTTTCAGGTGTACAGCAAAGTGTTTTGGTTTATGTGTATGTATATATTTTTAAGATTCTTTTCCATATAAATTATTACGAGATATTGATTAGAATTCCCTGTGCTATACAGTAGGAGCTGGTTGATTATCTGTTTTATATATAGTAATCTGTTTGTGTTAATTCCAAACTTCTAACTTATTCCTCTCCTCCCTTTGCCCTTTGGTAACCGTAAGTTTGTTTTCTCTGAGACTCTTTTCTGTTTTGTAAATACGTTCATTTGTATCTCTCTCTCTCTCTCTCTCTTTTTTTTTTTAAGATTTCACATATAAGCAATATCATGTGATATTTGCCTTTTTCTGACTTTCTTAGTATGATCATCTCTAGGTCCATGTTGCTACAAATGGCATTATTCCATTCTTCCTTATAGCTGACTAATATTCATTGAAAATATACAGATAACTCATATAGCTCAATGTTAACAACAACCAAAAAAAAAAAAAAACCCCAAACAACCCAGTCAAAAAGAAATGGGCAGGAGTTCCCGTCGTGGCTCAGTGGCTAACACATCTGACTAGGAACCATGAGGTTGCGAGTTCTATCCCTGGCCTTGCTCAGTGGGTTAAGGATCCAGCATTGCTGTGAGCTGTGGTGTAGGTTGGAGTTGTGGTGTATGTCACAGATGTGGCTTGGATCCTGCGTTGCTGTGGCTGTGGTGTAGGCCAGCAGCTACAGCTCCTATTAGACCCCTAGCCTGGGAACCTCCATATGCTGCGGGTGTGGCCTTAGAAAAGGCAATAAGACAAAAAAAAAAAAAAAGCAGAAGATGTAAATGGACATTTCTCCAAAGAACACATATAGATGGCCAGCAGGCACCTGAGAGGATCACATCACTAATTATTAGAGAAATACAAATCAAAATCACAGGTATACCTGACCCCTGCTGCTTCCCACTGCTCCAACCCCTTGCTTGTCCTGTTGAGCCTGACTGAAAAACACTCTAGCTCTGAACTATTTTTTGATAAAAAAAAAAACTGAAGTATAATTGATTTACAGCATGTCAGTGTCTACTGTACAGCAAAGTGATTCAGTTAGATATACATTCTTTTTCTCATATTATCTTTCATCCTGGCCTATCCCAGGAGACTGGACACAGTTCCCTGGGCTGTACAGCAGGACCTCATTGCTTATCCATTCTAAATGGAATAGTTTGCATCTATTAACCCAAAACTCCCCATCCATTCCCCTCCCTTCTCCTCCCCCTTGGCAACCACAAGTCTGCTCTCCTTGTCTATGAGTTTGTTTTGTAGTTAGGTTCATTTGTCCATATTTTAGATTTCACATATGTGTGATAATCATATGGTATTTGTCTTTCTCCTTCTGACTTCACTTAGTATGAGAATCTCTAGTTGCATCCACTTTGCTGCAAATGGCATTATTTTTGTCCTTTTCTTATGGCTGAGTAGAATTCCATTGTGTATATGTATCACATCTTCTTGATCCATTCATCTGTCGATGGACAG
Organism: Phacochoerus africanus; assembly: GCF_016906955.1. Lineage (NCBI taxonomy): Eukaryota > Metazoa > Chordata > Mammalia > Artiodactyla > Suidae > Phacochoerus > Phacochoerus africanus. The sequence continues at coordinate 30,521,991 of NC_062552.1, read as the reverse complement.
TTACGTTGTTTCCACATCCTGGCTATTGTGAATACTGCTATGAACTTTCAGGTGCATGTATCTTTTTGAATTATAGTTTTGTCTGGATAGATGCCCAGGAATGGGATTGCTGGATTATATGACAGCTCTATTTTTAGTTTACTTTCTGTTCCCCCTGTTCCTACACCAGGCTGCTGCCTATAGGTCAGGGTAACTACAGACCCATGGTCTCAGCTATTTCAAACCTTCTGTGCTCAACTCAGACACCTTAACCTATGGCCTCTCCTTCATTCCAGGCAGGACACCCTCGCTTCTGATCTTCTGAAAGAAATTCAGTCAGTCATGTCAGGTAACATAACTCTCTCAACTTCTTTTGCTAGCCTTTTTTTGTCCTTCTGGTTTTGTATGATTGACCCAGAGCGTTAAGTTGAAGGCATGTCTCTTTTCCCATCTTAACCACCCCTCCTTTTTGTGCTTCCTTATCAAAAGGCCTGTCCCTCCCCAGGAGGCCAGTTCCTCCAGCCTGACGTCTGGAGAAGACATGGAAGTTGAGGGGTTAAACAGGGGTTGTTGTAGTAGCACAAGGGAGAGGTAACCAGGCCCAGAACTAAACTCGAATTTTCAAACAGGTAAGCAGGAAGAGAATCAATTGAGAAGCGCTGGCCCAGGTGTGCGTGTTCTTGCGTGACTGGAGTGGAGGGGGAGGCCAAAACAGAGCAGAACAGTCATTTCCAAAATAGGATGTGGGAAGATAAGACGCCTGCTTACATTTGCATCTCATCTAAAAGGGGGAGGGAATCCACCTCTGTGGACCAACTAGAGACCCATAGAGGTGCGGGCCCCACAGTGGTACCCAGGGCACCCTCTCACGGTCTGTGCCCCTGTGGACAGGAGGACACGGTGGGACATGCACAGCTCTTGGCTGCTCACTTTGCTCTCAGCCCGTGTGGTGGATGGCACTTTACCTATGCCAGGCTGGGTGAGTGTAGAGATCCTATCTCTTTTTTAATGAAATAATTTTTACAAAATGTGGCTTGAATGGATCCCTGCAAAAACCAAAACCTACGGATTTAAGACACTTAAAATGTAGGGAGCAGGAGTTCCTGCTGTGGCTCAGTAGGTAAAAAATCTGCCATTGCCATGAGCTTCAGTGTAGGTTGCAGAGGCGGCTTGCATCTGGTATTGCCAAGGTTGCAGTGTAGGCTGGCAGCTGCAGCTCTGATTCGACCTCTAGCCTGAAAAAATTGCATATGCTGCAGGAATGGCCCTTCAAAGAAAAAAAATAAATCTGCCCGCAGCAGCTTGGGTCCCTCTGGAGGTACAGGTTTGATCCTCAGCCGTGCAGTGGGTTAAAGGCTCTGGTGTTTCTGCACCTATGGCGCAGGTTGTGGCTGTGGCTCAGATTCAACCCCTGGCCTGGGAACTTCCACATGCCATGCGTATGGCCAAAAAAAATATGCAAGGAACAAACAAGAAAATGGCAGCGATGACACCCCTGGAACAAGCCCTTTATTGGTCACATTGTACGTTAAACCAGGGATGGTCTCATCAGATTTGACAAGATTTGGGCCAAAAACTTGTCAAGGCTATTTGAAGTAATTTTATATTCCTACACCAGTGTTGTTAAAGGCAAATCTCACTCTAAGATTATTCTAAGCCTTGAGAAGTTGGCTAGTGAAAGTACATGGAAAAAACATACACACATTGGAAGTGTTTGCTCAGAAAATTCTTATTGGTGGAAATGTGCCATCAGAGAAGTGGGGAGCCCCTGGCAGAGGCTGTCTTAGGCTGTAGGAGCTACATTTCCTGGTGTTTGCCCTGGGGCAAAAGCACCTAAGCTTTAAGATGAATAACATTTTAATACAACATTGCATTTTTTTTTCCTGAGGATGACTTCTGAAAACTTCATAATCTTTTTATTCTCATCTCCCGTGCATCTTTAATTTCAAATAATGGGCCACAATAAAAGTGTGGGTAAATGAATATGCAATTCCTTTGAATTTTGCATGTGCTCTTAGCACGTGGAAGCAGAAGCAAGGAAGAATTTTTGTATTTTTGTTGCTCTTCATCGTAACTAGAAGTCAGCCTCTTCACAGACACCAAATTATATAAAATCAAAGTTGTGTAATTCCACAGAGGTCAGGTTTTTTGTTTTTTTTGGCCATACCATCGCCGTGTGGAAATTCCCAGGCTGGGGACTGAACCTGAGCCAGAGCAGCGGCCTGAACTGCTGCAGTGGCAATACCTGTGCCACCAGGGAGCTCTGTAGGTCAGAGATGTTAAATTGAACTACTCTGGCTCACACGCCTCATTGAGGACCTTACTCACTTCCAAGGAGATGGTGGTTACCATCAAGTTAAGCCCTACAGGACTCAAGGGAACCTAGTTATTAAAGCACTGGAAGACAAAGTGTCCTTGCCATCTCTGTGGGCCCCAAGAGGTGAGTTCACAGCCAGGTGGCCGTGTCATCAGTACCTGTCAATGTATTGTGGGTGATCATATTTCCTGTTTAACCAAACAACCCCATGCATTTCAAAGCACTCTGTCAAAACGGCAGTAAACAGCTACACCGCATTACAGTGTCCCTTGTTGCAAACAGGTAAAGCAAGTTCTAAAATGATCAAAAGGGAACAAGATCCTTTCCCAGTCCAGAACTGAGATCCAGCCAGGCCCAATCACTTCTGTGCTCCATTTTGTCAAAAGGTAGCAGCACAGGAAAATGAGTCGTTTTTAAGGCAAAAAAAGTCTGTTTCTTGATTCAGCTTCCTATATGCTTAAGAACCACTCAATTGGAGTTCCCATCGTGGCTCAGTGGTTAATGAACCTGACTAGTATCCATGAGGTTTGATGCCTGGCCTTGCTCAGTGGGTTAAGGATCTGGTGTTGCCGTGAGCTGTGGTGTAGGTTGCAGACTCGGTTCTGTAGATGTAGGTTGCAGCTTGGATCACTGTGTGGCTGTGGCATGGCTGTGGTGTGGCGCAGCTGCAGCTCCAACTCAGCCCCTAGCCTGGGAACCTCTATATGCCTTGGGTGCGACCCTAAAAAGCAAAAAAAGAACAAGAACCACTCAGTTAATTAAACAAGGAGTCCTTTCAACCCATGTGGCCCTAATGCCTCAGAGGCCTAGGAAAGCAAACCAAAGTCTAATTCTGCAAATGCCTCGAAGTTAGGAAAGCAGAACCTAAGGACAGTTAGTTGGTTGCACAGCCGGCTAGGCTCTGAGCTACAGCCTCTGCTGGTCTCGGTAGGGTCTCCCAGCTCCTGTCGGTGGGGACGCCCAACCGCCTCTGGCTTGGCGCTGCCTGATCAGAACTGGCTTTTGCTCAAATCTTAAAATTCTTAACATGTCAGTTTATCTTTGAACAGAACCAACCTTTAAGATTTTTAGTGCTGAGATTCATTCCTATGTCTTTTTGAAATTAGAAAGAAAACAAGAAAGAGACGAAAAGGCAGAGGAGGCGCATGCGGAGGGGAGAGGAGAGGCAGCTGGGGCAGGGCTGGGAGCCAGCTTGGAGGATCAAACACTGGGCACCACAGACTGAAAGGCCCCTCGGCAGGCAGATGCTGCAACTGGGAGAGGTTCTGTCAGGCCCCGAAATATTCTTGACCACTTAGCTTTCTCCAGAAGCTTAGTTTCCTCCGACAAAAAGCAAAACCCTTAGCTCTTTCACAGGGCGGCATTCAAATGGGCTGAGATAAGCCCTTCCCTGGAGTTTGTCTTTAAAGTGAAATGTGATCTTCGGCAGAGCAGCCTCCCGCCTCCTCAGATGACGGTCAGACCCGTGAAAGACAATCTCTTAGGTGCGAATGACCCTTCCCGGGGACCCATGCTTGAGAAAGGAGGAGTCGCTGTCACTTTTAAGTGGCTCTGGATGTCCATCTGTGGACACCACAGGCCCTTTCAACGTTGGTCTCTGGAAGAAGACCCAGTGGGGAAAACAGGCGGCTGCCCTTGAACCTGAACGTCAGGGTCACCAACAGTGGCTGGCACACAGTTGGTACTTATTAAAAAAATGTTTGTGGAATGACTGATGTTATTTTGATTTTTTAATTTTTATTTTTTTAGGGCTGCAACTGTGGCACATGGATGTTCCCAGGCTAGGGGTCAAATTGGAGTTGCAGCTGCCAGCCTACACCCAGCCACAGCAACACCAGATCTGAGTTGTACCTGTGACCTACACCGCAGCTCACAGCAATGCTGGATCCTCAACCCAGGGATTGAACCTGCATCCTCATGGACACCAGTCGGGTTCTTAACCCACTGAGCCACAAAGGGAACTCCTATTTTTTATCACTTATTATATATTAAATCCTTGAGTTTAATGTATCCCAGACTTAGCCTGCCACACGGTGAGTAAAAATATATTGTCCACATAACTTTTATTTAAAACAAATAAATAGCAAAAGTTCACTTTAAATAAGCAGGTATTCCATATGTTCAAGTGAATATGTTTTATTAAATGCATACTGATATCTTTCTATAGTATGTGAGTATACATAATAAATTAAAATGTATATATTTATTAAATATAGATATAATACCAGAACATGATTATTTCAGATGAGAAATCAAAATAAACCCATTTTTTAAAGTCTCTTTTGGTCACTCCAAACGGATATTGTTCATAAAAAAATACACTGATTTTTTTTTTCCCCCCAGGGGGAAAAAAGAATTAATTCCATAGCAATGTAGTTAAGGGACACGTTTTATTTCATAGCTTTTCTGCAAGCGAAACTGCTCTGATACAAAATGAGTTCGAGGATGCAGGTGCTACTTCCACTCAAGCAAAAGAAAACCTGACATATACGTGAATGCGCTTTATAATGATGCTCTTACACAGGATAACGGGTCTCATGTCCAGGACGCCTCCGGCCTCGGGCCAAGCAGTGGCCCGGAAATGGGGCAGGAGCTGAAAGGAACTTCCTGGGGGTTCTCTGCCAGGGATGATGCTGAGAACTGCAGTGAGTGTGTGGGTCTCTGTGCCCCCATCTCAGTTTACACTTAGGTCATTTCAGAATATAGTAACTCTGTGGGCGTCTTTTGGCTTTTCAGAGTTTCCACAAAATCAAGAAGATGGTGTCATGAGGTATCCTGAACGCCAGCCCCTGGTGGAGGGTTGTGAGCGGCAAGAGGCCGTGGACTTACCTGCAGGTACAGTGACTGATTCCAGCGGGCACCCCGCTGGGCTCCGCGTGCCTGTCCACTCTCTCCCCCCACCCCACAATGTGACTGTCACCCCCGAACAGCTGACCAGAAATTATACAGAGAATAAAAAGACAAATACACAAATAAGGCCATCTGCAGAATTTTTAAACGCGCCTCTCGCAATATTTCCCAATATTTTCTACATCGTATTTTACATCTTTTCCAACTTAAATAGTAAATGTTCTAGGAAGGGCCGGGGGGACCCAACTGCACTATCTCTTGGAGGACTTGTCCACTTTGCTGGCGGCTGGCCTCCTCTGGGGTGTGGGGATTTTGGAAGGCTTGGCCGAGGACGGCCGAGAGCGCGCCCGCGGCGTTGGCCTGTGCGTGGGGGGCACGGCCTCCACGTCTGAGCACACGGACTGGATCTCGGAGATGTCGAAGTCGGATGCATCGCTGCCGCGGCGGCTGCTGGCCCGGCTGCCGGCTTTGCTGCCTGCCCGGCTGCCAGGCCGGCTGGGTGTCTTCTTGGGATCTGAGGACAGAAGGCAGAGATGGGTCATCCTTCCTATGGGGTCCAACTGCTGCAGTGCTGGGCACTCAGATGCTCTGAATCTCAGCAAGTCTGCCGGTCACCCGGCAGGCCCTTGGGAATCACCGGGGGATGCCTGGCCTTGCTCCCTTCCACAGGGAGAGGACCCTCACTTGAAGTAGACAAGATTTACAAAAAAAAGCAGGTTTGGGGCAACCCCGCTTAAAACGGGACTCCATTTACTTATTCCATAAAGAACAGATGTCCCCTTTAAGATCGTGTTTTCCAAACTTTAGCACGTGTACAGTGCAAACACACAGCACATGCTTAGGTTCAATGTTTAGCTGAGAATAAGTAATTCAAAGCACAAAAGGGAGTTCCCGCTGTGGCTCCATGGGTTAAGAACCTGGCCTTGCTCAGTGGGTTGAGGATCTGGCAGTGCTGCAAGCTGTGGTGTAGGTCACAGATGTGGCTCACAGATCCTGCGGTGCGAAGGCTGTGGTGTAGGCCGGCAGCTGCAGTTCGACCCCTAGCCTGGGAAAACTTCCTTATGCTGCAGGTGCAGAGGTAAAAAAAACAAAACACAGAAAAAAAAGCACAAAGGAATTTGATAAGACTTAAAGTTTCAAGAAGCTTAGGCCTGTGGTGCTCAGGCCCCTGCGGAAAGGTCCACAATTCAGTGAAGTGCCCCGTAGCTGGGGTTTTCCAACCACCCAAGACCAGGCCCAGTGCCTTTGCCAAGCAGCAGAGGAGGCAAGACCTTGCAGCCTGGGGACGCAGATACCCCGGCAGTTTTCCTTTCATTTGCTCATCTTTCTCGTACTTTCCAAAAGGGATTTTGGGGTCACTTAGTCCATGACTCACGGATCCCCTACCTTTGATGCAGGATGGGGACCACCTGTCATTTCAAAAGAATACAGATCACAGATTTCAAAACCAACCTTAGGGTCACCACGGGAAAACCGTTGTGGGGGGGATTAGAAGGTGGGCATAACACATAAAACATAAAATAACACATTAAAACAGTTAATTAACAAGGACCTACTGTATAGCACAGGGAAGTCTACTCAATAGTTTGTAATAACATATGGAAGAAAAGCATGGACATATACGTGTGTGTACACACATGTACGTATAGCTGACTCACTGTGCTGTACACCTGAAACCAACACAGCATTGCAAGTCAACTATACTCCAGTAACATAAAAACAATGGTCAAAAAAAAAAAAAAAATACACAGTAGCATCAGTTCATAACGTCTTCCCCAATTAGGAAGTAACAGGATTTTAACCTTCAGAGCACATGGCAAAGCTGTGAAAGGAGATACACTCCACACTCACCGGGGAACTGCGTCCGCACCCTGGCGGCTGCGGTCGTGATCAAGCCGCCGTCCTCCCCGGAGTGGAAACCTTTCCCTGATAGGTACCCGGGCAGTCGAAGCTTGCTCCCTTGGATGGGCGTTCCCTGTGTTTGATGACCGAAAAGATGTTTCAGACATTGGCCCCGTCCCAGGAAGCTCCAACGACATCAGCGCACAGATAGGTAGGAAACCCCTGCCAGACACGTGGGGACCAGGGGGAGAACCCCTCGTGAAACAGACACCTGTTTTTCTCCACTAATTTCTTACTCTCTTCCCGAATTCAAAGGGAACCGTCTACAGAAGATGAATTCGTGTTGAAAACATAGAAGTGGAGATTCCCCAAGGAAACCAAGGCAGACGGTGAGTATGTTAGTGCCTTTTAGACCACGAGTGGGATTACAGAGTGAGGACAGCCAGAAGATGGGGATGGCGAGAAGGCTCGGGAAGCCTGTGCTTGGACACCCTGCTACCTGCGGGGCTTTCAAGGAACTAGACAGAAATTAACAAGCAGACACAGAATGGGAGGAACATAAGCAATGCCTAGACCGCCCTCTTTTAGGGAAACCTAATTGCACCCCCCCTTCCAGTGACATTTCGCAACTTAGAAGCGTGTCACTTCATCTCGTGGCTTTGGCACCTTCTCTGGTCCCTACACACAAGGCACCTAAGCCACGTTTGCAGATGATTCTCCTAAAATTCTTACAGGAGCTTGTAAAGAATATCTAAAGCCAGCACACTATAAAATTTCATTCTAAGTCTAAAACCACTGCACTTTTTTGAGATCACTGTAACATTCTGCAATTCTCCTAAAGTTAAAAAATAAATCTCCTGAGAAATATAAGGTTGTCATCTTCTCGAAGGAACTCAGGGAGCTGTTTGGAGGAAGTCAAATCTATGCCATTACATATGCCTTTTAAACAAATTAACTCTGCTTTATTAAATAGTTTCAGATGTTTAAGGAAGCATATGTAAGACCTTTTGCTACATCAGAGTTGCAAATTATCAATAGCAATGATATTCATAATTCATTTACATACATATGCTCTACATATATTTTAGTATAGTATTTGTATGGAGTTTGCATACATAGAATCCACAAATCCTCAACATACTCTCATCGTCTAACCACAGTTACTCCTCAAGCATCATTTTCACAAATGTGAAGGGTGAGGGTCTGAGCAAGGAAGTCATCTGCCAGAAACCTCACAGCCCTGCTCCAGGGAAAGCCCTAAGTGAGAAAGTCGGTGACACAGGAGAGAGCAAGGTCCCGCACACTGTGAATGTGTCCCCTGAGGTGACAGAGTTTGTTACCACAAAAGACTGAGTGCATTCTTTTCAGGTGCCTTGGCGGTTCTGACTTTGCCCCAAGCCTGTCGCATACTCTTGAAGACCCTCCCGCAGACACGCCATTGCTCTGTATGAGGCTGTTGCCTAATTTTGCATGAGCCAAAATAATCGGCTTAGATGTGCATTTTGGGGAGTTTACACTTTTTACAAATTTGACCTCACAGAGCAGCACCACCTTAAATATTTAAAACACGTCACTTAAGGTTCCTTCAGCTGTTCTCAGCTTGGGCTACAACAGAGCCATCAGGAGTGACAGCCACCTGCAGGTGTGATGTGACGCTAACACCACTCACTGGCGGGGGGGGGGGGGGGGAGCTTGAGGGGTGTGTTCCCACCCCAGTTCCACCCCATCAGCAATTTCCATTTCCATCACTTCAGCCCCAGTCACAGGAACACGGACACTGACTGCCCACCTCTCGTGACTGGTGTGCGGATTAAATCCCAGGTGAGAGTTCCGGAAAACATGAGAGGCTTTCTCAAGGCACCAAATTACTTTTACCCAAGCATCCTTGCCTTGAATATGAAATACCTCCTTGGTTTCCATAAATATAATTTAGGGATTACCTACCCCCCCAATTACTGTGATTTTAATAAAATATGTGATTATTTGGTGCTTCTGTCATTTTTTAAAGGAGATATGATTGACTTCCAGTTGAATTACATGATCTATGTGTTAATCTTGGCAGATTCTATGTCACCTGTATTATCCACATAGTGCATGTCATTTAAAAAAGTTAAGAACTGTACTTGTAAACCAACCATACTTGAATAAAAAAAAAAAAGAGCATCCTGAATAGTAATCATTAAGTCTAATAAAGATACATAGCTTTTGAAAATGACAGCAAACTTTCTGCCTACCTGAGCCCCCAGCCTCTGCACTGATAACTAAAAGGTTTATGTCTCACCCACCCGGTGTTCCTGGGCAGAAATAACCATAGCAGACATTCAGCAGGACCTTGCTCAGAGTGATCACTCTCAGTCCTCACTGTTTTAAGTGATTTTGCAAACAAAACTGCCCCTCACTCTCTCCTAGAAAGGGTTAGAGCATTTCTTGCCCACATTATGTTGAGAAGCAGAAGCAGACTGTCAGCTTTCGAAAGAACCTGACTTAGGTCTGGGTATAATCTCCTGTATTCCACTCTCCCAGGAGAGAAAAGAAAATGAGGAATGAAGAAAACAACAACAAAACAAAGACGAAAAAACAAAAAAACCCTAAACAAACGAGGTCTTAAGCTTGCAGCTGTGACCAGGTTCAGTTGAGGCCATTCAAGGGGCTACAAACTGTCTTTTCTGTTCCCCCTGACTCTCAAGTCTTCCTAGAAATGCTGGGTTGAGACTTATATTAGTCTGAAAAAAGACACAGTATTATCAGGAGCACATTAATTCAGGGCCGGGCCAGGCCGTGTTAGTAGGTGACCACGTGTGCGACAGCAGGCTGTTAGGCTGCGATCTGGGCCTTACGGTACCTCTGGAGACGACATGGGCAAGTCTGAGCACTCTGCTGGTTTACAAGGAGTTGACACTTTGCTGTTTGTCAACCAGGGTTTACCGTAATTGCGAGTTAAAGGGTGGAGAATCTGTGTGGAACAATGGCAAATCAAACGTAAAAGAGCAGATAAAAAACAAAACAAAACAAAAACAAGCCACGGAAACAGGTATTTCTAGCCAAGGGTCACATTTCACAGTGAGACTGGTAATCATTACATTGAGAATGAATAGGAAGGGACAAGCAGTGCTGTACAGCACAGGGAGCTGTATCCAGTCTCTCTGGATAGAACACGATGGAAGATAACGGAATGTACATGCATGACTCTGCTGTACAGCAGAAATGGACAGAACACTGTAAATCAACGATACTTTAAAAAAATGGAAAGCTCTGATGGCAAATCACACATACCAAAAACGTGAATGAAGCTTTAAAAACAAAAACCTAAAAGGTGACCAATCCCCTAAATAGGTCATTTCTATAGGAACCACAAGGCAAAAGCATATATATAGGTATCTATGGATCGGTCAATCAATACAGATATATATATATGTGTGTGTTTATATATGTGCGTGTATTACATATGTAAATATTTAAAAAAAAATCCTGCATCTGCCACATTATGGGAAGGAACACATTTGGAGAAAGCTGGTCCTACAAATTCTCGGGTCCCCACACCCTGAGAAGCGCGCTTTAGCCGACGTGGGAATGGGAGGAGGAAGTGGTCCTACCTTGGGTGTGCTGGTGGCGGGGACGGGTGGGGTGGCCGCCTGGCCAGCCTGGCTGGACACGGAGGTGGATCGGTTGGGGGAGGCTCCCCGAGACGAGGGCCTCGATCTCCGGCCCCGGGGCCGGAAGGCAGCCATGCCCTGACTGGCTCCGTCCGCCAGAATGAACTTCTCCCGGAGTTCCATGTTCGTCCGTCCTTTAGCTGATTCCGGCACACGCGGCAAGACAGCCCATGAGAGAGGAAGGGAAAAACACAGAAAGGCACTCAGGCGTGTGGGGGAGAAGGGCCACCTGGCACCAGGGACCACGAAGAGGGTCTCAAGGACACCTTTTTGCCATGCCAATTCCAACGCAGCACAACAAAAAGTCAAATGCATTCCTTTCCAATGCATTCCTTTCGGATACAAGTAAGTTTGGGAAAGAAACAAAAGTGTGCTTGTTCTAACACTAGACACCAGCAAGAAGAACCACTATTGAAGGGAGAGTCAGCATGGAAATGAAAAGCTCATGCTCCCATGTTGTTAATCCACCCACTACCGATGCCTGCAGGGTGTCACCACCCGTCCCCGCCCTGGGGGACGGGCCAGTGCAGCAGGGGCTGTGTCCTTTGCATGTACTACTGAGGTGAGGAGAAGGCCAGTATTTTACCATCAGGATTAATTGAGCGATAGGATTCCACAGAATGAGGAATGGTTTGTTAATCAGGATGACAACACGTATAAACTTTCGGGTTTTTCACTTCAGGGAGGCAGCAGGTCTTTTTTATGCCTGAAAAACTGTTTTATGACATGCAATCACAAACACCAGACCCAAGGGACCTGCGAGGGGACCCGTGATGCAACACTCCGCCCCACACACGTGCACGTGGAGAAGGCACCACCGGACCCTCACGCGCAGGGTGTGGGCGTGTGTCTGATCACTGACACGACCCCTAGAGTGTGCAACACCGACCGGCAGGGTGTCAGGTGTCCGGAATTGAAATTTGGAAGCACCAGCTCAGTTGGATATGAGTTAAGCCATACGTGATGGATGAAGCATGTTATTTGAAAACAAATGGTTAAAGCGAGAATGTAAAGTAGGAAAGAGGCGCGGTTAGCAGGGGAGGCAAAGAGAGGGGTCGCCAACCTATAGTAGGCTGAGTAGTAGTAATTGAAGAGTTTGATTCCGAACGTAACATTTTACTCCCATGATGATGAACTAGAAAAAATGACACAGGAGACCAATCACATTCAGGAATACTGTTAGCAGGAGCAGAAATAAAGTACAGTAGCTGAATACGTAAAGGTGGCTCAGCTCGGGCCTCTAGCACACAACTGAGAAGAAAAGTCACATCAGGAAAAGGAGATCTGACTCAGAGAAAGAGATGAATTGGAAAGACCGGGCCCAGGTTTACGCTAACTCTCCGAGGTAGCCCCACAGAACGTGGTGCATTCACATTTCTTTCTTTTTAGGGCCGCATGTAGGGCATGTGGAGGTTCCCAGGCGAGGGGTCGAACTGGAGCTGCACCTGCTGGCCTACACTACAGCCACAGCCATGCCAGATCCTTAACCCACCGAGCAAGGCCAGGGATGGAACCTGCATCCTCATGGATACTAGTTGGGTTCTTAACCCGCTGAGCCACAATGGGAACTCCAGTATTTCCATTTCTTTGTCTCATAAATGTGGCTGCATTTCTTTAGCCTGCCCTATTTTCAAAATATAAAACAAAGGAGAGCCTTTGTTGTCTTTCGGCTGTGCCCAAAGCAGAAGTTCCTGGGCCAGGGATCCAACCTGCGCCACAGCAGCAACCCGAGCCACAGCAGTGACCACACCAGATCCTTAACCACCAGGGAATTCTTATTAGAATTGTTAGAGCATTCTTTTAATGCTCTAATCTGTAACTTCAACGTCAGAGTCACAGTAGCAGTTTATTATTTAAAAAAGTTGAAAAATGTTATTTAAAAAAGTTGAAAAATGCTGCTTTCCTATCTTCCCCTAATTTCATAAAAACCTGTGCTGGTAAATGTTTACTCTAATGCAGCTTGAATCTTCTTTCCTGTTCCTTTGCTATTTAATGACAGATAAAATCCCTTCCCGGGCCGGTAGAATGGCTCCTTTTGAAAATTGCAGATGGGAGTGTCTCATAAAGAAAAAGACCTGCTCTCCTGTTTCCCGCCTCCCAGTTACCCAGGAGAAGTGAGAAAACGATGAGAGGAACACAGTTTACTGACTACCGCAAGTGCTCTGGGAACCCGAGGGGGACAAACCAGTGGGACACATTCATCACCGCAGTAAAGGACCCGAATTAGACCCGGTATGTTTTTGATGCTGGGAGAGAATGCAAAATTGATAACGCCGCCATGAAAGTGTATCATCTTGACACAGGACTCTCCTTACCCCTGCAGGGGTCATTTTTCACTAAGAACTCATCCAGCGCCATCCATCCACCTCCAACACGGACCATGACGGTGCTTCGCAGGATTCGGACAAGCCGCAGCTGCTGGGAGTCTCCAAACTGCGGAGAGGAAGAAAGGAGACCCTCTCATTGTCAGGAGGCACTCTCAACCCAAGGTCTGAGATTTGCGTAAGCACCCAACTCTAACTTGTTGCTTAGGTCACAGCGATTAGTACGATCTCAGAGAGGGGTTTGTACTGATCGGCGTTAGACGGCTGCATGCTGATTTAGCCCAAAGGAAACAGGGTGGGAAAGATGACAAAGGTTATCCCGTGTGATCCTGAAGCTCTCTTCTAAACACTGACTTTTCTTTCTTATGACAGAGACAACATTAGTAAGGCAGTACTCGAAAAATATTTCTAGCAATTGAACACAGCCATGAAAAGAAGCACCGGCCCACTTGCCCTGGGCTTCTACGCAGTAAGCTGATCCTACAGAGATTCTTCTTCAGGAAAACTTCCTCTTACACCTAAAACTGTTTCCCACTGAAGTCTGTGGGAGAAACTGGGTCATCAACTCATTTTGTGTTCTCTAAGCACTTCTGACTTCGAGAAAGTAGTAAACGAACGTGACTAATGAAACTTGCACAGCTGAATAAAGTTTCTGCATCACTAATGAACGGGTAGGCCAGTGTGTCAAAGGCTGGATTAATGTGCCATCTTAGATTTCTGTAACATAGAACCGTTACAGACACATTATTCACGTTGCAGCTTTCAACTCTAAAAGGCCTCCTCTTAAAGCTGTGGGTACCAAAACTACTGGCCCTGAGACACACTTGTCTTCTTCTTGCCCTTTCAGTGGCTCTCCAATCACTCAAGCTACAGATTCTGCTGATCTTGAATAAATGTCTAGACTGCAGGTCATTTCAGATCATAAGGTTTATGTACCGTGAAAGCCCATGAGAAATGATTTTATACATTTCAATCATTTCTAATAAGCTCATGGACAACCGAGGGAAAAAAACCACCAGAGTGAATTTCATGGTTGCCAACCTGGAGGATACCAGAGTGAAATGAACAGTCACCTGGATATCAATAGCTGCTTTTTCAGGCAGGTAACAATTGTGACTATTTGGGCTCATGATGGATAAGCAGATCACCTTAAGTAGAAACAACTTGCTCCTTTTTTTTTTTTTAATTTACTTTTCAATCAACTGTACCACTGAGTTCTAGGAAGAACTCCCTAGAACGAAGCCAACCATGCCAGACACTGACACTCAGAAGGCCTGGAAAGCACAAAAAAAGGACCTCAAACCTTTTCAGGTCACTATTTTTCTAAGACGGTTGCCAAGCCTGGAGACTTAAACTTTCCTGGAATTGAACCTGCTCTTGCAATGGCAATTAAAATTTGAAGACCAAAATACTTATTTTGTTAGAAAAAAATTTGGTGCTGCTAATAAGCCAAGGGAAAAAAGGAGAGGATTTAAAGAAAATTACCCTTAAGAAACCAGATAATAAGACCATACACTTTTGGTCCAAGACCATGTTCAAAACAAGTTTTAAGGATATAAACAAAGTATTTTACAGAGATGATATTTCAATTATAATAAGTATGAATGATTTTCAATTTTAAGAAGCATTGTCTGACAACTGACTCTGTCTTTAGAATTGCCCTAATTTTCTCAATGGCTAAATTGTGAGACCAAGGGGGGGAAAAAAAAAAAAACCCAACAAAAAAATAATGTTGGTCTTTGTGCTTTCAGTGAATTAAATCTCTTGAGGTACTTCATCCTGTCCATAAGTAAAAGATGCTATCTTTATGACTAACTCAGAAAATAAGCAAGAACTGGATGGAAAACAAGAATAGAAAAGTAACTTTTTATGGAAACGAATGGAAGTTTTCAAAACATCCTGTTCAAGATAACTGAAAAACTATTAGAAAAAATTATGTGCTTGCAAAAAATGGGGACAATAGGTAATTGGACACTGAAGATGTCACTGGGCTTGGAAACTGAGTGGCAGGGTGAGCGCTAAGACGACGTGGTCAGGGTGTGGACAGCAGGGCTGCCCCCAAAGCACAGGGTAAAACATTTTCCTTGTTTCAGTCAAAACACCATTTCTCTTCAGTTCTAAAACTCTGCTCATGATGCAGTGCTCGGGACGGTTTATACGGACTTAAATGTGAGGTCAAAATGGCATAACATACGGCTAAGGTGTCATATAAGGTACAAGAAAGATATTTCCTCAAAAGGAAGGACAGCATTTCAGGCCTCCTGAGTTACCGTTTCTACTGAGTCTGCAAAGCCCTGAATCAATGAAGCCGGGCACACGGTCGGCAGCTGCTCCGCACCCGTGGCTGGCGCCATGGTGCCCCTCGCCGCTGTCTTCCCGGGTCACCGCGGTGCTGGCCCTTCTCCAGCTACTCTGAGTGCATCCTCAGTGGTCAGACACCAAGGGGGCTACACTGAGACCTGAGCACAGTCCGCCCTGGGCGGCCGCGAGGACTCGCCTAAGACCTATGTAGACAGTGTTACGAAAAGCAGGAACTGGAAACTGCGTTTGGGACGCTGTAGCCAGCCGAGCTACAGTTCATTATCTGGTTTCCTTAAAGGTAATCTCCTCATTTGAGACACAAGGCAGAAAGGAATCCTGGATCGAGGACCCTTAAGCGTTGACAGAAACACCACGCCAACCGACAATGTAATAGCCAGGGGACAGCATGGGAAAGACCGGCCAGGGCAAAAGCTTTAATGACTATGAGGTCAAGTTAAAAAAAAAACCATGGGCAACTTGAGAATACATTCCACTGGTTTATACCTGATTTCCCAGGAAGAACTGATAAAAAAAAAAATGAAAAATGGAAGAAAGATACAATTAGTTCGACAGGAAACTTTCTGTATGACTCTAGAACATACATATACACACACACCCACACACACACACGCTCATACCCCGGGCTTCTGGACATAATACCTAGTTTAGAGGTGCACAGGTACCCATCCTTCCCAACTTCAAATCATCAGAGGAGTTCCCACTGTGGCTCAGCAGTAATGAACCCACCTACTATCTATGAGGATGTGGGTTTGACCCCTGGCCTCACTCAGTGGGTTAATGATCCCAAGTTGCTGTGGCTGTGGTGTAGGCCGGCAGCTGCAGCTCCAATTTGACCCCTAGCCTGGGGACCTCCATATGCCGCAGATGCCGTCCTTAAAAAAGAAAGAAAAACAAAAACAAAGCAAAACAAAAAACCTTCTATGCAAGTGTTTTAGAAAGTCTTTGGGTTTCAAATCTAAGTTAGAAATTCAAATATGGAGATGAGTATTTTTCACTGTGGAAACAGAAAAGTAAAATGATGTTTCTTTTGTGAGTAAGCGGCGGGTCGAGGGACACTAGCACATTTCCCACGTGGCTACTGCCAATGAGAAATGTTCCCCAAAGAGAAAAAAGAGTGACACAACCCTAGTGAGTGTTTTGAAGGTGAACTGAATCACTGAGATTTAAATTAAAAAAATTTTCTGCCGAAGTGGAAAACACTGCCTCTTTTTGCCATTTATAAAAATGGGTCCACGTTGTTCATTTCCCGGCTTGGAGTAGCTTTGTTTTTGAAAATATGACGACTTACCTCTAAACACCCGTAAGATATATTATGAAGGAATATGAAGCCACCTACATAGAGGAGCTGTGTTTTCTTGTGTATTTTTTTCTCCTTAAAAGGAATGTACATGTCGTCCATGTGAAAGACATGGCCCAACACACAACATGCGAGCTGTCTTTGTGGAATTTAAAGGGACAGAAGGCAGAGTTTCACAGACCGTCCCATTTTGACGGAAGGCGAAAGGAAATGATCAGCATTCCTGGGAAACAATGCCGATCAAATGTTCAATGTTTCACCCTTTCAGGGAAGGACACAGCCGTCTCGAAAACTTACCCTGTACTTGTTATCTCCGATCTGTTCCACTTGGAATCGCTTCGCACATTTGCACTTAGCTACCTGCCTTGTCACCTGCCAAAAGCAACGAGACCATGTTCACTTTTCACCTTAAACGTGACATTACGGAATCCTCAAAGCCTTGCCACAATCCCTAATCACGGAAATAAAGGAAACAGTGGCACCAATCGTGCCCGAGGTCGGGCGAGCGCACGGGGCAGCTGGAGGCTGGTGGGGGTCGGGGGGAGGTGAGCAAAGCTACCTCATCTTCGATTTTGTCGGCGTCCGTGATGGGCTTATACGCGTCCTTATTGGGGTGAAGGGCGGCTACAAACTCATAGTAGTCGATGTAGCCGTCGCCGTCCCTGTCGAAGATGTCCGCGACCGCGCTCATCTCCAGACGGCTGGTGGGGAACTCTGCCGTGTTCAAGACAGGTACGGAGCGTCACGGGGGTCACCGAGGAAGAAAAGGTAAGGAATTTAAAGTGCGACTGGAGCCATCTGACACACAGACACGCTCTGGATGAACCCCCGCCTGTGTGAACGCATCCATCCCCTCTCATATTCATCCCTGACTCTTTCCGGTGCGAATACCTCCCTCCTGGTGAGAATTCACCCTCTCAGCAAATTTCAGTTACATGACACAGCGTTAGCAACTCTGTCACCACACTGCACACCTGATTCAGCTGAAAATGTGTCCCTTTTACCAGCTTCTCCCCACTTCTCCCACCTTCCAGCCCCTGGAAACCGCTGGTCTACCCTCTGTCTCTGTGAGTTTGACTTTGTTTAGGCTCCACATACAAGAGATAACGAAGATATTCTAAGTCCTACGACAGCCCCACTGAAAGGTGATGGATTTTCGACTTACAATAATATTTTACAAAAAGACTTAAGTCTTTAAAAAGTCATGTTAACTTGTTAATGCTGGCCCCAGACATTCTCCATTGTACATTTTAATCATCATGAGGCCAACTCAGTTATCAGGATGATCAAATATATTAAAATCCTTAAAAAAAAAACAAAACTCTGAGGCGTTCTTGCCATGGCCCAGCAGGTTAAGAATCCAACTGCAGCAGCTCGGGTTGCTGCTGAGGTGCAGGTTGGATCCCTGACCTGGTGCAGTGGGTTAGAGGATCCGGCATTGCTGTGGTGTAGGTTGCAGCTGAGGTTTGGATTTGACCCCTGGCCTGGAAATTTCCATATGTCACAGGTGTGGCCATTAAAAAAAAAAAAAAAAATTCCTTGATTTACATCATCCAAACACAACCACTATATATGCGATCTGAACTTACCTTTAATTATTATTAGGACGAATCTTATGCAATGTCTGCTTTTCTAGGCTAAAGAGTGTTGTAATACTAGCAAATTTCACATGGTCCAACTATCACTTTGAGTAAACTGTATGGAATTTACTAAGAATGGCTTCTAGGAACATCAGCCAGAGAAATCCCATATACCTGACTAAACTGTCAAACGAGAAGATGATGGAAGACCTTAAGAATTTTTATAGTGTTCTCATTTCCTGCTAATGACAGTATTAGATCAGAATGGGAATTAGCACAAAAAAGGCAAGAGACAGGCTCGCACTGATCGATGTGCGATTTTAGGCTAGACAACTCGATCTGAGAATTGAGGATTATTAACCTCATTACTGTAAGGGCACAGCAGCCCGGAGGGACTGCGTTTATCTGTGGTTACAGTCAGCGGGTGTGGCCAAAGCCATAAACTTGAACCAAGGACACATTTTTTTGAGGGCAGTGACTTCACAGCCAAGTTTAAAGGTGATGTTTCATGAGTAACACAAGCTCCCCGGGTTTAAACTGTGCTCAGTTCCTTTCAATACATTGGTCATGGAGCTTCTCTTAGGACTTACTTGAGGAAAGAATCCCGTCAATAAATTCTTGTCGGGTTATTTTCCCATCCTGGTCCTTATCGATCCTCCGGAAAAAGTCCATCACTCGGGATTTCTTGTGGTTCATCCACCGCATGTACTTTTTGCGCCAGATATCGAAATCGAAGTTGGCGAATTCCCTCAGCTGGAAAGGGTGAAAGGCATGTTGACTGAGCTACTGCTGTGCTCGAATTACATCTTATACAACCTGATAATGTTATTTCTAACGATCTTCTAGAAAACACACACATTGCCCCTGCAAATACAGGTGTGATCTTGCAAAGGGGACTCAATCATCTGTTTCCTGAAGTTTATTTCATTACTGTCACTGTTTTTTCTTTACAAATAGAGGAAACATATAAAACTCCTCAAAAAGCCAAACTACAATATCCTAAGATAAATCATAATGGAAAAGGATATTTAAAAAATGCATATATATGTATAACTAAATCACTTGGTTATACAGCAGAAATTAACGTAACACTGTAAATCAACTATACTTCAATTAAAAAAAAAAATCCCACCATTTTGGAAGTTGCCTTGTGGTGCAGAGGGTTAAGAATCTAGCATTGCTGCAGCTGTGGCTCGGGTTCGATTCCTGGCCTGGGAACTTCCACATGCCATGGGTGCGGCAGAAAAACAAACACTATTTTGAAAATTGAGAAGAAAAAGGTCAGAAATTCTGACAGTGCTGAAGTCACAGAGGTGGTGTGGCCCAAGCTGACGTTAACGCCGTGCCCTGGGGTGCAGGCCCAGCTCCACAGCCCCTCTCTAACCCCTCCCACACTGTGCCACCAGCCCCGCTGAACTCCCCACCTTCTAAAATTTTCAAGTTCCAGCATCTGAAACCCTCAACCGCAGATCACAGGGTATATACATAATTAAAAGAGCTGCATTATGAATGATGATGGTTGCCAGCTGATGCTTCCAGCAAACGCAGGTCAAGGCTGACCTTTTCCTAAGGAGTCAGTTTCTGATTATGTTAAAAACACATCTGTTTTTTAACCTTGATTCCCTAAACCCCAAATTCCATTTATCAGGGTTTTTTCCCCATAAAAATGTACTCATACTTGTGACATTCATTTTAGAAGTAAAACAGGCACTCAAACATCAAGAGTTTATTTATTGGCGTTCCCATTGTGGCTCAGCACACCTAGTATCCATGAGGACATGGGTTCAATCCCTGGCCTCGCTCTGTGGGTTAAGGATCCAGTGTTGCTGTGACCTGTGCTGTAGGTGGCAGACACAGCTTGGATCTGGCATTGCTGTGGCTGTGGTGTAGGCTGGCAGCTGCAGCTCCGATTAGACCCCTAGCCTGGGAACTTCCATATGCTGCGTGTGCGGCCCTAAAAAGCAAAAAAAAAAAAAAAAAAAGGTCTGTGCATCTATTATCAGAAAGGTTGAGAAGTCCATGCTTTGGCATTGCGTTACATTGAATGAGGGCAAATGACAATGTGGTGGCGAAGATGTGGGTTTTCTTACCTCTTCCAGTCTGTCCAAGGCATCGTTCAGCTTTCTCCTCCTCTCCAAGGCCAGGAGCCAGACCTGCTGCCATTTGCTGACCAGTAAGTTGACCCTGGGATTCTTGGTTTCGATTTGTGTCTGGGACCCAGAGGGATAGAAGCTTGAGGCTGGGAAGCGTTTTCCTGTTAAAATAGGACGGTGGTTAGGACGGCAAAGTGTCCGGGGTTTTGAAATCTATTAGGACTTGACCTTGACGATTCGGAATCACCCTGATTACTGGGGGTTCCAAGTAGAAACACCCTAATTTAGATGATGCGTGATGTCTGGGTCCTTAAGAAGGATCACAGAGCACCCAGAGACAGCAGAGAAATCTGTGTGACAGGAGCCCTGGGGTCCTGGAACACGTTCCATAAATTCACGATGAACTTCCAGCCCAAGACCTGCGCCGATTTGGTGACCAGCAGCCGAGGGTCCCCCCCTTTGCTTCCATGTATGAGAATCGGTTCCAGCAAACCCAGTTCTTTGAGGATGGGGCTGGGAGGAGGGAGGTGTGGGCAGGGGACTCCGGGCGTTCGCTGGAGCCACAGCAAGATGCCACAAGCCACAGAAAGATGCCACAAATTCCCCATCAAGGACCGAAGTGTTTGCCCAGGATCCCACCTCCCCGAGTCCGCTATCCACGGAGACTGTCTGCCCTGCATCACCTCAAATCCTAACCCCCGCCCTCCTACGGTCCCCCCTCGTTCTGGTTATTGCTCACGAGAGTTTCTATAACTTCACAGAGCGTTTCCTCATCTAACTAAATGGCTCAAAACGACCTGGGAAAATCAATTTCTGGCCCATGATCCTAAAGGAAATCTGTGTCCAAGCGGAGGTTTTCCCAGAACGCCTAACCCCCGTGGGACTCTGTTAAAAAGATCAAGAGCGAATGTTTATCCCGGAGGTGTGCTAAGCACTCCATCCCCATCAGCTCATTAACTCTTCACCACAGTCCAACGAGACTGTCACTCCCCTTTTACAGACCGGCAAGTGGAGGCTCAGGGAGGGTTTAAGTAATGTGGCCAAGGTTCCATGTCCCAGCTGGGGGGTGGGGACAGCCAAGCAGCCTGTGCCCAGTTCCCAACCACTTTGTCCCCTTGTCTCCTTGGGCAAAACATGACTGCGACAGGCCCCCAGCCATATTTTACTAAGGCACCATTCAGAGATACACAAAACTGCCTGGTACAAATCGTGCTTCTTTGAAAGCTTATCCACACTAGCTACTACTAGTTCATGTCAATTCCTTGGGTCAGGGCAGCCTGGGAAGTACGTACATAGGGCTGGAAGTCATAGGAACATGAGCAAGATCTATCAGATGCTTGTCACGAACGAGCAGACAGGTCGTGACCTTTATCCAGGTCATGGTCACTCCTGTTCCATTCCAGCTGAAGGTTATTTATATAACAGAATCAAAGGGAGACCATTCAAAGGGGGTGACTGATTGCTGTTCTTGCTGCAGATTTTTCTAATTTCTTCTGGCTAATCTGAACGATGGACTTCGAGCACATGGAGTTACATATAGAGACCTGCATCTGTCTTGTTAGTTTTAAATAAGTTGCTCTAATACTTAGCCCATGTATTCTTTCAAGATAATCTCATAGAGAGCCCGTGGAGAATCACTAATTGGTCCAAAGTTTTCAAACCTTAACTCAAAATAAAGGAAACAAACTTCCTCGCTTAACAATCCCCTTTTTTTCTTTTTTTTTTTGGTTTTTGTTTTGTCTTTTTAGGGCCATGCCTGCAGCACATGGAGGTTCCCAGGCTAGGGGTTGAATCAGAGCTGTAGCCGCTGGCCTACACCAGAGCCACAGCAACTCGGGATCTGAGCTGTGTCTGCAACCTACCCCACAGCTCACGGTAACGCTGGACCCTTAACCCACTGAGCAAGGCCAGGGATCGAACCTGCATCCTTATGGATGCTAGTCGGGTGCGCTAAACTCTGAGCCATGATGAGACCTCCTAACCATCCTCATTTTAGAGAGAGTGGGCCTTGCTTACTTCCGGCTCGCCCCTTATCCAAGACCGGGATGTGGGACTGCAGGGAGGAGGGGTCAGCAGCTCTCCTCTTGTAGGTCTTGGTGACTTTATCCACATCAGGTTGTTTCCTGGTCATTTCCTCCATGAAGCTCTGGAAGAACGAAATGATGTCAGTTAGATAAACGTATACCATGACGGACTTGCACTCAGCTGAAGAAATGAAAGCATGTCATTTGCAGCAACATGGATGGACCTAGAGACTATTATACTAAGTGAAGTAAGTCAGAGAAAAAAAACAAATACATGGTATCACTTGTGGCTGTCATACGGGGAATCAAAAAAAAACAAAAAAAAAAACCCCCAAAAGATACAAACGACCTTATTTGCAGAACAGAAACAGACTCAGAGACCCTGAAAACAAACTTAGAGTTCCCAAAGCGGGCAGGTGGGAGCGGGGAAGGGTAGACTGGGGGTCTGGGATTGGCATGTGCACACGGAGGTGTATGGATGAGTGGCCGATGGGGATGTGCCGTACAGCACACAGAGCTCTGCCCAGTATCGTGGGATGGTCTGCGTGGGAAGAGAATGTGAAGGAGAATGGACGTGTGGATACGAATAACTGAGTCACTTTGTTGTAGAGCAGAAATGATCACAACCCTGTAATTCAACTACACTTTGATAAAAGTTTAAAAGACACAAGTATACTAGAGAAGACCACCTTTAGAAATGAATTAGAAAAAAAGGATGAAAGGACCACACGATTATTTCTGAAAAAAGAATAAAACAGCATGTCTTATCTAAGGGGGAAAAAATCTAACCATCATTATAATATAGCATTTACTCATTTCTAAAGATTATAGGAGTTCCCTGGTAGCTCAGCAGGTTAAGGGTCTGGCATGGTCACTTCTGTGGCGCAGGTTTGATCTCTGGCCCAGGAGCTTCTGCATGCCAGGGCGTGACAAAAACAAAAACAAAAACAAAAACCAAAACCCAAACCCAAACAATAAAATTAAAAAAAACACAAAGACTATCTATCAGGAGTTCCTGTCGTGGCTCAGTGGTTAACGAATCCGACTAAGAACCATGAGGTTGCGAGTTCTATCCCTGGCCTTGCTCAGTGGTTTAAGGATCCAGCATTGCCGTGAGCTGTGGTGTGGGTCGCAGATGTGGCTCGGATCCTGCATTGCCGTGGTTCTGGCGTAGGCCGGCGGCCACGGTTCCGGCTGGACCCCTAGCCTAGGAACCTCCATGTGCCGCAGGAGCGGCCCTAGAAAAGGCAAAAAAAGACCAAAAAAAACCACCCCAAAACCAAAAAATAAATGAAGACTGAAATGCTGTAGGTGGTAAGTAACTACAGCATCATGAAGGCAATCTGCTTTAGACTGAGGACCACAGGGGAGCAGCTGGGTGAGAAACACAACCTGTGAGATGGCACAGCTCCCCTCCATAGCGAGAGGTTTAGGGTTAAGGTGGCTTTGATCTGCCCAGACACAAAGCAGCCACAGGAAACGTAGACACATTTAAAATACCCCCCTCAGGAAGTACACTCTGCCAAGGAGGGTCACAGTCATTCACATGCATTTCACAGGGTGGACTGTCGGGCCTTTTCCCTCATCTCAGGCTTCCCGCTGTAGGGAGCAGGTGACCAGGATGTGTCACAGAGGCGGAGATGGGAAAAGTGGTGGGAGGAGGACTAAAGTGAGAAATGAAGCAACACAGGTCTGCAGTGTCTCCCAAACCAAAGAATGCCAATCACTTTGGTACCCTGGACAACAGAGAACACGGCCCAGCACATTTCAGGGCCATCACAGGCATCAAGTTCTTTCTTTTTTTTTGGCTGAGCCCATGGAATGCAAAAGTCCCCAGGCCAGAGACTGAAGCTGTACCACTGCAGTGACTAGAGCCATAGCTGTGACAATACCAGATCCTTAACCTGCTGAGCCACCAGGGAACTCCAAGGCATCAATTTCTTATACTTTTATTAAAATACAACAACAGTGTTACCTGCCTAGCCAACTAAGCTGACACTTCCTGATTCTCCTCATAAATGCATTTTTTTCCTTTTTATGACCACACCTGCAGCATATAAAACTTCCTGGGCTAGGTAGGGGTCGAAGTGAAGCTGCAGCTGCGGTCTATACTACAGCCATAGCAACAGTGGATCTGAACTGCATCTGCAGACTACACTGCAGTTTGCAGAAACGCCGGATCTTTAACCCACTGAGCAAGGCCAGGGATTGAACACGAATCCTCTTGAGATATCAGGTCCTTACCCCGATGAGTCACAACGGGACTCCAATAAACATATATTGAACAGACAAGTAAGCAAACAAATAAATCAGTGTGGTGCACGTCATTTCAGAACGGGAAAGAGGCGGGCTGTACAGAAGTCATGTTTTGAGCGATTGAGCAAGATGACATGTTCCCTTGGATGACGGTCTTCTCGGGAGGCGCTGAGCAGCAGAGAAGATGCAGACATGGACCAGTAAGCCGGAGGTGGGGGTGGGGGGAGGAGAGAGACCTATGGGCAGTGAGGACAGGATGCAGGGGGGCAGGGCAGGAGCCCAGCTCCATGGAGCCAACAGGAAGGAGCGTGACAAAACCAAGGGACTGGGCAGAGCAGCCTGGACAGCGGTGGAGGTGGAAACGCAGGGAGGACGGGACGGGAGGACCGAGGTTTACCTGGTGTTCCGCGATGAGGGCCTTCACCTCTTCGATCTCCTGGGGGATGACCTCCTTGTCCTTGTCAGTCAAGGTGGTCTCGGCCCACTGCAGCCAAGCCAGCAGCGCCTCCAACAGCTCCTGCTTAGCGATGAGCCCGGCCAGGGCGCTGGCCAACCTCTGCTGGTGCTGCTTCGCCCAGGCCAGCACCTGTCGGAGGAACAGAAACTTCCTGGATTTCTTCCATCTTAGGGAAGAAGTCAACCGATGGAAAATACCCGGCATGCCAAGGTAAATGAGGCTCTCTGTAGATCCCATCAGTGGTACCAAGACCCAGTCTGCGGAGCATGTGGGAGCCCTTTGCGATGCTGGGCAGCCTCAGGAGCTTGGAGACCTACATCCACACCCCACCTCTGCCCCCAGGCTTCCCTTTCCTTTTAATTCATTTATTTTTTTTTTGGTCTCTTTTTCTTTTCTTTCTTTCTTTCTTTCTTTCTTTTTTTTTTTTTTTTTTTTTTTGCTCTTTAGGGCAGCACCCACAGCACATGAAGTTCCCAGGCTAGGGGTTGAATCGGAGCTGTAGCCGCTGGCTTACACCACAGCCACAGCAATGCAGGATCCAAGCCGAATCTTCGACCTACACCACAGCTCACGCCAGATCCTTAACCCACCAAGTAAGGCTGGGGATTGAACCCGCGTCCTCATGGATACTAGTCAGGTTCCTTAACCACTGAGTCACAACAGGAACTCCTCCTTTTGATGTAAGTAAGTTCAAATATGCATTCCCTCATGGATCAGGTATGCTCACTCCATGCGGCACAGGGTGAAGATAAAAACAGCTAAGATCCAAAATACAGAATGAGTTCACTTGTGTGTACAGTTCACTCCCCAAGCACACCCTGCTTGGGAAAGCCTATTCACTCGAAGTGGTATGGAAATATTTGCCTTTTTGTGTATCAAGGACATACTGCAGAATTCCCTTAACTTTTTTTTTTCTTTTTTGGCTGCACCTGCAGCCTACGGAAGTTCCCAGGCCAGGGATTGAATCCGAACCAAAGCTGTGACAACGCTGGCTCCTTTAACTCACTGTGCCAGGCTAGGAATTGAACCAGCAGCACCACAGAGATGAGCCAGATCATTAACTCCCTGCACCACGGCGGGAACTCCTAATACTCTTTAACTTTTTAAAGAAAAGCAGGTTGCAGGACAGGTAACACCCAGAGGAATGGTCTCCTGAAACACATTTTTCTCTGCAGAGGCCTCATGGTCCCTCGGCTGGAAATGCATTGTTAACTGCTCAAGTTTCCACGTCACCCCCTTCCCCCCCGCCAGTCTCAAGGCTACTGACCTCCTCGAACCTGGCCCGGATGATGGTGATCCAGTGCTTGATGGTGGTGATGGAGTCCGGGTGGCAGATGGCCAGGATCGCGTCCCCCATGGTGGTGGCCTTATTGAGGGCGGTGCGCTTTTCCTCCAGCCTCTTCATGAATTCCTACGGCAGAAAAAAAGACGCCTGTCAGCTGTGGGCCTGGGCTGAAAACAAAACGCCGGTCACGTCCACCAGACAGAGTTACGCCAATAAGCAAAGACTAAAGGCAGTTTACTAACTGCTGGAAACCATCCGCTCATTGAGAAATGAAGGGAGGGGAAGTTACAAAAAACTGGATAAAGTACTTTCTAACACCATCTCAAAATACAGGTCTAGGATCATGGCTTGTGCTTTATAAAATACACTCTTCAGTAACACACTCGCCTCAACTTGATTATCAATACATTAGTTTACTATAGAATTGGGAGTGACACTAATCCCAGAGGTAGAAATAATATTGATTCGAAAGAGTGAAGACAAGGAGATTAGTGTTTAAAGCGGCTTTAACTGCAACAGGAATAGATACCAAAAAGTGCCAAGGGAAGAGAGCAGGCTGGCAGTGAAGTAGAAATGGCTGGGCTGTGGGTGCGAAGGAGTCAGGTGAGGCTGGATCAAGGGGGCCTGACAGTGGCCATCTCTGTGAAAAGTGTCCCTTTCAAATCAACCTTTTTTTTTTTTTTTTTAAATAAAGACCTCACATACAAACTATACTTCTTCATCAAAAGGAATCCATGGATGCATGCATGGATCACAGAACTCTGAAAGCTGAAAAATGAGGACCTCTGCCCTAAAACATGTGAGACGCCTCCCAAAGCCTGCAATGCATTTCAAGAATCCACTGACCACCCCCCACCCCACCCCCGATCCATCTGGACCCCTTTCTAAGATGAGGGTGCCAGAGGCTGCAGGCGTGGATGGCACTGGTGTAACCCACGTCATGGAGCCCGGGGTCCTTCGTTACTAGCACGTCTAGTGACCTTTGTTTCTAGCCTCTGAAGCAGCTGTCCTACTCTGGCGTGTTTCGGTGATAAAACAATCGGTTTGACTACACCTCTACTATGTAGAGCTCCACAAAGTCAAAGACTGCATCTTATCGGCTTTGTACCTTTGTGACTGAACAGACGCTCTTTAACCCTTTGTCTTCCCATTTTTACTGGTGGGGAGTCAAGGCTGAATTACTCTGTAATATGATCTACTATTTACGGTTTTTCCTTTTTCTTCGGGCTGCCCTGCCACATATGGAGTCCCCGGGCCAGGGATCAGATCTGAGCTGCAGGTGAGATCTATGTCACAGATGCGTCAACGCCGGATCCTTAACCGACTGTGCCTGGCTGGGGACCGGACCTACGGCCCAGAGCTGCAGAGATGCTAGAGATATCACTGCACCACAGCGGCAACTCCGACCTTTTTTTTTTTTTTTTTGTCTTTTCCAGGGCTGCTTCCCCCAGGACATAGAGGTTCCCAGGCTAGCAGTCTAATCAGAGCTATAGCTACTGGCCTACGCCAGAGCCACAGCAACACGGGATCCAAGCCACGTCTGCGACCTACACCACGGCTCACAGCAACGCGGGATCCTTAACCCACTGAGTGAGGCCAGGGATCGAAGCTGCAAACTCATGGTTCCTAGTCCGATTCATTAACCACTGTGCCATGACGGGAACTCCTGACCTACTTTTAAAATATCGTGACCTACTTTAAAAACATTTAAATTTCCCCCAGTATAGACCCCCACTTTAAGTGAAAGAAAAACCTGACTCGGAAGAGAGAAAACCAGAGCTTGCTCAGCGCTGTGTTTTTCCAGAGGACGACTGGTCCAGCCATGTGCTTGTAATCGCTGCCCCGCCTGGGAGATGGGTCCTGCCTGATGCTGTGCCCTGGCCAACAGCTCCCTCCTGTATCTGGGCTCCCCCAGGCCCATCCCATATGAGCGCTGCCTTCGGGAAAGTTTGCCACTTTTAGAAATTAGATTATACTAAGAAGTCTCTAGTCTTAGGGCTAAGAAATGAAATAGTCTGTCTTTCTTCTATCAGAGAATATGTCAAGGGAAGCAGAAGAAATGAAAAAGAATGAACTGTGTTACTGCAAAATATGATTATTACAAAGAAGCCCTTTATAAAATTGCATGACATTTCATGCTATTTAAAAATACTTAAAGATTATTTGCTATAAAAGCCACTACCCCTGGCCCCCTGATGTTTCTGGGGGTTTCCTGGCTCTGTGGTATGGTGGTGACTGGGAGTGGGTTCAGATATGCACCCTGGGCTTCAGAGGACACTCGGAGACCCAAACCCAAGTGTGTCACGGGGACCCAATGACGCCTGGTGGTCAGCCTGCAGTAACATAAACGAGATTTTCAAAATATCCAACTCAATCACAAATTTACAGTAAATGTGGTGTAACCTTCCTGCTCTTACAGACTAGCTTCAACTAAGAGGTGTGGGCAGCCTTTCATTCCTCCAGACAGTGTTACACAAGCTCATATCCCTTTTAGTAACAGTAAGACAGTATTCCATTGCTATTATCGGTCAGGCAACCCATCACTGAGAGAGGGTCATCATTAAAATAGGAAGTCTCCACAGATGATGTCATCCACGCTACACTGGGATGAATGATGTATTTCCAACTTGACCTTGAAACACAAGGTTATTCAGTCGTGTTAAAAAAATCCTTTAAAGTTAATGGGAAATGCTGACATCAATACTACAGTGCAAATTCCTGACTTTCAGAGTCAAAGACGAAAAAAAAGCCATCCATTAGGAGCTACCTAGACCCGTCTCTTAAGGGTTTTTCTAGTTCTATGTATCATCACAGGAAAAATCTTGACCTGAACACTCAATGGTCAGACTTTTACTTATAGTATATATCAGATGTAATCAAGTCATATATATACTACATATAACTACAGTATATATACATAGCTATTACAGAACTGATTTTAAAATTTATATTAAATTTAAAATTTATAACTTATACTGTGGGTTACTTCTCAAAAGAATTTAAAGAAGCTCTTCTTTTTTTTTGGTCTTTTGTCTTTTTAAGGCCACACTGGCAGCATATGGAGGTTCCCAGGCGAGGGCTCTGATATGAGCTGCAGCTGCTAGCCTACACCACAGCCACAGCAACACAGGATCCGAGCCGCGTCTGTGAGCTACACCACAGCTCAGGGCAATGCCAGATCCTTAAGCCACTGAGCAAGGCCAGGGATTGAACCTGCAACCTCATGGTTCCTAGTTGGATTCATTTCTGCTGCACCATTACAGGAACTCCTGAAGCAGCTCTTGATTAAAAACAGAATTGGCAGAGGCTTAAAAATAAAACTCAAAGACCAGTTGTTCAACTACCTGCTGGTCTTCCTTACAAAGGTAAAAACTATTAATTTGCAATCCTAATGGTGTAATTTTATAAATGCCACACTAAGGAAGTTTCATCTTTGAAATGAATGTACATGTGCAACAGAAATGACCAGTTTTGGTCAGGAGCCAAATAACCCCCTAGAGAAACAGGCTTCCTAGAGAGAGTGCCTATTTTTAGAACAACCACCTTCTGCAAAGAAAACATAAAAAGACAGCTACACACGTGTGCGGAGGGGCAGGGGGCAGGGCTTATGTGAGCAAGGAGGACACAGGCACATTCTCCAATGTGCCGGATCCTTCCCTGCTTCTCAGGAAGGAACATGCTCAGGCAACCCCAAGTCTGTTTTCTCTATTTGCTTGGCTTTCTCATTTAGTTTTACTGCACATTAATATAACTCACTTTATGCTGATCGATGAGCGTCCGAAGTGCATCCTCATCGTCTGGGAGAACGCCATGGAAACGAAGGGTCTGCTCGGCTTCCGCCAGCCACTCCAGGAGGGCGTGGACCACCGCGTGAAACTCCTCTGCCTAATGGTTCACACACACCCCCCCCCCGGAAGAGATTCCCAAACATGCTTGTTAGGAGGGCAGATTCTTCCACTCGATGGAAAGAAAAAAAAAAGCCTCGAATTTAAATTGGTTCCTGGGATGCATTGTTCCCGTGAAAAAGATAAGAGTTACAGTGCTTGCATTTTACGAATGTAAGACGACATCTAACATATCGAGAAGGCCTAGAGGAAGAATTCGCATTCTCACATTCTGATTTTAGATGACCAGCAGCCTGCCAGGCAGTCGGAAAACATGCTCAAAGAAGCACTTTTCTGTGAAGATTAGGAAGCTCTCCCTGTGGGTAACTGACATTCCCTGGGCAGGAGGTGGGGGAGGACCCAGCAAGGATGCTCTAAGAACTTCCTCCCCATGAGGGTCCTGGCTGACACACGGAGCCCGTGGTCCTTCGGGGGAGTGGGTCCCGCTGGGGTTCAGGACCATGGTCAGCACTCCCCTCGCCGTCACTGCGGCCCTCACCTGGCGCAGGGCCGCCTCCAGCCGGGTCTGCTTGGATATGGAGAGCGCGCACACGGTCTCCCAGCGCGTGCTCAGCTCCTGCATCTGGACCCGGACCCAGGAGGAGTCATCCCGGCTGCCCTCCACGAGCTCCCGGGCAGAGCGTTTCAGTGCCTGCACACTGCTGGTCCTCTTCCCCAGCTCCTTCTGGAAGACCTAGGAAAACCAAATTAAAAAAAAAAAAAAATGAATTTCCAATGACAAAGCCAAGACAGGAACTCGTCCTATGTGAGGTATGTCTGCACACATCACATCAGGTACCGCCAAGGCCTACAGCTTAAGGACCTTGTTTTCTGCAGAATCTTTAGAAAATACAAGACACACAACCAGGCCTGTAAAAACTGGCTCATTTTTTTAAGACATGAATATTCCTGTTTTACAGAATTCGATGAAACAGAGTGCTAATTTTTATTTTTTGCTTTTTAGGGCTGCACCTGCAGCATATGGAAGTTCCTGGGCTAGGGGTTGAATCAGAGCCGCAGCCAAGGGCTACACCATAGACACAGCAATGCTGGATCTGAGCTGCACCAGTGACCTATACTGCAGCTTTCAGCGATGCCAGATCCTTAACCCACTGAGTGAGGCCAGGGATCGAACCCAGGCATCCTCATAGACACTCTGTTGGGTTGGTAACTTGCTTGAGTGACAACAGGAACTCCCACCTGGCTCAATCTTGTAATGTTCTCCTGAGCAAATGCTACTTTTTAAATGACACGGTGGATTTAAATGATGGTGTCATCCTTCATCATCTTCAATCCCACACTAAAATGCATCAAGTTTTTTCCTGTGACATTTTATTATTTAACTGATTAATTTATTATCATTCTTATTTGGCTGTGCCTATGCCATGTGGAAATTCCTAGGTCACAGCAGTGACAATGCCAGATCCTTAACTGCTACGTCACCAGGGAATTCCCAGTTAATTTTTAATTTGATTTCTATTTTATATTGGAATACAGTCGATTTAACAAAGCAGTGTCAGTTTCCCTTAAACACTCACATCTATCATTTCCTTCTCACATCCTTCTGAGAGTCTTTAATACAGTGTCCCAATCCCACTGGAACCATCCGTGGCCGTTCCCAGTGTGTGCTGGCCACTTCGCTGCCCCCCATCAGCACACACACCCAAGGGACTGACCAATGGCCAAGCGGCCCTCGGAGGCAATGGCAGGGATCCCTGGGTGGTAGGGGTGGAGAGTATGGGCTTGACACACTGTCTTTTTTTTTCTAGAACAATCCTTTGGCATGCCTCTTGCAGCATTCTCAGCCCTAAACCATAATGTCACCTGAATCCTTATCTGTCACCTTGGAGGAAAAGCTTTTTTCTCTCCTGCCTCGTGTTGATGAACCATGATGGTTCAAATGTCTTCTTTTGTCCACAGACTTAATCCCTCTCCAACCAAAGTCCCTGCTTTGACTCTGAGCTTTCAAATGACCAGCTTCACATAGAAACTAAAATTAACTTATTTTTCTAAGAAATCATCACAGATGCATATTACGGAGCACATTTTATCATTTTGGCTAGGCCCATGAATTCCCATTTGCTACTCAGATCACTGATAGAAGTGAGCCCACAAAGAATAATCCAAAAACAGTGTGATGAATTTTTGGCTGGTTTTACGCTGAAAGCATCAAATGAGATGTGCCCGCAGAGACGCACACAGCCGCACAGGGCTCGAAGGTGACAGCATCCAACGGACAGCATCCGTTTGTGACAGGACTGGTCTGACAGCTCTGAGTCAGCTTGCCAAAGGACTTTGTATACTTCTTATTGGGCCTTCCAATTGCATTACTAATGCTGAATGATTAATTCATTTTTGTTGACCTTTGGTATGTTAAAAAACCTGGCAAGTGCCTAGGGGAGTAAATATTTAGACAGTGAGCTTATAAAAATTGCATTTATGTGAAAAGTAACATTACTTTCTTCATTTCTCATTGAATGAGGGCCAGGGAATGGAAACGTCTGTATTAATCATGCACAAAACATTTGTTTCAATACAGGCAAAGCAACCCAACTTAAAGTTCTGAAACTGTCTGTCGGCCTGCTCTATGGATGTTCTTCATCTATTCTTTTATTTTCTGTTCATGATCAAACGTAGCAAACGCCCTTCTATGGAAGTAATGAGACAGTGGGACCACGAAAGGGGAAAAAAAACATGCAAAAGGACCAGCCATTTCAAAAAAGCACAGGTCGGATCAAAATAGCCTCATCAGGGAAGTAGAAAGAGAACATTTTAAAATGAAATAAATGTTCTGAACTCAAAAATTACAGGGAGAAAATATGACATCAACTCCAGGGCAGTGCTATAAGCTAATTGGACAAAAGCCAGCCTTGACACCGCCCTCTGCATTGGTACAAGGCTTCAGGTCGTTTTTAAGGTGAAGCTGTAACACAGCATTTGATCATAATTTAGGACCTCGAACTTGTCAGCAGGACGTCTCAAATTATCCATCTCCTTTGGTCTGCACCACAGTTTAACACACATATCTGGAGATGGCAAGGAAACCAATCTCCTTGAGGTAAGGATCAAACCCTTAATGGCATATGCTACTATCTCACAAACAGAGAGTTCAAGGGTCAAGGTTAAAACCGTTTTGAAAAAATTAAAGGAGCTGAACAGGACCCCCACAGGTCATGTCACAAATCTCATCTTGAAGCAATGACACCTAGTTCTGGGCCCCCCGAATGAATGATTTTAAATTCTATTACATAATGATTTAACTGCATAACCAAAGATCGTAAAACATTCCCAAAACATGTTTTGAAGCGCCAGACCATGAAATCGCTTTCCAAGTTCTAGCAAGGCTTTGGCTATGGAAATGAAAAACAAAAGCATTTCCCTGGCATGAAAGTAATTTTCTGCATCACCTTTTTTTTTTTCCTTCTTTGGCTGTACTGGTGGCACTCACAAGTTCCGGGGCCAGAGGTTGAACCTGCGTCACAGCAGCAACCTGAGCCTCTGCAGTGACAACGCTGGATCCTTAACCCACTGAGCCACAAGAGAACTGAATCCTGATCACTTTTAAAGTTGGCTTCCTGCTTCTGCTCAAATGTACACATATTTCAATATCAAAGACTATTCTGTAGTATGATACGGAGTCTTTAGATTTTAAAAGGCCAAAAGAAGTGGTTACGGTTCTCTCTACACGCAGAATAACCAAAGGAGATAAAGCCGAATGTCCCAGGTAACAGTACCTTGTGATTATCGATAAGATTCATCACCAAATCGATGTCACCGTGGACAGGCTGGTCCTCAGCCAGCTGGGGCTCGACCCTGTACAGCCAGTCAATGAGGGCCTGCAGGGCGTCTGTGAATTGTCCAGAAAACAAGAGGGCTTCTTCCAGTTTGTTTTGTCTAGGGGGCAAAATGGAAAAAAAACTCATCTGAGCAACCGAAGAGCCACCCTATATATCGGAACATCTACAATTCACCTCTGCAGGCAGAGCAGCCCTCAAGACTACACTGGGGTTCATAGCTGTTTCTCTGCTTTCCTTGGAAAATAACAACACTTGCCTCCAATTTTCTTTTTCATTCCCTAAATACACGGTGTCTGTTTCAGGAACATTCCCTCAGCATCATCTCATTGAGCTTTTAGTTTCTTCATAAAACAGTGTCTTTTCAATTTAAAAGATGCAAGTTTTAAAGTATCACGCAGTAAGTTTCACTTCTAGGGTGTACAAGTCTCTGGATTTTAACACATATATATTCCTGTCACATCAGCGCAATCAAGACACAGGACAGTCTACCACCCCGAAACCTCCCTCAGGCTGGCTCTTCACGGGCACAGCCGCAAACATCTGCCACACACGGGCCTGTCCTTCACTGTGGCATTCTGTCTGGAATTAATGCTCAAAAAATCTTATTATGAAGTTCCCTAGACCGGAATATAATATTCTTTTTTTTTTTTTTGCTTTTTAGGGCCACACCTGCGGCATATGGAGGTTCCCAGGCTAGGGGTCTAATCGGAGCTGTCGCCACCGCCCTACGAGAGCCACAGTAACACCAGATCCGAGCTGTGCTTGTGACCTACACCACAGCTCACGGCAACGCCGGATCCTTAACCCGCTGAGCAAGGCCAAGGATCAAACCCACAACCTCATGGTTCCTAGTCAGATTCGTTTTCACAGTGCCATGACGGGAACTCCAGGAATATAATATTCTATTGAATCTTGATGCTGATGAAGTAATTAATTAGACTATGGATTGAAGAAAAATTCAAAAGCCGTGATAAGATATTTGAACCCTTATACTACTCTTTTACTTTCTTAGGTACTTTAAAAAAATTTAAAGTCTTGGGTTTTCTTGGTTGGGATGTCATGATGAGGGAGGGGGTGGGGTCAAGCTGGCAGGACCCTGCCAGCCACCGTGGGGGGCCCGTGACCCAGTCCACAGGCAGGGGTAAGCCCCTAATGGCCGTGAAGCAGGGGGGACAAGTCCCACGTATGTGTGAAGACTGGCCTGGTGGTCAGTGGAAATGGGACCAAGGGGATGATGGCAGAGGGTGGCCCGTCCAAAGGCAGGTGCTGTGGTTGCCTGTGGGATACACGGGACTTGGAGGAGGATGCCTTTAAAAGTGTTTTTAAAAATTTATTTCATTGAAGAATAGTTGATTTACGATGCTGTGCTACTTTCTAGTGTATAGCAAAGTGCTTCAGCTCTATATACATACGATAGTTTGCATTTACTAATCCCAAATTCCCAACCCGCCCTCCCCTCAGCAACAAGTCGTTCTCTATTATGTCTATGAGTCTGCTTCTGTTCTGGATTGAACCCACCCCTCTGCAGTGACCTGAACCACTGCAGTTCGGTTCCTGACCCAGAGGGTCACAGTGGGAACTCTGAGTTTGCCGTTTTTGAGGGAGCTGAACACTTAAAGATAAATCTTAGCGAACGGCAGAGCCTCTCGGGGGAGCCGCCGTGGGGAGCCCCTTACCTCTCCACGGACTTTCCGCAGATGGTGTCCCACTTGTCTCGGAGCTCACTCAGCATGTCGTCCAGCTTCAGGTTGTCATCGGCCAGCGAGGTCTTCTCCTTGAGCGAGCGCCCGGTCCTGTGCGTGGTGTCGTAGACCGAATGCTTGGCCCCCAGAGACTTCTGGAACTCCTGTGCATTCAACGAGACAAGAGCGTGCGTGTCTGCTCAGCCCGACACACGGACGGGTGAGAGGCGGTGGGACAGGGCATCCCTGAAAACACACGGCGTCCCAACCCTGGCGACACTGGCCCCAGCCAGGTCGGGTGCCCCACGAGCTGTGGTGTGTACTCTACACGGGACACCCCAGGGCAGAAAAGAGCCTTCAGATGGTCAGGAGTAGGATGAACCGGTCTCAGGAGCCAAGAGCAACTATTAGCAAAAAGCAAGTTCAAAGCCAAACAAATGCTGAATCCCTTGTAGATAAAAACTACAAACGGTATTAATAATACGGTAAAGTGGAACTGCGAATAAACTCCTGAAAACCCCCAGAGTTTGGAGAGGAAAAGGCAGCTCTGCTCTGAGGGACTGTGGGTCCAGTATGGACACAGCAGTGTCTGCATTTACTACAGTTGTTAGTTCTTTTTATCATCAACCAGATGTACTGGCATTCGTTTTGGATTCTCACGGTAATGTCACGTGCTCTGTGAGCCGGGAGAAGGGGCAAAGATGAACCCCATTCCTGGGTTCCTGTGTTTGGACCCACTCATTCCACACACACCCAGGCACCCCCCGCCCCCCACTTGTCCACAGGGCCCTACCCACAACTCCAAAGGTCTAGAGAGGACTTTCTGCTACCAAACAGCTACGTGGCTAATAGAATACTTAATTCTTTGCAGCTTTTACAGTGTCAGTGAACTGTGTGTGTGTGTGTGTGTGTGTGTGTGTGTACACATGTACGTGGGGGAGGGGGAAATGGTAGTCTTTTGAAAATTTTTTTACAAGCTTGGAAAAATTCAATTGTGATGGAGTAGAGTTGACTTACAATGTTGCGTTAGTTTTGGTTGTACAGCAAAGTGAATCAGTTATACCAATACACACGTCTCTCCACCCAATACGCTGTAGTGACCTCTATGGGGAAAGAGTCTGAAAAGGAATGGATGGATGTACAGAGGTCCATGTAATCCTTCTCTGTAAGTCAACTATACGCTTTTACAGAGCAGGAGGAATTACCTCTGGAGGACCCTTATTATCATCTTACATGTGGAGGGTGTTTGTATCATCTCCCTGATGAAAAGAAAAAGGGCCAACTTCAAGCGCAGCTCAGAAGCTCACAAAATGCCAAGGGAACACTAAGACAGAGATTCTCAATCCTGGGGGTACATACGAATCACCCCAGAGAGTAACATGCTACGCAAGTGTGCCATTTCCCAAACTAACCTTGAGCTTACCATTACCTAATTAACTGAATGGTCTTTAGAAAGCTACACACCTTCGGTGTCTTAATAATACTATGTTATTTATATACATATTTATATATATCTTTATAATAGGAGGCAACTACATCTGGGAATTTTTTGGCAAGAGACACCCTTACAATATCTATTTCTGTAGTTTGGTTTTTGCAGTGATCACTGTCTCATGTTATGCTGAACCGAACTCACGGTCTTGACACAGATTTTCTTCACACAGCAGACACACAATAAATGTGATCGCTGAGTACAGGTCGGAATAAAACTTTTTGAAGACAAAGGAAAGGTCCTCCGAAGGTGACCTGAAAAGATTTCTTTTTGGAACGGGCTTATCCTTATCTCAGAGGAATGGTGACGGGCACTAGGCCACATGAGAAAAAGGGGAAAATGACAGTGCTTCACCTGTTCTTATTTCCAGGGCTCTCTAACTTCATGTGCTTTCATCAGACTGCATAACACAACATCCACGTTCAAGTTCAAACAAAATGTTCTATTTTTAGGAGGGAGGAGGGAGCTGGTCACGGTCACTGCACAGCCAGTGCTAAGCCACTTCTAAAGCCGCGTCTGGCCAAAGAAAGGACCTCAGCCTGTCCCCCATCATCCTGGGGTCACAACCCTGCGGTCAGTGAGGCCACCGGTGGAAGCAAGCGGCCCAGAAGGCGACGCCTCGAATTTTCTGATGATGCCAACACAGACATCATCCATTTTCTTCCCTGCTTTTTAGAAATTATGTTTCGAGCCGTGATTGATACGAAGATGCCTGACATTATAAAACAGCTTGTGGGAACACCCTTCTTTTATCCACATCCTCACCCCAAGGGCTGATGTCACTTTACAAACAGAATGATACAAAAACCCAAATTCAAAACAGTTGGGAGAATTGGGAGGTGGGGTGTGCGCTTTGCGTGGCATGTGGTAGGAACACAAAAGTTGGAAAATATAAAGTAACAGTGTTTCCATAGCTCCCTGAGTACACAAGGAGGCCAGTGACTGTGTGTCTTTAAGGGCAGGGGGAGATTTCATGCACATATGTGCTAATACCCACGTAGGAAGAGGGCGATCAAACTTCCCCACTGTGCTGTTTAAAGGAAACTCAAGGGCAAAATCTATACTAGGTTTAGTACAGAATTATCTCCTGCAAGGCACCTGGTCTGTGGAGGAAACGACAAGGAAGACAGCTGGGAACAACTGAAATGCCAATGTTTGGCCCTGATGTGGTTTAGATTGTAGAAGATTTGCAGTTTTCATTCTGTAGGTGTTAACAATTAACCCTGGAATCATAACCAGAAGATCCCCAGAGAGTAAACAGAGTCCTGCCACCTGACCAATGTCAAGGGCAACTGACATTGTTAAATTTAAGATAGGTTCACGCTGGATAGACAGCCTTTTTTCTCTAGTGAGGAAGAAACACGCAATCAGCTAAGAAAGTTGAAAAAGCGCTTGAGTGATACACACGGACACAACGTGCTTTGCTCACTCAGACCCACCTTGTGCTGGGCCAGCTGGGTTTTGATTTTGTCTGGGTCGTTGGCAATTTCCAGCTCAGCATCCAAAGACTTTTCTGACTCTTCCAACCATTCCATAAGCTTACTCCAGGCTTCATGGAACTGTAAAAGAAACCCACACCTTCGTACAGGAAATTTTCAGACGTACCCACTGTATCAGAAATCTAGTACATGTTAAACAGAAATCAGTAATTGGAAATGTTAAAAATTATTAATTCAAAAATTTCCCTAAAGAAGAAAAAGGAGGACTATTTTTTCTTTGCTTTTTTCTTTTTAGAGCCACACCTGCGGCATATGGAAGTTTCTAGGCTCAGGGTCAAATTGGAGGGGCAGCTGCTGGCCTACGCCACAGCTTGGGGCAACACCAGATCCTTAACCCACTGATCGAGGCCAGGGATCGAACCAGTGTCCTCAGAGACACTATGTCAGTGTCCTCACAGACACTGAGCTACAACAGGAACTCACAAAGCACTATTTTCATCAGCAGATTACAAAACATCTTGTTAGGGCTTGGCTTCTGTGGCCAAGACCCATGGTCACCTTATTGTAACTCATTCAAATGCATCAACTTTAACAAAAATAGAAATGGCCCTAGAAGCAGTTAGGGCACAGCAGGTAGAAAGGCTGATCCTTTCTTTTGTTTAATAAGTAACAGAAACTCTTAGAGAATTCCTTTTTTTGGCTCGGTATTGTCTCCTGACAGATCTGGGTTTATATCTAAGGTGTTTAATTCCTAGGTTAAGAAAGAGATTTCAGAAAAGGGCGGGGGAAGGATAAAGTCTGAAAATTCCTTTTCATGAAAAGAGGCCATTACGTTCCTATTTAATGCAAAGCTAGTTCCACATCTTGAGGGCTGCTATCAAAATCCTCAAATCAACGCCTGTGCCTTGTGTATCGGTGTTGTACCGAAAAGCGCCCACAGTACTGAGTTCTAACAAAATGCAATTCTCTCCTGCATCTGTGACCTACAGCTGTTCTGGTGCACAGAGCTGTGTGTGTCTGAGTCCAGCTGTGGTCTCCTCTCTGTTTATCACAGAGAAATAGCAGGTACCACCTGGGGAGACCAAATTGGGAAACTGCTTATAAATTAGTTCTTATGCATCTGTTCCCTTTAGTTCCTTATAACAAAAACTTGAGTCATCAAAATAAAATCTGTTTGGGGAGTTCCTGTCATGGCTCAGCGGAAATGAATCTGACCCGTATCCATGAGGATGTGGGTTCGATCCCTGGCCTCACTCAGCGGGTTAAAGATCTGGCGTTGCCGTGAGCTGTGGTGTAGGTCGCAGACGCAGCTTGGATCCCGTGTGGCTATGGTATAGGCCAGCAGCTACAGCTCCGATTCGACCCCTATTCTGGGAACTTTCATATGCTGTGGCTCTAAAAGCAAAAAAGTTTTATATCAAAGGACGTGAATAGTGGAATAACAGAAAGACACAGAAACATGGAAACAGAGAGGCCAGAAGAGGCACATCAATTGCCCAAGTCAGAGAACTGTGGTCGACCTCAGAACCCAAACCTGAGATAGTAGAATAAAGAAAGAAAGAGACAGCCAGCAATGCGCCAGCTCACTGCAAGCAGTACAGCCTCTATCAGCTGGATGGTAACTCAATGATAAAAATGCACAGGTTCTGAGGCTGGTCCTACTTTTAAGACTATTTTTTTTTTTTTTTTGGCCTTGCCCACGGCATGCAGAAGTTCCCCGGCCAGTGAATGAACCCATGCTACACCAGCCACAATGGCCAATTCTGTTCCAGAGACTCACTCCTAATACTGAGCACATGCCAGATCCTTAACCACTAGGCCACCAGGAAATGTCTCAAAACTATTTTTAAGCTGTGTAAATAGAAGAAATGCCATCCTTTTCACCAAGAACAATTAAAAAAAAATCCTCATAAATTTAATTCAACACACTGAGAAAATACTGTTGACTAAATGGAGACAGGAGGAAGAGGGCAGACATCAGACAGGTGGCTCCCAAAGACTTTCCTAAATCAAGACATTCATAACCCAAATGCCTCCACTACAAAGCAGGCTGCACACACTGGGAAACTGAGAGGCTCAGCGGG
This sequence comes from Phacochoerus africanus, assembly GCF_016906955.1. Classification (NCBI taxonomy): domain Eukaryota; kingdom Metazoa; phylum Chordata; class Mammalia; order Artiodactyla; family Suidae; genus Phacochoerus; species Phacochoerus africanus. The sequence goes on along the minus strand of NC_062552.1, from coordinate 30,481,334 downwards.
AACACTGGTTTTTTTTTTGGCCTCCCCCATGGCATGTGGAAGTTCCTGGGCCAGGGACTGAATCCGAGCCACAGCTGGGACCTACACAGGCTGGTCCCCAGGACCTGAGTTGCTGTCAGACCACCCAGTGATGTCAGCATGCAAGCTCAGGCCTCAGCCCTTTGAGGACATTAACCACTTGGCGTCATGCCACGATTGTCACACAAAGCACGGCCTGCCACAAAAGGACTTGACCAACACAGCATCTATTACACAACAGAACTGACCCCTGCCGAATGCGGAGAGTCTCTGTAAAGGCTCACCTGCTTGGCCCTCTTCCTGGCATCATCTAAAGACCTTCCTCTCTCGACCAAGCGCTGGACCACTTTCTCCCACCGACTCTGCACGCTGATCAGCAGATTCTTGATGAGCACGACATCTTGCTTCTGACTGAAATACTTCAGGTGGGTTCCAGTTTTGTCCAGCTCTATGATTTGCTCCCGGTGAGAATTTACTTCATTGGCAAAGACCTTTCCCCAAAAGAAGAGGGAGGTACAGTTAGACACAAACGGAAAACAGATCCATCTGGAAACCACCGCTGGGCATCACACAAGCTGAAACTGTTGCCAAGGACAAAAGACATTGTTCCCACTACCAAATTCACGCTTTCTGCCATGAAAACAGCCTGCCGCCTGTCACGGACTGAGTTGCAGCTCACCTTGTGTTCGTCGATTTGGAACAAGACGGTGTCCAAGATGAGGCTTGGCCGAGAAGCCACGTTTAGGGTCTGCTCGGCCTGGGTGAGCCAGTTGATGAAGTCCTGGAGGGAGTTATGGAAATCCACTGCCAAGGCGAGGGCCTCTTCCAGTTTCACCTGCCAGGACAGATAAGTCAGTGTTTCATGGCCTCACAGGCTTGTATTTCCGCCCCCCCGATGTAACCACTCTTGCAGATTTCCCTCAGCCATACTTGATTTATGCAGCATCTGTATCTCCTGGTTTATCTTCATAAACCAGGCCCCTTCAATATCTCTTGACATCATCTCGCTGCAGCTCAAACAATTTTAATATACAGGAAAATTGTGGCTCGAGAGCAATGAACCACAGGACAGAATTACTAAATAGAATCTAAAAAAACAAAAGCTGATGGGCATATGATTAACGGGGGACGGGGGGAGAGAGGGTGTCAAACTACTATGAAATATACATTATGCTCTGGCAGTGAGCCCACATTGTCGAGCAGTCCCGGTTCATCACTTTTCTTTTTCTTTCTATCCTTCTTTCTTTCTTCTTTCTTTTCTTTTCTTTTTTAGGGCCACATCTGCAGCATGTGGAGGTTCTCAGGCCAGAGGTCGAATTGAGCGGCAGCTGCCCACCTACACCACAGCCACATCAGCACCAGACCCCGAGTTGTATCTGTGACCCACACCACAGCTGGTGGCAACACCGGATTCTTAACCACTGAGCGAGGCCAGGGATCAACCCGTAATGCTCTTGGATGTTCGTCAGGTTCTTAAGCCACTGAGCCTCAACGGGAACTCCCCATCACTTAGAGCATTAAACAGTGATATTTTTACCCCTCCTCACTGATTATTGCTATGTAAGTACGTATAATATACACAATCATTTCATTCTCTTGGTCTCCGCTGCCGCCCCACTTAGAGCTTTTTTTTCTCCTTTTAAATGAAGTAGAGTTGACTTACGATACTGTAATCTACACTACTTACAAACGTAATTTACAAATGGTCATTCCTGCATACAGCACAGTGACTCAGTTATACCTAAACACACAGGATTTTTTCAGTCTTCTCCACTGTGGTTTATCACAGGACACGGACTGTAGTTCTCTGTCCTCTGCCCTAGGACCTTGTTGTTTTATAGCCTGGCTTTTGCTTAGTGAGTGTGAACAGGATGATGTAACCACCCAGAAGTTGAGTTGTTAATGGACTGTAAAGTATACCTGGTAACTCCTGACCTATGATATACCTTTACCTGTGCTGAATAGATTCCTTCAGCTCTGTTCTCCTGAGCTTAGACAGAATGCCATTTTTTTTTTTTGGTCTTTTTTTAGGGCTACACCTGCAGCATATGGAGGTTCCCAGGCTAAGGGTCCCATTGGAGCTGCAGCCGCCAGCCTACACCAGAGCCACAGCAACTCCGGATCCGAGCCGCATCTGCGACCTACACCACAGCTCATGGCAACACTGGCTCCTTAACCCACTGAGCGAGGCCAGGGATCGAACCTTCGTCCTCATGGATACTAGTCAGATTCGTTTCTGCTGAGCCACAGTGAGAACTCACTAGAATGCCATTTTCAACTGAATCCATGAAACATCTAAACATATACAAGGAATGTTTAAATGTGAATCATTAAACGTTCCCGCTCAGAGATTAAGGGAAAGCCCATGAAGTGAAACAGGTAAAACATTCATTCTCTGATATTAATCCAGGCACGGACCTTCCTTTCGTTGAGTTTGGTTTCCACCGACTCCCATTTTTCCTTCAAGTTATTTATGTCCTGGTCGATATTCGTCTCTGCAGACTGGGGGCATCTTTCAAGCACCTGCTGGCCTCTCTGCACCAGACTCTTATATGTTTCTTCTTTACCATCAAAGGCAGCACAGATTTCCTAAATGGAGAGATCCTTCAAGTTACATCATTTTTAGGAGAACAAAATCTGAGTTCTTTTTCCAGGTCATCAAGCCCAAGTTTCTCATCTTACACTCAGCTCTGTCCAGAACACGGAATAACCCCAAGGCAGGGCGCCCTGACTACCACACTATTGCTATCAACCCACCCTGTGTGCTAAGATTTCTGAAGCAGTATTTTTTATTTTTTATCTTTATTTTTGCTTTTTAGGGCTGCACTTGCAGCATACAGAAGTTCCCAGGCTAGGAGTTGCATTGGAGCTGCAGCTGCCAGCCTACGCCACAGCCACAGCAACGCTGGAGCTGAGCGGCATCTGTGACCAACACCACAGCTCATGGCAATGCCTGATCCTTAACCCACTGGGCGAAGCCAGGGATCGAACCCACATCCTCGTGAATACTAGGGGAACTCCACATCGGGAACTCCCTGAAGTGGTATTTTAAATGTGAGCAAGGGAGGTTTCACTTCGCGGTAACCAATCAGCCCGGTGACCCTGAGTGAGGAAAGAAGCTCACCTGAGCCTCAGTCTCCCCCTCTCTAAGTCTCCAATTCTCTTTGGAACACTAGACAATGACTATAATACTCAGGACGTAATTTAATTCTGGGCTCAGAAAACACCCCGTGGACAGGAGGTAAAGACCAACATGGTAAGACATTTAAGTCGATTACGCAGACTTTGAAACCACAAAAGCCAAACCATGACTATTGTTCTCACTTGTAACATTTCTTAAAACTTTCAACTAGAATACAGCGTCTGTCTTCTACAGAGAATATAAAAAATACTGCTTAGACAAATTCAGAATTTAAGATCAATGAAACAACACTCACAAGTCATGTAAAAAATTAAGAAGACTGTTCTAATCCACTGATTCCATTAAAATGTGAGTTTTTCAGCTCCAACTGAAAAGCTATATCCTAACATTTTCAACTTTATATTTAATTACTCAAAGAAGCTTATTACATTTATAGTGGTACAACAATCATCACAGCCCAGTTTTATAGCATTTCCATCGCAAACCCCAGCCAACGTTGCAATTTTTAAAACTGAGATGCAATCCATAAAAATCACCCTTTTAAAATCTAGAATTCAGTGTTTTTTAATATATTCACAGGGACATGCAACCATCAGTACTAATTTCAGAACATTTTTCTTGCCTCAAAACTTCGTAATTTGTTAAGCCTTGGGATGGGGGTGGGAGGACTCTTTTTAAACATATTTACAATATCAACTACTAAAAGCTTTTAATTAAAGCAAAGCTAGCTTATAAATATAGATAAACCTCAAGAAACTGTAATGTTCCAGTTTTTCTAGTTTCCTGCAGGTCTAACACAATCAAATCAAAAGAACATTATTAAAACATTATGACAAATATCTGTAACTTTTTAAAATTCCTTAAATCATAGAATTCTATAACCTGGACATGGTATCTGCAAATTCATTTTAAACATCCCACCCAAACCAAATGTGTGATGTGTAATATTTTTCTGAAACAAAATATTAGCGCTCTTTGCCTTCCAGGCATTTGTTTATATTCTTCTGAATTAACATTAAAAAAAATATTTGCTATTAGAGAATCAGTCCAAGCATGTTGGTTCAAGAATTCATTAGGCTTTATCCATAGTGGGCACTGTCATAGCTATGCAGGTACTGCTAGGTAAGGAGGTATCTGGACAGCAGCCAGATTTTATGGAAAAGACAAGTTATTTAGTCAGTTATTTTTTCAGTGAACAAATGGGTCCCTTAATGGCATCAAAAAAAAAAAAAAAAAAAACCCAAAAAAACTCAACCCCATAATAACAACAAGAAAACCACACACACAATAATTTTCTTAAACAATGAAGAGAGGATTCTAAAAAATGCTCTCCTAGATGGATAGGGTTTAACTGCTCACAGCAATTGTGAAATTTCTCCCCACCACCTACGAGAGGGTCACTTCCTTTCCAAAATCACTGAATTCAAAATTATTTCCAAATAAGTGCAGTTTTAGTAAGATCTTACAGTAACATTAGACATTCCAAAGTGTATGGACTTGCAGATACAACGGCCCATTTCTTTTTTCTTTTTGGCCGGGCCCACAGCATGCAGACGTTCCCAGGCCAGGGATTGAACCTGCGCTGTGGCAGTGATCTGAGCCACAGCAGTGACAATGCCAAGCCCTTCACTGCTAGGCTGCCAGGGAGCTCCGGAACTGTTTGTCCTTAAGACCTTCTTCCGTGACGTGTTCATCACCAGGGCTGACACGGAGTGGTCAGTTTCTTAACTGGAGGCTGGAGTGGGAGGAAACCACACACTTACCAAGTGAGCGTTGAGCTGCTCCCTGGCTGTTTCTGGCAAACCTCCGAGAGGCTTGGATGCTAACAGGTGGCGCTCCGTGTCGCTCAGCCACTGCTGCAAATCCTCGATTTCACCGTGGAAGCCCTTGGCCTGGAGAGAGAGAGAGTTTCAAATTTGGGCCCCAAATATTTTCACTTTCAAGCTGAGAACAAGGCTTCAACAATCCTGGTCGCCTTGGCCCCACCATGGACTTTGAACAGCAGCGGGGGCAGTGGACCTCCCTGCCTTTCCTCATCAGGACAGCCAGCCGCCAAACTGTCGCGCTAAGACTGCAGAGCTGCTCTCGCACCAGCTTTCTGTCCCTGTCCCCACTTCCGTCTCCTCCTCTCCCTGAGATGTACAAATTATACCAGGGTCTGCAGACCAATAGAGGAATGCCACGCCCTCTTGGTCTCGAAGGCTGCAGGAAGTTTCAGGATTTGGTCTCTCGCTCACCTGGCGCAAGGCTCCATCCAGCTGCTGCTTCCTCTGTTCCGTTTTCTCCAGGACGTTCTGCCAGCGTTGATTTAAAACCTCTAGCTTGTTCTGGAGGCTGCTCGCTTCTTCTCCTGCGCTTGATGCAATGAGATCATTTCCTGCTTTATTAACAGCTTCCACTGTGGACTGATGGGCTAACACGTCATTTTGGAGCACCTGAAAATATTAAGATGATGCTGTTTGCTAGTTTGTAACATGTTAACATCGCCTCTAATGCAACTGTTTTATTTCCTGGTTATGGAACAGTCTGAAACAAGACCATCATACCCATGAAATTTTAATGAATTTTTTAAAATGATGAACTTCTTTTTCCTTAATTTTGCAGCTTTCCTGAGTATACCTTCAATCAGCAGATGTCTCCTGAAATGATCGTATGAGAACATGACTAGTTCTTCCCGTTAGAAGAGCTATGCCGTTGATGACATTAGAACTAGAGATTATAATTAAGAGGCTCCAAGGGTATTTGATCCAAGCTCGTTTTAATTGAGCATAATCTTCATATCTTAAGTAAACAACTTCAAAGATCTCTCTATATTCAAGTGTAAAATGAATACATCGCACATTTGACAAGAAGCACTCCAAAGGGAAACAAATGATCATAGGATGTTTTAAATCTGGTTTTAGGAGCGCTAGAATTAACTGCTAAGGAACCCCAGGAAGTCTTAACATTAAAGGGAAAGACTTCATTGTATATCAGAGATCGCTGAGTCTAGCATTCCACGATTCAGCTGTTGTCTTACCAGAAAGTACGCATATGAAATGCCTATGACAGATTCCCGGCAAATAACGCCTTCCTATCCTATTATCATCCTATTATCCGTGGAAACAGAAGAATAGATTAACACTGAAATCACTAACACAGGGCAAGAGAGACAGCAACCACAAGGCTAAAAATTCAATTTCTTTTATGGAAAAGAATTACAATTAACAAATACAGTTTAGTAACAGTTTCCTTTCAAGAAGACTCTGCTCTGCTTTTGGAAACCAGAAGAAACCTTGTTCAACTGTTAGTGAAAGTCGATGATGGGAGTTCCCTGGCAGCCTAGCAGTTAAAGACTTGGGTTTGCTGTGACACGGGTTTGATCCCTGGCCTTGGATCTTCTGCATGCGGCAGGTGTGGCCAAATCAAAGTGGACAATAACCCAACAGGAGAAACAAAGAGTGTCCTCCGTTGTCCTAGGTGGGACATCCCACGTCTGGGAGACCCAGACCGTGAGGACTTCAGCCGCGAGCACGAACCGTCCATGCTCACCGATCCCCCGATGTTCACTCACGTTGCCAGGCATCTGGCCAGCGAGTGTTTTCAAATGAGTAAGGCAAGCTTTGTAGGAAGCGTGTACTTTGATATATTCACAGTAGGAGCCACTTTCAAAAGGTAAGAGTTAAAAATTCTCACGGTCAAAACATAAAAGATAACTCCATAAAGTTTGTTTTTCTAACTGCTTAGGGCCCTGCTACCTAAGCCACAGCGGAGGAGGCTGAGAAGGCGGCGGGACCAAGATGGAAACAGTCCTTCCATCCCTCCCTCCAGCAGGTGTGACGGCAACTCTGAGTCCTTGAACTGTGACCTTTACAAGTGGAAGAGAGAACGTCCCTAACTAAAGGCCCCTGACGCATCCCCACCAAAGTCACCAGGCCAGGATGCTTCATCTTCCCATGTCCAGCGTATCCTACAGAGTCCCTGTCACCAATCATGCGACTTTTAGGACAATGGCTAAGCTTATGGAGATGTAAGCTCTAAACGCGCACTCTGAGAATACATGTTTTGTTTTCCTGCAGTCTGACTGGTCACCACTGCTCTCAGCAAAGGTCTGACACAGACACTGAATGAGGACAAATATAAACAATGCACAACGAGTCCGAGCTGCTTAATCAGACATGGTTGGGCAGTGACTACAGACAGAACGAGGTGAAAAAGGATGAAAAATTTAAACTGGGGAACAAGTATTAAGGGGGAAGTATGAAGGAAAGAGAACTAAAGCAAGAATAGGCAAAAACTGTGTCTCATGATCTCAACCTGCTAAGAACATTTTACTTTATTTTACCTTATTTAATTAATTAATTTATTTTTGGCCGCCCCGCAGAACATGGAGTTCTTGGGCCAGGGATCACTGAGGCAATGCTGGATCCTTCCACCCACTGTGCTGGGCTGGGGATGGAACCCTTGTCCTATCCCGTTGTGCCACAGTGGGAATGCCTAAAAAACATTTATTTTAGAATTCTCTTTTAAAAGAGCATTCATTAATTAATAATGTAAAATAATCAGAATTTTCTACATGATCAAGGAAAAACATTTAAGATTAGCACTGAGGACCTAACTTTAAATAAGATACCACTACAATGTGAATGTTCAAAGTTCTATGAACGTCTGCCCAAGGTCAGGAGAAACTCTACAGAGAATAACTTTTATTCATCCAGACTTCTGACTTAAGAGTGGGGGAACCTTCTTTTAAGAATCAACTTCGAGTTCCCGTCGTGGCGCAGTGTTAACAAATCTGACTAGGAACCATGAGGTTGCGGGTTTGATCCCTGGCCTTGCTCAGTGGGTTAAGGATCCGGCGTTGCCGTGAGCTGTGGTGTAGGTCGCAGACACGGCTCGGATCCTGCGTTGCTGTGGCTCTGGCATAGGCCGGTGGCTCCAGCTCCGATTCGACCCCTAGCCTGGGAACCTCCATATGCCACAGGAAGCGGTTCTAGAAAAGGCAAAAAGACCAAAATAAATAAATAGATAAACAAAGAATCAATCAACTAAGTGTTACCAAGACGACAACAATATGAAATTGTTGTGCATGTATCTCAAGATAAAAAAAAATTTCCATTTAGAAGCTTTTAATGGAGTACAGGACATGTAAAGATTCTTCTGAACATGATACATATTTAAACAGAAACTCAGAGAAGACTAAGACACAAAGAGCCACTGAAAAGTAAGCGGAAGAAAGAAACAGAAAGACAAACCCCAACATGACAAGAGATTAAAAGATGGACAGAAATATGTGACAAGCCAAAAAGAAACAGGCACCCAGCCTGCAGGGGAACTGTGACTTGTCAACCACCCACAACAAGTTCAAAACAATGCTACCTTAATCCAAGGACAGGTAACATCAGGGATTTAACCACTGTTGGTTGTGCAGCCCTCAAGATATCTAGCCAGAAACTTCTCATTCTGCTACTTTGGATAATGACTGCCTTGACCAATGAGAGAAACTTTCTGATGATCGACTTTTAAGAAGGGTGGTCTAAGTAGTTTAACCTTGACCTGTGAATGTCAAATATGAACTTGAGTTCAACATCATAAAAGCACAGAAAAAGCAGACCAGAAATAGTCTGTGGGAATAGCTACGTACATGATGCTTGGCGAGCTCAATCTCAATGGCCTTGGGGTCTCCTCCGACTGGCTTCTGTTCGCCCAGCAAGTCCTCCGTGTGTGTGAGCCACACCAGCAGCTCGTCCAGGGCGTGCTGGAACTGCCCCAGTGCTAACAGAGCGCCCTCCAGCTTGTGCTGCAGGAAGACAGGAGAGGAGGAAAATCAGTCCACAAGTCTGGTAGGATGGATGACACACGTTCATAAAACAAGAGCAAAAAATCAATCACTTCGTGCTGCATAAATCTGTATGCTGATGGTCTCATCCTTCTACAGTGAAAGTCTGAAACTCTTTGTGGTTACAAAACAGCATGGGAGAAGCGGGACGAGTTCTAAGGAAATAAGGGAATTTGAGGCTTTGAAAGTTTGCATTCAGTAAAAAAAAAATTGGGGGGAGTTCCTGTTGTGGCTCAGTGGTTAACGAATTTATTTGACTAGGAACCATGAGGTTGCGGGTTTGATCCATGGCCTCGCTCAGTGGGTTAAGGATCCGGTGTTGCCATGAGCTGTGGTGTAGGTTGCAGACATGGCTTGGATCCTGCGTTGCTGTGGGTCTTGCGTAGGCCAGTGGCTACAGCTCTGATTGGACCCCTAGCCTGGGAACCTCCATATGCTGTGGGAGCGGCCCTAGAAAAGGCAAAAAGACCAAAAAAAAAAATAATAATAATAATAATTTCGGCTGTGCCCATGGCATGCAGAAGTTCCCAGGTAAGGGACTGAACCCACACCACAGCAGTGACCTGAGCCACTGCAATGACAAAGCCCGATCCTTAACCTGATGAGCCACCGGGGAACTCCTAAATCTACTTTTTAATCGTTATTTTACATTAATACAGGTATTAAAATTGGTCTTTACCTGTCTGTTGACGATTCTCTCATCCAGACTGTCCCATATCAATTTCAGCTCCATCAGTGGATCCAGAACGGTGTGTTTGTCGCTTTCCTCTGTTACTTTCTTCAGCAGCAGCTCAGCCTGGTGGTGAAGTCTCTCCATTTCTATCTGCTGCTGATAGGCCTCTGACTTAAATTGCTATTTTATTTTTTTAAAAAGAAGAATACAAAGGAAAACTTGGTATACATTAGAAACTTTAAACAAACGAAAATTCTATGGGCTAGATTTTAATTCGAACCCACACTTCCGATTGGGCAGGGTGAAGAGGAATAAAAATCCAGCACAGGGTTTACTGATGGAAAAATTCCAGATAAAAAGGGATGAAAGAAATCTCTTCTCTTTATTCAACATTTTCTGATAGAAAGATGTTTTTATTTATTTTGATACTTCACTCCTGTTCTCTATGATCAAAATTTAAGAAATGTCAAGGCTGAACTTATTCCAATGTCTAATTATACATATTCGATAAGTGAGCTTTGAAATTACAGAAAAGAAGAAAACAAAATGTATACTGACATACATGAAACCCAGAAAAAAATCTCTACTCAAATTAATATTTCCTGCTCAAACACACACACATCTTGCATCACCGAACATTATTATATGCTTCCTGCAGCTAAGCTGTGTTTATTAATATATATTTACCCTCTGCCTCGCCCATTGCTGACTCAGAATAACATAACTCCCTCTCCTGGTGCTTAAAGACATATATTTATATAATCTCGGCTTTGCCAACTAACCCAGGTTAGCCAGTGGTGACTCGTAAAGGAAACTGTCTTTGCATAAAGTATTGATTTTAATCTGTAACAGTAGATAATTAAACAGCAACTAATGAATGGCTAAGCAGTCCTTTTTTTCCAAGCAAATTAAAATAATAATTAACAGCCATGACAAAGGTATCGTGAACACTTGCTACGGTCAAACTGTTCTCAACAAACTTAGAGAAAATAATTTTATCCTCAATTAAGTGAAGGACACAGAAGTTAAAAGCAGTTAGATAACTTTTGTGAGGCCATGTGGCGAGTAAGTGGATGAAGGGGGATGTGTTCTAAGACCCCTGAGCTCGGGGCAGGCACCCCCCCCCCCAGTCTACCACCTGCAGACCATGGAGATACATGCGAAACCCAAAATAAACCCTCCTCCACATCTGTCCCTGTGCATAAAGGATGTCACATGCTTAGTACATGACCAGAGTAAAAAGAAAAAAAATTGTAATCCCAAGAGAAAAGCTCTCAAAAAGACATGTTTTTCCTAAACAAAATATTCCACATCACACTTAGAGATGAAAATGCTATAACTTTAAATCCGGATAATAATTTTATGTAAAAATCTAGTGGAGTTCACTGGAAATAGTGTGATGTCTCTGTAGGAGACTTCAAATTAGGGTGGAAAGAGCCACTCCCACTTTGATAAATGTTCATCAGCAGAGGGGTTCAGAGGAAATGGTGAGACTTAGCCATTTTCACAGCTGGAGATCAAGAACCACACCCACGCCAAAAAAAAAAAAAAAAAAAATTACAGAGGAAAACACAAACATTTACAAAACAACCATTTGGGCAAACACTATTATCTCATCCAATCCCCTCCCCACCCCCATCCTTCTTTAGCCTGTTGGACTAACTGAATTACAGGCTAATTGAATTATTCTGAACACAAGCAAGAAAATAACAAATGTTGCTGTACATGTAGCAATGCAAATAACAGACTACTGAATAATGAAGTTATAAAAATCCTTACAGTGTGGTCTATGTGTGTAAACACACACACACTCTCTCTCATACCTCCCCTACCCCCAATGTGAGGATATCTGAAAGGCTATAAATCAAATCTTAAGAATGGCTGCCCCTGGGAACATAAGGTTTTGGGTGGCTTTAAAAATACCCCACTTTGTGCTTATTTGCGTTTTCTGATTTTTCTCTCATGACCACGTCCTGATTTAGTAGGAAAAACTACTAGTATTTTGTACCCTTTGCTGAATGAGCAATTATTCATGGCTTATTATGGGCGGGGCACTATATTAAACCAGTTTCATAATCAAAATGGAATACTTCAATTATGTGAAAGTAAATAAATTTGCATAAGGCACCAATGAATCAAGAACCTAAAAATGCAAAGTCTCTGCTCAGTTTCTCGGCCTCTCCCCATACCTTTAGCTCTTCCATCTGCTGCTTGACAGTTTCAAGATCTGTCCCAACCGGAGACATGGAAGCCAATTTACCACCTGCAATATCCACCCAGTCGAATATTGCCTGAAGAACAAATTCGTTCAGTGTTACTCTCATAGCACCTTTGAAATGACGACAACACCTCAAGGGTGACAGACAAGTCAATCATCAATCTATAAAATGACTATGCAATGAGCCTCCTTTATAAAGCAAAGTCAGCAATCTACTGAAACAAGTTACCCCAAATATGAAATAGATAAAACCTCCAAGGCTGAATCCAAATTTGCAAAAGAAACTCTTATCTTGAATAGAATCTTAGACTATTGAGAACTCTCAAGAAAAGTCTATTTGGAAAAAAGTTTTCAAAATTCACCTCATGAAGTGAAATTCTCTATACTGTCTTTCTAAAATGCAGATTATGTACATACACTGAAAGAAAAGATTCAAACCCACATGTTTATTCAAATAATCAAGAAGTTTATTGTTTGGCACTTGAGGAACCTCTTTGCCTCCAAGCAAACCCTTACATGTTACTTAGATGAGCATTAAAATTCTGCATGTGTAATGATTACTATTAAGACTGTTATTCTGATCTGCAAAACTTCAAAATCTCTTACTTTTCCTCTTCATTTTAAGAGATATAAACATTCTAGGAGCTCCTGTTATGGCTCAGTGGTAACGAACTGGACAAGGATCCAGGAGGATGCGAGTTCCATGCCTGGCCTTGCTCAGTGGGTCAAGCATCTGGCATTGCTGTGGCTGTGGCGTAGGCCAATAGCTGCAGCTCCATTTCCACCCCTAGCTTGGGAACTTCCATATGCTGTGGGTGCGGCCCTAAAAAGACAAAAAAATTAAAAAAAAAAATTAAAAATTAAAAAAAAAATTCTAAAAAGGTTCAGTCCCCAGGGACTGAATACACAAAATCATTCTGCCCTTTAATGAAGTACCAGACCATAGCGTAGGGAGGAAAACACCTTGGAAAATACCTGGTATTTTAAAGTTACCATTAATCGACGCTAAGAACTTAAGTGGCAACTTGGGAAATACAAACCTTGGAACTCTGCATGTCTGCAGCCTTGGCTATCTCGCTGCAGTTCTTTAACCACCCCCTGCCCTTAATCCCAATAGGTGATGCTAATGGTCCAGGACCAGCCAAGGCCTGTGATGGGCAATTGTTCTTCCAGCAGCAGTGATGAGACGAGCCTCGGTGGTCCAGCAGTGACCTTGACCTCCGGAGGGCCCAGTCCCTCTGGCCTCCGGGACTTGCTGAACATAAAGGAAAACATATGATCTGGCCTCACAGATGGAGATGGAGCCTGACTGGCAGTGGCCACTGCTGCCCAATCAATAAATGATCACTTTGGTTCGAAAAAGGGGGGGAAGGGTTACAGTAAGGTGTCACTGGTGAATTTTTAAAAATGTATTTCCAAAATTCAAAACACTTTTCAGCTGGCAGAAAGCCGGGCGTGTGACATTTATTTTTACAAATATAGAAATGAAGTGGCTTAATATAGCGGAAAAGATGTTCTCATCTGAGCTTTAAAAATAATATTCTCTTGGTGTGATGGAAATACTTAGAGAGGCCTTTTCCATATGTTTGGATGAAGGATTAAACCCCTGCCAGCCTGTGAGGAAACGGAATCAAGTTAAGGAAGGTGGGGAGAGAAATGTCCCCGAATTAAGAATTTTTAACATTAAAAAAAAAAACAAATGTAAAAACGGGTTAATGAACAGGGGGAGAACCCTTAAGGGACGTGAAAAACAACTGTTAAAAGGAATTATACACGTGGGAAAGGCAAAAACACTTTTACACGGCAGCTTATGACCTCATAAAACAGAAATCTATTTCAGTTCACGGAGAACCCTGGCTTCACATCAAATTTCTTTACTTCTGACTTGAGCTCAACTTGGTGGTATTTTTAGAGCATGTTTACTCCTTTCATCTGACTCCACTCAACTCGGACTCAGGCCTCGGCTCCGTTGCACTGGCTGCTGTTGAGCCATTTATGAAAAATACATAAATTGTGGGGACACTGAGTTGCACTTAAAAAACAAGAAAGTATGTCTTTTCCAAGTACATGTCACTCGGTGTGCGTCTAAGACGGTGCTGAGGTGCGGCTCTAAATCTGTGCGTCGGATTTAGCATCAGAAACATCTTTAAAAAGGCAAAACACGAACTGAAGCAGGTGAGTTATCTGCGTCACACCTGCCGCCCAGGGCGACACCCATGCATGAATGCGTGGATGTCACTTAATATCACTGATCCATGATCTGTCCTTGCAGCAGACGCCGCACCCCCTTACCTGCAGTCCATCCTGGTACTGAACGGCGGCCTGCATCGCCTCCTCTAGCCTGTCCACCCGGTCTTTCCAAGCTTTGTTTAGAGAATCCCACGCTGAGTTTAACTGCAACGTAAATATTAGAGCGCTTTCAGTGTCATAGGCTAAGTGTTCGCCTGCTTCCCTTGAGTGTGCTTTCGCACACAAACTCCTTGAAGAAAATCACTTGGGTATGAGCGGAAAACACGGGAGCGGTACCTCGTCTATGCTCTTCTTGACGATGGGCTTGTCGGGGTCCCCGCACGCGGCCATGAGCTCGGAACCCAGGTTAATAACCATATCCAGCTCTTCCTGCAGCCCGTCTATCTCCTCCCGTACGGCCTGGAGGAAGAAACAGCAGTTTTGGTTTCAAGCTAAACCACAGTGAAACCAAGAAGATGCACGCGGAGTGAACGGTAGGTGGGATTCTAAGAGATGGGGCTATAATCAACTTTTACTTCCTTCTTCCTCTCCGGAAGTTTCTGCCCCAAGTTTTTCTGACAAGAGCACCAAAGAACCACTGTAAAGAAAAGACAGGGTCCTTCGAGGAACAAATGTCAAATGTTTATTATGAAGGGAATATTAAAGAAATATTCTTGGGTTTGGAATAAGTTTTTAAAAAGTATCAACAATACTGAAAAGCAGAGAAAGAATTTTGGCTTTGGTTTTTCAAACCAACTCATCTGGCCATACACATTTCAAACAGACACAGGAATATATGAGTCCAAAAACTTCGCAGAAATGTAGTTCCCATTGTAGCTCAGCCAGTTAAAGACTCAACATTGTTTCTGTGAGGAGGTGGGTTCGATCCCTGGCCTTGCTTAGTAGGTTAAGGATCCGGCGTTGCCGTAAGCTGCAGTATAGGTCACAGATGTGGCTGGAATCTGGCGTTGCTGTGGCTGTGGCGTAGCCCTCAGCTGCAGCTCCGATTTGACCCCTGGCCCAGGAGCTTTCACAGGCCACAGGTGTGGCCGTAAAAAGAAAAGAAAAAACCTCGCACAAATTAATGTGTTTAATGTAGGAGATTTAGGATAGTCTGGCCCTGAATTTTCATCCTTACCCTAGGTCGTGGAAACCACCAAAATGACTGTGATAGAAGAGCAGTTTTCTACCTGTGCTTTTTTTTTTCTTAGTTAAGTACATGTATTCTTTCATGATGCACTTATTTACCAAGGATGAACAAAGCCCTAAACCAGGCATCGGAGATACAGGAAAAATCAACTACCACTTCCACTCGGGGGCCCTGAGTCCATCAGCGAAGACAGAGGCATAATCAGCACCAAGTCACCCTGGGCACCGCCCTGTGTGTGACAAGACTGTTAGGGGAGAGATGGACTTGGCTGGGTATAGAGGCTTTGCTTGCAGAGTGACCATCCCACTGAACCTGACATTTGAGTGGGATGTGCCAGAAGGGGGGCAGGAAAGACATTCTAGGGCAAGGGGGTAACATGTGCGGGGCTTCGGATGCTAAAAAGAGCACGGATGTTCTGGAGAAAGCCCCTTTCGTAATTAAGAGAAGGAGCTTGGTAAAGGAGCAGCAGGAAAAAAAGGGCTTTGGAAACATGGGTGTGAGCTGGGCTGGGACATAAGAGGCCGGAACCCTGTCCTGGGTCGTCTGGACTCCAGGCAGCAGGCAGTGGACACCTCTGCGGGCTTTTAATCAGCAGCCCAGGAAGATCTGGGGGGACGGCAGGCATCGAGCTTAGGGGTGGGTGGGGAGACAGACCCTTGCAGGCAGGGGTACTTCCGAAGTGAAAAAGAGATTAACAGGGCCCCGAAATAAGGCAGAAGCAGTGTCGATGGAGAGAAACTTTCTAAATACACACTTGCATTCCACCTTCAGAACCAACGATACACTGTTTCTTCTCTTTGGACGTGGACGTTCCCCGGGCCAGGGATCGAACCTGCGCCACAGCAGTAACCCCAGCCACTGCTGTGACAATGCCGGATCCTTAACCTGCTGCGCCACCAGGGAACTCCCACCAACTATAAATTGCAGTAGAGTAATTCCAAACATTTACAGAAGGAATCCAGGATCCGTGATAGCACAACTTGTTTTTTCACTTGACATCTTCTGCTCACCTCTGCTGCTTCCTGCTGTTGTTTCACCACGGAGGGGTCAATCCCAGGGTCCTCCAGATCCCGGATGAAGTCCTGAGTATCCTTGGTGGTCACCACCAGCGACATGTGGTCGCACCAGAACTTCTCTGCTAATTCCATCACGTCCAGTAGCTTGGCTTCCCTTTCCTCCACCAGCGTGTGTATGTTCTCCCAAATAAAAACCATTCGGTCAAGCTTATCCTGAACAGCTGTGGAGCCAAATAACATCAAAAAGGTGCCCTTTAAGTCCTGAAGCAGGAGGTTCTAGTTCATACACAGAGAGTGGTTCAATGTGCCAGGCATCTAAACCTGGACCACGTTCTGGTTGCCTGGGGATCACTGCAGCCTTTCCAACCAAAGGCAAGACTTTGTTCCTCTGGAACCAAGGCTTCTGGATGAAAGATGATGCCCAGGGGCCCCTGAGCTCAGAGCAGACCTGACTTCACCAAGGCTGGCCTCTCTTCCAAGAAAGCCAAACACTAAAAAGCGAAAATAGCACCACCACCAAGGATGGAGATGCCGGTGCAGTCCCAGGAATAGGACGACACAGGTTACATGTTTTGGGTTTGTTTCTGGCGTCCCTTACAATGAATTTCCACTGACCTCCACATAGCCTTGTCCTGTCGACCCCAGCTCAGACCTTTACCGTGGCTGGCTACAGTCCTGGCTGCCACTCCTGAGGCCACGAGCTGGGGAACCCACTACGTGGCGTAGGGTGGTCCAATGAGGAGAAAACACGCCCAGGTTTGGACTTATCAGCACTATGCTTTCACCAACTGCTTTAAAGGGCCCGGAGAACACAGATTTGTGTGTCATGGTGCAGGTTGTGTTTAACTGCCTGACTCTGCGAACACAGGAGATATTAACAAGGGATTCTGCACTTTAGCCCTTTAGCCCCAAACACGGCCCATCTGCTACCTTTCCTACAATCGGGCGCTGCTGTACTACTGGACCGTCAGTGGCGAACACTTAAGGTTTCAAGAGTCAAGTTCAAGGGCGCCCCCGTCCTCTGGGTTACCTTTGGCAGAGATGTCCTTGTCAGTGCCCTGGGACCGGGCGATCATCTCCTCCCCCCGCTTCCGGAGGGTTTCATACAGAGGCTGCAGCTTCTCCATGTCCACCGCCACGTTCTTGTTCTCGCTGATCTGCTCCTTGACCTTCTCCACCTCCGCGGAGATGGACGGCGGCTGCCGCAGACGCTCCACGATGCGCTCCAGGCTCTCCAGGATCTGGTCGATCTTGTCGTGGAACTAGGGTGGGGTCGGGGTGGGGGTTGGGGGGCGGAGGTGAGAGAGAGAGAGAGAGGGGCCACTTGTGGGGAGAGACTGGTGACACCAAGGGTGGCATTGAAATGACCACACATCTATGTGGTGTCACCAGCGAGAATTAACCTTGGCCTTTCTGTTAGCATCCAAACAGTTCCATCCAGTGGGTGTGGAAAGACAGTCCTAAAATCACAGCTCACATGCCCCCCTGGCCCCCACTATTTATGGAGACAGGACTGCGTCTTGCCCATAACTGGGTGAGTTCATTAAGAGACACAGGTAAATAGACAGTTGGACCACCTGACAGCAGCATTTTACCAACTGCTTCATCCTGTGATCATAATTCAAATTCATTTAAAAAACTAGGTTCAGTTATCTGGGTGTTCTTCTGTCAGAACTGATGGTTTTATTGACTTATATGGATTATTGTGGCGTCCTAAGCAAGTTATATTATTCAATGTGAGATTCATGGGCAGTCGTGAATAGACTAAAGCGATTTTTAAGGTATGAGTTTCCTGAACTAAAAAGAAAAAGTTAAAAAACTCAACACGATAAACCTCCCTGATGTTGTTGTAATGGAAATGGTCAAATCCACAGTCAGACTCACGGAAGAATTTTTCACTTCTGTTGGCACATGTACCTTAGACGATGAAACAAAGTTATAAAAACCTGTTCATTTATACCATTTATAGATTCTACACTATAGATTATAGCATTTATAGAATCTATAAATTTCATCATTTATACATTCCCTCAACTGTAAAGGAATCGTCGCTCGGAATTACAGAAAATGGACACTAATGATAAAAACCGAACCTGCAAAACAGAAAACCTATTGGTAACTGCAAATCGACTTCTTCAAAAAGATACTTTCAAAAAAGGAAAAAAAAGCAATTTCCAACGGCACATTTTTTCCTTCTTACTCAGCCTACCATTCATAGTCTTTCTCCTTACTGTCATCTTGGGAGTGTTTTATCAAAAATGATAATAGCACTTTCATTTAGCTCTTCCAACTGCAAATACTGCATTCTACTCTGGATGGACACTTATTTGGCTAGCTGGACAATGATGGCAATCGTATGTTTCTTAAGTCATTGAAAACTATGTTTTATGGTATGCAAGCCGATAGAGAAGGATAAGGGCCGGGTGCAGGCAAATATCACCTCTGAGACCGAGACATCGATACTCAGAGCTAATGGAGTGAAACGATTTTGCTGGAATTGAGTCAGGAGACCGGGGCCATGCCGCCCCATCTCTGCCGTGGGGGACCCAGTGCACCTCTGCCTAAAGCCTTACCTGCGTAGACTGAGAAATGGCCTCATCCAGCGCCATGGCCCGTCTTTTGACGTCTTCTTTAATTTGACTGTAGAGGGTGTCGGCAGCCACGTATTTCTCTTGGATGGAAAAGCCTTCCCTCGGGCTCAGTTCCAGCAACTGTGGCCCAGTTTTGTTCATCTTATCTATGTGAGGCTTGTGTTCCGCTATCAACTCTCGCAGTTGCTGCAACAGAGCAAAGAGCATCTCAGCATCTGGGGGACACACGTCTCAGTACGGCTGTTGACAACCGCCTGCATCCACCTGGCAAGAAACGCCAAACACCCCCCCCACCCCCAGGCCCTAGACGCACACCTCTCTGCCAGCAAGAGACGCCCCCTGACACAGAGATGAAACAACAGCCCGGTCGTTCAAAGTGCCTTTCGGGGTACACGCAACAATGCGAGTGGAGCAGAATAATGAATTCCAGTTTCATCATTATTTCCCACCAAGAGCAGCACATCCTGACAAGGGTGTGAGCCAAGGGTCACATCATGTCCAAGGATTACGCACTCGCTCTGTCCCAACCTAGAGACCAAGCCATAACTCTCGGCGTCCCTTTCGGAGCATTCATGCTTTGCATTAAAATTACTTTAAAAAAAGGGAGGGAGGGCGAGGAAGGAGGGAGGAGGAAAGAAGCTCAGCTGAAGGTAGACACAACGCTCAAGAAAAGCGCTCCAGATCAAGCTAAGTCAGGGGAACGTAAGCCCACAGCCACGGCCATGGTGGCGTATGTAAACCAATTTACAGCATGGACACATACATGATGTTACAAGAGCTATTCCGTGTACACATAGGATACATATGATCCATACACATGAACAAATCTATTAGTACAGATTTATTTATTTTCTGAATTTATTTTTTATTTTATTTTTTTTTGTCTTTTTGCCTTTTCTAGGGCCGCTCCCACGGCATATGGAGGTTCCCAGGCTAGGGGTCCAGTTGGAGCTGTAGCCACCGGCCTATGCCAGAGCCACAGCAACACGGGATCCGAGCCACATCTGCAACCTACACCACAGCTCATGGCAACGCTGGATCC
Source organism: Phacochoerus africanus (assembly GCF_016906955.1). Taxonomy (NCBI): domain Eukaryota; kingdom Metazoa; phylum Chordata; class Mammalia; order Artiodactyla; family Suidae; genus Phacochoerus; species Phacochoerus africanus. The sequence goes on along the minus strand of NC_062552.1, from coordinate 30,461,437 downwards.
TTAACCCACTGAGCGAGGCCAGGGATCGAACCCACAACCTCATGGTTCCTAGTCAGATTCGTTAATCACTGCGCCACGACAGGAACTCCTTATTTTCTGAATTTATTACAAAATTTTTTTTTCTTTTCTTTTTAGGGCCCCACCTAGTAGCATATGAAAGTTCTCAGGCTAGGGGTTAAATCGGAGTGGCAGCTGCCAGCCTACACCACCGCCACAGCAATGCGGGATCCAAGCTGCATCTGTGACCCACGCTACAGACACCACAACACCACATCCTTAACCCACTGAGCGAGGCCAGGGGTCGAACTCGAATCCTCACAGGCACTATGGTGGGTCCTTAACCTGCTGAGCCATGACGGGAACATTTCTTTTTAAATGTTAATGGCTGCAAGGGTGATGGACCTATCACTTACACAGCTGGAGATGGAACGTTACCTGTAAGATGTATTTAAGGGAAAATATGTGACATGTGAATATTTTGCATCACATCATCTAGTCAGAAAATACAGAGATATTGAGAGTTACGAGATATTGAGAGTTCCGGGGATGGGGATCACTCTGGCAGCTCTACCCTCCACGGAACCCCCACCCCCACTGCCTGCAGGGTCCTCCTGCAGCAGGAGGTCCCCTTTGTTTTACCCCATGACTCATGAGCTTCCCTAATCCTCACCAGAAGGCGTGTCCTATCCAGCCCCTGATAAAAGCTTCTCTGAGAGAAATGATATTTGGGCAAGACAGCCTAGAGAAAAGCTATCTTTCCCTGTAAATATTTAACTTCCAGCATTCATCAAGAAGAAGGAGGATGGCCACAGCCCTGGGTTTTTGTCCAGAGTGCCCACGAAGATCAGTCACGTCATTTCCAAAGGGGTTGAGAAAATTGCTTCACTACATCATTAACAATCCCCAACTATTTTTGAAGTGTTTCTGAAGGGGGTCTCAAAACACTTTTGAAAAGAGCTAAATATACACAAAGTCAACTTTACCAAAAAAGGAGGATGGTCTAATTGACCGTGCTGTGCCCGGCCCCTGGGTGGTCCAGGCTGCGCTCTCCTACTTGTGTTTTACGTTATTGCAAGGTATCTGCATGTACATCTGCGAACATGCAATCGCGTGGAAGATGCGCGTGTCACACAAGTGCTGGTGTCAATATTCTACCAGGCGTGTTGGTGAAACGAGCTCACACTGTCATCATCAGGAGACTCAGAAAGTGAGGGGTGTCTCTGCAGAGAGTCCTGGAGACGTGGAGTTGGAGTGAACCACATCCAGATACCTTTGCTGGGACGTGGCTGGATGAGCTTCCTGAAGGCTGTTCCACAATAGACAAGGAAACAGCCCAGGATGCCCGCTGGGGTACATGTGTGTGCGGGCAAAGGGCCTGGCAGGAAACGTCTTTTGCCTCATACGTAACCAAACAAGGTTCCTGGCAACTGGTTTGAGTCCACTCATGCTGGAGATGCTCAGTGTGACCTCGGGACAGCTACCGTTTTGTCAAAAGGCTCTGGGGAACATTTTTCATTCCTGGCTAGAACAAGGATCCTTTGCACACTGTGTGATGTTATGCTAGAAAATGGCTAATTGAATCTCACCTCAGAGGAGAAGAAATCCATGCAACATCTTATATTAAAAATTGGAGTTCCTGCTGTGATGCAATGGGCTAAGAACCCAACTGCAGTGGCTCAGGTTGCTGTGTTCAATCCCCAGCCTGGTGCAGTGGGTTAAAGGGTCTGGTGTTGCTACAGCTGTGGCATAGGTTGCAGCTGCAGCTCAGTTTCAATCCCTGGCTGGGGAACTTCCGTATGATGTGGGTGTGGACATTAAGAAGAAAAAAATCATTCAGTGGGTAGGCATCAGGAGTTCTGCCAAAAATAACCTTTCTACTAAAATTAAAGTCTACATAGTTGATAAGTCTTTCTTCCACTGAATGATTTAGATAGAACACCATAAACTTTCCATTCTGCATTAAGTGTCCTCTAAAGCTCTTCTCAACAAACACTTAGAGATATTCTTCAACACCAATATAATAATAAAGTAAACAAGTAAGATTTATAAGGATGTTACATACTTCAAGCAATGATGTAATGTATCCTGAGTTAGACTGTACACACACACACACACACACACACGCACACTGATGAGTCTCAGGGTATATCACATATAGATCTGGGGGAGCAAGGAAGTTCGTTAGACCATAAATAACAAGAATCCCAGACTTTTTTCTGACAGCCTTGAATCCTCTTGCTCAAACCCTTGCAAAATCTTAAGCTACATTAACTTTTAGGTGACAGCAGAAATGAGGGCTTCGTGATGCCGTTGTATATGTTTAAAACATGATATATTTGTAGATGTAAACACACTCTCTAGTTTACTCATGCCAATTTATAGGAACAGAGAACTTCAAAAGATTTCCATGTACATAAGGCACACACACACACACACACACACACACACACACACACACACACACACACAGAGGAGGGGGACAGGTCTCTCTGCTGTCTTGAAACTTCAGCCCTTTTTCCTTTTCATAGAGTTAGATTTCACGATAATGCCATTTTGACATATTGGTTATCTCAAACATTTTTCTCCGCACTCAATGGCCTTGTCTGTAATGCTGCTTCCATATATTTCTATCCCTGGAGTATGTTCTAAATGGCTCTAACCACTATATACAGAAAGTATACAGCTTAGCCAAATTTGTGTGAATTGAAAGCCATTCAACATGCTCCCCTGGAAGTACTTCAAAAGCTTATCTCACTGTCATTTCAAAGTTAGGATTTTATGTCTGTGCTCATTTATCCTGCATACAACTAGGCAAAAGCCGTGTCAGTGATGACACACACGGGGTGCCTGCCCATGTGCATCCTCCCAGGGCACACTGGGTTAAAGGGCCCCAACTCCAAGGCAAACCCACTGTGCACACTGGAGCTCGGTGTTGCAGAAGGGGCCCGTTCCCGGACGGCGCCTGCATCACAACCACCACAAACACCGCACAGATCGTGCTTCTTTTTCACAGGGTCTCCCAATCCTCTCTGGCCCCGAGCTTACCCGGTGCTCCTCCTGTTGCTGCCTCAGGGTTTCATACTCGAGGGCGGGGGCAGGAAGCTGGGAGATGGTTTGCTGTGTGTCCATCAGCCAAGGCCACAGTTCCTCATAGGTTTCCCAGAACTGGTTCACCAGGGACTGTGCCCGCTCTAACTGCAGGTACCTCTCTGAGTTCATCTGACAGATGGCATCATAGTTCTTCAATACCTTGTCCAGCTTTTTCTAGAAAATCAGACGATAAGATGGGTTTAACCGGTCAGGCGGCCAGGTAGCACGTATGGTTGAGAAAGCTTTGTCTAGCACTATGCACAGGCTCAGGGCAAGCCGTCATCCACAAATGAAGAAAGCAACAGAGGCTACTTAGATGTTAACTGCTGCTATGGATAAAAATTCCTTTTAAATTAAAGAAGGGCCCTCCAATGCTGCATATGGCAGGAACACCCGCTTTTTAAAGGCTGAATGATATTCCATGGTATGCTAATGTTGCATCCTTACTACAATTTAAAAAAATGTCCTATACACGTGTAGAAAATAACAAAAACATAGAAAACAAAAGTACAACAACTGGAGAGCAGGCTAATAAATGATGATGTATTCATGCAATGGATTTCTAGGTAGTCATCAAAAATCATGGGATATACTGACAGAGAGAACATCTCAAAAAATTAGGTGACGAAACTCCCCAAATAAATAAATAAACAGCCCATTTTTATAAATGAGACACTGAGCTCTCCAAATATAATAGGGAAAATTCTCCAGCCATTCTTCCAGGAGCTTCTCTGTGAGAAAATGCTTTCACACAGATCTAGCAACATTTCTATCCTTTCTGTTGAAATATAAGGACTTTCTCTCACAAAAGAAATTCTAAGAGGAACTGCTAGTCAGAAAAATCAACTGCACAGATTAGACGCAAAATAGAACATTGCGGGAGTTCCTATTGCGGCTCAGTGGTAACGAATCCAACAAGTATCCATGAGGACATGGGTTTGATCCCTGGCTTTGCTCAGGGAGTTAAGGATCCCGTTCTGTCTTGAGCTGTGGTGGTGGTCACAAATGCAGCTCAGATCTGGCGTTGCGTGGCACCCATAGCTCCAATTTGACCCCTGGCCTGGGAACTTCCATACGCCTAACACTCCCCCCGCCGCCGCAAAAAAAGTAGAATATTGCGTTATCCACTGATTTTTATGGGGTGCTCACAATGACCTCGATCATGGTGTAAATTCACTTCATAATCTAAGAGCAAAAGATGAAGCACAATAATCCAGTAAACCAGAGAATAACAGAGATTATTTCATGATCATCTGTATTTTTCATATCAGAATCTCTGCAAAAATAATGAAGGTAAGACCGAATTCTAAACAAGGGCCACTGTAGATTATCTAAATAAATGAGAAAGTCTCAATACACAGTGGGCATTCTGTTATTTTGCCTATGGTATAGCTTAAAAGCAGTGCACTCTCTTTTAAATGTGACCTTGGGCACAGAGATGTGTATGTACATTTATGCTCCTGGGCTGTTTTCCTACCAGAAGCATTAATACGCATTAATTTCTTTGGGCTGCTCAGATGTCTAAATATGAACTAAACATTTTTATTGGGGCCGGTTTTCCATCAATTTAAAGGATCGTTAAAACTACATAAACTGAATGTCTCCTCAATGATTCCACTCATTTTTTTTTTTCCTGTACGGATTACTGTAACTTTACACCAAACAGATTTCTGTTAGAGAGAACCACATATTTTGGGTTTTATTTCAGCTCAAGAGGCCCCAGTGTTCCCGAAGCCCATAAACAAGAGCTGACACACAGAATAACAATTTACGCTGATAAGAATGGCGATAACAGAGGACATTAATTGAATGCTTAATGGGTCCTGGTGACTCAAGGGCTCAAACCTTAATAGCTCTTCTGTCCATTAGAAAAGATTAGCCCAGGATGGGTCCCTTAAGGAATATTTTTTCCCCCCGCAGCTATTCTATCGATGTGAAAAATGCCTTCTTTAAAACTCTAGTTGAAACTGTTCAAACGGCAGCTGTAGAAAAGCGCTTTTCTGGGAGTGAAAGCCCCACCCATGCTGTTGGTTCGAGCCTCACAACAGCCACGTACGCAAAGACCCTACCTACCTTCATGGCCTGCTTTTCCTCTTCGCTGCACGTGCTCATGAGCTGATGTCCCGAAGTAACCAGCTCATCAATAAGGTCCTTGTGCCGCAAGATCTCCATGGTGAATGTCTGCATTTACCAAAACAATAAAGATTCTTTAAAAAAGAGAGCATATGACCAAAGGGAAAATAGGCAAAGCAGGAGAAACGACCTAGCTGGGGTTCTCGCAAACATTATCATGCACGCGCTTTTCCAGCTGTGGAGAAAACACGGTTGGTGCAACTGGAAATGTGTGTGTCTTCACCTTTTGAACCTGCAGCTGAGCAGAGGTCTGGTCTTGCTCAAGCCTGATGTCACCCAGAGACGCCAATTTCTCCTCTGTTTCAGTAATCCAGGATAACTCCGCATCGGCTGCTTGGTCAAACTAAACAAAAGATAAATAATCAGGTCCGTGAGTTCTCGTAACTGGTGCCAGAGAAATACCTACCTACAGTTCTTTCAAAGAGCCTCACGGCACAAGTGGGAAATGTGAGCTTGTCTCTTCACAGCAGCCTGAGACAATTCATGATCATGATGGGTGGTATAAAGAAAAAAGAACTTTCCAGAGAGAAATTAAACACAACCTCTTAAAACATGCTGAATCTGGGAGTTTCCCTGCATAGCAGCGGGTTAAGGATCTGGTGTTGCCACTGCAGCAGCTCGGGTTGCTTTGTGATGTGGATTCCACCCCAGGTCCAGGAACATCACGAGCCGTGGAAGGGGCCAAAACAAACAAACAAAAAACCCCAGAACAAAACCAAAAAACGTGTTGAATCCATACCACAGCGTTAATGATTTGAGGACAGCTAACTGTTGCCTTCTCCTTGGTGGCAGTAAGGATTTTCTCCCCAGAATACCATCCAAAGCGCCCAGCTACAAAAGTCAGTACCTGGACATTAGCTTTCAATCATTTCACCTTTTTAAAATTTTGTGTTTGTTTATTTTTTTATGGCTGCACCCACAGCACACGGAAATTCCCAGGCCAGGGACTGAATCCGAGCTGCAGCTGTGGCAACACGGGATCCTTCACCCACTGTGCCAGGCCAAGGAATAACCCTGTAGTCAGGGTTCCTAACCCACTGTGCCACAGCGGGAACTCCCAATCATTTCGTCTTTCATTTTAACCTGTATGATATGCAGGTAGCATTCTGCTATCAAAGCACACAATTCCTAGCAAAAAGATTTAAAGATCCCCATTTATTTATACTGTGTGTGTATACAGAAAACCTGTATAAAGTTTCTATGTATATTGGGCATATCCCCGAATGTCTCAGGTATGATTTTTCCAGAACTCATTTAATAACGGCATAAAAACATTTTCAAGAACATTTTTAAATATTTTAAGAGACTGTCTTTTCTTGCTCATAACAGCAATTCATGGTAGAACGTTACAAAGTACAGAAAAATATACAGAAGAAAATTAAAACTTGGAGTGAATGCTGTTGGTATTTTAGTGGATTTTCTTCAAGGGGCTGAGACAGACTTATGAAGGTCTGGGATAATACTACATAAACAGTTTCATCTCCTGCTTTTTCATTTATCATGAACATCTCCCATGTCTTAGAAGTGTGATTTTTTAAAAAATAACACCATTGTATTCTCACATACCTGGATATTCTCATTTAGGCTCTCTGCATTTTTTTTTTTTTTTGCTATTATATAAACAACCCTGTAATGACTATCCTTGTATGTAAATCTCTGTTGGCATCTCTGATTCGGTCCTTAGGGGAGATTTGACTGCCAGGTCAAGAGCATGAAAACCATCAACACTGGGCACCCAGTCAGCCTCCTGCCTGCCAGTTATCACAAACGAGTCAAGCCAACAGGCGACACCACAGCACCCACCACCCACGGTAACCAACGATGCCTCAGTGGGAAGACTTTAGGGGGAGGGGACACGGTGAAGTTCAAGTTCAGAACTGCGAGAACCAATCACTTTTCAAGGGCACCTGGAGATCCAGATTGGGGTCCGGGGTAACTAGGTGAGGGGAGAGAAGGGGGGGGCGGCAAGAAACCAAACTGGAAAATCATTCATACATTGGATCCCAATGCAACAGCCCTCCGACTCCCAGCCCGACGGGGTGACGGACTTTCCCCTTTCTCACGGGCACACCCCAGGGCCCCGGGCCTTATCCTGTAACACAGGCCAGGAGCCTCTGGGAGGAGAGGGGAGACGGCTGAGCTGCTGTGGGCCTGGGCCCGGGGAACAGCACGGGGGGGCGAGTGCCCTGGACTAGATGCTGGAGAAACTGGCTACTCAGAGGCGAAGGCAAAGCCTCTCTCTAGTCAGAGAGCAGGAAATTGGCAGTCTCAAAAGACGGAGAATTTTAGACAATAACTGCTCTCCTAGCCCCTCCTGAGCCTGACACCCCTGCCAGGATGACATCATCAAAGGCCATGCAAGCTGGAACTCTCACGCCCACGGGTGACCACAAGGCTCTGCCTGGGGTGGGGGGAGCCCAGGGGGACCCCACCCAGGACTTCCACCCCCTCCCCCCACAGAAGTAACGGGCTGGCCCTCCTGCTTGTCAGGGTGGCATCAGGGAAGACCTGAGGACAGCTGAGGTTCCCGCACCACTCAGGCATCAGGTGGCTGGGATGCCCACTCCATCCTGCAGGAATGAGGGGCGCCACCCTCAGGCATCACATGGCATTGCCGGGGTCTGGGCTTCTGTCCCTGCCACTACCTCTGCTAGAGTGGCATCAGGGACAGCCAGCTGATCAGAAAGCTCAGTTAAGACCTGGAGCCCAGCATAACTCATCACATTCAGGAGGGTTGTCAGCAGAGGCCGATACCTGGAAGATCTCAAATTAACCTGGATTAACCTGCTCCATGCCCAACCTCAAACACAGCTGAAACCAATGGGAATGAGAGCTTCTACAACCAAATATGAAGTCCCAGCTAAGACACAGAACACACCAAGAGGAACCCAATGGAAATTTCAGAACTTAAACATATAACCACTGAGGGAATGCTGCTGAGCTGCAGCACGTTGAGGAACTGGCTTGTCTCTGAGGAGGCGTGGGTTTGGTCTCCGGCCCGGTGCAGTGGGTTAATGGATCTGGCGATGCTGCAGCTGCAGTGTGGGTCATAGCTGTGGCTCTGATTTGATCCCTGGCCCAGGAACTTCCACAGGCTATGGGTGCAGCCATAAAAAAATGTGTGTGTGTGTGTATCTACTGATATAAAAGCTGAGTGGATGAGACCAAGAAGGAGGACAGAGGAAAGAATCAGTGACGTAGGAGACAGAAGGACAGAAATCAAATTGCCTGACCCAAATAATAGAAAATAGATTAAAAAAAAAGACCAGCGCCTCAGAGCCCGAGGAACTATAATAAAAGCTCGAAGTCACCGTGTTCCAGGAGAGGAGAAAGTGGCTGCAGCTGAAAACTACTTAAACATTCTTGAAATAATAAAATTAGAGACATGGTTGGTTTCTCGGAACTGAGGAGGAGGCAGACGCAGAAGGGGATGGACGTGGCTGGTAAAGAACAGCCAGAGGAGTACCTGGGATGGAAAGGTTCTGTCTCACTGGGTGGGTGTCCGTTTCCGGCTCCTGACTTAGTACCGTAATTACAACCTAGTAGCGCAAGCGGCTACGCCTGGGGAGGTGGGCATGGTACAACGGGACCTCTGTATTAATACAGCGGCGTGTGAGTCTACAATCATACTGCAGATCATAAAATAATCTACAATTGCCTTAGAACATGTAATTTAATAACACAGCTCTGTGTGGGTAACCTCTCATCCATAAGCCGTGTCGGCATTTTCTACGAAGGTGCCCTTCAGACAGCATGTACTGGTTTCCACTGAGCCAGGCTGCGACCTGGGACAGGGACCCTTTCCTGCAGTGAACAGACAGCTCCTAGAGCAACAAAATACAAAGAAGCTAAGGGACTAAAAATAACTGCGTGCGGGCAGAGTTAAGGCAAATTATGGGCAACAATATACAAAAAGACTAAAAAACCAACTGCCACTTCTGAAGAACAGAGAGCAAAAGTAGATGCTATGCATGCCCCCTGCCCATAGCACCAAAGCACCCACCCCTCCCCTCCCTCATGTCAGGGAACCCGCTACTTGTTTCTGATACTTGTTTTTGTGTCCATTCAACACCGCCCCCTACTCCGTCCCCCTGCAGCAGGGGACCCAAGAAAGCCAAAAGCCTTGCCTGAATTTCTCATCTGGCCTCTTTATTGATTTCTATTGATTAAGGAGGCCAAGAACGCAGGTCGGTAACAGTATTCCCACAAGCAGAGTCTGGCTGTCCTCTCATTTACATGGGGTATAACTAATTTTTAAAATAATCTTTGTCAAGCTTATTGGTGGAGTTTCCTTAATGATAAGGGCACACCCTGTCAGCATGGCCTGGCACAAACAATAGCACCGATTAAGTCACTGGTATGGTTCCAATCTCACTACTAAAAAATAACAAGTTACAGAAGTGAAAAATTCTTAATACTATTACTGAATTTGTATTAAGTTTTTTTTAACATATCACGAAATGACTTGCTTTTACCAAGTAATGAGTGAGTAAATACTGAAGCTCTTTGCAAGTCAATTGATTTCAATCAACAATTTAGACAGAAAAAAAAATTTTGGATCATCACCTAAACTATGGGCCCAGAAATATAACAGGCGTTAAAATAATGCTTTTACATTTACCTTTAGAAACCAATGGCATTAGCGTATGAAAGGGAAGATGTGGTTTAAAAGACCTTTACCTAACAATCTCCAGAGGCGCTACCCAAATAAAACTGAGTATCAACCGCATCTAATGGAACATAATGCAGAGTCAGGCTGCTCTGAAGCTCCCCCAGTATGTGGGCAGCAGTCACACTGTCACGTGTGCTAACTGGACACTTGTCCCACGGGCTCTGCCCAAGCATCACACTCCGAGGATCCTGACAGGTGAAGGGGGCCCCAGACAGAGATGCAGAGCTGCAGTACCGTCGTAGGGGTGGTACTTCTAAGCTGACTGCACATTCACACACCCAAGCAGGAGTACTTGTTTTTCCTGTGTTTCCCCTAACAGCTTGTTTTTTTTGAACCCGCCTCGCTGTCTGCACGTAGCGGTGTTCATGCATGTTCAGCTCACTAATTCAGTACTTTTGATGTTATGGGGACAAGTCAGGACAAGACAGACTCCAGAGGAATCTCAATAAAACCACTTGTGAAATTCTACCTTCATCTGGTACCATAACTGTTAGAACATGACTTTGTTTCAAATGCAACTACTCATGAGCGATTGCTGACCAATGTGAAAAAGAGAAAAAAATATTTTTTTCTCGTCAAATCACACAGCAGCTTCTGATGCAGGAAAAGAAACGGTCCTGGAGGGCAAGAGGCAGTCTCCTCTGCCCGCATCCTTCGCTTTCATGCCACACATGATGAAACGCCAGGGTTTGGCTCCACTGAGGCTGATGCACTCAGCACAAAACTGAGAAAAAACAGCCCAGGTCTTACTACCTGAGCGCAAATGCTGCAAGACGGCAGAATCACACTGAACAGGAGAGATTTGCTTTTCCTCTTCCTGGTCCCTGAAAAAAATAAAATGATGCCCCCACGCCTCTTGTTTGCGTTCAGGCTATTTTTTGGTATTTATAGGACAGTCCTAATAAAGTCAGGCTATTAGTTAATATTAGTTTAATATTAAGTCTCCCTCTCTTAAAAAAAAAAAAAAAAGCATCCAAGGAAAACGTATGACAGTAACATGCAAGTTGCCAAAATGGAAAGCTGAAACTCAAACACTGCTTCTTTAACCTAGGCAAATATTTGCTTGCTGAAAGAAAACAGGACTTCAGGCAGAAATTTCCCTTCTGTCTTTTGACATTTTTTTATTAAATTAGAAAATATTTATTGTCCAAGAATGAAAGGAAGGCCCCCGGGTCTATATTAAGTGATTTACAGTCAAGCGAGGTGGTTTATTTAGGCCCGTGACTCTTTCAAGAGACTACTGACAGGCCATTCAAAACAGCCTACTTTACAGGTGAGTAACACGACACAGCAACCTTACGGCCCCAAATTTGAATAAATTTGCTCACTGTTCATACACACAGCGAAAAGTGACTTCCAGTGAACTGTAATGTCAGCATCCCGTAAGTGCATTCTGGGAAACAGTCTAGCGGGCTATCACTCACGGCGGCTCACCAACCCCAGCTACTGTAATTCCTAGTGTAGCTGAGCTAGTGTTTCAGAAATTCCCTCCGAGTTGGTGAAAGGCATTTTCATTGGCTTACCTCCAAATGTTTCTGAAAAACGTTCGCTACAACACTGAGGGCCAACAGCCTCCTGAACACACAGGTTCTGAGTGCAGAACATGAAGGAATATCTCCTTTTGTTCTGACAGCAACGTATAACGGGGGCATCACCACTAATTCCACCTACAGCCGAGGCAGAGCGGGCTGAACAGACTCCCCCAGAGGTACCAGCCGGGGCTCAGAGCTGCCCTGTCAAGTGGCCTGTGCCTGTACAGAGCGGGGCTCAAGAGGGCACAGTCCTGTGATTTCACTGAAACTGGCTCAACTACCACCATAGTCAGTAAGTGGTAGGTTTGAACTTTGTAAACGTTTCTCCAATCTCTGCAAACGGCTTTTGTCCTTATCCAGAAAGTTCCTCGAGTGGAAGTAGAGGTTTAAGAGAGACGAGTGATAAATCTCAAGAACAGACTCTTACTCCCTTCCCCTGGCAAGGATCTTATCTTTCTTTTCATTCGCATTTCCTTCCATTTTCCCACATTATTCATAACACAGCCCATGTTTTCCCACCCCAACGCCTGGAGGGGGGGGGGGTCTTCTAAGGAAACCTCACTTCCCTTGGAGGGGAGGGTTCCTTCTCTTTCGCTACAAGAAATAAACAGGTGTTATTTTTCTCCAAGGCTGGTTCCTAATGACCCCATGAGCTGTTTATTTTAACTGCACCCAGGTGCCTTTATAGTGGGGAGTTATTATGGCCCAATAAATATGGCTTACCAGGCAATGTGAACTGCCAGAGGGCGCCTGGAGTGTCCAGACCCAGTGACACACACGTTGGCACCTTCTGATAACTGTACATTTACAAGGCACAAGGACAGCAAAATGCTTGTGGGTTTGGACAAACCCCGTGATCTGAATTCAGGCTGTTAAGTCGATACATCGCTTAAGCAAAAGCATCTTTTCCCCTTTCCAGTGGCTCGTGTGGTTCAACTTGTGATTAGTGAAAGAAAGCAACAGAGCTGTGTTGTTACTTTGGGTAGGTTTAATGGGCAAAAATTCCTACGGTTTCTAACCCAGATAATGGCAGGAGGTGTGAGGAGGGGGCAGCTGTTTTGCTTTGTTTTATACACTCACCACTGCTATTTACCAAGCTGTCTTATCCCACTCCGATTTTTCCTAAAAGTTATGAAGAGGCCCAATTACTCTATTAAAAAAAAAAAAAAACCTTCTTCAGACTATCAATGCCTGCAAATCTAGAGTCAGACTGATCAACTGGTCACATGGGTGCACACAGTCCTTACATATTAGCCTATAACAGAGGCTGTTCCCCTATTTCCAGAACATTCCTAAAGGTCAATGTACATAAGGCTCATGTACATTGAGGCCCTATGACCTCAAAATTCAATGACACATCTTTCCAAAACGGTGACACGATACAGAATTAACATGAAAAAAAATCTAACCATGCGTCGGAAGTTTTCTGAAAACTAAACGTACACCAGGCAGTGAAAAAGTACATGCCAATCAGAGGGCATCCGCGTGCCCTTCCCTCCTCTTCTCCACGTCTGCCTGACATCTTCCCCTGGTGTCTAGAAGCCACAACGCCCTGTGACGGTGGCCAGACTTTTCACAATGTCCCTACGCAGCTGCTGAATTCCAAGGTGCAGGTGACCACATTATCAAGGAGGTAGGTCTGTACGCAAGCTCAAGGTCAAGACACTGAAGCATCTAAGAGAAATCCGCTTAGAAAACAACCCAGTCAGTTATTTCAAATCTAGTTTACTACATCTAGTCAGATTATTCAGGAACAACACAGGAAATCCAGAAATTTAAAAAACGACCAAGTTGCAGGAGTTCCCAGGGGCCTAGAGGTTAAGAAGCCCGTGTTGTCACTGCTGTGCGGCAGGTTCAATCCCTGGCCTGGGAACGTCCGTGGGCGGCAAGTGTGGCCAAAAAAATCCCCAAAACAACACAAAATAAAAAATGAGGTGTGACTCTTGTTGGAGGGATGGCTCTGGAAGGGGCACCCTTAATAAAACAAGCTCGATGGCACAGTCTAAGAAGATGGTCTGTGGTCAGACGACGTCCATGGTTCGGATGGAGGAGAAAGGGAACCGCAGGCGATCCGCTTACGCAACGTAAATAGTACCAAATATGTGCCCAACATCCAAGTCTAAAAATTGTTTTCTGCATCATTCTTTTTGTAGTTTACACATGTATTACAGTTGGATAAACAGAAAACATTTTAGCATCAAACTGTACTCTGGGCCTAATGCCAAACCTCTACCAGCGGGCAAAGTTATAATTTCATTAGCGATATATTAGCTCTCTATAAACTTGGAAATCATGCATTTAGAAACAATTCTAAGTGCAAAACAAAACCTCTACCAACCCAGAAAGACAGGACTGATTTATTCTTAAACGTGTCTCGAGAGAGCGTTTTCACCATTCTCTGAGCACGCACGCCCACGTCTCCCAGGCCTATGGCTGGAAATATGCTCATAAAGCCCACTGGGCGGCAATGAGGGCCCCTCGCTTCAGATTATTGAAGGAGGTGAGAAAAAACTGGGCCACCCCTTAGGAGTTTTCCCCTCTACCTAAGAGGCCCTAGAGTGGGGTGGAATGAGATCTGGAGTAAGTTCTAGTTACACCTCCACCACGCACTGGCTGCGGGACCCCAGGCAAAACCCTCCACTGACCTCACACTGCTCATACGCCCCAAATGGGCACCTCGACCTGACCAGGAGGAGTTTCTCTTCCTTTTTCCCTTTTCTTTAACTGGCTTAAGGGCATCTTGTTGGTCTTCTTTATTACTGGAGGGATTTCACTGAACAGACTTGCAGGCATTTCAAAGGGATGCCCATCTGAGTACAGAATAAATACCTACGAACAACCCGGGGGATGTTAATTAATACATCGATGGCACCCACATTAGCTGCATGACCTCTTGGCAGTGACCTGCTTGTACCACATGCTCCCTCTCCCACACGAAGGCTTCAGGGACACAGACCACAGCGCTGACACATTCTTTCTTCCAGGAATTTTCTTGTATTCATTCTTTCATAAAGTCCATGTTTCCAGTAAGAAATGTTTTGATCAAGGAAAAACCCCATTAATTGTAAATTCCCTGCAGGATCTGTTTGGGGTTCCAAAAAACACATATCGACCTGGTTACTTTTTCTAAGCTGGGGAAACATTGGCCAAGCCCTGAAAGAACCGGGCCGCGGTTAATGACCTTGGCGCTCAGCCCATCACCTGGCCTTATTACATCTTCCTTCGCTGAACCAGCCAACCACAGTCAGCTTCTCCAGAAAACCCGACTCCCAAGAGGACAGGCAATCTGTCTAGCTACTGAGAGCAGTCTTCAGGGCCAACACTGAAAGGCCGAAATGAATTTTGGTGAAAGAAATTCCAGAGTTTCCAAAAACGTGCATAAATGTCACAAATAAACACGCTTATTTTCCTAGGATAACAGGGGTACACATCCCTCCCAACATGGAAAACAGAGCCTTGCGGAGGCCCTGCCTGTGTGTGAATACCACCCCCTATCCGTGCAAAAACATCCTGCTGCTATCGTGGTATGAATCCAGAGCACAGCACTGCAAGCAGTGAGGGGGCGTGCCTTCCAACGAGGTGAGACTTTTAGGGCAACCTTAGCGGATGAATTTTCAATGGCACCCCCCTGCCTACTTGATCAGTGTTTGAGGCTTGTGGCTTGGATGAGTAAAGGCTGAATCACCCACCGTCCTGAGCTCTGCTCTGCGGTACCTGGCAAAGCTACACCGAACCCGTCAGAGGAAGTCTGCAAGGAGACGCTGACGACTTCATCAAAGTATTCAGAGATTCAATACGAGTTCATCAAAACCTGTCCTATAAGCCACGTACATACACCACAGGCTCTGACGGAGCCGGGGCTGGGGGCTGGAGCCTGTTACACTCCCTGGAACTAGAAACTCTGTACCAGCTGCAGACGGGCCCAGAAACTATCATTCCCCCTGTCAGTCATCTTCAGAAACACACACACACACACACACACAAACGACATTGCCAATACAAGTGGTGCCTTTTCAGAAAGCTTTCAACCTTTCTCTGCCATGTATGCCAGCCATCGGTCAATACGGACTTAGATGATAACTCGACCTATGCACTCAGATTGGATTTAGGGTGGGAAATTAACACGCACAACATGCACACGAGTAGACACAGGCATGGTATCTGGACAGAGGTGAGTGGGGCTGGTCCTGGCGCTGACCTGGCGAGGACGAGGCCGGGAGGCAGGTGGCAGACGGCCATCAACAAGGTCCAGGTGAGCCCTGCCCGGCACTCAGGGGTCCAAGGACCCGGCTACATTCTGCTCACATCCCTGTTTGCGTTTTGGAAGCATTCCCCATGCACGGGAACAGCATGCACAGACGCCTCTGTTGAGGCCGAGGCTCTGGGAGCAAGTGGCGGACACGAGCTGCCCGGACGCCCGCACACGTGCCTACCTGCTGGGCCCGCAGGACGGCCGCGTCCATCTCCTCCACCCTCTGCGTGATGGTGTCGCTCACTAAGCGGAAGCGCTCGTTGTCCTCGGCCACCATTTTTTCAAGCCCTTCCCTCGCTCTCCAGGGCACCAGCTCCAGCAGTGCGGCACTCACTTCGTTGAGGGAATCCAGCAGGGCCCTGCTGCTCTTAGCTTCCTTCTTCAGCTCCTGAATCAGAAGGAGGAAGATGCCAGCCTGCAGTGATGCCCATGAGTTTGAACAGGCTTCCCCGCCCCACGACATTCCTGGGGCTAACGGCTTTCCCAGGCCGATGTGACGTGCTGGTCCCCTTAGTTTCGGCTACACTCTATAAACCCTTGCGATCTAAAGCTGTTGTGCAAAAGGAAAAGTGTGCCCTGAGAGGTTCAAAAGAGCCATCATTCCTTTGTCAACATGGCAAGATTTTTCTCTCGGAAATGTAATCTAAATGTTTAAAAATTGGAGTTCGCGTTGTGGTGCAACGGGATGGGTGATGTCTCTGCAGCACCAGGACACAGGTTCAATGCCTGGCCCGGCACAGTGGGTTAAAGGATCTGGTGTTGCTGCAGCAGTATAGGTCACAACTGTGGTTCAGGAACTCCATATGCTGCAGGGTGGTCAAAAAAGAAAAAAAAATTGGGAACCCAAAACAAGCAAGTTAACATGGATTATTCTCAGTTTGCTGGTCACCTCTAAGTCATCCAGTGCCAGAAAAGTAAAGGGGTAACGTCCCAGCCGGAATCAAGGGGCCCTCAGGATAAGGACACGCTGGCTTTAAGCATCCTGGCTGAGTCATTCCCAGCTCACTGAGTCTGACATCGCTGGCCTCGCCACCCACATGTGACCAGGGGCGATCAGAACAGAGGCTACCCTCTCTGAGAACTCTGAGAAGAAGGATGATCAGCAGGGAGAACTCCACTTCTGCAATATAATTAGAAAAGCCACTCCGTGCTATGCATCTGTCTCATAAAGATCTCACTCTTCTAACCAAATGACGAGTGTTACTGACACAACGATCATTTCCCCCCCTTTTTTTTTCACCATCACTCTGTTTCTGGTATGATAAACCATACTCCCCCACCATAAAATTCTAGAAATGTGGAGTTCCCATTGTGGCTCAGCAGGTTCAGAACCTGACCAGTATCCACGAGGATGAGGGTTCCCATCCCTGGCCTCGCTCAGTGGGTTAAGGATCCCGTGTTGCTGTGAGCTGTGGTGTAGGCTGGCAGCTGCAGCTTTGGTTCAACCCCAAGCCTGGGAACTCCACATGCTGCAGATATGGCCATAAAAAAATAAAAAATAAAAAAGATTCTAGGGAGTTCCCATCGTGGCTCAGTGGTTAATGAATCTGACTAGGAACCATGAGGTTGCGGGTTCCATCCCTGGCCTTGCTCAGTGGGTTAAGGATCCAGTGTTGCCGTGAGCTGTGGTGTAGGTTGCAGACTCGACTTGGATCCCACGTTGCTGTGGCTGTGGCTGTGGCGTAGGCCGGTGGCTGCAGCTCTGATTAGACCCCTAGCCTGGGAACCTCCATATACCGAGGATGTGGCCCAAGAAATGGCAAAAAGACAAAAAGACAAAAAAAAAAAAGATTCTAGAAACAACTCAGAATACACTGTTTTCATTTCTGGGCCCCTGAAAGTTTCAGCAGGGGATCCATGACCGGTTTCTGTTGGGTCCTCACCCACCGGGGCACCCTGCTGCATATCAGTAACGACAAACCTCATTTTGTCCCTGTGTTAAGACCCCCTGAGAGACGACAAGCAGCTCCAAGGAGCAGGAGTCGGAACGTACTTTTTGCCTCGCGTGTGCTTGACCGGCCGCGTCCCCTTTCAGGACCTGCGTTTCGTACGAGAGCATCTCGCTCTCCACGGCGTCCAGCCAGGTGCACAGCCCCTCGTGTGTGGTGTGCAGTCGCCGTGCGAGCTGCAGGGCCTGCTCCAGGGTCTCGGCCACGTCCGTGCTCAGTTTAGTGATATCCTTGTACCTGGCTTTAATGGCTTCCAATTTATCTTGAATTATTAAAACTTCATCACCTACAATTTCAAAGGCATGTTAGATCTTATGAAGGGGGGGAAAGAAAAAAGGGTTTATTTCCTCGATTAGGTTGCAGTGATGAGATATTCAGGGGGAGAGGCGGTGAGGAGACATTTTTTTCTAAAGAGGTTCTGACCCAAGAGAAGCCCTTTCCTGGGTGTGACTCTTTCTCAGGTGTTCTGGCAAATGTAAATGAGCTCTGAAAATGCAAATATAAACCACACAAAGGGCTACAGTGTCTTCCGTGATGGGGAACGCATCCCCTTTGCATCCATCTGCATGGTGCTTCCCATTTGCAGGCGTGGGGGTTAAAAACCACCGGGGTTCAGACACTGACTTTGGTGGCTTATGACCCTGCACAAGAGACCCGATCTCTCTGTGCCCAGGCAACTCACCACGGCAGGAGGAGAAAAAAAGAACCTACTATCACAAGGCTGTGATAGAAATTCAGTGCATACTGGCCTAGGGTTTAGAACAGTGCCTGGCGGGTGTCTGCACATGCACATGTGTAATCTCAGTATCTGCGGTGCTAAAGATAATAAACTCACCTGCCCTCTTCCAGCAGACCCTTCTCTGCCTCTACTTACTTTGAAGACACAGACAGAAACTGTGTCTTGAGCTTCAGACCCCCAGCGCCAGGCTCTGGAGATTCTATTGTGTTCCTCCAGTTCATAACGAATGGCACTTGCCCCCACCACACATATTTGTAGAAGGACTTTGCAATGGCCCAAGGAATTACCCAAACAAGTCAGTATCTCTTTTCTTTGTGGGTTCAAGCAAGGAGAAAGAAAGCCTGGGTGTGGTCACTCTGTGTATCCCTGAATGCTGTCTCTCTTAAATTAAAAAAAAAAAAAAATCATCCACAACCTACATGCTCACCTAGAACCACTGCCTTCCGTAAGGGGGAAACTAATTTCTCTCCGCCGTGGGATCCTCTGTCTCCTGTGCCACGGCACTGGGTGGTATGAGTAATATACAAAACGTCCCTTAGGAACTCAGTGAGATCATGGGAAAAAAAGTGAGATCATACCCCCAAACCCCCTAGATCGGCCTTCAAAGCATGCTCCAGAGGAAGAGGCTTGGAGTGGCCCCAAAATTATACAGTGTTTTCTGTTTCCCCCCCAGCTCTAAAACATTCTGACAGCAATGCAAAATGCTCACCGCAGGATTATTTGATTTCAAAGAAATCTCACCTGTTGTCTGTTTAAGTAGTTCTAAACCATTGAGTAAGGCCTGATCTACATTTTGTTTTCTGAGTAGGATGTCCTCTTGCAGAACCTAAAACACAGGTACCATTTTTAATGTGGGGGAAAAACTTTAAATAAGCATCAGCATCACTGGTTGATGTTAAGAGACCTGCAACAAGGTTTCACTGATGTGAGTCAACACCTCACATCCGTTCCCACGTTTACCCTCCTTTTTTCACCATTGGTCTCATGTCCCTTGTTCATCGGTTATAACTCACTCCCCTCTTCCCCAAAAAATGGGCCGACAGAGATGCTGGGGGTACTGGTTAATTATGGGCCTTTGTATATGACAGCGAAATAACAAGATGAAAAGTGAAAAACCCAGCTACTGGATAAATTCAATCTCTTCTTACATGTGACTTCATTAAAAGTACAACCTACTATATATAAAATAGGTAAATAACAAGGACCTACTGTACAGCACAGGGGACGCTACTCGGTATTTTGTAATAACCGTATGGGGAAAAGAATCTGAAAAAGAATGGCTGTGTGTGGAGTTCCCACTGGCTCAGTGGATTAAGAATCTGACTAGTATTCCTGAGGATGCAGGTTTGATCCCTGGCCTTGCTCAGTGGGCTAAGGACCTGGTGTTGCTGTGAGCTGTGCTGTAGGTCACAGACGTGGCTCGGATCCTGCGTTGCTGTGGCTGCGGTGCAGGCCGGCAGCTGCAGCTCCGATTCAACCCCTAGCCTGGAAACTTCTATATGCCATGGGTGCGGCCCTAAAAAGACCCCCCCCCCAAAAAAAAAGAATGGATATGGATATGGAATCACTGTGCTGTTCACCTGAAACTAACACAACATTGTAAGTCAACTACACTGCAATTAAAAAAAAGGTTAATTGTACACTCAGGCAAAGCCTTTTTTTGAGTACAAGAAATTCACCAAAATCAAAATGAACATAAACCAATACAGAAATGAGGAGGATGGAGAAAATAACGACAAATGAAATGAAAAAGTAACATAAAATACATCAAAATACCCGCAGTTCAGCCTGCTGTGTCCACAGCCCCTCCAGGCTGAAGTCCTGGACCGAGAGCCTACTCAGCTTGCCGTGAACTTCGCTCAGCCAATTCATCAGCTCCACTTCATCTTCCCCAAAAATCTTAGCATTGCACAGGGCCTGCTGGAGGAGCTCGGACCTGCTGTGGCTTTTCTCTTGGATCTCAATGTACCAGACTTGAGAGGAGTCTAATTGACTCTGCACCACATCTCTGTCCTCCCTGGAGCTCAAAACCTTTAAGGACTGGCCAACGCTAACGGCCTGGTGTAAATGTTTACTGTGATGGATGATCTCATCTTCTAAGGCCTAAGCAAAGTTAAAAAAGAAAAAAAAGGAAACACAAAGAGAATGGACAAATAAAAATGAAAACATAAATGGAACAAAAAGATGGCACGTGCGATGGGTCTAAAGGCGCGATGATGCCTGAGACAAAGGCACCTAACGCCAGCATGTGAAACCGCCCCGGGACCGGAGACCCAAAGCTCAGACCCAAAGTGACGGGACCTTACTTTGTGCTGTGCGATCTGCTCCTCCAGTTTGGACGCCTGGGTTCCGATGGGCTCGCAGTTCGCCAGCCTCTTTTCGACGGTCGTCAGCCACTCGTTCAGTGGCTCAAGGGTTTCGTGGAATTGCTGGGCAACCACGGAGATGCCTTCCAACTGGCGGTTCCTGCAAGTGCCAAGAGGAAGGTCACAGAGGCGGGGGGGCGTAGGAGACCATCCACGGAGACCCACGCCCCTGCCTTGCCCTCTGAACAGCTGTTGTGGGAAATGTCTCAGGCTAAAATGAACACCTCTCACACTGAAAGGACACCTTACAATAGTTCTCCTGTGACATAAAATGAAAGCTGAACCACAGACCAACCTCTAGTGCCTAAGTCTTACGAGAGTCTTAAATAACCTGATTATAGTTCTTATGATAATAGCAGATATAATAATGGTAAGGTTATAATAAAAAAAAAACAGCAATCATAATGCTGAAAATAGGTAATATTTACTGAACACAGAGTCGGGCTGTATACATTCGTTAACTTCAGTCAGGATACCAGTTACTGAGATGGCTTTAATCAAATGGTCAAAATTAGATTCAAATGCTGAAGACTAACTATAGCGGCTCCCACAGTGGAATTAATACTGACTCCTCCTTTCAAAAGTACAGTGTCAGGTATATTTCCCCAAAGCAGCACTGAATATATTTTTTGGCTATACCCCTGGCCCACAGAAGTTCCTGGGCCAGGGATCAAACCTGCGCCACAGGGGTGACAACACTGGATCCTTAACCCACTATATCACCAGGGAACTCCAACAGTTAATGTTTTATGGACTAAAATACTGCGAAAGAGGAGAAATATCCCTCAGACTTTGACCTGTATTGTAGCTTGAAATACTTTTAGAAAACTCATTGTTTTCTCTGCTAAAAGGTATCATGTACGGTAAAACCTACTTCCACTGCCCCGGTTTTCATCTAGGCCACGTGACTGTGCGGGGGGTGTGCACAGGCCACCTGATCCAGCATCCAACCCTGTCAATCATTTCTGCTGCGACCAAGAGCCACTGTCTTCCCCTGTTGTCATGTTCACCTCCTGGGAAAGTGCATGATTCCAGAAATGAGCTTCCTATGGGGACAAAGGGACTTTCGGAAAACTGGCCCATGCTGCATACAAGTTCTGTTTCTTCGTATCACAAACCACACATGCACAGATTTTAAAAAACTTTGGGTTGAAGCACATCCGATCTTTAAAAAAATGAGTGACATTACTGTGTTCCTTTTGACTTCTGATTATCACTATTTATGACTCTTTTTTTCCTAAATTCTCATATCCCATCATCTAGAATCAGGGGAAAGGACTACTCTGCGACCAGGTTTAACGGACTGTGATTTAAAGTGGGAGGGACTCTGTTAACCGTGTGTGAATCATAATATGACCGTCCTCTCTTGCTCTCCACTTAACTTGCTGTGAGGAAGGCTTAGGAAAAGGAGGCTAAACATTTACTCTTTCATTTTAAAAAAAGCACTGAGAGGAGTTCCCTGGTGGCTCAGGGAGTTAGGAACGGGTACTGTCACCATTGTGGCTTGGGGCTGGGATCCAAGGCCAGGAACTTCCGCATCCCATGGGCGCAGCCGAAGTGCGGAGAGTCTCTCCCATGGGGGTTAGCATGGGGGTCACACAGAAGGAAAAAGCTCCCGACACATTAAAGGACAATGTGGGGAGTTCCCGCTGTGGCACAACGGGATCGACAGCATCTTGGGAGCAACAGGACCCAGGTTCGATCCCTAGCTGGGAAGAGTGGGTTAAGGATCGGCGTGGCTGCAGATGCAGTGTAGGTCTCGACTTTGGCTCGGATCCGATCCCCGGCCTGGGAACTCCATATGCTGCAGGGTGGCCAAAAATGAAAACAAAAAAAGGACATGAAACTTCCAGCCGCCTTGGGAGCAACTGTCCTAGAGGAGTCATCTCTTCTACTCCAAATTCAAAATTAGATGAACCTTCTCTGTACCATCTTGGTTCCAAAGAAGGTAGGACTGAATGGAAATGCTCGCTCTGTCCAGGGGTCTATACAACAGTCTACACTAAGATGTAACTACAACCTGAACCTGGTCAAAGTGGCCCACCAAGAAGGTGAAGGAACGTAATGAAGCGTGGTGCGGCCACGCTCCGGTGCCCTGCCTTTGCCAAGGTCACGGTGCCCATCCTGCCTTTGCCAAGGTCACGGCACCCTCCCTGCCTCCTTCCCCAGCTGATTCCCACTCTTTCCATAAAAAGCTCCCTGCCCCTGCTCTCTGCCTCCACAGCACCCTGGGTCCAGGTTTTGCTTTGAACCATTAGCACACTGGTCATTTCTCTCCAGCAGCTATAAACCCTGCCAGGCTGCCCCCTGTCTGAGGGCAGAGATGCTCTGACCGGCTCACCCTGGATGGCCCTGCTCTGCCTGATGCACGACAGGCAGGCCAGAAAACTATCTTAGGAGTGAGTGAATGAGCCACCCCCGAGGGAAACACTTTCCTTCAAACAAAGAGGTGGGATATCCTTGGGGAGCACGAGACAGGACCCTGAGGGGATGAGCAGGGAGGGGCCACTGCCCCACCTGCTGTGTTCACAAAACGCACTAAACAGGAAAGTAACAGCTGGAAGAACAGTACTACCGAAACACAAGACATGGTATGAAAGCCCTTGCCAGCTCTCCTGGAAGCCTGGAGGCACTTAAGTTACCTGCTCTCAGCCTTACTGAGCAGCGCTTCCCACCGACTGCCCAGGAGGCTCAGCTGTTTCAAAATCTTCACTTTATCTGCAGGTTCCGCGGTGGCGGCAATTTTTTCTCCTTCTCGTTTGATCACCTCCACGGTGGACTTGCGGTCATCCAACAGCCTCTGGAGAAGCTGCAGGCAGAGTATGACAATGAAAAATATGAATAAATAGAATGGAAGCACAGGAATAACTGTATCCACGGGTAGAAAACACAGGCTAGGAACTTTGGACATGTGACAAAAATGATCTCGTGTGTGTGCACACGTACAAAAGCATCTGAGAAGTAGGACTGAAAAATACCCACTCATTTGTTGAATGCTTCATTACTACTGTGTCAGGCAGTGGGGGGGGGGGCATTTGGAAGTAAATAAAACTAATATGGATAAGGCCAGGAAACCATTCGCGATTAACTTGTGCTGCTCAGGGCAACTCCACTGCATCGAAAGCGCAAGATTCCCCACCGCTGTAATGAAACGGGAATGCCCTAAATGCTCACTAATGATCCGCGCCACTGGGACAGAAAAGATGGTTACAAATGGTTGCTGTTTCCAAAGCTTCTTCCCATGTTAAACAATGTACCACAGTCAAAGATCATCTTTCTCCCCTTCCCTGTTTTCCTGCCTGGGCCTGAAGGCAAAGCCCTGCATGTCACTAGATAAAAGATGCTCGGTGTTGGCTGAAGTGCATGGACAACACTGGTGGTGTCAGGTATGAAATAAAATTAATCAGTGAAAAACACAAAAAGCTAAAAAACCCGAAAAAACCCCCCACCACGCACCACAGACAGGGAGCCTCCCGCCCAGTTCCCAAGCTAATGAGGTTCAAACCAGAGGTTCTTGGCTCCTTTCATGAGTGAAAAGAGGCTCCTCAAATCCTTTATGAGGATGAAAACTAAAAAAGAGCCTTTAAATACCATCTCCACAGTGAACCGAGGGTGAAACCTGTCAGAAATCCCTGCAGCTGGCTAAATAAGACCAATATTTCAGGATTTAGCAGCAGAAAAAAAAAATCCATTTAACTCTTCAAGAAGCCTAAAATGGAATATTTGGCTCAGAGAGCCAGAAACCAGGACTCCTTCCCTTCCATGAATCAAAGCAAGTTTGTGAGCAGCAGGGCTGTGGCCAAGCCCAGTGGGAAGAGCAGTGAGGAAGGCACAGGTCAATGAGATGCTATGGTGTAAGGAGTGGCTTCTTCAAGCTGAACCTGACTGATGCTCCAGGACCAAAGGCACGGACGGCGACCCAGAAGGAACACCTGGGAGGATGTCTGCTCTCTCTCTGTCCCTGCAAGACCAGGACCACGGAGTAGGAGGGGACAGGGGCAGGGTCCCAGAGGAGGGGAGGGACACCCTCCCCTGACGTGGGTCAGGGTCATTGGAACAGCAAAGTGCAACAGGTGGGTCAGGCAGTAAACGCGACTGGGTGGTGACTTTGGGTAAATATCAACAGCAAAGCCCGAGCAATTAAGAAAGCAAAATCAACAAACAGGTTTTGTTGGCTAAACACTGCTGATTCACTCTGGGGGAATAATAAAGGTTTAAATTAAATCATTGAGTGGTAGCAGTTATATTTAATACTATGTTATATTATGACATATTTATTATTATATATGACAAATATATACTCATATTGTTATTACAGACCACATATTATATATTGTCCTATTTTTTTCTCAAAAATCAAAGAAATGCTATATGTTTTTCCTGGCATGCTTCTTTAATCTGTACTGCTAAAGCTACTTATAATAATTTCCCAGTATGACAAAGATGTCAAAGAATTTTTAGAGAGCAGTACTGAATGTTAAAATAAAATTAAGCCTCTTTGTCCAGTCCCTTCTTTTTCAAGTTCCTGTCTTTTCATTTTTTTTTTTTTAGGCCCGCACCCTCGGCATACGGAAATTTCCATGCTAGGGGTGGAATTGGAGTTGCAGCTGCTGGCCTACACCACAGCTGCAGCAACTCGGGATCCAAGCCACATCTTCGACCTACACTGCAACTTGCAGCAACGCTGGATCATTAATCCACTGAGTGGGGCCAGGGATTGAACCCACAACCTCAAGGACACTATGTCAGGTTCTGAGCCAGAACAGGAACTCCAAGTTTCCATCTTTTTAAAGAGAAACCTTACCAACCCCCGCCCTGCATGTTATTTCAAGTCATGACTGACAAATTAACACTGGATAGGTCATTCAATGCTCCTTAAATGAACACAGAAGTTGTACATGGGGAAGTTCCCGTCGTGGCGCAGTAGTTAACGAATCCGACTAGGAACCATGAGGTTGCGGGTTCGGTCCCTGCCCTTGCTCAGTGGGTTAACGATCCGGCGTTGCCATGAGCTGTAGTGTAGGTTGCAGACGCGGCTCGGATCCCGAGTTGCTGTGGCTCTGGCGTAGGCCGGTGGCTCCAGCTCCGATTCGACCCCTAGCCTGGGAACCTCCATATGCCGAGGGAGCGGCCCAAGAAATAGCAACAACAACAACAACAACAAAAAAGACAAAAGACAAAAAAAAAAAAAAGTTGTACATGGGGTCCCACATAGTCACTGTCCCCTAAGGGGTGTGTTTCCAGTTGGGTCCTGTATTTGCAGCATCAAAAGACACAGCGGCAGGTTCCTGGCATATGCGAATCACCTCTGCCTTGTACAGGATGGACCATAAGAAACCACTCATATTAATCTATCAAAGAGGCGGAGTTCCCGTCATGCATGGCACAGTGGTTAACAAACCCAACTAGAAAGCATGAGGTTGCGGGTTCAATCCCTGGCCCCACTCAGTGGGTTAATGATCTGGCGTTGCTGTGAGCTGTGGTGTAGGTTGCAGACTCAGATCGGATCCCGCGTTGCTGTGGCTCTGGCGTAGGCCAGCGGCTACAGCTCCGATTCAACCCCTAGCCTGGGAACCTCCATATGCCGTGGGAAGCAGCCCTAGAAAAGGCAAAAAGACAATGAGTAAATAAATAAATCTATCAAAGAGGCAACCGTAGATGGATCAACCCAACACGGAAGGAACAACGATGTTTCTGTGCAAAGTTGCCTTTTTGCTGAGCAAGGTGGGCCCGGCTACTCTATTTCTTAAATTGTGCACGTGCTGTCACATCCTAATTCTCATCTTCCTCCCCAACCCGTTTTACTTATCAAAGACTAACGCATCACCACTTGTCAGCTTTGTTCACTGTCTCTCCTTCCCTGGCCCTCCCTTCCCACTAAACCTTAAAACAGCAGTTTCTACTGTTTTCTTTCATGATGTCTTTCCAATCCCTGGGGCAACAGCTGACCTGTGGCAGATGGTCAATAAATATTTGTTGAATGACTAATAAAACAATGTCTAGAGCCTGGATGACCAGTTAGCTAGGACACCCTGTTAATGTAAAGAGTCCCAAGGTCAAGTTTTCCCTCCTTATTAAGACCGAACATGAAAAAGAGCCCAGATGTTCTGCTGGCTTACCTTCTGCTCCTGGATCTGGGCCTTCACCACCTTGAACTCGGCTGACGGGGGCTTCTGATGGGCCACAAGCTCCTCGGTGTCCTCCATCCAGCTGAGCAGGGATTCCAGGGCGTCCTGGAACCTGCCACAGTGCAGCAGGGCCTCCTGCAGCTCGGCTGCCCGCTGGGCCACCTGTGAGGTGCCAGGGACCCATATTACCTTCCTGTCCCTGAGACATGAAACCTGCCCACTGCCAGCGCTTTGCAGGCTCACCTTCTCTTTGGGTCACAACTTTTCCTTTTCACTTAACATTTACCCAAAGCATTGAGAGTGGGCAGGAGTCGGACGGAAAGAAGACAAACTTGGCCAGTAAGCCAAGGAGCTAAGGTTGCCACCCCAACCAGTCCTTGCAAGAGGGGAGATCCTTTGAGACTTTGGAGTGTCCAATACATTCATGATTAGCAATGGATGGTTCCAATATCTAAAGGTCACTGAAAGAAACAATGCCTTTTTTTTTGGCCATGTCTGTGGCATGTGGAAGTTCTGGGGTCAGAGATCGAATCTGAGCCACTGCTGTGACGATGCCAGATCCTTAACCCACCAAGCCACCAGGGAACTCCCAGTGCCTTATTCATGTAGAAAAAAAGTTTTTTTAATCATAGTTGATTTACAATGACTTTGCTGTACAGCAGAAATTGACAGAACATTGTCATACCCACATATACATTCTTTTTATATGTACATTCTTTTTTTCATGTTGTCTTCTATCATGTTTCATCACAAGTGACTGGATATCGTTCCCTGGGCTGTACAGCAGGACCTCATTGTTTATCCATTCTAAAGGGACTAGTTTGCGTCGACTAACCGCAAACTCCCCATCCATCTCATGCAATATTCACTTTTATCGTTACCCCTGGGATTTATACTTTTATTTTCCCCTGTTGAATATCAAGGTTTTAAAAAGACTGAGAGTCGGAGTTCCCGTCGTGGTGCAGTAGTTAACGAATCCGACTAGGAACCATGAGATTGCGGGTTCGATCCCTGGCCTTGCTCAGTGGGTTAAGGATCCGGTGTTGCCATGAGCTGTGGTGTAGGTTGCAGACGCGGCTCAGATCCCGCGTTGCTGTGGCTCTGGCGGCAGCTACAGCTCCGATTAGACCCCTAGCCTGGGAACCTCCATATGCCGCAGGAAGCAGCCCTAGAAAAGGCAAAAAGACATAAATAAATAAATAAAAAGACTAAGAATCAAAAAAAAACCAAAAACAACTATTATTGTAGAGAGAATCAGATCTGTTTTGCTGGGCAAAATAAGCACGAAGTATCCAATTAAATTCCCCCAGCTCCACGCTCTTGAGTGCTCTCTTGACAAGCCAGGGCCTTTGTCTCACAGTCAATGGAGTCTCTGTGTCCTGCACAGAGATATCCGATCGTCCCTCTCAAAGGTCTTTTCTTTTTGGACTGAAAAGGTAGCTGGCAAGATCCTTTAAGCACCACGGAATAGATTTACCCTGACCCTGCATCCCAGCTGTTTCTGAGGAGCCCTGCAAAGTGAGTTGGACTTTCAAGAAGGGTGAGTGTCATTTAGAGGGGACCTGTGAAGATGTCAGTGGGGAACCCCCGCCCCCCCAGGTGAGCACTACCAACTGGCAACACTTTCCTGACCACTTAGGCTTCGCTAAGGGCAGCCACTGTGCGTTGGCATTTACCTCCATAAGACATCAGAGCATCACTTTCCATCATGGACAGTTAGGAAAGGGTGGGATCCACATTTTGAGTACAATGATATTTGGGCTTAATGGTCTAGTCAGGTGGCAAACGCTGAGTCCCAGTGACAGAATGCAGCTACCTTCACCTCACCGCCTGGCCTATCACACACCATGAAGGGAGCTACTGACGTCTGACAATCAGACTTCACGGACAACGTCAGATTTCTGAATTGTTTGGAAAATAAGTACATGATCTGGCCATAGGGAGCCCAGATCCCTCTGCGGCACTGATTTGTGAAGCCAAGCAGCCCCCATGTGCTCCCAGCCCAGGGCTGTGGGCCTGGCCGCCTGCCATCCCAGCTGTACGGCGTGGTCCCCACTGTGGCGGTGGGGGCAAGGCGGCTGTCTTGCTCAGTTCGCTCCCTGCACGTACACCGCCTGCCGAGCCCAGGGGGCACCCAGTGCGGGCCGTGGGCTAAGCAGGTCTGGGGAAGCTTCACTGCTATTAACATGGGCGGTGGTCACAGCAAATGCCAGGGGATCACAATCCAGAGACTCGCAGACATCGAAACACATTACGGTGACCCAAGGGGGAGAGGCTCGGTTAGGTTGGGATTAACAGATACGCCCTGCTGTACACAGAGCAGATCATCGACGAGGACCTACGGCACAGGATGGGATGGTGCTCAACACCGTGTAAGAACCTGGAGTGGAAAAGAACCCAAACAAGAACGAACGTGCACGCGCACACACACACACACACACACACACACACACACACCGGAATGGCTGTGCTGCGCACCGGAAACTGACACGACATTGTCAATCAATTAAAAAAAAGACAACAATCCCCAGAAATGACACCACGGGGCTGCAGACATCACCTTCTTGTTGAGGGTCTTCCACCGCGTGCTGGCACTGTCCAGGTCGTGCTCCAGGGCCTGGGTGCTGGTGCCCTTTGCTGCGCTCTGAATGAGGCCCTGGCCCAGCCAGTTCACATCCTGCTGCTTCACCTGCAGAGGCTCGATCTCTTCCTTTTGGAACACCTGCGGTTGGAAGAGCAGTAATCACAGGGATTATCCTACCTAACATCCACCAACTGCCGACATCTGTTCCATCGTTGGGTATTAATGATTAGACATAAAGGTGATTCTTAATGCTTATACATACGTTATGGCTACCTTATAAATGCCTGTAAGAAAGTAAAGTAAATTAGGTTCATAATATTATCAAAAGCACTCAGGAATCTTAAAGAATGAGTTTCCAAGTGGCCTGAATCAGGTTTACCCATAAAACCAAGAAAAGAGTATATGTGTCTTCTCCTTAGGGCTTTATCAGGACAGCAGCAAGAATTCCCCCATCACTCCGATCAAACGCTCTTAGAACCACATGGAAAATGCAAAGGAGCAAAATGTTAAGATGGGCCCGAGATGGACCCTCCCAGGCAAGGATCCTTACAGGCTCTTCCAAGGACACTGGCTTCGAGCTAGAGAACGACTGCAAGGCTCAACCTCGAAGTGGGTGTGACTGTCCGGGTGATGAGGTGAGCCAGAGGGGCCAAACACAGGGATGGGGACAGAAAAAAGACGCAGCCCTGCTCTGCAGTAATGTCAATCCCTACACATCCAGCCCCACCATAGCATCAAGATGCCGAAGGGCCTGCAAGGGGCCTGGAGGGCTCGCCCCAGGCATCTGATCACAGGTCATCAGCAGAGTGACTCTGGTCAACCCGTGGTCACTGCCTGCACTTCCAGCACGCTCCCCTCCTCCTCACCATCCTGCCCGACCCAGAGGCCCCACTGCCTGCAACTGGCAAAAGATCTAATTCATGTGACAGAGTAAAATGCAAGTTCCATACAAGCACCCATTTCTGTTCTTACAGCAGTAGTTCTATACACAAGACCTACCACAGCACCTAGCTTGAAACACAGACCTCATAATTATGTGTCGAATGAATATCAGTACAGAAAATTGTATTTATATCTTGAGGGGACAGTGATAACCCATCAACAGATAATAGTGGTGGCACATCAACTCTTTCATAGATAACACACAGTCTTTTGGCTGAGCCTGCAATATGCAGAAGTTCCCAAGCCAGAGATCAAACTTGTACCACATCAGTGACAAACTCGCTCCCCAAGCCACTGAGCCACCAAGGAAATCCTTTTCTCTCTTTTTTTAAACAAATGTTTTTTAATATAGGTCTTGAAGGATGCCACAAAGGAAATAAATATTTAACTAAGGAAGGAGAGCTTCAGCTCGATATTAAGGTAAGACAAGGTTTGGGGCGCTGAGTCACTATGTAAATACAGCCACAGTCCAAGTGAATGAACAGTAAACAGAATATACGAAAACATAATAAAAGCAAATATCAAAATAGAACCTAAGAAAAAAATTACAGGCACAGCATGGAAAATACTTTTGAAAGCTGTCAAGGCTGCAAGAGACCAGCTTTCCAGACTCTGGCCCAAGCCCAGCACACCAGCTACTTCCGTGTTATGGTCTGAATGAGGAAATTAAGGAACAGCAAACATATAAATGATCATCTCTTCTGAAAGTCCCCTCTTAGCAAAAAGCCCAAACTTCTTCTTCCATGGAAGAGCCCAGAATTTCCACGCTGCCTAACCCTTTCTACACAAGGATACTAAATATAAGTCAATTACATGTAAACAAAGAATTCTAAGAATTCCCCAAATCAATGAAACGCCCCCCCAACGCTTTTTCATAGTTTTTTTAAAAAGGCATTATTTACCTAATTAGTGAGGAGACCCTTATAGCAAGGCAGTAAAAGCAGAATTTGGTGCTGTGATCTTACTTCTTTTCTGTACCACTTTCCAAGTTTCTATTTCTAAGAACTAAGAGCTGTAAATATGTTCTACTAGGTACAAAAAAAAGGGGGGGAGGGGGACTGCTAAATTTAAATTCCAGGAATTTGTCTGGGATATACGAATTCAGGGGAAAGTTTTATTCTTCCTCACAGCTAATTTTCAGGGCAATAATCAAACAAATTAAAATGTACCAGTAAACTGCCTGAACCTCTGCTCTTGGTTTAAAAGAAATGAATTTCAGGGTCGCATATCAGAGCGGTTCGAGGTGTGTCTGTGGTAATTTTCTAAAATGCTCCCTCAAGTACCTGAAAGGTTAAAAAAGAATCTATATACTCCTAAGAGTTTAATCACTTTCTACAAAGGCACTGCAAGATGCTTTACAGCAAAAAAGGACTTGGCAAAGCTTTCAAACCAGCAGGCCATTTAACTGGGGAGGGCACGGCTGCCGAGAGCAACCAGTCCACAGACGATGGGTACTGTCCAAATTCCTTATCATTTAGGAACAAAACACCCAGGAAGACAGGCTCTCCCCAGACCTAACCCGTCGGGACACAGACCCAAGAGAAGCTTAAAATAAAATAAAATGACCTCTGAGGCAAAGTTTACCAGAAGAGCTTAGGCAAAGTACCAAAATAGCTGAACTTCACTCCAAGTGGGGAGAAAAAAATTACAGGCTTGACCCAACAACCTCTTCTCGTTAGGAGGCTGCACCCTTTACTTTCTTAGCTCCTGCACCCCTCCCAGAAAGGCCGGCGCCCTAATGACTGCAAAGCACAGCACAGCAAATCCCACCCACAGGCCGAGCCCCCGCGAGAACCTTTCCAGGGTGAAAAGCCCTCAAGGTGGCTGGAGCACTTCTCGGACCCCAACAAGATCATCCCGGCTTTGCACCTTCCTGACAAAGCCCTGCTCAAGCTCCATCAACCCATTGTAACTGCCCTTAAGTGGCGGGGTCTTAAACCACAACAGGGCTAAAAGCCTCAGGTGAACGGAGATGCCCCTCGGAGGCATTCTCAGCGAAGGGGGACAGCCACCCTCACAGCATCAGGAGCAGGCCTGCCGACAGCTGGGGCTCATCAAGCTCCTCAAATGCCGCCCCTAATGAGTCTGTTGTCAGGACCAACTTATCAAGATCTGCCATCTCCTAGGGGATGAGTCAGATCCTGGATGGATCATTCATGAGAAAGCCGGAGGCCACCTGACAACAGAACGACTTCCCAGAGTCACCAGTAATTACCTGAGCTGAGTGAAAGCCATTGCAGACGGGGTCCCACCGCCCTGCCTGGGTCCTTGTTTTTCTGGAAGCGGTCTTCCTTCCTACCGCTCTGGATTTGGGGGAGCACTGCCTATGGATCACCTCCACCTCTGGGGCGGAAAGGGGGGCCTCCGCGTCCTCTACATGTGCCGTGTTGGATTCCTCTGAATCATGCTGTGTCGGTCGCGGCAGGTGTTCCCCGAAACCTGTACCATCGCCATCTCCATCACCTTCCCCCAGATCTGCGTGAGGGGGGGCTGATTCCTGGGGCGAGGCACCCACACTCTCCCTACTTTGGAATTCTCCATGTCCAGGTGTTTCTCCTCCTCCTCCAGGGTCAGAAATACACCTGTGTTCTCCCTCTTGTGTCGAAGCGAAGGGGTGGCCCTTGACAGAGCTGGCTTTGAGATCCCTCTGCGGGCAGCAGTTTGGCCCGCGGCTTTCCTTCTGACCGCAGACACGCTGTGTTTCTGCGGGGAGGGAAACATCGTGGAAAATCATTTTGAAGGTTTCATCCAGGTGGGCACCTCTGCCTGACAGCAGCGGGATTTTCTGTTCGTTGACGGGACTAACAGAATAAAAGGGTCCATACTGCTCTGCTACGTGAGCATCCTGAGCAGAAGACAAGCTTCTAATGCGTGGTGGCGGGTCCCCGGTTAAAAGGCCCTGGTTTTCTTCCCTCTCCGCGGGGGGTCTGCAGCACCCCGCGTCGCCCTCCTCCGACGTGAGAGAATTGGTCCCCCATCTGCACCTGCTGGCCTTGGGAACAGCATCTGACAGATCAGGAGGTTCAACAAAAGAGCTTTCACTTTTGTTTGCATAATCCATAAAATTGGCTGGGACAAACATTCGCCACGACCGTCTGTGCTCTTTTTTTTCGGCCTGACAGCGGGCCCTGGGTACTCCTGTGCTTCGGATGATATCACTATTGAGTTTGAGGGCATCAAATATCATCTTTTCATCCAGTTTGTGAGCCTCGCGGCCTCTGGGCTCAAACGCACTGGAAGAAGCCAGGGCCCCGTTGGAGCACAGAGAACTGACCTCCAGCGTCCGGTGGCTGTAGGGTAAAGTCCGGTCGGTGAAATGCCTGGAAGACAGGCTCCCTTTGGAACCAGAGTCGATCTGCTCGTTCAGCCTGACGGTGTCGTAGATGGAGCGCTGGGGGACGTAGCAGTCCTCGATGTTGAGGTCCTCCTCCTCCCCACCCTTCCCCACACAGGGGGGATTCTGACGTAAACAGTCCGGTCTGCTCAGCGGCTTCCCCATTTCCAAGTCAGTTAAGGCAAATGCTGCAGCTCTCGACCCAGAAAGGAGGCAGTAAGGCCACGCATCTTGCAGCAGAGCTCACGGCTTCTCCACGGGACCATCAAGGGTCTCCAGCCCAAAGGTGCACCTCGAATGACACACGTCTTAAGAGACAAAGCATTTAAGGCCATCAGCAGGGCACCAGTGGAAATGCAACCACCCCTCCACTGGTTGTTTGAGAAGGATTCTCAAAAATGAAGTGCATCAAGGACAGAGATCTGTCCTTCTCCTGCCCCACGCCCCCAAGTTCCCTTTCACACACTCCAGAACACAGAAAAAAGAAAACAAATACACACTTAACGGTGGTTCAAACACTCAGAACGTTCTTTTGTCAGTCCATTCCCCTTGTTATTCTAATTCTGCGTCTGAGAGTTCCAGATTAAAATTTCCAAAGGAGCGAGCATCTCGAAGGGCTGAATGTTCATTTCAGCGGCCCTCTGGCGAACTGGAACCCGCTTAAAGATGGCTTGCAAAACTCCATCCCTTTTATAAATAAACCAAGGTTCAGAAACTTAAAAGACAAACCGCGGCAACCATGTACTGTTCAGATGAAGGCACAGAACAAATCTTCGGAGAAAAATAAGTTAAGTCGAGCGCTGCAAGAAAGTTAAAATTTCCTTTTACTCTTTTTGGGAGTAGCTATAAATAATCTCAATCCAAAAGGCAGTTTTTCTTCCCATATTAAGCTTCTTCGAGGCTATTCCCAACTATCCAAAGGGAGGGAAAATAGACTTTTGGACGGCCAGGCCAGCACAATCCAGCAACGGTTTAAAGTAAACAGAAAGCATGGTGGACTCTGAACTCCCCTTTTTTCAAAAAAAAAAAAAAAAAAAATCCATTTTCGGAGAGTTTTATCTGATCCTCCTTAAGACGACTTGTTCCACCTGAGGCAACTGCGGCCGAGAAGAACTCGGGGCTTCCTCCAAGGCGCGGGCAGCAGCAAGGAGGCGGGGGCTCCTCTGGCCGGGCCGGCGTCCCCGAGCCCGCGCGCTCCCCGGGGCGCATCTGCTCCGCGCGCCCCTCGCCACCGGGCCGGGGCTCCCGCTCAGCCGCTACGCACTCCCCAGGCCGGGCTCTGCAGGCATCGCCCCGACTCTGGCCCCGGCCCGTGAGCCTTTCAGGGGGAGGTGCCCCGAGGCTGCGCGCCGGCGAGGCCACCGCCCGCCGGTGACATCAGCGCCAGCCAGACCCCTCCTGGAAGGGGGAGCAGGCGGCTGGGGCTGGGCTCGGCTTGCAGACCTGCTCACCGGGGAGGGGAGGGGAGAGGAGGGCCGCCGGGGAGGGGCCGGCGAGCAGGGGCGGAAGCGACCCACGAATAGGACTAGGAACCGGGGACGGGGACCAGAGCTAGATATGGTCACTGGGGAAAGCACACCCCAGCACGCTCTGGCATGGACTCTCAGTGTTTGCTATCTGGATGCACAGTGCGTCTCCCTTCGTCTCCCTTCCAAGTGGAATGCAGTGTCCTTCTTCCCAAAGCCCAAGTTCAAGGCGAGTCCACGATCCTTAAGGGTGCCGCACACACGTGAATATTACTAATAACCGTGCAGTCCCCGTGGGTATGGCCAGGCTCAGGCAAAGATCAAGATCAGTTAAGCGACTCTGGGTATAAGGAAACAAAATCACATCCACAGATTTTTATCTACTCAACAAACAGCCTATCAAAAGACTGAAAATAAATCTGGCAAGCCAAATCTTAGCCTTTGGGGGAGGGAGGGGCATTCATAGTTTTATTTAAAAATAAGAGCAAATCTATCCATTCTTTACGAAATAAGCACCAATGCCAGAATAGAAGACAGCAGGCAGATTTTCTTGCCTCAGTCTCACAAGATAATCATTTGGACATAAGTAAAACTGCTGACCCGAAGTGAAGAAAGACAGTTCTAGTAAAAACCGCCGTATACTTTCTCTGATGACTTTACAGGCAAGAGGAGGGGAGGAACTTTCGCACTGTTCATGGGAGAGATTATTCCCAAATGATTTTTATAAACCTAAGGACGGAATTTAAAAAAAAATCTATCTCTAGACACAACTCTGTGGGTAACACACCCACTCAACAAATTATTGAATGCCCCTCAGTAGGTGGCCATGATTAAGTTGGAAAAAATATGTATAGCCATCTCTAAGGGAAAAGATCCATAGCAATACGATTATGCTGTGGCTCTCACCACGTCAGTGCCCACTTATCATAGCCAAGAAGTACTTCAACAAGCCCTGGATCCTGCGGTGTCTGAGCACACAGGCTGTTCTGACCTGCAGACTATAAGACAAAGAAAAAACGTGCCCACAGTTATCACGTATGAATGGTCGGGCACTAGGCAGGAATTAGCAGAGACTAAAGGTCTGCCTGCCAACCACCACTATCTTGACAGGTAAGAAAGCTACTTATTCATAGCTATGGGCATAATAAAGTTTCCATGGAATGGGCAGGAGGGTGTTTCTTGAAACATCCTGAGACCCTCACAGAACCTTTCATAGGAAAGAATGGCCCTCATTCAGCCCACCTTAGGCTCTAACTCTGGGTCACTACTTCTATTCCACTCTATTCTATGCCATGTCATGCCATGCCAGCCCTCTGTAAAGTTAAGAAGAGTAACCTCACCATTGAGGTAAAGAGTACACCTGTAAAACTGCACAGATAATTCATTCATAAGTTCAACCGTCCATCACACAGGGCTCACTACCTGCCCACCGGCACGGTGAGCCCTCGCCGGTGTAGAGAGAGGCAGCGCCTCCTCTCCTGCACAACGTCAAGTGGAGAAGACGGACCAGAGGGTGGGTGCAGTACAGCTGGGAAACAGGAAGTGCCCTGGGAAAATGCCCTGTAAGGATGTGCCATGATTAAATTGCTGTGTGCCTATTTTATTAAATAGATTTCAACTAACGCTACCAGTGATGATCCCAACAGATTCTGATTCGAGGTGGAATGTGTACTATTAATGCCGTATTGGTGTTTATGGCAGCAACTTGTATATTTATCTTGTTACCCAGAATCAGATTCCAAAGACCTCTCTGGATGACAGAAAAGAACTCGTACACAGGGCAGAACTGGACTGGTTTATCTTTTCTTCCCAAATTTGGTTTATTTGACTACTTGAAATGCCTCCGTCTTTAGACGTTTTAGTCCAGGGACTATTATTTACAAATAGGAAAAAAAAAATGCTCCAAATGGTTGAAAAACGAGGGTAAACTAACGCAGAAGGTGGCACCAACCTCTTTTCAGAAACTTGGGACAGCTTTCACTGACTCAGGCCTTGGGCTCAGAAGAGCATTTGTTTTCAATCATGATGTTTGGGTTGGGATTAAACAGGAATTAATTGTATCCTTTCCAGGATGCTGACTGCTATTTCTTAGGTTAAGTTTTAGGGGGAAAATGAGGGGCACCCAAGCAGTCTGTCTCACCTAGTTATTTAAACTGGGTAATGGATGATTTAAATCCATTAAGCTCCCCCTCCTGAGTATAAGGCACCCCCTACCGAGTAACTGGATAATAGCTCTGAAGCTTCAGAACTGCTCTGAAAAAACTGATCCATGGCATGAGGTTAAAGCCACCAGACAGAGAGCAATGTCACATTGCATTAGTCAACAATGAAAGTTCAAAGTCAACAATGAAAACAGAGCCAGCCCTCCAGAGCTTTTCTCTTTCATTTTGGGAAGCTATGCAAGAGCCAGCAACGGGTTTCTTACTCCATACTAATTAGTCCACTTTGGGAACACTGTTTTAACAATGTTTAAATCTTCCTAAAACATCATGTCAAAACTCTCATTCCACCCAAGCGTTCATGCCGAGAAAAATGAGATTAAGGCCTGAATTGATGATTGCATTCAAGAAGGACAGAACCACTAAGAAGAGGAAATGTCTGGTTCCCTTTGGCAGCGGTGGCGCTGGTGGTCACTGTCCCCCACACGGCATCTACGGATCTGTTTCCAAGACAACCTCACTCACGCTCCCCTCTTCTTATCATCAGCAGCTGGCTTAACAGAACGAGTTCCCAAGTGAGTGTCCCTGGCATTCTGGATGAAAACAAACCAACCATGGCCCGAAACTCGGGCCACTCACCTCGGTCGACAGCCGAGATGATTTGACAGTGTCCCCGAGAACATAGGAGATGAGCAACGTGATGAATAACGGGAATGCAGAGACCACCTTATATCCACCGACATCTCCAGGCTCTGACAGTCACAACCCGTGGGACCTTGGCCAAGGCGCTTCCCCTCCCTGGGGCTCGGCTCCCTTTCAGGAAGATGGGGGTAATAACAGCACCCCACTCTCAGGACTGCGAATAGGATTACAGACAGTCTAGAGTCACGCTTTACACATAGAAAGTCCACAGTAAACCTTAACTGTCTGTGACTTTTTAGAACACGCACGTGTAAGCACGTGTAGGTGCATGCACAC
Source organism: Phacochoerus africanus (assembly GCF_016906955.1). NCBI lineage: Eukaryota > Metazoa > Chordata > Mammalia > Artiodactyla > Suidae > Phacochoerus > Phacochoerus africanus. The sequence goes on along the minus strand of NC_062552.1, from coordinate 30,423,113 downwards.
ACACGCGTGCACCCCCTCCCCCCCGATTTAGGGACTCTGTAAGGTACTGTCTTTATTAACCGCAACGGTCTTGTTCTTTTGGACCTCTGGGGCTGGACCATACCAAGTGCATCTTGATGACTGTCCAGTAGGACGGGTCTCAAGACACAGATTGGGGGTCATGACTCTTTATTAGTGAATTTCATTAAAGTCGGTCAACTCCTTCCAAAGTGATCAGAGACCAAACAAACACGGCATGCTCTAAGTGACTTATTTTATCTTATTTATTTTGCTTTTTAGGGCCACACTTGAGGCATATGGAGGTTCCCAGGCTAGGGGTCAAATCGGAGCTATAGCTGCCGGCCTTTGCCACAGCCACAGCAACGAGGGATCCAAGCCATGTCTTCGACCTACACCACAGCTCACGGCAACGCCGGATCCTTAACCCACTGACTGAGGCCAAGGATCAAACCTGCATCCTCATGGATACTAGTTGGGCTTGTTTCCACTGAGCCACGATGGGAACTCCCTATAAGTGGCTTATTTTAGAAGACCCGGTCACTTTATTTTTTTTCACAATCAAATAAAACAATCTCTGTAACCATGAAGGGTAATGACTCTTCTATAGTGCTTTTCAGTTTGCCAACACTTTCAAAGCATCGGTGAGAGAGCCCTCCATGCTCTTGCTTCGGCCTCCTTTCCAGAGAATTCTCCACAAGCAGAGCCATGCTGTCCCCGGTCCTCAGGCCTGGGGACCCAAGAAGAACATCCACCAGCAGTGGCACCAATACTCTTCCTTTGGCCTGTGTTCCTACAAGTACTTGACGCCATGAGGTGACAAGGAGGCCTGCTCTTTTTTAGCACAAAGTCACAGAGAAATGGCAGTGCCACGCGAAGGCATTGGGCATGCTCAACTTTCATCAGGCTGAAGCCCACCTCGTCACTGTCACGAAAGCCCTCAACCTATCAGAAAATTCCAGAGACTTGCTCCTGAGGGCTCCCTACCTTCCAAGCAGCAACTGCCACAGAATTCTGTGTTTCTAACAGAGAATTCGCTCCCGTGAAATCTTTATTTTGCGTGAAGTTTGACAGAGTAATGAAGGAAGTCGATGGGGACGCAGCTTCCTTCACCCTCGAGAATCAAGACCTAAATGCAGAACCACGGGTTATGCCCTGAAGGACCTGGACTTCCAAGGCCTTACAGACAGTGACACAGAAGAGGAAGAAGAAGAAGCTATGGTGAAGTTATTTTTCGAAATTTGGTCACCTAAAAATAATGTCACGAAGGAAAAGGAAAGAGGGTGTCAGATACAGCAGCACAGGATTGGGGCATCTGCTCAAGTCCTATCATTTTTCCCGGAAAAACGACTTGTGTCTCTGCCAATTCCGTTTCTCTCTGATTCTATCTGATGCTTCCTGGGCGGGTGGTGGGCCTTGGCAGCAATCAGTCTTTACTGGGAAGGAAAAAGTACCTCCTGGACGGAATGGGACCCCATCGGCCCCACAGGTCCCCGAGAACCCCATGCGGCAAAGGCTTGGTGCTCAGGACCATCCCTGAGTGGGGGACCTGCTTCTGACCCAGTCGGGACGGCAGTTCCACACCCACACCCTGGGCGGGTCTGCATCACTGACACTGACCCTGGCTCCTGGCTCCCCCCGCCGGCTTCCTTGAGCATCACTGGGTACCTCTGATGGGAGACCTTTCTTGGCCCCAAGGTGCTCACTGTCCCTTTAGAAAGAATTTACTTCTAACCCTCTGGGGCCTGCGCCCAAGATCTTTGTTTTCTAAAACCAGGATTACATCAGGGAAGTCTCCTCTGCCTTTTAAAAGAGGAAATTGGGCAAGAAATTCAGAGGGATAAACAGACTATAAAAAAGGAAAAAGCGGGAAAAGATGACCTATCATTCACTGGGAAAGAGAACGCAGGGAGACAAACGCGACAAGAACAGCCCTTTTCTGTGACGGACCGGCCTCGGCCGTAGAGCTCAAAACATGCTCATGGTCCCCTTTGAGGTCAACTGTGAGTGACATTAGAAACAGACGCCGGCCTTCCAAGCACCCCTGGACCTCCTAATGCATCTCAGTCCTCACCCCACACAAGGACCCAAATCCCCAGTAGGTGTGGATCCACCCCACGTGCCTGGACAATAGCCCCACAGATGCTCATTCAAGCCCTGAGCGGCCATCCGGCTGGAAGGCGCTACAAGATGGCCCACCTCCCTCCCCATCAGCGATGCCTTTTAATAACAGACACGCTCCGTGCAAGGAGGCACTCCCTACCTTGAACACCTCAAGCTGCTGGTTGATCGCCTCCGTCTCCATGCCTACGGGACCTTGCGACTCCTCGTGCTCTTCAGCGTCCTGGAGCAGAGTGCAGAATTCCTTCAGTTTGCTGTAGAATTCTTCCAGGCGTGCCACAGTCCCCAGGACCTGCTCTTCCCGGGCTTGGGCTCGGTCCCGGAGCTTGTTGCACTGTTTGCTTAAAGCCTCCAGGTCCCGTCGGATCCCCACGAGGTCGGGACAGGCTTCCTCAGTGGCCAGCATCATCTTGCACGTCTTGTTGGCGTTGGCGTTGCTGGCGATGAGGGCTTCCAGTTTCTTCAGGAAGGCTTCGATAGCCTCCTTTTGCTTCTGCAGGGTTTCCCCATCCCTCCCCACTGGTGCCATGCTATCCAGCTCATCATCGAACTCCGCGAACTGGGAAAACATCTCTCGGATGGTGTTCTGGAAATGCCCGATGCCCTGAAGCTTGGTTTCTAAGAAGGAGCACTTTTCCTCCACCTGCTGGCTGAGGGCGCTGTGCTCCTGGGCCAAGCTTTCCGCCTGCAGTAAAACCTCGGAGGTGCCCCCTGGGTCCGAGGCCCCGGCCACCAGGTCCTTGGCGAGGCCCTGGGCCAGATCCACCTGGGGCCTCAAGGTCTGAAGTGCCTTCTGCTGCGTCTGCAACATGGTCAGGGACTTGCTGCTGTGCGCCTGGGGCCCCAGGGACTCGAGTCCATCCAGCTGTTCCTTGGCACCCTGAAGCTGCCTTTGGGCTTCTTTGGAAACTTCCTGAAATTCTTTAAACTTCTGGGCCAGGGTCTCCAGAGAGAACTTCTTCTTGTGCACTTGCTCAGTGACCAGATCCACTTTCCGGACCAGCGCATCCTTCTCCTCGGCAACCCCCTCCCTGTCCGCCTCGCACACACTGAGCAGGCTGCTGGCTGCGCCCTCCAGCTGTTCCACCATCCCGAAGTGCTGGTCCATATCCTTCTGCAGAGACTTTAACTGGCCAAGAGAGGTCTCCATCTCAGCAGGGTCCAGGCCAAACTTGATTTCCTCCAGGCTATTCTGACATCTGTCAATCCATGGCTGGAGGCTCTCCACGTGCTCTTTGTATTTGAGGGCTTTCTCCAGGGAATCCTTGACTCTGTCTTCTCTTTCTCTCACCAGCTTGTTAAAGCCATCCCAGTTGGTTTTCATCGTGTTCAATTGTGACTGCAAGGCTACCTTCTCAGCCCCTTGTGTTTTGAACAACAGATTTTCACCCTCCGCGATGGTTTTCTCATAAATGTGAGACTGAGCGGTCAGCGTTCTCCTGAAGTCTTTCTGATCTTTAATTAGCGACTCCAAGACCTCGAGTTTGGCAGATATGGGAGGAGCCTTGCTCTGCTCTTCTTTCTTTGTCTCCAGCCATGTCTGGAAATCTCTAGACATTTGCTGGAACTGATGAGAGCTGGCACAGGCCGACTGAAGGTGCTGGACATGGTTTTCTAAAAAGGAAATCACAGAAAGACTTCGTTTACCTCCAAATGTGGGATTAACCTGTGAAAAGCCAAGAGAAAAACCACCAAATCCGTGTACAGTCTGACGGCCAAGGCCATCAGCACTGATCTGAGACCTGCCAGAGAGCTTAGGTTACGGACAAAGCGGGAAAAGGACAAGGGGTGGGCATTCCAGCAAGAAAGAGACCAGGAGGCTGGATGCCAGCCACCTCCACAGCCCAGCGTGGGGACGTGACCCTGGTCAATCCATCTCTTATCAAATGTGGCTTTTCCACCTGTGTGATTTTCACCTGTCACGGAGGCAACAAGAGACAGCTCATGGCAACTATGTGAGCCTGGATCCCAACTCAGCCTCTCCAGAGCTGGAGGGCTGGGGCCAATGATGCACCCTCTAAACCTCGTTTAGCCTCATGTTCTCAAATGTGACTTAGCAACGCGGAGAGACACGAGGTGGCAAGGAAATGATGGGACATCGAGTAACGCTCTGAGCTGAATGCCTGTCACAAAAAGTCTTTCTCTATAACCATCCTGATCATAATAGCTAATATTTACTATCAATATCATGTCATAATCAAGGAGTAAGCATGAAACAGTTGCTCTGATCAGTAAACAAATGCAATCAATTATTAAAAGTTCAAAAAGATACATGCACCCCTATGTTCATCACAGCACTGTTCATAATAGCCAAGACATGGAAACAACCTAAATGTCCATCGACAAAGGAATCGAGAAGATGTGGTACATACACACAATGGAATACTACTCAGCCATAAAAAAGAACAAAATCATGCCATTTGTAGCAACATGGATGCAACTAGAGATTCTCAAACTAAGTGAAGTAAGTCAAAAAGAGAAAGACAAATACCGTATTGCTATCACTTATATGTGGCATCTAAAATATGGCACAAATGAACCTATCTATAGAACAGAAACAGACTCACAGACATGGAGAACAGACTTGTGGTTGTCAAGGGAGTGGGGGTGGGTGGAGAGGGGAAGAGGATGGATGGGGAGTTTGGGGTTAGTAGATGCAAACTATTACATTTAGAGTGCATAATCAACAAAGTTCTACTGTACAGCACAGCCAACTCTATCCTTTCTCTTGGGATAGAGCAGGATAGAAGATAATATGAGGAAAAAGAATGTACATATACATGTACGACTGGGTCACTTTGCTGTACAGCAGAAATTGACCCAACATTGTAAATCAACCCTACTTTGGTAAATAAAAAAATATTTTTTAAAAACCCTGAACTGAGTGCCTAATGTTACATTGCAACAAACACAGCAGCCAACATGCTCTCTCCCCTGGCCGGCCCTTCTCGGGCCAAGGAAGTCCCTGCTGCCTCAGTGATGCAGAGCAGTGGCTGGAAAGAAACGCATGGTAACACTTCTCTCCCACGTGTTTCTACAGAAAAGCTGCTGTGACGGAGCCAGAACTGCTGACAAGAAAATAATGCCTGGCCTTTCGAATAACTGTACTCGTCTCCTTTTCTGGTGAAACAAGACTGTGTCACAGCAGAAGTGTTTACATCTTTAAAAACCAATTTGGAGAGTTCCCAGGTAGCTCAGTGGGTTAAGGATCTGGCACTGTCAATGCTGCAGCTCAGGTTGCTGCTATGGTGCAGTTTCAGTCCCCGGCCCTGGGATTTCTACATGCTGCAGGCATGGCCGAAAATAAAATAATAACAAAAAAGACCAATTCGGTTTTTAAAAAATTTCTTTTTTTTTTTAGGGCTGCACTTGAGGCATATGGAGGTTCCCAGGCTAGGGGTTGAATCAGAGCTACAGCTGCTGGCCTACACCACAGCCACAGCAACAATGGATCCTTAACCCACTGAGTAAGGCCAGGGATTGAACCTGCAACCTCATGGTTCCTAGTCGGATTCGTTAACCAACTGAGGCAAGACGGAAACTCTCTAAAAAAATTTAATAATTGAAATACAGTTTGACTTAATAATGTTATTAATTTCTGCTGTATAGCAAAGTGATCCAGTTATACAGTTATGTGTATATATATACATTCTTTTTTTCTTTTTTCATAGGGCTGTACCCGTGGCATATGGACGTTCCCAGGCTCGGAGCTGAATTGGAGCTGCAGCTGCCGACTGACACCACAGCCACAGCAACATCTGAGCTGTATCTGTGACCTACACCACAGCTCACAGCATTGCTGGATCCTTAACATATGGAACAGAGCCAGGGATCCAACCTGCTTCCTCATGGGTACTAGCTGGGTAGTTGGGTTCTTTACCTCTGAGCCACAAGGGGAGCCCCACATTCTTTTCCATTAGGTTTTATCCCAGGATTTTTTTTTTTTTTTTGGTCTTTTTGCTTTTCTAGGGCCACTCCCGTGGCATATGGAGGTTCCCAGGCTAGGGGTCTAATCGGAGCTGTAGCTGCCAGCCTACGCCAGAGCCACAGCAACGCGGGATCCGAGCCGCGTCTGCAACCTACACCACAGCTCACGGCAATGCCGGATCGTTCACCCACTGAGCAAGGGCAGGGACTGAACCCACAACCTCATGGTTCCTAGTCGGATTCATTAACCACTGCGCCACGACGGGAACTCCCTAGGATTTTGAATATAGTTCCCTGTGCTGTACAGCAGGACCTTGGTTATCTACTGCTCCCAAATTCCCGGTCCATCCCACCTACCCCCTCACACGCCCCCTCCCTCACCTTGGCGACCGTAAGTCTGTTCCTATGTCTGTGAGTCTGTAGAAACCAATCTGGAATACTAGAAATTTCCACGGGCCAATAGGAAGTGGACTTGGCCTGCACCTGGTCCCCCATCATCTGTGCAGACCCCCCAGTGCTGTGTGTGCCTGTGAGGCCAGATCTGCCCTCTTCTCAGCCATAACTGCCTCCTTGCAGCATGTACCCCTCACCGTGGGCAGGCTCTCTTTAGGGGCCTCGTTTACCCGACAGCTTGGACACAGGCAGTTCACTGACCCCCTTTTCTGGGAAAGATGTGCGTTAAAAGAAGACACACAAACCTGCTCTTTGTTCAACATCCTTAAAGGACTTTACGATGCCTTCGAGCTGCCGACCGAGCTCTGCTTTCAAGTACTCCTCCCTGACCAGGGCTGACAGCTCCTCGCACAGGGCCTGGGCCACCCGGATTTGCTTTGATTCCTGCTCGATCTCCTGCTTCACTTTCTGGGCTGTTTCCAGCTGCTGGTTCATGGCATCGGGGGTGGCGCCTCCAGCCGACTTGCTGCTGAGTTTCTCGTCCACATCGGCCAGCTTCTCGGCCAGGCGTCTCAGCAGGCTCTGATACTGGGTGCTCTTCACGATGGCCTGGTCGATGCGCTCACATCTGTCCTTCAGCTGTCCCGTGAGGCTGTCCCACTTCTGGGTCACGGCTGCCAGCTGCTCCTTTACGACCCCGTGGAAGGCAGGGTGCTCCCCGGGTCTGTTCAGGATGCTCTGACCAGCCGCTGTGAGCTGTTGGTACTGAGGCTTCCTGGTCTCAAACTCCTGCAGCAGAATCTAAGGTGAAGCGGGAACATGGAGAAGCAAACACGTGTGATCGGATGATGAACTACAGAGAACGTCGCTTTACGTCTCTAAGCAGACAGAACTGGTAGTTATTTATCTAGGGTTTATTTATTCTTGCTTTTTGTTACTGCTATCCTGGTGTTTATTTCCAAGGCAATGAAATCATCATAAATGAATCTGAGGTGTGATAGTGCCTGGCATAGGTCGCATTTTGTCTAAAATAATATCTCCCCCAAAGAAGGAGAAAAAAAAGAAGAAATATTTTTGGTAGTTGCAGGAAAGGAACAAAAATTCACGTACGGATTTTCACATACAAAGGGCAACACTGCTTTTACACAATTCACATCACACTAACACCAAACCTGACTCTTCCTACGTGTATTTTTCTTTTCTGTTTCAGCTGCCTGCCTAATAGCATATGGAAGGTCCCACGCTAAGGATCGAATCTGAGCCCGAGCTGTGACCTATATACACCACAGCTGCAGCAACATCGGGTCCTTCACTCACTGCCCCCGGCCAGGGATCAAACCAGAGCCTCCACAGAGACAAGCCAGATCATTAAGCCTCTGGGCCATGGCGCGAACTCCTTCTATTTTCCTCTTTATAGGGTTTTTTAAAAAATGCTCTATAGCATTTCTACCCCAAAGGAAATGATAACATTAACCCATGGTGTACTGATTACAAAGGCTCTTCTTAAACATATGACTGATGACTACCGTCTTTATTGTAATGATTTAGCCAATAAATCATGTGGCTTCGAGGGGGCGGGCTCACGCCAACTCTTACTATAAAATGAATGACCTCAAAATGTGCTTCTTTGAGGGTAAGATGTGATCCATCTCGGGGAGACTACAGACAAGTTCTCCCTCAATGTGTCTTTCCATCTGTTGTTTTCACTCTGCTCAGATGAAGAGCATATAAGACTAGTTACAGGTAACTGCATGTGACTCAATGACCATGACAGACCTGTATTTGCAGAGTATGGATTGGCCTCCCGGCTGATCCATCAACAGCACAGAAAGAAAGCTCACTGAAACCGCAGCGGAGCCCCTGCGATTTCGTCTGACTCACATTTTATGCATCGTCCCCCCCTTGCAGATTTATCCACTTATAATCAGAGGAGTCTAAGTAAACCAGCCCTCCGGGTTTCAAGGTTCCTTCTCTGCTTCCCTAACTCTTTCCTCTCGTCTCTTTCTGTCCCTCCCCGCATGTGGGCTGTATTGCGTGATCTTTATATGTTTCACTATCTACTACGGCAATCGAAATGAATAAAACCTCAAAGGAGTGCTGTCTAAACAATAAAAAGCATATACCAGTTTCTCATAAAAATGTGAAAACTTACGCAATCATATTAATACTTCAAAGAGGATCCTCTTTAACAGGGTCTGCACATCCGCCATGTGGCTGAAAGGACCATGGGACCTGACCACCCGTGGGCTCGGGGGACGACTCAGGGATGCTCCACAGCATCCTTTGGTTCTCTGGGAGGGTCCCACCAGCCTCAGGATGGTACCCAATGGGCCCCGGACACATTACAAACACAGTCCAAGCGGGTAGCACACATGCTGTCCATGCTCGTGTATTTATTTATTTACTTATTTTTGCTTTTTAGGACTGCATCCGAGGCAGATGGAAGTTCCCAGGCCACGGGTCGAATCAGAGCTGCAGCTGCCAGCCTACGTCACAGCCACGGCAACACCAGATCCGAGCCATGTCTGCAACCTCCACCATGGATCATGGCAACTCCAGATCCTTAACCCACAGAGCGAGGTCAGGGATCAAACCCATATCCTCACGGATCAGAATGGTTAACCGCTGAGCCACAAAGGGAACCCCATGCTCGTGTATTTATCATGAAAACATCTGCTAAGTCAGGAAAACCTCAGCACTCACCTGCACCTGTTGTCTCTGTGTGTTGAGCATGTTCGGGTCAATCGACAAGGGCCCGAGGACACTGACCATCAGTTCTTTTTCCACAAGCCACTGCTTCAACTGAGCCTCTATGGTCTGGAACTGGGTTAGATTATTTGATGATTCTTCCAATTTTTGCTGTCTTTCAACAGTAAACTGATTGAGATCTTGCCACTTAGAATCTAAGGGGGAAAAAAAAAAGTCTGAAACCGGTGTTTGGTTCTTTTTTTTTTTTTTGGTCTTTTTGCCTTTTCTTGGGCCGCTCTCGTGGCATATGGAGGTTCCCAGGCTAGGGGTCTAATTGGAGCTGTAGCCACCGGCCTACACCAGAGCCACAGCCACAGCAATGCAGGATCTGAGCCACGTCTGCGACCTACACCACAGCTCACGGCAACGCCGGATCCTTAACCCACTGAGCAAGGGCAGGGATCGAACCCGCAACCTCATGGTTCCTAGTCGGATTCGTTAACCACTGCGCCACAACGGGAACTCCGGCGTTTGGTTCTTATATACTTAACACAACTGTATCTCTGAAGATGGCAGGACAGGACTCCAAACAACTCACCAAGGCTGTCATGCCATCTGATAACTCTCCTTACAGCTGATTAAAGCCTAACCTAAGAGATAACTGCATGTAAGGATCCAGATTTTATGGTCCTGATGATTGTGTGTCAACTGAAGAAAAGTAAATCTGAATCTGACTTTGGAAGATGCTATAAGATTGTGGGCTATTCCCGAGAGGCTTCCTTCCTACTAGAAGACCTTCACCGTCTGTTTATTCGGCTAGGACTGACCCACGAGAACAAGCAACAGCCGTCTTTGGCTTTAATAACAAATCTTCAATGACGGTTTTTGCAATGAGCAAACCCCAGACCTCTGTTGGGAACTGCCTCCTCAGGATGGTCGGGGAGACCGATGGCATGAAGCAGGGGCTACAGGGGACCCAGGAGGGGCTCGGTGGGGGAGGAGGGAGCCCACCTTTTCCAGACGAATAAATGAAAGGGACTATCTACACAAAAATATACTAAAGCATAAAAATTAGAAGCACCAAAAACCTAGTAAAAAACCACAATAAAAATACATGATACTCAAGGCACAGCATTGTATTAACCAGTATGTACTGTCTTCATAAAAATAAGTACACGTGGAGTTCCCATCGTGGCGCAGTGGTTAACGAATCCGACTAGGAACCATGAGGTTGAGGGTTCGATCCCTGGCCTTGCTCAGTGGGTTAAGGATCTGGTGTTGCTGTGAGCTGTGGTGTAGGTTGCAGATGCGGCTCGGATCCCACGTTGCTGTGGCTCTGGCGTAGGCTGGTGGCTACAGCTCCAATTCCACCCTTAGCCTGGGAACCTCCATATGCTGCGAGAATGGCCCAAGAAAATGGCAAAAAGAGAAAAAAAAAAAGGTACATGTACACAATGGAGTACTACTTGGCCATAAAAAAGAACAAAATCATGCCATTTGCAGCAACATGGATGCAACTAGAGAGTCTTGTGCTAAGTGAAGTAAGTTAGAAAGAGAAAGACAAACACCAGATGATATCTCTTATACGCAGAATCTAAAATATGGCACAAATGAACCTATCCATAGAAAAAGAAACAGGCAGACATGGAGACCAGACCTGTGGTTGCTGAGGGGGAGGGAGTGGGATAGATGGGGAGTTTGGGGTTAGTAGATGCAAACCATTCCATTTAGAATGGACAAGCAATGAGGTCCTGCTGTACAGCCCAGGGAACTAAACCCAGTCTCTTGGGATAGACCAGGATGGAAGATAATATGAGAAAGAGAATGTGTGTGTGTGTGTGTGTGTGTGTGTGTATAGGACCGGGTCACTTTGCTGTATAGCAGAAAGAGAAACTGTAAATCAACGATACTTTAATAAAAAGAAGAAAGGAAAAAAAATCATTTCTATCACTGTTTTTACCAAGAAAAACACAAGATACGCCAACTCCCTGTGCCATGTGACATGAACTGCCACTTCTGAACCTACAAATACAGATTCTGAAACATTGAAGCAAATCCCTGGTGGTGCAGGGCGTTCAGGATCCGGTGTTGTCACTGCAGCGGCTTGTGTTGCTGCTGTGGTGCGGGTTTCATCCCTGACCGGGCAACGCCTACAAGCCTCGGGCGAAGCCAAAAAGAAAAAAAAGCAGATCCCAAAAAGGGGCTAGATAGATGTTTTCAGATAAGGATTATGATTTAAAGAAAAAAAGCCCCGTGCTTCTGCTGGTGGCCTCTGGCGCGAGGGGACATACCGATTTCCTTCAACATCTGCTTCCACTTGGGGGCCTCCGGCGCGTCTGGGTTCTCCTCCACCAGCTCTGTCAATTTGTCTTTCAACTCCTGCACTTTGTTTACATTTTGCTTCAGTTCAGCCTCAAACAACTAACACGGAAAAGAAAGGGACAAACATTAAAGTAGGTTGACATCAAAAGACAAAATCACGACAATGGACACTCTTTTTTCTCTCACATGAACAAAAGCGGGGAGACAACCTGGGTTCAGCAGCTATATTTTCCCTTCCTCTTCACCACTCATCAACTCTTTGGCAAATGACTCCTTAGGGGAATGTTACAGCTATGGAGCTAAGGACCCTTAAGTCATCGCCTGGAACGAACTTCGTATTATTCGCAAACCTCTTTGGAAAAAAGGAAGGTGACATCAGGGAGATGATAATTAACCAGAAAATCAGTCTTGAAAAAGGCTGCAAGCTCGGAGAGTCTACTAGCGAATGAGCACTAGCGAATGAGCACTTTTCTAGACAACACCTCAAAGAGTTCAAAGATAGCTTTGCAATATGTAGACATTTTTGCCGGCACTGCCAGAGCACAAAACCATTTCCCCAACCCTGACAGTTACAGCAATGCCATCTGTTAAAGGAAGGGAAAGCCTGAGCTCCCCTGTTTTATACTGGACCGAACATGTCCCTAATACTTGGCCCTTAAGTCAATCTTTTCCAAGAGTGGGCTGGTTAAAAATCCCAGACTGAACCCCACTGATTTTATTGCATTTCATTTCATTTTATTATTGTTTTTAATGGCCACACCCATGGCCTAGGGACGTGCCCAGGTTAGGGGTCAAAGCAGAGCTGCTGCTGCCGGCCGATGCCACAGCCACAGCAATGCGAGAGCCGAGCCTCGTCTTCCACCTACGCTGCGGCTTAACCCACTGAGCGAGGCCAGGGATGGACCCTGCATCCTCCCAGACACTATGTCAGGTTCTTAACCTGCGGAGCCTCGACAGGAACTCCATTAACCCAATTTAAAGGCGGCAAAGTTGCTGACACCCAGACTGCTCGCATCCATCTGTGCAAACACAGGTGGCTATTTTCATCAGGTTTTATTTACTGAAGGTTACAGAGGAAGGGACAGGAACCAGTGCCTGACCCCAGGGCTCTGCTCTCAGCACTCATCTGTTTCATCTTCAGGATTCGTAGCCACCGAACAAACCTTGTTCTGCTCCACCTGACTCTTCACGGCCTCGGTGTCGGTCGGGGTGGGGGCCTGCTGCCACGTCGTGGCAGTTGTGTTCATCTTCTGAAGCCACTGCATCATCGCACTGGATTCGTCCTGGGCCTTTTGCAATTTGGAGAGTTTGGTATTCAGCTCAGCTATTTTGTCCTTAAGTAAGAGGCCAAGATCTTCATAGTCGTGGCTTATGTCGGTCATATCCTTTTTAACGGACGTTAATTCTAAACATAAGACAGAAGAATTATACTGGCACGCTTTGAGGGGGTTGAGAGTAGAGCTCTAGAAATAAAATTTTGTTTTAGATGACATTTCCTTCAATTTCGACAACATGAACCCACTGTGATAAAGTCACCGAGTTTTTAGGACGCTGCCTCGTGACAGATGATTTAGGGACACTGCACAACACAAGTGAAATGAGACAGACACGCTAAATGAATAAAACCCCCAAACCATGGAATGCGACTCATTAATTCCTCAGGCATCACATTAAAAGAAAAATGGCTCAAATAATGTTATTCCAGGTGACAAAATATCTCCAATTAACCAAAAAAGAAGGAAACATGACCAAATGCCAAACTGATTTACCAGCGTTCACTAACTTCAGATGAACAACACTGCATGGAATGTTACATAAACACGTTATTTACAGAGAATACGACTGTACTTAACACTGTTTTTTTGTTTTGTTTTTTTGTTGTTTTAGGGCTGAACCCATGGCATATTGAGGTTCCCAGGCTAGGGAGCCAATCAGAGCTACAGCTGTCAGCATATACCACAGCCACTGCAATGTGGGATCTGAGTCGCGTCTGCAGCCTACACCACAGCTCACTGCAACGCTGGATCCTTAACACATCAAGCGAGACCAGGGATTGAACCTGCATCCTCATGGATGCCAGTCAGGTTCATTAATTGCTGAGCCACAACAGGAACTCCCTACTTAACACTGTTTTAAATTCAAGTTTGAAATTTCAATACAACTACTGTTACTGATTTATCCATAAAAGATTTCCTCTCAAAAAAAAAAAAAAAAAAAAAAAAAAAAAATCCCAAGTCTTTTAATCAATAAGCACTCAAAGTTATTATTCACCTTTATTTCCCCAAATTTCCTGAGTATCTGTGGCTGTTCCGTCACCATTTAATATCACTCCACCTGCAAAAACATTAACACTGAGGTTATCATACAGTCCTGTCATATTTCTAGTAATAGCAGACAGCATTAAATAAAACCCCTTAAACTAGAAGCATTTAAAAATGTTGTTACTATTGGAAAACGTAAAACACTGATTCAAGGAGTTCCCGTCATGGCTCAGCACTTAACGAACCCGACTAGCATCCAAGAGGACGTAGTATGATCCCTGGTCTCGCTCCGTGGGTTAAGGATCCGGCATTGCCGTGGCTGTGGTGTAGGCCGGTGACTATAGCTGCTATTAGACCTCTAGCCTGGGAACTTCCATATGGCGCTGCTGCGGTCCTAAAAAAGACAAAAAGACAAAAACAAAACAAAACAAAACACTGATTCAACTTCAAAATCAAATGAAGGCCTAAAATGTAAAGATTAAGCTGTATGCTCTCGTCTACATAAATTTTTACTTTTTTGGTCTTTTTAGGGCCGACCATTCAGCACATGGAGAGTCCCAGGCTAGTGGTCCAATTGGACCTATAGCTGCTGGTCTATGCCACAGCCACAGCCACAGGGGATCTGAGCCGCATCTGCGAACTACACCATAGCTCACGGCAATGCTGGATTCTTAACCCACTGAGTGAGGTCAGGGATCAAACCTGCGTCCTCATGCAAACTAGTCAGATTCGTTTCTGCTGAGCCACGACAGGAACTCTTATATAAAATTTATTTTTTCTTTCTTTCTTTCTTTCTTTAAATTTAGGGCTGCACCCATGACATGACCACAAGCTTTCCAGGCTAGGGGATGAACTGGAATTTTGGCTGCTGGCCTATAACACAGTCACAGCAACTCTGGATCCTTAACGCACTGAGTGAGGCCAGGGATTGAACTCGAATCCTCAGGGGCAGTATGTCGGATTCTTAACCCACTGAGCCACAACGGGAACTTCCTAAACAAAAACACTGCAATATGTGAATCTTTAAGTTTTGTTCTTTAAAAAAAAGAAAATCACACACGATGACATTTCAAATGTAAGTGAAAAGGTCTTACTGATGTTAAAGATTAATTCCTACTGTACTTGGGGGCTGTCGAGAGTAGGAAAAAAATACTTTTTACATATGGTAAGTATAAAGTGGACGTGAAGAACTAATATAAAACACAATAGCATTCCTTTCCTTACAAAAAAAAACAAACAAAAAATCCCCAAAAACAAAAACCTCAACATTTCAGGAAATCTGATTAGGAGAGCAAGGAGTGCTTATCACACATATATACTGGGAGTCTTCCCCGAAATGGGATTAACAGAGCGGAATAAACGGAGGTGGACGGGGCCCAGCTGGCCCAGCCTGACAATGGGCACGGCTGGGGGCCGGGCAGAGCAGATAAACCACGGAGGGTCCCGAGACAGCCTCAGAATAAAGTCACGGGACCGGCCTTCTGTCTGTTCTCAGAGGATTTAAAACCTGATAGCAACCACAATGTAAACATGTTTTCAACTGAAAACGCCATCCACGATTTAATTTTGGAACCATTATTTATACATGACGCTGCCCCTCTGTTGAGAAGCGGGGCTCCAGCCTGATAAGCCCCTGGTTCAGCCACACTGGCTGACATGGGACACGACGGCTGGCTTGGGCATCGTGTAAGGAACGAAGCAGAAGGGAACGAAGGAAGACAGGTTCCACTAGACAGAAAAATCCTGTTTCTTTCCCTCACTTCCTTCCCGGGAGGTCAGACTCGTTTCTCTAGCAAATATTTCAAATCGAATTTCTACATCTCCATTAATGAAGGTAAAAACAAACTGGAACTTTATCTCTTCCCTTCCCCCCAACAAAGCTCCTTATTCTTACATATTAATTTGGCTACATTTAACAAAATTTTTTTCATCTTAGGGCCACACCTACGGCATATGGAAGTTCCCAGGCGAAGGGTCATAGCTGCAGCTGAGTCCTACACCACAGCCACAGCAATGCGGGATCTAAGCTGCATCTGTGACCTACGCCACAGCTCATGGCAACGCTGGATCCTTAACCTACTGAGAGAGGCCAGGGATCCAATCCACGTCTTCATGGATGCTATTCAGGTCCTTAACCCCCTGAGCCACAACAGGAGTTCCAATTTGGCTACATTTTAAATTGCAGTCTTTAATAAAATGAAACATAAGAGATCTGAAATTTGACTAGAATAGACATTTTTTATGGCAGTTTTTAGTATGTTTATAGGTCATCTTTCCTGTCACTTTCCCTTTGTATTTCTGAGATTATTTCATGCATTCGTTAAGACATAAAATAACATACACAAATCCCATCAGCATGGGTGGACCCACTTTTGCTTTTGCCATGAATGTAAAGAAAACACCTACCTGACTTCACTGCTGCTATGGCCTTTGCAGGGGTCGTCACAGCACTTATTAGGTTACATAGTGAGATCCCGCTGTTGCTGACTTTCTGAATCTCTGGTGTTTTTAAGCTCCACTTTTCTTGTAATTTCTACAAAAATGCATTATTTTTCAGTTGTGACAGTCTCACATTTTACTTCAATGTCTTAAACAGATCTTAAAACAGTGATGACTGTGGGTTCTGACTGTGGGGAGGGTGGATGGAAGAAAGGGCTGGCATCCCTATTTGTTCCAACAGCCCAGGTGACTGTTGGCACGGTTGGCAGTGAGGGGTGGGTGGGGTCCATCCTGCATTCTGCTCCCGATCTCAGTGGAAGCCCCCCTGGCCCCAGCTGCCATGATTCTAAAGTAACTGTCAACTGTAAGTCCGCACAACTGCACCAGCAACAGCCCAGCTACAAGAGGAAACGTACCCGAAACAATTAAAAAAAAAAAAAAAGGAAATTCAGAATTCCATTTCTTAGTGAATTTTAATCATCAAAACGTCAACAGATTTTAAAATACCCACAACTCCACAAGTGTGGAGCAGTAAAGTTGTCATAACGGGCTTTCGGACTTGAGTCAGGTGACAGAAGACACACTACGTATTTGTACTAGGGATTCAAAAAAAACTATCCTCAATCACAGGTTAGAGCGGTATATCCAAGAGAGAGAGAAAAATGCTGCGGTGACGACAGAGTCTGTCATTTAACATTATGAGAAATGATATTAAAAACCCTGAAACTGTGGGGGAGGGGTAAATTAGGAGGTTGGGATTCATACATATACACACGACCATATATAAAATAGATAATGACGGGATCTGTTATTTAACATTATGAAGAACGGTATTAAAAATGTGAAACTAAGGGGGAGGGATAAATTAGGAATCTGGGATTAACATATACACACTACTATGTATAAAATAGATAAACCAACAAGAACCTATCATATAGCTCAGGTCCTAGCTACACAATATTCTGTAATAACCTATATGGGAAAAGAACCTGAAAAAGAATAGATACATAAATATATGTATATGTGAATCACCACGCTGCACACCTGAAATGAATAAACATTGTACTCCGACTATACCCCAATAACACTTTAAAAATAAACCAGTACTGAAAAAGACTATAAAACACTCAGCATTAAATAAAACTGTTTAGTTTTGTTAAAAAAAATAACTGAGACATGGTAGAGAAAGAAACTTGGAACAGCAACCCACTAATACATCTTTTTAAAAAGGCAAATTAACTGGAAGTTTGTCTCCTTCCTCAAAAGAAGGAGTTAAGCCCGTGTCACCATTTCCAAATGTCACCAATGAACACTGTACATACACAAGGCTCTAACTTACAGGATGTTGGGTAAATACTGACTTGGGCACATGAGAAATTAGACAACGATTCACCTTAGTTTCTTCCAAAGATTTCCCCAAATCCTCTGCACCGAAAGAAGACTGCACAACAGGAACTCTTTCTGTGGTTTCTTTTATCCACGACTTTAAGGATTGAACAAGGACTTGAAAGGCGTCCATCTGTTCTTGACAGGAAGATACAGCTTCTTTTCTGGATGACAAAATCATTGACAGATTTAAGTCATGAAAGGAGATATGCCAAAGGACTAATCACCAGTCAATTATTCTTCCCACATCAGGCTTGACATTAAGGAATAGTCTTCCTCTGTCCCCTCTGACCTTGATCCAGAAGGGAAGTTTCATAGGTGGCAGGTGAAATCAGCTAAAAAACCCTTGTCTGCTCAGGAAAAGCCCACAGACAAAGTCAGGAAACCTGTAACCCATATGCAACAGCACTCTGCAATGCTGCATAAACTCTATGGCCATATAAATGGTTCTACCATTATTTAGAGGCAGTCAGCTTTGATCTGTACACTTTATGTGGTACCTAAAGCCAGCAGGCTGGGAACCAGAAGGGAAACAGACAATCACTGACCTGAGGGAAAGGCAGCACCACCTAGTGGTATCTGCATCACACTACACTCACTTCTGAAGGTAGGGAAACTAGGTCTTAAAACTTTTGTTCTTGTCTGCTTTCCTGGGCCAAGGATCGAACCCATGCCATAGCAGCAACCTGAGAGAATTCCCTTTGTTTCTTTTTTTCATGACTGAGAACTACGTATATTAATTCTGCACCAAAGCATCAAACAAATGTACTAGCAGAAAATTTAGACGTTTAAGAAATGATGAAAACATGAAGACTGTGGTAAATACCTTAAAAAAAAAATAAGGCTTACTTTGATATTTTATACCGTTTTAGTTGATTATACTTTAAGTTACTAAAAACAGATAGACACAGCCTAAGTCAAGTTGAAATTCAGTGTATAAACTCGATGCTTTACCATACATCTGAAAACTCACACAAACTGCTTATTTCTGTGCTATTCCGCAATGAAAACATTCCCCAGTGAAATGCCTTCTTTTTCTTTCTCATACACAAAACACATTCTCAAGCAGAAAATCAACATGAGGAACAGTATTTACATGAAACAATGAATTGTGATTCTCTTAAAGGTTAAAGCAAAAACTGTGTAGTTGCAAGACCTTTATAAAGAAATAAACTAGAATTTTTATTGCTTCTGATATATGAGTCAAATAAGCTTATTATTATTTTTTTGGCTGCCGCATGTGGAAGTTCCTAGGCCAGGGATCAAACCTGTGCCACAGTAGCGACTGGAGCCACAGCAGTGACAACGACAAATCTTTAACCCACTGAGCCACCAGGGAACTCCCGAGCTTTAGGAAAAAAAAATGTTACTCTAGCAAATAATGTTCAAATAAGAATATTTCAAACTCAGGTGGATATAATGGCATCCTCCTGCTACTTGAAAATCCTGAAATGCAATGACGTACCAAGATGTAAACACCTAAAGAAAACGAAAATCACCTGCATGTTTCCAAAGTCGTTGTGAGCACTGATCGTTCTGTACTTACTAACTTATCACTGGTCTAAGTATATTGTCCAGTTTTCTCCCCCCATGATTTCAAGGATGAGTGCCTCACTACTTTGCTAATATAATACTTGGAGTGAAATTTCTATCTAAATTGGGTAAACCGGGTCTTTAGAGAGGACAGATTCAAAGCTCCAAAGATAAGCTGAGACTGAGTGAGGGCGGCCTGTAATGGATATGCCCCCACGGAGATTCAGGGAGCTCCACTGTGACTACATGGACCCCCGTGCAAGCAGCACACACCAGCACACCAGCCTCTGGGAGGGCAGGTAGATTCGGTTCCTGCATGAGATGTGAATGGCAACGTGCACCATGTGGAATGACGGGAATGACGGCACATCAGAGTCCAGCGCACATTAGCCAACCACTGATGACCACGTGGTTTTAACTGGACCATGTGACAAAAGAAACAAGCTAGAGTTTTACCCAGGAAAATCGAGAATATTTCTTCTGTGCAATGGAAACTAAATGTGATGGAAACCGTGCTCCATCAGTAGTACAGACAGCACCCCAAAATTGTAAGGAAAAGAGCTCCCTGGTGGCTCAGCAGGTTAAGGACCTGGCATTGTCACTACTGTGGCTTGGGTTCAATCCCTGGCTTGGGAACTTTCACATGTCATAACCGCCCCCCCCCCAAAAAAAAACCACCAAAAGCCCCAAAAAAACAGAATTGTAGGGAGAGAATTCTGAAGGAATTAAGAACAATTAAAAGGGAAATGACTACTTTCTATCTTGGGGAGGCTTCTGTGTGAACTTGAGCAAAAGCCAGACATAGATTCTAAAACTAGCACGGTATCGTCACAAGCTTTATGTCCCAGTGCAATTTTTTATCTTAGTTGAGGTTCATTCTCTTGTTTCTTATATGTTCATGGAATCATGTCTGATCTAAAATTGTGGAAAAAGTAATTTAACCCTCAGTGGCTTAAGGATCTGGCGCTGCTGTGAGCTGTGGTGTAGGGCCCAGACGCGGCTCAGATCCCACATTGCAGTGGCTGTGGTGTAGGCTGGCAGCTGTAGCTCCGATTAGACCCCTAGCCTGGGAACCTCCATATGCCATGGGTGTGGCCCTAGAAAAAGCCAAAAAGACCAAAGAAAAAAACCAAAAAACAAAAAACCGAATTTCTCTCCTAAATATTTTAACAAAAATACATTTGATTTTAATAGCAAAAATTAACATAAAAGCACTTATAGGAGTTTCCATATGGTGCAGCAGGTAAAAGATCCCGCATTATCACTGCTGTGGCAAGGGTTCAACCACTGGCCTGGGAATGCTCACATGCTACAGGTGTAGCCAAAAAAAAAGGAAAAAAAAAAACTAAATAAAATTAAAATTAAATAAAAAAAAATAAAAGCACTCATAAAGTAGCCCTGTGCTTATCCTCAAGTTTCCAAAACTGTTCCAGGTATCTATATAAATAAATAAAAACATTCATTCTAATTCCTATTAAGTAGAACAAAATCCGGAGTTCCCTTCATGGCTCAGTGGTTAATGAACTCGACTAGGATCCATGAGGATGTGGGTTTGATTCCTGGCCTCGCTTAGTGGATTGGGGATCCGTCATTGCTGTGAGCTGTGGTGTAAGTCGCAGACACAGCTTGGATCCCATGTTGTTGTGGCTGTGGGGTAGGCTGATTTGACCCCTAGCTTGGGAACCTCCATATGCCTCGGGTGCAGCCCTAAAATAGCAAAAAAAAAAATAAAATAAAATAAATAAATAAATAAATAAAAGTAGAACAAAACCGAATTTCCCAAGTGGTACTTACTTTTCTTTGACGGTATCCTCCATTTCCCTGAATTTCTTTGACAAGTTATTTGTTTTTTCAAAGACCAGAGCCTTATCACCCGGCAAACCATGGTTGGAGATTTCCTTCAAGAGATTCTGCAAAACTTCAAGATCTTTCTTGCATTCTTGCAATTCATAAGTTGATTCCTATAAAACATTTATATATTTCATCAATATGAGAGGTTACAAGATCTCCAAACGGCATTTTGTCAGGATGTAGGCATATGCATGGGTCCAGAATGGCTCTGTTTGGAATGTCACAGAATGACCCTGCCCATGGTCAGCACCTTATAAACATGCAGGCAGGTTGTTTGAAAGAGAATACGGTGACCTTAATTTCAAAATGCACTCTTTTGCTAATGAAAGAAATTGAAGATGACACAAACAGATGGAAAAAATATACCATGTTCTTGGATTGGAAGAATCAATACTGTCAAAATAACCATACTATACAGGGAAATCTACAGATTCACTGCAATCCCTATTAAATTACCACTGACATTCTTCACAGAACTAGAACAAAAAATTTTAAAACGTGTATGGAAACCCAAAAGATCCCCAAATAGCTAAAGCAATCCTGAGAAAGAAAAATGGAGCCAGAGTAAACAGGCTTCCAGACTTCAGACTATACCACAAAGCTACAGTCATCAAAACAGTGTAACTGGCACAAAAACAGAATTATAGATCAGTGACACAGAATAGAAAGCCCAGAGAAAAACCCATGCACCTGTGGTCAACTAATCTATGACAAAGGAGGAAAGAACATACAGTGGAGAAAAGACAGTCTCTTCAATAAGTGGTGCGGCAAAAACTTGATAGCTGCATGTAAAAGAATGAAATGAGAACATTCTCTAACACCACATACAAAAATAAACTCAAAATGGATTAAAGACCTAAATCTAAGACCGGATGCTATAAATTTTAGATGAAAACAAAGGCAGAAAGTTCTGACATAAATTGCAGCAATATCTTTTCACATCTGTCTCCTAGGGTAATGAAAATAAAAACAAACAAATGGGATCTAATTAAACTTAAAAGCTTTTGCTCAGCAAAGGAAATCATAAATAAAATGAAAAGACAACCCACAGAATAGAAGAAAATAATTTGCAAAGTGTCCAACAAGAGATTAATTTCCAAAATACATAAACACCTCCTGCAGTTCAATATTAAAAAAAAGACAACCCAATCAAAAAAGACGTAGAAAATCTAAATAGACGTTTTTCCAAAGACATATATAGATGGCCGAAAAACACATGAAAAGATACTCAACATCACTAATTGTTAGAGAAATAATTATGAAATTACTAGAGAAATGGAAAGCCCCTGTCAGAATGGCCATCACAAAAAGTCTACAAACAATAAATACTGGAGAGGGTGTGGAGAAAAGGGAACCCTCCTACACTGAGGGTGGGAATGTAAATTGGTGCAACCACTATGGAGAAAAGTATGGGGATTCCTTCAAAAACTATATATAGCACTACCGTATCATCCAGCAATCCCACTTCTGAGCATATATCCAGAGAAAACCATACATCAAAAAGATACATGCACCCCCATGTTCACAGCAGCACTATTCACAACAGTCAAGATGTGGAAACAACTTAAATGTCCAGTGACAGATGAATGGATAAATAAGATGTGGTACATATACGTACAATGGAATATTATTTAGCCATAAAAAGAAAAATAATGCTATGTGCAGCAAAATGGATGGACCTAGAAATTATCATACTAAGTGAAGGTAGTTAGAGAGAGACAAATATCACATGATATCACTTAACTGTGGAGTGGAATCTAAAAATACGATACCAAACGAACTTATTTACAAAACAGAAGCAGACTCAGCCTTATGGATACCGAAGGCGAAGTGTGGTGGGGAGGGATAAATTAGGAGTCTGGGATCAATAGATATACACTCCTCTATACAAGAGTTAATTGACAAGGACCTACTGTACTGCACAGGAAACTCTAATCAATACTCTGTAATCACTTGGACGGGAAAAGAACCTGACAAAGAATGAATATATGTATACGTATCACTGAATCACTTTGCCATGCACCTGAAACTAATGCAACATTGTAAGTCAACTATACACCAACATAAAATAAAAATTAAATTAAGTTGAAAAAAAACGCACCAATTAAAAGACAGAGACTGTCAGAATGGCTCAAAAAACAAGACCCAATTCTGTGTTATAAGAATGCACTTCAAATTTAAAGACACATGTAAATTTAAAATAAATGGATGAAGAGTTAATGTGAAAAAATTAACTCTTCATAATCTGTCTGGGTTCTGGCACATAGATAACAAACATCACCTAGGATGTATGGAAAATAAGACATGACCTTCACTTGTGAGCAATGAGCAAAGGCTTCAAGGAGAAGATGGTCTCTGAAGTTTTAAAGGAGGAAAAATAGATCTTTACTCATCTATTAAAACGATGCTTGTTAATTATTAACTCTTCCAATAAACATACGAGCAGGTCTTAGCTGCTGAGAGACTTAATCGGCCTCACGAATTTGGCAGAGGACACACCTGCAGGTACTGGGACAACTCGGTGACATCGCGCCCGGGCACGTCTGCCTCCGTGAGAGCCTGGGTTTTTGTTTCTAGGAAGGTCTGGAGCTTCTCTGAGAGGTTCTCAAACAGCTCCACTTTGGTTTTGAGTTCTTCCATTTTGGCAAGTTTTTCTTTGTGTCGGTGACTGGCTTCAGAAAACCGGAGGGACAAGTCCTTCACCCGGGCCTGCAGCGAGGACGCGGTGGATGGATCCGAGGTCTCCGTGAACCTCTCCACCTTCTCGGTCATGGCCTTGAGTCGGCTCTGCCGCCCGGAGATGTCCTGGTCCAACATCTGAAACAAACCAAACGGGGCCTGCAGTTTATAACCTAAGGATGCTTAGAAATGCAGTCACGGGGTGTTCGCAACTACTCATCATAAGGGGATGCCCTGACAAGCTGATCCACCCCTGGGGGAGTCCCATCCCCAGCCCCCACGAGGACAGAGGACAACAGCTCGCTGGGTGCCCTGGAAAGGTGATCCCAGCATCTCCTGGAACCCAAGATTATCCACGGTCCTGACTTTTTTTTTTTTTTTTTAATTTTTACGGTCACACCTGCAGCATATGGAAGTTCCTGGGCCAGAGGTCGAATCAGAGTTGCAGCTGTGACCTACAACAAAGCCACAGCAACGCCACATCTGAGCCACATCTGTGAACTACATCACAGTTTGTGGCAATGTGGGATCCTGAACCCACTGAGTGAGGCCAGGGATCAAACCCACATCCTCACAGAGACAACATCAGGTCTTTAACCTGCTGAGCCACAATGGGAACTCCCACAGGTCTGATTTTTAGAAGGCTAGACATCAGTAAGATGGATCTGATTAACCTCCTGGGCAGCTGGCAGAGGCCCTGCTGAACAAGCAGGTGTGTGGGGCCACCCTCTGCAAAGTATGATGTTCAAGAGTTCCTGTTGTGGCTCAGAAGGTTAAGAGCGTGACTAGTATCCATGAGGATGCAGGTTCAAACCCTGGCCTCATTCAGTGTATTACGGATCCATTGTTGCTGCAAGCTATGGTGTAGGTCACAGATGTGGCTCAGATCCCGTGTTGCCATGGCTATGATGCGTGCCTCAGCTGCAGCTCCTATATGACCCCTAGCCTGGGAACTTCCCTGTACTGCAGGTATGGCCCCAAAAAGAAAAAAAAGAAAAGATAAAAAGAATGATATTCATGAAATAGCACACCCAGCCCTTCCACGCCCCTTCCCGGAAAATCACTTCACACCCTTGTCTCTGGGTAAGAACTCCTTCCTCGCTGTTATATCCAGGAAAGATCTCTTTATGCTTCAACTCAACTCAAACTGACCCATCTTTGCAGTTTATTATACTGGTTTTTTTTTTTCCCAGTATATGACAACTTTTATCAGTGAGATAGAACTGACATATGTATGTACGGTAATCAGGGCAGGCTAAACAGCTGCTATCCTGAGAACAGGCACGTGTTCCCAGACCTAGTTCTTTCCCT
This sequence comes from Phacochoerus africanus, assembly GCF_016906955.1. Taxonomy (NCBI): domain Eukaryota; kingdom Metazoa; phylum Chordata; class Mammalia; order Artiodactyla; family Suidae; genus Phacochoerus; species Phacochoerus africanus. The sequence continues at coordinate 30,398,205 of NC_062552.1, read as the reverse complement.
GGGCCTGGTTTTACCCATGCTGGTGAGAAACCAAGTCTGATTTATATGATTCATCTTATGGGGGCAACGTTCCTGACTGTAGGTATCTGATCAACCCCGAGAAATGATAGCACAGCTAGTGTAATAACTTCTGAAGATAACCACTGCGAATTTGATGATCACCAGCTGCAATTAAATGAGCTGTAGGAGTTCCTGTCGTGGCACAGTGGAAACAAATTTGACTGGGAACCATGAGGCTGTGGGTTCAATTCCTGGCCTTGCTCAATGGGTTAGGGATCCGGCATTGCCAGGAGCTGCGGTACAGGCTGCAGATATGGCTCGGATCTGGCTTGGCTGTGGCTGTGATGCAGGCCGGCGGCTACAGCTCCGATTAGTCCACTAGCCTGGGAACCTCCATATGCCTCAGGTGTGGCCATAAAAAGACAAAAAAAAAAACAGAGTTGTAAAATGACTTTTATTTTCTAAAGATAATAATAATTGACATATATATAACATTATCTGCTATAAGAATGTTAAAACAGTATGTTAGTTTCAGGTACACAACAGAATGACTTGAGAGTGGTAAATATTTCCAAATGGTCACCACACTAAGTCTCGTCAACATCTACCATCACATATAGTTACAAGGTTTCTTCCTGTGATGAAAACTTTTAAGATCTCTGAATAACTTTCAAACATTTTTTTGGCTGCGCCCATGGCATGTGGAAGTTCCGGGGCCAGGGATCGAACCCATACCACAACAGTGACCCCAGCTATTGCAGTAACACCACCAGATCCTTAACCCACTGAGCCACCAAGGAACTCTTCACACAATTATTATTTTGGGGGGATGCGAACTGTGTTTTTGTTTAACGGCTTTATGCACATAACCTTGCATGGTAACTTATAGTTTAATAAGTAATTACTTGATAAAATCAATTTCTTTTTAACATTCATTTGTATATGTTTCTCTACTCAATATTTCCCAAACTTGAAAATAAAATTCTGACTCAGACACTCATTCACTGTGTACGACTTTAATGAATCTAGACTAATACACCTACTTTTAGTAACTTATACCAGTGTTCAGGACTCTTGACGCTATCATACAATTATTTTTAATTTATCCCATATCAAGTGCTGTTTGAGCAAGAGAACCCAAGAACATAGATAATTTGAGTTACTGGGGAGAGTAAGTCTGTTCTTCCCTAAAACGAATCACGGGGTTCTGGTCCCTGCTGCCTGGAATGATTTTTATAACCCAAGTCCCACACACCGAGGAAGATACATCAATAATGTTATGCTAATGCTTTCATGCTCTTCACACCGAGGTTTCTGTCTGCACGTGGAAAAACCCAGGATATATGAACTTTAGGGATGAAAATAGGTATGTAGTGAGGATCAGTGAAAGGTTTGATCCAAGCAGAGCATGAAAATATCTACACGTTTTGAATAGTCTGAGATGCTGCTGGGAAATCTGGGTGTTTTGTTTTGCTTCCATCTACAAGCGGCTGCTTGGAGTTTTAGGTCACTCACGATGTTTTTACTGATGATGTCCTGCAGGGCAGCAGAGTTCAGGGGCACCTGGCCGTCCTCTCTCAGGGAGCGCTCCACGCCCCCCATCCAGTCCAGCATCTCGTCCAGCCCGTCCTGCACGCTCAGGGACCGGGTCACTGTTACCTGCAGCTTCTCATTTCGTTCACTCACGGACCTGGAAAGGCTGTCGTATCTCCCGACAATGTCATCTAGTGAAAAAGGATCAGGAAATGTTAACCACTGCATTCTCCTTGCCCCAGTCCTTCTCAAAACACGCTAAGGGGAATCACAGAATTCCCACACTAAAACTGGAGGAGGAAAAATGGTTTAAGTGATAAATTCATCATGCATTATCAGAGCACCACCAAAACCCAAAAAAGAAAGTAAAGAAGATCCCAGTGGAAAATAAAAAGCTAAACATTTATCTTTGCCTGCACCTGTGGCATGTGGAAGTTCCTGGGCCAGGAATCGAACCCACACCATTGTGGTGACCCAAGCCACGGCAATGCCAACGCCAGATCCTCAACCTGCTGAGCCACCAGGGGCCTCCAAGAATGTGATTTTTTTTTTAACTGGCTGGTTTTCTTCGGAGTCCAATAGATCTTAGAGAGACTTCTGTATCTTAAATATACTTTCACCTGTTCCTAGGAAACTATAACTGAGAGAAGTTTTGGTCTTAAAATAACGTACCATGGATTTTAAGCAAATAAAAGTCAAAGGGTCAAATGGGGGAAAATGTCAAAATGACTCTTCAAATTCAAATAAGAGAATTACAAATAATATAGTCTTTTTTCTCTCCAGGGCCCTGTGCTCAAGTCTTTACAACAATGGTTGCCAATATGTGAGGACAGGACAGTGAAACAGGACACAGGAACAAAATCTTAGAACTTCCATTCCTATCTTTTTTTTTCTTTTTATGCCCGGAAATGTGGCATATGGAAGTTCCTGGGCTAGAGTTTGAATGGAAGCTGCAGCTGCTGGCCTACAACACCGGGCCCTTCACCCCAAAGTGGGGGAGGTCAGGGATGGAACTCACATCCTCTCAGAGACAACCATCAGGTGGTCGGGTCCTTAAGCCTGCTGAGCCACGACAGGAAATCGCTGTTCATATTTTCATCCTTTATTTTAACATTTTATATTTTCTGTCTTATAATGCACATAAGACAGTAATATGTGTATGGGATTTATAAGCAGAGTGTACCTCTGAGTATCTATATACACTTGCTGAAAATAACTTCACGGGCACATGATCTAAAGATTCTAAATGTAAGAATGAAAAAAAGATTTCTCTTCTACGGAGTGGTTTTGGAAGGGCAGTTTCATCCTTTTGTCTAAAACTTCTAGTCCATTGTCTTAACCACTCGGCCACAACTACATCTTGTCTAAAATTTCCACTCAGACTTTAAGGCAAGCTCTTTTGGCTTGAAACGTATGTTAACCATATGCTCTATTGAGGTTTTCATTTCACCCAGAGAAGTATTTAATAACCTCAAACCCCACATTACATGTAGAAAAAAGCAGCAAAGTCGAAACAAAAAGCACAACAGCCACATTAATGGATAATCCACTGGGCATTCAGTTTCAATACTGTGAGGAGTTCCCGCCATGGTGCGGTGGGTTAGGAATCCCTGCAGTGGCTTGAGTTCCATCCCTGGCCCAGTGTAATGGGTTAAAGGATCTGGTGTTGCTGGGCTGCAGCGTAGGTCACCACTGCAGCTCAGATTCAGTCCCTTGCCTGGGAACTTCCACATGCTGTGGGTGTGGCCATAAAATTAAAAATCAATCAATCAATCAAGACTGTGAGGAGATACAAAGGTCATACACAACAGCTCTTCTCCCAAGAAACCTCCCATCCCATGGGAGACAAAAGCATCGCTGTGACTGGACAGTTTCGACTGTCACCAAAGAATGTGGGAGGCTGAGAAGAGACCCTAGAAGACAAAGCCAAGAAGAGTGGAACCCCCACCTCTCAAGCCCATGCTCCCGCCTCTGGCAGACAGATCCCGCCAAGGGTCTGCTCTGGTCTAACTCAGCCCAATCCCACCAACCAGCAGAAGCTTGTGAGGTCCCACTTTCTGTGACTGTCACACAAAGAAAGGGATTTTTTTTGCTATATTTTCTAAATAAAAAATGTAAAATTTTTATAACCATGAAATCATTATTTTATACACTACATTCTGTATTTACATTTATATTATAACTATATTTACATATTGATATTATACATACATTAGAAATAATAAAATAATTAAAAACTTTAAGGCATACTCTTTTTGAACCACCCAGGCCAGCCCCTGCTCCCAAGACCCGAATATACCTGCTGAGGGGCGGTGCCTTCTTCAGTGACACAGAGCAGAGTGAGAGGTGCCTCCATATCTATTATGAGAACTTCATTTACAAAGTCCCTGTGAGGCCGGAAGCCAAGGAAATGGGCACTTACCCAGTGTTTTCTGAATGTCATTCTTGGCTGGAAGCAAAGACCCCCTGGCGTCCAGAAGCACTTCGGCCGTCTTCTTCAGTTTCTCCACAGCAACCTGCTGACTTGATATCTGTCCTTGCAGAACCTGGGGAAGCGAACACCTCAATTACACTCGGCAGGACTCGATTACAGACTTCCAATATGGACCCAAGTAAGATCAAGTCAGACCGGACGGAAGACCACGTCGTCAGTAGAAACTCACTCCAGAATTCTTAGAACAAGGCCAGTTAGAAAGTGACATGAGCAAGACCGTCAGCGGGTCAGGATCATTCATTTCAGTCCTGGAACAGCCCCTCAGCATGTGTTCATGGTAACTGGCCTCATTCCTGGTCCTGCAACCTCTACCGTTAGCCTGAGTCCCCCTCAATCCCACTTCTAGGCTCTGCACGAAACCTCGCTACCCCCAGAAAACAGGAAAGTGAAAACCAGGAATGCAAACATCATGAGTCGATGCTGAGTCACACTTATTTCCATTGATACAACAAAAGTTACTCAACAGCTAATCAATGCAAAAAAAATCTTGCTACGTTTTGTGAGAATACAAAAATCAAGCAGACACAAAGCTTTCCCATAGGGATCTTCTTGTCTAAGGCAGGAAGTTGTAAGTGCCAAAGATGAGAAGAAAAGCTTCGGGGGGCGGGGGGGGGGGGTAACTAGAGGCGGGAGATGGGGCTGCCTCCGAGGGGTGGCCCTGGGGAAGCTGGACTTGGGCTGTAGAAGAGGAGGGGAGAAAGAACAAACAGAAGGAACACAGACATGGACCAAACATTGGGGCCGGTGTGTGTGGTGAGTAAGGAAGAGTCACAGGAGTGCAAAGGCCTCAGCGTCAGGTTAGGGGTGGACGTTTTCTCCTGCCAGTGGGGAGCTGCTCACGGCTGTCTTATGGGAAGGCTCAATGGTAACGCTGCGCGGGGGACATTGAACAGGGAAAAAAAGGAAGCAGAGAAACCTGTTCGGGGCAATGTCAGCAGCAGCAAAGTGTGAACGGCCTGCTGAGCTGGGAAAGGAGAATGGTTACAGGGTTGAGAAGAGTCCAGAGGGCTTGGTGGCTGATCATCTAAAACTGTGCTGTTCAACGGGGTTGCCACCAACTACACGAGCTTGCAAATTTATACGAAATAAGGTCAAAACCAAACACTCAGCTCCTCCCCTGCAGCAGCCACGTGTCCAGTGCTAAGCAGCCAGGAGTGACCAGTGGTCCCATGTTGGTCAGAGCAGACTGTGGGCCCTTCCATCATCACAGAACGATGTACTGGGCACCACGGCCGGATTAGTATGCGGCTCGGCATGCTCCTCCTTGGATTTATCCCATACGGGACTCTCTGTGCTTCCTGGACTTGAATGTTTCCTTTCCCGCAGTAGCGCTGTTTTCTCAGGCCCCTCTTCTCTCTCCCCTCCTTCTGGCACCCCTATGATGTGAATGTTGGTGTGTTTAATGTTGTCCCAGAGGTCGCTGAGACTGTCCTCATTTCTTTTCATTCATTTTCCTTGATTCTGTTTGGAGGCAGTGATCTCCACCATTCTGTCTTCCGGCTCACTGATCCATTCTTTTGCCTCAGTTATTCTGCTACTGATTCCGCTTAGTGCATGTTTCATTTCAGTTGCTGGACTGTTTACCCCTGTTTACTGTGGCATCTCAGCCTGAGCTGGCAGCCACAAAGGGCAAAAGGAGATAAGATAGCAGGAGGACTCGAAGTGTGGGGCCTGGGAAATGAATGGTACTCGTTAAACAGAAGTGGGGCAGTTTAGGGGCAGAGGAGAGTCTGTTGGGAATTTGTAACTTCAAAGTGCTTTCAGGAAGAACCCTCATGTTTCCCATTTGCTGAAAGAACAGCAAAGCTGGAAGTGGAGGCAGCTCAGAGTGTAGGCTGCAAGGGACAGAAAGCACCACGGTCAAGGTCCAGGAGGAGACGGCAGAGGAGGGACAGAGGTGCCGGGGTGGAGGCCACACAGAACCATGGGGGCAATTACGTGTAAGTGACGAGGAAAGCAGAAGAGACAGGACAAATGTGGTCAGGGAGATGGAAATGGGTGAGTCTGTCCCCAGAGCTTAAAGGGAGAGAGAAAGGGGAAAGGGTAGCAGAGGCAGCTGTTTCAGAAAGGATAAGGGAACCAGGAAGCCATCCTCTGGAGTCTGGCCGTGCATCGCCAACACCTCAGTCCATGCAGGCTGCCCAGCACTGGGCAGAGCTTGGCTGTCATTTCACTGGAGATGCATCACCTCTAGCCTCATGCTCGACTTCAGGTTCAAATTCCCACATGTCCATGGTGGATGGACTCAGCTCCAGCATGGGCCCTGGTTTCCAGTCGCTTCCTGAATGTTTCCATGTGTGACCTGAGCCCAGCTTCCTCTTCTGTGTACCCGTCCCTCCGTGTGAGAACCTGAGCCTAGAATCCTCTTCTGAGCACCTGTCCCTCCGTATGTGACCTGAGCCCAGCATCCTCTTCTGCACACCTGCCCATCCATGTGTGACCTGAGCTCAGCATCCTCTTCTGCACATCTGTCTGTCCATGTGTGACCAGAGCTCAGCATCCTCTTCTGCACATCTGTCTGTCCATGTGTGACTTGAGCTCAGCCTGCTCTTCTGTGCACCTGTTCGTCCTCCTAGGGCTGCACCATCTCCCAGGTAATAGCTGAGCCTCTCCCCTCTTGTCCACATGCAAACCAACCAGCAAGCCAAAAAATTCACCTGCTAAACACTTTAAATTGGGCTTTTGCCCTGTGTCTCTGAATCACTGCAGGGTATCTCTGGTTAACTGGCAAACACATCCTAACCATGTGCCCTGCCTCCAGTCTCTCCCGATATGGCCGCCTGCCGTGTTTTATGGAAGACACACACCACACTCCCCTCTTTAAAATCCTTCATAGCTTCCTACTGCTTTGTGATAAAGGGGATGCTGGAGCCTGCTGCCAACGGTCCAATGACATCTATCCTTTAATTCTCTTCAACCTCCTCTTCCTCCCCCATCTTATTCCAGAAATATCCCATGACTCAGTGCTCCCTTAGCAACTTGCTCAAGGCAGACCCAAGGCCATTGTGTCTGCACACACCGACCTTGGCAGGGTAACCCTGAGCTTGGCTCTCACTTTTAACATTCAGCTGGGAAGCCCTCCCTGACTCTCCTCACCCCTAGTTGGAAGTTCAGCCCCCAGAAGACCCCACAGACGGCCTCTGAAGAAGAACACTGCCCTGATGTGTCTCTTTTCTCAAACTGGAACCTCCTTGAGAACAAGGAATTGATACCATTCAGGGCTTCTGCTATCACTGCCTGGCCGAGGGCTGTGCACACCAGGCCTTGATACAAATTTCTGGCAGAAGTAAGTGAGTAATTAAGTAACTAGGTAAAGATATGAGGTGTAAGATTTTTAAAGGTCCCCCTCTATTTCAGCCTTAAACAATACCAACAGCAACAAAAATGCCTAAAGCCAATGGCAAACATCTTCTCACTGAATTCTCATACCCAAGACTCTACGATGATAGATACAGGCAGCTGCAAATTTGTCCAAAGGCCCAAAAAACCATGACCAGCATGGGATCTATGATCTGAATCCCAGCTCCTAGAGCTTTTCCAAGAGGCCAAAGAATCTGCATCAGAGTCACTGGTTTGGGACATTCTCCCTCAGGTTTAGTTACAGTAAGGGTAAGAAATTCCTCATAATAGGAACGTGACCTCTAATTTTTACCTGTAACTTTTTCTTTAACCTGTAATTGTATTTACCTAAGCCACACAGACAACTTATTCACATCACACAGTTATCAGGAAATGAAATTAAAGGCACCTCCTAAAAAAAATTTTTCAGAACGCAAGTTTCCCAAGGGCAGACGTGGGGTCCTGACCTCTTTGTGTCTTTACAAAATCTAACAATGGGCCTGGCCCAAAACTGTCTCCAGATGAATATATTTATGTAAAAGTGATCATGGTTTGATTAAAAACATTCAGTACCAGCGGTGACCCCATCTAAGACTTAGAGAGCGTCTCTTCCTCACGTCTTCAAAACATCGATGCCTCTCCTCTTCGTAATTATGTTCAAGTGAGTCAATAATTTTTAGTGCCTAATACGTAACCAGGTTTCGATTTAGCTCGAGCAGTGCCTTACAATACCATTTGGAACAAAACCGCCTATTAAAGTATTCAAATGGGCGCCATCTATTATTTTTAACGAATTTCAATGAAACTGAGACATGAAAGGAACATCTGTGACAGGGAATGCTGACAATTATGACCTTGGTCTCCGGCCTGGACCAGAAAAGGCTGAAATTCATGAAGCTGTGGGCGCGCGTCCAGCTCATAAAAGTTTCTTGACACACATCACCCCTGGCTGAGATCAAAGCGAGCATGGAGGGTCCGTGCTGTCACCGTGACCTGGCCCTGTGCCCGGCTCCAAACCCAGGCCTCCAGCCGGTCCTGGGATCCTGCCTTTCTGGGCCTCAGATGGAGTTAAAATATTGTTTTGTCCACTGGTTTCCCTGGAAGCAGATTTTGAAGATAGCCCAGACGGCGGACAATACAGACACAGCTATTTCAGTAACAAAATTAATAACCATGTGTTACTGGCCAAAAAGAGTTCAAATGGACCAAAGGAGTGTCCCAAATCACATTTATCATACAAGAGACTGCAAGTATTATAACTCTGTGTGTGTGTGTGTGTGTGTGTGTGTGTGTGTGTACAGTATGGCAAATGGAGAAAAGATGGTTTTGAGGCAATCTTAGGTGTTTATACTACTGTTACAAGAAAAATGACTGTAAGATGTGGTTAATTAAATGAAAGCCATGGTGACTAATCAATCCTCAAGAAACTGTATCCCTGCTACCTGCTGAGATCGTCTGTGAGGGAAACACGCCCAGGTGCCAGAACAACTTTAATCACACGTTCAATTTCTAAAATTATGCTGTGGCTTAACTGAGATGCATTCTCCTTTGAGATGCTGCTCGATTTTCTATTTCTCTGGGTGCCTTAGGACGAGAGAAGCCCTCTTCCGTGGCACAAGGAGGTCTTCTGATTTTATAATTAATCTGTGCTTCGATCTCATTATAAAGCTATAGTATTCATTTCAGTGTTTTGTTTTTTCTTTACTTTTTTTTTTAAGGTCACACCCTCAGCATATGGAAGTTCCCAGGCCAGGGACTGAATCCAAGCTGCAGCTGTGACCTACATTGCAGCTGCGGCAATGCTGCATCCTTTAGCCCACTGCGCCACAGCAGGAACTCCTCATTTTGATGTTCTTTAAATTCCTTTTACACAGGATGTAATCCGTTTTCTAATACAGATCTAACATGCTATTTCTGTTTTATATGCTTTCCTATGCTGAAAATACGTAACTTCCTAATTCAGTGTAATATAAGCAATCTTAATAGTTTAAGCTCCTTCAATTTCCTATTAAAATAATGGCCTTGGGAGTTCACATTGCGGCTCAGTGAGTTAAGAACCTGATATAGAGCCTGTGAGGATGTGGGTTCAATTGTGGCCTCACTCAGTGGGTTACCTGTGAGCTGAGGTATAGGTTACAGACTCGGCTTGGTTCCTGTGTTGCTGTGGCTGTGGTGTAGGCTGGCAGCTGCAGCTCTGATTTGACCCCTAGCCTGGGAACTTTCATATGTTGAAGGTGTGACCCTGAAAAGCAGAAAGAAACAAATAAAATAATGGCTTTAACGTAACGACATCTCTTCTAACACACACTGTCCTTGGACAAGGCATCTAGTGGGGACTAAAATCTTAATTAGCACACATCTGTTCTTGGGCTTGTGAGAAAAGTGCCCAGGACTAGAAATGCATCCTGAAGGGAGGAGACAACCCCTGGGAGGCTGACCTGGCCCAGGACATCCCCCTGGTGCCTGGAGCAGGGCTGGGGAAACTGCAGCCAGAATGACAGCGCCCTCCCCCGGCCACACCAGGCCCTCCTCCCTCCCCTTAGCCTGCGCTTACCCCCTTCTCTCTGCCTGGCCTTAACCTGCCACGTTTCACCCCCACCAATACTTAGCTTCCTTCCAGCTGCAAGGCACCAGCCTCAGGCAAAACCTAACATTAAGTGAAGTCAGAAGGGTACCCGCTTCCCCTGTTAACAGCACAGCGGTGATTTCTGACTCTGTACCTGCCACATGCAACCACATTCTGAAAGGCAGTGGTTGCACTGGTAATGCAGTGTTTACCCTCTGCCCTGGGCACCACAATCTGTTGCTACCCACCTGCCAAAAGCACAGAACAGATTTGAGAAATGGTACTTTCCAGCTCAGACTTACTGGTCATATGGAAGCAGGATAAAGTATTTCAAAAATTCTCTCCCTTTACATCAGGATTTTAACATAGGCTTGAAATGCAAGCAATGGGCTGGACACTGTGCCACCATGGGTGTGGCTGAGACACAATTCCCACACCAAGCCTGCTTTTCAAAAGGGCAGGCGGCCTCTCCAAGCAGGGAGCTGGGGAATAACCGAGACACAAACCTCTGTGAATCAGGGGCGAGTCAACAGGAATCACAGGGAGCGTGACACCCCCTCTGTCCCCCTGTCCATACAAACGTTCACTGAGAACCCACAGGGCCCGGGGACGGTTCCACGGACTGGGGTCACAGCAGGGGACTAAACAGACCAAACACCTGCCCTCCGGCACTTGGTGCTAAAGGAGGAGAAGACAATGAACAAATAACTATCAGGATCCTCAGTGGCCCAGACTGGCCTGGGCCTTGTCTGCGGAGGAGGGGCGGGTGACGAAGTCACGGTGACGTCAAACCAGCTGCACCAACCAAGGTGAAGAAACACTCTCACCAGAAAGAAACCAGGAGTTCCCGTTGTGGCTCAGCAGGTTAAGAACCCAACAAGTACCCATGAGGATGCGGGTCTGATCCCTGGCCTCGCCCAGTGGGTTAAGGATCCGGTGCTGCTATGGCTGTGGTGTAGGTCAGCAGTTGTAGCTTCGATTTGACCTTTGGCCTGGGAACCTCCAGATGCCTTGGGTGCCGCCCTAAAAGAAAAAAATAAAGAAAGAGAAACCCAAGGGATGGGGGAGAAGGGGGTGGTACTGCCCCCAGATGGAGACAGACACGGTGGGCTCCCTCGCTCCCTTCCCGTGGGGGTTTCAGCGGGCCTCCTGGGGGTGAGTCTCTCTCTTCCTCTCACCTTGGTCTCTTCCAGCTGCCTCTGCAGGTTTTCAGGGTCCACGGCAATGGGCTCGGAGAGGTGTCTGCTGGCTGAGGCCTCGTAGGCCTGGAGCCCAGAAAGGAGGCCGCACGAAGCATCCTCATAGTGCTGGTATTTATCCACCAGATCTTTGAGGTTATTCCCCAGAACGTTGCACTAAAAAGCAGAAGGGAGGAGTGTGGGGATTAAAACCCAGTACTTTTCCATATAATCCTGCAACCTCCAAACACCAGACTCCAACCAGAGTCCAGGAGAAGCACAAGGCAGAGAGGGTCTCCTTTACAGGGAGAGGCATCCCCCAACGGGTCAGAGGCACCACCAAAGGCAGAGATGGTCTAGGTTTACGCCAATTCAAAACACAAGTACAGGGGCCGAGTGTGAACTGCAGTGAAGGGTTAAGTGTCAATCGTCCCCTCGGAGTTCACACACCAGGTGTGCACGTGCCCTGGATGGAAGGGCTTTCAGGTACTTTATAAATCATTTCTATGTGCTGCCCAAGGCGGATGAACACAAGGAGGGCAGACAATCTGGACCAGAGGAAGTGAAGGAGTTCCCGTTGTGGCTCAGCGTGTTAAGGACCTGATGTCTCTATGAGGATTCGGGTTCAATCCCTGACCTTGCTCAGTGGGTTAAGGATCCGGCATTGCCATGAGCTGTGGTGTGGACTGCAGACTCAGCTGGAACTGGCATTGCTGTGGCTGTGGTGCAGGCCGGTAGCTGCAGCTCTGATTCAACCTCTAGCCTGGGAACTTCCATATGCCACAGGTGCAGCCCTAAAAAACCAAAAAAAAAAAAAAAAAGCTACAAAAGCACAGGAACAAACTCAGATTTCAAAACCAAATTTATGGTTACCAAAGGGGAAATAGCGAGGGGAGGGATAAAATAGGAGGATGGTATTAACATGTACACACTACTTTATACAAAACAGATAACTAACAAGGACCTGCTGTACAGCACAGGGAAATCTACTCGATGTTGTGCAATAACCTATATGGGGAAAAAGAATGGATATATGTATAGAGATAACTGATTGACTTTTGCTGTATACCTGAAACTAACACAACATTGTAAGTCAACTATACTCCAATACATGTTTTTTAATTGGGTCTTAGAGAGTTTGACGAAGCTGTCTGGAAATCACTCTGAATGAACTAAATAAATAAATTTATGTTCCTCATCTCTAGACCCACTTTGTAGCAGCAAAGCAGATGAATAAGACCAAGCAAAGCAAGATGAAAATACCTCATTGTCCCTGCTTCGGTTTTTAGATTTCTTGCTTCCACTTTCAAAACAAAAGTTAAGATTACAGGGAGTTCCCTGGTGCTGCACCAGGTTAAGGATCTGGCTTGGTCGTAGGTGTGGCATGGGTTCTATCCCTGGCCTGGGAACTTCCACAGGGGATGTAGGCAAAGTTAAGAGGACAGAGTGGGAAGTACAGGCACAGATTCATGGTCCCTCGGAAAGTCAAGAGTGGAATTACCTTTGTGTAGAGGGACCGGAAGCGGTCGGTGGCACGATCCAGCCGGGCCTGCACCTCCCTGTGGGTGGCAGAGGTGTCCACGGGCTCAGCCCGGCCGCCGCCCTCTCTCCGGCTGCAAGACTTGGCCGCTTCCAGCACCCTGCTCCCCGAGATGGTGATGTATCTCAGGTCCCCTTTGTGCGAGATGACGTCTTCCGAGAAGCTCCTTTGCCTCTTGAGTTTGGCCCTCAGGCCCGCGAGGTCGTCGGCCCCGGCCTCCAGGTTCACGAGCTCTTGCTCCGACTGCTGCAGCCAGAGCTCAAACTCGCCGCAGTCGGCCTCGAACTTCTCCAGCTCCTCCCGCAGGGAGCGGGTCAGGCGCACCCTCCTCTCCGACTCGGCCAGGGCCGTCTGGTAATGCGCCTGCAGCTCCTTGGTCTTCCGCTGCAGCTTCTCCCGCTCCTCCGGGGACAGGTGGTGGCCCTGCTTGTCCAGCAAGGCCTGGGTTGCCTGGGTGGCCAGGAGGACAGCCTGGTGCTGGGCCGCCAGCTCCTCGTGCTGGGCCTGCGGGAGAGCAGAGCCCGGGTCACGAGGCTTCGGGGCTGCCCACCAAGGACCCGCAGGCCCAATAGCTGATTCCCACACACCCGATCTGGGAGCCCAGCCCTTCCCTCTGACCAGGGAACTTCCCGAGGGCACAGGGGACTGATTGGAAGGCTCCCTATCTTCTCTGGGACGTACCCAGATAACCGCACACAAGCACTTGGCCCCGGACATAGAGCGCAAGCAAAGAGCTTGGCCCAGAACCCTGAGGGCTCCCGTGCCTCCAGGCTGCCTCCCCATGCTGCCAGGAGCACAGGAGGGGCTGACACACTTTCAGAGTCCCAAATTCTTGATAGTGAAAAGGTCAGAAGGCAAATGGCATGCTGTGGCTAAAGACAAGGGTTCCCTGGTGGCCCAGAAGTTATGGATCCGGTGTTGTCACTGCTGTGGTATGGGTTCGATTCCTGGCCTGGGAACTTTAGCATTCCGTGGGTGTGGCCAAAAAAATACTTTAAAAAACAAAATCAAGGGTTTCCTGTGAGGCACCCGTATTTCTGAATCTACCCTGGGATTTCTCCTTGGTCAAGTCACTAATCTTTCCTGATGCCTTTGCAATGGATTCATAAGGTTCCTTTAAGAATTCATTGGATTTGTCATTTTTTAGAGACAACTACAGTAAGATTCTGGAATAGCCCCTTGAAATGTGCTATAATGAATATCCCCCCTCTCCCACCTGGTTCACGTTAAACTTCCTATAATAAGAGCTTCACAAAAAGAATTCTATTTCAAACACTCCAAAGACAAAAAATCAGAGGCAGATGACAAAACTGCAAAGGTCCCTAAAGCCTAGACATCTGCCCACAAAAGCCCAGCACGGAAGTAAAACGATTCACTGTGTGACTTCCAAAACGGCTTTTTAGGAGCTCCCTGGTGGCCTAGTGGTTAAGGATTTGGTGTTGTCACTGCTGTAGTGCTGCTTTGATCCCTGGCCGGGGAACTTCTGCATGCTCTGGGTGCAGCCAAAAGTAAAAATGAAAATATTTTCAAATGTTCCCTTGGCTCCAGCAGGTACATTAGCATCAGCTTTAATTTCCTCCATGTCCCTCTTCTCAACAAGAGCCTTCACTGTCCCCATGAGCTAAGGCCCAGACAGAAGGTACATGAACTCAGGAGGGCACAGCAAGCCAGTCTACAAACACGGACTGGAGTTGAGCAGCCAGACTGAGCTCATGGCCTACTTTGAATCCCCAACTCCACCCCTTACTAGGTGTGTAACCTCAGCAAGGTACCTTACTTCCCTAAGTTACAGTTTCCTCATCTGTAAGATGAGAAGAAGATTATACCTGATACTCTCACCATCATCAGAATGATCATATTCTCATCTTACAGAGCAGCGGGGGCACCTAATGAGCTTGAAGAGTGCCTGCCCCACCTGCGCTGCTCTACAAACGCTGGCTGTTACTGCTTCTCTGTTAATTCCTTACCTCTCTGCTTCATGGAGAAGAACGCCACATCTCATCTGTTTCCCGTTGTCTCTGACTTGCTTAGGATTCACACCTAACTTACACTGACATAATGACGAGCCTAGAAAAAGGACTTTATGGGGAGTTCCTGCCATGGCTCAGTGGTTAACGAATCCGACTAGGAACCATGAGGTTGTGGGTTCGATCCCTGGCCTTGCTCAGTGGGTTAAGGATCTGGCGTGACCGTGAGCTGTGGTGTAGGTTGCAGACGCGGCTTGGATCCCACGTTGCTATGGCTGTGGTGTAGGCCAGTGTCTACAGCTCGGATTAGACCCCTAGCCTGGGAACCTCCATGTGCTGCAGGAAGCAGCCCAGAAATAGGCAAAAAAAAAAAAAAAAAAAAGAAAAGAAAAGAAAAGAAAAAGGACTTTACGCTCAAGGGCCCCTGAGGTTGGAAGAGATAACTCATGTGCTAAGTTCATCTCATCTTGACAGACCCAAAGAATGAATTTAACAAGACGGTGTGTTTAAAACAACGTACCTTCATCCTCTGGTACTGCTGGTTCAGATTCTCCTCCGGGGCCCTAACCTGCCCATCAACATCCGTATCCAACAGGTTCCCATTAACCTCATCCTCTTCTCCCATCACTGACTTGCCATCATCCTCTTGAAAATGAGTCCCGTTTTGCTCAATGACCTGTTTCTGTTCCATCTCTGCCCTTCCTGAGTCTCTGTCAACATTTGACAACCAGTCCAGAAGGTTTTCTATTTTGGTTTTGCTCTCTTCCAGCTGCTTCACGGCTGCAACCTGGGCAGAAAGGTCCACAACAGGTATTCATGAGTGTGGACTGAGCCATTTGTTTGAAGACATTCCAAAAGCAAATATGTAGATCACTTAAAATTTCAGCAGGGAAACTGAAACCAGACCCACATGGGGAAACTGAACACACTGAAATGAAGCCTTACAACAGGTCGTTACTTCGAAGTTTTCATTGTTCTTAAAAATACATTGCAAAATTTTAATTATAAATGATGAGACCTCACACATTTCCCAAATAGGAAGTCTCAAAACAGCATTTAAAATTTTTTTTAAAAAATTCAACAAAGTGTAAAAACTATTAAGCATAAAATAAGCTACAAGGATATATTGCATAGTCCAGGGAAGACAGCCAGTATTTAACAATAACTATAAATGGAATATAACCTTTAAAGTTGTGAATCACTAGGCTGCACACCTGAAATTTATATAATGTTGTACATGAACTATATCTCAATTAAAAAAACTTCTTAAGTTCAAAAAAGCCAACTCTTCAAAGTCTGCAGTATTTGGTCATTTCATACATGAAAACACAGAATTCTAGCTTCTGGTGAGAATCATGACTTAAGACCACCTGATACCACTTAAAATACCAAAGTGCCATTACGGTCACCATTCTGAACAAAGCCAAGGGCAAAGGGTACCACGTATCTCAATAAGGACCTTTTCTGTTTCTTCCTTGATTGCTGTCGTCACAACTTTATCCAGCTCTTTTCTCGATTGTTCTGCCTTTAAATTGAGCTGCTCACACTTTATCTTCGCTTCATTAAGTTTCTGTTCAATCAGAGCCTTATCTTCTTGGGACAGCTTTTCGCCACACTCTTTCAAGAAATTCTCTGTGTTTTTCACTATTTCTGCCAAAGCCTGGGCACTTCCTTGCATATCTTTCTGTAATTCCTTATAACACAAAAGAAAAAATACATATATTCGGAAATTACTATCTATTTAATTCCTCCAGGGTTATAATTCTAAACGAGGGGGTGGGCAGAGGAGAATCTGGCACATATAGGTTGAAAAAGCACACTCAATACTATGTTAATTTGAGTGGGGTTTATTTCAACTACAATATGTAACATAGTTTGAAACCTCAAAGAGCATTAAAGGAAGGTAAGAGGTTTCGTGTTTAACACATCAATGTGGTTTGTAAAACATTGAAAATAGTGAAATATTTAGTAAATATACAAACTTGCACACAAATTATATGAGTACCTTTATAAAAGCTTTTAAGTACATGGTAATAGTATCTGTTCTGTTTCTGAACATTTACTTTTAACATGTATCTACTGCTCTGGATGAAAACAAATAGTTCTCGAAGTTATGAGTTAGGTTGTTCCAATCACTATTTCTATACAAAGACGATTTCTTCTAAATGCACCATCTCTGTAATACCCATGTCTGCCTCTTTGCCCTGGCTGCTAGGAAGCTCAAGAGTAAGACTTTTCCTCAACAGTTACAGCTTTCCTCTGTCTGGCTTTCTCTAGGAAATTTTTCCTCTTCTTTTCATCCTTCACACTTTCATTCTCTATGTTGTACTACATTTGGGTCTTCATATTTTTTCTCTCCATACTTTTATTCCAAACTTCCCCACATTTTGGGGGGAAGTACCTGAACTGAAAGCGATATTGTCCAACTTTCTCAGCACCACTGAGTGACGAGACTCTCTTTTCCCCATTTTTGTCTCCTTAGTCATAGATTAACTGACCATAGGTGGGTGGGTTTATTTCTGGTCTCTATTCTGTCCCACTCTGTTCCATTCTCTACTCTGTTTCTGCGCCAGTACCATGCTGTTTTGATTACTACAGTATGGGCAGACAGTTTGAAATCCAGAAACTTGATAACTCTGGCTTTGTTCTTTCTCAAGATTGCTTTGGCTATTCAGTCTTTTAAGTTTCCACATAAATTTTAGAATTATCTGTTCCAGTTTTGTGAAAAATGTCACAGGTATCTTAATAGGGATCGCATTGACCCTGTCGACTGCTTTGGGTAGTACAGACATTTTAAGAATATTGATTCTTTCAATCCATGAACACTATGTATAAGATCAATGAGATATAAGAATACATAGTACTGCCCAGGGAATATGGCCAATACTGTACAATAACTTTAAATGGAGCATAATCCATAAAAATGTTCAACCACTGTGTTGTATACCTGAAACTAACTGAACATTTTAAGTCAACTATACTTTAATAAAAATAAATCAGGGAGTTCCCGTTGTGGCGCAGTAGTTAACGAATCCAACTAGGAACCATGAGGTGGAGGGTTCGGTCCCTGCCCTTGCTCAGTGGGTTAACGATCTGGTGTTGCCGTGAGCTGTGGTGTAGGTTGCAGACGCGGCTCGGATCCCGCGTTGCTGTGGCTCTGGCGTAGGCCGGTGGCTCCAGCTCCAATTCAACCCCTAGCCTGGGAACCTCCATATGCCGCGGGAGCGGCCCAAGAAATAGCAACAACAACAACAATAACAAAAAAGACAAAAGACAAAAAAATAAATAAATAAAAATAAATAAATAAATAAAAATAAAAATAAATCAATAAATTAATTAAAAAAAAAAGAGAGAGATACCCTGGAGTTTCCGTCATGGCTCAGCTGAAACGAATCCAACTAGTATTCATGAGGAGGGGGGTTCGATCCCTGGCCTGGTTCAGTGGGTTAAGGATCTGGCACTGCCATGAGCTGTGGTGTAGGTTGCAAATGTGGCTCGGATCTGGTGTTGCTGTGGCTGCAGAGTAGGCTGGCGGCTGTAGCTCTGATTTGACCTGGGAACTTCCATATGCCAAGGGTGTGGCCCAAAAAAGAAATATAAAACAAAATAAAATAAAATAAAATGTAACTTCATAAAAAAAGAGCGAGAGATACACTTTATTGAGCCACTACTATGTGAGAGTAACCACTGGTCACTTAACATAATATTTACATCACTGACAATAACACAAGAGTCAAAGTATGAGAAACGAAGACAGCAGGGCTCAGAGAGAGGAAGCTGGAAAGCTGATAATAAGAATGGGTTGTAAATATGTATGTATGACGGGTTCACTCTGCTGTACAGTAGAAATTGACACAACACTGTAAATAAACGTTACTTCAAAAAATATAAAAATTGGGGGGGAAAAAAAAGAAAAGACAAGAAAAAGAAAGGCTGACAATGTACAGAGTCTGGGACCAGAACCAGGAGCCACCTGATTATGGGTTTCCTGACACCAAAATAAAGATTTCTTCCTCTGTTGTTATGGTTTGTTCCTTCGATCAAAAGGAGCACATTTCAGAGAAGGATGGAAGGAATAGGAAGAAACTAGGAAAGAGAAGGAACCCAAACTCACAGCCCTATCTCCTGATCTGCCAGGGCGTGGGTGGGCCTCAGAAGAGTCCAGATTCTAACTAACTAACTAACTCAACACACAGGTACTTTCACCAGGACCCAAGAGCTTTCCAAAGCCCTGTAATCGATCCCAATGTCACGCGACCCGCCAACCCCTGATGCAAAGCGTGCTCTACCTCCTGCCTGGACTGGTACTTCTTCAAGTCGGCCGTGCCATCTCCAATCACGAAGGCTTCCTGGTGACCGATCAGGCGGTTCTCGGTTTGGGTGAGGAGGTCGCAGATGCCCTGGAGCTTCTCTCTGTACTCCTGCTGGCGCTCTGCCACCACCTGAAGGGGAGCAAAACCAAAGTGGGGTGAGTGCGGTCCCAAACTCGCTGCCTGACAACCCTGTCCTACAAGACACTGGCAAGTGTCCCTAACAGGCTTCCCCGAGTATGCTGTAAACATGATAGCAGTGGGGTGCACGCTGGCGAGTGACACGGAAAGTGAGAGCGCATCTCCGGTATGAAGAAGGAGATCACGTCGGGGTGACAATGTCAAGAGAATACTGGCCATGCACATGGGAAAGAGGTGGCACTTCTGACCCACAGGAGGAAACATCCCGTTTTCTCAAGCTCTTGACACCTGCGACACACACAGTTAATTCTGCAAAAGGATAGCAAAACAGAAGTTAGATGTGTCTGTTAACATACCCGTCGCGTGTAGACCGGTTATCATGCTGGAGACCATGCGCGTGCTCCCGGAAGTGGCAGAAGGAGCGCCGCGGGCGGTGTCCCTCTTTAATCACTGAGGCCCCTTCCATCCCGCCTCTGCTCACCCCTGCTGTTCACTGCGCTGCTCTAATAAGATCCATTACACCTTCCTCAGAGATTAACTCAGTACCTACTTGCATCTTCATTTTCCTATTGTACACACACGGGTTATTTATTCTATAGCCATAGATCTAGACGAGAAGCCTGACACCTGCTGGCCAACATCCCGAGAGTTTTAACGTCTTTCTTTCATCAATGCCCACGACACCACCAGGTAAGCACTGCTGCTCTTGCCAGTTTCCCAAAAGAAAACTGGTTCCGTAATGGACAGCAAGGGAGTGGTGCTGAAGGGGTGTAAACTGGAGCAGCCTGACACCAGAGCCCAGCCCTCCACTGTGCCAGCCCACCGCCCAGCGGAAAGAGAAATCCTTAACCTCGGCTCTCCACACCCTCATCCATTTATCCCTGGAAATTTCTCAGGGCATCTGTATTTCCCACGCCTAGAAAAAAAAAATTAAAACTCTCCTCTGAAAACAGTGGTTTCAGGGAGTTGTGAAAATTAAAATCAATTAATTATAGCATTATTATGGAAAGCAATACTTTTTTTCCCAGCTACACCTGTGTCACGTGGAAGTTCCAGGGCCAGGGATTGAACCTGCACCACAACAGTGACAACACGGGATTCCTAACCACTAGGCCACCAGAGAACTCCAGTAACACTTTCATATATTGAAGGATTTTTGACTTTATATGCTGTCCTTTGACTGCCATGCTAGAAAAATTTTCCTAACTCTTCCCCTCCACAACCCCTGGCATCTACATTACAGGCTTCACCCTGAAGAACTAAAGACGGAGAATTCCCAGCCCGCAAAGACAGGCAGACCTTCTGATGATCAAGCTCTTGTTCGAGCTGTAACTGCGCTTCTAAACGCTCCACCTGGGCAGTCACGGACCCCTGGGCGTCAAGGATACCCTTCTGAGTTGTGTTTAGGAGGTTCAGCAGCTGCCGGCTCTGGGTGGGGGACAGATCTTGTGCATGTTCAGAAATGAAGAACTGCACGTCAAAGGCGGTGGCCTCCAGCTGCGTTTTGGTGTGTCCAAGGTCTTTTAACACATTCTGCAGACAAAATAGTACAAGTTACCAACAGGGAATTAAACATCAGTGAAAAGTTTATATTAACAATAATATTTATCATAAAACATGCTCTTTTATCAGGGACTCAAGGATTTTTCTTTTTCTTTTTTTTTTGGCTGCACCTGCAGCATATGGAAGTTCCCCAGCCAGGAACTGAATCTAAGCCGCAGCTACAGCAACGCCAGATCCTTTAACCCACTGCACTCAGCTGGAGATCGAACCTATGCCTCAGCAGTGACCAGAGCCACTGTAGAGACAATGCCTAATCTTTCACCTGCTGCTCCATGGCAGGAACCCCCAAGGGACTCAAGCTTTTTTTTTTTTTTTTGTCTTTTGTCTTTTTAGGGCCATACCTGCAGCATATGGAGGTTCCCAGGCTAGGGGTTGAATGAGAGCTATAGCTGCTGGCCTGCACCACAGCCACAGCCACACAGGATCTGAGCCATGTCTGAGATCTACACCACAGCTCACAGCAATGCCAGATCCTTAACCTACTGAGTGAGGTCAGGGGTCGAACCTACAACTTCATGGTTCCTAGTTGGATTCATTTCCACTGCACTACAATGGGAACTGTGACTCAAGCTTTTAATGACATTTTTTCCAAAATCATTTAGTCAATCTATTCATTAGTAATGAATGGTAGTGATAAAATTATTTCCATACTATATATAATAACTAATATTATATAGAAATAGTCCCTCAGAATATTTTAACCTCGTCTGGCAGAGTTACTTAACACATAAAACATAACTCTGACAAAAGGTAAAGATCTAACTTGTAGGAGTTCCCATTGTGGCGCAGTGGTTAACGAATCCAACTAGGAACCATGAGGTTGTGGGTTCGATCCCTGGCCTTGCTCAGTGGGT
Source organism: Phacochoerus africanus (assembly GCF_016906955.1). Taxonomy (NCBI): domain Eukaryota; kingdom Metazoa; phylum Chordata; class Mammalia; order Artiodactyla; family Suidae; genus Phacochoerus; species Phacochoerus africanus. Next base: position 30,376,720 of record NC_062552.1, on the reverse strand, counting down.
TAAGGATCCGGTGTTGCCATGAGCTGTGGTGTAGGTTGCAGACGCGGCTCAGATCCCGCGTTGCTGTGGCTCTGGCGGCAGCTACAGCTCCGATTCAACCCCTAGCCTGGGAACCTCCATATGCCGTGAGAGCAGCCCAAGAAAACGGCAAAAAGACAAAAAAAAAAAAAGAAAAAGAAAAAGATCTAACTTGTATACATTTAGCACATTGAAGGGGAACATCAACATTAAAATATTGTTTGCTAGTATTTACAAAATCCATGTAACTGTGGCAGCACATACATGAGACTACGGGGAATTGAAAACATAAATCCAATGGGCCAGAATTTCACTTTTCTGACTCGCAAGGCCAGATGTATAGCTGACTGCTATTCACAAGGCAGGCTGTTCAAATTAGGAACTTGATGGGGGAAGGTATTACAAAAATTGACAAATACTATGCTGCATCTATGTGATTGTCTTGGAGTCCCTGTCATGGTGCAGTGGGTTAAGAATCTGACTGCAGCGGCTCAGGTCACTGCAGAGGTACAGGTTCAATCCCTGGCCGGGCACAGTGGGTTAAAGATCTGGTGTTGCCACAGCTGCAGCTCAGATTCAATCCCTGACCTGGGAATTTCCATATGCCATGTGCGTGGCCATAAAAGCATTACTGTCTTTATGTGACTGATATATAAATAAATGCACAAATACACGTCTCGACACGCAGTAGTTAAGAGCTGCAAAAAGGCTTCTGGAGTAGCTTCAGAACGACATCTATGAGACTGTGGTTATCTTACAGCAGCGTCAGCTGAGAGAGAAAGGAAATGATCCTCCATAGCTTTAGCAAAGTCCTATTTTGTCTAAACACATGTTCTACTGACTGCCCAGGTTGCTGGATGTACTTTGTCTTATGCATCCTGACACTTGCCTTGAGGAACTCCAAGCTTTGCCTGACATGTTCAGTATCTTGAACCTTCACGGCCTCCATACCCTTCACAGACCTGCTCTTCTCTGAGACCCAACAAGAGAACGACTGAAGTCTGTGCAGGAATTCTTCATGGGAAACTGCCAGTTTAGACTAGAAAATAAAACCACACATTTACCTCGTCTGCCCCCGAATTTCAAACTCCTGCAAATAATGATCCTGTTTTAAGGGCTTAACAGTTTGAGAATGAAATAATTTATCTTAGGACTAAAATCTCAGATCATCACTTTTCTTCCAGACTTGCATTATAACCAGGTATCCGATGGTCTGGTACCTACCGTCTCAGAGTTGATGGCCCACGTGATGTAGGTCATTCTTTCTGAAGATGCAGTGCTGAGGGATGAGAAGGCTGACCGCAGACTCTGGAGGCTTAGGTGCAGGTCCTCAAGAGGTCCCCTGGGGAAGTCAGCCGGCAGAGACTTCACAAATTCTTCTGCCAGCTCCATGTCCTTTCTTAGAATCACAGCGATTGGAGCCAATCCCAATTCAAACATCTGCAAGGAAAAAAAAAAAAAAAAAAAAGCATACCCCAGATCCATTTAGCGAGCAACACAAATGGGACTCCTACTCAAAGTTTAGAAGGGCTGATTAATTTTCCAAATTAAGGTCCGTCGACCACGCTCCATAACTGGCAGCGGACAGTTCTTACCTCCAACTGTTTAAGCTGGTTCTTCAGAGCTTCTAGGTTGTTCTCTGGAGACTCCCAGTTGTCCAAGGGGGGCTTCATATCTTGAAGCAAAGCCAAATACTCACACATTTTTGATCTGTGCTGTAAACACTGCTGCATCTCATTGGAGAACTAAACACAAATGTGGACACTGTGATTCAACAGGCTTTACACAGATTTTTTTAAGCAAAGAGAAGGTAGGGGATTATTCCCGAATGTTCCATGCAGCTGCTTCCTTATAAAATGTAAAGTCAACTTACTTGTTCCATCCTGCTGTCTCCAGAAGCCATGTCTTTGGACCATGAAATACATTCCAAATGGTTCGGGGATTTGGTGAAAAGCTCTTCCAGCCTCCCGTCTCTTGGAGATGCTGATGCAGAGGTGGGAGAGTTTTCTGGTCCACTGTCGTTTGCAGTTTGTACATGAAGAGAACAATGGTTTCCCTCCTTGCTTTTCAGATCGTCAGGAACATGGGGCTGCTCGTCCACCTGCTCAGAAGCTGTAGATGATTCCGGACCCAAGTTTCCACCCTGTTCAACTTTCTCTGAATATCCATCAGCAAACAGCTTGGAGAAAATACTTCCGAGCTGCCCAGGAAGTCCTTCGGATGTAACACCTCCTTTCTCTAGCTCACACCCCATCCGAGTTAACTCTTTCATCAGTTCCAAGGCTCCTGTGATTTTCTGGCTAGGCTGATTTTGCCTGAGTGTGGGGGGGGGAAGCTCAGACTTGAGGTTTGCAATACAGAACGGATCAGCTCTGTCCTCTGCCTGCAGCTCTGGTGAGTTAATCAATGGGGAAGCGCCAGGATGGTCACCAGTTTCAGAGTCGCTGTGCCCACCAGATGCTTCAGGTACCAACAGTGATGCACTGACCCTCTTAATTAGGTTTTGAATCGAGATTTTAGCATCTGCGCAGGTGGATGGTTCCTCAGCCTCTTGAGGGCTCCTGTGACATTCTTCTAATCTCCCTTTTAAGGCATCCTTCACATCCTCAGCACAGACCTGCGACACCCCAGGAACCTGAACTTCCTTTTCCCGGAGTCCTGGAAAGGAGGCTTGTGCTTTTTGTGGTGGCTGCTTAAGGATGTCTTCCTTGTGGTTAATTTCCAAGGACGAGCAGTCAGGGCTTAAAGGGCCACTAGAGCTGTCACTTCTGATGCCATCTGCACAGAGTTCTGACCGCACAGAATCGGTATGTTTCCCAAGGCCTCCCACACGTCTAAGAGGTGAGGCTGGAGGAGTTTCACCATTTTCCAGTGTGAACTCAGGACCCTCTGTTCCTCCTTCTGAGTCGCTTTCTTTAGCAGGAATGTCATCCCGCTGGGCTCCCTCCATGAGTGGTGATTCCTCCAGAGCAAGCCTGGCCTCGTCCTCTGCATTCTCAACTCCTGACTGCAGGTGCTCTTTCCTGGGGAGGGAGGCTGGGAGAACAGAGCTGGGGGCATCGCCATTCAGTTTCAGCACATCTTTGGCTTTTACATTCGGGGCACAAGGTTTCAAATGAGTCAACAGAGGGGGCTCTCTTTCAGGTCCAGGGGTGACTGGCTCTCTCTGTGTCCTTGTGTTCCCTTCAGACAAAGTCAGCCCCGAAGTCGCGTCCCCACCCATCACTTGGCAAACTGGTGAGTCAAATATTTCTTCGAGGTCCTCAAACTGAACGGGACTCTCACTAACCACGGCTGGTGGACTCCGGGCTTCCTCTGTCAGAGTCACAGCTGCTCTGTGAAGGCTTCCTTCCTGAGGGTGCTCACTGACGGCGATGTGTGGGACGGGAAGCTGACTATTAGCTAACCCCAGGTGCTCCCTTGTTCTTTCACTGGGCAAAAGCTGGCGGCACGCGTCACCCTCTGCAGGGCCTTCTGTAGGCACCTCCCCTTCATCCGCGCACGCATGACGCCCTGACGTCCCACCTTCCGGCGGCACCCTGCCTCCGACAGCTCTCTCTTCAACCTGCTCTCCTCGCCTTCCTCGATCCCCTTGGTCCGCCGCAGAGACTGGGGCTGACGACTGGCATTCCCTGCCGGATGTTCCTACTGCATCAGGCTCCTCTTTCTCAGAAGAGGAGTCGGCTTGAAGTGTCACGTTCTCGCAATACGGATGTCCGCCTTCCACCGAGTCAGCAGATCCTGGCCCTTGAATCAACTCACCACCCATGTTCTTGAGCTCGTACTCAAGTTCAGAAGCCGAACTGACAACAGGATTAGGTGAAACAGGGACAGGGCCAAGAGTGTTTCCTGACTCAGTGCCTTTCACGACAGGCTGCAAGACGTCCTTAAGGGCCATCTCGTGCTGCAACACATGTCCTTTGCTGTTCTGAACACACTCCGTTGTAGGTTCTGGAAGGTTGTTTCTTTCAGCGACTAAGCTACTTTCACTACTTGATTCGAGCCGTAAAACATGTACATCTTGCTGTTTTTCTGAAGGACTAGGACTGTGCTTTTTATCCGGGAGGATCATCTTATTGCTCTCCTGAGTCTCGCGATGGCTCTCTGCCTCGTGCACCGCAGCAACACCCGCCCCGACACCCGCATCCTCAGCCTCACCCTGGGTCATGGGCTTTCCACCCTCGCTCCCTGCTCCTTCTTCTTCAGCGTCACCATCGTCATCGTCACCACCACTGTCACACACAGAGTCCCCACAACTGTCCCCATTTTGCGCAGGATCTAAGCGACCAGCCTCAGGTTTCAGTTCTCGTCCAGCGGCACGCTCTCCCTCTCTCCCTCCCCAAGAGCCAGTGTCGTCAGGTTCTAACGCAGTCCTGAAGCCCTCTTCTTCTCCTTCAAGGTCGCCGTCGCTCATCGAGTCAGACTCATCACTGTCAAGGTGATCTGGGCCGTCCATTTCCCATGCAGTTTCCTTCCACGGTCCACCCCCCTCATAGGAGCCAAGTGCACTGAAGTGGAGTCCCCCACCTGAACTGAGTTCAGGGGTCTCGGAACCAACTAGAAAGCCCTGCAGAGACTCAGCTTCTCCCCCAACATTGAAGCCATCAGCTGGTGCCCCCTCCTTAGAAACATCATAGAAAGACAGGGGAGCAGCCCTGTCTTCTTCCTCTGGCAGCGAGTCACAGTCCTCAGGCTGCAGACAATCACGGTCGTCCCCCTGCAGGAGCAGGGAGTCGTGGTCGTCGTCTTCAGACAAGGGCGTGTCATAAAAGTCCTCGCTGCTCTCAGTGTCCGTCTCGGTGTCACTCTGCCGATGGTCCAGGAGTGACGTCTCATAGTCTCCAGCCCCAGCGCCAGCAGGGTCTTCAAACACTGGGGAATGAGCATCAGCCGGGGGCGCTTGAGCACTGGTCCCCCTCGGGGACGAGGCACAGGCACGCCCTTCCCTCGGGGACGCACAAGGCTTGTCTTCGGGTTTCTGCCAAGCAGAAGCAAGCATCTCTTCGTCTCCACCACAAGTGTCTGAACTATCCTTACGATCTTGATTCTGCATCTGAGGACGATCGCAACCAACATGGGAAGATTTTTGTGCAGCGTGTTCTCCCTGTAAACTGATGTTAATAGCGGCAATGCCCAGAAACTGGTCTTGAAATCCTGCCCCCATTCTTTGACCCAGCGGCATGGTTTGGTCACTGACTGGCAAGGCGGAGGCCTCGCGAGGGTGTCCATTGCTCTCTGCAGGGTGGACGTGCTCACGGCCTCCTGGATGGGTCCTCAGCTTATCGTGACTTAACAAGGCACTGAGCCTGGGGGAATAGTCAAAGAGAGCTGAACGACGGCTTACACCATCTCCACACTCCGCTTCATTCATGTCACAGATTCTACCAGTTTTCAATTTCACAAGAGGATCTGGTATCAAACCGCTTGCAAGGTTTCGAAGGTTTACAGAAGGACGACACTCATCTGCACGATCCTTTGTCTCAATCTGCCTCTGGTGTTTGCCGTTTTCAAGTCTGTTGGCGGACTCCTGCCTGAGGACCTCAGCAAGGCCAGGCTGTGTTAAACGCTCTGGGGAGCCAGGAAGACACACGCTGGATGAACTCACTTGAGGGCCAGCTGCTAGTCTACCTGCCGGGTTCCCTGATGGGCGAAACTCACTCCTGGGAATGTCAGTTCCCATGTCCTGACACATTTCATCAATGGCCTGTTTCCTGTTCTCAGGGACTTCCTTATGCTTTGGTTCTCTGCCATGACGTGTGTCCAAACTACTTGGGGAAGCTGTACTTTCACCTGTTTCTGTACTGGAAGTGTGACTGGGAAACACACCAGGGAGTCCTAAGACACCCAGACCTTCTTTTCCGGGCGTGTCCTCCCTCAATTCCGCACCGCAGCCTTCGTGGAGCATTTCAACAGCCTCGCCCAAGGCTCCATCATACAGCAAAAGCCTCTGCCCTGTGTTCGCATCCATATAGCTATTTATCATCAAGTAAGACAGGAATAATTTCTTAGTTTGCTCTGAGCTCTGCGTCGCCACCGGCTCTTCTTCATCAAAAACATCCTCTGCCGGCCGGTAATCATGGGCGGTCGATGGTTGGAATTTACAAAAAGAGAGCCACCTCCTGGCATTTTTACAGGCTTCTAGATCTCCCAAATCGGGCATTTTATCGGGCAGTACTATATTTTTCAAAATCGATGCCGTGTTATTATCTATAATCCCTAGCTGTGTGGCAAGCTCCAGCCCAACGACTTGGGAAGTTTCTGGCATATAGAGAGCGGCTATTTTCTGTCTGCCGTTCAGGATCTTGCAGGCCAATTCATTCGTAATCAGCTCCTGCTGCAGAGAAGAAGAGGTGGGGAATATTTCCCCCGAGTGAGGCCAGATGAGGCCCACGTAGCCTCGCTGGGCCTCAAGCACCAGAAGGGCGCTGCTCGAGGTGATTAAATCACACTGGACCGCCTCGTCCACAGTCAAGCGCCTGGCGGGGTTGGAGTGGATGATTCCGCCTGTTTCGACCTGGTAGGTGAGGATGCTGTTGGCAGTGTCCCTGTCCATCACCCCCTCTGCCACGGCTTCCTCCACGGTCAGCCTCCGGCCGGACGTGGCATCGATCAGCCCCCCAGAGAGCAGCTGTGCGCCCAACAAGCGGAACATGGTTTCACGGTCTACCAGACCTTCGTGGGCGGCCCTCAAAATGCTTATGCTTCTCCCACCTTTCAACGTTATCCTGCCTCCTTCTTGAGGCCTCACAGGGAGAAGCCGCACCCCAGTGTTTTCCTGCAAAACACTTCTCTGCAGGAGATCCAGTAAAGACACCTTCTCGGAGGTGGAGGGGTCAATCAGATCTTTACACGTATTTTGCCTTTCCAGGATTTTAGAAAACAACGCGGAGGAAATCCAGTGCTGCTGGAAGGCCTTCTGCAGGGTCAGCTGCTCTCCTGTGGCCGGAATAACCAGAGAGCCCGTGGAAAGCAGGATCTCAAGGACCCTGATGGCCGTGGGTTCTGAGATCACCCCTTTGGCCAGGGCGTCCAGCACGGGAACAGTGGCGGGCGATACGGCGGACATCACTGCCTTCGCCTCGTTGAGTTCTTGGAGGTGGCTCAGAACTTGCTCATCAATAAGGCCGTGGCTCTGGGCATCTTTGAGGTCAAAGCATTTTCTTAACGCTGGGGAGATGAGGCCGGAAATCAGCAGCTGGGTCTCGAGCAGTCGGATCCCGGTGTCGTAATCAACGAGGCCTCTCAGGACCGCCTGGAAGATGGACAGGACCTCTCCCGTGCTCCGGTCAACGGTGCCCGCAATCACTTTATCCAGCTGAAAAGGAAGCAGGACGCTCTCAGTGGGGGGACACGAGGGCGACCAGAGCTACGAAACTCCGGGTGCCTTTGTGAATAAAGAATACACTTCAACATGAAGTCCTCTACTTACCGAGGCGTGGCAAGGCTGTGAATGTTAGGCAGCTCGAATGCACAAGTGATCTATGTCAGTGATCTAGTCAACAGCACAGGATGTGATCAAAGCTTTGGAAACAACATGCATCTGTGAATCGAAAACTTCATACTGTGCCTGTCAAGAGGTTAGTGAGGACACGACCGAGGACGCCATGAGGGTGAGGAAACGGGGCACGCGCCTAGGAGACAAACCATGCTCCCTGCCGTCGGCGGGATTAGTGTACGGACGTGGAAGAGAGGTTCAGACCCCATGCTATGATGTTTACAGCATACAGACCTTCTCAGAGAGGGCCAGCACCCGAGGGACCAGCATTCTTACCTACCCTCAAAATGCAACCCCTAGTGTGGGGAATATTCCAAGAAGGAAGGGAATGGTATATACAGATAACTTTTTGAACACTGGATACTGTGCTGCATATCGTGAACACACACTGCCAAGTTCTAAAAGTTTAAGCACAGGCCGAATTTGAACCAACTTTGGTTATAGTTGAAGAAGATGCCAGAATAACCTCACTAAAACATCTGGGCCAGTGTTACTCAACTAAATCTCACGGGTGTCTCTGCAAATCAGACAACCCCCCTCCCCCCAACACTCCAAGGTCACCTTTCCAGTGATTCTTAAGACTATTTCACAACACTGTATTTACAAAGCAAGATACCTACTATAGCAGAAGAATGGCTTCAAAAGAGAAGAGTTAGAAAATGAATGATTCTTTCCTTTTACCATGCAAGGCAGAGATTAAGATGTCATGGAAACTGATGACAGCAAGAGTAAGACCGCATTAAATAAACAACACTCAAATCTCCAAGCACTTACAGGAACTCCACCTGTGTTCTTCCCACGTACACAATCCAAGGTCCTTTCTTTGTCACTGACACCTATTTCTACAATCATGCCACTAAACGAAGCGTCTTGAAACAGCTTCATGTTCTAAATAAATAACGTTACCTTCTCCTCTACCTTTATCTCTGCCGAGGTTTGTAGCTGCTGTAGCTGTTTCAGGGATTCACTGAAGAATACACTGTAGCTCTCTTGCAGAGTTTTCACTTGTTTTTCTAATTCCATTCGTTCTTCATCTGTCATTCTACAACAATCAGAAAGTGCGCAAAGAGGAATGTCAGTGACAAAGATGAAATATTAGGCTCCATGATTTTGTAAAAAATACTTTGCAAAATCAGCACATGGTGCCACAATCTCACATGTTATCTCAGGTAATGTTACCTATAATACATATATAACCTCATACAACCCAGTCTTATGTATACTATAACCTCAATGCTCAGGTTTTTTGAATGGCTGTATGTGAAAATTAAGGATGGCCCTTATGGCCCTTCTCTCTCCTGTACAATATCAGCGCTGCTCTGGCATATACACGTTTCTATAACAATTCATCTAAAATAATGGTTGTTATTATCTGACAGAGGGAAAGACCCCACTATTAGGTCCCACATGGAAAAGAGACAAGCAAGCTACTACTCAAGGTCAAACTTGTTTAAGCAGAAGGATGACTAAAGAGGACGTTTATAAGGAAATTAACCCGATTTGCTACAGGGCAACACAAAATCCTTCTGGAATAGTTCTAAAGCTGACAGCCAGAGAAGGATTTAAGAAAAGGGTAGATCCCTCCCCTGACTGAGGCATTAGCTGAACTACAGGAGATGCCTTGTGGCAAACGGCAGGACGGAGCCACGAGAAATTAGGTTGCCAGAGGTCTCTGCTGAGAAAATGAACATATTTGCACACCTTTTCAACATCAGGTCCTTGGAGAGAAAGTACTAATTAGAATTAGGACTTGGCTTGGCATCTTTACAAGTCACTAGCTATGATTCTCAGAGCCTGTTGTCTTATCAGCAATATATGGGGGAGAGTAAGTACATTTCACGGTTCTGGTGAAGACTAAGAGTGACTAAACATGACAGTTAATTAAATTGCTAAGTCTATCATCAGGCTATTACATTACAAAGTAAATCTGCGATTGAGTTCCGTTTTTAAACTCTCAATTGAAGTTGCCCATCTTCTACTTTGCCGAGTGCTTTTAAGATCAATTCTTCAAAGAAAGGATCTAGGTATACACACGACTGGCTTGCTTTGCTGTATACCTGAAACTAACACAAGGCTGTAAGTCAACTCTACTCCAATAACGTTTAAGCAACAAGGTAAACACTGTTTTCAGCATAAAACAATTATTTTATGGACCACCTAGTCCCTGTATGGTAAGTTTTTTTTTAATTGAGATATAATTGGCACATAACATTAGTTTTAGGAGGACAATATGATTCAGTATTTGTGTACGTTGTGAAATGAACACAGTAATGAGTCTAATTAACACTTATCACCACATACAGTTACAAATATCTTTTCTTGTGATGAGAACTTGTAAGGTCTACTACTCTCTCGGTAACTTTCAAATCTGTAATATCATTAACTATAGTCACCATGCTGCATATCTTCAGGACCTACTTATCTCTTTATTATTAAAGTAGAGTTGATTTACACTGTTGCATCAATTTCTGCTGTACAGCAAAGTGATCCAGTCACACATACATATACATTCTTTTTCTCCTATTATCTTCCATCATGGTCTATCCCAAGAGACTGGATACAATTCCCTGTGGTGGGAAGTGTAGGACCCATGGCTTATCCATCCTAAATGTCATAGTTTGCATCTACTAACCTGAAAGTGTGTACCTTTTAACTGGACTTTATACCTTCACTCATTTCATATGGTAATCTCTTACCCATTTTTTTTTCTAAAATAAATACCGTGTCAAATTAAAAAAAAAAAATCATTTCCCTAACTTCAAATTAAAGACCTGATGAAAACTGACATACTTGTCTCCATGTTTAGCCAGAAAGAGCTGCATGGTTTGCAGTGCTTCAGATAACTGTTCCTTCTTGACTGATATTTCCTCACTGGAAATCTACAAGGTAAAGAAAACACACTCAAACTCTTCCTTCACAAAGACTAGACAACAGTAACGATACAAACTAACCCAAGTTTCCATCAAGACCCACATGATAGGTCTACTTTCTGGGGGACCCAAGGCAACAACCCATCAGTTATCAAGGGTCCGTGGGCCCAGACGGGAAGACAGCTTTGCTTGGAATGCAGGTTTAAGGAAAGCCCTTCTCTCTAACCCTAACGCCATCATTTCCACGAGGAAAAGATCATACGGCACTACATGGTTCTCGCATTTGTCCCAGGCCAACCAAGAATAAAGGTTGCCTTAATGACGACCCAGGTACCAGGGGTGCAGCCCTGAAACATCTCGGTCCCAAAAAGATACAGGAAGGTGGAACAAGACAGCCCCCACTCCCACAGGGCCCTGGATACAATGCTCCTTGAAAGAATTATGGCAGAAGGAGTCCATCTCTAGACCTCCAGATCAAGACTAAATAATGTCCATGACTAAGACAGGCTTGCAAAAGTCGCCTGCAACAGAGAAATCGATCTGTTGGAAGGAAGCAAGCTATTCTATTACTGTGTCTTGATTCCTCCATATATCATTTCTGAGGATGTAACAGCAAAAAGGAATCACCGTTCTCTCAGGTGAGCAGAACTGAGAGGAAAGGAGGGGCCAATGAACAGGCCTACTTGCCCCACGTATATTCCATTTAGAGGCACTTTGAAGCCTCTTTTCCGTGGTTATAGGTAATCAGGAGGTCACACGCAGCTTTTTGAGACACGTGTATTCCTCAGATCAAATCACCTTAAACTTCCTTTAACAGGGAAGCCATTGAGTGTTATTCAAGACTCTCGATTTAGGCCATGATTTGGATTGGAAAAGCATCTGTCTACTTTTATGTCTGCTAAGTCTAAAACTACAACTGAACTGAACTGATGTGTCAAATTTCAGAGACTCTACAACCAAGGGTTATTAAGCCGCATTCCTCAAAAGAAACCTGTTCTCCCAAGAGATCCCGGCTACTGTTTATGTCCCTATTTTTGGCTCTTTTCCTATTTGACAGGGGGCAGACAAAGATATTTGAAACTTGACTGTTTACATAAAATTACTCTGAAGGTTTGGGATTTAAAACACTAAATGTGTTGCATTCCAACTTACTTCTCCCCCACTATAAAAAGTATGGCATGCCAGACCAGGAGCTAGGCTGGCTTTATTTCAGCTGAAGAAGAACTCAAGTAAATACTCAGTCTATAAACCTCTCCAAGGGGGGATCTCAGATAAGGCATATCTGCCTCAAACCTCAGGCAAAATCAGACAAGACGCTGATGGTTTCCGCTATTGAATTATGTCAACGGTGCCTGTTTCAAGGGATGAGAGGAATGTCCATTTCAGAAGTTCCCTTGTGGTGCTGTGGGTTAAGGATCAGGTATTGTCACTGCAGCAGTTCAGGTCACTACTATGGTGCAGGTTTGATGCCTGGCCCCAGAACGTCCACATGCCATGGGTGTGGCAAAAAAAAAAAAAAAAAAAGTCTGTTTCAAGTGACGGCAAGAATGTCTGTTTCAAGTGATGACAAGAGCACTGATGCAGAGCCAGAAAGGGAAGCTGCTGCTCACCTCTGTAATGTCTGGTCAGGCAGGAGCAAGAGGGCGTAGTAAAAAAGTATTCAAGGAAAATGCTGCTTAATTGGTGGGAATTCATTTTTAATGAGATAGCCATTCCAGCGCTGTCAGCAGCAGCAGCAACACTGCTCAGCTGAACCCAGCGCCCAGAGAGCCTCCAGGGGACACCCCGGAGCACTGACACCTCCCATTGATGCCAAGTAGTGGTATTTAGAACACAGCCCGAGGACTCAAGTTAGGGAAGGAAGAACCCAGCACTTCCGCGGGGAGTGGTGAACACTTATTAAGGAAATGGCAAAGATCCAGGAAAAACACAACTAAATTCGATCCTCCAACACACAACCTTTCGGTTTGTATCATTGTTCTTAAAACCGTCTGTTCCCACTGTGAGAATGAGCCCGCATCTCTTTATGACACAGAAGAGAGTGTGGATGTACTCTGGGCCCCCAAAAGAAGGACGCTGCTCTCCTGCAAATCCCACCTACCAATCAGGAAGCAGATCTACTCTCAAGGGAAGAGCAGCAGTTTACTGATAGAGAGACTAACACTGACACAGTTGAGCGTCCTCCTGCCACGTACTGTGATTGCCCAGGCAAGTTACTTAACCTCTCTGATCTTCACTACAATCACCTATAGAAACGGGGAAGACCAAAGTCAAGAACGGAAGCACTTTTTAATGGACTGTATCAACTCAGTGTAACCTCCCTACTACTGTTTTGGGGGCATCTTTTTTTTTTTTTTTTGCTTTTTAGGGCCTGACCCACGGCATATAGAAGTTCCCAGGCTAGGGGAAGAATTGGAGCTACAGCCGCCAGCCTATACCACAGCCACAGCAACACGGGATCTGAGCCACGTCTGCAACCTACACCACAGCTCATGGCAACACTGGATCCCCAGAGCGAGGCCAGGGATCGAACCCGCATCCTCATGTGTACTAGTTGGATTCGATTCTGCTTCTCGGATTCGTTTCTGCTTCGCAACGACAGGTACGCCCTCCCCACCGCTGTTTTTATTAAAACCAGGACAAAGTGAGTACCTTTGGCCTGGACAAGGAGGACCTGCCAGCCTTCTCTCCATCTCTCAATGTCTTGCTGATACTGGATACCCATTTCTGTAATTCTTTGGCTTTCTCAACATGCTCTTTCTTTTCTTCATCCAGTGACTTCTGACAGGTGTGAGTGGTAAAATTAAAAAAAAAAAAAAAGATATATTCCAGTAAATTATTGAACTGTTACAGTGACCTCTCCACAGAAAACCATGATGTAAAAGCATTTTTTCATCACACACAGGTTACTAAGAGATTTTATTCATTTACTTAACCATACTCATCACGTCACATGGCAGATATACTTGCAAAAGGTTTAGGAGAGCAAAGGAGGCTGTGGACAAGCTGTCTACAAGGATCAGTCTCCCTCCCAGCTGGTCAATCGAGAGGACACATTAAAAATTCTTTATTCATGAAGCACGAGAAAATCTTTGAATTGCTGCCTTTGCATTAGCATCACAATCACAATTTTCTTGACAGAAGCGCATCAGACAGTGGAAAGCGGAAAGAATCCAGTCTCCACAAAACCAGAAAATCCAGAGAATAAAGAAAAACTTTGCCTCTCTGCCATCACATAACCCATTCATTTATGCTGCTTTTAATTACAGAGTCTTAACCTGGGATAGGACACAGTGTTAACTACATAAGAAAAACTAAACCTCTTCCTTTTCGAGGTGATGTGAAATACGACAGCCTCACGAACGTGGGAGCAAACTAACATTTTCCCCTTCGATTGGCACGGTGCTTCTGCAGGTGCTGTCAGTGAATGTGACGCATCATTGAATAAGCCCTGAGACCAGGCTGGTCCCCCCCCACTCCACCCCCGTGATGGAGAGCTCTGTACGCTTGCTGCAGCTCCTCAGGCTTAGGCTGTGTTCCAGATAAGATGCCTCTGTTTCAGTGGGAAAGTAAAAGCTAATCTCAAAGCTAAAGGGAACCATTACTGGGAGCAGTCAATCTTAGTGTTTTCGATGTAAAAAAAAAAAAAAATCTCCTCTCTTCTGTGCAGTCAGCTACTTCCAGCCCTCGAGAAACAAATGGTGACACGGTTACTATTCCTAGCCTGTGCACCCGACACCATCAGGCTGCAGGCACAAGGGACGGACGGCCTCACCCCTGCGCCCGGCTATCTAGATGCATCCCATTACGAGGAATAGTAGAGACTAGAGATGCCTGTCATCAAGGGCTCCGAGACTTCTAAGAGTTTCAGTCCCGTGTAGAAATCAAAGTCGGCTTTCTCCAAGGCTTCTTTGTACGTCAACTTCCTCTTGGTCTGGGGGCACAGGATGCTTCTGGCATAGGACTTCTGGTCTTTGAGTCTGGTCGCGATGAAAACATCTATAATCCCTACTTGCAAGGCCTCTTCGATGGACAACCGGGTCTGCGTCTGGGGCTCCACCAGCCCCCCCGTCAGGTACTGAAATTCCAAGCAGCGGATTCCCAAGTCCCTGCTAATGATGTTAGCGCTCACCGCCTCCAGCACCGACATCACTTTGTGGGTGACCGGGTGCCCGACGCCCGTGATCACCAGCTCACACTGCCGCAGCTGCTGGGCAAAGCCCTCGTCCACCAGGCCCCTGTGCAAAGCTTCGGCCACCCGGTACCTCTTGCTGGTCAGGGGGTCGATGACGCCCCCGGTGCTGACCTGGGCCTCGAGGCACCGCAGGGCGGTGGTCCGGTCGACCAGGTTCCGCCGGGAGGCCTTGAGCACAGAGATCCTCTCCCCACTGGAAGTCAGCCAGTACCCGGCCACCGGACTCTGCGCATCCTTCTTGGGGACCAGCCGGGTCAGCAGGGCATCGGCCAGTTCTGTCGACGTGAGGAGGCCGTCCTGATGCTTTCGGACCAAGGCCCTGTCAACCGTGCCCTGCGCCACAGCCTCACTGACGTTGAACTGCAACCCTGTCTTCGCGTCGGCCAGCACCTGACAAGGCCGCCCACAGGACTCAAAGAACGTGGCTGCCTTCCACTGATACTGCTGCTCCGAGAGCTGCAGGTACATGCTTCTCTCGATGAGGTTGGCCTGGAAGGCCTCGGGCGCCGTCAGCTCTGCTCCAGTCCTGGTGTCCACGACGCAGATCCTGTGGGTTTTTGTGATGCTGAGATTGGAAACGTTCCTCTCCCCGAATGGAAACAGGAAGCACTGGCCAGCCACGTCGAACACGCACATGCGCAGTAACTCCGCATAGTACAGCGCCTGCTTGTTGTTGGGATTGGGAAAGACCCTGGTGTTGCTGGACGGCTCGTGCAGGAACTGCAGGATAGCGTTATTCAACAGCCCCAGCTGCAGGGCAACTTCTGCAGGAACGCGGATGCCCCGCACGGGGTCGATGACCCCCCCACAGGCAATCTGGGCCTCCAACGTGTGCTTGCCCCTCTGTCTGTCAAGCATCCGGTTCTCCATGGCTTGGAACACTGACAGCACCTTAGAAGCGCACGGGTACCCCAGGGCTGCCTTCTCGGCCTCCAGGAGCCGGACTTTGAATTCCGGCTCAACAACTCCTTGAAGGACAGCGTCCTCCACAGAGTAGGTCTGACCTGAAAGCGGGTCGATTATGAAGCCCGTTGCTGCCTGAGCTTCTAAAAACGCCAGAGCCATCATCTTGTCTATTAGGATCTTCTTGGCGGCTGAGGAAAAGGACATCTTTTCTTTTGTGGATTCTAGGTAAAGCCCCGCGATGGAGGTGGGCGTTGTCAAAAACTTGCTGAGACTTTTCTGAACCTCCTCTACCGTCTTCAGGCCAAGCCGCAGCTGCTCGACTGTTTTCATGTCCAGAAGCTTAGCTTCGACCAGCTGCCTGGCACTCACGGCGTGCCGGAGCCCTTGGAATTGAAACTCATCCTCCCTGACCGAGCACGCATGGTCGCCATCCAGGGTCTGGAGGGCCTCTGACTCTGAGCCCTTCTTAGGAAACTCTCTTGTGAGTGCCCCAGATGCCACGCAGCCTTCAAGCATCCAGGCGTCAGCACTGGGCACCGGGCTCTTCTCCCGCTTGAACGCTGTGACTTCGGTGTGCACAGCGTACTGCTTAGCTATCTGCAACGGGAATTGACGACACATTAACGGTAACCTAAAGAACATCACGTCACCCACTCTTAATCCGAACAGAATTCACAGAACAGCAAAGAGAAGAGAAGAAAAGCCAAAGAGGGTTCAGGAACAAATGCTATTATTTTGAGAGTCTGAAGTTTAAACGTTAGATGACAATTAAGGTATTAAAATGATACGTCTAAACGGAGGTGAAGTTCCCGCTGTGGGGCAATGGGTTAAGAATCCGACTGCAGTGGCTCAGGTCACTGCGGAGGTGCGGGTTTGATCCCTGGCCCTGTGCAGTGGGTTAAAGGACCCAGCATTGCCGCAGTTGTGGCACAGGTCACAGCTGCAGCTTGGATTCCATTCCTGGCCTGGGAACTTCCACAGGCTGCAGGTGTGGACATTAAAAAAAAAAAAATTAATAAATAAATAAAAAACAAAAAAGAGATGAAGTTTGTCCCCAACACATATTAGAATTAAAAGTTAACTGCTTGCTTTTTCTGGCTTTTTTATGGTCAGACATTTTCAGAACACAATCCCACAGACAGAATGGCTTAGTCATGACATCTGTGTTTTTAATCTCACACATTTAAAAATGAAAGAATAGAGTTCAGAGTAAAGATTAAGTAAGTCACTAGAAAATGACAGCCTCATCTTCTGTTGGAACTATAGGGAGCCAATGGCACTCGACACCGTTGGAGAATTCAGCCCAGAAGAGAAAGGAAACAGGAGCGGAGAGCACACACAGGGAAGCTGACGGGGTCCCAGGACCCACAGTATACCTCTAAGGGCGTCAAAAGTGTCACCAGGTCTATTTCACACTCGTCGTCTTGGTACCTGACAGCGGGCCTGGAATTGCACAGAGCTTGTTCTCTTAGTTTCTCTATTTCTGACAGTCTTGGGATAATAGGCTGCTTTGTCTCATCAAAAGTTATCTGTACTTCAGTGCTTGTTTGGGAAAAGTACTCAGAGTAACACTGGGGGCTCTTCTCTTGCTCAACTGGAGCCCCCGACAGGCTGCCCTGGACCTCCTTGGACATCTGGTTCGAAACCCGCCACGGCCATCTTTCCTCCGACAGCTGCGGTTCCTGAGGCCACCTCTGCAGAGGGGACCTGGTCAGGGGGGTCCGAGGCTCCGTGGTCCCAGAGGCGAGATCCCCAGGGCGCTGACGCTCCTTCCCCCCTAGCTCAGAGTCTGCCTTGGAGGCTGGGCTCTTCCTCTGGATCTCACACTGGAGCAGCACTAACTGATGCTCGTGTTCCTTGATCTGCTGGTCCATCTTCTGTTTCAGGTTCTCCACCTGCCGCTTCTGGGCCACGAGCTCTTCCTGGAGCTTCCGACACTTCTGGACATGAACTGCATCCCCGCCCTGCCCCTTCGGTGTCTGCTCACGATACTGCTGAAGCTGCCTCTCGAGTTCTCGGATGTTTGTTTCACAGAGCCTGGCGTTCTCCTGGGCCCTGCAGTTCTCCTGCTGAAGGGACACGAAGTCCAGCTGGATGCCCGAGAGATCGTTTTCCGTGATGACTTTGGCGTCCATCAGTCTTTCCACCTTCTTCCGAAACTCCTCCGCGGAGCGCTTGAATTTCTCAGACTCCTCCTGAAACAGGACCATCTTCCTGTGTGTCACCTGCTCCTCAATGGTCTTCAAGTGCAGCTCGCCCTGCACCTTTTTCAACTGGTCGTTCAACTCCTGTACCTGGGCCTGCTGCTGCTGCACCTGCTGCTCCCCGAGGCGCTTCTCCTCTTTGGAAGCGCTCAGCTTGGCGCTCAGACTTCTCACCTCCTCCTCCGTGTTCTGGATGATGAGGTTCTGCTGGTCGCACTTCTGCTTAAACTCACTGACTAGAGTCTGGCTTTTGGCCAGGTCTTCCTCCAGGCTTTTGATCCTTCTCTGGAAATCCTGTTCAGTCTTGGTCTGCTTGTGCAGGTGCTCATTCGTGTGGCGGAGCTGGTCTTTAAACCCATCCGCCTGAACCCTCAGGGCTTCGCATCTCTGCTGGATGGCCTGTTTCTCTAAGACAATGTTCGCTGACTCTGCCTGGAGTCTCTGCATCAGTGACTTGGTTTCGTTATTCTGCTTGGTGAGCTCGTCCACCTTGCGTTTCAGCATGTCTGCACTTGCATTGCTCCTCTCCAGGTCCTCTTTAAGCTTCTGGATCTTTGCGTGGTTTTCCCGTTCAGCCTGACTGTGCTCAAGTAGCTGCATGTGGCTTTTCTCAAACTGTTCTCTGAGGTGGTCTGACTTCCTCTGGTAGGATCCTGCCCTCTCCTTGGAGGCCTCCGGGTCGCCCTGCAAAGCAACCGTGTTCGGATGTAAATGCTGGACGTCCCGCTCAGTGGTGGCCCGGGTCCTCGCAACCCGGTCTGCCTCCCTCTGCAGCTTCCCTCTCTCCTGCTGAAGAGACTGCAGTTCCAGCTCATAGCTGTGCTTCACCCTGCTAAGGTCATCGGCCTCCTGCCTGACCTCCTCAGCCCTGCCCGTGGTCTGGCTCAGCTGCCTGCCCAGGTCCTGGAGCCGCCGGGAGTAGCCCTCTTCGGCCCGGTCCTTCCTCTCCAGCTCCAGCTTCAGGCCCCTCAGCACCGTGTTGGTCTCGTCCAGCTTGGCTCGGAGCAAGCGAGCCTTCTCCTCAGACGAAGTCTTCTCCAGCTGCAGGGCACTGAGCTCATCCTTGAGCTCCCTCATGTCCTTCTCGGCCTTGCGATTGGCCACCGTCAGCTCATCCACTTGCTGCCGGAGCTC
This sequence comes from Phacochoerus africanus, assembly GCF_016906955.1. Classification (NCBI taxonomy): domain Eukaryota; kingdom Metazoa; phylum Chordata; class Mammalia; order Artiodactyla; family Suidae; genus Phacochoerus; species Phacochoerus africanus. Next base: position 30,357,898 of record NC_062552.1, on the reverse strand, counting down.
CCGGGCTTGGGCGGTGGAGCATGTGGGCAGTGCGCTTTCTCGGCTCGAGCACTGGACCTCGGCGACCTGCCTTCGGGCTTCCGATTCAATTCGCTGCTTCTCTCTCAGCTGGGCCTCTGCCACCTGCTTTTGAATGGTGAGGTCCTTCTCCATCTGCTCTATCAGCTTCCGGAGCTCACGCTCGCGATCCTGCTTCCTCCGCAGCTCCTCCAGCAGCTCGTCCTTCTGCTGCTCCAGGCTGTGGAGGCTGGAGGCCTTCCTCTGCAGCTGGTCCTCCAGGGCCCTCCTGGCCAGGCTGTGCACCTCCAGCTGGCTCTGGAAGCCACGCAGGTCCTGCTCCACAGCTGCCCTCCGGGCCTCGGCCTCGGCCGTGAGCCTCCGCACGTGCTCCAGCTCCCGCTGTGCCGCCTCCTTCTCCCCCTCGACGGCCTCCAGCTCCCGGCGGTACCGCTGGGCCTCGCCCTCCGCCCGCATCTTCTGCAGGGCGATGTCGGCCGCGTCCCTCTGCTGCTTCCTCAGCTGGGTCTCCGCGGCCTCCCTGACCTTGGGCAGCTCCTCCTCCATGCGGGACTTCTGCCTCTCCAGCTCGGCCAGCATCCTCTCCAGCTCACTTATCTTGCCCGTGAGCTTGCGATTCTCCATCGCCGTGGCCTCCTGGCGCTGGAGCAGGTCCGAATAGGCCCCGTGTTCAGAAGCCTCCTGACACCTTTTCATCTATAAGAGACGGTCAGAAGGGTCACACCCGTTCTACGCCAATCTCTCTCCCAAAACGCCGAAGCCAGGCTCAGAAAAGCACTTGGACAAAGAAGGGAAGCCACAGGCAGGAGCAAAACCACCACCAGCTCCGCCACCTTCTCCAGAGACGAAGCTGCAAGAAGTCAGCACGGGCAGGAGACAAAAACCTGCGTCAGGTTTTCTGAACCAAGGAATCTGTTTTTCCTCTTCGGAAGAGTTTTGGTTTTAATATCAGCGAGCCCAGCATGTTACGGCAAGAAGGAACCTTATAGCACCGCTTCAGCCTTTTACAGGTGAGAAAACTGAAAAATTAGGAGGCTCCCTAATTTTGAAAACTCACACAGCAGGTGAGGGACAAAGTCGAACCCCAAACCTCACAACTGTGCTCCCTGTGTTCTCACCCACAGCTGCGTCCTACAGGCTAAGAACGTACAACATCCAGGAACCGAATGACGTTAGAAAATTCAGCTTTCCGTGCCTCGCCCGGTGGACATTTAAAATAATGTTTACCTCCTCCTGTTTTATGGTTAATGAAACAAAATAGAGAACTTTGGAAGAGAGAGCCAAATCAGGACATAACGGGAAGGAGGAAAATTATCTAAAAATCTGTAATTTCTAATGATGGGGGAAAATTCTATAAAGATTTGTAATTTCTTTTTTTTAAGTTTTTTTTCCACTGTACAGCATGGGGTCCCAGTTACACATACATGTACACATACGTTTTCCTCCCACTGTCGTGTTGCGATGTAAGTATCTAGACATAGTTCTCAGTGCTGCACAGCAGGATCTCATTGTCAAGATTTGTAATTTCTTACTAATTCATATTTGCCCTCTTATGACACTTACTCATAATCAGAATTGCTAACGCAAAGGCAGCCACAGTCTCTGGTGGCTTTAGAAAAAAGCGTGCTTCATATACTCACAGATCTGGTGGTGGTTGTTAGAGACCAGCCTCACATGAATCCACCTCGACAAGTACCTTTAGATCCTCCACGAACATAAAAATATTTGTTAAATACAAATGCTGGTAAAAATACCTAGAGTGTCAACTCCAATGAAGAAAATTTGTTCACGTTATTGATTACAGAATTGATCTCAGCGGGGAGGGATCCGCTTTGCACTGACCTCAAGAGGATGCGATCAAGGCTAGTGTATACTCACAGTTTAATTTCTCGTTATCAATACCATAGGTTATCGGTGTTATATCATCGACTCAAAATCATTAGCAATAATTGAAACAGAAGTAGAGTCTTTCTCAATTCCTCATCTACCTTCCCTTAAAACGTAGCTATTGCTAAGTTTTGAACCTCTCCCTTTTTTTCTTGGTCATGCTCTGAGGTTTAAAAAAAGTACAAATTCTCTCAGAAGAAAAAAGTTGGTGGTTAAACTCTGAGTGTCTTGGAGTCATTTTATCTCATGTTGCCTAAATAACTCTGAACTGTTAGCACCTATTAGAAAAATGACTCGACGTAATTTAGTTCTATTACTGATTTGCTTTCTTATTGATCTCAAACTTATTCCCATAAAAAGAACTTAAGTTTTATCTACATGTTCCCCCAAGGAGGGATGCTGTCTGTTAATCTCAGTGATTAACATTTAGTATATTTTGCTGTTCAACACAGACGAGAAAAACCTCTTTCTCCGTCTAATACCCATTTCAGATACTCTACTAACATTTCTGTACCCAATCCGGTATCATCTTTGAAATTAACTTGCCTCCCTCTTCCATGCTCTGTGCGTTAATGAAAACTCTTCTCTCTGACCAAGATTGCTGATGTGGGTTTTTTCAAACCCAGAAACACTGCTCTTTGGAGTCTGAGCTATGGCTCTTTTATAAGTCATTCCATTATTAAGATCCTTAAGTGGTGAATTTTTAGTAAGGAATTTTAAAATCTATTTAAAATTACAATCATTGTTGCATGAGCTTCCATGAACGATATTGTTTGGAGGTTCAAGTCAATAGAAATTGTGTACATTCCGAAGAATGACACACATAATCTGGATATATTTCCAGCTTTCTGAAATATCTTTCGGTTCCAGAAACTTCTAGTATTCTAACTCTTCAGATAAATTGAGCAAAGCACTCATATATGTGTACTCACATATACGCTATTAGAAAGGAAAGGACATGATATTTTACTTTATATTGAAGTTATAGGCATATAATTGAAAAGACCTGCACACCATTTAAAGCGGAACCATAGCTCTTAAAAACTAAGACGTAAGCAAATGATGGATGTTCTTTCACAGATGAAAAAATGTTTGCCAATTATTTCCATGGGAAAATATGCTGTCCTCCTTTCTAAACCCAAAGGAAGCTAGTGGTGAAGACGTGCGAGAGGCTACGTTAGTGATTTAGCTGAGAAAACTGTTAACTCTGAACAGACTAAAATAGCTTACAAAAGCTGTCACACTTTTGAAGCTAAGAAAGTGACATCTATTAGACATTGGGCACCCTTTTGATTCTCTCATGATACGAATGGAGTTATACTAACTCCAGTCACCTTCAGAACGTCAACGATGGTCTGATTTAAATAGCTAAGGCCCCACAATTTTCTTATTGTAGCATTCAGTTTACTATTTTTGTCTGTTCTGAGGTTAGGAATAGAAAGCAAATCAAGAGACTAGAGCGTAGCATAATACCTTTAGAATTAGATACAACAGGCTTTTATGAAAACATATTTGGCAAAAACAAGAACAAAAGCAAAAACAAAATCTGCAATTCTTAAAAAGTACTACTGTTTTGTATAAATACCTGGCACTTCTAACTTAATGGCTTTTGTTTTAAAGCCTTGAAGAGGTAAATTAATTTGAAATGCACAAAACAAAGGTGTTTATGTAGTGTTTCTGCAGACCTCATAACAATAGTAAGAATACTTCAAAGAAGTTTACGGCTCAACTGTGAGAAAACTGAAAAATATTCTGCCGAACTGCCAACAGTCCATAATTTAAAAAGAACCACTTAAGACCTTCAATCCCATCATATGAGAGTCCTTAGAGCGAAAAATAAAAATGTTTTTCAATTCAGAGTTCCCATCATGGCGCAGCGGAAATGAATCCGATAGGAACCATGAGGTTGTGGGTTCAATCCCTGGCCTCGCTCAGTGGACGTTGCTGTAAGCTCTGGTGTAGGTGGCAGACGCGGCTCGGATCTGGCGTTGCTGTGGCTGGGGCATAGGCAGGCAGCTGCAGCTCTGATTCCACCCCTAGCCTGGGAACCTCCATATGCAGGAGTGGCGGCCCTAAAAAGCAAAAAAAAAGGTTTTCAATCCGAGAAATCTTAATAACAACTGCCAAATCCTAAGCCTCTCTTTTTCCCAGTAATTTTATAACTCATCACTTATATATCAGCTCTCAGCCATGTGAGCGTATCATGCAACCACCTCGTGGCTCCTTTTCAGTGACCTGCCCGTGGTTAATGGTTACCTCCTCCTCTTCCAGCCTCTTCAGTGAGTCGCCAGCAAATTTAATATACTGTGTCATGAGGGTGACCAGAGCAGTATACCGTGTCCTTAGGTCCATGAACTGCAAGAAAGGAAAACATAATAAAAATGTCATCTCCAGTTGCCCTAAATGAGTGGAACAAACGCTGAGGAATAATTAAAATCTTAACAAGGCTTTGTGACAGGGAAGTCCACAACTGCCCTGTAATGATAACTGCAGAGGAATGAGATTTTTTGGGGGGTGGCACCATTGCGGCATGTGGAAGTTCCTGGAGCCAGGGATGAAACCCGAGCTACAGCAGTGACAATGCCAGATCCTTAACCTGCTGAGCCACCAAGAATGAGATCACTTGTGTGCAAACTGCACTTGATGATAATCCTCTTCTAAATTTAATCATGAGGTACATTTATTATTCTGCATTAATTAACCTTGAATGGATATTTCCAGAGTTTCCGCTGTGGCTCAGCAGGTTAAAAACCTAACAGGGTATCTTCAAAGATGCAGATTTGATCCCTGGCCTTGCTCAGTGGGTTAAGGATGGGGCGTTGCCTCAAGCTGTAGTGTAGGTCACAGATGCAGCTCAGATCTGTTGTTGCTGTGGCTGTGGTGTAGGCCTGCAGCTCGACCTCCAATTCAACCCCTAGCCTGGGGACTTCCCTACGCTGCAGGAGAAAAAATAAAGATTTTCAAAGGGTTTTTTAAAACCCTTAATAAATGCATTGTTATAGGCAGAGCGCTTCTATTGGGGATGATGAAATGTTCTGAAAATGGCTCGTGGTCAAGTACGTTATGAATGTACTGAAGGCCGCTGAACTGTACGTTTACAAATGGCCAGGATGGTGAACTTTCTATTAGGCGCACGCGACCACAAGACAAATGTGTAAGTGCAAGGTTGTGAAAGCGAGGCTTCTGCATGTGACACCCTCCCTCTGTGCATCACCTCCTGGATGACGAGGTCGGCCGAGCTCTGCACCCTCCTGCGTTTCACCGGAGACTTCTGCTGCGAGTCCACCATGGCCCGGTAGGTCATTGTCTGTAACTCGTAGTCCTATGCAAAGGAACCAGTGAGGTCACATTCACCCAGCCCCGCCCAGAGGGGTCCCTCTACTGTGATCTAATGCAGGGAAACCTAACAGGGTCTCACCAACTTTCGGAAAATACTGCAGAACCCCGTTTTTAGGAATCGCTCCAATCCTGAGATGTTTCCAGGGGGTGATACAAGTCAGAAACATTCAGGGTGGCCAGGAAAGGTCCCACATCCCGTGGGGACACTTAGGGCCAATGCAACGGTATTTCCAGCCTCCCTCTCCTCTGGTGAGGAAGTGGATCTGAGGATCTAGGTGGTGGAAGCTGAGCTTGGGGGGCGACTCAGCACAGGGAGGACAGTTCTAAGGTCGAAGTTCTCCCGTGGAAAGTTCCAGCAAGGAGGGGAGGGGTCAGTAAGGCGGTAAGAGTCAGATTCCAGAGCTACGTGGGGTGGGTGTGCTATGCACATGTGTGGAGGAGGCGTGAAAGAACCCGGGGTCACCCTGGGACTCAGGTTCCCACAAAGAATGAGCAGATAACTGTCCAAGAGACTCAAGCCAACATGGTTCTCAGTTTTAGCAGAGACGGAACGAAGCCACCCCTGCACGTTACCCTGGATGCAAGGAACCAGCCCGCTCACCTTCACGGCCACGGAGTACTGTTCTGCGAATTTCTGACACTCGTCCATTTTGCTCTGTTTCATTTCTATTTCCGACACCAGCATCTATAAACACACAGTGGAGGAGAAAGAGAACAAAGACGTCTATGCTGTCCAGTAACTAAGATCCCAGGCCCCAAGAAATACCCACACCACTTAATAACACAGCCCTTTCCCCCGCAGCACTTGATGTCCTCCGGCTTGCGGCTAGAGCACAAACTTTCAAGGGTAAGCCACTAAGTGACACACCCTCACGGGGCTTCCACAGCAGAAATTACGAAACTCCCCAGGAACGATCTAAAAGGAGACTCGAGACCCTTGGTCCCCACGTAATCCTGATCTAAAGAGGCTAGAAATGACTGGCCATCAGAATGGGACAAAAATCCCAAAGCATTTAACTGTCAAATGCGGCTGCTCAGTTTTATACAACTAACAATCTCTAGTTATCTAGGATCCCAGGAAAAGTGCCAGAGAGATTTCCGTGCCGGGATGAAATGATTATTAGGACTTGGAACACTGTGCCAGCACGCTGCTTTATATTATTCCGTACACCTTCAAAAATGACATCCAAGAAATCCATGCAATGCAGGCATGTCTGAGTTAAGATCTTAGTATTTAGGACTCCCCATCCCCCTCCCTCAAAAGTGGACTTATCTTTTTTCTTTTCTTTTTTTTTACATTGGATGACATATTCTTTGAATGAGAAAGGAAGATAAAAGTCGTGAGCGACCAAATGCAGACACGACCTCAGTACAAGGAATCGTTATCGACACACCTTTTGCTGATTCAACTGTGTGGCGAGGGTTTTGCTATTTTCAGGCTGATTTTCCTGAATCTTTCTCTGAGTCGTCTCAACCTGCTGGATCCAGTCATCCAGAGGATGATAGGAGTCTCTGTACTGCTTCAGCGACTTGCCCAGGCCTTCCAGGTCACGTAACCTGAGAGAGGAAACCACGGAACAGTCACGGCTTCCAGCAGAGGCGGGAGGTGTGGAGAAGGAGGGACAAAGTAACTGTCCTGGGGTGCAGCCAGCACCACAGGGCTGTGTCCAGGAACTAAAGCCGCAGCACCCCAGGCCCATCTCCAAGGCCCCCCCCACCCCCGCCTCGGTTGAGCTTTTAAACTAGTTTACTCCCGCTGTTGTACTGATTATCCAGGGAATGAGCCCAAGAGACTAAAAGCAGGAAAATTGGGGAGTTCCTGTTGTGGCTGAGCAGGTTAAGAACCCGACTAGTATCCATGAGGATGTGCATTCAATCCCGGGTTTCTCTCAGTGGGTTAAGGATCCGGCATTGCCGTGAGCTGTGGTGTAGGTCGCAGATGCAGCTCGGATCCCGGGTTGCTGTGGCTGTGGTGTAGGCTGGCGGCTACAGCTCCCATTTGACCCCTAGTCTGGGAACTTCCATGTGCTGCAGGTGCAGCCCTAAAAAGAAAAAAAAAACCGTAAAAAAATGAATAAGAAGACTATTCCTTTTGTGTTAAGATGAGCCCCCCATACCACCTATTTCCCTCTGCTTTTTCATTTCAGTCACTGGGCAATCATTTCAACTTTCTTATATCTTTGATGAAAATGAGCATCAGGGGAGTTCCCGTTGTGGCTCAGCGGTTAATGAATCCAACTAGGAGCCATGAGGTTGCGGGTTCGATCCCTGGCCTCTCTCAGTGGGTTAAGGATCCGGTGTTGCCATGAGCTGTGGTGTAGGTCGAAGATGAGGCTCGGATCCAGCATTGCTGTGGCTCTGGTGTAGGCCTGCAGCGGTAGCTCCGATTAGATCCCTAGCCTGGGAACCTCCATATGCCATGGGAGGCCCTAGAAAAGGGCAAAAAAAGACAACATAAAATAAAATAAAATAAAATAAAATAAAATAAAATAAAATGAGCATCAGGGCGTTTCTGTTTCTTTACGCATCTTTTTTTTTTTTTTCTGGCTATACCTGCAGCATGTGGAAGTTCCCAGGTCAGGGACGGAACCTGCGGCACCACAGCAGTGACAACGCCGGATCCTTAACCCACTGAGCCACCAGGGAACTCTCTTTATGCCTCTTATCTAGTGTAAATGTTACATCCAGCTCTAGGAAATGCATGACCCACGCTCCTCTTACTAAGTCATGGTTATTTGGACATTACAACTTGGTGAAAATCAGAGAACTATATTGTTTTTTTCCTTCAAAAAAAGGCAAGTAGACTAACCATATACATGTCAGAGTAGATCAACAGTTGTCATAACACGGAACTAAAAATATTTATTTGTAAGTTAAAAATCTTGCTAAAGTCCATCCTATGAAAAAGAAATGGAATTAGAGCCTTGCAATGAACACAATGAACTTTATATGGATATTAACTCTACAGAATTAATTACATAAGGCAGATAAATGCCTAACACGCCAAGACTTTACCCAGAATACTCAAGAGAAAGAGTAAATCTGAGCCAAAACCAAATGGAAAAGGCACTGACCTGTTGTCAATCTGTACGTGAACATTTTGCCACCTCTCCACCAGCTGATCTGCTTTTTCTTTGTGCCAGTCAAGGTCAAGGTCACGCTCCTTGTAAGTTTTAAACATCTCATCACTGATGGTCTTGGCTCTCTGCAGCTCATCCTCCAGAGCGTGGAAGACCTCTCTCTTTTCATCAACCTCTGATCTCCATCGCTGAAACATACCAGTTGGTGAAAGTTAATGAAAGGTGTCGACCCCTCCCTGGGCGAACACATTATTCACCTGATTTTACAATTCTTACAAATGACTGAGATAAAACCAGACAATGGAAAGAATATCTCTCATAGACATAATATTACATGAGGCTGTACTTATAAAAAGCCAATATTTAACTGTATTTTGACCTAAAAATAAATAAATAGATAATCTTTGGGAGTTCCCTGGTGGCTCAGTGGGCTAAGGATCCAGTATTGCCACTACTGTGTCTTGGGTCACTGCCATGGGGAGGGTTCGATCCCTAGCCCAGCAACTTCCACATGCCTTGACCATGGCCAAACCCCCACAAAAGATCATCCGATTTTTTTAAAAAATCAACAATTTAATAAAGTTCGGCCTAAGAGAATCTACATATGAATAAAATAAAACAAATTCCATAAGCAAGTCTGCTACCTCAATAAGTCTTTTTCATTGTTTAAAAATGAATACATGCATTAAAAGTCACTGAGATAACTTTTCACAACAGCTATGCACCAGCTTTACTCAGGGTTTTCTGAACAGAATAACAGAAATAGACAAGCACAACTACCAGTCTTTTTTCTTCCTAGATTAACTAACTCCCCTACTTATTTCCTTGATTTCTTAAAATAACTGCTTCTTTAAGGAAACTATTACAAATATTTACTTTTTAGCTTCAACTCCTCTTGTTGCCAACATGAACTGCCTATAAAAACCTGTCAAAAAGATTCAAGTTTCAAACTAAATCTGCAAAGAAAAGAATCTGAAAAAGAATATATATATGTATATATATAACTGAATCACTGTGCTGCACACCTGACACTAACACAACATTATAAATCAACTGCACTTCAATGAAAAAAAACCCACAAAACTTCAAACAAGAACTCACCTCAAATTAAAAATGACTGAATGTAACTTATTTACAGTAAGTCATGACAGGACACGGAATGAATATAAATGTATTCAAGTGAAGATATTTAATGTTTGGTGTCTGAAGACCTGAGTCAAGTGCTAGAGAAATACTTTTAAAAGACAATCTGAAAAAATAGCCAGCAGTAAGATCATACCTTTAAAGTACTTATTAGATTCTCAATGTTATTTTTGTCAGCTATAACTGCTTCCTCTTCACACAGTTTCGTTTCATAGAGCTTTACAAGGGCTTCTGCAGCTTGAGTGTTTTTTAACACCAAGTTAACAGTTTTCAGCCTAGAAAAGAGAATCAAACATTTCCCCCTTTTGGTAAGCATTTATTTTCCCACAGTGCAGTCCTAAAGCACCATTAGGGGGCATGATACAGTATGTTCTTCATCTTGGGACCCCAACACATTTACTACCAGATTAACATCCAGCTAACTGTCTGCTTACAGAACCCACGCCCTGCCCCAGTGGTGGCCTTTAGCAGGAGATCCCACCAGAACAAAGCTTCTTTCAAACCTACTTTGGACCAAGCCTGGGAGGAAAGTCCTATACTCTACAACAGGTGAGCTACCAAAACTACAGGCAGAAAGTGGGAAGATCACTAATGCCCTGAATGCCCTGATCTCCGAGACCCCCTCCCTTTCAACATGAAGAAACAGCATAAATCAATAGAAATCATAAATATATATGTCCTTAAGACAAGAAAATCTATATTCTTAAAAATGAGCAGCACGTATATAAAAATGGCCATTGTGCGAAGCCAGTTTATACAGTTTATAGTATGTACTTTTCAATGTAGGTGGAGGACATGGAATAGACATGGTTCATGCTCTGGACGACCACACTGAGCTCAGAGCGCAATGTGGGGGCTGAGGAAGAAGCAGCTGCTTGACTGAAGAAGTCTTCACATTTGTTTGTGATGGTGGCCAAGTCATCTTTAAGTCGCTCCAGCTCTTTCTTTAGTTTCTATAAAACAGAGAACAAAGATGGGGGTCGGGCCACCACTCCAGATGGGGTCTCTTCCTTCAAAGACTTTAAAAACACACACTGGAGTTCCCGTCGTGGCGCAGTGGTTAATGAATCCGACTAGGAACCATGAGGTTGCGGGTTTGGTCCCTGCCCTTGCTCAGTGGGTTAACGATCCGGCGTTGCCATGAGCTGTGGTGTAGGTTGCAGACGTGGCTCGGATCCCGCGTTGCTGTGGCTCTGGCGTAGGCCGGCGGCTACAGCTCCAATTAGAACCCTAGCCTGGGAACCTCCATATGCCGCGGAAGCGGCCCAAAGAAATAGAAAAAAGACCCCCCCAAAAAAAAAAAAACCCACACTGCAGAGGAGTTCCCTAGTGATCAAGTGGTTGGGAATTGGCTCTTTCACAGCTGTGGCCTGGGTTTGATCCCTGGTCTGGGAACTGAGATCCCATATCAAGCCATTGCACACCACATCCAAATAAAATAAAATAAAATTCCATCAAAAAAAACCACAAAAACACATTTCACTGACTTAAACAGGTACGTACGTATACATTACTGTCTATCAAGGAAACAAAGGCAAAACCCACCAAGTTTAATGATTCCCTTACTGCCCATCTCCTCAGCCCAAGCATCTAACCCAGAGCTTGTGGGTTGAGCAGAGGAGAAACAATGAGAAGCCTCACAGCCTCCCTAGAATTGGGTTTACCTGTGTTTACCTGAGTCAGACGCAGAAGTGAATTATAGAATCCTGCCTACAGGCAGGGATAAATATGCAATCAGACTTCACCCAGCGGCAGCCACAGGCAGAGGGGAGCATGTGAGAAGGCAGGGATCAACAGCCAAGGCCCCTGAGATAGCATCAGTGGTGATCTCATCCCCACACCCCCTCAGCCTCACCTCCTGCTCCCCGAGTCGGAACACGCTTTCCTGCAGGTCGTCCCTCTCCAGGGGCGTCCGGATCTGTCTGATCAGACGGTCTTCACAGCTCTCCAGCCGAAGCCTGAGGTTCCGAACTTCCGAGATGTAGAGATTGTAAGCTGACTCCTCCTGCTCCTCTGTGAAAGCGCATGTGATATTCAGAAAATATTTTGTTTTCTACTTTCTGGATGCTTTGCTTATGTTCTAATGATGCAGTTTTACTACTGGGCCAGGGATCATAAATAAATGTGACCAGTTACCATCACGAACCCATCCCACAGATATAAACCTTGAAAGAGTGGACCTTACAATTTACAAAGAGCTAATAAAACTTCCCTCCTGCCACTTCGAGCACCAATATCTGAGTTATGACGTCTAAGGAAAATAATGTATTGCTCTGTTTTAGGTTCACAAACATGTGAATTATATCGGTAGCAATGTAAATTAAAATCCTTTAAAATTAGAGGTAAAGACTGTTAATGTTTAGATGGTTTTAAAGAAAATATGACTAATATAATTTTTTTGTCTCCAAGGAATCTCAAGATTTCAGGATAAAATTTGTATTTAACAAAAGTTAACTAGACAAAAGCTTCACCTTTAACCCCTGTATAAAATCCAGGCTTGGTTATGGGACATCTCCACACCTTGCTTTTTCATTAGCTATTAATCTAAATTTGCTCTTAAAAAAAAAAAAAAAAAAGTCTTGAGAAAAAAAAACCCAAGTTTGGTATGTAGAAAAATAACCGAACCTTTTCTGAAACTAAAAGACCATCATTTTGAACATTACGTTACAAAACAATGAAAATGTTTAAAAGGAGATGCATTCAGAATTCATCGTTTGCCATACTCTTTGGTTGGCATCTTTTTATGAATTTGCCATTTGGAAATAAATGAATCCCTCTTTGAATCTCCCTACCCCAAATATGTGTTTAATGTTCCAGTAACTGTTTCTATATGTCACAGGCTGAACGACATCATATACCTAAGATTAGATTGCACTGACAGTCGATAATAGCCTGAACTAACCACCCATTAGGGAAAAAAAAAAGGCATGGGTTCCCATGCTTTACCTCTTTCTGCAGATTTAAGAAGCTCTTGGTAATACTGCTTACATACATTCACCTCCTTTTCCAATTGTGTTATATCGGAGCCTGAAAATATTTGCGATTCCTGGCTATCTTCGAGAAAATCTTCAAAGCGAGATTGTAGATTACTCAGAACTTGCTGGTGTTCACCAGGTAACATTGTCTTTACCTAAAGAAGACCAACGACCCACGTAATTAAGTGACGTTGGTACAAGAGGGACATTTAAAATAGGACCAGGAGTTCCCATCGTGGCTCAGCAGACAAGAATCTGACTAGTATCTATGAGGACACAGGTTGGGTCCCCGGGCCTCGCTGAGTGGGTTAAGGATTCTGGGGTGTAGGTCACAGACATGGCTTAGATCCTGTGCTGTGGCTGTGGGTGTAGGCCAGCAGCTACACTGGAATGGATGAGTGTCTGCACGGGCTCCATCCTGCTCCAGAGCTAATACAATATCCACCCCTGCTGAGCAAATAAAATGCCCACTCGGACGGGCTGGATGGGCATGCAGCTCTGTACTCACTGAGGCCACGTTGCTGGCTCGCATCCTGTCGATCTCGCTGACGAGGTAGTGCCAGGACACCACGCTCTTCATGTTGATGTGAGACTCGTGCCAGAGCGTCAGGACGTTCTGATACTGTTGCTCGATCCTGAAACAGACGGAAGAGAACTCGGGTGACGCCTTTCCACTCCCTCTGAAAACATGCCGCTGCCTTCCTCTGCCTTCGGGAAATGCCCCAGGTTTACGAGCTCTCGGTCCTTCCAATCCTACACGCCTTGGGGGAAGCAGTGGTTGTTCCTTTAACCCGCAAAGAGACTCCGGGGCCAGCTCTGTGCGGGGCGAAGGCACACGAACCTGTTTGCAAAGTCGACGGCTTCTTTGTTTGGAGGCGGGATGGTGAAGCACACGGCGGGGACCATGGCCTCGTTCCCCGTGGGGCTGATGACCTTCCACTTGGCGCGATGAGAGTTGTTGGCCAAAATGCACTCATCGTCTTTGAAAATGGTGATCTGGTTTTAAAAGAACAGAACAGGCGTTTCTGCTGTGGTGCAAGGGGAGTGGAGGCACCTCTGCAGCACTGAGACGCAGGTTCGATCCCCACTGGGCATAGTGGGTTAAGGCTCTGGAATTGCAACTGTGGCTCATATCTGATCTCTGGCCCAGGAACACCATATGCCACAGGGCGGCCCCAAACAGAAAAAAGAAGAGAAAAAAAAAAGATTAAAAAAAAAAAAGAACAGAATAACCAAATGAGGGCACCGTGGACTCATCGTCTTCCACACCCAATCTTGGGAATCTTCTTGTACTTTTGAGGTGGAAAACTTGGCCCCTAAATGAGTATTATGACCTCATTTTTTTTGGACCCCTCCCTGCCTGCAAGGCAGCATGCAGAAGTTCCCAGACCAGGGATCAAACCCTCGCCACAGCATTGACAGTGCTGGATCCTTAACCCGCTGAGCCGCCAGGGAACTCCTACCATATCGTTTGTTAAATATCTGAGTAAGGCCAGAAGCCATCTGGGTCCTGGGGTTATGGTACCTCAATTTGTCGGTAGTCACAGATGGCTTTGATGGGAATGGACGTTTTCAGTGAACAGTCAGGGTTTCGTGGCTTCAGCTGAATGATTGTTTTGGCTCTCCCCATCAGGCTGGCTACCGTGCTTTTATACTGCAAAAGCTCTTCTTTCTCTTCCTAAGGAATAAGGAAAATGGATTTTATTTAACTTTTTTTGGTCTTTCTGCCATTTCTTGGGCCCTTGCCGCATCTCGTAGGCAGGCGTCTCACTGTTTTGCTCACTGCTAAACTGTGCCTGGGAGATGCGAACTGCTTAATTAGCATTGATGGAATGAACGACTAAACACACACACACACACAACCCTGCGATAGCATTTTTAACCATTAAGGCAATCACATAGAAAAGCCACATCTGCTGTATTTCTTATCAAAAAGACACAAAAACTGAATTTTCATCTTTCTTTATTTTTTTCTTTTTTGGCTGTCCCATGGCATATGGAGTTCCCAGGCCAGGGATCAGATCTGAGCCGAAGTTAAAACTGAATGTTTAAATGCTCACTTGAATGAGCTGGAAATGTCACGAGCACCGATAAAATGTGAGGTTCTGTACCTGCAAAATCTCATAAAGCTCTACCCTCGTCCCCACCACACACCACCGCTGAACCCGGGGCTTTTCAGGGTCCTACCATCGACTCCTGAAGCAGGTCCTCCAGCTTGTGAAGGCTGCTGGATCTGTCGCAGCTGTACTTCCGCTGAATGGCATCCTTTAGATTCCTTAGGTAATCAGCGGCTTCTTTGGCATCATTGAAGAACTACGGAGAGATGAGAACCGGGAGTTAAAGGGTTGGAAATGTCAACAAAGCCCAGAGCTGTGGGGTCTGAGTACAGAGCCCCGTGTGCAGCCCTCCTACGTGGGAACAGAATAAAACCACAAACCGAGTAGCCTAAATCCTTCCTCTAACCAAACACCAGCTCTTGAACTTGGATGACGATGAATGAATGCCCACTGTCAAAGCGTGAGTCTATAGTGTAGCTTGGCCCGTACATTATTTTTGTTGGTTTTTTGTTTTGTTTTTTGTTTTTTTGGCTATGCCCACAGCATGTGGAAGCTCCCAGCCCAAGGGTCAAACCCACGCCGCAACAACACTACCAAATCCTTAAGCACTAGGCCACCAGGGAACTTCTGGACCCTGTGTTAGTTTGATTGAAAGTCTGTTTTGCTTTAGGGTCCAATGTTGGTTAAGTGAGGAGTGAAATTGCAAGAATATTTTAAAACTTCGGAAGCACGGGAAGAAAATTCTCTGTAATGAGATGTTTCTTTAAGAAGAGAAGCACGGACAAAATTACGATTTTCTGACATTCTAAGTGGTTTTGAAAGTACTTCCTCCCTACTAGAATGCTTCTCTTTATCTTAAAGTACATATACCCCTGTATCCCATAAAGACATTTTAGCGGATTTCTCCAGAAATGGAGACGTTTTCTGTAATTCAGCTGGCACTGCAACACTGCGTGGTGACATGGGTCCTGTGCCCCCTACCTCGAAGTAGGCACTGTTGTCCTTGATGTGCTGTTCCACACACTGGCACAGCTGCAGGACCCAGCTCCACTGCGTCTGCATCGCTGCTCGGTAGGCCTGTGGGCAGAACACAGCCGCTGTCACTGTCTGGCCAGTGAGGACACACAGCCTGCCTCCCAAGGGTCTCAGAGCCTCCACTACCTACAGAGGATGAGGGTCCTTCACCAGAGTCAGATGGACAATCGGGCCACAAATCTAAGCACTCCCACCTGCACAAAACCAGTCCTGAAAGCGTGAACATCTTTTTTTTTTTCTTTCTTTTTAGGGCCACACCCACAGCATATGGAGGTTCCCAGGCTAGGGAGGGGTCAAATCAGAGCTGCAGCTGCCGGCCTATACCACAGGCACAGAAATGCCAGATCCAAGCTGTGTCTGTGTCCTATACCACAGCTCTCAGCAACGCTGGATCCTTAACCCACTGAGAGAGGCCAGGGATTGAACCCACGTCCTCATGGATACTAGTCAGGTTCGTTCCCGCTCAGCCACAATGGGAACTCCCCTCCAAACATATATTTTTAAATCGGTCCAATTTCTTCCCAATCTTAAATTTTTTCTTAAAATAGATGGAAAAAGCTAACACTAGCTGTTCTTCCACGGAAACCCATGGAACGCTGGAAATGGAGGCAAGCTCTCCTGGGTTTTTGGAAAACCAGCCCCCACTCCCTCCAGGCCAGCACTTCACTGTGGGGAAGCCTCAGCTATGCCTCCTTCGTGGCATTTTCCTTCACTGTCCTTTCCTCTGAATTTTTGCATTAATGGATCGTAAAGTGCCTGACACAGAAACACACGGTCTGTAGTTTTCTCTTTGTCTATCTTTGCTTCCAAAACTGGACTGGAAGCTCTCGGGGTGGGGGTGAGTCATTTGCATGTTTTTACCAGCACTGCTTGGGGAGGGTGGAGAAGGGCATATGCAATCCCCCATCGGTGCAATTCTGGAATTATAATAGTTACGATCCTAGGAATTTTGACTGAAAATGTTTTCTACTTGAATTTTTATTGATTTAATAGGTGCATCTTTCATGAAAGCAGAAAAGAACCCTACTTAGTAGAGGCAACAAAAAAATACCCTTTTACAGTTAAGGTGCAATTCACTAGCTTCCAGGAGAGGGCGCCCCAGGGGCTTGCCTGTGTTTCCACCTGGAAAACCACCCCTGCTGCACTTGGGCAGTTTTCTGAGCAGAATGCACAGGCATCGCTGAAAAACCTTTCAGCTCATCGTGGTCACGGTACCTGCTCCCTCCAATGAAGCTACTCTGAGTAAACTGGCTAGAAAAGACATATCAGGCATTGTTAAAGAGTATCAGTTTCTTGTTCTCATAAAATATAAAACAGTGTTGATAATTCCCTCTCATCGCTGACCCACAAGACAATGGAGGTTAATTAGACGAATTAGATGAACATCTCTACACAAGGTGGGGATAGTTCACACCCACACCTGCCACTCCCATCACGATTCTCGATCGAGAACCACGTTTCCTAGCAGCTTTCACCTCTCTGCTCTAAGGAACACCCCGTGCTTTTAGCGCATCGCTGTACAAACAAAGTACATCCAGACCCTGCAGGTTTCTAATTTCCTTCCCCTTGCCCAGCCCAACATCCTTCCTACTCCTAAGGGGATGAAAACCACAATTTTATGCGAAAGAAGGTCAGCTAACCTCCCAGCGAGGCCTAGAATTTTCCCATCTGGGTGTCATGACGACTTACTTCAGTGGACAAAGATTCCTTGCCTCAGCTGCAGGTCACATTTTTAGCATAGCTTCATCTTTGTTCATTTTCCTTCCGTCTGTTCACACTGGCTGCTCCCTGCCCTCTTACATATCCCCCCGCACGCATTTACAAAGTCACTAACTCTAGTAGCATTAGCAGACCTAAAAATTGAAACACCCACCTCCATCCCACCACGCGGGCAGCCTGGTAAACCCCACGTCAACACCCCCCTTCTGGGTGTGAAACAAGTGTGTTAATATCCTGAGGTCTTGCACACACCTCCCAAAGCAGGTCCCGAACACAAAGAATAAGTAAGTAATAATAACTAGCACCTCGGAGCACCTGCTGTGTCCCACACACTGAACTAAGCGCTGCCTTCTCTTCGTCATCACAACTCCACAGGTTAAGAGCCCTCGCCCCCATTTTGGGCCACTACTGGTGCAAGGTCCCAGAGTCAGGAAGAAATCCGAGTCAAAGCTGGAAGGCCCTTCCCGGTCCCTGGGACACATCTCTCCGGCCACAGAGAGAACGATTACTGTAAGCAGCGAGGGGGTGACCCGTGGAGCAGAACTGAAGACAGATCAGCCTGACTTGTCAGAAACAAGGTTTTCAGCCAGGCTGTCACAGGCGTCTGACAGTGTGCACGTGCCACCACCAGCAATCAAGGAACTGGGGTGGCGATCATCAAATGTCCCCTTCAACCATGGCTGTCACCCTTTCTGACTTACCTCAATGGTTAACCGAGCAGGGTGATTTTCCAGAAGTAGCTGTTCCGCTATCTCCTGCACTGCTTTGATATTTTCTTCCTTTTGATCAAGCTCTCTCATTAACTCCTAATTTAAAGAAAGAGTCGAGAAAGGTGTTAGAGAAAGAAAGACTCGGAAATACCTCCATCCCCATCCAATCACAGAAGCGGCACTCACGGCATGATATTCGCTCTTCCGGGCTATGTTGGTGTTTCTTTCACTCCAGTCGTAGGCAACTTCCTCCTCTTCTTTTTCATTCAACCAGATGAGTTCATTAGTGGCCCGAGTTACAAAATTATGGAGTGTATCGAGGTGGCGTTCCTGATTCCTGGATGTATTCTTTACAAGGAAAATCACCGTAAGAATTGCATTTTTGCCATGTAGAGATGAGGAAGACGGAAAGTTAAAAAAAAAAAAAACACAACTTACCAAGAGTTTTGCATACTGACTCTCCAACCTGTGCAACTTTTCTGTGTAAGTAAGTTTAAGAGGTGCCGTCATCTGGATCTGTAACGTGGGATAAAAAGATGGCAGGGTTAGCAATCTTGTTTGGGGGGGGGATATTTTCCTATCACATACATTTTTATTAAAGTATAGTTGATTTACAGTGCTGCGCCCATTTCTGCTGTGACCCCATCATACACACATATACATTCTTTTTCTCCTACTATCTTCCATCATGTTCTACCCCAAGAGATCAGATATAGTTCCCTGTGCTGTACAGTAGGACCTCAAGCTTAGGATTCTTAAGCAACTCTGACTCACAGGCAAGGTATCTATTATGCTGCTACAGGGGCTTTAGAGGAAGAGCCAAAGCTGGAATGAAATACATACAGATTTGAAATTCACAGACCTCACTGATCTTAGCTTCTTTGAGGCTGGCTTCAAATTCTTCAATAGCTCGGTGAACATTTTTATGATTCTCTAAATGGCTTTCAACACTCGGCAGGTCTGATCCCCACTCCGTGCGGTCCAGCTGCACCTTCAAACAGAAAAATATGAGGTTAAAAAAAAACAAAAAACAAAAAAACAACCTGGGAGCGGGAAAGCCTGAAACTCTCAGATAAAGTAAAGGTTTTTTACCTGCATCTCATCAACCCAACTCAAAAGATCCTGAACAAACTTCATGTTGATTTCCTCTTCGGTTAAATTCTGATCCAGCAGAGATGACTTCATAAGAGGCTTTCGAATCTGCATCAGCTTCAGAGTCTGCAGTGAATTTGTCTCTACCCCTGAGCTGAAATTTGGAAGCACTCCAGATGGGAAGCCAGGTGTATACGCAGGAGTGACAGATGGGGTCAGGCGGGAAGTCAGGCCCGAGGTCACACTGGGTGGGGTCAGGGAGGGCGTCAGCCCTGAGTTCAGACTGGAGTTCATGGTCTGTGCGAATCCCGAGTTTAAACTCTGCGTGATTCCTGAGATCATGAGCCTCGTCTGCTCTGTCGTCAGCATGCGGCCTTTGCTGTACATTGAGGAACATTCATTCCTTAAGGCCATGATGTCATCGCGCAGTTTTGCCACTCTGAAAAGAACGTCAAAAGCGTTAAGCTAGGACAGAAGAGACAGTTTTACAGAAAGTGAACCCTAATGTAAACCCAGGACTTTGATTAACAAAAATGTATCTGGCTCAGTAGTGGTAACAAGTGCAGCACACAATGCAAGATGGTAATAATGGGAGAGAGGTTTTAGGGGGTATAGGAACTCAGTACTTGTTTTTCTGTAAACCTGAACTGCACAAACAACCTCTATTTTAAAACGCCATTGTAATCACATGGATAAAAGTTTGCATCATTTGTGTGTTGACCTATGAGCACTTCCCTTCTTATCACACACTCCTCATAACTACAAGATACAATAATTCTACACTAGGATATGAGCCTTCTCCTATTATTTGGCACCTAGGAGTCCAAATTTTTGTTACTATAAAATATTTCCGATGTGAACAAGGGCTTTCTCCCATATTTATTTAGACATTTTCCACATTTAGAATATTACTATAGATTCCTAAAAGTGGAATTACCGGATCAAAGCATCATCTATCATTTCTGCTTTCTACATACCTCACATCTTTAGATATTTACATATGTATAATATATAGTACACCTCCTAAAAGGTTCCATTCCTACCCCCAAATCCACTTCACAGAGATACAGATTTTTGTATACATATTTTTCCAATATTTTGTTAGCAAAACTAAGTTGACTTAAAAGATAATTTTCTTTCATTTTTCCTCTCTCCAATATCACACATGAATATTTCAACTGTACGTTAGTGACTACAGCATTAAATATTATGTATCATAAAGCTTTTTCTATTACTCATCTTCGAGCGAAACGTAGTTAACGAAACAGAACAAAACTAATGTGATGCCCATTTTCAACAAAAAAGAGCATAAGAAATATGTCATACATTTGTCACTCTCTACATTCCCATATTCCAAGTGCCATGAAATGGTCACACAGATGGACAGGACAGGGATGACAAGAAACACACTTACCTCTGTACCAACTGGTCTGCCTGGTAGTATTTTCCATCAGTAAGAATCTGTACATCAATTACATGCTGGCGTAAAAGGTTCTCGCATTCTAGGATATACCCGGCAACTTCTGCTTCATTCTGAAACTGCACCCCTGATTCTAATCGTTTAGAATCCTGAATTTCAAAAGAACTCAGTATCAATTCTGCGAACAAGTATCCAAACTCGCCTCAAATAAAAGAGTGGAACAGAATCTCCTTAGATTTTTTGTTTTCCCTTTTGGAAAATATGTTTTCCCTTGGGAGAACAAAACAATCAGAATCTTTAACAAACTGTACGTTTCAGGACACAAACTGACTAAGGTTATGCCAAGTTTTAGTTCATGGGGATGCAGAGACCCCACCCCCACCCCCAACCCCAAAAGTTCCTGATATTAACGTACAGCCTGGAGAGCGTTTCGGGCAAGTAACAGTTTGTCTTCACAGACGACGCTGTCCCTCTGAACTCGGCTCGCAATCTGCTGCAACATTTCCAACCTGAAAGAAGGGAACGCATGAAATCAAGCCTCTCCCTTAGAAGTCAGAAAGGTCGCCGTTCCTGAAAAACACCGCCTAGTGAAAGAAAAACGCCGTCCCACGCCACGAAGCCCGTACCTGTGTCCATCCAAGGATTCATTGCCAAAGCTAATGCAGGAGTTGACCAGGGTCGGACCGCAATGGACGGAGAGGAAGTTTTCATTTGAATCTAGACTCGTCCGAGTGCTGGTGGTGTTACTAAACACAGAGTCGCTGCTACGGTAGCTGTAACTACTGCTATGCATCCTGACCCTGAAATGATGCTCTTCCTTCGAGCAGGAATAGGAGCCTCACAAATACACGGTCTGCGTCTAGTCTAATGGTGAAAAGCGGCAGCAGAATGTTCCAGTGTTTAATGGCTCCTTAAATAGGACCTAACATGCATATTCAACACACAGCAAATAAGATGCTAATAACCACTCAGAAGAATCTTGCCTCCAGCCAGGCTTTTGCTGGCTGAAGGCTGCCTTTTGCAGCCAGCACGAAAGCCCTACATGTAAGGACAAGGCCGGCTGACGGGCGTCACTGGAAAAGACTTGCCAAATATTTTCACCAAGTGTCACCCACTTAACCACCACCACAAAAACAATTCCGATGCCTCACAGAAGCCCAGGTACACTTCATAAAGATTTACTCTGGCAATACCCATTCATCAGCTAAAAGAACACAAACAGTCCATCCTAGCCTGGTCAGTGCCTTTTGCAAAAGGCCAAGTCTACAATGAAAAACAGAGTTGAAATCTGATACTTAAAAACACCTACCAACAAATGAGTTAGACTAGAAGCAAAGGCCCTCTCCTTTTAAACTACCATGGGGTCTGCTGATTAGGTTAAAGTAAATTATCCGTTTACCTTTCTTTATCTGAATTCCCCGAATGTTATGTCTAATCTTAGTATTTTTCATTTATTTTATATTTTTAAAAGCCAAGATGCTAAGAAGACTACCAATGCAATGCTTGCAAGTTTAATTTGTCCGTGCTTGTTTTTCCCTCCTCTAGGTTATTAACTGGCATACGATCATTGGCTCTTTCCCATTTGTCTTTGACACACTCCCAGGCCACATGGCTATTATTTTGCAATAGAGTCAATGCCAAAAAACTTGGTGCATCAAGAAAAATGAAGGCATTTATCCAGCCAAGCTCCTAAATAATTTCCTACCCTCCAACACTGCAAAGCCAAACTGCTGCTTCTCCATCTGGGGGAATACTTTTCTTTTCAGAAAGTAAGAAAGGGGAATTTGAGAGTGAGGTGTCAAATGTGGTTAGTACACAGAATAAAGCACCAGGAGCTCCCATTGTGGCTCAGTGGGTTGCAAACCTGACTAGTATCCATGAGGATGTGGGTTCGATCCCTGGCCTCACTCAGTGGGTAGGGATCCAGCATTGCCATAAGCTGTGGTGTAGGTTGCAGACACTGCTTGGATCCCGTGTTGCTGTGGCTGTGGCAGTGTTCTGTCAACTTCTCTCCTGACATTTCTTAAGCAATTGTTGTGTGCCAGAAAATGAACTCATCCTTTTATAGACATACTTACCACCACCAAATGCAGTAGATGCTATCCTATCCTGCTCATAAAGGAGGAAACTGAAGCTTAGAGAGGTTAGTGAGTCTAAGATCACATGGCTTAGATGACATCACTTACACGTGGAATCTAAAATATGGCACAGATGAACCTGTCTACAAAACAGAAACAGACTCACAGACATGGAGAACAGGCTTGTGGTTGCTGGGGCGGCGGGGGGGGTGGGGGGAGGGAGTGGGATGGACAGGGAGTTTGGCGTTAGTAGATGCAAACTATTGCATTTGGCATGAATAAGCAATGAGGTCCTGCTGTACAGCACAGGGGACTCTATCCAATCGCTTGTGATAGAACATGATGGAAGATAACATGAGAAAAAGAATGTATATCTATGCATAACTGAGTCACTTTGATGTGCAATAGAATTGGCACAACATTGTGAATCAACCGTAATTTTTAAAATTAAAAAAAAAAAAACAACCCACCAACACACAACAAAAATAGAAGACCACACTGCTTGGAAACTGAGCTAATAATTCCCCTGGGAAGGACTGGCTCCCAAACCTTGAATCACAGTCTTTTACTACCATACATGAAAACGCAGCTGCTCTTCGGACCACTTGCATCTACTCTATACCCCTTCCTGACATCCTTTTATTTCAAATGATAAGCTAAGCATCTCTGTTTAATCACCCAGAATCATCTCCTCCACAAACGGCCCACCCTGGGTATTGCTAACAAGTTCTGGTTCTAATGATCCAGTTACGTGCTTGGACAAGTGTGCCATCACAAGCTGAACAGTGGCCTGACAAGTCAGGCCTGCCCCACATCGTCCATGGGAGGTCACGGGGACATAGGGAACCCTGTGTACCCAGGGCCTCTGGGTAGCAGGCACGGTGTTAAGTGCCGGCAACACAGGGACAGAAAAACCAGGAGTCTGTCTCCACCTTGTCAGAAGTCACGACTGTGGACCAGGCAGCCGTTCATCAAACAACTGCAGACACAAATGCAAAATTACAACGCGTGTCCATGGGAGACTGAGGACCAAGACCCGTGAACCAGCCGGGGAGACCCAGGGGAGGTGCTTGAAGGGAGGGTGAGACAGGCTTCCCTCCCGAGGGGTAGATGTGCAAAGATCCCGTCAGCAGGGCGGCTGGGCCCTGACGCATCAGAGCTGGGGCAGGGCCGGGGGGTGATGCCGGGCCCCACCCTGTAAGGCCAGCCTGGGGGACCAGACCCCAAGTCCCACACACCCCGAGTCAGCCTGGGACACAAGGACAGTGATGGAGAGAGACCCATCCAGAGGACCAAGGATCATGCATTTCTAGAAGCTTGAACCTGCGTTGACTGAGCTTCCTCGAGACGCCACCTCACTGCCCTTCCGACCAGGTTTCCTGCCCTGGAAAGAGGACCGGGGCCAAACCACAGCAAGGAACAAAAGAAGTTCACTGTTGAGCTATGCTGTGCAGGTACGAGCATTTGGGTCCCAGGACCCTGATTGGCCTTAAGACCGTAACCACCGCCTTAGGTGACACTTCTGTTCACACACAGCCTAGGCCCTCTGTGACCCTGGCTTCACGGACTCGCATCAAACCTCAGACAAGAGCTTCCAGATGCGGAAATGGAGGACCAGAGAGACCGAGTGACTTCTCCCAGGACACACAGCCCAGCCAAAGGCCAAGGGTAAATGTCAGTCCCGGGCTGGCCTGTCCCCAAAGCCAAAGTTCTCCCCGAGCGCCCGCCACCTGCCCGCTCACCTCTCCACCTCGGGCCGCAGGGCCTTCTCCCTCTCGAGCATGGCGATGATGAGCTTCCCCCACTCCTTTTCCACGTCGTTGGGGTGGTAACCTTGAAGCAGTTTGATGCGTCCGAACTCGATCCAGATCTAGGGAGAAGCACAGAAAAGGCCCTGTGAAGCCGGGACGTAAAAACCCACGTTCCCTAGAGAAAGACCATAAAATAAACATTGTGTCTGTCAATACAAAGGAAGTTTCTCTCACCTCTAACAATTTATACAGGCGTTTAATTTTTGATTTTTCTGTCTCCTTCGGTGGGATTTCTGTTTCTTTAAACTGTAAATACTGGTTATAAAGTGCCTAAAATGAAAGGGGAGGCAAATGAGCAAGCTTCAAAGACCTGTTTTCATGATCACATCACGTAAGGTCACCACTGCAAATGCTATCTGCTCTGTTGCCTGCCTTTGGTGGAATTTCTTTATCAAAGTGACAGGGAGTTCCCCGGTGGTGGGGTGTTGCCAATGCTATGGAGTGGGCTCAGTCCTTGGCCCTGAAACTGCCACATGCCAAGAATACAGCTAAAAAAATGAAATAAACTGATACTCAAGAGCACCACTGACTCCCAGCCAGGTGATGGCCAGGCTGTATGGGGTGGGAGGAGGGTGTGATGACTGGCCTGAGCCCTCAGCCCACTGGGATCTGCACAGTCAGGACCAGGGCCATGTCCACTCTGGCCCTGCTAACAGCCTCCCATCGTCCAGGCGAGAAGACAAGATGCAGAGTTCCCATGGTGGCACAGCCAAAAGGAATCCGACTAGGAACCAAGAGGTTTTGGGTTCGATCCTTGGCCTTGCTCAGTGGGTTAGGGATGTGCCGTTACCATGAGCTGTGGTGTAGGTCACAGACGCAGCTCAGATCTGGCGTTGCTGTGGCTGTGGTATAGGCTGGCAGCAACAGCTCCGATTAGACCCCTAGCCTAGGAACCTCCACATGCTGAGGGTGCGGCCCTAAAAAAGGACAAAAGACAAAAGACAAAAAAAAAAAGACAAGATCCAAACCCTGTATTTGAGCTTTTTGTTTTTGGAAAAAATAATCTGACGACTCCCATGAAAGGGGTGCTGGGGTCATCTCCTCTATTTCACACGGTCTATCCCTTTTTAAAATTTTGTGACCAAACCCGAAGGATAAGGAAGTTCCTGGGCCAGGGTCTGAGCCACAGCTGCAACCTACACCACAGCCACAGCCACAGCCGCAGCAACACCGGATTCTTAACTCAGTGCCCTGGGCCAGGGATCAAACCTCAACTCCGTAGTGACCTAAGCTGCTGTATTTGGACTCTAAACCCACTGTGCCATAGTGGGAACTCCCAGTTTCACAGTCTAGTCTTGAAAACAGAATTTTTTTTTAATGGCTGTACCTACGGCACATGGAAGTTCCCAGGCTAGTGGTCGAATCAGAGTTGCAGCTGCTGGCTGCTGGCCTACACCACAGCCACAGCAATGCCAGCCCTGAGCCACATCTAAAATCTACGCCACAGTTCACGGCAAAGCTGAATCCTTGACCCACTGAGCAATGCCGGGGATCAAACCCACATCCTCATGCATGCTTAACCTGTTGACCCACAACAGGAACTCTGAAAGCAGAATTCTTACCGGACAGACAGGACCAAAAATTTGGTTTCGATGTCCCATTGGCCCAGTGAAGCAGATCTTATGGTAAATGATGAAAGATGCTACTATGTGCTGCTATCATTATAGAAGGTTGAAACATATACTTCATATAATATCTACATAATTTATAGATATTAGCTTGGGACTCTCTTAAATATATGTTTATCATACTTATTTAAAAGGACCTGGGAGTTCCCACTGTGGCTCAGTGGTTAACGAATCTGACTAGGAACCGTGAGGTAGCCGGTTTGATCCCTGGCCTTGCTCAGTGGGTTAAGGATCCGGTGTTGCTGTGAGCTGTGGTGTAGGTTGCAGGTGCAGCTCAGATCCCGTGTTGCTGTGGCTGTGGCGTAGGCTGGCGGCTACAGCTCCAATTAGACTCCTAGCCTGGGAACCTCCATATGCCATAGGTGCAGCCCTAAAAAACCAAAAAGACAGAAATAAAAACAAATAAATACATAAAACGACCTTATAAGGATTATATTGATAAGCTGTCTTCACATTCAATAAACATATACTAATTATTACATCCTGATTTGTGCTGCTTTAAAACAAATCCCTTCAAGTATCCAGGCAGACACATTTCTCTGAAGGATTCCATTCAATGTTTTTGCTGGCTAAGAAAACTGATAATCCCCCATGATACTTTTCCTGTGTCCTGTCCTGTCCTAGACACTAGCAAGGAATCTGTGTAGTCACCCCAACTTCTCTAATAACTTACGAATCTGCATTAACCAGAAGCCAGCACACATGTACTCAAATGTCCCCGACACCAGGAACCCATCTGGAAAGAAGTGGAACTTGAAATCTGAAAATTGTTTTAAACGCGAAACGCAACATTGTAGGAGCCCGTCGGTGAGCAAGCACGGAATGCCGTCCTGGGCGCTAAGCGCTGTTTGCAGAGATGTGGTGACAAAAAGGGGCAAAGGGTTCCTGCCCGGAGAGGGCCCTGTCTATGCAGGCGGACAAACAACTCGGGGAAATTAAAGAGCATCCGGGAGACACAGGAACTTCATGCCAAGGACAAACCCCCTGTGGCAGCAGGAGTGAAAGCTGCTCCACAGGCGTTTGGTGCAGACGCGTGGTCATCACTACCTTCAGCAGGGCCCACTCTGGTCAGTGCCCTGGGTTTTTGCAATTTTAGTCTGGTCAGAACAATATCTACCATTCGAGGAATTCGATGATATTCACATGACCCATTTCTTGAAACACAGGATACTACGTGGCTATTAGAAATCCAAAGGGACAAAATGAGACACTTTATCTTCTGTATGTTTACACGTGCCGTCTCGCAATATTCCGATAACGTCTCTGCCTCAGAGAGACGGCCCCAAGTTCTTAGGTAGCCGTGAATGTTCTACTAAACCATGAACTCATTCAGGCTGGAGCCGGGTCTCTAGTTTCAAGTTCGTGGAGAAATACTGTATGTATCTCTGGCCATGCAACAGAAGCCTCTAAGGCCGGTTTGTAGCAGGATGTGACCACAGGCACACGCCCGCCTCTGTCCCGTTGACAGGCTTCTCACTCCCTGCTGCCTCGGCCACCTGCTGGCTCCAGGCGCCTCTTCTGCACCCAAAACCACCTGGCAATGCCACTTCCAGAGACCCTCACAAATAAACCTTAGAATCTGCAACAATTCAGACCCAAAGGACTATGAGTTTCTTTAGGATGTTGCTGCTCTTACGCTTTCACTACTGATGTTTACATCCATATTCTCTTATAATAGATGAATAAATAATCTGCCTACCCTGCCAAGCACAACTTTTCTTTTCTTATTTTTTGTCTTTTTGCCTTTTCTAGGGCTGCTCCTGCAGCATATGGAAGTTCCCAGGCCGGGGATCCAATCGGAGCTGTAGGCACCGGCCTACACCAGAGCCACAGCAATGCGGGATCCAAGCTGCATCTGCAACCTACAGCACAGCTCACAGCAACGCCAGATCTTTAACCCACTGAGCAAGGTCAGGGATCGAACCCGCAACCTCATGGTTCCTAGTTGGATTTGTTAACCGCTGAGCCACGATGGGAACTCCCCCAAGTTCAACTTTTCTTAAATTTCTGCTATTACAGAACTATGTTAGCATCATTTAACAGTTTCATAATAAACGCAATCACACTCAATATCTGTAAGGACCCAGACCTTTAGTTCCACAGGGTTATTAGGGAATGTTCTCTCGGACATGGTGGTCACGTGGTGTCGGATCCACTGGATGAGGTAGTTGACCATGTTCTGGTATTCGATCCACTTGACTTCAACATCCTAGAACGAGAAGACGACAGACAAGGTCCACGTCTGCAGATCGGGACCCTCTCATCCAAGCCAGTTTAGTCAGCAGTGGATCAGTGCATTGACACGTCCTTAAGCCTGACAGAGGGGACCAGCTGAAGGCTTTCTTACTGTCCCCATTCTTTTCACCTCAATAGCTTTAAGGACACAGTGTCAACACCTGACCCCTAAAACTCTGATCCAGGGACAGAGGCTGCCTGAAGCACTGGGTTAAGAAAGTTTCTGAGGCTACATTGAAACGTAGCAGAACAAACACTGTGATCGATGCAGGGTGTTTTTCAGGCACTCAAGAGCATCCATAAGCTGGGTCAGGTGCCTTCTCGGCCAGCTTCTCCAAGGCCACTGTATGGCTGACACTCAAGAGAGCTACAAATACATAGGGAACTAGACAGGAATGAAAATTACAGGAAAAAAGTATCTGGCAGGATCATTCAAGTACTCATTAAGCAAACTTTTCAAAAAATGTTAGACACTGGAAGATTGTCAGCAGCTATGTGAAATTAAGTATTTGATGAGTGTTCAGAGTACTGTCCTAAATGCTGTAATAAAAACACAATACTTTAACTCATGATGCCTTTTTCTTTTTTTTTTTCCGTCTTTTTAGGGCCACACCTGTAGCTCATGGAAGTTTCCAGACTAGGGGTTGAAACAGGAACTCTTTGATAAAAGGCATCATGGGAGTTCCCACGGTGGCTCAGTGGTAACAAGCCCAGCTAGGATCCATGAGGATGTGGGTTCGATCCCAGGACTTGCTGTAGCCGCCAGCCTACACCACAGCCACAGCAATATGGGATCCAAGCCACGTCTGCGACCTATACCACAGCTCACCGTAATGCCGGATCCTTAACCCATTGAACCAGGCCAGGGATCAAACCCGTGTCCTCACGGATCCTAGTCAGGCTCGTTACCGCTGAGCCACCATAGGAACTCCATGATGCCTTTTATCAAAGAGTTTCTGTCTAGATGAGGAGGCAAGAGAGAGTCATAATATAAACAGTGACTACAGATGTGCCTCAAAACGGTCCCTGAAGGCTTCCCGGGAGAGGCAATCCCTGGGCAGGTGTGCGATGTTGTTGGTGGGTGACAGGAAGGACCAGAAAAAAGATGGGGGTGTCCCAAGGGAGTCAGGACCCTGAAACAGAAGGACCCTGAAACAGAAACACCCTGGGTACCACAAAGGGCTCGTGTCGGGCACGTCACAGGTGAGATGCAGGTACACAGAAGTGACATGTGGAGAACCGTGGATGTCACAACATCTGGACAAGGTTTAACCTTGCAAGCCACACAGAGCCACAGAACGTTCACAAGCTAAGTTTTGGCATAACGTGCAGAACTGATGAGAAGAGCAATGGAGACAGTAAACCCTCAAGCAAGCTCCCCTCCTCATTTCAGCGACAGGCTGAGAGGGAGGAACTGGGTGGAAGCAGTGAGAGGATCACTTAAGGATGGCACAAGAACATTCTGGAGCAAACGCTCAACCCCCATCACTGGCAGACCCTGGAGCAGAGGACAAGCACAGAGCAAGTGACTTGGGGACCAGCCTTTGAGAGAAAGGACAGGAGAGAACAAAACTAAAACTGTAGCATACAGGAATTCCCACTGTGGCGCACAGGGATCAGCCGCGTCTCTGCAGCACCAGGACACAGGTTAGTTAGATCCCGGCCTGGAACCGTGGGTTTAGCATCTGGTGGCTTAGGTCACAACTGCAGCTCAGATGTGATCCCTGGCCTGGGAACTCCATAAGCCACAGGGCAGCCAGAAAAGAAAAATAAGAAGAGAAAAGGAAAGACAGAAAAGAAAAGCGAAAAGAGGAGAGGAGAGGGGAGGAAAGACAGCAGCAGCACATAGAGGCGAAATAAGATGCCAGAAAGCTGAGCTCCGAATCTCCAGAGTGCAATAAGATGCGGGAGGAGTCTGCAGGAATGAGCAGCCAGGGTGAGGTGGGGGGGGGGGGCTCCCAAATGCACGACGTGTACGGGGTTCCTGTCCCCCCAAATGCACACGGCACCTGCCAGCAGAACCAGCACAAAGCACACGGCTGAAGGCTGAAACCAACTGCATAGAGAAGCAGGGGGCGAATAAAGCCTCCAAAGCTCCCTGCCAGAGACCTCGCCCTGCTACAAAGTAGCTGAGAGTTTGGTAAAAACCAAATCCCCTTCCTCTGGGCCTCACTTTTATTATCAGAAAACAGTGCAAACCATCTCATCTCCTGGGATCACAGAAGTCCGCCTGGAAGTGATCACAAACCTGTGTGTGATATTCTCCACACAGAGATGGCTCTCAAAGAGGGCGGCTGGAAAACAGCGGCAAGGTACGAAAGAGAATCTGCAAGGTGAGGGGTTGCAGCTTTTATTTATAAGATGCCATGCAACTCTCAAGTGCCTGTTTTATTTATGACAGAGAAACGTTTGTTCATTACACCTGAATTGTCGTGGTAGAAGGGTGTCCTTCAAATGCACACAGTATTCATTCATTTAGTAGCCTATTAATGTGAATCCTTGAAAAACTATCTGACATTTAAAATCTATAAAAAGCTGGGGAGTTCCCACTGTGGCTCAGCGTAAACGAACCTGACTAGTATCCTGAGGACACAGGTCGATCCCTGGGCTTTGCTCAGTGAGTTAAGGATCCGGCATTGCCGCGAGCTGTGGTGTAGGTCGCAGACGCGGCTCGGATCCTGCATTGCTGTAGGCTGGTGGCTATACTTCCAATTCAACCCCTAGCCTAGGAACTTCCATATGCAGCAGGAGTGGCCTTAAAAGGCAAAAATAAAATTAAAAATTAAAAAATAAAATAAAACCTGTAAAAAGCACTATGAAAGAATTCGGTCAACTGGTCCTTTCTGAGTCAGAAGCCTCAGGTGGAAAGCTCAATACTCACATTTGCACTGATGCCTTCGCCGCCCTCGGGGACTTTGGGAAACGCATCATAGAGAGACGACACATAAGTTATTACTGACTTTTCATCAGGTGAGGAGACATCAACATCTAAAAGCAGCGACAGGCATTATCTCACAATGCTGGTCAATCACTCTGGATCAGACTTTCCAGCCCGCCCATATCTGGTCAAGGTAATCACTCACCTTCTGGATCCAGAAGTCGAATAACACCGATTTTCTCTGCTACGTAGAAAGCGTGCTCTAAATTCGCAAGGTTGCTTTGAACAGCAACAGTATTCATGTCTATCAGGTCAGGCCTAGGAGAAAATTCAGCACATCAGTGATGTTTCTCACGTGCCAATTCAGCATGACATTTACATGTGTATCTCTTGACATCACAAGCCCTGCAAATCTTCATACTAAGCCTGAGTTGAAATATAGAATTTTATTTATTTATTTATTTATTTATTTATTTATTTATTTATTGTCTTTTTAGGGCCTCACCCGCAGCCTATGGAGGTTCCCAGGCTAAGGGTCGAATTGGAGCTATAGCCGAGGGCCTACACCACAGCTACAGCAACGGGATCTGAGCTGTGCCTGCGACCTACACCACAGTGCATGGCAACGCCAGATCCTTAACCCGCTGAGCGAGGCCAGGGATCGAACCCGCCACCTCATGGTTCCTAGTCGGATTCGTTTCTGCTGCGCCACGATGGGAACTCCGAAATATAGAATTTTAGAATCACGGACATCAAGAAGAGATTTGTGGTTGCCGAGGGGGAGGGAGAGGATGGAGTCGTGGGATGGACGGGGAGTCTGGGGTTAGTAGATGCAAACTATTCCATTTACAGCAGACAAGCAATGAGGTCCTGCTGTACAACACAGGGGACTCTATCCAGTGTCTTGGGATAGAACATGATGGAAGATGATAGAAGAAAGGGAATGAACACGTATGTAGGACTGAGTCACTGCGGTACAGCAGAAACTGACTCAACACTGTAAATCAACTACACCCCAATAAAAAATAAATCTAATTAAAAAAAGAGGAAATACAGAGGTTTTTTTGTTTGGCGACACCCATAGCACGTGTAAGTTCCCAGGCCGGGGACTGACCCTGCACAGGACGTGAGCAGCTACAGTGACAATGGCACATCCTTGAACTGCTAGGGCACCAGGAAAGTTCCCAGATACAGTATTTCATCCAACCTTGAACACTGTTCATTTCTCTCAGAAACGTCTATGCACCAAAAGCAAATGCAGCAAAGAAAACAGAACAACTTAAGCATAAGCTCTCAGCAAAGTGTACAAATTCCTCATGATCAGAATATATCTGCTGATCTGTGCTGTGCAGCCTGTTTAAGCTCCACCACTTGAAGATGGTCCTTCGAATCCTAGAAGCAATTTCTCTGTGTTTCCTCCCAAACACAAAGAGCTTATGCCAGGGCACTGTCACCCCCAGGACACCCCCACGCAGGTCGCCCTGTCCTGTCACTGCTGTTTTCCAAACCTTCTCATCCTGGAAGCAGAGATCAAGCCCACCTCCTCTGCGGGGCCCTCACTAACCTTCCCAGCCCTTGTTTTTCTCCTTCTGTTCCCTGAATTCCTTAGAGTCCCAGGCCTGTGCCAGTTAATGGGACCCTTGGAATGACTATCTACTTCTTTGCCCCATCAATTCACTGTTCAATGTGCAGGCACATCCTGTTGATCCCAATGGGTCAACTGAAGAGAGCAGGAACCAGGTGGGTTTTGTTTTGTGTTTTTTAATAATCTTTTTTCTTGAATACAAAGCCCTTATAAATATGGTTCAGTTATTCAGTCAATCATTCTCTTTTGTACCAGAACAGAATGCTAACAAAAGGGACAAAACGACTATCCCAATTTTCACACATGACACTTTTTTCATTTGTTTGACAGTAATTCATTTTAATTATCTTTTTTTTAAAAAAAAAATCTGTTTGGAGTTCCCATCGTGGCTCAGTGGTGAGGTTGTGGGTTCGATCCCTGGTCTTGCTCAGTGGGTTAAGGATCCAACGTTGCCATGAGCTGTGGTGTAGATCACAGATTCGGCTAGGATCCTAAGTTGCTATGGCTCTGGTGTAGGCCGGTAGCTACAGCTCCGATTCAACCCCTACCTTGGGAACCTCCATATGCTGTAGGAGTGGCCCCAGAAAAGGCAAAAAGACAAAAAAAAAATCTGTTTATTGAGGTATAGTTGATTTATAATGTTGACTTCATTTCTGCTGCACAGCAAAGTGACTCAGTGACACACATATATGTTCATTTCACATTCTTTTCCATTTTGGTTTATCACAGGATATCGAACACAGTTCCCTGTGCTGTACAGCAGGATCTTGTTGTTTATCCATCCTCGATCCAATAGTTTGCATCTGCTAATCCCCAATGCCCAGTCCACCCCTCCCCAAGCCTCCCATCCCGGTAATCACAAGTCTGAAGAACCACGTGGTTTTAATAAACATATGCATTTTATCTTCTGCTGAGATAAAGAGTGGATATATATTGTACACAATAAATATCTACAGAGAAGTTGGTAAGTAGGTTGGTTAGTAAATTGAATCACAGATGAAAGACTGAAAAAAGACTAGCTTACACCTTCACAAGCATGCATTACTCACACATGAGACTTTTCACCTCTTTCTAATGTGAGACTTCCACGACCCTCCAAATAAACCACAGGGATGAAGTGAAGCTAGTTGTAGCTACATACAGACAACAACAAATTTCCCAGGAGTTCCCTGCAGGCCTTGCGGGCTCCTTAAGGACCTGGTATTGTCACTACTGTGGCTCAGCTCACTGCTGGGGCACAGGTTCCATCCCTGGCCCCGGGAACATTTGCAGGCCACGGACACAACCACAAAAAAAAAAAAAAAAAAAAAGCACAGACTTCCCAAGGACTCCTCGAATAAAAAGTTGGAAACTTAACTTGAGGCCAAGAGCCAGTCAGGAAACTTTCCTCTCAAAAACAAAGCACTGAAGAATGCAGAAACAAATGTGAAAACTTAAGTAAAGCCTTCAGAAAGGGTGGTACCCACCCCCTAAATCTCTGAGTAAGAACCTGTTTCTCAACTTTCAAGGAAAGGCTCCCTGCACCTCCAGAGGTGTTTGGTTTGTCTCCAAATAACCCCAAGGGGATCTGCAGGAAGGGTGGGAGGGCCGGGCAGAGGGAGGATGAAATACAGTCATTCCCACCGAAGGCTGTTTACAGGAGGAGCTCTTGGGAAACATCTTGCTCATCTCAGGAAGGTAAACAGCAATAGTATCATTATTTTTACCTAAAGAAAGCTACTTAGAGCTTTGAAGCACTTTGAAGTATTCACAACCTTGAAACATAGCTACTGACCCACTGCCCAAGAATTACGGGGAAATTCTTCAGCGCTTTTCACGTTGCCACCAATGACTGCTGAAAAGGGACCCTCCGTTTATTACAGGCACAATCTAGTGACAACAAGAGGTACATACACGACATGCCTCCAAAAAACCCGTATTTTGAAGAATCTGCCAACTTCACGATACTAAACTGGTCTGTATAAGTCTAGACAAAAACAAACATCTGGAGTTCCCGTCGTGGCGCAGTGGTTAACGAATCCGACTAGGAACCATGAGGTTGCGGGTTCGATCCCTGCCCTTGCTCAGTGGGTTAACGATCCGGCGTTGCCGTGAACTGTGGTGTAGGTTGCAGACGCGGCTCGGATCCCGCGTTGCTGTGGCTCTGGCGTAGGCCGGTGGCTACAGCTCCGATTCAACCCCTAGCCTGGGAACCTCCCATATGCCGCGGGAGTGGCCCAAGAAATAGCAAAAACACAAAAAAAAACAAAAAACAAAAAAACAAAAAACCCCAAACATCTGAAGTTCCTAAAACTGTTGCGCATCCATGAAGTTCAGACCTTTTGGAGAACTAAAACCCAGCGTTTCTGAGTTTGCCAAACCGCCCAACAAGAGAGGACACGTCGCCCTGCAAAGCCTGCCTTCAGCAAAGGGGGTAAACACCGAGTAATCCCCAGAATGAATACGGTCATTGAAGAAGCCCGGGCTCCAGGGGAGCATAACACACAAAGCCTCCCTCGGAATGACACAAAAGCAGCCCTGTCCGATGGCGGGCAAGTCCCCGTTTTGCCACGATGGTTAACTCTGCCATGGAACCAAACTGGCACTGGTTTTCCCCCAATAAAAGGCTGCAGTGGACAAAAATCAATGAGGCAAAAAGTGCCTTAAAACAATGAGAAAGCAGCACTTAAATGTCAGAAACCCGCCCTCCTCTGAGGGCTCCTTTTCAGCCTCCTGGCTGCCGGGCTCAGGCAGGTGCCAGAAGCTTCCAGAAGCCCCTGTGCTGCGAGCCTTCCTCCTTCCTTCCCAGCCTCACTGGGATCATATCACCTTTCAAAAGGTCGGCGATTCTCCACACACAGAGGATTTATAGTTTCATCCCGAAGGTTCCATTTCACCATCTCGTCTCCTTTTTGTGGAACTTTGACAGGAAATTCTGTTCCCATCTTAGGTCTGACCAAGCAGAGACAAAAGGTGAGCGACTTGGCTCCCGTATTAATCACAGATAGTTCAGCACCACCTCTTCTAACGTCCCTGTTTTCTGAAAACGACTCAAAATCATAGAATGAAATCCTGGGTCACCCAGGCTTTTTACAGAAAATACAGCTTACTTGTATTATTCTGTGAAAATGCAACATTTGCTAAATGACTCCGACACATCCTAGGCAGCAATTTTAAAAAACATGTTGCAAGACATGTTTCCTTGAAAACTCCATCTTGTCCTTCTTTACTTTATCCCATCTTCTTGACTTACTTTATCCCATCTTCCTGCTTTGAAAAACAGTCACAGTGCTGGTAAATGACTTAAGCTTAAGAACAAAGACCTAAAGGCATAAGTGAACTGTTATGTGCCTAGAGGTCAGAGTAAGAGCTTAACCCTTTACCACCTAAGTGGCTTTCTAAATAGTAAAAGAACTTATATAATAGTAAACAAACCCTGTATCATCCACCCATAGCCACTCCTCACTTGATCTCATCTAAAGAGCACAATAAAAGCAGTGTGGATTCTTGAGGGCGCGCTTGGTCCCTGAGACCTTGAGTTCCCTGGCTCCCACCTCGACTTAAGATAAATGTCTCTGTGTCTTGTTTTGTGTTAACTATTTTTCCTTAAGTTCCACAGCACCCGTTCTTCAGCCCCATCCTGCTGAGTTGGCCCCGGCAAAAACATAAATTTATATCCTACCTCTGTCCCATGAAATCAATAAAAACAACTGACAAAGAAAGAAAACAGGAGGTGACCACATACATTTTAAATAGTAAGTATAAAACCAAGATAAGGCCATACGATAATGTTGAAATTAAGGCCAAAAAGGAAAGAATACTGCCGGGCACACTTAGAGCCTTTAATTTGTTCCAAAAACACAGGACAGAAAGGTGTCAGACAAAATGCCCAGTGTCATAACACAAAATAATTTTGGATAGAAATAACGCTTATCTTTATCCAATATCCATCCTTTTTTTTTCTTCTTCCTCTTTTTATGGCCATACCCGAAGCGTATGGAAGTTCCCAGGCCACGGGTCGAATTGCAGCTGCCAGCTTACGGCACAGCCACAGCAACACAGGATCTGAGTGGTGTCTGCAACCTATGCCACAGCTCACGGCAACACCGGATCCTTAACCCACTTAGCGGTTCCATCCCTGGCCGGGGATCGAACGTGCATCCTCATGGATACTAGTCAGATTTGTTTCCACTGCACCACAATGGGAACTCCCATCCAATATCCATCTTAAAAGACCATTCTCCCTGGACGAACCAGACACACATGCACCCACAAGTACACACAGGTGTATGTGTGGCACTTATGGGTATAGAGGTATTTGGGGTTTTGTTGGTTTGTTTCTTTTTCTTCTGAGGCCACACCTGATCATATGGAAGTTCCTGGGCCAGGGGTCGAATTGTAGCTACAGCTGCAGGCCTATGCCACAGTCACAGCAATGCCAGATCCTTAGCCCACTGAGCGAGGCCAGGGATGGAACTCACATCCTCCCAGATACTAGTCGGGTTCTTAACCTGCTGAGCCACAATGGGAACTCTGAATATAGAGGTATTTGGATCCGTTGCTCTCATAATATAAAGATATTGCCACCAACATTCATAGTCAAACTAGGGGAACTTTAAAACTGCATAAAAGATGTTTTGGTTTAGATACTTTATCAATATATTAGCTCACCTAAGAATCAGATAGGATTCGGAGAGAAAATGTGGCTCATGCAGCGTGATAAACGGCTTCCACATTGTATCATGTCAAACCCCAAGGAGCTCAGATACAAGGAGCAGGAAGCAAAGTCAGCATGGAAGAAAGGACTTAGAAACTGCCACCGGAACGTCCTAGAGGAGGCACTGATCACAGTTAGCGAAGAGTCGAAAACCCCTTACGTACAGACCCAAGATTACCAAGGCCTGAACCAGAAATGGGGCAACCGCCGGAAGGACAGACATCAGGAATATCAACCAAGGCCAGGTCAGGATTTGTTCTCAAACTAGGCATAGAAATGATTAAATCCAGAGTTTGGGAGTTCCTGTCGAGGCTCAGGGGAAATGAATCCAACTAGGAACCATGAAGTGGAGGGTTCCACCCCTGGCCTCGCTCAGTGGGTTAAGGATCCGGCGTTGCCGTGAGCTGTCGTGTGGGTCCAGACATGGTTCGGATCCCGCGTTGCTGTGGCTGTGGCGTAGACCGGCAGCTACAGCTCTGATTCAACTCCCAGCCTGGGAACCTCCATATGCTGTGGGTGCAGCCCTAAGAAGTAAATAAATAAATAAATAGAGAAATAAAATAAATTCAGGGTTTGCTGGGTTGTATTGGCACTGAACAATGATGTGTGGAGTGGATACAGCCGGAAGTTTTGAACTGAACCTTTGTTTGAGAAATTTTCCCTTTACTTTACAAGTCATGAGGGAGGGAAGCAGAATCCGTTAATACTGAATAAAAACACATGGGGTTGTTCTTGGGTCCCCTTTGTTCAGAAAATGCCCACTGCAACACCCACCCCAACACGCACCACCACGTCAACGCAAATTCTCCTGCTTCCACCATCATCTCCTCCAGGAAATGCTTTTCTCCCTTCTCTGTGTTCTCTGCTACCTTTATTTCTGCCCCGGAAGACACCCCTGATTCAAAGTTCAGCAGATGCTCTCCACTCTGGGTTTGAGCCTCGTCTTTTGACTAATCTCTACTGACAAAGCCACCATCCGCAGCTTCCTATCAGGACTGGAAGAGGAAACAGGACCCATGTCACAGCGCCCCCATCGTCTGCATAAGCATGCGGGGTTCTGAGGTTTCCTAAGGGCTTTTTCTTTGCTGAAAACAATCTGAGAAAAAAGGGTGAGGTTAAAAAAAAAAACCATGCAAGGGATAAACTGCAATGTTTCCGAAAGCATCAATTACAGCTCTAGGTTCTGAACCCTCCCTTTTCATGGGCCCTTGGCTTCAGCTTTTGGCCAAGCTGCTGTTGCACTATTACTGCAGAATAACGACAGTCACAAACCCACGACAGGGACATGTACGGATAGCTACTGTGTGCCAGCCAGTGCACAGGGGCTTCAAAGGCACCATCTCACTGAATCCTCTCACCAACCCTGTTATCGTCCTGAACTTACAGATGGAAAATCTGAAGTTTCAGGCTCCAGAGCTCAGACAAGGGCAAAATCTGACCAAAGACAGCCAGTACTCGAACCCAGGTTTGTCTCAGGGCAAAGTCTGGGCAGCCCACTGCACTGTGCTGGCCCCGTACACTGAGAGCTGATCCAGCAGTAATATCCAACATGAAGTGACAAATCCAGATAGAAAAAATGCAGAAGGAGTTCCCGTTGTGGCTCAGCGGAAACCAATTTGACTAGCATCCATAAGGACACAGGTTCGATTCCTTGCCTCATTCAGTGGGTTAAGGATCTGGTGTTGCTGTGAGCTGTGGTGTAGGTCACAGACACAGCTCGGATCCTGCACTGCTGTGGCTGTGTAGGCTGGCAGCTGTAGCTCTATTCTACCCCTAGCCTGGGAAGCTCCATATGCCACAGGTGCAGCTCTAAAAAGGAAATAAATAAATGAATCTAGAGAAAAGCACCTGCTGAGGACTGCAGTGGGGGAGGCGTATTTCCTGTTGCTCTAACTCTGGAATACACTATAAAATGATTGATGACGTCTGGAAAAGATGCCATGTGATAACAGATTTTTTTAAAAAATTAAAAATCAAAGCTGCTTAAGTAATAAACCTTGTGATTTGAGATAACTGATCATCTTAAAGGACGCTGAACATGAATTTTCCTTCTCAATGGAGAAAAATAGAAACAGAATGGTGGCTCCCAGGGTCTGGGGGGAGGGGAGGTTCTATTTAACAGGTGTGGGGTTTCAGTTTTGCAAGACGGAACGAATTCTGCAGACGGAGAGTGGCAATGACCACACGGCACTCTGAATGGATTTAATGCCAGTGAGCTGTACACTTAAAAGTGGTTAAGATGGTTAACTGTCTATTATGTGCCACGGTCCCTCAGTAGCTGTGGTGGATTGGTTCCAGGACCCCCAAATCCATGGGCATTCAATTCCCTTACCGTCTGCCTCTGCAGTGGCAGCTTGGAATCAGCGGATTCAATCAAGCCCAGATCTCCTAGTATTTTTGATCTGTGGGTGTCTGAATCTGCAGGTGCCAGAACCTGCGCATACAGAGAGCTGACTGTATGTTTTCCCACAGATTTTAAAACTTTCAAAAAAATGTTAGAGATAATTTTTACCTCTTTGGGAGAAAAGGCTATCCTGACGTGGAAAAAAGTAAGAGGGCTGTGATTCAGGCATCCTGTGATTTAGTCCTAACTTGCTTTGACTCTGAACACACCTCCAGATACCTGTGTCTCACTTCCCGTTACAAAAAATGAACACCAGGAACTGGCAAGAATCATGGAGCATCCAGCAACCCCACCTCAGGGAGCATCTGGAAGTGCGTGTGGTGGCCAAGGGGAGACACCAGGGGCTGCGGCTGTAAGGTTTGAAGCCCACCACTCCCCCCGCTGCCACTGATTTGGCCAAAGTCTCAAGAGAGGATTCACATGAAAGTGCTTTGTGAAAGGAAGTATAAAGAGAAATGACTACCAAGTACCTATGGGCAAATAAACAATGGAACACAATGTGATCAGAAAAGACAGAACTGGTGCTTTGACAAGCGAATAATAAATAGTCCTCCCCAGTAACAAGCTAGCAGTTCACTCCTCCACTCAGTATTTAATAAGCATCTATTATGCCCAGGGCAGCGAGGCATGAAGGATATAGGACAGTGTGTAGGGATGGCGAGCTCAGAGTCCCAAAGGGAGATGGGGGAAAACCAGGAGAGAAGCTGGTGCAAAAGAACCTGGTGCGAGAGCGCCAGGTGGGGTCAAAAGCACGCAGTGAGCTGTTAGAGGGAGCTGAGCACAAGGGACCAGCCCTCAGGATGAGAGCCAGGGCCGGGGGGACACAGGAGAGATGCCCTGTGCTCAGAGGGAGCTGATTACAGGAAGCAGCCCTTGGGATGGGAGGCAGGGGCAGGGGAACACAGGGGAGATGAGGCTGGATAAAGGGCAGAAGCCCAGAGGATGCGGCATCTCCTGAACTTCTTAAAGGATTGTGAACATTTTCCCCAAAACTACAGAAAACCATTAAAATGCATGAAGGAGGATTAAGAGATTAAATGCTCAGCTCTGAGGTCAGATGGAGAAGAAACGTCACGGGCTAGAAGTCCAGGTAAAGACCAGGCTGACTTGGAAAGGAACGAGGCAGCAGTGGGGAGAGTGGACAGGCCAGGAGATGTTCAGAAGGTCAAGTACAGAGCTTAGTTTTACCAGGGCTGGGAGCCTGGACGAGGGTCAACACAGGGGTGCGACAAGGGCAGACAGGCAATGTTAAAAAAGCCCCCCATCCACTGGCCTGGGAGAGTGGCCGAGTCTGGAAAGGGTGCCGAGCAGGAACAGCCCAGGAATTGGGAGGAAACCCAGGGCAGGGCAGCGCCGTAAAAGGAAAAGAGCTTTTCAGGAAGAAAAGATGGTCTCATGAGAAGTAAGATGAGGCCTGGAAAATGGGCCCTGGACTTATCCACACTTACCCCAAAGCCCTCAGGACCCTAGAAGGAGCAGTTCTGATGGATTATGGCAGATCAGAGTGGGCTTAAAGAATCAAATGACCTAAGGCAGCCAATGGAAAAAGCATGGGATTGAGGGTGATTTTTGTGTTGTTTGTTGTTTTCTTAGTGAAGAGGCTTCAGCGTGCTTAAAATTCAGCAGGAAAGATTATGAATGGATTAAAAAGATATGGTAAATATATACAATGGAATACTACTCAGCCACAAAAAAGAACAAAATAATGCCATTGGCAGCAACATGGATGCAACTAGAGACTCTCATACCAAGTGAAGTTAAGTCAGAAAGAGAAAGACAAATACCATCTGATATCACTTTTGGTTGTTGTTGTCTTTTTTTGTCTTTTCTAGGGCCGCACCCGTGGCACATGGAGGTTCCCAGGCTAGGGGTCAAATCGGAGCTGTAGCCACTGGCCTACGCTACAATCACAGCAACACCAGATCCGAGCCGCATCTGCGACCTACACCACAGCTCACAGCAACGCCGGATCCTTAACCCACTGAGCAAGGCCAGGGATCAAACCCGCAACCTCATGGTTCCTAGTCGGATTCGTTAACCACTGAGCAACAACGGGAACTCCTGATATCACTTATATATGGAATTTAATATACAGCACAAATCAAAGTTTCTACAGAAAAGAAACTCATGGACATGGAGAATGGCCTTGTGGTTGCCGAGGGGGAGGGGGAGGGAGGGGGATGGGAGTTTGGGGTTAGTAGATACAAACTATCCCATGTGGAGTGGATAAGCAATGAGATTCTGCTCTATAACACAGGGAACTATACATCTAGTCACTTGTGATGGAACATGAGGAAGATAATAGGAGAAAAAGAATGTGTGTGTGTGTGTGTGTGTGTGTGTGTGTGTGTGTGTGTGTGTGGACTGGTCTGCTGTACAGCAGAAACTGACTGAACATTATAAATCAACTATAATAGAAAAAAAACAAAAATCTTAAAAATAAAAAGTTGACTATGATGAGGAAGCTTTCTGAGACAAGAGCCAAGGTGGGAGGGGAGGACAGGCCTGGGCAGGTGGGAAGGATGCCCGTTAAACAGAAGCAAAGGGAAGCGCCCGTGCAGCGCAGCGAGCTGAGGATCTGGCGATGCCACTGCTGTGGTGCAGGTTCTATCCCTGGCCCGAGGAACTTCTGCATGCCCAGAGCATGGGCAAAAACAAAAAAAAAAAACAGATGCAAAGATGGCTAGGTGGAAGGGGGGGTTGTATTTTTGGCAGCAAAAAGCAGACTTTCCACTTGCTGGCTTCAAAAATGCTCTGAAAGCAAGAGTGAGGAAAAGGTGATTGAGAGGGAGCTCCCTGATGGTCCAGTAGTTAGGATTCAGTGCTTTCACCACCGTGGCCCAGGTCCCCGGTCTAGGAACTGAAATCCCACATCAAGCCACTGCATAACAAGGCCAAAAAAAAAAGACAAAAACAAAAACAAAAAACAAACAAACAAAAAACAAAGTAGGAAAATAGAGAAGCCCACTCTATTCACCTGGAGATCTGTCTCAGCTGAGCCGCATGCTCCAGCACATAGCTCACACACAGGTGCACCCAGCTGTCTGTGTCACCTCACATCTGCTCTCAGACACCCACATGTATTAAAGACGCCTCACGTGGCCTGTGATGGCAGAACAGTCACCATAACAAATTCCTGATGATGACTCTTTGTACTGAATCATGTTCAGGCTGAGCAGATTCTCACCGTTCTTACTGGTAGAAAAAGCATCTCAACTCGGCCCCCTCCAAGGGAGGAGAAAAAAAAGACCTGAAATATGGTCCTCTCCCTCCTCCAGCAAATAACTCTGAGCGTGCAGGAGACCCACCCATGGTTGCATAACTGGGTGTAGACTTTTTTTATGATCACATTTGGGTACATATTGTTGAAGAAACAAAGCCGAGGGCTCTGAGGCAGCAACACGATATAAAAGTAACCTTCCCTTTTCTCCAAACAAGATGCTTGAATTTACTCCCAGTATCCTTCTCTCTTTTTCCTGCAAAGGGACTCTCCACTCCCGACAAGGCAGAAAGGGAAGACAGAAGCCTGGACTGCCCAGCCACACTGACAAGACTTCCAGATGAGACCCCAATGCTGGACATGGCAAGTCAGGAATCAGGACTCTCCCTGCACAAAGAGCTACAAACCCAGAGCTCCCACTGTGGCACAGTGGGTTAAGAATCCAGCAGCATTGGCTTGGGTGGCAGACGCTGGGGTTTGATTCCCGGCCCTGTGCCGTGGGTTAAGGATACGGTGTTGCCCCAGCTGCGGCATAGGTCACAGCTGCGGCTCACATTCAACCCCTGGCCCAGGAACTTCCAAATGCTGCAGATGCAGCCATTGGAAAACAAAACAAAACAAAACCACAAACCCTGCAACAGCCTTAGAGGTGTTAATAAGTTCCGAGGAAAGTACTGATTTTAATAGAGGAAGAGCTCCTTCGGTCCCTATATTTAAGTGAGTAAATTTTAAGTAAGTCTAGAGGATAAATAACACCCTTCCCTGCAAAAAAGCGGGGGGAGGGGTGACCCATCAACGTGTTTACTCTGGGAGAAAATATTAAACTACTTCAATCAGAGAACGACACAAGAATGGAAGAATGTGTCGGGGTAGCGTTAAGGGGCATCTTTAATCCGAGCCCATCTTCTCCCCAGCCTTGTCATCCCAGCCTTGTCACTGGCGGGTGAGCAGCAGCCTGGAGGGACAGAAGGAAACTCACGTTTCTCACACGACAGGCACCCTCTTGTCTATTATCTCAACACCCCTCTTCTGCTAGTACTCTAACTTCTTAAGTGATCACATCACTTGGAAATTGGCCAGTTTATGT
Source organism: Phacochoerus africanus (assembly GCF_016906955.1). Taxonomy (NCBI): domain Eukaryota; kingdom Metazoa; phylum Chordata; class Mammalia; order Artiodactyla; family Suidae; genus Phacochoerus; species Phacochoerus africanus. The sequence goes on along the minus strand of NC_062552.1, from coordinate 30,313,801 downwards.
GGTCATTTTTTCCCCTCAACTCCTAACACATACATGTTTAGACAAAGAGCCTGCGCCCCAAACAGAGGGACAGGTGGGGCTGCCATGTCAGCTCAGCACAGAGCTGAAAAGCTGAAGAAAATTAATTTTATGAATAAACGGGTAAATTTTAAAAGAAAAAAAAAGGAACGGGGTTGTATCTGCCAGAACACAACAAATGAGTGAGGAAAAGTTTCTCTGTTGAAGGCAGCGGGGAGCGGAGATGGCGCAGAAGGCCGTTGTATCCATGTACCTCTTTGCCGACAAGGTCTAGACTTGTCTTAAAATTTTGCAGGGTCCAGAAACCCTATGTCTAGGACCTAATCCTACAGACACATTCACATATCTGCACAGAGACACATATATGATTCAGTATAGGAGTTCCCGTTGTGGCTCAGCAATTAAGGAATCCGACTAGGAACCATGAGGTTGCTGGTTCGGTACCTGCCCTTGCTCAGTGGGTTAAGGATCCGGTGTTGCCGTGAGCTGTGGTGTAGGTCGCAGACGTGGCTCAGACCCTGTGTTGCTCTGACCCTGGTGTAGGCTGGCCGATTAGACCCCTAGCCTGGGAATCTCCACATGCCACGGGAGCGGCCCAAGAAATGGCAAAAAGATGGAAAAAAAAAAAAAAGAATAAGGTAAAGCTATTTGTGTGGATATGAGAAGATGTGCAAAAATACACTAAGGGGAAAAATGTTAAATAACATATACTATCCTCTCATTTGTATTTTAGAAAAGATTATAAATACATTAAATCTTAGGTGTAAATATAAACGATAACTCAATAAAACCAAACTTCCCCCCTCCCCAAATAAGAGTCTATGCAGAGAAAATTTCTGGAAGAAAATGAAAGAAACTTAACAGCTGCCTCTGAGGTAAGGGCCTGGGAATCTGGAGAAAGAAATCCCATTTCAATACATACTCTCTTATTCTATTGGAATGTTTTACTATGTTAATTACTATTTGCTTTTTTGTTCTTGTTATTGGTTGCTTTTTTCCTTTTTTTCTTTTTTCTTTTTGGTCTTTTTAGGGCTGCATGTGTGGCATACGGAGGTTCCCAGGCTAGGGGTCGAATCGGAGCTGCAGCTGCTGGCCTACACCACAGCCATGGCAACACCAGATCTGAGCCGTGTCTGTGACCTACACCACAGCTCATGGCAACGCTGGATTCTTAACCCACTGAGCGAGGCCAGGGATCAAACCCGCATCCTCATGGATACTAGGTGGGTTCGATACCACTGAGCCACGATGGGAACTCCTGTTTGTGACTTTCTAAAAGAGGAATGGGCTCTGTCTGTGCCTTGCCTGCCCACGGCCACACACACCTTACCTGTTCACACACACGTGCACATACACGCACACTCATGTATACACACACCCTCATACCTCTGGGTTCTGCAGCCTAGGGCAGACCAGGTTCTGAGAAAAAAGAATTCCCAAGTCATCACTAATCCAACTTCCTCTGGGAACATTTCAAGCCCTACAGGGCCTCCTCCTAGTATTAAACCAGTCCGACCCAGTTTAGCCTGTAAGGTGTGGCTGAATCCAACACGAGGCTGAATCATAGCCTCCAGGTAGAATTAAATGACTCTGCCCATAGCCTCACAGTCTAACCTTTGCGATGACAGCATCTTTAAACATGCTACATAATGAAACAGATTGTCCCATTAAATCTTAATTTGAAATGCAAACAACCAACAAATTAACCTCTACCCAACTACACACTCGGACAAGCGAACAATATCTCGCTGCCTAATTAGAAAATATTTAAGTGTCAAGCTCCTGAATACAAACTCATCCAAAAATGTCGAGTCTTACTGGGATAGTATCTTGAAAACATGCTTGTGAAAAGAATGCCAGCGGCCTGAAAAGGCGATTTAAGTAAATGAACAGGGTAAATTGCGAACAAGCAGAGGACAAGCAGAAACTAGTGAGCAGCAATCATCTCTCCTCAAAGCACCCCAGCCTCTCAGTCCTGACATTCCAGCATCTGCCGTGTGGCCACCTGAGGCTCCTGGGCCCGGGCACAGTCTGCACTGCTCCTTCTGGCCCAGGGACGCCCATGCCTGTCCCTGCCTGTCAGACAGAAATGCTTTCACACTGAGCAACTCTGGGGGGCTGCCAGGGTGGAACTTCCCGGGGGTTGATCAGTGTCCCCACACAGAGACAATAAAGTCAGACGAGGCGGGGGCTGAACCTCACGCTGAAAGTCAGAGCTTTCCTCCTCTCAGAAGAAAATGTTCCTACGGCGGCGAGGCGGAAACAAACCCGACTGGGATCCACGAGGACGCAGGTTGGATCCCTAGCCTCGCTTAATGAGTTAAGGATCCAGCATTGCCATGAGCTGTGGTATGTGCTGCAGATGTGGCTTGGATCCCGTGTTGCTGTGGCTGTGGTGTAGGCCGGCAGCTGCAGTTCCGATTCCGCCCCTAGCCTGAGAACTTCAATACGCCTGGTACAGCCCTTAGGGAAACAAAAAAAATAGAAGAAGAAAATGTCAATTTTCCTGTGTATCTGAGCACACTTAAATCATAGCATGGAGCTCTGAGCTGAATCCTACCTCTAAAGACCTTGGCTTGCAGGAAAATGACCCCTCTCTGTCTGTCTGTCTTAAGCTTTGATGACTTATCCATCAGCTCGTGGTTCCTAGGACCCATCGGCTCCTGGTTCTCAGTAAATTGGCTTCAATCCTCTCTTGCTTTTAAGCTACTTACTCCTCCAGTGCCTTGTGACATCCTTCAGATCTAAGTCCATCCAACCCAAGCCTTCTGATTATTCTTCTGAATGAAAAGTAAGGTGAGGCTTATTTACCTAAAATTTCTCACCAGCTATGGTTTCCATTGAAAAGATTTTAATCTGTGTTAAAGAAAACTATGCAAACTATACAAACTAAACAAGTAGAAACTAGTATAGGATATGGTATTTTTTATTATTCAAATCCTCTGCAGTTAAAAACTGAACACAGCAAATGGACATTCCTAGAAGGAATTTGGAACAGAATTTCCTAAGTGGCTTAATATAAAAACAAAGTATTGGAGTTCCTGTTGTGGCTCAGAGGGTTAAGAACCTGATGCGGGTTCAGTTCCTGGCCTCACTCACTGAGTTAAGGATCCGGCAGTTGCCACAAGCTGTGGTGCAGGTCCCAGACGCAGCTTGGATTCTGTATGTCTATGGCTGTGGTGTACACCAGCAGCTGCAGCTCCAACTCAACCCCTAGCCTGGGAATTTCCATATGCTGCAAGTGCAACCTTAATAACAAAATAAAAACAAAGTATTTATCAGTGACCTATTTAAACAGAACCTATAGAAGCAGCCCTTGTAAGCTCTTCCACTAAATCCCATCACTTCACTACCCACCGCACGGTCCAGGCTCTCCATCCTCCGTAGGATAACATGGCACACGAAACCTACACAGCAGTTCATGTGTGACTTTGCTCTTACTGGTACTAAGTGTTTCAATGTTCTCTTATTACCTACAATCTTCCTCACTACATTACAGATGCCGCTGATGCTATTTTCATAGACGGCTGATTCTAAGTTAAACAATTAATGTTGCCTCTCATTAACTGATGACAGTTATATAGGGTACTATCCACTCAGTGATTTTGTAAGCAGACAGGGGAGCGGATCCTTGGAGAAAGAGAAACAGGCACGGCTTTCTTGACCTAAGAGAAGCCATTGTGTGATGTGAGCCTGGCCACAATGCTTGTCCTTGAACAGGTCACAGTAACTAATGATCTATTTTTTTTTTTTTTTTAGGGCTGCCCTGGTGGCATGTGGACATTCCCAGGCTAGGGATTGAGTTGGAGCTGCAGCAGCCGGCCTACACCACAGCCACAACAACACCAGATGTAAGCTGCCTCTGCGACCTACAATGAAGCTTGCAGCAACACTGGATCCTTAACCCACAGAGAGAGGCCAGGGACTGAACCCTCATCTTCATGGGTATTAGTGGGGCCCTTAACCCTCTGTGCCACAATGGGAACTCCATTGATGATCTTAAGGAACAAAAGAAGACAGAAACAAACTACTGTCATCAGGCAGAAGCAACAACAGCGAAGATAATCTCTCAGTTATAAAGACCCTCAGTTCTGTTTCAATGGTGAAGAGTGGCCTGAAAAGCTCAGTCGCCGGTTAACTGGAAGCTAAAGGAGGAGGATGTCCACCTTTTCTTTTCTTTCTTTTTTTTTTTTCCCCAAATTAATTTTTTTTTTTGGTCTTTTTTTTTGCTATGTCTTGGGCTGCTCCTGTGGCATACGGAGGTTCCCAGGCTAGGGGTCCAATCAGAGCTGTAGCCACCGGCCTACGCCAGAGCCACAGCAACTCGGGATCCGAGCCGAGTCTGCAACCTACACCACAGCTCACGGCAACGCCGGATCCTTAACCCACTGAGCAAGGGCAGGGACCGAACCTGCAACCTCATGGTTCCTAGTTGGATTCGTTAACCACTGCGCCACGACGGGAACTCTAGGATGTCCACCTTTTCTGACCCTCAGGACTTCCGTGAACTCATGCTTGGACTGTGTGGACCGTTCAAGCCCCCTCATGAATATGCATGTACCCTTAGCATGTACCCTTCCCAGTTTTGCGGCTGGGGGGACGCTGCTTTTGGGGAAATATCCCCCGTGGACTCCTTCCTCGAGAGAAATCAATCCTTCCTTCTCCTGAGCTTTGCTTGGTTGTGTCTTTAGGCTCTTTACCCGCCAAGGAGGGGTAACAATTTCTCAAATTCTTCAAGAATTCCATATGTCTCTGGAGTTCCCGTTGTGGCTCAGCAGAAACAAATATAACTGGGAACCATGAGGATGCAGGTTCGATCCCTGACCTCACTTAGTGGGTTAACGATCCGGCGTTGCCATGAGCTGTGGTGTGGGTTGCAGATGCGGCTCGGACCTGGCGTTGCTGTGGCTGTGGTGTAGGCCGGCAACTGTAGCTCTGATTAGACCCCTAGCCTGGGAACCGCCATAAACCACGGGAGCGGCCCAAGAAATGGCAAAAAGACGGAAAAAAAAAAAAAAAAAAAACACAGGCCAGGCACGAAGTGACTCAGGGTCAACACCCTGCATCTACTTCTTGGGTACCTGCTCGGCGACTGTGACTTTCTTTTGATGTTCATGGAGAATTTTATTGCACAACATCTATAATTCAGTCTTACTGTACAGATTTCTCTCCACTTTTATTACATGTCAGAGTTCTTTCCAGAAACAGAACCTTAGAAAGTTGCTGTGAACACGAGTCAAGTGCTGTTCATTGAGATTAACAAATACTCTGTTTTCAAAAGTCGTAGTCTCGTGGGACACCAACAGAAATACGCCAGACAATCCAAATTCATGGGCTAGACTAACTGCTGTTGACAGGATTCATGTGAATACAGAATCTGAAGGATGCTATTACTCTTCCCACTTCAGATCATATTTCTTTCTTTCTTTTTTTTTTGTCTTTTTGCCTTTTCTAGGGCCGCTCCTGCGGCATATGGAGGTTCCCAGGCTAGGGGGTCCAATTGGAGCTGTAGCCACCGGCCTAGGCCACAGCAACACAGGACCCAAGCCACGTCTGCAACCTACACCACAGCTCACGGCAGTGCTGGATCCACTGAGCAAGGGCAGGGATCGAACCCACAACCTCATGGTTCCTAGTCAGATTCGTTAACCACTGCGCCACGATGGGAACTCCACTTCAGATCTTATTTCTTAATCTTCAGAAGACATTATGTACATTGGCCTGGCATTCAACTAACCATGGATCAAAAAAGTATTTGAAAAAAAATTCCAGCAAGTTCCCAAAAGCAAAACTTGAACGTGCGGTGTGCTGGCAACCACTTACAGGGCATTTACAGTGCGTTAGGTAAAGAGCTGGTTTAAAGTACACGGGGGACCACATCATTTTACACTTGAGCATCCGTGGGCACTGTTATCCGAGGGAGTCCTGGAACCAATCCCCGGCAGGTAGCGGGGGACGATGGTACACAAAGTAATGACGGCTTACTTTTAAATGACAGGTACCATCTATTTTCCTTCTCATCTGCAGAGGAATCTCTCACACTCTATCTAGAGCAGGTGACCTTGCCACGGCAGGGATACCACACCCCTCCTTCCACCCATCACCCCAGCCACGAGGTTGTTTCCTACGCAGTCCTCACCCCCTCCCAGGGGACTTCCCAACAAAGGATCCCAAATGGCTAGACTTGGCATCTGAGTAGAAACCAAACCCAGGGGCCCCCCTCAGAGAACCTGAATTACAGAAGTCAAATAAAATTCAAATAACAACTTTTTATCTTAAAAAAAAAAAAAAACCCAAAGCCCAATTAAGTGGTCATTGTTTCACAGCAAATTGAAATACATTACAAAGGTTTTTTGTTTGTTTGTTTGTTTTGCTTTTTAAGGCCGCACCCACAGCACATGGAGGTTCCCAGGCTAGGGGTTGAATCAGAGCAGCAGCTGCTGGCCTACACCACAGCCACAGCAATGTGGGATCCGAGCTGAGTCTCTGACCTACACACCACAGCTCACGGCAATGCGGGATCTCCAACACACTAAGAGAGGCCAGGGATGAAACCCACATCCTCATGGATACTGGTGTATTTGTTTCCACTGTGCTACAACGGGAACTCCCAAAATACATTACAAAATTTAAGAGAGTAATTATCAAGTAAAAACAACCCTTAAATAAAACAGTCTCTAAATGTGATTATGACCATCCAATAGCCAAAAATCTGCTTACAGAGGAATTTCTCAATTGTTCACAACTCTGCCTCTTTTGTCTTCAGAGTAAATCAAGGCATCCACAAAGAAAACTAGGTTATAATTAATTCAACGTCATCTGTTCAATTCTTACACGTATAAGGAAAAAAGCACTCAATTGTTTTTTAAGTAAAAAGAAAGGCCCAAGGACTTAAAGAAAAAAAAACCAGCTCTACAGATGAAAGGTTTCATCTGGTAAAAGAAACCACAGTCATATTTTTCAGGCACAGGATAACTTCACAAAACTCCAACAGCAAAGAAATCTTGTAAGCATTTAAACCAGGTATTCAGTGTTTCGACTATAAATTCTAACAAAGGAAAACTAAGCACTCTAGGAAATCAAAGTTCAAAGGGAATGCTACAACAATTATGTTAAAGGATCACCTGCTGAAGTAAAAGTTCAAAGCAAGTTACATTCACAGGATCCAAATCGTCTCCTAAAGAACGGAGCTCAGTAACACTGAGCAGGGAGCTGCTGGGTCTCAGCCAGGCCACTGGCTTCTTTGAGTACATAGGAGAAAACGCACCACGCACTGCAGGTCTGTGTCTACTTGCACTTGATCTTCCTGAAGTATGAGACCATTGCTGTAGAAAGTCAACAACAGCTGGCCTCTAAAAGCTCTGCTTCCACCTCAAAACCTTCAAGGCAGGGAGCAAATCACACCCTCAAAATGCTTCGTGACACCAACCTGCTGGTCTCAGAAGATCTAATCGCCCCTGGGACAGGGGTGTCCACCTTCTGACAGCCTCGTGTTTTAAGTCACATGGAAGTTTGCTGTGATCGTCACAAAGTCTCGGCCCTATTGGCACCGAGTCACTCGAAGGAGCACTGACCTTTATTCTGGACAAGTGTTGGCACGTCAATCGTCAATCCTGGATTTACTTTCGAACTCAGCAACCCACACCCACCTCTCCTGAAACGTAGTTTTGTAAAGAAAGCCGACTGTGATGGTGTTTGGGGGGGAGGGCGGGGAGGGAGGATGGGGAAGGGACTCCTGGGTGTGGACATGTGACAGCTTTAGAGATGTCAGGGCCTCCAAAACAACGCACCCCTGATAGGAGGTGATGAAGATGGCACTTTAGCCCTGCGGTCTTCCTCCCAGAAACCATAAACCAGTCTAAACACAAGGAAAACTCCAACAGAGGCACACCCTGCAATAGCCCTAAGCAGTTGTCCTCAAAACGGTCAAGGTCATCAAACACAGTAACAATCCAAGAACCCATCACAGCCAAGAGGCACCTAAGAGGACATAGGGATTATCTTGGAACAGAAAAAGAACATCAGGTACAAACCATGCAGATCTGAAAAAAGTATGGACCTTCGTTAATGATAATCTGTCAATATTGGCTCATTATTTGTGACACACGTGCTATAGGACTGTCAGATGTTCATCATAGGAGAAACGGTTTGGGATAGATGGAACTGCTCTGAACTATATTCACAATCTCTCTGTAAATCTAAAACGACAGTAAAAAACCAAGTTCATTTCAGAGTTCCCTTGTGGCTTAGCAGGTTAAGGAGCTAGTGGTGTCACTGCAGCCGCCCAGGTTGAAGCTATGACATGGGTTCAGTCCCTAGCCAGGGAACTTACACATGCCTCAGGCACGATGCTCCCCTGCCAAAAATTTCATTTAATTCACATTTTTTAAAAAAGTCTCCAAAATAAAAAAGAGGAAGAGTAAAGGGGGAGAGAGTGGCAAGGATAAAAGGGAAAGGATGTGGGAGAATTGGGCTTCCAGGCAAACAGACGGGGGGAGAACCCGTCTCCTGTCATAATGGCAGCACTATGACCTTGCAACCTGGGGCGCCCACCTGTAAGCAGGTTAACAGCAGCTCCTGGAGATGTGAATGAGCTAACATACGGAATACACTTAGCAGCAAGTGTGCAGAAAGCTCTCAAAATGTTAACTACTCCACATCATTATTACTTTTGTTATAATCAAAGAAGTTTGTTAGTTTAGTGAGTTATAGCTCAGGCTTATTCTATTTAGGAAGATAACTCAGTTCTTCAACAACATAATCTTTGCAAAAGACATAATCTTCGCAAAATGAAGAAAAATAACTCAGATCAAGAAAGACATAGCTTTTGGTTGGTTTACTTGCTTTTTTGGCTGCACCTGCAGCACACAGAAGTTCCCAGGCTGTGGGTCTAATCAGAACTACAGCTGCCAGCCTACACCACAGCCACAGCAATGCAGGATCTGAGCTGAGTCTGCGACCTACACCACAGCTCACGGCAATGCCGGATCCTTAACCTACTGAGCAAGGCCAGGGATTGAACCTGCACCTTCGTGGATACTGGTCAGGTTCTTAACCCCCTGAGTCACAATGGGAGCTTCAAAAATAAAGAATTTTCATGGACTGAGCTGCTGCTGCTGCTTTTTTTTTTTTTTTTGGTCTTTTTAGAGCTGCACCTGCAGTATATGGACCCCAGGCTAAGGGTCAAATCACTGCTACCGATGCTGGTCTACGCCACAGCCACAGCAACGCAGGATCTAAGCAACATCTACGACCCGCACCACAGCTCACGGCAACACCAGATCCTAAACCCACTGAGCGCGAGGCCAGGGATCAAACCTGCATCCTCATGGACACTAGACAGGTTGGTTACTGCAGAGCCATGACAGGAGCTCCAGAACTGAGTTTTTTATAAGGCACCAGGCACAAGGACTCAACAGCACCTAGGTTTGAACCTCAAACCTGCCCCTTGCTGGTTGTGTGATCTGAAGCAAGGATTTACTCTGATCTCAGTTTCTGCCTGGAACCTGCAGAGGACAGGTTTCCTTTAGGGGTGTCGTGAGGATTAAGCGTACGACTTAGGACAGCACCTGGCACTGAGTAAGTGCCATCCCTCAGATTCCGAGGTGAACAACATCACCCGGAAATGGTCTGCCACCCACATTTGGCCATGGTTACCCCAGCCACTCACTAGGGCCACCGGGCAGGGAGGCAGCGATGTGGGGACCCATGAGCGCTCACTACGGGTCAGTTCTCTCGAAACACAACCTTGGTCCTCCCCCCAGACTCCGGGTATCAGAGCTTCCCATCTGCAAGTCTTTGGCAAAGTCCAAAGACCCACCACAGCTCTGTGTGTCCGCCTATGCCTCAGGCTTAGGAGAAGACCTCTGAGCAACGACTTCTGTTACTTGTCTGTATTTTCTAATTTTCTGCCACACACATGCATTGCATCCTAACAATAAAAGGTGATCTTAAAATCTGGAAAGGAAAGAAATACTTTTCTTAGTTGTCTAAGGGAAGGAAAAAAAAAAAAAGCAAACACGTAAATTCTGTACCTGTATTTGTGAATGATGGCATTAAAGAGTTTTCCATCTCTCCAGCAGGTGGTGAAGTTTTCACACCGGATCCCCGCATAGCCCTCGGTCGCCTGCTGTGTCCACAGTAACAGCCTCTCTTTTGCAGACATGTCCTCTGATTCTCCAGTAACATGGATATCAGATATCTACACAGAACAGAAAACGGCAAGCCCTTAGCAAGGGAGGAAGCTAATGCAGATGAAGAACCTACCTAATGCAGGAGTTCCCACTGTGGCTCAGCAGGTTGAGGACCTGATATTGTCTCCATGAGGGTGCAGATTCAATCCCTGGTCTCACTCAGTGGGTTAAGGATCCAACATTGCTGTAAGCTGTGGTGTAGGTCGCAGATGCGGCTCAGATCTGGTGTGGCTGTGGTGTAGGCTGGCAGCTGCAGCTCCGAATTGACCCCTAGCCCAGGAACTTCCATATGCCACAGGTGCAGCCACAAAAAAGGAAAGAAAAAAGAAAGAAAAAAAAGAACCTACTATGCACTTGACACAAGTGCCATCTTACTTAATCCTCATAACTCTCACTCAGAAGCTGAGTGTGCTTCTCCCTTTTTATACACAGGGACATTGAATTTCGAAGAGGTTAAGAGATTGACATGGCAGATTTAACCCAAGCATCTCATTTTTTTTTCATACCAAAATGTTCCACAATTGAAAATGCTACATTCCTCTTTACCAATCAGATCTGTTAAAACAACTTAAACAATGTTTTTCCAAGTTCAAAGAGATCAAAGTAGAACCTACGAGTTAATCCACGTCCCCACCTGCAAAGCAGAATTTGAGCCAACAGCTATGCTGTGTAAAGAACAAAGACGGAAAAAGCAGTCCCCTCTCCTTAGCCACATCACATAACAATATGGCCTCAAGGCTCTCATTTTCTCTGAGTTCTCTCTCCCTCATCTTATTCAACACAAAACCTTTATCAAACAATTTTTCCCTATTTTTTTTGCAATACCTTTTTTATTTTACTTTTATTAGAGTATTATGGTCGACTTACCATGTTGTATCAATTGCTGCTGTACAGCAAAGGACCCAGTCATACAGATATACACATTCTTTTTCTCATAGTATCTTCCATCATGTTCTATCCCGAGACTGGATACAGTTCTCAGTGCTGTACAGTAGGACCTCATTGCTTATCTATTCTAAATGGAATAGTTTTTGAAAAGTCCTTTCCATTGAAAGATAACAAAGAGTCACTAGTTTACACAATCCATGTTTTTCCAAGAAGCCCTTCCTTTCAGGTCCCACTTAACCTGCTGATAAGGACATTAAGGCACCAAGTGACTCTGGCAAGGGTCACGCAGTGACTCCCTAACTGGGATTAACACCAGCAAACAACCAAGGTTCCTGAGTCTGCACAGGACTCAAAGCCAGGGGATCAGGAGGTCAGCCAGCCAGCCAGGGTCAGGATGAGCGAATCAGAGATGGGAAGCAAGATGGGGTGTCCTCCTGCACCAGGAAGAAAGTCCTTCAAGTCATGACTTTGGCCTCCAGTTCTGGCACCAGGCCCAGAGCTTCAAACACATCATCCCCCATCCCTGAGACCACGTCCTCGTCTCTAACACCAGGAGGAAGGAGGCAGAAGCAGATGATGTTGAAGAGTCATGTCAGCCTAAAGCTGGAGACACTAGGAGACTGAATACAGCACAGAAGGCAGAGGTCCAGGCAGTCGGGTAACTGAAAGCAGGAAACGCAGAAACCCAGACTAAAGAGTCTTCCTCTGGGGGATGCTGGGCCCGGACGGGAAGCCCTTTGCTCCTACTGCTGCCCCAGGAGCCTGAGGACCAGATGCCAACCCAGGAACCTGGGGCAGGAAGGTGTGGCAGCTATGGCCACCCTAGGCCGCCAGCGCCCCTTGGATGGGACGCTGGCCCATGGGCCTCTCTCTGCCCAGGCAGCCGCCCGCCCCACAGGGGCCAGGACTGAGAGTGGAGCGGGTCTCAACTGCATCATCTTCCCTAGGAAGCGATCTAACTGCTGCAGCACAGGAAAGAGCCATGTGTGTGAACAACATACAGCATACAGGGAGGATTTTGCTCTCTCTTTTTAATTTATTTTTAGGGGGCATCCCGCGGCATATGGAGCTCCTGGGGAAGGGATCAGATCTGAGCTGTAGTTGCAACCTAAGCCACAACTATAGCAATGCTGGATCCCTAACCCACTGTGCCAGAGGCTGGGTATCAAACCTGCATCCCAGAGTTCCCGTCGTGGCACAGTGGTTAACGAATCCGACTAGGAACCATGAGGTTGCGGGTTCGGTCCCTGCCCTTGCTCAGTGGGTTAACGATCCGGCGTTGCCCTGAGCTGTGGTGTAGGTTGCAGACGCGGCTCGGATCCCTCGTTGCTATGGCTCTGGCGTAGGCCGGTGGCTACAGCTCCAATTGGACCCCTAGCCTGGGAACCTCCATATGCCACGGGAGCGGCCCAAGAAATAGCAAAAAGACAAAAAAAAAAAAACCTGCATCCCAGTGCTCCCAAGACATCGCCAATCCAGGGGCACCTCGGCGGGAACTCTTTTTTTTTTTTTTTTTTGTGGGGTATAAAAGAGCAGAAAAATCACCCAACTTCCAACTAATACTCTGGCCTAAAGTCATGCTTTCCAGCATATCCCAGGAGTTCAAATTCATCTCCAACCCCGACATGCTCAAAGTACTTACCTGCTCCAAGACCCTCTCTCACTTGTAAAACAGTGATACTAATAGTCACTATACTGAGAATTCAACCACTTGGACACAGAGTAGGGTCTGGCACATCATAGTAGGTACACACTCAATTTGTCGGCTATTTTATTGCTGTGGTTGTAATTATTTTTTAAAAAACTGGTGTTCCTGTCATGGTGCAGCAGAAAGGAATCCGACTAGGAACTGTGAGGCTGAGGGTTTGATCCCTGGCCACACTCAGTGGGTTAAGGATCCGGCTCTGCCACGAGCTGCGGTGTAGGTCTCAGACGTGGCTCATATCTGGTGTTGCTGTGGCTATGGCATTGGCCAGTAGCTACAGCTCCAATTAGACCTCTAGCCTGGGAACCTCCATATGCCATGGGTGGCAGCCCTCAAAAAGACGAAGGACCAAAAAAGAAAAATTTATTAAAGTATAGTTGATTGACAATGTCGTGTCAACATAATTATTTTTGACAAAGGGAAAAGCAAAAACTTGGCTTTATTTTTCTCCCAATTCTCTTAGGAAAAGAAGTAAAAAGATAAAGCTTTTAAATGTGTGACCTCAAACTAATTGAAACCTATGAAAATAAGGCTCAGAGAAACTCATCTAGGAAACTGAACCTCTAGGTAAAATTCCCCAGCAGCCCTTACTGATGATAAAATCAGCTGCTTCTGGGCACCCTGAGGACACCGGAGCTTCGTGGGTGGTATTTCAAAGAGGCAGCTACTGGCTTTTGCCGCAGCATCAAGAAGGGCCCTTGCCAGTCCAGTCACAAAGGTAATTGCCTATTTTTTTTTGGGGGGGGGGGGGTTCTTTTTCTAGGGCCACACCCACGGCATATGGAGGTTCCCAGGCTAGGGGTCTAATCGGAGCTGTAGCCGCCGGGCTACGCCACAGCAACACGGGATCCAAGCCTGTCTGCTACCTACACCACAACTCACGGCAATGCCGGATCCTTAACCCACCGAGTGAGGCCAGGGACCAGACCTGCAACCTCATGGTTCTTAGTTGGATTTGTTAACCACTGAGCCACGACGGGAACTCCAATTTCTTTAATTTTTTACTTTATTGCAGTATATAACACAACAATTTACCATGTTGTGTTAGTTTCAGGTGCACGGCAAAGCAATTCAGTTTTACATACACGCATATCCATTCTTTGTCAGATTCTTTCCTCATATAGGTTAGCACAGAATATTGGGTAGCATTCCTGTGCTAGACAGCAGGTTCTTTTTGACGATGTATTTTATGTGGTAATCACCTCTTAACTAGGGAAGTCATCCCATTTCAACCACGGGCTAAGTTTAATAAGTTGCAGCATAGCTCACAACACCCAGGAAAGGAAGGACATTAAGGAAGAGAGGTTTAGAGGTCTGAAAATAGCTAAGTATCAACCAGGGGAAAAGAATGTATTTAAGATTTTAATTCATTACGTAATTAACTTTTTTGCAGCACCCACACACAGCCTGCAGGAGTTCCCAGGCCAGGGACTGAACCCAGGCCACAGCAATGACCTGAGCCACGGCAGTAACAATGCCAGATCCTTAACCTGCTGAGCCAGACAGGGACTCCAATAACAGATTGTATTATTAAATAAGTTCCCCAAAGTTCCCAAATTCCATATTTCATCCTATTATACTCACACACACTGTATCTGATAATTACTCATGCATACACTATTTAAAAAGCTATAATTTTGTGAATCTATATGGGAAAAGAGTCTGAAAAAGAATGGATGTGTGTATATGTGTAACTGAATCACTTTGTTGTACAACAGAAATTATTACAACTTGTAAATCAACTATCCTTCAATAAAATTTTTTTAATTGGGAAAAAAAGCTTTAATGTCTTTACTGTTAAAAAAACTTTATGAAAGTGTAGTTGATTTACAATGATGTGCCAATTTCCGCACAGCAAAGTGACTCAGTTATACACATAACATACATTTTTTTCCCCCCCAGGCTGGGGTCAAATTAGAGCTGCAGCATATGCCACAGCAATGCCAGATCCAAGCCACATCTGTGACCTACGCCGCAGCTTGTGGCAATGCCAGATCCTTCACCCCCTGTGCAAGGCCAGGGATCAAACCCACATCCTCACGGATGCTAGTTGGGTTCTTGACCCACGGAGCCACAACAGGACTCCTATATATTCCTTTTTTAATTCTTTTCCATCATGGTCTAGCCCAAGAGACTAGATGTAGTTCCCAGTGCTCTACCGTAGGAACTCACTGCTTATCTATTCTAAACGTAATAGTTTGGATCAACTAACCCAACTCCCAGTCCATCCCACTCCCTGCGGGCTCCCCCTGCCCCCCATCCCTGGGCAACCACAAGCCTGTTCTGTGTCTGTGACCTTGTTTCTGTAGAAAGCAGTAACTGTATGTTACATATTCAATATCCTATGAACCAAACTTTAACAATCAAAGACCACTCACGCCTTAACTCTTTCATCCTCTCCTGGGATTTCCATTTAAGTGAGTATTATTACCTGTATGGAAACCAAGACAATTTTAGATACACTGCTACCATTAGCCACTATCTAGCTGAGTATATCACACATGATAGGGTACAACCAAAACGAAAAGGAAAAATAAATTAAATGCTAAACACTGTAAATCTGCAGCTCTCACTCATGATGCCTGATGCAAACTCTGTGCATTCAGCCAAATGCTGAATTTTCAGCCACGGCTGAATTCTGCCTCAGTGACCGGCCAGGCTGGGTTCTAGGAGATCATTAAGGTTCCACCCCTCAAATCACAGTGGCTCACAGAGAAGGAGACAGTTTCAGCCCCTGCTGCCTGGTTCCAATCCTAACTCCAACCACTCATGGGATTAAGACCCAGAGCTCCTCCAATGGAGACTCTCAGGCTAAATGAAGTCAGTCAGAGAAGGACAAATCCCACATGCTATCACTTGTATATGGAATCTTAAAAAAAAAAACAATGCCAATGAACTTGTTTACAAAACAGAAACAAACTCTCACAGGCACAGAAAACAAACTTGCTGTTACCAGAGGGGGAAGGGGCAGGGAGGGGTCCTCAGGAGTTTGGGATTAACAGATACAAACTACTATAAATAAAACAGATAAACACAAGGACCTCCTGTCCAGCACAGAGAACTATACTCCCTGTCTTGTAATATTTATAATGGATAATAATCTGAAAAAGGATATACATAAGCATATAGAAAGTATACGTATAAGCGATCACTTTGCTGAATACCTGAAACCAATGGAAGACTGTAAATCAACTCTTAACAATTCAAAAAGACCCAGCGCTGTATCATATTCACATCATCTCTCTAAAATCGATTTTCCTCATTTTTAAAATGTAAATGATGCCATGACAATGTCTACCTCCTGGCGTGGTTCTCAGGATGGGCTGAGCACCGTGCCCTGCCCACAATTTCAGGAGCAGGACCTGTGACTTGAGGCCCCTCCCCCACAGCCCACCAGGAGCATCAAACACAAACAACCAGCAGGAATCGGGAAGCCCTCAGGGCTCCATCCAGGGCACTGCCAGCTGCCACCCCAAGGCAGGCTGGTTGGTCCTTGCCTCTTCTGCCCTGACCCCTCTGCTTCCCCTCACCCTCAATTTTCCAGAAGGACCTCTTCCATGGGAAACAAAGTATGATACACCCACTCCCCTACCCTACTTCTGCCTTTCTATTGCTCCCCTCAGTCTCCCCTCACCCAGCACAACCTGGCCTGACCTGGTGCTCCGCCGGATGTGCTGAGTAAAGGGGGGTGGGGGGAGATGGAGAGAGGGGGAGGGGAGGGGGTGAAGGGGAGGGAGAAGGCTGCGGGGGGTGGGGGGGGACTGGGACGGAGGGAAGAAGGAAGAAAAGAAGGGGGAGGAAAGAGGAGGAAGGGGAGGGAGTGGGAGGGAAGAAGGGGGGAGGGAGGGGCCGAGAGGGAGGGGAAGGGAGGGGTGAAAAGTACCAAAGATCAGGAACACATGGCGTGTTTTCACTGGCTTGAATGAGTTTCAGCTTCTTGTGTAAACCTTGTCCCCTTAGGAAGTAAATGTCTTCCAATTCCCCTCAATTTGCAGCAATCACTGACCCCCAACACTGCCCTGGATGCCTGGCACTGAGCCCTGGCCGAGGGTCACTCAGGGAGAGCCCACCGTTACCTAAGCTTCAGTGGAGTCATCTCTTGTGAATCAACTTCATAACCCCAACCCAGGGCGATGCCTAGAAACATCTTCTCAATGAAAGAGCAGGAGCCAACCCACCCCACCCCAGGGCGCACACTAGAGTCTGCAGACTGCCCACTTCCTGCCACGTGAACTGCCCCAGCCTCCGGGGGCTGGTCAGCTGAGGCCGCAGATGTGAAAGTCCTGGGAGCAAAGTCAATGCCACCAGACGACTGGGCGGCAGCAACACCCTATTTTTACAAATGCTGTCATGGTTCTGGCATGAGACAACACCAGGAGCCAGCTTCCAAAGCTGAGTCACACATCCCTGAGGGATTTTTCGCATTTGCATTTTGTTCTCTGCAAGGCCAAGAAGGCAGCTTTTTAAAAAATAATTTTAATTTATTGAAAAAGTTTAATCATATTTACCTTTTTTTTTTTGGCTACACCAGTGGCATGCAGAAGTTCCCAGGCCAGGATCAAACCTGCACTACAGCCGGCTGGAGCCACCACAGTGACAAAGGTGGATCCTTAACCCAATGAGCCACCAGGGAGCTCGAGTTGACTATTTATACAGTGGACGGGTAACATTGGGAAAGGCAGCATCTGAGGTTAAGAGAACTAAGAAATTCCGTGTGGAGAGGCTCTAAACAGAGGGAAGGATAAAGGATTCTGGGAAAATCACAGCTGGTAGCCCTCTAGAGGCCCCTGGTTTCGCTGGTAAAGAAGCTGAGGCCAAAGGTGGGGACCGGGCTTGTCTGGGGTCCCTGAACGGGAGCTGGTACCTGTCTCCTCAGTTACAGTTCAGAACCTGCGAGAGAGGAGGGAATTTCTCATTCCTTCGTATTTAGAAAAGAAATCTAGGAGTTCCCGTTGTGGCTCAGCCGAAACGAATCTGACTAGTAATCCATGAGGACCGCTGGGGACGGTCTGCGAGGGGTCACAGGCAGCCCTACGACTGAGGTCAAGTCCTGGCCAAGCAGCTGCTACACAGAACACTCCCCGTCTTCACAGAGGGACCCACGCTGGATGTCGCCGAGAAAGTGATGAGCGTCAGGGTTCACAGAGGCCCCCTCGCTAGGCTAGGCTCACACCCTTAACCCACAGACCAGCAGGGCATCCCCGCTCTCCTTCGGGAGCTGCTGCAATTGGCCGTCTGCCCTGAGCTGCAGAGAAGCACACGGGTTTCTGAGACCTGGATCCTCCCAGGGGTTAGTTCTGTTCCAACACATGGACAGAATTTTAAGCTAATTATGGAATTAGGGAAATATACATAATAGGTATTCAATAAACATCTGCTGCAGAAACGGTGAGATGGATGGACTGGGAGAAGGGAGGCGGCAGCCTTTTGCTGGTGTGGACGAATTAAGTCTAAGGTCCAAGGAAAGAAAAAAGATGGTCCCAAGAGGTGTCCTCGTTTTTTGTTTCTTGGGTTTTTTTGTCTTTTTAGGGCCTCACCCACAGCATATGGAGCTTCCCAGGCTAAGGGTCCAATCGGAGCTGTAGCCTCCGGCCTACGCTACAGCCACAGCAACTTGGGTTCCGAGCTGCACCTGCGACCTACACCACAGCTCACGGCAACACCGGATCCTTAACCCACTGAGCGAAGCCATGGATCGAACTCTCATCCTCATGGATGCTAGTGGGGTTCATTAACCACTGAGCCACAACAGGAACTCCTGTGTCCTCTTTTCTAAGAAGCAGTGGTGATATCCAAGCTATACAGCGCCTACAGCCTCCTAAGTCTTTCTCCCACGTGCTCCCCCCTCATTAAACGCTCAGAATAAGAAACTATCCTAGGAATTCCCGTTGAGGCTCAGTGGGTTAAGAAGCGGACGAGATCCACGAGGATGCAGGTCTGATCCCTGGCCTCACTCAGTCGGTTAAGCATCTGGCATTGCTGCCAGCTGTAGTGTTAAGTTGCAGATGTGGCTCAGATGAGGTGCTGCTGTGGCTGTGGTGTAGGTCAGCAGCTGTGGCTCCAATTTGATCCCTAGCCTGGGAACTTCCTTATGCTGTAGGTGCGGCCCTAAAAAGGGAAAAAAAGAAAGAAAAAGAAAGAAACCACCCTAGTTCACAGATGGGGTGAAAAGCAAGTCTTCTGATGCAGAGCTCCTCAGCCTCCTTGTCTCTGCTGCTGCAAAGCTGTAGCAACTCCCTACAACATTTCAGTAAGAGTTTTTTCCATTGATGAAACAGCTTGCTTCACAGCAGCAAAAATGGATTTAAGGGACCCATGATGGATATGGAAATGGAGTTCGTCAAAGGGTCTTCCTGCCTAGCACAAAATCCCTACTGGAGGGGAGCGTTATCCAAGAGTATTGTCAAAGGAATTGCAACTCCACATATTTTTTTTTTAAATAAACGAGAGCATGTATAACCTAACTGAGAGAGTTCAGGTATTAACAGGATGAAGGCAGCAGGTTGGAAAAGGTGATCTTAAGATTCTTCTGTCTCCCAACTTTTTTTTCCTTTTTCTTTTTAGGGCCACGCCTGCAGCATATGGAAGTTCCCAGCCTAGGGGTCGAATCGGAGCTGCAGCTGCCAGTCTATGCCACAGCCACAGCAATGCCATATCCAAGCCGCATCTTCGACTTACTCTGTAGCTCACAGCAACACAGGATCCTTAACTCACTGAGCGAGGCCAGGGATCAAACCCGCATCTTCATGGGTACTAGTCAGGTTCTTAATCCGCTGAGCCACAACAGGAACTTCCCGACTTTTTTAGCGGACTTATTTCAAGAATGAAGTTTAACGTTGGAAGGTTAGAACAAAGCTGGGAGGTGGTGATCTGTATTCCATCCGTAACCCTACGGCTTCCTCCCCTCTGGGATGCTGAGAGCCTCAGTGCACCTGCGCACGAGGTTCAGCTGGTCCCAGCCCCACGTGATCGGAAGTGCCTGCACCAGGGAGAGAACCATTCCTTGCACCCTTTACTCACAGCGCGTGACACTGCAGTCGGGCGAAAGCAAACTCCATACTGAAATTGTCAAAACACGCAAATATTTCCAAGCCAAGACATTTGCTTCCAAAGACAATTTCTTCAACGATGTTTTAACTATTTTGGCAGAAACCAGTGTAATCAAACACATTTTTAGTGTCTGCTTCCAAGTTGCAAAAATGTGTGAAAATGCTCCTCAAAACAGTCTTAGCTGCCAAGATGGCGCACGTATTTTGAAAATTCTATCTGGTGGAAAAACTGCCTCCCTAAAAGGAAGAGTTTAAGGCTCAAAATGATGGCTACCTTCAGCAAAGGCTCATTTGTTTCTTATTCAAATAGAAGTGGAAACTAACAGAAAGGAGTTCCCATTGTGGCTCAGTGAAAAAGAATCTGACTAGCATCCATGAGGACGCAGGTTCGATCTCTGGCCTTGCTCAGTGGGTTAAGGATCTGATGTTGCCGTGGCTGTGGTGTAGGCCGGTGGCTACAGCTCTGATTCAACCCCTAGCCTGGGAAACTCCATATGCCGAGGGTGTGGCCCTAAAAAGACAAAAAAAAGAAAGAAAGAAAGAAGGAAAGAAACTAACAGAACCATTTTTCTCGAAAAGCAAAAGATTTGAAACTTTGATGTCATCCACTGAACTGACATGACAGAGGCATTCTAAAATGTTGATAGAGCCAAATTCTTTGCAGCAATTTTATAAGTGATATTTTGCAAACTGGTTATGAAATCCAAATGACGGCTAGACATTTTTTTTAAAAATCAATACACGCATTTTCATTCAAAAAGATGAACTGATTCAGAAAGAAATGAGTCAATTATAAACCAAGTCAGCTTTGCTTTCAAGATCTGCAGAGCAAAGCTACGAGAGAAAAGGAGAAACATGTAGATTTTATCCTAGTTATTGAATTCAAAATATGGTTTTGTGGCCTAAGATTCATAAAAGACTTGGTTAAAGAAAAACATATTGAATAAATATTATATGTCAGTGAGGCTGAGTATCTGCATTAGTCTAACATTTTGAGATGGTTCTCAATTATTGTAAGCTTTTATAATACAAAAGTCAATTCGTACAAATATCTAATCTGTCATTACTTGGATACTGATAACGTCATTTCTACAATGTACTCACCCCACCCTTCCCACCATGGCTTCTCTCCTCTATGTCACAGCCCTGTTCACTGTGATTCACCAAAGGATGAAAAGGAACATTCCACGAGTTCAGACTTCAGTAGTTAACACGGCTACATGACATGGGACATTGAAAGGACAACAGTCCATGGAGTTCCCATTGTGGCGCCGCAGAAACGAATCCAACTAGTATCCATGAGGATGCGAGTTCGATCCCTGGCCTCAATTCAGTGGGTTGAGGATCCGGTGTTGCCGTGAGCTGTGGTGTAGGTCACAGACGTGGCTCGGATCCTGTGTGGCTGTGGCTGTGGTGTAGGCCAGCAACTGCAGCTCCAATTCAACCCCTAGCCTGGGAACCTCCATATGCCTCAGGTGTGGCCCTAAAAAGCAAAAAAAGCCAAAAAAAAAAGGTCAACAGTACCCCTTTATCCACAGTCTTGCTCTCTGTGGTCTCAATGTCTGCAGTCAACCACAGTCCAAAAATATTAAATGGAAAATTCCGGAGGTAAATCATTCTTAAGTTTTAAACTGCATGACGTGGTGGGTAGCATGATGAAAGCCTGCACCATCCAGATCTGTCCTGCCCTCGGCGGGAACCACCCCTTCATTCCGCGTACCTGGCCCACTAGTCATTTAGTAACGTCTTGTTACCAGATGGACCTACGGCATCGCAATGCCTGCAATTCAAGGAACCCGTATTCTACTTAATCGAGGCCCCAAGTGAAAAGCAGTGATGCCGGGAACTCACATATTCTCCTACGGCGCCAGGTCTACTAACTACACAGGAAAAAGCACTGCATAACATAACACACACAGGGTTCAGTACCATCCGCAGTTCCAGGCATCCACTTGGGGCCTTGGGAGGCATCTCCTGCAGATGGGGTTGAGGGTGGGGGCAACTGTATTCATGCTCATCATCACCAAAGCCTTGCAAGTGACTGGGTTTACAGCCATGGTCACTGTCATTCATTAGGAATAAACAATAGGATAGGAGTTCCCGTCGTGGCGCAGTGGTTAACGAACCCGACTAGGAACCATGAGGTTGCGGGTTCGGTCCCTGCCCTTGCTCAGTGGGTTAACGATCCGGCGTTGCCGTGAGCTGTGGTGTAGGTTGCAGACACAGCTCAGATCCCGCGTTGCTGTGGCTCTGGCGTAGACCGGTGGCTACAGCTCGGACTCAACCCCTAGCCTGGGAACCTCCATATGCCGCGGGAGCGGCCCAAGAAATAGCAACAACAACAACAACAACAACAAAAAGACAAAAAAAAAATAGGATAGAGGTGCCTGGTGTTGGTTCAAAATAGAACGAGTATATAATACATGTTGGTAGAAAAACTAAAGAGCAGAGGGATGAAGGAGGGGCTGAAAACACTAAACAAGAAGGTATGCAGTGGTTAACCCAGATTCTGAGGAATTTAAAACTTAAAGAGATGGGGAAGGCAGAGGGGGGGCAATTGGCTCAGAGTAACTCTGGGTGAGTGACTCGTACTGGCTGAGTGACCCAAGCATGTCACATACATCTCCTGAGGCTCCAAGACCTCTCTGAATGGGGCCACAAGAGAACCACTTCAGGACAGTCTGGGGATTTTGGGTTTTTTTGCTTTTTAGGGCCACACCCTGCAGCATATGGAAGTTCCCAGGCTAGGGGTCGAATCAGAGCTGCAACTGAGGGCTACCCCACAGTCACAGCAACGCCAGATTTGAGCCTCATCTGCAACCTATGCAGCAGCTCACAGCAACACCAGATCCTTAACCACTGAGTGAGGCCAGGGATCCAACTCACATCCTCCTGGATACCAGTCAGGTGCTTAACCTGCTGAGCCACAATGGGAACTCCAAGAACCACTTCCTGGTGGTTAAACAGCCCAACAGTGGGGTGTCTAGCAGGTGTCTGACCCCACAGATGCCATCTCTATTAACAGCAGTATCAGCACCTCGTCCAATACCCTCAATTTCTGGAAAATGAAGCAGAGACCTGGAGAGACACAGGCGCCAAGCGCATAGCTCTCTGGTTGCAAAGCTGGGCTGCCACCTCCTGCTCCGGGCCCAGGATCCACGCTGCTGGTCAGAAAACCCATGGTGAGAAAAGAAAAAGAGGGCGCTTTCTAGAAACACGTGAGAGGGTGCCTGAGATGTACGCGCTCTTCTCAGGCTCAACTACAAGATAGCCTCATCCAGCAGAATTGGGGGTGAGGCTGCATCTGGAGACGATTCCCCGACAGGGACCCTGGGGTCACGTGAGAGAAAGGAGAGGCAGGGCCCCAGCCATAGCCTTGACCTTCAAAATCACCAACAAGAAGAGTCGGGGCACCCCAGCCATAGCCTTGACCATGAGAACCAACCACAAGAGAGTTGGGGCACCCCAGCCATAGCCTTGACCATGAGAACCACCCACAAGAGAGTCAGGGCACCCCAGCCACAGCCTTGACAGTCAGAATCACAGCCCCATGTCAGAATCACAGTGATCTGTTCTAGTAGAGTCACCAGACTGACATCCAGGCATCTATATTTTCAAAGAGCTCCTCGGGTGATGCTTACAAGAGTCAGAGAACCAAGGGCCTGGAAACAGAGATAACAACTGTCCTTGCTTAGATCAATATAACAAAACTGGGAAGAGGTGTGACTTGTGAAACTCAAGAGAGAAGCGCTGGAGGGCAAAGGTGGAGACAGGTCCCAAGAGCAGAGCGCACAGGAGCCAGACAAAAAAGGGTCCCTGCCAAGGCGCCAACCTCCAGCTCCTTACTCCCTGTCCCTGGGAGTGGTCTGCCTCTGTCAACCTCTGCTGGGAGCACTCACCCTCCACAGGCCATGAGCGTCACAGGTGAACACCAGCCCCATAAACACCAACCCTGCTCCAGCGCACAGCAACCTCAGCAGAACCAGAACGCAGCGCATCAAAGTAGGATGCTGCGCCCTCCTCAACTCAGCCACGCCCAGTGGGCTGTTGTCTTAACCCCACTTTCTCTTTCCTCATTCCATGCAAAAGGAACCTTCTGTTTGGCCTTTTAAGCAGTTGTTAGAAAGGTCAAAAGATGTAGCATGTCTGAAAGTGTTTCTCCAATTTCAAAGAAATATGCGAATCTGAGATAGTCCTGGAGTTCCCCTTGCTGTTTAGAAGGTTAAGAACCTGACATATCTCCTAGAGAAATGACAATAAAAACAAAAATAAACAAATGGGACTTAATTACTTAAAAAGTTTCTGCATAGCAAAGGAAATGCTAAACAAAACCAAAAGACACCACAGATTGAGAGAAAACATTTGCAAATGAAGCAACTGATAAGGGATTAATCTCCAAAATATATAAACACCTCCTGCAGCTCAATTTCAAAAAAACAAACCCCATCAAAAAAATGGGCATAAGATCTAAACAGACAATTATCCAAAGAAGACATACAGATGGCCAAAAACACATGAAAAAATGTTCAACATCACTCATTATCAGAGAAATGCAAATCAAAACTATGAGGTACCACCTTACACCAGCCAGAATAGCCATCATCAAAAAGTCTACAAACAATAAATACTGGAGAGGGTGTGGAGAAAAGGGAACCCTATTTCACTGTTGGTGGAAATGTAAATTGGTACAACCACTATGAAAAACAGTATGGAGATTCCTTAAAAAACTAAAAGTAGAATTACCATTTGGTCTAGCAATCCCACTCCTGGGCATCTATCCAGAGAAAACCATGACTCAAAAAGATACATGTACTCCGATGTTCATTGCAGTCCTACATATGATACCCAAGACATGGAAACAACCTAAATACCCATCAATAGAGGAGTGGATCAAGATGGGGTACATATACACAATGGAATATTACTCAGCCATAAAAAGGAAAGGAATAGTGGCATTCGTAGCCACATGGATGGACTTAGAAATTATCATGCTAAGTGAAGTCAGTGAGACACAAACATCATATGCTGTCACCTACATGTGGAACCTAAAAAAAGGTTCTTAGCAGAACCTTAGCAGAACAGATACTAACTCACAGACTTTGATAAACTTATGGTTTCCAAAGAAGACAGATTGAGGGCGGTGGTCTAGGGATTAGGGATGGAAATGCTATGAAACTGGGTTATAATGATCACTAAACAACTATAAATGTAATAAAATTCATTCAGTTAATAAAAAAAAAAGAACCTGACATAGTATCCATTAGGATGCAGGTTCAATCCCTGGCCTAATTCAATGGGTCAAGGATCCAGTATTGCCGTGAGCTGTGGTATAGGTCATAGATGCAGCTCAGATCAGTGTTGCTGTGGCTGTGGCGTAGGCTTCAGCTGCAGGTTCGAGTAGACCCCTAGCCTGGGAACTTCCATATGCCATGAGTGCGGCCGTAAAAGGAAAAAAATAAATCTGAGATAGTCCTTTTTTGCAGTTACACCTCCTTACCCTAGTGAAGATGTACCTGCTCTGAGACTTACATTCAGCAGGCACCCAAACAGGGGCAGCTTAGGACCCCCCCCTCTCAACCCCCGTGCCTGAGGGCTGCTCAGGGTCAGCTCATGTAGGCAAGGGCTGAAGACGAAGAATGACAGGAAAGTCAGAGGCCTGGACTAAATCTAAGGGTAAGATGAGTTCAAAGAATTGTACACTATTCCACATGGAGATTAACTCAAATATCATTGAGCCCAATCCTGCAAGCAACTGAATAGGAGCAAACATGGTTCAAGTAGAGACAACTTGAAAAAGACAACTGAAGGCACAGTACCTTGCAAAGGAATGCTGGGTAACAGGCCATTCCCAGGATGCGAAACTAAAGAAGGACTGAGAGCTCACATTTGCATCTAAATCTGTGATCAAAGAGGGAGAATCCAAAGCCAGACAAAAAGAGAACTGTGCATAGTTCTAACTAAAGATAATGAAGCAGAACCCAGCTCCAAGGTACCAGGAAAAATGTGCTGAGAGGGGCTGCTAAGCTGTTGGTCCGACTCTGCCCCAGAAGGGTCTTTATCTGGACCACAGGTAGGTTAAGACCTCAAACCCCTCAGATAAAATAAGGACTACCCAGAGTTCCCTGGTGGCTCAGGGGGTTAAGGATCTGGCATGGCTGCAGCTTTGGCTCAAATTCGATCTCTAGCCCAGGAACTTCCATATGCTGTGGGTGTGGCCCAAAAAAAAACTAAATAAATAAGCACCACCCATTCAGCCTCTCCCCAGAAGATATGTGGCTTTGAGTACCTCCATATCACAATCATTTAACACATCTGAATGACAGGTTTATACTTATTTTTACAGGTATTTTCCACTGAAGATAAAATGAACGACACGCAAATTAGAAAGAAGGGGTAAAATCCTTGGCATAAGGAAAATATAAGGGGCGGGGGGAGGCTTGTGCACCACTTAGGAAACAGATTCTAGGAGTTTCCTCTAATGAAAACATGTATGGCTTACTTGAAGCCAAATTAGGCAAAACACAGATGGAAAACATATGTGAGCAAAGCAAGCGGTTGCATTCCTAACACACAGCAGCCAAGTGGCTCTCTTTCGCACTGACC
This sequence comes from Phacochoerus africanus, assembly GCF_016906955.1. Classification (NCBI taxonomy): domain Eukaryota; kingdom Metazoa; phylum Chordata; class Mammalia; order Artiodactyla; family Suidae; genus Phacochoerus; species Phacochoerus africanus. The sequence goes on along the minus strand of NC_062552.1, from coordinate 30,287,345 downwards.
CTCACACCAGACCCACAGATGATGGCCCAGACCGGACGCTTTCTTTATCCACTGTGACCGCGGTAAAATGTAAAGAGAAGGATGACACGACATCAGGACGGCGCAGTGGTGCACACAAACCAGGGAACCCGCTTCTGGAGGACCAGGGCCAAAGTCAGTGATGACTGCATGCGCTGACCCTAGTGAAACCACATCCGATCACCGGGAAGGTGGATCTCTGCCAGGCCAGACAATGACCTTGCCACGCCTACTTCACACCACATATACCATCTGGTCCAGATTTCTTCTTAAAAGGCAATGTCAGGAGCAGCTTAAAGAAAAAGCCGTCAACTGCTAAATGGTAACACCTAAAGGACGTGGCTTTGGTAATGCACTTCTCCAGCAAATAAATATCCTCTTGCAATTTACAAACAAGTAACGGGATTTCCGGTTGTGGCTCAGCAGTAATGAACCTGATGAGTTCAATCCCTGGCCTCGCCTGGAGGGTTAAGGATCCAGTGTTGCCGTGAGCTGTAGACCGGCAGCTGCAGCTCCAATTCGACCCCTGGCCTGGGAACCTCCATATGCTGCAGATTTCCCAGCAATCTGAGGCTGAGTCATATTCAAATTCCTGTGACTCACTGCCCAAGTGAGTTCTGATTTTAGACGGGGCAGGGGAATAACCCATATACCAAGGAGATAGGATAGATTTGGACAGTTTCATCTGTGCCCACCACCCCCAAAACAGACACACGTGGAATTGAAAGCAGTGATGGAGAACTAGAATCTGGCTTTTCAAACCGATCAGCAAGTCAGTACTGCCTGATCCTTGTCCTGTCGCCTCCCTTCATCTGTCATGAAGTTACTGTCTTGTCATAACAGCTTTTTTCCCTCTTTTTCCTTTTTTGGCTGCCCCAATGGCATACGGAGTTCCTGGGCCAGGGATCAGATCCAAGTCAAAGTTAAGACCTAAGTATGCTGCAGCTAGAGCAACACCGGATCCTTTAACCCACTGTGCCAGCCCGAGATTGAACCTGTGTCCTGATGATGCAGAGATGCTGCTGATCACAGTGCGCCACAGTGGGAACTCCTGTCATAACTGCTTTGTGATTTAACTTTTGTTTCCAAAGGCTATTCCATCAGAAAAGTCAAGGGCCATGATCTACAGAAATACAAAAGATCTTCACTCTCTTCCAGCTGTGCTTCACTAAGTCTTGCAACAATACCAAACATGTACAGGGATTGACCAGCAAGGTCCTACTGCACAGCAGGGAACCCTACTCGATATTCTGTAATGAACCATAATGGAAAAGAAGACGAAAAAGCACGTATATGCGTATAACTGAGTCGCTTTGCCGGACAGCAGAAACACAACATCGTAAATCAACTACGCTTCCGCACAATTTTTAAAATAATATTAAAGGAAAAATTTTAAATTATAGGGCTTGAAATAAAGCTATGATTAAAGAATGTATCACAAAAAATAAAATCATCAAACCCAAGGCTATGAGTCAAATGCACCAAGAACTCTACAGCGCTCACAAAACATTTACAAGTGACAGATTACAGACCCCCAGCCAGCTGTGCACACCTGGCGTCCTTATTTACATGTTAAACTTGGGCTCCAAGCTACACTTACCTCCTTCCCATCCGCATCCTTGCAAGAAAGGAACACATTAGTACAGAGAGAACTACAGCTCTTTTTTTCCAACTGGAAGTGCTCTGTTGCGTGAGGGCAAAATCTCTCCATGTCTTGCTTTTCCTGAACGCTGCTGTCATTTTTTGCTGGGTCTTCCAAAAATTCGCGTTTTTCAAGCGACCTCTCTGGGCCACCATGCATCCGGGGTAAACTGGCTGCCTTCTGGAAGGCAGAGCCATCCCTGTTTCGCTGGAATGTTATTTCTCTCGCGTTGGCATCATCTAAAGGTTCCATCCCCTTCGCACAGCGAGGAGTGCTGTCTTCTGAAATCCCTTCCTCCAGTTCATTAACTCGGACTTCTGTCTCACAGCCTTGAGCAGGGGAGGGCCCCCCAAGGTGAGAATGGCTGCTCACCTTCCTGTGCTGGACCCCCTCCTCCAGAGTGAAGCTGGAGCCCCCACACCCCTGCTGTACCCCCTCCTCCAGAGCCAGGCTGGGGCCCCCACAACCCTGCCGGACCCCCTCCTCCAGAGCCAGGCTGGGGCTCCCACATCCCTGCTGGACCCCCTCCTCCAGAGCCAGGCTGGGACTCACACACCCCTGCCGGACTCCCTCCTCCAGAGCCAGGCTGGGGCTCACACACCCCTGCTGGACCCCCTCCTCTGGAGTGAAGCTGGAGCCCCCACACCCCTGCCGGACCCCCTCCTCCAGAGCCAGGCTGGGGCACGCACGCCCCTCCCGCAGCAGCGCCCTTGGCCAGGGGGCCACCCCCACTCCAGGAAGCCGAGGAGCGCTCCTCTTCTCCTGTTCATGCTTTGCCCCTCCGGACTGTGGGTCAGTCCCACTTTCCTTGGTCGGGTCTCTTCTGAAGTATTTCCTTCTTCCAGCTGAACACTTTTCGGGTCTCAGAGGGGTTTTGGCAGGATCCAGAAACTGTTCTTCCTTCTCGGCTCGGACACACCCGCAGACATTCCCCATTTGATTGGCAGGAAATCACGGCTGCACACTCTCTCTCATTTCAAAAACCGAGGCCTACTCAGATGCCCCCAGGTCCCCAGACCCCCCCCCTCTGTCCTCCGGTTCCTCGGACCTCACGACCATCCCCTTCAGCCCGAAGCCATTTTGCTTATGAGAGGGACACGCGCCAGCAAGGCCGTGGCACCCTGCCCGGCCAGGCCCTGGGGCTCATTAGACACTGTGGCTTATTTCTGGCCACCAATCCTCTTAGACAAACAGCCCTGCTCACTGTCAAATCACCCACTGAAGCGTTTTCCAGGCAAACCCTTAGCTTGGCTGCAGGAAAAGATTCTGACCCTCGCTTTAACTTTCAGTTTTCCGAAACGCTGTCACAGGACCCAAGTTTGCGTTAACCTTTGGAACCACTGGTGATTCAGCCAATCTGAGCACGAACAGAAAGCAAATTCCAGCCAGGAGAGGGTTAGCAAATGTCCTTCAGGCTCAGTTTCAAAGTGCCTTTCAAATTCAGTTTCAGGGAGTCGCTGGCATACAATTTACTTTCTTAAGAGACATAAACTAATTAAGGTATGTGCAAAAAAAAAAAAAAAAGGCTCAAAGACCTCTATAAATTTTATTAAGTCTCTTACTCAAAACCAGAAGCCAAAAAAAATAACAAGAAGATTCAGTAGGTGAAGGAGAGAGAATACAGGCTGGATGCTTAAAACAACTCTAACTCTGTTTCTAACATCAGTCTCTTGGAAGAGTTTGTCATAATTTTCATATGACGTAAATATCCACTTCTTTTTTATGATCACTAGGGTTTTCATATAAGCAAACGGGTCACTTTTATTATTTAAAGCACAGAGCACTCAGCCTAAAGAAACACCTGTGTGCTCCACATGAATGAAGGCAGTTGAACTTTACATGAAACTTTTATAATTGTACCCTAGTTAAATATTATGCAGTTTTACTAGGACCATGCTGAATAAATAATAAATCCGTATGGGATCTGATTACCTAAGGTGTGCATATTTCTAACACTGAGTCATAGACATGGTAAAAAGGAAATTAGCAATGGCAAGCCTAGTGTCACAGGTAAGCCACAATCACTTGACTAATAAAAAACTGATAACTGCTTTAACTCTATCCAAGTTGTCTTTAGACTGATCAAAAGATGGAACTCATCTTTTTTTAAATAAAAGTATTCCATTAAGAATTCCTGTTGCGGCTCAGCGGGATAAGGAACCAACATAGTATCCATGAGGATTCCAGTTTGATCCCTAGCCTGGCTCAGTGAGTTAAGGATCCAGCATTGCTGCTGTAACTGAGCAGGACCCAGAGGGGCTCCTGGGCACACAAGCCTTTCTTTGACCCCCATCGCTTGTTTATAGGGAATAAGCCTCAGTCTCCACGACCTTCCCTGAGTTCCAAAGGGCAGCTGCTCATCAGGGAAGGGAGGGGATGCAGAGACCGGGGAGGAGCCGTCAAGAGACAATAGTGCAGCCCTGGGGCAGGTCCTGGTTCCTCCTCAAGGAATATACATAACAATACTTTGAACTAAAACCCCCAACAAATGGAAGAACTCCCTGACGAAGCATTCTTCCTTCCAGGAGGAGGACCACCACCAGAACCAGTCCTGGGGCCCCTAAACACCAGCTTTGAAAGACAATGCAAGTTTGCCTCTACCCAGCCCTAGTTTCCACTCCCCAAACTAAAAAACCACCTCCTAACCCCTTCCAGGGGAGGCACAGTCTTTAAGACATTATTAGCCTGCTGTGGCCCCCTTTGCCTGGCAAAGCACTACAGCTGTCTTTTTCAACTTCACCCAAAACTCTTGTTGCCACGTTTGTATTTGGCACCAGCAGACAGAGGCCGGATTTCAGTGACACCGCAAAGTGCAGCACAGGTCACACACACGGCTTTGATCCGGTGGTGCTGTGGCTGTGGTGTAGACTGGCAGCTGCAATTCCAATTCGACCCCCAGGCTAGAAACTTACATAGCCCATAGGTGTGGCCCTGAAAAGAAAAAAATTCCACTCAATGGTCAAATTCACCATGGTGCTGACATTTGTCAGTAACAGACCTGCGTGATGAGATTTCCCTTAATCATTTTAAGAGGAAATTAATGGAGCTCCATCAACCCAACCTGAATATCCTAGAAGACAAGCTGGCAAAAACAAAGCTCTGGGTTTGTCTGTTTGTGTATGTTTGTTTTCAATTTGATTTTCAATATCTTTGATAGGGATGGAGTAGGCACAGGTAGTGGCAGAAGTCCCGGATAAAGGACCATATTTATTCTCGTGGTGGCTCAGAGGTTAACAAATCCAACTAGGAACCATAAGGTTGCGGGTTCCATCCCTGGCCTTGTTCAGTGGGTTAAGGATCCAGCATTGCTGTGAGCTGTGGTGTAGGTCGCAGATGCGGCTTGGATCCCGTGTTGTTGTGGCTGTGGCTGTGGCGAAGACTGGCAGCTACAACTCCAATTAGACCCCTAGCCTGGGAACCTCCATATGCCATGGGTGCGGCCCTAGAAAAGACAAAAAAAAAAAAAGAAAAAGGACTATATTTAAAGAGGGTAACTGGCAGGATATTGGGAGATCATTGTAAGTTAGTAAATTGCTCAAGAAAACCATCAGACAAGGCAGGCTTGCTTCCTTAGTGGAGCCTTGAGAACTGCCTCAGATTGTTGGGTGGGGGTGGGATGAGGCCTCCCTTCAGATTCAGGCCGAGGGCAGGAGTTTGAGGACCGCCCTTCAGCTGATTTGAATACACACCTTACCGGATACCAAGGAGGAGCTACTACTCCCAGAAAGGAAGAGGCGGGCTTCTCCAACCCCCACTCCCCTTGAATGATAAAAACTGTAGCCCACCCGATCCTCGGGGCGGAGCTTGCACCTCTCACAAGCATCCTATCCTAATCAATCTGTTTCTTGCCTATCACTCTGTCTCTTGCTGAATTCCTTCTGCGCAGAGACAGGAAGAACCTGAACCTCAGTGAGTCCAGACACAGGCCGAGAGATTCTAATTTAAAACCTTGGATTCAAGTCCCAATCTGGGTGTAGGCTGGGTTCGAGGCCCGGCACGTGGGTTCAAGTCCCAGTCTGGGTTTTGGCTAGGTTCAGGCCGTCAATACTATCAGTTTCATCTTCATTGGCTATGACACATTATTTAGGAGAATGTTAACAGTAAGCGGCTGGTATTTGTCCTGACAGGCTAGCTGCACAACCAGTGACGTAATGCTTCTTTTGAGCCCCACCAAACCTGGCAACAGCCCATTTCCAGGCCACTGTTGGCCGCTCTCTCCTAGAAACGGCCCAGCTTCAGTGTGCAGGTGGCTGGCACTCACCTTGCAAGGCCTATCTGTAATATCAGTGACAATTTCCTCTTTTCTCTAAGGCCTGCCCCACCTCACCCAACTCTCCCTCCCCAAATCCTTATTTTTGTTGCTATTGCAATAGACTCATCACCCCACATTAGAGTCAATTTTATGAACATTCTCCCAATAGATTAAAATATTTCATTACCTTTGTGTCTCTGATCTAGCTTGTGGCAGTTAATACAGGACTATTGTATGGGTAATGCTTACTTTCAGACAGCCTGACCATGCGTGATGCTCAGAGCAAATTGTGGGGAGGGGGGGGGTTGGGGGGACTGCACCTGCGGCATATGGGAGTTCTAGGCTAGGGGGTGAATCAGAGCTGCAGCTGCTGGCCTGCACCACAGCCACAGCAACGTGAGATCTGAGCCACATCTGTGACCTACGTACGCCCCACTCAGAGCAACACCAGATCCTTAACCCAATGAGTGAAGTCAGGGATCAAACCCACATCCTCATGGTCACTAGTCGGGTGCATTATCACCGAGCCACAAGAGGAACTCCAACAAATACTTTTAAATAAAGAAACACATTGGTCTTCTGAAATTACTTCCCGGATTTGCATAAAGTCTGATGGGAAAAGGCCCAGTCACTTTCAGCAAGGATGACGACCACTGCTATAAATAGCCATCTCGCTTGGCATGACCAGCAAAATCCTTCTCATCTTAAATTATCATAGGGTGAAGATCAGTTATTTCTTTAGATACAAAGGGGCATTTCTATTTTACCAAAACACCGAAATGTTCCATTTTTCAGTATATCTTGTTCTAATTTTTAACTATTGGTGGTAACAGTCATAACACCTTGTCATTTCGGTCCTAAAATGCACTGGATTTCATAACATGCCACAGAATCATACCAGAAGCAAAACTCTTGGGCATTCGGGGTTAGCAATGCACAGGATTACATCTAGCATGGCTAAACAAGGCCCTGCTGTATAGTACAGGGAACTGTATTCAATATTCTGTGATATGGAAAAGGAAATGAAGAAGTATATATATATATACAGTTATAGTCACATTCAGTTTTGTCTATAACATTTTTCCATCCAGCGGAAATTAACACATTGTAAATCAACTATACTTCAGTAAATTTTTTTTAAAAAAGAACTAGGAAAACCTATTTTGGTGTTTTTATGGCTGGCCCTCATCTCTCCTCCAGAGATAGCTGAACTCCAAAGAGTTTTCTTACTACAGAATTTTTTTTTTCTTTCTTTTTATGGCCACACCTGCAGCACATGGACGTCCAGGGCTGGGTGGAATCCGAGCTGCATCTGTGACCTACACCACAGCTCATGGAAACACCGGATCCTTCACCCACTGAGCTGAGTGAGGCCAGGGATCGAACCCTCACCCTCACAGAGACAACACCGGGTCCTTAACCCGCTGAGCCATAACAGGAATGCCTATAATTCTTTTCCGAATGAACTTTTGCTTTGTTTCCTCCAACCTAGGGTCTAAACCTATTGCCTCTACTTCCAACCACTTTCACATTCTGCTCTGGGCTCTGCCCCCAGGAGCTCCGAGCACCCTCTCCAAGGCTGCCAGGTCTTTGGAGAGGAAACCGCTAACTCTGCCTTCATCTTCTCAGGTTCTGGCAGTGCTCCCCCTGCTCAGCCTCCCCTTCTCCTTCCTTGGTTTCACCAACACTACGTTTCCTTGTAGCTACCGCAGGAAATGAAATACGTTGTCCTATCTCTTGGGAGAATGTTCATCAAACTGAGTGTAATCCAGGCTGGTGAATCTAGCCCCACACAGATGAAGACGGGATGCAGAGGAGGGGGTGTCGTGCAGGCTCGGGAGGGTCTCCCACAGTAAGGGCAAGGGTCACTGACACTAGAGGGACGCTTGGCTGGAGGAACGGCAGCTGCCAGGCGGGGCCTCCCCAAGGTCTGTTTCCTCCTGCTGCCCTCGGCCCGGCCTTCCCGATTCCCGCCCTCTGCCCTCTGCTCTTTTCCGCAGAACTTCAAGGCCCCTTCCAGGAGATGGAACTCAAACCTCTGGCGGAGACAAGAATGACCAGGCCCTTATCATCGCCCCACCCACCTCACTGGAATGACCTCCCCACGTTGAGCAACTGACCCTACTCCTCCCTGACCCCGACCAGGAAAGGCACGTGGCCCACTCCTCACCCCGTCCCCAAAGGGGCCTTAGATGCCCCCAACCAACCATCGAGTGTATGGCGCGACCCCTCTTCCCCCAACCAGTCAGCAGGTCAGCAGGTGTATCCTGAGACCTCTCCTCTCCCTGGGCCACAAAAACACACGACCATGCGCCCGGGTCGGCTCTTCCTGATCATCAGGAAGTCCTCCCACTGCACTTATCTCTCTCTCTCTCTCTTTTTTTTTTTTTTGTCTTTTTGCCATTTCTTGGGCCGCTCCTGCGGCATAGGGAGGTTCCCTGGAGAGGGTCTAATCGGAGCTGTAGGTGCTGGCCTACGTCAGAGCCACAGCAACGCGGGATCCGAGCCTCGTCTGTGACCTACACCACAGCTCACGGCAACGCCGGATCCTTAACCCACTGAGCAAGGCCAGGGATCGAACCCGCAACCTCATGGTTCCTAGTCGGATTCATTAACCACTGAACCACGATGGGAACTCCAAGCATCTCTTGTCTCAATAAACTCTTCTTTCTTTTCACCTCAATATGAATCCGGAAATTCTTTTCCGACCGACGTGCACAGACGGCGACATTCTCCACACACGCTCTTCCCTGAGTCCTCTGAAGATCCCTTCTCCCTGATGGATTCAAGGACCACGTGCTTGCTGGAACCTCCCAGGGCTACTGTCTGTGCTTCCTCGGACTGGCCAGCCCTGCTCACACCCCCCATCTGCTCGGCAGACAGAAGCCCTGGATGGCCCACAGGCCAGCACTTCGGCTTTACCGTCACCCCCACCCACTCCCCCTCCTTCTAGAGTCCGCTGGTTTTTATCTCCCAGGCTCAGCAGTTCAGAGGCATCTTTAACTGCTGCCCCCGCCCCCGTCATCCTTCATGCTCCAGACCCCGTCACCAACTCTCTTTCTTCCTTCAAAATGCTCCCCCTGGATTCAACTTTTTTTAATTTTTTGGTCATGCCTAAACTTCCACTAAACAGCATGTGGAAGTTCCAGAGCTGTGGATCGAACCCATGCCACAGCAGTGACAATGCTGAATCCTTAACCCGCTGAGCCACCAGGGAACTCTTTGCTGGATTCAATGTTTCATGCCCACCTGAATCCTGGCCTTTATCACTCCACCCAGAGGGTGCCCCTCAGCTTATGTCTCTACCACAGACTGGGGTCGTCTCCAGCTGCTTTACTACAGCCCGTGGACTACACTTCCTCAAATGTCATTCTTCAGGCGCAGAGGGCTCAGGTGGTCTGCCGATGCCTCCACGGCACAGACAAAAGCTCTGCCTACCCCCAGAGCCTGGGGCCCCCTCGGTCCCACTCGTGGTTCCCTCCCTGACATTCAAACCCAGGGCAGCCTTATCCCCAGCAGTTGGTAATGATGGGACTAGCTCATCCCAACAGGCCTCTGACCAGCCCACGTGCGGCTCTTGCCGTTTCAGCCCCACAAAAAGTTCTGGATCCTGGAAAAGCTGATGAGAAGCTCCAGGTGAAGTCAGATTTTTGGTCAGTTCTCAGAGCTCCCTAGTTCTGGTAACAGGGACCGGGGTCTGGCTCCACGCCCAACCCCACCCCGCACCACCCCAGGTCCCCGAAGGAGGGGTTCCTCGAGTAACAAGGACGCCCAGACCTTCAGGAACCTGCTGCCTCCACTCCGGTTCCTGGGTGTCCCAGCCACTGACAGCCCAGCTGAGTGGACATTCACCTGTCCTGCCCTGTCGTCCTGCCAGCTGACACCTGGTTACCCAGTCTCCCGGTCCCTGGGTCTCATTCTCCAATTTTTTACTGCTGCAGCCTGACTCCGCTGCCTGCCCCATCCTGGCACCTATGAGACTCTACTTCCCTGGCTGTCCACACCTGTCAGATTTAACCTGCTCCCAAATGAGCTCCAGGTACCTTATCGTCCACCATTCCCCTACAAATCCCGTATCCCAGTCAGATTTTTGTTTATTTATTTCTTTTGTACTGTTATTATTATAATCTTTTGCTGCACCTGTGGCATGGGGAAGTTCTCGGGCCAGTGACTGAGCCTAAGCCCAGCAGCGACCTGAGCCACTGCAGTGACAACACTGGATCCTTAACCTGCTGTGCTACAAGGGAACTCCCAAATTTTCAAAAATTAAGAAATAAGGAAGTTCCCGCCATGGCTCAGCGGAAACAAATCTGACTAGCATCCATGAGGACGCAGGTTTGATCCCTGGCCTCACTCAGTGGGTTAAGGATCTGGCGTTGCCATGACCTGTAGTGCAGGTTGCGGACATGGCTCGGATCTGACGTTGCTGTGGCTGTGGTGTAGGCCAGTGGCTACAGCTCCGATTGGACCCCTAGCCTGGGAACCTCCATATGCCGTGCATGTGGCCCTAAAAAGACCAAAAAAAGAAAGAAAGAAAGAAAGAAGTCTTATTCCTCCCAAGATCTGGTTCAAAGCCCCAGCTCCTTTCTGAAGTTGGTAAGCTCTCTCTTCCCGCTCCCAGTGCCCCCACACCCAAGGCTGATCAGTAAGACGCTGATCAGTGTGCCCACTACAGGCCAGGCTCTGTCCACTGCACACAGTGCTGTGTGGTCCATAAACCAAAAAACAAAGCAGGTGCCAAAATTAGGACTCACCTTACACCAAGTGAAGGTGATTTTTATTTATTTATTTATTTATTTATTTTTGTCTTTTTAGTGCTGCACTGGCATCATATGGGGGTTCGCAGGCTAGGGGGTGGAATTGGACCGGCAGCTACTGGCCTGCACCAGTACAGCCACAGCAACATGAGACCCGAGTGGCATCTGAGACCCACACCAGTCACAGCCAATGCCAGATCCGAACCACCTCTGTGACCTACACCATAGATCATGACAATGCTGGATCCTTAACCCACTGAGTGAGACCAATGATCGAACCTGCATCCTCATGGATACCAGTCAGGTTCGTTACCGCTGAGCCACGACAGGAACTCCAAAGATGATTTTTTTTTAATGCATCCTTTTACAAATACCAAAAATCAAAATCACCCTGTATCTGGCACTGGTAAATAGATGCCAATTAATAGTTAATAAATTTGCCTTTATTCTCCTGAAATCTTGTTTGAGAAAGTGCTGCTCTATACAAAATGGATAGTTCTAATTCAGGAGATCTTTCTGTGCGAACTCTACTGCCATCTAGTGTCTGTCAAAACTGGGAGAAGATAGTTGGCACAATTGAGAAACCCTGGTATCAATGAAAACCATTCCGATGAAGGATTGAGTCATAAAGTATGTATGCGTCTACATCAGGTAAGACTGGTTTGGGATTGGCAAATGCACACTATTGTATACAGAATGGAAGGTCCACGGGGACCTCTACCCAATAGTCTCTTTGGGAATGGACATGTGCATGTGTATGGCTGCGTCACTTTGCAGAACAACGGAAATGAACACAACACTGTAAATCAACTATACTTCAATAAAATCAAAGTTTAATAAATAAAAATTTAAAAATACCCTACTATATATAGCACAGGGAACTATACCCAATCTCCTGGGATAGACCATGATGGAAAAGAATATAAAAAAGCATGTCTATACATGTCTGAGTCACTTTGCTGTACAACAGAAATTGGCACAACACTATAAATCAATTATACTTCAATAAAAATTTTTTAATAAAAAATAAATCAGGTAATACTGTGGAGTAAACAAAAGACGTGTCTACCCTCAATCAACAGAAATCTCTGTCTTTCAACTCTAAGATTACACATATTGTCCTAAAAACATTTCAAGCTTTTCCACACCAGGAAACAGGGTACCAAGTTCACAAGCAGCATGTTACAGAAAGGAACAATACAAATTATGGTTTAAGAAACAAACAAATCTGAAATTAATTTTCTTCCCTTGGATGTGAATGCAGAGTTCACATCCTTCATAGGAACCACTTGAAAATTAGCAATGAGGCGAAACGAAATGACAAGTAGGAAAATCGGGCTTACCTGAAAGTGCAAAATTATTGTCCATATTAATCCCAAAGTCAATTTGGGATTTCCATCTGTTATGTCATCATTTCTAATATTCACTAATTTCACCTGTTTTATTTGTGAAGAAGAGAGAAAACAGTTTTTTCAAACCAGCACGAGTCATTGTTACTTACATAAACGTGACTCTACATTACACGTACAAAGAAAGCCTGAGAAATTTAAATACTAATAACCCTTAAAATACTGTTTTACCCCCATCCCCACTCACTTTAGATTTTAAATATAGAGTAACTACAAAAAAAATTAGTATTATTTTGGTTTTGTCTTCTACAACAAGCATTAAAAGTACACTTGTCAAAACAAAAACACAACTCAAGCAAGAAATCCTAAAAATTTTTAAATCAGATTTTTTTTTTTTTTTTTGGCCTCTTAGGGCTGCACCCATGGCATATGGTAGTTCCCAGGCAAGGGGTCAAATCAGAGCTGCAGCTGCTGGCCTACACCACAGCCACAGCAATACAGGATCGAGCCAAGTCTGCAACCTACACCACAGCTCGTGGCAACGCCAGATCCTTAACTCACTGAGCCAAGGCCAGGGATCAAACCCACAACTTCATGGATACTAGTCGGATTTGTTTCCGCTGCGCCACAACAGGAACTCCCAGAAATAATTTTGTCTTTTGAAAATAAGCTTCCTTTTAACAATTAGGTAGGAAACTATTCCAAACCATCAAATAATAATAACTTTCTCACACTTCTGTCACAACGAGTGTAAAAAAACCCCCAACCTCTAGCATTATTATTCTATTTGTCTGCCATAAATTGTTACCAAGGTAGATAAATATATGTCACTAGAAAACGATTCAAAACTTTAAAAATAATATAATAGTCAGACTTAAAGCTTATCAACTGTCAAATTACACATTCAGGTAAATAAATGTCATGATGGTATCTAACATTTACTTCCTGGAAAAAAAATTAAAACAAATCAAAATATCATGAATTAAAGACAATAACACCTAAGATTTTCTTTCCTGGACAAATCACTGCCAAAAATATTTCGACAAGGAGACATAATTAACCATTAGTCCTTCTGGAAACTTCCACTAGAATTAAGAATGGTAAGGCAAATACCAATAAAATTTATTAAAATATAAGTACAGAGTAATTGCTAGCATTTAATAACTAAAACCATTTCGATGTTCATAAGAAGCTAAATGGAGGATTAACAACAGACAGGGTCTCTTTGTCCTCCTGGCCCTCCCTTTCTTTTTCACTTTTTTCAGTAAATTTCAGTTCTCCTGAGTTTCTTTGTCTCTTTTTTTCTACTCATTGAAAATTACCAATTATTTGGCTTATATCACTATAACACACAGTGCTAACTAACCAAGACCAAGTCCAAGACATTGCTCATTCTTTTCTATGATTTCTTCTGAAACCTCAAGTCAGTTGGGGATTGCTGTCAAAACTGTCTTTTTGTTTGTTTTTTAATTTTTCTTTTTAGGGCCACACCCATGGCATGTGGAAGCTCCCAGGCCAGGAAATGAGCCTGCACCACAGCAGCGACTGGAGCCACAGAGTGACACCGATGGGTACTTAACCCTCTGAGCCACAGGAGGATTCCAGAACTGGCTTTTTTTCCCCTCTTTTTAGGGGCACATCCACAGCATATGGAAGTTCCCAGGCTAGGGGTCAAATTGGAACTGCAGCTGCCAGCCTACACCACAGCCACAGCAACACCAGATCCAAGCTGCATCTGTGACCTACACCACGGCTCACAGCAAAGTCAGATCCTCAACCAAGTGAGCGAGACCAGGGATTGAACCAGCATCCTCATGGATACTAGTTGGGTTCTTAACGTGCTGAATCACAATGGGAACTCCCAAAACTTTTATTTTTAACCACTTCTAAATTACCCAGTTTTAGCTACTCATTAAAAAAAAAAAAAAAAATCATCTATTGGTTGTTCCCTGGTCTGGGAACTGAGATCCTACATGAAGCCACTGCACTCTGTAGCCCAGAAAAAAAAAAGCAACTATTGCCTCCTCACTACTAAGTATGAAAAATATAGATGCAAAGTTTTTTGAAGTATTATATAAAGTTATCTTTTATAAAAATAACATAATTTTATAAGGTGAGCATAAAAAAATATTGTCTCCCCATGACTAAGAACTCTTCACATTCTTAACATTCTATTGCTATTACAATGTCATTAAATTAACTTCCTTGGCAAAAGTGTTCCAATTCCCAAGGAAGGAAAATCAGCAGCTCTTATTCAGATAGAAATGTAGCCACTTACGATTGCTCTGGGCTTATGCCCACTATTAACTTCCTTTTCTTTGGAACAAATGTTTAAAATCATTTTAAAATATCTGTCTCACAAAAGCACAAGTTTAATGATCATAATCTGCAAATTTAACTTCTTCATACCCCAACATGGTGCTACGCAGATTTGTTCAGTTACGTGTATAGTCTTTGAAAAACATCATACCTGGCGTCTTTTCAAATAGTCAAGTGCAATTTGTACATTCTGTAGTCTGTGAAAACGCATCCGACCTTTCTCTCGGGGCTAAGAATAAAAAAATGCAAGGTATAAAAAACACTGTAGTTTCTGATGCCACTGACCATGCTAAGTATATTCATGCTGAATATACGATACAAATATACTTTATGCTCATCTTACTATGTCAAGACAATATTTACTGTTTGGGTAAACCCATTAAACTTTTTAAATGGTATTTTTAATTTTTTTTTGCATTATCTGAGATTGAATTTATACTAGGGATTTTTCTGAATGTGTTTTATATAAACAGATGCTTTATTCAAAACATTTTCTTTAAACAAAAGGAAAAGAGAAAATACGATAGCACATACAAAGTTTATATAGTTACTATGCTACAATTCTAGCCTAGACTTTTTAGCTATGGATGCACAACAAGAATTAAATACCATTCCCCATTTTGCCTTCTTAATAAACTCTGACTATTGCCAGGAAGGTCTTCATGATTAACTGGGTATGGCATGTTAATGAAAGTGATATAAAAAGTAGCATGCAGTTAGTATAAAAAATCACCAAGAAGGAGAAAGCCAGTGGAGTTTTACTTAGCCATGACAGAGGACAAGAGAAAAGCAATTAAAGCCAGGTAATCTATTTCCTCTGTATTTTATCTGCACTTTTGCACAAAATCGGCTGGGTTCTTTATCACAGGGTTACACTGCCTGGGGATGGACATGTGATTTGCTGCTTCAGGAAAACCGACAACTCATCGTTCTTTTTCCTTGATGCCGTTTCCCTTAAGAAACGCGACACGTTAGCAGAAGGAAAACAAGGAAACAGAGCTGAGAAAATGTTCAACAAAAATACAAAGAATGGAGCTGGAATGTACCACATAAAATCTTCCAAAGAGAAAAAATAACTGACAGCTGAGCTGCTCAAACAGAAACAGGTGGCCTCAGCCAAAGGCAGCAGAATGGAACAGCCGGCAGATCACACGGGTTGGGAAAGTAAGTTCCATCTAATGGGAGACATGAGGGTGATGAACTCCCCAATGGGTCCAAAAAGCACAAGTTCCATGACATTGGGGCACTAGAGATGTGATGACACAAGAAGCACATCTGTCTTACAAAGGGAGGTGGGTCAACTGAGCATCCCAGGGGTTAAACAGCTCTGTCAGGACTCTAGTGTTTAAAACATGCCCCCTAAGTAAATCCAGATGCGTTAAGATAGGTAAAGAAGGGCCATCGAATACCTACTACCAATAGATATGATTTAAAACAAACTTTTTTTGGTCCAAACCCACAGCATGGGGAAGTTCCAGGGCCAGGGATCGAACCCGTGCCACAGCAGTGACAATGACAGATCCTTAACCTGCTCTGCTGTGCCACCAGGGTACCCCCCAGCATAATCTTAAACATTACAGAAATGTCCATAAGTTCCTTCAAACTAAGCAACAGGTCATTGTTATGTCTGAAGTATCAATTTCGGAAGTGGAAATAGATTGGCATAAACATGAGCAGGCTGGTCGTAAGACGTCCATACTTATACAAGATGTATATCGACTTCCGTAGCTAAACTCCCATCCTATGATTTAAGTACAGAGATGCCAATACCATGCAGGGCAGTCATCAATCAATCCATGGAAAGAGAACGTACATCCTCTGTCCAATTTTTTGGTGCACACACATCCACCTCACTGAGGGTTCTGGTCCTTTCTCCAGGGTGCTAAGAAGGAGCCCGAACCCAGGGGTTACTCGCTATCACATTAGTGCTCACCGCACTGGACTAGGTTAGTCGAGTTATGGGGGCTGACACCTACCCCCTTATCCTCATCCTCCACATCGTCATGCTGTTCATACGCGCATGCTTCTGTGGCACTCACCAATCGTAAGGTCTTCAAAAAATCTCGCTCCCTTGGCTAATGAATATAACAGACAGAAGATAGGACAGCAAAGACACAAGACAGACCAGAAATGAAAAGAAGAGCATGAACAGAACATAATGAAGGAGAATAGGTAACCAGGAAGGGGAAGGGGCGTTCACAAAAAAAGGAGATGACACTTGTGGACGGGGTTAGACCAGTTTTCAGAAAGCGATGCTTATCTCCTTGCTCTTTGTGAGTCTTTGAATAAGTTAGTTATAGTATGCATCCAACTTCTGCTCAAAAAAAAAAAAACAACAAAAAAAACCAACAACACAAAACCCAAAAGGAAAAAAGAAGCAAGAACAAAAGTCTTATTTTAATTATAGAACTAATTACATAAGCAAGGTCATCGAAGTGCTTCCGCCTCCAGCAGTCACATCATTTGAAGTCGGAAAATGCTTAGGGACCGAACCAGAACACTTTGCAGGCAAGATTCGCAGCAGCGCTAAAGATGAATGCTGCAAAAATCTGAACAATCTGTGCTGGAAACAGATGAGTCCTATGCAAAAGAGGGTTTCAAGTTCTTCAGGATAAATTAGAAAATTGAAAACTTACCAAGGTGTCTCCCGAAAGAACCTCTAAAAGAGAGATCAAATTGTGTCCGTCCCTTAAGTCTTCGTAGAGGTCGTTCACATGTTTCCGAACCTACGGGAAGAAAAGCAATTGAGAACGCTTGGTCCTTGAAGCCACAATCACCCTTGATACTCCAACAAGGAAGGGGAACAAGGGACACTGCACGTGGGACACCCCATGTATTCATTCCTGCAGTAATTCCAAAAAGGTTTGGATTCTTTCACTATTTAAAAAGGAAAATTTAAAAGCGAAAAAGGAGTTCCCATCGTGGCACAGTGGAAATGAATCTGACTAGGAACCATGAGGTTGTGTGTTCAAACCCTGACTTCGCTCAGTGGGTTAAGGATCTGGTGTTGCTATGGCTGTGGTGTGGCTGAAGCGCCCTAAAAAGCAAAAAAAAAAAAAAGCCAAAGTAACTTTCAGATTAATAATTCATAAGGACAAGGAGAAGTATTACATTTTTAAACATATCAGAACAAATAAAAGCCAACTACACAGAGTTCTGATTTTTAAAGTACAGGCAGTGCTCTGACCTGAATTATGATTCCTTTTTTTGTTTGTTTGTTTATTTTTGGCCGCACCCTTGGCATGTGGAAGTTCCCAGGGCCAGGGATCAAGCCCGAGTCACTGCAGTGACAAAGCCAGATACTTGACCTGGTAGGCCACCAGGGAACTCCGCTGAATTACAATTCCTGGTGCAGCAAACAGAGCCACCTTAGCAAGAGGGGATAGTTTTTACATGTGCCCCCCCCCCCCTCATAGTTTTCCCAACCTCTGGGCCACAAGATCCAGGAAGCCAAAGGTACACATTCCACATCTGGAAAGTCCACAGATGCTAAGCTGGGTAAAGCGTACATGAGATTCTACGTACTATTTAAAAAAATAAATCAATAAAAATAAAAATTCTTGTGAGTGTATGATGATTTTAAAATTTAAAAGTTCTTTAAAATTCATATATGTGAAGTTGTAAGACCTCTGTCCAAAATTCCACCACACAACGTAAACTTTCCCGTGGCAGGAAGTTCCCAGGCTAGGGGTGGAATAAGAGCAATAGCTGCTGGCCTACACCAAGCCATGGCAACACCAGATCTGAGCTACATCTGCCACCTACGCCACAACTTGCAGTAACGCCAGATCCTTAACCCACTGAGAGAGGCCAGGGATCGAACCCACATCCTCATGGACAGGAAGTCGTGTTCTTAACCTGCCCAGCCACAAAGGGTACTCTGGCAGGGAGTTTTCATAAGCACATCTACATTAACAGAAAGCTAATACTCAACCCATAACAGCTTCTCCCTCCCGTCCGTAGGCCTGGGTTCCAAGCCTGTTATTTTATTTTATTTCTTAATTTTTTTAGCTGTGCTTGTGGCATACAGAAATTCCCAGGCCAGGGATCAAACTCACGGCACAGCAGTGACAATGCAGGATCCTTAACCTTCTCTGCTGCTGGGAACCTCTAAGTTTGTGACTGCAGAGCTAAACCACCAAGGGTTCCCCAAAGTTCTGCTCAGTGTGCCACACGGGGGTACCTTCTGCCAATGCCTAGTGCACACTAAGGCTCCTGCCAGACCCCCAAGGGTCACAGCAGGCTGCCGGGGTGGCCATCCCACTCTGGGCTGGCCCATTTCCACATTCTTGCCTTGGGGTGACTCCAGGCTGTGTTACTTAGTGCCACTCTCAGGAAAGCAGCCAAAGAAGTGGTCCAGGAAGAGGCCAGGATCAGCATCCCACCTGCGGCCCACGGGCGCAGCCCTACACGCGCCCCATCCATGATATACTCTGAAGGCTGATCGTATGAGTTAAACTCCTTTGTGCTTTATTACATTTTATTTATTTATTACAGAAGAAAGTAATGAAAAGATCCAAACTCTCTGATGGCAGAGAAACCAGCAAGAAAGGGCCTAATATGAACTAGAAGCAAGCCTTTGATGGTTAAGCCTGCCAATTCTAAAAATGTAGCTTAAGTACCACTAAACTTTATCATCTTAACTGTCTATGAACATGTTTTGCATGGAAACCCTTTTTTTTTTTTTGCCACTCCCATGACATAGCTACAACTGCAACCTACACCACAGCTATGGCAACACCAGATCCTTAACCCACTGCACCACAGGGGGAACTCCTGCATGAAAATATTTCTGGTTCGTGAAGAAAAAATTCCCTTAAAAGCTTCATATCAAAGCTACCAGCTCCTATAACAAGTATTTTGAGAATTTCTGCCTAAGGTACAAAACCTTTTAACACTCAATTAATTTAATATTCAATTACCCAACTATGCATCATTAATGGCACATAATGTAAGTATTAAACTCAGGCCCAAAAGCTCTAAGTAACTAATAATGCTAACAGTACCTATAAATGGCCAGCAAACCTCAAACTGAATCAAATTACTTTTCTTTTTCCTTTCTTTCTTTTTTTTCTTTTTAGGGCCCCACCTGTGGCATGTGAAAGTTCCTGGGCTAGGGGTCAAATCGAAGCTGAAGCTGCTGCCTACACCACAGCTTGTGACAATGCTGGATCCTTAAGCAAGGCCAAGGATCAAACCCACACCCACACAGAGTCAATGTCGGGTCCTTAACCTTCTGAGCCACGAGAACCTGGATCAAATTACTTTTAACACAGTGGCCCATTTTCACAAATCAGTATTTTTATTTTGATTTCCTAATTTCCAAAGAACATCAGCTGACTCTTTGGTGTTAAGATAATTACATAACAGTGAAAGAAAGCTTTACACTTCAGTTCTCTAAAAAAAGATCATATCATAACACATTTTAGATGATCCTTATTTAGAAAATCCATAAATGTCCAAATAAGTTACAAACAGATTATCCCTTCCATAAAATATTTACTTTCCACTAAATAAATACTATTAAATGACAATCCTCTTAAATGCTCAATTACATTTCAGAGATGAACAAATTTCCACAGGTCTTTTCAGGAACACATCTATGTCATACACACATGCAAGCAAATAAGCATCTTAATGAAATGAGTCCTAATAATTAATTATCTAGTCACACATGAGAGCAATTTAAGAATTCACTTGTCTCATTCCAACCCAGCAGCTTGAATGTACCTCGCTAAGGGCCTACTTAAAAACATGGCAGAAGAGTGTCCATTGATGGATAAACAAATAAAGAAGACGTGGCCTATATATACAATGGAATATTACACAGCCATAAAAAAGAACTGAATAACGCCATCTGCAGCAACATGGAGGGACCTAGAGATAATCATACTTAGTGAAGTAAGTCAGAGAAAGAACAAATACCATATGATTTCACTTACAAGTTAAATCTAAAAAACAACAAACGAGCAAAACAAAACAAGAATCATAGATACTCAGCATCAAACTGGTGGTTTTAGAGGGGAGGGGGCATGGGGAGTGGGTGAGACAGATGAAACGGGTCACAAGGTACAAGCTTCCAGTTCTAAGATAAGTCATGGGGATGTCACATAAAGCGGAAAGCACAGTGACTACAGTGAATCACGTTGCAGCACGCACTTGAGGGCTGCCAAAAGAATAAATCCCCCAAGTTAACTCTGTCTGGTGAGGGGTGGTAACTAGACTTGTGGTGACCATTTTGCAATATACACAAATATCAAGTTGTACACTTGAAACCAATGTAACATTATTTTCTTTCTTTCTTTCATTTATTTAATTTATTTATTTATTTATTTTTGTCTTTTTGCCTTTTCTAGGACCGCTCCCACCGCATATGGAGGTTCCCAGGCTGGGGGTCTAATTGGAGCTGTAGCCGCTGGCCCACGCCAGAGCCACAGCAGCTTGGGATCCAAGCTGCGTCTGCAAACTACATCACAGCTCACGGCAACGCCAGATCCGTAACCCACTGAGCAAGGCCAGGGATTGAACCCGCAACCTTATGGTTCCTAGTCAGATTTGTTAATCACTGTGCCATGACGGGAACTCCTAACATTATTTTCTTTTAAATTTTTTTTTTTGTGTGTGTCTTTTTAGGGCCACACCTGCAGCATATGGAGGTTCCCAGGCTAGGGGTCTAATCGGAGCTACAGCTGCCAGCCTACACCACAGCCACAGGAACGTGGGATCCGAGCCACATCTGTGACCTACACCACAGCTCACAGCAACACCGGATCCTTAGCCCACTGAGCAAGGCTAGGGGTCAAACCCACATCCTCATGGATCCCAGTAGGGTTTGTTAACCACTGAGCCACGACGGGAACTCCTAATGCTATTTTTTAATTATACCTCAATTAAAACAACAGGGCAAGGGAGTTCCCATCGTGGCGCGGTGTAAAGCGAATCCGACTGGGAAGAAAATAAGGCAGGGTCACTGCAGAGGTGAAGGTTCAATCCCCCACCAGTGGGTTAGAGGATCCAGTGTTGCTACAGCTACAGCATAGATCGCAGCCATGGCTGGGATTCTATCCCTGGCCTGGAAACCTCCATATGCCGCAGGTGAGGCCGGGAAAAATTAAAAAGGCAGAAGAACTAAGCTTGTGTATTTCATTTTTATGGATTTCCTGGGCCAGGGATCAGATCCAAGCCACGTTGTGACCTACAATGCAGCTGTGGCAACACCAGATCCTTAACCCACCGTGCTGGGCCAGGCAGCAGGAATATCAGCTTGTGAGTCTCATGGGCCTCGATGCATCTAAATCTAAATATCTCCAGTGTAACCAGAAAGCAGACTAAGTCTCAAATCCTGAACAGGAACAGGAGAGATAACATCTATATGAATGTCATTTTGCATATGGAGATTCCCAGGCTAGGGGTCTAATCAGAGCCGTAGCCACCGGCCTACACCAGAGCCACAGCAACGCAGGATCCGAGCCACGTCTGCGACCTGCACCACAGCTCACGGCAACGCCGGATCGTCAACCCACTGAGCAAGGGCAGGGACCGAACCTGCAACGTCATGGTTCCTAGTCGGATTCGTTAACCTCTGCGCCACGACGGGAACTCCAAGGCCTGCCATCTTCAGAAGGGACAAGGGGACCCAGGACCACCATCAGGACGGGGCCCCAGGGCAGTAACCCATACACGGCGCCTTGAAGGCCATTCGCTCTGGGCCCCTTTACCCAAGGCAGCCCTGCCCGAGTCGTATTTCAGTCCAGATCCATGTCCTGTCTCTTTCTCTTTCCAGGACAGTTCAAGATGGGGTGTGATTCTGAACACTCAGTTCACAGGAAAACAATCTTGCCAGCCTGAAACAACCCAATCCCTCAGGGACATGTTCCACAACGAGGTGTCACTTCTCACCACCTTATTTATGCAGCAGCAAAGAAAATTAGGTATGTTTAAAGAAGACAGGCATCATGGCAGGCCAAACCAAGTTAGGAAAAGACAAAACATAGGTTACACTTAGCCTTGCCTCTGCCATAGGTCTCATGAACCAGTCACTCACACTCTCTGGGCCTCTCTTTTCTCACTTGCAAAAGAAAAATTTGAGGCGTTCCCGTCGTGGCTCAGTGGTTAACAAATCCGACTAGGAACCATGAGGTTGCGGGTTCGATCCCTGGCCTTGCTCTAGTGGGTTAAGGATCCGGTGTTGCCATGAGCTGTGGTGTAGGTCGCAGATGCAGCTCAGATCCTGCGTTGCTGTGGCTCTGGTGAAGGCTGGCGGCTACAGCTCCAATTCGACCCCTAGCCTGGGAACTTCCATATGCCATGGGAGCGGCCCAAGAAATGGCAAAAAGACAAAAAAGAAAAAGAAAAATTTGAAAACAGAAGGCCTCCGTTTCAAACTAGAGAGCAAAAATGCTATGAGCTGAAAATAAAATTGTCATCATTTAAAAAAATGAACATGTTGGAGTTCCTGTTGAGTCTCCGTAGTTAACAAACCCGACTAGTATCCATGAGGACATGGGTTCGATCCCTGGCCTCAATCAGTGGGTTAAGCATGTGGCGTTGCTGAGGCTGTGCTACAGGCCGGCAGCTAAAGCTCTAACTGGACCCCTAGCCTGGGAACTTCTACGTGCTGCCGGTGCAGCCCTAAAGAGACAAAAGACAAAAAAAAAGAAAAATTAAAAAAAAAATGAACATGTTAACTTAAAAGAAAATATGTAAAATGAAAAGCTGCTCTTGAGCTTTGTGGCTTAGTTCCTTAAGAATTTTAGGGAAAAATTACAGAAATAGATGAATTTAGCTTCTGTAATGTTTGAAAAAACCCTGACTCATCTTTTACGGAATATTGCTTATTTTTCCTGTCTAAAGTGATTATTCGGAAGATCCAGAGAATTACTGTAATGAAAAACATACCCAAAAAGGTGAGACATCATTATTATCTTTATCACGCTATGGAAATGTCACCATTACTAACAAAAATACATAAATAATGAGTTATTACTCGCCCCTGTGTAAATGCTTTATAAATTCTGGCTCATTTTCCTCAGTACAAAAGAATGAAATAAAAGAATGTTAGATAAAAATTAAAAATCTATATTATGGGGAAGGCGTGGTCATGGATGAACCAAGTGGAAATACCTGGGGTTCAAGAGAGATATCTGATCATGTGATCAACTGGGGTTTTTAACAAAAAGTACAGAATTAATGATGCCACCATCACCCTCATTCCAAAACCAGACAGAGATACCACCAAAAAAGAAAACTATCGCCCAATATCATTGATGAATATAGATGCAAAAATTCTCAACAAAATCCTAGCCAACCGAATCCAACAACATACCAAAAAAATTATACACCATGACCAGGTAGGGTTCATCCCAGGTTCACAAGGATGGTTCAACATATGCAAATCAATCAGCATCATACACCACATTAACAAAAAAAAAAGTCAAAAATCATATGATCATCTCAATAGACGCAGAAAAAGCATTTGACAAAGTCCAACATCCATGCATGATCAAGACCCTCACCAAAGTGGGTATAGAGGGAACATTCCTGAACATAATCAAAGCCATTTATGAGAAACCCACAGCAAATATAATCCTCAATGGGGAAAAACTGAAAGCCTTCTCACTCGAATCTGGAACAAGACAGGGATGCCCACTCTCACCACTGCTCTTCAACATAGTTTTGGAAGTCCTAGCCACAGCAATTAGACAAACAAAAGAAATAAAAGGCATCCATATACGAAGAGAAGAGATCAAACTGTCACTGTATGCAGATGACATGATACTATGCATAGAAAACCCTAAGGACTCAACCCCAAAACTACTTGAACTGATTAATAAATCCAGCAAAGTAGCAGGATATAAGATTCACATTCAGAAGTCAGTTGCATTTCTGTATACCAGCAAGGAAATATTAGAAAAGGAATACAAAGATATAATACCTTTTAAAATTGCACCTCACAAAATCAAATACCTCGGAATACACCTGACCAAGGAGGTAAAGGACCTATATGCCGAGAACTATAAAACTTTAATCAAAGAAATCAAAGAAGATGGAAAGAAATGGAAAGATATTCCATGTTCATGGATTGGGAAAATCAATATTGTAAAAATGGCCATACTACCCAAAGCAATCTACAGATTCAATGCAATCCCTATCAAATGACCCAGGACAGTTTTCACAGAACTAGAACAAACAATCCAAACATTTATAGGGAACCACAAAAGACCCAGAATCGCCAAAGCAATCCTGAGAAACAAAAACCAAGCAGGAGGCATCACTCTCCCAGACTTCAAGAAATACTACAAAGCCACAGTCATCAAAACAGTCTGGTACTGGTATCAAAACAGACAGACAGACCAATGGAACAGAATAGAGAATCCGGAAATAAACCCAGACACCTATGGTCAATTAATCTTTGACAAGGGAGGCAAGAACATCAAATGGGAAAAAGAAAGTCTATTCAGCAAGCATTGCTGGGAAACCTGGACAGCTGCATGCAAAGCAATGAAACTAGAACACACCCTCACACCATGCACAAAAATAAACTCAAAATGGCTGAAAGACTTCAATATACGACAGGACACCATCAAACTCCTAGAAGAAAACATAGGCAAAACACTCTCGGACATCAACATCATGAATATTTTCTCAGGTCAGTCTCCCAAAGCAATCGAAATTAGAGCAAAATAAACCCATGGGACCTCATCAAACTGAAAAGCTTTTGCACAGCAAAGGAAACCAAAAAGAAAACAAAAAGACAACTTACAGAATGGGAGAATACAGTTTCAAATGATGCAACCGACAAGGGCTTAATCTCTAGAATATATAAGCAACTTATACAACTCAACAGCAAAAAAGCCAATCAATCAATGGAAAAATGGGCAAAAGACCTGAATAAACATTTCTCCAAAGAAGATATACAAATGGTCAACAAACACATGAAAAAATGCTCAACATCGCTGGTTATAAGAGAAATGCAAATCAAAACTACCACGAGATATCACCTCACACCAGTCAGAATGGCCATCATTAATAAATCCACAAATAACAAGTGCTGGAGGGGCTGTGGAGAAAAGGGAACCCTCCTGCACTGTTGGTGGGAATGTCAACTGGTACAGCCACTATGGAGAACAGTTTGGAGATACCTTAGAAACCTATACATAGACCTTCCATATGACCCCACAATCCCACTCTTGGGCATCTATCCGGACAAAACTCTACTTAAAAGAGACACGTGCACCCGCATGTTCATTGCAGCACTATTCACAATAGCCAAGACATGGAAACAACCCAAATGTCCATCGACAGAGGATTGGATTCGGAAGAGGTGGTATATATACACAATGGAATACTACTCAGCCATAAAAAAGAATGACATAATGCCATTTGCAGCAACATGGATGGAGCTAGAGAACCTCATACTGAGTGAAATGAGCCAGAAAGACAAATACCATATGATATCACTCATAACTGGAATCTAATATCCAGCACAAATGAACATCTCCTCAGAAAAGAAAATCATGGACTTGGAGAAGAGACTTGTGGCTGCCTGATGGGAGGGGGAGGGAGTGGGAGGGATCGGGAGCTTGGGCTTATCAGACACAACTTAGAATAGATGTACAAGGAGATCCTACTGAATAGCATTGAGAACTTTGTCTAGATACTCATGTTGCAACAGAAGAAAGGCTGGGGGAAAAATGTAATTGTAATGTATACATGTAAGGATAACCTGACCCCCTTGCTGTACAGTGGGAAAAAAATAATAATAAATAATTTTTTTAAAAAAGTACAGAATTAAATAGTTAAGCTGACACAGAAATGCCTCTTATTTTGCCCAAAGTCTGAGTCACAGACATCTGGCCTGGTAACGTTCCTTCACAGATGACTATGCCACCTGCCAACAGTCATAACCTTCCGTTTTCATCTTTTAATAAAACATTCCTTCTCATTTTGGATATTCTCTCCCTGGGGGACAGAACGCTGTCTGGATAAATAGTGCTCGAGGAGGTGATGAGCAAAGTGAAGGCACTTTGAGGTACCCCGGGATTACATTATATAACTGGAATTACGTAACAAGGACGAAGCACCCCTTCCTGGGCTGCACGCAGCACTCGCAGGATTTTGCAGCGCCGGCGATGTGCGCACTGCACCTGCCTTTACCCCCAGAGGGCGCCCGTCTTTGCCTAAGAAGAATTTCCTAAGGAAGGGAAATAAGGTGGGGCCGGGGGCTGGGGTGGGTGTAGATGCTAAACCAGATGCTCAGGGTGGCCACAGAGGCAATACTTCAGTTCTATTTATTAGATTACACCAGGTCTGCATCACCTAAATGGCTTAACTGTTCCGCACACAACTCTCAAAGACGTACCTTGTTAACTTACAATTGTCAGACTTTACGTGGGCTACATCAAATTCAACTCTGAAGCTCAGATGCTCACAGAGCTGCTTATGTAATGTTTCAGGACGCCTTTTTCCAAAGTCTGCCTCTGTGGTGGTTGATGTCAAGCCAGACAAATTCCACAAAAATCTGACCTCCCGGATTTCAGCTTCCTGCTACCCTGGAGCTGCAGCCGAGGTCACTAAGTGTTTACTGAGCCCCATCCAACACAGCTGAGGTCACTAAGTATTTACCGAGTACCCATCCGGCGCCTGGGTATCACTGACTCCTACAGTGCGAAGGTAAGAAATGAGGCCTTCGGGGTGGATGACAGCAGGTGAACTGAGCCCTCCCACAAAGATGGGGCTAAGAACCAGAAGAGAGAGGCAGGCCAGCTGGTTGGAGGGTGGGGGAGACCCAGGAAAGAAGGGTCCCAAGAGCCAAGAGACTGGGGTGGGGGACCCAGAGGGGGGAAGGTGGCCGGGCATGTGGCGTGACTGCACCTGCCACTTTAACAAGGATATCACGGGGTAGGGGGATTAGGAGTTTGGGATTAACATATACACACTCCTATATATAAAACAGATAACCAGCAAGGACCTGCTGTGAGCACAGGGCCATTCTCTGTAGAGACCTAGATGAGAAAACAATCTGTAAAAGAAGGGACATGTATATACGTGTAACAGGTTCAGTTTGCAGTACACCTGCAACTAATCCAACATCGTAAATCAACTATACTCCAATTAAATGTTTGAAAATAAAAATCAGTAAAAATAGAGGCGTCTCATTGTGGCTCAGCAGGTCAAGAACCCGACTAGCATCCATGAGGATGCAGATTCGATACCTGGCCTTGCTCAGGGAGTTGTGTGTATATGTGTGTGTGTGTGTGTGTGTGTGTGTGTGTGTGTGTGTGTGTGTGTTTCTACATGACTGAGTCACTTTGATGTACAACAGAAATTAACACAACACTGTAAATCAAGTATACTTCAATTTAAAAAACACCTTTTACAACAGAGCTGTTTAGAGCAAAAATAATTCCAATCTCAGGGCACACAAGAAAGCAAACAACTAACTGAGCCCTTCCACTTGCTGGAAGGGTGACAGTGAGGCTGAGAGTCAGGCTTCAGGCTGGGAGGGAATGGGTGGGCAGGCAGGTGCTGTGGGGAGGGCTCGGGGGGAGCCAGCCGGCAGGGCTGTCTTCTGGTCACACCAACACCAGCCCTTTCCCTGTCCCGTCCTGGACACTGAGTGAGACCCTTCAGGGGAGGGGGAGGGGGCTCTTTGGTTGGGCTGGGGGGCAGGTGGGGACACACAAGTGGTGGCTTCATCCCTCTTTGAGTCCCCAGGACTGGAAACACTAAGGGTCTCTGGGGAGTATAGTTTATACTTCTGAGGCCGTGACAACAGCTGAAACTTCATACGCAGCGAATGCACTCTTTACACACACGCTCGTCCCCCCAAGTCCTAACAAGCACACCACCGAGAACAACTGGGGCATCCTCCGCAGGAAAGCTTGGACGCAATCCGGGACTGCGATCAAGACAACTGTCGCAGGGGGTGAACACGGGATCTATTTTTAGCGACACCCCCAGATGACGTGATTCCGCTGCCCTCGGCTCCCACCCAGGCCAGCGCTTCAAACCTCTTCCTGCTCAAATGGTTCCTTAAACCCGATGAAACTCCAAGCCCCCAGAACCATGACGTCTAGTTTCCAAAATAAACACCTCGAGGGAGGGAGTGGCTCGGCTGGGATGGGATCATAAACATGGCTTCATTCCACTAACAACCTAACGGAAAACAAAATCAACAAATGTTCTACACGCGGTCGTTAAAGATTAAATCTCTGCCACGGAATTGTCCCTTCGGTGGGAAGACAAAAAATTCCAAAGACACCACCAATTCCTTCAAGTGATCACCTGCAAAATGGCATTCTGGTTTTGCCGGATTTCCAGATCCCAATCCATTCCACAGAGATCCGTGGAGCAAAGAGGCTCAACAGCCAGCCTGGGTGTTCCCGGCCAGAATCAGAGGGCGTGCGCATTGAGGTCGCATACTAAAGCCTAAAATCTTGGAGTTCCCTTGTGGCTCAGCTAGTATCCACGAGGATGCGGATTCAATCCCTGGCCTTGCTCAGTGGGCAGTGGGGTTCGGATGCAGCGTTGCTGTGGCACAGACCTGATCCCCTAGCCTGGGAATGTCCATATGCTGCAGATGCAGCCAATTAAAAAAATAAAGCCGAAAATCGTAGTGGAGGTTATCTTCCCTCAAGCCCCGTCTTTTAAACAAGAGGAGGCTTGAGCCAGGACCACCTAGCTGGACAGGGGCTACATTTCCAAAGGTGGACCCAAGACACAACTGGGGGTAAACTGGCCCAGTGCCCTAACAGGAGAGCTGTCCCAACCCCAAGGGCTTAGGGAATCTGAAACGAGTCCGGCTGAATCCTGGAGGTCACATTTGCAACCCCCCGACCCCCGCCCCAGTCAAGTACAAGTTCCCTACTTGTACTCACGGAAATCCTCTGCTTTTTTTTTTTTTTTTTTTCACTTTAGTGTCAAACCTGCAGCATATGGAAGTTCCCAGGCTAAGGGCTGAATCATAGCTACAGCTGCTGGCCTACACCACAGCCACAGCAACTTGGGAGCCAAGCTGCCTCTGTGACCTAAGCCACAGCTCATGGCAATGCCGGTTCCTTAACCCACTGCACAAGGGCAGAGATCAAAACAGCGTCCTCATGGATACTAGTCAGCGTTTAACCCCCTGAGCCACAACAGGAACTCCCCCCAAATGCTGTTCTGTCCCCACTCCTCCTCCAGCTACTGATCCTTACTTTTCCTTCAAGGTCAAGTGTCACGCAAACCGTGAAAGGCTTCCCTCTGCTGCACTCCCCTATTCCGTGGTTTATACCAGGACACCGATCACCATTCTCCTTAAAGAACGGTTTTATGTACATGACATACGTAAGTACAAGCCCCTCGAACAGACAGGGCCGTGTCTTAGGCCCTCCTGTAAATGCCTCATGTTCACTCAGTGCCTTTCATACAATAGACAAAGAAGCTGTGTTCAATAAATAAAAGATTAGTCATCTGTGCTTTGCCTGTGACCTGAGCCGTGCCCTTGGCTGTGGGCCCTGAGGGCCTCCCCAGGGATGGAGAAAAAAGAGAAACTCAGGAGATGGACTGATGAGCTCCATCCCACCACTTCCAAGCCAGGGGTTTGTCTTTGGCTCCAGGGCCACTAGGGCATCTGTGAGAGTGAGTACCTGGCACTGTGTCCTGTCACACAGTTGGAGCTAAATAAACACTGCTGAATGACTAACGCAGAGGGCAATGTCCACTCCTGAAGGCCAAGGCGGCCCTGTTCCCCCTCACCCTTCGAAGCTGGTCTGATAAAGGACTGACAAAATGGTATTCAGGTAAATCAAATTTTAAGACTTAAAGAATCTTTTTAAAAATATTTTTGATAAAAGCAGACGTTTTTCTGTTCCCCAGTGGAACAGAGAGACAGACCAGAAACACACTCAGACATGTATAGACAAATGGTGCTCTGGGTTTTTTTTTTGTCTTTTTCTAGGACCGACCTGCAGCACATGGAGATTCCCAGGCTAGGGGTCTAATCACAGGTGTAGCCGCCGGCCTAAGCCAGGGCCACAGCAATGCGGGATCCGAGCTGCATCTGCGACCTACACTACAGCTCATGGCAACGCCAGATCCTTAACCCACTGAGCGAGGCCAGGGATAGAACCCGAAATCTCATGGTTCCTAGTCGGGACTTGTTAACCACTGAGCCATGATGGGAACTCCACAAATGGTTTTTGAAAGACAAACAAAAGCAATTCAGTGTTGCATCTTTTCAAAAGATGAGCGTGAGAAAGCAATAGCCACATACAAAAGGATTCATTTCAACCTTGTCCTCGAACTAGATGTGAGACCCAAATAGAGAGCTACAACTATACAAACTACACAACTGCTAGATGAAAGCATGAGAGTCAATCTTTGTGACCTTGGTTTGGGTAAAGACATCTAATACATGACACCAAAAGCGTATTTTAAAAATAGGAGTTCCCGTCGTGGCACAGCGGAAACAAATCTGACTAGGAACCATGAAGTTGTGGGTTCGATCTCTGGCCTCGTTCAGTGGGTTAAAGATCCAGCATTGCCGTGAGCTGTGATGCAGGTCGCAGACACGGCTGAGACCTGGTGTTGCTGTGGCTCTGGCACAGGCCGGCAGCTGTAGCTCTCATTGGATCCCTAGCCTAGGAACCTCCATATGCCACGGGTGCAGCCCTGAAAAGACAAAAGGCAAAAAAAAATTTTTAAACAAAGAATTTTTAAAAATTAAAAAATAGGCAAAGATCTGAATCTATACTTCACCGGAGAAGATACACAAATGGCCAAAAAGTACATGAAAAGAGGCTCAATGTCAGTAGTTGTTAGAAAAACACAAAGCAAGACCGCAATGAGACAGCATTTCACACCCCCCAGGACAGCTAAAATAAAAAAGACTCTAAGTGTCCACAAGAATTCAGAGAAACTGGACCCTCCCCCTGCCCCCGACAGCCCCCCACCCCCGCCCCCACGTCACCCTAGTGGAAATTCAACATGGTGCAACCACTTTGGAAAATAGTGTGGTAGTTTCTTACATGGTCGACCTAGATTTACCAAATCACCCAACAATCCCACTCCTGGATGTGTACCCAAAATAAATGAAAATATATGTCCCTACAAAGACCTACACGTTTGTGTTTATAGCAGCATTTCCATAACAGCCAAAAGATGCCCATCAACTGTTAAGTGGAAGAGCCAACTGTGATAAATGCATGGACAATAAAGAGGAAGGAATACATGCTGCCACTCATCGGAACACAAAAAAAAAACTATGCTGAGCGGGAGAAGCCAGAACCAAAACAAAAAACCAAAAACCATATGATTCTATGTATGTGAAATACCCAGAAAAGACAAGTCTACTGAGATAGAAGATGGATCCATGATTCCCTAGGGCTCAGGGGAGTGGGGAGAAGAGAGCAGAGGGGACAAGGTTTCTTTGTAGGGCCACGGGAGTGCTTTAAAATCAGACTGGTGGGGACTGTCCCATTCTGTAAAGGTGCTAAAAACCATCCAATTTCGGGCACTTCAAACAAGTGAATTTTATGGCGTGCCAAACACCTCTCCAAAAAGTCGCTCTTCAAGCCAGTGGGCTCACACTCCCTGGTGCACTGAGGGGCAGTGATGTATGCACGCGGGGAATGTGTACACGCCTCGAAATACAAAAGGAATTAAGCACAGCGCCCAGAATGTAGGACAGGACACCAGACTTTCTAACACAGAAGTACATGCCCCTGAAGTACATTTAAAAAGCACGTGTAATTTGCATTAGCTGAAAAAATGTCAAAAATAGGAGTTCCCATTGTGTCTCAGTGGAAATGAATCTGACTAGCATCCATGAGGACACGGGTTCAATCCCTGGCCTCGAGCAGTGGGTTAGGGATCTGCCGTTGCCACGGGCTGTGGTGTAGGTCGCAGACAAAGCTCGGATCTGGCGCTGCTGTGGCTCTGGCGTAGGCCTGCGGCTGCAGCTCTGATTCAAGCCCTAGCCTGGGAACCTCCATATGCTGCGGGTGCGGCCCTAAAAAAAACAAAAAAATGTAATAAATAAAAATGTAACAATAATTCTTAACTCCTGGGCTGTACCAAAAGGGCCTGGTTTGGCCTCAGTCCACATTTGCAGACCTCCCCCCACCCCCAAGCACCACTATCAAGATGCCTGAAACACAAACACTCTTAGGGGGTCTAAGGCCCCTTCTGTGAAGGAGGTGAATTAGCCGACTTCCTATAGCAAATTCAGAATGGAAAAGACTAAGATTTTACAAAATGACCTTATCTTGCTCTTTTCTGATAATAAAGCAATACTTGTTCTTGGGAGAAAAACTGGAAGACTTAAGACTAAAGGGGTTATTCTGCAACAGAGAAAAAAGACTCCGTAAAGGTACGTAAATAGGTCAATAGCTCAACATGAACTAAGGTAGGAAGGGGAAAGGCTGGAGATGATTTTTTTTTCATTTTTTAAAGTTGCACTGCGGAGTTCCCGTAGTGGTGCAGCGGAAGAGAATCCAACTAGCAACCATGAGATTGAGGGTTCGATCCCTGGCCTTGCTTGGTGGGTTAAGGATCTGGCATTGCCATGGGCTGTGGTGTAGGTCGAAGACGCAACTCGGATCTGGTGCTGCTGTGGCTGTGGTGTAGCTATAGCTCCAATTCGACCCCTCGCCTGGGAACCTCCATAGGCTACAGGTGCCGCCCTAAAAAGACAAAAGACAAAATTAAAATTAAAAAATAAGTAAAGTTGCATTGAAGTAGAGTTGATTTACAATGTTGTGATAATTGCTGCTGTACAGCAAAGCGACTCAGTTGGGGATAATGGAAAGGCGGATAACCTGAGGAGTAGGTGACTTGTCTGGGCCCTCGGTGCATAGCTGTGTTTTACCTGATAGACTTTCCTTC
Organism: Phacochoerus africanus; assembly: GCF_016906955.1. Classification (NCBI taxonomy): domain Eukaryota; kingdom Metazoa; phylum Chordata; class Mammalia; order Artiodactyla; family Suidae; genus Phacochoerus; species Phacochoerus africanus. Next base: position 30,254,141 of record NC_062552.1, on the reverse strand, counting down.
AACTCATTCTCTGCCATCGACTCAAAGAGTCTTCACTTCAAACATAAAGATTTTCAGAATGCTAGAAAGATAAATGTATGGCACAAAAATTGTGTCATAAAAATGAAATAAAAGGAATGGAAATATTTGATGGACAAGTTTTTTGTTTGGTTTTGTTTTTTTGTGTGTGTGTGTCTTTCGTCCTTTTTTTTAGGGCTGCAACCAAAGCCTATGGAGGTTCCCAGGCTAGGGGTCGAATCGGAGCTGTAGCCTCCGGCCTACACCAGAGCCACAGCAACGCGGGATCTGAGCCTCGTCTGCGACCTACACCACAGCAACGTCGGATCCCTAACGCACTAAGCAAGGCCAGGGATCGAACCCGCAACCTCATGTTTCCTAGTGAGATTCGTTTCCGATGTACCAAGATGGAAACTCCCAAGAAGAGTTTTAAGAAAGAGACAACATACTTCTCCACATATTTAAGAGCTGACATATATACATTTGTTTTTGGTTTTTTCCTTTTGCAGTTTGTTTCTTGATGGAGTTTTTTTTGGCATTTAAAAATTTTTTTGTTTTATTTTATTTATTTTTTTAGTTACGCCCACAGCGCAAAGAAGTTCCCAGGCCAGGGATCAAACCTGCGCCAAAGATGCGACCCAAGCCACAGCAATGACAATGCTGATCCTTCACCCATTAGGCCACCAGGGAACTCCAAAAAATTTTATTGTAGTCAGCTTATAATATTGCGTTAATTTCTGCTGTAGAGCAAAGTGACTCTTTTTTATGTATATTCTTTTTCACATTCTCTTCCATTGTGGTTTATCTCAGGACATTGAATACAGTTCCCTGTGCTGTACAGGAGGATCTTGCTGTTTATTTTCTGACATATACCATTTTATACCATTCTGGGGGCCGTCCCAAGATAAGAGGGTAGGAATTATAATGAGCAAATTCTGGACAATGAAAGAAAGAGCTCAAGCCACAACTCAAGTAGGTTAAAAGTGTAAGTTGTCCATAAACTAGAAAATCAATGACCCATAAGCAAGGCTGTGAGAAAATATTCCTGCAACAACAACCAAATTAACTAGATCCTCTCCAAATCTGGGATTTGAATGCATATCAAATTAATTAAATGTGCTGAAATGCAGTTATTTTAAAAACTCTCCTGAGGGATTTCCCAAAGAGATGTTAGTAAATATTCTTTGATAAAAGGAATCCATGACAAGTGAATTTGTGAAACACTGGATTAAACAAGTGTAAGGGTCTTTACCACAGAAACTCATCCTTGAATATGCTAATGTGCATCTGGACTATGCTAATGTGCATCTTGAATATGCTAATGTACACCCTAAAACCCAACCTAGGAAGGCTGCTTTCCAAACTCTTTGGCAATGGAACTATTTTTCCCCCCAAGGCATCTCACAACACTGGTGTTTCCTGGGAAACTGAGTTGAAAAATGCTGCTCTTCTGCCAAAAAATAAAAGGGGGGGGTTATTTGATCTTGTCAACTCTGGAAGATTAATTTTTAAGTCCAGCAAGAAAAATCTTAACCAGAAATTAAATTTACGAGAAAAAAGTCTGTAAGTTAACAACCGAGAACATTAAAACTGCTCCACTATTAAGAAAAAACTTGCGGAGTTCCCGTCGTGGCTCAGTGGTTAACGAATCCGACTAGGAACCATGAGGTTGCGGGTTCGGTCCCTGCCCTTGCTCAGTGGCATAGGTTGCAGACGCAGCTCAGATCCTGCATTGCTCTGGCTCTGACATAGGCTGGCAGCTACAGCTCCAATTAGACCCCTAGCCTGGGAACCTCCATATGCCGTGGGAGCGGCCCAAGAAATGGCAAAAAGACCAAAAAAAAAAAAAAGAAAAGAAAGAAAAAACTTGCTCTGATGCACAGATCTAGAGAACAAACTAGTGGTTACCACTGGGGAGAGGAGAGGGGGAGGGGCAACAGGGGGAGGGGATTAAGAGGTACGACCTACTCTGTATAAGCAAACTAGAAAGATATACTATATAACACAGGGAATATAGCCCACATTTTATAATAACTATAGAGTATAACCTTTAAAAAATTATGAATTACTATGTCATACACCTGAAACTTATATAATGCTATATATCAACTATAGCTGAATTTTTTTAAATTGTTATATACAAAACTGGGTAAAACGAAAGTGTCCGCAAAATGGCTTAAGTTTTGTTTTTGTTTTTTTTCAGGGCCACCCCTGCGGCATATGGAGGTTCCCAGGCTAGGGGTCAAATCAGAGTTACAGCTGCTGGCCTACACCAGAGCGACAGCAATGCAGGATCCGAGTCTATAACCTACCCCACAGCTCAGAGCAATGCCAGGTACCCCACCCACTGAATGATGCCTGGGATCGAACCTGCGTCCTCATGGATGCTAGTCAGATTTGTTTCTGCTGAGCCATGATTGGAACTTCGGCTTCTTAAGTTTTTTAAGCTTATGTGTGATAAGAGATGGTGAAAACATTTGGGAACAATGACAAAGGGTGAGACTAAAAGCAGGATAACACGGAAATTCATGACCTTGGACATAGGTCCATAGGAAACAGCTCTACTTTTAGAACTAGTCAGGGCACGGATATTAGATCTCTCTAGGGTAACTGTAAAACCTAAGAAATGAAATTGTTCAAGTACTCTTCAAGAATCCATCAAGAGGTACCGTTTTTTGGAGATTTTAAAGTATTGGGGTTTTTACTCCTATTGTTTTTTTGTTTTAAATACAGGAAGGCTGCTGATGCTTATAGAAATTATAAGTGCTCGAGTTCCTGCTGTGGTTCAGCTGGTTAAGAACTTGACATAGTGTTGTGAGGATAGGAGTTCGATCCCTGGCCTTTCTCAGTGGGTTAAGGATCCAGAGTTTCCACAAGCAGCAGCATAGGTTGCAGACGTGGCTCCGATTTGGCGTGGCTGTGGCTGTGGTGTAGGCCAGCAGCTGCAGCTCTGATTTGACCCCTAGCCTGGGAAACCTCCATATGCCGCAGGTGCAGCCCTAAAACGAAAAAAGGAAGTGTTGCCAGAAAATATAAGTGCTAAGACTCTTTGCTAAGGCACAAGACTGAAAATGCTCTGCTGTGCTTGTGGCTCTACTGGGTTTTTGCTCTGAGCTAAACTCAACCAGGGGTGTGACGACACACAAAGAATCCAGGGGCTGCCAAACACCCACAGCCTCTCGTCTCAGACTGTCACAGCCCCAGGAGGGAAGACATGTTAGGTGGGCCTTATTGAGACCACGAAAACCACGCTCCTTTGTTGAGACCTCACCGTCTCTCCAGCACCCAACGCCACAATAGAAAACCACTGCCCTGCACATAGGGGCCGCCTCCCCGGTCAATATGCAGGATGATGGGGTGCTCTATTTATAACCCCCCTTTTTTTTGCCACTCGCATGGCATGCGGAAGTTCCCAGGCCCGGGATTGAACTTGCACCAGTGCAGTGACCAGAGCCACAGCAGTGACAATGCTAGATCCTTAACTGCTATGCTGCCAGGGAACTCCCAGAGTGCCCCATTTCTTTTTTTTTTGTCTTTTGTTGTTGTTGTTGTTGTTGTTATTGTTGTTGTTGTTGTTGTTGTTGCTATTTCTTGGGCCGCTCCCGTGGCATATGGAGGTTGCCAGGCTAGGGGTCGAATCGGAGCTGTAGCCACCGGCCTACGCCAGAGCCACAGCAACGCGGGATCCGAGCCGCCTCTGCAACCTACACCACAGCTCACGGCAACACCGGATCGTTAACCCACTGAGCAAGGCCAGGGATTGAACCTGCAACCTCATGGTTCCTAGTCGGATTCGTTAACCACTACGCCACGACGGGAACTCCATGAGTGCCCCATTTCTGATGGGCTGAGGTGAACCCAGTATCCATCAGTCTCTCCCATCAGGCTTCCTCTGACCCTTCCCAGGAGCCCGGGATGAAGCAGGGAGATGCTGGGACGAGAGGGTCAGTTCCCACACGCAAACAGGTCCCTGGGGAAACCAGGGGGAGTCTGAGAAGCAGAGTGAGATCTGAACCCTACACAGCTGGGGTGAGATGCGGACAGGCCCACTTCAGTGTGTTATGAGTCCTTGATCTCAGGGCTTCAGCTCTCAACATCCATAAATCAGGACTTGACAGCACCTGGTGGGTGAGCCTGAGAACAAGAGCAGCACTGCACCCATTTCAACCCCACAGGGAGACGCCGTCCTCTAAAAATGACCAGTGTACCACTTGTGTGAAGGACAACTCTATACAAAACACAATCCCATCACAACAGAATATTACTCAGCCATAAAAAAGGAAACAATGCCATCTGCAGCAACATGGATGGACCTAGAGAAGTTCATACTAAGTGAAGTGAGTCAGAGAGAGAAAGACAAATATCATATATCACTTAGATATAGACTCTAATAAAAATGATACAAAGGAACTTACTTATAAAACAGAAGCAGACTCACAGGTTTTGAAAACAAATACCAAGGGGGAAACTGGGGGAAGGATAAATTAGGAGGTGGGGATTGACGTATATACACTACTATATATAAAATAAATAACCAACAAAAACCAACTGTAAAGCCCTGGGAAATCTACTCAATATTCTGTAATAACCTACATGGGAAAAAATGGATATATGTACATGTATAACTGAATCATTTTACTGGACACCTGAAACTAATACAACATTGTACGTCAACTATACCTCAATAAAAACTCTTTTTTTAAAAAAGATCTGATCATGCATGTCATGGAGTCCCTAAACTTTATTTGAAAACTGGTGATATATTTCCATGGATTTTTTAAAAATCACGAACAAGAATACTTGAACAATTTCTCTAAGAATTCTTTAAAGCAGGTAAGAAAGTCATGACATAACACATTTAGAAGTTTCTAGTACAGGCGTTCTCACTATGGTGCAAGAGGATCAGTGGCATCTCTGGAGTGCTGGGGTGCTGGTTCGATCCCCAGCCAACACAGTGGGTTAAGTGTTGCCCCAGATGCTGCTCGGATCTGATCCCTGGCCTGGGAACTCCATACACCGTGGGGCAGCCAAAAAAAGAATTTAAAAATTAAAATTAAAAAAAATCAACTTTCGTTTAAAAAAAAGTTTCTAGTACAAGGCCTGGAGGCTGCCAATACATATAATTTCCCATACCCTTATAAAGGTCATGCAATTTAAAGGCTGGCATATTCCTGGACCACTTTTGCTTTCATTCCAATGGAATCTGAAAATGTGGGCCGTGAATGAAAAAAATGCATTGTAAGGAAGTAATAAAAATAAAAATATGTGCTTGTCCATATCATGTTGGTAGATAGTCTCACAATTATTGTAGTTATTGAGTCTCTCTCAAAGGCATCTCAAGGCTATGCAGAAATACCAAGCATGGCATTGGAGTAATACTCTATTTCCCATACACCACATGATCCACATCTTGTCTGGAAATCCTAAAACCAGGTTGATCTTTTGCTAATTTCATTTGTATAATGTATCTCTCTTTTCAATGAGAATCGATAAAATAGGGAACAAAACCAGTTGTTCAACATGGACATTTTACATAAATACATCATACGTGGAAAGATTAAACATCAGCCTAGGGTCCTGTGATAGAAAGTGAACCTATGATACGAAAACTCCTTAGAATATGTCGTTTGGAGTTCCAGCCGTGGCTCAGCAGAAACGAATCTGACTAGGATCCATGAGGACGCAGGTTCAATTCCTGGCCTCGCTCACCGGGTTAAGGATCTGGCATTGCCATGAGCTGTGGTGTAGGTCGCAGGCACAGCTCAGATCCTGAGTTGTTGTGGTTGTGATGTAGGCCAGCAGCTGTAGCTTCAATTTGACCCCTACCCTAGGAACCTCCATATGCCATGAGTTCAGCCCTAAAAAGCCAAAAAAAAAAAAAAAAGGAGAGAGAGAGAGTATGTCATTTGGTAGCAACCATTCAAGTGAAGTGACAAGAACAGGTAAAGGCTCAGGAAAAGCATGAATAAAAGAGATATTGGTTTGCACATTTGTACTTTCACGATTATAAAGTAATTACCTCTCAGGTAAATGTATACAACTAATTTATAACTAGGAATACTTAGCCTTAAAAATGCTGTATTACTTGACCAAATTTACACATCTTCAAACTAAGGTTGTTAGATTCCAGTTATTACCAGTTTTATACTCTTCATGATCACTTAGAGTGCTGCAGATTTTTTTTTTTGTCTTTTTGCCTTTTTTCTAGGGCCGCTCCCGTGGCATATGGAGGTTCCCAGGCCAGGGGTCGGATCAGAGCTGGAGCCGCCAGCCTTCGCCAGAGCCACAGCAACGCGGGATCCAAGCAGCGTCTGCATCCTACACCTCAGCTCGTGGCAACGCCGGATCCTTAACCCACTGAGCAAGGCCAGGGATCGAACCCTCAACCTCAGGGTTCCTAGTCAGATTTGTTAATAGAGTGGTGTAGACTGAACACACAGGTGGGTCCTTAGAGATGAAAGAACAGTTAATAACCTGCACTAAATTGAACTTAGAATCATATGACAATCACCTTAAACAGAATGCTCAATAAGTACTAGGGATGTAATGCACTGCTTTATTAATATAATTAAAACTGCTGTGTGTTACATATGAGAACTATGAATAGAGTAAATACTAAGACTTCATGGTAAGAAAAAAGTTTTCCTATTTTCCTTTATTATTTTTGTTCCTCTATGAGACGACAGATGTTCACTAAACTTATTGTGGTCATCATTTCAGGATGGAAGTCAGATCTTAGGCTGCACACCCTAAACTGTATCAAAAATATACATCTATCTCAGTAAAACCAGAAGAAGGGAAAACACAAATTCTTTATAGCCGACGTCAGTGTCAGAATATCTTAACACCGTACATCAATAGCCCAGGTCATCGGGCATTTAGTTTAGAGTTTTTTTGTGCTTGGGGGGTGGTTTATGACCATGCCCGGGCCAGGGATCAAACCTGCATCACAGCAGTGACAATGCCAGATCCTTAACCCCTTGAGCCACCAGGGAGCTCCAGTTCAATGTTTCCAGAAGTATGTAACAGTTTCCTCAGCTCCAACAGCCTCCCTTTGAAGTCACTCTTTCCCTTTTTCACACACAGATTTTTCTACAAGACATTAAGATGAAATGACTCTATCATGCAGGCAACAGTTTCTAAGTTCTGGCTAGTCCATGACCTGTCATGGCCCCTGACATCCCAGCGGCCACTTTCTTTCTTTTTTTTTTTTTCCTTTTCCTCTTTATTGGCTGCCCCACGGCACATGGAGTTCCTGGTCAGGGATCAGATCTGAGCCACAACTGCGACCTAGGTGGTAGCCTTAACCCACTGTGCCAGGCCGGGGATCAAAACTGCATCCTGACACTACGGAGACACTGCTGATCCCACTGCACCACAGCGGGAACTCCCAGGGGCCGCTTTCAGTGTCAAAATTCTCTCCCACTAAGCATGGCCCCCTCACCCTCTCTCATGACTGGCTTCTGCCTCATTTGCTGCTCGTCTTCCTTAGCAACCCCTTTGAAAACCAGTTCCTGAGTTTGCCCTCCGCGTTGCAGCACAGCAAACCCTGACCAGGGCCTGGAAATGGGGTGATTCTACGAAAAAAAATATCAAAGAAATCTAACCATCTAACCACACCTGCAATGCAGGGCTCAGGATAGGCTCCCCAAACGGGACACCTGGGCAGAGTGAATGCTGCATTTCAGGTGAGGGAGCTAGAAACAGCATGTGCTAGAGAGACATCTCCCAGCTCTGATTCCCCCCCCCCCCCGCCGGCAGCAGCAGGTCTTGAGACCCTCAGGTGAGAGGTGCCCTCCCTGCACCTGGAGGAAAGGTGCGTGGTTACCTCTGCAGGTGGAGGGATGCGGGCGGAATCTGGACAGACAGACTTCCCTCGGCATCCCCAGTGTATCCCCCTTGGCTCACACCCCTTGGTCCTGTCACATTTTCCCATGACTCTCCACTCCTCACCGAATCTGGAGCGACAAGCACTTGGGTAGAACCGTTTCCTCTGCTCCCTACCTCCTGAGGAAGGCTTCTGGACCACAGAACCTTCTCCCTTAGGAAGGCTCCCGGACCACAAAAACTCTTACTAAATGCTTCCGGACGCTTTTCTCTTGATCATCGATTTCTGCTACAGAGCCCAGGCAGGGACCAACCAGATTTCTTCTTCCTTCCAAACATGCAAGAAGGCTGCTGAGAAGCTATTCGTTTGTTCAATACATTATTAGAGAATTCCCAAGGGAGGAAAATCTAGCTCTAGCTGATATTCTTCCAATTTTGTTTCCCTGTACCCACAGCATGTGGTAATTCCCAGCCCACGGACTGAACCCACGCCACAGCTGCAATCTGTACCAGCTACATGACATTGCTCTTGTCTTCAAAAACACCCCACAACATCCCTGACAAACCAATCACAACTGTTTCTCACCGGGCTTCACCGTCTCTATCCAACCTGATGTCCTTACAGACACACCTATCGGTCCAACAGCTCAGGCTCACTGAGCATGGCCCTGGGCACCCCCTCTGAGCTCAGCTCAACTCAACGCCTCTCCCGCCTGCACAGCCCCTGATGGCCAAAGAGCACCAAGTCTTCCAGCCTGATCGCCTAAAACCCTCACGTTTGCCACTCATTCTGGTCCTTCATCCCATGCTGCCTGGCACAACCATTAATGGTTTTACACAAATGTATCCGATGTCACCAATGAAAGAATAAACCACAGGCAAACTGTCCTTCCTAAATGGTATTTCAGACGTAGCCCTGAGAATACCAAAGTTCATACAGCCCTGCTGAAAATAAACAGTGTTATCCTGGACTTTTTTAATCGATGAAGAATTTATCACCAAAAATCATTATTCCTCATGATGAGAAGATGCTGAGAATTTCTCAAACCCAAGCAACTGTCATCTCCGTGGAAGCACTTCATACTCTGCTATGTTCTCTCTTACTATCGTGAAATGGTGAAGATTACCTCATTATTTTTTCACATGGAGAAAAACCTGACTGGCGTCTAATTCTACATTTTGATCCTTTACCCAGATATTTCTCCCAACTTGCAATCCTTCCTCTGCTGTATCTCAGAGATTCAGAATGTATCTCTTCAACCTCAACAGAAATAACTTAAAACGTTCACCATATTTGTGAAGATACTGGACCAGTGTCCATGCTCAGCTCTTCTGTAGCCTTCATACGTCGACTCTAAAGCCCCTTAACTCTAAATTCACCCTTAAGAATTCTGCACAGTAGAGAAAGCACAGGATCTGGACTCAGGCAGACTGGGTGTGAACCTCACTTCCTCCATAGACAGGTGTCCGACCTATATATTCTCTCTCAGCCGGATTTTCCTCACACCCTGAGAAATTATGAGCTGATTGACCTGGAGAAATTATGGAACCTCTCTGGACATGAGTTTCAACATCTGTAACATGGGGATTAAGAATAGCCTGGACCAAAGTAATAATAATAATCATCATCATCATCATCATCTGGATCCAGATGAATGGATAAAGAAGATGCGGTATATACACAACAAAATACTACTCAGCCATAAAAAGAATGAAATAATACCATTTGCAGACCTAAAGATTCTCATCCTATGTGAAGTTAGTCGGACAGAGAAAGACAAGTATCATATGAGATCACCTATAGGTGGAATCTAAAATACAACACAAGTGAACTTATCCACGACACAGAAACAGGCTCAAAAACACAGAGAACAAACCTGTGGTTGCCAAGGAGAAGGAGGGTGGGGGGAGGGAGGGACTGGGCATTCGTGATTAGCAGATGCGAACTACTGCATAGAGAATGAATAAACAACAGGGTCCTACTGCGCAGTACAGATACTCAGCATCTTGTGAGAAACCAAAATGGAAAAGAATATGAAAAGGAATGTGTATCTGTGTACAACTGAGTCACTCTGCTGCAGAGACTTACACAAACATCGTAAACCAACTATACGCCAATAAAATATATTTTTAAAAAAAGGAGTTCCCTTCGTGACTCAGTGGTTAACGAACTGACTAGCATCCATGAGGACCCGAGTTTGATCCCTGGCCCCGTGCAGTGGGTTAAGGATCCAATGCTGCTGTAAGCTGTGGCGTACAGACATGGCTCGGATCCCTCATTGCCATGTCTGTGGTGTAGGCTAGCAGCTGTAGCTCCGATTCCACCCCAGCCTGGGAACTTCCACATGCAGCCTGGGAACTTCCACATGCTGCAGATCTGGCCCTAAAAAGCAGAAGAAAAAAAAAAAATCAGGATCTGACTATAAGAATTGCTGTGAGAATTAAATATATTAAGACATGAAAGTGACAGCTCCTGGCATGTGTCTACTCTCTGATGATATTAGCAGCTGTCACCAACACCATCACTAACAATACTTCGAAGCCCCTAGCCTACAGTAGAGGTGCAAGAGCTACTACTGCCTTCTAAACCTTATTAGAATATTTGCCCGTTACTCCAAATGAAGCTGGTGGTTCCTTACGACATTTATCTTTTTTTTTTTTTGGTCTTTTTGGGGCTGCCCCCGAGGCATATGGAGGTTCCCAGGCTAGAGGCTGAATCAGAGCTGCAGCTGCCAGCCTACACCACAGCCACAGCAACGCCGGATCCGAGCCACATCTGTGACCTAGGCCACAGCTCATGGCAACGCTGGATCCTTAACCCACTGAGCGAGGCCAGGGATCAAACCTGAGTTCTAATGGTTAGTAGTCAGATTAGTTTCTGCTGAGCTATGATGGGACCTCCACGACATTTATCATTTCATCTGTGGCAAGTATTCTCGCAGTGTGGCCCCAGCTCAGCAAAAGCACTTTGTTAGAAATCCTATTTCTAGGGATTTGTCCCCAGGCCTAGTGAATTGGAAGCCCTTGGGATGGAACAAACAAGCTACTTGAACAAGCTCTCCAAGTAAATCTGATGCAGCTAAAGTGTAAGAATCACTTAAAGAAGTCTAAGGTCTTGAAAAAATATCCTTTTTTAAAGTCTTTCAATTACTTTTTATTTTATTATTATTATTATTATTATTATTATTATTGGCTTTTTAGGGCCACACCCCCAGCATATGGAGGTTCTCAGGCTAGGGGTTCAATTGGAGCTGTAGCTGCTGGCCTACACCACAGCCACAGCAATGCGGGATCCGAGCCATGTCTGTGACCTACACCACAGCTCATGGCAATGTCGGATCCTTAACCTACTGAGTAAGGCCAGGGATCGAACCCACATCCTCATGGATACTAGTTGGGTTTGTTAACTGCTGAGTCAGGATGGGAACTCCCAAAAGTTTTAAAATTTTTTAAAAATTTGTATTAAAGTATAGTGGATTGACAATGCTGTGTCCATTTCCACTGTACAGCAAGATGGCCCAGTCAAACATATATATATTCCCTTTCTTTGAAAAAATATCTTAGTTGCAGATTTTAAGAACCAAAGCCTGCATTATACTTTCAGACAGGTTTTTTTTTTTTTTTTCCACTAGCCTTTTATAAAGGCAATACTTTAAAAATTCTCCTATCTCAGCAAGGCCTGCAGATGGTAAAACCACTCAAATATGCAACGGTCTAGAACATGGAGCAAAGGGAGCTTTTTTCCTATTCCCTCAAGGTTAGCACTGTGTTCTCAGCTTGGGGACTGACATTTCCTTCCAGCCACCAAATCACAAAGCAAAGAACAGTGCGACTGACTCAGCGAAGCCATGAAGCTGTTGCCTTTACCACATGAGCAGAGATTTCCATGCCATGAGTGAACCAAGCTTTCCAAAGACAAGCTGGGACAGAGATAAACAGGAGACAGTTGCTAGGCTTCTCCCAGGCGAGAACTAAGAGGGTTCCTAACAGGGTGTGGCTCCAGTCTGGAATCCAGGGCCCCTCCCTCTCCAAATGCATGGACGTATCAACAGAAAAAAAGAGGACCAAGGAGCCCAATAGACAATGTTAAGGGAAAAAGGTACAGTGCGGCGAACCAGTGCTGAAGAACCTATTTCCACTATGAACAGCCAGTCAGATGAATCCAATGCAAGGAAAACGGATTACATGAACTCCTCCAGGCTCCGATCTTCCAAAAAATTGTCCCTCCCCGTAAATTACTGAATGCAGCCTCTCAGTCAGGGCTCAAGTTCTAATTCTGGGCGCATGCAAACAATGAGTTAAAAGGAGTCTTCTGGAGTTCCCGTCGTGGTGCAGTGGTTAACGAATCTGACTAGGAACCATGAGGTTTCGGGTTCGGTCCCTGCCCTTGCTCAGTGGGTTAACGATCCGGCGTTGCCGTGAGCTGTGGTGTAGGTTGCAGACGAGGCTCGGATCCCGTGTTGCTGTGGCTCTGGCGTAGGCCGGTGGCTACAGCTCCGATTCGACCCCTAGCGTGGGAACCTCCATATGCCGCAGGAGCGGCCCAAGAAATAGCAACAACAACAACAAAAAGACAAAAGACAAAAAAAAAAAAAAGGAGTCTTCTAATCTTTAAAGCATTTCAGAAAAGAAAAAGGCTTCCTTCTGGTTTCCTCAGAGCAGAGTGATAGCTATGTCATCGCTACCTCAGATCCGGGTACATCTGTGATACACACACACACACACACACACCCACACACACACCCACATGCACACTCGTATATATGTGTATATATATGCTCTCATACATTTCTAAACAGCAAGACAGAATTGCATGTCATCAAGAATAACAAAAATTACACACAACATAAGACCCTCTGGCTCATAAAGTGCCATGGGTACAATGGGAATAAACAGTATAAGTAATAGAAGACGGCCATCAATTTTATATTTTAGAACAATTCTCTGGGTAAAATTTAGCTAACCGACGTCATGGGTACTTTCAATAGCGATCGGCTCACGTTTTACTACTATAATTTAAACTCTACTAAAAAATAACTCTTTTTTTTTTTTTGGTCTTTTCTAGGGCTGCTCCTTCGGCATATGGAGGTTCCCAGGCTAGGGGTCTAATCGGAGCTGGAGCCACCGGCCTACGCCAGAGTCACAGCAAGGCAGTTCCGAGCCGCGTCTGTGACCTACACCACAGCTCACGGCAACACCGGATCCTTAAACCCACTCAGCAAAGCTAGAGATCGAACTCGCAACCTCGTGGATCCTAGTCGGATTCGTTAACCACTGGGCCACGACGGGAATTCCTAAAAAATAATACTTAATTGTTATTGACAGCAACAGTTTACCAAGAGCTCCTAATCTGCAAGGTAAATAACCCAGTATATTCAGTGGGTGAAGAGACCTGTAGAGGCAGCAGACGCGACCTCGGCAGCTACACTCTATTCTTACCTCATTCTGAGGAATGATGCATCAAAAGGAAAACACTCTTGCCAGAACAATCCGTTTGAGCCTTAGTCATACAACTGAAATGCCAGAGCTCAAAAATTTAAATACATTTGGAGGGAAGCCAGAGACGTGTCTGCTCCCCAACAAATATAAGTTTTAATTAAGCAAACTGTTGACTTCAAACAAATATAATTTTAGCTCTGATACATATTTTAAAGGCTATATTCTCCCCCCTGCCCCGGAGAAAAAGCTCTATTTAAAAATCCTAACCAAGGGTGTTAAAGAAACAGGTACACATCTGGCCATCACAGCAACTGAAGCAATCATGGAAAAGCTCCATGATGATTACTTTTCTCCACCACATCAATGTTGAAAAATTCCACCTTGCTGGAAGCATCTCCTGGGTAGGTGCTATTTGACAGTGGATTAACAACTTCCTACATGGGGGGATCAATTAGCAAACTGCCGGCTCTAGCTAGAAGGTAGAGAAAAGTCAACAGTCTAAGCCAAGGGGCCCCTTGGGTGGCTCTGCATCACAGCAAATGTAGCGCCCACAGGGGCCGAGCTGAGCCACCCTGGTGCAGCTGGACCAGGAGAGGCCGGGGCAGGTGATCCTTAGGCTAAATGAGGGAAGCGGCAGGACCACGGGGAAGATGCTCTCCAAGCCCATATCCAGGGGAGGTCAGACCGCCGGCCAGGAGCGTGCACAGTCCTCACGGACCCCTTTCTGCGAGGGGGGTGAGGGGGAGAAGAGGAAAAAGAGGAAAATGGGTGTCTGGGCCCCAAGATCAACCCTCAGACCACTAAGGGGGGGGGGGGTAGCACAAGCAGGATTCCCAGGCAAGGCGGCCACAACCAGGCTAGACTCAATAGATTCTGACCCACAAACCCCAGCTTCTCCTAAAATGAATGGACTAAGAGGAAAAGAAGCTAGGTCCAGTCTGCCCACTCTCCTCTCCAGCCCCCATTCACTGAGCTGACAATGCCTGAGGCTTTGCTGGACCATCTCATTCAAATCCTAACTCCAATCCAGCAGCACATCCCCACACTTTTTTTTTTTTAAAATTTTGTGTGCACATGCACGTGCTTGTGTGTGTGTGTGTGTGTTTTCTAGGGCCGCACCCGCGGTATATGGAGGTTCCCAGGCTAGGGGTCTAATCAGAGCTGTAGCCGCCGGCCTACACCAGAGCCACAGCAACGCAGGATCTGAGCCGAGTGTGCGACCTACACTACAGCTCACGGCAATGCCGGATCCTTAATGCACTGAGCAAGGCCAGGGATTGAACCCGCAACCTCATGGATCCTAGTTGGATTCATTAACCACTGAGCCACGTCAGGAACTCTGCACATCCCCACTCTTGACAGAGGAGCCCAAGAAGGTTAAGGTCACACGAACTATAACCGCAGAGCTGTCTGCCTCCCAGCAGACAGTGACAGCCTGTAGGAGGCAGTCGTCTTCAAAGACAAGTGCTCTAAGTTAGCAGAATACACTATTTATCAAGAAAAAAAGGAAAACCCGGTTCAGGAGGTCTGTCTGTGACGAACCTCTCTTTGTTTCACTGCCCAAGGAACAGAACTACCCAGAACAGGTCTCCTTGGAACCACATCTGGGGCAAGAGAGCAGGGCAAATAAATTACATAACACAAAACTAATGGAGTTCCCTGGTGGCTCAGTGGGTTATGGACCTGGGGTTGTCAGTGCTATGCCACAGGTTTGCCTGGGAACCCCAGCTTGCTGCAGGTACAACCAAAAAAAAAAAGGAATTACTTCAAAAGATGGGGAGCACACCCCCAGCTTGAGTCAGCCCCCGAGGTGGCTGGGCACAGGGCAAAGTCCCCAGAGTGAGGTCCCAGCACATGACGCCAAGGCTGTGGGGGGGCAGCCAGGGCCCAGAGCAGGCACCCCCCCCCCTTGTACCCCTTCAACCCCTTCCCTCTTTTCTTCTCTAAACCCTCTTTTCCCCTCCCTTCCCCAGGGTTTAAGGGGAAGGTCTACAGTTAAACTGACAGAGCAAGTACAACAGAATTACTCAAATGATTTTCTCCCTACTTTTTCTCTCTCCTTACCCATCAATTATTCTTTCATTGTGTTGACTCATTCCTCCCAGACATTCTTTCCCTTAACATTTTATATAACGTGATCTAATTCTACCAAAAACTCTTCCAAGAGTTCCCACTGTGGTGTAGTCGTTAAGAATCCGTCTGACTGCAGTGGCTAGAGTTGCTGCAGAGGCATGGATTTGATCCCTGGGCTGGTGCAGTGGGTTAAGGATCTGGCGTTGCTGCAGTTGTGGTGTAAGTTGCAGCTGTGGCTTAGGTTCAATCCCTGGCCTTGGAACTTCAGTATGCCGCAGGTGTGCCATGAATTTAAAAACAAGCTCTTGGAGTTCCCATCGTGGCTCAGTGGTTAACGAATCTGACTGGGAGCCATGAGGTTTCAGGTTTGATACCTGGCCTCACTCAGTGGGTTAAGGATCTGGTGTTGCTGTGAGCTGTGGTGTGGGTCGCAGACGTGGCTTGGATTGGGCGTTGCTGTGACTGTGGCATAGGCCAGTGGCTACGGCTCCATTTAGACTCCTAGCCTGGGAACCTCCATATGCCATAGGAGCGGCCCTAGAAAAGGCAAAAAGACAAAAAACAAAACAAAACAAAACAAAACACCTCTTCAAATAACATACTTTTCATTCGCTGAAAAGGAATACAGCAAGGCAAGAAAGATCAGGGACCTGCTTCTCTCCTGTCTCTATTTCTCCCTGAATCTGATCCATATTTCAAGAGAAGTATATAAGAAAATCAATACAGAAGAAATATTTCTGGAGTTCTCATTGTGGCACAGCGGAAACGAAATGTGACTGGGATCATGAGGATACAGGTTTGATCCCTGGCCTTGGTCAGTGGGTTAAGGATCTGGCGTTGCCGTGAGCTGTGGTGTAGGTTGCAGACTCGGCTCGGATCCCACGTTGCTGTGGCTGTGGCACAGGCCGGGAGCTACAGCTCTGATTAGACCCCTAGCCTGGGAACCTCCATATGCCGCAGGTGCGGCTCTAAAAAGATAAAGAAAAAAAAAAAGAAAGAAAGAAAGAAATATTTCTTTCTAATACAAAGATTTTTAATCTAAAATCCAAACACTTATACTTCCTACTAACTGGATTATGACCAAATGGCCACTTAGAGCCAACGTGTCCGGCCTCCCTTTTACCACCCCTTGGCTAAAACATGGACAAGGTCACATGAAGGCTGGGCTCTGGTCCCAACACAAATCTGCACAGCCTGGGGCCCCAAAATGTTCAGGGATGTTTAATTATTTCTCTGCACGTGAGGCTAATGCTATAAGTTCTAGGCATTAAAGAATAAGAGATGAAAAAACTAGAGTCTCACATATTTGAGTTTTGTGTCAGAAATTTCAGAGCTCAGTTCTGAGAACGGGAAAGCCCACTTTGAGCCGATTCTAACGCAGAGACCAAGAGTGGAGCAGCTGCCAGTGGAGGAAATGGAGACACTTTGGTCCAGCTGTCCCCTCCCTACAATGGCTCCTCGTTTAATAAGAGGACTTTTAAAACTCCAACCTACTTCAAGAAATAAATAAGCTATAATTATTTTTACATTCACTTCAGCTCATCTAGTCAAGTTTATTATTTCTTTTGGGGGGAAATCTGCTTGAAGTATTAAGAAATCATCCAGGGAACTCCCATCGTGGCTCAGCGGAAACGAATCTGACTAGCATCCATGAGGACGCAGGTTCGATTCCTGGCCTCGCTTGGTGGGTTAAGGATCCGGCATTGCCCTGAGCTGTGGTGTAGGTTGCAGAGGCGGCTAGGATCTGGCATTGCTGTGGCTGTGGCTGTGGCACAGGCTGGCGGCTACAGCTCTGATTCTACCCCTAGCCTGGGAACCTTCATATGCTGAGCATGCAACCCCAAAGAGACAAAAAAAAAAAGAGAGAGAGAGAGGGAGAGAAATCATCCACCTAGGTATCTGCAATTGTTGCTATAGGCACAAATATATTCGCCAATAAATTACTTTACTGTAGTGTAACATTTTTATTACATAAAATTTTTTATCTTGTTATTTTCTTCTTTTGCCTTTGTCTGCAAAAAAGGCTCAAGAGAACTTTATATAATTTTGAGGATCTTTTCAAAAACCCACTGTTTCAAAATGTAATTTTTCTATTTGATAAATTGTTTTTATTCATTCTGTCCTAATTGCTTTCTCTATTGTTCATATTAATAATTGGTAATTTTGATCATTTCGATTGATATTATTGACAATTTTAATAATTTCCTCAGAAAATATTAAGTTCTTTTAGTCTCGTAATTTCGACTACTAAAGTTAAGGCTATCTATTGTTTCTTTAAAAAAGAAACAAATAAACTAATTTGATATAACTAACTGGTTGGACTGGCATCTAATGACTATTGTGCATAAAATGCTTATTTTCCTAATTCGTACAGTGCTGCAGCAGAAGTAAGCCTTAAATCTTTGAGATTTGTCATTTTATCTAAAAGAGAGGTTGTGGATTCCAGGTAAATCAGGATTTGAACCCCTGCCGTGTGACTCTGAAGGCTGTGTATATAACCACTAAACTAACCACCCTGAAGGGCTGCTGGAGGCTTCGGCGAGTTCATGTGCACATGGACCTCACACCTGGGGAGAATACACTCACCGGGGCCCGAAGCGCCCTAGGAGTGGAAAATGCAGCCTTGCCTCCAAACAGCTCAACTAGAGCTATGAATAATTTCCAGCCTCCTCGCGCCCATTCATCCAGTTGACAAGCTGCTTGTAAGATGAGATGAGTGGTCCAGCCCTAGTCTCCCGGTGCCCAGCAAGTCCCCAGTGAACACCTGCCTGGCGCCAGTCTGCATCCCCAGGGGGGTCACCCTCACCAGCTTCCACCCTCCACTGCCAGCGCTGTGACTTGATTACCAACCTGGAACCACAAAGCCATGCTCCTGAGGACACGGGGCAGACCTCTGCGGCCCCCAGGTGGCCATAGCCACAGAAGCTGCCAGGCCACAGCCACCAAGGGGCACCTCTTCCTCCAAAACCACGCTTCCCCAGGACTCAACTCAGAAGTGGCAGATCCTGGCAGAGCCTTCAGCTCCCAGGTTCCACTCCCAGCCTCTCATCAGCCTGCCTCTGCTCCAGCCTGGAAAGCGTCCCTGTCACTGCCCTGAGCAGGGGACACACAGGGCCAGACCACAGCCAAGGGGGCGGACGGCAGTTGAACTGCTGGTAGGATGCCTTCCTGAGGGCTCACGACACACTTCCTCACCAGGGCACCTACAGCGCAGAGTCTCACCCTTTGGGATTCAGCCCCATCAATAACCAAAATCCCTACAAAAGTGATTCTCAGCGAGAGAGTGGAGGACACGGTCCCTGAAGGACACAGCAGGTTTTGGGAAAGGATTCTGTCAATGAGCAATGATAGGGGACTAAAATTATTATTAAAATTCTGTTACGCCCTCTGACATAAAAATCACTTTTAGAGGAGTTCCTGTAGTAGCTCAGTGGAAACGAATCTGACTAGAATCCATGAGGATGCAGGTTCAATCCCCGGCCTCACTCAGTGGGTTAAGGATCCGGCATTGCCATGAGCTGTGGTCTGACCCCTAGTCTGAGAACCTGCATATGCTGTGGGTACGGCCCTAAAAAAAAAAAAAAAAAAAAAATCACTTTTAGAGAAGTTCCCGCCATGGCGCAGTGGGTTAAGAATCTGACTGCAGCTGCTCGGGTCCCTTTGGAGGCGCAGGTTCGATTCCCAACCTGGGGCAGTGGGTTAAAGGATCTGGCTTTGCTGCAGCTGAGGTGTAGGTCACAGCTGTGGCTCGGATTCAATCCCTGGCCCAGGAATTTCCATATGCCGCGGGTGCAGTCATTAAAAAATAATAATAATAAAAAAATCACTCTTATAGACAGTTATGAGATGCTATTACAGTATTGGTACCACCTCCTATGCTACATGATGGTTTAAATAGAATCTGTAGGATAGCCCAAGCATATAGCTACATTTAAAATAATGTTTCTATATGAGAAAACTATTTCAGGTCCCAAATAACAGACTTAAAACACCACCCCTCTCCTATTACAGGACTATTCGCAAAAGGAGGAAAAAGTGAGTAAGAGTTAATTGTGAAATCCCACAGGATTTTTAGCTGATTTTTATAGAAGAGCTTTGGCAGGATCCAAAAACTCCATGAAATTATACGCAAATGCTCTGTGCACATAAGTTTTTTTTTTTTTTTTTTTTTTGGAGAGCTTACATGAGTCTCAAAGTAGCCAGTGGCGCACAAATAAATATTAACTTAAGAACCACGACTCCTAACTGCTTCACTGAGAAAGGCAGAAGCACGGATTTCTGGGTCATACTAAGTACAACAGAGAAACTGCATCTAGACGTTCTGTCTCTCCGACCCATCCTTACCCTCACCTGACTCTTTTGCCACCTACATAAATCTGAGGCCAGAATGTGGTTTGAATCTTAGGAGAAAAAAAAAATCTCCCTGAGAACTGAAGTTTGTCTATGCCCTAACATAAATATTTATATACTCCTTAAACTGCTGAGATTTTTCAGAGTCCAATAATGAGGGGTTTTACTCACATCACACAACACACTGCAGCCACCGGCACTCATCCCCACCCCCACCATCACCGTAGGCCACACACCACATAATGACAGAGGCTGGAAATAGCATGGGAAATGCTCTAGAGCTGAAACCCTAACTTCCCAGCGATTCTGAAAAGCTGCGCTTCAGAGACATACAATCTGCACAAGAGGAGTTCCCTTGTGGCTCAGTGGGTTAAGAGCCCAACTAGTATCCATGAGGACACGGGTTCAATCCCTGGCCTTGCTCAATGGGTCGGGGATCCAGTGTTTGAGCTGTGTAGGTTGCAGATGTGGCTTGGGTCCCTTGTTGCTGTGGCTGTGGTGTAGGCTGGCAGCTGAAGCTCTGATTTGACCCCTAGCCTGGGAACCTCCATATGCCACAGGTACAGCCCTAAAAAGGAAAAAAAAAGTACTGCACAATAAAGTCTGCCAAATGGTTCCAAGATGCAGACGAGATACATACTGACCTTCATGAGATGCTGATTTATCCATTTTGTAAACGTCTTCTTTTGAACTTTGTCCCGTTCATCTGGAAGAGGGGAAAAAAGATATAAAAGAAGGTTAGTAAAAGCCATGAAGAGGAGACTTTACTAGTGACTCTGCACATAAGCAAAAATATGCTGTTCAAAAAATACTGTTTAGGGCACTTGAATTTTCTTGTTAAACAACGGCTCCTTGAGGGAAGAAAGACAGGACCTCTTCGTGGCGTGGCATTTGCCAGCACTGCCTCGGCAGGCTCTGCTACATAAACCCCATCACTGCCGCCGCCACCACCGCCAGGAAGTCCTCTCGGCTACACCTGACACTCTGGGTGAGCCCCTGCAGGAACTTCCCAGAGCCCTGACCATAGATTACACCCAAGCTGATCTTCACAACCCTGGGGGGGGGGGGCAGGGGAGGTCATTCCCATCTCACAGGACAGGAAACCAAGAGGTTAAAAGATTGGTCCACGATTAGTCAGCAAACCACTTCAAGTTCTGATAAAAGGTCCTCTGGCTTGAAGTGGACAGTGGTTTAATTTCTAACCATGCTGCTCCCCTGTGCTGACCCATCTGGTGGAAACAAAAGGCCCATTAGATCCTTGCCACAGAGGGTGACACTGTCCTGGTTACAGACGAGGTACAGAGAAGGGGGAGGGGCAGCCTTTAGGTAGAAGGAAGAGCAGCACCGTGTCCTGGCTCATCGAGTTACTATTTCAAAAAGCACCCTAAGCTCCAGCACCCCCCACCCCAGGCAGCAGTCCCTGCCCTGCCATGTCCCCCTCCCTCTGGTGTCGAGTCATCCTGCCCCTAGCGCATCCTCTCAGCACGAGGTGGGGGGGCTCCTCCTTTCTCCTCCAGGGTCCCCCTTAACCTTTCCCACCCACTCCACCTTCTCCACCCTTTCTCAGGGAGCAAACAAGCCTCGCCCTCTTCATCCCTCTTCCTCCTTGTTCATCATCCCTGAGCCCTGCCCCCGCTCTCCTGCCAGCTGTAAACTACCCTAAATGCAACTAAAGTTTCCTGGAAGATGCTTGTCCTACTTATTGAAAGTATTTATGTGCCTTACAGTAACTTAAACATGAACAAAAATACTTAAATATGTCAACTGTGAAAACTACCCATAAAATGAAGTAGAAGTTACTAACATCAGTACAAAAAAAAAAAAAAGAAAGAAAAAGATGAACATCTTAATGTGTTAACAGTGCAAAAGCAGACAATGAAAATGATTGAAAATTCTGGATTTTTTTTTTTTAGGAAACAAAATTTAGGAAATTTTTAGGAATTTATTTATTTATTTTTGTCTTTTTAGGGCCGCACCCACAGCATGTGGAGGTTCCCAGGCTGGGGGTCAAATCTGAGCTGCAGCTGCCAGCTTATGCCATAGCATCAGCAACCTACACAACTCATGGCAATACCAGATCTTTAACCCACTGAGCAAGGCCAGGGATCCAACCTGCGTCCTTATGGATGTTAGTCAGATTTATTTCTGCTAAGCCATGATGGGAACTCCTAGGAATTTAATGTAGGCAAAAATTAGAAAAATTTAGGATTTTTTTTTTTTTGCTGTGTTCTCTGGTGGCAGGTTAAAGATCTGCTGTGGCTCTGGTTACAGCTATGGCATGGGTTTGATCCCTGGCCTGGGAACCTCTGCATGCTGTGGTCACAACCCAAAAGTAAATGAATAAATAATAAAAAATTATGTATTGAAATTAATTTTAAAAATTAAAACATTGCATGTACTCACAGGTACTCAACCTCACTAGCAAATAATAATATAAAATAATATAAATAAGGTTTTTAACCTATCAAATTGCCAAGATTTTATGAAAAAAAAAATCATGTTGACAAGGGTACAGGAGTTCCCGTCATGGCACAGTGGTTAACAAATCCGACTAGGAACCATGAGGTTGCGGGTTCGATCCCTGCCCTTGCTCAGTGGGTTAACGATTCGGCGTTGCCGTGAGCTGTGGTGTAGGTCGCAGACACGGCTTGGATCCCGCGTTGCTGTGGCTCTGGCGTAGGCTGGCAGCTACAGCTCCGATTCGACCCCTAGCCTGGGAACCTCCATATGCCGCAGGAGCGGCCCAAGAAATAGCAAAAAAAAAAAAAAAAAATAGACAAGGGTACGGGGAACAGATATATATATATATATATATTACTAGAGAGAACGTAATTTGGTTCAAATCTTAGAGACCTGCACTATCAATACTGTAGTGACTAGTCACATATATGGCTATTTAACTTCAAAGCAAAATTAATTAAAACAAAATAAAATTAACAATTCCGTTCCTTGGTTATATATAATAGCTACAATTCAAGGGTGCAGAAACTAACATTGGACATCACAGATATAAAACATTCCCAGCATCACAAAAATTTTGACTGGACAGCACCACTGCAGGACAATTTGCCAATAAATACCAAAAGTCCTAAAAACATACACCCTTTCCCAGCAAATATGTTTCTATAAAGTTTATCCTGAAACTATAACCATGGTGGAACACAAACCTGTATCTATGAGAATATAAATCAGTGTTATATTTCCACATTAAAGTTTAGAAAAGACCTAAATATTCAGAGATAAGGAAATGGATGAGTAAGTCTTAGTAAAGCAATCCAGTGGTTTGTTCAGAGCAGACTCTTTTGCAGACCTGGGCAGTGACAGCTTGTTACCTGGAGCTCTCCCACCCTGCGACGCCAACATGAAAGGGGGGCACGGGCCACGGGACCTCCCTTGCATAAGCATTTCTTCTCCAAAGTACCTCCCTGAAGCCCTTTTCACTTCCCAGCATCATGGGAGAGAACCAAAAAGACACTAAACAGAGCCTCTCTTGGTAATGCCCACAACTAACTCCTTCTCGGTGCCCCAAACTTCCAGTCTCACTTTTGACTTCCCCCAGTGCATATAAAACTTGGAGAAGCTGACCAAGAAGCTTGCTAACTCTTGGGAGTTCCCACAGTGGCGCAGCGGAAACCAATGCCATTAGTGACCATGAGGACGCGGGTTCTATCCCTGGCCTTGCTCAGTGGGTTAAGGATCTGGTGTTGCTGTGAGCCGTGGTGCAGGTCACAGACATAGCTCAGATCCTGAGTTGCTGTGGCTGTGGTGTAAGCAGGCAGCTGCAGCTCCAATTCAACCCCTAGCCTGGGAAATTCCATATGCTGCAGGTAGGACCCTAAAAAGCAGGGGGAAAAAAAAAAAAAGAAGAAGCAGCTTGCTAACTCTGAATATAAAGGCTCAGAATTTATGCTAAAATTGTTCAGTTTGCCTGATCCCAATGTAAAATCCCCAGGCACTTTGCTTAAAACTACTCTGCCAAGAACAATAATATCCGTAATTGCTAACCAACGTTCCCATCCACACAGTATTTATTAATTTATTAAGTTTAAAAAATTGATTGTGCTTCCTCTTGTTTATAAAAGTAAGTTTATTCCTTGTAAACGAAACAAGAGTCAGAACTGTACAGGACCCCACCTTGTAAACTTTTAAGATTAACAATAGATTAGGAACATGCACCATGTGTTTCAACACTGTTTTCCATGATTTTGAACATTTGCATTACATTTACTATTACAAATATTGCATAATTTGTTTATTCAGGCTTGTCAATTGCTGGAAATTGAGGTTGCGTGTGATTTTCACAAGGATGAATTACTCATAAATAATTTTACACATCTGATACTTTCTTTGCCTTTTGTTGCTTGTGAGCATCATCAGCATACAATCCATGTCCTTACTAACACCCGCTGGGGCATGACGGAGACCTCAGCCATTTTCCCCTCCCCCACAGCAGATGCCATGACGCTTCTGTGCACGAACAAACAAACGCCCACAGTGTGAAATAATTACATTTCCCTAAGGACGGTCCAGCTCAGGGTAACAAGGTATCATTACTCACAAACTTAGATGCAATGGTATATACATTACTATGTCTCTTGAAGTAACAATGACGTCATAAAGGTCTTTCAGCCTTGCTATTCCTAAAGAGTTCAGAATGAACCCAAATAACTAATCAGTACAGGAGGCAAGAGCAAAGGAAGCATAGCAATCCATAGTCCCAGACTCCCTCCCTCATCCCCTCATCTCTCAGGGATGAGCCCAGCGCCACGTGGTGCTGGACCACCAGGCTGGACAGGAAGAGCGCTGGCCCTTGCTTTCCACAGCTGTCAACTAGAGAGGGCACCTGACAGGAAGGCCAGCTGGGCAGAGGATTCGGCACTCACCATGCAGGGAGCACGGCAGGGAGCACCAAGAAAGCCCACCCCTGACCCTGGCCAGTCAGCGAGTGGGGCCAGCCACTGAGTAGGGCTGCGGGGGGCACTGGGGAGGGAAGGCAGATTAGCAAGACAGAAGCCAGCCTGGTGCAGACTCCTCTAGCCAAACCCTGATCTCCTGGTTTCCAGTGGAAGGACCCTTAGTTCAGAGCCAAGTGTTCTGAGCACCCCCACCCAGAGTTGCTTCCTCCACCCCAAGATTCTGCACCTTTCTTTCTTTTTTTTTTTTTTTTGGTCTCTTTGCTATTTCTTGGGCCGCTCCCGCGGCATATGGAGGTTCCCAGGCTAGGGGTCGAATCGGAGCTGTAGCCACCGGCCTACGCCAGAGCCACAGCAACGCGGGATCCGAGCCGCGTCTGCAACCTACACCACAGCTCACGGCAACGCCGGATCGTTAACCCACTGAGCAAGGGCAGGGACCGAACCCGCAACCTCATGCTTCCTAGTCGGATTCGTTAACCACTGCGCCACGACGGGAACTCCTGCACCTCTCATTTTTTAATATTTATTTATTTATTTTTGCTTTTTAAGGCCACACCTGCAGCATACGGACGCTCCCAGGCTAGGGGTTAAATTGGAGCTGCAGCTGCCGCTCTCCACCACAGCCACAGCAACACCCGATCCTTAAGCCACTGAGTGAAGCCAGGGATCGAACCCGCATCCTCATGGATACTAATCGAGTCCATAACCTGCTGAGCCACAAGGGGACCTCCCGCCTTTTTCTAATTCAATGAATTTTATATTTATAGTTGTACAACCATCATCGCAACCTGATTCTAGAACATTTCCATCCCAAACCCACAGTCCATCCTTCCCCAACCCCAATCTGTCCCCTTTGGTAACCCTAAGGTTTTCAAAGCCCGTGAGGCTGTTTCTGTTCTGCCTATAGGCTCGTTTACATTCTCTTCTCAGATTCTACATATAAGTGACAGGGTGTGGTGTTTGTCTCACTGTTGCTGCCTCTCAGGGGGAGGGCTCAGCACACCCCAATCACAGACAGGGCTGTGGACTTTGGACAAGCAAGTGCAAATAAGGGTATCTCCAGGCCAAAGTGGCTCCTGTCACATTTTGGCAGTGCTTTTCTAATCCCCCTACTGAGAAAACAGAGTGGGAAGAAGAAGGCGGCATCCATAGTCATACCATCCAATTAATAACCTGAGACCCTAGTGTTCAATCAAGAAAAAAAAAATCACAGTGTACTATTAATTAACAATCCTTATAATTCAAGTATAGACAGCTTCTGTATCAAGTTAACAAAACATGAAATGAAGACAGTCCTGTAACTATCTTCCAAAATTTTATTAATTCATTGAAATCATCACATGATAATATGAACACTGACAAATATTCTCTCCCATGAAACTGAACATAGGATGTATATTAAAGAAACTTCTCTTGGTACAGAACAGTTGATAAAACATTTAATTTAAGGAACACAAAGAACAGAACACATGTTCTTAGAAACTAATCGCTGAGAGTGATTGCTTAGCCACAAGGTATAGCTGATTCAATCAAGTGATCAAACAATGAGATTCACTTAAGTACTGGGTAAGGTACAAAGACTAAAGACTAAAACGAACTAATGACACATGATTCCTAGGTTCTGATAACTGTTTTCTAACAGCAGCAACCTAATCTTTTCTTTTAAACCATGATAAACCTAGACGTGGCCCCTTGGTTACAAGACATGAGATGAAGATACTCCTGTAATTATCTTCCAATATTTTATTAATTCCTTGAAATCATCACATGATAATATGAACACCCAGCAGGGCTCTCTGACACGTGGGACGCCTCCCACAGCACCACAAACACCAGAGCAGAGCTAAGGTGGACTTTTAGGGCTCGACTTTCTGCAGGAAAGCAACTTCACAATCCAGGAATAATTTAAGTCTTGGGAGACTGTGATTTGCCACTTTCCAGACACTTTATTCCAAAGGCGGTTACTGCAGAAGGGCGTAATCCAAATGCCGCCGTCTAATTTTCCAGTGGCAAGTCTCATAAGGGTTCCTTATTTCATGTCACTGAGGGATGTCTAACACTAAGATTTATATTTAGGGCGAGGCCCCAAGACAACCAAAAGGAAAAATCATCCCTAAGGGTTTTCCTTTTATTTTTATTTTCTAATTTTATTTGTATGGCTGCATCTGCAGCATATGGAAGTTCCCAGGCGGGGAACCAGTGCTTCCGCAGCAACCTGAGCCACTGCAGTTGGATTCTTAACTCACTTCACCGCAGTGGGAACTCCTCATTCCTGAGTTTTTAACTGATGCTATTGGTTTTACAAACTATCCGATTATTCTGCTGAACAAAGTTTTATAACTTTCTTCTACGAGAAAATCATTTCATTCCTAGAGTACGTCTGAAATGAGAATACACATGTAGAATCACCTTATAAAGTACAACGTGGCTGAACATGCCATAAGGGCACAGTATGCAAAGAACAGCAGGATTTGGGAAAAACAAAAAGCATAAAAAGAGCACCAGTTATTACAACCTACACTGGCTGGTCTTCGGCAAAATCCAATCAAAGGTAAATCCATTTGGTGTCACAAAATAAATATGGAGATGATCTCAACACCTATCCTATGTCCCCAGAAGGGACAAGTTCTGTCCCAGGAGCCACAGGAGTTGGCACAGGGGCCTGTCCCGACTTCTGAAAATCCGACAGCCCCACCGTGCAAACCGGCTAAGGTCCTGCAGCTTCCCGTTCCCAATCCTGACATGCAAAGGGGAGGCAACAGGTGGTACTGACCCAGGCAGCACATCAGCCCCGCCAGCCTGGCGTTCCAGGCACTGTCACGTCTCCGGACCTGCCCCATCATCCTGCTCGGACCTGCTCAGCTGCTCCGCACACTCTCAACCCGGAGGTGTCAGAGTCCTGCCGACTTTCGGTGCAGAAAGGAAAACACCGACACGCCCACTTCCAAGCCGAAAACCAGTTGACTCCCCCTTTTAAACAAACAGGAGCCAAACCAGTCTCCTCCAAGATTCCACAGGGGATGCGGACAGCTGGGACTGAAACAGAATGGATTCTCCATTTCTCCTTTTCAGCTCAAAACCGTGCAATGGAAGTGCCCTGAGGAGAGAGCTGTGCTTTCCCAACTTGTTTGCAACGAGGCCATCGGATGGCAGATTTCACCCCGGTCCTAGCTCATCACATTCCCTCCTCTGAAACCCCAGGCAGAATGCCTCCGGAATAAAAAGCCGCAACCAGCCCAACTAGTTTAACTCAGAACTGATACGTGCGCTATGAAGGTGTTTGAGGGATGTTTACAGGCCAGGCCCAACTGCTTCAGGAGGAATGCCACTCCCAGGTATTTATGTACCTTCACGCATATTTTCACGTGAATCTCACCACAATTCTTTGAGCTGAAAGGTTTATCTTAAGTTTATTTTAGTTTTATTTATTGCTTCTTTAGGGCCACACCTACGGCATATAGAAGTTCCTGAGCTAGGAGTTAAATCGGAGCTGTAGCTGCCAGTCTACACCACAGCTCACAGCAAGGCCAGATCCCTAACCCACTGAGTGAGGTCAGGGATTAAACCCGCGTCCTCATGGCTACTAGCTGTGTTTGTTACCACTGAGCCAGGACGAGAACTCCCATTTTATTTTATCTTTTTTAAGTTATATATATACATATATATTTTTTAAGTTTTATATATATATATATATATATAGAGAGAGAGAGAGAGAGAGAGAGAGCACGTTTAAGTTCCCCAGGCCTGAGTCACAGCAATGAAAACGCTGGACACTTAACCTGCTGAGCCATGAGGAATGCCTGTACATCTTCATTTTAAAGATGTAACAAAAAGGGTTTGGAGAGATTAAGAAACGAGCTTAAAATTCCACAGCCTACGTGGGATCTGAAATCTGAGTCCAAAACCCACTTCTTGTCTACGTCATCAATTAATTAACAGAACTTCGTGGTCTAATAATGCAGGAAAAGCAAGCAGTCTCTCATTTACAAGACCACACTTCTAAGCACAATGAAAAGAATGCCAAGAAATGAGAACCCTTGTTCTAGAGGCCACCACAGCGCGTGTCTTCAGTGCACCTGCCTGAACAGGAACTGTACAAACAGGAACTCCAAGAACAAATGGTAAAGGACTGCTACTTGCTTTCTGCAGCGGTGAACCAGCCCGCTGTGATCTCATGGGGGGAAAAGATGCTGCTAGGTTAAGGGTGGCTTCGAACTGCCTTGAAAGATCCGCGAACCATTTCTAAAACTAAATCGACTGCAAATGACACAATTACATCAACTTCGGCAGAAGTCGAAAGCAGCCTAACTTCCTCCCCCTTTCCCGTTGTCTGTTTCAGAGCCTCACCTCTGCCACCGAAAAGCCTGAACCATCTCCCCCAAAGAGAGTGATGATGATAAGAGCAAACACTCTGGGAGGGGCCATGTGCCAGGTGACATGTCACGTACAGGCAGGGAACACGCACAGACTGCGTGGCAACCTCACGAGACCCCTAACAAGGTCGTGGGCACTCCCAGGAGGACCCCGGGCAGGTGGAGCCTAAACTGCCCAGGATCACACAGCTATGAAGAGAGTGCGGGGGATGCAGTCTGCCAAAGCATATTCAATAGCATTCATCCCACAAAAACAAAAGGCTAAGTTTTAAGAAATAAATGACAAAAAGAGAAAAGTGAGGCTTGGTCAAATCTTCAGTGGGAGTGGCGGTGGGGGGGATACACAAGAGGCAAAAGGTGAACTTGTGCAGATAGGTGATTCTAAAGCGAGGAAAAAGGGTACTCACAGGGGTTTGTAGGGGGTCACATCTGAATTTAGGACCAGGATGAGAGGCCTGCATTTATTAGTAACAGTCAGGTGTGAATTTTAGAAGAAGATTGAGAAACACTCTGCACAAGGCTGTATCTAAAAAAAGAAAGATAGAGAAAGGAGAAAGGATGGAGGGACAGAGGGAGGGAAGGAAGGATGGAGAGAGGGGAGGAGGGAGGAGAGGATGGATGGAAGAGGGAGGGGAGGAGGGAGAGGAGGAGAGAAGGATGGGGGGAAGGGTGGAGGGAGGGGGAGAGAGGAGAGGAGGGAGGGGAGGAGGGAGGAGGAAGGAAGGGAGGAGGGGAGGAGGGAGTGGAGAAGGGAGGGAGGGGAAGGGGAGGAGGGAAGGATAGAGCAGGGGAGGAGGGAGAGAAGGAGGGAAGGGATGAGGGAGGGATAGAGGGAGGAAAGAGGCGGGTTGGAAAGGAAGGAGGGAATGAGGGAGGAAAAAGAAAAGATGAAGCAGTGGAGTCATGTGGGAAAAAAAGATGGGAGGAAAAGGAAAAAAGGGATCTGGGCAATTTTGCACTGCTGCCACGAAAGCGCTCTGCAGTACAACGTAGTGAAAACAGCAAGGAAAAACTCTACGAGTTCTTTCATTACAGAAGAAGGAAAACTGGCTGGAAGAAAGAGTTGGGGTCATCGAGAAGACCAGCCCCTGAGAATGACGGACGATGTCCAGTTGTGACCAGGGAGCTGGAGGAGAGGGAGTCCGACCCCCTGTCACTGCCACGGCTCCACCATCAGCCCCCCAGCCCCCTGTGCGCTGCAGCCTCACCCCCTTGTCACCTGGGGGCCTGGGCCTCATCCCGGTGGTAACAAGGGCCCTGCCCACTTGATAGGACCCTCACACACCAGGCACAGCGGCCTCGGCAGACATCATCCGATTGGAGGCTGGAGATGCAATGAGTAAGAGACAGGGGTCCCTGCTCTCACTGTGGTGGAAAATGCTTCTCAAACATTCCCACAGAAGCATCACAATGTCACAGCAGTGGCTCGGGTTACTGCTGTGGCGCAGGTTCAATCCTTGGCCTGGGAACTTTCAAAGACATCAGGAAATTACAGACTATTAGAAATGGGAGGGAGGAAAAATTTAAAACAAATAAACCATTCTGAAAAAGATAGAGAAAATTATGTTTTAAAAATAGCTGGGCATTCCTGCAGTGGCGCAGTGGGTTAAGAGTCAGACTGTAGCAGCTTGGGTCACTGTGGCGGTGCGGCTTTGATCTCCAGCCCGGAGCAGTGGGTTAAGGATCCAGCATTGCGGCAGCTGTGACTCGGGGGTTCAGTGCCTGGCCTGCAGCTTCGGTATACTGTGGGACTAGCCATCAAATTAAAAAAAAAAAAAAGTTGGGTAGGGAGCGTGTTGAAAACAAGTTCCCAGGCCCAAACCCCATCGCGGCTGAAAATCTGACAAAGCCTGATGACCGCAGACACTATGAACGAAATTAAAAAAAAAAAAAAAAAAAGACAGCCCCTCCCTTACTACAAATGGTGTGAGCACACAATTCAAAGAAGGAACAGCAAAAAGGAAGAACGATAAAAAAGGAATGCAAAGGGTCAATAAAATTCAGGGAAAGGCTCCCCCAGCCTTCCAGCCAGGAAATGCCCATGGAGCAAATTTCATCCTAGCATAAAGTTTCTAAGACTGACAATACATAACACAGAGACAGGTCATCCCACGTGTGTGACAGCAAAAAAAAATCTGAGGGTGATTTGTCAGTATCCATTACATATGAAAATGCATTCAACTGTCCGAACCAACAATTCCACTTGTAGGAAACCTTAAGAAATACTTCAATACAGATGATCAGGGTACAAAGATGTTTACTCAAGCAAAACATGTGAAACCACATAAACGTCAGTCAGTAGAAGGCCAGATGAATGAATTATACTTCACCAACCTCCCAGAATGTTAAGGGAAAGCTTGCACAGTGACATGAAAAGCTTCCAAGATATATAGTTGAGTGGGAAAATGCAAAATGATAAAGGCATATAAAGGATGCCCATCGAATTGAGAGAGAGCAGTTTCATCAGAAGAGCAGAAGGGGCGGGGGTTGGTGGGATAAATATCCTATTTCCTTCTGCATATTTCTAAATAATTTCAGTCTTTGACAAAGAAGATGTATTTGTGTATCACCATTGACAGCAACTGTGAGGGGAGAAGTATTTCAAGTTTCTATTCGTGTGTGTATTCAACACTGCGGTACACTCTAGAGAAAACACAGAAAAAAGACAGATACAGGCTAGTGCCCCACTGGGATCTGAAGAGAGAGGAACAATGCAGCTGTGGGTAGGCTGGCTCTGGGCTGGGGCAGGAGGAAGGGAGGAGGGGAGAGGGGACAAGAGGGAGGGGAGAGGGAGAGAGGGAGGGAGAGAGAGAAGGGAGGGGAGGAGCAGAAAGGGGGGAAGGGGAGAGAGGGGAGGGGAGAAGGGAGGGGAGGGGAAAAGGAGGGGGAGGGAGGGAGGGAGGGAGGGGAGGGGAGAGGGAGGGGGGAGGGGAGAAGAAGAGAGAGGGAAGGGGAATGGGGGGGAGGAGGGGAGGGAAGAGGGGAGGGGGTGAGGAAAAGGGAGGGCAGGGGAGGGGGAAGGGGAAGGGAGGGGCTAGAGGCTGGAGGAGACGGGAGGAGGCTGGTGACACCCCTCCAGAGAGCAGCTGTCCAGACAGGGATAACAATGATGAGGCTGTAAAGAGGCTCTGACAGGAGAATCAATAACAGAAAATATTCACAAATGACCCTGCTTGGAGGGTATGCTGGGGGGGAGGTTAATTGCCGAGGAAAAATGCAGTAGGGTTTTGCCCCGGTTGTCAGGGAATCCAGGACCAGGACAAGGGTAGAATGTGCTAAGTAAGCCGAGGCAAGGGTGGTGCAGGACAATGGACCCCACAAATCCTCTCACAAATACCCTTTTGTGCATCTCCGGCCCCACCCCCGGCCGTGACCAGGTCACGTGACCCACTGTCTGAGCAGGGGCTGCAGCTGATCCAGCTGATCCGAGCGGTGACAGCATGGGATCAACAGTGTTCCTGGCTGGGAACAAAGAAGGACAAATGGGTTCTGCACTGAAGATGAATCTATGGTACCTATTTCTCACGACTGGCCAAGAATTGAATATAAAATCCCTGCTTTTATTCTACTTTCTCCACCGAGCATCTTCAAAACGTGGTGCTTCCAGTTACGCAGTTACACGGGTGGAAGGCAGGTACTGTCTATGAGCTAACGCTTTTGCAGGTGTGTGGCACAGTACCCACTCCGCCCACGGCCACCACAGAGTGACCCCCACACACTCTCCCTCCTAAACCAACAGGGCCAGGCAGACAGAGTCAGCGGCAGGGACAGAAGGGTGGAGAACACCAAAGACGACTCTGAGCACTGGGAAAACCTCAGTCCAGGCTCGTTTCCTAAGGAGACTGCCTCCTGCCCAGGGTTTTCACATAAGTGTAGGTGACGGCTGCTGGGGGCACCTGCCATAGTTACGGGGTCACCAGGTGTGCCCCTGAGCTTCTGAAGCCACACCCCAGCTGACCCAACCCCAACCTGGAAGGCTTCACTGCAGCTGAAGCCACCGCCCCACCCCACTCCCCAAATCACCACCACCCCCAATCCCCCTCCCCCTTCACCCCCACCCTGACCACCCCACCCCACCACTGCACCCCTCCCATTCCATTGCCCCTCCCCCACCCCAAAGCACCCTCCAACCACCCACCACCACTACCACCACCCCCACCACCCTCCCTCCCACTACTACCATCTATCTCATCACCTACCTACCTCCCTTCCCGCCCCATCATCACTCCCACCACTACCTCCATCCCCACCCTGACCATCCCACCCTACCCCACACCCCCACCACTGCACCCCTCCCACTCCATCCCCACTACCCCCACTCCCACCCCCCAAACCACCCCCCACCACTACCACCCCCCACACCCTCCTCCCCCCTCCCACTGCCCTTTCATCCTGACAATCCCATCACCTCTACCACTGCACCCCTCCCACCCCATCACACCCCCACTAGTACTCCCACCCCCCGCCCCCCCCTCCCCCACCCCTTCCCATTATCATCCCCACCCCCATCCCCCTCCCAGGAGCACTGACGACTGAGTGTCCCAGGGCCAGGAGAGCTTTCCGAGGGGCTTACTGCCTCCTGTGCAGAGAAGATCTCCAAACCTGTGTCAGCCAGGGCCACACTCCCCCAACCATGCACCCAGAGCGTCACAGGTGATGCAGACAGGGACAGAGCTCTCTCTGACGTCACAGGAGCAGGGCTTCTCCCAGGTCACCACCAGACCACCGCCCTGATCACTTCCATGCCTCCACTTTCTGCAGAACGCCTGCCTTGCCCACCTGCTTCTTCTCCTTGGGAACCAAAGGCAAACTCTGAGGCAGGGGAGCCTCTGCTCGAAGATCCACCTTTATTATCTAGTTAGAACCATGGTCCCCAACCTGCCTGTTCCATGACCCTCCCCCCATCTTTGTGAGAAAGCACCATGCCCCTAAGAAAGAAGAAAATATATATAAGAGAATAGTCAGTGCACACTTTTGTTAATGATAAATTTTAGAGCGAAAACCAGGGCTCCTCAAAAACGGACAGAAGTGAATGGTCACATCCAGTGACAGCAGATGCTCAAGAGGAAACTTTGTGGATGTCAGGCCCTGGGAGGTGGTGCTGAGCGGACACCCCGCTGGTGTTAGCCTTGGGAATTTGGCGACGTGAGGGAAGGGGCTTTGATAACGTTCATAACACTCACGCGTTTTCACACTGCTGGTACAACAGCGCACATTTACCCGCACTCAGAGCGCTGGGCCCCTTATGGAGCAGCTGGCATCCTCACTGCGGAGCGATTAGCGCTCCACCTTCAAGAGCAGGAAACAGGAGTTCCTGTCGTGGCGCAGTGGTTAACGAATCCGACTAGGAACCATGAGGTTGCGGGTTCGGTCCCTGCCCCTGCTCAGTGGGTTAACGATCCGGTGTTGCCATGAGCTGTGGTGTAGGTTTCAGACGCGGCTCGGAACCCGCGTTGCTGTGGCTCTGGCGTAGGCTGGTAGCTACAGCTCCGATTCGACCCCTAGCCTGGGAACCTCCATATGCCGCAGAAGTGGCCCAAAGAAATAGCAAAAAGACCAAAAAAAAAAAAAAGAGCAGGAAACAAAGGCCTTGGGAAGTTACTTGGTCGAGGTCGAAAGGCAATAAGCAAAGCAAAAAAGGTCAGGGACCCGCCTCTCTCTAGCTCCTGTTTCTCCCTGAATATGTGCAATATTTCAAGTGAGGACTAGAAGGAAGTCAACACAAGAGAAATATTTCTCACTAATATCAAGATACATCTGCTTATTTTATATTGCCTATTAGCTGGATTAGCAGAGAATGAGGAATCAAATCAAGGCAGTCAGCCCCCACTCCACACCCCTAACCTCCCCCTTGCCAGCCGCTGCCTCTGGAAGGAAGTCTGCAGAAAATCCAAAATTCAGACGGTGATGCATAGAAGAAAATATTCATCTCAACACCAAATAAGATTCCTGCTTGATAAATACTCAAAATTTGTCCAGATATTATTCATTATTACCTATCCACAGAAAAAGGTGATGATCAATGGGTACTGCCACAAAATGATCACGCGTTTCTAAAAGCAACACTGCACAGTTTCTGGGACATGGAAAACACCAGTTACAGCATCAATATTTTCTTCCCATTTTTCTTCAAGGAACGAACAGATGTTACTATTTACAACTGGGAGGGAGGGTTGCACTGCAGGCATTCGTCTAAGAGTTTTGCTTTGAGAACCCTCAATCTGTGCAATACTTTTTATAAAAGCCTTCTGCCTCCCTTTCCTGGCTGCTGCTGCTGTCACCTTTAACAGGTGTGGCTGACACTGAAACACCAGGCTCCAGAGGACTTTTTTTTCTTTCCTTCTTTGGCCCCCGGGGCGGCATATGGACTTTCCCAGACCAGGGATTAGATCCGAGCTGCCCCTGAGGCCTACACTACAGCTATGGCAATGTTGGATTCTTTACCCACTGTGACAGGCTAGGGATTGAACCTGCGTCCCAGCACTTCAGAGATGCCACCAATTCCACAGCGGGAACTCTTAGAGGAACATTTAAAGGGGCGTGGAACTTTTTCTAGGAGACAAGCTAGTGGGTTCCCCCACAGAGGGGGGCACCTCCGTAGGGCCAAAAATCAGCTGAGCTCTCAGCACCTCTGCCCGGGCTGCTGAAATGAAAATTGTCAACTAAAATCCATTTCAACAATGAACTACCTTCAAGGCCCCTAAGCCTAGAGCTGTGACTCAGCGGTCTGCTCCAGGTTGAACCTACTCCTAACAAAAATGGGGAGATGGCTGAAGAAATGATGTTAAACTTTAGGCATCACCTGACGCCTAGAGACCGGAAAGCACAAAACAGCATTAAAGGAGATCCCGTCGTAGCTTAGTGGTTAACGAATCTGACTAGGAACCACGAGGTTGTGGGTTCGATCCCTGTCCTATGCTCAGTGGGTTAAGGACCCGGTGTTGCCGTGAGCTATGGTGTAGGTCGCAGATTCGGCTCAGATCCTAATGCTGTGGCTGTGGTGTAGGCTGGCGGCTACAGCTCTGATTAGACCCCTAGCCTGGGAACCTCCATAAGCCATGGGTACGGCCCTAGAAAAGGCAAAAAGACCAAAAAAAAAAAAAACCACAACCCATTAAAATATACAAACTCAGTCTCTATTTTTTGTATACAAGTCTCTAAGTCTCTAACTACCTAAGTTAACAGCGGCTTGACCTGCATCTCCCATGAAACTCGGATTTCCTCTGTGCACCTGAGGATCACATGACACGTCTTCCTGATCCCTCAGCATAAAAAATGAGTGACATCATGCCATCTGCAGCAACTATGGACGGACTGGACCTAGAGATGATCACACGGAGTGAAGGAAGCCAGACAAAGATAAATATTAGAGGATATCACTTATACGCAGAGTCTAATAAAAAATGACACAAGGGAATTTGTTTATAGAACAAAAACAAACTCACAGATTTCAACACCAATCTACCACGGGGTCAAGTGTTGGGGAAAGAGAGGAATTGGAGGGGTGAGAGTAGCAGATCCACACACACTACCATATAAAAGAGCTGATTGACTGTTGCAAGACATGTTTCCTTGAAAACTCCATCTTGTCCTTCTTTACTTTATCCCATCTTCTTGACTTACTTTATCCCATCTTCCTGCTTTGAAAAACAGTCACAGTGCTGGTAAATGACTTAAGCTTAAGAACAAAGACCTAAAGGCATAAGTGACTTAAGCTTAAGAACTGTTATGTGCCTAGAGGTCAGAGTAAGAGCTTAACCCTTT
This sequence comes from Phacochoerus africanus, assembly GCF_016906955.1. Classification (NCBI taxonomy): domain Eukaryota; kingdom Metazoa; phylum Chordata; class Mammalia; order Artiodactyla; family Suidae; genus Phacochoerus; species Phacochoerus africanus. The sequence continues at coordinate 30,217,402 of NC_062552.1, read as the reverse complement.
ACCACCTAAGTGGCTTTCTAAATAGTAAAAGAACTTATATAATAGTAAACAAACCCTGTATCATCCACCCATAGCCACTCCTCACTTGATCTCACAATAAAAGCAATGTGGTTTCTTGAGGCAGGGCGCTCTTGATCCCGGAGACCTTGAGTCCCCCGCGCGCTTGGTCCCTGAGACCTTGAGTTCCCTGGCTCCCACCTCTACTTAAGATAAATGTCTCTGTGTCTTGTTTTATGTTAACTATTTTTCCTTAAGTTCCACAGCACCCGTTCTTCAGCCCCATCCTGCTGAGCTGGCCCCGGCAATTGACGAGAACCTACTGTAATGCACAGGGAAACCTGCTCAATAGTTTGTAACAACCTACGTGGAAAACAAGAATGGATACATGTATGTGTATAACTGACTCTCTCTGCTCTACACCTGAAACTAATGCAACATTGTAAATCAACTACGCTGCAATGAGACTAAAAGAAAAAAAAAATCTTCCAGGAGGCCCCTATTCCCAAACCTACTCTTTTTTTTTTTTTAATGGGCCAGGCTTTTTCAGAAGGTAGCATTCCATGGGTTCAACAAGCATCTCTTGAGAACCCGCTGTAGAGGACAAACCTGCCACCCCAACATGCTGCTCTGGCCCCGGGATTACTGCCAGCTGAAAACAAAAGACTCAGGAAGAAAGCTGGACCTTCCCCCAAGCCTGAAGGGTTCAGATAGAGGGCCTGTTCCCAGAACAGACACGTCACCCAGGTTGTCTGCAAAGAACACGGGTGACATGTGGTCAGGGGAACAGGGCTGGAGGCCAGAGTCCGTTCCGCCCACTGCCTGCCCAGGGCCCAGCGAACCTTTACCAGACCTTCCCTCCCCATAGGCTTGGAACTGCCTTCCTTGTCTCCGACGTCCTGGACCAAGACCCCCAGCATCCACTTCTGCCTTTAGCTAAAAATGGTACTTAAGGCGAGGGCTTCAGCCATTCTGGGAGCTACTCGGTTCTCCTGGGTTTGTATATTTCCCATGTATATCTGTTGTTAAACCTTTAATTTTCTCCTGTTCATCAGGCTCATGTCAACTTAATTCTTACACCAGCCAGAAGAACCTAGAACAGCAGAGGAAAGCTTCCTCCTCCCCAGCACCAGGAAATGCCAAAAAGTGCCCAGTACTGGCACTAGAAAATGGCATGAGGGAATTCTCTGGTGGCCTAGCCATTTAGAATCTGGCATTGTCACTGCTGTGGCGAGGGTTCGATCCCTGGCCTGGGAACGTCTGCATGCTGTAGACGTGGCCCAAAAAAATGGCCTGAGTCCCTCAACCTGCCTGGGTCCAGCAGGAAAGAGATGGGAAGCTGGAAGTGACAAAAACTGCAGGGAAAGTGCTATGAAAGATGGATGCAAAAGGACCTTCGCCTGATTTTATCTTTTTTTTTTTTTTTTTTTTTTGCTTTTTAGGGCCACACCCAAGGCATATGGAGATCCCCAAGCTAGGGGTCGAATCGGAGCTGTAGCTGCCAGCCTACACCGCAGCTCACTGCGATGCCCAGAACCTTAACCCACTGAGTGAGGCCAGGGATCAAACCTGCAACCTCATGGATCCTGGTCAGGTTCATTAACCACTGAGCCACAAAGGGAACTCTGATTTTATCTTATTTTTAAAATCAAGGTTTAACTAACAAGATAAAACAAGTAAATATGAAGTGTTCGGTTTGGAGTTTCGACAATTGTTGCGTACTGTGCGGTACCCAAAACAAGATAGAAAACCTTCCACCCTCTTGGGCTTCCTGGCAGTTCATCCCCACACCCTCCCACAGGCAGCCTGATTTTCATCACTATGGTCTCGCTTGTTCTAAAATTTCACATAAACAGAGTCTATTTGAGTCCAGCTTCTTTCATGCAGCCGAATATTTCTGAGATTCCCCAGTGCTGCTGCAAGCATCCATGAGTCGTCCTGCAGGACTGTTGAGCGTTATTTTCCTGTACGGATGTACCCGTTTGGTGATTCATTCATCTGCTGATGGATGTTGGGCACTTTCCAACAGCAGAGTAGCTATTTGCTATGAATAAGGTTGAGTATCATCTGTTTGGGTTCATCTCTCTGATTTGTATTTGCACATGTTTGGGTTTGGTTTTGGCTGCACCTGTGGCATGCAGAGGTTCCTGGGCCAGGGATAGAACCCAAGCCACAGCAGCAACCAGAGCCACAGCAGTGGCAACACTAGATCCTTAACTCACTGAGTCACAGGAGAACTTCCTATTTGTATGTGTTTTTAATGCAGGGGGCAAGAAGGCAAGAGCGTAAAGTTGGGACGAATGAGGTTCGCAAGGAATATGCATCAGGGAGAAAGCCAAGAATTAAGGGTGTAATAATGTTAGGCACAGAAAAGCAGGGGATGCGTGAGAAGAGTCCTGGATGACTGGATCTATAAAGATGTCAGCTAGACCAAACAAAAAAACAAAAAACAAAAAATAAACGCAAAAAGATATGCCAGCTAAGGAACTACGACTCTTTGAGGACAGCATCCAAAAGAGGGAAGAGGGACCACATTTATTTCTTAAAAACCTTAGCAAAGTGGTTAGCACACATCTTTCGAAGACAGAAAGACCCGGCCTCAAATCCCCTCTCTGCAGGCTGGAGCAAGTTAGTAAAACTCCCTAAGATTTATTTTCTTCTTCTGTAAAATGGAGAAAACAGCCCCCATTTCAAAGACTTAGCGAGAGGCTGAAACCAGGAAAGCCACGCAGGTAAGAGACGGCTTAGCCTCCCGTGCAGCAGGATGGATGTAAATGCACTCACCCCTGACAGGTCCTGGAATCTAAGACAGGGCAGCATCAAAAGCACCCTGAGAGACTTCTGTTAATTTCACGCCGCCTCGGACACTGCAGATTTACCTCCAGTTTTTGAACCTATTTTTGAATTAAATGAACCAATTTTCTCTGGCGAAGATTTTTAGGGAGATACAAGAGTGAGCGCAAGGGAATATAGTGAGGTCTGGAGCAGCAACAGGACTGCATTCATTCGACACCAAGACCTTTCACAGGTTCCTGCTATCACAGAAAACAGCTCCAGGGAGACTGCAACCCCACAGCCCCAACCCCCAGCGCCAAGAGGCAGTCTGCTGCAAAGAACACAGCAATGCTTCTGAACACAGCACGCTGTGGTTACACCAACCATTTCAGAAATCCTCTTCTACTGATGATGAAATTTTGACTTACAAAAGAAAGAAAACTTTCTGTGCCTTTTAGCCACAGGAATGAAAATTAAATGAAAGTACTAGAGTGTCACCCTGCAAGGGACCTCTGGTGGAACTACTGTAACCCTCGTTCAGCAGAAGAAATATAAACCTTACTTGTTAATGCTTTATATTTCTAAAGCGTAAGAAAAAGAAAAAATACACTTTAGAAAAGTGTAAGAAAACACATTGGCTTTCAACATCAAGGCAGATTTTTGTCTGATGTCATACAATGTTTTCTATTTTTTATTGATCATTTTTTTGAGGTATAGTTGATACATAGTCTCATATAAGTTACAAGTGTCCTCCGCAATGAGTCACAATTTTTTTAAAGGTTGTACTACATTTATAGTTATTATAAAATATTAACAATATTCTCTGTGATCTATATAATATATCCTCGTAGCTTGTTTTTTTTTTTTCAGCCACGCACATGGCATGCAGAAGTTCCCAGGCCAGGGATCCAACCTGTGCCACAGAAGTGACAGCCACAACACCAAAGCTTTAATCTGCTAAGCCACCAGGAAACTCTGTAGCTCATTTATTTTATACGCAGTAGTGAGTATCTTTTGATTCCCTCCCCCATCCGGCCCCTCCCCCTTGGCTCTCCCACCACCGCTTTGTTCTCTCTGTCCACACAATTTTTAATTCTATTTCTGCAGATGGGGACATCATTCTTCTTGCAGCCTATGCCCCTCCCTAAGAGATGCAGACTTAATTTACTTCCGCAGGTCATCCACCACAGGAACTTAAGAGCAAACTGTGCTCAGCTGACTCTGAACATAGGCCATTTCCTTTAACATCTCCAGAGCTGCGAAAATATTCCTTAGCTAAATATATGTGAAATCTGAGTCGGCGTAATTATAGTAACTGACCCTTGAGAAGATCCAGAGCTAAGAAAACATGGCCACCAGAATCCAAATGTCACAAATATTAGATGCAGATTCACAGCAACTGTCAAAAAATACCTGTAAGCCATAAAGAGTTTAGAGTGATAAAAGAGAGATGACTTCCCAGGTGTGGTGACAATATCCTTGGTAGGCCACTCAAAGGGCTATTACTGGACTAGCCTTATCACAGCAGACTAAAGTTTCTGGACCACACCTGCCTTACAAGTCTGTTAGGGTCCAGGAAAATATTCCCCCTTGTCGCATCTTCATATCTAGAGTTACACTAGTACAATAACTGATCTGGTAAAGAACCATAAATTTGATTTTTTTTTTTTTAGGGCCACACTTGCAGCACATAGAGGTTCCCAGGCTAGGGGCTGAATCGGAGCTGCAGCTGCTGGCCTTCACCACAGCCACAGTGATGCGAGATCCGAGCGTCGTCTGCAACTGACACCACAGCTCACAGCAATGCTGGATCCTTAACCCACTGAGCCAGGCCAGGGATCGAACCCACAACCTCACGGATACTAGTCCGGTTCTTAACCCGCTGAGCCACAAACGGAACTCCTATACTTGATTAACTGTTTCAGGTCTCCTAGTCATCATTATTTGTGTTGGAGGCTCAGTTACATGTTTGGTAAGACAAGAAACAATAATCTTATAAAACGGGCAAAATACAAGCAATATAGCTAAAACATGAAGAGGATTATAAGTAAATATTTAAGCCAAGAGCTTCCTGCGCCAAACCAGTGTTAGATGTTGTCAAGACTGGGGAGCGGGTTGCTTAAAGCAGCAGAGAACCTCAGTATTCAGGAGGCTAATAGCCTGGTGTTAACCACATAAATTCACCCCACAATTGTGGAAGCTTCCCTGATAATAAACAGGAGGTTACAGTTTTTGACGGCGACTCAGCTCGTTGTTCTGAGTTTTAGGGACCCTAAAAGAAAATTCACAATCATGGTCAGGGTCAGAGCAGCTAATATTAATAGGCCAGGTGAGAAAACCCCACCTAGTAATACAATACATTTCCTAAGGGCCCTCACAGTTCTTAAATCTAAAAATACTCAGTCAAAACTGCATATGGACAAAATATTTAAATTGAGACCTTTGTTCTTTATTTTATGCATCCTGGATAAATGCAGCTAGTTACAAGTTATTCAGAGGTAGGGTATTTTTCAGAATCCGAAAGGGATCAGACAGGAAATAGGATTATAAAGTAATTACGGCCAGATTATCCTCTCACTAATTTCTGGTTATACCAACCAATGCCTATTTTTTTTTCATCTGCAAAGTGTGCCCCAGAAGTACCAAAAACACCCTAAAAAGCACGAAATATATAAGAAGTGGAAAGAACTGGCTAAAAGGAGCTCGTGACAGAGGGATATTATGGGATGGATATGTCTATAAAATATAGCCTTTGCCATCATGGCTTTTTCTATACAGAGGAGATAACAAAAAACAAGATACCGGACACAGAAGGGGAAGCATGCTGGCCACTTGTAGGAGCGAATCAGGGCGGAGTGACCAGCATCGTCCGAAACCCACCCCCCGCCAGGACCCCTGGGCCCAGGAGGACAGAGCAGCCTGGAGAAGCAGCTCCAGGTGAGCAGATGTGCGTGAGCAGACGTGAACACACTGGCTCCAGCCCTCCTGCCACCCAGTTCTCCCACTTTACACGCACACAGACTTTCTGAGTTAGGGATGATTCACACCTCGGGATGAAAAGACTGAGGCTCAAGTCAATGAGAGAGATTTAAACCACCTACCTAGCTGGTCACCAGGCCTCGAACCCTATCCCTGGATTACCGAATCCCACATCCTTCTAGAACTACCGCCAAAGACTGACCCGGAGGATGCAGAGTTTCAGGACCCTGCAATGCTACAAAAAGATGGATTCCAACTTGCAAACTCAGATTATTCAGCGTAAGATAATACTTTGAAAAGGAGTCACAGGTTCTCCTTTGCCTTTGGACACAAAGGGTTAATCAGCCTAAAAGAACAGATATTTGGAGTTCCCGTTGTGGCTGAGGGGGTTAGGAACCCGACCAATCTCCTTGACGATGCAGGTTTGATCCCTGGTCTCACTCAGTGGGTTAAGGATCCGGGTTGCCACAAGCTGCAGCATAGATCGCAGGTGCAGCTCTATCTGCTGTGGTTGTGGCTGTGGCATAAGCCAGCAGCTTAAGCTTCAATTCTACCCCTAGCCTGGGAACTTCCATATGCCACAGATGCAATCCTAAAAAGCAAAAAAAAAAAAAAAGAAAGAAAGAAAGAAAGGAAAAAGAAAAGAAATTAAAGGAGTTTCCTGGCGGCCTAGCAGTTAAGGACTCGGCATGGTCACTGCTGTGGCAGAGGTTCGATCCCTGGCCCAGGAACTTCCACCTGCCACAGGCATGGCCAAAACAAAAAAAGAAAGAAATTATTAGAAATGCTACAAAAAGATGGATTCCAACTTGCAAACTCGGATTATTCAGCAAGATGGTTGACCTCTGTGAGCCATGTATCATCTAAAGAGAATTTTACAAATTTATTCCTTTCCCCTCCTGCCTCCTTTCCATCAGGAGGTCATGGAATTCTCCTTCAGGGCAGAAAAGACATCCTTCCAGCTCTGACAACAGAGCCACGGGACTCACTAAAAGGAGCGGGGTGTGGGCTGGGAGACAGGGGAGAGAGGCGGGAGCCAGACTGGCGCCCCTGGTCCAGGCTGCAGTCGAGGGAGGAGGTGAGGAGTGATAGAGGCATAAGGGGACCCCTAGCCTCTCTCCCCACCGGGGACCCTGCCAAGGAGGCCACCTCAGGTCTACGTGGTACAGACCAAACACAGCGGGACCCGTGAGCCTGGCTGGGGTGCTGGCCAGACGCCCCTGGCTGGACGAAGGGGCCCTGTAGCTGGGGGAACAGAGCAGGTCACATGGGACGGGAGCCAGGGAGCATCCCAGCCAGACCTCCCAGGGGTGTGCGCACCAGCGGGACCCAAGGTGAAGTCCAGTAAACGCCATGACCGAGCGTCAGGCTGGGAAGGAGCCAGAGGCAGAGGAGCTGAAAGGCAGGAGAAAGACTCCAGCGCGCCTCCCCAGGAGGATGAGGTCGCAGAAGCCACCTCTCCCTCAGGTGTCCAGAGGAAAGACCAAGACAGGACCACGGAGCCTGTTCACGTGACCACCCCTGACCTTGAGAAGAGGCGCAACTTAGCACATTTTCTTTACTCCCCGAGGATGGAGCTCAGGAAGACACAGAGTAGCTGGAAAAGAAAGGCGTTCTCTGCCTTTCCAAGGCTAACCATGAAACACGTGATTCACCCGACTACACAGGCAGAAAAGCTGCTTTCCACGGAGAACAACAGCCTCGGCACCTCCCCGGAGACGTATTAAAAGTTCTGTGGGGTCCAGGGAAGAACCAGTGTCTCACAACTAGTTCGGGCTTGGGCCACAAACAGCTAAGATGTTCATTCCGATTATTCCAATTCTAAAACAAACGGAGAAAAGAGTCCTTCCAGGGAGCAAAGTCGGCTTTTAGAAAAGCAGAACCTCAAACAAAGCAACTTTGGACCTTGCGAAACGGTGACAGGCGGCCCCATTATGTACATACTAGAAACAGGCTTGTTCTCTTTCAGGACAGACTTTGGGAGCTGAGGCCAAGACAGTGACAGTCGGTACAGGCCATGTGCCATCGGCCAGTAAACATCAGATGTCCCCACAGGCCCAAGGGTTTGTACTGATGGGGGAGGGACGGCTGGGAGCCTCATGTGGACACACGTGTCAACCAGCACAATCTTACTCTCCATTTTCAATGTTGCAATGTGTCATGCGGATGACAGTTCTTCCTTAATTGACTGAGCCTTCTGGACTCCCATCAGGTTCCTCAGCAACAGGAACTCTGATTTCCAAGGGGTATAGGGCTGCCTGGAATGAAAAGCGCACCTCCCCGCCTTCCTGCAGCCGGCACGGCCAAATAAGAAAGTTCTGGTCAGTGAAATGAACACAGAAGTGTCCCAGGGTAACTTCTAGGAATGTTCTATGAAAGATACGGGTTCCCTTCGTCCCTTCTTCCCTCTTTTTTCCTTTCTCCTGGCTGGGAAGCTGACCACAGGAACAGACTCCCCTCCCAGGGACCCTCCCCCGAGTCAGCCCTCCGAATCCTGGCTCCACTGATGAGGTGTGAGCGGAAGTGACTGTGCTCCTTCTGGGACGTGTCCTTTAGAGGAAGGCAGCACCTCCTGGACATCCTCGGTCCCGCTGGCTGGGAACCAGCTGTGGCGGCCACACAGCTAAGAACCGTGCGAGGGTAACAGGCTAGGAAGGCAAAGCACAGTGACAGAAGGTACCTGGGTCTCTGCCGCCATCGCAATGCTGATAACAACCCCCTGCAACACTTAACTCTGTAAAACAATCACTCTATTCTGTGCACCAACTCTGGGGTCAGAAACACACCAGCCCAGGGGAACGTCTTGTTTCTGGAGCCTCGGCTGCCCAAACCCAGAGGCTAGAAGGGCTTGAGGGCGGGAGGCTGGAGTCACACGGAGGCTTCTTCACTCCCCCTCAAGCTGGGACCTCCTCTGGGGACCTTCTCTGTGCGGACTTATGGAACGGTGACCTCAGGGCTCTGGCACAAGAGTCCCAGGGAACAGGGTGGAAGTGGCACCCCGTTCCTGACCTAACTGTGCAAGACACATCCCCAAAGTCTGCTGGTCACAAGCGACCCAGGTACCCAGAGGCTACAGGGGAGGAGATGAGACCAGCCTTCAATGCAGAAAGCAGCAAAGAAACTGCACTTTTGGAAAGTCCATCCCAAAAGAGATCATTTTTAAGCCACTGTTATTATGGGTCTCTATAGCAAACTTTAAAAAAAAATTTTTTTTTTTGTCTTTTCCAGGGCCACACCTGCGGCATATGGAGGTTCCCAGGCTAGGAGTCTAATCACAGCTGTAGCCGCCGGCCTACACCACAGCCACAGCAACGCCAGATCCAAGCTGTGTCTGGGACCTATACCACAGCTCATGGCAACGCCAGATCCTTAACCCGCTAAGCAAGGCCAGGGATTGAACCTGAAACCTCATAGTTCCTAGTCAGATTCATTAACCACTGAGCCACGACAAGAACTTCTATAGGAAACTTTTAAGAAACACTTATGCACGCTGGTGGCTCAGTGGATTAAGAATCCAGCATTGTCACTGCTGTGGCTTGGGTCACTGCTGTGGTGCAGGTTTGATCCCCGGCTGGGGAACTTCCACGTGCCGTGAGTGCGGCCAAATAATAATAATAATAATAAATTTAAAATTAAAAAATGTAAAAATCATCAAAGACAAGTAGTAACAATGTCTATCTCAAGAAACCGATCTTATAACTACTAGAATGACTTTCTCGCTATACTTTATATCATCAGCAGGTGGCGTCGTTTCTATTTCCCAAAGTGTTCATGACTATCCGGAACCCCCCAGGACAGTACAATCCTCTTGCCACCTGCATGCTGCCAAGTTCCCTTCTTGGTTTGGTGCAGTGAGGGGTTTCGGAACCCAGACAATAAAGATGCTGACATGGCCCAAACACTGCCGCCTGAAAACAAAGTGTTTTAGATGCAAGCAGGACTGGACGGGCCCCGAAGTCCCTCACATCACAGATACACCCCCAAAGACCCCACATTAGGTCAAGTAATGTCATCACTTTAACTGAGAGAGAAAAAAAGACGAAAGGACTTGTTACTTTAAGAAATACTGTCCAGGAGTTCTCACTGTGGCTCAGGAGGTTAAGAACTTGACATAATCTCTGTGAGGATGCAGGTTGGATCCCTGGTCTCGCTCAGTAGGTTAAGGATTTGGCGTGGCTGTGGCTGTGGTGTAGGCTGGCAGCGGCAGCTCCGATTCAACCTCTAGCCTGGGAACTTTCATATGCAGCAGGTGCAGCTGTAAAAAGAAAAAGAAAAGAAATACTGGTCTAACCTCACAAGAACTCCAGTGCTCTCTCACCTATGCTTATTACCCTCAGACAATATACTTACAGTTAGCACACAATTACCCAAGGTTTGCAAATATTTTATTATTATTATGGAATAATAACATAACCAGCTTTATAAATGCAGATTAATAATAATCCCACCTAACTGTGGTTACAGTTCAGTAAGAAGTCTCCTGCCAATCTAACCGCCTGTTCCTCATAGGCAAAGTGTCTCGCAGCATACACACATTTGCATGCACACACACACACACACACAAACACACACACACACACGCACATTCCCACACTCACGGTCCCAGGTGTCCTGAGAAGAGACCAAGACACAGTCTGGTTCCCACAGCTCCTACCTGGACAGGAGCCTCTGGGACCGTCACAGCCCAGTGGTTATCGCCCCCTAGTGGCCACATTGAAAAGTGCACGTCACCCACAAGCAAAGCCGCAAGCTCTTTTCCCAACGACTATTTTTGGTCAAATCATCTGAACTGTTGGGCCACCACCTTGGGTCACTGTCACTCTTCTCTAATTTTGGGAGCCTCACCACACACTTGCCCTCCCTCGCTCCCCCTGCACCAGTGGCCTGGGACCCCCGGCTGCAGGTTCAGGTCTCTGCATACAAACCCAGCCCCCTCTCTGATCAGGGCGCAATTGGAGAGCAAAGACCTTGGTTCATCTCTTTGTGTTCCCGGCAAGCGCACTGCCCAGCAGAGAAGATATTCAAATATGTGGTTTAAAAAAGGGGAAGAAAACTAGGACAGGAAGGAGGTAGGAAGGACATTAGGAAGGAACATGTTAGGAGGCAGGAGAGTGAAAAAGCAAAGGACACCAAAGCCACAGTCAGCAAATATGTATGTGACCCCGGGCCATTGGCTTGCTGGATGGACAGGGAGGGCTCGGTCACTGGGCCTGGGCTGTCACCTGGTGGCAGCGAAACTGGGCTGTGGCCCACGTTCCCAGAGACCCCATGACCTGTTCATCTCATGGTCTTACTGTCTCACACACGTACACATGCTCAAAATGCTTCTGAAGGTCACCAGGAAACTTTTTTTTTTTGGGCCACACTTGCAGTATGTGGAAGTTCCCGGGCCAGGTATCAAACCTATGCCATGGCAGCAACAATGCTGGATTCTTAACTGCGAAGCCACCAGGGAACTATTTTTTTATTTTTTAATTGAAGTATAGCTGATTTACAACTTCGTGTTAGTTTCTGGCCTACAGTGCAGTGATTCAGTCTTACACACACACACACACACACACACACACACACACACACACACCTGCTATGATAAAGTATGAGAAGTATTTCCTTTTTCTTTTTGTCTTTTTGTCATTTCTAGGGCCACTCCCATGGCACATGGAGGTTCCCAGGCTAGGGGTCTAATCGGAACTGGAGCCACTGGCCTACGCCAGAGCCACTGCAACGTGGGATCCGAGCCGCGTCTGCAACCTACACCACAGCTCACGGCAACACCGGATCCTTAACCCACTGAGCAAGGGCAGGGATCGAACTTGAAACCTCATGGTTCCTGGTTGGATTTGCCAACCACTGAGCCACGACAGGAACTCCACGAGAAGCATTTTCTTACAAAACTTTGGAGTTCCCATTGTGGCTCAGCAGGTTAAGAACCTGACACAGCGTTCATGAAGATTTGGGTTCAATCCCCGGCCTTGTTCAGTGGGTTAAGTTTCCAGCATTGCCGTGAGCTGTGGTGTAGGTTGCAGATGCAGCTGGGATCCCATGTTGCTGGGGCTGTGGTGTAGACGGGCAGCTGCAGCTCAAAATCAACCCCTAGCCTGGGAACCTCCCTATGCCGTGGGTGTGGCTCTACAAAGAAGAAAGAAAAAAAAACAGACATCGAGGAGAAGAAATTCAAGGCAGCGACCACAGCTACTGCTAAGGCCCTAAGACAGGACATGCTTAAGCAAGACCCAGGACGACACTGTGTCTAGGAGGAAAAGATGAGGGGACAGAGCATGAAGAGAGGTCGTCAGAGAGGAACCCCGGGACAGCTGGGTCCTGGAGGACCAGGCAAGCCATTGCAAGGACCTTCAACGTGACGCTCACAGAAATGGGAAGCCACTGGAGGGATTTCAGCAGAATTAACAGATGGGACTTATGATTTAAAAAACCACTATTGGGAAGTTCCCGTCGTGGCTCAGCAGTAACGAACCCAACTAGTAACCATGAGGATGCAGTGCCAGCCCTGGCCTTGCTCTGTGGGGTAAAGGATCCGGCACTGCCGTGAGCTGTGCTTTAGGCTGCAGATGAGGTTTGCATCCTGTGTTGCTGTGGCTGGGGTTGCAGGCCAGTGGCTGCAGCTCCAATGTGACCCCTCCCCTGGGAACTTTCATATACTGCACAAGTGACCCTCAATACAAAAAATAAAAATAAGTAAAACCCCACTATTGGGAGTTCCCTGGTGGCTCCGTGGGTTAAGGATCCGGTGTTGTCACTGCTGTGGCTCTAGTTCAATCCCTGGCCCAGGAACTTCTGTATGCCATGGGCATGACCAAAAAAAAAAAAAAAAAAAACCACTACTGCTGCTATGTTTGGGGAAAAAAAAGATTCTCAACAAAGAATACTTACCAAGTGCTTCTTCTTCAGGTATAAAAAAATATTTCAGCCCGGAATAGCCAACATAATACTAAAGAAGAACTAAGATGACAGACTGACATCGCCCAAGTTCAAGATTTACTATGAAGCCACAGTCATCAAGATGGGTGTTGGCGAGAAGACAGACACACACATCAATCGGACAGAACAGGGAACCCAGAAATAGAACAACACAACATCACTCATCTCTGACAAAAGCAAAGGCAATTCAAAAGAGAAAGGATAACCCTTTCAGCAAATGATGCTGAACAACAGGATACCCACACACACAATACGTGAATCTAGACACAGACCTTTCATAAAAATTAACTGAAAACGGATCACAGACCTTCATGCAAAACTATAAAACTTCCAGACAGGAACAGAAGAAAATCTAGGTGACCTTGGATTCCTTGATAGCTTTTTACTTTTTTTTTTTTTTTTGGTCTTTTTAGGGCCGCACCCAAGTCATATGGAAATTCCCAGATTAGGGGTTGAATCAGAGCTGCAGCTGCCAGCCTACACCACAGCCACAGCAACGCAGTATCTGAGCTGTGTCTGCAACCTACACCCCAGCTCTCGGCAACGCCAGATCCTTAACCCACTGAGCAAGGCCAGGGATCAAGCCCACGTCCTCATGGATACTTGTCAGGTTTGTTAACCACTGAGCCACAACGGAACTCCCTGCGCTAGCTTTGTAAATACAATAACACATCCATGAGCACGAAAAGCAGTAAGTTGGACTTTATTAAAATAAAAAACTTCTGCTCTGCAGAAGATACTGTTAAGAGAAAAAGACCAGCTACTGACAGAACATATTTGTAGACTACGTATCTGAAAAAGCACTATTACCTAAAATACACGAAATATACAAAGAACTCTCAAAGCTCAGTAACAAGAAAACAAAAAAGCCAACAGAAAAGTGGCAAAACATCAAAACAGTCACCTCACCAAAGGAGACAGACGAATGTCAAACAAGCACATGAAAAGACGGCCCCGGTCACAGGCCTTAGGGAAACGCAAACTAAAACAATAAGGAGATACCAGGACACACCTCTTAGAATGGACAAAATCTAAAACCCTAGACAACATCAAATGCTGACAAGCACATGGAGCCACAGAAATTCTTATTTGTTGTTGACAGAAATGCAAACAGCACAGCCACTTTGGAAGACAGACTAACAGTTTCATACAAAGCTAAACACAGTCTCACCATATAATCCATTAATCACGCTCACAGGTATTTACCCAGACAAAATGAAAACTTATGTCCACACACAATGTGCACGCAATGATTACAGAAGCTTTATTCATTTTTTAATTTTATTTCTTTAATTTTTTTTTAGAGCTGCACCTCTGGCATATAGAGTTCCCAGGCTAGGGGTCTAATGGCAGCTGTAGCCGCCGGCCTACACCACAGCCACCACAATAGAGGATCCAAGCCGAGTCGGCAACCTACACCACAGCTCATGGCAATGCTGGATCCTTAACCCACTGAGTGAGGCCAGGGATCGAACCTGAATCCTCACAGATACTATGTCAGGTTCTTAACCCACTGAACCACAATGGGAACGCCTGATTTTTAATTCTGATATTTTTTGCCACACCCGTGGCATGCAGAAGTTCTGGGGGCAGGGATTGAACCTGAGCCACAGCAGTGAAAACAATGGATACTTAACTCACTGTGCCACGGGGAAACACTTATTTTTTTTTTTATTTTAAATGCTGGAAAAAGATGGAGTTCATGTTGCGAACTCCAATTAGTATCCATGAAGATGCAAGTCTGATCCCTGGCCTCACTGGGTTGAGGATCCGGCGTTGCCATGAGCTGTGGTGTAGATCGCAGATGCAGCTTGGATCCTATGCTGATATGGCTGTGGTGTAGACCTCAGTTGCCTCTAGCCGGTAAACTCCATATGCTGCAGGTGCAGCCCTAAAACACACACACACACACACACACACACACACACACACACACACACACACACAGAGACAAAGGTAAATGCTAGACAAAGAAAAAATGAGCTATCGAGCCATGAGGAGATACAGAGGAACCTTCACGGTACACTGCAAAGTGAACAAAGACAAGTGTGAAAAGGCTGCAGGCTGTATGATTCTACAGCTGGAATATGGAAACGGCAAAAATCTACACAGGCGGTACAAAGATCCGTGAGGGCAGAGAGGAATAAACAGGCGGAGCGCAGTGCAGTTGTAAAAATCGGCTCTCAAAGGCTATTCATCTAAAACATTATTCCCTGCCCTCAAAATGCTCAGTCTCATGTTACCTTATGATCCATATCCTGCCCAATTCCCAAGTGGAGTTACTATGACACACAGAAAAGGGACACGGAAAGCGGAAATGAAATCTCAAGAAGCAAGAGTGGGGAACGCTCCACAACTACTTCCATGATTTGAGCTAAAGAGTAACGTTTCAATGTTCCTTAGATGACTTCCTCCATCAAACCCCGTCATTTCTCTCCTTGCCCCACGAAGCTGCCCTTCGCCGCATCCACATCGGTGATAATGGTACAGGTATGTGATGACGTCATCGATGTGGGGGGGGGGACTGGACTCCTTCAAAGCAGGTAAAGGAGATTAGTAATACAACAGTAACCAGAAAGCCATACCTGTGGTAAAAAGTCAGGTACAGAGAAGTTAAACAAATAAGAAAGGTCCCAGCTTGAAACTGTCCCACCCAGAACTGTGGTCTTGTCATGACACTAGACAGGGCGATGTGACCTGTGTTGTGCACGTTATCTTCCGGCTGTCAAAGTAGCGACATAATAAACACACCTTCTTGGTTAAGCAGGACACCAGCCTAATTTAATCAAAAAGATGGTAACTGCACCTAACGTCAAAGCCTGTGAGTAAATTTCAACCCTGAGCGTGAGACATCCTAATCTATTCCCTTCATCTTCCCAGAGCTGGAGCTTTGCGACCACTGCTGATAAGACACAACTGCCGTGCTCCCTGTGCCCAGTTCTTCAAAGTAATACAGGTTTGAAAAGATGAACTAGAATCTTCCCCATACTAGTTTTTGCTGCTCCTTAAAGTGGGATTCTCGGGGGGTGGGGGGGGGGAAACAAAAAAACAAACAAACAAAAAAAACCTGCTGCCTTTAAGCATGTAAACAAACAAATAACCAGCCAGGAAACTAACTTTTTTTTTTTTTTTTCCCACTGTACAGCAAGGGGGTCAGGTTATCCTTACATGTATACATTACAATTACATTTTTCCCCCACCCTTTCTTCTGTTGCAACATGAGTATCTAGACAAAGTTCTCAATGCTATCCAGCCAGGAAACTAACTATTGAGGAATAAAGTGGAAGTTGGAGAAAGGAGAGCTCTGTTTATTAAAAAAAAAAAAAAAACCCTCTCTTCTGGACAGTATACACACAGCCTAAGAGCCACCACATCTCAGAATAACTTGTGTTTTAAAGTGAACACTGATCATCCAATTACCAAGAGGTATTTTAACTGAATTCCTGTTAGATAATAGAGTCTCTTCAAAAGGGAACAGAATGAAAAACATTACCTAAGAAAACTGGGCATCACTTTGGAAGTTCATAAATTCTTTTTCACGGGGCCCCCAATTTAGATGAGCGCTAATCCTCACCCTGGTATGCGACTAAAATTGTCTGCGAAGAGCAGTTGTCCCCCGACATTCTGGCTGTGGCTGTCACGTAATAGTTCAAGAATGCAGTGTCATTTAAGGAGACACCAGAATTTCCCGAATCGAATGTGGAGTGTGAGGACGTTTGTACATTACATGGTAAAAATGTTTATCTCCAACAATTCGAAAGTTATAAATCATTGTCAAAGAAGTACAAAGACCCTGGGTCAAAATATTCACGTAGATGTTTTAGTTTTGCGTATTTGTGGGTAAAATGGCAAGACTCCATTTGCCTATGCAAAAAATAGAAATATCTGTTCCCTGTTTGCCATGAACACTGACTGCAAACATAATAGCAAAAGTAATCACAACTAGGGGATAAAATGGCAGGAAACACAAAATCATTAGCAGTGTGGGGATCACAGGTCCCTTGGAGAATCTGGTGAAATCTGCAGACTTCCTTTCAAATGCACATCGCACGTGTACACAGACACCAAATTTTACCTACAAGTTCAGGGAGTGCGTGACCTTTTAAGCTCAGCTGCAAAATGTTTTCTCACCCTACTGCAAGGTTATATCAGAGTCACCAGGCTGGAGCGTGGTCTGCGCGATCATAACCTCAAGTGTGAATATTCAAGCGAGAAAATAAAAGAACCCCGGCATTACTAAGAAACTGCTCGCCTTAAGAGACACTGCAGAGGAAGCAGGGGAGAAAGTTACACCTGATCAGGTGGGCTCCAGGCTATTTTAAACATCAGGGTTGAGCAATGGGAAGAAAACTGACCTATCCAAATATCAACTTTTAAAAGTAAGTATAATTTTAGACTGTGGGCCAACTTCTGCCATATAAGCACTTTATCATTTGGCAAAACCAAATGTCAAATTTACACCTTAATGGACAGAGTAAATTTTTCAGTATAACATCTGAATTCTTTTATGGAGGGGAAAACATGAATAAAAAGAGACCTAAGTTCTTTATGAGCTGAATCAAGAGATGTTTATTTCTTCTTCTTTTTTTTGCCTTTTTGCCTTTTTCTAGGGCCGCTCCTGCGGCATATGGAGGTTCCCAGGCTAGGATCGGAGCTGTAGCCACCGGCCTATGCCAGAGTCACAGTACCACGGGATCCGAGCTGCATCTGCGACCTACATCACAGCTCACGACAACGCCAGATCCTTAACCCACTGAGCGAGGCCAGGGATCGAACCCGAAACCTCATGGTTCCTAGTCGAATTCATTAACCACTGAGCCATGACTGGAACTCCAAGAGATGTTTCTTAAACGATGTTTCTATGCTCCGATGCTCTCGGTATGGCAGGGGTCGGGTGGGGGGCTGTGGCCAGATTACCCTCTCCTGCGAGTCAAACGTACAAATGTCTTCTGTCCATTACCAGAGCTGCAGCTGGTCCTTCCTGTGACTCTGATCACGTGGTTACCAGGCAGCATCTCCAGTCTAAAAAACTACAAAACTAAGGCAACAAATGACATGCTCTTTAAAACTCCCCGTTGTTTTTATTCAGGTTTATAGTCAAAAGTAAACAGTGAGAATCAGGGTCACTTAGCAGAAGAGAACACTTCAGATCACAGGTCATTTTGCCACAGGGTGCTCTGAAGTAGCATTACGTAGGGCCCAGGGCCCTCAGGAAGGTGGCAGTCACAGGTACGTCACAGCAGTGGCCAGCCCCTGGGGACAACCCCCAGGGTAAGCCTGGGACCCCTCGCCTTCTGTTGGCCTGATGGCCAGGCTGCCTGCCTTCTGGTGACAGACCAGCCCCCAACTCCCAGCGAAACCGCTCCCAGGCTCCGTGAGACGGTAAATACTGTTTAAAGCTTCTAGGCTGGTGAGTAATTTGTTATATGGAAAATCCCAGCAACATGGATGGAGATGATCCAACCAAGTGAAGTAAGAGAGAGACAAATCTCATATGGGATCACTAACAGGTGGAATCTAATAAAAATAATACAGATGAACTTTATGAAACAGAAATAGACTCTCAGACACAGAAAACAAACTTTTGGTTGTGGGAGGGGAATAAATTAGGAGTTTTGGATTAAAAGAAACACACTGCTATACATAAAAGAGTTAATCAACAAGGATCTGCTGTATAGCACAGGGAACATGACTCAATATCCTATAATAACCTATATGGGAAAGGAATCTGAAAAAGTATATATATATAAAACAGAATCACTTTGTTGTTCACCTGAAACTAACACAACAGATAAGCAATGAGATTCTGCTGTGTAGCACTGGGAACTATATCTAGTCACTTATGATGGCGCATGATAATGTGAGAAAAAGAATGTATACATGTATGTGTAACTGGGTCACCTTGCTATATAGTAGAAAGCTGACAGAACCCTGCAAACCAGCTATAATGGAAAAAAAATAAAAATCATTAAAATTTAAAAAAAAAACCTAACACAACATTGTAGGTAAACTATTCCTCAACTTTAAACGTTTGTTATGCAGAATAGATAACTAGTACACGTGTCTTTTTTTTTTTTTTGGTTTTTTTTTAGGGCCTCACCCACAGCATACGGAGGTTCCCAGGCTAGGGGCTGATTTGGAGCTGTAGCCGCCAGCCTACACCACAGCCACGGCAACGCAGGATCCCAGCCACATCTGCAAGCTACACCACAGCTCACGGCAACACCAGATCCTTAACCCACTGAGCAGGGCCAGGGATCAAACCTGTGTCCTCATGGATGCTAGTCAGACTCATTAACGGCTGAGCCACGGCGGGCACTCCCGACCTGCCTTTATATTCTTTTCTGAGCCTCGGGCCCTCCTAAGTACTGGTCACCAGGTAACATTTCTTCACTGTGCGTCCCGTATAACCACCCCCATACTGAATTCACATGCTTTTTTCACTTCCTCTCCCCGACCCAGACAAACACCACAAAAGCCTACACACCTACAGACAAAAGGCTGCCGTCTGCACACCTCTTACCCAACACACTCAGGAGACCGACCGACCGGCCGGCCCGCCCCGTCTGTGGCCATGGGGAGGTGAAACTGAGCAAGGCCTTGTGGGCTCCTGCACACACAGGCTTTCCTGTATCCCCCATTTCTTGTTTTTGGGGAATGGGCTTCAGCCTCCCTGACCTTGCCTGAGTCCCAAAAAGCAGGTACAAACAGTTGCTAATCCGGGAAGGGAGGGGGGTGAAGAGACCAGCGAGGAACAGTCAAGAGACAACAGTACAGCCTTGGGGCAGGGCCCTGGTCCCCCTCCAGGAACATGGATAACAATACTTTTGAGTTCATCCATAGAGCTAAAGCCCTCAACACATAGAAGATGTCAGTGAAGCCTTCTTCATTTCCAGAGAAGGATCACCGGCTCTGAAAAGCCATGCAAGCTTGCCTCTCCCCTGATCCTTATCTGCGGCCCTGTTTTCCACTCCCCAAACTATAAAACCACCTCCCAACCTCTCCCAAGGGGGGGCACAGTCTTTAAGACATTAGTCTGCTGTGGCCTCCTTTGCCTGGCAAAGCAACAAAGCTATCTTGTTCTCTCTCCTTCACCCAAAACCCTGTCTCTGCATTTGTATTTGGCACCAACGGACAGAGGCCAAGGGTCAGCAACAGGCTGAGCTCAAGGCGGGGGGGGGACGCAGGAACCAGGGTGACCCCCTGCTCAGCTTCTGCCAATCGATGCCTTGGAATATGAGGGCCAAGGGTTACCAGATGGCCTGTTTTGTTTTTTCAAAAGAAGGCTAACCTCTGCATTTGTAAATGAAATTGCCTTTTTTTTTTTGGTTTTTAGGGCCGCAGCATATGGAGATTCCCAGGCTAGGGGTCAAATCGGAGCTGGAGCTGCCTGCCTATACCACAGCCACAGCAACGCAGGATCCGAGCCACGTCTGCGACTTACACCAGGGCTCATGGCAACACTGGATCCTTAACCCACTGAGCGAGGCCAGGGATCGAACCCGAAACCTCATGGTTCCTAGTCAGATTTGTTCCCACCGCGCCATGATGGGAACTCCTAAATTGCCCAATTTTTAAACACAGTTTAAAATTTTACAATAGTACGCGGGATAAAACGTAGCTACTGTCTGGATTCAGCCTGTGGACCGTCGACTTCTGGTCTCCACTCTAGATTAACCTCCCTAGAATTTCTCTCAGATCCACCTTCCTCAAAATCCTCATCAGCTACCTGTGAGCTTCTTAAGGGAAACGGAGCCGCTCCACCTGGCTTTGACCACAGCCTGCACACGGCCCCAACTTACCCTTCCAGCCTCCCAGACCCCTTGGGAATGTTCTGTTCCAGCAGCCTGTCCGACTCCCTCTGCAAGAACCGTATGTTTATGCTGACAATGTTCCAGCCCACTGCCCCATCCACACCCCGCCCACATCTGAAACCAAAGGTCCCTTCCTCCAGCAAAGCCTCTCGATTGCCCAGCCCGTTTCTGAAGTCCTGCAGCCAAGCACTGTGACAACACGCGTGTAATCATTAACCTGGGGTCAGTGGCTGGTGCTACCATCTTGGACTTGCATTTGAACCTGGTATATTCATTCAGCTTTCCAAACACTTAGATTGTTGAGTAGTGATTCCGTAATACTGTATCTAGGATACACTGGATTTGGTTCATTCACAAACCACGAAGCCCAGAGGCCTCCCTGACTGTACTGGGTGCTCAAGGCTATACACAAAGATGACTATACACAGTCCCTCCCTTAGCACCGAGAGCAAGACGTGCTTCGGGAAATCAATGGGGCAGAAACCCAGCTCTTCCACAAAGACAGGATCCATGGAAGGAGGTGACAGTGGAAGGGGGCTGGGAATAATCAATGATTCGTCACAATTAAGAAGCTTCCCCCACCCCCACCCCCGTGCCCTCCCGGGCCAGCAGGGGCCTTGCAGGATTCTGGGCACCCCTGGCATCATCAGCATCTCCCGGCTCACAGAATCCAAGCTGCTTGGTTAATTAACATTAACTGTCTCCATCTTACCTCTGAACAGAAGTCCAGCCATCATAATTATGCATAAAACAGGTGCCAGTAAATAGCTCCCTTATTAACTGAAAACCAGTCTAATTTTTACCAGATATGATGCCAAAACAGCAGCACTATTCTCCCTTTTTTTCAAATTTTACTGAAGTGTAGCTGATTTACAATGTTGTGTTAATTTCTGCTCTACAGCACTGTGATCCAGTAATACATACATATTCTTTCCCATTATGGTTTATCACAGGATATTAAACACAGTTCCCTGTGCTACACAGTAGGACCTTGTTGTTTATCCAATCTATATATTACAGTTTGCATGTGCTAACTCCACACTCCCAAGCCTTCCCTCCCCCCTCCCCGCTGGCAACCACAAATCCATGGTTGTTCTCTATGTCTGTGAGTCTATCCTGTTTTGCAGATATGTTCATTTCTGTCTTTTTTTTTTCTTTTTGGCTGCCCCACAGCACATGGAGTTCCCAGGCTAGGGATTAGATTCCAGCCACAGTTGCAACCTACGCTGCAGCTGCAGCAACGCTGGGTCCTTAAGCCATTGTGCTGGGTCAGGGATGGAGCCAGGGTCCCAGCGCCCTAGAGATGCCACCAAACCCTGCATCACAGCGGGAACTCATGCATCATCTTTTAGGTCCCACGCGTAAGTGATATCATATGACTGTCGTTCTCTTTCTGACTCACTTCACTTAGTGTGATCATCTCTAGGTCCACCCATGTGCTGCCACCAGCACCCCTCTTAAAAACAGATGACAAAACATTTCAAAGGCCCAGGGCTCAGATCATGGTTTATCAAACCAGTCTTCAAAAAAAAGGAAGTGGAATTCTCATCTGGCTCAGCGGAAACAAATCTGACTAATATCCATGAGCATGAGGGTTCGATCCCTGGCCTCGCTCAGTGGGTTAAGGATCCGGCATTGCCGTGAGCTGTGGTGTAGGTCACAGACGAGGCTCAGAGCTGGCACTGCTGTGGCTGTGGTGTAGGCTGGCAGCTGCAGCTCTGATTCGACCCCTAGCCTGGGAACTTTCATAGGCCCCAGGTGCGGCCCTAAAAAAAAAAAAAAGAAAGAAAGAAAGAAAAAGAAAAAAGGAACCAAGGCTCCTGGGAGGAAGGGTTGATTCCAGGGCTGGGCAGGAAATACAGAAAATGAGCCTGGAACATTCTGTAATGCCAAGAAAGTTAGGATGCGATCAACACACAAAGCAAGGGGACAAGCCAAAGCACACGGGAACCACCCCGAAGGAGCTCCTGGTGGCCAAAACTGAGATAATTCTGACCAGAGAGCAAGTAACTGAATGCTGAAGCACAAAGCAAATATCTGTAAGTCCACACTAATACCAGTAAATGACTGGATGAATGAAATTCTGGAAAGAAGAGACAAGCTTCCTTCACGGAAGGATCACAGACGGGGCCAGATCCTCTGAAGGGTGTGATGCTCAGCGCCCCTGCCCTTGAGTTGGGGCTGTGCTGAGTAACTGGCATCCTAGGAACAGAGCAAGAGGAGGGAGCGTGGGGGAGGGGAGGACCAGGCAAACACAACCTCAGCCAGGCTACTGAGGTCACCGTCACAGGAGGTCATGCTGGGGTCACGTAGCCTTGATGTGACAGGTTGAGAATGGCACTTCAGGAGTTCCCATCATGGCTCAGCAGTTAACGAATTCAACTAGTATCCAGGAGGACGTGGGTTTGATGCCAAGTCTCGCTCAGTGGGTCAAGGATCCGGCATTGCCATGGCTGTGGGGTAGGCCGGCAGCTACAGCTCCTACTGGACCCCTAGCCTGGGAATCTCCATATGCTATAGGTGCAGCCCTGAAAAGCAAAAAAAAAAAAAAAAAAAAAAAGAATGGTACTTCGCCCCTGTAAAAACCCAGAACCCCAATCTCACTATGAGAAAAACATCAGACAACCGCAATTGGAAGGACATTCTACCCAAGACCCAGCCAGAACCTCCCCAAACTGCAAAGGTCATTGAAAACAAGGAAAAGTCTAAGAAAATGCCACAGACCAGAGGAAGCAGAGACAGGGCAGCAACGTGTACTACGGTGTCCCGCACGGGGTCCTGGAGCAGAAACAAGGCGAGAAGGAAAAGCTCTGGGACCCCGCATCAAATACGGGGTGTCCTTGACGGGGAGGCACCGATGCTGGTCCATGAGTCATGACCAGTGAACAGACTAACGTAAGATGCTAACAGGAAGTTGGACACAGCGACTTTGGGAACCATCTGTACTTGTCTGAAAACTTAAAACTCTCCTAAAATTAAAAGCTCATTTTAAGTTAAAAAAAAATGTTCAGAGTCACATATTTCAAAAATTTCTCTGAGTGAGAGACAGAGAACGAATTAGTGGTTACCAGTTGCGGGGAAGAGAGTGGGAGGTACGGACTCTCGTGTGTAAGACAAACTCAAGGATGTATGTACAACACGGGGAATGGGGCCAGTCTTGCGTAACAGCTCTAAGTGGAAAGTAACCTTGTAAAGTTATACTTAATTTTTTTAATTTTTAAAAATTTTCTGAGTGAAAAAGAGGACTCTGGACTTAACCTTTATGCTAAATTTTTTTTTTCTTTTTTGGCCACACCCACAACATGTGGATTGATTCCTGGGCCAGGAATCAATCTGCATCACAGCAGTGACCTGACTCCCTGCAGTGACAAGCCAGACCCTTAACCCATTGCACCACAAGGGAACTCTAAAAGTATTTTGTAAAGACTGAACACTAACTTAAAGATGCATTTTTAAAATTTTTTTTCTTTGTTTACAGCTGAGTAGTATTCCATTGTGTGTATGCACTGTATCTTCTTAATCCATTCATCTGTCAATGGACATTTAGGTTGTTCCCATGTCTTGGCTATTGTGAATAGTGCTGCTATGAACACAGGGGAGCATGGATTTTTTTTTGTAGCTTTGTCCAGATATATGCCCAGGATAGAGATTCTCATACTGAGTGAGCTAAATCATAAAGAGAAAGACAAATACCATACAATATCACTTAGATGTGGCATCTAAAATGTGGCACAAATGAACCTATCTATAGGACAGAAACAGACTCAGACTTGCACTTTCCAAGGGAGAGGGGGAGGGAGTGGGATGGATGAAGTTTGGGGTTAGCAGATGCAAACGCTTCCATTTAGAATGGATAAGCAATGAGGCCCTGCTGTACAGCACAGGGAACAAAACCCAGTCTCTTGGGACAGACCATTATGGAAGATAATATAAGAAAAAGAATGTATACATACGTATGACTGGGTCACTATGCTGTACAGCAGAAATTGGCACAACACTGTAAATCAACTATACTTTAACAAAAATTTTAAAAAGGCTTTAAATTTTTTCCTTGCTCACTAGGCCTCCTTTATCATATCCAGAGAATTTATTCTGAATAGCATTACAAAAATAAATTGTCTACTCAAAGATCACAGTCAACTCAAGAAACACCTGAAGGAAAGTACGTTTTGAGGATACAGACACTGGACCGCTTCATTGGAAATTTTAATAATTACAGGAGTAGGATGCCTTGGGCTATACTAATGGGCACTCCCCGGCCCTTTGCGCTCCACAGATGAATTTACCAGCTATTAAGTATGAATATCAGGAGTTCCCTTTGTGGCTTAATGGTTAACAAACCAGACGAGGATCCATGAGTTGGCAAGTAATTAAACTCAGAAATGCAAGGCATGAGGAGAGTACGGCATCCATGTGTAAGGGTATCCGTATCCAGCAAGTAGGAAACCACGTTCCCTGGTCAAACCCTGAACCTATTCAGAAATGAGATCAACTAGATGAGCTCTGGTGAAGAAAAACCACACAGACAGATGGATGAGAGGAGAGAAAGAAGGTGACAAATGGAGGACCAGATGTCACTTTTACTTCCCATAAAACCTAAACTGAAATAAAGATTGGTATGTATACACAATGGAATAGTACTCAGCCATCAAAAAGGAAACCATGCCACTGGCAGCAACATGGATGGACTTAGAGATAACCATACTGCGTGAGGTAAGCCACGGGCCTCCTCATCTTCCTCCACCCTCGCGCTGAGCCATTATCCTCACCTCTCTGGGAACCACCTGCTCATCCTTACTGCTCAGCTCAGCACCTGCCACAGGCAAGTTAAGTCAGTGCCTGTGGGTTTTAAATCTTGCATAAGCAAAACAATAAGAGTTGCTTCCGGGACGTGATTCCCCCCAGCCCCACAAAACATGGATTATGATGAGATGGAATGCTTACAACTTGCAGGTTCACTCACCCCATTTTTAGCGACCCCTTGCATTTGATAAATGTGTCTTTGTTCTCCTAGCAGATGGTAAGTCTGAATTCTTCGGAATTTCACACTAATCTTGTCTGAGCGGGTCCCCGTGGTGGAGCTCCCCATCGGTCCAGAACAAAGCCAAGGGCCTACTTGCTGACTTCTGTGTTTACTGTCAAGCCCTGTGATTCCAGATCATCCCTGCCCTTGATAGCACACTCTTAGCATCCTAGTCCTAGTGCATTTTTAAGCAAGATGTCCTAAGAAAAGCAAAGTGTCCTATTGTCCCCAGCATGGAAACCAAAGGTCCATCAGTGACGGGCAGAAAATCACCCATCCCCTGAATGAGGGCCATGGGCTGCCTTTTAAAAAGTCTAAGCACTGGAGCATCAGACAGTAATGGCTGAAAAAATAGGTTCAGGAAGACTTGATTGGCCATCAGGATATTCAGGAGAAAAGAGCCTACGTTGTCAACTCCAAGGTCAGACAGATTCCTGATTTTTAGGAATTCTCTGCTTCTTCTGACCTCAGTTGATTGCAATTGGACATCAGTTCCCTGGAAAAGCAGAAGCTAAATAGATCACCGGGCAGAGTGCAATTTCCTTGAAACCATGATTTGATGCATAGTGAAAAAAAATCTACTAATTTATTGAAACATTAAAGGTCTTTTGGATGGATGTGTGTGCCTGTGTAACTGTTGTACAGCAGATATTATCACAACATTATATACTTCAACAAAACTTTAAAAAAATGAAAAAAAAATTTTAAGGTTTTTTGTGTTTTGTTTGTTTGGTTTTGTGTTTTTGTTTTTGTTTTGGCTATGCCCACAGCATGCAGAAGTTCCCAGGCCAGGGATCAAACTCACACCACAGCAGTGACTATGGTAGATCTTTAACTCCTAGGCCACCAGGGAACTCCCTAAAAGTTTTAAATTGCAAAGTACCATCCAGGACTCCAGAATTAGGAGAATAACAATAACATTCACTGCATTATTGAGTTACCATATGCCAGGCGCTCTGCCAAGAAATCTCAAGCAGTAACCCACATTCACCTCACATAACCCTAGGAAGTGTGTACAACTGCTCCTCCCATTTTATAATCGAGGTACAAAGATGTTCAAACTAGAGCACAAAACAGCGTGACGGACTCTGCCTGTGGGCTCCCCCAGTGAACCTGCCTTAGGTAAATGCAGCTGGAACCAACAATCCTGTAGTCACAAAAATTAAGTACGCGTCTGCTCATTATCACCTCCAATTTCATTTCAGATGAGTAAACTGAAGCGCAGAGAGGTAGAGTAATTTAACCAAGGTCACTTAAATCAGGACTGGACTTGGAAGGTCAGCTCTCTAAACCAAACTAGACTAAATGCTTTGCATTCCTAGACACTGCACAAAATGATACAAAATAGCTTAGGTATTTTATGGGCTTAAGCACTTCATTATTCAAGACAGGCTGCAAGTCTCACCAGAGTTATTCACATGGAAAAATATGAAACACTGTAACACACACCACAAAAGATAAAATTAGACTTCCACCTCTTCAGAATGAAACTCAAAGGTTACAGAGAAGCATAAGAATTACTCATGGGTATTTCTTGATCATACCCATATGCAGAGATTATTAATAACCAAATAAACGCCAGGCTTTGTTTAAAAAAGAAAAAGCATGGCTATTAAGAGATTCTAACATAGAAATTTTTTTTTGTCTTTTTTTTGCTATTTCTTGGGCCGCTCCCACGGCATATGGAGGTTCCCAGGCTAGGGGTCTAATCGGAGCTGTAGCTGCTGGCCTACGCCAGAGCCACAGTAACGCAGGATCCGAGCCGTGTCTGCAACCTACACCACAGCTCACGGGCAACGCCAGATCGTTAACCCACTGAGCAAGGGCAGGGACCGAACCCGCAACCTCATGGTTCCTAGTCGGATTCGTTAACCAGTGCGCCACGACGGGAACTCCTAACATAGACATTTTTTAAAATTTATTTTTATTTATTTTTTTTTAGGGCTTCACTGTGGCATATGGAGGTTCCCAGGCTAGGGGTCCAATCGGAGTTGAAGCGGATGGCCTATGCCACAGCCACAGCCACACCAGATCTGAGCCGTGTCTGCAACCCACACCACAGTTCATGGGTAGTGCCAGATCCTTAACCCACTGAGCAAGGCCAGGGATGGAACCTGCGTCCTCATGGATGTAGTTGGATTTGTTTCCACTGCGCCACAAGGGGAACTCCAAGAGATTCTAACATGGAATTCTTTAATAACTTTCTATCACAAGTGAGTAATGTTACCTTAATAAAACAAATATTAGTAAAGAAAAAAAACAACCTTCATGAAATATTCGTGCTCTTAAAAATCAGACTCCAAACAACACTCGAATTTAACTGTTAGTCATAAAGAAAGATGCTATTAAGTTTTTCCTCGCCAAATATCTTGAAGAAGAAAAGCTTAGTAAATACTGAACCGTATAAGATATACTTCTATTGGTTAGTGTCCAGCTTCTGAAAAAAAAAAAAAAAGCTAGAATAAACTTGCATGATCAAGAGACCCCCTCTGCTATGTGGCTACCACACAATCTGTAGAGTTAAGACCCTTGAGTTCGGTCAGTTACAGATGAAACTCACATTTTTTTCAAGTATTAACAGAAGCAAGGTATTTTTTCAATGTCAAGACATGTCTCAACACAAGAGTCTATTCCAATGAAATGATGGATCTGCCATAATCTAACCAACTCCCCAATATTGAGCAGTTAGAACCGCTTCCAATTCTTCATGATTACTATTAATACTGCTGTAACCAAGACCCTTGTTAAACCTTTATTCAAATTGACTTCCTCTTCTAATAAATTCTGTTTGTTTTTTTGTTTTCGTCTTTTCTAGGGCCACCGCACCTGCGGCATGTGGAGGTTCCCAGGCTAAGGGTCTAATTGAAGCGGTAGCTGCCAGTCCACGCCAGAGCCACAGCACCGTGGGATCCAAGCCTCATCTGCGAGCTACACCACAGCTCACGGCAATGCCAGATCCTTAACCCACTGAGCAAGGGCAGGGATCGAACCCGCAACCTCATGGTTCCTAGCCGGATTCGTTAACCACTGAGCCACGACAGGAACTCCCCCTTGTAATAACTTAAAAGTGAAATTTCAGTCAACATGAATATATACCTTATCCTGCAGAAATATTGTATCATTTCCTGTCTGTATATCTTTAAAAGAAATACTGTTTGAAATAGCACAATATGAAATACCTAGAAGTCTACACTAATTTTTAAACATTAGTATATTTTATATATATATATAGTTAGTGCGTATATGTGTACATGTATACACACATCTCTATTATACAAACAGTATCTTTTTAAAATACTGTGCTTTTTTATTGCAGGGGAAAATGCATAACATAAAATTTACCACCTTAACCATTTTTTTGGGGGGGGCACACCTGCAACATATGGAAGTTTCCAGGATAGGAGCTGAATCGAAGCTACAGATGCCGGCCTACACCACAGCCACAGCAACTCGGGATCCGAGCAGCGTCTTCGACCTACATCACAGGTCACAGCGATGGTGAATCCTTAACCCGCCGAGTGAGGCCAGGGATCGAACCCCCACTTTCATGGATACTAGTGGGTTCATAACGCGCTAAGGCACAATGGGAATTCCCATCTTAACCATTTTTAAGTGTAGAGTTCGTTAGAGTTAAATGTATTCACACTGCGATTCAGCCAACCTCCAGAACATCTCATCACAGAACTGCAACTTCGTACCCCTTAAACAAGTTCCCCCACCCCCATCCCTGGTGACCACCCCTCTACTGTCTGCGTCTATGAATATGATGACTCTAGAGACCACATGTAAGTAGCACCATACAGTATTTGTCTTTTTGTGACTGGCTTGTGTCCCTTAGCGTAATGTCCTCAAGCTCCATCTGTGCTGTAACACAAGTCAGAATTTCCCTCCTTATTAAGGCGGAATAATATCCCATTGCCTGTCGAGACCACCTTTTGTTTATCTACTCAGCCACTGATGGACCCTCAGGTGGCTTCCACCTCCTGGCTCTTGTGGATGGTGCTGCCCTATAAAATACTGTGCTTTCTCACCAATAGTCATAAATACAGTCAAACTATGACCAAGTCCTTGGCACAAAGAACTCCAGTGATTTCATCAAGGGGAGAGAGAGAGAGAGAGTAATCCCATGAACATGTCTACACCTTCCGCATACCTGCTGGACCAGAATGTGCCACTTCTGAGCACATTCAACCTACTGTAGAAAGAAATCATGCACGAGGAATGAAAAACAAACAAACATCTCCACTGGGTGGAGTAAAAAAAAAAATTTTTTTTTTTAATCTAATCCTCTATGATTTACTCACTTACAGTTACTAGCGCGGTAGGTATTAGGTGTTACGATGCCGATTTTACAAAAAAGAAAATGGAGGCTCAGACTGCGTTAGCCATTCACCCAATGTCTCAAAGTCTGAATTGCCAAGCAACTTATGTCTAAGTTTAAAGCTTCTGTTCTCTTCATTCTTTTATGCTACAAATTATCTTGTTAATTTCCAGTCACTAACACCTATGATAGATAAAAACACTGCCCTTCTCAGAACATCAAGCTTACACACTTTAGACACTTACTTTCTCTTCTCATTCAGAAATCTGGGGAGAAAACACACCCTTTTCCTCCTTTGGGGCCCCCTCTAAGAATATGTCATCAGTCACTAAATATATCTACCTCATGTATTGACTTTCATTTGTTCAGAAAGAAACTATGGTTTGCTGGTTGGTAGGCTGGAAACTAAACATGTTTTATTACCGTATTTTCTCAATTACTGATGAGCTTAAAACACACGATTAACCACACTCTGGGTGAAGGAATCTACAGCCATTCTAACAAAGAAAAAGAAAATTGTACTAGTAAACCTGCAAGCGTCCAGTGATTGATTTTGCTGCAGAACAAAAGAAAGCAGCCAGATCCTTCAATGAGAGTAACCCCACTGCCTGCCCTTGGCCAGCAGTACCAATGGTCCTGCTCAGTAGGATGCTACTGATGAGAGGGTAAAGAAGCAATCTGCTAAGTTCCTCCCCACGGGAAGACTGAAGCTGGGAGACGAAAAGCAAACACACCTGGAATGAAAAAGAAATGCAACCAAGGCTAAGAGACCCGGTGGACAGAAGCAGCTGATGCCAAAAGCTGTCTCAGATCTCGGCCACTAGGTATCCATACACCAAATCCTTTATCCTTGCATCCTTTAGCAGGAGGTAGCTGCCTCACAAGTTTCTGTATCTTGAAACCAAGTAAGACTGGTAAGGATGAGGTGTCGTAACAGAGGCCCTGTTCCATGTATACTGCAGGACAGAGCAATTAGCTAAGTATATGAACGTGGTTACCAACCAGGAGGATTTAGTGGGAGAAGGGGAAGAAGAACCTGTGTACAGATCCAAATAGTGAGCACTGCTAATGAACTTAGGATGTGCAGTTTTTACAGCATCCAAGACATGGAAGCAATGTAAATGTCCATCAACAGAGGACTGGATAAAGAAGATGTGGTACTTACATACAACGGAATATTACTCAGCCATAAAAAAGAATGAAAGCATGCCATTTGCAGCAACATAGATGCAACCAGAGATTCTCATAGTAAGTGAAGTAAAAGACAGAGAAAGACAAACATCATATAATATCACATATATGTGGAATTTTAAAAAAATGAAACAAATGAACAAATTTACAAAATAGAGAGAGATTCATAGACATAGAGAACAAAAGGGAATGATGGGGAGAAGGGATGGACTGGGGGTCTGGGATTGGCATGTGCACACTGAGCTGCATGGAATGACTGGCCAATGGGGGACCTGCTGTACATCACAGGGAACTCTACCCAATATTCTCTGATGATCTATATGGGAAAAGAATCTGAAAGAGAATGGATGTGTGTACATGTGTAACTGAATCACTTTGCTGTACAGCAGAAATGATCACAACATTGTAAACCAACTGTATTTCGATAAAATTCAAAAAATAAAAAAACGGAATAAAATAGGTAACTAACAAGGACCTATGGTATAGCACTGGGAACTCTACCCAATCTTCTGTGATAACCTATACGGGAAAAGAGTCTGAAAGAGAATGGACATGTATATATGTATAACTAAATCACTTTGCTGTATAGCAGCAATTAATACTACATTGTAAATCAATATGACAATAATTTTTTTTGTCTTTTTTGCTGTTTCTTGGGCTGCTCCTGCGGCATATGGAGGTTCCCAGGCTAGGGGTCGAATCGGAGCCATAGCCGCCGGCCTACGCCAGAGCCACAGCAACATGGGATCTGAACTGCGTCTGCAACCTACACCACAGCTCACGGCAACAACGGATCCTTAACCCACTGAGCAAGGCCAGGGATCGAACCTGAAACCCCACGGTTCCTAGTCGGATTCGTTAACCACTGAGCCACAACGGGAACTCCAATATGCCAAGTAAATTTTTTTTAATAAAAAAAAGAAAATAGGTATCTATTTTCTAACTATTTCCATTGGAACAACCTAGAAGCAGTGGTACCCAGCCAGCAACAAGAGCATCTCGCATCCAGATCTCAACCTCTCAACACAAATCCTTCCTAAATAAACCAGGACTCATAGACTAACTGACAGCAGATCCTGGGCAAGCAAAGTTCAAGGTGAACTAGAAATATCCTGTGCCAGAAAGCAAAGAAATGCTTCCAGATTAACAAGAACGTGGCAAAAAGACACAGAAGCCAGCTGCACTAGTCACACTTGGGTCAATTTGAGCATCAGAAAGAAGAGCAAATGATCATGGACCCTGCCAATGATAATGAGAAAACATGAAGGTTTAAAAATACTGATAATGACTGATTTAAGGAGGAAAATGTAAGCTCTTTTGGTGGAAACCAACAGAGCATTTTTAGGGTTTCTAAACTAAACATTTTATTTTAATACAGGCTGTCAACCTGCATTGCAGCCGAAGAGTTTAAATATCTTTTCCAAATTTAACTCTCAGTCCAACTAAATGGCAGCAAGACCCACCACAGAAGAGCACGGAACACAAGCTACTGCCAGGTCCCCGCAGACATTCAGACACCAAGGAACCCGACTGGAGGGCAGAGCCGATGTGCAAAGAAGTCATTACACAACCTGAGGCCTTTTACCATCTCTTCGTATGTCACGTATCAGAATCACATTACTTGGTTCCGATTAAAGAAGGCAGCCTGAACTCCCAGTTCACCTCTACTCTCTCCTGAAAGCCCACACATTGACAGTCAGGAGATTTATTTTTAGGACACCAGCCTACAAACAGGGAGAAAGGAAAAGGAATGGTGAAGAATGACATTTGGGAAGCAGAAAGCAGAAGAACTGGAGTAAGTAGGCTGGTGACACATAAGGGAATTGCAGCAACATGGTAATGAGACCCCATATTCATCTTAAGTTTCCAATGGAAGGTATTTTGAGTGTTTGTTTATTGTTAACTTTATTACTTTTCATTTGATTAAACACTTTTTTGTTGTATTAAACCAGGTATGTTGCAGCCTAACAATTAAAAAAAAAAAATCTATGAGTCCTTTTGTGAGCAGTTAGGCTCCAAAATCTAAGCCAGTAATGTACACACAGGAGTTCCTGCCATGATGCAGTGGGTTAAAAATCTAACAGTGGGAGTTCCCGTCGTAGCGCAGCAGAAACGAACCCTACTAGGAACCATGAGGTTTCAGATTCCATCCCTGGCCTTGCTCAGTGGGTTAAGGATCTGGCATTGCCGTGAGCTGTGGTGTAGGTCAAAGACACAGCTTGGATCTGGCGTTGCTGTGGCTGTGGTGTAGGCTGGCAGCCAAAGCTCTGATTCAACCCCTAGCCTGGGAACCTCCACATGCCGTGGGTACGGCTCTAAAAAAAAAAAAAAAGACAAAGACAAGAAAAAAAAAATATGCATCAGCAGTGGCTCAGGTCGCTGCAGAGGTGGGTGTTTGATCCCCACCCCGGCAGAGTGGGTTAAGGATCCGGCAACAGCTGTGGCATGGGTCGCAACCGCGGTTCATATTCAATCTCTGGTCTGGGAACTTCCATATGCTGCGAGCACGGCCATAAAATTAAAAAAAAAAAATTTTAAGTATACACACACAGTTTGTCTTTCATAATTGGAGTTCCCATTCCATGTATTCTTTCCGATTAATTTCAGATGCCATTAGAACTAGCAGAGAACCTTGGTTACACATAATGTGTGTTCTTCATTGACCAACCTACCTAAAAGTAAGAATAGAAACAGGAGCATAAACTCAGCCAGAGCCAAAAAAACCAAAAAAACAACAAAAAAAACCCTGACCCAACAGTCAAAGAGCTGAACCCTCAGCCAGTAGCAGAAGTACCTGGTTCACACCTGAAACCCCTGCAGCAAAGTCCCCACCAGACACTGATAGATCAGGAAGCACTGGAAGACGGGAGGAGGGGCTTGAACCTTAAGGGGCGGCACCAGAAGCAGAGCCCCCACCCCATGACTGCCTGGCCCACAAAAGGTTCCAGAGACAGGTTCTCTCATCCACACGAGTGCCACACGTGACACAGGTGGTGAAGAGCGTGTTCTCACGAAACCCGGGCACCTTCCCAGCATCTTCCACCCATTCTTCTCCCACAGCTGGGGCTGAAAACCCCACCAGCCCCAGAGGGAAAACCCTAAGACGCTGTTAGCAGGGATGCCCCCCTCCACGCAATGGCCCAGCCGAGCATCCCCCAGGAAAGGCTGAAGCTGACACATCCTCCACACACTCAGCCTTTAAAAGGAGCAAGCGGGCAGCCAAGGCAGAGGGCTGAGGACAAGCCTCTAACAGGAAAGCAGGGCACTAAAACAGGGATAGCTTTTTAAAAACGGACTTAGAGGAAAGAGAACAGGAAGGGAGGGGAAAACCTCACAGAAGGTTATTCACAGAAGCCTTCGAGAGAAGGAAGATACTGGGTCCCTAAAATAAGAGGAAGAAGCCATCGATGCCAGCACGCAAGGGAGCGGATGCCCAGCATCACGAGTCACCCGGGCCATGCAAATCAAAGCCACAATGCGATGTCACACCTGCTAGAATGGCTACTGTCAAAAAGACAAGAGACACAAGGGTTGGCGTAGAAGGGAAAGAAGGGGACCCTCAAGCAGATAAAGCTCAGTACAGGCACGGCGGAAACCAGTATGGAGGCCTCTCCAAAGACTGGGATGTCACCATCACATGCCAAATCAATCCCACTTCTGGGCATAAATCTGGGGAAAATGAAATCACCACCTGGACGAAGTATCTGTACCCCTATGTCCACTGCACCACTCCTCGCAACAGCCGGGACACGGAAACCACTCAATGTCCACGAGTGAATACAGAAAACATGATGTATATTTACACGGTGCAGTGGTACCATTCAGCCGTAAAAGAAAAAGGGAATCCCGCCATTCCAAACCGCATGGATGAAGCCTGAGGGCGTAATGCTGAGTGGGATGAACTGGACAGAGAATGATGTGCTATATAATCTTACTGATGTGTGGATTATAAAAACACCAACCTCACAGAAACAGACAGCAGACTGGCGGCTGCCAGGGGTGAGGGAGATGGGCAGGTACTGGCCAAAAGGTACACACTCCCAGTTCTAAGAAGCAGCATGGGATCTGAGCCTCGTCTGGACCTACACCTCAACTCACGGCAGTGCAGGGCCAGGGATCGAACCCGCCTCCTCATGGACACTGTGTCACGTTGTTAACCTGCCAAGCCACAACGGGCACTGGAAAGTGTTTTAAGAAGGCTTTTTGTGTGACCCACTTGACTTACTGACATGAACTTCAGCACTCGCTGCCCAATTACACGATCGTCTATTTATCCATCAGGATATTGACAGGCACTTAGGTTATTTCCAAAGTTTCCCTATAAAAGCAACGGTATGATTTAAAAAAACAAAAAACAAAACAACCCCACTTATATCTACTTGCACACACGATAGTTTCATCCGTTCAGCTTCACGGTTTTTGTCCTGTGTTCTCCAAAGAATGTTAAACTCCTTATACTTTTTTTTAGAAACACGAAACTCCAGACTTTGGATTTCACAAGTCTTTCCACTAATGTCTTTTTTTTTGTTCCAGGATACCACCCCGAGGACAACAGGCATGTACATCTTCCCAGCCTCAGGGCTGTTTTTCACTTGCACTCGGGAGAAACTTGTTTAAGCAGCATCAACTATTAAACCTAAATAAATCATTTTAACCTTTCTGAGCCCTCCGCTGTAAAATGAGCAAATACCATTATCTGGAATATCTAATAAGATAACGACAGGAAAGGCCCCTGTACCTCTGTTTTCCCTCCCAGGAGTATGTCTTTGCTTAATATGTATTATTCACAAGCTAGACAAGGACAGAGATATCCTCTTTTATAAAAGTAATTAAGACCTTTCTTTTTCACTAGATCATGCAACTTTATCTTTAAAATAACACAGAGAAACCAAAGACTCTTGACTTGTTCGTAAAGGACTTGTATATACTGAAATGTTTTAAAACTTTTACGGGAAAAAAATTCTAAGTTTGAAGAAACGATAATGTAAAACTTACTAAATGTTCTAATCTTTTTTTTTTCTTTTGTCTTTTTAGGGCCTCGCCCACAGCATATGGAGGTTCCCAGGCTAGAGATCAAATCAGAGCTACGGCTGCCAGCCGCCAGAGCCACAGCAACGCCAGATCCGAGCCGCATCTTCAACCTACACCACAGCTCACGGCAAGGCCGGATCGTTAACCCACGGAGTGAGGCCAGGGATCAAACCTGCAGCCTCATGGTTCCTAGTCGGTTTCGTTTCTGTTGGACTACGATGGGAAGGCCTAAATGTTCTAATCTTAATGATACATGTCATACAATAACTCTTAAGGGAGAGACTAAAGCTGATTTCTAATTTCTTAATATCCACTCCCATTTCTACTTCTTGATTACTTGTTTTTTCATTAATCCACTTTTATATTGAAGGAAGAGTCAGAAAATGGGTTTGAAAACTGAGCATTAGCAGTAGAATGAAGTATCACATGAATTAAATGACATAATGAGAAAATACATTTAAATTTTGGAATATAATTCTATAAATAATTAGAATTATATTTTCTTTTTTAATTTTTTTAATTTACATTGAAATATAGCTGATTCATAATGTTGTGTTAGTTTCAGGTTTACAGCAAAGTGACTCCATTATATATATACATAGGTATAAAGAGAGAGAGAGATTAGAATTACACTTTCTAATCTCCATGGATGAGAAAAAATTTCTTTCTAGTACACTCATCTTAAAACTCTTGGGGAAAACACTGAAATCAACCTTTTAAATTTGGTGACAAGAATAAACTCTAGCAAATATCACTTTAACAAAGTGTAACATGTAAGATTTTCATAAAGTATTTTTGGCTGGGCTTTAATACCTTTTTTTTTTTTTTTGGACAAACTCAGAACATCTCAGTAACATTTTACCACTGAGAACTATACCAGATATTGATTCTTTCCTGCTAGCTGGACTCTGAGGACCTCAGGACAAAGACACCTTTTAGGACAAACATGAGCTCATGGGAACATACTAATTTACCTCATACAGCACATGGCCTTACATTAAGCAGCAAGACCTCTCTTGCCCCACATACATAACACCATTGATTTCCATGGCAGCCTGGTGCAGGCGAGGGGCCCCACACGGCCTCTTGTTAAAGGAAAAATTTAGGTCTGCTTTTGAAGGGTGTCTGCCACCTGGCTCCCAGCCAATCCAATATAAACATCACCATTCATGAAGTGCTGGCTAACTCCTTGTCTCCAGGGAATTCCAGACTATCGAAAAGGTCAACATGCAATTTGAAAAGAAGAGGATCATTATATTTAAGAGGGCCCAGAACATGGACATATCATACAGAACAATACTGGCCAAGGGGCCAAAACACTCTAGCGGACAAGAAAATCTATGCAATAGTAGCTGCCCTTAGGCAGAAGGCTTTACGTACCTATCATCCCATTTCATTCTTACAAAAATCCTGTAAGTGGGTATTAACTATATTTTGCAAGTGAGGCAATGAATTTTATTTTATTATTATTATTATTTTTTTTGTCTTTTTGCCATTTCTTGGGCCACTCCTGCGGCATATGGAGGTTCCTAGGCTAGGGGTCCAATCGGAGCTGTAGCCTCTGGCCTATGTCAGAGCCACAGCAACGCCGGATCCGAGCCACATCTGCAACCTACACCACGGCTCGTGGCAACGCCGGATCCTTAACCCACTGAGCAAGGCCAGGGATCAAACCCGAAACCTCATGGTTCCTAGTCGGATTCGTTAACCACTGAGCCATGATGGGAACTCTGAGGCAGTGAGTTTTAAAGAGATAAACTGGCAGAGCCAAGATTATAAAAGCCTTGGACTCATGAAATACGATGGCCTGTCTACCATCCACTGTAGCATGTGGCCACTGACAGTCACAGTTTGGAAACAGCCTACTCCTTTGGAAATTCTTCTAAAATGTCTGCTACAATCTTGCTGATAGGTTCCCCTGTTTTCCAGGGGAAGAGTTTTTTCCCCTTCCTTAATCTCTACAATAGTGACACCTTCAAGTCTCTGCAGTGTCCAGGACCCTGCAGGGAGGAATTTGTAGGATCATCTTGAATGAAATAATTTGAGTACAAGCATCTGCTGTTTAAATTCACCGATGCACTTCTCTTTGGATAAAAGGATCCAACATCTACCAAACATGCCTGTGCCTGCCAGAGGCAGAACTCCTTTTCAATGAGAAAGCGAGAAGGAAGCGCTGATCCACAACCACTGATATGAATCTTACAAGCAGACCCAGTTGGCTACCACGTCGACACCCATTCTAACAAAGCAAGAGCTCCAACACTGACTGGAAGCGTGGAGACCCTAATACTCCACGGCGTCCCCCTCCTCTGCTAAGGATTTAACAATTCCTGAGGCGGCGCTCTGCAGGGATTTCCATGGTTCACAGGGAATCTGGACAGCATGGGTACAATTTCTCTGCAGCCTCCACTTCCTAAAGTGGGAACGATGGCGCTGGAAATGGAGGCAGCGTTCCCACCACATAAATGCAGAGAACACAGACTTGTGGTTGCCAAGGAGGAGGAAGGAATGGGACGGACTGAGAGTTTGGGGTGAGCAGATGCGAACTGTTCCATTTAGGATGGGTGCACAAGGTCCTACTGTACAGCACTACATACCCCGTCTCTGGGGATAGAACATGATGGAAGATAACAGAAGAAAAGGAATGAGTATCTAAGTACGACTGGGTCACTCTGCTGTACAGCAGAAATTGGCACAACACTGTAAATCAACGATACTTTAATAAAAAATATAAAAAACAGAAAATCAATAAATAATGCAGACCACAGAGGTCAAGGGCCACGACCCCATCTCACTGACTCTCCAAACACAAGACCAAACTCAATTGTCCACATTATTACAATTTAGTTGTTTTCTTGACTAGGTCAATTTCAACATATCACTTAAATTACAGATTTCATTGATGACACCAAGCTATCAAGATGCAGGCCACACCTGTGTGTATACACTGAATAATTAAGTAGTAAAACAGGCCAAGGACTCTCATGAAGTACAATTCGTTGTTTTTTTTTTTTAAATTTTGGGTTTTTTTGTCTTTTTTGCTATTTCTTGGGCCGCTCCCGCAGCATATGGAGGTTCCCAGGCTAGGGGTTGAATCGGAGCTGTAGCCACCGGCCTACGCCAGGGCCACAGCAACTCGGGATCCGAGCCACGTCTGCAACCTACACCACAGCTCACGGCAACACCGGATCGTTAACCCACTGAGCAAGGGCAGGGACCGAACCCGCAACCTCATGGTTCCTAGTCAGATTCGTTAACCACTGCGCCACGACGGGAACTCCTAATTTTTTTTTTTAATTAATTAATTTATTTTTTTATGAACTACAAATTCGTTTTTATCTGAAGGATCGAAGGGACAATAATCAGACAGATCATCCGTAAACCAGCAGTCTATACAGTTTAGATAATTTCCAATTTGAACAGGTCATGGCAATGACCTTGAAATCCAGTTCTGGGAAAAGATATCATTAAGTAAGTGAGCAAATAAATGTAAAAAAAAAAAAAAATTAAGAAGTTCCCGTCATGGCGCAGTGGAAACGAATCCGACTAGGAACCATGAGGTTGCGGGTTTGATCCCTGGCCTTGCTCACAGGCGTTGCTATGAGCTGTGGGGTAAGGTCGAAGATGCAGCTCAGATCCCGTGTTGCTGTGGCAGTGGTGTAGGCCGGAGGCTACAGCTCCAATTCAACCCCTAGCCTGGGAGACTCCATATGCCGCAGGTGCAGCCCTGAAAAGACAAAAAAAAAAAAAAAAGTTTGAAAATGTAAGATACAAATTAACCTGAAATTCCACTGCAATAGCTCATTTCTCGAGGACACATCACAGAAGTACCCTAGTGACCACAGAGAAGTGGCTGCATTAAATACAGAATCACAGAGGAGATGGACTGAACTGTATTAAACCAATTGCAGATCTTTTTTTTTTTTTTTTTGCTTTTTAGGGCCGCACCCGCACATATGGAGGTTCCCAGGTTAGGGGTCAAGTAGGAGCTACAGTTGCCGGCCTACACCACAGTCACAGCAACACCAGATCTGAGCCGCTTCTGCGACCTATACCACAGTTCACAGCAAAACCAGATCCTTAACCAGCCGATCGAGATCAGGAATTGAACCAAAACCTCATGGTTCCTAGTGGGATTCCTTCCCACCGTGCCACAATGGGAGCTCTCCTTTGCAGATCTTCTTAGAGCAAGACTTTTCATCTGGGGATAATAATAACAAGTCATCTCTTACAGATAAGAATACTCTTCTCCATGACTGATTCATAAGAAGTAGATTTAGCAACTTTTGCTCCTGTATTTTTGCATGTGAAAACTGAATTCTGGTTTCTACCTTAATGCTCTATATTCCTGTTTTACTTTGTCTTTACAGAATATTTTTCCCAGCAGTATTTTAATTTGTGTCCCTGGTTCCGAATGAACTTTTTTTTTTTTGTCTTTTTTGCTATTTCTTGGGCCGCTCCCGCGGCATATGGAGGTTCCCAGGCTAGGGGTCAAATCGGAGCTGTAGCCACCGGCCTACGCCAGAGCCACAGTTAACACAGGATCCGAGCCGTGTCTGCAACCTACACCACAGCTCACGGCAATGCCGGATCGTTAACCCACTGAGCAAGGCCAGGGACTGAACCCGCAACCTCATGGTTCCTAGTCGGATTCGTTAACCACTGCGCCACGACGGGAACTCCCGAATGAACTTTTTTTAACCACTGTGTCTCCCTGACATAATCTGGGGGGTTGTAAGACTTAAGGAAGCCAGAGCTATCACTTTAAGCTAAAACTGCTTACCCGATTTGGGGTTTTTTTTCTCCTTTGGCCACCCCACCACATATGGAGTTCTCAGGCCAGGGATCAGATCCAAGCCACAATTGTGACCTATACCACAGCTACAGCAATGCCAGATCCTTAATCCACTAAGCCAGGCCGGGGATCAAACCTGTGTCCTGGTGCTGCAGAGAGGCCTCTGATTCTTTTGCACCACAGTGGGAACTCCCGGCTTATCTGACTTGGAATTCAGAGTAGAAGGCAAAATGAAGAAATGCAGACATGATACTGACCCCCTGTGAATTCTGAATGATTTTTCATCAAATTTCCTTCTGGAGTACAAAATGTGGCAGGTTTGAATCAAAGAAGATCATTTCCATATTTTTTATTTTATATTTAAATTTTATTTCTTTAAATAAATGTGTACTTATTCCTAAGTAAGCTCTTCTTCATTAAAATTACTCAGATAATTTTTTTAAGTCAAGTCTTTAAAACAAGTTCCAGACAATTGAGAGGGTCCTAAGCTAACCTGATCTGTTGATTCATTCATCACGTGTCTCATGCAGTTTCTAGGGAAACAAGCATCTGGGGCCAGTGAAACAAACTCGGAGCCAAGAATTGTGATTTCCTATGTGGCCGGTAGCAAATCAAATACCTTCCTCGTGACTCAAGTCAGTTGATGCAGAAACAAGGTGAAACAGAGGATCTTTGGAAAATCAGACTCAATGTCTGAATATAAAATTTCCATGTTATGTTAAAAAATAAAACTGAACTTGACTGCCCTATATTTGAAAATAATGTCACCATGGAGTCAAAAGATTACCTCTCAGCTGCTGCAGGAGTTGCACCAGCTCATAAGTAAAAACAAGGACATGCATGTTTTAAAAGAAAACCTCAGTATTTCCCTATTTAAGCAGAACGATTCAAGAATGAAACAGCTACTTAAACCATTAATTTGGCCAAAGGGTTTTTTCTGAACAAAGCAAGCATAGGATGTCCCTCTTCCAAGACATAAAGAATAAAATAGGAGTTCTCTGGTGGCTCAGTGGGTTAAGGATCCAGCATTGCCACTGCTGAGGCGTGGGTTTGATCCCTGGCCCAGGAACTCTCACATGCTATGGGTGTGGGCACGAAAAAGAAGAAGAAGAAAAAGAACTAGAATAAAATAGACAGCCAGCATTTACCGAGAGCCTGTTCTCAGAGTTCTACTCGCCACAACCCTCAAAGGAGATAGGTCCCAGTTCTCATTAATCCCAATTTAGAGATAAGAAAGCAGACACGGGATACGTGCATTGTCCAGAATTACATGGTTGGGGGTAGCCTGTTTTGTTCAAAATCAATACTTAAGTCAGAAGACAAATATCATATGATATCACATATGTGGAATCTAAAAATATGACACAAATGAACTTATTACAACAGAAACAGACTCATAGACATAGAGAACAAAGTTACGGTCACCAAAGGAGAAGAGGGAGAGGGATAAATTAGGAGTTGAGGATTAACACAGTCACACTCTGATATGTAAAAGGGATAAATGACAAGGACCTACTGTACAGCACAGAGAACTCTACTCCTTAGCTTATAATAACCTGTAATTGGAAAAGAATATATATTATATAACTGAATCTATCTGCTAGACACCAGAAACTAACATAGAAGAACTACGCTTCCATTAAAAAATAATAAATAGGAGTCCCCATTGTGGCCCAGCAGGTTAAGAACCCTGGTTAGTCTTCCTGGTTCAGTCCCTGGCCTCACTCACTGGGTTAAGGATCCGGTGTTGCCGTGAGCTGCTGTGTAGGTTGCAGAAGTGGCTCGGATCTGGTGTTGCTGTGGCTGTGGTGTAGACTTTAATTTGACCCTTAGCCTGGGAACTTCCACATGCTGCAGGTGTGGTTGCAAAATGAAAATAAAAATAAATATATAGACTTGTGGTTGCCAAGGGGGAGGGCGAGGGAGTGGGACGGATTGGGAGTTTGGGGTTAGTAGATGCCAACTATTCCATTTAGAATGGACAAGCAATGAGGTCCTGCTGTACAGCCCAGGGAACTATACCCATCCCTTGGGATAGACCAGGATGGAAGATAATATGAGAAAAGGAATGTTATCTATACATGTTTGACTGTGTCACTTTGCTGTACAGAAGAAATTGGTACATCATTGTAAGTCAACTATACTTTAATAAATAAATAAGTAAAATCAGTACTGAGTAAATATTTGAAGATTAAATAGCATTTGATGAATAATATTTGATGACTCAGAAAAGAGTAGAATGTTTAGAGCCAAACAGAGGACACTGCTTCCCAGGATGCGCAGGGCAGGCAGACACGGGATAGACAGCCCAAATCTTCCTGAGAGACCCCTCCCTTTGCCCTGGGGTCCCTGCAGGGACAGTGCCACCCGCAAACCCCGGACACAGGGTGAGAGGGCAGGTCTAGCTCCCAAACAGCAGAGCATGACAACCACACGGGACTGAGCCGATGTCACATGATTTTCTACAACAGTGCCTGCATCATTAAAGTATTTTAGAAAAAAATAAAAATCTCATCCTGTCCCCCCCGGCCCACTTTCCCATCAATGAGACAAAATTTACAAGTAAAAATCCTCGTAATCGATTAAGATCCACCACCCTAATCAACGTGTTATCGCACGTGAAACCTTCCATGGAGACGGAGGGAATGGTGGGCGAGGCAGCCCCAACCTTCATACACATGAAACTCCTCAAACGCGCCTCTGGAGGAGTCATAGAGCCCTAGGAACGGACCAGCCTTTGGGACACAATGTCCCAAGTCAGAGCAGAGAGCAGTGGAAAGTTGGGCAAGAGCGGACAGGAGGCGAAGGAACGCTGTGGTCTGGTCGATGTGTGAACACAGGCAAAGAAGCCAGACCAGGACCTGCTGGGTGACGGTCGGGGCACAGGGAGCCCCAGAGCAATGTCGCCAGCCATGCCTCAGAGAGGGGGCTGGGCAGAGTCCACTGTGCCAGCTGCCACCCCGGGAGGGGGGGATGGTAAGGACAACATCGATGGCGATGACAACTAACTTTTACTATGGGCTGAACTCTGCCAGGAACAACAGCAGGCCCTGGACTCATGAAATTTCATCCAACCCTTAACACCAAACTAGGAGGTGCTGCCCCCTACAGGAGGACACCTTGGCTCATGGGAGCTCAGCCACTTGTCCTAGGTCACTTCCAAGGTCACTTGTAGAGCCATGATCTGAGTCCAGACCAGAGTTTTCAGGCCATGCTCCACTAACCATTAAAATAGACACCTGGGAGTTCCCACTGTGGCATAACAGGATCAATGGTTCTCTGCAGTGCCAGGATGCAGGTTCAATTCCCGGCCCAACACGGTGGGTTAAAGCATCTGGCGTTGCCACAGCTATCCTGTAGGTCATACCTATGGCTCGGATCTGATCCCTGGCCTGGGAACTCCATATGTGGAGGGGTGGCCAAATAAGAAAATAGATTATTTAAATTAAATTACGTAATTTAATTATAGATTAATTAAATTACATAACATTCAATTTTTCCCAACCGACCTAGAGACTCAATACAATCACAATCCAAATCACAGCTAACTTTTTCCATAGAGATGAATAAGCTGATCAAAAATTTTTATGGAGAGAGAAAGGAACAGAAAAGCCAAAACACCTCTGTAAAAGAACAAAAGTGTAGGACTCAAGTTCCTTAATTTCCTTTTTTTTTTGGCTTTTTTTTTTTAACTGAAGTACGTTTGATTTACAGCCTTGTGCTAATTTCTGTTGCATAGCAAAATGGCTTAGTTATACAATGGCTATT
Source organism: Phacochoerus africanus (assembly GCF_016906955.1). Classification (NCBI taxonomy): domain Eukaryota; kingdom Metazoa; phylum Chordata; class Mammalia; order Artiodactyla; family Suidae; genus Phacochoerus; species Phacochoerus africanus. The sequence goes on along the minus strand of NC_062552.1, from coordinate 30,172,769 downwards.
AGGAGGCCGTTAAAAGTCTGTAAAAGATCAAACCTGCACCCCACCACAGTGACCTGAGCCACAGCACTGACAACATCAGACCCTCAACCCAATGTTACACAAGGGAACTCCACACACTACCTAATTTCAATGCTTAAACCTACAATCATCAAAATGGTACAGTAGTAGCATAAATTTAGGTAATACAATAAAATAAAAAATTAAACATAATAAAGTAAAATAAAACTAGATCAGTGGAAAAGAACAGACCAGAAGAACCCAACCATACATGGTCAATACATTCTTAAAGGTGTGAAGGTAATTCAATGGGAAAAAATCTTTTCAATAAATGGTGTCAGAACAACTGGCCGAAGTACCTAGCACCATATACAAAAACTAATTCAAAATGGACCACAGGAGTTCCCGTCGTGGCACAGTGGTTAAGAATCTGAGTAAGAACCAGGAGGTTGTGGGTTCGATCCCTGGCCTTGCTCAGTGGGTTAAGGATCTGGCGTTGCCATGAGCTGTGGTGTACGTTGCAGACGTGGCTCAGATCCCGCGTTGCTATGGCTCTGGCATAGCCCGGCGGCTACAGCTCTGATTCGACCCCTAGTCTGGGAACCTCCATATGCTGCGGGAGCAGCCCAAGAAATGGCAAAAAGGCAAAAAAAAAAAAGGACCACAATCCTAAATTTAAGACATGAAATTATACAACTTCTAGAAGAAAACATGGCTGAAAAATCTTTATGATCTTGGGTTAGGCAAAGACTTCTAAATATGACATTAAAAGATGGACCACAAAAGAAAACACTGATAAACTGCACTTCATTCACATAAAAACGTTTGCTCTTCAAGGTGATCTATGGAATTCCCATTTCACACCCAGCTTTTCTGACGATGAGGATCCAGCACGAAGGTCCAGTTCAGCTGAGAGCTGAGTTCCTTTCACCGCACGTCCATTGGCTGATGCTCCAGTTTCCACGGCAGTGTCCTGAGAGTTAATCCACGCACAACAAGTCAGTGCCCTGGGTCAGGGGCATTAACAGGACTCTGCTCCTACACCCACAAAACCAAGACCGAAACCTAGACCCTGGGCTATGATGACTCCTACGCCACCCACCCAAACCCCAGGAAAGCCTCTCTCCTTCCACCTGCTTTTAACTATAACAGTACTTTTGAAAACCTGGACTCTGTGTAAGAAATCAGTTGAAATCTCCCACACTGATTTTTCTTCCCAAAGATAGAGAAAGTTTACTTCGGTCTGCTGAGAGAGTTAACACTTGCTACTCAATGCTCCAACAAGTCTGGGAACAAAGAGGGCAAAGAGAAATGAATGGTTTGAAATGAAAACAAAGAAAACCACAGTCATGAATTAACAAAATCTGACACGGTGGGAACCCGTAAAATACATTTTCAATAATTATAAAGATGAAACTAAAGAATTACATCTTGTGATTATTTCCTAAATTAGTACAATGAAACTATACACAATTGAGTCTAACCAGCATTGTTTTAATAAAGAAAACTACGGATGGGACTACTCGGAATCAGCATGAACCCCCACCCCCATCACCCACCGCCCTTGGAGGCTGTCAGTCACTCAGCATCTGGGGGCAAAGGCCACAGCTGTGGGGATGGGGGGATGGGGTGAGGGCTTCTACCCACTATTTACTAGCTGCTATTCAAATTAAATATTTAAATGATGCCCCAGAACCAGTAAGAAACAGTCTACCATGTTTTCCCTTACTCAGCTTTAGTTGAAAGGTCAGAGACAATGAACCACTGATATTTTTATAATTAGCAGATGAAACAGAATCTAATCATAGAAACTGGACATTTTCTACCACCTGCTTGCAGTCTGTGTTTATTAGTCGGTGATGAGGATTTCAATAATTTTTCAATAACGTGTAACTGGCAAATGCGTTACAGGAGGCCTAACAGGACCGCAGGTGCCAGACGCTAATGTGGGTCTCCTGGTGCTTCTCGAACCCTCCCCACCTCCCACCCCATCACCCATGGCCCTCCTCCATCACCTCCTAGGCTGTCAATCACTCAGCATCTGGGCACAAAGGCCACAGCTGGGTGGGGGGAATAGAGTGAGGGCCTCTACTCACGTTGGCCACTCGTCCCAAATCTCCCCACTCTTTTGAAAGACACTAGCCCGGCTCTGGTCCCCATGATTTGCTGCTTTATGCCCTCCCTCCAGGCTCCAGATACCACCCCAGCCCAGATTCCTTCAATCCCTCCCCTCAGAGCCAGTCAAGCATGCAAGGAATGGGGTGGCCCCAGGGCACAGCCCTGCCACCCCCCACCCCACCCCCACCAGGGTCCCAGTATTTGGTCCAGTCGGGGTCAGGGTGCTGCCCGAAAAGGGGCACACTGAGCCTTTCAGGACCACATTAGACAACTGTGTTTCCCAACCTAGCCATCTGGGTGGCAGCATAAATTACCCCTTTAAATACTGCCACCTTCTAATTAATTTATCACGGAGCAAAACAGTAGAAACCCAGCCCCCAATATCCCATCCCCTGCTCTACTTGAAAGAAAAAATGCAAACGATTAAGATATAAATGACTGCCAACTCAACCTCCATGCGGACAGCTGGTAAAACCACAGCAAACGTCCTGCAGGCTCCCGACACCAACACAAGGACTAAGGGATGCCAGAAAGGAGGTCATAGTTTAGACAGATTTTCAATCACAAGAGTTTAACTTTAAAAAAAAAAATTTTGCTTCACCTTCACATCATCATTTAAATTTTGCTAACTTTTAGGAATTTTAAATATGACATTTTCCAACAAAAAATAAATAGATAAATAAATACGACATTTTCATTGATCAATATTAGTTCACTTTCTTATGTTTGCCTCCTGGTAGCACTTAATATATTGGTGTACAGAAAAATAAAAGAGTGACAACTTGTACTTTCAATAAACAGCCAAAGAGCATGTTTGAGGTGTTGCATTAATATCATGTTTCTGTACAACACAATTCAGCCCCAACGGACACTGTGGCATTTTCACAGTAATACACTGAGATTATGTCAGTTGTTCACAATATACTCGACTCCAAACATGCTAATTTTAAGGAGTTTCTTGTTCAACTATGGTTAAAGTTTGTGTATTCTATGTCGAAAAATCCTATTTTTCTTATCTTTGAAGAACCCCCTTCTAAACTGTGATCACTGCAGGTGAGGTTCAAGCCGGAAGGGAAGTTAGAGATAACCTAATATAACCAACCTACTCACCAGACACACTAACTACCACCCCCCACAGCCAATCTTTTCACATAATATAAATGAAACCACTGTCTTTCATTATTCTTTTTTTTTTTTTTCTGTTTGCAGCCACACCTGCGGCATATGAAAGTTCCCAGGCTAGGGGTCGAATCAGAACTGCGGGAGGGACCTACACCACAGCCACAGCAACACCCGATCCAAGCCACATTTTCGACCTACCCCACAGCTTGCAGCAACACTGGATCCTTAACCTACTGAACAAGGCCATGGATCGAACTCACATCTTCCCGGATACTAGCCAGGTTCTTAATCCACTGAGCCAGAACGGAAATTCCATTACTCATTTTTAAACATTACTGAGCCTAAACATTCACTAACTCAAAATAAGTTGATTCTCAAAGAAACAAAAACTAAGAACCCCAATATAATTGTGATGGTACCAACCCAGAAACCAAGTTACTCATTATGTATGACTTATTATTACCTTGTTGTACACAATGTATTTCACAAAGGGCACGTGTGCTTCTACAGGGCTTCGTTTTTAAAGTACAAAATTCAGGCCAGTGAGAAACAAGCAAAGAACATGGGCAATTTGACTTTAATTTTATTTTACCATTGCATGGCGTGGTTCTATGTGCACTGTGAAGCTGTCTCCCTAAATAAACAAGAAGCAAAAAGCCCTCTTTGACCAGAATCCTTCCACAAACGGGAGGATTGAGAGGAGGACAGAATGCTTCCATGTGGCGATGTCACCACATGGAAAATGAGCAGGGACCATCGCTGTGACAGGAGCAGCACCTGCCACTAACGGTCCTTCCCAGCAGGACCTGACCCACTGAGCCCAGGACAGACCCAGGAGAACACGTCACTGCAGCCCCTCCCCTAACCCCCCTCACCAGGCAGCTGCTCCCCCGACAGCATTTGTCCACAGTGGTCACAGCTGCACGCTCGATGGACCACACGGTACAACCGCCAAAAGCAAACCCCAAACCATGGAAAACAGCCTTCGTCACTCTTGAGACGTCGGCCAGAATTCAAGGGCTGCAAGGCTGCTTCAGAAGGACATTCTGGCCAGAGGAGCTCATGACAGCTTCAGAAGTTTAACCACCCCATGCAAAGATGCCACACAGTATAGAACAGGGAAACCTACTCAATACTTTGTGATAATACATATGGAAAAAAAACCTGAGGAGTTCCCGTTGTGGCTCAGTAGGTTAAGAACCCGACCAGTATCTGTGATAATGCAGGTTCTATTCCTGGCCTTGCTCAGTGAGTTAAGGATCTGGTATTGCCGAGAGCTACATCGAACATGGCAGATGAGGCTCGGATCTGGTGTTGCTGTGGCTGTGGCATAGGCCGGCAGCTGTAGCTCCAATTTGACCCCTAGCCTGGGAACGTCCATATGCTGAGGGTGCAGCCCTAAAAAAAAGAAAGAAAAAAAAAAAGAATATGAAAACGAATGGATATGTGTATATTTATACATAACTAAACCTGAAACTAACACAACACTGTAAGTCAAATATCCTCCAATAAAACTAAATATCTATAAACACATACATCACTGAACAAAAACAGAGAGGCAAAATATAGGCTGAAGGGTTTCATCAATTTGTTTTTCCCTTTTTTTTTTTTCTTTCTTTATAGGACCACACCAGAGGCATATGCAAGTTCCCAGACGAGGGGGTGAATCGGAGCTACAGCTGCTGGCCTACACCACAGCCACAGCAACTCCAGATCTGAGCTGCGTCTGCAGCTATTCCACAGCTCATGGCAATGCTGGATCCTTAACCTACTAAGCAAGGCCAAGGATCAAACCCACATCCTCATGGATACTTGTCAGGTTCTTAACCTGCTGAGCCACAAAGGGAACTCCTCATCTATTTGTCTACTGGGACTCCCACCATGTTCCAAAATGATGTGAACTTATTCATTGAATTATAGTACAATATTATAAAACAGCAGTGGGACTGTGGCAGAGACAGCAGTGCAGGTGGGAGAATGGCACCAGGAAGCAGAGCTCTGCCACTCACTACATCCCCAGGTGACCTGGGGGGGGCAGGTCCCTTACCCCTCCGTGAGCCCATTTCCTCAACAGCAAAATGGAAAGGATGACACTTACCCAGTGGGGCTGTTGTGCAGAAAAACTTAACACATGTAAAGCATCTAGAACAGAATCTGGAAAAATGCAAATGTCACAAAAAATGTCAGCCTAGGAAGGAAAGGTGTGAAGGGGAAAAGGAATAGAAAATGGATAAACAGGGCCAAGGCACACCACCCTCCAATGTGCTATGTATATAAGTCTTGGTTGTTGGGTTTTTTTGGCCATGGGCACAGCATGTGGAAGTCCTGGGCCAGGGATGGAATCCACACTACAGCAGTGACCTGAGCCACTGTAGTGACAACACAGCTCCTTAACCACTAGGCCACCAGGGAACTCCAAAGTCCTGTTTTTATTGTATCCACACTTACCCATCACAGCAAGGTATAAAAATTCAATTTTTTTTTTTTGGTCTTTTTAGGGCCTCACTCACAGCCCATGGAAGTTCCCAGGGAAGGGGTCTAATCCTTAATCCACTGAGTGAGGCCAGGGATCAAACCCACAACCTCATGGTTCCTAGTTGGACTCGTTTCTGCTGCACCATGACGAGAACTCCAAAAATTCAAATTTGAACTGTGCACATTTATACCCATCCTACTCACAGGACCAGACAGCTTACTACACGATGTCCTTACAAGCCAAAAGAACTATTAGTTGACCTGAGTTTGCCACATCTTCCCAAAAAGGAGAAAGACCAATTCAAGCAATGTGGCCAGCACAGTGAAAGCGTCCACTTTCAGAACTGGGTGAGAGGTCTGTACACACGCCCTTTAGAGACAGCCCCCATAAGGGGGATGGAGACCTCTGAAAGCCCACATCCCAGCCCCTGCCTCCTCTAACTGGAGGGTTCAAGGCCACTGCTAGGACAGGGGGTGCAAAGGGGGCTAAATGGCAACAGCAGACCCTGAAAGTAAACTGTAAACTGGTGTCGACATCCGATTTCCCACTATTTCTAACTTCAATATATTCAATTATAACTCAAATGAAAACATCAATTACATTGAAACAAAAAGCCCTACAAATCATTATATAAAATGTATTTTAGGAGTTTCCTGGTAGTGCAGTAGGTTAAGGATCTGGCATTGTCACTGCTACAGCTTGGGTTGCTGTTGTGGCACAAGTTCAACCTCTGGCCTGGGAACTTCCACATGCCATGGGTGCAGCCAAGAAAAACGTATTTTATTTTATTAATACAAACTGGCTAGCATCTAAGAGATACAAACGTTTAGACACAATGGTTATTGCATCTAATGCAGGTGCTGGATAATAAAATGATGGAACATTAAAGCCTCATGCTCCGGCTGGGAACAAAATGAGGATTGATTCGTTTCATTTTTCTTTCTTCCCCTGCTCTTTGCATAGGAACTTACAGTTCTAACAATAAAATGTCTGTAAGGGGCATCCCTGAATTTTGATCATGGGGTAACTTTGGGGTAGCAAAGTGAATACCCTAAAAGTCTCATTAACATCACAGCCCCACTTCTTCCTCCTTAAAAGCACCTGCAGACTGGGTTCCAGTTGCAGAGCTCACTGCATGTGTTCAGTTCCATAACCAAGTCACAGGGAGTAAGATTTTAGTGAATGGATGAGAACTGATGTGAGAAACTGCTTACCTGATATTTTTTAGCTTCCCAGAAAACCAAACAAATGTGAAAAGAAGCTCCATACGCCTCCAGGAGAACAGGGAAACCTAGGTCCCTACAGCCCCTCCCTGGCTTTCCATAATGAGGGGGCTGCACAGACTCAGGGAGCAGAGCGGGAGGGCGGGGCGAAAACAGCTGTGGCCTGGGTTCAAACCCTTACCTGCGGCCCTCAGCATCATCGAGGGCATGCAGGTCAAGGTGAGCAACCGCCTCTCCTGCAACTGCTCTGCTGGCTCACTGCTGAGCATGCTGCCAGTTTATCAGTGACATAAGCAGGACCAGAGGCAGCCCCATCCATACATGAGTGAGCAGGAAACATCTGACAAGCCTCAGAGTTCCTGGTCTGGTACGTCTCTGTTTCATTCTTCCAGGAATATATTCTAAGGAGAAGAAACTGTTTTAAAGAGACCGCTTTTCTGCCTTTTATCCACTTTTCAGGGTCTCCCCACCACAAATAAAGTATAGCTTATTACAATGAGGTCTTACTGTACAGCACAGGAACTATATCCAGTCTCCTGGGACAGAACATGATAGAAAATAGTTTGAGAAAAGGAATGTATACATGTGTAGGACTGGGTCACTATGCTGCAAGCAGAAATTGGTACAACGATATAAATCAGGAGTTTCTATAATGGCTCAGCAGGTTAAGGACGTTGTCTCTGTGAGGCTGCAGGTTCGATTCCTGGCCTCGCTCAGAGGGTTAAGGATCCAGCATTGCCGCAAGCTGCAGTGTAGGTTGCAGGTGCAGCTTGGATCTGGCTCCACTGCTGTGGCTGTGGTGTAGACCAGCAGTGGCAGCTCTGATTTGACCCCTAAGCCTGGGAACTTTCATATGCCACAGGTGTGACCCTAAGGAGGGAAAAAAAAAAACCTCTCCTACCAAATATCTTTGTAGTCCCTGCTCGAATCTGATTTCACAATGCTCGAAAACAAATGCGTGTTGCTTTAAGCCCCCTTTTTTAAAAAGTCCAAGGATTTAAACAGATATTGAGAAAAATGAGAAAAAAAGAGAGGTCGAAAAAATGCTTATAAAACTTCAGTGAGGACTACCACTTTTTCTCCTTCTAAAGACAGAGTCTCTCCAGGCAACCTGACCTATCTAATCATTTTCTTGGATGAATAAGAATTTAAGTAGTTCTAAAGGCAACTGAAACCGACTGCAAAAAATAGCACAGCCTTTCCAAGAGCATCCAAGGGCCATTTGACTTTACTTTCCCTTTCAGATGAAGATAAAAGACGTTCCTTGTACATACAGATTGGATATGTGCAAAGCAATCTGTGAAAGTAAGACTTCTGATGGGATTACTGTGGGTTAGATGCTTTGTTATTTCTCAACAGCCGGAGCAGGTTATCATTAAACTCCATGCAAAATATCAAGACCCATTTCCTTTGAATACTTTCCCCCACTTTAACTCAAAACAGCACAACACAGAGTAGCCAAATTTGTCGTGTTTTTTAATTAAATCATATTTATGGTGTTTAAGGAAATCATGATGATTCTTCTAAAAGTTAGTGGACACCATCTCTGGTTTCCATTTTGATCAACTAATAGAGGAAAAGGCAGTGCTCTCTGATATATTACCAGAAAGTTCTAAAAATGGCGGCAGGAAGCAGAAAACTCGTTCCCCAAAGATTTCCACCTCCTAATCCAAAGAACCTGTGAACACGTTACCGTACGAGAAGAGACTTGGCAAACGTGATGGGGCTCAAGGTTGTGAGATGGTGTCACGGAGCAGGACCCTGGGAGGCCTTCCCAGAGCAGACCCCACCCATGTCCTCTGCCACCTTCTGTCTACAGAAAAACTTTAGTCAAAGAATCAATTTCATCCAAGAAGTGAGAAAATAAAGAGAAAAAAGAAAACAGTCAAGCAAGACAGAATAATAATAGTTTAGTCAGTCAACAAAGTCAAGGACCTTCAGTTCTTCAAAGATGACAGATACTCTTCTGAACCATGTCCTTGGAGCCGTGTGGCAGGTGCTGAAGCCGCACGAGGTGGAAGAAGTCAAGGGCATGCTGCCCACATGTACGCAGACCCCAGACCCGATGGAACCAGAAGGTTGAGGATGCTGACTCCCAATGACCTCACCACCCATCAATCAGGAGAATGTCCCCGAGCTGATCGCACCCTGCTCCTCACACACTGGAAGACCCCTCACTACCCGTCCCCCAGGGGGACACAGAACTTGAGGCACTAGCCTGCTGGGTCCCCTGTGTCTGGCAATGAAAGCTACATTTTCTGTTCCCTTCATGTGGTCTCTGTGTTTGTATTTGGCATCGGGGGCAGAGGCGGCCGAGATCTCAGAGACAATGGGGAGGGCAGCCTGCGTTCCCCGGAGGACCCATGTCATCCTAGGGGTCCTCACGGGGGAGGGAAGATGTGACAAAGAAGCAGAGCTGGGAGCAGTTCAGCCACAAGCCAAGGTGAGGGCAGTTTCTAGAAACCAGACAAGGGCGGGAGATGGTCTCTCCCCCACATCTCCCAGGAGGACCAGTTTTGCTGACCGACGCTGGATCTGAGCCCGTGAGACCCACTTTGGACTTCCGACCGCCAAAGCCGTGCAATAATAGAGCTGTGTTATGTAAGCTGCTGAGTTGGTGGTAATTTGCTAAAGCTGCAGTAGGACACGAATGCCATTCCGTCCTGGAGCAAACTGCCCATTTTGGTTTTTTAACAAGAACCACCTCGATCCTGAACCAAAGGGCGAGAGGAAGGAAAGGAAGGTGGGAAAGGTTCCTGCCTCTCGGGGCTCAGCAAAGGAAATGCAGATCCCAGCTAAGCAGCGTCATGTCTGTGATGAGCCAACCGAGGTGCGAGCAGTGAGACCACAGGAGGACAGCCAGGAACCTTCGAGGGACCCAACGACCCTTTACTCTCTCTGTGCCCCACCCTTCACCAGCCCCGGGGTTTGAATTCCATTCAATAAACGGTAATGTTCCTTCTTAATTAGACACATGGTATGGCCACTCAGAAATGCTGATTGATGTGAAACTCAGAAGAAGTTCACATAACCTCGGCTGAAAACAAAAGAATTTGCTAATCCGGCCAACCTTACTTGGGGTGTTTTTTTGGAATACGGAGAGGGGTCCAAGACTCACGTTTCAAGAACTCGGATATGGAACCACAGACAGAGAGAACAGGACTACCTCTCAGAATTGTGTATTTTTTTTTCTTTTGTTTCTTTTTCTTTTTTGTCTTTTTAAGGCTGCACCTGCAGCACATGGAAGTTCCCATCATAGGGGTCGCATCAGAGCTGTGGCTGCCAGCCTACACCACAGCCACAGCCACATGGGATCCGAGCTGCATCTGCAACCTACACCACAGCTCACAGGCCACATCGGATCCTTAACTCACTGAGCGAGGCCAGGGATCGAACCCACAGCCTCACATAGACAACATTAGGTTGCTGATCCACTGAGCCACAAGAGGAACTCCTCAATTCTTTAATGAAGGCAACATTAGAAAAGACCCTTATGCAAGGAAAAGGTCAACAAATCTTTACACAGGCTTCGTTAAGACGTGTAAAAAATTGACAGGAATTGCAATGGTCCCTGAGGAGCCCTGGTCTGGGTCAGGCCTTCTGCACAGCTGACGTCACAGTGCAGGGGATGGACGCCACCCCTCCCTCCCGTTTGTGAACGGCCAAGGTCAGTTCTCACCAACGGCCTACTGAAGTCTCTGTGCTGCTTTTCACGTGGAGAGAGTATCATTTTTCTTGTTGATTTATGGAAACACTTCATATACTAAGGAGAGGAACACTTTGTCACAAGTGAAAATTCAAATAAAACCTAAACAATTACTGGAGTTCCCGTCGTGGTGCAGTGGTTAACGAATCCGACTAGGAACCATGAGGTTGTAGGTTCGGTCCCTGCCCTTGCTCGGTGGGTTAACGATCCGGCGTTGCCGTGAGCTGTGGTGTAGGTTGCAGACGCGGCTCGGATCCCGCGTTGCTATGGCTCTGGCGTAGGCCGGTGGCTACAGTTCCGATTAGACCCCTAGCCTGGGAACCTCCATGTGCCGCGGGAACGGCCCAAGAAATAGCAAAAAGACAAAAAAAAAAAAAAACTAAACAATTACTAAAATAAGTCATAAAGTAACTCTGAGGCATGAACAGTCTTCCTTAAAATGTATCATGGCTATTAGTGCCTCACATCCAACAATATCTTTCACCTCAAGGGGCACAACTGTGAGGTGGTGAAGGGCACAGGTGACGGAAATAGGTGGCCCGGTTTCAAATCCCAGCTCAGCCACTTCCAAACTGTGACCTCTGGGGGCCTCGACTTCATCAACTGCACAGTGGAGGCTATTTAAGCGCCTACTTCACAGGGCTACTTGGAAGAGGACATAATTCATATGCCACACTCAGACGACGCCTGGCAGATGGTACAGACTCAATAAATGGGACCTGTCTTTAATGATATGATAGCTTCAGGGAGCTGTTTAATTTCCAGAATTTTGCTAGCCAGTTGTCAAATACAGCCATCATTAAAAATCAAATGACCTAAAGCTACATTAAAAACAAAGATAAGGAGTTCCCGTTGTGGCGCAATGGTTAATGAATCTGACTAGGAACCATGAGGTTGCGGGTTTGATCCCTGGCCTCGCTCAGTGGGTTAAGGATCCGGCATTGCCATGAGCTGTGGTCGAGGTTGCAGACATGGCTCAGATCCCGCGTTGCTGTGGCTCTGGCGTAGGCCGGCGGCTGCAGCTCCAATTCGAGCCCTAGCCTGGGAACCTCCACATGCCACGGGCGCAGCCCTAGAAAAGACAAAAAGACCAAAAAACAAAAACAAAAACAAACAAACCAAAAAAACCAAAAAAACAAATATAATACACATTCCCATCTCATCACTAACGACATCATTACATCTTACTGTTTGCATCTGTGCCACCTGCCGGGTGGAAGCGCCAGGTCGTGGCAACCTGCTGCACTAACCCTGCCAAAGGGTAAAAGTGATGTCAAGAGGTAGCTTGAACTCAATCATGCTGAAAGTATTTACACCATGGAAAAGAACAGAGAAGATAAATCAAGAATTTTACCCTGGAAGAATAGGTTATCAAATGACCAGCATATCACTGGTATATTATTACAATGTAAATTATTACAGTGATTATTATAAGAGATCATCTTTAATCTCTTTCCTTTTCACAGGAAAAAAAAAACAGGGTGGAGAATCCAAATATTAGTGCTCTCAAGTGTCCTTGTCCCTCTGTGGCACTGCACATACAAACTTGACACCAAATTCAGGCTCCTTTTCAAAACTGTGTCCTTCACAGACAAGGGGACGGACCATGCTAGCCTCGTCTTTCCTGCACCGCCCCCACCAGACAAGTTTGGTATCTTAAAATACAACAGGGCTAATGCACCACCGTTCCATAAGGAGGCCGCCCGTAGGAGGTAAAAGCCAAGTGCCAAACTGTCATCAGGTACAGTCCACGCATCTCTTAAAACTGTTCTGACCTTCTGACAGGACTGAGCAACGCAAGTCAACATCCAACAGGCCCGCAGTCGCTCCAGCTGAAACACAAATATTAACTTTGAAAATAATGGTCATGCACTCAGCTCCCAACTGCTCACTGCATGTCTGGTTAAGACCTAGTGCAACACACACACAAGTAATGTGTGCAGAGGGGCCGACCTCACGTGCCCATTCAGAAGTGCGGCAGAGTTTACATAGCACAGAACGAAGCCTGCAAGGGAAGGCACAGCTGGGTCCCTGGACTCGTCCTACGCTCAGGAGCCGGAGGAAGAAGCACAGCACATACAGAGTTTACACAGCACAGAATTTCTTCTGGAGTTCCCACTGTGGCACAACAGGATCCACAGGGTCTCTTCAGTGTCAGGGACACGGGTTCGATCCCTGGGCCAGCACAGTGGGTTAAGGATCTGGCATTGCTGCAGCTGTCTGTGGTGTAGGTCACATCTCCAGCTCGAATTCAATCCCTAGCCCAGCAACTTCTATATGTTGCAGGGTGACCTCAAAAAAAGAACTGTTAAAAAAGAATCTTTTTTCCCTTCCTGCCTGACCATGAGAATGTGGTTTTATTATACTGACTCAGGCTTAAATATCACATCAACAGAAACACCTGCATTAATCGTGCCGTGTTTTCTTCAGTCTCCAGCGGGTCAGCAACACTCCCATCACAGGGTTACACCAAAAAGGCAACACAGCAACCAGGACCAGGCCTTTTCTTTCTCTTTTTTTTGTCATTAAAGTACAACTGATTTACACTGTTGTGCCAAATTCTGCTGTAAGGACCAGGCTTTTTCCTTCCCACGCTTTCAGCAGCTGAGTCCAGAGCTCCCACCAAACAGAAGGAAGGTAATTAAAGCGCGGATGAAGCACATATGAAAGACTTGGAGCGATTTAAGTCGACAACATTTCTAGAGTCCATCTGTCACAGAAGAAAATTATGCACAATTTACATGTACACAAGGCTTCTTTAAAGATAAAAGGAGGGGAGCTCCTGTCATGGCTCAAGGGTTAAAGAACCCAACTAATATCCAGGAGGATGCAGGTCTGATCCCTGGCCTCGAGCAGTGGGTTAAAGATCCATTGTTGCTGTGAGCTGTGGTGTAGGTCACAGGCGAGGCTGGATCCCGACTTGCTGTGGCTGTGGTGTAGGCCAGCAGCTGTAGCTCCGATTCAACCCCTATCCTGGGAACTTCTGTATGCCACAGGTATGGCCCTAAAAAGACAAAAAGGAAAAAGAAAAAAAAAAAGATAAAAGGAGGACCTGCCACCTCTGGATGTGATGGAAGAAAGAGGTTTACTCTTTCACGTGACACAATCATTTTTATCTCTAAAAAGAGAGACAAAATTTATGAAACCACAGCTTCTGGATATTCGAAAACAGAAGACTGATTTCTGAGAAAAAGGAAACAAGGGAAGCCCTATCACTCCCAGCTTACTGCCCGGGGTGTAGCCCTGGAGGTAGCGGGGATACCGGGTTTAAGGAAAGAGGGTAGGCTCCCTCAAGACGCAGGCAGTTAACCTGAGAAGGTCAAGGCCAGTGCAAATCGCAGTGCAGAGAACAGGAAAAAGCTGCACTAAGCCAACTCCAGAGATCTGCTAGCTGTGTACATAGGTGTAAGGAAGCTACCAGAGCCAGGTGAAAAACACCACAAAGGAGCAGGCGGATGCAAAAAGGTGTGGCCTCAGTTGCAAGGAAAATGAGCCATAGGCTAAAGCTGATCCTGCCCTGCTTTATGAAGCTTATAAAGCAAACCTTAAAAGGGTCAGTCTATTATAAGTACTTAACTGCATCACAAACAAAACTCAAAAACACTTAAAAGAACATTAAAAAAAAAAAAAACGCAGCACCCAACGAAGTAAAATTAACCAGATCTGGCATCTATGCAAAGAATTACAAAGCATGCAAATGACATTGGAAAATGTGACCCACAATGTGGAGAAATGGTAATCAAAGGAACAGACCCAGAAAATGACACAGAAAATAGAAGTCGATTGAAACATTAAAACAGCTCTTATTAACATACACCACAAGTCTAACAAGATAGAAGAAAGCATGAACGTGTTGTGAAGAGCCACAGAAGACACAGAAGTGAAAAAAGACCCAAACTGTACTTCTAGAGATGAAAAATATACTGGAGGGCATTAACAACAAGTAGATACTGCCAGAGAAACGCATTAGTGAACCTTAAGACGGAGTAAATAAGAAACTGAAGTCAAAAAATCTTAAAGCCCAAAACCCTCATTCTTTCAATCATTTAAAAAGCAGCATAGCTCGAAGCTTCCATGTGGTGCAGTGGGTTAAGGATCCGGCATTGCCACAGCCGTGACACAGGTTGCAACTGTGGTGCAGGTTCACCCCCTGGCCTACGAACTTCCACATGACGTGGGTATAGCAAAAAAATTAAAATTTAAAAAAAAAAGAACACATTCTAAAAAAATAAAAATAAAAAAACCACAAAAGAACAAGTAATTATTAAGCATCTACAATATGTCGAATTAACATAATAAGCACTGGAAATATTTAAAAGACGTTAAAAATATTTTTTACAGGTTCCCAACCTGGCAAAAGTATGCAATACATGATTATTTAATGATCCCATAAACAAAAATGCCATTTGTTTTCATCAATTTCCTTGCTGTGTTTCCGTATCTTTCACTATTGTATAATCATGGGTTTATCTTACAGTGCAATCCACAGGGGGAAAAGTTAGACTATAGTAGGGCTCTCTCATAATGTATTCGCTCCTACTTGTCGGAAAAATATAATCTTAGGAGACAAGCTAAGGGATACAGGACAGGCTAGCCTCACCCCATAAACGGTCTAAGGAAGTCACCCAGAGGATGCTTCATTCATGCTGAATGTACCAAACCACAGTCATTCCATAATCCATCTCAATGGTTTTCCCCAACAGACTAAGATCTCATAAAACAAAAAGCAACACCATTTTTTTTCATCTTTGTGTATGCCATAGGCACTCAATACATTTTCAGACAATGTTAAATAAATGAGTTAAAAATGAAGCCAGATAAAACAAAGAGAACTGTGGCTGAGGACAGGCACGCCTCAGGGATCCCAGTTCCATCTGCCTGACCTGAGTCAGTACCTTCTTGCCCACCTGGACGTCACCTGCAAGTGTCTGATCAATCTGATGCTGAGAATGAGAGCTGAGGTCGTAACGGCCCACCTCAGCCGTAATGGACCACACAAACCCCAAGTCAGGGTTAATGAAAGGGCCAGATGGTCTGTTGAGTCAATAGCACTTCATACCCACAACAGTGCTTATAAATTATACTGGTCAGAATCACATGGAAGAAGCTTTGCTCAAAAACCAGCACTCATTACATACACACAAATACTTACTGACTTTCCTTTTTTTTTTTTTAATTTTTTAAAATCTTTTGGCTTTTTAGGGTCGCACCTGCAGCATATAGAGGTTCCCAGGCTAGGGGTCAACTCGGAGCCATAGCTGCCAGCCCACGCCAGATCCAAACCGCATCTGCAACCTATACCACAGCTCATAGCAACACTGGATCCTTAACCACTGAGCAAGGGCAGGGATCGAACACTCAACCTCATGGTTCCTAGTCAGATTTGTTTCCTCTGTGCCAAGACAGAAACTCCGACTTTCTTCTTTTAAACATACTTTATTTATGATGGTATTTATATTTATTACAGAAATGAGACACTTTTTTTAAAATGTCAAATACAGAGATTGAAAAAAAAAAAAATCCTACCCTCTGGAGTTAGCTACTACCAACAGTTTGGCTTCTAACTTTCATGTAGGTTTCCGTATAGAATTTTTCCTTTTTGCTTCTTTCATAAAAGTGCCATGTGCACTAGTTTTCTGTCTTTTAATTTTCCTCAATAATACATCAGGGAAATACTATGGGTCAATAAACATCCAATTCATATTTTTTACTAGTTCCTTAACATTTCAAGGTACAGAAGTATCAAAAGTGATTCAGTTATTCCCAATGGATAGTCATTCTGGTTGCTTCCAGTATTTCGCTACTCTAAACAATATCGCAATAAATATCTTGGAGTTCCCGTCACAGCTTAGCGGTTAACGAAACCGACTAGTATCCACGAGAACTCAGGTTCGATCCCTGGCCTCACTCAGTGGGTTAAGGATCCAGTGTGGCCGTGAGCTGTGGTGTAGGTCCCAGATGCGGTTCAGATGTGGCGTTGCTGTGGCTGTGGTGTAAGCCAGTAGCTATAGCTCCAATTCGACCCCGAGCCTGGGAACTTCCATATGCCTTAGGGTCAAACTGGAGCTACAGCTGCCGGCCTAGAAAGACCAAAAAAAAAAAAAATCTTGAATTCTACCATGGAATCTACTTGTAGGAAAGATGCAGAAATGCTGGTCAGTTCAAGTGGATATGCCTTCAGCAGCAACTTTCCTTCCTCAAGGATGGTAAACTAATCCCTGTCAGAAGCAGTGCACGGAGTCCTCTGTCCCCACATCCTTGTCAGTCCTGGATGTTATACTAAATGCTTTTGGAAGATGACAGTAAGAATAAAAGCAGTTAAAAAAAAAAAAAAAACTTCTCGGTCCTGGTGCAGGGGAAACTAATCTGACTGGGATCCATGAGGAAAACAGGTTTGATCCCTGGCCTCACTGAGCAGGTTAAGGATCTGGTGTTGCCATGAGCTGCAGTGTAGGTCGGGGATGTGGCTCAGATCCAGTGTTGCTGTGGCTGTGGTGTAGCCTGGGAACCTCCATAGGCCATGGGTGTGGCCCTAAAAAAGCAAAAAAAAAATAAAAATAAAAAAATTTTTAAAAAGTTGCTGACCTAAAAAAAATACTATTTCTGACTTTTTTCTAAAACCCTTTATATTTCTTCATTGACCTGCTTCCAGTCAAAAATTTACCAGTGATGGAGTTCCCATCGTGGCGCAGCGGAAACGAATCCGGCCGGCTAGGAACCATGTGGTCGTGGGTTCAATCCCTGGCCTTGCTCAGTGGGTTAAGGATCCGGCATTGCCGTGTGCTGTGGTGTAGCTCGCAGACATGGCTCGGATCTGGTGTTGCTGTGGCTGTGACATAGGTTGGCGGCTACAGCTCCAATTAGACCCCTAGCCTGGGAACCTCCATATGCCCAGGGGGAACAGCCCTAAAAGATGAAAAGACCAAAAAAAAAAAATTTACCAGTGAAATTCATTTGTAAATGCCAAACGACCAACTTTTAACACATTTTCTCTTAAAAATGCTATTTAAATGGAGATTAGGGAGTTCCTGCTGTGGTGCAATAGGTTAAGAATCTGACTGCAGTGGCTTAGGTCACTGCGGAGGCATGGGTTGGATCCCCAGCCTGAGGCAGTGGGTTAAGGATCAGCATTGCTGCAGTTCAGATTCATAGATGCATAGGTCGAGGCTGCAGCTGCAGCTCAGATTCATTCCCTGGCCTAGGAATTTCCATATGCCATGGATGCAGCCATAAAAAGAATTTTTTTAATAAAGATTAGATAAACCAGGTCAATGGAAAGCTTTATTTTTAATTAAAAAAACAGTAAAACAGGGAGTTTCCATGGTGGTGCAGTGGAAACAAATCCAACTAGTATCCATGAGGATGTCATTTTGATCCCTGGCCTCACTCAGTGGGTTAAGGATCATGGTGTTGCTGTGAGCTGTGGTGTAGGTCAAAGATGCGGCTCGGATCCTGCATTGCTGTGGCTGGGGCGCAGCTCGGCAGCTGTAGCTCTCATTCGTCCTCTAGCCTGGGAACCTCCATGTGCTACGGGTGTGGCCCTAAAAAGCAAAAAAATAAAAATAATAAAAGATAAAAATTAAAAATGTACGTTATTACTGTACAACACACTGACATTTATAATCAATCTAGAATAATTAAAATCTATTTTAATTAAAATCTAGAATAATTAAAATATATAACACTAAATCTATTAAAAATAAAGTTTAATAAATGCATACAACAGGCATGTTCCTATTGGAAGTGCATTTTCTGAATCACATCCTTCCAAACACATATTTACCTGCTGCCATCAAGGGCGGGGAGGCGGGGGTTGGGGTGGGGGGGACCTGGACCAGCCAGGAGAAGCACACCTGAGCACGGGGTGGGGGGAGGTACCAAAGATGCACGCTGCCCGGCCACCACTCACCTAAGACCCCCTCCAACTTCCCATCAAGCCAGGAGGTAAGCATCCCTTCCTCTTCCCATGCCCTTCCGGCTGTACCCACTCCCCTTCCACCACACACCCCACACCCTACATGCCCCCTGGGTGTGAGCAAACCCAACCTCCCATTTCTGCCAATGCCATGCCTTCTCCGGACGTGGACCAGACCTGAGGTCAAAGGCATCCTCTCTTCTGTGAGCCCTGACCCACAGCAGAGGGATGGCCCCAGACCCCCCACAGACCCTCCAAAGGAGGCTGTGGGGGAAGGGGTACAGAATGGAGGGGTCAGCGGCCTGGTCCCTATTGCCCAGAGCCTGAGTCTTGGGTTTAACGAGGACACAGCCAGATAGCTACACACTGATCCAAAGATGCAGCCAACTGAGCCTTTCAAGGTGGAGGAATATCTTTTTTTTTTTTTGTCTTTTGTCCTTTTTTTTGTTGTTGTTGTTGTTGCTATTTCTTGGGCCGCGTCTGCAACCTACACCACAGCTCACGGCAACGCCGGATCGTTAACCCACTGAGCAGGGGCAGGGATGGAACCCGCAACCTCATGGTTCCTAGTCAGATTCGTTAACCACTGTGCCACGACGGGAACTCCAGGAATATCTTAATTACATGTCTTGAATCCAATTTATATTCGACTTCATCTATTTCTTAATAGATCAGGGACGAGCCTGCCACATGCAATTTATCTTCATGGACACCCACCCGGCCAATCCTCAAAGTCTGTAAACATCAAACGCAGCACTGAAAACAGCATGCCTCTCGGCGTGTTCCACACTACCAGGCAATACTCCTTCCTGCTCTGCTGTGGCTTCACTCTCTCCACTCACTTCTGGACCCATTTCCATGCTCATTCCCTCGTAAGCCGTGGCTTTTCCACTAAGTGGCTCAGAACCACCAATGAGAGCACCTCTCCCACCTACAGGCACTGAAGAGACGTGGAGGACAGGAGACCCCGATCAGCCACTGCTTTTCACTCTGCGGACCCCCCCTTACTCTGGACTTCAGTTTCCTCGAGTATAAAATGAAAGGATGGGGAGTTCCCAGTGTGGCTCAATAGGTTAAGGATTCGCTGTGGACTCTGTGAAGATGTGGGTTCGATCCCTGGCCTTGCTCAATGGGTTAAGGATACAGTGTTGCCATGAGCTGTGGTGTAGGTGGTGGCCGCAGCTCAGATCTGGCGTTGCTGTGGCTGTGGTATAGGCCGGCAGCTGCTGCTCTGATTTGACCCCTGGTCTGGGAACTTCCATATGCTGCAGGTGCAGCTCTAAAAAGCAAATAAAATAAACAAAATAAATTAAATAAAGGGACGGAAAATCAGCACACTCACTGTTTCTATCTTTTCTCTGCATCAACCACAAGCAAAAGTCATTCTCAAAGATGGGTGGGTGAGGGCAGAGCTAGAATTCTGTTCACTGGCTGGGGGAGCAGTTCACGAGGGGAGAGAGAACCAAATCAAAACAGCTAAGCAGCCCCCAGATTAAAGCCACTTCTGAGCTGCAGGCCCCAGTCCTGGTCCCCAGGGGGCTGCTTCACCTCAGACTCGAAGACCGAGAAGCCAGGAGTTTTCTGTTCATGTTCATTCCTAAAGCGAAGAATTTCAAGTACCAGGGAACCTTCCATTCAACCAGAGGCAGGAGGAGGAGGCTTGAGGGGACATGTTTAGATCTTTCCGAAGTTGTATAAGGTCATCCTTGAACTAAACACCAAAGAAACACAGAGCTAGACATGTAAGAAGAACACACAGTGATTAAGGCAGAAAACAACTGAAAAACGTCCCCCCAGATGCAAACTATGACCTCAAAGTAAGCATTGAGGTCCTACTGTACAGCACAGGGAACTCTATCCAATCTGCTGGGATAGACCATGATGCAAGATAACAGAAGAAAGGGAATGTATACATAAGTAAGGCTGGGTCACTTTGCTGTACAGCAGAAATTGGCACAATATTGTAAATCCACTCTGCTTGAATTTTTTTTTAACGTCCTTTTGCCTTTTCTAGGGCCACTTCCGAGACATATGGAGGTTCCCAGGCTAGGAGTCGAATTGGAGCTGTACCCACAGGCTTATGCCAGGGCCAGGATCCGAGCCGCGTCTGCAACCTTCACCACAGCTCACGGCAACGCCGGGTCCTTAACCCACTGAGCAAGGGCAGGGATGGAACCCGCAACCTCATGGTTCCTAGTCGGATTCATTAACCATTGCGCCACAACGGGAACCCCCCATTTTGCTTTAATTTTTTTAAAAAATTTTTAAAAAGAAAAACCTCCCCCAGAAGGTCACTTGCACACATTTGAAGGCACTAAGTTCACACATCATTAACGCATGCATAGGATAAGAGTGGGAAAACGTTTTAAATTGCCAACTTCTTCCAAAGGTCTACTCCCATCAATGTTACAGATAAGCCGAGGCCCCCCAAATGCTGCTTAATCCAGTACCATTAACAAAGAGTACCATCCTGAAGACCAGCACAGGTAATGAAAGGAAAATGCAGTCAATGATCACAGCCTCTATCCAACGTCCTGAAGGCGCTTTCAAGAGGTTTTCAAAAGGAGTCAATAATAGTTGCAGAAATGAGTTAAACCTAGGAATGTGGTGATCACTTTGAATAAAAAGGGATCGGGATGGAATGGGAGTTTGGGGTTAACAGACCATTACGTTTAGAATGCACGAGCAATGAGGTCCTACTGTACAGCACAGGGAACGATATCCACTCACTTGGGACAGACCCTGATGGACGATAACATGAGAAAAAGAATGCGTATATCTGTATGACCGGGTCACTTTGCTGTACAGCAGAAATTGGCACAATATTGTAAATCAATTATTTAAAAAAAAAAAACTAGCAGATTTAAAAAAAAAAAAGAGGTTGATGCCAAAAACAATCAATGGATGTATATCAGAGTGATGTTAAGAATAACCAGATCAGGAGTTCCCATGTGGCTCAATGGGTTAAGGATCCAGCACTGTCACTGAAGTGGCTCAGGTCGCTGCTGCGGCATGGGTTCGATCCCTGGCCAAGGAATTTGCACATCCTGTGGGCGCAGCCAAAAAAAAAAAAAAAAAAAAAGAATAACCAGATCGGAGTTCCCGTCGTGGCGCAGTGGTTAACGAATCCGACTAGGAACCATGAGGTTGCAGGCTCAATCCCTGCCCTTGCTCAGTGGGTTAAGGAGCCGGCATTGCCGTGAGCTGTGGTGTAGGTTGCAGACGTCGGCTCGGATCCCACGTTGCTGTGGCTCTGGCATAGGCCGGTGGCTACAGCTCCGATTCAACCCCTAGCCTGGGAACCTCCATATGCCGCGGGAGCAGCCCAAGAAATGGCATAAAGACCAAAAAAAAAGAAAGAAAGAAAGAAAAACCAGATTGTATGAGCATAAAGGGAAACGTCTGCAACCCAACAAGAAAAATAAAAGACCACTAACTATCTTAGGTCTGTCACCCTGAGGATGTAACATGCTCGCACACAAGAAACACGCAATAAGTGTTTTCTAAACAAATAAATGAAGAATTAATTCCTTAAGGCAAGTACTATAGGATAAGGAGGTCATCACTCATTTAATTCATGAGTCCATGCAAGACTCACTAGTGAGCATCAAGAGCCAGGAATGGAAGCCAGATCTTCTGATTGATTATTAGTCATAGCTTCCTGTATTGTGGAATTTCTCAAATTCAGAGTGATTAGAATTCTTTAATTGGATATATAACTCAAGAATCTACTCAATCATGAATTAGGTAGTACCCGATAAAAGTTAATTGGTAAGTGGCTTATATAATCGATGTGGTTTCTTTCTTATCTTGAAAACTTGTGTTTCTGAAGCTTATAATTAAATCAAAAGATACCCGATGGAATAATACTCAGCAAATCCACCAGGATACAAAACTGCTTAAATGGTATCATGACATTGCTTGTCACTACACATAATAGAATACATGCATCAGTCATTAAAAATATTTTGAAACAGGGAGTTCCCACTATGGCTTAGCAGTAACAAACCCAACTAGTATCCAACTAGGTTCAATTCCTGGCCTCGTTCAGTGGGTAAAGGATCTGGCATTGCCGTGAGCTATGGTGTAGGTGCAGACATAGCTCGGATCCTGTGTTGCTATGGCTATGGCTGTGGCTGTGGCCAGCAGTTGTAGCTCCAATTCAACCCCTAGCCTGGGAACTTCCATATGCCTCAGGTGCAGCCCTAGAAAGCAAAAAAAAAAAAAAAACCAAACCAAAAATAAAACAAACAAACAAAAAAAACAACCAAACATACACACACACACACACAGAAAGAATATTTAATGGCATTAGAAAATACTATGATATATTAAGTGGAAAAGCAGGATACAGAACATTACACACATGGTCCAAATTTTTAAATTTTATATATTAAAGAGAAAAGAGAAATGGAAAAGGAGAGCAAATATGTCAGAGCACCAATTATATATATAATTGTACATTTATTGTATATATATAATTGTATATTTATAATTGTATAATTATATACATGCATATTTGGAGAGCTGAACTACAGATGACTATTTATTCATATTTTGTACATGTCTAGCTAGCTAGTTTGTGTCATCGATTTTTCTTCTCACATTCCCAAAAAAGCTTATACAGTTCCTCCTTTTCCACAGAGTAATACAGAAATTAAACCTTCAGTCAATGTGATAGTTTTCCTGTCTAAACGTAAAACCCTATAATTTTAAAAGCTGCTTCAATTAACAATGGAAATAGAACATAATGGAGTTTTCCCCCCAGTAGCCAGCAATAGAACTTTTCACTAAAGTTTAGAGATTAAGGATAACCCAAAACAACGTTAAACAAAATGTAAACTGTATATTTCTTTCCTAAATACAGACCTCTAACAGTGATTCCAGGACATATTAA
Source organism: Phacochoerus africanus (assembly GCF_016906955.1). Classification (NCBI taxonomy): domain Eukaryota; kingdom Metazoa; phylum Chordata; class Mammalia; order Artiodactyla; family Suidae; genus Phacochoerus; species Phacochoerus africanus. The sequence continues at coordinate 30,149,315 of NC_062552.1, read as the reverse complement.
ATAGCTGTTTAGTGAAACTGAGAATGCTAACCTCTTATCACATACATTACTTATAAAATACACTATTAATAATAACTCTGAACACATATAAAGATAGGCCACAACTACCTATACTAGAGCACTCTGTGGACTGGCTGCCAGAACTCCAGTCAGCCACCCCTCAATGCCATCATGGGAACCTGGCTTCCTGCCTATAAAACTAGGGAACTGGCTCTTAAGCGTCGTGTCTCAGAGAGGAGGCATAAGAATGAAATTACATTATGTAAAAACATGATAAACACATAAGGTGTTACAATTATGATCATCGATCTAACTTGGAATTTCCTACACCATGTTAAGATTGTTTCAATCAACAAAGAAAACACAACCATACAAAATCTATGGGTTGCAACAAAAACAGTCTCAAAGGGAAGTTCATAGCTATTCAGGACTTCCTCAAAAAACAAGACTGTCTCACTCAGTCTTTACATTTGTTGAGCCAGGTCTAAGGATCATTTCTCACCTCTGAAGCCTCAGATTTGATACTATATTTATGGTCTTAGCAGAGTTCTTTAAAATAGAAAATAAGGGAGGTCCCACTGTGGCACATTCCCTTTGGGTGGCTTGGGTTTGATCCTCGGCCCAGCGCAGTGGGTTAAGGACCTGGCATTGCCACAGTTGAGTCTTGGATTCGACCCCTGGCTAGGGAGCTTCCACATGCTGCAGGTGCAGCCAAAAATAAACAAACAAATAAATAAAGGGTGAAATGTACAACCTAATACTGATTATCCCACAAGCAAAATGTGTCTGGACTCTATTAAAGCACTGACTAAATCATTACGATGATAACTCTTCCCAGAATGCTAAGAGTGAGAAGCAAGGTCAGACCGTCCAGATAAAATGGAAAAGTGCAGAAAACCGTCCACGGATACCGCCCACCCTTGCCAACAACACAGAGCCTCCTCCTGCTGGTATTCTGGCTTCCTTCAGAACCTACCCCACCCCTGAGATGCCTGGACACTTTTCTGTGGCTGTCACATGGTGTGGAGCTGGCCCACCACCTTCCCTGGCTCTGCTCGTCCACGGGTCGCAGCCCTGCAGCCCGTGTCCCCCTTCCTTCTGCAGGCCCTCGTTCCTCTGCACGGTTTTTAAAGCATGTCGTCAGTAAGCATTTAGAATAAAACCACATATGGCAATTTGGTGAAGATCAATTTTTCCTGGCCCCATGTGCTTCCTTTCTCCCCAGCTTTTTCCGAAGGAAATACTGACTGACTGGAAAACACGATGAAGGCTGGTAGGGGTGGGCAGAGGGTATAAGTGACACAGTAATCTGTCACCTGAAGCAGGCCGTCCATTAATTTCTGACCAGAAATATGAGAAATATGAGGCTGGGAACAATGGTGCTTGAATATCTTCAATGAAATGCTAGCTAAAAAAGCATTTTTGGAGTTCCCGTCATAGCTCAGTGGCAAACGAACCCGACTAGCATCCGTGAGGATGGGGGTTCAATCCCCGGCCTCGCTCAGTGGGTTAAGGATCTGGTGTTGCTGTGGGCTGTGGTGTAGGTCGCAGACACCGCTCGGATCCCACATTGCTGTGGCTGGGGTGTAGGCCGGCAGCTACAGCTCCGATTCAACCCCTAGCCTGGGAACCTCCACATGCTGTGGGTGTGGCCCTAAAAAGACAAAAGACAAAAAAAAAAGACATTTTATTCTGTTTATCTTCTTAATTCTACTGAAACACAAATTTAAATTTCTAGGTAGTTTTCAAAATAGAAAAGCATGGAGATGAAGTAACATCTGTTTTTGGGCTGTTTGTTTTGGCCCCACCCATGGCATGCAGAAGTTCCTGGACAGGGACTGAACCCGCACCACAGCGGTGACAAACCAGATCCTTAACCGCTAGGCCACCAGGGAACCCCCAGTATATCTGCTTTTCCACAAGAAACATAGGCATTTTGCATCTATAATTTCGAATTCTTCAATCCTTCTTTCATTTTTCAAAGAAAAGTATAAAGACTAAGTTATCTGTAGTAACGAAGTTGTCACAGCTTCTGAAATTGCTCAAATGACACTACAAACGTCTTCATAACCATAAGCCCTCCCTTTAAAAGGGATAAAATTCAAACTATATACAAAATCAAACTCTGAATTTCACTCACTTGGCATTTTATCTACCAAGCATTTTCAATATTCTCTAGTTTCCATTATAAAGTTATCACAAAGATCACACAAGTGAACAACCATATACTTTCTCCTAGCAAAGGCAACCCATGGTGTTCCAGCATTCATAAACATTTACAGGCTGTGGCAGTTCCAAATACACTCCCCAAAAATCAAGTAATCAGTCTTGGTCTTCTACCCCATTACTCATGTTTTTACAACTTAAATATGATCATTTACCCTCCGCGTAACTCTAAGTGGCAACGCAAAACTGTAGACATTATGTATATACAGCATCACGCCTGGGCTAGAGTCACATCACCGTAACAACAATTTTATAAAAAATTATACAAATGACTTTTTCAGTAGCCCTACGTCTGATGACATCTTAAAAGAAGTAATTCGATACCCTAAGCATTTAACTCTCACATGTTTTGCAGGACATGGGCTACTAATTTCAGCCTATCCTTAAAATAGAACGCTTCACCTAATTTTAGACTCAAGTGTTATAAAGCATCCTAGTTGCCAGCTAACTGGACCCCTGAACTGCAGCAGCATATGTTGATACTAAAGCAAACTGTCAGATTGTTGAACTCTGAGCCACCCCACGCACGTCCATGCAGTTGGTCCACACAGCATATGTGCCCCAAACAAAACAGGGCTTAAGAAAAACATGCCCGAGTGAAAGGAAATAATCAGGGCAGAATTTATTCAAATAACATCTGTGATGTGCAATGGTTCAAAAGTGTCAAAAGCAGGTAACAACATAAAAAGGCTACTAACCACGTGCCAAACACCTATCTGATAAAGAATTGTCACTGATACAAAGGACACTTAAAACTCAACACAAAGAAAGTAACCCAATTCAAAAGTAGGCAAGAGATCTGAATATACAACTCACCAAAGGAGAGATACGGATGCAAATAAACAAATGAACAGATGCGCCACATCATATGTCATTAGGGAAATGTTAATCAAAACGGTTCAACACCACTACACACCTACACACCTATCAGAATGGCTAAAATCCAAAACACTGACAATGCCAAATGCTGGTAAAGATGTGGTCAACAGAAACCCTCACTCACTGTTGATGGAAACAAAAAATGGTACAGCCACTTTGGAAGACACTTCAGCAGTTTCTTATAAGGCAAACACAGTCTCACCTATGAGCCAGCAGTCATATTCACGGGTATTTACCCAAATGAGCTGGAAAACTTACATCTACACAAAAACCTGCAGGCAAACCTTTATAGCAGCTTTATTCAAAACTGACAAAAGTTAGGCATTCCCGTTGTGGCTCAGTGGTCAACGAATGCGACTAGGAACCCTAAGGTTGAGGGTTCAATCCCTGGCCTTGCTCAGTGGGTTAAGAATCTGGCATTGCCATAAGCTTTGGTGTAGTTGCAGACGCGGCTCGGATCCCTAGTTGCTGTGGCTCTGGTGTAGGCCGGTGGCTACAGCTCTGATTAGACCCTAGCCTGGGAACCTCTATATGCCTCGGGAACAGCCCTAGAAAAGGCAAAAAGACAAAAAAGACAAAAAACAACAACAACAACAAAAAAAAAACTGACAAAAGTTGAAAGCAACCAAGACATCCTTCAAAAGATGAATGAATAAACACACTGTGGTAAATCCATACAATGGAATATTATTCAGCAATAAAAAGAAATGAGCTGTCAAGCCATGAAGAAATACAGAGGAACCTTAAACACATATTCCTAAGTGAAAGAAACCAATCTTCAGAGGCTACATATTGTATGATTCCAACTACAGGAAGTTCTGGAAAAGATAAAACCATATGGAGACAAAGAAAGATCTCTGGTTGCCAGAGGTATGGGGATGAGGAAGATGAACAGGTAGAACACAGGATTTGGGGGCTGTTAAACTATTCTATATAATATTGCATGTCTATATGACCCTTGTCAGCTCCCAGAGAATTTTAATATTCAACATAGTCTTAGAAGTCCTAGCCATAGCAATCAGACCAGAAAAAGAAATAAGAGGAACCCAAATTAGAAAGAAAGAAGTAAAACTGTCACTTTTGCAGATGACATGATACTATGCACGGGAAATCCTAAAGACACCACCAGAAAACTACTAGAGCTCATTAGTGAATTTGCTAAGGTTGCAGGATACAAAATTAACATAGAGAAACCTATTGCATTTCTATACACTAACAATGAACTATCAGAAAGAAATTAAGGAAACAATCCTATTTACCATCGCATCAAAAAGAAGAAAACACCTAGGAATAAACCCACCTAAAGAGGTAAAAGACCTGTACTCAGAAAATTATAAGACACTGATGAAAAAGAAATTGGAGATGCTACAAAAGGATGGAAAGATAGACCATGCTCTTGGATTGAACAAATCAATATTGTTGAAATGATCATACTGCTCAAGGCAATCTATAGATTCAATGTAATCCCAATCAAATTACCAATGGCATTTTTCACAGACCTAGAACAAATAATTTCAAAATTTGTATGGAAGCCCACAAGACCCAAAATAGCTAAAGCAACCCTGAGAAAGAAAAACAGAGCTGGAGGAATCAGGCTCCTTGATCTCAGACTATAGTTCAAAGCTACAGTCATCCAAACAGTGTGGTACAGGCACAAAAATAGAGACATAGATCAGTGGAATAGAAGAGAAAACCCTGAAAGAACTGTACAATGTGACTAACTCAAACTGGATCTTTAAAATATTGGTTCATCAGTGAAAACAAATGTACCATACCAATGTGAGACACCAGAGAGGAAACTGTGGGGAGGGAAAGGAACACATAAGAACTCTGTGCTTTCTGCTCAATTTTTCTGAAAAACTAAAACTGCTCTAACATATGGTCTACTTTTTAAAGCTACTGGCCTAGAAGGAATCAGAAGACCTGCATTCTTATGTCTACTTCATTCCCTGACCATATAACCTCTCCTGGTCAAAAACCTCCATATGTCTTATTTTACCCCACCTGTATCAGCCCAGTGAGGTAGAAAGTGAGGGAGACTGGCCTCCCTAACTGTAGGAAGGATAAAATGAGCCACCAAGGATTTTCCCTTCATGCCCCAAGTCAAGAATACAAACTGTCACACTTGCACAGGCAGAGCACAAAGAACTGTAACACTGAATATATGAGCGGGTTTTTAATTCCCTGGGACAATGGTATCTTTGTAGAATGTCTTTAATGCCAGGATTCACTGGGAAATATTTTCACCCACTGGAGAAAAATCGGGACTTTGTCAACTCTCTTTGACGATTCTTTCCAAGAAACATCTAAGGCATGTACGTATCAAAGCGGCCACATTCACTGGTGACATTTACCAAATTGAATTCTTTTCAAAATCCCCTCAATCTAAACACACACTGAAAAGGCTCCTACTAAAATTTTCTTTTCTTTTCCCAGATATCTATACATTTGAATTTAGCATCCAGCTAAGATACAACCATTCAAGCTCAAAGTCTACTGAATATTTGAATAGAAATAAATCTCTATGAATTTTTAAAGTATTAATTTTTACTTCATGCCTCCATTTAACACATCTCAGTTCTAGTATCCATCAAAATCAACAAGCTAATAAAAACATGCTCATAAACACTATTTCTGCAACATTTGCAAGTCAATGTAACTAAACCCAAAATACATAGTTTATGTCAAACATACACTTGATATATTTAAATGTCCTTGCTAGCACTTTCAGCTATATGATTTTAGGAAAGTTAACTTCTCGATTTCCATATTGGTAAAATAGCAGTAATTCTAGTCAAGATAAAGAGTTATGAGATTTAGAAATGATAAGTAACTCATTTGCAATACCCAGTACTGTGGCTGACATATAAGCAGGTAGGCTTATAAATGCTAGCTATTATTTTTACTATTTTAAGTTAAAAAAGATTAACACATAAACTCAAGAATGGCTTAGAATTTATATTAAATGATCATATACCCACTGACCTTCTTATATTCCAAACAAAATGAACCCTACATATTTGCTAAAGTTTATGTAAAAAAAAAAAAATTAAGGAGGGTTTTTTTATTTTTAATTTTTATTTATTTATTTATTTTGCCTTTTAGGGCCGCACTTGCGGCATATGGAGGTTCCCAGGCTAGGGGTCCAATTGGAGCTACAGCTGCTGGCCTACACCACAGCCACAGCAACACAGGATCTGAACCACATGTGCGATCTACACGACAGCTCAGGGCAACGCCAGATCCTTAACCCATTGAGCAAGGCCAGGGATTGAACCCATAACCTCATGGTTCCTAGCTGGATTCGTTTCCACTGTGCCATGATGGGAACTCCTAAGGAAGGTTTGTTTGTTTTTTTTTAATAAAGCCAAACAAAAAAACTTACTGAAGTATATTAAAAGATGGGTTTTTCATCACTAATACTTTCAAAAATGATCTGAGTGGGACGGACTGTGAGTTTGGGTTGGTAGATGCAAACTATTACATTTTGATTGGATAGGCAATGAGGTCCTACTGCACAGCACAGGGAACCACATTCAGTCTCTTGGGATAGAACAAGATGGAAGATAATATGAGAAAGGAAGAGAGCGAGTGTGTGTGTGTGTGTGTGTGTGTGTGTGTGTGTGTGTGTGTGAATCGCTGGGTCACTCTGCTATATAGCAGAAACTGGCACAACACTGGAAATCAACTATACTTAAAAAGAAAAAAAAGGATCTGAAACCAATCATTTTATTTGCTTTTAGATAACAGATTCACTGCTCTACAGCACTATAAACCATGCCCGGAGGATTCCCAACAAGAATACAGTAGAGTTAAATAGAACATTCCAGGTTTCTAGGTCACACTACTGCTGCATTTCTGAAGTCAAGCAAAACAGCACTGGCTCCATTTCTCTAACAAGGAAGGTCTAACAATGATTAATATTAAAAATTTGTTTCTAATGTTATGTCAACTATACCTCAATTTTTTTTTTTAATTTTTCTTTTTATGGCCGCACCTGCAGCATATGGAAGTTCCCCAGCCAAGGGTAGAATGGGAGCTGCAGGCCTACGACACAGCCAGAGTAACGCTGAATCCTTAGCCCACTGAGCAAAGCCAGGGACCGAACCAGCCTCCTCACAGAGACAACATCCGGTCCTTAACCTGATAAGCCACAATAGAAGCTCCAATTATACCTCAATTTTTTTTTTTTTTGGTCTATTTTTGCCATTTCTAGGGCTGCTCCCACGGAATGCGGAGGTTCCCAGGCTAGCGGTCGAATTGGATCCGTAGCCACCAGCCTACACCAGAGCCACAGCAATGCAGGATCCAAGCCACGTCTGTGACCCACACCACGGCTCATGGCAATGCCAGATCCTTAATCCACTGAGCAAGGGCAGGGATCGAACCTGCAACCTCATGGTTCCTAGTCAGATTTGTTAACCACTGCACCATGACAGGAACTCCTACCTCAATTTTTTAAAAAAGAAAATAAGCTGTTTCAATACCGTATTTTTTAATGACCACAGACTACGGATTGTTTACAAATTAAAAAGGAAACACTCCTGGTTTCTTGAACCAGAAATTCAACAGAGAAGCTGTTGCATCCTTTTCAGACGCCACCCACAGAGATGACCTGTCTGCCGTGCTGTCCATTCCCGAGGTTTTTTTGGAACCAGCCTCCCTTCCATCCCCGGCCTCTCCCTGTGCCCTGGCCCCCTGCTCTGTCTCCTGGTTTCCTGAGCTGCACTCCCGACTCAGCCCTCCACACTGCTAGCAGTTATCCTCCTGAGGCCGTTCCCACTGGTAACATCCTGCCAGGAGCCATGAGAGTTCCCCTCCCTGCCTAGAGAAGACTCCCCAAAGTTGGTGCGAGCCGCGGCCCCCCAGGCTCTTTTCAATCTGGTCCACGGAGCCCACATCCATCTTCCCAGACCCTCAGCCCAGCCCTAAAGTTCGCTAAAGTCTAAAACTGATCACGCACTTCAGCCAAAGTTTCAAAGAAGGTTCTGTGGCTGTGCTAAGAAGTGCAGCTGTCCTGAGGTTTCCCCCCCTGGTACCCGCACCCTCTCCGGGGGTAAAATCCTATTTGACTGTCAGGACACAGCTTTTCCCAACACCCAACCCAAGCAGAACTGTTTGCTCCCTCTTCTAAGAGAGGAGAAAGTAGGGTGGAAAACATAGCTGAGAAAATTGTATTAAAGGGATAAACAAATACATAAATTGTAAAAAGCCTTATTTGATCACTTACAGAAATAATGACACAGTTCAGCAAACGGACTGCTGCCTGAAATTCCCCTCCGGTAGCAAGCAGAATGAGATCTGTATAAATTACTAAGGGCTGAGAAATGGACACAGATCTTCTTCAAAAGCCATGGTAAACTAACACCACAATGGAAATCAACCATACTCCCACGCAATTTTTTAAAAAAGAAATTGCCCCCCAAAATAAAATGAACCTAGATTATTAGAATACCCAAAAAGAAAGTCACTGTAGAGAGAGGAGCCCCAGGTAACAGAAGCGTCTGGGTTGCTTTTTAATTCATGTGAAATACCAAACGCTGAAAACCACAATGCTTCTCATTCAATTCATCAGGCTTATGGAGTCAAATAACCTTAGTGAGTTTTATACATTTTTACACTCAGTTGTGGAGCTAAAACAGGAAAGAACACAGTCAACAGTCAACTATATTCCAATATATATGTATTTTTTAATTAGTCAGGTTCCAGCAAACTTAGATACTGGGATTCCAGAAAACGCCAATCCTCTGTTAGACATGGGTTTAAAAGGGTTTGCCTTTCTTCTAAAAAAGATTTACTAGGAAGATTTGTGCCACTTTTTTGGGGAAAAAAAAATTACAGAAACAACAAGCTTGTTGGTGCTATTTTCCTCCATGAAATCTTAGCTATTTCAATTTTGAGATTTTTTTTTTTTTACAACTACTATGTCTTCCTTGATACTCTCCAACTCTGTGAATTAAAGAAAAACATTTAACCTTTTTTTTTTTTGCTTCATTTTCTCTCTGTAAAATACGGGATAATAACAGTATTTCAAAATGTTATAGTGAAGATTAAATGAGTTATATAACATTTACTTAAAACAGAGCTTGAGAGAGAGGAAAGAAAATCTGAATATTAATGATCAAAAAAAAAAAAAGAACATGGGACAGCCCAGATATTCCATCTTTTGTGTCCCCTCTGCAACTTTCAAAGTTCTTCCAATCCCAGTCTCACGAACAGGCTCAGTTCAAGCTCTCCAGCTCCCACAGAGCCAGGCTCCTAGACCCCAAGGCAGAAACATACAAACGCCTCTGCCTGGCTGCAGAATAACATTGAGTTCTTCTCACCACCTTGACTTACAAATCACTTATTACCTGAAATCATCATTAAGCCAGAAGAACAAGTACCTTTACATTACTCCAATAAAAAGTCTGAAAAAGCATATAGCTTGTCGGGGTCAGTGTACTGTACAGAAGAAATTGACACCACACTGTAAATCAATGGTACTCTAATAAAAATAATTTTTAAAAAATCAGAAAGTTTGTTTTAAAATACAGCTCTCTGGGCCCCACTTCAAAAGATTCTGAATTAGAACTGGCTGAGGACATTTTTAGTCTCCACTGGTGATTCTGATGTACTGTCCTGTTTAGGAACTTCTGCTATGGATCATTATTTACATTTTATATGATAAAAAGGCTACCCTATTGTATTAAGGTGACACTCATTTTGATTTTTACTCCTAAATAAAAATGTCTTCCTCAACTCTAAAAATTTTGTTTTAATTTTTCTGAATTTAACAAAAGTAAAGAAAAAAGTATACAGCTTTTTTTGAAATTCTTAACTAAACTGAGTTGACTAACTTGTTGGAAAAACTGTACAAGGCTCAATCAGGACAGCAACAACAACACGACAAAGACTAAAGGAGCATGAGTGTGATATTTTGGGTTCAAAGTTAAATTCACCAAGAGTATCTAATAACTGGTGACATTCCTGAACTGATATGTGTTTCTTATGCTGTAAGGCAATGAACAAATTCCTCAGTCAATTTAAACCCTAATTATTTGGTAGCAATTACTTTTCAAATCCATGTAATAATAACACTATAAAATACTCAACTATGTCATCTGGAAAATCCTTGGACTCTCAGCTATTCTCTCCGACTAGAGTGAAGTCAAATACGTGTTATGGTTATTAACGTGTCCAGACTTTAGGTTTCCAATTTCAGGACAGACATTGCCGGTTGCAAACGCAATATCCATTCTCTCCTTATTCTTTTTTTTTTTTTTGTCTTTTTGCCTTTTCTAGGGCCTCACCCGAGGCATATGGAGGTTCCCAGGCTAGGGGTCCAATCGGAGCTGTAGCCGCCGGCCTACACCAGAGCCACAGCAACTCGGGATCCAAGCTGCGTCTGCAACCTACACCACAGCTCACGGCAACGCCAGATCCGTAACCCACTGAGCAAGGCCAGGGATCGAACCCGGAACCTCATGGTTCCTAGTTGGATTCGTTAACCACTAAGTCACGACAGGAACTCCAATTCTCTCCTTATTCTTTACCAACAGAACTTCAATTCTGTTCAGGAACTAAATGAGGCCAGCTGAAATGTATGTATTTTCCTAGTCTACCTTGCAGACAGCAGTGGCCCCTGTAACAGTTTTGGCCAGTGAAATATAAGCTAAAAGTGCTCAGTGGGCTTCTAAAAAAAGCTCTTCAAAAGGAGGCAGAATCAACCAGTCTGCATCTTTGGATCTTTGTCCTTGCACTTCCTCTTCTTGCCGTGTGGAAATGAGATGCAAAGGCTGGAAGAGCAGCAGCCATCTTGTAATGAGAGAATGACCACATGATGTACCACAAGTGGCAGAGAAGAAATAATAGGAGTCTGGATCCTACTGCCAAATCGAGGTGCCCTACAGCCTGGCCGTCCTAGCTGGGGCCTCTCAGTCCCCAAGAAAAAGAAAGCAGACTTTTTACTGGAGCAATGTGAAGATGCTTACTCTTCTGGCTTGATGATTTCGGGTAATAAGGGATAGGACATCATCTGTTTTCGGCTCCAAACAGCCCAACACAATCTTAACTAACATTCATTACCGGATTAAGCCTATTTCATTTTTTTAAGAGCAAAGAGAAAGCCCAGACCAATGTTGTTATAACTAGCTACAATGTAACACTATCACGATGGAGCCCAGTTAAAGGTCACTTGTTATACAACTGACCATGAAGCCACATGAGCAGATGAAACCTGAAATCAAGTTTCTGCAGAATCTCAAAGCCAGCTGAAAACCAGGCCGTACCAAAGGGACAAAGTTCCCAGAAACCTTTACACTCCAGCTTTCAATTCAACTGGCACCAGGGTTAGTTTACACAGCAAAAAGGCAAGATTTTGACCATTCACATATACACCAGTAGGCCATAAAACTGAACTGAAAATGACCACTATGGCTGGAATAGTTCTCATTTCCTTCAGTCACCAAGCCCATGAGTAGAATCACACTGTCCTGATGAGAGGAGAAAAAGCACTTACTCAGCGTTTCCGTGGAAAACCGAACATGATGCCTTTTTTCTTAACTGAAGAGGGTTTTTAGTCATATATACATATATATGCAGTTATTGATAAATAAGAAATCTGCCACTCAGCTTTCATAGAGAATAATAATGAAACACTTTTTACAGTTGTCTGGGGATAACCAATACATTTCCAGATCACTGGAAAAATACCCATTCTCTTGGACCAAAATAACATCCCTTCCTTGTCAGTTAAGTCTAAAATGTATAGAACAGAATTTCTTGGGTTCACATTAATGATCTCATTTTCACACTTAACATCATCAATTTTATTTTTTTAATACTCTCTTTCCTTTTCTTTTTTTGGCTACACCCACAGCATGCAGAAGTCCCTGGGCCAGGCATTGATCCCTCATCACCGCAGTGACAATGCTTTTGTGTTTCCATACAAATTTTTAAAGTATTTTTTCTACTTCTATGAAAAACGCCATCAGGAGTTCCCGTCGTGGCGCAGTGGTTAACGAATCCGACTAGGAACCATGAAGTTACGGGTTCGGTCCCTGACCTTGCTCAGTGGGTTAACGATCCGGCGTTGCCGTGAGCTGTGGTGTAGGTTGCAAACAAGGCTCGGATCCTGCGTTGCTGTGGCTCTGGCGTAGGCCGGGGGCTACAGCTCCAATTAGACCCCTAGCCTGGGAACCTCCATATGCCACGGAAGCGGCCCAAAGAAATAGCAAAAAGACAAAAAAAAAAAAAGAAAAACGCCATCAGTATTTTGGTAGGGGCTACAGTGATCCTTAACTCACTGAACCACCAGGGAATTACAACATCAATTTTTTTTTGTCTTTTTTTTTGTTTTTTGCCTTTTCTAGGGCCTCACCCGAGGCATATGGAGGTTCCCAGGCTAGGGGTCGAATCGGAGCCAGAGCCGCCAGCCTATGCCAGAGCCACAGAAACTCGGGATCCGAGCCGCGTCTTCGACCTACACTACAGCTCACGGCAACGCCGGATCGTTAACCCACTGAGCAAGGGCAGGGACCGAACCCGCAACCTCATGGTTCCTAGTCGGATTCGTTAACCACTGCGCCATGACGGGAACTCCCTCAATTTTTTAAAGTAACAATGTATTGAGGAGTTCTGGTGTTGTCACTGCTGTGGCTCAGGTCGATGCACTGCTGTGGTGTGGGTTTGATCCCTGGCCCAGAAACTTCTGGGATGGCCGTGGGTGTGGCCAAAAATAAATAAATTAATTAAATTAAAATTTTTTAAAAACAAGAAAGAATGCGTTGAGAAAACAAAATCTTACAATGATAGACTCAGACAGCAGAATTTCAGATTAAAATGATAGCCAATTAATATTAATAATATAATAACATACAATAATTATAGAAACAGTGCATATGTTAGTTTTCTTATATTGACAGGAAAGACAAGAGGGATGTCCTGTATCTTTTATGCTAAGCTACTAAAAATGATTTACAGTCCATGATAAATATGCCGGATAATTCATGACAGACATCAAAGAAAGTCAGTGACAAGGGCAATTTCTAGCATATACCATAATAAATATCTTTTATTTGTAAATAAATGCTTTTATTTCTGCTGACGGTGGTAAGCTGCCGAAGTAATGCGATTTTTTTTTTTTTTAGTCCAGTGCCTGGACTATCCTGGTAACAAGTATGTTTTAGAAGGAAGGAGTCTGGAATATAAATCAGAACACTGCAGTCTTCTTTGCAGCAAATAACTCGCTGTGTTCTTCTCATTTAGCAAACCAGTTGCCTATGTTCACTCAGAAGTAAAGGACCAAAGCAAGACACCAGAATAAACCACACCATAAATAATTAGGGTTCACTCGCTCTCCGATATGCTTGTTTCTCTACAGAAGGTGAGGTCTGAAGTCCTTCCAAAACCATGCGAGGACCAAGCCTAAGAAACTCTCAACTTCCACCCCCAATATTCAGAACAGCTAACAGTATAGATCACTGGAATTCGACATTTCTGTTGACAGACAGACTGAATTTGGTCCAGCTGACCCCACCACTTACACATTCAACAGCTGGGGCACAGGATCACTCGGCAACCTGATCATACTCCAGCCAAATGCCGAGTCATCCTGTAACCAGGGGACTTTGTCAGAAATCAAAATCAGAACAAGCTCTTAAGTTCAAATAGGAACATACAACGTTCCCAACAATGCATGATTTCAGAAAGTGGAACAACTGTACTTTGAAAGTTGAGTGAACTGACACTCCCCATTCAAAGCCTACAATTCTTTTCGGATTAGATCAGCCCCGCAGCAAGGCATCAGGATAAGCGCCCTAGTGAAGTCATCGCACTGGATACTGATGGGAAGTCACAACCGGCTTCAAAACACACAGGGAAACAATGAGTTTTCCAGGTCTCCAGCGTTTCACGTAATACACTGGCCAAAACGCTTACTCTCCTTTCCAAGACCAGATGAGGCACAGCACATCGATAGAGCCCAGGACAAACTGATGACCTAAGCATTTTCCAACCACAAAGATAATGCAGCAAAAGTGAAGGTTTTCACTTTTTCAGTGAAACTGGGGACCCTATGTTTGAAAAAGTCTCCATGTCAGTGTGATACTGATCACTAGGTTTTATTTAAAATGAGGTGCAGAGAGAACAGCAATGGCCTGCCTATCGTTAATTTCCTTTTCTTTCCAAAGGCAAAGAAAAACCACCTTTTAAATAACTGTACACAGTCTGCTTCTTCAAGGCAGGTCAAATCAGCACTTTGGTTATTTCTGTTTTTAAAGTCACTTGAAATCACCCACATGTCACAGAGGTAAAACTTGATGGGATAAAAATTCATATGGCTTTTTTTTTTTTTTCCCCTGAGAGTAAAAACTTTCGGCCTTTTCTCTTTCTGAAATCTTTCATGGCCTTTTTTCTTTCTGAAATCTTTTATGTTTTTCTTTCTTTCTCAAAGAGCACATGTGAACATCTTCAAGAAGGTTTATTAGTATACTGCGATATTTCTCATTTTCAAAGTTCTGGGACAACGGATGAAGAACCTTATTTTTAAATGGAAGGACAGATGTAAACATGAGCGTATTGCGACTGTACACATACAGATACTACAAATGGGCTTTAACCTAAAATATCGCTGCACTTGCTCGGTGGCGGCATTATACACAATAGAGTCTTGGCACAAAGGAATTCTGATGGTGCTGTTTACAGAATTCTACACGGAGTAAAAGCATGTCAACAACAAAACATGTTCCAGAAGGAGATGAAACATATACGCGGGTCGATTTTGAGCTTTTGGGGGTCTTGTACTGTCATTACTCAATTCAGGATGCTGTATTTTTACTTTCTACTAATAGAAAACTATTAATACGTGCACTTTAACCACAAAATCCCCATCCAACTGAATGAAACTGAGTTTCTTAAAACCAAAGCAAATATCCAAAAGATGCAAAACCACTTGAACGCAACCATGCAACTATTCACCATTACTATATATATATATATATATATATATATATATATATATATATATATAAAGGCTCTTGAGCTATCCCTGGGTGTGGATCCTAAGAAGCCACAGTAAGGAGACCTTCTGCTACACACTGAAAAATAATTTCCAGAGACAAAAAAGACCCTTTCACATGAGAAGGTGCCCTTTATCTAACGCTGTATTTAATTATAAAGCCAAAGTAAACATGATACTAAAATATCAATATTTACCAGGTTGGCATAGAATTTCCCCCACATAAAGGACAGGCAGAAAGACATGTCAAAATGTACTCCTTTACATTTAAACTCACAAAGGACTCGCTGACGAAAGTCATTCATCACACCATCCAATATTATTTATGATATGTAAAAATAGATATATAGTCACATACCATAAACTTTTTTTCAAATAAAACCATTTTAAGAAAAACGATTTGGTGGTCGTCTCATTTATTTTAGAACTCAAGAACCTTTTTTTATAGGGTTAACCAATACCCCACACCAAGCAAGAGCAGCAATGCCTTAGTAATCCCATGGCGAGTTCATCTGTACCCACCCTCCCAGGAAGAATTATGATGAAGCTTAGTGCTTAAGAGCTTTTGCAAGGGAGAGAAAACGCAACGTGCTTCTTGGAAACCAAACCCCTCCCCCCCCCACACCGCCCATCCTAGGGCGTCTCCAGGCCGTCGCCCACCTCACCACCCTCCCTGCGAGGAGATACTGAACCCCATCCAAAAAAGACATGGTCCATTCCCAAGACTGGTCCAGACACCTGTTATTTGTGCCCAAGCAGCGGTGGCCCGGTTTCAGCCAAAGGGTCACCCCGCCGGTCCCTGCCAAGCCCTGCCGCCCGAGCGCGGGGGACTACATACCTTTATACCTCTCCAGGACATCCTCGTAGGCCTGGAGGTACTCCTGCTCCTCCACGTACAGGTAAGCGGCTGGGGAGAGGTACCCCGCCATGTCCAAGTTTATCTAAGCGATGACTAGCCGACTCCCCTCTCCCGATCGAACCCGACAGGATCGCAATCAGCAAGACGCAGGCTTGGGAGCGGAAACGCGGAAGGAGGTCAGGCTGGGGCGCAGAGCGGGGGCGCAGAGCCGGGGGGGGGTGCGCAGAGTGGGGGGACGCAGAGCCGGGGCCGTGGGGGAGGCAGAGCCCGGAACCCGCCGGGGAGACGCCCAGGCCCCCTGGCGGGCAGCGGGTGCGGGGCCGCCCGGCCCCCGGGAGCCGTAGTCCCTCTCGGGTTTCAGCAGCGGCCAATCTCGGCTAACCCGGGGGAGGCGACCGGCAGCGCCACGCCGCGCGGAGGAGCCTGGAGCCGGGCAGGGGCAGGCGGGGGACCGCGGGCGCCGGGACCCTCAGAGGCCGTGGCGGCCGCCACCCTGGCCCTGCGGTGGGCGCCTGCTCGGGGCCGGGAGGACGCGCGCGCTGCCACCGCCCGGGATGCTGCGCGGCGCATCTGCAGCATTTCCTGGCCTCCGCGCCGCAGACACTCGCCCGCACCCCGGGGAGAGGGAGGGAGGGAAGGAGGGAGGGCGGAGAGAGGGAAGGAGGGCGGGCGGAAGGGAGGGGGCGAGGCTCGCGGTCAGCGCCCCGGCTGGCTCGGCTCCGACCCAAGCCGCCCTGCCCCTCCCGCAGGCAACGCCGCGGCGTCGGGCCCCCTCCCCGGCCGGCCCACCGGGTCCAGCGCGCGGCCAAGCCCGCCCACCCCGGACGCTGGCCCGCCCGCCCGGATCCCAGGGGCGAGGTTGCTATTTGGGACCCACAACAGGTGCCTGGGAAACAAAGCCGCGGATCGCCGGCCCCGGCGCACGCAGCCCCCGCGGGGCTCGGGAAAGAACAGGACCCAGCTGGTGTCACCGAAGGGCCAGGTCCCGGCGGCAGCGTGGGCAGAGGGCCGGGGGCCCGCCCCCGGGCGCATCTGGGAGTAGGGGGTGCGGGGGCTCTGCAGGTGGCCCCGCACAGCAGGGCTCGACAGCCTGGAGGCGCCTGCGCCTGCGCGCCCCGCGGCCCGGGGACCAGCCGGCGGTCCCTCCCTTCCGCCCCCCAGAGCCGGCCGGCGCATTTGCCGCGGCGCTCTGGGAAGTCGGCCACCGCCGGTGTGGACCCACCGCAGCCCGGCGCACTGTGCCTCCTCCTTGACCCCGCCCGTCTCCCTCCCATTTTTCACGGCGCACAGCACTGATATCCGCTGAATGTGAGTAACACGGGTGCAGTTCCTCTCGCGCTGACATATCATATACTAAAGTGGTGCGTTAAGGGTCCACTGGAAGAACCGGGTGTGTTGGTGAGTACTGACGAGGTCAGGCGGCCCTGGATGCGACACGGCCAAGTCACTTATCCTCTTTTCATCAGTAAAATGAGGTGAGAATAGTGCCTACCTCATAAAGCTGTGATACTGAGCAGTTCTATAAGTGTTGGCTGTTATTATTATATTAGATGAACCAGCTCATTACTGACCTCCGATTTATGACAGCTTCACCTCGGCCCACATATTCCCTCCCTATTGCTTCCTTTCATAAGTACTGACCTTTTGTCCTTGATGATTCTTTTTTTCTTTTTCAATGTTGAAAATCTGGACCGTCTTCCATTAACTGTTAGATGGGAATGTATACAGTTTTTTGTTTGGGCCACACCCGCAGCATGTGGAAGTTCCCAGCCAGGAATCAAACCTGGGCACAGCAGTGACCCAAGCCACAGCAGTGACAATGCTGAATCCCTACCTGCTAAGCCACCAGGGAACTCCCCAAACTGTATATTCTTGAATAAAACTTGCTTGAGGTAGAACTGGAAAGCTTTACTTATCAGGAATTGGCCTATTTTTGTTACTCCAAACAAAGCAATACCATGCTTCTTTTTCTCTCCTGACCACACTGACTGGCTTACGAGCTGAGTTTGAGCCGACATCCCGCTCACCCTTTATAGGATCCCCAGAGTTTTCTTGCAATTTGGCACACGTGTATATGCATGTTATTCAGTTTATGGAGTAACAAACATGGACCACACAGGACACCTTCTCGAAGTCAAAGGGTTAGCAGTTTGATCCCTAAGGGTCACTCCACATACAGACCACACATGTCCCCAAAGAAAGATCTCTCGAACCGGTCTCCCTCACAGTGAGTAGGTCACTGAGGGCAGACTCTGAGCCTTCATCACAAATTGATACCCAGTAGCACCCAGTTCTGTAAATATAATCACGGCACACTTACATGATTTTAACTGTCCTATAAGGAACCAGTCAAAATAAACAAGCAACATTTAGGGTTGTGGTTAGAAGTTTGTTGTTCCCATTATGGCACGGTGGAAACGAATCCAACTAGGAACCATGAGGTTGGGGGTTCGATCCCTGGCCTTGCTCAGGGGGTTAAGGATCCGGCATTGCTGTGAGCTGTGGTGTAGGTCCCAGACGCGGCTCAGATCTGGCGTTGTTGTGGCTGCGGTGTAGGCCGGCGGCTACAGCTCCGATTAGACCCCTACCTGGGAACCTCCAGATGCCGCAGGTACGGCCCTAAAAAGACAAAAAAAAAAAAAAATCTTACAGCCTTTCCCCCATGTGTTCTTGGAATGATAATCAGGGATTGATGTGCCAATAATCATAGTGTATTCCACTACGGAAACTCCAGAAGCACAGCAGTTAAGAGCGTGGCCTCTGGGATCTAAACTGCCTGAATTCAGATCCTCATTCTACTTCTTGCTATGACTATGGGAAGTGTCGCTCCTCTCTCAGCAGATTTCTGGACTGAAAAATGGAGAAAATAATACTACCTACTTCACAGGGTTGTTGGGAAGCCCAAATAAGATAATGTATTTGGTGCCAATGAGGGCATCTGGCCATCAGTCAACTATCGTTTACAAAGTATTTTCCATGTGCCAAGGAATGTATAAAACGTTTTGCATTTACTACTTTATGTAATCACCAAAACCATGACCCTCTGAGAGAGAAAAATGAAGCTGAGAATTGTTCAGTAAATTGTGCAAGAGAACACAACTGGTGGAGTTCCCGTTGTGGCTCAGCAATAATGAACCCAACTAGTATTCATGAGGATGTGGGTTTGCTCCCTGGCCTCAATCAGTGGGTTAAGCATCCGGCATTGCCGTGAGCTGTGGTAGGTGGTAGGTGGCAGACGCGGCTCTGATCCCAAGCTGCTGTGGCAGTGGTGTAGGCTGGCAGCTGTAGCTCCTATTTGACCCCTAGCCTGGGAACTTCCATATGCTGCATGTGCAGCCCTGGAAAGCCCGGGGGGGAGAAAGAAAGAAAGAAAGAAAAACAGAAAACACAACTGGTTAGTGATAGAGCGGGAATGAAAGTCCCAAGTCTGACACTGCTAAGATCCTTCAAGTCTGACTCCAAGGAATTCACATGGAACAAATATCCATACTTTAAAATAACGCTGTCACTAACAAACCATGTACCTTTACAGGTACTGAAAAACCCAACTTACAATATCCTGCAGGTAAAAACAGCAGATGGGTTTTGCTATGATGTTAAAGGCCTCCACACAGTGGGTACAAAGCCCCCTTCCTTCTGTTTGATCATGTCATTCTCACTTTGACCCTCGGGAGACAGAAAAGGTATATATATGATAGTCTCAGATTTTAAAATGAAGATGTGACAATAAATGCAAAAGCACTTTTAAAAAATATGATGTATCAGACATGTGACACCATGGCCAATAAGACATTCTGAAATGTAAATCTGGCTATGTCACTCCACTGCTTAAAAAATCTTTCAGTGATTCCCTCCAATTGAGAGCATAAATATAAATCGTCCAGTCTCCTCGGAACTGCCCGAAAGCATCCTCCCAGTTGCTCCTCTTCCCTACAAATCCCAGGCTTTCTCTACACAGATGACTTGCAGTTTCCATTTGAACCCAGCTCCTGACTTCAGTGGCGCCATCCTCCTCTCAAGTGGCCCTCCCTTTCCCCCCAGTTCCATTCAGCTCAGGAAACCTCCCTTCAGGTAGCATTCCTGCAGGAACCTCCCAGGAACTTCCCCTGCCTTCCTTCTCTGTCCAGGTTAATCAGACCCTCCTCTGGGTTTTTTTTTTTTTTTTTTTACTACAGGTACTCCTGTGAAGCCATTAACCACCCCCCCCACCCCACCCCCCTGGAACTGTCTTAGCTCACCACTGTCCTGTAAGGCTAAGGCTCCTTTAAAGGCAGAACTGTCTGCCTGTCATCATTTTTTTCCAGGGGGGTCCATAAATACATCTTAAATGTGAATGACTTATAGGGAAGTTCCCGGGGCCAAGAATTGAACCCGTGCCACAGCAGCAACCCAAGCCGCTGCAGTGACAACACTGGATCCTTAATCCACTGCACCAGGAGAAAACTCCCCCAGGGTATTTTTGACTCTAGACATTTTCATTCAATTCTAGTTTCACAACCTTAAAAACAAGTGAAACTATCAAGCTGTCAGTGCCTTTATTACTAAGTAACAAAGGCTAGGACATCTTCACACCATGTCTGAACCTCGCCCCTTCTCTTAGTCTCTTATTGGGATGAACTTCACAGACAGCAGAGTTACAGGCAAAGTGTGAAAATCTCTAATAAAATTAGAGATTGAAATTTTTTTTTTTTTTTTTGGCGGCACCCACAGCATGCAGAAGTACTGGGCCAGGGATCAAACCTGCACCACAGCAGCAACTGAGCCTCAGCAGTGACAGTGCCGGATCCTTAACCACTGAGCCACCAGGGAACTCCTGAAATCTTAATAGTATCTTTTCCATCTAATCCACTGCCCCAAATTCCCTCAGATGCTTTGTTCCCTTATCCTCACACTGGATGATCCGTGGCAAATTTAACACATGGTCTATCTGAATTTCATATTTTAGCCATATTAGAATGAAACAGATATTTGTAGACTGGCCCTTGAGCCCATGCCCCACATATGATGATTGATTATGATTTTTGTGGCAAGAGCCAATTTACCAAGAATTTATTTTAAACACGGTAAAAAGTACACTTCCACACTAGGGCTGCTTATTCTGTTTGCTGCGTGGTTTTGTTCTTTTGGATTTGTTTTGTTTTTCTTTTTAGGGCCGCACCTGAGGCATATGGAAGTGCCCACACTGGGGGTCGAATCAGAGCTGCAGCTGGCAGCCTACACCACAGCCACAGCAACACCAGATCGTTAATGCACTGAGCAAGGCCAGGGATTGAACCCTCATCCTCATGGATACTAGTCAGGTTCTTAACCCACTGAGCCATGACGGGAAGTCCTGGTGTTCAATTTGTTAAGAATTCATATCATCTTAAAAGTATGTAACTTGGAGGGCTCAAGTGCACCAAATTACTGCTGACCTCATGGCAAACATTTTACCACGAGCAAGACATGGCCCCTGCCCTCCCAGAGTCCCCACCTCCCCCTGGGTCTGCTGACACCAGCGCCTTTGTGCCCACTGCACCCCATCAGAACCCCCAGTTCCTCCACCCCTTCCCCACCGGCAGTGTACACGGCCGGCTACTGCCACCAGCTCCTCCTGACTTCGTGACTAGTGGTTTATATAATCTCGTTCCCACTGATGAACATCTGCCCTTCCTCCTCTTGTAATCCTTGCTTCTCCACTCATAGCCGAGTATCTGTGTCTGCCACCTCTCGGAACTCTCAGGCCTGGAGGGCATCCTGTTTGATGCCCAGCAACTTCTCACACACCCTCCTTTCGCCCCTCTTCCCTTTCGCCTGAGTCAAGTGTCGGGTGCCAGCATGTCTCCCGGCTCCCTTGGGGGGGTGTCCCAACAGGACAAGGAATCAGGCCTCTGTGACTAAACACTTTTGGGGACCTGCCCAGCTCTGCCCCCTGTCCAGGCCACCCCCACTCGCTCTCACTTGGCCCCCAACCTGTCTCCATCGTTTCCCCATCCCCCTCATCTTCAAAGGCCTGGGTGAGACCAGCCAGCTTCTCACTACGGAAGCCAGAAGAAGCTCAAGGCTGTTGCCCCAGAAACCCGGACTAGAGAACGGCTGGCTGGCGCTGTTTGTTTTTCCCGTAATCAGAAAATCCCGCTGGGGGGCGGGGGGGACCCTCAGGGACTCCGAGCTGCCATGGTGGCTGGAATCTGATCTAGTCATTTCCACCCCCCACCTCCACCCCAGCCTCCCAGAAACTGGATGAGAATCCACTCTGCATTAAGATTAAGGTGGAAGGCCAAAAAAAGTGAGAGGGAAAGGCCTGGGGGAGAGTGGGGTCGGGGGAAAGGCATGATCCGCCCAGAAAAAAAACAGGATAAACACCTGGCCTTTGGCCTTTGCAAGACAGCCCCCCAAAACACACCCCACCAACCCCATTACCATTTCTGAGGCGGAGGAAGACTGAGGGACACGGACCCTGAAAGCATAGCTCATTTACACACAAACCACTCGGGCCCTGCAGGCTTGGAGATAGATTTACACCCTGGGCTCAGCTTTCAGTTGGTGGAAGAAGCCACCACTTCTGAGACTTACCCAGTACAAGGGAACACGGGGCAACAGAAGAGAAAGGCTGGCACCTCCCATTTATTAATTAATTAGAAGCGCCTGGTGGCTAAACCCTCAAAAGCACCAGGGACAGACGCTGCTACAAACACAGGATGCTGGCAGAGAGGCTACACTTAAAAAAAGAGAAGGAAAAAAAAAAAAAGAACCAGCATCCAGGTTGCTAGAATATACCCTGCAAGCTTGGGTACCAGAACGCAAGAAGCAACCCCCGCCCCTGTGAAAGCCAGTGGCTTAGTGATCCTGGGCAGACAGGGACGAGAAGCTTCCAGCAAACACCCTGAGAATGACTAAGTTAATACTTTTCAGATTGTCATGATGGCTACTGCACAGAACCAGGAAACTTTCATGCAGATGCCTGTAAATATCCCCTTGCCTTTTCAAAGGTATGGATTCATCCAACCAGAAAACAAGGCCAAACAGCTTAGTCACCAGCAGGCAGGCGCTCTTTCCATAAATCGGTACATCAAATAAACACGGCCACCCTCCTCCCCCACCCGAAGCACAGACCTCTGCCCAGAGCATCAGCTCCGGGCCAGACAGAAGCCCCCCCACCCCGGAAGCAGATGGGTGAATTTCTGCAACTCCCCCCCTCCCGCCCCAGCCCCCACCCCACCCCACCGGCTCTTACCTGCTATCCGAAGTACTGCCCTCTCCGCGGGGTCCAGCACGGAGCCCCCGTGGATCTTTCTCTTCGATCTCTCGTGTTTAGGCAAATTCCAAGGTAAGGTGTCTCCAGGAGCTGGAGATGCAGAGCCAGATTTCTGGCTGAAATCATCTTCATCGGAAAAATCCGCAGAGGAAGACATAGAGCAGCGGTAGGACGCGTTCCCGGAACTCTGCGGAGGGTGACACGGAGAAAGGCGTTAAAAGCAAGACCCTCGCATCTGCTGGTCCACATCAGCAGTCCCCTCCCTGCCCCCAGACAGAGTCCGGCGTCCTGCACCACCCTCAGCGCCGAGCGGGTAATCAAGCCAGCACGCGCATCGGGGCTCACCATCGTCCCCGGGCCGCGGCTCGGACACCAGCAGCAGCAGCCAGGCAGCTCCCATTCGTGGAGGACTCGCACCCAAGTGTGTGGCCTGCCGTCCGGCCAGCAGCTCCCAAATGACCGGCCCAACAATGAAGCCAGAATCAACAGCCTTCCTGTTACAAATCTATAGTATTTGGCTCCCCCACCCGGCCAGGACCGACATTTTCCATGACTCGGCTGCTGGTTAATTCATTAACGCAACTAACTCCAAGTTTCAGCAACAAAAGCACAAACGCAGGATGTGGAGCCCCGATGCCTTTCCGTTTCAGGTCGCAGCCTCCCCTCAGACCAGGCTGGAGCCCCTCGTCCTCTTGATTTAATTTTCTTCCGGAGCTTGAGGCCGGTTCCCAGCGGAGAACAAGCGGGGTGGGGGGAGAGCCGATTCTGAGAAGAGCCTTTTCTTAAGACCCACAGGACACAAAAGGCTGTTTGCAGAAGCCGAAGGCAGCGCCAATAAACAGACATCTGAACTCAGTGCAGAGTTCATGAGATCATTTCAACTTCTAGCAAAGTAACAGCTGCCAATAATGGAAATGAAAATGACTCCAGCAGTGACAGGAAACAGTTCTCCTCCGCCCCCTGGTCATCACACAGTAAAAGGAGAAAGGCGATGTGCTGACCCAGTCCCCCCCTCCGTGGAGCCAGGCATATCTGTGTTAAAGGCCTGTCTCCATCACGGGAAAAGGCACCAGCCATTTTCCCTTCCTCCTGGGTTGGGTTAGCTCTGGGATTATCTAGGGGCCCACCAGGTGACCACAGAAACAAGGAGGCTACCTATCCCTGCTGTAAACGGGGTTATAAATAAGACAAAGCATCCAAGGGAAATCTGTGCTTCGAACTTGGCTGGGGCCCCTGGTTCAAGATGCAAAACTAGTACAACTCCAATTCCTGAAATGGACCTTGCAGCTGCAGAGTCCCAAAATTCAAGTGGCAGGCAGGAGTCAGTGAGGCGAGCTCCGATCGGAGCCGAAAGCCTGGGCTGCTCACAAAGGCAGTGGCAACTGCAGCAAAAGCAGGCTTCGTGACAACACCCCAAGGCTGGGGGAATAAACCAGAAGTGAATCAGGACCCCACCTCCATCTACTCAGGCATGTCGCCACACGGGGCCAACGCCACCATTTTAAAAGTATGCCTAATATTTCCTGTAAAGATTTATCATTAGCTTTATCCTAACCCCCTCCCCACCCCCAACAAAAGCACTCTTTCATTTTATTTTACAGGCAGTGTCATCACCCTTGCTAATTTAATAATTATTTGCATTTTGTATGTTTTCCTAGTGGCAATCATGTTATTAGGCAAATAAAGAAATAAAATTTATTCTCTGTACTCCCCAGACCCCAGAGAGTTGTGTGTGGATTAAGTCCATCACAGAACGCTAATATATCAACCCACTTAATTCTTCATGCTTGTCTACAGTTTGTTTTTTCTTTTCTTTTCTTTTCTTTTTAGGGCTGCACCTGCGGCATATGGAGGTTCCCAAGCTAGGGGTTGAATTGAGGCTGCAGCTGCCAGCCTACGCCACAGCCACAGCAATACTGGATCTGAGCAGCATCTGCCACCTACACCACAAATCACGGCCACGCTAGATCCTTAACCCACTGAGCGAGGCCAGGGATCCAGTCCACATCCTCATGGATACTTAGTCAGGTTCTTAACATGCTGAGCCACAACGGGAACTTCTCTCCATGCGTTTCTGAAAATTCATCTTGAACTCTGAGGTTGCATTGGCTGGATCTGGGAAAAAGGGTGCCATCCTTCAGGACTTTTCCCAAAGGGTCCTGGGTTTCCTTGGTTGCCATTCCTTAAACTGGCTTCCTACCTGTCTTGACTAAGGTCATCCTTTATCTTTGAGGGTGCATTTCTCACTGTTGCCTGCTCTATTTCAGGGAGTGTAGTAATTTGATTGCTTATCTTTACAGACAGACTGAAAGCATAACTGCTCACGAAGTGCTCCTTTCCAAAACCCACTGGCTATTGATTTTCGGAGATAAATTTTTTTAATGGTCGGAGTCTCAGCTGATGGAACAGCAGGAAGTGATTTACGCTCTGACATAAAGGCCATGAGTCACACGTCGCCAGATGGGAGCAGTTACTACTCTGGACCCAGGGGTGTTGACTGGTGCAGCCTCCAGCCTAGAAGCATCCTTGGCAAACAGGTCAGAAAGAAAGGAAGACAGGACCAACAGCAACATCCCTTTCAGGGGCGCAGGGAAATAGAGATGCACAGACAGAGGGAAAGCACGCTACAGGATGCAAGTGTTTAAACCATTATTCAGTTTTTCCCCACCATAACTTTTCATAAACACTTGTTAAGTATAAAGTAAGCTATACAAAATTAGGCCCATTTGAACCTTGAAAATTACAAATGGTCTCAGTGAAGCTGCTCTGAAGTCCACTGAGCCACTAAAACTATTCTTTAATTTTTTTTTTTTTTGTTTTTTGTCTTTTAGAGCCACACCCGTGGCATATGGAGGTTCCCAGGCCAGGAGCATAATCACAGCTGTAGCCGCCGGCCTACACCACAGCCACAGCAACGCCAGATCCAAGCCGCATCTGCGACCTACACCACAGCTCACGGCTACGCCAGATCCTTAACCCACTGAGCAAGGCCAAGGATTGACCCTGCCACCTCATGGTTCCTAGTCGGATTCATTTCTGCTGCACCACGATGGGAACTCCCACTAAAACAATTCTTTATTGATTTGAAATGACTTGCAAATTCAAGGCTCTACCTTGGGGGTTAGAGGAAAGAGCATGAGAGCACCATTCTCCTTTCTTTTGTGAAAAAGCAAACCTGTTCTTTGACCCAGAGCCCAGAGGCTAAGCTTCGATGTGGGGGTGGGGCTTGGAAGGTAAGACAATGGAAGAGAGTAAGATGGTGAAGGAGGGTTAGACAGCAGAAGAGGGCGAGACAATGGACGAAGGTGAGACAGTGGAAGAGGGTGACACAGCACAAGAGAGTGAGGCAGGGGACAACAGAAGAGGGCAAGGCAGTAGAAGCAGGCAAGACAGTGGACGACGGGAAATGTGAGATGGCAGAAGAGAGTTAGATGGCAGAAGAGGCTGAGACATGGAAGATGCTGAGACAGGGGAAGATGGGGAGACAGGGGAACATGGGGAGACAGGGGAACATGGGGAGACAGGGGAACATGGGGAGACAGGGGAAGAGGACTCCTGGGACCAGAAAGTGCCAAGTTCCTGTCTTTTGTTCTACTTACAGCCAAAGGTTTGGTTCTTGTTAAAAATATAAATATTTGGGAGCTCCTGCTGCGGCTCAGCAGGTGAAGGACCCAACATTGTCTCTGTGAGAATGCAGGTTTGATCCCGGGCCTGGCTCAGTGGGTTAAAGATTCAGTGTGCCACAGCAATCAGACAAACAAAAGAAAAGGCATCCAAATAGGAAGAGAAGAGGTAAAACTGTCACTGTATGCAGATGACATGATACTATATATAGAAAACCCCAAGAACTCAACCCAAAAATTACTTGAACTGATCAACAAATTCAGCAAAATAGGATATAAGATTAACATTCAGAAATCAGTTGTGTTTTGTATACTAATAATGAAATATTAGAAAAGGAATACAGAAATACAGTACCTTTTAAAATTGCACCCCAAAAAATCAAATATCTGGGGATACACCTGACCAAGGAGGTAAAGGACTTACATGCCGAGAACTATAAAACATTAATCAAGGAAATTAAAGAAGATGTAAAGAAATGGAAAGATATTCCATGCTCCTGGATTGGGAAAATTAATATTGTAAAAATGGCCATACTACCCAAAGCAATCTACAGATTCAATGCAATCCCTATCAAATTACCCATGACATTTCTCACAGAACTAGAATAAACAATCCAAAAATTTATATGGAACCACAAAAGACCCAGAATTGCCAAAGCAATTCTGAAAAACAAAAACCAAGCAGGAGGCATAACTTTCCCAGACTTCAGGCAATATTACAAAGCTACAGTCATCAAGACAGTGTGGTACTGGTACCAAAACAGACATACAGACAAATGGAACAGAACAGAGACCCCAGAAATAAACCCAGACACCTACGGTCAGTTAATCTTTGACAAGGGAGGCAAGAACATAAAATGGGAAAAAGACAGTCTTTTCAGCAAGCACTGCTGGGAAACCTGGACAGCTGCATGCAAATCAATGAAACTGGAACATACCCTCACACCATGCACGAAAATAAACTCAAAATGGCTTAGAGACTTAAATATAAGACAAGATACCATCAAACTCCTGGAAGAGAACATAAGCAAAACATTCTCTGACATTAACCTTATGAATATTTTCTCAGGTCAGTCTCCCAAAGCAACGGAAATAAGAATAAAAATAAACCAATGGGACCTAATCAAACTGACAAGCTTTTGCACAGCAAAGGAACCCAAAAAGAAACCAAAAAGACAACTTACAGAATGGGAGAAAATAGTTTCAAACGATACAACTAACAAGGGCTTCATCTCTAGAATATACAAGCAACTTATACAACTCAATAGCAAAAAAGCCGACAACCCAACTGAACAATGGGCAAAAGACCTGAACAGACATTTCTCCAAGGAAGATGTACAGATAGCCAACAAGCACATGAAAAAATGCTCAACATCACTCATTATCAGAGAAATGCAAATCAAGACACCATGAGATACCACCTCACACCAGTCAGAATGGCCATCATTAATAAGTCCACAAATAACAAATGCTGGAGGGGGTGTGGAGAAAAGGGAACTCTCCTGCACTGTTGGTGGGAATGTAAACTGGTACAACCACTAGGTAGATCAGTATGGAGGTACCTTAGAAATCTATACCTAGAACTACCATATGACCCAGCAATCCCACTCTTGGACATATATCTGAACAAAACTTTCCTTGAAAAAGACACATACACCCACATGTTCAATGCAGCACTATTCACAAGAGCGAAGACATGGAAACAACCCAAATGTCCATTGACAGATGATTGGATTAGGAAGATGTGGTATATATACACAATGGAATACTACTCAGCCATAAAAAAGAACAAAATAATGCCATTTGCAGCAACATGGATGGAACTAGAGACTCTCATACTGAGTGAAGTAAATCAGAAAGAGAAAGACAAATACCATATGATATCACTTATATCTGGAATCTAATATATGGCACAAATGAACCTTTCCACAGAAAAGAAAATCAAGGACTTGGAGAATAGACTTGTGGTTGCCAAGGGGGGGGGAGTGGGGTGATTGGGGAGCTTGGGCTTAATAAATACAAACTATTGCCTTTGGAATGGATTAGCAATGAGATCCTGCTGTGTGGCACTAGGAACTATGTCTAGTCACTTAGGATGGAGCAGGATAATGTGTGAAAATAGAATGTGTACATGTATGTGTAACTGGGTCTCCATGCTGTACAGTAGAAAAAAAAATTGTATTGGGAAAATAACTATTAAAAAAAAAATCCATTGTTGCCACAAGCTGTGGTGTAGGCTGAAGCTGTAGTTCCAGTTTGACCCCTAACACCCTGCCCCCACATCAGGAACTCCAGTATGCTGCAGGTATAGCCATAAAAAAAACAGAAAGAAAGGAAGAAGGAAAGAAGGAAGGAAGGAAGAAAGACAGACAGACTAGAAAGAAAGAAAGACTAGAAAGAAAGAAAGACAGACAAGAAAGAAAGATGAAAGACAGAAAGAAAGAAAGACAGACAGAAAGAAAGAAAGAAAGAAAGACTGTAGGAGTTCCCTTGTGGCTCAGT
This sequence comes from Phacochoerus africanus, assembly GCF_016906955.1. Lineage (NCBI taxonomy): Eukaryota > Metazoa > Chordata > Mammalia > Artiodactyla > Suidae > Phacochoerus > Phacochoerus africanus. The sequence goes on along the minus strand of NC_062552.1, from coordinate 30,119,991 downwards.
GAGTTAAGGATCCTGCATTGTCATTGCAGGGGCTCAGGTCACTGCTGTGCTGCAGGTTTGATTCCTGGTCCAAGAACTTCCACATGCCTTGGGCATGGCAAAAATATATATAAATAAAAATAAAATAGTAATTTTTTTTTAATTTAAAACTATATACATATCTGGAGTTCCCTGGTGGCTCAGAAGGCTGAGGATTCATGGCTTTGGTTACTGCTTTGGGTTAGGTTTAATCTCTGGCCCAGGAACTTCTGCATGCCATGGGTGTGGCCAAAAAATAAAAAGTAAAAAAATATATGTAAACAAATGTCTTTTCCATTGATAGGGGATTGGTTAAATAAATGACAGTATATTCATACAATGGACTACTCTATAGCAATTAAACAAAAATATTGATCTACATTTAGCAAAGTGGAAGGAGGTCGTACAAAATGATTCCTTTAAAAACACCTGTGGGAGTTCCCGTCGTGGCGCAGTGGTTAACGAATCCGACTAGGAACCATGAGGTTGCGGGTTCGGTCCCTGCCCTTGCTCAGTGGGTTAACGATCCGGCGTTGCCGTGAGCTGTGGTGTAGGTTGCAGACGCGGCTCGGATCCCGCGTTGCTGTGGCCCTGGCGTAGGCCGGTGGCTACAGCTCCAAATGGACCCCTAGCGTGGGAACCTCCATATGCCGCAGGAGCGGCCCAAGAAATAGCAAAAAGACAAAAAAAAAAAAAACGCCTGTGCACGGGAGTTCCTGCTGTGGCTCAGTGGGTTAAGAATGTGACTACAGTGGCTCGCATCACTGCAGAAGTTCGGGTTCAATCCTGGCTCAGCACAGTGAGTTAAAGGATCTGGTATTGCTGCAGCTGTGGTGTAGACTGCAGCTGCGGCTCAGATTCAGTCTCTGGCCCAGGAATGTCCAGATGCCTTGGGTGCAGCCGTAAAAAAAAAAATCTGTGCATGTGTGTGGAGATGGGTAGACAGACATGATTTAAAGCTAAATAGGTGGACAGGTGATAAGGAAACTGATAACTATTTACAGTCTGCAAACAGCAGTTATCTCTGGGTGAGGACTAATTTTTTTTTTTTTTTGTCTTTTTGCCATTTCTTGGTCTGCTCCCTCGGCACATGGAGGTTCCCAGGCTAGGGGTCGAATCGGAGCTGTAGCCACTGGCCTACGCCAGAGCCACAGCAACACCAGATCCGAGCCACGTCTGCACCCTACACCACAGCTCACAGCAACACCTTAACCCACTGAGCGAGGCCAGGGATCAAACCCGCGACCTCATGGTTCCTAGTCGGATTTGTTGACCACTGAGCCACGACGGGAACTCCTAATATTATTAATGAATTGAATTTTATTCCTTATGATTTTTTTAAACCAAAACAAATAACACAGAAAGATTACTCAAAAGAAAAAAATACTCTATCAAGGATCACAGAAAACATCAGAGGCCTTGGGAGGAAATACCATTTAAGCTCATGTTTTTAACTGTTGGGGGCTCACAGACACCTGAAAGGTTGATGAAATCCACAGAAACCTCTCCTCAGGACAAAGCGCCTAAGCCACCAAGAAAACCCACTAAATTGTGCGGAACAAAAAAAAACATGTTTTGGGTCTTACAACCCACTTATTAAGGCAAGTTTTAACAATTGAATTAGATCACCAAAAGCTTTCAAATGACTTTCCTAGTTGCCAATTCATTCACAGGGTATAAAAACAACCCCAGTCTCCTTAAGCCAGGATAATGACATAATACAACATTTTTAGAAAGAGAACTCAACAATTCCTGCTCTAATCGGAACCCCGGTGGGGGGCTCAGATAAGCACAATGGAACTGCCTACTCGGAAGGCGCCCAGCCTTAGCACCTGATCCGGAGCAAAGTGCCAGGAAGCTGCTGAGGCACCAGGCATTCTCTGATGGCAGCAAGAAACAAGTGCAGAGATAAGGGCTTGTGCAGCAGCCAGACTTCTTGAACCCCAGAAAGTCCCTGGAAGGTGGACTTTCACAAACCTGCAATCCTAAGATGTATGCACACTTCCATAAGCATAGTTCCAAAAATTTAACCAAAAAAATAAAAAATATGTGAGGAATCAATGAGACAAATTTCGATTGGAGGTCATTGCACAAGATAAGTATCCTGGACTCTTCGAAAAAGGAAAAAGCCCATGTCATGAAACATGCCCACTCCAAAGGCAGAGGCTTTTCTAAATTCAAAAAGACAAAGGAGGGAGTTCCCATCGTGGCACGGTGGTTAACGAATCCAACTAGGAACCATGAGGTGGCGGGTTCGATCCCTGGCCTTGCTCAGTGGGTTAAGGATTTGGCGTTGCCGTGAGCTGTGGTGTAGGTCACAGACGTGGCTCGGATCCCACGTTGCTGTGCCTCTGGCCTAGGCTGGCAGCTACAGCTCCAATTAGACCCCTAGCCTGGGAACCTCCATATGCCATGGGAGCGGCCCTAGAAAAGGCAAAAAGCCAAAAAGCCAAAAAAAAAAAAAAAAGACAAAGGAGGAGTTCCCATCGTGACTCAGCAGGTTAAGAACCCAATATAGTGTCGGTGAGGATGCAGGTTCAATCCCTGGCCTACTCAGTGGGTTAAGGATCTGGTGTAGTCGTGAGCTGTGGTGTAGGTTGAAGACGCCACTTGGGGATCTGGAGTGGCTATGGCTGCCGTGTAGGCTGGCAGCTGCAGCTCTGATTCGACCCCTAGCCTGGGAACTTCCATATGCTGCAGATGGGGCCCTAAAAAGAAAGATAAACAAGCAAACAAAGAAACAGTAAGGAAGGGGACACTCTGGCTTGGTGGGACACAGGTTGGCTCTCACTCTCTCCTTTTGGGGAGACATGCAGAAGCCTTAAACCCAAAGCAGAAGGGCAGTTTGGTGCAGCTAGAGAAGCAAGGGGTCAGAGTGCGGGAAAGCTGGAAGGTTCCTGGGCCCGAGTCAGGAAGGAGGTTTGGGGCAGTGAAGGAAGCAGAGGTTTCTCTCTAGGTGGAAAGGCCCGGTCATGGGCATCAGCCTGTGAAGTAAGGGCCCTGGGATTCGGCCACACGCTCCCCTAGGCTGTGAGATGGCGCACGGGCTCCTGTCCTTGGTGGCCGTCCCTGGGGCACAGGCAGGGGTAGTGCTCTCATCCTTTCCCTGTAGCTGAGTGGGATGCTCTGCACGGTAAGGACCAAAGGCTCATTGCCAAGGAGCCTGGCCGCGGCCTCCAGCCCATCGTAGCTCAGGACTAAGGCATCCAGCAAGACTTAATTCCTCACCACCTAACCAGCAAGCCCTGACTACGCATCACACTCACTGAGCATCTGCCGTCAGGGGCCGTGCTAAGCATTTTCACTCACCACCTTCTTTTTCTTTTTAGGGCCGCACCTTCAGAATATGGAAGTTTCCAGGCCAAGGGTCGAATCAGAGTTGCAACTGCCGGCCTACACCAAAGCCACAGCAACTCAGGATCCGAGCCCCATCTGTGACCTATGGGACACCTCATGGCAACGCTGGATCCTTAACCCACTAAGCGAGGCCAGGGATCAAACCCACATCTCAGGGAGTCTAGTTGGGTTCTTAACCCACTGAGCCACAACGGGAACTCCCTATTTTTTTTTTAATTGAAGTTAGTTTTATTTACAATGTTGTGTTGATTTCTGCTGTACAGCAAAGTGATTCAGTTATATATAGGTATATATTCCTTTTTATGTATATATTCTTTTCAATATTCTTTTCCATCATGGTTTATCATAGGGCATCAAATATAGTTCTCTGCGCTATACACTAGAACCTTTTTTCTCCCCTCCACGTATCATATCTGACACCTGCCAACCCCAACCTCCCACTCCACCCCCCATCCCCACTCCCCCGACCCCCAGCAACCACAAGGCTGTTCTACTTGTCCGACTAACTACCTTATTTAATACTCACTGAAACCCACTAAGGAAACAGAGGTTTACAGAGGTCAGGTCACTGATCCCACCCATTCTGTCAGCACAAGGGGGAGCCTGGGTTTCCCCGCAGGTCCTTTGGATCCCAAAGCTTCTGTCATCAAGTGCCCTAGAACGCGGTCCACGCCCTTGGAGGAACAGAGAGCATTCTTACAGCCCTCCACAATCTAACCACTCATTTGCCCAAAGCGATAAGACTTGTTCCGTGCTCAGCCCCAAGCACAGACATGACCAGGTGTCCATTCACAATAAGGAAAAACCATCCCAAAAGATGCAACAACTCAGAGGAGGAAACTCCTTCAGGGGCCACACCTTCCCAGGGACGACGTCACACTGACTCAAGTTCTTCCAACCCCAGATTCCGGGGTCCTGTGTGTTCCTACCCCTCCCCGAACCCTCTCCCCAAACAGATGATACATGTAAGAAAAACTGTTAAGTATGAAAACACCAGATTTTTTATGAAAATTGTAAAAATCTTTCAAAAATACCACAGAATTTTTTTTGCAAATCCACCTTAATGAAATCATACTAAAATGATAGGAATCAAGGCATCGAGACCTAGTTTGCATTAGAGCATCTGCAAATAGGCTTTTCCACCCGAGGAAGGATGCTCTAAACAGTTTGCCGAAAAGCAAAGCAAAATATAACTCTGGCAATAGCCCCACAACACAGAAACACATTAGGAAGAAGACATCTCGTTACCTAGAGAATACTTAATCTTGCTTATTTTTTTGGCTGCACCTGTGGCATGCAGAAATTCCCAGGCCAGGGATCTAGCATGTGCCACAGCAATGACCTGAACCACAGCAGTGACGATGCTGGATCCTTAACCTGTTGAGCCACAGGGGAACTCAGAGAATACTTAATCTTTCCTTCCCCCCCCCCCAAATGCCCCATGGCATATGAACATTCCTGGACCAGGGATCAAATCTGAACTAGAGCTACAACCTATGTCACAGGAGCTGCAGCAATGCCGATCCTTAACCCACTGCCCCAGGCTGGGGATTGAACCTGCACCTGCACAGAGACAAGCTGGATCATTAACCCACTGTGCCACAGCAGGAACTCCAAGAGAATACTTAATCTTATATTTATTAATTTTTTTCTGGCTGCACCTGTGGGGAGCATCTGTGCCTGATGTGCCAAAGACTGGGTGTTGGGGGACGGCTTTATGAACTTGAAAAAGTGCTGGGCCTCGCTGCGCTTTAGTTTTCTCATCTGAGTGCCTAAGACTTGGGGCTGCGGTGGCAGAATAAGCAGTTCCTGAAAAGCACTGAGAGCAGCGCCCAATGTGTAGACAGCTTTCAGTGAACTGGAGCATCACATATATTACACATTCACATGTTATCTTATCACACCTCATTCCAAAAGGAGTATTAAGGTAACCAATAGGTGGGGGGAGGGAGTTTCCTAGTGGTCCAGTGGTTAGGATTCTGTGCTTTCACCACTGTGGCCCGGGTTCAATCCCTTGTCTGGGAACTGAGATCCCATATCCTGCTGCTGCATGCCACAGCCAGAAAAATGTAAAATAAAATAAAATAAAATAAAATAAAATAAAATAAAATAAAATAAAATAAAATAAAATAAAATAAAATAAAATAAGGAAGAGCATGGGGATGGCTGTGTGATCCAGGAGTAGAGGAGTAGGTCGCTGGGTCAGTATGACTGTCACTCCAGGAAATTTGAAACAACAAACAGAGACACTGGAAGTTACTGGAACCAGGTCATACTAACCTGGTCCATGTTGTCCCACATCCAGCCTTCCCAAGCTTGGTCACTGAACCTTTAGGTCTTTGGGGTACCCTGTATCTTTCCAATACGTTCCTTCCTTTATTCTTTTAAATTCAATTGGTTTTTTCTCCTTTAAATGCCATAACAAAAACTTAGACAAACACATTATATTAAAAAGCAATTACCTTCAATTCTCCCCTGTTGAAACATATGTGAGACAATGTCTTTCTACCTTTCTTTTCACAACCTGCCTTCCTTAATAAGCCTCCAGACAACGGCTTCAGTTACTATTGCGATTAAGTGGAAGAATTACTTTTTCACTAAAAAAAAGCCAGGTCCTTGGCACTTTCAGGGCCCAGCATTTCCATTTTCACCTCCTGAGGAAAACGGGGCTGGCTCCAGGTGTGTTGAGTGAAAATAACCCTGTGGCATAAGCCGCACCCACTGGGACCAGAGCAGGGCCTGACGCGGGCTTGCTGGAAAACTGCACAGCCAGGGATGCTTCACTCTGGAGGATGGCCACCCCGTCCAATCATGGCGCCAAGTGCATTCCAAGCACCCTTCATTCATACCTGACTTTTCCCTAAGACGTGCTGCACATCCAGTCCCAGAGCACTTGCGATCCACGCAGAACAACCCTGCGGTCCAAAGCCCCCACATCAACCCTTGGGTCTTCATGACATCTGTCTCTCAGAAGGTAACCTGGGGAGTTCCCATCGTGGCTCAGCAGAAACGAATCCAATTAGTATCCATGAGGATGTGGGTTTGATCCCTGGCCTCACTCAGCGGGTTAGGGATCTGGCATTGCCATGAGCTGTGGCGTAAGCTGCAGAAGTGGCTCGGATCTGGCGTTGCTGAGGCTGTGGTATAGGCTGGCAGCTGTAGCTCCGATTCAACCCCCAGCCTGGGAACTTCCATATGCTGCAGGTCCGGCCCTAAAAAACAAAAAGAAAATAAATGAAAAGAGAAGAAAACAAAAGAAAAAGAAAGAAGGTAACCTGGGCTGTCTTGGCCTCGCTTTATCCCCAGGCAAAGCCAGGTGTGCAGGCAGGAAACAGAAACAGCCTGCAGGCACACCTGCCTTTTACTTTCCGCAAACCTAGGTCTTCTGAGGCTAAGGTTCTAGAAAAAGGCAGAGGATTCTGAAGAAGAAGACCTTCCCCAGCCAAAAAAGAGTCCCTTGGGCTAAAGGGTCCCTCTGTGGATCCTGGTAAAGGGCTTCTAGAACCCCAGAAAGCATGTCCAGGGGGACAGACCACATACATGGTCAACCTTCCAAAAGACCCCTGTCCCGAGTGTGACCCAGAGCCACCTCTGGGCCTGGGCAGCAGGCGTGGGGTGGGGGGTGTCAGCTGAACCTGGGGGCACCCGTGCTCCCTCCTCTCCACTGATGCTCTGGCCTCTTATAAGACTCCAAAACCTTAACGCGACCCCAGGTGGGGGGAGTGAGGACCACAAGGCCCTGCACGATGGGAGACTGGGGGTCAGAACCTGAGTTGGGATGAAAACACAGCCAAGCCCACAGAATAAGATCCAAACTCACTATGTGCCCCACCTGCCTCCTGACGTCCCAACCCATCTCGGTAGCGGACCCATGACTGTCTGCTGAGTGGATCACTGGCTCAGCAGCCTGGACTGAGGGGTGGCGGATCTCAGGGGGAGGAGGTACTCAGTGAGGATGGCCAGCCAACGGGGTCTGGAGATGCCAAGTGTCTGTCTCTCACACAGCCATCAACAAGACCCCCTCCTTCCCCCTCTCCTCCTTGCCAAAGCACCAGTTTTCTTTTTTTTTGGGGGGGGGGTCTTTTTAGGGCCACACCTGCAGCATATGGCAGTTCCCAGGCTACAGGTCAAATCGGAGCTGCAGCTGCCGGCCACAGCCACAGCAATGCCAGGTCCGAGCTGTGTCTGCTACCTACACCACAGCTCACAGCAACGCCATATCCTTAACGCACTGAGTGAGGCTAGGGATTGAACTCACATCCTCATAGATACTAGTCCAGTTTGTTACCACTGAGCCACAGTGGGAACTCCAGAGTAACACTGTTGACAATTTTGGAGTTCCCTGGTGGTGCCACGGGTTAAGGGTCTGGCATTAGCACTGCAGTGGCTCAGGCACAGTGGTGCAGGTTCCATTTCTGGCCCAGAAACTTCCACATGTCACAGGCGAGGCCAAAACAATCCCAAAACACAAACACACTTCTGTACATTCTCTGCCTTATCACCATGAAGTAGGAGGCCCACAGATCAGGGCTCCCAATTGTCATTTAACAGCCCTGTGGCCTTGTTGCAAGTCCTAAGTCACAGCTTCTTTGAACCCTAGATTCCTTGTCTACGTGGGAATAACACCTGCCTGTCAGGGTTGTTACAGAAGAGTAATAGAGCCAAGGCTCCAAGCACCAAGTCCAGCACAGAGGGCCCCTCGCAATGACAAAAGTCACCTTAAAGAGCTGCCCCAAAGCTACCTATTGGGAGTTCCCACTGTCTCAGTGGGTTAAGGATCCTGTGTCGCCACAAGCTATGGTGTAGGTCTCAGATGTGTCTCAGATCTAGCGTTGCTGTGGTTGTGGTGCAGGCTGCAGCTGCAGCTCCAAGTTGACCCCTCCCCTGGGAACTTCCATATGCCCCGGGTGCTGACATAAAAAACAAACAACAGCAACAACCCTGTTGACTGGGGAGAGTTCCCAGAGTCAGAGCTGTGGAGTCTCAGGCCAAGTGCTCAGCCCTCGGGAGATTTTCAGCCACACCACCTGCTATGCAGGGATGGAGTCCTTCACCCGGATTCCTGAAAGTGTCGGAGTGGTGGGCAAGAAGCGCTTAGCGGGCACTGCAAAGATGAGCACTGCGCTGTTCTTATTCCACGTCCATCCTGCCTGCTCCCGCACAGCCTGCTCCCCACACAGACGCTAGACCAAGTCTTCAACACCATCAGGGTTCATCCTGCCTGTCCTTAAACCTCCATGTCACACCGTGTCCTGGCCGACATGGCTTCACCACCTGTCTTTAGGTTTCTGCTCAAATGTCACTTTTCATGTTTTTTGTTTGGTTTTGGTTTTGGTTTTTTTAGGGTATGGGGGTTCCCAGGCTAGGGGTCAAATAGGAGCTGTAGCCACCAGCCTATGCTACAACCACAGCAACCCCAGATCCAAGCCACATCTTCAACCTACACCACAGCTCACAGCAATGCCAGATCCTTAACCCACTGAGCAAGGCCAGGGATCGAACCTACAACCTCATGTATGCTAGTCAGATTTGTTTCCCCTGAGCCACGACAGGAACTCCTCAAATGTCACCTTTTGAAAGAAAGTCCTGGACTTCCCTTGTTGCTCAGTGGGTTAAGGGTCTGGGGTTGTCACTGCTGTGGCTCTGGTTGCCGCCGTGGTGCAGGTTCAAACCCTGGCCCAGGAACTTCCACACACCAGAAGGTTTTTTTTTTTTCCTTTCAAAAAAAGAAAGTTCTTCCCAAAAAACCCTGTGCTGTAACATTACCCACTCCCCTCCATGACTCCAGACCCCTCAGCTTGCTTCAACTTCCCCAAGCACCTGTCACCACCCAACACATCACAGAGTCCATGGTACCCTGTGTGTTATCTGTCTCCCCCTCGGAAGCATAGGGATTTTGTTTTCTTCCTGGTCTTGTCACCAGTTCCCACCCAGTGACAAACCCATAGCAGGCACTTAGTCAATGTTTGCAGAATGGAAGGATGAACATCGAGCAGGGTTTGCAAAGCATCTGCACTGCCCAGGAAACTCCGACTTCCTCCCTCAGCATCCACCTCTCTTCTTCCTTCTGCTCCAGCTCGTCCCAATCACTGCCTCTCAAACTTGCCCTGAAGCCTGTCTCAGGAAAAGGGGTTCAAAGCATCACAGAGTCTCCAACCCACAGTCAACGTTCTGACCACAAAGCAGAAGTGAAACCCTTCTCAGCAAGCTCGCTGGAAAGGATCAGAGACTTGAGGTCACACACAGCCCTGGGGTCTGGCGGGCACCACGCCCCCCTCCCAGCCTCCCCACTCACTTGCCCCGTGACGGGGGACCAGTCACTGAACCTCTCTGAGCTTTGGTTTCCTCATCTATCAAGAGAATTAACGTCTAGGGATGCTGTGGGGATTAAGTGAGCTCATTATCACCCGCTGCCCAGCATAATGCCCAGTGCTCCCATTAAGAAATGCCAGCTGCCATCACCATCAGCACCAGGACAAATCCTGTCACGGGAGAGGTTTGCATGTCTCTACGACCTCTCTTCTTGTACAGTTTCACTTATTTATGGTTACCTCTGGAGCTAATGATGTCCCCAAACAGTTTATCATAGGATCTAAAACCGGAAACTAATGATGGTCCTTTGTTTATAAAAAGCAACATTCTCATTTCAGAAGCCATTTTCACTTCCCTAGCGTCCTGAACCGTCTACAACCTCAGACTTCCTGATTCTTTGGCTCCAATAATAAGATGAATTTGCCCGGAAGCATGGTGATTACAGGCATTCTAGAAATAACCTTAAGACATCTGTGTTGTTTGCTTAAGATGCCCATAAATTCCAAATATTATTACATAGCTTTTTAAAATGTAAGATGTCAGCGTTTTCTAAATTAATTTTAAACATGGGGGGGAGGTAGTCAGTTCATTTTGTAAAACATAAATATATATTTTTAAAAATATATAGATGTAAAGAATTTGAACTGTTTAGCTAAACGGGGTATATAAACAAGAAACGATACAGCCCAGAAGAGGGTGCATTCAATAAGGAAGTCCTCGGTACAGTTGTGACGGATAACGTTTGGCATCTCAGGTCACGTTTCTGGGCCTCCTTTTCTCAAAATGACAACCCAGGCTGGATGATTTTTTTTTTTCCTTTTGTCTTTTTAGGGCCATACGGAAGTTCCCAGGCTAGGGGTTGAATTGCAGCTGCCGCTGCCAGCCACAGCCACAGACACAGCAACACCAGATCCAAGGCACATCTGCGACCTACACCGCAACTTGCAGCAATGCTGGATCCTTAACTCACTGAGCGAAGCCAGGATTGAACCAGCATTCTCATGGACACTAGTCAGGTTCTTAACCTGCTGTGCTGCAATGGGAACTCCCAGCCTGGATGATTTTTGAGGTCCCTAAATTATCCACAAGTTCATCACCTTTAAAGTTTTTATATTGAAGTATAGTTGACTTACAGTGTTGTGCCAATTTCTGCTTGTACAGCAAAGTGACACAGCCATGTACATATATACATTTCTTTTCTCATGTTATCTTCCATCATGTTCTATCCCAAGAGACTGGTTACAGTTCCCTGTACTGTGTAGCAAGACCCGCATTTCTTATCCATTCTAAATGGACTACTTTGCATCTACTAATCCCAAACTCCAAGTCCATCCCACTCCCTCCTCTCCCCCTTCCCCTTTGCAACCACAAGTCTGTTCTATATGTTTATGAGTCTGCTTATTTTCTGTAGATAGGTTCATCTATGCCATGTTTTAGATTCCAGATATGTGATATCATATGGTATTTGTCTTTCTCTTTCTGACTCACTTCACTTAGTATGAGGCTCTCTAGCTGCATCCATGTTGCTACAAATGGCATTATTTCATTCTTTTTCATGGCTGAGTAGTATTCCATTGTGCATATGTACCACATTTTCTTCATCCATTTTTCTGTCAATGGACATTTAGGTTGTTTCCATGTCTCCACTATTGCATATAGTGCTGCAATGAGCACTGGGTTGCATGCACCTTTTCAAAATATGGTTTTCTCCAGATATATGGCCAGAAATGAGCTTGCTGGATCATATGGTTGCTCTATTTTTAGTCTTTTAAGGAACTTCCATACTGTTTTCCATAGAAGCTGCCCCAAGTTACATTTCCACCAACAGTAAAGGAAGGTTCCCTTCTCTCCACACCCTATCCAGCATTTGTTATTTGAGACTTACTAAAGATGGCCATTCTGACCAGTGTGAAGTGGTCCTTTACTACCTTTCAAGTTTTTTTGATGTCCAAATTCCAGTATCTTGAATGTTTGGTTCTCACACTTACACAGAGCCTATTTATACAATATGCTTATCCTGAAGCAAGCTTACAAACTGATCAATTGCAGGTACCATGTCCTGAGTTTCACAGGCAAGAAAGAAAACGGAAAACGTGCTCCCCTCTGAAAACAAATGCGAGTGGGACTACATTTTTTCACAAAGTTGTTATTACTCAAAACAATACATCAAAAATAATAAATAAAAGTAATAAATAAATTGCGGGTGTACGTGACAACCACGACTGATACTCCATAACTTATCTGCATTTTCGTCATAAAAATACATCAGTATTTTCTCCCCTTGTGGCATTTACATTCTGGAGGGGAAGACAGACATTAGAGAAGAACAAAGAAATAATATTTTCTCTTAGAAAGTCATCAATGCTATGGAGAAAAATAAAGCAGGGAGGCCTGGGTGGTAGTCCAGTTTAAATAGAATTCTCGGTGATGATCCCTCTAAGAATGCTAAGTGTAAGTAAATAAAGGAGATGAGGAGTTCCCGTCGTGGTGCAGTGGTTAACGAATCTGACTAGGAACCATGAGGTTGCGGGTTCGATCCCTGGCCTTGCTCAGTGGGTTAAGGATCCGGCGTTGCCGTGAGCTGTGGTGTAGGTCGCAGACGTGGCTCAGATCCAGCGTTGCTGTGGCTCTGGCATAGGCCGGTGGCTACAGCTCCGATTCGACCCCTAGCCTGGGAACCTCCTCATGCCACGGGAGCGGCCCAAGAAATGGCAAAAAGACTAAAATAAATAAATAAATAAATAAATAAATAAAAAATAAAGGAGATGAGGAAGCAGGGGAGTCGTGCAGATTTCTGAGGGAAGATGGTCCTGGGAAGCAGAAAGTACAGGCACCGTGACCCTTAGAGATGGCGCCTCCCTGAAGGAGATCTGAGAACAGAACTGAGGCTTTAGGGATAGAGCAGAGGGAGGGGAGAGGGGTAATGGGGGTCGTCTGAGGAGGCAGATCATTGGGTGGATCTTTTGTTTTTAAGCTTTATTGACATACAGTTGATTTTCAAGGTCGTGACAATGCCTGCTGCACAACCAAGTGATTCCGTTATCCACATGCATATCTCCATTTTCTCTCAGATGCCTTCCCCACATAGATCGTCACAGACTATTGCGTAGAATTCTCTGGGCCTTATGGCAGGTTCCCACTGGCCTATGATTCCATATACCTCAGTGGGCATATACGAATCCCAACTGCCCGAGCATCCTCTCCTCCACCTGTCCCTTTGGTAACTGGAAATTTTTCAAAGTCTGGGCGGGTCTTAACAGGCTTTAGGTTCCACTTCCAAGTAGAGCAGAACATTGCAATTAGGAAGTGGATTCGGCTCAACTGAAATGACAAACCTGTACAGAAATGTGAGAAATAAGCGAGTGACCAAAGAACTTCTCAATACGCTCCATCAGCATGAGTTCCGCTGTGGGAAGGGAAGGCACTGTGTCACCTGCTTAAGACTAAGAGAGAAGAGGCAACTGCCTCCAAGTACTGCGAAGCCCTAAGGAGAAAGGAGTTATCCTAGAAATAAGAACATAAGTCAAGTCCTGGCCCCTGCCTGGGGTGGGGTATCCTGGACAGATGAGTGTGGCAGGAGCCATACTTCCCATGGCCACAGGGATGGAGGCTGGGACCCTGGGGACACGCGGCTCTGACCTGAGAGACCCGTTCTGGGGACCTGCTTTTGTCATACGAACACAAGACAAGGAGATGCAAACTAGCATGTGTAGGGTGAATAAACAAGGTCCTACATTTTGGCACAGGGAACTACACTCGATAGCCTGTAATAAACCATGATAAACCAAAAAGAGTATGAAAAGAATCTATGTATAACAGAATCACTTTGTTGTACAGCAGAAATCAATACGACTTAGTAATTATAAACCAACTATTTATAATAATAATAGTAAACCAACCATACTTCAATAAAATTGTTAAGTCAGAATAATAATACAAATTAAAAATGTTTTAAAAGGAATTCCCACTGTGGCGCAACATGATTGGCAGCATCCTTGGAGCAGGGGGGATGAAGGTTCGACCCCCAGCCCAGCACAGTGGGTTAAGGATCCGGTGTTGCCGCAGCTGTGGCTCAGATCTGATCCCTGGGCCAGGAAAGTCCATATGTGGTGGGGCGGCCAAAAAAGAAAAAAATAATAAAAAATGAAATAAAAAGACAAGAGTTTCTCAGACACATTGCAGATGAGACCCAACAAGCCTTCCCACCACACAACACATACAAGGTGTGGGTAAAAGAAGCACATGATGATGGTTATTTTTCAGTGCATCAGTGAGGTGGCGGGAAAGTAAAGGGAATCCTCAGAGGCCAGAGAAGGGAAGCACGAGCACAAGCAGGACACTCGCTAACCCCTGGGACCGAAAGCTCCCCTCTGCCGGCCAAGCAGCAGGGCAGGGGCAGGACACAGGCAGGTGAGCAAGTCTGGCTGGAACGGTCACCAATAAAGCCAGGGGCCGGAGCAGGGGAGCAAACGCTGGGTCTCAGGGGTGTTTGGTGGCCAAAGACACCTACACAGTGAGAAGGTTTCTGATGCAGGGAATTTTATTTTATTTTATTTTATTTTATTTATTTATTGGCCTTTTTGCCATTTCTTGGGCCGCTCCCACAGCATATGGAGGCTCCCAGGCTAAGGGTCTAATCGGAGCTGTAGCCACCGGCCTACACCAGAGCCAGAGCAACTCGGGCTCCAAGCCACGTCTGTGACCTACACCACAGTTCATGGCAACGCCAGATCCTTAACCCACTGAGCAAGGCCAGGGATCGAACCCACAACCTCACGGTTCCTGGTCGGATTTTTTAACCACTGAGCCACGACGGGAACTCCAGGGAATTTATTTTTCGATTGCTCTTGGTTAACAATACAGCTTGGTGGAAATTCAGTAAGATTCTCTCTGGGAAAATGTATGTTCAATCCAAGCCTCAAAAATGACCACAAAGTTGTAGCCAAGGAGAGCTCAGGACAAAAAGCTGCAAAACAAGGATAGAGGTGGGCCAAGTGGGGGAGGAGTCCACAGGTACAAACCTCTAGTGACCAAGGAAATAAGCCAGAGGGTGCAAAGCAAAGCGTGGCAGAGACTAGTTAATGACACTGTAGTGCCTATTTGAAAGTTACTAAGAATACCTTTTTTTTTTTATTATTTTATGGCCACCCCCACCCCCAGCATATGGAAGTTCCTGGGCCAGGGACTGAACCTGAGCCGTGGCTACACACAAAATGCCAGATCCTTAACCCACCGCACCAGGCTGGGAATCAAACCCACACCTCCACAGTGACCTGAGCCGCTGCAGTTGGATTCTTAACCAACTGCACCACAGCAAGAACGCCCCTAAGAGTACATCTTAAAAGAAAAAAAATTGTTTAGCTATGCATGGTGATGGATGTTAACTAGACAATGCGGTGATCATTCTGCAACAGATACAAACACGAGCCATTAAGTGGTACACCTGAAAGGAAGGTAATACTGGCGATCAATTACACCTCATTTTTTTTACAAAGTTGCAAAACATAATGACACAATTGGAACTACAGAAACGACAGACAGACACAAATCCACCAACAAAAGCTCCTGAATATTAATTATCAGATATTAAATATAAAATAAGTGTATTTCCTTTGTTTAAAGATAGGAAAGTGGAGTTCCTGTCGTGGCTCAGTGGTTAACGAATCCAACTACGAACCATGAGGTCGCAGGTTCCTTCCCTGACCTTGCTCAGTGGGTTAGGGATCCAGCGTTGCCGTGAGCTGTGGTGTAGGTTGCAGACCCAGCTCGGATCCCGAGTTGCTGTGGCTGTGGCGTTGGCCGACGGCTACAGCTCTGATTCGACTCCTAACCTGGGAACCTCCATATGCCGCAGGTGTGGCCCTAGAAAAAAACAAAAAGACAAAAAAAATAAAAAAAAAATAAAGATAGGAAAGTGCGTCAAAAGTAGGAGTTAAGAAAAGAGACTGCCAAGAAGAAAAGGGGACCCTCTCACACTGTTAGTGGGCATGTAAGCTGATGCAACCACTGTGGAGAACAGTATGGAGGTTCCTCAGAAAACTAAGGATGACCCAGCAATCCCACTCCTGGGCATCTATCCAAACAAAACTACAATTTAGAAAGATACATGCACCCCTATGTTCCCAGCAGCACTATTCACAATGGCCAAGACATGGAAACAACCTAGATGTCCAGTGACAGAGAAATGGATAAAGAAAAGTGGTCCCCCCGAGTGGTGTGGTCATGCATCAGTACCTCCTACAGGGTTTGCCAAAACCCACACTGCTGGACCCCACGCCCAGAATTTCGGAATCAGTTGATAAGGAACAAAGAACAAGTTCCCAGGTGATTCTGAGGCTGCTGGACTAGGAACCCCATTTTGAGAAGCACTAGACCAGGCTATTTATATTGTACATCCCTAAGCCGATCAAGTTAACTTCGAGTCAAGCAAACGAGTTTTGTTCACTATCTATCTAATTGACTTAATTTCTACCCTGAAAAAATGATTACCTCAGTACCACACATTATTCCCCTATAGGATATGACCAGTTTTGCACCTATTAGCAAATTCATTTCTGCATTCTTTTTTTTCCCTTTCTTGGTCGCCCTACAGCATATGGAATTCCCAGACCACAGATCAGATCTGAGCCGCAGTTGTGACCTACACTGCAGCTGTGGCAACATGGATCCTTAACCTACTGTGCCGGGCCAGGGATCAAACCAGTGTCCTGGCGCTGCAGAGATGCCACCTATCCCATTGCACCACAGCAGGAACTCCCATTTCTGCATTCTTGACTGATGACCTATGTCCTTTGGATTCTCCTCTGAATTGACCTTATCATCTGAAGGGCTCCCCATTAGTGAATGAGCTGCATAAAATCTTTAACGCATGCTCACTTTATATTTGCAGAAAGGCCATATTTTAATGTTTTGAACATTTTACTTTCACAGACGCAAGATCTCCTATTACCCTTTGGACGATATTGGGACTCGTTAGGAATTCCCTTCAGCTCCCGCACAGGGTCATTGTTTGCTTCGAGTTCCTCTTTTTCCCCCTTTCTTAGTCTGGGATCTGTTGTCCCCTCTCCTTTATGCTGGAGGCCTGCCCCACTTTCTGGTGATGCTTAGCTGTTCATTCACACTCAGGACTGGTGTTCTGGGGATTCACTGCCAGGGCCTGGGGACAGTTGACCTTTTCACAGGAGACCCACGCTGGGAATGATGAGCCTGGAGGCCGGGGTCCTGGGCTGGGAGTGACGGTACAGAGGCCTTATGGGATTTACTCATCCCCCAGAGGTCACTCCCGCCTTCCTCCAGTCCCCTTCCTGCATCTGCAGCCGCTCTGACCCAATTTATTCAGAAAGCACATTTCTCGGCTCCTGCAGGAATGAGGAAGGTGGTGTGTGACTGGGTCACGAAGGTGCCTGGTGACAACATTCCTTGTGCAGACTTTCAAAGTTTCCCACCTGCAGGGCTCACCTCATTTCTGCCTGCAACAAAGCTGGTGACTCCTGCTCCCGTGGGGCCAGGGTGCTGGGTTGGGGGCACGGCCAAGTCCTTCACCGTCTTCATTGGCTTTCCTCTCCACCCACTGTGGTTCAAGGCTACACCATCTCTCAGGTTCACCAAACACTGACCGTCTAGGTTTCTTGTTGTCTTTGTTACTTGGAGTGATTTTTGCGAGAGGAGTCAGGAAATGAAAGGTTTTTACTTGCTGTCTTGAAATCAAAAGTCCTGTGTACTCTTTTTTTTTTTTTTGTCTTTTTGCCTTTTCTAGGGCCGCTCCCACAGCATATGGGGGTTCCCAGGCTAAGGGTCTAATCGGAGCTGTAGCTGCTGGCCTACACCACAGCCACAGCAACGGTGGATCCTTAACCCACTGAGCAAGGCCAGGGATCGAACCTGCAACCTCATGGTTCCTAGTCAGATTCGTTAACCACTGCGCCACAACGGGAACTCCCAAAAGTCCTTTAACCCACTGAAATACAACTAAAATTTCCTCCTCCCCACACACTAAAGTCCTCTTTTATTTATTTATTTATTTTTGGCTACACCCGGGGCACAGGGAAGTTCGGGGCCAGGGATCAAACCTTCACCACAGCAGTGACAACACTGGACCCTTCACCTGCTGAGCCACCAGGGAGCTCCATTAAAGTCCTCTTTGTGGCTTGAGATTCCGAGCACAAAATTCATCCTTCACCCTTCTTAACACCATTGTCATTGTTAATAAAACGTATACATTAAATTCTAACATTTTGACATTTTATATCATTACGAGGCCTTTTCTGGAACACGCTCTTCTCTTTCTCCTGTGACGTCACTCTCCCTGCTTGGGTCTCTGGTTGCTTCTGTTTGCTTCGTCCGGATGACTTTCTCCTCCACCACTGAACCCTCAAATGTTACTACTGGGAATGTCAGCACAGTATCTGTGCTCTGTCGCCTTTCCTCACCCTGCAGCCCCTCCTCCATCACTGACCAGCCTCATTCACGCCCAGATTTAGGAAGGGACCACCTCGCCTCTCCTGCCCACTTGCTCTTTCCCTGGGAATTCCACACACTAATAGCCAACTGCTTGCTAGACCTCACTCCTTGGATCCCTCACAGACATTTCAAGATCAACACACACAAAACCCAAGATATTTCCCTCTGGACCGCGCCACACCCTGTGCCCCTCATCTTGCTATGGCAGCATGTGATGTACAAACATTCAAACTTCAGTTCCCGTGATGAATAGATACCTTTCAAATGATAATCAAGAAAGGGACGTTTGGCTACACAAAATACAGTCTAACTTGGCCGTGTGCTACTTGGCCATTTCCTCCCCTCCTCCTCACTCTGACTTCTCACCTTACAACTCGCTCTTACTCCATAATGGCTAAGCAATAACCAGCCAGGAAAAAAACGGAGATCAGAGGGTCATTATTAAAAATGTATTGAAATCTCCCAATTCCCAAGGGCTGAGGTTTAGAACACAAAACCCCGGCTCTTTCCTCTAAGAGGACATTATTCTTCTCATGATTACACCCAGAGTAGATAAGTGAAATTGGACAGAGAAAGACAAACATCATATGACATGTGTATATGTGGAATCTTAAAAAAAAAAACATGCAAAAGAACTCATTTACAAAACAGAAATAGGTCCACAGACATAGGAAATAAACTTATTGTTACCTAAAGGGGAAAAGGAGAAGGGAGAGATCAGTTAGGAGGTTGGGATTAGCACACACACACTACCATATGCAAAACAGATAAACAATAAGGACCTGCTGTATTGCATAGGGAAACTATACTCAATATCTTGTAATAACCTGCAGGGGGAAAGAATCTGAAAAAAAGATGGAGATACATATAGATATAGATACATATATATACATAAAGATGTGGATACACATATATACATAGACACATATAGATACAGATACATGTATATACATATAGATATAGATACATATATACATGCGTAGATATGATATGTATATGTGTATAACTGAATCACTGTGCTATATACTGAAACTAACACAACACTGCAAATCAACTGTACTTCAATTGAAAAAAAAGGTCAGTCCTGGAACCAAGACCCCATATAAAGCGCTGCACACCACGGCAAAACAAAAACAGAAGGTCAGAGTAGAGACAGGACTAAGATAAAGAGATAATGGTGTAAAGACAAATTACAATTACTGAAAGAGATTTTAAACTATCAACTAATGAAATGTGTATACAGTGCCTAGCAATACAAAATACGCTCTTACTCAAAGTTAGCTATACCCAGGGAAATCAAAAGAACCAAGAATGCTAAGTCATTCCCAGAAGAATCAGACATGGCTGACATCCAGCCGACTCATGCTCCCACCCTGCCTCCACCTTCAGACCCAACACTTTATTTTTAGATTAAAAAAGGAATCATCCAGGTTTTTAGGAGCGGGCCATGGACCACAGAATTCTGAAACGCTCCAACCCTCCTCCTGAGTCTGACTCCTAAGAAGAGACAATAACTTGACTTCAAGGCAGATCAATGGTCAGATATTCCATCCATGTGATTTTTTCCCTTTTTAAAAAGATTTTTATGTTTCTATTACAGTTAATTTAGTGTTCTGTCAATTTCTGCTGTAGAGAAAAGTGACCTAGTCATATATATATATACACACACACACACATTCTTTTTCACACATTAACCTCATCATGTTCCATCCTATTCGTGTGATTTTTTTTTTTTAATTGATGAAAATCACAAAGTTCTAGACTTTGTCACTGCTGGAAGAAATCAAGTGTAGTTCACATTTTATTAAATAAACAAAGAGTAAATCCTCTGTTTTACTGAGGCAAAAAAAAGAAAGAAAAGAAAAGAAAAGAAAAGGGTGGAGAAAGAATGAATCCTGACTAATGGTTTTTCTGACTTTTTGTGTGTGTGTGTCTTTTTAGGGCCATACCCGTGGCACGTGGAGGTTCCCTGGCTAGGGGTTGAATCAGAGCTGTAGCCGCCTGGCTAGGGGTTGAATCAGAGCTATAGCCGCTGGCCACAGCCACAGCCACGCCAGATCTGGGCCACATGTGCGATCTACACCACAGCTCACAGCAATGCCAGATCCTTAACCCACTAAGCGAGGCCAGCGACTGAACCTGCGTCCTCATGGATACCAGTCAGATTCGTTTCCCCTGAGCCACAACAAGAACTCCTGACATCTTTTTTTTTTTTTAACTCCAAAGACCTCAGGGAACACACAGAAATCCACCGGAAAGTATATGTTGAGGTTGAATGCACGATTTTTGTCCCTCTGAACTCTTAGGACAAAGGTTGAGGCTCAATAATGTTTAACCTTCTTGGAACGCCAGAGAAGAAAAGGGTGACAGTGATATGTCACAAGTGATTATAACCACGGTTCAAGAAGAGTGGTTACTCTGACAGCTAAGAAAAAGCTCATTTTCAACACTTATGCTGCCTATTCCAAAAGAATTATTTTTCTGCAGCTGCAAGCTGTAAAAATTAATAGCGCGCGCACACACACACACAAAAAAAGGATTCTGTTGCTTCTTAAAGAGCTACACTTAGCTGTCCAGCTTAGCCAAGGTTTTTCTGGTTTTTCTCAGCTATTCATGCCTCTTTCTCATAGGGCTACTATATAAATAAAATTCACAGCCAGCTTTAAACAGAGCTAGAGTTGCATCGATCATCATGGGCTCCACATGCCTATTCAGCAGTGGAGAAGTACCAGCACAAGCAGTAAAATGAAGACAATAATCTATCTCTGGAAAACCATCTCCCGAGCAGAGTCACATAATGGAACGGGATGTCAATATTAACGATTAACTCAAATCGATTAGGCAACTCAAGAGCTTGCATTTCAGCCAGCATCAAAATTTCATGAGCCCTGTGAAGCTATAAGTGCAATTTGCTGGAGTAAAGTAATACTGGAATAGAAGAATTCCACTTCACTAGGAAAAGACTGAGACGAAGCATCATTTGAGTTTCAGCAAGAGAAAGTCACACGATGGATGGCACGTGGGCTTTGGGTCAATTTTTTTCAATAATGATTCTATTTTCACATCAATACATCTACAAAGAACTAAAATAGCCACTTCAAGGGAAAAAACCAGCTTTTAGATAGTAAAATGGAAGACTGTGGGAGTTCCCGCTGCGGCACAGGGGGTTAAGGATCCAGTATGGCTGCAGCTATGGTGTAGGTCACAGCTGTATCTGGGATTTGATCCCTGACCAGGGAATATCCATAAGCAGCAGATGAAGCCAATTAGGAAAAAAAAAAAAAAAAGGAAGAATATGCCTATATAATTGCCTTGTCTGCTTTACACTACTTGTTTAGATTTTAAATAATAAGCACATTTTTCCCACTAACATGGTATTATAAAATGTTCCAAGTAAAAAGCCGACAAGCAAATAATCCTTTGTTAAAGGAAAAAAGGGAGTTCCCACTGTGGCACAGTGGGTAAAGAACCTGACTGCAGTAGCTCAGGTCGCTGTGCAGTGGGTTAAGGATCCAGCGTTGTTGCAGCTATGGCGTAGGTTGCAGCCGTGGTTCGAATTCTATCTCTGGCCTGGGAACTTCCACACGCCACAGGTGAGGCCATTAAAAAAAGAGAGAGAGAGAAACGAAAAGCATCAGAAGATGGTCACGGAAATCATGCTTTCTTCTGTTTTTCTAAAAACCTTCTAAGAGTAAACATCTGAGCATGAAAAAGACTATGTACACATATGTATAACTGAATCACTTTGCTGTACACCAGAAACTAACACAACGTTGTAAATCAACTACACTTCAATTTAAAAATATTTAAGTAAATCTCTGAACTCTGGAAATGATATTAACAAAAACGTAGGCTTGCTCTCTGGAAAACAAAAGCCAGAAGAGGGACTTGATGAAGCTAAGTGATGATGAGGTTAATTTTAAGTAAATGTGGGTTTTTTTTAAAGGTCTTGAACCTTTCATTTATGAAAAATTGTAAGCTTAAAACAACAGAAAAATAAAAAGAACTACCATTTACACACACCCAGCTGTAATACTTACCATCCCTGGTCAGAGATGTTAGGACAAGACCCCCACCCAAAATCGCCCACCACCTCCTCCCCACTGGTTTAATACAAAGCAAAATCCAGAGATCCTATTACTTCATTGTTAAAGATTTCAGTTATCATCTATAAAAGATAAGGACTTTTAAACGAAATCACAAAAGCATTACCAATCTAAACCATTAATATAAACGTCTTAATACCATGAAACACCTGGCCAGTCCCAACATTTCTCAAGAATTCTTTCTCACATTTGGTTTGTTCATTCAAACAAGGCCTACACATTACATTTGGTTGGTAGGTTTCAAATGCCTTTTGATCAACAGGATACCCTTCCCACTTTTTATTTCTCACAACGCATTGGTTGAAGCAGTTGTAGTCTTTGCCCCCAAGTTCCCCACAGTCAGGATTTTGCTAACTTGTCTGCAGCACATCATGTAAGACACAGCTCAGCCCCAAGTTCTGTGTTAAGTCTGTGTTAGCACTAGTGATTTGACCCTAAGCATGACCCCATCCTTTCATCGGAGGCACCTGATGTGTGGTGTCTCTGCTGCAGTGTCAGCCATCATGGACAAACAGTGTCCCCTAAGTGTCATCGTCAATATCCACTGGTATTTGCAAAATGGTGACATCTAATTCCATTATTTCTTCTTCCCTCCACCACCATTTGATTTCCACGTAGAATAATCCTTACAGGAGCTCCCTGGTGGCTCAGTGGGTTAAGGACCCGATATTGTCACTGCAGTGGCTCGAATCACCACCATGACTCAGGTTCTATCTTCAGCCCCAGGAACTTTCATATGCCAAAGGCACAGCCAAAATCAATAATGATAACAATCCTTACAGCAAAGACACACTAATGCTTGGTTCTTTCCCTTCAGCATTTTCCAGAAAAGTGAGTTACTTCATTTAGCATTCTCCGAAGGTCAACAATGAGGTTTTGTTTTTTTTGTTTTGTTTTTTTTAATATCCTGAGTCGTGGATTTTAAATATACTGATGAGATTCAATCCACTTCGATCATTCTTTTTTTTTTTTTTGGCAAAAGAATTGGGGAGTCATTTTAATATTTATAAGGAAGAATCAGCAGAACAAGATTCTGTCACACAGGCTGTGTAAAACACACAGGCTGTGTAAAGCTTATAAAACACACCAAAAATTTGCACATGGTGAGTATAAGGAGAAGCAAGGGTGGACTCAGATGTCTTTACAACCAAGGGAGTACACAGTGCATCAGCAAAGTAGAGGACGAAAAATGTTCACATTTTCTACATTAAAAAAAATTACAGTGCAGTTCTCCTGTGGCTCGGTGGGTCAAGGACCTGGCATTGTCACTGCTGCAGCTAGGGTTGCTGCTGTGGCCCAGGTTCAATTCCTGGCCTGTGAACTTCTGAATTCCGTGGGCACAACCAAAAAAATTAAATTTTTAAAAAATTTTAAGTCAATAAAATTAGAAATGAAAAAGGAGAAGCAACAACGGCCATCACAGAAATACAAAGGATCATAAGAGACTACTATATGTAACTATACGCCAATAAAATGGAAAACCTAGAAGAAATGGACAAATCCTTAGAAAAGTACAATCTTCCAAGACTAAACCAAGATGAAATAGAAAAGATGAATGGACCAATCACAAGAAATGAAATTGAAACTGTGATTTAAAAACTTCCAACAAACAAAAAGTCCAAGACCAGATGGCTCTACAGGAGAATTCTTTTTTTTTTGGGGGGGGGAGCTTTCTGACTTTTCTTGAGCAGCTCCCGTGGCATATGGAGGTTCCCAGGCTAGGGCTCTAATCGGAGCTGTAACCACCGGCCTACACCAGAGCCACAGCAACGCGGGATCCAGGCCGCGTCTGCGACCTACACCACAACTCATGGCAATGCCGGATCCTTAGCCCACTGAGCAAGGCGAGGGAACGAACCTGCAACCCCATGGTTCCTAGTCGGATTCGCTAACCACTGCACCACGACGGGAACTCCGGGGCAAATTCTATCAAACATTTAGAGAAGAGCTAACACCTATTCTTCTGAAACTATTTCAAAAAATTGCAGAGGAAGTGATACTCCCAAACTCATTCTATGAGGCCACCATCACCCTGGTACCAAAACCAGACAAAGATTCCACAAAAAAAGAAAACTATGGGCCAATTTCACTGATGAACATCGATGCAAAAATCCTCAACAAAATACTAGCAAACCGCATCCAACAATACATTAGAAGGATTATACATCATGATCAAGTGGGATTTATCCCCAAGATGCAAGGGTTCTTCAATATCTGCAAATAAATCAGTGTGATACACCACATTAACCAACTGAAGAATAAAAACCATATGATCCTCTCAATAGACATAGAAAAAGCCTTTGACAAAATCCAACACCCATTTCTGATAAAAACCCTTCAGAAAGTGGACATAGAGGGAACTTACCTCAACATGATAAAGGCCAAATATGACAAACCCATAGCTAACATCATTCTCAATGGTGAAAAGCTGAAAGAATTCCCACTGAGATCAGGAACAAGACAAGGATGTCTTGCTCTTGCCTCTATTCTTCACCATAGTTTTGGAAGTCCTAGCCACAGCAATCAAAAGTAAAAGAGATAAAAGGAATCCAAATAGGAAAGGAAGAAGTAAAACTATCACTATTTGCAGATGACATGATACTTACTATACCTAGAGAATCCTAAAGACTTGACCAGAAAACTGTTAGAGCTCATCCATGAACTTGGCAAAGTCGCAGGATACAAAATTAATACACAGAAATTGATGGCATTTCTATACACTAACAATGAAAGATCAGAAAAAGAAATTAGGGAAGCAATCCCATTTTCCATCGCATCCAAAAGAATAAAATACCTAGGAGTAAACCTACCCAAAGAGACAAAAGACCTGTACTCCGAAAACTATAAGACACTGATGAAAGAAATCAAAGATGACACAAATAGATGGAAAGATATACCATGCTCGTGGATTGGAAGAGTTAATATTATCAAAATGACTATACTACCCAAGGCAATATACAGATTCAATGAAATCCCTATCAAATTAACAAGGACATTTTTCACAGAACTCAAACGAAATATTTTAAAGTTTGCTTGGAAGCACAAAAGACCCAGAATAGCCAAAGACATCCTGAAAAGGAAAAATGGAGCTGGAGGAATCAGGCTCCCGGACTTCAGACTATACTACAAAGCAACAATCATTAAAACCATATAGTACTGGCACAAAGACAGAAATATAGATCTGTGGAACAGGATAGAAAGCCCAGAATTAAACCCACACACCCACAGCCAACTAATCTATGACAATGGAGGCAAGAATATACAATGGAGAAAGGACAGCTTGTTCAGTAAGTGGTGCTGGGAAAACTGGACAGCCACATGGAAAAGAAGGAAATTAGAACACTCCCTAACACCATACACAAAAATCAACTCAAAATGGATTAAAGACCTAGATAGAAGACCTGACACTATAAAATTCTTAGAAGAAAACACAGACCAAACACTCTCTGACATAAACGACAGCAACATCTTCTCAGATCCATCTCTTAGAGTCATGACGGTAAAAACAAAAAGAAACAAATGGGACCTAATCAAACTTCAAAGTTTCTGCACAGCAAAGGAAACCCTAAACAAAACAAAAAGACAACCCACAGAATGGGAGAAAATCTTTGCAAGTGATTCAACTGACAAGGGGTTAATCTCCAAAATTTATAAACACCTTCTACAGCTCCATACCAAAAAAACAAACAACCCCATCAAAAAATGGGCAGAAGATCTAAACAGACAGTTCTCCAAAGAAGACATACACATGGCCAAAAAACACATGAAAAGATGTTCAACATCACTCATTATTAGAGAAATACAAATTAAAACCACGATGAGGCACCACCATACACCAGCCAGAATGGCCATCATCCAAAAGTCTACAAACAGTAAGTGCTGGAGAGGGTGTGGAGAAAAAGGAACCCTAGTACACTGTTGGTGGTGCCACTGTTGGTGGCAGTCACTGTGGAAAGCAGTATGGAGATTCCTCAGAAAACTAAACATAGAACTACCATTTGATCCAGCAATCCCATTCCTGGGCATCTACCCAGAGAAAACCATGACTCACAAAGACACATGTACTCCAATGTTAACTGCAGCAATATTTACAGTAGCCAAGACATGGAAACAACCTAAATGTCTATCGACAGAGGAGTGGATCCAGAAGATGTGGTACATATACACAATGGAATCTTACTCGGCCATTAAAAGGAACAAAATACCGGCATTTTTAGCAACATGGATGGACCTAGAAATTATCATGCTAAGTGAAGTCAGCCATACAATGAGACACCAACATCCAATGCCTTCACTGACATGTGGAATCTGAAAAAAGGACAGACTGAACTTCTTTACAGAACAGATGCTGACTCACAGACACTGAAAAACTTATGGTCTCCGGAGGAGACAGGTTGGGGAGTGGGGGGAATGTGCTTGGGCTGTGGGATGGAAATCCTGTGAAATTGGATTGTGATGATCATTATACAACCACAGATGTGATAAATTCATCTGAGTAATTAAAAAAGAAAAAAAAAAACAAACAAAAAAAGAAAAAACAAAAATAAATAAATAAAATTTTTTTTAAATTAGAGTATGATCATTATTCTTATTGCCTGGGCAGTAGGAGCCTCTCCAAGTTCAGCCCTGGTTCTTCTGACCAGATCACAGTCATCTTTTTTCTTAAGTTTTATTTACATACAGTTGATTTACAATGATGTGATCATTTCTGCTGTACAGCAAAGTGACTCACACACAAACACACATCTATTCTTTTTCAGCTTCTTTTCCCGTACAGGGTGTCACAGCACGTTGGGTAGAGGTCCCTGGACTGCACAGCAGGTCCCTGTTGACAACCCAGTCCACAGACCACAGTGTGCACATGCCAACCCCGGTCTCTGATGCTTCCTGGTCCTCTGGTTTGACAAGATGTGCCGGCTTCTGGAGCTGGAATCAGCCAGTCCCTCCATCTCGCTATTGACCGAGCCAATGGCTCACAGCTGCCCTTCCTCCCAGCTCTCCCTGGAGCTACCCCGAGCCTGCTCACACACCCGCAAGAGCCCCGGGCCTGCAACTAAGTCAGCTGGGACAAAAGGCTTGCTTCCAGGTGACACAAGCCCATGCTGCAGTTCATGATCCGGAGCCAATGCAGGAACAGGCTGAGCCCGTGCCCCAGACCCACAGCCTGGCAGTCGGGCTGGGCCCCACCCATCCGCCTCCCCGGGGCCCTTCTGACACTCCCCCTCCAGAAACCACTTGCACAGCAGCACCCTCGCCTCCCAGGCTCTGCCTTTGGAACCGGACTGAAGACACAGCCTTAGTTTGTTTCCAGGAGAAATGATCCAGGGAACTAGAGCCATCTTGTAACAACCGGCAAGGGAGGTTGGTCTGCACAAAGCGGGGTCTGTGCTGTGCATTCGAAACAAAATAATCAACTACACGTCCATTTAAAAATTAACTTTTTTTCTTTTTAGGGCCACACCTGTGGCATATGGAAATTCCCAGGCTAGGAGTCGAATCAGAGCTGCAGCTGTTGGCCTACACCACAGCCATAGCAACGCAGAATCCGAGCTGCATCAGCAACCTACACCACAGCTCACGGCAATACGGGATTCTTAACCCACTGAGCAGAGCTATGGATCAAACTCGAATCTTAATGAGACAATGTTGAGACCTTAACCCTCAGAATTAAAAAAATAACTAATCTTTAGGGAGTCCCCATTGTGGCTCATCAGTAACAAACCTGACTAGTATCCATGAGGACATAGGATCCATCCCTGGCCCTGCACACTGGATTAAGGATCCAGTGGCTGTGGTGTAGGCCAGCAGCTATAGCTCCAATTCAACTCCTAGCCTGGGAACGTCCATATGCTGCAAGTGTAGTCCTAAAAATTAATTTTTAAAAAGAAATCACATTAGGAAACCATAACAGGGGCGTTTCTAATGGGTTGGTCAGTTTCAGTGACCAGAGGCAGGAAATATTTTTTTCAATGAACAAACTCACTATGAGTTCAACCTGATATTTCCAACTCCATTTTAGGACTTTTCAGATTTATTTCTCTTATTTCATACCTGCATCTCCTCTCTCTCCCAACTGAAAATCCTGGTTCTGACATCAATGTATCTACTTGCTAAATAAGTTTCTGAAATTTTTTGATGCAAAAACACAAATTGATCATAAAAGAATACAATCTTTTGAACTGAAATGCAAGTTTGCATTTAGAGCAATCTTGCTTATTGCTCTAAATAATGTTTTAACTCATACAAATGTATTATCCAACAGCCCTTAAAACCTCATTTAAGGAGTTCACATTATGGCTCAGCGGAAACAAATCTGACTAGTATCCACCAGGATGAAGGTTGCATCCCTGGCCTCACTCAGTGGGTTAAGGATCCGGCGTTTCCGTGAGCTGTGGTGTCGATCACAGATGCGGCTAGCATCCCGAGTTGCTGTGGCTCTGGTGTAGGCAGGTGGCTACAACTCTGATTTGACCCCAGCCTGGGAACCTCCATATGCCATGGGTGCGGCCCTAAAAGGACAATAAAAAACAAACCGAAAAAACAAAACAACCTCAATTAAGACTTTGCCTTAGAAGTAGTTTCTCTTTTTTGAAAAATAATGTCATTTTATTCACATGAAACAGCACGTCTTGCCATGTGACATTCTGTCCACAGTCGTGGCCACACCGGTGTATAAGGACGTGTCCTCCACAGTAAGTAGTCCTTTTCTTAGCATTTGCTTCTTGTAATTACCTTGTCCCTCACATACTGCACGATCATTCTACTTAAAATAAGCGAAATATATTTTCTGTGAGGTTTTTTTTTTTTTTTAATCATTTGGGCCCTTATTCTGTGAATCTTCATTGTTATTCTTTTGCCTCCTTCCCTGAGGTTGCTGATGGAACTCAGTTTCTTTTGCTCCTTTATTTTTTCTTTGGCCACACCTGCAGCATGCAGAAGTTCCCAGGCCAGGGATTGAACCCACACCACAGCAGTGACAACGCCAGATCCTCCAAGGAACTCCAAACTCATTTTTTTTTTAATTGCAGTAAACTACACAAAACCTAAACTCTACCATCATAATCTTTTTTTCCTTTTTACAGCTGCATCTGCGGCATATGGAAGTTCACAGCCTGTAGGGGTTGAATCTGAGCAGCAGCTGCTGGCCTACACCACAGCCACGACAACATGGGATCCAAACCACCTCTGTGAGCTATGCCACAGCTTTTGGCAACAATGGATCCTTAATCCACTGAGTGAGGCCATGGATCAAACCCGCATCCTCACAGACACTATGTCAGGTTCTTAACCACTGAGCCACAACGGGAACTCCATAAACCTCATTTTAACACCATATCAACTTAGGAATCTGATCTTCACCCTCTGGTGATGCTGACAGGTCCCAGGATCAGAGCGGATCAGCTGCTGTCCACATGATAACTGAGCAGCATGTGCAGAGGCTGCAGCATGACTTGCAGTACTGGACCAAAAAGGACTTGCCAGCACATCGGTGCCCAGGGTGGCCGTCCAGAAAATGCAGCCTGTGGGCTCACTCTCAGGGATATCCAGCTACTCCTTGGGAACGAGTCAGGATGAAGAAATGCCTGATTTCTCCAGTCTACCAGAATCTGCCTTCTCGCCCCTGAAACTTACCCCCCCCCCCAGTTCCCCAGGGGCCAGTTGAGCCAACACTCCCCAAACAGATGTCAAGGATGGGGAAGTCGCCTTCCATCTCAACTCACACCCCGGTGGGTCCCTTACTCTCTCAGACTCAGCGAGGTCAGACAGCCTTAACAATATATGCCCCAAACCACACACACGGTGGTTCTGCCCATTAAATGAGATGAGGAATATCAACACGCTTTTCAAAATATGAAGTCTTGGGAGTTCCCGTCGTAGCGCAGTGGTTAATGAATCCGACTAGGAACCATGAGGTTGCGGGTTCGGTCCCTGGCCTTCCTCAGGGGGTTAAGGATCCAGCGTTACCGTGAACTGTGGTGTAGATTGCAGACACGGCTCGGATCCCGAGTTGCTGTGGCTCTGGCATAGGCTGGCAGCTACAGCTCCGATTAGACCCTTAGCCTGGGAACCTCCATATGCCACGGGAGTGGCCCTAGAAAAGGCAAAAAGACAAAAAAAAAATCCTGGGATAAAACCTAATGGAAAAGAATGTGGGGCTCCCCTTGTGGCTCAGAGGTAAAGAACCCAACTACCCAGCTAGTACCCATGAGGAAGCAGGTTGGATCCCTGGCTCTGTTCCATATGTTAAGGATCCAGCAATGCTGTGAGCTGTGGTGTAGGTCACAGATACAGCTCAGATGTTGCTGTGGCTGTGGTGTCGGTCGGCAGCTGCAGCTCCAACTCAGCTCCAAGCCTGGGAACGTCCATATGCCACGGGTACAGCCCTATGAAAAAAGAAAAAAAGAATGTATATATATACACATAACTGTATAACTGGATCACTTTGCTATACAGCAGAAATTAATAACATTATTAAGTCAAACTGTATTTCAATTATTAAGAAATTTTTTTAGAGAGTTTCCGTCTTGGCTCAGTTGGTTAACGAATCCGACTAGGAACCATGAGGTTGCGGGTTCAATCCCTGGCCTTACTCAGTGGGTTAAGGATCCATTGTTGCCGTGAGCTGTGGTGTAGGTTGCAGACGCCGCTTGGATCCTACGTTGCTGTGAGCTGTGGTGTAGGTCGCAGACGTGGCTCGGATCCTGTGTTGCTGTGGCCTAGGCCAGTGGCTACAGCTCCAATTAGACCCCTAGCCTGGGAACCTCCATATGCCGCGGGAGCGGCCCAAGAAATGGCAAAAAAAAGACAAAAAAATATATGCATATATAAGTCTTACCTCAAAGCAATAGTTTTCCTGAAATATCACTATCATTCCCAGAACCAACCCCTCCTCTCCCAAGGCACAAGCTAAATTCTGTTTGGATATGTTCAGCTTTTCATTTTCCATCTTTTTTTTTTTTTAATGAATGGTCCTTTTTTTCTTTTTTTCACTATTTTTAGGGCTGCGCTCGCAGCATATGGAGGTTCCCAGGTTAGGGGTTGAATCAGAGCTACAGCTGCCAGCCTACACCACAGCCGCAGCAACTCAGGATCTGAGCCACATCTGCGACCTACACCACAGCTCACAGCAACGCCAGATCCTTAACCCACTGAGCAAGGCCAGGGATCGAACCAGCAACCTCATGGTTCCTAGTCGGATTCGTTTCTGCTGAGCCACAACAGGAACTCCCAATCTCCATCATTTGATTTTATTTTTGGAACCACACTTATCATTTCACAATTGGAAAAGAAAAAGAAAAAAGGCATTGCTGGGCCAAATCAGATGGGCTCCTGCCTGCACCAAGAGGGGCCGAGAGGAGCGCACGGTGATGTTGGGGGAAACTGAGAATTCGGTCCAGGAGAAAAGGTCCAGAGAGGAGGAAGCATGAGCCCAGATAAGAAACAGCTCTGATCCTTGAGCACAATTAACCAGCTACTAAGCAGAGCTGTGAGACAATGGGCCCCATCACAGAAGGTACGGCGAAGGGGCATCCGAGAGCTCCAGCCCTTCAGCAGTCTCATTTCTCCAGGACTGAGAGCCACACTGTTGCCTGAGGGCTGCTTCCCCCCTCTTCACTGAAGACACAACTGGATACAGTCTTAAATTGGAACCCTTGGGAGTTAGGGCAGAGATCAAGGAGTCATCCCCAGGCAAAGACGGCTGTGATACAACAAACAGAATCCTAAGGGACACTCTGAGAGCATCCTTTCACATAAAGATGTTGACCAAAAAGCACATGAAAAGATGCTCAACATTGCTAATCATTAGAGAAATGAGGGACCACCTCACACCGGTCAGAATGGCAATCATCAAAAAGTCTACAAACAATAAATGCTGGAGGGAGTTCCTGATGAGCTCAGTGGAAACAACTCTCACTGGCATCCATGAAGATGTAGGTTCTAACTCTGACTTCACTCAGTGGGTTAAGGATCCAGTGTTGCCGTGAGCTGTGGTGTAGGTCACAGACAAAGGCTGGGATCTGGCATTGCTGTGGCTGTGGCGTGGGCCGACGGCTGAGGTTCCAATTTGACTCCTAGCCTGAGAACTTCCAAGTGCCACGGGTGTGGCCCTGAAAGAAAGAAAGAAAAAGAAAAAAAAAAAAAAACAATAAATGCTGGAAAGGGTGTGGAGAAAAGGGAACCCTCCTACACTGTGGATGGGAATGCAAATTGGTACAATCACTACAAAGAACAGTATGGAGGTTCCTTAAAAAACAAAAAATAGAACTATCACATGATCCAGCAATCCCACTCCTGGGCATCTATCCAGAGAAAACCATAGTTTGAAAAGATACATGCATCCCTGTGTTCAAAGCAACATTACATACAGTAGCCGAGACATGGAAACAACCTAAATGTCCACCAACAGAGGATTGGAGAAAGAAGATGTGGTACATATACACAATGGAATATTACTCAGCCACCAAAGAGAATGAAGTAACGCCATATGTAGCAACATGGATGGACCTAGATATTAGCATACTAAGTAAGTCAGAAAGAGAAAGACAAATATCACATGATATCACTTATATGTGGAATCTAATAAAAATAACACAAATGAACTTATTTACAAAGAAGAAACAGAGATCTCAAAATCAAATGTAAGGTTACCAAAGAGGAAATGTGGGGAGAAGGGATAAATCAAAAGTTTGGGATTAACATATACACACTACTATATAGAAAACAGATAACGAACAAGGACCTGCTGTATAGCCCAGAGGAACCAACTCACCATTCTGTAATTACCTCTATGGGAAAGAATCTGGGAAAATACCTATGGCTGATTCACTCTGCTGTGCACGTGAAACTAACACAGCACTGTATGTCACCATACCCACCTCCCCCCAGAATTTAATTTTAAAAAAAAGAGGAAAAAAAATAAAGACGATTATATCCACCCTCCCCTCACAATGTGAAGATTGTTCTGGTTAGAGGTAGAATGATAAACTAGCCCATCCCTAAGGGGCTGTCTTTTCAGGTCTCTGACCCGCTGTCGTCCATGAAAACTCTGAAGGCACCAGCGCCTGTCTAAAAATTTTCTGCAAGTTTTCCTTGCCTGGAGCTGAAAGGACTTAAGGTTTTTAAAACAAGGAGTGATGCTGTGAACCAGACCCAAAAAACGGCACCACGGCTGTGGCAGCCAAAATGCTGACTTGGGGGGTTGGTTCACTCTGTGGCACAGCCGGTTAAGGATCCAAAGGCAGCAGCTGGAGGTCACTGTGGAGGCTCAGGTTCAATCCATATGCCCC
Organism: Phacochoerus africanus; assembly: GCF_016906955.1. Taxonomy (NCBI): domain Eukaryota; kingdom Metazoa; phylum Chordata; class Mammalia; order Artiodactyla; family Suidae; genus Phacochoerus; species Phacochoerus africanus. The sequence goes on along the minus strand of NC_062552.1, from coordinate 30,086,450 downwards.
AGGTGTGATCAAAAAAAAAAAAAAAAGGTGGAGTTCCCATCAAGACTCAGTGGTAACGAATCCAACTAGTAGTATCTATGAGGATGTAGGTTCGAACCCTGGCCTTGCTCAGTGGGTTAAGGATCCTACATTGCTGTGGCTGTGGTGTAGGTCGGCAGCTGCAGCTCTGATTCGACCCCTAGCTCAGGAACCTCCATACGGCATGGGTGCAACCCTAAAAAAACAAACAAACAAAAAAAAGATGCTGACTTGGAAGAGAATCATCAATTAGGAGATGTGTTTATTTTTCTCCAAGCAGTGCATATGGATCCTTTCACCAAGTTCATCTTGGTTTCATGAATTGTCTGAGAAACTAAATTCTGTCCCTATTAGCACCGTCCATTCAATCAATACAGTGCCCCTCCCTGCATGCTCCTGTGCAGCTATTATCCTTATACCCACTGACAGCAAATTTACAATAAATGACATCAAAAAATAAAGAAACCAATTTTGTAATTAAAAATTAAAAAAAAATAAAGGATATCTTTTGTAGGGTACAGTAAGGGAGGCGTGGCACCACACGAGCACAGACTCAGTAAGCTAAATGGATGTAATTCCATTAAACTCTTCCAAGGCAGTTAGCAAAAGAAATTTGACTTAATGCATTCCATGACTTGATTCATTCTTCTAGAATTCCAAAGAAGGAAAGGAAACAAATATTTCCTTTAGAAGCTTTGTGTCTGCCAATTAATTAAGCCAAATTAAGGTGTGAGCTGTAGAGTCAAGCCTTCCGCAGAGAGGGAAGTGTCCCAAGGTTATTCAAATAAAGTTGCCTGGGGCTACAAGCTGGAAACGGAAAGAGAAGGGAGGACCCCTGAATAACCTGAGCAGGAAAGGGACACAGAAACAGCTACATTCTCAAGGAGATCAAGGATGTGTGCTTAGCCTTCTCTGCCCTGCAAGTTCCAACCACAAAGATGACCTGAAATCCTGCTAATTTTAATAAAAAAAATAATAAATAAAAGCTATGCAATGTTCAAAAATATCTTGCAGACTTACAATGACCTAAGCTGCAAAGAGAAAAGCAGAAAAATTCCCCCAAGACTTGAAAACAAAATCCAACAACAGAAGGAAAGGGGTGAGGTAGGGGAAACGGTCCAGCAGCAGAAAGGGTGAGGCTGGGGGGGAGGAATCCATTTGCCTGGGAAGTTCTTTGCTGCTGCTTTCTCTGGTTTCTGTCTCAGATGCCTTGTTCTTGGTTTCAGACGAACATCCTTAACTGAAAGTCAAGAACCCTGGACCTACCTCTGCCTAAAGCATCTGTATTTTTCCCCCCATTTTTCTTTCTTTTTCTATTTTTTCTTTTCCTTTTCTTTTTGGTGTATTTAAGGATTTGTTTTTCTGTGTCACTGAAAACAACAGATGTGTTGAGATGTTCATACATCTCAAAATGTATTGCACTCCCCCCCACCCCAACCTCTGGCCACCACTGATCTGCTCTCAGAGTCTGTATTTCTTTTTTCTTTTCTTTCTTTCTTTTTTTTTGTCTTTTGTACTTTTTTAGGGCCACACCCACGGCATATGGAGGTTCCCAGGCTAGGGGTCAAATTAGAGCTATGGCTGCTGGCCTACACCACAGCCGCAGCAACAGGGGATCCGAGCTGCATCTGCGATCTACACCACAGCTCATGGCAACACTGGATCCTTAACCCACTGGGCGAGGCCAGAGATCAAACCTGCATCCTCATGGATCTTTGTTGGGTTCATTAACCACTGAGCCATGATGGGAACTCTGGTGTTCGTATTTCTGAGGGAGGATTTGGCCCTTAAAGGGAACCTCCATCCTCCTCCTGACTTCTTGGGTCTAGAGCACCCAGCTCAGCCCTCGACTCCCTCATCCATCAGTTTTCACTTCCTGGGTCGTCCCTTCCAGCCTCATGGGTTTGATGACATTCATGTACACCACTGAGGTCCAGACCCTAGGAAATCTCGCAGATATTTCAGACTTAACAGATCAAACTGGAAATTCAAGTTCCACCCCCAACCCTAACCGGCTTCTTTCCCAGCATTCACCTTTGCCGGCACCCGGGCAGTGACCTGGGAGAGAGCCACCACTTGGTGGGGACCTGGGGGCAAGGGTGGGTTTTAATCAGATGATCCTTCACCTCCCTGAGAAAGCATCAGAGAGTCTAAGTCGAGGACATGCAGGTGAAGGGGTTGAAATGTGCACAAAACTGGGGTCAGTGCAACGGGACAGGGACGGAGGCAGGGAGCTGGCTGTCTTTGGGGCTCTGAAGTTTGGATTTCCCATCATCGAACCCCCAACACCACACATAAATATTCTCAGGCTTGAGGGTTGTTCCACATTAACAGGTTCCTGTAAGGGCACAGGGTTATTAGCAAGACTTGCAGCCTCCCCAGTACTTTATCACAGGAGGCAAGGCTCAGTGAAAAGCATGGAAAAGTGAGGTTTGGGGTTTGTCTATGCTTTCCAAAACAATCTAAAAATAGGTTTTTCAGTATGGAGGTTCCTCAGAAAACGGAATATAGAACTACCATATGATCCAGCAATCCCACTCCTGGGCATAGATTTAGACAAAACTACAATTCAAAAAGATACACGCACTCCTGTGTTCATGGCAGCACTATTCCCAGCAGCCAAGACATGGAAACAACCTAAATGTTCGTCAACAGATGAATGGATACAGAAGCTGTGGTACATATACACAATGGAATATTACTCAGCCATGAAAAAGTGAAATATAATGCCATCTGCAGCAACATGGATGTAACTAGAGATTCTCATACTAAGGGAAATAAGTCAAAAAGAGAAAGACAAATACCATATGGTATCACTTATATGTGTAATCCAAAATATGGCCAAATGAACCTATCTACAAAACGGAAACAGACTCACGGACATGGACAACGGAATTGTGGTTGCCAAGGGGTAGGTGGAGGGAGTAGGATGGACTGGGAGTTTGGGGTTAGTAGATGCAAACTCTTACATTTAGAATGGATAAACAATGAGGTCCTGCTGTACAGCACAGGGAACCATATCCAGGCTCTTGGGATAGAACATGATGGAAGATAATATAAGAAAGGGAATATATTTATAAGTATGACTGGGTCACTTTGTTGTATAGCAGAAATTGGCACAACACTGTAAACCAAATATACTTTAATAATAAAAAGTAAAATAAAACAAAAATAGGTTTCGAAGGGGAAAGGTGGGGGAGGGATAAATTAGGAGTTTGGGATTTACGTACTTCCATACATAAAGTAGTTAATCAGCTAGGACCTACTGTATACCACAGAGAAGTCTATTCAGTATTCTGTAATAACCTATAAGAGAAAAGAATCTGAAAAAGAACAGATGGATATATGCATATGTATCCCTGAATCCCGCTGCTGTACACCTGAAACACACAACACTGTAAATCAACTTATGCTCCAATATTAAAATTAAATTGAAACATAGGTTTTGATCAATGCAATAGCTAATAACTATTGCAGGCAGGAAAACTGAGACCCAAAGTCGTTAAAATCCTTTAGGAGGGGTCATTAGAAGAAACCTCTGGCCCTAGAAATGTGATCATGAGGATTTCCTGATTCCAGCTGCTCCGGTCAGAATGCTCAGCTTTATGTGGTGGGTCCATCATCCCCAGCTATGTGATCTCGACAGGTGCCCTCCTCCTGAGAGTGAGAACCTGCCCCAGGGAACTCTGGGAAGATGAAAGGGACGGCGATGTTGACAGTGACCTTGAAAACTCTAGGTTCTGGGAGGTCCCACTGTGGCACACTGGGTTAAGAACCTGACTGCAGCAGCTTGGGTGGCCAAGGAGGCGTGGGTTCAATCCCCAGCCTGGCACAGTGGGTTAAAGGATCCAGCCTTGATGCAGCTGCAGCTCGGATTCAATCCCTGGCCCAGGAACCTCCACATGCCAAGGGTGCGTGCATAAAAATAAAAAACTCTAGGATTCAGACCCAAAATGTTGTGCAATGTCAAAACGCTCAATAGAGATCTAGATCTAATTATCTCTTCCGCTCCATGGTGGTAAAAACTCCTACATGTTCCAGTGACATGTCTCAATACACAGTAAAGTCCCAAGACATGAGAGAGAAAAGCAGGACATGTGTTTGGCTGACTTGCTCTTAGACACATCTACGTTTCCAAATGAAGAAAAAAAGCCCCACGTATACCGTTAACTACGTTTATATTCGTGATCTCCATTACAAATCCCTGTAGCCACCTCTGAGGATACATTATGAATTCAGAACAAGTAAACAGGCTGGTGCAGCCAGAGATCCTCAAGTAGCACACGTTCCTGTGCGTGGAGCCGGGTCCATGGAGGGGACCGCCCCGCCGCCGCCCTGTCACATTTTCATCATCCTCACAGCTACATCCTGTGTCAGTGTTTTTGGCTCATGGGCCGGTTGCCACGAGAAATGCCTGCCGTGCTACATATGAAATCATTCAAATAATCCTGAGTCACCACAGCTGATTTATTTTCACTCCACCTCCAGGCCAGCGTCAGAGCTGCCTTCGCGGCAACCTGCAGTAACAGTGACACACACACCCCCACATACCCCGGTGTGTAAGCTGGAAAAGGCTCAGGCTGCAGGCATGTGCGGAGGAGGGTGGCTGCACCCAAACAAGCCCACGAGAGGACCCAAGGGCAGAGTTCAAGTCCACGGACAGCAGGAAAGCAGAGAAATGTCAGCAGAGGCTGAGCAGGGATCACGTGGGACAAGAAGCCAACCGCCTCCTGCTCCAACTCTGACCATCTCCAGTCTCCAAAATGCAGACGGAGGGGGGAGGAGCCTTTACCTGCCCCCAGGAACGCTCTGGGATGTGTGTGCGGCCCCAACAACCTTGAGCCTCCAGTGCTCTTTCCTGACCTCTCATCCTGCTGTGTTCCAAATGATCCTTCCAAAGAAGAGAGGGCAAAGGCCACCCTCAGACCCCCAACCAGCCTTGACCACCAGATGCCTGCAGAGTGAGACAGGCGGGGCCCAAGTTCAGGTCGTCGTCATCCATGGACCACCCAGACCACTGCGGTAGCTGCTCTCTGAGCCCCACCCTGCCCCCCTCTGACTCACCCTGCTCGGCTTTGATTCCTCAAATCCTGCTAGGAAGATGCTCCTCACCTCCAACCAGTGTCTCCAAGAAGCAGAGAAGATAAAGTTTAGTAGTAGACACAAATTATTGCATATAGAATGGACAGACAACAAGGCCCCACTGCGCAGCACAGGGAACACTAGCCAGTCCCCTGGGATAGACCATGATGGAAAAGAATGTTTTTTAAAAGACTGTATATATGTGCATAACGAAAGCACTTTGCTGTACATGAATTAGCGCAACATTGTAAACCAACTAAATTTAAAAAGTCATTGAAAAATAATTGTTACAAAAGAAAATGAAATTTAAACACAGTGGTCTTCTGGCCCCATCTCTTTTTCCAGCTTTATCTTGAATGTCTCTCATAAACCCCCTCATCAAGCCAAACAGCTCCCAGCACTTGGCTCACTCTGCTCCACAGTCTGACATCTGTGGCCTCTCCAGCTCCCACCCGTATTTAAAGCCAATTCCATCTCAATTCCATCTCTTCCATGAAATAATTATCCCGTGACCACCCTACCTGGGAAAAAGCAAACAAACAAAAACCAAAAACCTCTCCTTTCTCTGAATTGTGCGTAAGCCACGTGTCATGTGTAAAAATCATTCATTCATTCATTCATTCAGTAAAATGCATCTGTGTGTCCTGTGCCAGGAATATGCTAGACCAGAGAAGTCAAGGTCCTGGAGGAAAGCCAAGGAAGGAGTTACATGTACGGAGTGATCACAGCAAGCAGGTCACCAAGCCACCTATTTCTGCATGTCAGTCTGTCCTCCCACCTCAGCGAGTCGTCATGGTTATTATGGCTCCACAGTAGGTAAGAAAGCTGGGTCTTGAGGAGTTGGACGGCTCGGGCAAGAGGAAGACGTTTTTCACTCTCCATGGTCCCTCTCTGTCCCATCAGACTCTGGCCGGCCACGCCCAGCCCTGTCCTTGGGATGCTGACCTCCATAACCTCTGTCACCCTTTCATGTCCTATGGGATTGGGTCCATGGAAGGCACCAGCGGTAGCTACAAGGGGGGCTGCTCACCCTGCCCCCCTCCTGATCCTCCACCCCCACCCCTGCCACCCCAGGCTCCGGTGGGGGGGGGGTCTGCTCCAGGGCTCAGCTGCACTCCTTGCCTACAGCTCTGGGGGGTCTGCTCCAGGGCTCAGCTCCTCCCACCAAGACCCAGCAAGACCCCGGCCTCTGCCGCCCCTGCAGGCCAGGAGGTTCCAGCTGAGGCTGGTGCAGCAGGCTGGCCCTGCCCACGCTTCTGGCAACAGTCCTCCCATCAAACTCCACTAGGGCGGCAGCCAGAGGCCTGGTGTCCTGCCAGAGGCCTGGAGCCAGGTCGAACCCATGTCCATCCTGCTACAGAGCCTTCTCTCTCACTCGGGCAACTGCTAAACCAGAGATCTGCACAAAGCACCCACGGTCAGAACACTCTGAGAGGCAGGATCGGAAACGGCTTTCTGAACAAGCCGCCTCATCAGGAGTCAGTCCTCAGAGGAACTGGAACTGGCCGGGAAACAGAACGAGGAGAGGCATTTAAGGGCAAAGTCGCGAGGCAGGCGGACGTGTCCTGGTACCCAAGGCAGCAATGTACGGGGCTCAGGAGGGAAGAGCGGAGGGGGAGGTTTCTGCACTCTGATGGCCACTCCTTCCTTCTGCATCCTGATCCACATGCGAGGTAAGAGGAAGGAATTCGCTAGATTCTGAGCAAATAGGCATAAATGTGCCTACTCCCTGCCTTCAACAGAGGCCCCATCACAGAAGACAACCCAAGGGTTCAGCGGGATATACCCTCCGTGATCTGGCCCTGCTGGACCCGGCCCGGCCCTCGCCCTCCAGCTGCTCTGCAAGTACCACTGTCTCCAGGGCCCCAGGTGTGGCTCCGAAGACCCACACTATGCTGGCCCGTGTGCACATCTGTCCAGCGCCTCAGCTGTGAGGTCCTGGGGGGCAGGAAGCCAGTGGCCGCAGATGGCGGGTAAGGGCTTGGCTCTGGGGGCAGCTGCCCAGGCCGGAACCCAAGACTCGGCCCCAAACACCTAACACCTTATGCAAGTTGTTTACTCCTCTGGGCCTCAGTTTCATCATCCAGAAAATGGGAATAATAACAGCATCTACCTCACAGGGTTGTTAAGTGAGTCACAGAGAATAACTCCTGTTACACAAGGAAGCCCTCAACCCCGTTAATTATTAATACATATCTGTGCATCCCTTATTTCCTGAATAAAAAAAGCTTATGTGTGGAGTTCCCTGTGGCCTTGCGGTTAAGGATCCAGTATTGTCACTGCTGTGGCGTGCGTTCAATCCCCGGCCTGGGAACTTCTGCATACCTCAGGTAGAAACCCCCCACCCCCAAAAAAGCTTACATTTGTGGAATGAATTTTCCTACTATTTGATTTTGTTCCACATAGATACCAAATTCTACTTAGCCTTTGTTAAATCATGACAGGAAGACTCTCAACTCTAAATACGTGCTTATATTACAGTCGGTTAACAGGGCCTTTTCTGTAAAGGAACTCAGCTTCTTGCCACTGTCACTGGCCTGGTCACTGAGTCATTCTCTGGCTTCTAGCAAATTCCATGTGCATCTGCCACACAGTTACTCCACAGAAGGGCAGGTCTGTCTGAATAATTTACAGGGCCGCATTATCACAGCAAACCTAGTCAGTACCCTGTGATAAGCCACAAGGGAAAAGAATACGAAAAAGAATACACATATGTATCACTGAGTCACTCTGCTGTACAGCAGAAATTAATACAACTTTGTAAATCAACTCTACTTCAGTAAAATTTTAAAAAGAACACACATTCCCCAATCCTTGTCTATGGATTAGGGTTGCTAAATTTAGTGACTACAAACACAGGATGCCCCAAATGAATCTGTCCACACAACGGAGACAGACTCACAGACATGGAGAACAGACTTGTGGTTGCCAAGGCAGAGAGGGAAAGGGAGTGGGATGGGTGGGAGTTTGGGGTTAGTAGATGCAAACTATGACATTTAGGATGAATAAAGCAATGAGGTCCTGCTGTACAGCAGTGGGAACCATATTCAGTCTCCAGGGATAAAACTGCGGTGGCAAAGCATATAAAAAAGAAGGGATATACACATCTATGTATAACTGAGTCCCTTTGCTGTACAGCAGAGATTGGCCCAACTTTGTAAATCAACAATATTTTAACAACGACAACAACAAAACACAGGATGGCTGGTTAAAACTGAACTTCAGATAAGCCATGAATAGGGAGGGGATTCTTTTTTCATAAGTCTAACCCATATAATATTTAGGATACATTTATACTAAAAAAAAAAATCACCCATTTTTTTATCTGACATTCGAATGGAATTGATTGTTCTGTATTTTATCAAACAAACAACAAAAATAATGGGCTGGCTCCCACAGCACAGGAGTGACTCACTCGAAGGGAAACTTTTTTTTAATACTAAAGCACTATGAGAGTACTGCAGTCAGAAAATGCTTTTTTAAAAGTTTTAAAATGTCAGTTTCTAAGCTGCAGATCCCTAAGTGTCACGGCCTGGGCAAAGGTCCCTGCCAAGGAGCCCCAACTAAGACAGAAGAGCAAAGCGCACAGGAAGCACGAAGGAGCCACGCCTCCTGCTACCGTCCGCCTCCAGCAGATGCAGACAAAGGAAGGGAGATGCAGATAAAGGAAGGGAGCTTTACCTGCCCCAAGAAGGATCCTGGGAAGATATTTACTGCCACAGGCAACAGAAAGCCCCCAGCCCCACTGCCACTTTGCTGTTACCTCTGTTCTCATCACTCCAGCCCTCAGCTTAACTCTGGACCCTGCTCTTCTGGGCCAGGATTCACCAGTTTTTCACCCCCTGCCCCCGGGAACCAGAGCTGGCCTCTTGGACACCTGCCCCAGCGCTTCCTCTGAAACCACACGCCTGGATGGCACTCTGTGAGTTCACCACCAAGCGTTGGGGACACCAAGAGAAAAACCTGAGTATTTCAAGTTCATCACATTTTTTTTTTCAACCTTTTTTGGCCACCCCCAAGGCATGCAGAAGTTCCCAGGTCAGGAGTGGAACCCGCGTCACAGCAGCAAGCTGAGCCTCAGCCGTGACAACGCCAGATCCTTAACCCACTGAGCCACCAGGAACCCCCATCTGATCACTTCTTAAGACCAAAGGAAGGACGGTGGCATTCGACAACGTATTCTCCCAGAAGACAGTTCTCTACTTACAGGCCTCCTGGCGGGCGCGCCTTGGACGGAGTGGTAGAATTCTGGCTGCACGCGGCTGTTCTTCTTGAGTCTTCGCTTCCTCACTGAAACCTCCTGCTCGCTCTGGTGGTGAACCTCCACCACCGGCTTGGCCTCCTCCAGCCGGGCAGCTGCTGCCGCTGCCGCCCGTCTCCGAAGGTGCCGAGGGCTGGCTCGGAAGCCCTGCAGAAACAAAGAGAACAAATGCAGCTGGGTCCTAAGTTTGCTGGGAAAGTCTCTGGGGCCAGGGGAACGGAGAGCCCCAAAGTCCCCTGCTCTGGGAGCGAGTCTGCCAACACGTGAGCTCAGTGTGTAGCAAGGCCTGCGTGTCCTGGAAAACACCTCGAGTTCTGGGGGTCAGAGCTATTCCACAGCAAGAGCGGTTACTAGATGCAAACTATTAAATCTGGGATAGGAGCTTCCTTCATGGCTCAGCGGAAATGAATCTGACTAGCATCCGTGAAGACCCAGGTTCAATCCCTGGCCTCGCTCAGTGGGTTAAGGATCCCGCATTGCCGTGAACTGTAGGTTGCAGATGTAGCTCAGATCCTGTGTTGCTGTGGTTGTGGTGTAGGCCAGCAGCTACAGCTCCGATACAACCCTTAGCCTGGGAACCTCCACATGCCGCAGGTACAGCCCTAAAGACCAAAAAAAAAAAAAAAAAAAAAAAAAAAACGGAATGGATAAGCAAGGAGGTCCTGTTGTACAGCACAGGGAACTCTATCAAGTCTCTTGGGATAGATCATCATGGAAGGTAATATAAGAAAGGGAAGGTATGACTAGGCCACTTTGCTATACAGCAAAAAATGGCACAACACTGCAAATCAACTATACTTTGATTTTTTTTTAATATAAAAAAAGGGAGGTGGGCACATTGCTTTACTTGTGTGCATATAAGTCCGACTAAGTAGGAAGAAGGGGCTCCTTGCGGGTGTGAAGATGGTTTGGGGATGGGACCCAGCATCACCCCAGGGAAGGGCCACTCCGCATTCCTGGAAAGTGCACCGCAGGAAGGAAGGCAGGATGCAAGGCATCGCCGTGAAAAACCGTAAGTGAAGATCTAAGACCAATGGAGGACCAGCAGACACATGGAAAAATGCTCAACATCACTAATTATTAGAGAAACGCTAATCAAAACTACAGTGAGGTAATACCTCACATCAGTCAGAATAGCCAGCATCAAAAAGTCTACAAATAACAAATGCTGGAGAGGATGTGGAGAAAAGGGAACCCTCCTACACTGCTGGTGAGAATGTAAATTGGTACAACCACTATGGAAAACAGTAGGGGGCTTCCTCAGAAAACTAAATAGAGAACCACCATATGATCCAGCAATCCCACTCCTGGGCATGTATCTGGACAAAACCTCCATTGAAAAAGATACATGTACCCCTATGTTCACTGCAACACTATTCACAAGAGCCAAACATGAAAACAACCCAAATGTCCATTGACAGATAAATGGATTAAGAAGACGTGGTACATATACCAAAAGGAATACTACACAGCCATAAAAAAGAACAACATAATGCCATCTGCAGCAGCATGGATGGAACACACACACACAAACGCACACTCTCAACGTGCTCAGACACACACACACTCTGAGGCCCAGGCGAGGGCAGAGCAGGGGTGGGGGGTTCAGTCACCGATTCCACAGCCCTGTCTCCCTTCTAGCTCAGAAGAGTGTGTGCTGGCGGAATGAAAAGAGTATCTGATGAGACACTAGCATCTGTCCTGGGGGTGAGCTGAGTGTAATTCTTTGCTCAGAATTCACATTCTCCTTCCTTTATGCTCTTAGAAGTTATAAGCAAGCACATTCTACTTAAATCCCATTACTAACAACAGTCCTTGATGGCCTACGAATTCTAGAAACACTTAGGAAAACACAAAACTCGCTCAAGTGACCAAAACAAAAAACTAAAATGTGTTGGTGCAGTGATTCTGGAGAACAACCACACAGTAAATCCACACTCCTGAGAAAGGTTACCTAGGAGACCCAGGAAGATATTCCAGCCTTGCTTGTAACAAAAACCAGAAACCTTTTAAATCAGTCTTTCCTAAACTTCACATTTTTTTTAAAGATCTGAGCACCATTATGGAGATGTGTGTACTATTTGAAAATACCTTCTTATGAGAACTGCAGTGCAGACCCCAGACAGCAGCCAGACTACCTAGGTTCACAGACTGTCATTCACTTCTTAGTCGTGTGATCTGGAATAGTTATTTAACCATTTCCTCATCTGTAAAATGGAGATTCAAGGTAGCATTTAATAGTGCTCCTGCTGTGGCTCAGTGGGTTAAGAATCCGACTGCAATGGCTCCGGCCGCCTAGTGCAGTGGGTTAAAGGATCAGGCATTGCTATAGCTGCAGCTCAGATTCAATCCCTGGCCTTGGAACTTCCATACCTGCAGGTATGGCCATTAAAAAAAAAAAAAAAAAAAAAAAAGTAGTACTCAATTCCTAGAGTTGTGGAGAAGAATAAATGAGTGGATTATGTAATGTATTTAGAAGTATGTCTGGCACAGACTGCTATATGCGTAGGCTACGATTTTTTAGGTATACCGCTTGTGTGAATAAAAGATATTCTTAAAGACAAAAACGTGTTAATAATCAGTTGTAGAGAGGAAAGTGAATCACACTGCAGGTGGGCCCTGCTGACAGACACACTTGAGCTCCCAACCACCCTGACCATCAGGAGAGAGCTCTTTGCTCCAAACGTCCCAGGCACTGGCTGTCCTGCAGGGGGGGTCAGCCTACATGGACTGGAAAACAGCTCTCCCACTAACTAGGTGTCCACCTTCTCCGAGCCTCAGATTCTGCACCTGCCAAAGGCATACAATACCACCTCTCTCATAGTTACATGGTATTTAGATGAGACAGTCCACATCTGCCTCTTAGAGCCGTACACAGATTACAGCAGGTTGTCAACACAAGATCATTGCCATTTCACTTCCTGGACGCTGCAGCAACAACTCACGTGCCAGCAGTTCAGAGCTATGACGACAAACACTGCAAACAGCAGGGAGTCATCGCTGACCAGGAATCTTTTTTTCATCTCCTTAAACCACTGCACTGATTTATGAGTTTGTGGTTTATCAAGCTTGCTTGTTCTAAATATTACAGAAGATAAATCACGACTTTAACAGAAGGAAATGTTCTTTTAAAACAGTAGGTGGTGCTCTAAGCTCTCCCAGGATTTGATGGCGCCGGGCTATAAAGTCCATTTCTTGCTCGCTGCATCTGATCTTGTCGGGATGCCCTTCAACCAGCCCTTCAACCAGCAGGTGACGGGCACTTGGCAGGCTCTTTTCGTGGACGTCTGCCATTTTTAGGCCACCTTGATTCATTAGCACCTTTTGGGTAATAACTTAGATGCACGGTCTTGATACACCACTAAGTCAGGGGCCCCATGGCCCCCTCGAGACCTTGCCTCTTAATAACCTGGTACGTTCCTGGCGAGGCACACGAGGCTCAACCAACTGCAGCCTCTCTGCCTGGACACTGACTACTCAACAGAGGGATCTAAAGACTGAAAACTGCAGTAGGAATTCATCGGTCTGGCGGCCGCCCCAAAGGCCTTCTGAGGCTGCCCACTTCTGTCTCTTCCAACCAGACACACAGTCTTGACCATGAGTTCTACCGCACATGTGTCATAAATGCTCTTTTGTTTGCCATCAGAGTCAGACTCCGTGGGCTTCAAACAAAACCCCCAGGGCACGCTCTTCCTGTTAGGCTTTCATGTGTTAGCTACTTCCTTTCTTTCTTTCTCTTTGTCTAATTTTAGGTCTGGACTCACGGCATATGGAGGTTCCCAGGCTAGGGGTCTAATTGGAGCTGTAACCACCAGCCTACACCACAGCCACAGTAATGCAGGATCTGAGCCGCGTCTGCAACCTACACCACAGCTCACGGCAACGCCAGATCCCACTGAGTGAGGCCAGGGATGGAACCCGAAAACCTCATGGTTCCTAGTCAGATTTGTTTCCACTGCGCCACGATGGGAACTCCTTTTATTTATTTATGTCTTTTAGGGCCACACCCGAGGCATAACGTGTTCGTTACTTTCTTCACACGTCGAATACTCAGACTTAAGCAGGCTGTTTGTGCAAAAAGGGGAGAAGGTATTAATAGCAATAATTTACTAAAGACCACGCAAGTGCTAAGCCCTTTACAGCCACTTCATAGACCAGCAAACCAAGGCTTGTCAGGATTAAGGAATCTACCCAAGAACTCGCAATTTAAAAAGCTCAGGTCTTCATGACTCCAAACCGGTGTCCTTACCGCTTTGTTCTTAGGTCTCTAGTGAGATTACAAGGCAGTAATGTACTCAGAGCTGATCGGCATATACTCACTGGCCTGGGCACCACGGAGATGCTCAGGAAGCTATGCTGACTGATTAAAACAAGAAGCGGGAGTTCCCGTTGTGGCTCAGCAAATTAAGAACCCGACTAGTATTCATGAGGATGCAGGTTTGATCCCCGGCCTTGCTCAATGGGTTAATGATCCCGAGTTGCTGTGGCTGTGGTGTAGGCCAGCAGCTGCAGCTCCAATTCGCCCCCCAGCCTAGGAACTTCCATATACTGTGGATGTGGCCCTAAAAAGAAAAAAAAAAAATCTACAAAGGTGTTAGATACGTGAGGCAGAAATTGAAAAGGTGAACATTTTCAGATAAGAATTAGTGTTATATAAGACCAAAATTGAGATGATGCATCTGAACAAATGGAAAATCGGTGAATCATCCAGCATTATTTATATGGAGTTGCTTTTGCGTTATGGCTGTACCTGAAAAACCGGGGTTTATCGGAAGGCAAGATGCAGATCTACCATTCAAATGTGAAACTCAACAAGCTGATGTTTATAAAGCATATAATTCCCCATAAAAACACTATGATTCTCCTCAACCAAGGCTAGAAATAGGAGTTCCCATCGAGGCTCTGAGGAAACGAATCTGTAGCATCTATGAGGATGCAGGTTTGATCCCTGGCCTCTCTCAGTGGGTTAAGGATTCAGTGTTGCCGTGAGCTGTGGTATAGGTGGCAGACGTGGCTCAGATCTGACGTTGCTATGGCTGTGGTGTAGACCAGCGGCTACAGCTCCATTCAACCCCTAGCCTGGGAACCTCCATATGCCTCGGGTGCAGCCCTAAGAAGAAAAAAAAAAAAAAGGCTAGAAATAAAGTATAGAGCATCTTGGATCCACAGATAAAATTCAAGGGAGACAGCGTGAACAATCTATCAACTGGGGGAAAATTCATGTCTTTATTTGCACTAAATTCTGATAAAACTTTAGCATATCCCTCAGTCATGAAAGTGGCCATAAACCTGGACTTATAAGCAGATCTGTGACTTCTGCCATAGATATTTAAATGTTGATATTTATTTATTTTTTATTTTTATTTTATTTTAGTTTTTTGTCTTTCGACTTTTTAGGGCTGCACCTGTGGCATATGGATGCTCCCAGGTCAAGGGTCAAATCAAAGCTACAGCTGCCAGCCTACACCACAGCCACAGAAATGCGGGATCCGAGCTGCATCAATGACCTACACCACAGCTCATGGCAACGTGAGATCCTTAACCCACTGAGCAAGGCCAGGGATTGAACCTGCATCCTCATGGATACTAGTTGGGTTCATTTCTGCTAAGCCACGATGGGAACTCTGAATGCTGATATTTAAATACTAAATTATAGCGGCTGCACATACCTTGAAGTATCATTTATGTTCATTCACTGTTACTTCAAAATCTCAGTAGTTAGTAAATCTGCTACTAGATTTTGTTATTTTATGCATTAATAAAGAAGTACACATACTGTACTGTCAAAAATGGTTTTTTATTGACGTATAGTTGATTTATAATATTGTGTTAGTTTCAGGTGTATAGCAAAGTTAATTCAGTTGTACATACATACATATTCTTTTCCTTATAGTTTATTACAAGGTATTGAATATAGTTCTTTGTGCCATACAGTAAATCCTTGTTGATAATCTATTTTATACACGGTGGTGTGAGTTAGTGTGTAATTAATCTCAAACTCCCAATTCATTCCTCTCCTGCCCCTCCCTTTGTTAACCATAAGTCTGTTTTCTGGGTCTGTGAGTCTGTTTCTTTTTTATAAATAAGTTCATTTGTATTGTTTTTTTTAGATTCCACGTATGAGTGATATTATATGATGTTTGTCTTTCACTGGCTAACATTACTTAGTATGATAATCTCTAGTTCTATCCGTGTTGCTGCAAATGGCATTTTTCGTTCTTTTTACGGCTGGGTAATATTCCACTGTCTTCTTTATCCATTGCTCTGTCGACAGACACTTAGGTTGCTTCTACATCTTGGCTATTGTGAACAGTGCCACTATGGACACTCGGGTGCGTGTATCTTTTCAAATTAAGAGCTTCTATCTCTTCCAGATATATGTCCAGGAGTGAGACTGCAGGATGATACGGTAGCTCTATTTTTAGTTTTTTTTTCTCCTTTTTTGGCACCTTCTTAGCATATGGAAATTCTCAACCTGGGGATCAGATCCAAGCCAGAGCTCAAACCTACACCACAGCTCCAGCAACGCTGGCTCCTTAACCCTCTGCACCTGGCTGGGGATAAAACCAGCACCTCCAGAGAGACAAGCTGGATCATTAACCCACTGTGCGACAGTGGGAACTCCTATTTTTAGCTTTTTGAGCAACCTCCATACCATTTTCCATTGTGGTTGTACCAAGGGTTCCCTTTTCTCCACACCTTCTCTGGCATTTATTGTTCATAGACTTTTTTTTTTTTTTTTTGGTCTGTACCCACAGCATGTGGAAGTTCTGGGCCAGGGATCAAACCCAGCCACAGCATCAGCCTGAATTGCAACAGCGACAATAACAGACATTTTAATGATACCATTTTGACTAGTGTGTGGTGATCACCTCATTGTAGCTTTGATTTGCATGTCTCATAATTAACGATGTTAAATTACCTTTTCATGGGCCTGCTGACCATCTGCATGTCTTCTCTGAAGTCTTCTGCTCACTTTTTGACTGGGCTATTGGTTTTTTGTCACTAAGCTGTATGAGCTGTTTGTATATTTTGGAAATTAAGCCCCTGTCAGTCACATTATTTGCAAATATTTTCTTCCAGTCCATAGGTTGTAGGTTGTCTTTTCATTTTGCTGATGGTTTCCTGTGCTGTACAAAAGCTTCTAAGTTTGATTTGGTCCCATTTTTCACTTTTGCTTTTATTTCTATTGGCTTGGGAGACTGACCTAAGGAAACACCAGTACCTCTTATTTGCCTTCAAAGCAAATAATTCCCTGACAAAAAGGGGTAACAGGCTACGGGTCAAATAAGAGCTTCAGCTGCTGGCCTACACCATAGCCACAGCAACCCCAGATCCTTAACCCACTGAGTGGGGCCAGGGGTTGAACTGCATCCTCAGGGATAATAGCTGGGCTCGTTATCGCTGATCCACAACTGGGAACTCCCCCAAAAGTCCATTTTTCATGTTTGCAAACTCTAAGAAATAGCACACTTATTTCAGACAAGGTTTCACCGGTTAGTAATATAATTTAGTATGTACTGATACTGTATCACCTGGTTATTAGTCCTGCTGATCAGAAGCTCTGACTAGCAAAGAGCCTTGATGTTTATTCAAACTGCAAATGAATTACAACGTCAATGCAGTTTTGTAAAGAGAAGTCTTATAAAATCCCTTCCTGATGTCAATTATTCCCTTTCCGACACAGCCCCCTCCTCCCCCCGCTGCCAGGGGAGTGTGCTCTGTACCACGGCCCCCACTTCTCACGTCATGGGTCCTGGTACCTGGGCAGAGCGCCTCCCTCCAGAGTCTGACCGGGCAACACCAAAAGCCTGGGCCACTTAGCACAGAATTTGAAACTGAGGGGAAAAAAAAAAATCCTTCTGTTGTTCTCAAACTTTACTATGCATATGCAGTGCCCAGGATTCTTATTAAAATGCAAAGCATGGGGCCTGAGACTCTGCATTTCTAGCAAGCTCCCAGGGAATCCCAGTGTTGCTGGTCTGCAGACCAAACAAGGATGCAGAAGGCCTGATGGAGGCCGTGTGGCCCTCACGCAGGCGGGGTAGGGGATGGGGCCAGGGGAGGGGGGAAAATCAGCTGACATCGAAGTGAGAGGCAGCAGCAGCTGGTGGAATAAACCCGAGTCACACCTTTGCCATGTCCACATCCCACCCCGAGCCACATCTCAGTGAAGCCAGACCTTGGGATGGGTTTTTCCCTTCAATTCCATGAAATGACACATACGCCCTTAGACCACGCCCTAAAATCTTGTAGGTCTCTGATGCTGTCCCCAGAGGAGCTGGGACATGTCCTCCGTGGAGGCGGGGGTGGGAAGGGGAGTAAGGGGAGATGTTGAGGTTGAAACAACTTGAGACGCAGCATCATTTCCTGCAGGTAGCTTGGAGCATTTCTTAATTATAACCATCAGGTTCACCCACGGGGCTCCCAGCGTCTACCCGGTAAACCAAGCCTAGTCTCCCTCCCAGCCGTCCCTCAAACCCGTCATACGGAGTTTGTTTTCTCCCAACCCTACATAAAATCTGGGGTAGATCCTATCATTTTTCTGGTGGTTTTCAGATAATTAAAAACTCCTCCAGCCACTTCTAATGACAAAACAGTGCCATTCCAATGAGGTCATACCACTCCCCCAGCTTCCTCCTGAACAGGGTTTAAAGTGACTGCAGGCTTCTCCACAGAAAAACCGCATGTGCCCTTCCCCCGACAATTCTGTTTCCCCCTGCAGCCCCCCTGCTCTGTCCACTACGAGGGCAGCCAGCCGGCCAGCCTCTAGTCCTTTGGAACTGTCACATGCGGTCTGGCACACACCTTGGCACATGATCTCTGAGGCCACAGTCAAGCTTCCTAATGATCTCCTAAAGTGGTTCACTAAGGGCAGGAGGGCTTAAAGCAAGACTCTCGCGGGGCACCACTGAGAAATTTTCCAGTCTCAGAGCTCCTGCTGTGACACAGTGGGCTAGGATCTGACTGCAGCGGCTTGGGTCACTGCAGAGGCATGGGTTCAATCCCCAGCTCGGCGCAGTGAGTTAAAGGATGCAGCACTGCCATTAAAAAAAAAAAAAAAAAAGGAGGAAGAAAGGAGGAAAGAAAGACATTTTCCAGCCTCCAACCCTGAGCCATCCCATAAGGTAGCCACTTGCCCCATGTGGCTATTTGCATTTAAATTTTAAGCTTTACATATTTTTTTCATTGAAGTACTATTGATTTACAATGCCATATTAGTTTTTGGTATATAGCCCGTGATTCAGTTATACATATATATTCTTTTTCAGAAAAAATTATACGAATGAACTTAGTTACGTAACAGAAACAGACCCACAGACATAGAAAACAAACTGATAGTTGCCAAAGGTGAAAGGGGGGGATAAATTAGGCATTTGGGATTAACGAATACACACTACTACATATCAAACAGACAACACAGAGCTACTTTATAGCACAGATAAGTATATTTAATATCTTATAATAACCTTTTAGGGAAAAAAACTGAAAAAAATATTCTTTGCATATATATATATATATATATATATATATATATATGCATTTAAAATTTTATTTTTATGGCTGCACCCAGGCCGTATGGAAGTTCCTGGGCCAGGGATTGAATTCTAGCTGCAGCTACAACCCACAGCACAGCAACACTGGATCCTTTAACCCATTGTGCAGAGCCGGGAATCAAACACACGCCTCTGTAGTGACCCAAGCTATACATGCACTTAAATTTTAATTTAATTTAATTTAGAGTTAAAATTAAACTAAACATTGAGTCCCTGGGGTATGCCAGCCACATTCCAAATGTTCAGTGCCACGTGTGGCATGTGGCATGATGCAGGTAAATGTTTCCATTGTCTCAGAAAGTTCTACTCAACAGCTCTGGTCTAGCCTCTCAACACTAGACACTCAGCCTTTACCCACAGAGCTTAAATTAGGTGGTGGGCAACTCTGAATGTCAGTGCGGGCTAATTGCTGCAGCAAGCCGCACCCAGATCTCTGCACCTCAGCACAAAACAAGCTGAAGTGTGGCTCACAGCACAGTGACACAGGACCTGCGCGTGCGATGGGGGCTCTGCTGCACAGTCGTTCAGGGCACAGGCACCTTCCACCTTGCAGCTCATGAAGCACCCAGCGCCTTCCCAGTTTATGCCTATTTATTTATTTATTTTTGTCTTTTTAGCTATTTCTTGGGCCGCTCCTGCGGCATATGGAGGTTCCCAGGCTAGGGGCCTAATCGGAGCTGTAGCCACCGGCCTACGCCAGAGCCACAGCAATGCGGGATCCAAGCCGCATCTGCAACCTACACCACAGCTCTTGGCAATGCCGGTTCGTTAACCCACTGAGCAAGGGCAGGGACCGAACCCGCAACCTCATGGTTCCTAGTCGGATTCGTTAACCACTGCGCCACGACAGGAACTCCAGTTTATGCCAATTTAAAGAGAAGGTGCTGGGACTGGGTGTGGACGGTGTCCATGGGCCAGGCCTGCAAACAGTGCCCATCACCTCTCGCAGTTTGGTAACCAGAACCCAGTTACGTGGCCATCACTGACCTGCAAGGGACGCTGGAAAACGTGGTCAGGCCACATGCCCAGGAGAAGAGGCCACGTGCCCCGACAGCAGGCTCAACCCCAGAGCTGGTCCCCAAACCAGGTGCACAGCCACGCACCTCCTTTTTGAGTCCTCTGCTTCTCCTCCTCACCAACCACAACTCAGACAAACTAACACCAAGAGCTCCTGCACACACCTTGTTTCAGAGCCAGACTTAACGTGAGCCCCATTTATCTCAGGCTTTCCCAACATTGTCCAGTTGGTTAATTACATGCAACTCTAACTCTTTACAGTTGCATAAATCATAATTTCTAATTACAAAGCATTTCTCATGTGCCAAATTCTGTGCATGCATTATTTCATCGTTTCTTGTAGTATTTTTAGGGAGTGAGTACTATTTTAGTGCCATTTTGTAGATGTAAAAAAGAGACATTTACAAGTTTGCCTAAGACGTAGCCCGTCTTTTCTCTAGGATTGAAACTCAGGCAGCCAAACCTCAGTTCTCCATCAGGGGGTCAGCAAACTGTGGCCCTCAGGCCAAATCTGACCCACTATCTATCTCTGCAAAGTTGGAATACAGCCATGCCCATTCATGCTCATTGCCCACGGCTACTTCTGTGCTAGAAAGGAGCACGGCTGAGTAACTGCATCAGAGTTCACACACGCTGCAAAGTTAAAAAAAAAATTTTTTTTAATTTTATTGGAGTATATTTGACTTAGAATGTCGTGTGTTGTGGAGTATATTTGACTCACAGGTGTACGGCAAAGTGATTCCATTATACACATACACGTATCCAGTCTTCTTCGGATTCTTTCCCCATACAGGTTGTTACAGAATATTGAGTAGAATTCCCTGTGCTATATGTCAGGTCCTTGTTGATTATTTTATATACAGTAGGGTGTGTATGTTAATCACAGACTCTTAATTTATCCCTCCCCCCACAACCTGTTCCCTTTGGTAGCTGTAAATGTGGTTTCTAAATCTTTGAATCTGTTTGTTTCGTAAGTTCCTTTGTATCTTTTTTTTATTAGATTCGACAGGTTAGGAGTTCCTGTTGCGGCTCAGGGGAAACGAATCCAACTAGGAACCATGAGGTTGAGGGTTTGATCCCTGGTCTCATTCAGTGGGTTAAGGATCTGGCGTTGCTGTGAGGTGTGGTGTAGGTTGCAGACACGGCTCGGATCTGGCATTGCTGTGGCTGTGGTGTAGGCCAGCAGCTGTAGCTCTGATTAGACCCCTATCCTGGGAACCTCCATATGCTGCAGGTGCTGCCCTAAAAAGACAAAAGACAAAAAAATAAAAAATAAAAAAAAATTCCATGTGTTAGTGAGCTCACATGATAATTGGTATATATCCAGAGAAAACTATAATTCGAAAAGATACATGCACCCCAATGTTCACTACAGCACTGTTTACAATAGCCAAGACATGGAAACAACCTAAATGCCCATTAACAGAGGAGGGGTAAAGAAGATATGGTACATGTATGCAGTGGAATATTACTCAGACATAAAAAAGAATGAAATAATGCCATTTGCAATAACATGAATAGACATATAGAGATAATTATAGTGAAGTCTTTAAACAGGGAAATCTTTTTTTTTTTTTTTTGTCTTTTTAGGCCTGCACCTGTGGCATATGGAGATTCCCAGGCTAGGGGTCCAATTGGAGCTGTAGTTGCTGGTCTACGCCAGAGCCAGAGCCATGCCAGACCCCAGCCACATCTGTGACCTACACCACAGCTCACAGTAACACCAGATCCTCAACCCACTGAGCAAGGCCAGGGATTGAACCCTCAACCTCATGGTTCCTAGTCGGATTCATTTCCGCTGCGCCACAACAGGAACTCCTTCTTCTTTTTTTTTTTTTTTTTTGGTCTTTTTAAAGGCTGCACCCGGAGGTTCCCAGGCTAGGGGTCAAATCAGAGTTACAGCTGCTGGCCTACACCACAACCACAGTAACACCAAATCCGAGCCGAGTCTGCGACCTACACCACAGCTCAAGGCAACGCCAGATCCTTAACCCACTGAATGAGGCCAGGGATTGAACCTAGTCAGATTTGTTTCCACTGCGCTACGATGGGAACTCCAAACAGAGGAAAATCTTTAATACAAAATCCTTCCCGGGAGTTCTTGCCGTGGCTCACAGAAAACAAATCTGACAAGTATCCATGAGGACACAGGTTCGATCCTAGGCCTCGCGCAGTTGGGTCAAGGATCCAGCATTGCTGTGAGCTATGGTGTCAGTCAAAGACGTGGCTTGGATCTGGCGTTGCTGTGGATGTGGTGGAGGCCAGCGGCTACAGCTCCAATTCAACCCCTTCCTAGCCTGGGAACCTCCATATGCCACGGGTATGGCCCTAAAAAGACAAAGAAAGGAAGGAAGGAAGGAAAATCCTTTCCAATCCCCAGTTGGAGTATCCTATAGGGCGCTGCAGTATCCTATGGGGCCCTGAGCACTCTGATTCCATCACACTGAAAAGGAATTTTGACTCAGTGTTCTGGTCAGCTGATCTGTGCTCTGCACTGGCAACTGGGCCTGTGAGATACACAGGTCAGTCCACTACCCCTCTGGCAGCCTCGTCTGCTCCATCTGTTTGTGGTTTCACAGGCAGATTAAACAACATCTGTCGGGCGGTTTCATGAAACACAGAGATGATACTATCAAGGATGCACCTGCATTACTTTCTAAAAGTGCATTATGTCTGTTCCCTTTATGTTTGGACTGTAACTACCAAGTGAAAGGTTTGCACAAGCTGATCAACCCGATGGCTTTGGAACGAATGGTTTCACCCCTCCCACCTCCTGCTCCAGTTTTTAGAGAGAAAGCCATTAGCACAGAGGACAGTGAATCTTATGGTCAGTGGCTGTTCAGTAAGGCAAGGCCTATTGTGTTGAAATGAGCCTATCTACTCTATTTTTTCTTAGATGGAATTCATCAGCATTTTTTTTTCACCAAGATGAGCCATAAAAAGAATATAAATATGCTTGGTTTTTACAAGACTCAGAGCATGGAACCCACACTGCGTTCACATTCAATCAAGTTAATAGTAGGGTGGAAACTGCATCTACTTGGGCAAAACTAGAACAAGGACATCTTAGCGGGTGCTGGAGGGCACCACCTGAGCCCCACCTTCAGGAGGCTTTTGGCTGAACCCCTGTGTGGGAATTACTCAGCGAAAGCCAGGTGCCTGGCCCTCGCCACACCCTGTCCCCCAGGGCCAGCGCTGCTCAGCGGAAAGGGGGGGTGCTGGCCTCAGCGAGGAGTAAATCTGAAGGGCCTCTCAGCTCCAGAACTTCCCTGGGATCAGCCAGGCCTCTGCTGCATATGCATCACACTCCTTCTCTTGCTGGGCTGCTCCCCCTCCCCCATCAGTCCCCTGCACCCAGTCTCCATCTCAAAGTCAATTTCCCTGGGAAGCTGACCAAACAACAAACAGGAAGTCTGATTTCTTACACGGTGCCATCAATAACTGATGTGCTACATTTAACATCCAATGACAGCAATAAAGAGCTTCTCAGGACAGCAAATCCATCAGTACCAAAAATGACAGTAAGAGCAAAACCCTGGGTGGTGCACACAGCAACACAGGGAGCATCAAGCTGGAGAAGCGGCAGCTGTCTGGGAAGGGAGGCGGGGTAGACTGAGATCTGGAGGGAAGGCGAGCTCCAAGGAGGGTGAGAGGATGGCGAGAGGATGGCTGCCTGCGAAGCAATCGCCTCGGTGGAATCAGCTCTCCCGCAGGCAGAGCTGCCGGCACAGACAGTCATGCGCAGTAACAGCTCTATAAATAGCAAAACCCCCAGCCAATCCCAGCCCAGGCTCTGTAATTACAGAGCCAAGGGTCTCACAGATGAAGACTGGAAGCCTGTGCACAGTCTGCTTGCAGGCAGCCTTTTCGGAGCCACCCACTTGCAGACAGTAACCAGCCCCTGTGTCCACAAAATAAGCAGAGTCACCATTCACAACAGGAATGTGCCTGTCCCAATCAGTGTTCTGTAATCACCTATATGGGAACAGATGCTGAAAAATTATGGATATATGTATATGTATGACTGACTCACGTTGCTGTGCCCCTGAAGCTAACACAACATTGTTAAGTCAACCATATTCCAGTGTACAATAAAAATTAAATGTAAAAAGTGAAACAAAATCGGAATATGCCAGGGACCACGACCTTTTCAAGATAAAAAACTAGATAACATAAAACAACGAAGCGTGTTTTATGAAGTGTTTACAGCATCCCAGCTGCTAAGATGCCAGATAGCACCCAAACAGCACATCGGGGGCAGGGGGAGAGAAGCAACAAGGGAGGAAAGGCAGGGAGATGATGAGGCTGCGCAGCCCCCTGAGCGTGCAGGAGAAAATGAAGATGGGGAAGGAAAGAGAGAGAAAAGACAAAAGGAAAATAGGAAAGGAGGAATAAACTGAACTTGTGCAAATTTGCAACAAGTCACAGCAAAGACCTCGCTAAGTCTTTTCAAGAGCATCCTTAAGTACCTTCAATATCTGTTACAAAATCAGAGTCTCTTTTTACTTATTTATTTATTGGCCGCACTGACAGCATGTGGACGTTCCCAGGCCAGGGACTGAACCTGAGCTGCAACTGCAACCTATTGTCACAGTAGTGACAACACCAGATCCTTAACCTCTAGGCCACAGGGAACTGAAAATCAGAATCTTTTTTTTTTTTTTTTTTGTCTTTTTAGGGCCGCACCCACAGCAGATGGAGGTTCCCAGGCTAGGGGTCGAATCGGAGCTGTAGCCGCCAGCTTACACCACAGCCACAGCAATGCCAGATCCGAGCCACGTCTGCAACCTACACCACAGCTCACAGCAATGCCAGATCCTTAACCCACTGAGGGAGGCCAGGGATCAAACTGGCATCCTCCTGGATGCTAGTCAGGTTTGTTAACCACTGAGCCATGATGGGAACTTCCAAAATCAGTCTTTAAGAGACTAAAGTCACTTTATCGGACAGTGCATCAGAAACAACCCAAGACAAGACAGGGCAGTGGAAAAAAACCAAGAAGACAAATAAAAGACCTAAAGGTACATGCAAACCGAACAGCTAACACTCTGTACAAGGGAAAAATGATGGATAAATTAAACTTACAACTATGGCTCTATTAACAGCATCCCCAGTAAGCTATTCTAAAGTAATAGCTCAGGCTTAAGGCCCAACACAATCCCAATAAAATACTGCTTCTATGAGAAAGTCTGACGTCATCGTGACTCAGGACAATTCAGTCAGGAGACAGGTGGGGCCCCCCTGAGTCCGGGTGGCAGAGAGGTGACAGGGAGTAGCAAGCCAGGCTGATGTCACCGTGACTCAGGATAACTCAGGCAGGAGACAGGTGGGGCCCCCCGGGGTCCAGGTAGCTGAGAAGTGACAGGGAGCAGCAAGCCAGGCCTGCCGAGAGTCCTGCGTCTGTGCAGGCATGAGCCTGTGGGTGGGCACTGCTGTGTAGGCTCCAGCCGGGCGTGCAGGAGCTCAGAGCACTGGATGATTAATCAGGCAGGTCGGGACCTAGGCGACCGACCATAAGGGTAGAAGCCCCAGGACCCCGTGTGTCCTCACCATTGCCCACCCCCTGCCCACTCTGACCTCCCAAATTGTCCTCAGGGTCAAACAATTAAAAGGCTTCAGTTGGCACTGTTCTGATTGATCCGTGCCCATGTTCTACTGACTGTTAAATATTCTAAACATCACCTCTGCCAACATACAAGGTTAAAGAAAGCTAATCAGGCTTTGGGGCTGGAGTTCAGGGCAGGACTCCAAGTCCCAAAGGTGAGTGACAGCACGAACACAGGCAAGCAGGCAGTCAATACCCAACCCCAGGCCAGGCGGGAGTGGGGTGGGAAGGTGAGGGTGGGGGTGGGTGGATGCCTGTCAGGCTCCCATCCAGCCCAGGCTCCCATCAAGCCCAGCTTCCCGTCCAGCCCAGGCTCCCATCAAGCCCAGCTTCCCATCCAGCCCAGGCTCCCATCAAGCCCAGCTTCCCATCCAGCCCAGTTTCCCATCCAGCCCAGGCTCCCATCAAGCCCAGCTTCCCATCCAGCCCAGACTCCCATCAAGCCCAGCTTCCCATCCAGCCCAGGCTCCCATCAAGCCCAGCTTCCCATCCAGTCCAGGCTCCCATCAAGCCCAGCTTCCCATCCAGCCTAGCTTCCCATCAAGCCCAGGCTCCCATCAAGCCCAGGCTCCCATCCAGCCCAGCTTCCCATCCAGCCCAGGCTCCCATCCAGCCCAGGCTCCCATCAAGCCCAGCTTCCCATCAAGCCCAGGCTTCCATCAAGCCCAGGTTCCTGACTTGACGCAAGACTAAGACTCCCTGGGCAGAAGCTCCCAGCACATGCAGCTACGGTCAGAAACATCTAGAAGTATCACAGCCCCCACTGGGGACACGCAGAGCAGGAAGGACTGACCGTTCCCACCCACAGTCTGATGGTTGAACCTTTGCCCCCAAAGAAATTAAGTGAATGGATTTGGTCTGTGTTCAAGTCTTAAATGCTTTTTTGGCAGCGCAGGGCCTCTCAGAGTCCACTTACTCTGAAGACATACTGATCAGCAAGAAGAAAAAAATGTTTTCACGACCTGCTATCTCCTGATAATTCATCCTAAGCGAAGAGAGAGAGAAGGAGCAGAGAGCTAACGGGACCAAGGACAAGGACAGCTGATGAGAGACTGAGAAATGTGAGACCGGAACAGGCTGGCCGAGTCGCCCTTTCACTCACTGTGCATTTCTGCTCAATCTTTGACCTGCATCCCACGGTCGCCACAAAATTTCTCCTCAGAAGTCACCTTGACCCTTTCTCCTGAGAGGATGTTATTGGATCGTAGCTGAAAGCTTGAAAGGGATTGTGTTACCTGCCTGCAGCTATTTGGGCAGGAGCTAGGAATTTTTTAACCCAGATCGTTCGATCCTGCTGACTCTCACTGCAGACCATGGAAGTGGGGCTTATTTCCATGTGGCCTTTTGCAGCATTAACCATGGTTTGACTCATTTCAAATGTATTCGTGGATGTGAGGACAGAAACCTGCTTCTCTTTCCTTAGTATCCTCCTTGTTCCTGTCCAGACCTGGCACAGAGTCGATTCTCATTAAGTTTGGGGTTTGATTTTCTTTTTCAAAGATCTATTTGCCTAAAAATTGCAGAAAAGAACAAGTTAGAAACCTAAGCCCTTCCAAAAGAGTATACTACGCTCTTTTTAAAGAGTATGAAGTCAGGAGTTCCCGCCTTGATGTAGTGGGTTAAGAACCTGACTGTAGCAGCAGGGGTTGCTGCCGAGGCATGGGTTCCATCCCCAGCCAGGTGCAGTGGGTTAAGGATCCCATGTTGCCACAGCTGTGGCATAGGTCACATCTGCCGCTGGATTCAATCCCTGACCCAGGAACTTCCATATGTCGCAGGTGTGGCCATAAAAAATATATACATATATAAAATCAAAGAATATCCCTGTTTTGTACCTCAAAACACATCCCTCCAGAATAATACCTGGGAAGTTGGTAAATAGCATCCTGATTTTTTTCCTATGCTTATTCAGATATTTACAGATAAATAATAATTTTTAACGAAAAAGGATCTTGCTATACACATTGTCGCACTTTGCTCTATTTATTTATTTATACTGTGGATAGCATTTCAGAGGTACATTCTTTTGAACAACTGAATAATTTTCCAATACACTGGTGTGGCACACTTTTTCAGCTGCACCCAAGGCATGCAGAAGTGGTGTGGCCCACTGTTTAAAAATGTGAGCTCCTTCAGGTTTCTCCTTTTGTAAACACTGTGATAAACAAAATGTATAGATATCTTGAACTAAATCTTTACTGAGATGTGGAATTACCAGGCCACAGAAAAATCTCATTGTAAAGCTACTACCAAATGTGTCCCTAAAAATGTTGAACCAATTACATTACCAGCCACACTCAAAAAGCACCATTCCCTCCTCTCCCCATCAACACTGTGCGATACCAATCTTTTTATTTGTTGCCAGTCTGATGGGCAAAAAACTAGTCTAATTTGCATTTTTTATGAGTAATGCTGGGAATCTTTTCATGCTTTTATAAACCATTTTGTACTCTTTTTTTTTTTTTTGTCATTTTGCCATTTCTTAGGCTGCTCCCACGGCATATGGAGGCTCCCAGGCTAGGGGTCCAATCGGAACCGTAGCCACCGGCCTACAGCACAGCCACAGCGACACGGGATCCGAGCCACGTTTGCAGCCAACACCACAGCTCACGCAATGCCGGATCCTTAACCCACTGAGCAAGGCCAGGGATCAAACCTGCAACCTCATGGTTCCTAGTAGGATTCGTTAACCACTGAGCCACGACGGAAACTCCTGTACTCTTTTTTGAGTTGTTTGTTTGACTCCTTTACTCATTTTTCTACAGATTATATGTATCTGCCACATTGATTTTGTGGAAGCTTTTTATATAATAGGAATACAATTATATACCATTTATGCTGCAATCTGTCTTTTAATCTTATTGTACAGACGTTTACAATTATTTCACTCAAACCTGCCTATCTTTCCCTTTATGACTCCGAAATTTTGTTTTCTCCTAGAAAGTTTCTCCCAATTTGCAAGATTACCAAGTGTTCTCCTCTATTGTCTTATATTCCTCAAATCCTTCGAGGGCATGTTTATCATCCCTCTTGAATTAACTATGTGCATATGTTTAATCTGTATGAAATTAATATTTTTTTGGCTGCACCATGGCACATGGAGGTTCTTGGGCCAGGGATCAAAGCCATGCCACAGCAGCGACCCTAGCCCCTCAGCGACAATGCCAGCTACTTAACCCAGTGTGTCACCAGGGAACTCCTGAGATCTAACTACAGTGTGAGGTACAGACTAATTTCCTCCCTCCCAGGGGGGTAATGTCCACTGAACTAGCTATTCTTTCTCCAAACACTGTTTTATTTTTCCTTTTTAAATATGTGTGTATTTTTATTATGTAAAATTTCAAAATATAACAAAGAAGGTAAACATGAGAAAGGCCGGGGCCTGGGACCTTTGGCTGCCGTGGCTGCAGTGCTTACACCTGCACCTGGACCAACATCTCCTGGAATAACCGATACAAGGAATCTCCAAGGCACGAAGTAACCACACCCACATTATGGAAAATAAGTTACAAAAAGGCCACAAACCAGCTGCCACGTCTGAGGTGCTGGGAGCAAAAGCAGGGAATAGCACCACTGAGGGGGCAGGCAGGCTATCTAAGCCCCTCCCAACCCGCCCCCACCCTCACCCCATTTAAGGGACCATAATCAATGAATGAAATTAAAAAATGAATGTTGAGATTATTAAGACCAGGTACTAGTGCAATTTTCCCACTTGAATCTATTTTTTGTTACCTTTTTCACGATAACAATGGCTAAAACCAAACATCAAAATTAACTGAGTTCCTGTCATGATGCAGTGGGTTAAGAATCCAACTGCAGGTGTTCCCATGGTGGTGCAATGGAATCCACAGCATCTCAGGGTGGCCAAAAAAAAAAGAAAAGCAAAAGAATCCAACTACAGCAGCTCGGGTCACGGTGGAGGTGTGGGCTCAATTCCCAGCCCAGCACAGTGGGTTAAAGGATCCAGCACTGCCAAAGCTGCAGCTTGGAGTCCATATGTCACACATGTGGCCATAAAATTAAAAAAAAAATTAAAATTAAAAAAATAAATTGTGCTTAAAGTAACTGACATTTGAATTACTGAATTTGTACAGGGTTAAGCAATGATTTCTTAAAAATTAACAATGTTAACATTTTTCTCTAGATGAAATTTGTTATACATAACACATTAACACAGGGGTATGCGACCTAATTTAAGTAAATACATATATATCCTACTTTCCTGGTGGGGTTAACAGTCAAAACTGTGAGGGCTTGGATCCAGCATTGCCGTGAGCTGTGGTGTAGGTCGAAGATGTGGCCTGGATCTGGCAGTGCTGTGGCTATAATGTAGGCTGGTAGTTACAGCTCTGATTTGACCCCTAGCCTGGGAACCTCCATATGCCGCAGGTTCAGCCCTAAAAAGACCAAAAAAAAAAAACCACCAAAAAACTGTGAGGACTACTGGCAGAAAAGGGCATCTGCATCACTTTGTATATTTATTTTTAACATATAAAAGAGTGAGAATAATCTAAATGGACTAGTGATCACAGGATATACTAAATAGGATAAAAGATACAACATGGAAAAATGCTCCAAGCACAAAGAGTTTTACACACATAGTCTCATCTAATGCCACCCACACAGCACTGAGTTATTATACTACAGTTTGCTTCTGAGGTGATTTCCTTTTTTTCTGTCTTTTTAGGGCTGCACCCATGGCATATGGAAGTTCCCAGGCTAGGGGTCGAGTCAGATCTGCAGCTGCCACCCTACACCACAGCCACAGCAACGCTGGATCCTTAACCCATTGAGCGAGGCCAGGGATCAAACCCCTTGTCCTCATGGATGCTAGTTGGGTTCATTATGGCTGTGTGGGAACTCTTGAAATGACTTTATGTGCAGGGGTATGCTCTAAAAATACGTATAGGCACATAAGTAAGACAATTATCTATTAGTTATAATGTTAATTTTAATAACAGATTATATATATATATATAATATATACTTTATACGCTACATTCCTAGAGCCATTAAAATATACTCTATGTTCCTAGAGCCATTAACAATTTCAAGTTCTGTTTCCCACATGCTACATGCCCCCAAAGCTCCAGGCAGTACACAGACTACAAGCTAAAAGCCCCAGCGCACTTTGCCACAAGCTCCGCCAGCTACAGGGCGTTGTGTTGCACATTGAGCTTATGCTGCAATACGTAATGATTGCCCCGCTCTAGCCTGTCTTGATTTTCGTTTCTGGCTAAAAGTTTTGGCCCATCATTACTGACAAAAAAGTGAAAGCTCTAGATGTGTTTGCCAAGAGAAACAAAGCATGCCACACTGAGTGACAAAACATGTTTCACGAAGACTCAAGACAACTCTAAAGGAACAATCAGAGACACAGAGAGCAAAGATCTGAAACTAAATGCAATGTGGTGGACATCCTTGGTGGAAGGGCTGACCAGCAGCTTGATGACTCACAGCTAGAAGAATGGCCACGAGAAATGTTTTATTCCACTGAAAGGGAAGAGAACCGGACAGTGGCAGGAAAGACATGGCCACAGCGCTGATTCCGTTAAAACCCTCATTTCCAGGAGCAGATACTTAGGTTACAAAGGCTGTGCAGGAGTTCCCATCGTGGTGCAGTGGTTAACGAATCCGACTAGGAACCATGAGGTTGCGGGTTTGATCCCTGGCCTTGCTCAGTGGGTTAAGGATCCGGCGTTGCGTGAGCTGTGGTGCAGGTCGCAGACGCGGCTCGGATCCCACGTTGCTGTGGCTCTGGTGTAGGCCAGTGGCTACAGCTCCGATTAGACCCCTAGCCTGGGAACCTCCATATGCCACGGGAGTGGCCCAAGAAATGGCAAAAAGACAAAAAAAAAAAAAAAAAGGCTGTGCAGTCACGGTCAAGTTCTAGCTACGCTTGCAACAGATCATTACTCTATTATTCAAATTACTCCAAGTGATAGAAAAATAAGCAAAATTTCTCAACCCATTTTAAGATGCTTACGAAGCCTAAAAACAAAGCGTGGTAAATTCTAGAGAAGAAGCAACTATCGACCCATCTAACATACAAAGATAAATTAAAAGATCCCAAATAAAATCACACCAGAACTATAGCAGTGAGTTCAAATAATAAAATTCCTAGACTAAATGGTTTGTTCCAATAATTAAAGGCTAACTCAACAACAGGGAACCCAGCACCATACTTTATTACTATAAAATAAAAAATAATGATATCAATAGGTGCGTCAAGACTGCAGATAAATTCAAGAGCAGCTGTTGATGAAAAAGGGAGTAAAAGAGAAAGAGAAGGAAACTTTCTAAATGCTAAAAAGATTATATGTCAGGAATCAACAGCGAACACTGATTTATATGAAATACAAAGGCATGACTCAAAGTAAACCCAAGCCAAAGGTACTCATTATCACAATTACTTTTAAAACTTTAGGAGATAACAGCTAAAAAAATAGAAGAGAAAAAAGAAGTCGTCTAAGCATTAGTAAAAAAAAGTCATCATTAACATTTACAAATGCAACGACATTTCTAGAAAACCTAAGCAATCAGTTAAAAACTGTCAAAATTATGAGGTGAGTACGATAAAGGGATACAAATAAATATGCAAAACTCAATAAGCATTTGACTGAAAATATGAACTAGCTTGTTGTTATAGCTGTGTTTCCCAATAACCAGTCTGGGGAATAGCGGATGCTTATTGGGGAATATTTGATTTCTTCCCTAGATTAGATGGAGAAAGGGGGTGCTGGTAAACGGACTGACTGGGGTTGAGGGGGGAGCTGTGATATCATGTTTGCCAATTTCCATGGTGTAAATATTCCCATCACAGCCATGATGTCACTGAACACACACAACTGGAAAGAAATGCGTACAAGTGGTCCAGCTCTGACAGAAGCCAGCTCCAGACCCCACCGGATGGAGGCGACTGACTTCACATTTTTACATCGATACCGATATGTTTACATACATGTACACCACTCAGTCCCAGTTTTCCTCTTCCAGGACAGCCTGAGGACATTCTTAATGTGCTTATGCAGGGAATCGGAGAGCATGGCGTCTCGCTGACGATTTATACCACTTCTTCTCAGCTTCAGTCATCTTAGGTTTCTACTAAGACTCTTTTATGGTGGCAGAAATAAGCTAAATATGTCCAGGAAGCCAGACTTTCTTTAGCACTGTAAATGTACAAACCAGAAAAATCCTCCTTTCTAGTTTCCGAACGCATGTTGCTTATTTTAACTTAATCACCAGAAGCATGGGCTGCCTCCACAGTAGAGGAACAGTCTCTCATTTCACCATGTCTGATGTACCTAAAATGTTCCTAAATAATTTTTTTTTTTTTTTTTTGCTTTTCAGGGCCATACCCGAGGCATATGGAGGTTCCCAGGCTAGGGGTCCAATCGGAGCTACAGCTGCTGGCTTACCCCACAACCACAGCAGTGCCAGATCCAAGATGCGTCTGCCACCTATACCACAACTCACAGCAACCCCAGATCCTTAACCCACTGAACGAAGCTAGGGATCGAACCCGCAACCTTATGGTTCCTAGTCAGATTCTTTTCCGCTGCGCCATGATGTGAGCTCCCTAAATAACTTCTAATTACGGTAAAAAAAAATTAAATCAAGATAGTTTAGAATGAGAGGATCTGTTCTTGCAGGATGGGAAGGGGCTGGTTTTTCTCACCCCTGTGGTTCGGACACCTCCCCCAGAGCAGTGAGCATCACCCTTCTGTGAGCACTGGCTGTGGGGTGGGGGCCCCCAAGTTCCATAGGTGGCCATTTGAGGTTAAAGAAAAACCCTAAGTTCAAATGCTTGCTTTAAGAAAAATTATTGCCTGGAGTTCCCACTGTGGCGCAGAGGGTTAAGGATCTAGTGATGCTGCAACTGCAACAGATTCGAGCCCTGGCCCGGGAATTTCCATATGCCACAGGTGTGCCCCCCAAAATAATCACTTTCCTTAATCTTCTGAGGGGGGAGAAGGAGGACCATGACATTCCATCTCACGCAAAATTTTGATTGAATTGACGAACATTATATTTGTATCTGCTTCATTTTTAAAACTTTGTTTGGCCACAGTGTGCAGCAGCTTGATGACATAGGATCTCAGTTCCCAGACCAACGACTGAGCCCATGTCACAGCAGTGAAAGCACCGTATCCTAACTATGAGGCCACCAGGGAACTCCCCATGTCTACTCTTTTTTCATAAAGATTAAAGATTGTTCCTTTGGCCACCCTAATGGTTAGCTAATTTAAAAAGCTTTTTTGGAGTCCCCATTGTGACTCAGTAGGTTAAGGACCTGATGTTGTCTCTGTGAGGATGGGGTTTCCATCCCTGACCTCGCTCAGTGGGTTAAGGACCCAGTGTTGCCACAAGCTACGGCACAGGTCGCAGCTGCAGCTCTGATTCCACCCCTGGCATGGGAACTTCCACGTGCATTAAAAAAAAAAAAGCTTTCTTAGCACAGGAATGCAGAGCCAAGGGGTCACAAAAAACACACAGTCACAACAGCGTGAAGTAAGAAGAGTGACTTCCTCCTCCGGACCCTGGAGGGACTGGCAGGGCCAGCAGTCATGAGTCAGAGCACTCCCTGCCCTTCTCAGAGCCCAGAAAGTGAGGGAAGGAGAAAGCATCAAGTCACAGGAGCCTGAGGCTGGGGCGGGTAGTGAGGAAGCGGGGGTGGGGGGGGGGTTGTAAAGTCTGGGACAGAGAAACCAGAGAAGATGCCAGTGCTTAGGATGCAGAGGACCAGGTAACAACAGAAGAGCTAGGGATCCAAGTCCCAAAGGATGGCCTGGGCTGGCCCCCGACAGAGCCTCTCCCCCTCCGCCTCAGTCTAAAGCCTGCACTAAAGCTGCAAGTCTCACTGGGACCCGAGGAGCACTCAACTCAAGGAAGGGAGGCAGCAGTGGTGTCCACACTATGTGGCCCTGGAGAGGAGGAGCATCTCCCGGGGTGGGGGTAACGCTGGCTGACCCCATCCTGCACCCACGGCCCCCACCCCTCGACGGAAACGGAGGCCTCCCTGTGGTGCAGTGGGATCAGGGGGCATCGCTGCAGCACTGGAACGCAGGTTCTATTCCCAACCCAGTACAATGGGTGAAGGATCCAGCATTGTGGCAGCTGTGGCTTAAGTCTCCACTGCGACTCAAGCTCATTCCTGGCCTGGGAACTCCATATGCTGCGGGGCGGCCACCCCGCAAAAAAAAAAGAGAAGACAGAAATGAGCTCTGAGGGGGTAGAATGAGTCACTCACATAAATTCACAGGTAAGAATTAGCCTTCCTGGAGTTCCCGTCGTGGCGCAGTGGTTAACGAATCCGACTAGGAACCGTGAGGTTACGGGTTCGGTCCCTGCCCTTGCTCAGTGGGTTAATGATCCGGCGTTGCCGTGAGCTGTGGTGTAGGTTGCAGACGCGGCTCGGATCCTGCGTTGCTGTGGCTCTGGCGTAGGCTGGCGGCCACAGCTCCGATTAGGCCCCTAGCCTGGGAACCTCCATATGCCGCAGGAGTGGCCCAAGAAATAGCACAAAGACAAAAAGACAAAAAAAAAAAAAGAATTAGCCTTCCTCTATCACAGTGGATAAAGTGAAAAGGAAAACACTCCTGAAGCAAGGTTATAAAATCAGCCAATTTATACTGTCACCACCAAACCACAGGCCTTCCTTTGGAGTGATGCTAAACTCTTTCAAAAGAGTAAATGTTTTTGGCCATGCCCTCAGCAGGCAGAAGTTCCCGGGTCAGGGATCAAAACTGCATCACAGCAGCAACAATGCCAGGTCCTTAAACGCTGAGCCACCAGAGAACTCCTCAAACAATTAATTTTGGCAATTAATGCAATTCCATAATAAAACAAAGATATGTGTGCACTAAACATAATACATTGATAAGAAAAACCAGCAATAAAATACCTACATGGAGAGTAAGAATAAAGAACACACAAACACATGATCTGAATTGTGGGCTGAGGGCATGGAGTGCAGCAGTGAGGTAAGGACAGCATTTAGATGGCCCTGAATAATTTCTGTGGCTATTGTGGGTCCAGAAAGAATTCTAGAGTCTTCCCTTTGCCATCCAAACACAGCTCGCCAATTAAAAACTTTCCAGCAGCTCAAAATGGGAACACATTCCAGCAAAACATAATCCCGAGTTCTACTTATATGTACATTCTGCAGGTGAGGGCATCATGGAAAGAGCTTTGATTTGCCTCAAACCCCTCAATTTAATCCTCCACTTTCAAGTCAGTCCACCTCTAAGCAGATCGATTCTTAAGCCCTCGTATCATCCCTTCGATTCCTTCACCTCTACTCTCATCATTTCTAAAGCAAGAAGGAAAAAAATAAATATCCTGATACAAAAGGTGAATGATCACAAAGCTGCCAGCGGATTTTAGATTTCCATGGCCTTGCAAATGGTCTTTCTGACTTCCTCTGATATACACTGTCTGAGTAAGCCGATCTAAAACGTGTGTTGTCAGGAAAGCATCTGCCGTGTAAACACAGCAGACATAAATCCAATGCCCTCGGAATGAAAACAAGGTGTTTACTTTCATACAGTTGCAAGTGGATGTTTTCTAAACACCCTTTTAGCATCTGGCACCTGATACTGAAGCCCCTTCAGGCTCCATTCATCCATTTGCCAGCCATCTTTCTTTGGAGCCACTTTGACTTGGGTTTCACTTATTCAATAATCCACTAAGATTTTTGAGGCCCCCTATGCGCAGTATGGTACTAAGCCCTGGAAACAAGTGAGGAGACACAGGAGTTCCCGCTCTGGTGCAAGAGTTAAGGAGCTGACTGCAGCTGCTTGGGTCACGGCAGAGGTGCAGATTCAATTCCCAGCCCAGCACAGTGGGTTAGAGAAGACCTAAATAGACATTTCTCCAAAGAAGACATAAATATGGCCAATAGGCACATAAAAGATGCTCAATATCACTAATCATTAGAGAAATGCAAATCAAAACTGCAATGAGGTACCCCTTCACACCAGTCACGATGGCCATCATCAAAAAGTCGACAGACAATAAACGCTAAAGAGGGTACAGAGAAAAGGGAACCCTCCTACACTGTTGGGAGGAATGTAAACTGGGGCAACCACTACGAAAAACAGTATGGAGATTCTTTAAAAAACGAAAAATAGAACTATCTTATGAGCCAGCAATCTCACTTCTGGATACATATCTGCAGAAAATTATAATTCGATACACACACCTCTATGTTCATTGTAGCACACTATTCAATAGCCAAGACATGGACGCAACCTAAACGTCCATCAACAGAAGATATATACGATGGGATATTAGCCATGAAAAAGAACGAAATAGTGCCATTTGCAGCCACATGGATGCAACTAGAGATTCCATACTATGTGAAGTAGGTCAGAAAAGGAAAGACAAATACTGCATGATATTGCTCATATGTGGAATCTAAATGATGACACAAATGAACTTACCTAAGAAACAGAAATTGACTCACAGTCATAGAGAACAGACTTGTGGTTGCCAAGGGGAAAGGGGATGGATTGGTAGTTTGGGGTTAGTAGATACAAAAAGTTATATCGAGGATGGGTAAACAACAAGGTCCCACTGTGTAGTACAGGGAACTACATTCAAGATCCTGTGATAAACTATAATGGAAAAGCAAACAAGAAACAAAAAAACCAATGCCTGGCAAAGGGAACTATATATTCATTATCCTGTAATAAAGCATAACGGAAAATAACATATAACTAGACACACACACACATATATATAACAGGTTCATTTTGCTGCACACCAGAAACTAACCACAGCACTGTGAATCAACTATACTTCAATAAAATAAAATTTAAAAAAATTTTTAATGCAAGCATTTCTATTCAGGCTAATGTCCCAAGAACAGGACCAGACAATAGTAGGCAACCTCAGCAGGGACCAACATCAGAATAGGTGTCACCAGGAAAATCCAGAAACTGCAAATTTTTCCAATGTACATAACAGCACTAAAATAAAAACCTGACACAGATTATCCAAAAAGAGAAAAACTTCAGACCAGTCTCTTGCACAAATACCAATGCAAAAATCCTAATGAAAACATCAGTGAGTAGCATCAGCAGCCCATTGGAAGAATACACGGTGAAAGGCAATTTATTCCAGCAATTCAAGAAGAATTTAATGTTAGAAAATCCATTATTGGAGTTCCCATCGTGGCTCAGTGCTTAACAAATCTGACTAGGAACCATGAGGTTGCGGGTTCGATCCCTGGCCTTGCTCAGTGGGTTAAGGATCTGGCATTCCCACGAGCTGTGGTGTAGGTTGCAGATACGGCTCGGATCCCAAGTTGCTGTGGCTCTGGTGTAGGCCGGCAACTACGGCTCCAATTGGACCCCTAGCCTGGGAACCTCTATATGCTGCAGGTGCGGCCCTAAAAAGACAAAAAAAAAGAAAATCCATTATTATATTTCCTAAGTCTAAAGAAAGAAAAATCCACAATCATCCTCACTGGCACTGAAAACACATTGAGAGAAAATCTTTCAGAAAAAAATCTTGATAAAAACATTCAATAAAATAGGAGTTCCCTGGTGGCACAGCAGGTTAAGGATCTGGTGTCACTGCTGTGGCTACGGTTATTGCAGTGGCAAGAGTTTGATCCCTAGCCTGGGATTTCCACATGCCACAGGTGCAGACAGAAAAAAAAAAAAATCAATAAAACAGGAACAAATCAGACTGGGTCCTTTCAGCAAAATGGAAAGTGTTTTGACAGAGGGAATTTAATAAAGGGAATTGGTGAGACAGCCCTTTGAGGACTGGAAGAGCCAAAGAGGTCACCTAGCAGCGATAACAACTCACTACCACCCATAGAGTTGGGGGAGGGGGAGACCAGGTTACAAGAACTTGGGCGCTCAAAGGGAGGTCCCCAAACCTGGCGCTCAGGCCTGTGAGGCGGGTGCATGGCTCAGGCGCACACCTCTGCTGAGTGATGGGGCTGGTTCTCAAAGCTTGAGAAAGAGCTGGAGGCAGTGGTGAGAGCCGGTATGGGGCACCTCTGCCAGGAGAAGAAGCGCCAGGGAGTGTCCACCCTCTGCCCACCTTCCAGGCCCCCTCCAGCGCCCCCTCTGGACAGATCCCCCACCAGGAAGCAGCTGTCAGCAGAGTACAGCATCACAGGGCGAGGAGAAGCTGGAGGTCAGGGTCAACCTGCACAGAGGGGTACTTCTGAGGCATAGTAAAGTGTGCATGTCTCAACCTGACAGCCAGCTTATGCTTCACAGGGAAACACCAGAAACATTACGGTGAAGTCGGGAACAGGAAGAGGACACCTACTCTTATTGACATTTGGCTGCATGTCCTGCTCAATACAAACACACACGTGAAATGAGTACGAAATGTCAAAGTTGGAAAGGAGGATTACAGGAATCTCTGCCCTCAGATGATGCATTTGTATACGTGAAAATCCCAAGGGACTCCACTGAGGAGTCCTACAAACCATAAAATAATCAAGGGGGTTAGAAGATTATAGGATTAAGATAATGAAACCAATAGTTTTCATGTACAGAATCTACAAACAGAAGATATCATGGAAAAGAAAGACCCAATTTTTTTTTTGTTTGTTTTTATGGTCGCACCTGTGCCATATGGAAGTTCCTGGGCTAGGGGTTGAATCAGAGCTATAGCTGCCAGCCTACACCACAGCCACAGCAACACCAGATCCAAACCTCATCTGCTACCTACACTGCAGCTGGATCCTTAACCCACTGAGTGAGGCCAGGGATCGAACCCACATCCTCACAGAGACAACATTGGGTCCCTAACCCGCTGAGTT
Source organism: Phacochoerus africanus (assembly GCF_016906955.1). Lineage (NCBI taxonomy): Eukaryota > Metazoa > Chordata > Mammalia > Artiodactyla > Suidae > Phacochoerus > Phacochoerus africanus. The sequence goes on along the minus strand of NC_062552.1, from coordinate 30,047,118 downwards.
GCAGCAGGAACTCCTAAAGACCCATTTTATTTTATTTTATTTTATTTATTTATTTTTTTGTCTTTTTGTTGTTGTTGTTGTTGTTGTTGCTATTTCTTGGGCCGCTCCTGCGGCATATGGAGGCTCCCAGGCTAGGGGTTGAATCGGAGCTGTTGCCACTGGCCTACGCCAGAGCCACAGCAACGCGGGATCCGAGCCGAGTCTGCAACCTACACCACAGCTCACGGCAACGCCGGATCGTTAACCCACTGAGCAAGGGCAGGGACCGAACCCGCAACCTCATGGTTCCTAGTCGGATTCGTTAACCACTGCGCCACAACGGGAACTCCTTAAAGACCCATTTTAAACCATAACCAAAAAGATAAAATACTAGAAGTAATCTTAACCAAAAAATGTGGAAGAATTCCATGAAAGCCACTCTTCCACAAAAGAAGAGTTGAATAGAAAAGCATACCAACTTTTAGATAGGAAAACTCAAAATAATAAAGATTCAATTCTCCTTTACCAGAATTCACATATAACATGCTCTCAAATAAAAATACTTTTTTGCTTAGAATGAGACAACCTAAAAGAAAGAAATCATAAAAAAAAGAGCAAAGCAAAAGCACCTTTCAATGAGAGAGGACTACAGCATGCTATGAAGCCACAATAATTAAAATAGACCATTACAAAGGGCTATATAGTAATTTTTTTTTTTGTCTTTTTAGGGCTACACCCGAGGCACATGGAGGTTCCCAGGCTATGAGTCCAACTGGAGTTGAAGCCGATGGCCTACACCACAGCCACAGCAACACCACATCTGAGCCGTGTCTGCAACTTATACCACAGCTCACAGCAACGCGGGATCCTTAACCCACTAAGCGAGGCCAGGGATTGAACCTGCATCCTCATGGATGCTAGTCAGATTCGTTTCCACTGAACCATCATGGGAACTCCCATATGGTAATATTTATCAAGGTGGAACTATATGAATTTTTGGCCCCATAATTCTCCTTGTGAGAGTTTATCCTACAGATAACAAATGCACACACGATATGACTAAGGTTTTACATTTCAGCATTGTTTATAATAATGAAAGATTAGAAAATTCCCAAGTGTCATTAATCGGAGGCTGGCTAATTAAGCTATACACAAGTATTTAATGGAATACTATGCAGCTATAAAAAGGAGCAGCACTCTCAATGGAAAGCTCTCCAAGGTGCAGTAAGTAAATAAAACCAGAAGCAAAACACTGCATACAGTTACTATCCATAAAAAAAAGAAAAACTAAAGTGTTTTTACTTCCCTGTATATAAAAAAATAATTTAAAAGATTCACAAGAAACTAAGAAGAGTGAATAAGAGATTTCCTAAAGAAAATGAGGAACAAGAATTCTCACTGATATATCTGTACATGTTTTAATTTTTTTTTTTTTGGCACATAGTAGTTCCTGGGCTAGAGCTCAAACCCGAGCCACAGCAGTGACAACACTGGATTGTTAACCTGTTGAGCCACCAAGGAACTCCTCTTTTAATTTTTGAATTATGTGAATGTTTTACCTACGCAAAATTTAAACCAAAATTAAAATAAAAATTAGATAAGGAATAACAGCAAATGCTGCCAAACTTAATCCCTACAAACTGGAGTCTTTGAAGAGAAGACTCTTCAAAGTCTGGGAAGAGATACCAGCCCACAAAAAGTCTTTTTTGGGCCACACCCACGGCATATGGAGGTTCCCAGGCTAGGGGTCCAACTGGAGCTGTAGCCACTGGCCTACACCACAGCCACAGCAACTCGAGATCCAATCCGAGTCTGCGACCTACACCACAGCTTGCAGTGACACTGGAACTGTAACCCACTGAGCAAGGCCAGGGATTGAACCCAAAACTTCATGGTTCCGAGTCGGATTCATTAACCACTGAGGCATGAAGGGAGCTCCCAAAAAGTCTTTGTGTTACCTTTCCCACTCCCCAAATCCCATTACTAAAATGTTTTTTTTCTCTTTTTTTTTTGACCACACCCGCAGCATACAGAGGTTCCCAGGCCAGAGATCAAACCTGCACCACAGCAGCGACCCTTGCCACTGCAGTGACAACAATTCTTAACCCATTAGGCCACCAGGGAGCTCCCCTGTTACTAAGATCTCATGTGTAAAGCCAGAAACAAACAAACAAACACATCATAATTCCAATTACCCTTTGACTCTATACCTAAGATACAGAAATTCAGGAGAATGAAGGTACAGCCAAAGGAGAGAAGAAAAGAAGCAATAACACTAGCTTGAATGAGTGACAAATTTCTCATTGCCTCATACACCACTGAAAGATTAAAAAAAGAAAGAGGGGAGTTCCCGTCATGGAGCAATGGAAATGAATCCAACCAGGAACCATGAGGTTGCAGGTTCGATCCCTGGCCTTGCTCAGTGGGTTAAGGATCCGGCATTGCCGTGAGCTGTGGTGTAGGTGGCAGACAAGGCTCATATCCCAAGTTGCTGTGGCTGTGGTATAGGCCCGTGGCTACAGCTCTGCTTAGACCCCTATCCTGGGAACCTCCATATGCCACGGGTGTGGCCCTAAAAAGACAAAAAATAAAGAAGGAAAGAAAGAGACGTTCCTGCTGTGGTGTAACAGGATTGGCAGTGTCTCTCCAGCACAAGGAAGCAGGATCCATCCCCCTGCCCGGAACACTGGGTTAAAGATCCGGTGTTGTCACAGCTGTGGCTGGGATCTGATGCCTGGCCCAGGAACTCCATATGCCAGGGGGTGGCCAAAAATGAAAAAAAAAAAAAAAAAAAAAAGAAAGAAAGAAAGAAAAAGAAGAAAATAAAGTATAGGATTTAAAAAATCCTTCGTAACCTGCTGTATAGCACAGGGAACTCTACCCAATATACTGTAATAATCCATACAGGAAAAGAATCTGAAAAAAGAATGGACGTGTGTACATGTACAACTGCAATCACTTCGTTGTACAGCGGAAAAGATCACAACACTGTACATCAACTACACTTCAATAAAACTTAAAAAAAAAAAATCCCGAGTAAGAGCTCCCCTTGGATATCCAACCTTCGAGGACAGAGCTCCAGAATTCCAGACATGTCCATCCCTTTGGCTTTTTTTTCCCATGTGATAAAAGACCACCCGTGGGCTTCAATTCCACCAGCCTCCACTGGAAGCTCGAAATCGACTCTTGCCTGCCCTGGTGATTGTGGATACCTTCATCCAAAGGGCATTAGCTGTAGGAAACTTCATTTCCCATCACCAGCGTGAGTAGTCATTTTTGCAATGTGTAGTCACTTACATTTAACAAAAGACACAAGAAAATATTCAGATAATTGCACAAAGGCTGCTGAACAAAGAGAGTAATTTTGTAAAACGGGTTACAGGCAGCAGCACTTAAGATGTTCCTTTGTCCTGACTGAATGACATAATCCAAATCCTGGCATAGAGACCTGTGCGGGGAGAGCATGAACGTGCTGCCTGAAAGGGAAGCCAATGTACTCAGGCAGCAACCTGAGCAGACAAGCTCCCCGGGGCACCCTCCAGTCCATCTTCTATGCCCTGGAATGAATCAGGGGGACAGGACCCCCGCTAACGACAGCCAGCTGCGTGCTTCGGGATGGAAAGGGCGCTCCACCTGGGGCGGAGCGTAGGAATCTGGGGAGCAAAAGCCAAGGGACTGCCGGAGCTCAGGGGACCAGGAAGGTGTCCTTTAGGGAAGCCCGAGAGCAGTGGCGCCCAGAGGGGCAAGAGGAAAGGGAAAAGCAGGAGAACCAAACCCAACCGCTCTGCGTGTTCTCACCTGCGCCCCAGGGCCCCTATTCCACCCACTGCATCCCAATGACCCATTCATCCAATATTTACCAAGCAGCAAATATTTTTTTGGTTTTTTTTTTCCTGGATGCACCCGAGGCCCACAGAAGTGCCCGGGTCGGGGATTGAACCCGCACCACAGCAGTGACCTGAGCCACAGCAGTGACAAGGCCAGATCCCTAACTTGCTGCACCACCAGGGAGCTTCCCAAACATTAGTCAACCCAGTGAGTAAGGACCCATCTCACGCTAGATGCCACACGAGGCTCAGAGGCAGGATGGAAACTACACAGGACCTGCCTTGGGAGATGATGTGTTGGCCCCCACAGCTGGTGTCTTGCTCCATCTCTGGGGGGGAGAACCTGCAGTGGGGGTGAGGGGCAGCTGGGAGGTAAATGGAGGAAAGAGGCGATGGTTAATCCTCACATTGAAGCAGGAGCAGGAACTACCACACACACAAAGACTAGCAGGAGCCCAGCACTGGGAATAGCATGAAAATATAGAAGGACGGTGAACATGGAGCAGCTGGGTGTGGAGCTGGGGTTGAGAAAAGGTGTGTTAATCCCACAGGCTGACAGAGCGGCGGGGACGGATCTGACTGCAGCCATACAGCAAGAGGGACCAGAAGCCAGGGGCCAGGAGACCAGGCACCAGCCTATGATGAGACCTGGTCCTTCCCTGTTCTCAGCTTAGAGTTTTATGACTGTTGCTACCACACTGCATTTCATCACATGCTTCTCAACTCCCAGCCACTGCTCTTGCCAGTGACTGTGCAATTCATCCTCCAAACGGGTACACCCTTAAGTGTGAAGGGGGGTGCCGAAACAATAGGTGTAAATGCACATCTTTCTGGCAAAGGTGGTGATCAAATCTCTCCATTACTAGGGGTTGTTAGCAAAATGCATAGTTTAATCCAAGACAATGGCAACTCTTGCTTTCCATTTCGTTTCTGGGTTGTTTTTTTTGGGGGGGGGCATTGCGGGGCTTTTTGGCCTCACCTGCAGCATTCAGAAGTTCCCCAGCCAGGGATCAAATCCATGCCACAGCAGCAACCTGAGCCACAGCAGGGACAATGCCAGACCCTTAACCCACTAGGCCCCCAGGGAGCTCTGAGTTTCCGGATTTTTTAAAATTACTTTTTGGTATGCTCTGAGGTTACAAGTCCTGGCATGCGGGTTGTAAATTGTTCAACTCGAGAGGGGAGCATTTTGTTCATTAGCTGATCATTAACCCACCAGTGCATTTTACTGGGGCACATAAAGTCTATGGTATCAAAACGGAAATGTCATCATCCATTCTGTGACCATCGTAGGTTGGCTGCCCTCTCGGCTGGCTTTCCAACTGTGAGTTAACATGTACTTAAAAATATATAAATTAATTTGAATAGTAATCTTAAAAAACATAATCAGCAAACTATATTCTCTTAAAATATAAGATGTGGTCTATATTTACAATGGAATACTACTCAGCCATAAAAAAGAATAAAATGCCATTTGCGACAACATGGATGCAACTAGAGATCCTCATACTAAGTGAACTAAACCATAAAGAGAAAGACAAATACCGTATGATTATCATTTACATGTGGAAACTAAAATATGACACAAATGAACCTATCTATAAAACAGAAACAGACTCACAGACATAGAGAATAGACTTGTGTTTGCCAATGGGGAGGAGGAGGAGGGAAGAGGACAGACTTGGAGTTTGGGGTCAGTAGATGCAAACTATGACATTTAGAATGGATAAGCAATGAGGTCCTACAGTACAGCACAGGGAACTATATCCAGTTTCTTGAGATAGAACACAATGGAAGATAGTCTGAGAAAAAGAATATATATATATATATATGACTGGGTCCCTATGCTGTACAGCAGAAATTGACTCAACACTGTAAATCAATTATACTCTATAAATGTGTATATGTGTGTGTGTGTGTGTATATATATATATATATATATATGGCATATTCCAAAGTCAAATATTGATAGCCACTAACAGAATTTCTCTCTTTGAGCAACATAGAGAACAAAGAATTATCAAATATATCTAAAATGATATATATTTTTTATTTGTCTGGCTTATTTCTATGCACTCTCCCTATCAGTTGGCAGTATCTCTCTGTTTTCCTAAGCTACACACACTACTTCAGCTTTAATTAAAAGGTCCGTTGCCATAGTTTCTCTGAGAACAGCTCGAGGCATGCTTGAGTCCATTATTTTCTTGAGATCTCTAGAGAAATTGTAATAGAGTGGTAGCCAGCCAAAATTTCCCAACTTTACCTCCCACCCAGAACAGCAAATGACTCAGGCAACATCTCGCTAGGTATTCTGAATATTTCGAGGGAGTCTAAACAACCAGGAATGTTATTTAAAATTCAGCCTTTGGTTTCTTCTGTTCTGCCACGTCAGTAATGCAACCAGCAGACTGCGGTTTAGTCAAAGGCAGCAGACCCAGACGGAGGGGAGTTCAGCCTAACAAACACACTGACTGCATCGGTGGAAACACCAGCACATTTCTCTCGAACAATAATGGAGAAAATGCACTGTCTTTGCGTGTTATTATAATCTTCTTGTCTCATGGCTTCAAATAACTCGAAATTTCCAATATGTTTGATAAAAAACAGATTAAATAATGGAAATTCAAGAAACAGATTAAGTAATGGAAATGGATTTCAGAAAATAGATTGAATAGATAATAGATTAAATAATGGAAATTCATTTCGTTAAGGATTTCGAAAATTAAAAAGTGGAGCTCAGGAGCTCCCCTTGTGGCTCATCAGGTTATGAACCGGACTAGTATCCATGAGGATTTAGGTTCGATCCCTAGCCTTGCTCCATGGGTTAAGGATCCATATGCCGCAGGTACGGCCCTAAAAAAAGAAAAAAAAAAATGGAGCTCAGAGACCCTTCTTTCTTTCTTTCTTTTTGGTCTTTTGTCTTTTTAGGGCTGCACTCATGGCATATGAAGGTGCCCAGGTTAGGGTTCAAATGGAAGCTGCAGCTGCCAGCCTACACCACAGCCACAGCAACACAGGATCTGAGCCACGTCTGTGACCTACACCACAGCTCATGGCAACGCCAGATCCTTAACCCACTGAGTGAGGGCAGGGGTCAAACCCTCATTCGCACACATACTAGTCGGGTTCATTAACCACTGAGCCACGATGGAAACCCCGAGACCCTTATTTCTTAAAGTTAAAGGTTGATTCCATCTCAGTCCCCACCCCGCTCTCAGGTGGCAATGACCACTAAGCCCCGAGGCTTTCAAAGTTGAAGAATGTGAATTAACACTGACCCCTATGACCTCAGGAAAGGCAAACGCCAGCTCAGCTCACTGTAATCAGCCCCACCGTCCTGCTTCTGGGTAACTGTGAGCATGGACTCTGTGGAAAAGAACCAGGGCTGGGGAGTTCCCCGGTAGCTCAGAGGGTAAGGACCTTGTGTTGTCACTGCTGTGGCACAGGTTCAGTCTCTGGCCTGCGAACTTCTGCAGATAAGGCCTAAAGTAAAACTGAAAATGGAAAAAAACACCAGGGTTGGGATGTCATCCCTGAGAACCACGTGACCTCAGGCAAGTGCAGATTAAATGAGATAGGACACGTGGGGAGAGAGGCGAGCTCTCAGAAAACGGCACTTCCCCCACAACTAGGTCAACTCCAGGACAGGATGTGGGGCAGGACAAGATCTCACTATTTTCAGAATCGCCGAAAATCATCCTGCTCCCTTTGACTCTCATTTTAAGAACTAATATAATCTACTCAGTTACTGATCTTTCCAACCTAAGTGGTACCCAAATCATCGGACTTCCTCATTCTCACCCAACTTCCTCTTATTCTCTTTTCTGTATACAATGAAGACATTCTACTGAGAGACAGAAGGGCCATATTCTGAACCAGGAGCACAGGGAAGTTAAAGATGCCCCACAAGCATTAGATTATAGGTATTTACTAATGAACACATGTGTGCTAAGTGAACGCAGGTGCCACTCTGTCATAGCTGCTGTGCTTCGTGTCCCTTTACCTTTCAATGTGATAGGCTGACATGTGTCAAAAGGCACACACAGGTGGCCTAGCAGGTTAAGGATCCAGCAGGGTCACTGCCATGGCTTGGGTCCCTGCTATGGGGCAGGTTCAATCCCTGGCCCGGGAACTTCTGCATGCTGTGGGTGCAGCCAAAAAAATAAAGTTTAAAAAAAAATTTTTAAATAAAAAGCACCTATATTACGGTCACTGATTCTCACAACATCCTGTAAAAAGATAGAACGGGTATCGCCATTTCTGGTTTAGCAAAAGAGAAAGCGACATTCAGCAATACAGAACAGGCTTGACCCTAGGCCTTCAATGCCTAAGTCAGGACCCTCTTTCCCATCACTGCTGGTTCAGGACCCTCCCCACTGTCCCTCTTGCACGGCTGGGTCACTGCAGGATGTTGAAGGGAGGCTGACAAACATCTCCCCAAGGAGCCCCTGTATTCCTGAACACATACTTCTTTAGTTAAAACAAACCTGGAGTTCCCTGGTGGCTCAGTGGGCTAAGGATCCAGCATTGTCACTGCTGGGGCTCAGGTCACTGTTGTAGCACAGGTTTCATCCCTAACCCAGGAACTTCCACAGCCTCATGGCCAAACAAACAAGCAAATGAACCTGCAGCAAGCACATCAGCCTGAGGGGTGCCTCCTGCCTCCTGGCTGCAGGGAAAGTATCTGAGTTGACATTTCAAGCTGCGGACCAGGGACTGGGGATGACTTTGTGAATTACTATTTCTTCAAATATCACAGGGAATTTACAAGAAGTTTTCTACAGCATCTCACACCTGAACCATAGTAGGAACTAGAGCTCAGCCTGCCTGCTAAGGCATGACCCAGGATAATCCTAACTAGGCAAGACTACCTGGTCATCTTACCACAGGACTTCACGGGGTCTCCCCTGCCCTCAGAATCAAGATGAGCATAAGGAGGGCCCCTACATGCCCTTGAAAATATATACAGAAGCATATGTCTGTGTATCCCTAATTTTTCTAGAGATGTGGACCACAGCTTTCATTGCTTCTCAGAATGCCCCCCAGGGTTAAGATCCCACAAAAGGACTTCAGAATAGGAGAAATCAGTTAGACCTCATTAATATTATTATTTTATTTAAAACGTTTTAAGTTCCTATTTGTGACTGCATTGCTTTAAAAAAAAAAAAAAGTCAGACCATCTCACGAAATCTCCCCAATATATTTGGGAAGATTTAGGAAGCCCTACAGCAGATTTCAAAACAAGAGAGTTACAATCTCGATGGACTGGAAATGTTCACAGCCTGCTGCCTCCTCCCTGCAACCCACGGTCAGGAATTTACCTACTGGAGCTTTGTTAATTATTCTTCAGAGGTGGCCAGTTAGTTATCTATAATTTATTAACAGTGTATTGCTAAATCAGTTTGGTTTTGTTTTTTTTTTTTCTTTTTATGGCCACACCTGCTGCATATGAAGTTCCCAGGCTAGGGATGGAATGGAAGCTGCAGCAGGTCACAGCCACAGCAATGCCAGATCTGAGCTGCGTCTGTGACCTACATCACAGCTCACAGCAATGCCAGATCCTTAACCCACTGAGTGAGGCCAGTGATTGAATCCACATCCTCACAGACACTAAGTCAGGTTCTTAACCCATAGAGCCATGAGAACTCCGCTAAATTACTTCTTAATGAGAATGTTCCATTCTCTTTGTAAAGAACATCAGTAAACTTGATGAAATGTATATTGTTTTCTCTGAAATTTGCAGGGAGTTCTCTAATCACAATTGATTTGGTTTTCAAGAATTAGAGGAAAAGCCAGAAAATCTGGCGAATGATGAGATGGAGCGAAAAGAACATAAGTTTTCTTCAAATGACAATGTACTGAAGGTAGATTCCTAAAAATTCTGTATAATGATAAAACACATGGAATCTTCAGCATTGCACGAGTTACATGCAACAACACACATCTCTACCATCCTCGTCTTACTGGATGGCAAGTCTATGAGTCTTCCCAAAAGTAAATAAATAAAAGCAGGAAAGCAATGGGCTTAAGGTGAAGAGAGTATAGACTGATTAAAAACAGAACTTTTTTCTTTTTAGGGCCGCACCAGCGGCATATGGAAGTTCCTGAGCTAGGGATCGAATCAGAGCTGCTGCTGCCAGCCTTCAACACAGCCACAGCCATGACAACTGCAGATCCAAGCCACATCTGTAACCTATGCTGCAGCTCAGAGCCTCACCAGATCCTTAACCCACTAAGCGAGGCCAGGGCTCGAACCCACATCCCCAGAGACACTACACTGGGTACTTAAACCGCTAAGCCACAACGGGAACTCTCAGACTAGATTTGATTACAATAAATTAGAACAAGCACAGGCTCCCACTAAGCACAGCTATACATCTAGACAGAATGTACTGATCAGCTTCTAAGGATTTTGAAAAGTAAGGAGTATCGAGGGGCTTGAAGCAAAAAAGGCTAGAATTCAGGGCATTCCCCTTCTGGCTCAGCAGTTATGGAGCCAGTGTTTTCATTGCTGTGGCTCTAGTTAGAGCTGTGGCACAGGTTCGATCCCTGGCTCAGGAACGTCCACAGGCCACAGATCGGTGGCAGGGGGTCGGGGAGAGGCCAGAATTCAAAGCACCACCAAACCAGCTATGAGCATGCCTCCAGTATCATGTCTGACTTCCCCATTATTCCGCAGCCTGAATGGAACGCAGCAGTGCAGCCTGAAACCCAGCACTGGGTACCCAGGCTGAGGCAGAGACAGCACCAGGAGAAGCCCCTGATGCTGGCTTCAGGAGTGAGGAAAGGAATCCCTAAGGCCCAGACACAGGGCACAAGGCCCCCACGTTTTTTCTCTGAGTTTTCTTGAGCTTCAGCTTTCAAGCAATTCCACGAGCACTGACATTAGAAGTCCCAAAGGAATAGAAAATAAAACTCTTGAGAAAGAAACCTTCCTCTCTGATGCCAAGAAAGTGGGACAAACTCCCACCACTTTCTATTCTCTCTCTTCCTGACACCTGCCCCGGACATAAGCACAGTCACAGAATTGTGCCACAGAACAGAAAACAAACCCCAACTTTCTGCTAGATGTACACAAAAGGAACCTGAAAGTACTACCAACTCTATAGAAATTAAAAGGGGTAAAAGAGACCAACAAATTACACTGTTAGCCAACAAATTAGACTACATAAAAACGAACACATTTCTAGAAAGACATGAACTACCAAACTGGCTCGGAGAAAATACCAGCCTCGGAGTTCCCGTTGTGGCTCAGAGGAAACGAATCTGACTAGTATCTATGAGGACGTAGGTTCATTCGATTCCTGGCCTTGTTCAGTAGGTTGAGGATCTGGCATTGCCGTGAGCTGTGGTGTAGGGACACAACTTGGATCCCGCATTGCTGTGGCTGTGGTGTAGGCCAGCAACTACAGCTCCGATTGGCCCCCTAGCCTGGGAACCTCCATATGCCACAGGTGCGGCCCTAAAAAGATAAAAGAAAAGGACAAAAGAAAATACCAGCCTCAAATGGCTTCACTGATGGACCCCACCAAATATTTAAAGAATTATAATCCCAATAATCCACAAACTTAGATAATTGAAAGAAAAAAAACCTCAAAATGGATCATAGTCTTCATGTAAGAATCAAAACTGTAAAATTTCCCAAAAAAAAGCAGCAGAAAATTTTCATGACTCTGGGTGAGGCGGTGTTCTTATATATGATATCAAAAGCATGTGTGTCTTTTTTCTATTTCATCAATGATGTCTACTCATATTTTTATTATTTCCTTTCTTCTACTTATTTTGCATTTCCTTTTCCTTTTCCTTTTTTTTTTGTTTTGTTTTGTTTTGGTTTGGTTTGGTTTGGTTTGGCTGTGCCTGCAGCATATGGAAGTTCCCAGGCCAAGGACTGAATCCATGGCACAGCAGTGACAATACCAGATCCTTAACCCACTGAGCCACCAGGGAACTCCAACACCAGATACTTAACCCACTGAGCCACAAGGGAACTCTTACTTTATCTTTTTATCCCTCAGTTTCTTAAAGTTTAAAAATTGCTAAGATTTTAGACCCTTCTTTTTGAAAATATAAGCAGTTAAGGCTGTATGTTTTCCTCTGAGCACTGTTTTGGCTACAAAGCACTCTCACACTTTTGAGATACTGTGTTTTCATCATCATTCAATTCAAAGTATTTTCTAATTTCCCTTATGGTTTCTTTTTTGATGCATGAGCTTTGTGAAGCATGCTATTTAATTTCCAAATATTTGAGGTTTTCCTAAAGATATTTTTGCTATTAATTCCTAGTTTGATGATGATATTATTAGATAATATACTTGATATTATTTCAATCATCTTCAATTTAAGTTAAATTTATTGTGAATTGATTTATGGCCTAAAATATATAGTCTGTCTCTGAAAATGAGTCATGTGACTATGGTGTTTTATAAATAACAGGTCAAGATAGTTGATAGGATTATAAATTTTTACTTATTTTTTGTATGGATGTTCTACCAATTGCTGAGAGAAGGATGTTAAAATCATCAACTATGATTACAAAATTGACTATTTCTCCCCTTTAATTTTGACAATGTTTATTCCATGCATTTTAAGGCTCCGTATTAGGTACATACACATTTATAGTTATGTCTTCCTGAAAAATTAGTCTGTTTATTATTAAGAAACATACCTCTTTGTCTTCGTTAATACTATTTGCCTTCATATCTAATTTATTTGAGATTAACCCAAACTTTTTCTGATTATTGTTTACACGATGTATGTTTTCCATTCCTTATCTTTCAATCTAAGTCTTTAGACGCATTTCTTATAAATGGCATATATTCAGGTCTTATTATTTATTCATTCTAATAATCTCTGTCTTTCTCTATTTCTTTTTTTTTTCCTTTTTTTTAGGGCTGCACCCATGGCACATGGAGGTTACCAGGCTATGGGTACTATCAGAGCTACAGCTGCCAGCCTATGCCACAGCAAAAGCAATGTCAGATCCAGCGTCTATGACCTACAACACAGGTCATGGCAATGCCAGATCCTTAACCCACTGAGCAAAGCCAGGGACCGAACCTGCAACCTCAGGGTTCCTAGTTGGATTCATTTCTCCTGCACCACAATGGGAACTTCTGATAACCTTGGTCTCTTAATTGAGTGTTTAGTCCATTAATATTTAATATAATTATGGATGTGATTGGATTTAGGTCTACCATCTTATTACTTATTTTCAGTCTGTCCTGCCCCCTTTATTTTTGTTCCTTTATTTCTTTGTCCTTTCTTTCTCTGGATCATTTGGATACTTTTTAGAATTTAATTTGGTTTTATCTACTGATTTCACATTAATTTTTATTTGTTTCTCTAAGGATTAAAATATTCATCCTTAAAAGTTCTCTGGTGGCTCAGCAGGTTAAGCATCTGGCATCACTGTTGAGGCTCTGGTTACTGCTATGGCACAGGTTCGATCCCTGGCCCAGGAACTTCCACAGGCCATGGGCATGGCCAAAAAAATAAATGTATCCTTAACTTTTGACTCTACTTAGAGTTAATATGCCACTTCATATAAAATGCAGAAACCTTGCATTCATATGGGGAGTCCATTCACTCCCCTGTACTTTAAACAATTATATGTGTTTTAAAGAAATTAGGAAGAATAAAATGGTATTTTATATTTACTTTGGTATTTGACATTTCTGATGCTCTTTATTCAAATTTACCACTGTATTTCTTAAAACTAGTTTAACAAAGCTAGTCAAAGTATACTATTTAGCCTTCACCTGGCACAAATGCATAAATTACACATTAAAATTATCCATGGTCTTTTCTCTTAAGATCATGACAGTTTTTAAAGCAAAACCACTTGGTGACAATTTGTGAACAAAATATAAAGTCAGGCAATGGAAATGGGTGCAAATATTGATGATAAGGTAAATTTCTTATATTTATGTTGGTTTTTCAGACTATAAATTGAAATAACATTAAATATTAGAACTCTTGTTCAAAATACTCACATCCAAGTATAAAAATCTCTTCAACAATAAACAGAAATGTCAAGAAATATTTTCAACTCATTTTTAAAAGTGCCTGAATCTGTATATTTTCAAAGTAAACAAAGGATATTAAGGCAGAACTGTATGTCTGAAATGCATCTGTCTCTTTCTATTTCTTTTTTTTTTTTTTTTGTCTTTTGTCCTTTTAGGGCAGCACCGTGGCATATGGAGGGTCCCAGGCTAGGGGTCTAATCAGAGCTGTTGCTGCCAGCCTACACCAGAGCCACAGCAAGGCCAGACCCAAGCCATGTCTGTGACCTACACCACAGCTCATGGCAACGCCAGATCCTTGACCCAATGAGCAAGGCCAGGGATCGAACCCGCAACCTCACGGTTCCTAGTGGATTCGTTTCCACTGTGCCACGACGGGAACTCCTGCCTCTTTCCCTTTAAATAAAAGGGGGGTACAGGAATGTTTGGAAAGTTGGAATCCATGAAAATTGAGAATTAAACTGACTTTAGAAAATGTCAACTACATTCTTTACTTCAGCAAACTTTTTTTTTGGCTGAACCCAAGGCATGTGAGACTTCCCAAGCCAGGGATCAAACTGAGACAGAGCAGCGACCCGAGGTACTGCAGTGACAACACTGCATCCTTAACCTGCTGTGCCACAAGAGAACTCTTCCTTCAGCAAACATTAGCTGAACTCTATTTATTTATTTTTTGGCTACGCCGTGGCAGGCAGAAGTTCCCAGCCAGGGACTGATCCCACACCACAGCAGCTCCTGAGCCACAGCAGCAACTGTGCCACAGCAGCGACTGAGCCACAGCAGTGACTGAGCCATAGCAGTGACAATGCTGGATCCTTTAACCACCAGGCCACCAGGGAACCGCTTGCTGAGCTTTATTCTGTACTAGACAATGAACTAAAAACCAGGGATTTAGACTACCTTCAAGATACCCCCAACCTTGTAGGAGAGATGTACAAAAAAGCTCAATTATTACCATGAAAAGAGAGCTAAAAAAGTGTCCTGGGGATGACCTACAAGCTGGTTTCAGAAAGACGAGCAGGAGTTAGCCTTTTGTGCCTGAGTATTTTTGCTTTAGCTGGAGGTGAGTGGGCAAAGAGAGAGAAGGAAGACAAAAGGGGGCTTTCTCAGCTGGAAATAACATGAACAAAAAGAATAATCCTAAAAGGTCAAGGTCTGTTTGGAGAATTACAAGAAGGGAAGGCAAATGTTACATGAGAACCATCACCAGGACACCAGTAAAGGGATCCCTCTGGGGTCACATTAAGAAGGTCGAACTTTATTACCTGGAAGGATGTGGAAAATTCTTGCAGAGGTTTAAGCAGAGGAGGAATGTGGCTTACCCAAGCCTTTCTCCCTGCCTGCCTCGACCACAGAAGCCAGAAAAAATGAAAGCTCCCCTTACACTGAAAGATGACCTTGTGACACAGTTCTGGACCAGTGGACTGCAAGCAATCTATCTGGAAAGGCCACTGGCAAAGACTTGGATGTCCTGATGAATATCCTTCAGAACTGGATAGGCCTTTTCCCCTCCTTCCTTCCTGGAATTGGAGCATGATGTCTGGAGCAGCACCAGTCATTCTGTAGCCACAAGGGAAAGGCCAGGATTAGCCCCGCAAAACACAGGAATGAGACGGTGGGGCCGCTGGCAGCAAAGCCAGCAAAGGGACTTCTTGGCACAAGAGAACAGAAATCCCTGTCATTAGTAACCATCTCATGCTGGGATGGCTTAAATCTGAATGTCTTCCTGACGAACACAAGTCTTAAGAATTAATCTGGGAGTTCCTGTAGTGGCTCAGTGGTTAACAAATCCGACTAGGAGCCATGAGGTTGCGGGTTCGATCCCTGGCCTTGCCCAGTGGGTTAAGGATCCGGCGTTGCCGTGAGCTGTGGTGTAGGTTGCAGACTGGGCTCGGACCTTGCATTACTGTGGCTGTGGTGTAGGCCGGAGGCTACGGCTCCGATTGGACCCCTGGCCTGGGAACCTCCATGTGCCACGGGTGTGGCCCTAGAAATGGCAGAAAGATCCAAAAAAAAAAAAAAGAATTAATCTATATTTTAGAATGATCCCTATTAATTAGTGTGTATGGACTGGGCGTGGGGAGGCAAGGAGACTTGCCTGGAGGCTTGTTACAGGGCCTGAAGCAAGGTAACTGCGGGGAATGGTAAGGAAGGCAGATTCCAGGGATAAGTGAAGGAGTATGGGATGGAGAAGGGAGGCATCTGTCGGGGCATCTAGATGTCTGGTGTTAGCAGGTGCACAGGCAGGGCTGAGAGTAGTGCGGCTCTCCACAACACGGCCAGGGGTCCAGGCTGAGGTACCTGTGCTGGATCTGTATAAGAAGGAGGGAAAAAAAAGGGTGGACTCTGTATCTGGAGGTCAAGGGTGCGGTCTGAATTTGACACAGAGATTTCAATGAAAGTAATTGTTTCTGGCCGCCCTGCGGCATATGGAGTTTCTAGGCCAGGGATCAGATCGGAGGCGCAGTTGCAACTTAAGCCGAAGCTGCAGCAACACCAGATCCTTAACCCACTGGGCTGGGCTGGGGATCGAACCTGTGTCCCAGGGTTCCCAAGGATCTGCTGCGCCACAGCAGGAACTCTGACACAGAGATTTCAGAGTCACCGGACAGAACAGCGTGAACAGGGTGAGCAAACAGGAGGCCCAGCAGATCTATTAAGACAAAAAGTAGCATTGCTTAGGGTTGGGGATGGAGTTGGGAAGCTAACCAGTGTGGGGGTTTCTTTGGGAGGGGAGTAAACAAAAATGTTTTAAATTAAATTGTGCAATGGTCACACAACCTTGTGAACACACTAAAAATCACTGAATGGTACATTTTTATTTTAGGGCCACACCCACAGCACATGGAAGTTCCCAGGCCAGGGGGTCAAATCAGAGCTGCAGCTGCTGGCCTACACCACAGCCACAGCAACACCAGATTCGAGCTGCATCTATGACCTACACTGAAGCTTGCAGCAATGCTAGAGCTTTAACCCACTGATCGAGGCCAGGAATTGAACCAGAATCTTCATGGAGACAGTGTTGGGTTCTTAACTCACTGAGCCACAATGGGAACTTCGCATTTTCTTTTTTATTTTATTTTAATTTTTTTTCCCTCAGTGAACAGCAGGTTGATGTGGCATCTCAGTTCCTGCACCAGCGACTGAACCCAGGCTGCAGTGGTGAAAGTGCCAAATTCCAACCACTGAACCACCAGGGAACTCCCAATGTTACATTTTAAACAGGTTAACTGTATAGTATGGGAATTGTATTTCAATAAAGCTGTTTTAAAAATTAAGCATAGAGTTCCCTGGTGGCCTAGTGGGCTAAGGATCTTATGTGGTCACTGCAGTGGCTCAGGTCGCTGCTGTTGGGCAGGTTTGACCCCTTGCCATGGAACTTCTGAATGCCACAGGCATGGCCAAAAATAAATTAAAAATTAGGCACCAGGGAATCCACTGGGAATATCAACATCTAAGTGGGAAGAGGATTCAATGCAGGACTAGACGGAGCTGGGGCCAGAAAAAAAGTGGCGGGCAGGGAAGAGTTTCAAAAAGGGATCAGTGGCCAGTGAGTTCTAATGCTAGACAGGTTGGTTAAGATGAAGACGGAAATATCTGGAGTTCCTGTCGTAGCGCAGAGGAAACGAATCCAACTAGGAACCATGAGGTTGCGGGTTCGATCCCTGGCCGTGCTCAGGGGGTTAAGGATTTGGTGTTGCCATGAGCTGTGGTGTAGGTCGAAGACTCAGCTTGGATCCTGCGTTGCTGTGGCTCTGGCGTAGGCCGGTGGCTGCAGCTCCAGTTGGACCCCTAGCCTGGGAACCTCCACATGCCACAGATGTGGCCCTAAAAATACCAAAAAAGAAAAAAAGGTGGAAATATCTGAAGGAACAATGTGGAACCACTGCTGAGCTAAGGGTGAGTGGTTTGAAGCAGTAGCGGCAAAAGCCAGATTACACTAAGTTCAGGACTCACTGAGAGGCAAGGAACAGGAGGTGGAACCGTTTGGGGGAAACTTTTCTTGCCCAAAGAAGAACTGGTGCCTTAGGGAGGTTTGTGGTGGCGTTTTTAAAAGGATGCTCATAGGATGTTTATGTGTCAGGGAAAGAGGCCAGCAGCAAGGGAGCAACAGAAGGGAAAAGAGGAGGGGTCGGCTCCCAGAACCAACACCCCCATGAGATGGGAAGACAGGAATTCACAGCATAAGTATAGACGGCCACTAGTGGGGATGGAGGAAGTTCTCCCTGGGCTGGGAGGAAAGTTTAAGGTGCCACTTAGCTGGCAGGGCAAAGACGCCGAAGGTGCTATTATGTGATAGCACTGATGTCCTCTGTGGCGGGGCGGGGGGAGTCACCTGCTGAGGGTGACGGGGTGGGCCTGAGGATCTGAGGAGGACACAGACATTTAGAAAGATTACAACAGGAGGGGGATTTTCGAGGAAGAAGTTTAAAAGCAGAGACATTTTACATACTTTAAAAAACTGTGGTTTGTTTCAAAATGGAATAGAAATGGCCTACTGGAAAATGGACTTGGCAGGCAATGTGGCTCAGCAGGTTAAGAATCTGACTAGTATCCACGGGGACACGAGTTCAATCCCTGGCCTCACTCAGTGGGTGAAGAATCCCTCACTGCCATGAGCTGTGGTGTAGGTCAGAGACAGGGCATGGATCCCGCGTGGCTGTGGCTGTGGTGTAGGCTGGCAGCTGCAGCTCCGATTCAACCCCTAGCCTGGGAACTTCCATATGCCAAAGATAAGGCCCTAAAAGGCAATAAAAAAAAGGTGTTGGACATAGTGAACTGCCTGCAAGTATTATGTGTTAGTATTATGCTTTGTGTTAGGCTCTGTAATGACCACAGGGAGCACCGGGGCCAGCTATCACAGAGCCCCTGACATGTGGTGTCCGAGGTCCAATAAAACCCAGCAATGCTTGTGCGCTGGATCTGAAACCTGGTGCCCTGCAAGTGTACAATATCAGGGTGACCAGAAAGGCCCAGAGCCCATCACAACCCCAGGCCTCTGTGGCCGGTGCCACAACTCTCCACTCTCCCTGACACAGAAAAAAGACTAATTGGGCTGTTTGGCCACAGACGCTAGAAGAAAAATCAAAAGGCAAATCTTTCAGACTTTTTTTTTGGCCATGCCAGAGTCATGCAGAAGTTCCCCCGGCCAGGGATCGAACCTGAGCCACATTAGTAACAGTGCCACATCCTTAACCCACTGTGCCACCAGGGAACTCCCCAGAATTTTGTGTTATAGCTGGCACCCACTTCTATTTCCAGTTCTGTACTCCTTTATGTGATATCAAGAACCCTTTCTTGTAATCATATTGGTATGCTCTGAGCTCTGAAAACAGGCATGTAGATGCCTTTCCGAATCAGTGCCTCTTCTCCTGCCATCCCGTGGCCTGGGGGCCTGCTCTCAGCCCCTCCCTGTAACCTGTACGCAGCAGCAGAAATACCACCTCCCCTTGGAAGCCTTCTCTGATCACCTCTGCCAGGAGCAGTCCTGTCAACAGAATCATTCCAACCGTTCCTCTTCGATCCGGAATTTATTACTCGGTATTCATGCTAATTCCATCCTTATCTCTACTTGCCTTAAGTTCCTAGAAGGAATCACATTTCACATGATGCCTCTTTGGCATGATGCTCTGCCCGGAGCAGAAACACGGCCAGTCACTCTGCAGGGCTTCAGCGATCGCTTCATGTTACCACTGAGCAAAGCAAGGCAGTCTCAGAGATGCTAAGAGACTGGACCAAGATCCTGAACTCTTATTCCTGCATTCTTTTCACTAAACCAATACCTGTTACTAGCCTGGTTCTATTTTGTAATTAAAATCTCAAAAAGAGTCATTCTTAAGCCCTAAGGTCAAAGATTCAGGCATCTCTGAAAAAGCTTTCGTTTCATCTTTCATCTGGATTGGATTTAAAAGGGTTGGCTGTTTGGCGGGGGGGGGGGGGGAGTAGGTTTCTTTCTTCTTTTTTTTCTTTTGCTTTCAGCATTCTGTTTTGTCTCGATGTAGCTGAAATAGGAGTAAATGATACGGTGGTGGTAACTCTGGTGACTCTAGGGGTTCATTTCTCTTCTTCCCAAATGTACCGGCTGTACCTGCACAGCTTGGCCTCCCATCACATGCATGATTCACAGTTGGAAACCGCACAGCAGTTCGGTTACCGGAACACAAGAGAGCAGTAACTATAAAATTTCAGCATTGATATTGAGAGTGACCTAGAAGGAATCATCAAGGGCAGGGGCTCCATCTCAGACCTTCTGTCATTTCCTGCTATCCGATATCAGACCTCATAATGAATTTAAAAAAAAAAATGCTTATTTTTGAGCGAAGGAAAATGAACACTACATCACGTGTGGCATTCAATGTAAGACTGACTTAATTAGTGCAAACTAATTTAGACCTAGAATTTAACTCTAGGCAAAGGATTTATTTATTAAGATAACCTAATTATAAAATATAGCTAAATAATAAACTATCTTTTTCTCTAATCCACTAAATTGGTTAATTTTTTTTCTCTTTTTACAGCCACACCTGCAGCATATGGAGGTTCCTAGGCTAGGGGTTGAATCAGAGCTGCAGCTGCAGGTCTACGCCACAGCCACAGCAACACCAGAGCCAAGCCATATGTGGTACCTACGCAGCAGCCTGCAGCAATGCTGGATACTTAACCCACTGAGCGAGGCCAGGGATAGAAACCATATCCTCACAGAGACAACGTTGGGTCCTTAACCCACTGAGCCACAACGGGAACTCCCTAAATTGATAATCCTTCTTTTTTTTTTTTGCTTAGGGCCACATCTGCAGCACATGGAAGTTCCAGGGCTGGGGCTCAAACTGGAGCCGCAGCTGCTGGCCTACACCATGGCCACAACAATGCTGGATCCTTAACCCACTGAGCAAGGCCAGGGATTGAACCCACATCCTCACGGACACTATGTCAGGTCCTTAACCAGCAGAGGCACAACCGGAAATCCTAAATTGGTCATTCTTCATGGAAGATGCAAATTCCAGGCGAGGCTGTGAAGTCTGGTTCTTTCGCTGACTACCCTCCCCTCGGCCTGGGGCAGGGACACTCTGGGAGCATCAGGAAGCCAAGAGGGTCTCTGTGGACCACCTTTCATCCAGGGTCATATGGATGACACTGGAAAAACCAAAAGCCTCTGCCTCTTCAGCTTTGTAGGAAATATCTGTCACAAATTCACCCAACTTAGCTTCCTGTTTTCATGGAGAAATTTGGGCATCTGACTCTGCGCTGAGAGTGACACAGCTAAAACCACAGGCAGACAAAACACACCACGGAGTTCTTGTCTGACTGAGGTCTCCTCTTGCTACGTGACTCTTGGGGAGCTGCTCCAGGTCACTCTTTTCGTCCTTTTACCTGAAACGGGAAGTGAAGACATTGACTCTGCCCTGCTGGACACAAAACGCACCCCCTCCTCCCGATGTCGAACAAAGCAGCCCTTATTCTGCCGAGCTGGTGAACAGGGATCACTCACCACTGTTCACGCCGGGGATTCTCCACGGACAGTGGACGCAATTGTCTTCATTCTACTCGACGCCCAGGACTCTGGCTGCTGATCTAATGGTCCCTCAATTACCCATATCACTTTCTAGAACTTCCCTAAAACCATGGGCTGCCATGGTCTGATTTCTACTACAGGAATCTAGGGTAACAGGCCTAAGCGATGGGTAAAGTCACAGCATAAAACACTACAAGTCCTCAGGAAAAGTACCTTCCAGAGACACAGAATGAACACCCGGTTTCTAGACTGTGTACGACATCAACAGGAAAGCATGAAATCACTTCTCTTCATCAACACATATGTTGTTTATGACTATATATATATGAATATATATATGTATATGGCATGAGTTCTTTATTTTCATATACAAAGCATGTATTTTTTTTGGGCCATATCTGCAACATGTGGAAGTTCCTGGGCCAGTGATCAAACCCAAGCCATAGCAGTGACAACACTGCCTCCTTAACCACTAAGCCCCCAGGGAACGCCTACAAAGCACATATTTCTATCCATCTAACTGGACCTTTTTTAATCTGCCAGAGAACAGGGGTTCTACTGTTGAGCCCTTGCTGGATGGATTAGTAATTTCACATTTTCATATGGTATTATTAAAATCTAGAGAACAAGGAGTTCCCGTTGTGGCTCAGCCATAACAAACCCAAGTAGTATCATGAGGGCGAGGGTTCGATCTCTGGCTTCTAGTGGATTAAGGATCCCGTGTTGCTGTGGCTGTGGCATAAGCCAGCAGCTGCAGCTCCAATTTGACCCCCTAGCCTGGGAACTTCCATATGCCATAGGTGCAGCCCTAAAAAGAAAAAAAAAAAATATAGAGAACTATTACACCAGGAAAGATGAGTTTGGAAGTATGTGAAAATAAAACAGGCTGCTGGTGGTACCCAAACATCTCACAAAGAGCTGCATCATTTCTTTTTTTTTTCCCTAGTCTCATGAGGAAGAAGCTGAGTTGAAGAAAGGTGGAGATTAAACACAGCGAGAAGTAAAAAGCCAGAGCCCCTCAGACAAGAGACATAGCTTTTTTTCCCTGCTAAAAATGTCACAAAGGACACTGGGTCCTGATGCCACGGCGTCCCCCCTGCAGAAGTATTCCTCTCACTACCGAAAAACAAACATTCTGAAATTTCCTGTCCAGCTGGACTCCACCCTGGATGTACTGACAGCAGAAGCAACAGCCTCCACCAGGTAAAGCAGCCAAGTGCTAACTGAACTTCTCCACGTGCCCGAGGACTTTCCCAAAGCTCTTGCCCATTTCCAAATGAGTCAGCAGATCCTAACCCCTTTTTCCTCACTTGACCACTACAGAAATGCCCAGTGAATTATCTACTTCCGGAGACTGGGACGGGGAACAGAATATTCAATGGGAATATCGCTTCTGGGAAAATCAAAACACTGGTCCTATTTTACAGATGGGGGACAGACGGGCTAAGTTGAGAGAGTTAACCGGACATCACACAGCTAGTTAGTGTAAAACCAGGAACAGAACCTCTGATTGTCCAACTGGTTATTTGATTCTCTTTTGCAGCAACTACTGCTGAAGAAGCAACAGGACAAACAGCCATTATGCTACACAAGTCCTAATTTCCAAATATGCTAGACGCCAAGAAAATCAAAGGTATTGCTTAAGGAAAAAGTCCTGCAGGAAATGGCATTTTGATAGAAAGGGGGGGGGGAATCTCCTGTTTTCCTGAGGGGAAAATGTTTTATTTGTGATGAACATTTAACGGTGATAAAATATGACATTCTCAGGAAACAGTCGCAGGATTTGCACTTATAAAATGACATTCTTTGAGCAGTTTAACAAAGGAACTTGGAGGAAAAGGAACAAGGAACAAATTAAGCTAACACCACATTTAAGTTTCTAAGGAAAAAAAAAATTCTAACCAAACCCCTTAGGTTATAATTAGTGATTCACATTTTTAATACAAACTCCAGGACAATATTTTAAAGTCTAGAAAGATAAAATAGGAGTTGAGATTCCACAAATGTTAAATTCTGAGCAATGTCCTGAGAACGTGCATTTTTCTTTTCTGCCCAGTTCTCAGCAGTATGATGGGACCTACTACTCACAGAGGAATTTTTCACTCATTCGATACACATGTATTAATAACCCATTGTATATACCCAGCAGTGGGGACACAGCCCTAAACGAGAGAGACATGGCCACATGTCACAAATCACAGCCCAGCAGATGAGGCAAATGCGAAGCCCAGACAGGGTGTCACCCTGAACCAGGAATCTTTTGAAAGGAGTTACATTAAATAGTCGCTCCAGCTTTCCTAATCAAAGGCAAGCTCGGGACAAAGGCTTAACTCAGAGATAACTAAATAAGACATAGTCCTAGCTGGTGTTTTCTGTCTGTGCTTTAGCTGAAACACTTGATGGCTAACAGAACGGCTCATAACAGAATTCTTCTCCTGGTTCTATCATTTCTGTGTACTGGACGGGTCACCTCTTTTTAAAATCAAAATCCTAAATTTTGATGTTCACACTCCAACCATTATTTATTTATTTATTTATTTGTCATTGTGGTTTTTCTTGCCACCTCTAGATGGGTTATTCTATTAAATGACTCAGATATCTCAAAAGCGTGGGTTCATAAAAGACCCAGTTTACGTTGTTTCCTATAAATATGAATTAATTAATCCAATAAAGACTTAAAAATGTGCAACAGACCTTTTATTTTTACACATTTTTAACTCAATTTTTACAAATTGTAATGCTAGCTATCGAGTACTGACTAATTACCATGAACTACATGGGGTTTTTTAACACAAGTACTTGTAAACCCTGCCCTCTCCCTACAGCCCCGCAAGGTCCTACTGCTCCTGTTTTACAGATGGGGGACTGATGGGGTAAGTTGAGAGAGTTAACTGGACATCACACAGCTAGTTAGTGTAAAACCAGGAACAGAACCTCTGATTATTCAACTGGTTATTTTATCCTCTTCAGAGTCCTAAACTGAGCACAGAGCTCTCCCTGGCTGGGGCTTCATGCAGAATTACTCACTGTGCAGCATTATAACGAGGTAACAGTAATGCAGTTAAAGCTTTCAAGCAACCAACGTCCAGTAAAACATCCAGGGGCAATAAAACATGCGATTAACTAGTGAAATGAAATGTGAAGTGACTTCTCAGGTAAATGGCAAGCGGAAGGAGGGTATCTAACTACAAAGTCTTTGCTAAGATGACCAAATCACAGCAAGCATGGCTAACAGCAACCTCTTTCCGGAAAAGAGGAAAGATCATCTGGCCTTAAGTAGGGATTGGCCTGGAAACCCATCAAAAAACGCTGGGTCAGGGAGAGGGTATGTTTCTCGTTTGGTCTGTCTAGTCCTACAGCACTAGTCTTACAGCAGTTCCACCCAATCGCTGCAGCCAGGTCACCTGTTCATGGAGAGACGGTCTGCATTTTGAGAGTCATGCCAGATCACTACCACCAACACTTTGCAAAAATCACCAGATGTCCCCAGGGAAACACCCAGCGCTGCCGTCTGGGTGGAAGGGAACGTAAACTCCAAAGTCTAGAGTGAAATGCATATGGGTCAGACTGCTCCGC
Source organism: Phacochoerus africanus (assembly GCF_016906955.1). Lineage (NCBI taxonomy): Eukaryota > Metazoa > Chordata > Mammalia > Artiodactyla > Suidae > Phacochoerus > Phacochoerus africanus. Next base: position 30,022,201 of record NC_062552.1, on the reverse strand, counting down.
ACTAACTCTCTAAAAGCTCCTTCGCGTGGCTGGACACCCAAGCGAGCAGCCGGCCGACTGCGCCCAAAAGCTTCTGGCCAGTTACAAGATCGCCAAAGAAGCCGACATCCACCCCGGGGCGAAGTTCCTGAGGTCTGACCGATTTTAGGGGCCGTTTCTCCCCTCCCAGGACTGCGGCTCCATGACACGAGAAATCTGCTAAAACCGTTCCCCGGGCGCTCATGTTAGGGAGTCGCTTAAAAGGAAACATGTCCCTTTCGGCTTGGGAGCAGCGTGCTCACCATTCAACACCCTTACTGGTTTCTGAACACGCAAGTCATTACTATTGCTACTCAGGAAAGAGAACTTCTGACCTTGAGCGTGCGCGCTAAATAAATTACCTCGGAACGAAAGTGGTGAGATCTCAAAACAGCATCTGGGGAGAAAAAACAAAAAACGAGGCTTCAATTAACACCTTGTGCTTCACCTGTCGAGTCACCGACGACTCACCTGGGGGACCTGGGTCGGGGAGGCGCGTTGCAGACGCCTGGGGACAGCCTGCAAGGCGGGTTGGCTACGAGGCCATCAGTCTCTACATGACTTCTCCGCGAGAAGTTGTAGGGAAAGTTCTGGGGGAGTTGGGGAGCCCCGAACTGTCCATGCCACACTTTCCCACCCCACACCTCAGGCCGGGGTGGGGGGAGGTGAGGAGACCGCCACAGCCCGGACTCCGCTCCAGTCACCCACAGGGCTTAAGCAAGCTGACACCGAGCATCTGGTGCGTTCCTCCCTCACCGCGCTCTGCCTTGCCGCGGTCACCCCAACCTGGGGGGCCGGAGAAGGAGGACAGGGACCTTAAACACGGAAACGCACTCGGCCGGGGGAGCGGGCGAGGACGGCGAAGGAGCGGCAGCGCCGAAGGCAGCGAGCGCGCTTCCCTCTCCAAATCGGCTTAAAGGCTCCTCCTGGCCCGAGGAAACCCGTCGCGATGTGTCTTACCTCGGCTCCTTGAACGGCCCGAAAAGACCGATTTCATCGGATGCCTCCCCTTCTGGAGCCTGCGGTGCCAGCAGCAGAAGAAGATGATGGTGGCGATGGTGCCCAGCAGAAGCAACAAGAGGAAGAGGGCACATTGGATGCTGTAGGGTCTCAGCAAGACGAGAAAAGCGGCGGCGATCATGGTGCGGGCGAGGCGGGGGCGGCTGGCGGCGGGGCTGGAGGGCGGCGGCACAGGCACCCGCGCGGGGCGCACGCGGAGCGGCGGGCACGGGCGAGCGCGGCTCAGCGCGTCATGCCCGGCGCTCGCGGCCCCGCGCCCGGCCCAATGGCTGCGCACCCGCGCCCGCCGCGCTACGCGAGTGAGCCCGGACTGCGGGCAGCTCTGGCCATGACTCAGCAGACGACGACCCGGCTGGCACTTGGCGGCCGGGAGCCCTCCCCGCCCCCCCCAGGCTCCCCCGCCCCCGTCCGTGCGCAGCCCCCGGGCGTAGCCCCGCCGGAGACGCTGAGGGCGGGGAGGGGCAGCGCCGCCGCCGCGGCCACCCGGGCTCCGCGCATCGTCCTGCGGCCGCCGCCGGCCTCGGCATCCCCGAAGCCGGGAACACGTGGGGCGGGGCGGGGACGCGGCGGCCCGCGGGGGGCGGGAGTGGGGCGCCGCGGCGGGGTTTCGGCGGATGACATCACGGCCGGGCTGCGGCATCGCGGGCGCGCGGACATGGCTGCGGCGGCGGCCGCGGGCTGCGCTCGGGCCTGAGCGCCCAGCGCCCTCCCGCGGGGCCGCCCGCCCGTCCTCGCCGTCCGGGGGGCACGGGCCGGGCGACCTTCGGCTCCCGGACTCCCGGGCTGCCACCAGCCTGCCGCTGCCGGATCGCTGGGGAACCCGGCGACAGGGGGCGCCACGGAGCCGGGGGTAGACCGCGAGGCGCCGGCGGGAGCCTGCAGGCGGTGCTGCCCCACCTCCCACCTCCCCGCGCCCCGCCCCGAGGCTGGGGCTTTGGAGGATGCAGCCGGGTGAGCTATTGCTTGCGGGGGGGTTCCTCGCACGCGGAAGCGTGAGCCCCGGGCAGGGCCTTCCCTGGAATCGGGGTCCCCCAGGACGGGGGGCCCGCCCTCTTCGGCCCCTCAAAACTGGGCGCGCTCCCCAGCGGAGCGCTCCGGTCTGCGGACTTGAACTCTTCCCCCCCTGACGGGGCGCGGTTTCGCAGCCGAGTAACGGCCACTTTGCATCCTCTCATAACCATGCGTTGCGTTGACCCTAAAACCTTGCCTCTTTTAGTGCACTTGAAGGGAGAGGCAGATTCAGATTTAGGGAACCGTCAGATGGAGGAAGTTGGAGACTGGCTTGTAAATATTTTGCGGAGAAATTTTGTAGGAGACCTGAGGAGATGATGTTCACACTCAAACGCACACACTCCCTCTCGCCCCCTCGCCATTCTTCTCAACCAGCGAAGGCGGCCAGGAGATTTTCCCGGGGTAGCTGGCGCAGTGCGGACGCGGGTGGCGCGGCGGGGGCGCTGCAGTGACGTCCCTGCGGCCGCCTGGCCACCTGGCCGGACCGCTGCGGCAGCGACCTCGGCCGGCCGGCCGGCGCCGTGCCACGTCCTGCGGCTCTGAGCCAGTGCTGACTTTTCCCGCGTGGGGTTGGTTTTTTGCTTAATTTACTCGCATAAGGAAACTGCAGTGTATAGTAACAAGGGAGCACTTGCGTGCATTTGTGGAGTTTCTAATAACCATCAAGGTAGCCTCTTTGGACTACTTAGAAGACTTGAAGAAATTGTGTCATAAAAATTAATTTGTAAAATTCTGGAAAGAAGTCAAAGAATCAGGGGCAATAAAGTTTTCTTATTTGCTTGTAGGATCGCAAAATCAATGTGGTTTTATGTCAAAATCAAATGTACAGCTCTACATAAAGGCTTAACCATTGTCTTCTGTGTAGCCAATAAAGAGCACTCAAAAAGGCATTGCCTAATGTATTTGTTAAATGCCAGATTCATCAACATGAGAAACAGTGGACTGAGTTTTCTTCTGCACAACCTGTTTCCTGAAACAAAATAAGCATTAACTCATTTTTCCGGTTTGAAGATAGACCGTGCTTGCAGATGCTTTGTAAGGTGAGAATGGTGAATCAGGGTGCCCGCTGCACTGCAGGGCAAGATGAGCTTCCTGGGTCCCTGGCTCTCAGGCAGGTAGCACTGCTTCTCCTGCAGGTGACTCAGAGGTGTCCTGCAGCCGCAGCCTACTGCAGTGAGAGACCACATTCCCACCCGTTGAACTAAGCTTATGGAAGGGAAGCCTGGGAGTCCACCCTGCAGGGCACATCAGAAAGGGAATTCTGTACCTGCATTGCCTCACAGTGGCCAGGTGGAGTAATTTAAAACAACAACAAAACTGAATTCACCTTCTGCAAACATTGGGAGAAATAACTAATAGAATGTAAGAAGGTCATCTTTACTTTATACCTCTCTTTGGCTAAAATTTGTGAGTGAACTGAAATGGCATAAATAGCCTTGAAACAGCCTAAGACCGCAAACACAACAGAGTAACCAATTTGCCCCAAACTGTGCCTTTATAGCAACAAAAAGCAACTAAATATCAATTATGGTTTTCTGAACTATGACTTTAGCACAATTGTTATCATCCTGCAGTCTAGCTGCAGCCATTTATAAGCTTCAAGTGCACACAAGAACATCATTTATCTCTTTTGGCAGGTAAATACTTAACTGCCCTGCAGTAGGATTGTAGATATTTCTTTTTAGATGCGTTCATGTCTGTTCCTTGCATCCGTTTACTCAAGGATACTCGTAATAAGCGAACCAAATCGTTGAAAGAATTTAGTATTTAGGTTCCATTGTTATTTTCTGATTTGTTGCTAATTTATCATTTCCTTCTCCAAATAATGGCATGTTATTAATTGCTTCTTTCTGTGTGTTTATGTGAAGCTAATACATTGTGGAATTCAATAACTATTAAATCAGCCAGTCAATCCTTTTTGGAAGTTAATTTAGGCGAATTCACACTTTTCCTTTCTGATAGGTTTTCATGAAAAAAATTATTGATATTCTATTAAAGTCACAAATTTTAAATTTTGGAGTAGGGATGGAGGAGGAAGGTCCATGGCTAAATCTTTCTTACCAAAGAATAAAAAGTAAAGAGGAAAAGTATATGTAAGTTTTTTACTTTTTATGATAGTGACAGCACTGCCACCCAGGAGAAGTTGAATTAATTGGGGAAATTAGTTGAGATATTTGATGTCAGATATGTAGAAGATGATTAGTCATGCAGCCCTTTCCCTCTAGAATCCCAACCAAACTGAGAACACACAAGAGGAACCAAAAGGAAGTTTTAAGTATTAACTTTATTCAGGATGAAGTCAGACTGAAGTGCATGGTTTAGGCTTAAGGCCAGTTAAAGCTCCCTGGCCACCACTCTGTGGTGGCTCAGTGGGTTAAGGATCTGGCATTGTCACCCGGCTGTGGCTCGGGTTTGATCCCTGGCCTCATGGATCCTGGCAGGATCCATGTGGATGCTGCCCTAAAAAGGAAAAAAGAAAAAGAGTGAGTAAGGGGCTTTGATAAGGTGGCAGAGACATCTCCTGCAGTGGGTACCTAGAGGTAGGAAGCTGCCACATGAATTCCTGATTTTCGGGTCAGGAAGAAACTTTGGGAAGAAGAGGAGGCTCCACCCTAAGCCGAGTGGTGGCCAGGGGACAGGATGGAAAGAATCGCAGATGATGCAAGTTTTGAGCTCTGATGAAGGAAATGTCTTTTTTTTTTTTTTGGCGTTTTTAGGGCCACACCCGCAGCATATGGAGGTTCCCAGGCTAGGGGTCCAGTCAGAGCTCCAGCTACCAGTCTACACCACAGCCACAGCAACAACAGATCCAAGCTTCGTCTGCAACCTACACCACAGCTCACAGCAACACTGGATCCTCAACCCACTGGGCGAGGCCAGGGATTGAACCCGAAACCTCATGGTTCCTAGTCGGATTTGTTTCTGCTGTGCCACAACGGGAACTCCTGAAAGGGATGGTCTTGAAGGAAAATTTGATAAAGTGAATGAGACCCACTGAGGTGGAGGTGCCCACGGGACATCTGTGTGAAATTACCCACGGGAACAAGGGTGGGGAGGACAGAACCGGAGACAGATGGGAGCCTCCAGCATCCATCATAGTTGGAGTCATGGATGCAGATGAAACAACTAAGGACAAGAAGGTGAGAGAAGAGCTGGAATCAGAGCTTGGGGAGAGCTTGCCCCTTGCAGCCTGGAGCAGGGAGTGGGAGGCCGGTGGGAATGCTCTGGTTCAGTGACTCTCTGGGACAGACGCACATCCAGGTTAAGGAGGCGGAGGACTGAGGTGATGAGACCTCTGGACACCTTCAGAGACCTGGCGCATGGCAGTGGGAGAGGCTGATACGAGATGGCAGTGGGCCGGAGAGGGATGCAGAGGTGCAAATGGTTTTCCTGGCAGTCTGAAACTAGGGCCTCTGCCAACGGTGTACCTGTTCTCGTATTGAAACACCAAGGAGCTACATCATTTAGGAGAACCTATAGCATCTGCTGTCATATTGGAGATGATTTCCAGCCATGAGAATCAGGGGAGCCGCCACAAGGATGGATCACTGCAGTCTTTCTAAATTTAGAGTTTTGGAAGGAAAAACAATTGTTATTTGCAATGATATCAAATATTGTTTTCACCAAACATATCCCAGGAAAGGACTTTATATTTTACCATAATAAAAGCTTTAAAGGAGTTCCCCGGTGGCCTAGCAATTAAGGACCTAGGTTGTCACTGCTGTGGCTCAGGAGTCACTGCCATGGTGCAGGTTTGATCCCCAGCCCAGAAATTTCCACATGCCTTGAGCTCAGCAACAAACAAACAACAAAAACTTGAAAAAGGCATCATTGTAAAAGAAAATATTTCAAAGGCAATCATCCTAAATTGTTCTTTTAACATTTTAGAAACTATAAGCTGAATTAGGACTGGTTGTCCTGTGGGTTGCAAAATCCATGATATGCTGGCATTGGGGGTGAATGTTCTTTTTTGTGAGCATTACAGACTTCAGAAAAGTCTGCATTTGAGCGTTTAAAAACATCAATATAATTGAATTCATCTACTCTATAATGCTTTGCAGGCAGCTTTTGGAAAGTAATCATTTATTATCCACAAGCAAATAGAATTCATTTGTATAGTTTCCACATTGAGCGTGGGGTTAGTCATGCAGCAAAACACTGAGTCATTTGGCCAGAAAATTTACTCATAGTTGTATGAACTGCCAGTGGAAAATCTGAGAGCTGTTCATAAGTCAAATTATAAAGCTCTCAGAGTTATAAATCACTGAGAAGCCTTGTTCTTTATTATTCAGATAGTGTGAAATATTTCCACCATTTCTAAGAATGGACAACTTACAAAGCAAGTTTGAAACCTGAGGTCATTACCTTCTAGATCTAAGCTAAGAGTTGCCAGGTACAAGCATTTCTACATTCTTAGGTGAAAAGGGGGGAAAAGTGAGGTAAAAGGTTTACAGCTGCATAGTAAATACGTTATGAGATTAATACTCTTTTTTCCCATGCGGGACAGTTTAAGTTTTTTTTAATTTTTTATTCTTGGCCCCTCCCACAGCATGTGGAAGTTCCCGGGCTAGGGATTGAACTCAAGCCACATCAGTGACCCAAGCCACTGCAGGACAATGCCGGATCCTTAATCCTCTGTTCCACAGGAAAAGTCCCTAGTTTTTTTTTTTTTTTCTAATTTATCTTATTGTAGTTGATTCACAGTGTCATGTTAATTTCTACTGCATTGCAAAGTGATTCAGTGATATTTTTTTTCATGTTCTTTTCTATTATTGTTTATCACAGGATAGTGAATATAGTTCCCTGTGCTACACAGTAGGACCTTCTTTATCCATCCCGTATAAATAGCTTGCATTTTTAACCCCGAACTCCCAGTCCTTCCCTCCTCACCCCTTCCCCCTTAGCACCACAAGTCTCTTCTCTATATCTGTGAATCTGTTTCTATTTTTTAGATAAGTTCATTTGTGTCATATTTTAGATTCCACATATATGTGATATTGTATGATAATTTCTTTTATCTTTTTGACTTCACTTAGTATGATAATTTCTAGATCCATCCATGTTGCTGCAAATGGCATTATTTCATTCTTTTTTATGGCTGAGTAGTATTCTATTATATACATATCTTTAGATAGATAGATAGATAGATATACACATCATCTTTATCCAGAGATGAATGAATTCTTGATTAACTAATGTTGATGAATTAAATTCCAGGTTGTCTTAATAAAACAACAGCAATGTTTAATAGCTAAATTATCTCCTTTTCTTACAGTAATTTTTCGTGGCACTTTTGCATTAACTATTTTGTGGTAATAGGTTTGTATGGTAATGTATCCATATGCTGATGGCCTAAAAGAATGTCACTAAGACCACAGAGGAAGCAAGTGTACCAAGGAGAATGGGAATGGTGATGAGTAACTGATAATTGGTAAAAGATGTTTCAATAACACATAGTTCAAAGGACACTGAAGTTATCACAGTGTAATGACATCCTGTGCATCTAGGAACAGAAAGAAAAATGTGTCTTAAAATATCTGTGGTTCAAAAATGCTTTTTGGGGTAAAAGGGGAGACAAACAGAAAACCCACTAAAAACAGCAAACCCACTAAATTAGAATATAGTAAAGGTTATATTTTAAAGCAGAAGAACAAAAACCTAAAAGCCTCTTCTAGCTGGTCCTCACTGCTATAGGAGTTTTTAACCTGGAATTCAAGAACAGGAGTCTAGGGACCAGAAATTAATTGTAAACCTGTGTGTCTCTTTAGAGGAGCACGATCCAGTTCTCACCAGGTTCTTTAGGAGCTGTTACCAAAAATAAAAAGAATCATCAGAGCCATACAGGTCTACACAGATACCAAGGCTTCTGCAGCATCAATTCATTCTCTGCTCCATCAGCATCACCTCACCCACGTGCCTACCCTGAGACTGGCAGAAGATTCTGAAGCACCATCGGTCAAGAATGAGCAGAGGAAGCCCTCAGTTCCACCCTATGTGGGTACAGGGACACTGCCCCAAAGCTAGCAAATGCAGCCCACCCTGTGGCTCAGTGGAACCGAGTCCTAACCACAAGCCCACTAGAGAACTCCCAGTTCAATTTTTTTTTTAATATTCACAAGATTGTGCAACAAACACCATAGGCCGATTTTTTTTTTTAACATTTTTGTCCCCATTAGAAGAAACCTGTTTGGCATATGCACATTGTCTTATATGAAATGATTGGCCAACACAGACCTGCTGTCTATCTAGCACAGGGAACTCTACCCAATATTCGGTGATAACCTGGGTGGGAAAAGAATCTGAAAAAGAATGGATGTGTGTACATGTATAACTGAATCACTTTGTTGCACAGCAGAAATCATCACAGCCTTGTAACTCAACTATACTTCAATAAAACTTTAAAAAAAGAAAAAAATAAACTAAAAAAAACCCTGTTAGCCGTCATGTGGCCCCCCACTCCACAATCTCTCACCCCTAAGAAACGACTAATCTATTTTCTGTCTCTAGAAATTTGACAGTTCTTGACATTTCATGTAGGGCCAAACTATGTATGGTCTTTGAGACTAATGTCTTGCACGTGACGTCACGTTTCCAAGGCTCATTTATGCTGTAGTGTGAGTATCAGGACTTCATTTCTTCTTGTTGCTCAATCATATTTCACTGTAGGGATATACCACATTTTGCTTATCCATGAGATAGACGTTTAGGGGTTTTCACCTTTTTTTTTTTTTTTTTTTGTCTTGTTGCCTTTTCCAGGGCCACCGCACCTGCGGCATATGGAGGTTTCCAGACTAGGGGTCGAGTCGGAGCTGCAGCCACTGGCCTACACCAGAGCCACAGCAACTCAGGATCTGAGCCTCATCTGCGACCTACACCACAGCTCACGGCAACGCCGGATCCTCAACCCACTGAGCAAGGCCAGGGATTGAACCCGCAACCCCATGGTTCCTAGTCGGGTTCGTTAACCACTGAGCCGTGACAGGAACTCCAGTTTTTCACTTTCTAGTTCTTATGGATAATACTGCCATGAATATTTGCGTGAAGTTTTGTGTGGATGTATGTTTTCATTTCTCTTAGGTATATTCTTAGGATTGAATCTGTGCTTTTGCTGCACACTTGATAATGTTGACAGTGAGTTCATTAACAACTTACAAGATAAAATTTCAAGGCAAAACCAGTACTTAGCTGGAAAATTTACATTGAGGAGGTCAAGTCATTTCAATAACAACAAAATGTGACTCATGAGTGCTGTCAGATTGCTTCGTATACTTGCCTTGATGCCTAAAGTTAAAATAGGAATTGAGAGAATTCCTACCGTGGCTCTGCAGTAATGAACCCAACTAGGATCCATGAGGATATGGGTTCTATCCCTGACCTCATTCAGTGGATTAAGGATCTGGCATCGCCATGAGCTCTGGTCTAGGTCACAGACATAGCTTGGATCTGGCATTGCTGTGGCTGTGGTGTAGGCTGCCAGCTGTAGGTCCCATTCAATCCCTAGCCTGGGGACCTCCATATGCCGAGAGTGCAGCCCTAAAGAGCCAAGAAAAAAAAAAAAAGAGAAAGAAAGAAAGTAAGCACATTTCCAGCATTGTCTTTCAGACTTCATTGCAAATGCAAAAGGAATTTCCATGCTTTGAAATGCATTTCACTGTGCAATTGAAGAATTTCCACCCAAACTTTAATCTGGAATAATCTACAATGTAGTGGCACACTAAAAGGCAAAATATCAAAAGAATTTAACAGAATTCTGTAAAAGTCTAGTAATAGATGAATATGCATAATTAGAATTATAAGCTCAAATTGAGAGGTATGAACTTTCTTTAATAGTTGAACAATATTGTGAATATGCTAGAAAAAAAAAACACTGAATGAACATACACTTAAAATGGTTAAAATGATAAACATTATGTTATGTGAATTTTTTTCTTTTTACGGCCACATCCACATCATATAGAAGTTCCCCAGCCAGAGGTTGAATCAGAGCCACATCTGCTACCTATGCCACAACTTGTGGCAATGCAAGATCCTTAATCCATGGAGCAAGGCCAGGGATCAAACCGGCATCCTCAGAGAGACAGCATCGGGTTCTTAACCCACTGAGCCACAACAAGAACTCCGATGTTATGTGGATTTTTATCTCAATTAAGAAAATTATAGGAGTTCCCGTCGTGGCGCAGTGGTTAACGAATCCGACTAGGAACCATGAGGTTGCGGGTTCGGTCCCTGCCCTTGCTCAGTGGGTTAACGATCCGGCATTGTCGTGAGCTGTGGTATAGGTTGCAGACGTGGCTCGGATCCCGCATTGCTGTGGCTCTGGCGTAAGCCGGTGGCTACAGCTCCGATTCAACCCCTAGCCTGGGAACCTCCATATGCCGAGGGAGCGGCCCAAGAAATAGCAACAACAACAACAGCTACAACAACAAAAAAGACAAAAAGACAAAAAAAAAATTATAAACTCATAGTTTAGTATCAGTACATGGCAGTACCTATCAGTGTGGGAGACATTTTCAAAGACGAAATACATAAAATCTAACAATGCATTACAAATGAGCATTTGCCATTAATTTTGATGATGGAGAACACTTTGAACTCAATTAAACAAGATATTATTTTTAAAATTCCATTATCATTAGTAGAGCTGTCTTACAAAAGTTGTATTCAAGTTTCCATGGTGACCTAGCCATTAAGGATCTGACATTCACTGCTATGGCTCAGGTCGCTGCTATGGCACAGGTTCAGTCCCTGGCCCAGCAACTTCCATATGCTGCAGGGGGTGGGTGGGGGACTTGTATTCAATTATTAAGCACAGTTTCAGTTTTATGAATAAATTTTGCGAAGATGTATTTTCTCTCTTGCTTCTGCATGCCAATACAATATCCTTGGTTTTGCCTCTTGGCTTTTGCAAAGCTTAAAATGTTTACTGTCTGACCTGTCACAGAAGATGTGTGCTGACCTTGCCCTGAGCAAACAGACTAATGGGATTTGGTACAAGTGGGGTTTTTGTCTGGGGAGTGCCCTTAATTGTATATCCTTGATTTGAGATTGCTTGTGGGGACACACGTAGGATCAACGGATTTATAACTCAGCGCTTTCACTGTGTGGCCTGGGTTCAACCTCTGTGCTTGTAACATGACATCCTCATGATGGGGATGAAAGGGAAGACTTTGGAACCAGTGAAAGTGTGATCTATATTGGCCCCGGGGGAGGAAGAATGACAGGAAGCACTGAGTAAAAGTGTCCACTTAAGTAGCTAGTGCCTTTGAAACACCCAGTTGTAAACATATTCTGTATCCCTCTGTTTTTCACTTTAAGGAAAAGCATTAACTTTTGGACCACGTCCAGAGTAGCACCGTCTCACGGGCTTTCCCTCCTCCTACAATTTCAGAAAGCCTTTGGTAACAAACTGAGAAAATGCAGAAGATCTTGCAAGCAGAGGAAATTACCAACACCCAAGCTCTTAGAAAAGGAAAGAGGAAAAGGACAGAGACAATGGACTCGGAGAACGTCAACAGCGACGTGGATAAAGGGCAGGTTGGTGTCCTGGTACCAGGGTGTGGCTTTCTGACGTTGCTCTGCCCTGATGCCATAACTCCTTTACTAATTTATTAATGTTCCCCCCTCTTGTATTATTCTTCCTTTTAATTTCTTATTCAACGAAGGAAAAAAATTCATGTTCTCTTTTTAATGTTGAATGAGTTGAATTGGAAACACACTGGAAGGATGTTTTTCCCGCCCCTATTTAGGTGCAGCCAATTATGCGCTGTTCAGACATTCGTCAGTATCCTGGGAAATGAAACTGTCAAAAAATGATTTTTTTTCTTCCCAGAACTCACTGGAGAATTTGGAATACCTGTTATAAAATTTACTTTCTGCTTTTCTTTTTCTTTTTTTGGGGGGGGGGGCATGCCTGCACCATGCAGAACTTCCCAGGCAAAGGATCAAACCCATGCCAAGCAGCAACCAAAGCCACTGCAGTGACCATACTGGATCCCCCACCCCCTGAGCCACCAGGAAACTCCTGCTTTTCTCTTTTGACTCCAGTTTGTAGCCCATCCTCATCACAGGTTTGGTCAGAGCCCCTTTTTTATTTGTATTTATTCCTTTTTTATCTGAATTTCCCACTCCCATCCTCTGCCTACACTGTGGACAAACTGTTGATGTGTTTATTCTCTATCTTTTAATTTGTGTCTTTGTCATACGTGTAATGTTGATGTGCATGCATTTTTGTTTAAATCTTAAAATACATACTGTACATCCTCATGGTTTAAAGTATCTTTCGGTGCCTGGGGATGGTGTCCAGAGGCATTCACACTAACCCAGCATCTGGCCTACTGTCCATCATAGGCTGTCCCTCAAGGCCGCTCTCACAGAACTAGGTGGTCCAGGACCCCTGGGAACAGAATTGTTTACATTTAAACCCAGAAGGTTGGGAAAGCACCAGAGCCCACACATGGAATGTGCCCGGGCCGACTCTAAGAAGGTGCTCAGACACTTAAAGTTCTTATGAGGTTCTCTCAAAAAGAAACATGTCAGCAGGACCTGTGGGTTCATGTCTGCTAATGACTGACTGTGCATGCTTTCCTTACCCAGGAGCAGAAAGTCCTGGTGAAATTGTTGAAGCCACAGGCTCAAGTCAGAAATCTAAATTGTATTTTTTGTTTTTTTAGGGCCACACCCGAAGCATGTGGAGGTTCCCAGGAGAGGAGCTGAATTGGAGCTGCAGCTGCCGGCCTACACCACAGCCACGGCAATGCCGGATCTGAGCCGAGTCTGTGACCTTCACCACAGCTCATGGCAACGCTGGATCCTTAACCCACTGAGCAGGACTAGGGATCGAACTCATATCCTCATGGATACTAGTCAGGTTTGTTACTGCTGAGCCATGAAAGGAAATCTTGAAATCTAAATTTTAAATGAAGCTTTTTGGGGTAATTAAAAAAAAATCCAAAGGCTAAAAAATATATATCCATATATCTATATAGTGTATGTGTGTGAGAAATCTCCCTCCCATTCTGTTCTCGCCTCCCGCCCCCCTACCACCCATAACCACCTTTGCCGCTCTCTTATTTTTCCTCCCAGTGTTTCTTTGTCCACATAAAACAAATATGCATATGAATATTCTCATCCCCTCTTTTGCACAAAAAGCCACTTACTAGGCAGGCTGCTTTGAGTTTGCTTTTTTACCTAATGTATTTTGACAATCTTTTTATTAGTAGATAAAGAACTCTCCCTTTGGGGGAGTTCCCTGGCAGCCTAGTAGTTACAGGGCTCGGCATTGTCACTGCTGTGGCTTCGAGTGCTGCATGGTGTAGGTTTGATCTCTGGGGTGGGAATTTTCACATGCCGTGGGCGTGGCCAAAGACGAAAAAAAGGAACTTTCCCTTTTTCACGGTTCCCTATTATCCCACTGGACATCCGCATGGTTCTTTACTTAACCAGTCGCCTAGGACAGGTACAGCTTGTGTCCAATCTTTTCCTTTTTAGAAATCACTGCTCTGTGCAGCCTTATGGCCACATCATTTCCTACATCATTTCCTACATTGGCATCATAATATTCACCTCAGTCTGTCTCTGATTTTGCAGTCAGCGCTGTTTTTCACACCTGTCTCTCTTGCTATCACCCGTGCTCCATGGTGTCTGACCAAGCATAGCACCTTATTTTACTCATGCTTCTCTCCAATGATGACGACCCAGATTGCCTCCAGCATCTTGGTACTACCAACAATGCAGAATAAATGTCCTCATACAAGTCCTTTTAAGAAGGGGTGTGAGGGAGTTCCTGTCATGGCTCAGTGGTTAACGAATCCGACTAGGAACCATGAGGTTGCGGGTTCGTTCCCTGGCCTCGCTCAGTGGGTTAAGGATCCGGTGTTGCGGTGAGCTGTGTTGCTCGGATCCTGCGTTGCTGTGGCTCTGGTGTAGGCTGGCGGCTACAGCTCCGATTGAACCCCTAGCCTGGGAATCTCCATGTGCCGTGGGAGTGGCCCTAGAAAAGGCAAAAAGACAAAAAAAAAAAGAAGGGGTGTGAGGATGTCTCTGGAATAAACACAAAAGAGGGGAGTAATGGCTTTCATGTGACAATGAAATTGCCTTGCTTGCCTGCCCAGCAGGAGTGCATGCTGGGCTTCCTTGCCAATTTTCAGCATTTATGTCATATTGCATATTGTGGTGGTTGATGGGAGAAAATGATAGCTTGTTTCAATTTGCTGGTGCAGGTTTTAGGGATCCAGTGGCTCCTGGAGGGTGAAAGTCACCTGCTCTTGCAGGCCAGTATTGTGGTGTCTTTTGCAATTTGTGTTCCTCAAAAACTTAATAGCTTCCCAAATGATTTATTTCTGTTTGGTTACTTTGCAAGTACCTTCAGCCAGAGGTCATATTTGGGCATAAATAAGCTTGAAAACCCTCCTCTTTTAATAGGGCGGAGTTCTCTCCAGCTTACAGCAGTTACTTAGTCACCATGTGAAGCAAAAAGCTTAAAGGGGATGCAGTGAATCTGATGCTTACTGTTGGGATGGATTTCAGTGTCTGGCAGGAAACACTTAAAGAGAAGCTCTTGAGAAAGCCTTGAGGTCACAGTCTTACCTTCTGCTACTTAGGTGCAGAAGTAATTGCTTTTTTTCAGGCCTTGAAGGTTTAACATTACTGGACTCCGTTTTCAGTTGCATGCTGCATTCTAATGTAGATGGAAGGAGGAAACTTCCATTTCTGCAAACCAGCTAGCACTGACAGGAAGCCAACATTCTTTCTTTTTCTAGCCTCAGTAAGCACATGGTCTTCCTTCCAAAGCACCTCACGTGACAGTTTTATCATCACCTTCCAGCTTGTTATACTTGTGCTCTTTGTGCCCTCAACTTGACCTCTAAGTAATTCAAAAATATGTCAGGTCTGGGAGTATCGTAATGCTAGATACCAAAATCTGCATTAGGTAAGATACATATTGCAAAGGCTGTAAGGAATCCCCAAAGGTGACAGTGCTTTGTAACGATGGACGTTTACTTCCCTGTCCCCTAACAGCAAGGGCAGTCCTGGTGGCTATGGCTGCTCCCTTCATCTCCCTTCCTGAACACAAGGTCAAGGTGACTGCTCCAGCTCCCACTCCATGCTTTCCTCTCTGCCAACAGAAAAAGGAAAATTCAGGCAGAAGGCAAGCCTGTTCCTTCCGAGGTCATGACCCAGTGGTGGCACACACTGTTTCTCTCACATGTGATTAGTCACAGAGCCACACTGAGCAGCCCCGGAGTCTGGGAAATGTACTCTAGCGGACAGCTTACCTGCTCTGCTGAAAACCCATTACCATAGAAGAATGGGGACGCAAGCACCTGGAGGTAGCTGGTGGATTCTGCCACTATCTGCTTTTCTTTTCTTTTTCTTTTTCTTTCCTTTTTTTTTTTTTTTTTGGTCTTTTTGTCTTTGTAGGGCCACATCCTCAGGATACGGAGGTTCCCAGGCTAGGGGTCCAATTGGAGCTGCAGCCACTGGCCTACACCAGAGCCACAGCAACACCGGCTCCAAGCCACGTCTGCAACCTACACCACAGCTCACGGCAACGCCGGATCCTTAACCCACTGAGCAAGGCCAGGGATCAAACCCACAACCTCGTGGTTCCTAGTCGGATTCATTTCCACTGTGGCACAATGGGAACTCCCACTATCTGCTTTTCTATTGAATTTTTATACTTCCTGTTAGATTTCTTAGTCTATTCTAGTGAGTTTCCTGTTCTCTTCTTATCGATTAGCATATATATCTTGTCTATTGCAGAAATTAGTCTCACGTGGTTTTAGATTTTGCAAATATCTTCAATTTGTCTATCAACTTTGTCTTCTGTTGATGCTTCCAAATGGGTTTACTTTTCTTTGATTCCTTTTTTTTTTCATGGTCATACCCACAGTGTACACGAACTTCCCAGACCAGGGATCAAATCCACACCACAGCAGTGACAATGCTGATCCTTAACCCACTGAGCCACCAGGGAACTCCTCCTTGATTTCACTTCTCTCTTGTAGGAACTTGCTACAAGAACTACACCATACATTCTAGGTTTTTTCCAGTTACTTTGCATAGAACTATGATCTCAATGGTATCCTTCAGGGGTTTTTTGTTTGTTTGTTTGTTTGTTTGTTTTTTGTCTTTTCTAGGGCCACACCTGCAGCATATGAAGGTTCCCAGGCTAGGGGTCGAATTGGAGCTGTAGCCGCCGGCCTATGCCAGAGCCACAGCAACGCAGGATCCGAACTGCGTCTGTGACCTACACCACAGTTCATGGCAACGCCGGATCCTTAACCTACTGAGCAAGGCCAGGGATCAAACCCACAACCTCATGGTTCCTAGTCAGATTCGTTACCACTGAGCCATGACAGGAACTCCATCCTTTAGGGGTTTTTTTTTGCGCATTTCTATTTAACCCAATCCATCATTTTCTTTCTTCAGGATTTATGTATATAGTACCTACTTGCCCACACGGGACAAAAGTAATTTTCATTACCATTATATGTGTTAGATATATTATATATGTCACTCATACATATGGAATGATGAAATATATGCATGTACACAGATTCACTTCTTTGTACAATAAGGAGTGAAGTTGAATGTATACATTACCAAGCATACTAAAATATTGCTGTGTTTTCTTTAACTGACCTCATCTGGCTAGCTTGCTTGCTTGCTTGCTTGCTTGCTTGCTTGCTTGCTTTCTCGGCTTTTTTTAGGGCTGCATCCCCCCACACATGGAAGTTCCCAGGCTAAGGGTCGAATTGGAACTGCAGCTGCCAGCCTACACCACAGCCACAGCAACACAGGATCTGAGCTGTGTCTGCAGCCTACACCACAGATGAATCCCCAGCCCACTGAGCAAGGCTAGGGATCGAGCCCGCATCCTCATGAGTGCTAGTCAGATTTGTTTCTGCTGTGCCGAAGTGGGATCCCCTCATCTGGCTTTCAATTCTCCATCCCTCCTTGACAAGAGAGGGGGTGGGAGAGAACTTAAATTTGTCCACCGACAGTGAATTACAGTTAGTGTTCTGGTATTTAAAAGTCCTTTTGAGGAGTTCCCTGGGGGCCTAGCAGTTAAGGATCCATTGTTGCCACTGCTGTGGCTTGGGTTCCATCCCTTGCCTGAGAACTTCCACATACTGTGGGCAGGGCCAAAAAAAGTCTCTTCAGGCTATCGGTGTAATTTCAGTCATTTCAGCATGAAGTCTCAATGGAGACCAGATCTGCACCCTTCCCCACTTCCTATTTTTTCCTCCAGGAAGTTCAAGTTTTCAGGAGCTTTACATGTCATCCCAGCATCCGGCAGGTCCTATGCAGAGGCGCTAATGCCTCTGCCAGCTCCTAAGGCTCCAGCACTGCTGCTGCTGAGGCCCCTCCAGCTCTCTGGGCTTCTGTCGGGGCTGCCGTGCTGGTACCCACTGCCACCTTCTGAAAGGTTCTGGCACCCGTGGCATCCCTGTCCACATCCTGGATGGTTTCTGCCTCTCCTGTTCCCTCAGCACTTACCCAGTTCCTGGCACAGGGACATTCCGACTCTGCAGCTGTTTTGCACAAGTTCTGGGGTGTCTGGAACTATCTCTGGCCCATTGATCCAGACACCACACCAGTTTTGGCCTTTTTTTTTTTTTTTGGCCGCCCTGTGTCACATGGAGTTCCCATGCCAGGGATCAGATCCGAGCTGCAGTCACTACCAAAGCCATAGCAGTTAAGACAACGAGGGATCCTTAATCCACTGTGCCGGGTGGGGATTGAACCTGCATCCCAGCATTCCCAAGGCACCGCCAATCCCATTGTGCCACAGTAGGAACTCTAGTTTTGGCCATTTCTGATGTGTGACCCAGACAGGCACTGTGTGGCCCTGCCGTTTCTGGACATGGGCCCTTTAGGGAGCATCTGATGGAGTGAGGAGCATGGAGCCAGCCCTGCTGCTCTGGATGTTTCTATCATCGGCCTCCGCCCCATGACCCTCCTCTCTTCCCCCAAGTTCAGGGCAGGAAGAACAGACCCTGGAATCTGACTCCCTGCCTTTTCTGCTCCTTAGCTGGGCCCCAGGATGTCTTTTCCCTTCCTATTCAGCAGAAATTTTTTTTTTGGCCACGCCCGTGGGATGAGGAACTTCCCAGGCCAGGCGTGGAACCTTTGCCACAGCGGTGACAATACCGGGTCCTTAACCTGATAAACTACCCGGGAACGCCCAGCAGGAACTTTCTTGATGCTAGGCCTTTATGTCTTCCATGCTAAAGTGATTTTTAATAAACTTCGTACTCCAGGCTTCTATGTTTGGTTCTTTGTAAATTCCATTCTGTGCTTCAATGTTCCACATTTGCATTTGTATAAATATAAAGGCCAGCTTTGTAATTGGAGAAAATTCTTTTCTGTCTCAACACAGCCTGGTTTTTACAACTCACATGCATGCGTTTTCAGACTATTGTCCTGCTGTCCTTTAAAAAATGCTTTTTAAACTAAAAGGCTGGAGTTCCCATTGTGGCTTAGCTGTAAGGAACCCAGCTAGTGTCCATGAGGATGTGGGTTTGATCCCTGGCCTTGTTAGTGGGTTAAGGATCTGGTGTTGCAATGGCTGTGGCATAGGCCAGCAGCTGCAGCTCTGATTTGATCCCTAGCCTGGGAACTTCCTTATGCCATGGATGCAGCCCTAAAAAGCAAAACAATAAATTAAAAAAATAATAAAACATAGGCATCAGTGTTGTGTTCTGGGTAAATCCTCTCTCTGATGGAATAAACCACAGCAAGGGCCTCATGGCCTGGACTCAACAGGGAGGCCGTGAACAAGGAGTCGGGCGAGAAGTGGCAGATGGGTCTGAGTTACAAAGGTCTGAATGACGGTCTGGTTGGTTCTGCTGTTACGCTATTGTTCTACTGTCCGTTTTTCACTAAAGTCAGAACCCTGGTTACTGCTTTGAAGGAGACATGTGCAGGATACCTTGAGGTCCTGGCTGGTTCTGAGTTCACCCCACTCCTGGGGTGGCAGAGGACCAGGTAAGGCTAGATCACTCGCAGGACCCAGCTCCTGCCCTGGGAGATCAGGCACCTGCTGGTCTGATGAAACCCCAGGGGAGCTTAGAACACAGGACGCACCACCAGGGCCACCTTGATGCTTTTGTTGTGCTTGCCTTGCGTTTCAGAGAGACCCTTACTCAGGCAATGCCTTTCTGCCCGGGGAGAGCTCCAGTGAGGAGGAAGAGCCCTTAGCAGAACTGTCAAAGGAGGAATTGTGCATGAAAATCAAAAGCCTGAAACAAAAACTAAGCAGCACCCGGAAGGAGAACAGCCGACTTCGACAGTCTTTGGTCATGCTTCAAGGTAAACGTAGAGAAAACCAATATTTTTATTTATTTGTTTGTTTGTTTGTTTGTTTTTAGGGCCACACCCGAGGCATATGGAGGTTCCCAGGCTAGGGGTCCAATCGGAGCTGTAGCCTTCAGCCTACACCACAGCTCATGGCAACATAGGATCTGAACCACGTCTGCAACCAACACCACAGCTCACAGCAACGCCAGATCCCTAACCCACTGAGCAAGGCCAGGGATTGAACCCACAACCTCCTGGTTCTTAGTCAGATTCATTACTGACTACATTTTTAGATGAAAGGAAAAAGTGATGAGTGAAAAGTATTGCAAATCAGCTGTCAGGAATGAAAAAATCAGTACCTTAGAGGAAAAAAAATCAAAAACCACTTTTAAGAAAATCTATGATTACATAACATAATATAGAAGCACTCTGTTGAAGTCTCTAGTTTATTGCTTAGATGATTTTAGATTATCCCTACAAAACACTCAATGTCCTATTCATTTAATAATGTCCAATGAATATTTATTGAGCATTGAATATAGGCCTGCAAAGAAAAGATCAGTAAATAGAATATGTCAAGTTGTTCATGCTGTACTTATCTCATTCCCGTCTTCTAAGGAGAGTACTAGAAAATGAATTAAAGCTTCCATATATTAAATTCGAGGTTTTTGGTTGGGAGGAGTAATTTGGAAAATAATCACATTTCCTTGAATATTTTTAAAGGAGAAAGGCCTCGGGAGTTCCTATCGTGGCTCAGCGGTAACGAACCCAACTAATATCCACAAGGACATGGGTTTGATCCCTGGTCCTGCTCAGTGGGTTGAAGATCCTGAATTGCTGTGACTGTGGCATAGCCGGCAGCTGCAGCTCTGATTTGACCCCTAACCTGGGAACTTCCATATGCTGCAGGTGCGGGCCTAAAAAGACAAAAAAAAAAAAAAAGGAAATAATGAAAGTACTTACCTGGGTGACATTAAAGCATTCAGGGCAGAGCCTGGCAAAGCAAGTGCCGCACAGTGTTTGCTTTCCTTGTCCTGTGACAGGTGCAGTCATGCAGGGCCTGCTCCTGGGAAGGCCCCACATACTGGTTACTGGCTGAGGCTCAGCTGTCACCATGATGAAATGCTGAAGGAACTTTGAACATGGGGTCCTGCGTTTTCATTTTGCAATGGGCCTAGCAACTTATGCAGCGAGTCCTGCAAGCCATTCCGGACAAGGATGAATTATTCAACAGTGGTGCTGGGAAAACTGATATTACAGTTTGGAGGGGAGGGCAGCTCGATTCTCATTTCACACCATGTGGTGCGCTAAAAACATAACTTACAGTTTAAATTAAAACTCCATGTTCTGACAGAAACAGACTCACAGACATGGAGACCAGACCTGTGGTTGCCAAGGGGAAGGGGGAGGAAGTGGGATGGATGGGGAGTTTGGGGTCAGTAGATGCAAACTATGACATTTAGAATGGATAAGCAATGAGGTCTTGCTGTACAGCACAGGGAACTATAGCCAATCACTTATGATAGAACACAATAAAAGATAATATGAGAGGGAGTTCCCACAGTGGCTCAGTGGTAACAAACCTGACTAGTATCCATGAGAACTCGGGCTCAATTTCTGGCCTCACTCAGTGAGTTAAGGATCTGGCGTTGCCATGAACTGTTGTGTAGATCACAGATGTGGCTCAGATCCCGAGTTGTTGTGGCTGTGGTATAGGCTGGCAGCTGTAGCTCCAATCTGACCCCTAGCCTGGGAACTTCCATATGCCGAAGGTGCAGCCCTAAAAAAAAAAAAAAAAAAGGAAGATAATATGAGAAAAAGATCTTATATGTGTGTATAACTGAGCTACTTTGCCGTACAACAGAATTTGACAGAACATTGTAAATCAACTATAATGAAATTTTTTTAAATATTAAAAAAGAACCTCGGTGTTCTGAATTTGATGAGTACTGGTTTAAACACCTGATGAATTTTATCTTTAAAGATCACTAATATGTGAGTTCCCGTCGTGGCTCAGTGGTTAACGAATCCGACTAGGAACCATGAGGTTGCGGGTTCGATCCCTGGCCTTGCTCAGTGGGCTAAGGATCCAGCCTTGCCATAAGCTATGGTGTAGGTCGCAGACGTGGCTTGGATCTGGCATTTCTGTGGCTGTGGTGTAGGCTGGCAGCTACAGCTGCGATTAGACCCCTAGCCTGGGAACCTCCATATGCCGTGGGAGTGGCCGAAGAAATGGTAAAAAGACAAAAAAAAAATCACTAATATGTATTTCCTAATGCTGTTCACTGAAGAGGGTTAGAAACAAGACCAGTCCTAGCACCTGCATGAGGTCTTGTAGCACCGTGTCCCACTAAAGGGAGCCAGGCTTCCCTGGAGAAATGGCTGATACTGGAGCTTGCACAGATGAGCCTGGCCGGGAGCCTTGGACAGGAATATAGATGAGAATCTCATCCTACCAGAAAGCAAGAGGGTCAGCGAAGACCCTGTAGACGTGTCAACTGGAAGAGATTCCCATTGGCCAAAGATGGGACAGTTTGAGCTCAATAAAAATGATCCTGGCAGTAGATTATCATACATATATCATACATCAAAGTATATATATATTTTGGCCACACCTGCAGCATATGGAAGTTTCAGGGCCAGGGATTTACTCCAAGCCTCAGCTGTGGCCTACGCTGCAGCTGTGGCAATGCCAGATCCTTAACTTACTGAGCCAGGCCAGGGATTGAACCGGCACCTCTGCAGCAAGCTGAGCCACTGCAGTTAGGTTCTCAACCTACTGTGCCACAGCAGGAACTCCTGCAGCGTTTGCAGTGCAGTGAATCTGGGCAGTGGTCATCCCTGACTGCTAATATCACAGTAAAAGCTAACCATGCCTTAAATGCCACCTGGTGGAAGTTAAAACAGAATAAGCATTTAGAAATAACCACCAATTTACAGCATATACAGGGAACGGGAGAATATGTTAAATATCACCTCAGGGATGCAGTCAGCCAAATCCAAACCATGGGAAAGCCTGCAGGACAAATGACGCAGCTTCTTCAACTAATACAGTGCTCGGAAAAAAACTAGGTGAGGAAAAGGAAACCAACAGTTTGTAAAAGAGACAGCAACTAATTGTAATATATAGACTTTATTTGGATTCTGATTCACACAAAGCAAAAACTACAACAAAAATGAAACAATCAGAAAAATTTGAACATTGGCTGGTTTCTTTTTCTTTTTTCTTTCTTTCTTTTTCTTTTTTTTCTTTTTTTGGTCTTTTGAGGGCTGCACCTGCAGCATATGGAAGTTCCCAGGCTAGAGGTTGAATCAGAGCCGTAGCTGCTGGCCTACATCACAGCCACAGCAATGCCAGATCTGAACCACGTTCACAACCTACACCACAGCTTGTGGCAATGCCAGCTCCTTAACTCACCAAGCGAAGCCGGGGATCAAGCCCACATCCTTGCGGATACTAATGGGGTTCTTAACCTGCTGAGTCACCACAGGAACTCCTCTTTTTTTTTTCATTTTTTAAAAACAATATTCAGGAACTATTGCTAAGTATTTCTGGCTGTGACAATGGAGTTATGGTTATATGTATTTATATTTTTTAACTTCTTACCTTTTTGGAGGGACACATGGAACTTCACAGATAAAGTGAAATGATGCCTATGATTTCCTTGAAGTTGTCTGGGGGTGGAGAGAAAGTGTGCGAGGGTACAAGTGGAACAAGACTGACCAAGAGTTGAAACTGGGGTATGGAGTATATGGGAGTTTATTATTGTGTGCGTGCTAAATTTTTCCATTAAAAATTGAAACAAATATATCCAGGTAGAAAAAAGCCTACTTGAGAAAAGAGATGTTTAAACAGTATGAAACTGATGAGTTTTAACTGATCAGAATGACTCTCTCTAAGCATAAAGTAAATGAATAATATACTACGAAAAAGACGGCTATGTTAACTGAAGTAAAAACTAAAAATAGATGCAGCTTTAAAGCACCATAAAAAGATGGAGTTCCCATTGTGGCGCAGGGGAAATGAATCCAACTAGGAGCCATGAGGTTGCGGGTTTGATCCCTGGCCTTGCTCAGTGGGTTGGGGATCCGGTATTGCCTTGAGCTGTGGTATATGTTGTAGACATGGCTTGGATCCTGAGTTGCTGTGGCTGTGGTGTAGGCTGGCAGTTGTAGCTCTGATTAGACCCTTAGCCTGGGAACCTCCATATGCCATGGGGGCAGCCCTAAAAATAAGAAATAAAACATCAGGAGTTCCCATCGTGGCGCAGTGGAAATGAATCCAACTAGGAACCAGGAGGACACAGGTTCGATCCCTGGCCTTGCTCAGTGGGTTAAGAATCTGGTGTTGTTGTGAGCTATGGTGTAGGTTGCAGACACGGTTCAGATCCTGTGTGCTGTGTCTGTGGTGTAAGCCAGCAGCTGTAGCTCCGATTGGACCCCTAGCCTGGGAACTTCCATGTGCTACAGGTGCGGTCCTAAAAAAAAAAAAAAATCATAAAAAGAAAATAAATACTCTAAGAAAAATACTTGCAACTTATGACAAATAAAGGTAAAAGTGCTTAAGACATTGGGAATTAATAATCATAGCTAATACATGTGCTTATAATATATCAGGTTCTTGTATGAGCACTTTACGAAACCATCAGAGCTGTTATAATATCCCTTAGTCTAATAAGTATCTCATAGAAGTTCAGATAACCAATAAACAACTAAATATGTATTTAACATCACAATAATCAAGTATTGACAATTTAAGTTGTCCTAAGGTTTTAACCTATCAAAACAGTTAAGACTGTGGTCCATGATGAACACCCCTTGCTAATGCGTAGTCATGGGCCTGTAAGACGGAAGAATCTTTCTGGAGAGCCCTTCATCAATATCAATTGAGCCTGGAAAACATTCATACCTCAGAATGTTTCAGGAATTTATGGCATTGACACTATCAGCAATGTATACAAAGATATGCATGCTCAGTAGTGCGTGAGAGTTTTGTCTGTAGTCAAGAAAAACTGGGAGTTCCCGTCGCGGCTCAGCGGTTAGGGAACCCGACTAACATCCATGAGGACATGGGTTTGATTCCTGGCCTTGCCAGTAGCTAAAGGATCCAGCATTGCCAAGAGCTGTGGTGTAGGTTACAGATGCAGCTTGGATCCCAAGTTGCTGTGGCTGCTGTGTAGGCCGGCAGCTACAGCTCCAATTGGACCCCTAGCCTGGGAACCTCCATATGCCACAGGTGCGGCCCTAAAAGATAAAAAGAAAAAAAAAAAAGAAAAGAAGCAACCTAAATTCCAAAAAAAAAGGAGCATTTCAATAAATTTTAGAAGATCAATACCTTGAAATATTAGAGAATCCTGAAAGTCATGTTCAAGTGAAAAGTAACCCATCAGCAGGTGAATGATAATTGTTTAATTGCCATATAATGAAATATTGCTCGGGAACAAAAAAGAATGAATAGCTATATGTATATGTATAACTGAATCACTTTGCTGTGCACCTAAAGCATCATAAATCAACTATACTTCAATTGATCCGTCAATCAATATTTGTCCTCGTAATTTTTCCTTTCTTTGCATGCACCTTGAGTCACCCACAGCACAAGGGTAAGGGCACCATCCTCCAGGCCAACCAGATCTGCTGAGACTTCTGAGACCGACTGCAAGTTAAGGGGTTTTCCAAAACCATTTCTCAGGTTCATTAATTTGCTAGAGAAATTCAATTCACTGAAACCCATTATACTCATGGTTACATTTATTACAGCGAAAGAATACAAATTAGAACCAGCCAGAGTTGGAAGAGACACAGAGGGCAGAGTCTGGCTGATTTCTAAATGTAGAGCTTCCCTTGCCCCCAGAATACATTATCTCCTGGTATTTACAGGTTACAAAATGCCCGGAGGAGTGGCCACCCAGGATACTCACTGAGCTTGGGTGTGGAGAGTTTTTACTGAGGGTGAGCATGATTGATTGATTGATTGATTGAGCGATTGCCCATCTGGTCTTTTTGGCTTTCTGGCTGTGGCCAGCTTCTCCCCTAAGGCTAGTGGGTGTGACTGTCCCCACCTGAGAAACCCCTCAGTGTAAACATAGATCAGGTGTGTTCTGAGGGGCTCGCCAGGAATTATAAAGACACTCCAACTATCACTGGGGAAATTCAAGGTTTAGAGGTTACTTTCCAAGAACTGGTTAGGGCAGGAGGCCAGACCTTGCTGTGAGCAGGCCAAATTCTTACACACCGCACAGTTATGAAAGTAAAGCTCCCCATCCCCTCTCGGTTCCAAAAGGCTAGGATCCCATCTGGTTTTGCCTCCAGTCTCCTCCCTAGCACCTAAAAGAGTGATCAGCAGGTGCTGAGAGGCAGCGTAACATGCAGTTTATAGGATGCAGTTAGTAGAGTCTGAATTTGAATGTTGGCTCTTCTTTTTTACTAACTGGGTTGACCCTGATGGGTTATTTAAACCCTCATTGCCTAATTGTCCTCGTCTGTAAATTGGGAGTAATGATAATACTTATCTCAGAGAATTGCAGTGAAGATTAAATGAATGAACATCAGTAAAGTTCCCAGAAGAGTGCCTGGCCACAGGGTAAAAGCTAGATAAATGTGTAATATTATTAAGTGCTCAATAAATCATTGCTGATTGAATAACTGCCTGGCACATGAGAGTTGCTTTGCAAATATTAATTGAAAGAATATAAAATAAAATTTTCTTCTTTTGTAGGTGTTCCTATTTTTCCATTAATATATTACTAAATGGATTGATTTGGACATGTCATCAATACGCCTGATTTTTAGGTCTCCAGTCAACTATTATTCTAAACATTAGGAGTTCCTATTGTGGCTCAGCAGGTTAAGAACCAGACATAGTATATGCAAGGATGCAGGTTTGATCCCTGGCCTCACTCAGTAGGCTAAGGATCTGGTGTTGCCGCAAGCTTTGGCATAGGTCACAGATGCAGCTCAGATCCACGCTGCCATGGCTGCGATGTAGGCCTGCAGCCGCAGTTCCAATTCGATTGCTAGCCCAGGAACTTCCTTATGTCACAGGTGTAAAAGGAAAAAGAATTTTTTTTAATAAAAAATAAAGATTAGAGCTCAATAATATGCTAAGAAAAAGGCAAAGTTTCAGAGTCTTTTCAACCCTCCAGCAGGCGTTACCCCCAACCACAGAGTGAGGAGCTGAATTAGAGTTCGAGATGTCTTCCAATGCCAACAAAATGTTTTTTGTCCTAAGGAAACAAAGTAGATATAACAGCAGAAGAGACCATTTTACATGGAGGCATGAAAGCTTTGAATGTGTAAATTTCCACTTTAAAAAGGAACAAAGACAATTTTCAAGTTGACGTCCAAGACCCATATTTAATATATGAACACATCAATGTGAACGATGACAATGAATCCTTACTAATTTGATGGCTTTGGACTCCCTGGAAAAGGACACATTAAGGCCATAGAAAATGGATTTTAATCTATGAAAAGTGGTTTATTTTATCTTGTCACTTAAACTGGCCCGACAGAAGGTGAGTGATGGCAGAATCAGTAATATCTCCGAAGCAATACCTTCAAAGAGTCTCATGAGCAATTAGAAAAAGATTCAACTTGTAAAAACATTCATTTTGGTTATAAAGTAATACGTATACATTTGAATACAACCACCCAATGTTTTTTCATTGATGTATTATTATTAAGCAGTTAGTAAGTTATTTAATAATAAAAAGTAAATATGTTCTGAGCTCTCTTCTTACCACGATCTCTTTTTTTTTTTTTTTGCTCTTTAGGGCCGCTCCTGCAGCATGTGGAGGTTCCCAGGCTAGGGGTGTGATTGGAGCTGTAGCCACTGGCCTACCAGAGCCACAGCAATGCCAGATCTGAGCCGAGTCTGCAACCTACACCACAGCTCACTGCAGCGCCAGAGCCTTAACCCACTGAGAGGCCAGGGATCGAACCCGCAACCTCATGGTTCTTAGTCGGATTTGTTTCTGCTGCGCCACGACAGGAACTCCCCATGTTCATTTTCCAAAAGGAGCAGGTGTTAATAATTTGTTCTACATACCTGGTTGCAAATACACAATTTCAAAAGCATCTCTGCTGCTGTTATGAAAGGCCTTGGTCAAGTGCTGCTTTTTCTTGCCCTTTTAGTGTTACCACACGCTGTCACCCAGTTTGAAGAACTGGTTGGCATGGCAGAGGCCCTGCTCAAGGGCGGAGGAACCCTGTCCACATCTGCGTCCACCCTCTGGCGAGCTACAAATAACGCCTCGCCCGATTCATTTGCCTCCACATGCAGTAACTCCAATTCTAACTCCAGTTCCCCGATTTCGCTGAAGGCTGAAGAGGAACCTCACACTGATGAGAAACAGGTCAGCGGGAGCACCTGCCCTGTGGTTCTCTGGGATGCAGCTATATATAAAATTAAGGGTTGGGAAGTTCCCGCTGGGGTGCTGTGGGTCAGAGGATCCAGCATTGCTATAGGTCTCGGCGACGGCTTGAATTTGATCCTCAGCTTGGCTGTAAAAAAAATAAGTAAATAAATAAAATATAAGAGTACAAAATGACCTAGCAGTTAAGGATCTGGCATTGTCACTGCTGTGGCAGGTTCAGTCCCGGGCCCGGGAACTTCCGCATGCAGTGGGCACTGCCAAAAAAAAAAAAAAAAAAAGGTTACAAAACAGTAGTTGTCTTATCAGATCACTCCAGGTGACTTGAGGACAATCATAATACCCTGACTACCTAAAACAGTTGTTTACAATGACTCTAATATTTGTGAAACCAATATCCCGGTGAGGAAATTAAGGTCAAATCGTGGACAACAATGAAATTATTAAACTAGAAAATTCTTAAACCTGTGACAGATCAACTGTGCATTAAAGAGTATAAAACTGTACCATTGAGGTAAAATGTGCTGAATTTGAGTCTTTTGTTTTCCCAGCATCTCTTAATCAAGAAACAGAAGCTAAAAATACAAGTTTTGGTAGAATCGGCCTGGGAAAATACGCCTTCAAGGGCAATAATTAAATGCTCACGTTCATATTCAGAATATTCGAAACTTCGTGTGCCAGTCTCTTCCTCTGCAACCAATTACCACAAACTTGGTGCTTTATAAAAACACAAACTCATCACCTGCAGGTTCTGCAGCTCTGAAGTGTGGGAAAACCCAGGTGTTGGCAGGTGCACTCCTTTCTGGAGGTTCTGGAAAAAACCTGTTTCCTGCCCTTTGGGGTGGTTGTAAAACTCAATTTCTCGTGGTTGTAGAGCTGAGTTCCCCGTTTTCTGTTTTATCCTCGGCTGTAACCTGAAGGCTGTTCCCCCATCTCCAGGCAAGCCAGTTCCCTTCTTCATGGCCCACCTCCACCACCTTCAAAGCCAGTCAAGGAGGCAAAGCCCTGCTCACTCTTCAAGGCTCTCTTCCCTCCTCTCTGGTTTTTTTTTTTTTTGGGAGGGGGTCCTTTTTATGGGCATACTTGCAGCATATGGAAGTTTCTGGACTGGGGTCCAATCAGAGCTGCTGGAACCTTAACACACTGAGCAAGGCTAGGAATGAAATACTAGTTGGGTTCTTAACCTGCTGAGCCACGACAAAAACTCCTGTCTTTTCTTTTCTTTCTTTCTTTCTTTTCTTTTCTTTTCTTTTTTTTTTTTTGTCTTTTCTAGGGCCACTTTCTCAGCATATGGAGGTTCCCAGGCTAGGGGGTCTAATCAGAGCCATAGCTGCCGGCCTACACCAGAGCCACAGCAACGCAGGATCCGAGCCACGTCTGCAACCTACACCACAACTCACGGCAATGCCACGTCCTTAACCCACTGAGCAAGGCCAGGGATTGAACCCGTAACCTCATGGTTCCTGGTCAGATTCATTAACCACTGCGCCACAATGGGAACTCCAAAAAACTCCCGTCTTTTCTCTGATGTTCTTCTGCCTCCCTCTTCTACATTGAAGGGCTCATGTGATTGGGCTGAGCTGGCCCAGGATAGCTTCCCCATTCACCTACAAAGTGGATTTTCCACATAAGGTACCATGTTCACAGGGCCCAGGGATGAGCTGGGACATCTTCTCTGGGTCATTATCCTGCCTGCTTAAGACATCACATCCAGATTACATGACAAGAGTTTGTTTACACTCTGGAGCAAATACCTCCTAAGTAACGGGAAGTATCTCCAAGATAACCTTTAATGCTAACCCCTGAAATGTAAAATATACGTTAAAGGTATCAGGGAGTTCCTGTCGTGGCTCAGTGGTTAATGAACCCAACTGGTAACCATGAGGTTGTGGGTTCGATCCTTGGCCTCACTCAGTGGGTTAAAGATCTGGCATCCCATGAGCTGAGGTGTAGGTCACAGAGGCGGCAGAGATCCCGAGTTGCTGTGGCTATGGTGTAGGCTGGCAGCTACAGCTCCCTAGCCTGGGAACTGCCATATGCTGAAAGTGCGGCCCTAAAAAAAGACCGGAAAAAAAAAGACAAAAAAAAAATCACACATCACCTTTAAGAATGTTGGTTTTGGGAGTTCCTGTTGTGGCTCAGCAGGTTAAGAACCCAACTAGTATCTATGAGGATGTGGGTTTGATCCCTGGCCTGGCTCCTTGGGTTAAGGACCTGGCATTGCCACAAGCTACAGTGTAGGTCACAGACATGGCTCCGATTTGACCCCAGCCCAGGAACTTCCATATGCCACGGGTGCAGCCATAAAAAGACAAAAAATGAATGTTGATTTTGTTTTCTGGTCTGTATGAATTCAATTAGCAATATATTTCCTCAGCTCTCTCCTTTTTCAGTTATTGCCACTATTCTTTTCAATTTTTCAGTTCAAGATTGAAAAATGGCAGATTGCCCGTTGTAACAAGAGCAAGCCTCAGAAGTTCATTAATGATTTAATGCAGGTGCTTTACACCAATGAATACATGGCCACACACAGCCTGACGGGGGCCAAATCCTCCACTTCAAGAGACAAGGCCGTGAAACCAGCCATGAATCAGAATGAAGTCCAAGAAATCATAGGTGATGATACTTTTGCATTGCATTATCACATGCATTTAACATTATTTTACCATTCAAAGTTAAATTGTTAAGGATTTTGGAAACCAAATTTATGGTTACAAACGGAAAGCGTGGTGGGAGGAAGATAAATCTGGGAGTTGGGAATTGCCATATACACACTACTGGATATAAAATGGATGGGTAACAAGTACCTGCTTACAGCTCAGGGAAATCTGCTCAACACTGGGTAATAACTAGTTGGGAAAAGAATCTGAAAAGGAATGGATGTGTGTATATGTATAACTGATTTACTTCCCTGTATACCTGAAACTAACACAACTTGATAAGTCAGCTGTACTCCAATACAATTTATAAAACAAAACAACAAAAAAACCAAAGTTAGGTTGTTATTTCATCATCATTTTTTTCCTAAAAATCAATTATTTTATGAGAAAGAAATCTCAGCATAGCCTGAGATTTTTTTTTTTTTTTTTTTTTTGCTTTTTAGGGGTGCACCCGCAGCGTATGGAAGTCTGAGCCGCATCTGTGACCTACACCACAGCTCACAGTAATGCCGGATCCTTAATGCACTGAGTGAGGCTAGGGATCGAACCTGCATCCTCATGGATCCTACTCGAGTTTGTTAACCTCTGAGCCATGAAGGGAACTCCTAAACCTCTTATTATATATAGGGAATTTTGTGGAAAAACTTTACACTAAAAGTGGTTATTGAAATAAAAATAAATTCTATATCTGTGAAAAGATTGGAGTCATAAAATTCATAGCTTTAGAAAATTTTCAGAATTCTTTCAAAAAAATTCTAGTAACAGTTTATATCTTATTTTCTTTCTTATCTTGGTTTTATATATATATACACACACACATCCCTTATCTTTTGTTCAGAAAAACAGAGGTTAATTTAACCATCTTACTTACAGTTTTTAAGTTAATCTCCTTGAATATAATAGTATAGATTATTAAGTGTTTTTTTGTTTGTTTTTTGCAAATACCCAACAAATTTAAAGACTCAGTGAATCCTGGTTCTCTACACTTTAATGGCACATCTTTTTTTTTTTTTGCTTTTTAGGGCCCCACCCTTGGCATATGGAAGTTCTCAGGCTAGGGGTCGAATCAGAGCCATAGCTTCCGGCCCACACCACAGCCAGAGCAACTCAGGATCCAAGCCTCATCTGTGACCTACAGCATAGCTCACAGCAACCCCAGATCCTGGACCCACTGAGCGAGGCCAGGGATCAAACCCAAATCCTCATGGGTACTAGTTGGATTCATTTCTGCTGTGCCATGATGGGAACGCCCATGGTACATCATTTCTTAGTTGGAAAAGAGTCCATCAGAATCTGCATGTTTCAACTGATGTTAGGAATGGATAAAAATAACTTCCTAGCATTTTGGATCAAGGGCACGTGGCCTTCTCAGCAAGAAGCAAGGTTAAAGTTGAGTACTCCCATTGGAAGACACATATGTATGTGTCAGTTTATGATGCAAACCTTTGTTATCTCTCACTTTGCTCTGAAAAACCTGCCTATGGATTCGTCTATTTAAATGTCTCATGGGTGTTTGGTTGCTTTTTCAAAATGGAGACAAAATTATAATGTGAATTGCTTGGTGTTTTATCTCAATTCATACTTTAAGATATAAAGGCCTGATAAAGTGATGTGTGTAAAATTAATTAATTAATTTGTACTAAAGTATAGTTGATGTGTAATGTTATATAAATTACAGGTATACCATTTAGTGATCCACAATTTTTAGCGTTTGTACTCCTTTGACAGTTATTATAAAGTACTGGCTATATTCCCCTTGTTGTACAATGTATCCTTGTAGCTTTTTTTTTTTTTAGGTCTGCACCTGCAGCACATGGAGGTTCTCAGGCTAGGGGTTGAACTGGAGCTGAAGGCGCCAGGCTATGCCAGAGCCTCAGCAACGCCAGATCCGAGCCGCATTTGTGACCTACACCACAGCTGAGGGCAACGCCAGATCCTCAACCTGCTGAGCAAGGCCAGGGATCAAACCCGCATTTTCATGGATGCTAGTCAGACTTGTTTCTGCTGAGCCACTATGGCAACCCCCCTGTAGCTAATTTTACACCTATGAGTCTTAAACTCGGAATCTGTGACCCCTTATTCCCCTCCCCTTCCCTCTCCCCACAGGTTTGTTCTCTGTATCTGTGAGTCGGCTTCCTTCTGACAAAGTGTTTTTCTATATTTTGTTATTTTTTTTTTTTTACAGGAGTCACAAAACAGTTATTTCCCAACACAGATGATGTTTCAATCAGGAGAATGATAGGGCAAAAGCTAAATAACTGTACCAAGAAGCCAAATCTAAGCAAAAATCTGAACTCTCAGGATATTAAGTAGATCCTTTTGGTAAGTCTCATAAATCTTCACAATCCTTTCAGTGTGGCAAGGAGATGAAATCCTTATGTCCACGGAATAGCCTTTTCCAAACACTCTCCTAGAGAGACCTGTGAGATGCTGTAGTCAGTGGTCCTGGGGGTGACAGTGAGGACAGGGAAGGGGGTTTGAATTTGGGAAATGCTGAGTCAGTTATGCAGATGTTGCTTTCTCTCCCAGAGCCTCTCAAATATTTTGATATTCTTTATTATTAACATGAGTATTATTTTATGTAATGGCCACACCCATGGCATATGGAGATTCCCAGGCTAGGGGCTGAATTGGAGCTATAGCTGCCAGCCTATACCACAGCCACAACAACACCGGATCTGAACCACGTCTGCAAACTGTACCACAGCTTAGGCAACGCCAGATCCTCAACCCACTCATCAAGGCCAGGGATCAAACCTGCATCCTCACAGGGACAACACTGGGTTCCTTACCTGCTGAGCCATAGCAGGAGCTCCCTCGATACCCTTTAAATACCCCCCAGTGCATCAGCAATCCCTAAGAAGTGGATAGAGTCTGTAATGTTTTCCAAATGTGTTTGATGGAGGAATTTTTCCTTTTCTCCACAGAACACATGTGACCTTGTGGGTGGAGTGGGAAGGAGCCACAGAAGGGACACAGGGCAGTTTAGGATGTTTTCCTGCAACAGGGGGTACACACACTGGGGAAATTGCTGAGATCATGGGCTGCACTTCCATCACTAAGCAAAGAACAGACGACTGGCTGGGACTGTTGAAGGGCCCCCTCTGCCACCTCACCCTGCTTCTCTGTATCTTTAAGTCCTTAGAGAGTTCCCTGGTAGCTCATCAGGTTAAGGATCTGTTGTCGTCACTGCTGTGGTTCAGGTCGCTGCTGTGGTCCAACTTTGATCCCTGTGCTGGGAATTTCCAAAAGCTGCAGGCACAGCCAAAAACAGACAAACAAATCTTTAAGTCAGTTATTACGGTTTTTTTTGATGAGGATTCCTAAAAATATACTTGTATTATAATTAAAGGAAGAATTATGTGTTTCAGTGCATTCTGAAGGAAATACACTCTGTGGTCAGGCCTTGCTCTAGGCAAGGTGGTGTCGGGGATTCTGTGTTCACTTTATCTCTATTTTCTTTTCTTTTTTTTTTGTCTTTTTACCTTTTCTAGGTACCCATGTCATATGGAAGTTCCCAGACTAGTGGTCTAATCAGAGCTGTAGCTGCTGGCCTATGCCAGAGCCACAGCAACTCAGGATCCGAGCCGCGTCTGCGACTTACACCACAGCTCATAGCAATGCTGGATCCTTAACCCACTGAGCAAGGCCAGGGATTGAACCCACAACCTCATGGTTCCTAGTGGGATTCGTTAACCACTGAGCCATGATGGAAACTCCTGTGTTCACTTTAGAAGTCAGAGTCCTTCCTCACCATTATTTTAATGGAAAATATATGGCAAATAGGCATTGTTGCACTCATTATTTTAATTGATAATAGAGGTATGTGATAAACACGTGAGGGCAAGGTTTTCCTTCTATTTTCTTTCTTTCTTTCTTTCTTTCTTTCTTTCTTTCTTTCTTTCTTTCTTTCTTTCTTTCTTTCTTTCTTTCTTTCTTTTTTTTTTATTTTTAAATAAGGGCCACACCCTCAGCATATGGAAGTTCCTAAGCTAGAGGTCAAATCGGAACTGCAGCTGCTAGCCTACACCACAGCCACAGCAACATGGGATCCCAGCTGTGTCTGCGACCTACACCACAGCTCACGGCAACACTAGATCCTTAACCCACTGAGCGAGGCCAGGGATCAAAGCCGAGTCCTCATGGATACTAGTTAGGTTCTTAACCTGCTGAGCCACAACGGGAATTTTGTTCCCTCTGTTTTCTTTACTTCTGTCTTTGACTTCCACTTTGCCTGCCCCTCCCCTGCCTCAAGTCACCTTGAGGCCATGTCACTTGTCTTCTGACCGTGTTTCAAGTGCATGTGGACCTGCATGTAATGCAGTGGTTCCCCCACCCCCTAACTGGCCCCCACCCCGTCCTCCTGAAGGGTCCCTTACTGGGTTGCTGGACAACTAAGGCTACTCTGTTGAGGGACAGCAACAGTCTGTCTTCCCTAAAAAGAGCAAAACTAACTAACCAAAAAAACCTTGCTTTGATCTGCACTGCTAGACTGACTTGAAGATTTATAAAAGATAAAGCTATCCATATCCTTTTTCTCCCCAAGGGATTTTTTTTTTTTTTTAATCTTTTTAGGGCTGCACCCGTGGCATATGGAGGTTCCCAGGCTAAGGGTCGAGTGGGAGCTGCAGCTGCCGACCTAAGCCATAGGCACAGCAACGCCAAATCCAAGCCTTGTCTGTGACCTACACCACAGCTCACAGCAACGCCGGATCCTTAACCCACTGAGCGAGACCAGGTGATCAAACCCACTACCTCATGGTTTCTAGTCGGATTCGTTTCCACTGTGCCACAATGGGAACTCCTCCCCAAGGGATTAAAAATGTTGGTAGGCTGTGAATCTCACAATTTCCCAGTGAGGCGGTAACTGCATAAATGAGCCCTTAGAACATCTTGGGGTTTTTTTGTCAGTTTTTTAAATTTTATTTTATTGAAGTATAGTTGATTTACCATGTTGTGTTAATTTCTACTCTACAGCAAAGTGATTCAGTTATATGTGTATCTTTTTTTTTTTTTTTTTAAGATTAGGACTCCTGTGTATTTCTTTATTTTATTTATTTATTTTTGGGCCACATCCTCTACCCATGGAAGTTCCTGGGCCAAGAATTGAACTTTTGCCATAGCATCAACCCAAGCTGCTGCAGTGACAATGCCAGATCCTTAACCCCCTGCACCCCAAGGGAACCTCCTACACATTCTTTTTCATATTCTTTCCATCATGGTTTATCACAGGATATTGAGTATTGAGAACTTTTCATTTTGATGAGAGGCTGCTGAGTTGTCCTGGTGTCAGGGAGCTGAGCTGCTGTCTAAATGCTGTGGAAACAGATTCCAGGTCATAGGGCCATCTCCTGGAGCACTTTATTGTGTTTCAGAGCTCAGCAAGGCATTTTGATATCCTAACTTCAGCCTTTTTCAGAGCTCAGGCTGCTGTGGGTAGGCACAAAACTCATCTTTGATAACAGCAGAGTATTGAAAAAAAGTAAAAAGTGTTTATATGTGTTGCTTGTCTTGCTGGTAGTGGTGCTATTACATCACCTGGCCATGGCATTGACAGACGCTGAAAACAGCATGAAGTCTTCTGTAATGAACCCAGTCTGTGCTGGTGTCTCCTGAGCCAAGATGCTTAGAATAGAAATACATATATTTTGAGTTATAAGTAGAGATTAACACTGCGATGGAATTTTTTTTTTTTTAATTGGCAGGTACCTTTCACTTGAAGTATAGCTAAATGCTGTAAATTCTTTTCTTTCTCTTCCAGCCGCACCCACAGCATGCAGAACTTCCCAGGCCAGGGATCAAACCCAAGCCACAGCAGTGACAGCGCTGAGTCCTAAGCCACCAGGGTACTCCCAGATTATTTCAAAAAGCCTGAGAAAATACACTGGGAAAGACAGGGTCACAGAAAACTGAATTCAGGCCTGCTTGATGAATTAGATATAGCTCCCTCTGGTGGAATACTGCTATATTTTACTTTTCTTGCTCATTTGACGAACAGGAGCCTACAGTGATTGCCTATTTAGACAAACTTCACCCTGCCCCCAAAAGTATCCTTTGGAAAAATAATTGTCCTTCCGTGACTATAAGCAAGGTAAGATATTCCTTAAAAAAAACAAAAAATAATGCTACCATGTGATCCCACAATCCCACTCCTGGGCATCATCTAAAAAGAGAAAGCCATCATTTGAAAGGATCTGTGCACCTCAGTGTTCATAGCAACACTATTCACAATAGCCAAGACATGCAAGTAATCTAAATATCCACTGACGAATGGATAAAGAAGATGTGGTACAGGAGTCCCCTGGTGGCAAAGTGGGTTAAGAATCTAGCATTGTCACTGCAGTAGCTTGGGTCCCTGCTGTGGTATGGGTTTGATCCCGAGCCCAGGAACTTCCATATGCCATGGGCACAGCCAAAAAAAAAAGAAGTGGTACAAATATACAATGGAATATTACTCAGCCACAACAAAGAGCAAAATCATGCCATTTGCAGATGGAAGGATGGACCTAGAGATTTTCATACTAAGTGAAGTGAGTCAGGCAGAGAAAGACAAACACTATGTCACTTTTAAAAAAAAGGTACAAATAAACTTATTTCCAGAACTTAAAAAGAAAAGCAAAAAAGCAAGATAATAGATGCTGCAAAAATCACATAGATGTCTCAGAATTTGAGGGCCCTGCTAGACCGTGCCTTCCACTCAGGACTGAGCACAAAGTGGCCCCCAGCCCAGATTTGAAAGGACCACCACCTCCCAACTAAGACTCCTTTTTGTGAAAATAAGAGCCCAGGAGTTCCCCGTCATGGCTCAGCAGTAACGAACCCGACTCGTATCCATGAGGACTCAGATTCAATCCTTGGCCCTGCTCAGTGGGTTAAGGATCTGGTGTTGCCATGAACTATAGTGTAGGTCACAGACTATGGGTCAAATTCCAAGTTACTGTGGCTGTGGCTTAGGCCAGTAGCTGCAGCTCCAATTCGACCACTAGCCTAGGGACTTCCACATGCAGCAGGTGTGGCCCTTAAAAAAAAGAAAAAAGAGAGAGAGAGCTTAATTCCATCCCCCTCCATTTCATCTATTTGCTCTCACTCCCAGACTGGCCCTCAACCTGCATGCAGCTCGCTCTTTGCCTAGGACTTGATGTTGCCAATCTTTCTGGCCTTCCTCCATTTTTTGCTTTTTTTCTTACAAGAGCTAAAGAAAACTTTTTTTGTAAAAATTACAGAATATTAGAATACCACCTCTGTAACATCCCACTAAGCAGCCAAACAACCTTCTGAAATTTCTGAAGCTGCCCCATTTTTTAAAATCTCTACCATCATATGCCATATGCGTATAACTTAAAGATGATCAAATACAGCAGTGCTTGAACAGGCAGGAGAGATTTTTGTGCCCTGCCCGTGAAACAGGTGATATTTGAAAATGTCTGGGGACATTTTGTGTTATCATACGAGGTGATACCGCCGGCCTCTAGCTGGCGGGAGCCAGGGCTGCGAGACATCCTACAAAGTATAAGACAGCTCCCACACCAAGAACTACCCACCCCAAGGTCAGTTCTGCTGAAGCTGAGAAATCTTGATCCAAATGATTTCCTGATCACCAAGACGATGGGGTAGGAAGCCCCTGAGCTCACCTCCTCCCAGCAGCCCACCAAGATTACAACTGTTTACAGAGCATCTATCAATGAGAACAGACTGTAGACAGGCAAGAAAGGTCTTCTACCACTAAAAATATAAAGAAGGAACCACGGCAAGCTGGGTAGGAAGGGTGGAGCCATAGGGTAGTCAAGCCCACACCCCTGGGTGAACGACCCATAAACAGCAGGACGTCACAATTGCAGAGGTTCA
Source organism: Phacochoerus africanus (assembly GCF_016906955.1). Taxonomy (NCBI): domain Eukaryota; kingdom Metazoa; phylum Chordata; class Mammalia; order Artiodactyla; family Suidae; genus Phacochoerus; species Phacochoerus africanus. The sequence goes on along the minus strand of NC_062552.1, from coordinate 29,983,968 downwards.
CACCAAGGAGTGTGGGGTCCAAGACTCCATACTAGGCTTCCCAGCTCTGGGGCCCTGCACCAGGAAGATCATCCCCCAGAACATCTGGAGTTGAAGGCAGGGGCTTGCATTTGGGAGTGCGGGCGGGGTGGGGGGGCAGTATGAGGTATAGGAAACAGAGACTCCACTTTTTTTTTTCTTTTTCTTTTTCAGGCTGCACCTGCAGCATGTGGAAGTTCCCAGGCTAAGGGCTGAATCAGAGCTGCAGCTGCTGCCCTACACCACAGCCGCAGCAACACCAATGCAGCTTGCAGAAACACTGGATTTTTAACCCACTGAGCGAGGCCGGGGATAGAACCCATGTCCTCATAGATACTGGTTGGATTCTTAACCTGCTGAGCTACAATAGTAACTCTGAAACTCCACTCTTAAAGGGCCTGGGCAGAATCTCACATGCTCCAAGTCCTAGCTCGCAGGCAGTAATCTTCAAGGAGCCTGGGTCAGACTTGCTTGCTGACCTTGGACACCCTCCTTGAGGGGCAGCAGGCAGCTGGGGCCACCCCCCAGCCCCCTGGGGGTGGGAAGGCATGGGTAACAGCCATTTGAGAGGACGCATCCTATCATGAGAATACTGGTGTTGGCAAGCACCTGTTTTGTTTTGTTTTGTTTTGTTTCCTTTTTGGGCACCCTGTGGCACATGGAGTTCCTGGGCCAGGAATCAGATCAGAGCTGGAGTGGCAACCTAAGCAACAGCCATGGCAATGTCAGATCTTTAACCACTGTGCCAGGCTGGGGACTGAACCTTTGTCTCAGCATTCCAGAGATGCAGCCAATCCTGTTGTGCCACAGGGGAACTCCCAAGCCCCTGTTTTGGAGTCTTCTCTTTAGTCTGTTAGTGCAGAGGCTTACCTGTCTGCCAACTGGTCACCACCAGTCCTGGGACCCTTCAGGCTGAGGAAGGACCTGGTTCAACCAAGTGGTAGGCTGGTATCACCCATTAACAGGCCAGAATCAGCACTGGAAGGCCCAGGCCCCACAGCCAGCATGCCAGGACCCAGCACTGCACACCAGTGGACTCACTCACTAGACCTGCAGCCAACCTCTCTAGGACCCTGCCTCACTCAGTAGTGGGCCAGGACCAGCCCCCGGACTCCCCAGGCCATGCAGCCAGCTGCATCAGGACACAGCCCCATCCACCAGCAGCCAGTAGCTTCTGCAGGAGGCAGGGCCTGGCAGCCAACTGGACCAGGGGCCGGTCCTGTGTGCCAGTGCCCCCTGAGTTCTCAGCCTCACCACAACAGAAAGGCCCCCTCAGCCCACATGGGGGCACCTCTAGAGCATATAGCTCTGAAGACCAGAGGGAAGTGTGCTGCTGAGCCCCTCCTACAACAAGCCACTTCTCCAAGATCAGGAAGTGCAACCAACTTACCTACATGTACACCTAACAAAGATAAGCAATCTGCCTGAGAAAATGTCCAAGGTCATCATAAAGATGCTCAGCAACCTTGGGAGAAGGATGGATGAACATGGTGAGAAGTTCAACAATGGATCTGAAAATATAAAGAAGAACCAAACAGCCGAAGATACAATAACTGAAATGAAAAACACACTGAAGGAAGTCGAGAGTAGGTTAGATGATACAGAAGAACAGATCAGCAAACTGAAAGACAGAGGGGGAAATCACCCAAGAGGAAGGGAAAAAAATAATTTTAAAAAATGAGGACATGGAGTTCCCATTGTGGCTCAGTGGTTAACGAATCTGACTAGGAACCATGAGGTTGTGGGTTCGATCCCTGGCCTCGTTCAGTGGGTTAAGCATCTGTGTTGCCGTGAGCTGTGGTGTTGGTCAAAGACTTGGCTCAGATATGGTGTTGTTGTCACCCTGGTGTAGGCCAGCAGCTATAGCTCTGATTAGACCCCTAGCCTGGGAACCTCTATATGCTGCGGGTGCAGCCCTAAAAAGACAAAAAGACCAAAAAAAATTAAAGAAATGAGGACATGGAGTTCCCGTTGTGGCTCGGTGGTTAACGAATCCTACTAGGAACCATGAGATTGAGGGTTCAGATCTGGCATTGCTGTGGCTCTGGCATAGGCCAACTGGTCACCACAGCTCTGATTAGATTCCTAGTCTGGGAACCTCCATATGCCAAGGGAGTGGCCCTAGAAAAGGCAAAAAGACAAGAAAAAAAAAAAGTGGACAGACAAAATACTTCTGAGACTACATCAAAAGTACTAACATTCCTATTGTTGGGGTCCCAGAAGGAGAAGAGAGAGAGAAAGGGGCAGAGAACTTATTTGAAGGGACAATAACTGGAAATGTCCCTAACCTAGGAAAAGAAATGGACATTCATGTACAGGTAGTACAGAGAATCCCAAAGAAGATGACCCCAAATAGGTCTATACCAGGATGCATCGTAACTGAAGTGCAAAAATTAAGGATATTAAATTAATTAAATTAAATCTTAAAAGCAGCAAGGGAAGAACAGTTAGTTGTACAGAAGGGACCTGCCCTAACACTGTCAGCTGACTTTTCAGCAGAAACGTTGCAGGCCAGAAGAGTGGGAAGTAAGAAAAGGAGAAACCTAAATCAAGAAAATTTCACTCAGCAAGGCTATCATTGAGCACTGAGAAGAGATAAAGAATCTCCCTGGAGTTCCCATCGTGGCACAGTGAAAACGAATCCAACTAGGAACCATGAGATTGCAGGTTTGATCCCTGGCCCCTCTCAGTGGATTAAGGATCCGGGGTTACTGCGAGCTGTGGTGTAGATTGCAGACACGGCTTGGATCCCATGTGGCTGTGGGTAGGCTGGCAGCTGTAGTTCCAGTTAGACCCCTAGCCTGGGAACCTCCAAATGCCGTGGACGTGGCCCTAAAACTGAAAAAAAAAAAAAGAAAGAAAGAAAAAAAAAAAGAATTTCCCAGACAAGGAGTTTCCGTCGTGGCACAGTAGTTAACGAATCCGACTAGGAACCGTGAGGTTGCGGGTTCGGTCCCTGCCCTTGCTCAGTGGGTTAACGATCCGGCGTTGCCACGAGCTGTGGTGTAGGTTGCAGACGCGGCTCGGATCCCGTGTTGCTCTGGCTCTGGCGTAGGCCAGTGGCTGCAGCTCTGATTAGACCCCTAGCCTGGGAACCTCCATATGCCGTGAGAGCAGCCCAAAGAAATAGCAAAAAAAGACAAAAAAAAAAAGAATTTCCCAGACAAGCAAAATCTAAAAGTGTTTAGCGCCATTAAACTGTATTTACAGGAAATGTTAAAGGGATTTCTCTAAGTGGAAAAGAAAGACCACAACTAGAATTGTAAAATTACAAAAGGAAGCAGTTTCCTAGGGGCTCAGAGGGTTAAGGATCCGTTGTTTTCAATGCTATGGCACTGGTTACTCCTGTGGTGCGTGTTCGAGCCCTGGCCTGGGAGCTTCTCCATACTGTGGGCACGGCCAAAAATATATATATATATATATTACAAAAGGAAAAAAAAAATCTCATTGGTAAGGGTAAACATACAGTAAAAGTAGTTTACTCAACACCCATAAATCTTTTTTTTCTTTTTTTTCTTTTTTTCTTTCTTCCTTTTTTTTTTGTTTGTTTGTTTGTTTTTTTGCTATTTCTTGGGCCGCTCCTGCGGCATATGGAGGTTCCCAGGCTAGGGGTCGAATCGGAGCTGTAGCCACCAGCCTACACCAGAGCCACAGCAACTCGGGATTCGAGCCACGTCTGCAACCTCGACCACAGCTCATGGCAACGCCGGATCCTTAACCCACTGAGCAAGGGCAGGGACCGAACCTGCAACCTCATGGTTCCTAGTCGGATTCGTTAACCACTGCGCCACGACGGGAACTCCTGGTAGGAAAGTTAAAGGAGAAAATCATCTATATCCATAATAAGTAGCTAAGGGGTACACAAAGCCAAAATATGTAAATATGCTGTCAGAAACATGCCATGTGGTGGGGAGGAAGTAAAAGTCCAGGGTTGTTAGAATATGTTTGAATTTAGGACATTATCAAATTAAAATAATCTTGTATAGATAGGTTGCCATATATAAACCTTATGGTGACTAAAATATTTATGGATTCCCTGGTGGCTCAGCAGGTTAAGGATCTGGCGTTGTTGCTGCAGCAGCTCAGGTCTCTGCTGTGGCGCAGGTTCAATCCCTAGCCTGGGAACTAAAAAAGGTTTTAATTTTAAAAATAAATAAATAAAAGCCACTCGAGATAAAAATATGTGTTAAATATTTCAGTTATTATCAATGCTGGAATTTCTCTGAATAGATCATAAAATAATTCTTGTCACCTCAGTAGTAACATTTCTTATTACCAACTTGTATTTTTAAGCACAAATTTGTAGTTGACACAAAAATAAATAACTCATATTGTTATTATAACATAACTGTTAAAATGCTATGAGAATTCGGTTATAAGTTTGCTCTTTTTTTTTAAATTTGCTTTTTATAGGTATTACAGGCCCCTGACACAAAGGCACCTTCAGCTGTCAATCTCACCTTGGACTTTGTGGGAGACACTGTACCCTCCCAGGCAGTGAGCACAGAGACACGCACAGTGACAGGCTGGGAGACACCTGTGTCATCGCTGGGCTGTCCTGACAGAGCACAGGCCTGCAAAAACCTGCATGTGTACTGTACCCTCAGTACCAGTGATGCTTCCAACTGGAGGGTTTCTAGCAGCCCCAAGAGCATGCAGTATGGTTTCTTGCAAATACGCATTTTTTCCTCCCCAAAATGCCTCCCTGTACAGCTATCTTAACAGGATAATCAGAGCTCTTATCATAGCAACAAAAACTCTAACCCAGAAGATTCGTCATTGTCCTAATCAATCCCTGTACATTTTTTAATACCAACGACTCCCCATTTTCTTTTTGTTGGCTCTTTAGTATAAGTACATGCTTGGGAAAGTAAACAATGAAATAATCAATGTTCAAAAACGTGAGAGTAGCAAAATCAGCCTAAAAGCTGATAACCACGTTCTAACAAAGTAATAGTGTTTTAGCAATAAAATTACAGGATCATTCTGTTACATAAAATTGTATAAAGCAGGAATCCGAAAAATAAATGAGAGCAACAAGAACTTTCTATTTTAATATGAAGCTATTTCACTGCACTCCTGAAAAAGAAGTCCAAGTTTTTGTGATTGTTAAAATAACGCATCAGCTTTTTTAAAAAGTCTTTTTTATGTTTCCTTGTTCACATGCTTCTTTTTATTGCCCCAAAGAGTATGGAATACATGTGTGTAATATAAAACATCAATATCATCTGAAACCTTGTACATACGTTAGAAAATCTTATGTTTTCAGGTTGGTTATACTGCTACACTGCTTAGTTTTAACTGATGTGTTTTCATAGTACCAGAAGAGAATAAGTGAAAACAAAATCATATGGGTTTCCTAATCACACACACATACAAATACCATTTTGTAAATGAATGAAAGACAAAGCATTCTTTATCAACGTCTCTCCTTGGACATCAGGGGGTCCCACGTGACAGCTCTGCAAAACCAGGCCGTGCATCTTCAGTGCTCAAGGCCATGCTCACACTGGAGGAGGGTGCATGTGCTAGAACGTCCAGTGCTGTGGTCCCAGGAACAGTCGGTAAAAGTTGCTTGATAACAATGTGGTTGTACAAAATAAATAGTCTTCGGGAAACAGCTTGTGTTAACATTTGCTACTTTTACTTAAATATAAGTAAATCTCACTGAAAACATAAAAAGCATTTGCTTGTTTCTTTTCTTTTCTGTCTTTTTGTCTTTTCTAGGGCCGCACTTGCTGCATATGGAGGTTCCCAGGCTGGGGGGTCTCATCGGAGCTGTAGCTGCCGGCCTACGCCACAGCTAGCTGCAATGCAGGATCTGAGCCACATCTGCAACCTACACCACAGCTCACGGCAATGCCGGATCCTTAACCCACTGAGCGAGGCCAGGAATCGAACCTGCAACCTCATCGTTCCTAGTCAGATTCGTTAACAACTGAGCCACGACAGGAACTCCTGTTTCTCATTAATGCATAAAATCTAGGGAGAAAATCGTTTTCCAGGCTGATGGCTCCTTACCCACACACTGAGGCACTACTGTTATAATTGGACTGTGTTTCTCTGGCTCGTTTGTCTTCTAAAGAGCCGTGCCATTAGGACATACACACAATGCTCAGGGAAGTTCACGGCTTTATTGCAAAAGGATAATCTCACTAAGATAATATGCTATTATCTTAAAAAAAACCCTACTTTGTAATAATAAGTTTTGCCTACCAAATGTAAATAAAATTCCCTTTGCAAAACATAACTATTATTTATCTAGAACTTCTATGGTCCTTCGGTAAAGTTTTGAGATTATGTTGATATTTTTATGGATAATAGAATATATGTGTACTTTTAAATTCAGCTTCATATAGTGGTTCTTTTTTTTTTTTACCATTTATAAAAAAAATCTTTATTCTCACTTCTCTGCAGTGTCACTTCTGTCATAGGTTTTTGTGTGTGTGTGTGTGTGTGTGTGTGTGTGTGTGTGGTTTTATTTATTTATTTATTTTAATTTTATTTTTTTCCTCTGTACAGCATGGGGACCAAGTTTCACTTACACATATACATTTTTTTTCCCTCTCTTTGCTCTGTTGCGATATAGACATAGTTCTCAATGCTACACAGCAGGATCTCATTGTAAATCCATTCCAAGAGCAATAGTTTGCATCCACTCATATAATGGTTCTAAATGAGTCAGAAATTAAAAAAACTAATGAGGAATTCCCTGGTAGCTCAGCGGGTTAAGTATTCTGCATTGTCACTGTGCTTGGGTCACTGCTGTTCTTGTGTCACTGCTGTGTCTTGAGTGCATGGTCCAAAAAACAAACAGGGGAGTTCGTGTCGTGGCTCAGTGGTTAATGAAACTGACTAGCATCGATGAGGATGCAGGTTCGATCCCTGGCCTTGCTCAGAAGTTAGGGATCCGGCATTGCCGTAAGCTGTGGCATGGGTTGCAGACATAGCTCGGATCCCAAGTTGCTGCAGCTGTGGTGTAGACCAGTGGCTACAGCTCCGATTCGACCCCTAGCCTGGGAACCTCCATATGCCATGGGTGAAGCCCTAAGAAGACAAAAGATCAAAACAAAACAAATCAAAACACAACAGGAGTTCCTGCTGTGGTGCAATAGGATCAGTGGCATCTATGGAGCGCTGGAAGTCTGGTTTGATTCCCCACCTGGCACAGTGGGTTAAGGTTCCTGTGTTGCCATAATTGTGGCATAGGTCCAGCTAAGCTCTGATCCCTGGCACAGGAACTCCATATGCTGAGGGGTGGCCAAAAAAGAGAAAAAAACAAACAACTTCAAATGAAAAATACAATGTTGTAAATTAAAGTCACCACACTGTCCCTGAATGTGTTCATCTGACTCTAGGAGCTTGTGCCCTGTGACCAGCACCTCTGTTTCACTCCCCTTCCCTCAACCCTGGCACCACCTTTCCACTCTCCATGAGTTTGGCTCTTACAGATCCTGTGTATAAGTGAGAACATATAGTATTTCTCTTTCTCTTTCTTATTTCACTAGCATAATGCCCTCAAGGCCCATCCATGTCATCACAAAAGGCATAATTTCCTTCTTTTTCATGGCCGAATAATATTCCACCACATAAATAAACGCCCCATTTTCTTTGTCCATTTGATAGATTCTTAAGTTGTTTCCATGTCTTGGCTATTGTGAATAATGCTAAAATGAACACAGGAATGTAGATATACGTTTAAGATAGTGTTTTCATTTCTTTCAGATATGTACCCACAAATGGGATTTCTGAATCACGTGGTAATTCTATTTTTAATTTTTTTTTTTTTTAGCCGTGCTGACAGCATGCAGGAGTTCCCAAGCCAGAGATCAAACCCACACCAGAGTCACAGCAGTGACAATGCTGGATCCTTAACCCACTGAGCCAACAGGGAACTCCCCCATTTTTTATTTTTTGAGGTATCTTTACATTGTTTTCTATAGTGGTTGCATAATTCTACATCCCCACAAACAGAGCACAAGGATTCACTTTTCTGAGATGGTCTTAACCAGAACAGAGAAGGCAACCCATCTCTATCCATAACCAGGATCCCGAGCATCACATAACAGGTCAGAGCAGTCTATCCTCGACTGCTGGGCGATGGGCAAGAACGGCAGGGAGAGACACTTTGTGAGGCACACCAAGAAGTGAAGCCCTAACAGTGGGGTCAAGCAGGCATTCAGATAATCAGTTTAGTAGATAAGCCCCCACCTTAAGTGCAATGTAATGCTGGTGGGATTTGAAGGCTGTGATGCTTGGGGGGGGTGAGTGTGTGGGGGTGTGTGGGGGTGTGTGTGTGTGACCTCTGAAACCAAAGGCCACTCAAAATTACACAGACTGAATTAGGGGACCCTAGGTCTCGAAAGATTTCAAAACAAAGAATTTCATAATGATAAAAGGATCAATTCATCAAGGAGACAATTGTAAAGCTCTAAGTACCAAATAGCAGAGCTTGAAGACACACGAAGCAAAACTTGTGGAAATAAGGAGAAGCAGACATGTCCACAGTTATAACTGGAAATTCCAAAATGCTTTTCTCAATAATTACTGATCGAGGAGTTCCCATTGTGGCACAGGGAGTTAGGTTGAGCTTGCACTTACTTGGTACAATGAGTTGAAGGAAGAATATCAGCATAGTGTCAATGATATACATCTGGAAATCTACTGTAATGCTGCTTCCAACCAAGTCTAAGAGAACTGAATTAGAGGTGTTATCGAACCCAATAATTGTTCCCTTCAAGATCTCAACTGAAAGCAAAATAATAGATCCACAGTCCAAGTGAAGCATAAAAAAAATTTCCTGTCACACAAAAAACCTTTTCCCATGGTTAAAAGTCTCTGTTTTGAACTCTGAACCAATCTGTTTCTTTGAAATTTAACCAGTTCCCTAACACAGAGACTGACCTTAAAAATCACCCAATCTTGGGAATTCACTTTGCGGCTCAGCAGTTAATGAACCTGACTAGGATCCATGAGGATGTGGGGTTCAATCCCTGGCCTACCTCAGTGGGTTAAAGTTCTGGAGTTGCCATGAGTTGTGGTGTAGGTTGCAGATGAGGCTGGGATCCTGCGTTGCTGTGGCCTAGGCTGGCAGCTATAGCTCTGATTCGACCCATAGCCTGGGAACTTCCACATGCTGCGGGTTGGGCCCTAAAAGGCAAACAAACAAAATCACCCAACCGGTTCTCTGGAGAGACCATTAAGCTTTGTCTAGTTTGTCATTTGCTACACCAAGCCAAACAAACCTGGCCTGATGGGAACGATAGGCATGTCTCATAATAAATCTTAGTAGGTTTCAAAAAAAAAATTTTTTTTTTTCTTTTCTTCCTGTTGCCATGGCATGCCTGGCCAGGGATGGAACCTGTGCCACAGCAGCAACCTGAGCCACAGCAGTGACAATGCTGGATCCTTAACCCGCTGTGACACCGAATTCCATAAGAGAGGATTTTTGGTAAGGCAGTAAGTGAAAAGAAAATGAGAACACATATTTGAACATGGGTGAACTATTTTATAGATTTTTGCGTGTGAACTCTTCTATTTTATTAAGGATCCATCTGAGAACATCTTTAGAAGGTAGGGTTCAGTGATAAAGTTAGAGATGTCTCGGTTCCCTGTCCTACTGGGCCAGGACTCCGTGGCCTCGCCAGCTTTCCATATGGAGACCAGAGCTCTGGGTTCCGGGTTTCTTCCTCAGGTGCATGAACACAGGCTCTGAATGGCGGAGACTAAAGATGGAGAACAGATGAGCAGCGTGAGGCCGCCTCAGATCCGTGCTGATCTTAGAATCCAGCCAAGCACCCATACTTCCAAACCTTAAAGAGAAAAAGGAGAACTGATCAATTAGTTTGCACCACCTGCTTTCCGGGCTCAAACAAATCAGTGAGCTTCGCTTCCATAGCCACACGAACCTCATCTCCAAAATCTCCTTCCATTCTAGTCCCCAGCCCGCCCACCGCTCGGCGAGCGGCAGTGACGTCACTCCGAGGAGCGCACGCGCCGCGCCCTCGGCCCTTTTACTCTCGGTCCACTAACGGGCAGTCTCTGTGCAGCCAGAACTACAGTTCCCAGCGGCCCGCGCGGCGGGGGCGGGCGGACGGGATTGTGTGAGGCCGGCCCCGGCGCTGCGGGCCCAGAAGGCCGCTCCTCTTGGGGAAGCGGTTTGCCTCGCTTCCCGTCCGCTGCGTCGGCGGCTTGGCAACGTCCGCTGCTTGGCGCGCACGCGGGGGCGGGTCACGGCGGGCGGGGAGGCGGCGGGAACGGCAGCGGCGCTGGTTTTGTCCGGCGGGCCTTTGGGGAGATGGGAGACCCAGGGTCGGAGGTGAGTAGCGGGCTCGGCCTGGGGCGGTGCACTGGCAGACCTGGGGCGGCAGGCCTGGAGTGAGAGGCGCGGTGCCTGTGGTGAGGAGTCTGGGGCGAGGAGCGAGGGGAGCGACGGACGTGGGGTGAGACACCTGGGGCGAGGGCCTGGCAGCCACAATGGCCGCCCGACCCGGCCCGGCCCGGCCCGGCTCGGGGGCGCTCCCCGGCCCGACCCGGCCCGGCTCGGCTCGGGGGCGCTCCCCGCCCGTGGGCGCGGCGTGGGTTCCGAGGCCAGCAGTCTGCGGTGGGGCGAGCGCGCCCTTCCTCGTCGAGACGGGGATGCGGAGGGTCGGCCGGGCCTCTCGAGACCTTCCCTAGTTTGTGCCTTTTGGAAAAATCTCTTGCAAGTGTGTGGCTGTGTCGGTCAGCGTGTCTTGGCTTCTCTTTATAGATAATAGAATCTGTCCCTCCAGCTGGGCCTGAGGCGTCCAAGTCCACCCCGGAGGAAAATGAAGATGACATTCAGTTTGTCAGTGTAAGTAGCCACGACGGTCGGGTTTTCCCAGTCAGCACGCTGACCCCTGATGTGATTAACCCTCACCTGTCGGTGCATCGTTCACAAGGCACGTGTGACTGTCTGATGGGGACTGGACACCTTGGGGCATGGCGCAGGATTAGGGAATATGCCCACAGAGTCTCTGAGCAGCCACCAGAAAGACTGTGGCCTGCAGTTTCTCTTGTACCCTGAGTCACGCTTCTCCTCCTTCCCTTGGAACCATTTGATACTTAAGGTGTGCCAGGTTCTGGTTTCCTAAGGCTGTGTTTAGAAACGGGACAAGAGCAGCTTCTAAAAGGTGCCACACAGGTTAGGGAGAAGGACCCCTGGTGATGGTGAAGGAAGTGGGAAACAAGAAAGGCTGCAGGAACTGGGACTCGGAGCCTGGGTGTCTCCTTAGTGCACAGGCAGATAGCTTGAAGACCCCCCAGGCTCTGAGATCATCCTGCTACAGCACAGAGCAGCAGGTGATGCTCACAATGCAAGGCCTGCATCAGCAGGAGCACAGGGTCCCTGTCTGTGTGTTTACTCCCTTCAGCAGCAGCACAGTACCTTTCAAGCATTAGCAAGTGGACACCTATAGATTCCTGGACCCCAGTCCAGATCTGTGGAATCAATTTGGAGAGGGGAGGGCCTAGGAATCTTCCTGTAGGCACAGAGGCAGGGGTCTATGACTCTCTGAACACACTTTGTAAAGATTGGTTCCAAAAACAGAAGGGGGTGCTAGGGTAGATTTTGGGATAATTTCCACCCCGAACTGTTTTACAAAGCCTCTGCTTAAACTAGTGTCTTAGTTTGCTAAAGCAGTTTTCTACTGTAAACTGCTTGTTTTGAATGAACTGTAGTTAGTTGAGGTTTGCTGTTAAAGGTGTATAATCTTTCTTTAATATACTGTCTGAGGTGCACCTGTGTTTGCTGGTTTTGGACGGTTTTGAAAAACTGATTATTAGACAATGTCCTCTATGTACCACAAAGTCAGGCCAGTGTGATGATCCATTGTTGTGTTTTTGTGGGTTTGTTTGGGAGTCCTTCACAAAATCACTTCTTGGCTTTGTTCATCTTTACCTCTACATTTGGTGCTCTGTCCTTTTTATTTTAAACTTTAAGGCTTGGGGGATGAGGGTAGAAAAATGTATCCTGCCCCTTCCTTCACTGTGAACTGAAGTGTGTTAGGCCCTTCAGGACAAATATTCAGGTTCCCCTTGAATATTGGTATATTTGTGAATGGAGAATATTTACCTTGATATTTTGGGGAAATTCAAGTAAGAGTGACATTTTTTTAGGAACTGTGGAATTTACTTTGATAATCACAGATGGAATACACAAAAATAGGATTTAAAAAATATATTTTTGGTACCCTGTGAAATGAAGAACTGTAGTTTGTGAGTACCTAATATAAGCTTGCATTAGACTGAACTTCAAGAATTCTCTTTTAGTTTAACTCTATTTTAGGAGCTCCTGCTGTGGCACAGTGGCGTAAGAATCTGACTGCAGTGGCTCTGGTCGCTGTGGAGGCATGGGGTTCAATCCCTGGCCTGGTGAAGTAGGTTAAAGGATTTAGCATTGTGGCATCTGTGTCCACATGCTGCCGCTGTGGCCATAAAATTTTTTTTTTTTAATAGAAATAAGATTTTTTTGGCTGCCCCACGGCATTTGGAGTTCCCGGGCCAGGGTTCAGATCTGAGCCACAGTTGCAGCCTATGCTGCAGATGCGGCAGTGCCAGATCCTTAACCCATTGTGCCAGGCCAAGGATTGAAACTCCTGTGGCTTCAGAGACACTGCTCATACCTTTGCGCCACAGTGGGAACTCCAAAAATAAGTAGTATTTTAAATGTAGAGAATCTGTTCTGTCTTTACACGAGAATAAAAAATATACAATGTATTTGTATCCATTTTGATGCAGCTTATTTTTAACTGTTTTTGAATATCGGTTTAAAGGTTTGATACTTCAAGTGGAGTAGTGAATTACATGCAATTATAATATTAGAAGAAACCTATTAAATACATTCATTCTACCTTTTTAGTGATAACACTTCAATGACAATTAATGATACCTTAATTCTGTTTTAAAATACATTAGAGATGGAATCTTCTACTTCTCTGTAAGCCAATCTTGACTCCTTCAAGTAATGCTTGTCCGATAAAGTTAACAGATAGTTCTTTGCTTAAGATTTCTTCAGGTAGAAAAAGAACACTGTGATGTTACTACTTGGATTTCTTAGTTTGTTCTTAGTTTAATTTTCCCATTTTTAATCTGCATGGTGGCACAGCAGTCTTTTCGTGGTTTGGAAAATATAGAGCTTGAAACTAAACATAGCATGCTGAAGAAAAGGAAGGATATAGATGTGGAGTTTCAAAACTGAGCTGTTTCATTTAAATTTTATTGAAATACACGTACAGAGGACTGCACAATTCATAAGTGTACCATTTGATTTTTGTAAAGCCAGCGTGCTTGTGAAAACAGTGCCTAAACAGGAGACAAAAGTTACCATAAAAACTTTTCATTTAGGGAGTTCCTGTCATGGCGCAGTGGTTAACGAATCTGACTAGGAACCATGAGGTTACAGGTTTGATCCCTGGCCTTGCTCAGCGGGTTAAGGATCCGGCGTTGTCGAGAGCTGTGGTGTAGGTCACAGATGCGGCTCAGATCCCGAGTTGCTGTGGCTGTGGCGTAGGCCAGTGGCTACAGCTCTGATTTGACCCCTAGCCTGGGAACCTCCACATGCCGTGGGAGTGGCCCCAGAAAAGGCAAAAAGACAAAAAAACAAAGACAAAATAAAAACAACAATAAAACTTTTCATTTAGGTCTTCTGCTTTAATTTTTTGTTTAATTTAATAATATTCCTTATTTAGCCACCATTTTTCATATATATTGTCTACATTCTTTGAAATTGCAGATATGTTAATTTACTTCCAGGAAAGTGTTTAAGAGCTAATGACATGATTATTCACAGTGCTGCTCTAGATACAGAGGTATAAAAAGTGCCGAGGCAGCCTGTCATCATCTGGATAAAAGCCCATGAGGTTTACGCTTCAGCCAAGATTGTTGGTATAGTGTGGAAATTTGTGAAGGAAATCAAGGTATAATTTCATAAATTGCTTCAGGAGCCCAAAGGTCAAATGATAATACTTCAACTGCACAAGGGGGTCTTGGTCAAATACTGAGGCTGTCTTCTGGCTGGGTGTCTTGGGGCTGTAATTAGCTCAGTAGTAAAAACAATGTTAGAGCTCACAATATGTAAATTCATGAATTAAGTGCCTCGGAGCTACAAAGATTAATTGGAAGTACATCCTACTCATTTCAGCGTGAAAGATGAGATAGGGATGAGAACATTGTAAATAGTTCTAGTAGAAAGTTATTTTATAAAAAATACACGGTGCTATTAAAAAAAGACATAAGGCTTTCAGTTTATTACTTTTCTATAGGTAGCATTTTGTGTTTAAAAGGGTATTTTGAGATGAAATAAGGAAAGTCATAAAAATGAAAGAGAGAATTATGCTTAGTTATGAAGGATAAGTTGTTTTTTTTTTTTTTTTTTAAGTAGGAGAGAGAAGGATGGGCCAGATACTCTAGATTTTGAATTGTGAACTAAATTTGAACTTACAGCAGGCATTTGGGAATCATTTGAAATTTTTGAATTGGTCGGAGTTCCTGTTATGGCACAGTGGAAACGAATCTGACTTGTATCCATGAGGATGTGGGTTCAGTCCCTAGCCTCGCTCAGTGGGTTAAGGATCTGGTGTTCCTGTGAGCTGTGGTATAGATCGAAGACATGGCTTGAATCTGGTGTTGCTGTGGCTGTGGTGTAGGCTGGCAGCTGCAGCTCCGATTTGATGCCGAGCCTGGAAACTTTCATATGCCTTAGATGCGGCCCTAAAAGAAGCAAAAGAAAGAAAGAAGGAAATTTTTGAATTGGGCAGGACTGTAGAAGTAAACCATATCCCTAACTTCTCTATGTGGAAAAAGCCTATGAATTATCTAAGGTTTTAATTAGATTTTTGCGTCTGTGCTCAAATCCATAGTCTTTGTTTTATTTATTTATTTATCTTTTGTCTTTTTGCCATTTCTTGGGCCGATCCCATGGCATATGGAGGTTCCCCGGCTAGGGGCCAAATCGGAGCTGTAGCTGCTGGCCTATGCCAGAGCCACAGCAATGCGGGATCTCAGCTGTGTCTGCAACCTACACCACAGCTCACGGCAATGCTGGATCCTTGACCCACTGAGCAAAGCCAGGGATCGAACCCGAAACCTCATGGTTCCTAGTCAGATTCGTTAACCACTGAGCCACAACAGGAACTCCCATAGTTTTTGTTTTAAATGGTAAATTGCTTTTTTGTAGACTAAGTATATTGGCATCACTTTCCAGTTAATGGGTAATTGGTATTTTAGTTTTGTATTGTGAATTAGTTTTCTGATAACAAGAACGAAAGCATATATATGTATTCTTGCCACACCTGTGGCATATGGAAGTTCCCAGGCCAGGGATCAAATCCAAGCCATAGCTACAACTTGAGCCACAGCTGCAGCAACTCCAGATCCTTAGCCCACTGCACCATGCCAGGGATCATACCAGTGCTGTTGCAGAGACTGCAGGATCCTTAACGTGTCCCACCACAGCAGGAACTCTGTCATTAAAAATATTTTTTAGGAGTTCCCCTCGTGGCGCAGTGGTTAATGAATCCTACTAGGAACCACGAGGTTGCGGGTTCGAATCCCTGGCCTTGCTCAGTGGGTTAAGGGATCCAGCATTGCCGTGAGCTGTGGTGTGGGTTGCAGACGTGACTCGGATCCCGCGTTGCTGTGGCTCTGGCGTAGGCAGGTGGCTACAGCTCTGATTAGACCCCTAGCCTGGGAACCTCCATATGCCGTGGAAGTGGCCCTAGAAATTGCAAAAAAAAAAAAAATTTTTTTTAAACTTCCCAGTACTAAGGGGATGAAATGGTGGTTGATGGATGGAGCAAATTTAAATAAAATATGTTATAATTGGAGGACCATGTGCATTTGTACTTTTTAAGATAAGCAGTCATTATAAACATAAAAAATTACCTTCTCTTGATATTGGTATTATAAACATTACTTTCTGGGGATAATTAACATACTTTTTGGTCAGTGTTATGAATTATTCAGAGATGGAGACAATAGCAGATAGTCATTTTTCTCATATTAAAGGAAGAGAAAATATCTCAGGAACTTAGGAAATAAACATTGATTTAAAAATAGTGTGTATACTTTGAACTGCTTCAGAATAACAGTGATCACACAGCCAATTATGTAGATTATGGAAACAGGTATACCTCAGTTTTGTCATTTGTTAAATGGCCTAATAGTAAAGTAATTGTGGGGATTAAGTGAAATGACGTACGTGAAAAGTTGAGCACAGTGCCTGTACAGGGCTCATGACAAATGTTGCAGATTAGGGTAAAATAAATGGAGTACCTAGGTGTTCTGATTCCTTAAGTTTATTACATGGAAATTTGTTCATTTATGAAAATTAGCTGAAGCATAGAGTTTATTTCCTTTGGGACACTTGTTTGTGTTGTTTTTCCACTCAGCCTCCGCCGTTTTGGGTCTCAAACACATGCTGTCTTCTACCATTCTATCACGTGAATGAAAAAATAGTCTTAACTGACTCCCGCTTTTTCTTATTTATGGATTTCCTATCCTGTTTCTTTTTTATCTGCTCTAATTAACGTGAATCGTAAATTGACATTTTTCAGTAGTTCAGAAATGGCTGCCCATCAGTGTGAAGGTTGACCCCAACAGGAAATTTCTGGTAGTCTTCTCTTGTCTGTTCCCTTTCTTGCCCTTTCTCCTATTTCTGCAGCTTATCTCTTCCTCTATCCTAAAATTAGGATATTTAATCTGGTTTGTGACCATTTTCCTTACTGTTTTTTCCTGCCCATTCTGTTTTTGCTTTGTGCCCTGTTAATCTCCTTTATCTTCCTTTTCTCCTCTGCCTTTTATCCCTTCATGGATGCTCTGGCCCACCCTCTGTATTTCTAGAAACTTGGGGTCTTTCTTGGTGTGCTACATGAGCAGGGATGTAATAGGAATTCCTAGTGTACATTTCTTGAAGAGCACAAGCTGTTATATTTTTATCTCCTCTACTGCCGCCTTAGGTTGAATGTATGATGTTGACAATCTTAGTACAGGTGGTAGGTTTTAGAGTAGGTGATGCATCTTTTGACCATACATTGGGGAATGTCTGTCCCTCTTATACTCTTTTCACAATTTCCGTTTTTACAGCTTGGGGAGAAATCCTAAGTACTGTATTACTTGATCCCTGCCCAGAAGTTTTGCTTTCTGGTTTTATCTGCCTGCAGGGAAAGCAATTTCCTGCTTAGAGAGACGTTGTGGCCTAGGGAGAGGAGAAACGGGGCACTCTTTGAGACTGGATAGCTCTTCTCAGGAAGAGGATCTTTCGTTAGATCTCACTTTCTGTCTCCTGACCCTGAGGTCTCTTTTGTTAGTTTTTCCCACTGCATATGTCACTCTGGTTTACCAACTGCCATCTTTTCTCATCCTAAGAGATCTTTCCCCCAGCCACATTCTTCCCTTGTGTTACTTTCTCTTGTTCTGAACATATTAGAATTTTGTAAAGAATAATCTTTACTCTTGGCCTTTATTGGCTTATTTTCTTCTTAATTTTTTAGACCCTGACTTTTTTTGCTCACTATTTTCTTGAACATTGCTCTTTCAAAGGCATTTTAATTTATTTTTTTTTTTTGCCAAGCCAGGGATCAAATCTGAACCACAGCAGTGACCACGTCAGGTCCTTAACCTACTAAACCACCAGGGAACTCTGTCTCAAAGGCATTTTAAAACCTTGTTGCTAGAGGTCCCTGTTAGCCTAGCAGTTAAGTACTCAATATTGTCACTGCTGTGGTTTGGATTTGATCCCTGGCTTGATAAACTTCTGTATGCCATGAGTGTGGCCAAAAAAAAGTCTTGTTGCTAAATTCAGTGGCTTTTTTTGGTGCTCAGTGGTTTTGGCCACATTTAGCATTGACACCTTTGTTGAGGTTTTTCTCTGTCTTTAGCTTCTTTGAAATTCTGTATCACTGATTCTTCTCAGATATATGATTACCTGCTTATCTCTTCCTGTATCCTAAAATTCCATAATTTTCTCAAGAGCTTCCTTGGATCTTTTTCTCCTCTTTGCTTTCTTCTTTGGCAACAAAATAGTTTCGGTTTTGTTCTGGAGTTGATAGTTTCATAGGGGAGCAGTTTCCAGTCTCCATTTCTACTCATGTTCTTGTGTCCACAGGCCTGCGTTTCCAGCTGTTGGCCAGCTGCCTCTGTGTAGCACTTGGGCATCTGTCCAAAAGGTTGCCAGCTTTCTGTCTCTGTGTTCCAGACTTAGGCTAATTCCAAAGTGATACTATTCCAAACTTATCTTCCTTGTAGTTGCTGAAGCTTGAAATCTTAGGGACCATGATCACTTGGACTCCTTGTTGTTGGGTTTTCTGGTTTTTTTTTTTTTTTTTTTGCGTGTGTGTGGTTTTGGTTTTTTTTTGGCTGCACTCGTGGCATGCAGAAGTTCCTATGCTAGGGTTCGAACCCTCGCCACAGCTGTAATCAGAGCCACAGCAGTGACAATGCTGAATCCTTAACCTGCTGAGCCACCAGGGAAGTCCAGGGTTTTGTGTGTGTTTTTTTTTAATAGCCCCAGCCATTTTTTGTTTTTTATTTTCATTATACCTGTGTATTGTTGACTTCAAAAAAAAAAAGCACAACCTAAAAGTTGAAAGTTAAGGATTTTTTTTTTTTTTTTTTTGTCTTCTTAGGGCCATGCCTGCAGCATATGGAGGTTCCCAAGCTCGGGGCTGAATTGGAGCTGTAGCTACTGACCTATACCACATCTCATGGCAATGCTGGATCCTTAACCCACTTATCAAGGCCAGGGATCGAACCCGAGTTCTCATGGTTGGTAGTTTGGTTTGTTATCCACTGAGCCACTGGAGCTCCAAAAGTTAATTTTTATTTGAGGCAAAATGAGGACTTAAGCCCAGGAGGCAGCATCTCAGGTAACCCTGAGAAAACTGCTCCAGGGAGGTGAGGTGGGAGCTAGGATATGTAGGAGTTTTGCAACAAAGGGCAGGAAGTAGGAACAAAGATTACTGTTAATAACAGAATGCTAGATACCTCAAGGAATTTAGGGCTTTTCTGTGTATGGGAAGATGCAGTGGTCTGGGCTCACTGAAATCGTTCCTTTGATATTTGTCTTGGCTGTCTGGGGCCAAAATCCTGTGTTTTCGCAGCCTGAGTTTTCTCAGGGCTCACCCCTGGAAGTGGCTGCGGTTTGAGGGCTGCCCAATAGATCACAGGTATTCTTTGTTTCCTTCCTGAGTTCCCTCAGGGCTCAGCTTTGGAGATGACTACAGTTGCTGGTGACTGGAACATCCATTGTTTACTGATCCGGCAGGCAGATTTTATTTCTCAGAATTCTCTTGTATATGCAGCATGACATCACTGGTTTTTTTTTGGTTTGTTTGTTTTCTCCCCACTGCCACTATGTTAGTTTTGTGTTATTATGTGCTTGGACTGATTCATTATCCAGCTTTTCCTGCTCTCCATACTCCTCTAGGTGACTAGTCTTAAAGTAAGCTCTCATGATATTTTTCCTATCTTAGTATTTACTGATTCCCTTTTGCCTGTAGAGTAAAATCTAGGCTTTTAAGTTTAGCATTCCGGGCCTGGTCTGTGGTGGAGTCAGTGTGGATGGAAAGAAAGGATGAAGGAGATTTGATATGCGACTCTAGGTGTGGGAGGTACAGCCCACTCACTAGTCAGAGAGCTCCATGTTTTGAGCTTGGATTTCTAAGAGACTGCTGACACCACCCCATCTGAAATGCACTGGCTTCTAGTAGCTGTGTCCTTGTAGCGCTTCTCCTATATTAGTAATCCTCTCCCCCAGAAACCGACAGGTCTCAGTACCCTCCCTGGGCTTAGGTTCTTCTAGGTCTTGTCATCATTTCTTGGTTCTGCATTTGTTCTGGTTATTTTCTACCACCCATAAGGCTTCCTCTGCAGAGGAGTTCTTGCAGTTCCCAATATCAAAAAGGGATTGATTTAAGTGCTGGTGTAGTTGGGATAACTCCAGATGCTTGTTAATTTGTTCATTCCATCCTAGGAGGGACCTTTACGACCTGTTCTGGAATACATTGATCTGGTCAGCAGTGATGATGAAGAGCCTAGCACCTCTCATCTTGAGGTAAGTACTTTACATTTGATTTGCATTTCTTCACTTCCAGCATCTAAGAGGCCCTCTGTAGAGAGAGCGATCATCTCAGCAATGGCTGTGTTCAGGTGCTGTTGTGCTTTACAGAATGGCCCTTTTCCGTTAAAGGGGCAGTAAGAAGTAGTCCAAGGGGTCCTTTGCCCAGAAGATCCCCTACTTCCAGCTTTGATCCTCTGCTTTCCTTGAGGATGAGAAAGGATTATGTGCCTTGGAGATGATATCTGATAAAAGGGAAATGGAATAAAAACTGCAAGCTTTTTGGCTCCCTTCTCCTTTCCCGTCTCTCCTCATGTGCCCTGTAGAACCGGATCCTTTTCTTCCAGAACCACGTGGCTACAGAAAATTTGTTTTATCTTAGAAGAAAAGATAGGTAAAGATTCTTCAGGAAATGGGATGCGGGGAAGGGTTCCAGGTTATTCAGACATCATTCCTTTTAAGCTCTTCTGCCTCCCTCATATTTGGAGTTTTCTCTCTTAACCTGTGATTTATTGGTTGTAGATTTGACCTTAAACGAAGACTTCCCTGACTCTGAGAAACCAAACTAGCTGAGCCCTTTGTAGCAATCTTGTCTTTGATTTGTCTTAGCCCAAATTTCTACTAATAGATTGTTTTTGTGATGGATTAGGAAACGCCCAGCTATGTGTTGAGGGTGGCCAGAAGAAGTCTTGCTCCGTGATGTAAGGGATTAAGACTTGGACTTATAGTTAGAATACCTAGGTTTTAGTCTCAGCTTTACTCCTTGTTAACTCTCTGAATTTGGGTAAACTAAGTAGCCCTTTAATCTTAGTTTCCTTATCACACAAGAATAATGCGGTGATACCTACCTCACAGGGTTGTTGTGAGGATAAAATAAGGTAACAAATATATACATAAGCTCCTTGAAAACTGTAAACCGTTAAGTAGAGCCATGCAGTTGAAAGTTTTGTTACTCATGGAGAGTGGATGAGAGAATTTTTAAAGGGACTTAAAATGTGACTCTGCAAGGGGGAACTTTTAGAAAAGTTTTTTCTTCTCAGTGGACCTTTGTCCAAGTCTTTCTCCCGTTATTAACTTCTACTTGTTGACTTACAGATGTTGAAGGGGATTTTTAAAAATTGTTGCCAGTAGTCTTGCTACCTCTTCTAGCATGGGAACGAGCAGCCGGCTAGGATGGCATCGTGAACTGGGCTTGTTTTTGCTCTCTTTTTTCATAGACAGTGCCAGTTTAATGCCAGTAGTTGGCTTGGGCCTTTGGGGTGGTGAAGGTTGTGGATTTGACTTCTTTGATCCCCTTGCTGACTTGTAATGGATCGCATCTTTCACTGTTAATGATGATAGTTTAAAAATTGAGTTCTACTTACTGGACATGCATCTCTGCACTTGAAAGTTACTATATTAAAAGCCTATTTTTTTTCTCCCTTGGTTTCCTTGTTCATGTGGATAACTCAGAGCACACCTGTGTCTAAGGCGCCATCCTCTGAGAGTCATCGCCCAGGGATGTGCTCTGGCTGCAGTGTCCCTCTTCCCATTGGAGACAGCAGCGCCTCCTCTGGGGACTGCACCAGCAGTCCACAAAAGATAGCTTCCCAACCTTCTTCTGTTGAGAGCCCATTGGAGAACCAGACACATGATCCCAGTAATTCAGATACTAAGATCTCTGAGACAGAGACATCACAAAATAACCAGATTCTGCCTTCGCCTCCACTTCTGGTTCCCCGAGAATCTTTGGCCTCTTCGGAGGTCAAGGAGGACTTACCTGTAGAGTCTTCAGCTCCCCAGCACGGGCAGGATGCCATCCTCTATCTCCAGTCACAAGTGGCCGAGATGTCCCGAGTGATCCGTGACCTGCAGTCCAGGAGCTGTTTCAGATTCCATCACTCTAGGCCAAGTGAGAGCTCCTCAGCTCCCTGGGACGTCTCTGCCTCCAGGGAAGAACACGTGTCCACAGCTGAAGAGGAGGCCGAGTGCAGATCCCCATCAGCCGATGACAGAGGGCAGCCAGCAGACCCCAGTCAGTCTAGTTTCACAGGTCTCCTGAAGAGAATGGAACAAAGAGGTGTGATAAAGAGAGTGACATTGCAGGCCGAAGCAGAACCCTGTGATGGGAAACCTGACTGTGTGACCTCTAAAAAGCGTTTGGTTCCTCCACTGCATCCTCTTCTGAAAATTGCCACCACGGAGGTTTTTAAAGACCCTGCTGATTGTCATCCTTCTTCCTTCATGGGACACAGGGTGTATCCTGTGGCCAAGGACACCTCTCCCTTCCAGCCAAATCCACCAGCTGGGGGCCCCATTGTTGAAGCGTTGGAGCACAGCAAGAGAGGGAGCACCACCTCGCCTCTGGACTCTACCTCCAAAGAAATGGAGGTCATGGGTTGTAGGTTCTACCACGCTGCCTCCATCGCAGCCCGAGCTGCTAGCTACATGGCCTATATGACTCAGTATCAGCGTAAACTCTGGGAAGACATGGAGGATCTGGTCCATGACCCAGAGTTTGATCGCGGGAAAGCAAGGTGTATAATATCTGATGGTATGGATGCCGGCCTTTGGCAGCTTTGCACCACGAGGGACATCATGGACTCTGTAGTCAGAGTTATGGCAATGGCAATAGACTACAGAAGGCAGGCTTGGCTTCGACTCACATCTCTCACTAAGAAGACCCAGGAGAAGATCTCACACTTGCCCTTTGATGGTACCTCCCTCTTTGGACAAGATGCGAATGCTGTTGTTGCAGAAGAAAACAGTATAAAAGAAAACGAGTATAAAGACCACAGCAAATACTACAGTCAGCACCGCTACTTTTATGGGCATGATCAGAAAGCCCATTATCACAGTAGAGGCCACTCCAGAGGGGATTGGTACAAACCTCGAAACCACCCCTACAGATATAGGAAGAAGGGAGATTCTCCAGAGCGCCACAGTTACAAGAACTGATAACCCTTCATGGTCTGCAGTGTGGCTGTCCGAGAGCCAGCTGTTTCTCCTGCCCTTCCCACTCACAGGACCTACAGGCCAGAAGTCACCTCAGAGACTGAACGCATATCTGGAGTTATCACAGCTGGCATTTGAATTGTAGACTTTTGGAATGAGGTAATTAATAAAGAGACTCATGCTTCGTTGGCCGGGTGAGCAGTAGAGACTTTTAGGTAGGGCTGGACAAAGGCTTACCCATTACTTCTAGTCCAAAAGAAGTCTAGAGGAGGGTGCTCAGAAATCTGAGTTCTCTTGTGATGAAGGAAAAATACAAAGATTTCTTTCTTCCTCAGGAAAATCTTAGTGGTAACCTGAGGATAGCAGATTTGGGGTTTGGAAATAATCTACCATTAGGTCTCTAACACCAGAGGCAAATCCTTCCTTTTTAGGTCATCAGTGCTTCCTTGTTTAGGCTTCAATTTGTCAAATCCTCACAAAACGACAAATCTGCTGTAATCTCTCTATGTCAGGATGATCAACTCACCAGGGGTTCACACTGCTCTCCAGCTCTGGGAGGCTTCAGGATCAGACTTGAAGCCATACAACAAGAACTGTAATTCAGACCAAACTTTGCCAATCCAGTTTGCACCCAGTAGGATGGCTGGATGTTACAGGTGTGTTGTGGACACAGCCAGAAGAAGACTGTCCTGCCTGTGACATCGCTGTAGAAATTGCTGCAGTAATGCCCTGTCGTCAGCAGGACAGATGACGGCTCTACTGTCACTACCCGGAGCTGCAAGCTACGGGTGAGAGTTCTCTGCAGTTGGCACTGCCAGGCTCTCATCCGCTGACAGGCTGTGAGACCCAGTCCTGGTGCTCTCCCGGGATCGTCTGGGCCCTTCACCAAGATGACCTTCTTGACTCCCTTCTGCACTTTTTTGAGCTGATAATTTATCACACTCCAGATACAACAAAGATAATACAGGCTATTGCCCTGGAAATAAAGGATGTTACATCATCCAGGCATGCATATCTGAGCTCTTGAAAGAGCAAGAACCAAACATGCCTGACAGCCTGGTCCTCTAATGGTAATAAAGAGGGATGCCATCAATCTAGACGTTCCTGAGAAATCCTTGTGATTTAACATGAAACTGGAGGTGGTAAAGAGAACGCCCTACACATTCACTTTCTGGATATCCATCAACAATTTCTTGAGAATCTGAAGTGAAGACTGCAGTGACCCGTTCTTGATTTATTGGTCCCTTAATCTAGTCAGACTCCTGCTGTGAGAGATGACTCACCTTTTTGTTCCCAGTTCTTCCCATTACTCTTTCTCCTCCAGACTGGCACTGGCAGCAGATAGCTCAGTTACATGTCCCACAGCATCTTTAGTCTCCAGGCAATGGCTATATGGCGTCCCAGCCCTGAGACCTTGGTCTTTGCAGCCTGACTTCAGAGATGGAGAAAATGCTAAATTGGAGGGGTCTGCATACGTCATCTAGTATTATTTGCTTTGCCAAATAGAAAAAGTTTTATTGACAGGCTTACAGTTTTGTAATTTCCTGGTTTGTCAAACATCTGCATTTCTTTTTCATCAGCTTGAGAACAGTATTTTGGGTCTCCTGTTAGTGGACTGACACACTGTTTTGGGGTTTGTGTGGTTTCTATTTCCTGCAGGAACAGTGGTGATCAGCGCTTTCTCTGGTGCCCCACTTTTTCATAGCTTATTGGAAGTGCATTCCCTCTCCTCCTCATAACCGTAGTCAGCACCCTTTGTGTCGACTTTTCTTCGTCTCCCTATTTGTGCTGTAGAGTTTGAAGATGCATATATCCCTATTTGAAGTTTTTTTATTTTGTCAGATAATTTCAGGGTACTGTATTGACTCTGTTTGTCCTATTTGTAGATAAGCTTAATCTTCAGTCTTGGTAGAGTCTCCTCTTGGCAGATTTGGTCAAGTCATGTCTAGAGTTAAGATTTAACCTTGAGTTTTTCTATATTTTTTACAAAGTTTTGCTTCTGCTTTTTTAGGTCCATGCCAGTGCTCTAGAAACTGTCTTTTGAATTGAACCATAGAGCATTGATAACTAACTGAAAAGAAGCAAGGGCCTAAGAACTCACA
Source organism: Phacochoerus africanus (assembly GCF_016906955.1). NCBI lineage: Eukaryota > Metazoa > Chordata > Mammalia > Artiodactyla > Suidae > Phacochoerus > Phacochoerus africanus. The sequence goes on along the minus strand of NC_062552.1, from coordinate 29,958,840 downwards.
GATTTTATAGCTGATGCTGGCCACTGCACCAGTTCACGGTCTCTGCCCCTGGATGTGACGCTGTACTTCATTCTGTGAAAGGATCAGCCACCAGGGACCTTGCTGGGGAGGGAGGCCTTGCTGCCTTTCTGTATGGCTGCCCTTAGTTCCCAGTAGTGAAGGCTGCTTTAGACAGCTCCCACTTTGCCATTTCTCCCCTTTCCTGCCCTGAATTAGATGCTGGTCACAAACTTGATGATTTTTGAGATTATTTTCCAGAAATCAAACCAAAATAAATGGTACTTGAAGACCTGATTGTCTGAAACTGCTTTGGCATTTCCACTTAACATGCTTCTCCTTTTAATTTTTAAAAAAATTTTTAAATTGTGGTTAAAAAAGACATAACCTAAAGTCTACCATCATAACCATTTTTAAGTGTATAGTTGAGTCATGTTGACTATTCCCACTGTTGTGCACTTCCTCCTCTCCTAAATGTTTATGACAGCACTGCTGTTTTTTTGCCTTTGTATTATGTTGCTCAGTTGTAAAGATAACTAATTAAAAAGATAAGTATTGTTGCTGTACCACTCTCTAACTGATGTGCCCAAGCACCTCCAGAGACTTTTTCCTAAAAATAAGAAGGTATTGAGGAATCATGGAGTTGGTAGTCAGGTGGCTACTAGCTTCTGAAGGGTTTGGTGGTTTTGTAGGCTGGGGCAGAACACTGTAGAGTGGGAATGGGTTTAGCTGTAGATGGGTCTCTTGACTATAGAAGAAACAATATCCTTAACCTGTTTTTGTTATTTTAAAGTCTTTGTCTGGCATACATGAATGATGATGGTGTCATAAGCTAAAATAGTGACTTGGTCTGGGGAAACAGCCCTGCAGTAGTGTATGGAACTCATTCTTAGTCAGGGAACAGGTGTTCACCTCCCGTCTGCCCTGTGCAGAGCCTTTGGCAAGATTCTCCCCCTTGCGTTTGAATACCTCTAGGCTTTCTAGGAGGCCTTGGAACCATCACAGGTTGATTTGGTATTCTCAAAAGGGATGCATCTAATGATCCTTTTTCTTCAAAGTGTTATTGTTTGACTACACATAAAATGTATGTGGAGACAATATGGTTTCTTATAGTTACTGTGTGTACATAGAAATACTGTTTCCATTAATTGTTCTATCAAGTGCCTTTTTAAATTTCACGCTGTTGTTAAAAACAACATTTAAATGTCTTGCATATGTTGCTGGTGATGTTTATGTGAATTCTGTACATTGATTTTTAATCTCATAGCAGTTTATTCATCATCTATACAATTGCACTATCTAAAAGTACTTCTTTTGAGTGTTAGTTTTCTTTTCAGCACTGTTGATCCATTTCAGAAGGTTGTATAGTATGACTATTTAAATAACTTCACAGTAGTTATTAGTGATTGGCTCAGTTTTCTGGGCATTGTGGCAGCTTTGTTTTCTATCTGTAGGTTCTAGGTTTCTGATTGAATCATTTGTCTCCTATCTAATCTCATTTTTTGCCATGGTAACACACATATTTGATAAGTAGATGTGTTTACATGGTGAGAAGAAACAAAGACATTAGGATAAAGTGGTACATTTGCTGACACTTTATCTTTTTTCTTTTTTTAGACTTTGTGACAGCTTCCTCATCAGTGTACTTACATTTAGACTTATATATTATTATTATTATTGTTATTATTGTTATTGTGTGGCTGTTTATCAGTATAATTCCACTTATTTATATAGCCCTCGAAATGATACTTCGAGGGGATCATTAACTCAGGCTTCTTGGGTACTGTTTTAGTATATTACATTGGTGTTTTACTAATAATTTACTGAATGGTACCTAAGTGACCTGACTGATAATGTCCTTAAGGGCCTGCCTGCTACATCCAAGATAACCTCTCAGGTACTGTAAACAAGGAGGCTGGAACAGACACAAGCCAGAATCCCTTCTAGCTGTAAAATTTGATACAGAGTTAAAAGCCCCACCCAGTCTTCTTGAGGACATGATTAATTGACTGGGATTCTGGTAAAGGTTAGAAATTCTGTGTTAGATCTTCATAGAGATAGCTTAAAGATTGCAATAACAAAACTTTTCTTGTTTAAATGTGAGGCATGTTTTGCCTAGACTTGTACTGTTTAAGTTGCCTTGTTTCTATAAAGGTACCCTTCCTTCCTTAGTGTTAGGGGCCCGTCCAGTCATTGATTGTGGTATCTGTGTGCATCTCCTGCATGTCATTCAGTTGGCTGGAACCATTCTGTATAGTTCTTCATTAGTGTTTCCACCAATCATGTCTTCGTTTTTCACTTAAGAAAACATGCAGGTGGAAGTTATCTGTAAACTGATGATGACCACTGTATTGAATGCAAACCTTTTTGTTATTTTTCCAGATATTATAAGTTTTTTATGCCATTAATATATATTATGGAATTCTCTTTCCTGGAGGAATGATGAGCATAATATTGTTTTATTAAATATTTTTTTCTTGAATTGATTAGTGGGATGATATTTTTGTACTACTCTGTTTTTTCACTTGCTTGACTTTGTAGGAATGAAAACCTTTTTTTATAGTAGTGTTTGGTACCACTGAGATATCTCATCACTGGAAATTATGTTTGCTTATGGTGGGCTATATCTGGAAGTGATCACAGTCCAGCCATGTCCTTTTGATGTTAAACATGTCAGTTATTTCATTCTTTGTATTGATCTTTTCTTCCCCTTTATGTAACACCTCTTTCTAAAAGGGTGTCTGGTCTTCCTTAATCTCCTTGTCAATTATACTTTTCATTACCAGTGTATCCTAGCCAGGATTTTGATGTGGCTTTGTAGTTGTATGTTTAAATACAATGCCTTCAGCATTTTCTAGTTTTTGCTTAAAAATGTCCCCCCCCCCCCTTTTTTTTTTTTTTTTTTATGTGGGCAGTTCAGTCTCATTATCAGTTTGGCTATTGAACTTTCACCAGTTTTTAATGCCTTCTTATTCTGTGGTAGTAGTATTTTCTCATTTCTGTATAGTCCTTATACAAATATATTATTACATGTAGTTTGTGGTTAGTTGTATCTTTTCATTCTCATAAAAATTTTAAGCTCATCACCATGAGTTTATAGTACAGCCCTGACATATGCCGTATCTTAATCGGTTTTCTCTAGGTGATTAAGGCTTTATTGGTTTTGTTGAGGTAACTGTCTATTTCAGATGGTCCATTGGATTTTCTGATGCCTTGTCAATTGCAACAAGAGTTCTCAGGTTGTCTGTAGTTTCTTTTAGGACTTCGGAGATCTCTCAAGTTGTATTGAGTTTTCTGATATTCCCCAGTAGTATGTTCCTTGGTAGTGAAAATAAATGCTTTATATCTGGCGGTATTAAAAAAATTGTTCTTTGACCTTAAATGCTTCAAGTCTTAGGAGTTCTGTTAGTCATCCCTTTGTAAGACTAAACTCACAGGCTATTTTTCCTATGAGCTATCCTGTGCTGTTTCCTTTCATTACCCACTTATAAGAGCAGCTCTGTCACAGCATTCAGTTTTAAGGGCTACAGTTAGACCTCTTGTTAACTCCCGCTTTTATCTGTGATGGCCTTGGCTCACAAGGTAGTGATGTGCTAAAATAATTTTCATGTTCGTGGTCCCTTTATCTGTACTGCTTTTGTTTAATGAGGTGACAGAGATGTAGATGATGGGAGAAAACATTTTCCAGGTTACTAAGCACAGCTTTAGATTCAGTTCCATGTTTTAAGACTTATTTAATTACATTAAGCTGCTTGCTTCCAGTTGTGCAGCCCACTCCTTTCTGTCTTGGATAGAATATAGTTTATTTGTAATCGGTCTCATTTAGAAGCTTAGCACAGAGTTGGATGCGTGTTGGTCTTTGTTTAATGGCTTATAACCACTTTTACTTTTTTTTGTTTTTGTTTTGGTCTTTTTGCCTTTTCTAGAGCCGTTCCCACGGCATATGGAGGTTCCCAGGCTAGGGGTCTAACCGGAGCTGTAGCCGCCGGCCTACGCCAGAGCCATAGCAATGTGGGATCCAAGCCATGTCTGCAGCCTACACCACAGCTCGTGGCAACGCTAGATCCTCAACCCACTGAGCGAGGCCAGGGAACGAACCGGCAACCTCATGGTTCCTAGTCAGATTCGTTAACCACTGAGCCACAACGGGAACTCTTGCTTTTACTTTTGACAAGAATGTATTTTGACAGATCTTGGAAGCTCCTTGATAGAATTGGCTTTAATTGTTGTCTTCCTACTAGAAGGAGTGGAGGAAAGAACCTTCCTTAGAGCTTCTAGGTACTAGGCTTTGTGCTAGTTGGAGGGTACTCTTGAGGCAGAAATTCGCCCTTACTTTGCTGATGAGGAAATGGAACTTATGTCCGGCAACTTGCTCAAATGGTGGAACCAGCTTTGAATATACACTCTTCTCCTCCAAGTCTCAGTTCAGCATTGTACTTAGCTGCCTTTGTTTGTTTTTCAAGGTGCCACTCAAATCTTAACCTCTCTGAGAAGTTGATTTGACAAATACTACCCTTTTTCTTCCCTGGATTTTGTGTTTATGGCTCTACTCTAATCTCTTATTACTTGATGTCTTGTAGTAACTAATTCCTGGTTATTTCACTTGCCTGATCAGGAACCCTAACCCTAAAGTTTTGCTGTGCTGGACTAAGGTGATCCTTGATGTGTTGTCGTTGGCTTCGGTTTCATGTATTGCTTATTTGTATCCCATTCATTTTCAGTACTGATCATTTTCATCCTTTTTTAATTTGTTGTACCTTTATTATAATACCCATTTCATTTCAGATGTGTGCTTAATTTTTTTTTTTTTCTTTTAAACTGGTGTCTTAAGGATATTGGCTTAATGGAAGGAAGGTGGAATTTGAATTCCAGAGACCTTGATGTGAGTATTAACTCTGAGACTCAGTTTCCTACTCTCAAGTGAGGCTATGCCCAGAAGTACTTTGGAAACTTCAGTGCCCAGTATGGATTACTTTCTTTAGTAGTTATGCTGTTTCTGCCCACATTTGTAGATTTCTTATAACTGTGGGATGGTATTGGATATAAATACAGATATACTTGAAGATGTATTTAATAGTACGTAGTAGTTCATTTCATGTTAGCACATCATGTTCCCTATTTACAATTTTTTTTAAAGCTGAGCCATTGATCTACATATAATACAGGCCCGATAAAGGATTAAGTCATTGAAAGATGTATTTAAAGTGAAATAGTCTCTTAAGTGCAAGCTAAGAATGCTTATAATAATAAGGAAAAAATAAGATGTAGAATGAAGAGCTAGAATGTGTTGGTATAAGTATACAATTTTTGATGGATGGTATTTGGTCATTTTGTGTCTCTGTTGGAAACAATCTTTATTTGTAAAACATCCTTTTCATACCTGCTGTGTGCAGGCAGGCTCTGAGGAAGGTCTGAGGATACTGGGAGTTAGGAAGAGATGAATGTTCTCTTAAGGGAAAGAACTACTGGTCATGGAATTGTCCTGTTTGGAGGGATGCCTGGGGTGAGGCATCTAGAGGGGTCAGAGAGGCTTTCCTCACCAGGTGGCTGCAACTGGAGAGGAGCTCATCTGACCAGTGAAGCCGCAGGATCCAGGCATTCAGGCAAGGGAATCCGCATGCAGGTGTGAGGAACATCATGTTTCTGGTTTCAGAAGTGGAAGGAATAGCCTTTATGGTCACAATTGAAGGAGGTTAGGTTGAAGAAAGGATAAATTACCCCTGAAAATGTAATGGTTTCTACCTGCTGAGTGCACTAAGCTTGTAGAGCCGTTACTAGTGAGGTTGTAGAAGTAGTCTTTCTGGAAGTTGGTTTGTCTATCCTGGACACCTAGGTTCCTTTTCTTCCTTGAGCTGAGCTGAAGGTTAGGCTCTGGATTAGGCTCCTCTCAATGCAGGGATGGCTCCAGCAATGGATAGGAGCTAGGGCCCTGGTGCCCATGAGCAGAATGCTGCTACTCATGGGCAGGGACACCTGGGCCAGGGGTCCTCAGTGTGCCCAGATGTCGTGCCTTCCTTGTGTGTGGCCTGCAGATAACTTGAGGGTGGACTTGGGCAGAAGGAGGGGCTTTCTTTAAGCTGTTGCTTCATTGGAGTTTGCAGATGTGGCGTTGAAGCAGGGCCTGTGAGCCCTGTGTCAGTGGCATCTCCAGCAGCACCTGGAACACATGTTGTCAGCTTGCTTTTTGTGTTTTCTCTGCTTGGAGTATCTTTCCTTGCTCTGGTTGCCACATTCACCTCTTCTCTCTTCACAATTCATCCTTTTTCTTCCTGTGCTAGAGGTAGAGCAGTGGCACTTAGGGCTAAAGCATTGTAATTCCTCTTTGCTTTGTCACAGTTTCATATTAGGAGATCATTAAAAGTTTCCCTAAGCTCCAAGGTTGCTTTTTGGAGGGGGTTGGGGGGGTTTGTATCAAAGGAGAATCAAAGTTATTCTTCCTAGGAGGGGATTTTTACTAGTATAGATATTGGCAATTTACCCAAAAGACAACGTTGGAAGAGTCTTCTTTAACAGGTTTGGTGGTATTAGCCTTCTTAGCTGAGTAGTACTTTACAGAATGGGGTATAACTATATGTATGTTTTAAAATTTGTTCGTATAAAGCGTATGTTCTATGTACTTTGTATTTGTAAACAATAACCAGTTTGGGGGTGGGAAGGAGTTTGCTTTGTACAAAGAGTTGTTTTCTGGTTTCAAAGTTTTGCTGCTGGAGATGATAAATAAATATTGTACTGCTTTGCTGTGTTTCTCTCTTCTACTCTATTTGTATTTGAATATAAAATTCCTCAGAAAAATTGTTGTTTTTCAAAATGTTCTTTGGGGTATGGTTTCAGTTATAAGTGGGATACAAGGGGATTCTGGTAAACAGAACTTATTCTGCAGACCTAACTGCAGACTACAGCTTTGGGATGAGCAGTAATAAGCAGGCTTTGAAATTTGAGTTTGTGTGAAGGAAGGCAGTTGTTTCAGGAATCGCATTCAGACAGGTGTATTAGATGAATATGGTGATAATTTTCAAAGTTAATTCATTCCGCTTTTGCAGTTGGTTGCATCTTTGAGTTTTCTTTGAACTTGGAACCCCTTACCCAGGAGATGCAGATGTCGGAGGGGATCTTCCAGTGCTGCCCCTGTGACGGATCAATGCTAGCCTACATGCAGGGAGGTATCAGTACAGTAACCCTGCCTGAGGCTGTTCTGTCTGTGTCCCCTCCTCTACATTCCTGTCCCCCTCATGCCCACCCCAGTTTCATCTTATTACTGGCTTTTTCAGTAGCCATAAAAATACCTTTGGTGAGTCAGATGGGGAGCTGGGTTGTTGTGACCTCCTGTCTGATTAATGACTGACTTTATAGAGGGCTTTCTTCTAGCTTTTATCCCCTCCTATGTGGTAAAAGGAGAATTCAGTGACTCTAGGCATATTTCTATCAAAGTAATTGTGTAGAAAATGCCAAAGTTGATAGCTTTGTTACTTAAGAACCTAACCTTAATCCTAAAAAAGAAAAAAGAAAAAAAAAACTCTCTAGACAGAAACGACTACTTTTATCATTTTGATTTATAGCCTTCTAGATTTACTTAAATATTTTTATCATAAAATGGGTTCATTTTCACTTAATAAATATAAATTATAGGAGGGAAAAAAAGTTGAAATGTATACAGATTATAGCTTCATTAGTAATGAGATTTTGTGCCATGTCATTAATTATTTAATGATTTTGTTTGCATTTATTTTACAGTTCACATAGCAGTTCAGTTTCATAGCAGTGTTAGAAATTGTAATAGTTTCCAGGAAATCTTTGTTAGCTCATTAAACTTGATTAGTATATGAATGTGTTAAGTGCTTTGGTAAAAATTTTGCCTAAGTAGTAGAGTTCTCATTGGACATTATTCCTGATGATCTTTTATGATCAGGATTGTGAGGTTATGGTCAGAACTGGCTTCAGGTTCAACTGAACTGATTTGGAGTTTGAAGTGGTTATTGGTCTGTAGCAAAGGGATTAAAAAATCAGGACAGTGCAAATGGTTTTTCACAAGGTAAAGTTTGTTCAGTAATGAGACTGCTAAGGGAAATTTTGAAATGACAAGACACAATGCTGACCATTGCTGTTAGTTCCTTTTTAAAAATGCCTTTGGCAAAATAAGGGAATCCTGTATCAGGCTTTCCTTCCCATCTCCTATCCCAATTATGGAGACCCACTGAACTCTACTATTCCAGATTAGCTATCATAAGAAAGCCCTCTTCCTTTCCTGCCCAAGTTTAATATTTCCAGACGTGGAGTTTTTGCTGTAACTCTACCAAGCTCCAGAACAAAAGAATTCTTGCCTACTTTTCCCTCTTTTGTGCTTGATTCTCATGGATGTGTGCAGTCCAGTTTAATCTGACTGCATTTCTAGGGACACAGTCCACATTTGCTTTAACATGTTTTACCTCAGGTTTCAAGTAAGAATGTGGAGTACACTGGAAAATAAAAGAATTTCCTAGTGTCCAGGGCTGAGCCAGACAGGGTTGCAGGGGGAGGCTGTATTCACCTGGCTTCCGCTTCTGGAATACTTCTCCTGTTCCCAGTGGGACCCTCATCTTGTAACCTCCCAGCTCCTCATCATCCACAGAGTTTTCATTTTAGTCTTTTTTTTTTTGCATAGGAACTGAACTAGAATCTGCTTTTTAACCTTTTCTGACTAAACAGTTTTCTCCCTAATTTTGTTAGGACCCTGCACAACTTCCCCATTGGGAGGAGGGTGGGTATGGAAGGAAGACATGCAGAGAGAGTGGTTTAAAATACTGGTAGCTAGAGACTCTCCCCTCCCTGGTATATTTCCTAGGACTTGACTGTGCTACTTCCCCAAAATAACTGAGTGATATGTTTTATTGCTGGTTATCTGCTCTCATTGTGGACTCTTTACTGTTACTCTTTAGTAGTATTTCATATGGAAATTAACCCAGGATGATGACAGAAAGTGCTTCATGAAGCACAGCTTCGGATGCTATGGCTGTTAACATTCTAAGTAAATTTAAAGCTTATCGCTGTTATCACTGAAAGCCAATTCCATTTCTAGCTTAAGGCTGAAAAGCCTGAAAGCCTCACCTTGCCTAAATGCTTATTTAGACTATAAGCTTTGGGAGAGATTCAGCCTCAGAAGAGCCCTGGAATTTTGTGATTTCACCTTAAATTACAGTTCAACACGGTGGCTCTAACAGAATGGTGGGAGTTCATTCCCAAATCTGACTATTGGCCCCTTTCTGCCCATGTTCCTGATGGCACTGTAGCTTTGGTTCTGCAGTTGGATCATTAATAAGGTGGCCTCCAGTAAGTTTTCCCTCTTGCATTCCATTTGTTGAAAATTTATTTCGGAACATACTGACTTTGAACTATCTTGTAAACTTCTGTGCAAAATAAGACCTGTGGCCTAATGGGTAAAATCTGTAACATGCATTTTAATATCAGTGATCCCTCTGTTTCTCCATTGCGGATATGTTCTCCCAGAAGCACAGAAGAATGAGACTTAGAGGCCAGCCCAGATTGGATCTCTAACAATGGAAATCCGAAGCACTTAGCTTTCTGGAGAGAGTGAGTGCTTATAGACAACCTGTCACTCGTGCCTGACTTTAACCAGGAACCTTGATCCCAAAACACATGTTTGTGATGCGCAAATATCACATGCTTAATTTTTTTCTCCTTTAAGAGGAAACAGTCTTGTTTAAAGTACTTCCATTTTGTCACTTTTAAATGGCAAAGATTTCAAAGTTGAAGTTCTCCCTTTCTCTAGGTACCATTTCCTTTCATCTACTCCCAACAGATTGTCTCCCAGTGCTGCTTATCTGCTTTGAATATAGGTAGCCAGAGTTTGTCTTTTTTCTCCTTAGAGGAAAACAGAAACTTTCCACCTTAGTGGAGAAGGAGGCGAAACACAATTCTAGATGTCTTTTGTTTTCAGCACTGTTAGGTCTGTTAGGTCTTTTGAGCCCTTCAAAGTCATGAAAGTTAATGAACAGATCAGCAGAATTACTTGGAATTAACATAAATAATCCTGTTATCAATATGACCATATTGTTAAATATAACCATATAGTTAAATAAAAGATAATAGGCTACTGAAGATAAATATAAGAAAAATATCTTGAACCTCTGTTCCAGTGCTCCAGAGACACCACCAATCTTGTTGTGCCACAGCAGGAACTCCTAAATAGCTTTTTATGGCTGTCGTTTATTTGTTTGTCTTTTTAGGGCCATACCTGCAGCATATGAGGGTTCCCAGGTTATGGGTTGAATTGGATCTGCAGCTGCTGGCCTATACTACACCAGAGCAACACCAGATCCAAATCGTGTCTACAACCTACACCACAGCTCACAGCAATGCTGGATCCTTAACCCACTGAGCAAGGCCAGGGATTGAACCTGTGTCCTCATGGATACTGTTTGGTTCATTACTGCTGAGCCACAAACTCATGGGAACTCCATGCTATTATTTTTAATAAGATTCATTGTCCTGAGACTTGCAAAAGAACATTTTGAAGTTAGTAGAATGCATCGTACTACCTGGTACAGTGGTCAGAAAATGAATTTGGGACTATTTCCACCCATAGTGACCCAAGAACATTCTCTACTGCAACGATGTAGCCTCGTGCCAAAAATACCAATTAGGCCTTCATATATATATATATATATATATATATATATATATATATATATATATATATATATGCTCATTTCAGTGGGATATGTTGTGTACTTTTAAATCATGCCTGTGGTTTGATTTGGTTGAGGCCATTCTGTCCTACTTTAGATAAAATTTGGGTTGTACAAATATGACTGGTTTGCTTAAAGAGTGATGTTTTAGTTAGTAATACAGTCTTTCTAGTCAAAAAACATTTTTTTTTACCTTTTTTTTTGTCTTTTTAGGGCCACACCTGTGGCATATGGAGGTTCCCAGGCTAGGAGTCCATTCAGAACTGTAGCTTCCGGCCACAGCAACGCGGGATCCAAGTGGTGTCTGCCGCTTATACCACAGCTCATGGCAATGCCGGATCCTCAGCCCACTTAGCAAGGCCAGGAATCGAACCTGTGTCCTCATGGATGCTAGTCAGATTTGTTTCCGCTGAGCTGTGATGGGAACTCCAAATATTTTTAATAGAGTTTATTTTTGAGAAAAGCTTTAGGCTCACAGCAAAATGGAGAAGAGATTTCCTATAACCACCCCCCAACCCCAACATAGACACGTGTAGCTTCCTCATTATCAGCTTCCCCACCATAGCAGTAAATTTGTTCTAATCAGTAAGCCTCCGTGGGCACATCACCACCCAGGGTCCATAGATTATGTTAGGACTCATTCATGGCGTTAATACATTCTGTGGGTTTGGACAAATGTGATGTGGTATCTACCTTTTTAGTATCATACAGGATAGATTTCCTGCCTTAAAAATCCTTTGTACTCTGCCCATTCATTCCACCCCCTCACCCCGGCAACCACTGATCTTTTACTGTCATCCTAATTTTGCCTTTTCCAGTATGCCATCTAATTGGAATCATACAGTATGTAGCCTTTTCAGATTGGCTTCTTTCATTTAGTTCAGTGTACTTAGGTATTCTTCCATGTCTTTTCATGGCTTGGTAGCTCATTTGTTTTTCACGCTGAATAATATTCCATCATCTGGATACACACAGTTTATTTATCTATCTATCTGCTAAAGGTACATGGTTGCTTCCAAGTTTTGGCAGTTATGAATAAAGTGGCTATAAAGATCTCATTACACAGGCTCTTTTACCCCTAATTACTGTTTGTTTTATTTGCATGTTGTTTTTTTTAGGAAGATCATGTCATCTGCAAAGAAAGGGGTTTTATTTCTTTATTTTTATTTTATTTTCCCACTGTACAGCAAGGGGATCAAGTTATCCTTACATGTATACATTTTTTTCCCCCACCCTTTGTTCTGTTGCAACATGAGTATCTAGACATAGTTCTCAATGCTACTCAGCAGGATCTCCTTGTAAATCTGTTCTAAGTTGTGTCTGATAACCCCAAGCTCCCGATCCCTCCCATTCCCTCCCTCTCCCGTCGGGCAGCCGCAATTCTCTTCTCCAAGTCCATGATTTTCTTTTCTGAGGGGATGTTCATTTGTGCTGGATATTAGATTCCAGTTATAAGTGATATCATATGGTATTTGTCTTTGTCTTTCTGGCTCATTTCACTCAGTATGAGTTTCTCTAGTTCCATCCATGTTGCTGCAAATGGCATTATGTCATTCTTTTTTTATAGCTGAGTAGTATTCCATTGTGTATATATACCCCATCTTCCGAATCCAGTCAACTGTCGATGGACATTTGGGTTGTTTCCGTGTCCTGGCTATTGTGAAGAGTGCTGCAATGAACATGCGGATGCGTTTGTCTCTTTTAAGTAGAGTTTTGTCTGGATATATACCCAAGAGTGGGATTGCGGGGTCATGTGGAAGTTCTATGTGTAGATTTCCAAGGTATCTCCAAACTGTTCTCCATAGTGGCTGTACCAGTTGACATTCCCACCAACAGTGCAGGAGGGTTCCCTTTTCTCCACACTCCCTCCAGCACTTGTTATTTGTGGACTTATTAATGATGGCCATTCTGACTGGTGTGAGGTGGTATCTCATGGTAGTTTTGATGTGCATTTCTCTTATAATCAGCGATGTTAAGCATTTTCTCATGTGTTTGCTGGCCATCTGTATATCTTCCTTGGAGAACAGTCTATTCAGGTCTTTTGCCCATTTTTCCATTGATTGATTGGTTTTTTTTGCTGTTGGGTTGTATAAGTTGTTTATATATTCTAGAGATTAAGCCCTTGTCGGTTGCATCATTTGAAACTATTTTCTCCCATTCTGTAGGTTGTCTTTTTGTTTTCTTTTTGGTTTGGGGTTTTATTTCTTTTTTGTCCTGTGGTTTTGTGTGTGACATTACTTTGGGGAAATTCTCGGTCATTATTGCTTCAGATATTTCTTCTGTTCCTTTCTTTCTCCTTGTATTCCTATTTTGTATATGTTACTTTTTTTTTTTTTTTTAATCATTTCTTGGGCCACTCCCGCGGCACATGGAGGTTCCCAGGCTAGGGTTTGAATCGGAGCTGCAGCCACCGGACTACACCACAGCCACAGCAACGTAGGATCTGAGCCTGAGCCGCGTCTGCGACCTACACCACAGCTCACGGCAATGCCAGATCCTTAACCCACTGAGCAAGGCCAGGGATCAAACCTGCAACCTCATGGTTCCTAGTCAGATTCATTAACCACTGAGCCACGATGGGAACTCCAGCATGTGCTACATCTTTTTTAGCAGTTCTTGGAGATTCTGTTTTGTTTGATTTTTTTTCTGTCTTTTGGTTGTGAAGTTATTTGTGGACATGTCCTCAGGCACAGAGGTTCTTTGCTCAGTGGTGTGTGATCTGCTGGTGAGCCGTCAAAGCACTGTTCATCTCTGACTTCTTGGTGTTTCTCCCATAGGGTTTCCCTCCTTGTGACATTACACCTTGGTTTTCCATGTTGTCTGCTTTTTTCCACGGGAGCCTTCAGCCTGTTAATCATGCCTGTTTTGCCATTTTGTGCTTGCTCTGACTCTTCAAACTCTGTTTTTGCCCTTCAATATCCTTGTAATTTTTTGTTGAAAGGTGGATGTGCTGTGTTAGGTAAAAGGAACTATGGTCAGTAGGCCTTCGGTGGTGCAGTGGTGGCTCTGGAGGAGGTGGTGGTGTGCCGTGTGACCAGGTGTCAGCCTTGAATGGCCGGTGCCCCGGGCTGGACCCTCTGCAGTGCTGCTCAGGCCTTCCTCTCATGTGGGAACCATGGCCTGAGTGGCCTGAAATTGCCTCCTTCCCATCTCCCAGGTTGGTTAGGCTCTCATGAAGTAGTTTCTCTTGAGGGCAGGCATGGTTAAGAACAGAACGCTCTGGCGTATTTCACAATGCTTACTTTGCTTTTCCCCCTGCGTCGTGAGATTTCTCCAGTCGTCCTCGTGAGAACCTGGGGGAGGGTAAACTCAAAGAAGAGTGAGGGCCCTCATGACCAGGTCCCCCTGGGGCCTTAGGTCCTCTTAAGACTTGTGCACCCTGGGCTCTCAGCACTCAGTCAGTTACAGCTAAGGTTTTCCCACCCAGCACTGGTTCTGCCGAGGCTTCTGCTAGGTTGTGACTCTCTCTACCAGCCCCACTGTCTCTCCCATCTTTGCTGCCCCCACTTACATACACTAACCTCGCTTCTCTGGAGGGTCTAAGAAGAGCTGTTGCCTCTACAGTTTGTTCAGCTCTTCATTTGCCCTTGGGATGGAGTGGCCACTTCTAAGCTCCTTCCTTACATCTTGGGTCAGAAACCAGAAGTTACATCTCTTCTTTTTAATGAGTAATTTCTCTTACATAAATGCTGTCCAGGCATTGCTGAAAAAACCAGAGCCAGATGTTAGTGCTGTTAGACCTTCTGGGCCTTGGTATTGCCTTACAGGCTCAGAGCAAGGTGGTGCCAAACCTTTCACTATCCAAAGGACTGTAAAGTAAATAATGGTAGATAGGTAGGTTATGTAACTTTTCGAAAACTAAAGATGCTGGTGGGTGATTGGCTGACCTACAAGATACCACAGTTTTAAAATATAAAACACACAGGACAGGTTTTTAGAAACTTGATGATGATAAAAGTAAATCGTTCTTTAGTAACTCTTTGGTAAATGGATATATGTTATCCCAAAGCTAATTTTGTTAACTAAAAGGAATGAAAACTGGTTTTTCAATTATAGGCTAATGTGAAGCATAAAGACCATATTGACCATCAGAAGGATAAAGTCGCCTTAACTTTGGCTCGTTTAGCCCGCCATGTTGAAGTGGAGAAACAGCAGAAAGAAGAGAAGAATAGAGCGTTCAGGGTATGTGGCTGTTTCAGTTGATCTGTTATCAAATTATGGAATTGCTTGTAAGTTAAAGAGATACTTGTGTATTCAAAAAAACATATAATTGAATCTAAGTTCAGCATGAACTCTAGATAGCTCACTGATTGAGCAGTAATTTCATGATGCTTTTTATATCTGTTTCTAGTTTGTTGGATTCTCATCATATATGTATACGGGGCAAAAAATAGAATTGAGTGGACTATATTTTGGGGAATCAAAAATCATGGGATTTCTTGAGCCAATAAGCAATTAAGGATTTATAGTTACCTTATCACACGCCTATCAGAGCTTTTGTAGATTCAAGTTGTTGAAAGGTTATTTTCTATTAAATAGAGCCAGGCCACTTTCACTTCAGCCTCTCCCTTCAGATTTTTGAATCAGGCTCTAGAAGAGCTGCTATGTAGAAAATGAAGCCTAATTTAGAATCTTGCATGATATCAGTCTTTTAAAACTTGACTTGTGGAGTTCCTGTCATGGCTCAGTGGTTAACGAATCCTACTAGGAACCATAAGGTTGCAGTTTCGATCCCTGGCCTTGCCAGTGGGTTAAGGATTCAGCGTTGCCGTGAGCTGTGGTGTAGGTCGCAGACGTGGCTCGGATCCCGCGTTGCTGTGGCTCTGGCGTAGGCCGGCAGCTACAGTTCTGATTGGACCCCTAGCCTGGGAACCTCCATATGCCTCAGGTGCAGCCCTAGAAAAGGCAAAAAGACAAAAAACAAACAAACAAAAAAAACTTGACTTGCTTTAGAGACACCAAATAAAATCACCTTAAAGAACTCCCCCAATACTGACAAATGTCTGTTAGGAGTAGAATATTGGTAAGTTGAGTTTAAAAAGATTCCTCCTCTGAGTTCCTGTTGTGGCTCAGCAATTAACAAACCTGTCTAGTATCCATGAGGGCTAGGGTTTGATCCCTGGCCTCGGCCCAGTGGGTTAAGGATCCAGCGTTGCCATGAGCTGTGGTGTAGGTCACAGGTGCAGCTCACATCCCACGTTGCTATGGCTGTTCTGTAGGCTTGCTACTGTAGCTCCGATTCAACCCCTAGCCTGAGAACCTTCATGTGCCACCGGTGCAGCCCTAAAAAGACACATGCACACACAAAAAAGCTTCTTACTGTGAGTTTAAAAATGGAAATAGAGGAGTTCCCACTGTGGTACAGTGGGTCAAGATTCCTACTGCAGTGGCTTGGGTCACTGCAGAGGTTCAGGTTTGATCCCTGGCCTGGCACAGTCGGTTAAGGATCTGGTATTGCCACAGCTATGGTGTAGGTTGCACCTGTGGCTGGAATTCAGTCCCTGGCCTGGGAACTCCATATGCTGCAGGTACAGCCATAAAAAGAAAAAAAAAAGTCACGCATAATTTTGCCATGTATGTTTTTGATTCCTTGTTCCATTAATTATTATAAAGGAATTTATATATTTCTGTAGCCTCTGTTTTAGTGTCTCCTAATCTAATATGGAATATATCAATCTTTAAATTTAGAAGTAGGGTTTTTGGGTAACTTTATAATGTAATACCAAATAAATCAGAGCATAGTATTCTAATCATATGTTTAAAATGCTTATATGTGTTAGTGGTTTTTTGGGGGGTTTTTTTTGGTCTTTTTGTCTTTTTTTTAGGGCCACACTCTCGGCACATGGAGGTTCCCAGGCTGGGGTCCGGTCTACGCCACAGCCACAGCAACACAGGATCTGAGCCACGTCTGCGACCCACACCACAGCTCATGGCAACGCCAGATCTTTAACCCACTGAGCGAGGCCCGGGATTGAACCCGTGTCCTCATGGATTCTAGTCAGGTTCTTTAACTGCTGAGCCATGATGGGAACTCCTGTTAGTGATATTTTTTTTAAAAAAGAGTTCTTTCTTTCCTGGCAGAAACACTATTCTGTTTTAAGGAAGATTCTTTCCCAGAACTATGTTAAGTGTGTTTATGGGTCATGGGGGCATCTCTGAGAGAGGAGGGGTTTGCAAGCTGCCCTTCTCTTGTGCAGGTTTCCTCAGTGATGACGTCCCAGGCTGTGTTAACTGCTGCTTAGATAAAAGAGCTTTTGTGATGAGTTCAGAATCTTATAGTCACTATGACATCTGGGCCTTTCTCAAGGGCATTCCAGCTGTTACACATATAAATGTTCATTCATTGTGTTAAAGACTGTACCTTAGCCTTGAAGAACATTTTTTGAAATTTTGAAATTCTTGTTTAACCAATTGTAAAGGATAAGTTTATCTAGATTTCATTCTATCCTGATATTTTAACTCATTGCTTGCTACCCAGAAAGGAACATAGTGAAACTGGGAAAAAAAAAAAAAGCTAATTCTTTTTTTTTTGGTCTTTTTGCTATTTCTTTGGGCCACTCCCTCGGCATATGGAGGTTCCCAGGCTAGGGTCGAATCGGAGCTGTAGCCACTGGCCTATCCCAGAGCCACAGCAATGTGGGATCCAAGCCGCGTCTGCAACCCACACCACAGCTCACGGCAATGCCACTGAGCAAGGGCAGAGACCGAACCCACAACCTTATGGTTCCTAGTCGGATTTGTTAACCACTGTGCCACGACGGGAACTCCAAAAAGCTAATTCTTAATTCTAGTAGGTGTTAACTGTGACTAAAAGTAGATATAGTAGAAAATGTCTTCCAACGATTCTAGACCTTTGGGAATTGTTGCTCACTATTAAACTATTGTCCATCTTTGTGATTGAAAGATTTTAAAGAAAAGAAAGAAAATGTATTAGAATCTTGACTGGATAGATCACTTTCAGAAATAATGTGTTACGCTTGACTAGTTGACCAGTTACCAACTTTGCTTATTGATGCTGTAGAAGCTAAGATGACAAGCAAGAAGGCATGTACCCCTCAAGTTTGTGTAGCTATGTGACAGAAGACAGTGGTTTTTAATTTGGGGGTGATTTCAACCAGCAAATGTTTTTTGAAAGTTGACTATGTATGGCCATAGAATTCAAATTCCGTTAAAAGAAATGGCAGAGAACTTTTTTTAAAAATCCATTTTTAAAAAATTATTGGCAGTAGGTTAAAATAAGTAGGCTACTGGAGTTCTCTTGTGGCACAGCAGTGTAAGGATCCAGTGTTGTCACTGCTGTGGTTTGGGTTCAATCCTTGGCTGGCTTAGGAACTTCCTCATGCCATAAGTGTGGCCAGAAAAAAGTAGGAGTTCCCGTCATGGTGCAGCAGAAACGAGCCTGACTAGGAACCATGAGGTTGCGGGTTCAAGCCCTGGCCTTGCTCAGTTAGTTAAGGATTCCGCACTGCCGTGAGCTGTGGTGTAGGTTGCAGACGTGGCTTGGATCTGGCATGGCTGTGGCTGTGACTGTGGCTGGCAGCTCCAGCTCTGATTGGACCTCTAGCCTGGGAACCTCCATATGCCACAGGTGTGGCCCTAAAAAGAAAAAAAAAAAAAAGTAGGCTCTTGGGTGGCATGTAATAATATTTAATCTCAGTTATATTTCTTTAAGAGTTTTTATTGTGATAGGTTTTTGTAAGGAACTTTAATTGATGCTTTAATTTTGTACATAAGAAAATGTCTTTAGAGAGTCTACCAGAGACCTGCCATATTGCTTTCTTGGATAAACTAATTTTGTTTCCCATAGCATGTTATTCAGAACACTGATCCTCTAGGATACACTTTGAGGGGAAAAAAAGTAATTTGGTGACTTAGCAAATTAGGATACTCCATATTCACTGTATGGAAAATCGCAGTTGCGTTAGCACTTAAGGCTTGGAAATCCTGCCCTGAGGGAACCTTTTAAACTCTGTATTGAAACCATCATTCCTATACTTAATTTGATCTCAGAGGGTTTTTCAAAAGTGTACATAGTGCATATTGACGTCTTTGGAGACTTAATATTCTATGGCCCTATGTAGAACAGTGTCATGTGGAGGATTTTTTTTCAGATTAAAATCTTGAATCTCCCTGTTCCCCCACTTATGCTTCCTGATAGAAGGTCCTGTTATAGTGCTAATTAGGCAATTCAGTATTCTGGCCTCTATTTTGCAAATCCAGCTTTTGTGGCTTTGTGATTTCTTTATAAGGATATGATAACCCTTTTGAGACACAGTATGGTGTACTGGTTAAGTGTATGGATTCTAGAATTGGATTGGAGAGTGAGAGTTTAAATACTGGCATTATTATTTATCCTTTTGCCTCAGTTTCCCCACCATAAAATGGGAGCAGTAATAGTACCTGTTGTGAGAATTAAATATAAAGTGCTTTTATTTTTTTTTATTTTTAATTTTTTTTTGTCTTTTTGCTATTTCTTTGGGCCGCTCCCTTGGCATGTGGAGGTTCCCAGGCTAGGGGTCGAATCGGAGCTGTAGCCACTGGCCAACACCAGAGCCACAGCAACTTGGGATCCGAGCCGCGTCTGCAACCTACACCACAGCTCACGGCAACGCCAGATCGTTAACCCACTGAGCAAGGGCAGGGACCAAACCCGCAACCTCATGGTTCCTAGTCGGATTCGTTAACCACTGCGTCACCACAGGAACTCCATAAAGTGCTTTTAGAATGGTGCCTAGCACATGGTAAGTGGTTAATAGATGTTAATTGTTAGATACAGCATGATTAGAGAGTATACAAATAGATTTATAGATAGCATGATAGAAAGATTTAGAAACTGCAACAGTCTAAAGCATCTAGTTTAGTGGTTGGCACTGGCCCAGGGCCTGTTTTTGTAAATAAAGTTTTATTGGAACATAGCCATTCCCATTTGTTTACATATTATCTATACCTACTGCAATAGCAGAAGTGAGTAGTTGAGAAAGAGACCATGTGGGCTGCAAATATGGTCTCTTTCCATATTTGAAAAAATATATATGTATATATATATATTTTTTTTTTATATATATATATACTTTGTGGCCCTTTATGGAAAAAATTTTCCAGCCTTTGATCTAGATGGCAATAGGTGCTTTATACTGGCACATATTAGGTACTAATGAGTATCTGCTCTTATTAATACTGTTCATTGAACAAATACTTAATAGGCTTCTGTGTACTTCAGAGTATATATGGAAAATTTGAAAAAAAAGCATGAATAATTAAAGATGAAATAATCATTCAGATTTCCATTCCAGAGATAGCCATTGACATTTATCATATTTATTTTCTGCCTTTTTCCCTCTCTGCAGATAGGGTTACATATATCTTGAAATGATCTTTGTTTATATTTGGCCATGTTTGTTTAGTAGTTTGGTAACCTCCTTGATATCAAAAGTATATTCTTACATCATTGAAAAAGTTTGGTTAGTGTTGTACATACTATAGGATAATTACACAGCCATACCATAATAGGCCGTATACTATTATGAAATGTACATACCATAAGTAAACAGTACCCTGTTGTTAGAGATTTAAGTTGTTGCACACTTGGTGCAAATGTAGATGACACTGAGGTCAACGTCTTACAGCATGAACCTTTGTTTTGACCTAACTCTTTAGGATAGATTTCTAGCTGTGGAGTTACAAGGATAAAGGAGAGTCAGTATTTTATGATCACTGTTGTGACAAAATCATTTTCTTAAGGAAACCAGATTAGTAATCATAGGTTAATTTTTTTTTTCTTAATATCTTTAGGAAAAAATCGATTTTCAGCATGCTCATGGGTTACAAGAATTGGAATTTATTCGAGGACATTCTGATACAGAAGCAGCAAGACTGTGTGTGGACCAGTGGTTAAAAATGCCAGGTATTCTCTAGAGATCAGAGCTGAGCACTAAGGTTGCTGAGCCTTCCTGAAGCCTTTAAGGCATCGTGTCTGTGTCTGTTTTATTCAGTTGCTGATGAGTATATAAAGCATTGAAATTTAGTCTCAGTGATACTTAACAGGGGGCCTACTCTACCAATTATCTTCCTACTTTGACTAGATTTATTTTAAGTATAAATAATCCTTGAGCAGATTAGATCTTGCCCATTTATTCATTCATATGTCTCAGTTATTACCTGAAATAGGACATATGTCTATGGGAGAGTGTGTAACAGGTTTTTTTTGAGGTCAGGAAAGGCTTCTCTAAGGAAATTGAATTTAAGCTGAGCAAAAAGACTAGCATTTATTTATTTGTCAGTGCAAGAAGCTATGTAGCTATTTTGTTAAGGAAGTGTCTGCATGGGAGGCCTGTCAGAGCACTGGGTGGCTTCTTCATTATTAACAATGTGCAGACTTGAGATTCCTGTAAGTCATTGTGGGGTATTTTTCCTTCCACCAGATAATTTGGTAATTTTTTTTTTTTTTTTTTTGGCTTCCCTGAAGCACTTGGAGTTCCCGGGCCTGGGATCAAGTCCAAGCCACAGTTGCATCCTAAGCTGCAGCTGTGGCAACATCAGCATCAGATCCTTAACCCACCATGCCAGGCTGGGGATCTAGCTGGTTTCCCAGTGCTCCCAAGATGCCGCCAATCCCGTTGCACCACAGTGGGAACTATAATTTGGTGAAATTTTTAAGAGCCAGTCCCATCCTGGCAACTTTTCTAGCCTGTCCTGTAGAAAATCCACTGAGCCCTTCAAGGCTTGAGGTATCCATAAAAACTTCAGCTGTGAATTTGATTTAGCAGAAGTTTAATTGCAGAAGGCCTTAGTAATATCGGTATATGTTGTGTTCAACTTTGAACCTAGGTATCTTGCTCTATAGTTTTTAGAGGGCTTTTCTTTGAATAGAATCAAATTGCCACTTTAAAAGTAATCCCAATAATTTATAGCTATTTTGACACTTGGCCACTCCCTGAAACTTTATTTCCTTCTCATCTCTTAATTTGTTTTTACCTTGCAAACTTCCACCCTACCCCGTCTTCCCTTTTAAATACCTTTTCCTCTTTTTTTCTTCTTACTTGCCTATGGGGTTAGCCCCATGGATGGTACTCAGTACTAGAGGTTGCTAGGTTTTTTTATTTCTGCTAATATTTGGTTGCTCAGCTGTCTTTGATTCCAGAGTGTTTTATTCATTTCTCTAATAGAGTTTTTACCTGGTTATGTTGGGTTGATATATTTATCTCTCTGTGTATTCTACTAGACTTCTGTGCTCTGTGGGGACAGAGACCAAGGCTTATTAATCTTTTTTAGTGGCAGTACCTAAAAAGGCTTAGCACAGAGATGCTCAATTAAGTGTTGGCTGAACATTATACCTGGTGGGCTCTGCACATTTGCATATGAACACAAAAGTAGCCCAGAGCTTGGGTTCCAAGTATGACTGTCTTTAAGCTAAACCAAAGAATTGCTTGGCATTCCAGACCTGCGTTAGAAAAGATACTTAGAATCTATGGTCCTTAGTTGCATTGGAAACACCTGTGAGTCTTAAATAAACACATGTCTTTGCCTCACTTCCAAAAATAATTCTAGGGCATCTGTAGACTTGGGAAGATTCTTACATGATTTTGATAGGAAAATGGACTAGAACTGCAAGACTTCCTTCTACAAGATATCTTCTAAACATCTATTGTATGAACCTAACACTTTCAAGTCTTGTCTAGAATGGTTGCTGGACCAGTAAGATGTCCCTTTAGGCCTAATCCCTGGCCTCTAGATTGTCAGAACATTTTAATTCATTATACACTGAATTCATGAATATCTGTTTATGTATTTCTCTGAGCCAACCACACAGGAACAGATGAGTGACTTAGCTGTTTCTGATTCTTGGCAAGGTGGTAGTTTATATAACTTAAGGTCACACCTGGTTCATTGGCAGCTGATAAGCTTGTGCCTTGAGTTAAGGTCTTGAGCTATGCTGTATTATGGCATTGTTTTCTGTTTTTGCTTGGTCCCTGCAACACTGGGAAACTGAAGTTTGGGATCTGTTGCTGCAAGAGCTGCTTTAGCATCAGACTGTTCCATGGATGAACTAAAGCCCATCTACTATCTAAGGAGTGAAACTGGGGAAAACAGATGAGGTGTTGTTCTCTTAAAGCAAAAAGTGAGGTTCTGTTTCTAAGAAGCCTCAAGGGACCCATTCAGTATGTTCCAAAGTATCTAGCTATTGTAATTCAGTTATTTGATTAGAAGTAGTTTAAGTACTTTATTTGTAATTACTCAGACTTTGGAAATCCATCTTTTATTTTTTTAAAGACTTTCATAGGTAGGCCAGTTTGCATGCATTTGCATACTAAGTAATTTTAAAACAACACTCTATACTCTTTAAGGAAAGAGCTGTTTAAATCTCTCTGTATTTTGCCTTTCTGTGGAAAAAAGCTTATTTTCTTTCAGTTGATTGTTTTCTCCAATTTTATTTTTATCCAGAATGTCTGTTTGGCTAAATGAAGGTCTTACTGGGCAGCACCTGCACTGTGGATAGACAATAAAATTGTTAAATTTTTTTTTTTTTTTTTTTTTTTTTTGCTTTTTAGGGCTACGCCTGCAGCATATGGAAGCTCCTAGGGTAGGGATCAAATGGGAGCTGCAGCTGCTGGTCTATTCCACAGCTGCAGCAACACCGGATCCGAGGCATATCTGCGGCCTATGCCACAGCTTGCTGGATTCTTAACCCACTGATCAAGGCCAGGGATACTAATTGGGTCCCCTGCTGAGCCACAAGGGGAACTCCAAAATTGTTATAATTCTGATGGCATTAAAAATTAAACATGAAAAGATATGTTGCTGTCATTAATACCTCTTTAAGATTAAAACAATGCTGTCAATATTAGTCATTGTTTATTGGTACAACACATTGATAAGGATTTTGGCAGCATTTAATAGAGGCATTCCTTTCATAAACAGCAACAAAGCAATCGAAACCTTAAGAGTTTGCGGGTGGCTCAGTGGGTTAAGCATTCAGTGTTGTCACTGCTGTGGCTCAGGTCACTGCTATGGCGAGAGTTCAATCCCTGGCTCAAGAACTTTCATATGCCACAGGTGCAGCCAAAAAACAGAAGGAAAGAAACCTTTAACGTAGATAACCATTTATACAGATGATGTTAACTAGATAATCTTAACTAGATGATGTTAAAGGATTAACATTTTATTCTAGTTAAATGCTTAGGGGCTTTGTAGAAACTGCCATGAAGATAAATACCTAGTGTTTTGTTGTATGAAATATTCAAGAGATTTGAGTGAAACAATTTATAGGAAATTATAATAAAAGACCATAATCAAATGATCTGTATGTCAGAATCATGACAGTTTTTACAGTTCTTCGTTTATACCACATAACTCTGAATTTTTCTTTGGGTAACATGTATTGGGAGTTTCCCGGGGAACAAAATTTGGCCAAGTCTGGAAGGTTGTGTGACTGTAAGACCAAGATTATATTCAGAGAAAAAGGGTGAAGGCTGGGTCGTAGGGTAATTAAGGCATTCCCCTTGTGGCTTGTCCTTTCCACACCTCCTGCCCTCCCAATTACATTGTTGACATATTTTTGTAGAACTCACATCCTCTGTACTATAACTGAAACTTACAAGGTGTCTCAGATGGATAAAGGAAGAAGTAAGAATTAGAAGAATAGGTCTTTGCCACGTTGTATAAATGAAAAGGAGAGGGGCAGGGATAAGAGTTCTGTAGAGCAAGTGATTTGCTAGTAGAGTTCGTCTTTGACTTCTTGGGTGTTAAACAGTTTTTTTTCCCTTGGGATAATGTTACTTGGGTATGTTAACAGCTTTCCTTATCCCAAATAGCTATTTACTTGTAGGTTGTTATATCTTTTATAAGAAAGATTGTTAACAGTTACAATTAGGATCACCTAGTTGATGCTACACCATATTTTCATTGTTTTTTCATAATTTTGATTACTAATCTAAAGAACAGGTATCTGAAATAGAAACTAAAGAATTTATATTCCAATGATGTAGGACTCAAAACAGGCACGATTAATTCTGGAACAAAAAGTTCATTCCGAAGAGGAGGCCACATACGAGTGTCTGGAAAACCAATTTCATGTCCCATAATGCACTGTAACAAGGAGTTTGATAACGGGCACCTTCTCTTAGGGCATTTGAAAAGGTAAGTGTGGTGCTCAGAAGGGTGGTTGCTGAAGATGAGGCGAGTTACAAAGTGACTTTCTGAAATGAAAGTGTGATGCCCCCACCACAGTGGCTGTAGCAGTTGTATTCTGAACTCATGTTTTGTGCTATTATGATATACTTTTTTCTAATTTACACTTCTTAGGCTTCCTAGAAGGGTTGAAGTCAGATTATTCTGTGATGTTGCATCTTAATCTGTCTTATAAAATCTGACCAGACTTTTTGCATTGATATATGCATTTGGATCTATTTAAGAGAAATCCAGTCCATTAGCAAATCCAGCATTTAGCAGATTTCAGAAGACACAAAGCACTTACAGATATTTGGTCTAGCCCAAAGAAAACTAATATGGTATTACAAAATAAATGCTAAAGGCAAATCAAATATAGCAAAATTAACAATAAATGTATTGTTATTTAATTTATTTATGAAATCCATCTTACTGAATTTTTGATTAGAGAGCTTGAGAAAACAAATATCAAGGGAAGCAGTATTAAAGGTGTGAAGTAGTTTTCACAGTCTCCCCCCCAACAGTTTAAAAATGGGAATCGAGAGTTTGGGGCTCTCAGCCTGCTTTCCCAGATGCCTTGCTCTGCTTATACCCTATGCTACCAATAGAGCCTTCTGGACGGGTTTTGTCATCCTGCAGATAACTGGGTAGCATACTGCATTTTGAGTATTTTACAAAATCTTTGAGATAGTTTTAAATGACACACATTTGTCAGATGGTTAAAATACTATTGAAAGGATTAAAAGCCATTTTTATGAAATAAGTGTGTACCAGAAATCTTGATATGAGATGATGATTTGCTTTTTAGGGCCGCACCCATGGCATATGGAAGTTCCCAGGCTAGGGGTCGATTCTGAGCTGCTGGTGCTGGCCGCAGCAAAACCAGATCCAGCAAAACCAGATCCGAGCTGCATCTCACAACTCACAGCAACGTCGGATCCTTAACCCACTGAGCAAGGCCAGGGATTGAAACCGTGATCTCATGGATCCTAGTGGGGTTCATTACCACTGAGCCACCACAGGAACTCCTTGACATGAGAGTATTATCCAGTTCTTCATTTAAAATTATGTGTCAATTTATGATAAATAAGGCAAGAAGAAAGATGATGGCTCTATAGTTTTTAGACTGGAAGTTTACCAGTTTGGCAAGACATGCTTAAATGGTTTTTATTGGGTCTTGAATACTTTTATGAAATCTTAAGTTGTTTACTGTTGAAGAGATTGCATGGCATGGGGGAGCCGCTTGATATTTCTTGAATATGAAGAATATTATTTAACAGTTCAATAGAAAAAGTGTAAAGTTTGAATGTATGTGTTGTGCGCATAGGGGCAACGTAGGTCTGCCCCTAGAATGTCAGATTTTCTAGGGAGTTCCCGTCGTGGCTCAGTGGTTAACGAATCCAACTAGGGACCATGAGGTTGTGGGTTCAATCCCTGGCCTTGCTCAGTGGGTTAAGGATCCGGTGTTGCCATGAGCTGTGGTGTGGGTCACAGACACGGTTCGGATCCTGCGTTGCTGTGGCTATCATGTAGGCTGGTGGCTACGGCTCAGATTCAACCCCTCGCCTGGGAACCTCCATATGCCATGGGAATGGCCCAAGAAGTGGTAAAAAGACCAAAAAAAAAAAAAAAAGAAAGAATGTCAGATTTTCTAATGTTATCTCTCTTTTGCTGAGCAGGTTTGATCACTCTCCATGTGATCCAACAATTACACTCCGTGGGCCTTCCGTCAGTTCCTTTGCTTGTGTAGTGTGTTATAAACATTTTGTTACTCAACAGCAATATAGGGATCACCTTTTTGCTAAGGTAAGAACATATTCTAGATTAAGAGTAGACATTTTTCTAGAGAACTGTGGAGTGGAATATAGGTGTTTTCTTGTTGCTCTTAAGCTTGCATTCAAAAGTGATGCACATAAAGATCCAAATTGTGATTGTGGAGAATGAAATGATTTGGAACAATAGATTACCGTGGGTGGGTCAGCCTGATAGCCAAAAGTCAGCAATCCTAAAGATTATCACGGAAACCCTTCCTTTTAGGGAGTTGCTCAATGAAATTAACTTACTTTGTTCAAGATGTTCTATGAGTTAGTTACATGATAATAATTAGAACATTGTTTTTTGGTTTTGTTTTTTTTTTGTC
This sequence comes from Phacochoerus africanus, assembly GCF_016906955.1. Lineage (NCBI taxonomy): Eukaryota > Metazoa > Chordata > Mammalia > Artiodactyla > Suidae > Phacochoerus > Phacochoerus africanus. The sequence goes on along the minus strand of NC_062552.1, from coordinate 29,931,855 downwards.
TTTTTGCCTTTTTTTAGGGTCACTCCCGCGGCATATGGAGGTTCCTAGGCTAGGGATCCAATCGGAGCTGTAGCCGCTGGCCTATGCCAGAGCCACAATAACACCAGATCTGAGTGGCATCTGCACACGGCAATGCAGGATCGTTAACCCACTGAGCAAGGCTAGGGATCGAACCTGCAACCTCATGGTTCCTAGTCAGATTCATTAACCACTGCGCCACGATGGGAACTCCCCAAATGTTATTCTGAAGTGCACTGCAGTTCACTGCTAGTTGAAATGTTGGAGTCATGTAGTAAATAACAATTCTTTTATTAATGCTAGTATTAAGAAATAGATCTGGTATTTAAAAGGCTGTGTTGTGTAACTCGCCTTAGTGTTAAATCGCAGGGACGTGAAGTTGATTCTTGGTATTAACGAATTCATGTACTAACTCTGTAATGAGTGTTTACTATATTTGATATTAGAGATTTTTCGTGATTTATTAACACTACAAAATGTTAATTGTGCAATATATTTACTGTGGAAAATTTAAAAAATACTAACATAAAATAAGAAATCCCTCTGAATCTAACTTACAGATAACCACTGTTAAGATTTTTGTATATGTGTTTCTGCTATTTCTCCATATGTAAATATTTTTACATAGAATAAAGTATCTAAATTGTTTTGTAATTTAGAAAAGCACTGTCGGAAACATAAATGTTTATTTGTTGAATCGGTACACACATTTTAAATCAATGAATGGCATTTTACTGCACGAATATTATAGTTGATTTCATTTCTTATTAGATAATTAATTGTTTAACTTTTTCTTTTATTAAAAACAGTAACATTAAATACCCTTGTGGCTAAAAACCTATGAGAAGATCTGTATTGATAGGTTTTGAAAATAGTAAAATGATAATGTCCAGAGAGTAGTAGGGTTTTTCTTTAAATTGTATTTTCAGAATTTGCTAATAGCTGGACCTACACTAGAGAACTGTGGGTAATGACTTGGATTCTGTACAGGTTCACACAAAGAATGAAACCTTGTGCTCGCAAGTGTCTCTGGTTGAGTTCTGCAGTGGACTTTACCCCTGCTCTGGCGCTGGCAGTCCTTGCCAGGGTAGACATGCATCCTGACGCAGTTTGTTATATACTCAGTCATCAGTTTGGGGCAGTGACTGACAGTCACTTGGTCCAAGAGGAATCAGTGAACTCTGGGGCTTACGCCTCAATGGTACATCACACGGTGAGATAGGAGTTCAGAGGAAGGGGAGAGAGGTAGCAGGGCAATTGACAAAGCACTGCAGAGGAAAGAGGCCCTTAGGGATTGGATTGGGGTACATAGAAAGCACAAGTGATGTGCCTCCAGGGGGGCTGCACACAGGCCTAAACAGAATAGTGGACCAGGTGGTATGCAGAGAACTGTTAGCACAGCAGGCCCGAGGCTTGTGTCCTGAGACTGACTTGCTTGCAGGATTGGCACTTGGCTGGTGTCTGGGAGCTTGGATTTTGGCAGATTCCTACCACTCTGATATGAGTGGCTCATTGAGCCTAAATGGTTGGTGCAAACAGCATGGTCTGTCCTGAATACCTGCTTTCCGTGTGAGAGTCTGGCATTAGGCAGCTGTGCCCCAGTCTCCCGGGCCGTGAGTCTCTAAGGTGTTCATGTATGTTGTCACAGTTCATTGCTAAGTGTGCCTTGTGAGTCTCTCCTGGGAGAGGAGCCTTGGGGTCTCACACCTGCTTTCCTCTGCACTTCGCTGGTTTTACTTTGTGTCCTTTCACTGTAATACTTTAGTGAACACCAAGTCTTGTGCCTCCTACCAACCATCAGACCTGGGAGTGGTCTCGGAGACTCCCAGCACAAGTAGTAACTTGACTATATAGGCACGAGATTTTAAACTGATATTGGCAGGATTTTTATCATAGGGTGTGACATGAAAATAATGCTTCTGTCTTCAGAGCTGGAGGGACCTTAAATTCTAGAACCAAATTCCTTCTCCTTTTTTTTAGGGACACCAAAGAGATTGAGTGGTATTAGAAGAGTGTCAGTATTCAGGGTAGATTCAAAGATGTGGGCAAAGAGACCAGTTAGGTGACTTTTGCAGTAATTTAGCTTTGAGATGAGAAAATGGCTTTCTTAGGTAGCAGCATTTAGGATTAAAACCTTAAAGTGAAGCTACAAGAAAGAAAGCTACAAGCTGAAGAAAGAAATGATGGGGCTGTCTGTTGCCATGACACTGGTTTGGGGAGAGAAGGGAAAAGGGTATGACTATGTTCCATAGTTTTTAGTCTTTGTAGTGGGTCATCAATACTCTGCCTTTTTCAGAACTAGAGCTCTGTCAGGACATGTTTCTCTAGTCCATGCTGTAAGCACAGGTATCTCTTTTCTGTAGTAAATCTGAGTAGGTATCTTAACCTTAAAATTAGTTAATACTCATTTGAATTGTATTTCCCCAAATTTATTAATTTGTTTCCCTTTTTTTGGGGAATCACTTATTCCATGCTTTTTTGCCTTCCCATTTGCTGTCTCTCCAGGAAGTAAGTCTGTGATATTCAGCCTTCTGGGAAGCAATGATTGCAAAGGTTTTGGTATCAGACAGGCCTGGATTCCTCTGTCACTTCTTTTAGCTCTGTATTTTCACATAGTTGCAGAATATCTGTGAGCTTAGTAGTAGTTCATCTCTAAGGTGGAATTGTTATACTTACATACAGGATTGTTGAGAGAAAATATAATTTGGCATAAGGCACTTCTGGCCTTACAACAAAAGCTCCTCATTGCTTATTCTTTGGAGTGTCTGACTCAAGGACTACCGGAAGGAACCAGTGTGCAGTCGGCTGCAGTTAGGTATCTAAATCAGCCAGAAGAGGTCTCTAGAAGATTGTATCCCTATGAATTCTGTTCCATGAAGATGACATCCTTCACTGAAAGAGTGTGGAACTGTCCACAGTTTGCATTATTTGTCTTGCTTTGCATTATTTGTCTTGCTTCCTCCTTGTTTCTTTTTATCTCCAATTTCTTCTGTCTAGACTAGGGCCTCTCAGACATTAATGTGCATGGGAGTCACTTGGAAATCTTGTGGAAATGCAGGTTCTGACTCAGTAGATCTGATGTGGGGCTTTGGATTTGAGATTTAGGCTTCTAGGTGATGGCAGTGCTGCTGGTCTTTGGGCCACACTTTGAGTTGCAGGTGTTTCTTGATATTAAAGCTATCCAGTGGGTGTGTCACCAGGTGGCTTCCCACTTCTCTCACCTTTGGTACTGGTGGGGTGGCAGAAGACATATTGTCAGCCCCTGTGTGCCTCGGTGTTGCTTGTGGGCCAATAGACATTGCACTTCTTGTTCTCATTCTGTCATCAAAGGGGACTTTTCCTCTTGTTAGTCTATCCTCCCCAGCCCTGGGTACCCAGTAAACTACTTTCTTCAGTTTTGCCTTTTCTGGACATTTCATTTAAATGGAATCCTACAATATATGGTCTTTTGTGACAAGATTCTTTCACTTACCATAACGTTTTCAATGCTTATCCATGTTGTAGCATCCTTTTTATTACCAAGTAATATTCCATTATATGGACATATGCCACTTTTTATCAGTTCAGTTGTTGGACACTTGGATTGTTTCCACTTTTTTTTTTTGTCTTTTTAGGGCCACACCCATGGCATATGGAGGTTCCCAGGCCAAGGTCCAGTCAGAGGCACCAGCCTACACCACAGCCACAGCAACGTGGGATCTGAGCCTTGTCTGTGATCTGCACCACAGCTCACAGCAACACAGGATCCTTAACCCATTGATCGAGGCCAGGGATCAAACCCCAGTCCTCATGGCTACTAGGGTTTGTGGGAGCCACCATGGGAACTCCTGTTTCCACTTTTTGACTGTTGTAAATAATTCAGTTCCTGTAAACAAATGTACAAGTCTTTGTGTGGTCATATGTTTTCAGTTCTCAAATTGTTGGGTCATGTAGTCATTATGTTTTAAGTTTTTGAAGATCCACCAAGTTGTTTATCCAACACAGTGTATCATTTTATCTTCCCGCCAAAAATTGTGTGGGTTCCGATTTCCTCATATTCTTGCCAGCACTTAATATCTGTATTTTAAAATAGCCATCCTAGTGGGTATCAGTGGAGTGGTATCTTACTGTGGTTCTGCATTTTTATAAACACAAATTTGTATGGTATATTTTAATTTAATATAGCTTGAAATTTAATAGCAAAAATTAAAGTATTGAGTACTTTAACTTACCAGACAGCCTATTTCCCATCCCTTTTCCCAATTTGTAGAAGATATTTTCAAATATGCTATACCTGTACAATAGGTATATTTCAATAAAATTTAATGTAGAATCACAGCTTTGTTCTATTGAGCAAATAATTTATTTTTTAAAATTTATTTATTTATTTATTTTGCTTTTTATGGCCACTCCCACGACATATGGAGGTTCCCAGGCTAGGGGTCACATCGGAGTTGTAACCGCTGCCCTACACCACAGCCACAGCAACACCAGATCCTTAACTCACTGAGTGAGGCCAGGGATTGAACTCACAACCTCATGGTTCCTAGTCAGGTTTGTTGAGCACTGAGCCACGACGGGAACTCCTGAGCAAACAATTTGAAGAAGCTTATTTTGAATACATTTATAACTCACAATTGACTTAAAGCTCATATCCTTAGAGTTCTTCAAGTAGGGAACATTTGTATAAATTGGCGGCTAGCGAATGCTTTCAGAGCTCTTATTTGGAGCCTTCTAATTCAAATACAAAATAGCTTGCCAACTGTAATGTTTTGCATGGCACTCACCAAAATAAAATGGGGTGAACCGTAGTGGAAAGAGCATAGGATTTACCACCAAAGATATGAAGCTGGGTGTGAATGGTAGCCTTGTCTCTTCTGCCTGAGGGTACAACTAGAAGGGGAGTGGTGATTTTGTTGCATTATCTAAACTTCAGTTTTCTCATTTGTAAATAGTCCTTCATGGGTTATTGTAAGAATTAAGTGGAAAAACACTTGAATGCTAGTGTGGTACATGACATGTGCTGAATATAAATGTAAATGTAATGGCCTCTTCCTCCTCCTGGTGCATCTCATAGCAACCACACACATTATTTGATACCCTTAATGTTAATGATAGGAAATTTACAAGACACAATACAACTTTTAAGGCCATTTGTCTAAAGATCATTACCAAGAAGTTAAATTATATTTATATACAAGCATGCACACATACATATACACGTATAAATACACACAAAATATTTCCAGGAGTTCCCACTGTGGCATAGTGGGTTAAGTATCTGGCATTGTCGCAGCTGTGGTGTAGGTCTCAGCTGCTGCTTGAATTTGATCTCTGGCCCAGGAACTTTAATATGCCATGATTTGATCAAAAAAGAAAAAGTATATTTCCAATTTTAGGACAGAGGAGGCTCTTAACCAGGTTTGGAAACCTAGACACTAGACAGAGTATAGCTGTTTGACTATATCAGAATTTAAGATGACTGTATATAATAACATTGACAGCTTTTGGCGAAAAAAATTTGGAAAATGGAGAATGAAACCGAGTTAGTTTTGATAGCAAAGAATGGATACAGGTTGACCAGAGGGGGAGAAAACAAAAACAACTGAAACATAAGGCTAAAGAATATGGAATAAACAAACCACAGAATATGGAACAGCCACAGAATTGTATGAGTATATGCTCAAACTCACTGGTAGACAGGAAATGCAAATTAAAGTAACACTGAATTTCACATCTGTTAGACTGCAAACATGAAAATACCTATAACAGCTATCATGCCAGGCTCACTCAGTGCTAGGAGATACGTGAATTGGTAGAGCCTTTTTGAAAAGCAATTATATGGTACCTTTTAATATTCAATTAATAAACCTTTTAACCCAGTAGAGCCACTCCTGATAATGAGAGAAAAGCACCTATAAATAAGGATATGTATTCAACATTATTTATAAAATCATTGTTTATAGTGGCCAAAAAAAAAAAGTCTGGAAATGAATAGTTGATTAAATCTTAGAAGATACACGCCATGGAGTAGTTTGAACCATTAAGATGGATAAATGAGAACTATACCAGTTGATTTTTTAGGGATTTCCATTGGGTATTGGGGAATAAGAAGACCAAAAGGCAGAAGAATCTGTAAGATGACAATATGTTATGAAACAATGGCAATTCCTTGTATCTATTTCTGTATTTTTGTAAATGATTAAAAGCATGAAGAAATTTACAGAAGAATACATATTTGTAAACGTACTTCATAGTGCAGAGAAGAGTAACAAAACCTAAGAAAAAGTATGTGTTGTGAAAACATGTATGCATTTATGTAATATTGCATATGGATGTGTATATAAAAAAATGTATAGAAAGCAAGTATAACTACGTTTATTGTCAAAGAAAGATGGTAATAATTTGTTTTTAAGCAAAAATTAAATTTTCATTTATGAAATTTTATCTCATTTATGATAAAGAAGAATTCTGTAGTTCACACTCAGGGAAGAAAATTTTCATGTTAAAGACTGATACAAAATATTCCACATAAATAATAAATAGGAAATCTTAAAAGTTGATTTATGAATATTGATTTTAGTTGTCTATAATACAGCTTTGCCTTATATTTTAGGAAGCTGCAGATGATGGACATAAAAACAACCTCCTTCCTCAGATTATTCAGTGTTTTGCGTGTCCAAATTGCTTCCTTCTTTTTAGCAGCAAGGATGAGTGTTTGAAGCATATGTCTGGAAAGAATCATTTCCATCAGAATTTTAAACTGGGTGGTATGTTAATGCTCTCTTCTGCTGAAAATTATTAAACTACTTTACTTTTGGTGAATTACCGTACTTCTCAGATAATTCTTGAGGTAACTTACCTTCACATTAGTTTCAGCCATGAAGGTGAAAGAGTTTTATCTCAGTTTTTATTTTTCAAAAAAGATTATCAGCATTTCTGTGTACCTCAGAGTAAAACTTTGAGTGAAGAGAAACTTGGGAAGGAAACATTTCTCCAGGGTAATGTTTTTGTATATTTGTGACATCTGGGAAGTTGGGTGTCTCTTTGCCTTTGAGATTCAAATTTTAATTTGAGCATGAGTTCAGCATCCTTTGCACTTAACTGAGGCTAGAAAATGACTTCTCTTAGATTTTTTTTTTTATCACTAAAATAACTGTCTTCTCTTAGTACAACAGATGTTGAGAAGGGCAAAGGGGAGGAAGTCTGGGTCACTACTCAAATCTTTGCAAGTTATAGTTCATTTTGTCTTTCAGATGACAAGGGAATTGCATATCCAATATCATTTCCATCTTTTGCAAAGAAACTTTTGATCTCTCTGTGCAAAGATGTTCCATTTCAAGTTAAGTGTGTGGCCTGCCACCAGACACTGCGTTCCCACATGGAGCTCACTGCCCATTTCAGGTTTGTACAGGTCCAGCCTGGGCTGTGAGAGTCCCGCCCAAGAAGCTCTTTACCAGCAGGATTCAGCAAAGACTTTTCTATTCCCTATTTTTCTTTTTCTAAAATGAACATGTAGGAGTTCCCTGGTGGCTCAGTGGGCTAATGACCCAGTGTTGTTACTGCTGTGGCTCGGGTTTAATCCCTGGCCTGGGAACTTTCACATGCCATGGACATGGAATAAATAAATGAATAAATAAAATAAATAAAAAGAGAATGTTTATTCGCCTGGAAACTTACCAAATTTAGCATGAGAGAAGTAAGAGTTGAAGGAGAAGTGGATATGTTGGTGTTGCTGTGAATGTGAAACAAGCTAACACTCCTCTGAGTTGTGCATTTATTTTCTGTGTTTTGTTGAGGGGTGTGCATAGGGGAGGAGAGGGTTAAAATAGAACCTTGGCTTTGAGTCAGCCAGAATAGAGAGTATCACAAATGAGCCAAATCAAATTTTAATGAAAGGCTGAATTTATTAAATCATTGGGTATGATTTTTTTGTCTTTACAATGGAAATTATCAAGCCATATATAAAAGTAAAGAGAATGGTATAATGAACCCCAGTGTACCTTTCACCAGGTTCAATAGTTACCAACACGTAACAGTTGTGTGTTTCATTTATCTTCTTACCCCTGCAAGTTCTTATTTTGAAGCAAATCTTGGCATATTATTTGTGTATATATATAATACATATTGTATATATAGAGAGGGGACTCTTTGTAAAGAAAAATGACTCTAATCCCATTAATCATACCTTAAAATTCTAGTAGTTTTTTTTTTTTTTTTGGTCTTTTTTGTTGTTGCTATTTCTTGGGCCGCTCCCGCGGCATATGGAGGTTCCCAGGCTAGGGGTCGAATCGGAGCTGTAGCCGCCGGCCTACACCAGAGCCACAGCAACGTGGGATCCGAGCCGCATCTGCAACCTACACCACGGCTCGTGGCAACGCCGGATCCTTAACCCACTGAGCAAGGGCAGGGACCGAACCCGCAACCTCATGGTTCCTAGTTGGATTCGTTAACCACTGCGCCACGACGGGAACTCCTCTAATAGTTTTTTAATGTCATCAAATGCCTAGTCGATTATCAAATTTTACATTTGGTTTGTTGCAATCGTAATCCAAATTCTGTACTTTGCATTTACATGCTCTGTCTCCTAGGTATTTTTTTTTCCTGTTATTTCTTTAAAATACATTAAAAGTTTCTATCTACTAAGTGATATGGTTACATTTGTTTAAGTAGAACAGTTATTTTCACAAACCTTCAAGTAAAATATGTTCTTTGAATGTAGTAACTGTATATACTCAGCATAGTTACTGATGTTAACAGTTCTGGTTCTAACTTATAATTCATGAGTTCAAATCTTGGTTCTGCCTTTTATTTTTATTCTGAATTTTTTTCGTGGAAAATTTCAACTGTATGAAATTCAACAGAATAGTATAATGAACCTCAGCTTACCCATGTTCCCAGCTTTAATTATAATGAACACTGCCATTCTTATTTTATATCTGTGTGCTATTTACCGACCTTAGTTGTGTTTTAAAGTTCTTTGTTTTTGAGATACAGTTTCGCTCTGTTAAAGTATATAGATCTTAACCTTTATGATTTTGACAACTAGATTCTTCTGTTAACCCTTTTATCTATTGTGTCCCTTCCCAGTCATTTCCCACCCTCCCACCCAATCTATTCAGATCTTTTTTCCACCTTACATTGGTTTTTAGAACTTTATTTAATTTTTTTTAAATTTTTAATTTAACTAATTAATTTATTTATTTTGCTTTTTAGGCCCACACTTGCGGCATATGGAGGTTCCAGGGCTAGGGGGTCAAATTGGAGCTACAGCTGCTGGCTTACGCCAGATCCCAGCCACATCTGCGACCTACACCACAGCTCATGGCAACCCCAGATCCTTAACCCACTGAGCAAGGCCAGGGATCTAACCCAAAACCTCATGGTTCTAGTCTGATTCATTTCTGCTGTGCCATGATGGGAACTCCCTAGAACTTTATTTAAATGGATTCAGTATAATATGCACTTATCTATTTGTCATAATATCTGTGAGGTTCATCCATATTGTTCAGTGCATTGTTCCTTTGTATTTGAGTAGTATTCTGTAGCAGTTTATTCATTCTCATGTTTATTATGAATAAAGCCACAGGTCTTTTTATAGACACATTTTCATTTCTCTTAGGTGAATATCTAGGAGTGGAATTGCTGGGTCAAAGAGTAGGTGTCTATTTAGTTTTATAAGAAATTACTAGACATTTTTCCAAAGTGTTTGTATGGAGTACCTTCCTATTGGCAAGGTCTGAGAGAAACAGATCCTGTGCATCCTTGCCGGGGCTTCCGGTTGCCAGTCTTTTTTCATTTTAGTTATTCTTTTGAGTGTCTCATTGTGGATTTCCCTGATAAACAGTGACATTCACTGATTTTTCATGCACTTGCTTATGGGCTATTCATTTGTCTTTGTTTGGAAATGTCTATTTAGGTCTTTTGCCGATTTTAAAAATGGATTGTTTGCCTTTAGTGGGTTGGAGTTCTTAATATATGGTGTTAATTACATCTTTTGATAAGCAGAAGCTTTAAATCTCATTAAATATAATTTTTTTTTTACTTTTATAGTTATGCTTTCTCTGTCCAGTCTGAGAAACATTTGCTTATTCTTTTTTTTTTGCTTTTTAGGGCCGCACTTGTGGCATATAGAGCTTCCTAAGCTGGGGTCTAATTGGAGCTACAGCTGCCGGCCTATACCACAGTCACAGCAACAACAGATCCTTAACCCACTGAGCGAGGCCAGGGATTGATCCCACAACCTAATGGTTCCTAGTCAGGCTCGTTTCCGCTGCACCACAACAGGAACTCCAACAGTTGCTTATTCTTGCCTCAGAAATTTATTTAATTTCTTCAATTTTAAAAAATTTAGCTTAAAATTTTTTTTTAGCTTCTATATTTCTATAATCTATCTCAAGTTTTAATGGGATTTTTAGAAAAACGGCATTTGATTTTTTTTTTTTTTTTTTTGATTCTTAGGGCCACACCCACGGTATGTGCAGGTTCCCAGGCTAAGGGTTGAAACAGAGCTGCCAGCCTACATCACAGCCATAACACCTTGGGATCCGAGCTACATCTGTGACCCACACCACAGCTCATGGCAACATTGGCAGATCCCCAACCCACTGATCAAGGCCAGGGATCGAACCCGCATCCTCATGGATACTAGTAGGATTAATTTCTGCCTTGCCACAGCAAGAATTCCCAAGCATTTGATTTTGATGCTTCTCTCTGTCTGCCCATTTTTTATTTTGTTGAGTTCTGCTCTTTAAACCTTAAGTTTAATTTGCTTATTTTTCTAGCTTCTTAAAGTAGAGGCTTAGATTGACTTTGGACCTTCTTTTTCTAAATAAACATGAATTTCCCCTAAGTATTGTTTTACCTGCATCCCTCAGATTTTGATAAATTATTTTCATTTTTACTCAGTTAAAAATGTTTTACCTTTTATCTTTTGGTTTCTTTGACCCATAGATTTATTAGAAATGTGTTATTTCACTTATAAAGATGTAGGGATTTAATTTCCAAATATTTAAGGATTTTTATTATTATTTCTTGTTTCCAATTTAATTCCACTATAATTAGAAACCATATTTTGTAAAATTTCCCACTTTTAAAATATATTACAAATATACCATGGTAGTATGTCTGTTCTCTAGAGTTTAGTGAGGGGAAGACAGTTGAAGCACAGTTGTTCTATTTTCTTCTAGAGAAGTTGACTTACTTTGAGTAAATGTTAGGAATAGTGTGTGATCTTGATTGAGCTTGGTTCTTTAGTATAAAAGTAGCCAGCTTGTTGAGTATCTTACATAGTGTTCCTCCGAACATAGAGAAGTTAATTATTTGCTTGTCTCATAAGGTTCCTGTCAGTGCGTTTGATGTTGATTTCAGTTTTCTGAAGTTTATCTGAATTTTTTAATCTTTAAAAAAAAATATTTATTTATTTTTAATTTAGGGCTGTACTCATGACATATGGAGATTCTTGGGCTAGGGGTCAAATTGGAGCTGCAGCTGCAGCTGCAGGCTGCACCACAGCCACAGCAACATGGGATCCGAGCCTGTCTGCAGCCTACACCTCAGATCACAGCAATGCCAGATCCTTAACTGAGCCAGACCAGGGATCGAACCCGCACCCTCATGGATACTAGTTGGGTTCATTACCACTGAGCTACAATGGGAACTCTGAATTTTTTTTAATCTTTTCATTCTAGTTTTATCCTTTGGCATGTGGATACACAACATGTAGGTAATGTTGAGGTATTTTGAGATGATGGAATATTATTCTGTCATCTGCATTTTTATTGAAAAGTAATTTTTAGTGCTTAAGTATACATTGTTTATAATTCTGTGATAAAAAGCAGAGGTATTTCATTCAGAAAATACTTACAAATTTATTTTTTTTATCCAATGTAGAGTTCGTTGTCGAAATGCTGGTCCCGTAGCTGTTGCTGAGAAGAGCATTGCTCAGGTGGCAGAGAAATTCAAATTAAGAGGGTATTGTCCACTTTGTAGCCATGTCTTTGTGGATGAAGCCAGCACCCAGACTCATAGGCAGACTTCAGGACACAAAGTTCGAGCCATTAACTCAATGGAAGAGTCAGTCTTACTTTACTGCCACAGCAGTGAAAGGAACAGACCTCCTTCTGACTTGCACCTTTTGCAAGATCAGTCAGAGTTTTCATCATTGAAAAGAAATCTGTCTGTTCGAGAATCTGGCTCCCAAGATTGCAGCACCATTCCAAAAAAGAAGATGAACTTAGGAGATAAAAGCCATGGAGCTGTGGTTTTGTTCAGAAGGAAAAAGCAGTTGTTAAAACCTGGTTTTGTGAATGCCATCAGCAGTTTGCTAGTGAAGATGCAGTAGAAAAGCACGTGTTCGCTGCAAACACCATGTGTTACAAGTGCGTGGTCTGTGGGAAGGTGTGCGAGGACTCGGGGGTCATCCGTTTACATATGAGCCGAATTCATGGAGGGGCGCACTTAAATAACTTTCTGTTCTGGTGTCGGATGTGCAAAAAGGAGCTGAGCAGGAAGGAGACTATAATGGCCCACGTGACTGAGTTCCACAGGGGACACAGGTATTTTTATGAGACGGATGAGCTGGAGGGTAAAGCCCGGCCGTCATCTTCTGCAACCGTGGCGAGTGACGTGACTGCGGAGTGTCCTTCAGCTGTCAGTGTTATTGATCATTCCCCGGCCAGCAGCCCTCCAAAGGGTAGGTGGCAGTGCCGAATTTGTGAAGATATGTTCGACTCCCAGGAATGTGTCCAACAGCACTGCACGTCTCTGGCGAGTCACCAGTTTCACAGATACAGCTGTGCCCACTGCAGGAAGACGTTTCACAAGGTGGAGACGCTATCCCGACATTGCCAAGATGAGCATGATGGCGAGATGAAGCTTAAGTACTTCTGTGGGCTTTGCGACCTGACCTTCAATGTGGAGGAAGCGTTTTTGAGTCACTATAAGGAGCACCACAGCCTAGATTATGTGTTTGTGTCAGAGAAAAAGGAAAATTCCATTAAAACTGAGAGTGACTTTCCAGTAACAGAGACCAGCCCCCTGCTAACGTGCGGCTGCCGTGAGAGCTACGTCTGCAGAGTCAACCGCAGGGAGGATCACGGCAGGTGCCTCCAGGCCCTGCTGGCCACAGGCAGACTCTGGTTCCGATGCAGCTCCTGCTCGGCCACCGCGCAGAGTGCCGCCGACTTGCTTGCGCACGTGGGTCTGGCGCACGGAGAGTGTAGGTCTGCCGAGGGGGCGACGCCTTTCACAGTCAAGTGCGGCAGCTGCACCAAAACCTTCCAGGACCCGGACAGAGCCCAGCAGCACTTCCACTGGAAACACTGCTTCCTGCAGCAGCCCAGGGCCGCCCGAGCGGGCCTGCCCTCCACAGCTACCAGCTCCTCCCGAGCTGAGGGGAAGCCTAGACAGGCAGCGAGCTGTCCCACAACCCCAGACCCGGAGAAGAGGGTGGAGAAGGACCTCAGCTGCCAGAGCGTGGGTACGGCTGGGCAGCTCTGATGCTGTGCTATTTCACGAGTGGGCATGGAAGTTCGCGGGCAGTGGGCATCCTTTCTGTGAAAACTGAGAGGGATGACACAGTGGTCAGCGATGTACTTGGTAGGGGCTGTATACAACCAAGGGGCTGTAGCCCCTTGGTTCAGTCACTCCCTAAACTCAACGGGACAGGAATATCTGTTAACATTATCTTTTCCAAAAAGCATGGAATTTTGAAAGATGAGGGAAATACATGGTCTTTGTGAAAGTCAGATTTGAAACTTCTCCATATTACTGTCATTTAGATTTAGGTTCAGTGAAAAGATAAATGAAACGAATTATTTTTGTTTCTGTTTTGGCATTATTCTGCAAGTGTGAGAAAACTTAAAGGTCACTTTAAGATTGTAAATTTTTTTTGGGGGGGGGCACAGGGCTTTTACTTATAGTTAAAATAGAATTTAGAGTTAGAGTTGTAGGGAGTTTCCTTGGTGGCCTAGTGGCTGGGGACTTGTAGTTGTCACTGCTGTGACTAGGGTTCCATCCCTGTCCCGGGAACTATTATGTGCCATGGGTGTGGCCAAAAAAGAGAAGAGTTTAGAGGAGAACACTGAGGTATGGCTGTCCTTGTTTGTGCTCACTCTAGACTTTTCTTTTTCTGTGATAAGATTAAGGAAGTCTAGAAGAGTGCAGTGTCTTCATTTTGTTTAGAAATAGAATTATTTTCTTCAGAGTATAATTTTAAGTATATATACTTTTAAATAAATATTAACTCTTCAAAAGTTACATGATAATAGAGTGAAAGAATGAAGATACATGAAATTTTTGGCTAATAAAATATGTTTATGACCTACGGAACTTTCATAGGCTTGCTCTGTAGCATATGTGGGGCTCAGCATCACCTTTGGTCACAGCCTGTTTTGTGTGAGAAGGGATTAAATGACCTACCACTGACCCATTCTTTGAAACAGTAGTCACGCTGTTTTATGTTCTCTTGTTTTTCTTTTGCTCTTCCGATTACTTATGGGGATTTTTTTTTTTTTTTTTTGGTCTTTTTAGGGCCACACCCACAGCATATGGAAGTTCCTAGGCTAGGGATCAAATGGGAGCTGTAGCCGGCCTACTCCACAGCCACAGCCACACCAGATCTGAGCTGCATCTGTGACCTACACCGCAACTCAGGGCAACGGTGGATACTTACACTGAGTGAGGCCAGGGATTGAACCTGCATCCTCATAGTAACTAGTTAGATTCATTTCCGCTGAGCCACAAAGGGAACTCCATTTTGGGGAATTTGTGATGGTCTGTTGGTAGGAGGTCATTGTAGTATCTAAATCTACACTTACTGAGTATTTTAAGAAGAGATAAGCTGGGCGGTTTGGAAATGTGAGGTTTGGCGGGAGTGTACTTGAGCGGCCTCTATTAGGTGGAGTAGAAACTAGGCATTCATAACATAATTTAAACATTTGGAGATTGATTTGCTACCACTAGAAACTTAAGGCCTTGTCAAGGTGAAGAGCTAAGAAAGAAGGGAGAGGGGGGAGGAAAAGAGGTAGGGATGGTGGAGGGCGAAAGCCCTGGAAGGGACCCAGGAAGCGCATCTGTGGTGGGAGGTGCTCCACACTGCTCCCACTGGGTGTGTGAGCACAGAGCTGGAGGATGCCATGAATGAATCCAGATTAGGAAAGGAAGACATACTCTCAGGGGAGAAAGTTCTTAGCAGGTAACTTTGAAATTTTATTTGGATGGATGGAGCAAATTTTTAATTATTTAGCTTTAAAACTTGATCTTCTATATCTCCCAGTACACTAATGTTTTTAAAAATGACTTTCAAAGAAAGCCTTAGGACCATTGCCACTTATTTGTAGAAAGGATAATCATTTTTGAAATATTCAAAATATTTTTAGCTGATATAAATATACTACGTCATGTACATACTTGGATTTCTCGAAATGATTTAGCTAGAAATAAATAACATGCAAGGTTAATATTAAGCTGGCAGATGCTTTTAGCTGATTCTTATCAAACTCATACAAGTGGTTCTCTCTTCTCAGGTGAAGAAGATGTTGAGCTTCCAGATTTGGATTACCTGCGAACCATGACTCACATCGTCTTT
This sequence comes from Phacochoerus africanus, assembly GCF_016906955.1. Lineage (NCBI taxonomy): Eukaryota > Metazoa > Chordata > Mammalia > Artiodactyla > Suidae > Phacochoerus > Phacochoerus africanus. Next base: position 29,916,269 of record NC_062552.1, on the reverse strand, counting down.
GTAGACTTTGATAACTGGTCCAACTTTTTTGGTCATCTACCAGGGCATCTTAACCAAGGAACCTTTATTTGGGGCTTTCAAGGTATGGTTAATAAGGGAAGCATTAGAGATAACCTCCCCTCTTTTCCCCTTAGAATATGATTTCCTTTTTTTTTTTTTTAATTGATGTATAGTTGATTTACAGTGTTGTGTTAATTTCTGCTATATAGCAAAGTGATTCGCTTATACATATACATGTGTGTGTACATACGTTCTTTATATTTTTTTCCATTATGGTTTACTACGGATATTGACTGTAGTTATGATTTGCTTTAATAGGACTACTCTTGAACCTTTCTGAATAGAAGATAAGAACATAATTAGATATGTTGTCACTTTGCATTATGGTTACTCTGCTAGAATATTTTTCTGTTGACATTTCATTTTTTTCTTTTTAGTGCTGAATCTCTGGCATATGGAAGTTCCCAGGCTAGGGGTCCAGTCGGAGCTGCAGCTGCCAGCCACAGCCACAGCCATAGCAACATGGGATCCGAGCCTCTTCTGCAACCTACACCACAGCTCATGGCAATGCTGGATCTCCAGCCCACTGAGCAAAGCCAGGGATCGAATTCATGTCCCCATGTACTCTTATCTAAACAGTTACAATAGTAACATCAACAATCATGATAACAGATATAATAATGATGAAAAATTTCACAGTATTGCAGATATTACCAGAATATGACACAAAGTGAGCAAATGCTTTTGGAAAATGACAGTAGTAACATCAATGATCATGGTAACAGATATAATAATAGTAGCATCAATGATCATGATAACAGATATAATAATAATGAAAAATTTTGCAGTATTGCAGATACTACCAGAATGTGACACAAAGTGAGCAAATGTTTTTGGAAAATGACACCAATAAATGCTTAGTGCAGGGTTGCCTCAAACCTTCAACATGTAAAAAACACAATATTGCAAAGGTACGCCTGTCATGTTAGGCAGGAAACAGCATATAAAGAGGCTTGGGATTTGGGATGGGAACATGCTGACCTGGATGACAGTACAGCCTCTTGGTAAGTCCAGCTTTCCTTAGGTTCATTGTTTGTGTCCACCAAGCAGCTGTGATATGTTTGTGAATAATGCCATTCAGGGAAGTTTCACGCACATTACTTTGATTCGGCTTCACATCCCTGTGAGTTTTCAGATGACTAGGCAGACTCGGGGTCTTCTTTCTTGCTGATCCCTGCGCTAGGACTGCCTTGTCCTGCCTTCTGATCTGGTCTTTCCCTCTAGAAACATTGTTTTAGCATTTGTTTATCCTTACAGAATTTTCAGTTGTATCAAGTGTTCTGTTCTTTTTCTCCTTTTTGACTTTTCTTTATGCCTTTCCTAAAAATTACAGGAGGAAACACCAACTGGAAGCCTCCCATCAACTGCAAGATCTATAATTATCTGAACAGAATTGGATGCTTCTTCCTTCATCCTCGCTGTAGTAAAAGAAAAGATGCTGCTGATTTTGCCATTTGTATGCATGTGAGTCATTGTTTTATTCAGAATCTAATGTGACTCTAGGACCCATTTGGATTTTTCTCCGCTTGAATCAAAATGACACCGTAGATTCATTTCCAGTGCTGTATTGGTATAAAAGCATTTGCATCAGGTTCCGCTTGTGACTGTGGAGGGCAGGAACCCATAGCGAATGTTTACTGCTTCACCCCCAGTTCCCTAGCAGAGTCTCAGCTACTCATAGTGGACCCTCAGCTATTACTGAGTGAATGATGTGGAGATGACCCTGCTTGATGCAGAGACACTTTGACACTGTAACATCTCTGAGACTGGGAGGCACCCTAACAATCAACTGTTGGCCCGGAGGGAATTTGCATTTGTTTCTGGCTCTGCCAGTCACCTGGAGAAACTGCCTGCTTGGGGGCTTACGTGTTACACTGATATCATGAATGTACCCTGAAACTTGTTGACTGCTGGGGCGTTTGAAACCACAGGATAGTTTCTTTTTCCATCCAGCCAGTGTTAAGATTGAGTCATGCCAATTACTTGGCCTCCGTTTTCTCAATGGCAGATTCTGTTCGTAGTTACCCTTTAGGTGGAGTGTGGAGCCCTTTTCATGCTCCACCTTGATGTGGGGGCCTCCTTTTTTGACTCTTCTGGCTTTTTTTTTTTTTTTCCCATTCTTAGTGGTACATAAAAATAGCTTATCCTGCAATCACAGCACTTTATATTTGGTTAAATGTGGTATATGTCATTTATGCACAAGATCTTTATGTCGTACTTTGGTGGGAGTAAGGGAGCAAGCTGTACACCTTTCTAGGTGTGAGGTCATTCTGAATTAGATGAAACTTGGCTGGAAGCTCACATGCTGATTTGTATCAACATATGCCCCTTGTTCCACTCAGGCTGGCCGTCTCGACGAACAACTGCCCAAGCAAATTCCTTTCACCATTCTCTCTGGAGATCAAGGTTTTCTGGAGCTAGAGAATCAATTTAAGAAGACTCAGAGGCCAGCACATATACTGAACCCTCACCACTTAGAGGGAGACATGATGTGTGCCTTGTTAAATAGCATATCTGATACCACCAAAGGTACGCAGCTGCAGACACGGGGCCACCCGCCCAAGAGGAGGAGGCCTCACTGCTGAGAGACCAATAAACTGCTGTCCGCTAGTGCCCTGCTGCCTGCTCACTAACCGCCATGCGCCCGCACTTCGAACCTTGTTTGTTTTTTTTTCTTACGTTCATCTTTAGTGTATTAGAGGGAGAATGAATACATAATTTTCTGGAGCCTTTTTTAATCTAATGGATAAAATTTATATTCGTTTATATGATATAACATACTTAGGATTTGAAACATGTTAGTACAGTTTTGCAAAGCTCAGGGTTTAGATAATCATTTTGTTTCTAAAATTCTTTAGTTTTTCAAAGGCAAAGTGCTTATAGGAAAAACCAGAAAAAAGACAGCTTTTCAGGATTGGGCTTGACGGTAACATAGTGAAGCCCTGAGGGATCTTTATGGCCTTGAAGGGCTGGGCACCAGGCCCTCCTTACTCTTCTCTGCCTTCCTATTAGGTTGTTCAGTGAAGAGACGTGCACTAACCAGGATTTAAGAATAGGGGTAATTCCACGGATTCTGATGGTTTTTCTCATAATTTCTGAAATAGATGAGAGTAGAAGAGAATAAAAGTAATTTTTAAACATCCTAATAACTTGCAGCCATGAATAGGATTTGAAGGTATTGATAAATGACCTCAATGAAAAACTGACTACTTTTTGGAATTTTTATTGCATGCCTTTAAATTTTCCAAGTCTACTCTCTCAGCAGTTTTATTCTTTCAGTGTATTTAGAGCCAATTTTTTTTTTTTTTTTTTAATCTTTAGGGCTGCACGTGTGACATGTGGACGTTCCTGGGATAGGGGTTGAATCAGAGCTGCAGCTGCCAGGCTATACTGCAGCCACAGCAACACAAGATCTGAACCTCATCTTGCAACCTGCACAGCTCACCACAGTGCTGGATACTTGAACCCACTGAGCGAAGCCAGGGGTCGAACCCGCATCCTTGTGGATACAAGTCGAGTTCTTAAACCGCTGTGCTGTAATGGGAATACCTAGAACCACATTTTGGTTGAAAATCTGTTCTGAAAAATTTTGCTCTAATTGCTTATTGCAGGGGATCAGTATACTTCTGCAGATCATTAAGCCACTGGCACAACTGTGCTCTTTAAAGGAAAATCAGCATATGTATGGTCATGCTTTAGTACTGAATTCTATCTTCCTATTCTGTCATTTTTGTTTTCATTCATTTGCTTTTTCTACCTTTGGCTTTTTAAACCTCTTTTTCTTCCACTCTTTAACCAACCTTTCCCAGATCCTTAACATCTACGTAATATCTTGTAAATTATTTAAATTTTTACCTTTGCCACCTAGGCCAACCCCCTTGTCTTTCTCCTGTGCTGTTGCTTTGAGGAGCATTTCTTTTGTAATTAAGAATGTGAAACTTGTTATGGATTTGCCTTTCTTTCAACTTTACTTGGAATGAGAGCTGCACATGAGCAGGTCTGCATGGGTATAATAGGGTTGGAGGTAAGATATGGGATTCTGTTATATACTGAATATCTCTTATGATCTAGGTATTTTTTTAAAAAAATCACTCATTCATAATCAGTGTTCTTTTGAACTTGCTGCTCTTTGGGGGCACATGTGTACTTTATTCTGAGTTTTTGTGAAGTAGAGATTATACATTGCAGGGTGTGGGCTTTGATGCTCACTTTGCTCCTAGCTGTGTGAATTCAGGCAAGTTATTCAGCTTTTCCTGAGCCTTACTTCTCGTATCTATACGGTTCTAGGAGTTAGTGATATGTGTATTGTCTGGCATAGCATAGGAAACACTGAATGAAGATATTAAGTAGCAGCCATTGTTAATTATGACAGCTGTAAAAAAAAATGCGAGCACGAACCAGTATATGTTTTTTTAGTTTCTCTTTTTTTTTAATTGTGGCAAAATATACGTGAGATTTACCATCCTAACACATTCTTTTTTTTTTTTTCCCCCTTTTTAGGGCTGCACTTGTGGCCTATAGAAGTTCCCAGGCTAGGGGTCGGATTGTAGCTACAGCTGTGGCCTCTGCCACAGCAACTTGGGATCTGAGCCATGTCTGCAACCTGCACCACAGCTCACGGCAATCTTTAACCCACTGATCGAGGCCAGGTATTGAACCCACATCCTCATGGATCCTAGTCGGGTTCGTTAACCACTGAGCCACGAAGGGAACTCCCAGCATTCTGAAGTATACAGTTGAGTGGTATTAACTGCATTTACATTGTTGTGCAGCCATCACCACCATCCATCCCCAAATTATTTTCATTTTGCAAAACAAACTCCATACCCATTAAACACTAACTCCCCATCCCCTTTTCCCCAGCCCCTGGCAACCACCATTCTGTTTCCTGTCTATAAATTTGACTAATCTAAGTACTTTGTGTAACTGAAGTCATACAAGCTTTATGTTTTTGTGCCTGGCTTAGGTCACTGAGCATAATGTCCCCAGGTTCATCCATGTTGTAGCCTCTGTCAGAGCTTCCTTTCTAAGGCTGAGTAATAGTCCATTGTATACCCATGTACATGTATGTGCCCCCTTTTGCTTAATTATCCATTTATCCCATTAGCAGACATTGGGATTGCAGCCATGCTTTAGCTGTTGAGCATGGGTGTACAAATATCTCTTCAAGACCATCCTTTCAGTTCTTAGGAGTATATACCCAGAAGTGGAACTGCTGCATTATGTGGTAATACTGTTTTTAATTTTTTGAGAAACCGCCATATGACTTTCCACATGGACTATACATTTTACATTCCCACCAATAGTGCACAATGGTTCCAGTTTTTCTACATTCTTGCCAACACTTGTTATTTTCTGACTTTGTTTGTTTGTTTTGTCTTTTTGCTATTTCTAGGACCGCTCCCATGGCATATGGAGATTCCCAGGCTAGGGGTCAAATCAGAGCTGTAGCTGCTGGCCTACACCAGAGCCACAGCAATGCAGTATCCGAACCGCATCTGCAACCTACACCACATCTCACGGCAATGCCGGATCCTTAACCCACTGAGCAAGGGCAGGGATCTAACCCGAAACCTCATGGTTCCTAGTTGGATTTGTTAACCACTGCACCACAATGGGAACTCCTGTTTGTTTTTGATATTAGCCATCCTAATGGGTGCAAAGTAGTATCTCATTTTGGTTTTGGTTTCCGTTTCTCTAATGGTTAGTGATACTGACCATCTTTTCATGTGCTGTATAGCCACTGCAGTTTAAAAGTAATGAAAATTATTAAAAATTAAGCAGCAAAAAAGTGTAGTCTTTTATATTTGTTTTGGCCATACACACTGCATATGGAAGTGCCCAGGCCAGGGATCAAATCTGAGCTGCAGCTGCAACCTTGTCACAGCCGGGCAGTACCATATTCTAAACCTGGTGCACCATAGCAGGAACTCCAAAAAGTATAGTCCTTAGGACACTTTTTATTTAGGTCTAAGTTTAAAGATGCTTTTTTAACTCTAAACTTTTAAAAATATATATATATATATGGTGAATCATGGAGTTCCAGTCGTGGCACAGCAGAAACAAATCCAACTAGAAACTATGAGGTTGCGGGTTTGATCCCTGGCTTCACTCAGTGGGTTAAGGATCCGGCATTGCTGTGAGCTGCGGTGTAGGTTGCAGACACGGCTTGGATCTGGTGTTGCTGTGGCTGTGGTGGGCCAGCAGCTATAGCTCCAATTGGAACCCTAGCCTGGGAATCTCCAATATGTCGAGGGTGGGGCCCTAAAAAGCAAAAAAAAAAAAAAAAATGGTGAATCATAATTCAGACAGTTTAAGACAAATTTTTTTCTTCATGGAAAACTGAAAGGAATCAAATTACCTAATAATAAACCTTAAAATAAGAAAATCAAACAACAGTAACTTTCTTATAACTTTTTCCCTTCACCTTTCCTAACAAATGACTTTGTGACCAGTAGAGTAATAGTTTTTATTAAGAAACAGTAATTAATATGTGTTTGGACTGAGAAAACTCTCAAGGTCCACAAATACTGCAGCTCTCTTTGGACCTGTAGGGTAATTTTAGTTATCACATGGTTACCAGGATAACTCTTTTCATCTAGCTTAATTAGCTCAGTGTTCCGGCCCCAGATTTGACTATCAGTTATTTTAAGGCAGTGTGGTTTGGGGTAAGAGTCAATGGACCCTTTTAAGAATCTGACAAAATCTTTACCCCATAAAGGACATGTGTATACAACATCACATGCAAATTTCAGGGGATCTGTAGTTTCAAGTCTCCTAGTAACCAAACAGCCAACCAACAGAACTGTCTTATCTTTAGGATGTGACAAAAATTCATACTATAAGTAACATACAGTCGAAGGTTCTTTCATTTATCATTTTAGAAGCAGTGTGATGTTTTTCAGGTTCTAAAAAGCTCTGCCATAGCATAGACAAATGATACAAGTTTGAACTTCTTTTTTGTTTGTTTTTCTCTTTTTAGGGCTGCACTGGTAGCATATGTAGGTTCCCAAGCTAGGGGTTGGACTGAAATTTTAGCCGCCAGCCTACACCACAGCTGCAGCCATGCGGGATCCGAGCCGTGTCTGCGACTTACACCACAGCTCACGGCAACGCTAGATCCTTAACCCACTGAGCGAGGCCAGGGATCGAACCTGCATCTTCATGGATGCTAGTCAGATTTGTTTTCACTGAGCCATAACAGGAACTCCAGCTTATCCTAACTTTTCAAAACATTCCACTATTAGGACCAGTGAATGGCTCTGTTCCTCCTCTGTAAACAGGAGGAGTCTGTTGAATACTGTCAGGAGAGTGAGTGATCACATGGTAGCTTATACTTTTCTTGGCCAGTTTTTCAATGAATTGAAAGTTTCTTCAGGAGATACTTATCTCATTAGAAATAGAGGCATTTGGAAGTTGCTGGTTCTGTATAAGAATGTCCAGTCATTTGGCTGTAAGGTCTTACATCTTTGCTTGGTAGGGGCTGGAACTTTAGGTCTCTGACTTGGTTAGGGTAAATCAGTTACCCTCTGTTGTTGCAGGGTGAGCCTGTAGACTAAGTTTGAGATTTGAATGTGTCATGGTTTTTGCCCTGAAAACTCCTACTACTTTTATGCATCAGGGTTCCAGGACCAGCACCAGCATTTTGGTAATAGCTATGATATATGTGTAAATCCGTTTAGAGATATGTAAAAATATTGATCTGTTCTTAATTGACACCCTTGGCTCCTTATCCTTCTTCAATTCTATTTTATTTTGTACTCATTTTTACTTTTTAAAAATTTGCCAAGGAATTCCCCTGTGGCTCAGCAGGGTGAGGACCCAGCATTGTCACTGCCATGCTGTGGGTGCAGCCAAAAATAAAGTTAAAAAATTAAAAATTAAAAAATAAAAATTTGCCAAGATATATGGATCTTTTCTATTGATCCTAATCAGAGGAGCCATGTAGACTTTTCCTTTTCTTTTCTATTTTGGCCGCCCTGCAGCATATGGAGTTCCTGGGTCAGGGATCAGATCCAAGCCAACTTTTTAAACTAAGCTGCAGCTGCAGCAACACTGGCTCTTTAACCCACTATACCAGTCTGGTGATCTAATCCCAGTGCTGCAGCAATACTGCTGATCCCATTGGGTCACAGCAGGAACTCCTAGACTTTCTTCTTTTAAATCTTTTACATTTTATTCACAAATATGTGTTCATTCTAACTAAGCCTCATGTTTCAAAGATGCAGTTTTCACTTGTCACTTAAATGTTGTTTCCAAGAAGAAGAAAGGGAACTTTTATTGAGGCCTGTTGTGCATAGCCAGCCACGGTGCTATCTGCTTTATATGTGTGGTGTTTGAAGATGTTTAAACATGTTACAAAAACTTCTAACACATGTTGTTTAATCCTCTTTGCTACACAATGAGGGCCATAGGTCCAGGAAGGTTAAAGTAGCTGCCTGGGGTCACACAGCGAGTGTTTTTCTCTTTATCAGTGTCACCTGCGAGGGTGGAAGCTTTCACTGACACACTGACCTGACTTTCTGGTATAGAGAACCCAGTGTGCATTTTTGGCTCTTACCATGTCCTTGAAGAATGAAGATGCTGGGATATGTTCTGTCAGTCTGACAATATTGCAGTGTGTGCAGATGCCAAATATGAGAGGGATTTTTTTGTTTGTTTGTTTTTGTATGTTTTTTTTTTATATTTAGGAAGGTCCTTTTTGTTTTTTAAGAAAAAGAGGTTTGATTGTGGGTTCTGGTACTTTATAAAGTGAATGGTCAAGCGTTGCCTAAGAAGGTTCCCTAGGATCTTCTGTCTTGGAGGCAAAGCAAGCTGCCCCATTTTCTTTCCTTCTGCCTGTGGAAGAGTAGTCTTTGGGGTGGGCATGTGCTGAATTAAGGCCACCACACCTGCACCATTTTTTATATACCCTTGTGACCTTGCTCCATCTTGTAGGCCACTCTCTGTGAGATAAAATAACTGTGCTGCCCTGACAGGACAGGTTAATTGTTTTGTTTGTTTGCTTTTATTACTTTCCAGACTGTTGGATTATTGCACCTACCTCAGTCACAACTTGAGGACTCAATTTCTGAGTTGCCATATTCCGCTGTTTAATTAGTGACCACGATTGCTTATATAGTAAATTCTCTGCACTCTTAATGATCTGTTTATATAATAGAACTTGACCATATCTTATAGGTTAGTTTCAAGAATATTGATTTGATTTATGCAAGATTTTCCTTTTAAAGACACAGTTTGTGTATTCAGTTGTTTTTAGTTCTTCAGTAATTAAGCATCTTCCTTCTAGTTTTATGTAAAGTATGAGCTTTCCTAGAATTTTTTTTAGGCAGTACAAGGATGAACATGGAGTTCCTGTTGTGGCTCAGTGGAAACGAACCCAACTAGTATCCATGAGGTTTCAGGTTCCATCCCTGGTCTCACTCAACGGGTTAAGTATCCAGGGTTGCCGTGAGCTGTGATGTAGATTGCGTACTCGGCTCAGATCCTGTGTTGCTGTGGCTGTGGTTTAGGCTGGTAGGTGCAGCTCCGATTCACCCCCTAGCCTGGGAATTTCCATATGCTGCAGGTGCAGCCCTAAAAAAGCAATAAATAAATAAAGTCATCTTAAAAATTGAACATAAGAATAGTTCACCCATACTCGAAAGTGTAGATGATTGAAGTGGTACCATATCCTGCTGAACAGGCACTGCATAAAATAGTTGATGCCTGCTGTTTGCTCAACCTGTTAATGAGAGCATGTAGATTGTTGCTTTGGGCCCCCATCCTAAATATCTATAAGATATTGTTAATTCTGTGCAAGTTAATGAAAATAGGGAAGAATATTCATGATTTTCTCTCTTCTGCAGGTGGGGCCGTTGGAGGCAAAGGAAACCTTTTTAAAAAAAAAAAACAAAACAAGTGGCCACACCTGTGGCACATGGAGGTTTCCAAGCTAGAGGTCGAGCCACAGCCACTGTAGAAGCAATGCCAAGTAGTTATGTTGTGAGTCACATGGAAGTCCAAAGGAAACCTTTTAAAATCTTTACAACCTGATGTCAAGCTAATCCTTATAATTTAAACCTGCAGTTTTGCCTTAGGCCTTGATGCAGAGATGAATTGTTTAGGCCAGTTACAACATGCTATTTTTGACTGGCCTTGACTTTGAATTGTAATAACAGAAACCCTGGGTATTTCTCTTTGTTCCTAATGTCTTAAGACTTAGTTTTTTGTTCTTCAAATTGTGAATATTTCACCACAGCTTGAAAGATTTGAAGTGGTAGATGTATATAACAGATAATCAAAAGAGCAGTAGTTTGGGGTTTTTTTGTTTGTTTGTTTTTTTGCTGCAATAGTGGTTTCTTTGCTGCCGTGGTGAAAGGTTACTTGTAGTAGATTTTTATAGCAGAGTAATATAAGAGAAATATAGTTATTTATAAACAATGATAGGAGTTCCCATCCTGGCCCAGCAGTTAACAAGCCCGACTAGCCTCCAAGAGGTTGAGGGTTCGATCCCTGCCCTTGCTCAGTGGGTTAAGGATCTGGTGTTGCCGTGAGCTGTGGTGAAGGTCGCAGATGCGGCTCGGATCCCACGTTGCTGGGGCTCTGGTATAGGCTGGCAGCTACAGCTCCGATTGGACCCCTAGCCTGGGAACCTCCATATGCCTCGGGTATGGCCCTAAAAAGACGAAAAAAAGAAAAAACCCAATGATATCTTTAATTTTTGAAGTGCGTATTTTAAGTTTTTACGTATTTTCACATAAGCAAGTATGTCCATATAATTTGTGTTAAGGTGTTTAAATCCTGATTCAGTCACTCTGATAGAAATTTATTTAAAGGTTTAAGTGATAAGACAAATACTGGGTCCCCAATGGAACCATGTTCAAATTTTAAGTGACTTGTCACACCTAGTCAGTTGTGTCATTATTTCAGAGCCTTAGGTCTTTCATTACAAAGCATATAAGACATCAAGTGAGTTTGTACCATGCAGAGGCAAAGTTAATATAAACCTATGGTCTCTATAGACATGAATGCATGTGATTTTCAAAATGCAAAATTTTATCTGTCCCACTTTAAAAAAAAATTAAAATGATTTCATGGAAATTATACATTGGAATAGTTCCCTTGTGATGCAGCAGGTAACAGGATCTGGTGGTGACACTGCCGTAGCACAGGTTCGATCCCTGGCCCTGGAACCTCCAAATGACATGGGTGCGGCCAAAAAAACCCAAACAAAAAAATAAAATAGAATAAACAGTTTATTTGTGAGGTCCAAATAAACATACCAGCTTTATGAAATTTGTAGTTTTTTTTTAAGTGCTAGAATTGTGTATTTTTTCAACATGCTACAAGAACTTTTTCAAATAATTTTTTGAATATGAAGCTAAAATTGAATTGCCTACTTCATTCATTTAAAATTTTTTCTTGATTTAAGTATTATTATTTGGTAAGATTTTAAAAAGCCAAACCTGTAGGGAAAGTTGTGTAATACTGATGGATTGTAATTAGTAAGCTCGGGTGGGGAGAAGTCATTGAAAATAATATTGTCTTAGGCTACGTAAATTATGGCACAATAACTTTTTCAGAAGTACATTTGCATTTATTGATTCTGCCTTACAGAATGTGACAGTGATGATAACCTGGGTATCAAAAGTACTTCAATGGGAGAAGAATTCAGATCCACAGAAGGTAACATAATGGAGTTTCATCCTTTCCCAACCTGACTGTATCTGTATGTGTTTTTAATTTCTCCCTCTCTTACTTCTTCTTCCTACTCTCTTCTATCCCTGAGGGTTTTTTTTTTCTTAAGTTGTTCTTTTTCTTTTTTTTTTTTGTCTTTTTTGCTATTTCTTGGGCCGTTCCCGCGGCATATGGAGGTTCCAGGCTAGGGGCTGAATCAGAGGTGTAGCCGCCGGCCTACGCCAGAGCCACAGCAACGCGGGATCCAAGCTGCGTCAGCAACCTACACCACAACTCACGGCAACGCCAGATCCTTAACCCACTGAGCAAGGGCAGGGATCAAACCCTCAACCTCATGGTTCCTAGTCGGATTCGTTAACCACTGCACCACGACAGGAACTCCCCATTAAGTTGTTCTTTTTCGTTTTTAAAATTTTATTGGAGTATGGTTGACTTTCAGTGTTATATTAGTTTCAGGTATATAGATAGCAAAGTGGATCAGTTTTATATATATATATATATCCATTCTTTTTCCAATTCTTACCCCATATGGGTTATTACACAATGCTGAACAGATTTTCCTGTGCTATAGAGTAGGTCCTTGTTAGTTAGCTACCTATTTAACATATAGACGTGTGTATGCTTTAATCCCAACCTCCTAATTTATCCACTCTCCCACCCTCCACCCTCCGCCACCGCAGTTTCCCCTTTGGTAACCATTAAGTTTGATTTCAAAATCTGGGAGTTTGGTTCTGCTTTATAAATAAGTTCATTTCTACCTTCTTTGCTTTTTAGGGCTGCAGGTGCGGCATATGGAAGTTTCCAGGCTAAGGGTAGAATTGGAGCTGCAGCTGCCAGCCACAGCCACAGCCACAACAATGCCAGATCCAACCTACACCGCAGCTCAGGGTAATGCTGGATCCTTAACCCACTGAGAGGGACCAGGGGTCAATCCTGCATCCTCATGGATACTAGTTGAGTTGGTTTCCTCTGAGCCACAATGGGATCCCCCCCCCTTTTTAATTCTACATATAAGTGATACCATATGATCTTTATCTAACTTAGAATGATAATTTCCATCCATGTTGCTGCAAAAAGCATGCTTTGTTCTTTTTTATGATTGAGTTGTATTCCATTGCATATATGTACCACATCTTCTTTATCCATTCCTTGGTCTATGGGTATTAAGTTGCTTCTATGTCTTGACTTTTGTATATAGTGCTTCAGTGAACATTGGGGGTGCATGTAGCTTTTCAAATTATGGTTTTCTCTGGATATGTGCCCGGGAGCGGAATTGCTGGATCATATGGTAGTTCTATATTTAATTGTTTGTTTTTCTTATTTGGTTTTTTTGGCTACACCCGTGGCATGTGGAAGTTCCCAGGCCACGGATTGTACCTGTGCCACAGCAGCCACCCCAGCCATTGCACTGACAATGCCAGATTCTTAATCCACTGAGCTACCAGGGAATTCCTCTATTCAGTTTTTGTTTGTTTTATGTCCATACCCTCATCATATGGAAATTCCTGGGTCAGGGATTGAATTCAAGCCACAGCTGTGGCAATGACAGATCTTTTAACCCACTGCACCATTCTGGGGATCAAACTCACACCTTTTCAGCGACCCGAGCCACTGCAGTTGGATTCTTAAAACACTGTGCCACATCAGGAACTCCTATGTTTGGTTTTTTTTAAGGAACCTCCATGCTGTCCTCCGTAATGGTTGCACCAGTTTACATTCACACCAACATATAGGAGACTTCTCTTGTCTTCTGTCCTCTCATATAAAGGATAATTTGCATTTTCCCATGTGAGATGATTTAGGGGCTAGAAGAGGAATCAGCCAGTCCACTGTTTGGTTTGTAAATAGGTTTTGTTGGAGCCTCGCTGCACCCTGTTGTTTAGGTACTGTCTGTGCTGCCGCTTGCACACTGCTGGAGCAAGGGGAGCGTTCATGATATAAACAGTTTAGATCCTCCCTGTCCCACAACCAAGCCTAAAATAATTATTTTTGGGCCTTTGCAGGGAAAGGATCCTGTCCACAGGGCTAGGAGAAGATTTTAGTTTCCTAATTTTACTTTATTTTTAGTAGTATTAAATTAGGGATATTTAAATTATGCAGTGGAAAGGAAGCACTTATATCTGTATATTAATGGGCTTTTTCTATAAATTAGCTTTTTCCTCTCTTCTTAAGAGAAAAGCTGTTTCTTTCCATATGTTAAGGAGAACTTTTTTATTACTTATATCAGATCATTTACTGGCTGTACCACCATTGGGTTGTGGTTTTTACTTTTTTTTTTAATAACAGATTTTTTTTTTTTTTTTTACTAACCATGGGGGAAAATGAAACAGTGAATTTTAGAAAGTACTTGTAGCCTCAGTGGAGAAGTTGAAATTCTTATGTTGGCATCTCTGACATTTTAGGTCAACAGAAGGAGTCTTTGGATACATTCCAGTGTGGAATTTGTTGGTGGAGATTTGAGAGTGTGGATGTGTGAAGAGGGAGGGCAGCGTGGCAGAACAGTCACTAACAGAATGGCCCCTGCTGTGCTTCTGTGCATTCTTGTACTCACCTAGAATGCAGTCAGTCTGACCAGAAGCATAGTGGGAAATTTAAGTCTGGCGGTGGAATTGAGTCTTCCATTTAGTGAGGTAGAAAACTCCAATCTTTTGCTCTTATGGTAAAAATTAACTGATTAAACAAAGTTGGCAGTAAATCTACAGCCTAATTGGAAACAAGTTTTCTGACCACCCTCTTTTCCCAACATGGTCTTACAAGGTCTAGCCCGTGCTTAGCAGCCACGTAATGACGAATTAAACAGAAGAAAGAACTTTTGTGAGATTTAAACAAACTGCCAGCTAAGGTGCTTATCAAGGCCACGAAAAGATAAACACCATGGAGTATCTAAGTCGTTCAGATTTTGCAGCCTTTGTTTGTTATCCATGGAAAGTTCCAGACAAAATTATAACTTTTAAATAACCACACTTGGGAAGCCTTGGCAGTTTTGTGGGCTCCTGGCTTACCCAGGAAATCTGAGATGTGTGTGACCAAATGTATATGCCCCCCTCTGATTGAAACGTTGTTTTGTGTGCATCTCTCATCCTCACCAGACTCTGAGCTCCTTAGGGAGGAGGTTCATGTTTCATTTGTCTTTATTTCAACACACCTAGCACAGCGTTTGGCACTAAATGACTGCTGAATAGATAAACTTAAAACATTAGAGTTAGCAGGATCCATCTCCCTATAACTGAATAAAGGAAATTAAGATAGAGGCCATTTGGCTGGGAGAATTTTGGTTGGTTTTGTTGACCTGCACTGTGGAAGCAAGGTGATGTTCTAGTCCAGACCTGATAGCAAAACTCAGAAAGTTTAAATAACACTTTTATTTTATTTTTGGCCACGCCCTTGGCATGTGGAAATTCCTGGGCAAGATATTGAACCTGTGCCACAGCAGTGACCCAGGCTGCTTCAGTGACAACGCCAGGTCCTTAACTTGTTGTGCCCCAAGGGAACTCCCTTTTTTGCACCTTTCTTCTCTTTCTGTGACCCTATAATATGTATCTTAGTCCATCTGATGGTATCCCATATGTCTCTTAGGCTCTGCTTACTTTTCTCCAGTTTTCTTTCTGTTCTTTATCAAATGAGATAAATTTATCAAACAAGATAAATTGTCCTGTCTTCAAGTTTGCCTTTTTTTTTTTGGTCTGTTTAAATTTGTTAATCTCATGAAATTAATTTTTCATTTTGATTGTACTTTTCAGCTCTAGAATTTGTATTTGGTGGCTTTCCATAATTTTTCTTTATTGACATTCACATTTTGTTCATATGTTGTTTTCCTAGTTTCCTTTAGTTCTTTGACCATGGTTTACTCTAGCTCTTAAGTATATATATATATATATATACATATATATATATGTATATATATATATATACATATATATATACGTATGTATATATATACATATATATATACGTATGTATATATATACGTATATATATACATATATATATACGTGTATATATATATATATATATATATATATATATACATATATATATATTTTGTCTTTTGTCTTTAGGGCTGCACCTGCAGCATATGAAGGTTCCCAGACTTGGGGTCTAATCAGAGCTACAGCCGCCGGCCTATGCCAGAGCCACAGCAACACCAAATCCAAGCTGCGTCTTCGGCCTACACCACATTTCATGGCAATGCTGGATCCTTAACCCACTGAGTGAGGCCAGGGATCGAACCTGCAACCTCAAGGTTCCTACTCGGATTCATTTCCGCTGCGCCACGATGGGAACTCCAGAACATATATATTTAAGACAGTTGGTTTAAAGTCTTTGTTTAGTAAGTTCAGTGTCTAGGTGTCCTCAGAGACAGTTTAACTCAGGTTTTTTCTCTTCAAATGGCTATCCTTTTCCTATTTCTTAGTGTTATTTGTATTTCTGTTCTTTTTGAAAATTGGGTATGCAAATATTATAATGTAGTAAATGAGATTCTGTCTCTTCCCCTGAGTTTGCAGTCCTTGATTGTTAAAGGCTGCAGCTGTCTATTTTGTTCAGTTACTTTTACAAACTCTTTTTATAGAAGCTATATTCCATGTCATTACTGGTCATTGAAGTCTCTGTTCCTTTGGCTTGTGTTCAGCTACTATTTTGATAGAGAGTTCCTTGACTAGCAGGAGCTAAAATAAACACAAAACCAAACCTCTCACAGGCTTTGCAGGTTGACTTTGTGCTGGGCCCTTCATCATTTAGCCAGGCTTGCACGGAGCCTACAGATGAGCCAGTGGTGGAGGCTTAGAATCTTCTCGGTTATTTTCTGAGCATGCACCCTGTCCTGGGTATGGCCTGGCTTTCTAAATTCCCCAGTACACATGGGTGCTTTCCAATGCCCTAATTTCCCAAAGAGATTCTCTTCATGGCTTTTCCTCCCAAGTATTAGGTGTTCTATTTATGTCTCAACTATAATCTTTTCCCCAGGCCATGTGGGCTTTTTGTTTGCATTACAGCGTTTTTGAGCAATGCCTGCTGCTTTTCTGCCCTGAGTGGGTTGTGAGCTTGGTAGAGCAAAGATGAACGCCTTGTGTCAGTCCTTCAGGTAGCCCTCAGACAGATTAGAACAGACAGACACAATAATTTTTAAGTTCTGTTCTGCTCTGTCTGGAACTAGGGACTAGGGTTCCACAGTAGGAGTATGAGACTGCTGCAGAGACAAGGAGATGGTGGGGAACGGGCAGGTAAAAATACCTACAAGGCTTTCCTACTGTTTTTATGTTGGTCTTTTTCTTGATTTAGTGTTCCCTTGGTTGCTGTGAATCTTTGAGTAAATGTAGACTTTTGATAAAGTTGTTTCTGACAGTTCCTGCTTTTCTTTCAATGTGTCTGTGGAAAGATGGGTGTTTGGATCTGCCTGTTCTACCATTTTTTTGAGTAACCACTCTAGACTGATTTTATTTCTTCTTCTTCTTTTTTTGTCTTTTTAGGGCTGCACCCACGGCATATGGAGATTCCCAGCCACTGTGTCATATTGAAGTTCCTAGACCAGGCATCAAACCTGAGCTGCTACAGGAACATCACAGGATCCTTAACCTTCTGTGCCACAAGGGAACTCCCTTCTGAAGAGTCTTTTGACAGTAGATTTATTTTCTTAATATATATAGGTATTAAGGTTGTTTTTTCATTTTGTGTCAGTTTTGGAGAATTGTGTTTTTCAAGAAATTTTACCTAGATTGTCAAATGTACAAGTGTAAAGTTTTTTGCAATAATATTCCTTTTTTTTTTTAATGGGTGCATGCATAGTTCCCAGGCCAGGGATTGAATCCAGGCCGCAGCTGCAACTTTGCCAGATCCTTTAACCCACTGCACTGGTCTGGGGACTGAACCTGAGCCACTGCAGTCAGATTCTTACTTATTGTGCCACAGTAGGAACTCTGGTATTTCTTTATTATATATGATTTATTTCTGTATGATCTTGTAGGATCTCATTTTTTCCTGATATTGATAATTTGTGTTTTCTTTCTTTCTTGATCAGTAACTAAAAGTTTATTAATTAATTTGATCTTTTCAAGGAATTAACATTTCTTTAGTTGATAATTTTTTAGTCTGCTTTAAGTTTCATTGATTTCTGCTCTTTATTATTAACTTTCGTCTACGTGGGGTTTAATTTTCTCATTTTTTTATGGCTTCTTAATGTGACACGTAGATTGTTGACTTCTTATTTTTTCATGTAAACATTAAGTTGTTTATTTCCCTCTAAACCAGAATGAGCAGGCTTTTTCTGTAAAAATGCCAGGTAGTAAGTATTTTAGGCTTTGTGGGTCCTGTGGTCTGTGTTACAGTTACTCAGCTCTGTGATTGTAGCGTGAAAGCAGCCATACACAATACACAGGAGTGTAGATGTCACCAATAAAACTTTACTTAGAGTTCCTGTGTGGCTCAGCAGGTTAAGGATCCGGTGTTGACGTGGCTTGAGTTCAGTCCCCCGAGTGCGGCCAATCAATCAATCAGTCAATCTAACCACTGAAGAGAAAGGATAAAACGAAACGACAGAGAAACCCAACACCACAACTTTAATTATAAAGATTGCCAATGGACTGGATTTGGCCCACAGACTATAGTTTGTTAACACTATTTTTTGCTGTATTTCACATTTTTTATATCTTATATTTTTACTATCAGTTTGAAATATTTTCTAATTTCACTCATATTTTCTCCTTTGACCTCTTGGCTTTTGGGAAGTATATTGCTTAATTTCCAAATATTTGAATGTCTTATTTTTCATTTCTAATTTAATTTTTGTGGTAAGAGAATGTACTCTGTAAAATTTAAATCTTTTGAAATTTTTTGAGACTTTTATGGCCCGCCATATGGTTGTCTTGAACATTCCATATGTACTTGAACAGAATGTATTTTCTGTGTTTTTGAGTAAAGTACTTTATAAATGTCACTAGATCAAGCTGGTTAATAACATCAGATCTTCTTTATCCTTACTGATTTTTTAATCTAGTTGATCAATTGCTACAGTAGGAACAATGAAGTTCTTCATCAATGATTGTAGATTTGTTTTCTCTCTTAGTTGTGTCTGAAGTTCTATTTTTATTTTTAAATTTTAATTTCATTTTATTTTTTTGTCTTTTAGCGCCTCAGCATATGGAGGTTCCCAGGCTAGGGGTCAAATCGGAGCTGGAGCTGCCGGCCTTCACCACAGCCACAGCCACGTGGGGTCCGAGCTGTGTCTGCAGCTACCACAGTTCATGGCAATGCCAGATCCTCAATTCACTTTTTAAAAATTTTTAATATATTTTTTAATGGCTGCATTTGCAGCATATGGATGTTCCTGGACCGGGGATTGAATCTAAGCCAACACCAGATCCTTTAACCCACTTGGCTCGGCTGGAGATTGGACCCACACCTGTGCTGCTGCCCCAGCTGCCACAGTCAGATTTAACCCACTGTGCCACAGTGGGAATGTCTGTTCACTTTTTAGCTCTTTTCTTGAATTTTTATGGTTGCTCTAAAGGTTACAATATGTATTTTTTCCTTTTGTTATAAGCTCTACAAGAAAATGTTATTTTTTTTGCTTTCAATGATGCTTTTTTAAGGAAAAAGAAGAAATGTATAGTCTTTTATATTTACCCTCATAGTTACCATTTCCAGTGACCATCATTCTTTCCAATAGATTAGTTTCCATCTGGTATCATTTTCCTTCAGCCTAAAGAACTTCTTTTCTGTTCTTATGTAATACAGTTTTGTGAGTGTCAGATATTCTGGTTTTGTTCATATGAGAATATCTTTATTTTCCCTTTAATTTTGAAGAATATTTTCTCTGGCCTTAGAATTCTGGTTGACTAGTATTTTTTTCCTTTTAGCACTTTATTTATTTTGTCTTTTTGTCTTTTTTTAGGGCTGCTCCCAAGGCACATGGAGGTCCCCAGGCTAGGGGTCGAATCGGAGCTGTAGCCTCCAGCCTACACCAGAGCCATAGCAACTCGGGATCCGAGCCGCATCTGTGACCTACACCACAGCTCTCAGCAACGCCAGATCCTTAACCCACTGAGCACTGCCAGGGATGGAACCCACAACCTCATGGTTCCTAGTTGGATTCATTAACCACTGAGCCATGACGGGAACCCTCCTTTAGCACTTTAAAGATGTTATTCCATTGTCTTGTCTTGTGGCCTCTATTGTTTGTCATGACAAGCTACCATAATTTGTATTATTGATCCACTATATGTAAACTATCATTTTTTCCCTCTTGTTGTTTTTAATATTTCCTCTTTGTCCTTGGATTTTAGCAGTTATTGATCATGTCTCTAGGACGTGGTGTCTTTGTTTCTTACTCAGAGTTTTCTTAGTTCCTTGTATCTGTAAGTTTCTAGGTTCCCCCAATTATTTCCTCAGTTTTTTGCCTCACTTTCTCTCTCTCTTTTTTTCTTTGGAACTCCAGTTATACATATGATAGGTAGCTTAAATTTATCCACAGTTTTATTCATTTTTATTCCAGTATTTTTTCTCTCCATTCTTCATATTTGATCATTTCTGTTCAGTCTTCATGTTTATTTTTAACCCTTCTACTACCTCCATTGTTAAGCTGACCTAGTAAATTTTCCATTTCAAATACTGTATTTCTCAGTTCTAGAATTTTCATTTAGCTGTTTTGTGTTGTTTGTTTTAAGTTTTTATTTCTCTGTTGAGATTTCCTATCCACTCAGCCTTAGTATTTTTTTTTTTGGCCACACTCAGGGCATGCAGGGAGTGACCCAAGCTACAGCAGTGACAACACCTGAGCCTTCACTCGCTGTGCCTCCAGGGGACTCCCAACTTTAAGTCTTTGAGAATATAACTTTTCTAAAGTCTTTTTTTCTGCTGGTTCCAGCAGCTTAGCTGTTTGGGGTCAGTTTCTTTTGACTGCTTTTCCTCTTGACTATGGGTACCATTTCTTATTTCTTTGCAAATAAAGTGATTTTTGATATTTACTGGATATTTTGTAGATGCATAGTTTAGATTCTCTGAATTGTGTTAACCTCATCTGAAGAATGTCGGTCGTTTTTTGGATTTTTTTTTTTTTTTTTTGGTAGGTAGTTAACTTGCTAGGCTCAGACTCCAAACTCTGCTTCCTCCACAGCAGGCAGTAGCTAAAATTGCTTACTTCCTTCAGCTGTCCAACTGTTGTTTTTCACCGAGAACCTTGGCTTCTCTCCTGGGTATGCACAGTTCAGAAGTCAACCAAGGATTTTTAGATTAGGAGCATCCTCTTCTGTTACTTTCTTATTTCTGCTGGTTGCCTTCTTTCTCTGCACCCAACCCCCACCGCCAGCCCCACCTTCCAGCGTCTCTGTCACACTCAACTGTCTCCCTTCTCAGTCCACAAGGAATTCTGCATCTTGTCTCACAAGGATTCAGGCATGCCCTAAGGCAAAGCAGAGCCAAAACAAAACCATAAAGCTGCAGACTTAACCCTGTGCAGTTCACTTCTTTCAGTGATTAACTTCTCTCCTTTTTCTGCATGATGTTTGTTGCTCTTCAGTGCCTCATTCCTTTTTCCAGTTACTGCCCCTTCATTCCTTCCCAAAGGTTAGTGACCATGGTCAGGTCTTGAAACACTAGTTTAGTAGCACTTGGTATTGAACTTGGTCTAAATGGGATCATGTAGACCATTCAGTAGAATTTTCTGTGATGATGAATATGTTCTATTTCTATACTAATGTGGTTGCCAAGAGTCATGCATGGCCATTAAGCATCTGAAATCTGGTTTAACTGAGGAATTGACTCCTCTAAGTTTTATTTTATTTTTTTATCTTTTTAGGGCCACACCTGCAGTGTATGAAGCTTCCAAGGCTAGAGGTCGAATTGGAGCTATAGCTGCCAGCCTACACCACATCCACAGCAGTGTGGGATTCCGAGCCACATATGCAACCTACACCATAGCTCACGGCAACGCCGGATCCTTAACCCACTGAGTGAGGCCAGGGATTGAACCTTCGTCCTTATGGATGCTTGTCAGATTTCTTTCTGCTGAGCCATGAATTCTTTTGGGTCTGGATGCCTTCAGTCAACACTGTTTTACAGATTCATCTGATTGTTAGCACATGGCTTTGGTTTTCAGGACCTGTATAATCATTTAACATACACACCACAGTTTATCCATTGTTGGTAGACATTCGGTTGGCTGCTACAAGTGGTGCTGCTGGGAGCAGTCTCACACGTCTCTTGGTGCACATCTGTCCATGCTTCGCGGGATACATACTGAGGCATTGACTTGCTCATGTTCACTTTAGGTGGTTATATGTGGTTATGTGGTGTAGGTTGCATATGTGGTTTATTTTTTCCAAGGTGGTTGTTCCCATTTCTTTCACTCCATTAGTAGATAGGAGTTCCCATTGATTACATCTTTTGTAGAATTATTGGTCTTTTTAAAAAAAATTTTTGGAGTTCCCTTGTGGCTCCATGCTAACAAACATGACTGGTATCCATGGGGATGCAGGTTTGATCCCTGGTCTTGCTTACTGGGTTGGGGATCCTGCATTGATTGCCATGAGCTTCGGTATGGATCATGGACAAGGCTTGGATCTGGTGTGGCTGTGGTGCAGGCCGGCGGCTGTAGCTCCAATTTGACCCCTAGCCTGGGAATTTTCATATGCCAAGAGTGCAGTCCTAAAATGCAGTAAAAAAAACAAAAACAACAACAAAAACCCAACATTCCTCACCATTCTGCAGTGTTGCCTTTATTATCAGCCAAGATTCCATATAAGCATGGATCTGTTTCCTGAGTCATATATGCTGTTCTCTTGGTGTCTTCATCTATTCTTGCACTGGTACCACATTCTTAGTTATTGTAGCTTTATAATAAGTTTTCATAAAAATAAATCTTGTCACCTTTTTCTTCTTTGCAAAGAGCATCTTGGCTTTTTAGTGTATTTCTTCATCCCTTTGAATTCATCTTAGGGCAACTCACTGACCTAAATCTAGCTTTAACTAACACATTGTGTAGTAGCCTGTGATATTTTAAATTGCAGACTATACCACACTAGTGCCCAGCTCAGAGGAAGGTGTAGCTGTATCTTAGAGGAATTATTGGCACCAGTGAACCACGCAGGCTCTGGGTGACTGTGGACAGGATGGGATGAGATAAATCTGGGGTGAGAAGCTAGCGAAGACCAATAGATGGACACCTAGCTCCACCTTCTTGGACATCATCATTCTCAGGAGATGGAGAGAAAGTTTTGGGAACCCAGGAATGTCTGTCTTGCTCACTGTTGTATGCCTGTGCCTGGCATACAGTGGGTGTTCAGTAAATATTTGTTCAGTGAATGCACGTGTCTATAATAAATGCTTCTCAGAAGACATGATACAGCCATGAGTTTCACCCTTTGCCTTAGATACTAGAAAAGCTTTATGAAAACTGAATTTTTAAACTGCCTTTGAGATTTTGTCATTTCATGGTTTTGCCTTTTTATTTCTATAGTCTTATGTGATTACCTTGAGTCTTTTTGAAAATACATAGTTGGGTGTTTTTGTTTTTTTGGGTTTTTTTTCATGATCAATCTAGTGATTACCTGTCAGTGATTCTGGAAGTTTGTTGACTTTCTGTATCCCTAAATGGAAATAATTTACAAGTTTCCTAGCATAGTAGGCTCATACATATTAGAATTCAGTTTGCGATTATATCCAGCTTCCCTTATTTCAGAAGAGTCAGAAGAAACTGCTAAGTTATCCTCAGTTTCTCCAATTTGTATTTCCTCTCCTTCCTGAAAATATTCGTTGATGAGGCTTACATAAAGCATGTCTTTATTTGGTTTCTGCTCTAAATATTAAACTTCTCTTTCAATGCAGATGTGGAATTAGAAGAAGCAATTAGAAGAAGTCTTGAGGAGATGTAATTAAAGATATTACCACACAACATCAAGTGGCCTTGAAGAGACTCAGGATAATGAATTTTTGAGTTTTCTAAAGGAGACTAGAAATCTACTAGTGCAGATGTATTTGAAAACACGCTTTTTTTGCTTTCATATGTTCAAAATATATTACTTTGTATTTTTGTGCTACTTTGCAAAAATGTATAGAGGAATAGAATACATGTTCATGCAAATACAAATCATGTGTTCTAAAACAGGTGTCACTGTTTCCCAGTTAATGTTGAAGTCATATATTTAGGTTAAAGGAATTAAAAAAAAGAAAAGCTCTTGACTATTGTTTACATGTTTCCCAAATAGAGTTTGTTTTTTAATTTTATTTGTACTGTACAGATGATTCTAGCTTATTTTTTTAGGAGTGAAAATGAATATAAATAAAGCTGCCATAGCTCACTTGTTCCATAAAGCCTGCATCTGATGTGGCACTAATACCTAATGCCTTTGAGATCTTCGATTATGATTATTGGAAGAGAGTGATGGAAGTGACCGTGGAAACATGAAGTTCTCCCAGCAGTGTTCTCTGTGGGTATCAGATGGGCAGTCCTGCTTTAATTAGAGCAGCACATCGCTGGGATGTAGAAAAGGAACACCTCATTTCTTAGAAAGTATTAAAAAGAAGCTTCTCCATTCCCTTTACCTGCTTAGACTTTTATGTGACTTGTCTTATCTCCTATTTAAAGGGAACGATGTAAAAATATTTGCATAGAATTACTTATTTTTAATAATATTGGTCCTTTTATATGTATATTTGTGTAATCATAGTATTCCTCAGATAATAATGTTGAAGGTCTGCTCAGGAGTAATCTTCCTTTACCCTTTAAAATTTCTGTTTCATATGCAAGTATCTTCATTTTAGTTATTCATTAAATTGTAAGTTTCCTACAGCTGGTATCACATACTTAATTTGCAAGTGTTGAGGCCCCACTGTGCTAATAACAATATTCCATAATTAGATGACTCAGAAGGGGCTTGTCATACTATCTTGTGCATATGCTTCATGTTACTTGAACAGAAATGTCATCTCTAAAGATTTCGAGTTAGTAATTACTTACCAAATGTAAAATTTTCTCTAAGTATAAATTTTTCTTTAAGAAAAAAAAATCAGGGCTAGAACTTTGTTTTTTCTCTACAACTAGATAATTTAGTGTGAAATACTGTTACTGTTTTTTCGGCTCACATTGGAAACCAATTTGTTTGTATTTCTTAAGATGTCAGTTCTAGTTCCCTGGTGGCTCAGTAGGTTAAGGATCTGGTGTTGTCACTGCTGTGGCTCGGGTTCAATCCCTGGCCCCAGAATTCCACCCCACCCTGCCCCGATGTCTGTCCTACCTCCTTGAAGTTTTTTTTAAAGTAGACATCATAGCTTGAGAATGTACCAGTCATTCCTCCAGAGCGACCACATTATGGTTTTGTTTGTTAAAGGACTTAAGCAAGGCTTTGGGAGGGAATCGCTGGGCCATACCTTGAGGACATCTGCAGGAGCGCACTCAGTAGTGAGCCTCAGAAAGGATGTCTAGCAAGAAGATGCTCCGGCAGATGCCGCAGAGCGGTGTCACAGCAGGCGGGATGCAGCCCGTGTTCTGGTAGGAGGCTTCTGAGGTGTGAATGGTTGAGAGGAACTGAGGCTTTTTCTATGACAGGAGTGGACTGTTTCACCATGACCCTTAAAATACGGTAATTGGGTTGTTTAACGTTTTAATTAAGAATAGTCACTGACTGTATAATCTACTTACTAAGCAATTAAAAATCATTTTAAGATTACTTCATACTTTGTACTTAATTTAGCTACAAGGAGGAGAGGTAGTTGGTGGATGTTACAAAAAGTTTTGTGCATTATTTATATAATTTTTTTTTTATTTTCCCACTGTACAGCAAGGGGGTCAGGTTATCCTTACATGTATACATTACAATTACATTTTTCCCCCACCCTTTCTTCTATTGTGCATTATTATCAAGAGTAAATGTTGCTAACATTGACAGTGATGCTTATATTTTGGGGTTTTTTCCCCACATTTTATTGTGATTCCCTTTTTTCTTTTAAACATGTTTTTATTGTGATTCCTTCTTTTTATACCTGAATAACAACTTCCCCAAAGGGATGATGGACATGTTTATTCTAAGAAGGATATATAGATAATGTATTGATAGCATCTGCTCAGTGGTATCATTGATTCTCTTAAATAAAAATTCCTCAGTTGGTTTTTTTTTTTTTGGATCCTTGGTGTCCTACCAGCCCAGCCCTTTGTCCTATTTCTTACCCGCCTGCTGGCCTGGCTCTCCTCTCTGACATCGCTGGGGAACAAGACACGGGTTTGTTCTGGGCTCCCTTGGCAAGTGCAGCTCTGATACTCAGCAGGCTGGGGCTCAATTTAAAGAGCATCATTTTTTTCTTTTCAATTTCTTTCAAATCATTTATTTGTTCACCCACTCACAAAGTATTCTTGGCTACTTACCATGTGTTTGCCACTGTTCTCGGCACTTGAGATCCCCCCCCCCCCAACACACACACACACAACGCCCCCACTCTGGAGCACTCGGGGAGGGGGTTGGATAGAACCTCGCGTGATAAGATAGTGAAACAGGGAAGGGGGGAGAGCATGGGGCTGGGCAGTGGGAGGCAGTTATTTCCAACAGGGTGGTCAGGAAGGACCCTGACCAGGTGAAGCTCAGAAGACCTGAAGGTGGGGGAGCTCTAGGAAGAGGGTGAAAAGGTCTAAAAGAGCAGGATGAGCTCAGAGGGCAATGCAAGGTGGTGTCCTCAGAGGCCTTTTCTGAAGACCCTGGAAAGGAGGAGCCCTGAAGGTTTCTGAGAGTAAGGGGTGTGACCTGCTGTACTTGGACTGCTGTGGGGCTGTGTTGAGCGCAAACAGCTGAGAGCAGAAGCAGGGGTGCAGGTGGGAGGGCAGGCCACTGGTCCAGGAGGGAAGGCAGGACTAGGTCTCTGGCATGAGAGTCCAGGGTGATGCTGAAGTCACCTGATAGACTTCCATTCTCCAAAAGTGGAAGGATTCTTAGTTCGTGTCATGATATGAGAGAATATACTTAATGATGTCAAATATTCCCCTCCAGCAGCAATTCATCGACATGGAGTCTAAGTTCAGAAAAATTGCCATCCAGTCTTAAGGGCTTCATCTCTGTTGACTTACATGGCTTTGATCTCAGATTAAAGGTTGTGATCCAGCTTTAAAGTGTTATTATCTCCACTTGAAGTGCCCTGTACCTTCTCATTCTTGAAGCGTGAGGCAGCGAGCTCCCCACAACATTCACTCCACTTGTACTGACCTTCATGGTGTCTGACCTCGTGGTCTACGGCATCTTTTCCTAACAGGAGATTTAAATAAGTTGGGTGTGAAAGGGTCTTAACCATTTCACTTAAATTCCAGCAAATAACTTTTGAACAGAAAAAAGTCATTGAAAATAAAGGAAGTTCACCTTCCTACGTCCCGCTGGGTGGTAAGAGGGGCGCCTTTTCTCTCGCGATCTATTAGTCTCGTTCTCATCTCCAGAGAGGGCCTGGTGGCCAGGCAGGTCGGGCGACGCGGCCCTGGCGGCCCGGCTCTGCGCGCGGGAGGCGGGAGGGCGGGCTGGGCTGGGCGGGGCCGGGGGCGCGGGCTCCGCCCTGGGGGCGGTGTTCCAGGCGAAGAGCGGGCCCGACGCCACGTGAGCCGCCCCGCAGGCCGCCCGGCTTCCTCCTACCGCCCGCGCGCGGTCAGCCAGCGCCCCGCGCCCCTGGGTTCCCCTGGCGCCTGGAGCCCCGGTTCCCTGGCCCCCAGTCGTCCGGACCCCAGTCCTTGCTCGGCCACCCGCGCCCCCCGACTCCCAGTCCCCTGGCCCCCCGTCCCCACCCAGACCGCGGATCCCCAGCCCGGGCGCGGGCGGCGCGTCAGAGAGAGGCGTGCGGCGCGGTGACGGCGGTGACCTCGGGCCTCCGGGCGCAGATGGCTCAGGCGAGGATCAGCGCCAAGGCCAACGAGGGCCGCTTCTGCCGCTCCTCGTCCATGGCCGACCGCTCCAGCCGCCTGCTGGAGAGCCTGGACCAGCTGGAGCTCAGGTGTGCGGGGCGGCGGGCGGATCCGGGCGCGGTCGGACCCCGGCCCTGGGGCACTCACTAGCCTGTCCGTCCGGCGGCCCCTTGGCCCCGCGTCCCGGCGGCCGCGCTCTTGCCTGCGCGGGAGCGGGGGAAGCCGAGGAGGTGAAGGGTAGGGACGCCGCCGGCGGTTGGGGCTGGGCTGACACCGCGGGTCCGCGGAGCTTCCAGAACCTTCTGCACGCCAGGGGTTCGGTCGGGTCTCCCTGAGATGCTCTTTCTGGACGGGTGGCGGTCTAATGGTCCCAAGGTCAGTGATCCATTCTTTTGCTTCCAACACTTAAGAACAATATCTCAGAATAAAGCTTCGGGGCCCCATCGGATCCCAAGGCGGGGAGGGGCAAGGGCACTTGTGGGGCGCCCGCCCGGTCCCCTCTGCGTTCTTCCCGGCGCCGGGCTCCCCCCCAAGAGCCGCTCCCACCTTCCAAGTACAGTTTGCTGGCCGGAAACCACAGGGGTCACCTGTTTCCACTCTAGCTGATTCAGGTTTTAATAAGGAATCAACGTGTGGATTGAAATAAAGCCGCGTGAGGGGGCCCGAGCTGTGCTATTGGGGGGCGTGCTGAGCACCTGGGGGTGGAGGGGGGCGGCCTCTAGCGCCGCCTCGGCCCCACGGAGGGGACTTGAGGGCGGGGTAGATGGGCGAGCGCGCGTTTTGGTAGAAGGTCGCTGCTGGTCGGGAGAGCAGATGTGTCCTCAATGGTTTTAGTGCTTTTCTGCGTGTGGGAAGATGCAAGAATCTGGGTTCATTAAATTTTCCTGAAAATCTCTCTCTGTGGGCCGGTTCCGCCAGTTTTCCCAGAGCGCAGAGCCTCCTCATTCCTGCTCGTCTGAATTCTTTCCAGGCTGTGCCGTCAGTTCCTGTAGAACCGGGTGGCCAGGGACTCTCCTAGCGGCAGATGGGGTGGTAGGCTCCTTGGGATGCCTAAAGCCTATGCAAGAAGTTTTGGACCTACTTTTCTCTTTCCACAATGTATGAAAACGTTGATGTACTTCTTGTAAAGGTTCAGGTCACAAAAGCTACTGTATAAATTGTGTGCAAGTGTAGTTTTATGAAAATCTTAACTGGGGCAGCCACAACTCCCTTAAACCTCCGCATTTTTTTCCATAGTTTGCACCAGGTTCTGGATGAGCAAAGGAGTAGGTAAGGTAGACATTTTTAAGAATTGCCTTTACCTCCCTTGATTAATACACCAAAACGGGAGGGGTCTTATGACTCATAAAGTACACTAATAACCAAATGAGGCATTTCTTCATTATTTATCATGATTAACTGAGTGAGGCATTTATTATTTATCAATTAGCATTAAGCAAGTGAGGCATATATTAATCATTTTAAAATTTAGTGTGTATTTATCATTTGAAATTTGTTATTGATGATGATGGCAAGAAACAATGTCTTCTCGGAAAATAAATTCAGAATGTATACCTGTATGTGTGATTGGGTCATCTTGCTGTACAGTAGAAAATTGACGGAACACTGTAAACCAGCTCTAATGGAAGAAATATCATTATAAATGAAAAAAAAAAGAAAATGAGAAATTCTCCACCATCATGATTTTGAGGGTAGTAATGGAAACCAGAACCCAGATTGGTTCTGGGGTCCTGCTGGGAATGACACAGATGGAACAAGGGGAGAGCAGTGCTTCCCGTGGCTGGACCTGCTGAAGCCAGTGCTCCTGAATGTCGTGTGTTGTCCCCTTTCCAACCCCCACTCCCGGCAGACTGCCTTTTCTTTTTTCATCGCATCGCAAAGGGGTCTTGTCATCTTCCCGGGCTTTAGAACTTGGTGGGGCATATTCTCAACCATTTCCGGGGTCTCCCCACCCCCACACCCCATCAGAAAGGAAGGGTTTCTTCTTCAGGGATCGTGGAGGATGTTTCCCCCCGCCTCCTTCAAGCTTGAGTGGTCGTCCTCAGACTTGAACTAGTGCCTCACGTACGAAAGCAGCCAAGTGCTCGTCTTTACCAGGAAGCCTTTGGTTTTGAATATTGTGTTCCAGCGATTGATGTGAAGCAAATTCTGATTACTGAGTACAAGCAATTAAATTGTATTTTGCCAAATTAACTCTTGAGCTGAGGAAGAAAGGCTGATTAATGTGTGTCTAGTTGTTCATTTTAAGGACCTTCCCAGTAATTGTAGACTTTTGAGAGCTTTATTTCTTGCTTTTAGAAAAAGTAATGCTGAGTGAAAACTTAGGAAGCATTTGGGAAGGTGGGTAAAAGCAGGAGTTTTTGAAACCATGTGAGCCGTGGAGAGTGGAGTGCACTCTCAGAACCTAGAATCCTGCCTAGAAGATCAAGTGGAAGAAGAATACATGATTTTCTCGGGTCATTTTCTCTAATGGTTTAATTTCATATGAAGGATGACTAATGAGGAGTTCCCGTTGTGGCTCAGTACCCTTGAGGATGTGGGTTCGATCCTCGGCCTTGGTCAGGAGGTTAAAGATACGGCGTTGCCGCAAGCTTTGGCTGGGGCGTAGGCCAGTAGCTGCAGCTCCCACTCATCCCTAGCCCAGGAATGTCCACAGGCCACAGGTGTGGCCCTTAAAAAAAGGATGACTAAACAGCATACTAGCTAGAGAGGAAATTACAGGTTGAACGTGGAAACTCGCTCTTACTGGCTTTGTCAGTTGTGGCAAAAACTGCTTCCGTCTGAAGCTAAAAAACAGATTTGTGCTAAATGCTCTAGGACCTGGTGTGTGAACTGGTGCCCGCGGCGTCTGAGAAGCTTTAAGATGTTGGCAGCATTCTACAGACCAGTCAAGTTTCCTGGGTTTCTAACACTTCTCCACACCGCTGGCCTTTCTTTTTTGACTCTAGCTCACCTCCTTTTTCGCTTCCTCCTAAAAAGGTGATGCCTTTCTCTCCAGGTTTTCATGACCAGTTCAGCTGGTGCCTGATTTTCCATTCGTCACTGGCTCAAAACATGTTTCTTACGATTGTCACTGTTTTAGCAGCTACCGTGATTTATAAATACTGCGCACTAACAGCTATTTAGTGAATGACACGACCATGCAGGGCCCTGCCTTTGTGGAATTTACCATCCCCTCCATTCTGCATGTGGAAAAGTGAGGCTTGAGAGCTTAAATGACTTGTCCAAGGTCACACAGCTGGAATCCGGGAGACTGATATCTTCTGCCTGAATTTTCTTAGGGTTAAGTGTGTCGTATTTCAGGATGTAGGAAGAGTATGTGGATGAATGTATGATTTTACAGAAAGAGGTGAACCTTCCACTTAGACTGGCGTTTGGATGAATGAATATTGAACTGTGCCAGGGGTCAAGTGGCCCCTAAAGGCTCTGGAGGGTAACAGGTGTTTGGACGTGGGGTGTGGACACAGCAGAGGGGAAAAGGGACTGGCTGGGAGACCAGCTGTTCACAGATTTCCCCAAAGGGCTCCTAGCATGGCTCCTCCCCCGCCTGCCAGCCACTTGCAGTGGCTTCCGTGGCAGCCAGGGAGTGAAGGATAGGTGAGGGGGGGCACAGCTGAAAGTTTCCTGTCACGGTTCCGTGTGCGGCGTCCCAGGGGTCACAAAGCAAGCTGGCGCCATAGTTAGCATCTCTAAGAGCCTGTAATTAAAAAGATCCCTTCATAGACACTGTCATCTGAACCTTCCAGAACCCTTTGAGGCAGGAGAAGGACACCTATTATCTCTTTTAGGAGCGGGGGGATCCGGTCCAGGGGGATTGGGGGCCAGCCTGAGGTCGCCCCACTAACAAGCCGCTCCTAACGCTAAACCCTGGTCCCATTTTTACCCCCCAGTTTCTCAGCTGCAAGTGTAATGCATTGTTTCGGTGATGACTCGGACGCCCTTCAGAAGCTGCACTTTGCCTGAAATGTACATGATCCTTGTAGCCTTCCTTGATACAAGAGTAAGAATAAGGGGGTCTAGCGGTTAAGGATCCCAGCCTTGTCACTGCTGTGGCACAGGTTCAGTCCTTGGCTTGGGAACTTCCTTGTGCCACAGGCACAGCCAAAAACCCTCAGGAGTATTGAATAAGAAACAGGACTATGATTTCAAGAATTGTTTTAGAAATAATCATCTTTGAAAAAAGTCTGTTTACCATTTCTCCTCCTCCACTTTTTTTTGGGGGGTGGTGGTTGGGGTTGTCACCTGTGGGAGTTCCCAGGCCAGGGGTAGAATCAGAGCTGCAGCTGCTGGCCTACACCACAGCCACACCAACGCTGGATCCTTAACCCACTGAGTGGGGCCAGTGGTCAAACCCTAATCCTCATGGATACGAGTTGGGTTCTTAACCCACTGAGCCATGATGGGAACTCCCACCATTTCTCCTCCTTTTGATGAAAGCACAAATTCTTGCCATTTGGAAGCCCAAGTTCGTAGTGGTAAGTGTGTCATAAAAACCAGGAAGCTAGTGTTTGCGGCCTCAGCTCTGGGCACTTGATGCTGACAGTGGCCCCCGTGGACCAGAATCCACGGATGCTCAAATCTTCTGTAGAAAATGGTGTAGCAGTTGGTGCTCTGCATCCGTAAGTTCTGCATCTGAGTTACTCATAAATACATTTTTAGTTGATGCTTTCGGTCACTGCATTAAACTCCACCTGCTTCACTTCATTCGGTCACAACCACCGTCACATGATCCGTATAGTGAAAGTGAGGAAGTTGAGGCAAAGAGAAACTACCCAAGGTCACCCAGCTGGTAAGTGGCAGCAGCACTGTCCTGAGTGGCAGGACTGAGGCCCTTGCGGTCCCTGCACTTGTGACCAGCCTGTGCAGTCAGTCACCTGCCAGCTCCTCCTCTCTCTGGTGGGGACCCAGTGGTCCGCGCCGTGCACTTTTGTCCTAGGGACATTCTGACCATGGCCTGTCTTTGTTAAAGTTTAGTCCTGATTCCATGCAGAGAGTGTTCCAGGAGCACAGCCCAGGCCACCCTTGGAGCGAGGATCAGTTCTTTCCCAATTTGGACATGCAGCTCTTCCAGGATCTGCTCGTAAAAACAGAACCACCCTTCTCCGCCAAGAGCAGCGCTGTCAAGTGAGGTGTTGAGAACGTGAAGGGTAAAGAGAGACAGTCTCACCCTTGTCTGAGCAGAGTTCCAGAAGACATAGCAGAGTGGCAAGTGGGAAATATTTGAAGATATATTGGCTAACAGTTTTCTAGAACTAATGGGAGGGACAAAAAGATGTATGTATGAGTTGATTTCAGAATACCAGTAGCTGATGAACAGTACAACTAGCACCCAAGCAAACTAAGTAGAGATGTAGGATTGACTTTCTTTAAAAAAAATAAAACCCTCATCCTGTGAATAGTCCATCCACTAGACCAGGGTAGGACTGACTGCCTGGGGCAGGGGAAGGAGGAAGTTGCTTAGGAAACAGTTCCTGCCAGAAGGATTGGGTTTTGAAAAAGGATCACCCAGGAGGCCTGGGTCGGGGAAGAGGGATGCCGCAGGACGAGGGGGCAGCAGAGGAAAGGGCCGTGATGCCAGCTCTGGGAATCTTTGCATCGGGAAGGATGGCATTTTACTGTTGCTGTGAGATGAAAAGGGTTTACACAAAATCATACATGAGAAGTCCTTTAGGAGTTCCCATCGTGGCTCAATGGCTAACCGACCCGACTAGGAACCATGAGGTTGTGGGTTTGATCCCTGGCCTCGCTCAAAGCGGTTAAGGGTCTGGCATTGCCGTGAGCTGTGGTGTAGGTTGCAAACGCGGCTCGGATCCCGCGTTGCCGTGGCCCTGGCACAGGCCAGCAGCTACAGCTCCGATTGGACCCCTGGCCTGGGAACTGCCATATGCTGCGGGTGCGGCCCTAAAAAGACAAAAAAAAAAAAAAGAAGAAGTCCTTTACAAGATAAAAATCTGTTATGGAGAAAATGTCCTGGCAATTTCTAGCCGTATGGGGGGAAAAAGTAAAACTTAAAAATTCCATCTCATTTCCTCTACATTTGGTCTCATTTAATGACAAAACATCTTCTGTGACAGATTTTTATATTTTTGTCTAAAGCGTCTCTTTTCAAACCACTTTCTTGTTAACAACCCATGAGCTTCGTGTTGAAACTTACGCTCATAAATGGGCCTCCTTCTGTAGAGTAACTCTCAGTTCTCTCTTTATCATCCTACATGTGCATACAGGCTCAGGAGAGCTGGAAAATTCATCTCTTCTTTCGGCATCTTCTCATTTACCAATCAAGTAATTCTTTGGTGCCATTGAAATGCTAGAGTCATGTTTTGTTTTTCATGAATGTCTCATTTTTTGTGCCAAGCTGACCCTTTTGGTGTGTGCCAGGCTCTAGAGTATGTGCCTGAGGTTCCCTAGGTTATATTAGAAGATTCCAGTTTCTATTCCCTAGTGTGTATTAAAGGGCACGGGTCTGTAATGAATGGGCTGGAACACAGCCTGATGCTGCGCTCTTACTGTTTGATAGACTATTGTTTTTGATTGCATTTTCCAGCTAAATTTGTCACATAAGATTCTTCCTCGCTGTTTGCTCCTGCTGGCTCTTATAAACACAGAGTCCAGCGTATATTTAGTATCTTGATGAATTCAGACCCTGTGACTTTACCGTCTGTCTGTCGGTGCTATTTCGGGGGACAACAGGTGGGTGCCCATTGGGAAGAAGGCCTGCGTGTGGCTGGTGGGGAGGGGCCATCCGTATATGGCCTGTGCTCACACTGCCTGGTGGTTCCTTCTGCACCCACGGAGGGCACGGTCGGGATGAGGTCTGTGATCTTGTGCTTCCAAGGCCGTCTGAGTGTTGGAGCTACGTCTGTCACTATTTATTTTGCAAAAGTCAGCAACTTGTTTAGTTGTGGTGTAATATATGTAAGAAAATGCCCTGGAAACAGAGCACCTTAAACACACAGGATTTTGTTTTCTTCTCCCCTGATTCCACAACCTGATTCTTTAGTGACTGGCTGAGTCCGTAGTCGGTGCCTGTGTAGGGTTGGGGGAAGTGGTGCTTTGATAGTTTGATTAGGGCATCATACCCAAAACCCACAGAGGCATTCTCTTTAAATTCGGAGAAGGCAAACATGCCCTTGCTCATCACCATCGTTTGGGCTTTTTTTCTTTTTCTTTTTTGGCTGCCCCAGGGCATGTGGATTCCCAGGCCAGGGATCAGATCCGAGCCGCAGCTGCAACCAACACCACAGCTCAGCAACACTGGATCCTTAACCCACCGTGCTGGCCATCATTTGATATTATACAGGAGGGCTTTGGTCAGTACTATGAGAAAGAAAAATAGGAGCTAAGAGGATTGAAAAGGCACAGATAAGGATTATCGTTTTTTTGCAGATGATATATGATCATCCTTCTAGAAGAACCAATGGAATCAAAAATCAAACCATTGAGTGAATAAGTGTTAAGGTGGCAGCTACAACATCAACTACAAAAACAGCATTTTTTTTCCAACCAGCAATAGCCAACTAGAAAATGCAGTACATAGAAATGTATTATTCCCAATACCAACACTATCCAAAGTATCAAAACACTTAAAAGAGTCTGTACAACTACCATCAGTACTTCAGGGAATTCCCGTTGTGGCTCAGGGGAAACAAATCCAACTAGGATCCTTGAGGTTTGATCCCTGACCTTACTCAGTGGGTTAAGGATCCAGCATTGCTGTGCTTTGTGGTGTAAGTCGAAGATGCGGCTCAGATCCACCATGGCTGTGGTGTGCCTCGGGTGCGGCCCTAAAAAGAAAAAGCAAAGGGTATTGGTATAACAACAGGCACAGTGCCAAAAGATGGAATAGAGATTTCAGAGGCAGACAATCTACAAATCATTGAGGGAAAGATGGATTTGGGGATGGATAACGTTGGAGAAAATGGTTCACTATATGGAGAAAAAGAAACACATCTCCCCTAGCCACACACACAAGGTGGATTCTAGGTGGATTAGGACATAAGCATGGAAAGGTGAAGTCAGACGTTAGTAAACGGGGGTGCAGGAAAGCGTCTCAGGACCTGGGGAGGGGAGGGCCCTGCAGCAAAACTTCCCGATATGAGCCGTGAGGTAAAACCAAACCAAGCAGAGATGGACCTGACCCCTTCAGAACAAGGCCTTCTGCTCCATGA
This sequence comes from Phacochoerus africanus, assembly GCF_016906955.1. Taxonomy (NCBI): domain Eukaryota; kingdom Metazoa; phylum Chordata; class Mammalia; order Artiodactyla; family Suidae; genus Phacochoerus; species Phacochoerus africanus. Next base: position 29,880,503 of record NC_062552.1, on the reverse strand, counting down.
AGGATGCCCCAGACACACTTCACAGGGGACAGGATGGGAGAAGGTGGTTGCAGGGCCTGTCACCAACAGGGCATTAACGCCTTGAGTGTGCACATGGCAGGGGGACAGTAACCCCAGTGTGCAAAAAGAAAAAGCAAGATAGGCAAAGGCTGCGAACAGCCTCACAAGGATACGGAGAGATGTCCAAAGTGATGAGTAATGAAAGAAGGGCAGATTAAGTACTGACGCAGCACCTACTACCCTGATAGCAGAAGGTTAGAAAGTTGGGAAATGCTGAGCTTTGATAGGGCTGTGGGGACCCAGGGGCTTTCTGGAGAACAGTCCAGAATGGAGCTGCATGAAGGGTCTGACACCCTGCGAGTAAGCAGCCCTGCCCTGGGATGGTGCCTGTTATCAGGGCCCCAAGAGGACAGGTTGTCATTGACCTGTTACTGGAGGTGACGAAAAACTGGCGCCGAGGTGCATCTCCACTGGGTCGGGGAGGTCAGGTCGGGTGGGGACACGGGTGGCATTTTATGCGAGACCTAGGAGCTTCTGATTACACTTACTCGGAGGAACCTGGTGCTTCATCATAAAATACACTGCGTGAGGGCAGAAACAGTGAGATATAAATAAGTTGAAAATAGGCGAGCACACAAGTATTCCGTTTTTTTGTAGAGCGAATACAAATAAATAAACTCTAAACAGAACTATTGCCCAGTGAGTGGGGAGGAAAATGGGAGCAGCAGGGCAAGTGGATTAAAAAGAAAACTTAAAAGCACAGAAAACAAGGAATACGGCATTTTTGGTTAACCATCTTTAACTGTGAGTTGGACTGAGGGATGGGGAGATGAGGCAGCCGTTCCCCTGTCTGGGTTATAACATCTGGTCCCCCTTGGTCCCCAGGGTGGAAGCTCTGCGAGAAGCGGCCACTGCCGTGGAGCAGGAGAAGGAGGTGCTGCTGGAGATGATCCACAGCATCCAGAACAGCCAGGACATGCGGCAGATCAGCGAAGGTGCGCTGCGGGGGGGTGGGGGGGGGCGCGGGGGGATGGGGGGGTTCCTGGGGGTCGGGGGGAGAAGGGGGGGCATCAGCAGAGCCACTCCTCCAGCCCGAGAGCTGCTCCAGGTCCATGCTTCCAAGAAGGGCCAGGGCTGTGCGGGATGTGAAAAGCAGTAGCGTCAGAGGGTGAGAGGTTGGGTGGAGGTGTCACTTAAAGGGGAGAAAGGCAGAGAAAGTGGATTATGGACCCAGTGACACCCGTTTCCAGAGGAAGAGCTTACTGCCCAAGAAGAGATGGGCTTGCTGGGAGGTGATTGTCTGCACACCCAGTGGTCCTCCCAGCCTGGCTCCCCGGGCTAATAGTTGCGTTGCTGGTGTCGTTCAGTGAGCGTCTAGCCCAGACCCAGACTGTTACGCAGCCTCAGCAGGGTCAAGATGTCAAGATCTAGTCTCTGCCCACTGTCCTGGCCAAAGGTCCTTGAATTGGGAAGGAAGTTACAAAACAGGACAGATGGGAGATGGCTGATTTTCACATAAATAGGGAAAGGTTGACCCAGCACCCCTACCGGTCCCAGGAGAGATGAAGCCGGTGCCTAGTGTAGAGGCCAGCCTCTCCTCCAGTATCACGGAGGAGATACTGTTTTCCCAGCCACAGTTAAAGCGTTGTTTTCTGATACGCGCACAGAATGTACCACGCCAAAAGATGCCTCTTTGGCCTAAGCATTGTTTTGAGCTGACTGTTTTTGAGAAACTGCAGACACAGGAGAAGCTCTGAAAAGGGAGAAGTTACTCTTTTCTAAGAGACATTTGTGGAGTTCTCGTCGTGGCTCAGTGGAAACAAATCTGACCAGCATCCATGAGGACGCAGGTTCCACCCCTGGCCTTGCTCAGTGGGCTAAGGATCCGGCGTTGCTGTGAGCTGTGGTGTAGGCCAGTGGCTACTGCTCCAGGGGCAAACGACCCCTAGCCTGAGAACCTCCACATGTTGAGGGTGCAGCCCTAAAAAGACAAAAAATAATAATAATAATGAGACATTTACATTTTGTAACGGACATTTCCATTTGTAAGGAAATGTACCAGGAGGAGCATGGCTAAATTGCGAGACGCTCAGCAGTGGAGAAGGCACCTACTCAACCTACATCAAGACCTTACTGTTGTTTTTCGTGCTTTTTCTGGTACCCCCTCCCTCCCCAGCATCTCAAGCCGTGGACAGTATTTAGGGTAGCAGCCTGGGCTCTGGGGGAGTTACTGAGCCTTGCTCTCCAGCCCTCATGTGTACGTGAGGTATACATGTTAATAAACTTGTTTCTTCGTGTTAATCTTTCTTATTATTGGGAGTCTCAGGCAAAAGGTAGAGGGCACATGACTTTCCTGCTCTCCAGGCACCTCCTCCTACAGGTCAGGAGCCCCCTCTCCTGCTCGTCCCGCACAGAAGCCCAGGGATGCTCACCCTTCGCTCTGTTCGGACTTGACCTCCCTCCCAGTTCCAGAAGCACACCTGCACCAGCTTTTGCAGACATGACACCTGGAGAGGTCATCTGGTCGCCGTCCCAGAAGGACCTTCAGGGGAAAAGTGTTCTACAGCCTTTCTCTGTAATCTGATACACTTCCTAAATTAACCCTATTGCTGTAGCTTTAACTTTGACCTTGAAGAACTTCATACGTGCTCACAGAATAGGTTTGATTTTCGTATTCTCGACACAGATGCGTTTCTCTCTCACATTGATTGACATGTCAAACTTTTTCTGATTAGGGGAAAGGGAAGAACTAAACCTGACTGCAAACCGTCTGATGGGACGAACACTGACCGTTGAAGTTTCAGTGGAAACAATTAGGAACCCCCAGCAGCAGGAGTCCCTCAAGCAAGCCACCAGGATCATCGACGAAGTGGTGAGCAAGTTTCTGGATGACCTGGGAAACGCCAAGAGTCACCTCATGTCACTGTACAGCGCCTGTTCTTCCGAGGTGCCTGCCGGGCCTGTGGATCAGAAGTTCCAGTCCATAGTGATTGGCTGTGCTCTTGAAGATCAGAAGAAAATTAAGAGAAGGCTAGAGACCCTGCTTAGGAACATTGAAAACTCTGACAAGGCCATCAAGCTGCTGGAGCATTCTAAAGGGGCTTCCAAAACCCTGCAGCAGAACACCGAGAGCAGGTTCAATTAGTGTTCGGCCTAAGAGCCCTTGAAATAATGGCATAGAAATGCTAACATACTAGTGCAAGTGTTAATTAACTAGTCCTGTATGTTAGGCACAACAACTCCCATAACACTGATAGTGGTTTCCAGTGAGGGACATGTCCCAGTGTTGTTAGTTTTATGAATAACAATTAAAACTAGCAATATTTTGATTACCTTTCTAGAAGTTTTTAGATTGAATTCTTCTCTTATACTAGGATCTAGCACCTCATATGTATATTTTTTTACGATTCTCTGGATGAACACTTACACTGTGTGGGGGAAGTGAGGGCTCAGCTTGGAGCAAAAGCATCACGGTTCTCTCCTGGGCATTGCTTGGCACAGACACACGGGCAGTGGGGTGTGTGGTTGACTAGACCTTCTGTCCCTAAAGCAGCCCCCACTGACCACACATCTGCTGTGAACCAAGCAGTGAACTTAGAGGGTGGATGGGAACGTTCCCACCATCTCCCCTTACTTTTGGCAGTTTTTTTTTCTTTTTTTTTACATTTATATCAAATTATTTTTAACTTAGACATACATCTTATAAATATATTTCTTGATAATACACATGACATAAAATGTGAGAGAATTCACCTCTAATTTTACCACTATGAACAACCATCCGCTTCATCTTTAAAGGCATCATTTCTTTCAACTGTTTTTTTTGTCTTTTTAGGGCAGCACCTGTGGTACATGGAGGTTCCCAGGCTAGGGGTCCAATGGGAGCTGTAGCTACCGGCCTACACCACAGCTCACGGCAATGCCAGATCCTCAACCCACTGATCGAGGCCAGGGATCGAACCCTTGTCCTCATGGATGCTAGTCAGGTTCGTTAACCGCTGAGCCACGACAGGAACTCCTCTTTCAATTTTTAATAATTACAGAAAAATAGTATGGTAACTTGCCTTTAAAAACAGAAGTGCCGTTGTAGGTTTGCTTTTAATTCTCAACTTAAAAACCTCTGTTCTGCACAGCTGTACAATTTACTCGCCATTCCCCTTAACCATTCCAATTTGTCACTTACCACTGCACCATAATTGTGAATGTAGAGCTTCTTCCCTTTCTTTTGTTTTTGATTTTCTTTGTATAATTTCCAACAATGGGATTTACTGGGTCAAAGGGTATATATGTTTTCATAGCCTGATATATTTCCAAAGTGTTTTTTTAAATTTTTTTATCATAGTTGATTAACGATGTTTTGTCAATTTCTGGTGTACAGCAGAGTGACCCAGTTATACATTTACGTAATTCTTTTTTTCACATCATCCTCCATCATGTTCCATCACAAGTGATTAGATATAGTTCCCTGTGCTGTACAGCAGGACCTCATTGCTTATCCACTCCAGATCCAATAGTTTGCATCTACTAACCCCAAACTCCCAGTCCATCCCACTCCTTCCCCCTCCCCCTCGGAAATGACAGGTCTGTTCTCCACGTCCATGAGTTTGTTTCTTTTCTGTGGAAAGGTTCATTTGTGCCATATATTAGATTCCACATATAAGTGATATCATATAGTATTTGTCTTTCTCTTTCTGACTCACTTCACTTAGTATGAGAGTCTCTAGTTCCATCTATGTTGCTGCAAATGGCATTATTTTCTTTTTAATGGCAGAGTAGTATTGCATCATGTATATGTACCACTTCTTAATCCATTCATCTGTCGATGGACATTTAGGTTGTTTCCATGTCTTGGCTGTTGTGAATAGTGCTGCAGTGAACATAGGGGTGAGTGTATCTTTTTCAATGAAAGTTTTGTCTGGATAGATGCCCAGGTGTGGGATGGCTGGGTCATATGGTAGTTCTATGTTTACTTTTCTGAGGTACCTCCATACTGTTTTCCATAGTGACTGTACCAATTTTCATTCCCATTAACAGTGTAGGAGGGTTCCCTTCTCTCCACACCTTCTCCAGCATTTGTTATTTGTGGACTTGTTAATGATGGCCATTCTGACAGGTGTGAGGTGATACCTCATTGTAGTTTTGATTTGCATTTCTCTAATAATTATTGATATTGAGCATTTTTTCATATGCCTGTTGGCCATCTGTATGTCTTCTTTGGAGAAATGTCTATTCAGGTCGTCTGTCCATTTTTCAGTTGGGTTTGTTTTTTTACTGTTGAGTTGTGTAAGTTTTTCATGTATTTTGGAGATTAAGCCCTTGTTGGTTGCATTGTTTGAAACTACTTTCTCCCATTCCACAGGTTGTCTTTTTGTCTTTTTTATGGTTTTCTTTGCTGTGCAAAAACTTGTAATTTTGATTAGGTCCCATTGGTTTATTTTTGTTTTTATTTCTGTTGATTTGGGAGACTAACCTAAGAAAACATTTGTACAGTTGATGTTAGAGAATATTTTGCCTGTGTTCTCTTAAAGGAATTTTATGGTGTCTTGCCTTATGTTTACGTTTTTAAGCTATTTTGAGTTTATTTTCATGCATAGTGTGAGGGTGTATTCCAGTTTCAGTGATTTGCATGAGGCTGTCCAGTTTTCCCAGCACCACTTGCTGAAGAAACTGTCTTTTTCCCATTTTATGTTCTTGCTTCCTTTGCTGAAGATTAATTGACCACAGGTGTCCAGGTTTATTTCTGGGTTCTCTCTTCTGTTCATTGGTCCGTATGTTTGTTTTTGTATAAGTACCACACTGTCTTGATGACCATAGCTTTGTAATGTTGTCGTAAGTCCAGGAGGGATGCCTCCCTCTTGGTTTTTGTTCCTCAGGATTGCTTTGGTAATTCTGGGTCTTTTATGGTTCCACATAAATTTTTGGATTTTTTGTTCTAGTTATCTGAAAAATGTTATGGGTAATTTGATAGGAATTGCACTGAATCTGTAGATTGCCTTGGGTAGTATGGCCATGTCAATGTTAATGCTAATCCAGGAGCATGGAATACTTTCCATTTCTTTTTAATCCTTTTTAATTTCCTTGATTAATGTTTTATAGTTCTCAGCATATGTCTTTCACATCCTTGGTCAGGTTTATTCCTAGGGATTTAATTTTTTGAGGTGTGATTTTAAAAGGTATTGTATTTTTGTATCCCTTTTTGTTAGTATACAGAAATGCAACTGATTTCTGAATGCTAGTCTTGTATCCTGCTACTTTGCTGAATTTGTTGATCAGTTCAAGTAGTTTTTGTTTAGAGTCCTTAGGGTTTTCTATATATTGTATCATTTCATCTTCATAGAGTGACAGTTTTACCTCTTCTCTTCCAATTTGGATACCTTTTATTTCTTTTGTCTGGTTTTTGTGACTAGGACTTCCAATACTATGTTGAATACAAGTGGAGAGAGTGGGCATCCTTGTCTTGTTCCAGATTGTAGTAGGAAGGCTTTAAGTTTTTCTCCATTGAGTATTATATTGGCTGTGGGTTTGTCATAAATGGCTTTGATTATGTTAAGGTATATTAACCAAAATCCACTTTGGTAAGAATTTTTATCAAGAATGGATGTTGGACTTTGTCAAATGCTTTTTCTGCATCTATTGAGATGATCGTGTGGTTTTTTACTTTTCTTTTGTTAATGTTGTATATATGATGTTGATTGATTTGTGTATTTTGAACCATCTTTGTGAGCCTGGGATCAATCCCACTGGGTTGTGGTGTATGACCTTTTTTATGTGTTGTTGAATTTGATTGGCTAAAATTTTGTCAAGAATTTTATATTCATCAAAGATAGGGGCCTATAATTTTCTTTTTTAGCAGTATCTTAGTCTGGTTTTGGTATTAAGGTGATGATGGCTTCATAGAATGTCTTTGGGAGTGCCTTCTTCAACCTTTTAGAAAAGTTTAAGAAGGATGGGTATAAGTTCTTCTTTGTATGTTTGGTAGAATTTGCCTGTGAAGCCATCTGGTCCTGGACTTTTGTAGGTAGGGGGTGTTTTTATAACATATTGAATTTCACTTTTGGTGATCCATCTGTTTATGTTTCCTCTCGATTCAGTTTTGATAGGCTGTATGTCTTCTAGAGAGTTGTTCATTTCTTCTAGGTTAAATTTGTTGGCATATAATTGTCCATAGTTTTCTCTTATGGTTGTTTGTATTTCTGCAATATCCATTGAGATTTCTCCTTTTTCATTGCTTATTTTGTTAATTTGAGTTCTTTTTCTCCCCTTCTTGGTGAGTCTGATCAGAAATTTGTCAATTTTGTTTACTCTTTCAAAGAACCAGCTCTTGGCTTTATTGATTTTTTTCCTATTGTTTTTTGAATTTCTATTTTATTGATTTTCTCTCTGATTTTTATGATTTTCTCCCTTCTGCTAGCTTTAGGTTTTGTTTGTTCTTCTTTTTCTAAATCTTTTAAGTGGTGGGTTAAGTTGTGGATTTGAGATTTTTCTTCTTTTTTGAGAAAGGCCTGTATTGCTATGAAATTTCCTTTAAGCACTGCTTTTGCAGCACCTTTGTGTGTGTGTGTGTGTGTGTGTGTGTGTGTCTTTTTGGGGCAGCACATGGTAGTTCTCAGGCTAGGGTTCAAATTGGAGCCGTTGCTGCTGGCCTTTGCCACAGCTACAGCAACACCAGATCCAAGCCACATCTGCAGCCTATACCACAGCTCACAGCAATGTTGGATCCTTAACCCGCTGAGCATGGCCAGGGATGGAACTCACATACTCATGAGTACTAGTCAGGATCATTATTGCTGAGCCACAGCAGCCCCTCCCATAGGTTTTGAATGGTTGTGTTTTCATTATCATTTGTCTCAAGGTAGTTTTCAGTTTCCCTTTTGATTTCCGTGTTTTTTTGTTTTGGTTTGGTTTGGGTTTTAGTAGCATGTAGTTTAGTCTCCATGGAGTTAGTTTTTTCTCATTTCTTTCCCTGTGGTTGTTTTCTAGTTTCATGCCATTGTGGTCAGAGAAAATACCTGAAATAACTTCTATACTCTTAAATCTGTTGAGGTTAGTTTTGTGCCCCAGTATGTGGTCAGTCCTTGAGAATGTTCCATGTATATTTTTAAAGAATGCATTAAAACATTTTCTGGAGTTCCCACTGTGGCTCAGCAGGTTAAGAATCCCACATAGTGTCTGTGAGGATGCAGGTTCAATCCTTGGCCTCACTCAGTGGATTTAGGACCCAGTGTTGCTGCAAGTTGTTTCATAGGTCACAGATACGGCTCAGATCTGGCGTTGCTATAGTTTGGCAGCTGCATCTCCAATTTGATCCCTAGCCAGGGAACTTCCATATATGATAGATGTGGCACTAAGGAAAGAAAAAAAGAATGTATACTCTTGATTTTTTTAGATGTAGTGTCCTGAAAAATATCAATTAAGTCTAACTTTCCTACTGTGTCATTTAGAACCTCTGTTGCCTTATTGATTTTCTGTCTAGAGGATCTGTCCATTGATATGAGTTGGGTGTTAAAGACTCCTACTGTTATTGTATTCCCATCATTTTCTCCTTTTATGTTTGTTAGTATTTGGTTGGTCCTATATTAGGGGCATATATATTGATGAGTGTAATATGGTGTCCTCTTCTCAAATCGATCCTTTTATCATTAAATAGTGTTCTTTTTCTTTCTTGGTGGCCTTCGTTTTAAAGTCTATTTTCTCTGATATGAGTATTGCAACTCCTGCTTTCCTGTCTTTTCCATTAGCATGACATATCTTTTTCCATCCCCTTTCTTTCAGTTTACATGTCCTTTGCCCTAGGTGAGTCTCTTGTAGGCAACAAATTGTAGTAGGCTCTTGTATTATCCAGCCTGCCACTCTGTCTTTTGATTGGTGCATTCAGTCCATTGACATTTAAGGTAATTATTGATAAATATGTATTATTGCCATTTTAAACCTTGTTTTCTAGTTGATCCTATGTTTCTCCTTTGATCCTTTCCTTCTTTTGGTTGGATGATTTCCTTTTATTTTATGCTTGTGTCCTCTGTAGTTTGTGTGCATGTAATGTTTGCCCCATTTTGTTTGTTTGTTTTGTCTTTTTAGGGCCACACCCATGGCATATGGAGGTTCCCAGGCTAGGAGTCGAATCGGAGCTGTCACTGCCAGCCTACACCACAGCCATAGCAACAGAGGATCTGAGCCTCGTCTGTGACCTACACCACAGCTCATGGCAATGCCAGACTCTTAACCCACTGACCGAGGCCAGGGATCGAACCCCCATGCCCTCATGGATACTAGTTGGGTTTGGTAACCACTGAGCCATGACACGGGAACTCCCAGCCCTGTTTTTCAAATGTGTTTACCCCTTCCTATATCTGGCCTGATAGTCATATAGGCTCAAACCCATTCTAAAAAAAAGTCTAGATTTTCTTGCTTTCCTTCCCCACATTTTATGATTTTGATATCCCTTTTTAACATCTTCATGTTTATCATTTTCCTGTTACTTGGGTTTACCTTTGCTTTTGCAGTAGGGTTTTTTTTTCCTTTTAGATGTGTATACTGGCTTATTTAAGTGATTGCTGTCCAATTGTGATTTCCTCCATCCTATTTCTTCTTTATTTAGAGTAGACCTTTCAGTATTTATTTCTTTTAGAATGGGTTTAGTATTGCTATATTAGTTTTTATTTGTTGGAAAAACTCTTTATATCCCTTCTATTTTAAATTATGTTTTTGCTGGGTAGAGTATTCTAGGCTGCAAATTTTTCCCTTTTAGAACTTTGAATATGCTTGCCATTCTCTTCTGGTCTGTAGTGTTTCTGTAGAGAAGTCAGCCTATAGGGTTATGTGGGTTCCCTTAAGTGAACTCTTTGTTTTTCTCTTGCTGCCTTTAGAATCCTCTCCTTATCTTTTAATTTTTGCCATTTTTATTATAATATGCCTTGGTGTGGGCCTGTTTGGGTTCAACTTGTTTGGGGCCCTCTGCGCTTCCTGTATCTTGATATTTGTTTCTTTTAGATTTGCAAAGTTTTCAGCCATAATTTCTTCAAATATATTTTCAATCCCCTTTTCTTTTTCTTCTCCTTCTGGAATCCCTATTATGTGTAGACTGGCCTGCTTTATATTATCCCACAGATTCCTTATATTGCTTTTATGTTTGTTTTGGTTTTTTGGTTTTTTTTTTTTTTCATTTGGTTTTCCATCTGCTATCCTGACTGGGTGATTTCCATTATTCTATTTTCCACGTCACTATTCACTCCTCTGCATTATTTCATTTTGGTCTGCAGTGCCTTTAACTCAGTTTGCATCTCTGCAAATGAATTTTCTAATTTTTCTTGGCTCCTCATATTTTCTAGTTCCTTTCTAAAGTAATGTGCATTACTGTTCATATGTGCTCTTAATTCCTTCATATTCACCCTTAATTCCTTCAGTATTTTTACTATCTCCTCTTGAACTCGGTGTCTGATAACTGCAGAGGTCTGTTTCATTGTTTGCTCCTTCGGGAGAATTCTCCTGTTCTTTTACCTGGGAATGGTTTTGAGCCTCTTCATTTTGCTTCTATTTTTATTATTCTCTGAGTTTAGGGAAACTAACTACTGTAGTCTTGGAGGGCTATTTATATTCGAGAGCACCCCTGGGTATTTTGTGAGGGCTTACTATTTATTTTTGGCGTGAGGGTTTGGATGCTTGCTGTCTCTTTTCTCAGTGTGTGCAGGCTGTTATCCACTTGATAGGGTGCTGCACGAGCTTCCAGGGAGGTGGGAGACAATGAGCAGGGCTAGTAGCCAATGCCTGGTTACTGGGCCTTTGACCGTGGCAAAGACCCACAGGAAGGTGGTGCAGGCTGCTCCTAGTTGCAGGGCCCTGGGAAGTGGCAGTGAGCTTCAGGAAGTTTTGGATGGTGCCTGAAACATTTGTCAGTGGCAGCATCAGGGCATGTGTGTTCCCAGGGCAGTGAGAGCAACAACGGGTGGTGCTTGGTTGCAGTGCCCCCCCTTTGTGCTGACCTCTGAGGTGACTGGGGCTGCAGGTGGTGCCTGTTCATGGACCCCCTCATGGTAGCAGGCCATGCCCACCTCTGGAGTCATAGATAACTGGTGGTTTGCCCCTGCCTGTAGACCACACAAGCAGCACCCTGTCATGCTTAGCCTGAGCAGGAGGCACCGCCACCAGTAGTTGGCACAAGAGGTGCCTCACCACCTATAGCCCTGCCCTCCAAGAGTCCATGTGTGTGCAGGGAAAGATATTCCTGTGGCCGTCTGCCCCGACACCTCTTGCTGTCCCCAGCAATGGTGCCTTGCCCCTCCATGGGCACAGTCCTCCTCCTAGTTTCCCTCACTCCCCAGCCCCTCAGGCTGTCTCCACACCGTCAGCCCTAGTTCTCTCCCCAGAAGTGACCTCCAGAGCCTCGGTCTTGACCCCCAGCCCCCGCCCAAGCGGCTCAGGCTGTGGTGTCCCGGGAGACGGTCCTGATGGTCTGTGTGGCTCTCCCTCCGCTTTGCCCTCCTCAGTGCAGCTGCTGTGCTCTTCTCTGAGGCTTTGAGGTCCCTCCATCTCGGCTGATCTCCCCTCGGTTAGGTGGCTCCCCAGGGGGTGGTTTCCTTTCCTCTTTCACAGCTTCCTCTCAGGACTGCTGGTCCCAGCCTGATTTCCTTTTTTTTTCTCTTTTTTTTTCCCTCCCTTTTGTTCTACCCAGTTATGTGGAGGGTTTCTTGCTCTTTGAGGAAGTTTAAGGTCTTCTGCCAGCGTTCAGTAGATGTTCTGCGCAAATCGTTCTACACGTAGATGGTTTTTGTGACGTGTTTGTGGGAGGTGAGTGTCACGTCTTACTCCTCTGCCATCCTGATCCTGTCCCTGTTTCCAAAGTTTTTTTTGTGTAAGAGTTATATCAATTTATACTGTCTTTAATAATTAAAAAGTAACTATTTCACTGAAAGCTTTTCATCATTGAGCATTTTTTCCCTCATATTAGATCTGAAATGCCTTACCTTAGATTGCGTTTTGTTCACTAACAGGCTTGACAGGGTATGGATGATTCTTCTGTGCAACTATAGAGAGCAACCATAGAACACTTTGATTTGTTCAAAGTAACTAGTGGTATGACTACACAAAAACTTCAACTTCCCCAAATACTACTACAAAATGAATACATCACATTCAATTTTCATTTAAAAATATTTTTTTCATCAAAAAATGGGGGGGGGACTCAGTCAAGATCCAGATTGGTTTTATGAGTTTCTATCCCTCTTCATAAAAAGCACTTCACAATCTAACAATCTGAGAACATTCATGATAGTTTTGATTGCCAGCTGAGTCCGCCTCATTTAAATCTTTCCATTTCATGGAAAACATTAATTCTCATTGATAACTGTGGCAAAAGCCTCTTGATTTATCAAGCTAACTTGCTGTCACCAGGTTCACTGCTAAAGATTTTGTGTATCAAAATCTGTGTGTGTGTGTGTGTGTGCGCCGTCTTTATCAGCTTTGTGAAAATTCAGCAGACAACCAAGTTTTCCTCAAGTTCTCAAGGACTGTCAGCAGCTGGAAATCCCTTCCACCCTGGGCAATACCTTCAGGTTCACTGTTCACTCCAGGTCAGCCCAGGACTTCCTCACAACCTTTGCAGTCTTTGTAAACTTTTCACACACCCACCCACCCACCCCCTCTGAGGGTCTGCCCCCGCCCACCCTCCCAGCTGTGACACTGGGTGACTCAGGAACATTACATGAGACACTGAACACCTGCGCTTAGCATGGCAGCCACACAGGAAGCACATGTTCAATGCCTCTGCAGTCGACAGGACAAAGTAAATGCATTTATTATGTGGGAGAAAGCAGCAGCAAAAGTCTCAAAACAGCTTTTAAAAAAAGCAGACTCAAATTGATGGAGTTAGAAAAGAAAGTTAATTTACAAGGCAAAATTATCTAAGCCCCAGTCTCTGAAATATGGAATATATTTTGGTTCTTTTGATTTTTAAAGACGTCACATTTGGTCTCACTGGTGATACACAGCACACATATTCACACAGAATTCTAGCGTTGAGACATTTATTTTTTGCTTACTGGAGTTCATCTTTCATGGAATTTTTATTAGGTAGCATATTTTAAATTAGGTGTAAGGGGCTAATTTAATACCAATACCTCCCAATACCAATACATCCAAGTGGTTTTCCATCCATATTGACAAAGGCATCGTTTAGTAATAATGACAGTATAGAAGGGATCAGTTTTCCTTTTGATCCCAAGTTTTTAGTTTTAAAAGCCCATTTACCAACTTAGTACAGGTATGTCGAGAGAAAAGGCAGGAGCACTAGTCCCTGGTAGGTCCTCACAGCCCCTCACCCCGTTACCTGGGTGTCAGTGACGGTATTTCATTGCCCACTGTGGGTGCATTTTCTGTTAGCAAGTAAGTTCACTTGTGTATCAGGTTTACATGCTTTCGGGTGAAAACCTAGAGCGACAAGAAAGCTCATGATGTTCACAACGAATGAAAATCTACATCTGCCTGTCCCACTGGTGGCTGTGGCGTGTCAGTTCACACAGTGTTCAGAGAAGCAGATCCGCTAGGACGCAGGAGCAGGTCCGAGAGGGATGCGAGCGGCTGGCGGTGGTGTGCCCGGACGGGGTGCCCTTCCCTTCCCGCCCACAGTCGGGTCCTGAGGCCAGTTCCTCGTCTCAAGGTTGGCAGGAGAGACCCATGCCCCGCCGCCCCCAGTTCTCCCGAGCTCCACGCCACCAGCTTCAGGGACCCCAGGCCCCCTGGACTCCAGTCCCTGGTGAGGACTGGCCCTCCTTTCAGGGGCAGTTGTGTCCCTCTGTGCTGAAGAAGGACACAAAGTGCCGCCAACTTTGGGCCGTTAATGGGGAAAGCGCTTAGCCCGGCTTTAGTGAGTTATGCTGCCAGACATGGCCTGCCCTGTGCGCCCTAAATTGGACAGGCAGACGGATGGAGGAGAGGGGCGCTGCGATACAGCGGTGACAGTCCAGCCGAAGGCGACGGACGCGTCCAAAAGCACAAGTGCACCCGGCCCAGAGCCTCACACAAGAGCGCGCCAGCCTCCACGGTTCATTAGAGATTAAGTTATTTAAAAGAACTAAGGGTCTCGGGGGCCAAATTTAATGTCATTTTGGAAGGTTTTAGAACTAATTAAATTGAGAAAGGGTTCAACCTATCACTTGTGGCTGATTTGCAGGCCTACTTAATTATTTTAAATGACTAATTATGGTTATGTTTAAAATATAAAAGTGCAAATTAAAAATTCAAATGTGTAACAAAGATCTCTTGAGTTCTCGTAAAAAACAAAAAAACCCAAAACTACATAAAATTATATTACAAATAGCAGGGGAGCTGCAACCATCATCAGAGATTATACCTTTTATATAGAAAAATAAACTTTACCCACACACATTTAATGTGAAATAGAACTACAACATTTTACATTATGTGATTTCTCTGCTACTAAAGACTATTTGCTACAAAATATATTTTGTGCAAAAATTAAAGAGACTGTATTTCCGGAGTAGAGAGGGGAAGATGAGCCACTAGCGGGTACCCGTTGTGAGGATCAGTTCTCCACAGCACCCACCCCACCGCCAGCAATGGGAGTGGTGACCACTGATGACACAAAAATAAACATTTCATATTACTTTGCAATAGATAATGCCAGAATATTTCAATATTATGAAAAGCAACATTCACTCCTGACCACTTTAAGACATGCCCTAGAAAATTCTATCATGTTCCCAACATTAATCTGGACAGGGGCTGAGGGGGGTGCAGATGGAAGACTTAAAAAAAGAGAGAAAAAAACATACAAAAGGAATATAGAAAACATTACACATTTAGTACAAATAATGAAAAATGACTGCATGACACATCTTCAAAGAAAAGCTATTTTTACATATCTTAAAATCCTGTAAAACCCAGGCACATTGCTAGGGGTTAAAAATATGTCATTATGAATGATAATCAGTTTTAACAGAGTCCATGCAATTAATTATCTTAGTTGGAAAGCAACTGTCCCAAGTCACAAAACTTATACTCTGCCACATAATTACATGTTAAAATCACTTCTTAAAAAGAAATTATTTTGGAGTTCCCGTCGTGGCGCAGTGGTTAACGAATCCAACTAGGAACCATGAGGTTGCGGGTTCGGTCCCTGCCCTTGCTCAGTGGGTTGACAATCCGGCGTTGCCATGAGCTGTGGTGTAGGTTGCAGACGCAGCTCGGATCCCGAGTTGCTGTGGCTCTGGCGTAGGCCGGTGGGTACAGCTCCGATTCAACCCCTAGCCTGGGAACCTCCATATGCCGCGGGAGTGGCCCAAGAAATAGCAACAACAACAACAACAAAAAGACAAAAAAAAAAAGAAATTATTTTGTATTTGGTGCTGACAGAGTTCTTGAGAAAGTGCTATACAAACTGAAGTTTAGAGAAATCTTTAAATGATAAAACACCATACAAAATGTGTAAACAAAAAGATGCTTTAGAGTTGCAGAGTGTTATAAAATCCATAGTGTGGGTTAAGACAAAAGATCATCTCTTGTGTATTTAAAAAAACTGTTAGCATAATCCTCAAAGTTCAAAATTGCATTGTCAGCAGCAAAAGGTACTGGGCGAGGCCACACCTTGCAGGACTGGGAGCCCTGTGGGCGCTGGTCTCTCCCAAAGGGCCCGCCAGCTTGGGCCGCCACGCGTGAGGATGGACGGCAGATTCTGCAGCAAGTCCCCCTGGGAGGTGTCCCAGCATTAAGACATTTCCTCTTTCATCTACCCTGTTAGAGAGGAAACCTGCTTTTAACAGAGATTATAAGCAGTATAACTTCTGGAAGAGCACTGAGAATTAAGTATGATATTTTTGGCACAAAGCACTTTTTAAATCCAAGCTCTTTTTGCAAAATATCTGTGGAATCTCTTAATTTGAAAATAAAAACTCAGAGCATATATGTGATGTGTAAATGGGTTTATGAATGAATGAGTTAGACTCTGCGTTTCCTTAAACACTGTATAAGAGTTCCCTTGTGGCTCAGTGGGTTAAGGATCTGCTGTTGTCACTGGCCCGAGAACTTCTGCAGGTAAGGCCAAAAAAAAAAACCAATCTCCTTAAACACTGCACATGCCTTCAGGGTCCGTGAGTACCGGGTCTCTGCGTGAGTGCCTCCACCCTCTACATTCTACAGATATTGCACAACTCCGCACTACTGCAGGCTGGAAGATGAGGGTTCACCTTCCAATATTATTATTCTAAGTATTCAGATTCAGTACTATTTTCCAGAAAAGCTAGATGACCAGTTTCGGAGAAAGAATGCTTGCTATCTTTTCTTGACCCATAGTATTAAAATCTGTACAAATGTGTTTAGGCATTTAAGTTTTCCAGCATTTAAAATTCGGCAGAACCCCTGTTTTTGATATTTCTTACAGCATTCCTTCAAAAACAGGAGACGCTTCGTCTAACGTAAAAAAGTTAAAAGGAGTCCACAGGGCAGTAATTTTTCCACCAAAGATCTCGCTCTGTTCTGAAAAGCACTGCAGAATGATATTTAGGTCTGTCAACACTCAGAGGGCCTTTAGGTGCAAAGTCTGCTGGGCATCACGTCACATACCCTGACAGCTGCATGTATGTCTCACCGCACAGCATGAGGGCACCTCTTCCTCCCCGAGGTGCTTTAGGGTATGCTACAGCTGCTAAAAGGGTTTCTGTTCTTCTTGGTCCTCTGTCTGTTGGGTCTGAGGTTGATGACATCCCCACCATTAAGGGCACTAGAATTCCGACCCAAGTGACTTCCAGCCGATGTGCTGAAGACACCTGGATAAAGTGAGGGAAACCACAGAGGTTGACACCGACGCACCTCACCATCACCTGCTGCAGACACTGCACCCAATTCTTAGTAAACCAGCAACATTTTCACGTGTTTTCCATTTTAAGCTTTTCATTTAATAGTCAATAATACACAGGGTTCAGAGTTCAAAGAGTACACAGGGGGTCAAAGTGAGGTCTCTCCTCCACCCCAGTACCACCTGCCGCTACGTCACCAGTCCCTCCCCGAAGGCACATGTTTAACTTCCTACATAGCCTTGCAGAGATGTTTTATGCGTCTGCAGGCAAGAGGGCATATATAGTCTTTCCTCCCTTTGCTACCCAAATGGTGACATGTCCACAGTGCTCTGCCTCTTTTCACTAACAATCTATTTTTGAAATTTGGAATCTGTAAATATGACGATTTGAATAAGTTTACTTACTAACTTCACATTATATAACTTCCTCAAAAACAGCTGCCTTTTGGGAGTTCCCATCATGGCTCAGTGGTTAATGAATCCAACTAGGAACCATGATGTTGTGGGTTCGATCCCTGGCCTTGCTCAGTGGGTTATGGATCCGGCATTGCCATGAGCTGTGGTGTAGTTTGCAGACATGGCTTGGATCCTGCATTGCTGTGGCTCTGGCGTAGGCCGATGGCTACAGCTCCGATTAGACCCCTAGCCTGGGAATCTCCCTGTGGCCCTAGAAAAGACTAAAAAAAAAAAAAAAAATTAGCTGTCTTTTTTTTTTTTTTTGGCTGCACCCTTAGCATGTGGAAGTACTTGGGCCAGGGATTGAACCTAAGCCATGCAGCAACCTGAGCCATAGCAATGACAATCCTGGATTCTTTACCTGCTGCACCACTAAGGAACTCCATCCAATTTATAAATTATTTACCATCCATGATTCACAAGACTCTGGGCCACACAAAGACAACTAGAAGTTTACAACCAGCAGAGTGAGGGGAGGTACAAATAGGTAAGGATGCTACAGGATACTGTTTGTTAAGTCGCCTAAAAGAGACACCAGATCCCACAGATGGTTCAAAGGCAAGAGCGACCCCAGCTGGTTCCCAAGAAAGGACAAGCTGCATGAAGGAGGGACTGGACCCCGCAATGCTCTGCACCAGGTCTCTATTCCTTTGAGGAGTTAGGGCCGTGGTCAGCCAGAGAGACAACCAAGAACTTTTTCCATGGTTCTTTTTTTTTTTTTTTTTTTTTGCTTTTTAGGGCAGTACTTGCAGCATATGGAGGTTCCCAGGCTAGGGGTCTAATCAGAAGAGCTACACCTGCCAGCCTACACCACAGCCACAGCAACGTGGGATCTGAGCCCCATCTTCGACCTACACCACAGCTCAGAGAAACAAGTGCTCAAAAAGGACACCCCTCAACTGTATTTTAAAAACCAGGAAGTATGGTAACAATGAAGAGAAAATAAATTTACCAGGTAAACACAGGGCTAAAGCTTCCAGGCACTTACCAATTTTGTTACTACTTGAATGCATTGATTCCGGATCCTCGGCTATTTGTTGTTTAAGTTTTTGAAGATATTTTTCAGCCAAATATTTAAAAACTAGAATGAAAACAAAAACAAAAACCTTACCAGGTCAGTATAAGTTATGCCTGTAAAACCCATTACTTCATCACCTCTCTTACTATAATACCTAATCTTACAAATTTTAAAAAATTAGAATTAGAAAAAAAAATTAGAATTAGAAGCATACAATCTAGTTGAAAAAATTCAGCAAAAAGTTACTTGAGCGACCTGAGCCATTGCAGTCAGATTCTTAATCCACTGCACCACAGCAGGAACTCAACTCCCCTCAATTATATTTTAAAAATTAACTTAAAATAAGGTTTCCTTTTTCGATACACAGTTCTATATGAGTTTTAACTATAGATCAGTGGTGACTACTGATCTGTTCTTGGTGTAGTTGCCTCTTTTGCAAGATGTCATGTGAATTAAATCACATGGTATGAAATCTTTGAGGACCGCTTCCTTTGCTGAGCACATTGTCTTCGAGAGCCGGTCAAGCTGCTGCAGGCGTCACTGGCTTGTTCCTTTTCACTGCTGAGCAGCCTTCCATGGCATGGCCGTGTCCCACTGAGGGACACTTGGTTGTTCCCAATGTTGATGGTTACAAATAGAGCTACTGTATGAGAGGTCCTGCTATGGTGCAGTGGGTTAAGAACCCAACTGCAGCAGCTCGAGTTGCTGTGGCGGCACAGGTTCCATCCCTGGCCCGGCCCAGTGGGTTAAGGATCTGGCACTGCTGCAGCTGTGGTGCAGGTCATGGCCTTGGCTCAGATTCCATGTCTGGCCTGGGAACTTCCATATGCCATGGGTGTGGCCCAAAAAAAAAAAAAAAAGCTGCTATAAATATTCATTCATTCTTCTTTATGGCTGAATAATATTCCATTACATATATGTATCATATCTTCTGTATCTATTCATCTGTTGATGGACATTTAAGTTGATCCCATGTCTTGGCTATTGTATATAGTGCTACTATGAACATATGGGTACATATATCTTTTTGAATTATAGTTTTCTTTGGATAGGTGCCCAGGAATGGGATTGCTGGATCATATGGTAACTCTATTCTTAGTTTTTTAAGGAACCTCCATACTGTTCTCCATTGTGCTTGTACCAATTTACACTCCCACCAACAGTGTAGGAGGGTTCCCTTTTCTCCACACCCTCTCCAACATTTATTATTTATAGACTTTTTTTTTAGAAATTAAAGTATAGTTGATTTATAATATTGTGCCAATTTCTGTTGTACAGCAAAGGGAACCAGTCATACATACATACATACAGACATACACACACACACACACACACACACACATTCCTTTTCTTTTATTATATTCCATAATGTTCTATCCCAAGAGACTGGATAGAGTTCCCTGTGCTGTACAGGAGGACCTCATTACTTATCCACTCCAAATGCTATAGTTTGCATCTACTAACCCCAAACTCCCAGTCCATCCCATTCTTTCCCCCTCCCCCCACACCCTTGGAAACCACAAGTCTGTTGTCCATGTCTGAGTCTGTTTCTGTTTTGTAGATAGGTTCATTCGTGCTATATTTTAGATTCCACATGTAAGCGATATCATATGGTCTTTCTCTTTCTGACTTACTTCACTTAGAATATCTAGGGAATTCCCCTCATGGAGCAATGGTTAACAAATCTGACTAGGAACCATGAGGTTGCGGGTTCGATCCCTGGCCTCGCTCAGTGGGTTAAGGATCTGGTGTTGCTGTGACCTGTGGTGTAGGTAGCAGACACAGCTTGGATCCCACGTTGCTGTGGCCCTGGCGTAGGCCAGTGGCTACAGCTGCAATTAGACCCCTAGCCTGGGAAACTCCATATGCCATGGGTGCAGCCCTAGAAAAGACAAAAAGACAAAAAAAAAAAAGAATGAGAATATCTGGTTGCATCCATGTTGCTGCAAATGGCATTATCTTGTCCTTTTTTATGGCTGGGTAGTATTCCATTGTATATATATACCACATCTTCTTAATCCATTCACCTGTCACTGGACATTTACATTGTTTCCATGTCTTGGCTATTGTGAATAGTGCTGCTGTGAACACAGGGGTGCATGTATCTTTTGGATTATAGTTTTGTGCAGATAGACGCCCAAGAATGGGATTGCTAGATCATATGGTAGTCCTACATTTAGTTTTCTGAGGTAGCCCCATACTGTTTTCCATAGGGGTAGAACCAATTTACCTTCCCACCAACAGGGTAGGAGGGTTTCCTTTTCTCCACACCTGATCCAACATTTATTATTTGAAGACTTTTTAATGATGGCCATTCTGACAGGTGTGTAGTAGAACTTCACTGCAGTTTTCATTTGCATTTCTCTAAAAATTAGTGATGCCGAGCATTTTTTCACAATCCTCTTGGCCATTCCTATGTCTTCTTTGGAGAAGTGTCCATTGAGGTTTTCTGCCCATTTTTTTGACTGGGTTGTTTGTTTTTTGATATCGAGCTGTATGAGCTATGTGTATATTGTGGTTATTAATTCCTTGCAAATACATTCTCCCATTTTGTACGGTTGTTATTTTTAAAGACAAAAAACAAAACCAAACCCCACTGGAGTTGTGCTATAGAGTAACAACTATTCAAAGACATTAGTAAATAATTAAGGACGCTAATTCAAAGCAGCATCAAGCCTTTAAATTTTGCTTAAGGATGACATGTGACAACAAGAAAATTCTATTCTTGGACTTCCTGCTGTGGTTCAGCAGTGATGACTAGTACTCATGAGGATGTGGGTTTGATCCCTGACCTTGCTCAGTAGGTTAAGGATCCGGCATTGCCGTGAGCTGTGGTGTAGGTTGCAGACGCGGCTCGGATCCCAAGTTGCTGTGGCTCTGGTGTAGGCTGGCGGCTGCAGCTCTGATTTGCCCCCTAGCCTGGGAACTACCATATGCCACAGGTATGGCCCTAAAAAGAAAAGAAAAAAAAAAAGAAAATTCTGTTCTCATTACAAATGTGATTTCTAAACAACACAAACTTCCTGTGGTTCACTTCTAAGGGGGCACTTTACCTTCGTTCACATTGAGATCTTCCTTCACTGAAGTCCTGTAGAATCGCAGCTTCAACTTCTTTGCCAGAGCCTCAGCTTCCTCGCTACACATCAATTAGGGGAGAAAAAATGCATGTAAAGGTATCTTCTGAGAGTTTGTTTTTTAAAAAAAAAACATTTTTTTTTGTCTTTTTGTCTTTTCTAGGGCCACACTTGTGGCATATGGAGGTTCGCAGGCTAGGGGTCTAATCAGAGCTGTCGCTGCCGGCCTACACCAGAGCCACGGCAAAAAAAACCCCTTTTGCTACATTTACTTCATAGAGCTGGGGGTGGGGCGCAGATCAGACCTTCCAGAACACTTCAAAGCTGTGCTCTCCTGGAGTTCCCGTTGTGGCTCAGCAGTAACGATCCTGAGTAGGATCCATGAGGACGCAGGTTCAACACCTGGCCTTGCTCAGTGGGTTAAGGATCTGGCATTGCCGTGAGCTGTGGTGTAGGTTGCAGATGCGGCTCAGATTCATACCAGAAGCTACAGCTCCGATTCAACCCCTAGCCTGGGAACCTTGATATGCCAAGGGTGGGGCCCTAGAAAGACAAAAAACAAACAAACAAAAAAACAAAAAAACTGCTAAATTTTATAAGTCTATGCAAAAATTAAAATAGGCTTTAACTTTATAGAATGACCCCCCCCACCCCCAAAAGCAGTCCCCTTACTTCTTTATGCAGGAGTCATCCAGGAGATCGATCTTGTTTTGCACCAGTACAGTCGGAACATCTCCAACCTCAGCCACCACCTTCTCTCTCCAACTGGAAATCGCTTCAAAAGACTCCCTGTCTGTAGTAGAAAATACCAGGACACAAGCCTGGGCTCCTGTGAAGTCACAAAATACGGGTGCCATTTATGTGTGTGAAACAGTCCTACACAGGGCGGGGGCAACACTTACACATTCCAATAGTTTTAGGTAAATCAGTGTTTAACTCATCTTTGCAGCACTACTTCTTTTTTAACATGTAAACTCTATTTTCCAATTCAAAGAACCAATTTTTACCAAGAACAGTGGTTCTCAAATTTGTACAAGTGTCAAACAAATTACCCTCAAAACCATACAGCGTTTCCAACATGAGTCAGTGCAAACAAATCTAACTAGTGCCCATGAGGACTCACGTTAGACCCCTGGCCCTACTCAGTTGGCTAAGGATCCGGTGTTGCCATGACCTGTGGTGTAGATCACAGACACGGCTGACATTGCTGTGGCTGTGGCGCAGGCCGGCAGCTGTAGCTCAGATTCGACCCTTAGGCTGGGACCCTCCATGTGCCACGGGTGTGGCCCTAAAAGACAAACAAACAAACAAACAAAACTATACACCTTCCTTGGGGAACAACACAATACGGATAAACTTAATGACACTGTGAGAGCCAGACACAACAGAAATCAGACCACTGCCAAGTTGCCGGTGAGCTGTGGTGTGGCTCACAGATGCAGCTCAGATCCCACGTAGCCAGAGCTGTGGTGTAGACCAGTGGCTGCAACTCCAACTTGACCCCTGGCCTGGGAACTTCCATGTGCCTCAGGTGTAGCCCTAAAAAGACAAAAATAAATAAATAAATAAATAAATAAATTTAATCTCCTGTGATAAACCATCATGGAAAAGAATATGAAAAAGTATACGTGTGTGTGTCACATTGCTGCAGAGTAGAAATTAACACAACACTGCAAGTTAGCTACACTTCAATAAAAATTCTTTAAAAATGACCATAAATAAATAAATACTTTTAAAGTAGTTAAGGAATGACCCCACACTACTCTGTTTTCTTTTTGATTTGATTTTATAGTATTTTATATTTGGCCACAACACTGACTCGTTGGCTCACTGAGCCACAGCGGCAACGCCTACTCTCCTTTCTTTTTCTTCCTTGGGACTCCAGCTGTGTGTGGCACCAGTCATTTTTAGGAAAGTTAATGTTTTAATCTCTGTCACTGATACTGAAAGGCAGCCAGCATTTTCTGTCTGTATACTTTACAAAGACCTTCATTTCCTAGCAGTCAATCATCCTTCACTACTACCTGCCCTAAGAATTGAGCCAGGGGAAAAGTTTCTTCATTATCATAGATAACAGTAAGCCACCCACCAATGAATCACTTCTAACAGTTAATAAACTGGTGCATTTATCCACACATCAGAAATATGGAGATCTGAAAACATTTTTGGTATAAATGATGTCATCAATAATAGGATCATTCCCCCAAAAAAGTCACCATATATTTAAACACACATATATATTTATATGGGGGTGGGGCATGCCGTGGTATGCATAAGTGCCCCGGCCAGGGCCTGAACGTGCACATCAGCAACCTGAACCACAGCAGTGACGACCCTCGACCCAAACCCACTAGGCTACCAGGGAACTCCAAAAAGTTACTGTATTTTAATGCAATTCAGAATGCACTCCCCAGAGTTCCCATCGTGGCTCAGTGGAAACAATCTGACTAGCATCCATGAGGACGAAGGTGTGATCCCTGGCCTCGCTCAGTGGCTTAAGGATCCAGTGCTGCCGAGAGCTGTGGTGCAGGATGCAGATGCAGCTTGGATCTGCTGTGGCTGTGGCTGTGGCTGTGGCTGTGGAGTGGGCCATCGGCTACAGCTCCAATTTGACCCCTAGCCTGGGAACCTCCATATGGTGCAGGTGCAGCCAACCCCCTTCCCCCCCAAAAAAGAAAGCACTCCCCAAGACACAGAATGTGCAGAGAGTAATTCTGTTCTCAAACCAATGAGGAGCCTCCAAGATGGTTGGAAGACTGGTCCTGAGAGTGACTGATGAGCTGCGTCACCTGGGGGCTGCGGAAATGCGGCCCCTCAGAGCCCCCCATGGATCTAGTGAATCAGGCCTGCACTTTAACAAGCTCCCCAGGGGCTCAGGGGTGCATTAAGGTTTACGCCACACTGCTCTGGAGAACAGAGCAGAGGCCAATCAAAATCACAAGGCTGTAAAAACACTACTACAGACAACACTCTGGATTTAAAATGCTGTCCCTTATTCTTTTTGGCCCTCTATATAATCTACAGCCGCAAATTATTCAGTGAACGAATTTATTACAGATTCCTGATCATATAATTTCACAACCTGAGACTTGCACAGGTTAATTCTGTTGTTCCTTAATGCTTACATTTATAATTATAATTTAGAAATAGCTTCCTGTCCGGAGCTATTTGGTTTCCAATAAGTTATATTCATTTATATTTGTGAAGGTAAGTTCTTTTTTTTTTTTTTTGGTTGCACCCATGGCATATGGAAGTTCCCAGGACAGGGATGGAACCCATGCCACAGCAGCGACCCAAGCCACAGCAGTAACAACACTGGCTCCTTAACCTACTGAGTCACAAAGGAACTCTAGAAGTCTCTGTATTAAGAAAACAAGGGCTTCCTTCCACTTACGTGCATAATCTTAAATAACAGGTCTCAAGTCTAACCTCATTTCCACATACTGCTAGTCAGAAGCATTTTTTTTCCTTAGAACCAAGTCACAGTAAAAAAAAAAAACCTTAATCTATTTTATGTTGTACGTAACTTCTGTACTCAGTATGGCACCTACTGCCAAAGGTGGATTTGTGACGCCTTTGAGGAGTCACGTGTGCCCCAAAAGGCTTCCTAACGTGCTCTGTTCTAATCTAGTTACAAGAAGGTCATGTTTCAACGTATCTCGCTGACCAATTACACCAGCATTCTAAGAACATAATGATGCCTTGGAGCGATGGCCTTGCTAGAATAGGTCCTTTAAATGAATTATGACAAATTTTTTTCTTCTTCAAATATAATTTTTATCCATCTTGAATAATACATTTCCAGGACATAAATCAGTAAGTCATAACTTTACAAGGCATGGTGTTTCTATCACTAAATCTTTATCTTTTTTATTTTTCATTTTATGGCTTCGCCTGTGGCACATGGAAATTCCCAGGCCAGGGATTAAATCTGAGCCGCAGCTGCAATCTATGTATGCTGTGCTTTAACCCACTGTGCTGGGCTGGGGAGTGAACCTGTGCCTCCGCAGCAATCAGAGCCACTGCAGTCGGATCCCTAACCCACTGTGCCTCAGCGACACTGCACTAAAGCTTTACCTTAACCCCTTGTTCCCACCTATACATAAAAAGAATGTATACATGTATGTGTGACTGGGTCACCTTGCTGTGCAGTAGAAAACTGACAGAACACTGTAAACCCACTCTAACGGAAAAAATAAAAATCGCTATTAAAAAGAATATGTCATCATCTGACTCTGTACTCAGAGCAGCTATGACCTGGTGCCTAGCAGCCATCCACCTCAGAGATACCTCTCCCCGCCACAGAGTTGCCCTACGGTTTAGGCAGCCAAACCCACCCTCTGCCCCGGGGGAGGCCCCAACCCAGTTAGGGTTATCACATTCCTCTGGCTACTTACTGTAATCTGGTCAAAGATGGTCTAATCAGATAAAAGCACCAGACTTCTGACCAACTGCTGTGGGCAGTAACCCTCCGTCGCTACTGCTAGGGGGAGCAGGCTTGCAACTGAGAGGGAGGAGCCCCACGCAGGGAGGGCCAGTGGGCTTACAGTCTGAACAAGCCACCCAGGAAGCTATGCTGCTCTCACCGAGTCAACGACAGCAAATAGGCGGGTCTAAAATTGCTTTTCTGCTGTCAGCAACCCAAAGCGTTCTGATGGGACCTCAAGGAGAGCATGAAAGAGTATTCAGTACACCATTTCTCAAACTTACACTAACACCGCCCCTGCTGGTTCTTCATCCAAATAAGGATGTGAGGGAGAATGCTGAAGCCTAAGACCCATCTTGGTATCCCACCCTCTCCTCCGTTTCAGCATAGTTAGATAAAAATGTTACATGTTAGGAATTCCCGTCGTGGCGCAGTGGTTAACGAATCCAACTAGGAACCATGAGGTTGCGGGTTCGGTCCCTGCCCTTGCTCAGTGGGTTAACGATCCGGCGTTGCCGTGAGCTGTGGTGTAGGTTGCAGACGCGGCTCGGATCCTGTGTTGCTGTGGCTCTGGCGTTAGGCCGGTGGCTACAGCTCCGATTCAACCCCTAGCCTGGGAACCTCCATATGCCACGGGAGCGGCCCAAGAAATAGCAACAACAACAACAAAAAAGACAAAAAAAAAGTTACATGTTAGGGGAGTTCCCGTCGTGGCTCAGTGGTTAACGAATCCCACTAGGAACCATGAGGTTGTGGGTTCGGTCCCTGCCCTTGCTCAGTGGGTTAACGATCCGGCGTTGCCGGGAGCTGTGGTGTAGGTTGCAGATGCGGCTTGGATCCTGCGTTGCTGTGGCTGTGGTGTAGGCTGGCAGCTACAGCTCCGATTCCACCCCTAGCCTGGGAACCTCCATATGCCGCGGCAGTGGCCCAAGAAATAGCAAAAAAAGACAAAAAAAAAGTTACATGTTAGGAAAAGCTTTTAATAGATCTATTTATACACTTAAGATGGCTTCAAGTTAAAATGTTAAATACCAGGAAATCAAAGTTATTTAAAGCCTTTTAGTCCAAATGAAACAGAGTAGAGAGAAATTTAAACATCACCCACAGTAAATTAAGATGTAAATACTAATAATTATGGGCTTGCTTTTTAGTTTCTGGCAAAGAATGTTTTTTGTAAACATAAGAGAAACAGTACTATTTGTGGACACTTTAACAAGTGAAACAAGAAGTATGCAACAAATTGAGTGAGCCAAGGTTAAAAAAAATTAAAAGATAATAATATTGAACTCAGTCTTGTAGCAAAAACACAGTGGAATTAAGCTATTTTTTAGCTACCTGGTCTTTTTCTTTAAATTTGGGACCCAAATGATCTACTAACTATACAGTTCCAACATTTTCTCCTTTTCTTTTTTTTTTTTTTTTGGTCTTTTTGCCATTTCTTGGGCTGCTCCTGCAGCATATGGAGGTTCCCAGGCTAGCGGTCGAATCAGAGCTGTAGCCACCGGCCTACGCCAGAGACACAGCAACGCCGGATCCGAGCCGCATCTGTGACCTACACCACAGCTCACGGCAACGCTGGATCCTTAACCCACTGAGCAAGGGCAGGGATCAAACCCGCAACCTCTGGTTCCTAGTCGGATTCGTTAACCACTGCGCCACGACGGGAACTCCTTCTCCTTTTTATTATATACAAATCAAATAATTTTTGACAGTTGACCAGTTTTGTCTTTTTTTTCCAGTTAAATTTTATTTATTTATTTATTTATTTATGGCTGCAGCACACAGTGGCTTGATGTGGGATCTCAGCTCCCAGATCAGGGATTGAATCTGGGCCACAGCAGTGAAAGCAGCAAGTCCTAAGCATTAGCCCACCAGGGAGCTCCCAAATTAAACTTTGAGATAACTGTGTGTGTATACATATATATTTTTTTCTTTTCTTTTTACAGCTGCACCTGCAAAATTGGAAGTTCCCAGGCTAGGGGTTGCATCAGAGCTGTAGCTGCAGGCCTATGCCATAGCCACAGCGATAGGGGACCCTTACCCCACTAGGCAAGGCCAGGGACTGAACCTGCATCCTCACAGAGACAATGTTAGGTCCTTAACCTGCTGAGCTGCACCAGAAAATCCTGAGATAACTGCAGACTCATATGGTTTTGTCTTTTTAGAGCTACACAATGATAATACAGTCTCCAAAAATAACCATACCAGTTGGAAACCTAATACTGCCACATCAAAAGCTTAAAAAGAAATAACCCAACCTGTTGTATTCGTCACAAAAAGAACATATATTTCACACTAAAAGTTTAGAGACGAAAGCTAGGTAGGTAAAAAGAGGAATTTCCCTCACAGTTTAGTCTTAGAGCTAAAGTGGCAGCTCTTCCCTTTCCCATGGAACTCATTTCTCCAAATGCCCACAGCCAGAAAGGCTTTACCCACACACTTTGGTGTCTCCTAACAAACCACCGTCGTGTCTGTTTTCCTGTGGCAGTTTCCACTCTGACT
The DNA here is from genome assembly GCF_016906955.1 of Phacochoerus africanus. NCBI lineage: Eukaryota > Metazoa > Chordata > Mammalia > Artiodactyla > Suidae > Phacochoerus > Phacochoerus africanus. The sequence goes on along the minus strand of NC_062552.1, from coordinate 29,852,226 downwards.
ACAGTCACTTCCTTGGAGTAAGAGGAGGCACTTCAGTTTCTGACTTAATAGGTCTGGGAATGCCCGCATGAGTCAGATAATTCAAAGGCTGAGACAAAGGGTCTCCAGTACTGAGCATTACCTACCGCGTGGTAAGATCTTTAGGAGAGTGACGGCCTGGGGGTTTAAAACACACTTCAGAATTAATTTAACTATTCTTGAAGAGAAATCCTTCTATGGGAAACAAAAAAAGCAAAGCTCCTTGTTCAGGCAAAAGAACATGTCCAAGCAAAGCAGACAGCACATTCACCTCGATAGTAGGCCTTCGTTATCGCGTCAAACTCCTCCTGACCTGCCGTGTCCCATAGCATCAGCCTGACATCCTCGTCGTGAACTCTGAAATGAGATGAATTTCACATGCAAAGGAGATGGCTTTATTTTTAAAATCTGGAGGTATTAAAATACACTGTTGGCTTCACTCTGAAAAGGTCTGAAAGCTTTTACCTGCCGTTCCCATAACCAGCAGGGAGAGGAAAGGGTGAAACGCTCCCCTAACGCTGTAATTTTACACCATTGGGATTCACCTGTCACGTGTTTCCTTTGACAATGGTCACAGATAGGTCTGGCTCTAAGGCTGGTATCTGAGGGTTCCACACCCGAGGCCTCAATCAACCGCGGATAGAAAACATTAGGGAAAAACCTCTAGAAAGTTCCAAAGAGCAAAACTTGAATTTGCCACACACCCGGAAAATGTTTACATTGTATTCAATTTTTTGTTGCTGTTGTCTTTTAGGGCTGCACCTGCAGCATATGGAGGTTCTCAGGCTGGGGTTTAATTGGAGCTACAGACACTGGCCCAAGCCACAACCACAGCAAATCGGGATCCAAGCCACATCTGCAACCTACACCATAGTTCACAGCAATGCCGGATCCTTAACCGACTGAGTGAGGCCAAGGATTGAACCTGCAACCTCATGGATACTAGTCAGATTTATTTCCACTGAGCCACAACGGAAACTCCGTGATCTCGAGATGGCCGAAAGCCTACGGGAGCACTGTGTGGGTTAAGTGCAAATACTACTCTATTTTATACAAGGGGTTGAGCATCCACGGATGCTGGTGTCCCCAGGATCCTGGATACTCAAGTGCACTGTCCTGGGAGAGGGGAACTCCTCTTGGGACACGATCTCTAATGGTGACGGAAGAGGAAGGAAGCAAAGGAGCTGCTGACCTGCCTGGTTACCCTTTAACTCAAAAAAAAAAAAAAAAAAAAATTTTTTTGGGGCCATGCCCACAGCATGCAGAAGTTCCTGGACCAGGGATGATACCCGCACCATGGCAAGGACAACACCAGATCTTTTACCAACTGAGCCACCAGGGAACGCCTAACTCAAAAATGTTCTGTCATATCCACTGTCTTACTTAGAGGCAGGTGTGCTGTGCTGCAGGCACAGGCAACAGTGAATGAGCAAATCCTGAACCACTGCTCTGAGGGGAGATACTGGGCAAGGTGCCTGTGAGCCCCTGGTTATATGTACATCAACTCATCAAGACATTACCTGGTTTTTTGTGTTCTTCTATTTAAAGACACACTGTTGACTCATTAACAGTAAGCTCATGGCTAACAGCATTATAACTCATGCCTGAATGAAGCTTTTCTAACATGTATTTCTCCACAAGGCACATCACAGCTCACTAGACAGCATTTCAGCTCTATGCGCGGGGCCATTTTAAATGGGGAAACCACCAATAAAAAGCACAAAAATGTGGCACAAAAATGAAAAGGATACTTGGTTATAAGAAATTAAACCAAAAGGCAGAGGATTGCCTTGTTCAACTTGGCTGGAACTGTGTGTACAGAGTGACTCAAATTTTTGCTGCTCTGTGCATGTTCACAAATGACCCCAGAGCAGGGGAGCAATGGTTCTGGGTTTACAAATAAATTTTAGCTAGTAGGTGAGTTTGCAAATTTGGAATCCACAAATAATGAGAAATAACTGCATACTGAAAACAACTTCCAAATTTAAACTTCAAACATCATTCACAGGGAAATTTTATATATGGAATCTTTGAATAATGAAGATCAACTATATATTTAAAATATTAACTTGGTTCAGGTAACAAGTGCAAAAAATAAATATCATCAAGACAATGAATCTTAAATTATCTAAGAAAGGAAGCAAATACGGAAGTATTTTATTTAAAAAGGGTAAGTATTTTATTAAAAAAGGGTAACAATACAGATTTGATGCTAATGTCTGGGATAGTTAAGTCAGATCTGTTCAGTGTACTTATTTCTCCATAATATATTTTAGTTTTTCTCCTACAATTTAGAATATCCTTATAAAACTTCTCAGAACTAATGACAAAAAGTATTACTTTGATATATTTTATAATCCAATTGGATTTCCTTTTCATAGGAGTATTTTAATGCTCTCAAATCTGCTTTCTCTTATTTCTTCAAAGTAAAAACAAATTATTAATTCTCTAACTTCTGGGAGTTCCCATCGTAGCTCAGTGGAAACATACCTGACTAGTATCCATGAGGATGCAGGTTTGATCCCTGGCCTCACTCATGGGTTAAGGATCTGGTGTTGCCATGAGCTGTGGTATAGGTCACAGATGCAGTTCAGATCCCGTGTTGCTGTGGTTGTGGTGTAGGCCAGCAGCTACAGCTCCAATTTGAACCCTACCCTGGGAACTTCTATATGCCATGGCTGCATCCGCACCCCCCCTCCAAAAAAATCTCTACCTTCTATACAGTCTTGCCCAGTTTTTTGCTGGTGGTGGTGTTGTTCACAACCACGCATGCAGAATTTCCCAGGCCAGGGATTGAAACCCAGTTTCAGCAGCAACCCACACTGTGACAAGGCCAGATCCATAACTTGCTGCACCACAAGAGAATACCTAGTCTTGCCAAGTTTTAAAAGGAGAAGAAACAGGAGTTTTCCTCATGGTGCAGTGAAAATGAATCCGACTAGGAACCTTGAGGTTGTGGGTTTGATCCCTGGCCTCAATCAGTAGGTTAAGGATCCGGCGATGCCGTGAGCTGTGGTCTAGGTGGCAGACACGGCTCGATCCTGCATTGCTGTGGCTGTGGTGCAGGCCGGCAGCTGCAGCTCCGATTCGACCTCTAGCCTGGGAATCTCCATATGCCGCGAGTGCGGCCCGAAAAAGCAAATAAATAAATAAATAAAAATAAAAAATAAAAAGAGAAGAAACGTTTTCAACAAAGAGATCCCATAATATAAGAGATGAAAACTATTCTGAGCGACAGGTAACTTTCCATCCAAATTAAATAGTGGACAGAAATCTCAGTAAGTCAAGCATCCGTTTGTGTTTAAGGAGGCCCAAGGTACTATCACTAAATATAAACAGACGTCAGACAGAAAAAGAGAGAAGGGAGAGGAGTAGGAAAAAAAGAAATGAGAGAGGAAGGGAAGCGATGGGGGAGGGGGGGAAGAGGATGAAGATTCAGATGAATGAGTAACTGAAAACCACGGCCGCTGGACGCCCAGCCTTGGACTGTGCTGTAATCAGTTACTGTCATTCTGATGAAACGCCTGGACACAGCTCACACATCAAAACCGAGAGCATAAAATGGCCAAGTACATACTGGATTTGTCGCTCCAAAAAATCAACTCCAATGGTTTTCTTGTAGTCTTTTGTAAAAATGCCTTTGCAATACCGCTGAATCATACTTGATTTTCCAACGGCGCCGTTCCCTACCACCACCATCTTGATGGCCACTTCCATATCTTCCTCCAACATTTTTGGAGGTGAGCTTTAATGCCAGGTGACCAGATCTTCTCTCTCAAATCTGTGGTTTAAAACGAAATTATTTTTTCATGACATAAAAATTATATAAAATAAGCTACAATTTCTTTACCAAGAAATAATTATATCACTTTGTGAGAATTTGTTTCCAAGGTGAAGACCCCCTCTCCACCCTGTTCAGGTAAAGTAAATTCTTTGAAAAGAGGGACAATACCATTCACTTTTGAATCCTTATCAATAGCACAACACATGACATCCAGATATCAATAAATGCCTAGATTACACAGTTTACTTTGCATGGAGACTAGACTACGGGTGTAAGAGATGAGCCCTGATTTAAAGTTGCCATTTACGGAGTTCTCTTGTGGTGCAGTGGGCTAAGGACCTGGCATCGTCACTGCAGCAGGTCACTGCTGTGGTCCGGGTTCAGTCCCAGGCTTGGGAACTTCTACATGCTATGGGCGAAGTCAAAATAATAATGGTAATAGTAATAAAGTTACCATTTACTATTTCTGTGCTCTTAGTGAAGTTATTTTTTATTTATTTTTTGGCTGTGCCCGAAGGATGTGGACGTTCCTGGGCCAGGGGTTGAACCCATGCCACAGCAGAAAACCGTGCCACTGTGGTGCCAGATCCTTAACTGGCTGCAGAAGAGAACTCCCAAAGTTGTTGCCTAACCTCTTTAAGCTTCAGTTTCCGAAGGATTTTTTTTTTTTTTTTTTTTGCTTTTTAGACCCCAGGCTAGGGGTCTAATTGGAGCTACACCACAGCCACAGCAACGCCAGATCTGAGCTGCATCTGCGACCTACACTACAGCTCACAGCAACACCGGATCCTTAACCCACTGAGCGAGGCCAGGAATCTTTTCTGCTGCGCCACGACGGGACCTCCTCCCGATGATTTTTACCTCACAGGATTGTTGATCCACGTTATACATACAGCACTTAGCACAGTGAAAGTTAAGCATTCAAAAGATGGTGATTTTATACTATAATAAATTCTCCATAGTTACCACCAAACAAATACAAAAATCTAAGGAAACTGGTCTTCATTCTCACAGGTAATAATTAATGTTCCGGAACAGCATCCTAAAGAAGGGTTTTGTACAATACCACACAACCACACGGGAACACTGGGCTCTTGGTTACACTGCTTTAGTGTTTAGGTTACAGTGACTCCTCCACAAATAACCTTACACCGCACATTCTTTCTTTAGTTTCAGACTAGTTATAGTTACTCATACAATGAAGGTAACAGAATGGGTACTGTTCGCATTTTGGACTGAAAAGAACAGAAACCAATTTTTTCATAATTCTTCTTAAAATGAGTAGTTGAGTTCCTGCCTCCTTAGCTATTATATTCTAACTACCTCAACCAAAACTCGTCTATACAACCACTACCCAAAACATGTCTGAAACGGTCCCTTGTGCTTACTGCACAACCATGCAGTATCATTGCGGCTATGGTTCTGGTTTGATCCCTGGCCCTGGGACGTCCACATGCCGTAGGTGCAGCCAAGCAATTAAAAAACAAACAAACAATCAAACAAACAACACATCTGATGTGTGAAGAATATTCCCTCCTTTGTCCCTAATGGACTCTCAGTAATTGTCCCAAACTCGCACATTTGGAAGAATCATCAGGGAGCACTGGGTAAAGTATAGGTTCTAGGTGTCCAGACATAATTAAATGATTAAAGTAACAACAAAACAACAACTTAAAGTATCAGAACAAAAGAAAGAACATTAACAAGAGAAAAATACGGCTAAATACAGTAGACTCTTCTTAAATGTTCTACATTACATTTGACAGTTGAAAGAAAAGTGATGATACTGTTGGATGTGGTTTTCAATACATGTAGAGAGACTATTTCATACAATTAATTATAAATGGGAGAGGATAAAAGGATGTACGGGGAGGTAAGGTTTCTATACTGCACTTGACCTGGTAAAATGTTGACACCAATAGACAATGATAAATTACCCGTGCCACTGAACAAGTTACACAAGAAGATACTCAAAAAACACTACAACAAAACAAAATAAAAATCTAAAGACACAATAAAACCATCTACGACTCTAATCGACAATTACAGAGCTATCCACACAATACAATAAAACCATCTACGACTCTAATCGACAATTACAGAGCTATTCAAGCACCCACTGAAGTATATTGTACTATTGAACATGTACTTGGATAAAACATATTCTAGGCCATTAAGCAAACCTTGACAAACTTAAAGAAGCTTAAGAGAAATTTTTTAAAATAACTGCATGAAAATGAAAATACCGTATGTCAAAATTTGTGGGACACAGCTAAAAGACAGTGCTGAGAGGGAAAATGTACAGCACTAAATGCTTACCTTAGAACCGAAAAAAAGTTTCAAATCAATAATCTAAGCTCCTACCTAAAGAAACTGGAAAACAAAGTGCAAAATAAACCCAAAGCAAGCAAGAGGACAGAAAGAATAAAGAGCAGAAATCAATGAAACTGATATAATAACTATTAGGAAAATTGAATTTGTAACTTAAAAATTCAAAAAGAAATCTCTAGGCTCAGGTGATTTCACTAGAGAACGCGACCAAACTTTCCAAGAATAATACACAATCTCCTCGCGAATGAAGAAGAGGAGGAAACATTCCCTAACTTATTTTATAAAGCCAGCATTAGCTTAGTACCAGCACCACAGAGACAGCACAAAAAAGAAAACCAGACAAACATCCCCTTATGAACACACATGCAAAAACTCTCAACAAAATTTTAGTAAATCAAATACAATAATAAATAAAAAGAACCAGGACCAAATGGGCTTTATTTGGGAATGCAAGGCTGGTTCAACATGCAAAAATCAATCAACGTAATCCACCATATTAACAGACTAAGAAAAAACACATCACCATATCAATTGATGCCGAGGAAATATTTAACAAAATTCAACATCCATCTGTGAGAAAAACTCTCATTACCTAGAAACAGGACCTCCTCAGTCTAATAAAAAGCATCTATTAAAAAAAAAAACAAACCAAAAAACCCTATAGTTAACATCACACTTAATTCTGAAAGACTGATTGTATTCCCTCTAGATTGAGCACAAGGTAAATATGTCTGCTCTCACTACTCCTATTTATCATTAGGCCTGGACAAAGCAATTGACAACAAAAATACATAAAGTGCTTACAGATTAGGGAAAAAATTGTCTCTATTCACAGATGACATGATTGCTGATGTAGAAAACTCCAAGGAATCAACCTTGGAACCAATAACTGAGATTAGCAGGGACAGAGGAGACAAGAGCAGCATACAACACTCAACTGTCTATTTCTTTTTTAATGTTTTATTTATTTTTATTCATTTTTGACCACACCCACAGCATGCAAAAGTTCCTGGGCCAGGGATGGGACCCAAACCACTGCAGTGACAATGCCAGATCCTTAATCCACTACACGTCAAGGGAACTCCCACAACTGTATTTCTAATATCCTAATAACATACAATTTGAAACCAAAAAAAATTTTAACTGACATTTACAATAGTTCCAAAAAAATGAAATACCTTGGTATAAATATAACAAAACATGTACAGGATCTGCATACTAAAGACTACAAAACACTAATGAAACAGACTTATATAAGGGAAAAGATATATAATGTTCACAGACTGGCAGATTCAACAAAATAAAAATAGCAATTTTCTCCAAATTGATCTATAGCTTAATAAAATTCCAAAGTACTACCAGGATAGTCTGGAGTTAGAGACAAGCTGATTAAACTTTTATTCAGAAAGGCAAATGGACTAGCAGAGCTAAAGCAACTGTGAAAAAGAATAAAGTTGGAGGAAATAATACTACCAGTTTTAAGATATCCTAATGCTATGTTCATCAAGAAAGTGTGATTCTGGCAAAGAGAAAGACACATAAATGGAACACAACGGAGGGCCCCAAAACAGACCCACACAAATACGGCTGACTGATTTTCAACAAAGGTGCAAAAACTATGAAATGGAGAAAAGGAAGTCTTTTCAACAAATGGTGATGAAACATTCATATGCAAGAGAGTAAATCTTCATCTAACCTTCACACCTTATACACATAATTCAAAATAGGTCACAGATCTAAATGTAAATCTACAGTTTTTAGAAGATGAAACTCTTCTTGATCTGGGGTTAGGCAAGTTCTTAGACATGGTACCAAAAGATGTACAGAAGGAAAAATGGATAAATTCTATTTCATCAAAATTAAAAACATTTGTTCTGTGAAAAACAGTCAAAACAATTAAAAGAGGGGAGTTCCCATCGTGGTGCAGTGGAAACAAATCCGACTAGGAACCACAAGGTTGCAGGTTTGATCCCTGGCCTCAATCAGTGGGTTAAGGATCCAGCGTTGCCGTGAGCTGTGGTGTAGGTTGCAGAGGGGGCTGGGATCTGGCGTTGCTGTGGCTCTGGCATAGGCCGGCAGCAACAGCTCCGATTAGACCCCTAGCCTGGGAACCTCCATATGCCGTAGGTGCGGCCCTAAAAAAGGACAAAAAGATACACACACACACACACACACACAAATTAAAAGACAGGAGTTTCCACTGTGGTGAAGTGGGTTAAGAATATGACTGAAGTGGCTCAGGTCATTGAAGAGGTACAGGTGCGATCCCCAGCCCAGTGCAGTGGGTTAAGGATCTGGTGTTGCCACAGCTGTGGTGCAGGTCACAGCTGCAGCTCAGATACAGTCACTGGCCTGGGAACGTCCATTTGCCAGAGGTGCAACCATTAAAAAAGAAAGAAAGAAAAGCTTTTCTTTGCAAAACATATCTAACGACTTGTATCCAGAACAAATAAAGAACCTTCAAAACTCAAATTAAGAAAGTAACTACCAGAGTTCTGGTCATGGCCCAGTGGTAATGAACCCGACTAACATCCATGAGGATGCAGGTTCCATCCCTGGCCTTGATCAGTGGATTAAGGATCCAGCATCGCCGTGAGCTATGGTGTAAGACGATAGCTGTAGCTCTGATTTGAACTGGGAACTTCCACATACTGCGGGTACGGCCCTAAAAAAAAAAAAAGTTAACTACCCAGGAGTTCCCATCAGGGCACAGTGGAAATGAATCCGACTAGGAACCATGAGGTTTCAGGTTCGATCCCTGGCCTTGCTCAGTGGCTTAAGGATCCCACTTTGCTGTGAGCTGTGGTGTAGGTCACAAACGCGGCTCGGATCCCGTGTTGCTGTGGCATAGGCTGGCAGCTGTGGCTCCGATTGGACCCCCAGCTTGAGAACTTCCATATGCCGTGGGTGCAGCCCTAAAAAAGAAAAAAAAAAAGGAAAAAAAAGTTAACTACCCAAATTAAAAATAGGCAAACCTCAAAGAAATACCAAAAAAAAAAGGAAAAAGAAAAAAGGACACACACACACACACCAAAGAGGCAAAACTCTTGCCCAGATATTCACCCAAGATTATGTGTGCTAAATAAGCACATGAAAAGATATTCAACATCTTTAGCCATTAAGACCACTACATGCCTATTAGAATGGTTAGATTAAACAATAGGACAATACCAAGTGCTAGAGAGGATAAGGAGCAACTGGAACTCTCACATGTTGCTGGTGAGAATGTGAAATGATACCACAGCTCTGGAGATCAGTGTGACAGTTTCATATAACTGCACTCTCAATCTTAGCAATATCCTAGAGAAATGAAAACCTAGGTTCATATAAAAACCAGTACACAAATGCTTATAGCAACATGGTCCTAATCCCCCAAAACTGGAGACAATCCAAATGTCCTTCAGTGGGTGGACGTATAAACAAATTGCAGCACATCCACCTAAGGGAACACCACTTAGCAACAAAAAAAGAACAGACTGTTGATTACATCCAATGACTTGGAGGAATCTCAAAGGCATTATGCTGAGAGAAAGGTTGTATATTGTATAATTTCACTTATATTACATTCCAGAAAAGATCAGTAATTACCAGGGGGTGGGGTAAGGGGAAGGATACAGAAGGATAGCATGGTGTTTTAGAGATGACAGACTGTTCTATATTGACTGTTATGGTGGTTACATGAACCTAAAATTCACTGAACTGCACCCCCCCACACAAAGTCAATTTTACTATATAATTTTTTAATTAATACAGTTTAAAGAAAAATAAATGCAATCAGATTTTAACATTATACCAGAAAAATTAAGTTCTTAAAAACTAAAAACTCTTTACGTAAATGTTCTTTTCCGAAATTTAATTTTAAAGATTTTTGCCACCCGACAGCAGTCCAGTACATTAGAAAAGTAAAGGATGAGTTAGCTCACTGATCAAAAGGGTGGTTTTTCCATCACAGCCCGTACTTCCATACAGGAATGATTATATTGATAAATAAAAACCGAAAAGCTTCTCAGTTTCAAAGAAGTTACCTAGAAGATGTCAGGAGTTACATAAAACCTGGAGTAGTAAAAAGCCCTTTTCAGTTAGTCATGCCACTCGCCTAGACCGTGACCATGAAGTTATCACTCCCACATCCTCAGGTCCCGTGCCTGGGAGCTGCTGGGGGCTCTGGGATCCCGGTAAAGTGACTCTACGGCAGCCAGTGTCAAGGAGACCGTGCCGTCGGGCTCTTTGAGATTCCAGCAGAATCTGAGCAAAACCCCAGGCAGGGTGGGGCCGGGCAGGGAGGGACGCCCGCCGCCCAAGAGGGGTCTGGGAGCCAGGGTGGGGCATGAGCCTTTTCCCCGCCAACCCGACTCAGCACCTAACGCCCCTTCCCCAACGCCCCGCCGCCCCTTCCCACCCAGGGACGGGGCGCGGGGAAGGAGCACCGGGTCGGCTGCCGCCTACTGCCCACCGCCGGGCCCCGGGCCCCACGCTCCAGGCGGGCGCCGGGCAGCCGGGCCGGGGGATGGGCGCCCAGCCTGGAGGACCCCTCCCGAGCCCCGGGCGGGCGCATCCCGGGCCGCGGGGACAGGCGGGTCCTCCGCAGCGAACCCCGAGCGAGGGCGATGAGTGCGGCCCGCCGCCCCGGGTGCGAGCCGCTACTCACCGTCCCCGCCGCCCGCGCCCGGCGCGACGGCTCCTCCTGGTCGCGGCGCAACAGCTGCCGCCGCCGCCCGGCTCCCCAGCGGGCCCCCGGCGGGCTCGCGCCCTCTTTCACTCTTTTGAGAAGGACTGTGATTTTCTCAACCAACTTTATTGGCAGCGCGGCTCCGAAAGAGCGGCTCGGCAGCAGCCCCGCCGGGAGGGTCGCGCGCGGGAGACCGCGCTCCCCGCACCCGCGGCCGCGCGCCGCTCGGAGCATGCGCGGGACTCTCTGTGCGCAAGCGCCGCGCCGGCAGGCCCGCCCCGCCCCGGCTCTGCGGGGACCGAGGGGGCGCCGAGTGCCTGGGGAGGCACCTGGGACCTTGCGGCCGCCCGGCGGGTGCGGGGGCTAGCGGCCGAGTAGGGCCTTGTGAGTTCGGGCTTCAGAGTGCGTAGAGGATGCGCCCGCCTTGGACGCATACCTTATGTCCGGACATCCAAGTGGCAGAATGAGCAAAACTGTGGTGCAAAGTCGAAAATGCACGCTGTCCGCACGCTGGGGCCGGACGAAGTGGAAGTCTGAGCTGGTTAATAATTCAGAGACCCAAACCAAAACCTGGAAGTTCGCCCCCAAAGCAACCCAAACTTCGCTTCAGTTGCTTTAATATTATAGACTAGAAGGGAGGGGGCGGGATACCAGGTGTTGCTGACGATGTGGTGTTGCCATAGCCACTGTGGAAAACAGTGTGCAGCTCCTAAAAAAAAAAAATTAAAATAGGATTTATCATATGATCAAGCAGTTCCATTTCTAGGTACATATTCAAAGGAATTGAAAGCACACACTGGAGCAGATATTTCTATAACCACGGCCATAGCAACATTATTTGCAATGGACAGAAAGTGGGAGCCACCTAGGTATCTTTCAACAGATGAATGAATGAACAAAATGCGGTCCATCCACACCGTGGAATATTATTCAGTCTTAAAAAGGAAGGAAATTCTGACACATGCTACACCATGGATGAACCTTGAAGACATTCCGAGTAAAAGAAACAGGTCACAAAAGAGCAGGTACTGTATGATTCCATTTATATGAGATACTTAAAAGTAGTCAAATTCATAGGGACACAAAGTAAAATGATAATTGCCAGAGGCAGAGGGGAGGTGAGAATGAGGCATTAGAGTTTAATGGGTACAGTTTCAGATTTGCAAAGCAAAAAAAGTTCTGAGAAGTAATGATGTTTGTGCAACAGTATGAATGTACTTATTGGCCCTGAACGGTACACTTAAAAATGGTCAAAATAGAAAATTTTATGTTAAGTATATTTTACCACAATTTTTATTAAAGGAGAAAAAAGAAGATCCTAGTGGGTCTCAGAGAATTAATCTGAGGATTCAAATTTGAGAGAAAAACATTTCAGGGGGCCTTTTTAGGGCCACACCAGTGGCATATGGAATTTCCCAGGCTAGGGGTCAAATCAGAGCTATAGCTGCCGGCCTACACCAGAGCCACAGCAATGTGGGATCCTTAACCCAGGGATCAAACCCGTGTCCTCACGAATACTGGTCCAGTTCGTAACCAGCTGAGTCGTAATGGGAACTCCGGGAGAAAAACTTCTTGAAGGAGATCATCCTCCCAATCATTCTTTTTCTCCTGCACCCCCCACCTGACTTTCCACTTCCATGGGGTGATTGGACGGTCTCCGTGCAATTAAGTCCACCTTTTATTTGACTCAAAACTGTACCCGAGGATGCAACAGAGATTCTCTTGCTCCCTTCGGTGAGGTGATGAAAGCATATGGGAAAAAAAACTGGCCTTCTAAATCCCGCAGTCTTGCTGTACCTGAAATGGCGATAGGATTCAGCTAAAGGGCTCTGAAAGAAACTTTACCTGCTGTGACCAGAAATGAGTGGCACAAAATAATTTTAGGGAAAATATTCCAAAAAAGTTGTAGTTTTAAGTCATGTAATGATTGTTCAAATCTAGTGCCTTTCACTGACCCAGCAGAAAAATGTCCATTGTCCTTTGGGAGTTGTTTCACTGTGTTTGACTCTAATGAGTTAAATCCTTTTCAGAGATCACAGCTTGTGTCCCTGAAATGAGTGAATGAAAAACATTTAAAGGAAAATTAGAGCATATTCTTAAGGAAGGAATTCTTGAAAATTTTACCACTAGGACACATGCACGTGTATTCATGGGCATGATGAAATCCTCGTGGAAACCACCGTATTGGCCTAAACAGGAGTAAAATTAATAGTCTATAAAATCAAACTTACAATGCTGGAAAACAAAAGTTCTTCATACTTTCTAGTCAGACAGACATAAGAGGGCTGTTCTAGTTCTTAAAAGTGTTTCACTCTGGATCTTAGTGTCCTCATCTGTGATATGGAATAATCTACAGGATTTATTTAATCATCATTCAAAAAAATATTTTGGGAGTTCCTGTTGTGTCTCAGTGGTTAACGAATCCAACTAGGAACCATGAGGTTGTGGGTTCAATCCCTGGCCTTGCTCAGTGGGTTAAGGATCTGGCGTTGCCGTGAGCTATGGTGTAGGCTGCAGACGCGGCTTGGATCCCGCATTGCTGTGGCTCTGGCGTAGGCCGGTGGCTACAGCTCTGATTCGACCCCTAGCCTGGGAACCTCCATATGCCGCAGGAGTGGCCCAAGAAATGGCAAAAAGACAAAAAAAATATTTTGCCTAGTACCCTGCTGGAGATTGGGTATTCAGTGATGGACAAAAGAGACACCATTTGTGCCCTCTTAGAGCTTGTAGTCTGGTAACAGAGACCAATGTTATATATCTATATACTTGTAATTATATGACTAAAAATAACCAGTGTAATGGAAGTATATAGAAATTTAAATTGGAGCCAGAGTGGCCTTTCTGACAAAGTAGCATTTAATCTGTTATCTGAAGGAGGAATGAGTCAGCTGGGTCAAGTATGGGCAGAAAAAGATTTTAAGAAGAGGGATCAACCCAGGAGTTCCCTGGCAGTCTGGGGTTAGGATTTTCATGCTCTTACCACTGTGGCCTAGGTTCAATCCCTGGTCTGGGAACTGAGATCCCACATCAAGCCACTGCACCATGGCCAAAAAATAAATAGAGAGCCAGGGATCAACAAGCATGATGGCCTGAGGCAGGGAATAATTTGGCGGGTTTGAGGAATTAAAAGGGAGCCAGTGTACAGAAGTGAGGTGCCATGTGGTGTAAAATAAAGACATGAGGGAGGCAGGGCCCTGATCATGCAGCCCCTGTCGGTCACACGCAGTTTAGATTATGTCTCAAGTGCACTGGAAGCCTTTGACGGATTTTTGGTACGAAGATAAGGTTCACTCAGAAGGTTAGGGTGGAGAAAAATAGACCAGTGGAAGACTGGTCCAGGCGAGATGATGGGGGCTTTACTGAGGTGGTAACGGGGGTGATACAGAAAAGTGGATGACATTTGTTTTAAACTTTTGGGGGAGACTCTCTTGGATGTGGCTATGTGGCAGGTACAGAGGTAATGGCAACAGTGAGTTTCTCGAATGACCTCCTGAGATTCTGGGTTCCCCCTCCAGCAGATTCCACCAAACAATTCTCACACATCTGCTTGGTGTCCTCCAATTCCACTCACTTCTGACACTATCTACCTGGAGATGGCATCAGATTCCGCAGATTGGGGCTTCAGTCCTATAGGACTGCCCCCCCCCCCAACTTCAGATGCTAATCACAAATCCAGATTGTCACTTGTGCTTCTAACCAAGTGGCTCTAGATGGTTCCTCTCCTTGGGGACAATTAATTTGCTAGTTTGGCTCATGGAAGTCAGAGGAACACTTTCCTTAGTAGACATCGGTTTATTATAAGAGCGTAGAACTCAGAACAGCCAGAGAGAAGGGATGCACAGGACACAGTATGGGGACGGGATATGGCACCTCCATGCCCTCTCAGAGATGCCCTCTCCCAGCACTGCCACGTGTTCATCAACCAGAAGCTCTCCAGGCTGGTCCTTTCACGGTGACTTCTTTACGTAGGCGGAATTGGCAAAATCCTTGACCATTGATGATTGAACTCTATCTCTAGCCCAGGGGTCTGGGATGGAACTGAAAGTTCCAATCCTCTAATTGCAGGGTTGGTTCCCTTGGCAACCAGCATCCTTAGGTAACTTAGGGATTTTCCCTAAAGTCACTTCATGAACATAACAAAAGACACCTTTAAGGCCATCATCTCTTAGGAAATTCCAAGGGTTTTAGGAGTTCTGTTTCAGGAGCTAAAGACCAAATACTTTTTTCTTATTATAAATCACAATATCACACTGCCTCGCTGATGGTGGTCACTGCAGACACTAGTTACCACCCCTAACCAGTGTGAGCCAGGGAAGAGTCATCCTTCTAGTCCTTTTTGTTTTTTCACAGATTGTTCTTATCTCTCATGGGCTGGTCTGTACCATCAGATGCACTTCTGGATTTAGGGCACTTAATAAAGGAATTGTTAGAACATTAAAGTCTTTATTTATTTTCCTTCACTGTCTTTCTCATATGGACATTTGTTTTTGTTGAAATGGTCTTTAATGTGCTGAGAGATCTCTTCCCTGAAAGGGCTGAGTTGTTTGGACAACTGCTTGATTTTTGAGGACTCCACTGATGATACATGAGACTGCATCTCTGTGATGCTTTTCCTTGTTCATCTATTGGCACATTTGTTTAAACATCACTCTCATGATCTGGCAGTTAATGCATTTTCAAGAGCTTATTCACAATCAGCATTTTGTCATCCACTCCTTTTTTAAATTCTGCTCAGTGTCCTCACCACATAAGTAGGGGAACATATGATTAGGCCTGTTTTGGATGCAAAGAAGTAAATAAAGGTGATGTGCCCTGCAGGTAAATTAGGTACAAAGAATCCACTTGTCTTGATGGCCAGTTATAAATTCATACTCATCCATTTGTCCATTCCCTGAATTCACATTTATTTAGTCACATCCAGTGGTGGGAAAGTGCTCTACTCAGGGTAGCAATCGAATACTTGATGCCAGCTATGGAATTTTTTTCCTCTCAAGTATAGTCATTTCCAAGTTAATCAGAGATTATGGTTTCATGCCTGAAGCTATTTTAAAATTGAGTTGCTCTCAACCAGAGGGACAAAAAGAATTGCATTGGACAGGGGGTTGGGGTGTTTAAGAATGAACAGAGAATTGATTCAAGAGCGGGATATGTATGACAGTGTTATCCTGAGCCTTGGTGTGGTGTGGCAGGTCCCAGACAGCAGGAATGATCTGGAAGCCACTCTGGCAGTGGAATGTGTGGAAGTGTCTCTGAATGGACACATCTCCAGAAATGCCAGCAGCCTTGCCAGTGATATATCTTTTCTTTTCTCTAGCTGCTTTTAAGGGTTTTTCTTCATCTTTACTGTGTTGTAGTATCTGGGTATGAATTTTACCTACAATATTTGGTATGTTACTTCAATCATTTTTCAGTTCTGGAAAATTTTCAGCCATTATCTCTCTTCTCTCTTTCTCTCTCTCTCTCTCTTTTTTTTCCCCCCGTCTTTTTAGGGCTGCATCTGTGGCATATGGAGGTTCCCAGGCTAGGGATCTAATAGGAGCTACAGCACAGCCTACACCACAGCCATGCGGGATCTGCCCTGCGTCTGCCACCTACGCAACAGCTTATAGCAACGCCAGATCCTTAACTCACTGATTGTGGTCAGGGATTGAACCCGCAACCTCACAGGTTCCTAGTCAGATTCGTTTCCACTGTGCCACGATGGGAACTCCCACAGCCATTATCTCTTCAACTATTACCTCTAACCTATTCTTTCCATTTTTCTTTGTCTGGAACTCTTATTCAGTGAATTGACCCTCTCTTATATTTTTCATATCTTTGTCATTATGGCTTCATTGTCTGTGACGACTCTCCCTCATCCTGTGATTTGTAATATAGGAATGTGAACTCATCGTCCCTGGGGCTGTGTCTTCTATGAGGCTTCTGCGTGCTCAGCCCCTGCACAGTGGTTTCACAACTTCATTTTTGTTTTTTTGGTTTTTTTCCCTTTTTGGTCACCTGGTGGCATGTGGAGTTCCTGGGCCAAGAATGAAGTGCGAGCCACAGTTGTGACCTAAGTCACAGCTGCAGCAATGCTGGATCCTTAACCCACTGTACTGGGTAGGGGATTGAACCTGCATCCCAGGGCTCCTAAGAAGCTGCCGATCCCTTCGTGCCATAGCAGTAGCTCCTTGACAACTGCTTTTGATGTTTGCTTTTTCAGAATGTTCCTGGATCTGGGACTAGCATTTATGCTAAATTCTCAGCTTGTAATTCTCACTTCATATGGGAAATACAAATTTGGAAACCATACCAACCGCGGTATAGGATTGGGGTTTGATTCTTCCCAGAGATGTTTGCCCATTCAGAACCCTAGGTGCTGTTAAGCATCCTTGCTGCTTCCCTTTTCTAGCTCCCTTTTCACAGCTTGGTGGCTCTTCTGGTGTCTTGTCTTTATGTCAGTATCTCACTGCCAGCACCCTCTTTCATCCAGATCAGGATGCACCTTCAGACCCTTGGGGCACTGAAACCTCAGTTTTGAGCCTCAGGTGTGACACTGTCTGGGACTGCCAAGGCCGCTGGGGGCTCCCTTTTCTCTTGGTTTAGGCTCTTTATTCTGTTGTATGTGTGTTTATTCTTCATCCAATCACGTCTATTTATCTAAACTTGTCAAGTCTATGTATATCCAGTGGAAGGGGTAAGATCAGCCCAGTCAGCTTTTTTACAGAAACAGGAAGTGTGTTTTCTGCATCAAATTAATTTTTGCAGTTTCCACTGTGGGTCATTGGGTTAAGAGCCCAACACAGTGTCCATGACAATGCAGGTTTGATCCCTGGCCTCGCTCTGTGGGTTAAGGATCCAGTGTTGCTGCAAGTCCTGGCATAGGTCACAGATGCGGCTCAGATCTGGGGCTGCTGTGGCTGTGGTGTATGGCCAGCAGCTGCAGCTCTGATTAGACTCCTAGCCTGGGAACATCCATCTGCCACAGGTGAGGCCCTAAAAAAGAAAAAAAAAATTAGTTCTGATCTGAGCCCCTACTTGCTCGAATTGTAAGATACATAGCACTATTCTTTAAACTAGGTGCTCCCCTCCCCTTTGCACAGCTCCACAAGAGCTGTCAGAGGCTCGCTCAGTTTGCAGAACTTGCGGAAGGACCTCTGGCACTCAGTCAGTTGTAATCATCACCAAGATATGCGTTGCCCAAGTTCGTTCAGTCTGAATAAATTCACATCCATTATGACAGGGGTGGTCACAAGTATCTTTGACCTCAACTCCCTCAATTCTTAGAATTGAAAAGACTGAATTAACTTTCTAGAGACTAAGAACCAACCCCTTGGTGAGAATGTGAGGGATATTTTAAAATGTGTGGGTCCATTTTTGAGCGGTTCTTAATGTCTAGGTTGTGCTGCTGTTATCTAGTGTCAGGAATACCCAGTGACGCTTGCCCAGAAAGGCCACCAGACTTCTCTTTAAGAAGAGTCATTGTTGTGGGGTGGAGCCATCAGATATGTCCTCTGAGGAGCTCCCTGGTGACACAGCAGGTTAAGGATCCCACATGGTCACTGCTGTGGTTACTACTGTGGCTCCTGCTGTGCCTCGGGTTTGACTTCTGGCCTGAGAAATTCTGCATGCCATGGTTGTGGCCAAAAACAAACAAACAAATAAAGAACCTGCAAAACTAAACTACAAAACCTGGAGCCCACTTTGGCACAAAGGGATTGGTTTGGCGGCGTCTTGGGAGCACTGGAATGTGGATTTGATCCCCGGCCCACCACAGCGGGATAAGGATCTGGCATTGCCGCAGCTGTGGCTTATGATCTGGCTTATGTTGTCACAATTGCAGCTCAGATCTGATCCTCGGCCTGGGAGATGCGTAGACTCAGGGTGGCCAAAAAAGAAAAAAAAAATGCCGTATATCTCTGGAACTGAGAAGGAACTTTGAGATGGGAAAACGCAGCCAGCCACTGCATAAAGTGCAGTTATGAACGTTACCGTGGGAAGCTTCATGCAGGCAGGATTGGGCAGATGACCATCAAGAGGCATTGGCAGGAGTTCCCGTCGTGGCTCAGCAGAGCTGAATCTGACTGCACCCATGAGGACACAGGTTCAATCTCTGGCCTCGTTCATTGGGTTAAGGATCTGGCATTGCTGTGGCTGTGGTGTAGGCTGACAGCTACAGCTCCAATTCGACCCCTAGCTTGGGAACCTCCATATGCCACAGGTGCGGCCCTAAAAAGACCAAAAAAAAAAAAGAGGCATTGACAGGACCTTGCATGCCACCCAAATGGGCTGTGGGAGACTCAACGGGGCCAAAGCTAAAAATAGGATCTAACTACTAGGGAAACATGTGACCCCACCCCAGGGGACCGGGTTTTTCCTCCCCCAGGGGTCTGGTGACCATTACCACCTGCTGCAGCAAAAGGCGCTCCTCCAGTCTCATGTCAGAGGGAGGTGCGGTGGCTGTTGACAGGGAACTTACACGGCTTGTGAGTAGCTGAGTCCCTCAGAAAGGGGAGGTGGCGTGGGACAGGGGCCCAAGATGTAGCTGACAAAACGGAGTCGGTGGGATTTGGCCACACAGTCCTAGTCCATCGATCTCTGGTGCCGTCCCACTGAACCCCCTTTGAAGGACTTCAAGTTTTTTACTTTTCTAGGTGTCTTAGCTCAGGCTGCCATAACAAACTGCTGTCGGCTGGAAGGCTTAACAGCAGGAGCTTATTTCCACATTTCTGAAGGCTGGGAAGCCCAGGATGTTTTTCTTTCTTTCTTTCTTTCCGTCTTTTTTTTTTTTTTTTTTTTTTGTGGCCACACCCATGGCATATGGAAGTTCCCAGGATATTTTGAATTGCTATCTCAGACAGGAATTTCAGATTCTGAAGTTTCTTTTAGACCTACTGCAATTTTGTCTCAGGAAGGTTTTCTGGGATGGCATTACAAACATGGGCTAATTTCATGCATTTCATGTTCTTTTTTTCCCTTATTTCTGAGATTCAATACTAAAGTATTACAAGGGGTATAAAGACACATGAAATATTGTCCCTGAATACATTTAATTTGTGGTTTTAGGTAGACTATATACTATATTTAAGGAAAATTTTGGGGGCAAAAATTTGTGTATTTCTTTCTTCTTTCTTTTTTTTTTTGCCTTTTCTAGGGCTGCTTCCTGCGGCATATGGAGATTCCCAGGCTAGGGGTCTAATTGGAGCTATAGCCACCGGC
Source organism: Phacochoerus africanus (assembly GCF_016906955.1). NCBI lineage: Eukaryota > Metazoa > Chordata > Mammalia > Artiodactyla > Suidae > Phacochoerus > Phacochoerus africanus. The sequence goes on along the minus strand of NC_062552.1, from coordinate 29,832,226 downwards.
CTATGCCAGAGCCACAGCAATGCCATATCCAAGCCGCGTCTGCAACCTACACCACAGCTCACGGCAACGCCGGATCCTTAACCCACTGAGCAAGGCCAGGGATCGAACCCTCAACCTCATGGTTTCTAATCAGATTCGTTAACCACTGAGCTACGACGGGAACTCCTGTGTATTTTATTTTTAAAGTTTTATTGAATTATAGTTGATTTACAATGTTGTGATAATTTCTGCTATACAACAAAGTGACTCAGTTATACATATACACACATGCATTCTTTTCCCAAATAGATTACCACAAAATACTGCATAGAGTTCCCTGGGCTCTACAGCAGGTCCCCACTGGCTCTATTAAAAATTAAACTAGGGCATTCCCTTTGTGGCTCAGTGGTTAACAAACCCAACTAGGATCCATGAGGATGCAGGTTCAATCCCTGGCCTCCCTCAGTGGGTTAAGGATCTGGCGTTGCCATGAGCTGTGGTGTGGGTCAAAGACACGGCTCGGATCCTGCATTGCTGTGGCTGTGGTATAGGCGGGCAGGTGCAGCTCAGATTCGACCCCTAGCCTGGGAACCTCCATGTGCCACAGGTGCGGCCATAAAAAGCCAAAAAAACAAACAAACAAAAAATTAAATTAGGAGTTCCTGTTTTGGCTCAGCAGTAACGAACTTGACTAGTATTCATGAGCATGCAGGTTCGATCCCTGGCCTCACTCAGTGGGTTAAAGATCCTGTGTTGCTGTGGAGTAGGCTGGCAGCTGTAGCTCCGATTCGACCCCTAGCCTGGGAACTTCCATATGCCGCACATCTGGCCCTAAAAAGAAAAAAAAAATTAAACCAGTTTTTATAACTGTAAAAATACAAAATGCACTTGGTAAAAATTCCAACTTGACTCAAAATGGGATAAAACAAACAGTAAATGTCTGTCCTCTCCACACACCCTGCCTGACCGCTGTCCCACTCCAGGGGAGACATCTGCTAATGCTGCCTTAGATTCATCCAGTATGTATATGTGTTCTCTACCAAATGCTATACACATCCATACACTGGTAAGTAATTCCCCTCCATCTGAAGGATCACCTAAACTTCATTCATTAGGCCCGGCTGGTCTAAGGTCTCTGTAAGGTATCTAGACTCACAGAATTTCAGTGATGATACATGTTGAGAATTTGTACAGTGGTAAAAACAAAAAAATCAAGATATAAAGTCACATTTTCCTTCTTGTATAGACCCCTGGAATGAACCGGTTCTGCTGAAATCTTTTAGCCAAGTGAGCATGATTTTGGACTCCTGACTTCTGGAATGGTAAGGTAATACATTTGTATTGTTTTGAAACATTAAGTTTGTGGTGATTGTTACAGCAGCACTAAGGAATGTATCGTTTCCTCAGATGATGACTATTTCTATTATTATTATTACTTTGTCTTTTTAGGGCCGCACCTGCCACACACGGAGATTCCCAGGCCTGGGGTCGAATTGGAGCTGTAGCTACTGGCTTACACCACAGCCACAGCAACACCAGATCTGAGCCACGTCTGCGACCTATACCACAGCTCATGGCAACGCCAGATCCTTAACCCACTGAGTGGGGCCAGGTATTGAACCTGCATCCTCGTGGATACTAGTCAGATTCATTTCTGCTGAGCCACAACGGGAACTCCTATTATTTTTATTATTATTATTTCTATAGGAAAAAAAATAGTTGCCAGTGATTTAGCACTTACTGTATGGTGGGAACTATACCAGGTACCTTGCAAACAATAATTTATTCCTTACAACAGCTCTATGTAGGTGAGTATGGTTATTCCCTCTTTTTTTTTTTTTTTTAATAGAAGAGGAGAATGAAGATCAGAGAGAGAAAGTAAATTTGTTAAAGTCACATAGTCACATACATGCTAGTTAGCAAAGCAATTTTCTTTTTTTTTAATTAAAAAAAAAATTTATGTCCACACCTGTGGCATATGGAGGTTTCTGGGCAGGGATTGAATACCAGCCACAGCTGCAGCAATGCTAGATCCTTTAACCCACTGCGCCAGGCCACAGATCAAACCTGTGCCTCCATAGCGACCCAAGCTGCTGCAGTTGGATTCTTATCCCACCACGCCACATCGGGAACTCTGCAAAGCCATTTTCTATCACATTTTAAACTCATGTGTTTATACATCCTAGACATAAGTAGATTACACTTTACAGTCTAATATATATAAGTGGATTTGATACTGTTTTATATATGCAATTGTATTTCTTGAGGAGTTACTACTGCCATGAACATTTTTAGCATGTAAATCTTCTAACATAGTGTCGTCATGGATTTCCTACTGATTCAATGCATTTGTCTTAAAAAAGAAAATAATAAAGAATGATTACGTGTTGTTTTCAATCAAGCATCTGATATCTTATCTGAAATTATTGGACGGGAAATATCCTAATAGACTAGTCAATCATGTTTTTAGTGTATTCTTTTTTTTTTTTTTTGGCAAGAAAGAAATTTATTAAGATAGGATGCTTGTGAGAGGTTCAAGCTAGCAGGCAAAGAAGCTCTGCCTTGAGGATTAGGTGGGCTACATTTTTATACTCGAAGGAAAATGGGGAGGGAAAGGACTGCCTTCTTCCTTGTTCTTGGAGTAGACATCAGGCTTACATCACTAGCTCCTCCTTCACATCCGTAGAGAGTATTTGGTCCTATGAGGTCAAACTCGAAATGCGACAGGACTTATTCAAATCAGCAGAAGGGTGATGACATCTGCTAAAATATGTTGCATCATCTCAGGTTTCCATATAATGAGGCTCTCCTACTTTGGAATGTCATCTTTTCCTTAAATTCCTGTACTTGGTCTTAAGGATCCTTGGTCTTAAGGATCCTCAACTTGAATGCAGGCCTCGTTTTATCTCTCACTTAAGGACTCAAGGCCTGTCTTAGGCTCTCATTTTTGGTTTTAGAGTTGAGCAAGCCTGCTTTGTTCTGATGGATTTCTTGAGTGATCATTAACTTACAGTGGCCTCCCACAGTTCCCTAGGTTTCCCTGTCTAGCTACAGTCCTCAGCCGCCCACTGGGACTTCTACAACTACCTGTGTAACTATCTTACTCCATCCCTGTCGAAGTATACTTAGAAAGGACCGGGGAGGGCATTGGAGTATGTTGCTTGAAAAATGTATCCCCACTTGGGAGTTCTCATTGTGGCTCAGCAGTAACGAACCCAACGAGTATCCAGGAGGATGCAGGTTCAATCCCTGGCCTTGCTCAATGGGTTGAGGATCTGGCATTGCCATGAGCTGTGGTGTAGGTCATAGATGTGGCTCGGATCCTGTGTTGCTGTGGTCGTGGTGTAGACCAGCAGCTGCAGCTCTGATTTGACCCCTAGCCTGGGAGCCTCCATATGCTGTGGGTGTAGCCCTAAAAAGCAAAAAAAAAAAAAAAAAGTGTCCCCGTTGAGGTTCTCTTCATTGGGACTTGGTGACCACCCAAGGGGCAAGGTGCCCCACCCCTACCCCCCACCCCCCAGAGGCATGGAGAAAGGCTGGGAAATTACTTTTATGATCCATCGAGGCTTCTACCATGGGTGTGTGTGTGTGTGTGTGTGTGTGTGTGTGTGTGTGTGTGGTTTCTAGGCTTGGTGAGAGGACGGGGCCTCTTCACCCCAATTTCCCCTGCTGGTACCACTGGACCCAATAGCACTGAGGAAGGTTCTGGGGCCAAGAAGAAGTTCTATACACACAAGTCGACTCTCTCTGCCCTGGGGTAGATAAGGCAGGTCCAAGCCAGCTGGGTCAGGCATGTCCTCCCAGTGGTCCTGAGCATGTGCCCCTTTGTGCCTGGGCACACCTGTTCTTCCCTGCCAGAGAAGGCCAGACTGCTGGGACCCTGGGTAGGAGGTACTGCATGCTGTGCAGGCCCAGCCAGAAATGGTTGTGGGAGAGTTCCCTTCATGGTTCAGTGGTTAACGAACCCGACTAGGATCCATGAGGATTCGGGTTCAATCCCTGGCCTCACTTAGTGGGTTAAGGATCTGGTGTTGCCATGAGCTGCGGTGTAGGTCGAAGATGCGGCTCGGATCCTGCGTTGTGGCTGTGGTGTAGGCTGGCAGCTGTATCTCAAATTCGACCTCTAGTCTGGGAACTTGCATATGTGGCAGGTGCGGCACTAAAAAGCAAAAACAAGCAAACAAACAACCAGTGGTGGGCCGAGACAGTGAGTAACTGGGGGGCATTCTCAATCCTGCCCTTGTCAGGGGTGTGCCCCCACCCCCACACTCCCCCCCTCACACTATAGTCTATCCTGGTTTCTGGAAGAGTTGGCCTGACGCCTGCTGTCTGGGAGTGTTCAGGATGGTTTCCAGAAGCCCCTCCTAGGAGACAGAAGGCACAGAAAGAACATGTGAAGGAGCGCCACGCAGGGCACGGGCCAGCCTCAGCCCTGCCAGCAGTGCCTGCACCAAGTATATCCTTGTTTTGTGGTTTCCTACCCCAAATATAAGGAATTTAAGAATATAGGGGAGTTTCCGTCATGGCTCAGTGGTTAACAAATCCGACTAGAAATCATGAGGTTTCAGGTTCAATCCCTGGCCTTGCTCAGTGGGTTAAGGATCCGGTGTTGCCATGAGCTGTGTTGTAGGTTGCAGACACAGCTCGGATCCCACGTTGCTGTGACTCTGGCATAGGCTGGCAGCTACAGCTCCGATTGGACCCCTAGCCTGGGAACCTCCATATGCTGCAGGAGCAGCCCTAGAAAAGGCAAAAAACAAACAAACAAACAAACAAAAGAATATAAAGAAAAACTTTTGAATTGGGATTATGTACTTAGTAGGAAAAAATAAATTAACCACATTCAAGTACATTGTAAAAGGCTTGTACAGAAGAAATTCTGAACATCTACTTTTAATTAAAAGATCAAAGTTTGAAGGACTTAGCTCGATTATGGTGATTATTAAATAGTGAAATCATCTCATGAGTAACACAGTAAGTTAGCCGTCTCCATAAATGAAAACATTAAATAAAAAAATAGATTGTGATCTATGCTGAATGCCAACTTAGATGTCAATTTTGTCATAAAAGTTTTTTATGTTCCCAATTTCTCACATCTTTTGTAATTCATTTTTTCATATATTTCAGTGACAGTTTCACTTAAGTTTGTTTTTATTACTTTTAACTGGTTAAGAGAAATCAAAAGCTGAGTTTGCTTTCTCCTTGGCTCTTGTATTGTTTTGTAACTCCTGTAAAACTCGTATCATATTCTATCTTTGTGGTTTTATCAACTGTGTGCATATTTCATCTCTTCTCATTTAAAAACGTTGTTCCAATTTTTCTACTCCTAAAACAGTAATGAAGCTACTCTGCTCTATATTTGTGGGGGAAAATATGTCATATCATCTTGAAATTTACTGTTACAGCTTTTATACAGATTACAACTTACAGTAATGAAAGCAGATTGTATAAACATTTTAAATTAAAATATTTGATACTTATTGCTGGGAGAAATTAAAGAAGCCTTAAATAACTGGAGGGATTTATTATGTACATAATTGGAACACTCCATATAGTTTTGTTGTCAGTTCTCTCTGATTGATAAATAGATTCAGTGCAATTCCAAGAAAAATCCACCATGCTGTTTGGCTGAAAATTTCAAGCTAATTTAAAAGTTTTTCAAAGAACCTAAAATGCCAAAACAATTTTGAAAAAATACAAAGTTTAAGAAGTGAGATGCCTTGGGAGTTCCCATTGTGGCTCAGTGGTTAAGAACCCGACTAGTATCCGTGAAGATGTGGGTTTGATCCCTGGCCTCACTCAGTGGGTTAAGTATCAGGCTTTGCCACATGCTGTGGCATAGGTCGCAGATGCAGCTCGGATCCCATATTTGTGTGGATGTGGTGTAGGCCTGCAGCTGCTGTTCTGATTTGACTCCTAGCTGGGAACTTCCATATGCCACAGGTGTGGCCCTAAAAGAAAAAAAATAAAAACCAAGAAATTAGATGCCCTGATTTTAAACTTTCAATAAAGCTACAATAAACAAAGATATACAGACCATGGAAACAATAGCATCCAGCAATAAATGCACACAGGAGTTCCCTTTGTGGTTCAGTGGTTAACGAACCTGACTAGGATCAATGAGGATGCAAGTTCGATCCCTGGCCTCACTCGGTGGGTTGGGGATCCTGCGTTGCCATGAGTTGTGGCGCAGGCTGGCAGCTGTAGCTCTGATTTGACCCCTAGCCTGGGAACTTCCATATGACGTGGGTGCGGCCCTAAAAAGAAAAAAAGAGAAAAGAAAAAAGATTTTCTTTCGGAGTTCCCGTCACGGTGCAGTGGAAACGAATCTGACTAGGAACCAGAAATAGACCCACACAAATATGGCTGATTGATTTATAACAAAAACTCCAAAACAAGTCAACGGAGAAAGAGAAAGTGGTGCTGGAATAACTGGATATCTGTATAATGGCATGTGGAAATTCCTGGGCCAGGAACTGAATCTGAGCTGCAGCTGTAGCAACACCAGATCCAACACCAGATTGAACCAGCATCACCGCAGAAACAAGCCGGATCATTAACCTACTGAGTCACAGTGGGAACCCCAGGATGTCTATATTTTTAAAATATTTCTGGAGTTCCCGTCCTGGCTCAGTGGTTAACGAATCCCACTAGGAATCATGAGGTTTCAGGTTCAATCCCTGGCCTTGCTTAGTGGGTTAAGGATCCGGCGTTGCCAGGAGATATGGTGGAGGTTGCAGACTCGACTCGGATCCCGCGTTGCTGTGGCTGTGGTGTAGGCCGGCGGCTACAGCTCCGATTGGACCCCTAGCCTAGGATCCTCCACATGCCGCGAGAGTGGCCCAATGGCAAAAAGACACACACACAAGCCTTACCTCACACTATACTCAAAAAGTAATCTCTGATGAATTATTAACCTAAGTGTAAAAGCTAAAACTCTAGGGCTTCTAGAAGCAAAGAAAGGAGAATATCTTCATGACCTTACATTAAGCAAGTATCTCTTAGGCCCCAGAAAGCACTGACTGTAAAATAACATTGGACATAGTAAGAATTTAAAACTTCTACTCATCAAAAGACATGGTTAAGGAGTCTCCGCTGTAGCACAGTGGATTAAGAATCAGATGGCAGTGGTTTGGATTGCTGTGGAGGCAGGGGTTTGATCCTTGGCCCGGCACGCGGTGGGTAAAGATCTGGTGTTGCTGCAGCTGAGATTCGGTCCCTGGCCTGGGAAGTGCTATATGCCATGGGTGAGGCCAAAAAAAAAAAAAAAAGAGAGAGAAGAAAAAGGACATGATTAAGAAAATGAATAGACAAATCACAGAGTGGGAGAAAATATTTTGTAACAACACAACTGATGAAGGACTTATATCAGAAAAAGGACTTATATTAAAAAGTAAAATTTGGAGTTCCCGTCGTGGCTCAGTGGTTAACCAATCCGACTAGGAACCATGAGGTTACGAGTTCGATCCCTGGCCTCGCTCAGTGGGTTAAGGACCCTGTGTGGCTGTGAGCTGTGGTGTAGGTTGCCGACGTGGCTCGGATCCGGCATTGCTTCGGCTGTGGCTGTGGCTGTGGCTGTGGTTGTGGTGTAGGCTGTGGCTGTGAGGTGCGGTGCAGGCCGGCAGCTGTAGCTCCGATTTGCCCCCATCCTAGGAACCTCCATAGGCTGCAGGTATGGCCCTAAAAAGACAAAAGACAAAAAATAAATAAACAAAAGGTAATATTTTCATAACATGAAATACTGTTAATAATTAAAGAGAACACATTAGTAACATACAAAATGACAGAATGAGTCTCGAAAACTTTGTGCTGCACAAAACAAGTCGAGCACACAGAGTAGGTGCTGTATAATTTCATTTCCGTGACGTTCTGGAGCAGGCAGATCTACTCCAAGATGAAAACACTCAGACCAGAGGTTCCCTCTGGGAGCATGCGCTGACAGGGAAAAGGCACACGGGAAGGTTCTAGAGTGAGGAGCACTGTCTGTATCCTGACGTGGTATTGTTACACAGCTCTGTGCATGTGTCAGAACTCACTGAATTGTATACCGAAGATCTGTTTATTTCACTGAATGTAAATTATGCCTCAACGGAAAGTTAGAAAAGCAGTGTTGTGCTTCTTTTCTGGGAAAGACTACTTTAGTCATATGAGTTTTTTGGGGGCTTCATATTTTATTTTTTCATTTAAAAAGTTTTATTGGGAGTTCCCGTTGTGGCACAGGAATCCGACTAGGAATCATGAGGTTGCAGGTTCGATCCCTGGCCTTGCTCAGTGGGTTAAGGATCCGGCGTTGCCGTGAGCTGTGGTGTAGGTCACAGACGCGGCTCGGATCTTGCGTTGCTGTGGCTCTGGCGTAGGCCGGTGGCCACAGCTCCGATTCGACCCCTAGCCTGGGAACCTCCATATGCCGCGGGAGCGGCCCAAGAAATGGCAAAAAGACAAAATAAATAAATAAATAATAATAAAATAAAAAGTTTTATTGAAGTACAGTTGATTTACAAGTCTGTGATCATTTCTGCTGTACAACAAAGTGATTCAGTTACACATGTACATACATCCATTCTCTTTCAAATTCTTTTCCAACATAGATCGTCGCAAAATACTGGGCAGAGTTCTCTATAATACCCAGCAGGTCCTCCCTAGCCAGCCACTCCACACACCCCAGTGGGCACATGCCAATCCCAAACCAGTTAGTGACATGAGTTATAATTTAATTAATCCGTCTTTGAGACTGCTTCTAAGAAGGATGATGGCTTCAGCACTGACCTTTGGATCTCCTTTATGCAAACTGACCAAAATGGCCAATGAAATAGAAAATTGAGGAGCAACCTGAGTAGTAAATACTCTTTACAGATGCTCCCCCGCCCCCGCCCCCCCCCCCCCCCCCCGAGTAATTCTGCCCATCCCTGTCTGGGTATGCAGCTCCTCCCACCAGGAAGGAGACCTTATGTCCCCTCTTGAGTCTGACGCAGACCTGTAACTGCTTTGTCCAGTTGGATGCAGAGAAGTGACGTCCTGGGGTCTCTGAGCCTCTGCTTACTGTCTCTGAAACCCAGTAGCCATGCTCTGAGGAAACGTAAGCGGTCAAGTGGAAGGCCATGTGGCCAAGAGTAGAGGCCTCCACAGGCCCTGCTGAGCACCCCGTGACAGCCTGAAGCCGTCTTGGAAGTGGACCCCCAGCCTCAGTCCCACCAACCTCACCAGTGTAGAGCAGAGAGGAGCTGCCCATTGAGCCCTGCCCAGGTTGCAAAAATCACAAGCAAGTAAGTGCTTATAGTTTTAAGTTAACCAAATTGTGGGTTTGTGTGTTATGTGGTGATTGATAATTAAAACAACTTGCAGGAGTTCCCGTCGTGGCACAGCAGAAATGAACACGACTAGGAACCATGAGGTTGCAGGTTCGATCCCTGGCCTTGCTCATTGGGTTAAGGATCTGGTGTTGCCATGAGCTGTAGCGTAGGTCACAGACTCCGCTCAGATCCTGTATTGCTGCGGCTGTGTTGTAGGCCAGCAGCTGTAGCTCCGATTTGACCCCTAACCTGGGAACCTCTATATGCCATGAGTCTGGCCCTAAAAAGCAAAAAAAAAAATAAACCAACTTGCAGAGTTCCCTGGTGGCTCAGCAAGTTAAGGATGCCATGAGTCTGGCCCTAAAAAGCAAAAAATAAAAATAAAAAAAAAATAAATAAAACAACTTGCAGAGTTCCCTGGTGGCTCAGCAAGTTAAGGATCCAGTGTTGTCAATGCTGAGGCAGGGGTTTGATCCCTGGCCCAAGAAATTCCCCATGCCATGGGCCTAGCCAAAAGAATAAACTAAAAAAGTAAAATAAAGTAAAATAAAATAAATCACTCTGTCTTCCAGCTCACTGATCCATTTCTGCCTCATTTATTCTGCTATTGATTCCTTCTAGTGAATTTTTCATTTCAGTTGTTGTATTCTTTAATTCTGTTTGGTTGTTTTTTATATTTCCTAATTCTTTGTTAAAAACTTCTAACTTCTCACTCTGTTCATCCGTTCTCCTCCTGAATTCTTTTTTTTTTTCTTTTTTTCTGTCTTTTTGCCTCTTTTGGGCTGCTCCCGAGCGGCATGTGGAAGTTCCCAGGCTAGGGGTCTAATTGGAGCTATAGCCACTGGCCTACGCCAGAGACACAGCAACACGGGATCCGAGCCCTGTCTGCCACCTACACCACAGCTCATGGCAACGCCGGATCCTTAACCCACTGAGCAAGGCCAGGGATCGAACCCGTATCCCTATGGATACTAGTCAGGTTCGTTAACCACTGAGCTACTACAGGAGCTCCACTATTTGTATTTTTATGTATGTGATAGGTTGGTTACGTCTCTTAGCCTTGGAGAAGTGGCCCTTTATGGGGTGTCCTATGTGTCCCAGCAGTGCACTCCCCTCTTGTCACCCAAGGGCTGGTGCCACCTGGCCCCAGGGTACTATCTGGCCTATGTTTGCAGACTTAGTCTGCAGGCTACAGGACTGTCGTTTTCTTGCTTCTGGTGTCTACCCCCTGGTGGGTCGAGTTAGGTCTTAATCCTCTGCTGGGCAGGGCCACGTCTAAGAGCATGTCTAGAGGTGGCTGTGGTCTCAGGAAGTCTTCAGGCAACCTGTCTGCTTACGGGTGGGACTGTGTCCCCACCCAGTTTGTCTTTTGGCCTGAGGCAGCCCAGCATTGGAGTCTGTAGGCTGTTGGGTAGGGCCAGGTCTTGGTGCCCAAATGTCAGCCTCCAGGAGAGCTCATGCGGATGAATGCTCCGTGGTGTATCTGGCACCAGGGTCTATGTCCCCAAGTGATCCACAGGAACCCCTTTCCTCCCCAGGAGATACTCCAAGACAAGCAGGTAGGTCTGGCCCAGGCCTGTGAGATTACTGCTTTTGCCCTTGGCCCCAGTGCATGGGAGTTTTTTGTGCACCCTTTGGTAGTGAAGTCTATTTCCCCCAGTCCTGGGGCGCTCCTGCAATCAAGCCTCACTGGCCTTCAAAGCCAAAAGCTTGGAAGCCCTTCTACATGGTGCTGGAGCCCTGGACTGGGGGTGCCTGATGTGGGGATCAGAATTCTCAGTCCTGTGGGAGAACCTCTGCCATGTAGTTACTGTCCAGTTTGGGGTTTGCCTACCTGGGGCTATGGGACTTGATTATATGATGAGTCTATCCCTCCTACCAGTCTTGCTGTGGTTCTGTCTTTATGTCTTTAGCTGTAGAGGATGTTTCCTGGTAAGTTTTAGTCTTTTCCAGGGATGGTTGTTCTGCAGATTGTTGTGATTGAGGTGTGCTCGTGAGAGGAGGTGAGCTCAGGGTCCTTCTACTTCGACTCCACCTCTTCTAATCGGCCAGCCCGGGAACTTCCATTTGCTGTGGGCATGGCCCTAAAAAGAAATAATAATAATAAAAATAACAACAACAATGATTTCTTTCTTCTGTACCTCTCAATGAAAGTTCCTAAACGTTCCTCATATCAAAATATATTAAAAGCCTCTACAAAAGCACTAATAATTTCCTGCCAATAAAATATAATTGCGTTAATGAATTACTGAGTTAACGAATACAAAACTTTAAGAAGAAAAGAAAAAAGTGAGATGTTTTGCTTTTTTTGATCTACCAAAAAAGAATGTGATAATATAAATTAGGTTATTTTTAAAACCGGTAATTTAATACTGAAAAAAATTATAGTTCGGTAGCTACAACATGGAAATCAAATAACTTACAGTTGACTTAAGTTGTTTTATGTTTTCTCAAACCAGTATGATGGTTACCAATTCAAAAGGAAAAATAGGCTGGTTAATCATAGCATCAGCTTTTTTCCTAATATGGTAAAAACAATTTTAAAGTTCTTACTGTATGACATCTTAGGGTGTGATTTTCCTAACTGTCAGAGGAAGATTCGTGATATATCATGCGCCTGTTTTTTGTTTTGTTGTTGTTGTTGTTGATTTTATTTATTTTCCCACTGTACAGCAAGGGGGTCAAGTTATCCTTACATGTATACATTACAATTACATTTTTCCCCACCCTTTGTTCTGTTGCAATATAAGTATCTAGACGTAGTTCTCAATGCTACTCAGCAGGATCTCCTTGTAAATCCATTCCAAGTTGTATGCCATAACCACAAGCTTCCCATCCCTCGCACTCCCTCCCCCTCCCATCAGGCAGCCACAAGTCTATTTTCCAAGTCCATGATTTTCTTTTCTGAGGGGATGTTCATTTGTGCTGGATATTAGATTCCAGTTATAAGTGATATCATATGGTATTTGTCTTTGTTTTTCTGGCTCATTTCACTCAGTATGAGATTCTCTAGTTCCATTCATGTTGCTGCAAATGGCATTATGTCATTCTTTTTTATGGCTGAGTAGTATTCCATTGAGTATATATAACACATCTTCCAAATCCAATCATCTGTTGATGGATGTTGTTGTTGTTTTAAACCAAGTTGCTACCCAGACTTTATTTAGAGCCCTGAAAAGTCCAGGCTCCTTACACTATAATTTCTTTCTTTCTTTTTTAATTTCCTTATAATTAATTGATGTAATCAGATCTGGATTTGTATATGAAGTCATCACAGGCCATCTCATAGTTTGAGTTTTGCATTGCAGGAATGAATTCTCATGGAAAGGAAGAACTTTCTAGAAATTCTGTTTAAATGGCTTTGGGGAATTTCATAGACATTCTCAAACAATGTGTTATTTCTTGTTCTAAAAGCGCTGCTCCCCGATTTGGTATCAACTGTCAATGCCACTTACCAAGGCCAGCCATCTGTAAAATATACATGAGGAATCCTTAGAAGGTTCCTAATGTCAACCCACTCTCATCTGCAATCTACAGTCCATCATTTCACATTTTCACAGCAGTGTCTTAAAATGCAGTAGTCGGGAGTTCCCCTTGTGGCTCAGTGGTAACGTACCCAACTGGTATCCATGAGGGCGTGCATTCCATCCGTGGCCTCCCTTAGTGGGTTAAGGATCCGGTGTTGCCATAAGCTGTGGTATAGGTTGCAGACGTGGCTCAATTCCCAAGTTGCTGTGGCTGTGGTGTAGACGGGCAGCTATAGCTCTGATTTCACCCCTAGCCTGGGAGCTTCCCACATGTGTGGGTGCAGCCCTAAAGAAAAAAAAAAGAGGAAGAAGAAGAAGCAAATGGTGTTGGAAGAATGAGGCCTTGGCTCGGGTTTTAGGTTCATGATCTCTTTCTTTCTGTACCGTGTGAATCTAGCTAATATGATGTGGAAATACCCATCCCTCAATTGCCTAAGAGGCCTTTACAGCCCCACCCCATGCTCCTAAATATACTTTCTTCTTCCACATCTTTACTAAGGTTGAATTTTACACATCGCTATGTGATTCTTGTATTACTCTCACCCACTAGATTATAAGTTCCCTAAGGAGAAGCACCTCACCTTTTTTTTCGGCTCAGAACTATAAACCCAGTGTTTAGCAGCATGCCTGGCATGTGGCAGATTTTCCACAGATGGTTACTGAATGAATCAATAAGAATACATTCTAATTGGAAAAGTCATCTCACCCCAACAGAAGTCAGTGCCATGGAAACAAACAAACATGCAGATCCTACTACTTAAATTCTCTCATGATGACTTTGGACTCTGTTGCCAAAAAGAATGTTTGCCATGGAGCAGAGTGGGGACAAGTTGTGGCTGGTGCACTTCAGAGAAATAATTGCACAGGGGCTGATGAATAACTAAGAAAATTTCTCTAGGAGTTCCCGTTGTGGCTTAGCACAAACGAATGTGACTAGCACCCATGAGGACGATAGCAAGGATCCTTGACCTTGCTTAGTTGGTTAAGGATCCAGCATTGCCATGAGCTGTGGTATAGGTCAAAGATGTAGCTCAGATCCAGCATTGCTATGGCTGTGGTGTAGGCCAGTGGCTGCAGCTCCATTTTGATCCCTAGCCTGGGAACCTCCATATGTTGGGGGAGCAGCCCTAAAAAGACAGAAAAAAAAAAAAAACCTGACTAGCATCCATGAGGATGAGGGTTCAGTTTCTGGCCTCGGTCAGTGGGTTAAGGATCTGGCATTGTAGCAAGTTGCAGCATAGGTGGCAGACGTGGCTTGGATCTGGCATTGCTGTGGCTGTGGTATAGGTCAGCAGCTGCAGCTCTGATTTAACCCCTTGGCTGAGAACTTCCACATGCTGCAGGTGCGGCCCTAAAAAGAAAAAAGAAAAGAGAAGAACGTTTGTTCAGAACCACTGTCAGTGATGAAAGGTGCCAGGTACCTCACACAGGAAGAGCTTCCACAGCTGGACTGTGATATATGCTTACGAGGCTTTGGCTCAAAGACAACAAGTTATCCCACTTTACTCCAGCCCAGAGGTGCAGAAGGCTGGAGAGGAGGGGGAGGGCACCCCTTCCATGACGGGGAGATGCTGCCTGCCCTCCCTCCTGAACCAGGCAAGGGGAGTGCTACTAAAATGATTTGGAAAGATTGAAGCACTTGCAAGGAAGGGTACTGATGATGTACCTGTGCCCAGTTGGATGATGAAAGGGAAGTAAAGGTGAGTTTGCAGGAGGAGAGAGAATGGCAGAGACACAGCCTGCACACCTGCCATCTGGTATTGCAAGCATTCCTGGGTTTACAACTGGTGAAGTGAACAAAGCTGAAGTGGGCTGAGCTGAAGCCATGCGCTGGGACCCTGCCCCCTGCCCCACCCCCACATGGTGGCTCCTTGGCCAGCGGACTGCAGCATCCAGTTGATGTCAGGAGAGGGGAGTGGGAGTGCGGGTGGGGATGATAAACTGGAGCTGAACTTCACACTTCACACATCCTCTGGGAGTCCTGTGGCCGAAGGTCTCCTGGAGCCTGAAAAGAACTCACGCTGAGGACACAGACAGTGAATAAGGGCTACTTTGAGAAACAAGTTGGTAAAGATTCAGGCTCCCAATATCCCATTCAGTTCAGATCTCGTAAATCCTGAGAAGTAGGAGTGTGCAACTCAAAAGCAGTTGTGGAATAAGCTTCTTATGAAGACTGGACCACTGCCACTGACTCTTCAGCATCTTTGTTGAGGAATGTACTAGAAGACAAATTGAATTCACCACAATGGCCAGCTAAGACCATACTGTTTTGATGACTGTAGCTTTGTAGTATATGAAATCAGGAAGCCGGATTCTCTAGTTTCATTTTTCTTTCTCAAGATTGCTTTGGCTATTCAGGGTCTTTTGTATTTCCATACAAATTTAAATATTTTGTTCTAGTTCTGTGAAGAATATCATTGGTAATTTGACAGGGATTGCATTGAACCTGTAGCTTGCCTTGGGTAGTGTAGTCATTTTGACAATACTCATTCTTCCAATTCAGGAGCACAGTGTATCTTTCCATCTGTTTGTGTTATCTTTGATTTCTTTCATCAGAGTTATACAGTTTTCAGATTACAGGTCTTTGGCCTCTTTAGGTAGGTTTATTCCCAGGTATTTTATTCTTTTTGATGTAATGGTAAATGGGATTGTTTCCTTAGTTTCTTTCTGATATATATATATATTTTTTGGCTGCACTCAGGGCATGTGGAAGTTCCCAGGCCAGGAATCAAACCTGTGCCACAGCAGTAACTGGAGCCACCACAGTGACAACACCAGATCGTTAACCTGCTGAGCCGAGGAACTCCTCTTTCTGATCGTTTGATATTAGTGTATAGGAATGCAAGAGATTTCTGTGTATTAATTTTGTATCCTGTAACTTTACTGAATTCATTGATGAGCTCTAGTGGTTTTCTGGTATCATCTTTAGGATTTTCTATGTATAATATCATGTCACCTGAAGTATTTTGTAAGCTGTGACAATGGGATACATTATTCTGAAGTACATTTTTTAATAACTCTATATCTCATTCTTCTCATGAAACAGTTTTTTTCCTAGAAAATTTAATTCTTCGTACAAATCTGGTTTGTGTAAGTCTAAGTGGGAATTTAATTTTCTTTTTCTTTTTTCTTTTCTTTCTTTCTTTTCTTTTTTCTTTTTCTTTTTTTTTCTTTTTTTTTTTTTTTGGTCTTTTTGCTTTTTCTAGGGCCACTCCTGTGGCATATGGAGGTTCCCAGGCTAGGGGTCTCATCGGAGCTGTAGCTGCTGGCCTACACCAGAGCCACAGCAACACGGGGTCTGAACCGTGTCTGCAGCCTTCACGACAGCTCATGGCAATGCCGGATCCTTAACCCACTGAGCGAGGCCAGGGATCGAACCTGAGTCGTCATGGATACTAGTCATATTCATTTCATGTGAGCCACAACAAGAACTCCGGGAATTTAATTTTCAATGAAAATATATGCCATGGCATTTGAATGTGTCTTCTGACATTTCCTTTAACTTGTGGAGGTCTTACGAGAACCTGAAAGTGGCTTCATGACTCGTACACAATTCCGTAGGCCCATTTATGCATTGTGTTATATCTTCAGTTGCAAGGAAAAACTAATTTTAAAATTATCTTCCTTATTAATAATTCATTCATCCAAAGCTTCATATGAAAATAGCACTTTTGGAGTTCCTCTTGTGGCTCAGTGGGTTAATAACCTGATTAGTGTCTGTGAGGATTCAGGTAACATCCCTGGCTTGTTCAGTAGGTTAAGGATCTGGCATTGCCACAAGCTGTGGTATAGGTCACAGATGCGACTTGGATCCAGTGATGCTGAAGCTGTGGTGTAGGCCAGAAGCTGCAGCTCTGATTTGACCCCTAGCCTGGGAACTTCCCTATGCCTCAGGTGGAGCCTTAAAAAGAAAACAAAATAGCATTCTTTGTCACTAAATACAACAGTCTTTGCACTTAATTTCTATGTGTAAGCTTGCAGCAGTTTTCAGAACCAAAGATTCTAAACTTGAAGAATTCAAATAACTCCCTAAAAATAAAAATGCTTAATGCAATGTCCATGTATATGCTTTTACTTTGTAGCAATTTATTTTGTAATATTTAAAAATAAAAGTTTGGGGGTTCCTGTAGTGGCTCAGCAGAAACTAATCTGACTAGGAACCATGAAGTGGTGGGTCGGATCCCTGGCCTTGCTCAGTGGGTTGGGGATCCAGTGTTGCCGTGAGCTGTGGTGTAGGTCGCAGATGCGGCTCGGATCTGGTGTTGCTGTGGCTCTGGCATAGGCTGGCGGCTACAGCTCTGATTAGACCCCTAGCCTGGGAACCTCCATATACCGTGGGTACGGCCCTAAAAAGGATAAAAGACAAAAAAAAACCCAAAAAACAAAAACAAAAGTTTACCTAGACAAAGTTTACTCAGTTTACTGCCTGAGCTCTGGCATTTCCTGTCCTAGAGAGTTGATACTTGTTCAGATGCCCGAGGAACCTGCCCTAGGGATGGAGTGCCAGCCACCCTTCCACCCTGGGTCCCACCATTGTCCCCAAGCAGAGCCCTGCTCTCTCCTCTGAAGCTCCTGCTGCTGCCTCTGCCAGGGCCAATCTCTAACCACCTTGGGGTCCCACGTGTCCTGACCTGCCCCAAAGTGCACCTAGGTCACCAGATGTCAGGTGGCTTGGTTTCCCGTGCAGGCCCTGCTCCTGGCCCTGGCTTACCTGTGCTTGCACCTCCCAGCCTGTCTGCTGTTCAGTGCATGCTCCATTGCACCCTCAAACCTCATTTACAAAGCACAAATTCAAAGATAAAATTATTCATAATTTCAAGGCAGCATCAGTCCTTCTGAGAGCATAGCCCAGGTCACACAGCCCTGAAACCCAGCCTGCCAACCTTCTGTTATGCTCTGTAGATGATCATATCTGTCATCTCTGAAATGTGCTTGTAAACTCACAGGGCTGACGTCACCTTGAGCCTGATAACCAATTAGCCAACTAACCTCAACAAACTGCAGTAAAACTCAATTTTTCACTCTCTCAGCCCCGCTCTCTGCCCACTCCCAGGTTTCAGCTTTGCAGGTTTTTAACCTGGATTCTCTTTCTCTAGCTCTGAGAGACTGACCATCCTAGGTTCCTGTTTAGCACAACTGCTGAGATCTCAGAGCACAGAGAGATCAAACACTAGCTCAGCAGGAACATAATGATGAAGTCTGAGTCCCTGCAGGTTTGATGGCTCTGGCTCCAGAGAGTGGAGTTGGAAATGGTTGGCGGGGTGTTGGGGGGGGGAAACGGTGCACCTGCAGTGCTTAATTATAAATGGTAGGACATGAATATTCCTGTTTTACAGAATTCGATGAAACAGCGCTAATTTTTATTTTTATGCTTTGCTTTTTAGGGCTGCACCTGAGGCATATGGAAGTTCCCAGGCTAGGGGTTGAATCAGAGCTGTAGTTGCTGCCCTACGCCACAGCCACAGTAACACTGGATCCAAGCTGCATCTGCGAACTACACTGTAGCTCATGGCAACACCAGATCCCTGACCCGCTGAGTGGAGCCGGTGATTGAACCCGAGTCCTCATGGATACTAGTCAGGTTCATTACTGCTGAGCCATGACAGGAACTCCTTTTTGTATCTTGTTGTTCATAATTTGCCCCAACTGAGCATGCACGTGGTTCTTTTCACTCCCGTATAGTTTCTTTGTATTTCGTTGCTGGAGGAGATGTTTGTCCAGGTGCAGCCACTGCAGCCACTGCAACCAAGGGTCCCCAGTCACAGGTCCCAGCCTGGCTCAAACCCAGAGTTGGCTTGGCCTTTGGGGGTTGACTGACCACATACATTGTGCTTCTGGTCACCCGGAGCATTCACACGAGTGCAGGAAATTTATTGAAGTTTTGATTTGCTGACCTGGCCCTCTGGCAGGAGCAGCTCCACGTTGGGCCTAGAAACATATTTAACTCAAGTTTTCTTGGTCTGTGTTTTGAAGGCGTCGTTTCTTTTTTTTTTTTTTTGTTCTGTATAACTTCTTACTTGTTCAGGTGATCAGCAGTAGAACATCATAGGATTTCCTTTCTCCCAGAGGTCGATAGAAAAAGGCTGCAAAACTAGAGATAATGTTATTGTACCTTCACTGGTGTCGGAATTGCCTATGGTGATAATGAGATATAGCTGGAGAGATTCTTCACCTGTGAAAAAAAGCAACCTGCCCATCCCTCTTGTGGCCCATCTCCCACCAACAACCCTCTCCCATCTCTTCCCACCTGTGCAATAGTGGTTCTGGCAACGGGGCAGGAGCAGGGGTTGCAGGTAGGGTGGTGTTTGCCAGCTCAGAAACCAGAAGGACAGTTGGAGTTCTCTTATGGCTCAGTGGGTTAAGGATCTCACAGTGTCACTGCTGTGGCTCAGGTTCCATCCCTGGCCCGGGAACTTCCACACACTGCGGGTGTGGCAAGAAAGGAAGGAAGGGAGGAAGAAAGGGAGGGAGGGAAGGGAAAGGAGAGGGGAGCAAAGGAAGGAAGAAAGCGGAAGCTCAGTTAACCCTAATGTGGCGGGCTCATTTCCTCCATCTGTTCTGTAAATCATGCCGGTGCCCAGGAGGATGGGGAGCGGAGGGAGGTGGAAGGGGCAGTCCCTGCCCAACAGCCAGGCTGGAGCAGGGAGGGCAGCTCAGCACTGCTAGGAGTGTTTGTGTCACCGAACCGAATTGGTCCGTTCACACACGCACAGTGAAGCCAGTCTCCTGACTCCCATTGGTGGTGGAGGAAAGTGCAGCCTTTATTGCAGGTGCCAAGCATGGCATCCAGGTAGCTAGTGCTCAAAAGGCCCAAGCTCCTCGAAGGCTTCCAGGGAAAGGTTGTGGGGTGGGGGGGGTGGGGGTTCAGCTCACACTTTTCTGATTGGTTGGTGGTGAGGAAATCGAGTCAATCTCATTCGCCTTCTGGTTCCCACCTGTCTAGGGTCTACCTGCTTGTGGATAGCATGCAGTTAACTGATGGGGGCTTCAGTGTCTGCAAAACAGCTCAAAGGACATGGCTCCGAATATTATCCGTGCTCCTTGAGGAGGAACTAAAGGTCCTTGACATTGTTCAATAGCTAAAATATCATTATATTATTAGTTTGACCGGCTTGACTGTTTTCCTTTCTTTCTGCATTTTCTCATTCTCTGGTTAAATTTACACTTTGGGCCTCAAGGAGGACACGGGGGCTGAGGTCTGTTCAGGGCAGGCCCCATAGGATCCTGCTCAGTTATACCAGGCAGATATGAACAAGGTAGGGTTCCTGCTGACTCCCTCACCCGCTGGCTCCTGCCTCTGCCCTGTCATCCTCGGGTGCTCCTTCCTGTCCAGCTGACATCTCAGGGCATGGTTTCTTGGTGGCCTGGGCCCAGGGCACCCACCCTCTCTCCCGCTTGGCTGGAAAGCCAGCCTTAGCCCTTTCAGGCCAGCCCTCCTTCTCTGCCATCACATCCTCCTTGATGCTGGTTGAGGTGTAAGATTATTCTTTACTTTTCAGGCCTGGACACATTGTGATGAATTTTAGGGCTTGTCACATTTCAGGGCTCTGTTTCATACCACACACATTGTTAGGAATTTGAAAAGTGCTAGTAATTATCCATCAATGAGTAAGCTTTGAAGGAAGAGAAAAAATGTTGTGAAATAAATGACAGGGTTATAATTGAGGCTTATTCAGGGCAAAACTATTTCTGGTATGTTTTGAGCACCAGATAAATGTCAAGGAAACCAATGAGAAATAGCAGAAACTGCTGAAGTAGCATAAATTCACATTTGTAGCTGCTGCAGATGAAACGGAAATGCTCTCTACGTGGCCTGTGTGAGACAGTGTTTCACAGGACTATTAAAATTATGTCTTAGGTGTTCCCATCGTGGCTCAGTGGAAATAAATCTGACTAGCACGCATGAAGATGAAGGTTCAATCCCTGGCCTTGCTCAGTGGGTTAAGGATCCAGCATTGCTGTAAGCTGCAGTATAGGTTGCAGATGTGGCTCAGATCTGGTGTTGCTGCGGCTGTGGTATAGGCCAGCAGCTACAGCTCTGATTTGACCCCTTCCAATGCTGTGGGTGCAGCCCTAAAAAAAAAAAAAAAAAAAAAAAGACACACCAAAAAAATTACATCTTAAATGTAATTTAGGATCCTAAAATTTTCAAGTAGCAATTTGAAAAGTCTTGGAGTTTTCTTTCAACATGGCCTAGAAATCTCTGGCAACTAATTTCTATATGACTAAAGCCACCATTTGAGCTTTTCTAGGGAGGCTCCCAGGCTAGGGGTCTAGTCAGGACTGTTGCTGCTTGCCGGAGGCCAGCTCCAACAACAGGGTCCGGCAGCCAGGATGTATACATCCCAATAGGAGATGGATAGCGTCGGTGAAAGAACGGAGACAGCCTCTTTGTCCCTTCTTTCAGGGCACTGGACTGCTCAAACTTTATTGGCATAAATGGTTGTTATATAGACAGTTTTTATTACAGATTACATCATAGTGTTCAAAGTACATTGGTTCACTATTAGGCTTTGCTTTTTGATCACATGGTACAGTAGCAATATGTCATGTTTTAGAATCTTTAGCCTAATTAAATTTAGTGAGTACAATTCAAGGACAAACAGACACAAACATATCATGTGGGAAAGAGGAGACCCAGCACAAACCATCTCATGGCCAGCCAGTTCCCACAAGCTGAAGAAGTTATGAACACAAAAAATCTTGTCTTCAGACTAGTGTCTATCTTCAAAGTGTCCTTGGCAGGGAGACAGTGTGAGAAAATACAAATCAACTTAGTCAGCTACCACTAAAAGTTTCTAAAATCAAGGACAAAACTCACAGCTGGGTTTCTTTTGATCAAGAATAATATATGTCTAACTTCTATGGATCTCATTAAAATTCTAACTCTAAAGTTTACTGTATAACTGGTTAGTAGATAAACACTATGTTTTTAATTAATTTGGATTTCAATAGAGGAAAGTCCTTCAGGATGAAATTCTTATTATATTATTGTCATAATTTTGCTAAATCACAAATCATCGCAGGAAAATAAGAATGGGAACTAAGAATAATAAGCAAATAATCAGGAAAGACTGAGGAAAACTGAATAACAAATAAAACAGCAGGAAAGACTAGGTAACCTGAGAAACAGTCCATGTTCTCCGGCACAAACATGGAAATTGTTTTCCCAGGAAAGCCCCAATTCTTCTCCATCAATATCAAAATGAGAGCTGTGTAACCTGAGGCCTGCCCTCGGCTTGTACCGTTCAGGCAAGCTTTCATCCTGACCAGAAGTCCACCTTCGGTATGCACCGTTCAGGCAGGCTTTTATCCTGTCCAGAGGCCCACCTTTGGCATTTACTGTTCAGGTGAGCTCCCTTCCTTGGTTAGGAACCTGCCTTCAGGTTTTTCTGCCATCAGGCAAGGTCCTTTTTTCTGATTAGGAGCCTGCCCTCGGTTTTGCACCATTCAGGCAAGCTCCCTTCCCCGGCTCCTTGTATCTTTTCGGCTCCCCACAGCTGCTGGCCTACGCCACAGGTACAGCAACTCGGGATCCGAGCCTCATCTGCGACCTACGCCACAGCTCACGGCAACACCAGATCCTTAACCCACTGAGCAAGGCCAGGGATCGAACCCTCAACCTCATGGTTCCTAGTCAGATTCGTTAACCACTGCGCCACAATGGGAACTCCCTGAGCTTTCTTTTCTTTTTTTAAATGGCCACGCCTGGGGCATATGGAAGTTCCTGGGCCAGGGATTGAATCTCAGCTACAGCTGTGACCTGTGCCACAGCTATTGTTGCCAAAAATCTTGGCTGCCTCCGTACACTGATGCCAAAGGAAATGCAGAGACAGTGGAGGAAACAGAAAAAGTAGCTTTAGTTGCCAGGCAAAGAGGGAACACAGCAGACTAGTGCCTCAGGACTGTGCCCCTCTTGGAGGGAGGAGTGAGGAGTTTTATAGTGTGTGAGGAGCAGGGCGCGATCAGCTCCTGTTCATTTTCCTGATTGGCGGGTGGTGAGGCCATTGGGAGTCAGCATCATCAACCTTCTGGTTCCAGGTGGGCAGCATACCCTTGACTTCTTCTGCCTGGTGGGGCTTCAGCACCTGCAAAACAGCTCCAAGGACACAGCTCAGGATATCATCTACAGTCTTTGAAGAACCAAAGGTCCTTGACTTTGTTGAATGGCTGAATTATTATTACTGTTTTTTGGGGTTTTTTTGCCTTTTCTAGGGCCGCACCCTCCGCATATGAAGGTTCCCAGGCTAGGGGTCTAATTGGAGCTGTAGCTGCCGGCCTACACCACAGCCACAGCAATGCCAGATCTGAGCCGTGTCTGTGACCTACACCACAGCTCATGGCAATGCCGGATCCCTAACCCACTGAGCAAGGTCAGGGATCAAACCCGAAACCTCATGGTTCCCAGTCGGATTCGTTGACCACTGAGCCACGAAGGGAACTTCTACTGTTTTTTCTCTCTCTCTCTCTTTTTTTTTCTATTTTCCCTGATTAAATTGGTTTTTTGACTAAAGGTTTTCTGTAGATAAAAAGGCCGGTGGAGGACATGAGTTGGGGGTCTCATCTGGGGAGGCCTCCCAGGGTCCCGCTCAGTTACACTATAGCAATGCCAGATCCTTAACCCACTGAGCCAGGCCAGAGATTGAACCCGAGCCTCCACAGCGACCCAAGCTGCTGCAGTCAGATTCTTTTTTTTTTTTTTTTTAGGACCGCACTCTCGGCATATGGAGGTTCCCAGGCTAAGGGTCAAATTGGAGCTATACCTGCTGGCCTACGCCACAGCCACAGCAATGCAGGATCTGAGCTGTGTCTTTGACCTACAACACAGCTCACGGCAACGCCAGATCCCCGACCCACTGGGCAAGGATCGAACCCTCATCCTCATGGATTCTAGTCAGATTTGTTTCCACTGTACCACAAAGGGAACTCCCTGCATTTGAATTCTTAACCCACTGTGCCACAGCAGGAACTCCTGTTTGAGCTTCTTCTTTTTTTTTTTTTTTTTTGGTCTTTTTAGCTATTTCTTGAGCCGCTCCCGTGGCATATGGAGGTTCCCAGGCTAGGGGTTGAATCAGAGTTGTAGCTGCCAACCTACACCAGAGCCACAGCAACTCGGGATCCGAGCCGCGTCTGCAACCTACACCACAGCTCACGGCAACGCCGGATCGTTAACCCACTGAGCAAGGGCAGGGACCGAACCCTCAACCTCATGGTTCCTAGTCGGATTCATTAACCACTGCGCCACGATGGGAACTCCCCCCTGTTTGAGCTTTTAAAGAATAAACTCTTACCCTAGATGTACTGTAGCCCTAGCTAGTGAGTAAGTGAGGAAATAGTGAGATTAAGGAAATCTCATAGGAAATAGTGAGATTTGGGAAAAAAATCAAGATACTGGGTACAATAACACTGGTCAACAGAGCATGTAATTAGGTCTATGCTTAGGAATTTCTAATTTAACCAAAAAAGAATTAGACCTATTATAGCTGCACCAATGGTCAGAAAGAGACCGAGTGGGGAATTAATGTACATAAAAACTTGGATTGTCTAAATCATGCCAAGTGGCATATCAAGTCACGTGTGTCATATGTGTCATGGGGCCTATCCAAATGTTTCCAGGTGTAGTTACACGTGGTTTTCATGTGTGACAGCAGAGTTGGTCAGGAATGAGCGGAACCCCGGCACTTGGCAAATTAATGCAGGAAACAGGTGGTGGGAACAGTTTGAAGATGAGCCAAGCTGTTTGGGTTACAAAGCTATTTTCAAATTCATTTTGCCACCATGGAGAGAGAAATCACACCTGTTAACTTACCTAATTGTCCTTAGCTAGCGTTATCAGGTTCAGTCTTGCACCCTTTAACAGCCATTGGAGATGGAATACAGTATCTCAAAAGGTGCTTTACAGTGGCGTGGTCACATCGGTTCAGTAGCCTTCAGTTGTGACTTCAAAACACTAGAATTCATTGCCTAGAACTCTATCAATTTTCTCAGCATGTTATTTCTGTTGACTGATGGCTGCCACTCCCCTCCCCTGCCCACATTAAAGTTCTGCGGAAACAGATTCAATTCCTTTGAACAATGATCAAAGGACAATTATGAAACAGGCAAATCTGAAAGGCTAGAGTATAATGCCACAAATTTAAGACAAAATTGTCTCCAAAGACATTTGCAGTTGGGATGTGACATATTGGCTTCAGTGAGCATTTCACAAGGAGTGAAATATTCTAGGAAAATCTAAACTGGCTTTTTCTTTTCTCCTTTGCTCTGCAGAGAGCAGATTTCCCCCACATATTTGCTGAGCAGTTTTTCTTTATTATGAAAAATAGGCCAGCTGTGGAAGAAAAGAGTCTTTTTCTAGTTGGCTGTTGGAAGTAAGAATAGCACAGGCTACCAGGTCAGAATCCGGTGAGCCTTGCTAAGACAGGATGTAGGGAGTTCTCAGAGTTGGGTGACCCTTGCTGAAATAGGACACAGGTAGTTATCAGAGTCGGGTGAGCCTTGCTGACACGGGACATAGGTGGTTATCAGAGTCGGGTGAGTCTTGCTGAGACGGGACATAGGTTATCTAATGAGGGACCAGGAAAACCCAGTTAATGTGTTGGCTGAAGGCTTGGGGCCTAAAGATTGTGTAGACATGCAGGCTGACACACTAAGTTTGAGATCCTGGGCCCTGGGGAAGGCTTTGAATGGAGTATTGGTCATTGCCAAGGTGGAGTGTTGCTGTTATGGGCCTGAAGCTCTGGAGTTACCACATCCTGCCCGGACTAGTTTTTGGCCTTCCTGGTATAAGTAAACCTGTATCTCCAAGCCTATCTTCCTTATTCCTGTAAGCCCCCCTGTAGCAGGCGGTTCATCTGGTGGTTTGGAGCATGAGTCCTGAGAGATGAAGGGAGGAACTGACTGTTTCGACCCACCGCTCTGGTGGGCTGGACACTGGGCCGGACAGTTGACCTTTCCTAACGAATTCATTTTTATTCACTAAGTCTTTAATTATTTCAATGTTTCTGTTCTATAGATAGGTTCATTTGGGCCATATTTTAGATTCCACATATGAGTGATATCATATGGTATTTGTCTTTCTCTTTCTGACTTATTTCACTTAGCATGAGAATCTCTAGTTGCATCCACATTGCTGCAGATGGCATCATTTTGTTCTTTTTTATGGCTGAGTAGTATTCCATTGTGTATGTATGTACCACATCTTCTTTATCCATTCCTTTGTCGATGGACGTTTAGGTTGTTTCCATGTCTTGGCTATTGTGAATAGTGCTGCAGTGAGCATAGGGGTGCTATAAGAAAAAGAATGTATATATATCTATGACTGGGTCACTTTGCTGTACAGTAGAAATTAACACAACATTGTAAATCAACTGCATTTTAATAAAAAAAATTGATTCTTCAAATATCACTGTTTTTTCAACGTTTTAATATTGACTTAGTGTGTATCATTTCTCCAGTGTTTCAGATTAGAAATCTGGGAGTTCATTCATTCACTCAGCAGTTATTTATTGGGTATTTACTAGTGTCAGGAATGATATTGGGCATTGGGTTGAGGAGTGGAGTGAAATAGACATGGCCATTGTCCTTATAACACTATCTCCCAGAGGAGGGGGAACGACTATAAATAAATTAGCACCTACAGATGTGTAGAATTACAGTTGAAAAGTGATTTGTGGTGAACACTGTAAAAGAGAATATTCATGGGAATTTGAAAGGCAATAAAGAAGATTGAGGAGGAGTTCCCTGGTGGCTCAGAGGGTTAAGAACCTGGCATTGTCACTGCAGTGGCTTGGTTTGCTGCTGTGGCACAGGTGTGATCCCTGGGAACTTCCATGTGCCTGGGGTGAGGGCAAAAATAAAAAATGAGGATTGAGGAGTCAAGGAAAGCCTCTGATGAAAGTGCCATTTGAACAGAGACCTGACGACAGCCAGGAGGGAGGATAAGAAAGTTCCAAGCAGAAGGAAGGGCTGAGGGAGGAAATGGTGTGTTCCAGGGTCTGAAAGACCACTGAAAGGGTGGAAAGGTGAAGAGTGTGCAAGATCAAGTAGCCTTTGACCCTTTTTTCTCACCCATCACACCCAGTTAGTGTATGTAAATGCAGATTGTGTTATTGCATTGATGGGGAGACCACTGCCGTTGAAAAAATGGGTTTGTACACCTGCAACTAAATGTAAGTCAACTATACTTCAATAAAATTTGTTTAAACAAAAGAAGGAAAGATAGGTTTTACTCACAGTCACAAGAGAAGGGCCATGCCATGCTGCAAAGGGTCATGTGGGGAAGCACCAGGCTGGTCAGGGAGGCTGAGGGGGCGAGGGGGCAAGGGGGAGCGTTGGCAAGAGCCTTTGCTGTGCTTCAAGAGGAGGAGGAGTGAGGCTGAGGACTGGCTCATTGGAGTAGCCTCAGTGGGCTCCAGGGCGGAAGAGTCATCTCTAGGTGTCCGTACCTGGCCCTTGGGTGGTTAGGGCAGGTGGATGGAGCTCAGAGTGTGGGAGCCTGAAAGGAGTGGGTAGTTGCACAGGAAGGTGGGCTCATAGCCTTCACCATCTCTAGGGACTGGTTAGCTCTGGAAGGGCCAGTCTCCCTGGGGTGGGTAAGATCCCAGACGCCAAAGCATCAGATACGCAAGCTGTAAGCAGGTGGTGTTACCGACCTGGGTTCTTGGCCTCTTCAATCAATAGAAATTGATAAGATGCCAGACAAGAAATTCAGGCAAGGCTGTATTGGAGCTCCTGCTGCAGCGGGGGGAGGGGTGGAAAAACAAGTCACAGGTTCCCTTGCTAACTTGTGGGGGCCAGCTTGTTCCTTACATGGGGTGAGGGTAGGGGTGGGTCCAGGCGTCTGGCTGGAGGGGTGGCTTAGGTGGTCTGCCCCCTTTGATGGTGCTGTGGGCAGGGGTCATGTGTAGCACCTGCCTTTACTTCCCACACCCTGCTTTTGCTCTGGGCTTTTCAGAAATGGCAGTTGGTTTTTTTCAGGTTTTTTTGTATCTTGTCGCCCATAATTTGCCCCAGCTGAGCATGCACGGGGTTATTTTCAGTTCCTTAGAGTTTCTTCCTACTTTGTTGCTGGAGGAGTCGTCTGCCCAGGTGCAAACACTGCAGCCATTGCAACAAAGGGTCCCCGGTCCCAGATCCCAGCCTGGCTTAGCTTTATTAACACAATCAGTTGTTGTGATTTATCTTCCTCTCAGCTACATCTTATTTTCTGTTTCTTCCCTGTTCCCAAATTCAGGTTCTGTGATATGGATTCTAAATTTCTGGGTCGGATTTGTAATTGCTTCCACTTTCTCTTTCCCTTTGATCCATCTTTCAGGTCCTCTATAGTTTAGATTTTTTTAAAAAAATCCCAATTTACTTTCATTAAAGAATCTTGGCGTTCAAAGGAATATTTAGAGATGAAATTGTCTAACCTACTGCTGCAAGCAGCCCCGTCTTGGTGGGCTAACACAGTATGGGTTATTTCTTGCTGGTCACAGTCCAGCCCGGTTTGGTGGGCTGGGAGTGGAGCGAGGCATATGGTGGCTCAGGTCACTTGTGCTTAGTGGGCCAGGCACCCCTAGGTTTGCGACTCCTCTGCTAGACCAGCTTCACATTTCCAGCACAGAGAATCTGAACCTGCCTTGGATTATTGCTTTCCTTGGTCCAATCAACTGACACCACAGCATGGGGTGGTTACAGACTTTAAATATGGGTGGTGCAGTGGTCATTTTTGTGGGTTGGGGCCATTTACACAGAAGGCAGGTGAGCTGGGCAGGTACATCAAATGAGGTGTTGTTCAGGTAGCCACTTTTACCTCATATGATAGATCTTCATGTAGTTAGAGAAAATCAGCCAGTTCTCTGCTTTCCCATCAGCCTCGTTCTTTCTTGTCAGAGGAAACATCTGCTTTCCTGAGCCAGTGGTGTCTAGGCTATTTCCACCAACCATCCATTTCCCTCTCCAAATTTTCTTTCTTTCTATTTTTTTTTCTTTTTCAGGCCACATCTTTGGCATATCGAAGTTCCCAGGCTAGGGTTCTAATGGGAGCTGCAGCTGCAGGTCTACACCACAAGCCACAGGTCTACACCACAGCCACAGCAACACTGGATCTGTGCCATATCCGCAGCCTATCCTGCAGCTCACGACAACGTCAGATCCTTAACCAACTGAGAGAGGCCAGGGATCAAACCCATGTCCTCACAAACACTATGTCAGGTTTTAACTCAGCCATGATGGGAACTCCCCCTCCCCAAATTTCCATTAAGAACTTCCTGCAAACTTCACCTCCTCGAGGAAGAGATCCTTAGTTAACTCCCCTCCTTACTAATTATTTCCTAGTTCTCAATTCTTTCTTGGCTTTATCCACCCAAGCAAGCAACCCTTAATCTTGCTTGTACAGTCACATAGCATTAATTTTTTTTTTTGTTGTTGCCATGCCTACAGTATGTGGAAATTCCTGGGCCACAGATCAAACCTGCGCCACAGCAGACACCCAAGTCACACAGTAACAACTGTGGATCCTTAACCCACTGAGCCACCAGGGAACTCTGATCTTTAGCTTTTAAAATTCCATGTCCTAGGAGTTCCCATCATGGTGCAGCAGAAACGAATCAGACTAGGAATCATGAGGTTGCAGGTTTGATCCCTGGCCTTGCTCAGTGGGTTAAGGATCTGGTGTTGCCATGAGCTATGGTGTAGATCGCAGATGCGGCTTGGATCCCGCATGGCTGTGGCATAGGCCGGTGGCTACACCTCTGATTCGACCCTTAGCCTGGGAACCTCCATATGCTTCACCCTCGGCCCTAAAAAGCAAAAAATAAATAAAAAATAAAATAAAATTTCATGTCTTAGAGTTCCCTGGTGGCCTAGTGGTGAAGGGTCTTTCGTCTTGCTGGTTTTATGATTGCACCTGGGTTAATAGATACTAATTACATATGGTTATGAAGACTCTAACTTTGGCTGTTATAAAGTGTTGACATTACAGTTATGCAGCCAGCTGGTATCCTCCCATCCCCAGTTTCCATCATGGGTGGCTGAGCCCATGTAAGCGCTGAGGACAAGAAGGAAGAGGGTCCATGTTCAGGCTGTTTCTTGTTCTATTGTGACTGCCTTTTCTGCCACCAGGCTTTCTCCATGATGCTGCCTCCTGTTCTTGGCATTAATGGAAATCTAAATTCACCAGCGGTTTGAGCGCCGGCTGTGGTGGTGGGTAGTACTCACGCATCCTTCAGTTCTCTCCACCGCAGCTTTGAGACCAGTGGCCCCCAAACCCTGGCAAGCATCAGCATCACCTGGAGGGCTTGTTCAAACACCAATTTCTGGGCCCTGCCCTCGGTTTCTGATTCTGTAAATCCGGCATGGCTCCCTAGAATGTGCATTTTACGTTCCTAGGTGATGCTGGCACTGTGGCTTGGGGCCACACGTTGAGAACCGCTGTGAGAAGTCATCAGTTCTCACCCAGGTGAAGATGCTGCCTTCCTTTACAGCCCTTGACATTGGAGCTACGCCACACACCCTCCAGTGTGTGGCTGTCGTCATCCCCTGACTTCCCAGTCACCCCATACACACACTCTCAGAGGTGTAATGGCATCGAGCTCACTCTTTTCTCTCCTCCTCCAGCTCCTGTTTGTCCTGGGCATTTTGACATCCAAGGACCTTCTTGCATCCTAGTTTGGAGAATGTATTTACCTTCTCTGTTCAACAGGTTTCACCTCAACTCTCTCTCTCTCTCTCTTTTTTTGGCTGCACTTGCAGCATATGAAAGTTCCTGGAGGAGTTCCCGTCGTGGCGCAGTGGTTAACGAATCTGACTAGGAACCATGACGTTGTGGGTTCGGTCCCTGGCCTTGCTCAGTGGGTTGAGGATCCGGCATTGCCATGAGCTGTGGTATAGTTTGCAGATGCGGCTCGGATCCCGAGTTGCTGTGGCTCTGGTGTAGGCCGGTGGCTACAGCTCTGATTCGACCCCTAGCCTGGGAACCTCCATATGCCTTGGGAGCGGCCCCAGAAAAGGCAAAAAGACAAAAGAAAAAAAAAGAGAAAGTTCCTGGACCAGGGATTGAATCTGAGCCCCAGTCACGACAACACTGGTTCTTTTAACTCTCTGCTGGGGCCTGGGGATCAAACCCGAGCCTCTGCGGCAACTCGAGCCGCTGCAGTTAGAGTTTTAACCCACTGCGCCACAGCGGGAACTCCCACCTCAACTCTTGAATCTCATTCCTATTACCCACTTGGGGAGTCATAACCTGAACCTTGTCATCACTTTGGACTTCTCTACCAGGTTCCAGTATGAATTTCACTTTTCTTCTCTGTAATCCTAAATCCCCTTCTTTCCAGTTCTCACATCTCACTGCAGCTGCACCTACTCTTGAGCACAAGGAAAGCTTGATCACCTTGGTCCTTGTATTTAATTCATCTTTTAGTGCCTTGTCTTCTAGCCCTTCTCTGCAGCCTGGAACCCATGGCTGATCATTAGAATTACTCTCCATTTATTTGTAGTCTTATCTTTAGTCCGCTCTTTCCAGGGACCAGTGCTGGGTCTTTGCCACAGCCCGTTGTGTCTGTTTTTCAGTGTACCGGGGAAGGTGATAAGAGTAAACATAAATGGAGTGCCCGTCGAGGTGCAGTGGAAACGAATCCGACTAGAAACCATGAGGTGGTAGGTTCGATCCCTGGCCTTGCTCAGTGGGTTAAGGATCCAGTGTTGCCATGAGCTGTGGTATAGGTTGCAGACATGGCTCGGATCTGGCGTGGCTGTGGCTGTAGCCGGCAGCTATAGTTCCGATTAGACCCCTAGCCTGGGAGCCTCCATATGTCGCAAGTGCAGCCCTAAAAAGCAAAAAAAAAAAGCATAAACATAAATGACCACCATATGCAGCAGTTTCCCTAAGAATGATAAGCATAACAAAGAAATCCATGAGCAAAGGTGGGAAAGACTGTATCTAAGTAGGGAAGCCAGAAAAAGCTTCCAAACACAAATATAAGACACTACTAGCCTCTAACACTCTTTAAGCAGAAGAATGATGTGGTTTATATTCATTTCACCAATACTACCTAACACTTTAAAAAAGAGATTTAGGGATTTCCTGGTGGCTTAGTGGATTAAGGATCTGGTGTTGTCACTGCAGTGGCTTGGGTCACTGATATGGTGAGGTTTCAACCAAGAAAAACAAAATAAATAATACATGATGTTTCCTGTAATGTGATTCTTTATCTGCTGTGCAGTACAGTGTGAAATACCTAAGGGAGCTCAAATGAATGCATTTTAAAAAGCGATTCAGCACTGTCTTTGTGTGTATAGGTGCTCACATGTATTTGTTCTGCAAGCCTGGGGAATCTGGGGAAGAAGACAGGTACTGCCTGGCTTTATCCATCAGGATATTGTTTTCATTTGTGATGAAGTGCATGCCCCCTTTTGCAGCATAAACTTTTGCAGTCAAAATGAAAATATTATTTTGAAGAAGAAGGAAATCAACTTGCTTTTGGCAAAAAGGGGTAGACATAATAATACTTCTTGTGTGTCCTGAGGACCTACCCTGTGCTGGGCATCTGTTACCTCGTTTATCCCCTACCATCACCCTGCAAGGCCATATTATGTATTATCTTCATTTTGCAAATGGGTTTCAGAGAAATTATTGTATTTCATTGATTGCAAGATTAAATTTTTAAAAACTTAAAAAAGCTTTAAAAATTGTTTTTAAATTAAAAATTTAGATCTTTGAAATTTGAATGAATCTCATAATTGATGGTGTGTTAGATTTGATAAATTGTACTCTTAAGTATTATATATGTAATGTTCTCATTCATAGTTGAATTTGCTCTAAATCTCATACTTTCCCCCCATTAAATTTGCATTATCTTTTATAACAAAAGCAGACTTTTTACTCCTCCAGATTTTCTCTCTCCCTCTTACACACACACACACACAAACACATACTTCCCCCCATTAAATTTGCATTATCTTTTATAACAAAAGCAGACTTTTTACTCCTCCAGATTTTCTCTCTCCCTCTTACACACACACACACACACACACACACACACAAAAACACATTTTCCTCCTCTCTCTCTCTCCCCCATATCCTTGTATCTCAGTACAAACTAAAAATATCCCACTCAAAAGAAGCTCTGCCTTATGTCAAGCCTTGTGTTTATTTTGAGTTTAGCCATGGTGAACTTCATCTAACTCATGTGTTAGCCTCCTTTCTCCTGCTAAATCACTGTTCATCTGTTTTGTTCAATTCCATTTTTATCCACAGTCTTTAGAATTAGTTGCCTTGACTTTGGGGAAGATCCTTCTCTTTCTTCTGTGTTTAGTTCTTTGGATACATTAGTCATGACTGATACAATAAAAGCATTTTTCTTTTTCTTGGGCAAGTTGGCCCCCCGGGGCTAGTGCTTCTCCAGCTGAGCGCACTGCCCCTCTCTGCTCCCACCCACTGCCCCTGTCAGTCTTCTTGGAGCGTCCCTTTTACTTGGAAGTAGGACACTGGGAAATGAAGATACAAATCTTTGAAAGAAGAATTTTTATCTTAAAGCAAATGTATAAATATCATGGACTAGAATGAAATATCCACATGCACTTTTTTGACAGCGCCCATGGCATGTGGAAATTCCTGGGTTGGGGATCAAATCTGTGCCATACCAGCCACCCAAGCCGCTGCAGTGACAATGCCAGATCCTTAATCCACTGAGCCACCAGAGCACTCCCTCTGTGTGCATTTGTAGGCTGGTGACAGACTACTCATGGCAGCTCGTGGGCGAAGCCACAGGGTTGGGACTCTGGGCCTTGGGAAGCTGCTTCACCTCCAAGTCTCAGTTTCTCTGTCTTCCGCTCTTTAAGGTGGAGTTATAGTGTCACCTGCCTCCTGGGGTTACCATGCAAATAAATGACAAGGACATTGAAGAGAGTGGTGGGCACACTGGCGCTCTCCCGGATGTTAGGAATTTTCATTTCTCTTTGTCTTTCCAGGCGTCCCTGGGCCATTCTCCTCACCTCCCTTTTTGCGAAGGGGTCATGGCAGAGAAGTCTGAGGAGCCCTCCCCCAGGTCCTCTCCAGTGCGTGGCCTTGCTTGTCCTCTGCTGGCCTTTGGTAGTATTTCAGGAATGCGCTGTTTTCTTTTTCTTTTGCAGCAGCATAAAAACGAGTAGTCGTTTTAGGAATTTGGGAGGTGAAGGGGAGTGACTCTCAGTTTCACTCATGTTTAGAATGAAATAACCTAAAAATTTGGAGTAGCATCCCATGGTTAAGATCTCAGAGGTGGAGACGTGAAGAATTTCAAAGTTTCAACTCCCTTTGGAATCAAAGCTGGGACCCCCCGGGTCATAAAATACGAAGTCTGGAGTCAGAAGTTTCTCCTGTAAGACTTGGGGTTTGTGCAGTCTCATCTGGTTAGGGCTTATTTGGGAATGGATTTTCTGACGCAAATGAGGTTTTAAAAAAAACATAGTCTCTCTCTATTTGGTTAACATTATTTCTGCACTTTGTTTCTCCCTGTCAGCTTTAAAAGGAAGAGAGAAAAAGCAAAGCACCCTGCCAGAACTTGGCAGTGGAATTTCAGTCAGCAGAACTTCTCCACCAATGGCAATGATTGAAGTGGCTGCACAGGGAGCGCCCCACAGGCTATTCTGCTTTTTTTTTTGTTTCCTTCAGAATTAGCGTATTTTATTTTTAAATTTTTTATTGAAATACAGTTGATTTATAGTGTTGTATTAATTTCTATTGTACAGCAAAGTGATTCAGCTATACATATATGCATTTTTTTTTTGTCTCTTGTCTTTTTAGGGCCGCACCCTTGGCATATGGAGGTTCCCAGGCTCGGGGTCGAATCAGAGCTATGGCTGCTGGCCTGCACTATAGCCATAGCAATGCCAGATCCAAGTCACGTCTGCGACCTACACCACAGCTCACAGCAACGCTGGATCCTTAACCCACTGA
Organism: Phacochoerus africanus; assembly: GCF_016906955.1. Classification (NCBI taxonomy): domain Eukaryota; kingdom Metazoa; phylum Chordata; class Mammalia; order Artiodactyla; family Suidae; genus Phacochoerus; species Phacochoerus africanus. The sequence continues at coordinate 29,797,514 of NC_062552.1, read as the reverse complement.
GCGAGGCCAGGGATGGAACCTGCAAACTCATGGCTCCTAGTCGGATTCGTTTCCACTGCGCCATCACAGGAACGCCTATACATTATTTTTAAAAAATATTCTTGGAGTCCTGTTGTGGTGCCACAGGATTGGTGGTGTCTTGGGAGTGCCAGAACATTGGTCACATCTGCAGCTCGGGTCTGATCCCTGGCCTGGGAACTCCAAATGCTGTGGGGAAACCAAAAAAATATATATATATATATTTTCTATTACGTTTTATCATAGGAGATTGAATTTAGTTCCCTGTGGTGCACAGTAGGCCCTTATTTATCCCCTCCGTGTATGACAGCTTACACCTGCCCCAGCCTCCCACTCCTTCCCACTCCCTCTCATCCCCTTTGGCAGCCACAAGTCTGTTCTCCTTGTCTTTGAGTCTGTTTCTGCTTTGTAGACAGGCTCATTTGTGTCTTATTTTATTTTATTTTACTTTAATTTTTTGCCTTTTAGGGCCACACTCGAGGCATATGGAGGATCCCAGGCTAGGGGTCTAATCAGAGCTACAACTGCCGGCCTACACCACAGCCACAGCAATGCTGGATCTGAGCCGCATCTGCCACCGACACCACAGCTCACGGCAACGCTGGAGCCTTAACCCACTGAGCGGGGCTAGGGATTGAACCTGCAACCTCATGGTTCCTAGTTGAATTTGTTTCTGCTGTGCCACAATGGGAACTCCTGTGACCTGTTTTAGATTCCACATATAAGCGATATATGGTATTTGTCTTTCTCTTTCTGACTTCATTATGATAGTCTCTGGTTGCATCCATGTTTGCCACAAATGGCATTAGTTTGTTCTTTTTTATGGCAGAGTAGAATCCTATTGTGTATATGTACACATCTTCTAAATCCATTCATCTGTCAATGGACCTTTAGGTTGTTTCCATGTCTTGGCTATTGTGAGTAGTGCTGCTGTGAACGTAGAGTGTATGTATCTTTTTTTTTCTTTTTTGGCTGTGCCTGCACCATATGGAAGTTCCCAGGCCAGGGATTGAACCTACAGCCACCTTAGCCACAGCAGTGACAATTCTGAGGATCCTTAATGGCTCCTTCACCTGTTGATCCACCAGGGAACTCCTGTATGTTTTCGAATTAGAGTTTTGTCCAGATATATGCCCAGGAGTGGGATTGCTGTGTCATATGGTAGTTCCATTTTTAGTTTTCTGGGGTATCTCCATACCGTTTCCCATACTGGTTGTACCAATTTACATTCCCACCAACAGTGTAGGAAGGGTCCCTTTTCTCCACATCCTCTCCAGCATTTGTTATTCGTAGACTTATTAATGATGGCCATTCTTACTGGTGTGAAGTGGGATGGACTGGGAAGTTGGGGTGGTAGATGCAAACTCTTACATTTAGAATGGATAAGCAATAAGATCCTGTTGTACAGCACAGGGAACTATATCCAGTCTCTTGGGATAGAACATGATGGAAGATAATATGAGAAGAAGAACATATACAGGAATTCCCATCGTGGCTCACTGGTAACGAACCCACTAGCGTCCATGAGGATGTGGGTTCGATCCCTGGCCTCACTCAGTGGGTTAAGGATCTGGTGTTGCGTGAACTGTGGTTTAGGTCACAGATGTGGCTCGGATCCTGCGTTGCTATGGCTGTGGTGTAGCCTGGCAGCTGCAGCTCCGCTTTGATCCCTAGCCTGGGAACTTCCACATGCCACAGGTGCAGCTATAAAAGGAAAAAAAAAATTCACATCTCCTGCATTCAACAACTAGACTGCTTCCCAGCTTAGAACAAAAGTATGTCTTAGAGAAACACTGAACCTCTGTCCAAAACGTCCTAATATGCTTTTGGACCCTTGGTTTGAGATGGAACTCAGTCTGCAAAGGTAGGTGGGCTAAAGAATTGTGGGCAAATGGGAACTTTGTAAATGGAATTAAATTCCAAGTGCGAGGGGGGAGTTTGGTATTCTAAAGTGAAAATGCAATGATTGTTTTGTGGATAATCACTTTAATGATTTACTGATTTTTCTATTCAGGTTTTCCATATCAGTAGTTATTTTACTGCTCTAAACCCATTCTGGTTTTTTATAATTCCTTGTGTGAAATTTTCACATGTTGTCACAAATTTGGGGCCTTTGATTCTTAGTAGATTTCCTTTGCATGTATTTTATTTTATTTATTTATTTATTAAGTTTTTTAGGGCCCCACCCATGGCATATGGACGTTCCCAGGCTAGGGGTCTAGTCGGAGCTGCAGCTGCAGGCCTACACCACAGCCACAGCAATGCCAGATCCGAGCCTCATCTTTGACCTACACCACAGCTCAGAGCAACACAGGATCCTTAACCCACTGAGCGAAGCCAGGGATCGAACCCGCCAGCTCATGGTTCCTAGTCATATTTGTTTCCGCTGTGCCACGATGGGAACTCCTGCATGTATTTTATTTTATCTTTTCCTTTTTACAGCCACATCTGTGGCATATGGAAGTTCCCTGGGCCAGGGGTTAAATCAGAGCTGCAGCTGCTGGCCTACACCACAGCCAATAGTAACACAAGATCCTTAATCTACTGAGCTGGGTAGGCTGGGGATCCAATCTCACAGAGACTGTGTGGGGTCCTTCCTGCTGAATCACAATGGGAACTCCTGCATCAATTTAATTAATTAATTAATTAATTAATTAATCTTTTGCTTTTCAGGGCTGCACTCGTGGCATATGGAAGTTCCCAGACTAGGGGTCGAATGTAGCTGCTGACCTATACCACAGCCACAGAAACACCAGATCTGAGCCTCATCTGCGACCTACACTGCAGCTCACAGCAATGCTGGATCCTTAACCCACTGAACGAGGCCAGGGATCAAACCCACATACTTATGGATCCTAGTTGGGTTTGTTAACTGTTGAGCCACAAAGGGAACTCCCCCTATTGGCTTAAAATTGATGCAGGAGGAGTTCCCTTTATGGCTTAGCGGTTAATGAATCCAACTAGCATCCATGAAGATGGGGGTTCAGGGAGTTCCTGTTGTGGCTTAGTGGTTAACGAGTAAGACTAGTATCCATGAGGACACGGGTTCGATCCCTGGCCTTGCTCAGTGGGTTAAGGATCTGGCCTTGCCGTGAGCTGTGGCGTAGGTCACAAATGCGGCTCAGATCCCGCTGCTATGGCTGTGGTGTAGGCCAGTGGCTACAGCTCTGATTCGACCTCTAGCCTGGGAGCTTCCATATGCCACAACTATGGCCCTAAAAAAGCAAAAAAAAAAAAAAAATTAAACCAATAGGAACCTTAGCGGGGTCAAGGGGATTCTGGGGGAGGATACAGGTGCAAGATTGTTGGAAATGGCTGTGGATGGAATGGACAGAGCAGATGGCCATGCCAGGAGAAAAGACTTCTGGCCAAGTGGTGTTTCTCTCGTAAATAAGAAGAATAGAGGAAGCAGATAATTTCCTCCCCGCCGGGGTGGTGTTGATAACACAGCTGCAGCAGAACCACAAGTCAGCAAGGAAACCCAGAGTTCTGATAGGATTTTTCTTACTCAGCCGTTTGCCACCCCAGGGGTGGGAGGAGCAAGCTGGGCAGGAAAGCAGGTCAGAACCTTGGTGCCTGGGGAGTGGAGGCCCCGGTGAGAGGGAGGGACTGCTCAGCGAATGATTTGGTCAGAGCTTTCATGACGGGCAAGTTGTGTCCCCACTCATTGCCTCCTGCTCTCCTAGGTAGGCTGAAGCTTTCAGACATCTGTAGGATTCAGCAAATATTCTTGATATTTTATTTTATTGTTTTGGCTATGCCTGCAGCATGCAGAGTTCCTGGGACAGAGATTGAACCTGCTCCACAGTAGTGACCTGACCTGCTGCAGTGACAGTGCTGGATGTTTAACCTGCTGAGCCACCAGGGAACTCCTTTTTTATTTTTTTTAAACTTTTTTGTTTTTTTGTCTCTTTAGATCCACACCTATGGCATATGGCAGTTCCCAGGCTAGGGGTCGAATCAGAGCTACCGCTGCTGGCCTACACCACAGCCACAGCAACACCAGAACCCAAGCCTTGTCTGCTGCCTACACCACAGCTCATGGCAATACCAGAGCTGTAATCCACTGAGCCAGGCCAGGGATTGAACCCACAGCCTCATGGATACTAGTCTGATTCTTAACCTGCTGAGCCTCAATGGGAACTTCTTTCTTTGATGTTTTAAACAGAGGGCTTTGTTACACAAGAGATGGCAGAGCTGAGAAGCCCACAGAGGGACAGGGAGGCATCCTGGAGACCATTAAAAACAGGACGCTGCTGACACTCCCTCCAGCTGAAGGGATCAAAGGACCCCGGGTTGCCAGGCAGAAGCTGGAGACATGATGGGGCCTTGCAGCAAAAGGGGGGCATGGAAGAGAAGCCGCTGCATAGACAATGCCCCGGGCAGAAAGAAAGGGAAAACTACCTCCCTCCTCCTTTCCTGCCCCATCACCTCCTTCAAACAGAAAGCAGAGGGCAGAGGGAGTGGGAACAGTGGTCCTGTATTACAGGACTGGGCAGAGGAGGTGGGAGTGGTGATCCCTTGCATTACAGGCTGGGCAGAGCAGGGCAGGGGTGGGTCTGAGAGCAGAGCAGACCCAGGTTGGCACTTGGGTTCAACTTCCCTTCTCTCCAACTCTGCGAGTCTCTGATCCTGCCCCCTTGCCTCTTCCAGATGCCCCAGAAAGCTGCCTTCTGGCTGGGTACACTTGGCAGGTGCACCAGCAGGTTGGGAGAGAGAGGAAGCTCAGGGTTTTCTTCCCCACTCTCCCAGTTCTGCTGTCACATCCCTGGTGTGACTGTGCCCCTCCAGGGTCACAGGTGCAGCTGGTGGCCTCTCGGACCCACTGGGCTGTCATGGCTGTCTTCTGAGCTGGTCTCTGGGGTTTTGGCAGCCCCTGTTGGTTCTCTCAATCCTGCCCTCAGCTATGTCAGCAGTATCTTTATCTCTTGAGTTGCACCACTTGGGTTGCTCTCTGTTTCTTGCTGGGACCCTGCCTGGTGTCCTGAACTGCTGCTCCTTGTAAGGTCGACAGGTATGGACAAGCAGGAAGAGCACGGACCTTGGTGGCAGACAGGGATGGTTTTATTTCTGATTCAGTCACTGGGTAGCAGTGTGGGAAAGTTTGCTTCTGCTATTGTTGTTTTTAATGGTCGCACCCACGACACATGGAAATTCCTGGGACCAGGGCATTGAATCCAAACCGAAGCTGTGACCTATGCTGTGACTGTGGCAACCCCAGATCCTTTAAGCCACTGCAGTGGGCCCCAGGATTGAACCTGTGCCTCTGCAGAGACCCAAGCTGCTGGAGGCCAGCTCCAGCGGCCAGGGAGTGCACACCCTGTCGAGGATGGACGGTGTCGTGAACGCACACGGAGACAGCCTCTTTGTCCCTTCTTTCGGGGCACTGGACTGCTTGAATTTTATTGGCATAGGTAACAGTTTATATAGACAGCTTAATTGTAATGTCACAGTGCTTAGATCATATTTTTAAAGGTTAAACTTTTAGATTACATGGTACAGTAGATATACATTGTGTTCTAAGGATTTTAATTAAAACCAACAGTTACAATACATCATGTAAAACTATAATGGGTAAAAAACATCATGTGGAAAAAACATTATATGAAAATAAGGTGATTCGGTACAAAACGTTTTGTGGTTACTCTTAGCAAGCACCACCCGTTATTGTTTTAAGCTAATCTTTAACAACTAGAAAGGTCACAAGCACAAGCATTTGACATTTACAAAAATTCATTTTTTAGATTAAAGCTTGAGGTACTAACTTCAAAACGTTATGATCAGGGGACAGTATGAGAAAATATCTTTTATATCAAAGCAACTTAATTTCCTAAAACTTAAAAGTCTCCTACAAAATTCATTAAAAGCAAAATTATTATTATGTTTTTCCATCAAGAATAACGTATATCTAACCTATTCCAACCTATTGTACATTCCACAATGACCTAACTCTAAAACCTGTTCTTACTTGTAACAAACTAACGAATACTTTGTTTTTACCTACATTAGATCTAGATAGGGGGAATTCCACCAAGGTGAAGCTCTTATTATTTTATTACTGTTCCAGTTTTTTGTTGTTCCAATTTTATTGAGTCACAAAACAATATAGGAAAATAACAATAAAGACTGAATAATAAGTAAATAACAGGAAAGACTGAATAATAAGTAAATAACAGGAAAGACTGAATTTTCCAAGAAGCGATTTCCATTCTTGCACTGTTGTGCAAAACCTTCATTTTGTTATTGTTGCGTTGTTGTCGGGTTAGCAGGTGAGCCTCATTATTTTTAGAACTTGCCCTCGGAACTGTGCCGCGGGGTAAGCCCTCTTCCCTATTTCTGAACCTGCCCTCAGAACTGTGCGGTTGGGTAGGCTTTTTTTCCTCGGTTAGGAACCCTGCCTCAGAACTGTTCCCTTCCTCGGCCTCCTGCATCTCCTCGGCTGCCTGCACCAAGCTACTGCAGCTGGATTCTTAACCCCCTGTGCTACAGCAGAAACTCCTAGGAAAGTTATTAACCTCCAGAGCCTCAGTCTTCTGGCCTGTGAAGGGGGGATGATGGTGGTTTCAGCTGAACTGAGTGGGAATCTTCTTCACACGGAGTTCCAGCTTCCTCAGCCTCCTGTCGCAGAGTGTGGTCACACTTTTTTTCATATTCATGACTTGAGTCCCTGTCATCCTGGGCTGCAGGAAATTAACTCCCCTGCTGTTAGTATTTCCTGCTCTTTGTAGATGTTCCCCAAGCCGTGCCCTTGCTGAGTGGCCTCTCCCTGCTGTGCCCTCCCGCCCCGGTCCCCACACGTCTGCTGTCTGCTCACAAGGTCCCAGCCCAAGCTTTGCCCAGGCGGGAGTTTCTCCAGGGTCACTGTCTATTGTGAAAACACCGTCCGTGCCAAGGGTCCTGACTCCTGCTTCAGAGAGCCTGGCCCCGAGCCTTCTCTCGGTGGTTCAGTGGGAGGAGGGGAGCAGAAAGAGCTGGTTACAGCCTGACTCAGGTAGTTAAATATTTATACTTTCTGGTCACGAACAGTGGGTTTCAGTCTACCAGGAAACAATCTTGACTGTCCCGGTTGATGACTCTTTTTTCTTCCTTTGCATCTGCAATGTCCTGATGCTGTCCTTAGTTACCGTTGCTATGGAAGGAAGTATTTTGGTGTTTCCTGCCATGCTGGGTGCGGCGGTGCTGGAGCCTCTGCAGTGTGGGCTCATGATACTCGGTCTTCTGGCTAAGGGAGTAACTGTTTGTCAGCAGAGGAGTGAGGCATCCTTATTTTGGTCTCCTGATTTATCACACTGGTTTTTTTCCTTTTCATTGGTTCGGGAGTGCTCATGATCTTCTTAAATAATCAGCCCATTATTTAATGGAATGTAATGACAGAGCCAGCCAGCCTTATCATCTCGACACTGAATAAGTTGGTAATCAAATTCAGTCCCTCCGATATCAGTGCGGGGGGCGAAGTCGGAGCTTGTGGAAGCACACGAGAGCCTTTAGGGATGCAGAGTTTAAGAACTGTGGTTGAGTAATGCTGGGAGGGGAGAAAATGGGGCTCTTGGGAGACTTGGATTCCAGTCTCTTCTATAAAATGGGAACTGTAATCGTAACACACAGCGCTGCTTGATAGGATTGTTATAAGGTCCCCTGATTAACATATGGGAGAGACATTTGTAAATTACCCTGTACTCTATTTTTATTCTTTATTTTTATGTTTTGCTTTTTTGGGCCGCACACAAGGCATGTGGAAGTTCCCAGGCTGGGGGTCGAATTGGAGCTGCAGCTGCCAGCATACACCACAGCTCACAGCAACGCTAAATCCTTAACCCACTGAGTGAGGCCAGGGATTGAAACTGCATCCTTGTGGTTACTAGTCGGGTTTGAAGCCTGCTGAGCCTCAACGGGAACTTTAAATGCTCACGAATGCCCTTGTGAATCACAGCAACTGGAATCTCAATAGTCTTGGCTCTGCCTTTGACATGCGTGACCAGGGGAGCAACTTTATCTCCCACGAAGACCCTGAGTTGGCCTCTTTCCTAAGCCATAGGGGCAAATAGGCCATTTTTCAGCATTTCCCAGGTCATTTTTTGTGTTAACCTCATCTATTCTTTTTTTTTTTTTTTTTTTTTTGTCATTGTAGAACTGCACCTGAGGCATATGGAAGTTCCCAGTTTAGGGGTCAAATCCAAGCTGTAGCTACCAGCCTGCACCACAGCTACAGCAACTGAGTCGTGTCTGTGACCTACACCAAAGCTCACGGCAACAATGGATCCTTAACCCACTGAGCAAGGCCAGGGATTGAACCTGAATCCTCATGCATACTAGTTGGGTTACCGCTGAGCCATGCCAGGAACTACCCTTGTCTATTCTTTCCTTATTTTTTATTGTGGGAAGGGCAGGGATAATGTGACTTTAATTACTAGGTTGGAGAGGAGGAAAAAATCTTGACATTTCAGTGTATCTTTTTCAAGTTAGTTCTTTCATGGAAAGTCCCTATAAAAAATAAGGAGTTCCCACTATGACATAGTGGGTTAATCATCCGACTTGTTTCTGTGGAGGCACCAGTTTGATCCCTGGCCTGGCACAGTGGTTTAAGGATTTGGTGTTGCTGCAGCTGTGGTGTAGTTCATGGCTGTGGCTCAGATTCAGTCCTTGGCCCAGGAACTTCCATATGCCATGTGTGCAGCCAAAAAAGAAAAAAAAATTTTTTTTTAATTTTTAAAAAAGGGTTCCCTGGTGACCTAGTGGGTTAAAGATCCGATGTTAGCACTGTAGTGCCTGGGTCACTGCTGTGGTGCCAGTTTCATCCCTGGCCTGGGAACTTCCCCCACGCTGCACATGTGGTCAGTAAATAGAATGGAATGGAATAGAATAGAATAGAATAAATTGATGTCTCCGCTTTAAAAAAAAAATACAAAGTGTCTGTGATGCATTTGTTGCTTGCTTGACATGTTGGCATGTGCCAGTATAATTTTGTTTCTCTAAAAAGGTTGGGTTTTTTTTTTTTTGCGTGTACTTTGTTTTAAGGTAAATGCTCAGAGACTTACCAGAACACATTTAGGCATGCAGACTTTGATAGTTCTCGGGGAAAGGTCTGAATGCATTTAGTGGTGTATTTTAGTTTTAAAAGATCTATCAATTTAGTCTAGAGGTGCTCCAGAAATTGAGGTCATTGCAATGAAACAGAAGTCTTTATAAAGAATTTCCTGCCCAACAACTCTAGATATATTTATTATGCAGCTTCTCTTGAAGCATTTCCAATTTGCTCATTTGGAGCAAATTTTATGTGTTGAATGCAGCCGGTTCCTAGACACTGACTCATTTTCCAAATATGAGTACCCTTTTTTTTTTTTTTCCAATTGACTTTCTCCTGCCAGTATGTCATCCAACTCTTTTTAAAGTGCTGTCAGAGTCCAGTCACCTCACCATTAACAGGAAACAGGCTTTTTGCCCACTCTTACAAAAGTTGAATGACGTCAGATAATTTGATTTTTAAATTATAAGAAAATGATTAAAAAAGAACAGCTGGAAACCTAACTAATTTCTCAGGCTCAGGACTACTATTATAAGAAGCTTGAGCAAATGAGCTATCCAGAAACAAAAGGAAAATCTGCAGTTTGCATGGTTTTGAGTAGAATGTAGCTGAATTTCCATTTTACTTTAAATATCAAGCAGATGTAATGTGAGTCAGTATAAATAAACCGAGGAGCCAAGTCTTCATGGAAGACAACAGCAGTTTAGTGTGGGCAGATCACTGTTTAAGCATCTCAGCATGAAAACTGGCCATATGCTCAGCACTGTTTCTCTGTATTTAGAATATTGGTGCAAATTCCATCTCTGTATCTAGAAAACAAATGCAGAGGTTTTACAAAGTTAAGAACAAACAACTCATTTTACTAAAGTTCCAGTCATGTCAGCTCCAAAATACCAGACGTTTCAGTACTATGACACCACTTATTCACCTGGACAGTTTTTGCAGCCACAGTGGCTTATGGGGCTGACCAGAGTAATCGTTTGTTTAAGACGAAGTCCTGGAGTTCCTGTGGTGGCTCAGCAGCTTAAGGATCTGACATAGTGTCTGTAATGATTTGGGTTTGATCCCTGGCCCTGCTCAGGGGGTTAAGGATCCGGCATTGCCATGAGCTGTGTGGTGTAGGTTGCAGATGCAACTTGGATCTGATCCGGTGTTGCTGTGGGTGTGGTGTAGGCTGGCAGCTGCAGCTCAGATTCGACTCCTAGTCTGGGAACTTTCATGTGACGCAGGTGCGTCCCTAAAAAGACACAAAATTAAAAAGGTAAAGTCCTAACATAGCCAAATGTACAATGTATAGTGAGGGTTTGATTCAGTCATGTGGATAATTCATTCCCAAAATGTTCTTCATAAACTGCTGAGGAAAAGGATCATTTATTGCTATTGAATTATCAGGTTACCTGCCTCCCCCTCCTACTTCACTTCAGGTGTGCCTGTACCCTTTATCAGAATAACATTTTATAGGATAAATGTAGTTTATCCTTCCAAAGCTTCCCTCCGTTTGCCAGTTCAAAACCTTGGGGTGGGGATAATAACACCTCTAAAATAATAGAAGCTTGTTGATTAGCGGGATGATGCAAAGCATTTAGCGTAGGGCTCAGAATATAGTAAATGCTCAATTAATCTTAACTATTTTACTTTTACTATAAAAGATGTGACCTTGGAAGTTGTTAAATCTTTTGTAGCCCAGTTATCTAGCTATGAAAGAGAATGTTTCAATATAAGCCTGGAAATGCTCTTAAAATAAATATGGTACCTCCACATACAAAGTGAAATATAGAATTTAAATAATTATCCTCATTAATTAAGTAAGACACTTTACCTTAGTAGTTACTATATGCTTTGGAGAAGAGCTTAATGCACAAAGGTTTACTTTGCTGGGATATTATTTTTTATTACCATTTGCCAGTATTTTTTTTTTTTTTTGGTATTCATTATTTACTAGGATGAAATCTAAGTCGTGTCTGTGACCTATACCACAGCTCATGGCAACAATGGATCCTAAACCCACTGAGCAAGGCCAGGGATCAAACCCGTGTTCTTATGTCTTATTTAGGAGGTGCTCTCAGCTAATAGGAACAGGAAGCAGGAGAAGTGAGACTGGCCAGAGAGGAATGCTATCAAGGGCACCTTGCTGAGCAGGTCCCTGAGGTGGGCAGATGGGCCAATGCCACTCTGGTCCATCAGAGAATGCATGACATCTGGGGATTTTGAGCAGCCTTGTCTAGCCCAGCACCGTGCAAATCTCATCACTTCCCATGAGTGGCACCACAGGAAGAAGTTTGGAAAGCATTGCTATGAAGAATGGTGGCTCAGCAGGTTAAGGATCTGGTGTTGTCACTGCAGCAGCTCATGTGGATGCTGTGGTGCAGGTTCAGTCCCTGGTCTAGGAACTTCCACATGCTGCAGGAGCGGCCAAAAAACAAAAACAAACAAACAAAAAATGCCTGAGAGAAGTGTGGAGCCCTAACCAGGAGAGAGGGGACATTTGAGTTAAATGGGTGGGGCAGGGAGGTCAGAAGGTGGAGGCGGATGGTCTCTGACTACTTGGAAAATTGAGAGAGAGGAATTCGGGTAAAAACAGTGTCATTGGGTGGAAAACACAGGGAGGCAAATGTGTCCTTATTATCAGAGCAAACAGACTGCTTGTGAAGGGCAATGCCTTGGCTCATTTGATTCTATAACAATCTTGGAGATTGATTGTTTTTTTCTTTGGCTACACATGTAGCACATGGAAGTTCCCTTGAGAAGAATGAAGATTCTTGTTTGACTCTTATTTCTGTCTTTGAGCAAGATGGGTTTAGTTATTATTTATTAACTATTATTAAAGTGTCGGGGAGGGTGGAAGTTTCTGTGTCTCGACACCTTCCTCCGTGATCCTAAGAAATGACCTTTTTTTTTTTGTCTTCTTAGGGCCGTACCCATGGCATATGGAGGGTCCCAGGCTAGGGGTCTAATTGGAGCTGTAGCTGCTGGCCTACGCCAGAGCTGCGACCTACACCACAGCTCACAGCAACGCCAGATCCCTAACCCACTGAGCGAGGCCAGGGATCGAACCTGCAACCTCATGGTTCCTAGTCAGATTTGCTAACCGCTGACCCACGATGGGAACTGCCTTTTTTTTTTTTTTCTATTTAGCTTTAAGAAAAATTCTAATATAGCAGGTTCTAGGGGCATTTATGAGGATTTTTAACTTAAATTATTGTATCTTCTGGCTGGGAAGACAAAGAAGTTGTTTTTCCATGTTTATACATAGTCTTTCAATGTCAACTCCAATATGGATAAGTTGTGGGTCAGTAATTCTGTCAAATGCAATGATTGGGGGCGGGGAGAGGAAAAAAAGCAAGTAGAATAAAATGCCAATTGCAGAACCAAGAAAATAAGTTAAAAGCGAACAGGTATTGGATTTGCCCTGTGGCTCAGAGGCTTAAGGATTCAGCATTGTCACAGCAATGGCTTGGGTTGAAGCTGTGGTGCAAGTTTGATCCCTGGCCCAGGGAACTTGCACCTGCCTCAAGCTCAGCCAGAAAAAAAAAAAAAAAAATGTGGACAGGTGTTACTGTTACTGAATCAGGTTCCTACTGATTATTCCTTGCTGGGCCAATAAATCGAGAGATGAGGTTTGGAAGGCCAGACAAGGGTCCCAAAGAACCACCTTCCCTGAGTTAGAATTCAGGCTTCTTTTATGCTAAAAGGGGAGGTGGTCAGGCTGGTGTTACCTACTTGGGATGTGTTCTTGCATCTTTCCATGTAGGTGAGGTCACAATGTTTCTGTAAACCTCCAACAAGACAAATGTTATTCTTTGTTTTGCAACTTTCTAGCTCTATATGAATGAAAAGTGTTATACCTTTCAAGGTCAAGGCTGGAAGGCAGAGCCTTGATAATGGGCTTTCCTGTATATTTCAGGCTCTAGGCAACATTCTTTTACAAGGTGCAGAGCCAGCTGGACTAAGCACAGGCGCAGAGCACAAGGGTTAGAGCTAACAGGATGGATCCAAAGTGGAGTCAGCTCTCTTCTTCTGTTACATGGCTACTGGATGGTTTCAGATTACCTGAGGCACACTCTTAAAAGATTTTTTTTTTTTTTCCCCAAGCCCAGTCCTAGACAATGCACATATTTGCTCTTCCCAGTTCTACACTTGAATTGCCAGGCTGCTGGAGAAGCATGTCACAGCAGGGCTGTTTGGTGCATGACAAGTCAAGGTTCTGTACAGAGGGCTGGAGTTCTGGAAAGGTGAGAATGCATTCCTTCTCATTGTCACTGCCAACCCAGCACAGCCTCTATGAGCCCCCTGACATCCCAGGTCTGAGGTGGCCAGAGGGTGCCAGCTCTTTCCGTGTCCTCCTAAAAAGCCAACTGGAACCCTGCTTCACTTCCCACCTAAAGGGTGACAAAATTGTCCATAGCAATAGTGTTCTGCATAGCAGAATTAAAAACCATCTACACATGGGTTAGTAGTGAAATGAATTGATAGACTGTGATATACCTGTACAGTGGAGCATTATATTACACAGCAGGGACAAAGAAGGAACTGGATCGCTATATCTCCCATGAAAACAAGCAACTACTGGAGTTCCTGTTGTGGCTCAGTGGTAATGAACTCAGCTAGTATCCATGAGGACTTGGGTTTGATTCCTGGTCTTGCTCAGTGGGTTAAGGATCTGGTGTTGCTGTGGCTGTGGTGTAGGCTGGCGGATGTAGCTTCAATTCGACCCCTACCCTGGGAACTTCCATATGCTGCAGGTGCAGCCCAAGAAAAGAAAAGAAAACAAGCAACTCTTAGTATTATTTTTGGTGACACCCACAGCATGTAGAAGTTCCTGGGCTAAGAATCGAATCTGTGGAGTTCCCGTCATGGCGCAGTGGTTAACGAATCCGACTAGGAACCATGAGGTTGCGGGTTCGGTCCCTGCCCTTGCTCAGTGGGTTAACGATCCAGCGTTGCCGTGAGCTGTGGTGTAGGTTGCAGACGCGGCTCGGATCCTGTGTTGCTGTGGCTCTGGTGTAGGCCGGTGGCTACAGCTCCGATTCAACCCCTAGCCTGGGAACCTCCATATGCTGCGGGAGCAGCCCAAGAAATAGCAACAACAACAACAACAAAAAGACAAAAGACAAAAAAAAAAAAAGAAAGAATCGAATCTGTGCCACAACCGTGATCTGAACCATAGCAGTGACAATGCCAGATCCTTAATCTGCCACACCACAAGGGAACTCCAAGCAAGTATTATTTATACAATAAGAGAATAATTGTGGAATAATAGTATACTAGTCCACACTGTTTTGATTACTGTAGCTTTGTCATATAGCTTGAAATCAGACAGCATGATATCTCCAGTTTTGGTCTTCTTTCTCAAGATTGTTTTGGCTATTTGGAGGTCATTTGTGTTTCCATACAAACTTTAGAATGATTTCTTCTGGTTCTGTGAAAAATGCCATTGGTAATTTGATAGGGATTGTGTTGAATCTGTAGATTGCCTTTGGTTGTATAGTCATTTTAACAATGTTAACTCTCCCAATCTATGACATGGCTTATCTTTCCATTTGTTTGTGTCATTTTTCAATTTCTTTTATCAGTGTCTTAGTTTTCTGAGTACAGGTCTTCTACCTCCTTAATTAGATTTATTCCGAGTATTTTATTCTTATGGATGAAATTGTTAATGCGTTTGTTTCCTTAATTTCTCTTTCCGACTGTTCATTGTTAGTGTATAGAAATGCAACAGATGTCTGTGTATTAATTTTTGTATGTGTGTCTTTTTAGGGCTATACCCTCGGCACATGGAGGTTCCCAGGCTCAGGGTCAAATTAGAGCTGTAGCTGCTGGCCTTCACCATAGCTGCAGCAATGCTGGATCCGAGCCGTGTCTTCAACCTACACCACAGCTCGAGGCAACACCGAATCCTTAACCCACTGAGTGGGATCAAACCCGTATCTTCAGGGATGCTGCTGATTAATACACAGATGTCTGTGTATTAATTTTTGTATGTGTGTCTTTTTAGGGCTATACCCTCGGCACATGGAGGTTCCCAGGCTCAGGGTCAAATTAGAGCTGTAGCTGCTGGCCTTCACCATAGCTGCAGCAATGCTGGATCCGAGCCGTGTCTTCAACCTACACCACAGCTCGAGGCAACACCGAATCCTTAACCCACTGAGTGGGATCAAACCCGTATCTTCAGGGATGCTGGTCGGCTTTGTTACCACTGAGCCACAAGGGGAACTCCTGTGTATTAATTTTATATCCCCCAACTTTACTGAATTCATTGATAAGCTCTAGTAGTTTTTATGTGGCATCTTTAAGATTTTCTATGTCAGAGTTCTTGTTGTGGCTCAGTGGAAATGAATCCGATTAGTATCTTTGAGGGTGCAGATTTGATCCCTGGCCTCGCTCAGTGGGTTAAGGATCTGGCATTGCTGTGAGCTGTGGTGTAGGTCAGTGACTACAGCAGATGAGGCTCAGATCTGGCATTGCTGTGACTGTGGTTTAGGCCAGTGACTGCAGCTCCGATTCCATCCCTTGCCTGGGAACTTCCATATGCTGCAGGTGCAGCCCTAAAAAGCCAAACAAGAAGAAGGAGAAGGGGAAGGGAGAGGGGAAGGGGGAGGGAGAGGGGAGGAGGAGGGGAAGGGGGAGGGGAAGGAGAAGGAGGAGGAGAAGAAGAAGAAGGAGAAAGAGAAGGAGAAGGAGAAGGAGAAGGAGAAGGAGAAGAAGGAGAAAGAGAAGGAGAAGGAGAAGGAGAAGGAGAAGAAGGGCTTGAACCTATAGAGCCTAAAAAGGTTTTTATATGGAGGAAACCACACATTAGAGCTGGAAAATCTTCCTGCTTCCTTTACTGGGTTTTGTTTTGTTTTGTTTTGTTTGTCTCTCTCTCTAAACTTCTGGAAACTGCATTCTGCAGGACCGAGAGGAAAAGTCAATCTCTGCTTCACTCCTTTGCCATTCCTAGATGGGAGAGTTTGTTTTTAAGCCACAGGGAAAGCACTGCAGGAACCACTGGAGAACTTTCCCTCCGCACTTTGCACCCAGAAACCTTTTGTGAGTGAGGCACTGCAATGCCCTTGGGAATTTGCAGGAGTTCCTGCCATCTGGGTTTATCTGCCCCCGGCAAGATGCAGGCCTCCCCCTTTTGGGAGAATGACAGGACAGGACGGAGGCAAGTTTCACTTTGCATGTAGAGACTCAAGGGAAAGCAGGTGGCCTGAGCTAGAGGGAAAATCATGAACATGAAATTTGTGTCACTGAAAACACGTTCAAGGCCCTGCTCTGTGCCAGCTTTGTGCTGAGCTCCAAAGTGCAGGTTCAATCCCTGGCCCTGTGCAGTGAATTAAAGGACCCGGCTTTACTGCAGCTGTGGTCAAAATTGAGGCTCTGATTTAATCCCTGGCCCTGGAACTTCCATATGCTGTATGTGCAGCTGTAAAGACAGACAAACAAAATCCACCTCTAATCCCACCCCGCAGATAACCACCACTACTATTTTGGTATATTTGGTATATAACTTTTTACATGTTTGTGATCACTTTATATATAAAACCGTATTTTCCTTTTCTCATTAATACTAAGTCCTGAACATTTCTTTACTTTCTATTTGTTTTATTAATAAGATTTAAAATGTGCAATGGTTTTAGGTGTACAGAGTTCTGTGCAGGAGCTCCTGTATGTCTTCCCCCCAGCTGTCCGTAATGTTAGCATTTTACTTTCTAACTCTCATCTCTCTGTCAGAATGTACTTGCCTCCCTCCTAATTCCACTCTAATTTCCGAGGTGACCAATAACTTGGAGTTCCCATTGTGGCTCAGCGGGTTAAGAACCTGATTAATATCTATGAGGATGCGGGTTCAATCCCTGGCTTTGCTAGGTGGGTTTAGGATCCCATGTTGCTGTGGCTGTGGCATAGGCCAGCAGCTACAGCTCTAGTTAGACCCCTAGCCTGGAAATTTCCATAAGCTGCAAGTGCAACCTCAAAAAGACAACAAAATAAAGTGACTGATAACTACATTGGGAAACTGACACACAACACTGTGAGTCAACGTACATTCCAGCCTGAAACACCACTGCACTCACACAGGGGTCTCCTGGAGCCATGGGGCATTTACCTGGGGGATGCAGGGATTCTGGGCAGAAGCAGTGCTGGGTGGGGGGCAGGGGGGATGTTGCTCCTGAGCAGAAGGGACCCTGAGGACCCTACAGCGTGGCCTGGTGCAAGTACCTGTGAGCACTGCTCCAGAAGAATCCTTGCTCATGAAGATACTGATACCTGCTGAGTCTCCTTGTATTTCAGAAAAGTAATAAACAGAGTTTCTGGGTGATCTTGACCAGCTTAAACCTCGAGTCTGATCCAACATTTGCTGCCCTTGCTCAAAGCCAATGGGAAATGATTTATGATCTGTTTTCAAGTCCTGGGGTGGGTCACTTGGTCCTCACAGATCATCCAAGGAAAACATCAAGGGCTGCAGAAATCATCACTCAGGATGGAACCCCCTCCACACACACGCCCCAGTCCTGGACTCTCTTTCTGTACCTTTTCACCATCCAGCGTGATTGCTTCCTTTAAAAAATGCTCTAGGAGTTCCGGCTGTGGCGCAAGGGGATTGGTGGTGTCTTGGGAATGATGGGACTCAGGTTTGATCCCTTCCTGGCACAGTGGGTTAAGGATCCGGCTGCGTCTTAGGTCTTGACTGGAGCTGGACTCCGATCCCTGGCCGGGGAGCTCCATGTGCCACAGGGCAGCCAAAGGAAGAAAGGAAGGAACGAAAGAAAAGAAACCACTCTAAATACTTAATTTGTTCTCTCTTAGGGCCATTTTCATGTTGTGCCCTGTGTGTGTGTATTTCTTACGATATTGTACATTTTTTGACAGTAAGACTGTATCTTCTTCATTGTTACATATTGCAGAGTGCTCTGAACAGTAGCTTGTTATTACTTGCTAAATAAAAATTGTTTTCACTTAAACTTATCATCTGGGCACTCCTTTACTTGGCGAAGTCATGAAGTCTCATGACTTCAACTAACACATTTCAGTGCATACATTTTATTTTATTGTATTTTTTTGTCTTTTTGCCTTTTCTAGGGCCGCTCCCGTGGCATGTGGAGGTCCCCAGGCTAGGGGTCCAATCAGAGCCACAGCAACTTGGGATCTGAGCCACATCTGTGACCTGCACCACAGCTCACGGCAACACCAGATCCTTAACCCACTGAGCAAGGCCAGGGACCAAACCCACAACCTCATGGTTCCTAGTCAGATTCATTAACCATTGAGCCAGGACGGGAATTCCTAGTGCGTACATTTTAATATACAGATTCTGGGATCTCCAACTGCTTCCTAACTGGTTCTACATTGATAAGCTAACTTCATTGCAAATTACGAAAGGCTAATACATGGAATAATCCCTTTCCAGGCTCTTCCTGTGATGGGCTGAGCTGTGTCCCCTTCACTTGCAGTTGTCAAAGCCCTAACCCCCAGCTTCTTAGAAGGGAACTGTATCTGGACATGGGGTCCTTGGAGAGGTGAGGAAGGTAGGAGAAGTCCCTTGGGGGCCCTCATCTGCTGGTCAGGGTGTCCCTGTAAGGAGGGCAGAGTAGGACCCAGACACAGAGGAAGATGGTCATCTGCAAGCCAAGGGGTGAGACCCTGGAAGAACCAATCCAGGTGGCCCCTTGGTTTTGGGCCTCTTGCTCCAGAGCTGTGAGGGACTACATTTCTTACTTAAGCCATCGGGTGTGTGGCCCTGTTACGGCTGCCCGAATAAAGGAATACAATTCCTCCACCTGAACCCGGCTTTCCTAGTGCACCTGGGCAGTCCTGCCACCTGCCAGCCTTTCTCAGCACCCTCTGCTCCCTTCATCTTCAGGAAATGCATGCCGAGCATCCTTCTTCCCCTTCACTGGCCCTGCAACTGCCCTAGTCCACCTCCACGTCCATTCTGACTTAATAGCCTTTACACATTTCTCTTCATGCCAGGTCTCGGTCTCCGGTTGTGCAGATGTTCTCCAAGGGCAACTCACACTGAACGAGTGACGTCGGACACATTTTTGTCCAGGTTGTGGCCTCTGCTGGGAGTGCCTTTCCCCTCCTCTGTGGCCTGGTCGTTTGTGGGTCTGGATGTGTAAGTACATGCAAACCTCTCATCTGACCTTGACTTCTGATTTTGTGTCTGTCCTTGACTTCCCCAGTTTCAACCTCCTAATCTATCTTCCTGCTCTTTCTCTATGCCAGATAGAGCTTAAAATGTTAATTTAACTTTGAGTATCCCCTGTAACCTTTGGGGTGCTTCTTTCTCTTATCTACTGCAGACACAGGCTCAGGCGGCAAATGCTGACGCTGATGATTCTCCTAGGGTCGTGGAAGAGGCCTTGGTTTAGTTTCAGGCTTTTATTAGCTTTGAGAATTTGGGAGAGTTCTATAACTTTTTTTTGGGTCTCAACTCTAAAGTGAAGAGAAGAGGTCCCTGGTGGCTTAGTGGGTTAAGGATTCGGCATTGTCATTGCTGTGCCTCGGGTTGGATCCCTGGCCCAGGAATTTTTATGGACCACGGGCGCAGCCAGAAACAAACAAAAAAAGAACAACTCCTTCCTCCCCAAACCCCAGCAACAACAACAAAAAATAAAGTGAAGATAATATTTAATTTAAGCTGAGTATTATGAAGAAAATAGATTAAATATATTAAAAATTTATAAAGCACCCAGAAAGCAACATTTGGTGTTATTTTTTCTTGTTGAAATTTCCCTTATTGCCTTTTATTGCTGGCCCTGGCTTCCCAAACGCATGGTAACTTCTTTGCGAGCTCAGATCATGCATGTATCGTGTATTTGTTCTGATTCTTACAGCACCTAGTTGTTTCTTAGTCAGTACTGAAAAAATTTAAAAAGCTAAGTCCCCAAATCATAGAAGTTGCAAAGCCTTATAAGTAGGGTGATTATTTCATCCACTTTGCATGAGATGGTTCTGTGCTTTCCCTTTTTTCCCCAACATGATTATTATAGTACCACCCCCTCTCAAAAGTGTGCTTATTTGGACAATAAATGACATAGTTCTCTTCCCCATGAGTGACTTGGCTTAAACAGAATCGTGGTAGTTTATGTCACGAGGATAAAAGGGCCAGGGGAGATTTCCTCCGAAGGAAGAAAAGCCTGAAGATAAAGACAGTTGAAGCCAAAAGTAAAAGTTTTGTTTGGGAGAATATTTCAGCTAATGGAGATTATAAGGCCTGTGGGTAAATGTGTTTTCCTTAAATGTTTGAATGTCAGATAAGCTAAACCAGCTGCACTTCACTGCGGTATTGCCAAGTTTAGTCTTTGAGTTAGCTCTTGGCAGATACACTTGGAGGCTGTACAGCTCAAAAGCTATTAATTGACTTGCCAAAATATGTGTTGTTAAAAGTTAAAGACATTGTCTATATTCTAATTTTAAATAGTTTTTTCGTTTTTAATTACTCAGGTAATACGTATGCACATTTATGTTATGTCTAATTAAAGTGATTATCAAGGAGTTCCTGTCATGGCTTAGGGGAAACAAATCTGACTAGGATCCATGAGGACACAGATTCGATCCCTGCCCTTGCTCAGTGGGTTAAGGATCTGGAGTTGCCGTGAGCTGTGATGTAGGTTGCAGACGCGGCTTGGATCTGGCATTGCTGTGGTTGTGGCATAGGCTGGCAGTTACAGCTCTGATCCCACCCCTGGCCTGGGAACCTCCATATACTGGGGTGTAGCCTTAAAAAGACAATAAATAAATAAATAGATTATTAAAATACAGAGTAAAAAACAAAGTTCCCCCTCCATTACCTCCCACCTACCTAATCTCACTAACAAATAGTCCAACTTAAGACAACTTGTCAAAAACGCCAAAATGTCAAAAAAAAATTTTTTTCAGGGCTGCCCCTGTGGTATATGGAAGTTCCCAGGCTAGGGGTCGAATCGCAGCTACAGTTGCTGGCCTATACCACAGCCACAGCAACACCAGGTCCAAGCTGCGTCTGCAGCCCACACCACAGCTCATGGCAATGCCGGATCCTTAACCCACTGAGCAAGGCCAAGAATCAAACCTGTGTCCTCATGGTTGCTAGTCAGTTTCGTTACTGCTGAGGCACAAGGGGAGCTCCAAATATGCATATTCTTTGACTCGGCAATTTCGGTTCAAAGAAATAGTTACACCATTATACAAAGATGTATATACACATGAATATTCATTGCAATGTAGTCTGTACTGGTGAAAATCTAGAAGTTATTTAATGTATCATTAATGGAAAATTGGTTAAATATATTATGATGTATTCATGCAATCAGTAATGTGGAGTCATTAAAGCTAAGGATGTAGTGTTACATTTATTAATAGGATCAGAGGTCCACAATATGTAGCTAAATGAGCAAAAGCAGACTCAAAAGAGGTTATACAGTGGGAACACAGTTATAAATATTTATGTGTGAATAAATAAAAATTATAAGTGTGCACATGTAAATGCACATTATACATATTTAAATAATCTTTAAGCATTTATGTATAGCCATTAAAAATACATGGATGCATGGAGTTCCTGCTATGGCGCTACGGGGTCAGCAGCGTCTGCAGCACAGGGACGCAGGTTTGATCCCCAGCTTGGCACAGTGGGTTATGGATCTGGCCTTGATGCAGCTGCAGCATAAATCACAACTGTGGCTCAGATCTGATCCTTGGCCTGGAAACTCCATATGCTGCAGGGCGGCCAAACAAACAAAACAAAAAAACCCCAAACAGGGAGTTCCCGTCGCGGCGCAGTGGTTAACGAATCCGACTAGGAACCATAAGGTTGCGGGTTCGGTCCCTGGCCTTGCTCAGTGGGTTAAGGATCCGGCGTTGCCGTGAGCTGTGGTGTAGGTCACAGACGCGGCTCGTATCCCGCGTTGTTGTGGCTCTGGCGTAGGCTGGCAGCTACTGCTCCGATTCGACCCCTAGCCTGGGAACCTCCCATATGCCGTGGGAGCCGTCCAAGAAATGACAGAAAGGCAAAAAAAACAAAAAACAAAAAACCCCCCCAAAAACCCAAAAAAACCCCCCAAAACCCCAAACACTTGAAGGCAGAGGTGGCCAAGATGTTAGAGTAAGAAGACCCTGAGCTCACCGGCTCGCACGAACACACCAAAATGACAACTGCTTACAGAACAGCTGTCTATGAAATGACTGAAGACTACCAGTAAAGATTTTGCAAGCTGCAGAATTACTGGCAAGTCCTCTTCAGAAGCATCAGGGACATGAAGGGTAAAGCATGGCTCAGGAACTGTCCCATATAAAGGAGACTAATTGTCCAGGAGGATGCAGTTTTGATCCCTAGCCTTGCTCAGTGATTGAGGATCTGTCACTGCCATGAGCTGTAGTGTAGGTCGCAGCTGCGGCTGGGATCCAGCATTGCTCTGGCTGTAGCATAGGCCAGCAGCTGCAGCTCCAGTTTGACTCTTTGCCTAGAGCTTCCGTATGCTGCAGGTGCATCCATTAAAGAAAGAAAAAAAAAATAACTAAAGGAGACTAAGGAAGCATGACAACTAACTGGAATGTGAGATCCTAGGCAAGAAAGGCAGACAGCAGTGGGACAGTGTCCTTGGGGTCAGCTGATGAAGGTCCAGAGGTAATTTTGGGCACAATTTTGTGCTTATTTAATAAGCCAAAACTATTTCAAAGTGAAAAGTTTAAAATAGAAATATTGGAGTTCCCATCGTGGTGCAGTGGTTAACGAATCCGACTAGGAACCATAAGGTTGCGGGTTCGATCCCTGCCCTTGCTCAGTGGGTTGAGGATCTGGCGTTGCCGTCAGCTGTGGTGTAGGTTGCAGACGCGGCTCGGATCCTGCGTTGCTGTGGCTCTGGTGTAGGCCGGCGACTATAGTTCCGATTCAACCCCTAGCCTGGGATCCTCCATATGCCGCGGGAGCGGCCCAAGAAATGGCAAAAAGACCAAAAATAAATAAGTAAATAAAAAATAAATTAAAAAAAAAGAAAAAGAAAAATTATGCTTTAAAAAAATAGAAATATTAATTAAAATACATGTCAAGGTACGGACTGGCACTCTTGTGCTGACAGAAGGCAAGACCAAAGAGCTGCATGTCTGTGCAGAGGGGCTCTGTAAGCAGGGTGGGAACCAGACAATCCGGGGTGCAGTGTCACCCTGGGGCCCAGGGTCTCAACAGCGGCACAATCAGGTTTTCCTGCAAAGCCGTGGGTTTCTCTTCATTCTCCTCTCCCCCCAATCAGGAACCGGTTTCCTTCTTTTTGGCAGTAACATTTGTCATTTTATTAAGTTATTCTCATTTGTATAAGTTGACTGTCAAGCCCAAATTCATCCATTGCTGTGGAAGCTAATGTACAGAAAGTATAAAAACAATGTACACAAAGCGCATTTTTCAATAAAGCACAGGAATAGTTAAAAAAAAAAAAGATGAAGAAATCTGAATCATTTGGATTGTACACACTCCTCCCTGCCTGTGTGTCCTATTGTCCCTCGTCCCGTCTGTCATCTGGCACTGCCAGCTCTTCCTTCACAGGAGCTCTTGCAGTGGGTTTGGAGTCAGGTGGCTCTCATCCTGACTCTGCACTGTGACTGTGATAGTTCTCTGTGCCTGGGTCTCTGTGGCTGGGCTTGGGGACTGGGTAGGAGATGGGCTCCAGCCTCTCAAGCGTGGATTAATGTGCACCTGCTTGTTTGAGTTCAATCTTCCAGTTAGAGTAAGGAGGCTGTTAGCCTTTTTTTTTTTTTCTTTTTCTTTTTGAGGCAGTGCTTGTGGCATATGGAAGTTCCCAGGCTAGCAGGCAAATCAGAGCCACAGCTGAGGCCTACACTGCAGCCACAGCAATAGCAAGGCTAGTTACGAGCTGCATCTGTGACTGATGCTATAGCTTGCAGCATCGCCTCGTCCTTAACCCACTAAGTGAGGCCAGGGTCCAAACCCACATCCTCATGGATACTAGTTGGGTCCTTAACCTGTTAAGCCACAGTGGGAACTCTGGGGCTGTTGGTTTCTGGATGAATTTTCAATAAAGGAGCATGTTTCTCAAAGACAGACATTACTTTTCCTGGGTAAACCTTGTTTAAACCTGTGTTGCTCTTGTCCCTCCTAGCATGTTCTTGGTCCCGCCTGGAGGAACCACAGTCCCCATCTTCATTCTGAGGTGCAAAGTTGGACATCTGCCAGCTTCAACCCAGGAGAAGAAGCAGTGACAGAGTGACCTTAAATGACTGCTCTCGGCCTCAACTTGTACAAGGTACTCATCTGTATTAAATATCTCAATTAATAGGGTTTCCTTCTTGTCACAAGGGAATAGGGAAGGTTACCAGTTATCTTTACCATCCTACTATTAATGTTGGTGAGGGTAGCATTTTGGAGAAATAAGTAGTTTCAAACATGTGCTGGTTTAGGGGTTTTTTGCATAAAGATCTTTGTTGCAAGAGAGAGAAGTGAAATCTGTCTACCTCAGTGTGTAGCCATTGTTTCAGTACCCTGTCTTGATGAGACCCCATTTGCTTCTGAGTTTCATACCCTTGCCTTTTTTTTTTTTTTTTTGGTTTTTGGTTTTTGGTTTTTGGCCACCCCGTGACATATGGAGCTCCCAGGCCAGCGATCAGATCCAAGCCATAGTCACAACATAAGCCACAGCTGCAGCAATGCTGCATCCTCAACCGGCTGTGCTGTTCCAGGGATCAGACCTGTGACCCAGTGCTCCCAAAACGCTGCCAATCCTGTTGTGCTACAGTGGAAACTCCTACCCTCACCTTTTAAAAATTGCTGCCGGAGCTGACACTCAGGTTGGCCCTGAGCTCAAAACATCCTCTGGTAGGGTGATAAAGAATGGGAGAAACAGCACTATGTCTCAAACCTAATGATGTGAAGTGATCAGGAATCAAGTGGAGAAAGCTTGCCAGGCAGAGCTGACTTCCTGCACGTGGTTGCTCTCCAGGGAAGTTTACCTAAAAGACCTTTGTGGATTATTGGATACAGGAGTGTCGAAGTCGAGACTGAGTTGAAAGTTCCCACTGTGGTGTAATGGGATCGGCAGTGGCATCTTTGCAGCACCAGGACTCAGGTTCGATCCCCAGCCCTGCACAGTGTGTTAAAGGATCCAGCACTGCCACAGCGATAGTACAGTTGCAACTGGGGCTCAGACCTGATCCTTGGCCCTTGAATCCCTTATGCTGCAGGGTGGCCAAAGAAAAAGGGGGAGGGGGAGAAAAAGAATGAGTTAAGACTGAAACCTGATGTGATTCTGGTCCTATTTTCCTTTGCCTTCTCCATGGCAACCTCAAGACAGATACTGCAGAACACACTCCCAGTTACTGGCTGAAATAAACCTTCCATCACTAAGACAGGACTTTCTGCCTCCACCCTTAGGGGTCACGAGATCCTTGCTTCCAAATTTGAACTGATTGCATTTCCAAATTTGAGATACCAAGTATGAAACATTGTCTCACTTGGGCTTTTTATGATGATAATATAAATTTTTTAAAGAAAAAACCCCTTTAGGAGTTCCCGTCGTGGCGCAGTGGTTAACGAATCTGACTAGGAACCATGAGGTTGCGGGTTCGGTTCCTGCCCTTGCTCAGTGCGTTAACGATCCGGCGTTGCCCTGAGCTGTGGTGTGGGTTGCAGACGCAGCTCAGATCCCACGTTGCTGTGGCTCTGGTGTAGGCCAGAGGCTACAGCTCCGATTCGACCCCTAGCCTGGGAACCTCCATATGCCATGGGAGCGGCCCTAGAAATGGCAAAAAGACAAAAAAAAAAAAAGAAAAAAACCCTTTAAGTATGAATATCTGTGAAATAATTTAGTTACTATTTAGTTTTTTAGCAGAATTACATTTCAATATATATGAAATTAGAATATACATATATGTTTCTTTTTCATCCTGGTTATTTAACTCTTGAATTCTTAACTATTCCATTTAAGTACACCCTTGAATCATTAACAGATATTTTTGGTTTTTCAATGTTTTCCATTGATTCAAGGTTTCACCGATTTCAAGGTGGCTGTTGAATTTTAAGTAGTACATGAAAAAGAGATATGAAAATTGTTGCTTTGTTATCCATGTATTGTTAAGAGATAATATATAGGAGTTCCCACTGTGGCTCAGTGGTTAACGAATCCAACTGAGAACCATGAGGTTGTGGGTTTGATTCCTGGCCTTGCTCAGTGGGTTAAGGATCTGGCATTTCTGTGAGCTATGGTGTAGGTTGCAGATGCAGCTTGGATCCCCAGTTGCTGTGGCTTTGGCGTGGGCTGGTAGCAACAGCTCCAATTAGACCCCTAGCCTGGGAACCTCCATATGCTGCGGGTGTGGCCCTAGAAGAGGCAAAAAAAGACCAAAAAAAAAAGGGAGAGATAAATATAGAAAATGTCTTAGAAATGAAGGTATTTTTATCTCTTAAAGACACAGCTACTAAAACATGTTTTTCTCCCTTAATATTTTGGAAATCCATTAGGGTTTATGTTCTAAATACCCTTGAGCCACTTGGAAGAGTGCTTTTAAATAATATTGTTTATCTCCCACAAACACTCCAAAGGCCTGGTATTTCTGTCTCTAAGCCAATACATTCTGAAAATAGCTCAGTCATAAAAGTCCATTATTTCTAATTCAAATACAGTAATTACTGGTGCAGAGAGTAATAATGGACTTCTAAAATTAAAAGTTTTTTAATTTAAATTGATTTTACATTTCTAAATTAGTTAAGAACTGTTTTCAATTAATATGGGAAGCATTTATCCTGAGTAGCATTAAAAAATCAAAAGGTTTACTGCTAATCTAATGTATGATTAGACTAGAGTTCTTAAACTTGAGTAATGTAAAGAAGCTCTTAAGAGGAAGAAAATTTTTGAGGACACCCAGAGTTGACACAGACCATTGATGACATAGTTCTTGTTATGAAAGTTTTTATATACGTATAGGTATCCACAAAACTTAAATACATTTACATGTTAAACACAAAATTCTAAACCTGATACAGTTCCATTGGACAATATTAACTTAATTTGCTTGATGATCAGGAGTTCCTCTTGTGGCACAGCAGAAACGAATCCAACTAGGAACCATGAGGTTGCGGGTTTGATCCCTGCCCTTGCTCAGTGGGTTGACGATCCGGCGTTGCTGTGAGCTGTGCTGTAGGTCGCAGACGTGGCTCGGATCCCACGTTGCTGTGGCTCTGGCGGAGGCCAGCGGCTACAGCTCCGATTCGATCCCTAGCCTGGGAACCTCCATATGCCGTGGGTGTGGCTCTAAAAAGACAAAAGGCAAAAATAAATAAATAAATAAATAATTTGCTTGGTGCTATTTTGCTGAAATTAAAGAGCATATTTTGAGATTAATGATAGAAAGGTGTAGTCACTTTTTTACTTGATTTTTTTTTTGTTTTGAGCACAGTAGATCACCATCTGAATCATTTTCATGATCATTGTTGACTAATTAATTAATTAATTAATACAGCTGCACCTGTGGAAGTTCTCAGGCTAAGGGTGGAGTCAGAGCTGCTGCTGCAGGCCTGCGTCACAGCTACAGCAATACCGGATCCTTAACCCACTAAGCGAGGCCAGGGATCCAACCTGCATCCTCATGGACACTATGTTGGGTTCTTAACCTGCTGAGCCATAATGGGAACTCCTATTTAATTATTTTTTTAAAATGCATTTGTTTTTAGTCACTGCAATTGATTGGAGGGCCAATCAAATTATTCATTCACTGCAAAATTCAGGAGAGAAAGATCTACAAGTACCACCAACTGCAAATCCTTCATTGTAGATTTACTTTTCTATATACTGTGTGTGCACTGCTCCAAGTTGGTCCAAGTTGCCCAAATCAGAGCATCACTTCCACTTGCAACACCAGTGGAGGGGGTAGGCCTGTTCTTTGGAGTCCCCAAATGTCTTTTGAATTATAAATCCTGTGAAAACCCAAGCATCTAACCACAAATCCTTATCCCAACTGCTGTGTAAGTTGCCTTTGCTCAGTGAATCCTCTTCATGTTTAAGTCCACCTCTATCATGCTGTCACCAGGACTTGACTTCCTGCACTGGTTTGTTTTCAAATATCAAACTAAACTTTGACTTCCTAATAAATACCTTAAGAAACTAAAAGCTTAATCAGGAGAATGGCTTGCAGTTGTAAATTATGACTGCAAGACAGAAGTTCATTTTGTCTCTGTAACTGCTGGAAAAAATCCAAATTAAGAACAATGATAATGTGGGGTGATGGCTGACATATTGACTTTAGAACCTGTTAATAATCTAGGAGCAGCTGGGCATGTTTACCAATACCGTCATCCCTCTGTATCCGTGGAGGGCTGGTTCCAGGACCCCCAGTGGATATCCAAATCCGCAGATGCTCGAGGCTCTTATGTAAAATAGTGTAGTACTTGCACATAATCTATGCACATCCTCCTTTGTATTTTAAATCACTTCTCAGTTATTTATAAAACCCAACCCAATGTAAATGCTATGTAAGTAGTTGCCAACATGTGAGAAATTCAAGTTTTGTGTTTTGGAACTTTCTGGAATACCCCCCCCCCCAGTGTTT
Organism: Phacochoerus africanus; assembly: GCF_016906955.1. Lineage (NCBI taxonomy): Eukaryota > Metazoa > Chordata > Mammalia > Artiodactyla > Suidae > Phacochoerus > Phacochoerus africanus. Next base: position 29,768,959 of record NC_062552.1, on the reverse strand, counting down.
TCCATCCTTGGTTGGTTGAACCCAAGGATGTAGAGCCATGGATATGGAGGGCTGACTATACATGGCAAGGCAACCTGTGTCATTTTGGATGATCACACGACACCAGTGGGATAGGCGTCACATGCAATGGCTGGATTGAAGCCATATTTGGAAATAACATGGTCTTCCAGATGACATAGTATATGCTTAAAAAAAATCCTTTAAAATTAACCATAAAAAATGGAAGGAAAAGGTGGAAAGAAAAAAATGGAAATTACGGTTGAATGAAAGGACCCCAGAGATTCAGTTGGTTTGAGAAAGCCTGGATTAGATCATGTCAATGAAATTGCCATGAAAACTGTAACATGCTCCGCAGACGCTCATCCCATTATCATGAGGAAACAAATATAATTGGAAAAGTCTGCAGTTAATATAACATGAGGAAGACTGGATGCACTCTGCATAGCAGACAGAAAATTCCCACAGTGAATGTCATTAAACAGTTTCCAGGAAAACAGCTGCTCCTCTCACTCCCCTGAGTGAGGAGTGAAACAACCAACTTCTTCATAAACGTACCCTGGAGCAGCCTGGCCAGAGTGCTTGTGGGGTCGGGGGATGGTGCAGAGGAGCATTTGACTTGGGGCCCCCCAGGGATAGAGGGGCTGGAAGGGGGGCAGTAGGTGAGAAGCCCACTTGTGGTCCTGAGGACCCACCACACTGCTTCTGGGGCACCAACCCTGAAATATTTAACCTCATAAGAAAAACCAAGTTCCCCCTAGGTGGTGAAGTTTTTACCACCCCGGCCCTTAATCGACAGATTCCGTTCTGTGGTTCAAAGAGTAAAATGCAGATGAGGTGTTTACTCCTTCCCTCTCTATACTTAGGACCCTGAGCATTGCTCCCAAAGTGTTCAGATTAGTCAAAGTGAAGGCAGATTTATTTATTTAGGCTGCACCTGTGGCATATGAAAGTTCCTGGGCCAGGGATTGAACCTGAGCCTCAGTTGCTACCCATACCACCACTGCTGCAGCAACACCAGATCCTTAACCAGCTGTGCTGGGCTGGAGATCGAACCTGAGCCTCCAACAGCAACTGGAGCCACTGTAGCGACAATGCCGGATTCTTAACTCACTCTACCACAGCAGGAACTCCAAGGCAGATCTATTTTTATTTTTAAGTTTCCATTTTGTGAAGTGTAAAAATCATCTTCTAGCTGAGAATGAGTTGGATGTGCTTATCAGTCGGCTTGTCAAGTTGGAATTAAATCTTGGCATCATAACAGGATCATATTTACACCTACTTCAGTTTCCAAAAATCAGCCAACTTAGAGAAAATATTTTGATCAGGAATTTCAAAGGGAAAGCCAAAGTCTGGAGTGAAAACATCTCCTGCGAAGGATTACATCATAAAGCCTGTGAAAGCCCATCTGGAGTCAGGGATGCGTACAGAAGAGTTCAGTTCAGTTCAGCAGATGCTCTGCTATGTGTTGGGAGCCAATCGGCTGGTCTCCAGGAGATCATGGCCTAATAATCAGTCTCATATTAAACATTCAAATATTCAGAGGAGTTTAGGTCCAAAGAACAACGAATGTTGCCAAGATCTAGTCGAACTCATTTAAAATAAGATATTCACTTTAGAAGTTCCTGTTTAACAAATTTTATGGACAGAACATTGAAAATGCCATCAGTTCTAGAGCATAAAATAAAATTGTGTCTGAAGGGAGTTTCTTGATTATTTAGATTTGTTTTCTTTTTTTGGCTACACTCACAGCATATGGAAGTTCCCAGGCCAGGAACTGAGTCCAAGCCATAGCCGCAACCTACACCATAGCTAGGGCAATGCCAGGTCCTTGACCCATAGTGCCACAGTGGGAACTCCTTTAGATTCTCTTCTTATGATCTCTTCTTTCAGCTATGTAGATTCCTTTGAATACCCAAAGATGGTTCTAAGTAGATGGGTCTAACACAGTGATTCCAGGCAGCTTAACTTTAAGTAGGGAAAGAAAAATAAGGGACTTGCTACTGAATTGTTAGGCACCAATCTGAGTTGTGCGCTCACCTAAAACTGGTATCCTTTTTCTTTTCTTTTTCTTTCTTTCTCTCTTTCTTTCTTTTTCTTCTTTTTTTTTGCCTTTTTAGGGCTGTACCCGAGGTGTATGGATGTTCCCAGGCTAGGGGTCGAGTTGGAGCTGTAGCCGCTAGCCTACACCACAGCCATAGCAATGCCAGATCCTTAACCCACCAAGCGAGGCCAGGGATCAAACCTGTGTCCTCATGGATACTAGTCGGGTTCGTTAACCGCTAAGCCATGATGGGAACTACTAAAATTGGTATTTCTTATATATCTTTGGATGCTCTGAGCTGGCATGAATAATTAGTATTATAATAAAATAAATTCTGCCCTCCAAATTTATCTGACAGAGAGCAATAAAATGCCTAAAGTTATGGTACATAGGTAATTATCCATAACTGGTAAGTGGAGCTCAAAAATACCAGTATTGAGGAGTTTCCTGGTGGTTCAGTGAGTTAAGGATCCAGCATCATCACTGCTTTGACTTGTGCTGCTGCTGTGGTGTGGGTTTGATCCCTGGCCCGGGAATTTCTGCATGCTGTGGGCATGGCCAAAAAAACAGAACAAAATGAAAAATCCAGTACTGAAAATACTTCCACATGGCTAAACTGAGGTCAGCTTTTTTTTTTTCTTTCTGTTCTTTATTAATCTCCTCTTCAAACAGCATCAAGAGTGAACAGCTTTACTGGATACAATGTTCATTGTGAATTCATTTCGTGTCCCCTTCACCCTCACCTCACTTACCAGACAGAGCTGCTCGAAGCAGAGGTATTGGGTGAGATCCCATATAGTTCCTACCCCACTTCTCCTTTGGCCCTGGGCCCAGATTTAGGATTCTGTGCTCTGGTCTGCATGATGCTACCCCAGGTGAGAGGATCAGACTAGTAATCTACACCCCACTCCCCACAGGTGTAACCAGGTGCTGAGAAGCTCAGGGTGGACCAGCTACATGGAGGTCCCCTACCAGCTCATTAAAAGTAGGGGTATAGTACCCTGGCAAGTGCAGGGGAGAATTGAGGCAAAGCTGGTGAGTCCTAGTTAAAAGGACTCTGGATGTAGGCACCTGAGCGGCACAGTGACAAGGGAGGCAGCTAGGCAGGAGGAGGAGCTGTGTTGCCAGGGTGAGCGCCTGGTTCAGGACCCTGGACAGAAGGCAAGGGACCTCAGGTATGCGTGGCTGTCTGCATGACACCCCCACCCCAAGCCTTCAGCAGTTCCTGTTCTGAGACCTCAGTTTCTCCTGCCAGGGCAGCTCTGTCTTAGAAGTGAAAACTACCCCCTAGATTTCCCAGTGGGGTACATGTGAGGATGACTGATTGTGCTCTCCTGTTTCTTGGGCTGTCCTCTGCTGTGATTATTCTTTTACTTTCTAAACGTCCACTGTACATATACATACTGCTGGTAGAAGAACACTACAAGGAAGGTTCGTGTTCCCACCTGAGCCTCAGAACAGCATCAGGCCCTTTGAAGCCCCTCTCGGCCCCAGCAGTGCATCCCCCTCCCTCCCCGAGTTAGCTGCTGTCTTGAATCTGGTATTCATATCTCTCTTGCTTTTTGTTAATTTCCACCTGCAGTATGAATCCCTGAACAAGATACTGTTTCACTTTTAAAAAAAGCTTTCATATGATTGCTAATATGTATTTGTCAGGGTCCAACAAGAGACAGATGGTGGCTCAAAATAGTCTAATTCCAAGATGGTTTTTTGCAGAGACTATTGCAAAGGCGTGGGAGTGGGGAACCATAAGAGCAATAGTGCACCCATAGGGCTTCACTGAAGTCAGCATGTCACAGTGTGGAGGCCTGAAAGGTGGATGGCAGGGAGTCTTTCCGTGGTGGATACCTTGAAGGGAGCAGTGCCAGACTGAGGGTCACAGGCAGCCTGGCCCGGTGGTAGCCAGGGGAACAGGTACTTTGTTTCTCATCTCCTTCCCACTCCTGTCCGGCTCTTAATTGCCCTTAGAAGTCCTGTAAGCAGAGAGCAGGGAAGAGGGTGAGTGTGCAGGGTGAGGGGGGCGGGGGTGGGAGATGCAGGGAATAAATGTATTCTCCAGGGGCTTTTTCAGGTAACATTATGTTTCTGAGATTCATTAGCACTGATGTGTTTCATTATAGTCCGTTCAGTTTTGCTGTTGTTGTTATATTCCACTGTGTGAATTGACTACAATTTTTTAATAGTTTTTTTTTGTTTTTTTTGGTTGTACTAGCAGCATGAAGAAGTTCCCAGGCCAGGGATCAAACTGGAGCCACAGCACTGACAACACTGAATCCTTAACTACTAGGTCACCAGGGAGCTCCTGAATTGAGTACAATTTTTTTTTTTTTTTTGGCTTCTTAGGGCTGCACTCAGGGCATATGGAAGTTCCCAGGCTAGGAGTCGAATGGGAGCTACAGCTGCCAGCCTACACCATAGCCACAGCCACACCAGATCCGAGCTGCGTCTGCGACTTACACCACAGCTCACAGCAATGCTGGATCCTTAACCCACTGAGCAAGGCCAGGAATCAAACCTGCACCCTCATGGATACTAGTTGGACTTGTTTCCACTGAGCCACAACGGGAGCTCATACGGTTTATTTACCGTTTTCCTGACGATGGGTGATTTCCAGTGTTTTAGTGTCTTGATGTTGCTATGAACATTCTTGTCAATGTTTTTTGATGTCTATGTACAAAAATCTAGAGAATATACTAACAGCAGACAGAGGGTCAGCTTTACCAGATGATGCCAATTTGTTTCCAAAGTAGTTTCATCAATTAATACAGTATATGAGCTTCTTGTCAACACAATACTTTCAGACTTTAAAGTCTTTGTTCATCTGGTGGGCATACGATATTTATCTCATTGTCATTTTAATATGCATTTCCCCATTACTAATGTGGTTAAACACATTTTTATACTCTTTTTTTTTTTTTTGCTTTTTAGGGCCTCACTCATGGCATATGGAGATTCCCAGGTCAAATTGGAGCTACAGCTGCCAGCCTACACCACAGCCAAAGCAATGCCAGATCTGAGCCGCATCTTCGACCTATACCACAGCTCCTGGCAATGCCGGATTCTTAACTCAGTGAGCGAGGTCAGGGATCGAACCCGAGTCCTCGTGGGTACCAGTCGGATTCGTTAACTACTGAGCCATGATGGGAACTCCCATTTTCATACTCTTACTGGTCATTTGTGTTTCCTCTGTTGTGAAACATCCTGTTCAGAGTTTTTTTTCTCTCTTTTAGCTTTCTTTTATTGATTATATTCAGATACTAACTGTATATTATTTCTGACAGCTTTTTTTTTTTCCTGTACCCAAGGCATGAGAAAGTTCCCCAGACAGGGATCGAACCCTCACCACAGCAGTGACAACACTGGATCCTTAACCTGCTGAGCCACCAAGGAACTCCTCTGACAACTTTCTTTTCCCAACTTGCAGATTGTTTAAAAAATGTATATCTGTATGCTTTTAAAAGTTAAATCCTTGATTTTAGTGTAATTAATATTATCAGTCTTCCCTGTAGCTTTTGCTTTTTTGTTTGGGTGTGGCTGTCTTGTGTGGAAGTTCCTGGGCTAGGGATCAAATCTGCGCCACAGCAGCAACCTAGGTGCTACAGTGACAAAGCCACATTCTTAACATGCTGTGCCACAAGGGAACTCCTAGTTTGTGGTTTTTAAAAAGAAACTGTGTTAGAATATACATAACACAGGGAGTTCCTGCTGTGGTGCAGTGGGTTAAGGATCCAGTGCTGCTGCAGCTGTGGCATAGGTTGTAGTGGCAGCTCGGATCCAGTCCCTGGCCCAGGAACTTCCATATGCCATGGGTACAGCTGAAAACAGAAAAAGATATATACATAACACAAAATTTACTATTTTGAAGTGGACAGTTCAGTGACATTCACATTGGTGTGTAACCATCACCACTATCAATCCCCTTAAATGCTTCCGCTTTTTCTTAATGTCTTGTTTAAGAAATCCTTTGCTACATCAAGACCATCTATATATTTGTCCTAAATTCTTCATTTTGCTATTCACATTTAGGTCATTAAATCATCTGGAATTGAACTTTGTGTGTAGGGGGAGGTAGGAAAAACAATCCCCTCCCAATAGCAATTGTCCCAGCCCCTATTAGAACTGTCCATCTTTTCTCCCTTGGTTTGTACTGTGGACCTGTCACTTGCCATGTGTCTTCATAGGTGTGGGCTCATTTCTGAGTGCTCTGTTCCAGTGGTTGATTTGTCTATTTCTGTACCAAGATTATGTTGTCTTAAATTTTATGGAGTTATGATAAGCCTTCCATCTGCCTGAAATGCTGCTCTCCTAACGATACACATGACTAAAGCCCTAATTTTCTTCTGGTGTCTGCTTCATGGTCACATTCTCAGCCAGCCTTCCCTGGCTGCTCTTTCTAAAATTTCAATGCCTCCTCCAAAAATTCAACATCCTCTTCCTCTGCTTTATTTTTCAGCTTAGCAGTTCTTATTTAACAGAGTAATGTTACACTTCTATTATTTATTTTCTCTCTTTCCCTCTAGAATATAAGCTTTATGAAGACAGGATTTTTTTTTCATCCCTCTTGTATCCCCAGCATTGAAAACTTTGCCTGGCACTTAGCAGGTGCTGTAAGTATTTCTGGAACAGGTCATATAATGTTGCTATATGGAAGGGTAACCCTCCATCTCTGTCCTTTCTTTTCTGAGTCCTTAACCCACTATGTGGGACCAGGGCTCGCACCTGCATCCCAGAGTTCCAGAGGCACTGCTGCCCCTGTTGCGCCACAGCAGGAACTCTTCCATAGTTGATTTTAAGATGTGCTTTTTCTCTACTTCTCTCTCCATATGCACTAGCGGCATATGGAGGTGCCCAGGCTAGGGGTCTAACTGGAGCTGTTGCTGCCAACCTATGCCACAGCCACAGCAATGCCAGATCCGAGTCACGTCTGCAACCTACTCTATAGCTCACGGCAACGCCGGATCCTTAACCCACTGAGTGAGGCCAGGGATCGAACCCGAAACCTCGTGGTCCCTAGTTGGATTCGTTTCTGCTGCACCATGATGGGAACTCCATACTTCTCTTGCTTCTTGATGCTGGACTAATTAAAGCAATCTGAAACAAAGTGAGAAAGGATGAGGTTTTAGGTTCCTTCTCAGAGGTGGGCAGTGGAATGGAAAGTGCTGGATTGACACAATGCTGAACTCTGGCAACCAAGATGCATATACATTACAGGCCTGACCTCACACCAAGGGGCTATTTAAATGTGCATTAGCTTTTCCAGGTCAGCCATCCTGCTGAAATGCCTCCTGTCCCTCTGCTTTCCATGGCAAGTGCAGCTGGCAGGACCCAAGCTTATAGTGTCCTCTCCGGGTGAAGAAACCTGCCACACCTTTGGTTTTTAAGGTGACACACCCCGCTCCGGGAAGGAATGAACACTTGCTTTGATTCACCAAGCATGGTGACTAAAATCTCTGCTGCAAGTGTGACATGGGACAGGACAGAACTCCTGGAGCTGGAGTCATCCAAGGGTGACAGCTGTGGGACAGCCTGTCGGCAGCTGGGTAGTGCCCAGGGCAGGCCCCGAGTTGAGCAGTGGTGATTCATGGAAATTCCATCAGAGACAGCGCTCTGTGCTTTGTTCCAGGCTAAACTGGGGAGCCAAGTCACTTTGGAAGGAATGTGTACAAAGTTTTCATATGAGGACCTGACGTTTTATAGGGTGGAATCACATTTGATTCAAACCATCTGTTGAATATCAAGTTGAGCCTTTCCCTTTTTCATAGATCCCTCGTGTTCGACATCAGCTCAGTGTAATAAATCTTTGCTCAGGGCCAGGCACCAGGGTTATAGAGCCAAATGACACAGTGGTCCCTGTTTTGGAGATGATTCTGGTCGAGTGGAAGTAAAAGTTATACATTTATGTGTATTTTCCCTTCCCTGGTTGTGAGGCTGGGGTTGTGGTTTATGTGCATCACAGTTGCCAGAGCTGAGCATTGGGCCAATCATTTTGTTGATGAAATAAGCACACGAAGAACTCTCAGTGGTTTGCCAAGTACTTAACCGAGATGTATAACATCGTGGGTCACTGATACCATATTACGTAGGTTCCTATTGCAGTTGCCGAAAACACTGTTTGCGGTGAGATAGTGACCACAACTGTGGCCGGAGAAAAAAATGAAGATGCTAAAATTGTTGGAGTAGACACAGGCTGTTTTGTACTCCGAAGGTTAAAGTAGGTTCTTTAACACGATGAAAAGGCAGCTCTTATGTGACATGTTTAGTAAGCCGTTGGTAATGCTAAACGTGAGCATATTTTCCCAATTGTCTCCGAAATGGTCCTAAAAGGACATTAATTATCTCATCTTTCAATTTGGAAGATGCTATGGTCAGCACTTTAGGGATCATAAAAATAAGACAGAGGCCCGTCCAAAGAGAGCTTAAAATCTGGTAGCGCTCCATAACCAGCCGCATACGTGTTCCCAAAGCTTTTGAAAGAGTGAACAACATTGGCGTGTAGGTGCACTTTTCTGAGGAGTGCGTTCATGAAATCATCCAGCGACTCATGTTCCCCAAAGATGAAGACCCTCGGTAGTAGGAGACAGCTGGTGGCATACGCAGAGGCTCAGCAGGATGGAGGAAGGTGGCATCTGACTTCCGAATTCCTGAAGGGCAGGCAGGGTTCCAGCAGGAGAGAGGGTTCGGCTTCTTGAAGTGGGGAGATCACCACAGGAGAGACACAAGGTAGGGAGTGCAAGGCTGCTTTGGGGAAGAGCTGGCAGGTCAGACCATAAGCTGGGGTGCAGCTCTAGGCAATAAAGTCATCAAGTCTTGGGGCCATGCTGTGGGAAGCCTTCAAATGTTTCTTGAATTGGGAGTTCTCATCGTGGGTCAGGGGAAACCAATAAGACTAGTATCCATGAGGATGTGGGTTGGATCCCTGGCCTCACTCAGTAGGTTAAAGATCTGACATTGCCGTGAGCTGTGGCGAAGTTCACAGACACAGCTGAGAGCCTGCATTGCTGTGGCTATGGCCTAGGCTGGCAGTTGTAGCTACGATTTGACCCCTAGCCTGGGAACTTCCATATGCCATAGGTGTGGCCCTAAGAAGAAAAAAAAAATTTCTTGAATTGAAATTAATATAGAATTTTCTGTAAAATTAAATTAGAACTTTAAAAATACTATCAGGAGTTCCCTGGTGGCTCAGTGGTTTAAGGGTCCAGCATTGCCACTGTTGTGGCTCAGGTCACTGCTGTGGCACAGGTTTGATCCCTGGCCCCCAAACTTCTGGATGCTGCAGCCGAGGCAAAAAAAAAAAATGTTTAAGAAAATACCATCAAGTGTTTCATGGCCCCGTCTGAGCTTGCATAAGCATTTTTATGTTTGCAATAAACTAATTTTTTAATTGTCCAAAGAAGTATTTAATATCAGCTATCATAGAAAAAGGGACATCTAAGTTAAAAGGGCCAGTTTAAGACCAGGCTGAAGTAAAGCCAAGAAAAGTGAAATAAAACAAGAACAGCACAGAGGGACAGTCTTGCACCTAAAATTCTGATGGCAACGGACAACATATGCCTAGATTATTATTATTTCTTTATGGCCGCAGCCATGAAATACGGAAGTTCCTGGGCCAGGGATTGAATCCGAGCCTGGCTAGGGCAATGCCAGATCTGTTAACCTTGAGCTGGGCAGGGGATCAAACCACTGCCTCTGCAGGATCCTTAACCCACTGCCCCACAACCAGTGGGAACTCCCACATGCCTAAATTGTAAGAGGATAGAAGAGGGATTCATGGGGAGGAGTTGCAGAGGGCAGCCTACTTGCAGTAGTCAGAAGCACTGCAGAAAACTGTAATGCTATTTTGTTACAAACTGGGATCATATGACATACATGGTTTTAGTATTCTGCTCTGTTAACCTCATAGCAACCCGAACATTTTCCCCAGGTCATTTCTTCAAAACATGTATACTTTGAAAGCCTGTGTAATGTCTCATGATTTGAATATGCCCAGTGAAGTTATTTGGTCAAGGTCCTTTCAGGGCTCATAATAAATATAACTATAGCATACTCCAGAATTACGGCACCACAGTCAATTCCCATGTGAGTTCATCATCCTGTGCCCTGCCCAATACTGAGTATTTTCACTGTAAAATCTGCCAGTTTTTAAATTAATTCTTTTGGCTGTACCTGTGGCATATGGATGTTCCTGGGCCAGCTATTGAACTGGCGTCACAGCAGTGACCCAAGCCACTGCAGTGACAATGCTGGGTCCTTAACCCGCTGCTCCACAAGAGAACTCCCGTAAAATCTGCGAATTTTGTAGTAGAAATTTTCTTTCATGCCAATAATAAACATTTTTTTCACATTTTATCATTAGTTATTTTGCCTATGGGTTATTTATTGCTATTCTTTTTCCATTGTGTCTTATGATTTTTTCCCAGTTAATTTACATAAGTTTTTTACGTGGCATTAGCCTTTTTCTTTTCTTTTTTTTTTTTTTGGTCTTCTGTCTTTTTAGGGCCACACCTGAAGCATATGGAGGTTTCCAGGCTAGGGGTTGAATGGGAGCTGCAGCTGCTGGCCTACACCATAGCCACAGCAACACAGGATTCAAGCCACATCTGCAACCTACACCACAGCTCTGGGCAACACCAGATCCTTAACCCACTGAGCAAGGCCAGAGATTGAACCCGCACACTAATGGATACTAGTTGGGTTTGTAGTCCCCTGAACCACTACAGGAATTCCCCCAAATTTTATATTTTTATAGTCAGACCTTTAGATACTTTTTTTTTTATTTTTAAAAAATTTTTTATGGTTGCACCTGAAGCATATGTAAGTTCCCAGGCTGGTGGTCAAACTGGAACTGCAGCTTCAGATTGTGCCAAGCCACGGAAACACCAGATCCGAGGGGCATCTGTGACCTACACCACAAGTTGTGGCAATGACAGATCCTTAACCCACTGAGAGAGGCCAGGGATCCAACCCACATCCTCACGGAGACTATGTTGAATCCTAACCCACTGAGCCACAATGGGATATTTAAATTCCTTCTCTATCCAGAGATCAGAATAACATTCATATAAATGTTTTTACGGTCTGTGATCAAGGTTTTTTTCAGGCAGTCCTTATGCTTTCAGGTGTCTTCATCAGACCAGGTGGTATTATTTATGTGTCTGATGCAAGAAGGAATTAAGGTGAGGAATGGTATGTTAGTGGAATTGGCACAGCCTGGTGGTTAGCACTGTGGTGCTTGCAGTGTCTCCCAGACTTTGAATCTGGCTCTCCCACTTACTATGTGATCTTTTATGTCACTTAGCTTCTCTGTTCTAGGTTTCCTTATCTTTCAAATGGGTTAATAATAGAACCAACTTCAGATGGTTATTGGAATAAAATGAATTGATCTGTTAAGTCCCTTAGAACAAGTCCTGGTGGAGGCTGGATAGGTGCTCTGAAGCTTGACATTGTTTCAGTACAGTTGGCATTTCTAAAATTTTAAACATTTCAGAGCGCTCCTCACCTCCCATCTTTACTAGAGCCTGCCACTGCCACTTTGGTAAGCGAGATACGCCGGCCCCCTGGAGGCCTCAAGTGAAGTTTATTTCCCGCTCTGGAAAAGTGTCTAGAGCACATCGCGGAGCTGGTGTGGCTCCCAGCTTGCAGCCGCAGATCCACTTTCTCCCCAGGGTTTTGCACCTGCTCGCCTCTGCGCCTCATTTGTAGACCCGGAGCAACTTCCGTATGCACGCATGCATGCATGCACTCATTCATTCCAGCTCACTTCAGATCCAGCTCACTCCAGACACTCTGCGGGGCGCTCGCCGTGCACGAGTCGTTGGTGGGGAGTGCACTGGGCATAGAACCCGACCCCGTGGGGGCTGCCGTCCATGAAAAAAAAGATTAGGTGTTGTACGGAGATGGGCAAGTTCCTGCTTTCGCGTCTGTACAACCGGGGCCACACGACCCTCCTTACAGGGTTCCTGGAAGATTGACCAGAGTCCCTAAGCAGGGGGCGGGTGCAGGAGGACCGCGCCGCCGAGTGGACGCGCGCTCGGCCCCGCCCTCGGCGCTCGCCCGCTCCAGGTCGGGCCGCTTCCCAGCTTCTCCTCTCTAGAGCTAGCGGCTCCACGCACGGGGAGCACAGCCCAAGACACGTGAAACGTTTTTAACCTGCAAGATCCCGTCTCCACCCAGCGCCGCACGGAGCATGCGCAGGCCCGCGCGTGGGCGGGACCTCGGAGGGAGGGCCTGGGGCCCAGCAACTTCCGCTTCCGGCCCCATATGAACTCTCCCGCCACTCGGGAAAAGCGGTTGTTTGGGTTTGTTCGGCCTCACGTTTGCTGTGGTTGTAGGTTAGAGGCACCCCCGCGGGTTTAGGGCGGGCAGCAATCCTGGTGTGGAGGCTTGCTAGTCTGGAAAAGGGAAGAGAACTTTGGGGCGACGGGCGCCGAGGGCGGGTGTAGGGTACGGGTCGCTCATCAGCGTCCCCGGGGCTGATTGACCGCCCGGGGATGATTGACCGCCCGGGGATGGGGGGAAGGGGAGGGGTCGGGGTCTTCGCTGGGTTCCTGGGGATGCTGCTGAGGGGGGGACTGCTGAAGATGCTCTGAGGGGGGCTGCTGAGGATGCTGTTGAAGATACTGCTGAGGGGGGCTGATAGGGGGGCTGCTGAGGAGGGTTCCGACACCCGTAATTCCAAAGATCGCTGTCTGTCTGCCAGGGTCCTAAGGTGGGAAGCAAGTAGCTGGACCCGGTCCACTGAGGCTCGGTAGCCAGAATCAACCCTGGTTTCCTCCAATTCAGGACTGCAACTCCCATGAATTCTTGGGACTGCAAAGACCTAAGGGTGGTGGCACACAGGCCTCTGAGTGACCAGGCAGCGTCATCTGACATTGATGTTGCTGGAAGTCAGGACCACTGCCTGCGTCTCCTCAGCTCACACCGCTTTCCCACCGGTTTTACACAGGTGTTACAGATGTGTTGTGGAAAGGGTGGAACACACAGAAGACGTGACTCAGGGATGCTACTGTTAACATTTTGCGCATGCTTCAACTCAGCTATCTTCCCCTCTGTGCATGTGGAGTTATTTTTGCATTTTTGTTTCTAACTCCACTTTCAATCATTTTAACTTTTTTTTTTTTGCTTTCTTCCAAGGTACCAAGATGGAGTTTTTTGGAGGAAAGCGGAGGAAACTGAGGTTGGCAGATGACCAAAGGAATGCTTGCTATCCACATAGCCTTCAGTTTTATTTGCAACCACCTTCTGAAAACATATCTTTGACAGAGTTTGAAAACTTGGCTGTTGAGAGACTTAAGTGTGAGTGATTTGAGTTTGAATTTATATATTCTTTTTAAAAAGTATTTTTATTTTATGACTGCACCTGTGGCATATTGAAGTTCCCAGGCCAGAGATTGAATCTGAGTTGCAGGTGTGACCTACACTACAGCTGTGGCAATGTGGAAATCTTTAACTCGCTGTACCAGGCTGGGGGTTGAACCTACACCTCTGCAGAGACCTGAGCCACTACAGTCGCATTCTTAACCCACTGTACCACAGTGGGAACTCTGGATTTATATATTCTTGAGAACCTCATGCTTCGTGGGACTGAATTAGAATAATTTCATTTCTCCATTTGACCCATTTATTAAGGATTTTCTATTGAGATTTTACTGTTCATTCTTTATTCACTGTAACGTGCATATTTATTGAGTGCCACTATATTTTAGGTGACAGGGATTTTGAGCTGAATAATATAATTCTCATCTTTGTTGAAGCTGTATTCTAGTTCATGGAGATGGACATCCATAATAATAATTATAGTTTAGTATTTTAAGTGCTCTAGTAGAGGGAAATAATAGTGCCATTGAAACATAGAAGTGGGAATGATTAGTGCAGTCTGACTAAGACTTCTTAACTAGAAGTTGAAATGTGATCTGGACCTTGAAGGATGAGCAGAAATTTCTCAGCAGAGAAGCGAAGGGCTTTTCCAAGCTGAGATAATAGCCTGTACGAAGGCTTGGAGGCACGAGAGAGAATGTCACATGTGAGGGAACAGTGACAAGTTTAGGGTACATGGTAAAGTATGGATAATCAAGGGCATTTTGTGCCGAGCTAATGGCATAATGTTGGAGTGTAAGAAGGATGTAGCAATTGTACAGGGGGCTTAATTATTTTCCGTGTGTTGAAAGAAAGAAGTTAGGTGTGCTGATACAGAGTGGGGGCCATGGCAGGGGGTGGTTGCGGATCTCAGTACCTGTTTGTTGAAAGAAAGTGAAGGCTGAAGGCGAGGGAGAGTAGGTTTGGGGAAGCTTAGCAGTGTCAGGTGAAGGCAAGGGAGAGTGGGTTTGGGAAGCTCAGCAGTGTCAGGTGAAGGCGAGGGAGAGTGGGTTTGGGGAAGCTCAGCAGTGTCAGGTGAAGGCGAGGGAGAGTGGGTTTGGGAAGCTCAGCAGTGTCAGGTGAAGGCGAGGGAGAGTGGGTTTGGGGAAGCTCAGCAGTGTCAGATGCTTCATAGAGGTTAGATGATTGAAGAGCATCCTTTGGGCTTGGCACTTGAGAAATGAGATGGTAAGGCAGTGACAGTGGCAGTGATAAGAAGGTAGAGATTTAAGGGATGCCATGGCAGTATGATTGACAGAATTTGGTGACTGCTGGGGATGGGGGAGTCGTGGGGTTGACTGAAGTTCCTGCCCCGATGGTCGGGTAGAGGCGGCTTGGGTTGCAGGAAGAGGAGTGGGCTACCATAAGACTGTGCTACCTGTGAGACGTGGGTTTATGTTTATGATTCATTTTAGAAGTTTTTTGATCTCGAATTAAATATTCCTCTTTTTGAAGGAGTTCTTCTGGGGCTCAGAGGGTTAAGGTCTTGGTGTTGTCCCTGCTATGGTGTGGGTTTGATTGGATCTTCCACATACCCTAGGTGTGGCCAAAAAAAAAAAAAGCCTCTTTTCATACTGATGGAAGAATTCCTCTGAGGAAGGGTTGGTAGGGGCTTCAGGAGCCTGAACAGTAGGTAGCATCAAGTCAGAATGATTCATTTGGGTGATGGGAGGGCCCTGCTTCTTCCCCGTTGTGTCTCCTCCTCTGCTTCTTCAGGAAGGGAGGACCATGTTTTTCTGAGTCTGCTGAGTTGGTGAAGCGGACTCCCTCACAGACCCCCCACACTGGGGGTGCATACGCCGACAGGCTTCTGCCTCCCTCAGCAGTGGCGCTCTGAGCAGCTGCCGCCGTCCCCCATGGTTGAGAATCCCTGGTGTGAGATTATGCTGTGTGATGTGGGTATTCTCTGCACATGGTTGGAGATTATCCTCTTATGTATAATTTATATCATGTACTTACAGAAAATAAAGCTTAAATACTGTCATCTTTTATAAACAAGTAATTGTGGAATTGCTATTCATAAATTTTGTCTTGGATTTAGTTTTTTAAAATTTATTTTGCATTTATACTTTTTTTCCTTTTCTTCTGTTTTAAAATTTTTTTAGTGCTAAAATCAGTTGAGAATCTTGGTGTGAGCTATGTGAAAGGAACCGAGCAGTACCAGAGCAAGCTGGAGGCTGAGCTTCGGAAGCTCAAGTTTTCCTACAGAGTAAGTAAAGGAGAGAAAAAATGGGATTTCCCATTGTGGTTCAGTGGGTTACGAACCAAACTAGTAACCATGAGGATGCCAGTACGATCCCTGGCCTCCATTAGTGGGTTAAGGATCTGGCATTGCTGTGAGCTGTGGTGTAGGCTGGCAGCTGCAGCTCCGATTCAACCTCTAGACTAGGGACTTCCGTATGGTGCAGATATGGTCCTAAAAAGACAGAGAGAGAGAAAGGAAATGGTCCTTTGGTTTGTGTTTATCTATGTACTGGGAGTCAGTTGTGGGACAGGTCTTGTGTTAGGCACAGGGCTTTAAAAAAGACCCTGCCTGATGATACCTGAGGTCACCTGAGGGTGACTGACATGCAGTCAGATGACTCCAGAGTGGCAGGACTTCTCGACTTCAGCCTCCGGATGTTCAGGTCCTGGTGATTCCTTGGTGCATTTAGGGGCTCGCTAGCGTCTCTGTCTTCTACCCAATCCCTGTCTCCAGATGTTGCCAGCTGTGCCCCTCCAGTACAAGTGATGGATGTTGCTCTTAAGAGTAGTCCAAGAACTCCAGCGCACAGAGAATTAGCTCAGGTGGGGGTGCTGGATGGATGAACCCAGTCTTGATGGATGTTGTCTGATTTTTATTTTGGGGAGGTGATTACCAACAGCAGATTGACAGGATCGTGTCTGGTGGGTAAAAGCAGTTAGGAGCCTGGTAAGAGTGGATTGAGTGGAGGGAAGAGAGTAAGAAGGTAGAATTGGAAGATCTTAGTGAGGGACTCTGGGGAGAAGGAGAGGAGGGTTCTGAATGATCCCGGGTTTCCGGTTAGGACAGGCTGGTGGATGGTGATGGCAGGCAAGTCTAATTGGAAGGAAGACGCTGAGTTTAGTTCTCGACATGACTTTGAGGTGCTTGTGGAGCTGGCTAGGGGACAGTCAGGTATGCACACACATCTGGACTTGGGGATGGCCGGGTGGGAGGGCACCTTCAGATGGAAGTGGGCACAGGAGAGAGCCACTGGCAAACATTCGAGTGAGGAGGGAAGTGATGGAGGATAGGGCGTGAGGACTACCGACCTTCCAGTGGGTGGAAAGGGAGGGTGGTTGAGCAGCAGCTGCCTGAGAGGTGGGAGGTCAGCCAGGAGGAGGGTAGCCTGGGGGCCAAGGAAGCTGGAGGTTCAGTACTAGTGATCGTGGTGCAGATGATGCTTCTGTGGGAAAAACCACGGCAGATGTTCACAGTATCCTTATCGTGTCCCAGAGTTTGTTGTGAGTGCATTACAGCTGTTAACCTATCTAGTCCAGAGAGCAGTCTTAGGTGGGGTGGGTACTGTTACTGCCCCTGTTTTGTAGACGAGGAGGCTGCCTTATGGGTTGGCTGGGTAACTTGCCCAAGCTTGTGAGATCTGAATCTGGACATCATGTCCTGTCTGCCCAATTTCAGAAACCTAGGCCAGAGCCAGGAAGATGAATTGTGCAGAATGGATGGGACTTATCAGCGGGGTGGACTTTGTGATAGAGGCAGAGAGAGAGGTGCATATAGAATGCATCCTCTTCTAACATGATTAGCTGAAAAGACGGGGGAAATGGGGCTGAACATAGATCTGAGGGAAAAAGGGAAGATGCTCTCTCTCACACACACTAGGAGGTCCTCGAACATGTTTACAAGCTGAGCAGAAAGATCCAGAAGGGAAAGAAGAGGAGAAGAGCTTGAAGGTACTTTGAGGGAGCATTTGATAAAACCAGGGTGCTTGGGAGGCAGGAGCGGGTACCAGGGTTTAGGTGAGGGGATTGCTTTATGTAGGCTTGGGGGTTGGTGGTGCAGAATTATCCAGGAGGGAGGAGAGGGTAGCACACACATGTGGCAGGAGCTTGGAGCTGAAGGAGTTGGCCTGGTGGCCTTTATCTTCTGTAAAGTGGGTGAGGTCACTTGATGAGAGAGGAGCGGGGTGTTGAGGGAGTGGGGCCACCTGGTGAGGTTGACATGGCTTTGCCAAGACAGGAGAAGAGGGATGATTGTGTGTCAGATCCCAGCTCTGGGGCTTATAAGCTTTGTGACCCTGGACAGAACTAACTTTCTCATATCTCGGTTTTCTTGTCTTTATTTATTTATTTTTTAATGGCCACACCCACGGCATATGGAAATTCCCCGGCCAGGGACTGAACCAGCGCCTCCCAGCTACCCAAACTGCTGCAGTCGGATTCTTAGCCCACTGTGCCACAGCGGGAACTTGTCCATTTCCTTGTCTTTAAAAGAAGGATATAGTGGTGCCTACCTCCTTGAAGGTTTCAAAGGTCACTGGACTCTAAAAATGCTTATAATGGTGCCTGGTACCTGGGAAGTGCTTGGGGCCTGTTTTCCCTGTAATGAATTGAATAAGGGTTCCTTGAATTGAATAAAGGTCCAGCTGAGGTTAGAGGCTGTAAATTTTTAATGTTCCAAATTCTGTCATTGTATATTTTTTTCCTTGAGGTTCTCAGTGTGTTTTGAGAACAGGACTACAGAGTAGCTCTGGATTTATTTAGAACCTAGGTTTTGCCAAATGCTTGACAATGAATGCAGGTGAGAGGTAAGAAGTGATTGAGGAGGTGAGTGCCCTGGGTGTTGGCTGGATGAGAAGAAAAGGTCAGAGGAGTTGATGGGAAGAAAATAGTGGGGTCCACACCCAGGAGGTTTTGCTTTCACCTGATTCCTAACCTACATTAAATGATACTGTGGAAGGCATATTTTGAAATTTATGTTATTGAAACTCTTACTTTACCATTGGCTTACGCTGACTCTGTATTTCTTTATGCCTTTTACCATTCTGATGCATTTATTTTCTTTATGTGCCATTATTTTTAAGGAAAACTTGGAAGATGAGTATGAGCCACGAAGAAGAGATCACATTTCGCACTTTATTCTGCGCCTTGCTTACTGCCAGTCGTGAGTATACATCTGTCCTCTTGCAGTCAGCTTTGGCATCTCGGGTCATAAACTGGTACCGGGGGGCTGGCAGGTATCGTACTGAACATAGGAGATCTCAGAGTAACCTCAGAACTGAGCACTGTTGCAGCAGATTGTTTGAAACAAGTTGTTTACTAAAAATATCAAAAAATTTTAATTGCAGAATTTTATTGAAATACTTTAACTTTATGGGGGAGACGCTACATTTGGGATTTAAAATTGGAAGAGATTTCATTAGGAACAAGGACTTTTGATACTTTTTTCCCCGGAAAAAAAGTGGAGCTGTTTATAAGAAGTAATTAATCAAACACACACATACTAGAGTCTGCACAGGTTTTTAGAAGTTGAGATGGATTGGCCAGGGCTCATTAGATTAAGATCTTTTCCTTTGGTGGTTGGTTTCTTATAAGTCAATAGTGCCACCCAGAGGGAGGAGAAGTTAGTGTTTTTTTTTTTTTGTTTGTTTTTTTGTAAAAACTTTTTTCCTGTATTAATTTTGGCTAAACTGTATGTTTGTTATTTTTCTTTCCTGTTTCTTTTTGGTAATAGGCTTATCAAATGGGAATCTTGAATTGTTTACTATCCCAAGATAATAACTGAGAAGTTATTGACCAGCTTTGGTCCTAGTTTTTCTTTTCTAAAAAAGCATATGCAGGGAGTTCCCGCCATGGCTCAGTGGTTAACGAACCTGACTAGTATCCATGAGGATGCGGGTTTGATCCCTGGCCTCGCTTGGTGGGTTGAGGATCCCATGTTGCCATGAGCTGTGGTATGGGTCGCAGAATGGCTCGGATTCTGCATTGCTATGACTGTGTTGTAGGCTGGCAGCTGTAGCTCTGATTCAACCCCGCCTGGGAACCTTCATATGCCACTGGTGTGGCCCAAAAAAGACCAAAGACCAAAAAAAAAAGCATATGTACTTTTTACAGTAAACAAATTGCTGACAGTATGAAAGTCATTTGGGGGAAGAAAACTAAATCGTATTTTACATGCAGTAGCATAATTATTTTACAACAGTAATGCATATTATATATCTGTTTTATAACTTAATATCTAATATGTTGGCTTTATAAAAATTGAGGTGTGTTAGTGGATGTTAAATTTTGTGAAATTATAAAACTATACAGCTGTAAGTAACATTTACTTTGCAAAATTTATCTGATCAAAATCTATTCAGAGATAAAAGTTACCTTTAAAAACTTTGATGCTGGAATTCCCTGGTGGCACAGTGGGTTAAGGATCCTTTGATGTCACTGCTGTGGCTCTTGTTACTGCTGTTTTTTGGGTTCTGTCCCTGGCCTGGGAACTTCCACATGCCATGGTGCAGCCAAAAAAACAAATTTTGGAGTTCCCGTCATGGCTCAGTGGAAATGAATCTGACTAGCATCCATGAGGGCACAGGTTTGATCCCTCGCCTCTCTCGGTGGGTTAAGGATCCATCGTTGTCATGAGCTGTGGTGTAGGTTGCAGATGCTGCTTGAATCTGGCATTGGTGTGGCTGTGGTAAGTGTAGGCTAGCAGCTACAGCTCTGATTCAGCCCCTAGCCTAGGAACCTCCATAGGCCACAGGTGTGGCCCTAAAAAGACACAAAAACCCCAACAAAACAAATTTTGGGGTTTATTTGGCATTGATGAAATCATCTCAGACAGAGACAGGGAATACCCCGTTTTCTAAAGTAAATGACTGTTTTGTGATTGCATTAAACGCAGTGCATTATTTTCTTTTAGGCTATTTGATAATGCAGCTAGGCTTGAAGTATTCTGTATTTAATTCTTTAATGTTCATAGCACCTTTCTCCTCCATATTCTGATCACCCCTGGAAGATTGTGGCATGTAGTACATATTCAGCTTTTTCCACAACTGAGGACTTGTATGCTTTTAATTCCTATGCATTGGCCTCTTACTCCTGTTTGGATATTTCATAGAAACTTCTTGGATTTAATAATCAGTAGGCTTTTAAAATAATCATTGGACTTTTCATTTATACTTAAAATTGTCTCGTCTTTATTTCAGTGAAGATCTTAGGCGCTGGTTCATTCAACAAGAAATGGATCTCCTTCGATTTCGATTCCATATTTTACCCAAGGACAAAGTTCAGAGTTTCTTAAAGGATAGCCATTTGCAGTTTGAGGCTGTGAGTATGTTTTTACAGTCATTTCCAATAGTTATCACCATTCATCCTTCCCTGTTACCGTAGGTGCTGGTGTTAATGTGTCGAGTTTGTTCTCTTTACATTTTCTTCACAAGTACCCTCCTGAAAGAATAGCTCTTAGCTTTGCACAGCAGTGAACTTTTCCTTCCTGTGACTGGAAGAAAAGGGGCTCCTTTGTACCAGAGCCTCACCTTTAGTTGCTTTATTAAATATGTGATTTATGAAAGCACTGAAAGGTTTAACTTATAAAAGTTCATCTTTAACCAGAATCTTCCAGGCCCCAAATTTGAAGCTAATAATGTTCTTAAGAAAACAGAGAAGTCAGTGTTTTTGTTGTGGCTCATCAGAAATGAATCTGACCAGCATCCATGAGGACGTAGTTTCGCTCCTGGCATTGCTCAGTGGGTTAAGGATCTGGCCATTGCTGTGGCTCTGGCTTAGGCCAGCAGCTGCAGCTCTGATTCAACCCCTAGCCTGGTAACCTCCATTGGGCGTGGCCCTAAAAAGACCAAACCCCAAAAAGCAGAGTAGTGGTAATTATTTCCAACAGTGAGGTTTGGGGTGTGGGGTAAGACTTTATTTTCAAAATCAATTGTCAGTAAAATCTTTGAATAGTTTGAAAATACGATTTTGTAGACAAATCTGAATGAGTTACATGTAGTAATTATATAAAAAAGAAGAAATGTCTGACATATTTTATGGGGATAATTATTGTGGGTGAAAATAGAATTTATGTCTTGTAGGTGTGTCTGTTGCTGCAGTGGGAAGGTAGAAAAATTCTGTTTTTGGAAAACGTAGGCAGTGGGATGGTAGTTGGTTGGTTGAGACTCCATTTCGGGGTTAGAATGGGCGACTCAAGACCAAATAAACAAGTAGGCGTTGGCGTAGGTGAAGGACCTTGTCCTGTGAGAAGCGGCTGTGCCGAGGTAGCAGGAACCAGCATGGGTTATTGAGTTGGGGGAGGAGGCTGCGCGAAGGGGAGTTCGAGAGAGACACTTTCCAGTTTCTCTAACTTCTCCGAGCCCCATGAGATTTTTAAATAATAACTACCTGGGCAGAGAAAAGCGTCAGTCCAGAGCCATCTCACCCAAATGCCAGGCATTTTCCTCTTTGCTTAGAACGCTGATCGTTAGTCAAGTCCATTATGACTAATATCAGTTACAGTTATTTTCTTTCATACTATTTTTTTTAAGCTATTGTTGAAATGATGGTTTTATTAGATCATAGAGAAAGAGCGTTTGTGAGAAGTTTTACTCTTTATTCTCGATTGTTTCGATAGGTTAAGTAGAATTTTTTTTTAAGCCAAAACCATGTTTCTTTTTTTAAAAACCTCTTGTTGAAGTAGCCCATCTACAGAAAAGAGCACAGATCATAACTGCAGCTCTAGGAAGCAGCACAAAGTAAACATTACCAAGGTTAAGAAGTAGAACTTTGTTGTCACCCTGTGCTCCCTTGTGCCTCTCCCCATTTCCAAACCCTGTCTTCCTCCTGATAGCTACTATTCTGGGTTTAGTATCATAAATAAATTTTGCCTGTTTTTAAACTTTATGTAAATAGTA
Organism: Phacochoerus africanus; assembly: GCF_016906955.1. Classification (NCBI taxonomy): domain Eukaryota; kingdom Metazoa; phylum Chordata; class Mammalia; order Artiodactyla; family Suidae; genus Phacochoerus; species Phacochoerus africanus. The sequence goes on along the minus strand of NC_062552.1, from coordinate 29,746,711 downwards.
TTACATGCTCTGTCCCCTGCCGTCCCCTGCCCCCCCCTGCTGCGCGCCCTGCAAGCTTTGTTGAGATATAGTGGACACGTGTGATGATTTGATACATATATAAACTGTGAAATCTTTCCCACAGTAAGGGTGGTTAGCACATCCTTCACCTCACTAGGGTACCATTTTGTTGTTGCTATGGTGAGTGTTTAGAAGCTACTCTTCTAGCAGCTTTCAAGCATACAGTACAGAATCATTGGCTACAGTCCCCATGCTGTATCTTCGGTCTCTGGAACTTTTCCTCTTGTAACTGGTTGTTTCTACCCTTTAACCAGCATTTCCTTGTCTTCTCTGCTGCTCGTCCCTGGCAGCTACTGTTCTACTCTCTGTTTCTAAATTTGACTTTTTTATTTTATTTATTTATTTATTTATTTTTGGTCTTTTAGGGTTGCACCCACAACATATGGAAGTTCCCAGACTAGAGGTCAAATAGCAGCTGCCACAACAACACTGGATCTGAGCCATGTCTGCAACCCATACCACAGGTCACAGCAACGCTGGATCCTTAACCCACTGAGTGAGGCCAGGGATCAAACCTGCATCCTCATGGATACTAGTTGGGTTTGTTACCACTGTGCCACCACAGGAACTCCTTCTTTGTTCATTTTTTGTTTGTCTTTTTATTGAGTGTTAAGAATTCTTTACATATTATGAGTACAAGTCCATTATACTTTATATGATTTACAAATGTTTTCTGCCATTTTGAGGATTGTCATTTCATTTTCTTAATAGGATCATTTGCAACACAAAGTTTTTTAATTTAGATAAAGTCTAATTATCTGTTTAATTCTTTTGTCACTTGTACTTTTGTTGTTGGGTCTGAGAAGAATTTGCCTAATGGAAGTTCGTGAGGATTTAGTCCTGTGGTTTTATAGTTTTGATCTTTACATTTAGGTCTGTTTACATTTCGAGTTAAATTCTCTGTATGGTATGAAGTAGCGGTCTAGCTTCATTCTTTTGCATGTGAATATCAAGTTGTCTCAGGATCATTTGTTGAAATGGCTATTCTTTGTTCTCCTCAAGTCTTTTCGTGCTTGTCAAGTCAGTTGACCATAAATTGGTTTATTCCTGGACTTGTGATTTTTTTACTTTGAGCTGTATGTCTCTCTTATGTCAGTACTGTGTGGTCCTGAATCTTGTTACCATAGTTTTGTAATAAGATTTAAAATAGAGAAGTCAGTCTTCTCACTTTATTCTTTTTCAGGATTATTTTTGCAGTTCTGGGTTCCTTGCATTTTATCAATTTTAGGATCAATTTATCAATTTCTACCAATAAGCCAGCTGGGATTCAGGTTAGGATTATGAGGACTAAGTAGATACATTTGGGCAGTATTCCGGTCTTAATAAGTCTGATCCATGAACGTGGGATGTTTTTCTGTTTTTTGAGATCTTTAATTTTTCAACAAAATTGTGTGCTTCTTTTGCTGAGTTTATGCTTAAGTATTTTATTCTTTCTTTTTTCTTCATTATTATTATTAAAGTATAGTTGATTTACAATGTCTTGTCAAGTTCTGTTGTACAACAAAGTGACCCAATCACACACATTTCCCTGTGCTGTACAGTAGGATCCCGTTGCCCATCCATTCCAAATATGACAGTTTGCATCCACCCCCCCCCCCCCAATGCCTATCCGTCCCACTCCCTCCCCTTCCTCCCTGAACCCCAAGTCTGCTCTTCTTGGCCATGATCTGTTTCTGTTTTTTGTTTGTTTGTTATTGTCATGTTAGGATCATCTGTTCTGTATTTTAGATTCCACAAATAACTGATATTGTATGATATTTGTCTTTTTCTTTCTGACTTACCTCACTTAGTATGAGAATCTCTAGATCCATCCATGTTGCTGCAAATAGCATTAGTTTGTCTTTTTTATGATGGAGTAATATTCCATTGTATATATGTACCACATCTTCTTAATCCATTTATCTGTCGATGGACATTTAGGTTGTTTCCATGTCTTGGCTATTGTGAATAGTGCTGAACATAGGAGTGCTTGTGTCTTTTTTAATGAAAGTTGTCTATATATATGCCCAGCAGTGGAATTGCTGGATCATATGGTAGGTAGCTCTTTTTAGTTTCTTGAGGTCCCTCCATACTGTTTTCCATAGTGTTGTACCAATTTACCAGTGGTGAAGGAGGGTACCTTTTTTTCCATACCCTCTTCAGCATTTGATATTTGTTAACTTGTTAATGATGGCCCTTCTAGGAGGTGTGAGGTGATACCTCATTGTAGTTTTGATTTGCATTTCTCTAATAATTAGTAATATTGAGCATTTTTTCATGAGCTTGTTGGCTATCTGTATGTTTTTAGAGAGATGTCTGTTTAGATCTTCTGCCCACTTTTCAGTTGAGTTTTTGGTTTTTTTGTTGTTGAGTTACACGAGTTGTTTGTATATTTTGGAAATTGGGTCCTTGTCTGTTGCATCATTGGCAAAGATTTTCTCCCATTTTATGGGTTGTCTTTTCATTTTTTAAATGGTTTTCTTTGCTGTGCAAAAGCCTTCGAGTTTGATTAGGTCCCATTGGTTTATTTGTGTCTTTATTATCATTATTCTAGGAGGTGGATGAAATAAGATGTTGCTGTGATTTATGTCAAAGAGCATTCTGCCTATATTTTCCTCTAGGAGTTTTACAGTGTCTGGCCTTATGTTTCATCCACTTTGAGTTTATTTTTGTAAATGGTGTTAGATAGTGTTCTACTTTCATTTTTTTACCTGTGTCTTCCTGGTATTATTGAAGAGGCTGTTTTCTTCCACTGTATGTTCTGTTCTCCTTTGTCATAGATTAGTTGACCATAGGTACTTGAGTTTATGTCTGGGCTTTCTATCCTGTTCCATTGGTCTATATTTCTGTTTTTGTGCCAGTACCATATTGTTTTGATGACTGTAGCTTTGTAGTGTTGTCTAAATTCAGGAAGTTTGGTTCCTCCATTTTCCTTTTTTTTTTTTTTCAATATTGCTTTGGCTATTTGGGGTCTCCTGTGTTTCCCTACAAATTTTAAAATATTCTGTTCTAGTTCTGTGAAGAATGTCTTTGGTAATTTGATTGGGGATGCATTGAATCTGTAGATTGTCTTGTAGTATAGTCATTTTGACAATATTGATCCAATCCAAGAGCATGGTATAGCTTTCCTTGATTCTTCCAGTCCAGGAGCATTCCATCTGTTTGTGTCATCTTTGATTTCTTTCATCAACGTTTGAATAGTTTTCAAAATATAGGCCTTTTGTCTCTTTAGGTAGGTTTATTCCTAGGTATCTTATTCTTTTTGGTGTGATTTTAAATGGGATATTTTCTCTGATTTCCCTTTCTGATCTTTCATTATTAGTATAAAGAAATGCAATTGATTTCTGTGTATTAATTTTGTAGTCTGCAACTTTGCCAAATTCACTGATGAGTTCTAACAGTTTTCTGGTGCTGTGTTTAGGGTTTTCTAACATAGTATCATGTCATCTGCAAACTGTGATAGTTTTACTTCTTTTCCAATTTGGATTGCTCTTTTGTTTGCTTTTGTTTGTCTTTTTAAGGCCACATCTGAGGCATATGGAGGTTCCCAGGCTAGGGGTTGAACTGGAGTTGTAGCTGCTGGCCTACACCACAGCCACAGCAATGTGGGATCTGAGCTGTATCTGCCACCTACACCACAGCTCATGGCAACACAGGATCCTTAACTCACTGAGCAAGGCCAGGGATCGAACCCACAACCTCATGGTTCCTAGTTGGATTCATTTCCTTTGTGCCACGATGGGAACTCCAGCAAGTTTCTGCACCTGTTCAAAGGATCGAAGGGCTTTGTCCTTTATTTTATGAAAATGGTGTGTTACATTACTTGGTTTTCAGGAACCTTGCTGGGGTGTTCCTGGGATAAATCTCTCTTGGCCATATGGTATGATCCTTTTAATATGTTGCTGCATTTGATTTGCTAATGCTTTGTGAAGGGTGTTTATGTTTATTAATAAGGGATATTAGACTGTTGTTTTCCCACATATCAAGGTAATATTGGTCTCATAGAATGAATTTAGAAGTATTTCCTCCTCTTCTATTTTTTGGAAGAAGTTGTGAAAGATTGGTGGGAATTTTTTTCTTAAACATTTGGTAGAATTTACCAGTGAACCTTTCTAGACATAGGATTCTCTTTGTAGGGTGTTTTAAAATTACCGATTCATTCTCTTTACTTATTTTAGATATATTCAGATTTTTTATTTCTTGAGTCAGTTGTGTTAATTTGTTTTCTAGAAATTTATCCATTTCATCTAAGGTATCTAATTGATGCTTACAGTAGTTCATAGCATTCCCTTATAACACTAATTTAATTCTTCTCTTTTTTTTGATCATTTAGGTAGATATTTTCAAATAACTGTTGATATTTTCAGATAACTGTTGGTTTTCTTGATTTTCTCTATTTTTTTTACTCCTTTAATTCCTGCTCTTTATTATTATCAATTAACAATTTTTATTATTTCCTTCCTTCTGTTTGCTTAGAGTTTAGTTTGCTCTTCCTATCTAGTTTCTTTAGGTGGAAGTTTAAGTTGCTGATTTCAGGTGTGTTTTCCTTTTTTAAAAACATTGTAATACAGTTGATGTACAATATGCCAGTTTTAGGAGTCATAATGATTTGACATTTGCATACATTGTGAAATGATCACTGCAATGTCTAAACATCTGTTCCCATACAAAGTCATCACCATATTATTGACTATATTCCTTCTTCACATCCCTGCAACATATTTGTTATAAACTAGAGATTTGTACCTCTTAGACCCTTTTACCTATTTTACCCACCTTTTGTCCCTCCCTCTGGCAAACACCTGCTTATTTTCTGTGTCTGAGTCTGTTTTCATTGCTAATTTTTTTTAGATTTCACATATAAATGAGATCACACCGTATTTGTTTTTCTGTTTGACTTATTTCACTTTGCACAATACCCTCAAGATCCATTTGTGTTGTTGCAGATTGTAGTATTTCTTTTTAATGGCCAAGTAATATTCCATTTCAAATGTCTAATTAATATTCCATTAAAATTTCATTTAATGGCTAATACACACACATCTCATCTTCACTCATTCCTCTATCTGTGGACACTTAGGTTGCTTCTATATCTTGGTTAAGGTAAATAACGCTGCAGTAAACATTAGAATGCGAATATCTTTTCAAATTTTTGTTTTCTTTGGGAAAATGCCCAGAAATTAAATTGCTGGGTGAAGGGAGTTCTATTTTTTATTGAGGAAATTCCATACTGTTTTCCAACTTAGAGTCCTATCAGCAGTGTACAAGGGCTTCCTTTTCTGCACATCCTCACCAAAACTTATAATTTGTTGTCTTTTTAATGGTAGCCATTCTGACAAGTGTTGAGGTGATATCTCCTTATGGCTTTAATATGCAGTTTCCCCCCCCCCTTTTTTTTTTTGTCCTTTTGCTATTTCTAGGGCTGCTTCCGCGGCATATGGAGGTTCCCAGGCTAGGGGTCTAATCGGAGCTCTAGCTGCCAGCCTACACCAGAGCCACAGCAAAGCGGAATCCGAGCCATGTCTGCAACCTACACCACAGCTCACGGCCACGCCAGATCTTTAACCTACTGAGCAAGGCCAGGGATTGAACCTGCAACCTCATGGTTCCTAGTCGGATTCGTTAACCACTGAGCCACGATGGGAACTCCTGCGGTTCCCTTCTGATTAGTGATGTTGAGCATCTTTTCATGTGCCTTTTGATCATCTGTATGTCTTCTTTGGACAAATACCTATTCAGGTTGTCTATTTTTTTTTATAGTTTTTATTAATTTTCTTTTTTTTCCATTATAGCTGGTTTACAGTGTTCTGTCAATTTTCTGTTGTACAGCATGGTGACCCAGTTACACACACAAGTATACAGTCTTTTTTCTCACATTATCATGCTCCATCATAAGTGACTAGACATAGTTCCCAGTGCTATACAGCAGATCTCATTGCCTATCCATTCCAAAGGCAATAGTCTGCATCTTTTAACCCCAAGCTCCCAATCCATCCCACTCCCTCCCCCTCCCCCTTGGCAACCACAAGTCTATTCTCCAAGTCCATGATTTTCTTTTCTGTGGAAAGGTTCATTTGTGCTGTATGTTAGATTCCAGCTATAAGTGATATCATATGGTATTTGTCTTTCTCTTTCTGACTTACTTCACTCAGTATGAGAGTCTCTGGTTCCATTCATGTTGCTGCAAATGGCATTATTTTATTCTTTCTTATGGCTGATTAGTATTCCATTGTGTATATATACCACATCTTCCTAATCCAGTCATCTCTTGATGGACATTTGGCTTGTTTCCATGTCTCGGGTATTGTGAATAGTGTTGCAATGAACATGCATGTGCATGTGTCTTTTTCAAGGAAAGTTTTGTCCAGATATATGCCCAAGAGTGGGATTGCTGGGTCATATGGTAGTTCTCTGTTTAGTTGTCTAAGGGTTGTCTGTTTTTTAATTTGTTTTTTTGTTCTTTTGATTTTGAGTTGTATGTATTCTTTGTATATTTTAGATATTACCCCTCTCAGATATATTGTTAGCAAATACTGTCTCCCATTCAGTAAGCTGAGTTTTCGTTTTCTCAATAGTTTCCTTTGCTGCGCAAAAGCTTTTGAAGTTTGATGTCACATTTGTTTATTTTTTGTTTTATTTCCCTTGCCTGAGGAGACATATCCAAAAAAAATATTGCTGAGACCAATGACAAAGTATTTTTTTCCCCAGAGTTTTATGGTTTCAGGCCTTACATTTAAGTCTTTAATCCATTTAGAGTTTATTTTTGTTTGTGGTCTGAGAGAGTAGTCCATTTTGATTCCTTTGCATCTAGCTAGCTGTACAGTTTTTCCAACACCACTTATTGAAGTGGCTGTCTTTCCCCATTGTATGCTTAACTCCTTTGTTTTAGATTAATTGACCGTGTAAGTGTGGGTTTGTTTCTGGACTTTCTGTTCTGTCCCATTGATCTGTATGTCTACTTTTGTGCCAGTATTACACTGTTTTGGTTACTGTAGTGTTGTAGTATAGCTTGAAATCAGATAGCATGGTACCTTCCACTTTGTTCTTTTTCTTCAAAATTGTTTTAGCTATTTGGGGTCTTTTGTGCTTTTACACATATGTTAAAATTACTTGTTTTAGTAATGTAAAAAATGCTGTTGATATTTTGATAAGGATTGCATTGACTTTGTAAATTGCTCTGGGTGGTATGGTCATTTTAACAATATTAATTCTTCCAAACCATGAGCATAGTTTTTCTTCCTGTTTATGTCATCTTGAATTTCTTTCATCAGCGTCTTAGGTTTTTCCAAATACAGGTCATTTACCTCTTTGGTTAGATTTACTCTTAGATATTTTATTTTTATAGATGCTTTTGTAAATGATACTGTTTTCTTAATTTCTCTTTCTGATAGTTTGTTGTTAGTGTATAGAAATGAAATAGATTTCTGTATATTAATCTGGTATCCTGCAACTTTACTGGTTTCAATTATTAGTTCTTATAGTTTTTTAGTGGAGTCTTTAGGATTTTCTGTGTAAAGTGTCATCATCTGCCAACAGTGACAGTTTTACTTCTTCCTTTCCAATTTAAATTCTTTTCATTTCTTTTTCTTGTCTGATTGCTGTATCTAGGACTTCATATACTGTGTTGAATAAAAGTGGCAAGAATCAGCATCCTTATCTTTTTTCTGATTTTAGAGGAAATGCTTTCAGCTTTTCACTGTTGAGAATGATGCTGGATGTAGCTTTGTAGTATCTGGCCTTTATTTTTTTGAGATATATTCCTTCTGTACTCTCTCTTTGTTGAGCATTTTTTAAATCATAAATCATTGTTGAATTTTGTCCAAAGCTTTCATTAGCTATTGAGATAATTATATGATTTTTCTTTAATTTGTTAATGTTGCATATAACATTAATTGATTGCATATATTGAAGCATCTTTTCATGTCTGGGATAAATCCCATTTATTTATAGTTTATACTCCTTTTACCATACTGTTGAATTTGTTTTGCTACTATTTTGTTGAGGATTTTTTAAAATTTTTGTCTTTTTTGTCCTTTTAGGGCCATACTTGCGGCATATGGAGGTTTCCAGGCTAGGGGTCCAATGGAGCTGTAGCCGCCAGCCTACCCTATGCCAGAGCCACAGCAACACCAGATCCGAGCTGCATCTGTGACCTACACCACAGCTCATGGCAATGCCAGATTCTTAACCCACTGAGTGAAGCCAGGAATTGAACATGCAACGTCATGGTTCCTAGTTGGATTTGTTTCCACTGCACCACGACGGGAACTCCCTTGTTGAAGATATTTGTATCTGAGTTCATCAGCGATAGTGGCTTGTGACTGTATTTTTTTGTGGTGTCTTTGTCTGGTTTTATTGTCATGGTAATGCTGGCCTTATTGAATGAGTTTGGAAATATTCCTTTGTCTTCAATTTTTTGGAGTAGTTTGAGAAGTGTAGGTTTTAGCACTACTTTATTTTTTATTTTTAAAATTTAATTTTATTGGAGGATGGTTGATTTACAATGTTATATTAGTTTCAGGTATACAGCAAAGTGAGTCAGTCATACATGTAAATATATCCATTCTTTTTTCCCAGATAGGTTATTGCAAACTATTGAGTAGATTTTCCTGTGCTATACAGTAGATCCTCTTTAATCATTTATTTTATACAGTAGTGTGTATGTTATTCCCACTCTCCTAATTTTTCCTCCCTGCACTTTTTTCACTTAACGACAGTCATAAGATTGTTTTTCAAGTCTGTGAGTTTGTTTTTTAAATAAGTTCTTTTGTATCTTTTTTTTATTAGATATAGGTGATGTCATATGATATTTGTCTAACTTACTTAGTATGATAATCTCTGGGTCCATCCATGTTGCTGCAAATAGCATTATTTCATTCTTTATAATGGCTGAATAATACTCCATTGTATATATGTACAACATCTTTATCCATTCCTCTGTTGATGGACATTTAGGTTGTTTTCATGTCTTGGCTCTTGTAAAGAGTTAGCTCTACTTTAAATCTTGGTAGATTTCACCTGTGATGTCATCAGGTTCAGGACATTTGTTTGTTGGGAGATTTTTGATTTGTTTTTTTTTGTCTTTTGTCTCTTTTTTTGGGCCACACCTGCGGCATATGGAACTTCCCAGGCTAGGGGTCGAATTGGAGCTGTAGCCGCCAGCGTAGACCACAGCCACAACATTGCCAGATCTGAGCTGTGTCTGCGACCTACACCATAGCTCGTGGCAACGCCAGATCCTTAACCCATTGAGTGAGGGCAGGGATCGAACCCTAAACCTCATGGTTCCTAGCTGGATTCGTTTCCACTGCACCATAACAGGAACTCTGATTTTTGGATTTCTGATTCAATTTCATTACTGATAATTGGTCTGTTACATCTTCTGTTTCTTCCTGATTTAGTATTGGGAGATTGTACCTTTCTAGATTTATCCATTTTTTCCTAGGATTATTTTTTGGCATATAATTGTTTGTAGTAATCTCTTATGATCATTTATATTTCTGTGGCATTGAACTTTTCCTCTTTCATTTTATATTTATTTGAGCCCTCTCTATCTTGATGAGTCTGGCCAAAGATTTATCAATTTTGTTTATCAACTCAACCAGCTCTTAGTTTCAATGATCTTTGCTTTTTTTTTTGGTCACTATTTCATTTATTTTTGAACTTCTTTTTATTATTTCATTTTACAAATGGTTTTTATTTTTCTTTTTTCTACTTCCTTTAGGTGTAAGGTTACATTGTTTGTTCGAGATTTATCTTGTTTCTTTTTTTCTGTCTTTTTAGGGCCACACCCACACCCAAGGCATATGGAAGTTCCTAGGGGTCAAATTGGTGCTATAGCTGCCGGCCTACTCCACAGCCACAGCGATGCAGGATCTGAGTCTGCCACCTACGCCACAGCTCATGGCAATGCCAGTTCCTCAACCCACTGAATGAGGCCGGGGATTGAACCCACGTCCTCATGGATTCTCGTCAGGTTTGTTACCACTGAGCCATGGTGGGAACACCCTTTATCTTGTTTCTTGAGTTGGGCTTAGAGCACTGTAAACATCCCTCTTAGAGCCGCTTTTGATGCATCCCATAGATTTTTGGGTTGTTGTGTTTCCATTTCTTTTTTCTTCATGTATTTTGATACCCTCTTTGATTTCTTCAGGGATGCATTGGTTGTTTAGTAGCATGTTGTTTAGACTGCATGTGTCTGGGTTTATTTGTGGTTTTTTTCTTGTGGTTGATTTCTAGTCTCATAGCATTGTTGTTAGAAAAGATGCTTGATATGATTCTGGCTTCTTAAATTTTTGTGGCCTGTCATGTGAACTGTCCTGGAGAATGTTTCATGTGCACTTGAAAAGAATGTATTGTTGCTTTTGGATGGAATGCTCTCTATATTAAGTTCGTCTGTTCTAATATGTCATTGAAGGCCAGTGTTTTCTTCATGAATTTCTGTCTGGATGATCTGTTCCTTAATGTGAATGAGTGTTAAAGTCCCCTATTATTTTTTACTGTTTGTTAATATTTGCTTTTTGTGTTTAGGTGCTCTGTGTGAGGCGTATATGTATTTATAATTGTTATATTTTATTGTTGGATTGATCTTTTGATGATTATATAATGTTCTTTGTTTCTTGTTACAGTCTTTGTTTTAAAGTCTATTTTGTCTGATACAAGTATTGCTACCCTAGCTTTCTTTTTGTTTCCATTTAAACTGTGTCTTATTTGGTATAGTTCGGCCCTCTTACCTTCACCCCAGTTTGTGAAATGTCATGATGATGTCTGAATAATTTTTCATCCTTTGGGATGAGACCATGGTGGGCCATTTTAATCTAAGATTGAGGTTCTTCTGTTTAGAAAATTTCTTTTTGTTACTTATTTGAGAATTTCCTCCCTTTTGTCCTTTATTGCTCTTTCTTTATAATTTCTTGTTTGTTAGAAATTGGACCTCCTAGATTTGTCCTTTTATTTTCTTTTTTGTTCTGACATCCAATTTTTTGTCTTTCTGTTTTGTTTTCTAGGGAAGTTCAACTGTTGTATAAATTTTTTCCCCCTGCTCTCCTATCCTAATCTCTTTTTTTAGATTTATTTATTATTTTCATACAGCTCTTAAAGATTACTTACAATTAGAGTTATTACAAAATATTGGCTATATTCCCTGGGTTGTTCAATCCTTGAGCCTATCTTATAATAACCAGTATTTTTTTTTTGTCTCTTTTTTAGGACCACACCCGTGGCATAAGGATGTTCCCAGGCTAGGGATCAAATTGGAGCTGTAGCTGCCAGCCTACGTCACGGCCATAGCAGTGCGGGATCCAAGCTGCATCTGCGACATACACCACAGCTCATGCCAACACTGGATCCTTAACCCACTGAGTGAGGCCAGGGATTGGACCTTTGTCCTCATGGATACTAGTTGGGTTCCTTACCTCTGAGCCACAGTGGGAACTCCATATACCCAGTAATTTGTGTGTCCTGCTCCCCCATGCCTGTATTGCCTCCACTTCCTACCGCCAAACACACACACTGGTAACTACTAGTTTATTCTCTATATCTGTGTGTCTGCTTCTTTTTTACATTAGTTTGTTGTATTTTTTAGATTCCACTTATAAGTGATATCATAAAGTATTTGTCTTTCTCTGTGTGACTTATTTCACTTAGCGTAATATCCTTCAGGTCCATCCATGTGGCTGCAGATGGCAAAATTTCATTCTTCTTTATGGCTGAGTAGTATTGAGTTGTGTGTGCTTATACACACAGATCTTCTTTATCCATTCATCTGTTGATGGACACTTAAGTTGCTTCCATATCTTGGCAGTTGTAAATAATCCTGCTATGAACATTGGAGTGCATGTATCATTTAGAATTAGTGTTTTTTGTTTTTGTTTTTGTTTTGGATATATATCCAGGGATGGAATTGCTGGGTCAAATAGTAATTCTCTTTTTAGTTTTTTGGGAAACTTCCATACTGTTTTCCACAGTGGCTGCACCAGTTTACCTTCTCATCAACAGTGTAAAAGAGCTCCCTTTTCTCCACATCCTTTCCAGCTTTTATTATTTGTGTTCTTTTTGATGTCCTGTCTTTAAGAGTCCTTTCCGATTCTTCTTTAAATAGCCTCTGTTTTTGCTTCATAAATACATTTTCTTCTTTCTTTTAAAGATCATTAGTTGTATTCTGCTCCATTAGTTGTCTGTTTACCTCTGATTCTTTTATTTAGTTCATCTGTTTTAGATGGTCTTTCATGTTGAAAGCTTTCCCAGAATGTTCACTGATCTTTGTTTTTGTTTAAGATTGAGATATTAAAAAGTAAATTGGAAGATTGGAGTTTATGTGCACATGGAGTTGTATGTGATATTTATTTACTACTGGGCCTCATTTGATCTCTTTTTTAAAAAAATTTTACTGTTGGATGAGCCCTGCTAGAGTCAGTATTTCAGGGGAAACCTCCAGTCTTCTTCCGTAGCGATTTTTGTCTTAATGCTGATGTCCTTGTATCTGAAAGCTGGGAGTCCGGTGCTCGCTGTGGTGACTTTTCTTTGTTTTCTTTTGCATTCCATGACATAGCTTTCATCTTTTGCATGTGGTGCTTCTAATTCATGACTTTTCTTGCTTTCTGCAGTCATACTGACTTTCTTCTTTTCAGTATCATTTTCTCCAGGGATTAAGTTGTAGTTTTCTCTTTTTTTTCAGAATCAGTTAATGCACTTTCATCTACTTTCAAAAAACATATTAACCCTCTCTCTTCCATTATTTTGTTTGTCCTTTGATTGTCCATTATTTTGTTTGTCATTTTATTGTGGAGGTACAGGAAATAAATATTTATGTCAGTTTGCCATTTTTAACCAGAAACCTCAGTGATCTCAATAATTATAGTTTTAAATTTAGGGAACAGAGTTAAACTTTTTAAAAGTATTTTATCAATAGTGTTTGCAGTCCTGGCTCTGGTGTTGTGCTGTTGAGTCTGATTTTCCCCTCCTCCCTGGGTCTCTTCTGTTCCCACACACCTTGCTGGGTACGTGAGGAATGCGGGTCCTGGGCACTCTGCTTGGGTTTTTCTCACAGCTGTGGTCTTGGCAGACACCCTTGAGGGATGAGGCCTGTCTTCCTGGTGTATGGGGGGTGGGGAGGGCTCGCTTCCTGCCTGCCATCACAGGGACAGGGTCTGAGGGCTCCCTGGCTGCAGTGCGAACTGTAATACTCGGGTGTCTGTTTGGGCTATGTCATGTTCCCCTGGGAACTTGTGGGTTAGGAGAACAACACAGACATGCTGGTTCTTTTGCTGCTTCCTGTGGTATGAGGATTAAAGTTCTCTGTCTCCAATGAAGGAGTCTGTGTCTTCTGCCAGCATCCATTAACCAGTAATAGGCTACCATTTGGGCTTAAAAGCAGCGTAAAATTCAGTCCAGATTGACAATCAGCTATGTGGTTTTGAATATGAATTTCAGTTTCCTCATCTTTAAAATGGGTTAATCACAGTCCCCACTTCACATAGTTGTGGGATTTAAATGAAATAGAGTGTGTAGTGTTTAGTCCTGTGCCTGTTATGTATGTTCAGTGGTGATATTAAGGAAGACACAGGTAGCAAATGCTTATGTGTCAGAGAACTTTGAGATTCATTAGATTGACTCTAATTGAAAAAAAAAAATCTATTTTGAGTCTCTATTTTAGGAAACAGTAATTTATGGGAAATAGATGTATACTTTTAACAAGTGTGTTGGCAGTTATGACTTTTTTTTTTTTTGGTTTTTTTTCCATTTCTTGGGCCGCTCTTGTGGCATATGGAGGTTCCCAGGCTAGGGGCCTAATTGGAGCCGTAGCAGCCGGCCTATGCTAGAGCCATAGCAATGTGGGATTGGAGCTGTGTCTGCCACCTACACCACAGCTCACGGAAATGCTTGATCCTTAACCCACTGAGCAAGGCCAGGGATCAAACCCGCAACCTCATGGTTCCTAGTCGGATTCGTTAACCACTGAGCCACTACGGGAACTCCATGATTGGTTTTTAATACTACTCTGGTTGCTTCTAGTCTGCTGTAATTATTTTATTTTATTTTATTTTTTTTAATTTTATTTATTTCTTGTTTCATTTTCCATGTCATTTGAAGTACATCATAATAAGATATTCATTAAAGTAAGATTTAGAAATATGGACAAAGTTGTAAGATTGAAGGGAACATTACTGTCTACATTTGTACATCATGGTGGAGGAGGGAGCCATACAGTTTCTAAAAAGAACAGTAATTTTGGCTTCTTGGGTGACCATTTCGGTTTTTCTAGTTCAGTTATTCTCAGGGGGGTGGAGGGGATAGGTTAGAGGTAACTTGGATGGAGGTATGTAGAGTGTGAAATGTGCCTTTTGTTTTTGAAATAAACACTGTGGATAAAACTCGATCAGGTGTTTGTGGTTGGGTGGGGATTTGTGGCAGAAACATCATTCCCGTGACAGACTGTCATCACCTCCCTGGCAGAGACCTGTCCCCCCTTCTGGTACTCTCATGGCTTCCGATCCTGATGGGGAAGGAACCTGAATTCCTGTGCTGTTGATTAGCTTGCCCCTCCATCCCTGCTTCCAAACTTTTACAGCTTAATTAATAGGAGCATGCACATTTCTTTCACTTTGGTTAGAATATTTGGTTTGCATTTGAGAACTGTTATGTTGAAAAACATGCCAGTGGTGCTTTTAGACTCAGGTGCCATGCTTTAGACTCAGGACAAAGCAGGGGCTAGGGAAGAGTTGCTAGCACCTGTCACAGGCTGGTCTTGGCTGCCTAAGTTGAGGCAAAAGGAAGCAGCGGGGAGGGGAGAGCCTCAGGTGTCTTGGTTTCTGGATCGCAGGTGCACACATCTTAGTCTGCCTGCACTGACAGTGTTCGTGTGCATTGCTCCATCTTTTCAGTTTCATTAACACTGCAGTGACTTTTATGTTGGTCTACTATGAAATCATTGTATTTTACCTTAGGAGGAGATGCAGTGTTATAACTAAATTGCATTATGTTTACTTTTATGGAGAAGTCTGTATGGAAAAAGGGATCATTTCTTCGTGTGTTTTTTTCCTCTTAAATTCTGTTTTTGTTCAGTTTGCCATGGCTGATGTAATTTTGAAGGAGGTGAAAAGGGGGCTAGTTATCAGATGTGGGACCATTGTGTTCTGTTTCTGGCAGCCCTTTGATGCTTTGACTTTTAGTCTCGATTAGGGTTTATAGTGGACAGCAGGTTTTGAATCTTAATGATATACAACAGAAGGCCTTAATATGAAGTACTGAAACAGGAAAAACGGACGTTTTTCATTCTTGGGCTTGTGTAAATAACTTAGATTTTAGATCTGAAATTTCCAGAAAGGATTAGAAATGAGTAGATACTGCTTCTCTGGGGATCGTTGTGGACCTTTCCTTGCTGAGTTGATTGACTCAAGCTTGTATCACAGAAAAGGTGACTGGATGAGGTTAAACAGATTCTGTTAATGCTTCCTCAGTTGACCAGTTAGGAAAAGGTCAGGCTTTGACAGCTGACAGCCTCCTGGGCAGAGGGTCCCCATGCTGCTGCAATTCAGAGTCTGACAGCAGCTTGATGTTTTTAAACACCTTCTTAAGACAGTCACATATTTTTATTTGGTTTGAAATACCAGTGGTTAATGGCAGGGTGGCTGTCATGAAAATAGTGCTGAGTGGCAGGGACAGTGAAGGTGAGCATCCAGGTTGAGAGAATGTTTTATGTCGCAGATTAAAACTCCACTGCATATTAAACAGAGTACGTGTTGTTCAGTTGCCAAGTATTGTTTAGGAAGTGAGGGTTTTTGAGAGAAAGGCAAGTGTGGTTGGTAGCCTTATTGCCTTACCACTGAAAACAACTGTGTATAAAACTTTGAATTGCTTATTTTTGCTTATTTTGAAATAGTTTTCCTTATCTTGAACCTGACATTTAAAATTTGTCTTTTATCCCTTGTACTTTGAAATCTGAATTTCTTCTTATTTTATGTCATTTTTGGCTGATAACTTCTTTTCAGTGAACATGAATTAAAGTTTGATTTGAGATTTGTTATTGAAAATGTCAGTTACACGAATTTATTAGGAACTTTTGGATGCTTTTTTTCCGGTTAATATTGGAACATTGATTTTAAGTTGATTTAATAGTTTTATGTGTGTAGAATTTTGAAATTGTTTTTGCTGTTTCCTTGTGTATCATTATTTCTTAGATATTTGCAAGCTGTCCTTTTTCTGGTCATAGTTTTCTGATCATTTTGGCCCTTATTATATTGTTTGCAGTGTTAGTTGGTTTCCTTCGGGTTGCTGAAGCTCTTTTGGAATGGGCACCCATCATGGTCAACTCTGTTTCTGTTACTTAAAATATGAAAATGCCCTTTTTGTGATATACATGACTGAAGCTTACCCTCTGTGATTTGTTTACAAATTATTATAAGCCTACTACTAAATTGTAAGGTAATTTTAATGTGTTGCCTGCAAAATGGAGAAGTATGTGTATCTTTAATCTCTCTTTTTGACACAGGTAAATTTTAGCTAGTAGGGAGTCTGACAAATTATAGGGCACAGACCTCAGAACAGACATGCTGGAGAACACATGTGTTCTGATGGGACGGGGCCTGGGGCGGAGCCTGTGACAGGAGTGGAGGGGGGCCTGGAGGAGGAGGCAGCGGTACTTCGATGTCCTCTCAACACTGGTTCCAGACCTGGGAGGCACCAAGGGGGATGGCTCTATGGTCAGATGAAGGCTCATGTTTACCTTGGGAGTGGGGAAGTGAGTTGTCTGTTTCAAGAACCTGAGGCAGGCAGGTTTGCGCAGAATTGCCTGAGGGTGCCAAGCACGGTGTTCTTTTGGAGAGTGGAGTAGATGTTTAATTTTGAAAGAAGATAGTAGTCAAGTCAAGAGGTTTGCCTCTGTTCTGCTTCATGAACCCTGGGTCATCTAAGATCAGACCGTAACGCGGAATGCGTATCTTTTTCTCAGGGTTAAGTAGTAGGTCATGTACATGTTATATGTGAAATGAGCTTTTCCCGTTGAACTGAATTTGAGGGATTATGCTGGTTAGCAAATTTCAATTCGTTCTCTATTTTTATGCAGGAAAATGTGTGGTTTAGAGCTGTGTTTCTGGTAGAGTTGTACCTTTAACTTCTTTCCAGATGATTTTGAGCAACGCGTTAACACAGGGCTGCCTTGCTAAGGCAGACTCCGCAGATATGATGCTTGATTCTCACGGTGCTTTTTGACATCACATAATTATGGAAATCAGCCTTATATTAGTTTCTCTATATATTTGTTTGGTAGCTATAGTATTATAGTTGGAGAATGAGGAAAAGCTTCACTGAATTTTCTAGTTAATGGAGGCCTAACCATTATGCATATAGTAGTAAAAGTGCACCATAGCAGATGGTCTTTAGTGGCAGTATTTTAGAAGTTCATGGAATTCGTATTTTCCTTATCAAGCTACAAAATTAGATTCTGCTCATTATAAGATAGTTTAAACCTAAGATGCTATGACTGAATGTGAAATTTCAAGCTGAATTACCCTTGAAGGCTAAAATGAACATATGCAAAAAGTTTAAAATAACTTGGGAAAGTCATCTTTTAAAAAAATGTCCTGTGGCCTTTGAATATAGAATTCCTCATATTCTCATTGTTGGTGACTCTATGCCTCTGACTTTGCCCTTGGAAAAATGCATGCCTGTAAATTAGCTGGAGTTTCCCACCTATAGGGCTGTGTCCTAGTTGTCTTACAATGTTACGTACATATATGTAATTATTTAGACCCTAAAATAATGAAATTAATTTTATTAAATATCATCTTTATGTTTTAATATTTTCTGTAGTTAAGCATTTACGTAGCGAGGTGTTACTCTTGTTTTCTGAAGGTGTTCCAAAAAAAAGACACTTAAGTTTTTGATGTTTACATTATTTTTTCATTCCATAATCCTTCTAACCTTCTCCTCTTACCCCCAAGCTCCCTGAAAATTTAATCCTTTTCAGTTGAGGTCATGTCAGGGACTAGCTGAGAGCCTAGGTCAGGTTGCCTTGTCCTAGTCTGTGGGTGAGAAGGAGAGCCGGGGCGCAGGAAGGCTAGTGGAGTTGCACAAAGGAATCATTGTGCTCCCGGTTGTTGAGCCATGAGGTCTGAGTTATCAAGGCTGGAGGAAGTAAGTGCAGTAATGACAGTTGTCCAGTCGCCCCAGGCCCTCTGGTGTGGCCGTCTTGCAGTGCCCAGCCTCTGAAGGATACCACCAGCATCTCTCCATCTGCTCAGCCTCCCCCGAATGCTCACCTCCCTGGCTTACAGATTCCTGGTGCCACACCTCTCTTCACCTCTGGTTAAAGTGTGTTCTCCACTCTCTGAGCCCCATGCAGCTTTTGGGGAAGAGAACCTTTCTGTTTTCTGTATTGGAGCCTAACAGCCAAATCTATCCCAGCTTCCTTTAGTCGATCCAAGGAGTAAGGCCTGTGTGTGGAGGTTAGAAAATCCAGGAGATTGTTGCAGAACCCTCATAGGGTCCTTGCTCCCTAGGGAAAAGATGCTTGTTGATGACTGGAGGGACAGTGAACTTAAGGTTTTGTTCTGCCCAGCAAGGTGAGGAGACAGAGGGAGAGCGTGAGTCATTGATGGCTGACATGTGGGAGGTGTTTTACTGAGTGCCAGGTGCTAGGCTCCCTGCTTTCCACGTGCTGTGTGAGTTAATCCTCACAGCAGCTCCAGAGATGTTAAGTGTCCTCCCCAGAGTTAGGTGATGGACTGGAACCCCAAATTAGACCTCTGGGTTTTTTGAAATGTTTAAATCATGAAGCTTGTTACTAAATGTGTGAGCAGATCTCTTCCCGGCCAGTCCTTAACAGGCAGTGAAGTGGAGCAGATGCTGGTGTGGCCCATCCCGGGGCCCACACACAGGTGTGAAGTGAGAGCCCTGCTGGGGGTGGGGTCAGGGACTGAAGCCTCTCCTCCAGTTTGCCAGAGTGCTTCATTTTAGCTGCTGTGTTTTGGTAGAAGCGGGAAGCAGAGACGTTAACTACACGTAAGTGGTCTTCCCACAACATGTGTGTGGCCTCTCGGGAAATTCCTACCGTCCCTGGTGAGGGCTCAGTACCCAGCCTGTGGCTTCTTTCTGCTCTGTGTTCTCTGCCCTTTGTTTTTTCTTTTCTGGAACCTTGTTAAAAACATTTCTTGTGAATTCCCTTCATGGCTCCACAGTTAACAAACCCGACTAGGATGCTTGGGGATGCGGGTTCAATCCCCGGCCTCGCTAAGTGGGTTAAGGATCTGGTGTTGCTGTGGCTGTGGTGTAGGCCAGTGGCTGTAGCTCCAATTCAGTCCCTAGCTTGGGAACTTCCATATGCTGCAGGTGCGTCCCTAAAAAGCAAAAAAAAACCCCCCAAAAAACCAAAAAACCAAAAAAACAAAAACCCACCATTTCTTTGATCATAGTGCATGTTTTAGTTCATGTTCAACAGGAGACACATGTAATATTCAAAGATCAGTGTAAACCAAAATCCCAAGAGTAGATTTTATACTGAGATAGGAGTGATTCAATTGAACAAGTCAGGAAAAGAAAAGTTGCAGAGGCCATTGGTTGTATGAGGCTGGGCCTTTTAGGGGGACGGTTCAGTCTGGCATTCTGGACTGCAGGGTCTGTATTCCTCAGCTAACTGTTCTGGGCATCTCTGGAATTTTTGGCGGTTGTGACAGTGAGGGGTGGGTGCAGACTGCCTATGATGCACGGAATAGTTCTGAACCATGACTTTCTCATTTTCTTTTTTTTTTTCTTTTTTTTTTTTTGGCTGAGCCCTCGTCATGTGGAAGTCCCAGGCCAGGGGTGGAACCTGCACCACAACAGCGACCCAAGAGGATGCAGTGACAACGCTTGATACTTAAACCTGCTGCGCCACAAGAGAACTCCTCCTCTCCACTTTTTAATGTTCTTTTTTATAATTCTGTGGGCCAGAAGCACCTGTTTCAGATGATCTGAATCTAGAACCACAGATGTTTTATAAACAGAGAATGCTTCCCCCTCATGCTGGTGCACCTGATTGTTCCTGGAAGCAGCTACTGCATGGACTGATGCACAGTCACCCTTTGTTTTGTTCCCGATGTTTCTGTGTGGTGTTGGCCTCTTTGGGGGCATGGAACTAATTTTTGTGATAATTAACAGTTACCTATTGAACAAGCAGGGTTTAGGGACGATAGCATCTCTGCCTTCTTGCAGTCAGAAACCCATATATCACTTTATCATTGGCTGAACCTGTGGCTCCTTATCCTTAGATCAGCTGACGGTGGATTGTGTAGAATTTCAGTACATGTTTATTGGGAAAAGTTCCCCATATTAGTGGAACCACACAGTTCAAATCCATGTTGTTCAAGGGTCAGCTGTATATGTATACAGTTCATCCTAAGGTATGTTTATAGAAACCTCTAATTTCTCTTGATTAGAATACCTTTGTGACACAAACTTTGGTACAATAGTTTTACCTTCACTTTTTTTTCTCATTTTTTTATTGTATAATTCCTTCTCCTTTCGGTACCTGGAGATATACTTTTCTTTGATTCGGTGGAGAGTGGGGTGGACGATGGATGATGGCACTAAAAGTGAATCGCGTACTGATGAAGGTGAGCTCAGGAACCCTGTTGCATTTGGCCTCTGTTTCTTTTCTCTGGGGCAGGATTTTTATGCTCTGGAAGTGTCATCTGGGGGAGCCAAAGTACTGCGCCAGAACTTCCAGCCATCCCTTCGGTGTAGAAGGGAGACAGTGAAGTGAAGCTCATATGAGCTTTGCAGGTGTTTATGTGTTTATTCCTTCTGCTTTAAAGAAAATAGTTAGGGGGTTTATTAAATAGTGAATGAATAAAACTAAATGTTAGGCATGAAGAGTTTTAACTTTTTCCATTTGTATCTTAGTTGTTGATATTTTAAGGGTTAAGAGAAATTAGTATTTTCAGTTGGACATGTGTCATAGCACTTCAGAGCTCTCATTGCTCTGTCCTTATCTAACTTAGACCTGCTATGAAATGCCTAAAAAAGGCAGACTTTGGAATGTAGACTGGATTTTCCCAGTCAACAAACCGACTAATATTTTCCGAGGCCCCTAGATACAAAGCACTGTAAATAAATATTACCACTTGTAAGTCCTTAGCAAAACTGTTTTGGTGCTGTTTGATCAGTGTAGTCGGAGCTGTTGTTTGGGTTCAGAGAGCCTGGGATCTGCATCTAGATGGGCGGGTCTCCTAGACAAGCGGCGGGGTGGGGGCGGATGGGGGTGTTCAGAGAGCCTGGGATCTGCACATATGCATGTAGATGGGGATGGGGTGGTTTGGTTCAGAGAACCTGGGATCTGCATACAGACGAGTTAGGATTTGGATTTGGATAGGTCCTTGTTTATTTTATTCTGTCTGTTGGCTTTTGTTTAGTTTGGTATGCCCTTTCAAATGGATTAGAATTCATTTTAGTATCCCTTTTTCATATAACCTTGGCATGATTTTTTCCTTCTTTTTATTTACTGCTTCCTGTGACACACACACACACACACACACACACACACACACACACACACACACACACGAAGAGCTACAGTTTGGGTAGAATTTATAGCAGGATAAAAATACGATTTATTTGAAGTTTTTAGTAGTCTATCTGTAGTCACGAGAAAAGTCTACCTTCAAATTTTGCTGCCTTTTTTTTTTTTTTCTGCAAGAGGATTAATTCTAGAACAGAGGGCCTGTTTCTAAGACTGTATCTTCATCAGAAGCTGGGGTCAGTGTATGTTGGAAATGATACATGCTTCCTCCACCGTCCATTAAGCACTTGCTATTTATTACGTGGCTATTATTTATCAAATCCTGGAGTTGCTCACTTTTGTTAGCTAATGGGGTGTTTTGGATCAGTTAAAGAGGAAATAGTTTTTAAAAAACTTCAGCATCACTCTTTGTGTTAGGTAATGTAGTTGCTATAGATGAAAGTAAGGGGTTAGCTTGGTTTGTTGTGGTGACAGTTTTGCTGCTTTATTGTCTACTGGCTTCTCTTTGTCTAACAAAAAAAACCTGACAGGTTACTTACCTTTTCATGAATGCTGTTCTTTAAACTGTGACTGAACGCCTGTGCTGTCAACTTCGGTGTCTGCCGTACCGTCCCCAGTGGCCAAAGTGGAAGGAAGGGAGGCCCCTCCCTCTTCTTTACTCTCTTTTCCTTAAAAAAATGCTGTTTGAACCTAATTTGGGGAGTTGATGGGGAAAATTGAAATAAAATACATATTTCTTTTCTCTTTTGAGCTTTGTGTTAATTGCCCCAAATGACAGAGTTAGCCTGAATGTTTCTAAGTGTCAGGTATTAGCAAACTGAACATAATTTGTATTTCTTTATTTTTATGGTATATGTAGTAAAAATTAGATAATAAAGATTTAAAGAAATAGCTAACTGATAAATTCACCCTTTTCACCTTCTTAAACCTAAGAAGCATAATTTGCCTAAATTATGCAATGCTAATTAAAGGCTTTAATTTGCTAATCATCTCAGTTTGATTAGAGGCAGATGCTGATTATCTGCACAAGTCTAAATGGACCTTTCAGAGATGGCTTTCATTATTTAAAATCAACTTGTCAAACTAATTAAGACATAAACGTAAGGAATAACAAATACCAGTAGTTCTCTGTAGACTTTCAATGTGATACAGGGCAGGACAGTCCGCTGGTGCTGGGAGCTGACATGTAACGTGTCATTATGGATTTCATTATTCCCAGAGTCTAAGAGTTGAGCTTTGTATTTTCACTAGCTGGAACTTTGCTGGTCCTTTGGGTCTCTGGTTTTCTCGCTGGCTCTTTTTTCCTCCTACTGTGAGTCAGCAGCACAGGGGAGTGGATATGTGCATATTCACATCCACACCAAGCATAGAGAAGGGCAGGTGTATCACAGTCAGTAGTGGCAGACTCTCCAACCAGATTTCCTTGTACAGATCCGAGTGACGTGGCAGGACATAGTCAATGGGTGTGGGTCAGCGTCAGCGTTAGTGCCAGGAAGCAGGGGGAGCATCTCAGTATCAGCAAGAATTTGGATCCCAGCCTTTGCATCCTTCCTCGCTTGTCTTTTTCTCAGGAAGAGCAAAGACAGGAGATTGTGTATAGACTAGTCAAGTGTTGGTGGCTGATGTAGGGTTAAGACTAGGGAAACTAAGGTTAAAAACTGCATTACCCCTAATCTGAGTCAAATACAAAGGGCCCAGTGACACATGTTTGGGGTTTTCCCCTGGAGACCTAGGGTGTTAGGAAAGGGGTCTGAGGTACAGACAAATGAATCCTGCTTTGACCTGCACCAGGGTCAAGGGTGGAGTGCTGTCTTGGGGGGCGGGGGGGATGATCCTGAGGTCATGTGGCCTGGGGTGCGGGGACAGGTGCTGGTGTCATACCACTCGGGGTTGAATATGGCACTGGATTCCTTGCCTGCAGAGTGGAAAACATGACAGTACTTCCTCATCAAGTTGGGAAGCCTCTGTAGGTTACTATACATTAAGTAATTAGGACAGTGAATGGCAGATAATAAGCACACAATAAATGTTAACTCTTATTATTTTTAGTTGCCGTCCTACCTTTTGCACGAGATTCACAAAAGATGGTGTATATTGAGAATGTTGGATTCTTTGGTCCATTATCCCTTTGAGGCATTTACAAATGATGGCTACAAGTACATGTACAATAAAAAGTTATAAGAACTTCAGATTCTAAGATAAGGCAATAGAATTTGGGATGTTAGAGATGTACTAACATGTACTAGGCACAGGGCTTTTTTTTTTTTTTTTTTTGTCTTTTTGCCATTTCTTGGGCCGCTCCCGCGGCATATGGAGGTTCCCAGGCTAGGGATCTAATCGGAGCTGTAGCCACCGGCCTATGCCAGGGCCACAGCAATGCGGGATCCGAGCCGTGTCTGCGACCTACACCACAGCTCACAGCAGCGCCTGGATCGCCAACCCACTGAGCAAGGGCAGGGATCGAACCTGCAACCTCATGGTTCTTAGTTGGATTCGTTAACCACTGCACCACGATGGGAACTCCAGCACAGGTTTTAGTCCAGATCTTGCTTTCCTGTGTGCAGCGTGGGAGTTTGGGATACACCTGGGTAAGTACTGGACCGACAGGCTGGCCATCCCAACCATGGGCACTCTTTACATTTTAATTCAAAGGGCAGGAGGAAGAGTTACTAAGATTCCATTACTTTCTGGCTCCCAGGAGAAGAAAAGATTACTCTGTAACAGGACAAAAGAGAAGTAGAGTGCTGCAGACTTTGTCACTGCAGGGACTCTGGGAGGTGGGGTGCACCAGCAGGGATGCTCTCGTCACTACAGGGGGCAGTGCAGCCCTTGAGGACCTAGCAGCTTCCCGTCCTACATCTGGCGTACTTTCTCTGGGAGTCCTGAGACAGCATGTAAGAAACCTGACTAGACCTGCTGAGACCACCTGCAGGAGAGATCTGTTCTGAGGCCAGCATAAACTGGCTGCTGCCGTTCAAGGAGCCTGTCCCAGCTGAGCTCAGCCGTGGAGCCGTCCCCACCAAGGGGCCAGACTTGGGCATGAAGCCTCTTGGACTCATCGGTGGTTCATAGCTCTGTACCCCCGTGACCTTATTTGCTGCCACTTGGAGGAGGTGAATTGCCAGCTGCATCCTTTCTTATTTTCCAGTCAACAAAATTGGCACATAGGGTGAAATGGTTATTGTTTTAGGCTGCTAAGTTTTGGGGTAATTTGTTATGCAGTAATAGATAATTGAAAGGGAGAGATAAACTTGAGCTTCTGGCTTCTGGAATTTGCACTGAAAACAACAGTTATGTGCCCCAAACACTATCAAACAAGTGTTTGCTGCTATGATTGAAAAGCCTTCATGAGATCTAGGGAACATAACTTAACTCAGACACGGTTACTGGTATGGAAAATGAAAGTCTGACAATGCGGTGAGTAGAGAAGATGACTCTGAAGAAGAGCAGATTGCCCAGAAGGGGCAGAACTGGGAGAGTTGTTGATAAGTGCTTTCTGCCTTTCAGAAATGTGATTGGTGAACTTGCCTAAAACGAGTTCCTTGTGAGGTCAGGGCTTTTTAATTTTGAAGAAGAGAGGCTGCCCCATCCTCTGAGGTGTCCTTTATTCCCTGAGGCACTTTTTTATTACACAGTGCGCTTACCCCATCAGAGTTGGCCAAAATTTCAAGTAGACCAAATTGTTGCGTTTGAAGTATAGCATGGATTGTGGGTAGTCCTTTCATTTTGCTAAATTCAACTCAACTAAAAGATGGTGAACTAAGAGGTTTGTTCAGGGCACTGTGTAGGTGCTATGGGGGATTTAAGTCACTTTCTTAAATAGAAGGGGTCACTAATCAATGATTAAAAGCTGTGCTAAGTTACTACAGGCACCATATCTATCATACAGGCTCTTTGATTTTTATGTGTCCTTTTGAAATGGTTGCAGACTTTTACCTTCTTTTTTTCTCTTTTTTGACTGCCCCTCGGGATATGGAGTTCCTGGGCCAGGGATCAGATCTGAGCCACAGTTGGGACCTAAGCTGCAGCTTTGGCAATGCCGGATCCTTAACTCACTGTGCCAGGCCAGGGATTGCACCTGTGCCCCATTGCTCCCCAGATGCAGTTGATCCTGTTGCACCACAGTGGGAACTCCGGGAAACTTTCTTATTAATTTTCAGCATTTATTGGTCTTAATGTGGAGTTTGGATGTAGGTAAGGAGGAGGTTTTAATTTATGTTGAAAATCTATTAAAGTTATTTCCTACTGAAAACCTGAAAATAGGTTAAACTATTTCCGAAGTCTAGGGAAGCAGGACTGTTGAGCTGTAATAAAAGCCCTTTGTGTTGGCAGACATACCTGCTTCTATTAGAACACTTCGCTTAAGGAACAGGGGAAATGTAGGTGAACACAGACACATGCACAGCTCTTTGAGTTTGCTGCTCAGCTTTCTGGGATCCTTAAGCTATTATCATGTTTGGATTGTAGTGATCTTACTGGAGACAAAAAGAGTGAATGAGGTGTACTTGAAAATTTCCAAGAATGCTCTTATTTATTTCTATAAAACAGAATAATAATAATTTTGCCTTTTTTTGGTAAGTTAAAACTAACAGTAGCAAGGGAATTGTAAAGAACCAAGTGACCGATAATTTCAAATAAAAGATCAATGTCAAGTTCATTACAGAGAACAATATAATGTGTGAATTCAGCATGTTCTCTCTCTTTCTGCAATGCAGTCCTGAGGACGTAGAGTGAAAACGGCTCAGGTTAGTGAGTAGGAGTTCAGACTTTATAATGCCTTGTGGATGAGATGGTATTTACAGTCTCATGAGAGGTTCCTCAGGGCAGAAATGAGCTCTTTTCTCCTATTTGTGATGTGGAGTGTAGAAGAGGGCTATGAATGGATGGGGCCCTGGAGGGTGGCCTCTGACTTGCAGGCACTGCTGCTCTGTTACCCTCTGGTGCAGCAGCCTGAGAACTGGGGGCTAGATGAACATCATTGAGTAAAGCGACCCTGTTGGTGGCATCACGGTTTCTTCTTGTGTTTGAATCCATAAGTGCAGGTGGAGCACTTGAACGTTTGAGGACTGTAATTAGGGAGGAGCTCTAAGTCAAGAAGGGGTATAACCAAGGGGAGGATTTTGAAATAAGTAAGACCCATGGGGGAGCAGCGTCTGCAGGGCATTTGCCTGAGAGGGTGGGGAGCACTTGTCTGCAAGTCCATCAGCGTCAGGAGGCGGCCTGGGGTGTCTTGACTGCCAGGGTGTCCCAGGTTCGCACACAGTGTATTAGAAGTGTGCTGCGAGTTAAGATCAGTCCTCTAGCTACCAAAATTCTATTCCTAAGCCCATCCTATGTAGAATTCCTTTGTCATACTTGATAGCCAATATTTAATAAGTGCTTTATGTAGACTCAGCATTATGTTATGTATGATGAAGGATTTGCATTAACATGTTTAGAGTTTGGGAGGGAAGGAAGAGACTCTTCAGGAAACAAGGTGAAATGTTGGACAGGGTCAATAAGAGTTATGAGAAAGGAAAGGGGATCTTGCTAAGGGCCGGGTTAATCTAGGAAGGCAGCATCCAGCTGGCGGTATTTCTTCTGAATCTTAGACGACAAGAAGGCAGAGAGGAGGAAGCAGAGATGCTCTGATGGAACGCTTGCCAGCCGCAGCCGCACGTGTCTGAATAATTTTCTGTGGAACTGAAATTGTTGAGTTGGGCCAACAAATAGGACACCTGTTTCAAAGCCATAAAGCTGATTTTTTTTTTTTTTAATTTTCAGTTCCAAATATATAGCATCTCTTGGAATAAACACCTCCTTTTCCTTTACTCAGGCACAACAAATATCTAGTATTCTGTCTGCTTGAATTTGAAATCTATGATAGAAATATACTTTAATAACACCTAACTTACTACAAATGGAATTTCCAAAGCTTTGATTTCCCCTGGCCTGTAAGAGAAAATGTAACAAATAATTTTTTTTTTCCTGACCCTATTTTCCCCTGCTCTTTTATTTCATTCTCATTTGCTCGAATAAACATGCCTTCACCACTGGTTCATGTTGATCCTGCGCAAGCTTCCTCCTTTCCTCCCCAGCTAAATAAAGCCTTATTTTTGTAATATCCTTCTGTTAGCGGCTGACATGGAAAAGCTTCCACCTTATCCTGTCTTTCAGAATCAGAGTTTGGCTGCCTCTCTTGCGATCTTGAAAATGTTTGAAATGCTACATAATTAAAAAGCTTAGAACTAAGTAAAGTCGAACAATTTTTTACTGGGCTACATTGTATTAAAGTGGGAAGGAAAATTACTTTCTTTTGTTTTTGGAAAGACATTTGCCAGTTGGAGCCTCAACAAAGATTGAGTTTGGAGGCCTTTAACTGTGCACCAAAAGGTTATTGCAGAAGGTGGTAACATAAGGGAGAAGTCTTAAAGTGGAGAATTTGAGGTTCAGTAATAGGAGCTGTGTGAAGACAGGCATTTTGCCACTTCATTGGGTGCTTGAAATAGTGTGGAATTAAAGAAACAGTTGCAAGTTTTCACAGACTTGATTAATTTAGTCCACAGGAAAACTGGAGGGGGGAACACCCTTCAGGTTGGTTGTAAAGCCTACCTAGCATTCATTAAAATTTTGCTTTAAAATATTTACTGATTATAAGTTTAGTAATGCAAAATCAGAGCAATTGTTAATCTAATATTTTATGTTAAACCATTGAAATAAAATTGCATGTATATTTGGGTGAAAATGAATTAAGATGATAGGTCAGCAGTCAGTCCGTATTTCCCACACTGGGCACAGTGGTTATGAGTGCGAAGGAAGGACACCCAGTGACGTCTGTAAATGGTGCCCGACCCTTGGGTCTTCTGTCTCTCTTGAAGAACTGTGGCACGGTTGTGTACGTAACAAGTGATAGTAACAGAGAGCATGTGATTGTACATATAGAAAATGTTAAATAGTCATCTTCCCATAAATTCAGCTGTTCTTATGTTGCATTAGTTTGAGGTAAAGTAAGATTTTTAGATTTTTAAAATTATACTACTCATTTTATTTGGTTGAAAATGCCTTTCATCCAAACCAGAACATGAAAGGAGATGGTATTCTTTGCTGAAGGATGTCTCTGCTGGCTGAGGAGTTCTGACTGGCGGGTACTTTCAGTGCAGGAAGGTTTGCGACTCCACTGCCTCTGGCCCCCTTCCTGCTGGCAGTCAGCTGACAGCCTGACGGCAGCACCTCTGAGAGTAAGATCCTCACCCTGCTTATTTCTCCTTGTAAGATACTCCAGTTCACTTCTGTTAGTTTAATATTCCCAGTTTGAATATTAAATAGGAGTGGAATTCTTTTACTTATCCTGCTAGGGTTTCACTAGGCTTCTTCGATCTATAGATGGGTATCTGATATTAATTCTGAAAAATTCCCAGCCACATTGGGGTAAAATTTCCCTCTACACATTCTTTCTCCTCCTGTCTGGGATTCTGGTCAAATGTATTCTAGACCTTCTTGGTCAGCCCTTCGCATCTCATTCTCATATCTGTACTTCCCTTTTTACTCTTTCTCTCTGCTGAATTACAGGTAAATTTCTCCTGAACTACTTCCTAGTCTGATATTTCTCTATTCCATTTTGTCTGTTTTGCTGCCATTGTGTTTTGAACTTTGGCTGTTGTAATTTCTAGAAGTTCTTTTAAAGATCTGCTGTTACTTTTTATGAATTCTTGTTCTCTGCTGGTATTTTAAACTTTGTTGTGTTCTTCTCTAGATACTTTAGGCTATTTTTTTTCTTTTTAGGGCTGTACCTACAGGATTTGGAAGGTCTCCGGCTAGGGGTTGACCCAGAGCTGCAGCCACTTGCCTACACCACAGCCATAGCAATGCCAGATCCAAGCTGTGTCTTCAGCCTACACTGTAGCTCACAGCAACGCCAGATCCCTAACTCACTGAGTGAGGCCAGAGATCGAACCCGTGTCCTCATGGATGCTAATTGGGTTCATTAACCACTGAGCCATGATGGGAACTCCTGAATATGCTATCTTTGACAGGTGCCGTGCTGCCTTGGACAGGCTTCTGGGGGGCTACCAGTCTGGGACTCTTTTTAAACCATATTTAGGACACAATCCTGGGCTCCTGCACACTGTGGATGTGTGCCTGGGATGTGGCCTAGGGTGGCCCTAGCTTCTCAGAGACTTTGTTTTTCCTGCCTTTTCCTTTTCTTTCTTGTCCAGTGCCAGGAGAGCCTGTTCGTTACCCTCGTGTGGTTGGGGAGATGATGGTTCCTTTCTAGGTCTTCCTTCCTTTGGGTGGGGCTCAGGGAGACGGGCATTCATCCATTACCTCCTACTGCCTGGCCTTTGTGGGCCGAGGATCTATCTGCAGCCGTGTCCCAAGAAGCCCCTAGGTCTGTGAAAGCCAGGTTGGTGGGTCACCCTGGTGGGGAGCCAGAGGGCTGGATGAATTTGAGGCCGTGAATGGTGTGGGGAGGTGCTGGTCCACGTGAAAGGGACGGTAGGGACAAGCTGGGGCAGCGCTGTCAGCTGATGGCCGAGTTGGGGAGCCTGGGCAGGAGGTGGGTGCATGTGCAGGGCCTCTTGAGGAGGGCAAGGGGGAAAGGCTTTAGAGTGAGCCAAGGGAATGTGCAGATAGGTGAGGTGTAGATGGGGGTCAGGGCTGAAGGAAGCCACAGTGTCAGTGGGAGCACTGCTGGGTATCTAGGGGGCTCTAAAGTTTTCTTTCCTTTTTTTTTTAAAGTATGCATTTTATTAAAAAAAATTTTTTTTTGCTTTTTTTTTAATTTTTAATTTTTTTTTTTAATGGCCACACCTGCGGCATATGAAGATTCCCAGGCTACGGTCAAATCGGAGCTACAGCTCCTGGCCTACGCCATAGCCACATAAGATCTGAGCCGTGTCTGCGAGCTACAACACAGCTCATGGCAACAGCCAGATCCTTAACCCACTGAGCAAGGCCAGGGATCGAACCCGCAACCTCATGGTTCCTAGTCGGACTCGTTTCTGCTTTGCCATCATGGGAACTCCTAAATAAGTTTTCTTAAAATATTGCTTTCTACATATTCAGCATCATTTATTACTTAATATGTTGTTTGCTCAGGGTTACTTTATATTTTGCTGTGTTACTGGCATTTTTCTAAGTTGCAGCAGCCTGGGAATGACTCAGCCATAAACTGGCCACTGTTTAGTCCTGCTCCCTGGGCTGAGGTGCGGGGTGGTGAGAGAGATTGACTGACTGATGGGGATTGATTAAATGGAAGTGACTTTCTTCCATCTTCTGTGCCCCATGCGACTTCCTGGGTTTCCAGCTTCTGGGGTTGCATCCACCTCTTCTCAGGAAATGTTTGTGTTAACGCTGCAACTGCTGCCTGGTTGCCCTGTAGGTGTGATCCATAAGCCTCCGCCAAGGCCACTGCCCTTGTGGTGCCCTTGGGAACATTCAGGTTTCTCCACATTTGTTTGAGCGAGGTCTCCGTGCTGCCTCTGAAGTTAGGGTCCTGGGGTGGGCCCCATGTTCCTCTCTGCCCACCTTGCACGCATGGAGCAGAAGCTACAAGGCCATGTGGCTCCCATCTGCCCTGGTGGTTTGGGAGGCATTCTCACATCTTTGCTGGGGGGGCCAGGCGCTGTGTGCACCACCCTGTTCTCCCAGGGCCCACTGCCCTCCCCCCGAAGCCACACTGCTTTCTCCTCTGCAAGCAGCTGTTGCTTTCAGACATCCTTGGAGTCAGCTTATCTTTATGAGCTTCTGCTGCGGCTAACATAGTTTCCAAGCAGCTCCTTCCTTTGCATTGTGTCCCCTGGTGGTATGGTGCCTGGGCGGCTCCTGGGAGGTGCTGAGTGGGGGTGAATGGCATGAAGTCCACCTGACTTGTCCTGTCAGATGGGAATGCTTGTGTGTGCGCCTGGGCCTCTTAGGCCCAGCTCAGGAATTACTGCTCTTGATTTATTTGGGGGGTTTAGAAGAACTCTCATATAAATTACCCAGCCAGCTTTTTTAAAAAAGAGGTTTGTTTTCTTGTTGAAGAAATGTGCTTGAGTGTAAGTGATTAATCATTCTTTTGTAGTGTAAATTTCAGTATATTCCAAATAGTGCGTGTGCTGTTAAAAAAAGAGCAGTAATAAAATAACCAGACGATTGATTTTTAAACATTGATCAGGTTGGCAGAGTTCCTGAGACATCAACATACTAATTAGAATGTCAGGATATTAAATTACTGTTCATTTTCTAACTTCAAAAGTTTCGGATGACTATAAATGACAAAGAATTTCTAAGTGAACTAAAGATTTCCTCTAAAGATTTACCAATTATTAACAATTTAATTTCTTTCATTTTTTCCTTTATTTGGCTCTCGTCTGTACTTTAAGTGGAGGAAGTATTTTGTAAGAATTGGATTATAAGTAGAAAAGATGCTTGAGACTAACTTTTATTTTAGGTAGGTAAGTGTTCTGGTTGTTACTGTGTAACAGCTATCTCTAAATTCTTAAAATAACAATTCTGAAGCCTGTTGTCAAAATGTGAAACTGCAACTTAACCCTAAAACTTCAAACAATGCCCTTTTATGATACCTCACAATTCTGAAGCTCAGGGATTCAGACCAGGCTCAGCAGGGTGGTTCTGCTCCACAGGGTGTCACGTGGAGCTCCGTGCTGGTAGCTCGTCTGGTCTAGGATGTCCGAGCCAGTGTCCCTCTCGCTCCTCCTGCCAAGGAGGCTGGGCTCTGCTGGGATCCTCTCCACGGTGTCCTGTACACCAGGGGCTGGGTTTCCTTCTTGGTGACCCAGGACGGCAGAGAACAGGTAGGAACCGTCCGCCCTCAGAGACGAGGCCTGGGATGTACCGTACCCTGCTGTCAGACGGCCACTGGCCGGCCCAGATCGCAGGGAGGGTGACCAGGTCTTAGCTCTCAGTGGGCAGTGGTGACATCCTCAATCCCCACAGCAGGATTGATGTATGGGTCACAGGGCCTCAGGGAAACAAGCTCCCTTTATGTATCACAGTATTTACTACCAACATAGGACCGATGTTTATTAGGAATACTAATAACAGTATTAAAAATCGTGAAAATTGCTTCCAGCATTTGCTTCATCCACAAATTTTTAATTTCATTATAAAAGAAATGATTCCTAATTGTTTCATTATGCATTGGATATCTTAAGACAGACTTTCCATTAGTTACTTATTTTAATTGGCTTTTAAATATTTATTACTAATATCTTATATTAATTTTATTGTAAATAATACTAAAATATTAATATTTTGCAAACATTTATATTTTAATATTTAATATTAATAAAATTAGAAGTTTTAACATTGTTATTAACATATCTTTTTACCTGCTATAGAGATGTATTTTTTTAAGAAAAAGTGGTACTTGAAATCATTTATTTGTATGTATTTATTTATTTACTTAGACTGTGTTTGCAGCATGTGGAAGTCCCAGGTCCAGGGACTGAACCTGCGCCACAGCTGCCATAGCAGTGACAGTGCCAGGTCCTTAGCTCAGTACACTACCAGGGAACTCTTCTATTTGTATTTATTGATGCTATGCCCTTTTCTACAAAGGATTCGAGGTGACTTGCAGCAAGACACATATGGTAAATCTGTATAGAAGTAAAATATAAATAAGCAGTGGAGGGTGAGGCTCAAGAAGACAATGAGTCGGTAAATGCTGTCACCATCTGCCCAGTGGCTGAGGCCCCAGACTTGAGTCTTTTTCACCACACCTTCATTAATTGACAGTCTGTCAGTCTGGGCTGCCTCTGAAACACATCCCCCTGTGCTTCTCTAGTTCAGGCCACTGCCATCTTTTCCCTATCCTGCCGCCTGAACGTAGGTCTCTCTCTTCTTCTCCAGTGTGATTCCTCATGATAGAGTCCTTCCTCCATGCAGCGCACCAGCAAGTGTAGGAGTTTTCGTGATGGCTTAGCAGTAACAAACCCGACTAGTAGCCATGAGGATGAAGGTTTGATCCCTGGCTTCTCACATTGGGTTAAGGATCCAGTGTTGCCGTGAGCTGCAGTATAGGTTGCAGATGTAGCTCAGATCCTGTGTTGCTATGGCTGTGGTGTCACAGCTACAGCTCCAATTCTACCCCTAGCCTGGGAACTTCCATATGACTCAGGTGTGGCCATAAAACAAACCACAGTGTAAATCTGGTCATAACTTCCTCTCCCCAAAGTTTGCTGTACCATTCTTAGAGCTAAACTGTATCTCAGAGAGGCTTCAGTCCCCCTCCACCCCCAAGGACTGTGCCCTGTCTCCTCTTTTTGCTTCTCCAGCCCACTAGCCTGTTTTCTCTTTAGCACCTTGGCAATACCTGTTTTACCTCTGCTGGGGATGCTCTTACCCCAGGTTTTCTGTGGCTGACTCCTTTTCATTCAGGTTTCCAACTACATGTCACTTCTTCAGAGAGGCTTTAATTATCTAGAAACTGAAGTGTAAATCCGTCCATCCATAACACATCCTTGTGTTTTATTTTCATCGTAGATCACTACCTGATAGTTTATTGTTTTTTGTCTGTCTCACCTCATTAAAATATAAGTTTCATGAGAGCAGTGCTTTTTTCTTTCTGGCTTGTTTATAGCGGGATCCCATATGGGGGAGATAGTAGGTCCTCAGTGTTTTATTTATTTATTTATTTAATTTTTTGGCCTCCCCCCCAGCATATGGAGTTCCCTGGCCTGGGGTCAGATCCAAGCCGCAGTCACAACCTAAGCTGCATCTGCGGCAACACCGGATCCTTAACCCACTGTGCTGGGCCAGGGATTGGACCCGTGTCCCAGTGGTCCCATTGTGCCACTGCAGGAACTCTGGCCCTCAGTGTTTTAGAAAGAATAAATGGATTCTCCATAAAAAAATCAAATGCTGGAATTGATAGTATTTCTAGGACATGATAAATGTATTTTAGAAAAGAGGATTCTTTCCTTGGAGTGTGCTGTTTTAGACTAGTGCTGTATTTCAGAATCATTAATGGACCTTTTAAATAAATAGACACCTGGACTTCAGTCTGTATGTAGGTCCACCTGGTACCAGGGATCTGTAATTTCGAAAAGCTCCCCTGCAAATCTGATGTCCACCCATGTTTAAGGGCCAGGACTTGAAAAGGAGAGCTGTGTAGATTCACATAGAAAGTGTCTGACTACTCTGTTTATAAGCATGAGTGAATATTCTTTTTTTTTTTTTTTGTCTTTTTTGCTATTTCTTTGGGCCGCTCCCGTGGCATATGGAGGTTCCCAGGCTAGGGGTCGAATCAGAGCTGCAGCCCCCGGCCTACGCCAGAGCCACAGCAACTCGGGATCCGAGCCACGTCTGCAACCTACACCACAGCTCATGGCAACGCTGGATCATTAACCCACTGAGCAAGGGCAGGGATCGAACCTGCGACCTCATGGTTCCTAATCAGATTCGTTAACCACTGCACCACGACAGGAACTCCAAAAAAAGTGTGTTTTTTTTTTTTTTTCCTCTCTTCTTTTTGCCTTTTCTAGGACTGCTCTCGCGGCATATGGAGGTTCCCAGGCGAGGGGTCTAATCGGAGCTGTAACCACAGGCCTATGCCAGAGCCACAGCAATGCGGGATCCGAGCCGCATCTTCAACCTACACCACAGCTCACAGCAACGCTGGATCCTTAACCCGATGAGCAAGGCCAGGGATAGAACCCTCAACCTCATGGTTCCTAGTCAGATTCGTTAACCACTGAGCCACAACGGGAACTCCTGAATATTCTTGATTAGAAGTTTACAGAGTAAATCTGTGGGAAGCATTATTTGTATCATCACTGTAGAGGCCAGGGTGACAGACTAGTGGTTCTAAAGCAGTGTGCCCAGGGGGACCACTTGGGAGTGTCGGAAGGATGTAAGTAATAATACAACTTATATTTTTTAATCCCATTCCTTTTATTTTATTTTTTTGAGGGGGGAGGAGAAAGGCATGTTTTCCAGTACCTAATGTACAGTGATACGTGTATGCAGTTTATAAACATTGGAATTATGTGCTCAAAATACTGTATTGATGGAGTTCCCTTTGTGGCTCAGTGGCAACGAGTCTGGCTAATATCCATGATGATGCAGGTTCGATCCCTGGCCTTGCTCAGTGGGTTAAGGATCCGGCATTGCTGTGAGCTGTGGTGTAGGTCACAGACGCAGCTTGGATCCCGTGTAGCTGTGGCTGTGGTATAGGCCAGTGTTTACAACTCCGATTCAACCCCTAGCCTGGGAAATTCCATATTCCCTAAATATGAGTGTGGCCCTAAAAGCCAAAAAATTTTTTTTTTATTGATGAAAATGTGTGAGTCAAACAGGATGGAGATTACTGTGCCAGTCAGGACAGGTGATGCAATGGTGGCAAGTGACCCCAAGCTCGACTGCTGAAAGGCTTGTTTCTTATTCGTGCTCTTTGTGTCCTGTGGGCCAGTGGTAGCGCTGCTGTGTCCTTTTGGTGCTGTGATTTGGGCAGATAGAGCAGCCTTTATCTGGAATGTCACTAGGTGCTGAGGCAGAGGAATGAGAGAACTGGGTAAGCCATGTGCTTGTAAAGTGGCACATGTCACCTCTGCTCACATTTTACTGGCCAGGGCAAGTCACATGCCCACACGTGAGTCCAGCAGGTAGAGGATGCACGATACTCCCTCAGTGAGGGACTCTGCCATGGGCGAATGGCAGGATGGTCTACATAGACAGCCTCCACCACCTGTTCAGTGTGGGGGATATTTGTCACTCCAGAGCTTACTCTTCATCTCGTTTCAGGGTTGTTGGCAGAGTGAGCCTGCTCTCCCTGTTCCTGACTTGATGAAGAATACCAAAAAAGATACGTGCAGCCCAGATCATTAATTCTTTTACTAAGAAGCATGTGAAACAATCTGATTGTAAAATAAGGAAATATAATTTTACCAAAACTGTTAGAGCCTTGTGTGATTTTTGCCTAAAAAAAGATTATACCATCACTCCACATACCATTTGAAATATTCAGGTACTTAGTGTTGGTGGGTGGGTATGAAAGATAGAATGAGGTGGGGGAATTGTGGGTAGTGGTGGAAAGAGGACTTCATGGCTCAAGTGTTCAGGGTCTTTGCTGATTGAAAAATTAACCAGGCTGAAGGTGGAGCATCTTTGGTTTTTTTTTTTTTTTTTTTGTCTTTTTGCCATTTCTTCGGCTGTTCCCGCGGCATATGGAGGTTCCCAGGCTAGCGGTCGAATCAGAGCTGTAGCCACTGGCCTACACCAGAGTCACAGCAACACGGGATCCGAGCTGCATCTGCAACCTACACCACAGCTCACGGCAATGCCGGATCGTTAACCCACTGACCAGGGATAGAACCCGCAACCTCATGGTTCCTATCGGATTCGCTAACCACTGAGTCACGACGGGAACTCCAAGTGGAGCATCTTTGGAATCATAATGTAAGTCCTTCTGGAAATGTGATTCCACTTAGAGCAGTTTGTTTATATACTTCTCTTCAGAAAGATGTTCATTTGGAAAGCAAAACCTACCTTGACAGTGTTGTGGCTGTAGTGATAAATTAGCTAATTTTATTATTTTGTATACCCCCTAAAGACCAGTCCTATGTGAGTTCAACTAATAAAACAATAAGTTCATAGAAACCAGTTGAGTTTCAGGAGGTATTTCACTTTATTTACTTAATCGAAATATAGTTGAGTTAAAATATCAGTTTCAGGTGTACAGCATAATAAGTTAATGTTTTTATATATTGCAAAGTGATTATCACTATGCATCTAGCTACCGTTTGAAACTATACATTGTAGTATGTTGACTGTATTCTCTATTTTGTACTTTACATCTTTATCATTTATTTTATAACTAGAAGTTTGTACCTCTTAATCCCCTCACTTATTTGTCCTTCTCCCATCCTCTTCCCCTCTTGGAAAAACTCTCTTATTTTCTATATCTGTGAGTCTCTTTCTATTCTGTATTCTTCTGTCTTGATTTTTAGATTCCGCATATAGGTGAAATCATACGATACTTGTCTTCATCTAACTTATAGCATAATACCCTCTAGATCTATCCATGCTGTCATTCATGGCTGAGTAATACTACATTGTGAGCATGTGTGTGTGTGTGTGTGTGTGTGTGTGTATTACACATTTTCTTTATTTATTCATCTGTTGGTAGACACTTAGGGTGCTTCCATATCTTGCTTATTGTAAATAATGCTGCTGTGAACATAGAGGTGCATATATCTTTTTGAATTAATGTTTTTTGTTTTCTTTGAATAATTACTCAGGAGTGAAATTGCTATATCATATGGTAGTTCTGTTTTTAACTTTTTACAGAACCTTTCCATAGTGGCCATACCAGCTTACATCCCCACCAACAGTGTGTTAGGGTTTCCTTTTCTTCACACCCTTTCTAGCATTTGTTATTTGTAGACTTACTAGTGATAGCCATTCTGACTGGCGTGAGGTAGTACCTCATTGTATTTTGATTTGCATTTCTCTTATATTTAGTGGTGTTGAACATCTTTTCATGTGCCTGTTGGCCATCCATTTGTCTTCTCTGGAAAAATGTCTGTTCAGGTACTCTGCCCATTTTTTAAAGAAATTGTGTTTTTTGACGTTAAATGATATGATTTCTTCATTATGTTTTGGATACTAGCCCCTTATCAGGTATCATTTGCACATATCTTCTTCCTATTCAGAAGGTGGCCTTTTTGTTTTGTTGATAGTTTTCTTGGCTTTGCAAAAGCTTTTTAGTTTTATTTTTCTTTCCTGGGGAGATGGATTAAAAAAAAAAATTCACTGGGACCAGTGTCAGAGAGTGTACTTCCTTTGTTCTCTTCTAGGAATTTTATGCTTTTATGTCTTACATTTATGTCTTTACTCCATTTTAGGTTTATTTTTGTATATGGTGTTAGAAAATGGTCTACTTAAATTCTTTGCTCATAGCTGTCCAGTTTTCTGGGGTCTTGATTCTGTTCCACTGATCTATGTGTGTGTGTTTGTGTAGTAGCATACTGTTTTGATTGCTATAGCTTTGTAGTATAGTTTGAAATTTGAAATCAGGGAGTAAGATATTTCCAAGTTTGTTTCCCCCCCTCAATATTTCTGTAGCTTTTTTTTTTGGTTCCATAAAAATTTTAGGTCTATTTGTTTGAGTAATGTGAAAAACGCCATGGATATTTTGATAGGGGTTGCATTGAATCTGTAGATTCTGTGTGTAGTATGGACATTTTGACAATAATCCATTCTTTCATTCCATAAGCATGGTATATATTTTCAATTATTTGTGTTGTCTTTATTTTCTTTCGTCAGATCAGTGTCTTATAGTTTTCAGAATACAGATGTTTAGCCTCCTTGGTTAATTTTATTTCTAGGTATTATATTTATTTTGATGGAGTTGCAAATGGAATTTTCTTAATTTCTCTTTTTTTTGGTAGTTTGTTATTGATGTGCAGATTTCTGTATATTAATTTTGTATTCTGAAACTTTACTGCGTGAATTTATTAGTTTTAGGTTTTTCTGTATACAGTATCATGTCATCTGCAAATAGTGACAGTTTTATTTCTCTCCTCCAGTTTGGATGCCTTTGATTTCTTTTTCTTGTCTGATTGCCATAGCTAGGATTCCAGTACTATATTGAATAAAGGTGGTGAGATAGGCATCCATGTCTTTAAATTTTTCATTGTTGAGCGTAATATTAGCCATGGGTTTGTTGTATGTGGCCTTTATTATGTTGAGATATGTTCTGTCTATAGCCATTTTAGTATGAGTTTTTTTCATAAATGGATGTTGGACTTTGTCAAATTGTTTTTCTGCATTTGTTGACATAATTATATGATTCTTTTGTCACAGTGATTTAGCAGATATTAAACCATCCTTGCATCCCTGGACTAAATCTTGATTGATCAAAGTGAATGATCCTTTTAATGTATTCTTGAATTCGTTTTGCTAATGTTTTGTGGACGGGTTTGGATCTGTTTCATCCAAAGAGATAGTGGCTTGTCATTTTCTTTTTTTGTGTATCTTTGGTTTTGGCATTAGGGTAATAATTGGACTTGTAGAATAAGTTTGAGAACATTTCTTCCTCTTCAATTTCCTGCAGTAGTTTGAGAAGGATAGGTATTTACTCTTCTTTAATATTTGGCAGAATTCCTCTGTGAAGCCGTCTGATCCTGGACTTTTGTTTGTTGGGTGTTTTTTGATTATCGATTCAGTTTCATTACTGGTAATTGGTCTATTCAGATGTTCTGCTTCTCCCTGATTCAGTCTTGGAAGATTGTGTATTTCTAGGAATTTATCCATTATTTCTATGTTGTTCAATTTGTTGGTGTATAAATGTTTGTAATAGTCTTTTTTTTTTTAGGGCCTCACCTGTGTCATATAGAAGTTCCCAGCTGCAGCTGCCTGCCTATGCCATAGCACTGTGGGATCCTAGTTTTGTCTGTGACCTACACCACAGCTCACAGTAATGCCAGATTCTTGACCCACTGAGTGAGGCCAGAGATTGAAACTACATCCTTGTGGATACTAGTTGGATTTGTTTCCTCTGTACCACAACAGGAACTCCCCGTAGTAGTCTTTAATGATTGTATTTCTGTGGTATTGGTTGTAAATTCACTTTCATTTGCGTTTTTACTTATTTTGGCCCTTCCCCCCACCCCTTATTGAATCTGGCTAAAGTTTGTCTCTTTTTTTATCTTTTCAAAGAACCAGTTTTTAATTTCATGGATTTTTTTTCCATTTTTTTTATTCTTAATTTCATTTATATCCACTCTGTTCTTTTTAATTTCTGTCCTTCTACTAATTTTAGGTTTTGGTTCTTCTGCTTCTTCTTTTCTAGTTCCATTAGATGTAAAGTTAGATGGTTTATTTTGTTTTTGTTTCTTGAGGTAGGCCTGTATTGCTATGAGGTTTTCTCTTAAATTTCTTCCACTGCATTCCATAATTTTGGGGTCCTTGTGTTTCCATTTTTCATATGTGTCTAGGTATTTTTTGATTTCCTGTATTCTTTGTTCACTTATTGGTTGTTTAATAGCATGTTGTTCAGCCTCCACATGTTTTTGTTTTTCGTTTTCTTGTTATTGACTTCAAGTTTCATATTGCTGTGATCAGAAGAGGTGCTTGATATGAATTCAGTCTTGTTAATTTATTGAGACTTGTTTTGTGGCCCACTGTGTGGTCTCTCCTCGGAAATGTTCCATGTGTACTTGAAAAGAATGTGTGTTCTGCTGCTTTTGGATCGAATGTTATCTATATATCTATATCTGTATCTATATATCTGTCTATCTCTGTTAAGTCCGTTGAGTGTATCTGCTCTATGTTTCTCCTTGTCTTTAACTTTCTCCATTTTAATTATGATATGTCTTGGTATGGATATCTTGGGTTTGTCTTGGAGACTCTAGGCTTCCTGGACCTTGATGTGTTTCTTTCCCCGTCTAGGGAGGTTTTCAGCCATTCTTTCTTTTCTTTTTTTTTAGGGCAATACTTGTGGCATATGGAAGTTCCCAGGCTAGGAGTCAAATCAGAGGTGTAGCTGCTAGCCTGCACCACAGCGATAGCAATGTAGGATCTGAGCCACATCTGCAACGTACACCACAGCTCACGGCAATGCTGGATCCTTAACCCACTGAGCAAGGCCAGGGATTGAAGCTGAATCCTCATGAATACTAGTTGGGTTCATTAACTGCTGAGCCATGATGGGAACTCCTCAGCCATTATTTCTTGAAATAAGTTTTTTGCCCCTTTCTCTATTCTCCATTTGGGACCCCGTTATGTGAATGTTAGTGCAGTTGATGTTGTCTCAGACTTCCCTTAAACTATTCTCACTAAAAAAAATTATTTTTCCCTTTTGCTGTTCTGATTGAGTGAATGTCACTGTTCTCTCTTCTTTGTTGCTTATGTGGTCTTCTGTATCATCTAAAATGCTGTTTATCCCTTCTAGTGTATTTTTCATTTCAGTTGCTGTATTCTTTAGCTCTGATTGGTTCTTTTTTACATTTTTAATTGTTGTTCAATAGAAGTTTATAATAATAAAGTTTCAGGCAGTCATCCTACATTTTTCAGTGAGAATTCTCTTACTTTGGTCTTTTTAATTTTGTTTATTATTAGATAGATAAATGAAGATTTAGATGTGTGTGACAAATGGATTAACTTCAAAATAACCAAGGAAAAACAGAATAGTTACTGGAAGGCTATAATGTAGGAAATGACACTGGTTATAGATAAAACACATGTTAATTGGAATGCATCTGATTACTTTGGGTGAACAGTTTAGAAACACATTGAATCCCTTAGAATTTTATTCATTATTTCTAAAGTCTGGATTAGTTTTTTTTTTTTTTCCAATCTTAGGGAGTGTGGGGTCAAGATTTCAGGGAAAGACAGTCTTACCACACTCTTTAATAATCAACTCTAGTTTTTATTTTTATTTTATTTATTTTATTTATTTATTTTTTTAAAGGAGTGCTTTATTTTATTTTGTCTTTTTTGCTATTTCTTGGGCCACTGCCGCGGCATACGGAGGTTCCCAGGCTAGGGGTCGAATCGGCCTACGCCAGAGCCACAGCAAGGTGGGATCCGAGCCACGTCTGCAACCTACACCACAGCTCATGGCAACGCCGGATCCTTAACCCACTGAGCAAGGGCAGGGACCGAACCCGCAACCTCGTGGTTCCTAGTCGGATTCGTTAACCACTGCGCCACGATGGGAACTCCCAACTCTAGTTTTTAATTCAAGATTTTGAACTTTTAAAAAATTGAATCTTGACTGCATATCTAAAGC
Organism: Phacochoerus africanus; assembly: GCF_016906955.1. Taxonomy (NCBI): domain Eukaryota; kingdom Metazoa; phylum Chordata; class Mammalia; order Artiodactyla; family Suidae; genus Phacochoerus; species Phacochoerus africanus. Next base: position 29,704,460 of record NC_062552.1, on the reverse strand, counting down.
TGAAGACTCTTTGGACCATTAAGTGTTTTGTAACTAAAGTATTCTGTTGTGTGACAGTTGAGCTGAGGTATGCTTTTCTTGCTGCCCTGATGTTTACTTGGTGAGCAGTTGATTTAGACATGCCTATGGTATTGTTAATACAGATACTTGAGTTGAGTTTAAGGAAAGAGATACTATATTCCTGTATATTAGGGATGGAGAAGTGTTAGTGGTATTTACATATTGCTGTGGGATTTGCCCAGTTAGAACCCCAGATATTATCATGCAGACATCTGTGTGTTTGGAGTTACCTAATTCTTTGTTGCTGTAATAAGGGATTATAAAAGGGACATGGCAGGTTAACACATTCGGCCTCACCTCCAGTATTGCCAGAGCCACTCAGAACCACTGGGCAATCGCTTATCATTATCCCTATTAATGGTGGGGAAAATAAGTGTTCATTGTACAACCATGAAGTACTTTTTTATATATAAATTGGAAATCACTGAAGAAATAGTGAAAGACCATCATGAAGATGCAGATTTCTTGTTTCCTTTTACCTTTTCTCCTGATCAGTGTCTTACTTTATTGGTTGCTGTTTTTTTTTTTTTTTTTTTTTTTTAATTGGTTGCCTTTTGAGAATTGCAGCTTGGTTAAAACATACTGCCTTCTCTCAAATGGTCTCTGCCTTATGTATCTGGTTGTGTGTTTGAGGTTCAAAGGAATTCTCCTATGGAAGGTGAAGTAAAAGGTAAATGGTCAACTGAGCAGAGAAATTACTATCAACAGATACATGTAAACAAAGCCAGCACTAAAGCAGAATAACGTAGTGTTAGCTCTTAGAGAAATATTTGCTGTTGCCGAACCTCAATTTGAACACTCTACAATGAGTGTTGATTATATATAGCGTGTGCTGTGACAGCCCTTAAAATTTTTGCCTCTAAGACTTCTCATGACATTCGGTTATATTACATTTTTAGTTTCTGTGTTTTTGTCCTGTTCATTACCAAAAAGGAATTGAGGTGGTAATTTTCAGCTGATGACTCTCTTGCATTGATTTAGATGATACCTGTTTGTTTGACTCTCTCAAATATGATAATAATGAAAATGTTTCAAATACTGTGAGAATTGCCAAAATGTGACACAGAGACCCAGACAAGCATATGCTGCTGGAAAAATGGCACCAATAGTCTTAACTTGACACCAGGTTTCCACAAACCTTCAATTTGTACAAAAACTTAGTATCTGGGAGCACAATAAAGCAAAGTACAATAAAACGAAGCATGATTGTATTTATTGGTCCTTTGAATTTTCTCATTTATAAAGTGTCTGTTCATGTCTTTGGCTCATTTTTCTGTTGGATTGATTGTCTTTTTCTCATTTCTGTCTTGGTTTGCCTTGGCATTTTGTATGTCTCTATACATTTTAAAAGCAATACAGACACAGTAGTAACACAATAGTGTAAGCTATTGTGATTTTGTTTGAGGATGTATTGAATCAGCAGGTTAACTTGAGGATAATTGGGTATATTTTCAATATTACATCTTCTGGTGCTTGTTTATGGGGTAAGGTAGCTCTCTGTTATTGAAGTTTTCTCTAGTTTCCTTCAGTAAGGTTTTATAGCTTTTTGTGGAGGCCTTGCACATTTTTTTGTTAGATTTATTCCTGTTGTGAATGTTATCTTTAAAAAGATTCTCTTATTAAATTTGGCTGCTGGCAGATAGAAATAAATTTTTTTCTGTATTTAGTATTGCATCCAGAAACCTTGCTTAATGGTCAGTAGGTCTAATAATTTATCTGTAAATTCTTCTGGATTTTCTAAGGATGCTACTCATGTAATTTGTAAATATGACAGTTTTGTTTCTTTTTTCCAATACATATACTTTTGGCCTCACCTACCTCGTTCCCATTCCTGGAGTCTGGCTTTCTTGTGTGCCATATTTTCTTTGTGTGCTAGAGATGGAGTTTTGAGATTCCTTAGAGGATGGTATTGAGCCTGGGAGAATGGTGTCTTTCTCCAGGAAGGTTTTCATTTCCTTTTTTGATGCGTCTGTGGGTGCGGCTAGTCCAGAATTCTGTTGCTTTCCACCCAGAATCGAGGTCCCGCCCACTCGACCTTTGGAAACTGGGCTGGGATCCCTGTGAAGGCTGAGAAGCTTCTGCCTCTCCCTCCTCAGCCCTTCAGGGTCCTAGAGAGGAGGGGCAGTTTATCCACTGTTGGCAGCATCTCTTTGAGGTTGCTTCCCCAGAGTTAGCAAAAGTAAAAGCCTCTTTCTCGTGTACCACCCCCTTCTCACATCACTTTTTACAGTTTCCCACTCATGCAGACTTCATTATGCTTGTCTGTTTTATTTCTTTACACATCCTAACAGTTATTATCTGTGTTATATTGAGTCTTTTCCTTTTGTTTTTGCTCATGAGATGATGTTTTCTTGTTTGCCATGTTATAGAATACAATATGCTTGGTGTACTGTCTTTGAAAGTGTGTTTGTGGGAGTCCTTTGAGGCTGTGAATGTACTTTCCTCAGAGAGGATTTGAGTTTCTTTTCGCCAGAGAACATTTGGGCCATTTCAATGGGGATGACCTTAAATCAAGGTCAAGGCTTGGGATTTCCCTGTGACCCACGGCTCTAGAGCAGGAGGGTCTCTTGTGCTCACGTGGGGCTGACTGTGCTTTAAAGAAGAGGCTTTAAAATTTTTATCCGTGTTTTCTTCCTTGATTTCTGAATAATACAGTCTGCTTTACTTGAAACATTAAGTTCTACTGTACTTTGTTTAGCCGTATACCTGTTGTCGGGCATTTAGCTTTTTAAAAATTATTGTAAATAACACTGTGCTGACAAGTTTTTTCTATTTGTGTGTTTGTTCTGTTATTACGATTAATTGTTGGGAGTTCCATGGTGGTCTAGTGGTCATTGCTTTCACTGCTGCGGCCCGGGTTCAATCCCTGGTCTGGGAACATAGATCTCATGTCAAACCACTTCACACAATGGCCAAAAAAGAAAAAAAAAAAAAAAAAGAAAAAAACATTAATTCTGGAAGTGAAATTGGTAGGGTCTTCATGTTTTAAGGGTTTTTGGTGTGTATTGTTAAAGTGCCCTACACAAATATATTGTCCCGACATTGTGGATTATAAATCTTTTTAACTTTTGTCATTTTAGTGGTTAGAAAATAATACCACATTATTCTTTTAATTTACTTTATTTTCACTTATATGAATCTTGGCTGTGTATTACTTTTGGGCCACTAGTATGTCCTACTACCTAAGGGTTTACTGAGAGTAACTCAGATGTCAAATGATGAATTTCCCATAGTTTCTCATTTATATTTCTTCTTCATTTACAGATCTTTTATTTTTCTGTATAGAATTTTAAAGTCTTTTTCTAGTCGTATCTGTCAGTCTTTTTTTTTTTTTTTTTGAAGATCTAATTGTTGCTGTTAAATAATTCAAATGATTGCAGCATCCCATCCAGCAGATAGAAGGGAGCTCAAAGAGCTACAAAAAGAGATTTAAAAAGTCACAGAAAATGTGGGACAAGGAAATGATAAAGGACAGAGGAGTGTTGGGGCAAGATTACCTTCCTTTGGGGGACAAGAAGGTCTATGAGGCAGATACCCAGCTTGTGCTAACCAGGAAATTTTAGTCTGACCAGTTGAGATTACATTCCTGGGGAAGGTTGAGGCTGCAGTTAGGTTGGGTATTGAGTACAGGTTAGGTGACATGGGTTTAGCACAAGTGATTCCACTTGGGACCTGTAGATCCTTTCTTGTTGTTTTGGCTGTGCCTGCTGCATACCAAGCATCCTTGGTCAAGGACAACTGCACCACAGCAGTGACAACGCTGGATCCTTAATCCTGGGCCACCAGGGAACTTGTGTAGTTTTTTTTTTTTTTTTTTTTTAGCAGTATACATGTTCCACAACTTCCAGTTTCACAAGTAATGCAGTTCTGTATTTGCATTGTGCCAAGTCTGGGTGTTTTATACTCATTTGTGAGCTCCTTGAGAGCAGGTATTACATTATAGTTATCTTTGGAGTTCCCCTTGTGGCTCAGTAGTTAATGAACCCAACTAGTGTCCATGAAGACACAGGTTCGATCCCTGTCCTTGCTCATGGGTTAAGGATCTGATGTTGCTGTGAGCTGTGGTGTAGGTCACAGACGTGGCTTGCATCCCGCGTTGCTGTCGCTCTGGCGTAGACCAGCAGCTACAGCTCTGATTCAATCCCTAGCCTGGGGACCTCCATATGCCAAAGATGTGGCCCTAAAAAGACAAAAGAGGAAAAAAAAAAAAAACCCAAAACCCATTACAGTTCTCTTTGTATCATTTGTACATAGAAAACTTTCAAGAATATAGCAAATGTTCCACAAACATTTTTTGAAAGAATGAGTAGTTGGTAAGTAATATCATGGACATGGCAAAAATGTGATTATCATTCATGAATTTAATTTGAAAGACAATTATTTAGTTTAAGAGGAAGGGTGTGGGTTTTGGGGAGGGATGGACTGGGAGGCTGGGTGAATCAAGACCCAAAAAGAGCATCATAGATTTAATTATTTATTTTCTCTGAATAGTGTGTAACAAAACATTTGGGGTCCCTTAGATGACCAGATTGGATGAGCTAGCTAGAAAAACATTCCCAATGAATATGGCATTCAGGCTCAGTGACAGAGAGATGTTTGGAAGAAATAACAGCATTTCAGATAGAAGGTGAATACACACTGGAACAGACCATTAAAGACTGTGAAAAATACATAATGGAGGTTATCTCGAAGTAAAAACTAAATAATCAAATATTTGAAGACATGAAGTTTAAAACGAGTCAGTAACAAAATAATCATAATTGGTTGAAAGAAATAATAAATTTATATCTAGCTTTTTAAAAAAATATTCTTTTCCATTATATTTATCATAGGACCTTGAATATAGATCTCTGTGGTACATGGTGGGGCCTTGTTGTTTATCCCCTCCGTGTATAATATCGTAATCTGCTAACCCAGCCTCCCAGTCCATCCCTCCCCCAAACCCCTCTTCCGTGGCAACCACAGATCTGCTGTCCTTGTCCGTGAGTCTGTTTCTCTTCTGCAGATAGGGTCATTTATGTCTTATTTTAGATTCCATACCTAAGTGATATCTTGTGGTGTTTGTCTTTTCTGACTTACTTCACTTAGTATGATACTCCTAGGTCTATACATGTTGCTGCAAATGGCATTATTTCATTCTTTTTTATGGCTGAGTAGTAGTCCATTGTATATACGCACTGCATCTTCTTAATCCTTTCATCTGTTGATGGACATTTAGGTTGTTTCCATGTCTTGGCTATTGTGAATAGTGCTGCTGTGGACATAGGGGTGCATAGTTTTGTCTGGATATATGCCCAGGAGTGGAACTGCTGGGTCATATGGTAGGTCTGTATTTAGTTTTCGGAGGTACCTCCATACTGTTTTCCATGGTGATTGTACCCATTTACATTCCCACCAACAGTGAAGGAGGGTACCCTTTTCTCCACACTCTCTCCAACATTTGGTATTTGTTGACTTGTTAATGCCATTCTGACTGGTGTGAGGTGGTACCTCATTGTAGTTTTGATTTGCATTTCACTAATAATTAGTGATGTTAAACTTTTTTTTTTTTGCTATTTCTTTGGGCCGCTTCTGTGGCATATGGAGGTTCCCAGGCTAGGGGTCGAATCGGAGCTGTAGCCGCCGGCCTACGCCACAGCAACGTGGGATCCGAGCCGCGTCTGCAGCCTACACCACAGCTCACGGCAACACCGGATCGTTAACCCACTGAGCAAGGGCAGGGACCGAACCCGCAACCTCATGGTTCCTAGTCGGATTCGTTAACCACTGCGCCATGACGGGAACTCCTAAACATTTTTTTCATGTGCCTACTGGCCACTTATCTATATGTCTTTTTTGGAAAAATATCTATGTTGGTCTTCTACCCGTTTTTCAGTTGGGTTGTTTGTTTTTTTGTTGTTGAGTTGTTATGAAGTGTTCATACATTTTGAAAATTAAGCCCTTGGTGGTCATATCATTCACAAATATTTTCTCCCATTCTGTAGGTTGTAATCTTTTTTTTAAAGCCATAATTAATCAGAGATAATAGAGCTATAGTTGTTCATACAAAAATTAGTGTTTTAAATTTGGAATTGTTTTATGTGGTTAGAAAATTACACTCTTAACTGCAGATAGGTATCTAATAAATTACCATGAGTCTAAATTTGGATAATGCTCATTTTTAGTCTCTGTTATCTTAATTTTTAGTATAATTTTTCTTTTTATTATAATACTTTCTGTTTCTCTGCTACTGCTCTTTTTGTAAATGTCCTCAGAAACTGGTAGAGTGGAAATTTGAAAGTGTATTGAATTTACATTTTCTTCCATATTTTGGCTTCGTTGATGATAATAATGATTTAGTAATCATATTAGGAATGATTTGAGATATCAGTATTTTATTTTATTTTCATTTCTTGGGCCGCTCCCACGGCATATGGAGGTTCTCAGGCTAGGGGTCTAATCGGAGCTGTTGCCACCGGCCTACGCCAGAGCCACAGCAACGCGGGCTCCGAGCCGCGTCTGCAACCTACACCACAGCTCACGGCAACGCCGGATCGTTAACCCACTGAGCAAGGCCAGGGACCGAACCTGCAACCTCATGGTTCCTAGTCGGATTCGTTAACCACTGCGCCACGACGGGAACTCCAGATATCTTATTTTAAAATTTTTTAAGTATAAAATCTTCACTAGAACAGGAGAGTATTTTATTGAAACTGACTGAAGAGTTTTAATTTTTAAACATTGTAAAATATGTTTCCTTGTAGATAAGTGATGAAGAGAAGACTCTCCGAGAACAGGACATCATTGCTTCATCTCCCAGTTTAAGTGGGACTCAGTTGGAGTTGGAGTCGGTTTATAAGGTGTGTAAACTCTTCAGATGCCTCCTAGGCTTGGTTGAATGTACGACATGAAGCCTATGTTTGTGTCGAGTTGACTGTGTGGCCTTGCCTCAGCTCAGCCTCTCACTCCTGCTCAGAGGTCCTCATGCCCAGGGCTGTGCTTCATGGACCCGCTGTGGGCCATTCGCTCAGAGCAGCGCTGACCCTGCTGTGCCAGGGGCAGGGATGTCCTGCAGGGCCGCCTCGTCACCCCCACTGTTGGCCGACACCATGCTCTGGACACCACCTGTGGGGAGCCTCGTGTGCCACAGGCCCCTGCCCTGGCTTGGACTATCTGACCCAATGCTCCATCACGTTTGTCTGGGCTCTGACCTGCTTGCTCAGGGTCCATTGTCATGCCCCGGGCCCTCATTGCCCTGCCCCTCAGCGCAGTCCCCTGCTTTGCTTGAGCCAGTCGAGTGGCTTTGGGGCTGAAGAGTTCCGAGATGGGGGGGGGAGGAGCTGAGATTGCCATAAAGCGCAAATGGCGGTCCCGCCTCAGTTTCCTCTGACCCAGGTGCTCTGCTGCTTGGTGCCCATGAGGAGTTTAGCGTCCTGCCTCCCTGATATCCTCCATGCCACACCCCTTCTGCCAATCAGGCCACTGTCCAGCTGACCTTCCACGCACAGAGGCGGGGGGTTGACACTGACTCTTCCTACTACACACTTCCAATTGCTCTGCATCTCGGCATCTTGCTTCTGCCTGGGCACTTCTGCTTCCTCTGCAACCAGCCTGCTAAGCTGGAATCTCAGCATATTAGAGCTAAAACCCCTTTCCTCCCCTTCCCAGGTGCATAGATATGGCTGCTGAGGTTTGAAAGCCTTCATTACAGGTTCCAGCATCACAAGTCTAGTAAGGAAAAGAGCATGGGCTGGAACCCACCTTTTCAGACTAATTTCCTTTTCTTGCTGGGTGACTGAAATAAGCCCTCCTGCCACCTCCTCTCACATGTCCTGTGTGACCTGCCTATCACCACAGCTGCCCTGTGATGCTGCTTGACTTTCCCTGTGGGTCTGTCTTGTTCCCTCAGCTAAGTGATGAACTTCTTCAGGGCAAGGACTGTGTGGTGGTTGTAGGAATCTGTAAATTAACCAGAAACTGTCTGTAAAAACACATGATCTGATTGTCGTGTAGTCTCATTGAACATATAGAAGAATTATGGGCATAGAGCTTTAACTCTTCCCTAAAACTTGGGTGAATAGGCAGTTTGGGGGTCATTTTTTTTTTCAATCTTTTTTTTTTTTTTTCTTTTTGCTATTTCTTTGGGCTGCTCCTGCGGCATATGGAGGTTCCCAGGCTAGGGGTCGAATCGGAGCTGTAGCTGCCGGCCTACGCCAGAGCCACAGCAACGCGGGATCCGAGCCGCATCTGCAACCTACACCACAGCTCACGGCAACGCCGGATCATTAACCCACCAAGCAAGGGCAGGGACCGAACCCGCAACCTCATGGTTCCTAGTCGGATTCGTTAACCACTGCACCACGACGGGAACTCCTCAATCTAATTTTTTGAAGAGTAAGGGTAATTTTCACAATTTACTAATACCATAATCTTCTCATTTCTTAAAATTGTATGAAATGTAAGAGTTGTTTTAGGATTTTTTTTAGGGCTATACCCACGGCATGTGGCGGTTCCCAGGCTAGGTGTTGAATTGTAGTTATAGCCTCTGGTTTACACTGCAGCCATAGCAATGCCAGATCTGAGCCATGTCTGTGACCTACACCATGGCTCACGGCACCACCGGATCCTTAACTCTTGTGGATACTGTTCAGATTCGTTTCCACTGAGCCGTGAAGGGAACTCTGAGTAGTATTGGGTTTTTTAAAAAAATTTACTGGCAAATACTTATTTTTATAGTAATGCTGGATACTTATTATTACTTCCATTTCTTAGGGTTGAAATTAGCATTTCCAATGTATTTCTCTAGAGGAAGAGTAGACACATAGATGAAGAAATTTGGAATTACTTTACTAACTAGTAGTTTTTTGCACTGAATATACTGTATATAGGTTGGATTCTGCTTGATGCAGAATAAAGTGTGGGATATGTCATACGGGGGGCACGCAGGGTACTGGAGGCTTGAGCTGGAAGTCTGAAATCCTGTGATTATAATTTGTAACTTCATGAGTTAAGAATGAAAAGAAACTGTAAACCAACTATAATGGAAAAAATAAAAATCATTAAAAAATTAAAAAGAAAAAATTTATTTAAAGAGAAAAAAAAGAATGAAAAGAAAGCATTCTAACTTGGCTTATTTTTTGAAGCATGTGCTCTGAAACAAACGTTTTTGGACTGCCACTCCTTCCGGTTACTGTCCTTTACTTACAAGGAGTGTGAATTGATCCCTGCTTTTTCGATGTTTTTGATCTGCTGGGATTAGTGACTTTCTCAGAGGAAGGGTTTTGTTTAGACTTGGTGCCTATGGAGACTTAGGAGCGTTTCCTAATCACAGGTACTGACTTACTTGCCCTGTTTCACTCTGAATTCAGGTCCTTTTTTTTTTTTTTTTTTAAGATCCCTTTTGCTGATGCTTTGGATTTGTTTCGAGGAAGGAGAGTCTATTTGGAAGATGGCTTTGCTTATGTACCACTCAAAGACATTGTGGCAATCATCCTGAATGAATTTAGAACCAAACTATCCAAGGCTTTGGCTGTAAGTATTTTACTTTGTTTCCATATTTCCATATGCGCTTCATTTCTATATGTTCACCTTTTCGGTTCTTGATAGTTTTGTTCTATACTTCTTAAGAAATAATTTGATTTTTATAGTGATGTTCAGATTGCTTATGATGCTCTACTGTTATTTCTAGAACTCCTAGGTTTTTATTTGTTACTACCCACTGTTAATTTTGTCATTTTTTTTCTCTTGCTCCTAGTAAGCCTGATGGTGAGATGATTAATTTTGTGAATGGCCTCTGTTTCTTCAAGGTTGTCTTTTTTTTCCCTTGGAGATGGATTTCGTCTATGGCCCTTAACAGTTAGTGTGGCCTATGGTAGATATAACCCCTAGATTTCTGTTCTAAATTGGTATTTTATGTCAGTAGAGAGCATTGTAGAAGAAAGCCTTTATTTAAGTACTAAAAACAGTGCTAAGTTAGTGCTATAGAACACAGCCACTGCTGAGTGAAATGGGAGGTAGCTGAGTTGAATAAAATGATGACATAATGTGTTTCTTAAGAGAGCCGTTAAAAGCAGACACCGGGAGTTCCCGTCGTGGCGCAGTGGTTAACGAATCCGACTAGGAACCATGAGGTTGCGGGTTCGGTCCCTGCCCTTGCTCAGTGGGTTAACGATCCGGCGTTGCCATGAGCTGTGGTGTAGCTTGCAGGTGTGACTCGGATCCCGCGTTGCTGTGGCTCTGGCGTAGGCCAGTGGCTACAGCTCCGATTCGACCCCTAGCCTGGGAACCTCCATATGCCGCGGGAGAGGCCCAAAGAAATGGCAAAAAGACAAGAAAAAAAAAAAAAGCAGACACCGAAGTGATAACCCTTTAAACACATACACATTTTTTCATATTGTTATCTGTTAACCTGAGTCTAGTTTTCTTTTGTATTTTTGGGGGTTCTTTTTGGGTACTTAGTATTTAGGACACAGCTTCAAAGTTACGGCTGTGGCTCTTTTTAAGCTGTATTGATTACAGTGTAAGCAAGAGCCAACTTTTCCTTTTGAGTTAAAACTTGTAATTTTTTGTGGTGTAAGTAATTTTTATTACTGACTCTCTGGGGTTACATACACAGGTGTAACTCAGGTATGTTAGCTTTTGGGAAAGCTAAAATATTAACTGTGGTTTTATTATAAATGAGACATTTTATGAAAACACATAGCATAGTAGGCTTTCTTCCTCCCTCCCTCCCTGCTCGTGTGTGTGTGTGTGTGTGTGTGTGGCAAAGGGTCCGGTGTTCATAAGTAGTGTCTTGACTCTTTACTGGTAATTACTGCTGTGACTTACCCTGGACCATAGGACACTTCCAGATATGGCCACTGTCCTTCACCTCTGGGAGTCTCTGTGGCAGACACTGCCTGTTGGTTGGCCAGTCCCTTTATTTTATGATGATTGGTTTTGTTCACTCATTCTCTCCCTCTTGGCATTCTGGATAGCACTTCTTTGGACTTTTGAGGATTTGGGGCATCCCTAGCTGTCATCCACTAAATGCCAGTCGTGGCCCCTTGCCCAGTGACACCCAGAAATATCACCATGTGTTTCAAGAAGCTGGTGGTACCACCTTGTGTTAATCATGGCCATTTTCTTCTCCTTTCCAAATTGTTTGTCTGTGCATGTGAGATGATGTAATTCTGACTTGAAAATAGAAGAAGTTGTTTGGGGGAGCTTTGGAAAAGAGTTTCCCTCCTGATAAAAATGGGCTAAAAAGCCATGTTTATTTGCTCTTCGGTTTATCTTCTTAATAAGCTAAAGTACACAGAGGGATATGTGGCAGAGTTTTGCAAATTTTATAAAATTTTTTCTACTTTCTAGGCAGAAGATGGGGAGTCTAAATATACTGAGATTAAAGACAAAACTCTATGAGTTCCTAAGTTAGTAATAAGTTCATTTTTACAACAAATTTCACTTGAGCTTTGTATCTAGCTGGGAAGAAATATAGCTCGTGAACTTTGAATTCCTTTCTCCTACCTTCCCTCCTGTCCATTCTTCCCTGCTCCAAGGTACTTTTTAAAAAAGTTAACCATTTTGTAGGATTTTGGAACAATCAGAAACCTACAGAAAACTTGCAGGTATAAAAAATAACTTTCCCTAAACCATTTGTGAATAAGTCTCATTGTCCCCCCCAATACTTTAGTGTGTAATTCCTGCAAATGAAGATGTCCTCGCACATAATCAAAATTCGACTGTCACCGTAAAAAGTTAGTGTCAATATGTGACTGCCATCTGGTCCTCAGACCCCTTTCAGTCTCCCCTGCCTGTCCGGATCATGTCCTTTATTTCAAAAAGACCTCATCTAAATCGCACATGCTGTTTACTTTTGTCTTCCTTGTCTCCTTTGGTCTGGAACAGGTTCTTAGTTTTTCCTTGACTTTTGTGACTGTTATTTTTTTTTTCTTTTTAGGGCCACACCTGTGGCATATGGAAGCTCTCAGGCTTCGATTTGGAGCTGCAGCTGCCAGCCTGTATCGTGGCTATAGCAACTCCAGATCCAAGCCACATCTGCGACCTGTGCCACAGCTCATGGCAATGCCAGATCCTTAACTCACTGAGCGAGGGTAGGGATCAAATCCGCATCCTCATGCACACCATGTCAGGGTCTTAACCCACTGAGCCACCAAGGGAACTCTGACAGACACATTTCTGTTGGTTGTATGCCTGGCAATGGAATTGTAGGGTAGAGGTGTGTCTTTTCTGCTTTAGTGGGTCCAGGTGTGTTTTAATTGCCACAGGGTTGTAGAGACATCTGGCCTCAGGGTCTGATTGATAGGAGGACAGTGGCTTGCTGCCTCTTGGCTTTCTCCTGGGTAGGTCAGGGCCAAGTCTGGTTGAGAGGTGTCCGGCAGCCCTTTGTATCACCTCAGGAGGGTGGCTGGAGTGTGTTGTCTCTGGGGAGCCAGCCTGTCTGTGGAGTCTGAAGGAACTGGAGGGCAGAAATGGTGTTTTCTTCAGGGCTGTGGCCCATGGCAGTGGTCTCCTCGTTACTGTCCTCTCCAGTAAGGGAGGTTTTGACCTTGGAGTATGTAATTGAAAGACCTGGAAATATTCTTGAATGGCTTACAAAATGCACACAGTTAATCATGAAGGGCTTGGGTTCTTCGCTCTGATTCTCCCATAACTCCATAAATGCAGTGCCTTTTTTTCTACAGATTGTTGCCTCGCTCCAGGCCCAGTCAAATGCCTCTGCCTCTCTGATTCACCCTCAACAGGTGTTTCATGACATGTTTCATACGTGGATTTTTCCAGAGGGAAACTGAGCCCCATTCAACTTCTCCAGGGAGGACTGAGCCCCATTCAACTTCCCCAGGAGGGATGAGCCCCATTCAACTTCTCCAGGGAGGGATGAGCCCCATTTAACTTCCCCAGGAAGCACTGAGCCCCATTTAGCTTCTCTAGGGAGGACTGAGCCCCATTCAATTTTCCCAGGGAGGACTGAGCCCCATTCAACGACTTTGTGTCTGATGCCGAGCTCCGTGCCTTGGAAAGAGCTGGTGCTCAGGACCTGAATGACCTTGTGAGAGCTGCATATTCAAATTTTCTCCAGATTTGTTGAGAAAATGAAGTTAAAGAGGTTGCACTTCAATGTCCTGTTTATAGTGGACAGAGCAAAGTGCTTGATGCTGAGGGTGAAGGCTGTGCAGGCAGAGTATTCTGGACCTCCCAGGTGCCAGTGCCTGAAGGTCTGCAGGGTTAGGTCAAGGTCTGCAGGGTTAGGAATGTACTTCCCGTATTTGGCTGCAGGGGTCAAAATTGTTACTCTTTTGACAGTCTTTCTCTGGAGTATGTAAGATTTGAGTTTTATATTTTGTCTAGAAGCTAAGATCCAGCATAAACCAGGTTTAAACTCTTGCTCCCTTGAGAAAGCAGCTTCATAGTTCATGGTAGAACTCTCTCTGCAGAGTCATTCTTAGGTTCCTATCTTTGTGGTCAACCTTGTGTCCCCAGTGCTCCCTTCCCCCTTTCACAGAAAAATGCCCCGGACTCCTTCATAAACACTCCTGTTTCTCAGAGCATTTACCATATTTAAGAATTATAATTACTCCTTTTAAAGCTTCAGCCCAGATTGGCTACAAAATACTTAGTATTTTTATACTCTGTTTATAGTGCTTTTTCCCCACTGAGCTGCATTGCTCTCACTGACACTTGAGTGCACTGAAACACAGCTTTTTATCCCTTTTACTCACTTGCAGTGAGAAAGTACCTGCAGCTTCAGTTGCTAGGAAACAGCTGAATACTGAAATAGTTTTTTTTGGGGGGGGTACTTGTAAATTCAATTCTTTGACAGTTCTGCTCTCATAGAGCAAAAATTTATTCAGTTACTACAAAGAAAGATGCATCACCTGTTAGTTTTCCAATTTAAAAATTTTGCTCAGTGAGAGCTAGGAATACAAAAAGTGTTTCAGGGTTGATTAAATGTTGAGAGTGTAATTTTTAGCAGTGACTGGACATTTAGAAGTAATGGTTATGTGTACATCTTTAGTTTTTCTTTTAAGTTTTCTGATTCCTCATTAATGAGAAAGAATGAGAATGAGACACACACACACAAATGACACAGAAGAATGTAAACCAAAGTAAAATATTATAGTAATTAAATCAGCTTTATCTCATAGAAATAGGATTGTCCACATCCTGTATTCAATCACCCAGGTCGGCTTTTTATCCATGACACTTAATAATTGTGTGTCAGAGAAAGAATAACTATTAAAAAGAAGTGTTTGGTTATATATAATCAATTGGGCTTTCTTTTATGACTGTCATTTTTGTCGTAATTATAGAATGTTTAGGAAAAGATTTTTGTTCAAGTTCAAGAGCTCTTTCTTAGATGCGAACAGTCCCTTGACCTTGTCTCTTTTTGGCAAGTGGTTGTGGATGGGTGCTCAGACCAGTATTGGTAGTCTTCATTTTTAAGTTCCCCCTTTGTTTCTTCCTTGTCCAAACCCTTGATTGGTGTTTTCCCTCCCTACCCACTCCCTTTGGGCAGGAGAACCATCCCTAGACCAGTTTCTAATTGTGCACCTTCAAATGTCACTGCGTGTCTGTTTCATCGCACACGTACGTCGGAGGAACTTGTCAGGGAGTGCAGAATCCATCTTCTGATTCGCGTGCACTGAGAATCTGTGTCTCAGGAGTAAAAATCCTACCATCTTTCTGTCTTGATCCATGTGACGCAGAGAGCTCTGTGAACTCCACTTGCAGCCTATACACCAGATTTGGAGTGGAGTAGAAAATACTATCTGAGATGTTTAATGAGAGGAATGTGAGCGTTCAGAACAAAAATAAAAACACGTGGAAATTGTTCCATACAAATTGATACTAGAAATAATGATAGATTGAGAATAACTAAATGCACAGGTTTGATTTCCCCTAAATTTTTAAAAAGGCAGTAAGAGTAGGGTTAATGTTTTATGAGACTCTTGCTGTTTATATAAAATACTTTTTAATAATTTTACACTTCTAGGGTATGTTTTAAACTTCGGTATTAGGTGAGTTTCAGCATCTTCATGCCTCCATTTTAAACCAGAAACCTGTCATAGAGTTAGGAAACTTATAGTAATCTGGAAAGCCCTTAAGCTCTGGTTAAAAGAAATGAAACCAACTGGGATTTTATCTGTGTACAAGATTGTATTTGTTGAGCTGCAGAGCCGTTGGTGGAACAGTGTCAGTGTCAGGGAACTGCTAAGTTGAAGAGCAATTGGGGAACTAATCTAGAGAACACAGAACCAAAACTGGGAAAAGATGGAAGACAGATTTCTTTCTCATAAATTTAGAACAGAAGAATAGCAAACATAATTGCTAACCAGGAGGTTATCTTCTACAACCGTTCCATCAAAAATTCCACAGTTACCGTGTTGACCATTAAAGGCTAAAATAACCCAGAGAAGATATTAAATCTTTGAGGAAAAAGCAAACCAATACAGCTTTGGATTTTAGCAGGGTAGCTATAATCCCAGGGAAAGAGAATAACAATTTGCATTTATAGTCTTTTTTTCCAAGTAGCTTAAAGCTTTATAAGTACGTTTTCATTAATCCTTTGGACTACTTTTGAACTTTGTTTAAATATTAAGGAAATATCTCTACTTCTTGAGGATGCCTGAAAAAATTGCACACTGGAAGTCATAGAAATGACTGCTTTGCCTTGATGGCTTCAGTGTTCTACGTATCTCTGCTCTCTCTTTTTAACACTTTGGCTAGGATTTTATCCTTTGGCAAATATTTAACAGTTGCACACTGTGGGTTAGGCCTGAGGCAGCACAGGCACACACTCATAAGTTGATCTGAAATTGTATTTACCCCTTTGGTTCCTTGTGGTGCTGGCTCACTCTTATCAGGTCAGGAGCCTCTGCACTTTACTCACTTTGGGTTGTGGTCATAGTTATGGAGCAGGTTTCTAACTTCTTATCAAGCACTTACGGGATGCCAGACGCTATTAAATTTGCTATATACCTTGCTGATTTAATCCTGTCTGTAGTTGATGAGGTGGTTACTAGCATGATTTTTGCAGATGAGGGAACAGAGGCTTTGAAAGGTCAAATAACTTATCCAAGATCACCATGCTGGTTAGTTGCTGAGCCAGTACACTGAAGCTGTGCTGCTCTTCTCGTGGTCTTTTTTTTTTTTTTTTTTCCTTTTTATAGCCACACCTGCGGCATATGGAATTTCCTGGGCCAGGGGGTCGAATCAGAGCTGCAGCTGCCAGCCTGTACCCACAGTCACTGCAACAGTGGATCTGAGCTGCATCTACGGCCTATGTTGCAACTCACAGCAACACCAGATCCTTAACCCATTGAGCAAGGTCAGGGATCAAACACGCATCCTTACAGACACTAATGTTAGGTTCTTAACCCGGTGAGCCACCACTTGTGATCTGTAGTGATGTGGGAAGAGGCACAGTGATGTCTTCTTCCTTTTCTTTCTGGATCATTGTTGATGAGCATAAATGTGTCAGTCACCAACTTACTGTAGAGTAAGTAATAGTAGTTTAAGATATTTAACTTAAGTGGGGGTTTCTTTCTTACCCAACTTGAGACCAGTGTTTGTTCCCCCCCCTTATGGAGGCTCAGGGTGTTGGGGTGTGTCTTAATTTCTTGTGCACCTTCCCCTGGGTCTGCTGCCTCTGCTGCTGGTACTTGGCCTCTGAGCTTCTCTTATCAAGTCTTCATTAGGCAGATCAGTGCCTTCTGCTCCTCTTCACAGTGGGGTGGGTGGTGGGATGGCAAATATTTTCTGAGAATTGTTAATTCCCTGTTTCTCTTCTTGAGCAAAATTGTGCTTTTATGTTCTTTGGCCAGAACTGGGTCTTCTGGTCCCTGTTGTTTGGGAGAGCAGGTGCTTGATTTCTTCAGCCACTTTAGGTAGAGACAGGTAAGGAGTTTGCCACAAGATTGATGGCCTTTGCTGAACTTAGGTGAGACGAAGTGTAAATGCAGATGGGTTGGAGG
Source organism: Phacochoerus africanus (assembly GCF_016906955.1). NCBI lineage: Eukaryota > Metazoa > Chordata > Mammalia > Artiodactyla > Suidae > Phacochoerus > Phacochoerus africanus. The sequence goes on along the minus strand of NC_062552.1, from coordinate 29,687,445 downwards.
AGGACTTTCTTTTTGTTTAATTGATTATCATCCACATAATATACATGGGTTAGTTTCGGGCATACAGTGTCACAGTAAGTCTAGTTAATGTCACCACACATAGTTCTCATTCTCTTTCCTGTGACAAGGAGATCTCTTCTGCCAGGGAGAGGACTTCCCTACTGTGTGCCTGCTGGGCACAAGCACCCGGTGGAGGGTCTCACCAGGAGGTGGTGGTGTGGCCCATTTCTTCCTGGAACATACCTTTCTGTTCAGCTAAGTGGGCTGCTGATCTTTGGTGGTAGGTTGCAGCATGGAGAGGTCTTTGTGGGAAAAGGAGCTTGGAATTTATTTTGAGAGAAACTGGATTGAGAAAGAGAAACTAACAAGGATGTGTTGAGTCCTGTGAGCCTTGTCTGTGTCGAGGCTCAGGAATAAGTGGCTGGCCAGTCTTTTCTGTTTTTAGCAGGTAGATTTGAAATGAATGGATCGGCCTTGGCACTATTGCATGAGTCCCTAAATCCAGACCCATTACTCTCTGGAGTGGCAGAGTGAGGGCAGTTACCCTGTTCAGATACTCCTGGGAATGGATTGTCTCTGATCCCTCCTGCCCTCATGACCCAACTTCCCAGGTGTGGCTGTGGCAGGTGGCAGAGACCGTCTCTGTTAGGACATACAATCCTCTGAGTTTGCTCCCAGTGTAAAGGAAAAGTCTACAGACACTGGAGGACGTTGCATCAAATGCACTGTTACTGCTGTCATGCTCTCTGTTGGTGACAAGGTGGCCCTGGTCTGGGTAAGTTACCCAGTTGGCCAGTCCTCCCTCTGATTTCTTTCTTTATGATTCTCTCACGTTAGAGTGCTCCGTTGACTGAGGCCCCTTGTTTACTCCTGTTTTGGAACAGGGACTTTTTATTGCTGTGACACAATATGATGTGTTCTGTATCAGCTTAATCTTGGTGAGAACACTGGAGAAGCTATTCTTAACTGTTCAGACCTTTGTCTCTGCTGCGTTCTTTGTATCCTCACTCCCACCACCTCACCATCCACAGCCTCGCCTGTGTCCTATACTCCATATACTCCCCTTATTATCACTGACAGCCATGAGCTTTCAACTCCGTGTCTTATGCCTGTGCTTCTCTCATCCATATTTTTTCCCAGTTTTTTTTTATTGTGGTAAAATAGACATAACATAAAATTGACTGTCTTAAATTCACCATTTTTAAGTGAGGCAGTCGTACCTGATTCTGAATGTCCTGTGAGGAAAGCCCCGGTGCTCACCTGGCTGTTGTGGAACCCAGGTGGTCCTTTTCTGTTTCTGTGATGAGCCATAGCTGTAGTTCTTAGTGCTTGATCACAACTTTACTTTTTGTGGCCAAATATAATTTATGAGTCCTCCAGTCCTAAGTTTTAATATGTACTGTTCTTAAAAGTATGTCCTGCATGAATGATTTTTAAAAAATCCATGAGTGGAGTTCCCTTTGTGGCTCAGTGGTTAACGAACCCAACTAGGAACCCCACTGGGATGTGGGTTTGATCCCTGGCCTTGCTCAGTGGGTTAAGGATCCAGCGTTGCTCTGAGCTGCAGCATAGGTCGCAGACGCGGCTCGGGTCCTGCTTTGCTGTGTTTGTGAGGTAGGACAGCAGCTGTAGCTCTGAACTTCCATGTGCCACGGGTGTGGCCCTAAAATGCAAAAAAAAAAAAAAATCTGTGAGTTGTTATTGGACTAGCCAACAGTTTGACATTTATTTTGCTTTCAATAAGTTGTCACCTTCTAAGAGTATCATATATTTGAATTCATTGTTTTATTTATAAAGAAAAAAATCTGTTAAATAATGTATCTTTTTAAAACTATGGTATGGGACTTTTTAAGATTTCATATATTAGCATTAAACAATTCAGCTACACTCTTGGTTCATTGTTTATTATATTACTGTAATACTTCAATACATTTTAGACTTAATTCATAATTCAGTGCCTCTTGGAAATGAATCCATGATTCAGTGTACACACACACATACACCTCTCCATCACTCCCCAGTTTTATTTTTTAAACCTTTTGCCTCCTGACTGTGCTGGTTTATCATAATACTATGGTAAGAATTATTAACAATTTATGGCAAGGTGTAACTAGCAGTAATAGGTAGTTTAGTTTAGAGTAGCTTAGGCCTAATGGACAAGCCTTATCATCAGCTTGGATGATGTCCATTAAGTTAATTTGTATTTTTCACTAAAGAAACATCCCAATGCTGATTATATTTTACTTTGCGTAGAGAATGTTAAGAATTGGGAGAAATTTGAATGCTGTAGTTCACATTAAGTACTCTTGTTTTACTGTAAGTTCTGTCAGTAGAAAGCTGCTCTGTCCTTTATGTGCACTGCGGCTGTTTTGTCTTTCTAGGTCATCCTCTGGAAATAGTTAAAACACCCGTTCCCAGCTCTGTGTGTGTGTGGGTCTGTAAAGGAACAATGTTAGTGATCGTCTCTGCACTTATTAGCCTGTTTGTTTTAACAATACTTAATATTTTTCTTTAAGGCCATCCTTGGCATCTGAGGCATTGAAACTGACATTTTGTTAAGAAATGCCTCACAATGGGGGCTCCTTTTCAGCAGCTGGCCCCCACTTCACTTAAAAATCTCTTACTCCTGGATTCACAATCTTGTTTGTTAAAGATCGGATACACTTTTCCCATGGCTATCAAACAGGAGCCATCAAACACAATAGAAACTATTTGAAATAGGAGTATAGATTTTCTTCACTTAGCATATTTCTTGGAGAATAAGTATAGTGAAGATTAGAATGACATATACCTGCATTATACTGTAATATATGCAGATTTTATTTTAATGTTTATGAGCTGTACCTTTTCTTTTTAATAATTGGTTTTTTCCTATACTTGAGACTATGTTTTTTACAAGTATTATGTTTGAATTTTTAAACCAGCTTTATTGAGGTATAAATTATATAAAATTTGCCAATTTTATTTCTTTTTTTTGTCTTTTTGCCTTTTCTAGGGCCGTTCCAGTGGCATATGGAGATTCTCAGGCTAGGAGTCTAATTGGAGCTGTAGCTGCTGGCCTACACCAGAGCCATAGCAATGCTGGATCCAAGCTGTGTCTGCAACCTACACCACATTTCACGCCAACACCGGATCCTTAACCCACTGAGCAAGGCCAGGGATCGAACCCACAACGTCATGGTTCCTAGTCAGATTCGTTAATCACTGAGTCACGATGGGAACTCCTATTTCATTTCATTTTTAAAAAATTATAATTTTATATTGGAATATAGTTGACTCACAGTGTTGTGTTAGTTTCAGGTGTGCATCAAAGTGATAAAGTTATGTATACATATATCCATTCTTTGTCAAATTCTTTTCCCATATAGGTTATTACAGAATTTTTAATAGAGTTACCTGTGCTCTAGTATACAGTAAGTCCTTATCTGTTTTCTATATAGTTATGTGTATATGTTAATCCCAAAATCTTAATTTATCCCTTACCCCCACATTTCCACTTTGGTAACCTTAAGTTTGTTTTCGAAGTCTGTGAGTCTGTTTCTATTTTATAATAAGTTCATTTGTACCATTTTTTTTTTTTAGATTCCACATGTAAATGATACACAATATTTGTGTTTGTCTGACTTCACTTAGTATGATAATACCTAGTTGCATCCATGTTACTGCAAATGGCATTATTTCATTCTTTTTTATGGCTGAGTAATATTCCATTGTATGTACATACCATATCTTTATCCATTGCTCTGTTGATGGACATTGAGGTGGCTTCCATGTCTTGGCTATTGTAAATAGTGCTGCTATGAACATAGGCTGGGGGTGCATATATTTTTTCAAATTAGAGTTTTCTCTGAATAGATGCCCAGGAGTGGTATTGCTGGATCACATGGTAGTTCGATTTTCAGTTTCTTGAGGAAACGTCACACTGTTTTCCATAGTTGTTGTACCAATTTGCATTCCCACCAACAGTGTAGGAGGGTTTCCTTCTGGCTTGCAGAGTTAGTGCTGAAAAATCAGCTATTATCCGTATGGGGCTTCCCTTTTATGTTATTTGCTGCTTTTCCCTTGTGGCTTTTAATATTTTTTCTTTGTATTTAATTTTTATCCATTTGATTAGTATGAATCTCACTGTTTCTTCTGGGTTAATCCTGTATGGGATTCTCTGCTTCCTCAACTTGAATGGGTGTTTCCTTTCCTGTATTAGGAAAGTTTTCAGCTATAATCTCTTCAAAAAAAATTTTTTTTTTCTTGCTTTTTAGGGCCACACCTGTAGCATATAGAGGTTCCCAGGCTAGGGGTCTAATCAGAGCTGCAGCAATGCCAGATCTGAGCTGTGTCTGTGACCTATGCTGGATCCTTAACCCACTGGGCAAGGCCAGGGATCGAACCAGCCACCTCATGGTTCCTAGTCAGATTCATTTCCACTGTGCCATGACGGGAACTTCTCTTCAGATATTTTTCCTGGCCCTTTCTCTCTCTTTTTTCTCCTTCTGGGCTCCCTGTGATGTGAATGTTGGTATGTTTAATGTCCCAGAATTCTCTGAAATTGTCCTCAATTCTTTTCATTCTTTTTTCTTTATTCTTTTCTGTGGCAGTGATTTCCACCGCTCTGTATTCCACCTCATTTATTTGCTCTTCTGACTCCATTATCCTGCTGTTGATTCATTCTAGTGTATTTTTCATTTCAGATATTGTGTTTTTCTCCTTGTTGTTAAACAGTTCTTGTAACTTCTTGATTGTGCCTCCATTCTTCTGAGATCTTGAATCATCTTTACCATCATTATTCTGAATTCTCTTTCAGATAGATTGCCTCTCTCCTCTTCACTTAGTTATTTTTTTGTGATTTTATTTTCTTCCTTTTTCTAAAACATATTTCTGTCATCTCATGTTACCTAACTTTCTATGTTTGTGGTCCCCTTGACAGCAGGTGTGTAGATGCTGCGGCTGGCGCCTGGTCCTGGAGTTCTCGGGGGTGGGGGTGACTTATATGCACCCAGAGCATGTGATGGGAGTGGCGGTAGCTCATTATGTCTCCTGGTATTGGGTGGCTGTTAGGGATGGGGTCCGTGATGGAGGTGGCAGCAGTTAAAGGGACTGCTCCAGTAGCATGGGTGGCAACAGTGGCTTCTGAAACCCCTCCTGTAGCCAGGCTACTCTGGGGACCACCCCCTGTAGTTGGTGAGGGTGGTGGCTGCTCCTGCGGTCTCTTCCTTTGCTCAGCAGCTTATTTGTCAGCTCCCTGTAGCTGTGGAGGCTGCTTCTGTGATCCCTCCTGTTGCCAGGCTGCTTGCAGGACTGCTCCCTGTCAACATCAAGAATTTTTTTTTCTTCTTCTTTTTAGGGCTGCACCTGCAGCATATGGAAGTTCCCGGGTTAGGGGGTTGAGTTGGAGCTGCAGCTTCAGGCCTGTGCCACAGCCACAGCAGCATCAGATCCGAGCTACATCTATGACCTGTGTCACAGCTTGCAGCAACACCAGATCCTAAACCCATTGAGCAAGGCCAGGGATCAAACCTGCATCCTCATGGATACTAGTCGGAGTCTTAAACTGCTGAGCCACAACAGGAACTCCAAGAATTTTTTTTAAGAGCATAGGGGAAATGCTCTATAATTAAAAAAAAAATAGGTGATCAATAATTTTTGGACAAGTAGGCCTTTACATAGAAAATTTGGAAAGTGTAGGAATGTGTGAAGACAAAAAAATTGTGTTATTCTTTTTTTTTTTTTTTTTTTGTCTTTTGTCTTTTTAGGGCCACACCTGTGGCATATGGAGGTTCCCAAGCTAGGGGTCCAATTGGAGCTGTAGCTGCTGGCCTGTACCACAGCTACAGCCACGCAGGATCTAAGCTGCGTCTGCAACCTACACCACAGCTCACGGCAACGCCGGATCCTTAACCCACTGAGCGAGGCCAGGGATGGAACCTGCAGCTCATGGTTTCTAGTCGGGTTTGTTTCTGCTGTGCCATGACAAGAACTCCTTATTATATTCTTGATAATATAGTATTTAAAATTTGGAATCTATTGTCTTACATTATTATATCATAAGTTTTATTAATAACATTTCATTCATTTATTTATTTTTAATTTTTTGGTTTTTTGTCTTTTTGAGGGCTGCACCCACAGCATTTGGAGGTTCCCAGGCTAGGGGTCTAACTGGAGCTGTAGCTGCTGGCCTACACCATAGCCACAGCAATACCAGATCTGAGCCACGTCTGTGACCTACACCACAGCTCATGGCAGCGCTGGATCTTTAACCCACTGAGTGAGGCCAGGGATCGAACCTGCAACCTCCTGGTTCCCAGTCGGATTCATTTCCACTGTGCCACAGTGGGAACTCCCTATTAATAGAATTTTATATTATTATAATTTATTGTGTGATTTATAATAATTTACTTATCTATCCCATTAATATTGATTTTTTTCTGTTTCTAATTTTTTATTTTTTTATTTTTTTTATTTTCCCACTGTACAGCAAGGGGGTCAGGTTATCCTTACATGTATACATTACAATTACATTTTTTCCCCCCACCCTTTCTTCTGTTGCAACATGAGTATCTAGACAAAGTTCTCAATGCTATTCAGCAGGATCTCCTCGTAAATCTATTCTAAGTGTGTCTGATAAGCCCAAGTTCCCGATCCCTCCCCCTCCCTCCCCCCCCCCCCCTCCCATCAGGCAGCCACAAGTCTCTTCTCCAAGTCCATGATTTTCTTTTCTGAGGAGATGTTCATTTGTGCTGGATATTAGATTCCAGTTATAAGTGATAACATATGGTATTTGTCTTTGTCTTTCTGGCTCATTTCACTCAGTATGAGATTCATCCATGTTGCTGCAAATGGCATTATGTCGTTCTTTTTTATGGCTGAGTAGTATTCCATTGTGTATGTATACCCCATCTTCCGAATCCAGTCATCTGTCGATGGACATTTCGGTTGTTTCCATGTCCTGGCTATTGTGAAGAGTGCTGCAATGAACATGCGGGTGCACGTGTCTCTTTTAAGTAGAGTTTTGTCCGGATAGATGCCCAAGAGTGGGATTGCGGGGTCATATGGAAGTTCTATGTATAGGTTTCTAAGGTATCTCCAAACTGTTCTCCATAGTGGCTGTACCAGTTGACATTCCCACCAACAGTGCAGGAGGGTTCCCTTTTCTCCACAGCCCCTCCAGCACTTGTTATTTGTGGATTTATTAATGATGGCCATTCTGACTGGTGTGAGGTGATATCTCATGGTAGTTTTGATGTGCATTTCTCTTATAACCAGCGATGTTGAGCATTTTTTCATGTGTTTGTTGGCCCTCTGTATATCTTCCTTGGAGAACAGTCTCTTCAGGTCTTTTGCCCATTTTTCCATTGATTGATTGGCTTTTTTGCTGTTGGGTTGTATAAGTTGCTTATATATTCTAGAGATTAAGCCCTTGTCGGTTGCATCATTTGAAACTGTTTTCTCCCATTCTGTAAGTAGTCTTTTTGTTTTCTTTTGGGTTTCCTTTGCTGTGCAAAAGCTTTTCAGTTTGATGAGGTCCCATGGGTTTATTTTTGCTCTAATTTCGATTGCTTTGGGAGACTGACCTGAGAAAATATTCATGATGTTGATGTCCGAGAGTGTTTTGCCTATGTTTTCTTCTAGGAGTTTGATGGTGTCCTGTCGTATATTGAAGTCTTTCAGCCATTTTGAGTTTATTTTTGTGCATGGTGTGAGGGTGTGTTCTAGTTTCATTGCTTTGCATGCAGCTGTCCAGGTTTCCCAGCAATGCTTGCTGAATAGACTTTCTTGTTCCCATTTGATGTTCTTGCCTCCCTTGTCGAAGATTAAATGACCATAGGTTCAGGGTTTATTTCCTGGTTCTCTATTCTGTTCCATTGGTCTGTCTGTGTGTTTTGATCCCAGTACCAGACTGTTTTGATGACTGTGGCTTTGTAGTATTTCTTGAAGTCTGGGAGAGTGATGCCTCCTGCTTGGTTTTTGTTTCTCAGGATTGCTTTGGCGATTCTGGGTCTTTTGTGGTTCCCTATAAATGTTTGGATTGTTTGTTCTAGTTCTGTGAAAACTGTCCTGGGTCTTCATTTGATAGGGATTGCATTGACTCTGTAGATTGCTTTGGGTAGTATGGCCATTTTTACAATATTGATTTTCCCAATCCAGGAACATGGACTGTCTTTCCATTTCTTTCCATCTTCTTTGATTTCTTTGATGAAAGTTTTATAGTTCTCGGCATATAGGTCCTTTACCTCCTTGGTCAGGTGTATTCCGAGGTATTTGATTTTGTGAGGTGCAATTTTAAAAGGTATCGTATTTTTGTATTCCTTTTCTAATATTTCCTTGCTGGTATACAGAAATGTGACTGGCGTCTGAATGTGAATCTTATATCCTGCTACTTTGCTGAATTTATGAATCAGTTCAAGTAGTTTTGGGGTTGAGTCCTTAGGGTTTTCTCTGTATAGTATCATGTCATCTGCATACAGTGACCGTTTGATCTCTTCTCTTCGTATATGGATGCCTTTTATTTCTTTTGTTTGTCTAATTGCTGTGGCTAGGACTTCCAAAACTATGTTGAAGAGCAGTGGTGAGAGTGGGCATCCCTGTCTTGTTCCAGATTGGAGTGAGAAGGCTTTCAGTTTTTCCCCATTGAGGATTATATTTGCTGTGGGTTTCTCATAAATGGCTTTGATTATATTCAGGAATGTTCCCTCTACACCCACTTTGGCGAGGGTCTTGATCATGCATGGATGTTGGACTTTGTCAAATGCTTTTTCTGCGTCTATTGAGATGATCATATGATTTTTGACTTTTTTTTTGGTAATGTGGTGTATGATGCTGATTGATTTGCGTATGTTGAACCAATCCTTGTGAACCTGGGATGAACCCACCCTGGTCATGGTGTATAATTTTTTTGGTATGTTTTTGGATTCGGTTGGCTAGGATTTTGTTGAGAATTTTTGCATCTATATTCATCAATGATATTGGGCAATAGTTTTCTTTTTTGGTGATATCTCTGTCTGGTTTTGGAATGAGGGTGATGGTGGCGTCATAAAATGTCTTTGGGAGTATTCCTTCTTCTTCAACCTTTTGAAAGAGTTTAAGGAGGATGGGCACCAATTCCTCTTTATATGTTTGATAAAATTCAGCTGTGAAGCCATCTGGTCCTGGACTCTTATTTGTAGGGAGTGTTTTTATGACTTCTTCAATTTCATTTCTAGTGATTGGTCTGTTCAGTTGGTCTGTTTCTACTTGATTCAGTTTTGGCAGGCTGTAAGATTCTAGAAAATTGTCCATTTCTTCCAGATTGTCAAACTTGTTGCCGTATAGTTGTTCATAGTATTCTCTTATGGTTTTTTGTATTTCTGCTGTATCCGTTGTTTCTCCTTTTTCATTTATAATTTTTGGTTATTTGGGTTCTTTCTCTCCTCTTTTTAGTGAGTCTGGCCAGGGGTTTGTCTATTTTGTTCACCTTTTCAAAGAACCAGCTCTTGGTTTTATTCATTTTCTCTATTGATTTTTGAGTCTCTATTTTATTGATTTCTTCTTTGATCTTTATAATTTCCTTCCTTCTGCTGACTTTAGGACTTTTTTGTTCTTCTTTTTCTAATTCATTTAGGTGGAGGGTTAAGTTGTCAATTTGGGATCTTTCTTCTTTTTTGAGAAAGGCCTGTATTGCTATAAATTTCCCTCTGAGCACTGCTTTCACAGCATCCCATAGGTTTTGAGCGGTTGTGTCTTCATTATCATTTGTTTCAAGGTAGTTTTTAATTTCCTTCTTGATTTCCTCATTGACCCATTGGTTTTTTAGTAGCATGTTGTTTAGTCTCCATGTAGTAGGTTTTTTCCTCTTTCCTTTTTCCATGGTTGGTTTCTAATTTCATGGCATTGTGGTTAGAGAAGATACTTGAGATAATTTCTATGCTCCTAAATTTATTGAGGTTAGCTCAATAAATTTATTGAGGTGTCCCAATATGTGGTTGATTCTTGAGAATGTTCCATGAGCATTTGAGAAGAATGTGTATTCTGCTTTTTTTGGATGTAGTGTCCTGAAGATATCAATGAAGTCTAACTTTTCTATTGTTTCCTTTAGGCTCTCTGTTGCTTTATTGGTTTTCTGTCTAGAGGATCTGTCCATTGATGTGAGGGGGGTATTAAGGTCTCCTACTATGATTGTATTCCCATCAATATCTCCCTTTATGTGTGTTAATATTTGTTGTATGTATCTGGGTGCTCCTATATTTGGGGCATATATGTTGACGATAGTAACATCCTCTCCTTGGATGGATCCCTTAATCATTAAGTAGTGTCCTTCTTTGTCTTTCTTTGTCTTTTGTTTTAAAGTCTATTTTGTCTGATATGAGCGTTGGGACTCCTGCTTTTCTGTCATGTCTATTGGCGTGAAATATTTTTCCCCACCCTTTCACTTTCAATCTATATGTATCTTTTGTCCTAAGGTGAGTTTCTTGTAGGCAGCATATTGAAGGTTTTTGCCTTTTTATCCACTCAGCCAGTCTGTGTCTTTTGATTGGGGCATTCAGTCCATTGACATTTAGGGTGATAATTGATAGATGATTATTTATTGCCATTTGAACCTCGTGTTCCAGTTGATTCTATGGTTTTCCATTCTTCCTTTCTTTTTTTTTTGGTTGGATGGTCTCCTGTTATTATCTGCTTGAGTGTATTTTTTTTTTATTTTTTTGCAAATGCAATATTTGGTTTTGGCTTGTGGTTGCCCTGTTTTTTAAGTATGCTAACCCCTTCCCATAATTGTGTGTTTTAGCCTGATGGTCCTGTAAGTTCAAACACTTCATTACTATAAGAAAATTAAGAAGAGAAACGTACAAACAAACAAACAAAAAGGGTTATTTACTTCCTAACATCCTTTGCCCACATTTTATGGTTTTGATGACTCTTTTTTATTTTTTTCTTTTTAATTTAATTTTGTTTGAAGCATGTTCATGATTAAATCTGTATGCTGGCTTATTTGAGTGACTGCTCTCTGATTGCGGTTTCCTCAGTCCTAGTTCTTCCTCTTCTTCTTTTTTCTTTTCTCTTTTCTTTTTTCTTCCCTTTCCTTTCTTTCTTTTTGGTTTAGAGAAGCCCTTTCAATATTTCCTTTAACCTGGGTTTTGTGTTGCAGTATTCTTTAAGTTTTTGTTTGTTGGAGAAAATTATTTCCCCTTCTATTTTAAATGATATTCTTGCTGGATAGAGTATTCTAGGTTGCATATTTTTTCCTTTTAGCACTTTAAATATCTCTTGCCATTCCCTCCTGGCCTGTAGTTTTTCTGTAGAGAAATCAGCTGATATTCTTATGGGGGTTCCCTTGTAGGTAACATTCTGCGGGTAGCAGGGCTGTTGGAGACCCAAGAGGCTCCCCCCAGGGGCCGCCTGACTCAGAAAAACCGTCTGAGATCTTTTCCTGACTCGGCCAGGCTTGTTGCAGCTTTTCTGGGCTGCAGGGGGTCCTGCCTGGAGCTGGCAGTCCTATGCAGCTGATCCACTAGGGCACCCCCTGGGGGCTTGGGCGGATAGCAGGGCAGCCTGACTCAGAAAAACCGTCCGAGAACAAGGCAGATCCACTCACGGCCTGGCTAGGCCTGCTCCAGCTTCTCCGGGCTCTACGTAGGCCTCCTCTCGGGGGCCGGTGGTGTTCGGTGCTGCTCCGCGGAAGTGCAGCCCCTCCAAAGGGCAAGCAGGCCCGTGCAGGGACAGCCCCTGAGCTGGTAGGCTTCAGGCAATTGTTGAGGCCAGCCCTCCTGGATGGCAGGCAGCCCCAGGTTCGGCGAGAGTGTCGGGGGTGGCGGGGGTAGGGGGAGGGGATGCACTGGGAAGCACAGCTTTCAGCTAGCTAGCGGGCCTGTAAGCTTGCTGTGGCGTGGGCGGTATTCTATGGGGACCCACCCCTTCTTCTCTCCCCTCCCCAGCCCGGGCGCAGACCAGGCTCTTCTCCCAGGTTCCCTCTGATGCGGCTTTCCACTTCCCCGCCCCTAGAGTATTGCTCCCTTCCTCTGCGACAGCTTTGTTTTCTAGTCTCCCAGGCAGTCTCTGCCCCGTCCAATGGTTTCTAGACCTCCCAAGCAGTTTCCGCTCCGCCCGCCCCCCCCAGCCCGGGGACTAACCTCTGGAGCCGAGGTCTCGGTGCCCAGCCCCCACCCAGGCGTCCCCTGGCCCTTTCCCGGGGACTAACCTCTGGAGCTGAGGACTTGGTGCCCAGCCCCCACCCAGGCATCTCAATTTTTGGTGACTGTGCCCGTAGTTCAGATGGTCCGTTTGGTTCTTGATCGGCTTTTCTGTACTCCAACTTACTGCTACACTCTTCTCTGCATCTGGAGATTCCTCCGGTTCGTTTGATCTTTCCCCCGAGTAGGTGACTTTGCAGGGTGCGGGATCCCTTTCTCCTCCGCAGTTCCCTTTCGGGAGCGCCCGTCCCGCTCGGATTCGCCTTCTCTCACTCTCCTCTTTTCTCCCGTTCTGCCCCGTAATGTCACGAACTTCTTGCTGTTATTGGAGTTTAGGTTCTTCTGCCAGCAATTGGTTGCTGTTCTGTGCGAGTCATTTATTCTGTAGATGTGCTTTTTTTGTTGTGTTTGTGGGAGAGGGCGAGCGTGTCCCCCTACTCCTCCGCCATCTTGTCCTCTCTCTCTGTTTCTAATTTTTTATGCAACTTAAAATCTTCATGTTAGACTTTGTTTTCTGGTATTTTTCTTTAAAAGCTCTTAATATATTTTAAAGAAGTACTTTCCTATATACTCAGTTTGTATTTCCTCAAGCAATGTACAAGCTCTTGATACAGGATTTTACAATTAAAAGTCTTGGTGTTTCTGATAGCTAAAAGTAGCATCTTATTGCTTGCAGTTCCATTTCTTTAATTACTTGGAAATATTTAAAAAAATCTCTTGAAGACTTTTGAACTAGTCAGTCACAAGAGTTATGCAGCAGAAGGATTAAGGGGAAATAAATACATGGAAAATAAGTTCTGAAGTAAATGCAAATAGAAAAACAAAGGCATTAGGCCATGGAATTTTATCACCTAAAGAAAGGGAATGGGATTTTAGTTTCTATTAAATATTCTCATTAGTTTACTAAGAAATGGATAGATTGATTATAAGAGCCATTAGTCTCATATTCTGATTTCTTTAAAACATACCAACATTTCATAAACTTAATGAAAGAGTCTCAGGACTTAGAAGTTTGCTTTTTATGGTTTATGTTACTGATGAAAGTTATTTTGGGAATTAGCTACCTGTTACTAAAAATAGGTGTGTGTAACAGAGAGACCTCTTGTTCACCCTTCCAGCCATGATATTGATCTACTCAAAAAAGTACTAATTTAAAAAAAGTGGAAGAAAATAGCAGTGGAAGTCAAAACTGTGTGAAGTTATAGGCAGAAAATTTGGCTTTTATATTAAATTTGATAGTCAATACAATTGAAAAATGTGACAAAAACTTAGAATAGAAGTAAAAATGGAGGAGAATAAGTTTGAGTTGATACACGTTTCGGTGGACAAAAAAATGAATTTTTAAGTAGAAACTTGATGTATATCTTTTTTCATGGCAGGTAAATTCATTTATAACCTGTTTTTACAAAACTTCTGAGGCAACTTACACAAAACCATTGATTAAAATAGTTTTAAAAAAATGAAAAAGGAAAGAAAATTAGGATTAAGGAGTAATTTTGACTCAAGTGCCACATAGATGCTATATGATTGGGCTTCATGTTTGGCTGTAAGCTTCTTGGGAATAAAGGCAAAAAGGAGGCCAGTGGTTTACATAAAAAGGAACAGCTGTGTCAGTTTCTGAAATCTGAGGCATAAGGATTATGCTCTACCAGATAGTAAGGTTTTTTTTTTTTTTTTTACTGATGGAGGATATATGAATTAATATAAAAAACAAGAAACCATAAAAATGATAAAATCTTTCAATATATTTGAGCTTTTGTTAAATACTATACTATACATAAGTGATTTCAACTCTTTTTTTAAAAAAAAAGAATTTAAAAAGAATTGCTGAGTCATATGGTAGTTTTATTTTTAATTTTTTGAGGAACCTCCATAATGTTTCAAGTAGTGGCTGCACCAGTTTACATTCCCAGCAGCAGTGTACGCGGCCTCCCTTTCTCTACATGCTCACCCACACTTGTTATTTGTTGCGCTTTTGATGATGGCCATTCTGACAGGTGTGAGGTGATCTTTTATTGTGTTTTTAATTTTCATTTTCCTAATGATTAATGATGTTTAGTATCTTTGCATGTGTCTTTTGGCCGTTTGCAGTGTCTTTTTTGGAAAAAGGCCTGTTCATGTCCTTTGTCCATTTTTCAGTCAGGTTAAAAAAAATCTCTTATATATACAATTTGGTACTTATGTATTTATCTCATCTCTGTTGTTCATTGAGACTTTACGCTCAGCATTGTTCCTGGGGCTTTGAAAGGGTACAGAGGCACTTATTGTTGTCACTGTATCTTGAAAACCCAAGTTCTAGACAGGCACATGAACAATAGGAAACACTAAGAAAAGAAACATAAGCTCAGAGGTCCTTCCTGTACATACATGGATGTGGACTGTGCATATTACTTGGTCTGGGTCTGAAAGGTGTGGTGTAGGAAGGAGTTCTGCTGCCCAAGGGGTTGCACCTGGACTTTGACCTTGGGATGCAGTTCAGAGCCCAGACACTGGGGTGGAGGGGAGGGCTGCCTCCATACCCTCTGCTAAGGGTGGTCACAGAAGGCACCCATATGGGGAACCTGAATGTTTTCACTGCAGTTCAGAAACAGGTCGAAAAGAATAGACGGTTCTTTTCCATCTGTAATTTTTTTTTTTTTTTTTTTTTTTGCTGTTTAGGGCTCTACCCACGGTGTATGGAGGTTCCCAGGCTCAGGTTTAATCATAGCTACAGCTGCCGGCCTATACCACAGCCATAGCAACTCGGGATCCGAGCTGCTTCTGTGACCTACACCACAGCTCACAGCAACTCCGGATCCTCAACCACGGAGCAAGGCCAGATATCAAACCTGCATCCTCGTGGATATTAGTTGGATTCGTTTCTGCTCTGCCACAACGGGAACTCCCCATTTTAAATTCTCAATACTTACCATCCTGTTCTGCTTATTATCAAGGTTTAAAAAGTGTTTAGTGAATGAATGACTAAAAAGAAAAATGAGAGAGGGGTGTTCTGTAACAATTTATAAAAGAAATAAAGTATTAATCATTAAAATGAGAAACCTTTCTAAAGAGTTTTAAAGGACTGTGTGGTGAGAGTTATTAATTTTTCTAATATAGTTATGGTGATAACTTGTCAATGTTGTTTTTGTTAGGATCTAGTTTATTTTCAGTATTTAAGTGAAACAATAGTAAATTATAGGAAGTTGTATATACTGAAAAAATAATCCCACATATGAACTCACTTGTCACTAACCTAGTCAGGAAACCACAGATTTTAAATAGCTGAATGGTCAAAGTTCTTTGATCACCTTTCTTATTGCTAGTCAACTTGCTGGACCGTTATTTGCTATTTCTGGCACTAGTGTCATGTCCAGTAGTACATATGCAGTGTGTGAACTAAGGTTTTTTAAGTGCTTTCTATGTAGGAGTTGTGGAATAGAAGTGGTTTGAGACAGGGTTCTTGATATAAGTAGCTCATGATCTTCTAGTTGCCATGAGCAGATACACAGATAGCAACTAGTATATCATGAATAGAGGCATCGTTTAGCAGCTATGCCAGGTTGAAGAAGGAAAGGGATCCCTAATTTGTTAAAGACTGTGAAGGCAACACTGATTAATCTTTAAAACAAAGGTAGAAATTGAGTAATTTATTCAGTCACTTATTGCTGGTTAAAGAAAGCAAACGAACTATGCATCTTTTTGTGTTTTTGCACTTCATTTAACTAGTGTGTGTGCAGCCATGTAGAGCCTTGCTAATCTGTTTGAACACAAAGATTGTAAGCCATTATTTTAACAGGAATTTAGCCTTTTGCAAACATGTGTATATTCATAGCCAGAAGGTAGCTATAAGGCAGCTCTGAGGGATATCGTGGTATAAAATAAATGCTAAAAAATGCTTTACCAAAGAATAGGAGGTATTTATAAGTAAGAAGGCCTAAAAATGGCCATATACAAATGCTGTAATAGTAAGATTGAATGGAGAACATAACTGGGCAGAAGACAGTGTTTACATTAGACAAAATGTTGGGGAAATTTTAGGGAGGAAACTCAAGTAGGAAAGGTTCCTGCTAGTAAAAGGGGATTTTAGATAAGAAGTCTGGGTCTAAATTAAGACGATAACAGTGCATTTAGAGGGTGGATAAGGACTAAATCTAGAGATAGTAATCGGATAAGGTCATGCGCTTTTATATTCTAATTCATTAATATTTCCTGATTGCCACCCAGTCCATGGCCTGTAAAGAGGAACTATGTTTTAGTTTTGCCAGGTCAGTCAGAAGAGAGGTTAGTTACTTGCTTGCTAAAAGCGATATTGTCCATGAAGCTGCCTTACTCATGTGGCAGTGACGGGGATGGCAGAGTGCCCGTGGTCGTCTCCTGCCCTCGGGGAGTGTGCTGTAGGGCCCTGAGATTTAGTTACCTCTGTGTTTATGCACCGTTTACCTTTCTGAGGTGGTCATTATTCCAAAGAATTAAACCTCTGACAAACTTGATGTGCAGGTGTCGAGGTGAGGTGGTGTGGGGATGCTTTGGTGTGGGAGGATTGGTTCAGACCCTGGTACAAGCGCTCAGGGAAGACCTTCTGAGGACCCAGAGTACATGGTGGTGGTGGTGGGGAGGAGAGAGGAGCATGAGCCCTGTGTCCTAGGAGCTTGGCTAGGCGAGGTCCAGTGTCTGAGGGCAGGGAGCACTCAGACTTACTCTGGGTTGGCGTTGGTGTCCACGCGGGTGCGCTTTGGAGGATGGGATCCTGCAGCAAGCATGTCTTGTCACTGCCAGTGCTGCCAGGTCTGCCAAGTCTGTGGTGCGTGGGTCTGGTTTGGGGTGGGCTCCTTTGTGGAGGAGGAGCCAGCTGGGGCGTGGGTGTTGGTCTCAGCAGCGAGGTTGTCTCTCAGGGCTTGGTGGCTGGCAGTGCTCAGCAGGGGATCTGGGCCCCACAGCAGGTACCTGTCAGGTGCAGTCTGGCTCTCGGATGGATTCACTGTAGCCTGGAGGGTATGTTGTATGTGCTGTACTCACATTTATGTTTAATCTTACCTTGTGAATGATCTTTTTATATTTGAGCAAGTTTCCCCAATGTTAGTTTAATTTTGCTAACCAAGGAGTCAGTATTATGAGTATAGCAAGCTGTACTCAGACTTGTGTGGGCAGCAGGAATTCCCGGGGGTTGCAGGAGCTGCCGCATGTGCTGGTGGTGGAGCTGGAGCAGCAGGGACTCCCAGGGGTTGCAGGGTTGGTTGCAGTGATGGTCTTCTCATTGCTCCTGTCTTGTGGCAGCTGTGGACACTCTTCCTAGAAGCTTCACTTTGAGCGTGTTTCTTCAATTTCCCCAGCAATCTTGTGAGATGCCTGGTAACCTCTTAGGCCCCTCCCCTGCTGCTCAGCCGAGGTCTGCTGCTCTTGTGCTCACTAAGGACCATAGCTGGTTCTGGCTTGGGGGGTGAGGTAGCAGATGACATTGAGGCTTTTGATGCTGAGAGGCTTCGCCAGAGTCCACCTGGTACCTGGCGGCAGCTGAGCCTGTGGGCTCAGCCAGTCAGTGCATGGGATTGACCCCCCACCTATCGGGACTGATTTTAGGTGGTTTTTTGGGGATGAACTGGAAGAGATACGGAAAACAACTGTGGTGATAATTGGTCTCCTAGATTGTTGAGCATGTAAAACAATGATTTTAGTTTTGACATGTTTAGTTTGAAGTTCTGGTAGAAATATTCATTTTTGGAGAAAGCTTGCCGTGTAATTGGAAATGCAGTTCCAAATTCAAAAGAGAGATTGGAGATAGAAGTGACTTCTTCCCCTGATGGTTATTTCCTGGCTCTGTTGAAGTTGGAAGAGAGCCCGTGGGATGAGGGCAGCCGAGGACTGAGGGCAGACCTGGGGACGAGCACCCTTGCGGGGAAGACCAGGAAGGAGGGAGACAGAAGTGTTTCTGGAGGTTGGGGGGTGGCCCTCAGAGGGTGCACTGTTGAGAAGCTGAGAATGTGGGGAGGCCCAAGGAGCAGTAGGAGTGTCAGATCCTATGGGGCAATCGAGCCTTGAAAGAGACCGTCGGTATTGTTGTGCCTTTGGAGAAAGTGAATGGAAAATAGAACGGAACCCTTAGAGGAGCAGAGCAAAGGGCTGGGGTAATATCTGGAACAGCAGAGGTTAAGTGGAGAGTCTGGTCAGATTTTGTTAAATTTGGAATCTAAATCATAAATTCTGACATTAGAGAACAACTGGTATAGTTGTCTTTAAGGTTTTTTTTTTTTTCCCCCCCCAGTATGGTTGTTAAGTTTGCCTGAGTAATTGCATTGATATATCAAATTCTTTTGTTTTAACGAGGCAACAGCTTTCTAGCGTGGAAAACTTGGGAAAATATTTTGCTGTATGATTTTAGTGTTCCTTAAACATTATTATGTAAGCAGTAAACAAATGTTAGAGAATGTACATGTTTGTGACATTTGTGTTTCTGTCATGAATGTGAGATTTTCTCGTATAAGTATTTTCAGAGATCTTTGTTCACAGTTTGACCTCACTGTACATTTTTACCAGATTGTTCAGTGATAACTATTTCTGTTCTTTTTCCCCCCCTTTTTTTTTTCTAATTTTTCCCTGTCCTCTGTCCTCATAAGCAGTAACTTCATTATTACTGAATGAGAGGCTTGATGATTGTTTGTGGTTAGAGCCTCTGCCGCTTGGGATTTTCATTTTTTCTGTATTTTGAAGCTCTGTCTTATTATATTTTCATTTTCTCTATTTTAAAGAGCTGTCACTTTATGTTTGATATTCATATGGAATTATCTGCTCAAAATGAAAGTCTATGCTCCTTGAATTCTGGCTTCAAAATAATCATTTAGAATAAATGTAAGATACTAGAGCAGATGAGAGATGCCAAGATGCCAGTCTTCATTTTCAGAGGTTTATTATCAACAAGACTGGATCTTGACTTGTACCAGTCGTAAGAATGTATCTTGCATTGTAATCTGAATTACAGGATTTCATCATACATACAGTTTATAGGATCCAATTTCTTTGCTTTAATTTATGTAGTCAAATAGAAGTCACTAAATTCAAAAAAGTCTTAAAAGTTTATTTATATGTTCTGTCATTATTTTTTGCAGTGTTTTAAAATTAATTGTGGTTTACTTTTGACTTATGGAGGATGATCTGAATATTGTTACATATCAGAGAACTTTAAGAGAGGATTCCTCAGTGGTCTTCTAGCTCAGAATCTAAACCCTTCTGTAAATTATTTCTTTATGTAAATGGAAGCTGAAAGTATCTTCTAGTGATTGGTCTTAGTGGTGACATGCCCCCAGGCAGTGTGTAGTCAGTGGTGTCACTGGGCCCTGGTGGTGGT
Source organism: Phacochoerus africanus (assembly GCF_016906955.1). Taxonomy (NCBI): domain Eukaryota; kingdom Metazoa; phylum Chordata; class Mammalia; order Artiodactyla; family Suidae; genus Phacochoerus; species Phacochoerus africanus. The sequence continues at coordinate 29,667,969 of NC_062552.1, read as the reverse complement.
CCCCAGGCTGAAGGAGAGGTGCTCTAGCCAGGTGGACTTGCCCCTGGGTGGGGTCTTTGGAGAATGGGTGTTTCTAGAGATTTCAAATTCCTAGCTTGGTGTTTGTTGTGTTTTAATGAACTATTCTGACAGAGGTGTTTGTAAGAGAACTCATACCGTCTTAACGTTAAACGTTTTTAAAATGTGTTTGTTAGTAGCCGTACAGGGCATGCTGATGCCTGAAATTTAGAATTTTACTTAGAGACCCTGTTGCTATCCACATACATAAAACTTTAAAATCATTTTATTAGAACTCATGTCAGAGTTCAAGGGCAATGATGCCATTTACATTTTTTTTTCCTCGATGGAATGTCCCCCACATAATGTATTGCTCGTCTACAAGTGACAGCGTTTTATGTTAAACAGGTTTTTTTTCCTAGCTACAGCAGAACCTTGTTTACACTGTGACCTTTCAGAATAAATCGGCAAGCATGTCAGATGCTAAGAGCTAAGAAGGGTTGGAAAAACAGTTTTTTTGCAGATGAGTCTTTGGGATGCTCCATTTACTTGAAATTTTAAACAATGAGCTAAAGGACTGTGTTGAAGCATGACTGTTTCAAAATGATGATTAACGAGGAGCTTGTCACTTGGAATTCATTTCAGGTACTCTGTTTCCATTGTTGGCCCAGAGTCGTTCTTTGTTACACAAATGGATGATTTATATAATGTGCACACACAAGGTTAAGGTAGTAAGGTAGTAATTTAGCAACACAACAGAAGCCTGGTGTCCTTTGCCTTTTTGCACGTTGAAGTTGACCTGTTAGCTTTTCAGAAAGCTTATTTTCTTTTCTTCATTGGTATTGTACTGAAGTGTCGAAGTATTTTTCTGACAATTTATGTTTATTTTTATATAAATATTCTTTTTGTGTCTGAGAAGTTCTGGGTTTAAGAACATATTTTAATAGACTTATGTACTTTCACATAGTTTTACATTATTCAGATTAGCATGTGTATATAAAATTCTGTTTTCGGCCATTGAGCTGAGAAGTGCTGCAGTTGACAGTGTATAAAATTAATCAGGATCCATCAGTTGATGATTAATTTGGAAGAGATCTAAAAGGCCCTGGTGGAAAAAATATGAGGCACCACAAACTTTCCGTTGGACCTTGTTGCCCTGAATGGGGTTGAGGGGGGGACCTTGACCTTTGGAACCATGCGAGTGCAATGGTGAGGCCATGGCCAAGTGGGAGGCCCAAGGGCCGCACAGGTAGGGTCTGGTGACATGTCAGCAGTTACTGGATGGTAGTTTCGGGCCAGGATGTGTCACTGTCAAGCTCTTTTCAGGTGATTATGGTGGAGTAGCAGACAGGTGTGTGTGTGCAGAGCCCGCTGAAGCTTCTGGTTACCTGAGTAGGCTAGTTAGTGCTGAGGGCCTGAGGGCCGGGCTGCAGGTGGTCTCACTGTGGTCAAGGGCGCAGGTTAGCCAGTGACTGAGCTACCAACTCTCCAGTCCTGCAGGAGCTTGAAGGTCTGTGTCTGAAGGTGACCTAGACCCTTTGGCTCTGTGTGGGCCCCTTCTTGCGTGTGCTGTGTGGGTGCTGTGTGCATGCCTGTAGGTGCATGTGGTCTGTGCATGTGTGTCCCATGAGGTTTCACCTGGATCCAGGTTCCATCAGCATTTGTTCAAGCTCTGTTCTGAGCATTTTCTTTTTAATACCTTATTTCTTATGAGTGGCCTTCTTGCTTTTTTGATTTGGGGCTGACCAGAAATCTTTGTCTATGAGGCCAGCCTTGAGTGGGTGGGTGTGTTTTAGCCAGCATGGATTGTGAAAAAGTGCATTTATTTTAGTAAATTATGAGGAAAAACAAATAAAACATGGATTTAATTTAAACATCACACTTACAGAAAGTAGAAATTCTTTCTCTGTTTATTTACTCAGGTTAGCCTTCGGGGGTTTAATTAAAGACCAAGACACTTTAAATTCTTGTTTGTCATAACCACATCTTACACTGCTTGAAGTAATGTACTTTATTAAAGATAGCAAAAATTTAAGTTGCATCAAAGGAGAGATTAAACAAAACTACAAGTCCGGCCAAAAAAGAAAAACAACCAGATTGTAAATATTTAATTACATGAGATTATATGAAATTATGTGAGAATAGATGCAGAAGAGCAAGTGCCTGAGTCCAGGCGATAATTGGAGAAAGTGCTAAGATAAAGGTACTTACACTTGTAAAGTGATTGGTAAACAGCAAATCAAGGGTAGAAATCTTGGCAGCGGCTTCATTAAAATACTGTTAATTTTGGGAAATTCTTATATTATGGAGATTCAGTTACCATGAAATCAAAGAAATACACATTAATTCTGGTCTGTAATTTAAAGGAATCTTATTTATGCAGTCTAATATAGTAAAAAGACTGCCAAGTTGGATAATTCAAATGGAAGAGGTTGGAATGTGAATTTCTCAAGTTATTGCACCCGATGCTAGAAATACTATTTTTGATCAGCAGTCTTTATGAAAAAGTTATTATTAACCTTGATGCAGACAGTGTAATTCGAGACAACTAAAATATATTACTAATTGTTAAGTGAACTAACAAGAGTCTCTTTAGATCTTTTATACATATGCAAGTAAATGCTGTTCAGATAACCATAAAGCACCTTGAATGATGTTCCCTCAAGTATAAAGTAGAGAAATAATGAATGAATGATTGAACAAATAAATATGCATACACATAAAACTTTTTTCTTGATTAGGTAACTATAGAACTATACTTAAGAATAGCTTTGACTTTCAAACTTTTCTCACATAAAATATGTACCGTCTAGTTTTTTAGTTTGATTGTTTTTTAATTTATATTTTTATTTCCTTTTTTGAGCAAATAATATTTGTTCATTTGATTTGAGTTCTAAACACATTTTCTTCATGAATTATTTTAAATTGTCCATAGTGTGGTCTAATTTATAACAACATTAAACTTTTGAAATGTTACTTGAAGACTAGAATCTCCTTTGAGCCTGTGAGACATTTGGTTAACATAAGTTTAATGGTCTTTTTAAAGACCAGATAGACAATTCTCAGAAGCCGGAGGTCCTGAGCAGGCTGGGTAACGGTGAGGGACATTTAGGAATCTAATTCCAGGGTACTTTCAGGAGGTCGGGGAGCTGTTGGACAGAGTGGCAGAGGCAGCAGTAAATCATGCTCCTCAGACGTAGTGTACCTTTTTGTTAATTCACTTTCTCTCCACTGGTCAGCTGAAGTGGTTTTTTTTGTCTTTTTGCCATTCCTTGGGCCGCTCCCGCGGCATATGGAGGTTCCCAGGCTAGGGGTCTAATCAGAGCTGTAGCCACTGGCCTACACCGAGCCACAGCAACTCGGGATCTGAGCCGCGTCTGCGACCTACACCACAGCTCATGGCAACACCAGATCCTTAATCCACTGAGCAAGGCCAGGGATCGAACCCGCAACCTTATGGTTCCTAGTTGGATTCGTTAACCACTGAGCCACAACGGGAACTCCTGAAGTGTTTTAAAGCAGATGGAAATTCAGAATGACCGAGTCTTGTAGTCAAATATAAACCTTTTTGTGCCCAGAAGCGACCCTGAACCTAGGTTTTAGGCTCAGATACAAGTTTCCTAAAGTGAAGGAGTTTTCAAACTTGAGTAATGTGGACAGCTGACCGAGCTCTTCTTTTCACACAAGAAACATTATCATCCAAATATGGTATTTGAAGATAAGTAAATAGCTCATGTAGTATTTAATTAATTTATATAATTCTCTTTTTGTGTTTAAAATATATGGTCTCTAACATTTGGCAGAAGTGTAAGCACTCACCAGACAGAGTGTAGAACATTGCCATCTTCCAAGAAAAGTCCCCTGTGCTCTGTGTGTCACTCTTACCCACCTCTCTGCCCCAAGCAGCCACTCAGTGATCTTGAATATTATCAATTAATTTTGCCTATTTTAGAATTTTATGTAAGTGGGACCATATAGTATGTACTCCTCTGTCTCGTTTCTTTTGCTCAGCAAGATGCCTCTATGGTTCATCATCTGTTTGTTTTATTCCTTTTTATTGCTGAGTAATAGTCCATTATGTGAATGGGGAAAAGATGTGAACAGATATTTTACAAGGGCATATATTTTAATAGCCAGTAAATGTGTGAAAATATCCTCAGCATTATTTGTTATCCTAGGAGATGGAAATTAAAGCCAAAATGAGATACAGTTACACACCATCTAGAATGGCTAAAATTTAAAAAATATTTACACCAGGCGTTGGTGACCAAATTGTATTCTCACGCATCACTGTTGGGGTGTAGAAGGGTTCAGTTACCTTGCAGAGCAACGTGGCAGTTTCTTGTAAAGTTCAACATATACTTAAGTGATGCAGCAACCTCACTCCTAGATATTTACCCAAAAGAAAGCAAACCATATCTGTACATAGTGTTGTTTATGAATATTCATAGCAGTTTTATACATAATTGTTCCAAACTAGAAGCGACCCGATGTCCACCAACAAGTGAATAGGTAAGTACATTCTGATAGATTTTATTCTGTTCTTGTACCTAAGGTTTGTCCTTGGCTAACTTTTCAGAAATGGAATATTGGGAGTTCCCGTCATGGCTCAGTGGTTAACAAACCCGACCAGGATCCATGAGGATGCAGGTTCGATCCCTGGCCTTGTTCAGTGGGTTGAGAATCCCTTATTGCCGTGAGCTGTGGTGTAGGTCACAGGCTTGGCTTGGATCTGGTGTTTCTGTGGCTGTGGTTTAGCCCAGCGGCTGCAGCTCCAATTGGACCCCTGTGCCATGGGTGCAGCCCTAAAAAGACAAAAGACAAAGAAAAAAAAAAGAAATGTAGTACTGAAAGATTCTTGAGAAAAAAAAAACAGACAAGTTTTTGTTAAGCCAAAAACTATAATGGAATCCTATTTCCTTTCATTCTTAACATATTAAAAAGCAGTGGTGGTCTGCATGGTGTGTGTGACCTAGAATAAGCTAGAGAGCCTGACTGAGATTGCAGCCCAGCCATGTTCTGCCTATCTGACAACGGTTCCCTCTCTTGCGTTAGAACTGAATTGTCTAGAAATGAGCTGAAGAGCTCCTGTCATGGCTCAGTGGTTAACGAACCCCACTAGCATCCATGAGGATGAGGGTTTGATCCCTGGCCTCACTCAGTGGGTTAAGTTGCCGTGAGCTTTGGTGTGGGTCACAGACATGGCTCGGATCCTCTGTGGCTGTGGCTGTGGTGTGGGCTGGAGGCTACAGCTCCAATTCGACCCCTAGCCTGGAACCTCCATTTGCCGTGGGTGTGGCCCTAAAAAGACAAAAAAAAGAAAGAAAGGGAGTTCCCATCGTGGTGCAGTGGTTAACGAATCCGACTAGGAACCATGAGGTTGCGGGTTCGGTCCCTGGCCTTGCTCAGTGGGTTAACGATCCGGCGTTGCCGTGAGCTGTGGTGTAGGTTGCAGACTCGGCTCGGATCCCGCGTTGCTGTGGCTCTGGCGTAGGCCGGCAGCTACAGCTCCAATTTGACCCCTAGCCTAGGAACCTCCATATGCCGCAGGAGCAGCCCAAGAAATAGCAACAACAACAACAACAAAAAAGACAAAAGACAAAAAAAAAAAAAAGAAAGAAATGAGATGAATTTTTGGGTCACCCTGGCACAGATTGGCTTGAAGAGTGAAGTAGTTTGTCTTGATTCCTCTCAGATTCTTTCAGTCTTAATTTTGTGCTATAAGTTTTCTTATTTTCCATATTTCATAAGTATGTAATGTGATTTGGGGAATGGGTATGTCAAAAACTGTTAGTCAGATGGTCTTTTAAACCAAAAACTTTGCTGGAATTGTATATCAACTGTATCATTCAATTCTCAACCTTACTGAATATATATCAAAGTTGTTTGTATTGTAGTCCTAATCTTTTTTGGGTTTGTGGTTTATTTATAAAGGAAGTGAGGCTGTATTGTCTGAATTCATTAAGGAGGATGGATTAAGAGAATACTTAGATGATAGGAAGTTGTAAGGGCAGATGTCGGAATTCCTGGCTCTTTTGCTTATGGTTTATGTTTTGTAATGCTGCTTTTTCTTGAAATAAGAATACTAAAAATTTGAACCTTGTTCTTATAAATGAAACTTTGCAGATTAACTGCAAATTTCAAGCTGTTTCAAATTAATTTAAATTTGTGTGAAAAACTCAGTAGTGATTGTCTCCTGAGGGGACCCTAGGAATCCTGTGACTGTGTCTAGACAGGAGAGAAGCTAGATTAAAGACCATCTTAAAAGAAAAAAAGGATTGTATTAAGTATGTGGCTTAATTTTAGATAATTCGAATTGATATATTTATATATATATATATATTTTTAAAGTCAAGAATTTATACTCTGGAAAGTGGTTTTCTTTAAAAAATTATATGCATAACAAGTGTGTTAAACTCATCATTGTCTTATTTCTTGAATGTAATCAGTTACTTTCCAGCTCTAGTAATTCAATATGAATCAATATTTTCTGCTCCACCCTGCTTCTTTGTTTCTAAAATTAAATCTAAGGAGAATAAAATTAACTAAAGGAATTGGTGTGAAATTGCTCTTGAGATCCTAGATCTCAATAATAATTACACGGTATATTATTCAAATCTTCATGTGAAGATATTTTGAAGAAATAAAAACAAACCCATTAATAATCTTGGCCTAAAACATTGATTCCTAAGTCTTTTCTACAAAGGCGCCCTGTCCAGAATGTCTCAGCCCTTTGGTAGCCTGCCCGTAATACTGTGCTGGGACTCGGGAGTTTGGGGTGAGCTTGGCCTGATTTCATAACTGTTTCTTTTGGGGGTTCATGGAGTGAGGGCATGAACTTGGCAGCACGGCCACTAAGCATGGTTCCCAAGTCCTCCCCAGAGAGTCCGTGAGCTGTGAAGTAGTTTTATTTAGAAATGATTTTAGACTCATGTAGAAGTTGCAGAAATAGTGCAGAGAGTTCCTACTGTACTCCTCCCTCAGCTTTCCCCACAGGTGACAGCTTGCACAGCCATAGCACTATTATCAACTAAACTACAGACTTTTTTCAGATTTCACCGGTTTTTACATGTACTCTTTGTATGATCTGTGAAATTTTACCACATGCGTAGATACTTGTAACTGGCACAGTCAGGATACAGAGCTTTTCTTACTTTTAAAATTATTTTTATTAAAGTATAGTTGATTTACAGTGTTGTGTCAATTTCTGCTGTACAGCAAAGTGACCCAAATATATATACACGCACACATTCTTTTTTTGCTTTTTCAGGGCTGCACCTGTGGCATTTGGAAGTTCCCAGGCTAGGAGTCAAATTGGAGCTACACCTGCCAGCCCATGCCACAGCCACAGCAACGCGGGATCCCACCTGAGTCTGTGACCCATACCACAGCTCACGGCAATGCCAGATCCCTGACCCACTGATTGAGGGCAGGAATCAAATTCACATCCTCATGGATACTAGTCGGATTTGTTTCCACTGGGCCACAGTGGGAACTCCCATACACACATTCTTTTTCTCATGTTATTTTCCATCAGGTTCTATCATAAGTGATTGGATACAGTTCCCTGTGCTATACAGCAGGACCTCATTGCTTATCCATTCTCAATGTAATAGTTTGCATCTACTAACTCCCAATTCCCAGTCCATGCCCCTTCCTCCCCCTCTCCCTTGACAACCGCAAGTCAATTCTCCATGTCTGTGGGTCTGTTTCATTTAGGCCATATTTTAGGTTCCACATATAAGTGATAACATATGGTATTTGTCTTTCTCTTTTTGACTTCCTTCACTTAGTATGAGAATATCTAGTTGCATCCATGTTGCTGCAAATGGCATTATTTTGTTCTTTTTTTTATGCCTGAGTAGTATTCCATTTTATATATACGTACCACATCTTCCTAATCTGTTCATCTGTTAATGGACTTTTCGGTTGTTTCCATGTCTTGGCTAATGTGAATAGTGCCTGTATTACCCCTGTATAGTAATATCTTCCCACCAACCACGGATCTGTTCTTAGTGTAGTTTTGTCATACTGAGAATGTTGTATAAGTGGAATCATACTTTTCTAGGCTTTACTGTTTCTCCTCCAAGTTCATATGTTGAAACCCTTGCACTCAGTACCTTGGAAGTGACCATATTTGGGGACAGGGCCTTTATAGAGGTGACTGAGTTAAAATGAGATGTTTGGGCCCAATCAGACCAGTGTCCTCGTCAGAGGAGGACATTTGGCTGCACATGGAGACACACCAGACGTGTGTGTCCTTAGACCCTGTGAAGACAGAGAGGGAAGGGGGCCAGGAGAGGCCTCCGAAGAAATCAGCCTGCTCACACTTTGATCGTGAACTTTCATCCTCCAGATTTGTGAGAAGATTAACATTCATTGTTTAAGCCACTCGGTCTGTGGTGTTTTGTTGTGGCATCTCTGGCAAACTAATACACACACAGCCTATGACCTTTTCAGATTTTTTTTAAGCTCGATATAGTTGTCCATCCTGTGGTGTATCAGCAGGTCTTCCTTTATTGCCGATTAAAATTCCACTGTGTGGGTGTCTCATAGCTTGTTTATCCATTCACTCAAGAGCAGTTGGGTTGCTTCTAGTTCTGGCCATTCTTCATGGAGCTGCTGTGAATATTCATGTGTAGGTTCTTGTGCAAATGGAAGCGTTTATTCCTCTAGGGAAACAGCAGGAGTAAGACTGTTGGGTCACGGGGTAAGCGTAAGCTTACCTGTGTGAAGAACGGCCGGGGTGTCCAGGACTAAGTGTAGCTTACCTGTATTCGGAACTGCTGGGGTGTCCAGGGTCACTGGACCATTTGCATCCCAGCCATGTGGGTGTGGGAAGGCTTTAGCTGCTCTGCATCCTGACCAGCGCTGGGTGCTGTCAGGATGTTTTCATATTGCCGGACTACTAGATGTGTGCTGGTATCTCTTCATGGCTTTAATTGGCCTTTCCCCGATGGCTAGTGATGTTTAATAACTTCTCATTTACCGACTGGCCACCCCCTGTCCTCTTGGTGAAGGAGTTGTGCCTTAGTTCAGATGAACATTGTAAGCCTAGACTCGGGGCCAGGAAATTGACGTTGATGGTGGGAATAAAGATCACTTGGTATTGGAGGAAGCAGGACACTTGAGGCACCAGTGAGTTGTTAGCTCAGCCACAATGCAGCAGCCCTTTGACTTGAGTTCTGCAGCTGGGGTCTGCCCTCGGGGCTGTTCTTTGTGGGGTAGGAAGGGTCAGTGCGTGAAGGAGAACTCCATCTTGCTAGTGGTGGAGCTTATTCTCGCGGAGTCATGAGTGAGCCGAGCCTGCCCTTTATGTATTTGCTCAGTGTTACCTGGGTTCGTCGTTTGGTAGCTGGGCAACACTAGGATCCTGAGGACACTGCGTTAAAGTCTGAGTCTAATAAGTAAGTAATGGAAAACAGCAATTTCAGATGAAATGTCAGTTTCTAACATGTTTCTTACATCTTAAGCTCCTTTTGAGAGAAGCAAGTTAGACTAAAGGAGTAATACATGTAATTAAAACCCATAATGTAAGTTTTGAAGATTATTTGGATAATGAATAATTTAAAAATGTATCCTCTGTTGACTTCAGGCATTTTCTTCAAATAAAGGTATCCTAGCTTTAATGGGGTTGATTGCAGAACCAAAACAGAAACGCTTGTGCATGTTTTGAAGATAAATCATTTCAAATCAGACCACTTTCTCACATAATATTCATACTCTTGTGGATGTTGTAGATGGTTTCAGGGACAGTTTTCAGAGGCATGCTTCTGCATTCACCTGTCAACCACATGCACACACATGCACACACACACACGTTTGTACACACACACCCAGGCACACTCGGACAGCCCTCCTTGGCCCCTTTACTCCCTCTGCTCTGGACTGCATGTTTCTCCTCCTTGCCTCCAGCTCCCCTTTTCTCATGAGTCAGTTACCATTCTTTGATCTTTGTCTCTGTCACAGGGGTGGGGGAGGGCATGCGGAGGAGCTTCCCAAACCCTCCCCTCCCCTTGAGACAGCGACTTTGAGCTTCCTCGGTCTGTTAAACATGCTTCCCGAGGATCAGCCAGGCTCTGCTCTTTTCAGTTGTTAGTGAGTAGACTGTCCTGACATACTTGTAAAGAAAATTTGAGCTGTTCATTTTGAGAGATAAAGCTAGCATTTGATCATCATGCTCCTAGTGACGTTTTCATGTAAAAAAAGCTGCCAGGCGAGCGCTAGTCTGTGGCTCAGACCCGGCTATGATAATGCATTGAGCTCCTCCCAGCTTTCCTTTCCCATTGCTGGTTGTGACGTTGGCTCCTTCTTACACATCCAGGTCTAAATGTGTGTGTGTGTATGTATGCCTGCTTTGGACCTCAGATAATAGGATTGTATGAATACTTGTGGCTGCAGAGCTGCAAGACCTGGGTTTACTGTGACATTGGCTTTTACCATAGGTCATGGGAGATAGCAAAACATTTACTTTCTCCCTTCCTATAGGTGTCCTCTATTCCAAGTGCTGTGTTACCACCAGCTGAGCCTTTGTAGAAGCAAGATGAGTGGAATGCTGGCCTTTGGGATTTCTTTTGTTAGCGTGTGAAAAGGAGAGGAAATAAGACTTAAATTTGCTGACTCTTGGAGTAAATGAACTTGGAAGTATGAGAAATGAGAAGCTTACATTTTGGGGGTTAGATTATACAGTTGCTGCATTCACGAAAGAAAATTTGCTCCAATTTTAGTGAAAATGGCCAAGTAGGAGAAATTTTGAGAACTGGGATTGGTATAATATAATACCAAGAATTGTATCCAGATTTTCTGTGAAGCAGGAAGACCAAAAGGTATTTAGTAAAGAATCTGGGAGGCCAGATCTGTGCTCCTAGTTCTGTGGTGGGACCCTTAAAGCTAAGAGAGTGAAAGCATAATAGTTTCTTAAAGAATGAACAGAAGGGAGTTCCCTGATGGCCTAGTGGTTAGGATTTAGTGCTTTCGCCACTGTGGCGCAGGTTCATTCCCTAGTCTGGGAGCTGAGATCCCATGCCACACTCCCCCCACCCAAAATGAGCAGAGGAAGAAAACCTGTTTGTCTGGATTATGGGCAATTAACAAGTACATTATTTGCATTAGAAACTTTACAAATAGATTTATAAAGACATTAAAATAAACATTTCATTTTTTCTACTTTACTCCTAAAAATATGACAGTTGAAAATAATTTTGGGAAGAATTTCTGTCCTTCACGGATGCATGTTACAGTATTCTTAGGCTTTTTAGGAGCCTTATTCTGTTACATGCCTCAGAATGTTAAACTCTTAATATTGTTGTCGAACTCTGAGAAACTGAGTCCTTTGTCATTCCCTTAGTAGGCTGATGAATAGTCGTTTACCTGGTTTGAAAACCTGAGTTTTGCTTTGGCTTAGCAGTGTTAGGCTGCCCAGAGGGTTAGTCTCCTCACACTATGGCTTGAACAGGACATTTCCTGGAAGTAGTTAGGAATTTTAGTTGACAAAACAAGATATACAACTTTTCCTAAATTCTTCTACCATTAAATGCCTGATCAATCAGGAGTTGGCACACTGTGGACCACAGACTGCTTTTTTTTTTTTTTTGGTCATTTTTTTGTCTTTTCTAGGGCCGTACCCGCGGCATATGGAGGTTCCCAGGCTAGGGGTCTAATTGGAGCTGTTGCTGCCAGCCTACACCACAGACACAGCAACGCCAAATCTGAGCCATGTCTGCAACCTACACCACAGCTCAGGCAAGGGATCGAACCTCCAACCTCATCGTTCCTAGTCAGATTCGATAACAACTGAGCTGCATCGGGAACTCCTTATTTTTGTAAAAAAAAGTATTATTGGAACACAGCCACACCCACTTGTCCTGTATTGTCTGTGGCTTTGGTGGCAGAGTTGAATAGTTGTGACAGAATGTGTGGACTTCAGAGCCTGAAATATTTGCTGTCAGACAGCTGACCTCAGTGCTAAATGATAGCATGAAAAGGGTACATAAATCTTTGTTTTAAATTGTGTTTTTTCTGGTTAAAAACTCAGGCTATCACTTTACACTGAAGGAAGCAGGACAGACATCTTGGCAACTTTGGGGATCATTTGTGATCTTTCATCTCTTAGTATGAAGTGGAAATTATTAAATGAGCTTTAGCTTAACTAACGATTACATATAACCTTAAACAGCAACCAGAAGTTTTTATTATTGAATAAACATGACAGGACAGTGTCCTTTAAGAAGTTAACAGGTAAATATATAGGACACTCAAAGCAGGTGGTTGGAGCCATTTATTTTCACATTTTATTTTGTTTGCTCTATAATTTATAGCAGATTATCTTTTTTTTTTTGGGGGGGGGTCTTTTTTAGGGCCACACCTGCGGCATATGGAAGTTACCAGGCTAGGGGTCGAATCAGAGCTTCAGCTGCCAGCTTACACCACAGCCACAGCAACGCCAGACCCAAGCCACATCTGCTACCTATACCACAGCTCATGGCAACGTCAGATCCTTAGCCCACTGAGCAGGTCCAGGGATCAAACCCGCGTCCTCATGGATACCAGTCGGGTTTGGTTCTGCTGAGCCACAATGGGAACTCCTATCTTGTTTGTTTTTCATGATACGGAAATTAGGTTTTAATTTTTTTCTCTAAAGCCTGAGTGAGCCTGTATTGTGGCACATCTGGAGAGACCTGGGTTTGAATCCTGCTTTCTCTGCTTAGCAGGTGCCGTAACTTCTCTGTGCCCTGGTTTTCTTACCTGTAAAACAGGTGCAACAGTAAGACCTACCTCACAGAGTTGTTGGCTTAGAGCATGGAAAGCACGTTGTATAGTGCCCTGCGTATTGTGAATGCTTACTGTGTGTTGTTACTTGTACGGTTTGCTTTTATAATACATTATTGAAGCTTCTCCCTCACAAGGGGGCAGCCTGTGTTATTGAAAGCAATGTGTTTGGATGAAGGGAAAAAGAATTCATAAGAATTTGCCTGAACCCCCAGCTCCTTCTGTAACATTGATAGCTGTCAAGCGATGCTGAGTTATCAGAAAATAATGACCTATATTTCTTTTTTTTAAATTAATTTTTTTTTGTCTTACTGAAGTGTAGTTGATTTACAAGGTTGTGTTAATTTCTGCTGTACAACATACTGATTCAGCTATACGTGCACACACACCTGTTTTCTCCCAGACTCTTTCCCCACATAGAGCATCACAGAATATTGGGTAGAGTTCTCTGTGCTGTACAGCAGGTCCCTTTTGGCCAGTCATTCCATATACCTCAGTGTGCATATGCCAGTCCCAAAGCCCCAGTCCATCGTTCTCTCCAACCTGTCCTGTTAGGTAACCGTAAGTTTCTTTTCTTTTCTTTTCTTTTCTTTTTTTTTAGTTCCCAGGCTTGGGGGTCTAGTTGGAGCTATATCTGCCAGTGTATGCCACAGCCACAGCAATGCCAGATCTGAACCACGTCTGTGACCTACACCACCGCTCACGGCAACACCAGATCCTTAACCCACTGAGCGAGGCCAGGGATTGAACCCGCAACCTTATGGTTCATGGTTCCTAGCTGCATTCATTTCCACTGTGACACGACATGAACTCTATAAGTTTGTTTTCAAAGTCTGTAAGTCTGGTTCTTTTCTGCAGATAAGTTCATTTGTATCCTTTTAAAAGATTTCACTTATAAGTGATATCGTATGATGTTTGTCTTTCACAGTCTAACCTCACTTAGTATAATAATCTCTCAGTCTGTCTGTGTGGCTGCAAATGGCATTCTTTCTTTTTATGGCTGAGTAATATTCCACTGTATATATGTACCACATCTTCTTTATCCAGTCCTCTGATGACACCAACAAATGGAAAGATATACCATGCTCTTGGATTGAAAGAATCAATATTGTCAAAATGGCTCTACTAACCAAGGCAATCTACAGATTTAATGCAATCCCTATCAAAATTGCCGATGATGTTTTTCACAGAACTAAAACAAAAAAATTTAAAATTTGTATGGAAACACCAAGACCTATGTTTCTGAAGTAAAAGGAGGGTTATCCACACTGTATAACCAGCTTTAATCATTGAGTAACACATTAATCGAGGCAAAGATTTCTTTTAATTTTTCTTTCTCTTGCCTGCATTCTGCCATTCAAATGCATCTTCCATAGATGGAGCTTCTGAAGGCCTGGCGCCTTTTAGTGCCCAGCTCCCAGGGCTCTGCCCTGGGGTCTTTCCAAAGCGGGGTCTCTCAGGATGGGCCCTGTGTACACGGAAGCCTGTGGACCAGAGAGGGAGCAGAGTGCTTTGAAGTTACAGGCTCTTGCCTTCTCTCCGTCCGTGTTTGTGGTGTGAAGCTGTGCTGTAGAGGGGTGGGGGGGTTTGCTGAAGTTGCACAGGACCTGCGGAGGAGGCCCGCCTTTGTTCCTACTGTCCTGGTCCTGGCCGGGACGCCCTTCTGTCTCTCGGTTACTCCTTTCCTTGGACCTGCAGCTTCAGCTGGGCTCACACTGGCTCACCCTGCTGGAACGGCCTGGCAATTCCAAGGGAACTTCGGAGACTAAGGAGGAAACAGGTGCTTAAAGGTGAGACATACACTGTGAGATGTGGGCTTCTGTTTCTCAGAATACCATGGAAGGGCCTGAAGAGCCAGTGTGAGGGGCTTCACCCTTGGGCATCCCCTTCATCCCCCACCAAGGCCGCCTGCCTGTGCGTTTTGCCTCCCTTCAAGACTGTGTGCACTGTCAGTTATCTTTGAATATTTCTGCACTCCGTAGGTCTTCCCAGTTTAGCTTTAATATTCTGACCAAATTCAGTATTTCTTTATGGATCAGGAGTGATGAATACTTAGGAACTCTTAATAAATAGATTTGCTACTCCTTTACTTTTTCCAGAGCATTCCATGAACATAACTCCCATCAAGTGAGTCCCCCGTCCCCCCTTTATTAAGCCCTCTGTGTAGGGAAGTATCACAGTGTAACAGTACTTTATCTCATGTTAATTTGTTATGTAATTGTCCTCAGAATTTGTTAGTGTGGATAATTGAGTTAGTCACCAGTGCTGTAGGATGTGCCCCTGTGGACACTGAGATAGGTGTTGCCAGGGAACCCGGATGCTGGGAGGGGCTTCTGTGTCTCCTGACTCTGGAAAGATCAGCATTTAAACTGTTCTATCCTGTTTTCAAAAGTCTCTAAGAAAGACAGTTTCATAGCCTGTCATGATAATCTGTTCCAATATTTAATAGATTTTAATACACTTCCTCTGTACCACTATCAAGTTGTATTTCACATGAGGTTTCTTTTAAATAGTTTTTAAAGTGCTGATTGATTAAACTCATGCTCCATTCTGACTGAGCTCTTTCTTGGCTCCATGCTTGTGTGACTAGACATTACCCATATCACATACCACGTTTGGGCATTTATTCTTTTAGCCCATCAGTGGGCTTTATTCTGTTTCCCGGGTATAGTGACTGATCGTTTTTAATTTAGAATTCTCTGGAGCTTCTGATTGATTCTTCTTGTCAGCAATTGGCAAATTTCATTCACATTCTAGCAAAACGATGCCAGCCTCTTTTCACTAGTAAAATCGGGTCTAATTTCAGCTTGTAAGTTGCAGTATGTCTCCCATCTCCTCCTTTCCCTTGTTTCCCACCTTCTCTTTTCCTGTTTGTCTCCTCTTCACATCTACCCCCTCTCCTTTCATGTGTTAGAGTGAGGAGGCTAATATTTGATTTCACAGCTTTTGCTGAGTTTGCCAACAGTGGTATTGACTAGGCTGTAATTTTTAAGAACCATAGGGACAGCTTTATTTCGGATGAAGAGGATTTGAATGAGTACAGGTGTGAAAAACCTGCATCATATCTTATAAATCCTCATAAGGTCCCTAAGTCTCTTCCAGAGCATAGTGTGATTTGTCAGTTGTCACCCTTCCTGAGCTGCAGATGTCATTAATCATGAGAGGGAAAAGTTCCCATTTAAATGTTTGATCATTTGTCTTCAGAAAACATGATTTTCAACTCTTTTAGAGTCATAGAACATGTAAGCAGTAATGAGTTGGAGTCCCATTGGCAGTACCGAGGCTGGGCAGTGGTCACAGTGAAACACAGGCTGACTGGCCTTAGGCTGGACACTGCTCACCCAGCCCTGGGAGCCTTGGACTGTGCCCCTGCTGGGGTGCTGAGTGGCAGAGGGCCCATAGTGGACTCTCTGTCTCTGTCTGGGGCATTTCCTGGGAAGGTTTAACCCTTGTTTTTGTTGTTGTGATAAACAGATTTATTATTGACCAAGAATTTGAATGAAAGTTTAAAAACAGGACATTTTCTTCATGCATAGATTGTTTCCTTCTATTTAATTAAATTGCAAAAGTTCGGGGAGTCTTATGGATATGTACATACCAAAAAAAAAGTGTTTCGTGTGCTAGTTTTGAAACTGGAAGAAAGTGCTACTGCTTTAGGATTCTCTTTTTCTTGATTTTGCAGTTTTTGTAGACCACAATTATGCAGACAAGGAACTTCATTTTTTTGCCTTGAAGTATGGTTTTGGGTGCCAGCATCACTTCCTCCACCTTTATTCATGCTTTGTCTTCTTCAGTTGCTCTGTTTTCACCTGGTTGGCTCTTTGCTGTTTTGACTTAAGCTTTGTCCAACAGAGGGAGAGTGACAGAATGCAAAACACCTTTTAGAGGGGAGCGTTAAGACTTGGAATTCATTTTCAGTGTGGAATTTTGAGATGAAGTGATTGAAAGAGATGAGCTGTATGTTGGCAACTAGCAAAGATCCTTGGCAAGGGCTTTTTTTTTTTTTTTTTGTCTTTTTGTCTTTTTGCCATTTCTTG
Organism: Phacochoerus africanus; assembly: GCF_016906955.1. Taxonomy (NCBI): domain Eukaryota; kingdom Metazoa; phylum Chordata; class Mammalia; order Artiodactyla; family Suidae; genus Phacochoerus; species Phacochoerus africanus. The sequence goes on along the minus strand of NC_062552.1, from coordinate 29,651,167 downwards.
GGCCACTCCCTCGGCATATGGAGGTTCCCAGGCTAGGGATCTAATCGGAGCTGTAGCTGCCGGCCTACACCAGGGCCACAGCAACGCGGGATCCGAGCCGCCTCTGCAACCTACACCACAGCTCACGGCAACGGTTAACCCACTGAGCAAGGCCAGGGGTCGAACCTGCAACCTCATGGTTCCTAGTCGGATTCGTTAACCACTGCGCCACGACGGGAACTCCGCAAGGGCTTTTAAAATCAGTTGACGTTTGAACCATACAAGTTTGAACTTTGTGAGTCTGTTTATGTGTGGGTTTTTTTCAGTAAATAGGTACTACAGTATTGCAAGTTCAGCCGTTGGTTGAATCCTCAGATGTGGAACCCCTTAATGTGGATTTTTGACTGGGGGGGCTCACCCCCATTGTTGTTCAGTGTTCAACTGTACATCTGCCCCAAGTGTAGGTATCGTCACCAAAATAAGTTGTTTTCCTAATAGCATTTTTAAAATTGGCTAAAGAGGAGTTCCCGTCGTGGCACAGTGGTTAACGAATCCAACTAGGAACCATGAGGTTGCGGGTTCAATCCCTGCTCTTGCTCAGTGGGTTAACGATCCGGCGTTGCCGAGAGCTATGATGTAGGTCACAGATGCGTCTCGGATCCCGAGTTGCTGTGGCCCTGGTGTAGGCTGGCAGCTACAGCTCTGATTCGGCCCCTAGCCTGGGAACCTCCATATGCTGCGGGAGCGGCCCAAGAAATGGCAGAAAGACAGGGGAAAAAAAAAAAATGAAATTGGCTAAAGAAAGTCTCTTCAGTTTTGAAGTATTTTTAATGTAGTTTTTTGCCTAAATGAATGAATTGAAAATCCATTAGTTATTTTTCTCTAATACATGATATGTGTTTTAAGATTTTTTTCTACAGCCTCAAAGAATTCTCTTGTTGGAAGTATTTTAGTGACCAAAGTTTTTCCTGTTGAAATGTTCAGTTTTATAAATTTTGTTGCCTTGAAACTTAAAGACCTTCAAGGAAGGTTTTTGTTCCGGGCTGGATTCTGGTACTTTTGAATCTTAAGAACTGTGTGGAGGAAAATGAAGAAGGAAGATTGTTGCTGAAAACGACGCGGGTAGTGCTTTACTGGTTACAGCTCCAGTGAAGAGGTGACGGCCCCGCCTGGCCTGCAGGGTAGCTCTCTTGAGTTTGAATATGAGCATAGCTTAAAATTATTTCAGAAACCATCCTGCTTCAGGCTGGATATTGATGCACAGAAGTCATATTACCTCAAGCATGAAGGAAAATAGAATAAATTTGAATGCTCCTTGAGAGGTTTAGTTTAAAATGGTGAGATTCTGACCCTTGGAGGATTCTACAGAGTCTAACACTTTGCTCACATAAGCAGAATTCTGTACTCTCCCCGGGGCGGGGTGGGGAGGGCACCTCTCTAGGTGGATTCCCCCAAGTTAGTGAACCTTTCATCTTGCTTTGGAGTTTTTTAAGGAAATGTTGCATTTTAGGATAGAAGTCACTGTTGGTTTTTTAAGGGAGTTCAGTAGCCATGACTTGGATTTATTTTAGTTGTGGCCACTTTGACTTTGGATTTGTACTGAAGGCTTTCTTTGTCTTTTCAGTGGAGTTTGCAGTAATGTATAGAAAAACTGCATATTTCTTTAAATGTTTTTATTGAATCTTGCTTAAACTGGACACTCTCTTCTGTTTCTCAGAGTTCTCCCTCTCCTGGTCAGCACCCTGAATTCTGTTTTGCTGTCTTTGTCCTTTGTTGAGAGGATTAGATTGCCATGAACTTTGAGAACAGATACTATTTTTCTTGTGAAAACTTATGTAAATTCTGTTACTTTCTATGCTTTATTTAAGGTAATGCAAAATATGTTCAAAGCAGATGCCAAAATTTTTAGTTTTCATGCATCAAATATTATAGCTGGATTTTTTGAAGCTTTTAAAAACCTCTAATAACTGGATTAGCAATTTAAAATTCAGGCTTATTTAATGTGGAAGACTTTTGAATGATCAGTGCTCATTTTGAAACATTTAAAATTATACATGTATGCATAGGTATATAAATGTGTGTATGTGTATATAGATTTTTTTATTTTTATTTATTTTTTTGGTTCGTGTTTTCTGGTATTTCCCTTTGGAAGTTTCAGAAAATACAGAAAAGTGTCAGTCAGAAAATTAAAGTTACTTAGGATCCCATCACATAGAAATAACTGCTATTTATATTCCAGGAAATAGCTTCCCATCACTTTTTCTAGTTCAAATTGTATTGTATCTTTAGGAGACTCTTCTAAGCCAAACTTGCAACCAAGGCTCCTGTAAAGAGTATTGATTATTAGTTGATAGCAAGAGAGAAATGTAAGAAAAGGAGTTAGAGATTGAGGCTTGGTTTGGGATCACAGTCCCCTTTAATCCTCTCCTTTGAAAAGTAGCCGTTTGCAGAGGCTGACTTATTTTGAAGCTTGGACATCCATTCCTCCGTGTCCTGGACTCGGGAGTTCTCTCTTGATTGCAGATATCCAGCCCTCTGACTAATCCCATCTTCCTGAGGTCTCTTGTCATCTAGGGGATACCTTTGACTCTTGACTGGCAGCACTTTGAGTGATTCCATTGACGAACAAGAGTGTACAGTAACCATGTTTTCCAAATTAAATTGCTTCCCAGTAGCCTTATTTGTTCATTCTCTGTGAGGCTCACTCCGTCTAAATCGTTTCCCTATAGTAATTCCTACAGAAAAATCTTAAAGTAAGACCTTTCTTCTTGCACTTAACAGCAAAATTCGAATACTATTTTTGTGCAGAGTAAATATTCTCAGAGCAGAAATAATGCTAGGTTGGCCTCAGTGGCACCAGAGCCTTGTGTGGCTCCTCTGATGTCGAGAAATGTCTGCTTCTCTGACTTGGCATCAATGTGAAAGTGATGGAATTACGAGGGCTAGTTATTGTTTGCTGAAGTCAAGTGCATCTTGTCAGTTAATGAGTTGTGCTGCTGTGCTGATCAGCACCTCGGAGGTCACACTGCTCACTGACTCCCATGCTCGAGGGCGTTTTCCATTCCGTGTGTCCTTTCCTTCGCAGGCGGAATTTGCAGAGAACCCCCCGCCTGCTGCCAGAGCCCTAACTATCTTAGCCGTGAGTTGTTCATTCTACCAGACTTAATGGTCAACACGTTTCTTTTCACTTTTTTGAGCTTACAGGAAAAATCGCAGTAAACTCAATGGAAGAAATTAAACTCGTACATTAAAAAAGTTGTTTTTCTTCGTTTTTATTTTTGGGTTTTTTTTTTCCTCCCTTTTTCCTCACCGAAAATAATAATTCCTTGAAGCAAAGTAATTACATATGCTAGTGTGTAAATGGTTTTGATTTTCATCAATATTTTGTTTAAGCGGTTAATAAGGGACAGTGGTGACACAACCAGATCTATCATAATTCCCTATAGACACGGTTTCTCGTTTTACAGGTGCTGAAGGATAGTTTTCGTAAAGGTAAAATCATCATCATGATTTTACTTAACTCTTGAAATTAATGAGGAAATCAGTCCAAAGAGCAGCTGAGAAATTAGGCATATATAGATAGTTTATCAAAGAAATGTTTCTGGGTTAGATTGAAAAATTGGTTAATTCCTACCAGAGCCACCGATCTTGATAGCTATTGCATCTCATTTGGCTAAATTTCTCACAGAACTCACAGTTCACAAACTACCCTCATTCTGGGACATTGGTCCAGAGTAAACAGGAAGGTCAGAGGCACAAAAGTGTGCCTTTGACCTTCCTTTTTGACATTAAAAGATGTGCGTAGATGTCTTCCAAGTTTGTGTACCTTTTTCTGATACGAAGAAAAGGAAAAAAAAAAAAGAAGAGGCATGATGTTTGCTTTCATAAACAAGAAAACAAAGGGAAAAGTTTAGGAAAAAAGAAAGTGGATTTGGCAAGAAATGCTTTGCTTTGATAATGTTTGATGTAAAAAGCCAAACGCATCTCATATTATAGAAGAAACATGTTCTTTCTTTGTCTCCTGGTCTGTAATGTGGGTGCTTCTCCAACAACCAGTGGAGGAGCTTAGCTGTGGGTGACTCACTCATGTTCTAGGGCCTGTGTGTCCACAGCCAAGTGGGATGAACTCTTAGTGCAACCACGAAACCACGATGAAGCACACATCTGTGAGACTCAGCTCTCATGTAAGGAATAACAGTTATTTCAAAAAGTATTAAAAATGTCAACATGGCCGTGTAATTCCATTGGAATACTGCTAAGTGAACTTTGTGTGAACTCTGTGATGCGGAATCTTAGCCGTTTGGGACGGGAAGGACTCCAGAGGTCATCTTGTTACCTGGATGAGGAGCCTGAAGTGCAGCTCATTGGCTGATTCTGGGAAGAACAAGGACTAAAATCCATGCTTCTTGCTGTTGATCCAACACTGTGGCCTTTTACATGTTGCATAATTAGAAAATTATAAATCTTTGATACTTATTTTGTGCTTATTTTGCTAATTCTGTGCAAGATATTTAAACTACAAAAAAGGATAACACAGTCTGTACTCTTGATGGGTTTAAGATCTAGCTGAAGAGACTGATACTATTATTTCTTAAAGGATTCACAACACATGGAACGATAATACACAGGATGTAACGAGTGATTAATAGATATAAGTTCTGCAGGAGTTTAGAAGGAAAGGGTCAGAGGAAGATACTAAAAAGGTAAACAGCCCTGGGAAGCAGCATGTGGAAGTGCCCTGAGGGCTAGAGAAGCATTTCTTTTCTCCAGGGGCAGATTTGGAGGAGCCCCTTGCCCACTTTAGTCACTTCATGTAATCCAGTGGCAGGTGTACCAATCATTTTGGTCCTGCTGTTGGTGTAATACTTTCACTTGCTGGTGCTATTAATGGTTAATTTACATGGAATTTTGGTTCATTAGTCATATATTTAAAAACTGTGGGTGACCCAGACAGTCCGTCCAAGTAGCTTCATAGATAGTGTTGGGAATGGTGGCCATACATAATCCTGTCTGGTCACGTGGCAGGCAGCGACTTACAAATATATTTCCTGAAAGGCTCATTAGTGGAATAAGAGTCCTGGTATTGTGGTGTCTACAGTTAAATGTGTCTCTGTTACTCATGGGAGTGGCATGGTTTGTAAAGCAGGGCAGAAGAGTTCACGGAAGCACTCATTTTTTGAGGGCATTTTGTACTTTTGTTTTAGCAGAAAAGTTAACATTTTGATTGATGTATTTATCAAGGTTATAAGAAGCAAAAGCTAAAATTAATATTTCACAATTTTAATTGCTTTTGCTTGGCTCCTCTCTGCATGTTATGCATTCTGATTTTTAAATATTTAACATTTCATCTCGGGGGTAAAGTGGAAGTGAAATAACTTAGAGCGTAGCTTTCTGTCCATGGTAGTCCTCCCTGCCCCTTTTGAAGCAGAGTGATGTTCATGTTAGGGCTTTCTAGCATTAAGAGAAATTATTTGCTAAGGTGGCAGTTTTTCTAAACTCTAACAGCACTTAGAGGGTGAATATTTATAAGGTGTGACTTCATGGTGTGTGTTGTGTGGTAGGTATAACTGATAATTCTCCTTTCTCCCGTTGACTGTCTAATTTCTAACTGTTATGACATGTTTTTCTGAAGTATACTTTGCAGTAGCTTTAGGCAGATTGGAAGAGGTGGGCATTTTTGTGTTTGCTAACATTGTAGTGCTGGAAGGGATTCAGGGTAACTCTAGGGTAGCCCTCTGTTTTTGTAATTGAAGAAAATGAGATAGAACCCTCCCCCCATGCACATATATGTACCTCTATAAATGTTTCTATATCCATCTCTGTGTATTGTTTGTATGTAATGAAATAATACCTTCAGTTCGAACTAAGCATCTTGGAGTTCTTTCTTTGTAACTACTTTCTCTGGCAGTGAGAAACACAGCCCCCACTATCCTCAATGTAGTGTCTTATTTGTTCAATCAAAGGTGACTTGCAGAAGGCAGGCCTGCCTACCCGCTGCACTGCTGTGCCAGTCCCTGCCACTGCCTTGCCTGGCCCGGGGCTGCCTCTCTGTGGTGTCTGTGGCTACCCCAGCTGCTGTGCCAACGCGTCTGTGCTGGAAGCAGAAAGGAAGAAAAATTCGAATTCTTTAACGTTTCCCAGATGTTACCCTCAGCCCTGCCACATTTCCTTGAGAGTTTCTTTATTTTTGAGATTCTTCTTGATGTTGCAGCCTGAGAACCCCAGGTACTTGCTCATTCCTGTGGTTGGTCCTGGCTCCTGTTTGCACAGAGCAGAGGGTCAAGCTCTCATTATTTGACCAGAGGGGCTGGAGTTTTTGCCCACTAGAGAGAATGAGCCGGCTCTCCCCCAGCCTCATGCTCTGCAGCAGAGTTGCTACGGGTCTGGGTTCATTTCTGATGGTGGAGGGAGGCTCAGCCGCGGCCTTACAGCTCTTCAGTTCCAGCTCCTCTGCATCCACAGACATAGAGTCACTTCTTGATATTCACGCCTCAAAGCCCTAGCCAGCACTGTGTCTGAAAATTCCTCTGGTCAAAACGTTAGCATCTGATCCTCAAGGATCAGAGGAGTCCATTGTGTTCCTTTACTCTGTTCCTACTGCTCTTTTTCATGCCTCAAAATGATAAGCAATGCTTCTTTTTAGTTGCAGGTAACATAAGACTCGCCTCATAATAGCTTGAACAAGGAGAGTGTATCTGATCGTATAACTGACAAAACCCAGAGTTGGGTGGCCTTAGGCCAAGGCTCTGGCTTCATTTCTTTGTGATTCTCTTGGCTCTGTTCTCTCTCTGTCAGCTTTGACCTTGGGTAGCTTCTTTCGTGTTAGCAAAATGGCTGCAGTGGTTCCAGGCTTCACGTCCACCTACCACATGGTTCAGAAAGGAAAACATTTTGGTTTTATGCTGATTGGACCAACTCAGGTCATGTGTTCATCCCTGAATCCAGGACTGTAGCAGGGGGTGGGGGTGAGATTACGCTGATTGGTTCAGGCCTGTTCCTACTTTACCTGTAGAGCTGAGGGTAAAGTCAGTCAGCTTCATCCTGAACAGCTGAGGTTCACAAAATAATCTTCATGGAATAGTGATCATAACTTCAGCTTTCATAGCACTTAGGGCAGTATATTTATTCATTAAAAATAGCTGTAAGAGGAGTTCCTGTTGTGGTGCAGTGGAAACAAATCCAACTAGGAACCACGAGGTTGTGGGTTCGATCCCTGGTCTTGCTCAGTGGGTTAAGGATCCGGCATTGCTGTGAGCTGTGGTGTAGGTTGCCGACGTGGCTCAGATCTGGTGTTGCTGTGGCTGTGGTATAGGCCGGCAGCTGTAGCTCCCATTTGACCCCTAGTCTGGGAACCTCCTCATGCAGCCCTAAAAAAAGCCAAAAAAAAAAAAATCCATAAGAAAATTTTTTTGTTTCTTGAATACTTGGATTAAAAAATGTTGAATTGTGTATGTCTTAAGTTCATTTTTTTTATCAGCACTGTACATTTTCAGTTCTAGGGTCAGTCTTAGCAATTTCATGAAGTAGTTGTGCCTTCTATAAAATGGATAGTAACCATTTAACCTGGAGGATGGAAGAGATGGAGGCTAAGATCAGATGAGATTTTACTCTTCATTTCTAACCTCTGATGAAAGTCTGTTTACATGTGCAGTGTCTGAAAGGTACGTAGTGGAACATGTAAAGTGGGTGGTGGGTTTTGTCAGTATCTAGAGAGAAGAATTAGAATACAGTCATTTATTTGGGCTTATAAGGGGGCTGCTTTGCTGGACACCGGCAATGAGGTGCATAGGTGGAACCACCAGAAATAACTAGTCAGTTATTAATGGGGGTCAGTCCAAGGCTGTTGGTTAAGCAGCCCTTAAACTTGAAATTTCTGCACAGGACTTTGCTGCTTTCCTGGAGTAGGTATTTGGGAATAGGATCTGCTTACACCTCCCTCAGGATGAGTCCAGCCTCAGCTGGCCACCTCCACTTCTCGTGTATTATCCTAGTACCCACCAGGGTACCATTTGCTTGTTTACCGGGCTGCACCTAACCAGTCCTTGATGGAAGTGAAGGGTAGTCAGATCTTGGGGTGCAAGGAGATGCTGGTCCGGGTGTGGCTCCTCCAGGGAGCAGCAGCAGGGTCCCGCCCTAGAGCCCTCTCACTGAGAACTCTCAGAGGCCTCCCCTGGCTGAGGTCTCACAGCCACTAGCCTACTGCTTGGAGTATCTTTCCACCAAGTTCTGTAGTCTGTAGACATGGAGGGTATGTGACTGTTGGGACTGGTGTTGGTGCTTTTTGTTTCAGGGCTGGACCTCTCAACCTTTTTTTCAGCCCTGGGACTGATGTATGCTGGTGTATTCAGGTGTGTCCATGTAGAGTTTGGAGGTAATGGCTCTGGTGTAGCATGTGGTGCTAACCCTGGTCTCAGCTGCTGTCACGCAGCTGCTCACAGAACCGACACTTGTGAGGCAGTTGAAGCACAACGGACACCTTATGTGGCAATACGTTTCTAGAGATTCAGGTCCAAAGCTAAGAGATGTGTTAGCTATGTCCTGAAGATGGGCAGGATTGGGGAAGTTGGAGAGGCGGGGAAGGCGGGCGTTCCTGAGGGACTGGCATGGGGCACTGTGCGGGAAAGTGGGATGGATGAAGTCAGCACTGGGAGATAATAATCACGCTGACATAACTGCAGCAGAGCATCTCCCAGGAGCACAGATGGACATAAAGTTGCCTCGGCGGAGATAAGGTCAGACATTCTAATGGAAGGCCAAAGAAGCACGGCAGAAAGAAGTCATAGGTTGAAAGTGTGTTGTTTTGGGAGACTGTTAAATTGCATTTCTCAGCAGTAGTTTCTTTAAAGAACTTGTTTCAAATGAATTGTTCCAGATTGAGGAAATGTTAGGGAATTAGGAAAACTTCTTTTTAAATGGACTATAACTCAAAAGTCATATATGTTTTGATAAAAATAGTTTCATTTATTAATCATTAAAGAAAAATAGTTGGAATGCATGGCTTTTGTTTTGTTGTTACTCCAGTAGATAGCAAAACTATTCCAGGCTTCCCAGTTTAATTTTGGGACTGGTTCATCTTGAAGTATTTCTGTCATTTGTTTCTTTTTCTTCTGGAAAGTGAAATAACCAAATCATCGTTCAGTTTTCTGAAGTTAATTTGAAAGAAAAAATACCACCTTTAAACATATAGCAATTATTATTATTTTTTTTCTTTCTTTCTTTCTTTTAAGCACCCGAGGCATATGGAGGTTCCCAGGCTAGGGGTCGAATCAGAGCTGTAGCTGCCGGCCTGTACCACAGGCATTGCAACTCTAGACCTGAGCCAAGTCGGTGACCTAAACCACAGCTCATGGCAATGCCAGATCCCTAACCCACTGATCAAGGCCAGGGATTGAACCCACAACCTCATGGTTCCTAGTCGGATTCGTTTCCCCTGCGCCATGATGGGAACTCCAGCAAGTACTTTTGCAAGTGTAAACCTTTAAGGCTGTTTATTGAGACAATGCGTTATGGAAATATCTGTAGAAAAATCTAACACCAGATGTGTTCCTGGCAAGAGGTTTTAAGCAAAACAGATTACTTTTAAATCCAATAACTTTTATAAGATAACAAAATTTTCAAATCATAAAATTTTGAATTTTTATAATACCATGTAATGCAAATAGAATGTTTAATATTGATGATTTCTCTGAGGCATCGGCATTGTTTCTGAAAGTAAATCCTGAAATTTACTTTCAGAGTGGGGGCCAGATGGGAGGAGAGAGAGAATGCAGAGGGTGCGCTTTTAAACAATTTAATTTTATGTTATGGCCATACCTGCAGCATATGGAAGTTCCCAGGCCAGGGATTGAATCCGAGTGCAACTGTGACCTATGCTGGATCCTTTAATCCACTGAGAGGGACCAGGGATCAAAGCCACACCTCCACAGTTGGATTGGACCTGCTACAGTTGGATTCTTAAGCCACTGCGCCACAGCAGCAACTCCTTAAGGGTACACTTTTGCCTGTTAACACTTTGGAGGGTATGTTTTAAACCTGGGATTGTGTGAAAAAACTTTAAGCCATCTTTAAATCAAATTGAGGTTTATGCCTTCATTTTGATCAACAGGGATTAATTTGGAAAGTAAACAATAATGAGCTGATATATGTGTTAATTTCTCTCTAAGAGTTGACAATTTAGCCTTAGGTGCTGAATTTATATCAAAGGATTATGATCAAATAATTTCTCATTAAATTGGCAAACATTTGCTTTCAGCAGTCCTCTAGAACAATTAAAATAACTTTATTGTTGTTCTTATGTTTGACTCTAAACTTGAGAAACTAAATCTTCTAATTGCAAGGAGAATAAAATGACAAAATGTGTCAGCTAGAATTATTCAATTATTTTATGTAAATACAAACCCATTTACTTTAGGAGAACCATCACATCTTTTAAAATGAGATCAGTCAACACCTTTCTTAGAATGGCTTTCATTGAGCTAATGAATAGATATTTTTATTCTTGAAATATTGCATTTTTATTCTCCTTATTAATGGCCCTCCCTGCAGAGGAGTAAATAAATCATCCGGCTGCTAGTAGTTCTAAGTGCTTTTCAAAGAGCATTTAAGTGCTTGTAATCACTAAGCAAAGGAGCACTATAGATTAAATGTGTTATAAACCACACATGAAAGCAGCGTCTTTTTTTATTATGCGCAACTTTAATGGAAAGAAAATGTTAATTTAGGGTAATGAAGTAGACCTCCAAGTATGAATAGTGAATAGACCATTAGGTTAATTAAAACGAGGGTTTGTATCACTGCTGTGCTAGAGCTGTCGTTGTGGAAGAGACAGGTTCATTTAGTGCTTGAACAGTAAAATTCAGAACATGTCACTCTCAAGCCAGATTTACTACACGATGGAACAAGATGGATGACAAGGGTAATTCAAGTTTTATTTCATTTACTTTTACCTGTCACATTACTTGTCATTCTAGAGAGCTTGTCACTTAAAGGTGAAAATTTATCCAATCTTTAAAAAATCAATTAAGTGTAAATTTTGCTACTTTCCTATCTGTCATCCCAGCTAAATTAAACACAGAAAGAAGATTTAAGTAATAGACAACATACAGATTGTAAATAACTTTCAAAAAGTTAGCAGCTTTACAACAACAACAACAAAAAAAAGCAAAAGACAAAAAAAAAAAAAAAGGAGTTCCCGTCGTGGCACAGTGGTTAACGAATCCGACTAGGAACCATGAGGTTGCGGGTTCGGTCCCTGCCCTTGCTCAGCGGGTTAACAATCCGGCGTTGCCGTGAGCTGTGGTGTAGGTTGCAGACGCGGCTCAGATCCCGCGTTGCTGTGGCTCTGGTGTAGGCCGGTGGCTACAGCTCCGATTCAACCTCTAGCCTGGGAACCTCCATGTGCCGCGGGAGCGGCCCAAGAAATAACAACAACAACAACAAAAAAAGACAAAAGACAAAAAAAAAGCAGCTTTAAATTTATTAATTTGTAAAAATGCAGTTGAAACAATCACTACAACTTTTTGGTAATCAGTTCTTTTCAGTGTCTAAAATCCAAACTTATTGGAAACTTATTTTGTGTAGTTATCCACTGGGGCAATTTACTGTTTGAATTTACAAAAAAAGACTTAGTGCTTTTTGCTTCTTCCCTATGAAAAGTCTTAGCATAGAAGTTTTGAGCCTTATGGCAGCACAAAACCGGTAGCTTTTTGTCCAGGACCTGAAGTATGAATTCAGTGATTCACAGAGTAAAGAGTAAAGTGATTTAAGGAGTAAATACTTTCCCCAGTGATTTATATGATCAGTTAGGGAAGCTAGTATTTATTGAATTCTAGTACTGAGCCCTGTACTGTGGTGAGTACTTTCTTATGCCCAAAGCTTCCTTTGGAAGTTACACAAGATCAGCATGTGTCTGTAAAAGAATCTCTCCTTAGCTTTACAGATAAGAGCACTTTTTAGGAAGGTGACATGCTGTTTCTCTTTGCTTTAGCATCTTAATTCTGGGAAAGTCTTATTTTTGCCTTACTCCTCCATTTTCCTTACATTTACCCGAATGATATTTAGTAGGAGATAGTGAGTTTATGTTAAATGTATATATTTAATATTTTTGATTACTTGTGAACATTACCTTAATGAGGCCTGATGTAGGAAAGCCATTTATTGATTATTTTAGGGAATCTTGATTCTGTGATTGGGTTCACCATAGAATTTTTCTGGGTAATTGCCTTAGAGCATCTGGCAAGTTTCATGTGCTCCCATCTTGTTCATTGAAGCCTTACCTGGGCTCTAAGGAAAACAGGGTTCATGAATGATTCATCCCGAGAAGGGCCCAAGAGCTGTGCTGAAAGGGCAGCACTGGGGCGGAGCACTCGAGAGCCGTGTCCCTCGTCTCCCCCCGTGTGTCAGTTTCTTTGTGTCGGTTCTGTTTTTAGAATTCTGACCACACACTGACTCATCATCTTCTCCTTTGTCCCTCCTTGTTATGTCTCTTAGCCTCTTCTTACTCCTAAGTTAGTTGTGGCTTGTTATAAAGTGTGAGATTCAGCCTGAGCTTCTGTCATGCATTGCTCACCACCCAGTTCTTTGTCTTTCTTGCTTTACATTCCCCAGGGAGACCATCTCATTGACATGTATATTAGTCAGAATGAGCAAATTGATGCTGAGGTAAGAGGAGTGGTCAGCATACTTTCCTGTTCATGCTGCCTGTGTTCATCACAGATTGGTTGGGGGCTGTGCCCCGTGTGGTCCTCATTCAAGGAACCAGGCTGTGCTCAGCATTTGAAGCATTGTCAGAAATCAAGTGCCCACCATGACACCAGTTTATCCAGCTTTCACCCAAAAGTAACCTCTTACTGGTTCATATTTCGTGGACGGAAGCAAGCTCCCTGCACCCGTGGCATTCCTGGGATGACGACGTCCAGCCCCTCCCAGTGCCCTGAGGAGAACCGCAGCTATGTGGGGGGACGCACAAGTGACCACTGCAATTGGCCCCTCAGCTGGCTGCTGCTCACGTCACTTTTCTTGCCATGTGGAATACATGCTTTTCCTGGGAGACAATCCATGTCCTTGGCCAGGCGACATCTGGTAACTTCCAGGAGGCAAAGTGTACTCTCGCCCGTGGTAAGGCTTGCCTTGCTTGGGCCCATGGAGCACGTGCAGACATGAAGTAGGCCAGCTCTGAGCAGAAGCTTGGGACGTGGTTTGTGTGATTCGACTAAAACTCTTTGTAGCTGGGTACGTCTCATGCTTGATTCCCAGCGTGAGCAGACGTGTGGGGTAGGCCTGCAGCCTGGGCTGAGCTCGACTCAGCCTTCGCTGTCCAGTTAGTATGAACAGAAGGCAGACGTGTCATGGGGTAGGTCACTGACACTTTGGATATGTTACCACCAGCAAAAGCTTACTTAACACGATGGAATTTGGAGCTAAGCACACCTGGGCTTGAGTGTTAACCCTGCTAGTTGTGTGATGTGGGATGAGTTAAGTCCCCATCCGCTGGGTTTCCTCATCTGGAAAATGAAGGTAATAACGCCTACCTTACAGTTGTGATGTGATGTGTGGCATTCATTTTATTTTTTGATTTTTTTTGCTTTTTAGGGCCGCACCCATGGCATATGGAAGTTCCTAGGCTAGGGGTTGAATTGGAGCTACAGCTGCCGGCCTACGTCACAGGCACAGCAACGTGGGATCCAAGCCTGGTCTGCGACCTATACCACACCTCACGGCAACACCAGATCCTTAACCTACTGAGCAGACCAGGGATTGAACTCACATCCTCATGGATCCTGGTCGGGTTTGTTAACAACTGAGCCACGAAGGGAACTCCAAGTGTGGCATTCAGCACGAGAACCAGCAAGGGTCAGCTCCCCTTCCTTTCCCTCCACCTGGCTTCCCCATCAGGTGAGTTGTTTATAGTGTTGCTTAAAAGGGATTAATTGATTAGTTGAAAAGAATCATTTGTGAGGTTAGGAATTGGATAAAATGCTCTAAAGTGCACCTTTTCAGCCCCAGTTTAAGGATTTCCTTCTGAAGCAAGTCTAGGATGCTCTTATAAGTGATGTTTTTCATAAATGATGGGTTCCTACTGCAGTGAAGTCAGCTGGGTTTGTAACTGAGCCAAGTGGGGCCCAGTACCACTGTCTCTACACCCTTCAGAGGGAAGCTTCTGTCCGCGAGCGGTCGGGTCACACCCACAGCCTCCCCGACAGAGGCTGGCCCGCCTCACTGGCACGAGGAAGGAGGTGCAGGAGTTCTGGTGACCTGTGCTTTGCCCGAGCTCCAGAGGGTGAGGCTCCCATGCGAGATCACGGACCGGCTGAACTTGTGCCTGGAGGGGAAGCGAGAAAACCCAGAGCACACACGGTGAAGGTTGGCTGGGTCAAGTCTGAGGGGAAGCGGCCAGTTCACAGGTCTGCACGTTTGGAGCCTTTAGGATAGAAAGAGAAAATGGATCCTTCATCCCAGCAATAAGGAGAGGAGAGACAAAGGATGATTGGAAGGTTGGAAGGAGGAGAGACAAAGGGCGGTTAAAGCTCAGCTGGAGGAATCCTTTCAGGAGTGTTTCTGGAAGCCCTTTGATGACACTGCTCCTAGGAGGTGGGGTGTGCCTGGCTGGGGGTGGAGTGTCTGGAGCGTGTTGGTGCTCCCTCTCCTCCTCGCTCCTGCTCTGCTCACATGGGGCGATGATGAGGACTCGGCCCTCGGGGTGGTCCTCTGTGGGGGAGCTGTGGCTCCAGCCTGGCAGTCCTGCCACCTCTCCCATCTGGGTTCGTGCACTGGCTTGGCTGCCGCCTTGAGATACCCAGCTCTGGGGCTGCCTTGCCCTGCATATCTGGACGCCGGGCCCCAGGCGCAGCATGGAGATGCACCTGAGAGCTGCTACACAGCAGTGGATCGTTGATGCCTGCTGAAATCCCCTAGCACATGCCTCTGTCTTTTCACTGACACCCAGTATAACCTTTCAGTATACAGTGTGTTTTTTCAATGGGATAAAGGGACTCAAAAAAAAGTTGTAAAGCTGTAGTTGATGTATCATTTGTGCTTGGTTAAAATGTTTATAATAACTTAAAAGTGTACAGGGATTAAAAAGTATAGCCTATTTTGCAAAAAAAGTGTAAAGTGCTCTGCTTTATTGGTATCTGAAGACTCTTTTCTGCCCCAGTGATTTTCTATATATTTCCTGAACCCAGTACTTAAAATAAGTTATGTCAGGTTGAACTGTTCAGACAGACAGGCCTAGTAGAGGATGCTGTGGAGGCGGGTGGGGAGGGGGAGATGGAGGAATGGTTCACAGTGGGGAGGGGGGCAGGGCTGTCAGGTTTGAAACCCGTGGGGTGGATCTGTCCGCTGACCTTCTGGAAACTCAGGCAGAGATGAGGTTGTAGTCTTAGTCTGAAATACACAGGGCAGGCCACCATACTGGAAAGCGGCAGGATTTCTCGATTAGTCTTGAGGCAGAGTACTTTGTTCTCCAGGAAGCTTGTTTCTGCTCCTGAGGCCTTTGACTGACTGACTGAGGCTCATCCACATCATCAGGGTGATCTCTTGAAAGTCACCCACTGTAACTGTTGATTGCATCCATGAAACATCTAGATTAGTGTCTGACCAAATAGCTGGGCATCTCGCCTAGCCAAGCTGGCAAATAAAATGAGCCCCCCCTGCAAGTGAACAGGGCAGAAGAGGGGCTGAGGGGCAGACCTAGGGACTCCCCCACCCTGTTTGCACTGAGGGTTCTCCCTGCTGCCCACTGGGCAGAGATGCTGTGCTCCGGGACAGTAGCAGACCAGTGTGAGTGGCTTCTCTTGGGCTCCTCAAACTGTCTGGGGGCTCTGTTTCTCAAATTTGCAGCTAAAGAAGTAGTAAGTTTTGTTCGTAATTAGAGCTGAAAGGAGCTCATTAGACAGCAGAGGGCAGGTGCGTCTAGAAAGGTTTCTGCTGCTGGCTGCTTGCTGCCGGTAGAAAATTTAGGCACCTGGTGGATTTGCTGGCATGCTTGCTTTCGTGATAGTTTAGGGCAGGCCGTGGAGAGCCCCCAGGAAGTCCGGAGTACACCCAGGGCTCAGTAGGCTCCCCTAGAAAACCGAGGTGTCTCTGAGATTTCACAGAGGACCGTGCTTTTGAAAACCACTGGCAGGGTCTTATTCCCTAATGCTTGTTAAATTCTGTCTTCTTGAGAAGGTTAAATACTGTATCCTCTGAATTTAAACCTCTGTCATTTAAAAGAGTGTCTTTTAAGAGTTGACCGATTTAGGTCTTTTGATAGGCCCGGCTTATGGCTGTCAGCTTGATTTTACTTTTTTTTTTTTTAATGCCTTTAAATTGAACTTTAAGGTTGACTTCTAGGTATAACTTCTGAAATCTCTCTATGGGTTTGATTTATTGCAGAAGTAATATTATTAATTTTATGAGACTGTTTCTAAGCCGTGTTTTCCTTGCTCTTGGATTTTTCTCTATGAAAAATACCGAAGGACTCCTTAACCAAGTTTTATTGGGGTAAGATCTGTTTTATGAAGCCTGACAACTCCTGAGTTTTACCTGAGCCATGCTCCAGCTCAGCTGAGTGGCTCTCTTGTCAGCGCCTTTATTGATTAATGACACCAAGAAGAAAAATGAACCTCGTTGCTGCGGGATTCGAATCAAGGAAGCTACAAGTCCCTCATCTCGAGACAGTTGAAAGTCAGTATTTAAGGATGATGTGATCTGTGAAAGCGAGGGAGAGTCAGGGTTGGTTATGCACGTGGAATGGAGGGGAGAACAGAGAAGGCTAAGGCCGGGTGTAGACTTGAAACCTGTGGGAAGGCTCAGTGGACCCTCTGGGTAGCCTCGAAGTGTTACATGAAAGCCTTGGGAAGTGAGCGCTCTGCTGATTTGGCGTTTGGCGTCAGCAGGTTGTGCCCTCATGTGCTAGCCTGCTCTCTGCGTCCTACTGAGAAGGGTAAACCTTGCAGTTCAGGACCATCGAGGGCGTCGCAGTTAGTACTAAGTCATCCTCGCGCTGACGGCTTCTGGCCACAGGAGGCAGATGTGCAGGTGCATCCTCAGTATTTACGAATGCATCAGTGGTGTGGCGGAGCCCTCGGCCTGCCGGGTGGCTTCTCCCATAGGGAAATCAGGCTATGTCAGCTTTCAGAAGAGGAGAAATACTAGAAATCAGGATGGGCTGCTGTGGTTTTCTTTTGCTAATCATGATCACCTTTGGAGAGGTTTGAGGGTATATGCTTTTAATAAGATAACGGGGAATTCATGCAAAAAGAATTTGTATACACAAATGTTAGTGTGTCTCAGACACAGTGCCTCTTCTCTCCTCATGGAATCGGAGTAGCCAGTTCTGGAATAGCATGCACATAAAAACACTAGCAATTGAAATCAATTCACCTGGACTAGTGCCTGGAAGATAAGAGAAGATTGGCGAGGAGTTAAAACATTATGGAGTAAAAAAGTGTGACGTGAAAGGCAAGCTATGGTGTAGTGTTTAAAAGCTTGGACTCTGGAACCAGGCTGTGTGGGTTCAGATCCCTGTCTTTTACTCTCCAGGCCCTCCAGCACCCCGTTTCTTTTTCTGCAGGGTGGTGATAGTCATAGCAAAAGGGTTGCAAAGGAGATGCTAGTAAGGGGTGCCTGATGCTCATGCCTGCTCCTTGCGCGGTGGCCGTCTTGATTCTCTTTGCCCGAATCAGTCAGAACAGGTGTGGGAGCTCCTCCCTGCATCTGTGTCAGCTGAGGCAGCCATAACAAATACCAGCCGTGGGGTGCCTGAAACAGCAACAATTTATTTTCTCGTAGACACGGAGGCTGCAAAGTGCAAGGTCAAAGTGCAGGCCGTCTAGGTTCCTGAGGAGGCCCCTGTCTGGCTTGGGGTCGGTAGGGTGGTGGAAGGGTTTTCTTTTTCTGTGGCCCGTGAGTCTTGTTGGGTTAGGGCCCTCCCCTGTGACCTTCCTTCACCTGCATGACCCTGTCTCCAGGTGGGTTACATTAGGGCTGCAGAAGGTGAATTTGGAGGAGACGCTTCACTCCATAGCACTGGATAAACATAGATTGTTTATGGCCATTTTGGGTAAATGAGAGAAGGATGTGGTGAGAGATTCAAATAAAACCTATGGAGTTATGAAAAGATGAATGTTGTATAAATGAATGAAAAAACAATTGTGGGCTTTCAGAACAACTCTTTTGTTAGAATTGTGGCTTCTGTCCCGTTCGAAGGTGTCCTTGGATTCAGCAAACTGTTGTCCTAAACACTTTGAATTAACATTCTCGACTTGCACTCATGTTTTATCCTATGTGACAAAAAGCAAAAGACCTTCATGGGTATGAGAGAAATGAAATTAGCCTCTTTGTTACCAGTTAGGATCCTTTTGCATGTGTGGCCCAGCCCTGGTGTGCGGCTGTGTCTGGGGTTCATCTCTGGTTTCTCTGTGATCTGGTCTTGGCCTTTAGGCAGCTGTGTGATAGAGGGTGTTTGCTTTGCTGCGTAAGAAAGCCTACCTCCCAGAGCTGCCCTGGCTTCTTCCTGTGAGGGAGCTGGTGTAGGGGGTCAGCCGGCAGGCTCCAAAAGCTTTCTTCCCTCTAAGCATTATTTCTCACAAAACCCTCCGAGTCAGTAGTTTATAACCTGATTCCTCTTAGAGAGGAGTCTTCAGAAAAGAGGGGACGTTTCCAGTCAGTCAGAAGGTGACTGGGAGGAAGGCTGTTAATCAAAGGTACTCCGACGATCCCGCCACGCGCTGCTCCTTAGTTTCTGGTCCCTTCTTCTATCACACGTTGGTGCTCATGTCTGGGACACGTGTGCTCTCAGCGTGTGGCGGCAGTCTGGGGTTTGCAGGTTAAGGACGGTGTCGCAGAGGAGCAGTGGGAAGAGCACCAGTCCTGGCTCGATTTCCTTACGGAGGAAGCAAGGGAGGTGAGGCTGGTGGGGGCTTTAATGTTTGTCTGGCGTGCCGATTGTCACCAGTGCCATGTTTCCCATTGTTATTCTCTGACCTCCAGAAGCACATCCTTCTACGGTTACTTTTCCTGCTCGAATGTGTGGGCAGAGCCTGTAGTGTACAGCTCCTCCGGCTGATGCCCCTCACACCCTTGTGAGCCGTACCTGTGGGTGGGTCTAGTGGAACCAGCATTTCTCTTTTCTGAGGGGTTTTGCAGAACCATTTCTTCGTGCAGGTCTGGGGCCCAAGTGCACGTTGTTTTCATCGAGAGGCTGACCTCACTTGCTCTCTCGTTTCTTTCGGATTGATTTGCTTTGTTCAGGACCTCAGGCTTGGACTCCAGGCTCGTGGCAGCTTTGTTGGTAAACTGGCCTGGGACCTCCCACGGGTAAAGTCGTCATGGGGACTCTGTCATCACCATGCAGGCTCCTCTGCACACGGTCACCTCCGGAGACCCTGCCACCCCCACGTTAGCTCTGGGTCCCTGAAGGGAAGCTTTCAAAGGGGAAAATGCCGCGTTGCGCCAGCTGACCCATTGATATTTTCCACGGCCACCCTCAGTGTAAAAACTCCTGAATCACATGTGTGGCTTTGTCAGCATTACAGTGAGAACGACGAGTGACATTTAAACCTGGGAAAATCCAACCGCTGATATTGACTGTTAATATGAAAACTTGAAAAAGCAGGTAGAGCACTGTGACCTTAGTGATGTGAATTCTCTAATAAGAGCGTTCAGAGCAGTCAAATATTTGACTTATTGATTTTTGGAGAAACAAACTGTTTTGTATGCAAGGTATGAAAATAAAAAGAGTTTTTGTCCTTGATTTGGAATAAGTTCTGAGAGCCAGCCAGGGCCCTGTGCCAGAGGCTTGAATTTATGGTGAATATTTTAGCATATTCAGTTTTCCATGTGTTTATAGCTACGTGTTTAAAACAATAATTTGTACTTACACTTTAATTTCTCTTTTGAAAATGGTACTAATTCATTAATAAATATATACTGTTATTAGGTACCTAGCAAAGAGTCTTATTAAATCTTAAAGAGACTCCAGCTACACAGGGTTGTTAACGTCCTCTGCCCACATTTGAACGTACTTCTTTCTGTACTCTCATCCTTCTAAATTTTGCTCTTTTGTAAAGTTACCGTTGGAGATCTTTAATCTGTCATTTTCTGGCACCTTGGAAGCTAAAAAGAGTAGGTTGAGTTACCCTGACCTCTTAAAGAAGGCGTTCCACTTTCACTCTGGTTCACCTCAAGGGACATACTGTATCTTTTGGACAAGTAGTGTTCAGTAAATTCTGCTTCTTAAAACAAAGCGGGTAGACTTTAATTTGGGCCTGGTGGCATCTCATCGAAAGTGCCTTCCATTTTCCCTCTGTCTCTTCAGTCTCATCTTACAAACCTGTGAAGGCACTTTTGCTTCCCCGCTCCGTCTGCAGAGCCCGCTTCTCGCTGCCTTTCTTCCTCCGGGGCTGTGGCGAGAGCAGGTGGCCCCTCACTGACATTCCATCACACCGTAGTTGGCTTGGGCTTTTACAGGGCCAATTGCTTTGCAGAAGATAGAGGAGGGCAGTTTTTTTTTTTGTTTTTTTTTTTTTTTTGGCAAAGGATGATGTTCAGGTCATTTCTAACAATGTATTTCAGGGTGACTTTGGAAAACTGAAATCCCAGGGTTTTGCTCTAATCTTGAAATGACATTCAGAATTTATACTGGAAGAGGTCTTTATTAAACAATTGCATATAGCCTCCCTGTGAGCAGATAGCAACACTAGTTTGGTGGGATTAATATATATTGTCTTAAAATCTTACTGGATTTCAGTTACGTTGGCTTTGGTTGCAGCCCGTTGTCTGGTGCTTTCATTTTCATGGTTCAAATAGTGACTAGATTCTAGATTTTCATGAAGACCATGTTTTCTTCCTGGTGTTGGGCTCCTCAGTTACTCCTCCTTGCTGTTCCCCTCTCCTCATTCAAACTTCCCAGATTGAATAAGGGGAAGCCAAACAGTACCTTCCAGGGTGCAGTTACAGAGATGAATGCAACCACCTGCTTAGTTCTGTGAGATCAGAACCTAATCCTCGCTACTCAATTTTTGTAAAAGTATTGATAGAAAATTATATTGATAGTAGTAATTGAGTTGGTACCAGGTGACACAGTCTTACAGTGTAAGATATTAGCTTTTTTTTTTCATCTTTCTTTTTTTTTTTTTTTTTTTTTTAGGACTGCACCTGCGGAATATGGGAGTTCCCAGGCTAGGGGTCAAATTGGAACTGCAGCTGCTGGGCTACACTACAGCCATAGCAATGCCAGATCCGAGCTGCATCTGTGACCTACCCCATAGCTTAGGGCGATGCCAGATCCTTAACCCACTGAGTGAGGCCAGGGATCAAACCCACATCCTCACAGAGACTGTGTCAGGTTGTTGTGAAGGGGCTTAGCCACAATGGGAACTCCAGCTTTAAAAAAAAGATCTAAACCCAGGAGTTCCCATGGTGGCTCAGTGGAAATTCATCTGACTAGTATCCATGAGGACGCAGGTTTGATCTCTGGCCTTCCTCAGTGGGTTAAGGATCTGATGTTATCGTGAGCTATGGTGTAGGTTGTAGACATGGCTCTGATCCTGAGTTGCTGTGGCTGTGGTGTAGGCCGGCAGCTACAGCTCTGATTCAGCCCCTAGCCTGGGAACCTCCATATGCCATGGGTATGGCCCTAAAAAAAAAAAAAATTTAAACCCAGAGTCTAGTTTTTCTAGTCCCTTGGAATTGTAGATCTTGCCTTTCTCCAGGGAGCACCTGGTTTGGGAAAGACCCCTGGGTGGTGACATGGGGAATAAGCTAAGGGAAGGTCCCTGGGATATTGATAATAGTAATTGAGTTGGTCCCGGGTGACACAGTCTTATAGTGTAAGATATTAGCTTTTTTTTTTCATCTTTTTTTTTTTAGGACTGCACCTGCGGAATATGGGAGTTCCCAGGCTAGGGGTCAAATTGGAACTGCAGCTGCTGGGCTACACTACAGCCATAGCAATGCCAGATCCGAGCTGCATCTGTGACCTACCCCATAGTGGAGGGAGGTGCTAAGGTGATGGGGGGAGAGTAGGAGAGTTGGGTGGGAGGCAGGGCGGGGGCGTGGAGAGAGGGAGGAAGAGAGAGGAGAGAGGGCTGAAGAGAGAGACTCTAGAGAGGGATAAGCAGTGAGAAAATGGAGGTTGTGTGTGTTCAGAGTAGAGCAGAAACACTGGTAAGAGAAGTTCCATTAAGGGAGAGGAGGAGGGTCAGAGAAGGGGACAGTGAGGAGACAAGCTGGAAGAATGGGGAGGTCGCGGGGCCCTGCTCTCTTTCTAGGCTTCTGCTGAGTGGGTGTGGTCCCCTGGATGCTGGGATCCAGTAGCTCAGGGCAGGCCTGCGTGGTTGGTGCTACACAGCTGTGAAGGAGGCTGGAGAAGCCAGGAGTGTCCTTCTGCATCTGCAAGGACTTAGGAAGTTCAACTGCACCAGGTGAATCATCCAGTTACCTTTTCCTTGGAAAAAAATTAAGCACAACACTTTAGTAACAGAATTTCTTTATGTGATGATAATGTTTATTACATATATGAAAAGTTGAATTTTACATATTTCATTCAAGGTAGGAGAGAAAGGAAAGCTTAAGCCAAACATTGGAAAAGATGCAAGTATTATAAAGGTGTTTTATGGTAGCATTTATTTGGGAGCACTTGTTCTGGATGTGCAGTTTTTCTGGAGAACTGTCCCTGTTGACCAGGTTATATTTAAAACCTTTAAGCATGGCCTACCTTGAATTGGAGTTACTCCAGAGTCAGCTGCCAGTTAGTGACTTTGATGGGTGAGTAGGGTCAGTTAAATGACAGGATGGAGGGAGAGACCTGGACCTGTACCTGGAGCTGCGTGTATGAACTTTCCCCGGGAGGGCAGACAAGGACCTCAGAAGGGGCCTCTCTGTTCAAGCCCAGTCCTGCCGGGGGCTGGCCTTCCCTGCTGCCTGGAGGTCAAGTGTGGAGTAGACATTGCCAGGCTGCTGGCCTTGAGTGGGTTCCTACCAGGGTGCTCTGCCCGATCTGTGCCAAAAATGGTGCCTTTCAAATCCTTCCTGATGTAAATTTTTATGTTGGAACAATTTTACCTAATGTATCATTCTTTGGGGGGCGGGGGGAGTAGAGGAATTTAACCAGTATGAAATATTAGAATGGTCAAGGCTCCAGATAACTAATTATATAATAGGCAAATGTGAAAAATTGGCCTTACTATTCTGTTAGATTAAACATCAAAAAGGATATTCAAGAAAAATTATTTTGCTTAAAATAAAGGCGTACTTTTAAAAGTTTGCTCTGGAAAACAGGAAGCAGTTGTATGGTAAGTGTGTGTAATTATCTGCCTTCCTTTCCAACCTCTTTGGGATCAAATTGGTTTTCTCCACTAAAGGCAATTCTATGCGGGAGGCCACTTTCTTTTGAATTACTGCGTTGCATGCAGCGTATTCCACAAACCTGGAGTCATAGAGGCACTGCTATGATTTATAATACCCATTAATTGCAGCTTTGTATTAAAGGCTTTTGGTTTTCTGCTTCAGTAGACCTGAATTCTCCTTTTGAAGAAGAATCGCATACCTTAGCACATCCCGTCTTTTAGCGTCTCATCAGAGGTGCTTGATGAAGTAAGAACTTACCGGTTGGCTTTAAATGTGCAGTGCCGAAGCCATTAGCCCTGTAGGATGAAGCGATAACTGGGAGGATTCCTGGTCTGGTGATGAGGAATTGACCCACAACCCCATGAAGAGGGGAAGTCGGAGGTGTTGGCCCACCAGGTGTCTGTCACCCTCAGGCACGCCCAGGCTGCACTGGGCCAGGCCCGCTCGGCGGTGCTCTCTCCAGCTGTGCTTTATAGGCTCACCTGGGGCTTCACAAAAACCCCTCCAGCCTCACCTAGAGCAATTAGACGCTGGGCCTGGATGTTTTAAAGGAGCTCCTTGTTGAATCTAATGTGTAGCCAAGAATGAAAACATGTATCTGGTCCAGTTGGATGGGTTTTCCCTTGAAAAGTTAGTTTTGCTCTGCTCTTTGTTTTGGCTTCATCTTCCTATATTCCTTCCTGTTTTCCTTGATCGTAGACAATACGATCAAGCAAAACAAATGAACAGAATTAGGTTGCCTTCTTTTCTCTTGGGCTTCTGTCACTGTCATAATTCTATTCGGGGACAGGCATTTCCCTGGTGATTCCTTTAATTTTTGTAACTTCACCATTTTTTTCCATGTGAAGAATGTCTAATCCAAGATGTCTTTGCTAAACGCAACTGTTTTCTAACCTTGTCAGGGGCCTGCTCCTCGGTGAGGCTTTGCTTGATTTTTTTCCTCTGAAAATATTTAAGATTACATTTTGACCCAGAAGAGTTTTAAAATAAGGATTTATAGTGTTTTTCATTACACCTTTCTTGCAAATTACTCAGAAACTTTATTTCGTTTCGATTTCACACACCTGAGAAATTTGCAAGTATTATCCATCCTTTTTTAAGGAGAGGAGGCATTGTAAGTACAGATTCAGAAACTTGGATGTGAAAACGGGTATGTGTTTGTTACTCACTGAGGCTGCTGTGCAGTCTTTTCTTTGGATATGTTTGGAAGTAATGTCCATCTGTGGCAGGTGGTCCAGATGCTGTCGTAAGGAGTTTGGAAGGGGAATATTGGTAATGGTGGTGGCAGCCACTGTGTCAGGAAGGTCCATGAACACTTTCCAACACCGGTTGGAGCCTCTCACTAACCTGCGAGCAAGTCTGTGCTGGGGACTCAGCAGGCAGCGAGGGGCACAGGCCTGGGGAGGCGGGGCGGGCGTCAGGGGAGAAGCCCCGCTGTTCCCCACCCTCCACCACTCTCTTGCTATGACACTGTCCACAAAGTTAGTGAGAGGCCACGTTAACAGAAATGTTCAGAAATGGTACATTCAGCCACCCAATATGCACAGTGATAACGTGCTACTTAATTCAGCTGGAATTCAAGTTAAAGGCAGGTTTAATGGGTGGGAGACTGCATAGCTTCTGCGTATTCTTATGAGTGTTGCATAAATACCAGTTGTAGCACTTGAGTTGAACCATGGTCCACAGAAGAAAGGCTCTTTAGGATACTTTGAAGTGCATTCCTCTGCTCCACTTAGAGTTTATAGCTAGCATGCTATCCTTTCTAGTTTGTTAGTGTTATTTCCTATTATACCATATAAAATATTCACATTGTCAGTACCATTGAATTTGTAATGTGGTATCATTAGCTGTGAAAGATGATAAGTTCAGTGTACTTATCTTGCTCTTTGCTAAAAATTCTGCAGGCCGTCTTGATTCATTGATTTAAATATCATGTAGTTTAAATAGTATGATTATGTGATGTGATAAATTCATTGAAAAAAATAAAAAAAAATAGTATGTGATTTAAACCTTTATAAAAGGGAGTTCCCATTGTGGCTCAGCAGGTTAAGAATCTGACTAGTATCCTTGGGGATGTGGGTTTGATCCCTGGTGTCTCTCAGTTGGTTAAGGATCTGGTGTTGCTGTGGCTGTGGTCAGCTACAATTCGACCCCTAGCCTGGAAACTTCCATGTGCTGCAGTTGTGGCCCTAAAAAGGAAAAAAAAAAAAAGGCAATGAAACATTATAATAAATCCTGAGGAACTGGGAAGATTTTAGTTACTAATCTTGTGAATGAGTTGGATTTTCAGAATTTTGTCCTAAATGACAGTGTTAGCTCTTATGAATAGTGCTGCATAGTTATAGTTTGAAGTCTGTATTTTCTTTTAAAAGAGTGTAAAGATATCTTCAGAATTAAAGCATCAAATGTCAAAAGTACTCTTTAAAATTTGAAATCCATAGAAAATAGCTTTGCTTCCTCTTTCAAAGGAAACCAAAATGCCTTCCATTTATATAGCATTTGTTGACAATTTTTAAATGAGTGTTTTTAAAATACTACATTCACATGCAGTTTTTTATATTTGCATGTCTCTAAGCCGTATACTACTAGCAGCAACTGTAATAATCAGGACATGTAGTGAAAGAGTAAGTGCCTGAATTTCTAAGAGTAGAATAATAGACAGGAAGCTATAGTCGTGTGAGTGAGTGGAGATAGGGAAGCCCAAGTGAGGAAATATCTTTTTGTTCAAAGCCAGATGATGCCTTCTGTGGAAGAAGTTAGCATAAAACAGGTAGTGTGTGTGTGATTACAAGTAGTATTTTTTTTTTCTTTTCTTTTCTTTTTATGACTGCACCAGCGGCATATGGAGGTTCTCAGGCTAGGGGTTGAATTGGCGCTTACAGCTGCCGGCCTACACCACAGCCACAGCAACTCGGGATCCGAGCCATGTCTGCAGCCTACACCACAGCACAGCTCAGGCAATGCCAGATCCTTAACCCACTGAGCTAGGCCAGGGATCGAACCTGCAACCTCATGGTTCCTCGACGGATTCGTTTCCACTGCACCACAAGGGGAACTCCTACAAGTAGTATTCTTATTTTATTTTTATTTTTGTCTTTTTGCCTTTTCTGGGGCTGCTCCTGTGGCATATGGAGGTTCCCATGCTAGGAGTCCAATCAGAGCTGTATGTAGCCACCAGCCTACACCAGGGCCACAGCAACGTGGGATCCGAGCCGCGTCTGCGAACTACACCACAGTCATGGCAACGCCGGATCGTTAACCCACTGAGCAAGGGCAGGGACCGAACCCGCAACCTCATGGTTCCTAGTTGGATTCGTTAACCACTGAGCCACGACGGGAACTCCCAAGTAGTATTTTTAATGTAAGCATTGTACACCCCACTAAAGCTCTTTACCTCTTAGTGTAGTATTCCTTGTTCATGGCATTGGTGATAAGTCAGATAAATTACCAGATAATTCAGATAAATAATGATCAATAATAAAATAACAGTGTGGCTAGTGTTGGTCGTTTGCTATCAGCCAGATAATATACATATGTTTTACACCCACGGTCCCATGAAGCACAGGGGTTTCTCACTTTACAGATTGAGAAGCCAAGGCACAGAGAAGCTAAGCAACTTGCCAGAGGCCATTTAAACCCTTCTCCGTGTTCTCCACCACTTTCATACTGCTTTGTCCTGCTATTTTCTAATAGATTCTTAAGTTATGAAATATTGTACTTTGTAGCAAGTTGCCAAAACAGATGAGATAGAGATTAACATAACTCTACTAGTATTATTTAATTTTCCCTTTGAGAGAATGTATCTTAGCTGTAAATTTGAAAGTGAGCTCGAGTGATAAGGGGTTGGAATTTGTACCTGCTCTGGGGTGGACAGACCTGACTACAGCTTAGCAGTGCCCATCATCTGCTCACTGTCCCCATCTGTGCCCTGCAGGCCCCCAGCTGTGAGTGGCTGTCAGTTTGTGTGGCTCTCACTCACTGTCCTGTGAGAAGGAGGAGGCTCCATCCGACTGGATTCTAGATTAAACATTTGTTGTTGTCATTCCATATACATTTTGTAGCTAGTCGGAAAATGAGAAGAAAGTCTATGAATTAGGAATAGATTATCCTTTTTTTTTGGGTGTGTGTGAGTGTGTGTGCCCAGGTCGGGTAGAAGTTCCCAGGCCAGAGGTTGAACCTGCACCATAGGGAACTCCTAGGTCGTCCTTTTTATAATGTATAGAAACACCAAATCAGTATAATGTGTAGCAGGAACTAACATAGTGTTGTAAGCCAATTATTCTTCCAAGAGACAAACAAACTCATAGAAAAAAAAAGATCAGATTTGGGATTACCACATTTGGGGAGTGGCAGGGAGGGGCCTAGATGAAGGAGGTCAAAAGGTACAAACTTCCAATTGTAGGAGAAATAATACTATGGTTGTATATATACTGCATGATAGATAGAACCTTGATGTACCTTCTATATGAAAGTTGTTAAGAGAGCAAATCCTGAGGGTTCTCATTACAAGAAAAACATGTTATTTTTCTTTTCTTTTGTCTCCCAATGAGGTGATGGATATTCACTAAACTTACTGTGGTCATCACTTCGTGATATGTGTAAGTCAGATCATTATGCTGCACACCTTAAACTTTTGTATGTCAGTTATATCTCAGTAAAACTGGGAGGAGTGGAGAAGTACAGGTCATCTGAACTGATTTATTTGAGTGTCAGTTGATAATTCTGAGCATTAAGTGCTTCTCTTTCTAATATAGAAACACATTTGAAATTGCTTTATTGACCATAGGTACTTGATTGATGTGTTTGTGAACTGCTTAAAAAATGCATCAAGGAGTTCCTGCTGTGGTGCAGTGGGTTAAGAATCTGACTTCAGCAGCTTGGGTTGCTGAGGAGGTGAGAATTTAATCCTCAGCCCCGTGCAGTGGGCTAAAGGATCCAGAGTTGCCACAGCTGTGGTTCAGATTCAGTCCCTGGCCCAGGAACTTCCATATGCCTCAGATGTGGCCATTAACACACACACACACACACACACACACACACACACACACACACACACCCCAAAACTTAAAATAATTCTTTTGAGAAGAGTAGGGATAGGAAGAGTTACATGTTGACTGGTTTTGTTCATACCCTCTTCATGATTCATCTTGTTTCTCGGGTCTCTCTCTACTCGAGAGAGAACAAATGATTTTTCCTGTCTGGAGATAATTTGCAGGTTTCTAAAAGATACACTTTTAGTCATAATCTAAAATGCTCTTATTACTGTCTTGCAGGGGAGAAAGTCTTTTCTTTCTCACAGCTGGATATGGTGTCCTCTATACATGTGGCATTTAAAGGACATTCAGGTGCACCTCCATCCTTGTCATGGTGCGTGGATGGCTGGGGGGATTGCAGATAAAGACCTGACGGCATAATAAAGGGGGTGTGTGTGTGTGTGTGTGTGTGTGTGTGTGTGTGTGTTAGATTTGCAAAACAGTTGGCCTGTTGAAAAATCCTGCCAGTATGTATTGTCTGCCATCTGCAAGGTCATCAGCTGGATGCTGGACAAGATAAAAAGGTGAGTGAGACAGCCATGAATATGGAAACCTGCTAGTGTGATGAGAAGCTGAAACAAATCCCTAGGCCATCAGGCAGAGCGCAGCCATCTCCATTCTGGAAGAGGTGGTTGTGCCGTTCAGCAGAAGGAGAGGCGGCATCTGATTGAAGAAAGCAGAACAGATGTTCTGGAGCAAGAGACTGAAATGTGCCTTAACAGATGAGTAGGGTTCCTTAGCTCAGGCTGGGGTGGAAAGAGCGGGTTAGGCAGGTGGTCCAGGTGGAGAGAACCCTGTGCGCGAGAGTTGGGGTCCTAAGCGCCTGATGGTGTTGAGGAGCAGATAAGTGTGGTGGGAACATCTGCGTGGATGTGGATGAGAAGACGATGGAGAGAAAGTACAGTGGAAATTTGGGTATTGGTGTTTGGTGAGGAAAGGTCAGAGCACTACTGACAAAAACAGATTCAGAATTTTCTTCTTAATTTAGGGACAATGACGAATGTGGTTTTGGTTTTGAGTGTCCTTGATGGAGGGGACAGTCCATGGAGGTGGCACAAGGAGGCTGTAAATCTGCGTCTGTAGCTTAGGAAGGTTGGGGCTGGAATTCTTTGACGATCAAATATAGAGAGATGATATTTACCGTTGGCTTGGAGGTGGCAATAGTAAGCAAAAGAAATGTCTGAGTCCTATTTAGAAGGGCACCAGGGGTTCTGTAGAACGGGTGGGCAGCTGAGTCACGTTGCATAGAGGGTGGTGGAGGAGAAGGCTGGGAGCCAACTCAGCCCACTGGTGCTGCAGATGCCCGCTCTGCAGGGTTGAGGTATGACTGTGAGCAGTCACGTTGGTCAGGGAATTTGTTTTAACACAGGAGAGGTAAACATGCTTATTTTAAAGAGGAAAGAGAAACCATAGGCTCATGAATGATTTAAGATGCACATGAGTGCAAATCATCTCCAGGCTGCAGAGCAGAGGTACTTGGTAGGAAGAAGTGAGGTGAGCGGGCAGGTTGGGGACACATCTGGGCAGGAGAAGGCAGAACCTTTGCTGGGGAAGTTAAATGTGTCTTTCACAGACCCATGAAGAAAGGAAGAGAAGGGCACGCCAGACAGGTTTTTTGAGGAGGGAGACAAGAGGATGGCTTCCTTGATCCTATTAGGAAAGTAGATTGGTTTTTATAAGACATTTTGATGATTCCAGATTATTTATTTTGTAAACTGTGGCTTTGATTAGAGCCTCAGGATATGAGCACAATACAATCTTTCATTAAAATGTTTAAACAGCAGCAGCAGCAAAAGGAAATGCCAGCAGCATAAACAACATATCTTATAATTCTATCAGTGGGCTTGTTTTAAAAGGGAAACACAGGTCTAACCTATATATCTTAGAAATTGCATTTTTTTTTCCTTTCCTTTTCAGGGCTGCACCTCTGGCACATGGAAGTTCCCAGGGTTGAATCGGAGCTGCACCTGCCAGCCTACAGCACAGCCACAGCAACGCCAGATCCGAACCACATCTGTGACCTACACTGCAGGTCACGGCAACACTGGATTCTTAACCCACTGAGCGAGGCCAGGGATTGAACCTGCCTCCTCACAGACACTGTGTTGGGTTCTTAACCTGCTGAGCCGCAGCAGGAACTCCAGGGCTTTGCCTTGTTGCCAGTCTTGGCATCCAGACAGAGACTGGGCTGATGAGCAGATGGACACTAGCCCAGTGATGTGGCAGACAGTGGCTGTGGGGCTGCTGTTGTGGAGATCTCTGAGAAGTGGGTTTGCTGTTTGGGTGACTGGTCAAGGCCCAAATTCTGTGACCCTGTCACCCAGGCTGCACATCACAGCTGCACATCACATCCTTCTGGCCGCAGTTAGTCCAGCATATCTTTCCCCAATCTGAGCTGATGGGCAGAGCACCCAGCTGTGTTTTGGGAGGCCTGTCCTTGCCCCGTTTCCTGCAGCTCTTCTTAGGTTTTCTAAGCTTCTCCAGCCTGGACTCCTTCAGCATTTGCTGTTTTCCTTCTGAATGGGTAGAGTTTGGAGTCTGTTCTTTGCCTCTAAGCGTTCTGCCTAATGTGCGTGGATGGCTATGGGTCATGTTTAAGTTCAGGGTTTGCTGTCTATAACTTATCATTCGATCTGAGCAGATGTTGGTCTGTGGAAAGGGCTGATGAGGATAGTGCAGCGTTTTCTTGTTCTCTTGGTTTTAGGTCTCCAAGGCAGAGTAGAAGATGGGAAAAAAATTAATTTATTTTTGGAGAACTCTTAGGTTATAGGAAATAGGAATGGCTAGAGAATCACACATTTGTTATTTGTCATTAGAGGTTTACTGAGCGCTGACTGTGTGTAGAACATTTTCCTTACATGCAAAGGCTCATTCATTCGTTTGGCAGCGACATGGGTTGAGTGAAAACTCTGTGCTGCATTTGTGGGGACAGAGATGAATTCACCCTGGCCTCTGCCCTGAAGGAACGTGGGGTCCAGGAGGGGAGAGTGACAGGCAAATGTCCATGTACAGAGCACAGGAGGGGTCATCAGCTGTAAGGTATGCGTGACACACAGAGATGTTTCCCAGAGGCTTGTGAGGGTTGGAGGTGAATGGAGTGAGTGAAAGGAAGCCTGGACGCCAGAGTGCAGAGGCCCCGTGGTGAGGGCTGTGCCTCACAGTGGGCTGTGGGGAGAGCTGGGTAAGGGGTTCAGCTGGAGGGGGCAGGAAGGGGCAGCCAGGGCTGAGGGGGGTCTGTAGCTAGAAGGCAGGGAGGGGTCACCTCGGAGGTTTACTTTCGGGAAAGTAGAGCAGCTTTGTATTTTAGCCTCATCCCTGGCGCCTGGGGGGGTAAGGCTGAAGGCAGGAAGCACGGGGAGCGGGGGTGGGGGGGGGTGGGGGAGTGGCAGGTACCTGCAGCCCCACGTTGGTTCATTCTCAGGGAAGGGAGGAACTAGGAGCCCTGGCCTGAGAGAGACTCAAAGTTCAGCTTCTGGCAGCACCGGGCACTGTGGACACATTCCTGGTGTGCCCAGTGTATGTGATGTGGGCAACTTCCCCAACAGCTGTGTTATCTTCATAACCCAGCCATTCCTAGTTCCCCGTTGGTGATAAACTGGAGCATCAGAAACGAGGTCCTGGAAAACAGCTAGGCCACCAGCATCATTTCACCAAGTGAAACCCTTGGTCTGTTGAGATAGATGTCAGAAAAATGGATCAAAATTGACACTCGACAAATACTTCCATGGTTGGTTATTCATGTGAAAGTTGCTGGAGCCATAATCTCTTGCTCCGCCCACATGGAGTATACATTTAATTTCTTCTAGTGAGAGGCCTAAGAATTTTATTCATAGTCCCAAAATAAAGCATTTCAGAAAAATGTGTATGCTGAGTGCTAAGTGCATTTAATATTTATTTTTGTGATGTTAATTTGGCCATTGAATTTTTAGTTACTGTTGCATCATAAAAACCACATAAAAGATTACTAGTTCTAACAATTCCCCTAGAAAGTTACAGAAAAAGTCCCCTAATAAGCTTGTTAATTAAAATTAAATTTTAATTGGAACAAGTGCTCAACTTGGGGTGTTTTTTTTTTTTTTGGCTTTCATGATAAACTGTATTTATTACATGAGTTTTATAAAATTCTGAGAATTATGCCTGGGATTAAATTACGCAAGAAGATGGCATTTACGTAGCATGGTAGATTTTGAAACCAAGTATCCAGAACAATGCAATTTGGGAATTTGAACAGTCAGATACTTGAGGTCCATTTGTACCTCAGCTGTACCAAGCTGAGATCTTGTCTATAGTGGGGTAAATAAATGCCAACACTTTGTTTTGGGTAAACTCTAAAAAGAGTTAATTTAGAAGACTGGTCATTGTGCAGATTTTACATAAGATATTAAATGAGATTACTGATGTAACCTGGACTAGTCAATGGTAATGGTGTTGGTAATGGATAGTTAGCGATGCTTCAACTTGGTTTTGAATCAGTGTCTTCATGTCTGCCGTCTTCTATGAAATACTTATAGTAAAGATGGACTAGAAAGTGGAAACACATGAAAGACGTAATATAACGTGTTTCAGGGTGTCTGTATATGTGCTTGTGTTACTGAATGTGTATGTATTTCTTTTTAAAGAATTGCCTACCTGAGGAATAATCTAATGATAGAAATGTAGAAATGTGTATCATGTTTGGGGCTGAGTTTATTTGATCGATGAAATTTGGAACCTCAAGTCATTATTTTCATGGGATTGCAGGCACTTAAATACATGGGATTGTAGCACATACATTTGCTAACTTGTAGAGGTGGCATTTTATAAAAAGCCGTATGAATAATATCAAAATCAAAATAAAAAGTAATAAAAGTCAAGAAATATTTTTTTTGATTTTTTTTTTAAAAAGGATTAGAGTGGATCCATTGGGAATCGAAAGAATTTGAGAATTCAGTAAATGTATTCTTAGGGTAATTGCCTCAAGAATAAGCTTTTTTTTTTTTTTTTTTGCTGCACCTGCAGCATGTGGAAGTTCCCAGGCCAGGGACTGAATCTGAGCCAAGTTGCAACCTATGCCACAGCTGCAGCAATGCCAGATCTTTAACCCACTGCACTGGGCCAGGGAGCAAATCTGTCCCTCAGTAGTGACCCGAGCTACTGCAGAGACAACACTGGATCCTTTAACCCACTCTGTCAGGAACTCCAAGAATAAGCTTATTAATTCTAAGTGAAGCTCAGTCAATTTATTTGAAATAGCAGAAGTAATAATAGTACCAGTGATGGTGGTTCTAGTGCTGGTTAGTCCTCGCAGCAGCTCTTAGCACGCAGCTCATTGCTTTGTACAGTACATCTTTGCTGAGTAAATCGTGGAAGGCATAGTCTAGCTTTACATTTCTTTCATTTATTATTTTAGTTCTTAGAGTAGCCATGTGAAATGGCAACTGGTCCCCTCATTTTATGGATGAGGAGGATGAGGCACTAAAGAATGGAATCCTTATTTCCAGGTCATAAACTCGTAAGGGCTAAGGATTTGGATCAGGCATGCCTGACCTAAAACCCAGGTTGGCCATTCGTCACTCTTCCTGAATCCCCTTTCAGTCTGACATATATTAAACTCTAGTTGTAACCCTGAGGCTGGGAAAGAGAATCCACTAAGACAGAAGGCCATTGGTGACATGGTGTTTACTGGTGGGGGCGTTTGGAATCCTCAGGGATCACAATTCCTGGGATTGTGGCCCCAGCTGCATTTCCTGCCTCCTCCCCTGTCATGGCCTCCTGTCTCTGTCACCCTCAGTGTAAGGTAAGCGGGGCAGTGGTTGTGGGTAAACTCTACTGTTTGTATGATAGGATTTCAAGGCTATTCCTTTTCAAGGAGAAAGTGTGATTAGTTCAAGAGTAGAATATAGGTTAAGGTCACTTGGAATTTAATTGAGAAATCTCTGATTCTGAGAACATTTTTGTACTTGGAGTGAGTGCCACGTGTCACCACCACATAGGACTCTTGATTTGTGGAGGGTAGCATAGGCGTGAACATGCCACCACCAGGAACAGTGGTCCCAGGAGCTCAGCGCACTGTGCCCTGCAGGTTTGAGGTCACCACAAAAGGCCCGATTCACAGATTTGGGATGAAACGGCACTTATTCACGTGGGGAGGAGGCAGGGCCAGGCTGCAGATGCGACGGCGCCCCCCTGGCTGCACCCCTCTGGGGGGGCTAGCAGAGGATGGGTGACAGTGATGACCGTGGGCTTGGCCAGGTGCCACCTGACACAGGCTGGAGCAGAACCAAAGCCCTGCTGGGGTGGGGATGGGGAGCTGGGGAAGCAGGTCCCAGCTTAGCAGACCCCCCAGCGCACTGGCTTCTCCTGACGCTTGGGATCCTACCCAGTGAGATTGTCTTCTGCCAGCACTGCTGCCTTTGCAGTCCAAAGGCCAGTCCCTTCCAGGGCCTGGACCCTCAAAGGAGTGTCCTCCCCACCCCGTCTTTCTCAGATTCACAGAGAAGGAGAATGCTCTGGGACTTGTGTTGGGGCCACTTTTCACATGTTCCCAGATCGGTTAGCTCCTGTGCTTTGGTAATTGTGGCTTCATAGGTCAAGATAATTAGACCCATAAAGTGGGGCTGCTCTTGGATACATAGTGATAAACTGAGTGGTGGTGAGGTGGAGTCGGCCAGAACAGAGGGCTTCATGATAAGCGGTGAACTTGAAGGAGGCTACTCAGTAGTACTTCCTGAAAGTACTGCTTTGGAGGAGGAGGAGGAGGGTACTTAGTATTAGAAGAAACCAGAAGTCATAGAAAGAACAGAGGGGACATACTTGATATGACAAATCAGGTGAACAGAATGAACACAAAGTGCAAAATGAATATTGAACTTGAAGAGCATGTTGAGGGATTCTAAAGGCAGAGGAAAAGCAGAGATCAAAACATCAAGGAAGCTAAGAAATACAGAAGAGCATTCAAATCGTGGACTGGAGAGGGGAGAGGAGAAGTCGACGAAGAGAAGAATATGTGAAGAAATAATGATATAGCAGAGTGAAGAGGGAACAGAGACTGGGATTGAGAGGGCCAGTGGAATCCCAAAGAGGAAAACCCACGTCTTGGTAGATGAGCGAAATTTAAGAATATCAAAGCCAGAGACGTAAAACTTTTGGAGCGAAAGAATAGATTATCCACAGGTTAACATGAATCAGACTAAGTTATCCTTTCATACCAAGGTTGGTTTGTTCTGCATATTTGAGGTAAGGAAATCATCTGTAATGTACAGTTTAAAACTTGGCAAATAAACTCATTAATTCATGTTGCATTTGGTAAAGTATTTCTCAAAGTAATAGGAGACATTTTCTCTATAAGTTTCCTGCTTGAAAAAAGGTTTTCAATATATAATTGTATGATTTTGTATAAATATTTGGGAAATGGTGCTGTCATTTTCCTTAAAGAGGAAAAGTCTTTCTTTCTTTTTGGCATAGTTCTGTTTTGTCTCCCATTGAGGCATGCACATTTTAAAAATGTGTTTTTGCAGTCATAGATGTAAGAGGGATGATTTTGTGCTTCTAATGATTTCATCTGACACTAGTGATTTTCAGTTATGCTCCTTGATTTAAATTATTTAAATATCATGTTATCACTTCTTGTGTACCACAAAGAAGTCACTTTTGGTTAAGAAATCCTCTGTCTGGTAGAAGTAATATCCACATATGTAATTTAAAAATGTCTAGAATCCACATTTAAAAAGTTCTAAAAGAATGAAATTAATTTTATTTTATTGAACCAGTATACACAGAATATTATCATTTCAACATGTCATCAATATGGATGATTTTTAGTGAGATATTTTACATTCTTTTCTCCATGCTAAGTCTTTAAAATTTGGTGTGTATTTTACAGCATCTCTCAGTTTGGGCTCGCCACATCTCAAGGACTTAATACACGTGCCACAGTAGCCACCCTACTGTCATTGTGTCCCTAAGGAAGTGATGGGACAGTATTCTGGTGCTGGTGGTGGCTTAGAGCTTCCCGTAAGACTTCCGTAGTGTTAAAGGGACCTTAGAACTGGGTGGTCCTGAGACAAGTGATGCTTTGTATCCATTCGTTGTAGCTGATGATTAAAAGTGTAGAAATTAAGTTGAAATACACAGCAGGATGTTTGGGAAATAAGTGACTGGTTTTACAGCTTTATTTCTAAGTCTAGGTTGTTCTACCTGGATGTCTAACAGGTGGTTCAAAGTTAACACGGACACAACTGGGCTCTGCCCTCTCCTTTCAGATTTGCTCCTGCTTAATGAGTGAACAGCAGCTCCCCTGTCTCCTGGCAGGGTCCGACAGCTCTCTTTGTCTTCCACCTAGAATGTTGGTGAAAAGTCAGGGTCCGCTGTTGCAAATGTCCAGTTGCCTAAGTTCTTAATTGCCCATACTCTAAGGATGATGTGTCTTTAATGAAAAAAGTCCGCCGAGTACTTTCACATAATTTAATGTCACTTAAAAAAAATTTAACTCAATGGAGATTTAAGAGAAATATGTGTGTTTTTCAGTAGTTGACTTTAAAATCCCATCAGCTGTGTGGTTGTTGACTTGGTAGGACTGAGTGTAGCTCACACTGGCATTCACTTACATTCGATTAAGGCGAACCAACTGAGGGGAAATGTAACCCAGCACAAAGAGCAGAACAGAAAAATCCAGCTTTGCATTTGGTGAACTCTGCTTTGTGGAGAGCATCTTGTGGCTGTTTTATTGGAGAAAGTAAACCTTAACTAAGAAAGGTAAGATGCACACCTTTCATTCATCCCGATTTTATAACTGTTGTTGTTTCTTTAATTGCAGCCAAATGCATTTCTATGTAAGGATTGGCTGCTTCAAAATATTGCTGACTTGGGCTTTTCTGTGTGTAGTGAGATCTTTTGGAACTAACATCGCCTATGGGTTTTTGTTCCCTTTCCCTTTTCCTAAGATACGTAATAAAACAAGAAGATGTCAGATATAAAGGATGGCTGTTGCTCAGACCTGTCCTTTGCTTGTCTGGTTGTCCATCAAACACTATCAACTGATTGTGCCAGAAAGTATGAAAAAACGTCATTGGAAAGCTATTGGTCAAATGAATGTCAAGGTCTTTTAAAAGTCTCAACTAGCTGTTCTGCTCTCAGAGGATGTTTTACAAATATGATATGCTGCAGTGATTCCCTTAGGAGATGTATCTTTAAATGTGCCTAACCCCCCCACCCCCCCACCCCCAATTTCCTCCTTGTTGCTTCAAGCCAGATTAAGGTGCCTTTAATCAGAGCATGTTGCAGTGGCCTGTACTCCACACCCTGGGCAGCTTGCAAAGCAGCATTAGCAAGGGGCCTTCCTAACACTCAAATGGCAGCTCTAATTTGAGGCTGTCAGAGCAATAGGGAGTTGTTATAATAGCCACATTATTTTTTACAAACCTTCTCCAGCTAAGCAGCAAGTAAGGATTCTTTCAATTTTCAAACCAGTGTCCCTTGTTTGCCACATAATTCTTTCAATTTTCAAACCAGTGTCCCTTGTTTACCACATAATCTCCAGCTTTAAAAATGAGAGAAAAGGTCATAGCCTAGAAGGAAATAAGGAAATTTTTACTTTCTTAGGAAAATGGAATTTTGCTTTGCAATTTGCATTTATTTGTGACCTAAATTAACAATGAACAACTGCCTCATACTTTTGTATTAATAAATTAAATTCAGTGGTTTAGGTTGGTGTATTTAAGGGCATTGTGTTATTCAGAACTTCTGTAAGTTTGTAAATGAGAAGACAGGCACCCAGGTTGCTACTTGCGATAATTCCTAGTTTTGAAAAATTAAAAAAGGAAGAAAGAAGAGGGTTTGGGGAGCTCTGGTGTGTTAGTTTAAATATTTCAAAATACATTGATTTCATTTTCTTTTGTACCTTTATAATTTTATTAAGTGAATTTTGTCTCTAAGTTCATGATGAATTAAAACCTTTTTGAAAATCATCGTATCTGATGGTGGAGTGCTGAGAAGAGTCCAGTCAGCACTTTTTAAATGTTCTTATCGTAGTAAAGACATCATATTTCCCTATTTCCTTTTTTTTTTTTTTTTTTTTTGCTTTTTAGGGCCGCATCCGAGGCATATGGAGGTTCCTAGGCTTGGGGGTCGAATCAGAGCTATAGCCACCGGCCTACACCACAGCCACAGCAATACCAGATCCAAGCCTCATCTGCAACCTACTTCACAGCTCATGGCAACGCTGGAACCTTAACCCACTCAGCAAGGCCAGGGATCGAACCTGTGTCCTCATGGATCCCAGTCAGATTCATTTCTGCTGTTCCACAGCGGGAACTCCCCCTATTTCCTTTTCATGATGAATGGTGGTTATTGGCTTTTATGTCCTAGTAATGGAAAAATTTTTTTTTTCTGTTTCTGATTTGTTATAAATATGGGTAATCAGAAATTGTGTAATTAATCACAAGGCCCTAGTTTTAGTTGGCTGAACCTGCTTCTGTATGCATAATTGAAAGCTGATCAGATCTTTTAAGAAGCTCTTTTCAGAAGAGCTTAAATATAGGAATTATTTTTTAATTTTTATTTTTCTTTATTTATGTATTTTTTTCTGGCCATACCAGTGGCATGCAGAAGTCCCGGGGCTAGGGATTGAACTGAGCCACAGCTGTGACAATACTGGATCCTTACCCCCTGAGCCACCAAGGAACTCCTAGAAATTCTTAAGTAAAGGAACAAAACTAGGAGTTCCTGCTGTGGTGTAGCAGGTAAAGGTAAAGGCTCCAATGTCGTCTCTGCAGCAGCTCAGGTCACTGCTAAGGCACAGGTTTGATCCCTGGCCCAGTGTAGTGGACTAAGGATCTGGCATTGCTGCAGCTATAGCATAGGTCACAGATTTGGTCTCTGGCTGGGGAATTTCCATATAGTGTGGTCACAGCCAAAAAGAAAAAGAGGAACAAAATTATAGTCCTTATTTTTAAAGGAAAACAAACAATAAGACCACTTCATGAATAGAGAAAATTGCTTATATTTCACCTAATTGAATGAATCCAAAAATAGTGCAAAATCTGATTATTTCAGGTTAGGGAAATAAACTGTGAGTGAGATATGGAGGAACGGTGGGCTGTTTTACACTGAACTAAAAACATTTGCTGCATCTGCAAAAAGCAAGGTCTCTGTTGAGAGACCTCGAGAGACCCAGGGCCCAGGGCCAATGAAGTCACCGAGGTGTGAGGAGGAGCCGCTGGAGTGCTGAGCATGCAGTCTGTTACCCCGCACGGCAGGGGGTCAAACTCAAACTCGGCTGGGGGTGGGGGGTGGGGGGCGGAGGCGGCGTCCTGGAATGACACACAAATTCAGCACCAGAGGAAATGGCTTTATTCTCAATCACCTCAGCCTCCAGCTTCTCCCCAGGGACCATGTGTGGTTGCACACAGATCACTGTCACTGAGGAGCTAAGAAAAATCCTTGTCCACCCTGGTGCTCCGCTCCTGTGGCCGTCTCTACTTCCCAGTGTGCGTGAAAGAGTGAGGCAAGGGAAAGAGATGTAGAAAAATGGAAGTACTTAAACATGGGTGACTTGTGTGTGTCTCTTCGCTTTGGTAACTAAGTATAATTTGGATCCGTTAATCTGACGTTAGTTTCCGATTGTTTAATAAATTTAAATATGGAAGCACAGTGCGGAATAGATTGTTTAATATGAAGTTTCCAACGTTAGAAGTGGTGCACCGTTCAGTGGTATTCAGGAAAGAGATAAGATTGCCAGTTTAACAGGCAGCTCGTGTCTGGCGTTTCTAACTGGAGGTAGACTCAGCAGGAAGTGAAAGGGTGGCGCACTGTGCCACCTAAAGAAGATGCACAACATGCACTGACAAGGCTGCTGTGCTGTCTGGGGAGCCTCTTAAACATTTACCGGAAGCCCATAGACACGTTTGGCAACTCCAATGCATAGAGTAGAATTTATGTGCATATTTAGGAAGCTTTATGAAAAACACATAATAAGATTCTGCTCAGGATTCATGCTTACAACAAACAGTAAAGGAATAGTTTCATTTTGGAAAACCCAGAGAAGTATATTTTTTACATTAAATAAGAAGTTGACAAATGTAAATTTAG
The DNA here is from genome assembly GCF_016906955.1 of Phacochoerus africanus. NCBI lineage: Eukaryota > Metazoa > Chordata > Mammalia > Artiodactyla > Suidae > Phacochoerus > Phacochoerus africanus. The sequence continues at coordinate 29,610,755 of NC_062552.1, read as the reverse complement.
GTGACAATGGCAGAGATGTTTTTGGAGACAAAAATAGTGGATGAAAATATGATAATAATGAATAAGGAGCTTTAGAACTTATTGCCTCACAGATTTATTAAATGAACAGAAAACCTAGGAATCTGAATGATGTTTGGAGTCTTTGCCTGTGAAGGTGTGTGGTGGAGTCAGATGTCTGGTCTGTCCCTCTGTGACTGTGTAGTTACATGAAGTGACACAGACCGGGGCCAGGGACATGTGGCAGGAGCCAGAACTATCTCAGCCACCTCTCACTCCCAGTGTCCCTTTCAGGGGGCTGTAGGGATTAAAGGTGTGGTCATTGCTTTCTAGCGGTGAGAGGGCCAAAACCCAGGATTGTCTGTCCTAGGGAATGTACAGAATGTGTATAGCACAATTATGGTACTGTTGTAGTCGGTAAAATAAACCTTATTTTTATAGTAAAAACTAGAAAGACATGTTTTAGAATAGAGTGCAAGTTTGGGGTAAAATTTTAAGATAAATACAAGAGACTAGAAGATTAAGACATGAAGGTCGCTGTTCCTGGTGTCTTTGCTGAACAGTGTGCGAAGCCCTGGGTGCCTCGCGGTGATAGCGATTTTAGGGAATGCGGTGAGGCTTGGGGTCTGTGTGGATCTCCTGGAAGAATGTTCTGCATGTGGTGTAACATTCTGTGTCCTGCTGCCCACCCCCGCCCCGAGGGCAGCCCTTTAAGAGGGCAAGAAAAGGTTGGATGCCAGCACGAAAACCACAACTTTCCATTCGGCAGATCTTTGCTGTGCTTGCGCCAAGTCTCATTGCAAAAGTGCTGCTACAATAGCATAAGAATTTGGTGCTCAAATTCTGAGTCTTCTAGAAGTGAAATGCTTTTATGGGTGTTTTACTCTTGGAGAAAATTCAGCAATCCACATCCATTTAGCACCGCATAGCTCTTCATACCGTTCCTTCTGGCTCAAGCAGTTGTTTTATGTGTTTAAATGGTGCAGAGCTTTGGTAAGCTGCTCAGCTGAGCCTTTGAGTAATAAGCTTCTCACACAATAAGTTTCACGATCAGACCTCAGCCCTGGACATCTGCTTGCTCAGTTCCCAGGTTTACTCTCAGTTCTTTGCATCATCTGACCCCTGAGCTGGAAATGTCTTGTTAACTCTGCACTGCTTAATATTCTTTGGAAATTAAGCTACTTGGGCATGGTTGAAGCTCAGATGGAATCTATGCATTTTGCTGGCCAGGGTTGTTGGTTTTTGAAGCCTTTGTATTGGAAATTGTGTTTGCGTAGGGAGGGGGGCGGCAGTTGATAGAGAAATTTCCACGTGTGGGAGCCTCGAACTGAGGAAACCACCCGTGTAGGGAAGATGCAGTGAGACGTGGGGGGTGGGGGCCCCATGGAAACCGGAGTGCGTGGGCGTCAGAGCTTGGCCTTGGGTGTCTGAGCGCCGCCGTGAGGACTGGTGAGGAACAGCATCTCAGGCAGCCCAGGGGCCCCATGACACCCAGGGAACGAATTGGGTTCTGGCCGCAGGGGTATAAGGTGGATTTTCATGGTTCGGGATTTGTAATTGGGATTCGTTGCTGTATAAGAAAATGTAGTTCCAAAAGACACAGGATTTTCCGTTGTTAAAATCAATGAAGGTAAAAGAGAAGCTGTTTGTAAAAGTTAATTTTACTTGACATCTGCCTTGGCTCAGGTAATAAAAGAGAGAGGTCTGTTGAACAGCCTGTTCTCTCTAGAGCTGTATCTTGTAACTGTGAGGTCTCTGTTTAAAGAAGCTGTCCTTTAGGTTTCAAAGATTATTTTCTCGACCTCTGACTGTGTGTCTCTCAGACTATATGGTGACCATCATTTGTGCACCTTCAGTTGAGGAGAAGGGGTTGTGTGCTTGACTCTGAGTCTGTACTCTGGGGTGCGGGTGGGGTCCGACGTGCGGCGGGAGCCATCTCAGCTCTGGTATGGCATGAGAATGGAAAGACATTTTGAGAAATGCCCTCTATTTTCATTAAACACAAAGCCAAACAAACAAACAAAAACACCTTTTGAAAGCTCTGCATCCACACAAAAACCTGCACACAGGTGTTTGTAGCAGCTTTATTCATTGCTGCCAAAATGTAGAAGCAACCAGGATGTCCTTCAGGAGGTAAATGGAAACATAAGCTGTGGTCCCCCCAGAATCATGGAATATTTTTCAGCACTACAAAGGAGTGAGCTTTCAAGCCATGAAAAGACATTGAAGAAGCTTAAATGTTCCTGAGCGTATGTTCATTACCGAGTGAAGGAAGTCAGCCTGAAAAGACTACATCCTGTACGATTCCAACTCTGTGGCATTCTAGAAATGGCAAAACTGTGGGGACAGTAAAAAGATCAGTGATTGCCCTGAATTAGGGGGCAGGAGGGATGAACAGGTGGAGCCCAGAGGGTTTTTAGAGCCATGAGACTGTTCTGAGTGATACCGCAGTGGTGGGTGACCCCTGAGCTGTGCAATAGCAAAAGCGAACCCGGTGTCAACCCGTGGAAACTCTGGACTTTGGGTGACAGAGACGTGTCAGTGTAGGCTCATCAGTTGTGGTAAACATCTCAATCTCCTGGAGGTGACGGGAAGGCTCTGCAGGTGGGGGCAGAGGGGGTAAGAGAAATCTCATGCCTTCCTCAAAATCTTGCTGTGAACCTAAAACTGCTCTAAAAAATAAAGTCTCTTAAAAATAAAAAAATAGGAGTTTCTACTGTGGCTCAGTGGGTTAAGAACCCGACTAGTATCCATGAGTAGGCAGGTTTAGTCCCTGGCCTTGCTCAGTGGCTTGAGGATCCGGCGTTGCCACGAGCTGTGGTGTAGGTCAGTCGCAGCTCGAATCCACCCCTAGCCTGGAACCTCCAAATGCCGCGGGTGTGGCCCTAAAACAAACAGAAGACCCCCCAGAAAAGGAAACAAGGAAGCAAAAACCAAGCCAGAACAAAAACTATTCTGCTTCCAGTGGAGCAAGATCATACGGAGGAGACGGTCCACTTTGTGCTCATACCTGTCCCGGACCCTCAAGGTGCGGCTCTGACCTCCGAGCACACTGGCCTCCTCTCGGCTTTGTGAGGAGGCTGGAGTGAGTGGTGGAGGGTGACGACACCAGAGAGTGAAATTGAGCAATATTTTCTAAGTGAGCACTGTTTTCCTGTCATTTTTATGTGTTTTAATTTAGCCAGTGTTAGGAGAACAGCTCAGGGAGAAGGGTTTATTATTTTAAATGAAGCCACCCTCCTGTCTTTCATTTTCTCCTGATTGAGTCACCTTTGTGCCCAGTGTCTGCTGACCGTCAGAACTGTCTTCCCTGCTCACTTGTGTGGTTGCTCCTTGTGTCATGTGGCGCCCGCCCCCGCCCCCCAGCCCAGTGCCCCTCAGCTGAAGAAGGAATCTCAAAGACCTTTTCTTTCCCCGGGCCCTGTTCAGAAATCCTGCTTCCAGTGGCAGCTGGCTGGCAGCACAGTCTCCTTCCTGATTTTAAGAGCGACAGCCTGGTGGCTGGAGGAAGAGTCCTTTCCTCAGGGAACGTTCCTGTCAGAGTTGTTGCAGGTACACAACAGGAGTTAAATTAGAGGAGCAGCCGTTCCCACTCTGTCCCCCTTTCTCTCCCCTGCCCTGTGACCCTACCTTTGCATAAAGTCAGTATCACAAAACTCCAGGTCCTTGTTTCTCTCCCTGCCGTGGGGAAGCACATGCCTGGCAGGGGCCAGAGAAGACCCTGGGTCCCCTTCTGGCTCCTGGACGGGGCTCGAATCCTGTGCCCTCATGAGCTGGCCAGGGCCTGCAGTGGGCACCCCCGCTTCTTCAGCTCCACGCTCACCATTGCTTACCTGTTGACAACGCCTCAGTGGCACCCTGAGCTCTAGACCCCCCTCCTGGCTCTAGACCCATGTAGTTCCCTTGCCTCTCACATTGTCAGAAGGTGTCCAGTTCAGCAGGCCTGGAACAGGCTGTTGCCTTTCCTGTCGCATCCTCCTCCTGCGGCCACCCTATTGCAGTGACCCCAGTGTGCTCTGTGACGCCGCCTCTGTCTGTTGCTGGCACCAGGTTATGCCTTTTTTCCTTTCTGTCACTGCTGCCTCATTCTGTGCCTTGATCCCCGTGTCACCCTCCAGGCCATTCCCCTCACTGCAAGGAGACCCTCCCTCCCTCTCCTCAATGACTTTAAACCGAGCATCTGTGTGTAATGTCACAAATGCCCAGGTACTTACCTCCAGGCTCATACTTCTAAAAATGGCTTTTTCATCCTGATCTAATTGTCTAGATGTTGTTTCCCGTGTTGGCCTTACTCTCCAAAAGGTCTGAGAGCCCAGCACACTTCATAGCCAGGCTTTTCCATCCTCGAGTAGATTCTCTTCTAATTGCTGCCTGGATTTCAGTATTTTCAAAACTCTATGTCCTTTTGGGGGAGGAGTGTTTTGAAACCAATATTTTGGTCTCCTTTTCTAAATAGCTTATCCAGGAGAAACTGCAACCCATCGTAGTTAGCAGCAGTATCTCGAAAAGTATTTACCGCAGCACTTGAGTTTCAGTGTTGTTATATAAATACCCCGATCCTTCTTCACAGATGAGTGAGTCTTGTTTGAATAGAGTCACACTTACACTGGCTGCTCCTTAGTCACTGTCTGTAAATTGTTGAGTCCCAGTCTTGCCAGGTTAAGTTTTTTTGTTTTTTTCTTTTTCTTTTCTTTTGTTTTTTAGGGCTGCACCGGTGGCACATGGAGGTTCCCAAGCTAGGGGTCTAATTGGAGCTGTTGCTGCCCGCCTTCATCACAGCCACAGCAACGCTGGATCCTTCACCCACTGAGCAAGGCCAGGGATCAAACCCACAACCTCACGGCTCCTAGTTGGATTTGTTTCCACTGTGCCGCATTGGGAATTCCTTGCCAGGTTAAGTTTTTTTAATGAGTGTGTGCTGTACAGGACTTTGAAATTTGATGTATGTTTTAAATTTTTAGTAATGTTGGAAAACGTATTTAGTGATTAATTTCTGCTTTATTTGTAGCTATTATTTAATGACCCCCCCCCCCAAAAAAAAAGCTCACAGAAAACAAAAAGAGTAGAGGGAAGGAGCTGTGCCTCGATGGCTTTTCCAGAGAGCCTGTCAGGGTGTGTCCATCATTCTGGTTTCACTCTGTTAGTTTTGGGCTCCTCATTGCCTTTGAACCAGGAGCCATGGTTTCCGCTGCACTGAGGGAGGTGCGTTTGCCCTCCTTTTACAGGGAGGACCTGGGTGCTGGACATGGCAGGAGAAATGTGTGTGGCCTGTTAAATTGATAGAGTGTATTTACTTATGAAAACATGAAAATCCAAGCCCAGAAGGGTCAGTGTCCAGGGCAGACTCTTCTGAAGCCCTGCTGCATGGACATACTTGAGAGAGCTGAACGGTTGACCCTGCAGTATTCATTGAGTGCTGCTGCATGCCACACCGCATGCTGTACCAAGGAGTGGGGAGAAGGGCTGGGCAGGGCAGGAAAGTATCTGCCCTGATGGGCACAGTGAACAAACTAATAAACAAAGTATGTTCAGAGCGTGATGACTGTTGTAAGATACCTGAGCAGTAGAAAACCCGAGACAGGGTGGTTAGGGAGGGCCTCTGGGAGGAGGTGACGTTTGAGAGTATAAGGCAGCTGTGGTGCAGAAACCTGGCAATCTGCAAGACTGAGCCTCTGTGGGTCTGTGACTCTGGAAGAGCGTTGTCCTGTCTTGGAAGTGAAGGGGCTAAGATGAGGTGAGGCCCCTGGCTGTTTCCAGGTGTGTGGGGAAGGCACCCTCCTGGTGTCCTGGTCTCTGCAGCTGGCACAGGCTGTGAATGCAGCCTTGTGCTTGGGCCTGAGGTGCTGCCTCCTCACCTCCAGACTTGCTGTTATCTTCTGTGCCTTTGAATCTGCATGGTCTTCATGGCCATTAAAAGGAGAAGTATTAGTTGGCAGAATGCACTGTTATTTTCTGTACCCAAATATATGGCAAAAGGCATGACTTACTCAATGATAGTAATCTTTGAAATGAGATATAAGAATCTGTAGTCTGTGATATGTGCCTGAAAACAGCAAACTGTTCAGTGTGTGGGTATCTTCTTAACAGCTCACCTCTGACTTCTCAGCAGTACACAGAAGTAAGATGCCCCAGATGCCAGCGTTTACGGTGGTCCCCATGAAGCAGCCCTAGCTCAGGCCCCCCCATTAATCTCTGCAGACATGAACCATCATGGATCATCTTTCTCTTCCATTGTCGGGGATTTATGTGTCAAGGACACGGTTGTGTTTTCTATCAAAACAAACAACTAAGACTTATGAGGAAACCAAGGTCTATTTAAACTTTACCAATACGCATTTCAGGTTGTAGAGGAAGTCCTTAATGCTGGAAATCTTGTTATGACTGTGCTTTGCTTTCCTGGAAGGCTGACAGTGGTGATTTATTAGTGTCGATTTAGATTTCTTTTTGCTCAAAGCAGGGATTTGAAAAGCTTTAGCTATGAAATGTAGATACAGATATACCTTGGTTTCCATGGAACTCCACAGGTGTAAGTTTTTGGGTTTGTTGCACATCAGTGACTGTTATTAAACATCTGCTGTGATGTAAGTGCTGGGCACGAGGTGGCCCTCCTAGCCCAGTGGGTCTAGTAGCAGTTTTGTGGCTCAGAGAGAAAATCCAGAAGACAGGATGGCACCAACCAGTCTCCGAAAGGCAGCTTACGTTTCTGTCAGCAGATGGCTTTGCCTGTTAGAGAGCTTTGGAATAGCTTTATCACCTCACCTCCTGAACTCAAGGAGATGTGTACTCTTTTTGAAAATGCTAATTGTTTTACAAGTTGAAAGCAAAACCTTTGGAAGACTCAAAATTTTCCCTGAAGTCATTTTACTGAGAGCATTGACCCTTGTTTTAGGAATTATTCTTGTCAGTGATTCAAACTTGAGAATAAGTGATGGAGGTGGGAGAGAGCATCAAATCATAGAGTGTAAGTGTTGCAGAAACAGCGGCGGCCCATCGCTATCTGACTGCTCCCGTTGCATCGTGCGCAGGTGGCCCAGCCCCCGTCCTGTGCCAGTTTCCGCAGTTTAGCCCCCGAGGAGCCATTTTATAAGCTGTGTGATGGGAGAGCTGGTGTGACGGTGTTAGCCGGGGAGCCTAAGGGAATTTTAAGTGGTTTAATTAGGGGCAGCTAACTGGGATTTTGAAGATGTCACTGTGGCTGCCGTGTAGAGAAGAAGGTTGGGAAGAGGCCGGAGGGGGCAGAGGGACAGTGAGTGCAGATGGGACCGCTGGGACATGCTTCCCGCATGCAGGAAGGTTTTGCTGGTACTGAATGAGGTGTTATGTTCTCTTGCCTTCAGCTAGAAAACATGGCTGATTAGAAACCACGCTGCACAGATGGACAGAAGCAACTGAAAAGCCTGGTCTGTCTCCCATCTGTCTTTAGGAAGTTGACTTTTGAAACATCTAAACAAATTATTTTAATCTTTTTAGAGCATGCCTTTGGTCCTGAGTCATGAAATCTCCTGGACAATGAAAGTGACATTTGGTAAAGGGATTTAACATTAGCAGATATAGGCATATTGCAGTGTTTTGTTTATAAAACCTTGATAACATTTTATATGGCATGAAATACTGAACATGTCTTAGGGATACTGAGAATCTTTTGGTTGCACCAAAATTGCAGCAGACTATATCAGTATATTTTTAATTAATATGGCTTCATATTTGGCATTTGGTAAACATTTTTTCACAAATGTAGTATTTATTAGATGTTTTCATTGTGATAGTTTTATTGGCATAATGTTGAAATTAGGTTTGAATTGATTGATGGATTACTTTTAGTTGACAAAATAAAGAGACAGGATAGCGTATGTAAAACTAAAGACTATCCTTCAGGTTTTTTTTTTTTTTTTGTCTTAAGAATATTCTCTTTCGTGAATTATCAAATGACTTACTAGTAGAATACAAGAACTATGTATTTGATATACTTAAGTCCAGAAAAAAATCTTTTATTTTTTGGTATTTAGATTACTTCAAGCTATCTAATTACTTTGAATGAGTATTTTTATTTTTGGGGGGTTAAAATTTTTATAAGAGGGCTTTCTCAAGAAAGGAAAGAAGTATACATCAACATACAATTCATATCATTGTAATAAAGTACATCTGAGGCTCACACTTCCATGTTACTGCCAACCTGACACACAGTATTTAGGAATAAGGCTCTGATGCTTACATTTTATTTCCTAGATCAATTGAGGGTCATATTTCTTTATTAAATACTTAGAGTTGCCTTGGTATGTTTATAAGAGATTCTTGGTTTCTCGTAGTAATGTTGTCAAAATAGAGGGGATGCATGTGTGTGTGTGCGCGTGTGTGTACACGTCTGCATGGAAGCAATTTCACAGTGACTTCGCTCTAAATAAAATTCCCCCCACTTTCTTCATCATCCCAGGATTCAGTGCTACAGGTGGGTTGCTGTATGTAAATTTTGAAGATTTTCCATTTTTATTTGCAGAGATATTTTTGTGACTAGGGGCTTTTTCGTGAATGAGAGGAATACTTCTTATTCTTTGTTTTGCTTTTTTTTCTTTATTTTAAACTCAGCACCCCACTCTGCAAACCTCAGGGCCATCTAGTTGGCTTTAACCACAGAGTGAATCCACTTTCTGCATAAAAAAAGAACCTTGTCCTTACCTTCAGGCAGCCCCGCTCCCACTCTTGTGTCCGCATTTAGCTTGCGGTTGCCGGCGGTGTCCAGCAACGGTTCTTACTCACCCTCTTCTCTGCTTCCAGTTGACAGCCAGGTCCTTGCCTGCCGTGCAGTCGGACGAGAGACTCCAGCCTCTGCTCAACCACCTCAGGTAAGAGCTCACGACCCCTGCATTAAGGTGGAGCCTGACACTCCTGCAACTCAGAACTGTACACACTGGGGCTTTTGTTCTGTTTATGCTTTAATTCTGTGATTAACCAGTTGAGGTTGTTAGTACAACACGCTTGTCACCCTTGACTTTGGGGCTATGGGAAGCTCTTCTAATGCCGTGAAAGTGTACAGAGCTTGTTCAGTTTCAGTTAAAGTGAGGCGTGATGACTGATTGCAGCAAGATCTCAAGGAGTGCGCGAGGCGGAGGCAGACTTGGGGAACACATGTTTTGTTGCGGTGTAGTTGAAATGAGTTGTATTTGTTTTCTAAATACAAAAATAGAACATCCTCATTATTTAAGAATAATGAGGAAAAAACCATGGGAAAGAAAGAGGAAGAACCTGTTATCACTACTCAGAAATAATGTTTCTTTGTGCTGTTTTAAAACAGCTTTAAATAAAAGATATAATTAATATATATTTTATAATGAATGTGTTACAATCAGTATAACATTATAATATATAATCAAATGTATTATTAATATAATTAATATATGCAGTATTAAATAATACATAAAATATAATTTATAATTAGAATATAATTAATAAAATATAGTAGTTCCTGTCGTGGCGCAATGGAAACGAATCCGAGTAGGAACCATGAGGTTGCAGGTTTGATCCCTGGCCTCGCTCAGTGGGTTAAGGGTCTGGCATTGCCGTGAGCTATGGTGCAGGTTGTAGACGTGGTTTGAATCCCGCATTGCTGTGGCTGTGGTGTAGGTTGGCAGCTGTAGCTTTGATTCGACCCCAGCCTAGGAACCTCCATATGCTGTGGGTACAGCCCTAAAAAAAAATATATATATATATAATATAATTGATAAAACACAATTTATAAGGAATTATAATTATATCCCTTACAAATCATATTAATAATTATATCAATAATATAGTAATAATATGATATTAATAACATAATTTATAATTAATATGATGTATAATTTCAACTTTTTAAAAAGTTGAAATTCTGTTTTTATGTAACTTGCATTTTTTTTTTTCATTTAAAAATTAACGAAGTTCCATTGTGGCTCGGCAGTAATGAACCCTACTTCTATGAGGACTTGGGTTCAAACATCTTGGGCCTCACTCAGTAGGCTAAGTATCTGGCATTGCTGTGAGCTATGGTGTAAGTTGCAGATGCAGCTTAGATCCCACCTTGCTGTGGCTGTGATGTAGGTCTGCAGCTGTAGCTCTGATTTGACCCCTAACCTGGGAACTTCATAATGCTGCAGGTGTGGCCCCTTAAAATAAATAAATAAACAGATAAATAAAATAAACACTGTAAAACTCTTTTCCTGTTATTAAAACTGCTCCAAAAACATGATTTTTTGTGACTACCTGTTATTTTCTTGTTTGGCTGTCTTGTGGTATATTTGTATTTCTTGGGTGGGAGGCATTTCCAATTCTTTTCACTAGGATAAGAAATGCCGTATGTTAATTTTTACTTGTGTATTTGACCATTTCCTCAGCATAAGTTTTCAGAAATGGAATTACATTGTCAAGGCATTCAAACCATTTTAAAGATTTAAGTATAAATATTCTTAAATTTCTTTTTCAAAAACCTTATTCTACTTATACTTAGCTATTGTACAAGATCCCCGATGTTGCTGTACCCTGAACAAGGTGGGGCAGCCAAAATAGTTGCTAATGTAATGTGTTTATCATAGAGATACTCTTGGTATCATGTACATTTTGCATTGATTATTATTAAGAATAATTTTGAAACATTTTGTTTTCCATTTTTATTTTGGGGTGGGATTAACTAGCTGTATCTTTGCCCCATTATTGATAGCATCCTTGATTTTATTTGATCTTATCTACTTTAGATATAAAGGATAGTAACTTTGTATTATTTGTTACAGTTTTTTCTGAGAGTTTTTGATTATGTTGCATTATCCTTGATACCTATATTTTGAAGTTTTACATAGCCAAGCACCGTTGGTGTTTGCCTTTATGGTTTCTTTTTATTGTTTTAAACTTAGAATACTGCTTCTCATTCAGAAATTGGGACGGACATTACTTTCCAGCACCTTTCAGGGTTCTTCATTTGCCTCCTCCCCTCCCTGCTCCTGCTTTTCCTCTTGCCCTGCCCTCCCCTCCAGGTGTGGAGTGGCGTCTAGACTGAGTGGCATAAGCCTTACACGGAGTTGTTAGATTTCTGAGAGCTCTGTGCTAGTGTGTCCTGTTGGAGTCACCCCCCCACCCCCACCCCTGCAGCCCGTCCCAATGTGAGAATCTCTCTTATTCCAGTGGCCCCTTGTCTATGCCCAGTTTGCCCTCCCTGAAATTTTTCACGTTATTGCTGGAGCGATTCTGTTATTCCCTGGTTTAAAACCACCTGTGTGTTGAGGGTTTCACTCGGGATGAAGTGAACACTCCCCACCTTCCAGAAGGAGCCTGGCCTGCCTTACTGTCAGTGCGGCCGCGTGGTCTCCATCCAGCCTGCGCGTGCAGCTTCTCCAGTGCAGCACATCCCGGCAGGTGTCTTCCTCCCGCTTGACCACTCTTCTCCTTCCCTCTCCGCTACCTCCTCCACTGCTACAGCTCCACTGCTTCCTCTGCTACTTACCCCACTGCTGCAGCTCCACGGCTTCCTCCGTTGCTCCTTCCGCTGCTGCAGCTCCACTGACCCTCCCTCTGCCGCATCTCAGTCTTTTTTCTGCACATGTCCCCCTAACAAACACCTACCCTGGTGGCTCCAGCACGTTACAGGATCTCTGACACCGTTTCCATGTCTGTCTCCACTGTGGTACGAGTTGGTCGAGAGCTGCACAGTGACACCCAGGGTAGATTGTCATTATATGTCTTGTGGAATGAATGAATGCTGTTATACCAGTGATATTTTGTTGTTTTTTTGCATGAAGTTTTTATAATTTGTAAATCGTATTGCTATATTTCTTTCCCCTATAAAACCCCTGATTCAGAAGATGTGGAACCAAAGGGCTGGATCTCACCTTAGTTAATGCTCAATTATGTGTGGTAATGGTGGATTTTCCATCCTCCACCTGACTATGGTAATTGTCAAGTGGAATTTAGATTAACTACTGACACATAGTCTTGAGTCCTTGAAACTTGCGCAAACTGTACTTTCATTTAAGGCTTTCATTCTCTGGAGTTCACTCATGGCTGGTTGCTAGGCAACCAGGGCTAGATGCTGCATGTGATATGCACCAACTGATGTTGCTTTTTTTATTACTAGTAAACCAAATGGTTTTTCGTTTTATTACCACGTCAGAGACATCTATGTGTCGGGTGGCAGCTGCCGGGCCTGGGTTGACAGTTTCTGTTACGCGAAGTAACCTTGTGAAAGCCTTTCAAGCATATTGAATTGTCTCTTTTGACTGTCTAAATGTAACTTTTCTCTTTCTTTCTTTTCTTTTTCTTTCTTTCTTTTTGTTTAGGGCTGCACCTGCAGCATATGAAAATTCCCAGGCTAGGGGTCTAATCAGAGCTACAGCTGCCGGCTTATACATCCATGTACAGCTGCAGTAACGCAGGATTCAAGCCTCATCTGCGACCTATACCACAGCTCACTGCATCGCCAGATCCTGGCCAGGGATTGAACCCGAATCCTCATGGATCCTAGTTAGGTTTGTTAACCACTGAGCTACAATGGGAACTCCCTAACATTTTCCTTTTACCTGCTTTTGTTTAGGTCAAAATAGGAAAGAATACTGTTTGGTTTGAAAAATTCTAATGATAATCTTGTTAGGAAAAAAATAATCGTCATTGATTTTTGTGAAGTGTATAGTTTAAATGTAACTGAGAGGGAAGGGACATTAAGAGGCTGAAAACTGAAATCATTATTAGGTCTAATTTTGTTTAGTGCCTCTAATGATCGAGAGGAATGATGAATAGTATTTTAATTAAGTTTGTCAATAAAATTAATTTGGGAAATGATAACAATACCTGTAAAAATTGAAGTAGCAATAGAAATTCTCAAGTCATTTTATAGGACTTAGACATTCAAAGACAATTAGTATAATACTTTGCAAACCTAATAATTTAGGATATTGCTTAACAGTGTATATAGCAAAGAAATAAGACACAGTTTCTCTTCTCCAGGAATTTGTAGTTTTGATTTCACTTGAGAGACAGACACTTAAACACATTACAACATTTGTAAGCCTTTTGAATGGAATTAAACACAAAATACATAACTGATCTACGCTCCTCACTGATTTCCTTACGTAATGGGGCCATGACTGACTTGTTCTGGATTCCGTACTCCTTGGCTCGGTCGTGGCCCACAGTGGGACTCGGATTGGACTGATCTTTAACCTCATGCGGGGGATGATGTAGTCCTGAACCATGAAGCGGAATAGGTGGTGAGTAAGGCTGCTGGGATTCCAGACTGCAGTCAAGAGTGAGGCTTATACCGGAGAGAGACATTTGCTCATCACTGCTCTCTGGGTGGTAGCTAAAATCAGGGGAATGGTTGAGATCATTCAGGGAGAGAATGTAGAGGGGTAGGAAAAGGGGAAATGGCCCTGAATGGAACCCATAGAACATCAGTGTTGAAGTGACCTGTGGTGGGCGTAATGGAGGTGCGTTACAAGAGAAGCGACTGAAAATACCAGGAAGGAATCTTGGATGACATGGGAGCACAACAGGGGGTGTGGCATTAAAGATGCCGAGGGAGAGATTTCAGGAAGGACGGCGCACACTGTAAATGCTGGGGGTGTCAGGGTAGAACCCCCCTTTTGTCATTGTCCAGAGCCATTGCAGGGTGGCGGGGGTCCCGGGAGTGGAGGCTGCTCTCAGCCGAGCTGGGAGGAAAGTGCCTGTGAGTGCCTGTGAGTGGCATGGTTAAAACAGTGCTTTATTTTTCCCTTGAGGCTGGAAAGAGGAGCATATTTATATGTTAGGGAGAAATGAGGTTTATGGGAATAAGTGGAAATAATTGAAAGAGCAGGTATTTAGAAGAGGTAGGAGGAGATGGGACCAAGAAATCAGACTGGCTAATTTACAAAGCACCTTCCAACCTGCCTCTTTAGTTCATACTCAGAGCATCCCAGTGAGGGCGGTAGATGGTCATTTATCACTGTCCCTGTTTTAAAGTTGAGTGATAGAACCTCAGAAGTTCAGGTTAAATTCCAGAACACCTACCATCCTCAAGTCAGTTGTCATTAGCTCTGTCGTCCAGTGAGTCCACATCTCAAGGTGGCCTCGCTGACATCCCCCCCACCTCACTGTGTTTTCTAGCCTGAGTTATACAGTGAACTGATTTTCACATTTGGAGATGCACCAGAGGTCTGGGGATATGTTCCTGGGAATATAGAAGTTTATTGTGAATAAGTATCTTTGCTGCCCTAATGCTGGTACCTATGGGATAAAAAAGTATTAACTACCAAGGGTGTTTATTAAAGACCATTATTTCTTTATCACTTGCAAATGTCAGATGTGAATAGGTGACACCAGAGAGGAAATTTGCAGCATACAGTTTTCTACATGTGATGACTTCAGTTGTGTGGATATGATTTTTTCCTTAAAGATAATGCCTTTCCCCACAGTATGTGTGTGTCTTCTTTCTTCACCTCTCCACCCACAGATAGGAAGTGAATACTGTTCTCATTTAATACTTTGCTTTTAATTAAAGGATAATTTCAAAAACGTGTATTTGTTACACTATTTTTCCTAATTTTGTTAGCCTATTTCAACCCAACAATAAAATATAAATCAAATAAAGGAAAACTACAAAGAGAAGTATTACCTGTAGTACATACTTGAACTCTGTCACATGGATTAACTTGTAATGTGTCGTGAATTTCTAAGCAGATTATTTTTGTTATTACAGTAGAGTTGACTTACAATGTTGTACCAGTTTCTGCTGCACAGCAAAGTGATCCAGTCAAACATCCATATACATTCCCTTTCTCATACTCTCTTCCGTCATGTTTTATCCCAAGAGACTGGATGTAGTTCCCTGAGCTGTATACTAGGACCTCATTTCTTCTCCATTCTAAATGCAATAATTTATGTTGACCTTTATTTGAAAATCTTTTAAAATAGTGGCGGAATCTTCCTTCATCTGGTATTACTACTAACAGTTATTGTGTACATTTTTTTCCTAACATAACACATTTGGTTGATATGTACCTGTTTCTGTTTATTCCTCTAGAAAACACGCTAACAACAGGTTTTATGTCAGAAAGGCAGTCTCTTGTCAGAAAGATCGTATC
Source organism: Phacochoerus africanus (assembly GCF_016906955.1). Taxonomy (NCBI): domain Eukaryota; kingdom Metazoa; phylum Chordata; class Mammalia; order Artiodactyla; family Suidae; genus Phacochoerus; species Phacochoerus africanus. The sequence goes on along the minus strand of NC_062552.1, from coordinate 29,595,681 downwards.
CCTGGTGGTGCAGTGTGCAGTGTTTTCTTTCGGGATTAATTCTCACTTTTAAATCAGAAAATTGTTGGGCATTTGTGTCTCCGAAAAGGTTGGGTAGGTCGGACGTCCCCCAGGGGAGGGCCGGAGCAGAGCCTCGGGAACCTGGTCCTCAGGCTTCTTTCCCCTGTTTGGCAGCTGTTCTCAGGCTCAGGCCCTACCTTGAACTGTATTTATTTCCTTTCTGCGTGCAGCAACCTAAGCCTTTCGCTCTGTGATTATTGTGAAGATGTTCCAGGTGCCTTGTGTGTTATTAATAAATTAGAAAGAATGTATTCTTTTGCATTATTTACTGTCTTTAAGGTATTTTTTCCACATCTGTACTGAAAATGCCTTTATAGAGATGGACTTGTCAAGAGTCAGCATTTTATTAAAATCTGCCCAAAGTGTCAAGGGCACTATAATGGAGACTCTGATTATGTGCAGAGGGGTGAAGGGATATGGTCCCTTAGCTCAGGAAGCTTATGCACTAATGGCAAGGAGGCCAGTTTGTTTTATCTATTGTTAATTTAAGGCATGTTAGGCTACTTGGTGTCAGACGTGGTGTTAGGTTTTAGGGATGTGTGTTTATTTCTGCTCTTAGAGGCCTCAGTGTTGATGGGAAAGGAGAATCTTCACTAAAGTGATTCCTAAATCACGGAGGCTGTTAGCATAGGAGAGGCGTGTGATTCCTTGGGGCACAGGGCCCTGCATGGCACAGTTCCTGCAGCTCACCCCCAACTGGAAATGTCACCTTGCCACACTTGATCTTAGCCAAGAGGCCGAGAAACGATTGGAAATGCCACCTTTCTGTTAGCCTTCTGACTTCAAGGTTTCCTAGAAATTGATGAATTATGAGTGCCGTCAGTCTTCCTGGAAAGCAGAGTTTATGCTTGTCTGTTTTTAAGGTAATTTTATTGTCTGTGGTTAAGTTCCGGTTCTTTACTCACTGGGTTTCTTAAAACCTTGATTGTCCTCTAGTTAAGTAATAAAGAAAATCCATCATTTTGGGCACTGCCTTGGGCATAAAGTGCTAACAGCACAAGATGATGGTGCCATGGGAGGCAGTGCTGTGGTTGTGCCTGTTACGTGTTCGGAGCTGCACAGGATGGACATGCACAGTGTGGACAGTGGTGTGGATGGTGCACGGAGTGGACATTGCACAGTGTGGAAAGTGGTGTGGACCTTGCACAGTGTGGGCAGTTCAGTGTGGACAGTGGTGTGGACACTGCACAGTGTGGACAGTGCACAGGGTGGACACTACACAGTGTGGGCAGCGGTGTGGACCGTGCACATTATAGGCAATGCACAGTGTGGACAGTGGTGTGAACAGTGTGGACAGTGGTGTGGACAGTGTGGACACTGGTGCACAGTGGTGTGCAGTGCTGTGCAGAGGGTGTCCTGTGAGGCTAGAAGTGCTCAGTGTCCTGTGCTGTTCACCCCAGGAGCCAGAAGCTACTTGGGTCTGTTGAATGCTTGAAATATGGCTCGTGTGATTGAAGAACTTGGGTTTTAATTTTATTCTAATTAATTGAAATTCAAATTTAAGAAGCTGGGTGCAGCCAGTGGTTACTGGATTGGATGGCACGGTTCTGTGTTTTATTTGAAATACTTTTAGATAACCATGTTTTTTAAAATATAGCAGCAGTTTTAAGATGAGTGGATTTGGAGTTCTAAGTCTGAGGTGCCCGTGGCCGTTGTTCTGAGGTCTTGTGGCTGCCGAGGGTCAGGAGGCCCCAAGCCACTTCCTGGTGTGGTTGTGGCTGCCTTACCCTTGAGCCGCCTCCTGTGTAGGTGCTGCAGGAGGCCCTGTGGAAGGGGGTCCTGCCAGCAGCAAGTGGGGGGTCCTGTCCGGGGTCTTCCTGAGCCCTCTGAGGCCATGTGTGGCTGGTGGTCATCTTGTGAGTCTAAAGGTTTAGTCAACCTAAGAAGGCCCCCTGGCAACCAGACACAGTTCACCTTTATCCATTCAGAGTGAAAACAAGACAAAATTAACCAGATCCCTCCCATGTGCAGCCCCTCAGTCGTTTGTAATGACCATTTAGAGGGAGGGTGGTTCCAGAAAGATACTGTAGAGTGAATACAAGGCCCATTTTAATCGCCCCTTGGGGGGTGGCAGGCACACTGTCCGCAGACGCCACCGGACCTTAGTCATGTGATGGAAGTGTCTCCTCAGTGCATGTAGGGCCGCTGCCCCCGGGGCTCTGTGTTCCCTTCACACTGGCTGGAATGATGGTGTGAATGTGTTGGTCCATGTTCTGGTGTTTGCAGTGTTCGCTGTGTGAGAGCAAGGGCTGGTCCCCTTGTTAGCCACCCCGTGTCCACTGCTGTGGTGACAGCCGGACCTCAGGAACCAGTGAGAGAAAACACTTAGGTTTTAAAATTTTACCTCTCAGAGTTCCCATCCTGGCTCAGCAGAAATGAATCTGACTAGGAGCCATGAGGTTGCGGGTTCGATCCCTGGCCTCACTCAGTGGGTTAAGGATCTGGCGTTGCTGTGAGCTGTGGTGTAGGTCACAGATGCAGCTCAGGTCTTGCATTGCTGTGGCTGTGGTGTAAGCTGGCAGCTGTTGCTCTGATTGGATCCTTAGCCTGGGGACCTCCCTGTGCCACCGGTGTGGCCCTAAAAACCAAAAAAATAAAAATAAAAAAATAAAATTTTACCTCTCATGTAGGTTTTTTCAGCTACTAAATGCTGAGACTGAAGGAGGTGGTGTTTTGGACAAAACGTTGGTGGATTTTCTGTCATTTCCAGGTAAAAGCTTTGGTGGCTTTTACACTCCTGACACTTTGCAGGAGGGAGTTCAGCGCTGTGTTCACCCTTTCTTTGGAGCTTGGGTATTTCTCCTGGTGTCAACTAGCCGAGCAGGATGGACAGTACTTCACGTTCCTCTGTGTGGTCTCAGGAGGACCCCTTATTTTCCTCCTCAGTGACCTATCCAAATATCGATGACAATATTAAAAAACAAAAAAACCCCAAACTGTTATGAACCCTGCTATTTTGATCTGTGAAGCAGAAGCCTTAAGCATTAACGTCTCTGCAAGAAGAAAGGAGTACAGAGGGAAAGTATGTAGTGTGATTTCTGGGTGTGACTTGTGATAATCCCCATTAGCTGTCCCCTCATCTCCTGTCCCTTCAACCCCCCAATCATGTCACTGATTATCTACTGTTATTAGGGAACCAGTGTGAGAGAGCAAACGTAGAGTGCCGTAAACTTGGGGTAGCGGCCAACTAAAACTGGCACTTGCCGTCTGCCTCTACAAGCATTGAATCATGAGCCACTGCAGCCGCTGCCCTTCAGACCCCCAGAAAGATGCCCAGGGTGGAGACCAGGAGGGAGGCACTCTGGGCTCTGGGAAAAGTGGCAGATCAGGCCTTCAGGTATTTAGATATTTTCAGGAGATTTTATGAGCCTGGATTCTTGCATCTTCTCATATCTAGAAAAGCACTAAAATCCTTAAAGGTACTGTGTGCTCCTCATGACTCTCAGTGAGCCTCTGCTAAAACATGTGCTTCTCTACATGTCCCCCCGTCACTGAAATCACTGACCTCTCCGCCCCTCCGCGGGTCCCTCGGAGCTGTGTCAGGGCTGTCTCCGGGCTGTAGTCCCCATTTTGCCCCAAATTAAACTTAATTCATAATTTTCATGTTGGGCATTTTTCCTTAGGTCACCTAGCCCATCTCAGAAGCATCCCAGCTCTCTGTAAATTGTTATGGGAAAATGAGAAGATGCCTGCAGTTTAGTGTGTTTGCTCTGCTGGGTGTGCTGGAACTTTCTGTCACGCCTACCCCACAGCTTCTCATTGCCCCACCCTCAGGCAGCCTTTCTTTATTGTCATCATTTGACCATCCTGGATCAAAGCCAGATCAAAACAGTCTCTACCTGGGGAGTCGTTATATTCCCAGAATATAGTAAGAATGTGAATCTAAAAAGTCGACTCATGGAAATAGGAGTATTTGGTGGTGGTGGGGGTTAAGTATATATGCTGAAAATACCTATGTCGTGTTATTAGAGCAAATATCTTATAGGGATATGTGTGTATATTTTACTTTTAAAATCAGTTTTATTGAGCCATAATTTACATACAATGAAATACACTCTTTTTAAGAGTATAGTTTCATGATTTTTGACAATCGTGAAGTACAGGTTTTTTTGGGTGGGGAGCTGCACCCATAGCATATGGAAGTTCCTGGGCCAAGGATCCCAGGCTGGGATTGAAACTGAGTGGCAGCTGCAGCTGCAGAAACCCTGGATCCTTTGGGCCAGGGTTCAAACCTGGACCTCTGCAGCAACTCGAGCCTCTACATTTGGGTTCTTAACCCACTGCACCACAGTGGGAACTCTGAGATACAGATATTTTTGATAGAAAAATGAGTTGCAACTTTTAACTCTTGCAGTTCATTGGATTGTTGCTGCTTAGAAATTGGAATCAGTAGGAAAATGTGGACCACAAGGGAATAGATGAGGCCAACCTAAAACAAAGAAGAGCAGCAGTGGTGCCATGTGTAGCCCTCACCTGACGTGGAAACCCATATGAACCTGGCTTTTTACTGGTGTGTGAGCATCTTAGAGTCATACACTTTCAGCTGCAGAGAAATATGGGTCATTATACTGCATATTGTCTGATGGTAGTTTTTTGGAGAGAATTTTTCTTTTTACACAAAATTGAATAAACTTCATGCTTGGGAAAATAATTTACATTCCATTTATAACAGAATTTTATTGGTTGTGTTCCCATTTGGAGTAACTGCAGGGAAAATCACCTCGGCTAACACAGGTTGGATGCCATTTAGTAGGGGGTTAGCTCGAAACAGAAACTCATTTTGGTTTCAGTGGTAACAGCTGTTGTGTGAATTTTCCTGTGATATCCTTCACAGCAGGAAATGATACATTGTATCTTCGCCTCCCTTGATTTTCTATACACCCAGTGAACCCAAACTGCAGGCATTGTGCTTTCTAAGCATCTGAATATCCCACCTTATGTGGTCAGAGTACTTTTTTTTAACATCCAAAGTGGGTAAAATTGTGATTGCAAAAGTGGATATATGGGTGGTATACAAAACCTTTGTTTCCTTTCTTTGAAATTGTTTTTCCACTGTGCTGTGATTATGGCTGACTTGATGTGAAAAGGTTGTATTGGAACTTGATATACTTTGATAGAATGATGTAGAAAATTACATTCATTTTGAAAGGTGTATTAGCTTACTTTTTAACTTAAACAGAAATATGTCTCCTTGGTGGAGAGATCAGTTTTGATTACTTGTGATGCTTTCTTCATTGCTTTTTTATTTTATACCAGTTTTTTTAAATTAAATTTAATTTAATTTATTTTTTTATTTTCCCACTGTACAGCAAGGGGGTCAGGTTATCCTTACATGTATACATTACAATTACATTTTTCCCCCACCCTTTCTTCTGTTGCAACATGAGTATCTAGACAAAGTTCTCAATGCTATTCAGCAGGATCTCCTTGTAAATCTATTCTAAGTTGTGTCTGATAAGCCCAAGCTCCCAATCCCTCCCACTCCCTCCCCCTCCCCCTCCCATCAGGCAGCCACAAGTCTCTTCTCCAAGTCCATGATTTTCTTTTCTGAGGAGATGTTCATTTGTGCTGGTTATTAGATTCCAGTTATGAGTGATATCATATGGTATTTGTCTTTGTCTTTCTGGCTCATTTCACTCAGTATGAGATTCTCTAGCTCCATCCATGTTGCTGCAAATGGCATTATGTCATTCTTTTTTTATGGCTGAGTAGTATTCCATTGTGTATATATACCCCATCTTCCGAATCCAGTCATCTGTTGATGACTGGACATTTGGGTTGTTTCCATGTCCTGGCTATTGTGAAGAGTGCTGCAATGAACATGTGGGTGCACGTGTCTCTTTTAAGTAGAGTTTTGTCCGGATAGATGCCCAAGAGTGGGATTGCGGGGTCATATGGAAGTTCTATGTGTAGATTTCTAAGGTATCTCCAAACTGTTCTCCATAGTGGCTGTACCAGTTGACATTCCCACCAACAGTGCAGGAGGGTTCCCTTTTCTCCACAGCCCCTCCAGCACTTGTTATTTGTGGATTTATTAATGATGGCCATTCTGACTGGTGTGAGGTGATATCTCATGGTAGTTTTGATGTGCATTTCTCTTATAACCAGCGATGTTGAGCATTTTTTCATGTGTTTGCTGGCCATCTGTATATCTTCCTTGGAGAACAGTCTATTCAGGTCTTTTGCCCATTTTTCCATTGATTGATTGGCTTTTTTGCTGTTGGGTTGTATAAGTTGCTTATATATTCTAGAGATTAAGCCCTTGTCGGTTGCATCATTTGAAACTGTTTTCTCCCATTCTGTAAGTAGTCTTTTTGTTTTCTTTTGGGTTTCCTTTGCTGTGCAAAAGCTTTTCAGTTTGATGAGGTCCCATGGGTTTATTTTTGCTCTAATTTCGATTGCTTTGGGAGACTGACCTGAGAAAATATCCATGAGGTTGATGTCCGAGAGTGTTTTGCCTATGTTTTCTTCTAGGAGTTTGATGGTGTCCTGTCGTATATTTAAGTCTTTCAGCCATTTGAAGTTTATTTTGGTGCATGGTGTGAGGGTGTGTTCTAGTTTCATTGCTTTGCATGCAGCTGTCCAGGTTTCCCAGCAATGCTTGCTGAATAGACTTTCTTGTTCCCATTTGATGTTCTTGCCTCCCTTGTCAAAGATTAAATGACCATAGGTGTCCGGGTTTATTTCCGGGTTCTCTATTCTGTTCCATTGGTCTGTCTGTGTGTTTTGATCCCAGTACCAGACTGTTTTGATGACTGTGGCTTTGTAGTATTTCTTGAAGTCTGGGAGAGTGATGCCTCCTGCTTGGTTTTTGTTTCTCAGGATTGCTTTGGCGATTCTGGGTCTTTTGTGGTTCCCTATAAATGTTTGGATTGTTTGTTCTAGTTCTGTGAAAACTGTCCTGGGTTTTCATTTGATAGGGATTGCATTGACTCTGTAGATTGCTTTGGGTAGTATGGCCATTTTTACAATATTGATTTTCCCAATCCAGGAACATGGACTATCTTTCTATTTCTTTCCATCTTCTTTGATTTCTTTGATGAAAGTTTTATAGTTCTCGGCATATAGGTCCTTTACCTCCTTGGTCAGGTGTATTCCGAGGTATTTGATTTTGTGAGGTGCAATTTTAAAAGGTATCGTATTTTTGTATTCCCTTTCTAATATTTCCTTGCTGGTATACAGAAATGTGACTGGCTTCTGAATGTTAATCTTATAGCCTGCTACTTTGCTGAATTTATGAATCAGTTCAAGTAGTTTTGGGGTTGAGTCCTTAGGGTTTTCTATGTATAGTATCATGTCATCTGCATACAGTGACCGTTTGATCTCTTCTCTTCGTATATGGATGCCTTTTATTTCTTTTGTTTGTCTAATTGCTGTGGCTAGGACTTCCAAAACTATGTTGAAGAGCAGTGGTGAGAGTGGGCATCCCTGTCTTGTTCCAGATTGGAGTGAGAAGGCTTTCAGTTTTTCCCCATTGAGGATTATATTTGCTGTGGGTTTCTCATAAATGGCTTTGATTATATTCAGGAATGTTCCCTCTACACCCACTTTGGCGAGGGTCTTGATCATGCATGGATGTTGGACTTTGTCAAATGCTTTTTCTGCGTCTATTGAGATGATCATATGATTTTTGACTTTTTTTTTGGTAATGTGGTGTATGATGCTGATTGATTTGCGTATGTTGAACCAATCCTTGTGAACCTGGGATGAACCCACCCTGGTCATGGTGTATAATTTTTTTGGTATGTTTTTGGATTCGGTTGGCTAAGATTTTGTTGAGAATTTTTGCATCTATATTCATCAATGATATTGGGCGATAGTTTTCTTTTTGGGTGGTATCTCTGTTTTGGAATAAGGGTGATGGTGGCATCATAGAATGTCTTTGGGAGTATTCCTTCTTCTTCAACCTTTTGAAAGAGTTTAAGGAGGATGGGCACCAATTCCTCTTTATATGTTTGATAAAATTCAGCTGTGAAGCCATCTGGTCCTGGACTTTTATTTGTAGGGAGTGATTTTATGACCTCTTCAATTTCATTTCTAGTGATCGATTTGTTCAGTTGGTCTGTTTCTACTTGATTCAGTTTTGGCAGGCTAGAGGATCTGTCCATTGATGTGAGGGGGGTATTAAGGTCTCCTACTATGATTGTATTCTCATCAATATCTCCCTTTATATCTGTTAATATTTGTTGTATGTATCTGGGTGCTTCTATATTTGGGGCATATATGTTGACGATAGTAACATCCTCTCCTTGGATGGATCTCTTAATCATTAAGTAGTGTCCTTCTTTGTCTTTCTTGATGTCTTTTGTTTTAAAGTCTATTTTGTCTGATATGAGCGTTGCGACTCCTGCTTTTCTGTCTTGTCTATTGGCGTGAAATATTTTTCCCCACCCTTTCACTTTCAATCTATATGTATCTTTTGTCCTAAGGTGAGTTTCTTGTAGGCAGCATATTGAAGGTTTTTGCCTTTTTATCCACTCAGCCAGTCTGTGTCTTTTGATTGGGGGCGTTCAGTCCATTGACATTTAAGGTGATAATTGATAGATGATTATTTATTGCCATTTGAACCTCGTGTTCCAGTTGATTCTGTGGTTCTCCATTCTTCCTTTCTTTTTTTTTTTTTTGGTTGGATGGTCTCCTCTTATTATCTGTTTGAGTGTATTTTTTTTTTCATTTTTTGCAAATGCAATGTTTGGTTTTGGCTTGTGGTTGCCCTGTTTTTTAAGTATGCTAACCCCTTCCCAGAATTGTGTGTTTTAGCCTGATGGTCCTGTAAGTTCAAACACTTCATTACTATATTAAAATTAAGAAGAGAAACGTACAAACAAACAAAAAGGGTTATTTACTTCCTAACATCCCTTGCCCGCATTTTATGGTTTTGATGACTCTTTTTTATTTTTTTCTTTTTAATTTTATTTTGTTTGAGGCCTGTTCATGATTAAATCTGTATGCTGGCTTATTTGAGTGACTGCTCTCTGATTGAGGTTTCCTCAGTCCTAGTTCTTCCTCCTCTTCTTTTTTCTTTTCTTTTCTTTTCTTTTTTCTTCCCTTTCCTTCCTTTCTTTTTGGTTTAGAGAAGCCCTTTCAATATTTCCTTTATCCTGGGTTTTGTGTTGCAGTATTCTTTAAGTTTTTGTTTGTTGGAAAAAATTTTTATTTCCCCTTCTATTTTAAATGATATTCTTGCTGGATAGAGTATTCTAGGTTGCATATTTTTTCCTTTTAGCACTTTAAATATCTCTTGCCATTCCCTCCTGGCCTGTAGTGTTTCTGTAGAGAAGTCAGCTGATATTCTTATGGGGGTTCCCTTGTAGGTAACATTCTGTTTTTCTCTTGCTGCCTTTAGGATCCTCTCTTTATCACCTACTTTTGCCATTTTTATTATGATGTGTCTTGCTGTGGGTCTATTTGGGTTCAGTTTGTTTGGGGCCCTCTGTGCTTCTTGTATCTTGAACTCAGCATCCTTTAGATTTGGGAAGTTTCCAGCGATAATTTCTTCAAATATATTTTCCATCCCCTTATCTTTTTCTACTCCTTCTGGAATTCCTATTATGCATAGATTGGCCCGCTTTATATTATCCCATAGGTCTCTTATATTGCCTTCCAGTTTTTTGATTCGGTTTTCTTTCTGTTGACCGGATTGAGTGATTTCCATTATTCTATCTTCCACATCACTGATTTGTTCTTCTGCATTATTCATTCTGGTTTTTACTGCCCTTAGTTCAGTTTGCATCTCTGCAAATGAATGTTCTAGTTTTTCTTGGCTCCTCCTTATATTTTCTAGTTCCTTTCTGAGGGTATCTGCATTACTGTTCATATCTTCTCTTAATTCCTTCAGTATTTTCACTATTTCTCTTTTGAACTCCAGGTCTGTCAGACTGCAGAGATCTGTTTCATTGTTGACTGTTTTAGGTGAGTTCTCCTGTTGGTTTGACTGGGGGTGGTTTCTCAGCTTCTTCATCTTGCTTGTTGTTTTCTTTCTCCTGAGGGAGTTGTACTCTCCGTTATTTGGCAGTGTTTGCCTTGTCACTGCCGTGGAATATTTCCTGAGGGCTGGCGTTGTTGGTCAATCTTTTTTGAGGCAGTGTGGCTTTTCTGGAGTGTTGATGGGGCTGACAGTGTTTCTTTGAAGCAAAGGAGGTCTTCCTGAGGGCAGACAGGACTGGGAGGTCCACACCACGATGGTAGCAGATTTCACTTGGTCATGCAGAGCTTGCTCTGGTGTTTTTAGGCTGTGGGGTTCTTGCAGGGGGTTGGCGGTGTTGGGTAGCTGTTCCTCAGGAGTGCAGCACCCGCTGGGGGGTGGAGCAGCTATCTGAGTCACTGAGAACCTAAGAGGCTCTTCCCTAGGGCAGCCCAACTCAGAAGGCTGGCCTGAGAATGTAGGCGGATCTTTTCACAGTCTGGCCAAGCTTGTTGCAGCTTTTCTGGGCTGCAGGGGCTCTTCTAGGGGGCTGGTGGTGCTGAGCAGCTATTCTGCAGGAGTGGGGCACCCCCTAGGGGCTTGGGCGGGTAGCAGGGCCACTGGAAATCCAAGAGACTCCTCCCCAGGGCAGCCCGACTCAGAAAGACCGTCTGAGATCTTTTCCCGACTCGGCCAGGCTTGTTGCAGCTTCTCTGGGCTGCAGGGGGTCCTGCCTGGAGCTGGCAGTCCTATGCAGCTGATCCACTAGGGCACCCCCTGGGGGCTTGGGCAGGTAGCTGGGCCGTTGGAAACCGAAGAGGCTCCTCCCTGGGGCAGCCCGTCTCAGAAAAACCATCCGGGAATTAGGCAGATCTATTCACTGCCTGGCTAGGCTTGTTCTAGCTTTTCTGGGCTGCAGGCCTTTTCTCAGGGGCTGGTGGTGTTTGGTGCTGCTCTGCGGAAGTGTAGCCCCTCCAAAGGGCAAGCAGGCCTGTGCAGGGACAGCCCCTGTGGTGGTAGGCTTCAGGCAATTGTTGAGGCCAGCCCTCCTGGATGGCAGGCAGCCCCAGGTTCAGCGAGAGCGTAGGGGGTGGTGGGGGTGGGGGGAGGGGATGCACTGGGAAGCACAGCTTTCAGCTAGCTAGCGGGCCTGTAAGCTTGCTGTGGCGTGGGGGGTATTCTATGGGGAACCACCCCTTCTTCTCTCCCCTCCCCAGCCTGGGCGCAGACCAGGCTCTTCTCCCAGGTTCCCTCTGATGCGGCTTTCCACTTCCCTGCCCCTAGAATATTGCTCTCTTCCTCTGCGACAGCTTTGTTTTCTAGTCTCCCAGGCAGTCTCTGCCCGGTCAAATGGTTTCTAGACCTTCCAAGCAGTTTCCGCTCCGCCCGCCCCCCCAGCCCGGGGACTAACCTCTGGAGCGAGGTCTCGGTGCCCAGCCCCCACCCAGGCGTCCCCCGTCCCTTTCCCAGGGACTAAGCTCTGGAGCGGAGGTCTTGGTACCCAGGCGTCCCCCGGCCCTTTCCCGGGGACTAACCTCTGGAGCCGAGTACTCGGTGCCCAGCCCCCACCCAGGCATCTCAATTTTTGGTGACTGTGCCCGTAGTTCAGATGGTCCGTTTGGTTCTTGATCAGCTTTTCTGTACTCCAACTTACTGCTACACTCTTCTCTGCATCTGGAGATTCCTCCGGTTCGTTTGATCTTTCCCCCGTGTAGGTGACTTTCCAGGGTGCGGGATCCCTTTCTCCTCCGCAGTTCCCTTTTGGGAGTGCCCGTCCCGCTCGGATTCACCTTCTCTCACTCTCCTCTTTTCTCCCGTTCTGCCCGTAATGTCACGAACTTCTTGCCGTTATTGGAGTTTAGGTTCTTCTGCCAGCGATAGGTTGCTGTTCTGTGCGAGTCATTTATTCTGTAGATGTGCTTTTTTTTGTTGTGTTTGTGGGAGAGGGCGAGCGTGTCCCCCTACTCCTCCGCCATATTGTCCTCTCTGGTTATACCAGTTTTTAAAGTAGGAGACGCTATGGCTGCCAGATAGAGGGGAGTAAATAGTGTTAACTTCTTTCAAGAGTCCTGGGTCCTACTTGGCAAATAAAGCGTGTTTGAATGTGTTACTGTTTTATGAACCTCTGAGTCTGTCGATGGGGAGGGAAGGGGAGGTGGGGATGCCCTCTGAGGATGGGAGGCAGATTCTGCCCAGCCTGGCCCGAGGTCCTGCTGTCATCCTGACTGATCTTCCACCCTGCACGACTTCTTGGAGATGAGAGAAGCAGGGACAGTTGTAATGAAGTGTGGAGGTGGCCAATGCCACCACACAGATGCCCAGATAGAAATGTGTCATATCAGTTGTGGCCCAGTGGCTTGAGAACCTGAGTAGTGTCCATGAGGATGAGGGTTCAATCCCTGGCCTCGCTCAGTGGGTTAAGGATCCACCATTGCCATGAACTGCAGTGCAGTTCACAGATGCAGGTAGGATCCAGTGTTGCTGTGGTTGTGGCATAGACCTACAGCTGCAGCTCCAGTTCGACCCCTAGCTTGGGAACTTTACGTATGCCACAGGTGTGGCCCTAAAAAGGAAAAAAAAAATGTGTCACAGCTTTTATCCCCACCAAAAAAGATTCAGGTTACCTCTAAGCTAACCAGAATTCAGGACTGCTTCTGCGATGATATAAATGGCACATTGTGGCTAAAGTCTGAAGCCTTAATTCCCAACTAGAGCATTGTGAAAACAAGTGAATTTGTAGTCAGCTTGAGACACTCTCTTTAGGGGCCCACTTGCAGCTTTCCCTCTGCTTGAGACAGCAGAGTCTGGGTTTCCTCGGCAAGTAGAGGTCAGGGTGGGATAGCTGGTGTTTCTTTTCCCTGGTCCCCGAAACCATTTGATTGTGTCATGTCACTGTCCTCACTCCATCATGACAGTGCTGTCATGAAAGGCATACACAAAAGCCACGATTTTGGACTACTTCAGTGAAATTGTTTTGGCTGTACCCATGGCTTGTGGAAGTTCCCAGGTCCAAGGGTCAAACCCACGCCACAGCTGTGACCTGGGCCACTGCAGTGACTATGCCTGATCCTTACCCTACAGAGCGATGAGGGAGCTCTGAAATTAAATAATATCTTATTTAACTCCTAGCCAAAATATCATTTCAGCATGTAATCAGTAGGAACATTTATTAGTGAAATGTTTTAATTATTTTTTCCTATTAAGTCTTTGAAATCCAGTGCATACTTTACTTACTGGACATCTTAAATCTGACTAAGGGACATTTCAAGTGCCCAGCAGCCGCCTTTGGCTCGCGGCTCTTTGCTGGTCATGCTGCTCTACAAAGCTGGATTCCATTGAAGCTGTCAGTGTTGGAGGTTAGCATTTTTGCACTGTGGAAACTTTCTAAGAGAACAGGTGTAGAGAAAACCTTCCCGATCTTCATGTTATTCAGGGACATCTTAAATTCTACTTTAAGATTATGTATTTTGTGTGATAATATAAAGAAGATAGGAAAGAAGTGCGTTTCCCCCCTGGTTTCTAAGGGAAGAAACTGGTGAATGTTAAGAGGAGAGAGAAACAACTGAGCCTTTAAAGGGTGGTGAAGGGAGGCCCGGGTGATAATGAGTGAAAGATGCTGTGGTAAATGCAGACATTGCCTTTGATCCTCACAGCCACCCTGGGGGGTGGGGAGGCAAGTGGGGACTCTCATGACCCGTTTATGACCCTGTTTACCAGGGAGGAACTGAGAGCCATCAGGCCACCCTGCAGACTCATGGGGAGTGAGCACAGGCCAGTCCTGGCCAGTGGTGCTGAAATCTGTGCTTCTCACCACGCTGGTCTGCTTACCCAGATGCCCTGTTGTGCCCCGTGATTGCTTTGGGCCAGTTGGACAAAGTATGTGAATATGGGAGAATTGCAGCGATGCCTAAAATCTCTTAACTATCCCACTGCTCCTTGTTTTCTCCCTCATGTCTTTTTTTTTGTATTATTTTTTTAATTACTCGAATTTATCACATCTGTAGTTGTATAATGATCATAACAATCCAATTTCACAGGATTTCCATCTCATAACCCAAGCACATCCCCCCGCCCCCCCAAACTGTCTCCTTCGGAGACCATACGTTTTTCAATGTCTGTGAGTCAGCATCTGTTCTGCAAAGTTCAGTCTGTCTTTTTTTCAGATTCCACAGGTCAGTGAAAGCATTTGATGTTGGTGTCTCATTGTATGGCTGACTTCACTTAGCATGATAATTTCTAGGTCCATCCATGTTGCTAAAAATGCTGGTATTTCGTTCCTTTTAATGGCTGAGTAATATTCCATTGTGTGTATGTTGATCTACTCGTCTGTCAATGGACATTTAGGTTGTTTCCATGTCTTGGCTATTGAAAATAGTGCTGCAGTGAACATCGGAGTACATGTGTCTTTGGGAGTCGTGGTTTTCTCTGGATAGATACCCAGGAGTGGGATTGCTGGATCAAAGGTAGTTCTATTTTTAGTTTTCTGAGGCATCTCCATACTGTTTTCCACAGTGGTTGCACCAATTTACAATCCCACCAACAGTGTACTAGGGTTCCTTTTTCTCCACACCCTCTCCAGCATTTAATGTTTGTAGACTTTTGGATGATGGCCATTCTGGCTGGTGTAAGGTGGTACCTCATCGTGGTTTTTATTTGCATTTCTCTAATAATGAGTGATGTTGAACATCTTTTCATGTGTTTTTTTGGCCATGTGTATGTCTTCGATGGAGAACTGTCTGTCTAGCATCTTCTGCCCCTCATGTCTTGTCTGCAGTCAGAAGAGGAGATGACAGGGGAAATCCTTTCCCTGACAAGGCTGCCTCTGCCCTGTGGTCAGCTGCACCCTGGGGCATTTGTGTCTTGGTTGGGGGCTCATGGAGGCCACCCAGCACAGGTGTCATGGCCCATCTTCTGTGGAGTCAGTGCCACAGCATGAGAAGATTGTTTTCCTTGAGAAGCTAATCTTGTCCGGAGACCCACAGATCCATTTCCATATGATTTCTTGTTTTGGGGTTTTTTGGCTGCGCCTGTGGCATGTGGAATTTCCCCAGCCAGGGATCAAACCCACACTATAGCAGTGACCTGAACCACAGAACTGGTACCCACTGAGCTACCAGGGAACTCCCTATAATTTTTTGCCTTTATGTTCAACTCTTATTCTCAGCACTCCGAAGCAATTTCCTGTTGAGACCTAAGTGCTCATACTGATGTTGGCTGTGTATTAAACAGATTTACATTTCTGTGATTTCTGCAAAGACCAAGGCTGGGTCTGCTTCTCACAGATCAGATGTGAGCAGATGTGTGCTGTTGAGATTTACCTTTTTAGATCTCCGCTGTATTTCTATTCTGTAAGTTAGACACTTGTGTGGAGTGTTTTGGCAAAACTTGTTCCGTGTGTCTGTGACTCATGGTGCCCACCTCTGTTATCCCTCAACCCGCTCCCATCCCCAATGGGGTTGCTTTTTCAGTTGGATTGAAAATAGTATCATGTCCAGTATGGTTACATAAATATGTGTAATGGATATTTTGAAAGTCTCTTCTCCTCTCAGCTTTAAATCTGTTGAACTGTTAGCTTTACAGTTTTCTGTTTACTATGATTTTCAGCTGTATTGGGAAACTAACTCTGCTTACCTCTTACTGTTTAATGAGCAAGATGATGTGGGAGGAAAAATTCCTCAGATGTGACTGAGTTTTAATTAAGTTGCATGCAGGCCTGATGAGCAAATGCTCCTGTAAAAAGATGCTTTTATATATCGTGTGCCATTAGTTCTCTTAGAGGGGACTGGGTAATTTAGGACAGTCACCTCGAAACAAAAGGACACAAAATAACCAAGCAGTGACATTTCTGTGTAAGCCAGGGTTTTTTATATACAAGAGCAAAATTTTGTTTTTTTAGGAAATACTATTATGTACACGTTTAGATTTTTAAAGATTTTAAACTTGACAAAGTCTCGAAGTTTTATTAAAATGGTGATTTAGCAGTATGTTATTGCAAGAGGAAATAGGATATGATTTGCTTTTTATTTTAATTTTTATTTGGAGACCTGCATTTCAGGACCTACCTACTCAATTTCAGCTCTTTTTGACCCTTACCTCTGCTTGTCTTTTTTTGCACCTAACCCAGCCTCTTCATCTATAAACTGTGAAATTTCCTTGGCTTTGCTTATCTCTTTCTGCTCGTCCATCTGATATGTGCTAACCCTCTAGATCCTGAGAAAAAAGCTTTTTATTCTATTATTCCAAAATGTCACTTCCTTATCATACACTTTTAAAACCCTCCAACAACCTTAATAAACTCAAATCATATACGTCTGTGAACCTGGTCAAAATTTAAGAATGTTTTAAAATTGTTCAACTCTAAATGGTAAAAACCCCACAATAACCAGGCCTGTGACTTTGCTGTGGTCCCCGTGTCCTCCTGCTAAGCCTCCAGATGCAGGTGTTCCCTGACTGGCTGGCAGCCTTCCCCGTGGTGCCCAGGGCCACCTTCTCCCTTGTGGCATCTTCCTCCCCTTCGGCCTTGAGCTGTCCCGTCAGCTTGGCGGCTTCTCTGCGTAGCCTGGACTGTGTGGTCAGTTTTGGGGCTATAGCTGGCTTTGTCTGCCTCTCCCTGCTTTGAGAAGGGCCTGTCCTCTGTGGCCTGTGGCTCTCGTCCTGTCGCACTGTGCACATCAGCTCTGGGGCCTTGGCTCCTGGGGGCTCTTCCTTGGCCTCAGAGGTGCTTAATGAGTGTGCGCTGACAGATGGGTTGCTGTCCACAGGCTCTACAGAGCTTTCTTTAAGGGGTAATTAGAAAAGGACAACTACTGGCTGTAGGAAAAGTCTGTTAAAGAAAGTCTGACATTTTAATGGCATTTTTTTCCTTGGCTGCATCTGTGATGTGTGGAAGTTCCAGGGCCAGGGATCAAATCCTTGCCATAACAGTGACAATGCCAGATCATTAACCCCTTGCACCACAAGGGAACTCCTCTAATGGCAGTTAAAAAATAAAGTTTGTCCTGGGTTTATGTGTTTCTATACATAACTATACATATATAGTTCTCTCTGGGGAGTGAGGTGTTTATTTTCTCATACGTCGAATGTAATCGTCACGTTTGAGGAGAGGTCTCCTTTCACCACTGGGTATCTTCACTGTCTAATGTAAGTCAGTACATGCTGAACCACACCTTTATTATTTTCATGACTTTTCTGGCTTTTTGCTAACTTGAGAAAACGGTAACATTTTGCGTTTCATCTGATACCCTAACAAGCAAAAGGTGAATCAGCATACAGGCTGTGAGGAAATACCGCAGCTCCTGATCCCTTACCGTCCACATTTGTGGATGAACAACTGATACAGAGTTTGATTTACCCTTTCTCTTTTTCACTTGTGGCAAATGAGTGGCTCAACTGAGAAATCAAATCTTGTTTTTTAAAAATTCTTTGATTAATCAAAAACTCCTCTTTATATTTGGCAAGATAGTGATTAGTGACATAATTTGAATTTTTTAGCTCATGTTTTTTGATCTGCTGTACTGAAAAAATGGCATTTGTGTTATATCTCAGTTTACCCTTTTTTTAAAAATTTTTTTAATAGCCACACCCACAGCATCTAGGCCAGGGATTGAACCTGAGCTTCGGCTGAGACTTGTGCTGCAGCTGTGCTGGACTCATTAAAGCTGGGTACTTTAACCCACTCTGCTGGGCTGGGGATCGAACCTGTGCCTCTGCAGTGACCTGAACCACTGCAGTCAGATTCTTAACCCACTGGACAACAGTGGGAACTTCTCTCAGTTTATTCTTTTATGGAAGCTTGGAAGCAGGAATCCCCTGTTAAAATTGTACATCAGGAGTTCCCGTTATGGCGCAGTGGTTAACGGACCTGACTAGGAACCATGAGGTTGCAGGTTCGATCCCTGGCCTTGCTCAGTGGGTTAAGGATTCGGCGTTGCCGTGAGCTATGGTGTAGGTTGCAGACGCGGCTGGATCCCGCGTTGCTGCGGCTCTGGCGTTGGCCGGTGGCTACAGCTCCAATTGGACCCCTAGCCTGGGAACCTCCATATGCCGAGGGAGTGGCCCTAGAAAAGGCAGAAAGACAAAAAAAAAAAAATTGTGCATCGGTGATAGAGAATGTTCTTCAGATAAAGCCATGATATTTAAAAATGGGCCAAAGACAGTATTTTCCACTGTGTGTGTGTAACTAATCTGTTGTTTTTGCTGTTCAGAATTACTATCACTTTTTTGTGTTTCCCCAATACAATGGTGAAGAAATGTTTATTCGTAAAATTGATCTATTTAAAAAAATCATGAATGCAAGAGTACACCTTGAGAGTTCATGGTGTGTATGTTTGCCCGTCATCACCCGAAGCAATGTGATACAGAGCCAACTGGGCAGCTGGTTAGGAATCTCGTCTAATAACATCCCTGGGCGTTTCCAAGTAAGAGCCGGGGATCCAGGCTCACCAGCTGATGTGAGTTGCTCTTAAGGATTTTTTTTTTTTTTTGACTTTTCTGTTTATTCCTTTTTCTTCTCCCTTGATTGCCTTCCTATCTCCGCCTGTTGCTGCTACTTTACTGCAGGTTTTTACAGAAACTTCTCTTGCCTGAAATATTGCATTGTTCTTACAAGTGATTTTTCCATTGCCCAGCCCCCTCTTTTTAGTAATCTTTCTACACTGCTCTCCTTCTCGAGTGTAAGTCTGATTATGTGAATTCTTGCCCCACAGCTCTTTATGGTTCTTTCCTGCCTCCAGGTCATTGGATATAGTGCTTCCACTACTTGCCTGTCTTGTGTTCTATCTGCAGTCCTCCCCGCCATGGCTTCGTCTCTCCAGAGCAAGTTCAAATGCGTATCACACAGCTGTACACACCAGCTCCTAACCAAGATGTAGGTTATTCCTTCTGATCATGGGCTGAGGGGGAGGGAGGAATCCCATTCCCAGTTCTTAGGCTGGAACAATTCCTTTCTGCCCCTTCTCCCTGGGCGTCCCTGCTTGCCCCACCTGGGTTGGCTGGCGACCGTCTTCCTGTCTGTTAATAGCAGTTTTAGAGGAGTGATGTCTGTACAGTTTCCTTATATTCTCTCTGTGGTTATTTATACCTCGAAAATTCTTTGCATTAATCATTACAGCCATTTTCACTTTTTTTCTTGGAATTTAGCCCTTTCGCACATACCGTCAAAGCACTGAGGAACACAGCTTTATACGGCCACTCAGGCAAATGTATGTGTCCTCCATAATGTATCATTTTTTTGTACTTCGTATACTGCATTAATCTGGGCTGAGAAAACTATTTATTCAATAACTGTCACCACGTTTGTCTGTCTTTTACCCTTTATAGAGGACTTTTGTATTTGTTACTCTTTTTGGCCTGGATCATCCTGTTAGTGGATACTGATTCCTTTACAGCCTAAAAAGTAGAGTTCTAAGGTCAGCGCGTGGCCAGGCCCCACTCAGCTGGGGGTGGCTCCTCTGCAGGATCCTGCTGCCTTCCTTCCTTCCCTCCTGTTTTGTTTTTGCTATGGTTGTTTTTCCCCCTGCACTTCCTGGTCAGGACTGCAGTTGGTCTGTGTACTGGAATATGCTTTACTGATTTTAACTAGTGCTTTGAATATATCATTTCATTTGCTCTCCCCAGCATTTCTGTCAGTGAGGCAGGCCTGGCATTATTAATGCCATTTTACAAGGAGAATAGTGCAAATGGCAACAATTTGCCAAACTAGTGATTTAAAAAACAAAACCAAGAACAGGTCTTCAGACTCCTAGGCCGTGCTATTTTTATTGGACGTGTGTGAGACATATTAGAAAGTGAAATAGGTTTTTATTTGGGGGGGATTTCACGGAAACAGTTCTCTGGTTGTGTTGTGTATTAACATGTAAAATACTAGAATGAAGTCACAGCCGTGGGTTTAACCTAGCATGAGTTTTGTGTGCTGTGGCACTCCTGTGATAAAGGGAAAGGACAGAATCCAGTGATCCGCTGTCAGAGGAGAAATAATACCACAGAGAGGAAGACGTGTTTTAGGTGTGGGATCATCCGTGTGACTCTGTGGCATTGTGCTCACCTGCTCTCAGGCCATTCTTCGCCCTCGAGGGAGGAGATGTCCTCACGTGTGGTGGTCTCCTCGCCAGTGGCTGCAGTGCCCTGTGGTGTACTGTGGTTTTGCTTCATGATCCACACCCACTGTTTAATCAATAACCTGGTTGACTGTCGGAACATCAGCCTTTCCGCAGAGCAGCTTGGAGGCCTGTGTTATCCGGCAGCGAGAGTCCACAGTGCTGAGCAGGGGAAAGTAGAGCGTCTGGACTCCTGTGTGGTTGTGACGGTGCTTAACTCCAGGCTGTCCCTTCAGTCGTGGGCTCTGTGTGAGCCAGGATCTCACCATCTCCTGTGCGACCCAGGCCTGACCGTGGTCTTCTGCGTGAGCCAGAAAGTTTCGTCCCCCTGCACGGCTGACTTGCTCTCTGATCTGACAGGCTCCTCGTCTCTGAATGTAAAATGAACGCGCTCTCTCGGGCTCTTGTGAGGATGTCATTAGAGGATGTCGATAGATATTCAGGTGGCACTTCCTTCAGAGGAGAATGATCACTCTACGTCAGGTCCTCGAACAAGAGGTCGTTCAGTTCAGAGCTCGTCTCAGCAGGCAGAGCAGGCCCTGTCATTTCCATGTGACGGTAGGGAGCCTGTGGTGTAGACAGACAAGGTGATTCACTCAAAGATGAAGCTCCCGTTGGTCCTTGGTTCTGCCTCTGCCGCTGTGCTGTTCTGAAGTGTCTTAATAGAGACTTGAACTTTATTTTTTAATTTTTTTTTGTCTTTTTGCTATTTCTTGGGCCGCTCCTGCGGCATGTGGAGATTCCCAGGCTAGGGGTCCAATAGGAGCCATAGCCACCAGCCTATGCCAGAGCCACAGCAACGTGTCTGCGACCTAGACCACAGCTCACAGCAACGCCGGATTGTTAACCCACTGAGCAAGGTCAGGGACCGAACCTGCAACCTCATGGTTCCTAGTCGGATTTGTTAACCACTGCGCCATGACGGGAACTCCAGAGACTTGAACTTTAACCGCACTTTGCCTTACGCCTCCAAGGCGTGGGAAATGGAAACGTCTTCCTGGTCGGGGAGTCAGGTGAGCCCTGTGTTTCTGTGTTAAGTTTGGGTTGTCACCTAAACATGTTTTGTTAAATAACCTTTAAAACCCTTCACTATGTTTCTCTGAAGGTTTATATGTAAAATGTTTTCTCACTGTGACTTTATATCAGAATTAAAAAAAAAATTCCCTTGAAGTGATCAAAATATGTTTTACAGATCTTATTTTAACATTTTGTTCTTTTTCTTTGCAGTCATTCCTACACTGGTCAGGACTACAGTGCACAGGGAAATGCTGGGAAGATTTCTTTGGATCAGATCGATTCTGTAAGCATCTCATCCTTTTAAACTTAGACCCTTGTCAGTGGAGGAAGCACAGATTATCTTCAACCAAAGGTTACTTTTGGTTGGGGAGACGGGCGAGAATGTTATTTCATTGCTTACCAATCATTTTTAGAAGTCTTGTGTGTTATACATGTTTTTTTTTTTTTGTAAATTATGAAAATACCAAATAATCATAAAATTATTTGTAGTCTGATAAAAATCGAATTTAATCAGTTTTCCAAAGGAGGAAATTCTTTTAAGTGATGATCGCTAAATAGTGTTTATGTGTTTAATACCATATACATTCAGAAAAGGAGAAATGGAAAATACTAGGTATATCAGTTTTCTAAAGCTCCCATAACAAAATACCACAGTCTGGGTGCCTTAAACAACAGAAACTTAGTTTCTCACAGTTGTGGAGGCGAGAATTCCACACTCAAGCCGTCAGCAAATTTGATTTCTTCCGAGGCACGTCTCTGTGGTTTCCGGGTGGCCGCCTCCTCCCCGTGTCCTCATGTGGGCTTTGCCCTGTGGCCACTTCTGCTGCCTGGAAGGAAGTCAGTCACAGTCGACCAGGGCCCCACCCCCAGGACCTCATTTAACCGCAATTGCCTCTTGTCAGGCCCTGTCTCTGAGTTCAGTCTCATTCTGAGGTCGCGGGGTTAGGACTTGGGTGTCTGCGTGTGAGAAGCATACAGTTTATTCTGTAACACTGAGTGCAGGCCCCTGTCCTCCTGTTGCCACTAGATGAGTGGACAGCTCATGTCTGCTTCACTTTTGGTTCCAGAGTAGAATGAAGAGTAGCACACTTTACTGCCCTTTTAATTTATCATTAAAATTATATTAATTTATAGGATTTCTCTTTAGTACATTTTAGCATGTCTACTTTACCCAAAAAGGGAAACTGAATCAGCCATAAATAATCTTTGTTTAGATAGTTACTAAATTATTTACAGTAAATTAAAAATACTCTGAGGTTTTGGAGTTCCCGTTGTGGCTCAGAGGTAACGAACCCAACTAGTATCTGTGAAGTCGCGGATTCGATCCCTGGCCTTGCTGAAGCTTCGTTGTGGTGTAGGTCACAGGCATGGCTCAGATCTGGTGTGGCTGTGGCGTAGGCCGGCAGCTACAGCTCTGCTTTGACCCCATCTGGGAACTTCCTTATGCCATGGGTGCGGCCCTGAAAAGACAGAAGAAAAGAACAACAAAACAAAAAAAACAAACCAAACCAAAAAACCTGAGGTTTTAATGCTTGGAAACAAGAACTGTGATGGTGAGTAGGGAGAGACCCTGAGTCTTTAGAGACCAGAATGAATAGTTCATCTTGCTATTTGAAAAATTATAATCAGGTGCTTGCTATTAGTGTGTCTGTAGAAGTAACAGTAGAATTGCCCCTTAGATGGTTGGTTGAACTGGAGTTTCTTTATCCCCAAGGATGCCCCATCCCTTACTTTTCCTTAAGCAGTTGTTTCACCTCTCGCACTTGCCTCCCTGCCGTGTCATTTGTGTTTGTGTTATATTGTGAATGGTTGGGGATTAATTCTGTTCCTGATTCCGTCAGTGTTTTCCCGTTCATAATGGTTGGGTACCGGGGGGGAGACCTAGAGGAATAGCCGTCAATGCTTGTGGCGAATATACACCGAGCCATTGGTGATGCACCGGCTGTTGTGCTGTGGGTCCAGAGGGGAGTAAAGCAGAAGGTGCCCCTGCCCTCTCGGGCCTTACCTGAGGGAGGTAGACGAGGCAGAGGTACGAAGCCAGCAGCCGAGGTGTGAGTCTCTGAGGGCTTTGAGACCTCTCTGTGCCTCTGCCTGAGGCCCTGGCCTCAGTGATGAAGGCGGACCTCGTCCTGCGGGACCTTTGTTGTCACCCTCACAGCAGCGTGTCACCACACACCCTTCCATGTCTCAGTTCGTCTCCACACGGTCCCTAGATTTTTCTGCTTTCCCTGTGGCCCTGCAGGTGGAGCTGCCCCCAGGCCCCATGTAGTGTGGGGTGAGCCCTTCACCGGCCCCGTCTGGCTCTACGCGTTTCTCTGCCTTTGCTGTGGCTCCAGCTCCTGTGGGACCGAGTGAGCACAGCACCCCGCCCCCAAGGGTTCTCCCCGATGCCGCCCCTGCCTCACTGGTGGTGCCTGTGGCGCCAGGTTGCAGCTCCTGCACTCAGGCTGCTCCCTCGGAGTCCCCGGCCGCTGCTGCGTCCACATGGATTCATTCTCTCCCCGCCCCGTGTAGTGTCTGCCTGTAAAGGTCCACAGTCTTTCCTGCCCCACTGTGGCCAGTCCCAGCCCTGTCCTTTCATTTCCACTGCTGGGACTCCTGCCAAAGCCCCGCCCATGTCCCTCCTGCTTCATTCCTGCCTCTGGGGAGTCTGTTCAGTGTGTAGCAGCCAGAGTTCTCTCTGTGTCCCAGCCCCTGTCGGCCTTCTGGGAATCCCTACTGGGTTTCCATCACCTCAGGTCTGAAACCCACACTCCTTCTGGTGGCCTCCAGTGTCCCCGTATCCTGGGCGTTCTCCTCCATCTTCTCCCTCGCGGCCCTGGCCATGTGGCCTTCTTGCTGCCCCTTGAGCTTGCACCTCCATCCTTCTCAGAACTTTTGCTCGTGTTTCCTTTACTGGAACGGTGCTCCTGGGTCTTCATTCCACTGGAAGCCTACTTACACACCAGTCTCAGCAGCAGGCCCTGTCTGCGGAGGCTCCTGGGGCCCCTTTCCTCCTCACACTGAGCCCGTTGCTCTGTCTGCAGTGCTTTGGGAATTAGACATTGTGTTTCTGATTTATGCCTCTTTCCTTGCATGAGGATGTAAGTCTTCGAGGACTGGACTTTCAACATCTTTGTTCCCAGCTATTCCCCAGGCTGCGCACGTGGAATGTTTAGCAGATATTTGGCATTTGAATGATAAGGGGTGTTCAAGCAGTTGGGGAAAAGGAAGCTGAAGTTGAACCGAGTCTTTTTTTTTTTTTTCCCCCTTTCAGTTCTCTTTACTGGCTTATTTAAGTAAATTATTTTCCATTTTTTTAAAATTTTTTTTAATTTTTATAATTTTTTTTTTCCCACTGTACAGCAAGGGGGTCAGGTTATCCTTACATGTATACATTACAATTACATTTTTCCCCCACCCTTTCTTCTGTTGCAACATGAGTATCTAGACAAAGTTCTCAATGCTGCTCAGCAGGATCTCCTTGTAAATCTATTCTAAGTTGTGTCTGATAAGCCCAAGCTCCCGATCCCTCCCACTCCCTCCCCCTCCCCCTCCCATCAGGCAGCCACAAGTCTCTTCTCCAAGTCCATGATTTTCTTTTCTGAGGAGATGTTCATTTGTGCTGGATATTAGATTCCAGTTATGAGTGATATCATATGGTATTTGTCTTTGTCTTTCTGGCTCATTTCACTCAGTATGAGATTCTCTAGCTCCATCCATGTTGCTGCAAATGGCATTATGTCATTCTTTTTTTATGGCTGAGTAGTATTCCATTGTGTATATATACCCCATCTTCCGAATCCAATCCTCTTTCGATGGACATTTGGGTTGTTTCCATGTCCTGGCTATTGTGAAGAGTGCTGCAATGAACATGCGGGTGCACGTGTCTCTTTTAAGTAGAGTTTTGTCCGGATAGATGCCCAAGAGTGGGATTGCGGGGTCATATGGAAGTTCTATGTGTAGATTTCTAAGGTATCTCCAAACTGTTCTCCATAGTGGCTGTACCAGTTGACATTCCCACCAACAGTGCAGGAGGGTTCCCTTTTCTCCACAGCCCCTCCAGCACTTGTTATTTGTGGATTTATTAATGATGGCCATTCTGACTGGTGTGAGGTGATATCTCATGGTAGTTTTGATTTGCATTTCTCTTATAACCAGCGACGTTGAGCATTTTTTCATGTGTTTGTTGGCCCTCTGTATATCTTCCTTGGAGAACAGTCTATTCAGGTCTTTTGCCCATTTTTCCATTGATTGATTGGCTTTTTTGCTGTTGGGTTGTATAAGTTGTTTATATATTCTAGAGATTAAGCCTTTGTCGGTTGCATCATTTGAAACTGTTTTCTCCCATTCTGTAAGTAGTCTTTTTGTTTTCTTTTGGGTTTCCTTTGCTGTGCAAAAGCTTTTCAGTTTGATGAGGTCCCATGGGTTTATTTTTGCTCTAATTTCGATTGCTTTGGGAGACTGACCTGAGAAAATATCCATGAGGTTGATGTCCGAGAGTGTTTTGCCTATGTTTTCTTCTAGGAGTTTGATGGTGTCCTGTTGTATATTTAAGTCTTTCAGCCATTTGGAGTTTATTTTGGTGCATGGTGTGAGGGTGTGTTCTAGTTTCATTGCTTTGCATGCAGCTGTCCAGGTTTCCCAGCAATGCTTGCTGAATAGACTTTCTTGTTCCCATTTGATGTTCTTGCCTCCCTTGTCAAAGATTAAATGACCATAGGTGTCCGGGTTTATTTCCGGGTTCTCTATTCTGTTCCATTGGTCTGTCTGTGTGTTTTGATCCCAGTACCAGACTGTTTTGATGACTGTGGCTTTGTAGTATTTCTTGAAGTCTGGGAGAGTGATGCCTCCTGCTTGGTTTTTGTTTCTCAGGATTGCTTTGGCGATTCTGGGTCTTTTGTGGTTCCCTATAAATGTTTGGATTGTTTGTTCTAGTTCTGTGAAAACTGTCCTGGGTTTTCATTTGATAGGGATTGCATTGACTCTGTAGATTGCTTTGGGTAGTATGGCCATTTTTACAATATTGATTTTCCCAATCCAGGAACATGGACTATCTTTCTATTTCTTTCCATCTTCTTTGATTTCTTTGATGAAAGTTTTATAGTTCTCGGCATATAGGTCCTTTACCTCCTTGGTCAGGTGTATTCCGAGGTATTTGATTTTGTGAGGTGCAATTTTAAAAGGTATCGTATTTTTGTATTCCCTTTCTAATATTTCCTTGCTGGTATACAGAAATGTGACTGGCTTCTGAATGTGAATCTTATATCCTGCTACTTTGCTGAGTTTATGAATCAGTTCAAGTAGTTTTGGGGTTGAGTCCTTAGGGTTTTCTCTGTATAGTATCATGTCATCTGCATACAGTGACTAAGTAAATTATTTTCCAATTGAGATTTCCTCCATCCTGTATCTTCTTATTTCTTTTCCTATTTAGAGAGACCATTCTGTATTTCTCTTAGAATGGGTTTAGTATTGCTGTAGTCTTTTAGTTTTTGTTTGGAGAAATTCTTTATTTCTCCTTCTGTTTTAAATGATACCCTTGCTGGGTAGATTATTCTGGGCTGCAAAATTTTTGCCTTTTAGAACTTTGAATATATCTTGCTGCTCTCTTCTGTAGAGATATCAGCTGATAGCCTTATGGGGGTTCCCTTATAGTTAACACTTTGTGTTTCTCTTGCTGCCTTTAGAATCCTCTCTTTAACTTTTGTCATTTTTGTCATAATATGTCTTGGTGTGGGCCTGTTTGGGTTCAACTTGTTTGGAGCCCTCTGTGCTTTCCATATCTTGATACATGTTTCCTTTAGATTTGGAAAGTGTTCAGCCATGATTTCTTCAAATATATTTTCAATCCTCCTTTTCTTTTTCTTCTCCTTCTAGAATCCCTATTAGGCGTAGATTGGGCCACTTTATATTATTCTATAGATCTCTTATATTGTTTTCATGTTTTTTCATTTGGTTTTCTGTCTGCTGTCCTGATTGGATGATGTCCATTATTCTGTCTTCCAAGTCACTAGTTCGTTCCTCTGCATCATTCATTCTGCTCTTCAGTGCCTTTAACTCAGCTTGCATCTCTGCAAATGAATTTTCTAATTTTTCTTGGCTCCTCCTTACATTTTCTAGTTCCTTTCTAAAGTAATGTGCATTACTGTTCATATCTGCTCTTAATGCCTCATATTCGCTTTTAATTCCTTTGGTATTTTCACTGTCCTTTTGAACTCGGTGTTTGTTAGATTGCAGAGGTCTGTTTTGTTATTTGCTCCTTCAAGTGAATTCTCCTGTTCTTTTAACTGGGAATGGTTCATGAGCTTCTTCATTTTGCTCATATTTTTGTTATCCTGTGAGTTTAGGGAAAACAACTACTGTCGTCTTGGAGGGCTATTGCTTGAGCACCCCTGGATATTTTGTGAGGGCCTACTATTTGTTTATTTTTTTGGCCTGAGGGCTGCTTTTGGTTTGGATGCTTTCTGTCTCAGTGCGTGCAGGCTGAGGTGTGCTCTTGTATGGCCTGCACATGCCTCCAGGGAGATGGAGGCAGGGGACAGAGCTAGTAGCCAGTGCCTAGTTGCTGGGCCCTTGACGGTTCAAAGGACCCACAAGGAGGTGGCACAGGCTGCTCCTAGTTGCAGGGCCTGGGGAAGTGGCAGTGTCCCTCCGGGAGGTGTAGGTGGCACCCAGCGTGTTTGGCAGTGGCAATAGCAGGGCATATGCAGTCTCAGGAGAGTGAGAGCAACAACGGGTGGTGCTTGGTTGCAGTGCCCTCTGTGCGGACCCCTGAGATGACTGCAGCCGCAGGTGGTGCCTGTTCACTGACCCCTAGTGGTGGCGGGCTATGCACACCTCTCATGTCTGAGATGACTGAGTTTGCCCCTCCATTTGCAGACCATGCAAGAGGTGCTCTGCCACCTGTTCCCTGTGCAAGAGGTGTCCTGCTGCCTGAGAGTCCATGCGCTTGCTAAGAAAGATTCCTGTGGCCATCTGCCCCTCCTCCTTGTGCCCTCTCCACCAGTGGAGCCTTGCTTCTCCTGCAGGCCCAGACCTCCTCCCAGGTTCCCTCGGTTATGTCGTTCCATTCCCTAGCCCATGGCACATGGCTCCCTAGCCCCTCAGGCTGTCTCCACACTGCCAACCCTAGTCTTCTCCCTGCAACTGACCTCTGGAGCCTGAGTCTTGGCACCCAGCTTCTGCCCAAGTGTCTCAGGCTGTGGTGTCTGGGGTGGTGGTACTGATGGTCTCTGTGGCTCTCCCTCTGCTTGCTGTCCTCAGTCAGCTGCTGTGCTTTTCTCCTCGACTTTGAGGTCCCTCCTTTGCTGATCTCCCTGTCAGTTAGGTGTGGGTTCCTTTCCTCTTTCACGGCTCCCTCTCCAGACTGCTGGTCTGGTCCTGATTCCTTTCTCTCTCTTTCTTTTCCTTTTGTTCTACGCAATTATGTGGAGGGTTTCTTGCCCTTTATTTTTTATTTTATTTTATTTTATTGTCTTTTTTTTTTTTTTTTTTGTCTTTTCTAGGGCTGCTCCTGTGGCATATAGAGGTTCCCAGGCTAGGGGTCTAATCGGAGCTGTAGCCACAGGCCTACATCACAGCCACAGCAACGTGGGATCCAGACTGCATCTGCGACCTACACCACAGCTCACGGCAACGCTGGATCCTTAACCCCCCGAGCAAGGCCAGGGATCAAACCCGCAACCTCATGGTTCCTAGTCGTATTTGTTAACCACTGTGCCACGATGGAACTCCTCTTGCCCTTTTTGAAGGTTTAAGGTCTTCTACCAGCATTCAGTAGATGTTCTGTGTGAATTGTTCTACATGTTGATGGTTTTTTTTTGATGTGTTTGTGGGAGAAGGTGAGCATGATGTCTTACTCCTCCACCATCTTGATCCTCCTCCCCCCACCCGCTCACAAAA
Source organism: Phacochoerus africanus (assembly GCF_016906955.1). Lineage (NCBI taxonomy): Eukaryota > Metazoa > Chordata > Mammalia > Artiodactyla > Suidae > Phacochoerus > Phacochoerus africanus. The sequence goes on along the minus strand of NC_062552.1, from coordinate 29,566,725 downwards.
TTCTATGATGATTGGTTTCCATGGTAATGCGATGATGCACATCTAGCCTTCCCTTGCACCTGCCACATTGTGAGTTGTTAGGTTCACTTTTGGCGACAGCAGAGGAGCTCTCACCTTTATACCTTGAGCGTTTGAAAATGGGAAAACCAGGAGTTCCTGTTGTGGTGCAGTGGAAATGAATCCGACTAGGAACCATGAGGTTGCAGGTTTGATCCCTGGCCTCACTCAGTGGGTTAAGGATCTGGCGTTGCCATGAGCTATGGTGTAGGTCACAAGTGTGGCTCAGATCCGGCGTTGTTGTGGCTGTGGCATAGGCCAGCAGCTACAGCTCCGATTTGATCCCTAGCTGGGAGCCTTCAAATGCCATGGGCATGGCCCTAAAAAGACAAAAGACAAAAAAAAAAAAAGAAAACGGGAAAACCAGATTCTTGTTCTGGAGATACATTGATACTGATCTTCTAAATGCTGGTCCATCAATGGATGTTAATATTGACATAAAATATTATCTGATTCTTTATATTCACTGGGCTTTGCTTCCCTCCCTGTCACAGTGCTTCCACGTCACTGACTGGTGCTGTGCTGGAGCCTTATCATATAACTTATTGTATGAGTTTGTTTCTTTTCTTTCATGTAACCCAATTAAAGGGGAAAGTGATGTTTTTATTTTTTATTTTTATTTTTGTTTTTTGTTTTTGCTTTTGCTTTTTAGGGCTGTATCTGTGGCATATGGAAGTTCCCAGGCTAGGGTCAAATCAGAGCTGCAGCTGCCAGCATACCACAGCCACAGCAACACCAGATCCTTAAGCTACTGAGTGAGGCCAGGAATCAAACCTGCATCCTCAGGGATGGATTCATTACCGTTGAACCACAGGGGGAACTCCCGTTGTTTTATTCATCTTGTTTCCCAAAACATCCAATAAATATTTGTTCTGTTACGTATAATTGGAAAGTATTGTAACAGACATTGTGACAAACTACAGGTTCCTATTAAGGATGGTGACTGTTCATTGATGTTTTTGGAAGAGAAAATAATTTGGTAACAGCATGGAGTAAGAGGCAGGGACCCATGAACTTGAGGGAGGCGGCTTTCCTGTAGTCCTCTGGGGGAGGCTGGAGGCCTCGCTGAACTGGGTGGGGGCAGAAAAGGTTAGACATTGTTGCTGGTCAGTAAATGAGTGTGCAGCTGGCACTGCGGATTGAGGGGGGTGGGTGCAGAGGTGGAGGAGGGGTGGGGAGAGGGGTGGAGAGGCTTTCTCTTAGTGGTTAATTTCTTTAATGTAGTTATTTGAATTCACCTTTTGTGAACCACTTGTCATTTTTCTGTTTTACTTTGTATTTGGCCTATTTTAAAAGTTCATCTATTGTACTTTTCACCAATCATACTTTGAATCATTTATCCTAGGAAAATGAAATCTTAGGTTCACAGGAAAAGCCTGTACGTTCATTTATTTGAAATAGCTTCAGACCGGAAACAACCCAAATATCATCCAGCAAGTGAACAGTTGAACAAGTGGAGATACAGCCACACCATGGACTGTTACTCAGCAATGGAAAAGGAATGAGGAATTGATACCTGCAGCAAGTTAGATGAATTTTGCAAGAGTTATGCTCAGAACATTAAACTATATGATTCTATTTATATAACACTCTTGATATGACAAAATTATAGAAGTGGAGAACAGATTAGTGGTTGGCAAGGGTTAGAGAATAGCAGGGGGCAGGGCAGGGGTTATAAAAAGGAAATATGGGGGGTCTTTGTGGTGGATGCATGAACCAAACATGGGATAAAATTACGTAACATTAAATGCACAGACACACAGAAGTGAGCCGGTGGGCGCCACTGAGAAGGTCTGAGAGTAGTGGGTTGTGTCAGTGTCCTCCTGGTTGTGATGAATATACTATAGTTTACCTTTGGGGGGAACTAGGTACAGGCATTTCTCTATTATTTCCTGTAACTGCACAGGAATCTAACGTTATCTCAAAAGAAAAATTTGAGAAAAAAATTTTAATGATATTTTAGATATACTGGGTTAAATAAAACATACCGTTTTCATATGTAATCAATATAAATGTATTAATAAGAAAAAGAGTTCATCTGTAATCACAGTAAAACAGTAATACTTCCTTACGGTTTTTGCTTTTATTCCAATTAGATTGAATTTATAATTTGCAAATTAGATTGATTTTGCAACATATATTGTGGGGGACCCGATAAATCTACACATAACAAACCCTCTTTTATCTTGCAGCTCTCTACCAAATCCTTCCCTCCTTGCATGCGTCAGTTACACAGAGCCCTGCGGGAAAATCACCATCTTCGACATGGGGGCCGCATGCAGTATGGGCTCTTCCTGAAGGGCATTGGTTTGACCTTGGAACAGGCGTTACAGTTCTGGAAGCAAGAATTTATCAAAGGAAAGATGGATCCAGACAAGGTAATTTTGAAAAATCAGAGCAGTCACTCAAATTTTAATTCGGTCTGAAGCCTGAAAAGTTTTTTTTTCTTTGTCTTTTGTCTTTTTCCAGGGCCGCACCCATGGCATATGGAGGTTCCCAGGCTAGGGGTCTAATTGGAGCTGTAGCCGCTGGCCTATGCCAGAGCCATTGCAACACAGGATCTTAGCTGCGTCTTTGAGCTACACCACAGGTCACGGCCACGCCAGATCCTTAACCCACTGATTGAGGCCAGGGATTGAACCCACAATCTCGTAGTTCCTAGTTGGATCCATTTCTGCTGCGCCACTACAGGAACTCCAGAAAAGTTTGTTTCTTGATATACTCGGAAATGAAGTTGAAAATTCCAAAAGATAATGTGTCCACAGTTTCATTTAGGTAAAAAGAAACTCATGTATTAATCCATTAGTTGCTAAACAAAAGATTTGGAAAGTAGATTAAATTTAAAGGGTAAGGTTGAGCCACTGACGTGAGATACAGAGTAAGGCTTGACTGAGTCTTCCTGGTAGGGACACTGTCAGAGTCCTTGTAACTGAGTTTTCGTCACGCTGAGTTCCGTTTCCTGAGGGGTGTGTATGCATGTGTGTAGATGTGTATACACACGCACATATCATGTATTTTCAGGACCAGGAAATGTTGAGAACACATAAAGTGAAAACTGCTTAGAACACATTTTGTTGTATTGTGCAGAATCTTTGACAGATAATTTTTTTTTTGTCTTTTGTTATTGTTGTTGTTGTTGTTGTTGCTATTTCTTGGGCCGCTCCCGCGGCATATGGAGGTTCCCAGGCTAGGGGTTGAATCGGAGCTGTAGCCACCGGCCTACGCCAGAGCCACAGCAACGCGGGATCCGAGCCGCGTCTGCAACCTACACCACAGCTCACGGCAACGCCGGATCGTTAACCCACTGAGCAAGGGCAGGGACCGAACCCGCAACCTCATGGTTCCTAGTCGGATTCGTTAACCACTGCGCCACGACGGGAACTCCTTTTTTTTTTTTTTTTTTTTTTTTACTCAATGAATTTTGTTACATTTATAGTTGTACAGTGATCATTGCAATCCAATTTTATAACATTTCCACCTCAGACCCCCAGCCCATCCCATTCACCCCCAGCCTATCTGTTTTGGAAAACATAAGTTTTTCAAAGTCTGTGAGTCCGTATCTATTCTGCAAAGGAGTTCACTGTGTCCTTTTTAGATTCCACACGTAGGTGATAGCATATGATGTTGGTGTCTCACTGTCTGACTAACTTCACTTAGCACGATGATTTCTAGGTCCATCCATGTTGCTGCAAATGCCATTATTTCATTCCTTTTTATGGCTGAGTAGTATTCCATTGTGTGTATGTACCACATCTTCTTTAGCCATTCCTCTTTTGATGGACATTTAGGTTGTTTCCATGTCTTGGCTATTGTAAATAGTGCTGCAGTGAACATTGGGGTACATGTATCTCTTCTAGGCATGGTTTTCTCTGGATGGATGCCCGGGAGTGGGTTTGCTAGATCAAGTGGTATTCTATTTTTAGTTTTCTGAGGAATCTCCATACTGTTTTCCACAGTGGTTGCACCTATTTACATTCCCATCAACAGTGAAATAGGGCTACCTTTTTTCCATGCCCTCTCCAGCATTTAATGTTTGTAGACTTTTTGATGATGGGCATGATGGCCAGTGTAAAATGGTACCTCATAGTGGTTTTGATTTGCATTTCTCTAATAATTGGTGATGTTGAACATCTTTTCATGTGTTTTTTGTCCATCTGCATATCGTCTTTGGAGAATTGTCTGTTTAGATCTTTTGCCCATTTTCTTGATGGGGTTGTTTTTTTTTTTTTTTTTGGTATTGAGCTACAGGAGGTGTTTGTATATTTTAGAGATGAATCCCTTGTCAGTTGCTTCATTTGCAAATATTTTTTCTTGTTCTGTGGGTTGTCTTTTCATTTTGTTTAGGGTTTCCTTTGCTGTAGAGAAACTTTTAAGTTTAATTAGTTTCCATTTGCTTCTTTTTGTTTTTATTATCATTACTCTTAGGAGGTGGACCTGAGAAGATACTGCTCTGGTTTATGTTAGAGAGTGTTTGGCCTATGTTTTCCTCTAAGAGTTTTATAGCATTTGGTCTTACATTTAGGTCTTTAATCCATTTTGAGTTTATTTTTGTCTGTGGTGTTAGGGAGTGTTCTAATTTCATTCTTTTTTACATGTAGCTCTCCTGTTTTCCCAGCACCACTTACTAAAGGGACTCTCTTTTCTCCATTGTATATATTCTTGCCTCCTTTGTCACAGTTTAGTTGACCGTAGGTGTGTGGGTTCAGTTCTGTGCTTTCTATCCTGTCCCACTGATTTATATTTCTGTCTTTATGCCAGTGCCATATGGTTTTGATGACTTTATTAGCTTTGTAGCATAGTCTGAAGCCAGGAAGCCTGATTCCTCCAGCTCCATTTTTCTTTCTCAAGATGTCTTTGGCTATTCTGGGTCTTTTGTGCTTCTGAACAAACTTTAAAATATTTTGTTCGAGTTCTGTGAAAAATGTCCTTGGTAATTTGGTAGGGATTGCATTGAATCTGTAGAGTACCCTGGGTAGTATAGTCATTTTGATAATATTGATTCTTCTAGTCCAAGAGCATGGTATAATATATCTTTCCATTTGTTTGTGTCATCTTTGATTTCTTTCATCAGTCTCTTATAGTTTCCAGAGTACAAGTCTTTTGTCTCTTTAGGTAGGCTTATTGCTAGGTATTTTTATTCTTTTTGATGCAATGGTAAATGGGATTGTTCCCCTCATTTCTCTTTCTGATCTTACATTATTAGTATATAAATATGTGGTCAATTTCTGTGTATTAATTTTGCGACTTTGCCAAATTCATTGATGAGCTCTAACAGGTGTCTGGTAGCATCTTCAGGATTTTCTAGGTATAGTATCATATCATTTGCAAAGAGTTGTAGTTTTACTTCTTCCTTTCCAGTTTGGATTCCTTTTATTTCTTTTTCTTCTCTGATTGCCGTGGCTAGGACTTCCAAAACTATGTCAAACAGTAGTGGCAAGAGTGGATATTCTTGTCTTGTTCATGATCTCAGCGAGATTTCTTTCAGCTTTTTACCATTGAGAATGATGTTAGCTCTGGGTTTGTCATATGTGGCCTTTATCATGTTGAGGTAGGTTCCCTCTATGCCCACTTTCTGAAGGGTTTTTATCAGAGAATTTTTCAATGGACACTTATCACCGTCAGCCTGAGAACTGCCTTTAAATCTGTTCATAGTTCTCAGATTCCCACTCCTGTTCCTATTTCTCTTTAATATACTAGCTAATATTTTATTTTGAAGCTTCAGTTTTTGGCCCCTCTGTACCATGGCATTGTGGTATGAGGTGAAGTTTTTTGTTTACTTCTTGGTTTTCTTCTTCCTAGGAAAGAGAAACTACAGAACAAAGAATGTTTACCAAGTACATTATACAGTGATGCTTTACCATGTCCTGCATCAGTTTGCTAGGACTGCTGTAGGAAGATAGCATAGACCGGCTGCTGTAGACAGCACACCTGTACTCTCCAGGTGGCACTTCTGGCTTCTCCTGAAGCCTCTCTTGGCTTTCAGCTGCACCTTCCCAGCTGTGTCCCCTCTGTGTCCATGCCTCTTCCAGGACCCCAGAAGAGAGTCCCACCCTTATGCTCTCACTTAACCTCCATCACCTCTTTAAAGGTCCTGTCTCCCAACACATAAAGGTAGGACCTCAGCATCTGAATTTCAGGACATAGTTCAGTCCATAAGATGACTTTAGCTTTAGACTTAATGACGTGTTCAGCCTCTTTTATAGTATATTGTAAAAAACTCTTAAAATTTTTACAGATTTGTTTTTAAAACTGTCTTCATTGATAATTGTCCATTGGATCTTAAATTTATCACTGAATAATTTTCTTTAAATATAATTTTGAATAATTTTTATTAGACTGCTATTATACTTCTTTTATTTTCTTTTATTTTATTATTTTATTTATTTGTTGTTGTTGTTGTTGTTGTTGCTATTTCTTGGGCCGCTCCCGCGGCATATGGAGGTTCCCAGGCTAGGGGTTGAATCGGAGCTGTAGCCACCGGCCTATGCCAGAGCCACAGCAACGCGGGATCCGAGCCGCGTCTGCAACCTACACCACAGCTCACAGCAACGCCGGATCGTTAACCCACTGAGCAAGGGCAGGGACCGAACCCGCAACCTCATGGTTCCTAGTCGGATTCGTTAACCACTGCGCCACGACGGGAACTCCTACTTCTTTTATTTTAAAGTAAGGCATCCTGATTATAGGAATACGACAAATACAGAAAACTTTCCTATCATTTCCCCATTTAGGAATAATTGCTGTCAATATTTTAGCCTTTTTCTATAGTCCAAATTGCTAGATATCATTGCATTTTTTCCCATTAAAAATTGACATATTATCATTTTCCCAAGCTGTTGAATATTTTTTGAAAATATAATTTATGTTAGTTGCATGACAACACACCCTTGTAAAGTGATATAATTTGTTTAATCACCCACCCGTTAGTGAATGCTTGGTTGTGTCTGACTCTGTCATAAACGTTAGTGCAGCTGGTATCCTGAGCACATAAATCTCTGATTATGAGTCTGATTGTGCCCTCTGTATGTATTCACTAGGGAGTAAATTAATCTGGTGAGGAACTGTAAACAGTTGTGAAATTTGGGTACATGCCATGAAATGCTGCAAAGGCTTCAAATTAGATTTTCATCAAGCTATGTGAGAACCTTGCTGTCATTGACATCATTGTATATTATTACTTGGAAATGTTTTTCGATCTTTTTATTAGGAATTTGATATATTAACTAGGAAGGTGTATCAGGGCTCTTCAGAGAAACAGAATCAACAGAGTGTGTGTGTGTGTGTGTGTGTGTGTGCGCGCGTGTGTGTCTACACCAAAAGAGATGGATTACAAGGAATGGCTCATGTCGTGATGGAGGCTGGCGAGTCCCAGGGTCTCTGGGCAGCAGGCTGGGGACCCTGGAGGTGATAGCCGAGGTCCACCCTGAAGGACCTGCGGGTTTGATACCAGGAAGAGCCAGTGTTGCAGTTTGAGCACGGAAGCTGGAGAAAGGCCACGTGTGAGTTCACAGCAGGCAGGAGTAAGGAGCCTCTTACTCACAGGTGGGCAGGACCCACCTGGGGAGGGCATCCTGCTTCACTCCGTTTGCTGGTTCACAGGTTAACCTCATCCGGAAACACCCTCACAGACACATCCAGAATAACGTTTGACCCAAGGTCTGGACACCCTCATGGTAGAAAATTAAGCACCCCAGGAGACAGGTCCTTGTGAGCTGCGGGTTTGCGGTGAAGAGGGAGAAGTTGAGGTGTGTGTAGCCGGGCGTGCGCTCTGAGCTCGGCTGGAAGAGGGCTGTAGGCGGGGAGCCTGTGCCTCCTTCACTGACCAGCTGCTTCTGGGTGTACTGGTGTGGCTCCCTGTTTTCCTCCGTATTTAGTTATTTTTTAACCTGTGTGTTTAAAAATTTTTTTCAAATAGGATTTTTATTTTACAGTGTAAAAGTCATTTTCTTAAACAAATTATTGTAAAAGAAAATCAATAAATAATTTTTACCTTTCTAGGTAATATATAGCAGTCTGTATTTCCATTAGCTTATTATTGATTATAGCAAATATAATATTCTGACTAAAAGTTTTAAGTTACACTTAAGATTTACTGTGTGTTGTTGCAGAGCCTGTTTTATAACTAAATGTTCATGTTTTCCTCAAGGATATCTTCTTACATATTTTTTCAGTGAAATGTAATTTAGTATCCCTTAGTTTTTGAGAATAGTCTCTTCAACTTAATCACTGCACCTACTTGTTAAGTGGTACATTCAATTAAAAACACTCAAGAGGTGTAGGAGCTGATTGCCTAAAATACTGTCTGCGGAGAATGGTTGTGGAGGATCTGTATTAGACATTTTTAGTAGGGCTCTGATGAAAAGACTTGGATGTTGAACCCAGGAAGGTTTTGGAAAATCACTCGTATTGAGTAGCTTGTTTCCTGACAGTGCAGGATAATTTGGGGAAAATTTTCAGTTTCTCCTTTATGTGGTTTCCCAGGTGACCACACATCTGATTCTTTCTGTGCTCAGGCCCTGGTGGAAACTTTCTCAGGTACATTGCTTTGTGTCTCTGGGTAGAAACCAGGGTACCCGACCAGTGCTTTGTGGAGCAGAAAGCAATCGGTACCTCCAGGGCTTCTGAGCTGTGCTGTTGCCGCTGCTGCTGCCTGCCCGGAACTGAACTTGCCTTTCCCACCTCCCTTCCAAAAATGACCCTCTGTTCCCTGGGAACTGACTTCTGAAGCAGAACTGAGTCTGGCTTGCATCTTCCTTTGCTTGGTTTGTTGCAGGCATTTATTTAGTGTTTTTGTTTGTCTCTTTTTAATACTTTACTTTCCTGTCTAAGGTTGTATTTAATATTGGAGGGGAGTTTGTTGTCTGTATTTATTGACACAGTGATCTAAAACTGTATGCATTAGTTTTGTAACTGCCATCCAGAAGGTAAATGTTGAAGTAGCCTGTTCCTGGATACCTTTTATTAAGGTCAAGCATTATTTTTGTACCAGAGTCTACAGATTCTCCTTTTCTCTTACAGTCATTTTTGAATAGTAATAATGTGTTTGTGGAAGCAGCAGATGGTTTTGATGCTCACTGTTAGTCATTTTTTTATTAGGAATTCCATGTACTAAGTCCTCCTCTGTGTAACAGGTAGCCATCTGTCTATAAGATGCTTATGCAGGGTTGTTTGGTTTGGTTCATTTTCTATTCTTTTAAGACTGTTTTCAGGTGTTAATATTATGTAGAGGTGGCCCCTATCAGGCTCCTGGTCATGTGCTGCCAGCTTACGCTCTAATAATTTGGGGCACTTATCACTGCCTCATGTTTGTTTATTATCTATCATGTACAATTAGAATGAAACTACATAGAAGTGGCAGCTTGTTCTTGTTCACTGCTGTGTGTTCAGGCACCTAGAACCTACCTGATTCATGGTAGGAACTCGTATTTATTTATTTAATTTATTTATTTAGTCTTTTGAGGACTGCACCCATGTGTATGGAAATTCCCAGACTAGGGGTCAAATCAGAGCTATAGCCACAGGCCTACACTGCAGCCACAGCAAGGCGGCATCCGAGCCGTGTCTGTGACGTACACCACAGCTCACAGCAACCCCAGATCCTTAACTAACTGAGCAGGGCAAGAGATCGAACCCACGTCCTCATGGATACTCATTGGGTTCGTTACCACTGAGCCATGATGGAAACGCCTGTACCTGTTTATTGAATGAGCTGAATAATAAATCCCCTAGAAATAAATACTCTGAGAACTGGGAAGTTTGACCTACTTTCCTCATATTCCTTCATGTAACTCACAGCATAGTCCCACACAGTTACTTACTTGTTAATGTGCTGTCATTCCATTTATAGTGAACTTGAAGCTAAAGTAAATCAAGAATTTTAGTGTGACTTGAAATTTGTGATAGACGTTATTGATTTTATACATTAGAAGGTATTTTTTATCATTGCCTTTCCAAGGGGTCCATGGCATAAAAAGTTAAGAGCCCTTAAAGATTATCAGAGCAGAGGGCAGGGCTTCTGGTTTATTTTCTTACACTTCATTTATTTAGTAATTATAGTTCTCTCTCTTTTTTCTTTTGCCGTATTAAGAATAGAATACCTGTAGTGATTTACTTTTCTTGAACTTTGTACATATCGTCTTTATAATTGTTATAAAATTGTAGCATTTATGTTTGCATGTGCATCATCACAGTGGATTTTGAGCTACTTGATTGCAAGGACTATGATTTTTCCACTCAGGGATTAGCACAAGACCTGGCAGCTATTAGAAGTTTGCTGGCTATGTGGTCCGTTCTGCCAGAGTTTTAAAAAGTGGCTTTCAGTATGAGAAAGTAATTTATTACATTTTTCTTTTTAGATAGAGGTATATTAATAGTCTTTTAGTAGCTAGCTAAATTTGTTGTCATCTGTGTGTTTCTCTAAATCAGAATATAGGTTGGAGGAATATACAAGTGTATAAGAAGTGGTAACCAGTTATCATTATTTTAATTAATGTCCAGAAATACAGTATGTCCTCAGTTACTGATATTTAAATAATACCTTAATCGAATTATGACTCTTATTAAAAGTACGAAGATGTATATGTGTGTGCACGTGTGTGATGTACGTACACACTCCATCTGCTTTGTGCCCGTCACTCAGCAGACTTGTATTGAGTATTGACCATGGGCAGGTGCCCTTCTCAAGATACTGCAGTGAAGGTGCAGCCCCTACTTATGAGGTGTTAGGGCCTCCTGGATAGCAGACGCACTCGGTTCACTCACGGCTGGGATGCAGCTGGTCACAGGGCTCTGTACACTGGGGGAGCTAATGGGAGAACGTGCCTGAGTGAGGAGGTTATATTTGCCAGGTGAAGTTAGGGGTTCACCAAAAAAAGACAGGGTTCCACATGGAGGGGCAGCATTATCAGAGGACCTTGGATGGGAGAGTGTAACCCATCTTAGGGGTGGTGGGATCCTGAACTGTGACTGTACTTGGGGCTCAAGGTAATTCTGTGGGCATCACCAAAGATGGATGAATGAGTGGGCCAGTAGGAAGTGGTCTTGCCGAATAAATGACTGCCCACTAGGACCAGCTGTAAAGGGCCACTGGTCACTGTCATCTAGTTAAAGATACGTAATTTCATAGCTTTGAGTATTTACTAAAATTGCGTGATGAATCTGGTTATGTTGTGAAGTTTACTGACAGAAAGAAAATGGTATGACTAGAGTTCCCATTTATATTCCCGCTTGGCTTAAAGGAATTTGCCATCTCTAAACATGGGTTTATATGGGCCAACATTGATCTTTAGAAGCCTTTTGCTTTAAGATTTTAATCTCTTTGGTCATAGGGAGAATTGAGAGAGAGATATAACTAGAAAACAGTTACACAGCATGATGGGGAAAAGAGGGGTATCACTGAGAGGCCTCTGAAGTTCAGGTTAGGGAAGGTGCACTGAAGACCAGGCTCGAATTGGGGTTTGAAGGAATTGATGACGTGGATTAGGAGAGATGGGAAAGCAAGGCCACACACAGGAGCACAGGAACAAGGAACCCGGGAGAGCGGCCAGGATGTTGCTTCCTCTCCCATTATTTGTTGTTTTTCTTCCATTATTTGTTACTATTTGTTCACCCAATCTTTGTTTTTGTCAGCTTGTTTGGGTATTCAGCGATTTTTGGTTGTCATTTTTAAGTCTCTGCTTTCAACCTCTCTGTGGGCTTGACCTTGTCAGTATATTTTTATTTGGATGCGTATTATACTAGAGGGTAAGGGGTTTCAGTATTAACACATCAACCATTTCTAGAGAACATCCATTGAACCTGTAGCAAACTAATTGCTTCAGGGCATACCTTACTCCCCAAACATTAGTTTCATAATGTAGGATTTTTACCTTAGATTTAATTGTATTAAGTATGAATGTTTATGATATATTAAAAATTTAAAGCTTTCTCAGTTGCCCTTGTTGGTGGGGGTTGGGCATGTTTGCACTTAGGTGTCAGACAGGATTTTTTGGATTTGTGAATGATTCTATGAGAGATATTCACAGCTTCGAATGTCTTATTCCTTAAGTAATTTCTGAGATTCCTGAAATAAATGCACCTATGCTTTATGCATATAAAATATATTTAATTAACCATTGTACAGTCTCATGCACATTTTTCTTAGTTATGCTATTAATTTACATGCCAGTCTACCTGAGAAAAAGCCTCACCCTGTGTGCAAAAGATAAAATTAATCAAAGCTGTATTGAAAGCACGAAGGAACATACCACTAAAATATTCTTTCACGTGGAACTTGGCTATTAAATCACTTTAGCCACTAGCTTTATTAAGAATTAAATTGAACTAGATAATTTGTCTAATAAATTCAAAGGACTGTGTCCTCTTCCTCAGATCACTGGCAGCAGTGCTGCTCTGGATTGCTCGGACCCTGCCCCCTGGGATGTTAGTGCATTATAGCTCAGGGACGTGTTGTATAGCTGAATTCCCGTCCCAGGGGGTTGTGCGCCAAGGTCTCCTCTGCTCTGAGTTGCTCTAATTGGGTCAGGCCACACTTGGCACATTCAAAATGCTTCTTTGTCCTAGAATCCAGCTTCCATCGTGACTTAGAGCAGACCTGTGCCATTAAACAGGGACCTCTAGGATTAAGTGTTTGGAAGGCGGGGTGTGCGTGTATAAAATGTATTTACCATTAGGTTTTTTTTTGACCATACCTGAGGCATGCAGAAGTTCCCCAAGCCAGGGTTCAGGGATCGAACCTGTGCCACGGTAGCATCATTGCTATATCCTTAACCCACTGAGCCACCAGGGAACTCCTGGGGTTCTTTTTAAGACCAGTGGTTCTCCCGCTTGGGCATCACGTGGGAATTTGTCAGAAATGCTGGCTCTGTGTCAGGCTCTGGAGGCGGGCCCTCAGCCCATGGGTCCCAGGCAGATTGAGAGCCCATGTTTTAGATGTTGCCGCACAGGGATCTGGAGTGGTCATTAGCCTAGCAAAACGGAGGCGTTGAAATCTTCAGCTGTCTGTTCTCTGGTCCATTTCTGTTGGCAGCTTGAGTGTGAGCCTGGGTATGGCTGCCCCTTTCCTGCTGCAGGTCAGATACGAGCCAGCTCTACGGGCATGTGTGCACCGGACCTCTCCGCAGACGCACTGCTCCTGGGTGGGTCCTGAGCCCTGAGGATGCCTGGCTGGGCCTGAGCTCCTCAGAGTCGGTTGCCCTCATCTGTGAGTGGCTGCTTCCGTGTACTCCATAGTGTTTACAAAGGTCATTTGAAATGTGCCACGTGACATGGAGACAGTGGGAAAGAGCTGCCGCAGGGCACAGGTGTGGAGTCCGCTCAGTTCACACACTCTCATCTGCTCTCCTAGATTCTGCACCACAGATAAACTACAGTAGTATTTTGTAAACATTTTTAAGTGGAAAAATCCTCCTTCTAAGTGAAATCTCACACAGATCCCCCAACATGTAAAAGTAGATGAAGCTACAAATATGCTTGCTATGGGGGGACAGGAATCAGGCTCCATCTTCCCCCCAGGTTTCTGCCCCTTTTGCTGAGGGGCCGAGAGCTCCCAAGAGCACAGCCTCAAGTGTATTCCATTAGTCTGCATGCTGCACGCTTCCTAAAGCAGACCCTCAGCCCCCGGTTCCCTCTTCCCCCACCTTCCTCCCCATTCCTTCACGTAACCTGATTAAAGTTAAGGTCACACGAAGCCTTGGCAAGTCAGCCCAAGTTCTACCTGTGGAAACTTTGCTGATTGCTCTGTGTCAGGCTAGCCTGTCCTTCCTGTGACCTGCTGGTTACTTACCCCGGCACCTGCTAGTTTCAGAGTCTATGCTCAGCCTTTACTGAGCCCTCAGCACATCAGGGACGTGGAACTGTAGAGATGGATCTATGTATCTACGGATATAGGTGTCATTACTGTCCACATGCTGCAGGTGAGGATGCAGGGCAGGTAATTGGCTGTTGGGGGAGTGAGTAAGGAACAGAGCTGGGGCGCTGAAGAATGGCTTGTAGGATGATTGTTACAGTGTGGGGACCCCCCCCCCTCACGCTCCCTAAGAACAGCCACGGGCTCTGACTTCCCACTGTCGCCCGGCATGTGGCTTGGTGCCTGAGTGAAGGAGTGACTCTGAAGGGGTTGAGAGACCCACGGGTTGTAAGTCCAACTCCAGGTTGGTGAGCAGGTGTTGGAAGAAGCAGAGCTGGGGGCTTGTGCCTGCCACCCATCTGTTCAGTAAGGCAGGCGGGGAGCTGACATAGTAGAAGGGTGTGGTGCCACCAGGGCGCCAGGAGTGAGGAGACGAGGGTGGAAGACCCCCTTCCAGACCAGGCAGAGGAGCTCACCCCCAAGAAACACCAAGATCCAGAAGTGGCAGGACCATCCAGGGTGGCCATTTCCTGGGTGCTTCACGTGATTACTACTGTACACAGTCCTGGGAGCCAGGTATCATTTATTATTTACGTCTCCTTTACCTATGAGAAAACTGCTAGATTATAAATTTGCAGTCTGCCAGGTCAGCACTGCTGTGTTGCGTCTCCAGCAGCCCTCGTGGCCTTCGAGCAGAAGCAGGGTGGTACCAGTAATTCAGGTCTAGGAGCTCCAAGCCTCCTGATCAGACCCGAGTTAGAACCCCGGTCTCTTTTACCCCAGAGCCTGTGCTGGACCCCGTGCTCTCAGGAGGAAGGGTGGGCGTGTTGTTTGGAAGATAGTGTGTCTGCTCAGCCATGTAAACGGAACCGAGGCTTAAACAGCTCTGTGTTTAATCACCAGGGCTTCCATCCTCATCGTTGTGAAGGGGCAGCAGTAATGCCTCCTGAAATGGCACAAAGAAACAAGAATATGCATGAAATACTGTGTAATTTATAAAGCACTAAGCCAATATTAATTAATAATCATTTTTCGAGGTTGATAAATGGGTTAGTCTGTAATCATTCACATTTTCCTGATGCATTTTATTTTTTTAATTTTTTTTGTCTTTTTGCTATTTCTTTGTGCCGCTCCCGCGGCATATGGAGGTTCCCAGGCTAGGGGTCGAATCGGAGCTGTAGCTGCCGGCCTACGCCAGAGCCACAGCAACGCGGGATCCGAGCCACGTCTGCAGCCTACACCACAGCTCACGGCAACGCCGGATCGTTAACCCGCTGAGCAAGGGCAGGGACCAAACCTGCAACCTCATGGTTCCTAGTCGGATTCCTTAACCACTGCGCCACGACGGGAACTTCCTGATACATTTTAAACCTGTTAACTTATGGATACAAACCTTAACTAGTTTAACTGGTTATGTTTTTGGCTTTTCTTTCAAAGAAGACTTTGAATATTCACATCAGCTATATTCTAGGAAAGTAATTTGAATGTAATTAAAAGTATTTCTTGTAAAAGTAGTCTAATCTTTGTCTGTGTTGTTCTTGAGTGGCAATTTTAGGTACCCTTAGCAGTTCCCCTGTCTCTAGAATGTATTTTTTAAAGTTTTATTGTATGAAATTTCTGTCATAGCCCCTCTTCTAAGTATTTTAATGTGAAATAAAGACACGTGAATGTTAAGGGTTTAACTCTTACCTCCATGCCTCCCATTGCATGTGAAACACAAATTCTTCATAACACAGTACAATAATTAATATTTAAACACTGACTTGAGCAGTTGGACTTGCTTTCAGGAATTGTCAAAAGGCCAGTTAAGTCATATCTTCAATTAAATTATGTATTGAAGTCTATCATTAGAATAAAACAGGTGTGACTATCCAGCCTCCCAACACTGTACTAGTTAAAAAGTGGCCTTAGTAATCATTGCTTTGGGGGTTCTTTTCCAAATGCTTTCAATTCTTAAACTATGAAAATGGAATAAAAAAGTAGAGGGCTTCAACTTTAACCATTCAGTCATTGTCTTATCAGTGATAGCTTCTGGATTATGTTATATGAAAATGACATTTTACTCAACATTTTAAAATGTAGGCTATTTGTTGTTAATATGTGCAGTGCTCTTAGAAGAAAATGACAGTAAGGAGGTACTAGTTTAAGGTTTCACAGAGTGTGTCTTTATTACCATGTCCTGGTTGTGAACTGTCTCCAGATAAACTGGGTGTGTTTAATGTCCAAAGTGGGCCAGGCTTCTGATGCTAGGAGGGTTTTCCTCTGGAAGATTTTTTCAAGTTGGGAATCTTGAGGGGTTGGAATGCGGAGAAAGGTATATGCTTGGCTTTCTTCAACCCACAGTGTCTTTATTACCCATCGTGTGCCTATAAATCTTTCTTGATTTATTTTTTTCTTTTTCTTCTCTTTCTTTCTTTCTTTCTTTTTAGGGCCACACCTGCGGCATATGGAGGTTCCCAGGCTAGGGGTCAAGTCAGAGCGGCAGCTGTTGGTATACACCACAGCAACTCGGGACCCGAGCCGCGTCTGTGACCTACATCACAGCTTGTGGCAATGCTGGATCCCCGTCCAACTGAGTGAGGCCAGGGATTGAACCCGCCTCCTCATGAATCCTAGTCAGATTCGTTTCTGCTGTACCATGATGGGAACTCCTGATTTATTTTTTCTTGCTTTTGCTTTTAAAAAAGTTACTCGGCACTATCTTTCCAGATGCTTTACCTGTTTGTAGAGTAGGATCATTTTATTTTAAAGATAAGCAAATAGCTGTTTTGTACCTGTCAATGTGCATTTCTCTTTATCGTGAGAGATTGTGAGGTCCCAGGGTTGTGGGAGCTCAGTGGTGCAGTCGCTGTGTGCAGCTCAGTCAGAAAAGCAGGACTCCTAACAGGTGAGGCGCAGAGGGGTGTTGACTCAAGGGAATGTCTACACGTCCATGGTTTAGATGGACGGGAGCGCCGGCTGTTAAGGGAAAGCAAGGCTTTTAATAAGAATGTCGGTCAGAGAAGAATGAAGCATTGAAGCTCGGGTTAAAACATATGAATGGTGAGGGTGCTATTGACGGGGTCCCTAAGAAGCAGTGCTTTTTGACTCAGAAGCCTTATAATAGTCTTGTCATTTTCTTTTGTACTGTCCCAGATCTGCCTGAGCCAGCCTGCCTTTTCCCAGGCATCTGTGTGAAGGCTGTGTTTTATTTTTTAACAGATACTTATTGAGTATCTACTATGTTCCAGAACCTCTCCTTGATACCAGAGGTACAGCAGTGAACAAAGGAGACAAAAATATCAACCCCCTGGAGTTTATGTTCTGGAGGGGGAGAGACAGTAAATCATGTATTACTTGGTGATAGATGCTGTGGGAGACATTTTGCTGGGAGTAGTCAGGCCGTGTAGACTTGACTGGGAAGGTCAGGCTTGAAGAAGAGGCGACTTGTTTGCTGCAGCTTCAGTTTTGCATAAGAGCTCTGGTGTGCACTGCTGTTTATCTGTCTTTGTGGGTTCTGAACGTCGTCACCCCTTTACAATGAAGGAGAACTGGCCCCATTTGCCCAGAAATAGCAAACCTGGCATCTTAAAGTCCCTGGCTGAGGGGTATGGGTCTCTGTAGGCTGAGTTACCACGCAGCCAGGTCCAGCCAAAGAGTCAGGGGTTGAGGAAGGGCCTGCAGGAGACAGCGGGGCGCCTTTTGGTGGTCACCGTGCCCCGGGCTCCACCAGGAGGGCGGCAGCTGCCTTTTGTTTGGGAGGGTGGTGGTTTACAATGGTCACTCTGGGATGACCGCGGGCTCTCCTGCCCGTGGGCCTGTGATCCCCAGAGCCCAGTGGGATGAGTAAACTGGACTCTTCACCACACCTGGGCCTGAGCCCGTGGTGTGGTCAAGGTGATTGTCCTCCAAAATCACAAGAGAATTGCTGCCTATCTTTTTATCCCCACTGGAAAGATAGCCAAAAGAGAAATGATTGATGCCTGCAGTGTGGTCTGTGGTTCTTGGGCAAAATTAATCCTTTTAGTTATTGATACAATAATTAATAATTTTTCTTCACATCTTTGCACCTACAAAGGTCTTTTATTTCAGCCTTTTGTTTCTCTTTTTCCTTTGCATGGGTTAAGACTAACCATCCCTCACACTTTCTTAGCTCTGCAGTTAGATTCCTAAATGCCATCTTCACCTCTGAATCTTCACATGGATCTCAAAAAGGTCAACAGCGGTCGTTACACACTGAAGTCCTAGGCCTGCCACTGGCGGGTCAGCGATGTCACCATGCAGAGAATCCAGCCTTCTCTCCACCCAGCTGTCTTTTCGGTTCCTTCCTTGGGCAGTTTTTAGTGAGAAGTTCACTGTAGAAATAAACCCTGTTTCCCATAGACTTGGAGAATAAACTCTCTGATGAAAATTTATCTCATGTGTTCTTGTAATACTAAAAACTCTGCAAATAAATTGTATTTTACCCTATTAGATTTATTTGGACAGTGCAGTGGAAAATATAGCACTGGTCGGAAAGAGTAAACATTCATCAAACACCACACCAGCCATTAGTTGGTGGTGTCAGGTGGGAGGGTGGTCAGGGCATGTGTCAAGGTGAAGTCACAGTGACATTTTCCTGGAAATGTGTGGGTTAAAGACATTTTTATTTCTTTAAATCTGGCAACTTAGATATAATGACAGTACTTTTAAACCCACTTAAAGATTAGTTATGCTTTCCACTTTGATGTTTTTAGGTTTTATCATAAATGCGATGTTTCTTTACTGACAGAGGGAAAAATGTATGTTGATTAATTCTTGCAGATATGAGTTTTATCACAATTATGCTTTTATTTCTACCCTCACTTGAAACCACTTGAAAATATATATTTGCAAAAACATAAATCTAGGACATGGTTATTTTATCAGTATATTTGAATATCAAATATTCACCAACAGAGATGATTTCACTCAAGGTAATTCAAGAGGAGATCATATGTTATTTTTCCCGCTTTTCCAGGAAGTATTCTATTCTTTTTGTCTTTTGAGGTGGGCATGATTTCTGTTTTTTTTCCCCTAGTGTTATCTGGGTGTTGGTTGCCCTTTCTTCTGGGGTGGCTGACGTGGACTTGCTGTGCAGGCCTTGCCTCTCCTTGCTTTGGGGTCTGGGCAGCCTCAGTCTTCAGTGATAATGTGGCTACAGAAGCACTTGGCCTGATCCTTGGAATTTCAAGGACGTTGTAAGGCTTAAGGCTTTTTCCTCTCCCCTGGTCCTACCTCTGTATGGCTTTCAAAGACTTGCCTTGGCCACACGTAAGTTCAGGCAGGTGTGTCTACAGTTTCCTAATTCTTCCTGCAAAGACCTGGAGCCAGGGTGACTTCCAACAAGTACCTCATGGGAGGTGTTCTCCATCTCCTACTGTTGTTTTCCAGTCTGTGGGCCTTCTGGAATCGTGCAAAAACAAAAACAAAAACAAAACCTGTCTTAATAATGGGCTCTTTCTGATAAGTCAACTCTTAAGCATTATTTTCACACAATTTTATGGTGATTATTATGTGCTACAGTTTTATGTATTTTAATTATTAACTTATTGATTGTTCCTTGAGGCCTTTTGCACAAAGGACTCAATTTGCATAATGCTGTGGTAATGCCATTTAATAACAAATGTATTATGTTTCATTTCAGCCAGTAGTGATAACTCCTTTTAGGGGAGTCCATGGCACGTAGAGTTTACATAAAAATATCGTTTTAAAAGCTGTCCTTTTGTTAAATTTAGATGTCCACATTCAAGGTCATTTATAAAGTTTATGTGATTTTTTTTTTTAAAGATAATTTTAATCTGCCTGCAGGATGGGTGAGTTTATCGCCTGGAAAAAAAGGAGACATTGACTTTCTGATGGGGAGAGGATTCTGAATCATCACTGGACAGCTAGATGGAATTAATTTCAGTACCAGGGGGATGAATCAGAGTGAGTTTAAGCAGCTTTTGGTTGGAGACAAAGGAACCTTCCTATTGATCATCTGAGGCCAGGCTCCATGTTAGTCTTTTCCTAAGTATCTAAGCCAGTGGTGACCACCCACCCCGCATCCCCTTTTATGTCAAGTAGGTTCTAAGTGTGTGAGTAGCAGAGGCTCTGCCACAAAGCTTTTCTCCTCTCCCCACCCTCATTGCAGGCATAGAAAGCTGTGCACCCAATCTGTCCTTGGCATGCGTTCATTGGTTGAAAATGATCCTTGTGTGTCAGGCTGTTAGTTTTCCTCATTACAAGTTCCAGAGTGTGCTCCTTTGTTTGTTGTTTATTTTCTTCTCTGTTCATAATTGGAACTAGCTGTAGTAATAAAGACCTCCTCTTCATGGACCATGTTGTCATTGTTTGAGGGACCCTTCCAGCCAATAATTTGTTCTCCTGACTGACTCTTGTCCTCATACGGGTGGACCCTGAGTGCCAGGGTGAATGGCTTCTGGTGTTTTCTCTTTATAAAGATACACCAAACCCTAAAAGAGAACATTTTCTATCCTGTTTGTAGGGTTTATCAACAGTGAAGGAAGAAACAGCTGTTGGTAAGGGATATATTTAAGGTGGTTGATGGAGGCATATGAAATAAAAAAAGTTACTCTTTTTCTTAGAAACGTATTTCATATTTTAAATGGCTCTTAGAAAAGATGACTGAGAATACCCTTGCTGTCTCCTGGCATGGATGAGTCATTTGGAGTACCTTGTCAAAAGGGGGAATGTTAGCATTTGTTTAGTCCTGCAGGGTACCTGGCACTTTATGTGCATATTCGCAGTTAGTCTTCAGGAATTCTATGAGAGTGGGCACTGCTGTCTTTGAATTTTGCAGAGACACCCTGAAGCTCAGTGAGTTTCTTAGGAAGTGGAAGAGCTGAGGTTCACTGGATCTTTCTGTCTGTGGCATAGGCCGTACCCCAAGCACTAGGTCTCCTTTGATGGAATTGTCCTTTAGAAATTTTCTTTAGAAAGATGAGAACTAAAAACACTATAGAAAGAAATGGAGGACTAGATATTGCTCAACATCTGGGTAACTTTCCTGGGCCCTAAAGTTAGCTGAGGAGGGGGATAAAATTCTACGGTCCTCATTTTTAGGAAGAATTATAGTTTTATTATACTAGAAGAGTTTACATGTTCATAGTATTTAAAACCTCTAAGGACTGTGAGTGAAGAAATATGCTTAAGACATGACTAGTGGTCTCAAGGAATGTTGTCGGGCTGATATAACTTGTTTTCTTTCTCTTTTTTTTTGGCTTTTTTTTTTTTTTTTTGGCTTTTTAGGGCCACACCCACAGCACATGGAGGTTCCCAGGCTTAGGAGTCCAGTAGGCGCTATAGCCACCGGCCACAGCAACTCGGGATCCGAGCCACGTCTGCGACCTACACCACAGCTCATGGCAACGCCAGATCCTTAACCCGCTGCGTGAGGCCAGGGATCGAACCTGCAACCTCATGGTTCCTAGTTGGATTCGTTTCCTCTGTGCCATGACGGGAACTCCTTTTTTTTGTCTTTATTTATTTATTTGGTCTAACTTCTGTCTTATTTTAACACAACTATTGAACTACCTTCCAGCTAATTACAAGCTTTTGGAGGGGGTAAAGACTGTTTTTGTTTTGTTTTGTTTTTAAGGTTAAATTCGAGTAACATTTGTTGGATTTTTAGAAATCTTTCACATACCTTACTAAAGAAAACACTGTCCTCTTGAGCATTTCAGCTTGATTTGAAGGCAGTGTGATCTGACCGGGAGAACGCAGGCTTGGGGATCAGACCAGAGCTCAGATGCATCTTGTGACTATTAGCTGTGTGACTTCGATATGTCAGCATCACCCAGGTCAGTTTTCTCGGCCCTCAAATAATGAGGTGATGGGATTACGTGGCAGCACTGTTGGTGTGCTGCTTATTAGCAGTGTCTGATGTATAGGAGATCCTCAGTCGCATGTTCTCCCTTTAGTCCTCATTTAACGTGAGGTTGAAAGTGGTAAGCACAACATCTGGTCAGGCCTGGGAGTGAGCTACCCACCCAAGGCGCTCAGAGAGGTTGATATTCACATTGACCCTGAACGATGGTAGGATCTGGACGTATGGAATTGGGACTTGGGGATTCTATGTAAAAGCTGTTGGTCACATAAAGTAGGACCTTTTAAACTGTGGCCTGGCCGAAGACACAGCTTACTTCTCAAGTGGATGGAAGTCTGACCCTGAACCTCCTTAAAAGCTGAGTGCATGTTACTAGGTCTCAGTGAATGTGTTCTTGCTGAACTCTGAGAAGTTACAGGCTGGTTTCACTGCTATATATGGTGGTCATTACAGGGAGAGAGATTAGAAGATCTGAGTGAATGATTGCTTGGTACATGTGCTGGATCTTCCCTCAGAATGTCGAGCAGGTTGGTGGTGAGTGTGCCGAGGTGAAATCAGCTCAGAATTCAGTCTTTTAACGAGTGCAAAAAGGCTGACCTTTAGGCACTCACTTAAAGGTACCTTTTGATCCACAGGTGATTTAGGCCAGTGCCTCTCACATTTTTCATGTTTATCAGACAACGTTTGCATACTTGAATCTTGGATGGCAGGAGGGAAGGTTCTGGGTGACACCTTTCCTTGGCTGTGCCTGTGCTTTCTTGCAGCAAGTTGTGCCTCTCAAAAAAGGTCCTATCTGATCGATGTCACGATAACCATCTTTCTTTAGTTGCAGCAAAGACGAATTTGATCAGAATTTAAAGAAGTTCAGAAGAGTTCATAGGATACTTGATGGGCTCGATCCTGGACAGCACAGACACTCAGCATCTCTAAGGCAGTATTACTCCATTTCGAGGGATTAGCGCCCTGGGACACAGCATAGTCCTTTTTGTAAGAAAAATCTATGTTGACTCCCTGGCTGAACTCATCCCTTTTTAATGTATCTCTCCAGCCGGCTTTCTCCCTGAGCTCTCCATCCTGACATCCAAGTGCCTGCTTATGGTCTAGATTCTAGACGATACCAACTCTGTAATACTTGAAGCATCTCGAGCTTTAGCTCTGCAGAAGTGAGCCCCTGGCCCACCACCTGCCCCAAAGCAGCTCCTCCAGACATTTCCGTCCCAGACAGGGGCAGTTCTGTTCTCTAAGTCTCTTGGATCAGAAACCTTGATGCAGAACCTTTGACTCGTTCTTTCTCTCATACGTGCACTCTCAGCAGATCCTTTGGCCCAAGCTTGAAAGTACATCATTCTGTACCATCCCTGCTGCCAGGGGCTGGTCCACGCACACTGTCACCATCTCTCACTTGAAGAATTGCAGCAGCTTCCTAATGCTCTGCCAGCTCTTGTCTCAGATTTGATCAGTGTCTGTAGAGCAGAGGAAAGGAGGGCTGCTGTTTGGGCCAGCATTTTCTCTAAAAGCAATTTAAAATTCCTTCCAGCCTATGGACAAAATTTCTATAAATACCCCATAGAGTATCATGCCCCAGATTTTGAGCTGAGTGCTTTTCCCCTGTGTGTTGTTGACTGTAAGAGCATCTCAGTATGGCCCCTGTGAATGTCTGACTTTGAGTTGAACAGCCTTTTGACTGCTGCATTTTGGACCTTAAATGTATGACTAATCTTAAAATAATGTGAGTATTATGTACTGCACTCACTACCAAAAGGGTGCTGAACCTAGTCTCATCTGCTGAGTGATTTGCAGCTACAGCCTAGCAGAGAAAGTGCTGGTTAGCGGAGATTTCTGGTTGAGTCAGGGCCAGAAAAAGCTGCTCACTCTCTCATATTAAAGATAGTTTATTAAATCTTTCTGGTTGTTTTTTCCTGTGAGATTTGAGGCATCTGGGCATCTGTGGTGTGATGGTGCATTTTGTTGTGCAATCTCTAGCTTGGATGCTGACTAGCGGGTTTTATATATCACTTAAAAAAAGTTCACTAATTGAATTGTGCAGGTATTTTATTTGAATTGTATATGCCTTAACTTTTAAATTTTATATTTATTTCCCAACCGTGTAGATCTGAGGCCCTTTCTGGTTTAGTGGCACAGTAAAAGATACTAATGAGAATGTCTTTGGGACATAATTATGTAGATTTACAGGAGTGATGTCGTTTTAATTATGCCCTTTAGCGAGTGTGCTTGCATATTAAACCCACTCATGTCTCTGTATATTTCCTTCTGAAACTTTGCTTCTCTCAGGCCTTAAATTACTAATCAGCTCATGGGTGTACCGAAGGTTATGTAGGCTACATTGAAGACTGCCAAAGAATGTGTTTAAACTATTAATCCAAAGTATACAGAAGTGCATAGTTAGAAAAAATGGCCCATGGGTTTATAGTTTTTTTTTTTTTTTTTTTTTTTTTGGTCTTTTTGCCATTTCTTGGGCCGCTTTCTCGGCATATGGAGGTTCCCAGGCTAGGGGTCTAATCAGAGCTGTAGCTGCCAGCCTACGCCAGAGCCACAGCAACGCAGGATCCGAGCCGCATCTGCAACCTACACCACAGTTCATGGCAACGCCGGATCATCAACCCACTGAGCAAGGGCAGGGATCGAACCCGCAGCCTCATGGTTCCTAGTCGGATTCCTTAACCACTGCACCACGACGGGAACTCCAGGGTTTATAGTTTTATTTGCTGGATTTGTTAAGGAGAAATTCCAGCATCATATGTCTGAGCTTCCTCCTTTCTTCCTTCCCTGAATAGAAACACCCTTTGGGTGTAATGCATAGAAATCTTGGGTTATTTTATTTTATTACTTTATAGGGCCACACCTGCGGCATATGGAAGTTCCCAGGCTAGGGGTCAAATCAGAGCTACAGCTCCTGGTCTATGCCACTGCCCCAGCAATGCCAGATCCGAGCCACGTCTGTGACCTACAGCACAGCTGACAGCAACGCTGGATCTTTAACCCACTAAGCATTGCCAGGGATGGAAACCACATCCTCATGGGTACTAGTTGGGTTCATTTCTGCTTAGCCACAAGGAAACTCCATTGGGTTATTTTATTAAACCCAGTGAAGTAAAGTAATAATAACAATTAATAGTAATACTTTTTCTTTATGTTTTAAATGTTTTTTCACATCTTTGCTTCTTTGGCGTGTTTACTTTCATTGTAAGCTTCTAGATTGACCGAGAAGTAACCACCTTGAAGCTCTCAAATGATTTATTCACTTTTGGCACAAAAGTATGAGGCTGCCTAGACCCCACTTTGAGGGTAGTTTTGTTATTATTTGTTGAGAATCTAAAATCTGGGCAATTCTTGGTAAATTTTAAGGAAAAAGGCTCTAAAATTTTTTAATGCTCTATTTCCTGTCTGAGAGGCAGTGAAGTTAGAATTTAGAAGAGGAGTAAGTGCACTTTGTTCACAGGGAGAGAGTAAATGTCTGTGGCTCTGTGGACCATTGGCTCCGTTGCACCTGCTCTGATGTCATGTGGAGCCTGGGATTAGCCGTTGGCGATATCCAGACAAATGGGTGATACATTAAAATGATGTTGTTGCCAGTTGTCTGGATCTGGTCCGGGAGCCAGGCGTAGTTTGCAGACTCCTACTTTATAACTTGGATTCTTTAATCTTTTTTCTTTATTCATTTTGCAGACTGTCATTCATCAAATACCTGATAATGTGTTTTAGCTACTTTTATATACTTTCTTTAAAAAAGTTTTTTTTTTTTCTTTTAACAGCCACACCCAAGGCATATGGAAGTGCCTGCACCAGAGCCACAGCAATGTGAGATCCGAGCTGTGTCTGCCACCTACACCACAGCTCACAGCAACGCTGGATCCTTCACCCACTGAATGAGGCCGGTGATCAAACCTGTGTCCTCACAGACACTATGTCAAGTTCTTAACCCACTGAGCCATAACAGAAACTCCTACTCTTATATACTGTTTTTTTTTTAATAAGATTTTTATTTTTTCTATTATACTTGATTTACAATGTTCTGTCAATTTCTGCTGTACAGCAAAGTGACCCAGTCACACACATATATACATTCCTTTTCTCACATTGTCCTCCTTCATGTTCCATCACAAGTGACTAGATATATAGTTCCCTGTGCTGTACAGCAGGACCTCATTGCTTATCCATTGCAAATGCAATAGTTTGCATCTACTAACCCCAAACTCCCAGTCCATCCATCTCCCTCCCCCCACCCCTCCTTGGCAACCACAGATCTGTTCTCCATGCCCATGAGTTTGTTTCTGTTCTGTAGATAAGTTCATTTGTGCTGTATATTAGATTCCACATGTAAGTGATATCATATGGTATTTGTCTTTCTCTATCTGACTGACTTTACTTAGTATGAGTAGTTCCATCCATGTTGCTGCAAATGTCATTATTTTGTTCTTTTTTATGACTGAGTAGTATTCCATTGTTAACATGTATCACATCTTCTTAATCCATTTATTTGTTGATGGATATTTAGGTTGTTTCCATGTCTTGACTATTGTGATCTGTGTTGTAGTGAACACAGGGGTGCGTGTATCTTTTTCAAAAAGTTTGTCCAGATCTAGGCCCAGGAGTGGTTATTGCTGGGTCATATGGTAGGTGTATATTTAGTTTTCTGAGGTACCTCCATACCGTTTTCCATAGTGATTGTACCCATTTACATTCCCATCAACAGTAAAGGAGGGTACCCTTTTCTCCACACCCTCTCCAACATTTGTTAGTTGTTGATTTGTTTATGATGGTCATTCTGACCTCTGACCAGTGTGAGGTGGTACCTCATTCATTTGCATTTCTCTAGTATTTAGTGATGTTGAGCATTTTTTCATGTGCCTCTTGGCCATCTGTATATCTTCTTTGGAAAAATGTCTATTCAGGTCTCCTGCCCATTTTTTGTTTTCTTTCTTTTTTTTGTCTTTTTAGGGCCGCACCTGTGGCATATGGGGGTTTTCAGGCTAGGGGTCAAATCAGAGCTGCAGCCACTGGCCGCAGCTTAGATCAATGCTGGATCTAAGCTGTGTCTGCAACCTACCCCACAGCTCAAGGCAACACCAGCTCCTTAACCCACTGAGCAAGGCCAGGGATTGAACCCACATCCTTATGGATGCTAGTTGGGTTTATCAACCATTGAGCCAGGACAGGAACTCCTGCCTATTTTTCAATTGTGTTGTTTGTTTGTTTGTTGTTGAGTTGTATAAGTTGTTTGCATATTTTACAGATTAAGCCCTTGTCAGTTGCATCATTTGAAACTATTTTCTCCCATTCTATAGGTTGTCTTTTTGTGTTTTTTATGGTTTCCTTTGCTGTGCAGAAGCCTGTCAGTTTGATTAGGTCCCACTGGTTTATTATTAATTTTTTTTTTATTTCTGTTGCCTTGGGAGACCGACCAAAGAAAACATTAGTACAGTTGATGTCAGAGAATGTTTTGCCTGTATTCTCTTCTAGGAGTTTGATGGTGTCTTGTCTTACATTTAAGTCTTTAAGGCATTTTGAGTTTCTTTTTGTGCATGGTGTGAGGATGTGTTCTAGTTTCATTGATTTCCAGTTTTCTTGCACCATTTGCTGAAGAGACTATCTTTTTCCCATTTTATATTCTTGCTTCCTTTGTCAAAGATTAATTGACCATAGGTGTCTGGGTTTATTTCTGGGTTCTCTATTCTGTTCCATTGGTCTGTCTGTCTTTGTACCAGTACCACACTGTCTTGATTACTACAGTTTTGTAATATTATCTGAAGTCTTGGAGAGTTGTGCTATTCTCGATGCTTGGTTTTTATTCCTCAGGATTGCTTTGGCAATTCTGGGTCTTTTATGGTTTTATATAAATCTTTGGATTGTTCGTTCTATTTTTCTGAAAAATGTTGTGGATAATTTAATAGCGGTTGCACTGAACGTGTATTTTGCTTTTGTTAGCATGGTTGTTTTTACGATACTAATTCTTCCGATCTAGGACCATGGAATATCTTTCCATTTCTTTGAATCCTCTTTAATTCCCTTGAGTAATGTTTTATAGTTCTTAGCATATAAGTCTTTCACCTCCTTGGTCAGGTTTATTCCTGGGTATTTAATTTTTTAGAGCATGATTTTAAAAGGTAATGTATTTTTATAATACTTTTCTAATATTTCATTGTTAGTATAAAGAAATGCAACTGATTTCTGAATGTTAACCTTGTAATTCTACTTTGCTGAATTCACTGATCAAGTAGTTTTTGAGTGGGGTCCTTAGCGTTTTCTATATATAGTATCGTCATCAGCACAGAGTGACAATTTTACCTCTTTCCTTCCAATTTGGATAACTTTTATTTCTTTTGTTTGTCCGATTTTTGTGGCTAGGACTTCCAATACTATGTTGAATAAAAGTGGTAAGAGTGGACCTCCTTGACTTGTTCTAAATTTTAGCAGGAAGGCTTTCAACTTTTCTCTGCTGAATATTGTATTGGCTGTGGATTTGTCATAAATGGCTTTTATTATATTAAGGTATGTTCACCAAAACCCACTTTGGTAAGAGTTTTTATCATGAATGGATATTGGATTTTGTAAAAAAAAATTTTTTTTTCCTGCATCTATTGAGATGATCATGTGATTTTTGACTTTTCTTTTGTTAATGTGGTTTATGACATTGATTGATGTGGTGTTGACATTGATTGATTTGCTTATGTTGAACCATCATTGTGAACTTGGGATGAATTCCACTTGGTTGTGGTGTATGGTCTTTTTTATATGTTGGATTCAGTTGGCTAAAATTTTGTTGAGAAGTTTTGCGTCCGTATTCATCAAAGATATTGGCCTCTAATTTTCTTTTCTGGTAGTATCCTTGCCTGGTTTTGGTATTAAGGTGATGGTGGCTTCACAGAATGTCTTTGGGAGTGTTCTGTCTTCTTCAACCTTTTGGAAAAGTTTAAGAAGAATGGGTATAAATTCTGGCTTCACAGGTGAATTCTACCAAACATACAAAGCAGAACTTAGACTCATCCTTCTTATATACTTTCAATCGGTGATCATCACAGTGGCCTATGTCACATGTGGAGAAAATACTTCTCAAAATTTTTACATTGTGGAAGATTTCAAACTTGAAGAAGCACAAATCCGCATATGCTGATTTGCAGCCAGTGACCCTGGCTGGAATGTAGAGAGGAGGCTGTGGTAAAGAGCTAGGTGGGTCTGGCCTGGCTTAAACTCTGTTCCAGATGCACAGGGAAAACCAACTGGTTTGGGGTCTCTGCCATTGCCTCTAAGTCCCAATGGGACTTTTCCCCCTAAGGTTGCTAATCGAAGAGAAAAAACTATAAATAAATAATTTTTTGATGTGTCTTGGAAAAAAAAATCAAACAATTATTATATTGTGTTAATTTATCATTTTTTCCTTTATATTTCTGCTGAAGTATTTTAAGGCAAGTTCTATATCATGTCACGTGATGCCTTCCTACTTTAGTATGTATCTCTAGAAAATAAGGACATTTTCTTACATAACTATAATACCATTATCCATCACTTGGCATGAACAATAACATCTAACATCTAAGCCATGTTGGAATTTTCCCAATTGCCTAAAAAATACACATTTTTAACATCTGATTTGTTTGAACCAGGGTCTACATATGTTGTCTCATAAATCTCTTTTAGTGATCCATTATTTACTTTCATTTTTACTTGTTTTATGTCTATAACTTGTTGAAGAAATGAACTAGTTGTTTGATAGAATGTTTCACATTCTGGATTTATTTGTTTGCTTCCTGTGGTATCATTTAATTTGTCACTATTTTTCCTATAAATGGAGTTAGCTGCAAAAACTTTTGTAAATTCAGTTTCAACCATTTTTTTGGCAAGAGTCCTTCATAAGCAGTTTTTTGTTTTTCATGTTGTTTCTCATTTGGAGGCATGGTAGCCCGAGCCTTCCATTGTAATGTTCCCTATAACTTTTCATCTAATGGTTTTATCCATTGAGTATCCATTGATTTCCCAAATCAATTATCTTGTTTTCATTTCTACATTTATTAGCTGGAATTCTTTAAAGAGCGTTTCCGCCTCTCTTGGGTATTTGTTTCAAATAAGGAAGATTGTATTTTTTAATCTCAATTTAGAGTTTGGGATTGAGTCTCAAAAAAGTTAAATGAATGGCCTTAAGTCAAAACCCACTAACCCAAATAGCACAGAATCAAACTGCACGTTTAGATACCAGTTCTGGTTGACTCCGGTATAACGGGAGCCAGTGGCCGACATGGTGAGAATTCTAATTGATTCAGAAGTGAAATAGTGAGAAAGAGGGTGGTTCCTCTTTCCCCTCTCTGTCCCCCACCCCCAGTAAATTCAGGAAAGAGCAGTGGGTTTATCTGATAAACTAGAGGTAGTTTTCCAGCCTTCGAGTGCTTGGAATTCAGATTGCTTGGGTTCATAGTCCTGCTCTGCCACTTAGCAGCTGTGACCTGACTTTTGGCAGTTTTCTTGTCTGCACAATGAGCATCCTAACAGTGTCTGCCTTGAAGGGTTGTTGTGAGGATTTTTTTTTTTTTTTGGTCTTTTTGCTATTTCTTTGGGCCGCTCCCACGGCACATGGAGGTTCCCAGGCTAGGGGTCGAATCGGAGCTGTAGCCACCGGCCTATGCCAGAGCCACAGCAACGCGGGATCCGAGCCGCGTCTGCAACCTACACCACAGCTCACGGCAATGCCGGATCCTTAACCCACTGAGCAAGGGCAGGGACCGAACCCTCAACCTCATGGTTCCTAGTCGGATTCGTTAACCACTGCGCCACAACGGGAACTCCTGTTGTGAGGATTAAGTGAAGTTGATATAAGGAAAGGGTTTAGAACAGTGCCTTGCATATAATAAGCACTCCATACCATAGTTTAGCTTTTCAGAACTAAAACTGTTCCACAGTTACATTTTAAATTCTACTGGCTATCCAAACCAAGTATTTGAAGAATGCGGTAATTGTTAGGAAAACAATGTTATGCTGTGCTGTTGATGTTTCCATACGGTTGTAGATCAGAATTCAGATGGTCTTATTTTGCAGCCCTGAGAAATAGCATGTTGGAACTGGTTGCCGCATTTCTACCACAGCTGCAACCTCAGAGAAATGTAGTTTTACCCTTCTAGTTATATACCTAGGGTTATTTAGTGAATTTGTGGATAGTGGTTGAAGAGGTGTATGTTATCTGAATGGTCTGCATTTTAGATATTTTATATTTGAATTTCTTAATGTGAAGAATATTTCTTTTTGAAGACTTAAAAGCTTTTCTCTGAGCACAGTAGGAAAAGCTGTCACTTGTCATATTTTCAGCAGGATGTAAGATGCTTATTGTACAGTGTGTGGAAAAAGCAAAATGCGCTCTGCCCCACCCCCGGCTTCCATTACCTACGTTTCTACTTGCTAGAGCTACAGGTGGTATCACTATGTATAAGTTATATTTATAATCATATCTTAGTTCTGTTGGGGTTTTTAAAGACGAATTTTAAAAGATCCTTTTAGCAGAGTGTTTTACATCATTTTTAAAGCAGTGGAAATCCTAATTCTGTTTTTCAAGAGGTACTGAAGGGAATCTCCTTATACCTTTATCATTTTGCTGGGTTGAAGGTGTATGTATGCGTTTGATTTGCTCATAGACTGTTCCTCTCTGTTCACAGCCACTTCTTCTCCAATTTTTCGCACGATATTATGACAGGTTTTTCACTGTTTCTTTCTTGAGTTGCCAAGGATCTTTTGAGCCATATTCAAGAGGGCAGTTTTGCTATAGATATGTGCCACACCTCATTTAAATTTGTTCTGAGTATTTGAAAGTGCTTTCTGTATGGCCACGTGAGTCAGAATGGGTGCAGTGGTCTGATTTTCTAGATGTGTACTAGGCAGGCATGTCTGTTTGTGACCACTAATGTCACTGTTGCCAAATGCAGCGAGGACCTTGGTGTGGTTCTTGCAGAGATACAGCTCTTTGTATCACGTCCATGAGGTGGCGTCCCCCCAGCCTGAAGCCAGGAGAGACACCACACCCAGAGCTGCAGGTGTGTGGGCCCATGTTAAATTCTATGAAAAGACAAAACAAAACCCTGTTTGTTCCTGAAACTAGCTTTTTAGTATTTTCTGTTTACTGTATGCCCCAGAATGTCTGTATTTGCGAATGGAATGCCATTACAGAAAGTTCTGATAGAATACACTTAGGAGCAGTAACCGTAGCTTTTAAATGTTGATGGTTTTGACTTTCAAATAAAGGAACATGTTTATAAATGTCTATTCTTACAAGAATTTTAAGGGAATAGTAAAAATGGCATGCAAGCGTGTGCGTGCATGTGCAGATCAAGGAGCTCTCGGTCTTCAAGGGCAGGCCGGGGGTGGGGGTGGGGGTCCCAAGG
This sequence comes from Phacochoerus africanus, assembly GCF_016906955.1. Classification (NCBI taxonomy): domain Eukaryota; kingdom Metazoa; phylum Chordata; class Mammalia; order Artiodactyla; family Suidae; genus Phacochoerus; species Phacochoerus africanus. The sequence continues at coordinate 29,534,615 of NC_062552.1, read as the reverse complement.
AGGCCTGGGTCTGGAGGCAAAGGTCGCAGAGCTGGCCCTTGCCTTTGCATGGGGAGTCCTGGGCCTGTTTTCTCCTCTACAAAAAGGAGGAACTAAGACCTGCTTTTTCCGTGAGGGTCAGGGGTGAAGCAGGTTTCTTAAAGTGAGAAGTCTGACATGCAGGTTGCTAGAGCAAAAGGTTAGGATGAGCTGAACAGGTCGTGAAGGAGGGCGGTGATGGTTGTGTGGGTCTGTTAAGGTTTGTCGTGGTTCATTTTATGATCTTGGTCAGGAAAGCTGCCCTCCCCCTGATCCCCCACCTCCCACCGTCTCCGGTGTCCTCATCTGTGTGTCCAGTTTGCACTGGTTCTGAGGAGCACCGATTGTGTGCGGAGCAACTTGGGATCCAAGCTGTGTCTGCGACCTACACCACAGCTCATGGCGACACTGGATCCTTAACCCACTGAGCAAGGCCAGGGATTGAACCCACATCCTCATGGATACTAGTCAGGTTCCTTACTGCTGAGCCATGACAGGAACTCCTGAATCCTTTTGGTAAAAGGAAGGAGAGAGTGGCATTTGGAGAGAGTGTCAGTTTCTAGTAGTTTTATCTTTTAAGTTAATAATATTGATTGAAATCAATGTTGTAAAATTAACTGAATGATACTGACCTTTTTTTCTTTTGGAAACCCAAGTTATTGATAGTGAAAATAGGTAAGGAAGTTCAAAGGTTAGATTTCATTTATACTCAAGATCTTTCCTTTCTCCCTGAGTGATATCATCTACTGTGTTCATTTCTTAGGCTTTATAAAAATTTAGAATTGAAACATGAAGTTGTAGAAGTATAGTTAATTGAGGAAAATGTATATGGTAAAGTTCAACTTTTCTCAGGTGGACTCATAAACTCCATATTCGCTTTCATTCTCCCTCTTGGCTTTGGTTAGCTGTTAGCCGTCTCTGCCACTGGTATCTTGCAGATGCGGACATGACCAGTGTGCTGAGAAGCCACCTTTTTAGCTCATTAATCCATCATGGCAGCTGCCGGGCCGTGGCAGCATCTTTAAAGAAGGTAATAGAAACATTTGTCTGGGGAAATGTTAGGAACCAAAGTTAACTGATGTGTATACGCCTTTTTAAACTCTGTTTTATGGAGTACAAGCCAGACGCCTTTCTTTTCGCTTTTCGCTTATCAGTATTGTAAAGTGGAAAATGATTTCTTACCATTTCTTTTGTGATCACTTAATTAACAACTGTCTTTAATTTCCTTTTAGAACTTATGAAGTTGGTGTGGTTTCACTGTCAGTAATCTTGCCCATCACAGTTCTCTATATTCTGAGGGCTGTCTCTTGGTACCTGTACACTGTTTTTCTAACATTAAGATAATTTTTCTGATTGTAAGTGTTGTAAAATACTGGAGTACTTACCATTGAAAGGATTGATTCCTTTCTGGGAATGTAAATGAAGAGGTATTAGGTGGCTTTCCTAGCCACCTAGGACGTTCTAGATAGTGTGTAAAGATTCTTGTCAGCCTGTTGCCTATAAAACTGAACTTTAGTTGGGAGAAAAATAAACCATGCCACTCAACATATTTTCAATAATCGACTTAAATGCATGATTGGAATTAAAGCATTGAGAGCTTTGTTCAAAAAGTAGAGTGTCCAACATGATAATTAAGAGCTAGGTGTGCCACTACGACTGTCCCATATATTCTGTAATTCACTGCAGCCACTTGGCCCACTCTCAAAATGTCAAATCCGACGATAGTTTTTGAAGAATGTTATAAAAATGTTGTAGGCATTTCTGTTAGGAAAATTGATTTAACTTTTTACATACATAAAGTAGATCTAATCTTATAACCGAACGGATACTTTTTTGGTATAGTTATTCTTGGTATACATAATATATGAACAGCATGATCTAGGAAAAATGATTGACTACCTTTCAATCTAGGAAATAGGAATAATCATACTTTGAAAATATTGTTACATGCTGGTTAAATTTTTTTGTTTTTTTAATTGAAGTATAGGTTGATGTACAGTATTATTCAAGTTATAGCTTTACAACATAGGATTTACAATTTTTTAAAAAGTTTTATTGAAGTGTAGTTGATTTATATTGCTGTGATCATTTCTGCTATACAACAAAGTGATTCAGTTATACATGCACACACATCCATTCTTTTTCAGATTCTTTTTCCATATAGACTATCACAGAATATTGGCTAGAGTTCCCTGTGCTATACAACAGGGACTGGTTCCTGTTGGCCAGTCATTCCATTTACCTCGGTATTCATATGTCAGTCCCAAACCCCCAGTCTGTCTACCCCCGCCCCACATACCTGCCCTCTTTGGTAACCATACATTTATTTTCAAAGTCTGTGAGTCTCTTTCTGTTGTGCAAATGGAGTTCCCTGGCCAGGGATCAGAGCCGAGCCACACTTGCAGCCTAAGCCACAGCTTAAGCAACACTGGATCTTAAACCCACTGTGCCGGGCTGGGGGTCAAACTCACGTCCCAGTGTTCCCAAGACTGCTGATCCCCTTGTGCCACAGCAGGAGCTCCTGTATCCTTTTTTAGATTCCACATATAAATGATGTCATATGATGTTTGCCTTTCTCTGTCTGACTGACTTCATTTAGTCTGGTAATCTCTGCACTCACCTCTGTTGCTGCAAAGAGCATTATTTCATTCTTTTTTATGGCTGAGTAGTATTCCATCATATGTATGTACCAAGTGATTTACAGTTTTTAAAGGTTATACTCCATTGATAGTTATTATGTTAGCTGTATTTCCTGTGTTGTACAGTATCTCCTTGTAGCTTATTTATTTTACGTATAATAGTTTATACCTCTTAATCCCCTTCCCTTATCTTGCCCCTCCTCCTCCCCTCTCCCCACTGGTAACCACTAGTTTGTTCTGTGTATCTGTGAGTCTGTTTCTTTTTTGTTATACTTTCTAGTTTGTTTTATTTTTCATTTATTTTTTTATTTAATATTTATTATTTTAATTATTTCCCCAATACAGTTTTTTTTCTACTGTACTGCATGGTGACCCAGTTACACATACATGTACACATTCTATTTTCTCACATTATCATGCTCCATCATCAGTGACTAGACATAGTTCCCAGTGCCACAGAGCAGGATCTCACTGCTAATCCATTCCAAAGGCAATAGTTTGCACCCATTAACCCCAAGCTCCCAATCCATCCCATTTCCTCCCCTCCCTTGGCAATCACAAGTCTATTCTCCAAGTCCATGGTTTTCTTTTCTGTGGAAAGGTTCATTTGTGCCATATATTAGATTCATAATATATGGCACAAATGATATAAGTGATATCATATGGTATTTATCTTTCTCTTTCTGACTTACTTCACTCTGTGTGAGAGTCTCTAGTTCCATCCATGTTGCTGCAAATGGCATTGTTTCATTCTTTTTTATGGCTCAGTAGTATTCCATTGTGTATATATACCACATCTTCCTATTCCACTCATCTGTTGATGGACATTTGGGTTGTTTCCATGTCTTGGCTATTGTGAATAGTGCTGCAATGAACATGCATGTGCATGTGTCTTTTTCAAGGAAAGTTTTGTCCGGATAGATGCCCAAGAGTGGGATTGCTGGGTCATATGATAGTTCTGTGTATAGATTTTTAAGGTACATCCATACTGTTCTCCATAGTGGTTGTACCATCTTATATTCCCACCAACAGTGTAGGAGGGTTCCCTCTTCTCCACACCTGCTCCAGCACTTGTTACTTGTGGACTTATTAATGATGACCATTCTGACTGATCTGAGGTGGTATCTCATGGTAGTTTTGATTTGCATTTCTCTGACAATCAGTGATGTTGACCATTTTTTCATGTGCTTGTTGGCCATCTGTACATCTTCCTTGGAAAAATGTCTATTCAGGCCTTTTGCCCATTTTTCAATTGGGTTGTTGGCTTTTTTGCTGTTGAGTTGTGTAAGTTGCTTGTATATTCTAGAGATTAAGCCCTTGTCAGTTGCATCATTTGAAACTATTTCTCCCATTCTGTAAGTGTTTTATTTTTTAAATTATACAAATAAGTGATATCTTATGTGCAGGTTAAATTTTGTATTTCGGATTTGAAACACATTAATTTGATTAAAAAAAAAAAAAAACTTTCCGATCAAGTGCTTCAGAGTTAGACGTGAATTCAGGTCTGAGGTCCACACTGACTAGCTGGGCAGGCTTCACGAAGCAAGTTGCTTTATTTCTCTAAACCTCAACACTTGTATCTATAAAAAGGGACTGAAGCCTTTTTCTTAGTGTTGTTAGGACTTAAGAAAAATAAAATGTGTAAAAAACTACCTAGAATAGAGAAGCACTCAGTAGGAGTTATTACTGGTTAGTGTCTTTCCTTTCCCAAGAAGTGAAGCACAAATGTTGGAATAGAAATTCAAGACTGTTGTTTGAGTTTTGGAATCACTTTCACGAATGATGAGAAGGTGCAGTTCACACTGGTTGTCAGTTTTCAGTGAGAGACTTCAAGAAAGTGGGTCAGGTTTCTCAGTCTCAGGCTCTAAAGCTGAGGAGTATTTTTTATTGAAACTACTATCAAACTGGCGTCATTCTTATAATTGTTTTGTCCCCAAGATATTCACATTGGCAGTTTACATGGAGAATTTTACTGGAAAAGAACATCTATTTGATTTAGTAATAATAAAGTGGGAAAGAGGACCAGTGTTCCTGTAGTTCTTTGTACTGAGGTGTCAAAACCAAAATCAAAAATACATAAAAGGCATTTTCTTATTTTTTTTCCTACCTTTCAGTCATTCTCATTTAGAACACCTGTCATTTCTGCCAGGAGGCTTTGCATACATAAGCTTAGAATTTTATTGTGTTACTGAGTTTTAAGATGGCAAAATTGGAAATGACATATCTTCTTTAACTTACTCTCAAAGCGAGAGTTCCTACCTTTCAATTAGGTAATGAATAAGAGTTACAGGTTTTTCCCTGTGATCTCTCTACCCTGGCTGTTCCTAAACACAGCAAACAGCAGTGAATCTGTTCTCTTCTAAAACACAGTGCAAGTCCCGTTCACAAGACCAAAACTTGACCAAGAGCTGTCCACCAGGCTCGGCAAGTCACAGCTGTTACCAACTGTGTTCATAGTTTGTGCAGACTTAAAGTTGTCACCCTGCATCCTGAGGGCCGAGTGAGAACAGGCCTTATAGGTCGCCTCTGAGCGACTCGACTGGAGCCTCCTGGCTTCCTGTGTTGTCTGTGTGCGTGATCTCCAGCCACCCTGGTCCGGCCCTGTCACTCCTGCTTGTGTTGAATTCTTAACGTCTTGCTCTGCTCTGTATTTGTCGAAATATTTCTCTCTGTTCATCTTATCATTTATGGATATTTTGCATCTCTAACTAGAATTTTAAAACCCTGGATTTTCTTATTTTCTGCCTTCTTCCTCCAGTGTCCAATATAGCACTCTCCAGTCTATTTCTTGAAGGAAAAAAGTGTAATTAATGAACAAGATGCTGTCAGCACAGTATAGCAAAAAGAGAAGAAAAGACAGATTAAAGCTTCTCTTTGTTTTGCTTTGTTCAATCCCCAGTTGAATGGAATAGTGTTGAGCGGCAGCCAAAGCCATAGAATTTGAGATTACTTGTTTCAATATTGAATGAAGGCTCAGCTGAGAGAGATGGGTTTTAGTGCGTTTTTTCCCCCCTTGGTGGAATTGAGGTGACTTTCCTTTGCACATCGTGTCACCTCAATTAGGAGCTAAACAGCTTGTGCCTGGTGGTTAGGTAGCTTAATTCTGTTGCTTTGTGGGACCTAATGTTTTCGTAACAGAAGGGAAGGCTAGATAATAATCCTATGAACCTCTGAAGAATTCAGATGTAACAGTTGATTGCACACGTGTGTACAGTTTTATGTGCACACTATGGAATTTATTTTGTAGTTTTTGAAGACCTTCACTGTCAAGGGTAGTGGGATGAGGTTGAGATTTAAAGAGGCACCTGCATCCCAGTTCCTGGTCTGGGATGGATTTCATGACCCTGAGGAAGGGAGACTCAAACCACATGGGATGGGGGCGGGGGTCTGTCCATTGCCTGACAGTCAGGGGAGCGGGTGTGGTGAAATGTGAACCATTTAGTGTTACATGGTGAAAACATTCCTCATCGTTTCCTGTAAACCATCTAACGTGAAAGGCTTCTTGTCATCTGCTACCTTTTAAGTTTCCAAAGTGACACTGTGCTTTCATTTCTTTAGAAACAGATTAAGTGCACCAACTTGACTTGGAGATTATTAGTATTCAGGAAATCACTCCTTAAAGCCACACATCAAAATATTACTATTCCTGTAATTCTGCATGTGTTATGCTTCTCATTACTGCTCTTCTCATTTGTGTGCTGTATAGAACACCAGAAGCGGCTTCCAGTTTTTAAAGAAGATACATCTATATAGTGAGTGGCTAGTACACTTGCGATCCTCAGAGTTGTCTTATCAGAGCCCCATGCTTAGATTCTCATCACTGTCCACAGCTTGATTTCCATTATTACCTTGTCATTTAAATTGTCCAGTTTGAATTCATGGCTACTAAGAGTTCTTATTTCAGGAACAACTTTTCTTTGAAAAACAGGAATGGAAAATGATAATTCCTAGTAAATGCTGACTTTATGACATGAGAAACTGAAAAAGATAGCTACTCAAGAAATTTTTTGTAGCAATAGGATAATTTAGGGCATTATAAAGATCACTTTTGGATACATTGTTTCAGTGTATTTCAGGAAGAGAGGTGTTTCACATGATAATCTACCCAGGCAAAATGATAAGCAGTGGGATTTTTTTCCCCCAAAAGTTTCTGCATGTGACATAGCATAGAAAAAAATTAAAGGGGAAATCCCTAATGTTAGATAGCTTAGGAACATACCTGTACTAATATAGAGTATTTCTGAATAGTTGGTGATAGAGGCAGATTGTAATGAATTGAGCACATAAGTGAATTTGGGGACTTCAAGTTGATTCACTTCTCTTTTGCTGTGGTTTTGGAGAAATAATCCTCCTGTACTCGGTTATTTTACTCTAAAATGGTGATTATGGTATTGAGAAAGATATTGCAAAGGGACTCACAGTCAAGTGCTTATGTGACTTACAAGAGGCTCTCTTTAACTTTCTAGTAATTATTATAGGAAATATCAGGCAAAGGTAATTTCTGGCATTATCACCACTAATGTAAATGTTTCTTTAGTGCCTATTATGTACCAGGAGGGTTCAGGAAGCCCCAGAGGTCACAGGAGGCAAGGACCAGCCCCAGCTGCCACTCTTTCTAGCTCATGCCCAGAGAAGAGATCAAAATGAAAAATTATACAAGTATCAGCTGGAACTGTAGGAAATTGCTGTTTGTGTAGAACAAACATATGTTACATGAAAGCAATTGCATTTGGTCTCACTCAGCATTCACAGGACCACTGGCAGGTGCCAGGCGCTGTTGCAGGAGCTAAAGGCACAGGAGCTAACAAGACAGACCCCATTCCTTCTTCATGGAGCTGACATTCTCATGTGTTCTCTAGCCACACCTCCCTTACTGCAGGGTGTACCCAGCTGCCTATGCACATCTCCACTTGGGTGACAAATAGGTGGATAAACAGTATGCCCAGGCGTTATGAGATCTGCCCCATGGATCGTGCATGCTCTCCCTCTCTCTGTCAAGATAAAAGAGCCAGTAAATAAGACAGTAATTTCTATAGCACCAAATGGTGATTTTTATCTGTTGAATTTAAAAATATCCCCAGTCATGAAAATGGAACCAGTAGATTGTTAAGGACAGCAGTGATGTGTTTGTTTCTGCTGCATTGGGCCCCTGATCTGTGTGCTCCACGTGGTGAGCAGCTGAGCTGTGCTGGGGCTCAGGGACAGGACTCAGGGTGGGGAACTGGCCGCACTGCGTTGTGCTTTCAGGTTTGCTCTGGGGTGAGTCTGTTACTCAGGTGTCCATCAGGAAGTACAGTGAGTTAGCTGTAACAGTGAGGTGGTGAAAACAGTGAGTTGATCATCAACAAATGGCCTAAAAATGCCCTCTTTAAAGAATCGTGTATAAAATATAGACAGTAACAATTTTCACGTTCATAGTGTAGGGTAATCTTTAGGCCTTCTGGTTTGTTTTTATTTTTCTTAGTAAAGTATTACAGACTTAAAAATCTTGTTTTGAACAAGACCCAAAACACTTTGTTTTGAAGTGCATCAAACCATCTGATTTTGTCTTCCCTCTACCGTTGTCCGTAAGGTATCCTTCATATGCTTATTTTCAAGTTAAATTCCTATGAATGAATACATGAGACTTGTGCTGTTGAAAGTATTGCCTAACACGTAAAAATGCATGCTTTAAAAGTTTTTAATTTGATGGAACTTTAAAAAAACGCCTTTTCCTTGTTTGTCTTCTTGTCCTTTTCTGTTAGTGTGCCCTGAAGGTGGAAAATACATTCCGTCTCTTAATGAGATGTCCCATCCAAGTTAGAGGCAGACAGGTAACCTGAAGCCATGCAGTAAGTTTATTGTCTTCCTAGGTAGTGCCATCTTCCTGCCCTGCAGAGAACAATCTGTCAGTGATTCAGTGTAGCTACACTGGGTGTAAGAAAGCAGCCACTTCGTTTTGAGACTGTAATTCTGATTCCTTATCGTAATCCACAGGATGAAGTAATCTATATGACTTTGGTGCCTGTAAGGTATCAATATGGGGGGAGGGGGGAGTATTTCTCCTTCACTGTGAATATTTTATTTCTCTGATATTTCCCTGGAGTTTGATATGTTTCTTTTTATATTAAATCATATTTGTATGTTGGCTTCGTAGGTAAGAGGTATAATGGGGGGAAAAGCCCACTAAAATAAGTATGAAAATTCACTTGATCTTTCCTTCTAGATGCCTTTGAACTAAATAGTTCAAGAGAACACCTATGCCTGTAGAGTTGAACAAATCAACCTTTCTTATACTTCACGTTGGGAAGCATCACAGTGTACTGTAATTTGTAGAGTTCTGCAACACCTGCTAGGTATTACAGTAAATTAAATGGCTTTACTTAAATACGTAGTAATTTACCTTTTTAATGTAGTATGGTAGAAAGCCTTGTTTCGGTAATACTGCATATTTTAAGCAGATTGAAAATTAACATTAAGTTCTAAAATAGTTTCTGCTGTTTTTAGCATTGTTGACACTTAAAATTTTTTTTGTTTGTTTTTTGTCCTTTTAGGGCTGCACCCACGGCATATGGAGCTTCCCAGGCCAGGGGTCGAAAAGGAGCTGTTGCTACTGGCCTCCGCCAGAGCCACAGCAACGCCAGATCCGAGCCTTGTCTGCAACCTACACCACAGCTCACGGCAATGCCGGATCCTTAACCCACTGAGCAAGGCCAGGGATTAAACCGGCAACCTCATGGTTCCTAGTCGGATTTGTTTCCACTGTGCTACGACGGGAACTCTGACACTTAAAAGTTTTAATCTGGTTTCAGAAGCAATCACTTGGGTTTCTTGGGTGCATGAGTGCATTTTCATGTGTTTATCGTTACACGGTGGAAAGAGCGTGGACATTGAGCAGCTTGTGAAGCTTCAGTTCCAACACGCATATCATTGCATGTTCAAGCGCTTCACTGAATTGTTCCAAGTCTCAATATTCCAGACTGCAAAATAGAGATAATCTCACCAATTTTGCAGAGTTGTTAGGATCAAATAAGATATTCTATGTTATACCTCGTCCATTGCCTGGTATGTAAACTTTCCATTTTGAAAAAATTTTAGCTCTACAGAAAATTGTAAACATGGTCCCAAGAATTGCATGTGCCACCCAGCTTCGCCCCGTAGTACTGTCTCACAGAACTGTCACACAGTTATCAAGTCACAGCTGATGCTGGCACAGTGCTGTTAACAGAACCCTGCAGACTGCCCACCTTGCTCCCTTGTGTCCACTTGCTATTCCAGGTCCTACTCAGCACTGTGTCTGGGGCTAGTTCTTTCCTTGTCTTTTATGGTCTTGATGCTTTTGAGGATTACCAGTCAAGTGTTTGTAACTGTCTTCCCCTATTGGGTTTTTGTGCTATTTCTCAGGACCAGCCCGAGGTCATCCACTTTTGGCAAGAATCTCCCAAGGGTGGTGCTCTGTTTCGATGCCATCAGATCGGATCTGTGATGCCATCATAATTCACTCCTGGTGATATTAACCTCTGTCACTTGGTTCAGGTGCTCTCTGCTGGGTTTCTCTGCAGACTTCCTGTTTTCTCCTGAGAATGTCCAGGGGAGATGTTTTAGACCGTATACATAGTCTGTTTCCCCTCTAATCCTAGCACCCCTTGGTGGATCTTGCTGCAGCTACTATTAGGATGATGTTCTAAGGGTTACTTTTACCCCCATCCTTCTACATCAGTTTGAGTTCTTCTGTAAGGAAAAACTGTCCCTTCTTCCCCCATTCTTTTATTTGTTCAGTTCCTATTAGTATGGGTTCGAGGATGCTCTGTGAATTAGGCTTTTCCCTCTCTGGGTTGTAATTCATTACTGTTGTTGTTACTTAGTGCTCAGGTTGTCTCAGCTCTGGCCACTGGGCGCTCTCCCAGCCAGTTCTGCTGCCCTTTCTTCAGCGCCCATCCTCTTGGAGCACATCTTTCTGGCCCCACAAGACACTCCAGGCTCATGCTGTGTGGTCCCAGTGTGAGCCAGTTCTCCACAAGGCCATGTAGCTTTCCTTGCAAATAAATTAACGATCTGTCACTCAAAATACATTTTTCTAACTCCTGATATATTTTGTGTATTTCTCTTTTGACCTCAAAGTGCATTCACCTCCAGGTGAATTTAGTCTCATCAGGTGGTAGTTACTGGTTCCTAGTGTTTAGAAGAGAAACAGAACACTTGCCCACAACGGGAGACAGCAGATCCACATTCATCTTCTTTCTGTCCCTGAAGTTGTCGAGGAACAATCTGGCTCGTCACTGTAAATTAAAACTTATCTCATGCCCTTTGTCATTCAGGGCATGATATATTCCATCATTTATTGCTACCTTTTAAAGTCTAGTGTAAATTTTTCTCTTGGGCATCTGTTATGTAGCCAAACTTTGGTGACTAGGAGATGACATGACTGAATAAGTGAAATATCTTATTATATTATTGTATTACTGTGACTCTGGGAATGGCATTTAATCCTTTGAGCACTTTTTTTAGAGTTCTTTTGGAGCTACTTTATAATTATGCTGAAAGTAAGAGTTTGCTAAAGATTTTTTTTTTTAGAGAGTCGGATTCATTTTTGATCTGGATAGAAAAATGTGATGGGTAACCACTAGAGGGTGGTCACGGGTAGCCAGTTAGCATTTGCTATTTATTCAAGCCTTTCTGATGTGGAAAGATGGACAGTAAAGGTGGAGAGGGGAATACCAGCAAGTGGAATCCAAAAGAAAACTGGAGTGACAGCGTTAATATTTTACAAAATGTGGTAAAAGAAGATATGTATTAAACAGGAAAAAGAGTTATATTTTTGCATGTTGATGACAGGTATACTCCACCAGGAATATATGACAGTTCTGCACCTTTGTGCACCCTGAAAGATACCATTGAAATAGATCAATATATGTAAATGTTCAAGTGTTTATTATAAAAAAGCATTCAGTTTTTTTTAACATTTGGAAGAATAGGGGGTTACATTTTTGCGGTCATCCTGTTAGCTCTTCAGAACCTTTGGTTTATTGCACATGATATGTACAATAGGTTATAAGTAGTATCTTGAGACATCTTTTTAATGATAAAGCTAATAAATCTTTAAAATTCTGACATAATAGAATTTCAGTTCTAGAAAGTACTAATACTATGGATTAAAATATCCAGATAAGGTAATCTATAAAAGCAAAATATGAGGGAAAAATGATGAAAACTAAATCTGGGAAAATGATTAGGATGAAATTCATCTAGCGGAAGTTTATTTTTGCTTCAAAATGTTTGTAGAAATCAGTACTCCATCTGTGAAGAGGGAGCCTTTCCTTGGGAGGTCAGATGCTCTCATCAGCTCACTCCCGGGCAGCTCCTGTTTGTGGCCCCGACCATGTGTTCAGCTTGCTCCTCTTGTTTCCAGTAGTGACAAGATGGACCTGTGCAGGCTGGGCCGGCTCATGTGGACCAGAGCCTTCCACATCAGGCCCCTGCTCCTGGGCTGCTCTCCTGATGTTTGCTTTATGTTGGCTCTTTAGCTGCCAACAAGGTAAAGACTAAATTGGCCACCTTTTAAGGGCTACCAAATTTAGTCTTTTAGGCTCTAAGTATATGATTCTGGAAATGCTTTTACTGTAGTGAATTGAAGGGTTGTCTGTCGGTGGTTTTTGTCTTCAAATTTTGAGAAATTGTATTTGGAATCTTAATAAATTTTCATTCACTGTTGTGTCAATGGTATTCACATCAATGAATAAAGTAGACTTTACAAAACAAGTGTTCCAGGTGGACTGCTGAAAATTCCACCATAAATCTGTCCTTTCCTCGTATAAGGCAAACTGAATGAAGAGATAACTTGATTTTGTTTGTTTGTTTGTTTGTTTCTTTCTTTCTTTCTTTCTTTCTTTTTTTTTTTTGATTGAAGTATGGTTGATTTACAGTCTTGTGTTAGTTTCTGGTATACAGCAAATGATTCAGTTACACAGGCTCTTTTTCAGATTCTTTTCCCTCATAGGTTGTTACAAGATATTGGCTATAGTCCCCTGTGCTGTACAGCAGGACCTTGCTGTTTATCAGAAAGCCCATTCAAGTGACCCACCACACAGCTCTCCTAGACCTTCTCCTTGGGGTTGAGTGGTGGTGTCTCCACGTTAATAATGTTAAGTTGCGGTATGTAGGGATGGGAGTTTGCCGAACCTCTTCTGTCACTAAAAGCTACCAGAGGTCAACACAAGACTGGCTTTCTGTCCTCTGGTGAGGGTGATCTGATGAGCCTGTAGCACAGGGAAGATTGCCTGCAGTTCAGTGCTGAGCGTGCAGTGAACAGCTGCAGTTTGTAGCTCTGTGCTGATGGCACTGCAGCCCAGGTCGAGAGGCATGTGAGGTGTGATTGAGGCTGGACCCCCTGCTCCTGGCTTTCCTGTGATTAGGCTGCCCTGAGCTGTGGTGTAGGTTGCAGATGTGGCACGGATCCCGCGTTGCTGTGGCTGTGGTGTAGGCTGGCAGCTGTAGCTCTGATTCGACCCCATATGCTGTGGGTGCAGCCCTAGAAAAACAGCAAGTGAAAGAGTAAGATTTTAAACGGCCTCTCTTTTCTCCTAAGTAATCAAAATAACTGTTCACTTGACCTCTTGAAACTTTAGTTTGCTGATTTATAAGGTAGGGACACCTAACTTCCATACTTTACCAGTAGTAAAAGTCTACAAAGAATCGTTTTGTTACTGCTAAAGATATGTGGAAATATACACTTTTCTTATTGAAACTTCACTAAGCATTACTTTGATTTTTGTTGCTAGTAGCAGTAGTACAGTTGTACTAATTCCCTATTAGGAATTTAGAAACGATGTTCTTTCTTTACTGTCAGAATGAATAGCTACATTTAGAGTGATGGAGCTCACGCAGTCCTTGTGGTAGAACATGAATAAGACAGAGGAACCCAGAGCCCACACCTCTTGCATCCTGACCGCATAGCACCCTTTCCTCTGAGGGTTATGGCAGGTTTTTGATACACAGCTGATCTTTCTTTTGATCTATTGGCTTCACTGAAAGTGGTCTGCTTAAGCAACTGCCTTGGGAAATTCCATAGGATCATTTTGTTTAATACTTTATCTGCAGATTTTTATTTAGCATTTCACTATTTCTTATTTTCTAACAAAGTGGTGAATCAAAATTTTAAAATTTTAGCTTGACCCTAAGGAGAAATTTGAAGGAAAGAAAATCTGCATATTCTGGGGTCCCTGAGTTCATGGCTTCAGGGAAGGGGATTAGGGTGTGAAGATGGGGGATGTAAGTCCTGCTTTTTCGGGTGACACCTTTGGGGAGGCATAAAACCTTTGTCCTCTGCTCCTCCTCAGTTCTGCAGCGTGAGGTCTGTAAATGAGGCTGGCAGAGGACAGATTCACAATGGAAAACAAGCAGAAGCGTGTTGACTTGTACACAAGTCAGTGAGGAGCAGCTCAACGGGGAGGTTTCAGTTTGGGCTCATATACTGTCTCGGGTTAATCGGAGAAAAGGGGCTTGGGGCTGTGGGGGGCAAGTTTGGGGAGGTCAGTAGGAGGAGTATAGTAAACAAGGTTACTCATAAGGTCTCTATGCGTGACGTTTGGGACTTTGGTAAGAGTTGTTAAGAATTCTCCTGTTTCTGGTGTGAGTAGGAGTGAGTGGGCGACACCTTTACAGAAGGAAAGCTTGTAGGCTGCTTAAAGCTTTTCCCATCACTGTTTCTCAGCGGCCTTTAACTCAAAACAGATGTACGCCCAGAAAGCCCATTTTGGTGTGGCAGATCCTGGTACCCTTCCAGACTTTCCTAATGTGTGGTCAACACTTTTTCAAGTGAGCTCCCAGTAGTATTCAGAGATAGGCTTGAATATAAAATAAAACTTATTTTTTAAATTTTGCCTTTCAAACATGGCAGAAACTAGTTTCTACAAGTCTGATACAAACAATTGTAGCAAATAATCATAGTATATACTTAGCATTTCATAGTTTACAAAGTATTTTGGCACAGAGCAAAGGCCAGGTCTCATTGTTATAGTATTAAAAATGAGAAAAGGAGACTGAGCTATTTATAAATGCCTAACATTCAGCTAGTAGGTGGCAGAGTAGAACCCAAATCTGTGTTCTGACACCTTGCTGCCTCGCCACCTGGTGAGACGTTCTCACCAAGGAGAAATGAATCAACTCTTAGAGAGCAGAGGAAATATTTAGTAACCATAGGAGGTAGTTTACAGAATTAAAGCAATAGCAGCAGTGTCTTCCAGCTGTGTTACAGACTTCAAATTGTAACCGATTTAAGGTCCTATGAAGAATTAGAGGGAATAACTAGATTTTAGGTTTTTCTGATGAGGAAGCTATAGAGGCAAAACTTGTAAGTAGTTTAAGTAATGTCACACAACACCCTACATCTGACCCACTGGTTAATAGTGCCAACCAAAAGTTGTCATTCGCCATCTGGTTCTTCAAGGATGAAGTCAGTAGCCACTGCAGCTGCTGACCCTCAACACTCCCTGAAAGGAGCTCAGGGCTGAAATCAGGCTCTCTGTGTTCTCTGAAAACTGGCAGAAAAGGTCTTCAGATAGATATTTTCAGGAGAAGATTTTACAAACCCAGTTTCTTGAGTCGACTCACATCTAGAAAAGGACTGAAATCATTAATGGAAGCATTTCCTCCTTCCTCCATCCCTCCTTCCCTTTCTGGCTGTGCCCACAGCATGTGGAAGTTCCCAGGCCAGGGATAGAACCTGCCCCACAGCAGTGACAATGCCAGGTCCTTAATCCACTAGGCCAACAGGGAATTTTATGCTCCTCCTGATCGGCAGGAAGCCTCTGCCAAAATATGTGCTCGACTGCATGTACCCCCTTCACCAAATCACATTTCTACACCCCCCCCATACACACCTTTAGAGCGGTTCCTCAGGGCTCTCTGAGGCTGTCTCCTAGACTGTAGTCCTCATTTTGCCTCAAATCAAACAACTTACAACTCTCACATTGTGCTTTTTTTTTTTTTTTTAAGTTGAAAAGAGTAAATGGTTAATAGTAACACTGACTACTGTGGTAATAACTGTAAAGTGTTTTTTGTTTTTACTTTTTAACAGTTTAAGTATAATTGATTTAGTGTTGTGTTAGTTTCAGTTGTACAGCAAAGTGATTGAGCTATACATGTATATACATTCTTTTTCATGTTCCTTACAGGTTAAAGGTTTCCAGTATTGTTCCCTGGGCTATATAGTAGGTCCTTGTTGATTATCTCTTTTGTATACAGTTGTGTGTATCTCTTAATCCCAAACTCCTAATTTATCCCCCCCACCCCCACGCCAGCTTGGGTAACTGCAAGATTGTTCTCTATGTCTGTGAGTCTGTCTGTTTTGTAAATAAGTTCATTTGTGTCATATTTTAGATTCCAGATATAAGTGATATCATATGATACTTGTCTTTCTCTGTTTGACTGACTTAGTATGATAATCGCTAGGTCCATTCATGTTGCTACTAATGGCATTACTTCATTCTTTTTTATGGCTGAGTGATATTCCACTGTGTATATGTACCACATCTTCTTTATCCATTCATCTGTTCATGGACACTTAGGTTGCTTCCGTATCTTGGCTGTTGTAAATAGTGCTGCAGTGAACATTGGGGTGCATGTGTCTTTTCAAATTAGAGTTTTGTCTTTTGTGGATATATGCCCAGGATTGGGATTTCTGGATCATATAGTAGCTCTATTTTTAGTTTTTTAAGGAACTTCCATACATTCTCAATAGTGGCTATACCCATTTACATTCCCACCAACAGTGCAGTTCCCTTTTCTCCACACCCTCTCCAGCATGTATTTTTTTTTGTAGACTTTTTGATGATGGCCATTCTGATTGGTGTGAGGGTTATACCTCATTTTAGTTTTGATTTGCATTTCCTTAATAATTAGCAATGTTGAGCACCTTTTCATGTGCCCGTTGGCCGTCTGTATGTGTTCTTTGGAGAAATGTCTATGTAGGTATTGTGCCCATTTTTTGATTGGGTTTTTTTTTCTGGTATTGATAACTAAAATACATTCAATTCAAAGCTTATTCTGAGCTAGATGTTATACCAGGTGCTTTATGAAGATAACCCTATTAGCTAATCTTGACACCAACCCTGTGTGTTAAGTGTTAGTCCTTTGTTTTTATATATTGAATAAGGGAACTGTTATAAAGAGGTTGAATAGCCTGCCCCAAAGTCACACAGCTAGCATGCGGTAGAGACAAGATTCAAACTCAGGTATTTGACTTAAAGCACTTATATAACTCTTAGCCTTTAGTCTCCTAGTCTCCTTCAGTGTGTTGTTTGGTGTGATGTTTCAGTGACATCAAAGTTAAGAGTAAAAGAGAAACATTCGGAATCTGTAGATGACAGATTACAGAATTAGTTTTACAGATAATTGAGTAATTTAATAAAGCATTTAAAAGCAATGGGGAGGGGGCACTATATATTAAATGCCGATAGCATTCATTCTGGTTGTTAACATCATAAATAAAACTTAAGGGAAATGATACAAGAAGAGATAATCAAACAGGTCAACAGCTGTGGGCCAGTCAGTGAGAATGTGTGTCAAGGAAAGGCCATGGGGTGACTTCAGGCCCTTTCCTTGGTGCAGGTCTGCGTACCCTGCTCTTGAGCTGAGTTCATGTCAGCATTTCTGGAGACTGAACTTCCTGGGGCCCCTGGTCCTGATGTGTGGATGCTGGGCCTTGAAAGAGGGCCCTTGTAGTTAGCAGACCCTCCCTCTGTAAATTAAGAGTTCCAACTCCTTATGAGTAGGGATTGAAAATGCCTTTGTTAAAAATTGCCGTATCCTTGCCCTCTTCTCTGCCCACATATATGGTGATTTTTGCCTCACTTAGGTCAAGATTTTCCTTTTTGAATATAAATCTCTTTTTGAAGGGTACTTGGTTTTTAACTGTTCTCACTTTATTGTGCAAACTGAGCTTGACTTTTGAATGCAGTTTTTTTTTTGACAGGAGTAATATTTGGTCTTGAGGCTTTTCTTGGTAGTAAAGACTTTCTTCTAAGGAAGAGAGTACACTGCTCTTGGCAATTAGAGGTTTACATACACTCAAAGCTTCTGAGTAGATTTGTCTGGAAATACTTTTAAAAGTGTAATAAGCTGAGGTCACTATGCCCAGGTGGAGCTGGAATGGAAGATAAACTTACTTGTAAGAGATTCTGAAAGACACTGGGTAGGGCAGGTTGAAGATAGGCTTGCTTTATCATTTCTCCTGAGTTCTGTTGGTAACATAGTGGCCCTGAAAATAACTTGCTGCTGACTTTGACCGAAATGCAGATTGCAGTGAAGCAGCTGGGATGTCAGGACTAATTTGGAAGGTTGCAAACTTCCACTCAACCACCTTCAGAGCAGTGTTAACTTTCTGGCATTTCCTATCACTGGCTGGATTGGGGCGAGGATCGGGAGGAGGTAAGACATAAGAGTGTTTTCCACTTGGTTCTCACCACCTCGTCCCATATGAATACATAGAGATGTTCTTTTGAGTTGTGGATGTGAACATCTGGAAAGTATTCTCTAAAAAACGTCACTCAATGAATATTCCTTCCGTGCAATATCTTAATAGAGTTTGCCATTCTGAAAACTAGAGAAGACAGTCTGTATGATAAATAGGTGCGTAGTCTGAAAGCTTATTAGTAGTAAGGTCCACATTTTGGACATACATACACACAAGCAGTAAATAAATTGGAAAGAAAACAGAAGGGAAAGATACTAATTTTAGCTTTTCTTTCTTTAGAGAGAGCAGCTCTTCATTACTCTAACTGTGGCTCCCCAAGAAGTTCTTTCAGTGTTTTCTGAAGAACGTACAGAAATCTTGTGTCTAATTAAATTCAATTTATGCCTAGAACTTTGCACAAAGAAATTGATTGTAGTTAATGTTTGACTAACAAAGAGAAGTTGTTTGTAAAAGATGTTTGCTGTAACTTTTAACATTGTTGTTTCCACCAATGAAATTTAGTGATAATCTGAAAGGTTTTTTTTCTCTTTTGAAAGTTTTCTGTTAGTTGAAATGCCACTTGTTTTCCTTGTGAGCAGATGGATGGTCATGAAACCTTAAGCTACTGATAGCTGAAAATTCCAGCTGTCTTTTTTTTTTTTGGTAGAAATTGAGGGAATTCCCATTGTGGCATGGTGGTAATGAATCCACTAGAATCCATGAGGTTGCAGGTTCGATCCCTGGCCTCACTCAGTGGATTAAGGATCTGGCGTTGCAGTGAGCTCTGGTGTAGGTCGCAGACGCGGCTTGGATCTGACATTGCTGTGGCTGTGGCATAGGCCGGCAGCTGTAGCTCCGATCAGACCCCTAGCCTGGGAAGCTCCATATGCCGTGCATACAGTTTTAAAAAGAAAAACAAAAAAATTGGTAAACTGATTCTGAAATTTACACGGAAATATAAGGACAGAGAATACCCAAAATAATACTGAAAAAGTACAGATTGGGAGGACTTGGTCTGAATTTGACACTTACTCTATAAAGATTTTGTAACCAGGACAGTGTGGCACTGGTAAAAGGATGGGCATACCGAGCAGTGGGACAGCAGCCTCTAGAGAGAGACCCACACTTATGGTCAGATTGAACAAGGGACCAATGTGATTTCACAAGGAAAGGAACATATCTTCAGGAAGTGGTGTTGGGAAAAGTGTTCACATGGGGGCGAAGGTTTCTGGAAAATGCCATCCCCAAGTATGCCTCTTTGGCATAAGGATAATTTAGAGCTAATTGGGCTTGAAAACCAGCAGATGCAGGAAAGGTTCTCTGCAATCCCCCATGACTACATAAAAATAAAGTATAAATCTCCCCTCTTATAAAGGAGGTTTACATTTGTGATGCTATCTCTGCATCAGGAAGAAAGCCACTCCTGACAGCTTGCCACCCACCACTTATCTGCCGAGAAGACAGCCCTCATTCATGGTATATTTCCTCCCCTCCCGTTCTCATGACTTGGCCTCCTCAACCCCAGATCCCCAAACCCCATTTCCTTTGTTTAGCTGAAGATAGTATATAAGCCTCAGTCATGGGGCCCCTCCTTGAGTCTATCTTGGCCCCTCCTTGGGTCTGTCTGTTTGAAATACTGCCATGCATGTACTTATGCACAAATGTAATTACATTTTTTTCTTTGTAATCTGGTTTTTTTTTTTTTTTTTTTATCAGTTTGATTGGGCCCCAGCCATTTAACCTAGAAGAGCAGAAGGGAAAATATTTTTCTTTCCCTACAGAGGATAAAAAGAGCACATACAAACATGGAGATAAATTAAAGTGAGATTTAAAAGCTAAAACATGGTAGCCTGTAAAGGACAACAGAATAATCTGTGCAGCCTCTTTTAGCGATGGCCCAAAGAGCACTACCATAAAAAGTTGTTTAATCAGGGTTCATCGAAAGTAAAAACATCTGTTCATCAAGAAAATAGTAGACAAGCCACAGATTGAGAAAATATTTGTAACACATATTTGACAACAGGTTTGTAATCAGAGTATATGAAGAATTCTTACCATGGAATAATTGTCAATCCAGTTCTGAAATGGGCCAGAGATTTGAACAGACACTTCAGAAAATAAGGGACATCACCAGCCAAGAAGGCACATGAAAAAGTGTTCAACAGTGTTTATCATCAGGGAAATGCAAAATGGGATACTACTGCCCATCCATTAGAGTGGCTGAAGTGAACACAACTGACAGCACTAAACAGTGGGGAGAATGTGGAACTCTCATGCATTGCTGATGCTGTGTAAAATAGTAGATCCATTGTATATATCTGAGAGAAATGAAAGTACCGTCCACGGAAGTCTTCTACAAGAATGTTCATGGCAGCTTTATTGATATTGGCCCCACACGGGAAAAGCCCAGGTGTCCATCAGCAGGGGACTAGATAAACTAGCGAATGTGTTCGTGCAGTTGATATTCCTGGGCAGTGGAAGAACAAACTGCTGACCATGTGATGAACAGCATGGGTCAGTCTCAAAAATGTGAAAAAACTCAGACACAAAACACTTTATACTGTACAATTCCATTTATGTGAAGTTGCAGAATAGCTAAAGCCATGGTGACAAAAGTTAGGCCAGTAGTTGCTTCATGGTGTGGAGGGAAGGGAAGAGGGGCCCATGGGATCTCTGGGGGTGATGGAAACATGCTGTCTCTTGATAGGGGTCTGTGTTACATCAAACTGTAGACTTGATGTATGTGCATTTCAATGAATGTGAATTATAGCCTCAACTCACCCCCCCAAACCCACAGTGTTTTCCTGTCTCTTATTCTGACTCTCTGTCCTACTTTCCTTACAGTATTGGGCAGCTTAGACCTACTATCCTGAGACTCTGAATAAATGAGTCCCTTTTTTTTCTTCTTCTTCCACCCATTTCAAAGTCCTTCCTATGCCATTACCTTGCTTTATGAACGTGGAGCCAGGATTACATGTAGGAGGCAATCACAGTACTTCATTCATTCTCCAAGCATTTGCCGACTAGCTTTGTATAGTGGAAATGCAGAGGGAGGCACTAATCATGTTTAGAGGCACTTAGGTAAAATAGGTAAGATGTGGTAATTCAGGGAAAACTAGGATAAGGGGGGTAGAGAAGTTGATTTACATCTAGCATGATCTTTGGAAGCAAACCAAGAAATGAGCAAATCGATTATTCTTCCCAGGAAAGGATTATCCTCATCTTTGAATATATGAACATAAAGTCTCCACCTGAGAAATTAGTTTCCTTTTAAGTTTTATACCTTTAAAAACAATTATTTGTGTTATAGAGCCCAAATGTTGTATACGATGTAATTGTACATTTGTCCATGAATGCTGAACTTATTTAAGAAAATATCACTTTGTACTCTTTGATGCCAGCTGGCATTGCTGACACCACTTTGTCTCTTCTTTCTTTTTCCTCCAATCAGTTTGATAAAGGCTACTCTTACAATATCCGTCATAGCTTCGGAAAGGAAGGCAAGAGAACAGACTATACGCCTTATAGTTGCATGAAGATTATCCTCACCAATCCACCAAGCCAAGGGGATTATCACGGTGAGTGCTTCCGTGGATGTGTCTGTGATGTACAGAAACCCAGGAGCTCTGTAGGAAACACTAAACAGTGGGCCAGTCTTTGCATTACTAATAGGAACAGGTTTGTAGCTTTTGTCAGCTGTTGGTGTCAAGCTGGAACTGCAGTGGCTTCTAGTGATTTGTCATATCACACTGGGTCAGCATAAGAGGGGGTTCAGCTGTGCTCCACTTTGTGCTGTACCAGGCTCTTTAGTCCCCATTCCCCTTCACTGCTCTTCTCTATCTCCCATTCTGCACATGTCTTAGAAGGCTTATCTGAGTTCTTCAAAGCTTTTTAAAATTGAGGGCCTTAAATTTTAGAACAGTAGATTCATTAATTTTCAAAGATGACTGAAGAAGAGTGTTCTATTCTCATTACTATCATCTGATTAACCAACAAAAAATAAGTATTTAACAACCCATAGTATCAAACATCTATCAATTTGCCTGAATTGTAGATTAAAAAAAAAGTTAATCTGTTTTCCATAAATGTCTGAGTTTAACAGCTTTTTTCTTTTTTTTTAGGACCTCACCCAAGGCATGTAGAAGTTCCCAGGCTAGGGGTCATATTGGAGCTATAGCTATAGTTTCTGGCCTATGCCACAGGCACAGCAGTGCAGGGTCTGAGCTGAGTCTGAGACCTACAGATCACAGCTATGATCCTTAACTCACTGAGTGAGTTCAGAGATGGAACCTGCATCGTCATGGATCCCAGTTGGGTTCGTTGCTGCTGAGCCATGATGGGAACCCCTGACAGCTTTTTTATAAAATAGTTCTCTGAGCATACCTTGAAAAGCTCCTCATTTGTCTGGATTGTCAGAAAATGATTTAATAGCCCATATTAGTAAAATTTCTAGATTACCAGAGCTTACTGCAGTATGTGTCAAAACTCTTTTTGTTTTAGTGTCTTAAATTCTTTTTTTACAGGAGCACATGCTTTCACACTGTTAAAGACCAAATAAGCTCAAATGTGATATCAAAACCAGCAATTGTGAAAAGAGAGTATAAATGCAAAATATTGCTAACACATTTGAAATTAAGAGATGAGCACCTTAAAACAACCGTGTGTGTGTGTGTATTCCTATATCAAAACCCCTTGGTAACTACAGACCAAAAAATGGCAATAGATACAAAAACAAATAAGAGAAAGCAATTTGAACACAACACTAAAGATACTCATCAAATCACAAGAGAACAGAACAAAAGAGGAAGAGAAGAAAAAAAAAATCCCAAACGATTAACAAAATGGCAATAGGCACATACTTATCAATAATTACATTAAATGTAAATGTGTTAAATGCTCCAGCCAAAAGACATAGACTGGCTGAATGGATACAAAAACAAGACGTACTATCTACCATAAACCCATTTTGGGTCTAGGGACATATACAGACTGAAAGTGATGGAGAAAGATACTGCATTCAAATGGAAATCACAAGAAAGCTGGAGTTAGCAAATACTCATATCAGACAAAACAATGTAAAATAAAGATGATTACAAGAGTCAAAGAAGGACACTACATAACGATCAAAGAATCAATCCAAGAAGAAAATATAACAATTGTAAATGCACCCAACATAGGAGCACCACAATATATAAGGCAACTGCTACCAGCTGTAAAAGGAGAAATCAACAGGAGCACAGTAACAGTAGGGGACTTTTAACACCTTATTTCCAACAATGGACAGATCATCCAGACAGAAGATCAGTAAGGAAACACAGGCCTTACATGATGCATTAAACCAGATGGACTTAATAGGTATTTGTGAAACTTTCCATCCAAAAGCAGCAGAATATGCATCCTTCTTAAGGGCACATGGAACATTCTCTAGGATGGATCATATTTTGGACCACAAATCAAGCCTCAGTAAATTTAAGAAAACTGAAATCATATTAAGCATCTTTTCTGATCACAATGCTATGAGACTCGAAATCAACTATAAGAAAAAAATCTGCAGAAAACATAAACATGTTGGAGACAAAATACTATGCTACAAAACAGCCAGTGGATCACTGTAGGAATCAAAGAGGAAATCAAATAATATCTAGAGACAAATGAAAATACAATGATCCAAAACATATGCAATGCAGCAAAAACAGTTTTAAGAGGGATTATAGCAATACAAGCTTACCTCAGGAAAGAAGAAAAATCTCCAACAACCTAACCTCACAGCTAAAGCAGCTAGAGAAAGAACAAACAACATCCAAAGTGAGTAGAAGGAAAGAAATCATAAAGATCAGAGCAGGAAAAAAAAAAAGAAAGAAAGAAAGAAGAGAAATAGAGATGAAGAAAACAATGAAAAGTTTAATGAAACTAAAAACCAGTTCTTTGTAAAGATTAAAAAAATTTAATTAACCCTTTGCCAGACTCATTAAGAAAAAAGGGAGAAGGCCTCAAATAAATAAAATTAGAAATGAAAAAGAAGTTACAGCTGACACACAAAGGATCATACAAGCCTACTGCAAGCAACTATATGGCAATAAATTGGATGACCTGGAAGAAATGGACAAATTTTTAGAAAGGTGCAATCTTCCAAGACCGAACCAAGAAGAAATAGAAAATATGAATAGACCAATCACAAGTACTGAAATTGAAACTGGTTTAAAAACTTCAAACAAAATTCTAGGACCACATGGCTTCACAGATAATTTCAATCAAACATTTAAAGAAAAGCTAACACCTGTCCTTCTGAAACTCTTACAAAAAGTTGCAGAGAAAAGAACACTCCCAAACTCATTCTATGAGGCCACCTGATAACCATAACCATCAAAGATAACACAAGAAAAGAAAATTATAGGCTGGTATAAAAGGATCATATACCATGATCAAGTGGGATTTATCTCAGGGATACAAAGATTTTACAATATCCACAAATCAATTAGTGTGATACATCACATTAACAAATTAAGAAGAAAAATGTCAGCTCAGTAGATGCAGAAAAAGCTATAAAAAAGAAAAAAAAAATCCAACACCCATCAAGAAAGTAGGTAGAGAGGGAACCTACCACAACATAAAAAAGGCCATATATGACAAACCCACAGCTCACATCATTCTCAATGGTGAGAAGCTCAAAGCAGGAAGAAAATAAGGATGTCCACTTTCACCACTTTTATTCAACATAATCTTGGAAAAACCTAGCCATGGCAATCGGAGAAGAAAAAAATAAGGAATCCAAATTGAAAAAGAAAAAGTAAAGCTGTCACTGTTTTCAGATGACATGATACTGATCCATAGAAAATCCTATGGATGCTGCCAGAAAACTTAGAGTTCATCAATAAAGTTGCAGAATACAAAATCAATATGCAGAAATCTATTGCATTTCTATATACTGACAATGAAAATCAGAAAGGGAAATTAGGCAAACAATCATTTACCATCACAACCAAAAGAATAAAATACCTAGGAATAAACCTACCTGAAGAGGCAAAAGATTTGTATTTTGAAAACTGTAATATGCTGATAAAAGAGATCGAAGATGACAAGAAGATGGAAACGTATACCATGTTCTTGGATTGGAAGAATCAATATTGTCAAAATGACTGTACTACCCAATGCAGTCCATATCAGTGCAATGCCAATTACCAACGGCATTTTTTCACAGAAGTAGGGCAAAAAAAAAAAAAAATTTTTTTCTTTGTCTTTTTAAGGCTACACCTGCAGCACATGGGGGTTCCCTGGCTAGGGGTTGAATCAGAGCTACAGCTGTTGGCCTGCACCACAGCCGCAGTAACACCAGATCTAAGCCATGTGTGCGACCTACACCACAGCTCACAACACCGGATCCTTAAGCCACTGAGCAGGGTCAGGGATTGAATCTGTGTCCTCATGGATATGAGTCAGATTCATTTCCACTGAACCATGATGGGAACTCCTCCCAAATTTTTTAAATTGTATGGAAATGCAAAAAACTCAGAATAGCCAAAACAATCCTGAGAAAGAAAAATCATGCTGGAGGAATCATGCTTGCTAGCTTTCCACTATACTACAAAGTTATGGTCATCAAAAACAGCATGGTACTGGCACAAAAACAAATACAGATCAGTGGAGCAGAATAGAAAGCTGAGAAATAGACCCACACACCTGTGGTCAGTCTATAACCAAGGAGACAAGAATGTACAATGGAGAAAAGACAGTCTCTTCAGTAAATGTTCTGGGAAAACTGGACAGCCGCATGTAAAAAAAAAAATGATATTTGCCAGAGTCCAGCTCCAGCAGCCAGGGAGTGCACGTCCTGAAAGGAGAGGGGGGGGGCGTCGGCATATGCAACGGAGACAGTCTCTTTGTCCCTTCTTTCAGGGTGCTGGACTGCTCAAAATTTATTGGCATAAGTGGTTGATTATATAGACAGTTTCTAACTTCAGATTACATCATAGTGTTGAAAGTACATTGGTTAACTATTAGACTTTGTTTTTTGATCACATGATACAGCAGCAATACGTCATGTTCTAAAATCTTCAGCTTAACTAAATTTAGTGAGTACAATTCAAGGACAAACAGGTACAACATATCATGTGGGAAAGAGGAGACCCAGCACAAACCATCTCATGGCCAGCCAATTCGCACAAACTGAAGAGGTCACAGACATAAAAAATCTTGTCTTCAGAGTGTCTATCTTCAAAGTGTCCTTGGCAGGGAAACAGTATGAGAAAATACAAATCAACTTAGCTAGCTACCACTAAAAGTTTCTAAAATCAAGGACAAAACTCACAGCTAGGTTTCTTTTGATCATGAACAATATGTATTTAACTTCTATAAACTTCATTAAAATCCTAACTCTAAAGTTTACTATATAACTAGTTAGTAGATAAACACTATGTTTTTAATTAAGTTGGATTTGAATAGGGGAAAGTCCTTTTGAATGAAATTCTTATTATTGTTTTAATTTTGTTAAATTACAAATCACTGCAGGAAGATAAGGATGGGAAATAAGGATAATAAGCAAATAATCAGGAAAGACTGAGGAAAACTGAATAGCAAGTGAATAACAGAAAAGACTAAGTCATCCATGGAACAGTCCCCACTCAGCAATGCAAAATGGAAATTGTATCCTGGAAAATTCAGTTCCCCACCAAGGTCAGTGGGCAAGCCTTATTGTCTTCTGGGGCCTGTCCTCGGAATTTCACCATGCAGGCAGGCATCCCCTTGTTTAGGAACCTGCCCTCGGAATTGCACCGTTCAGACAGGCCTTTTTTTCAGCTCCTTGTATCTTCTCAGCTCCACACAGATTTTAGAACATTTTCTAACACCATACAGAAAAATAAACTCAAAATGGATTAAAAGTCTAAATATGAAACCAGAGACTATAAATCTCTTAGAGGAAAACATAGGCAGAACACTCTTTGACATAAACTGCTGCAATATCTTTTTGGATCCACCTCCTAGAATAAAAAACAAAATAAACCAATGGGACCTAATTAAACTTAAAAGGTTTTGCATAGCAAAGGAAACCCTAAACAAAACACAAAGACAACCCACAAGAATGGGAGAAAGTTGTGAATGGAGCAACTGACTGGGGATTAATCATGCAGCTCAATATCAGAGAAACAAACAACCCAATCAAAAAATGAGCAGAGGATCTAAACCGACATTTCTTCAAGACGTGCAGATGACCTAACAACCCATAAAAAACAAAACCCATGAGAAGATGCTCAACTCTGCTAATTATTAGAGAAATAAATCATTAAAAATTTATAAACAGTAAATGCTGGAGATGGTGCAGAGAAAATGGAACCCTCCTGCACTGTTGGTGGGAATGTAAATATGTACACCCATTTATGGAAATGGAGTTTGGAGGTTCCTTAAAAAACTAAAAATAGAGCTACCATATAATCCAGCAATCCCACTCCTGGGCATATATCCGTAAAACAAAAAAACTCTAATTTGAGAAGGACCCCCCACCCCCCACCCCAGTGTTCATAGCAACACTATTTACAACACCCAAGACATGGAAGCAACCTAAGTGTCTATCAAGAGATGAATGGATAAAGAAGTTGTGGTCCATATACACAATGGAATATTAGTCATGAAAAAGAATGAAACTATGCCATTTACACCAACATGGAGGAACCTAGAGATTATCATACTAAGTGAAGTAAGACAGAGAAAGACAAATATCATATGATATCACTTATATGTGGAATCTAAAAAAGGGATACAAACAAACAAATTTACAGAACAGAAACAGACTCACAGACTTTGAAAAACTCATGGTTACCAAAGGGGACATCTGGCAGGGTGGAGGGTAGGGATGAACTGGGGCTTGGGATTGGCATATGTACACTGAGGTATGTGGAATGACTGGCCAACAGGGACCTCCTCTGTAGCATAGGGAACTTTACCCAGGATTCTGTGATAACCTATGTGGGAAAAACATCAGAAAAGGAATGGATATGTGTATATACATAACTGAATCACTTTGTTGTACAGCAAAAATTATCACAACATTGCTAATCAATTTAATAAAACTTAAAAAAGGATCAAATAATCCCAAATGTAATTTTAAGAAAGATGCTTCATGCGCATGAGTATTTATATTCAATAGATGTAGAAGTGCCAGTCATGGAACACACAGTGCGTGGTTCCCACACTTCTCTCAGGACTTACAGAACCTCTAGAAATGCACTCTCAAGCTCCACCCTCAGTTGAATAAAATCAGATTTATTTCACATTCCCTGGATGATTTTTATGTCTTCTAAAGTTTGAAAACAACTGACCAGAGACTCATGTTGAGGAGGTTGGTAGCTTTTCCCAGCAGCCCCACCAGGCAGTCATGTACACTGACCTTGGCCAAGTGAAACTCCTAGGGGTTCTTCCATGGGTTTCCTCTCCTCCATCACTTACTGAGGTAAAGACAGGATTTTATATTTCTTACTCTTTTTATTCTGTCTTATTTACTCTAGTCCATTCTATTTGTCTATTTTAAATTTAAACTCTATCAGTTAGAAAATAATATATACAGCTGACTCTTGAACTGCACAGGTTTGAACTGTGTGGGTCCATCTTGCATGCAGATTTTTTTTCAGCAAATATGTACAGTACTACATGGTCTGAAATTGGTTGAATGTGAGGATGCAGAACCTCAGACCCCAGAGGACTACTATGGAACTGGGGTACCCAACTGCAGATTTTGGAATTCCCGCCAGGTCCTGAAACCAGTCCCCTGAGTATGCTGAGGGACAGCTGTTCTAGCAAACACTCAATGAGCTTGTATTGTTAGACACTTGATCTCTCCTTTTTTTTTTTTTTAAATGAATAAGCTTTATTTATTTATTTATTTATTTTGAGCAGTTTTAGGTCCACAGCAATACTGAGGAGGAGGTGTAGGGAGTTCTTGGGTGCCCCCAACCCACAATGGCCCAGCCTTCCCCATTGTCAACCTCACCCACCTCAGAGGGCTTGTCCTCATGTGCCATCTGCCATTGTTGGGTGTAGCCAGGAAGAGATCTCCATTCTGTCCTTGATTGACGGTGCTCCTGACTCACCTGTGTGGTTGAGTCTCTGCCTGCGGGGTCTGTCCCTTGGTAGAGGGTGCTCGAGTCTCCAGCAGGGGCATCTGTGTTCTCCTTGCAAGTCTGTCAGCTTTCCCTTGTGCGTGTTGATGCTCTGTTGTTAGATGCATACATGTTATACCTTAGGGATGTGATGTCTTCTTGGAGCTTTCATCCCTTCTCTTTCATCCTGGATGAACCTCCATGCTCAGTCTGAATGCACAGAGCTACTCCCACCTGCTTTGATTTATGTTAGCATGGTGTGTCTTTCTCTGTTCCTTTACTTCCATGGCTTTCTAATACACAACATACAGCGGGACCTGACGATCTTTAATTGGTGTGTACTGATGTTTAATCATTGATATAGTTGGCTTAATACCTGCTGTATTTGTTGCTATTTTTTTTATTTGTTCCCCTTACTCTTTGTTTCTGTTTTTATCTTCATACCTTTTCTGACTTTTACAGTTTTAACTGAGCATTGCATAGGATTCCATTTTTTTTCTTCTCTCTTAGCATATCTGCTATACTTCTCTTTGTTACTACTTCTCTTTGTTACTTTGTTAATTAGTTTTACTTTTTAAAGAATTTTCACTCTAGATAATCCAAGCCTCTCTTCAAATTCCCACATCACAGGTAATGCAGGTACCTATAGTAATGAATATTTCTTTTTTTTTTCTTTTTTTCATCAGGTTCCCAGACTAGGGGGTCTAATCGGAGCTGTAGCCACCGGCCTGTGCCAGAGCCACAGCAACTCAGGATCCGAGTTGCATCTTCGACCTACACCACAGCTCATGGCAATGCCAGATCCTTAACCCACTGAGCAAGGCCAGGGATCGAACCCTCAACCTTATGGTTCCTAGTCAGATTCCTTAACCACTGAGCCAGGATGGGAACTCCAAGTAATGAATATTTCTAATTCCCTTGTATCAGTCTGTCATTCATTTCATTTATACATACACAGGTATGTGCATAAACATACATGATAGAATACATTGTTGCCATTCTTTTGAACAAACTGTTCTGTTAGCTCAGTTAAGAATAAGAAAAATAAAAGTTTTGTATTTCCTTTTTTTTTTTATCATTTTCTGATATTCAAATTTTCTTTGGGTACATCTGAATTTCTGGTTTTATATCATTTTACTTCTCTCCGAACAACTTCTTTTAATGTTTCTTGCCCTGCAGGTCTGGCAACAGATGACCTCAATTTTTGTTTGAGAAAGTTCTTATTTCTCCTCCTTTTTGGAAAGAGAATTTCACAGGGTACAGAATTCTAGGTTTCAGGGATTTTTTTTTTTCCCCTCTCTCTCAACATTTTAAACATTTCATTCCAGTCTGTTGCTTGCAGTTTCTGAGGAAGATAAGTTAGCTGTAATTGTTTTCCTAACTCCTCTGTAGGTAAGGTGTTTTCCTTTATGGCTTTTTTCAAGATTCTTTGGTTTTGGTTTTCTGAAGTATGAATATGATCCGCCTAGCTGTTTTTTTTTTTTTTTTTTTTTTTTTTGCGTTTACCCTGCTTGGTGTTCTCTGAGCTTCTTGGTTTTGCAGTTTGGTGTCTGACATTAACTTAGGGGAAATTCTCTATCATTATTGCTTCTGTTCCTTTCTTGCTCTTTTTTCTCGTATTTCCATTCTCATATGTTACACCTTTCATAGTTCACAGTTCTTGGCTATTCTGCTGTTGGTTTTTTTCAAAGTTTTGGGGTTTTTTTTTTGTTTTGGAAGTTTCTTTTGGCCTATCCTCAAGCTCAGAGATCCTCTGCCCAGCTCTCTTCTAATAAGCCCTCAAAGGCATTCTCCATTTCTGTTACAGTTCTGATGCCTGGCATCTCTTTTTGATTCTTTCTTAGAATTCCTGTGTCTGCTTACATTACACATTTGCATGTTGTCTACTTTTTCCAGTAGAGTCATAGTTAATTTAATTTAAATTCCCAGTCTGATGATTCCAGCATCCTTGCCATTCCTAGCTCTGGTTCTCACACTTGTTCAGGCTCTTCACACTGTACCTTTTTGTTGAAAGGTAAGCATGGCATGCAGTGTGAGCAAGTGGTGGTGAGCCGGAGGGGGTGTCTGTAGTCCTGTGGTAGGTCTCAGTGTGTCAGTGAGCCTGTGGTTGTGGCCGTAAACTTCCACAGTGGTTCTCATATTCCCTGTTGGTGGGACAGAATGGCCAGAGGAGCCCATAGTTGGGCATTTCCCTTTCTGCAGAAGGGGTTAGGCTTTGATAAAGCCCAGCAGCCTAGGCTCTGGTCAGTAGTGTCTCCTGGGGCAGCCTTGCTCAGAACAGAGTGCCCCAGAGCACTTAAACTGGTACCTTTCTCATCGCCAGGCCAGAAGCATGAGGGTTTCTTTTATCTGCTGTGAGCACCTGGTAGAGCCCCTGTACACTGCAGAGTATGGGCCTCCTCTGTTGAGTCTCCCTGAAGTTTTTAACTCTCAGACTTTCCCATAGTCTGAACTGTGTCATTTACAGGTTAGGTCCCCCCACCCCACCCCCTCATCCCGTGTACTGGCTCCTGTACAGGATTCTGCTCTGCTTGGGTGTAGCCCTCTGGATCTACCCTTCTCTCCAGTTCCTGGGGCAGATTTTTCAGTCTGTTCAGCTGTTTACTTGTTGGGATGGAGCTCATTACATGCCAGGGAAGTGTCTGTGAAAGTGTCTGTCCTGTTAGGTTGGTGTGGTTTGCAAAGCTTTGTGGTCCCCTAGGTAAACACTGTTTCATTAAAGGCAATGCCTGGCATGGTTGGTCATGACTCAATGTGGGTGTGACTGTATTCTGGACTGTTTATCCATCTCTTCCACAAGTGCGTGCTGAAAAGCTCTATTAAACACTCAACTGTAACATTACAACGTTAGCTGCATCTGCACTCACTTCATTTTCAGTTACTCGAGAGTTCATCCTTTCCGCTTCTGAAGTCAACTCCTTTGGGTTGGAAGCAGAAACATGGTAGGAGGAGCTGGACTCAGTTTCCTTTCTTTCTGTCATTGTCACAATAACACCAGCTCCAACCCTGAAGCCATCTGTTCCTTCTGTTTTTTCTTACTGTGAACACGGCTTTGAAAGACTTTGTGATATTTGGCTTTTTGTCAGTCTTCGTTTCTGCTTGTCTTTGCCCTTTCTGACCCTTTTTAGATAGGTAGAGCCATAATTTCAAATGTAATGTGGACAATCTGCCCTTTTTTTTTTTTTTTTTGATGTCCTTCAGTAATTCTGGGCTTAGCTGAGCCTCATTTCCTTCTCATGGGTCCTTAGCAATTTCATTATCAGAAAAATACTGTGTTAGCTAATCCATGTTGAGCTCTTCCTATGTGCCGGGGGCATGTAAGGGCTGAATGTTACACACTCACAGGAGCTCTGTGAGTGATTATTTCCCACACTTGACAGAGTGAAGCTGAGTCAACAAGATGCAGGACATGCCAGGGTCCCCAGTGTGTAGCTGGTACCTGAGGTTGAGACACAGCAGATCCATACTCTTGACCATGTGCTGTACAGCTTTTCAGCACATTTCCTCAAGCTGCAAGTATTATAGTTCTGATCTTAATAAACTGGGTACTATGAAATTTGTGGATTTCATAATTTATAGGAATCCATTTTTACCATGGATGCTTTTATTCATAGTTAACAATGTTGGTAAACACATTTGTTTAGCATCTCGGCTCTGTACCATTATTTTTTTTGCAACCAATTTTCTGTTGATTTCATTAAAAATGCACAGTTGTTTCTAATTAACTTACAGATTCATCATCTGTATAGCTGAAAAAGGCATAACCTAGCCTTCTGTATTAAATTTTAAGTTAAGAATCTTGGAAGTTCCCGTCATGGCTCAGTGGTTAACGAATCCGACTAGGAACCATGAGGTTGCGGGTTTGATCCCTGGCCTTGCTCAGTGGGTTAAGGATTCAGCGTTGCTGTGGGCTGTGGTGTAGGTTGCAGATGCAGCTCGGATCCCGCGTTGCTGTGGCACTGGCGTAGGCTGGCGGCTACAGCTCCGATTAGACCCCTAGCCTGGGAACCTCCATATGCCGTGGGAGCAACCCAAGAAAATGGCAAAAAAAAAAGACAAAAAAAAAGAATTTTGACCTACCATTGTAGTTTCTTATTAAAATATCTAAATTTTTCTAGATTTTGGCCTTATTGCAGCTTTTACATTACAGTTTTTCTGTGTTTTTATTTATGCAAATGTTTTTAGGAGTCTGTTTTTCTCTTGAAATAGAGATGGCATGTACCTAGTGTAAGGTGTTTTTCTGTGAAACCACTTCCCATTTGTTCATCCCGTGCCCATCCAGGATCCCTCTAAATTTATATGGATTCTGCTCTATGGGTAATGAGCATAAACTTAAAATTGAAAATTGTGTGAATTTTTTTATATTTTGCATGTTTTTCTTTTTGTTTACATAATCTATCTTCCTTCTCTCCTATGCCTTTATATAATTTTTTTAAACTAGAAAAAAAGATTGTATAAAGTTTTTAGATGAACTGTTTTTTAGCTACTTTGTATTTATCTCTTCTTGTTAGCAAGTAGCATGGTTAAACAATAAATTCTGGTGCTTACTTCAGCCAGCAGCACATATACTAAAATTGGAACAATTCAGAGAAGATTAGCATTGCCCCTACACAAAGATGACGTGCAAATTGGTGAAGGATTCCATATTTAAAAAAAAAAAAAAAAACAGTGCTGGAAAGGGTGTGGAGAAAAGGGAACCCTCCTACACTGTTGGTGGGAATGTAAAATGGTACAACCATTATGGAAAACATTATGAAGCTGCCTCAAAAAAACTAAAAATAGAGCTATCATACAATCCCATGCAATCTACCAATCCCACTCCTGGGCATTTATCCAGAGGAAATTCTAATTTGAAAAGATACATGCACCCCTCTGTTCATAGCAGCACTATTCAAAACAGCCAAGACATGAAACCAACCTAAGTGTCCATCAACAGAGGAGTGGATAAAGAAGATGTGGTACATATATGCAATGGAATATTACTCAGCCATAAAAAAGAATGAAATCATGACACTTTCAGCAACATGAATGGACCTAGAAACTATCATACTAGGTGAAGTTAGACAGTGAAAGACAAACATATGCTATTGTTTATATGTGGAATTTTAAAAAGAGAATACAGATGAACTTACTTGTAGAACAGAAACAGATTCACAGACTTTGAAAAACTCAAGATTACCAAAGGGGACATGTGGGAATGGATGGACTGGGGACTTGATATTGGCATATGCACACTGAGGTATGTCGAATGACTGGCCAGTGGGGACCTGCTGTACAGCAGAGGGACCTCTACCCAGTATTCTGCGATGACCTACATGGGGAAAGAATCTGAAAGAGAAAGGATGTGTGTACACGTATAACTGAATCATTTTGTTGTACAACAGAAAGGATCACAACATTATAAATCAACTATATTTTGGTAAAACTTAAAAATTAGTTAATAATTAATTTTAAAAAATAAATTTAAACCCAACTAACTCCTCCTCCCGGTGAAGGGGCAGCCTGGGCTGCAGGTACTGGGATGTTTCATGGAGCTTTCGAGCCCGTAGTGCCCTGAGAGCTGCACAGATGAATCATTAGGTAAGGACCATGGGCAGGTAACTCTGATTAATAAGACGTTAGACAGTGAAGGGGTGTTTAGATAGCCTCGCATGTGCTCTTGTGTTCCGTCGGTAACTAACCATGCTGGTTGTTGTTTCAGGGTGTCCATTCCGCCACAGTGACCCCGAGCTACTGAGGCAGAAGCTGCAGGCCTACAAGATCTCCCCCACCGGGATCGCCCAGGTAGGGGGGCTCTTTCTCACATATCCCTTGTCAGACCTCGGCCCAGACACCTGTCTGGTAGATTAATTCAGCTAAAGCTCTAGCTTTTCTGGTTTAGACACCTTGGAATTTCTAGTTCATTTGTGAGGCTGCATTTTTCTTCTTAGTAGTAAAGAAGCTGAAAACCTTTTTTTCCTCTCAATTTATTTTACTATCTCAATGGAGTGCATTATAAAAAATAAGATCTTAGAGGAATGTGTTGAAGCTTATCAATGAAGCTGAAAGTTAATGACGTCATATTTCATTTTGGAAACTTCTTGTTCTGCATGTAAGTTAAAAGCAGAGGATAACACAGTGTGACCTGGCTGAACGTCGTTATTTACTGTATCAGGTCCACACTTCTGAGGCCAGTTCATTAGGTCAAACAGTTGATCAAAATACTTTGTCTTGGAGTTCCCACTGTGGTTGGCGTCTGGCGTGCTGGGATGCAGGTTCGATCCCTGGCCCAGCACGGGGTTGGGGATCTGGCATTGCCACAGCTGCAGCTTGGATCTGATCCCTGGCCCAGGAACTTCCATATGCTGTGGTGCGGTCAAAAATGAAAAACAAAAAACTTTGTCTGGTAGACAGTGTAGATTAAAAAAAAAAAAATTCTCAAATGTAAAACCAAATATCTAAGAGTATGTCTTTTAGTAGATATGCTTTTAAAAAATGTGTGACCTTGTAGAGATGCCGTCTTTGGTGTGCTCAGTGAGTGGCCTGGATTTTTATGGAGTTCAAGGCACTTCTGCTCCCTGAGCTTCAGCAGAACAACATACATTTTAGAGCTGGAGAATGTATGATCTAAATCATTATGTATCATTAATTCTTTCTTTCTTGGAGAAAGTCATCACTCTAGAAAATGCTGCTGTTCCCACTGTCTCCAGAGCTTAGTGTGAGTGTAGCTGATTCAGTTCCAGCCCTGTGGTGGTCGGTCCTCTGGGAAGGCAGTGCTCACCGGGCTGTTAGCGATGCAAGGCAAAGTCAGGTGTAGACCCTCCTCCCGCAGAGCCTAGAGGGAACGTATGCCAGCACAGGAGAGAGGCACAAATGGACCATCTGGGCTCTTCTGAAGATGGGGGGCCTGGAGCACCTTCTGGAAGAGAGGCTCTTTGAATAAAGCCACGGAGGGGTGTGGGGCGGTGGTGTCAGGAAGGAGAGCAGGAAGTGCAGAGGTTTATTAGGGTCTTGAGCTCAAGATCCTGATGGCACCTGGACATCAACACAAACAGGAAACTAAAAAGAAGCCGTCGGTTGGAGAGATTCGGGTTAGAGCTGGGACGGTTAAGTGGCAGACAGGCTGTGGACCTGTAGTGCCTTAGAGAGGTTACGCCTAGGCATCTGATACTCCTTCGGTTAGAATTGTGTAACTGTGGGGTTGCCAGGGATGGAAGAGAGCTCATCCCAGTTATGGGCTCTAGGACCCAGGTGCCCAGGGGCGCACAGCTGCTAAGTGGGAGCAGAGGTGGAAGCCAGGCCTTCCTCCTTCATGATTTCTGTCCCCAGCCCCAGGCTGTGTTGGAGCGGACTGTCCTGATCTTCTGTGGGGAGAGGGCATGAGAGGCAAAGGCCACCACTCAGGATGGGAGCTGGGTAGCGCTTCCCTGGGTCAGGCAGGAGGAGGAAGTGCATCAGTGAGGATGGGGGAGAGCAAGGAGACACAGTGCTAGGAAGGGCAGGGGACGGTTCTGAGGGGAGGGTGTGGCCCACCGGCTCCTTCAGCACAGACGGGGTGGGATTAGGATTGAGGAGAGGCGACCAGATTTGCTGAGAGGTGTCAGGGTGGCTGTGGAAACCACAGCAAGATCACACGATCGAAGTCACTTAAAAGGTGAATGAGGAGGCCCTCCTACCTCAGCAGGTTAAGAATACAGTTGTCACTGCTGTGTGGCTCTGGTGAGTTCGATCCCTGGACAGGGAACTTCCACATGCCACAGGTGCAGGCAAAAAAAAAAAAAAAAAAAAAAAGAAACAAGAAAACGTAAAGAATGAATGAAACAGTGGATTGGATTTGCAGCCAGGGAGCATGTTTCAGAGAAGCTGCCAGGGAAATGGGTGTCCCTGTATCATTGGGAACCTTGTGGGTGTGTTTATATGTTTGGGCTGGAGGAGACCCGAGCCTTTATGTGGGAAGAGGAGAGAGGAACCCATCAGAGAGGGTGGGCTTGATAAAGATACAAAAAAAGGTAATCGCTCCCTAACCCAGCAGAATTCACTTCTCCCTCCATCACACCGTGACCACACTGTACGTGCCTTTGCTCCATCTTTTCCTCTGGTTTTATTGAGACTTTCAAGTAAGTCTTGTTATACAGAATTTTTAAATTAGAAAATTTTCCTGTAATGAAAATTCAGGACTTACTCTCTTAACTTTCATATATAACTTACTGCAGTGTTAACTATATTTATCATGTTCTACATTACACCCTTAGTAATTATTTGTCACGTAACTGGGAATTTCTGCCTTTTGACTGCTTTCATCATCCAGTTTCTGCTCCCCCAACTCCACTTCTGAAAACCACAAATCTGATCCTTTTTTCTGTGAGTTTGTTGGTTGGTTGATTGGTTTGTTTTTGGTGTATAATTGATCTATAACTCTGTGCTACATCCTTGGTACACAAGAGAGATATTTCTTTTTTCTTTTTCTTTTTCTTTTTCTTTTGATCTTTTGTCTTTTTAGGGCCGCACCCGCAGTATATGGAGGTTCCCAGGCTAGGGGTCGAATCAGACCTGTTGCTGCCGGCCTGCACCACAGCCACAGCGCATCTTCGGTCTACACCACAGGGCATGGCCATGCCGGATCCTTAACCCACTGAGCAAGGTCAGGGATGGAACCCGCAACCTCATGGTTCCAAGTCGGATTCATTTCTACTGCGCCACGATGGGAACTCCAAGATATTTCTATATATTTCAAAATGATGCTCATTACCATCTGTCACCATGCAAAGATATTACATAGTTTGATTATATTCCGCACATTGTACATTTCGTACCTGTGACTCATTTATTTTGTAACTGAAAGTTTATACCTCTTCATCTCCCTGTTTCTCTCGTTTCCCCACGCCCTCCGTTCTAGGAAACATCTATTTCTTCTCTGACTATATTTCTGTTCAGTTTTGTTGGTTCACTTTTTTTAAAATTCCACATATTAAGTGAAATCATACAGTTTTTCTCTTTCTCTGACTTAACTTCACTAAGTACAGTATTTCTGGGTATATCCATATTGTCACAAATGGCACATTTTCATTCTTTTTTATGGCTAATATTCTAGAATGTGTGTGTGTACACATACTACTCCTTTATCCATTCATCTGTTGATGGAAACCTCATAGAGAATCACTTTAAAAACAGCAACCTAGGCTATTACCCTGTTGATGGCGCATCTACTGTAATGTCTGGTCTGTGCTCAGGGTGGTGCCCTGCTTGCTGAGGTCTCGTAGCTGATGGCAGGAGCAGAACGTCAGCCTCTTCTGGGCATCCTCCTGAGCCCAGCTCCCCCAGGGCAGCTTGACGCAGGCCGGGGCTGCGGTCTGTGTAGGGCTCTGCGGGAGGAGAGCGGCCGTGCGTGTGCAGTCTGGCGCTTCCATCCAGGATGGGGGCGTGTCTGCAGTTCATTCATTGGGAGGTTCTGTGTCTCTTGAGGCAGCTGTGAAGGCCATTATGTTCTCTGCTTGTAAAACGCTCAGAGATTTAAGACCCTGGAAAATTCTCTCTCAGCAGTCCAAGCCAGTGACCAAATGAATAAATATGTCTGTGAGATACTGGCCACCTTTTTATTGTCACCTTCCCTTTTTCTCCTTAAAATACTAGTGTGTATCTTAAGCTCAATTTCTTTTAAAAATTTCCAGTGAGGTAATAATCGTTCCAGTGCCTTTTTTAGTTGTTCCATTAACCATATTTGTCAGCAGTTCCTGCCTCATTAAAGAATCCTGGTTTTTGGAGTTCCGTCGTGGCTCAGTGGCTAATGAATCTGACTAGTATCCATGAGGACACAGGTTCAATCCCTGGCCTCCCTCAGTGGGTTAAGGATTCGGCATTGCCGTGAGCTGTAATGTAGATCACAGATGTGGCTTGGATCTGGCGTTGCTGTGGCTGTGGTGTAGGCTGGCGGCTACAGCTCAGATTTAACACCTAGCCTGGGAATCTCCATATGCCGCGGGTGTAGCCCTAAAAAGACAGAAAAAACAAAAACAAACAAAACAAAAAAAACCCCCAAATAACAAAAACCCAAAATAACCCTGGGTTTTTTGGGTTTTTTTGTTTTTTGCTTTGTTTTTGCTTAAACTGGTTTTATGATGAAATATTAATATCTCGATTTGAATTTTTAAGGAGAATATACATTCAAAATATTGAGAATAAAATCTCTAAATGATCTTCAGTACTTTTATTTCTCTGAGGAGATTTTTTTTTTCTCGTGAAAAGATAAATGTGAAATTTCCATGTTGCAGTATTTTCAGTGGCGCCTCTAAGAGTGTGCTGTACCCCTTTTTAGTAGTAAAGTTGTCACGTATGGCATATCTTTAATTCTTACAGAGCTTAATATACAGTAATAATTGCTGCCACAGACTAGCTGAACATATCCCCTGTAATACATGCCACAGTAGCTTAGCACCTGTTGTGATCTGCGGATGCTTTTTCTCCTTAGTTTTTCTTTCTTATTGTGTAGAAATGAGTCAAGTGCTTGGTCTGTCAGTGGACACAGAATAATTTGAAGCCACAGCTCTTTATTTCTAGTTTTCTATTTTGTCCGACATTGTGCAAATGTGCTGAATGCTGTGACCCGTTGGCTGTACCCCACTCGGTTCCTGCCAGTGTCACCCCTGAGAGCCAGAAGTGCTGGGAGAGAAAGCCGAGGCTGGGGAGAGGGAGGTGCAGAGGTGTGCAGACCTCAGGCTGATTCTGGGGATGGCGGGGCCTGTGTGCCATCCTCAGAATTTTTCTTTGCCTTCTTATTTTTCTTATTACTTGAAATTCAGTTGAAACTCTTTGATTTCTTTCAGGGAAGGCCTTTACTGTGAGGTGAATAATGATTTTTATGTGTTTAAATTTAGGAATATGTTTAATGCATTATTTAAACACTGGTAAATAATATGAAATAAAGATGAGAATAACTCACAAAGCATAAATTCTAGGTGGTAACAGGGTTTGAAAAGTCCTGGCTACTTCATTGAGGTAAAATATATTATTCACATAGTACGAAGTTAGTACATTCACAGTGTTGTGCAATAGCCATGGGGCAGCTCATGTCCTCAGTGAAAGCCCACTCCCGCAGGAGGCCCTCCTGGCCCTGGACTGTCCATTACTGGGCATCTCCTATGAAGGGACCCTACAGTAAGTGGCCTTTGTGTGTGGCATCTCCCCCTCAGCATGGTTTCACATTAATAAAACAAAGGACAAAAACCACATGACTATTTCAGCTGCTGAAAAACGTCTGAAAATATCCGATACATTTTCATGGTGAAACATACAGAATAGAAGGAAGTTCCCTTGACTTAGTAAAGAGCATTTATGAAAAACTATAGCTAACATCACACTCATGGAGAAAGACTGAAGGTCTTCCTTCCCCCAAGATCAAGAGCAAGACAAGGATGCCTGCTTTCACCACCGCTATATTCACCATGCACTGGGACTCCTACTAGTCAGAGCAATTAGCAAGAAACAAAAGGCATCCAAATGGAAATGAAAAGGCAAAACTATACCTATTCACAGATGTCATGGTCTTATATACAAACAATTCCTAAAGAATCCATTTTAAAAAACTATTAGAACTAATAAATGAATTCAGCAGAGTTGCTGGATACAACTACACAAAGAAATCAGTTGTAGTTCTAACACTAGCAATGAACAAACAGAAAAGGGAATGAAGAAAACATTTCATTTACAACAGCATTCAAAAGGATAAAACGCCCAAGAATAAATTCAGCCCAAGAGGTGAAAGACACATATGCTGCAAACTGCAAAGCACTATTGAAAGAAATTAAAGACCTAAAAAACAGAAAGAAATCCTTGGTTCACACATTGAAAGATAATATCATGAAGATGACACACAAAGCAACCTACAGATTCAATGCAATCCCTGTGAAAGTTCCAATGGCCTTTTCTGCAGAAATGGAAAAGTCAGTCCTCAGATTCATATGGAATTACGAGGACTTCCAAGTAGCCAAAACAATATTGAAAAAGAAGAACAAAGTCGGAGAATTCAAACTTCCTGATCAGTATATGTTGAACCACCCAGGAATGCCTGGGATAAATCCCACTTTGGCGTGGTTTATGCTACCTTCAGTGTGCTTCTGGGCTTGGTTTGCTAGTATACTGTTGAGTGTTTGTATCCTGTGTTCTTAATGGATATTGGTCTGTCGTCTTCTTGTTTCTGTTGGCTTTGCTGTCAGGGCGATGCTGGCCTCCTAGAATGAGTTAGGAATAGCTTGAGAAGCATTGGTACTAATTCTTCTTTCAATGTTTGTAGCTGTCTAGTCCTGGGCTTTTCTTGGTTGGGAAGTTTTTAAAGTACTTTCAGTCTTTGCCTGTTAGCATGTTTGTTCAGATTTTCTGAGTTCTTAGGCCAGTTTTGGCAATTTATGTGTTTAGGAATTTGTCTTTTTCATCTAGGCTAATTTGTTGGTGTGAAGTTGTTGATAGTATTGCCTTGTTATTGCCTTCGTTTCAGTGAAGTTAATAATGTCCCCATTTTCACTGTTGATTTTAGTCATTGTGTCTTCTCTCATTTTTTTTTCTTTCCCATTCAATTTTTGTCAATTTGGTTGATCCTTTCAAAGAACCTGGTTTTAGTTTTTTTAATTTTATTTTCCCTGTTGTATTTCTCTATTTTATTTGTTTCCACCCTCTAGTTCCTTCTTTCTGTTGGTTTTGGGTTTAGTTTGCTCTTCTTTTCTTAGTCAACTAAAGTATAAGTTTGAGTAATTGATTTGAAAATTTTCTTCTTTATTGTAGTGTTGACAGCCAGAAATTTCCTTATGAGCACTGCTTTCTTTATATCCTATAAAGTTTCATGTATTGTATTTTTGTTTTCTTTTGTCTCAAAGTAATTTCCCCTGTGATTTTTTTCCCTTGATTCATTGGTTGTTTATGAATGTGTTGTTTAATTTTAATATATTTTTTAATTTTCCAGTTTTCTTTCTGTAACTGATTTCTTATTTCAAAACACTTTGTTCAGAGAAGATGTTTTCTATAAATTCAGTATTTTTGAATTTATTAAGACTTACTTTGTCACCTAACATAATGGTCTTCCTGGAGAAAGTTCCCTGTGCACTTGAGAAGAATACATAATCTGCTGTTTAGGGTACAGTGTTCCATATTTGTCTGGTATATCTAATTGGTAATAATGTTGTTCAGTTTTTTCCCCCACCCTTTGTTCTGTTGCAATGAGTATCTAGACACAGTTCTCAATGCTACTCAGCAGGATCTCCTTGTAAATCTATTCTAAGTTGTGTCTGATAACCCCAAGCTCCCGATCCCTCCCATTCCCTCCCCCTCCCCCTCCCATCAGGCAGCCACAAGTCTCTTCTCCAAGTCCATGATTTTCTTTTCTGAGGAGATGTTCATTTGTGCTGGATATTAGATTCCAGTTATGAGTGATATCATATGGTATTTGTCTTTGTCTTTCTGGCTCATTTCACTCAGTATGAGATTCTCTAGCTCCATCCATGTTTCTGCAAATGGCATTATGTCATTCTTTTTTTATGGCTGAGTAGTATTCCATTGTGTATATATACCCCATTTTCCTAATCCAATCATCTGTCGATGGACATTTGGGTTGTTTCCATGTCCTGGCTATTGTGAATAGAGCTGCAATGAACATGCGGGTGCATGTGTCTCTTTTAAGTAGAGTTTTGTCCGGATAGATGCCCAAGAGTGGGATTGCGGGGTCATATGGAAGTTCTATGTGTAGATTTCTAAGGTATCTCCAAACTGTTCTCCATAGTGGCTGTACCAGTTGACATTCCCACCAATAGTGCAGGAGGGTTCCCTTTTCTCCACAACCCCTCCAGCACTTGTTATTTGTGGACTTATTAATGATGGTCATTCTGACTGGTGTGAGGTGGTATCTCATGGTAGTTTTGATTTGCATTTCTCTTATAATCAGCAATGTTGAGCATTTTTTCATGTGTTTGCTGGCCATCTCTATATCATCCTTGAAGAACAGAGTAACTTGATCCCCATGCTGTACAGCAGGAAAAAATATAAAAAAATAAAAAATAAAAATGAATAAAAATTGCACACCAAAAAATCAA
This sequence comes from Phacochoerus africanus, assembly GCF_016906955.1. Taxonomy (NCBI): domain Eukaryota; kingdom Metazoa; phylum Chordata; class Mammalia; order Artiodactyla; family Suidae; genus Phacochoerus; species Phacochoerus africanus. The sequence goes on along the minus strand of NC_062552.1, from coordinate 29,491,390 downwards.
ATACCTGCGAATAAACCTTACCAAGGAGGTAAAAGACATATTCTTAAAAATTATAAAACATTAATCAAGGAAATTAAAGAATATGTAAAGAAATACAAAGATATTCCATGCTCCTGGGTTGGAAAAAATAATATTGTAAAAATGGCCATACTATTCAAAGCAACCTACAGATTCAATGCAATCCCTATCAAATTACCCATGACATTTTTCACAGAACTAGGACAAACAATCCATAAATTTATATGGAACCACAAAAGACCCAAAATTGCCACAGCAATTCTGAGGAACAAACATCAAGCAGGAGGCATCACTCTCCCAGATTTCAGGCAATATTACAAAACCACAGTCATCAAGACAGTGTCGTACTGGTACCAAAACACACAGACAGACCAATGGAATAAAATAGAGAACCCAGAAATAAACCCAGACACCTATGGTCAATTAATCTTTGACAAAGGAGGCAAGAACATCAAATGGGAAAAACTCAGTCTATTCAGGAAGAATTGCTGGGAAACCTGGACAGCTGCATGCAAATCAGTGAAACTAGAACACACCCTCATACCATGCACCAAAATAAACTCAAAATGGCTGAAAGACTTAAATAGAAGACAAGGCACCATCAAACTCCTGGAAGAGAACATAGGCAAAACATTCTCTGACATCAGCCTTACAAATGTTTTCTCAGGTCAGTCTCAGAAAGCAACAGAAATAAAAGCAAAAATAAACCAATGGGACCTAATCAAATGGACAAGCTTTTGCACAGCAAAGGAAACCAAAAAGACAACTTACAGACCGGGAGAAAATAGTTTCAAACGAGGCCACTGAGAAGGGTTTAATCTCTAAAATATACAAACAACTTATAAAACTCAACAGCAAAAAAGCCAACAACCCAATTGAAAAATGGGCAAAAGGCCTGAATAGACATTTCTCTGAGGAAGATAATACAGATGGCCAATAAGCACATGAAAAAATGCTCAACATACCTGATTAAAATAATAGAGAAATGCAAATCAAAACCACCATGAGATATCACCTCACACCAGTCAGAATGGCCATCATTAATAAGTCCACAAAGAACAAATGCTAAAGAGGGTGTGGAGAAACTGTTGGTGGGAATGTAAGCTGGTACAACCACTATGGAGAACAGTTTGGAAATCTATACATAGAACTTCCATATGACCCCGCAATCCCACTCTTGGGCATCTATCCAGACAAAACTTTCCTTGAAAAAGACACATGCACGTGCATGTTCATTGCAGCACTATTCACAATAGCCAAGACATGGAAGCAACCCAAATGTCCATCGAAAAATGATTGGATTAGGAAGATGTGTATATACACAATGGAATACTACTCGGCCATCAAAAAGAACAAAATAATGCCATTTGCAGCAACATGGATGGAACTAGAGACTCTCATACTGAGTGAAGTAAGTCAGAAAGAGAAAGACAGATACCATATGATATCACTTTTATCTGTTATCTAATATACAGCACACATGAACCTTTCCACAGAAAAGAAAATCATGGACTTGGAGAATAGACTTGTGGATGTCAAGGGGGAGGGGGAGGGAGTGGGATGGATGGGGTGCTTGGGGAAAAAAATCATTATATAAAAAATAAAAATAGAACAGTCCTTTTAAAAAATATAATGTTGTTCAGATTTTCTTTCTTTGTAGATGATTTGTCCAGTTGTGCCTGTTTATGAAGGTGGGGTAATAAAGCTTCCAACTGTTGTTGTAAGCTGTCTGGTACTAACTTCAGTTCTTTTGATCTTTGCATCATGTATTCTGTTTTCCAGTGCATATATGTTTGTAATTATTCCATCTTCCTGATGGATTGACCCTTTTATCGGTGTATAATGCCCTTTTTGTCTCTTATGACATTCTTTTGACTTAAAATCTGTTTTGCCTGAGGTTAGTATGGCCATCCTAGCTCTCTTTTGGTTCCTATTTTCATTGATGAGGTTTTCCATCCTTTCACTACCTGTTTTGTCTTTGGATCTAAACTAAGTCTCTTGTAGAGAGCAGATAGTTTGATTATATAATTTTATCCATTTTCTACTCTCTGAGGTTAGAGAGTTTATTTACGGTTAAAGTAATTACTGATAAGGATTCACTTTCGTCATTTTGCCTGCCGTTTGATTTCCGTGTGACATAATATCTTTTGTCCCTCAATTCCTCCATTACTACCTTCTTTTGTGATTGATATTTTTTGCAGTGTACTGTTTCAATTTTCTTCATTTCCTTTTTTGTATATATATTTTTAGTTATTTTCTTAGTGGTTACTCTGGGGATTGCAATTATTATTTTAAGCTTATTTCAGTTCGTACCAGCTTACTCTGTAGTGTACACAAACTCTGCTTCTGTGTAGTTCTCTCTGTTCCCTTTATATTGTTGACACAAATTAACATCTTTATACATTATGTACCCGTGAACATTGATTTATAAGTATTACTTTATGCATTTTCTTTTTAAATAATATTGAAGTAAGAGAGGACTTGCATATCAAAAATACAATACTCCTGGCCTTTCTATGTCTAGTAGTGACCTTTACCTCTGTCCTCTGTGTTCAATTGGCTTGAGTAACTGTCTGGTAACCTTCATTTTGCCCTGAAGGCCCCTCCCTGTTCCCTTAGAGCAGATTTGTTCACAACAGACTCCCTCAGCTTTTGTTCATCTGGGAACATACTGATTTTGCCTTCATCTTTAAAGGATAGTTTTGTCGGACACACCCATCTTGGTGGACAGTTATAGTCTTGGAGGGAGATGTATTGTCCTGCTTCCTTCCCATACGGAGAAGCTGCTCTCGCTCCTGCTCTCCCCCGGGCTCCAGTCCGTGTTCTCTCCTGTCCCCATCTTTTCAGTGTTTCTCCGCAGTGTGTCTCTGCTTCTCTCCACGTCTGTCCTCCCAGGAGCTGGTGGAGCTGTTTGGATGTGTAGGTGTACATCTCCCATCAAGTCAGAGAGTGTTGCATCCATTTTTCCTTCAGCTGTTCCTTGTGCCCCTTTCTGTCTCTTCCTCCGGGGGCTCCCTTCCTCCTGGGTGTCCCTTGTGTGTCTCTTGGGGCACCTGTCCTACCCTTGTCTTTGGCTGTGTTCATGGTTCTTCATTTTTCATGCGTTCTACTCTTCAGGCTGGATGATCTCAACTGACCTACTTCCAAGTTTGCTGGTTCTTTTGTCTGCCTGTTGAAACTGGCTGTTGTTTTTCATTTTAGTTATAATTTTCAGCTCCAGAATTCCTCTCTGGTTCTTTTTTATAACTTTATTCTCTTTATTGCTGTTTTCTGTTTGTTAAGACGACATCCTTCTGGTTTCTTATAACTTATGGTCTGTAGTGTCTTTTTTAGCTCTTTGAGGGTAGTTAAGACAGTTGATTTAGGAGTTCCCATCGTGGCTCAGTAGTTAACAAATCCAACTAGGAACCATGAGGTTGTGAGTTCGATCCCTGGCCTTGCTCAGTGGGTTGAGGATCTGGCATTGCCGTGAGCTGTGGTGTAGGTTGCAGACACAGCTCAGATCCCAAGTTGCTGTGGCTGTGGCATAGGCCGGCAGCTACAGCTGCCATTAGACCCCTAACCTGGGAACCTCCATATGCCGCGAGAGTGGCCCTAGAAAAGGCAAAAAGACCAAAAAAAAAAAAAAAAGACAGCTGATTTAAGGTCTTTTCTGGTGAGTCCAACTTCTGTGCTTCTTGGGGATAGTCTGTATTATTTCTCCTGTGAGTGGGCCCTACTTTCTTGTTTCTTTCCATGCTTTATAATACTTTCTAGAAAACTGGACATTTCAGGTTGCTGATGCTGGAAGCCTGACTTTTTTCGTGCCTGGTCTGGGCTGTCCGCTTTAGAGCCACTAGCTACGTGGTGACTATTTAGCACTGAAGCTTGGCTGGTCCACACCGAGGTGCACTGCAGGCAGTGGTGTGTTTGTTGGTAAACCAGCTCTGTTATGTAAGTACTCCTGCTGTGACTGATGTCAGGCGACCGGTGTGATGTTACAAACCCTAACTTGAAAGGGGATGTGCACAGTCCACTGCAGAAAGCCAGCAGCATCGCTCCAGCGCTTTGCCTGGTTGTAAGATACACTCCAGGATGCTATCAAGTGGTATGAAAAAGTGCTGTAAACTCACTTAGTAGTGATAGTTTTATATCCATTACATGTTGAAATGATGGTAAACAATGTTTGTTTAAATAAGATGTATTAGTAAAATTAATTTCATGTTTCTTTTTACCTTTTTAATTGTAGCTAGAGAAAATTTTAAATTACAGATATCACTCGTGTTTCCACTGGAGAGTATTGCTCTAAATACTTGTGACTATTGAGTATTAGAGGGATTAGGTTCTATTTCTGTGTCATATTTTAATATTTGCTTCTAGCATACAGTTGTGTTTGACCTATTATAGCCAATATTTACTTTTACATGTTGACCCATAAATGGGTACAAATAAGACTACTGATTTTTCAAGGTTTTTAATTAAAATGATGCATTATTTACAAATATATTTCCATCCTTGTATTGTTTAAACTGTCTTTTCATTTCTCAATTTAATTTTTTTAGCAGAGGAAGAAAATATGTTTCAGGAATTTTACCCAGCATAACTATCAGTGATTATTTTAAATCTAGTTGATGCTTCCAAGAAAATTAAGTGATAGTAAAACCTTGAAATATGGAGAAATGTATGCTCTTGATACTTTTTGAGAGGCAAGTTAACTTCTCTTTTTCACAGTCCAAAAATTCTTAAGAATTTAGTGACCATATGAAATCTAAAACTGGTAAATGCATTTTAATGAAGAAGTCTTTCCAAATGGACAATTTCAAAGACTTAAAAGTAACACTATGTTAAGTCACTTGGTGACTCAGTGTTCTTATAACTATGAATTACCTAAGATCCCTATGGTTTTTTTAGGTGAGGAGTTCTTATCCACACATGATGGTATCAATCTGTCCGTTCACTTTATGAAAGAGCAGCTTTTCTGTCTGTTTCACTGTCACAAGCATCTCTGCTGATTTATGAGAACTGCTGCACTTAGCTTTGCTTTTCTTAGGGATGTAGTTGGAAATGCATACACTGTTCTTGGTAAATCTTGGAACTGCATTAAGGGAAAGGTGGGAGCTTTAGAACTGGTGTCAGGAGGAGAGGGTGCTATTTTTGGCTTTATCATAACAATCACTAAACTCTAACTTGGTTTCTCTGCATATCGTTCCTTTTCATAGGCTGAAGATAAATGGTCATTTGAATATTATTTAATATTGCTCAAGGTGGTTCAAAGAAGAACCACTTTGAAAGTCAAATAACTTAAGCCATTTGTTAGCCAAAGCTATTAAAGTTTTATGTTCTTTAAAAATTGCATTAAAGTGGAAAACATAGTCTTTATTAAAAGAAAATTCAGTACTCTGTTTACAGTTATGTATCTTTCTATAATTATTCTGTTACTTATACATTACATGAGAAGTTTCTGCTATCTGTAGAGGAATTTCACCAAATAGCATATGGTACTGCCACTGAACGATATTTGTAATAAACCCCAGCCTGCCTAACCATGAACGCAGAACTATTCTCCTACCTTAGTTCTTTTTCATGATCAGTTCTATAGACTATGCTCCCAAAGGGCCCTGCCCCCTTTGTTTTTGAGAAGTAAACTTAATCCAGAAAATTAAGCGGTTAATGTTTGTTCATAAGACAAGTGTTTCAGATTCTTAGTCTGCTTAGCATCAAGCCATTTCAGACTTCTTGGTAGTGTTTACCATCAATTTACAACACAGTGCTTGTTCAACAGTTTCTACTCATATATATAAATCCGTATGTGTATAAATATGTATATATATGTATTTTTTTGTCTTTTTTTGCCATTTCTTGGGCCGCTGCCGCGGCATATAGAGGTTCCCAGGCTAGGGGTCTAATCGGAACTGTAGCCGCCAGCCTATGCCAGAGCCACAGCAACGCGGGATCCAAGCTGTGTCTGCAACCTACACCACAGCTCACGGCAACGCCGGATCGTTAACCCACTGAGCAAGGGCAGGGACCGAACCCGCAACCTCATGGCTCCTAGTCGGATTCGTTAACCACTGTGCCATGACGGGAACTCCCTAAATATGTATATTTATATATAAACTTGAATATATGCTTCTGTCTTAAGTTCTTAATTCTCTAGTCCTTGGAAAAACCTTTAAGTGATGGGTTTTAAGTTTAGTTTCTTCAAGTTTAGTTGCTGTTTTGAATAGCATATCTGATATGATACATCCCTTTTAATGAGTAAGATCTTTGAAAATAACTGTTAAATTAGGATAATAGTTATTTTCATCCCCTCCATGACGATCATAGGGCATATTGATTCTGAAGTGGCGTGCTTTTATATTAGGCAAAAAAAAATGGGACAGTCACAGCACAGTGGTGATCATCGAGGCAATTGCTGGGTTGTGGTCTGACCGGGCTTTTCTCCATCCCTCCGAGCCCTTGACATGACTCTCGCCTGCTGCCCTCGCCTCCCCCTTCTCCTCCTCTCCTCAGCCTTCTCTTTCCCTCCCCCTATTTCAAGTTCATGTAATGGTTGGTGTTCCCTCAAGGCTTATTAACCCAAATGTTGAATGTATTTTTAATGATTCAAAACCTTTACTCAGGTACAGTAGTAAAAAGACAATGAGAAATTTTCAATAGTAGGGTATCTGTGTTGTTGGGGAAAAAACATAATAAGGGAGTAATGTAGCATGATTACTGAACTTGAGTGTTACGCACCTTTCTGAAAGCCTCTCTCCTCTGTGGAATTTAGCTGACTTGCTGGACTATCTCAGGATTCATGAGGCGTGGCATAGGATACTTTCCTAACTGGAGAGGGTTACAATTTTAATCACATTCTCCAAGGCATCCCAAAGGCCTAAATTTGCTCTAAGCATTCTTTTTTGAATGTGTTTGCATACGTACATGGAGAACAGATTTAAGTAAAATGACCAGAACAATATCTGATAGAGACATAGGTGCGATGGTGGTTATCGTCCCTTCTCTGCTCACCTTTTTCCATCCCTCTCCCTGCAAAGGCAGACCCACCCACGCGGTGTGAGACGTGCTCTCAGGGTCAGGGCCTACCAGGGAGGGAGCAGGGAGGACTGAGCAGGACAGCGGTCCCTAGGCAATCCCTTTGTGGTCCCACAAGGGGCTCTGCGTGAGGGGCAGTGAGCCTGCAGAGCAGCCCTGATGGGACCAGGGCTCCAAACCTCCTGCCCACAGGGCCAGGCTGCCCTCAGAGGCAGCTTGCTCAGCCAGCCGGCTTCTGGGGCACATGCTCAGTCGCCCATGCCCTCTGCCCTTGGGAGATGTGTGCCCTGGTCCTGGGGGCCTGGGGTCCTTTGTGCTGCCTCCTGGGAGAGCAGACAGGCCAGGATCTGGTACCCTCTTCTCCCCATCGGCCACATGCAGGGTGTTCCCCGGCCCCCTCTCCTTCAGGAGTTCCTCCCACTGATGCCCGGTCATTTTTGTGATAAGCCTCCCCTTTCTGCCCACCCAGGGATGTGTCTCCTGCACATTGTCCCATCTGAGCTGCCCTGACCCCCTCTGCCTTGATCGCTGTGATTCAGGGTCATGCCTGGTTCTGCCCTGCTGCAGCGCCCTGTGCTCTCCTGGTTGGGTCAGCACTGTTTTGTACTGTTTCTTGTCTTCTCTCCTCCAGACTGTCTTTGTGGCCTAATCCTCCCCAAGGGCACAAAAGATAGCTTTCACCTCCATAAACCCAGTCCTGGAGCACCGTGCATGTTGCTAAGTTTTCAGTATGTTTAAATCTGGAAGCAGAAAGATGATTAAGAAACTGTGTTAGAGCTTTAGGTCTCGTGGCATTAAAAGGCGCGATATAATGAAGTATGGTAAGTGCTTTAAAAAGTTATTCTAAGTGCCTGCCGAAGAGTTGGTGGAAAGATCTGCTGAGGGCGGGGGGCCAAGAGGGAGTGCTTCGCGGAGGAAGCGATGTCTGGATTGGGTGTGGAGGTGGAGTAGGAGTCAGGCCTAGCCAGTGAAGGGGAAGGCGTCATTCAGCGTCAGCAAATGACTGTATCCCAGCTGCTACTCAAGACCCAGAACTAACAAGACCCTCCGCCTGGGAGGTCACAGTCCAGTGGGGAGGCAAGCACGTGGAGTTGCAGCGCTCAGGCTGTGTTCTGAGGAGCCCTGGTCCTGGGAGAGCCATGGAAGCAGGTTCTGGGGACAGACTGGTGAGAAACACCACCCTGGAGAGTCCTACCCTACACAAACTTAGGAAATTCTGGACTAACCCAAATGGAACAGTGACCCCCTGAGTCTCACTAGAACTCTGGGAGTTGAAATACCTAACAGCACACTTGGGAGAAGCCAGATGGAGTGTGAGGATCGGGGGCCGGGGCAGGGGGGCAGTGGGGAGACGGGCCTGATGACCCCAGCCTTGTGAGCTTTCGGGACCGGGTTAGGATGAAGTTTCAGGAGAGTTACTAGGGTAGTGGTTTGGGAGCTGTCTTGAATGAGGAAGGGGTCCAGCAAGAAGCTTGGCCATAAAAGGGAATGGTGAGGGCCTGACTGTTGGATGTGGGGGTGGGGGGAGAGGATGAGTTTTAAAGACTCTGGGAGGTAGAATCAATTCAGTCAGATAACTGTGTTTACAGACAACAAAGAGTGAGTCAGAAAACTTCTTGGCAAATAATGTGTTCAGAAGTGTCCTAGACTCCGCATCCTGACTGCCTTTTCTTTCATCTTTGAAATAAAGGAGGGTTAGGAATGCAGTAGAAAAGTATCAGCAAATACTTACTCTTGAGAGATGGACTTTTTTAGGAAGAAACAAGTTTATGATCACTTTTGAATACAACAGAATACAACCTTCAGTTAGAGACAGGTGAGCTGTGTGTTGGGTGGTAAGGGCAGCTTACCGAGCTGTGCTGCTGCTCCCTGAGGCCAAGGGGTGGGGGTGGGACACCGCCTGCTGCTGGACAGTCCCCTGGACCTCACGGTGGGCATGGAACAAAGGCACAAGGCAGTGTCATCTGGATTTCTTTTTCATATATGTATGTTGTGTATAAGTATAAAGGTAGCGTTTCCCATCAGTACTTTGTATCACGTGCCTGTCATCCAGCTGTGAGAAAAATGTGACCCTGTTTGCTCTCTGTCCCCCTGCAAGGATGAAGGTAAGCCATTTCTTTAGGATTCCAAACCCAAACAGTAATCTGCCTTGAGGATGAAATAGTCAATGTAATGTAATTAATGCTTCTGCCAAACTTAGCAAATACAGATATGATGAACCCTTTCTTGTAAAGATGACAAGCTGCATTGTTTTTTAAAAAAAAAAAAAGAGTTCCCTGGTGGCTCAGTGGGTTAAGGACCTGGTGTTGTCACGGCTGTGGCACAGGTTCGATCCCTAATAGAAACTTCCTCATGCTTGCTATGGCAAAAAAAAAAAAAAAAGCCATCTAATATTCTTCCTGATGGACTTTAGTGAGCTGATAAATAGTTTAAAATACAGAGAAAAAAAGTTAATATGAGTTGCCAAAATATAGTAGTTTGATGCCACTCCTTAGCCTTTGACTTCTCAGGTACTACTTAGAACAACAAATGGATTGTTACTCTTGACATTTTGTACTTTAGCCTAGAAATGTGGGCATTAAAAACCAAATTGCCATTTGAGCAATATTCTTAGATTCATAGGAACTTTTTCTTTAAACAGTAAGCTTGAGTTTTCAAATAAGCCTTTGTTCAAATGGTGTAATTATATTTTTCTAAAGCAGAGTTAGGAAACTTCTAGCCCAGACATCGAATTGGCACTTGACTTGGTTTCCTCCTTAAAGAACTGTTCTTTGGGTATTAACGTTGGATTGGGAGGAAACCAGGGTGAGCTCAAGGGTCTCCCAGGGTGGACTGTAGCCCCTGGAGGGGAATTCCTGTCTTTGCTGGGTGTGCAGGGCCACTGGCTGTGGGCCACACGGGGGTGTTCCCAGGCCGCGCAGGTAGCAAGCTGAGGGCTCCATCTCACTGAGCACATTTCTCTGGCTTTCTGCATTCCCCTCCCCAACACGCCCCCGCCCTGACACCTGCTTCTTTAATCTTGCTATTTACTTTCTCTTGTCTCCCTACATTCCTTCCTCTTGAAGGGTTCCCAGCTCTGTGTGTATGTCCCTTACCTGTTCTCTCTAAAACCCTCCCTCTGGCCGGTTCTGCCTTGGGGAGCTGGCCCTTCAGAAGCTCTGCTGGAGAAACAGACCTCGTCCAAAAGGTCATACTGTTGCCCACCACATCTTCTTCATTTGGGCTTCTCTACAGAATTTTTTTTCTTGAAAAAATTCCAATGTCACATTCACCACACACCCAACATAAAAACATACATATAAGCAAGCATATTATGAACGAACTCATAACCCTCACATGCCAAAAAGCATATTTGAAAGGAAAAAACAAGGCTAGATAGGTAAGGTCAAAATTAATATGTTGTAAAATATCACCACACCCCGTAGTCCTTCATTCCTGAGAAAACATAAGACAAAAATTTCTGTTGCAGAGAAAAGCACACCACTTGCAGGTGGACCTGGTGCCTTTCTCAGGCCCCAGAGTCTGGCTCTAAGTTAGCGCTGTCTGTCCACAGCTCGGGGACATGCACTTTTTTGTTAAAATGGAGCCCTTTAAAAAAAGGTTACTTGAATTATGACTACACAAAAAATTAAAATTCTGAACGAGCCCAACCCTGAGACTGTGGGTTTCAGGAAGTACAGGTGGCTCCATAATGACAGCCCTCAGCATTTCAGCCGTCACCGTAGGCCAGCCCTGCCAGCCTTCCCGGCGTGTCTGTGTGGACACAGACATGTAAGTGCTTCACTTTGGGACAAGCAGCTAGTCCTTCCTGGGGTGTGTAAGCAGGTTGTAGAGAGGGAAGCTTGGACTCCAAATCTGTTCCACAACCTCCCTCCCTCGGGCATCTGTCCTTCTTGGATTTTGGTGTTTCTTTGCCATGTTTGTATTTTTTGCTCCTATTTCCCAAACTAAATGTTAGTGTCTTTCTGACACCTCAGCTCTCCTTTCCCTTCCTTTGGTTTCCTGCCCTGGAGTCATTCAGCACCAACCTCAACATAGATGTACCTGTAGGGTGTCTTAATACAATGTTTGCAGTGGATGTTTCTATCAGAAGTCAGGAAAGGAGGTGCAGAGACTGAATCGGGTTGCATGCTGCATAGATAGTATAGTAGTAGACTTACTTATGAGAAGGTCCAGATCAGCAGAGGTGGGCACCTGAGATGCTGCTGACACTGGGGGCTTCAGGCACATGCTCAGCATTACTGCATAAAAGCCTCCATTGGTTAGTCACATTGCTGAGTGACTGGTGAATGTTATTTGTGGTATTTCAAATTTATTTTACATAATAGTGTTCACTGATATGTGGGCATTTTACTGACTTTTAAGCCTAGTTGTTTTTTTTTAGGGAGCCAAGAATATGGGAGTAGGTCATGCTTTACTCCAGGAGACTGGAATACAGGCTCTGATGGGGCATTTTCATGTAGAACAGCTGTTTTTCAAAAACGGTTCATGGCCATTAAGTGGAAAATGCTTCTGTCCCAAATATGACCCTTCTTACCACCAGGACTGTTGACACCTGGTCCCAGCCTCCCTCATGTGTTCCCTGGATTCTTGCAATGAGCTCACTCCCTGCCACCACCCCCTCAGGCTGTTGCTAGCACAGCAGGCAGATTATCCAGTTAAAAATGTAGGGAGTTTTCAATTTGACTCAATGGGATCTGCAACCTTTGGATTTGATCACTGGCCTGGAAGCTCCATATGCTGTGGGGAGGCCTAAAAAAGAAAAAAAAAGGTAAGTCCTTTGTGTTTAGGACACAGCAGTAGCTCCCATTCCATTTGGGAAAAAAACCAAACTTCATTGAATGGTGCAAGGCCCTTCTCTTTTCTTTTCCTGTTGTTTTTTTTAAAATAGTTGATTAACAGTGTTCTGTCAATTTCTGCTGTTTAGCAAAGTGAACCAGTTATACATTTATATACAATTTTTTCACATTATCCTCCATCATGTTCCATCACAAGTGATTAGATATAGTTCCCTGTGCTATACAGCAGGACCTCATTGCTTATCCACTCAAAATGCTATAGGTTGCTTCTACCAACCCCAAACTTCAGTCCATCCCACTCCCTCTCCCTTAGAAACCACAGATTTGTTCTCTATGTCCATGAGTTTGTTTTATAAATAGGTTCATTTGTGCCATATATTAGATTCCACATGTAAGTGATATCATATGGTATTTGTGTTTCTCCTTCTGACTTCACTTAGTCTCTAGTTCCATCCATGCTGCTGCAAATGGCATTATTTTGTTCTTTTTGATGGCCAAGTAGTATTCCATTGTGTATATATACCACTGTTTTCCACAGTGGTTGTACCAATTTACATTCCCACCAACAGTGAAGGGGGGTTCCCTTTTCTCCATCCACACCCTCTCCAGCATTTTTTATTTGTTGACTTGTTAATGATGGCCATTCTGACTGGTGTGAGGTGGTACCTCACTGTAGTTTTGATGTGCATTTCTCTAATAATTAGTGATGTTGAATATTTTTTCATGGGCAGCTTGGCCATCTGTATGTCTTCCTTGGAGAAATGTCTGTTCGGGTGTTCTGCCCATTTTTCAATTGGGTCATTTTTTTTTTTTTCCTGTTGTATAAATTGTTTATTTTAGAGATTAAGCCCTTGTGGGTTGTGTCAGTTGAAACTATTTTCTCCCATTCCATAGGTTGTCTTTTTTTTAATGGTTTATTTTTCTGTGTAAAAGCCTGTCAGTTTGGTTAGGTCCCATTTGTTTATTTTTGTTTTTATTTTTATTACCTTATGAGACTGACCTAAGAAAACATTTGTAAGGTTAATGTCAGAGAATGTTTTGCCTATGTTCTCTTCTAGGGGTTTCATGGTGCCTTGTCTTATATTTAAGTCTTTTAAGCCATTTTGAGTTAATTTTTGTGCATGTGTGAGGGTGTGTTCCGGTTTAATTGATTTACACGCAGCTGTCCAGTTTTCCCAGCACCACTAGTCGAAGAGTCTGTCTTTTTCCCATTGTATATTCTTGCCTCCTTTGTCGAAGATTAATCGACCATAGGTGTCTGGGTTGATTCCTGGGTTCTCTATTCTATTCCTTTGGTCTGTATGTCTCTTTTGGTACCAGTACCACTCTGTCTTGATTACTGTAGCTTTGTAATATTGTCTGAAGTCTGAGAGAGTTATGCCTCCTGTTTGGTTTTTGTTCTTCAGGATTCTTTGGCAATTCTGGTTCCATATAAATTTTTAGATTGTTTGTTCTAGTTCTGTGCAAAATTTTATGGTTCCATATAAATGTTTAGATTGTTTGTTCTAGTTCTGTGCAAAATGTCATGGGTAATTTGACAGGGATTGTATTGAATCTGTAGATTGCTTTGGGTTAGTATAGCCATTTTAATGATATTAATTCTTCCAATCCAGGAGCATGGAATATCTTTCCCTTTCTTTTAATTCTCTTTAATTTCTTTGATTAATGTTTTATAGTTCTTAGCATATAAGTCTTTCACCTCCTGGGTCAGGTTTATTCCTAGGGATTTAATTTTTTTGAGTGAGATTTTTGAAAGGTATTGTATTTTTTTTCTCATATTTCATTGTTAGTATACAGAAATGCAACTGATTTCTGAATGTTAATCTTGTATCCTACTTTGCTGAATTCATTGATCAGTTTGAGTAGTTTTTGTGTGGAGTCCTTAGGGTATTCTATGTATTGTATCATGTCATCTGCATAGAGTGACAGTTTTACCTCTTCTTTTCCAGTTGGATACCTTTTTTTTCTTTTGTTTGTCTGATTGCTGTGGTTAGGACTTCCAATACTATGTTGAATAAATGTGGAGAGAATGGGCATCCTTGTCTTGTTCCAGATTTTAGCAGGAAGGCTTTCTTTCACCTTTTCTCCATTGAGTATTACATTGGCTGGGTTTGTCATAAATGGCTTTTATTATGATTAACATGTGTTCCCTCTATACCCACTTTGGTAAGAGTTTTTATGATGAATGGATGTTGCATTTTGTCAAATGCTCTTTCTGCATCTACTGAGATGATCTGTGGTTTTTGACTTTTCTTTTGCTAATGTGGTGTATGACATTGACTGATTTGAATATGTTGAACCATCCTTGTGAAATTGGGATGAATCCCACTTGGTTGTGGTGTATGATCTTTTTTATATGTTGCTGGATTCAGTTGGTTAAAATTTTGTTGAGAATTTTTGTGTCTATATTCATCAAAGATATTGGCCTCTAATTTTCTTTTTTGGTAGTTTCTTTGGTTTTGATAACTAGGCTTCATAGAAGGTCTTTGGGAGGGTTCCTTCTTCTTCAACCTTTTAGAAAAGTTTGAGAAGGGTGGGTATAAGTTCCTCTTTGTATGTTTGGTGGAATTTGCCTGTGAAGCCATCTGGTCCTAGACTTGTTTGTAGGAGTGTTTTTATTACATATTAAGTTTCATTTCTAGTGATCCATCTGTTCAGTTGATCTGTTTCTTCTTGATTAAGTTTTGGCAGGCTATATGTCTCTAGAAGGTTGTCCATTTCTTCTAGGTTGTTAAATTTATTGGCATATGATTGTTCCTAGTATTTTTTCTGTATCTCTGCAGTATCTGTTGCAATTTCTCCTTTTTTGTTTCTTATTTTGAGTTCTTTCTTTCTTCTTCTTGGTGAGTCTGGCCAGAGGTGTGTCAATTTTGTTTACCCTTTCAAAGAACCAGCTCTTGGTTTTATTTTTTTTCAATCTCTATTTTATTTTATTGATTTCCTCTCTCATCTTTATGACTTCCTTCCTTTTGACTTTAGGTTTTGTTTGTTCTTCTTTTTGTATTTCTTTTAGGTGGAAAGTTAAGTTCTTGATTTGAAATTTTTTTTTTTTTTTTTTTTTTTTTTGCTTTTTAGAGCCGTGCCCATGGCATATGGAAGTTCCCAGGCTAGGGGTCAAATCAGAGTTACAGCTGCCGGCTTACACCACAGCCACAGCTTGTGGGATCTGAGCCACATCTGCAACCTACACCACAGCTCAGAGCAATGCCAGATCCTTAACCCATTGAGTGAGGCCAGCAATCTAACCTGCATCCTCATGGATCCTAGTCGTGTTTGTTTGTTAGCTGCTGAGCCATGAAGGGGACTCCTTTTCTTTTTTTCTGAGGAAGGCCTGTATTGCTATGAATTTCCCTCTAAGCACTGCTTTTGCAGCATCCCATAGATTGTGAATAGTTGTATAACCACTCCATGGTCATTATCATTTGTCTTGAGGTATTTTTAATTTCCTTTTTGATTTCTTCATTGACTCATTTGTTTTTAGTTCAGCTTCCATGTAGTCAGTTTTTTCTCATTTCTTTTCCTGTGGTTGATTTTTAGTTTTATGCCATTGTGGTCAGAGAAGATACTTAAATAGAAATTATTTCTATACTCTTAAATTTGTTGAGGTTAGTTTTGTGCCCCAGTATGTGGTCAGTCCTTGAGAATGTTCTGTGTGCACTTGAACAGAATGTATATTCTGGGAGTTCTCTTTATGGTGCAGTGGAGGCGAATCCAAGTAGTATCAATGAGGATACAAGTTCGATCCCTGGCCTCACTTAGTGGTTCAGGGATCTGGAGTTGCTGTGAGCTGTGGTGTAGGTTGCAGACATGGCTCAGATTCCAAGTTTCTGTGGCTGTGACTATGGCCCCACCTATAGCTCCAATTCTGTCCCTAGCCTGGGAACTTCCAAATGCCACAGGTATAGCCCTACAAGGCAAGAAAGAAAGAAGAAACTATATTCTGATATTTTTGGTTGTAACATCATGAAAATTTCATTAGGTCTAACTTTCCTATTGTGTCATTTAGAATCTCTGTTGCCTTATTGATTTTCTGTTTAGAGGATCTATCACTGTGAGTGGGGTGTTAAAGTATTCTCCTACTGTTGTTGTATTCCCATCAATTTCTCCTTTTATGTATATTAGTATTTGTTGTATATATTTGGGTGCTCCTATATTAGGGGCATATATATTGATGAGTGTTAATATCCTCTTCTTGAATGGATCCTTTTATCATTAAATAGTGTCCTTTTTTGTCTTTCATTTAGGCCTTCATTTTAATGCCTATTTTGTCTGATATGAGTATTGCAATTCATACTTTCCTGTCTTTTCCATTCACATGAAATATCTTTTTCCATCCCATCACTCTCAATTTATGTTTCTTTGACCTAAGGTGGGTCTCTTGTAGGTAGCATATTGTATGCTC
Organism: Phacochoerus africanus; assembly: GCF_016906955.1. Classification (NCBI taxonomy): domain Eukaryota; kingdom Metazoa; phylum Chordata; class Mammalia; order Artiodactyla; family Suidae; genus Phacochoerus; species Phacochoerus africanus. The sequence goes on along the minus strand of NC_062552.1, from coordinate 29,475,157 downwards.
TTGCTTTTTATGCAGTCCACCATGCTATGTCTTTTGATTGGTGCATTCAGTCCATTGACATTTAAGGTAATTATTGATAAGTATGTATTTATTTCCATTTTAAACCTTGTTTTCCAGTTGATTCTATGTTTCTCCTTTGTTCCTTTTTTTTTTTGGATGACTTCCTTTTATTAGTTTATGCTTGTGTCCTCTTTTTAGTTTTTGTGAATGTATTGTTTGGTTTGATTTGTGGTTGCCCTGTTTTTCAAGTATGTTAATACCTTCCTGTATCTGCTTGCTTTAACCTGATAGTCATATAGGCTCAAACACATTCTTAAAAAAAGAGTCTACATTTTCTTTACTTTCCTTCCCCACGTTTTATGATTTTGAGATCCTTTTTTTAACATCTTCATGCTTATCCTTTGCTGTTCCTTGTGTTTATCATTGCTCTTACAGTAGGTTTTTTTTTTTTTTCCTTTTATATCTGTATTCTGGGTTGTTTAAGTGTTTGCTTTCCAAGTGTGATTTCCTCCATCCTATTTCTCTATTTCTTTTTACTTCTTTTTTGTTTAGAGGAGCCCATTCAGTATTTCTTTTATAATGTTTTTAGTATTGCTGTACTCTTTTAGTTTTTGTTTGTTGGAGAAATTCTTTATTTCTTCTTCTATTTTAGATGATATTCTTGCTAGGTAGAATATTCTAGGCTGCAAATTTTTTTCCTTTTAGAACTTTGAATATATCTTGCCACTCTCTTCTGGTCAGTAGTGTTTCTGTAGAGCAGTTAGCTAATAGCTTTATGCTGGGGGCAGGGGTGCAATTGTTCTCTTATAATGAACTCTTTGTTTTTCTCTTGCTGCCTTTAGATTCCTCTCTTGAACTTTTCGCCATTTTTATTATATATCTTGGTGTGGGCCTGTTTGGGTTCAACTTGTTTGGGCTCTTTGTGATTCCTGTACCTTGATATTTGTATCCTTTAGATTTGGAAAGTGTTCAGCCGTAATTTCTTCAAATATACTTTCAATTCCCTTTTCTTTTTACTCTCCTTCTGGAATCCCTACCATATGTAGATTGGCCCACTTTATATCATCCCATAGGTCTCTTATATTGCTTTCATGTGTTTTCATTTGATTTTCCTTCTGCTGTCCTGATTGGGTGATTTCCATTATTCTATCTCCCAAGTCACTAATTCACTTCTCTGCATTATTTATTCTGCTCTTCATTGCCTTTAACCCAATTTGCATCTCTGCAAGTGAATTTTATAATTTGTCTTGATTCTTCCTTATTTTTTCTGTCCTTTCTAAAGTTATCTGCATTACTGTTCATATCCACTCTCTCTCTTTTTTTTTTTTTGGTCTTTTTGCCTTTTCTAGGGCCGCTGCCACAGCATATGGAGGTTCCCAGGCTAGGGGTCGAATCGGAGCTGTAGCCACCCGGCCTTTGCCAGTGCCACAGCAACGTGGGATCTGAGCCGTGTCTGCAACCTACACCACAGCTCATGGCAATGCCGGGTCGTTAACCCACTGAGCAAGGCCAGGGATCGAACGCACAACCTCATGGTTCCTAGTCGAATTCGTTAACCGCTGCGCCATGATGGGAACTCCCATATCCACTCTTAATTCCTTCATATTCACCCTTAATTCCTTCAGTATTTTCACTATCTCCATTTGAACTTGGTGTCTGTTAAACTGCATGGGTCTGTCTCATGGTTTGCTCCTTCTGGAGAATTCTCCTGTTCTTTAAACTGGAAATGGTTCCTAAGCATTTTCATTTTGCTTATATTTTTATTTTCTGAGTTTAGGGAAAACATCTACAGTAGTCTTGGAGGACTATTTATATGGGAGAGCGCCCCTGGGTATTTTGTAAGAGCTTACGATGTCCCCTCAATAGGGTGCTGCACATGCTTCCAGGGAGGTGAGAGGCAATGAGCAGGGCTAGGAGCCAGGTCCTGGTTGCTGGGCCATTGACAGTGGCAAGGACCCACAGGAAGGTGGTGCAGGCTGTTCCTGGTTGCAGGGCCCTGGAAAGTGAAAGTGACCTTCAGGCAGGTGTAAGCGGTGCCCAGAATGTTTGGCAGTGGCAGCAGCAGGGTGTGTGTTCCCATGGGAGTGAGAGCAACAATGGGGGTTGCTTGTTTTCAGTGCCTTCCTCTGTGCCGACCTCTGAGGTGACTGAGGCTTCGGGTGGTGACTCTTCATGGACCCCAGTGGTGGGTGGCCACACCCACCTCTGGAATCTGAGGTGACTGCGGTGGTTTGCCCCACCGCTGACTCCAGACCATGTGAGAGCCACCCTATCACACTTAGCTCACGCAGGAGGTGCCCCCACTCATAGCCTGTGCAAGAGGCACCTTGCCGCCCATAGCCTCGCTGTCTGAGAATCCACACGTGCGTGTGTAAGAGAAAGATATTCATACTGCGGTCCACCCTTCCTCCACTTGCCCTTCCCAGCAGTGGCGCCTTGCTTCTCCTGCATGTCCACGCCTCCTCCTGGGTTCCCTTGGCTGTGGCCCTCCACTCCCCAGCCCTTGGTGCACTGCTTCCCAGCCCTTCAGGCTGTCTCCCAACAGCCAACCCTAGTCTTCCCAGGACTGCACCCAGCCTCCTTCTGAGTGTCTCAGGCTGTGGTGTCCAGGGTGGTGGTACTGATGAACTTTGTGGCTCTCTCTCTGCTTTGCCCTCCAGTCCATCTGCTGCGCTTCTCTCTTAGACTTTGAGAAACGCCTCAGAGGTCCCTGAGGACCCTCATTTCAGCTGCTCTTCCTGTTGCTTAGGTGCCTTCGTAGGGCGCGGGTTCGTTTCCTCTTTCTCACTTTCCGACGGGCTCAGTGCTTGTCTTGTCCTGATCCTCTTTCTCTTCCCATTGTTCTACCCAGTTACGTGGAGGGTTTCTTGCCCTTTTTGGAGATTTAGGGTCTTTTGCCAACGTTCAGTAGATGTTCTGTGTGAATTGTCCTATGTGTAGGTGGTTTTTTTAATGTGTTTGTGGGAGAAGGTGAGCGTCACATCCTACTCCTCTGCCATGTTGACCCTGCTCCTCATTGTTTCTGTGGCTGAGGAATTGAGAAGACGCTTAACTGGGTCGTTGCAGCTCAAGGTCACAGACTGCAGATCATAGTTTCCCAGCAGCTGCAGTCACTTTAAGGTTCAGCTCCAGGGAGGAGCTTACTCCTGTGTGCCTTCCCCAGGGCTGGCTGGATGCTTTTCCAAGTGGCCTCTCGTGTCAGGGTCTCCCTGGCAGGACAGGCTAGGACAGCCTGAGTTTGTTTACGTTACAGAGGGGATTCCTTCCAGAGCGTGAGAGTGGCTCTGATCTAACCCTCGAAAATGAATTGTCTGAGGAGACGCACGTGCTGACAAAGCAGACTTTACTGGAAAAGGGGCACTGGAGCAAGAACTGCTCTGGGTAATTTATTTAGACTAAAGTTTATGTTTGAAGTCCCTGCTTCTCCAAGATTATAGTTCATAGATATTCATATATTAGTATCATTGATGTTTGCCAGTAACCCATTACATTCATCTCAAGACAGTCTGAATTGTTGTCTATGTGTAAAAACTAGTGAATATGATCTCAGAATGTTAGAATTACTTTTAAACCTTTGTGACTTTCTTCACTTTAAAAATGTATAGTCATCAATTTAAAATAGATTTTTCATTTTTTCTCTAATAATTCAAGCAAGTGAACAGGTCAAATGGGCAGACAAGCAGGACCCCAGGTGCTCTGATTGGTTGGCATTTGCTTGGGTCCTTTACGTAGAATTTAATAAAAGGTGACCTGAAATTTAGAAATGTAATCTATAAGATAGAGAAAAACATTTCTTTTAAGCATACTCTTGTATTACATGATGCCCCTCTGCCCTGTAATTTTGTGTGTATGTGTCTAAGCCTTCTCAATAATGAGAAGACTTCTTGCACATTTCTTTTTGTCATAGGAAGGTCAGCCTTTTGAAAAGGGATAGAAATTAGGATTTCTCCCGACTGTCTTTTCCTTCGTTTGAGGCACTCTCTTAATTCCAGCATTTTATTGTGTTTATCAATAGGCCAGGTGTATATTTTATTTATTTGCCAGGGGAGGTGATGAAACTACAAATTTCCACTGGCATTGCACCCTGCTGATAAGAGTGGGAGCTGGCACCCTCGGAAGAGATTACATGAAGTAGAACTGGAAAGCAAATTGTATTTACACAAGATAGGACGCTGTTCCTAATAGGTGTTCAGAATAGACTATTTACTCTCATATTCTGCTGAGCTTTACTAGAAATAACTTCATTTCAAAAAAGGACAAATCTGATTGAAGGCAAAAGCATTCCCTCTGCACAGATCCTCATCCAAAGGGTTTACATTCAATTTTCCTGATGGGCACACAGCTGTAGTTTATGCTCTGTCTGTATAAACTGGTAATGTGGAAAATAAAAATCTAAATAGTATACTTGATTGCTTCATGCACCAACCATTTAGATTACTAGATTTATATCCACAATTTTGGAAGAGATGTTGCAATATGATATTCTGACAATAACTGTCAAAGTCATAATACTAGGATCTGTTTTCATCTTGTTGTCAAGGCAAAGTTATTGAAATTCACAGTTGGTAGGTCAGAAAGATCCTTACTATCTCTTGTCATCTGTGGTCTAATGCTGACCTAAACAGCTGCTGTATAATGTCAGAATTATCACAGTGTCCAGGCTGCAGGGGTACAACGTGCTACATGATTTAATGCATTTCCTGTCTGGAATGAAGATTATGAAAAGGCTGGCAATCGGGAGCTGCAGTGGTTTAGAAGAAACCTAACTTCTAATTTTTTCCTTCTCTTCCTTCCATTCATTTTAGATTTTGGATTTAGTGAAAGGCACACATTACCAGGTAGCCTGTCAGAAGTACTTTGAGGTGACACATAATGTAAGTAAATTTTTAAGCTTTTATAACCTAATTCTTTGTCTTCTGTTAACTGTGTCTTTCTTTCATTCAGGGGTTTTAGCTGCAGCAAAAGAAACCACTCCAGCTGTTTTCAGCACAAAGGGATTTATTACACTTTATTAGGTAGCTTATAAAATGTATAGAAGGGCCAGGGAATTAATTCTGGATGTCACAGAACCAGGAATATTGTCTACTTTACTGTAGCTGCCACCCACCACTCCACTTCTCAGGATGTGATCACGGGTGAGCAGGCTTTCTGGTGAAAGTTTCAGGCTTCATGGCCCATGTGGCTTCTCACGGCTGCTGCCCTATAGACGCTGTGCAGAGACAGTGTGAAGGGCAGGCTTGCTCATGCCCCAGTAGAGCTTCACTCACAAGAGCAGGTGCTGGGCCAGTGGACCTGCAGGCCTCAGGCAGCCAGCCCCCAGAACAGGTCCAGAACCAGAACCACAGGCTTCTGCCATCTTCCTTGTAGAAGATCAGGCGCTTTCACTTGTGGCTGCCACCTCACGTTGCCCTGGTCTCTCTTCCACATCTCATGCTTGCCTATTCTGCGGAACCTGGTCCACCCGGACCCCTGGCTGCAAGGGAATTGGGGAAAAGCATTTGCTTGTTACCTTGCCTTTAGCACAGAAGGCCTTGCTGGTAGGTTCTGAGAGATGTAACACATAATCACAAACACTGAGGCCTGCAGGGGCTGGCACATAACCCCAAAAGTGAAGCTGGCCAAGATGAACGCCACTGAAGCAGTCGTGCTGTTAGAGGCATTCACACTGACACATTTTAAGGCCCCATGCAGGCCAGTAGCACATCTGCAAGTCAGCTTGGCCCACAGACCCCTAGTTTGCAACCACCAGTCCTGATCATGGCTTTGTAGCCCAAGATGGGTAACCAGGAGTGGACGCAGAGGGCTGCGTGCCTTTCGAAACATTTTTTTTAAGTGCATTTGCATGTTTTGGGGGGAGCTCGGTATTTTATCAGATTTCACAGGGATCCATGACTCCCCCAAAAGATGTTGCATGTATTGAATTCATTATCAGCTACTGTGACAAGCTAAGTTTTATCATGTTTATGCTTTCTAGTTTTCATGAAATAAGTTTTCTCTTGTGCTTCCCTAACTGCAGAATTTCTATAAGGTATTTCATAGAAAAAAACATATCCTCTAACATCACTGATAATAATGAAAATAATAATGGGAGTGTCAGCCACCATCTGCAGAGCTCCTCACACAGGCCAGGCCCAGAGGTTAGTGCTCTGGACACACTGGCTTCTTTGGTCCACAGAGCAGCACCGAGCTGGACACACTCACATCCCCATTCAGAGCCTTGGGGGGTGCTGAGGGCGAGGGTCAAAGGGGCAGAGAAGACCCAGGCTGTTGAGGAATTCATCTAAAGCTTACGAACCTGACCAGGGCCACAACTGTCATTAGTGTTTTCCTGTCTAGATTCGTAGTTTACCTGACTTGCCCAGAGCACCCACACAGCCAATCACTGGGAGGCCTGGAGCTGGTCTGCTCTACCATGGGGCCAGCCCTCTTACTGTTACACCTGTTGAAAATAGTGTTTTTTATTTAAAAACATACAAACTTTCTTTGCAAAATTGAAAGGACTAAACATTAATAAAGTAGTAAACAACAACAAATTCTCATTAGGTGCTTTTTTAGGTTTTTTTTGGGGGGAGGGGGGCTTCCCCCACAGCATATGGATGTTCCCAGGCCAGAAACTGAATCCAAGCCACAGCTGCGACCTAAATGACAGCTATAGCAATGTCAGATCCTTAAACCCCTGAGCCACAAGCGATCTCCAGATTCTCATCGGTTTTATCAGAATAGGGCTCTCACCAGTTGAATGCATCTGGCTGGTATTTTCAGCACCAGCTTTGTACAACACTTTCCCTTGTGGACTGTATTCTTTAATTTGCTTGCTCAGCTTAAGGGTTTTAATTTGTGTTCTTAATTACTTGTGGGACACCCCCCCCCCTTTTTTTTTTCCTTCTTATTTTGGGCCTCACCCCAGCACATAGAGTTCCTGGGCCAGGGATCAGATCCAAGCCACAGTTGCAACCAGGCTGGATCACCAACCCACTGTGGCGGGCCAGGGATCAAACCTGCTGCCAGTCCCATTGCTTCCACACCCTTTTGATTAAGAGGCCTCAGAACTTTCACAAACTTAGGCCTAGTATTCAGTGTCTTTCCTTTTTTAAAAAAATAAGATATGAAAATTAGATTGAAACACTAAGTTTTTGACATAATCATTAAAAAGAAGTGTTTATTTCTCAAATCTGCTTTTGTTAGCATCCCTCCTATTGATTATTCCTACAAGAGCATCACTCCTATTGCCAATTTTAGAACTTGCCTTAGATTAATGAAGATATTAAAAGGACATGTGTCTGAATTCTCCCACATACGGAAACTGTCTACATTAGAAATCAATGAGTAAAAAAGGCTGTTTGCATTCACTACATGTCTCAGTATAGATTTTTTGGTTGGGAATATCTCTCTTTGCTTATTATTTTTTCTAATTTAATTTAAAAACAATATAGTTTTATTGTCATGTTGCTGCCATTCTGCCTGCCCCTTTAGTTTGCTACATATTAATGTGGTAAACATTTGCTTTCCTGTGCAGGTGGATGACTGTGGCTTTTCTTTGAGTCATCCAAACCAGTTCTTTTTTGAGAGCCAGAAGATTCTGAATGGTGGCAAAGACCTCAAGAAGGAATCCACTCAGCCAGAAACACCCCAGCCCAGAGCGAATGTCCAGAAGAGCAAAGACGCATCCTCTGCCCTGGCCTCGCTCAACTCCTCCCTGGAGATGGACGTGGAGGAGCTGGAGGAGCTGCTTCAGTGAGCGGTTCCTGAGCCCGTGGTGATCTTGCTTCCTCATCGGCTATTACTGGCTAGTTGTATGATTTTGTGTTTTTCTTCTCCATCTGCCTCCTCCTTCCACCCTACCCCACCTTAATCCACTGACGTGGGCACGCACTTCTTGGGAAGCCAGGCTTGCCAGTGAAAACAATGTCCTCCACTATATTTTGCTTTAAGATCTAGCACTTGGATGGTGTGGTCTCTGCCCTCTTTTAAGAGATGAGACGCTTTCTGGATTGGCTACAGCCCCTAGAAATAGTACCACTAGAGCGGCTTTTATTGTAACCCTTATCACTGTAATTCTGACCCAGTCCTTTTCTGGACCATCTTTGTGAATAAATTATCAAAATGTTGAATGAGAATGTCTGTGTCTAAGAGTCTCATTATGCCTTAAGAGATTAGACATTACTTCAGTTTTAAAGGTGGTATTTTGGAATAGACACCACATTGCCAAGTCACCAGTGAAGATGTTGAATTGTTTTTCTTTTCACCTCTTTCTTGTTGGTCTTGAAGTTGGCCACGTGAGCTTATTCTACATTAGTAAGAACGTCTGCCCCTTTGATAGTGGGCTCCTGGATGAACTGTGTGAAGAGCACCAGAACATGGAACACCAATCATACTACTGACGAGCAGGAGTCTTCTACCATGTGCTGTGGAGATCTCCCACCTGATGTCCTCTATGTTCACTGGGGAAATGACCATCACTAAGGTGAGAAGGTTCTGGCCAAGTCTTGTGTCGATCCCACACCAGCTCCCACAGCTCAGTGCTCTGGCAAGTTCAGTCCTATAAGCTCATTAGCTAAGTGGTGAAAATTGTGATACTTGTGGTAGTGCCCATCTCAGTGCCCTGCGCTCTGCCTGCAAGCAGGTAACATGCCATGTGCTGTGGGGAGGCCCTGCATTGATGAATTTTCTCCCCAGGGTCTCTGCTCACTCACCCAGAGGACTTGGGCTCTCAGGTGGAGACCCTGGTTGAAACGTAACCCATGTGCACCTGCTGCCTTGGAGGATGTATGACCCCATCTGTTCCAGTCCTCTGTGCCTGGGGAACATTCAGACGTTCCCCATTCTCTTCCTGGGCAAGGTGCTACTTGCTCTTTATGTCTTGAATCACATGAGGCAATGTATGGTATTCAGAAAATTAGACTGTTGAAAGTACCACCTTCTAAATCCAAGGGGACACTGCAGCAATGAGAAGAATTTAAACAGGATCAGGAGTTCCTGTCGTGGCTCAGTAGTTAACGCACCTAACTAGCATCCATGAGGATGCAGGTTCAATCTCTGGCCTTGCTCAGTTGGGTTAAGGATCTGGCATTTCCGTGAGTTGTGGTGTAGGTCACAGATGCAGCTTGGATCCTGTGTTGCTGTGGCTGTGGTGGAGGCCAGCAGCTATAGCTCCAATTTGACCCCTAGCCTGGGAACCTCCATAGGCCGCGTAGGCAGCCCTAAAAAGACAAAAAAAAAAAAAAAAAAAAAGGATCAGAGCAGAGATCCTAAAAGTGGCAGTTGATTTTTTATTTTAGGCTAATGAGTGAAGACTTCTTGGAATATTCAATAACATAGAATTAAATGGATAAAACATAATAAAGTTAGAAATGAAAAAGAAGTTACAGTGGTCATCACTGAAATACAAAGGATCATAAGGGACTACTACAAGCAACTATATGCCAATAAAACAGACAACCTAGAAGAAATGGACAAATTCTTAGAAAAGTACAATCTTCCAGGACTAAACCAAGATAAAATAGAAAAGATGAATACACCAATCACTACCAATGAAAATGAACTGTGATTTAAAAACTTCCAACAAATAAAAATCCAGGACCAGATGGCTTAACAGGCAAATTCTATCAAAAATATACTGAAGAGTTAACACTTTGCCTTCTGAAACTATTCAAAAAACTGCAGAGGAAGGAACGCTCCCAAACTCATTCTTTGAGGCCACCATCACCCTGATACCAAGACTAGACAAAAATACCACACGAAAAAAGAAAATTGTAGGCCAGTATCACTGATGAACATAGATGCAAAAATCCTCACCAAAATATTAGCAAACCAAATCCAGCACTATAGTAAGAGGATAGTACAACATGATCAAATGGGATTTATCCCGGAGTTCTCATCACCTCTCAGTGGAAATGAATCTGACTGGTATCCATGAGGATGCAAGTTCGGTCCCTGGCCTCTTTCAGTGGGTTAAGGATCTGGTATAGCCATGAGCTGTGGTGTAGGCCACCCGCTACAGTTCCCATTTGACTCCTAGCCTGGGGACGTCCATATGCTACAGGTATGAGCATAAAAATAAATTTAAAAAAATTTTTAAAAGTAGGATTTATCCCAGGAATGCAAAGGTTTATCAATATCCGCATATCAATCGGTGTGATAGACCACATTAACAAAATGAAGAATAAAAACCATATCATCCTCTCAATAGGTGCAGAAAAAGCTTTTGACAAAATCCAACACCCATTTCTGATAAAAACCCTCCAGAAAGTGGGCACTGAGGGAACCTACCACAACATCATAAAGGCCACATATGACAAACCCACAGTTAACATCATTCTCAATGGTGAAAAGCTGAAAGAATTACCCCTAAGATCAGGAACAAGACAAGGATGTCCACTCTTGCCACTATTATCCAACATAGTTTTGGAAGTTCTAGCCATGACAATCAGAAGAATTAAAAGGAATCCATATTGGAAAGAAAAAGTGAAAAAAAAAACTATCACTGTTTGCAGATGACATGATACTCTACCTAGAAGATCCTAAAGATGCTGCCAGAAACCTGTTAGAGCTCATCAATGAATTTGGTAAAGTTGCAGGATATAAATGTAATACACAGAAATTGACTGGATTTTTGTACACTAAAATGAAAAATCAGAGAATTTAGGAAACACATCAAATGGGCAGAAGATCTAAATAGACATTTCTCTAAAGAAGACATACAGATGGGCAAAAAACACACGAAAACATGTTCAACATCACTAATTATTAGAGAAATGCAAATCAAAATACTATGAGGTACCATGTTATACCAGCTAGAATGGCCATCATCAAAAAGTCCACAAAGAATAAATGGCTGGAGAGGGTGTGGAGGAAAGGGAACCCTCTTAACGCTGTTGGTGGGAATGTAAATTGGTGCAACCACTATGGAAAACAGTATGGAGATTCCTTAAAAATCTAAAATAAAATCACCATTTGATCCAGCAATCCCACTCCTGGGCATCTATCCAGAGAAAACCATGACTTGAAAAGATACCTGTACCCCAGTGATCACTGCAGCACTATGTACAATAGTCAAGACATAGAGGCAACCTAAATATCCATTGACAGAGGAGTGATAAAGAAGATGTGGTACATATACACAATGGAATATTACTCAGCCATAAAAAGGAATGAAATAATGGCATTTGCAGCAATACAGATGGAATGAGAAGTTATCATGCTAAGTGAAGTTAGACACAAATGTCATATGCTATCACTTATATGTGGAATCTAAAAAAAGGATACAATGAACTTATTTGCAGAACAGAAACTGACTCTTTGAAAAACGTACAGTTACCAAAGGAGACAGGTTGCTAGCGGGAATAGGGGAGGAATGGGCTGGGGTTTGGGATGGAAATGTTGTAAAATTGGATTGTGATGTTGTGATGGTGGTTTTATAACTACAAGTAAAATTCATTGAGTTAAAAAAATTAAATGAGATACTATCTGAACCTTTGCTTGTCTTTATGAACTGTTATTACCGGTTCAGAAAATAGTGTTATTCCACTACAAGTTACCTCTGTAAATCTCTCCCTCCTGAAACCATCTGCTATTCCATTTATCATGCATAGTTCACAACAGAAATCCGATGGCGCTGATTACTTAATTGGGAACTGTGAAACCACTTTTTTTAAATGTTAATTAAGAACAAGTGCCTTGTGTGGCTGCTTAAACCAGAGAATGAAGTCAAAGGAAGCTAAGCATGGAAAGGGAGGTCTCTGTCATATTAAAAAGAAGGGAAATACGAGCAGCAGTCTTGCTGCTGTAGTTCAGTGAGAAATCTTAGGTCAAGGAATCTCCTATCTGGCAGCATTTGCAAGACTCTCATTTTCTCCTGCCTGATGTTTTCCTTTTATGAAGCCTGTGAGCCCACCGGCTAACAGAACAGAGCTGTTGACAGACTCAGCAAGCAGATGTGTCTGAGTTGACTATTTCATCCTAGCAGCCCTAAGAATTTGAATGTTTATGTTGGCTAGTCAAACTCCAGACTAACACTAGTTTAAATATTAGTTGTATTACTAGTTCCATTTCTTTGTAATAAGGCTTGATCTCCTGTCATGTATTATACAGAAGAATATATAAATATTTTGTGAAGTGTGTAAATTAGAGGATGGGGTTAGAGGTTTATATAAGAAGACAGACATTAATGCCTTTCTGGTGCTTTTTTGGAGTTGGAAAAAACTATTTTTCATGCTTCACAGGTCTTGACAATTTTGATTTGTTTTCTTTGAAAGACCTATTTGAATTGGATGATGTAGGAAGAACCCAAAAGAAAAATCAAAAGCCTCTTTTCAAAACAGAAGCCAATGAAAAAGAACATGAGCCTTCCAGATCTTTTAACTTCTGGTCTTTTATTACCTCGTCAAGGAGGAGAGGCTGTATGTATCAGAGACAGAAGAAGAGACAGCAGAAGCCAGAGGCCAGGTAAGAAACTTGGAGCTGCTGGAACCTCTGACAGTGTGTGTGGAGATTCTATCCCAGCTCTTTCATGTGCTTTCTCTGTAATCTTCTCACTCCACCCAGACAGTATTAAACTCTTAATTGCAATGTGCATAAAAGAACATTAGGAAGATTTTAAGCAAACTTTTTAGGACTGCTTACAATATTACAGTCATCAAAGTGAATAGTTACAGATTTTGAATGAGAGCAGAATAAAGCAGTGGGAAGGATCTTTAATTCATACAGCATTTTAAGCTGAGGGATTTCTTCTCTCTGTTAAAGCTCAGGGAGCGTTTGCTTGTTACACTTTGCTGCTTTGCTGATACGCAGGGTCTTTGCAAGCAAACTCCTGTAATTCTCTGCAAAGAAGGAAAAAAAAAGCTGGGATTTTTAGCTTGAAAGGCGAAATGAGAACTCTAAAATTCTGGTTTGGATAGAGTCTACTGTTTGCAAATTTAATCAAGGTCTTCCACAGGCATCAGCTTGACATTAAATTTAAGTGCCCATTAAAGTGAAAGTTGACAGCAGTTCTGAACATACAACTTGGTCTAAGGACATCTTTACAGCTGGAAGGGAAAGAAAGTTGAGAAGCCTCAAACCACTGTGGTAATTAGATCCATTTGTTAACTTCTCCTCTAATGTTGGCAGAGGGAGGGAGCGAAGGGCTGGAGCCAGAAAGCAGGCTGTGCTCCCTGCAGGAATGGGGTGGCAGGGCCCTGCTGCAGAGGAAACAGATACTCTCTCCTCTGCCCCCTTTCAGCACAGATAGAAGCAGTGTGACAGGTGTGTCTTGAAAAGTTTGGGCTGTTAGGCCCTCTGGAAGATGCACAGCCTTATCTGGGAGCGGGCTCCCCAAAGACATGGTGGGCCCAGAGCTTGTGTTTCTCATGAGGGTGTCTAACCTACATTCAGGTATAATCACTTATTCACCCCAAGCATCTGGCCTTCTTTTCAGTACCGTGCTCCTTTTTGACAGGCAGCTATTGCCCTAGTCTCAGGCTTTGCACCATAATTGGCACGGTAGGCAGTTACTTCTGTGACTTTATGGAAATCTTGTCACCTGTAGGAAGTTATCTTCCCACTTCATCTGACCTTCCTGCCAAAATTGATACTATTTCCTGTTATTGTATTTGCTTTCTATCCCATAAGCTCTCCCATTGCTTCATGACATTTTATTTTCTCCAAGAATTACCACTGTAGAATCAAAAGCTAAAGACTATGTCTGTCCACAGAAGCATTTCCTCTGAGCCTTCAGTTGGAGTATGTTTTTGAACACTGATGACAAGGTAGTGAAATAGCACTGCTAATAATGGATGATGGATTTTTAATTCAGTCCTGTGTTTCTAGATATTTGTTCACCATAATGGAACTAGGAAACTGAGGGGTTTTGGTTTTTTGAAAAATTTTTTGAAGTATAGTTAACTTAGAATGTTGTGTTAGTTCCAAGTGTAAGTTTCAGTGATTCAGTTTATATGTATATACTCTTTTAGATTCGTTTCCATTATACTATCTATCTATAGTATAGATACTGAGTATAGTTCCCTGTGCTATGCAGTAGGTCCTTATTATTTATCCATCTATGTATAATGGTATGTTTGAATCTTTGCACTGAACGTATAGAGAGAAATAAATTCAGCAAATAATGCATGCAATTTAATAATCTCTGGGGGCTGTGATCAGGATAGTGGAGTAGAAAGGCATGGAACTCCCCTCTTCCACAAATGCATATAAAATCCATCTACACATGGAACAGTCCTCACAGAGCACCTACTGAATGCCTGAGAGGAAAAGAAAGATATCCCTCCACGTAACCAGGTAGGATGAAAGGGGAAAAAAGTAAGTGTGATGGGACCTGTACCCTGGGAAGGAGTTAGAAGAGAGGTTCCCACACTGGGAAGCCCCCTCCTGGGGTTGGGGGGTGAGATCAGCTGGGACAGAAAGGGCACTTCAGAGGCTTCACAGAAGAACAGAGCAGCCTGCCTGTTGCAGCAGGACAGAGACCTGCAGAGACAATTGTCACCCTGCATGTCCCAGCCTGAGACACGTCCACAGGTACAGGTGGAGAGTGGGGACTGGAACTCGGGGTTCAGAGGCCAGACAAGGGGAGAGGACTGGTGTTGGCTGTGAGAGACAGCCCGAAGGGGCTGGATTGTGGAACGGCCACAACCAGGGGTGTGCATGGAAGCCAAGTGCCTTTGTCAAGTAGTGCGTCAAGGGAGGGGCAGGGCCTGTCACAGCTTCTTTCTCCACACACCAGCTACCACCCTGGTGGGCTCAGGACTGCATGCCATAGCAGCCACCTTGGCAGGCTTCATGCATCTCAGCTGCCACTTCAATGGGTTCTGGGAGTAGGTGCCAGCAGGTTGCCCACATGCAGAGGCAGGGCTGAAACCTCTGCCCATGGGTATGTGAGCCATGGATTTACTTCCTCCACCGACTTTGTAAATTCATTGCCTGCAGGATATCTGCAAGGACAACAGGCACTCCCACAGCTGATGGGTCTGTCCTTAGCAGCTGCAGGCTCTTGCGTGTGTGGACATGAGGGTTTGGCGCCAGCCAGGGTCTGAGCTGCCTCCATAGCAGGTCCAGGTATGCAACTACTGTAATCCTGGGACCTGACCTAGGTGGATCTGCACTGGTGGCCTTGTGAAAACAATGCCTGAAAGATGCCAGGGCTGAATGCCAGCATTCCTGTGGTTGAGGCAGGTCTGAGGGCAGTGCCAACAGTGTACTTTGTGAGCCTGCACAGCAGGTGAAAGGTGACATAACAGAGAACTCTTACAGGTAAGCAGCTCCAGTGGAGGGACACTCAGGGGCTCCTCTTCTGGTGGGAGTGCTCCAATCCTGCCTCCCTTGCACTGCAAATCAGAAATGCAGCTGGGAAACAAATCTGGAGGCTCCTACTCCCACAACCAGGGAAGAGACACTGCCTCTCACAGGGCAGTGACAACCACAGAGAAAAAAGGAGGCCATATTCAATATCCAGGGCAGGCTCTGGTCACACTTCCTATCAGGGGGACAACAGCCACCTCAGAGAAAAGAGGTGGCAGCATCCATACCAAAAACTGCCCTCGCATGCAAAATGTTCAACTCACACTAGCTATATAGGGACACTCCCACATATAAATAGCCCTCCAAGACCAAAGTATATAATTATTTCTTTTAAACTAATAGGGTAAGAGGTAGAAGTAAAGAAGAAGCAGAGAAACCACTCCCAAATAAAAGACCTAGAGAAATACCCTAAAAGAACAATGAAACAAACACCAAGTTCAAAAAGGAGAAAATGAAAAACTGAAGGAATTAAGGGCTATTGATAGAAATGCAGAGGATCATAAAAAGGAACTGGAAACTATAAAAAGGAACAGAAAAATTAGGAAACCTATTAACCAAGACAAAATTTGAGCTAAAGGTAATGAATAATGCAGAAAAGTGGATAAGTGATCTGGAAAATAATAGAAATCACTCAATCAGAACAGCAGATAGAAAGCCAAATGAAATAACATAAAAGCAATATAAGAGATCTATGGGATAATATAAAGTGTGCCAATCTATACATAATAGGGATCTCAAAAGAAGAAGAAAGAGAAAAGGAGATTGAAACTGAAACTGTGTTTGTAGAAATTATGGCTGAAAACTTTCTAAACCTAAAGGTCCAGGTACAAGAAGCACGGAAGACCCCAAACAAGTTAAACTCTAACAGACCTACACCACAACATGTTATTAAAATGGCAAAAGTTAAAAGGAGAGGATTCTAAAAGCAGCAAGATAAAAACAAAGAGTTCATTATGAAGGAGCCCCCATAAGGCTATCTGCTGATTTCTCTACAGAAACACTACAGACCAGAATAGAGTTGCAAGATATATTCAAAGTTTTAAAAGTGAAAAATTTACAACCCAGAATATTCTGCCCAGCATGATTATTTAAAATAGAAGGAAAAATAATTTCTCAAATAAAAACTAAAAGAATACAGTAATACTAAACCTATCCTAAAGGTAACTATGAAAGGTCTTCTCTATATAAGGAAGAACTAATCTATAGAAAAAAGTCACAACTGGATACTAAATTGCTTCAATAAGCCAGTTTACAGGTTTTTTTTTTAATCAAAAAATTTCTGTGAGGAGTTCCCTTTGTGGCTCATCAGTTAATGATCCAGTGATCCAGACTAGTATCCATGAGGATGCAGATTCAATCTGTGGCCTTGCTCAGTTAAGGATTGGGTGTTGTTGTGAACTGTGGTGTAAGCTGCAGATGTGGCTTGGATCCTATATTGCTGTGGCACAGGCCAGCAGCTGTACCTCTGATTAGACCCCTAGCCTGAGAACTTCCATATGCTGCAGGTGCAGCCCTAAAATGCAAAACAAAACAAAAAAATTGGTGAAAGCAATTATAACCACAATGAATAGCAAAAGGATGAAAGTGACACCAAAATCATAAATGTAGATTTTTTTTTCCCCCAGAATGTGTCTGAGCCTATATGATAACCAGTCTTAGAGCAGGTAGATTTAGGAGGGGATTAACATACTTGAAAAACAGTGTAACCACAAGTCAAAAATTTACAATAGAAAGAACATAAGAACAATTAAAATCATCAAGCCACAAAAGGAAAAAGGGACAAAGAAGAACTATAAACACATATCTACCAATTACCTTAAATGTCAAATGTCAATGGACTAAATGCTCTAATGAAAAGACACAGAGAGGCAGATTGGATTTTTAAAAAAACAAAACCAAGATCCTACAGTATGTTACCTACAAAAGACCCACTTTAAGGCACAGGACATGCATAGATTGAAATTGAGGAGATGGAAAAACATTTCATGCAAACAGAAATGACAAGAAAGTACAAGACACAATACTCATATCAGAAAAAATGGACTTCAATAGAAGGCTATAAAGAAACATAAAGAAGGACACTATATAATGATTAAATAATCAATACAAGAAAAGGATATTATGCTCACCACATATATGCACCCAATATAGAAGCTCCAAAAACATAAAACAAATGCAGACATAAAGGGAAAAATTGATGGGCATACAATAATAGTAGGAGACATTAACACCCCACTCACATCAATGGAAAGATCTTCTAGACAGAAAATCAATGAGGTTACAGAGATCTTAAATGATACAATAGAATGGTAAGACTTAATTGATATCTTCAGGACACTACATACAAAAGAAGCAGTATACACATTCTTTTCAAGTTCACACTATGACCACATACTAGGGTACAAAACAAGCCTCAACAAATTTAAGAGTATTGAGGTTATTTCAACCATCTTTCCTGACCACAACAGCATGAAACTAGAAATAAACTGCAAAAAAAGAAGTGAGAAAAAAAAATACATAGGGACTAAGTAACATGCTGCTAAAGAAATCAACAGGTCAGTGATAAAATCAAAGAAGAAATTTAAAAATACAATGAAGCAAATGACATTGAAAACAACCATACAAAAGCTGTGGGTTGCAGCAAAAGCAGTTCTTAGAGGGAAGTTCAGAGTGATACAGGCTGCCTTCAAGAAACAAGAAAAACTCAAATAACCTAACCTACCACCTAAAATAATTGGAAAAAGAACAACGAACCAAATGTCAGCAGAAGGAAAAAACCAATAAAGATCAGAGAGATAATAGAGATTTTAAAAAACAATAGAATAAATCAAATAAATCCAAAATCTGGTTTGTTGAAAGGGTAAACAAAATTGACAAACCTCAGGCCAGACTCACCAAGAAGAGAGAGAAGACTTGAATATAAAAAATAAGAAATGAAAGAGGAGAGGAGTTCCCATTGTGGTGCAGTGGAAATGAATTTGACTTGTATCCATGAGGATGTGGGTTTGATCTCTGACCGTGTTCAGTGGGTTAGGGATCCAGCATTGCTGTGAGCTGTGGTATAGGTCACAGATAGGGCTCGGATCCCACATTGTTGTGGCTGTGGCATAGGCCAGCAGCTGTAGCTCTGATTTGACCCCAAGCCTGGGGACTTCCACATGCTGCAGGTGTGGCCCTAAAAGGCCAAAAAAAGAAAAGAGAACCCACAACTGATACTACAAAAATACAAAAAAATAAAATAATACTATAAACAACCATATGCCAATAAATTTGACAACCTAGAAGAAATGGACAACTTTCTAGAAACATACAGTCCAGTGAAACTAAATCAAAAAGAAATAGATAACTTGACTGATCAAATGAAGTGAACTAGAATCTATAATGAAAAACAAAAACAAAACAAAACAAAAAAACCACTCCCTACAAACAAAAGTTCAAGAACAGATGGCTTCACAGGCAAATTCTACCAAACATACAAAGAACTTAATACAGCTCTTCCTCAAAAGCTCAAAAGACTGAAGAGGGAGGAACACTCCCAAAGATTAATATGAAGCCACCATCACCCTGATACCAAAACAAGACAAAGACACTATCAGAAAAGAAAATTACAGGCCAATATCTTTGATGAATATAGATGCAAAAGTTCTCAACAAAATACTAGCAAACCAAAGCCAACAACACATAAAAAAGATCATACACCACAACCAAGTTGGATTTATCCCAGGGTCACAGGGATGGTTCAGCCTGTGCAAATCAATCACTGTGATACACCACATCAACAAAGGAAAGGGTAAAAACCACATGATCATCTCAACAGATGCAGAAAAAGCATCTGACAAAATTCAACATCCATTCATGGTAAAAAACAAAACCTTACCAAAATGGTTATAAAGGGAACATATCTCAATAAAAGCCATTTATGAAAATACCACAGTATAATACTCAATGGTGAAAAGCTGAAAAAGCCTTCCAGCTGAAATCTGGAACAAAATAAGGATGCTCATCTTTATCACTTCTATTCAACATAGTATTTGAAAGTCCTAGCCACAGTAATCAGACAAGAAAAAGAAATAGAAGGTATCCAAATGGGAAAGGAAGAGGTAAAACTGGCATTATATGCAGATGACATGATACTCTATACAGAAAACTAAAGATTCCATGCACACACTATGATTACTGACAAATGAATTCAGCATTCTAGCTGGATATAAGATTAACATATAGTAATCAGTTGCATTTCTTTATACTAACATTGAAATATCAGAAAGGAAATGTAAACAGTTCTTTTTAGAATTGCATTAAAAAAATCCTTAGGAATAAACATCACCAAGGAGATGAAAGACATATGCTGAGAAAAATAAAACATTCATAGAGGAAACTGAAGATGATTCAAAGAATTGAACTGGACTGGAAGAATTAATATTGTTAAAATGGCCATATCACCCAAAGCAATCTACAGATTTAATACTATCCCTATCAAATTACCTATGATACTTTTCACAGAGCCGGAACAAAAAATCCTAAAATTAATGGAACCAGAAAAGACCCAGAATGGCAAAAGCAATCCTGAAGAAAAAGAAAAAAGCAGGAGGCATAACCCTCCCAGACTTCAGACAACACTACAAAATGACAGTAATCAAAACAGCATAGTATTGGCAAAAAAATAGACATATGGATCAATGGAACAAAACAGAAAGCCCATACTGATGGTTAATTTATCTTCAGCAAAGAAGTTAAGAATGTACAGTAGGGAAACGTCTCTTCAGCAAGTGGTCTTGGAAATGTTGGACAGCTTCCTGCAAGTGAAGTCAGAACACACCCTCACACCATACACAAAAAATAAACTCAAAATGGCTTAAAAACTTAAATATAACACATGACAGCATAAAACTCCTAGAAGAGAACATAGGCAAAATATCCTCTGACATAAATTGTAGCAATGTTTTCTTAGGTCAGTCTCCCAAGAGTGGAAATAAAAGCAGAAATAAACAAATGAGACCTAATCAAGCTTATAAGCTTTTGCATAACAAAGGGAAACCATCAACAAAATGAAAAGACAGCCTAAGGACTGGGAGAAAATATTTGCAAATGATGTGACCAACAAGGGCTTAATTTTCAAATATACAAACAGTTCATATAATTCAATAACAAAAAGCAAACAACCCAATCAAGAAATAGAAGATCTCAACAGATATTTCTCCAAAGAAGACATACAGATGGCCAAGAGGCATGTGAAAAGATGCTCATCATTGCGAATTATTACAGAAATGCAAATCAGAACCACAATGAGGTACTATTTCACACTGGTCAGAATGGCCATCATTAGTTAAGTCTACAAATAATAAATGCTAGAGAAAGTATGGAGAAAAGAGAACCTTCTTAAACTGTTGGTGGGAATGCAAACTGGTGTAGCCATGGTGGAGATTCCTCACAAAACTATAACTCAAAAAGATACATGCACCCAGTGTTTACTGCAATACTATTTACAGTAGCCAAAACATGGAAGCAACTTAAATGTCCATCAACAGATGAATGGATAAAGAAGATGTGGTATATATGCATATGCAATGGAATATTACTCAGCCATAAAAAAGAATTAAATAGTGTGATTTACATCAAAATGGATGGACCTAGAGATTACCATACTAAGCGAAGTAACTCAGAGAAATACCATTTGATATGATTTATATTGTGAAATCTAAAATACAATACAAATGAACATATCTATGAAACAGAAACCAGACTCACAGACAAAAAACAGACTTGTGGTTGCCAAGGGGGAGGGAGGGGGGAAGGATGGAGTGGGAGTTTGGGATTAGCAATTGTGAAATATTATATCTAGGATGGATAAACAACAAGGCCGTACTGTATAGCACAGGCAAATATATTCAATATCCTGTGATAAACCATAATGAAAAAGAGCATGAAAAAGTATATTTACTTTTTTATATGTATATATATAGCAATCACAGCAGAAATTAATGCAACATTATGAATCAACTATACTTGAATACATTTTTTTAAAAAAACTGTCAGATAGGAGTTCCTGTCGTGGCTCAGTGGTTAACGAATCCAACTAGGAACCATAAGTTTGCGGGTTCGATCCCTTGCCTTGCTCAGTAGGTTAAGGATCCAGCGTTGCTGTGAGCTGTGATGTAGGTTGCAGATGCGACTCAGATCCCGAGTTGATGTGGCTCTGGCGTAGGCCGGCAGCTACAGCTCTGATTAGACCCCTAGCCTGGGAACCTCCATGTGGTGTGGGAGCGGCCCTAGAAATGGCCTAAATAAATAACAAGGCTACATGCTTCTCTTTGACTTTCCCATTCACTGCAGAGAACTGGCAACTTATTCATCCATCCTTCACCTTCCTTAGCCCTTGGTTTTCCCCATGGCTCTTACCTGTTGCTCTTCTCACCTCATGAGTGTCCCAGGTCACCTCATCCATCTACGTGTGGATAACTCCCGAATCTGTGACTCCAACGGAGATGCCCCTCTGAGCCCAACCTAGCCAGCCAGCTGCCTCTGAAAGCTACCAGGTCCCACCAGGATCTCTGCTGTGTCCAAACCAAGCCTGTTTTTCCTCCCCATGAGTTTGCTGGAGAAATTCCTTTTCCACACATCCAAGTCCAGTTGATTGTGATTTAATACCAGCATCTCTAAACTAGTAGATCTCAAGTTGGAGCAGTTTTGCCTGCAAGAGATATTTGATAATGTCTGGAGATGTTTTTGGTTGTCCCAATGAGAGGGGGCCTGCACTGGCATCTAGTGAGTAGAGGCCAAGGATGCTGCTAAATAGCCCCCAATGTGTGGGGCACGCAGCCCCCGCAACCAAGAAATGTCTGGAACAAGATGTTGCTGGTGCTGAGCTGAGGAGTCCTACACAAGTCCTTCTGGGCCATGAGTACTTCTGGGCCCCCTGTCCTTCACTGATGACTCTCATCCCTTCCCAGTGTGGCACTGCCACAGTGATCTTCCCCTCTAGTCTCCATTTCCCTATCCCACATCCCATAGTGTTCTGTCTTTGACAGGCTCACCCTCCCCCATGCAGGGAAGCCCAGCTGCCCTGACTCCCAGGAGGCCCTCTGGGGCTGGACTCGTCCTCCCTGTCCATTCCCAGCCATTGTCTCCACCCTGTCCTCTGGTCCAGCCCTGCGAGGCACACTCACTCTGCTCTCTCGTCCCCCATCCTGTGCTCATCCTGCCTGGAATACCCCTCCACTCCTTGTCCTGCTAACTTCCCTCCACCCAGGCTCAGGTCAGGTGCCCATCTGTTCCACCCTCTCTGATGATCCCATATAGTTCCACTGTCCCTGTGAGACCACAGGACTTACTGTATGTATAACATCTGTTTATTTACACTCCCCATAATTGAACTGTACAGTCCTTGCTGGCAGGGCTGGTATCAACTCCATATTTTTTTTTTTTTTTGGCTGCACCTGTGGCATGTGAAGTTCTGGGGCCAGGGATCAAACCCGTGCCACAGTGGTGCCCAGAGCCACTGCAGTGACAACACCAGATCATTAATGTGCTGTGCTACAAGAGAACTCCACTTCCATATCTGAATCCCTAAAATATAATAAGCACTGTCTCTAGCTATAAACATGATGTATAACCACTGTGGGTACCCAGTAAATGTATTTAGTATACGAACAGTTATTTATCCACGGAAATCTCAAATTGTTTTCAAAACCTACAAATCAGGGTAGAATACCACTGGGGCCCCAGAGCAGGGCCACCTCTTACTATGTAACCTTGGGCAAATTCTTTAATTTCGCTGTGCTTCATCTGCTTCACCTGTGAATCAAGGACAGTGATTGCATCACTTCAATGGTTGTTCCATTAGAATAGAACATTCTAGTAGAACTAGACACTACCATGTCTCCAGCACTGAGAACATTTGCCCGGCTCATGGTAACACAATAATTTTAGGTGTTGTGACTTGATAATCAGCCCTTCCAACAACTGTTACATGCGGGTTCTCCCTGTTTTGAAGAACCTTACCTGGAGTGATCCTGTCATGGTGCTGTTCTGCGGTGTGGGGGTGGGGGTAGGTGTCCGTCAACAAGATTATAGTAAAAGGAACTAAGTCAGAGCACTTGCCCTCTAATGGCCTCACCGGTGACAGCTCTGAGTCCAGGCGGGTGGATGGAGGCTTGCAAACCGAGGCTGGAATATTCCCTACACATGGCACATGCTGTGGAAAGAAAAGCTGCTGAAACAGTGCTCGGAGGATACTGGTCCCTGTGAAAGGCCGTCAGAGTTACCCAAGAGTCAGGATGTAGGTGCCTCCTAATGTGCCAGGTGGGGCTGTGATGCGTGTGTCCTCAAAGTGACAATGATGGCTGCATATGGCCAGGCCCAGGGCTTTAAGTATTTTCCTGAAGATTAAAATAGGGCACCTCGGAAATGGGTAAGAGGAGGAATCGTCTGCATTGTCCCTAAAAATGAAAATGACACACCTGGAGACCTTAAACTCCCTGGGCTGGGTCTGAGCCCCTGAGGACATCACCCTGTGACTCTGTCCTGTGCACTTCCTTCTCCGTCACTGGTTTTCAACAGTCCAGGGCCCAGGACCAGCTCCATGGCTGAGCAGCCCAGACTGCAGCCCCACCTAGCTCAGTGCTTATCTACTGTCTTTGCCAAGTTAACCCTCTTGCTTCAATTTCCTCTGAAGATCAGGATAATAATATTACCAACATTTTAGGATTAGTGCTGTTAGAAAATGCAAGTCCCTGTGCCCAACAGTGAGGCCAAACAATACCAAAATGTTGGAGCTTTGAGCAAGGAAAGGTTTACTGCCGAGCTGTGCAAGGAGACAGGGCTCATGCCTTAAAAACCCGAATTCCTTGAAGGCTTTCAGCAAAGCCCTTTTATAGGAAAGGTGAGGGAGGGCTGTGGTCAGCTGCTGCTAACTTCTTGGTATCAGATCGTTTGTTCTTGCCACGTGGGTGAGGTCACAACATTCCTGTAAACCTCCATCTAACCCAATGTTATCCTCTGTTCTGCAACTTTTTAATCTAAAGGTGTGATACACAAGAAAGGGAGGGGGGAAGCGCTGAATTCTGTCTCCATGCCTCCTTGTGGCTTTTAACATGTAGCAAATCCCATAAACAAAGTGACATCATTACCCCTCATCTTACTTGTTCAAGGTCCCAAGCGTTGACTTTCACCCTCTGAGGTCTAGGCCCTGGCTGAGAGGAGGGGGCTGGAGAGCAGGCTGGTCCCCCTGCCCAGGAGTGTTCATCCAGTGTCCCACCTGGGTGTTCCTGCCAGTGCCCAGGCCAGGCTGAAAAGGCAGATCTTAGCTAATGACACCTTCCAGGCCAGGTCCCCAAACCCTTCCCAGTTGTCTTCACTGAGGGAACAAGGTACCCAGGACCCAGCCAGCCCTCAGGCTCCAGCCAGCCCTCAGGCTCCTCAGGCCATGCAAACAGCAGCCAGGTCCCAAGAACTATGACCCAGAGAGACCCCCCCCCCCACCTCCTTTAGGCCACAGAAGTGGGCCTGGGCCTGGGCCTGGCCAGGGAGTGGTTGTGGCAAGGGCTCTGGAGCTCTGCAGGACGTAGCCCTCAACCTATCCCTGACCACCGTGCACCCCCACCCCAGCTCACCTGCTGGCTGGGGCCAGAAGGCCTAGAGGGTCCCAGGGAGGAGGATGAGATCTGCTTCTCACCACACTCTGCTGTGAGGACCACTGCCTGACTCACTGTTGGTGGAGTGGAACCGCCAATGGCTACATGCCTGCCTTACCCCTATGACCATTCCTCCCTTTTCTTTGATATTACTCAGTCTTGAGGAAAACAGGTGTCAGATAAGAAGGCAAATAATGTTTTGGATAGACAAGTTAATCATAAGCTCGGCAGAGGAACTAAATTTTAGGGGGACTCGGTTTCACCCTCTAATCCTGTTGCATCCTTCCCCAAGTCAGGGAGAAGGACGATGACCACTCTGTCTACTTCCTGCTTGAAATGGGGCGTAGTCCTGCCTTGATGTGGGGAATGGACACCAAGTTGGAAATATTCCTGAGTTTCCAGTCCTGGATCTGAGCCTTGTATAATAAAGATCTCATTCCCTGAGGAATTTAGCATAAACCTGAAACCCAGTCTGGACCTGGCCCACTGGGGGGACTTGTAGTCAGTAGTCTACCTTTATTTAAATAGGTTTTAACCTCTAATGTGGTACTAACAAATACATAACAGGAGCTACTGACCACTACATGTCTCATTTTTTTTTCTGCTGACATCTAACCTAAACCAATTTTACTGTCTACAAATTTAATGGTTACAAGGGGAAACCTTGAGGTCATAAGGTTGCACCTGCCACATGCCAGCAGGCACTGTTCTGCAAATGGCTGATGGTACCCCAAAGTCTGACACAACTCAGAAAATTCAAGTCCTCAGGAATACAGGAATGTGTCTGAAACCATATCCACAATGGCCACTAGTTTTAGCTTAGATGCCTGAACCACAGTCCGTTTTTGACTTTCAAACATATTCCCCTCATCAATGGCCAAGGCAGATGCAATGGATCTCAAAAGGCCACAAAACAGGCCACCCTGGTTTCAGTAAAAGTTTAAGTTAAATCATGTATCAGCCAGAATGACTTCCCCACACCTCAAAATATGTGCAGATTTTCCCCATCATTTCCTTTTTTTTTTTTTTTGTCTTTTTGCCTTTTCTAGGGCCGCTACCGCAGAATATGGAGGTTCCCAGGCTAGGGGATCGAATCGGAGCCATAGCCACTAGCCTACGCCACAGTCACAGCAATGCGGGATCTGAGCCATGTCTGCAACCTACACCACAGCTCACAGCAACGCTGGGTCCTTAACCCACTGAGCAAGGCCAGGGAGCGAACCTGCAACCTCATGGTTCCTGGTCAGATTCGTTAACCACTGCGCCATGACGAAAACTCCCATCATTTCCTTTTTAAAATTGCAAATCCTTCAACAGACCAAAATGTGTCCTTCGATGCCAGGGTGATTTAGCTGCTTACCCCAGGTCCAGATCCTGTCCCTCAGGGCTAGGTCTCCTTTATTTATGCCTAGATAATCATGCTGAGTGAAAACTACCATTTATCTTTTATATCCAATTATCACACAAGCACTGTACATGTGCTTACATGTGCTTTTAGCCATAGACTTAAAGTGTGTCTCTACAAACACACCAAATCAAGATTAATCTGTTTGTAAAATAAATTTGGTCAGCTGACTACATGGGCTCCTCTAAACTGGCTGTGGTGGACTCCTCAGCATCTCACACTAAATTCCCGAGAGGCCTCTCAATGCCAGGAAATCCATGCCAAAGGCCGGCCATCATATTCTGCCTGGGTGAAATTCTTGGTCCCCAAAATAGCAAGACTGCTGCACATGTCAGGAGACAGTCTTTCCCATTCACCTGATATGGCTGCTCATAACCCAACAGTCTCCACTTTATCGAGGGACCAGCCAGAGAGAGGAGAAAAATATTTCAATTTTAATCCCAGGTATAATTTACCAAATTGCTCTAAGTCATGAGTAACTGGAGGGAAATGTACATGTTCTCCTACATCTGGAGAACATGGACCCAAATCAGTAATTTTCCAGATAAAACCCATAAACATTATAACCCTACTCACCAGTTTCCTCGGTAACCCATCCTTCTGTTAACATTTTATGAAGCCATTAAGTTTCCCATAATCTAAAATTAGAGACCTCTCCTTGTCAAGAAGTCCTTCCTATGAATCTTCTTGAAGACAAAGCACTTTTGCAAAGCATCAGTTTAAGTGTCTATTAAAGACTTAAAAGGCAAGGTTAAAGATCTGATCACAATGTATTGACACAGAAACTTAATCAGGTTGCTGTGATACAACCAGAATTAAGACTGGCAGATTTTACCAGGACATATCCACATTTCAGAAACTATATAATTTATAGAATGTCTACACTAGTAACATTTATCCACACTGTATAATCTGAGGAGGCCTATCACCCATTTGACAACGCTTCCGATGTAATTCAACATACCACACAATACCAGTTAAATACTCCCTTCTGGGTGCCTCAGAGGCCCTCTAAAGTGTCCCAAAGTTGGCTGGAGGTCAGCAGAACTTTAACATTTGTTATCTGGGAAGTTTGTCAAAACATTTCAAAACACTTGGAGTTCCCGTCGTGGCTCAGTGGTTAACAAATCTGACTAGGAACCATGAGGTTGCAGGTTCGATCCCTGGCCTTGCTCAGTGGGTTAGGGATCCGGTGTTGCTGTGAGCTGTGGTGTAGGTTGTAGATGCAGCTTGGATCCTGCATTGCTGTGGCTCTGGCATAGGCCGGTGGCTACAGCTCCGATTTGACCCCTAGCCTGGGAACCTCCATATGCCATGGGAGTGGCCCAAAAATGGCAAAAAGAGAAAAAAAACAAAAACAAAAAAACATTTCAAGACACTTGATCAAATAAGATCACAGCTCACTATAAGACAATGTTTATTCTTTTATCCAAAGTGAGAAAAGATTTCAAAAGCAAACACAGATCACTTAAAAGCAAGGAAGTTGATATAATCTGTTATCAAAAGCAGCAGTCGAAGTAAACTTGTAGAATCCTCAACACTAAAAAACCTTAGAGTTCCCATTGAGGCACAGAGGAAACAAATCCAAGCAGTATCCATGAGGATGTGGGTTTGATCCCTGGCCTCGCTCAGTGGGTTAAGGATATGGCATTGCCATGAGCTGTGGTGTAGGTCACAGAAGCAGCTTGGATCTGGTGTTACTGTGGCTGCGGCGTAGGCTTGTGGGTGAAGCTCTGATTGGACCCCTAGCCTGGGAACTTCCATATGCTGTGGGTATGGCCCTAAAAAGCAAAATAAATAATAAAAATAAAGAATAACAAACCTTAATTTTTAATGAAAACCAAGTAATTGTGAACTATTCGTCATACCAGCACTTTCTGATTGGAAACTTACTATTTAGTTTTCTTCTTCTAAGGCAAAGATATGTAAACTTAGATTTTTCCAGCGACCAATGTTTCAATATTTTATCCTATTTGAAATGACCTAGATAGTCAGTGAATTCTCACCATTTAACTTAGTTTCAAGTTATAAAAATGTGGAGAGGATATTTTAGATGGACTTAAAGTTTTATCCTATCAAGTTATTTTCCTTGCTGGAGTTCCTGCTGTGGCTCAGTGGTTAACAAATCCGACTAGGAACCATGAGGTTGTGGGTTCAATCCCTGGCCTCGCTCAGTGGGTTAAGGATCCAGTGTTGCCATGAGCTGTGGTGTAGGTCGCAGATGCAGCTCAGATCCCAAGTTGCTGTGGCTCTGGTGTAGGCCAGTGGCTCCAGCCCCACTTAGACCCCTAGCCTGGGAACCTCCATATGCCGTAGGAGTGGCCCTAGAAAAGGAAAAAGACAAAACAAAACAAAAAACCCAAGTTATTTTCCTTGCTGAAAAATATACAACAGATATCAAAAAGTCTTATTTGATCTCTAATAAAACCTAGCTACCACAAAGTATTATACTTAACACTGATGACTATAAAAGAACCGTGATATTAATCGAACCAATGAGCTTAAGCTGGCTTCAATCTGAGGTATCAGTTCAGTATTGAGTATTTCCCAAATCATTAGGACCTGAAATTCATTTGAGGCCAATTCTACGAGTACTGGAAGTACTTAATTTGTAAACACTTAAGTCAATTAGATAGAGCTCACAAGTTAATCTCAGCGATATTATAACTGAAAGAGGTCTAATTCTGAAGAGTACACCTCAAGGGGATGCCTTCAAGAAACGAATCTGAACTTCCCATAGCTCGCACACTTACCCACAAGACAAATGCAAACGTGCACACAGAGAACAAAATCTAATTCCCACAGGACAAAAGCAAAAGGGTGAAGTCCAACAATCTCAACTTTTTCAAGCAAGGATTCCTCTTTTTAATGACAAACAACATGCAAATGGAAAGACAGGGAATCATGACCACATATGTCATCGCAGTTCTGGCAAATGCAGAACCAAAAATAACAGTTGGAGTAAGCCGAATTTACCAAGTTTTTACTGAAGCTTTTTTTTTATTTACTAAGGTTTATTTACTAAAAATATCCTAGGTATATTTTTGTTTTCTCAGGGTCAGAATTCTGAAAAAGGATTTCATCAAGCCAGCTTTTCTAATTGCGTATGCAAGAAAGAACTAGTTTTGGAATTTCAAGAGTTTCATCTTAACCAATTTTCTCTGGAGTCTAAAGAATATAGTAACCATGCAGTATTTAAAACAAAACTTCTTTCTCTCTCTTTTTAGGAGCATACTGAAGATACCCCAGGTTTTGCAAAAACACATGCTAGAGGGCCTATAAGATATAACAGAGCTCTGATTATCAAATATCAAACAAACAAATGCAATGCAAAACAGTCTCCCAGGATCACAGTTCCCTAGCACCAAAAAGAGAGATTCCTCATCATTGCAAAGGAACAATCCCAACCAACACTCTACCACAGGTGAAAACCACTGCAATAGGGAAAGATATTTGGTGTAATCACACATAGTTCTGTTACCAAAGACATTTCAACTGACCAATGCATACTGATACACACACATACAAACAACAGACATATGTCCCCACGAACAAAGGCACAAGCTGGAGGGGTTCACCCCAAAACAATACACACAAAAATACAAATAACAAATAAGCTATGCTTGCACAGACAGAAAATCAGAGGAGGTACAATCTAAAATTCCACTTCCACTCCCAGATGGAGGAAACTGCCAGACTGGCCCAGTTCTCAAAAGAGAATGAACCCAAAGTGGCTCACTTCCTGCAAGGGAAGCAGCCCAAATGGAGTGGAGAGAATTCCCAACTTGCACAAGTTAGAGCAGCTTACCCCCGAGCAACACCGAATGTGTACCACAGCTCTACATGTTTCCTGCTCCAAACAGCCGTGTGTCATAGGGCAGCTGGTGCCTGTCAAGGAGAGTGCCTTGCAATTCCCCAGAGCCAAATAAGCTCTGGTAGCTCCTGGGAACTTGGGAAGGTTCTGCCCCTGGCCGGAGTCAACCTGCCATGGGCACAGAAGTCCCATCTGGGTCGCCATAATTGCTACAAAACACAAGTCCATGTGCTCAACACAGCAGGACAAACAATACCAAAACACTGGAATATGGAGCAGGGTTTATTGCAGAGCCATGCAAGCAGACAGGTGGCTCATGCCTTAAAAACCTGAAATCCTCAAAAGCTTTCCACAAAGCCCTTTTATAGGAAAGGAGAGGGAGGCTTCCTGTCATCAGATCCTTGTAGCTGTCCACATAGGTCAGGACACAGTCAGGCCGCATTGTTCCTGTAAGCCTCCTTCAAGATGCATATTATTCTCTATTCTTCAACTTTTTAATCTAAAGGTGTAATATACAAGTGAGGGAGAAGGAGGCATTAAATTCTGTGTCCATGAATCTTTGTGGCTTTTAACACTTAATAAATCCCATAAACAAAGTGACATCATTACCCCTCATCTTACTTGTCCGAGGCCCTGAACATTGATTGACTTTCACCTCCTGAGGTCTAGGCCCTGGTTAAGAGGAGAGAGGCTGGGATGTGGGCTGGTCACCCTGCCCATGAGCATTGGTCCAGCACCCAGACCTGGCTGAAGAGGCAAGTCCCAAACCCTGCCCAATTTTCTTCACCATGGGAGCAAGGTGCCCGGGACCCAGCCAGCCCTCAGGCTCCTTAGGCTGAGCAAACAGCAGTCAGGTTCTGAGGACTGTGACCCAGGGAGACCGCCACCTTCACAGAAGTGGGCCCTGGGCCAGGACAGTGGGTGGTTGCAGCAAGGGCTCTCCCCTTTCCCCAGTTCACCTGCCAGCTGGGGCCAGAGACCTGGAAGGTCCCAGGTACAAGGGTGAGATATTCTCACTGCACTCTGCCATGAGCACCACTGCCTGACTCACTGTTGGCAGAGAGGGACCTCTAACAGTCCTGTGCTTATGGTTGAGCACCAGTGGTCTCACACTAAGGGCTACATACCTACCCTGCCCCTACTACAGTGTGAGATTAAATAATTTCTTTTCACATGCTTCGTACATGATCTTGACACATTGTAAGCATTAAGTAACTGTTAGCTATTATTGTATAGGGGGTCTATTAAGTTTTATTTGAAAAAAGTCTTACCCAAAATAAAATTCAGAAAGTATTAAAAATTAAATTTTAGAAATTAATATTTCTTATATTAAAGGGTAAGAATTCTATTCATATTACTCTACGGAAACAAAATTCCAGAACTTTTATCTCAGATAAAAGAAAACTAGAGTTTCAAAATTATAAGACGCTTTACTACCAGGATTTCTTTGAGCTATAGCTCCTCGTTATCATGGAATAATCTAGAAAAACAGAGCCAAAACTGGTGCACAAAATCTCATAGGAAGTTGGTTTTTTTTTTTTTTTTTTTTGCCTTTTCTAGGACCGCTCCTGCAGCACATGGAGGTTCGCAGGCTAGGGGTCTAATCGGAGCTGTAGCCGCCAGCCTACACCACAGCCATAGTAACACTGGATCCTGAGCCATGTCTGCAACTTACACCACAGCTCATGGCAACACCAGATCCCCAACCCACTGAGCAAGGCCAGGGATCGAACCCGCAACCTCCTGGTTCCTAGTCAGATTCGTTAACCACTGCGCCACGACGGGAACTCCTCATAGGGTTTTATATGCCTGTGTTGACACCAGCTTCTCAAGAACAGCAGACAAATCACTTTATGCCTTGGTCAGGATCATGCTTTTATTCCCCTCATCTATAACACAGTGCCTCCCCTATCATTACAATCCCATTGCTCTGCCCAGACCACAATAACCTATCTCCTGTAAGGAGTGATCTCAGTTGCTAGTCACAGAAATCAGACAGGAGCTGTGGATTTTTCTTCTTTGGTGTCCCATCTACGCCCCTGTGTCATCATGCAGATGTCCCCTGTCAGAAGAAGCTAGGAACATTGGGGCACACCTAACTTCTTGGTTGTAAGTATATTAAATCCATAAACAACCTAATAACTTAATAACTGGATCTGTATAACAAAATAAGATAAGCACCGAAGTTATATAACTTCCTGTCCATACTCAAACTGAAGTCCATAAGAAGCGCCAAGGCAAAAGGGAAGAAAAAGAGCCTCTGGGTGACACTATCTTGACATCAGGAAAAACAGCCTATCTGTGGAGGTGTTGGTTCATTGTTAATGATCGCAAAAGCAACCAGAGACAACATGTGAACAAATGGGTATGGCTAACTTTGGCCCAAAATGGTCAGATTTGACCTGAGAGCCATAGCTATACCAGACCCGAAGCCTGCTGCAGCCTGAAGCTCCAGGATCAGCAAACAGGCCAAAGTCACAGAAGGCTGGGGTGTGTTTCTGTCTGCTGTCTGCACTGTGCCTGGGGGTGGTAGCTGGCCAAGTGCAATCATTCTGATTGTTACAGTCCCATGGGACCCTGGACATGCAGCCCTGGATGGGAGCCAAAAACCCCACCCAGGCACCAAACATAAAAACCAGGTTAGCAGACACAGGCAGAGATCCCTTCCTGGGGATACTGGAGCTCTAGCATGGTAGAGGTTGAGCACGAAGTCAGCCCTTACATGAG
The DNA here is from genome assembly GCF_016906955.1 of Phacochoerus africanus. Classification (NCBI taxonomy): domain Eukaryota; kingdom Metazoa; phylum Chordata; class Mammalia; order Artiodactyla; family Suidae; genus Phacochoerus; species Phacochoerus africanus. Next base: position 29,442,288 of record NC_062552.1, on the reverse strand, counting down.
GCTGCTCCTGTAACGATGAGCCAGGAGGCCTCTTTCACAGAGAGACTGAGTGCCTCAGTTTATTGCCCCCTACTGGGCCATGGTGGGTAGTGGCCAGTTAAGAATGCTTTCTCCATCTGTTACAGCTCCATGGGACACAGAAACCAACTGGCCACCAAGACCAAGCTATCTAGAAGTGTCCCCTGGCAGCATCCCCCAAAATCAGGGTGCCAGACAAGGGTACCATCTTTCTGGGAGACCCTGGAAGCTGGAGTGAGGCAGCAGAATGTGTAAAGATGGGGCCTGCTGGCCCTCAATCCCTGGATAGTATTTCAGTCAGCCCTAGATGCATGTTAAATTAAGTGCCTGCCCCTCAGGCTGATGCTCTAAGATAAGCAAGTAAGCCTCTTTTTCAGAAAGTCTGGGTGCTTTTTGGGGGGGCTGCCTCTGCACTGGGCCCTGGGGTGTGTGAGTTGGTGTGCTGAGTACTTTGAGAACTGTTTCTCAGTTCACTAAAGCTTTGTGGGTCTCAAGGACACAAGTCCCAGTGCTGTAAAGCCTGCTGCTTTGGAGGATTTCCTCCCAGGTAAAGGTCTTAAGACCTGGGGTGCCCAATGTGGAGTTCACTCTTCAGACAGAAGCTTGGGGTCTTGAATTCCCTCCCAATTGCAGGTTGCCAGGCTGGGGGTGGAGTTTATGGTGAGATCAAGTCTCAGCTTCTTCCCTGCTTCAGTGCATGTTTTTTTCTCACTTACCTGACTGTAGGAAGTGTTCAGCTAGTTTGAGGTTTTCTTTTTCAGCAGAAATTGTTTTACATGTAGCTGTAGATTTGGTGTGTCCATGGGGAAAGGATCTCCCTGCATCACCATCTTGAACTGGAACCTTTAAATTTTAATTTCTAATTGTTGTTAGTACACAGAACTATAAGTAATTTTTGTGTATTGGTTTTGTATCCCTTTACTAAATTAACTTATTTACTCCAGGTACGATAATTTCTGGAGATCCCACAGAATTTTATATACACACAATCACATCATCAGTGAAAAAAGATGGTTTCTTTATTCTTTTCCAAACTGTATGTCTTTTCTTTTTCTTGCCTTATTGCACACACTAGCTAGCATCCTAGTTTAAGGATGAAAAAGAAACGATGAGAACAGATGTTCTGGTCTTATTTCAGATGTTAAGAAGAAAGTATTCTTTCACCATTAAATAAGATGCTACCTTTAGAAGTTCCATAGATTCTCTTTATCAGGTTAAGGAAGTTCCTGTCTATTGATTGTTTACTGAGAGTTTTTATCGTGAACACATGTTGAATTTTGTCAAATGCTTTTTCTGCATCCACTCAAGTGGTCATGTGTTTTTTCATTTGTTGTTTTGTTTGTTTGTTTTCCAGATATAAGGAAAACCATAGCCTGAAGGTAAAGGAATGGAAAAAGATATTCCTGAAAATGAAACCTAAAAGAAAGCTGGGGTCGCTATATTTATATTGGACAAAATAAATTTTAAGACAAAGACTATAATAAGAGACAAAGAATATAATTACATAAAGTAGTCAATCACAAAATACAATAGAGTATTTGTAAAATGCTTATGTACCCAATATAGGAGCACCTGAATATGTAAAATAAATTTTTAAAATGTAAAGGGAGAGTTCTGTTTTCCTGAGGTCATGTTTGTGGTATTCACCTTTTCATAACCTGCTGTTCCATTTAAGATGGAAATCTTTTCACATATCAAATACTTATGTCACTCCCTAAAAGGGCTGAATGTTGCGTCACACAGATCTACTCCAGAAGGCAGGAAAAAATCCCCCAAACAGAAGTATCTTAGGGACAGAAAAAGGGGGAAGCTCTTCCCTTACTGAAAGGTGCTCAAGTGGAGAACAGTCACTTTCTGGGAGCTACTCCTAAGTAGCCTCTATCAGTGGAAACCACTCGTAGTGACAAAGGTGGAGATTATGGAAGAGGAAATGGAGGCTTGAAAGTTTTGGACATTTCTGTTATTGCAATATTTGAAGACAAGATAGCAGAGTAGAAGGACTCAAGCTCACCTCCGTTCATGAAAACACCAAAATCACAACTAACTGCTGAATGACCATCAACAAAATGGACTGTAAACTACCAAAAAGATATCCTATAACTAAAGACAAAGAAGCCATGTTGAGGTGGTAGGAAGGACGCTGTCATGATACAAGCAATCCCACACCTGCTAGGTGGGTGACCCACAGACTGGAAAATAAATATATCACAGAGGCTGTCCCACAGAAGTGAGAGTTCCCAACCCCATATCAGGTTCCCTAGCCTGGGGTCTGGTATTGAGAGGAAGAGCTAATGGAGCATTTGGCATTGAAGACCAGCAGGACTTGTACACAGGAGCTCCACAGGACTGGGGGAAACAGAGGCTCCACTCTTGGAAGGTACAAATAGGGTTTAATGTGTACTGGGTCCCAGGGAAAAGTAGGGATTCAAGAAGAATCTGGGTCAGACCTACCTGCAGATCTTGGAGGGTTTCCTGGGAAAGCAGGGAGCAGCTGTGGCTCAGTGTGGGGAGTCAGAACATTAGGTGCAGAGGTCTCAGGATTAATCATCAGTGATAACTCCCTGGAGGCTGCCATTCTGAAAAAAATCTGGCCCCACACATAAGGGCTGAGAAGCCCCAGGTGAAATGATAAACAAGGTGGGAACATATCCCTACCCATGAGCAAAGAGGCTGCCTAAAGTCCTCCTAAGCACACAACTGCCCCTAATCACACCCAGAGACAAAGCCCCACCCACCAGAGGGACAAGACTCAGCTCCACCTACCAGTGGGCAGGAACAAGCCCCTCCCATCAGAAAGCCTGTAACAAGCCCCTGTATCACCTTCCTCCACAAGGGGGCAGACACCAGAACCAAGACAGGATACAACCCTCTAGCCTGCAAAAGGGAGACCACACAAAAATCTATACAAAATAAAGAGACAGATAAATATGAGCCAGATGAAGGAATAAGACAAAACCCCAGAAAAATAGCTAAGTGAACTGGAGATAAGCAACCTCCATAAAGAAGACTTTAGTGTAATTATAGTAAAGATGATTCAAAATCTTGGGGGAAAAAAACTGGAGGCAAAGACTGATAAATCATAAGAAATGCTGAACAAAGAAATAAAGGTTTAAAAATTAAACCAGCATAGATGCAAAGCAAAATAACCAAACTAAAAAATTCACTAGAAGGAACCAACAGTGGGATACAGGAAGCAAAAGAACAAATAAGCAAGATGGAAATCAGACTAGTCGAAGTCATTGATGTGGAACAGAATGAAGAAAAACAGAATGAAAAGAAATAAAGATGGTCTAAAAGAATTCTGGGACAACTTAAAACTCTCCAACATTTCCACTATAGGGGTGCCAAAAGGAGAAGAGAGAAATGGCTGGAGAAAATATTTGAAGACAATAGACAAAATGTTCCCTAGCACGGGAAAGGAATCAGTCACTCAAATACAGGAAGAGATAATGAATACCACATAGAATACACCAAGGAGGAACACACTGGGACATATATTAATCAATCTGACCAAAATTAAAGACAGAGAAAAAAAAAACAAAAGCAGCTACGGAAAAGAAACAAATAACACACAAAGGAAACCTGAACCCCAGTAAGGTTACCAGGTGATTTTTCAGGAGAAACTCCGCAGGCCAGGAGGGAGAGGCATGATATATTTAAAGTGATGAAAGGAAAAAACATCCAACCAAGAATGCTCTACCTATTAAGGTTCTTATTCAGATTCAAAGGAGAACTCAAAAGCTTTTACAAAAGCTTAGAGAATTCTGCACCAGGTTTAAACCAGCTTTAAAGAAATACTAAAGGAACTTCTCTAGATGGAAAAGAAAAGCACAAAACTAGAAACAAGGAAACTGCAAATGAGAAGGCTCATTGGTAAAGCAAACATATAGTAAAGGTAGAAAATTATCCACACACAAATACCAATATCAGAATTCGTGAGGAGAAGAGAGAACAAATGCAGGATACTGAAGATGAATTGGTAACTAAAAGACCAGCAACTTAAAATAATCATATATATTATATAATATATATTAATCTATACAATACATATATAGAGAGCTCTATCAAAACCTCATGGAAACTGCAAACCAAAAACCTATGATAGATACACATACAAACAAGAAAAAGCAATCCAGACACAACACTAAAGATAGTGATCAAACCACAAGAGTACAGGAGAAGAAAAAAGACCAACAAAAAACAAATCTAAAACAATTAACAAAATGGCAATAAGAACATATATAGTGATAATTACTTTAAATGTAAATGGACTAAATGCTCAAACCAAAAGACACAGACTGGCTGAATGGATACAAAAATAATATCCATATATATGATGTCTATAGGAAACTCACTTCAGTTCTAGGGACACACACAAACTAAAAGTGAGAGGATGGAATATTCCATGTAAACAGAAATCAAAAGAAAGCTGGAATTGCAATACTCAGACAAAATAGACTTTATTTTTTTTGGAATTTTTAAAATGATTTTTATTTTTCCATTATAGTTGGATGACAGTGTTCTGTCAATTTTCTACTGTACAGCAAAGTGACCCAGTCACACATTTATACATTCTTTTTCTCCCATTACCCTCCATCATGCTCCATCATAAGTGAAAATAGATATAATTCCCAGTGCTATACAACAGGATCTCATTGCTTATCCATTCCAAAAGCAATAGTTTGTATCTATTAACCCAAATTCCCAGTCTACAAGTCAACCACAAGTCTGATCTCCAAGTCCATGAGTTTCTTCTCTATGGAAAGGTTTACTTGTGCCATATATTAGATTCCAGATATAAGTGAAATCATATGGTATTTGTCTTTCTCTTTCTGATTTACTTCACTCAGTATGAGAGTCTAGTTCCATCCATGTTGCCGCAAATGGCATTATTTTGTTCCTTTTTATAGCTGAGTAGTATTCCATTGTGTATATATACCATACCTTAATCCATTCATCTTTCAATGGACATTTAGGTTATTTCCATGTCCTGTCTATTGGGAAGAGTGCTGCAATGAACACACAGGTGCATGTGTCTTTTTCAAGGAAAGTTTTGTCTGGATATATGCCCAAGAGTGGGATTGCTGGGTCATATCATGGTTCTATATTTAGTTTTCTAAGGTCCCTCCATACTGTTTTCCACAGTGGTTGTACCAATTTACATTCCCACCAACAGCGCAGGAGGGTTCCCTTTTCTCCACACCCTCTCCAGCAATTGTTATTTGTGGACTTATTAATGATGACCATTCTGATGGGTGTGAGGTGGTACCCCATAGTAGTTTCTATTTGCATTTCTCTAATAATCAGTGATGTTGAGCATTTTTGGCCATCTGCATATCTTCTTTGGAGAAATGTCTATTCAGGTTTGCCCATTTTTCAGTTGGGTTTTTGTTTGTTTTTACTGTTGTGTTAAGTTGTTTGTATATTTTAGAGATTAAGCCCTTGTCAGTTGCATCACTTGAAACTATTTTCTCTCATTCTGTAGGTTGTCTTTTTTTTTTTTTTTTGGCAGGTCAACCTACACTTTAATAAAAAATTTCAAGTCAACAACATCATACAATATATAATATAAAGTAATGCAAGAATCAAGAAGTTGTTTCTTGGAAAAGATCAACAAAATTGACAAATTTTAACTACAATGACTAAGAAAGAAGATAAATTCTACAAATGAGAAGTGAATGTGTGCATATCAATACTGAATTTTTTTTTGAATTTCAATTTTATTGATTTTCATGTAGCTGTCCATGTTTCCCAGCAATACTCGCTGAAAACTGTCTTTTTCCCATTTTTTATTCTTGCCTCCTTTGTCAAAGATTAACTGACCATAGGGTCTGGGTTTATTTCTGGGTTCTTCATTCTGTTCCATTGATCTGTATGTCTGTTTTGGTACAGTACCATACTGTCTTGATGACTATGTCTTTGTAATATTGCCTGAAGTCTGGGAGAGTTATGCCTCCTGCTTGGTTTTTGTTCTTCAGAACTGCTTTGGCAATTCTGGGTCTTATGTGGTGTATTTTTTTTTTAATGGTTTCATTTGCTGTGCAAAAGCTTGTCAGTTTGATTAGGTCACATTGGTTTATTTTTGCTTTTATTTCTACTGCCTTGGGAGAATGACCCAAGAAAAATTTTCAAGATTGATGTCAGAGAATGTTTTGCCTGTGTTCTCTTGTAGAAGCTTGATGTTGTCTTGTCTTACATTTAAGTCTTTCAGCCATTTTGAGTTTATTTTTGTGCATGGTATGCGGACGTGTTCCAGTTTCACTGATTTACATGCAGCTGTCCAGTTTTCCCAGCACCACTTACTGAAAAGACTGTCTTTTTCCGATTTTATATTCTTTTCTGCTTTGTCAAAGATTAACCAACTGTAGGTGTCTGGGTTTACCTCTGGGTTCTATATTCTGTTCCATTGGTCTGTCTGTCTGTTTTAGTATCAGTACCACACTGTCTTGATTACTGTGACTTTGCAATATTGCCTCAAGTCTGAATGTTTTATAGTTCTCATCATATAAATCTTTCACCTCCTTGGTCAGATTTAGTCCCAGGCATTTAATTTTTTTAGGTGTGATTTTAAAAGATATTGTATTTTTTATTCCTTTTATAATATTTCATTGTTATACAGAAACGCAACCAATTTCTGAATGTTAATCTTGTATCCTGCTACTTTGCTGAATTCATTGATCAGTGCAAGCAGTTTTTGTGTGGAGTCCTTAGGGTTTCCGATATATAGTATCATGTTATCTGCATAGAGTGTCAATTTTACATCTTATCTTTCAATTTGGATACCTTTTCTTTCTTTTGTTTGTCTGATTTCTGTGGTAGGACTTCCAATAATATGTTGAATAAAAGTGGAGGGATTAGGCATCCTTGTCTTGTTCCAGATTTTAGTGGGAAGGCTTTACAGCTTTTCTCCATTGAGTATTATATTGGCTCTGGGTTTGTCATAATGCCTTTTATTATGTTAAAGGTATGTTCCCTCTAAAACCACCTGGGTAAGAGGTTTTTTTTTGTTTTTTGTCCTTTTGTCTTTTCTAGGGCCACACCTGTGGCATGTGTAGGTTCTCTGTCTAGGGGTCTAATCGGAGCTGTAGCCACTGGCCTACACCACAGCCACAGCAACTCAGAATCCAAGCCATGTCTGCGACCTACACCACAGCTCACTGCAACACCAGATCCCTGACCCACTGAGCGAAGCCAGGGATCAAACCCACAACCTCATGGTTCCCAGTCAGATTCATTAACCACTAAGCCATGACAGGAACTCCTAAGAGTTTTGATCATGAATGGACGTTGGACTTTGTCAAATGCTTTTTCTGCATCATTGAGATGATCATGTGGTTTTTGACTTTTGTTAATGTGGTGTATGATGTTGATTGATTTGCATATGTTGAACTGTCCTTGCGAACCTGGGATGAATCCCACTTTGTCATAGTGTATGATCTTTGTTTATATATTGTTGGATTTGGTTGGCTAAAATTTTGATGAGAATTTTTCATCTATATTCATCAAAGATACTGGCCTCTAATTTTCTGTTTTGGTAGTATCTTTGTCTGTTTTGGTATTAGGGTGATGTTATCTCCATAAATTGTCTTTGGGATGTCCCTTCTTCTTCAACCTTTTTGAAAAGTTTAAGGAGGATGGGTATAAGTTCCTCTTTGTACATTTGTTATAACTCTCCTATGAGGCCATCCACTCTCAGAAGTTTTATTTAACACAGTTTTGGAAGTCCTAGTCACCATGGCAGTCAGAGAAGAAAAAAAAATAAAGGAATTCAAATTGGGAAAGAAGTAGTAAAACCATCATTTTCAGATGAATTATTCTATACATAGAAAATCCTAAAGATGCTACCAAGAAAACTGTTAGAGCTCACCAATGAATTCAGCAAAGTTGCAGGATACAAAATTTATACACACAAATCTCTTGCATTTCTATACACAACAAAATATCAGAAAGAGAAATTAAGGAAACAATCCCATTTACCATTGCTTCAAAAAGAATAAAACACTTATGAATAAACTTAAAGAAGCAAATGACCTGTATTCTGAAAACTAAAAGATGCTGTTGAAATAAACTGAAGATGACACAAACGGATGGAAAGCTATACCATCCAGTTCCTGGACTGAAAGAATCAATACTGTCAACATGAGTATGCTAACCAAGGCAATCTACAGATTCATTGCAATCCCTATCAAATTACCAGTGGCATATTTTCACAGAATTAGTACAAAAAAATTTTAAAATTTGTATGGATACATAAAAGACCCCAAACATCTGAACAATTTTAAGAACGAAAAATTTAGCTAGAGGAATTAGGCTGCCTTCAGACTACTCCAATTCTACATTAATCAAAACAGTATTGTCCTGGCACAAAGACAGAAATATAGGTTAACAGAAAAGGATAGAAAGCTCAGAAATAAATCTGTGCACCTATGGTCAACTAATCTATGACTGCAAGAGGCAAGAATATACAATGGAGAAAAGACAGTCTCTTAAATAAGTGGTGCTGGGCAAACTGGACAGCTACATGTACATGAATGAAATTAGAACATTCTCTAAAACCCTACCCCAAAACAAACTCAAATTGGAATGAAGACCAAAATGTAAGACTAGATACTATAAAACTCCTAGAAGAAAACATAGGCAGAACACTCTTTAATAGAAATCACAGCAATATCATTTAAGATTTACCTCCTAGAGTAATGAAAATAAAAACTAAAATAAACGAATGAGGAATTCCCTGGTGGCTCATTGGGTTAAGGAAATAGCATTGGCATACACTGTGGCACGTGTTCAATGCCTGGCCCAGGAACGTCAACAAACCACAGGCATGGTCAAGAAAAAGAAAAACCCCAAATTGGACCTAATTAAACTTAAACACTTTTGCTCGGCAAAGGAAATCATAAACAAAATGAAAAAAACACCCAAAGAATGGGAGAAAATATTTGCAAATGAAGCAACCAACAAAGGATTTATCTCAAACATACATATATATATAACTGGGTCACTGTTATACAGCAGAAATTTACACAAAACATTGTAAATGAAGTAAAATTTAAAATTTAAGGGCAGGATCAAGATGGTGGAGGAGTAAGACATGGTGCTCACCTTCTCCCACAAACACATAAAAAAAAATCTACATACAGAATGATTCACACAGAACATCTATTGAACACTGGCAGACGACCTTAAACCTCCAAGACAGTAAGAAATATTCCATAATTGGGTAGAACAAAAGGAAAAAGAGAAGAAAAGGGAATCAGGACAGGACTAGCTCTTCTGAGAGGGAGGTCTGAAAGAGAAAATGTACCCACACCCTGGAAAGCCACCTAAATTACAGGGAGATAGGACAGAGTGATCTCAAACCCTTGGAGAAAAGTGCAGCAGCTCGACTGAGAAGGGCAAAGCAGAGAGAGAGATGCACAGACCATTGGGACCACCTCCTCAGATACCACAGTCTGAAACACTTGAAAGGGGGTTGGGACTCTGTAATATGCTAGGGAGCAGTGTGCAAAGGGCTGAAGAGTGGAGTGCCACAGCTGAGGGAACCCAGGAGGTCTGGGCCCTCAGGAAAAACAAGGCACCATTGCTGGGGAGGGCGAGAGGAGACGGGAAGGACCATCATAGGAGTGTCTTTCTCTGTAGAAGTGTGGACTCTCAGAGGGTGGGGCTGCAGGCAGTGAGGCTCCTCTTGTTCAGGCTATGGGTGAAAGGCCCCTTGTGCATGGGCTATAGGTGGCAGCACCTCCCATGCAGACTAAGCATGAAAGGATACTTCTTGCATGGTCTACAGGCAGCAGGACAAACCCTCAGAGTCATATCAGACACCAGAGGTAGATGTGGCCCACCACCACTAGAGGTCCATGAATAGGCATCACCTGTGGCCCCAGTCACCTCAGAGGTGAGCACAGAGGAAGGCAGTGAAACTGAGTACCAGCTGTTGTTGCTCTCACTCCCCTGGGAACACACATGCCTTGCTGATGCCACTGCTGAATGCTCCAGGCACAACCAAGACACACCTGAGGGTCACTGCCGCTACGCAGGGCCCTGCATTTAGTAGCAGCCTGCACCACCTCCCTGTGGGTCCTTGCCACTGGCAAGGCCCCAGCAACCAGGCACTGGCTACTAGCTCTGCCCATTGCCTCCAATGCCCTGGAGGCACATGCAGAACCCTATCAAGGGGATAACAGCCTGCACACACTGAGGAAAGAGACAGCAAGCATCCAGAAACAAACGAACAGAAAAACCCCAAAAAAAACAGCCCTTTGAAAATACCCAGGGGCACTTTCACATATAAATAGCCCTCCAAGAATACAGTAGCTGTTTTCTCTGAACTCAGGATTAGAAAAAAATAAGCAAAATCAAGAAGCTCAGGAACCACTCCCAGTTTAAAGAACAGGAGAATTCCCCAGAAGGAGCAAACAATGAAACAGACCTCTGCAGTCTAACACACACCAAGCTGAAGATGTTAAAAAAAGGATCTCAAAATCACAAAATGTGGGCAAGTAAAGTAAGAAAGTCTAGATTCTTTTTTAGAATGTGTTTGAGCCTATATTACTATCAAGGCTAAAGCAAACAGACATAGGAAGGGATTAACATACTTGAAAAACAGGGCAACCACAAGTCAAAACCAAACAATACATTTACAAAAACTAAAAAGAGGAGGTCACAAGCATAAAATAAAAGGAAATCATCCAACCAAAAAAAAAAAAGAAAGGAACAAAGGAGAAACATAGAATCAAATGGAAAACAAGGTTTAAAATGGCAATAAATACATATTTTCCAGTAATTACCTTAAATGTCAATAGACTGAAAATTCCAGTCAAAAGATGTAGCATGGAAGACTGGATACAAAAACAAGAGCCTACAATATGCTGCCTTAAATAGACTCACCTTACAGCAAAGGACACATATAAATTGAAAGTGAAGGGATGGAAAAAGATATTTCATGTGAATGGAAAAGACAGGAAAGCATGAGTTGCAATACTCATATCAGACAAAATAGGCTTTAAAATGAAGGCCTAAGTGAAAGACAAAGAAGGATACTAAAGACAAAAGGAACCATTCCATAAGAGGATATTATACTTGTCAATATATATGCCCTTAATACAGGAGGATTCAAATACATACAACAAATACTCACAGACATAAAAGGAGAAACTGATGGGAATACAATCATAGTAGGAGATTTTAATATTCCACTCATGTCAATGGATAGATCCTCTAGACAGAAAATCCATAAGGCAACAGAAATCCTAAATGACACAATAGAAAAGTTAGACTTAATGACATGTTCAGGACATTACATCCAAAAAAATCAGAATACACATTCTTCTACAGTGTACATGGAACATTCTCAAGGATTGTCCACATACCAGGACACAAAAACAACCTCATCAAATTTAAGAATATAGAAATAATTTCAAGTATCTTCTCTGATCACAACGGCATGAAAACAGAAATCGAACACAGGAAAAGTAATGAGAAAAAAACTGACTCCAAGACTAAACAACTTGCTACCAAAAAACCAGTGGATCAAGGAGGAAATCAAAACAGAAATTCAAAAATACTTCAAGACAAATGCTAATGAAAACAACATTCAAAATCTATGGGATGCTGCAAGGCAGTTCTTAGAAGAAAGTTCACAGTGATACAGGCCTTCATCAAAAAAGAAGAAAAATCTAAAATCAACAACTTAACCTACCACCTAAAAGAATTAGAAAAAAAGAACAAAACCTGAAGTCAGAAAGAAGGAAATCATAAAGATCAGAAAGGAAATCAATAGAGATTTTTAAAAATGGAAAAAAATTAATAAAAACAATAGCTTCTTCTTTGAAAGGGTAAACAAAATTGGCAAACCTCTGGCCAGACTCACCAAGAAGAGGAGAGAAAAACTCAAAGTAAGACATGAAAAAGGGGAACTTTCAACAGATACTGCAGAAATACAAAAAATGTAAGAGAATACTATGAACAATTGTATGCCAACAAATTTGAAAACAAATGGACAACTTTCTAGAGACATATAGCCTGCCAAAACTTAATCAAGAAGAAACAGATCAACTGAACAGATGGATGACAAAATCCAACTTAATATGTAATAAAAACACTCCCTACAAACAAAAGTCCAGACCAAATATCTTCACAGGCAAATTCTACCAAACATACAAAGAAGAACCTATACCCATCCTTCTTAAACGTTCCAAAAATTTGAAGAAGATGGAATAATCCCAGAGATATTGTATGAAGCCACCATCACCCTAATACCAAAACCAGACAAAGATAATACCAAAAAAGAAAATTAGAGGCTGATATCTTTGATGAATATAGATGCAAAAAATTCTCAACAAGATTTTGGCCAACCAAATCCAGCAACATATAAAAAAGATCACACACTATGACCAAGGGGGATCCAACCCAAGCTCACAAGGATGCTTCAACATATGGAAATCAATCAACATCATGCACCACATTAACAAAAGAAAAGTAAAAAAACACATGATCATCTCAATAGATGCAGAAAAGGCATTGGGAAAACTCCAACATCCACTCATGATAAAAACTCTTACCAAGGTGGGTATAGAGAGAACATACCTTAACATAATAAAAGCCATTGATGACAAACCCACAGTCAATTTAATATTAAATGGAGAAAAACCGAAAGCCTTCCCACTAAAATCTGAAAGAAGACAAGGATGCCCACTCTCACCGCTTTTATTCAACATAGTATTGGAAGTCCTAGCCACAGCAATAAGATAAACAAAAGAAAGAAAAAGTATCCAAATTGGAAGAGAATACGTAAAATTGTCACTCTATGAAGATGACATGATACAATATATAGAATACCCTAAGGGCTCCACACAAAAATACTCGAACTGGTGACTGAATTCAGCAAAGTAGCAGGATACAAGATTATCATTCACAAATCAGTTGCATTTCTGTATATTAACAATGAAGTATTAGAAAAGGATTATGAAAATACAATACCTTTTAAAATCACACTCTAAAAAATTAAATCCCTAGGAATAAACCTGACCAAAGAAGTGAAAGACTTACATGCTGAGGACTACAAAACATTAATCAAGGAAATTAAAGAGGATTCAAAGATATGGAAAGATATCCCATGCCCCTGGATTGGAAGAATTAATATCCTCAAAATGGCCATACTACCCAAAGCAATCTGCAGATTCAATAGGGATTGCCCTATGAAATTACCCATGACATTTTTCACAGAACTAGAACAAACAATACAAAAATTTATATGAAATAATAAAAGACCCAGAATTGCCAAAGCAATTCTGAAAAACAAAACCAATCAGGAGGCATAACTCTCCCACACTTCAGACAATATTACAAAGCTAATCAAGACAGCATGATACTGGTAACAAAACAGACATACAGACCAACGGAACAAAATAGAGAGCCTAGGAATAAACCCAGACACCTATGGTCAATTAATCTTCTACAAAGAGGCCAAGAATATACAATGGGAAAAAGTCTCTTTAGCAAGTGGCGCTGGGAAAACTGGACAGCTGCATGTAAAGCTACAAAACTAGAACACACCCTCACACCACACACACAAAAAAACTCAAATGGCTTAAAGACTTAAACGTAAGACAAGGCACCATCAAATGCCTAGAAGAGAAGAAATAGGCAAAAAATTCTCTGACATCAACCTTACAAATATTTTCTTAGGTCATTCTCCCAAGACAACAGAAATAAAAACAAAAATAAACCAGTGGGACCTAATCATACTGACGAAGTTTTTGCACAGCAAAGGAAACCATAAGAAGCACAAAAAGACAGTCTACAGAATGGGAAAAAATAGTTTCAAAAATGCAACTGGCAAGGGCTTAATCTCCAATATATGCAAACTACTTATACAACTCAACAGCAAGAAAACAATGCAATTGAAAAATGGGCAGAAGACCTGAACAGACATTTCTCCAAAGAAGTTTTACAGATGGCCAACAGGCACAGGGAAAAATGCTCAATATCACCAATTATTAGAGAAATGCAAATCTATACTGCTATAAGTACCACTTCACACTGGTCTGAATGACCATCATTAGTAAGTCTACAAATAACAAATGCTGGTGAGGTTATGGAGAAAGGGAGCCATCCTACACTGTTGTTGGGAATGTAAATTGGTACAACCACTATGGAGAACAGTATGGAAGTACCTCAGAAAACTAAATATAGAACTACCATATGACCCAGCAATCCCAGTTCTGGGCATAGATCCAGACAATACTTTCATTGAAAAAGATACCTGAACCCCTATGTTCACTGTAGCACTATTCACAATAGCCAAGACATGGAAACAATCCAAATGTCCAACAGATGAATAGATTAAGAAGATGTGGTATATACATACAATGGAATACTACTCAGCCATCAAAAAGAACAAAATAATGCCATTTGCAGCAACATGGATGGAACTAGAGACTCTCATTCTAAGTGAAGTAGGTCAGAAAGAGAAAGACAAATATCATATTATAAAACTTATATGTGGAATCTAGTATATGGCACAAATGAACCCATCTACAAAATAGAAACTCTGGATATGGAAAACAAACTTATGGTTTCTGATGGGGAGGGAGTGGGAACGACTGGGAGTTTGGGGTTAGTAGATGCCAACTGTTGCATTTGGAGTGGGGAAGCAATGAGATCCTGCTGTATAGCACAGGGAACTATATCTAATTACTTGTAATGGAACATGATGGGGGAAAGGTGAGAAGAAATATATATAAATGTATAACATTCACTTTGCTGTACAGTATAAATTGACAGAACACTGTAAATCAACTATAATTTAAAAATTTTTTTAAAAAGAAACAAAAAGAGCATTAAGTAAATATCCTAACTTTATATCTCAAGGAACTAGAAAGAGACACAGTAAGCCCAAATTTAAGAAGGAAGGAAGTAACAAAGGTTGGAGCACAAAATAAATGAAATAGACTAAAACAACAAAAATCAATAAAACTTGTATTTGCTTCTTGAAAACATAAATAAAATTGACAAAAGCCAGACTCATCAAGATGAAGAGAGAACTCATATAATATAAATAAAATTAGAAACAGAACAGGAGACATTATAACTGATACCATAGGAATACAAAGGATTGTAACAGGCCATTATAAACAATTATATGTCCATAAAGGTCCACCTAAAAGATGCTGATAAATTTCTAGAAAAATAAAACCTACCAAGACTGAATAATAAAGAAACAGGAAAGATGAACAGACTAATAACCAGTAAAGAGATTGAGTCAGTTATCAAAAATGTCCCAACAAACAAAACTTTGGGACCAGATGGTTTATTTTTTTATTTAAAAATTTTATTACTCAATGAATTTATTACATTTATATTTGTACAATACAATTTTATAGAATTTCCATCCCACAACCCCAGCGCACCACCTCACCCCCCGAACTGTCTCCTTTGGAAACTATAAATTTTTTTCAAAGTCTATGAGTCAGTATCTGTTCTGCAAAGAAGTTTATTCTGTCCTTTTTTCAGATTCCATATATCAGTGAAAGCATTGATGTTGGTGTCTCATTGTATGACTGACTTCACTTAGTATGGTAATTTCTAGGTCCATCCATGTTGCTAAAAATGCTGGTATTTCATTCCTTTTAATGGCTGAGTAATATTCCATTGTGTATATGTACCACATCTTCTGGATCCACTCCTCTGTCAGTGGACATTTAGGTTGTTTCCATGTCTTGGCTATTGCAAATAGTGCTGCAATGAACATTGGAGTACATGTGCCTTTGCAAGTCATGGTTTTCTCTGGATAGATGCCCAGGAGTGGGATTGCTGGATCAAATGGTAGTTCTATTTTTAGTTTTCTGAGGAAAACTCCATACTGTTTTCCACAGTGGTTGCACCAATTTACAATCCCACCAACAGTGTACTAGGGTTCCTTTTTCTCCACACCCTCTCCAGCACTTATTGTTTGTAGACTTTTGGATGATGGCCATTCTGGCTGGTGTAAGGTGGTACCTCATTGTGGTTTTTATTTGTATTTCTCTAATAATGAGTGATGTTGAACATGTTTTTGTGTGTTTTTTGGCCATCTGTATGTCTTCTTTGGAGAACTGTCTGTTTAGATCTTCTGCCATTTTTTGATTTTTTTTTTTTTTTTGGTATTGAGCTGCAGAAGGTGTTTATAAATTTTGGAGATTAATCCCTTGTCAGTCAATTCATTTGCAAAGATTTTCTCCCATTCTGTGGGTTGTCTTTTTGTGTTGTTTAGGGTTTCCTTTGCTGTGCATAAACCTTTAAGTTTAATTAGGTCCCATTTGTTTCTTTTTGTTTTTACTGTCATGACTCCAAGAGGTGGATCTGAGAAGATGTTGCTGCTTATTATGCTTGAGAGAGTTTGACCTAAGTTTTCCTCTAAGAGTTTTATAGTATCTGGTGTTATATCTAGGTCTTTAATCCATTTTGAGTTTATTTTTGTGTATGACATTAAGGAGTGTTCTAATTTCATTCTTTTCCATGTGGCTGTCCAGTTTTCCCAGCACCACTTATTGAACAAGCTGTCTTTTCTCCACTGTATATTCTTGCCTCCTTTGTCATAGATTAGTTGGCTATAGGTGTGTGGGTTGAATTCTGGGCTTTCTATCCTGTTCCACTGATCTATATTTCTGTCTTTGTGGCAGTACCATATGGTTTCGATGACTGCAGCTTTGTAGGATAGTCTGAAGTAAGGGAGCCTGATTCCTCCAGCTCCATTTTTCTTTTTCAGGATGTCTTTGCCTATTCTGGGTCTTTAGTGCTTCCAAACAAACTTTAAAATATTTTGTTTGAGTTCTGTGAAAAAATGTCCTTGGTGATTTGATAGAGATTGCATTGAATCTGTATATTGCCTTAGGTAGTATAGTCATTTTGATAATATTAGCTCTTCCAATCCAAGAGCATGGTATGTCTTTCCACCTATTTCTGTCATCTTTGATTTCTTTCATCAGTGTCTTATAGTTTTCAGAGTACAGGTCTTTTGTCTCTTTAGGTAGGTTTACTCCTAGGTATTCTATTCTTTTTTGGATGCGATGGTAAATGGGATTGCTTCCCTAATTTCTCTTTCTTTCTGATCTTTCATTGTTGGTATATAGAAATGCCATCGATTTTTGTGTATTAATTTTGTATCCTGCAACTTTGCCAAATTCATGGATGAGCTCTAACAGTTTTCTGGTAGAGTCTTTAGGATTCTCTAGGTATAGTCATCTGCAAATAGTGATAGTTTTACTTCTTCCTTTCCTATTTGGATTCCTTTTATCTCTTTTACTTCTCTGATTGCTGTGGCTAGGACTTCAAAAACTATGTTGAAGAGTAGTGTTGAGAGCAGACATCCTTGTCTTGTTCCTGATCTCAGTGGGAATTCTTTCAGCTTTTGACCATTGAGAATGATGTTAGCTATGGGTTTGTCATATATGGCCTTTATCATGTTGAGGTAGGTTCCCTCTATGCCCACTTTCTGAAGGGTTTTTATCAGAAATGGGTGTTGGATTTTGTCAAAGGCTTTTTCTGTGTCTATTGAGAGGATCATATGGTTTTTATTCTTCAGTTGGTTAATGTGGTGTATCACACTGATTTATTTGCAGATATTGAAGAACCCTTGTATCTTGGGGATAAATCCCACTTGATCATGATGTATAATCCTTCTAATGTATTGTTGGATGCAGTTTGCTAGTATTTTGTTGAAGATTTTTGCATCTATGTTCATCAGTGAAATTGGCCTGTAGTTTCCTTTTTGTGGTATCTTTGTCTGGTTTTGGTATCAGGGCAATGGTGGCCTCACAGAATGAGTTTGGGAGTATCCCTTCCTCTGCAATTTATTGGAATAGTTTCAAAGGGAGAGGTGTTAGCTCTTCTCTAAATGTTTGATAGAATTCACCTGTGAAGCCATCTGGTCCTGGACTTTTGTTTGTTAGAAGTTTTTAAATCACAGTTTCAATTTCAGTTCTTGTGATTGGTCCGTTCATCTTTCTTTAGTCTTGGCAGATTGTACTTTTCTAAGAATTTGTCCATTTCTTCTAGGTTTTCCATTTTATTGGTGTATAGTTTCATATAGTAGTCTCTTACAATACTCTGTATTTCTGTGATGTCCGTTGTTACTTCTCCTTTTTCATTTCTAATTTTATTGAGTCCTCTCTTTTTTCTTGATGAGTCTGGCTGAGGGTTTATCAATTTTCCTGACCTTTTCAAAGAACCAGCTTTTCATTTCATTGATCTTTTCTATGGTTTTCTTCATTTCTATATCATTGATTTCTGCTCTGATCTTTATGATTTCTTTCCTTCTACTAACTTTAGGTCTTGTCTGTTCTTCTCCCTCAAGCTGTTTTAGATGTAAAGTTAGCTTGTTTATTTGAGCTTTTTCTTGTTTCCTGAGGTGGGCTTGCATCACTATAAACTTTCTTCTTAGAACGGCTTTTGCTCCATCCCATAGGTTTTGGAGAGTCGTGTCTTTGTTGTCATTTGCTGCTAGGTATTTTTTAATTTCCTCTTTGATTTCTTCAGTGATCCATTGGTTGTTTAGCAGCATGTTGTTTGGTTGCCACGTGTTTGTGTTTTTTTGCAGTTTTTTTCTTGTTTGGTTGCCACGTGTTTGTGTTTTTTTGCAGTTTTTTTCTTGTTGATTTACAGTTGTATGGTGTTGTGTTTGGAAAATATGCTTGATATGATTTCAATTTTCTTCAAGTTACCAAGGTTGGATTTGTAGCCCAGGATGTGATCAATCTTAGAGAATATTCCATGTGCACTTGAGAAGAATGTGCATTCTGTTGCTTTTGGATGGAATGTCCTGTAAATATCTATTATGTCCATCAGGTCTAATGCTTCATTCAGGGCTTCTGTTTCCTTATTGATTTTCTGTCTGGATGATCTGTCCATTGCTGTAAATGGGGTGTTAATGTCCCCCATTATTATTGTGGTTTTGTTGATTGGTCCTTTTAAGGTTGTTAGCAGTTGCCTTATATATTGTGGTGAACCTATGTTGGGTGCGTAGATATTTAAAATTATTAGATCTTCTTATTGGATTGATCCTTTGATCATTATGTAGTGACCTTCCTTGTCCCTTAAAATATTCTTCATTTTAAAGACTATTTTATCTGCTATGAGTATTGCTACTCCACGTTTCTTTTGATTCCTCTTTGCATGTAATATTTTCTTCCATCCTCTCACTTTCAATCTTATGTGTCCCTAGAAGTGAAGTGGGTCTCTTGAGGACAGCATATATATGGATCTTGTTTTTGTATCCATTCAGCCAGTCTACATCTTTTGGTTGGGGCGTTTAGTCCATTAACATTTAAGGTAATTATTGATATGTATGTTCTTATTGCTATTTTATTAATTGCTTTGGATTTGTTTTTGTTGCTCTTTTTTCTTTCCTTCTCTTGTTCTCTCCTCTTCTGGTTTGATTACTTTCTTTTGTGTTGTATTTCAGTTGATTTTTCTTTGTTTGTGTATCAATTGTAGATTTTTGGTTTGCAGTTATTCTGAAGTTTTGATATGAGTCTATATGTATATGAGATTGTTTTAAGTTGTTGTTCTCTTAATAGCAAGTGCATGTCCAGGGTCCTGGATTTGTACCCACCTCTTCTCATGATTTCTGATTTTGGTGGTATAATTGTGCATGGATGATTTCTTATCTTTACTGTATATATACCTTTACTGGTGAGCCTTGTCATTTGTGGAATTTTTGTTTCCTGTTGCTGTCTTTTCTTTTCTGCTGAGAGAAGTTCCTTTATTATTTGTTGTAAGGCTGGTTTAGTGTTGCTGAATTCTCTCAGCTTTTGCTTATCTGAGAAGGTTTTGATTTCTCCTTCAAATCTGAACGAGAGCCTTGCTGGGTGGAGTAATCTTGGTTGGAGATTTTTTTCCTTTCATCACGTTAAGTATATCATGCCACTCCCTTCTTGACTGCAGAGTTTCTGCTGAAAAATCTGCCGATAACTTTCTTGGGGTTCCCTTGTATGTTGTTTCTTTTCCCTAGCTGCTTTCAAGATTTTTCTCTTTGTCTTTAATTTTGGTGTTTGATTAATATGTGTCCCAGTGTATTCCTCCTTGGGTCTATTTTATATGTTACTCGTTGTGCTTCCTGGATTTGAGTGGGTGGTTCCTTTCCCATGTTAGGGAAGTTTTTGGCTATTATCTCTTGGAATATTTTTTCTGTCCCCTTCTCTCTCTCTTCTCCTTCTGGCACCCCTATAATATGGATGTTGGTGCATTTAACATTGTCCCAGAGTTCTCTGAGACTCTCTTCATTTGTTTTCAATCTTTTTTTCTCTTTTCTGTTCCACATTTGTAATTTCTTCTAGTCTGTCCTCCACCTTGCTTATTCATTCTTCTGCCTCCTGTATTCTGCTGTTAGCTGCTTCTAGTGAATTTTTTATTTCAGTTATTGTATTTTGCATCTCTTCTTATTTAAGTTTTATATCTTGGATCTCTTTGCTCAGTGTTTCCTGTAAGTTATCCATCTTTGCCTCCAGTTTATTTCCAATGTCTTGCATCATCTTCAGCATCAACAGTCTGAAGTCTTTTTCCTGGAGGCTGAGAATCTCCTGATCACTTAGCTGATTTTCTGGGGTTTTTCCTTTCTCCCTCATCTGAGTTATAGTTCTCTGTCTTTTCATTTTTATAGGTTTTTGGTGTGGTGACCTTTTTACAGATAATAGAGTTGTAGCCTCTCTTACTTCTGGTGTCTGCCCCCCTTGTGGCTAAAGTCAGTATGGGGGCTTGCTATAGGCTTCCTGATGGGAGGGGCTGATGCCTGCCCCCTGGTAGGTGGAGTTGATTCTAATCCCTCTGGTGGGTGGGGCTTAGTCTCTGGATGGGATTAGAGGCAGCTGTGTGCCTGAGGGGTCTTTAGGTAGCCTGTTTACTGAGGGGCAGGGCTATGATCCCACCTGGATTGTTGTTTGCCCTGGGGCTTCTCAGCGCTGATGTGTGGGGCCAGATTTTCCCAAAATGGCCACCTCCAGAGAAAGGCATGCTGCTAAATACTCCTGAGAGCTTTGCATCCAATGTCCTTCCCTGACAACTGGCTGTATTCACCCTTGTTTTCCCAGGAGGTCCTCCAAGAACTGCAGTCAGGTTTGACCCAGATTCCTATGGAGACTTTGCTTTGCCCTGGTTGAGATGGGATTAAGATGGCAGAATAGAAGGAGTGTAGCTCAAATTCTCTCCTAAAAACAATAAAATTTACAGCTAAATGCTGAGGAGTCTTCAACAAAATGGACCAGAAATGTTTACAAAGATACCCAACTCCAGAAGACAAACAGGAGGCCACATCCAGAGGTAGGAGGGGTGATTACAGGATATAAGCAACCCCATACCTCCCAGGTGGGAAGCCCCACAGACTGGAAAGTAACTGGTTCACAGAGACTCACCTACAGGAGGGACCAGTGGTTTCACTGGTGAATTCCACCAAATATTTAGAGAACTAATACTAATGCTGTCAAACTCTTCCAAAAAGTAGAAGAGAAGGGAACTCTTCCAAACTAATTTTATGAAGTTAGCATTACCCTAATGACAAAAACAGACAAGGACACTATCATAAAATAAAATTACAGGCCAATATCCTTGATGAACGTAGATGCGAAAACCCTCAACAAAATATTAGCAAAACATATTCAATAATACATTAAAATGATTATACACTATGATCAGTGGGACTTATCCTTCGGATGTGAGGATGATTAAACATACAAAAGTCAACCAATGAGCTACGGCACATCAACAAAATTAATGACAGAAATCATGTAATAGATGCTAAAAAAGAATTTGACACAACATTCATTCATGATAAAAGCTCTCAACGAATTGAGTATCAAGGGAATGTACATCAACATAATAAAAGCCATATATGACAAGTCCACATATAACATCATATTCAATGAAAAGCTGAAAGTATTTCCTCTAATATAAGAAACAAGACAAGGATACCCACTCTCACAACTGCTACTCAACATAAAAGCTGGAAGTCTTAGCCAGTGCAAATTGGCAAGAAAAAGAATTAAGATACATCCAAATCAAAAAGAAAGTAATAAAGCTGTCTCTCTTTTGCAGATGACTTGATATTATCTGTAGAAAATCCTAAAGACTTGCCAAAACATGATAGAACTAAGAAATAAATTCAGTAAATTGCAGGATACTAAACCAATATATAAAAATCTGTTGCATTTCTACACACTAAAAATATCAAGCTATCAGAAACAGAAACTTTAAAAAATATTCCATTTACGATTGCTTTAAAGAGTTCCCATTGTGGCTCAGTGGGATTAAGAACCCAAACATAGTGCCCATAAGGATGCAGGTTCAATGCCTAGCCTTGTTCAATGGGCTAAGGATCCAGCTTTGCCACAAGCTGTGCATAGGTTACAGATGTGGCTCAGATCCAGTGTTGCTGTGGCTGTGGCATAGGCCTGAAGCTGAAGCTTTGATTCGACCCATAGCCCAGGAACGTCCACATGCCACAGGTACGACCCTAAAAAGAAACTTTTTTAAAAAAGAATAAAACAGAAATAAATTTAACCAAGGAAATTCGGACACTGATGAAAGAAATTGTTGAAGACAAAAATAAATGGAAAGGTATGCTATGCTCATGGATTGGAAGAATTCATATTGTTAAAAGTCCATACTAATCAAAGTGATCTACAAATTCAATGCAATCCCTATCAAAATCCCAATAGCATTTTTCATAGAGGTAAAACAACCCTGAAATTTGTATGGAACTACAATAGACTCAAATAGTCAAAGAAATCTTGAAAAAGAACAAACCTAGAGGCATCATATCTTTTGTTTTGAAATGACATTACAAATACATAATAATCAAAACAGTACAGTATTAGCATTAAAAAAGACATAAAAGAATGGAACAATACAGGGAGCAGAATTAAACCTTCTCATATAAGATCATTTAATTTATAATAAAGTAGTGACTCTTATACAGAATAGAGGGCCCAGAAATAAATCTATGCATATGTGGTCAATTAATTTTGACAAATGAGCCAAGAATTACAATAGGAAAAGGACAGTCTCTTTAATAAATGGTGTTGGCCAAGCTAGATAGCCACATGCAGAAGAATGAAACTAGACCCCTATCTTACACCATACCAAAAATCAATGTTTTTAAGACTTGAAAAAAGACCAGAAGCCATAAAACTCCTAGAATAAAACATATGTGTAAGGTCCTTGACACAGGTGTTGACAATGATCTTTTTGAATTTAACACCATAAGAAAAAAAAAGCATAAAAGCAAAAATAAACAAGTGCATCTCTATCAAACAAAAATGTTCTACACAATGAAAACAACCATCAACAAAACAAAAGGCAACCTATGGAATAGGAGAAAATATTTCTAAATCATGTATCTGTTAAGGAGTTAATATTGAGAAATATACACAATTGAACAGCAAAATATCAAAACTATCTGGTTAAAACATGGACAATGATGACAATATTATGGCTGTTTAAGATGTCCCTCTTTTTTGTGCCCCTTTTAACTGCCAAAATGGCATCCATCCCAAAATAAAAGTACCTTTGTGAAAGCTGCAGGACCTAACACCATATTCCAAGGGACCTAGGAGTAGTCTCACCCAACTGTGCATCAGGTAATAGACAGATAGACCTTGGTAGGGGGTGCAGAACTGGAAGAAGCTGCTGAGCTGGCCCCTGCTCCTCCTGGCCACAGCTGGGAAAAACCTGGAGAGTGATGTATTGGACAGACAGTCATGAACAGATAGAATGTGCAGAAGTCCAGCTGTCCTGAGGTGATATTCTAGCACTCTGTTGGAGCAAATAAAAAATATGATATGAGTGTGGAGAAGGTAAGAAGAACCTATGCCAGTGCTGCCTCTGATCCAAGGTGACAGAGCAGGGCTAAACCCACCAGTGATGATCTCCCTCATGGTGAAAGGGAAAGCAGAAAGTGAGTGACTGGCTACCCTAGCTGTGTGTAAAGATACTTAAGAACCCTGTTCCTCTCCAGCAGTTTCCATATCTTATGGAGAGACCTCCATGACTGGTTTAAGGAGGGCATGAGAAAAGAGGCAGATAAGGATATTGAAGGGCATCAAATGGGCATGGTTCCTGTGGTCTGTGTTCAGGACTCCTGCAGGAAGCCCTCCCATGAACCACTGGATGATCATCCAGGGATCTCCCTGCATGGTTGACAGGCACTCCTGCTACCCCAAGTACTGAACCCACACCTTCCCCAACCCTGTGACCAACTTCTTGTATATGCGTCAATGTGCAGCAATGAGAGCAAGGTCCAGTAAGTAGGGGATGTGATAGAGTATCAGGCCAGGTTCTGTGGGCAATGCAGAAACCAAAAACTATGGCTGCAGCACCAGCTTCTGGAAAACAAAGAGAGGTTTCAATTAGCCATCCTGGTGAATTGTAAACACCAAGAAGACATACAAACTTAGGAATTCTATCACAAGAAGGAATGAGAAGTGCGGCTCAAGTGTATAGACACCAGGTTAGAGAAACTCTCAGATATAAGCTGGACTAAAGAAAATTATCTCCAACCCAAGACAATTAGTTAAGACTATAAGAGATATCACTAATTCAAATGTGAAAACAGCAATTAAAAAAAACTCCAAAGAACATGAAGAATCAGGGAAACAACATAATCAAAAGATAATAATAATCCTCTAACCAAATTCAAGCACAGAGAATTTTGTGATCTGGCTGATGAAGACTTCAAAATAATTATTTTGATGAAATTAAATGAGATATAAGAAAACACAGAAAGGCAATTAAATGAAATCATAAAAACAATATGGTATCTGAATTAAGAGTTTAACAAAGAGGTAGAAAGCATAAAAATAATCAAATAGAAATTCTGTAGCTAAAGGATTCAATAAATGAAATGGAAAATGTGAGAACTATAAAACATTAATCAAGGAAATTAAAGAGAATTAAAAGAAATGGAAAGATATTCCATGTTCCTGGATTGGGAAAATTAATCTCTTAAAAATGGCCACACTACCAAAGCAATCTACAGATTCAACGCAATCTCTATCAAATTACCCATGACATTTTTCACAGAACTAGGACAAACAATCCAAACATTTATATGCCACCACAAAAGACCCAGAATTGCCAAAGCAATCTTGAGGAACAAAAACCAAGTAGCAGGCATAACTCTCCCAGATTTCAGGCACTATTACAGAGCCATAGTAATCAAGATAGTGTGGTACTGGTATCAAAACAGACATAAAGACCAATGGAACAGAATAGAGATCCCAGGAATCAACCCAGACACCTATGGTCAATTAACCTTCAACAAAGGAGGCAAGAATATAAAATGGGAAAAAGACAGTTTTTTCAGCTATTGGTGCTGGGAAAACTGGACAGCTGCATGTAAATCAATGAAACTGGAACACACCTGCATACCATGCACAAAAATAAACTCAAAATGCCTTAAAGACTTAAACGTAAGACAAGACACCATCAAACCCCTAGAAGAGAACATATGCAAAACATTCTCTGATATCAATCTTACAAATGTTTTCTCAGATCAGTCTCCCAAAGCAACAGAAATAAAAAGAAAAATAAACCAATGGGATCTAATCATACTGACAAGCTTTTGCACAGCAAAGGAAACCTTAAAAAAAAAAAGCCTACAGAATGAGAGAAAATAGTTTTGAAATGATGCAATCGACAAGGGCTTAATCTCTAAAACATACAAAGAACTTATACAACTCAACAGCTAAAAGGGCCAACAACCCAATTGAAAAATGGGCAAAAGACCTGAATAGACATTAGGAAGATATACAGATGACCAAAAAGCACATGAAAAAATGCTCAACATCTTTGATTATTAGAGAAATGCAAATCAAAACTAGCACAAGGTACCACCTCACACCAGTCAGAATGGCCATCATTAATAAGTCCACAAATAGAAAATGCTAGAGAGGGTGTGGAGAAAAGGGAATCCTTCTGCATAGCTGGTGGGAAATGTAAATTGGTAGAACTGCTATGGAAAACAGTATAGAAATACCTTAGAAAACTAAACATAGAACTAGGATACGACCCAGCAATCCCACTCTTGGGCATATATCCAGACAAAACTCCCCTTAAAAAAGACACAAGCACCTGCATATTCATTGCAGCACTCTTCACAACAGTCAAGCCATGGAAACATTGATGGATGAATGGATTAAGAAGATGTGGTATATATATATATATATATATATACACACACACACACACACACACACACACACACACAATGGAATACTACTCAGCTATCAAAAAGAACAAAATAATGTCATTTGCGGCAACATGGATGGAACTAGAGACTCTCATTGTAAGTGAAGTCAATCACAAAGAGAAGACAAATACCATATCACTTATATCTGGGATCTAATATATGACACAAATAAACCTTTCCACAAAAAAGAAACTCATGGACATGGAGAACAGACTTATGGTTGCCAAGAGGGAGAGGGAAGGAGTGGGATGGACTGGGAATTTGGGGTTAATAGATGTAAACTATTGCCTTTGGAATGGATAAACAATGGGATCCTGCTGTATAGCACTGGGAACTATGGTCACTTGTGATGGAGCTTGATAAAGTGAGAAAAAGAATGTATACATGTGTGTGTAACTGGGTCACCTTGCTTTGCAGTAGAAAATTGACAGAACACTGTAAATTAGAGCTATGATGGAAAAAATAAAAATCATTATAAAAAAATAAAATGTAATAGAGAGCATCTATGGCAGAATAGACAAAATAGAAGATAGAATCATTGAGCTAAGGTACAGGAACTTTGAAATAACTCAAAGGAGAACAACAACAAAAGAATGAAAAGAAGCCAAGAAAGCCTACATGCTCTTTGGGAAACACATGAATATTCAAATATTAGAATAACTGAAGTACCAGAAGGAGAAGAGAGGGAAAGGGGGGCAAAATGTTTATATAAAGAAATAATAGCTGAAAACTTACTAGGGATTGATTTGGACATTCAAGTTTATAAAGCTAGCAGATCACCCCTTTACCTTACAAAATCTTCTTCAAGACACCTTATAATAAAACTACAATAATCAAAGACAGAGAGAATTCTAAAACAAAAGAGAAAAAAATGATCATTTCTGCCATTAGGATATCAGTGGATTTCTCAGTAGAAACTGTACAGGCCGGGAGTGTAAATGATATATTCAAAGTGGTGAAAGTCCCAGCCATGAATAGCCTATTAAGCAAAGCTATTTTTCAGATGTGAAGGAGAAACAGAGACTACCTCAGACAAAATTTGAGGAAGTTTACATCAGTATACTTGCCATGAAAAAAAAATGCTGAAAGGAGTTCTTATAGTTGAAATGAAAATATACTAATTAGTAACATGAAACTAATGTTCAAACTATATAAAAACTAAAATATAACTCAGTTTGTATCTCTGCAAATTAATTTTCTAGTTTTTATTGGCTCCTCCTTATATTTTCTAGTTCCTTTCTGAGGGAGTCTGAGTTACTGTTCACATTTTCACTTAATTCCTTTAGTATTTTCACTATCTCCCTTTTGCATGACAATGGGAGAAAAAATTATGTATACATGTATTTGGAACTAGGTCCCCACGCTGTACGGTAGGGAAAAAAAGTGTGTTGGGGGAAATAACAATAAAAAAATAAAAAATAAAAAACTAAAATATACTAATTAGTAACATGAAACTAATGTTGAAACTAAATAATTTGAAAACATATGTAACACTGGTGAAGGGAAATACACAGTCATATTTAGAAAACTGTAATTCTGTAACACAGTTAATCACTTAACAGTCATAATAGGGTTAAAGGAAAAGAGTACTAAAAATAACCATAACCAATGTAATTTAGCAATGGATTCACACTACAAAAAGCAGTAAAGGGTGACATCAAACACACAAAAGGGGGAGTGTATGGGTAGAATTTGTGCATATAATTAAAGATATGTTGCTGTGAGCTTACAATAGGCAGTTTTCCCTATAAGATATTTTGTGTGAGCTTCAATGGTAAGCACAAAGCAAAACTTATACAAGAATTATAAAAGATAAATGAAAGTTTTCAAAGCATGCCACTACAGAAAACTACCAATTCAAAATGGCTGGCAGAAACAGAGGAAAAAAGAAACAGTGTAAATACATACATACAGCAAACAACTAATATGATGGCATTAGTAATCAAAAATACTCTATCTGTAAGCAGATTGAACTCAGAAATCACAAGGGACAAGATTTCAGAATGGGTAAAAAAAATAATACCCAATTATATACTGCCTACAAGAGATTCACTTCAGCTTTAAAATACATGTAATTTCAGAGTGAAGGGATAGAAAGATATTCCAAGGAAAGTGAAAAACATAAGAACGTTTGGGTAGCAACTCATATCAGAAAAAAACAGAGTTATAAGATAAAAATGGTAGAAAGAGATAAAGTCACTGTATAATGATAAAGGTCAGAATTCATCAAGAAGATAAAACAACTATAAATATATATGAATTTGAAATCAGAGCATCTAAATATATTAAGAAATACTGGCAGATATTAGGAGAAAATAGATGAAAAGAGTAAGATTACACACCCAAATTCAGAAATGGATATATCATTCAGACAGAAAATCGACTTGGAAATATCACCCTTGAGTAATGCAACAAACCAAAAGGAACTAACAGACGTTTAGAAAACACTGCATCCAAAGAAAAAAGAACAAAAATACTTAGCAAAAACACACAGCCTGTTCTCTAGGCTAGATCAGGTAATAGCCCAAAAAACAAGCATAAAAAAATTTAAGAAGACAGACTCAAACCAAGTAACTTTTCTGATCATAATGGAATAAAACCAGATATCAACAGGATGAGGAAAAGTGGGAAATTTAAAAGCACATGGAACCTAAACAACATATTCTTGAAAACCAATGGATCAGAGGGCAAATTAAAAGGGAAATAAATATCTTGAAACAAATGAAAATGGAAACACAATACACAAAATTATTGGATGCTGTAAGTAGCTCTTTGAATGAAGTTCAGAGCAATTAATACATATCAAAAATAGATCTTGTAGAGAGGAGGCAAGATGGCAGAAGAGTAGGGGGACATGCTTGCCCTCTCCCACAAACACAACAAAAAGAAACACATCTACAGGATAAACGACTTGCACAGAACAGCAACCAACCACTGGCAGAAGAACCTAAACTCCAATAACAGCAAGAATCTCGTGACATAACTGGGTAAAACAAGAGAAAAGAGGAGAATGAGATAAGGTGAATCTGAGCTGGACAGGTGCTCCCAAAAGGGAACTGTGGAGGAGAAAGGGATCCCACACCCTGGAAAGTCACCTACTCCATGGAAAGATCAACCGAACTGGAGGAATCTCCAGATGCAGAGAAGAGTGTAGCAGTAAGGCGGAGTTCTGAAAAGCAGAGCGAGAATTCAACAGATCATCTGAACTACTGGCACAGTCACCAAAAATTGAGACGCTTGGGTGGGGGCTGGGCACCGAGACCTTGGCCCTGGAGGCTAGTCCCTGGGAAAGAGCTGAGGGGGTGGAGCAGAGACTGCTTGGGAGGTTTATGCTCTGTCAAGTTTGACAGAGCAGATACTGCCTGGGAGACTAGAAAGCAGAGTGTCACGGAGGAGGGAGCAATATGCTAAGGGCAGGGAAGTGGAAAGCCACATCAGAGGGAACCTGGGAGAAGAGCTGGGTCTGCATCAGTGTTGGGGAGGGGAGAGAATAAGGGGTGGGTCCCCATAGAATACTCCCCACACCACAGCGAGCTTACTGGCTTGCCAGGCTATCAGAAAGCTGTGCTTGCCAGTGCATCCCCCCTGCCACCCCTTACGCATGTGCCTGGACCTGGGGCTGCCTGCCATCTCGGAGGGCTGGCCTCAACAATTGCTGGAAGCCTACCACCACAGGGGCTGTCCCTACCCTGGCCTGCTTGCCCTTTGGAGGGGCTACACCCCCACGGAGCAGCACCAAACACCGCCAGCCCCCGGGAAAAGGCCTGCAGCCCAGAAAAGCTAGAACAAGCTTGGCTGGGCCATGAAAAGATCTGCCTACATTCTCGGACAGTCCTTCCGAGTTGGGCTGCCCTGGGGAAGAGCCTCTTGGGTTCTCAGTGACCCAGATAGCTGCTACAGCCCTTGGGGGATGCTGCACTCTTGAGGAGCAGCTGCCCAGCACCACGAGCCCCCTGCAAGAGCCCCACAGCCCAAAAACACCAGAGCAAGCTCTGCCCAGCCGAGTAAAATCTGCTCCCATTGTGGTGTGGACCTCCCAGTCCTGTCTGCCCTCAGGAAGTCCTCCTTTGCTTCAGAGAGACCCTGTCAGCCCCACCCACCCTCCAGAAAAGCCACACTGCCTCAAAGAAGACTGACCAACAACGCCAGCCCTCAGGAAACATTCCACAGCAGTGGCAAAGCAAACACTGCCCGGCCAGGAGAGTACAACTCCACCAGGAAAAAGAAAACAACAAGCAAGATGAAGAAGCTGAGAAACCACCCCAAGTCAAACCAACAAGAGAACTCACCTAAAGCAGTCAACAATTAAACAGATCTCTGCAGTCTGACAGACCTGGAGTTCAAAAGAGAAATAGTGAAAATACTGAAGGAATTAAGAGAAGATATGAACAGTAATGCAGACACCCTCAGAAAGGAACTAGAAAATATAAGGAGGAGCCAAGAAAAACTAGAACATTCATGTGCAGAGATACAAACTGAACTAAGGGCAGTAAAAACCAGAATGAATAATGCAGAAGAACAAATCAGTGATGTGGAAGATAGAATAATGGAAATCACCCAATCAGGTCAGCAGACAGAAAACCAAATGAAAAAACATGAAAGCAATATAAGAGACTTATGGGATAATATAAAGCAGGCCAATCTACACATAATAGGAATTCCAGAAGGAGTAGAAAAAGATAAGGGAATGGAAAATATATTTGAAGAAATTATTGCTGGAAACTTCCCAAATCTAAAGGATACTGAGTTCAAGATACAGGAAGCACAGAGGGCCCCAAACAAGTTGAACCCAAATAGACCCACAGCAAGACACATTATAATAAAAATGGCCAAAAGTTAGGTGATAAAGAGAGGGTCCTAAAGGCAGCAAGAGAAAAGCAGAATGTTACCTACAAGGGACCCTCCGTAAGGTTATCAGCTGATTTCTCTACAGAAACACTACAGGCCAGGAGGGAATGGCAAGAGATATTTAAAGTGCTAAAAGGAAAAAATATGCAACCTAGAATACTCTATCCAGCAAGAATATCATTTAAAATAGAAGGAGAAATAAAAATTTTTTCCAACAAACAAAAGTTAAAAGAATACAGCAATACAAAACCCAGGCTAAAAGAAATACTGAAAGGGCTTCTCTAAACCAAAAACAAAGGAAAGAAAGAAAGGGAGGGAAAGAAAAAAAAAAAAAAGAAGAAGAGGGAGAACTAGGATTGAGGAAACCACAATCAGAGAGAAGTCACTCAAATAAGCCAGCATACAGATTTAATTATGAACATCTTTCAAACAAAATAAAATTAAAAAGAAAAAAAAAAGAGCCATCAAAATCATAAAGTGTGGGCAAGGGATGTTAGGAAATAAATAGACCCTTTTTTGTTTGTTTCTCTTCTTAATTTTAATATAGTAATGAAGTTTGAACCTACAGGACCATCAGCCTAAAACACACAATTATAGGAAGGGGTTAGCATACTTAAAAAACAGGGCAACCACAAACCAAAACCAAACACTGCATTTGCAAAAAATGAAAAAAACAAAACAAAACACAAAACACTCAAGCAGATAATAACCAGAGACCATCCAAAGAAAAAAAGAAAGGAAGAATGGAGAACCATAAAATCAACTGGAACACAAGGTTCAAAATGGCAATAAATAATCATCTATCAATTATCACCTTAAATGTCGATGGACTGAATGCTCCAATCAAAAGACACAGAGTGGCTGAGTGGATAAAAAGGCAAAAACCTTCAATATGCTGCCTACAAGAAACTCACCTTAGGACAAAGGATACATATAGATTGAAAGTGAAGGGGTGGGAAAAAACATTTCACACCAATAGACATGACAGGAAAGCAGGAGTTGCATTACTCGTATCAGACAAAATAGACTTTAAAACAAAAGACATAAAGAAAGACAAAGAAGGACACTATTTAATGATTAAGGGATCCATCCAAGGAGAGGATGTTACTATCGTCAACATATATGCCCCAAATACAGGAGCACCCAGATACATACAACAAATATTAACAGACATAAAGGGAGAAATTGATGGGAATGCAGTCATAGTAGGAGAATTTAATACCCCATTCACACCAATGGACAGATCCTCTAGACAGAAAACCAATAAAGCAACAGAGAGCCTAAAGGAAACAATAGAAAAGTTAGACTTAATTGAGGTCTTCAGGACACTACATCCAAAAAATCAGAATACACATTCTTCTCAAATGCACATCGAACATTCTCAAGAATCAACCACATATTTGGACACAAAGCTAGCCTCAACAAATTTAGGAGCATAGAAATTATCTCAAGTATCTTCTCTTACCACAATGCCATGAAATTAGAAATCAACCATGGGAAAAGAAATGAGAAAAAACCTCCTACATGGAGACTAAACAACATGCTACTAAAAAACCAATGGGTCAATGAGGAAATCAAGAAGGAAATTTAAAAATACCTTGAAACAAATGATAATGAAGACACAACCTCTAAAAATCTATGGGATACTACAAAAGCAGTGCTCAGAGAGAAATTTATAGTGATACAGGCCTTTCTTAAAAAGAACAAAGATCCCAAATTGACAACTTAACCCTCCACCTAAATGAATTAGAAAAAGAACAAAAAAGACCTAGTCAGCAGAAGGAAGAAAATTATAAAGATCAAAGAAGAAATCAGTAAAATAGAGATTCAAAAAACAATAGAGAAAATTAATAAAACTAAGAGCTGGTTCTTTGAAAAAGTAAACAAAATTGACAAACCCCTGGCCAGACTCAATAAAATGAGGAGAGAAAGAATTCAAATAAACAAAATTATAAGTGAAAAAGAAGAAATCACAATGGATACTGCAGAAATACAAAAAACCATAAGAGAATACTATGAACAACTATATGCCAACAAATTTGACAATCTGGAAGAAATGGACAGTTTTCTAGAATCTTACAGCCTGCCAAAACTGAATCAAGAAGAAACAGACCAACTGAACAGACCAATCACTAGAAATGAAATTGAAGAAGTCATAAAAACACTCCCTACAAATAAAAGTCCAGGACCAGATGGCTTCACAGGCGAATTCTATCAAACATATAAAGAGGAACTGGTGCCCATCCTCCTTAAACTCTTTCAAAAGGTCGACGAAGAAGGAATACTCCTAAAGACATTTTATGATGTCACCATCACCCTAATTCCAAAACCAGACAGAGATACCACCAAAAAAGAAAACTATCGGCCAATATCTTTGATGACTATAGATGCAAAAATTCTCAACAAAATCTTAGCCAACCGAATCCAACAACATATCAAAAAAATCATACACCATGACCAGGTAGGGTTCATCCCAGGTTCACAAGGATGGTTCAACAAATGCAAATCAATCAACATCATACACCACATTAACAAAAGAAAAGTAAAAAAAATCACAAGATCATCTCAATACATGCAGAAAAAGCATTTGACAAAGTCCAACATCCATTCATGATCAAGACCCTCGCCAGAGTGAGTATAGAGGGAACATTCCTGAACATAATCAAAGCCATTTATGAGAAACCCATAGCAAATATAATACTCAGTGGGGAAAAACTGAAAGCCTTCTTACTCAAATCTGGAACAAGACAGGGATGCCCACTCTCACCACTATTATTCAACATAGTTTTGGAAGTCCTAGCCATAGCAATTAGACAAACAAAAGAAATAAAAGACACCCACATAGGAAGAGAAGAGATAAAACTGTCACTGTATGCAGATGACATGATACTATACATAGAAAGCCCTAAGGACTCAACCCCAAAACTACTTGAACTGATTCATAAATTCAGCAAAGTAGCAGGATATAAGATTCACATTCAGAAGCCAGTCACATTTCTGTATACCAGCAATGAAATATTAGAAAAGGAATACAAAAATATGATACCTTTTAAAATTGCACCTCACAAAATCAAATACCTCAGAATACACCTGACCAAGGAGGTAAAGGACTTATATGCTGAGAACTATAAAACTTTAATGAAAGAAATCAAAGAAGATGTAAAGAAATGGAAAGATAGTCCATGTTCCTGGATTGGGAAAATCAATATTGTAAAAATGGCCATACTACCCAAAGCAATCTACAGAGTCAATGCAATCCCTATCAAATTACCCAGGACATTTTTCACAGAACTAGGACAAACAATCCAAACATTTATATGCCACCACAAAAGACCCAGAATTGCCAAAGCAATTCTGAGAAACAAAAACCAAGCAGGAGGCATCACTCTCCCAGACATCAAGAAATATTACAAAGCCACAGTCATCAAAACAGTGTGGTACTGGTATCAAAACAGACAGACAGACCAGTGGAACAGAATAGAGAACCTGGAAATAAACCCAGACACCTATGGCCAATTAATCTTTGACAAGGGAGGCAAGAACATCAAATGGGAAAAAGAAAGTCTATTCAGCTAGCATTGCTGGGAAACCTGGACAGCTGCATGCAAAGCAATGAAATTAGAACACACCATCACACCATGCATGAAAATAAACTCCAAATGGCTGAAAGACTTAAATATACGACAGGACACCATCAAACTCCTAGAAGAAAACATAGGCAAAACACTCTCGGACATCAACATCATGAATATTTTCTCAGGTCAGTCTCCCAAAGCAACAGAAATAAGAGCAAAAATAAACCCATGGGACCTAATCAAACCGAAAAGCTTTTGCACAGCAAAGGAAACCAAAAAGAAAACAAGAAGACAACTTACAGAATGGGAGAAAATAGTTTCAAACAATGCAATGGACAAGGGCTTAATCTCTAGAATATATAAGCAACTTATACAACCCAACAGCAAAAAAGCCAATCAATCAATGGAAAAATGGGCAAAAGACCTGAATAGACTGTTCTCCAAGGAAGATATACAGATGGCCAGCAAACACATGAAAAAATGCTCAACATCGCTGGTTATAAGAGAAATGCACATCAAAACTACCATGAGATACCACCTCACACCAGTCAGAATGGCCATCATTAATAAATCCACAAATAACAAGTGCTGGAGGGGCTGTGGAGAAAAGGGAACCCTCCTGCACTGTTGGTGGGAATGTCAACTGGTACAGCCACTATGGAGAACAGTTTGGAGATACCTTAGAAATCTACACATAGAACTTCCATATGACCCCGCAATCTCACTCTTGGGCATCTATCCAGACAAAACTCTACTTAAAAGAGACATGTGCACCCACATGTTCATTGCAGCACTATTCACAAGAGCCAGGACATGGAAACAACCCAAATGTCCATCGACAGAGGATTGGATTCGGAAGATGGGGTATATATACACAATGGAATACTACTCGGCTATAAAAAAGAATGACATAATGCCATTTGCAGCAACATGGATGGAACTAGAGACTGTCATACCAAGTGAAATGAGTCAGAAAGACAAAGATAAATACCATATGATATCACTTATAACTGGAATCTAATATCCAGCACAAATGAACATCTCCTCAGAAAAGAAAATCATGGACTTGGAGAAGAGACTTGTGGCTGCCTGATGGGAGGGGGAGGGGGAGGGAGTGGGAGGGATCGGGAGCTTGGGCTTATCAGACACAACTTAGAATAGATTTACAAGGAGATCCTGCTGAGTAGCATTGAGAACTATGTCTAGATACTCATATTGCAACAGAACAAAGGGTGGGGGAAAAAATGTATACATGTAAAAATAACTTAATCCCCATGCTGTACAGCAGGGAAAAAAAAATAGATCTCAAAGTTTAAAAATCAAACTGAATCCATCAAGGAATTAGAAAAGGAGGAGCAAAGTAAAACCAAAGCTAGAAGAATGAAGGGAATAATTTCAGAGCAAAAATTTAAAAAATATAAAGCCATAAGAGAATACAAAAGATGAATAAAATTAATCGCTGGGTTCTAGGACTGATAAAACCAACAAACCTTGAACTACACTAACTTAAAAAAAAGAAAATGCTCAAATAAATAACCGTAAGAGGGTACATTTCAAATGATATTAAGAAATAAAAAGAAATACCTAAGAGATTACACAGGATAATTATATGCCAAAAGATGGCCCACCAAAAGAAAAGAATATACTCCTAAAATTACAACCTATCAAGACTCAATTATGAAGACAAAGAAAATAAAAATGGAACAATAACTACTAAGGAGATTCAATAAGTAATCAAAAACCTCCCAACACAGAAAAGGCAAGTACCAGATGGATTCACTGGTCAGTCTTACATAACATTTAAAGAAGCACTAATGCCAATCTGCCTTCATCATTTACAAAAATGCAGAAAAAGAGGAACAACTAGAACACATTTCATGAAGAGAGTATTCACCTTATACCACAGTGAGATAAGAGCACTACAAGAGAAAAATATAGCCCAATATCCCTCATGAAAACATAGGCAAAATTTAACCAAAAAATATTAGGAAACATCATAGAAGGATGATACACCTCAAAAAAGTGGGATTTATCCCTGGGATGCAAGGGGGGAAAAACTTTCACAAATAAAGCAATGGGACACACCACAATAATAAGATACAAGACATAAATCTTATGGGCATCTCAATAAAAACAGAAAAAGGATTTGACAGAGCATAAAACCCTTCTAGGGGAAAAACTCTCCAAAAAGTCTCTGTAGAAGGTACTAATAAAACTAGCTGATGGCAAACATAATATTCCATGGGGAAAGGCTGAAAACATCCTCAAAGATCATGGACAAGACATGTGCCCTCTCTCACTGTGATGTTTCAGCACAGGATGGGATGCACTAGTGAGATAAATCAGACAAGATAAAGTAATAGAAGGCACCCAAATTGGAAAGGGAGATAGAAACATGGTCACTAATGGCAGGTGATGTGAGTGTCCATTGAGAACATTCCATTGACAGAACCAAAAATTCTGGGGACTAAAATGAATTACCGTAATGTTGCAGGATAGAAAGGCAACATAAAAAGATGAGGGGCATTTTCATACACAAATGATAAACATCAAAAAATAAGTATAAAAAAAGATAAGATTCACATGGCATCCAAAAGAATAAAATGCCTCAAGATAAATTTAACACAGTGATGAAAAACACTTGAAATTTAAAATAAAATTTTAAAATGAAAAGCCTCAGACCTAGGCTAAAAGTTATGGAAGAAGACAAAACTGAATGGAAAGACAGTCCAAGTTTGGGATAGGAAGAAGTAATTCTACAAAAAATCCATCATAAACAAAGCCATTTATAAAATCAAAGCAATACTAATTAATATGCAATGAGTGTGCCTCACGGAACCGGGGGGAAAAGAATCCCAAAATGCATCATAAAAAACATGAGAACCCTAACAGCAAAAAAAATCTTGAGAAGGAACAACAAAGCTGGAGGA
Source organism: Phacochoerus africanus (assembly GCF_016906955.1). Taxonomy (NCBI): domain Eukaryota; kingdom Metazoa; phylum Chordata; class Mammalia; order Artiodactyla; family Suidae; genus Phacochoerus; species Phacochoerus africanus. Next base: position 29,404,699 of record NC_062552.1, on the reverse strand, counting down.
AGCATACTTTGATGTTACAAACTGTAAAACAAAGCTGTAGTAATAGAATACTATGGTAAAAAATGAAACAAAGAAACAGATCCAACTGAATACTAGACAAAATCCTGAAACAAAAAGGAACAAAGGTGCTCAATGACTGCTTTCCAAGGGACAAAGAAATTGACAAGAAAGCATGACAGAGCAAAGAATACTTGCAGCAGAAAACCTCACCACAAATGGGGGATGGAGGGAATGAAGAACACTCTCAGACGGCCAGCATCATATTCCATGGGTTTCGAAAGGCTGAAAATGCCCTCCAAGATCAGGGACGAGCCAGGTGCCCTCGCTCACCTGCGATGTTTCAACACAGGATGGCTAGGGCTAGCTCGAGGACTCGGACAAGGTAAAGCCGCAGAAGGCACCCAAGCCGGAAAGGGACAAGGAAAACGGTCCTTCTCGGCAGGTGAGGCGAGTGTCCACTGAGAACATTCCGTGGGCGGAACCCAAACGTTCTTGGGACTAAAAAGAAATCCCGGAAGGCTGCAAGACAGAAAGGCAACAGGCCTTGGTCGCTCAGGGGCGTTTCCACACACAAACGATAAAGCATCAGCACGATGACTTGAAAAACAGATCCCATTCCCAATGGCATCCAGAAGAAGACGAGAGCGAAAAATCGATTTCACCAAGCGATGCAACAGGCGTCCAAGGAAAAGCCCCAGACCTTGCTGACAGTTACGGGAGAAGACAAAACCAAAGGGAAAGACAGTCCACGTGGGGGGATTGGGAGAGGTCCTGGTGCAAAGGGTCCATCCTACCCAAAGCCATCTCTAGATGCAACCCAATCCCTCTCAACATCCCACTAGCGTGGTTGGGGGATGGAAGGGGAAAGAACCCCCAAAGGCGTGACACACCACCTAAGACACCCCCCCCCCACACACACACACCCACACCCACACCCACACACAAGAGCCAGTGCCACCTCCAGGAGGAACAACAGAGCTGGAGGGAGCATGCTCGCACGGTGCAAGCTATACGACAAGGCTGGAGCAATGGCAAAGGATGCGGTTGGCCTGAACACAGACCCAGCGCCCGATGCAATGGTAGGGAGAGCCCAGAAATGAACCCCCACATACATGCTCAACGACTCTTTGTCAAGAGAGCCAAGAACACTCAACGGGCACGGCTTAGGCTCTTCATCAGCAAATGCCGATGGCACATCTAGACAACCGCACGCAGAAGCCCTATCTCTGCCACGCACAACCTCAACTCAACACGGAGGAAGGACTGACGCACAAGAGCCCATCCTGGGAGACGCCCAGGAGAAAAGGGAGGTGGTCATCGTCTCCACGTTGCTCTTGGCGGGGACCCTTTGGGATCGGACAGCCAAACCCCCAAGCCACAGAAGCCAAAGGGAAACGAGGCCGACTACATCCGACTCCAAGGCGCGTGCAGCGCAAGAGAAACACGCAACAAGCCAGGGGGCCATCTCCAGAATGGGAGTACTCATCCGCTGACCCCAGAGCTGATCGGGGATTGGCATCTCAAATCTATCCAAACACAGACGACTCATTGGGGAAGAAAAGAAACCAAGCCGCACCCCTCCCGCCCCCCAACCCCCAGAAAAACCAACCCCAACCAAGACGGGTAGGACTGGAGAGACATTTTGCTAAAGAAGGCCTCCAGGTGGGAAAGGGGCACAGGCAAAGTGTGCGGCCCCCCTCCCCAGGGAAAGGCCCCTCAAGGCTGAGGAGGAGCGGCCAGCCCAGCTGGCACCTGGGGGAAGGCTGCTCTCCAAAGGGCAAGAGGGAGCACCTGCTCCTGCTGGCAAGGCTGTGGGAAGGGGGAGCCTGGTGCGTGCTTGGTGGGAAGCGCACCTGGGGCCGCCACCCTGGAAGCCAAGCTTGCTGAGGCTCCAGGCAAAAGAAGCCACCCACCCTTGAGGCTGCTGGGAGCGGCAGGGGCCCCGCGCACCGCTCGGGCTGCGCTGCGGGCGCCAGGACACTGCCCAGGGCCAGGCCAGGCCAGGGCGAGGGCGCGCCCTCCCAGGGGCCCGGAGGCTTTCCCAGACGCTGGCGCCCATGAGCCCGCCCCCCCACCCGGGCCTGTGCAGCACTCTGGACCCCACAGGCCTGGCCTCTTGGGCAAACCTCCCCTCCCAGAGGCAGACACACACCGCCCCAAGCCAGGGGAGGCACTCACTCGCGCTTCCTTCCTGGCAGTTCCCTCGCATGGCCCAGGCCCTAGGTCCTGAGCCTGAGGTCAGCCCACCACCAGGCCCTGGGAGGAAGGGGCGGGGCTCACGGGGGGCGGGCCTCTCGGGGGAGGGGGCCAGGGGGAGGGTTCTGGAAAGAGCAGGCCTGGCAAGGCAGGGAGCTGCATGCTGTCTGCTTTCCCACTCGCAGGCAGGCACGGGGGGACCTGCCAGCACACTGTTGCGTCCTATATGCCTGTGGGCTTGGCGGGGCTGTTCCCAAGAGTCTGAAGGGAAGACAACAGCCGCATCTCCCGGAGAGCCCTGGACTCCCACGTTCCGGGGGTCACCCCCTCGGGTGCTTGGACCCAATGCCTAGAAAGCCAGGAGAGGCCAGAGGAGACATTCAGGCAAGGCCTGATGGGGCTCCTGGGGCCTCCGGAGGGAGGGAGGGAGGGAGAACAAGCATCAGGTGCCCTTGCTGCTGGGCTGAGAGGGTGAGGGTAGGGGCCGGTCCAGGGGGCCGGCTGGAGGCGGGGCTTGGGTGCTCTGCCCACCCTCTGGGTGGGGCTGTGGGCAGGGATCCTGGGCGGGACCCTGCTCTGGCTCCTGACTTTGCAGAAGGGGCCTTCGGGGGCGTGGCGGCCTTTGAGTCTCTTGTTCATCATTTCCCCAGCTGTGCCTGCACACAGCCCTCTGGGGTCCCTCAGGCAGTCTGTGTCCTGTGGTGCCTGAGGGGAGGCGTGTCCAGGGGCAGCCCCAGCAGCAAGCAGTCCCAGGCCCCGGGTCCCAGCCTGGCTCGTTTCCCCCCACCCTCCCTCCCCCCGAGAGAGTCTCCACCCTCCTGCGGAAGGGGTAAGGGGAGAGTCCCTCCTTCTGACCCTTCCTGCTGCTCCACAGGACCCGCAGACCCCGGCCGATCCTTGCCCTGTCCAAGTCCCACACTGCTGCCTGCTCCAAGGACCGCTTGGCACCTGGGCCACCCTAGACCAGCGCCATGGCATGTCCCTCACAGGAGGCACCTGAAACACGACACACACGTGCACCTCGCCGTGAAACAGACACAGACTCACGGACGCAGAGGACAGACGTGGGCTTGCCAAGAGGGAGCGGCTGGAGGAGGGATGGCCTGGGATCTGGGCCTTAGTAGATGCAAACTCTTCCACAGAGCATGGACAAACCTCAAGGGCCGACAGCCTAGCACAGGGCACAACACCCACTCTCCTGGGATATGCCCTGAGGAAACTCAACCAGAAAACAGATACCCACGCACAGACACGCACCCACACCCACACACGAACACCACACACACACACACACACACACTTCGAAGGGAATCACTGGGGGAGACATCCGAAATGAACACAACCCCGTAAATAATTTTACTTCCATAAATCCGATGGAGTGGCAGACACTGTGGGTTCGCCCTGGCCCCAGGACGAAGTGGGGGCACTCGCTGAACAGCCTGAAAGTGCCCCAGGGTGAATCCCCTGGAGCCTCTGCGAACCAGGGCGGTTGGGAGCTGGGGGGCCCCATCCCAGCCCCTTTGTCCCGGTGGGACGGCTCTCTCTCGGTCCCCAGCACATGGAGGCCAGGCGGCCCCCGGCCGCGACACGCTCATCCTCATCGGCTCATCCTCTCGGGGCCTCGCTGCCTCTCCCGTCCCCCCAACCCCCACCCTCCCACGCGTGCCACAAGGGATCATCTCCCAGCCTCCCTGCCAGCCTCCAGTCCTCCTCTCGAGATCCACTTCTGGGAACCTCACCTCAAGGAGCCCTGGACTAGCGTCACTGAGGGGATGGAGTGCAGCCCGCCCGAGTGGACATTGCTGTCTGACCTCAAGCCCACAGTCGGGCCACCGGCATGATGCTGAGACCCGGGAGGAAAGGGGCATCCGCTCGCTGACCGGCTCCCCACGCTCTGCAGCCGTGACAGAGTGGGCAAGGGGCAGCCATTTAGGAACCACGGCAGCCAGCGGCAGCAGAATGCCCACAGCCTGCACTGCTCCAGGTCACCCAGCCTCTTCTCCAGGCCAGATCGGGCAGTGGGCCAGAAACCAAGCGCTCACAACCTGAGGACGACTCTGCTCAGACCAGGTGTCTTTTCTGACCAGAAGGCGATGAGGGCAGAAATCAACAACCCCAGGAAATCTGGAAAGGGGAGAAGCGCGTGGAACCGAAACAACACACTCTTGAACGAACACCAAGGGCTCAGAGGGCACATCCAAAGGGAAAGACCTACCTTGGAACCAATGAAAAGGCAAACACCAGACACCACACTCAGGGGAGCCCGTGACAGTCGCGTTCTCAGGGAGGTTCAGGGTAGCAAAGACTCAAAGTTAAAAAAGCTCACTCTGCCCATCAAGGATTTCGCAAAGAAGAACAAAGCGAACCCAAAGCTAGCAGAAGGAAGGGAATACCGAATTTCAGAGCAGAGATGCCAAAAACCAATTCAGGATTTCAGAGAAGACAAAAGACCCGTGACACGAAGCGCTGGCTTTTAGAACTGATGAAACGGACAAACCTGTAGGTCCACTACGTTAAAAAAAAACCCAAAATAACCAAAAGACCAAAAAAACCAGGGAATTCACAAGTGAAAGAAATGGAAAAACCAAACCAAACCAAACCAAACCACCACCACCACCACAAAAAAACCCCCAGGGAATTCACAAATGCTACCACAGACATACCAAAGGATCCTCAGAGATTACTGAGGGCAAGGGCATGCCAGAAGATGGCCCGGCTCAAAGAAAAGAAAACATCCCCGGAAAGACACAACCCATCAAGACGCAAGGAGAAAGACCAAAGACAAGCGGACCAATACACACTCGGGAAGGAGACTGAGGCAGTCGTCCCCATCCTTCCTTCCAACACAGAAAAGCCCGGGACCAGCGGGCTTCCCTGGTCAAGCGTACCCAACCTTTAAGGAAGCACTGGTGCTAATCCCCGCCTCCGACTTTTCCCAACAGGCAGCAGAGGAGGGACGACCCCAACCCATCCCATGAGGCCAGCATTCGCCTGATTCCAAACGCCGCTTAGGGGCGTACCACACACACCCGTAGGCCCATACCCCTGGTGACGACAGAGGCAAACATCCAGCCACAAAAGAGTCAGAAACAAAATGCACCCCCCCACACACCCGGTTCGGAGGGTCATCCCCCTGGACCAGGTGGGATTTCTCCTCGGGATGCGAGGGCGGTTCCGCACACCCAAAGCAACCACTGGGATACACCACCTTCAGAAGAGACAAGACCAGCCTCGCCCGGGCACCTCAACGCACAGAGGCGAAGCACCTGACAGAGCACAGACTCCCTCCAGGAGAAAACCTCTCCACAGATGGGGCGTGCAGGGAATGAAGAACACTCTCAGACGGCCAGCATCATATTCCATGGGTTTCGAAAGGCTGAAAATGCCCTCCAAGATCAGGGACGGGCCAGGTGCCCTCGCTCACCTGCGATGTTTCAACACAGGATGGCTCGGGCTAGCTCGAGGACTCGGACAAGGTAAAGCCGCAGAAGGCACCCAAGCCGGAAAGGGACAAGGAAAACGGTCCTTCTCGGCAGGTGAGGCGAGTGTCCACTGAGAACATTCCGTGGGCGGAACCCAAACGTTCTTGGGACTAAAAAGAAATCCCGGAAGGCTGCAAGACAGAAAGGCAACAGGCCTTGGTCGCTCAGGGGCGTTTCCACACACAAACGATAAAGCATCAGCACGATGACTTGAAAAACAGATCCCATTCCCAATGGCATCCAGAAGAAGACGAGAGCGAAAAATCGATTTCACCAAGCGATGCAACAGGCGTCCAAGGAAAAGCCCCAGACCTTGCTGACAGTTACGGGAGAAGACAAAACCAAAGGGAAAGACAGTCCACGTGGGGGGATTGGGAGAGGTCCTGGTGCAAAGGGTCCATCCTACCCAAAGCCATCTCTAGATGCAACCCAATCCCTCTCAACATCCCATTAGCGTGGTTGGGGGATGGAAGGGGAAAGAACCCCCAAAGGCGTGACACACCACCTAAGACACCCACCCCCCCCCACACACACCCACACCCACACCCACACACAAGAGCCAGTGCCACCTCCAGGAGGAACAACAGAGCTGGAGGGAGCATGCTCGCACGGTGCAAACTATACGACAAGGCTGGAGCAATGGCAAAGGATGCGGTCGGCCTGAACACAGACCCAGCGCCCGATGCAATGGTAGGGAGAGCCCAGAAATGAACCCCCACATACATGCTCAACGACTCTTTGTCAAGAGAGCCAAGAACACTCAACGGGCACGGCTTAGGCTCTTCATCAGCAAATGCCGATGGCACATCTAGACAACCGCACGCAGAAGCCCTATCTCTGCCACGCACAACCTCAACTCAACACGGAGGAAGGACTGACGCACAAGAGCCCATCCTGGGAGACGCCCAGGAGAAAAGGGAGGTGGTCATCGTCTCCACGTTGCTCTTGGCGGGGACCCTTTGGGATCGGACAGCCAAACCCCCAAGCCACAGAAGCCAAAGGGAAACGAGGCCGACTACATCCGACTCCAAGGCGCGTGCAGCGCAAGAGAAACACGCAACAAGCCAGGGGGCCATCTCCAGAATGGGAGTACTCATCCGCTGACCCCAGAGCTGATCGGGGATTGGCATCTCAAATCTATCCAAACACACACGACTCATTGGGGAAGAAAAGAAACCAAGCCGCACCCCTCCCGCCCCCCAACCCCCAGAAAAACCAACCCCAACCAAGACGGGTAGGACTGGAGAGACATTTTGCTAAAGAAGGCCTCCAGGTGGGAAAGGGGCACAGGCAAAGTGTGCGGCCCCCCTCCCCAGGGAAAGGCCCCTCAAGGCTGAGGAGGAGCGGCCAGCCCAGCTGGCACCTGGGGGAAGGCTGCTCTCCAAAGGGCAAGAGGGAGCACCTGCTCCTGCTGGCAAGGCTGTGGGAAGGGGGAGCCTGGTGCGTGCTTGGTGGGAAGCGCACCTGGGGCCGCCACCCTGGAAGCCAAGCTTGCTGAGGCTCCAGGCAAAAGAAGCCACCCACCCTTGAGGCTGCTGGGAGCGGCAGGGGCCCCCGCGCACCGCTCGGGCTGCGCTGCGGGCGCCAGGACACTGCCCAGGGCCAGGCCAGGCCAGGGCGAGGGCGCGCCCTCCCAGGGGCCCGGAGGCTTTCCCAGACGCTGGCGCCCATGAGCCCGCCCCCCCACCCGGGCCTGTGCAGCACTCTGGACCCCACAGGCCTGGCCTCTTGGGCAAACCTCCCCTCCCAGAGGCAGACACACACCGCCCCAAGCCAGGGGAGGCACTCACTCGCGCTTCCTTCCTGGCAGTTCCCTCGCATGGCCCAGGCCCTAGGTCCTGAGCCTGAGGTCAGCCCACCACCAGGCCCTGGGAGGAAGGGGCGGGGCTCACGGGGGGCGGGCCACTCGGGGGAGGGGGCCAGGGGGAGGGTTCTGGAAAGAGCAGGCCTGGCAAGGCAGGGAGCTGCATGCTGTCTGCTTTCCCACTCGCAGGCAGGCACGGGGGGGACCTGCCAGCACACTGTTGCGTCCTATATGCCTGTGGGCTTGGCGGGGCTGTTCCCAAGAGTCTGAAGGGAAGACAACAGCCGCATCTCCCGGAGAGCCCTGGACTCCCACGTTCCGGGGGTCACCCCCTCGGGTGCTTGGACCCAATGCCTAGAAAGCCAGGAGAGGCCAGAGGAGACATTCAGGCAAGGCCTGATGGGGCTCCTGGGGCCTCCGGAGGGAGGGAGGGAGGGAGGGAGGAGAACAAGCATCAGGTGCCCTTGCTGCTGGGCTGAGAGGGTGAGGGTAGGGGCCGGTCCAGGGGGCCGGCTGGAGGCGGGGCTTGGGTGCTCTGCCCACCCTCTGGGTGGGGCTGTGGGCAGGGATCCTGGGCGGGACCCTGCTCTGGCTCCTGACTTTGCAGAAGGGGCCTTCGGGGGCGTGGCGGCCTTTGAGTCTCTTGTTCATCATTTCCCCAGCTGTGCCTGCACACAGCCCTCTGGGGTCCCTCAGGCAGTCTGTGTCCTGTGGTGCCTGAGGGGAGGCGTGTCCAGGGGCAGCCCCAGCAGCAAGCAGTCCCAGGCCCCGGGTCCCAGCCTGGCTCCTTTCCCCCCCCCTCCCTCCCCCCGAGAGAGTCTCCACCCTCCTGCGGAAGGGGTAAGGGGAGAGTCCCTCCTTCTGACCCTTCCTGCTGCTCCACAGGACCCGCAGACCCCGGCCGATCCTTGCCCTGTCCAAGTCCCACACTGCTGCCTGCTCCAAGGACCGCTTGGCACCTGGGCCACCCTAGACCAGCACCATGGCATGTCCCTCACAGGAGGCACCTGAAACACGACACACACGTGCACCTCGCCGTGAAACAGACACAGACTCACGGACGCAGAGGACAGACGTGGGCTTGCCAAGAGGGAGCGGCTGGAGGAGGGATGGCCTGGGATCTGCGCCTTAGTAGATGCAAACTCTTCCACAGAGCATGGACAAACCTCAAGGGCCGACAGCCTAGCACAGGGCACAACACCCACTCTCCTGGGATATGCCCTGAGGAAACACAACCAGAAAACAGATACCCACGCACAGACACGCACCCACACACACCCACACACACACACACACACACTTCGAAGGGAATCACTGGGGGAGACATCCGAAATGAACACAACCCCGTAAATAATTTTACTTCCATAAATCCGATGGAGTGGCAGACACTGTGGGTTCGCCCTGGCCCCAGGACGAAGTGGGGGCACTCGCTGAACAGCCTGAAAGTGCCCCAGGGTGAATCCCCTGGAGCCTCTGCGAACCAGGGCGGTTGGGAGCTGGGGGCCCCATCCCAGCCCCTTTGTCCCGGTGGGACGGCTCTCTCTCGGTCCCCAGCACATGGAGGCCAGGCGGCCCCCGGCCGCGACACGCTCATCCTCATCGGCTCACCCTCTCGGGGCCTCGCTGCCTCTCCCGTCCCCCCAACCCCCACCCTCCCACGCGTGCCACGAGGGATCATCTCCCAGCCTCCCTGCCAGCCTCCAGTCCTCCTCTCGAGATCCACTTCTGGGAACCTCACCTCAAGGAGCCCTGGACTAGCGTCACTGAGGGGATGGAGTGCAGCCCGCCCGAGTGGACATTGCTGTCTGACCTCAAGCCCACAGTCGGGCCACCGGCATGATGCTGAGACCCGGGAGGAAAGGGGCATCCGCTCGCTGACCGGCTCCCCACGCTCTGCAGCCGTGACAGAGTGGGCAAGGGGCAGCCATTTAGGAACCACGGCAGCCAGCGGCAGCAGAATGCCCACAGCCTGCACTTGCTCCAGGTCACCCAGCCTCTTCTCCAGGCCCGATCGGGCAGTGGGCCAGAAACCAAGCGCTCACAACCTGAGGACGACTCTGCTCAGACCAGGTGTCTTTTCTGACCAGAAGGCGATGAGGGCAGAAATCAACAACCCCAGGAAATCTGGAAAGGGGAGAAGCGCGTGGAACCGAAACAACACACTCTTGAACGAACACCAAGGGCTCAGAGGGCACATCCAAAGGGAAAGACCTACCTTGGAACCAATGAAAAGGCAAACACCAGACACCACACTCAGGGGAGCCCGTGACAGTCGCGTTCTCAGGGAGGTTCAGGGTAGCAAAGACTCAAAGTTAAAAAAGCTCACTCTGCCCATCAAGGATTTCGCAAAGAAGAACAAAGCGAACCCAAAGCTAGCAGAAGGAAGGGAATACCGAATTTCAGAGCAGAGATGCCAAAAACCAATTCAGGATTTCAGAGAAGACAAAAGACCCGTGACACGAAGCGCTGGCTTTTAGAACTGATGAAACGGACAAACCTGTAGGTCCACTACGTTAAAAAAAAAAAACAAAATAACCAAAAAACCAAAAAAAACAGGGAATTCACAAGTGAAAGAAATGGAAAAACCAAACCAAACCAAACCAAACCACCACCACCACCACAAAAAAACCCCCAGGGAATTCACAAATGCTACCACAGACATACCAAAGGATCCTCAGAGATTACTGAGGGCAAGGGCATGCCAGAAGATGGCCCGGCTCAAAGAAAAGAAAACATCCCCGGAAAGACACAACCCATCAAGACGCAAGGAGAAAGACCAAAGACAAGCGGACCAATACACACTCGGGAAGGAGACTGAGGCAGTCGTCCCCATCCTTCCTTCCAACACAGAAAAGCCCGGGACCAGCGGGCTTCCCTGGTCAAGCGTACCCAACCTTTAAGGAAGCACTGGTGCTAATCCCCGCCTCCGACTTTTCCCAACAGGCAGCAGAGGAGGGACGACCCCAACCCATCCCATGAGGCCAGCATTCGCCTGATTCCAAACGCCGCTTAGGGGCGTACCACACACACCCGTAGGCCCATACCCCTGGTGACGACAGAGGCAAACATCCAGCCACAAAAGAGTCAGAAACAAAATGCACCCCCCCACACACCCGGTTCGGAGGGTCATCCCCCTGGACCAGGTGGGATTTCTCCTCGGGATGCGAGGGCGGTTCCGCACACCCAAAGCAACCACTGGGATACACCACCTTCAGAAGAGACAAGACCAGCCTCGCCCGGGCACCTCAACGCACAGAGGCGAAGCACCTGACAGAGCACAGACTCCCTCCAGGAGAAAACCTCTCCACAGATGGGGCGTGCAGGGAATGAAGAACACTCTCAGACGGCCAGCATCATATTCCATGGGTTTCGAAAGGCTGAAAATGCCCTCCAAGATCAGGGACGAGCCAGGTGCCCTCGCTCACCTGCGATGTTTCAACACAGGATGGCTCGGGCTAGCTCGAGGACTCGGACAAGGTAAAGCCGCAGAAGGCACCCAAGCCGGAAAGGGACAAGGAAAACGGTCCTTCTCGGCAGGTGAGGCGAGTGTCCACTGAGAACATTCCGTGGGCGGAACCCAAACGTTCTTGGGACTAAAAAGAAATCCCGGAAGGCTGCAAGACAGAAAGGCAACAGGCCTTGGTCGCTCAGGGGCGTTTCCACACACAAACGATAAAGCATCAGCACGATGACTTGAAAAACAGATCCCATTCCCAATGGCATCCAGAAGAAGACGAGAGCGAAAAATCGATTTCACCAAGCGATGCAACAGGCGTCCAAGGAAAAGCCCCAGACCTTGCTGACAGTTACGGGAGAAGACAAAACCAAAGGGAAAGACAGTCCACGTGGGGGGATTGGGAGAGGTCCTGGTGCAAAGGGTCCATCCTACCCAAAGCCATCTCTAGATGCAACCCAATCCCTCTCAACATCCCATTAGCGTGGTTGGGGGATGGAAGGGGAAAGAACCCCCAAAGGCGTGACACACCACCTAAGACAGCCCCCCCCCCCCACACACACCCACACCCACACCCACACACAAGAGCCAGTGCCACCTCCAGGAGGAACAACAGAGCTGGAGGGAGCATGCTCGCACGGTGCAAACTATACGACAAGGCTGGAGCAATGGCAAAGGATGCGGTCGGCCTGAACACAGACCCAGCGCCCGATGCAATGGTAGGGAGAGCCCAGAAATGAACCCCCACATACATGCTCAACGACTCTTTGTCAAGAGAGCCAAGAACACTCAACGGGCACGGCTTAGGCTCTTCATCAGCAAATGCCGATGGCACATCTAGACAACCGCACGCAGAAGCCCTATCTCTGCCACGCACAACCTCAACTCAACACGGAGGAAGGACTGACGCACAAGAGCCCATCCTGGGAGACGCCCAGGAGAAAAGGGAGGTGGTCATCGTCTCCACGTTGCTCTTGGCGGGGACCCTTTGGGATCGGACAGCCAAACCCCCAAGCCACAGAAGCCAAAGGGAAACGAGGCCGACTACATCCGACTCCAAGGCGCGTGCAGCGCAAGAGAAACACGCAACAAGCCAGGGGGCCATCTCCAGAATGGGAGTACTCATCCGCTGACCCCAGAGCTGATCGGGGATTGGCATCTCAAATCTATCCAAACACACACGACTCATTGGGGAAGAAAAGAAACCAAGCCGCACCCCTCCCGCCCCCCAACCCCCAGAAAAAACCAACCCCAACCAAGACGGGTAGGACTGGAGAGACATTTTGCTAAAGAAGGCCTCCAGGTGGGAAAGGGGCACAGGCAAAGTGTGCGGCCCCCCTCCCCAGGGAAAGGCCCCTCAAGGCTGAGGAGGAGCGGCCAGCCCAGCTGGCACCTGGGGGAAGGCTGCTCTCCAAAGGGCAAGAGGGAGCACCTGCTCCTGCTGGCAAGGCTGTGGGAAGGGGGAGCCTGGTGCGTGCTTGGTGGGAAGCGCACCTGGGGCCGCCACCCTGGAAGCCAAGCTTGCTGAGGCTCCAGGCAAAAGAAGCCACCCACCCTTGAGGCTGCTGGGAGCGGCAGGGGCCCCCGCGCACCGCTCGGGCTGCGCTGCGGGCGCCAGGACACTGCCCAGGGCCAGGCCAGGCCAGGGCGAGGGCGCGCCCTCCCAGGGGGCCCGGAGGCTTTCCCAGACGCTGGCGCCCATGAGCCCGCCCCCCCACCCGGGCCTGTGCAGCACTCTGGACCCCACAGGCCTGGCCTCTTGGGCAAACCTCCCCTCCCAGAGGCAGACACACACCGCCCCAAGCCAGGGGAGGCACTCACTCGCGCTTCCTTCCTGGCAGTTCCCTCGCATGGCCCAGGCCCTAGGTCCTGAGCCTGAGGTCAGCCCACCACCAGGCCCTGGGAGGAAGGGGCGGGGCTCACGGGGGGCGGGCCACTCGGGGGAGGGGGCCAGGGGGAGGGTTCTGGAAAGAGCAGGCCTGGCAAGGCAGGGAGCTGCATGCTGTCTGCTTTCCCACTCGCAGGCACGGGGGGACCTGCCAGCACACTGTTGCGTCCTATATGCCTGTGGGCTTGGCGGGGCTGTTCCCAAGAGTCTGAAGGGAAGACAACAGCCGCATCTCCCGGAGAGCCCTGGACTCCCACGTTCCGGGGGTCACCCCCTCGGGTGCTTGGACCCAATGCCTAGAAAGCCAGGAGAGGCCAGAGGAGACATTCAGGCAAGGCCTGATGGGGCTCCTGGGGCCTCCGGAGGGAGGGAGGGAGGGAGGGAGAACAAGCATCAGGTGCCCTTGCTGCTGGGCTGAGAGGGTGAGGGTAGGGGCCGGTCCAGGGGGCCGGCTGGAGGCGGGGCTTGGGTGCTCTGCCCACCCTCTGGGTGGGGCTGTGGGCAGGGATCCTGGGCGGGACCCTGCTCTGGCTCCTGACTTTGCAGAAGGGGCCTTGGGGGGCGTGGCGGCCTTTGAGTCTCTTGTTCATCATTTCCCCAGCTGTGCCTGCACACAGCCCTCTGGGGTCCCTCAGGCAGTCTGTGTCCTGTGGTGCCTGAGGGGAGGCGTGTCCAGGGGCAGCCCCAGCAGCAAGCAGTCCCAGGCCCCGGGTCCCAGCCTGGCTCCTTTCCCCCCCTCCCTCCCCCCCGAGAGAGTCTCCACCCTCCTGCGGAAGGGGTAAGGGGAGAGTCCCTCCTTCTGACCCTTCCTGCTGCTCCACAGGACCCGCAGACCCCGGCCGATCCTTGCCCTGTCCAAGTCCCACACTGCTGCCTGCTCCAAGGACCGCTTGGCACCTGGGCCACCCTAGACCAGCACCATGGCATGTCCCTCACAGGAGGCACCTGAAACACGACACACACGTGCACCTCGCCGTGAAACAGACACAGACTCACGGACGCAGAGGACAGACGTGGGCTTGCCAAGAGGGAGCGGCTGGAGGAGGGATGGCCTGGGATCTGCGCCTTAGTAGATGCAAACTCTTCCACAGAGCATGGACAAACCTCAAGGGCCGACAGCCTAGCACAGGGCACAACACCCACTCTCCTGGGATATGCCCTGAGGAAACTCAACCAGAAAACAGATACCCACGCACAGACACGCACCCACACCCACACACGAACACCACACACCCACACACCCACACACACACACACACACACACACACACTCACTTCGAAGGGAATCACTGGGGGAGACATCCGAAATGAACACAACCCCGTAAATAATTTTACTTCCATAAATCCGATGGAGTGGCAGACACTGTGGGTTCGCCCTGGCCCCAGGACGAAGTGGGGGCACTCGCTGAACAGCCTGAAAGTGCCCCAGGGTGAATCCCCTGGAGCCTCTGCGAACCAGGGCGGTTGGGAGCTGGGGGGCCCCATCCCAGCCCCTTTGTCCCGGTGGGACGGCTCTCTCTCGGTCCCCAGCACATGGAGGCCAGGCGGCCCCCGGCCGCGACACGCTCATCCTCATCGGCTCACCCTCTCGGGGCCTCGCTGCCTCTCCCGTCCCCCCAACCCCCACCCTCCCACGCGTGCCACGAGGGATCATCTCCCAGCCTCCCTGCCAGCCTCCAGTCCTCCTCTCGAGATCCACTTCTGGGAACCTCACCTCAAGGAGCCCTGGACTAGCGTCACTGAGGGGATGGAGTGCAGCCCGCCCGAGTGGACATTGCTGTCTGACCTCAAGCCCACAGTCGGGCCACCGGCATGATGCTGAGACCCGGGAGGAAAGGGGCATCCGCTCGCTGACCGGCTCCCCACGCTCTGCAGCCGTGACAGAGTGGGCAAGGGGCAGCCATTTAGGAACCACGGCAGCCAGCGGCAGCAGAATGCCCACAGCCTGCACTTGCTCCAGGTCACCCAGCCTCTTCTCCAGGCCCGATCGGGCAGTGGGCCAGAAACCAAGCGCTCACAACCTGAGGACGACTCTGCTCAGACCAGGTGTCTTTTCTGACCAGAAGGCGATGAGGGCAGAAATCAACAACCCCAGGAAATCTGGAAAGGGGAGAAGCGCGTGGAACCGAAACAACACACTCTTGAACGAACACCAAGGGCTCAGAGGGCACATCCAAAGGGAAAGACCTACCTTGGAACCAATGAAAAGGCAAACACCAGACACCACACTCAGGGGAGCCCGTGACAGTCGCGTTCTCAGGGAGGTTCAGGGTAGCAAAGACTCAAAGTTAAAAAAGCTCACTCTGCCCATCAAGGATTTCGCAAAGAAGAACAAAGCGAACCCAAAGCTAGCAGAAGGAAGGGAATACCGAATTTCAGAGCAGAGATGCCAAAAACCAATTCAGGATTTCAGAGAAGACAAAAGACCCGTGACACGAAGCGCTGGCTTTTAGAACTGATGAAACGGACAAACCTGTAGGTCCACTACGTTAAAAAAAAAAAAACAAAATAACCAAAAAACCAAAAAAGCCAGGGAATTCACAAGTGAAAGAAATGGAAAAACCAAACCAAACCAAACCAAACCAAACCACCACCACCACAAAAAAACCCCCAGGGAATTCACAAATGCTACCACAGACATACCAAAGGATCCTCAGAGATTACTGAGGGCAAGGGCATGCCAGAAGATGGCCCGGCTCAAAGAAAAGAAAACATCCCCGGAAAGACACAACCCATCAAGACGCAAGGAGAAAGACCAAAGACAAGCGGACCAATACACACTCGGGAAGGAGACTGAGGCAGTCGTCCCCATCCTTCCTTCCAACACAGAAAAGCCCGGGACCAGCGGGCTTCCCTGGTCAAGCGTACCCAACCTTTAAGGAAGCACTGGTGCTAATCCCCGCCTCCGACTTTTCCCAACAGGCAGCAGAGGAGGGACGACCCCAACCCATCCCATGAGGCCAGCATTCGCCTGATTCCAAACGCCGCTTAGGGGCGTACCACACACACCCGTAGGCCCATACCCCTGGTGACGACAGAGGCAAACATCCAGCCACAAAAGAGTCAGAAACAAAATGCACCCCCCCACACACCCGGTTCGGAGGGTCATCCCCCTGGACCAGGTGGGATTTCTCCTCGGGATGCGAGGGCGGTTCCGCACACCCAAAGCAACCACTGGGATACACCACCTTCAGAAGAGACAAGACCAGCCTCGCCCGGGCACCTCAACGCACAGAGGCGAAGCACCTGACAGAGCACAGACTCCCTCCAGGAGAAAACCTCTCCACAGATGGGGCATGGAGGGAATGAAGAACAGTCTCAGACGGCCAGCATCATATTCCATGGGTTTCGAAAGGCTGAAAATGCCCTCCAAGATCAGGGACGGGCCAGGTGCCCTCGCTCACCTGCGATGTTTCAACACAGGATGGCTAGGGCTAGCTCGAGGACTCGGACAAGGTAAAGCCGCAGAAGGCACCCAAGCCGGAAAGGGACAAGGAAAACGGTCCTTCTCGGCAGGTGAGGCGAGTGTCCACTGAGAACATTCCGTGGGCGGAACCCAAACGTTCTTGGGACTAAAAAGAAATCCCGGAAGGCTGCAAGACAGAAAGGCAACAGGCCTTGGTCGCTCAGGGGCGTTTCCACACACAAACGATAAAGCATCAGCACGATGACTTGAAAAACAGATCCCATTCCCAATGGCATCCAGAAGAAGACGAGAGCGAAAAATCGATTTCACCAAGCGATGCAACAGGCGTCCAAGGAAAAGCCCCAGACCTTGCTGACAGTTACGGGAGAAGACAAAACCAAAGGGAAAGACAGTCCACGTGGGGGGATTGGGAGAGGTCCTGGTGCAAAGGGTCCATCCTACCCAAAGCCATCTCTAGATGCAACCCAATCCCTCTCAACATCCCATTAGCGTGGTTGGGGGATGGAAGGGGAAAGAACCCCCAAAGGCGTGACACACCACCTAAGACACCCCCCCCCCCACACACACACCCACACCCACACCCACACACAAGAGCCAGTGCCACCTCCAGGAGGAGCAACAGAGCTGGAGGGAGCATGCTCGCACGGTGCAAACTATACGACAAGGCTGGAGCAATGGCAAAGGATGCGGTCGGCCTGAACACAGACCCAGCGCCCGATGCAATGGTAGGGAGAGCCCAGAAATGAACCCCCACATACATGCTCAACGACTCTTTGTCAAGAGAGCCAAGAACACTCAACGGGCACGGCTTAGGCTCTTCATCAGCAAATGCCGATGGCACATCTAGACAACCGCACGCAGAAGCCCTATCTCTGCCACGCACAACCTCAACTCAACACGGAGGAAGGACTGACGCACAAGAGCCCATCCTGGGAGACGCCCAGGAGAAAAGGGAGGTGGTCATCGTCTCCACGTTGCTCTTGGCGGGGACCCTTTGGGATCGGACAGCCAAACCCCCAAGCCACAGAAGCCAAAGGGAAACGAGGCCGACTACATCCGACTCCAAGGCGCGTGCAGCGCAAGAGAAACACGCAACAAGCCAGGGGGCCATCTCCAGAATGGGAGTACTCATCCGCTGACCCCAGAGCTGATCGGGGATTGGCATCTCAAATCTATCCAAACACACACGACTCATTGGGGAAGAAAAGAAACCAAGCCGCACCCCTCCCGCCCCCCAACCCCCAGAAAAACCAACCCCAACCAAGACGGGTAGGACTGGAGAGACATTTTGCTAAAGAAGGCCTCCAGGTGGGAAAGGGGCACAGGCAAAGTGTGCGGCCCCCCTCCCCAGGGAAAGGCCCCTCAAGGCTGAGGAGGAGCGGCCAGCCCAGCTGGCACCTGGGGGAAGGCTGCTCTCCAAAGGGCAAGAGGGAGCACCTGCTCCTGCTGGCAAGGCTGTGGGAAGGGGGAGCCTGGGTGCGTGCTTGGTGGGAAGCGCACCTGGGGCCGCCACCCTGGAAGCCAAGCTTGCTGAGGCCCCAGGCAAAAGAAGCCACCCACCCTTGAGGCTGCTGGGAGCGGCAGGGGCCCCCGCGCACCGCTCGGGCTGCGCTGCGGGCGCCAGGACACTGCCCAGGGCCAGGCCAGGCCAGGCCAGGGCGAGGGCGCGCCCTCCCAGGGGCCCGGAGGCTTTCCCAGACGCTGGCGCCCATGAGCCCGCCCCCCCACCCGGGCCTGTGCAGCACTCTGGACCCCACAGGCCTGGCCTCTTGGGCAAACCTCCCCTCCCAGAGGCAGACACACACCGCCCCAAGCCAGGGGAGGCACTCACTCGCGCTTCCTTCCTGGCAGTTCCCTCGCATGGCCCAGGCCCTAGGTCCTGAGCCTGAGGTCAGCCCACCACCAGGCCCTGGGAGGAAGGGGCGGGGCTCACGGGGGGCGGGCCACTCGGGGGAGGGGGCCAGGGGGAGGGTTCTGGAAAGAGCAGGCCTGGCAAGGCAGGGAGCTGCATGCTGTCTGCTTTCCCACTCGCAGGCAGGCACGGGGGGACCTGCCAGCACACTGTTGCGTCCTATATGCCTGTGGGCTTGGCGGGGCTGTTCCCAAGAGCCTGAAGGGAAGACAACAGCCGCATCTCCCGGAGAGCCCTGGACTCCCACGTTCCGGGGGTCACCCCCTCGGGTGCTTGGACCCAATGCCTAGAAAGCCAGGAGAGGCCAGAGGAGACATTCAGGCAAGGCCTGATGGGGCTCCTGGGGCCTCCGGAGGGAGGGAGGGAGGGAGGGAGAACAAGCATCAGGTGCCCTTGCTGCTGGGCTGAGAGGGTGAGGGTAGGGGCCGGTCCAGGGGGCCGGCTGGAGGCGGGGCTTGGGTGCTCTGCCCACCCTCTGGGTGGGGCTGTGGGCAGGGATCCTGGGCGGGACCCTGCTCTGGCTCCTGACTTTGCAGAAGGGGCCTTCGGGGGCGTGGCGGCCTTTGAGTCTCTTGTTCATCATTTCCCCAGCTGTGCCTGCACACAGCCCTCTGGGGTCCCTCAGGCAGTCTGTGTCCTGTGGTGCCTGAGGGGAGGCGTGTCCAGGGGCAGCCCCAGCAGCAAGCAGTCCCAGGCCCTGGGTCCCGGCCTGGCTCCCTTCCCCCCACCCTCCCTCCCCCCGAGAGAGTCTCCACCCTCCTGCGGAAGGGGTAAGGGGAGAGTCCCTCCTTCTGACCCTTCCTGCTGCTCCACAGGACCCGCAGACCCCGGCCGATCCTTGCCCTGTCCAAGTCCCACACTGCTGCCTGCTCCAAGGACCGCTTGGCACCTGGGCCACCCTAGACCAGCACCATGGCATGTCCCTCACAGGAGGCACCTGAAACACGACACACACGTGCACCTCGCCGTGAAACAGACACAGACTCACGGACGCAGAGGACAGACGTGGGCTTGCCAAGAGGGAGCGGCTGGAGGAGGGATGGCCTGGGATCTGCGCCTTAGTAGATGCAAACTCTTCCACAGAGCATGGACAAACCTCAAGGGCCGACAGCCTAGCACAGGGCACAACACCCACTCTCCTGGGATATGCCCTGAGGAAACACAACCAGAAAACAGATACCCACGCACAGACACGCACCCACACCCACACACGAACACCACACACACACACACACTTCGAAGGGAATCACTGGGGGAGACATCCGAAATGAACACAACCCCGTAAATAATTTTACTTCCATAAATCCGATGGAGTGGCAGACACTGTGGGTTCGCCCTGGCCCCAGGACGAAGTGGGGGCACTCGCTGAACAGCCTGAAAGTGCCCCAGGGTGAATCCCCTGGAGCCTCTGCGAACCAGGGCGGTTGGGAGCTGGGGGGCCCCATCCCAGCCCCTTTGTCCCGGTGGGACGGCTCTCTCTCGGTCCCCAGCACATGGAGGCCAGGCGGCCCCCGGCCGCGACACGCTCATCCTCATCCGCTCATCCTCTCGGGGCCTCGCTGCCTCTCCCGTCCCCCCAACCCCCACCCTCCCACGCGTGCCACGAGGGATCATCTCCCAGCCTCCCTGCCAGCCTCCAGTCCTCCTCTCGAGATCCACTTCTGGGAACCTCACCTCAAGGAGCCCTGGACTAGCGTCACTGAGGGGATGGAGTGCAGCCCGCCCGAGTGGACATTGCTGTCTGACCTCAAGCCCACAGTCGGGCCACCGGCATGATGCTGAGACCCGGGAGGAAAGGGGCATCCGCTCGCTGACCGGCTCCCCACGCTCTGCAGCCGTGACAGAGTGGGCAAGGGGCAGCCATTTAGGAACCACGGCAGCCAGCGGCAGCAGAATGCCCACAGCCTGCACTGCTCCAGTACACATTTTGTCTAGTTTACTTGGTGCAGTATGTCATAAAGGAAGCCTTAAAAAATTTAAAATAAGTCTACTCATAACAATTGTCCTTTGTGGCCATAATGCTATGAAATCAGACATGCGCAACATGATCAAAACTGTATCATTTAAATGCACATGGAATGTAACCAACCCCATTTAAAGCTGTGTGTCAAAGGCCTGATCAAAATGGCAATAGATATCCTGAAAAAATACAATTGTAATTTCCATAGTGACAACACATGTCATGCTTTATATTTTCAGTTGTACTGAAATCATTTCAAATCGGGGTCTCAAGATCCTCTCCTCTGGAATATCTCAACGTGTGGGCCTGATGAACTGTGTACAAAAATCTGTCACCATAAGGTATGTTTTCCTGGAGACTTTGGGGGCCTTGGTCAGGCGGTATGGAAGTTGATTCTTAACCTTACATCACCTCGTGCTGCCTGGGGATGTCACCTGCCACCCCCTCCACATCCCTGAGTGCCGTCATCAAGGGGGTTGAAGGGCTGCCTGGCAGAGTGATGGTCCCCTGTTGTTTCAGGCAGCCTTCTTCCCATTCTGTGACCACTGGCCATGAGGAAATCCCAGTAGATGCAAAAGATGTTGGTTTGAATTGCAATCACCAACACATGTTAGAACCTAAACTCAGGAGAAGAGCTTGTTTCAATTATTACAAGACTGGAAAGCAGCCCAACCCGACTGCTCAGTTTCAGGACACTTTGTAGGACACAGTTCAGAAGAGCCTTAGATTCTCACACCACTATGCATAATGTGAATGAAAACACATTGTTATTACTTAGGAGTCATAGAAATGTACACTAGTTTAAGAAGTTAGACTTTCTCTTAATTCAAATTCTATCAGTCTGTGAAACTACTTTGTAAAGGCATTGATACGAGACACTTTCACTTAGAACTGGTCAGATCTCTACTGGGCTCTGTCAGTCTCGTGTTCTCCTTCCTACTTTACCTTCTGATTAAAACCGAACCAAAAATCCTACAGCTCAGTTCTTAAAATTTTAAACTGTCTTCTTTCGTACCCATAGTGTATATGGCTGAATAATACCATATTGCACCTACCCTAGTCCATAAGTTTTATGTACAGACTAATACTTCCTAAACATATGTTATGGCCTCTTCCCCACTCTCAGGTTATAAATAGAAATTGGCCTCATTTGAAAAAATTAGCTTTCTTCTCCAAAATGCATTTCTCTATTACCTGAGTAAACTAACCACCATTTTTCAACATGACATTTCTCTTATCTTAGAAATACATTTTAAAGTACAGATTTTGTGATTATAGAATTAAAATTATATTTTAAATATATACACATACTTCTTTCCTCATAGAAAAATCAGTCCACTTCTGTGGCATAAAGATTTTGTATATTAAATACCTTGTGGTACGTTATTGAATCCTGTGGTAGATTTTCAGTGGTCTTACTGATATATAGTCTTTCTGTTTTGCATCTGAAATTTCATTGTTTTATATATAGATAAAATGTAGTATATATATTTATAAATGTGTATAATGTATTTTTATAAATATATAACATAAGATGTATTTTATAATACATTTATGTATAAACACAATATGTAAGATGTAAATATATGATGTGTTATATAAACATGAATATGTTATATAAAATATATGTTTTATATATGTTATTTCACACAGTATATATGACATATTTATGTCGCATATCACATAGGAATTTTATACACATGTATTATTATACATATATATATCATGCATGTTTATGTCGTATATATCACATGTGTTTTACACCCATCTATGACTTCATTTTCAGCTGTTTTACTTTCTCCTGTCCTCCCTTCCTCACCCCACCTTTGTGTGCACTTTATTTATGGGTCTGACTCTTTCAGTGAGGTTTACAGGGCTGATGTGATCTGGAATGGGTTATATTAGTCAGTTGGATAGTAATCCGATCACATCCTTCTGGGAAGGTGGCTGGGATGACGCAGGTCCCCTCTGAGAAGTCTACATTCTCCTTTCCACTCTAAAATGCTCCTTACTCCAGTTTTAGGTAAAGTTACTTCAGCTTTACTTGAAAGTACAAAGTGGTTCGAGAGTAGTTGAGGGCACATCACTGAGTTGTGTTTCTGGTTTTGCCACTGGAATTGACCTTGGGCAAGCAACTGCAAACATCTCTCTACTTTGTTGTGTCAGTGTGAGAAATGAGAATAATAATGCTGCCCACTTTACAAGGGAGCCTTAATGAGTTTTCCTTTCGGAGAGTATTATGAGATCCCGAGGCAAGGGGTGCTGGAGGGGCTGGCGGCTGCAGAAATCTGAAAGTGCTGTTTCCTTTGGTATTTCAAAGGTACCTCCCAGTGTTACAGCAGTCTCACACCAACAAGTTTTTGAGTTACTGTTGAGTGGAATCTGGTAGGAAGAAATGGGGATCTTGAGTTAAATTTTCCTATTTGCTCCAGACCTGAGTTTTCTGTTTACCTATGTGATTCAATGAAATTAATTAGCTTGGATATCCCCTGTAAGAACAAAAACAAAAATGAAGCCTGGAAATGAGTCTGTCACATTTCTAACAAAGCATGCCTCAGCCCCCAGATGTCCACTGTTCAGGAAAGGCCGGAAGCAGATGAAAGAGGATGGTGAGTGAACATCCATTCTGGAAGACTTTCATGTGGAGGTGGGTTACAACAGGCACAGTAGCATACTACGAATTTCTGCAACAACTTGTACAATAAAAGAATTAAGATGCTCTTATTTCTGCAACAAGCCTGTCACTCTTGGTCTAGAGATTTTGCAAGTTCTCATTATGACTTCAGGAAAGTCTTTCTGCATCTCCGAATCTACTCCTGACCGGATGGATGTGTAAATGTAATTTTGACTCCGTCTTGCAAATGGCAGGTGGTGTGAGCCAGGATGTAAATGTAATTTTGACTCTGTCTTGCAAATGGCACGTGGTGTGAGCCAACAATGGCTGAGCTGGAGCCTCTTCTCTTGTTCTCCTTCCACCAGTCTCTCATCATCCCCTTCCATCCTCTGTGCAGCTGCCATGTCCCTCCTAGAAACAAATCCAAGTCTTTACCACCTGGTTGAAAACCTCTTCATCCTAGCTATTTCTTACAGCTGTGAGCCTATGCCCTATATTCTAGCTTTAGCACATTTTCCAGCATTTCTTTAAACAGCAATGCCCTTCACTTTCGCTTTATCCAAACTGTTCTCTTTGCCTGAAAAACACTCTTTGCCCACTATTATCTTAAAAATGCTGACACATCCACTCCCTGCTCCAAGGCTGTGCAGGCTTCTGGGCATGCCCCTCCCTCCTTGCAGAGTCCCCATCCTCCCCAGACCTCCTGCACATCCCCTCTGTGCCACTCACAGAACACAAGCTGTCGCTGCCTTCCTGCCTCTCACCTTCTTACCCCCAGCTCTAACCCAAGCCTGGAACTTATATTGACCCAGTGAATGAATTGTATTTCGGGTTTGCAATACACAGGGTGCTGTTAGCAGTTGTGAAGTTGCAGGAGATGCAGCTTCCAAAACTGAGCTTGGGTAGACCTCATTATAGAGGGCATTCTGGGCTCCTCTGGGTCTTCCTGCTATACCAAGGCAGGGGCCCACTGGACTCAGGTTTCCCAGTGGAAACTGGTTCCATTTGACGGCCTATATTAAGGCAAGTTTCCTGGTCAGGAGATGCTCATCTGTGTAATCACAGGGTGTCCTGGCTGGAAGGCGTCTTACTGAGGTCACCAGGCTAATGTTAGGTAACCAACTGAGGAGACCAAGGCAGAAAATTGGGCCCTGCTCCAGGTAACACAACGAACTTATATCAGAACTGAAATTGGGGGAGTTCCCATTGTGGCTCAGTGGGTTAAGCACACCCAACATAGTGTCCTTGAGGACGTGGGTTAGATCCCTGGCCTTACTCAGTGGGTTAAGATCCAGCATTGCTGTAAGCTGTAGTGTAGTTTGCAGATATGGCTCAGGTCTGGTGTTGCTGTGGCTGTGGTGTAGGCTGGCAGCTGCAGCTCCAATTTGACCCCTAGCCTGGGAAATTCCATATGCCACACCAAAAAAGAAAGGAAGGAAGGAAAGAAGGAAGGGAGGAAAGAAGAAAGAAAGAAAGAAAGAAAGAAAGAAAGAAAGAAAGAAAGAAAGAAAGAAAGAAAGAAAGAAAGGAAGAAGGAAAGAAAGAAAAGAAAGGAAGGAAGGAATGAAGGAGAGAGGGAGGATGGAGGGAAGGAAAGAAGGAAAGGAAGAAAGAGAGAGAAAGAAAGAAATTCCCCAACCCTGCATTGCAGGCTACATTTTACATCCAGCCCTGGCTCTTCCTGGCACTCCTCCACTGCTCAGCAAGGATGGGGCTGGCAGGCAAAGGGCACAATATTCACTTTTTTTATTTCAACTTAGAACAACTGGACCCACAAGGAAAGGTGATGAACTGAGTGCCCAGCATAGCAGCCATACCTTTCTTGCTTCTCCACTTGGCAGGCCCTCTACTCATCTTCTCAGACCCATGGGGGCCTGGGGGGAATAGGGCTCTGTCATCGGCTCCTGTATCTCCTTCACTCCTTGCATTCTCACTCATGCCTGCGGTGGTTTTGCCTTTTCTCCATCCCATAGCACTCTCTGCTCCCTTAGCATTTATGTCTCTCAGAATCAAATATTTAATGTGCTTTTTCTAATGTTTACTCAAGAAAGGTCACTGCCTTAGAGCTTTAAGGAGGAAAGACTCATAGAAGTCACATAATCTACAATAAGCACATCCTGTGTAACTTTCAAACACAAATGTTTATATGTATAGAAGTGTAGAGACATCTGTCCATGCCAGTAAATGGGTAACTAAAGTATGAAATAAAACTAGGAAGGGGATGATGCTGAGCTAGAAGAGTTCTAAAGATATTTCCAGGGAAAATTCTGTGAACCGTTCAAGTGATGGAATCCAGTGAGAAAGCTGTGAAGTATCCACTAGAGCTGTTTGCTTCTTCTCTTAAGTAGACAGGAAATAAAAACTCAACCAACTCACTTGGCTTTTCTTTACCCATCAGTTTGTACTCACTCACATCTCTTGTCAATATACTCTACAGTCACTTAGCACGTTAGAAATGCCTTTAACAAGGAGCTTGGGTTTTGGTCTCTGCCATAGAGAAATCCCTGCAGATCCTCACACAGGAAATGCATGGGATCCCAGCTTCTGGGCCTGGGGCCTCATCATAACCCATATCATGGGCAAATGAACACATTTCCAGAGTGTAGACTCAAGTGTTCAAAAACAGTGCCATACTGATTTAATGATAAAATCAAATGGTGCGGTATATATAAAAGATTATAACTGAATATAGCTAATATGTCCAAATTGGCTAATAAGCTTTTTTGTTTGTTTGTTTGGGGGTGCACCTGTGGCATGTGGCATTTTCCAGGCTAGGGGTGGAATCATAGCTGCAGTTGCTGGCCTACACACAGCCACAGATATGCAGGATCCGAGCTGCGTCTGCGACCTACCCCACAGCTCATGGCAGTGCCAGATCCTTAACCCACTGAGCAAAGCTAGGAATCAAACTCGCATCCTCATGGATACTGGTCGGGTTCATTTCTGCTGAGCCACAGCAGGAACTCCTTAGTAAGTGTTTAAAGTGTTCCAAAGGAAAATAGAACAAAAATTAACTTTAAGGATATAAAATCATCCTATAATTTACTTAAGATTACAAATTTAATAGTCACTTATAGAAATTAGAAATGTCCTTTGAATATTGAAATAGTTTTTAAAGGTTTAATATTAGCTCTGGAAAAACCTACATGGGAATAGTTAAAGATTTTCTTAAAAGAATATATATATATAGCTGGGTCACTTTGCTATACAGCATAAATTGACACAGCATTGTAAATCAACTATGATTTCAAAAAAGATTTTCTTGAAATTCCAGAGATTGGAAGAACTCAATTTAAGAAGGTGACACAGGAGGCCCCTGAACTCACCTCTTCCCAGAGACATACTGAATCTACAGCTGCATGTGGAACAATTCCTTCTGAGAGAAATCTAGAAACTAGCTGAGTTATGCCTACAGATCAGGCAAATGAGAAAAAACCCACATTGAAATGGTAGGAGAGGCTGAGACACAATGTCACCATTAACTCACCCCCACTGTGACAACACACAACTGGGAGGGAGATCACTCTCCGAGCTCTCCCTGGGGAGTGAAGAGTTTGGACTTCGTATCTAGTGCCCCAAATTTTAAGGCTTCCAGTTGAGAGATGGGACCCCAAAACATCCAGCCCTGAAAGCTGATGGGGTCTGAGTCCCCAAACCCACAAGGCTATAGTAAATTAATGAACCTCATGAGGGCTCACTCTGACCATTATCCCAGGGCTCAGGGAAGCATCTGCAAGTAGAAACGCCCCATCTTTCCACAAGAGAGACTTAACTTGCAGATCTTAAGATCGATAACCTAAAGGGCAGGTTTCTAATTTAACACACATTTTGGGCATGACTGCAATCTTCCCCAGAGCCTGGGCCAGGGGGTTGGGGGGCAGCAGGCACAATCTTTGAGCTCTCCTTTTGCCCGATCCAGGGTCCCTGGTGTCTCTGTGAAAGGACTTACACTCATATCTGTTGCCCATACACGTATGGCTCATGCTGAGAGGACACATCACTTGATAGCCTGGCTCTGGTGGCCAGTGAGTCACATATTCAATGGGATGGTAGCAAATAAACAAATAGTTTTAAACTATCTACTACCCCAGGGCTAAATGCAGAAGGACCAGAAAAAAACAGTCCTTTCCCAGTCACCCTCTGAAAGAGGTATACTATGTATGTTAAAAGCTGCTGTATGAGTGTCTAGGGTCCAATCAGTCTGTATCTAGTTACTGAGTGAGAACTTCCCTTTGGGACACTGAAAGATCTTTGCATACCCTCTATGGCTGGGAACCACTAAGAACAAAGAAGGCAGCTTGGACAATCACAAAGATGTGAGAAATAACCAAGAGTTAGGGCAGTGTTGAACAATTAGGTTGATCTCCTACACAAGGTCACCCTGTCAAGACTTGGAGAGGCAGATGTTTCATCCAATGCACAGAAAAACCAAGAAGAGTCAGGAAAATGAAGAGAGAGAGAAATATGCTTCAAATGAAAGAACAAACAAACACACACACACACACACACACACACACACACACCCCTCAGAAAAAGACCTTAATGAACTGGAGATAAGTGATTTAAACAATAAATTCTTCAAAGTAATGATTATAAAGATGTTCACTGAGTTCTTCAGAGCAATGCATGAACAAAGTGAGAATTTCAGCAAAGAGATAGAAAAATATAAGAAAGTACCAAATAGAAGTCATAGAGCTGAAAAATACAATAACTGAAGTGAAAAATTCAACAGTAGACTAGATCATGCAGAATAAATGATCAGCATACGTGAGGACAGGGCAGTGAAATTCGTTCAATCAGAGGAAAA
Organism: Phacochoerus africanus; assembly: GCF_016906955.1. Lineage (NCBI taxonomy): Eukaryota > Metazoa > Chordata > Mammalia > Artiodactyla > Suidae > Phacochoerus > Phacochoerus africanus. The sequence goes on along the minus strand of NC_062552.1, from coordinate 29,377,155 downwards.
AAAATGAAAAGAGTAAAGATAGCTTTAGGGTCTTATGGGGAAAAAATCAAGTGTAACAATATTCACCTTACAGGAATCCCAGAAGGAGATGAGAGAGGGAAAGGGGAAGAAAATGCGAAGAAATAATGGCCGGAAACTTCTCTAACATGCAGAAAAAAAGCAGACATCCAGATTCAGGAAGCCCAGCATGGGTTCCAAATAAGATAAATCCACAAAGACCCACACCAAGACACATTATAATTAAACTGTCAAATGTTTAATTTGACAAGGAGAATCTTGAAAGCAACAAGAGAAACCTAACTTGTTACATACAAGGGAATCCTCCTAAGACTATCAGCAGATTTTTGGTAGAAATTTTGCAGACCAGAAGGGAGTGGCACAATATATTCAAAGTGCTGAAAGATGAAAACTTCCAACCACAAATATTCGACCCAGCACACCACAAATATTCTACACAGCAAAGTTGTCCTTCAGAATAAGGAGATAAGAGATTTCCAGACAAGCAAAAAATGGAGATGGTCATCACCACTATACCAGCCTTACAAGTTATGTTAAAGGAATCTCTTTACACTGACACAAAAGGGTGTAAGTAGTAACCAACAACTAATTATTTCCGCCAACAGCTTATAAGTGTTCCCTTTTCTCTGCATCTTGCCAAAATTTGATAGTTGTGGTCTTTTTGACAATAACCATTCTGACAGATGTGAGGTGATATCTCACTGTGATTTTGATTTGTATTTTTCTGACAATTAGTGATATTAAGCATAATGCATGAGATATTCCATGTATGTAGAAACCAAACAAAAGCTGGGGTAGCTATACTTGTATCAGACAAATTATATTTTAAGCAAAGACTGTAATAAGAGAAAAAGAAGAGTTATGTAGTGATAAAGCAGCCAATCCAACAAGATGATAAATCTTTGTAAATATTTATGCACAACATAGAAGCACCTAAATATAGAAAGAAAATATTAACAGACCTGAAGGGGGAAATAGATTGCAATAGAATAGTGGTAGGGGATTTCAATACCCCACTGTCAAAAACTGATCATCAAGATAGAAAATCAATAATCATTGGCCTTAAATGATGCATTATATGAGATGGACTTAACAGTCATACACAGAACATTTCATCCAATAGCAGCAGAATACACATTCTTCTCAAGTACGCATGGAATATTCTCCAGAATAGGTCATCTGTTACATCGTACGATGTCTTAATACATTTAAGAAAATAAACTTCATCATATCAAACACCTTTTCAACTGCAGTGAACTATGACTAGAAGTCAATCATAAGAAGAAAGCTAGAAAATTCACAAATACAATGGAGATGAAACAGCGTACTACTATACAGTCAATAGGTCAAAGAAGAACTCAAAAGAGAAATCAAAATATACCTTGAGATAAGCGAAAATCAAATTACGACATACCACAACTTACATGATGCAACAAAAGCTGTTCTAAATGAAAAGTTCATAGTGAGAGATGCCTCCATCAAGATATAGGATAAATCTCAGTTCCTGTGTGGCTCAGCAGGCTAAGGATCCGACATTGTCACTGCAGCACTGCACTGTGGTGCAGGTTAGATTTCTCTGGAACTTCCACATGCCAGCCAAAAAAAGAAAAAAAAAAGAAAAAGAAAAAGAAAAGGAAACAGGGTAAATCTCAGGTAAAAATCTAACTTTATACCTCAAGCAATTGAAAAAGAACAAATAAGTCACAAAGGTAGTAGGAGGAAGAAAATAACAAAGATCTGAATGGAATAGAGACTAAAAAGACAATTAAAAAAACCAAATGACTTTAAGAGAGGTTTTTTTTTTTTTAATTAAACATGAACAAAATTAACAAACATTTAGTTAGACTCTTCTGGAAAAAAGAGAGAAGATTCAAAATCAGAAATGAAAGAGATGTTGCAGAGTTCCGTGGTGGCTCAGTGGGTTAAGGATCTGACATTGTCACTGCAGTGGCTGGAGTTGCTGCTGGGCTTGGGTTTGATCCCTGGCCTGGGAACTTCTGCATGCTGCAGACAGCCAAAAAAAAAAAAAGTGGTTTTAAAACTGGTAATAACAGAAATACAGAAGCCCCCAAATACTATTATTGGAGTTCCCATTGTGGCTCAGTAGGTTGAGGACCCCATGTTGTCTCTGTGAGGATGTAGGTTCAATCCCTAGCCTCACTCAGTGGGTTAAGGATCTGGTATTGCTGTAAGTGTCAGCATAGATCGTGGATGTGGCCTGGATCCAGTTTTACTGTGGCTGTGGTGTATTTGCAGCTCTGATTCAACCCCTGAGTCAGGAACTTCCATATGCTACAGGCACAGATGTTAAGAAGAAAAAAAAAGAAAGACTATAATGAATAATTATATATCAGAAAAGTGGACATTCTAGAAGAAATGGATGGATCCCTTGTGTTTCCCTCTAATTCCCTAGACAAGGGCAGTCGTGGTCCACTCATTCCAATAGGCTAGAAACTTGAAAGGAACCCCGGGCGTCCTCCTGCCCTCTGCCCATCAGAGTCCTGTTGTCTTTATTGCCCAAATGCTTTTACATTCCTCTGCTTTTCTCCATCCCTGTGCCACTAGCTGAGTCCAGGACTGTGGTGTCTTCTGCCCAGATCATTGTAAAAGCCTCCAAACTGGTCTCACTACTCCCATTCAGTTCAGTCTTCCATTCTATTCCCCAAATTGCTCCCCAAGAGTGATCTTAATAAAATGTAAATCAAATCATGTTACTCCCTTGCTTAAAATTCAATGACCTTCCATTGCCAACAGAATAAAATTCCAACTGCTTAGCATGGCTTATAAAGTCCTTCATGATTTAGCTCTGAATACTAGTGTTACCAAAATAAGCAATTATGCAAATACAATTTTCTCCACCTGGAACACCCTAGTGAATATAATTGAGCTCCATTAATATCACACTCTGTTAAGGGGGCTGTTTATCTGGTTTTCCCAGTTTTGGGAACAGGATTATTTCTATTATGAGATATTTCAAGCACATAGGAAAGTAGAAAGAAATAGTGAAAAATGCCACCAAATCTTAAAACTTTGACACATTTCCTTCAGAAGTAGTTTCTTTTTTCTTCTTCTTCTTTTTGGCCTTTCCCATAGCATGTGGAAGTTCCCAGGCCAGGGATCAAACTCACACCACAGCAGTCACAATGCTGGATCTTTAACCACCAGGCCATCAGGGAACTCCAAAAGTATTTTCTTTGTCAAGAACTATGTCTGGTCACTTACAGTGGAGCATGATAATGTGGGAAAAAAGAATGTATACATGTATATATAACTGGGTCAGCATACTGTATAGTAGAAAAAAAATTTACTGGGGAAATAAATAAAAAAAAAAAGAAATAAGTCATTGCAGATACTTCCATCTCCCTCCTTCCATTCCTCTCTCTCCAGAGGTAGCCACCTTACTGTATTTGGAATTTATCATTTTATACTTTTACTCTTCTGCCTTTGTCTCGTAAATCCTATATCTCACACATTTAGTTAAGCTTTATGTAAGTGATATTACATGGTATGCATCCAGCAACTTTCTCGTTTTATTCAACAGTGCTTTTGAGATTTATCCAAGTTGATAAATGAAATTCTAATTCTGTATCTTACTTGTACGAACATACCACCATGTATACATCCATTCTCCTTTGGTGGATATTTAGGTTGTTTCCAGTTTCTTCCTGTTACAAATAACACGGCGATAAACGTTTCCCATCCATTCCTCCTTGTGTACACATGAAATACTAGTTATACTACTAGTGTAGAAAACGAGGTTATATACCTAGAATGAAATTCCCAGTAGAAGGACATATACGTATTGCATTTTGGTACCTATTTTTCTCCAAAAATTCTTCAAGAACTGTTAATATATGTTTTTCTCCAAAGGCAGTAGGTCTTTGACTTTACTACTCAGATAGGGTTTAAATAGGAATCTAGTCCACACACAAAATATAACAACACTTAAGACGAGATGCTGAAACTAGCAACTTTATAAAGTCTATCAGAGGACCTTAAAAATGATTGCATCTGAAGTCAGTTATGAGTGTGTGTGTGTGTATTGTTTGGAATTCTGTGGTTCTAATGTTAGTCTGTAGCTCCTTTCTTACTGATGGTATTCTAAAGAATTGGCTCGCTTCTAGATGCTCAGGTGGCTGGAACTACTTCTGTTCATGTATGCTATCAGTTAATACATTTTTATTGGGCCCATGGTGAGCACTGGGCTACACCAGTGAACACAGGAGACAAAGCCCTGACCCTCACAGACTTCCATTCTGGTGTAGATAGACAAAGGCACACAAACACATACTATGTCAGAAATGTAACATATAAATATATAATATTTAACACATAAATAAGTAGAAAAAGCAGGGCCAGAGGAAGAGGGGATGCTGGAGTAAGGGGGAGGAGATGCTCTTTCATAGGAAGTGGTCACCCTGCTGAAGAGGTGACATTTAAATAAGTTCTAAAGAAGGTGAGAACGTGAGCCATGTGATTCCAGGAGGGAAGAGGTTGGGAAGCAGAGGGGGGAATAAGTACGAAGGCTGGGGGGTGGGAGGCTGCTTGCCTGCGTGGCTGAGGCTGAGCCAGCGGGGAGTGGAGAAAGTGATGGGGGCGGAGGTGGGGAAGACTCCATCTCAGTCTGACTTGGGTGGGAGCCATCGCAGGAACTGTCGCCGAGTGATACCATGAGCTGTGCATCTGAACAAAGACTCTGATTCCAAGAACAGAAGCAGGGAGCCCCACTGTGGAGGCTGTTACAATGTTCTCAGAGAGGGGTGGCTGGGCCTTGGAACAAGATTTGGAAGTGGAAGTGCTAGAAGAGGTCACATTCTGGGTGTACTTTGAAAGAGATTCCACGTTGGGTTGGATGTGTGATGTCAGAGAAAGAAGAGTCATAAGTGACACCAAGATTTCTGCCAGGAACAAGGGGGAAAAGGAGACACTAGTAACTGAGACAGGTAAGAGGAGAGCAGGAACAGCCTGGGTGAGGGGTAAGAGGTTTCTTGGGGCCATGGTAAAGCTGAGGTTCCTATGCACCTTCACGTATAAATGTGAAGTAGCCAGTGAGATATATGAACTTGGAGTTCAGGGTTGAGGTCAAGCCTAGAGGCATAAACAGGGGCATCATCAGTGGTTAGATGCTTTTGAAAAGTATGAGACTGAGTGAGATACCCTAGGAAGCTGCCTTGAATAGAACCAAGAGGTCTGAGGGCTGAGCCCTGGGGAGGAAACTGCAAAGGAGATGGAAGACAGGTCTTGGAGGTAGGAGAGGACTGGTGTCCCAGAAGCCACAGGAAGAAAGTGTTTCAAGAAAGAGCATGTGGAAATTCTACTAAATGTTGGCGGTAGATCAGATTTTTAAGGATTGAAAATGGAATATGGATTCAGCAACATAAAGATTATTGGAGACTTTGGCATAAGCTTTCTTAGCAGAGTGATGGAGTCAAGTGCCTGTTTGAATGGGTTCAGGGGAAAATGTGAAGAAAGGAAAAAGAAAATAGACAACTCTTCCAAGAGAAGATTTTATTGGGAAGTCTCTGTTAATGCTTAGGGTCTAAACTTATAAAAGGGCACCCACAACTGGACACCACAACTGGACACCACAACTGGACCTGACCCTTATTTAGTTATTTTTTTTTGATGGCCACACTGGTGGCACATGGACATTCCCAGGATAGGGACTAAATTCAAGCTGCAGCTGCAGCAGTAGCGCCGGATCCTTTAACCCACTGTGTCAGGCTGGGGATCAAACCTGTGCCTCCACAGCGACTGGAACCGCTGCAGTCATGTTCTTAAACCCACTGCACCATAGCGGGAACTCCAGCAAACTGACACTTGCTGTTCAACACTCCCCCCCACCCCCACCCTGTGACCTTGGCAATGGTGGTCTGGATGTTCTATTGCTTTCTTCTCGGTGTCAGGTGGGTATTTTTCCACCTTAACTGCAGGGTGAATGAGGGCATCTCCATAGGTGTGAATTCTTTAGACGAAACAAATCATTCTGGACTTTATCCCCCCATAAAGACAGTAACTTTATGAAAATGCCTGTTGTGATTTGCAGGATCTCCAGGGCCAAGTACAGAGTGTGCCTAGTACTGAGTAATGTTCAGCAAACATGGGTTGAACTAGACAGAATTATTTTATTTTACCATGCTTTATTTATTTATTTCATTATTTTGCTTTTTAGGGCCATACCTGCAGCATATGGAAGGTCCAAGGCTAAGGGTTGAATCAGAGCTGCAGCTGCCTGCCAGCCTACACCACAGCCACAGCAATGCCAGATCTGAGCCATATCTGTGACCTATGCTACAGCTTGTAGCAACATTGGATCCTTAACCCACTGAGTGAAGCCAGGTATTGAACCTGCATCCTCATGGATACTAGTCAGGTTGTTAATCCACTGAGCCACAATGGGAACTCCATAGACAAAGTTATTTTAAAGAATTATTGGGTTCAGACCTTCCCTTCCATTTGCAAGGGGCTAGCTGTGTGTCTTCTTGTTTCTGTAGGGGAGGGAGTGGCACTCTTCCTCCTCAGAGGAGCCTGAAAAGGGATTCTTGTGGAGAGTTTGGTGAAACCCTGGTTTTTTCTTCTTATCCCAAGTACTTCTGGTTAAAGTCAGAGGGCTTCCCTGAAGGCCCCACAAGAGGCCTGCCAAGCGGCTTCCATGTGCCCCAGCACGTGGATGATTTGTGGCGGTGCTGAGCGGGTGACCCTGGAAGGTGCCTTCCACACGCACCATTAGGCCAGACTGAGGGCTCCGTTAACTTTTCACTCAGGCAGCTGTGTTTTCCTAATGTGCCTTCACCGAGTGTTGATGTCATTTCATTCTCAGAATCATTCCGATTGGATTTCAAGTAGTTCTTTATTGCATTTTGGAAGTCTTTGGAAATGACAAATTATTTCTCCACTCAATCTGCTGCTCTGCTCTTTCCTCTGATTCTTTACGGCTGAAAGCTCCTGTGTGCTTTGCTTTGTGTGTTATTGGGCCAACTGGGAGTCATCTGAAATATAGCTCAACACCATTCCTAAAGAATATTATCCTTTCATGTTTCCTCTCTCTGTTTTTTTCTTTGGTTTCCACTATTAATTAGAAGGCCCATTTCCTGGTAGCCACAATGAGGTTAGAATAAATGCGCCAAGCTAGGTATCCAGCAAAGCCCGATGCATTCAGCGTGGCAACAAGAGACCGATTCTAGTCTGATAAACACCATTAAAAGGAAAAGATAAATCAAATCTTACTGCCTTCGTCAGCAAGTTGTGTTCTACAAAAGGAATCCAAGCTGAACCACAGCCGTAACGTGGAGCCTTAGCTCAACGGTATGCTTTGTATTTTTCTCAAGGATGGAAAAATCAAATCTGTATTCTGCTGGTCAGGCACACCATAAAGGGTGCCACCCTCACCTGGGCTAGACAGAAGGCCCATAAGTCTTAGTAACCTGGTGGATTTCGATGCACAACCATGATTTGCACAGGGCATTAATTCTGCTCCATGGCTTGTCCATTTGAAATAAAAAGTGTCAGTGAATACATTATACTTGGGGACCTCTAAATCCCACTTTAGTGTGCTGTCACTCTTGAGGTCACCCATCTCCCTTGCTATCATTATTTCAGTATCCAGAGCACATTTGAAATTTGCTGCTATTGTGTTCTTTTTTCTTTTATCTTTGACAACTGCATCAGCTCCTACTCTTGAGGAAATTAACATTGCCTTTTGTTCATGCAGCAAGATGGTTTGGAAAGGTCAATGGAGATAGCACAGCACTCTGGTATATTTCTGTAGAGACATCCTGTTATAGTTCAATGATGCCCTGGATTAAAGGTCTAGCTTAGTTTGGGTGAATAGCCATGTAGAAATGATCGTTGTAAATTCATTTGCTATTTCATTTAAGATTTTATGAGTGGCTCTGCTAGAGGGAGGATAACCAAACCATCATTATAGAATTGGCTCCATGGGGACTGTGGAAGGTGTGCTATTCTTACTCAGCTACCCTCAGAAGTTTTTCTTGGGTGGGAAAATTACTCCATCACTCTTACCTATTTTTAGCACACATAGGGAGTTACCTAAATATTATTGTCACTTTTATTAGGTATTTCCATTCCAGTGACTTGGGTTGAACCTCGGTGAATCTATTGTATTTCCTCTTACTTTTTGTAATAGTGGATACTGTCTTATGCTGTTGACTTCACCAATGTTTAAGCCAGAATACAAATTGTAGAGGATGGAATTTTTAACTGGGAAAAGTGAAAGTGAGAGTAAGTAGAGGTAGAGAGAAATGAAGCTGGACGTTGTAAGAAATGATACTTGGCAAAAAGCATCTGAGTTATAGACCACCTGATCAGAAATTCATACTATTAGAGGAGTTCCCATCGTGGCGCAGTGGTTGACAAATCCGATTAGGAACCATGAGGTTGCGGGTTTGATCCCTGCCCTTGCTCAGTGGGTTAAGGATCCGGCGTTGCCGTGAGCTGTGATGTAGGTCACAGACGTGGCTCGGATCCCGCGTAGGCCGGCGGCTACAGCTTCGATTTGACCCCTAGCCTGGGAACCTCCATATGCTGAGGGAGCGGCCCAAGAAACAGCAAAAAAGACAAAAAAAAAAGAAAGAAAAAGAAATTCATACTATTAGAGGTACAGCCAGGCTTTATCGAGAACAATGGGGGGGTGAAGAAAGGTCTAGGCTTGGCATATGAATAACAGATACACACCAAGTGTATAGGTATTGCTAATTCTTACTTATATTTTCATTTTGTCAGCAAACTTCCCATATAGTCTCCCAGTTATATGATACAGTTTTAGAAGAATCAACTGTAGCAGCTCAAACCTAAAGAATTAATTGCATTCAGCCTTGGTTCCAATTGCTGGAGCTGTACTAGTCTGGCCTGTTCACAGGTTGTATGCAAGGCATAGGGAGGATGCTTAGGCCATGTAAATAGTCAGCTATTCATGAGTCTTAGCTATGGGGAAAATTGCTTCTGTTGCACTTGAGTGAAAACCAGTCCTTATTTGGTTTACAAACAAGGTAAATATATAATTTGTCATCCAAAGTAGGAGAATTTTGAAAGTAAGCAAGGGTGCTATTAATAAGAAATTTGTATATATACTTGGGTCTATTTTCAGATAGTTGCTTTTGATCCGTTGTTTTTCTGATACTATCCATTGATTTCCTGGAGAGCACATAATTTTAAATATAGAAGTTTTGGAATAAAATTCTAATATCTGTTTGAATTAGCCTCTATCATTTTTTCTTTTTTTTTTTTGTTTTTCTTGATGCTTTTTCTTATTCACTCTTTTTTGGAAATGCATATAGATTTACTGATGACCACACATTTACTGGGAATGTAGGAGGTTACCCATAATTTATATGTATTGATCACTCACTCTGTGCCAGGCATTGAACTAGCACAATTATAGCACTTGGGAGTATTAAAGTTCAGTGTGATCAGTATTTCTAGTTCACTAGATAAATATTCCTTAAGAATAGAGGCCATCATCATCAAAGTCTATAAACAATAAATGATAGAGAGGGTGTGGAGAAAAGAGAACCCTCCTACGCTGTTGGTGGGAATGCAAATTGGTACAACCGCTATGGAAAACAGTATGGCGGTTCCTCAAAAAACTAAAAATATATATATCATATGATCCAACAATCCCACTCCTGGGCATCTATCTACAGAAAAAACCATAATTTGAAAAGATATATGCACCCCAATATTCACTGCTGCACTAGTTACAATAGCCAAGGCATGGAATCCACCTAAATGTCCATCGACAGAGGAATGGATAAAGATTTGGTAAATACATGGAGTTCTTGTTGTGGCTCAGTGGGTTAAGAACCCAACTAGTATCCAGAGGATGCATGTTTGATCCCTGGCTTTTCTCAGTGGGCTGAGTATCTGGCACTGCCATGAGTTGTAGTGTAGTTTGAAGGTGTGGCTTGGATCTGGCTTTGCTGTGGCCGTGGTGTAGGCCAGGAGCTGTAGCTCTGGTTTGGCCCCTAGCCTGAGAAACTTAAGGGCAAGTGCAACTCTAAAAAGCCAAAAAAAAAAATGTGGTAAATATGTATAATAAAATATACTCAGCCAAAAATAGAATGAAATAATGCCATTCTTTTGGCATTAGGATGGACCAAAGTCCATCAAGGATGGACCTAGAGATTATCATTCTAAGTGAAGTTAGTTAGACAATGAAAGGCAAACATTATATGATATTACTTATATGTGGAATCTTAAAAAAAGGATACAAATGAACTTACTTGCAGAACAGAAACAGACTCACAGACTTTGAAAACAAACTTACGGTTACCCAACAGGACAAAGAGGGGAGAGTGATGGACTGAGGGTCTGGGATTGGCATGTGCACACTTAGGTATATGGAATGACTGGCCAGTGGGGACCTGCCATACAGCACAGAAAACTCTACCCAATATTCTGTGATGGTCTATGTGGGAAAAGAATCTGAGAGAGAATGGATGTGTGTACTTGTATAACTGAATCACTTCGTTGTAGAGCAGAAATTATCACAGCATTGTAAATCAACCGTACTTTAATAAAACTATAAAAAATGAAAAAAAAAGAATAGACCCTTATCTGCAATGTCAGATGAGAATGCTTGAGAAGTGATCAGTATGAAGGAGTTGTCCTTTATCCTGTTTTTTTTTTTTTTTTTTAATGTGGTAGAAAACATAGAATTTACCCTCTTAACCATTTTTCAGTGTATGGTGCAGTGGTGTTAAGTATATCCACGCTATAGTGCTATGGATCTTCAGAACTTCTCCATTTTGCTTGTTTATTTTTTAAAAATTGTTGTTAGAGTGTAGTTGATTTACGCTGTTGTGTCAGTACCGTTGATTTCTTTCTTTTTTAAACTTTTTAAACTTTTTTTTTATATAATGATTTTTATTTTTTTCCATTATAGCTGGTTTACAGTGTTCTGTCAATTTTCTCCTGTACAGCATGGTGACCCAGTTACACATACATGTATACATTCTTTTTTCTCACGTTATCATGCTCCATCATAAGTGAATAGACATAGTTCCCAGTGCTACACAGCAGGATCTATGCAGAATATTGCCTTTGGAATGGATTAGCAATGAGATCCTGCTTGTTTATTTTTAAATGTTTGCTTTATAATCAGCTTATCTGTATCTGGGGAAAACTTATTGGCAATTTTGGGGGATTGAAGTAAATTTGTAAATTAACTTAGGGAAGACTGATACCTTTATAATCTTTAGTCTTCCTATTTAAAACCATTATTTGTCTTTTCATTTGTTCGTCTACTGTTTTATATTTCATATAAATTTACTTATATAAATTTACTTATCTCTTGTTATCTTATAACCAAGCATTTTTCTTTGCAGTTCTTTTAAATTTTATATATCTTTTTGTTTTTACTTCTAATTTAATTTTATTTTGATAAGAAGATATCCTCTACATGGTAGCACAGTTTAGTTATTTGTTTTGTTGAGATTTGGTTTAAAGATGGTAGATAATATGACATTGTAAATATTCCATGTGCTTTCTCTGTATAGTTACTAATTACTGAATATTAGGTTCTAGGTACAGCAGTTGTTCAAATTCACTGAGTATGTTGCTTATCCCTACTACTTTTTCCTCTACTTGAATTCTTTTTTATTAAGAATAGTACTTAAAATCTTTAAAAATTAAAAAAAAATTTTATTTCCCCAATATATTATTTTTGTGAATATTCTCTCAAATCTGTCATTTATTGCTTTACCCATAATTGAAGTTGTACCATTATTTACATGCTGACTTAGGATTTTAATTTCTTCTTGGTTAAAGATTTTTATTAACATGTGTTTATTAACATATATCTTCATCTCTAAAAATGCTTTTGCCTTAAAATAGAAGTTTATGATCCTGACTTATTGTAATCACCTAGGGAACTTAAAAAAAATCCACCCTCAGGTCCAAACTGTAGAAATTGTGAGTTAATTGGTGTGAGGCATTGGTAATTTTAAAAATTCCCCCAAATTATTCCAATGTGCAACTGGGTATCAGAGCTGCTAGTCTTTTTCTTCTTCTTCTTCTTTTTTGATATTAATAGAGAGTTACATTGCTTTTAGTTTGGTTAATTTTACCTGGATAGTTTTTCCATGTTTTAACTCTCTTTCTCTGTCCTTTGCATTTTAACATTTGTCTTTTGCAAGTTGTATACAGCTAGATTTTTTTTTTAATTACCAACTTCAAAATGTCTATCTGTTCAATAGCAAGTTTAGTCCATTTACCCTTATTGTCATTCCTAATATTTTGGATTTATTTCTCTGACCCTATTTAGTACTTCTGCTGTGCCCTGCTTTTTCTATGTCCTCTTTTACTTCCACTCTAATTTTCTGTCTTCTTAAGTTGTGGTTGAAAATTTAATTCATTAATTAATTTTTAGTTTTCCTTAAGTGTAATTGATAAATAAAAATGTATATTTTACAGTGTATGTTTTGATATATATCAAATATAATCACAACATAATTATTATAAAATGATATAACAAATTAATTAACATACCCATCACCTCAGATACATATATGTGTACATATACATGTGTATTGTAGTAAGGACATTTCAGATCAACTGTCTTAACAAATTTCAAGTTTATAATACATCATAAACTCGAGTCACCACACTGTGCATTAGACCTTGAGAACTTATTCCTCCTGCATAACTGAAACTTTGTACCAACTTCTCTCCATCTCCTCCCCCCCCACCAGCCCCTGACAACAACCATGCTGCTCTTTGCAACTATGAATTAGACTTTTTTAGATTCCACATATAAGTGAGGTCGTCCAGTGTTTGTCTCTGTCTGACTTAATGCTACTTAGTATAGTGTCTTCCAGGTTTATCCATGTCATAAATAACAGAATTTCTTTCTTTTTAAAAGTTGAAGAATATTCCATTATATGCATACCCCATCTTTACCCATTCATCTGTTGATGGACATTTAGGTTGATTCCACATCTTGGCTATTAGGGGATTCTCTGTGCTTCCTGGGCTTGGGTGTTTGTTTCCTTTTCCAGGTTAGGGAAGTTTCCAACTATGATGTCTTCAAATATGTTCTCTGTCTCCTTCTCTCTGTCTTCTTCTTCTGGGACCCCCATTATGTGCATGTTAGTACACTCAATGTTGTCCCAGAGGTCTCTTATATTGTCCTCATTTCTTTTTATTCTTTATTATTCTTTTTTTCTGTCCTACTTCAGTGATTTCCACTACTTTGTCTTCCAACTCACTGAGAGCCATATCTGTATTTTAAAATTTTCTTAAAGATATTTTAAAAATTTAAAAAGTAAAACTAATTATGTAATATTTTTTATTGACTCATATATTCAAAATATCATTTCAACATGTACTCAATATAAAAATATGATCAATATTTTGCATTCTTTTTTCATACTAGATCTTCATAATCTGATATACATTTTACACTTATAGCACATATTAACTTGGAGGCTAACTTTCATCAGAAATACTTGAAATTTATTTAGATTTTATAAAATTTACAGTTGAAAAATAATTGAACTAAGTATTGGTCTTTAAATTAAATTAAATTAAACATTTACTTTCTTAGTTGCAGTAGTCAAATTTCAAATGCTCACCAGTACCACTTGCTACCAGGCAGTGTGGCTCTAGAGTCTGATTTTCAAAATCTGCTTACATCTACCTGTTGCTAGTTACTTCAGTGTGTTACTTACACTCTCTAAGTGTTGGTTTCCTTATTTGTAAAATAGGCTAATAATATAACTCAGTTTTAGGAATATTTTGAAGGTTAAATTAGATAATCCATGTAACACACTTAATGCAATGTCTACATAATAGTATGTGTTTATTTATGGTTATTCTTTTTTTTAAGCCAATACTTTATTTTTTAAAAATTTTATTGGAGTACAGTTGACTTACACTATTATATTAGTTTCAGGTATACAGCAAAGTGAATCAATCATGCATATAAATACAGCCATTATTTTTTCCTATATATGCTATTGCAAACTATTGAGTAGATTTTCCTGTGCTATACAGTAGGTCCTCGTTAATCATCTATTTTATACAGTAGTGTGTACATGTTTTTACCACCCTCCCAATTCTGCCATCCCCTCAGTGGTTTCACCTATGGCAACCATAAGCTTATTTTTTAAATCTGTGAGTTTGTTTCTGTTTACTAGGTCCTTTACTATCATATTTTATTAGATTCCATATATAAGTGATATCATATGATATTTGCCTTTCTCTGCTAGACTTTCTTCAGTCAGTATGATAATCTCCATCCATGGTTATTCATTTGACAATTAAGGATCTAGGAATGGGAATCAGGCTGGGGTTGGGAAGAATGGAAAAATCTGTTTTGAACACCCTAACTTTAAGGTGAATATGGGAGATCCCATGGATTAGAAGAAAGAGATTATTATTTAGGTGAAAGTGTTGGACCAGAGAAACCACAGGGGAAAGAAGCCTTGTAGACACTCTCATGACTGTTATCACACTAATCTCCCACTTTTCTCTCTTTCCTTTAGGACTGTGAACTATTCCATGTCTCTTAGATGTGGCTAGTGCAATTGAGAAACTGAATTTTTAATTTAATTTTAAGTACCTGAAATTATGCCTGCACATAGTAGGCATTTAAGAAATGTCTATTGAATGAACAGATTGAACTCAACAAGAGACTAAATGTAACAAGAGAACAGAGAACTGAATACTTAAATATTTTAGAGGATTTGGCCAATTACTTCCTAATCATAGACCTGTAAAGTAATAACATAGTTCAAATTAACCTTTTGACATATTCTCAGATGTACCTTTGAAATCGATAAAAAGCATCAATTTTGTGCTTACAGTTTGGAGTATAGGAAATACTCTGAGATGTTAAAAAATAATATCATCTTCAGAGTTCCCTGTGGCTCCGTGGGTTAAGGAGCTGGCATTGTTATTGCAGCAGCTTGGGTCGCTGCTGTGGCGGGGGTTCAACCCCTGGCTCAGGAATTTTCACATGTCCTGGATGTGGCCAAAAAAAAATGTATATCATTTTCAAAAGGATACTGTGTTTTAATTCAAAATAATGCAGTCTTTTAAAAAAATTTCTTCTCATTATTTTCATTTTTCAGGTAATCTCTGTGCTCTCAAGAGTTCGAAGACTGTGAAAGTCATATGAAAGGTGCAAAAGAAATTACCCAGTGCTCCTCCCTCTTGGCAGGTCTTCTCTCTCAAGGGGTGCACGTCAGAGAATTCCATTAGTGGACGACAAGGAGCAGTCTACTTAGGGTGACGTTGTTTCCCTATCTGGTGACACTTTTCTGTGGCATTTTTCAGGCTATCTTGTTTGACACTTCAAACGGCTGCCAGGTCCTTCCCTCTGTAAACAAGGCTGTCACTCTCAGAGCGCTCCCTTACCCCAGGTAGGGAATGGAGGTTAATGACTTGGGAATGGAAAACAGAACAACCATCAAAAGGACTTTTAGTACTAGGAGAATTATAGGAGAATAATGGAATCAAATAAAATAAGAATATAAATAGACCGTATTACAGGCTGCATTTGTTAAAAGGGTTCATATCAGTCGAACTTTTGTGTTACCTGGGAAGAGAAATAAGAAGAAATAAAATAGATTGAAAATGGTTACCCTTGAGAAGCTATTTCCGAGTTTTTGGCAGGATTCCCCTGTGGCTGCTGGTGCCCGTATAATGTGTCTCATTCCTCCTTTTCTTTTTTTTACTTCAATTCTGCTTTACAAGTAAGACTTCTGATAGTCCTTCCCCCCAACCTTAGAGTACCTTTCATTTATCATTTGGTTTAGTGGTTAAAGAAATGAGACCAGCAAGCCTCTGCATCTGGGGAAATGCTGACATTTTTAGGCTTCTAAGAGGTGGCCTTTTAAGGTCAAACACTCTAAGAGGAATCAAGAGCATTGGTGGGGGAGGGGCAGTTCTCATTGAATCTGAATCAGAAGGTATTGGAAACAGGAATTAGAAGAGTAGAAAAGGACTTTTAAGAAAGAAACAACTATATACACATACACACACGTTCACATATCTGTGGCCGGTGGAGATGCAAATATGGTAATTTTGCATTCTTGTGTTCCATAGATTTTTTTAAAATTAATTTTATTGGGGAGTTCCTGTCATGGTTCAGCAGTTTAAGAACCTGATTAGTATCCATGAAGATGTAGGCCTCGCTCAGCGGGTTAAGGATCCACTGTTTCTGTGGCTGTGGCATAGTTTGGCAGCAGCAGTTCCAATTAGACCCCTAGTCTGGGAACTTCCATATGCCACAGGTGCAGCTGTAAAAAGAAAAAAAAGAGTCAGATATTTGCGAGCAGTTAAACCACTAGAATCCATCATATTCACGATACTCCTCACCTTAAAAAAATAAGAACTTTTATCTCAATAAATCACATACCATATAATTCATCCATCTAAAGTGTACAATTTAATGGTTTTTAGTACATGCATAGAGTTGTGCAACCATCATCACAATGAATGAAGATTTTCATCCTCCAAAAAGAGACTTCATCTCCCACCCTGACCTAGCCATAGGCAATGAGGAATCTGCTTTCTGTCTGCACAGTTTTGCCTGTTCTGGGCATTTCTTACAAATCAAATCATACAATAGGTGTTAGTGACTAGCTACTTTCAGTTCGCATATTTTCAAAGTTTATCTACATCAGAATATTGAGTATTGATACTTCACTCTTGTTATTACTAATAATATTCCACCGTGTGAATATACCACATTCTCTCTATCCATTCAATAGTTGATGACCACGTGTGTTGTTTCTATTTTTTGGCTGTTATGAATAATGCTGCTATGAACACTCATGTATAAATTTTTGCGTGGACATATGTTTTCATTTCTCCTGGGTATATACTTAGGAGTGAAATTTTTGTTTCATACAGTAACTCTGTGTTTAACATTTTGAGGAACAGCCACATTCTTTCCCAAAGCAGCTGCATCATTTTACATTCCTCCCAGCATTGCATGAGGGCTCCAATTTCTCTATATTCTTGCCAACTGTCTCTGTTTGTTTATTATTATTATTATTATTATTATTATTATAGCCAACCTGGTGGGTGTGAAGCGGTATCTCATACCTAATGGCTAATAATGTTGAGCATCTTTTCTTGTGTTTATTGGCCATTTGCATATCTTCTTTGGAGAAATCTCTATTGAAATCCTCTACCCATTTAAAACTGGGTTATTTGAATTTTTGCTGTTCAGTTGTAAGAGTTCTTTATATACCCTTGGTACACATCTCTTATAAAACTTGGTGTCTTCTGGTGATGTAAGACGTAAAGTTAAGGTTCCGTATCATGTGCTGTCTTGACCCTGGAAAAACTAGAAGAACCTCGAATGGCTTAACTCCCCCCCAGCTCCATGAACAAGATCCCCTAGCCAAACAACCTTCTTTGTCAAAGGGGCCAAGTGTGGTCCTGTTTATTATTGAGTAGTGGGCTTTAGTGTTCTGCCAACCCATGGAATTATTCAGAAAAGCCAATCACATCCTTTCTTGGAAACCAGAGGCATCTGCCCTCTTGCTGGCACAAGATTTCTCTCCACAGCCTCAGCTGCTCCTCTCTGTTCCTCCATACAACCCTGTGTTTATCTACAAGGCACAGTTTCCTCCTCCCTGGGCTGTGTATGTGAGTGTCAACTGCTGTCCATTTTATCTGCTTGTGTCCAGTGTTGCACGTTCAGTCATCCTTGTAACTCCTAGGGTGGAATCCATCCCTCACCAGCCATGCAAAGAGGAAGCAAAGTATATATATGATTTGCAAGTATGTCTTCCTCTTCTATATGTCATCTTTCATTTTCTTGGTGGTATGATTTGAAGGACAAAAATATTTAATTTGATGAAGTTTATTACTTGGTTCTGTTTTGGTTCTTATACTTTTGGTACTAAATCCAAGAAGGTTTTGCTTAACCCAAAGTCACAAATGTTTGCTTCCACATCTTCTCCTAAGGGGTCATAGTCATGGCTCTTACATTTAGACCTGTGTTCCTTTTGGAGTAAATTTTTGGGTGTGGAGTAAGGAATGGTTCTAATTTCCTTTTTTTAAATTTTTGCATGTAAATATCCAGTTGTTCAGCGCCATTTGCTAAAAGGAGTTATTTTTCCCCCTTGAATTGAATCTTGGTACCCCTGTCAAAAATTGCCCATTACCTTTTGAATTGTTTTTCTATATTTGGAGAAAAGTTGATAGCTGATTTTGAAGGTAAAATATAGCACATGTCCTAGATTTTAGCATCAGATGCACCCATGAGAGATGCTGACATGGAGAGGGCAAGGTGAGCCAACAGGACCAGGGGTGGACTTTGTTGGCTGGTGCAATGCTGGCAGTGGCCACAGTGGGTTACTCTGGTCTTTGGTTGGATCATAGCTGTGAGGTTGTTCTTTAACAGGCCAATGCACCAGTTTCTGATGTTGTGCCCAACCCGCCCCCCCTCCCTGGGCCTCGTCTCCAGGCCTCCCAACAAACACTTCCAAGTTTACCATATCATCTCTTGCTTTAGCAGGTTGTGTCAACTTCTGTTGCTTACAACCAGGAGTCTGACTAATATATAGGCTAAAGACAGATAAGGTAGAATTCCAAGTAATGAATTGCCATTTAATTTTGCAAAGAATATGGATCTGACAATTCCACTGGCTTTTGAGATGAGGGAGTAGAAAGCATCTTGTACAACCTGGTACAACCCTGGGTATTCTGTCCCTGACTAAATGAAAGGCAAAATTGCACAGACGCTTCTGAACCTCATCTCTGACCAGATCTGCTCCATTCTTCTCCTGTCCCTGATTATGCTCCATCTGTAGTCAGGTCTGTAGAATGTTCCTGTACCAGGACGCCTATTGGACTTGCATCTCTTCCTGAGGAACAGGACCTGTTGAATGTCTCTTACTCATCACATCTGAATTAGTCTCTTCACTGGCACCTTAGGATCGAATCCCTTGCTCAGATAGCCTGCAAGGTGGAAGGTCAGACCTGCCCTACCCAGTTCAATCCATTCTGTGGATGCAAGGGCAGGTCCATTCTACATGGAGCAGAAATAAACTGTACCTCATGGGAACCATGACCCGGAGGAGGTAGACACCTGCATTTGAGGGGTGACAGCAGCCCTGCTAAGAGGGGGCGACCGAGCAGCCAAAAGCTGCAAGAAGAATCTCCCCTCTTGCCTTCTCCTTGAGGGGGACCAAGTTCCACTCCAATTCCTTTCTCCTGGGAAAACTATTAGGTTCTAGACAGATGGCTTTACTTCTTCAGGAAGATACAAATCCTTAGGATGCAGAACCCACCATGTGCTAATGAATCCAAAGGTTTGGCCTTTTTAATGTCCTGAAAAAAGTGTAGATGGGGATTAAGCTAAATATAGGTCATCAAAATCCTCTATCCTCTATGGAATATAGAAATTCCATATTCCACATGTCCTATTTCTCTTCACCACAAAATTCACACTTTGGGGCTCTGGAGGCCCTTACATTGACGATCTTAAGTGCTACAAAAAGTGACCCAGAGATGAGTTGGGGTGGTGGGGTTGGAGGTGGAGAGGGGTTACCCCAAGGACCTCCTGAAGCTGCCAGCACGGTCCCCTTTAGCTGCCACAGTGGAGCTGGGTGGTGCAGCACCAATGGTTCCCAATATGGAGATATATTGCGTGGTTCTCTATCCCTCCTGGAGAATTGAATTCGACTGTCATTTTCTTTTCGCTTCATAGACGAGCAGCTTAAATCTTTGCCTATGTTGTTAAAAACTAGAATCAGTGTGAACAGTGTCATTGGGAAAAGTTAGACATTTTTGGGAGCGTGAACCAAGAAAAATAGATTGGTAAAAGTAATGTGAAATGGTCTCTATCAAAGTCATTATGTTTGATCGGTTTTTCTAAGGCATTAACCTCAGAGGTGTCTGTGAGAGATGCTTTCAAGATACAGTGCTCTTATAAAAAAGACAGCAAAGTCAGTGGGCTAAAAAATAGACCAGGACCTGGAGGACCCCATTTGAAATTCCATTTTCCTACTCAATCTCTGAGGTACAGTGGCAAAGTCACTTAGGCCATGGCTGCTTCTGTTTTGCTACCTGTAAATGGGAACAGTAGTTTCTTATATAGTTTAATAGCTGATAATTTCTTCATATTACAGAAGCATTATACATTTATTCAGGGAAAAATGTAGATGGGCAAGAAGAATGCCAAATTCATGTTCAATCCACTTTTCATAGTCCAGAGGAAATAATTAATTCTCTTTGGTGCATATCTTTTGAGATCCACAGATTATCTTTTCTGCATCCCAAGTTTTGAGAACCATTCCTTAGCAATGACGGATGAACATTGAAAATTCAATCAAATTTCACCCCATCTCAATCCATCAACTCTTTCTTCTTGAAGTAAAGCAAGGTCAGTCATGCCAAAAAGATCAATAAAATTGGGGTAAGAAATATATTCATGTTACATCACGAAGTTGTGCATTTGTACCACATGAAGCAGGTAAAATTTCAAATGTAAGTACACAGGCCCAGGGCAACCAAATTAGCAAATGGGATCTCGTGGAACCCTGTGGAAAGTCTCCAAAGTGTTCTCAGTCAATGGTGTGAGTGAAAGTCATACTCATTTATTCAACAACACAGGGATACAGCAAGCTCCCCTGCTGATAGACAAGCCCTCCTAAGGTGGGTTCAAAGACTGAGAAAGACCTTAACCTCCGTGTGTGATGCTGTCTAGGCCAGCCCATGATGACCACAGTGACCCAGTGACTACACCAGGCTGGCCAGTTGGTTTAAACCTTTGTGGCTTTCATGAAGTGGTGCATCTTCCAACCTGGCCTGGGACCCTGAAGGCCTCAGCGGGCTTGTTTGTTTGTTTGTTTGTAAGGGTCTTTGTGGTGAGATCAGTGGGTCCTCTACCCTCTTACCTTGGGAGGGGGTGAGGTCTGGATTTCTGAGGTGGCTCCTTTCAGTTATATGGACGGCCCACAAACTGGGAACCTATTACCTGGGAAGAGGCATGGGAGGGAAATTTTACACAGAATACCTTGTGCATTTGAGTGTTATACCATGCACAAATGTTACTATTCCACAAACAAATAAAATTTAACACTTAAAAAGTTTAAAAAGACAAACAGCAGTAAAAAATAATCATGGACTTGAAGAATAGACTTGTGGTTGCCAAGGGGGAGGGGGAGGGAGTGGGATGGATTGGGAGCTTGGGGTTAATAGATGCAAATAGACTAGTGCCTTTGGAATGGATAGACAATGAGATCCTGCTGTGTAGCACTGGGAACTGTATCTAGTCACTTATGAGGGAGCATAATAATGTGTGAAAAAAGAATGTATACATGTATGTGTAACAACTGGGTCATCATGCTATACAGCAGAAAATTGACAGAACACTGTAAACCAGCTATAATGGAAAGAATAAAAATCGTTATATTAAAAACAAAATCTGGCATTGTACTTCCCTCTCCACCTTGGCAACCACAAGTCTGTTCTCCATGTCTGTGAGTTTGTTTCTGTTCTGCAGATATGTTCATTTGTTAGATGAACATATAAATGCTATTCATATGTTAGATTCCACATATAAATGCTATCATGTGGTATTTACCTTTCTCTTTCTGACTTACTAATATTTTCTACAAGGCACTATGAAACAAATGCTGTCCTGGGAACCTGGCTCAATTTTAACATCTAGTAATATTAGTGATCCTCTTATAAGTTTCTCATAAGCTTCTCCTAAGAAGCAGTAGAGCAGGTGGTAAAGCTTAGTGATTTGAAGCCAGCACGTCTTGGTGTGCTTACTGTCTCTGTGACTTTGGGAAAATAACTCACCAGCATTAAAAGCATGTAACAACATGGACTCTTTTGTGTGTGTGTGAGAATTCAGGAAGATAATGTATGTAAAGGATTTAACACAAAACTGGGACACAGGTAAGTGCCTAGTCATTCTTTCAAAACCATATATTAAAAATCTCCTGTGTATCAGAAGCAGACCAGAACATGCACCAGAGGAGAGAGTCCATGGTGCCTGTGTGTCCCTGGTGACCCAGCTGGGTGTAGTGGCCTGCTCTCCTGGCTGTAGCCACATGGCCTCCATCCCTATACACCAGAGTGGCTGGTCTGCATTCTGGCAAGGATGGAGGAAGAAGAGGTTGTTCAGACGAGGTGATGGAAGTCCCTAAGCTGCCTATCAACCTATGATGAACAAATTGGTGACCATGAAACTTCAGAAAAGAGCCATTTTTACTTGTCTTCACAAACATTTGGAAGTGAAAGAAAATGTCTATCTTGACTGTAAGTCTCCCTACCAAACACAAAAGTCCCCCTAAAACCAAAAAATATTGAGATTGAAATAACTTAGAATATGACTATTTCCCCTGCAGGCAGCAGAGAGGAACTCAGAAACAAAAGAAGTCAATTCCAGTGCATCCCAGTCCAGCTGCTTAACTTCCAACATTCTGTCACTTCACACTCACCACACTTTTATTTTGTTCACATAATGACATAACATTATCTTTATATTATAAAAAAGAAAAAGGACTTTAAAATTTTTTATTATAGTTGATTTATAATGTTCTGTCAATTTCTGGTGTATAGCAAAGTGACCCGATTATGCATTTATATACATTCTGTTTTCACATTATCCTCCATCATGTTCCATCACAAGTAATTTGATATAGTTCCCTGTGCTGTACAGCAGGACCTCATTGCTTATCTACTCCAAATGCCTTAGTTTCATCTACTAATTTCAAACTCCCTGTTCATTCCACTCCCTCCCCTCCCCAGTGGCAACCACAAGTCTGTTCTCCAAGTCCATGAGTTTGTTTCTTTTCTGTAAATAGGTTCATTTGTGCTGTATATTAGATTCCACATATAAATGATATCATATGGTATTTGTCTTTCTCTTTCTGACTTACTTCACTTAATGAGAATCTCTAGTTGCATCCATGTTGCTGCAAATAGCATTATTTTGTTCTTTTTTATGGCTAAGTAGTATTCCATTGTGTACATGTACCACATCTTCCTAATCCATTCATCTGTTGGACATTTAGGCTTTTTGCATGTCTTGACTATTGTCAATAGTCCTCAATGAACATAGGGGTGCATGTATCTCTTTCAGTGAAAGTTTTGTCTGGATAGATGGCCAGGAGTGGGATTGCTGGGCCATATGTAGTTCTATATTTAGTTTTCTGAGGTACCTCCATACTGTTTGCCATAGTTACATTCCCACCAACAGTGTAGGAGTGTTCCCTTTTCTCCACACCCTCTCCAGCATTTGTTATCTGTAGACTTACTAATGATGGCCTTTCTGACCAGTGTGAGGTGGTGCTTCATTGCAGTTTTGATTTGCATTTCTCTAATAATTAGTGATGTTGAGCATTTTTTCATGTGCCCGTTGGCCATCCATATGTCTTTGGAGAAATGTCTGTTCAGGTCTTCTGCCCATTTTTCAATGCAGTTGTTTGTTTGTTGATGAGTTGTATGAGTTGTTTGTATATTTTGGAGATTAAGCCCTTGTCAGTTGCATCATTTGAAACTATTTTCTCTCATTCCATAGGTTGTCTTTTTGTTTGTTTGTTTTTATGGTTTCCTTTGCTGTGCAAAATCCTTTAAGTTTGATTAGGTCCCATTGGTTTGTTTCTATTTCTATTGCTTTGGGAGACTGATCTAAGAAAACATTTCTACAGTTGATGTCAGAGAGGAAACTGACATTTTGAAAAGGTAGCACCTTACCCCAAATCAAAAGTTTGAGCAGACCAAGGATAGCAGTCAAAGTCTTTTGATATCTAAGCAAGTAGTCTTTACATTTCATCCTCGTGGCAAATTGCCTTCTTAGAAAAAGCATCTGTTGTTTTTTTTTGTTTGTTTTTTTAAAAAAACTATTTTAAAGAGTCTTTTAAGTCTTTAGAAAATGCTTTAATAATGAATCAGTCTTTATCCTTTGGATAGGATAAATATTGCTCTGTGTGAGGTTAAATCAAAGATTAAGGAAAGAGTGTTCTGAGGATTTCTTTGCTCTGTAGTTTAAACCCATAGTTATAAGAATATATAAATTTGCTGTAGCATAAATGCTCTGCAGTTATCTCTGTAAAAATCAATCTAATGTTGGTTTTTTGAGCTACCCACGGACAATGTAAGCATTAAAACACTGACAAATGTTGCTTGGGCCAGGATGAAAGCCTGGAGTGAAATGTTGGCAATTACAGAAGGATGGATGCCAAGGAAGAAGTGACAAAGGAGATCTGGGCAGAAGTTGGCAGCCTGGCTGAGAGGACGGCCAGGCAATCATTATCTTAGTCAAGTTTTTTTTTCTTTTGTTTCACCTCTTCTCCCACTCTCTGTAATATATGCATGTCCAACAACAAACACACCCATAATCAGAACAGATTATCCCTAAAAGGTTTTTAAAAAATTCTTTCTTTGCCACAAGAATGCGCTCTAACCATGAAAATTTCCAGTAGGTTCTCTGTTCAAAAGGGGCAGGGTGGGGAGATTCAGTATGACAGTCCTTATACACAGATTTTATTTTATTTTTTATTGGAATATAATTGATTTATAATAGCATGTTAGTTTCAGGCATACAGCACAGTGATTCAGTTATATGTATATATCTATTCTTTTTTTCAGAATCTTCTCCCTTATAGCTTATTACAAAATATTGAGTATAGTTTCCTGTGCTGTACACAGTCCTCATTGATTATCTGTTTTATAAATAGTAGTGTGTATATGCTAAACCCCAACTCTTATCCTTCCCCTCACCCCTTGTCCCTTATTCACAGATTTTAACATTTGTAATATGGATTGGAGGTATAGACAAATCTAGTGGAATTGCAGTCAAAGTAAAAATAAACACACTGTGGGAGTTCCCATCATGGTTCAGTGGGTTATGAACCTAATTAGTACCAATGAGGATGCAGGTTCAATCTCTGGCCCCCTTCATTGGGTTAAGGATCCCACATTGCTGCAAGCTGTGGCATAGGTCACAGATACAGCTTGGATCTGGCATTGCTGTGGCTGTGGTGTAGGCTGGCAGCTGCAGTTCCAATTTGACCCCTAGCTTGGGAACTTCCATATGCCACAGGTGCAGCCCTCAAAAGCCATAAAATAAAGTAAACACACTGTGAGGTTTAGCCTGTTGACCTTTATGTGAGGGGCATGGATTCCTCTTTAGCTCTTTTGGAGAAATACTGTCAGTGTGGCAAAGAACATAAAGATGAGGCAAAACAGGAAAATAATTGTCCCACATATTCCCTGGATATCCCTACATCATGTATGGACTGGGAAACAACTTCCCATTTTAAAATCCATCACAAAGTACCTAGAGGGAACTCAAATCCAGCTGAACTCTGTGATGGGAAGAAATTTTATAAGTGCAAGGAGAAAAACATCCATTAGGTATTATAACTTCCAATATGCTTTTTTTTTTTTTGGTCTTTTTAGGGCCACACCTGTAGCATATGAAAGTTCCCAGGCTAGGGGTCAAATCAGAGCTGTAGCCACCAGCTTACACTATAGCCACAGCAACTCTGCAACCTACACCACAGCCATGGCAATGCCGGATCATTAACCCACTGAGTGAGGCCAGGGATCAAATCTGTGTCCTCATGGATACTAGTCAGATTCCTTTTGCTGAGCCACAACTGGAACTTCCCAATAAGCTTTTTCAGAGAAGGAAAGCTCTGTGTCAATTAAATGTTTCTTCACAGCTATATCATTAATAGCTGCCAGGAATGGTGGTTCCTAAAATGGTCAAGCAAATTTCATTATTCACAAAAACAAGGAAGACTTTATTTGTCTAGATGCCATAGTTTTTGGTAAAAACACACACACATAAGCATATACACAAACCCACTACCACCCCACCTCCAACTTTATTACTATGTCTGTCTGGCTATCTATCTTTTTATCTATCTACCTACCTAATCTTTATTTTAAACAACCTCTGTGGCAAGGTTAGTATCTGAAAACAGTGGTCCAGAGCATTAGACTATCAACCTACATTGGAAAACCTGATTTCATAAGATGGCTGGAGTTAAAAGGAAGTTTTGGAGGGTAAATCTCAGTGAGCTAGACTGTTGGTCTAAAAGTGGAAGTCAGTCAGCTTTGGCTGCATAAAAACCACCATAAATCTCATTAGCTCAAAATAACCTGGTTTACTTCTGATCTTGGCTCCAAGTCAGGGGGTCCCTGTGTCTCTCATTTACTAGTTGGACCATCTTCTCAGGTGATGATGGAGGCCAGAAAGAACAAGCCCAGCCACAGGAGCACACTTGAGATCTCTAAGTAAGTCAAATTGGCAAACATCAAATCTGCTAATGATGGAATCTGACCAAGGTGAGTCACATGACCCAGCTGAACACTAATGAAGCTGGATAGCCACCTACATGTCCCAGGAAGTAGGGGAAGAGGCTGAAGTTTCCTGCACAATAATCCAAATTATGGCAAGTACAAAACCTCACTTTTGCCTGGAGCGTAAATAGCCTGGAGAAGAGCAGGGTAGCCCTGGAACCTCTGGGTGCTGGGTGCTGCTCTGCAGACTCCCTCACCTCCAGGACAAGCCAAGGATGCAGCACACAGAAGCAGCCACTTCCTAGCATCTTTGTCTGGCCTTGTGAGGGCCCAGGGCATGTTTTGGATGGATTTGAATTCTCTTCCCCCTGAGGGCTTAAGAAGGGCTGAGAATAAGTGATGTCAACTTCCACTGAGACAACCATTCACCTCAATATTATTATCTTGCTGGGCAGCTAACTTTGGTATTTCTGCTTTACTTTTTTTTTAATGTTGCATTTTATTCTTTATTCTTTGAAGAAAATGGAGGTACTAATTCCAATAACAGCAGCAGGAATAACATACATTTAAAAATAACTTAGGAGTTCCCTTTGTGGCTCAGTGGTAATGAACCCAACAAGTATCCATTAGGACGTGGGTTCAATCCCTGGCGTCAATCAGTGGGTTAAGGGTATGGTACTGCTGTGAGTTGTGGTGTAGGTCTCGGGCATGGCTTGGATTGCTGTGTCTGTGGTGTAGGGCGGTGGTTACGGCTCTGATTCAACTCCTAGCCTGGGAACTTCCATATGCTGCAAGTGTGGCCCTAAAAAGACAAAAAGAAAAAAACTTATTAATGATAGGCATAAGTTAGCATTCTGATTATGCTGTAAATTATTTCTTAAAGTGGTAGAGTGTATATCTTTTTAAAATTATGTATACTGAACCCAATGTGGTATCTAGGATTAGATTCTGAAACAATGAAAAGACTTTATCAGAAAGTAAGTAAAATCCAAATAGAGTCTTCAAGTTGGTTAATGGTAATAGAGTGATGTTAATTTTTCACTCTGACGAATGTGTCCTAGTTATATAAGACGTTAGCATTAAGGAAAATGGAGTGAAGGGAACATGGGAACTCTTTGTAAACATTTCTGTAGATGTAAAATAGTTTCAAAAAATCTAAAATATGTTAAAATTATGTACACAGGTAAAAGTGCGTACATTTCCCCCCTGTGGAAAATAAAAACTATTGCTTTATTTATTGATTTTTGGCCATGCTCACAGTCAGGAATTGAACCTGTACCACAGCAGCAAGCCCAGCCACAGCAGCCACCAGAGAACTCCTGCTGCTTTACTTTGAATGTGCTTCTGTCCATGCAATTACATTGGATGTTTTGGGGATGAAAGGGGTCTTACTGAATGCTCCATGTCTCACATTGTACAGTGCTGGGAGAAGGAGAAATTAAGAGATTGCTATGTCATTTCTGAGCTCGCACTTTCTTTGGCTCTTTTCCTGGTCTGTAAAATGGAGACTGGATTCCAGCCCCTAGAGCTGTGCCTGACACACAGCAGATGCTCAGTAGAAACATCTTGGGTGCATGAATAATCCCTGTTCACCAATTTTAAGTTCTAAAGTTCTATAATAAAGTTGACTTAAGGCAGAGCAACAAGTGGTTGAATTTTTTGGAATAAAATGAGTTAAACATTATTTCCAACAATACATCATCAGATTTCATATCCTTCCTTCCCAGAAAAATAGTCATTTGAAACAAAGGAAATCTTATTTGCCATGCGGAACGCTAGATGTAAGTAGGTTTTCCTCTCGAAGTAACTTGTGATTTCTAGTTAGCCGTGAAAACAAAATCTACTCAGGCAGACATCTTTCCAAATTCATCGTGCTGACAAAACCCCAACCGTATACACCATTTGGTACATGAGTCTGCCCGATGACTTACAGCTTATATCTGATAACGCAACAGACCTGTTGGATATTGAATAACTTTCATGGGTTCCCCTTCGCTCTCGAGGATGAAAATTCCTGTATCAACCAAAACCATATTTACCACTGAAACACAGGAATATTCTTTGTTGTTTTTTTCCCCCAAAACAAATTGTCTGTGAACCTAATTTTGCAATAAAAACTTGACTCTATGTGAACATCTTGGTTGATTGAAAAAGTAGGAGGGATGGTTGAAACCAGACCATTGCTGTGCTTTCTGAGGGAATCCTGGAGGATGAGCTAAGGGGCTTTGGTCACTGTTCTTATTCCCCTGCCACCAACTTACCCCGGGAAACATTTCTTTCATTCCTACAAGAGGCCGTGAAGAGGTCTGAAGCCATGAGGAGGATGCAGTTTCCACCATGTTTCCTGCTAGCCTTTCTGCCTGCAGAAAACAGTCCAGCAATTTCCTGGATACCCAGAGGACACCTTTAGTTGTCCTCAGCTGGATGTAGAGCCTGGGATCTGGAATCAGAGCTGTCTGTGTTTAAATCTGTACTCTGCCCCCTCGGCAGCTTGCTTAACATTTTTGTGGCTCAATGTCTTCATCTCTAAGGTGGAAGTGAGACTTGCCCTTGGGAAGATTAAATGAGTTGCTATACATAAAGGGTTTACAGTAGTGCGTGGTATCCAGTAGGCACTGTGCAGTTACTTGGTGCCATTATTATGTCCGTAGCATCTTTTCTGGTTTATTGTTTCCACTCTGTTGTTTGAGTCTGGATACCACTCAAGTTCGTTGACTTCTTTCCTTTTGCCTTCTCACTTTTCATCCATTTTTAGAAACATCTATTCAACATTGGAAAAGAAAAAAAAAAAAAACCAAAAACCACCCGTCTTTAATAAAAGCAATTCATCATGCAGGGAGGAAATTCTAAGCTGTTTGGAGCAGTTATTCTCTCTCTCCAGCTTTGTTGTGTTTTATGTTTTCCTTTGGGCAGAAGACTCATTTTGAAATTGTAAAGAGTTGTGAAGCTCTGGTCTTGCATCAGAATGATTTCTGCTGCATCCAATTTGCATGTTGAAAGTCATCTTTCCAGAGACACAAAGCCATCATTTGGGGAAAATAGTCACTTCTCCAATGTCAGTAAAGGATTTCCTGCAGCAAGAATGAAAGACAAGCTTAAAAGATGCATCTGATAAGAAACTAAAAATGATTAGATTTTATTTATAATGGAATTCACAATGTATTAGGCACCTTTGGGGCATCATCGTGTTCTTTTCATTAGTTTCTCTTATGTGTTCTGTTGTCTTTCATTAAGATATCTCATCTCTCTTTCTGGGGAATCAAAGCAGGGCTTTAAACTTCCAGGGTGCATCAATAAGCCACATGCTGTACAGAGAATTCATATTATTGGGGGTGAGGGCAGATTGGGACAAAAAATAGATGCAATATTTTAAAAATTGGGGTGCTGTACATGAGGTCAAAGTTGTGCCTCAGAACGCAAATGGGTTATTTGACAAGTGTCCTAGATAGCTTATTAGAATATAGTACAGATTGCACAGACATTTTGCTAAAGAGAATTGTTTGTCTCCCTTGCCAAAATAAATCACTTTGAGACAATAAGTATGTCCCTAAAATATCCATTACAAGCCAGCCCATGACCTTTGATATGCGGCAGAAAGAATTGATGTCTATAAAGAACATTTCAGTTGGGCTTCTATGTTTAAAAACAGAGGCTAAATGAGGGTGACTGTGGGGTGGCAGCAGGTCAAGAGTGTGTATTTTTCAGGACACTTCAGTGTTTAAAGATTTTTAAAGGAATCCAGTTGGAAAAGAACCCAAATGCGAATATTATCCCCATGAGACTGATGGAATGCAGAAACGTTGCTGTTCTAGTTGCTGAAACTCACGGAGTCTGTCCACTGGTGTCAACAGAAATGCAGAGACAAAGTTTGGGGTGAAGGAGAAAAAGTAGCTTTTATTGCTTTGCCAGGCAACGAGGGTCACAGCAGGCTAACGCCTTAACATCTGTGCCCCATATTGAGAAGTATTTCTGGGAGTTTTATAAGAAGAAAGGAGAAAAACAGGTTTCCGGATGAGAATCAGGGTTGAGGGCAAATCCTCATTCTTATTTCTCTGGGGGAATCTTCAGTCAAAGGTTGGTGCTGGGAGATCTCCAACCAGCATGACCCAGGTGATCTTCTGGGTTATCGTGTTTTGATCTTTCCTAAAAATAAAAATACTTGCGAAAAGGGCATATTGATCAGAGATTAGGGCAGTTGAGAAAAGTCCTCAAAAATCATCATGTGCTTATCATCTTTGACCCACAGGCAGTTGTGCTCAGGGTGCCTAATCTGTAGCTTATGGGTGGATTATGTTTAGGGTGCAATTAAGCCAGGGAGAAGCACAAGGAAGGGCTCTAAACTATTTAATTTTAAAGTAGTCATTTCTAAAAGAAGTATAAGGAATAGAACTTTTCTCTTAGGTGTAGGAGGTGCCTGCATCATTCTTATATCCACTGATTCCTTAAACTTAGAATGGAAGCAGAAAAATGTAGACGGAATCTTACAGCTATTGGGCACAATTCTTGTGACAGTTCACATCTCTGTGAATGCAAATGCAGAAGGTGAGAAAAGCAACTCTCTATTCTTGGGGAACATTTAAAACTAGCTGCCTTTTTTCCTCCGTGTTCACAGCCAGACCCTAGTCACCTTTCCTTTGGGCTATGACAGAGCCCCTGTCAGCCTCCCTGCACCTCCTTCCTCTCAGAGCAGCACAAACAACCCTTTTCTCCCAAGGGCCATTTTGACCATGTCCTTCCTCTTTATTTGAATCCAGATTTGCCTCTCAATTGCTTATGTTTTTTAGGTCAGGGGAAAAACTACCAGGCTTATTTTTAAAAATTTAAAAACCATCATAAATCATGAACAGTCAAACAAGAGTAAACTACAAAATTAAATTCCCCATAATCCCTAAACTGTTTCTAATATTGGTGTGTACGTGTATGTGTTCTACCTATTGCTGTGTATCAACAACAACAGCAAAACACTAAAACTTAGTAGCTTAAAAACAATCTCTTGCGACTTTGTGGGTGGGGAATTTGGGCAGACTTTGGCTGGGAAATTCTGCTCCCTGGCGTGTTGGTGAGGTCTCTTGGCTGTGTTTAACCAGCCTTCTGGAGGGTTCAAGTCTCTTTCCCTCACATGCCTGCAGTTTGGACCCTTCTCCTGTGGTCTCTTCAGCAGGTAACTAGAATCCTTACCTGGAGGCTCGGAAGCAGGAGATGGAGGGTCCCAAGATGAGCAAATGGAATCTGTTCCCTGTGGACAGAGAACTTCAGGATAAAAGCTGTGTCCTGCTTGGATAAAAGACAGAGTCCTCCTATATCTCATTCTTGAGGTCAAGGAGACCTCCAGAAATACACACTGACAGGTTCCTCAGGGGTCAGAGAAGGGGGCACACAGACCAAAGCACATCCTGTCAACTTCCCAGAGACCCTGGGGCTACAATCTATCCTGCCTAAAAGATGTGCTGGCACACAGGGGAGGCCCTGAATCAGACCAAGGCCAGATGAAGCAAGGTGATTGGCCAAAGGAAGCCCGGAAGGACCGCCCCGTACAAGTGATTTAAGTGACTCCAAAGTCTTGTTGCTCTCTCTTCTCTTGTGCTTTCTCTGTCTCTCTGTCTCTCCGTCTCTGTCTCTCTCTGCACCTCCTACCCCAGCCTGCCCGTGCTTTCTCTGCTCCTATCGTCTCTCTCTTCTCTCTTAATAAACACTTATTTGCCTCACTACCCTCCATCTCTTTGCAGAAGTCTTTCTCCATGGACACAAGTTCTGGGGACTGACATCGGGTGGTTAGGGTTCAGTGTTCTCACTCTACAGCCACCCAAGAACAGCTCCAGGCTCCAGGAGCAATTCCCCGAGATAGGGGTAGAAGCTGCTGGTCTAGCGGTGTGGAAACGCATGGTGTCACTTCTGTTGTACTTAGTGTATTTGTCAAAGCAGACTCTGCCCAGATTCTTAGGGATGCAGGACAGAATCATGGCCTCTTTAATCTGCTAAACTCCACCCTTTGGTCACAAATTCTTTACGTTCCTCTTATATGCAAAATACCCCATCTAAGATCCCCAAATCTCATCCCATCATATCAGGGGTGGCACAATTTGGCTCACTGCTATTTGCCTACAGCAGGATTTATGGGAACGTGGCCTTGTGTCATCTGGTCTGGCAGCTTTTAGGCTACAATAGCAGAGATGAGTAGTTGAGACTCAGCCCTCAGGGCCTGCAAGCCTGGAGTGTTGACTGTCTCGCCAGTCTGTGCTGTCAGCACAAAGTCTAAGATCTCATCTTCTAAGTTAGGGCAGTGTGCACAGGAGGCTCCTTAATTGGCAGTTCCTTTCTTTCTTTCCTTTCCTCTCTTCCTTCCTTCCTTCTTTGTCTTTTTAGGGCCACACCTGCAGCTTATGGAGGTTCCCAGGCTAGGGAGCCTATACCACAGCCAGAGCAACGCTGGATCTGAGCCACGTCCATGACCTATGCTTGTGGCAATGCCAAATCTGTAACCCACTGAGTGAGGCCAGGGATTGAACCTGAATCCTCATGAATACTAGTGAAATTCTTAACCCTCTGGGCCACAATGGAAACTCTTGAATAATTCTTTTAAAAACACACATATCCTTTCTCATATGTTGACATGGGATGCTAGAAGCAAGCTGACCATGCCCACATTCTGCCTGGCAAGGCTCCCAGCAGATCTTTCTGTTTTAGGCATCCTTTCTGTTTTCCACATGACCTCAGGTATCAGCCTTGCCAGACTCCCCTGTTAGATACTGTCCCTTCTTCACTCCGTCAAACTTTACCAGGGGTCTCCTGGGCCCTTGACCTTCTGTCTGTTGCCCAGTCCCAAAGCCAATGGCACATAGTTTACATTTTTGTTATGGCTGCATCCCACATCCAGATACTAGGTTCTCATATACCTTCTATATTTAATGCCCAGTCACTGACATTTTCACCTGTTTACCTACCTTTCTCTTTCCCCAACTTGATATACTCTCCATGGCACACATATACATTATAAACATTACCCTTTCTCATTCTTTCTCCTGGTTTTCTGCTACCATGACCAGAGTTTTGAATATTCTGATGAAGATGTGTGTGTTAGAGAATGCTTAAGTCAAATTAAATTGTTTACAATGAAACTATTCCCTAGGATTGCTTTCTTCAATCATGCTGCAACTTGACAGAAAAAAAAAAGTGAAAAACGAATGGAAATTAAAATAAAAGACAAGAGAAAGGTCACAGGTGGCTCCCTTTTATCTTTGGTTTAGTTTACATAATACTTAGAAGTGCTTGGTTGTCATATAGATCAAGGGAACAGGATAGCCCAGAAATAAACCCAGGCACTTATGGGCAATTAATCTACCACAAATGAGGCAAGAATATACAATGAAGAGAAGACAGTCTATTCAATAAATGGTGCTGGGAAAACTGGAGAGCTGCATGTGAAAGAATGAAATTAGAACATTTTTTCGCATCATATACAAAAATAAACTAAAAATGGACTAAAGACTGGAAACCATAATACTCCTAGAAGAAAACATAGGTGGTATACTCTTTGACATAGGCCAGCAATGTTGTCTCCTCAAGCAAGGGAAAGAAAACCAAAAATAAACAAGTGGGACCTAATTAAACTTAAAAGCTTTTGCACAGCCAAGGAAACCATTGACAAAATGGAAAAAACAACCTACCGAATGGGAAAAAAATATTTTCAAATGATATTCTGATAAAGGGTTAATATCCAAAATATAAAAACAGCTCATACAACTGCATGTCAAAAAGACAAACAACCCAATTAAAAAATGGGCAGAAGACCTGAATAGATATTTTTCTGAAGAAAACATACAAATGGCCAACAGGCACAGAAAAGATGCTCAACATTGCTAGTCACCAGGGAAATGCAAACAAAACCATAATGAGATAATTACCACACACCCGTCAGAAGGGCCATCATTAAAAAGACCACAAAGAGGGGTTCCTGGAGGCTCCGTGGGTTGAGGACTGGTGTTGTCACTGCTATGGCTCTAGTTATTGTGGTGGTGAGGGTTCAATCCCTGGCCCAGGAACTTCTGCATGCCATGAGTGTGGTGAAAAATATAACAACAATAATGCAGATAAACAATGCACAGAGGAGGCCAAAGGGCAAGGATTTTTTTGTTTAAATTTTTCTTGTCTTGACATAAAGTATGGTTTTTATTTTGCACCTGTGTTAAGAGTGAAATGCTAAAGGAAGCCCTCCCTGGCAGTTATAGAAACTCTTGCGTGTGGTGCTTTTTACCTCATGAGTCAAGTTGTGTGGCATCAAGTATCAAGGGTTTGAGTGACAAGGGGTTAGTGCTCCTCCATCTGAACACTGCTGAAAGTTTGAGTGTCACATGTTGGTAATCAGGGCAGGACCAGGACAGTCTCTATTTGGTCAGACAAACGTGTTCTCCCTCCCCCTCAACCACAATAACCATTACATCAGGGATGGCCCCATTCTAGAGCCTCATAAACTGGTTTTGAATGTTCCCAGTCATCATTCCTAACAGTGAAATATTATCTACTAGGTACAGGAGCTCTGGAGAGCTCTCATAGCTGTAATTAAATATACATAAAAGGCAAGTAACACTTTCCGCTCAAGTCACATGCTGGTTTATTTTATCAAGCATTCACACAGCTTCTCCCAATTGGTGATTAAAAGGGAATTAGTTTGGGTTTCCTCCTTCTGGGACGTCAATCACATTTCTTAGCTGTCTCTGAGCTTGCCTTGGGGCACAGGCTCCAAGGTGCTAGATCCAATTTAAAATTCCAGGTTGAGCTTTACATATTGAATGTGCACATTTGGTTTTGGATTCTTGACTTTAGCCTGGGGCATCTTCTCTAATTAATCAACCCATGGGTTTAGAAATCTTATGCCCCATCCTTTCTGATTTGGCAAAGGCAGTAGAGAAGATCTTAGTCTGGGGAAAATCCTTATCTGATGTGTCACCTCTTAGGGATTCTAAGATTTAAATGCATTTTCCTTTCAAAGGTAGCGGCTTTGCACAGGGAACTCTATTCAATGTTCTGTAATAACTTATATGGGAAAAGAATCTGAAAAAGAATGGATGCATGTATATGTATAACTGAATCACTGTGCTGCACACCAGAAACTAACACAACATTGTAAATCAACTATAGTCCAATAAAATTTTAAAAAATGTAGTGTCTTTATCAAGCTAAAAGGATGGGATGTTTGCAAATACCCATTCACCAACACTGGCTGACAGAAAGCTTGATACAGTAAAGGAAAGGAATGGCTATTTAATAGTTCTTTTATTTTCCATTCAGATCACACACACTTTTACTGAAAGAGGCCTCGCAGCATGGAGTCTGATATTATAGCAGTGGTTTCAAGAAGCAATAATTGAATACTCCTCATTAAACTGGTTCATAAAAGAATCCTATTAAAACCAATACAAATAATAAACCTTGAAAACACTGCTTTAAATTCCAGGAGGGTGGTGAAGAGATGCTACAGTAATAGTCTTCCCGTTTGTACGGTAATTTTTGAAAATTTTGGGTGCTGAATTTTTCTAAGTCGAACAAGTACCTCCCTACTGAAGAAAAGAGACAGGGAATATTTTATTTTATTTATTAAATGATTTTAATTTTTTTCCATTATTGCTGGTTTACAGTGTTCTGCCAATTTTCTACTCTACAGCAAGGTGACCAGTCACACAAACATATATACATTCTTTTTTCTCACATTATCATGCTCCATCATAAGTGACTAGATATAGTTCCCAGTGTTATGCAGCAGGATCTCATTGCTTATCCATTCCAAAGACAATAATTTGCATCTATTAATCCCAAATTCCCAGTCCATCCCACTCCCTCCCCCTCCCCCTTGGCAACAACAAGTCTGTTCTCCACGTCCATGATTTTCTTCTCAACACAGGAAATATTTTAAATGTGTACAATCCAAGCCTATGCCTTTTATAGTCAGTCTTTTCCAAGAATTTATCCCTAATCGTGTCAGAATACCCAACCAAAAGGCTGATTATCTTTAATCACTTAATTAATAGGTAATTCTCACAAAGAGGCTGGACACCTGAACCCACCTAGTCCTCTTTGCATGAGCCAACCCAGCTGGCTCCCTACACTCATTTCACTAAATGAGACTTGGGCCAGACTCCAGGTTTTAGCAAATAATGGTGAATGTATCCAATGTAAAAAAAGAAAAATGAAAAAGTTATTTTTTTGTTCCCCTTTAAATCACAGAGGTGGCTGTAGAAGGCCCTAAATGTGCACGGCACAGGGCTCCCCTCGCCACCCCAGATGGTGCTGTGCCCCATCCTCCACCCTCCCCTTCAGCCTTTACCCTGCCCTACCCACACCCCTCCTCCTGGCCTTCCAGCTGCATTGCTCATGATGGTCTTTCTCAACAGGCTCCCCTTATGTTCCTATTACATCTCAGTGTTCCCCCGAACTTCTTCCTCACTCAGGTTTCAGACCTGTTTATGATCTGGCCTCTGGAGAAGACAAAAATCACATGGATAGGCATTTGTGCCTGAGCAAAGGGCGACTAATGCAATGCTCCACCACAGAGCTAAGAGAGTTGAGACAATAGGTCTTAGATGTTTACACACTCTAGTTCAATGGTTTCTTGTTTTTTTTTTTGTCTTGAAATGTGTAAGGGACCTTGTTAGCTAAGTGCTTTTTGTTTTACTTTTATAATCATTTTGTTTCACAAGTTTGTGTGCCTGACACACAGTGAGGCAAACAAACTAAAATGTCAGAGTTTAGAGCATAGAAAGGTTTATTACAGGGCCAAACAAGGAGAACGGGTGGCTGGTGATCAACTCCCCCCAACCTGAAGTCCCCAATGGTTTTGGGGGAGAAGTTTTTAATAGGCAGGATTTGGGGTGAGGGCTGCAGGGTGCATCCCTACCCCCCCCCCCTTTTTTTGGCCACTTCCATTGCATGCAGAAGTTCCTTGGTCAGGGATCTAACCCAAGCCACAACAGTGACAATACCTTAACTGCTAGGTTACCAGGAAACTCCAAGCATGTGACTTTCTTCTGATTGGTTGGTGGTGAGGTCACAGAGGGGGGCTCCAAGAATCTTGGGCTCAGCCTGAAGTTACCACCCTCCACCTGAGTGGGGGGCCTTAGTTCCTACAGAAGAACTCAAAGACATTGGTATGTGTATTCCTTGAGGAGGAACCAGGATCCTGACCTAAGTCTGTGCTATTGTTTCTTGACTGCCTCTCCTTGTTCTTTGCAACTCCCTTCCCTGCTTAGCAACTGTTTGAACTTGCCCTTTGGAACTCAGGGAGGGTTGAAGCTTATTCCCTAAAAACAAGAAACAGGGGACAAAGAAATGATTGTGTTCCCAGGAACTTCACAGGGTCCTGCTCAGTTTCAAACACAATAGTCATTTGACCAAATCCCAGAATGTCTGTAGTATTTCTTCTTGCTCATTTCAATGACTGCTAGTCTTTTCTGTTTCTTCCCCCAACACAATATTTTTTGTTCCCTCTTAATTACTCCTCAGCCTCTAGATTTAAGACCAGTGGTTTCTGGACTCTACCTGCATCAGAACACCTGGAGGGCATTTATAACTCAGAGTGCTGGGCTTTCACCCCTGAAGTTTCTAATTTGGTAGATCTGTGGTAGGGCCAGGGAATATGCATTTCCAATAAATTCCCAGACAATCCTGATGCTGCTGGTCCAGCACCTTGGGAACCATTGCTCTAGATGTAAGAGACACAAAAGTAGTTAAGTGTTCTGGTTTGAGAGTCATTTTAAAGTCCCTGCTTTACCCCCTTTTCCATCTGGGTAGCCTCTCAGCTGACCAGACTTCCTAAACTTCAGTTTCTTCACTGTTAAAATGAGTTTAACAAAACAGCCCTAGCAGAGTTGTTAAAGGGAAGAAATGAGATCATGTTTATTAAGCATTTGAAAGAAAAGAGATTGTGATGGGTGTTTTTGTTGTTATTACATTTTACTTCTTCCCTAGAACTCAATTTTCAAGACTTCTAATTGAATCATAAAGAATCCTTCAAGTACCCAATTTGGTTAAGGAAAGTGTTTGTGTGTTTAGAAAATAAGAAAATAAAATCCTTTTGGAAGGATTTTGACAAAATAATGAATTCAGAATTCATCTGGACATGTACAATAGCCAAAGAGTTTTGAAAGGAGGCTCCTCTTTTGATTGATGTTTTATCTCACCTGATATTAAAACATATTATAAAGTTATGCTAATTAAAACAGCATGGTATTCTCTTAGGAAAGGGCAAATAGATTAAAAACTGTATATCACACACATTCATGTACTCATATATATTATATATATATGATTTCAAGTCAATGAGAGAAGCATGGAGAATTAAGTAATATTGGAAAAATTAGCATTGATTTAAAAAAACTGATATTTGCTTATCACACAAGAATAATTCCTAGATGGTTTTCAAAAACTTAAAGAGTATTGAAATTTCTTTCAATGTATGTGATGTTTCTATAATCAAAAGGAAGAAAAAGAAATAAAGGGGGAAAGGTTGTATTTGAATGGACATAAATTTAAAACTTTTGTTTGAAAAAGGTGTTTATTATGAATAAAGTTGAAAGACAAGCAGCCTGAAAAAATATTTGAATGAGGAGTTTTCCTGGCACAATGTGTTAAGAATCTGGTGTTGTCACCGCTGTGGCTTGGGTCACTGCTGTTGCACAGGTTCGATCCTTGGCCTCAGAACTTCCACACGCCATGAATGCAACCAAAAATTTTTTTTGAATCATATAAAAAATAATTAATATCTGGATGATAAAACCATTTTTTCAAAGTAGTAAGAAAACAAAACACATGTAACGCAACAGAAAACAGGCAAAGTATATCAATAGCCATTTCAGAAGATAAAGTAGAAATATAAATGCCTGAAAAAGATGGATAAGATTTAGTATTGTAAAGGCTATGGAAACCTAGTTACTGCCTCCTAATACTCATGGAAATGTAAGTTTATGCAAATTTTTGGTGAGCAAACTAAAAATCACATACCCTTGAAAGCAGTAAGTAAATGTCTAGAAATTTATGCAATAGAAATACTTTCATGTAGGAACAACAAGTCCGCAGGGATGTTTATTGAGACCTTTCTGCTGATACTGAAACATTAAAAACAATCTAAATGTGCTTCAGCAGGGAAATACCACCAGATCTTTAACCCACTGCGCCAGGCTGGGGATTGAATTTGCACCTACTCAGTGACCCAAGCTGCTGCAGTCAGATCCTTAACCCACTGCACCACAGCAGGAACACCTCATGTTAAGTGTTTTTATCACAATAAAATAAAAACTTAAAAAAGAAAATGATACTGGCACATGAATACCTAGACTAAGTATGTACAGAAATTGGATCCAAGTAACCATAGCAAGAGTATATAGGGTAAAATATATTAAATTACCATGCAAAAGACTGGCTTTTAAATAAATGGTGTTGGAACAATTGGATAATCTTTGAAAAAGAGAAAATATAGTCCATATTCAAACCATGCTTCATAATATACTTCAGGAGTTCCTGTTGTGGCCCAGCAGTAATGAACCCTACTAATATTCAAGAGTATGTGGGTTCTATCCCTGGCCCCACTCAGTGGGTTAAGGATCTGGTGTTGCCATGAACTGCGGTATAAGTCGCAGATGTGGCTTGGATCTGACACTGCTGTGGCTGCAGCGTGAGCCTCAGATGCAGCTCTGATTCGACCCCTAGCCTGGGAGCTTCCATATGCTGCACATGTGGCCCTAAAATGAAAAAAAGAAACTCCAAATATGTCATCTGTTTTAGTGAACTTATGATTTTAATAGGTCCTCTTTCCTAGCTTGGTCTAAGAAAGGGCCAGGATTCAGTGGCACCTTGTAAGCACTGAGAGCTTAGTTTTCAAATACCTGCACTCAACAGAACCAGGACTCTTTGGAGTATTGGCTGATTCCAGATCTTGCAGTGAGATAGCATAAGATATGCCTAGAACACCGTGTCCCAGAAAGCAAGGAAGAGCTGACGGAGTGATGGGGACACGTCAAAAGACACAGGAACAGGTCCCTTTGTGGAACAGTGGAAACGAATCCGGCTAGGAACCACGAGGTTGCAGGTTCGATCCCTGGCCTTGCTCAGTGGGTTGAGGATCTGGCGTTGGCATGAGCTGTGGTATGTGTCTCAGACGTGGCTCTGGATCCTGCATTGCTATGACTATGGCGTAGGCTGGCGGCTGCAGCTCTGACTGGACCCCTATCCTGGGAACCTCCATATGCCATGGGTGCAGCCCTAAAAAGACCAAAAAAAAAAAAAAAAAAAGACACAGGGACAATCACATGACTGGCTACATCTGAGATAATATCGACATCGAAAAAGAAAAAAAAAAAGAATAGTAAATAGATTATAGCACACTGAATATCAAAAAAAAAAAAAAAGAAAAAGAAAAATGACAAGGAAACAATCTACAAATTCAGATTCTGGGACACTTCCTGAAACTGTTGTCACTGAACAAGACTTGGGCTCATTTGTCCAACATGTGCCCAGTAAAGCCAATCTATTGACACGGCCTTATGGTGAAGGAAAGTGAGCATTTTACTGCAGGCCAAGTAGGGAGAATGGGCAGTTCAAGCTCAAAAGACTCAAACTCTCTGAAGGCTTTCAGGGGAGGGTTTTTAAAAATGGAGGGGGAGGGGGTGTCACAGGGAGTGTGATTGGCTCATGTATAATCCTACGATTGGTTGATGGTTAGGCAACAGGTGATGTTTCAAGAATCTCAATCATCATCATCCTGGATCTAACCGGTCTAGGGTCTACATGCTTGTG
This sequence comes from Phacochoerus africanus, assembly GCF_016906955.1. NCBI lineage: Eukaryota > Metazoa > Chordata > Mammalia > Artiodactyla > Suidae > Phacochoerus > Phacochoerus africanus. Next base: position 29,336,106 of record NC_062552.1, on the reverse strand, counting down.
GTCAGCATACAGTTAACTTCCTGCACCTGCAGGGGGCTTCAGTATCTGCAAAACAGCTCTAGGACATGGCTCAGGACATTATCCATAGCCCTTGAGGAAGGACTAAAAGTCCTGGACTTTGTTTTATGGCTGACCTATTATTATTTTGCCTTTGTTTGACTGTTCTTCTTTGCTTCTGCTTTTTTTTTTTTTTTTTTTTAACTTCTCTGATTAAATCTGTTCTTTGGAACTCAAGGAAGGCCTAGGAGGCTAAAGCTCTTTTACAAAAAAAGAGGCCTGGTGCCTGTCCTCGGGGAGGCCCTTCAGGGTCCTGCTCAGTTTTACTATTGACCTGGACTCTTCAAAAATTGTCAGTCATGAAAAACAATAAAAAAGGCAGGATAATATAAGTCAAAGGGGACTAAAGATACATGACAGCTAAATGAAATGTTTAACCCTTGATTGGATCTTGGATTCAAAAAACCACAGCTAGAAAGAATATCTCTGCAAACAGAGAAATTTGAATATGGACTCTACATTAAACAATATTTATCAGTTCCTGGGGTATGCTAATGGTGTGTTTATGGCAGAATGAATGTTCTGGCTCTGAAGAGATTTATGGACATGACTAGTGATGAGATGTCCTGAAATGTGAGGTGTCCATGCATGTGTGAGAGATGGGGAGGGAGTTGGAAAGAGCAAATGTGGAAAGACATTAACAACGGGTGCTCTAGGCAGAGGGTACATGTGTTTACTGAACTCTTCTTTTTTTTTTTTTTTTTTTAGCGCCATACCCACGGCATAGGGTAGTTCCCAGGCTAGGGTCGAATTGGAGCCACAGCAGCACCAGATCCCTAACCCACTGAGTGAAACCAGGGATTGAACCCATGTCCTCATGGTTACTAGGTGAGTTCGTTAGCACTGAGCCACAACAGGAACTCCTAGACTCTTCTTTCAATTTGACAGGTTTACAATTTTTCAAAATAAAAAATAGAGGAATAAAAGACAACCGAAGTTCACCATCAAGCCATTAAGCCATCATTTAGATATCCAGGAATATTTATAGGTCATACAATTATTTCCAGTTCCTTACAAATTAAGGCAAATGTGCGGAAGACGTATATAAGCCCATTAAGGAATAAGTGATGTTAGAAGAAACCATTTGTCTATTTACTTGACAGGTGAAGATATAGAGATCCACAAATAAATTAGCTCCCCCAAGGTCGCATGCTAATACGCATGAGATTCCATTTCTGTGAGTTTTATATAGCAACCAAACATCAAATACGGTTCTTTAAATACTTGAGATTTTCTTTCCAGGCTGTTGGCTTGAGGAGGCTCATTGTATTACATTTTATCAGAGAGAACAGAGCTTTCAAGGATTTCGTTTTTCTTCTTTTCATATCTGCTATTTTCCCTCACATTTCAGCAGGGATTAAAATATCAGCAAGGAAGCTATTTCTTAACCCAGTTCTTCATAAACTGGGGAGGTGGTTGGAAGTCTGTTAGATCTATTGAACAGGGTGATAATGATGCTGTAATGAACAATAAAGCAAGAGTGTTACAACAGATTCTAGCCAAGATATGACATTTTGCAAAGGTACAGACTCTTTCCTGGTTCTCTGAGTTAAGCCAGGATTCGTCTTCTAACCCTGGACCATCATGGACCTGATGTCACACAATCATTATTAACCCCGCCTGCTTGGACGAGGAGGCAAACACAGGGCCCCTTTCTGAAGGGGCTGCGCTGCTGGCTCCATGTCCTGCTCTGTCCCCTACTGGCTGGCAACTTGGGCATTTCTTAGCCTTTGGCTTCAGTTTCCTCAGGTGTAACATGGGCATAAATACCAGATCTTATTCACAGATTTATTGAGAAGGCTAAATGAGAATGCTCGTGGCACAAGGCGCTATACACAGTAAACACACAGTTCATTTTCATTAGGCTCTACCTTGTCAACTAGATAATTCTCAAATGACTTCAGGGTTTATTTAATTATTTATTTGGTACATGTGGAAGTTCCCGGGCCAGGGATCACTAGCCTGTGCCACAGCAGCAACTTGAGCCATTGCAGTGACAATGCTGGATCCTTAACCTGCTGAGCCACAAGGGAACTCCCTGCAGAATTTAAAATGTTTATATTTTATGCCTTTCCTGACTCCCCTATTTTTGTATTTTCACATGATGATGACTTGACTAGAAAGTGTTACCCATAAACACCAGGCTTTTTAATTTTTGCCAAGAAAATGCATTTAACAAAATGATCTCTGTATCTGCTGTCCTTCCAGGATTTTTCTTTTGGTCACATGAAATGTCAGTATATATGTCCCTCCTTTATGTAATATCAGGAAATATGACCCATATGTATATAAATAAGCCAAAGTTAGTTTTTCTCCCCCCAGACGTGTAAGATGGAAACTTCAATAATACTTTTATCCTCCACATTTTTTTGAGAAGTAATTTTACATTTGACTGGCTTTTATAATTTAAGAATTTGGAGCTAACACAGGCATTTAACTACGGCCATCGAGAAATTCCGTAGCCCTGGCTTAGCTTGGGCTCCTGTTCTAACCACATCCCAGCTCTTTACTCCATAAAAAATCAAACTGCACATTGGTGCGTTTGTTCACTCTTCTGCAAGTACGTATCATGCACCTGCTCTACTCAGTGCTCGGGGGAAAAGTTGAAGAGGAGGGCCTGTTTCTAGGAAGAACCAGTGTGGAAACAGAACTCGTGCTCAGAACCTGTTGTCTATGAAGAACCAGTGTGGAAGCAGAACTCATGCTCAGAACCATGTACGTAAGAATGATGACAATATACCAGTGGCCAAGGTGAGTGGTGTAGGCAGATGGAGGTCACCAAGGTCAGGGATAGGGAGACAATCTTCTTGTTCTTGTTGAATGAGTTGTTTAGTAAATGATGGGCAGGCACGGTGGCAACGTGGACAGTGACTTTAATATGGTCCTGGCAGGATGCCTATTGATGGGACCTCTGGGAACTGCCAAAGGGCAGAGTCTTAGTAACTGCCCTGGCCCTTCAGAGGGTCTTGGTTCTTATACCATCGGGGGCAGGGCTGGGCATCAGAGTAGGTCAGCCCTCACATTCCCTTCTCACCTTCTCACCCCAGAGCCTTTGGAACCTCTGCTTCTCTGGGGCAGTGGCTTAGGGTCACATTGGGAGAGGGCTTGGGGGTGGGGTGCCTGTCTTCCACAAGCTCTGCCCAGCCTTGGTCCATACTGGCTGCTGGGACTTCATTCACACTTGGCATTGGGCTTATACACATTTCAAAACTGCTAGGGATTTACTCTGTGAAAACCTGGTTGTTCCAATTAGGTGCTTGATGGCCACTAGGGAGTGGGCTGAGCATTGGGGAAGGAACATTTAGAGGGGCCTAGGGAAAGAAGAACATCTGAGGAATCCAGTGATGCTAGGTGTTTTTCTTTGCCTTCGGCTACTTAAAATCAAATGGCTTTTGTATCAAGTTCTCTTGCAGGAGCCAAACAGATGAAAATGACCTCCAAGACACAATTTTTCTAATGAACACGAAATCCTGCCATAAGCAACCTATCTCAATGGAAATACTGTGGAGAGGGAAATTAAGGAGAGCTTACATCTTGGTGTGAAAATTCAGGATGATTTTTTCCTCTGGTAGTTTGTTCCCTGGCCTGAGAAAATATATGTGTATAAGGGGAATTACAGAAGCTAAAATTTATTTTGTCTGAGCACATGTTAATATAATACCACTAAAATGCAAAGGCCTGGCTGTCTGAAAACATTAATAAAGTATTCCTAAAAACCTCCATCTTGAAGTCGGTCAATACTTATTAAATATATCTTCACAAAAGCAGAGGAACAAATATCAGTGGGCTGGCTTAATTGGTTCCAAGTTGTGCATGCATGTTGTCTGGGCATGCTCGTCTCTCTTAAGAAGAAATATTGTACTTATTCCTCAGAGGTTTATTCTAAGGGAATGAGGAAAGAAAATGGGAACCATTATGTGTGTTCAAATTGTTTATTTTGTTAGATATTTCTGTTAGATATTTTGTTAGATATTTACATTTCTTCCTAGGGGTTCCAGAAGAAAACAAAATGGGCATTTTAAAAGAAAGGAGTAACCTCAAATCAACGAATCAAGATGACTTAATTTTATTAAAAAATCAGAAATAGCGAATACATTTTAAGCACAATGTGGATAATTTAATTTCTGTTGTCTATGCCGAGAGAATATTTCATTCTTGGCCACTGCTGTCTTGAAGGGTAGAAACTGCAGCGTGGAGATTGTGGAAAGCAGCTGTGAGCCTGGAGATCCCACTTACTTGCCAATGTTTTATGACCAGACAGATGTGTACGCAAAACACACCTGTTCTAATTCCAGAAGCTCTGCTCAGTCAATGACTCTAAAATAACTTCCGTCTCTAAGACATAAAATGTACCAAAGAATCTTGAAGGCCGGACAATGAAGGTGTCAGCAGCATCCCCACCAAGGGCACAGCTGAAATGTGGGTCACATTTTCGGTGCTTTCATGGGACTCCAGGGAGCAGTCAATGACAGATCAATGAAAACTTCTCAGGGACGGGAAGGTTAGAAGCCAGCAAATGTGTTGGGGGGATAGCAAGGTTCATCTTACACTACAGATGCTTCTTTTTCGCTCCTTTGTTCTGAAAAATATAGACGTGAACATGGACTTGTGTGAAACAGTAAGAGCAGGTAAATCTCATTTTGCAAGTCACGCTTGTCCTTTGGGAAGGTAAAAGGTAAAGTCATCAATATTTACTTTTTTTTTTCTTTTTCTCTTTTCTGAGCTGTACCTGTGGCATATGGAATTTCCCAGGCTAGGTAGGGGTTGAATCAGAGAAGAAACTGCTGGTCTACACCACAGCCAGGGCAGTGTTGGATCCTTAACCCAATGAGCAAGGCCAGAGATAGAACCCACATCCTCATGGACACTAGGTCATGTTCTTAACTTGCTGAGCCACAATGGGAACTCCAGTATTTGCTGTTTTGATTACTCCTAAAACACTTTGGTGTCTAATCTGGCACAAACCAGGTTTCCTGACCCAGAAAAGTAGATGCCACATTTCTTATTTCTTATTAGATATACTAATAAGGTAAGACTCTCCTGGTTTTATTCACCCACATCCCCAGACACCATGGTTCAAGTTGAATCCAGAGTGTTAAAAAATTCTGAAGAGTTTTTAATCACAGAAAGACAACTTGATTTTGGATTGATGATGGGCTTGTGTGGCTGGGTCTGGACATAGGGCCTGAACTCCTCTCTGGCCTCAGCCTCATGTCATCTTGGCTGAATTTACTGTGCTGCATCTGGACCAGCACCATTAGTCTTCATTACATTCTTTGCAGACACTTAATTGTTAGTGGGAGCAATTGCATCTTTTTTTTTTTTAATGCTATCTACACTTTAATTTTTTTTTTTTGATTTGCTGCAGGGGAATTTTTAAAAATTAGAGTGTAGTTGATTTAAAATGTTGTGCCAATTTCTGCTGTATAGCAAAGTGACTCGGTTATACATAAATTACATAGATATGTATATACATTCTTTTGAATATTCCTTCCCATCATGGTCTAACCCAGGAGATTGGATATAGTTCCCTGTGCTATCTAGTAGGACTTTGTTGTTTATCCATCCATTATATAATAGTTTGCAACTACTAACCCAAACCTCCCGGTCCATCCCTCTCCCTCCTGCCTTCCCCTTGGCAACCACTGTGTCTGTTTTTAATTCACTGCAGCCGTGTTCATGGCAGAGCCTTCAGCAACCTGGCTGACTATCTCACCAGCAGCCACCGTTCTTTGTCATTAAGTCTGAGATCCTTTTTTCTCACCCTTTCCTGTATCACTGTTATAAATTCTTTTATATAAACAGAGAGTATGCTTAGAGCTTACCATGACTACATTCCAATTTTATCCAACAAGCTTATTCTGATCTTTTATTGATAAGTATCTCACATTGCTTTGGAGGACCTCAAAGTTTGCACCTGAGATGAAATCTCCCTCAATATGATTCTACAATGTTCTTGAGTTATCAGGTATAAAATTCCAATTGCCTGGGAAACAAATTTGGGCAGAATGCAGCCTCAAAAAAGCTACGACTTCAGTTCCACAGCGTGAGGATTATTGTTAGTCACCACTTGTACCTCCATCTGTGTAGGAAACAAAGTGCCGCTGCAGCTCAGCTCCCAAATCCTGAAAGCATTTGAGGGACTCCATGGAAGCAATGATGCTTTCACAATCCAGCTACACCCCTTCTTTGTGCTGTCCTTTCCAGAAGCCCTGAGCAAGCACCAAGTCCTCCTGTCTTTGGTTCCTCGTGTCCACATCAGCTGGCTGTGCAGTGTAGGCTGGGGAGAAAAAGTGAGGATGAAAACGTTCAGTAGGCTGTGGATTTCATCATAGAAACTCAGAATGGCAGAGGGATGCTTTTAGAAGCGCCTTTTTCATCTTCAGCCATTTGCTTCTAGGCAACCTCCTCCCCCACTACCGTCAGTTTTATGTTTCCTTCTCCTCTTACACAGAAATCCTATATCACTTCATAGGTAGCAATATAATCAAATACAGTGATTTCAGCAGATTCACCAAATGCTCTTAAGAGTTAAAGTTTATGACGTGTCCAGGTTGACAACCAGTCATGCCCTGCAGGATGCACTGATTTCTGCAGCCTCTGGACGGAGCTGGGATGGGGTCAGCGTGCAGGACATCACTTTTTTCCACACCCTGCACTATGGCTCCCGGGCCCTGGAGAATAGCCTCGTGTAAATATACTTTGAGCTCTGAAGATTAGATGGTTAGGACGCTACCAGGACACATATCAGACTGATTTTGGTGTTTAATTTCAGTGGGGCTGGCGGTAACCAAAAGATGACGAGAATGTTCCAGAAGATGGGCAGGAAGTGCTCCGTGAGTGTGGCTGCCGGTATGTCTCCTTGTCTTTATTTGATGTTGCAGTGGGGATGTTTTGTTGGCTGAAACACCCGGAAAGATAAACATATACATAAGAAGAACATAATCCTAGAGCAGAAAATGCTGTGCTTCCTGCCAACGTGTATCCCGAGTCCAAACTGAAAAGCACCCTTGAGCATCACCTAGGAACGGCTAGGGCAGGGTGTGACCTCGGCTGTGTGACACACTCTGGGAAGTGAATCCCGCCCCCTCCCATCACCCTCACTTCGACATCACCTGTACCTTTTATAATTTTTTATCCCAGACTGGAAAAGAAGTAAGGAAAATGAACAGAACCCCAGGTTTAACAACTATCAATGGCATGATAAAATCCAATATTTAAAACAGTTTGGTAATACAAGTTGATCAAAATACAATTGAGAAAGTCAGAGGAACATTTTTTTCCCTGAAATTCCCAAATCAGTAAATGCTATATTTGAAAAATTACATGAGCTATGAAATATATCATGTGTATACATCCAACTAGTCAGGAAAAATAGGTGACAAAGTATTTTTACACAGGAAAACTTTGCACTAATATGCATGTTGGATATAACCTTGATAAGAAAAATATTTATAAACACTGTTTTTATAAGCAGCAGCCATAATTTTAGGGCCCAATGATTTTGAAAAACTACAGTGGCTAAGAGAAGATAACCTTGACACTACAATATAACATCCCTGAAGTGTTATGGGTGACTACATTGTATAAATGTAACTGAGAAACATCTTCATGCTGAGATTTAATACTTGGGGGTCAGTGTACTGGTAGAGTTTGAAAAAATAAACATATCAACTAAGCAACCTTCATTATTGTGTTCACCAGGGAGTCTCAGTATGAAATCTTTTCACATCAAGAATCATTTCAACACTGAGTTGAAAAGCCTAAAGCATGCAGGAGATCAACCAGGCAATGACAAGATTCTTAAAAGAAGCATGAACTCCTGAACTCTTATATATAAATTTTTATGCATATATCACTTAAAGATGAATTTTCCAAGTATACTAAGATATATATTCTTTAACCATTTACTCATTTTCAAAAAGTTAAATTAACCAAAAGATAAAAATATTATTTTATAACCATTATCACATGATACACATAAAAATTAAAGTACTAAAGAAGTTAAATAAAAAATTATTTTCTATGCAAATCTAAATTTTTAATGATTTTTATTTTTTCGTTATAGTTGATTTATAGTGTTCTGTCAATGGTTGCCAAGGGGAGGAAAGTGGGAAAGATGGGGGTTTGGGATTAGCAGATGCAAACTATTATATCTAGGATGGATAAACAAGGTCCTGCTGTATAGTACAGGCAACTATATTCAACATCATGTGATAAAAATTAAAGTACTAAAGAAGTTAAATAAAAAATTATTTTCTATGCAAATCTAAGTTTTTAATGATTTTTATTTTTTCGTTATAGTTGATTTATAGTGTTCTGTCAATTTCTACTGTAGAACAAAGTTACTCAGTCATGCAAACTGGTCAGAATGGCCACCATTATAGAGTCTACAAATATTGCTGGAAAGGGTGTAGAGAAAAGGGAACCCTCCTACACTGTTGGTGGGAATGTCAGTTGGTGCAGCTATTATGGAAAACACTATAGAAGTTCCTCAAAAAACTAAAAATAGTGTTGCCATATGATCCAGTAATCACACTCCTGGGATTATATCTGCACAAAGTTATAATTCAAAAAGATACATGCACTCTTATGTTCACAGAAGCACTATTCACAATAGCCAAGACATGGAAACAACCCAAATGACCATTGACAGATGAATGGATAAGGATGATGTGGTACTCATGTAAAATGGAATATTACTCAGGCATAAAAAATAATGACATACTGCAATTGCAGCAACATGGATGGACCTACAGATGATCGCACTAAGAGAAGTAGGTCAGAAAGACAAATACCATATGATATCATTTATATGTCAAATCTAAAATATGACACAAAATAATTTATTTATGAAACAGAAACAGACCCAGACTTGGAGAACAGACTTATGGTTGCCAAGGGGAGGAAAGTGGGAAAGATGGGGGTTTGGGATTAGCAGATGCAAACTATTATATATAGGATGGATAAACAAGGTCCTGCTGTATAGTACAGGCAACTATATTCAACATCATGTGATAAACCATAATGGAAAAAAATATGTAAAAGAATGTATATGTGTATGACTGAATCACTTTGCTCTATAGAAATTAATACATTGTAAATCAACTATACTTTAATGAAATAAATTTTAAAAATTTATTTTCTAGATGGGGAACAGAAGGTTTTTAGGGCAGCAAAATTATTATATATGATACTTTAAAGATAGATACCTGTCAAATTTATAGAATGTACAATACCAAGAGTGAACCATAACATTAACTATGGACTTTGGGTGACTACTGTGTATCAATGTGGGTTCATTGATTGCAATAAATGTACCACTCTGGTGGAGGATGTTGATAATGAGGGAGGCTGTGCATGTGTGGAGGTGGGTGAGGGTATATGTACCTCTGTTCAATATTGCTATAACCCTAAAACTACTTTAAAATAGAACATTTATTTTAAAAATCTCATTTTCTTTTATTTATTTTTGTTTTTATATATAACAATTGTGATGGAAGATAGCATGAGAAAAACACTGTACATCACCTACATGCTAATAAAAATGAAATAAAAAATTTTAAATATTACAATTGGAGATTTTGGACATATGCTAGACAGTATGTACTTATAGCATACATTTTGGTATGTTTGTCATATATATGCGCCAGTGTTAGCATCGATGCAGTCTGAATAGTGAACATTTCTATTACCTCCAAAGGTTTCCTTATGCCCCTTGGAAATCTCCCTCCTTTCCCACCCAACACCTTTGCCCAGATCACCACCATTCTTTCTGTCACTATAGAGATAAGTTGGCATTTTCTAAAGTTTATATAAGTGAAATCACATAGTATGTGATCTTTTTGTCTTCTTTCACTCCCAGTAACTGCTTTGAAATCACCCATGTAATTGCGCTTATCAACATTTCATTTCTTTTTTATTGCTCAGTAGTGTCTGTGGTCTCGATGTACCATAGTTTGTTTACCTATTCACCTGTTGATGGAAATCTTTCCAGTTTTTGGCAATTATGAATAAATCTATTATGAACATTCATGTACAAGTGTTTTTTTTTTTGCACATATGCTTTCTTTTCTTTTGGGACAATACCTGAGAGTAAAATGGCTGAGTTATATGATGTGTGTATATTTAACTTTCTAATAAAGTGCTAAGCTCTTTCTCAAGTGGCTGTCCAATTTTGTCTTACCACTAGTAGTGTGGGAATAGTGAGTTCCAGTTCCTCCACATGCTTGCCAGCACTTGTTATGGTTAGTCTTTTTAATTCTAGGTGTTCCAAAATGGGGGTGATGTAGTTTTAACTTGCATTACCTCATGGCTAATGGCATGGAGCATCTTTGCATGTATTTTGCTGTCCATATATCTTCTTTGATGAGGCATCTGTTAAAATATTTTGTTTTTAAAATTAGATTGTTTTCTTTTTTTTTTGTCTTTTTGTCTTTTTGCTATTTCTCGGGCCGCTCCTGCGGCACATGGAGGTTCCCAGGCTAGGGGTTGAATCGGAGCTGTAGCCACCGGCCTACACCAGAGCCACAGCAACGCGGGATCCAAGCCACGTCTGCGACCTACACCACAGCTCACGGCAACGCCGGATCCTTAACCCACTGAGAAAGGGCAGGGACCGAACCTGCAACCTCATGGTTCCTAGTCGGATTCGTTAACCACTGCGCCACGACGGGAACTCCATAGATTGTTTTCTTATTAGTGAGTTTTGAAAGTTAAAAAAATGCATACAAATTCTTTATCAGATAAAACCTTTGCAAATAATTTCTCCTGTTTTGTGGTTTGTGCTTTTTTTTTTTCCCCTAAGAGAAATGTGCTATCTTTATTTTTGTCCCCCTAAAAATAAGGCATATTTTTTTCTTCTAGATGCTTTTAAGATTCCCTCTTTATCACAGTTTTGAATGATTTCATTATGCTATGTCTTTTTTCCTTGTGTCTTGTGCTTGAGGTTTGTTGCGGTCCTGAATTTGGGGTTTATAATTTTCATCAAATTTGGGGAAGTTTTCAGCCATTATTTCTTCAAACATGTTTTTTTTTTGTTTGTTTCCCTCTCATTTTGGGGGGATTCCAGTTACACATTTGTTAGGACACTTGAAGTTGTCCCACAGTCACTAATTCACTTTTCATTTTTAAAAATGTGTTTTTCTCTCTCTGTATTTCATTTTGTAAAGTTTCTATTGCCATTATCTCTAAGTTCATGGATCTTTTCTTCTACAATGTAAATCTGCTTGCGATTCCATTCAGTGTACTTTTCAATGCTAGCGTTGTAGTATACATCACTGGGAGTCTGATTAAGATCTGATTTTGTATCTTTAATGTCTCTATTTAACCTGTGGAACATATGGAATGCAGTTATAATAACTCTTCCCCATGTCCTTGTGTAATCATTCTAACATCTGTGTCGATTCTGAAACAAATGATTCCCCATGTTATGGGTTGTGCTTTCCTGTTTCTTCCCATGGCTGACAGTCTTGGATTGGATGCCAGCCTTTGTGAGTTTTATCTTAAGTGTTGGGTATTTATATGTTCCTATAAATCTGGAGCTTTGTTCTAGGATGCAGTCAATTTACTTAGACTGAGTTTGATCCTTTGGGGTCTTATTTTTATGATTTTTTTTGGTGGATATGGAGTCATGCTCAGTCTAGAACTAATTATTCCCTACTTCTGAGGCAAGACCTTCTGAAATATACTACTCAGCACCCCATGAATTATGAGATTTAGGGTCTGGCTGTTGTGAATAGGTGCTGTTCCCAACCTATGTGCACATCTGGCACTGTTCCTAGCAATTATTTCAAATGGCACTTCCCCAGTGTTGAGCGGTCTCCTCACACATAGGTGCTGAGTACTCAAGGGGACCCTCTGCAGGTGTCTGGGTTCCTCTTCCATGCAGCTCCCTCCTGTCATGTTCTGTCTTTGAGCTCTAGCTTCTTTGACCTCCCCTGGACTCTCAAAGTATTTCCTCAGCCCAGACAGTTCTCAGACTCAGCCTGGGATTCCCTTCCTGGAGTCAGCCAGGCCAACTCTTTCCTGTCTCCCAGGGGTCCCTGTCCTTTGTTCTCAGGTCCAGTACCTTGAAACCTTGTTTCACTTACTTTTTTTGCATTTGTTGTTGTGTTTTCTTATTTCAAGCTGGGCATTATCTCATCTTGGCTAGAAGTTGAAGTCTCCAAAAATGAATTTTCTAAACACTCTAAATTTGGAAAAGGATAAGCAACATTTTAAAAATGTGCATAAGGTGACAGGTAAGTACAACATTTTTAAGCAGAGAATTTATCCTGAAGTACAATGTTAATACTTCGGGCTTTTCTTTAATTTGTTCTGATATTGAAATGATTATTATGCAATATAAGTTAAGCCTTCTAGATATAGGTACCATAGCTCTATTTTAATTAATAAAATTCCTTCCTTGAGGAACTTGAAATCTAATGCCCAAAAGATATATAATATTAGAATATAGAATTGAAATAGAACTGGACAAGGATAGCTAATGCGGACATTCATGAGGCTGGGACTTTAATCTTTCCTTTTTGAAACTTTCTTTAAGTGGGACAGTCAAGCTATAACATAATAATGAAAGGAGTGATTATTGAGATTTATAAAGGAAAGAGATGTTATGTAAATTTCCATAATTAGAATATTGTTGGATGAGCACACAAAATAGAAAAGATGAGATGTACCACACGATAATCTCCAGAGATATTTGTTTAGGTATTATTACATTGATGTTTTTCTTTTATGGCCACACCTGTGGCACATGGAAGTTCCAGGGCCAGGGGTAGAACTGGAGCTGCAGCTCCCTGTAGCCTACACCACCACAGCCACAGTAGCACCAGATCCTTAACCCACTGAGCGAGGCCAGGGATCAAAGCCTTATCTTCACAGAGAAAACATCAGGTCCCTAACACACTGAGTCACAACAGGAACTCCTATTATGTTAATTTTAAAGATGAAGACACAGAAGTCTTGTGAGAAAAATAATGGATTCTTCATAGACATACATCCCCTGATTGTAGTGGAGCTTACTATACCCCAAGTCCCCTAATTATTTCTTTTTCACACAGCTATGAGACCACCTGAACCTAAAGCAATGGTTCATATGTTTATTGCTCTAACAATGCACCTGGATTTATCACATGGAAGAATACCAGTTTTGGGGTACAATTTAATGTGGAGGTTTTAGGTACCTCTATGAGGTGGTATTTATACGTGTGACCTGGATAGCAATTGTGAGTTTTGACGCTATTGGTGAACTGTATTGTATTTTATCCATCTTTGAGTTTCTGTTATTTAACACCATCCATGCAGTGGATGAACAATTGTGGGATGAACAAATGGATAGTCTGAATTTCAGAAGAATTAGAGTGAACGGATAATATCTTTAAACTTAAATCAGCACTATTTTTCTTAATTTAAATTTTTCTTAATATTTCTTTAAGCAAATGAGAGGCAATTATTTGTGAATAAATACAGGAGTCAGAGTCTCCTACTCTCACATCTTCAATGTTGGAGAGAATAATAAAGATCTGTTGTTTTACATGGCTTTTTTTGTATGTATTGCTCCTTTTCTTCCTGTCCTCATACAGATCACAAGCCTATTCTCCCCACTTCCCAGCACCTCTGTCACAAAGCCACCATGCCCTCACCTGCCCCCACCTGCCTTCCACTGCCCTCCCCTGCCCCCACTTTCCCCCCCGACCTCCCCTGCCCTCACCTGCCCTCTAGCAAATGGTCTCCTTGCTTCTCCTTCAGTCCTTCCCACCACCACCAGTCTGTTCTTCACACAGCAGCCAGAGTCATTTTTTAATGTATCTATTTCATTAAAGTTAAAAATTATAATGTCTTTCTATCAAACTGAAAATAAGTTCCAAACTCTATCATGCCCAGTGGTTCATCCTGCTGCCTCCCTCACCGCCTGCCTCTCTGCCCTCTCCCTGCTCACTCTGCCCACATCTGCCTTGGCGTCTCCTAAACACTGTGTCCCACTTGCTCTACCTGCCACTTGGAATGACTCACTACTTTTGACCTTAAAAAGGTTTGAATGATGAGTATCTAGCAGAACAAACATGTTGAAGCCCCCAGTTGACTCTCTTGAACAATGAAGCACATTTGGGAGTTCCTGTAACAGAGTAAAGAGCCAGCTCCTGGAGTTTCCTGGTGGTAATGTGGTTAAGGATCTGATGTTGTCACTGCTGTGGCGCAGGTTCGACCCCTGGCCTGGGAATTTCTATATGCCATGGGCACAGCCTAAATAAATACATACATAAATACCAAACCTCAGTGACTTTTAGTTCCAAGGCTTCTGGAGACAGAGGTGGTACTTTCCTCATGCAGCATGGAAGTTTTGTTGTTAAGGCGAAGCCGTTCCACTCTTGGTGGCTGGTGGGACATTCTGAGCCCTGAACTACCCAGCGTCCACACTGGTGGCACAAATAGCTGTCCTTCTGTCTCCCTCTGTGTGTTGTCCCTTCCACAGTCGGCATTTTTCAGCTTGAATGAGTGTCCTTAGGGATAGAGCACCTGACCTTCCCTCCAAGGTCAAGTGAGGTTCAGTGATAAGGACGGAGCTATTACAGCCACATTCCACAATTTGTTTTTTATTTGGTTCCATTTTACACCATTATTATGGGCATTACTGTTTTGCTCGAAAAAAGGAGGCTCTATTCAGGAGAAGAACATGAAAAATGACCTGGGGAGAAATAGGATCTTTCTAACAAAGAAATATATCTGTGTAAGAACTTATTAAAAACACACCATTTATAATGCACAAATTGTAGTCATTGCAATGGCCATCATTGTTATTCTGAGCTGCTTCTCCAGACTTTCAAAGGAGACCAGTGTCCTCAGACAGTCTCTTTTGTCAATGATGGATTTTTCTTTTTATGTTGCTGTACCATAGGATTTGTTCCTCTCCGCAGTTCAAAGGCCTGCACGTCTGTTCATCCCTGTTTTCACCAATTTCCCTTCCACCTTGTCTCTTCTAAGCTAGTTACAGGAGTTAAGAATTTTTTTTTTCCTTTCCAAAAATAAACCAAACAGAAATTACCTTTCTGCTTCAGAGAATTTAAAGCATCCATAAAAATATGTTCCCTGTAGAATTTCTGTAACAATCCATTTTATTTCATCTCAGAACGTTTTGACATGTTGTGTTTTAATGGCTGAGAGGACCATGCACTTGTGTGATAGGGATGGAGCAGGATGGTCACACAGGTAGATGTGTAAGTCCCAGTAGGGGACTGTAGATAGAGAGGGAAACCTAGGGAACTTTGGGAGATCACTGTTAAGTTAATGATCGCTCTAGAAAGCCACCAGAACATTGTGGAACAAAGCAGGCTCGCTTAACTATAAAATCATAAATAAAATTATGAGATAAACCTCAGGTCATGAAGTGAAAGATTAAATGAGGCCTACATTCAAGTTCAAGCAAGATAATGATCCTTAGGACCACGGACAGGAATTTAAGGGAAAGATGACATTCCAAAATAGGACACCCTCATTATACAGAAACCTGAGATGATTCAACATATTTCATCAAATGTCACCACCCTTCTGCTGATCTGAATAAGCACCATGACAGTCCTAGTTTGACCTCATAGGGTCAAATAATCTCTTACTGGATATGAAGGAGGAGCTAGTGAGGTAAGCCTACTGACTACTCGATGAAAGAGGAAGAAGTTAGTCTTTTCCCCTCCCCACATTCCTTGGATTATAAAAAATGTAGCCCACCTAATCCTTGGGGCAGAGCCTCCTCACCTTGTATCTCTCACAAGCGTTTTATCTTAATAAATTTCTTTCTTGCCTATCACTTTGTCTCTCACTGAATTCCTTCTATGCTGAGACACAAAAATACCTGAGCCTCAGTAAGTCCAGACACCAGGTGAGTGATTCTAATGAAAAACACATGGGTTCAAGTTCAAGTCTGGGTTCTGGCTGAGTCAGAGGGATTTTGGTTTCGATCCTACCTCAGGTGGACTTTTTCTACATCTGCATGAAGGTTCTTGCAAATATCTAGCTTCTCTTTTTTAGGGTAGAAAGAGCCACAGAGGCGTCATGTGAACCAATGTTCTGGTAATGGTGGACCAAGGGCAGTAATAGTGACTAGAAACCAGAAGTGGTAGAGTTTGATTTGAAGGAAATACCTGCGTGTTTGTCACTGTGACATGTCTAACAAGTAAATGGAAGGAAGACAATATGTGGTGTCAAAAGAACTCTGACTAATATGGTCATCTTTTATTAAATAACCATAAACTGAGGATGTAATACCACTAGTGGCAGTATTCACAGAGCTCGAGCCATGGAAGGAATAGGATGCTATTTATTTTCTGGATTGGGGGCTGTTATGGGCTGAGTATTTATGTTTGAAATTCGTATGTGAAAGCCCTAGCCTGCAATGTGATGGTTTTGGAATGGTTTTGGAGAGGGTGTCTTTGGATGGCAGCCACCTGGGAGCCAGGAGAAGAGGGCTCAGGAGGACACCTACTCTGCCAACCTGAGTGTTTTAGATTAACCCAGAGAGAGTATAAAATAGAAAAATTTCCAGGTAGAAATTCTGATTTTGTGAGCTTTGGAGAGCCCCATAATGTAGGTCAGAGCTTCCCAGTGGGTATCATGGAGTGTGCGAGCAGTCCTGTGGCCCTGGAACCTAGTCCTACTTTCAGTCCTAACATTTACACTAGCTTCTGCGTATTTTCCAACATCATAATTCATCCTTGCCTAACATGTTGATTCTTAGATTAAGAAGTAAGAAACAAGAATAAGCAGTTAACAGATGCTTGGATCTTTTCTCCCCAGCTTCCTCTTTAGCTATTTAGTAGCATACTATGTCAATCCCAAGGAGTCAGCAAATCTGCACACAATGGAAAATGCTGAAGAATCTAGCCCCTACTCTAATGGTTAACTGGGATTGTTTCCCCTTTTTCCTTTTAAAAAATGTCATGGTCGAGCAGAATCTTTGGAGTTGGTTTTTGGACATGAGTCCGCCTTCTCCCCAGGTTGCTGGCCTCCTGAATAAAGCAACCTTTCCTTTCCAACACTTCTCTCTCATGTATTGGCTTTTGAGAGGTGAGTGGCCAAACCTGAGTTTGGTAACATTAAGGGTCCCCAAGATGATCCTGAGGTTCGAGACCACTTGGACTCAGAGGATTCAGGAATGCTTTATACTCATGCTTATGGTCTTATGGTCAAATGAAAAAGATTCAAAGAGCAAATCCTAGAGAAATAGGATGAGGTGTCCTCTCAGTGGAGTTAGATGGCGATACATTGAATTCTACCAGCAATGACGTGTGACAGTATGGGCAGTGTCACCAGACAGGTGAGCGCCCCAAGCCTTGGTGTCCAGGGCTTTAACTGGGGGTCTGCCAGCCTTTCAGCACCTGAGTGACTGACCTTAGCTATTAACTTCATGCCCCCCACCCTGAGATCAAATTGATACAGCCTGGTCCAAGGCCTCACTCTTATCAGGCATGAAATTCCAAGGGCTCAGAAGTTTCTTTCTTTCTTTTTTTTTCCATCCTTGAGTCTAAACTTTAATAACTTCTGACCATATAATGAAGCATACATTTCTGACTACAAGTAAAAAAGCACCATTATCCCACATTGGAAATTCGAAATCAGGAATTCCCTTGTGGCACAGTGTGTTAAGGATCTGGTGTTGTCACTGCTGTTGCTCAGGTTTGACCCCTGGCAGGGAACTTCTTCATGCCATGAGTGTGGCCAGAAAGAAAAAAACTAGAAATCACATTGCCTCCAATATAACCATTCCCACCTATGAAGCCTGATATCACCAAACAGCCTACAGGGTGAATTTTCCTCTGGCCCCTCCCACCCGGGCCCCCACCCCATCCTTCATGGGCTTTCATAAAGGGGAAGCATCCCCTTGATGCTCTGGTTCTGGCCGGTGGGGGTCTTCAAGACTCTGCTTCTACAGTAATGTCTCCATCTGAAATAACACCCAGAAGCAAGTCAAGGACCAATCCTTTTTCTGGAAAGCTCAGCATTTAAGCAACCCAGGCTGCTGAGTTGACCCTTCATTGCACAGCGCTATAGGTGTGGCTTGAGGTATCTGAAGGCACCAGTCCAGGTGCCATTGCCATGAGCAGTTTCTTTGGGGCTCATCAGGGTCTGATGCAAGCGTTGCAGGAAAAGGTCGAGAAGCACAGGTTTTTAAATGGCTGATAAATAATTCAGATAAGCAGTAAGACCTAGGATCTTTGGGACTAGATGATGATTAATGATTTCAAATCATGGTTTCTATGATTCTTGGAGCTAAAATTCTTTGTAGTTGGCTGTTAAGTGTCTTTTCTTTCTCTGGATATTTATTTGATTAAGTTTAGGTTTTGGCCAAAGATACTGCACTTTGGAGAAGTATTTCCAAACAGGAAATGAGGATGAGAAATCGATGTGAGAAGAGAGTATCTCGACTGCGTCCTCAGAGAAGGAGGTGATGGGAAACCAAAGGGTACTTAAGTTGAGAGGGAGAAAGGGTAGACTCTTCCTCTGTTGCTCTGAGAGGCTTCTACAAAGAGCTCGGGGCAAAGGAACTTATTGAAAAACGATGTGATGAAGAAACATGTAACGAATTGTTGAACAGCAGAGTTTTCAGTTTTGTGGGAATTCCAGCATGGCTTAGGTTTCCAAGGTCCCACTTACCTTATTAGCTAAATAGGATTAAATGAAATGATCTTTGCATGACTGTAGTACTAAATCCATAAAGAATATTTTTGAGGACTTTGCAAATATAAATGTTAATTAATTACTAGGTTAAAATTTTTTTTCCCTAAAGCTAGTTTACAGCAGATAATCTGCCCACATAGGTTAACTATGCCCTAGAAATGAATTAATTTGCATCTTGGTGTTGGCTTCCTTCTCTGTAATATGCTACCAGCCCTGGACCACTCTTATTATCCCCTCAGGTTGCTGTCTTCTCTCTTGCCTTCTAAGCTGTCTCTCCTGGGTTTCTCCCTCTTCTCTCATATTTCTTTACTTTAATGTTTAGAATCTGTACTTTGCCTGCCCTTAAATATTAGTTGAGCCCCAACTATGTTTGAAGTTTTCATTTTTAATGCCTTATCTTTTCCTTCTATGCTCATTCCTTCAGAAGTACAATTAAATAATAAAATTCATCAAATGCCAACTATACGCCAGATGGTGTGAAAGACACTGGGGACAAAGAGATAGAACCATAGTCTCTGGCATCAAAGACCCTAGCTTTTCACACATTTGACAATCTCTTGCAGTCAGTTTCTTTCCTCTGCTCTCCCAACCCCAAGTCATACAAGTACAAAGGACCCTCCATGACCCCTTCCTCGTGTCTGTAGAAAAGCTGAGTCACA
Organism: Phacochoerus africanus; assembly: GCF_016906955.1. Taxonomy (NCBI): domain Eukaryota; kingdom Metazoa; phylum Chordata; class Mammalia; order Artiodactyla; family Suidae; genus Phacochoerus; species Phacochoerus africanus. The sequence continues at coordinate 29,316,721 of NC_062552.1, read as the reverse complement.
AAAGAGCAGGTTCAAGTAGTTAATGATCAGGACAGTAAAGACAGAACCTTTCAGTGTCTGGTGCACATTCCTGAGTCGTTTTACAGACACTATAACTGCCCGCAGAGGGAAAAAGCTAACTGCATGATGACCAGGCTGCAGCCATGACTTAAGCTGTTCCATCTTGAGCTGCACTGAATCTATGGGCAGCCCACTTTCAAAAACTGAACTAACTCAAGAGAGTGGGATTAACCACCATTGCTCATAATAATCTATATCTTTGTGGGTATCAAAATAATTGTACCTTGCTCTGCCCTTATATGTGAGCAAGTGGACAAGTAAAATTGTCCACAGAGATGCGAGAGACCATGTTGACATCTTCCACTCTGAGAATACAGTGAGCCATGTCAGCACAAAGTTACAGAAGACGGACCTTCACCCCAATCTCATTGAAGTGGGTTGATGTCTGACAAGTGGGTTTTGTAAACATCTTCCTTGCCCCTTTCCTGTTTGTCTATTTCTATTCCGCCTAAGCCTTGATTATAAAAATGAGATCACTAGGTAACATTCACCCTAACTGCCGACTTCTGCTCTACTGAACGAACACACTACCTTGCCTAATCTGTCAGTTCTTCCTCTGGATTAAAAGAAGTAGGAATGAAGAATTAAGGAGTTAAAGAAGAACTAGCTATCTACCCCACAGCCCCCTTAACAATCCTGCAGGCTGACCACATGGGCAAGATAACATCTGAAAAAAGATCATGAGGAGTCAGCCAGCCAGCACACAATGGAAAATGACAGAGATGATTCAGAGATATTTCCCCCTTTTTCCCTTAAAAACTGGCTTGGTTCAGAAGGATCTCTGGAGTTGTTTTGGGGGTGTCCGTCCACCTTCTCCCCAGATTTCCAGGCTTCTGATTAAAGAAACCTTTCTTTTCTGCCAACCCTTGCCTCTTATGTACTGGCTTTTGAGCAGCAAGCAACCAAACTTGAGTTCAGTTATAACACTCTGGGCATCTCTGTTTGGTAGTCCTGTAGGCACTGCCTACCCAATGTGGAAAGCTACTGAACTACCCTCTTTCCTTGTAAACTGACTCTTCTGGGTTCCTTTTCTCTATTAAACAGCATTATCCCCATTGTCCTCATTAGTAAGTCTGTCATCCTCTCTGTATCCACTCAGGTGCCAGGTCCTGATATCTCTGCCTCTCGTGTATCTCTCAGGTCCATTTCATCTCCCTTTTCCCCCCATCATCTCCTGCCTACAGAGGTGGACCCATTCTTAATTGTGTCCATGTGTCTTGGTTACTACAAGGCTCCAAAGTTTCCTTCTACTTGCACCTTCGTACACCCTGTTCTCCTGATTCCGTTCAGTATAGCCATAATCACTCCTATTGGGTGCCCTGACAGCTCTCCCATCTCTTGCCTTTGTCACCCATTCACGTAGGTCTTGGCGGCATCAAGCTAGACAGAATACCCTGCCCCCCATTCCTGTGTCTGTCATACCTCATGCCTCTGTTGGCCCATGGGACTGGAATCTCCTTCTCTCCTGTCTTTGTAGTGAACTTCAACCCTCAAGGCTTAGATCCTTCTGTGAAGCTGTCTCCAAGTCTTCCAGCTATTTCTCTGTGTTTCTCATATACAGTGTTTCATGTGGTGTTTTGTATCCCCAGGAACTTGTTCAGTGTCTGATGGAAAAGCTGATCTTTTTTTTTTTTCTTTTTTCTTTGGAGTGGCTTCTGAATAAGCAAAATGAAAGTTTTTACACTCTTATATCTAAGGCTCAGTCTTTATGTGATTCTTAACTTACTTTAGTGTTAGTAAAAAACTGGATTTTTGAAAAGTTGATATGTGTAATTGATATAAATGCAATAGTGAAATGTAAGTTGAGTTCACATTTAGCTGGGAATTACATCTTAGTCCAAACAGAGAATTCATTTTTTTATATTTTTAGGTTTTTCTTTCTTTTTTTTTGTCTTTTGTCTTTTTTTTGTTGTTGTTGTTGCTGTTGCTATTTCTTGGGCCACTCCCGCGGCACATGGAGGTTCCCAGGCTAGGGGTTGAATCGGAGCTGTAGCCACCGGCCTACGCCAGAGCCACAGCAACATGGGATCTGAGCCACGTCTGCAACCTACACCACAGCTCACCGCAACGCCGGATCGTTAACCCACTGAGCAAGGGCAGGGACCGAACCCGCAACCTCATGGTTCCTAGTCGGATTCGTTAACCACTGCGCCACGACGGGAACTCCAGGTTTTTCTTTCTTAAAGTATATTCTGATAAATGAGTTTCACCTAAAAAGTTAAGATAGTCCAGGAGTTCCCGTCGTGGCGCAGTGGTTAACGAATCCGACTAGGAACCATGAGGTTGCGGGTTCGGTCCCTGCCCTTGCTCAGTGGGTTAACGATCCGGCGTTACCGTGAGCTATGGTGTAGGTTGCAGACATGGCTCGGATCCTGTGTTGCTGTGGCTGTGGTGTAGGCCGGTGGCTAAGGCTCCGATTAGATCCCTGGCCTGTAAACCTTCATATGCTGTGGAAGAGGCCCTAGAAAAGGCAAAAAGACAAAAAAAAAAGTTATGATAGTCCAGTTAGCCTCACATATTTTCAACAGAGGGGTTGAGGGAACTGAAAGCATTCTGAGATTTTGCAAAGCGTAATTGCTTTATATTCTATGCCTACATTGTTCTTAATATTGTACTTTATACTTTCATGAAGGAAATACTGAATAGTGGTATGATTCCCTGTTCTTCCTTTATTGGTTATTGCGGATATAAATGCTAGGAAGGCATATAGTTAATTTCACTTATTCTATTTATATACTTATTCTTAAGATGGTTATATAACCCATTATCACTATTTCTCATGGTGGGATTAGTGAGTCCAGCTATTATTGGTTTTCCTTTAAGTTCTAGGTATTCCAGGGTGATGGTGGGTGAGTTTATTATTGCAGCAGTCTGCTCCAGGAGATCATTCTTGGTAATCTGATTGTCTCCACAGGGTGGATTTTGCAGATATACTTCAACTCATTTGCAGCTCAGGATGACACGAGAGCTGGGGGACAGTAAAAGATTTAGTAATGCTATTGGTGTGTGAGGCTGTAGGTGGCTATTTTCCCGATTCTTCTCCAGGGATTTATTTCCAAGGGATTTTTCTTTTGCAGTATTGAATCTAAGATTGTTAAGAAGCATAGCAAAAAAAATACCTAGAATTTTCTTTGACTAAACATTTAAATATAGAATCACTCAGGATACAGCAAAAATAAATAAATAAACAAACAAACAAACAAATAAATAAATAAATAAAACAAACAGAAAACAAAAAAATAACAACAAAAATCCCCCAAACAACAAAAAAATCAGCAATGAAAATTGGGGAAAGTATTAAAACCGACTCTAAACACTGACTCTTTTCAGTGGATTGGGTAGACAGGAGGGTTTATCTAAAAAGGTACTGTTAAAACAAAAATGAGTTTTAAATATCTTTTTCTCCAACTGAATGTATGCTGTGTTATGACACTTCAGCTTTTCCTCATCTCAGTCTAGATCTGTAGCTCTCAGGGAAATGCCCCTATCCCAGCAGAGAGCTGCACATACTAGGTGGTTTTATTCCCTTTTCATCTTTACTGACACAGTCCTACCTGCTGGAGTCTGGGTAATTCCTGCTCAGTCTTTAAGGCTCATGGCAAGTGTCCTTGACTCCAGGATGCTTCCTTGTCACCCCCAGGCTGGGTTACACATCTGTCTATTGCGTATTTCTGTCAGCATATTTTTTCACCTCATTTTTTTGGCCACAACCTCCCATGTGGAAATTCCCCAGCCAGGGATCGAACCTGAACCACAGATGTGACCTGAGCCACAGCAGTGACAGTGCCAGATCCTTAACCCACTGAACCACCAGAGAACTCTTTCCATCCCATTTTTATAATGATCTACTCATGTCAGTTTCCACCGTTAGACTGTCCCTTGTGCCTGTCACTGTGTCTTCGGGGTGGCAGCGGATACTGTGGCCATGCTTGTATAGTGAGTGCATGAAGCCAGCTCTAAGGGACCTGAATTTTCATTGCACTGCAGGACCATTGAGAGCTCTTACTTTGAAAAACTGGATTAAATAGAATATCACCTAAGCTTTATGGACACATCTGAATTGCTGCATTAAACTACTGTGTTTAATTTCCTTCTAAAATAAAGGCAATATCTCTTGTCCTTTAGTTATTTAAAGGGTATATTTTTAAAACTGAAAGTGGAGGTGAATTAAAAAGCGTAGAGAAAGTCATAAGTATAAATTGCTTCCTGATATAATCTCTTGAGTTCTCATATAATAAAGATAAGTTACTCAATCAACAGTTACTCCGTGTGTGAGGGCATTTGTTCATAAATCACTTAGTTTGGCTTGGATCTAACATTGATAGGACATAATTGATCTTTAAAAGTTTTATGAAGAATCACAGACTGTGAAATTATAGGTGGTTGTACTATCTAACTTTGTCTTTCCATCAAGCAGACACCTGTTTTCTGATAGCAGAAATCTCATTTTATATGTATTATTGATCAGTCCATGAATTAACCCTCTCAAGATAATTAGCATCATGTTATTTTCTAGTTTACCTGAGGAAAAGCTACCATAATCTTCTAACCTAATCAACTGCCAGAGAGGGCTTTTTCCCCACCCCCCCCAAAATGTTTAAAGCCGACATTCAAGCATGTATTTTATGTTTTCTGGCTCCTGATTTGGTAAACCAGGTTGTCATTTAACCTGTGTAGTCACAATGTTGGGATGTGTGTGAGAGTTGGAGAATGTCCAGGAGGCCAGTTTTATTCTACTTTTTTCATCTATAATAAGCTGTCCCCTGAAATTTTGCTATTTTTTCTTTCTTTTTCTGTTTTATTTTTTTATTTTTCTTCTTTGTTTTAGAGCTGCATCCATGGCATATGGAAGTTTCCAGCTAGAGGGTGAATTAGAGTTGCAGCAGCAGGCCTATGTCACAGCCTCAGCAACACCAGATCTGAGCCACACCTGCAAGCTTTGCAGCAGCTTGTGACAATGCCTGATCCTTAACCCACTGAACGAGGCTGGGGAGCAAACCCACATCCTCACTGAGACAAACTAGGGTCCTTAAGCCACTGAGCCACAGTGGGAATTCCTTCTGCTTTATTTAAGAAAAATCATTTGCCATCAACCTTATTTCTATTTTCTGTTGGGGAGTCAATGGAAGAACAGGTTAAGGCTGCTCAGTGGCCAATCCCCGTTTGGTGGCCAGAGTCTCCATGGCCCGCTGGGCACTGCAATCCTCAGAGGAGCTGCTGGGCAGATGGAGGCTCCTCCGCACCCCCACTGCCCCTGTTTAGACCGAGAACACTGAGCTCAAGAAATCTCATCTGCTCACCTGAATGAGTGAGCGGTTTATCATTGACTAAACTATCTGGCCAGCTAGTTCAAAGGGCACATAAGTGCTTTTCCTTGAGACAAACACTGCATGTTGATACAGGGCAGAAGGGTTTTATGAGTATTTTGTCACATGTAATACTACAAGAGGAGTGAACTAAGGGATTGAGAGTTTGTAAAATGAGTATTTTTACTGATTCATCAAGAACACTGTTAAATGAAACAGCTCCTGGGCACCAGCTATGAGGTTCAGAGGAATGAGTGATTCAGGCTGATGCACCAGAAGCTTTACCCGCCAACTCACTTGCAAATGCTCTGCTCTATACGTGCAATGTTAACCCAGAGAGGCATAAGCTGCTGCTTACTATGAAAGTGGGGGCCCTGATGTTCCCTCTGAAAGGACTTTGAGGACTCCTCGGGGGTCTGTGGATCACACTTTTGAGAACGGCTGTCCAAAACGATGGAATCACAGACCCTAAAAACGAGGACCCAGAAGGCACTTACAGGTCTCCCTAGTTCAGCTGTCCCTGGGTATCTGAGAGGGACTGGTTCCAGGATCTACCTCTTACTCCCAAATATCAAAATCCATGGATGCACAGTCCCTTATATACAATGCTGTAGTATTTGCATCTAACCTATGCACATCCTCCACATACTTTAAATCAATTCCAGATTGCTTATGATACCTAATATAATGTAAATGCTATGTAAATAGCTGTAAATGCAATGTAAATGCTACGTAAATAGTTGTAAATAGAATGTAAAAGCTGTGTAAATGCAATGTAAATGCTATGTAAATAGTTGCCAGAGCATGGCAAAGTTTTGTTCTGTGGAACTTTCAGGAATCCTCCCTCCCCACCACCAAATATTTTCCATCCCTGTTGGTTGAATCCATAGATGTGGAACCAGGATATGGAGGGCAGACTGCATTACGTTTGTCCCAGTGGTTCTTTATTTCGTAATAATTTTTATTTTTTCCATTATAGTTGGTTTACAGTGTTCTGTCAATTTCTACTGTACAGCAAAGTGACCCAGTCATGCGTATATATACATTCTTTTTCTCACGTTATCCTCCATCATGTTCCATCATAAGTGACTAGATGTAGTTACCTGTGCTATACAGCAGGATCTCATTGCTTATCTACACCAAATGCAACAGTTTGCATCTATTAGCCCCAGACTCCCAGCCCATTCCACTCCCTCCCCCTTGGAAACCACAAGATTGTTCTCCAGGTCTATGAGTATCTTTTCTGTGAAAAGGTTCATTTGTGCTGTATATTAGATTCCAGATATAAGTTATATCATATGGTATTTGGCTTTCTCTTTCTGACTTACTTCACTTAGTATGAGAGTCTCTCATTCCATTCATGTTGCTGCAGGTGGCATTATTTTGTTCATTTATGTGGCTGAGTAGTATTCCATTGTGTGTGTAGACCACATCTTCTTAATCCATTCATCTGTCAATGGACATTTAGGTTGTTTCCATGTCTTGGGTATTGTGAATAGTGCTGCAATGAACATAGGGAAATAAATAAAATATAGATTCAAAAAACAAATAGAAAAAAATCAGTAAAACCAAGAGCTGATTCTTCAAAAAGGTGAACAAAATTGACAAACCTCTGGTCAGACTTACCAAGAAGAGGAGAGAAAAAACCCAAATAAACAAGGTAAGAAATGAAAAAGGAGAAATCTCAATGGATGCTGCAGAAATACAGAAAACCATAATAGAGTACTATGAACAATTATATGCCAACAAATTTGACAACCTATAAGAAATGGACAACTTCCTAGAGACTTACAGCCTGCCAAAACTGAATCAAGAAGAAATAGATCAACTGAACAGACCCATCACTAGAAATGAGTATATAATAAAAACACTCCCTAGAAACAAAAGTCCAGGATCAGACGGCTTCACGGGCAAATTCTACCAGTGGTTCTTACTTTAGGGTTGATGAATATTTCACCTAATTTGGAAACGTTTGGTCAAGTTTCTCCTTAGTGTGATACACTTCTATTTAAGGGAATCACATTGCTAAGGGTTAACAAATTAGCATTTTCTTCTTTTTACTGTCAGAGGTTGCATTAACAGCAATCACTTCATCTTTATTTTATTTTAATGTTTCTTTTCCTGTGATTCAGTGGGTTAAGAACCTGACATTGTGTCCATGATGATATGGGTTTGATCCCTGGCTTCATTGCTGTAAGGTGTGGTGTAGCTTTTTCTTTTCTCTTCTTTGCTCCCATCTAGAATAGTGAGGAAAAGGTGGAGGAAGAGATGGAGCCATCATGATAAGCCATCTTCCATGCTCTAAAAAGTTCACAAAACTGAGCATCTTTTCAGGAGAAGCCTTCTGGATGCTTCATGATGATAGATTGAACATAGATTCAAACATAGTCTGGCTGTTCTCCAGCCACCAAATTCTTGATTTGAGTTTAAAGAATGACTTTCAGAGTCTGGTTGTGGGGTAGCTGGCTTCAGCCATGAATAACACCCAACGTTGATAGAAAGGCTGACTGGCTATTCTGTAATTGGCATTAGGCCTTCAGACAGGGTTTCCATACCTGGTGACAACACTGATGGATGTTGTGTCAGGGGAAAGTTAGAGTTTTGTATTGTGTAAATCTTGTTGGTCTTTGTTTAGCTCTTTACTGCACCTTTCTTTGGCGATCACTGACATTCTTTTTTGTTGTAGAAGATTTCTCAACATGGCCAGGTGGCATTTAAAGAGCCCAAGGAGAAGGATGACTTGGATCCAAGTGGCAGTGCCAAAGGACACATGGCAGCTGTCCTGTCCGGAGGCCTGGAAGGGGACTGATGTTTTGATTATGGTCCAGTGCTGTCTTGTCACACTGCCCAGCACCCCATCCTCTTGAGAATCTGGGCCTCCTTCATCTGTCAGTGGGTGCTGTGGCTAGAAGTGCCACACTTTTTCTCCCTAATGCTCTTGCTATCTTTGCCACATTTGTTGCTTGTTCATGGTGGTACCAAAACTTAGCTGTTACATGACAGGCTTTTACGAACTGAATCCACTCTTGTTTTTTCTTCTTGAAATACCTGTCAGCCTTTGGACTTCCCCTTTTAAAAAATGAAGGCCACTTCATAATAGTTACTATTGGGAATAAGGAAACTACAACATGGATAAGTAATGAGGTCCTACTGTAAAGCACAAGGAATTGTATCCGGTCTCCAGACAGGTTATGGTGGAAGATAATAGAAGAAAGGGAATGTTTGGAGTTCCCGTCGTGGCGCAGTGGTTAATGAATCCGACTAGGGACCATGAGGTTGCGGGTTCCATCCCTGGCCTTGCTCAGTGGATTGGTGATCTGGCGTTGCCGTGAGCTGTGGTGTGGGTTGCAGACGAGGCTCAGATCCTGAGTTGCTGTGGCTCTGGTGTAGGCCAGTGACTATGGCTCCCATTCCACCCATCGCCTGGTAACCTCTACATGCCGCGAGTATGGCCCAAGAAATGGCAAAAAGACAAAAAGACAAAAAAAAAAAAAGAAAGGGAATGTTTATATATGTATGACTGGGTCACTTTGCTTACAGCAGAAATTTACACAATGTTGTAAATCAACTATACAGCAATAAAACTAAAAAATGAAAAAAGAGAAAACGCCCGGAATTTATATCACTTTACATTTGGATGGATTATCAGGAGAAAAATGCTTGGTTTTTTGAAGTGTGCATTGAGATGGAAAAAATTCCTCTATGTCCCAGAAATCTTACATTCTAGAAATGCAGTATTAGAAGTGTATTGTTTTGGCTGTAGCTTTTATAACTCCTTAGAGGGACAAAGGGAGAGAGGGAATGTGTGTGCATTATCTCCAGCTCTCCTCTGCGCTAGGACAGCAGCCATCCAATGAGTACTTTCGGAGGACATTGCTGTGCACTTGGATGTTATTGGAAACTTCCCCTGAATGGTGACTCCAAAAAAACCTTGGGGTCAGGGCCCATGATTTGTGATCTAGACAGACATTCTTGACCCTGCTTCCCATAAAACCACAGGTTAATATCGTTAGAACACATTGCCACAAGATAGTGACCCAGCTATCCAACATCCACATAAAATTAAGTAATAAATTCATGAAGTTGACTGTTCCTTGTTTTTGAACAGTCAATTGAAATCTTTTTTTTTTTTTGTCTTTTTGCCATTGCTTGGGCCGCTCCCTTGGCATATGCAGGTTCCCAGGCCAGGGGTCTAATCAGAGTTGAGGCTGCCAGCCTACGCCAGAGCCATAGCAACGCGGGATCCGAGCTGCGTCTGCAACCTACACCACAGCTCAGGGCAATGCCAGATCCTTAACCCACTGAGCAAGGCCAGGGATCGAACCTGCAACCTCATGGTTCCCAGTCGGATTCGTTAACCACTGCACCACGATGGGAACTCCCAATTTAAATCTTTAGTGCCTGGTAATGTGATGCAAATTGAAACCCAGCCTTAAAAAACTATCACCAGAAAACTCCAACTCTGTAAGGTTTTTAGAACAATGTTTGAAATACGGCTGACTCTAATCTATGGTTAAAGAGAGAAGAGAAACCCAGAGCATATTCACTTTCTACCCTTGCCTGTGATTCACCTTCCATGAGGAAGCTTCCAGTGGAAATGCACAGCCTTCCACTGTGCGCACAGGGCTGTGTTGGAAAACAGATGCCTCTTGAGGTCAGGAGCCCCTCTTATGTTTACTAAACTCCCAAGTGAGAAATCAGCTCTTTTTACCCATTATCTGACCTTGGACGAAGTCCCTCTTTATGCCTTCATTTTCTCAGCTGTGAACGAGGGTGGTAATAGCCTCAGAAAGCAGCATGAGGACATCTGAGTGAAGGTAACAGGACATGAGCGATATGTCTGACACATAATAAACAGCCTCTGACAATTAATTTGTATTGTGCTGTATGATACCTGTGTAATTGTAATTGAGCTGATGCTGGATGTCCAAGAAAAAAGATAAGTGGGGAGTTCCCAATGTGGCTCACTTGGTTAAGAACCCAGTATAGTGTCAGGGACAGCTTTGTTGGTCCAGCCTCACAGAAAGCCATGTAGAAAGGGAGCAGATGGAGCCAGAACTAGGGATGCGTCCGTGGAAACCAGGAGACGTTGTCACACAGTAACAGTGCTCTCTGTGTTATTGGTAGTGACTTTGATAATGATGACTTTGGTCTTTAAATCCCTCAAAGATGCTGCCAAAATTGGAGAATTCAAGAGTGTGACAATTTCTGGAGTTCCTTGGTGGAGGATCTGGCATTGTCACTGCTGTGGCTCAGGTTGACACAGTGGCGAGGGTTTGATCCATGGCCCAGGAATTTCTGCATGCAGCAGGTGCAGCTAAAAAAAAAAAAAAGAAGAAGAGAAATAATAGTGTGACAGTTTTCAAAAGGTGGATAACTATCGCTCTGGAATAATTATATCTTTGTAAAAAAGTGTGATGTACTTGAATGGTAGGTTCTTGGTTCTTTTAAAACCGTCCTGTTGGACCACAAAGAGGTGTTTCAGGTGGATACCTAGATACCCACTGTCTAGGAATAGATATCCACTATCTAGGATAACTGTGTAGCAGTGGGCACACCCTACATGGCAGCAGTGACGGCAGTTGCCAGGTCTACTTCTCCATTCCATAGCTTCCTTCCATAAAGAGACAATGTGCCCAAATGTATGTAGACAGTCCATGCATCGGAGCTTAATGCTTATATCAGTTTCTCTTGTCAACAGTCCCATGGACAGGGAGGTGCTGGCCAGGTGGCTACTATGTGCATAGGTATATGCACCACAGCAGAACATCTTGAGCTTAGGAAACCCCAAGCTTATAACAAGATGCTGGCTAGCCTGCCCGATCTTCACTTCCAAGGAAGATATTTTTCTTACCTCTCAATGAAAACAAATCTCCTCTGAAGAAAGCAGGGAGATGTTATTATCCTGGAGTGAGTAAATAAATCTCTTGCTCTCTGACCAAGAGAGTGACACTCTCCTTAGCTTCCCTGGCTGTCTGTTATGTAGACATCTCCCAACAAAGCTGTTTTTGAGCCACCACTGACATGCAATGCGCTGGGCTTAGCACCGTGGAAGAAGCAACAGAGAACATCGGGGTTGCATTTGAATTTGAGTTCTGCTGTTTACTAGTTGAGTCATCTGGGGTGAGTTATTTAACCTCCCTGAGAAATGGGGAATAATAGTTTCCTCCTTGCAGAGCTACAGAGAAAGCTAAATTCAATAGTGTATTTAAGGCACTTGTACTTGGCATAATAACACATTGTGCAAGTGAGGGCTCCAGGAGGCTGAGTATAACAGACGCTTGGTCAACAGTAGCTTAAAAAACAGAGTTTTCCAATTTCAGCTATTTGGCAAAGTGACCAATTGCAAATCAACTATACTTTAATAAACATAAAAAAATTAAAAATCACAACTATAGAAATATATATGAAGAGAGTTTTTTTTTCTCCCAGAGCAACAAGGCCAGAGCCAGCTCAAGACTGGCTCAGCGGCTTGCCTTCATGGTGGGAAACAGGCTTGCTCTGTCTTCCCACCGTTGCCCCAAACAAAATCCAAGTTCTGCTGGACAGTGAGAAGGTGGATTGGATACCGGCGGTGCCTGGCAGAGGCTGTGCCACGGTGCTCAAGCCGTTAACGTGGTAAGATACCACTTCCGTTAACATAGTAAGATGGTGCTTCCCTTCCTAGACTCGGTTTGCCTTACGTTTTTTATCAGACATTTCTATCTAAATTTGAAAAGGTTAATTCTGCCAAATCCAGTGGTCAAAGGACACATGTATTCCCAGATTCTAGGCACTATTAATAGCATATTTGGGACCTCTAAAATAGAACAGAATGAACACATTCCCGTTAATTACTCCCTCTGGACGACCTTACTGTCCCTAACATAGGCAGCCTAATTACCTTATATTTTAATTTCCTCTTCTTCATTAACAGGTACTGAGGGGCATCGTCAATGAATTGGCGCTCAGCATGTTGGCTTTAAGCTTCCATTTCTATTTTTAAATGATCAAGAATTGGCCCACTGGGTAGCAAGTCATTCTGTGCAGCCTAGTTTCTTGGATATGAATTAAACTCTTACGTTCACGATTATTTATTTCATTTGGTATAAGTGTTTCCAAAATGTATTTCTCACTCCTTAATAAGAGGCTACTGAAAATAATTGATCCCAATGTTGATGCTTCAGAAGTGCCTTCAGTATTAATCATTGTGAAATGTCATAGTCATGGATATTGGCCCCAAACTCCTATTGTCCCTCACCCTCTTCTCACGTGCCTCCTTCTCGTGGAATGCAGTGGAATGCAGCTTGTTTAGCTGTGACACCCTCCAGGCCAGAGTACGGGGCAGGCCCCTTCACGAGCAGTCATTCTCCAGTAGCTATCAGCACCTGCACTTTGCTTCCTCTGCTCTTGACTTTCCACCCCTGTTCTGATGACTGCGTTAATATCTGTCACCTCCGCAGTGGTACTGCGAGTGCCAGCCTATGGATCTGCACCTTCTTGCCCTCCTCGGTGCTCAGCTCGTTAACCAAGTGAGAAGAGACTCTCCCTTATTCTTCCAAGAGGTCTGGAGTCATTCTGCGTGGACTCACTCCATAGCAGAACTTGCAAACATTTTCTGTGAAGGGCAGTTGGTAGACATTTCAGCCTTTGTGGGCTGCATGTAGTCACTGCCACACATTCTCACTTTCCTCTTCTCCCCTCCTTTGTTTGCAGGGCCATGCATGTGCTCAGGACCTCCGGCTCAAATTTTTTTTTTTTTTTGCTTTTTAGGGCCGAATGTGTGGCATACAAAAGTTCCCGGGCTAGGGGTCGAACTGGAGCTGCAGCTGCCAGCCTACACCACAGCCACAGCAATGCCAGATCCTTAACCCACTGAGCAGGGCCAGGGGTCAAACCCACATCCTCATGGATACTAGTCAGGTTCGTTACCACTGAACCACAATGGGAACTCCTCAGCTCAACTCTTTTGATCCCTGCTCTAGACACAAGGTTCCTGGCCATCAGAGCAGTGGTTTTCCAAAGAAAGCCAACTTATGGTTACCAAAGCGTAAGGTGTGTGTGGGGGGGAGTAAAGAGCTTGGGAATAATGTATACACACTACTATATATAAAACAAATAAACAACAAGGACTTACTGTATAGCACAGGGAACTATACTCAATATTTTATAATAACCTATAATGAAGAAAAATAGAAAAAAATAGAGTAATGGTCTCCAACGCTTTCTGAAAGTGGATCCCTTTCATTAAAAAAGCTTTGAAAATGTACTCACAGCTACAGATACTTATTTTTATTCATAAAATATTTACATTTTATTTTATTTTTTGGCTGCTGCTATGGCATATGGAAGTTCCCGGGCTAGGGATCCAACCTGAGCTGCAGCTGTGACCTATATCACAACTGTAGAAATGTCAGATCCTTAACCCACTGCACTGAGCTGGGGATTGAACCCATACCACCACAGAGACAATGCTGGATTATTAACCGGCTTCACCACAGAGGAAATGCCAATATTTACATTTTAAAACCAAATTAATAAATTGCATATGTTATAAAATATGCATGAGTACAGACATTTTAACAGTGTGAGATAAAACGTGGATGCGAATGGGAGACAACCTGGCTCACTTCTCAGAGAATCTGCGTTACATTCCCTCTGAGGAAAAAGGTGACAGTTCTCACATGACACCAGCCTTACAATTTTCTAGAAATCTTAATATCAGCTTTTACCTTGAGTCTACGTAAACTCAAGGGAACTTGATTCATTGGACCTGCCAAAATAAAGGTTGAGAAACATTGTAAGAATACACTTAAAAAAAAAAAATCAGTTCTCTAAAACTGTTGAGACTAGACTGTGATCAAAAAGAAGACCATGAAACGCTCCTTCAGGATTGTGATTATTAACCATTTTTCACTGGGGAATTTACAGTCTTTGAATGTGATCTCACTTGAAAAGCCAGGGCCAAATTTCAGGAGCCACACATAGCACAGGGACAAGCGTTTACTTATAAGGCTGTTTGGACTTTTCCCTGAATGATGATAGGCTGGAACTCAGGGCACCTGCAAATCTTTTTTCTAAAAGCTGTTATTGAACATGTCCCGCATCAGACCTCTAGATTCCTAACCCTGGGTTCATGGACTTCCCAATTGCCCTTGATGAGTTTTAGGGTATCATTGAATACATTAACATTTTTACACAAAATGGAGCATATGGATGGAATATGCGCCTGTTTCTGGGAATATGGCATAAACTATCTCTTTAGGGGGCAAGAATCATACCAGCTATGTTGTTAGAGACAATTTAATATAAGAACTGTTAACTAAGTGTAAAAATTAATAACAAGGGAAGTAAAAAGGCAGAAAGAATTTGAAGATATCACAGAAGCAGCAATTGCAGGAAGCTGCTGCTACTCTTAAGAGTTGGAGAAAGAATTATGGTTTTCTCTGGATATTTGCCCAGGAGTGGGGTTGCGGGACCGTCTGGTAGTTCTATATTTAGTTTTTAAAGGAACCTCCATACATAGTGGTTGCACCAATTACATATACACACAACTATATAAAATAGATGATTAATGAGAACCTACTGTACAGCACAGGAAAATCTACTCAATATTTATAATAACCTATATAAGAAAAAAGAATGGATATATTTATATATCCATTGATTCACTTTGCTGTTCACCGAAACTAATACAACATTTTAGGTCAACTGTACTCAAATAAAAGTTAAAAAAAAAAAAAGAGTTGGAGAAAGAACGGAAAGGGGCTGGAATTACAGGTGTTTAGAACCTGAGGCTCAGCTGTTTTGAGGACCGTGGTGCATGGTACTGGGACCCAGCCCCTTAGGAGGACACTGTGCAGCCAAGGGAGCCTCTGAGGGGCGCTCTGGGCTGGCTGGGAGTGCCAGAATATCTTTACACTGGACTCAATGGGCAGCTTCAGAAACAAACTGCCGCTGCTGGGGTGGAAAGCATCCTTTCGTGGGGCTCTGGGACCCTCACGCCCTGGGAAGAAGCAAAACCCTTCTTGGTCTTCCTTGGAGCGTCCTCTATGGGTGGACTCAGCTGGCAAAGCAGAAACTTGGTTTGTGGATTGATTGATTGATTTGGGGTTAGGATTTTCTTTTCTTCCAACTTTACTGATAATGTTATGGAGAATTTAATCGACATATGGCACTGTATAAGTTTAAGGTGTATATCATAATTTACATATGTTATGAAACGGTGATCGCAATAAGTTTAGTCAACATCCATCATTCATATAGATACAGAATTAAATGGAAAGAAAAAATTTACTGTCTTAGTTCTCATATATACATACAGCAGCATTAATTATATTTATCATGTGGTACATTATACCCTATTCATCTTATAGCCGGGAGTTTGAACCTTTTGACCATCTCGTTCCAGCTCCCCCACCCCCCAGCCCAGGCCACTCCGGTAACCACAAAGCTGATCTCTTCTTCTATGGATATGTTTGCTTGCTTTTGAAATATAATTGACCTGCAGCACTATGTTAGTTCCTGTTAACAACAAAGTGATTTGGTATTTGTATCCATTTCAAACTGATCACCACAATAAGTCTAGTTACAACATGTCACATACAAGGGTATTGCATAGTTATTGACTGTATTCCCCACACTGTACATTTGATAACTGTGACTCATTTATTTCCCAGTTAGAAGTTTGTACCTCTTAATTTCCCTCACCTATTTCTTTCTTCCTTTCGTCTCTGGCAAATACCTGCTCATCATCTGTATCTATAACTCTGTTTCTCTTCTGTTATATCTATTCACTTGTTTTGTTTTTAGATACCACATATAAATGAAATTGTAGAGTATTTGTCTGTTTGACTTATTTCATTTAGCATAATGTCCTCTAGGTCCAACCATGTTGTCACAAATGGTAAGATTTCACTTGGTATGATCCCATTTCTTGTCTTTGAACATCCTGCTTCTTTGGCTTTGTCTGCAAAGTGATCTATTTCTTTGGATGCTGTCACACCCAGGGCCAGACTCCCCCAGGGGCAGCCTTCCTGGTCCTCCTGGCCGTGGTTCATGAAGAGATTAGAGAAACTGAAGATCTGAGCTGATCAGGGAAGCCCCTCCCCCCCCACCAGGTAAGTGGTCCAGGTGTAAGAAGACAGCGCCTCCATCATGTAGGGAAGGGAGAGGCAGGAGCCCCTCTGCACCCTGAGAAGGAAGCCACTTTGAAGACAGGAAATTGAGCCAACACAGTGAGAAAGCAGAGCAGAGTGTCTGAGCCCCATCACTGTTCAGTCCTGGTGCCAGTGTCCCTGAGATGGCAGGACCACCTCCTTGTAAGCACAGTGCACTTGTAGGAGTCAAGTTAACTTCCTGTTTCCTCTTGAGCTTGTTCAGGTTGGTTTTCCATCACTGGTCCCCTAGAGCCCTGCCTGAGGCACTTGTGTCTTGCTGCTTTTTGTTTACTGCAGTTAGACAATGAATCTCCCAGGAACTCTGCAGCCAAAGCAGTGAAAGAATGATGGAACTGGTCTCTAAGATTGTCTGAGGAACAAGTGGGGAATGTATAGAAGCACTTAGCAAGGCCCCTGTCACAAAGTGCACCCTAGAAACAATTGTTTACCCAGTGCCCCAGCATCAGTACCTGGCTGCCTCCAGGCTGTGCTACATCCCACACTTTCTCCTGTGGCCACAGAGCTGCTCTGCTACACCACTGGGTTTGCCCTTCTCATGACCCTCTGAGGGTGTCAAGGACCAATGACCTCTGGGGAGACAGCTACTCACCCACAACAGCAATGAGTCATTCCATCAAAGACATTCACCTAAGTCAAGTGCAGGTGTCTGGGGAGCCAGCATTCCTTCAGCCTTAAAATTATTTAGTTTTCTCTTTATCATCTGTTCTGCATCCCTGCTGTTCTCTTCCTTCTGGGTACCACCGTCAGCTGCTGAATCCCTGTTGTCCTAATTGGTGATGTTAAGGGTGCCAATTGAGTCTATCTTCTCAGGCTTTTCTTTTTGCTATGTTTCCTGCAAATCTTATTACATGTTTTTGCTTCTTGGCTTCTCATGTAAAAAGTGTGCATGTGTATATGTATGTATTAGATTTCAGAAGATCAATGTGATAATTTCCTTTTTTTTTTGGCCACACCTTTGGAATGCAGAAGTTCCTGGGCCAGAAGACAGCACCTGCACTATAGCGGTGACAATGCTGGATCTTTGATTCCCTGTGCCGCCAGTGAAATCCCAATGTAAAAATTTTCAATGAGGATTATAACTCTTATGCAGACCAGTGTATTCTTACCAGTATGAGATAGGAAGCTCAATTATAATCAGAAGGCTTCTGGGTGATCCAGGGATCAGTGTAAAAGACATAAAATGACCCCCTCCCCCATCTCACATCCCTACAGCTATTTGACTCAGCCATCACTGCTGTAAGCTTGAAAGGATGAAAGTAATTTGTTATTCAGAAATGGTTTCGAATTAATATCAAAACAGACAGCCAAAGATTAAGGTAATTGCTGCTACTTAAAAATGAATAATTTAAAGATAAAAACAAAACAAAATTGTTTTCTGTATCTGAACAACTGTCTCTGCCGCATCCATACAAAGAAATAAGGATTTACTCAAATCCAAAGCACGACTGAAACCAAACAAAAAACCCTTACAAAGCCAGTAGGAGCAAGTGCTATTTGGGAAAATTTCCTATAGTAATCAATAAACAAATTATTCCTGGGGAAGCAAATGGCTTCATATAAGCTGTACGCAGGTTGGTCAAGTGCAGCATTATCAATGTCATGCTTCAGCCATGTCGTCTACTGGTTTAAACGAATTGATCTAAATGGGGCTTCTTAGGTGCTTGACACGGCTTTGATGACTGTTCACTGTCCCAATCACATAGGCACAGTTTGGGACACAGTTCAAGCTGCCTCAGTGCAGTGAGACAGTGTGGTGTCATAATAATTCACCCATGTTGCAGGATTCCATTGTGGAAACTGACTGGTATCCATGAGGATGCTAGTTTGACCTCTGATCTTGCTCAGTGGGTTAAGGATCTGGCGCTGCCATGAGCTGTGGTGTAGGTGGCAGATACGGCTCAGATCCCACGTTGCTGTTGGCTGTGGCATAGGCCGGCAGCTGAAGCTCCAATTCAGCACCTAGCCTGGGAACTTCCATATGCTGCACGTGTGGCCCTAAAAGAAAGAAAAAAGATTATAAAAAATTTTACCCACATTGCTCTTTGGCACCCCAGCTCTCGCCTGTATTCTAGGCTTATATATCTCACTAGCCACTGGGTAGTCCATGTGAATGACAACAGGTACTTCAAGCATAACCCACCCCAAACAGAATCCTTGACTTCTTCCAGCAAGACCTACCCCTCACCCATTCTCCACCGGTTTCTCAGCCCCCAGTCCTAAGGCATAAATTTCTGCCATTTCTCTTAGCCTTACAGCCCGTAATCTCTCCATCCTGTGTACTTTTAAAGAGCACCTCTTTGCAGACAAGTCATCTTATCCCCTGTGATGCTCCCACCTGGTCCAAGCCCCCTCACTGCTTGGCTGGACTGGCAGCAGCCCCCAGCTTGTCTCTCTTATGCCTCTTGGACCCTAACTCCTCTCCACAGAGGAGCACCAGGGATAGGTCAAAACAAACTCACCTCACCTCTTTCCCATACTCAAAATGTGCCATAAATACTCAATACACTCAAAATAGCATCCAAGTGATGTTTTCTCGTTTACATTTCCTATAATTACCATGTGTGATTTTATAACCTGAAAGACAATTTGACTTTACATTTTGCTTTTTTGCTTTTATAAGGAATATAACATTTCGAATACACATTAAAGAAAGCATTTCTCGGTATGGCTTTGCTTTCTTTAATCACTTGGTTTGATACACATAACCTAATGCTAATTTCAGAGCCTTCCTTGTGTTTTTCCTACTTCTATTACCAGTTATATAAGAGATAATACACTAGGAGATGGCAGAGGACAGTGGTAAAGGCATGGATTTTAAACCATAAGACCTAGGATCTACTTTATTTGACAACGGATTAGCCAAGTAGCCTTAGCCAGTTGACTTAAGTTTTCTGTCCCTCATCATAAAAAAAAAAAATGGGACTAATAATATCTAGCTTCCTACCACACAGGGTTCTTGTGAAGATCAAAGATATTTGAAAGTGGTAAAGTGTAAAACACTCAGTGGATGTTAGTTAAAAATAATAGAATCACACAGTCATCACGTGGTGAGTGGCAAATCTGCAGAGGGAGTGATGAATTGCCTTAAAACATGCACACAAGTAAATTAAGGGTTCTATTGAGGATTGTGTTTGTCATATGCTATCTTAACCCAATATCCATGTGCAGAGAGGATGATTAGATTAGTGAGTGTCAGATTCTAAGTGAATAAAAATGGAAATGACAGATGTGGAGCTGGGGTTGCACTGCTCATCTCTGGAGACAGCTGAATGCAGCTCAGAGACACCTTGCCTGGTTCTGTCCAGGGGCTTCTTACTCACCTGAAGAGAGCAGCCAGGAGCACAGGTCGGGGTGGGCAGAAAGACTGCCCAGAGCTGGGTGGGGAGAGAGGTTGCAGCACCTGCAGTCTCCTTTGGGCAGCCAAAGGGTCACCTTAATAAAAGGCCCTCTGTTCAGAGATCTCACAGGCACTGTTGGCCAGTCCAGGAAGCACCACAGGTAATGGTGGGGCCTAAGGGGAAAAGCTCTCAGCCCCCAGAAAACTTCAAGTTGGAGCCTCAAAAGAAGGAACAAGAGACCTTATAAGATCTTTACCTGGTTTAAAGCAACCAAAATTTCCCCTAGCTCCAGGCACATGGCTAGATCCATTTAGACATCCCCATATTTGGGGCTCTGGGTTCATTTCTTTAAAATTTTTATTTATTTTTATTTTTTTCTATTTAGGGATCCACCTGCAGCATATGGAGGTTCCCAGGCTAGGGGTCTAATCAGAGCTGCAGCTGTCAGCCTACACCACAGCCACAGCAACACAGGATCCCAGCCACATCTGCTACCTACACCTCAGCTCACGGCAATGCCAGATCCTCAACCCACTGAGTGAGGTCAGAGATGGAACCTGCACCCTCACGGACACCATGTCGAGTTCTTAACCCACTGAGCCACAACAGGAACTCCTGATGCTCCCCGTTCATTTTGAGGCAGGTATTCTCACTTATCAGGTGTGGAAACTCTAGACTCAGGGTGTCAGAGAAATTGTTCAAGATCACCCCACCGGTATGTGAAGGCTTGAATTCAATTCTGTTGTACCCTCTGCACTGCACCGTCTTGAATGTTAGTGTGCTTCTGTGTGGCAGAGGACTTGACTCTGGCCAGATGGATGATTCTCAGAGACACACCCGTGAGCCTTGTCAGGGTTGCTGGCAGAGTCACTGATGCTTTTGGAAGGAATGCAGCCCGGCCATCGCATGCCGAGAGCCACACGGCCTTCCTTCTGTAACTGAGAACTCTCAGATTTGTGGCCCAGCATCTATGAGCAGTTACCATGATTTTTTTTCAAGTCCCATATTTTATTGATAAAGAAATATTTTGCTGTTTTTCTTTTTAAAATTAAAGTATAATTGCTTTATAATGTTGTGCCAATTTCTTCCATACAGCATAGCAACCCAGTCATGTATATGACTTTTCTCATATATCTTCTTTTTCTCATATATCTTCCATCATATTCCATCACAAGGGATTGAATATAGTTTCCTGGGCTGTACAGCGGGACCTCATTGCTTACCATTCTAAATGGAATAGTTTGCATCTATTAACCCCAGACTCCCTGTCCATCCCACTCCCCTCTCCTTCCCCTCAGCAACCAGAAATCTGTTCTCTATGCCGGTGAGTCTGTTAATATTTTGTCATTTTGAAGATAGCCTTTACAATACCCCAAAGAACCTCCCCAAATCTGTGTATCGTAAGATTTCTGACTGTGCTAATAGCTTGTGTGGTTTCACTCGGATGGAGGCAAATGGCACAGTGGCCTGTAACCCATGCCCTGCTCCCTGGAGGCAGGGACATGGTTTGTCAAGGACACTGCTTTGTTACCATATTTCTGCTCCAAGTCACAAAATAGAACTCATGAGTGTAATGAGATCTTTTCAGTCATGTGTGGCTTCTTTTCAAATGCTTCCAGACAACCATTTTGTGTTGGGGTAAATCCAAGTGTTAGCAAAATCCCAGCCTTTCCAAGTCCAGTTTTCTTTTCAGAAAGATTCTCATTGTTTAACATATCAGGGATAGACACGAGGTACTGCTTTGAATTTTTTTTGGCTTCATTTTTTTTTTATTGGAAGAAAGTTTTTAACACCTAAAACACTGATGTTTTAGTTTTATCTTCCATTCTAGAAATTCTTCCTTCCTTTCTTCCTTCATTCTTTCCTTCCTTCCTCCCTCCCTCTTTCTTTCTGTCTGTCTTTCTTTTTCTTTTTCCAGCCACCCCTGCAACATATGGAAGTTCCCAAGCCCAAGGCTGAATAGGAGCTGCAGTTGAAGCCTATGCTACAGCCACAGCCACAGCAACACTGAATCCAAGCTGCACCTGCAACCTACACCACAGCTTGAAGCAATGCCAGATCCTTAACCCACTGAGTGAGGCCAGGGATTGAGCCCACATCCTCATGGACACTGTGTTGTGTTCTTAACACATTGAGCCAAAACAGGAACTCCAATAGCTAAATTCTTTTTAAATTTGTAAAATTTTTCAAAGTTTTATTGGAGTATAGCTAATTTACAAGGTGGTGATAATTTCTTCCGTATAACAGTGACCCAAGTCGTATTTATACACATATCCATTCCCTCTAGATTCTTTCCCACATGGATTATCACAGAACACTGGGTAGAGTTCTCTGTACTATATAGCAGGCCATGGGGGCCAATCATTCCACATACCTCAGTGTGCATATGCCAATCTCAAACACCCAGTTCATTCCTCCCACCCCCGCCAAGCTGTCCCTTTTGGTTTTTCAAAGTCTGAGTCTGTTTCTATTCTGCAAATAAGTTCATTTGTACCCCCCCTTTTTTTAAAAAAAAAAAAAATTCCATATATAGGTTATATCATACAATGTTAGTCTTTCACTGCCTAACTTCACTTAGTATGATAGTTTCTGGGTCCATCCATGTTGCCACAAATGGCATTATTTCATTCTTTTTTAATGCTCACAAATATTCCATTGTATATATGTACCAAATCTTTTCTTGGTGGGTTTTTTGTTTTTGTTTTTTATTTTTAGGGCTGCACTTGAGCCATATGGAAGTTCCCAGGCTAGGGGTTGAATTGGAGCTATAGCTGCTGCCCTATGCCACAGCCACAGCAATGCAGGATCCAGGCCGAATCTGTGATCTACACCACAGCACATAGCAACCCTGGATCCTTAACCCCCTGAGTGAGGCCAGGGATGAAACCTGCATCCTCATGGATCCTAGACGGGTGCGTTACCATTGAGCCATGACGGGAACTCCTTTACCCACATCTTCTTTATCCAGTCATCCGTCAATAGGCAGATTTCTTCCAAGTCTGGACTGTTGTGAATAGTGCTGCCATGAACATTGGGGTGCTTGTATCTTTTCGAATTGTGGTTTTCTCTGGATAGATGCCCAGGTGTGGGATTGCTGGATCATATGGTAGCTCTGTATTTAGTTTTCCATAGTGGTTGTACCAGTGTACATTCATGTGGGTTCATAAATATAATGACAGTTTAGGGTCTCAGTAATTCTTTTCAAATGAAAATTATTCTATGTATCTTGGCAAGGAAAAAGTGATGGGTATAAATTAACCGATCATGTATTATCAGAGTATGTACTGCTACAGTGTATTATCTGAAGTTGACAATGCTTTAATAACTTACTTTGTTATAAATGGAATCTTCATCACAAAATCATGTTTCAAAATATCTAGAAGAAATTAAAGGCAAAAAAATTTGACATCTGTTTTGTATATGGCCCCTGGAGTCAATCAGTGGACCTCATGGCACAGTTTAAAAAAATGAAAGAAAATGATGTTTCAGAAGAAAACCAAGCATTCAACTTGTTATTTATTATAGGAAATAATACATTATTCCTATTTCCTATTTTCTTTTATTATTCCTATTTCCAATTTATTATGGCAAAATCTCATTTACATGATCTGTAAGATGGCCTTTCTATTGTAAGAATCTTAATTGTGCGATTCAGTTGTATAAGTCAAGTGCCTTATCTGATTGAAGTCAAGGATACTCTATTGTATAACAGACTGAAAATTGCCTTTATTTTAGAAAAGAGTGTATAGTTTGCCGTGAGCTTTCAGTTTAGTTATTTTGTAGGTTGTAAAGTTGTGTTTTAGTTATCTATTCTATGTAACAAGATAGCCCCAAATTCAATGGCTTTAAATAACACCGAACCTTCCCTGGGATCCGGCAGCCAGCCCATCTTTCACTGCCCCCAGTGTTGGCTGGGATGGTCCTC
Source organism: Phacochoerus africanus (assembly GCF_016906955.1). Lineage (NCBI taxonomy): Eukaryota > Metazoa > Chordata > Mammalia > Artiodactyla > Suidae > Phacochoerus > Phacochoerus africanus. The sequence continues at coordinate 29,292,933 of NC_062552.1, read as the reverse complement.
AAGGCTGAATCCCTGTGCTTCCCCCAGCCTCCCTGGGACAGGACAGCTGGACGCCCTTCAGAGCAGCAGCTCTTAGGATGGAGGGGCCCGGAGGGGAAGAGAGGTTGTGTGAGGCTTCACAGCATCACGTGTGCTAACACACCGAGGGCTGTGGCCAACCACGTGGCTGAGTGCCCTGTCCATGCTGTTTGTCCTGGGAGGTTAGGTTCCCTGGGAGATTGGAGGGTCCCAGGGTCAGATTTCCCTCTGCTGCTGTTTATCTCCCAATGTCTGTTCACCTCTGCCCACTTGCCCCAGTGACAGGATTCATTGCCACCTAGAGTAAATACTACTTTTCTTATCCTATCATGAGATTTTGGATGGGAAGCTACCCTTTTGGGACATGGAATTCCAGCAGAAGTGTTGTGCATGGCCTCTAGGTAGCGTCTTTTTAAAGGAAAAATTATTGAAGTATAGTTAATTTATACTGTGTAATTTCTGCTGCACAACAAAGTGACTTAGTTACACATATATAATTCTTTTCTATATTCTTTTCCATGATAGTTTATCACAAGATACTGAATATAGTTCCCTGTGCTATACAGTAGGACCCAACTGCACTGCAGTCCCATCTACAGAGGAGGCTGAGGCAGGAGGATGGCGTCAGCCTAGGAGTTCTGGGCTGTTCTATGTCAGTCAGGTGTCCAGAATCATCACATGGTGATGATCTCTGGGCATGGAGGACCATAGATGTCTAAGGAGGGGTGAGCCAGGCCAGGTGGGAAATGCAACAGGTAGAAACTCCGGTGATGATCAGGGTGGTGACTTTATCATGCTGCTCTTGTCGTGGGATAGATTACCCCAAAGTTAGCAGCTGGAAGCAGCAAACATCCTTGTTCTCACAGGGATTCTGAGGGTCGGGATTGGGGGGCAGTGAGATGGGCGCTATCCCATGGGACTCAGCGGGGGCTCCTGCTCTTGGCTGCTGGCTGGAAGCTGGGCTTCCTGCCATGTGGACCTTTCTGCAGGGCTTCCCGAGAGGCCGCTGGTGGCCCTGAGTCATGGAAGTTGTCGTCCCCAGAGTGAGTAAGGCAAAGACAGAGGAATTGGTGTCTTTTATGACCAAGCCCTGTAAGCCCCAGGTCATCACTTCTGTACTGAGTGGGTCACACAGACCAGCCCTGAGGGTGGAGGGATGCATAGGAGGGTGTAAACCCCAGGAAGCAGGATTCATTGGGGGCCCCCTGGAGGCTGCCCATCAAGTGTCCTCAAGGACAGGTTATGTGCTCCCTCTTTTTTTTTTTCTCTTATATGATGATTTTTATTTTTTTCATTATAGCTGGTTTACAGGGTTCTGTCAATTTTCTACCATACAGCATGGTGACCCAGTCACACATACATGTATACGTTCTTTTTTCTCACATTATCATGCTCCATCATAAGTGACTAGACATAGTTCCCAGTGCTACACAGCAGGATCTCATTGCTTACCCATTCCAAGGGCAATAGTCTGCATCTATTAACCCCAAGCTCCCAATCCCACTCCCTTATTTTGTGCTTGTAGAATTCATCAATATTCCCTTTTTGGTTTTTGCTTCACTTGCAGCATGTGAAAGTTCCTGGGCCGGGGATGGAACCCAAGCTGCAGCAGTGACCTGAGTCACAGCAGAGACAATGCCCAGTCCTTAACTGCTAGGCCACCAGGGAAATCCTGGAATGCATCAATCACCTGAGCAGTCATGTGACATGATGTGGAGCAAACTAATTCTAAATGAAAGGTTCTCCACAGGGTGGCCCCACTCCAATTTATTTGTATTCTTCATTTTCATTAGAGGGAAAAAAAACAGGAAAGAAATCATTTCTTAAAACCAGAAATAGTTATGACAATATTTGCTGAGAATTCTGTTCTCTAACCTCCTAGGAGGGCTTTTGAATTGTTTGGAAACAATTTAGAAACATGGCCTGAAACAGAAACATCGCTTTCTTATTCAAATCCATTACAGAAATTATTACAGATTATTGTTGGCAAACTCATCTTTTTTTAAAAAAGCGAAACTGTAAGTTGGGCAGTGTAAACTGTGAGGTATGCAAATGAATTTTTATACTGACCTGTTCTGCTAGTGCATTCCTGCTGTACTCATGGTGGAGCTGTTGGGTAAATTCTACCTTAACACATCCAAAAACATACTGATATTGCTTGTATAATTATAAAAGAAAGTCACAACCTATATCAGTTTTGTTCACTGTACATTTTGATGGTTTGATTCTAGCAGTAGATAAAAGCATCTCCTTCAAGTCAAGAATTCAGGGTTTCAGACCCCAGTTTGACATCTTCCTTGTCATGTGTACTTTTGTGCTCTAAGAGGCAGCGCCCTTATCTGTAAAATGGGAAGAGTGTTGTGTATAATATGAGGTACACAGATTCACAGTAAACACTCAAGAAGTGGAACTATTACTAGCTAAGTGTTCTTTAAATCTTCACTAACATGAATGACTTTGGTGAAAACTTAGCACATTTCCTATAATAAGACCTATCCTTTAAGGCAACTTTGTGTGTGTGTGTGTTTACACACATGTGTTTAAAAAAAAGAGATGAAAGAACAAGATGAACTAAGATTAAGAAAATGTGTTTCTCTTTAAAAGTTCTCTTCTATTGGAAAATTTCTTTTAACAGATTGAGTTGTGTTAATATAGGCAAATGTCTTGAAACCATCCGTCTAAACTTTTATCCAGCCAGCAAGTCATTTACCCAACCTTTATAAAGTGTCCATTTATGTGGTGAGGACCAAAAACATGGAGAATTAAGATATTGTCCCTGTCTTCCAGAGTTTCACAAGCTAGTAAAGGTTTATATTGAAGAGCGATGGGAACATTCAATTAAAGCAGGTGTCAGTGGCTGCACGGGTAACACACCTGGTACAAACGTCATCCTGCAGGAAGTGCTTACACAGGAAGAAGCACTTAAGAACCCAGGGGAGACTTCTTGAGGGAGTGAGCCTTCATCTGGGTCTTGAAAGGTAAAGAATAGTTTCCCAGATGGCTAATGAAGAGATAGGAATTTCTGGACAGAGGCCATAGCCTGTGAGGAGGCAAGGAGGGATGGGAGAACATGGTGTCTTCCAAGGAACTGCCCTTGTTTGGAATAAATGTCTGGACTGTGGATGCTTTGAAGGGCGGCAACCAGGGTATGGCTACAGAGGAGAATGGACAGATCACAAAAGAGCTCACCTGCATAAGAAAGAAGGTGAATTTTACCTTGCAGGTGTTGTGAACCACAAAGGCTTTTTTTTTTTTTTTTTGTCTTTTTGGGGCTGTACCTGTAGCATATGGAAGTTCCCAGGCTAGGGGTCGAATCAGAGTTGCAGCTGCCAGCCTATGCCACAGCCATAGCAACACCAGATCCAAGCTGCGTCTGCGATCTACTCCACAGCTCACGGCAATGCTGGATCCTTAACACATGGAGCAAGGCCAGAGATTGAATCTGAATCTTCGTGGATACTAGCTGGGTTTGTAACCCCCTATGCCACAATGGGAACTCCCTGGATGATCTTTTTAAAGGATGTTTACACAGCAGATAGCCTGGGAATGTAGAGTGGCTCCCTCCAGAGCAGAGGGCAGGCCTGGTTAGGCACTGATTGGCAAGATGAGGACAAAGTGCCCTCCAGTGCAAAGGCAGGCAGGCTTGCTTGCAACCCATTATACAAGATTTGGGTTTTGAGGCTCAGGGTAACTTCCTTTTTCCTTCTTTCCTTCCTTCCTTCCTTCCTTCCTTCCTTCCCTCCCTCTTTCTTTCTTTCTTTCTTTCTTTCTTTCTTTCTTTCTTTCTTTCTTTCTTTCTTTCTTTCTTTCTTTCTTTCTTTCTTTCTTTCTTTCTTTCTTTCTTTCTTTCTTTCTTTCTTTCTTTCTTTCTTCTTACATTCTTCTTTATTTCTCCCATAAAAGACGAAAGGGTACTATAGGGTCAGCATCAGGGAGGCTTTAAGGTGATAATGTGGCATGTGAAGTGAGTCTCCTGGAATAGCTAGCTCCCCATGTAATGTGGCGTTTTGTCCTCAATACTGTCTCCACTCTATAGATAAGAAAATTTACCCATGGTCACTCACTAAGTGGAGGAGTCAAGATTCAAAAACAAATACTCACCTTCTTAGCCACGATTTCAAGAATAATCTCTCCTCTTACCAAGGATATTAATTATTACAAATGGAAAGTGTTTGGCCCTTAATAAAGTCAGTGCTTTAGAATAAACAAATGGAATAAAGAAAAGTGATTGTGGAGTTCCCATTATGACTCAGTGGATTAAGAATCCAACTGAGTGTCTGTGAGGATGAGGGTTCGATCCCTGGCCTCGTTCAGCGGTTTAAGGATCTGGCAGTTGGGAAGTGAGAATAGCAAAGTCCATTGTCCCTGCCTCTGTGGCCTTCTGGCTTCTGCCAGCACCTATGAACCTGTGCAGGCTCTGCCGTCAGCTTGCAGGTAGGACTGCAGGCCTCTCACGGTTTTCTCGAGGTACTTAACTATTGTTATTATTGTCAGCAAAGTTGTGTCTGCTCCGTGCTTATGACGGGCTAAGCGGTCCACATCTCTTTCAGCTGTCACACAGTCATGAGTGGAACGTTATGTCCCCATTTTATAGATACGCAAACCATATGGAGATGTGAATGATATAGGACGTGTTCACGTAGAGAGGTGTGGGGAAGTCATCCTGGCTTACGTGGGAGTTAGCTGAATTTTGTGCTAACTAGAACAGCCTGTGTGTGGCCTATCCAACACACACTGTACACCTGCTGTAATTAAGAAAAGGGCGCAGTGACTCGCAGTAAAGAATGTCCATGTTAAAAAGAAAGCGTAAAGCGTAAACGCCCCTTCTCCTGGGACACCCGGGCTGGTCCTTTGATGATAAGACTCTCTCCCCAGCTGCCAAGGCCACACTGACTTGCTGTGCACGTGCTTGTCTGTCTTTTGAAAACTTGAAGAAACGCATCCCTGACTTGTTTGATGTTCTTTGTTCTGACAAGACATGAAATTGTGCTGAAAACCCTGCTTCTCTGAAGCAGTTCCTCAGAGTGATCTAAGTCCTCAGTTTGGCTCAAATAAAACTCTCCTCCTCTGTTCCTTTTTTTTTTTTTTTTTTTTTTTGGCTATGCCTGTGGATTGTGGAACTTTCCAGGCCAGGGATCAAACCTACACCATAGCTATAACCACATCACAGTAGTGACCACACTGAATCCTTAACCCGCCTGTGCCACTAGGGAACACCGAATTCTTTGGTTTAAAGAAAATAAACTTAGGGGAGGGGAGATACTTTGGGGTAAGGATGCCTCCCTCACACTCGTCAAATCCATGACGGGAACAAGTACTCCTGGCTGAGGGGAGAGTGTGTGTTTGCGTAATCCCTGCTCTGGAGGGTGTCGAAGTCTTGTTTGGGAGGTGTGGTTTCCCCAAAGGAAGCAATTAGTTGTTGAGACAGTATTTAACTAAGCTCCACACTGAATTCAAGCCATAAGCAGGTCACCAGTTCAAAGAGACATTGGAGAGGGCTGCTCGGAGACAGGGCCTGGAGGACAGAAAGTCGGCTCCTGGTGGGATCAGAGCCTGAAAAAAAAAAAAAATTCAGTTCGAGGAGAAAGCCACATACTTGCTATGCGTTCCAGGAAAAAGTCGGTTCTGTTCCTGCTTTTCTCCGCATATGAAAATAACCATTTTGTGTCTTTCAAAACAAAAATCACAACATACAAGCACCAAAAATAAATAAATAAATAAATAAATAAAATCAAACCCGAAACACACTCCCACAAAGAAACAAAACCCACCATGACATTTTCTCATTTGCACTTAACGCAGAGCTCGGGAGCCTTCTTTCCTGGCGTGGATGCTGCCACGGGCTCCTGACATTCTTAACTTGATTGGATCCCTGCAGTGCAGTCTACTTCAGACTTACCTTTTTTAGACCACTTCAAAGTTTTTTGATTTATTCAGCAGGATAGATAAGCCTGTCAGCTTCGGAGAGTTGGTGCTGGCGGCAGATATTTCTTCCCTCTGCAGGTGGCACTGCTGCCAGTTGTCCTTGGGGCAAGCTCTTGTGCTGAAGATGCCCTCTGTGGTCTGAGCACCAGTCACACTTGAGCTGGTCTCCTTTTCTCCCCACTTCTCTCTCTGGGGACCTGCCCTACCTGTGCATGAGGGAGAGAGGGCCAATTGGGTGATCTCTTGGCTGTGGATTAGCAAATTACTTTTGGCTTAAACCGGGTCATCCTATCTCTTTTTTTTCTCGCCTGAGCAATTGATCTGCCTCTGTCATTTCTGAGATGTTGATATCAGTGTCACTTTGCTTCAGCTGGTGTCCCTTGAGTCCTTGGAGCTCCTGCTGTCCTCTCTTTGATGGCTTCGCTCTCCTGCTGTCCACCCCCATCACAGAAGCAATCTGGTTCCTCTGACCTGTCATGAGCCTGCCCCACTGGGCTTCAGTGAGGAAGCAAGAAGATTTCCTGGGGAGGAGGAGAGATGGAAGGTTCTCCATCTCTCCCCGTAGCCCACGTCAGGGCCTGAAGCAAAGTATACCCTCTGTTGTCAGTTTTACTAAGTGGACATTATAAGGTGACACTGACCTCAAGGAAATAATGGAAACAGGAAGGGACTTCTCGTTTCTGGGGTTTTCCTCTTCCTCACTTCCTCTGCTGCTGCTCAGTGTCAATTTCCTTTTTTTTCCTTCTGCACAGCATGTTATCAGGAGATTTGTTAATTAAAAAAAATCTTTATCAGATGAATTCTAATTCCAGGGTGAGTTTTGAGGCTCAGTTTTAGTAATGGAATGGCCTGGAAGAGGCCATTAAACCCCTTTCTATGAGAGAGAGCGCCCTCAAGAATCCCATACAGATGGGTTTTGAGGCTGTTTATATGTATCTTGTAAAACAGGCAGCGGGAGGAGAACCCGGCTTAGGGTGGATGAGTCTGTATTTAACAAGTAACAGTTAGTAGTAATGAGGACTGTACACTATTAATAAAACAGCTAAGAAAAGGACTAGAGAATTATGGTAGCTAATGGTCTGAAGAACATTACTATAAACCTGATTTTATGACACATTTTAGAAGAGCCGTTCGATCATAAATATTCACTCTCTCGTGACACGTTGCACATAAAGTCTGATCCCAGGAACGTTTTTAAAATACCTTTTAAAATTGGAGGAGACAGGAAAAGATAGTTTTCATATGCAAGGGAAGTTCTCTTAGGTTTTTGAGTAAGAACCCTCAGTCAAATTATTTCTGCTAAAGATTTACCCTTAGGGAAACTCACAGTAAAGTGAAAAGGTCAACTCTCTGAGAACATTTAAACCTCTGTAAAGGATGAGACAGTGTAAGTGGCTCTCAGCTGTCTTGGTTTGGGATTTCATTATCATCACAAGGAGTATTTTGCTGTTTCTAGAATTAGCGTTTTGTCTTTTTGTTATACCGTCCCATTTAAGTCATACACAGGTGAAGTTCTCTCCGTTCTTCCGCTCACAGATGATGGCAACCATTATTAGCTCAGTCTTCCTTGGAGGCGCTAATATTACTGAAACCCTTCCCCTCCCCCACTCCCCACATTGTGGGTGGGGCCATAATTTCCAGCCTGGTCAGTAAAACAGTGCAGAGGCATTTTCTGGCTAATATTTCCTTAGTTCTCCAGGGCATATTTTAATCTGGTATTAAATAACCCTGGCTTCCTTTAAACCAGAAACAGGAGAACCTAACTGTATTGCAACTCAAGTTGCTGTTTTTCTTAGATCTCAAGAGCAATTCCTCATTCAATTTGAATTGGGCAATGAAAAAATGTGTTAAAAAAGGGAAGGTAAAAGGGATGTCTAGAACTTTTAAGCTCTAAGTCCTGTCTTCAGTGTGAGATTTATTATTGCTTTTTTTGCTTTGTTTGTATTGCCAAAACTTAATAGACATCTGTATTCAGAATAAGTCTGAAAATAGGAAGAGACATCCAAACAGTATACATATCATTTGTGGTGACTTGATATTTTCTACTATATCTCTACTTCCTGCCATTTTTGTAAGTCAAAGATCTGCAAAATATTTTAATAATGCATCCATGGGTAAGGTATTTATAGTGTGTACTCCTCAAATATCCATGTATGTATATATGTGTTTACTTATATATTAAACACATTTACATTATACTAATATACTCTGGGCATTAAAAACATATACAGAAATAAATTTAAAAGCTAAGCTAAGCATAAGTAAATAATTTTAAATATCTTGCCAATCAATGATAGTATCATTTGGTAATAGTTTATGTACTACAGAGAGTTAAGGCAAGGGTAATTATGAGCCTTAGAAAAGGTATATCCACATTCCAATCATCTCTTCAATTTATTCTGGGGGCCAGATTATTACTGTTTCCACTTTATACGGAAAATCTCATGTAGAGAAGAGGAGCATCGGCACTTCTGCCCTTTACTTTCGCCCAAGTTTACATCATTAATACTGCGTTTGATCTGTCGTCTCTGCAGGGCTATTTTCAAACTACTTGTCTAGGTTACGAGAGTTATTTAGCTACAGCTAGAAAGAAATTCATACATCTACAGAGTCATACTCCAAGTCTGCTTTGTCCACTACATTGCGAACAAATAGGTGTGACTATTCATCTGAATATTATGTGTGAGGACATTGATACAGAATAACTTTTTTTTTGTCTTTTTGCTATTTCTTGGGCTGCTCCCACGGCATATGGAGGTTCCCAGGCTAGGGGTCGAATCGGAGCTGTAGCTGCCAGTCTACGCCAGAGCCACAGCAACGCGGGATCCGAGCCGCGTCTGCGACCTACACCACAGCTCATAGCAACACCGGATCCTTAACCCACTGAGCAAGGGCAGGGATCGAATCCGCAACCTCATGGTTCCTAGTCGGATTCGTTAACCACTGCGCCACGACAGGAATTCCAGAATAACTTTCTTTTTTATGGAAAAAAAAAAAGTTTAGCATTTTCTTCTCAACTCAGTGGATCGACCTGTGTACCTCCCGATGGGGAAGGGGGTGGCCACCTGGGAGGCCACTACTTGGGATAACGTAATAGCGTTGATAACCTAAGAAACTGTCCTTCCACTTAAGATGAGTCATTTTATTTTATGATAATGGACAGGGAATAGAGGTGAGTGTCAGAGTCAAATCTCAGGAGGCCCCCCGGTGAGGTGGCTGCTGCTGCTGGCAACTATTCAGAGTCACCTCAGTTGACTCTGCAACCCTGGTGAGTTCCATTAAGGAGAGCTTTTTTTAGAGAAGATAAGTCCAGCAATTATGCTTTAATTGCACTGTTTAACGTACAGGGTAGCTCAAATATGCATTTGCTGAGGTAGAGGGTTAAACCCCTTAACACACAGTAACACTCATGAAAAACACTATGAGCCTCTTGTGGGTGTAATTGTCCAGATAAAATAAAATACCCCAGACCCAAGGTTGTGAGCAGTTAGATGGTTCTAATGAAGAAAAAGCTACACATGCTCTGAGACTGTCAGAGGGCTGAAATAGCTGCTAACATAACTGATCTAAAACACTGGCTCAAAATGGATATAAAAGAGGTTGAGAATGTTATTTTGGAAAGAACATCTGAAACAAAACTTCTGATTACTTCCCTGGATTTTAGATTGCTCAAAAAACTTGTTTTTGGAGTTCCCGCTGTGGTACATTGGTTTAAGGATCTGACATTGTCTCTACAGTGATTCAGGCTACTGCAGAGGTGGGCTCAGGTTTGATTTCTGGCCCTGCTCAGTGGGTTAAAGGATCCAGTGTTGCCACCGCTATGTCATAGGTCACACACAGCTTGGATTCACTCCCTGGCGCAAGAACTTCCATATGCCACAGGTGTGGCTATAAAATAAAAAAAATTAAAAAAGAGACGTGTTTCTTATGTAAATTTGAGTCATTGTTCTACATAGGTGTAAGATTAGAATGGATTTCTTTGTAGGCACTTTATTGAGATCTTAGGGTGTAATATATTTAATTCTAGGGAAGATAGAAATAGTGTCTCCTAATCCGGGGATAAATATGAGACAGTCTATTTTCTCCTTTTTTCCTCTAAATATTTTGTACTTGTGTACCAACTTTTGAACCATAAGCCATAGTAGAAGCAGTAGCTGTGTGTTACAGAAACACTGAAAGCACCCCTTCCCCGAGTCTATTTGCCAGAACAACTGATGTTAACACTATCTTCAGATTATGATTTAGAATTTTTGAGATGCATCTGAACTCTTCACATTTCCTTGTACAAAAGAGGCTGGCTAGCATCAGGAGGTGTAACTTCTTAAGGCAGAAGTCTGTTACATTTTATTCTAAGACACTTTTGTGTCATTGTGTAAAATCAGCCAGTGTATTTGGGAAAAGGTACAATGAAGATTCTTTCTCATCCTCAAAAGCTTTATGATAATAGCATCTCTCTCTCTGACTTATGCTGTGAAGCTAAGGCACTGGAACGTTGGATGTATTCCATTCACAGAGTAAGCAAGTCTTGGACATCAAGCAGATTTTGAATTCTCTTATAGTATGAGAATCACATCTTTTTTTTTTCTGGTCAAAGTCCTATTCAGCTTTTGTTCCTTCAGCATTTTCAAAATTTTGTATCAAAACATATTCGTGCTTTTCATGACCTTCCTACAGATGAAGGTAAGGTAGCAAAAAGGTTTTCTTAAAAAATCTATTCAGATTGTGTCTACGAAAGTACTGAGTGAACTCCTTTACAGCAGGAGCATGGTTGACTTTCTAGAAATTAAAGCTTAATTAATAGGCTTATATTGATTATTGATCATGAGCAAAACTTTAGAAATGTCCATGAATCCTCATATTCTGGAAATGGCTGGGAATGTGGAAAAAATTAAAAGTCTTACAGAAGATGCTTATTGTCTATACCTAACATTTCTCTGTAGCTGAGAGTCTCCGTAGAGGCTATTCCACTTTAATGATTAAAAGGGGGGAGGTTGCTAAACATGGTGGGTGGGGAAGCAGACCCCAAACCAGCACTAGTTGGCTATGATTGGATAAATCATTTATAATTCTGTTTTACTTTCCCATTTATAAAATAAGAACAATTTTTAAACTTTATCCTCTGAAATTATCGTAGGAATTTGGGAAGGAAAAATGAGAAAGTAAATGGAAGTATTTTGAAAAGGCATGCTATAAATTCAAAATGGTGACATCGCTGCAAATGGTGACAAAGATAGGAAGTTCCACATAGCTAGTTCCTCTTGTTCCATAGCTAGTGTCTCTTGTGTTCAAATGGATATGGGTGTTGAGAAAAGCCAGCGGTTATTGAAATCATTCAATTCCTCTTTTGGGTGGGAGGCTTTCTATGTCCTGCATGTTTCTTACCTTTATGATTTTATATCGTATTTTCGGAGGCTTCCACATATGAGGGAGACTATCTTAATGCTTTAGACAGTCCATAAAATACACATGATGTGGATATATATATATATACATATACACATAACACACAGATGTATTTTTCATCTTTAGAATCATGGTGATTATTAGAATTGGAGGCATTTTTGGAAGGTGATTTTGTTCAAGCCCCACATTTGTGACTGACAACAATATAACTCCTTGTTGTTTTTGTTTGTTGGTTTTTTTTTTTGTTTTTGTTTTTTGGTTTTTTTTTTTGGCTTGTCTTCAGCATGTGGAAGTTTCCCGGCCAGGGATAGAACCTGTGCCACAACAGTGACAGGCCACAGCAGTGACAACCCTGGATGCTTAACCAGCTGAACCACCAGGGAATTCCTTTCTTATTGTCTTTTAACCACTATTCCCAGGGTGGGAGCAGAACCAAGTATCCTGAGACAGAGTCCAGGGCATTTCCCACTGTCCAGGGGCTGGGGGTGGGGGGTGCTCCTTCTCTTCTACCCATGTTCCCACACACCAATTTTCTTTCTTTAATCTTATCCTTGCTTTTCACATCTTGCTGTTCAATTCATTCCTTCTTGTCTTCATTTTCAAATTTCTCCTCTGTCTTATTTTCCTAACATCTAGATTAGAAATTTTAAAATTATAATCAATCAAAATTGATCCAATAAAATGAAATAATTTCCATCTCCTATTTGGGGCAAAAAGATATTTTTAACTTTGCTGTGTTCACTTAACTATGTAGCCCCTGCCCCTATGAGGCACTCAGATTAGGCCTCTTCTATCCTTAGAACATCTCTGACCCTGGGCCACTGCTTTCCCCCCAAGAGTGCAGAGTTTATTAAGAAGTTTATGTAGCATGTGGTTCACATGAACTACTCATAGACATGGATTTCCCAGGGATCCATGGTCTTCACAAAGCCCACCTGCTTTGCCCATATCAATGAGAACCCTTTCCTTGAGACCACACACCCAACTATGGCTGACAGCTTCCTTCTCAGTTGAGGCCCACACATCTCTCAACTTTCTTTGAACCCACCTGGATGAGCAGGTTCAATATCCTCTAGGGTCTAGACCACTGATGGAGATAATAAATACACTATATTTTACTTAACAATCAGCAAGACATGGAAGCACCTAAATGTCCATCAACAGATGAATGGATAAAGGAGATGTGGTACACATATGCAATGGAATACTATTCAGCCATAAAAAGAATGAAATAATACTATTTGCAGCAACACGGATAGAGCTAGAGATTACCAGACAGTGAAAGACCAACATCATATGATATCATTTCTATGTGGAATATTAAAAAAAAGGATGTAAATGAAACTGTTTGCAGAACAGAAACAGACTCAGAGACTTTGAAAACTTATGGTTACCAAAGGGGACAGGTTTGGAGGGAACGACTGGGGGTCTGGGGTTGGCATATGCACACAGCAGTATCTGGAGTGATTGGCCAACAGGGACCTGCTGTGTAGCACAGAGAACTCTACCCAATACTCTGTGATCATCTATGTGGGAAAAGAATCCGAAAGAGAATGGTTGTACGTACACATATAACTTAATCACTTTGCCATACAGCAGAAATTAACACAACCTTGTAAATCAACTATATTTCCATAGAACTTTAAAAAATGAAAAAATAAAGGAAGTTTACAGAGGACTTAGATTGAGGACAGAGAATACATGTTCTTTGGATTATTTCCCTTACATTCTTTAAAAAAATAATTGGCATAGCATTTTACTGTATAAGCAATAGTGATTTCAATCAATAGTTCATTTCTTGTAACTTCACTTTAAAATATAATCATGATGGAATGGGTATGATTAAGGAATTGGATGGTGAATACAGATTCATTGACCAAATTACACATTAGTGCTAGAGACAGTTCTTACAACTTTAATAAAGAAAGTATGGGACCAATAGAAGGAAATAAAAAATTAACCCAGTGAATAGTTTATTGAGCTTCTACCACTGGTGAGCATTTCTAGGGCATCCAGGCCAGACCTTCCTGAATTACTCCCCATGTGGCTTCACTATCAGTGACTAAATGTTAAGTAGGATGGTATGGTCCTACCTGATATTTCCCATCTTACCTTTGAATTTAAGTTCATAAAGAGGCCTGGCTTCCGTGACAGACACTGACGGGAAGTCTCCTTTTGAATAACACCACTTAAGAAGAGAACTTTGCTTGTGGCTAAGGTACACTTTTGAAAGCGAAGGGACATTAGCAGTGCTGATCAGTTTCTTATGAAAATTTAATGGAATGTATGATATAAAATGAAATATTGGATGAACTCATGACAGGTTGTCTTTAATGACAGTTCAGGATACAAATAGCTCATTCCAGAGACCATTTACCTAAGGCTTTTAAATTAAATTTTCTCGGTACCTTGCATGTTCAACCCTACATTCCACTTCAGGGAAATGAAACCACTTATGGTCATCAAATAATAGATCAGATTGGCCTTTCCATAAAGAGATGCGTGTGCCAAAATTCTGGAGGGCATTACTGTAAATAAAAATCTTTATCAAGAACTAAAGAGGACAAATTGATTTTAAAGGCTGTCATACTTTCTGGCATATGATAAAATACAATAATGATAATCAATATTAAAACACACCCTAGGGAGGAAGGGTGTGAAGCCAAACAGCCCTAGTCCTGCAGAGAAGGAAGTAGGGGCCGGGCCTCTCTTGAGAATGGCGCCATGCACACAAGCGATGGGCTGCCTTCATTGCGGGACGTCATGAATGAGACCTGGGCCTGAAGGCAGGGTCAGCAGCTCACGGTCAGCTTTATTTGTTCCTTGGTCAGAAGCACTGTCCTCAAGCCCAACAAGGACCCTTTGTCACAGAAACTTTGTGCCCAGGTCAGTCAGTCAAGTTTGCTCTTCTGGCCAACAGGCCATATCCACAGAAAACAGCGTCAGTTAGTGACAGGTGAAATATGTACTCCTCTCTAACTAGCCTTCTGGGTGTTTTTCCCCTTCTAGCCCACCCTCTCCCCCTCACCTTCATACCGGTGCTCTCACACTGGGCATACGGAGTTGATAGAGACCAATGCCAACCTGAGGAGTTAGTGACTCAGAGTAACAACCCTTCCCACTTGCCCTTCCTGGGGGCTGGCCTTTAAAAAAGAGCAGGCAGTGCTTTCCTGCCCGAGACAGACAGCCATTTTGCAGTCTGGGGAGAATGAACCACATATGCAAGACGACACAGGCGGGAAGCAGAAAGACAGGAACTTGCCCCCAGAGCTGGCTGACTCCAGGCCCCAGAGCACTGTGCTGGCCCCCATCCTGGCAGATGGATGCAGGGACTTCCTCGGGTGGGAAGAAGAGACAGAGCTCCTAGGGCCCCACAAGCCCATACTCCGAACCCCTCCCGTGCCTGCACAGGACGGCTGTGGGTCTGGCCCAGGCCTCCTGCCCTTGGTGCTGACTCCTGGCTGTTTATGCTGATTTTACCTCACCCTGGGTCTTCCCTTAAATGCACAGCAAGACTTCGCTGCTACAGTGTTGATGCCTGCACATTGACATTTCTTCTCAATCCCTCAGGTTTCTGATCTCCTGAGGCGATCAGGCCCCCAGTTCTTCTGGGATGATTCAATTGCACCCACCTTCCATGGCCTCATGAAATGTGTAAGTTCTGAGGATGCAGCAGGGGCAGTAACAGAAGGCATGGAGGTATTTTGAAGTAATTTATTCCTTTTTTTTTTTTTTTTAATGGCCACACCTGCAGCATATGTAAGTTCCCAGGCCAGGAGTGGAATCTGAGTTGCAGCTGCAACCTACCCCTCAGCCAAGGCAACACTGGAACCTTAAGCCACTGGGCGAGTCCAGGGATCAAACACACATCCTCACAGAGACATCGGGTCTTTAACTCACTGAGCTACAGTGGGAACTCCTGAAGTAGATTATTCTTACTGATGAAGTTATGTACTTCAGTAACCACGTGGAAAGTACGATACATAAGAATTGACTTACTTGGGAGTCTGTCTTTATCTGCTTTTCTCTAGACCCATGTTCAGCAAAGTCCAAAGCTTTAGTTATCTTGGATGACTCACGGTAACTTTAGTGAAGGCTTCTTCCACTGCAGAAGGAAAGAAAAAGTCCTCTCTCTACAGAAGGAATAACCTTATAGAAATGACTTAAGACATTATTAGTTTCTCAAATTTATTCCTTTATAAGTAATTATAAGGAACATATCAGTCAGAGTCCTCCAGAGAAACAGAAACAATAGGATGTGTATATACACATATTTTTAAATATATACATTATTTTACTATAAATTATATTTTATAATTTTAAGTTACATAATTATTATACATATTTATACATATATATAACCTTTTTGTAAAGAGACTGCCTAGAGGGAATTAGCCAACATTGTTACAAAGGCTGATCTGCAGGGTGAGTTGGCAACCTGGGAACCCAGGAGAGCTGATGGCTTAATTCCAGGGTGAGCTGGAAGACCTGCCAACTGGAAGAGCCCATGGTGTAAGTTCCAGTTGGAAAGTCGGCAGGCTTGAGACCCAGGAAGCGCGGAGTCTCAGTTTGAGTCTGAAGACAGGCAAAGAGTGACGGCCCAGCTCAAGGCAGCCAGGCATGAAGAGCTCCCTTCTACTCATTGATGAGTCAGCCTTTTTGTTCTATCCTGGCCTTCAACTGTTTGAATGAGGCCCACCCACACAAGGGAGGGCAATCTGCTTTACTCAGTCTGCTGATTTAAATGCTAGTCTCATCCAAAAACACCCTCACAGAAACACCCAGAATAATGTGTAACCAATATCTGGGCAGCTAGTGGCCCAGTCAAAAAGACACATAAAATAGCCATCTCAGGTAACATTTCTGACTAGGAGTGACGTCTCTTTACTTCTGTGCTCAGCCGTTTCCAGTGGCTACATGCCAGACGGCATCTGGCCTGGTCACCCAGGGTCGTAGATTTGGAAATGCTTGTTTCCTGCCTAATAATAGCGTCTTCTTTTTTCTGCAAAGTCTAGATGGTATGGCACACGAGTTTCCCAGGTGTAAACTTTTTTTCTTGGTCTCCGCTGCTCTCTGAGTTTGTTGCTCCAGCTCTTCTCTGTGATTATGAACTTTCTTTCCTTTCCCTTTCTCATCCTGCAGATACCCATTGAATCCATGTCTGTCATGATGAGGACAGGACCACAGGGTGACCCTTGGTCTGGACCCGGGCCACGTGAGCCTCATCCCCTTTCCCTGTCCTTGCAATGTCTCTTCTGACCCTGGTTCCCACACAGAGGAGTCACCCACAGATGCAGCCTTCCATGTGGATGGTGCACATGGTGGAGCCCAGATAAGTCCTGTCTACACACTCTGAAGATTCTGACGGGCTGGTGTGAACATCCACTCAACATGCCACTGTCCGAGGCAAGCCTCAGATAGAAGTTCCCTGCTTATTAACCTGTCACCTACCAATCTGGAAGAGCTGTCTCTTTCTCTGCCTCTCCTCGCTCTCCGTGTACAGGGTCTCACTCTGGGAACTTCCAAGGATATGAACCCACATCCGGGAACTCCAGTCACTGCCCAGGGATTGGTTCCCTCCATATCTGCAAATGCCAGTTGTAATTTCCCATATTCGATTAATGCTCTAAAGTTTGAGAAGGTAAGATTAATAGGCACAGGACTCTTAACCAGGTTTTAAAATGTATGATGCTAATTTTATATCTTATTACAGAAAAGCATTTACACTTGTCTCTTGAGGTAACAGCTAAGCTGATTAGTCCACGGTGCTCATGAAACCCACAGTGCAGCCTCCCTTCCCAAGGCTGTCCACTGTGGCTGCCTTATCCCCAGCTAAGGCCTGCATCTGTGGGCCTCCCGCTCACCAACCAAGCTGATGCTATTCTTGGTCTCAGGAGGATGGGGTGAGAAATAAAGGACCAGCTCCCACCCCCATCCCACTCCAGCTAGCAGCAAAGTACTGAGGGCGGGCAGGGGAGGGGGGTGGGGTGCAGCCCAGGAATCTTCTTATGTGAAGGTCAGCAAGTTATTAAATATTCTCCATTGGGAGGGGATTGGATTAAATAATTAGTAAATGTAAAGTGCTATAAACTGCCCATTATCACATTTTGGGGGCTCGTTGGCAGATGATCTGTGGTCTGGGAGTTTATCAGGAGGCCTGGAGCTGAGAATGATGCTCTGACTTATCTCCACTTCCCACGAGTGTGGATAATTGTAGCAGGGATGGGCTTTGGTATTTTACAGCATTTACAAATGTAATCTACCACGGTGACTTCTCAAACTTCGGTACCTAAGAAAGCAGGGCAAGATAGCCCAGGAAACCTTTTCAGAAGAAAAGAAAGATTAGGAACACCAGATTAGCAAACCACTCACACAATTAATCATGGATCACCAAACCAGCTGAGTACTCTGAGCTTGGGCGCTGTAGGAAAACACAGAAATAGGACTTTGCTGCTGCTAAGTCTGCTATGGGCTCCTTGTTCCAAAAGTTCAATTTAATCTCTTTTTGTAGCATGGAGATTCGAAAGGTAGAGAAGCAATTAATCCTAACCCTGGAAGATCAGGTGCTTCCTCGTTAAGGAATTATAGCCAGCTTGGCCATGATTTAAGAAGCTATCTGACATATACAGTATGTAAAATGGAATACGCCATAGTCAATCATGTCAGTGTGGTTTTCAGTAGATTTTAAATAATGTATCTTTGTTAATGAGCTTGTGGTGTTTAGCAGCTCCACCCTTCCTCTGCAAACCACATGAGAACATAATAAAAATGTAAATATATAGCACTCTAAAATTGGTATGGAGTTAATTAAGTGCTTCTGACTCTTGCTTTTTTTTTTTTTGTCTTTTCTAGGGCTGCTCCCATGGCATATGGAGATTCCCAGGCTAGGGGTACGAATCAGAGCTGTAACTGCCGGCCTACGCCAGAGCCACAGCAACTTGGGATCTGAGCCGCGTCTGCAACCTACACCACAGGTCATGGCAACGCCGGATCCTTAACCCACTGAGCAAGGCCAGGGATCGAACCCTCATGGTTCCTAGTCAGATTCGTTAACCACTGAGCCACGCGACGGGAGCTCCCGACTCTCTTGCCTTTTAAGTACAGATCTTTTGAATACTGGCAGGAGAGACGGGGATAAAATTAAAAGTGTGATGTAGAGCATGTTTCTTCCTTGTATATACGAGGATAGGAATGAAGGGAATCATTAGAAGTCAGCTATGTTAAGACAAAGGAAAAGGAAGTATTTTGAAATATTTGTTTTAGGTACATAACTAATCACTTGAAGGGAAGAGGATTTCTGGAGACAACCTTCACTCACATCCCCTCAGCCCTTCATTATTCTGCCTCTTTGCCATGTCTGATTTGAAAGGGGAAAAACAGATGGATAAGCCAGGGATGTTACCCAAAGAAATGGCTTTGTCCTTCTGAGCAGGCTGGAGCCTGGGGAGAGCCCGGGCTCTGTGTGCAACATCGGAAGAGGTGAGCTCTCTGGAGGCTTCCTATAGAGAAGGAGAAGGAAAAGAAGCCTAATTAACTTTCTGCATCTTAGCCACAGAAAAGGGAGCCACCTCACAATCTCCTTACGCCCTTAGAGCCAATGGAAGGACTGGATCAGAGCTGGAAGGCAGTGTCTGCAGTGCTGACAGCAGAAGTCTGAATATAGATTGTCTCAGGTCGTGAGCTCATCTCTCCTAGGTACTGGCTGTATGTCCTTATGAAGATGACTTGATCTCCTCAGACCTCAATTTATTGGTCTGTAAAAGGGGATAATATCAGATTGCTAAGAAAATTAAAGTACCCAGAACAATACAAAGTACCTGGGACATTGCAGGCGCTGCATAGATGGTTATTATTATAGAAAGAAATGTTAAAATTACTGTTGTTAATAAAGTGAAATTAATCTTAGTAAATAAAAGTATAAGGTTCACTTTTTTTTTTTTGTCTTTTGTCCTTTGTCTGTTGTTGTTGTTGTTGCTATTTCTTGGGCTGCTCCTGCGGCATATGGAGGTTCCCAGGCTAGGGGTTGAATCGGAGCTGTAGCCACCGGCCTACGCCAGAGCCACAGCAACACAGGATCCGAGCCGCGTCTGCAACCTACACCACAGCTCACGGCAACGCCGGATCATTAACCCACTGAGCAAGGGCAGGGACCGAACCCGCAACCTCATGGTTCCTAGTCGGATTCGTTAACCACTGCGCCACGACGGGAACTCCAAGATCTAGTTTCTAATTCATAGTTGAGAACAAATTAATTGTAGTTAACTTTTAGGCAATTAATGATTTCCTGATTAACTCTTGGGAAAGACAGTGTGATTTAGGGGGAAAGAAAACTGGTCTTTAGAGACCCAACACCTGAGCTCACGGAGGGGCTCTGCCCTTGGTGGCTCTGGATGGAGTCCTCCTCTGCTCCCGCAGACCCTCCTTCTCTCCCAGACCCTCCTTCCATCAGACAGTCAGCCCTGACTTCCCCTTCTCCAAGTTCAGTGCTTCTCAGAGGGGCTGAGGTGCCACCCAAGGACCCTCACCCTTCATGATTCTTCTGCTTGACTCTCCAAACCACCCCTTATTCTACTGCTGGACTAATTTTCTTCCTTTCTTTCTTTTCGGCTGTACCTGCAGCATGTGGAAGTTCCCAGACCAGGGGTTGAAACTGTGCCACAGAAGCAACCCAGGCCACAGCACTGACACCACCTGATCCTTAACTGCTAGGCCACCAGGGAACTGGACAAATTTTCTTTTCTTTTTTCTTTTCTCTTTTCTTTTCTTTTCTTTAGGGATGCACCTGCAGCATATGGAAGTTCTCAGGCTGGGGGTCGAATCAGAGCTGCAGCTGCAGGCCTATGGCACAGCCACAGCCACAGCCACAGCGATGCAGGATCTGAGCTGCATCTGTGATCTACACTGTAGCTCACAGCCATGCCAGATCTTCAACCCACAGAGCAAGGCCAGGGATGGAATCCCTGTCCTCATGGATACTAGTTGGGTTCATTACCCCTAGGCCACAAGGGGCATGCCTTGTCTAATTTTCTTAAAGCACGATTTTTTATGTTTCTATGTCTCCCCTTCTTGGCAACCTTCCGTGCGTCCTCATTTTTTAACAAAGCACGATCAACCTGTTTTTTTGCAGGGTGCTCTAGACATTTTTCGTGCGACTTCAGCCTAACTCCCCAGCTTATGATGGAACTTTCTGATGCAACCAAACTAAGCCAGATTAATCTGCTGCTCTACCCACAGCTCAGGCTCCTTTCTTTTCCTTCCCAGGCTCTTCAAGCTGCACCACCCACTACAAATGTCTTTTCTGAAATTTGCCCCATCTCTGCCTTTCCATCACCTCTAAGATAACTGTATACATCCCAGTTGCTCTTACATTATTACAATTGTCATAATTATGTGTGCACATGTGTCATCTCTGCTCCTGCATAAGACTGGGCTGGGACTCCATCATCTTGAACAGGCAGTCAAATAGGTGAGGAATAAGTCAATTAGATGAATGAATAAATGCCACTCACTGTTGTGATCAAGGAGATCTTACTTTTGGCTTGTATTTCCTTATTTATGAAATAATAAGATTGCAGGAGAATCTCCAGCTTATTTTTATGCTTCCTTCCAGCTTATAAAGTTTATGATTCTAAATCATTCCATGTCATCATATAAAGAGAAACGATGGTATATTTGAAATACATACAAAAAACTCTTTGAATACAATCTGCTTTTGGTTTTCCCAGCCTCACACATCTATTATTTGTAATTCCCAGCTAATCTTAGCATATGAAGCACAAATCCAATTATTATTTTAAAGGTTATTAATAAAACATTTTTTCTAGTAAAGGAGTGCATGATGGGATTTTCAGTGGCTAAGAGAAGCTATTTATGCCAAGGTTTTCATGCTCTGACAGATTTCCCCAAAGTTTTAGGCTCTTGCTATTTGATAAGAAGTGTGAAGCTTATATGTTTGTTTTTGTTTTAGTTTTAGATAAGTTGATTTTTGCTAGTCCTTCCCCTTCTTTTTTAATATCTTGACTTCATTTTTTTATTTTTTATTTTTTTAGCCTCACCTGACACATGTGGGTGTTCTCAGACCAGGGATCTAACCCTCGCCACAGCTGTAATCAGAGCCACAGCAGTGATAACACCAGATCCTTATCCTGCTGAGCCACGAGGGAACTCCCAGTATCTCAAGTTTTTTAATTCCATGTTTTCACCATTTTATTGTCGGCTCCACTCAACTCTTGCAAGGACACACTAGTTCACCATAGCTGCCTTGGTCCAGGACTGATGGCCATACCTGCCAGAGACAATACCTCCGTGTTTATGGTGAGTACAATGCACTCTGTGCTCTTGTACACAGGGGTGTGATGAGATATGGAGACTTTAAACAAATGTAACGATGAGAACGTTACTGTGAGTCATCATTCAGTTAAACAGATGGATGCATGAGCTGGAGTTCTTGACTTACTATGAAGACTCGATTTCACTTGGCATTTCACTGAATATGTGAACTTACAAAGTTTTATTACCTAGTACACAAGCCAAGTCTTTCTAGAACTTATCTTCCTTCCTACTTGACAGAGACACTAAGAAGATTTCTGTAATGTATTTGCAGCAAGACGGATGTTTTGAGGTCATTTTATCACATGGTTTGTTGTTTCTGCATCTGTGACCCTCCATGTATAGGAAATGTTTATGTCTTCTCATAGAAGAGTTGCCATTGACAATTCAAATCCTTTGGAGGTTGGAAGAATTCAACATTCAGCTTATAATTGCTTCTTTGCTTTGCATTACAAAAATGATTCTCTTGTAGTTATAATTTTAAAGCTATTTTGCCATTCTTGCAATTTCTGAACGCTGTTAAGCATCAGGTATTTTTTAATATATAAAAGAGAGAATAAATATTTAACCAACTGCTTAAACTTTAGTTCTGAGAACCCTATGTTTGTCTTGTATCCATTATTTTAAAAAATATTTATATAGTCAAGATCCTTTCAACTTTCGAGCTTACCAACCAATCTAATATATTGAATAACATGGGCAACTATGACTTTGCTATTCATCATTTTTCAAAATAGGCAAATTCTAGCTGGTGGGGAAATAACTTTATTTTCCCCATCATTGTCTTCACAGCCACACGGTTCAGTCTCCCTTTTAAGACCCTAAATGATATCTCTGGCAAATTTCTTAGCCTTTTATTTACTTTGGAATGCAGAAGAGTCTCTTTTTTAGGTGTTACGTTGTCCTGTCTAACCCAAATAAACTTCAATCCATATAGGGTTTAAAGCTTCTCCCTCGATGATACCCTGGGGGCGCCCAGCTCCAGCTCAGGTGTAACCCAGCTCCACAGCCTGCACCCTGGGGACTGGGGCAGGGCCCTGCCGATTTCATCACATTTCTGCCCCTCTGCGCCATCCACTTGTTCGCTGCTGCTTCTGGCTCTTCAGGATCCTCAGGATAGAGAAACTAGAAGAGAAGGGTGAGATCTCAATCTAACTGAGCATTAGAATCTGGCGCCGAGGCCATCACTGGGGCGCATGCTCAAACACGGTTCCTGCCCCAGACTGCTGTGGTGGGCATCACAGAGCCCTCCCACCCGGTCCAGGGACCTCCAGTCCCACCCTTTCTCTGAGGTGGACCCTACCCTTTCTGGAGGCCTATGTGGAGTCATCCCCTCAGCGCTTGCTCCTAAGAGCACACATCCTTTCTCTGGTGGGTGCTTTTCCAGAGCTGGCTACTGGTACTGTTCAAATGGCTCAAGCCCAGTTACCTCCTTCCTGCCTGTTAGAAAACTCAGCATCTTTCGCCCTGCATTCTCACCTCGAATGTGCAGCTTGCGCCACTGCAGTGCTCTTTAACATTTGCCATCACAGACAGGTAGAGCGGCCTGCTTTCTCGGGTGAGAATCTTAGCTCCAGGCAATGCAGGTGAAGGTCCCAAGAGAATTCTCTTCCATGTGCAGGTTCAGTACTGACATTAAACGAATCTATGAATTTCTATAGCTGAATAAGCATGGGAGCCGGGGGCAGAGAGGGATTAAGATATTATCTCCTTTTCAACCAAGAGCAGTTCGGGCACAACTATGCTAGAATACAAAGCAGTGGCTTTAGATCCTTGTGCCTGTTTACACGGAATAACTTTGGATTGAAGGGAAGAAATACTTTCCTTTTATTTAAACATTTTGAAATATGTACGCATAACATGCAAACTCATCATGAAGGCAACCGTAGTAAACACATATTGATGTAAAAATGTGTTAAACTTATGTCATCAGTCATGGGATTTTTAAAATTTTAATTCACTTCTGAACAAAACAAATGACCCTCCATATACACAGTAGTTGTATTGCTAGGAAACTGGATGCATTTTAAAACCATGCCAGACTTTCACTTCCAGCTATGAATGATTAAATCGGGGCAGTTGAAACCTCCAAACAAAAGCCAGATGAAAAGGAAAAAACAAAAAACTGTTCCAAAGCATCTGAGAGCCACCAAGACCATCAGGATTGAAGGAACTGAGGTCTTGAGAGAAGAGAACTCGCTCCCCATGTCCCCCTCTATCCCATGTCCCCCTCTATCCCATGTCCCCCTCTATCCCATGTCCCCATGACACTGGCTAACTCAGCAGTGAGTTCTGAGAGCCATGAAGCTGAGCAGACACTGACCACCAAAACACTGAGAAACGAAGTAGGTCTTTTGGAAGTCTCACGGTTCCTGGGGAACAAGATTGGATTTGGTGGCCTATCAAGAAAGAGGGGCGGGAGTCCTCGAAGGGCGATTGTCTAGAAAGGACAGAAATGCACCAGATCTTACAAAAACTGAAATGACCGGAATAACTAATTTAAATCCTAGCCAAGTGTTAAAATAAATCCTCTCTGGAGAAAAATAACCAGGTTCAGAGTCTCTACAAACTTTCAGCCTAATGTTCAACATTCAATCAAAAATTATCGGGCATAGTGACTAATGGGACCAAAAGGAAAAATAGACAGTGGAAGCAGACTCACAAGTGACATAGCTATTAGACACAGGTTTTAAGATAAAATAATCTGATCAAGCAAATAGAAGAAAAGCTGTAGAACTTTTTTTCCAGATAACTCTCTCTCTCTCTCTCTCTCTCTCTCTCTCACACACACACACACACACACACACACACACACACACGTGCACGCGCGCGCGCGCGCACACACACACACGTGTATTATTGCTATTATACAAAACAGAGTTAGGTTCTAGGGTTAGATAAACAAACACACAGGTTAGGCATCCCTGTGAATGTCTGGGGGACACTCGAAAATCTTGTAGGATGTGGAAGTACAGTTCTAGTGCAGAACTGTGCTGAGCATTGCAAGGTGCCTAGTAACCCCGTAGCACTTCACAATCATGTATCAACTGAAATTACCCCTCAACCCACAAGCTTCCTAGATGCCCTTGGGGGCAGAATTGCCTGTGTTGAAAACCATGGCTTCAGGGCTCAGCACAGCCCTTTTCCTGGGGAGGGTGCAGCCCGCATATCTGTGACACACAAATCTGTATAGATTATAATGCTGGTTATTTGAAGAGAGGAGGCTTGAACTCTGACCTCCTAACTCCTAATATGACGCTCTTCTGCAAATCCTGTATTACACTTAAAGATTTTGGGAGAACGAGCTTTGATTTCTGAGTCAATCAGCAATTTGAGGGTTTTTAAAAATATGCATACCTACCCAGATGAGTGATCCAGGACAACCCCAAATCATTAATAACTAAAAAACACTCATTGTTTTTAAAAATCCCTTTATCATGGTAATGCAAATTCTTTTCCAAAATTCTGAAGTAGGCTGGGACTGTTTGCTGAAAGTTTAAAACATCTTACCCTGCTTCAGCTTAGGAGAATCAAAGGCCTACTTCAAAGATCGCAAGTTTGAAAAATATCAGAAAGTCCGAGTGGTTCAAAGCCATCACAGGTTAATCACGAGGGATTTGTGTGGAAAGTTAATATCCAAATATATTTTTCCTCTGAAGTTCACATAAGCTTTTCAATTCGGTCGTATTAGCATTGCTATAAATTCTCTTACAAGTCCCCAGCTCCTCAGCACACCCCTAAACCTTGCCTCCCCCCACCCCACCCCCAGCTTGCCTGGTGAGGGGGCTGGGATGTCTCCCAGACTTCTGATGCCTGCTTTTCCTACACGTGGGTAACAGAGCTCATCTAAAATAATTTGATTTTTTTCCCACCTGTTTTATAGGCAGCTTCAGATTTGTGTTTTGATCACAACTCCCTCAAAGCACTGCTGTTGAGTTTTGATGGCCCTTTATTGGAAATTCTCAAAATGAGTACATTGTTATTTAGTGTTCTGAATATGCAAGCCCTATCCTATTTCCTGTTGTTTTTTTCCTGGCCCAGTAGATTCCTAGCATCTACTAGTGAAGTAGATGGATGTGCGGGCCTGTGTGTGTGCATGCGTGTCTATCTCGCTGGTGCAAGAGCCCAGTAATGAGCACTCCTACCTGCAGAAAGTAGCTGCAGAGTCAGGTATTCTGCTTACAAAAGCTCGCAGAGCCAAAGGATCCCTCTTTGCGAGACTCCATGAATTCCATCTCAAGGAGTTCTTTCGGGGGAGGTGCTAAGATACAGACGGGTCCGCTTTTACTGGATGCAACTCTGAATAGCCCAGGAAGGATTGGGCGATTGTGAACACCAGGGACCACCCCTCAGCTCCTGCCGGATAACTGCAACCCCCGCGGGCTTATCGCTCCAGGACCTTGTTTGTTTTCATCCCTCCCTCAACAAACAGGCTTGAACACTTGCTTAAGTGCAAGGCTCTTCTGCTGGCAAATATATAACCAGTAGGTTTGTATTCCAGTATTTCTAGTCCTTGGCTGTAACTTTCAACCTCCAAGTTGATAAAAGGTCTTGATATTTTTAATACAAACCTTATTAGGAGTTCCTGTCCTGGTTCAGCAGTAAGGAACCCAGCTAGCATCTATGAGGATGCGGGTTGCATGTCTGGCCTCGCTCAGTGGGTTAAGGATCTGGCATTGCCCTGAGCTGTGATGTAGGTCACAGATGGACTTGGATCCTGCATTGCTGTGGTGTAGGCCAGCAGATACAGCTCTGATTCAACCCTAAAAAAGGCTAAATAAATACAAACCTTACTAGCAATCTGAGACATCCAAACCCAAAATTCAGCTAGACTGGAACAGAGGAGGCACAACTTTCCTGAAAGGTTTTTACCATCAGCTGTGGGCTGAATGTGGCAGTGATGCTGCCAGCCACTGCAGCTGAAATATGCGTGTGTCCGGGTGGGGTCATCAGG
Source organism: Phacochoerus africanus (assembly GCF_016906955.1). Lineage (NCBI taxonomy): Eukaryota > Metazoa > Chordata > Mammalia > Artiodactyla > Suidae > Phacochoerus > Phacochoerus africanus. The sequence goes on along the minus strand of NC_062552.1, from coordinate 29,266,304 downwards.
TGCAGAAGCCCAGACCCGGGTTCACATCCCCAGGGAGCACAGTGCTTAGGTGACCTTGAGTCCATCATTTACAGTTGTCCTTTGTAAAATGAGGATTGTGCTGATCCCATAAGGTGGTCATGAGAAGTACAAGACAAACATTAAAGCGGGGCTAAACAGGCTTTTTTCCTTGACAAATGCAGACCTATGTCCTGTTTCCTGTATAAACATCTTGTATTTTTCTTCCCTTCTGTTGGTATTTGAGCCTCAGTCCAGGCTTTTTAATTCTACTGAAAACATGTATGTATGGGTGAGGGGCTCGGGTGGGCTGAAGCTGATTTTGGCAGCCAACCATGAGACTTTTATATCCTGGCCTTTTAGTTTACTGGGGTCTCCTCACTGTTATTCGAGCCTCAAGCATCCATTCTTGCATGTTCCCCAGACCTGCTTCCCATGGCACAGCTGCTTCTCAGACACACAACTGCTGAGAATGGGGAGTTACCACTGTGGCATAGTGGGTTAAGAATCAGATTGCAGCTGCTCAGGTTAATGCTGAGATGCAGGTTCAGTCGCCAGCAGTGGGTCAAGAATCCGGTGTTGCCGCACCCTAGGCACAGGTTGCAGCTGTGCTCGGATTCCATCCCTGGCCTAGGAACTTCCATAAGCCATGGATGCAGCCATAAAACAAACAAACAAAAAACAACTGCTGAATAGTTTTCCCATAGCTGAACTTCCTCTCAGGACATTTAATTCCTTTGTTTGTTTGTTTGCCATTTTTAGGGCTGCTCCCTTGGCATATGGACGTTCCCAGGCTAGGGGTCGAATTGGAGCTGTAGCCACTGGCCTATGCCACAGCCCACCACAATGTGGGGTCTGAGTCTGCAACCTACACCACAGCTCATGGCAACGCCGGATCCTTAACACTCTGAGCAAGGCCAGGGATCGAACCTGCAACCTCATGGTTCCTAGTCGGATTCGTTAACCACTGAGCCATGGCGGGAACTCCCTCAGGGCATTTAATTCCTAATAGTCACCTTACTGCATTTCCTAGGGGTCTTTTGTTATTTGGTTCTAAAGGGTCATCTCTTCTCAGGGAGTTTCCATTGTCTGTGCCTTTCCCACAGTCTCAGCTCCTCAGCCACAGGAAGATCCTCCTTCCGTTCTCTTGTCATTATCCCCATAGATTTCATTCTTAGCAGGTAATATTCAAGGGAGAGCTTCTCTCTGGTGCTCTGGATCCACTAGACCCTCGCCGCGCTGCAGACTCTGGGGGGTGGTGACTGTAATCATTACTGCCGTCTCCCACCACCTGCTACGATGCTGGAGGGACCGGCCTCTGTCACCTGGTTGGACACTAGGTTCCACACTCTCTACTAACGGATGGTGAGGTGGGTGGGTGTGTTTTCCCTCCCTCTCCCTCCCGTGTGTGTCTTCTTTGAAACTTCACTCAACTAAGAAGGAACACCCCTCTTCATAGAAGAGAACCCTCTTTGGGCGAAAGTACATGAGTTCAGGCTTCATTCTTCTGAAGCATCCAAACAAGGGCTTGCCCTTCCACAGCTGTTATATCTATAATAATTAAACTTCAAAGAGTTTCCTTGTTAGGCCACCAGACCTACAGAAGGTAGACTGTGACGCATAGATGCTAGTAATAAGCCTATCATAAATCCTCATGTGTTTTATGTTCTTGATAATGATGAATAGCCAGCTATGCTGTTTTTCCTTGGAGATATTTCTCACGTGCAAGAATATAATTGTCTTTTGAAACAAGTGGACTCTTTGGATAAACAGGTACTATGTTCTTGTTCTAGCATTAATAAACTTTTAAGAAGAGGTTTCACTGGTTTTGAAGAGTATTTTTTTTCCCCGCTGATCACATTTAAATGATTCAAGTTGTGATTTCTGCTGGTGCTGTGGCCAAGCTATCACTTCCGCATGAAGGAGAAAAAAATGAAACTATTGCTAAGAGTCATCTATCAGAACAGCTAGATCTGACCACCCAAGGGGAAGCAGAGGAAGAAACGTGGGAGCAGTGGTCTGCTGTCAGTTACGCTGTGTTTCATCTGTTTTTTTTTGTTTTGTTTTGTTTTTTTTGTCTTTTTGTCTTTTCTAGGGCTGCACCCGTGGCATGTGGAGGTTCCCAGGCTAGGAGTCTAATCGGAGCTGTAGCCAATGGCCTACACCAGCGCCACAGCAACGCGGGATCTGGGCCTCATCTGCGACCTACACCACAGCTCACAGCAATGCCGGATCGTTAACCCACTGAGCAAGGGCAGGGACCGAACCCGCAACCTCATGGTTCCTAGTCGGATTCATTAACCACTGAGTCATGACAGGAATTCCTGTGTTTTGTCTGAAGAAATGATGTCTGACGGAGAACTGTGTTGGGTGTTAGACTCTGTTCTCCCAGACATGCGCCCCTGCCCTTCCCAGCCTTATTTCAGCTCACCCCGCCCTCCCAGCCTTATCTCAGGTCACCTTGATGGGGAGAAGTAGGAGCCAGATGTGGATGCAGGCATTGCCTCTGTCCAGTTGAGGAACGTGGTGCCTCTGGGTGGGAGCTTAGGAAAATGGAAGCATCACTTTGAGCAACAGCAGAGTGAAACAGTTGAAGTGAAAACGAACCAAAGGACTTGATCGTGGAGCTAAGGTACCCAGGTGCCCAAATGGGAGCTGTTCGGGACCTTCTCAGTCTTAGGACACATTTATGTGAAGCCAACCGAGTAAGCTTTATCTCAGGCACTTAGAAGAAGATCAGTCCTATTTGTCTGGTAAAAGTCAGTAAAGGAAGTGGCACCACTTGCTGGCTTCCCTGCTCCAACTCCAGTGTAGTTTGATTCTCGTGGTGGGTCTGGCTTCCAGCGAATGTGGTGGCCAGGATCCAGGGGCCATTTCTCCCGTCCAGAGACAGGGATGCAGCTGATCTCAAGTCGCCATGGGCACAAGGTACGGATAATGCAACACCGGCTGCCTCAAGCCTGACACAGGACACCCCCCCTCAGTGGGGCAAGTGCCTCACGGGCCCGTGGCCCCCAGTTCTGTGACACTGAGATGAGGCAGGGAGCTTATCTTTAACTAGCTTATTTCTCCTCATGTCTATTCCTGAAATGTTTGTGGAAAGACTTAAAATCATCTGATGGATCTGCAGTCATGTTTTTCAGGTGCTCTGGTGAGCATGTCCCATTCCAGTAAACCATTAGACAATTTGAATAACAGGGTTTTTTTCCTTTTAAATTATAGTGTATGGATGCTTTCTCAAAGGCATATATACTCCTGCATTTGAGCTCTCAAATAGTTGTGATTGTATCTAAGGAAACTTAGCACAAAGGCATGAACACAGGTACAAGATGCCTCGGGTGTCCTGACTTGGTTTCCAGGGAGGTTCACTGGCTGGACGGGAGGACACCTTTCTGGTTGACAAGACAGTGGCCTCCATCAACAGCTTGGTTCTTACGTCATCGGAAATTCTAACCCAAATTAATACATTGTATTAGCTTTGTGGCTGTTTTCTCAAATCACCACAGATTGGAGTTCCCACGGTGGCACAGTGGGTTAAGAATCTGACTTCAGCAGCCCGAGTTACTGTGGAGGTGTGGGTTTGATCCCTGGCCTAGCACAGTGTGTTAAAGGATCCCGCATTGTTGCAGCTACAGTGTAGGTCACAGCCATGGCTTGAATTCAATCCCTAGCCTGGGGAACTTCCATGTGCTGCCAGGGCACCAATGAAATTTTAAAACTTAATAAAATGGACTCTCCAATCAATTCACAGAATTGACACATGTTTGCATGCTCTGGGAGCCATGACAGACAAGGCACAATTTTTTTTTCCCTCCAGGTTATGGGACTTAGCTTTCATTCTCATGTAATACTCTGATCACGTGGAACTCACCCCTTAGCCTCACACTGACCCCAGGCTCTCCTTTTCAGATAACCATACCGAGGATCTGATTTGTAGGGGTGATCACTGGGTCCTCATGTGAAACCAAAACTCCTCCTGGCCCCGGCTGCTCTTTACTTCATTTCTCCTCCATCACAGCGTCCCCGGCCCTGAGGCTCTGTGTCTTGTGGCCCCAAATTGTTCTCCCCATCGCTTTGCTACTGACCACTGCCTGGTGGCTGGCTTGTTACTGTTTGTCTACAGATTCTCCTGGGCAGTGGCTGCCTCCCGCTCTCTAACTATCCTGCCTGCTCCAGGGGCCTTGTGATTTGACTATCTTCTTGACTTAGACCACAATCATGCCAGAGTAAAAATAAAAGTGTGAAGAAGTCCAAATTTCCCTCTTTCTCCTTTGCTGAATTATATGAGTGAACTGTTTAAGCTGCAGTGTTCTAGGCTATGGGTACAAGAGAGGTCGAGTACAAGAACCATAATGGTTTTACAGACCTCTGTTTTGGAAAAGACTGCCCCAGAGACACCAACTGATCCATTGAATCAACAAGGCTATTTCTATTTGCCAGGACTCTGCTAGGTGATAGGGATAAAATAATAAACCAAAACAGGCATGCTTTGTGTTCTCTTGGGGCTTACATGCTAGTGGGCAAGTCAGATATAAATTCAAATAGTCATAAAAATTGCAAATTACAATTACAAGTGATAAGAGGCCTATTCCAGGAAAAGTCAGAGTGTGTAACTGGTTACTCAGCTTAATGAGGGAGCCATTCAAAGATGGTTTTCCCCAAGAAATAGAAACCTTATGGGACTTTGAGAAGTGGGTAGGAGATTATGGGGATGGAGAGGTGAAGGTGAGGAGAGAGCATTCTATGCAGAAGGCACACATGCAAATGTCCTGTGGTGAGAAGGAGCAGGCACGTTGACAGGCCTGAGATCAGACCATTGAGCCCCAACCATGAAGTCACCTTGGTGCAGGAATATTGGTGAGGTAGGTAAGAATTGGACTTCCTGTTTTCAGGCTTTTTAACGATTTGCCAGAAAATCATAGAAAAATATTGAATTCTTCAGGCAGGAGCATGGTGTGATCAGATGTATGTTTTAAAAAGGCTACTGTACAGTATAAAGACCCGTTGTGGTGCAGTGGTTAATGAATCTGACTAGGAACCATGAGGTTGCGGTTCCGATTCCTGGCCTTGCTCAGTGAGTTAAGGACCCAGTGTTGCCGTGAGCTGTGGTGTAGGTCGCAGACGCAGCTTGGATCCTGAATTGCTGTGGCTGTGGCGCAGGCCGGCGGGCTACAGCTCTGATTTGACCCCTAGCCTGGGAACCTCCACGTGCCATGGGAGCAGCCCTAGAAAAGGCAAAAAGACAAAGAAAAAAAAGAAAAAATGATGAACTTTTAGGAAAGCAAGAATGGGTGTGGGTAGCCTAGTTAGAAGACTGAAAATAAAGATGTACCATGGCCCATTTTATTTTTTTTATAGTCATTGATTTTGTCCTTTTCTGTCTTTCAGCATTGTGCTTGGATCAATATACTTTTGTTTAGGAGTTCCTGTTGTGGCTCAGTGGGTTAAAGACACAACGTTGTCTCTGTGAGGATGGGGGTTCGATCTCTGGCTTCGCTCAGCTTAGCGAGTTAAGGATCTGGTGTTGCTCTAAACTGAGGCTTAGGTTGCAGATGTAGCTTGGATCTGGTGTTGCTGTGGCTGTGGTGTAGGCTGTAGCTGAAGCTCCAGTTCAACCCCAGGAACTTTCATATGCTGCAGGTGTGGCCATTAAAAAAACGAAACTATATATAGAACAAATACATATTTATATATTAAAAATAAATAAATACTATAACGTTAAAAGAATAAGTCCAGCTCTGGTTTGGGAAGGAGAATAACTTGAACAGTCCATCCTCCATCTTCAGAGCCCCTGCTCTTTGTCACTGATGCTCAGCCTCCATTTGAAAAGCTCAAAAGTTTTACAGCGTTGTGAAAAAAACAGAGATAAAACATCTTCTAAATATAACAATCCACTCACAGGTACATTAGGGAAAGAAGTCGGAGAAATTCTAGGGATATAGGCCAGATATCCCATATCTCAATCCTTGTGGACAGAAAAGTGATTAAGCAAAATTAAAGGTCTTTTTTTAAGACTGCCAAGGGTGTAGAGACTCCTGAGCTTCTTGGTAATTATGCAACAGAAAATTTAATCCAAATTGGCAGGAAATTAGTCTTTGAAGGATAAAAAGAGGATAACTAGGTCAGTTGACAATATGGTGTGAATATTTTGTCTGTGCTTAAGAGGAGGTCATTCTAATTGCTTCATTAAGATTTAGATATTCTATTACAATGAAGATATTCTAAATACGTCAAGCTCTAGAAAAAGAAACCAGGAATTGCACAGAGATATTTTAACCTGCAAGTGCTTGATATTCATCTAGGAATTGAATGAATAGCCACAAAAATATGAAGCAAATATTTCTGCTGAAAAGTCTCTCAATTTTATCCTAAAAGTCTATAAAATATTGAGTTAAAGTTGAGGCTTTGAAGCTTTGAAAATGTTCTCCATTGGCTTTGTGAGTGGGGCTGGGTGAGGGCTGGTGCCTCAGCCACCTGGGGTTGTGTCCTGCTCAATCCTGTCCTGCTGAATCAAAGCAGCGAGGACCCGCCTTGAACAGCTTCTACAGGGAGAACTAAAGCCCTGCCCCCCCCCCTTTAAAAAAATCGAGTTCCCGTCGTGGCTCGGTGGTTAAGGAATCCGACTAGGAACCACGAGGTTGCGGGTTCCATCCCTGGCCTTGCTCAGTGGGTTAAGAATCCGGCATTGCTCTGAGCTGTGGTGTAGATCACAGACGTGGCTCGGATCCCGAATTGCTGTGGCTGTGGTGTAGGCCGGCAGCTACAGCTCCGATTCGACCCCTAGCCTGGGAACCTTCACATGCCCCTGGAGCGGCCCTAGAAATGGCAAAAAAAAAAAAAAAAAAAAAAATCTTCAGAGCCTGAAGACTATTTACCTGGAGAAGTGAGTTCTAGGTTCTAGAAAAAACAACTGAAAACACCGCCTTAATGGGAAGGGTAACCTGATGGCAGAGATTCTTATCAATTAAAGGACCACATCTCCCCAGACCCATCACAGCTTCTGATTCACAGCAGAGTTCTTTGAACCTTGTCGAGACGGGAGACTGCCCGGCAAGTAACTCTCAGCATGTTATTTCTGGGGTCCAGCTGACCAGAGGATAATAACTCATCTTACTAAAAGCCATTTGTAGGAACGGCAAAAATGTGACATAGCAGATCAATGTGCAGGTTTTAGAGTCCCGCACGCGCTTGGACGGTGATTAGCCTTGAGACCTTGGTCAGGGTGCAGACCTTCTCTGAGCCTCATCTTATTTCTAGAATGGGGATAAGGATGCTGTCTACTTTATACAACTATGGGAAGCATGAAATGACTTCAGATATAGAGAGAACTTAGCACAGTGAGGGATACATAATCAACTAGTTGCAATAACTACTCCTGTTGGGAGGGCTTTCAGATCATGGATGACCTTTATCCAGGTTCCATCACAGACACAAAGAAAAGATCGAAAAATTTCAAAGAGTATCATGCCAATCATGCAAATATAATGCATATCTTATGAAATTAACATGGATTCCCAGAGATAGACCATTTTAGAAGAAAAACATTATTTTGAAATTCACCACAAAAACATGAAGTTCAATAAAACATAAACTTCAATAAAAAACTGTCTCCTCTATTAAAATATTTGCAGTGTTCTCAGAGCCATGGCTGGCATGTTGTATGAATTTTTCTTATATTCCGATATAGTTTATTCTTGGGAAAATATTAACTGTTTAAGCAAATTCTGCAAAAGTTAGTGACCAGAGGGGATAAACCTAATGCATACATTGCATAGAATATCCCAGTGTTTTCTTGATTTGTTTAAATGGGATAAATCATGTGATTTTTTTTTGAAAAATGCAATTTATATGAAAATGTAATTTCTAGATATTCAGCAGCCCATTCACAGGGTAAAAACCTGTTGTCATAAATCCAAAAAAAATTGCAATCTTACATTCTCCTGACTGTTTATCAAAATGAAATATTTTTCTGCAGGCGTGATAGACAACTTATTATTATGCACTTGGGATTTTTCAAGATTCATATTTTGTTTCAGAAACAGGCTATCCTTTCTGATTGACTACTTTGGGTTTTTAAACCAATATTGTCATTAGCAAAGAAAAACAGCAAGTTATGTAAGCATAAACAAAATCAGGCTATATTTAAATAGCACCTCAGAGAAAGTGTCTCAAAAAAAGTCATTTAAGTAATTTGAAATGTACTTTTGTCTCTGATGCTCTAATGTGTGACGTATAGATATGAGTTTAATTGCCCTTGGGTGATCATTTTCAAGAGAGTCACACAACTAAATCTTGATCCCTTAATTCCTTAGTACCTTGCAATGTTTGCCTTGTGATTATCTGGTTCTCTTCTTTGCTAATGAGTCCTGGAGAAATTCGTCTAAGAGTCCCTACCTTCTCCATAGGCAAGTATCTGTCGTTGATGGTACTTTGGAGGAGCCGTTTGGGGCGTGTCCTCTCCCACTGTCCTTTTCGCTGAGAAATCTCCTTCTGTGTGATTGAACACGGGCAGCCATGCTTACATCAGGTGGTCCCCACCCTCTCACCGAGGCTCAGCTGGTAAGGTCCTCGTCTTTCCTGCTGCAGGCTTGCTGAGCCAGTGGTCAACACCAGTCTTCATTGGCTGAGTTTTTCATTTTGACGGGACACTGATCCGTAATCTCAGAGAGAGGGATACCTGGTTTTCAGAACATGAAAAAGAATACATTAGACACAGAGAAGGAAGTTCAAGTCCATGAAGTCCTCCACACTCCGAGGTCTCTTGCTTCCTGACACTTTGCAGTTGCTGCTTCCAGATCCCTAAGAGACCCAACCATTTATAAGTTCCATAAATGATGCTTGTGTCCTTATAACACATTTTCTTTGTTTACGAAAGATGAGTTTCTGCTATTTGCAATGGAAGAACTTCTACTAAGAAGGAAATTCAAGTCGATGGCCTTGTGCAGGAAGAAATATGGTGGTTGTGGTAGGAGAATTTTTGCCTGTAATATTAAACAAGTCTGAACTCCTACTCCCCTTAAAACATCTGAAAAACTTAGTGGCAAAATGTATGAAAGTCATGTGTGGGTATATTTAAGAATTCTTGACCATTGACAAAAAGTGAAATGTGAAACATGAAAGCTTTATCAACTTCCTTGAGAAGATTTATGGGACACATTTCTTTTTTTTAAACTTATTTTTAAATTATAGTTTCTTTACAATGTGCCAACTTCTGCTGTACAGTAAAGTGACCCAGTCATACATAGAGATACACATTCCCTTTTCTTTCCAGAAGGCTGGATATAGTTCCCTGTGCAGTACAGCAGGACCTCATTGCTTATCCATCCTAAATGGAATAGTTTGCATCTGCTAGCCCCAAACTCCCAGTCCATCCCACTCCCTCTCCTCCTCCTTGGCAACTGCAAGACTGTTTTCCATGTCTGTGAGTCTGTTTCTATTTCATAGGTAGGTTCATTTGCACCATATTTTAGATGCCACGTAAGTGATATCATATGGTGTTTGTCTTTCTCTTTCTAATTTACTTCACTTAGTATGAGAATCTCTGGTCGCCTCCATGTTTCTGCAGATAGGATTGTTTCATTCTTTTTTATGGCTGAGTAGTATTCCATTGTATATATGTACTCTGTCTTCTTAATATGGAAAGAGTTTCTAAAGCACAAAAGAGAACACTACACAATAATTTCTGAGAGAAACTTACACAATCAGGAATTTTTGCCCCTGAGTTTACAATCTTGCTCTGTCGTGTAAAGTGTTACTCCACTGCACATATTATCAGAGAGGATTTGACTACTTTTCTTAAAGTCACAGTAGCTGCATGTGGAGTCAATTCTAAGTTACGTGTCCTCAGCTACTCTGCTCTTCTGCCTCCTGAGGTGCCCTAAAACTTGGAGGGTTGCCAATAAGGTTAATTCCTGGAAGTACATTTTCCACTTAGAGAAATGTACAGAGGAAGGATATGAATAAAAGGAGCATCTGTGGCCCCTATCTATACCCTCTGCTCCTTTTTGGTATTTATCTTCTATCTGACTCTGCCCTTCCCTAGTCCCAGGCATAATAGACAGTAAAGCACTTGAATGTTACTTTTATTTAGTAGCATGTACTACCCACCAGCCATCTCTCCTGCACCTGCCTGGATTTTTCTTGTGATTCTGTAGGACTAGGAGTCATATTTGAGACACCAAAAAGCAGGATGGTGGCACTGAAAATCTTCTATAGAAAAGAGGATTCTAATGTAAAGTATTTCCTTCTTTATATAGTGTATAAGCTAAGGTTTTAAACATGGCTGTGGGTGAAAGACCACCTTCGTCAGCTACCACAATTAAAATTGGACCCCGAAGAGCCAAGCATTCTTATTACTTTGAGTAAAGCTGATAGTATCGGGAAATTCCAGCGTAATTTTATTTTAAATGTGTTTAGGTAGCTATCTTTAGTTGACAGTGACAAATGAGCCTAGCTTAAGGCTCTTTTCCTATGCATTGATCTGTGCTAAAAAGACCAACATAATTCTTATTGCAATATGTTATAAGTCTGAGAAACAATGGACAAATTTATGATGAGTCTGTTACCTGACTCCTGCATTAGCCCTTTTTAGGATGAATGTAAGAATGTAAGAATAAACACTATAGCTGCAATAATGACTAAAAACATCTCTGATGGAATTACTCCAATTTTCCTCACTTAGAGAAATTCTATGCCACATGATTTGGGGGTCATATTGTGGTGTCAGAGATCAGTGCAGATGGACAGATAACAAGCAAGTTGTATGTTATTACTGCTTCCATGAGTCTAGCAGGAAAAAGGAACATTAGGAATAATTGATAGTGAAGAGATGAGGGAGATAAAAAGAGATGGACTGGGAAGAATTTAATGACACTTTGTGGCTTTACATCTGTCACAGTTTTTGTGCTACATTAAAGTTTCATTATTTTCACATTTCGTGTTTTCATATTTTTCCATCCCTTTCTTTCTGCTAAATTTACCAAGTAATACAATGGAGATAATGGAGAGCTATTTCTGCAAATGTCATCGAATCTGTTACTGGAAATGAATAAAGGGTTTCACTGAGGCATTTCCCTCAAAATACATTTTCAATTAGCAGCAGAGGATTTGTGTACAAAACATGCTCTTTAAAAATTATGTAAAAAATAACATGGTAAGAAAAAATGAAAGCCTAAAATCATGAATATTTGTGAGTATTTGTTAAATTTTCATGGGACAAATGGTTGGGCCCGCCTGCTTTTACTAAGTTTTTTTCCTTATAACATTTAATGTTAATCTAGAAATGTACCTACCTCTGGGCTCCTTGACCTTTCACTTGCCACAGGCTACATTTTCATAATAATTTCTGTTAATTTCACCAATAAATTGAAGGTATTTTATGTGTGGATTAAATTAAAGGCATTTACTGAACCCTGTATTGGTATAATTATTATTTTGGAGTATTTTTTTTTCTTTTTAAGGCCGCACCTGCAGCATATGGAAGTTCCCAGACCAGGGGTCGAATTGGAGCTGCAGCTGAGGCCTATGCCACAGCCACAGCATCACCTGATTCCAGCTGCATCTGCCACCTTCACTATAGCTTGTGGCGATGCCAGGTCCTTAACCTGCTGACCCATAACGGGAACTCTGATTTTTGGAGTAATTCTTCATTCAGAGTAAAGAAACCAGACTTCTATTCTGTCTCCATGATCAAATCATCATGGAGCCTCTTGCAAAAACTTGTATTTTGGGTGCTTTGGTTGACTGGCATGGACGTGAAAAGGTATCAGTAGCTCACCCTAAGCCTGTTCATTCCACATGGAGGAAGGCTGGACCTCAAGATGTAGTTCTGTCAATCAGAACTGGGGATCAGTGCTGCAGACAGTGGGGGCAGGGACCCACATTCGTTTGCTGTGTAACTCACTCCCTCTGGCACCTGTCCCACCACGCTCAGTGTTGAAAGTCAGCAGACAGAATGTCTTCAGGCTGATAGAGTCTGTCCGGCCTATCTTCACTCTCCCCTCCTGTCTGGCACAGGGAATCTTCCATTCAGTGTTACATGTGCTTATGAATACCATGTTTTATTTTTAAAATTTTTTTTTATTTTTTAATTTTTGGCCGCATCTGTGGCATGCAGAAGTTCCCAGGCTAGGGATCCAACCCTGCCACAGTAATGACCCCAACCACAGCAGTGACACCACCAGATCCTTAGCATGCAGGGGAACTTCTATGAATACCATGTATTAAATCCAACTGTTTGCTTGTCTTCGTGCAGAAAATACCTGAAATAGCACTATGCTCAGTGGGTGCGTGTTATTGTTGCTGGTGAAGTGTTAAGTATTGGGTTCCACTGCCATTTGTGTTATATCTGTGTCTCTTACTTACCTGTGCATGTGCTATGCAGGGAGAGAGGGACATCCAGTCTCATGGAGCCCAGTGTTGGATGAAGCCACCACATTTTGACTGGGAATCGAACTTGGCCTCCTTGGAAAATATTGTTGAATTAAAGTTTTTTTTTTTTTTCCATTTAGTATATTGCACTCTTCTGGGTGGGTTTTTCATTGAAAGTTCGTTCTCTTATTTTGGGGATTGTAATAATGTCTAGTAATAAGGGATATTAATTTTTAGCCCCCACTCTGCCTCCCTTGAGAAATGTGAATGTGCTGCGTTTATGATTATAAGTGAGCAAATTGATGAACCACTAAGGCTTCCATTGACTCCTATTTGGAGTTTTATGTTACCTGATGTGAGGAGTCATGTCAGCATGCTGTCATATCAAGGCAGGGTGCTGCATTCATATATTGCCATTCAATAAACGTATATCATCACGTTTTTTGTGCCACTTAAGTTCTGTGCTAGAGGATCAGACCATGGTGAGAACTGCCAGGGTGGCAGAGTGCCCTGTGATCCTGCCTGCACGTATAATGACCACAGTCATGTGTACCTGTACTTAAACTTGCTAGGCAGCTTCTGTAAAGAGAGCGAAAGAGATGTGGGCCTGGTGCTGGAAAACCCAGGTTCAAATCCAGCCACTGAATCCTTGCTGCTTTATGGTTTTAATTACATCCTTTTTTTTTTTTTCCCTTTGAGCCTCAGTTTCCTTTTGTGTCAAAAATGAACATGTTTGTCCTAGGATTGTGTGAAATAATGCCCCTAAAGCATCTATAAACTAACTCTAAAGAGTTCTGCAAATTTAAAATATTGGGATTTTTATAAAATGCGTAGGCAGTTACTGTTACATAGCAAATGAAAAGCACTTTGCATGAGAATATCCTGCCAGTGGAGACCTTGCCAAAACGTCTCACCAAGAGCTCCTTTGGACATGGACTCTGCTCCATGATTGGCAGCAGGCCGCTTGGAGCACTCCATGGTCCCCACTGTTCCACACAGCTTGCTCTTTGTTAATTAAACTGAGCCAGGAGTGTCAGCATTTATTAAGCTGGACTCTGGAACAAGCATGGAACTATGAAAGCAAAAAAGAACTTACCATTTGTGAAAGGTTATTGAAAATACATAGGCTTTGTGGTTTACATACCTTGCCTTCTTGTGCATTACAATTTTAAATAGGCACCCTACCCCAACAAGGAATATGTTAAAGAAATGCCCAGCTTTGAAAATGCTTGACTGGCCTGTGGGTCTTTCAGTGCCATTGGAGCACTGAGATTTTTATCCCCAAGAGGCCAACAGTCTGCACTCAGCTGGAACCAGTGGAAAAGGATCTCAGAGATAACAATGTTATAGCTTGAATGTCTAGAGTCATTTTCATCTGGAGGATGCATTTTACTTTCTACATCTTTAAAATGGAGAGAAAAAAAAAGAGACTTGTTCCCCCCCCCCCAATTGAGTAGCCCAGCTCACATCGTGAAAAGCTATAGACAGACTCTCATTTCTTTGATATATTTAACCAGAAGGGGCTCTTGGTGATGAGGGGTCATTTACAGACACTTTTAAATGTAGGAGTTAATGGAAGTGAGAATAAAAGGAGAAATTATTCTTACTCTTTACTGTGCCTTCCAGTTAAAAAAAATTTGGCCTTGTCTGAAGGAAACCTGCATCATTCACCTGCCTGGTGATTATCAATGAAGCTTGACTTTCGTCTTTCCCAGATCAGCATTAAAGGGTCCTGTTTTTTCCCTTATTTTCAAAAATCTTCCTTCTTTGAGTCATTAGAGTCAGCTCTAAAAGCGTTTTCTCCCACTCGATTTTAAACACGAGCACAGTCAATTTTAAGGAGTGTATGTAGAAATAAAATGTACCTTGGGGCTTCTCTAATAACCAAAAGAAGAAAATGAACAATTTCCTTGGAATTAGAGATGTACATGCTCACATTTACCAAGTACTTATATAGAACCAAATGTTTCTTAAACAGATTATGACTTGCTAGTGACACACAAGCCTAGTGCAGTGTGCCTGAAATCACGGCGGGGACCCAGGGACTGCTGTATTGTGACCATGAGAAGGCGCTGCTGTCAGCTATGCATGTTTCCTGTCAGCCACTCCAATTTGTACACAGTTTCATGCTTGTTTTTCAGAAATGTTGTTAAATATATAAAGATTATTTTTAAGAATTTAGATGGATTGCAGTTTACTATACGTCAAAATTATAATGTATGGATACATACTGAAAGACATTAAAATAATCTCTTTTAAACCATAGATAAAAATACTACATAATTATTACATTTTTTTGGTCTTTTGTCTTTTTAGGGTCACACCCACGGTATATGGAGGTTTCCAGGCTAGGGGTCTAATCGGAGCTGTAGCTGTTGGCCTACACCACAGCCACAGCAATGCTGGACTGAGCCGTGTCTGCGACCTACACCACAGCTCATGGCAACCTTAACCCACTGGGCAAGGCTAGGGATTGAACCCATGTCTTCATGGATACTAATCAGGTTCATTAACCACGGAGCCACGATGGAAATTTCCTAATTATTACATTTTTTTACTTAATTCTTTCATAAATTAAGAGTCTCATGTTCTACTTACTGAGCTAGCTGGGCACCTATCATAAATTATTTATGAAAGTTCTCTAGTTGAAACTGTTTGGAGGAGAGAGGAATTGGGAGAGTAGAAATAACATATACAAAAAAAAAAAAGAAATAACATATACACACTACTCTATAAAACAGAGGATTAACAAGAACATATTGTATAGCTCAGGAAAATCTACTCAATAGTTTATAATAACCTATATGGGAAAAAGGAATAGATATATTTATAGGTATGACTGATTCTCTTTGCTATACACCTGAAACTAATACATTGTAAGTCAACTATATGCCAATAAAATTTTGAAAATTAAATTAAATTTAAAGGAGACAATTCTCTTACATTTAGCTTCGTGCCTTACAGAGACCAGTCATAAGATCAATGCTTTTCAATGTTTCTAATTTTCAAAGGGGTTAAACATTTTTTTCATTGTAACAATTTTTAGCTACTTAGGCTATTTATAACCAAGGAGAGAAACAGAATGGATCTGATGAAGAGACATTCATTAATGGGCAAGTATGTGGAGATTAGAAAAGTCTGTCTGAATCACAGGGCAGGGATGGCATTTAGTATACAAGTCTGCTTCCAGACAAAATTAGCTAAGGCTGCAGTGAAGTTAAAGCCTGCTGGTTGCAAAATTGGAAATTGGTTTCCTGGGGCTCTCTGTAAACTCTTCATTACTTTACTCAATCATGGTTCATTAGCAAGTTAACAGACAGAAGACCAGTGCACATTGGGATGTATGTGGATTCAATCCTTCCACCTCCTTGAGCATCATTTAAAAACTTTCATGTCACAGCAGATTAGACATTGCATGGAGGTGTATTTTCATACAATGCTCTACATAGTCATATCCACTCAGCCTCTAAATCTTGTTAGGTGCTTTTGTTTTATCATGAATTTCACCAGTCAGCAAAGGTTTTAATTCCAAAAGAGTCTAATGGAACAAATAAAAAAAAATCTCAAAAGACATCTGAAAAAGAAACATCTTGGAGAAATTCAGTTAAGAGATCTGATGCAAGTAGATTTAATGGTTCCCATTAACTTGGATCTAATTCACTGGAGGGGATAAAATCCATAGAGACATTAGAGCATTTAAATGTGCTTCTGAAAATGCTTGGACAAACTCTAGCCTTGGCTCATGAAATAATTTCGCTCAACTTAAGCAAAAGTCTTTGACTCTCAGATCAAAATTATATATTTTATGCAGCTTATATTGCAAGAAATTATTTTTGTATTCTTGTGCCTCATGAAAAACACCCAACTATGGAATGTTACATAACTCCCTAGGACCCACTACAAGTTATGTTGTATTTCTACTTTGGTCTGGTAGGACTGAATTACTCAGAGGATCTTTTATTAGTTGCTGTTTAAAGTATCCATTACTCAAAGCTTATGTGTAATTTTTATATTCTAGAGGGCTTTTTTCTGAGGGAGTAAGCCTAACTATTATATTAAGTTAAAAGGGGTGGATGTTCAGTTAAAGAAGGATTGGGGTAGTTCCCATTGTGGTGCAGTGGTTAATGAATCCGACTAGGAACCATGAGGTTGTGGGTTGAATCCCTGGCCTCACTCAGTGGGTTATAGATCCAGCATTGCCATGAGCTGTGGTGTAGGTCGCAGACGTGGCTCGAATCCTGAGTTGCTGTGACTCTGGTGTAGGCCAACAGCTACAGCTCCAATTAGGCCCCTAGCCTGGGAACCTCTATATGCCACAGGAGCAGCCCTAGAAAAGGCAAAAAGACAAAAAAAAAAAAAGAAGGATTGGGTTTACAAGATAAGGATACCCACTCTCACCACGTTTATTCAACATAGTACTAGAAGTCCTGGCCAGAGCAATTAGCAAGAAAAAGAAACAAAACATTCAAATTGTGAAGGAGAGTAAAACTGTCTCTATTCAAAATGACACTAGACTATATGTAGAAAACCCTAGACTCTACCAAAAATGTTAGAATAAACATATTCAATAAAGTTGACAAATACAAAATCAATGTATCAAAATCAGCTGCATTTCTAAACACTAACACTAAAATATCAGAAAGAGAAATTAAGAAAATATCCCATTTATAATTGCATCAAAAAGAATAGAATATCTAGGAATAAATAACTAAAGAGATGGAAGATGTGTACACTGAAAACAATAAGACATTGATAAAAGAAATTGAGAGAGTCAAAAATAAATGGAAGTATATTTTGTGCTCATAGATTAGAAGAATTAATATTGTTAAAATGTCCATACTACCCAAAGCCATCTATAGATTCAACGTAACCCTTTTCAAAATTCTAATAGCATTTTTCATAGAACTAGAACAAAAAGTCCTAAAATTTGTATAGAACCACAGAAGACCCTGAATGGCCAAAGAAATCTTGAGAAAGAGCAATAAACTGGAGACTTCCTAGTTTCAAACTATATTACAAAGCTATAGTATTAAAAACCATATGGTCCTGGCACTAAAACAGATTCAGAGATCAAGGGGAAAAAATTAAGTGCCCAGAAACAAACCTAAGCATATATAGCCAATTAAGTCATGGCAAAATAGCCAAGACTATACAATGGGTAAAAGATAATGTCTTTAAGAAAGGATATTGGGAAAACTGAACAGCACATGCAAAATAATGAAACTAGATCTCTGTCTTATACCATACATGAAAATCAAATCCAAACAGCATATGGAACCATAAAAATCCTAGAAAAAAACATAAGTGGTAAGCTCCTTGACATTGCTCTTAGTGGTGATTTTTTTGGACTTGATACCAAAAGCAGAAGCAATGAAAGTAAAAATTGACTAGTGGGACTCTGTCAAACTAAAAAATTTTTCATGGCAAAAGAATCCATTGACAAAATTAAAAGGCAACCTACTGAATGAAAGAAATATTTTCAGATCATATTCTGATAAAGGATTAATATCCAAAATATATAAGGAACTCATGTAACTCAACAGCAAAACAACAACAACAATAAGCCAAAAAATCCCCACAGGAAACAAGCAATCTGATTTAAAAAATAGGCAGATGATCTGAATAGACATTTCTTCCAAAGAAGTCATACTGATGGCCAATAGCTACATAAAAAGGCATTCAACCTCACTAGCCATGGGGAAAATGTAAATCAAAACCACAATGAGATATCATCTGTTATCAGAACGGCCATCATCAAACAGACAAGAGATAACAAGTGATGATGAGGATGGGAAAAGGGAATCCGTGTACACTGTTGGTGGGAATGTAAATTGGTGCATCCATTATGGGAAACAATATACCTCAAAAGATTAAAAATGGAACCACCATATGATTCAGCAGTTGTACTTGTGGGTATATAGCTAAAGGAAAGGAAAACAGGATACAGAAGAAATTCCATGCACGTTCATTGCAGTGTTATTCACAAAAGCTAAAATATGGAAACAATCTAAGTGTCTATGAAATGATGAATGGATAAAGAAGATGTGGCATATGTATACACTAAGGAATATTATTCAGCCATGAGAAAGAATGGATTCCCACCACTTGTGACAATATGAATGGAACTCAAAGGCATTATGCTAAGTGAAATAAATCAGATAGAGAAAATCAAACTGTGTGGTATTACTTATATGGGGACTCTTTAAAGAAAGTCAAACATACAGAAATGGAGTAGAAAATTGGTTGCCAGGGTCTGGTTGTTAGGGAGAAATTTGGAACGATTGGTAAAAAGGTAAAATTTTTTAGCAATGAGATGACTAAAATCTGAGGATTTAACGTAAAACATAGGTACCGTAGTTGTTGACACTTTATTGTATAATTAAAATTTGCTAGGAGAGAACTTAAGTATTTTCACCAAAAAAACAAAAGATAAGTATGTGAGGTGGCAGACGTGGTAATTTACCAGATGTGGGATTTCTTTCACGATATATATATGTATATCACATCACCACAATGCACACTTTAAATCTTTACAATTTTATTTGCAAAAAAATAAAGAAGGATTGGGTTTGCTAGAAAGAGAAACAAACAAACAAAAACAACCCTAAGTGTGGCTTGTACATTTCTTTTTAAAAGATCTGCAACAATAAGTAACAAAACAAAAATGGAATTTTATTTAACATTTACTTTTTACATAGGAGGAAAAAACATGCTAAAGATGTATTTTGGCTTAAAATCTGTCCTTTGAGATAAAGAAGTTTCCATTGTTTTCCACTTTTTTGCCATTCTAGGTTTCTTGCATTTATTTAACAATTTCTAGGTCAGCCTTCCCTGCATGATTTTCTCATTTGTTTTCACATAAAAGTAGACTTTTATGAAATGCAATCTGCGTGCTGACAGGTGAGGCCCCAGCTGTCTGATCATCACGCTCGAGTGCTGCCCAAATGTATGGATTGGAATGAGAGGTTTACCCTGATTTTCAAACCCCTGGTGAAGTTTGATTCGATAATAGATGACCTATATGTTTATTTACGTTTAGGCTACAGCATTTCATCTTCATTTATGCTTTCTTGATACTAAAAAAAAGGATGTTTGCAGAAACTTACTCTATGGGAAAACCTTGTTGGAAGGTTAAAAATAATCACTCCATCCTCAGACTCCAGGAAATTAGACTGATTCTGGTTTAAATGACAGAGTACAAATCTGACCCCAAAAGAGTCCATGTTTGGAAAACAGTTGGGAGTCTAAAATCCTGTAGAAAAACTTGGGCTGTCAGGCCTCTTCTGGACACACGGGTGCTCCACAGACCTGGCCTCAAATCAGCCCCAGTTCTGGGATAACGATGTCAGTTCAGGAGAGAGGGAGGTTGGAACCAGCCTCAAACCTGCCCTGTTGGATGTATTTGCTTATTTTGTTAGGTCTTAACTCTAAGAAAGACACACCACCATGTGCTGAATTTCTGTCCTTTCCTTTTTTTTTACAATCTTATCCATGCATAACTTCTCACTCTGTCGTATGTTTTCCTTCATACTCTCTCGCCCTGAAGGAATTCAACAGCACTGTGGTGTGACTTGAAAATATTCCCCAGTAGTAAAAAAACAAAAAACAAAAAACAAAACTATGATTAAAAAAATCTCCCTTGTATAAATCAGACTGACTTCTTGAAGTGTATGCCTTTGGCACTATTGTTTTAGATCATAAACTCTTAGCAAGCAAGGGTGATACAAGCTTCGATTAACTTTTGTCCAATGTCATGTGATTAAATCTTAATATATATTGAGTATTTTTGCCCATTAACATAATCTTGTTTGTTTAAATGCATTATTCCCTTCTTATTTTTTTAACGTTATTATTAAAACATTATGTACGATAGGGTATAGGGAGAGTGGGTGTAGGTGTCAAGAGGGAAACATTTCTTCTTGTACTTATTTTTTTTGGAGAATTATGATTTTATCACTATTTGCCATCTCCTTTTCCATTCCTAGTCAGAGGCGAACATGTTCTCCGTTAACAAAAATATCACTCCTTTATTTTTAGTAGAATTCTTTTTCAGATTGCTTTTTGGTTATTAACTACTCTGTTTATGATCATTGCAGGAAATATCATTCTTCTCTTGTTCAGAAGTGCAGCCCTTACCTTCCACCTCAGTGGCCGAGGGACTTGAAGAGTGAGTGTCATTGCTCTGAAATTTCTCCACATGCTAAATTCATCAGTGAGCCTGTCTTCTTTTTGTGGGGCTGGGCCATGCTTTGATGGACTCCGGCCAGCATTCTTCAGTAATACCAACCTGCAGAGAAACTGTCTTGTTCCCTGAGAACACTCACCTAATGAAACAATAAATCACATGCAAAGCTTTATATTAAGAAGGTTAAAGAAATAGACTTTGTAGGGACTACCTCCTGAGTAGGAAAGTCAGCGAGCTATGAAACTAGTCAACCCCATTGCATAGGCATTAGGAATCATGGTCTATTCCAAAGAGAAGAATCCAGCTGGCATTCAGAGTAGAGGCTGGGCTTGACTCAACAGAGTGGGATGTGAAATAGAGTGAGACATTCTACACATACAGCCTTCTCAGGATGGATTGCAAAGCGGGATAAGAAACTCTAGGTATGTTTTGTAGACTTCTTTCTTTGTTTTAAGAGAGCCTGTATCTCAAGATGCTGATGGTCTAAAATACTGCATTTTATCCTACTTTCTGAACTTTTTGAGTCCCATAAGTGCTTTTGACTCACCAGTAGTGGATGGGTGTCTGTTCTTGTTCCAGCCGCCTAATGACAGGGGAGCAGTCCCTGCAGAAGGTTTAAGAAAGCCCATTGTGTCTGGAGCATTCTCTTCGGATCATGCAGGGGATCTGCGGCTGAGAGGCAGAAACAGAAGTGAGGGAGGAAGCCAGGTGGGGAAGGATTCTTGAGAAGGTAGTGGATGGGAGGTGGGGGTGGGTCTCTGGTACAAGGTCAAATTCAGACAGAAGGCTAGAATGAAGAATCACAGACCATGGACCTGGACGAGGGTGAGCCGTGAAGGATTGCAGAAAGCTCCCTGGACTGGGACTCAAAGACTGAGTCTGGGCTTGGTCCTGTCCCTAATTATTTGTGCGACTTTAGGCATATTCTTTAACTTGACTGTTTCTCAATTTTATCATCTGTAAAATAAATGGAAGCACTAAGTTCCATTACAGTTTTAAGATCTCTGGTTCTATGGTTTATCTTATTTGGAGCCATCATACTGTCAAAAGGAATGAGGCTGCTTAGAGAACATTAGAATTAAGCTGAAAATGAACACACTAGATCAATCCTTTTGACACTGATGGTTAGTTAGCAATTTAACAACTGTACTTAGCAAATGAATTCGTGAGAAAGATAAAAGAACATTCACTAAATATACTCTATTATCAAACACTTTCTGTTTTATGTGCTGACAATAAGACTAGATTAGAAAAGTTACTTAAACAAGTAACTTGTGTATTTAAAAGATATTTAACTGAGGAATGTACTTATTTTAGATTTTTTTGCTTACTATTTTTTAAAAAGCTATTACACAAAAACAAAAAGGCTTAGAAAAAAAGCACTAAAACCTTTTCATTTTACTTTATTTGCAAAGGAAATTATATAGAAATAATACTGAAATTCTACTGAAAGTGGATATGCATACCCCCCCCAACCCCTGACCCAGAAGACATGTGTCAGAAGGCAGGCCTTACCTAGACCCAAATCTCCTAGGTATTTTAACACAATGTAAATAGAGAGAAAAACAGAAATTACTCAGAGGAAAAACTGAAAGCCAACGTGTACTCTACAGCACTGAGGTTGCAGAAACAGCTGCACAACAGCTTAATCCTTGTGACAAGCCCCAAACTCTACAATAGCGGCTGGCACTGTCTGATGAAATTGCCACGGCACCAGATGCCACAGCTGGGAACATTATCCTTGTGTTTCAGATGAAATTGATGCAGCAAATGGCACTCCATCCTTAACTCCTTGGTATCCAATATGAGGCTTTCTACAAAAACTGAAACCTCTTATAAAAGGTAAATTTCAAAGGGTAATGGGAGGGATGAATGACAAAGGTAACAATTTTATTAGAAAACAAAAGTGAAGAAGAAACTCTGAATATTGCTCAAAGAAGGAAAAATTAAAAACAAGAGATGGTTTTTAAATGACAAGCAATAGAAGGATAGAGGAGTTGTGGCAGAATCAGGTTGATGAAGGCTCTAAAAAATTGCAGAACTATTTACATTTTCTCTAAAGTAAGTGGAAGTATTTTTGCCAGTGACAACATGGAAAACAAAAGAGGCAGGAGTTCCCTGGTGTCCATGTGGTTAAGCATTTACTGTTCTCACTGCTGTGGTGCAAGTTCTATCCCTGAACCCTGGGAACTTCTGCATGCTGTGGGGGTGCTCCCCCCAAAAAAAAAACCAATAGGGGGAACATTTGAACTAAAAATATGTTGAGTGATTCTTTCATGATAGCATTCTAAATAATCCATAAATGTTAACGGAACATGTACAGTGTGTGACCCCACTTTAACAATTGCGTGAATCTTAAAGAGTCTGTATACAACGTATAATGATATTGTGTAGTCTATGTACAACACGTAAGACCCTGTGTGAAGCACTGGATGGTTTGAGTCTAGAGTATAATCCTATCTATAAACATAATATAGTCCATGTGATAGACAGAGTTGCACCCTCTGTGCTCCCGTGATATCCAATGCTAATTCTCAGAACTTGAAAAAGGGACTTTGCAAATGTGGACTTTGCAGATGTGGCTAAGGGTGTGGAATTTGAGATGGGAGTTATCTTAAGTTATTTGAACCGGCCCAATCTAATTACGTCCATACTTAAAAGCAGACAACTTCTCTGGCTGGGTAAGAGGGAGGAAACAGCACTAAAAAGAAATGAGCTATCAAGCTATGAAAAGGCATGGAGGAATCTTAAATGTATATCACTGAGTGAAAGAATGAAGCAAAGCTTTAAACTTTTTCATTTTTAAATCTTTATTATTAAAGGAATAACGAGTATTGTAAAAGTTTATTGAGTCCAATGTCAGTTATGCTCAAGTGCAACATTTCCCCAACCTACATTCCTGTCCTGTAGTTTTATGCTCAGAGGCACCTTTTAGATTATTTCCACTTTTAGGTTCTTAGGTCATTGCTTCCATATAGCTTAATAATGTGCTTTTAACTCCATGTACTGATTAATCAAGTTGAGACATTATTTATTGGATACATTGTGAAAGATTCAGAATTTTAACTTCCTAATTTTAAATCATTTCCTTATGCTTTTATTTTCCATGCCAGAACACAGGGCCAACACCGCCACACCTTTTTGGAGGAGGTGAGAAACTGTGCCTCTTCTCTCCACCTTTACCCATTGGCTTGTTATCTGGGCTTTTACTTCATCAGTGAGCTCCCTTCTCTCTTTTAGAAATGGAAAAATATAGTCGAGTAGAGATACTTCAGTTGAAGGGCTGGAAAGTCAAGTTGGGAGAATTATCTTAAGAAGTATAGCAAAAAGACAGAGAAAAAGTGAAATAAAACAGATTATTTAGTGGCTAAACCAGGCAGTCTTTTCTCTAACCTATAGGGATCCAGACAGAATCAAGGGAGAAAATAAGTCCACTGCATTTTATTCATACATCCAGTCCTGAAAGTTGATAACCAATGAACAATGACCACGTTATTGAGACTGTAGATATTGTTCACTGGAGAACATTTCCTACATTGACTCACATCCTAACTCTTGAAGAATAATATTGTTAGTAGGGAGGTGAAAAGAGCCTTTGTCACAGTCTCAAGGTCTTTTATTTCTTTCTATTTGATTAACTTTAGAGGAATAATGGACACACATAATTGTACATATGTAAAGGATACAACGTGATGACTTGCTATAAATTTCTGTTATGGAGTGATTACCAAGATCAAGATAATATCCATCACTTCACAGATAGTTTTTTTTTTTTTTTTTTTTGCAGTGAGAATGCTCAAGATCGACTCTTAGCAACTTTTAGGTATGCGATACTGTATTCCTAACCACAGTTCTGTCATTTTAACCCTCTCCATCATACCAGCACTTTGCCTCCTGCAGGCATGCTGCAGAGCCCTTTAATCCCTTGGTCCACTCTTCCCTGAATCCCACTTCTGACTATTCCTGGGTCTCCTCCTTCCTTTTGCTTCTAAATGACTTTAAGTCACTTCCTTAGAGAGGGGGTGGTGAGAGACTGGAGTGGAAGGTCAACACTCCAAGTTCTTGCATACTTGAAATGCTTTTCTTTTTCCCTTAATTTCATGGATGTACCCACATTTTTTACTTTAGGGCCTAATTTATTTTCTCTTGAAACTTGAAAATTATTGTTCTGTTGTTTTTTGGAATCCAGTTTATTAATAAGACCTAATATGTTAAAAGGATACCTATGTCTTTGTAGTAGCATTTTTGCTCCTTAAAAGCATTTAAGAGTTTATGTCTGAGGCTCTACAGTGTTATAAGGACATTTCTAGATATGGGCCTTAGCCATGCATTGCTCTGAAGAGTTTGCAGCACTTCTTTAAATCTTTTATCTCTTTCTTTAGTCCTTTCCCTTATTTTTCCTTTTATTCACTTCTTTTTATTCTCTCTATTTTCTATTTCTGCATACCTACAGTTAAATAAATGGTGCCTAGAGAAACGCACAAAATAAAATAGTAAAAAAATTTTTTAAGATTAAAAATAAAGTTAGACGAACATTTATTAGGAAAACACACATAAAGCAAATGTAACATTAATTTCAAACAAAATAGAATTAAAATATATTGACAGAGAGTATGATTGCCAGTAAAGTTATGGATCATGTATTTAAATGCGTGGAAAAATATATATAAACATTAAAAAATCCAAACTATTACACTAAAAGAAGAAATAATAAACACAGTTATTGTGGAAAACAACATGTAGTTTATGGAGCATAACACTATAGCCCAGGCTCAGAGTTTTACATGCATTAATATTTAATCCTCCAATAGTGCTGAAGCAGATACAATTTTCTCATTTTATAGGGAAGAAAATTTAACAATGGAGATTTTAAGTAACGAGGCAATGGTTAAATAACCAGGAAGTACTAGAACTGGATTTCAATCCCAAGATTATCTAACTCTAGAACTGAGGTTCTAATACTCTATAAGTCTGCCTTTACTCTCTTCCTTCCACAGATGAAACAACAAAACTCAAAACATGGAAATTAGTGAATGATTTTTTGATTTAAAGGATGCATGTGTCAAACTTTCAACTCAATCAAGTGCTCACAGAGTTTTTTTTTTTTTTTTTTTTGGTCACAGTTCATCTTTGTACTGTAAAGCTTTAGGAGTTTGGAAAAATACATAGTATCATGTACCCATTTCTGTATGGTATGTGACAAAACCATACAGAAAAGTGTCACAGCCCTGAAACTCCTCTGTGCTTTACCTGGTTACCCATCCCACCTCCTCAAGCCCCTGAAGCCGCTTATGTTCTCTGTCAGCATTTCATATAAATAATATCATACCGTACATGTCCTTCTGAAATTCCTTCCTCTACTTAGGCAATATGCATTTAAGCAATTGCATGTAACATTCATCTATATTGTTGCATAGATTAACAGCTTATTCTTTTTGTTCATTAAATAATATTTCATAGTATGGCTGTACCATAGTTTGTTTATTCATTGTCCTTTGAAGGCCATCTTGGCTGCTTTCAGGTTTACGGTGTACCCTGGTTTTTTGTTTTTTTTTAAAGCTGCACCTGCAACATATGGAAGTTCCCTGGCCAGGAACTGAATCCAAGCCACAGCTGTGACCAGAGCTGAAGCTGCAGGAATGTCAGATCCTTTAACCCACTACACTGGGCAGGGGATCAAACCCATACCTCCACAGCCACCAGAGCTGCTGCAGTCAGATTCTTAACCCACTGCACCAAGAAGGAACTCTGGAAGTATCCTGATTTTTAAAGGTTAGTGGTGAATATTCACATTTATAGGAGCTGGGTGGAAGGTACAGGATTTGTCATAATATACCATCTATCGCGGGGATATGTAATTTTCCAAACAGCAAATGAAAAATGACTCAGATCATTCAATATGCATTTTAAAGATATAATAAATTCTGCTTTGTTACTAAACAAGGAAGTATGAAAATAAATGAAGAGCATTCAGGTAAAGAAATTAGAAACAAGAGAAAAATAAGCCGAGGGGATGAAGAAAACAAACACAGACATTAATAAATTGGAAGATACAAAATAGTAGAAATGATAAACAGTTTCAAGAGATTTTTACTTGCAATAAATCTGATAACATATGCACAACTTTAGCATGTTTGATCAAGAAAAAAGGATAAAATCCTTCAAGTACATATGATTAAAACAAAAGGAAGGTATGTGCCATGTAAACAGTTTCAGACTATAGAAAGAGCTATAAATTTCCCAGGCACGTTTTATAAAGTCGAAAGAATACTGATATCAATATCTGACATAGACATTCCCACAACTATAGAATAATCTAATTTATTTGGGGGGGAAAAAAAGCTTTAAAGTTTCCAAACAATTTGACTTCAACTGGTTACTAAGATGAATGGATACAACTTAACTTGTTTTATCCCAGGATTCAAGAACAGCACTAAAGTACATCATTTCAATATTTTGAAGGAAAAAATATAATTTTAAAAGTTTCTCTGAAGGTATTAGTTAATTGCTAGCTTTATTAAGGTATAATACTTCTAACTTTCATGAACCCTTAGACTGTGCCAGACACTGCTCCCAGGCCTCTGTACACATAGCTCATTAAATTCTCAAAAAGCCATAAAAAAATAAGTACTGGGAGTTTCCATTGTGGCTCAATCGGTTAAGAACCCAACATAGTGTCCATGAGGAAAGAGGTTCAATCTTTGGCCTTGCTCAGTGCATTAAGGACCCAGTGTTGCTGCAAGCTGTGGCGTAGGCCACAGATGCAGCTCAGATCCGATGTTGCCATGGCTGTTATGTAGACATGCAGCTGCAGCTCTGATTCAGCCCCTAGGCTGGGAACTTCCACATGCCACAGGGGCTGACATAAAAAGAAAAAAATAATACGGCCATCATTATTTTATCAGTTTTACAGAAAATGAGATTCGGGCACAGATAGTTTGGATAACTTACCCAAGGTTGCACGACTAAGAAATAGCAAAGTCAGAGCATGAACTCTCTCCTTTTATCCACTGGCACATGGTCCACCAAACTTATTTTTGATTAAAAACCACAGCTATGAAAACCACACAACAACCTCCACTAAGACTGGATCCATCTCTACTCACTACTGGTCCTACAACATAGAATTAAGAGTAGAGATAGAATGTAATAAAGAAGGTCTATTTCAACATCATAGTAAACAATGAGACACTAAAAACAGGAGCAGGGCAAATATGCCCCTTGCTCATATTACTTTTTATATTTCCAGAAATTCTTGGCAATTGAATGAAAAATGAAACAAATACAAGAATATATCTCTTAGAACAAAGAAAGTATTTAATTATCATAATTTGCATATGATTTAATGGCCTATCAAGGAAACCTAAGAAAATTACTGAGAAACCTATTAGAAGTAATAAGAGAGATCAATAAATAATCCAGATGGGAAATGTGAAAAAAATCAATTTTTAAATTATTTTGCAATTTTAACAGAAGGAAAAAAGCCCATTTACAATAGCTAATAAATTATAAACTGCCTGAGAATAATGCATGGGATCAAAATAAATCCAGCTATAAAACTTTGTTGCAATATCTAAAAGAAGGTATAAAATATATAATATTGGATGGAGGGACTAAATATCAGATTATTCCAGTGGTGTACTAGCAAATGGGAGAGCCATCATTTGTGGCATTTGCTGATTTCCATAACGTAAAATTTCCAACCATGGCTGATTTCTAGATACCAAGAATTTAAAACTACCTGGCAAAATATCCTGAATTATTTTAAAAATTGGCTTTTCTGAGCGGGTAAGAGCTGGCTCTGGAACACAACTGAATTATTCCCAATTTAATTTGTATGCTTAATGTAATTACATTCTAAGCCTTATTATTACGTTTTTTTGAAGTTAGACAATGGAATTTTAAAATTATGTTGTGAATAATGCTGCAACGAACATGGGAGTGCAGATTTCTTTTCGAGGTAGTGATTTCATTTCTTTTGGATAAAAACCCAAAGTGGAATTGCTGTATCATAGGTTAGAATCTTGACAATGTTCTTATGAAAGTTTTTCTACCCTCTGTAAAAATTCTTCTAAATTCAGGGCAAAATTCATCTTAAACCAGGGCCAGGCAGTCCAGCTTTCAGATCCAATGCTATTTGCATATGCTATCCCACAATGATATGCCTGATTATATGACTCTTGGCTTCTGTCTAATGTTAGCTCTTTACAGATACGAAGCAAAAATACTAGTGTTTGCTCGGGTTGTATGAATAAGTCATATAAGCTTTACAGTAGATTGTAAAATATGCATCCTAGGAATGAATAGAATTGTCATTCCGAAAACATTTTGTAGGATAACCATATGAATTTTAACATAGTCTTTCCATGATAAGCTGATCCTATAGGTAAAAGTAAATTAAAAATCAGAAGACAAGCATCAAGACTTTTTTAAAAAATTTCTTCTGTTCATCTTAGAAATCTTGCTTAACCAGGATCCCTTGCTAACACCCTCTAGTTGTAGAGAATATCATATCTGCACTTCTATTCATCTTTAACTGACAAATTGAGACTTGCCTTCATTTCCTTGGCAGGAGTATTTTTCTTTTTTACCTTGCAATATAGCTTTTAATAATAAAGCTGCTTGATTTGGGGATTCCTTATTTTTTCACCTAGGTTGTGTTAGTATCATTTCAGTCTGTGTGCACGAAATTTCACTCATTCTGCATTTCTCATCCTTAGAGTCATTTATTTATTTATTCTTTCAATATTTATTGTGTAGAAAGGATTGATAGCTAAGTTGCAAAGTCCATGATATTTGCCGCTAAGAATCTTGGTCTATAGGTAGAAATGAATACTAGGACTGATGTATGGAGAGGAAGTGCTGAATCTTTACAAATTAGCTCAACTCATAAGAGACTTCTGTGATTTGCTTTCAAAATCATTGGGAGAAATTTAAAGACTGATGAAGGAGAGATTCAAAATGCAATTGGAAGTTTCCTACATGAGGCTACATTTGAAAAACTGTTAAGGGAAAGCAAACTAACCAACTTGCCTGGATGTTGGGTGCTTTGCAGGCACAGTTTTTCCATTTTTCAGAAATTATGGAATATGGAGCTTTGGTAGAGTTTCCAAATGAACTTTATTTTTGGCTAATTAACAATACTTGACCTCCTCAGCCTCAAGGGTTGGGTCTTGATTATATAATATCACTAGGGCTTGATTTGCTTCCTATATGTAGCAGATAAACAATAAAAATGTTGAGTTGTCTGTTAGTTTGGATTTCATTATAATCAACACTTAAGAACAAGAGGTTCTGACTTAAACTCCATCAACTTCCATCCATGGTTAAATTTCAGAAGGCTGCATTAAATGTTTGAAATGTAAGCAAATATTTATATGTGTTAATGAGGATTTTTAGATTAAATTTATATTCTGGAGGTTTATTTTATTATTTATGCATTCTAAAATTCTATAATTCTAGCAGTCCTTCAGAGATTGAGACAATTATGTAGTTACTAAATTAAACATATTTGAAAAATAACAAAGTTGTATAAATAACACTGATTATGTAACTCGTACAAATAAGATTTGTCCACACCAGGGCATACATCTGAATAAAACTGAATAAAAACTTAAAAGCAATTTACGTTTTTATGCATATCTAGACAAGTGGTGTTTTGTAAATAAAGCACCTCGAAGTCTAATTGAAAAGTTTCATCATATTTAAGAATCAGGCTGCAGAAGCCATGAGTGAAAAGGGACCACACTGCATTTGCCCAGTTTTTGTCTAATACTGAGCAGTAAGGCATACTGGCTGGTCATCACCTGGTAAATCAGGCCTATTTCCACTACCTAAGAAATAACGTTTTTACTACAAAATGATCATTCTGAAATGCATCTTGCAGATGAGATCAAACAGCTCTTTGGGGGTTTGGTAGGTAATTCCTCTGTATGGGACAACCACATGCATTGATAAACATGACTCAGATCCTTTCTTGACTTAAATACTGTTAAACCCTTTCTTCCACAGCCTCTCATATGGTCTAGGATCCAGCACTTGTTGAGTGCTCGTGAAGGTATCTGGAATTTGAGATGCTTAATGAATCAACTGACTATTAATTAGCTTTTTTTTCTCTTTGCCAAGATTTGTGCAATCATCTTTGGCTTCTTCTAGCACAATTCCTATTTTCTGAATAAAGGTGGAAATACACAAAAAGATGATAGGAATGTACTTACAAGATGTAAATTCGGCCTATTTTTTTTTCATTCTTTAAAATTTTATTGAAGTATAGTTGATTTACAATGTTGCGGTCGTTTCTGCTGTACAACAAAGTGATTCAGTTACACAAATACACACATCCATTCTTTTTCAGATTCTTTTCCCCTATAGGTTATCACAGAATCCTGGGTAGAGTTTCCTGTGCTCTTCAGCAGGTCCCTCTTGACCAGTCATTTCATATACCTCAGGGTGCACATGCCAATCCCAAACCCCCAGTCCATCCTTCCCCATTACTAGTTCCCTTTGGTAACCATAAGTTTGTTTTCAAAGTCTGTCTGTTTCTGTTCTGCAAACAAGTACATTTGTATCTTTTTTTAAGACTCTACATATAAGCGACATCCTACCCTCTGGCTAACTTAGAGAATTTCTATTTTTTAAAAAGGACATTTCAAAACACCTTTATGTTTGTTTCATCTGGATGGCTGGAAGTCACATGAAGCAGGCTACCTCCATCAGCGGGTGATCAGTCCTATCCAGAATAAGAGCCCCCCCCCCACCCCCTGCAACTATAAACAGTTCACCCACCCACACTGAAGTCTTGACTTCTCAGAGCTGAAAATGCAGGCCTGGAATTCAGGGTCAGGTGGAATTCACCCTCTGAGCACTTTAAAGGCAGCCCTAAAATGCCTGTGGTAAAGCCATGCATTTTATACTTTAAGCCTTTAAACAGTTTTAGTGTCTCTAATTTAATTACTATGTAACAGTTACACTTTTGAGCACCAATCATGCTGGTTACTGCACTGGGTGCTTTATGTATTTTTACATAAAAGCCTCAAAAATCCCTGTAGTTTTTCCCAGTTGGAACGTGGGAAAATAGACCCAAGGTCAAACCATTTATTAGCAAGCCAGCATTGGACAGGACCAGTCTTTGCTCCTTAGTCTTCTGTGCCTGAGTGTGCATTGCCTGGTTTCCCAGCAAGTGGGAAGCGGAGATGAGGACGAGACGGTCCTTTGGAGCTAGAACGGGGGCAAGGGAGGTGATGGGGGTCTGGAGGTGAGAAGTGCTGTAGCTCGTGTCTCTGAGACCCTGACTCTACCATGGAAGCCTGTGAGGTCCAGCAGGCAGCATGGAGCACCTCTGAGACCCCAGTGGGATCTGTTTATGACTCAGGGGTTCTGCTTCAGAAATAGCAGGCAAGTATCCCTGACTCCCTCCTGCTTTGGGGGAATTATTTGTGACAAGCATTACAGCTCAAGTCAGTAGATATCAAGTCTACGCCTGTACAAGACCCCTTTAAAGGGAAAAGTTTCCCATTGACCACCAAGTTGCCATGAACAGCTTTGATTATAGTATACCTTAAAAATGTACAGTAGGTATAAATTCCTTGTGTTTATAGTTCTTACATACCTATGAAACAAAAATATTTAGAGTACACAAATAATGTAAAAAATATATATAAAACCACTTTGAACTAGCAATATTAATATTAAAAATGTGTAATTGAGGAGTTTCCACTGTGACACAACAGGATTGACCATGTCTCTGGAGTGTTGGGATGCAGGTTTGATGCCTGGCTCAGCACAGTGGGTTAAGGATCCAGCTGCTGCAGCTGTGGTGTAGGTCACAACTGTGGTGTGGATCTGATCCCTGGCCTGAGAACTCCATAACCTGTGGGGCAGCCAAAAAAAAAAACAAACCCAGTTTTTATTGTATTGAAACAGAGATACATTCAATCAAGAATATGAATCAAATGTTGTTATAGAATTTTATATGTATTATTTAATACTTATACTCACCTGAGTAATGAACTCATGGGCCAAGATGGAATACTGACAGCAGCCCAGAGGACCCCCATGGCCTTTTTCGGTCAATACTGTCCACCAGCCACCCCTTTGGCCACAGATGGAAGCAGAACTTTGACGCTAGTTTTGCTTCTTCCTGAAATCCATGCAAATGGAATCATACAGAGTGCACTCTCTCTTGTGTCCGATTTCTTTCCCTTATGTATCGTATTTGACACTCTCCAAAACAGCGTGATCGTAATATAATAGAAAATGCTTCTTGCTAAGATACCATTGCTACTGCAGAGATGCGATAAGTCTGATGACAGAGGCCAATGCCATTGTGGCATTTGGAGCCCTCAGACCAATCTGTGCTGGTGATCGTGCGACACTTCCACCACTTTTGTCTAGGTTTTAAGTTACAGCCATCACAAAAAGTGCAAAATTTAAAAAAATTAGCAGGTCATTTAATACCTATAGACCAAAAGCTGGTGTATCTTGATTTAAAAGGAGTGATTATCTGATCACTAACCATAGAAATCTTGACAGAGATTCAAGTAACAGCTAGTCCAGATGGGCTTTCCTTGGGAAGCTCCTTCAGAAGAGGAGAAACAAAAAATCTTGACCAATTCTCACAACTTGTCTGGGGGCTGGTGCTGATTCTAGAAGGGTTGTTTTCTTTTCAGCTTCTTGGACAAAATTTGAGCTTATCCCATTAATGCCAACCATACTGGCAATTTCTTTAGAAATTGCAATCTGTATTCAGCACTCTATTTGAGAGGAAGTTACAATGGGGACACTGCAAATAACTAGAACAATGCCCATAACATCAGGATAATGTTCTTCTTTTGTAACCAAGTGAACTGATAAAAAGGATTGACACCAGCCTACCTCTGCTCTCAGGAGGGCTGTTGGGAAGGCTCTGGAACGAAATTTGGGAAAATAAAAGGACTCTGTCATGTCATTTGTAAAATTCTTTATAGCAGCCCTTGAAATTAAATGCATTCTTTGTAGCTATGCTTATATTGTAGTTTTATTCAAGTACTTATTTGAGATCTTTGGGGAAGAGTGTTCTTACAGGCATTGAAAAAGTTGTAAAAGTGAGGTGAATGTAGAAATAAATAAATGCTAGTACTTAAACAAGATTCCCCTGGTTTAGAAGGCTCCAATGGAGACCATATAAACCAATAATTAATCATTTGTCAGATAATAACGGTTTCCCTTATTTCTGTGTGGAGTCAAACTGTCTTTTCTTCTCAGAAACAAAGCAAACATGGACACACTCAAAATCAGACTATTGAAGGACGCCACTTGCATGAAAATTGTTTCAGTGGTTTTCAGTGCTCATCACAACGCCACCATGTACCAGAATGTTATTGTATAACATAAATCCTAACAAACAGCTTGGTCATTTTTCCTCTCTAATCCCAAATGGCTGTGCGATGGAATCAAAGCTCTAAATATTTCTTTCGACTTCACTTAGCTCTCTTAAGCAAACATCTCTGGCTTCTCAGGGAAAGATCCCCCCCACAGCTTTCATTATGGTTTGGTTTCCTAAGTTTTGAGTAATACCTACCTTGAACATAACCTACCCACCAACCCACTGCACCAACCAACCGACACATAAACATAATTTAGTACTAAACTCTTTTGCCACAAAAAGTAGAAAATATGTTCTTTTAGATGTCTGAAGGAGTTATAGATTTCTCATCTATAAAAATTATTTGTTCTTAGAGTTCCAACCATGGTGCAGTAGGTTAAGACTATGAAGGCAGTAGCTAGGGTCGCTGCAGAGACACCAAGCACAGAACTTCCATATACTATGGGTGCGGCCATAAAAAATAACCCTATTTGTTCTTGAATAAGAAAGAATACAAAAGAAAGAAAAATTATAGAAAAAAATAATTTTAGATAAAGGGATGAATATTAGCCTAAAACGGTAAATTGCAGAAGAAGTCACACTTTTTGTTACTGGTTCATGCAGCCATAAGGAATCATGCCCTCTCTAGTTTGGGGGTGTATTTTGCACTATTCACTAGTGCTAGTCACAAATATTTGTGAGTTTCCTTCTTGAGATATGTAGGATGGCAATCTCCTGTGCTTTGAAGTTAGTTGTGGCCAGGTGACTTGCCTTGCCAGCAAAATGTAGGAAGTGGTAAAGGTCATTTCTGAAAAGAAGTTTGAAGAGCTGATGTGTGACTTGACTCTGTCTTTCTCTGCTGTATGAAGTTGGTTTCCAAGATGAGGATGACCTGGATCAGAGCCGTGGTCAGGGAAGAAGGACCAGGGGCATGAATGAGAAATCCACCCTGTTGTTTAAAGGCTCTGAGATCAAGGTGTTGGTAGTACTGAGTCTTCATGGACAATGTCCCATTTCATCCACTCTCTATGGCAAGACCAAGCAGAGACAGAAAACAGCTCATACCCATCTATGTGCTCAGAGTCTAAAAGGGGAAATGGGTGGGGAAAGAGTCAGGAGAGACAGGGAGAGACAGAGGTGAGTTATGGGAGGGAAGAAAGAAGAAGAAACATTTAGAGAGAGGAAGAGGAAGACCAGAATGTTTATCGATGTTTTTTAATTCAAATAATGCTTATGCAGCATGTCCATTTTTCTCACTGATGAAGAAAAGAACTTGGGGTGAAAAGCAGAAAAGCTGATTTTTATGTAAATTCACCTATAATTTTATTTCAGTACCCATGGAGGACGAGGGGAGTAAAAGAGCCTATAAAATTTCATGTTCCAGCGTGAGATGATTAATTGTGGTTTAAGTGTCTCTGTGGGGTGAACAGAGACCACTGATGGTGACAGTGGGCAAATACAGCTGATGCACATGAAAGTGAAGATGCCACGTCTGCTCACTGATGACCACAAGTACAGCATATGCGGACAAGCGGGAAGTTCAGAACCTTGAACATTTTTCCCAAACATCATCAGTCAGTTGTATGGACTCAGTGTTTATTTTGCTTTAAGATATTGCTAAGAAGAAAGAACATTCTACTTCTAAAGAAGTCAATTTGTTTGCTACTAAAATTACCTATTCAATACCAACTGAAGAGATTGTACACATTATGCTGCAAATAAACAAAAGGAGTCAAAACAAAGAGACAGATGCTCCTAGACTCTGCCATCAGATTCTGCAGCTAATTTCATTCAATATTTGCCACATGCTTTGTTCACAAACCATGATGTATTGCTCCCATCACCCAGCAAAGAAAAACACCAATAACAACAACAACAACAGTTAACTCTTTAGGTTGCTTACTAATTTGAGACTTAGAAAAAGTGCTTTAGTATGAAAAGTTATCTAATCTACCACATTGTCAAGCAGGTAGCACGACTCCTATTTTACAGAGGCAGATGTTGGAACAGAGAGGGTAAGTGACTTGCCTGCAGTCTCACAGCTAAGGAGGGGTTAAATCAACAATAGAACCCAGAGCATGGGGCTGTAGGGTCAGAATCCTTCTACTGTTTCTTGAAAAGAGGGCAGCAAATTGGCTGGATCCAGGCATAAAGTCAGAGTCTGATTTCCAAGAAAAGTGATTGGCTTTTATTTTGTACTTAAAACTGTGAAATATTATGACAATTACAAAAATATATTTTTAAAAGAAAACCATTTTTTATCTTTTACCTTCTCGCCCTTCATGGTTAAACTATTTTTATTTTTCCATTGTAACTCCAGATTTTTTCAAATGTATACAGAATTTTCACATAGTTGAAGTTTACATAATTTTACATTCTACTTCTTTTATTTTTCCACTAAATAACTCAATATACCAATGCACTTTAATCCAGTTGTTATCTTGCCATTTCTTTGCTAAATTCTTTTTTAAGAAGCAAGTAGAGTCTTTTTAATATAGGAGAATCTTTATTGATCAAAAATAAAATAAACATTAAAATAAACATCATTGTACTTAATGAACACTATAACAACTATTGGAGATAAGAAGTAACTCACAAAATCATAATCATACATACAGTAGCTGTAAATTGATATACATATAGAAATCTATTTCCTACTGTCAGGTATATTCTTTATTTTCAAATTTCCAGGTATCACTGAAGTTTACCACATATTAGGTGATGAGGTATAGTTCAACATGATCAAAATATAAAACAATCCAGATCCCTTTTATTGGCCATAATACAATAAAGCAAAAATAAATAACTAAAGTATAAATACAAAATCTTGGCAATTAAAAAAGCTCTCTCTAAATGACTTTGGGTATAATAAAAATTTTAAATGCAATTACAAAACAGAATAACAATAATTAGTACATTCTTTATCATAACTCATTAGCTATAACAAAAATTGCTCAGATAAAAATTCATAGTCCTAAAAGCTTGTTTTCTTAAATGAGATAAAATGAAAATAAAGCACCAAAACTTTTAGCATCAGAGACTAGAGAAAGAAGAAAAAAACTTATCTGAGGAGAGCAAATAAAGGAACAAATATGCTTAAAATCAGAATCAATATACTGGAATGATAAGATATCGAGTTAAAATGCTGACTAAGTTATGAAATAACTAATTACTCCAATGTTTTAAAAAAGGAAAGTTAATTTCTAGGCTTTGGAAATGGTTCTAGAGAATCTCAAAAGGCAAAAGTGTTTCATTTAAAAAAATGATTAACTGGGAATTCCATGGTGGCTTAGTGGGTTAAAGATCTGACATTGTCACTGCTATGGCACAAGTTTTATCCCTGGCCAGGGAACTTCTGAATGCCATGGGTACAGCCAAAAAAAAAAAAAAAAAAAGAAAGAAAAGGTTAATTTTTGCTATTCATGTCTAATAATGAGGCCTATCCTGAATTCCCTTTTAAAAGCAGGATCATTCCCCCAGCACTTGTGTTCTCTTATTCTTCTCTATTTTTTCCGCAATGCTTCTCACCTTGTAACATATTATACAATGTATTTGTTTTATCATGTTTATTGTTTCTATTCTCTTCTCCAACACCAACTAAAGTGGGGGGTCCACTAGACTAGGGATTTCATCTGGTTATTCACTATAAGAGCCTATGGCATGTAATAGGTGCTAAATAAACATTTTCTGAATAAACAAATACAAGTTATTCAGCCTTCATGGCTCAATAGAGCACACAGAAAATCATTAAAAAATATTTTATTGTTTATGCCTTCACAATTTGCAAAGAGAAAACAGAGGCAAAGAATTAATGATGCTATAGGTACTTCAGGTTTTTATTTTTCTTTTTGGTTTACCCTCTGTATTGTTAAATAGGATAATTCAAAATGAAGCTGTCACCATTCTCCTAGTTTAAAAAAAAATCTCTTCCCTGAGTTTTGTATTTCTGCTTTATGTTTTCGCTTCATATTTGTTACAACTTAATATATATTAATCATATACATATTTGTACATGGTGGAATAGCACACACCAGTTTCTTATTAATTAAAACAGTATTTCTGTTTCTGGGTTTTTTTTTTTTGCCTGAGGGTATGTTTTATTATTTTATATAAAAATTCTTGGACTACCCTTGTGGCACAGTGGGTTAAGGATCCTACATTGTAACTCTAGCGGCTTGGTTTGTTACTGTGGTGTGGGGTCAGTTCCTATCTCTGGCCCAGGGAATATCCACATGCTGCAAGAGTGAAATAAATAAATAAATAAATAAAATGAGCTTTGGAGGCACAGTCTTTAGGGCATTAGCTTACCATAGCCTCCTCTGCCTGGCAAGGCAATGAAGATGGTTTTTTTCCTCCTTTGTGCCCCTCCCCCAAATTCTTATGTTATATAGGTGCTGTGCTATCTCTTTCTTTATTTCTTAGGGTTGGAAAATTGAGTTTTCTGGAAAAAACCACTTTCAGGATGTTCTTTCAGCTGCAGAAAAAATTGTAACTTCCAGACCTTATAGTTACAAGTTTTCTCTCCTATAGCCACAGAAATAGACTCTTTTCTTGTTTTGTTTGTTGTTATTGTTATTGTATGTTTGTTTTGTTTTTATTTGTTTGGCTGTGTTTTTTGGTTTTTTTGTTGGGGTTTTTTGGCTTTGGCTGTGGGATCCCTAACCTGCTGAGCTACCCTGGAACTCTGAAACAGATTCCTTCCTTGAGATGGTACCTCTCTGTTTTCTTCTGGGCCCTTTGGCCTAGTCTGTGTCCCCAACCAAACCACATCCAGAAGGATTTCTGCCACCAGTCATGCTCTCCCCATCCTCTCACTGACTCTTATAATCAAGACACATGTCCCCTGAGATCCAAGGTGGGCCCCTCACTTTAAACAAGTAAGAGCTTCATCTCACCTCTGCTTGAGTTCAGTCTTGCTCATAGGATCTCACCGGAGTTGTGGTAGCAAGGACTGCAGTCTGCATATCATCTTCAGGGGAGAGATGCCTCTTAGGGAAAACTGATACAAGTCAGGCCCCTTGACTGTCCTCATAGAATTTTGAGCATGGTTTTTCTAGTTCTCATGTCTTTTTGGAGCCTTATGTATATTTGGGACTTGGTAGGTATTTCTTTCTTCGAATTTCATTGAAGATGGAATTTGTGTGTATGCTCTTTTCATTTTCCATGTTACCTTGTCTGCTTTCCAGGAAGAGAAAATGAAGCAAATGGTCAACATGTTTACCTCGAATTGTTTGGCTCAAATAATCTTATGTTCCATCTGCTCAAAACACTTCTTAGAATGAGCATATCATCCTAGCTATTTTTTGATGATGAAGAAATGATTATGCCTTTGAAACTAAGTGCTCTGTTAATTTCTCCTTCTATTCATATCCAAAACAAATTTTATTTTCTTCCACTCCAGAATATTTTTTCTGGGTTAGCTTTATATAATTTATTATGCATCTAACTTTTAATATCTACATTTTCCTTGTAGAAGAAATCAAAAGCACCCCTGCTGGTGACATTTATGTTGTTTTGAATTAAATATTGCATCTATAAAATATTGTGTTTCTAGTCTCAATAATTGGAAACAAAGATATTTCAGACAACTTCGGATATACTATTCCTTAAGATTTACTTAAGTTGTAAAAGAGAATTAACCTTGGGGGAAAAAAAATCTCATCTTTTTTCTCTCTAGTTGAAAATAAAGTTATCAATAAATTAACTTAAATGAAGTGTCTTGCATGCTCATCAGGAAGGGGAGACAATACAAGGCAGGAAATTAAAACAAAGACACTTCTCGGAATTCATCATTGTAGGGGTTGTACTGTCATCAGCAAGAGCAAGAGTTGACCTTCCATAACCCCCACATCTCTAGCAAACTCGGAAGCAGGGCAGCTGCTACTTAGGAAGCCTGGGGTCCTCTGATTGTGGCCAGTATTTAACATCTGAGTCTCACTTTCCTCACTGGCAAAGGGTTGAGAAAAATATAACACTTGAGGTTGTTTTGATGATTAACTAAACCAATAACTCATGTATGTTGCAAAGCATGTAGTAGGTTTTTAAGTGGAAACTCTCAATGTGTGCAGTGTGTTGAAAAGAACACCTCTCTTCTACCCATAGGAACAGCAGCTATGGAATTCCCTGGTGGCTCAGTGAGTTAAGTATTTGATGTTTTTGCTGCTGTGGCTTGGGTCACTGTTGTGATGCAGGTTCGATCTGGGGACTTCCAGAGGGCATGGGAGAGGCAAAAGAAAAAACAAACAAACCAAAAACAAAAAACTGCTGTGTGTAGTGGGTGCTGTCCTGGGCTGTACCAATTTTGTGACTGAGGTCCTTATTCTGCCAGCTGCTTCCAGACCATGGCTAAACTCAATGACTGATTGATGGCGAGTCCAGAGGCTGGGTCCCACGTCTTCAGTGTGGACATCCCTGAAGGGCCATCCTCGCTCCTTGGCTGCCTAGGGTGGGCGGAGCCTCTGCTGCATCTACATGGCAGCCCAGCCTCTCCCTCTGCCCAACCTGCTTCCTTCATCCCTCATAATTGTCTGCCATAAACTTCCTTGAAGCAAATTTGTCTCAGAGTCCGTGTCCAGGGCACTACATTCATGGCAGGGTCACTTGGGGTAGCCTGAGATTTCTCCCCACTAGCTCACCTAAAATGTTCAATCCCAGGGTCAATCCTTGCTGCATCCGGCACCTACTTTCTATTCACTTGGGGACCTGCTGTGTGTCAAGTACCAGGTGTCTTTTTCAGAGCTTCTCTAAATGGGTCTTTCTCACTGGAATGAGTCCTTTCTCTTAAATAGGGCAAAGCATCCTAAGGCTTGGCTGCAGCGGGATTTTCTGATTGTTGATTGCCAATCAGTGTCAGTGAGCAGTGAGCTTTGTCAGATTTACTGGAAAACATTTGCTAAGTAAAAGAAGTATACATTGGATTTATGTTGAGAGAAATAATGTAGCAGCATGAATAAATTATGAAAATATGCTCTTATAACACAGGCGGTACATTAGAATAACAGATGCAAACTTGTTTTGTGAATTATGAGGTTATTCTCAACTTATGTATTATTTTATTCTCAAGCTGTTCATTGCATTTTTTCCCCCTATTTCATTTGATTTGAGAGCATGTTTTTCTAAATGGGGACTGGTTTATGCCCTAAAATAAGAGGGAGCAGGGTAAAATGAGAAACAGCACATAGGTTTTAGTGTGAAAAGATTTGGGACTGAATTTCTTTGTCATTTTATAACTGCGACCTTGGAAAAACTATCATTTTTTTGAGCCTTGGCTTTCTTATAAGTTAAATAAGAGTACTAATATCTACTCCATAGGAGTTTTAAGATAATTAAATGAGAAAAGACATGTGCAGAGCATAATGTCTCTTTAAAAACTCAATAAATAAAAACTCAATAAATAATAGTAATTGTAGTTGTTATCATTATAATATGTGTCCATTTATGATGTTCATTATATGAATAACCTCTCTCTAAAATTAATGCATTACTAATACAAGGGAATTCAAAACTTCCAAAAGTATAAATATTTTATCTGAGAGGTCATATAATAGAAAACTCTCATCTAGACCAATTAATTCAAGTTTGTGAGGATGAAATGAGTTGACATATGTATAAACATTGATGGAAGAATTTTTCACATACAGAGGCATGGAGACCTCAATCTGTTTTATGCATGATTTGACTAGAACTTTAGCCTACTTAAAATGACATGTTTGTGGCCTATCAAACACATGTTGTCCATCTGCTTTAAGCATTAAAGAAAAGAATACATTTGAAAACCAAAATGGATTAACTGTGGTTCAGGCATCCAGGATGGAGCCAGGTGGCTATTGTGGATGTGGTTTCAGACATATCCTGCATCACCAAGGACTTGAATTTTCTGAACTGTACCAAACTTGAACGGACCAATAGATATTCTCAAAATAGTATCTCCTATTCTTTTTCTAACACAGGCTCCCTGACTTCAGACTATACTATAAAACTACAGTCCTCAAAACAGTGTAGTAGTGATACCAAAACAGAAATATAGATCTATGGAACAGGATAGAAAGCCCAGAAATAAACCCAAGCACCTATGGTCAACTAATCTGTGACAAAGGAGCAAAAACATACAGTGGAGCAAAGTCTCTTCAGTAAGTGGTGCTGGGAAAACTGGACAGTTACATGTAAAAGAATGAAATTAGAACATTCTCCAACACCATATACATAAATAAATTCAAAATGTATTAAAGAACTAAATGTAAGGCCAGATACTCTAAAACTCCTGGAGGAAAGGCCAGAATGTTTTTTGACATAAACCCCAGCGATATCTTCTCAGATCCACCTAGAGTAATGGCAATAAAAACAAAAATGAACCAATGGAACCTAATTAAACTTAAAAGCTTTTGCACAGCAAAGGAAACCATTAAAAAAACAAAAGTCAACCCACAAAATGGGAGAAAAATCTTTTCAAATGATGCAACTGACAAGGGCCTAATCTCCAAAATACACAAATATACAACTCAACAACAACAACAAAAAACAAAACAACTGAATCAAAAAATGGACAGAAGACCTAAACAGACATTTTTTAAAGAAGACAAATAGATGGCCAACAGGTATGTGAAAAAAATGTTCAACATCACTAATTACTAGAGAAATGCAAATCTACAATGAGGTACCACCTCACACTGGTCAGAATGGCCATCATGAACAAGTCCACAAATAACAAATGCTGGAGAAGGTGTGGAGAAAAGGGAACCCTCTTTCACTGATGGTGGGAATATAAATTGGTACAACCACTATGGAAAACAGTATGGAAATACCTCAGAAAACTAAATATAGAACTAGCACATGATCTAGAAATCCCACTCCTGGGCATATATGCAGACAAACTTTCATTCAAAAAGTTTTCATTGCAGCACTATTCACAATAGCCAAGACACGGTAACAACCTAAATGTCCATTGATG
Source organism: Phacochoerus africanus (assembly GCF_016906955.1). NCBI lineage: Eukaryota > Metazoa > Chordata > Mammalia > Artiodactyla > Suidae > Phacochoerus > Phacochoerus africanus. Next base: position 29,223,464 of record NC_062552.1, on the reverse strand, counting down.
GATGGATTAAGAAGATGTGGTACATATACACACTGAAATACTGTTTAGCTTTATGTGATATCTCACGTATGCATGATCTCTCTCTCTCTCACACACACACACACACACACACACACACACGTGAACATAAGTATATGTGTATAGTCATTCCATAGAATGGAATCTGTGTTTTATTTTCCTCATCTGTAAAGTAGTACTAACTCTAAGGGGCTATGACACAGTTCAGCAGAGCTTTGTGTAAGTAATGGATAAATGGTGTGTTGCTACACTGTTCACCAGCCACAGGAGAAACTGAATAGACTTTTCTATTCAGTCCTAAATAATTTAAATGTCAATAATCCCATGCATCTAGTGACTATCGTGTCAGAGAGTATAGATCTACAACATTCTAGGATTTTAAATTTATCTGCATTTATCAACAAAGCAACAAGGTAACTGGAAAAAATGATACTTATTTATTCCTGGAAGAGTCAACTTTCAGCCAGTGTCTGAGGTGCTGAGAAATACTGGGCTGAGATAACGTATCTTTACTTAAGGACATTATTTTCCCCTGATATTTGCATATTTTAATGATGATTAGCCACTTTACTAATGAAGTCTGTATTTGTGGTTTAATTTACATATTTAAGATTTCTTAGGGTCTGGTGATCACACTGAAGTTTATTACCAAAGCCCAGAAGAGGAAGAAACATGTTACGGAAGATAGAGTCTAGAAGAGTGGTTTTTCCAGCCTGAATGTATGTTGAAATCATCCGGGAAGCTTTAGAAATTAGACTCTTTGGGAGTTACCCTTGTGGCTCAGTGGTAACGAACCTGACTGTTTTACATGAGCATGATACCGGGCTTTGCTCAGTGGGGTAAGGATCCAGCATGGCCATGAGCTGTGGTGTAGGTCACAGACACGGCTTGGATCCTGTTTTGCTGTGGCAGTCGTGTACATAGGCCAGCAGCTGCAACTCCAGTTTATATCCCTAGCCTGGGAACTTCCATTTGCTGTACACGAGCCCTAAATTCAAAAACAAATAAAATAAAATAAAAATCCGACTCCTTGAACCCCATTCCCAAAGATTCCCAATTTAGTTGATGAAGGGTGGGACCACATGTTATAGTGTCCCCAGGTGCTTCAAACAGGCAGTCAGGGTGCGAGCCACTGGCTAAAGCTCTTAGAAAGAACAACAGGCCATTAATTCTCACAGCATCCCAGGAACCAGGGCCTGTGTTATTCTCATTTCAGCATCATGTTTATCTAATGTCAGTGTGTGTAGAATTCCCTTAGGAGCTTAGGAGGCTCTTCATTTTGACAGGCAGAGCAGCAATTCTGATGCAGAAGGAGTTGGATTGCATGTAGAGAAGCTCAGTTTAGTGGACACTCCGAGTTTAGGTCAACTCATTAAGCCTGGGCTGAGATGTGGAATAAGTTAAGAGGCAGAACCTTGAATTACTACATAAAGGTGAAGTATTTCATATTTGTGAGATTCCGAATTCTTTATAGTTGTGGGATTCCAGTAAATAAGGGGACTGGCAGTGTTGAGGGGATGGTGATGCCGATGCAGATGGAGGTGGCAGAGGCAGTGCCCTGAAAGGACTGGTCTGGAGGAGAAATGGACCTCACCTGTCTGCCTCTGTAGTATCAGTAGACAGTGACCTCATTCCTCTTCCAGCTGGAATACGCAAGTTTAGGCAGGCAGAGAAAGTCTCCCTCAGAGACCATGACAATGAAGACTTTGGCTGCCGTTGTCTCCTGAAAGGCCTGCTAGGTCACCTACTAAGGGCCACTTCCTACCATGATTGCTTTATTTTTTATTTTATTTTGTTTTTTAGAAATGTTGCTTTTTGATTTTTTGGTTTGGGGTTTTTATTTATTTATTTATTTATTCATTCATTATTTTTTTAATTTTTAGGGAATACATGGAAGTTCCCAGGCTAGGGGTCCAATTGGGGCTTCAGGTGCCATAGCAGCGCAGGATCCAAACTGCATCTGGGACCTACACCAAGCTTGTGGCAACGCCATATCCTTAACCCACTGGGTGAGGCCAGGGATCAAACCCACATCCTCATAGATACTAGTTATGTTCTTAACTGGATGAACCACAATGGGAACTCCCCATGATCACTTTAAAATAGCCTAGTTCTGGTCCCCAGTCTTTGCAGACCTAGAAACCTTATTTTATCTGAAAGTATGTGCAGTCTTTGGGTGTTACATTTATATTAACCAAAGTAACTCAGCTGATGTACACAAATAGGGATGCTAATTTATCAATTCACAATGAAACATTATTGCTGCAGAGAATACTTATGTCCCATTAATTAATGCATTTGAGTCTTGTAGACTCATGTACCTGAGAAATGAAAGCATAGTCGAAGCATGTTTACAAGCCACAAAATAAGAATATTTAGATTAATTGAGCTGTCATGCTATCAGACTAAAGAGATGGAGGCATCTGTATCACAGCAGAGATGGTTTTGTATTGAGCCAGACCACGTGCAACTTCAGAGCTAGGTTTTCTCTTCTATGGGGTGGATACTGCCAACATTCGCTTCTGTGATTTTCCTTCCACTGTGTCCATGGCTAAATAACCCACTCTTTTATAGGTACATGCTGTGTCTGGACAGGATAATGCATTGGAATGAGTTTTAGTCTTCAGTTAGCATTGGTTCATTGAAGTTGCAAAGAACAGACACTCAGATTTCCACAGGTAATGAGGAATGCAGGTTGGTTGTGAGATTGCAAGCAAGGAATGCTTTGTGGCATTGTCTTGGCTGGTACAGTCATTTCGACAATATTGATTCTTCCCATCCAAGAACATGATATATCTTTCCATCTTTATGTGTCATCTTTGATTTCTTTCATCAGTATCTTATAGTTTTCAGCATACGAGTCTGTATATTCACATATATTGGTGGAAATAATAAGTAAATGCTGATTCAAACTTAGTTTTATATTTCACAGCACAGTCCTTCATATACTTTACACATAAATGCTTTGGATTACTCTATTATGCAAGTATAAACGTCAGTACAAGTAAAGACTCAGAGTGTCCATCTAAATCTAGTTTGTTTCCAAACTTTGGAGGATATGGTGACACTGAAATAAGTGATCTTTTAAAAATAGGAACAATGGAAATGTTTTTCCTCTTTGCAGAAAGAATGGGAAAAAACCCTTTTGTCAATGATTCGTTTTCGTTTTCTTTGTTAAGGTGGATGAGCCAGGAAAGCACACAGTTCGCTAATCGAGGGTTCCTTTCCTTACCTCAAAGCTGTCATACCAGATCCAAGCCGCATCTGCGACCTACACCACAGCTCATGGCAACGCTCAATCTTTAACCCACTGAGCAAGGCCAGGGATCAAACCTGCATCCTCATGGATGCTAATCAGATTCATTCCTGCTGAGTCACGATGGGAACTCCCATTTATACTTTTTCTAAGTAACAGGTCTTAAGTTCTCAGACCAGTCAGATCACTGGAGGATTAAAATAGGCTGTGGAGTTCCTGTCATGGCTCAGCGATGAATGAACCTGACTAGTATCCATGAGCACTTGGGTTTGATCCCTGGCCTTGCTCAGTGGGTTAAGGATCCAGCATTGCCATGAGCTGTGGTGTAGGTCACAGACATGGCTCAGATCCCAGGTTGCTGTGGTGGTGGCTGTAGCATAGGCTGGCAGCTGTAGCTCTGATTCGACCCCTAGCCTGGAAACCTCCACATGCTGTGGGTGCAGCCTTGAAAATACAAAAAAATAAAAATAATAAAATAGGTTGTTTTTGTTTTTTCTGGTTAACATGGAAGTCATCTGCAGTACTGAAATTGATGGATGAACCAATAAATGTAATTTCAACATTAAAATTTTTCTACAATTTACTTAAAGATATGCTTAAGAAGCTGTATCATTTAGGGTACTTGTGGCTACAGGTAAAATAATTCTTTAATGTAGCACTGTGTCTTATCTCACAGAACTCAAAAATTGAGTTAGTCAAGTGAATACAAAATATGTTCATAGAACAAACAACTTTTAAAAAATGCCATGGAAATTAATCACTATGCTCTTCAAAATACATGAGAAAACACCTTGAAAAGACAGAAGGTAATCTTATTGTCTTTGAGAAAACCTCAAAGTTTGACAATCCTCTTCTGAAAGTTTTCCTATGGTTATTCTTTTAAAACTCACACTGCCTATCTCAGATTTACACGATTTGAAATAAGAAGAGATATAATAGGTCAAATATATAACTTACTTAAGAAGGTTGAAATATTTCAAATGATTTTTTAATGGGGCTATTTTAAGTGGCTTACTTTGAGGACTCTTAAATCATAATAAAGTTTCCTCTGGGATGGAAAAATATCTATTGGAATTTTTTATCATTAGCAGAGGGTCTTACACTTTAAGTGCCTATTTATGACTAAAATACTATAAAATCCTTAACTTGAATTGGCTCCTTTGTTCAGATTTTTGTTGGATGGTGACAGGTCAAAATTTTGAAACATTAGGTCTGAGTCTGACATATTTAACCAGTCTTAGCGCTCTTTCAGAAGTTGTCACTGACTCCCCTACATCTTCCAACCGTCCAAGCCGTGGTCTTCCGGCCCCTGCTCCTTTCCCTCCCCATCCCTCTCCTCCCTCCTCCTTGCCCTTCCCCCTGGGCTATGGGGCATTTCTCCCACTGCCCACAAATTCCCCAAGCAGCCGCCAGAAAATAAAGACTAAGGCTTCCCTTAGGAAAAGTGTAGATAAAAATACATTTTCTTTAAAGTAAAAGTGACCTAATTTGGTGCTTAATTACTTCGAGGAGTTTTGCTTCCTCTCTAAATTCCAAACTGCAGTCTAATGGTAATGACTTACAGTCATTAGAAAGCTGGAAGCAGAAACTGAATCACAAAGGAAACAGGCATCTCATTTTACCATCTCTCAAATAATGATCTGATTTCTGCTTAGAAATTTCATATGCACCAAGTCTGTAGAAAGGATTCTATGACAATATCAACTTTCATTTTTTCTCTTTCTTTTTTTTTTCTTTTTTTTTTTTTTTGGTGGCACCCAAGGCATGTGGAAATTCCCAGGCCAGGGATCAAACTGGCTGCAGTGACAATGCCGGATCCTTAACCTGCTGTGCCACAAGGGAACCCCAACAATGTCAACCTCTTAATCTGCCCCTAAAACGCCTATAACTCTTACACTCAAAGTGAAATTAGTTGAATAGAAATAGATAACAAATAATAGGCAACCTGAAGAGATATCTCTTTTTAGGATCACATAATAAGCCTTTCAGAAAGGATGATGATAAAGTTTACCCATAAACATGTCAGAAAAATTATTTAACTTGAATGTCAAGGAACTTTAAAACTGAATTAGAGTGGTTAAAATTAAATCAAGGGCTATTGTTTCTTTTATGGAGATTTAAATCACTAGAAAATTAAAGTTGGAAATACTTGAGTCTTTCCACAAAGTGGTGCTGGGAGCACCACAGAAAATATCTGAAAAACACAAGATGTGTGGAAGATGGATAACAAAAGAGGCCAGTGAGATTTACTTGATGTCAGTGATGATATTGTCCTCATTGCTACTGCTCAGCTTATCGTAGTAAAAGTAAGTCCTATCAACAATTAATAGACATAGGCCTTTAAATCAATTAAATCAGGGTTTAAATGACCCTTTCTTCCCTATTATATAGACATAGTATTTATTGAATAAATATAAGTAAATTTTATATAATTGTAATAGAGATAAAATGGTAAACATTTTATTTCTTTGGGGAAAAGCATAGTCTTTATATAGCCATTAACTGCTATTATATTAGCGTTTGTTATTTCAAGGAAGAATTGATCAAATCTCCTACAAAGCTTTATCTTTTTGGTTTATAAATTAGTAAGACAAAGAATTTGTAAGTAAATGAGAAAGTCACAACCTAAATCAAACCCAACAGCAAAGAAACAAAAACCCTTGTAGAATAATTAATCTGTAAGTCCCTCTCATGAAACTTATTAGAAGAGAAGGTGGCATAGTCAATAGACTAACCCATGTTACTGTTTTAAATAGAATGACTGCATTTTGTATATTTAATACAGAAATCATTTAAAGATGTTAAACTGTGTATTAATGTACTGTGTTATAATACACTCAATATATATTTATATAGACTTAAAATTGAATAATAGTTCTATTTTCACATATCTTAGATATTTGTTACTACATCATAAAATTAACAAACAAACCAATGATAATTCCTGGGTAATTTGCATAAGAAGTGGCATGAAACCCAAACATTTTTTGGAAAGCATTAATTTAGAAAAGTAAAAATCTGTTTCTGAATCTATTTTCTATGCTATAAAAACAATTATGAATATTTTTAATTTGTGTTTTAAAAACAGATTCGTATTCAATATTTTGTCATTAAAATCATATTTAGCATTGCATTAGAAAATAACTATACATGTTCCTTAAGGTTTTAGACACTTTTTTCCCTCCAAAGGAAGTGCAATGCTAACTCTGTTTCACCGTATGAGGTATAGAGTATTTAATGTACCTAGATAAATAAGAATTTATTCATAGCTTTCAGGAGTATCAATGACTTTCTACTAAAAAAGAAAAAAAAGGCATGACTAATTCCAAAAAGTACAAGTAGAGGAGGGCAAATCATATTCCTATCAGCAGATACTCAGAAAAAAATGGTGTATGTTCTTGTGTTCTTCAGGGGACCTTTGGAATTCTTCCACACCAGCCCTGCGTAGCATTGCAATGCCTTTGTGAAGGGAAGAGTGGTAGCCGAGTGGGCAATCAATAATGTAGAGTGAATCTATACACACAGTCAATTCTTTCATTCTTAGCTAGAATCCACACTGGGTTAAAACAGGGATAAACAAGGAAGCACCAATCTCTACAACTATTAAGACATTTTAACAGGTGTTTTCTCTATTTCTGCCCTGATGCACAAACCATAGACACTGCTCTCGACAACCTTGGAGTATACAGCATATCAGAGAACATAAGTGACTCTAAGAGGACATAAAGGAATTGACTTCTAACCAGATTGAATTGAACAACTCCCATATTTGCGAGGATTGCCTGTCTGCCAATTCCTTTGAACTTACTGAGAAAGTATATTAGAGCGGAAAATCTGATTTAATTTGAAAATTGTGCTTTGGTTTTTATTGGTAGAATTACATGGTGTAAATAATTTTGAAGCTAATGTGATGATCATATTAAGAAGTATATTTAAAAACAGTCTGTGGGTGGTATCCTTAAGTGTAAATCGAACATAAAGTGTTATATTACCAGCAAGTGCAGACTTTGGTAACTCCCTGAAAATGTTGTACTTCAGTTCTACTGATCGCATTACCACAGAAGTGAAGAGAAGCTCCATTCTAAGGTTTAGCTATTATTTTTTTTTTGGTCATGCCTTTGGCATGTGGAAGTTCCCGTGCAAGGACAACACTGGATCCTTAACCAGCTGAGCCACCAAGGAACTTCAAGGTTTAGTTATTGATTTAATATGTGTTTACAGATCCTACCTACAGAGCACCTGCCGTGTGTCTGTGTGCATTGTACCCAGAACCTACAATTGAATGCAGTTCACAGAGCCAAGTCTAAATCCGTGAACATATTTTATGGGTAATAATTAGAATTACTGAAAGGAAGTCTTTTTCCATAAAAACTTTGTAGTGGGTTCCAGAGTCCCTTTGCTGGTAGAGCCAGTGGCCTTCCTTTCCTCGCAGAAATGGAGGGCTGTGACCACAGCCACTGGGACCCTGTCCTCGGTGGCCGCAAGGATGGTGGGCACCTTGTCTAGGGATCATGCAGCACCTCAGTCCTACTTAGCTTCCCTGTGATCCTCTCAAAGCCTGATCCCTCCTCACTCAGGGAAGGCTTTGGCCATCTTCACACAGGCAAAGCAGTTGTGTCTGTGCTAACATGTTACCTTCTTCTAAGCTTGCTCAAGAATTTGTGTCAGTTCTTTTCCTTATCCTGCAGATTTGGCCTCAGATTCTAAAGCTAAGTCCTTTTGAGGAGTTCCCGTCATGGCGCAGTGGTTAACGAATCCAACTAGGAATCATGAGGTTGTGGGTTCGATCCCTGGCCTTGCTCAATGGGTTAAGGATCCGGCCCTGCCGTGAGCTGTGGTGTGGGTTGCAGACGTGGCTCGGATCCCGCTTTGCTGTGGCTCTGGTGTAGGCCGGCGGCTACGGCTCTGATTCAACCCCTGGCCTGGGAACCTCCATATGCTGTGGGAGCGGCCCTAGAAAAGGCAAAAAGACCAAAAAAAAAAAAAAGACAAATAAATAAATAAAGCTAAGTCCTTTTGAAACTCAAAAACCATAACAAGAAGTTCCCACTGTGCTACAGGGGGTTAATAATCCAACTGCAGTGCCTCAGATCAATATGGAGGCACGGGTTCAATCCCCAGCCTGGCACAGTGAATTAAAGGATTTCGTATTGTTGCAGATGTGGCATAGGTTGTAGCTGTGGCTTGGATTTGATCCCTTAGCTGAAGCTCCAATTTCACCCCTAGCCTAGAACAAGCAAAAACAACAATAAAACCAAAGTTTTTTTCTCTCCAACTTTAAAATATGGCAAGTATAAAATGGTTTAGCTTCAGACTCTTATGCGTGCTCTAATTAAAGAAGCACATTCATCCTTTCCATATTTTAGGGTGTGTTATGCTCTTCCCAGGGTCAAAAAAAGAGGGAGAGCATTTGTGCTGGTAAGAAAACTGAAGATAGAAAAAGAGTGACCTTCAAGTTAAAAATCTTTACATATTATCCCATTATGTAACAATCACTATATTTCTCCAAATTTTGACCAAAATGGATATAGCTTGCCATTAGAGGACTCTTTATATTTTGTGAACTTATTATTATGTGGTTTATAGAACAGAAATTTCTAAAGGAGAGCAAGTGAGAAATCATTGGATGGCGGATGGGAAGGGATACTTTTTGAACTGCATTACTTACAACCTTCCCCTGCTCCTCATTACTTTTTAAAATATTTTGCTTCTAACTCCTCTTTCTGACCTTTCATTGTGAGTGTCTAGGAATGTAATTCAGTTGTTTCTAATACTTAGACCCATTGGGGGGGGGTATGGTGCTGAAATAGGAGTTGGAAGAATATTCAGGTGTGGACAGAAGTCAAAGAAAAGAGTGATAAAATACACTGCAGTGAATGATTTACATTGGAAAATAGATATTTCCCAGAATATTGGCTCTGGATGCAAGCACATTGCTCCTCTAGTGTAGACAATTTACTTTCGAGCCCAAGAGGCTGAAGCCCAGACAGACTGACCGAGGCAAGGAAACACCTGATGCTGTGTGTCCATATTAAACATGAAGTTAGGTTTCTAGCTTTCCTTTGCCAGGGAAACATCTAGCCTCAGATAAAGAAATCTGGGGAATAAGTAATGAATGACTTGTACTCGGTTCCTTTCCCCTGATCTGTCGGGGGCTCCCTGCTGACCAGTATACTCAGAATCCAGAGGGCAGGGAAGCCCTTTTTCTGTGTGGTGACACAGTCTATCTAGGTCAGAGACAGGTAGGTGAGGGTGGAAGATCAACCTAGAGGGAGATGGAGATATCCACCCTGCCATTTTTTTTTCTTTCCCCTTTAAGATTTTGTCATGAGTTTAACTTGAAAACTTGTATTGAAAAACACTTTATTGAATGGTATATTCTGGTCGCTATTCTCTTTGACACATATCATTCTTGTAAGATGCGGAGGGGACAAATACACTTTTCTTTAGGAAACCAGACTGTGAATTAAAATATTGGCTGCCATATCAGCAGGTTAAGGATGCTGAAGCCATCAAGCCTTCATGTTGCAGCCACCCGGATGGCGAGCCCTGAGGGAACTCAGGATGGAACAGGATGCCCGCCATCTAGCGGTCTGCTGCAGTCACCATTTCCCTACCTGTGATTTGCGCCCCCCATCCCCCAACGCCTTGCCCCGCGAGACTCAGGGTGAGAAAGCTCAGGCTACCAGCCCTAAAGAGCTGAAGGAATGATTTCAGTGAGGCCAGACTTTGCATCTTCCCATGTATAGAAAAGCACTAAGTTCCTTAACTTGACATATGGTTTTCCTTAATTAGCAGTCATCTTGTGATATTCCGACTACCTCGTCTTTGCTGCAAAGACTCCTGGGTATCCTGGTTCCACTCCTTTGCTTCTTTGCAGCGATCTCTTAGAGTGACTTGAGATGCTGGGTCCCAGGCTGAGGGCCTCAATTTTGTCTGCTGGATAAAACATAACTTTCAACTTTTAGGTTGTGCATTTTTTTTTTTTTGCAGTTGGAAAGACCAACCTGCATTTTCCCCTGTCACTCTTATCTAAGACAAAAACGTTACAATGTTGAGTGACATCAGCGAAATAGAGAATTGAGTCAAATGATCAAGTTCAACCCCATCATGCTGATGAGAGTGGCCTTTGCCACTGATTTTCGTTTACTTCCTCTTGTGATTAAAGGTAACCCTAAAGGCGAGGAAGTATTTTCCTTGTGCTATCTACCAGTGTTTTTTCCGCCTAAAAGTGTTTTTATGCCTGAGAAATAACTCCACCACATCACACACACACACAAAATCAAATGCTGAGAACCAAGACAAAAGGAAATCATTGCTGAACCATGTAGGTGACTGGTTTGCATCCTGGATATAATGTTTTATTACCCACATCATTGTCCTAGCTTGAAAAATATTTATGAGTGGTCATAAAATTAGCTCTCTCTCTCTCTCTTTGAATATTCAACCTGCAGCATATATGCTACTGACCTCCAGTGGAAGGCACTGTCCTGGTAAACTATTTTATTTTATAATTTTAATTTTAATTTTAATTTTGTTTTTCTTGTTAGGGCCGTACCCATGGTATATGGAAGTTCCCAGGCTAGGGGTTGACTTGGAGCTGCAGCTACGGGCCTACACCACAGCCACAGCCACGCTGGGTCTGAGCCACATCTGTGACCTACACTGCAGCTTATGGCAATGCTGGATCCTCAACCCACTGAGCGAGGCCAGGGATCGAATCCCCATTCTCACAGAGACAACATTGGGTTCTTGACACACTGAACCACAATGGCAACTCCTAGTTGACTATTTTACATATCTTATTACTAAAAACAAACAAACAAACAAACAAAAAACCAACTTCTTATCTGTCTGAAATTTACCTCACTTTCATTTTATTAGTTTTTCATATTTTCACAGTTTTATGTCATGAAAAATTCAAGTTGAGAGCTTAACCAGTCTTCACTGTATCCTTCAAAATAGTTTCCAGCCAAGTACATCTTCATGCTAAACAGTTTCAGACAGCAAACAATATATGTGTCTATACATATCTATATAGAGCGGGTCCTGTTGGCCAGTCATTCCGTATGTGGGCAGTTGGCACTGTCCACATGCCAGTCTCAACCCCCCAGTCTGTCCCTTCCCCACACCTGCCGCCTTTGGTAACCATAAGTTCATTTTCAAAGTCTGTGAGTCTGTTTCTGTTTCACATACAAGTTCATTGGTATCCTTTTTTTTTTTTTTAATTCCACATACAGAAAATGAATTACAGCAGTTAGTGTCTTTGCCTACCTTTTCTGTAGAGCGAAAAGTTACCTTCAATGAAGGTCTTAATATAGGATTTACATAAGACACTCTGTCCTAAAAAAGCATAGTAAGTCCATTACAGATACTGCCATATTTCACTTTTAAGAGCAGAAGTAGGCCCGATCCTTTAGAAATCAAAGCTTGCTGTGAGGATTGAGGTCCTGCCACTTTCTTTGGGACGTGAAAGTCCAGGGTGCTGAGGATGAAGGAAAAAGGGCCCAAGACAAAGAAAAGGATGAAATTGGCCACCACGTCCCAAGCAGCAGAGTCAAATGGGACCTCGTTCAGTAAGAGGAATGTTTTGTGGACACGTGGGACTTTCCTTGGCAGGATTACAAGGAGAAATCGCACCTGAAAGAGGAAGATGAGAGGGAAAAGCAGGAGGGATGTGTCTGCGTGTTTTCCTTTGCTGCCCATTTCTGACCGGCCAAGGACATGCCCTGCCTTTCTGGCCTGTGCCATCCCTTCACTTGGCAACCCCTCAGGAGGCTACAGCCCATGCCCCATAGAACGGCACCTGGGCTGAGTAAGAAAAGGCAGGTGGGTGAGGAGCTCAGTGATTCCGGGCTGGGCTTCAACCTGCACAGAGTCAGGTAGGTGAGCTCCTCAAAGGAAACCTTCTTAGAAGAAGGAATCGAGGGAAAGAACCAGAGAAGGCACACAGTTTGTGCACTGCAAAGGTAAATGAACTGAAATGGCTTGAACTCCACACTGGCTTAAGAAGGGGAAACAAGGAGTTCCCTGGTGGCACAAAGTGTTAAGGATCCGGCACGGTCACTGCTGTGGCTCAGGTCACTGCTGTGACACAGGCTGGGTCTTCTCTGGCCTGGGAATTTCCATGTGCTAAGGTTGTGGGAAAAAAACAAAAAAAGGAGAAGGAAACATTTTCAAGGCTATGAAATCTCTACTACTTAATGGCAATCATATTCCATTAGAATAACATCTGTGCTTCTTTTCCCATTAAACTGTGAATATGTATAGGAATTTTTTTGGCCACAACCATGGGCCTGCAGAGGTTCCCAGGCCAGGGATCAAATCTGAGCTATAGCAGTGACAACTCCAATTTCTTCACTGCTAGGCCACCAGAGAACTCCTAGGAATTTTTCTTATTTAATTTATAATCACCGAATGCTAAGACTGTAATTGGTGGACACACACACACACACACACACACGTATATTCTCATTAACAAGTTATTTCAAATAGTAGAATTCCAAATATGTTTTGGATTGTGTATAAATGTATAATCTCTAAAGGTGGTAATTGGGAGGGGAAATTGTCCTCTTGCTTGGTTAAAATTTTAGGTAGTATTTGTATTTAGGTAGTATTTCCTAATAGCGACACACCCAGGAGATGGAAGAGGTTGGACATTTAATGAATAAAAGAGGCACTATACAGTATCTCATTTTACAGGGTCCTGGTTGGCTATTGTAAGAATTATGATTTGGTTTATTCATTAAAAATCCATTCAATAATATTCATCCAATACCTACTGCATTCTGTGTCCTGTGCTGCTATTGAAGATCTCAAAATGAGTAAGAAAACAATATTCCTTCCAGAAATGTGGAGTCTAATGAAGAAAACAGGCATGAAAACAATTCATCATTCATTACAATAACTTGTATGAGATTCTTTAATAAGCAAATAATAAACAAAGATTTCACAAGCCAGCTTTTACAGCTGCAAAATGCTCTGGACTAGTTCCACCTAAAATCACAGCCATGACAAATAGAAAATCAAAATAATGCCGAACATTTACAACATCTCCAACATATATAATGAAGGAAACAGGATAAAAATACTAGGATAAAATCTGGTGCACAGCACTGGCACTGGTAATTGTAATTTAGTACACACAGACTGCTGTCATTTTCTATAGGACAAATAAACATATGTCCAACATCTATGAAACACCAATGTGCGTAATACAAAAAGCCCATGTAATTTATTTCAAAAGAAGAAAAGTTTCATTTTAAATATTTCATGGTCTGAAGTTTCCCTGAAGGTATTTTATCCTATGTTTCGATTCTAGTGCCCAAGAGCAAGGAAAAATGACAAGAAGCTAAATTATAATTGTGATCATGTGGGATTAAAATCTTAAAATATACTTATATTTCTTTCTTGTTCCTTCCCCAATATCCAAAAACAAGATGCAAGAAAACTGACAAAGATGAATCAAATCAAAGATTTTAAAAATCTAGAAAATAAAAAGTAAATGGAAAACAAGATCAAAAAAAGTTGTAAACAGCTTTTTTAAGCTACTTGGGTTGTATATAGTATGCTATAGTATGCCAGGAATGTGGCACAAATGTGACTTTAAACTTTTTAGCCACTGTGTGTGTGTGTGTGTGTGTGTGTATGTGTGTGTGTGAGAGAGAGAGAGAGAGAGAGAGAGAAAATGCAAGCCCTGAAATTTAGAGTTTATAGGATAATGCTGTTTTCTGTAGAAAAACATGATTATTCTTGATGCTGGAATTAAAGTTATACAGTAAACCTGGTAATATGTTTCATAGGGCAATTTCTTAGTGTAAGTTGGTGGTAGAATACCAAAGCACAAAACACACTTACAGAAGGAGACAAGAGCAAAAGCAATGGGACTCAGGTGTGTGGTTCTCTGATGATCTAGCTTATTTCAGGGGTAGATATTAAACTATCCAAAGAATAAATGAGTTGTATATCCTTCCTGTTATATTGCTGGAATAATGAATTGAATACCCATTAACTCTGTTTCTCTCTACTGGGCTCTCGAAAGCTTTCTGTTTAGTGACAGAGCTTTTGAAATTATACTCCTTGACAGGTAGCTGGAGCACTTGGACTCTTTACAAAATGAGTGCACAGCCTGTTTGTTTTTAATAGCTGAGCTGGGGATAGGGTGAAAAAATGAGAATCCAATAAAGAAACAGGGAGAGAGTCTATAAGTAATGCCACTGCAAGTCTTTCTGGAAGTGAGCAAAAAGAGACCTAACTAGAGCCCCATTTCTGTTTTGGATGATTTTTGGCTTAATGCATTTCCAAAGCAGAGAAAAAGGCAATTTCATTTTGTTTTTATTGAGGTATCATTTACATATGACATTGTGTAAACTTAAGGTGTTTACAGCATGTTGATTTGATACACATGTTACAATATGTTGCCATGCACTCCCATGTCACATAATTGTCACTTCTTCTGTGGTGAGGACAATTAAAGTCTAGTCGCTTGGCAACTTTGAAGTTTGTAACATAGTATGGTGGCCTATGATCACTCTACTGTGCCTTGGCTCTGCAGGAGTTCCCTACTTGTCCCAATTTCATACTCAAACATCTCCCCACTTCTCCTACTCTCCAACCTTGGCAACCATCATTTTACTCTCTGTTACTATGAGTACAACTTTTTTAGATTCTACATAAAAGTAATAGCATATAATATTTGAAGAGATGGTTATTTTAGTTGTTACAAAAGCCAAGATGAACACACACACACACACACACACACACACACACACACACACACACACAGAGTACCCATCATCTTGAAGAGACAGCAGTGACAGATGGCTTGAAGTGAGATCTTAATTCTCTGCTCAGGAATTGAACCTGGGCAGCCTGGGAGAAAAACAGGAATCCTAGCCACTAAACTCACCGGAAGCTAAAAGGAGAATTGAAACTTATGGTTTCCAACGGAGACAGTTTGGGGGATGGGGGGATGCGCTGGGGTTGTGGGATGGAAATCCTATAAAATTGGATTGTGATGACCATTGTACAACTACAAATGTAATAAATTCACTGAGTAGTAAAAATTTAATTAAGTAAAAAAATAAAAGCAGAATTGCCCTAATTCCTGCCCCTATAGAAAACAAGAATGTTTCAAGAAGGCAAAAAGTGTAAAAGCCGGTACAAAGTTTATTTTAGAGACATAGTACACTCTGTGGGAGATCACGCGGAGAAGTAGCTTATTTACCTAAGGCAGAAGCAAAGGAAGAGTGTGGGTACAGGCATTCCCTGAATGAGGAGCACACCAAAGAGGTGATTTAAACCACTTATAGGGGGCAGTTCTTCTGGGTCTTTGTTTTCCTTTGGCCAATTATCTTGTTTTCTTTTCCACACCGGACCAGTCCAGGGGCCTTGCCGATATGCCTGTGTATCTTTTGGCCAAGATGTATTCCAGAGCAAAGGGTTATGGAACATTATCAGGACTTACTATGGCCTGGCACCCCCTCCCTTTCTGACCCAGAGGGGTCTCTTTGCCCATGTGTAGTTTTGGTCTTCCTGACACCAAGGATGGGAAGTATGCTGCCTTTTGGTCTTTTGCCCAAGCAGACTTTTGCCCCTTTCTGGCCCCACCATTACCAATGTTTAAAATGTCCACGGAAGACTAATTCCAGTTATTTACCTTGTTCATGTGCCAAATTTAAAAACAAAAAATTAAATTTTAGATATATTTACTAAAATAGCTTTGGTAATAATTTATCCATTCTTTGGTTAGTAGTGTATATACAGCACCAGTTTCTGACAATCATTAGGTAGCAGAAGCATCTGTCTCCTCAAATATTTCCAAGTCATGATAATAACCCATCTTCATCTCAGTAAAACATGTAAATCCGTGTACAAATAATAGGCAAAGGCTTGCATCAGATCATCCAATACGGTGTGACATTCTTAAGTAACGAGTTGAAACACATGGGTCAGTTCTCATGCCTTTTTACATTTAATGGTGGGATCATACTTTTGAAACATCGCCTTTAAAACAATCCCAGGAATTCATACTACTCTTCAGCTTTCTGTTCACAGAAGTAGAAGTGCCTTTGTTTGGGGAGTTAGAGATACAGACAGAGAAAAGGAACAAAGAAGTTATAGGCAGCTTTGATTTTCAAATATAATTTCTAATACCCAGAGAAGAAAAAAAGCAGTCTTGAAAGTGCAGATCTTTTTTGCAGAAACAAGAATTTTGAAAGAATAAAGATGTATGGTCCTCTGAGCCAGAGTAAAGAGAATGCAGAAAATGTCCTAAGGGAAGTTTTCTGGCATGCAGAGAAGATGACGGCTCCTTTTTTAGGCTGTGGGAGATGAATTGGGAAAGAAGAGCCAGAGCGATAAATAGAGGTTGCAGGTCTCAGAGATGGCCAGAACACACTGTGTCCTGGGGCAACAAATTCCGCTTCTTACCCCAAATGAAACTTCACTCACAACTCTCACATTATCCATTTTTAAAGTCCATAGTCCTATACATATTAAAGAAATTTATAGTTAAAAACGTCCTATAGTGAAAAGTCTAGCTCTTTATGGCTTCACTGCTGAATTCTACATAACATTTAAGAACTACCAAATCAATGCAAATGCTTCTTAAAAATTGAAGCCATTTAATCCATGAGTTGAGAATGATACTTCATCTTTCTCTGCTGATTTAAAATGCACTTGGGGATTTCTCAGTATCTTTCTAATGATAATTACTACTATGGAACTTTACAGGCATTATTCTGGTTACAGCTGTGTTTTTTGTTTGTTTCTTTGTTTTTTATGATGTGATGCTCCTATGATTTCATTTTAAATAGAGCAAATGGCTCTTTCATTTGACAATTTGCAGTGGAGAATTGCATCTTCATGGATCTGAATTTGAAATTTCTTTTGTTGTCCAAAGTTGTTTGAGTTTGTAAAGATTTTTTAAAAATATATTTGAGTATTTTTATTATTTGTGAAAACCAAAATGATTAAACCCTATACATTAAATGACTTGTGGTCTTTGTTTCTCATAAGTTTCTCATAATTTATGATTTTAAAATATTACATAAACTTGTTTTAAAATACATAAAATGAGGTGATATTCTTCCAAATCATTGGCTTGCAAAATATGGTCATCTGAATTATAACAATAATATTAAAATCAAGTAATTTTCTTTGACAATTTAGGAAGAGCACAGGCACATATGTTGTTCTTTTTCTATAAAAGCAAACAATGAGGAGTTCCCATCATGGCGCAGTGGTTAACGAATCCGACTAGGAACCATGAGGTTGCGGGTTCAGTCCCTGCCCTTGCTCAGTGGGTTAACGATCCGGCGTTGTCGTGAGCTGTGGTGTAGGTTGCAGACGCAGCTCGGATCCCGCGTTGCTGTGGCTCTGGTGTAGGCTGGCAGCTACAGCTCCCATTCGACCCCTGGCCTGGGAACCTCCATATGCTGTGGGAGCGGCCCAAGAAACGGCAAAAAAAAGACAAAAAAAAAAGCAAACAATGAAAATCTCAATACTTGTAAAATATTTTAGATAATATTTTAGATCATTCTAAGACACAAATATTATAAGCAGAGTGAGAAAATAAAAGATATACTAATATGTATCAGAAAAATAATATTTATTATGGGTTTTATTATTCTACTACACAATACTAAAATTCCATAATTATTCAATTGGATGTATCATGCATTTTTCACAAAATTCTCTAATATAATTTATATGTCACGTGAGATTTTTAAACTGAGTTATACAAAATTGTAAGTTATTAAAGTATGCAATGTGATGATATAACATATGTATACATTTTCAGTATTCCTCTACTTAATTATACATCATCTATCATCTCACATTTTTTTGGTGAGGACATTTAAATTCTACTCTCTTAGCAAATGCTATGCATTAGATCCTCAAATCTTGTTCTTTTTAAAACTGAACATTTTTACCCTTTGACCAGCCTCCTCCAATTTCCCCTCACCTCCAGCCCCCAGCAACCACTACTTTTCTACCCTGTCTCAACAAATTTGACTTTTTTTTTTCTACATACAATGATACCATGCAGAATACTCTCTTTTTCTGTCTGGCTTATTTCATTTAGCATAGTCACCTCCAGATTCACCCATGTTCTCACAAATGGCAGGACTTCTTTCCTCTCATGGCTGAATAATATTTCATTGTAGGCATGTACCACATCTCCTGCATCCATTCATCCATCAGTGGACACTCAGGTGGTTTCCATACCTTGGCTACTGAGAATAGTGCTGCAATGAACGTGAGAGCAGCAATATCCCTTTGAGATTTCCATCCCTTTGGATATACACATAGAAGAGCAATTGCTAGATCATAAGGTAGGTAGTACTATTTTTAATTTCTTATCGACTGGTTCCATAGTGGCTGTACCAGTTTATATTCCCACCATTTTCTCTGCATTCTTGCTAACATTTACCCATTATCTTTTTTTTTTCTTTTGGCCACACCCATGACATGGAGATGTTCCCAGGCCTAGAATTGAACCCTTGCCACAGCAGTGACCTGAGCCACAGCAGTGACAATGCTGTATCCTTAACTGCTAGGCCGCCAAGAGACTCCTTTCTATGACCTTTTTGATTCTAGTCAAACCACTCAGTGTGGTTTTGATTTGCATTTCCTTGATGATAAGAGATATTGAGCATCGTTTCCCGTACCCACTGGCCATTTGTATGTCTTTGGAAAAATGTCTATTCAGGTTCCTTGCTCTTTTTTGAATTTTTCCCCCTCCTATTGCTGAATTAATGAGTTCCTTGAATATCTTGACTATTAAACCCTTTCTCAGACATTTGATTTGCAAATATTTTCTCCCATTCCATAGGCTGCCTTTCATTTTGTTGATGGTTTTCCTTGCTGCGCAGATGCAGACCCACTTGTTTATTTTTGCTTTTGTTGTCTTCGCTTTTGATGTCAATACCAAAAAAAAAAAAAAAAACAACCCTGAAAACGACAGCAGCAAAACACTGCTAAGACCAATATCAAGGATATTATCCACTATGTTTTTTTCTAGGGATTTTATGGTCTCAGATCTTACCTTCAAATCTTTATTCCATTTTGAGGTGACTTTTGTATATGATGTAAGGTAGAGGTCCACTTTCATTCTTTTGTGTGTGGCTGTCCAGTTTTCCCTACACCATTTATTGAAGAGATTGTTCTCTCTCAGCTGTATATTTGTGATTCCTTTCTCATAAATTAATCGACCATATACTCGTGACAAACAACAGGAGATTTTAAACACCTCTTTGAGAAATTTATTGCTATTTTATTCTATATTTAAACTAATAATAGAGACAAGTCATATCTGAAATACGAACTAATGATATGATTGATTGAAAATTTGGGAAAGTTGTTTCTGGGTTATGGGTGGAATATTTTTTAATTCTTCTCTTTAGCATAGAGTTTTTGTGCTTTCAAAGATAGCCTTTGGGGCCTAATGCTCTGGTTTCCCCAATGTCATGGTGAGCCAATACATGGGGAGGCTTGAGTATTCTTTCCTGTTGGAATTGCAACTTTATATTTTATTATTGGAGGGATATGTTTTTTTTATTGTCTGTAAGCTTTTTAAAAAAAAAGTTTTAGTTGGGAAGAAGACAGTGCCAACTAGAGGGTGATAGCTCCCAAAACAGATCAGTTTGTATGTCAAGCAGATCAATACAGATTAATTATATTTTGAAAACTGAGATAAATAAAATGACAGATCAACAAATGTGAGTGTAACAGTGTTGAAAATAAAAAGTTTACTTTAATGACTGAGTCAGAACATTTCAATAACAAATGCACATTTAATTATCTATTTTGAAAAAGAATGTGCACAAAATGGAAAAAGAGTAAAACTCATTACTAGTCTACAGATGTTTTGTGTAATTTTTAAACTGTACACAAAAATTGATGATGCTTTTTTGTCTCTAAGCCATCTGGTCCTATTTTATTAAGACATCTGTCTGCTCTTTTTATAAAAAATATGGGGAAATCAGAATAGATTTAACTTAAATGCAGCTGTGGAGATTGATTTTGTAGGTGTTCAAAGAAAAAAGAATAAAATATATACTTTTTCTCTATTGGCAGTGTACCAAATAGTTGACATAAAAATTTCAGGAACAGCAAAGGAAATATAAATTTTCTACCTGAAACACATTTCTTCTTTTTTCTCACCAAATCTTTCCTTGCTCTGATCCTACAGTACTCCATCTTTGCAGAGTAAAGGTACTAAATCACTCTGTTTTAAAATTTTAATGTAATTCAGCTAGTTGGCAACTCCTAAAAGCTTGACTTCTAGTGGAACTGAAATCTTTTGTAAACAGTGATTTTTATTGATGGGAGATATTAATTACATGCTGCATGGAAAAAAAAAAAAAGAGCATTTCCCTAGTAGATCTCTTTTCCCACTTGCCTTTCTCATCTCAGATCTTTTTATTTCTTAGTAGGCATTTGATGCTGACACACAAGTGGGGGAAACTCCTGGTTTGTCCTGTTGCCTCTGATGGTTCTTTTCCCAGTCTGATCTATAGCCTTGCTATGAATTGAATGTTGTGCCCTTTCAAAACTGATTTATTAAAACGCTATCCCCGAATGTGATGGTATGAAGCGGTGGGGCATTTGGGAGATGATTAGGGTTGAATGAGATAAAGGGGGAGTGTGATTCATGCTTTTACAAGAGTCACAAGAGAGCTTGCCTCCTTTGTCTGTTCCCCACCAAGGAAGGAGCCTGCAACCCAGAAGAGGGCATCACCAGAACCTGCCAGGCTGGCACCCTGGTCTGGGACTTGCACCCACTCCGGCTGTGAGAAATAAATGTGTGTTGTTCAGAAACTGCCCCCACCCAGTCTATGGTACTTTGTTGTGGCAGTCCAGACTGACCAAGACAGAGATTGGTACCTAAAAAGATGGAAGTGGTTTTAGAACTGGGTAATGGGCAACTGCTGGCAGAATTTTGAGGTGCCTGCGAGAAATAGGAACATTGAGGGTGATTCTGCTGAGAACGTAGAAAGGGAAGAAAGAGGAGGCTGCAGAGAGACCTCAGTCTTTTCCGAGGATGCAGAAATAGTCATGGACAGAACGGGGGTAAAGGCCATGCGGACGAGGTCTCAGACAGAAACAGGGATGTGATACTGGAGCTAGAGGAAGGGCACTGCTCATTATAAAGGGGCAAATTGAGTGCCTGAATTGCATTCATGTCCGTTTGTGGAAAATAGAACTTGTGAGCCATGAACATGCATATTGAGCTGAAGGGATTTCTAAACAATGTGCTGAAATCCTCCTGACTGCTCATGGTGAAATGCAAGAAGAGAGAGATGACTTCAAGGTGGAATTGTGAAGCCAAAAGGAAGCAAAACTAAGAGATTTGGAAATTTCTTGGCCTCTCTATGGTTTGAAAAATAAGACCAATAAGAATGTGGTCAAGTGATTGTTTGATAAGGTTACTATGGATGAGTCATCCCATTAGAAACCAGGTGCTGGACCCCCTGTTGTGGCTCAGTGGCTTAAGGACCTGCTGTAGTGTCTGTGAGGATGTGGGTTCAATCCCTGAACTTCCTCAGTGGGTTAAGGATCTGGCGTTGCTGTGAGCTGTGATGAAGGTCACAGATGCGCTCAGATCCGACGTTGCTGTGGCCGTGGTGCAGGACGGCAGCTGCAGCTCTGATTCAGCCCCTAGCCTGGGAACTTCCAGATGCCACAGGTGCACCTGTACAAAGAAAAAATTAAAAAAAAAAAAAAAAAAAAGACACCGGGTGCTGTTCTTCAACACAGTGGAAGATTTACCTTGAAAGCAATTCGGACATCATTGAGGCTGCCACCTCCTTCACAGGCCTGAGTGCCTGGGCCTTGGCAGCACGGCTGCCCCTACCTAGGCTTCAAGGTTTGGGACCACACACAGCAAAGCCATGGACTCAGGACCACAAACCAGGGGACCTGTATACGTGCAGAGCTGCAGGGCTCTGATGGAAAGAGCTGCTGTGGGGGTGGGGCCTGGCAGAGAACTGATACAGGGCCTCCCGCTAAGACATAGGGTGACGTTGTGACCCCAGAGGGCCTTGGAGACAGAACATGAAGCCAAAAAGGATTGTTTTCAAGCCATAAGATCTTAATGGACTTTACCGAGCTAAGTATTGAACTTGCTTGCAACCTGTCCCTCTTTCCTTCTTTTTAATTTCTCCCTTTTGGTATATGAGTATTATTAACCAAAATTTCAGAAGCAGAGAACTGATTAAAATAAAGGGGTGTAGATCTGGGGTTTGCTAGAACTGAAGCCCAGGAGACACAGATTCAAGAAACAGTTGAATTGTGTTCTGCCAGACTACAAAGTTGAGGAGGATTGCAAAAGGCAAAAAACCTGCAAATACCTAAGTTGTATCTTGGGCTTCCTGGACTCAGAACTATGAGAAATAAATTTTTGTCATTAGAGCTGGCAAGAAGTAAAGGTGCTTGTTCAGCAAGAGTTGGTTGGGGTTTGAAATGATTACATAGTTCCAAGGGGGGGGAGAATTTTGAAACTACAAGGTTGTAGCCAGCACTGCTGGTAGGTATTGTTTTGGAAATGGCTGGTATTATCACCTAGAATATTCAGGTTCTCAGTGGTGTAGGGTGGTGTCTGAGAATACATGCTCTGTGACCACCTGATTCTATTTTTTTATGCCTCAACTATATAACTATTGACTATAACTCCAGTATGTCAATTTGTCATCGGAACCTATTCTATGGATGTCCCGCCGTTGTATTTTCAAAGCACTAACTTGTCTGGCTTCACAGGTTCCCAGCTGGTGAAGAATTCTGTCTCAGGATGAATCATACCTCAAGTCTCACCCACATTTGAGCTGAATGATATTTAGATGAGACTGGACTTTAGAGTTGATGCTGGAATGAGCTAAGACTTTGGGAGTTTGGGATGGAATGAATGTATGGATGTATTTTTGCCTACAAGAAGTACATGAATTTTAGGGGTCCAGGAGCGACATATGGTAGACAGAATGTTTGTGTCTCTCCCAACCCCCAAATTCACATATTGGAACCTGTACTTCAAGGAGATAATGTTAAGGGGCGGAGCCTTTGGATGGTGACTAGAGATGGGTGAGATCACGATGGGTGGCATCAGTGCCCTCATCAGAGTCAGCTCTGTCTTTCGGCTGTGTCAGTGGTCTGCACCCCGGAAGGGGACCACACCGACACCTACCGCAGGGACACCCTGATCTTGGCTTCCTGGACTCAGAACTATGGGAAATACATTTTGTCATGTATAACCCACCTTGTCTCTGGCACCTCGTAATAGTAACCAGAACTGACAAAGTGCGCATGTTTGTGGTAACACACTTGCTGGGCACAGCAGGGAGGGTAGCTGACTTGTGTGTCTGGGTGTGATTATAAAAATAAGACTTTTTAGAAGTATATGAGGAATAAATAAAATTCCAAAGGTACACAGCAAAGACCCGATCAATTGAGTCGCCTGTGATTAAAGGCAAAGAACTGAGCCGTGAAAGGCTGAACACATCTTTGTGGTGTCCACCTTCAGGGCATCTCAGGGGACCAGCTGAGGTTTAAATCTGCTGCTTGATTTGTCCCCGAGAAGGAGGCCAGGCGGTGGCCGGATCAGTCTAAGAAAAATTCATTCCATATCATCTCAGGAAACGGCCTTTAGAAAAACCTGTGCGGTTCTATTATTAAGAGGGACTCCATAGGATGAGGGTTGGGGTAGAAAACAGGTGGCTTACATGGTTTCTATTACTGGCTGGCACATCCAAGCTGGCACATCCAAGCACGTCCTATGCTTTAAGAGCTTCTCAGATAAGTTTCTCACCAGCTGGAGGAGGAAAATATAAATGATGGTAGATACATAAAAAAAGTAAATTACCTCCTTAAGAGTTAGAATTAATCTTGAAAATAATTTAGTTCTGTTTCCATCAACTGTAGTAGCAAGGAATGTGTGCCCTTCACCAGCGGGCCAGTGGGTAAAGGGACAAGATCACTTAAGGGTCCCAATTCTCATTTAACTACATCTTCAAACAAAAGTCTCCAAAGACATATGGCGAAATCATTGCCTTACTTTGGGGCAGGAGAATGAAGATGGGAAGTTGAGAACAGCTGGCACCTGGGGCCTGGGACCCTTTGTTGCAATGGCTGCACCTAGACAAATCTCTCTTCAAGCAACAAAAGACAAACTATAAGGGACCAAAAACTGCATGCATGCATAGCTGGGGCTAATTATGGACCGGAAGATACCAAAAAAAACCCTAAAAACAAAAACCCAACTGCCACTTCTAAAGAACAGACAGGAGGGAACTATGCATGTGCCCTGCACACACCACCACCAAGCGAGCAGACCACCTAAGCCACCCGCCCTGGCCCGACACCTGGACTCGCCCCTACCTCCCCCCCACCAACCCTTCTCAGTGAGCATGTGACCAAAGAAAACTGCTGTTTGATTTCACCCCCTTCACCTCCGTCTGCTGCAGCTGGGACCGCCAATAAAAACTTGCTTGAATCTTTTTGCTGTCCTCTTATCAATTTCTATTGATTAAGGAGGCCAAGAACCAGGGGTGGTAACAGATCGGTTGATAAGAATCAGATATCTAAGTGCAATCCAATCAACTGGCATTCAGAATGGGGGTTATTCTCCCCCACTAGAAAATTGGACCAAAGTCGGGAAACCAAGCCTGCCTATGTCATGAGGGCACCTGTGTTGAGAAGAAAGAGAGGCCAAGTGCCCAAGAAGGACTGTTGGATGCTGGCCTCTGGGAATAAATTTCACACCAGAACCCACTTATGACTTCATAATAGAGCTGCAGCTCAGACCTTGAGGAGAGGAATCCTGCAAATATAAGCTCTGGTAACTGCAAAGAACTAGGGGAGGGAACCTTGACGGCTGATCTTCTTTACCATATATTTTTAAACTTTGACAAATTTTAAATCCATTTATACTACTCCAAACATCATCTGAGAATAAGAGATATTTTGATGCTCTCAGCCCATTATAACCACATAAATAAAAATTTACCGCATCATGCTAAGCTTTCTCATTGCTTAAGGATAGTATCTGACCCAGCTAAATAAATACCTAAAGAATTTATGATTCACTTTAGTAAACAAGCTAAAAATATTTCATATCTGAGTCCTCCTCAGAGTCATTTGAAGGGTTTTAACCCTTGAGTAAGATTTGAATATCACCAATGCTTTAAAAACGTTTTTTTGAACTTTTCCCTCTGTGCCCTTTCCAAGGGCAATCCTTGAGTTGTAAAACCTGAGTTTCCCAGGTCTTTCATCCTAAGTGGGCTCTAGACAAAGACTGAAAAAAAAAATTTTTTCACTTAGAATTTAAAAAATTTTTTTCTTTGCATAACATACAGTAATTTTGCTGTGGAAAATAAAATTCCATCTTACAGGAAAGAGAAAACTCTTCAAATCACTCATTGGCATCTTTATTTACATTTCAGAGGGAGTCAGCCGGTGAAAATCCGGGGACTTCCACATGGCTTGTGGCTCAATCACGATGTTGATCAGAGAGGGTTTGTCGTGTGTTCCAGCCTCTGTCTCGAGGCTTTCTGGAGTTCTTCTGGTGTTTGTATGTAATATTCTTTGCCTCCACATGCAGTCATACATGCTCGTAATGTGAGTGTGGCAGGACACACTGCAGGGGCCACTGTAGTAGCATCTTCCATTTTTAGCATTTTCTTCCAAATATCTGTATCACACCTTTGGTAAATTCTATCATTATTTACCACCAAAAGTACAACTGGCAAATCATACCTGCAGCTGGTTTCTGCTTCCATGCCAGAAAACCCAAAAGCACCGTCTCCTTCTACACAGATGACCTGCTGCCCTGGGTGTCTTTCTTTAGCAACTATAGCAACTGCAATGACAAATCCCATCCCTGCCATCCTGTATAATGACAGGCCCTACAGGTGGGCAAATACAGAGGTAGCCCTATCTAATTCCTTTATTTAACAAGACGCTTTTTTAGTATCTTCTATGTGTCAGAGACTATGTCCAATGCCGGAAACAGAAGTAAATAAGAACAATCATATAATCTGATGAAAGAACTTGGAAAATACATATGCCAACCATTGAGTGTATGAAGTCCTAAGTGAGGCAAACGCAAACACAGGGTGTCTTGGGAGCCTTCTCCGGCCCTGCCCCAGCCACTTGACCAGACACCCAGGAAGGAATAGGGTGAGTTCTGAAAGGCTTCCCCAAATACACGGTGTCTAAGCTCAGAGCTGAAACAAAGCAGGGCTTGGCCGGATAAGGGAAGGTCATCTCAAGGGAAGGAACAGTATATGCTAATTCTTACTAGCATTAAGGAGCCTGGTCTGTTTAGTAATTGATGCCTATTTCAGTAATGTTGAAAGATAGTGTAAGGCGATGGAGAGGGGTGTGCAGAAAGATGAGGTTAGTGAATAAACCTGTTTAAGGATATTTTCAAGCCAGTCTAAATAGAGCTGTATAGTTGGGACTT
Organism: Phacochoerus africanus; assembly: GCF_016906955.1. NCBI lineage: Eukaryota > Metazoa > Chordata > Mammalia > Artiodactyla > Suidae > Phacochoerus > Phacochoerus africanus. Next base: position 29,196,729 of record NC_062552.1, on the reverse strand, counting down.
CCTCATTCATCTTAACAAGTGGAACGTGGAAGAATTCTGCTGCCTGTATAAACCTAATCCACAACATATGTAGCCCATCTGCCGGTAGCTTTTTGCTGGCATCCTGGTGTCGACTCTTCTGCCGCTCTGGGATAGAAGCTTTTGCCCCTCAAATTCCTGGCCCTCTCCCCTGTTTTTTGCATTTCTTTAAGCTTGGTGGGTGTATTAATCCAATTTATCCAGAGAACCCATAAGATAGATAGATAGTTGATAGGTTCAATACACACACACATACATACAAACACACATACATAGCCACAGAGAGATAGAAGGAGATTCAATGTGAGGGACTGGCTCACCTGATCATGGAGGCTGAGAAGTTCTATGACCTGCTGTCTGCAAGCTGGAGGCCCAGGAAGCCAGGGTGTAGTTCCAGCCCCAAACACAAAGACCAGGAAAACAAAGGCATTAGTCCTGGTCTAAGTCCACACATGCCTGACTCAAAGGCTAAATGCCAGAAACACCCAGAAATGATGTTTTACCAACAATTCGGGCATCCCTTCGCCTAGTCGAGTTGACACATAAAATTAACTCTCACGGTGGGACACTCTCTCCTCCTGCTTTCTGGCATTGCCTCTCCTGGACCCCTCTGATCATCAACGTATCTCCTCACGGCCACCTTGTACATGGATAGGATGCAGAGTCAGGCTAGAGCAGTCTTTCCCCCATCTGCTGGAGGAATGTGAATTCCATGCTCAAGTACCTCAGGAAAGTGCTGTGATGGGAATGCTCCACTCCCGGGGAGCCCAGCTGAGCTTGCACATCAGCCCCAGAGGCAAGGGCTTGTGGGTCCTTCACTGTAAGCTTCGGATGAGGTTGTAGATGTGGCTCAGATCCGGCATTACAGTTGCTGTGGTGCAGGTGGGCCTCTGCAGCTCCAATTGGACCCCTAGCCTAGGAACTTTCATATGCTGCAGGTGCAGCCTTAAAAAAAAAAAAAAAGGGGGGGGGAGTTCCTGTTGTGGCTCAGGAGTTAACAAATCCAATTAGGAATGATGAGGTTGTGGGTTCCATCCCTGGCCTTGCTCAGTGGGTTAAGAATCCGGCATTCCTGTGAGCTGTGGTGTAGGGCACAGACATGGCTCAGATCTGGCCTTGCTGTGGCTGTGGCGTAGGCCAACGGCTACGGTTCCAATTTGACCCCTAGCCTGGGAACCTCCATATGCCATGGGTGTAGCCCTAGAAAAGACAAAAAGACAAAAAAAAATTGTAAAAGTTAGTATATACTTACTTTAAGGCTTTGCATATGTATTCACATATTTTGATTTTCTTTTTTGATGTGGTCTGTGGTGTGCCCTCCTAACTTCATATCTTGACCCTAAGTCCTGAGGTGATGGTACTAGGAGGTGGGGCCTTTGGGAGGTGATGAGGTCATGAGGGTGAAGCCTCCACAAATGGAATTAGTGCCCTTATTAAAGAGGCTCCAGAGGGACCCTTAGCCCCTTCTGCCAGGCGAGGAGGCAGGGAGAAGTGAGCCCTCTGTAAGCGGACCATGCGGCAGCCAGATCAGGACGGCCAGCCTCCAGAACTGTGAGCAATAAACTCCAGCGGCTCATAAACTACCCAGTTCATGGCCTTTCCTTACAGCCGCCTGAATGAAGACATCCCTGGAAACCTGTCCTCCTGGGAAAATTCTTCCAGGTGTGCCTCTCCTTGTACCTCTTTCCCTTTCCCTCCCTTTGCTCTGTCTCACGGCCTTGACCCACATTTGAATCTCGATCTTTTAAACACTTGAGCTCCAGACCCTTCACCGACGTGTTGAAAGGCAGCATGGTGGAGAGAGAGAGGCCGAGGGCCGTTGCCTCCTTCGTATTTCCTCACAGGAAGGAGGTTTAGGTTTAAAACTCTGTGAAAATACATTCCATCTTTTTAAATGATCAAACTTAAAGAATAAAGGACAAATATGCAAAACTTGTTTTCTTCACTATATAATAAAAAAGTAGTTTCCTTTGTCCTTACAGTATGAAACTGACAGTCCTTACAGTATGATTGAAATGAACCCAGGGAGAAAAACACAATTTTCTTAAAGGTAGCAATTTACTATGCAATGGCATCATTTTATCATCTTACTTAATTGAAGGGAAAGCATTCTTTTTTTCTTATCCAAAGATTAACATATCTTTGAAATCACGGAGACCAATAAACTATTCATTTATCTTTATGGAGCTTTCTATTTTTGCAGTAATGATGGAAAGGTCAAATTTGTACATTCTGTATTACTGGTGTGGAGAACCCGCAGAGATGTCAATTGAAAAGATTTCTCCTGTCTGTTCCATTTCTAAGTACCAGGGATATTTACGACAAAAGCATATAGAAAAGCAAACATCTCATATGCTAGGCAACTGACGTGGTTAGCATTTGGTTGCAGTCTGGCAGCTGGGGGTGGAGAGGGGTTGTCGTAGGAAGTGCTGAAGGTGAGTATGTTGAGGTGAGGGCTCTCGCCTGGCAAGTAAGAGCTTCCAGCTTCAGCCGCAGTCCCTACTGAGGGCAATCACTTTTTATAAAATATATAAATGAAGTTAAATTTGGTTTCTAGTTATAACGTTGCTCTTTGTAAAAGTTCATAGCAAAAACAAATATATGCAGATATTTGATATCTTAGTAAAATCATTGACAGAAGACTCATCTCTCGAGCAATTATGAGATGGAATATCTTATTATCCATCTTGTTGTTATAAAGAGCCCTCACTAGATTCTAAGGGCAGGTATTGTCATTTCTGATTTTACAGACAGATAAATGGAGACTGGGCTGGTTAAATAACTTTCTCAAACTCATGCACTTAATAAGTGTCAGAGTTCCAAATTTAAACCTGGCTATATCTACACCAAAGTTCCCTCTCTCTTCCTTAAGAAAGCTTTAGGAAGCATTTAAAAATCTAAAAATAGGAGTTCCCATCATGGCGCAGTGGTTAACGAATCCGACTAGGAACCACGAGGTTGCGGGTTTGGTCCCTGGCCTTGCTCAGTGGGTTAACGATCTGGCGTTGCCGTGAGCTGTGGTGTAGGTCGCAGACTCGGCTCGGATCCCGCGTTGCTGTGGCTCTGGCATAGGCTGGTGGCTACAGCTCCGATTCGACCCCTAGCCTGGGAACCTCCATATGCCGCGGGAGCGGCCCAAGAAAGTAGCAAAAAGACCACACACACACACACACACACACACACAAAGTCTAAAAATAAACTTTTATAATACCAGATTCTGACCATCACAAAGGGGTGAAGATCATCTAAGTGGCCATAGCTCCTTCATTCCTGGAAACTTCTTGCACCCAAACCTGACACACAATAGTCAAAAAAGCAGTTGTTACTTATAAAAATGACAATTGTCCAGAGAAGTGTTTTGAACCACTGCTGAGTCACGGGAGGAGGATTAGAGAGACAGGATCATAACCATGGAGGGAAACCACGGTAATGCCAGATCCTTAACCCCTCAGTGAGGTCAGAGGTGGAACTTGCATCTTCATGGACACTATGTCAGGGTCTTAACCTGCTGGAGGTCAGAATGGGAACTCCATCAATAGGAATCGTTTTAAAGAAAAAGGCAAACAAACAATTTCCAAAAGAATCATCTGGAAGAAGGGGGAAAAAAAAGCTTAAAAATACACTTATGTAATAAAATATGTTGCAACAATCAAGATCTTTGCAGAATAACGACACACTTGAATTAATTAAAGAGATTTCATGAAGGGACCAATTACAGAGCTCTAGACATAGACACGGGTAAGGCGCCAAGCCAGCACCCCCGGCGAGCTGCGCCCCTCCCTGGGCTGAAGGAGCACGAAGGACAGAGAGCAGCTGTGGAAACTGGGCAGGCTCTGGTCTCAGGGGAGACCACTGCGGGGAGGGGCCTGGAGGTCTGCGTCCCACCTCATTCTCCTCCTGCGACTCAGCTCCCCCTGGGTCTCCGTTGTCCAAACAGACCGCGGAAGCCAGACAGCAAACCAGCCTGGGAGATGCAGCCCATGGAGCTCAGTGTGGGGCGCTGAGAGGAGGGGAGGCGTCCAGCATACTTGTGGGGGTTCAAAGGCACAGTGTTTAGAGGTCCCCACAAGCATCTTGGAGAGATGGAGGTGAGATAAAAGTACTGCATTGCAATTTCCACCGGCACGCCGTAATTCTGAGTTATTCTATGTAATTACATGAGAACATCGTAGCGTTTAAAGTGAGCAGATTCGTTTATCATGCAAAGAAAACCATTTCAGAGAAAAAGCATTCTAAAAGCTTGGACTCAAAAAATTTTTTTCATAATCATATTAAAACTCACGTAAATAATAAACTCTAGTAATGCAACTGCTAATTGGTTAAATGGAGATTTGGGGGGAGTTAATGAATGCTAAAGCAAAGAACAGAATACATTAAATGAAAATTAAGCCATTTCAGTTAAATATCCTTAAAAAGATTTGTTTTGTAACTGTTAATCTTTTCTAGATTAGCCTATGCTTTGAAGGCATTTCAAGCCAGAAATTCATTCACTAATTTAAGCATCTGTTTAGCACCTACTTATGTTACAGGGATTACATTAGACCTTTACACTACAAATCAGTCCGAAGTGGGCACAGATTTGTCAGAAATGAATGCTGCCCTTCTTGAACTCACATGGAGATATTTCTGCCAGTTTTTCGTATTAGAAACAAATCACATATTGCTGAAATTTATTAAATATTAATGTTGGAAGTGATGTCTTCATAAGTGTCCATGAATCCATCAGAAAATATTACTGTATCCAGTGGTAAATTGACTGACTCAATTCTTTTACGATAAATAGTACAAAGAAGTTTTTTTTATAATAATGATACCCTCAAAAGGAAGGTCATAAAGATCGTCTCTAAATGTTATTGATTTTTTAATCAACTTCAAAATCAACATGGAATATTTTATTAACATTAAATCACTATAAGTAATGCATGTTTGACAGGATATTAAAATAGAAACACTGAGATAAGTTCAGTGAACTCTCACAGGATTTTAGGTAGCAAATAATTATTTCTGAAATTACAACCATTCCAACACCTTGATGCAGACTACTAAGTTTCATGATTATCATGTACGTAAGTAATAAGATTGGCTTTACTTATTGCAAAATTCAGGAGTGACATCATTTTCTTAATGTTGCAGTGAAATAAAGACTAAATATGCTTTTAAATTCTTATGCAATATTGCTTCCAGGTCATGAGAAACTCTTAGTGAAGAAAGGATATTCTTCTTAAAGGCATACAGAATAGGAGACTTTACCTCCAGGAAAACATCATGGCATGGAAAAAATTCTTCAGATTCTTAAGTTTTATCCTTATAGTTATCCTTATTTACATGAAATGATATCTGGAAAAGCATAGGAACTCTCAGTCTGCGGTTCCAAAACCAGACCAATGGTATGTATTGACTGTCTCTGAGTCAGTGTCTCAGAAGCCACTGGGGTGGCTTTAGAGGAAGCACCTTTAGTTAAGGGGCAGGTGCAGGCAGGAGGATGGGACCAAATTAGGGAAGATGTAGCATCCAGAGGCTCACAGCCCGAGGGAAGCATCATCACAGCCATTGCCACCAGGCGGAGAGGTGGACTTTCTACCAGAGCTGTAAAGAGAGATACACTTGCTGTGACAGCAGGACTTTGCTGAAGGGAAAAAGCAGCCAGAAATATTCCAACACAGAGATCTTTCCACCCTCCTGTCTCCTGCTGTTGCTTCTTGTTGACCCAAATCGCTCAAAGTCAGAGGGTGAAGCCCTCAGAGCACACCCCCTGTGATTTAGAAGCAAGTGATGTGGGCACAAATGGAGAATAACCAGCAGAATAAGGAAAAAGGTCCAGCATATCCCTCTCTACAGAACTGCTAATTGAGGTTAACAGGGATCTTTTTCCTTTTTTTGGCTGACAATTTAAAATATTATTTTCTTTGTTGTTTTTCTTGCTGTTTTTGCTGTATGTTGGTGGTGAAGAGAACTGTATTTGGAAATGTGCAAAATACACACTTTTTAGTTTTAAAAGCAAATTTCAGGGAGTTCCCTTGTAGTGCAGTGGGTTAAGAACCTGACTGCAGTGGTTCGGGTCATTGCAGAGATGTGGGTTCAATCCCTAGCCTGGTGCAGTGGGTTAAAAGGATCTGGTGTAGGTTGCAGCTGTGCCTTAGGTTCAGTCTCTGGCCCAGGAACTGCCATATACTGTGGACGTGGCCTAAAAAAAAAATCTCAGAGTACTTCACCAGTATAAAGGCAAGAAAAATTTATAAATGACTTCAATTTCAAAGTACCTTTGATTAACTAGTGTCAAGTACATTGACAGGCACACTACTTTCCATTAATGATTCTTTTTATTGTGTCTATTATGAAATGTTTCTAATTGACAGTACATATTTTCCAAACAATTCTTATTATTAGATTAGAAGCCTGATGCTAATCACATCTGGGTACAGGAGCAAAAGGTAATTAAATTTAATAATAATGAAAAGAACTTACAGTAATCCATCATGCCACTACTGTAGTGTGAGCAGTGAAGTTGAACAGGGGCCAAATTAGAAAATGAATCCATAAAAATGTGTCAATTATAGTAACCACAATAAAATTTCTGTCCCAGTTCGAGTGAACGTGAACCATGACCATCACCTTGAATCAAACTCCTCAGGACCCCCCCTGGTTCTAAATGTTAGATGGTTCCAAATACACTTTGGACACAACAATTTTATGAAAACTTAATGAGAAGATCCATTCTGAAGCCATGGTAATAACCCCATCAGGTGATACAGCTCAATTATTGGAACTTGGCTCTATCTGAATAGCCATGACCAGATGTCAGTGATTTATTTAGTGTGTGATTCGGGTGTGATCTTCGAGCAGTTCTTGCACAAATAGGGCAATACAGAAAGTTGAGAGGTTCAAACCTAAGTTATTCTGATTTTCCCCACACTATATTCTTATCTATATATGAGGTTATGACCATTTAGATAACTAAAACATTGAAAATGATCTTTAAGTTAAAAAACTACTCTCATCTAAAAACTATCTAACTTTTTTTTTCTTTCCTTTTTGGCTATGCCTGCAACAAGCAAAAGTTCCCAGGTCAGAGATTGAACCCACACCATAGTAACAACCCTGGCCACGGCCGTGAAAACACTGGATCCTTAATATGCTGCACCACCATCAATGTTTTTTCAATTCAATGAATTTTATTACATTTATAGTTTTACAGCCATGATCACAACCTAATTTTAGAACATTTCCATCCCAAACCCCAGCCCATCCCTCCCCCTGCAACCTGTCTCCTTTGGTAACCGTAAGTTTTTCAAGGTCTGTGAGTCTCTTTCTGTTCTGCAAATAAGTTCACTGCATCCTTTTTTTTTTTTTTTAAGATTCCACATATAAGGGATAGCATATGATGTTTGTGTCTCACTGGTTGACTAACTTCACTTAGTACCATAATTTCTAGGTCCATCTGTTGCTATCAATCTTCTATCTTAGGAAAAGAAGGCTTTTCCTCCCTCCAGTCTCTGAGTTTCATGGGTTTGAATTGTTATTCAAACATGAGAGCTTAATTTAAACATATTTCTCTGTATCTCTGACACCATAGTCATGGTGTGAAAATGTACTTATAGTCAAGTTCAAAAATGGGCGGGATAGTGGAGCTTGGGAGAGAGAAGAGGATCCAGCTGTGTACCTTGTTCAGTGGCCCTGGTGTCTGTGGCATGTGCTTCCTCTGACTCTAAGTTATAAGTTGCTTTTAACTTACTTGGAATTTGCCCTCAAAGCGAAGTACTAAATTAATCTTGTAGAATTCCCTGTTCAACTTCAAGTAAAATATATTAGTGAGGGACTAAATTGGGACTCTTAAATATTTAATTCGTGGAGGGAGCAGAATCTATCAGAGAACTTGTTACTGGTCTGGAATTGGAAATACAGTGGGTTCCTTAGTACAGGAGCACAGACGTGGATCTTGACTGAGGCTTGAGACCCCAGAAATATCTGTTCATCTCCACATATAACTTCCCTACTAACTGAATTATTTTCTAAGTATGCAATGAGTGTTACATCCTTCCAGGGTAGGTTTTAGGAAGAAAGAAGGGACGAGAATGCAAAGAAACCAGGCATCTCACCCTTAAAAGGAGAGGAATGCCACAGGTTTATAAAAGAAACTGTTTCTTTTACAGTTTCTACCAGATCTAGCCTAGAGAAGTCCCCAGTCTTGGATAGCAATTGAATCATCAATTAAGATCATTCAGAAACAAGGCAGATTTGCTGGTGCAGTGAAGGGTTATTTAAAAAGTAATAAAAATAGGTGTTCCCATTGTGGCTCAGCAAGTTAAAAACATGAGGATGCAGGCTCGATCCCTGGCCTTGCTCAGTGGGTTAAGGATCTGGTGTTGTGTGTCTGTGGTGTACACTGGCAGCTATAGCTCTGATTTGACCCTTGGCCTGGGAACTTCCATATGCTGCAAGTGTGACCATAAAAAGATAAATTAAAAAATTAATAAAAATACACTATGAAAATTCTTTCATAGTTCTATACATATATGTCTATTTCTTGTAAATTTAAATAATAAAATCTCTTTAAGATACCTGGTGGCACAATAGGTTAATGGTCCGGCATTGTCATTGCTGTGGCTCAGGTTTAATCCCTGGCCTGGGGACTTCCGCATGCCATGGGTGTGGCCAAAAAATAAATAAAATAAAAGCTCTTGATTATTTATTCTCTTCTTCTATGACATGGAGTTATTTTTCTTGGACACGTATACATGGACTGGAAGGGTAAGAGTTTAAAATAGTAACTTTTATTTTCTTGCACTCATCACATTCTTTTGTCTGCAGAAAAGACAGCGTGTTTTCTGCCTTCCGTGACCTCAGAGTGGGGAGGATACACCAGCAGCAGGGAAGTGAGCTGGGTTGGACCCACCAAGATTGCTGGGGAGAAAGATGACTCAGACTTGTCAGGCTGCTTTCAATTCAGTTTACTACCAAACTGGAGCCAACACCTGGTGTGAAGGACAAACCCAGGATTAGGAAGAGGCTACTTTGGCACAAAGGTGTTTCTAGGTTCAGAGGTCTGAGAAGCCTTCAGGAGATGAAGACTCTCCCAGGGAGAGGGACTCAGGACCCTGGACTCCTGCCTCAACTGTACTCCAGGCTGCAGGATGACAGGAGACTGCCCCCCATCCCCTGCCCCGGTGTTCCCCAGAGGTTGTCAAAAACGAGGATTCTGGCCGGGCCAGCCCTACAAGCTTCCTAGTTCTTTCTTTACTACTTCTTATTAGTTTCACTACTGCTACCACCAGAAATGACATTCAGTAGCCTTGACATACAAGAATAATATACGCATGTCAAGGCTACTGAATGATCTCTCTCTTCCTCTCTCATCTCTTCTGTTCTCTTCTCAGGGGAGAGAAGAGATGAGAGAGGAAGAGAGAGAGAGAGAGAGGAGAGAAGGAGAGAAAGGGAGAGAGGGAAGGAGATAGAGATAGAGAAAGAGGACATAGATAAGAAGGAGGAGAAAGGGAAGAAAAAGAGAGAGAAAGAGAGAGAGAGATTGATGGATTCTAGGCTTACAGTCAGCACAGCTCACCAGGAATGAAACATGACCCAGAGAAAATGCCCATGTCCAGCGTCTAAGCTGATAGGAACAAAGGGCCCTGGGTTTTAAGAACGGCAGGGATTGTGTACATCCGCACAGACCAAGCTGGCCCTTGAAGTCATGTGCTGGGGGATGTGGAGGTACCCGGAAACACAGCCCTGGCACAGCTTGGGGCTAGACCTCAGCACTGTGGCACAGAAGCCAATGGCAAGGTGGAGAAGATGCCGGTGAACAACAGACACTAATTTTCACCTGCCCAGCAGAAGAGAGGCTTAAACTCGAAAAATAATGTTTCTTTAATCCTTAAGTTTGTGAACTGAGTTTCATATGTCTTATGCCCATGAATGATTTTCTGCATTTGTGGAGTTAATAGTTTTGACCTTGAGAATCAGTCGGCCCTTTTCCTTTTCTCCTCATTGACTTTTCAAGGTGCTTTTAATTTGATCTTATTGCCCAAAGTCCATGCTGCCACACTTGAATTGCTGTTGACAACCAGGTAATTTAATCACAGCTCCTATTCTGCATTCAGTCCCAGGTATGAATCTGCACATGGTATGCTCATGTCTTATAATTAGTAAAACTTAAAGCAGTGTATCATATTATCTTTTTATTTCTTTTGTAAAATCACATTTGATCCCCTTCTAAATGTCCTTAATAAATAAATAAATATCTTAGTGTTGTACATATTGAATTATTTTGAAAGCATTTCCATTAGGAGAGTACTGATTTGTTCAGGGAATGAGTGGAAAAAAGGGTGGAAATTGGAGCATTAGGCCTTATCAGTCATATTGTGCCATATTGGTAGAAATACTTTCTTTGGATTGTTACTTTTTACTGGCAAAAATAGTACTGTGTAAATGTCATCTTAAAAATACATTGCATGCATCAATGTCAAGGCTGTATGATTTTTTCCGTATGGAAGAGAGTAAGTCTCATAAGAGTTATCTTCATTATAGATTCTCCAAGATGACTTGCAGCTGTCTGTGTGGACTTTAAAAACTGAGCACAACTGAACATAAATTATTGGAAATACTTTTGTTGGCAATTATACTGTAGAATCCTTGACTTGATTGCAACAATTGCTTTTTAAGCTACTTGGAAATGTTTATTCCTTAAAAGGAATAATAAAACTCTCAAAAATTCATCTACAATTTTAAATAGAAATAAACAAATATGTATATATGTGGGGTGTGTGTGTGTTTACAGAAAATATAAGGTCAGGATGATTCCAGGGATGGATTATCATTTTAATATTTAATATGTTATGAGATTATCATATCACTTTCATGATCAAAATAATTTCTCTATTCTTTTCTCGAACAAAATACAATACCATCTGTAGTTTGAGTGTTTGGAACTCAGAAAATAAATGCGAAATCACAATGGTAAAGGGCCTCAAATTTTCGTGTGTTATAAAACTAGTAAGTTGCTATATAGAAACAAAATTAAAATATTTGGACCCACTGAATTAACAGGAAAATATCTAATATTTAACTGTTCTTGAGACGAACCCAAAAACCTGTATAAATTAAATTGCATGCGATGTATAGATATCTGTGCACGGGGGAATTAACTTGTAAAATTACCATTGATGAGGGTGATTTCTGTGGAGGGGATGGGACGACTATGCTTTAAACCAAAGATGAAGGATGAGTGTGTGTCTGTGTGTCTGTGTGTCTGTGTGTGAGGAATGGGTGGACTAATGCTTTTCACCAAGAATGTGTGTGTATGTTTCTGTGTGTTTCTGTGTGTGTGACTGTGTGCCTATGTGTGTATGTATGTCTGTGTGTTTGTATCTGTGTGTGTCTTTACATGTGTGTCTGTGTGGATGTGGATGTCTGTGTATGTATACGTGTGTATGTGTGTATCTGCGTGTGTCTGCATGTCTATGTATGTCTCTGTATGTGTGTCTGTGTGTCTATGTATAACTGTGTGTGTCTGTGTGTGCACCTGGGTTTGTTTGTGTCCAAAACTTACTGTTATGGATTTTGGCAGGATTGTTCTATCTTAAAAAATCATCTCCCTCTGGACCCACAAGTTTATTTATATCTGTCAACCAATTTGTCTCAAATTTTGGTTTAGAAAAACGGTGGGTCCTGGCACATAACCTCCAGGTACTATGTGAGCCAGCCTCTCCTATTTTGGCCTGTCCGGTTAACACCCAGCATACAAATGAGACAGCACACGTCCCACAATGAGGACTGTCACCGCGCAGACACGGAGGGTCGGATAAGTGCTTGCAGCCTGGGTTGGGAGCCCAGGCTGGCTGGGGAGAGAGCAGGGAATCGATCACCATGCAGGAGACAATTTGGATTTAATCCCAACCCGGACGAGCTAATGGGGTGTCACTTGGATCCAGGTCGTAGGAAGAATTTTAATCCCACCGCACTTACAGGAAGCACACGATTTGTGTTTTGATTTTTAAATAGAACACTTTTAGCAACAGATTTCAAAGTAGCACAGTGGCAATACGGTGGTTTTGTCACTTTGAAAAACAGTCCTATTTAACGATGAACACAAATTCCTAGGTAAACAAAGCCCACTTAAGATAAAGCTAATGAGGCATTTAGCGAGGAAAGGAATACGTGAAAATGAGAGTCGGAAAGAAAAGGTCTTTTATTCTTGGAGTTTAGGATGCACAGAACAGAGGAGTAGCTTCCTAAGTGCCTTCCATTATCATCCACTCCTATTGTGTGTGAGCTCAGATGCATCACGTGCCTCCGAGGAAATTATTGGTGGAAATGTAGAAACAAATGGGATATCATCATCTCCCTTGAAAAATTATATCCAGGATAGATACATACAGCTCAGAAAATAGGTTTCATTGAAACATGAACGTTACTCTGGATCCTTAAAGGAAATGCTTCTATTCCTTAAGAAACTTTTCGTTTCTGGGAAGTATAAGAGCACATCTACAAGAAGATAAGTAATTGTCAGCAGAGCTTTAAAAATGACCCTGCTTTATTTTTCAAAGCATCTCCTTAAGATGCAGAGCAGGGCCATTGAGCCAACTCTGAGATCTAAAATAAAAAAAAGTTAGAATCATCTTTATTTAAGCTTTGCAGGCAAGAAACAAACATCTTGCATATGTATGAAATGCTACCAAGCAAAAAGGTGTGACGTCTGGAGACGGTAAAAATAAAGTTTTGACCCCTTTACGCCATAACTCCATAACTAAGCTCCAGGCCTGAATTGGCCCCTTGGACTAATTAGGAGAAAAATGGTCTGGAATAGCATGTAAAGGCACACTCTTTCCTCAGAGCCAAAGTCACTGAAACAGCCCATTTGTGCTCACTGTGGAACAGTTGCTTAAAAACTGACTTGCAAAATTTCCCCAGATGGAAAAATAAAACACTCACGTGGCTTTAAATATCAGTGGGACCTTCCCATTTCTTTAGATTTCAAACAAATGTACCCTGTGTATCTAAAGGCCAGACATGTAAACGTTAAATGTTCCTGCCAGTGAGAGTGAAGAGAAAAGGCCAGGGTGACTACTCTGCTGTTCTTATGTTCATCCCTTTTATTTATATTTTTTGCAAGGCCGCTAAACTGTTTCATTTGTTTACCATGTATCATGATCAGTGTCCCCATAACGTAAGTCTGAAGGAGGCCAAATCTTTTTTTTTTGTTTGTTTGTTTGTTTTTTTGCTATTTTGGGGGGCCAATCCCGCGGCATATGGAGGTTCCCAGGCTAGGGGTCGAATTGGAGCTGTAGCCGCTGGCCTAAGCCACAGCCACAGCAACGCGGAATCCGAGCCGCGTCTGCAACCCACACCACAGCTCATGGCAACGCCGGATCGTTAACCCACTGAGCAGGGGCAGGGATCGAACCCGCAACCTCATGGTTCCTAGTCGGATTTGATAACTGCTGCGCCACGACGGGAACTCCAGGAGGCCAAATCTTAATATGCTCGGAGGTAGTTTACGTCTGAGTTTGTCTGAGAGCTTTTGCATTGAGATATGGTTTATGGATGAGGAATCGATTATTCACTATATATAAAAAAGTTTCCATAGGCTATTAAACCCAAATAATGCACACAAGAGCCCTTTTAATATTAAATTTCATTTTATAAAGAGCATTGTTACTACAAAATGTGGCTTTGGAGCAAACAAAATTAATTTAAACATCAATATATCTTCCAATAATGGTAGATAGACTGACTTGAAAAGTACTCAGACAAATGTTGTTTATAAATAAATAATCTTAAGTGGAAAACTTGTATAAATTGTTTGCCAAAGGAAGGATGACTTAGCAAGTGCCCCACACTTTTTGCCTTACAGACATCCTTTGAAGTACAGATTAGAGCTCATGTTTTAGAAATTATAGGTTTTCTGATTCTCAAACCTGAAGAATCTTTTGCAGACTCAACAAGAGGAAACAGGATGCACAGAATGGTCTTAGGACAGTAACACAGAGAATGTCTCACTTAGTAATAAATACTACACATAGCTCACAAACATATTTTAAGACCCTTAGTAACGTTTGTAAGTACAGATACTTACTCTGTTTATCAGGGCTGGTCAGTGCCAGACAACTAATTTTGTCCTTTAATATCTTAAATCGATCCTAGGTCTACAGGCACAGCCTCGTTCTGGGCACAGTATCCTCCTGATGATTCCTTGAACATGCCAAGCCTCCTGCTTCTCTGCCCACGCTGTTTCTTCCGCTGGGTCAGACATTCTTTCAGTAGATCCACAGGGCTTACCCACATTTACTCACAGCCCCACTCATCCCCTCCTCCTGCCTAAACTTACTTTTATATTCTCCTGATCACCCTATAACTGCCCCCCCAAATCACACATACTTGTTTATGTTCAAAATTTGCTTGTTTCTCTCAAAAACATTATGTTTTCCACTATATTCCCTAAGCCTAGAAGTGTCAGGTTCACAACAGCAGCTCAAAAAAAATTGTAATAGAGGAATGAATTTCAATAGCTATTTCTTTTTGTTTTTCTTTTCTGTTACAGTTTATCACAGTGTACTGAATAGAGTCCCTTGTTGTTTACTGAGTCTATATACAATAATTCATATTTGCTAATCCTAAACTCCAATCCTGTCCTCCCCTACACCTTTTCCCTCTTGGGAACCACAAATCTGTTCTCTTTATCAGTTAAGTCTGTTTCCGTTTTGTAAATAAGTTCATTTGTGTCATATTTTTGATTCCACATATGTGATATCATAACATATGATGTTTGTCTTTCTCTTTCTGATTTACTTCACCTAGTATGAGAATCTCCAGTCCCATGCATGTTGCTGTAGATGGCATCATTTCATTCTTTTTTATGGCTGAGTAATATTCCGTTGTGTGCATATACACATCTTCATTATCCTTTCCTCTGTTGATGGACGTTGGTTTACTTCCATGTCTTGACTAGTGTGAACAGTGCTGGTGTGAATGCTGGGATGTGTGTTGTCTCTTGTTGAATTCCAGTTTTGTCCAGGTACATGCCCAGGAGTGGGATTGCTTCAGTGGTTATTTCTTAGTGCACAAGACACTTTCACACTCACAGGAAAACAAACTCCTCTGTAGTCAGAATTGCCCCACTTATTAGTTCTAGCTGAAAAGTTAATCTGCCTATCTCTTTGCATTTTTTGTGTTTCCATTTTTTCCAGATTACATGTGATATAAAACAATGAGTTTTCTTTTTAGACCAATTTTAAAACTATCTAGTTCTTAAAACAGGAAAGAGGTTAAATGGACCAGCGAATATTGGAAAAGTTAAGCTTTACTATTCATCCACAAAAGTGCAGTAATAAACTCGCGTTTGTGTCTGTAAAATGAAAAGGAGGATAATATAACTTGATCTA
Organism: Phacochoerus africanus; assembly: GCF_016906955.1. Lineage (NCBI taxonomy): Eukaryota > Metazoa > Chordata > Mammalia > Artiodactyla > Suidae > Phacochoerus > Phacochoerus africanus. The sequence goes on along the minus strand of NC_062552.1, from coordinate 29,181,334 downwards.
CCTCAGCAAGATATTTTGCATATTACAAACATGTAACAGTCCATTGAGATATACAGTCTTGTCAAAATATCCTAGATAATAACATTAATTCACTTTTTTTTTTTTGGTCATTGAGCTACAGTGAGCAACAGACATCTTTTTCATCTTAATTATTCCATTGTCTAAATTTTTCGTTTTTTTAATAACAAGTACTATTTTGTTTTTAGTCTGCTCTAGCTTGATAGCTAGAATAAGGGGACATTCTTCATGGAAGGAACAGAAAATAAGTGGACAATTATTAATGTGCTCAGCATCTTCCTGCCTTTGGCGGAGCTTTCACACCGTCTCCTCATCCTTGGCCCTCCACCCCTGATGAATCTTTGCACTGGGTGAGGCCTCACCGCGAGATTCGTTTCCCGCTGCAGCCCCTGATACTGCTGTCACTCTTGACAGCTCCCTTTGTCAAACGAGGGAGGAAGTCTATCCAGAGATTGGAATCACTTCTCTCTCTACTCCTCTTCCAGTCACAAAGGCAATTCAAAGTCTGGCCCCAGAAAGATGAAAAAAGTGACTATCTTGTCTTCATTTCTGCATTGCCAACATACTTATCACATCCATCGCTCAGTATGTCTACATTTAAGGAACAAACGATGGAATGAATGGGTACCTAACAGTGATTCCCTTTGTAGATTTGATGCTGCCTACTTATTGAATTGTGTGATGTGGTTTGATGTTATATGCACATGTGTTAAGAGAAAAATGCTAAGTGGAAAGTAGAAGCTATAACAGATTCCTAAACAATGGAGCAGTTTATTGTTGAATAGAGGACTTTTCGGTGGCTTTAGATTACACCATGGGGAGCACTCCACTGAATAGGCTGTTCGCTGGTCCCATGGCAACGTCCATACTCAAACTCTATTATGATTATGTTTCAAAACTAGATTATTATTGTTTCCAACCTTGTCAACACACAAATATATTTTTGCATAGATTTCTTTTTAGCTGACATATTCCTTCCTGCCCTTTCCAATTTACTAGGCAAAATACTAAGCCATATTTATATATTTACTTTTTCTTTGTAGGGCCACATCTGTGGCATGTGGAAGTTCCAGCCTACGCCACAGCCACAGCAACACCAGATCCCAGCCGCATCTGTGGAAATGCCAGAGCTTGCAGGAACGCTGTATCCTTAATCCACTGAGCAAGGCCAGGGATCCAGCGCGCATCCTCACAGACACCAGGTCAGGTTCTTAACACGCTGAGCCACAATGGGAATTCTTAAGCCATATTTATTAACATTTAATTCTTCCCCACTTGGGCAAAGTAAAGTAAGAAGGAAAAGCCATATCATTCATCTGCAGAGAGAGTTAGTAGCAAAAGAATCCAAATGGAAGAAAATGGAGAACCATTTACTGTCTTACAAAGTATTAAAATTTTCTGTTGGTGCGTTTGTTTCAATGTTAGTTTAGGAGTACAGCCTAATGGTCAAGCATCAACTCTGCCACTGACGTCTGTCCGTGTTCCACACTGGAATCCCATGTATTTGAGTCAGTTATTTTACCTCAGCTTATTTTCCTGTCATTGGGTTTATAACCAGGTAGTTTATCCTAAGGGATAATTCCTGTTGAGTATTGAGAATATTATCTACATGTAATACACATTCAATAGCAATTTAGAAGTATTAATAAAATAATTATTATCCATTAGAGTTGAAATCTCTAGGCCTTGAGTGGAGAAGAGTACATTATTTCTAAGAAAACAGCAATGATTGATTGTTATGCTCTGACCAAGGGTAATGCCCAAAGCATACAACAAGTGGGATTTGCACTAATGGTGCCTTTGGTCTGTAGTCGGGGATGCATTTAAATGCTGGCTGGAAAACATAAATCTCAAATAAGAGGGGCCCATTGCAGCAATTTCTTGCAACCACAAGCTTAGTGTAGTTTTGGCGCAGGTTCTTGGCAATCATTTCCACCTTGTATAATTTTCCAATCCCACTGGCCCAAATGCATACATCTTCAACTCTATACTACCAATATATTCTTTAGAAGAGTCTCTTATCTCGAGGTTTTTCCAGCAAATCTACTGTTTGCTCATCAATTTGCAAATTAATTTTCAGAAACCACTGTTTTGGTAGTGTCACTCTTGGGCCTCAAAAACCTTCATTGATTTCTCCACTGCCTCCAGTTCTTTAACCTCCCTCAAAAAGCCCTAGATTAGACCCAATTTCCATTTCTAATCGTAGCCCTTATTACCCTGTACAAACTACATTGCAGTGAATGTAAACGGCTCCAGATATTACATTTCATCTCATGTGACACTACACACTGCCTTATGTATTTGGTCCTTTAGATTATGTGTCCTGTACATTCTGTGAATAGGATGATACATTTAGTAAATATTTGAATTCCATGAAATACCTAATAGATTCTTTGTATTAAATATATCCTCAATCAATATTTTTCACACAGCGGTAGGACCATTTGTCAATATTCAAACTCAGGTTGGGAGGCCCCTCACAGAGATTATATCCACTTTAGACAAAAATAAGTCACCCCACACCCTTCGCTTTTCCCCATCTTCAAGGCTCTTGGGAATCATTTTTCCTAAATACATTTTTATGTCTAATTTCTCTTTTTCTTCATCTTCTTGGTCTTATCAAAGGCCGCATCCTCCTTTGTCTGGATCATTTCAAGAGTGTTCTTACCGGTCTCCCTTCTTCTAGATCTGCCTGTTGTATATAGTCCACCTTGCTCACAGCTTCCAGAACAATTGTACCCAAGCTCAACTCAGTGAATATTCTGCAATGGTTTCTTTCCGCATGTAGCACAAAATCCAAACTCTTTCACTGGACACCCAAGGCTCATAGGTTCTGGCCTTACCCTCCTCTGTCTCTTACATTCTGTCTTTCTGTTATATGGAACTACTTAATCCTTGCAGTTTAGCAATACTACATTATTTCATGAGGACTTATCTTTGCCCATAGGGCAGTCAGACCCTAGGGTAACCCCCAATAATTTCCAACCCCTGGTGGCCACACCTTTGTGTAATTCCTATCCCTGGAGTATGGTTAGAAACTGCGATTGGCTTCTAATCAACAGAATATGGCAGAGGTGTTTAGATATCCCTCCTGTGATAAAGTTACATTTTATAGGAAAATAGAGGGATTTTGCAGATGTAGTTAAAGCCTCGTGTCATTTGCTTTCGAGTCAGTAAAAAGGGAGACTATCTCGGGTGGGCCTGACTTAATCAGCTGAAGGCCCTTTAAATTCAGAGACTCTCTTGCTGGCCTTGCAGAGGCCAGCATCCATGTTGGAAATACTGTGGAGAGAGCTGCCTCGAAGGGAGCTGGGTGTGGCCTCCAGCCTCCAGGCTCCAGCCAGTGAAGAGACAGTCAGCAGCCATCCAGCTACGAGAATACTAATCCTGCCAATGGAATAGTGTGCCAAATGGGCTTCAAGCCAATTCTTCCCTAACTGCACCTCCATATGAGAATGGAGACCCGGGCAACATCCTAACTCAGCTACGTGTGCCCAGCTCCTGACACAGGGGTGCTATGGGAAAATAAGTGTGTGTCGTTTTGAACCGCTAAGTAGGTAGTACACCCTGATTGACACATAAGGGCCATAAAAGTAGTCTCAACAAGTTAAAGAATTAGGAACAGAAATCAATGAAGCTAGAAATTTCTTTAGGAAAAAGAAAACAATTAATTCTCCTTATTATCAATTACTTTCTTTAAAGCAAGTGTTGAATAAGTGAATACTGAACCACTGTTTCTAAAGAAATATATTTATACATATCTCAAATAAATTAGACTCTTAAATACTAACAATACTTAATATTTTCTATTTTCTTTCTTTGGTAGAAGAGAAAAGGAATATTAAGTGATTTGTCTGGGGCTTCCCACGAACAGGTACCAGAACCGGGATCTGAACCTAGTACAACTGGCCCCAGAAAGAGAGCTTGTTGCACTGCACCTGTCCACTCCTCCCTCCCATCCTCTGGGCATCTCCATGTAAAAGCCGAGATGAGAAGGCAGTGTGTTCCCTTGTTCCACCTTAACTGCCTGGGACTGTGCATCAGGTGACTCAAGCTTTTCAGTATTCTGTGCAAGTCTGCTAATCACCAGTAAAGTGACAGGGGTATTGACTTTGGGGGTACAAATGAATTTTAGTGAAAAGGAAAATTTTCAAATACAGAATCCATAAATAATTAAGATGGACTGTAGCTGTAACTAGAAAATCTTCATAAATATAGAAATTAGGTAATATACTTCTGAAAATTCAGTGGGTCAAAAAGAGATCACAATGGAAATCAAATAATAATTTTAACACCGTAATAATAGGCAAAGAGCATATCAAAACTTGTAGGATGAAGCTAAGTCAGAACTTAGAGGAAAATTAACTGCATTCAAAGGCATAGGTTAGGAAGGAAGAAGAAAGAAGTCTGTGGTAAAGAAAATAACTAAAGTCACTAAATTGATCAAATATATGATAAATCATTAAAAGAAAAACACCTGTGTTTGTTTTTGTTTTTTGTTTTTGTTTTTGTTTTTTGTTTTGGAAAGGACCGACCAAACTGATAGAGTTTTGGTGAGTTTCATCAATTTGGTAAGAAAAAAAATGGAAGGAAGGCATATTTTATTAATATCAGGAATGAAAAAGAGGTATCAGTTGAGACCCTATAGACATTGGTTTATTTTCAAATTATGACAAACTTTGTAATACCAGTGAATAACTTTATAGTAATAAATAGGAAATAGTATATGAAATAAATATATTCTAGAGAAAAATATCTAGAAAAAATAAAATTATTTGAGAAGAAAAATGGAATATCTGAGTAATTTTTTTCCTTACATAGTAAAGAAATTGTATCTATAATTTAAAGTCTTTCCATAAAGAACATTCTGGTCTGGTTGTCTTCTCTGCTGAATTCTTCCAAACAATGTAGGAAAAAATAACACACACAAACACACACACACGTTTCTGGATATTATTAGAAAAAGAGAGAACACTTTTTAACTCACTTTATGAACCAGCAGAAATCATGATAACAAACCCTAACAAGAATATTATTAAAAAAGAAATACAGGAGTTCCCATTGTGGCTCAGAGGAAATGAATCTGACTATAGGAACCGTGAGGTTGTAGGTTTGATCTGTGGCCTTGCTCGATGGGTTAAGGATCCAGTGTTGCCTTGAGCTGTGGCATAGGGCAGATGCAGCTCAGATCCTGCGTTTCTGTGGTTGTGGCATAGGCCAGCAGGTACAGCTCTGATAAACCCCTAGCCTGAGAACACCCATATGCTGCAAGTGCAGACCACCCCCCCCCAAAAAAAAAGAAAAGAAAAAAAAGAAATACAAGTCAATGTTTTTCATGAAACTGACACACAATGATATGAACATTTGATTTATGAAAAGATGTCAGTGCAGAGAAATTGAGAAAGATGACCTTTTCAAATAACTTGTGCTAGGTCAATTGGATATACATGTGGAAATGAATCTGACTCCTGCCTTAAAACATTCAGCACTGTATGGATAGAAGTTCTAGATAATGCAAGAGAATTCTTACATTACCTTGGGGTAGGCAAACAATTTCTTTAAATAAATATGAAAAGCTGCAACTATAATTTAAGGAAAAGATTGGTACTTTAAAATTAAGAACTTTGGAGTTCCCGTCGTGGCGCAGTGGTTAACGAATCCGACTAGGAACCAAGAGGTTGCGGGTCCGGTCCCTGCCCTTGCTCAGTGGGTTAACGATCCGGCCGGCGTTGCCGTGAGCTGTGGTGTAGGTTGCAGACACGGCTCGGATCCCGAGTTGCTGTGGCTCTGGCGTAGGCCGGTGGCTACAGCTCCGATTCAACCCCTAGCCTGGGAACCTCCATATGCCGCAGGAGCGGCCCAAGAAATAGCAACAACAACAACAACAACAAAAAAGACAAAAGACAAAAAAAAGAAAAAAATTAAGAACTTCATTTCTCTACAGACACCATTAAGAAAGTGAAAACGCACAGAGTTGCAGATGTTGAGAACACAAACCTGAAAATGAGCACATCCCGAATGTACTCAGAAATATTCCAAAGAATGAGAACAATAGAGACAATTCAATAGGAAAATGGGCAAGAATCTTGAACAGGCACTGGGTAGGTGAAGAGATTAGAAGACCAAGAACATGAAAAAATTCTCGACCTCATTGGTCATTATGGAAAGGCTAATGAAAAGTGTTGTAAGCCACCATTATATACACCTTCCACCAAAGGTAAGATGGCCAAGACAGTGCTGTTAGAACCAAGTATTGGCGATATTGTCATAATGGAGAATTTACTAGATGTTCCTGGGAGTTATATTCAATCCCTTTGGAAGCTGTCTGGCAGCATCTTGTATAACCTCTGAGATTCAGCTCCTGGGTACACACGATTGGAAGATGTGAAACAGAATTCTAATAGCAGCACTGTTTGTAAAAACTCCAATATACATCAAAAGATAAATTAAATGGATAAATAAGTTAGACAGATGGATAAAGCAGAGGCTATTCATGATGGCATATGACACGAAACAATGAGAAAGAATGAACAACTTCATGTGAACCACGTGCAGCAATCTCACAAAAATAATGAAAGAAGACTAAGAAAAAAGCATACCCATTGCAAAGTATTAAAAAGCTAGGAAACAGGAGTTCCCATTGCGACTCGGTGGGTTAAGGACCTGACATCGCCTCCTCCGTGAGATGGCGGGTTCAATCCCTGGCCTCACTCAGTTGGTTAAGGGTCTGTCGTTGCTGCAAGCGCAGCATAGGTCACACATGTGGCTCAGATCCGGTGTTGCTGCGGCTGTGGTGCAGGCTGGCAGCTGCAGCTCTGATTTGACCCCTAGCCCAGGAACTTCCATATGCTACAGGTGTGGCCATAAAAAGAAAAAAAGAAAAGAAAAGCTGAGTAACAGTAAAACCATTCTAAGCCATTTGGTGCTAAGTGAAATTTGAATTGGGAGGGAACATGAAGGCTGGCACTGTGGCTTGTATGGTCCTGTTTCTTGACTCGTGAATTTGCTACATTGGGGACTTCATGGGAACTGATTGAACCGTTCACTTATGGTTTGCTTACTTTTATATAACTGTTATAATTCAATGAAAAACTTTAAACAACTTTAAAATACTGTTTTTATTTAAATTATTCAAAAATAATGATGCAATCTGAGGACATACAATAATTTTAGAAAAGAAACTTTAGAAATCACCCTTCTGGGGCTCTAGTTTGCGTTAGAATATCTCTAATTCAGTATTTGGACTTATACAATGGGGAAAGTTTAGTTATTTACATAAGTAATTCAGAAAAAAGTCAACATAAATATTATAATATCTAATTTCAGCCTGCTAGTCTGGAAAATTAATTTTATAATTAAAATTTTAAATGCTATTACAGAAACGGACTGCTAGAGTTGATTTTGCTTTGGGAATCATACTGAGTACATTTTAATAAAGTAGAATAAATTTTCTGTCACTTTTCAAAATTAGCTGACCTTAATTTTGCATATTGTTAATTATAACTATGAATTACCTGAAAAAGTCTTCTCTTATCTAGTCTTTTCCATAGACTCTCGGTAATGAAACCCATATTAATGTAAATGCATTTTTAAATAATTACTTTCTGAAATTTGCTCTGAGGTTAGAGGTTTGTTTACTATGGACAAAAAGAAAATAAAACTACTGAAGTTGCCTCTGTAGAATGAAATCAGTGATAATACTTCTGTTTTATAGTCTATCCTGTGGCTTAGGTGCTGAAGAATCAAGTGATTCTAATGATGAAACTTCAAAGTATTGCTACTCTATTAGCAAGACATTTAATCATTTCTCATCAAAACAGTATAATCCTTACAACTGTCACACACTAACAAAAGGATCAAAGGAATACTCATAACCATGTAGTGTTCATTGTGTGAGGTTACTTTATAATAGGTAGCTTACCAGTGATTTATTATAGAAAGATACAGTTACCAATTATATTTTATACATTTTATTGTAATAATGAGCTCCATTTGGATACTCAATAGCTAACCCTGAAAAGATTTACATCAAGGATGTCAAAAGATATCACCTCTTCATATCCCTAATGACCTTTCTCACACACACACACACACATTTTTCCACCTCTTTAGGTCTTAGCAGATCTTTTAGATGGGAATAAAGTGAGGAGACAGGCAAAGGATATGCAATAAATATTGTATGTATTGAAGGAAATACACAAGTAATAAACAGACCCCAATCTAATCATTTTTTATCGATAAGACAGCCACTCTGGGATACACATATTTTTAATCTTTGCAGATTTAACAACACACATTCAAAAGGAAAACCAGTGTTCACAATCATAGCAAAGCTTTGTTTATATAACATTTTACAGCATGTAAGTCTCTTTCATAGGCTTAATCTCATCATATCCTTATAACAATCCCACACACTTGTCAGGGCAGTTCTACAAATGAGTAAATGACACCTCTGAGAATATAAAGGAAAACCCAAAGTCATATAAACTGGTAAATGTAAATTGTTAGATAGAATCTTTTAATAACCAAATCAATGTTTTCTCAATACACTGCTTACATTCTGAATTTTTATTGCAAAATATGCCAAGAAGAGTTACAATAATAAACATTCTTTCTGCTCACAAGCATAAAATTCACTTCGAATGTCTTCGGTGAACAACAGCTCAGCATTCTTTGGTTCTAAATTTCATGCTGCTTTCAAAACTCCTTTATACCATCTTCAGCTTCTCAACTTTACAGATGTATAGATGTTGACAACTGGACCTTGGAAAACTTTTTAATTAATTGAAACAGAATATTGAATAGCTGATAAACTACTTAGAAACAGTTTTTACAAGATTTAAATAATATAACCAGTTGATAAAAATGAGACATTCAGTTCTTCCAAAGATTGGCTCTTGAGAAATATCAATATATAAAAATTGGGAGTAGCAAACCAGATGAATAGGTTATCGCTTCCACGAAAAGAAAAGGATTCTTTGTTTTAGGAAGTATAAACGTGCAGAGATTCCGTCAATGACAAACATTTTAAACATAAAATAATTACAGACACAAAAAATTTGTTCCTAAGTTGCTATTCAGCGGAGCATCTGTGCAAAAGATAGTGAACTATGTAACAGCCATGAGATTCTGGTTATAAAAGCCCATTAGTAACCTTACCCAAGGTCAAATGGGTACTTGAAACTGAATTGGAACCAGAGCTGAGGTGTAACTCTTCATCAGTTATTGATTTTTCCTCCACTGCTACAAAGAGGATGACCACAACTGTCTCATGCCTAGAGCAGTCTAGAGAAAGGTGTTGGGCATGTAAGTTCTGGAGACAGAAAGTCTTATTTTCAAAATCTGTTAGCAATGTGACCTTGGGCAAGTTTATTAAGCTCTCTGAGTTTCAGTTTCCCACCATCCAAAAAGTAGGAATAATAATAAAACTCATCTTAAAGGGATGTGGGAAAGTAAACACAAGAAAAGGCGTTCTCACAGTACTTGTCATGTAGTAAGTACTCAATATCTAAGAGTTATTATTACTACCACTGTTGTTAGTGGTATTTCTATTTCTTTTAGCTCTTTTTTGTTTTGTTTTTTGTTTGTTTGTTTGTTTGGGGTTTTTTTTTTTTTTTTGCCTTTTCTAGGGCTGCACCCACAGCATATGGAGGTTCCCAAGCTAGGGGTCGAATCGGAACTGTAGCTGCCGGCCTACGCCAGAGCCACAGCAATGTGGGATCCGAGCTGCATCTGCGACCTACACCACAGCTCACTGGCAATGCCGGATCCTTAACCCACTGAGCGAGGCCAGGGATCGAACCTGCAATCTCATCGTTCCTAGTTGGGTTCGTTAACCACTGAGCCATGACGGGAACTCCTCTTTCACCCCTTTAATGTAACAAGTGCAGAGTCACAGTCAAACATCCTCAAAGTCATGCTGACCTTGTATTTGAGGTTCTCTGATGAGTGTAGTGATCCGTGAGAAACTTAGCTGGTTTGTCCATCCTTAACCTTTCTTATACTTCTCACTAACGAGGGTGGATAAACCAGCTAGTCTTTTCCTACCTGGGAGCACAAAAGTCTCATGACAAGAATGAGCAGTTTTTCAAATTAGTGTTCAATAGGTCACTGTCTGCATTGTAATCTACTGAATAAACTCTAGGGAAATAAAAGTTCTCCATCAGACCTCACATTTTTGTACCTGTTGAGAAAAAAAGTGTGGCAGGTGTTCTGGTTTGAGAAAAGCTTATTTTTTTTTTTAGAAGTTTAGGAAGTGCAAATTAAAATGAAAAGAGTGGGACCAGATTTTAAGGGGTGTTTTTATAGGACACCAGGCTGAAGAATTTAGACTGATGATAGCAAATTTATTACACCTTTCTAGTTTACTCTGATGGATTATTAGAGGCTTTCAAAATTTCTGAGTTAAAAATGATTGTGAGAGCATGTCTTGCCTCTTCAAGAAAACTTACTGCCATCAATTATCAATGTCTGCCTTGAAATATGGAAGAACACGTGAGCTGTGTCTGCAAAATGGAGCTAGACTAGGCAGTCAGAAACAGGGGCTAGAGAAATCGCAAATTCCAGAGTCTCTAGGGAAGATTTCTTTGGGTGAACTCTTTAAGGCAGAGTGAAGGGGCAAGGCTGAATCAGAGACTTAGTGGTTGTTAAAATAAATCAGATTCTTCACAACACCTTTTTGCGTTTTTCTAAGCTGTTTATTTGGTGACGTATGCCCAGAAGACGTACATTTCAAAACTTTCCAAAATGTACAGAGGATAAGGGGGAAAAAATATATTAATTTTGAGGCCCTATCATTTGATTCACCTTTCAATTGCAATGAGTCAGCAGATGTTTGTATCTTGTGTGCACAATGTTTCCGCACCCAGGGAGGCGAGGGTTAAGGAAGGGGGTAACTGGGTGCTGACTCAGTACAACCGTCCATTTCATTGTGTTTATAACACATTGACAGCTATTAAAACTGGTGTCTTGTGAAAATTACATTTATCACTTTCTTACCTAAATCTCCACAGAAAAAATCACGGTTTGCCACCTGGCTACACATTTGACATTTTGAAAGCAAAGTGTAGCTCTATCATAAATAACATCTCGAGGTCACTGCATGCTGTTCAATTCAAAGCAGAGGGGCTGAACCAAAAAAAAAAAAAAAATCACTGTGCTTCAAGGACAAAACAAAAGACAATTGACTGCGGACTGGTTAGTCAGAGGGTCTTTGGGAAAAAATTTGTCTGAGACTTTGGTGGTCAAGTTGCCTGCCAGACTCTGAAGGGACACATCAGTCAGGGGTGACACACTGCTGATTGCATCATTAAATCACCATCACAGGCTTGATTTGTCTCATCAGGTCAAGTGAAAAAAAGTTTGATAGTAAGCACTTTTCAAATTTTCTTGTTGAAGCTTCTCTAAATAAATCTATATTTTACATTGAGCTAAGCTAATCTACCATAAAGTTCTAACCTTAATAACAAGATATTTAGAGTAGGTACTATGCTTCCTTAAACAAGGTCAAATTACTATTTTTAACAAGCTGGAGAAACATTCATGATGTTAACTCTCTAGAAAGGTATTCGATAGACTGCAGGCCATTCTGACTTTATATAGGAAAAGGAAAGGGATCTCATAGACTATTGGACAGATGACTAATTTTCCATAAAATCTACACCTGAATTCAATTAATATTATAACTTAGCACTCAGAGACAGTAAGTCAATTTTTGGTTTATGTTATATTCTAAATGAAATAATTTAAGATGCTGAACATTAATGACTTTAAAAGCATAATGTGCAAACATACTTTTTCAATGTGAAATGCTAGTATACCTTAGGGATTCAGATATAATTATGCACTTATTAGGAAATTACAAATCTGAGATACTACTCCTATTCCAAAACACTAGAAAAGGGGTTGTAGGGGTAACAAAGACAGAATTGACCTTAAGACTCTATCTTCATTTTAGTGACAATCATCTTTCCTCTAGGATCTTAGGGATTCAAAAACTTATCAGTGACTACAATAAATGGGATGGTACCCACTAGTTGTATATAGAAAGTGGCTCTTTGTAGATTCATTAGCACCATTATCATTTATTTAAACTTTTCTGAGAGAGAGAGAGAGACATCTCACTATAGTTTTTTTAAATACTTTTTAAAAAATTTGTATTTATGTCATGAATTGATTGTTCATTTTACTGGTCTTCATTTTTTTCTTATTTATTTAGAAAATGTTTCAATATTAAGAATCTAACACTTTGCCATATTTGCAAATTTTTAGTTACCATGTCAAGATACATAAGGATTCAAAAATCGGTAAGGCTTTGTTAGAATTGTATTAGATTCAGTTTGGCCATATTGGTATAATCTGTAAAAATAATGATGTCTATGCTGCAGACAAAATAGTGAATGTTATAAAAAAAATCACTAGATAACAATATGACAGATTTCAAGGTGTGCTCTCTAAAAATTTAAGGTATAGATAATTCCAATCTTACAGAAATCTTAATTTTTTCAAAGATCAAAAAAGAGATAAAATCTCCCAAATATTTTTATGTAGCTGGAATGACCACTGAAATTAAATCAGACAAGGACAGGATGAGAATAAAAAGTTGTGGACAAATTTCACTTATGAATATAAATGCAAAAGTTCTAAGGTAAAAAAACTCTGGTGGTGTAATAAAAACAAAGATAATCTCGGAAACAAAAGGACTAAATGAGATGAGAGAAGAATAAAAAGAAAAACTACCTGGTCACATAGAGACAAAAAACACCATTTGATAAAAATCAATGATTATTCATGATAAAAACTCTTGCTAATTAAAAATAAGAATAAACACCCTCAATGTATTGAAGAGTATTAACTCACTTTAAGGCTAGCTACTAAACATTTGTGAAATAAGTTACAGCTAATAGTAAAACATTAGAAGCACTCTGCTCAAAACGTGAAAATAGTTAAGGATGTTCGCTATGCTTGATTATCTTCAATATTAGTCCAGAATTCCCTAGTAAGTACAGTAATACAAGGAAAATTAATCAAACATGTAAGGTAGAAGTAAAACTATTAGTATTTACAGACGATATATACCTCCTAACATAGGAAATATAAGAGAAAATGCAAGCATACCATTGGAATTAATTTTATATACATTTACACAGTAATAAATCACATTCTTATATAACTACCAAATTATTAAAAATGTCATTTTTAAAAGTATCATTTATTATAGCAATAAAACCAAAGAAATGAAAGCCATCTCTGAATAAACTTAACAAGTATGTGTACTGCTTTAATAGAGATAATGATGTTATTTGTTAGTAGGTATTTTCAAAATTCTCAATAAATGAACAGATAAACTATGTTTTTTTTGACTTACTGTCATAAAGTGACCCATTTTCCCCTCAGATAACTTAAACATTACTGCATCTCTATTGACAATCCCTACAGAGGTTTCATAGACATCGTTAAGGTGATTTGACATTTGTACAGAAGAGTAAAGCACCAAAAACTGTGAAAAATTTTAAAAATTAAAGTGAAGTGAGGCTACCTGTCCTATCAATATTTCCTGTAACACTATAGAGAGTTGTCTGAATAAGTGTACCGATCAATTACATAAATAGAGCATCAAGAAAAGTACCTCAATACATGCAGAATCAATATGTGCAAGAGTGACGGTTAAATCAGAAGACAAGAAAGTACTATTCAGTAATTTGGAAAAATTTGTTATCTATGTTTAAAATTTCATCTACTCTTTTAGGGATAACATAAGAAAGGAATTCCTTGTGAATAAACTAAATTTGAAAATCAAAATATTACAATTTTTAGAAGAGACATGAATGTCTTTATGATGCTGGGGTAAAGAAAGAGTACCAATTGTAAAAGGAAATGTTGATCATTTGATTGGACTAGAATTTCTTCATCTATAAAAAAGAAATGTTTTGCATCTACAAGAAAGCATTTGTGTGCATCTATAAAGCATGATAAAAAATAGAAAGATAATCTACGAAGACTACGTTTGTTATTATATACAAAGAGCTTACACAAATTAATAAGACAAGTCAATAGAAAAATGAGCATAGGAGATGATGAGGAAATTCATAAACTGGTGTCAAAAACAAATAAAAAGATATTCAACCTTATCAGTAATCAAGTAGATGTGAATTAAAATCCCAATAAAATGATATACATATAAATCAGATCACAGGGGTGACAGGGGCATAGTATCTAGTATTGGCAAGTACTGTAAGAAACGGGAACTCTCCATCTCTGTGCAGGGGCAGTAGAATTCTCTGAAAATACAGTCTGACTCTTAAGAAAGCAGAAGAGGAGTTCCTGTCATGATGCAGGAGAAAGGAATCTGACCAGGAACCATGAGGTTGTGGGTTCCATCGCTGGCCTCACTCAGTGGGTTAAGGATCGGGTGTTGCTGTGAGCTCTGGTGTGCATTGCAGATGTGGCTTGAATCTGGTGTTGCTGTGGCTCTGGCGTAGGCTGGCAGCTACAGCTCCGATTAGACCCCTAGCCTGGGAATCTCCATATGCCACAGGTGCAGCCCTAAAAAAAGACACACACACACACACACACACACACACACACACAAAGAGAGAGCTGAAGAGGTGGAATTACTCAGGGCCAGGGATTGCACACCTCGTCCTCTCACATGAATGCAAGGAGACATCAATAACGTCCCCAGTGATGAAAACTGGAAACAAATGACAGTCAGTCAGCATTACCATGGCTCACCACACCTGGTTCCTGTTTCCTTTGGGGGTTTTTGGAAACTACTCTTCTGAGTTGAACTACATGGCTGGTTTTGGCCAGCAAACATGGAGGTGAATGGTGCATTCATTCTGTTTCCCTCCCCACATCATGATCACAGCGATTTCCTAGATGGGAAGCCTTTATCACTTGGATCTAAACATCTTCTACCACCACAGCAGACTGCATGAGCAAGAAATACATTTTTTTCCTGATATTTTGGGCTTGTTTACAATCATGGCATAAACTTAGCCTGTCCTAACTGATATTCAACTTAAATTGTTATCAACAGGAGAATTAGTAAATCAATTGAAGAACACTAATATAATGGGATACCACACAGCTATGAAAAATTTATAAGCTAGAATTATACATCCAAACATGACCATATCTCTCCAACATGACTATGAGTAATTGCAGCAGAATACCTAGAGGATGAAATAAATATTACTACCTGAAAGATGATACTCTATATTGTTTAGTAATGCTATATTCCTATTAATAAAACACAAAGAAAATACTGGAAATTGAGAAACTCAGCTTTAAAATAGTGGTTCATAATTCAGAAGGGATTGGAAATAATCATGTTGAAATTCCTAGGTGTTTTATCTGTTCTTGCAATTCTTCTTTCTTATGTTTGGTGATAAATTTGTGGTGTTTGTTGCATTTCTTTCTCTATATTCACAGAGAGTAGGCTGAGGTGTCGCCTATTTTTTTTTTTAAAGATTTCTTCAATATTTCCAGATATCTCTGAAGATATCAGTTTGGTGATAAAGCAGTATGTTTTACTAATTTATTTTTTCATATTCCTTGGCATTCTGTGGCTGCACTTCCTTTAGACAAGAAAGATTTCATAGTTGAGCATCTATGATTCTGTCTTCCAGACTAGCAGCTTGACTAAATATTTTTAGCATCAACTGCAATAATGACATCTCAACGGCACATGAGGGGCTATTCCTCCATTTATGACCAAAAATACTCATAAATTCAAGCATGTTATAGTAAGTTCTCTTTAGCGTATCATTCTGGGAGTTAGGTTTGCTTTGCCTTCCTAAAATGTGAAATTTCTGCTCAAAGAGTCATCGAGACCTTTCCAGTTTTATTCTCTTGAAGGCAACAGAAGAAAAAAAAAGTGCCATTGAAAGGAATAAAGGAGTATCATAAGCATCTGCCACTTATTGAAAACCCTGTAAAAGTCAGTCCAGTTGCTGGATCTGATGTTGTTAATAACTTTGGGGCTGATGGACAAGACTCCGTGTAGATGATGAGCAGAATCTCTGGTACTAGAGCAGTGGGGGCAAAATGCCACAGAATGCTTTACCCAAATCAAGTCCAAGAAAACCGGTTATGTCCCCACGCACTGCCCCACTTGAGCTGTGCATAGGGCATGGATATTTTCTTTCTGATCTAAATTTTGCTTGTCAAATTTCAACCTTTTGATCAACATTGCGCTTTATAAAAGGCTTCTGTCAAATAAGAATTGATCTTTGATGGAATCAAAATTCTCAGACTGGATGAAAACCAGGAGCTGGCTATATTGGGAAAGTTAATATTTTTATCAACTTACGTACCAAAGAAAAATGTTATAGCTGCCGACTGACCTGCTTCAGAAGATGAGAAAACATGATTGTTGAGCCCAGAGTAAATGCTATTTCAAAAAGACATTGTTGCAAGTTAATTTCTTTCCTTCAAACCACACTAACAAAAGTATATCCAGGGCCTAAGATTTTACCAAGAACTGCAATTGCACATGACTTCTTTTGTTTAGCAGTGCAAAAAAGTAAATATTTAGCATACTTCAAGTCTTAGTTCTTTTGAGTTTTGCCAAAGTCCTATTCATTTCAAATGGATCATTCTCATAAAAAATACCCACACAGTCAAAAAATTTCATCAGGTCATTTTCAAAGTAAGAGTATATATGAGTTTCATTTTCATTAATAAACTTTAATATGTTCTCACTTTATTTGACCCCATGGAAAGAATTCAGTGAAAGATTCCACTGCATGGGGATGTATGTCATGGATAATAACACTCTCTATTATGATTTTTCATCAATATTGTTAATATTTATTTTTAAATATTTAATCTAAATATTTAAAAAATTAATATTTAAAAATTTCAATTTATTTTAATATAAAGAAATTATTCCTAAGTTTGGGAAGTGATTGATGTCATCTAAAATATGGCTTAAAGACGTGAGGGTTTTTGAGCATGTTTAATTTTGACTTTGTTTTTAAACATTCAATTTTGTATAATGATATTCTTTTTTTCCATACCTCTTGATTTACTCCAAGGAATTCATCCCTCAAATTACTGTATTATATTTACAGTTGTTTAAACAGAATATGTAATAACCACCTAAAAATATAGTAGCTGAATTTATCTCTGACTTTCGAGTACCTATAAGTATAACCAGAATACAAGACAAATAAAAGTCTCACTGTATAAACATTTTCTCAAACCCTTCCTTATGAAGAAGCAAAAATGTACTTATCAAATACATTTTTAATATAATCTGTGACTAATATTCTCACATGACTATTCCTGCAGTAGATACTTCACATCTTCTGAAAATGTGTTTTAATCACAAATATTTTATAGTCAGAGTCCAAGACCTTAGAGCATTCCTTTTCTATGAATGAAAAATGTTGATGGCTCAGCAATTCCAACAAAATGTTTACATTTTGATGCAGATATACCATGGGGAGGAAAGACAACATAACAATGAACCATCTCCATAGTCCACAGCGTCAATAAGCGATGGCCGGTAATATATTGTTGAAAATCTCATCTGCCTCTGTCCAGCCATGCCAAATAAAAACTTGGAGACAGAGTTGGAGGAAAGAGAAAAAGTAGCTTTCATTGCCAGGCAAAGAGGGGAACACAGCAGGATAGTGCCTCAAGGGCTGTAGCCCCCCACCCCCTTGGAGGGAGTAGTGAGGAGTTTTATAGTGTGTGAGGAGCAGGGCGCGATCAGCTCCTGTTCATTTTCCTGATTGGCGGGTGGTGAGGTCATTGGGAGTCAGCATCATCAACCTTCTGGTTCCAGGTGGGCAGCATACCCTTGACTTCTTCTGCCTGGTGGGGCTTCAGCACCTGCAAAACAGCTCCAAGGACACAGCTCAGGATATTACCTGTAGTCTTTGAAGAACCGAAGGTCCTCAACTTTGTTGAGTGGCTGAATTATTATTACAGTTTTTTTTCTCATATTTTCTCCCTTTTATGATTAAATTGGTTCTTTGACTAAAGTTTTTCTATAGATAAAAAGCCAGTTGGAGGACATGAACGGTGGGTTCACTCTGGGAAAGCCTCACAGCGTCCTGCTCAGTTACAGATACACAAAAATGTTAACTCCCACAGGTTTGCAGTTAGTTCATAATATAAAAGCAAGAAGATTAATTATAACTTAACATTAACTGTCATGACTTCTCATTCTTTCATTCAGTGTGGTGACATTTCAGACTTTTAGTATGTATTTTACATTGCTGGTGTTTAGTCACAAATGCCTTCCATAGCCCTTGACAAGTATAAATAAGCCCCAAAACTAATGAAGTATTTTGCTATAGAGCTAACTTAGTGATTTTGCTTCAGAATAATTTAACTTTCTTGAACCAGAAGGTCAAACACTTTATCTTTAATCCTTTAAATTGAGGTTCATGCCACTTATTCCGATTTCTGCAGGGTCTAATAGTGCAAATTTCTATACTCCGTGTGAATGTTGACTATTTGGGGATGTTGCTCAAGTCTATGGAACGTTCACTGGAATTGTTTTATGTCCAACAGATCAGAGTAGCAAATATCCAATATTAGTGAGCTTATTCAAACTTATGCAGTATTTAATATACAGATTCCAGTTTGCAGAGCAGATTCTGCATGCAAAGTGGTATAAGTCCTACCTTCAAGTAGCTTGATAAAATCTGTGAGATGAACCACAGCAAACTTCTAGTGAGCTGCTTCCATGTGCAAAACTCACTGAGAATAAAATACTCATATTCACAATGCTGAAACATACAGAGTATTAAGGAATTGGAATATGATCAGATGACAGTTAATTGATTGCATGATTACCTTACAAATTCAATTTTAAGTGTATAAAGCAATGTGAATGATTTCAAACTGGTAGGTCATTGAGATCTGCATCTTTTGCAAAAGCATTCTAAGGTACTACCTTGCACAGCCTATGTAAAGTACTAATTCATCGTTTTAATAATTGACATAATGTTATCATTTCTATAAAACCAACTCAAAATTTTGAGTCTGATTTTAGATTTTTTTAAAAAATTACACAGCATTAACTATTAATATTTTTATTTATATTGGCATATTTCCACCAGGGGGCACTACCCTCATTTAACATAAAAATTAAAACTCTAAATTATAAATATGTCTACCTGACAAACATTTGCCTCCAAATTAATTTATTTTTAAGACTAAATGTCAAACCTATGAGTGGAAATGCAATGTTATATTTACCTCTATAATTTAGGCAGACTATTTGGTTAGAAAATACCCTTTATGACATCAGGAAATTTAGAATGAATCACTTTATTTAAATCAACAACTAAAATCCACATTATTGCACTAACAAGAGTTAATTCATTATCCCCTGGATGTTAAAGAAAATAATTTGCTTAATTGAAATTAGTGAATTAGATTTAAGTAATTGTTACAGTAATAATCATAAGTGCTAATTCAAACAGATAAAAATAATTTAGGGGTCTTATTGAGATAGACTGTATGAGAAAAATGAAGTGTATTTTTCTTGTAGTATCTTCATGAAGGCCTAGATTCCTCTAGTTCCATTTGTATATAAAAATCCTGATTCTTTTTTAATAAGTCAATTGTATGATTATAGGAATTAAACATTCTCTTGCCATAAAGGCATACATTAAGTGTTAGTATCTATAACTTCCAGAATTAAAATATCCCCTAGGTTTAAAAAGGTTGATTTTTCAGTTTGCATTTGGTTTTCTATTTTTAAATCTATAAGAAAAAATATGTGTAATGATTTTTTTAACAACCTAGCTGAAACGTTAGTTTATTCACATTATTTAAAATAGAGGTTACTATTTCTGTGGTTTTAGTAAAAGAGTATCAGTGTACTTCAAAAGTAACACAAATAGCATGAGATATTTACAGCCTAAAGTGTAGATAACTGCATTGCTTGAAAGATTCATCTTAAGATAATGAGTAGAAAAAGAGAAGTCTACAGCTTAGATCAGAGGAAGTACCCCTCACAGCGTTAATCTCTTAAAAACTTAAAAGGCTCTATCTCTTTCAAATGACAAATCAGTTATAAGGTCCTCTGTAAATCTCCAAGCTGATAACCCTTTTGATTTCTTAATCTTCCCAGTGTTGCTGTAACTGTAGGTATGGAATTAACACAGCCTTGCAAGTTTCAAAATTTAATCAATCAAAAAGCAAGGACTTATTGAGCATCTGTAAGATACCCAGAGAAATTCACTATATAGAATTGAACCTTCAACTCCTTCCAGTCAAACCTTACTCTCTCAATCCTGTCCTGTAGAAAATGCTAAGGTTTTTTTTTTTCAAAATGAGTGTAAGAAAAAGCCACTTGCTTATCCAACAAGCAGTACTCATTAAGTTGAGGGGGGTAAGGGATGTTCATCTCATATATTTTCATGGACAAGAATAGGTTGGAAGAAATAAGGCAGAATACAATATAAATTACTGTAAGTGTAGGTTAGTGATTTCAGAGTGCATTTTCTATTTATTCATGTGTTCTACATTTTGAGGGCTTGCTGTGTAACAAGCACTTTTCTACACACTGTGGATATAATAGAAAGTAGGGCGCAGTGCCTGTCTTTAAAGAACGTGTTGGCCAAGGATTCAGGGCAGAGAGAGGCAATTCCCATTGTGGAAGAAATATCTCAGTGAGATGCTGCACCTGTCTGAGCACATCTTTAGGTCATACATTGTCTTGAACTACCTGAGGAGTCTGAGTTGTAAGTAACTGATTGACATGCAGATTCTGCCCTGTTGGGTTAAGGTTCAGTGACTTCAGCTCCCAGCTTCCCCCACCTCCATCCCTCTGGCAAAACAAGTATTGCCTTTATTTGCATATTTATTTCAACATCTCTATGCTTTTTTTAAAAAAAACTTTTTGTGAACTGATAAATAATACTTATCATGTCTGCCAGTTCTGGTTCCCTCATGAGTGAAATATAATCTTTAACATGGGTTCATTTTTATATCTTTATAAGAGTCAAGATCTTTATCATTTTTGAAAATTACCTTTTAATGAGATGGAGTTGGATTGGATATGAGAGTCTGCATCTCGGTGGTTTGCTGGTGGAAGGCATCTGAATTCATGGGAGCAGATGAGATTTCCCAGGGAAAGTGGATATAGAGGGAAAAGAGGATGAATAAAGAATCTCAAGGAAGGCTGTAATTTAAGAAGTCAGATTTTGGAAGGATTCTCTTATATCAAACATTTTACTCCTACTTGAATCCTGCTAAAAGAAATGTAATTTTCACTTCTCAATTCAGATTAAGTTTTTGAGAGTAGAGACACACAGAAGCCATTTTATAGCAATTTAGAGCGCCAGATTTTAAAGGTAAACTTTGAAAACCAGAGAACATCGAGTGCAGCAGTTTCAATCTTGGCTGTACATTGGAATGATGCGTGAGATTTTTAAAATGCTGATCCCTTTATTGCAATCCCAGGGATTTTGCTTTACATGATTTGGGGTGGGGTCCGGACCTGAGATTTTCGAAAAGTCCCCTAGTAATTCTAATGTGCAACCATGACTGAGAAACCGGTTTAGGAAGTGATGGTGAGGATGGGGAGGGCCGTGGAAGTGACCCTGAGGAAGCCTTCAGGGTGTGGCCTGGAGGGGGAGCGGAAGGAGCTGGTCTGCAAGAAAGAGGGTTCCTGGAGTTCCTGCCTTGGCTCAGTGGTTAACGAATCCGACTAGGAACCATGAGGTTGTGAGTGTGATCCCGGGCCTTGCTCAGTGGGTTAAGGATCCGGCGTTGCCAAGAGCTGTGATGTAGGTTGTAGACACGGCTCGGATCCTGCCTTGCTGTGGCTCTGGTGTAGGCTGGTGGCTACAGCTCTGATTAGACCCCTAGCCTGGGAACCTCCATATGACTCGGGAGTGGCCCTAAAAATGGCAAAAATGTAAAAAATAAAAAATAAAATAAAAAAATAAGAAAGAGGGTTCCAGGAAATGTAGATGTCTTCAAACGTCGGCAGGGCTTCCAGACAACGCTCCACTTTGCTTCATACGTATAGAAACAGGACCTTAAATGGAGGCAGTTTAGGCTTACACGAAGGAGGACACTTCCAATTTAAAATTGTATGAACATATTATAGACTGCTCTGCAGAACAGCTAAGTCAACGCTGAAACATTTGGGGAGGGCTACCACAGCTCTGTCTAGGATACAACATTGTAAATGTGTCCAAATAGTCTTCTTCCAAAACAAAGACTGACTGACTACATAGCACAGGAAAATCGACACAGTGGTTTGTAATAGTCTGTATGGGAAAAAAATGGGTGTATTTATAACTGATTCACTTTGCTCTGTCCTTGAAACTAATGCAACATTGTGAGTCAACTATACTCAGTAAAATTAAAAGGAAACAAAACAAAAAAACAAAGACGGACTAAACTTAATGGTGCTATGAAAGGAATTGGAAAGGTCCCATTGAATATACTCGTGGGCTGGAATGTTTAATACATGCCTCATATTTTCCCTGATAAATCTAGTATCATCAGCTTTCTCTTTCTCAAGGTCAAGGTTGGACCATTCCCATAATACTCAAGTATCTGAATCAGACTCTCATCATGGGCTTGAAGAAAGGATCTAGGCAGGGACTTACCAAATACTTTAGCTGTGAGTTCAACTTTTTCAGAGTCTACTTGTAAGTGGAGTTAGGCAGTATTTGCCTTTTTGTGTCTGGCCTATTTCAACTTAGCATGCGTCCTATAGGTTTATCCATGTTGTTGCAAGTGGCGGGATTTCCTTCTTTTTTTTTGTCTTTTTGTCTTTTTTAGGGCCACACCCACAGCACATGGAGGTTCCCAGGCTAGGCATTGAATCCAAGCTGTTACTGCTGGCCTATGCCACAGGCAAGCAATGCCAGATCCAAGCTGCATCTGCAACCTGCACCACAGCTCATGGCAACACCGGATCCTCAACCCATTGAGCAAGGCCAAGGATCGAACCCATGTCCTCATGGATACTGGTGGGATTTGTTAACCACTGAACTGCAGGATTTCCTTCTTTTGAAGGCTGGCTATCATTACCTTGTGTATACACACCACCTTGTCTTTATTCCTTCCTCCATCAGTGGACACTTAGCTTGTTAGGTTGTTTCCACATCTTGGCTACTGGGAATAATGCTGCCATGAACATGGGGTGCAGACACCTCTTCAAGAAACTGGTTTCATTTCCTTCGGATTGGTACCCAGAAGTGGAATTGCTGGATGTTATGGTTCCTTTCTAAAAAATAAAATTAGATTTATAAGAAAACAAGTAATGAGAAGATTCATAGCAAAGTGGATGGAAAGTGAATGGTGACTGTGGGGATTGGGAGCAGCAGGAATGGGGAGTTATTATTTAGTAGGTTCAGTCTTGCAGGATGTGGGTGGATGCGGTCATGGTGGTGCAACAATGTGAATGTACTTAATGCTACTGGACTACAGTCTCCCTAAAAATGTTAAATGGGGAGTTCCCGTTGTGGCTCAGTTGTTAACGAATCCGACTAGGAACCATGAGGTTGCGGATTCGATCCCTGGCCTTGCTCAGTGGGTTAAGGATCTGGCGTTGCCCTGAGCTGTGTTGTAGGTCACAGATGTGGCTCGGATCAAGCGTTGGCTGTGACTCTGGTGTAGGCCAGCGGCGACAGCTCCTATTAGACCCCTAGCCTGGGATCCTCCACATGCCACGGGAGTGGCCCTAGAAAACACAAAAAGACAAAAAAAGAAAAAAAGATAAATGGAAAACTTTGTATTGTCTGCATTCTACCAAAATTAAAATAAGTAATAATAAACTAAAGCTTTTTTTATGGCTGCACCTGTGGCATATGGAAGTGCCTGGGCCAGGGATTGAGTCTGAGCTACAGCTGTGACCCATGCCCCAACTGCAGCAAAGTCTGATCCTTAACCCACTGTGCCACAGTGGGAACTCCTACAAATTTTTTTAAAGGGTGTGTTTAAAATTTTTAGTCTTTCTTCATAATTTGTTTATGAAGTTGCAAACATATTTGAGATTTCTTTTTAAACTTTATTTGCCCGAAGTACTCAAACACCTTTTAGATTGTGTTTTACTCACTTTTACTGGTTTAGTCTCTCTCTCTAAGTTACATATTGTGGGTTATTTTCACTGCAAAATCAGCCTTTGTAGTTAAATGCTGCTGATTTTTTTAACATGTTCAGTTGAAAGAAACTACCAAGACTTACGTTCAGTCCAGAGTAAAACTTACTAGACCAGCACTCCAATAGTGGTATCTATTTTACCTTAGCTTAATAAAGTATAAATTAAACTTTTCTTTATTCATTTTGGCAGGAAAAACACACTTATTACATTTTTAAGCCCTCCTTTTATTAGATAAAGAATGCAGTTAATGCAAAAACTAAACTGTTGCCATAAAAACATTATCAGACCAGATTCTTTGTTGAATGGGATTACCCATAATTTGGTTGTGCTATCAATTGGTTAAAATAGTATATGATTCTGGGAGTTCCGGTTGTGGCTCATTGATTAATGAACCTGACTAATATCCATGAGAGTACAGGTTCAATCCCTGGCCTCACTCAGTGGGTTAAGGATTCTGCATTGCCATGAGCTGCGGTGTAGGTCACAGGAGTGGCTCAGATACGGCTTATCTGTGGCTGTGGCTAGGCAGCTGTAGCTCCAATTCGACCCCTAGCCTGAGAACGTCCATATGCTGTGAGTGCAGCCCTAAAAAGACCAAAAAAAAAAAAAGTATTTGATTCTGATATTAATCTTTGATGCTATTTCTATACATAAAATATGTGGTAACCTTTAATAGACAGTAATGAATACAGGAGAGAAAAATAAATAATCCTCCCTTGTTCTGTCTCTTGCTCCCTGCTTCCGGTGCAATATCCCTCCCCACCCCACCCCCAACTTTCTATCCAACCAACCTGCATTCTCTCCTCCCTCCCGCCCTCCCTTCCATCCTTTTGTAAAAACTATTCCTTCTGTCACTCATTCTCTTCTTTCCTTTTAGTTTCTACTTCCTCTTCTTTTCTATCTTTGCTTAGACCTAGATTAGCTTGACAAAAAGAATCTAGACTTCTTGAAGGCAACTTTTTTTTTAACTGAAATATGCCCACTGATAAAGAGATTGGAAGAAAACATTTATATCCTGAATACTTCCTTTCTGAACTGTTTTCCTTGCCTTTATCTTCCTTGACATTTTTATGATATACGGAATTAATCTACCATTTAAAAACTCTCCCTATTTATTAATTTTCGAAATATAACACATGCTTTTTCCTACCTCATGCGAAAGCCTTTCGAGCCCATTTTTTGCTTCTTACTCGCCTTCCTCATGATGTTTTCCTGCACCCCCCACTCCCTTACCCTAAAACGCTCTCTTTCTGTTTTCTCTCAGTTAAACTCGAGGATTCCGTTTTCATTTATAACCAAGTAGTTTATGATCTATCACCCTCTGAGAATTTGTGCCCATCCTAAGGGTGTATTTCCAGTTACCAGAGGCTGCCTTCTTTTGCTTGTTCCTTTATCTGTCCCTTACCTTACCACTCTTTCTAAGCCTGGTTCTTATTTATAAAATGCAAAGAATAATATTACCTGCATCATAGGATGGTTGAGAAGCAAATGAAATAATGCATCCATAGCGCTTTTCAAAGGGCTTGCCCCCCAGGGAGTGATCAGTGGATGATACTGTTACTGTAGTTGTGGTTATTGAAATGTCACCATCCTGTTGTGAATCCCTCACTGCCTTGTGCTGGGATCATGAAAATATTTTTCTAATGGGATTTCTTCCGTCTCCTCTCTGATTGATGAAGTGCTATATTCTAAAAGTGAGCTTCCTGGAGGTTCCCATAGTGGCTCAGTTGGTAACAAGCCTGACTAGTATCCATGAGGCTGTGGGTTTGATCCCTGGCCTTGCTCAGTAGGCTAAGGATCTGGCATTGCTGTGAGCTGTGGTGTAGGTGGCAGACGCAGCTCAGATCCCGAGTTGCTGTGGCTGTGGCATAGCTCCAAGTCTACCCCTAGCCAGGGAACTTCCATATGCTGCAGGTGCGGCCCTAAAAAGCAAAAAATTTGAAAAAAAATTTAAGTGAGCTTCCCCAAATGCCACTTTTATCATCTTACTTTTCTCTGCAGAAAGCTCAAACGTGTCCCAATTCCTGGCTTTCTCAAGTCTCAGTACCTACATAACATTCTTCCCTGACCATTATGGTATGTGTGCCCCCCCCCCCCAAGTCCTATATTGAATCCTTGCTCCCCCAGAGTGATGACCCTGGGAGAAGGATTTGGGGAGGTAATTCAGGTTAAATTGGGTTTTGAGGATGGGGCACTCATGGTGGGCTTAGGGACCTTATAAAAAGAGGGGTTCCCCCCCTTTTCTCTTTTTCCAGGTGAATATGCACTGAGGAAGTGTTGTGTGAGGGCATAGCAAGGAGTTGCCCATTTGGAATCTAAGGGAGAGCGTTCAGCAGGAAACAAATAGGCCAGCAATTCCAAGTCCTTTATCGGACTTCTCAGCCTCCAGAATTGTGAGAAAAATAAGTTCGTATTATTTAAGCCAACCAGTCCGTGGTATTTTGTAGGTCAGCCCGAGACAACTAAGAAAATGACCACAGTGATTCTTCCTGAATTTTAATTTCCCATCATGAGAAATTCTAGCATACGCATATTTGACCTTTGTAACTTTTCTGTATTTTCAAATTGCATTTCAGAATGAGTTCATCTTGAACCACTTCCACTGAGAATAATTATTTAAAATCGGAAATAGTTGTTAAGAAGAGGAAAAGTGGAGATGAAGTGTGACCCAGGGCAGATTAGACAGTGTTTGTCTGTAACAGCACCATCCTAGTAACAAAGTAAATAGAGTCAGAATAGCTTGGGCCCTTGAACTACATTTTTTAATATTTTAGGAGAAAGAAGATCCACCCAAGGACATCTAATTGGATGTCCTTATTGGCTTAGAAGTACCTAAAATTTAAACAGGGTACCAAGAAAAGAGACGTGATGAAAACTAATAAATAGGCAAATAACAACAAAACTTCCATTTGTATTGAAAAGAGAAAATTAAGTAACATATTTTAAAATCGAAGGCAGGCTCAACCATAAGAAGCATCATTTTAGAGCATAAACACCCTTCAGTTAAACTGCGAAACATGCTTTCTTTTCACTTAGAAATTTTGTATTTATTGAACTTTATGTACTAAGCTTAATTTAACACAAATTTCATTACAGACTTTTGAAAGCACATAAGCTGTTTAAAGTATTACAAAATTTTTCAGCGTCTAAATAATTTTTCCATTCATAGACAGTGTTTATGATTTTTCACACTGTACGATCTGCTTTGTGATCACTTCTTTAAAAATTCTGTAAAAAATAAACTTATTAGTAGTGTGTGCTCAAAGCAAGATTTGCAGTTATGTAGGGCTGGTCTGCCTTCAATTTCTGCCCAGGCAGAGGTAATAAACATCTTATCACATTTCTCACCCCTGCCTCACCACCACTTGGTTCCTAAAGGTTAGCAGATTATATAATTTCTTGGATAGATTTGTAGGTCGAAAGCCAACAGGGAATATTTGATGCCAGAGTCCCTGATTCTTGAGCATTCTCCAGCAACAGAAATTAACCAGCTTGTCGCCTTTCTGCTTCAGTTGTAAGATGTTGTTGATTAAAATGTAGAGCACAATCTCAACAAGTTAAAAGCTTAAAAAACGTCTTAATGTTCATGAAATTTAGTAACTTTCTTTCATCTCAAGTATCTCTGTCTCCATCTCTGCTTGTTGATGAAATTCTAGAAGTGAAAAAAATTCCAAGTAAAGAAAAACAAATGCAATAGATATTTGAATGGAGGACTAGCATGCATCAAAGTCAAAATACAAAAAAGCTTCTGCATCTCTATATATATTATCTATACCAAAGCCAATTAAGTCGTTGAAACTGTTAGGATGAGATTCAAGAGTTTCAAGAACACTAAGGTGAAAACTGTTGGAGGAACGTGGGTGGGGGCAGAAGAGAACCTTCATTCACCAGCTCTGACACACTAGGAATTCTATAGATGTTGCACGTATTTTGCTACTTTAATTCTTGCAAAAGCCTGTGTGGTAGGTGTTGTGCCCACATATGGCCACGAAACTGAAGCTTATGCAGATGGGATCATCATACTTGCAGGTGACACAGTCACACAGCAGACATGCCACCACCAGAGTTTAGGTGCCCAAACTTGCATATTACTCCACTTTGGCCCAGAGCCTTAGGGCTTAATCTTTCTTATTTGATGAAGACCCATCAATTACTTCTACAACACATGTCCATCCCTAGCTTTTTTTATTACATCGACGGTCAAGGGATAAGGTGGGAGAGAGACGGAGGCCAGCTTGAAATTTCCTCTGAACAGAGCCTGCAGCGTACACCCACCTCTTCTTCTGACATGTTTAACACAAGCTTAACACATTTACAACAAGGATAATTAAATCCACATTAAAGAAAGAGGGACTTAAAAGATTGTCAAAAGACGGTTTAAATTATCAGCTGCATGTGGGTCTAATTTATTACATCATGTAATTAAAAATCAGTGATTGGCAAAGGTAGATGAAAGAAGAGGGTATATGGAAGAGACAGTAGGGGTGAGCCAGATTGCATTGTGTACACTGGGGACTTGGTAAGGCTCAGACAGCAATGGAAAAGCAACTGGAAATTATTATTATTATTATTATAATCATTATCACTGTCGGTATAACTATATGAATATTTATTATGTGTCAGGCACAAGGCTATGTACCTTATCAACAATTAGTTCATTTAATCCTCATCACAAACTTAATAGTGAATAACCAAGTCTAATGAAAGGATTTATCCAGATTAATAAACAGCAGAGGAGTTCCCGCTGTGGCACAGTGGGTTGAAGAATCCATTGTTGCTGCAGCTATGACTCAGATTCCATCCCTGGCCCGGGGGAGCGGTGAGGTGGGGGGGAGACTGCCACATGCTGCAGGTGAGGCCATATAATTAAAAGCAAAAACAAAAAGAGCAAAAAAGGCAAAATTCATAACTCAGACATAATAAAGAGAATTTATTATTTTTCTCAAAACACATGGTACTGACATTACAATTTGTGGAAAACTCAATATATGCCTCTCTGACTTAACAGGCTTTCAATCATAGTTTCATGAATCGTAATGTTTGATTATCGGGTGAAAGATCTGGGAGGAAAGACCCTGTGGATTTTATCCCAATAATTAAAATTCTTAGTGCTGTTCTCCAGGGCCTTGGAGACCCAGAGTGCTGGAAAGGAGTGGTCTTTACATTCCGTCATGGGGGAGGCTCTGAGACCTTCTTACAGGATTTCCTGGGGCCTCAAGAGGTTCATGCAGTGCTGCGCTAATAAAGGAAAAATTTTCTATTCATTTTTTTTTCTTTTTAATTTTATGACTTCACCCACAAGCATATGGAAGTTCCTGGGCCAGGGATAGAACCAAGTTGCAGCTCCAACCTATGCCACAGCCACAGCAATACCAGACCCTTTAACCCACTGTGCTGAGCCGGGAAGGAACCCAGGGCTCGGAGCTCTCAGTGACCTGAGCAACTGCAGTCAGATTCCTGACTCACTCTGGGAATCCTCTCTCTTCATTTTTCCTGTGCAATTTATATACATTTTCACATACTTTGTGGATATGGATGTAAAATAAAAGAAATATTTTATTATCAGGAAAAATATAAAATACAAGCCACTCACCCCTTTGGAAATAAGATTAATGATTTCTCCATGCTATGATCTGTCCTAAATTATGTGTTAGGCACTGGGTCACATGTAAGTATTCAGATCACCCCAACTTTGCCTTCAGGAAACTTGCAATCCAGCACCAGTCCCTGGGGCAGGAGAGGAAAATAACTTGAGTCTATAAAGAGCTGTGGCAATTGCACTATCTGTCTCCAGTGTTAGAATCTTACCTTGGCTCCACCGCCTACACTTTATTTTGGTTGAGATGATTCAGCCCAACTCTCACTTTAATGGTCTGTGTCTAGTATCAGCCATCAATCGTTCTTATTAATTTGCAGCTTGGTTGTGAACATCGACACATATATTGGAAAAATAAACAAGACTTAATGAATGTTTAAACTGAACTATGACCTTGAAGGGCTGGCACCCTATCGATAATTTGTCATTTTTAAATTAAACAGTATCTTAATATAAGCCAGAGAATCTGTACATGAAAGATAACCTCCTGTTCTCAAAATACATCATTAGATAGGAACACCGTTTAATAGACACCTACACCAAGTTAATGACAATCGTTTGTTTCCTTAAAGATGGGAATGCTTCTTGGCAGGAGTAATTGTTACTATGAAATTAGGTTTCCCTAAATTGTTGTTACTCACTTTTTAATTAGCAGTTGACTCATTTATTCCATGATCATCTATTATTTCATGGATTACATGCTGTTTCTGATTCATTAAGCCTGCTCTACTAACAGCCTTGAATGCAGTTTCTATCCTTGAGGCCCTAACTTCCCTCTTCACACTGCATGCAGTAAACATTTAAAATTATTCTAAAATCAAAATTCATGCAGAGTATTCTTTATGTGACAAGGTCTTTCAAACAAAACTCAAACTCAATCAATTATTATTGAAAATTGACTTTAGACTCAGAACTACATGAAGAGGGTCTGATTGTAGGAAGAGGTCAAAAGTAACAGTCGGGATGTACTCTTTCGTTGGAGAGATAAGTATATATGTCATGTAT
Source organism: Phacochoerus africanus (assembly GCF_016906955.1). NCBI lineage: Eukaryota > Metazoa > Chordata > Mammalia > Artiodactyla > Suidae > Phacochoerus > Phacochoerus africanus. The sequence goes on along the minus strand of NC_062552.1, from coordinate 29,150,621 downwards.
ATATTGACATCTATGAGTTTAAATGTGAAATTTATATATGATGAATACGTCTATGAAAGCACACATATGCGCACGTGTATACATACATATGCACATCCATGTATGTGTGTACAAATATGTTGTAGGGGAATAGAATTTGCCACCCCAGGATGTCTTTTTGGCATTTGGGTTATTTTGACCCGAAAACAATCAAGGCCCCAAAAACACAGGAACTCCTTCTTTTTACCTCGCTCTTCTCTGCCTAAAGAACGTAGGCATGTTCCAGGAAGGGCCTATTACCATGCATACCTGTTGGCAGGAGCTAGGAGCGTGGACAGGGGAGGAACCTTGCAACGTCCGTTTGTTCAAACTCCTCTCTGTGTCCCCTTGTCTCTGTCTGGCCCAGCAAACATTTGTTCACCAAACAATTGTTTTTCCGTCTTCAGGTCAATTGCCTTCCTTCCCAACAGCCTCTTCTGTCTTTAGCGAAAGACCATATTCAGGGTGTAGATTTCAGCCATTCAGTATTGTACATTCAAAACTCAGTTTTCCTGGGTCTCTCCCATGTATATAGGTTATCAAACTTTTGTTTAATTTTCTCCTCATAATCTGGCTCATGTCGCTTTAATCCTTAGACCAACCAGAACACACAAGGGTAGAAGAAATTTCTTCCTCTCCAGAGATGTTAAACTGTACACGGTATTGAAAAAGGTTTTAATATAAAGTAAATGGAACAAGAGTTTTTGTTTGTTTTTATTTGCTTATTTGTTTTTAATGTACTATACTTTGAAAGGGAGTATCATGCCAAGGTTATAATAACACAACTGTTAACTGCTAGTAGAGTTTCGCATTTTTATATCTTTCATTTCTCCACTGAGAACATGAATGAAATGCTTTAATTAGAAATTTTATGAAAACAGTTTTTTGGGGTTTTTGTTTTGTTTTGTTTTTTGCTGTAGTTTTATTTATTTATTTTTCTTTTTAAGGCCGCACCTTTGGCATATGGAGATTTCCCAGCTAGGGGTCAAATTGGAGCTGCAGCTGCTGGCCTATACCATAGCCACAGCAACTCAGGATCTGAGCCGTGTCTGTGGCCTACACCACAGCTCATGGCAACACTGGATCCTTAACCCACTGAGCAAGGCCTGGGATTGAACCCACATCCTCATGGATACTAGGTGGGTTCAAAACCGGCTGAACCACAATGGGAACTCCCTGAAAACAGTTTTTTTAACCAAAAATACACAAAAATTATTTTATAATCATAGTACTTTCTCTTTGTTAAATTTTTTCCAAAATAGTTTTGTTGTCTAAATCTTAACACTTTCCACAATGAGCGCTAACATTTCCTATACAAAACTCCCTATCCGACTCAGAACACATTAGGCATTCAAAGCACAACTAACTTCCATCACATCCTCCCCAAATCCCAGAAACTGGTGTGGAAATGTAAATCAAATGATGTCCAGGTCATAAGTTGAACGCTTAAAGTAATGATACAGTTCTAATGACTTCGTTAATTGTATTTCCACATTAGAAGAGTTCAGAACATTTCGCATATGTTGTTGCTTAACTTCTGCTCAAACTAACTGCCTCACAAGAAAAATTAGTTCCAATAATAGGGATCTCAAATTATTAGGAATTCTTTAGGATCCTTCCTGAAATTTCTGCCTATTCCTGAACTCAGATCTAGCTGCTCACTGCTCAAAAGCCAGGGCTCAAGAAGCAATGTTGGTAGAAAGGAAATATTGTTTTAATCAGAAGGCTGGCAATCTGGGGAGAAGTTGGACCCATGTCCCCAAAATCAACTCCAAAGGCTACACTCAGGTTTTAAAGGAAAAAGGGAAAGAATCTCCGAATCATCCAGGCAGGAGGTCAAGCTCTGTGTCATTTTCCATCGTGTGCAGGCTGGCTGACTCCTCATGGTCTTTTTCCAGATGTTATCTTGCCCACGTGGTTGGCCTTCAGGATTGCTAAGGGAGCTGCTGGGGTAGAGAGCTAGTCATTCTTTAACCCCTTAATTCTTCATTCCTACTTCTTTTAGTGTAGGGGAAGACTCCACAGGTTAGGCAAGGTAGTGTGTTCATTCAGTAGAGCAGAGTCGCAGTCAGGGCGAATGTTACCTAGCGATCTCATTTGTAAAATCAAAGCTTAAGGGGAACAAAATTAGACAAAACGGGAAAGGGGCAAAGGAGCTGCTTGCAAAGCCCACTTGTCAGACTCCACCCCACTTCTATGAGATTAGGGGTGAAGGTCTGTTTTCTGTAACTTCATGCGGACATAGGGTACCACATTCTCAGAGTGGGAGATGTCAGCATGGGTCTCTAGCATTTCTGTGGACAATTTTACTTGTCCACTTGCTCACATTTAAGGGCAGAGCACAGTACAATTATTTTGCTGCCCACGAAGACAGATTATTATGAGCAATAGTGTTAATCCCATTCTCCTGAGTTCAGCTCTTGGAACTATGCTGCCCATAGACTCAGTGCAGCTCAGGATGGAACAGCTTAGGACATGGCTGCAGCCTGGTCTTTGTGCAGTTAGACCCCCGCCCCGTCCTGCCCCCATCCCTGGGTCAGTTACGGTGTCTGTGAAACAACTCAGGAACATTTCTGAGACTCTACTGTCCAATCACTAACTGCTTGAACCCGCTCTTTTGTGACTTGGGGAGGCCCAGGAGACTTCAGCTCTTGTCAAACAAGAAGCAGGACCCACCGAAGGGCCTTTGTACCCGGAGTGGGGGTTGGGGGCTCAGGATTCTGTTGAGTTTCAGGTCTACTTATCCGACTTCCACCACCGCACACAGTCTTCAGATGTTGAAAATCTCTGTCTCTTGCTCAGGCTAAATGAATCCTGGTCATCAACGATTCATTGTGTGACTTGCTTTACAAATCCCCTCAGTGACTCTGTGGCCTTTTGGGAGCACAATTCAGTTGGTTAAAATTTCTTTACCACAGAACTTGTAACTCAAGCTAATGCTTTGGTCTTGGCAGAGTATGGCTTCAGATCACATAGAAACCAACACTTCCTATTGGGGTACTTATATTCGCATTAAGTTTTCCATGCATATTTTCATACTTCTGATTCTTAGTGTGCTTTGTGTCAAACAAAATCCTTTCCCATATATTTATGCCAAAATCTTCTCATTTTGTAGGTAAAGGATGAGGAGTGAATGAGGAAGAGAGAACAAAGAACAGTGTGATGGAATTTTTTTTTTTTTTTTTGTCTTTTTGCCTTTTTTCTAGGGCCGCTCCCAAGGCATATGGAGGTTCCCAGGCTAGGGGTCTAATCAGAGCTGTAGCCACCTGCCTACGCCAGAGCCACAGCAACACGGGATCCGAGCCACGTCTGCAACCTACACCACAGCTCATGGCAACGCTGGATCCTTAACCCACTGAGCAAGGCCAACCCTCAACCTCATGGTTCCTAGTCGGATTTGTTAACCACTGAGCCATGATGGGAACTCCAATGTGATGGAATTTGAGAAGGGAGAGTGGTTCAAGCACTAACTGCGAGGGTGGGGGGGTGGATGCTGAGGCCTGGGGAGACAGGAGATCTGACCTGGGGAAGCCAGGACTCACTCACAACCTGTCCATGCTGACTTCAGTGCCAATGAGATGATGGAACACAGATTGAGGAGTGAGCAGAGTATGTGGGAGAAATTCCTGCAAGGTTTCAGGGTTAAAAAGCAGAGGAGAGTGCCATTCAGGGGAAAAATTGTTCTCGTGGCTTGTGTCAGTTTTGTTTGTCTTTTCTTGGGTGGAAGAGACAGGAAACAAATTTACAGTTGATGGAGGGAGCCAGGGGTCATCCTGCCTTCTTTTATGCTTACAGATACTTGTGTGCTGACGTTCTGTTCTCAGCACCTTGAGAGCCTCTTAGCTCTGTCCTTCACGCAGAGCGCATCACACAGATGTTTGTTGAACTGATTTGTGTCATTTCTCCCAATGGGCACATTTCTTCAAAGATTGCTTTAATTCTACAATCACAGCAGCAAGTTTATCTCATTTTCTTGTTTGTTTCTGCCTTGGTCTATAAAAAGTAGAAAGGAAAAAAATAAAATGAAAGAAAGAAAAGTTATAAAGACCCACCAACAAATTTTTGGATTTTGGTATTCTTTAGTGATAGGATAATATAAAAAAATTAAGAGACGGGAACGACTGGGGAGGGAATAAGGTAAATGGGAAGGGGAGAGGGCACCCCAGAGCCAAGATGTGACAGGGAAGGGCATCGGAGGGGTTTGAAATGAACAGCCTGCCAGAGAAGACAAAAATGAAAGACTGTATAAAGTCTCATCATATTACATCACTTACATGGGAATCTATACAAAGGATACAAATGAACTTATTTGCAGAATAGAAATAGACTCAGAGATTTTGAAAACAAACTTATGGTTCCCAAAGGGGACAGATGAGAGGGTAGGGCTGAACTGGGGCTTTGGGATTGGCATATGCACACTGAGGTATAGGAATGATGGGCCAATGGGGACCTGCTATATAATCTGTGATGGTCTACATGGGAAAAGAATCTGAAAAAGAATGGATGCGTGTATGTGTATAATTGAATCACTTTGTTGTACTGCAGAAATTACCAATCACAACATTGTAAATCAACTGTACCTTTTTTTTTTTTTTGGGCAGGGGTGGGGTACCCAGCTCTGTGGTTTATTAGCAAAGATGTGAACAAAGTTGCACCAACAGGAGAAGCCCCTCCCCCACTCTCTGCCCACCTCATCCCACACCTGAGCCACCCCCCACACCTATACTTCAATAAAACTTGAAAAAATGAAAAAAAAAAAACCCAAAGAAGAACACACATGAAAGGAAATGATCACAGTGCCAAACACTGCCCATCATTCAGGTAACAGAACTGAGAACTGACCACTAGATTCAGCCATCTAGAGTTTGTTGGTGAGTTTAAAATAAAGTCCCAGAGTATCCAGATACTGTGTAAAAACACTGTGTGTGTGTATGTGTATGTGTGTGTTTCAGCCATGCCTGCAGCCTGTGGAAGTTCCCAGGCCAGGGCTCAAGCTCACACCACAGCAGTAACCAGAGCCACAGCAGTGACAACACTGGATCCTTAACCTGTTAAGATACCAGGGAACTCCCAGACTCTGTGTTCTTCTCCCAACCTATGTAGCTTTGTGATGAGGTTACGTGCCTCCTATTTGGCCTCTTGAGGACTGTACATCGTATTCTTATTAATATTAGCATTTGCATTATTCATAAATTCATTTCCCAGGTACTGGAGGAGTAAGTAGGTCTCTACATGGAATAAAGATGCATAGGGATTGCTTTCCCAGAGCATACAGTCTGGAGAAGTCCCATGTTGTTACCCACCCACGTGCCATCAACCTCACATTCCTTGAGCAGAATCTTCTTTTTCTCAGATGCGGGGCAGCTCTGGGCTGTACACCCTCCAAATACAGGAAGAGAAGCTGCTGAGAGTCCTAGCCCACTGCAGTAAAGCCCTTTGATTCTCCAGCCAACAACTGGTTAAAGGCTGGGTGTGTCAGCCCAGCATGGCCATTAGCCCTGAGGGGATGTCTAGGGCTAGCCCTTTGGGGAAGGAGGCCTAGAGTAAAGGAGTCTCTTTCTGCTTCTGGACTGGTGTCGTGATGGGTTCAGGACAGGCTACCCCCAAACATGGCACCTTGGCATATTAAAGAGTTTAAGCTGAAAACTTTGAGAAAACAGCAGAAACAGGAAGCCCACTCTGTCCTCCTCTCCCCAGCTTTTCTTCCCCAAAACATAGGGTCATAAACCCTCCTGCGAGAAGGGTCCTCCCCACACCTGCATGAAAGGAGCAGCCTTATCTCTGAAGACAAAGGGATGCTGAGAAGAATACAAACAATAGGCCCCACTAAGTTTCCCCCCTTTTACTATGATCACCTCCTGCTCCCTAACCCATCATGTGTCTACACACTCTTCATCAAACCTCGCATAAAATATGCAGGTCTGTTTCTCGGGGTCTTCATTTCCTTATGAAATCGCCTATGTCACATAAAACTTATATTAAATAAATGTGGGAGTTCCCATCGTGGCACAGTGGAAACGAATCTGACTAGTATCCATGAGGATGTGGGTTCGATCCCTGGCCTTGCTCAGTGGGTTAAGGATTCGGCATTGCCATGAGCTGTGGTGTAGGTCACAGACACAGCTCAGATCCCATGATGCTGTGGCTGTGGTGTAGGCAGGCAGCTACAGCTCTGATTCAACCCCTAGCCTGGGAACTTCCATGCGCCCTGGATGTGGCCCTAAAAAGAAGTAAATAAATAAATACATAAATAAGTATGTTTTTCTTATGTTCATCTGAGAGCTATGAGATTACGAGTAAATCATTATAGAAGAAAAAAATCTAAAAGACTCCTAGGTGGAAATTTGAAATGTAACCTGAAGTGGTCCTGGGTTCTCATCGCATTTTGTTACTGGAGCTACTACAGTCTTTATTGTATGGGTATTAGTCAGATGTATCTAGCAGCCAAATACATTCTGATTTCAAATTTTTAGCGTAAATGAAAACATTTTTCTATTTTCTAGGAGGATACCTAGGAAAAGCGATGAGCTAAGGGGAAAGGAAATGAACTGAGTAGTAGAAAAGTAAAAAGGAAAGAGGTAAAACACTTGAATTTGAGTAATAAAATAAAAAAAATAAGATAAAAATAAGAAAAATAAATAAAAAATAAAAAAAACACTTGAGCATATTTGATATATTGTAGGAAAGACGTATGAAGCAAAACAAGAGAAAAACAGCGAGAACACATTCTGAAAGCAAATTACAGGCACAAATCATTTATGACAGCTCATCTATGGAGCCCACCTGCTGGTCATCTTCTTTCAAGGGAGAACTCATACATAGGAGACCCCCACTATACATGCAGCCTGCATTTGGATAATGGATTCTCGGTTAACCTGGAAACATAGAGGTTGGATGAAAGAGTTCATTAAATAATAAAAGCAATTTAAATAATAAAAGCAATGCCTCCAGTGACCAACAGCCACCAAACACATTCATTTACAAAGAAGTTCTTCTGAAGCATGTATGACTTAATGTAACTTCAAAAGTGAATTTAGGCCATCGGCTTGTGCAGTCCCCTTCAGTTAAGTTAAAGCATAGAGGGAGAGGTGTTTAATTCAAAATTAAACTATGAAAAAAATCTATCTTGGACCTACAAGGACGGTTAAAGACATTGGGAAATGTATATGCCAAAAGAAAACATCCATCAAGAGGAAAAAAAGAAAACATAAGGCAGAGAAGGTAGAACAGCAAAAAGGAAGCATGGAAACAAATAACTACAGGTTTAACCACATCATTTCCTCAGGTCCTGATAATCAGCCTTTAATTATAAAGTGGCCCAGATTGGTAGCTTTCTCATGGAAATTGATTTTTTTTTTTTAAAGCCATTCAAGTTCCTATTTAAGTCTTGCCTTCCAACAAAAGAGGTTTTTCACTTGTAAAATAGCCCATCACTTTTAGGAAGCTTGCAAAATTCTGTGAAGATATGCTCTTAGTGTAAAATCAATTTGAGGATAAAGAAGGTTAAAAAAAAATTGTCATTGAGTTTCACTATCCAGAGATTTCCATCTTGATTGCGTTGAAGCGACAATGAAAATATACTTTAAGATAAATATTTTTAATCTTCAGCAACTTCCACATGGCTCGTCATAAATAACAAGCTCATAGCCCTGGAACACAGCGTAGGATTGCTCCTAATAAGGAATCCACCACCATCAGGAGGTGTGGTCTGTGATGAAAGAGAAGGGCAATTCAGAGATGATGCGTCTAGAAACTGCAACATTGAACGTTAGGAAAAAAAGAGCAGCGATTTTAGACCATATTTACCTTATAATTCAGCCAAAACAGTTTAAAGAGGTAAGCATATGTCTACATTCAATCGCTGTCCTTTTAAAAAGATTTCATAACTCCCATTCTCTTTAAATTTGTTGATACTAGAAGATTTTATAGAAATTTGAACAGAGAGAGTGGAGGCATTCTAGAGCATTCCCCGCCTGAATACCACCCAGCTGTTACCATTCCGCCTCACAGCTGCCCCCAGCTTCTTGTCCGTTCACCTCACATCGGTGCTGTTCAGAGAATTGAGAAAGGAGTGGGTGAGGTAGGATCTTATCTAGTCCTTTCTTAGGAAAAATATGTGATGTTGCGTATGCTATTTACCTGCTGAATATTTAAAATAATCATACAAAAATCAGTCCTGGGTTTGAAAAAAGTATTTTTTCATGTAAACCTATTTGGGTTAAATATATGGAAGTACTGAAAATTGCACAATTCACTAGAAAATTTTAAAAAAGACTATCCTAGTTAGTGAAAAAAGAGGCTTCTCTGCTGGATAGAATAATTAATTATTTTTGACAATTTCTAAAAAGGGCAAACTAGTGCCAAAGAGTCAGATGAATTTGGCCAGCTCCCCCACATGCAGGAAACCATCCTTCTGCTGTCTTACAGACGGACTGACTGGTATGTTCAATTTGAGTGTAAGATCTAAATGAGTCTCGAGCATGGAGTAGCTAGAGGCTGGAAAGTCTGACCAACTCAGGGAACGCTTTGATTACCATCGCAGTTTGACTGACAGGCGAAGGAATGGGTTATTGTTTGGGTCAAAACATTGAACTGATCACATCGCTTTCTATTTCATTTTGCATCTGTGTGAATTAGTCCTAAATAATTCATTTCAAGTGGAAATGCATTAGCAACACTGAAGAAAAATAATGCTGCACCTCCTTCAGTGTACCTAGGGAATTGCCTGATCTTCCTGACAGGTAAAATGTAATTTAGAATTTAAAACCTGAACAACAATATATGATTAGGTATATTTGCAAATTGAAAAAGAGTCGTGAGTGTCTATTGAAATGTGAACACCAGCAATTCAAGTTTTGCAAATAATTTAGACCTTGAAACTGACAGCACAACTGTAATAAAATGACTATCTGGCTTGAAAGATTTAATAACTGCAAAAAGAACCAGTATTTCAGAAGACATGAGGAAAGTAAACTAGCTTCTTTCTTTGTGCTGCTGCAAGAGGGCTAATAAAATAGAAACAACAAAAGCACTTCTAGAACATGATTCCAATGCAGTGTTCATATACAACTCTTTTATTGAACAATTTAAGTGTGATGGCCAGAAGGCAGAGTGAAAATATCTATTTAAATGGTCAGTCCTAAAGGCTAAGTGTGAAGGGAAAACAAGGAGAAGAATTCAGAGATGGATGTTCAGGACGTTATTCTTTTATCTGCCAAACTTCTACATGTGGCAATTTTATGTAATCTTTTATCCTCTAGTATCCGTAAGAGTCTTAGTCACAACAATCAACAATAAAGGTAATTGAAAGAAGTCTCTGTGTGTGTACATAGTTGTATGTATGTGCATATGTACACATACACACATACCTGTGTGTATATATGAATATATAGATACAAACATATGCACATATACATGCATATATGTGGGTGTAAACATAGGAATGTATCCACACATGTACATATAAAGCCATATATATGTTTGACTATATGGCCGTGTATGCATACACACATCTATGTATGTACGAGTGCATCTGTGGGTGGATATATGAATACACATATATACACACATATGCACATATACAGGCATATATATGTGCATGGATATAGGAATACACCTATACACATGTACATGCATATGCATGTGTGTGGATATAGGAATATACACAGACACATATGTACATATATAGCGTGTGAATATAGGAATAGATGTACATATGTATATATACACATACATGTGCATGGAATAGGAATACATATACGTGTGTGTTGATATGTAAATAAATATATATGCATATGTACATATACGTGTGTGGATACAGGATTACATATATAATCAAAAATAGAAGGGGCAATTGTCAGGGGCTGAGTGTTTCTGTCCCCATCCAAATTCATACATTGAAACCTTAGCCCCCGTGTGATGCTGATAGCAGCTGAGGCCTCTGGGAGTTGTACGGAACTAAAGGAATTTTTAAGGGCAATTGCAAGAACACAGCTGAAATGCACTGGATCTGAGTTCTAGGACTAGTATTCATCTATCCGTATAACATATAATTATTTAAAAATTTTTCATTTTACTTACCTGTAAATAAAGATTTTTTGCTATATAAACTTGAAAGTAACTTCTTGCTTTAAAAATGTTTGATGTTTAGGGCAACATTAATAGATAATGAATTAGTATTTTTAAAAAATTCTTGGGTACAGCAGAATGTGTTGGCTTGATTTTCACAAATTTTCAACAGGTTCTCCGGTCAAATATCATAAAATCAGTTACAGTTTGCTTCACCTATTTCCTTTTATTCTGTCATGTAGATATGTCTGTCTATATATGACCAGTGTTAAGGTTATGGGGGGTTAATAAACAACATACCTTTGTCTACCTCCTGAGTTTGGAACTGAGTTGTATGAATGGATATAGCTGCTTAAAGGAAAAGGCTTTGACCGATGGTCAAACCAGCTTTCTACTGCATTCTGCCTATCCCCACACACTCACCCCGTTACCCTTCCTGAGCTATTCATTGGCATGACACGTCTGAATTTCAAAACGAGTTTGTAGACCAAGTGCACATATCCTGGATTTTTGCCCCACAAAGGCTTGGGGAGACAGCAAAGAAAACCATGACATTGCAAAGCTTGTGCAGAGTTTGGTTTAGCTCCCTCTCACCCAAGTTAGAAATGTGTCTCAGTGGACGTCACTGAACAGTCAGAAAACTAAAGGTTTTCCTCAGGGAACCAGGATAAATAAAGGAGTGAGTGATGGGTCCAGTAGTGCTACTCTAGGAGGCTGACATGGAAAATAAGGAGGGCATAAGACACATTTTGTATTTCTTGCTCAGCAGATGGGATTCTGACCTGGGGGTCAACTTCCATATGCTCAAAAATACCCTGAAAATGACATGTCTGTGCACGTATGTGTGTACATGAAAGCAGGAATTTTCCTGAGAGCCCAGATCATTAATTATCATCTCAGTGCAGTCAAATATTGAAGATCCACGGATATGGACTACTGCGTTGGACTATTTATTCTGTGGTTCAGTAAAATAAACAGTGGGAGTGAATTCTTTTCTTCATTGAATCCAAATTAATGCATCAGTTTTTTCAGGTATGTTGACAGGGACTGGTAACTGATTCGGTGCATGTTTAACAGTTTGTCTCTAAATTTCCTGAGTTGATTTCAGCGATATGTAAATCCTGTATAATACGCTTGCCCTTTTCCTGAATGTGTTAAATTTGCACCTATATCTCACATAAGCAGCGGAGCAAATGTTAGGATATAGGTTGATTACCTGAATCTACCCATAAACATTAGTATGAACTCAAGCCCTTATATAAATTTATATACATCTCTTGGTTCATTCTTTTTTTTTTTTGTCTTTTTATGGCCACACCTGCAGCACATGGAAGTTCCGAGGGAAGGGGAATGAAGGGGAATGCATGGAGATGAGCTGTCAGCCTACCACACAGCCACAGCAACACTGGATCCAAACCGAATTTGCCACCTATACGGCAGCTTGCGGCAACGCCAGATCCTTAACCCACTGAGGAAGGCCGGGGATGGAACCCACATCCTCACAGAGACAGCACTGGGTCCTTAACCTGCTGAGCTACAATGGGGACTCCCTCTTTGACAATTAAGTGAATAAAGAGTCTCATGTTTCAAAGGGGACATAGGAGAGGTTCCGAAGGAGTAAGAGAGGCTGAAGGGGGCCAGGGGTCGTCCTGCTGAAATAGCACCTTCCCGGCCATCCTCTCCCTGCACCAATGTCTCCTCCACGTATTGTTGTGGAATCTAAGTTCGTGTGCCTGATGCACAGTGAGGCCAAGCAAAACGAAACCTCAGAGTTTGGAGCAGAAGAAGGTTTAGTGATCAAGAACGCACCAACCCCGAAGATGGGAGACTTGGTTTATCTCAAGTCCATCTTGCTGGCTGGCTGATGGCTGGGACACTGGGGTTTTAAAGGCCAAAGGGTCAAGAGGAGATGGTCTTTGTGATTTCTGCTTCTGGATAAGACCTCCCTTGCAGATTTCCTGGCACCCTCTTGTGACACGCCATGTCATCAGTGATGCTGGTTATCTACCTGTTCCTGTAAAGCAACTTGTAAATCACGGTCTGGCGATCCTTTAAGTTCTTTCTAGGAAAGAATAAAAGCGATCAATGGAGGAGGCATTTTCTCATTTACTTAGAGCTTCTGTGATCCGTTAAGACTGCGATTCCTGATTCCTGCTCGGCCCTCCCGTCATCTTCAGGGCCATTCAGGCTGGTGTTTCCTTTGTTTCCGGTTTCCTCCCCTCCCTAAGTAGTAATTATTTGAGTTCGCTCTTTGCAAGAGAGGGCCTAGGAAACTGAAACCTTTTTTTACAAAGAGGAAAGGAGGGTGTTGGAGGGATTTAGTACCTGGGAGGCCCCCAGGGTGCTTCTTGGTTACAAGATCCCTTCTCCACATGCCCTCAAAATGAAGATGCACTGGGGACTTTTTCTTACATGGGCTCAAGTTCCTTTCCTTCTCTCTTCAGGTACCACATTATTTACGTAATTGCAAATGTAATAGGTCAGGACATTTTGCCTATTTATTCATTTGACAAACGTATATTAAGCAGCTGCTAGGTAACAGGTGCTTAGTGAGGCTGAGTGAGTACAGAGGTGAAGGAAAGAAAGATCCCAGCCAAGGGGACAGTCTCAGCTCAGGCAGGCCCTCCCTGTGTACACGGGCACATTTATTTTACAACTACGAGGTGTATGTGCTAGGAGAAATATGGGGTCTATTTCAGATAAAGACTATGTGAATGCACTCATGTGTATGTTCAAGATAAATACTCAAAGCTAATAAGTCACTCATTTACATTTACATATAGCATTTATTCAAATTTTTTATTAAGTGTGAGAAATATTTTAATCATGAAACAATAAATGATGGTGCAAACTATGACATTTAAAATGGACGAGTAATGAGGTCCTACTGTGTAGAACAGGGAACTATAGCTAGTCTCTTGGGATAGACTATGAGAGACGATAATATGAGAAAAAGAATATATATATATATATGACTGAGTCATTATGCACTATGGCAAAGGTGCCACAACACTGTAAAGCAACTATAATTTAAAAAATTAAAATTAAAAAAGAATCTGAAAATTCGAAAAGAGGTATGAAGAAAAAAAAATTTTTTTAGTCTTTGCCAATTTTTTCCCTAGCAAAATAAAACTATGTGTTATTTCTGTGTAATATATTCAGGTGAGGTGCACCATCTAGCTACCAGCAAAATTCTAATTTTAACATAATTCCCCAGTTGAACTGAGGGAGGAGGAAGCCAGTTGACTAAGGTCAGAAGATGAATCAGTAGTTGGTCATGAAATGAAAAAGAAGGCACTTTCAATGTGTAAATCCTCCACTGTAACCACCTGATAACCCAAACATACTTGACAAGAGTATGCTACCACAGTTATTGGTTTTCTACATTTTGCAGCCAAATAATAGTAAATAGCAATTATTATATGTCTATGAAATCCTGCAAACAGGATTAGCCTCATGTCTTCTTTCCAGAAGCAAACCTCAACCAATATAAAGTATCAGAAAGGAGCAATTTCAATTTGGTGAAATATATGTTTGAAAAAAGAAATACAATAAGAATGTCCCCAATATCACAAGTTAAGGGAGTTTGTGACGAATACTGTGACTACATAGAACCATATTACATTCTGTGGATGGAATAAGAAATATAAAAAAATTGGACTACGTGACTAGAACATAAAACTAACAGCAGCTTTTCTCATTAAAAGAACCTGTAGAATCTAGGGGTCTACGTAACAAACATTGTAATTTATCTTATTTACTAAATCCTTATAATTACCTGCTGTAATGTTTTATTCCATAAATTTTTTTTTCTTTTAAACCTGCGGCATAAGGAAGTTCCTTGGCCAGGGGCTGAATCGAAGCTGCAGCTACCAGCTTCCACCACAGCAATACAGCATCCAAGCTACATCTGTGACCTATACCACAGCTTGCAGCACCTTAACCTACTGAGCGAGGCCAGGGATCAAACCTGCATCCTCGTGGATACTAACTCAGGTTCTTAACCCACTGAGCCACAACGGGAACTCCTTAATACAATTTTAAAGAGAGTCCAATAGACGGTGGTTTCAGATGAGAGAAGGGAGGTGTCAAAGTTGGCACCGCTGCCCTTGAGTACAATGAGGGCTGAAAATAATGGTCTACACTGTGTATGTTCTCTCTGTACATATATAGCAAAGGATTTATCTAGGTTCTATGAACTATTACAGGGTCTAAAAATAGGGATATTCAGAACACGACCAGAGAAATAAAGAGTGATTCGCTGTGCCCGGGGGTGGGTCAGGGAGACACTGGGGGCTTCCTTCATGAGGTGATGATGAACTGGCACACGCTTCTGGTCTTTTTCTTTCTCGCCCGTAGCAAGTTCCATCCCACCTCACAGCGATCCCCACACCCATTTCCTTTCTTCTCTCTCTTTGCCCCTTTTCCTCTTCCTTTCTGCCTGGTCAATGTTCATCTACCCACCTCCTATGTCCATCTACCAAAGTTTGAAACAGTGGAGGGAAGAATATATATGGAATTACAATATCTAGGTTCTAACCTTTTGTATGGTATCCTGTGATGCCAGTTAAGTAGTAACTCCACAATGCTCCTGGCATTGCTGTGATTTCACACACACACACACAGGAGTGCACCAAAAGAAGCAATTTTCAAAACTGTGTTCTGAGTGGGTCTAGGGGAGCTCCATCAGGGACTCTGTGTTTGGAATGATGACCAAAAGAACACACTGGAATGGTGTGGATCCCACCTCAAGTCAGAAAATCTTTTAAGCCTAGTTGTCATCTGGGTATATTTTTGGCTTGAATAAAGTGTTCTGAACGTTGAAGAAACTTTGAAGATCGATTGCCTAGGAGATACGTTTACTTATTAATAGTGAAGATACGTTTACTTATTAATAGTGAAGACCACATTGCTTAAAGTATGTAGGAACGGGATTAGGGGTATAGAATTATAAAATTGCTCTTACTATATTTTTAGCTGTTTACTGAGTTCCTGGATTCATGAGTCTGCTAAAATTATTAGTGAGGGAGACTGAGATTATAAAAAAGAGACTTTGAGTTCCTAGGTCAATGCTCTAGGGAAGGTAAGACTGTAACATACAATGAGGAAGATGTTCGCCCTAAAGAAAGGGTAGGCCGTGGGCAGATGAAAGGGGAAAGTGGCAACAAAGGCCCAGAGATAGGAAATTGGCAGCATTTTCAGGAAACCTTATAAAGGAATGCGGTTTGCCTGACAAAGGACCTCCAGTTGCTCAAGAGGCTATGACAGCAGAATGAAAACCTAAGGACCTCACCGAATCATTCTTTAACTCTTGGGTACTCAGACTCTAAAGATCTCATCATTTCCCAAGCAGAACCTCTCGCCTTCCTCCCCAGTACGTGGTGTGAGGCATCACTTCCGTTTGTTAACTTTACGCAATCCTCAGGAGTTTGTTGGTTGCATCGTGCCAAGAAAAAGCATGGTGACACCAGAGCAGTGAATCTGCATAAACTTCACCTTCAACCTGAAGGGCTTAGCTGGCCCCCGTGAGCTGATTTGATCACCCTAAGCCATGAGAGAATGGGTTCACCGAGCAGCATTTGTGAGACCTGCTTCATCTGCTGCTGAAATTGGTACAAGGCTTCATTGTAAATTATTTCATATGAAACTGTTCCACTGGGTGGAGAAAGTATTAAATATTAACATAAGTTTTTACTTATATGTGTAATTTAAAAATTTTTTTAAATTGCTTAAAAATTTAAGATTTTAATTGAAATGTTGATTTACAATGTTGATTTAGTTTCAGGAGTACAGCAAAGTGATTCAGATGTGTGTATATATATAAAACTGAATATATATATTCATATATACATTCATATATATATTCTTTTTTTACATTCTCTTCCGTTATAGGTTATTGCAAGATATTGAGTATAATTACCTCCACTACACAGTAGGTCCTTTTTGGTTATCTGTTTTATATATGGTAGTGTGTATATTTTAATCCCAAAGTCCTAATTTATCCCTTCTACCTCCTTTCCCCCTTTGGTAACTTTAAGTTTGTTTTAAATGTCTACGATCTATTTCTGTTTTGTAAATAATTTCTTTTGTATACTTTTTTTAGATTCCACATATAAGTGATATCATATGATAATTGTCTTTCACTGTCTAACTTTACTTAGTATGATAATCTCTAGGTCCATCCATGTTGCTGCAAATGGCATTATTTCATTCTTTTTAATGGCTGAGTAGTATTCCATTTTATTTATGTACCTTATCTTCTTTATCCATTCTTCTGCCCATGAACATTTAGGTAGCTTCCATGTCTTGGCTTTTATGAATAGTGCTGCTACGAACATCAGGAATTAAAGTAATTTACAGTACATATTTTTTTGGATGTGCAACTGAGGTATAAAATATTCTCTTATAAAGAATGGAGCAAATGTGGAGTTCCCATCATGGCTCAGTGGTAATAAACCCAACTAGCATCCATGAGGATCACCAGAGTTTGAAGATCAGACTTGGAGAGTTTGGATCATGCAGTACAGAAGGTGACGCAGACTCAATGTTTGCAATGATCTCTTCCTGCTGGGCCTTCCTGAACTACAGAGGCTGCAAAGTCAAATTCATGTTCCCTGTACTGCCTTGTAGCTAGGATTCAGACTGAAAATTAAGTTCTATCAATTTGATGAATTTGTATGAAATTTGGAGCCACGGACTTTTTTGTGAAAATGTCCAACTTTCCAGTCTCTGGCTTCATGGATGCCAGCAGAAGACAGTACAGAGTGTGTCCGTGGGCGCCTCACTCTCTGCTCTCCAGCCCCGGCAGTCTCCCCTGGGAAGCCAGCATCCCAGGTTGGCAAGGAGGTCATTTCTCAAGGCCCTGCCTCTGACCTTGCAACCATTTTGTTCCTTTTGTTAAATCAACTTTAAAGAGAGATATTTCTGTGTCTTGCAACTGGATCCTAACAGAAATATGGAATTTTCTAGTCTTCTGATTACTTGAAGACTTTTGAATGAATTCTATCATATCATATACCAGATTGGCCTTCACTTGAGTCAATTAGACTAAACTGCATTCATGCTGGACAGGGTAGGAAGACACCCAAAGTATTCCATGAGTTGAGAAAATAGTACTGTGGGATAAAAACAGATGAAGCTCCCAAGGCAACCTGCACCCTAGGGGGAGAGCATTGACTCCAGATTGACAACACCCACAAAGCCTACATGGAAGGAGAATGGCCATAAGTCCTTCCCACCATAGGACAGAGCCGTTGGACAGTAGCTCCATTTCTTCATTCTTACCCGGACAATTATCGGTCATCTCTTTCTACACATAGAGATACAAAGAAAAAAATGGAGCAAATCTGGCTTGTAAACCGTCCTGGCTTTCAGTTGCTTTGTCTGGCTGAGAAGTCAGAGCAGTGTTGGAAAGTAACCATGTGAGTGGGTTGAAATCCTTTTTTAGCTGTTCTGAACCATTCAGAACAGCATTATGTCTGAAAGAAAAGAAACCAGTTATGGATTATGAACTTGAACCATGGTGAATTCTTAAGGAGAAAATGGTAATAAGGAAAGAAATGAGTGCGGTTTTGAATCCATCAGCCTTTTACCTCAGCCCCTAGGTCAGAAGTTGAATATATTCTGTGGCACTTGCATCAAAAGAACATTAAATTATTGATGCCAGTGAATTCATGGACAGAGAAACAAAGAGAACCAGCGTTCATCTGAAGGGACACGTTCCGATTTTCCCCAACAAGTATTTCTGTGTCACCCAAGTCAGGTAGTGGCCATGGACCTGCCTGGATCCAGCGGCTGGGAGGGCTTGTAGCCTGACCTGGTGTGATCTGAGCAGAGACCATTCCTCAGGAGAGCCTAGTGTTTATGGGCTGGAGGACACCTCCTCCCCCACCACCCTTGTAGGGTTCCCAGAACCTTCACCCAGAGTCTTGGTTCTCATCTACGGAAAAGAAAGAAATTCCCATTTATACAATGAAAGGCTTTCAGGGCATGGAATTACAATCCTGTGTTTTCACAGTGGGCGCAGAGCCCAGGGGACTAAGGCTCATTATGTTTCCGTGTTTCTATTAAAAAGTTATATTCTCTAGAACAGAAAATGGAAACCTTCAAACTTCAGGATAAATACTTTATAGGAACTAAAATTACCTCAGACTAAGGAGAAGGGAGTTATGCATTAGTTATGACGGTTTTCACTATTAAAGATAACCAGTCAAGATAAAACTAGTTGGATGAGAAAAAAAGTCACATCAACTACACGAAAGTGTAAGAAATTTACTATTGGTAGAAGGATATTCTCAGTAAAGTATTTAGAAAATAAATGAGTATCCATTGTTTTTATTTTTTATTTTTATTTTTTGAATATCATTGCCTTTACATTGAAAAGTAAAAATGTTATACCTATTTGTTAACATATACCCTTTGGAACAAAACACACAGTCATTAGAGTGACTGTAATTTATTCTGTGTGTGTGTGGGTGTGTCTGTGTTTCCATTTCAGACTTATTTCCAGAACTAAAAAATTAACTGCCAGGGTTCCTGTCACAGCAGTGAAAACGAATCCGGCTAGGAACCATGAGGTTGCAGGTTCGATCCCTGGCCTTGCTCAGTGGGTTAAGGATCCAGCGTTGCCGTGAGCTGTGGTGTAGGTCGAAGACGTGGCTCAGATTCCGTGTTGCTGTGGCTGTGGTGTAGGCCGGCAGCTGTAGCTCCCATTCGACCCCTAGCCTGGGAACCTCCATATGCCACGGGTACGGCCCTCAAAAGGCAAAAAGATAAAAATAAAATAAAATAAAATAAAATAAGATGCCTTTTTAGTTAGAAGGAAAAAATCCATTTAATCCTCTGTATTAAGAACAAAACTACCAGTATGAGTATCTTTCCTTTTGCAATTAACTTTTAAAATAAGTACCTAAAGGGATTAACTACCATAAATCCAAACATTTTTATGTTATAATTTAAGAAATTTCACACAGTATGGTTCAATGACTTCTTTAAGGGCACACAAGCGCAGCATTCTTGCCTTTGTGAATGGGTAGGCTCTGGAGCCCACAGTATAGTTGGCATTTATTAGCTGCATGTCTTCATGCTGTGTAATCTCTCTACACCTCAGTTTTTTATATTTCCTAATTTCTTCTCTCCCTTGTGGATTGGCATGTAAGGATGCCTAGAAACACCTATTATTCATTGATAAATTTAAACTCATTTATTGACAATTTTGCAATTTTCTAAAATATGAAATTTAAGGACTTCCCTGTTGGCCTAACTGTTAAGGATTCAGCGTTGCCACTGCTGTGGCTCATGTTTGATCCCTGGCCCAGGAATTTCCGCATACCACAGGTGTGGCCAAAAAAATAAAAAATAAATTAAATTAAATATAAACTTTAATAAGGCTATTTTAAAGTTAGATTATCTGATAGTGTCTTTAGTGAATACTCTTTTCTTACAGTTCCTATAACATTTTTTAATAAGCAAGAGAATAATGATCTGAGTCAAACTATGTATAATTATGCATAAAGAAACCAACCAATATTAATGTCAGTATATTTTCATTATTTCTACTCTGCAATAATATTTAAATCAGATCTTTAAAAATTTACTTTTGATTACACAACCAATATACATCCATTGCAAAAATTCAAATGATTAAAAAATGAAAGTCTTTCTGATAGCAATGGTAAAGAACCTATGGCTTTATGGCTTTACCATCAATTCTGGTGTTTGTTGAGGTTTCTGTTAGGTAATAAGTTAGAGGATTTTCCTTAGTCAATTCTTTTTTTTTTTTGTCGTTTTGCCATTTCTTGGGCCCCTCCCTCGGCATATGGAGAGGTTCCCAGGCTAGGGGTCCAATCGGAGCTGTAGCTGCCAGCCTATGCCAGAGTCACAGCAACGCGGGATCCTAGCCGCGTCTGCAACCTACACCACAGCTCAAGGCAACGCCAGATCGTTAACCCACTGAGCAAGGCCAGGGACCAAACCCGCAACCTCGTGGTTCCTAGTCGGATTCGTTAACCACTGTCCCACGACGGGAACTCCTCCTTAGTCAATTCTTAACGAATATTTTTAGTTTTTTAAATGGAAGTTTAATTTTATTATTCTTTTTGAAATGTTTTTCTCCTTTTATTGATGCCTTGTTAATTGCATTCACAATTTCTTATTGTACAATAATTGTTCCTTTTTCTGGGATAAAACCCACACAGGTTAAGGACAGTACGTCCTTCAATATACACAGTACAACTAGAGCAAATACACTGATATTTTATCACATTTCAACTAGAATATTCTGTGCTCCCATGTAAGATTAGTTCTATATTCAAGTATATTCTATATTCTTTAGTCCTTTTACCATGGTTGCTGTTTTCTTTCTTGAATTCTTTAATTCATCTTTAATTGGTTGTATTTTGCCATCAATAATTTTTCAAACAACAGTCTACAGGGCTTTTAATTATCGGGTTGAGATAATTCTGAAATTCAAAAGCATAAAAATTAATCTCTTTTACTATTTTACTAGTGTACTATTTATCTTTAAAATTTTTATGACTATTTTCTCCCTACTCTTTTTGTAGGCCTACACTGATTAGTCCAGTGGGTCACTGATTTCCATCAAGTGAAAGAAGACATGTCATGTCTTTAACATGTAACAAGCTGCCAACACTGAATATGTACCACCCCATGACTGAGGGAATAAGTATGGTCTGAAATCGTCACCACTGAGTAGTGCCCCTGGCTAATGGCACTGCACTATATAGGTGAAAATTTTTGAGATTAGATCTTCTGTTAAGTGTCCTTCCCCCAAGTCTTTGTCTGTTCAGGCTGTTATCACAAAATACCAGAGACTGGGTAGCTTGTAAATAACAAATTTATTTCTCCCTCTTCTGGAGGTGAAAGTCCTCAACCAGGTGCAGGCACAGAGGGTTCTGGTGAAGCCCCTCTTCCAGGCTGCAGACGGCCGACTGCTCCCTGTGTCCTACAGCTGGGCAGGGGTCAGGGGCTGTCTGGAGGATGGGCTCCACTTTCCTGACCTGATCACCTTCCAAAGGCTCCACCTCCTGATACCATCACCTTGGGGAGTAGCATTTCCACCTAGGATTTGGGGGTTCAGCCCATAGCACCACAAAGAATAATAACATGATAGGGAGGAAGGGAGGAGACACGGATACGTCCAGACTAGCTTCTCCATCAGCCTCCCCCATGTCACTCTGCTTTCTCAGACCCCTTCTGTGTGCACGGCTTCCTTGCTGTTTCTTTACATCTTGCTCATGCTTCATGAGAAAGATTCACCCACTCACCTGTCTGACCCAGTCAAGACGAAGTCTCAGTGACACTTCTACCCAACCCAGGGATTGAAGACTGAGGATGCGGTACTGTCTTCTCGTTACTTTTTGGTAACCTGACAGCCAAAATAGTGGCTAGAGACGTCTCAGCAGTCTTTCTGATTCTTCGTTGGAGAATCTATTGTGTTAGGAATTTTATTTTAAAGTCACTCTTCTTTTTCATATAGATAATCTAATTCTGGAGGGCTTCCCTCAAATTTCATTGAGAGCTACCAATTGAGAAGTAGCTCTGAATATATAGTCAGGTTTTTGCCTTGTGGGTTTTTTTTGTTTTGTTTTTTGTTTTTTGTTTTTTTTTTAAGATGCTGTGGTAGCATCTTCTGAGATGCTATGGTAGTAGAGGTCAGAGTTTTTTTTTTTTTTGATCTCTCATCCTTCATTCCTTAGCAGCATGATTTGGGGCAACTGTTTTCATCTTTCACTAACCCTGTTTCTTCATCTGTAAAATTGGAATAATGATAATAATTGTTCATTGTTCATGAGGAGAGTGAATGTGTCAATATAATAAGTACTTAGAGTTACCAATAAAAATCCTGTCAACCTCTCCACAGTCAATACTGAAGGAAAATAATGGACTTATTATTGAATAAACTCATCATGTATGTGAGTATAAGGACCCTGCAAGAGACACAAAATCAGAATGGAATTTTGTACACTTTATACAATAAGCCAAAAGAAAGACCAGTAAAACATATCTTCTTTTTTTTATTACTCAAATGAATTTATCACATCTGTAGTTGTATAATGATCATAACAATCTGATTTCACAGGATTTCCATCCCACAGCCCAAGCACATCCCCCCACCCCCCAAACTGTCTCCTCTGGAGACCATAAGTTTTTCAATGTCTGTGAGTCAGCATCTGTTCTACAAAGAAGTTCCGTCTGTCCTTTTTTCAGATTCCGCATGTCAGTGAAAGCATTTGATGTTGGTGTCTCATTGTACGGCTGACCTCACTTAGCATGATAGTTTCTAGGTCCATCCATATTGCTAAAAATGCTGGTATTTCGTTCTTTTTAATGGCTGAGTAATATTCCATTGTGTATATGTACCACATCTTCTTTATCCACTCCTCTGTCGATGGACATTTAGGTTGTTTCCATGTCTTGGCTACTGTAAATAGTGCTGCAATGAACGGTGGAGTACATGTGTCTTTGTGAGTAGTGGTTTTCTCTGGGTAGATGCCCAGGAGTGGGGTTGCTGGATCAAATGGGAGTTCTATTTTTAGTTTTCTGAGAAATCTCCATACTGCTTTCCACAGTGGTTGCACCAATTTACAATCCCACCAACAGTGTACTAGTGTTCCTTTTTCTCCATACCCTCTCCAGCACTTATTGTTTGTAGACTTTTTAATGATGGCCATTCTGGCTGGTGTAAGGTGGTGCCTCATGGTGGTTTTGATGTGCATCTCTCTAATAATGAGTGATGTTGAACATCTTTTCATGCGTTTTTTGGCCATCTGTGTGTCTTCTTTAGAGAGCTGTCTGTTTAGATCTTCTGCCCATTTTTTGATGGGGCTGTTTGTTTTTTTGGTATGGAGGTGCAGAAGTTGTTTATAAATTTTGGAGATTAATCCCTTGTCAGTTGCTTCACTTGCTAAGATTTTCTCCCATTCTGTGGGTTGTCTTTTCATTTTGTTTAGGGTTTCCTTTGGTGTGTAGAAACTTTGAAGTTTGATTAGGTCCCATTTGTTTATTTTTGTTTTTATTGTCAATACTCTAAGAGGTGGATCTGAGAAGATGCTATTGTTTATGCCAGAGAGTGTTTGGCCTATGTTTTGCTCTGAGAGTTTTAGTGAAACATATCTTCTTGAGAGTCCAATGGTTACATTGGGAGATAGACTCCTAAATTAATCTTGGATGGATGTTATTCTGTTCCCATGGATGTGGTCCATGACCTTGGGAATACCTCCGCACTCTAAAACTGGAGCCTGGGTTTATATGGGCACTGGAGGGATTAATGCACATTGCAGAGGGTTAAAGCTAGGACTTGGGCCCATGATGTTTTCAAGGAGATCTTCAAAGTCACCAATAATATAATTAACATTACTCAGTTCTCAATTTGTTTCCTTCCAAATACTGCTTGAATGATAAGGTAGGATTATTCTGTACTCTTTGTTCCTTCCGGGACAGAGCCAGGATTAGAAGTCAGGTTAAACCATATCAGAGTTTACATATGAGATTATTGCCCCTTCCTAATTTGTTGTTGATAAATTGCTTATTCATTATTAAAGTTTTTGTTTCTTCATTGCTTTTTGTTTTTGGTATCAGGGAAGGGAAGCTCTGTGATCCAACTTCGTACTGCCTGGAAATGTAAAGTTTAATTGTTTTCCATTTTTGTATGCCTTTTATGTGTTTAACATCTTAGGTTGTCTTTCATTATAACAATTTAAAAATTTTTTAATGAACAGAAACCTCAATTCAAATAGAATTAGAGAGTCAGAAGGGGGAGCTCTCACTCCCTACAGTGACAGCAGAGCCCTGTAAGAACGAACACCTGCTCTTGGTACCTGGCAAGAGCTCAGCCAATGACATGCTCACAGCTCAGCCATGAGAAGTCACCCTACTTCAAAGTCTCAGCACTCCCAGTGGACTCTGTTTGCTGCAGCCCTTCCACCTTCTTTTCTCCCCACTTTAAAAGAGTTCTCGTCTCCTTTTTGTGCAGTGGACCCACAGATTGCTCGCTACGGTTGAGGACTCCAATTATAATTCTTTACTGATCCCAAATAAATCCACTTTTTTGCTGGAGAAATAAATGGCAGCCTCCTTGTTTTAGGTCAACAGACAATATTCGTAATACCTTCTCAAATAAAAAAAAATTACTCGTTAGATTCATATTTTAAAGTTTTCAAAGGGCCAAATAGCCTTTTGAAGAGAAACCCAAAAGAGACTGAGTGTAGATGTTGACATTTATGAGAAACCATTATTTTAAAGAAAACCATTCTGAAAATGCTCCGTTGCTGCTGGCAGCATGACCCTTCACAGTTTTCATGGCTGCATGTGAACATCCACGTGTTATTAAAAATAGCCAGGCTGGTGCATCACTGTTGAAGGCCATGAGTTGATCAGCCCTTACGAACGCTGAGGGTGATTGAGCATCTGGGGTTCTGTACTCAGCCACCCACAACTTCTCTCGCACATACACATTTCTCACAGTGGTGTTAGCACTAATGAAATTTAGGGGGGAAGAAAGTCTCCAAATTAGCAATGCGTCACTTAAAACCTCCAGCCTACTCTCTTTACAGCCTCCCTCCAGAAGCTCATCTTACTTTCTGTAATCATCACCAGAACCAATCACTTGCTCCTTGTTAAGCTTTTATCTCCATGAAGTGAAGGTGACAATGAAACACTTTTCTGAAAGACCTTCTTGGCAGCTGCCCCACAGTGCCTGCTGGCCTGTTTTGATCCCATTCCATATGTCCACAATTTAAGAGGCAATACCACTCTCTCTGAATTGTATCATACAGCACTGCAGGGCACAATCCTGTGTTACCTGCTTTTGGAAATAATCTTTTCAGCCTATTCCAATTTTCACATTAAAGCACTGGCTGCCTGAGACTTGATGATTACAGGCTTGTAAGGACAGGATCAAACAGAAGAAGATGCTAGCAGGGAGTCAAGTGCAAGAGTCTGATTCTGCACGCATAAGGGCTGCTTTGTTCTCTTGTAATAAATGTGAAGCCATTGGTAGCATTATTGACTCAGATACGGCCCCGCAGTCAGCTATTTTTACACTCATTCTAAAGAAATGCTTATATTCAATACCTTGTAGAAAGTAATTTCTAAGGCGAATCAACAAACGTTTATTAATTACTGGGGAGTTTAAAGAGTTAATCTATAAGTGGGGTTCAATCTAGAAAACTTCCGTATTTAATGAATCTCAAAGGGAAAAAATAATCAATTTTGCCTCTTGATTAAAGGCTGTGAACATTGATTTTCTCATAGGAAGAATTTCATTTTCTTTAAATGAAATTAGTGTTAATGAATAGATGTTTGAGGGTTTTTTTTTTTTTTTTGCTTGATCTATGGTATGTTTTTGCTTTCATCTGAAATTTTCTAGAATTACTTTGCGTAATTTTTCTAGAATTAATTTAGTAATTCTTTGGTGATGAAACCATTTTTCCTGTCAGTGTATTTGTAAATAAGGAAGTCAGATTCATTGCTGTTGTTAGGAATTGATTTTTCTGTTCATTGAAAAATAATTTACTTGAAAGCAAGTCTACTCTTAGTCACTACTAGATTAATAAACATAAACTTTGACATTCAAGCCTAGGAAATGGAAAGATTTGTTAGCCTAAACTTTAAAGCAGGTGTTTTATAGTGTATTTTCCTGTTGATAATTTAAATATGAAAAGTGTGCTAATGAATGAAGAATGAAATTACTCAGTGATTATAAAGTTTTCCATGACTGCAATAGAAATTTATTTTAAATTTAGTCACAAAGATATTTTAGTTTATTTTTATCATTAGCCCTTTGTCCTGGTTGATATGTAACTTCATTGGAAAAACTGCTTTAACTTCAAACTTCAGTATAATAATGGTTATGCATCTCAAGATCTCCTTTTGTTTATACTTTTAAAAATTGAAGTTATAATTGATTTACAATGTTATTTTAATTTCAAGTGTACAACATAATGATTCAATATTTTTATAGATTATACTCTAAAGTTATTACAAGACAGTGATTATATTTCCTCATGCTGTACAATATATACTTATTGGTTATTTGTTTTATACATAGCAGTTTGAATCTATTAATAGCATACCCCTGTCTTGAACCTCTCTCCATCCCTCTCCCCAGTGGTAACCATTAGTTTGTTCTCTATATCTGTGAGCTGGCTTATGCCTTTATATACATCTTTTTGTTTTATTTTTTAGGTTCCACATATATTGATAGTACAGAGTATTTGACTTTCTCTGTTCGACTTACTTCACTAGGTATAATATCCTCTATGTCCATCCATGTTGTAGCAAACGGCAGGATTTTATTCTTTTTTATGGCTGAGTAGTATGCCATTGTGTATGTATGTATGTATGCCAATTTTTTAATCCATTCATCTGTTGATTGATACTTGAGTTGCTTCCGAATCTTGGCTACGGTAGGTAGTGCTACTATGAACACTGGGTGCATATATCATTTCACATTAGTATTTTTCTTTTATTTGGACATAAGCTCAGGAGTAGAATTGCTGGATCATATGATAACTCTTTTCAGTTTTTTGAGTAAGACTCATACTACTTTCTATACTGGCTGCACCAATTTACATTCCCACCAACAGTGTATTAGGTTTCCCTTTTTTCCACATCCTCACCAGCATTTGCTATTTGTAGACTTTTTGATAATGGCCATTTTGACAGGTGTGGGATGATATATTTTTGTGGTTTTGATTTGAATTTATTTGATGATTAGCAATTTCAAGCACTTTTTTCATGTGCTTTTGGTCATCTGTTGGAAAAATGTCTATTTATGTCTCCTGCTCATTTTTTAATCTAATTTTTTTTATGTTGACTTGTATGAGCTGTTTATTTTGGATACAATTCCTTATCAGTCACATCATTTTCAATTACTTTCTTGCATTCAGTAGGTTATCTTTTCATTTTGTTGATGGTTTCCTTTGTTGTACAAAAACTTTTAATTAGGTCCTTCCTATTTTTTATTTTCATTTTCATTTCTTTTGACTTGGAAAACAGATCCAAAAATATTGCTATGATTCATGTCAGAGTATTCTGCATATATTCTCTTCTAGGAGTTTTGTGGTTTCAGGGCTTACATTAAGGTCTTTAATTCATTTTGAGTTAATTTTTCTATGTGATATGGGGGAATGTTTCAATCTTATTCCTTTCCATGTAGCTGTCTAATTTTCCCCACACTACTTCAAAGAGACTGTCTTTTCCCCATTGTAAATTCTTGTTTCCTTTCTGGTAGATTAATTGACCATAAGTGCCTGGGGTTATTTTTGGGCTCTGTATCCTGTTGCATTGATCTATGTGTCATGCTGTTTTGATTACTCTAGCTTTGCAGTATAGTCTAAAGTCAGGAAATATGATACATTTAGGTTTGTTCTTTTTTCTCAAGATTGTTTTGGCTATTCAGAGTCTTTTATATTTTTACGTTTGGTCTTGCTCTTCTCTTAGCTTGGAATGTCTTCTGTCTAAATCCTACTTCTTACTTTTCAATTCCTCTAATGTTCCTTAATCTCCACAGCACATGGTAATAGGTCTGAGTCGTAGTGGGGACAACTCATGTGCTCTGTTCTCAGTTCAAAGTCCTCTCGTTGTGTGGGGACCTGTGCTAGAGGAAAAGCAGTGCAGCGAGAGGCCAAACTGAAGGTGATCCTTGTGTGTTTGGAGTGGGAAGCGAAACATAAACTGTCAGATGAGAAAAAGCTACAGTGCATAAAGTAGCAGCAAAACCCAGCCAAGATTGCGGGATGGCAGTGGGATAATGAGCTATGATTTTGGAGAACTTGCAGGACAGAATGGGGCTGGTGACAGTGCATATGCTGTTGGCAGCCAGGGTCATGGTCTATCAGGAGATGTCGCTCGGGCTTAGCAAACACCAGAAAAGCCTCCCTTTTCCCTGTGCAACTATACTCCCCCAGGGGTCTTAGAAAGTATGTTTGCAGAGCAGACAAATGAAGAAGAGATGGATTTCTTGTTCCATCAGGTGGGTCCTGAGATGGTTTTAAGTAATTTGGAAAACAGGACAAGTGAGTGCGAGACATACGAGCCTCAAAGGCGGGTCTGTATTACCGAGACTGATATCTATTTGGGTCAATTTTTAATTTATTTATAGGCTCTTTTAAACTGACTTTTATTAATACAGAATTTTTAGTGGGCCACCAACTGAAAAAATTAATCTTAATTAACATCAAGAACTGAAAGACTATTTGGTGGACTTTTTAAATAATATGTTAAGCTATCAACAGCTAAATAGAAGAGAGTCCTTATAGCTTATATGTCTCTCATTATGAACCCAAACTGCTGATATCAGGAAACTTCTTTATATTATATTATATTACTTAGAATTAAATGAAAGGGTGTAAGATTGAAGCTTATTTAGATTACTTTTTCTATGAATTATTATATGTAAAATGGATATAACTAAACTAGTGTGACCTGATTCCATACATATGGGAAAAAAATTTCTTAGCAGAGAGAAGCTGGAAGTGCTAGGTTTAATCCAATATAACTGACTTTTATTAGTAAAGGAATTTAAACTTCAATAAAATGAAACTACTAAATAGATTAAGAAACAATATAAGACTTGAATTTCATCTGAGGTTAGACAACTGCTCCAGGTTACATGTTTAAGCTGCTTTGTCTATTTCTTACTGGGGGCCTGGGCTGGCCTAATTTATTTCTTTTTGCAACTATGGAAGAAGTCATCCTTAAATAATAAATTATAGTCTAATGTCTCTTCATTACTATCTATCCCATCATTTTAAGCAAAGCTTTATAAAAAACCGAAAATATTCCAGTGCCTATGAATATTGTAGAATTGATGCGTTTTATCTCATAAGATGAAAGGATTGAGTAAAATACTTGAACTAAAAGGGATTATTAAATTTCCCCCTCATAAAATTATTTAATTTCAGCAGGTATCATTTGGTTGTCACCCAATCTCTGTTGTAAAGCCATATAAGTATAATGTAAAGAGTTCTGTCCCTGGGCTAATTGGTTGGGTAATAAAAGGTAAAATACGAAGAAAGAAAGCTCTGAGGCAGCCAGTGGCCTGGAAGAACTAGCCAATCCTGATGAAGCAGGAGATTGAGGGGCCCAGGCTGAGCAACTGTATTCTGTTCCCTGTGGACAGAGAACTTCAAGATAAAGACTAAGCAGGAGCAAGGAGGAGCTTCGTCCAGCTTGGATAAAAGAGAACACTTATTTCTCATGCTTGAAGTCAAGGAGACCTCCAGAACTATACACTGACGGAAAGATTCCTCAGGGGTCAGAGAAAGGGGTGCACAGACCACAGCACATCCTGTTAACTTCCCAGAGACCCTGGAACTACAATCCATCCTGCCTAAAAGATGTGCTGGCACACAGGGGAGGCCCTGAGTCAGGCCAAGGTCAGACGAAGCAACGTGATTGGCCAGAGGAAGCCCCAAAGGACCGCCCCATACAAGTGATTTAAATGACCTCCAAAGCCATGTCTCCCTCTTCCTCTCTGGCTCCTTGTCTCTGTCTCTCTGTCTCTGTCTCTCTCCCTCCGCAGCTCCCACCACTGGAGGCTGCCCGTGATTCCTCCACTCCTATCTTCTCGCTCTTCTCTCTCAATAAACACTTATTCGCCTCACTACCCTCCATCTCTTTGCAGAATTCTTTCTCCAAAGGGACAAGTTCTGGGGACTGACATCAAGTGGTTAGGGTTCGGCATCCTCACCCCACAACCACGGGAGAACACCGACAGCCTATGGGGGCTGCACTTCTGAGGAGGACGAGGCATACACAGAATGGAGAGGATATATCATCTATGGGATGGTTTTTATAAAACAGTCTTGACAGTTCGCCAACACGTGGTTTAACTGTCATCTTTAGATCATACCATACCAGTGAGCAATAGTTACACAAAAATAACAAGCAAAAAATATGGTTTTTCACCATCATTTCCAACCAGTACAATTTTGAATATCAGGTGTCATGATAAAAAATGAAATATTATCTATATGACATATGTCTCAGTACAGGTAAATGTATGTCTACAGATATATATTGGGTAGCTACCACTGGTTTTATGGTCATCAGTTTGAACACTCAGTAAACAGTTTGAAAAGAAGGATGAAAAATTGTAACATTCAATTTCTGGCATCACTCTTACCTTGATCCTAGGTCTCTTTATATTCATTCACTCACCTTGATTCCACTCTGGATTTAAACAAAACACAAAACTTTCCATATAGAAACTTTTATATACTTAAATGAAATGATATTTAACATACTAATAACTGTATCCGTTTTCACCTGGAAGGAAATCTGTACAAATACACATAGCATAAACCCCTAAGGTAGCTTCTCCCTGACAGTCACAGCTACCTGAAGAATGTCAAGGTGATAATGACACCATAAGGACAAGTTGTCTGCTGTCAAAATACAACAGCACCATCTAACCTCCTGTAACAAAGCAAGCCATTTGTTCTCAAGCAAACCCCAAATCAACTTCATGTAGCACGTTCTGTTTGAGACATAAAGATTTAAAGTTAAAACAAAGTATTCCATGTCAGCATAGAATTATAACATTTCTTCATAATTCATGTTTCTAAAATGATTTTTTTTTTGTCTTTGTCCTTTTAGGGCCACACCCACGGTACATGGAGTTTCCCAGGCTAGGGGTCTAATCGGAGCTGTTACCACCGGCCTACGCCAGAGCCACAGTAACTCTGGATCCGAGCCACATTTGCGACCTACACCACAGCTCACAGCAATGCCGGATCCTTAACCCACTGAGTAATAGCTGGGGATAGAACCCGCAACCTCATGGTTCCTAGTTGGATTCGTTTCTGCTGTGCCACAACAGGAATGCCTCTAAAATGATTCTTAGCATATATCTAATGATAGGAAAGTATGGCTAGACAAGAGACTTGATCTGAAAAAAATCAGTGTCAATATTGAGATATCAAGCATTGCAATCCCTGTTTTTTTTTTTCCCTTTTGGCCATACCTGGGGCATGTGGAAGTTCCTAGGCCGAGTTCCTGCACCACTGCAGTGACCCGAACTGCTGCAGTGACAACACCAGATCCTTAACCTACTGCCTCACAAGGGAACTCCAATCCTTGTGTATTTTTAAATCTTCTGTATTTTTATTTTATTAAGCTTCAAGCGTTTAATCCTCACTTCTTTCATTCACTAGAACATTTTGAGAGCCTAGAATTAAGGAAACACTATTAGAAAAGAGCTATAAAGTCATAGTGTATTAGATATTATTGCTATGTAATAAACTGAACCAAAGCCTAGACGGTTAGCAAACATTTATCATCTCCTGTCTGTGCGGGTCAGGAATCCAGGAACCTTAGCTGAGGATCCCAGGTCGCACACGTGCAGTCAAGCTATAGGGTAGGGTGGGGCTCCTGCTGAAGACTCTGCTTCCGAAAGGCTCAACCCCCACACTCACCACGCAGCCAGGTCTGTGTTCCTGGTCTAGGTCTTTCCTGCGGAGGCAGCTGGGTTCCTCTATGGAGAACCAAGAGGGCCTTAGCGTGCCCCACACAGAAGCCACAGTCCACTTCCGGCCTCACTTGTAGTGCCATCCCATCCCCTCTGCCATCCTGTTCATGAAAGCCCTTTAGTGCATCCAGCCTCCTGTGAGGGCCAAGGATTACTCAGGTCACCGCTACCGCAGGGGACCATCCATGGTCAAGCATGGTAGAGGCTGCCTCCCTTGAAGGAGCTTATCCTATAGATGCCTTCAACCTTGGGTATTTTGACTCGACTTCCCATGCTCATGATGTTGACTTGATATTTAATATCACCATATTTTTATGGTAAGCATCACATATATCTTGAGATTTTGTTCCTGCAGTATCGTCTGCAAGTTCCCTGTAAGCTTTCCACTTGCAGCATTTGACTTGGCTTTCAAAAGTCATCCCACAGCATCTACACAGAGAAGAGGAGAGGCGTGCTGCTCAGCGACTTTTAAAGGTAGTTTTATTAATTTGCTTGTGTCTGAGTTCCCTCTCTGCGCTAGTGTGGGTGGGTAAGTTAGAGGAATATGAGTTTGTATTCTCCTGGGGTTTTTGGAGAATGAAAGCAGGCAGGTGTGTTGGAGGACATCCCGGGAATAGCAGCTGATACCATTCCTCATCCACCTGGAAGATGGTGGATTTGAAATAGAATATACACCAGCTAAAAAATAAAGACGTGTGATGGTATTTCATGCACATCTGAGCTGGTTGTTTCATATTTCGACCCACCAATGGGCCTTAAACCTGGATGTCATTCAGCTTTTGGAGGATGGGACATAAGCTCAGACAAGAAAAAAGAAATCTAGATACTGGTTCTATAAAATAAGCTGCCTTGGCACAAGGAGAACTTTCAACTCCAAGAGTAATATAAAAACCTTAGGTTACCCTCTCCAGTTTTTGGTTGTTTCTTTTTTTAATCATCCTTCCATTAGATAAAATTTCCTTCTTTACTATAGTAAGCAGCATTCTAAGCATGTGACTTGAGGATGATGTTTTGTCAAAAACATACCAGAGTTTCCTTCCTGTGGAAATTAATAGAGTACAAAAGTCTTGAGCTGCCCTGGGATTTAGAGTGGAGATAATAGTACCTTCGTATTCTGTGAATTTTACTTAAATATCATATATATTTTCCATATAATTATAGTAATTGTAATTTTTTATGGTTGCATGGCAATCCAGCCATTTCAGATGCTGGATTTACTTAAAATTTCTCCTACAGCTAGACTTTTTAGTTTGAAGAATTTATGTTGAAAGTGTCAGTCAACACATTAGCAAGGGGAAGGGTGACTGTGCTAGGTGTTCAGATATCAAAAGTTTTTGACAATTCAAATATAACATGTTTCTATAGGAGGAATTTTTTTTATCAAATGATTTTCCTGTGTTCATGCGAATTTAATTTACCAGATCCATTTTTTTTTTTTTTTGGTGAACTCAAAGTGTATAAATTAAGGAAATGAGACATTGTCTCAAATAAAATAAAAATGAAAATACTGTAGCTTCTTTTTGTTATCAAATCTAACTTTAGATGAAATTTGTCAATGGGAAGTTGGAAAAAGCATTATTTACTATAGGAAATATTGATTACCACAATATATTCCAGAAAAAACTATCTGAATTCATTTAAATATCAAACCAATATTTTCTGGGAGTTCTCTTGTGGCTCAGAGGGTTAAGGATCTGGTATTGTCCCTGCAGTGGGTTCTGGTCACTGCTGTGGCCAGGGTTCAATCTCCCTTTCGAACTTCCACATGCCACAGGTGCAACCAAAAAACAAAGAAACAAACACTTTCCAAGGAAGAAATACCTTAGCTTCTCCAAGATTTGCCCTGACCAGGGATCTCTACAGTGAGGGTTCTGTTTTGGAAGTACCTTTAAATATACTCAAAAAAGCGATGAATGTTATGAATTTTGTTGACTTTTTTCTGATCATTAGTAATGTCAATAAATGGCTAATTCAAAATATTAGGAAAGTACCTTCTAATGAAAATCAGTAAAATTAAATCAAGTTATCAATACCAAATGTACAGTTTAGTCCACACTTGCCTCCAGATAGCCCTCAAGAACCAGGTACTTCTATCTTTCTCCTGTATCCTCAGCCAAAAGACAATACAGGGCACGTCCCAGGCATCGGATAAGTGTTTGGTAAAATCAGGGAATAAAATTGGCCGCACGGGAGATCCAAAGCCCTTAATGAGGTCTTTCTGATGACTGATGAGGGCTCTGCATTTTAGAGGTTTTCTCCCATTTAATTGTCACCCCATGTGGAATAGGCTTCATTATTCCCATTGCTCTATATGCAATTAAAAAAATCATGAAATATTTGCTCTATGTAACTTGTAATAATCCTTTAGAAGTTTATTAGGAGTCTGAGGGTTGGACCATAAAATCATGCCATTTTAATACATACAGAAATCAAATATTGGATGAATTCCGAGTAAATAATCCTGAATAGGTAGCAGACCTAAATTACTTATTTAACCTTGTACAAGAGCTTTCACTGTTTAGAAAGGACTTCTCTTCTCTTTAATTTGATTAAACCAAATTAGACGGAACCTCTTTTAAAAGTGTGTGTTTGCTCTGCCCCTGAGGAGCAGGTGTGAATGTGGGTAGATAGACCTTGACTGGGGGTTAGAAACTAAGCTTCAAGGTGGCTACTCCAAACAGCAAACCCATGAGACTGGAAATGTCCACGTGAAACTGTGCTCCTTACTTCTGTACCTCAAATAAAAAATAAAATATGAATGGGGAAAGGCTAAAAAAGACGTTGTAACACAGAGACTTTAATAAAACAAGGATTTAAAATTTACTATTATTTAAGAGTATTTGTTTTGGAAAACATGAGCCTAGCACAGAAGTCCTAGCCCTGTATTATTAATAGTATACTACAGGAGTTCCCACTGTGGCACAGTGGGTTAAGAAACTGACTGCAGCCACTCAGCTGGCTGCTGAGGCACAGTTTGACCCCGGCCCAGCCAGTGTGTTAGGGACAGCTGTGGCTCAGACTCAAGCTCAGACTCAAGCATATGGAAGCCAGGGACTTCCATATGCTGTGAGTGCAGTCATTAAAAAAAATTAGTGTACTACAAAAAAGTGATTCTTAGAGTGACAGTATTACTTATGTGCATAAAAATAATGACGATTTTTTCCATGGCTCCATCATTTCTTTAAATGTTTTCCATAAACATTAGTTAAGTGTTTGTGGAAAATTTTCAAAGACGATTTCTTATTCAATATAATATAAAATTGTGGATATCCATCATTTTTTACATCACATTTGACTGAGTTATGTAAGTTGATAAACTCTCAGCTAACTATGGGTAGCTTAATGATGCAGATTTCTATAAGGAAACATTTAATTCAAACAGGGTTGTAACCACTGCAACACTACCACAAAGACACTAGGGTGAGCCTGTGAATCTGCTTCTTAAATCATTCTTTGGATCACAAAATGGGAATTCCTCTTAAACACTTTTTAATCCCTCAAAACTGGCCTGTGATACGTTTGGCAGTATTTACTTAAACACTATAAGCCTTAAGATCTGCCTTCAAGGGCCATGTGCCTCCACCTTGCAAACATTCAACAATAGGGAAAGCAAATCTTCCCCACCGATGAGATATTGAAAAGAAAGTAATGAAGATTAACTTCATCATAATGACTTGGAGACATAGATGCAGTAAGAGGCTTTTTTCTCCCATTTTTAAAATACACAAATATACATACATTTTCTGTTTACCAGACAAATAAACCATCTTAAGTAATTCTCAGGTTTCCCTTCCCTCCATTGCATTTCTCAGATCTCAGCAACTAGGAGCTGATGCATGCGTCACTAAGTATGGCCAGAGATGTGAAAAATCAGTGTGCACGCTTGCTCTAAAATTGTTGCGACTCTGAAGCACTTTTAGAATCTGCTTTCGAAAAAGATTGATTCTGAATGTGTCCTAAAGATTAGCTAAGGCTTCCTCATGTATTTGCCTTCAACCATTTATTGTGTGTGTGAGTGGGGAGGGATATTGTTCAAAGAGCTCAACTACTAAGACGTGGGAAATCCCTCCAGTGACCTTCAAATAGCCATTTCTTCAACTTGGATTCTATTTCAGCCATTCTGAACATGAATGAAAGAAACTAAAACAGTAAGAATTGCTTATGCTTAACTAAAGCAGAGAGACTCCAAAATGATCATTGGTTCTGCTAAGGCCCTGAGCAATAATTCAGCTTCACTGACTCAATCCAGCATCTTTTCGTCCAAATCCAGGCTTTGCCATTTCTTGGGCTCTGTGTCCTTGGTGACGTATTTTATCACTGTTCCTCTATTTCTAATATGAATACTTAGTGTGGATTCTCATATTGCAAGATATTATTCTGAACACTTCAATCTCAGTGAAGACATTGAATTTACTATGTTAAAATGTTGGTAGGAGCGTTAAACTAACTTAACAGACCAAGAAATTCAAACTTTGAAGTGGTAAATAAATGTATGTCACGTAACTGTCAGTGGAAAAGTAGGAATTCTAACCTAAGCAGCTATGCTGGGGCAAAACATGTGATCTCTCCATGTGCTACCTCTCAAGGTCTTTGCATGGATGTGACATCAAAACAAATGCCCAGTCACCTTCCTACAAGGGAATCTTTTTTTCCCTTTGGTGTATTGTATTCAATTATATAAGAAATATATTGGAAACATTATGGGTCCTCCTATTCTAAATTTGTTACAAGTTGAAACAGTTCACATAACAGAATGAAAAAAGTATAAGAAAATACCTAAAGCACCAACAAAAATGAGCAGTTGTAGCGCTAAGTATATATCTGGTGTTTAAATAAGGGAGTTGGGGGAGAAAAACTCCTAGCAAGCATTGCATGACTTTAAAGGAGTATACATATATAAATCCCAAGACTTGAAAGGGGGGTGTGTGTTGCACAGTGTAAAGAACACAGGCTCTGACGTCAAACTGATTTAGGCTCCAATTTTAATTTACTAGGTTTTGTCCTGGGAAGATTATATAACGTATATAAGACTTGGTTTCTTCATCTGTAAAGTTGAATTAGTATTTATCTGACAGATGGATTTTAAGAACTAATATTTAGCATAGAAGGTAGAGAATATAAAACCGATTTTGTTATACCTTAAAGTCACAAAAATAAACACTCTGACAACTGTGCACGGCTCAATAAACACAAAATGAATGTTATGACCTATGTGACAAAACTTTTGTGAAAGAATAACGAAGGGAAAAAACAAAATTATCCTATTGAAGCCCTTCATATCTCTTCTTGAATCCTTTTTAGAGTCTCCTTTGTTCGCTTTTCTCCTCCACGACTTTCCATCTTTCCAACTCTTTCACCCTCTGTTTAAATGAAGGCAGGACCCCACAGAGGCTGGGCTGGATGGATCACTGTCGAGCTGATTTGATGGTAGCTCACATTGGCTGACTGAATAGTTCATTCATTGTAGGAAGACTGGTAACAAAGCGCCCAGTGCCAGCTCAGAGCCTCTGCAGTGGTTTCCTGGAAAGACAGAGATTTTCAATAATACCCCCTTTAACATGGCCAATTATGAAGACATTTCAATGGAAAAGCAACCCCACTCAATCTCACGCAGCTCTGCTGCAGCTGAGACACCTTCTTTGTTTATTTCCCTTCTTCCCTTCTTGACTTTGACCAATTACGAAGAGTTTTCAGGTGTTTAACACCAGGGGGAGCTATACAACACTGTCAATACATTTACATCAATGATGCTAGTGAAAAGAAATCAAGATCCCCTCCCCACCCCGAAAGGCACTGCTAGTTTATATCAAATGCTAAATGCGCACAAAGGGCCCTTATCATTATTTTTTTTTATTGCTTCATCTTTACCACTTACCATTGAAAGTCCCTCAAGTACCAGTTAGTGGTTGCATAAATGAAATACTTTAAAAAAAAAACTATACAAGAGAATATTACCTCCAATTCAGATGTTCAGGGAAAAAAATTCAGCTGGGAAGGAGCAAGCTCTAACAAAAGGGGTCTTAGGATGACTGTTAGCAGGAAGTCAGTCAGACATCTGTGTACTTTCTGCTCGAGCAAAATCATGTATGTGGAGCTGCAGAAGAAATAAAAGAACGGACTGCACTACCATTATTTACAGCATCTATGAAAGAGGGGAGAGTTGGCAGATGGAAAGCCGCTTGGGGGTACATTCCACATTTTTATGTGGGAGGAAAAGAGGCTACATCACTCTCCCCGCCCCCATCTCCACCTTATACTCTCTCCTCTCACCTTTTCCCTTCCTCCCACTGCAGAGAAACACTTCAGGGATGCTGTATAGACAGGGCTGGTGCTTTTCCTTTGCTCTCAATATATAGCACGCAAAAGTGTGTGAGCAGGCACCACATTCTTATAAAGTTGTTTTTCTGTCACCCACAGAATGCTCTTGGCCCTTAGTTCTGAAGGTCAGACCTAACACCTATAAAGCCTGTACCAGGCAGCCCCTCTGTCCGTCACCCCACAGGTGCCTCCAGCACTGCATCTGTCCTGTTCTCTTCATCTGGCAGTGAGAACAAAATGGTTAGAGGGTGATTTCTATAGGGCTGCCATCATTACGATGAACAGAAGAGAACCTGGAATCATTTCACACCTGAACATGACATTTCATTTTATCTAAAGAGATGCTATGTTCTAATCAAAAACAGATTTGTAGGAAATCTTTAAATTGAACTGTATTGAAATTGTATTATTATAATTAAGGGAAAATCGAATTTAGCCCAGGCCAGGCATGCATTATTTCACTAAGAGGGGATATATAATTTAAAAATCATTTTGGGAATGTTAAAGCAACCAGGGAGAAAAAAATAATTGTAATAATACCATTGAAGGGGTGGAACATGGTTTAATCTCAATATCTTTTGTTAGACAAAAATGCATGTGTTTAATTACCTATTAAAATTGCAAGCTGTAGTAATTATGTAAGTCTCCAGTTACTTGTGAATCACAAAACTATATCTTATAAAGCCTTTCAAGCAGAAGATCATCCTTCAGTTTAATTCATGAATAATTAGCTGGGACTCAAGAGTAAAAATAGAATGCCATTCACATTCATAGCAAGAAAAACAGTTTCTTTTACTTAAAATATAAGTTTTGTTTACTCTCACAAGTAAAGTGAGAACTGAAGTGCCTGTGCAACTAGGAATGGATTTTTGAAATTAAATAAATCTGTTTATGATATTGCCCAAGCATTAAAAATGGTTATTACAAGTTTCATTATATTCTTTTCCCCAGCTTTATTTACATATAAGTGGCAAATAGAAATCACATATATTCAGGTGTAAAATGTGATGTTTTCACATGCATCGTGAAGCGATTACCACCATCAAGCTAATTATTATAGGTATCACCTCATGTAATGGTCTTTTTTGATAGTTAGATCCACTACTCTCTCAGTAAATATCAAGCATACAATACTGTATCCACTATAATCACCAGGCTGTCCATTAGATAGTTATACTTCATTCTTGCATAATTGAAATTCTGTACTATTTGAATATCCATTCTATATTATATACCACATTTTTCTTTATCCGTTCATCCATTGACAGACGAGTAGGTGGTTTCCATATCTTCACGACTATGAATGATACTGCAATAGATATGGGAGTGTCTATATATTTTGGAAGAATTCACAGGTGAAGCCATCTGGTTCACAGATTTTCTCTGTTGGGGAGTTTTGATTATTGATTCAATCCCCTTACTCATTATTGGTCTGTTCACATTTTCTCTTTCTCCATAATTTAGTCTTGGGAGCTGGTATGTTCCCAGGAACTTATTTCTTCTAGATTATGTAATTTGTTGGCGTATAATTATTGCGAGCAGTCTCTTAGGGCCCTTTGTATTTCTGTGATATCAGATGTGATGTCTTTCATTTCTGATTTTCATTTATCTGAATCTTCTCTCTTTTACTCTTGGTTAGTCTAGCTAAAAGTTTACCAATTTTTTTTTTAATCTTTTCAAAAAGCAACACCTTGTTGATCTTTTCCATTGTTTTTTAGTCTCTTTTTCATTTATTTCTGCTCAAAAATGTAATTTTTTCCTCTTGCTAATTTTGTACTTTATCTTTTTCTAATTTCCATGGTGTGTAAAGTTAGGTTACATATTCCATATATTTTTTTTATAACATAGGCATTTAAAACTATAAAAGTCCCTCTTAGAATTACTTTTGCTGCACTCCATAAATTTCAGTATGTTGTATTTCAATTTTTTGTTTCTCTCGAGATACTTTTGGTTTCCCTTTTGATTTATTTTCTGATCCATTGATTTTCACAGTGTGTTGTTTAATTTCTACATATTTGTCAATTTTCCAATTTTTTTCCTATTATTGATTTCTAGTTTCATGCAATTATGATATGATTTGAATATTTTTTAAATTTGTTTTTTTATAATGATTTTTATTTTTTCCATTATAGCTGGTTTACAGTGTTCTGTCAATTTTCTACTATACAGCAAGGTGATCCAGTTACACATACATGTATACTTTTCTTTTTTCTCACATCATCATGCTCCATCACAAGTGACCAGACATAGTTCCCAGTGCTATACAGTAGATCCCATTGCCTACCCATTCCAAAGGCAATAGTTTGTTATCTATTAACCCCAAATTCCCAGTCCCTCCAACTCCCTCCCCCTCCCCCTTGGCAACCATAAGTCAGTTCTCCATGTCCATGATTTTCTTTTCTGTGGAAAGATTCGTTTGTGCCCTATATTAGATTCCAGATATAAGTGATATCATATGGTATTTGTCTTTGTCTTATCTGATTCATTTCACTCAGTATGAGAGTCTCTACTTCCATCCATGTTACTGCAAATGGCATCATTTTGTTCTTATTTATGGCTGAGTAGTATTCCATTGTGTATATATACCACACATCTTCCTAATCCAATCATCTGTCTATGGACATTTGCATTGTTTCCATGTCTTAGCTATTGTGAATAGAGCTGCAATGAACATGCGGGTGCATGTGTCTTTTTCAAGGAAAGTCTTGTCCAGATACATGCCCAAGAGTGGGATTGCTGTGTCATATGATAGTTCAATGTATAGACTTCTAAGGTATCTCCAAACTGTTCTCCATAGTGGTTGTACCAGCTTACATTCCCACCAACAGTGCAGGAGTGTTCCCTTTTCTCCACAGCCCCTCCAGCACTTGTTGTTTGTGGACTTATTAATGATGGCCATTCTGACTGGCGTGAGGTGATACCTCATGGTAGTTTTGATTTGCATTTCTCTAATAATCAGTGATGCTGAGCATTTTTTTCATGTGCTTGTTGGCCATCTGTATATCTTCTTTGGAGAAATTCTATTTAGGTCTTTTGCCCATTTTTCCATTGGGTGATTGGCTTTTTTTGCTGTTGAGTTATATAAGTTGTTTGTGTATTTTAGAGATTAAGCCCTTGCCAGTTGCATCGTTTGAAAAGATTTTCTCCCATTCTGTAAATTGCCTTTTCTTTTTTAATGGTTTCCTTTCCTGTGCTAGAACTTGTCAGTTCGATTAGGTCCCATTGGTTTATTTTTGCTTTTATTTCTGTTGCTTTGGGAGAATGACCTGAGAACACATTTGCAAGATTGATATCAGGGAATGTTTTGCCTGTGTTCTCTTGTAGTAGTTTGATGGTGTCTTGTCCTATATTTAAGTCTTTCAGCCATTTTGAGTTTATTTTTGTGCATGGTGTGAGGGTGTGTTACAGTTTCATTGATTAATTAAATTTGTTAAGATTTATTTTGTAGTCTAGCATATACTCTATCCTGGGGAACATTTTGTGCACCCTTAAGAAATATATTCTGCTGTTGTTGAGTGGGATGTACTGTATGTGTGTCAGGTGCATTTGGTCTATGGTGTTATTTAAGTCTGCAGCTTCTTTATTGGCTTTCCTTCCTTCTTTATCCCTTCCCTTCCTTCCTTTCTTTTTCTTTCTTTCTTTTTTTTTTTTTGTCATTTTAAGGGCTGCACCCATGACATATGGAATTTCCCAGGCTAGGGGCCACAGCATATGAAAGTTCCTGGGCTAGAGGTCAAATCAGAGCTGCAGCTGCTGGCCTACACCACAGCCACAGCAACACAGGATCCGAGCCGCATCTTCGACCTACACCACAGCTCACGGCAATGATGGATCCTTACACCAGTGAGCAAGGCCAGAGGTTGAACCCTCGTCCTCATGGATACTAGTCAGGTTCATTACTGCTGAGCCACGACAGGCACTCCACAGCCTTCCTAGGATTGAAGGGAATTAGAGCCTTGTTCTGGATTAGGCTTTGACTGAAGAGAATGTTGTGCTGCTTTGTTCTTCTATCCAGACCGCGAAGACCTTCTCCACATCAGCAGCAAGCCTGTTTCACTTACTTATCTGCATGTCCACTAGAACAGCTTTTTTAATTCCTTCAAGGACTTTTCCTTTGCATTACAGCTTGGCTAACTGCAAGTAAGAGGCCTGCATTTCAGCCCATCTTGCCTTTTGCCATGGCTTTCTCACTAAGTTTGATCACTTCTAGTTTTTGATTTAAAGTGAGAAATGTACAATTTTCCCTTTGGCTTGAACACCTGGAGGCCAGTGTAGCATTATCACTTGGCCTAATTTCAATATCGATGTGTTCCAGGACATAGGGAGGTCCTAGGAGATGGAAAGAGATGGGGGAGGGGCCAGTCCATGAACTGTCAGAACACACACAATGCTCATTATGAACTGCCCAATCAGGCAGGTGATATCAAACATCACTGATCATAGAGCACATAACAAATATACTAATAATTAAAAAGATTTAAATGTTGCAAAAATTACCAAAATGCGACACAGAGACACAAAGAGAGCAAGTGCAGTTGGAAAAATGACAGTAGACTTGCTCGAGGGAGGGTGGCTGCAAACCTTCAATTTGTTTAAAAAAAAAATCTGTGAAGTTCAGAAGTTCAATAAAATAAGACACAGCTGTACTAAAAGTAAATCCTTTGAGTATTGAATCATTTTGTAAGTTTCATGTTTTGTTGGATATATATTTCAAATTATGGAGGAATTGAAACTTGTAAGAGCAAGAATAATTTCTGCTACAGTAAATCATTATCAAAGCAAACGTTTATTTGATAAAGAATCAAAAGCTTATTTAAGCCTAGGTAGTTTTGTTTGACTACTATTGATTTTGGCTAAGTGATGAGAAATTAGTGGAGAGAAAATAAAGGAACATAATTGTAAACCAAACTTAAGAAATACCAAAATGAAAAAGACCCATGGTTTATCTAATCAAATGTTCCAAACACACTTGATGGCGGGATTGTTTGCCTGGAGGCAATATTCTCCATGAAAATAATATTTAAATAAGTATATGGTACTTTACTTCTTTCTTCTAAGTCATTATAAAACATTCATCTATGCATTTTTCAAATGCTCCTTGAATCTTTTAATATTTTCAACTTGTATCACACGCAACAGATTCCACATACTGATCAACCAGCCCCTGTTTGGAGCAGTATCATACAAATACATAACAGCATCCTCTGCTTAAGAACGTTGGCTAACATAAACACTTCAGTACAAGAGCAGGATGAAACAGTGGTAATTTTACGGAAAAGTGTTACAGGAGCCCTGAAGAGGAGCACTTAACTGTGATAGCAGGGCTAGAAATGGCTTTTAGTCAGAACAAAAGACTGGGAGAAAACTTAGGGGTAGCTAAGCAGTTAGAAGAGAGGGAAGGTGATGGAATAAACAGAAATTCCTCTGAGCAGAGGAGAAAGTGTGATTCAAAGCACAGGACAAGATGAATCAGCTGTGCTGGCCACACCCAACGGTTCAAATTTGCCGAAAGTCAAACCGTTCTCAACTTGACACCAAAGGAAGCACCATTTTTTCTTTTTTTTTTTTTTTTGTCTTTTTGCCATTTCTTGGGCCACTCCCATGGCATATGGAGGTTCCCAGGCTAGGGGTCTAATCGGAGCTGGAGCTGCCGGCCTATGCCAGAGCCACAGCAACGCGGAATCCGAGCTGGGTCTGCGACCTACACCACAGCTCACAGCAACGGCGGATCATTAACCCACTGAGCAAAGGCAGGGATTGAACCCGCAACCTCATGGTTCCTAGTCGGATTTGTTAACCACTGCGCCACGACGGGAACTCCCGGAAACACCAGTATTTCTAATGT
The DNA here is from genome assembly GCF_016906955.1 of Phacochoerus africanus. Lineage (NCBI taxonomy): Eukaryota > Metazoa > Chordata > Mammalia > Artiodactyla > Suidae > Phacochoerus > Phacochoerus africanus. The sequence goes on along the minus strand of NC_062552.1, from coordinate 29,106,879 downwards.
CCTAGAATTTGGTGATGAAAAGTATGGTTGCTTTTTCTTTTGACTTAAACATCTTAAAAGAAATATGACCTTTTAGAATAATAGTCATAGTAAATATAATAATAATGACATATAATCTGATGTAAAATACATGTTATATATAACATATAACAATATATGTAAAATCATGTTATATATCATAATATGTACTGTATAATAACATTTGCTATTGGTTTATATGCCCGATATTGCACTAAGTACTTTGCACCTGTCTTCCATTTTATCCTCACGAAATCATTTGAATTACATATTACCATCTCCACTTTTCAGAGTGAAGAAATACAAGTTAAAAAATAAACTTACTTGTCCAAGTTCTTATTGTTACCAGATCATTTTAGGTGCCTTCCCAGAACACTTGGAGTCTCTCTGTACCATTTTGAAGTAATAATTAACCTTTCACTAATTGCACTTTCAAGCAAAGAACTTTTTAAGGGATGAGTTCTCAGTTCTAAGGAGTTGCTTGTCATTTGCTCTTTTCTTCAGAATGACATGGAATTTTCCATGGAAAAAATAGCAACCCCATTTGTCACTGATTTTCCCTGAGGAAAACTTATTTGCTCCTTGAAACTCATTAACCCTTTAACCCTCATCACTTTCTAAACATCATCCATTCAGTCATCACGGGTAGACCATGGTTATCATATTTTAAAATTTGTTCTGTCTTCCTTCTTGGAAATGGCAAGTTTCCCTCAAAAAAATGAACCCCCTTTTCCTCCTTTTTGAAAGAGATTATAGATTATACACCTAGTACTAAGACAATGTCCATACTGATGTCTTTACTTTTGATTCACAATCTGTTCGGAAACTATCCCAAGGCATAGTTTTCCCTTGAGCAGACAAAATTCTTGTTCATACGTATTTTCCTTAATTTGTCTTTCTACCTTTATAAACTTTGAATTATATTTCTGATATTTAAAGAGAGAACTATTTCAACGACTTAAGCACCTTCCCTTTAATGGTTCTAATCAGATCCACCCAGTCCCAGTCCCGTTCCTTCCTTTCTTTCCCCAAACTTCCTCCATTAAATCAAAACTGCTTGTCGTGTATGAGGACAACAATAGTATTATTGTTGTAGGACGGTATTATTTCATAAGGTATTTTGGCTTTGAAACTTGAGAGAAATTTATTTCTATTATTATGAAAAATCATGATTTTCTTTAAATTTTTTCTTTTAAGCAAGCAAAGTCTTTATTAAAGGAAAGCAAATAACGCTCAGGGCTGCTGGGAGGGGGGAGAAGAGCTCTCCTTCTCTATTGTCCTATAGGACTTTTTATATCTTAAAGATGGGGGGGTACCAACGTGGGGTCCAGAAAGATGTGGTTTTCTCTTATTGGCCTTGCCCAATCATCTGTATCAGTCCTTGTCCAATAGGGATCTTAGGGGTGGAAATGTCCCATAAGTCTCATAGTTTCTTTGCCCATTTCTTCCCATAAACTGAGTCACAGGGCATTAGGGATTAGTGTCCATCTATGCATAGGTACACTCCTTATAGTAAACAAGGCCTGTGGGGATGTTACTCCCTGGAGCCCTTAAGCTGCAAATGTTAATCAATGGCCAAATCAAAGAGTGCATCAAAGCCCATGCTCTTACACTGACTACCTGAGTTCCTATTCTGCCTCAATCCCCCCTTCTAGAGTAGGAGACTCTAACTATGGGGGAAAGGGGCAATGACCACTCTGACTGCTTCCCGATGAAAGGGATGTTAGGAGAAAGCAGTGAGGTCTCCACTCATGGGATGGTCAAGTGGGCTTTCATAGATTACACTGGGTACCCCTTCTATCACCATTTGAAGGTCGATATCTTCTGGAGTTCCCGTCGTGGCTCAGTGGTTAATGAATCTGACTAGGAACCATGAGGTTGCGGGTTCAATTCCCGGCCTCGCTCGAATCTGGCATTCCCGTGAGCTGTGGTGTAACTTGCAGACGTGGCTTGGATCCTGTGTTGCTGTGGCTGTGGTGTAGGCCGGCGGCTACTGCTCGGATTGGACCCCTAGCCTGGGAACCTCCATATGCCCAGGGTGCAGCCCTAGAAAAGACAAAAAGATAAATAAACAAATAAATAGGTTGATAGCTTCTAATTGGGATGTAATGAAACAAGAAATACAATTAATTATACCGGGTCCAAATAAAAGGATCAAGATCACAATGATGACTATGGTGAGGAAATGTCTTCACCAGGAAGAGGAGATCAACCAGTTCCAGAGGGCAGCTCCAAAAGCCGGAGCTGGTCTTTAAATGTTTGACACGAATGACGGCATTATGCTATAAAAATGAAACCCTTGTTGAGCTTAAAAATATCCATTCTCCATTTGTTACTAACCCAAATCTGTAATGTCCTATATGTCTTTTATTTTATTTTTTTTGTCTTTTTGCCATTTCTAGGGCTGCACCTGCGGCACATGGAGGTTCCCAGGCTAGGGATCCAATTGGAGCTGTTGCTGCCGGCCTAAGCCACAGCCACAGAAACGCATGATCTGAGCTGCTTCTGTGACCTACACCATAGCTCACAGCAATGCCGGATCCCCAACCCACTGAACAAGGCCAGGGATTGAACCAGCAACCTCATGGTTCCTAGTCAGATTTGTTAACCACTGAGCCACGACGGGCACTCCTAATGTCCTATATCATTAACCAGAATTATCTATTTCTTCTTCTTCTTCTTCTTCTTCTTCTTCTTCTTCTTCTTCTTCTTCTTCTTCTTCTTCTTCTTCTTCTTCTTCATCTTCTTCTTCTTCTTCCTCCTCCTCCTCCTCTTCTTCTTCTTCTTTCTTCCTCTTCCTCCTCCTCCTCTTCTACTTCTTCTTCTTCTCCTTTTCCTTCTTTTCTTTTTTGGCTGTGCCTACAGCATATAGAAGTTCCCAGGCCAGAGATCACACTTAATCCACTAGGCCACCAGGGAACTCCCTGAATTGCCAATCTCTTCTGACCAGGGACTCATTTGTAAATGTTAGTGTGGAAAATAATTACTTGAAGAAGTCACTAAAAGAACTATCTGGTTCCAGTCTAGGATGATGGGTGAGGTACAAGAACATCCATAACAAATTTCATTGTAAAATACTAACAGGGAGGGGCCCCAGGCTGCAGCAAGGGTCACTGTATAAAACTGCTGCACAGCATCTTCAGAGAACTATCCTTCGCTAGGGCAGATCCTTGACACCACCTCCCGGGACACTCACGGGACTTATTTATTGTTAAATGGCTTTATTGAGGTAAAAATTTACTTGCAGTAAGGTACATTTATTGAATTTTTGAATTCAATAATTTATTGAAACTGCATATAAGAATATAGTTCAAGATATTTTAGTACATTTATACAATTGTCGTCATCATTGTCACCATCCAATTGTAGGATATGTCCGTTAGCCCAGAAAATTCCCTTATGCCCTTTTGATTCTGCTTGTTGCTTTCTGTCGCTATAGATCTGCTTTTTCTGGACATTTCACATAAATAGAATCATTCACTGTGTGACTTTTTTGTCTGGCTTTTCTCACTTAGCATAATGATTTGAGATCTATCCATGTTATTGTACAAATCAGTGGTTTGTTCCTTTTCATTGATGAATAGTATTCCATTGTGTGGATTTACCTTGTTTTAAAAATATCTATTCATCAGTAGACAGTCATTTGAACTGTTTCAAGTTTTTACCTAACATGAATAATGTGATGATTTATATATGAGTCTATGTGGATTGTATGTCTTTACTTTTCTCAGGTACTTTAACATAACTGATTTTTAAAACAAGCTGTCCCATGTTCAAGTATTTTATATCCATAATCAAAATGATATTAAAATATTTTTATCCCTCAAAGAGTTATTCAATGTGTCCAGTTTTATTAAGTGTCCAGTTTATAAATCATGTGTCTGAAATCAGTAGTTCTCTAACCCAAGCTTCATGTTTCTCTCTTTTTTAAGCAACAGAATTTTAATTTTTTCTAAGTGCATTATCACTGAATCAAGACTTCCCAAATCCCACTGCAGTTACATGCGGCCATGTGATTAAGTCCTAGCCAGAACCATAACTAGATAGGCTGTTAGGAATTGGGGCTTGGGGGGTGGAGGAAGGCAGGTTAGAGAAAGTTTACATAATCTTGGACAGACAGCTACTTACAAATATGCCTCTAAAACTCCTTTCAGTCTTCCACATAATACAATTTCTGGGGCTCCAGTAGCCATATTGAGCCATACACCTCTTTCTGGATAGAACAGAAACTAGGAGTGGGGTCCCTGCCAAGTTGGAGCGTACGGTCCATGGGAACACCCGCTCTCCCAACATCCGTTGCCAATGCAGGTGTCTCCAAGACCACTCTTTGATTCTAGAACTTGACAGAAGGACTCACAAGCCTCACTGAAACCTCGTGGTTATCACAGTTATATGAGATGAGAACTGGCCAAGGAAAGAGGCATGTAGGACAGACTCCAGGCAAGTTCCAGACACCTGGGCTTCCAGCTGCCAGTCTTTCATCCTCTCCCAGTGGAGTTATCCATGGCATTGATTTCCCAGCAGCGATGGGTGACGACAAGCATGAGTACTCCAACCAGGAAGCTCACTGGAGCCTCAGTGTCCAGAGTCTTTACAGGAACTCGGTGTTGTACACCTTGCTGATCACCCACAGGGCGGACTCCAGCATCCAGCTCCTTTGGAAGTCCACTGACTGCACATGACCCAAAGCGCCAAGTCACTGTGACCTGTCTGGTCTGATTGAAGGGCCCCAACCGAAATGCTCTCACTCTAAGTCACATTTTTACACACGACTGGTCCAAGGCCTGAGGTCAGCAAAGACATTTCTACCAGGCAGAGTATTCGGACAGCTTAAAAATCACCCTCCTGGAAGGTAAAGAGAACAGCCAGACCTCTCCTTGGGTAAGGCCATGTTCTTTACTACAGAGACTTTGCTCTGAAATCAACATAAAGCCATCTCCAGGCTTTTTTTTTTTTTGCGTGGGGGTCAGGGGAGAGTGGCACACTTGGCATATGGAAGTTCCCAGGCTAGAGGTCGAATTGGAGTGACAGCTACCAGCCTACACCACAGCCATGGAGGCAGGGACAATGGACCTTGCTACTCTTACTCCCAACTCCTGGATCTTTAACCCATTGAGCAAGGCCAAGAATCAAACCCACATCCTCATGGATACTAGTCAGATTCTTCTCTGCTGTGCCACAACAGGAACTCCCCAGGCTTTCATAACATGAAGGATTTTCATCTTATTTATGCCACTTTTGTAGAAAGATATTTTTATTTTTTGCTATATGCAGCCGTACTTTATCCTGAACAAACCACATGGGAGTATGTAATTTTAGGGAGCACAGAGACTAGAATATACTCTATAACCTCTTCTTAACAATACATAAAATACTTCAGAAGAATAATTAGCCTATAAAAACTATGTTTTATCAGAAGATAGGCAACTCTTGTGACAGCACGAAGTTATATTATCAGACAGTTATCCAAATGTAAAAATGTAAAGAAATAACCAAATAAAGAATGTGTAACAGTGACATTATAAAAGGGAGACAAAATGCAGTCACACACACCAATAAACAAACCCTGTTAGGACGTAGGTGATAATTATGAAAAATTTCTTGGTGTCAAATGAAATTATTCTTTGGCCAAGAGAGCATTGAAACGGTACTGGTGATTTGGATGTGTCGGAGGAGAATTGTCACTGTAGTTCTCAAATTACCAACCACAGAGAAAGATGCTACAAAGCTCTGCCCTGCCTTTTGGATGATCAAGACATTCAACAACCAGATGGGCTTTAATTTCAAACTAAGCATGAGAAAACTGATCTATGATGAATTTTTGGCATAGAAGATGATATACAGAATAATGGAACTTGCATGCAACAGGAAGTTACCAATAGCATTTTGACAAATCTTGGTTTATATTTATCGGTTATAAGAAACATTCAAGCAGACTGTCCGAAGCTGGTTAAATTGATTCAGTAAATTAGCAAAGATTCTGATTTACTCAAGCTTCTTGCTCTGCTTTCCCAGACATGCACACTTACCCTCAGTGATTCAAGGTGACTCATCTACCTAAAGGACTTGGTTCAAAGTCCCAGGTGTAGAAAAGGGAAGAGAAAAAAGACACATGCTAGCTAAGACTATCTTCTTTATTAGAGAAACTGTGTTCCTAGAATTTTGTTCTTCATAGACCCCTGTTTATATCTGTTGCACAAGCAGTCTCAGATTCACCCTAACTCCAAGGCAGTCTAGAAATGCAATTACATTAGGCAGATGCCCTAAACAAGGTCAGCAGACAAAAGACATTACTTAGGACACAAGGCAGCGCTGTCTCGAGAACAGACAGGGTGGATGTACAATCTGGTCTTAGTGAGTTTAGGGGATGGTCAGGTAGAAATGGTTTTTCGTGATGTCAAAGTATTTACATACTATTTCTACAAATTTTTAATAACATGAGTGATACAATGAAATGAACTAAGCCAGCTCAATATTACCTAACAAAAATTGTTATTTTTCTTAGTCTTATAAAGATAAAATAAAAATGTTCCCAAAGTATTTTTAGTTCCCTTGTGGAACATAATATTCTGCCAATGCATGGTAAAATATCAATGATGCAAATGTTGAGACTACTATTTTGTTAAATTTTATTTTTTTAAAACTTTATTTCAAATAACCTGTTTTTCATATCAAGAGAGATATTTATTCCCAATATTTTCTAACCAAAACTTAGCACAAATGTGTAAAAAATATCAGGTATGTTTATAGATCATTTTTCATTATTATGAATAATATAACAGAATTTATATGATCATAAAATTTCAATTTGGAACTTATTTTACAGAGTAAATTGAGATGAAATGAAAGCAGAAATGTCATACTATATATTACATGATTTTTTTCCTGCCCGATTTTAATGTCTTTAAAATTTTTCTCTTAAAGTTGAGGAATTATTACTCAGCTAATGTCAAATTTGGCTTGCATATGAAGGTTTTTCTCTCTGTATGCATAATGTAACTTTCATGATTATTAAATACTAGAGCCTTTCTTATTAAATAAAAATATTTTAACCACTGAAATTTTTCATTTCTGACATTTATGTCAGAAATGCTTCTTAAACTTATTAGGTACTGTCATGACTTAGTACACAGCAAATGTAAGTAAATATTTTCTCTTTTTAAAGCAAATTTTTATTTCAGAATAATTTTAGACTTACAGAAAAGTTGCAAAGACAGTAAAAACAGTTGCCTTATACCTCACATCCCCTACCTTGCATTTTTCAGAAATCGGAGGAAACCCTGTGGCTACATTACTATTAAATAAACCTCAGACTTCATTTAGATTTTACCTCTTATTTCATAAGTGTCCTCTTTCTTTTCCAGGATTAAATTCAGGGTGCTGCACTGCGTTTGTTATGTCTCCCCACTGCCCTCTGCTCTGTGACTCTCTCTGTCTTGTTTCTCAAGGCTGTGGCAGTTTTGAGGAGCCCTGTCCAGGTGGCCTGTAGAAGGTCCCCCAGTTTGGGTTGGTCTGGTGTTTTCCCTGTGCTTGGCTTGGCATTATAGTCTTTGGGAGAACAGCAGCACAAAGGTGAGGGGCTTTCTTGTCACATCACACTGGGGGCACATGGCGTCCACATGGCATGGTTCATGTCATGGGCTTCATGGCTTGGTGGGGGCGGTGTCTGCTCCCCACTTTCAAGTCCCTGCTCTCCCCTTTCCCACTCAGTTCTTTGAAAGCAAGTTAGTAAATCCATCCCACCCTCCTGGAGGGGGGTGTATTTTCACATATGATTTTGAATTCTTCTGTAAGAATGATGTGCATTTTCTTTCCCATTTTTTTATGCAAAGTAAATATGATGTTGATGGCAAAATTTTCTTCATATTATATATTATACAGTATGTTAATTTTAGAATATTACATGATGTATCAGTCAGGGTTCTTTAGGGAAACAGAACCAATAGGGTACACATTATATATTTACATACATTTTATGTATTTGTGTGTATATATAAAATATACCATATAGGTTCTGTTTATATATAATTACATATATGAATATATACACACACACATATATACATGTATGCATATATACATAATATGAATATAGGCATATATACATATGTATCACACTTATGCACATACATACATACACATAATGAGAGAGTTAGTTCAAGGAAGAGGCCCATGTGATTATGGGGGCTGGCAAGCCTGAAACGAGGCCAGCCAGAAACTGGGAGTTCTTGGGAAGAGTTGAGGCAGAATTTCACCTTTGGGAAACTTTAATTCTTGCTTTTATTTATTTATTTTTTCTCTTTAGGGCCTTGCCTGCTGCATATGGAAGTTCCCACATGAGGTCAAATTGGAACTGCAGCTGGAGCCTATGCCACAGCCTATGCCACAGCCACAGCAAGGACAAATCTGAGCTGCATCTGTGACATACACCATGGCTCACGACAGTGCCAGATCCTTAAACTACTAGGCAAGGCCAGCGATTAAACGCACATCCTCATGGACACTGTGTCGGGTTCTTAACCCAGTGAGCCACAGTGAGAACTCCAGTTCTTGCTTTTAAAGGCTTTCAAGGAGTTCCCATCATGGCCCAGTGGAAATGAATCCAACTAGCATCCATGAGGATGCAGGTTTGATCCCTGGCCTCGCTCAGTGGGTGGGGATCTGGCATTGCCCTGAGCTGTGGTGTATGTAGGTCACAGACGCAGCTCGGATCCCCCAGTGCTGTGGCTGTGGCATAGGCCAGCAGCTGTAGCTCTGATTTGAACACTAGCCTGGGAACCTCCATAGGCAGCAGGTGCGGTCCTAAAAAGCAAAAAAAAAAAATTTAAAATTCTAAAAATTAAAAAAATTATACTTTCAAGTGATTGGTTGAAGCCCACCCACATTGTCCAGGATCGTCTCCTTTACTTGGGGTCAGCTGATTGTAGGTGTTGACCACACTTGCACAACACCTTCACAGCCACACCTGTGTGCAGTTGTGTAACTGGAGACTATACCATCATGACACACAAAACTAACCATCACCCATGCGTGAGGGGTAGAATTTGTGTTCACGGAAAGGAAGCCACTGCTGCTAATTTTCGGGTTTTTCCTTCCTAAAGAAAGCTTAAATTAACTTATTTAGTATAGTTTGCCTTTTTAACAAACCACTAAACCAATCAAATAAAATATGTAATAAAGCTATACATCTGGGCAAAAGGACTTTGATAATTTTCTGAGAGATACAAAAGCTGTTGCTGTTGTTTGTTGTTGTTGTTGTTGTTTCTTGGGCCGCTCCCTCGGCATATGGAGGTTCCCAGGCTAGGGGTTGAATTGGAGCTGTAGCCACCGGCCTACGCCAGAGCCACAGCAACGCGGGATCCGAGCCGCGTCTGCAACCTACACCACAGCTCACGGCAACGCCGGATCGTTAACCCACTGAGCAAGGGCAGGGACCGGACCCGCAACCTCATGGTTCCTAGTCGGATTCATTAACCACTGCGCCACGACGGGAACTCCAACAAATGCTTTTTAAACTACTATATCAAAGGCAGAAACAACTGCTCTCTCTTAGCCTAGGTGCCCCCAGAGCAGAATCTGAGAGAGAGGTCCTATGGTTTATTGGAATGTAGGTTTAGCAGGCAGGCCTGAGGGAGGGAGAGTGAAAGGGAAGAAGCAAGAAGTGTCCCTTGAGGTGGCTGATGCCATGAGTGATCAGTCTCACAAGACCTTCTGAGGAATAGAATATTCCGAGGTCCTTGGAGTTGACTTCCATGCCCGTGGATCTAGGGCAGCCACTTTGGCCACACCTCGGGAGGGTTTCTAGGGGCCAGGGCAGGGGCTGAGCAGGCCTGTGCAGGCCCCAGGAAGGGCTGCCAGGCTGGGCTGCCAGAAGCTGGTCCAGCCAGTGGGAAGGTAGCTGCTGGGGGGTGAGGGGGGTGGATAGGCCATGAAGATGTGCACAGTAGGTGCCCAGACCTGCCCCTGAGTTGTCTGATCATGTTCAACAAAATCATCCTTCCTGTCTACTTCAGTATCAGCAGAAAACCCGTATCATTAGAAATAGTCTCTTTAATATCTCACAAGCCAACATCACTACTTCTGTATTAGCTCCAGTAGATTTTTAAGGCCAGATTAGACACCGAATGGCTGGAGAGAGATGTTTTTCGAATGCTGAAAAAAATGAAGTCATTTTTCCCAGACCCTTGAGGATTCATTGTTTCAGCCTAGAGCACAGCTGCCCTGTTGAGTCTCCTCTCCAGGGTCTCTCTTTTCCAACATCTACAGCATCTTCTGTCAGACACATCTGGTTATTCCATTTATGTTGAACAAATTGATGCATCTTACTGTAGTGTTTTTTGGTAATATTAGAATTAACTTTGAGCCTTAGAACACTGCTTTCAGCATTTGGATAATTCCCAGAACTTACTTGTCGACTTGCAGTGTTCCTTTCTCTGAGACATAAACTATTGATTTTATTTTTCTGATGTCCTTGTTGATAATTCCATGGTCTCTTGAATCAGAGTACCCCAACAGGGTAAAATTTCAAAACCGTTTGGCTTGACATGCTGCCAATGAGCCATTGGTCATGAACATACCCTGAATCCATTGTTTTCCTCTTTAATTCAAGACATTTAGAATTATAACAAACATTTCCTCTAAAAAAATAATACTGTAGAAAGGATCCTACACATAAAATTACCAAAAAATGGCCATTAGAATGAAGAGCAGTGAGTCCACTTTAAATATGCAGCAAAAGTATAAACTCAAGCACGCACCTTTCTTATTTGTCCACCTCTTATCAAGTGGGAAAATTTTCTTTGAAGTATTTTCAATCGTTTTCAGAACTCCTCTGTGTCTTATGAAAATCACTGCAAATGTTTTGGGGAATTATCACTATTTCAGACAAGTGATTAATAATGACAGCAAAATCCTTTGTATCAACCTGCGCCCTCCTGTTCCTTCACGTCCATCATTTCACCCATCCTCACAAGGACCCTAGCAGCAGATGAGACACTGAGTCTCATCGGGGACCTGGCTGTCCAGGAGCACAGGGTCAGTGCAAGAGTCAAGTTGTGTCTGTCTCCATAATCAATGTGACCAACCTAATTTCAGAGACCTCTGGAAATTGGCACATCCTAATGATACTTTCCTTCTCTGCCTGACTCGCACACTCTTCATTGCTTTTTGCATTTCTCACAGCAGGGCTTCCAGGCTTTACAGCTTTGACAAGAGTTTCTATAACTTTCTCACAGCCTCAAAGTCTCTCTTAATCGAAACACACATAGTCCTCCTTTTTTACTGAGAGGAGGATGAATCTTCCCTCCTACAGGGAGACCTCTTCCAGGACCAGAGAATGGGCTTCTGTCTAATACTTGGAAATGAATTGTCCGAGGAGACACACATGCTGACAGAACAAGAGGCAATACTGTGTTGGGAAGGGTTCCCCAGGCAGAGAGCAGCAGGTGAGGGAACCCAGGAGAACTGCTGTGCCATGCAGCTCGCAGTCTCTGGTTTTATGGGAATGAGGTTGGTGTCCGGGTTGGCTCTGGCCAATCGTCTTGCCTGGCTCATACTTGAGCTGACTCAGGGTCCTTTTCAGTGGCATGTGCACCTTTCAGCCAAGATGGATTCCAGCACCAAACTCCTCCAGCAGGGGGTGGTTTGCTAGGTCCATATTCCTATTGGGATCTCCTGTTATGAAAGAGCTCATACAGTTTATCATTGTCATGCCTGGCCTTGTCGTGCCTGGCCAGGGACGTCAGTTTCGGTCAAAGATCACCTAACATCTTCATCGCTTCTCCTCGCACACAGTTTGCTTGGAGTCTTTTGTGCTCACCTGTAAGTCTAATTGCTTTCTTTTTTAGTTCCTATTTGTTCTTCCACAGAAAAAGATGCTTAAATATCTGCTATTCTTTGTTTTATGCAATTTTTAGATTAATGATATTTTCAGACCTGTACTTTTTTTTAGGATTGGGTCAGTGGTCGGAAGGGGACAGCCTCTTGATTTTTTTTTTTTTAATTTGAGAGTTAAGTTCTATTTGGGGCAAAATTAGGACTTAAGCCTAGGAGACAGCATCTCAGTTAGCCCTGAGAGACCGCTCCCCAGTCTTTCGATTAAGATACCCACGGCCCCACCAGTACAGAGCTAAGGACTGAGGCTGGGGAAGACTGGAATTTGCAAAAGCCATAAAAACAAAGTGTCTTTAGACAGCAGAGGGAAGAGGAGGAACATTTTCGATTGAGGAGACAGAATGGGCAGAGAGGATTGATCCTGGCAAGTCCAGCAGATAGTAAAGTCAGAGAGAGAGAAATTGGGCATACTTCATGAGAGAGCTTCAAATTCTATCCAAGGAGGTGGACCAAATTCAAACCCCTGGAAGAGCTATGGGGTCCCTGATGATGTGGGATGGGGGAGAAATGCAGTGGTGTTTCTGAAAGATATTTCAGGTAAGAGTGAGAAGAGACCATAGTGGAGAAAATCTAGAGAGAGAAATAGCAGCTGAAATATGTAGTAACCCCACTGTTATGATAATCAGGCTGGTAATCACTGAAGTAAAACTAAAAATGATTCTGAAAATATTGTGATGGAAACATCAGGAAAACCAAAACACCTAAATTGATCCTGGATAGAGAGGTATACAGGCAGGATGCAATAAATATAATAAAAAATAATTCCAGAACTTCAAGGATGATGGACCTGGATATCGATGTTCTTACAGAATGGAATGACTCAGGAGAAAGTCAAAGAAAAGGACTCACAATCACATTCCTGAAAGTTGGAAAAATCTCTCAAGGCCTCAGGAAAAAACAAGATTTGGTATTCAAAGATCAGTTCCATAAAAGTTTGTTTTTGCAATTAAAATTCCAGGGGCATACACATTAAAATGTGGAAATTATTTCAGGTGGTGATGCATTCAAATGCACTTAATTTGTGTAAATCGCTTGTGTATTTGAATAGTTGACCTTTTGTGACTAGATCAATAGTCTCAAGGTGATCTTTAAATATCAACCTCATTTTCTGGATATCAACTTTTGGCTCTCCAATCAATTTATTTATTTTTTTAACTCTGGGAAAATTTATCTAAGAAAAGGAAGACCTGTTGTATCTTGATCTCTGCTACTCGCATAATTCTTTGTGCTGAACTTGTGTTTGGATACTGAGCCCAGGAACTGACCTCAACCTGTGCATATAGGTAGAATCCAATATTCCAATACCTGATTAACAGAGGACTATGGCAACATGAGCCATGGACTCACCATTCACTATTAGACTCACCAGAAACGTTCTCCTGTCTCTGATCTGGAACCCTGCACAAATTTTCCTTTTCATCACTTGCCCAACATTAGTGTATTATCTTTTGGGCACCTAAGAAGGGGTGGTGTTATTAACTCAGGAGTAACACACATATTCTAGCAGCCAGAAACTGACAATAATTAAGTAAGAGTGTAAGTAAGCAGATGCATAATGAATTCATGAATGAATGACTAGCATTATCTCTGACGGTGGCAGCTGCTATGAAGATAACAATTATGGTTTGTCAGAGAGATATGTGGAGAGGAAAGAGGTCAGGGTAGACCTTTCTGAAGACATGACTTTTGAGACAAGACCTAAAGAATGGAAGCACGCACCACTCTAAGGGCTGAGGGAAGAGTATCCCTTGCAGAGGAAATAAGAATTAAAGGCTAAAACTATAAAACTCAGAGGAAAACATAGGAACAAGTCCATATGACTTTGGATCTGGCAAAGTGTTCCTAGGCAAAACAACAGAAGTGCAAGCAACAACTGGAAAAAAAAATACATTGAGTTCCATCAAAATTAAAACTTTTATGCCTCAAAAGCCACCATCAAATATGTCAAAATACAACAAACAGAATGGGGGAAATTACTTGCAATTTATGCACCCGATAAGGAACTTGTATACAGAATGTATTTTAAAAACTGTAACTCAATAATAAAAACCAAATAATTAGAAATGGACAAATGATCTCAATAGACCTTTCTGCAAGGCTGACATTCGAATGGTAAATAAGCACATGCAGAGAGGCTCAGCATCATTAGTCACCAAGGAACTGTAAATCAAAACTTCACATCCAGTAGGATGGTTATAACAAAAAATCAGATTATTAATGAAAATTGTCGGGAAGGATGTAGAGAGCTTGGCACCCTCACACACTGCTTATGGGAATGCAAAGTGGTACAGCCACTTTGGAAATCAGGTTGACTGTTCCTCACACAGTGTCACAGAGGGTGACGGTACGTCCTAGGCGGGCCCCTCCCAGGTATGCACCCAAGGGACAAGAAGACACATGTCCACATGAAAACTTGTACGTGGATATTCATAGCAGCATTATGCAAAGTAGCCAAAAGGCAGAAACAACGCGCACACGTCCATTAACTGGCAAATGTATAAACAAAGTGAGGTATATCCTTACAGTGGGGGTGTTCCTGGGCCATAAAGGGGATGAAGGATGGTGACACAACAGGATGGATATGTTCAGGGGAAGAAGCCAGTCACAAAAGGTAACGTGTGATCCCATCCGTATGGAAACCCAGCCTAGGAAAAGACAAAGACAGAAAGTGGATTCAGGGCTGCTTCGGGCTGGGCAGGGGACCGGAGGGTGTGGAGTGACAGCCAAAGGGTACAGGGTCTTGGGCGGTTTTCTGAAGTGATGAAAGCCTCTAAAATTGACTGCGATTATGAATTCACAACCTGTGAATATGCTAAAAACAGGGAATTTTTACACTCTAAATGGGAAAATTATGTGGTAAGTGAATTACCTCTCAGTAAAGCTAGGGGATTGTTTTTTTCTTTTTTTTTTTTTTTTTTTTGAAGAAATAAAGCCCCCGAGAAGGAACAGAAGGAGGCCCACAGGCAGAATTAGAGTGAGGTGAGTTGCAGCTGGGGGGCACCCAGTAGTGCTTTGGGAAATTAGCCTTCCAGATCCCTCCTCCCCCCAAACCCACTTGAGAACTGGGATGACCATGGGTGTCCTGAATAGTGGTTGGCCTTGACTGTCACACCACCTCCAAGACATAGGACTTTTCTGGACTGCTAATACCTAGCCTCAGCTCTCCTGGGAAAAGTGGTGGTGAGGATATGAGCCCCACAGCTCAGGCTGACTGTGCCCCTCCCTCTCTGTGACCTAAAACTTCCTCCATATGCACCTGTGGGCCCCACTGGCTCCCCAAGTTCCTCTCTCTCATCCTCTGCTACTTTTCATGGGAAAGCAGATTAATAAAGGTATACATATGAGGACCTAATAAAGGTCCCCGTAGGGTCTGAATTTCTACTTTTTTTGATTCAATTTTTGTTTTATATTGGAATAAAATTGATTTACGACTATAAATGATGTGTCAGGTGTACAGCAAAGTGACTCAGTTATACACACACACACACATATATACACATACCCATTCTTTTTCAGATTCTTTTCCCCTATAGGTTATTATAGATGAACTTCTACATTTTAATAAATGTAAACAGGCTCTCTGCACTTGGGCATGTGGAGTTTTCATAATAGCAAGACTGACACAAAAGGCAGGTCCCACATGTGGGCCGAAGTCCATCTTTGACTGTGTTTGCATTTCTTCCATAGACCTGGAATGATAATGAATGAATAAGCCAAACTATAAAAGCACAATTTTATGGGGACAAGTGAATACACTGTTTTTAAGAAAGGGGAAATGACCATTTATTGAGAGCCTACTAGGTACCTGACCCATTCCTTGTAATTTAAGTCTATGGACAATCTCAGACCATAAGTATTATAGGTTCAATTTTAGACCCAAAGAAATCGAGGCTCAAATGCTTGTTATTTATCAAAACAGCTGCTCCTGTGTATGGGGGGCCTCTCACACTTGGGACATATCTGTGAAGAGGCAGGAACACAGACCAAGAAGGGGCTCAATGTTGGGGAGGTAGTTCCCACGCCGCTCAGAGGGAATTCCGAAAAGTGCAGGAATCCCAAGCTGGGACGTGAACTTCCAGGCTGTCACGAAAGCAAGAGGATGAGAAACATTACTTAAACTTCATTAGTTTAATTATAAACACATATTTTTCTTTCTTTCTTTCTTTTTCAGCCGCACCTGCGGCACATGGAAGTTCTGGGGCTAGGGGACCAATCACAGCTGCAGATCTACACCACAGCCATGTCAACACAGGATGTGAGCTGCATCTGAGAACTACACTGCAGGTCGTGGCAAAGCTGGATCCTTAATCTACTGAGCAAGGCCAGGGATTGAACCCTCATCCTCACAGACACTATGTTGGGTTCCTAACCTGCTGAGCCATGATGGAAACGCCATAAACACATAACTAGACATAAGTCCTCCTGCTCCAGACCCTCCAAATGGAAGACCACATATAAAGATACATATTTATCTGTACACTAAATTTTTGTTTCTCACTCTCACGCAACCATTAGAAATGAACTACATACCAGGTAGGTTCACGAGACGTGAGTCTTGTTTTTGTCAAGTTAGAAATAACACATACCGACAGCCTTCACTTGAATACAGTTGTGCGTGTGTGTCTGTGTTACTTTCACTAGGATGTGAGCTCCTTAAGGTAAGAAACAATTTCTCTTTTGTGTCCATGCATCGCTTAGTGCAAATCCTTTCATATAATGAGTTTCCACTGGCTGTAAGGGTGATGTAGTTTGTGTTCTTTATATAACCTCTTTACATTTGGATCTAATACTTAGGGCAAGCAATTTGCATGATAATTTATAGTATATAGCTATCAAAGTAACTGAACTGAACTCCAGGCCTTGAGCAACTGTTATGCTAAAGAAAAGCAGGACACTTTAAAAAGAAGGAATCTAGGGAAGAGAATGCTCTGTATCCCTAAATTCTTTTTTGTTCTATAAAAATGCATTCTAGCCTCTCCCAGGTAAATGCACTGTCCTTTCTCCTGCTGGAATTGGCAATGCCCTTCTATTTACTCCTCTTCCCTCTCATTTAAATACCATACACTAGACTATCACTCCTGATTTTACTTCTTTTTACAGCCTATGGGCTTTTTTTCCAACTCATTTAAAAGGCATTATGCTTTGATAATGGCCTGTCTGAAGACGGAACTAAATTATAATTTTTTAAAACTTCAATTTAATCAATGCCAGAGGCTACTACAGATATAGGGTTTCTTATGAAGAGTTCCACTCTAGTTGAACTCTTTATACATTGTTCTTTATTGGAAAATTTTCAGAATGCATATGTGAATATGAGTGGATAAATAGATACATGTATTTGCAAAAGTAATTTTCATCATTACAACTAATTAGCATTAAGACAGTACCTTGGAAGTTGTTTGGCTTTATTTATAAGATGAACATATAAAAAAGAAGACACGCTTGGCAGTAAAAACCCAGGCCTTGGGATTTGGCAGATGTAGCTTTGAATTCTTGTTCTGCTCTTTTTCTAGCTATGTAACCTTGGTGACATTCCTTAACTTCTCTGAGTTACCCATCTGGAAAATGATGATGACAAGCCCTATGACGAAGGTCTGAATTAGATAACACTGTAAATCACTAGCCTTCAAAAACATTAGTATTCCCCTTAGAGAAAAATGAGAGAAGCTACTGGTCTAAATATAGGTCCTCTTGTCCTTCCCCCCCCCCCCCCCCCCCCCGCCCAGAATACATAACAACCAAAAGAAAATGACATGTTTGTACAGCAACTTAATCCACTTCGAGTAACATAAAGAAAAATAACCATCACCCAAGTTCAGTGAGAATTACTCAATTGGCTACAGATATTTTGGTAAAATTATAAATAGTTATGAATTTTATAATGAACTTAACAGTCAAGCTCATCTCTGAAGGTATATAGACGTTGCTTGATGCATTTAGCACAGATTTCAAAGAAATACGAGGGAAGACCTTCGTGCTTCTGAAAGGTATTAAAACCGAGGAGGACCCTGTGAGGCTCCTGGGCACACAGGCTTTTCTGTGTCCCCTCATTTCTTGTTTATGGGGAATGACCTTCTTTGAGTTCCAAAAAGCAGGCTCAGATGGTGGCTAATCAGGGAAGAGAGGGGATGCAGAGACCAGGTAGAAACAGTCAAGAGACAATAGTGTAGCCTTGGGGCAGGGTCCTGGTTCCTCCTCAAGGAATATACATCCCAATACCTTTGGGTTCTTCCACAGAACTAAAACCCCCACAAATGGAAGATGCTGATGAAGCAGTCTTCATTCCAAAAGACCTCATCAGAACCAATCCTGAGACCACTTAAAACACCAGCTTTGAGAAAACAATGCAAGCTCTCATCTACCCTGATCTTTATCAGTGGCCCTATTTTTCACTCCCAAACTGTAAAACCACCTCCTAATCTCTCCCAAGGGGATACAGTCTTTAAGGCATTAGCCTGCTGTGGCTCCCTTTGCCTGGCAAAGCAATTAAGCTATCTTTTTCTCCTTCACCCCAAACACTGTCTCCAGGTTTCTATCCGGCACCAGCAGACAGAGGCCGAGTTTCGATGACAGTATCGAGTGAAGTCTTTATTTCCCCTGAAGTCTGTGCCCCTCACTCCATCCCCTTTCAGTGACAATGACACTGTCTACCAAATGGCTGCACATGGTCTTGTCTTGGGTTAATGCTGACATTTGTGTTTTCTTCACCCTGCCATGTCCACTCTGCTGCTGACTCCTTTGTTCTCTACCTTCAGGATACACCTGGAATCTTTCCTTTTCTCTCCACACCCACTGCCAGGAGAGTCCAAGCCACTGTCCTCTCCTGTATGACCTATTACATCCAGCTCCTGCATCAGGTAGGGGCTGCAACAACAGAAAAGTAACCGCTGCTTGAAAAAAGTACGTTGTTAACTTCTTAAGGTAAAAGCAGGGCAGAGTTAAGTGGTCCACAGCTGCCGTGACGGTTGTCCCAAGCCCTGGAGAGCCAGATTCCTTCCTGCCACAGCTGTGATGTACCTGTGATCCTGCAGCTCGTGGTCCAGGACCATGGCCAGAGCTCCAGCCAGTACAAGCAGCAGTGTGGGGAAAGGGCAGGACTATTGGCCTCTTTTCTTTAGGGACCCCTTTATAAGCACACATGGCATTTCAGTCTGTGCCACATTGGCCAGAAATGAATCCCAAGGCCCACCGATTCCAAGGGGGCCTAAACAATATCTTGAGGTCAGTGGGACTAGCCAACAGCTGGGGTTCTGTATCTAGCTCGTTCTTGTCTCCCCCCTACACAACGCTGCAGGATGCTCCTCCAGTTCCCTAGGTGCACACTAAACACCTCCTGCACAATGCACCTTGGCACACACTGCACTCTCTACCCAGAGGCTTCTAACTCCGTTCCTCCCCTTATCTCTCAGGTTTCACCTTAGTGTCATTTCTTTGGATAGATCTTCTCTGATCACCCAATCAAAGTTGCCTCCTTCCATCAACTCCTTCTTCCTCTCTCAGGGGACCTGATTTTCCCCTTGATAATGCTAATGACCAAGGACCCTATTTATCTTTTGTTATTTTTTCTTGACTTCTGCCTTATCCACTCGTCTAAAATATCTATAAAGGTGGGGACTATGTTTCTTTTTTCTGTTTGTCTGGTACATATGAGATGCCTGATAAGTATTAGAAAGAAAGAAAGAAAAAAAAAAAGGAAATGAAGAAAGGAAGAGATTAAGGAAAGAAGATAGCAAAAAATAAATTCTTTCAAAAACCCAGGCTTGCTCATACCTTTACGGAATGTTTCTTGGTTTGGCTTTTATCTTCCTCGTAGTCATTTTTCCATTTTTTGTCTCAGTTACAGTTCAGAAAAAATATAGTTAATTCAATATTCATTGAGTGAGTAATTTGATTTAAATGTGAAAGCAATCAGAATATGATGCTTAAAATATGATGTTTTGAAATGATGTTTTGAAATCCATACTCACTGGATTCAACTCTCCAAGTGAAAATGAAACAGGTAAATCCAAAAATTTTTTTTTTTTGCTTTTATTTATTTATTTATTTTTGCTTTTTAGGGCTGCACCCATGGCTCATGGAGTTTCCCAGGCTAGGGGTCTAATTGGAGCTGCAGCCGCCGGCCTACACCACAGCCACAGCAATGCCAGATCTTTAACCCCACTGTGTGAGGCCAGGAATTGAATCCGCCTCCTCATGGATACTAGTCCGGATTGTTAACCACTGAGCCAGGGCAGGAACTCCTCATGAATGTCTTATAAAGTGCCCTGTCTGTTGCTGTAATTGTTTGTAAGGAAGTAAAAATACATTAAAATGCCTGCCTGCTCAGTAATGAATATGAAAGTGTTTCACTGAATATAAAATCACTTATTTTCCCTGGAAATCAATCCAATTGGATGAATAACTGAATATCTTATGAAAGTTTATCAGTCCTAAACATCCCTCTTAAACTTGCTTTGTGTTCAATTGTCAATAATAATGTCTTGTTTTGCCTCTGGCTGAATGACATTTTACCTTCACTAGTGAATATAAAAAACTAATTGAAACCAATATTCCTCTTGAATTACACTAGATTATTCTCAGAGCGCTTAGCTATCCCAGTCGGTACTTTGATTAGTTTTATTTAAAGATTTTTCTGTCATGATGTTGGTGTACCATTTGGATTTTTCTCAAAAATTTTTTTTTCATTATTGATCTTGTTCTTTTAGTTTGCCTTATAGGAAATTCAAATTTACCCTTATTTTATTTTCCACAAGCCATCTTTTGAGACTTCAGTACATTTTTTTTTAACTTATGCCAGAGAACACTTTATAGACATTGGTGAAACAGTGCACTGCCAATCCTTTTAGCTGAGCTATATTTTATTTTCAATGAAAGGATTATTAGTATTCATGGGAGAATATTATATATTTTGAGCTCAGTCATTTCCATTTGGCTGCTTTGTAGAAAATAATTTTTCTTTTTAGGGAGGATTTATCAGAGAATTTTAAGAAAGGAAAAAGCTTTGAAAGCCATTATCCTGCCCCCGGCAAGTGAATACATTTTTGATGTAATGGTCATCATCATACACGAAAATTATTTTTACCTAAAAAGAAGGCAATTCTTCATTGACTCTTTAAAAATGGCTAATTGTGTAGTAAATTGCTGCAACTATTATTTTAAGAGGAAAAATTGAGCTAACATGATTATTGTATTGTTTTTTGTTTGGAAAGAAGTAAGCAACTCACGCAGAAGTGTTTGGTATTTTTAGGGAGATTTGTAAAGTTTAAAAATTGGGTAATTCATGGCCAAATTATTTAATTCAGTGCATGCTATGACAAAAGCTACATGATGTAAGCATGGTTCTCCATGGCTAGGTAGTTGACTGAGGTTTAGGTAAGATACTTTGAGGTTTATTTATGCTAAAAACTAGATTTTTCTCCTTTTTAAAAACTTTGACAATTTTAATCTTCAAATTAATTTCAGATTTACGGAAAAGCCACTAAAGTAATAAAGTTCCAACATACGCTTTATCCAATTTCTCCAAATGTTAATATTGGACCACACTTGTTCTATCACTTTATCATTTTCTCTCTCTCTGTATCTGTCTCTCCTTTTCCCTTTTGCTGTATGTACATGTATGTACATACATTTTTCCTTAAATATTTGAGAGTAAGTTACATACATAACACCCCTTTACCCCTTAAATACTTTATTATGTATGTTCAAAAACACTCATATAATCACAATACCATTAGCAAAATCCATAAACTAAAAGAATAGACTTTGTTTACCTCTTGCCAATAATCCCATCACTGTCCTTTACAGTAAAAATAAAAATAAAATAAAATAAAAACCTTGTCCAGGATCTAATTTAGGATTTCCCTTTAGTCCTCTTGCACTGAGACCATTTTCATGATACTTACCAGCTCTGTGCCAGTTATACGGTTATGACATCCTTCAACATCTTACATATTATAGCTTTGATTTTTCATTTGCTCTATATTCTGTGTTAGGCTGACAAACTCTCTGCTCTGGAATTGTTTCCTAATTTCATTATCATTCTCTTCAAATGCTTGCACCTACTTTATAAGAACTATTTTATGCAGTAGGATTTCATTATGATTTTAAAAACTTGAATGGAATGATATTCCCTTAAAATATGACTTTAATATTAACTAATCCTTTCCGTGAGTTTTTAAAAATAATCCCCCCAACTGAAATTTAATCTGCTTGTTCTTCCCTTGTTTTACTCATGATATGAAACAATTGCTTATATGTTTACTTCTGTGGGAAAAGTTTTACTGTACTTGAAGGTCGATTTTATTAAATCATCTCTTAGCCTTCATCTTTTTGTTTCATACAGAATACAAAAGAGATCAGATCTTCATCTGCTGTGTATGAAAATATTCCATTTTACCAATGTGAGTTTTTTTTTAACCTTAATATATTGATCTCCAGTAATAACCAATACATGAGCTACAATTCAACAATTCCAGGATTTAATTTTAAGAAGGCAGTCAATAACTTTCACCTTGGAACAAAGGTGTCATTTCCCCTTCCCCACAATGCAATAACCGCTCCTCAGCTGCCATCAATGTCAGCCCAAAGGTGTCAGTGCAGTGACTGTCCACAGAGATGCAGGATGAACTTGGTCAATATTCCACACAGAGATAATTTCGGCATCAGAAATGGTTTATTTGAATTGTTAGGCCACTTTAGAATTAAGGACAGCTGGCATTTGTGAGGATTCAGAACAGCAGTCTTCCAAACAAAATAGTAAGCTTTCAACAAATATCAGTTCCTTTCTCTCTGTCTCTCTTCTTGTGCCCTTTAATTATACTGCTGCATTGGCTTAAATACAATACGCTGATTCTAAAGCTTTCCAATCAGAAAACACTTTTTCCTCCTGTTTCCACCACTCAGACCAGCTCTGAGTGGTGAATATTCCTTTTATGCTGTGGCCTATTAGCAAAGAGCAAAAAATATACTGGGCTTGGAACACATTACATGTGAGAGATTTCTTACTGCACATGCTACCACTGCTTGGTTGTCAGAAAAGCCAGTTTCCCCCTCCTTTAATATCTTCTTACAACCCTAAAACATATAAGGAAAGTTATAACTAAAATTAATAGAAATAGTAAAGCAGCACCTTCTATGTAATGGGGTCTGCTGGGCTCCTCAGTAGATGAAAAAGAGAGTCAGTATTTTGGTCTTGAATTATCCTCTGTCCTAGGCACCAAGGTACTCAAAATCTTAGTAAATATTAAGACCCTAAGTCTCCATTGTCATTACATAAAGGTTTGGGCTGTTATAATTTTATTACCCATGGTTCGTGTGAGTGGGTTCTACTGAATCCTTGGAGTAAGTAGGCTAATGAGGTATTCCTAAAGTTGATGAGAACTTTCAAATAGAAACTACATGCTTTACTTAATAATACAGTTTGGGTATTTTTTATTAGTGTGCAAAGATAAGTCTGATGAAATGCCCTATAGCCTGGCCTTTACTATAAGGGTTTGTGAAAGTATTGAATTAACGGCAGGACATTTTCTACGGTGCATGCCTATTCATCCTCCGAAACAAAATTTGGTTGGTGTGAAATTTTTCATAACACCCTACTGTTGAAATTAGAGTGCAGTAAATGGAATGCCATTAAAAAAAGCCTTCCAGGACTAGAACTTTATGTTTAAAATAAGACAAATCTTTATCTAAGATAGATGAATCAATTCAGTGGCAAGTTTGGTTAAGTTATTTACAGCATTAGGAGAGGAGGTGGTCTCAGCAGTGATTATAATTTATTCATGTAGAGGCACATAATACTCTTAATTCAACCATCACCTAAAGAAGGCTCTCAGTTTATTTACATTTATGTTCATAAAATGTTTGGATTATTAAGGTTGCTCTGAGAACATCCACTAAACCATTGTGGTATCTATAAAACACACGTGAAATAAATGGAGAATGCACAGTGGCATGGAATCATCTACTGAAAACACATGATCTCATGCTGGATACGTGCACACGCAGGCACTTAGAGCGTTTGCCTTTATTCAGCCATATCCTGTTTGGAAATATGTAATATTTTGTGAGTCAATTCTGAAGCCTGTTGGTTATTAAGGGTCAATGTAGCTTTTATATTTTTATTTTTAATATCCATCATGTGTTAAATATACACACTATCCTAAAGATTTAACGTTTATTTTCTTTTAATTTTTTAAAGCTACATAAATGCCCTTTTTTTTTTCCTGTTAGAATGCATTTTAGGCATGTGCTGAGTGTTTCCCTGAGAAAATAAAAGTATAAGTCGTTTTTGATAATAAGTAGGAAAAGTAAAAGTTAGCTAACTCACCAAGTTTATTAATGACCTGGATATCCAGGGACATTGTATAATAAAGTCAGCTCTTGGACAGCTCTCCACGGTATCTCCTTAGTGCACGTTTAATCATGGAAAAGAGGGCTGTGAATGGATAATGTAATTGCTGTTGCTGGACAGAACAAGAGTTACTGCATCTTTTTGATTCATGAAACTGGGTTTGTGCATATCCCCACCAGCCCCATATGCTTTTAATCTCTTGGTACGCTGCAAAGCAAAATGTGATTGCAATTATTGCACAATAATTTTTCTAATTTATATTCATTCCCAAACACTTACAATTTATTAGCTCTAGTTGGCATTGTATCCACTCTCCACCGCTAGCAGCTTCTGGCTACCTCCATGAAGACACGTAGTCTGCTCCCCTGTCATACCTCTGCTGCAAACCAGGTGCAGAATGCAGGACCCTTCAACGATGAAACATCTTGCCCACTATTGACTAAAATAGCAAGCACTCTCTGCCCATAGCCTCGATTCTACATTATAACTTCTTGGAAAGTAAGAGCCAGAAAGATTGAGAAGCACATCCAAAAAGTGATGACATTTCTTTATGATCCCCTACCACTTGGAACAAAATCTGAATTATTTTCACCTACCAAACCTTACGTGATCTGTCCCCATCCTTTACCCACTCTTATTTGTCCCATCTCTCCCCAATCACTGCAGTCACAGGGACCCCAGTCAGTGGCAGGAACAGGTGAAACTCTTCCCGATCACACGGTTTTTGCCCGGGCAAACCCACCTGCCTAGAAGGTCTTATTCTGTTCATTTTACACAGATAATTCCTTCCTTTCCATTAGATTTTGCTTTAAATGTCAACGCCAGAGCAAGACTTCATGTCTATCCTGCCAAAAAAAAAAAAAAAAAAAAATTAGGCCTTCCCTTATTCTCTTCCTTAATTTCTTACTTGGTTCCCTCTTGGCCTGCATTGCAGCCAGCAATTACTGGTTCTCTTGTGTATTTGGTTTTGTCTTTCCCCATTAGAAGATATCTCCATGATGCCAGGGAATGAATGCTTGTAGCTCATTTCACCAATGTTTCTCCAATTTCTCCCCAGGCTCTTCTCAATATTCAGTAAACATTACTGAGTGTGCACATGCATAAATAAATTAAATATTTAATGTACAAAAAGGTAGGCTAAAGCAGTGCAATTTGGAGCTAAATGGTACCTAATAGACTTGAATTTTAATCTCAACTTTAGCATTGACTAGCTTAATGCTAATTTTTTTTCTGGGGATGAGAATTTAAGATCTACTCTCCTATCAACTTTTAAATATGCAATTCAGTATTATTAACTATTAATGATATTCACCATGCTGTCCATAACTCTTCCCAGGACTTATTTATTTTATAACTGAAAGTTTCTACCTTTGACCACCTTCCAGCGTTTTAGCCAACCTCCACCACGAGATACTGTTATAGGCCTACAGTAACAATATTATAAGGGACACAGATCATTTTAAAGTGTTATATTTTTACATAGGGAAGCTCTTGATTTAAAAAAAAATCCTGATGAAACGTGATTTTTTTTTCCCCCTACAGTCAAAAACCAAAATTATCAGTGAATTTGATAATTCATGATTCTCACAGCTTAGTGCGTGAAGGCTTAACATTCTTATCACACTTATTAGTGACATTTCCCCTCCCATTGGCCAAATGGTAGCATATACTCAGCTTCTGGGTGAGATGAACATGGCTGGAGCCAAATGAGGTCAAATTTGTAACTTTTGGGTCACTGAGCTTCTCTTCTCTGTTTTAGTTTCCACAACTATAAAACGAAGAAAGTAATTCTTGCGGCAGAGTGCTTCTGTAAGGGCAAAAATGGAGAAATGGGTGTGAAGGCAGTGCTAAATTCTTTTTTTTTTTCCTGTCTTTTTAGGGCTGCACCTGCGGCATGTAGAGGTTCCCAGGCTAGGGGTCAAATTGGAGCTGTAGCCGCCAGCCTACGCCACACTCATAGCAACTCAGGATCCGAGCCTCCTCTGGGATCTACACCACAGCTCACAGCAATGCCGGATCCTTAACCCACTGAGCGAGGCCAGGGATCGAACCCACGACCTCACAGTTCCTAGTCAGATTCGTTTCTGCTGAGCCACGACGGGAACTCCAAATTCTTTTTTTTTTTAATTAATTAATTAATTTTTCCACTGTACAGCATGGGGGATCAAGTTACACTTACATGTATACATTTTTTTCCACCCTTTGTTCTGTTGCAATATAAATATCTAGACATAGTTCTCAATGCTATTCAGGAGGATCTCATTGTAAATCCATTCCAAGTTGTATGCCATAACCACAAGCTTCCGATCCCTCCCACTCCCTTCCTCTCCCCCCAGGCGGCCACTACCCTATTCTCCAAGTCCATGATTTTCTTTTCTGTGGAAATGTTAATTTGTGCTGGATATTAGATTCCAGTTATAAGTGATATCATATGGTATTTGTCTTTCTCTTTCTGACTGACTTCACTCAGTATGAGAGTCTCTAGTTCCATCCATGTTGCTGCAAATGGCATCATTTTGTTCTTATTTATGGCTGAGTAGTATTCCATTGTGTATATATACCACACATCTTCCTAATCCAATCATCTGTCAATGGGCATTCGGGTTTTTTCCATGTCCTGGCTATTGTGAAGAGTGCTGCAATGAACATGCGGGTGCATGTGTCTTTTTCAAGGAAACTCTTGTCCAGATACATGCCCAAGAGTGGGATTGCGGGGTCATATGGAAGTTCTATGTATAGATTTCTAAGGTATCTCCAAACTGTTCTCCATAGTGGCTGTACCAGCTTACATTCCCACCAACAGAGCAGGAGGGTTCCCTTTTCTCCACACTCCCTCCAGCACTTGTTCTTTGTGGATTTATTAATGATGGCCATTCTGACTGGTGTGAGGTGGTACCTCATGGTAGTTTTGATTTGCATTTCTCTTACAATCAGCGATGTTGAGCATTTTTTCATGTGTTTGTTGGCTATCTGTATGTCTTCCTTGGAGAACAGTCTATTGAGGTCTTTTGCCCATTTTTCCATTGGGTGATTGGCTTTTTTGCTGTTGGGTTGTATAAGTTGCTTGTATATCCTAAAGATTAAGCCCTTGTCCGTTGCATCATTTGAAACTATTTTCTCCCAGTTTGTAAGTTGTCTTTGTTTTCTTTTTGGTTTCCTTTGCTGTGCAAAAGCTTTTCAGTTTGATTAGGTCCCATTGGTTTATTTTTGCTTTTATTTCCGTTGCTTTGGGAGGCTGACTTGAGAAAATATTCATGAGGTTGATGTCAGAGAGTGTTTTGCCTATGTTCTCTTCTAGGGAACTCCAAATTCTTAAACAGTATATAAGTCAAAGAAAATCTCTCAAATTTACCTTTAAAAAATAAATAAGGAAAAATTTGACTACTGCAAGAAAACTTGGAAAAGTTGCAGCGTGCTTTACCTGAAGGAAAGGTAGCTCCCATTCTTCCACCGACAAAAATGGTGGGGGAGAGGCAAACTGGGAAATGACTGTTTGTGAAAAGAGACAGTAGAAATGTTGTTTTGTAGTATCTTAAGCATGCAAGCTGCATTTTCAAGCCCCATGTATAAGAGAAGGATGGGCAGTGTTGGTGATACCTGGAGGGTTTAACTCTCCTTTAAATAGAGATAAAACGGAGCTCAGCAAGAGCACCTGGTGAAAGAGAATGTCACATCTAAAAAAGGAGAAAGGGGGAAACTGGTACAACAGCAGTTACCCGTTTCCTAGTCTGTTCCTTCTTCCATATGTTTTCCCAATTCCTTCACAAACTGTGGCTAATTGGTGATATTCTTTTCAGTTTTAAGATTCATTCCCCCCCCCCACATATAGAGATTGGGGGAGGAGGGATGGATGGAGGAAAACCAGAGCTAAGTGAGCACCCTAATGATGGTACACAGGAGGCACGTTGCTGTACCACAATATGGCCCATATTGTCTGTTAGCCCCGTCATTTGTTTATCAATGAACACGCTACTGCGTGTTCCCAAGATGTAGGTCAGGCTCTTGGGAAATGCCAGACGCCGATCACATGCAGTCTTCATTATACTTCCAGACCAGGTGCGCCGCTGATTCCTGCACGCTGAGAGAGGAGACACCTGTGCCTTAGGGACGCAGGTAAAGTCCTATCTACCTTTCTGAGGTTTTCCCTAGTGCATCCTCTCAGCGCTCACTCCTACCCCCATCTCCCCAGCCGTCTTGGACCCCAGCTTCACTGTTTAACCGGTGCCTTTCCCGCTCTCTCCCCGCCCCGAACCTCCGAAGAAGACACCGAGGGCTCCACACAACTGGGCATGCCTAATAGCCAGGGTGGGCTTGGGCTGCGAGAAGAAAGCCCTTGCACCTTCCGCGCTTCCCTCCCCTCTGCAGCTGCTTCCTGCCATTCAGACGGGCCGACTGTGGGGAGGCCCAATGAGGGCCCGCAGCCTCCTCGGGGCCCCGCCTCTCATGGTACCTTAGCCAATGATTGTTGGGAGAAGGAGGTACGCACCCTATGCCCGCCTCTCCAGTTAAGGCCGCTGCTCTGAGTCCGGCTGGGCGCGAGCAAGGTACGGCGGCTGGACCGGCTGGGTGGCCCGGGGCCGCGCAGCCCGACGGCGGGGGCAGGCGCGCGGCGCGGGGCCGGAGAGGGCTCCAGACCCTTCGGCGCGGCGGAGGCGGGCAGGCGATCGGGGCTGCCCGGCGACCTGCGTCCGAGCGCCGTGCCCTGCGCCTTGCCAGGGACAGTCCGAAGTCCGCGCTATGGAAGAGGAGAAATACTTGCCTGAGCTGATGGCAGAGAAAGATAGCCTGGATCCATCTTTTGTGCACGCGTCGCGCCTTTTGGCCGAAGGTAAGACTTGGCCCCCCACCCCCCAGGTGGGCACTGAGCGCTGGCCCCCCTCTCAGCGCGGCGGGGGTTGGGGAGCGAAGTTGGGGAGAACGCCTGTCTCCTTCGCGGAAACTGTCCCCGAAGATGCTCGCTTCAGAGCTGAGGACGGAGCCCGATCCCGGGCGGCAGATGCTCCCTCCCCTCCCACCACCTCTGAATTTGGGGAGACCACAGCCTCGAGATCTAATGGCAGTGCAGCTGTGCCGGGTTAGGATCATTGATGGAGGAACGTAACGAGTAACGCTCTAACAGGGATGTTTTCACTCCGCAGAGGGAAGGGAAATCTGCTTGGTGTGAATGGTGATCAGTGTAGTGTTTTAAGAGCTTCTTAGCTACGAATCAGCATTTTTTTTTCTCTTCTCTCTTTCGCTCTCTCTTTCTTTTCCTTTCCCTTTCTTTCTTTCTTTCTTTCTTTCTTTCTTTCTTCCTTCCTTCCTTCCTTCCTTCCTTCCTTCCTTCCTTCCTTCCTTCCTTCCTTCCTTCCTTCCTTCCTTCCGAAGAGATTTTAATATCCTTTAGTCTAATTACAGTCTTTCCAATGGGAAGTCTTAGAATTAAGAATTAACTTAGATTAATTCTTAAGTTAGAATTAACTTAGATTAAATTATATGTGTTCGTCTATGTTTATGAATATGGAAGAGGCTGAAGTGCTTATCAATCTATTTGAAGTGTGATGACTGGGAACGCTCCACAATTGATCAGCTGTTTTACTAAGTGTGCATTTTCTTTTGTGTACCTGTAGTGTTAGAGATTTCATTCCCAGGGGAAAATAAATGTCTTGTCTTTTGCTTTCTTTTGAAAGGTTTTTTTTTTTTTAAAGACACACACACACAAACTTCTGTATGAGAGCAGTATTAACCAAATTACTCCGTTGATCTTGAAATAATACCCTCTAACTGTAAAGGTACTTAAGATATCCATAGAATCTACACCTGCTTTTATAAAATCAACTCCAGGTTTTTTTGATGAACGCTTCATTAATAATGAGTTGCTTCATCACCAAACTGACTACAATGCAGTTTTGTAGCTTAGGTTCTTATGAACTCACCTATAGCAAAATTAACAAGTAACTTTCTCTTAGCCCTTCAGTATTAAAGAAATGTCTTTTGAGATTTAGTTGTACACAGAAGGAAAAATTCTAATCCCCCATTCATGCCTCAAATAGGCATTAGGCAGCTTTAAATCTTTTATTGATGGATTATTTACAACAATAATAAAATGTCAGGTGTTTTTCTATTTTGTATACTAAGCAATTAGGTGAAGCTTGATAATCAAAATACTGAATGTGTGAAACAAACTGTGTTTCAAGGAACAAGTTGGTTTTGTAGAGGATTTGGGAAGGAAAATGCAAACACTACTTTTGTGGTTATTGAATAAAAAAACTAGAAAAGTTGAAAATTAAAATCAGTTAAAAAATTAAACTCTCCTGTTCTCTATTAAAAATAAAGATAACTACATAAAAGCAACAGAAATATTGAAAATTAATGGGTCAATAAGTGATTAGGATTGTTCAAAATGATTAAAAGTGCAATAAAGCCCTCTTAAATCATTTACTTTAATATATTTTCCAGAAGTGTTTTCATTTAGCTGATAATGTCTTTAAAATGAAAAAGTTGGAAATTGATCATTTTCTCAGACATGCTAATTGGACTTCTTTAGGGGACAGCAGGCTCAGTGATTAATTTGTCAGTCATTAATGAGAGTCAGTGTACTTAGTATTGAAAACTGCCAAACTAAAGAAATGCACTGAGGAGCTCTATATCGAGTGTTAAGTATTTCTGCAGCTGGTAAAACAGAGAAGGCTCTGCACCTGGTCCCTTAACAGTTTATTTTTCTCAGGAACTTGATTTCTTGATACTTAGGAACATGTTCCTATGTACCTTGTAATTTAATTTTTTACCACTAGGGGGAAACATGTTCTGCTTTTGTAAAGAATTGGGAGGGAAAAGCTCCTAAATAGAGAAGCATCTAAGTAAGAAACAAAGAGAGGTACCCAAATTTCAGAGAAACCACGATGAGGAGGAGAGAATTGGAGGAGGTGATGGTGATCATCTTGGATATATAAAGAGATAGGCAAAAAGATCCAGAGGCTTAAATTAATCCTCTTACTGTACTTGAAGCTCTTTCTATGTGCTTACTAAAAATGTGTAAGGTGAGTGTCCTTTTAAATCTCTAATAATTTTTCACGTACGTTTTACATTATAGAGCTTTCATTATCTTTTCAAAGGCCGTTTGCCAAGATGCTGAGGTTTGGTTTCGGATCTCTATAGGGGAGTACTGTTGAGATGATTTTATTTCTCACACCTGGAAATGCACTGATTGAAGGCATTGGCTATAAATAAACCTGACATAGATATTCATTTGGAGAGAAGGTGCACGGTGAAGTGCCTTTCAGTCAGCACTGTGCCGACTGTCTCAAGACTGAGTGAGTAATAAAAATGATCCAGATGATTCAGTTCTGTGGAATGATTTTCCGGAAGCTAATACACATATGAGGACAGTGATGTAAACCAATGAGCTTTCACAATGATTTATTTTGCTTTTTTGATTGGTTGTAGATGCAAATTAGTGCTCAATTGTAGCTACCTCACTTAGCACTGAAGGCCAAGGAGTTAAAAGTACTAGTTTGTTGGTTATTTTGCTATTTGTGTTATAGTTTGTTTATTTCCCTTGTTTCTGCTCTGTGTTTTCAGTACGAATGATTCTTAGAAAGCTAATGGGAGACCCCAAGTATTTTTTGTATTTTGTTGTTACTTAGAAAAATCTTGATTGATACGGTTTGAAGAGTATTTATGTGTGTGAGTAGTTAAAATAATTTTCTTTCTCTGATAATATTATTTAATTGTCCATTTATATGGAAGGTGCTTTTGAGTGTGATAAAACAGCAAATTCAGCATGATCCTTGAGGTTCCACTCAGCTTCTGAATTTGCTTGCCTGATGAAATTAGATGAGGTTATTTATATCTATGCTACTTCTGGGAAGTGCGCTGAACTGCAAATCCAGATTCCTGGATTTTAATGCCACTTTTGCCTAAACTGAATCTTGGTAAATTTCCCTTCCCTGGGCCCGTTTCCTCTCAAATTAAAGAGTTGGACTCAATGATCTCTATGTTCCTTTGCATTTCTAATGAGGTCTGGGACTGCTGCTGAAGCAAAGGAGTGGTGTTTATGTATTCAGAATATCCAAATTAGTGGTTGAACGTTTTTGAAACTTTTTTTGTTCCTTCCTAGTTAAATGACTAATAATATTTATTTTTGCACTATAATATAGTTTCAGATATATACTTATTTGGGGCACTGGGGATAGATTTATGTTCCTGCGTCTACTGAACTGTTTTTAAGGTTTGGGGCTCAAAATGTATGTACATGGAAATATTCTTGTTTGCAGTAAAGCATGCCTGTCTGCTGACAGACATAGATCTGTTCAGATTTATAGATTCAATTATGGTGATTCCATCCCTTAAGGAGGATTAATAAATTCTTGTTCAGTCGAGAGTGGGGTCCTCTGGCTGTAGGAACATCCTAACCTAAATTCTTCACAAATATGGGTAGATTCATCATTGCTTTGGTTGACGCCTCCTATGATGAAGTCAAATATTGCCAAATATCCCAATGGTTCAAGTGTTTTTAAAAAACCTTGTGTGCTTTTTTTCAAATTTGGGTAAAAGCTTGCTCATCCATCTGGGATAGGCCTGTTTGCAGACGTGGGTGAGCTTTAACTGTGAGAGAGATTAATGTTTATCACAAATACTGACTTGTAGTGATTTAACTACATTGAGATTTGCAATAAAGATTTTTTTTTTTTCCTGGGTGTGAGGCGGGGGAGGCGTGCAGTGTGGGCATGGCTGTGACACGTGGAAGTTCCCTGGCCAGGAACTGAACCTGAGCCACTGCAGTAACAATGCCTGATCCTTAACTTGCTGTGCCACAAGGGAATTCCTCAATAGAGATGATTTTAAAATTCAGAGTGTGTTACTTAACTATTTTCTGTAAAATATGGTGAGTTCTTAAGTTATTGGTATGTCTAAAACCAGCTTCCGATGCAAAATAGTATTCATGTGATTTTTTTTCCTTTGATTAACGTACTCTCTTTTTTGGTCTCAATAAATTTGGGCTAATCTTAATCATATTTCCTAAAAAACAAAAATTGGCAAAAAATTTTAAAGGTATCTTTTTAAATAGGCAATTATAACAAAAAGTTAATTATGGCAGTTAGGTTATGAACATTTTAAAGAGCTGAGAAACATTTTTTTTTTTTAATCTTTAAAAAAAGCCCATAGTTGAGTTTTCACAGATTCAAGTGTTGCAGCCCAAATGCCAGGTGGTGAAATTCCATCTGACTCAGTATAAGCTCAGGTGTTACCTCCATGGTAGTTAATGACTAGGTTTAACAGCAGGAAAGAGATTGTTTTAAATTTCTAATCACTATCAAAAAGCACATGAAGCATTTGAGTTTTAAACAAATAACTGAGTGTCATCTAAGACCCCTTCTCAGAAAATGGAAGATGATGTATTTGCCAAGTACAGCCCAAATGTCTCTTTTATCACCTGTTTTGTCAGTTGTGACCCTGGCAAGCTTCACTGTATTTTTAAAATACATTTTAAAATGTGCTTCAGTAATTTTCAGTTAATTATAACCCTGACATTTTAGGTGTCTTGTTAGCACAGGAGGTAGCACGTCAGTCTCATAACATTAACATTTAAAAAAAATTTTATTGGAGGAATTCACTTTATAGTTTAGTGGGTTAAGAAGCTGACTGGTATCCGTGAGGATGTGGGTTCGATCCCTGGCCTTGCTCAGTGTATTAAGGATCCATCGTTGCTGTAAGCTGTGGCCTAGGTCACAGATGTGGCCCAGATCTGGTGTTGCCTTGGCTGTGGTACAGGCTGGCAGCTGGAGCTCCAATTCTACCCCTAAACTGGAAACTTCCATATGCCACAGGTGTGGCTGTAAAATTAAAAAAAATAAAAATAAAAAACCACAAAAAACTTATTGGAGTATAGTTGACTTATAATGTTGTATTAGTTTCAGGTGTATAGCAAAGCGAATCACACACACACATATCTGTTACATTTTCCCATAGAAGTTATTACATACAATGGAGTCGATTTCCCTATGTGATACCCTAGGTTCTTGTTAATTATATATTTTATACAGTGGAGTGTTAGTCCCATTGTCCTTAATCCTCCCTCCTGTCCCACGGTATGGTATGGTAACAGTAAGATTGGTTTTGAAATAAATGAATTTGTTTCTGTTTTATGAAAAAGTTCTTTTGTATCGTTTTTATTAGAGTCCACATATAAGTGATATCAAATGATATTTTTCTTTGCTGTCTGACTTACTTCACTTGGTAAGATACTCTCTAGGTCCACCCATGTAGCTGCAAATGGCATTATTTCATTCTTTTGTATGGCTGAGTAATATTCCATTGTATATATGTATCACATCTTAAAGCATCTTTGATCTGCAGTTAAATACACATACAATATAGTGGAGAAATTCTGCTTTAGCAAACAGAACACTTGAAATAGAGTACTGACAGTGCTGCCAACTGTGAAATGTATTTCATTTATTTCCTTTCTGAGTCTTAGTTTCTTCATCTGTAAAACAGCAAAAGTAGTACCTACCAGGCATGATTCCTTTAAGGTTTAAAAAATGCTATTTGTGACTATTTAAGCAGTATTTTAAAATAGAAATTTTTGTACAAATAAAGCAAAAACATAGGCTGAGAGTCTACGAATTAAAGTGACGCTTTTAAGATTTTTCTTAACATTTTAATGTCATAGACTTGACCTAAACATGAAGCTTGATTTTGTAATCAAATGACTCTGAATCACTACTGAGTAAAATTTGAACTCATAAACCAAATTATGAAATAAATTATCTTCTGAAAGTTGATTCCAATGAGGATTTTAAAAATTCCACCTCCCCTTAGTGGCCACTTGTCAGGGTTTGACTTGAGCCTGATTCGCTCTGGTCCTGTGTCTCAGGGCTGATTCTGCACCTGCTCAGCCTCCATCAGCCCACTCTTGGCAGCTGATTTCATCCTCCTTTTCGTCCAGGGAGGTGGATATGTCCCTCTCTCCTTTCAGCCTCCTCCTGCCTAAGAAACGTCCACAAATAACAAATGCTGGAGGGGGTGTGGAGAAAAGGGGACCCTCCTGCACTGTTGGTGGGAATGTAAGCTGGTACAGCCACTATGGAGAACAGTATGGAGGTACCTTAGAAAACTATACATAGAACTACCATATGACCCAGCCATCCCACTCTTGGGCATATATCCAGATAAAACTTTCCTTGAAAAAGACACATGCACCCGCATGTTCATTGCAGCACTCTTCACAATAGCCAAGACATGGAAATAATCCGTGTCCATCGACAGATGATTGGATTAGGAAGATGTGTGGTATATATACACAATGGAATACTACTCAGCCATAAAAAAGAACAAAATGATGCTATTTTTAGCAACATGGATGGAACTAGAGACTCATACTGAGTGAACTCAGTCGGAAAGAGAAAGACAAATACCATATGATATCACTTGTATCTGGAATCTAATATAGGGCACAAATGACCCTTTCCACAGAAAAGAAACTCATGGACTTGGAGAATAGACTTGTGGTTGCCAAGGGGGAGGGGGAGGGAGTGGGGTGGATTGGGAGTTTGGGATTAATGGATGCAAACTATTGCCTTTGGAATGGCAATGAGATCCTGCTGTGTAGCACTGGGAACTATGTCTAGTCACTTATGATGGAGCAGGATAATGTGCGAAAATAGAATGTGTACACGTACGTGTAACTGGGTCATCATTCTGTACAGTAGAAAAAATAATTGTCTTGGGGAAATGATTTTTTTAAAAAAGTCCACACTCCTTTTTTCTTTCCCAGAGGATGAGGCGATTTCTTTTTGTTCAAGGCTGATTTGTTCACAGTATTCCTAACCCTGACCCCCATGCCCGTCATCTCCTCCAGCCCTGTTCTGCGAATGGGTCCTTTCTTAGTCTCTCCAACTTCTCCTCCCCAATCCACTATTTCCTTGGAGCCATTTATAAACAGGATCCAAATTGAATCACTTTAAAAAATAGAATATCTGTTTCACTTGCCAAAAGTAATAGAAAAAATCTCTTGACACTTTTCGCACCTTGTTTTCTTCAAGTTTCTGGTACCATTAGTCTGTACAGCTGCCTCACTTTTTCAGCTCACCTCTCCACGGCTCATCCGTCTGGCTTCTGTCGTCATCATTGTCCTAAAACCAGAGATTCTGGTGCCAGGCATCTCCTAATGGTCACATCCAGGAGTCTCAGCTGCACTTGCTCCTCTTAGTCTTTTCCCAGTTTCTTGGCTTCTCCCTTGGCTTCCAAGCCCTACACACGATTGCTTTTCCTCGTCTCTGTTTCTGGTGGACCCTCCATACCCTTCATCTCTCCTCCCTACCCCAACACACGCACCCTGGCATAGTGACTCATTCAAAAGCAGTCTGACCACGCCACACCTTTTAATGAGTGGCCTCTGATGCCAGGAGAGCAGAGGGAGGGGCCGCCCCTGGACACTTAGGACACTTCCCCAGGAGGGCGAAGCCCAGTCTCCCCAGGCGCCCATGATCCCCCTCAGGCCAGAGGAGAGAGGACACCTTGTTGCCACTCCCTTTGAGGCCTCTATTGACACCAGGAGGGGTGGGTGGAGGAAAATTCCAGCACAAATTAAAGACCCCCCCTGCCCCGCCCCGCCCCGCCGTGCCCCTGGCTTGGAGGGAGGAGGATGCCATGGTCCTGCTCTTGAGGATGGAGTCCCGGATGGGTCTCCATGTGGCCTCTGTCCCCACTGAGGGTGGAAATAAAGCCCCACTCCCCGTATTTGGTCCCCTGATTCCAGCCAGAGGGAAGAGGGCACCTCTTCACTCCCCTTGACAGGGGTGAGCACAAGACACTGTTTTTTTGGTTTGGTCCTTGTTTTCTGTGTTTGGGGAGGATGCTGTTTTCTTCTACGGGTTTTCTGCCGTGCTCGGTTGTCCCCTTTCTGGTCCGGGGTCTGGAGAGAGCAGGCTTTTATTGAGCCTTTTTTTCCCCTCTGCTTCTGCTGATGTTCCTGGTTTGCCTGCTTTTCCAGGATCCCTTTGGGCATGTGTGAAGCACAAGAAAAGCCTGGGAAACCTCCTCTGTGTCATTCTTGTCTTGTGGTACTCAGCCACCTGCTTTCTTTTTCCTACCTTTCACCAAGTCTTCTGTCTTTATCTTATATATAATATCTGGTCCCCATTCATTTGTGTGTTTTAATTTATTTCTTGATAAGATTTTCTCTAAAAGCACATTCAGCTTTTTATGTTACTATTTCATTAATTATACAAGAATGAGCTACTATTTCATTAACTAATTAAATAAGAATGAGCATGACCAGGATAAGCCCATCTGAATAATGGGCACAATATCTGATCAGTATCCCTAGATTCTGTTAAGTATACGGCCTAGACTGAAGCTTTTTTTTCCCCGTGGCTGCTGTAGAAAGGAGGGAGGTTTTTAGAGGCAGTTTGTAGAAACCCTTGGAAATGGCTCTGTAGGGTCACCAGAATTTCATATGCCCTTAATTATTTTTGACCATGTGATTTGATCTCTCTTTTTTTTTCTTTTTTTGGTCTGAATACATTATAAGAAATGTAGCTTAATTAGCATTGCATCCTGACATCAGCTATGTTTTTTTGACCGCACCCAGAGCATATGGAAGTTCTGGGGCCAGGGATCGAATCCTTGCCACAGTAGCGACTGGAGCCACTGCAATGACAAGAGATCCTTAACCCACTGAGCTACCAGGGAACTCCAATCAGTTAGTTTTTTAAAAAAGCAATAAACAGTGCAAGATTTAATGTATTAATAGGTTGTAATAGATTCTTTTCTTAAATAAATGGTGAATTTCAATAAATAAGCTTGATATAGAAATAGATTTTTTTTTTAAAATAATGGAGTCCTGATTAATCAGTCCCAAGTTCACAAATATCCATGTTATTTAACTTCATTTTCTCAAGTGGAGTGTTCTGAAATAATTGCATATTTTATTTGTCAAAAAGTTGGGAAATGATAGCCAAGTAACCTGTTGCTCAGTTGTGATTACATTTGGGGAAACAAGTCATTTGCGGCATATCTTCTATTGCTTACCTTCCCCTCGGGACACTACTTCCAAGCATGCTTTTGCAGTAGAGAGAGATAAGAAACATTCAAGAGCACCTGAGTGACAAATTTCTAGGTCATTTACTATAGGTACACGTGGTTTAGCGATACTTTGGGGATGAGCCCTGAGGGGCCAGACTCTCCTGCCCTTGACTGTGATTGCATGTGCCCTGGGATATGTGTGGGTAGCACAGTTCCTCAGTGTGTGTCTTTGGTATATGAAGAGGCATCAGATGTGTAATTTATTAGTGTCTAAATAATCTGTGGGGGGTTTAACCGTGTACAGACGATAGAAACACAGTGCGTCGGGCGTCTGCCCAGAGCTTGCGGACTGTTGCGGCGGAGGAATTCCGAGGAGATTGCGGCTCCTGCTGGTCACAAGGATCACAGGTCTTCATTCTCGTCCTCACTGTCCCCGTCACGGCCGCCAGCCCTCATTGGGAGGGTCCTCTCTGTCAGGCACTGTACCAGATGCTTTGCACTCCTCCCCCGCTTCATCCACTCACCGGCCCTGTGGGAGAGTTATTAGCCTTATTCTTGTTTTACAAAATGAGAAAAACGAAGAGTTAGAGACGTTCATTTATTTCAGGTCACACAGCAAATAAATTACAAAGTGGACAGCGAGGCTTTCTTGCGCAGAGGCACGGATCACCATCGCAAGTGCCCTGCCTTGTGTGGAAGGGTCACAGCTTCAGGCAGGCTTTGGAGGGAGGTCAGATGTTTATTTGCAAGAATGTTTAGGAGATCATCGTGGTGGTTGTCATCCACCTTAGACATGTGTTCCCGAATGCGAGCACTGGATGAATTCATTGGAAGAATTCTCCTAATCCCATACTTATTTCACTTATGGGATGTATAAGGCAAGAACATTTATTCGTGGGGAAATTTACCTTCGTATGGAATCGGCCTAAGGATTATCAGGAGAGCCTGACTTTTCCGAATGTCTTACACTGACTTTTCTTTCTGAGGGAGTTGGGTGATGAGGTGGCAAGGAACAGGAGAACACTGAGGCACTTTCAATTTTTTTTTTTTTTTTTTATGGATCCAGAGAGGGGTTGGAGAACTTTGTGTGATTTTTCTGAGACCTTTTCTTTAAGAGAACTGCTTACTATTTGCTGAATTCTTCTTGGAAGGGAGAACAATGGTAGGTCCTCTCGTGTCTTGTGGCAGGGTCAGTTTTGTTTATAAGACTGGGGTTTTGAGCAGAGCCCATGTGTAGCCAGGCACTGAGACCTCGGCAGCATGGCTTGATTCGAATGTTGTCGGTAGGTCCTGAGGTTTTAGGATTTAATGACTTTGAAACAGATTGGTTGGTATGACCCCACTGTTACAGGACTGGCACCATTGCTGCCTGTTTCCTGCCAAACTTTAGATTTTACTCTTCTAACAGAAAAGCTGGACGGATGTGTTCGCCCTCTAGTGTAGGTATTTTTAGCAGGTTCCTTTTACATCAGTAAGTGATGGGCCCTGCCTGCAGCTTAGCAGAGGGAGCCTCTGTGACAGTAGAGGCTCAAGGAGAAGATATTTGGTAATTTTAATAAGAAAGGAATGACCAAAGTATCAGCTGCTTTTATGGAAAATACACCCTGGGTTAGGTCCTTACATTACAACCCAAAAGGCAGGTAATCTTGCCTCTACGTTATGGGAGAAGGTAAAGAGGCAAATGAGAGGGTAGCATAATCCATTTGGATTGATGAAGTAATAAATCAGAAGTTAGGTAAGTGTCCAATTAGAATGCGAAAGGAAATTTCAGGAATTTGATTTTTTTAGAAATTTGATTTGCAATACCCTCATTGTATAAAAGAAGGCTTTAAAATGAAAAGAGTTGCCTGAATACATAATAGGATACAGTTTTCATTGAATGTTTAGGCATGTATATGTTATAAATGGGGAGCTTTATGTGAGTGTTAAATTGAATTAAGTATCATCCATATCTCTACATAACTAAGTTTTGCTTTCTAGAAGACAAAAACCAGAAGCTGCCTTTTAATCCATCCAATCGCTGGTGGAAGAGGAGGCCTTCAAGGAATTGTGTGAAGATGAAAGAACATTTGATGTGCTGAGGCAGATGGCATTTTATTATATGAAATTATTTTGGAATGGACTTCCATGATGATAGATGGCTGTGGAGTAAGCTAGTATTCTGAAATTAGTAAAGGATTGGAAATTATATCCATATAAGGAAAATCTGGTAGAACAAGGTGTTATGATAATTAAAAGCCATTTAATGGAATTAGATGAAGGGATAAGTATTTGGAATGAGTTGCAAAAAGCCAAATGGTTTCTCTTTGAGTAAAATGAGCAGTGTGTGTGTGTGTGTGTGTGTGAAACATATACTAACAAGATAATCAAGGAGAAACAGTATAGATTTAGTCCAGTTGGTTGTATTTATCTGTGCTCTGAATCTGAGACCTACCTGTAGGTTGGGGAGGTGACGATGAGCATTACAGGCAATTAAATAAGCCATTTCCACAGGATCTGAGAAATGCAATGATAAGGAAATAGATGATGCTTTAGGAGTCTCTGAAGAAGCCTCCAGAGATGATGGAAGGCCTCAGGAAGAAGATCTAACAAATTAGGTTGTGGTGGGGATTCAGTGAAGAAGAGGCTATAATCTGGGAGAATTATACATCGAAGTGAAACTGCACAACTCAGATGGGACTGGAACCCACTGGCTGGGGCTCGGAACCAG
Source organism: Phacochoerus africanus (assembly GCF_016906955.1). Classification (NCBI taxonomy): domain Eukaryota; kingdom Metazoa; phylum Chordata; class Mammalia; order Artiodactyla; family Suidae; genus Phacochoerus; species Phacochoerus africanus. Next base: position 29,065,900 of record NC_062552.1, on the reverse strand, counting down.
TCCAGACTCAGATGGGACCAGAACCCATCCTGCCATTTCTAAATTATACCATGCTGTAATAAACTGGTGTCAACTTCAAAAATCACACAACCTGAAAGTTGAAAGTTATATTTTTGGGAGGGCAAAAATTATTAGGACTTAAGCCCAGGCGACAGCATCTCAGGTAGCCCTGAGAAACCTCTCTGAGGAGGCGAGGGGGGAGCTAGGATATACAGGAGTTTTTGCAACAAAGGGCAGGTAACAGGAACAAAAGAGGTCTGCCCTCGCTGAAGTCCTTCCTTTGATGTGCACCTCAGCTATTGGGGCCAGTATCCTGAGTTTTCACAGCCTGCAGGACGACCAGCTCTCACCTTTAGAGGTGGTTGCATTCACAGATGACCACTTACCTAAGGCCAGGCAGCAGTATTTCCCATAGCTCTGAAATAGCGCCCCAGAGAGGAAAGGGGAGTATCAGGGTATGATAAGGGTGAAGGGGCAGGTGCTTGCAGCCATGCACACATTTCACACAAGCTTGTGGCTGGTCTTGCGAAGGTTTCTACTCATCACAAGCAGCAGACATCACTATGAAGGATTTTAGTGATTTTCAAGATATGAGGAGATGCAAGTGGGCTCATAAATCCTAAAATATCTGTCTGAAGACCTCTTCTTGCAGTTTTCCCAGAGCACAGAGGACCTCACTCCTAATCTCCACCCTGAGTTCTTCTCCAGGGCTGCTGCAGGTTGGCAGCTAGAGTGGCACATGATTTAATCCATGTGGAGGCAGATGGCAAGTGCCAAACTCCATTTCACACGGGTGATCTAGTAAGATGTTTCTCTGAATTTTGTGAGCTACTCTAGCACATTTCCCCCATGGGTTGGGGGCAGGTCATGGGAACCTCTGGTTTGCAACCAGTAAGTTAGAAGTACAGGTAACAACCTGGACTTGGAACTATGATCTGAAGTACAAGAAAAGGGTCGTTGGATGGAGTTGGGTCCAGGAACCAAAAAGATTAAATTGGCTTGGAAAATACAGTGCAAAAGAAAGCGTCTAGAAAAGTGGGTCTAAAGAGAATGGTAAAGATGGTGTAAACCAAGTTAAGAACTCTGGATTTGTTGATCAAAAAAAAAAAAACAAAAACAAAAAAACAAAAAACTGTACAACCTAAAGGAACATTTTATATAAAGTCAAAGAACCAAGTGACCTGTGATGATAGGAATCAGAAAGGTGGTTGCCAAAGGAGTACAGATTAATGGTAAAGTGGTGTAAGCAGAGTCTCCGGCTGATGGAAGGGTTCTCTGTCTTGTCAAGTGTCCTGCCTACAGGAGACTGGGCAGTTTCCACACTCATCAGGTTGTACATCTAGAAGCTGCCTTGTGCTATTCATAACATTTGCTTCCAATTTTTTAAAGAAAGCCAGACAAAGTGGAGTAAAGAAAAGAATTTTCATTGATTGCTGCTGTTGGATAAATACTGCATGTGAATTTGCAGAGGATCATGGGGTGATTGATGGGTGGTGTGGTTGACAAGAACCTGTTGCATAGATGAGGAAACAAAGGCTCAAAGAGATCTAGAAATTGGCCCACAGTCACAAAACAGACAAATGGCTGATCTAGGATCCAGACACTAATGTTTTTTGTTTTTGTTTTTTGCCTTTTAGGAAAATTGGCATATGGAAATTCTGAGGCTAGGGGGTCAAATGGGAGCTGCAGCTGCTGGCCTACATCACAGCCATAGCAACATTGGATCTGAACTGCATCTGCAGCCTTTGCTGCGCAGTTCACAGCAACGTTGGATCCTTAACCCACTGAGTGAGGCTAGGGATCGAACCCACATCCTCATAGATACTAGTCAGGTTCTAAACCTGCTGATCCACAACAGGAACTCCCAGACACTAGAATTTTGACTTTACCTACTATATTCTATTCTATTCTAACAGTAGCTCTTCAACATCTTGTCACGTTATAGGGTAAGAAATAGCACACTGACAGAATAATAATAAACATTTCATAAAATAGTGTTTAACCTTAAAATAAATAATTAACTTTTTGCATATGCAAATGTCTTCTTTCAGATCTAAGATAGTTTGTATGTCCTCCAGAGCCAAAACGAGTCTTTGAAAGGTAGTACATACGTCTTTTCACATTTCGATGAAACCCCATGTGGAGAAATGTTTGTAGTACAAGTTTTAAGAACAGCAGATGCAGGTATCAGCTCACCTTCACTGTGCATCACTGATTACAGTGGAGGCGGTACATTTCTATATTGACTGAAGAGTCACAGATTCAAGGAGAAAATGTGTCAAGAAGGTGGCAGTGATTAACCAAGCCTCATGTGCCAACAAGTTAGAAGTGCCAAAGAAAAAAGTAGGTGCATGTAGTAGATTTGGAATGAGGAAAGACTCAGAAGTTTAAGTTCCGTATGGTCTCGAAAGTTATCCATGCTGCTGCATTTAGCAATAGCTTATTTCTCTTGCTGAGTGTGTTCCGTTGTATCGATATCTTGCAGTTTGATTTCTAGTCTCGCGTGGATGGACATCTGGACTGTTTCCAGGGTCAGCTTATTCTGAATCAGCTGCCGCGAGTGCTCATGTGCAAGATTTTTGTGGACATGTTTTCTTTACGTGAAGCAGAATTGCGGGTGTGTGTTGGATGTGTATGGTTAACCCTATGCGGGATTGCAACGTGGTTGTCTAACGTGGTGTATAGTTGTACTCTCCCACTGTGTATGAAGTCTCTGGTTGTACCGCTTCTTTGCCAACACTTGAAGTTCTCAGTCCTTTCAACCACAGCTATTCTAGCGGCTTCAAGTGGTAACTTAACTGTAGTTTTAAATGCAGCTCCTTGAGATTAATGATGTTGAACATGATTTCATGTCCTTGCTGGGCATTTGTGTATGTTGCCTTATTTGATGGATAGTTAATTGGATTGTTGGTCTTTTTATTGTTGTTGGAGTAGTTTGAATGTTCTGAATTTGGATACTTTGTTAAGTAGATGAATGTCAGATATTTCCTGGCGATGTATTTCTCTCTGATATTTTCTCAATACCTTTTACTTAAAATGTCTTTTGAAGAGGAGTTGTTGATTTTTTTCTGAAGTCTAGTTGGTTACTGTTTTCTTTATACTTCGTGTTGTTTGTGTTCTCTCCCCAGAACATTTCGGCCCACCTGAGGGTCACAAAGGGTCTGTGCAGTAGTTTCTTCTAGAGGCTCTATGGTTTTAGCTTTTAAGCTAAAGGCTTATGACGCATTTGGACTGAATTTTTGTATAAGGTATCAAGATAGGGTCAAAGTTCTTTTTTTTTTTAATTTAACACTTAAATATCTGGTGCCATTTACTGAATAGATTTTCTGTTGCTCATTTTCATGTTGAAAGTGTTAAAAGATACAGTGTAAACATGATGAACATATAGTGTTTAAGGATATAAAACATAAAGAATAAAGAATATGTGAATTGTCTTGCAATATTTGAACTCTCTTGCAATATTGACCCTCAGCATCTTTGTTCCAATACAAAGGAAATCGTGCCTGCCTTAGAATTATGAAGCATGACATAGGTTTAGATGGTATAGCTACATGAAAATTTCACCATTGCCTCAGAGGTTAGAACCTAATCTTTTAAGAAAACACGCATATACTCTTACTGGAACTGAGGAGGAGACTAGCCATCTTGGAAGCCTTGATGTTTGCTGAATCTGGCAAGGACATCATTCATTCAATGAAGAAGTCAGGTATTTGCTGCCAGCAAGCAGTAGTGATAGCCAGTAAAACCTCAACAGTTGTACTTCCTCAGTAGCAAAGTAGGTTCTAGTATCACAAAAAGTAGGCAATAGTAGGTGCATTAAACATTTTATTTAAAAAGACTACGTAGGAGTTCCCTGGTGGCTCAGTGGGTTAAGGACCTGGCATTGTTACTGCTATGGCTCGGGTCACTGCTGTGGCACAGGTTCAGTTCTTGGCCTGGGAACTTCCACATGCCCTGGGTGTGGCCAACAACAACAAAAAGCCGTATAATTTTGGATAGTAGGTTATATGCTTTTTGTGTTTTTTTTTTTTTTCAGGTAAAAAATACATTGTACAGACACACTGTATTGTATAGCATTAACAATCCTACCTCGGGTAAAATAGATACACCTGTAGAACAACTAAGCCCTACATCTGCATCCACAGTGATAACCCATTTGGATCTAATGGCATATTAAGTGCAGCATCGCTGTCACCCTGAGATGTGACATAAAGTATTGGAAGTTGCCTGAGGGCATAAGTGGCTGGTGACTTCAGATTCATTCCTAAAGCACAGGTGCCAAATCACTGTCATTTTGTAAACACGTGGGCACTCATTGTATCAGCACTAACAGCCGCAAAGAAGACTTAGCAGTGACCCAGTCTGACATCATACCGTCAGTGCTGGCATCTGACAAGGTAATTCTGGGGGGAGCTGGTTGATGTCGTCAGGAACGCTACTCCCCAGAGGAAAGGGATCCTGTTGTGGGTTTTAGAAGCAAGGATGCAGTGGACAATCTCTGTTTGGTTTTAGACTACAGGAAAAATGAATTTAGATGCCAAGTGGTATAGCATTGTGAAATACTGAAATGTGTTCCTGTGGGAGTATTAAAAACCTCTTCTAGGAGTTCCTGTTGTGGTTTAGTGAAAATAACTCATATCCTTGATGGGGGTTCGATCCCTGGCTCTGCTCAGTGGATTAAGGATCCCAAATTGCTGTGGCTATGGTGTAGGCCGGCAGCTGCAGCTCCGATTCGACCCCTAGCCTGGGAGCTTCCATATGCCGCAGGTGCAGCCCTAAAAAGCAAAAATAAAATCAAACCTCTTCTAGAATGTTGAGAAGAAGAAAAATACTATTTTGTTTTTCTCAAAGGATATTTATTGATACTTACTTGGAAATGGAAGTTTGGATTAGATGATCTAAACCTAACCATTTTATCATATGTTTTAAAAGTTTCATAGTATTAGTAATTCCTCATGTTAGCATAAAGGGAAACTGCTTTTGAAATTTATCTGAACAGGAAATGTTAGAATGTATGATTTATCCTAAGTGGTAGTTTATAGATAAATTTAAATTCCTGAAAGAAAATGTCTTTTATATATGTATCAAACTTTTACAATATTAGTTTAAGATCCCCATGGAGTGATTAGGAGAGAATAAAAGTCTTTGAGGTAACTAATGTGTTTTCTGTTAGTAGCTCATTTTATTTTATTTTTATTATTTTTTTGTCTTTTTGCCATTTTTTGGGCTGCTTCCGCAGCACATGGAAGTTCCCAGGCAAGGGGTCTAATTGGAGCTGCATCTGCAACCTACACCACAGCTCACAGCAACGCCAGATCCTTAACCCACTGAGCAAGGCCAGGGATCGAACCTGCAACCTCATGGTTCCTAGTCGGATTCGTTAACCACTGAGCCACAATGGGAACTCCAGTAGCTTATTTTAACCACTTTCAATTAGAAATGAAAAAATTCAACTTTCTTAGATGCAATTCACTTTCTAGTCCCTGATAACTGTTAACATATAGTGTTTTAGAGGATCCTTTACATTTGTTTTGACCCATATTCTCTTAGAACCTAGATCACCTCATCTCTGCCCCCCTCCCCTTTAAAACTGCATCTGCAGCATCTGGAAGTTTCCAGGCTAGGGATTGAATTGGAGCTGCAGCTTCAGGCCTCCACCACAGCCATAGCAACCCAGGATCTGAGCTACATCTGTGACCTATGCTAAAGCTTGTGACAATGCTAGATCCTTAACCCACTGAGTGAGGTCAGGATCAAACCCGCATACTCATGGATACTAGTCGGGTTCTTAACCCACTGAGCCAAAATGGGAACTCCCCTGAATCTCCTTCTTGAGGGCACCGAACTACCAACCCTGTTTACTTGGCTGCAGCCAAAGGGATCGGAGCAGCCACCTAACTTTTTCGGGTAAGAAATTTTCAAATCCAGAAGAAGCCATCCAGTTTGGCTGGTTCCTCATACTGGGGATATGTAAACTCTGGAATTTTAAGTCTAATCTTCAGAACAAAAGAGATCCACAGACTGAGGCCATCTGAGGGAGAATTTTCGGAGTTCCCTACGGGGGGTTTCATGGGAGATGTTTCCAGAAACCCAGCTAACCTTGGTTCCTTGAGAAGCTCCAGGGTTTTCCCAAGATACACACTTTTATGATAATGACTAAAGGTGGCTTCAATTATTTTGTTATTTGCAGCCAAAATAACTTTGACTAAGAGAAAACAGAACTGGTCTTTGAATAATAGCAGTCCCATGTAATGTTTTAATTTGTGTTCCTCTGAAAGCAAACCTTGAGACGAGGATTTGAATGTAAAAACTTTCTTAACTATTATCACTGAAGCAAACCAAGATGCCAGAGCAACTCTGTTAACCTCTAAAGAGTTGGCCTTTTCTTTGTTTGAATCTTTATGAGTCTAATTATAATTATAATTTAAATTAAAAATGCCCATGTAAGTATATCCCATTATTTAAGCTGTTTTCAAACTGTTAATTCTAGGAGATGATGTAAGAAGGACAAAGGATACAGTTACTACGTTGTCCTGTTCTCTGTTGAATCTGGTGTGTTAGGCTAAATATGTGTTTCAGATTTGCCCTTTTCATTTTGAGTGATTTTAAGTTCAAACTTATTTAACAAGAGGTGCATTTTGTCTTAGTTTTCTCCAGAAGTAGGCCTGGAGGCAAATATTGAAGTGCAAGTAATTTGTTTTTGATCTCAAGAAATAGGGAATTTAGACATGAAGGAAAGGCAGCCAAGGACAGTGTGTTTTCCAAGCCAGTTAAGTGAATGGGCAACTGATGCTCCCTCACATGGGGAATTTGGGGAGCTAGTGTAAGACCTATACAAGCATGTAACTTGGCAAACAAGTAGGCTCTGACGGCTAGTGATGGCCGCAGGCAAGAACTGTATGGGCCCTGGCTGTTGGAAGCTGGACAGGTGTGTCATGAAGTTGAAGGGACAAGCAGACACTGCAGGGCATAGGATGCTAGACTGGAAGGTGGCTTTAGCCCTTTTGGTGGCTGTGCAGGACAGACAACACATGTGAGAGTCCCTTGTGGTTTAGACAGGAGTCAGCCTGATAGGGGAGAGGATGGTTTGTCTCCCTAGCCGCCTCCTGCCCCCCTCAAACGACAATGGAAAAACATGAGAGGTTCGGGGAGTACCTCCCCTGGAATGTTTCTATATGAATGAACTTGAAAATAATGCTGCTCTTTATTTGAACTGAGGCAAAATATTGTAGCTGCCTGATAACAGCCTGCCACATTACAAATCACCACTTGCAAGGTTACACAAGGTACCTTTAGAAAAATCTAAATGAATTACTTCAAATAGTATGTTTGTATTCAAAAGGGAAATAGCTGGTAGTTTGGGAGTGACAGTCTTTTCTTTGGTTTCAAAGGCCCATTGCTGTGCTCTGCCTTTCCATTTGCTGCTGGGAGCAGAAAGGCTGCTGTGAACAGGTGAATAGGAGATATTTCTAATTGAGCAAGGAAAGGAGAAAAGAATTTTGGTGAAACAGCCACAAGGTCTCTCATTTTCTATTGTGATATTTATAGACTTTTGGGTTGCTTAAACTAAATGTAATAGAAAGTATAACATTTAGCTAATTCATTTTCTTAATCCTTCCTCAATTAACTTTCTTATTAAAGAAAATCCCACACTTTTAAATCCTTTTTATATGTTAAACAAGAGTCTATTTAACTACTAATGGTATAACTCAAAAAGTGCATACACATAAGCATAATATGTGCATGCACACGACACACATGTACACACACGTACACATATACACGTACACACTTGTACACACACAGAATGCACACATATAAGATGTGCACACTCACACATGTACACATGCACACATGTATACATGTACACTCATACACACACATATACACATACACACATATATGCACACACACAGAGGCTTGTTAGAGGAATCCTGTCATTTCTGCCCATCAAGGTGGAAGCTAATTTAATTAACAGCATTGGTTTGTGTTTGAGATGAGAGAGCTGCTTATTTAGTAAGGGGGGCATCCAGGAGACAGTTTTTCAGTGGTCTGTTTTGTCTTTACCTTTTATCATTTAGTGACTTATTATATGGAAGAGATCAAACAAATAAGTTCATTTTCTGTCTAAATAATGTTTTAGTATATATTGCACTGCAAATACTTTCATGGATCCCTATGTCTCTCTTAGGTTACTTGAACAATATTTCAAGTAAAACTTTTCAGTTTATTAATTTTCTGATCGTTTGTAAACCTCAGCTCATTAAAAATAGCCTTTCTTTAGTGGTATTAATCAAAATAGAGGTTTCTTATTATTCCTCTGGGCCTATTGTGTTTTAGAATTTATTTTCACTTTACTTGGGCCACAGAACAAACTTGGATGCCACTTAATTTTTGAGCTCCCCTTCAATGTATAGATTCAGTGACTTCAGTAAGGAATAGGAAAAAGATAGGCTCAGTACATTGGAACTAATGAGTTAAAATGGTAGATTTCAAAAAAAAATGATGAGCAGTCAGTGAGTTTGGAATTATGTGGTTATAAACCTCTGCTGTCACTATCTCAATAATTGAATGGACAACTTTCTAGAGACTTACAGCCTGCCAAAACTGAATCAAGAAGAAATAGATCAACCGAACAGACTGATCACTAGAAATGAAATTGAATGTGTCATAAAAACACTCCCTACAAATAAAAGGCCAGGGCCATATGGCTTCACAGGTGAATTCTACCAACCATACAAAGAGGAACTTATACCCATCCTCCTTAAACTTTTTCAAAAGGTTGAAGAAGAAGGAACACTCCCAAAGACATTCTATGCCACCACCATCACCCTAATTCCAAAACCAAAGATACCACCAAAAAGGAAAACCATAGGCCAATATCTTTGAGGAATATAGACGCAAAAATTCTCAACAAAATTTTAGCCAACTGAATCCAACAACATATAAAAAGATCATACACCACGACCAGGTGGGATTCATCCCAGGTTCACAAGGATGGTTCAACATATGCAAGTCAATCAACATCATACACCACATTAACAAAATAAAACTAAAAAACCACATGATCTTCTCAATAGATGCAGAGAAAGCATTTGAAAAAGTCCAACATCCATTCATGATGAATGAAAACTCTTACCAAAGTGGGTATAGAGGGAACATTCCTTAACATAATAAAAGCCTTTTACAAAAAAACCCACAGCAAATATAATATTCAATGGAGAAAAGCTTAAAGCCTTCCTACTACAATCTGGAACAAGACAAGGATGCCCATTCTCACCACTCTTATTCAACATAGTACTGGAAGTCCTAGCCACAGCAATTAGACAAACAAAAGAAATAAAAGGCATCCAAATAGGAAGAAAAGAGGTAAAACTCACTGTATGCAGATGACATGATACTATATATAAAAAACCTGAAGGACTCAACCCAAAAACTACTTGAACTGATCAACAGATTCAACAAAGTAGCAGGATATAAGATTAACATTCAGAAATTGGTCACATTTCTGTATACTAACAGTGAAATATTAGAAAAGGAATACAAAAATACAATACCTTTTAAATTGCACCCCAAAAATCAAATACCTGGGAATACACCTGACCAAGTAGGTAAAGGACTTAAATGCTGAGAACATTAATCAAGGAAATCAAAGAAGATGTAAAGAAATGGAAAGCTATTCCATGCTCCTGGGTTGGAAAAATTAATATTGTAAAAATGGCCATACTACCCAAAGCAATCTACAGATTCAGTGCAATCCCTATCAAATTACCCATGATATTTTTTCACAGAACTAGAACAAACAATCCAAAAATTTACATAGACCCACGAAAGACCCAGAGTTGCCAAAGCAATCCAGTGGAAAAAAACCCAAACAGGAGGCATAACTCTCCCAGACTTCAGGCAATATTACAAAGCCACAGTCATCAAGACAGTGTGGTACTGGTACCAAAACAGACATACAGACCAATGGAACAAATGGAGAACCCAGAAATAAACCCAGACACCTATGGTCAATTAATCTTTGACAAAGGAGGCAAGAAGAGAAAATGGAAAAAAGACAGTCTTTTCAGCAAGTATTGCTGGGAAACCTGGACAGCTACATACAAATCAATGAAACTAGAACACACCCTCACACCATGCATGAAAATAAACTCAAAATGGCTGAAAGACTTAAATGTAAGACAAGACACCATCAAACTCCTGGAAGAGAACATAGGCAAAACATTCTCTGACATCAACCTTGCAAATGTGTTCTCAGGTCAGTCTCCCAAGGCAACAGAAATAAAAGCAAAAATAAACCAATGAGACCTAATCAAACTGACATGCTTTTGCACAGCAAAGGAAACCAAAAAGAAAACAAAAAGACAACTTACAAAATGGGAGAAAATAGTTTCAAATGATGCAATGGACAAGGGCTTAATCTCTAAAATATACAAGCAATTTATATAACAACAGCAAAAAAGCCAACAACCCAATGGAAAAATGGGCAAAAGGCCTGAATAGACATTTCTCCAAAGAAGATATACAGATGGCCAACAAGCACATGAAAAAATGCTCAACATCACTGATTATAAGAGAAATGCAAATCAAAACTACCATGAGGTACCACCTCACACCAGTCAGAATGGCCATCATTAATAAGTCTACAAACAAAAAGTGCTGGAGGGAGTGTGGAGAAAAGGGAACCCTCCTGCACTGTTGGTGGGAATGTAAGCTGGTACAACCACTATGGAGGACAGTATGGAGGTACCTTAGAAAACTATACATAGAGGAGTTCCGTCGTGGTGCAGGGGTTAATGAATCCGACTAGGAACCATGAGGTTGCGGGTTCGGTCCCTGGCCTTGCTCAGTGGGTTAAGGATCTGGCGTTGCTGTGAGCTGTGGTGTAGGTTGCAGATGCGGCTCGGCTCAGATCCCGTGTTGCTGTGGCTCTGGCGTAGGCCGGTGGCTACAGCTCCGATTAGACCCCTAGCCTGGGAACCTCCATATGCTGCTGGAGTGGCCCAAGAAATAGCTAAAAAAAAAGACTAAATAAATAAATAAATAAATAAATAAAATAAAATAAAAAGAAAACTATACATAGAACTACCATATGACACAGCAATCTTACTCTTGGGCATGTATCTGGACAAGAGTTTCCTTGAAAAAGACACATGCACCCGCATGTTCATTGCAGCTCTATTCACAATAGCCAAGACATAGAAACTACATAAATGTTCATCAACAGATGAATGGATTAGAAAGATATGGTGTGTATATACACAGTGGAATACTACTTAGCCATAAAAAGAACAAAATGATGCCATTTGCAGCAACATGGATGGAATTAGAGACTCTCATACTGAGTGAAGTCAGTCAGAAAGAGAAAGACAAATACTATATGATAATACCTATATCTGGAATTTAATATATGGCACAAATGACCCTTTATACAGAAAAGAAAATCATGGACTTGGAGAATAGACTTGTGGTTGCCAAGGGGGAGGGGGGAGGGAATGGGATGGATTGGGAGCTTGGGGTTAATAGATGCAAATAGACTAGTGCCTTTGGAATGGATTAGCAATGAGATACTGCTGTGTAGCACTGGGAAGTGTATCTAGTCACTTATGAGGGAGCATGATAATGTGTGAAAAAGGAATGTATACATGTATGTGTAACTGGGTCACCATGCTGTACAGTAGAAAAAAATTGTATTGGGGAAATAACAATAAATTTTTTTTAAAAAATTGCTAAGCCAATTGACCTTCCCATTAAAATAAGAGCAGGGTAATATGCAGTTCTGAACAGTTCTGTGAGTTCTTACCAAAAGAGAGGTCTGTAGGGGTATGAGATGATGAGGGCACGAGTGTGAAAGGGCAATAGCCAGCCTGTGGTCCCATGTAGGGGGGCGGTCAGGACAAGCTGGTACCTCAGAAAGCCACTGAGTTGAGTTTGAGATTCTCTGTGCAAGCAAATAAACTCTCGTTTTAAATTAATGTAACGGCTGTATTAGAGTGCGTAGAATCAGAAAGAGTTTTGATGTGCTTCTTTGGGTCATGGAGTTTTTGATGAGGGGAATGAGTGATGAGCATTTCTGTTGTGACATGTCCTTGCAAAGAGAGCCCTTTGGCATGTCTGTGAAATGCTGCTAATTATTATTTTTAAAATTGGCATTAAGATATGGGACATAAAGGAAACATAGTAAAATTACCAGCTAGTGCATTTTCAAAAAGTGATATGATGCTATGTCATCTTGTATTAATTTACTACCTGATTTCAGGTGATTTATTTTATTTATTTATTTATTTATTATCATTATTATTTTCTGTCTTTTTGCCTTTTCTAGGGCCACTCCCATGTTATATGGAGGTTCCTAGGCTGGGGTCTAATCAGAGCTGTAGCCACTGGCCTATGCCAGAGCCACAGCAACGTGGAATCCCAGCCGCATCTGCAACCTACACCACAGCTCACAGCAATGCTGGATCCTTAACCCACTGAGCAAGGCCAGGGATCGAATCCCAACCTCATGGTTCCTAGTTGGATTCATTAACCCCTGAGCCATGACGGGAACTGTTTTTGCAGCAGTACCATACTGTTTTGATGACTGTATCTTTTTAATAGGTGATCCACAGTGGGTGAATTGTCGCAGGTGGCGAGTGAGCTCATTTCCCTCCATGACCCAAAGAAGCATATCAAAACTCACTCTATGAGGTAGATCTGGGAGGATATTGCTGTGGTTTATGTCATAGAGTGTTCTGCCTATATTTTTCTCTAAGGGTTTTATACTACTTGGTCTCATATTTAGGTCTTTAATCCATTTTGAGTTTATTTTTGTGTCTGGTGTTATAGAATGTTCAAATTTCATTCTTTTATGTGTAGCATTCCAGTTCTCCCAGTACTTCTTGTTGAACAGATTCCCTTTTTTTCTGTTGTATATTCTTGCCTCTGTTGTTGTAGATTAGTTGACCATAGCTGTGTGGGCTTATTTCTGGGCTTTCTATCCTGTTTCATTGATGTATATTTCTGTTTTTGTAGCAGTACCATACTGTTTTGATGACTGTAAATCTTTGTAGTATAGTCAGAAGTCAGGGAGCCTGATTTCTCTAGTTCAATTTTTCTTTCCCAGGATTGCTTTGGTTCTTAGGGACTTTTGTACTTCCATACAAATTTAAAAAAATACTGGTTCTAGTTCTGTGAAAAATGCCATTGGTAATTTGATAGAGATTTCACTGAATCTGTAGATTTCCTAGGAAATATAGTCACCTTGACAATATTGATTTTTCCAATCCAAGAGCATGGTATGTCTTTCCATCTCTTTGTGTCAACTTTGATTTCTTTCATCAGCATCTTATAGTTTTCAGAGTATAGGTCTTTTTGTCTCTTTAGGTAGGTTTATTCCTAGGTATTTTAATCTTTTTTATGTGATGGTAAATGGGATTGTTTCCCTTATTTCTCTTTCCGAACTTTCATTGTTAATATGTAGAAATGTAGTCAATTCCTATGTATTGGTTTTGTATTCAGCGTCTTAACTGAATTCATTGATGAGATCTAACAGCTTTCTAGTAGCATCTTTAGGTTTTTCTATGTATAGTATGTCATTTACAAACAGTGATAGTTTTATTTCTTTTCTGATTTGGATTCCTTTTATTTCTTTATTTTCTCTGATTGCTGTGGCTAGGAAGTCCAAAACTATGTTGAATAAAAGTGGCAAGAACCACATCCTTATCTTGTTCCTCTTCTTAGCAGAAATTCTTTCAGCTTTTCACCATTGAAAGTGGTATTAGCTGTGAGTTTGTCAGATGCGGCCTTTATATGTTGAGGTATGTTCCCTCTATGCCCACTTTTTTGAAGGTTTTTTAATCATAAATCAGTGTTGGATTTTGTCAGAAGCTATTTTTTTTGAGAGTATCATGTGGTTTATAGCCTTCAGTTTGTTAATGTAGTGTATCACACTGATTGATTTGCAGATTGTTTAATGTAGTCACTGATTGATCTTTTCATCCCTGGGATAAATTCCGCTTGATTATGGTGTATGATCTTTTTAATATATTGTTTGATTATGTTTGCTAGTATTGTTGAGGGTTTTTGCATCTGTGTTCATCAGTGGTATTGGCCTGGTGTGTGTGTATGTGTGGTTATCTTTGTCTGGTTTTTAATCACGGTGGTGCCTGATAGAATGAGTTTGGGGTGTTCCTTCCTCTGCGTTTTTTTTTTTTTTGGTAGAGTTTCAGAATGATAGGTGTTAAGTCTTCTCTAAATGTTTGTTAGAAATCACCCATGAAACCATTTTGTCCTGGACTTTTGTTTGTTGGAAGTTTTTAAATCACAGTTTCAATTTTAGTACTTGTGATTGGTCTGTTCATCTTTCAGTTTCTTCCTATTTCAGTCTTGGAAGAGTATACCTTTCTAAGAATTTGTCCATTTCTTCTAGGTTATCCATTTATTGGTAATTAGCTGATTTCAGTAGTCTCTTATGATCCTTTGTATTCCTGCAATGTCTGTTATAACTTCTTTTTCATTTCCAATTTTAATGATTTGGGTCTTCTCCCTTTGTTTCTTGATGAGTCTGGGTCAAGTTTTATCAATTTTGCTGATATTTTCAGAGAACCAGCTTTTAGTTTCATTGATCTTTTCTATCATTTTCTTCATATCTATTTAATTTATTTTTGATCTGATCATTATGATTTTTTTTCCTTATACTCACTTTGAGTTTTGTTTGTTGGTTACATTGTTTGAGATTTTTCTTGTTTCCTGAGGTAGGCTTCTTTTGCTATAAACTTTGCTATTAGAACTCCTTCTGGGGCATTCCAAAGGTCTCAGAAGCTTGTGTTTTCATTTTCATTTTTCTCTTCATACTGTTTGATTTCCTCTTTAATTTTTTCAGTGATCCATTGGTTGTTTAGTAGCATATTGTTTAGTCTCCATGTGTTTGTGTTTTTTGCAGTTTTTTTTTTCCTCGTAGTTGATATGTAGTTTTAACAAGTTGTGGTCAGAAAAGATGTTTGACATGATTTCGGTTTTCTTAAATTTACTGAGGCTTGATTTGTGGCCCAGAATGTAATCTGTCCTAGAGAATTTTCCATGTGTACTTGAGAAGAATGTGTATTCTGCTGCTTTCAAATGGAATGTTCAGTAAATATCTATTAAGTCCATCTTGTCGAATGCATCATTTAAGGCCTGTCTTTCCTGTTGATTTTCTGTCTGGATGCTTGGTCCATTATTGTAAGTGAGCTGTTAAAGTCCCCCATATTATTTTGTTATTGTCAATTTCTGCTTTTATGTCTGTTAGCACATGCCTTATATACTGAGCTGCTTCTATGTTGGGTAGATATATGTTTATAATTGTTCTATCTTCTTCTTGGATTGATCCTTTGATCATTATGTTGTACCTTTGTTTCTTGCAACCATTTTTATTTTAAATTCTTTTTTTTTCTAATATGAGTATTTCTACTTGAGCTTTCTTTGATTTCTGTTTGCATGTAATGCCTTCTTCCATTCTCTCCTTTCAGTTTGTGTTATTAGAACCAAAGTGGGTATTTTGTAAACAGCATATATATATATATATATATATATATATATATATATATATATATATATATATATGCCTTGTTTCTGTATCCATTCAGCCAGTCCATATCTTTTATTTGGAGCATTTAGTTCATTTACATTCAAGGTAATTATTGATATGTATTTTCTTATTGCTATTTTGTTAATTGTTTTGGATTTGTTTTTGTTGGTCTTTTTTCTTCCCTTCAATGTTCTTTTCTCTTGTTATCTGATGACTGTATTTAGTGTTGTTTTGGATTGCTCTTGTTTGTGTGTGTATCCGTTGTAAATTTTTGGTTTGCTGTTACCATGAGGTTTTGATATAGGAGTGTATATATATGATTCATGGAGTATATATATGAATAGATACATGATTTTTTTAAGTTGCTGGTCTCTTCATTGCAAATGCATCTGTAGTATCCTGCATTTGTACCCTCCTCTTTTCAAAATGCTGGTTTTGATATCATTTGTGTGTGAATTATTTCCTATGCTGTATGGTTTACTATGTTTACTGTATGGTTGCCTTTACCAGTGAGCCTTCTCATTTCTAATTTTCTTACTTCTAGTTCTGGTCTTTTCTTTTTTGATTAGAGAAGTTCCTTTAGTATTTGTTGTAAACCTGGTTTGGTGGTGCTGAATACTCTTAGCTTTTGCTTGTCCGTAAGCTTCCAATTTCTCTTTCAAATCTGAATGAGAGCCTTGTTGGGTGGAGTATTGTTGATTGTAGGTTTTTTCCTTTCACCACTTTTAAGTGTATCTTGCAACTCCCTTCAGGCCTACAGAGTTTCTGCTGAAAAATTTGCTGATAACCATTTTGGGGTTCTATTGTATGTTATTTGTTGATTTTCCCTAGTTGCTTTCAATGTTTTCTCTTTGCTTTTAGTTTTGGTCAGTTTGATTAATATGTGTCTAGGGTGTTCCTCCTTGGGTTTGATCTATATGGTATTTGTTGTAGTTCCTGGATTTGAGCAAATGAATCTTTTCCCATGTTAGCCAAGTTTTTGGCTATTATCTCTTCAAATATTTTCTCCAGCATTTTCTCTCTCTCTTCTCCTTCTGACATGCTTATAATGCAAATGTTGGTGCATTTAATATTGTCCCAGTCTTCTTGGACTGTCCACATTTCTCTTCATTCTTTTTTCTTTATTTTGTTCTGCATTAGAGATTTCCACCAGCCTGACTTCCACCTAACTTATTTCTTCTTCCACCTGAATCCTGCTATTGGTTCCTTCCAGTGAATTTTGGTTATTGTGTTGTTCATCTCTGCTTGATTTTTCTTTAAATCTTCCATTTCTTTGTTAAAATTTTCTTGTGATTTATCGATCTTAACTCCAGTTCTTTTTTTCCTGATATATTGGATCATCTTTGCTGTCATTACTCTAAAGTCTTTTTCATGTAGGTCATTTATCTCCATGTCACTTAGCTCCTCCTTTTGGGTTTTGTCTTGTTACTTTATCTGGATTATATTTCTCTGCCTTTTCATTTTGTATAGATTTTTGTGTGTTCTCCTTTTTGCAGGCTACAGGGTTTTAGCCTCTCTTGCTTCTGGTATCTGACCCTTGTGGATTAAGTTGGTACAGGGGCCTGTTGCAGGTTTCCTGATGCCTGCCCACTGATAGGTGGAGCTGAGTCTTGTCCCTCTGGTGGGTGGGACTCTGTCTCTGGGTGTGATTAGAGTTAGCTGTGTGCCTAGGAGGATTTAGGCAGCCTGTTTGCTGATGAGTGGCACTGTGTTCCTATCTTGTTTGTTGTTTGGCCTGGGGCTTCTCAACCCTCATGGGTGGGGCCAGATTTTCTAAAATGGCAGTATCCAGGGAGTTCACACTGATGAAAATTCCCTGTGACCTCCAACTCCAATGTCCTGCCCCCGTAGTGAGCCACAGCTCTCCCTGCTTTCTCTGCAGGTAAGTCTGACCCAGATTCTTATGGAGTCTCTGCTTCACCCTGGGATCCAGTGCACATAAAAGCCTGTGTGTGTCCTCCAGGAGTGGAGTCTCTGTTTTCCCCAGTCCTGTGGAGCTCCTGTGCACAACCCCTACTGGCCTTCAACACCAAATGCCCCAGGGGCTCCTCCTCCCATTGCCAGACCCCCCAGGCTGGGGAACTTGATGTGGGGTTCAGAACTCTCACTCCTGTGGGGAGACTCTGCAATATATTTTCCAGTCGGTGTGTCAGCCGCCTGGCAGGTATGAGATTGCCTACATCATGAAAGGGCCCCTCCTTTGTCTCAATGTGACTTCTTTGTGTGTAGGATATCATTGTGGTAGATTCTGGTTTATTTTGTTGATGGTTGTTCAGCAGTTAGTTGTAGCTTTGGCACATTCATGCGAGAAGGTGAGCTCAAGTCCTTCTCCATCATCTTGTCTCTGAATGTCCTATGATTTTCATCCTGAAGTTTCAGAGTTTATCTCTGAATTTAAAGCAGTTCCTGACTTACATGGTTCTGAACAGCTCATTTTAGTGTATGAATTAATTGTAAATATTACTCTATCGGCAAGATATAAAAGCAGTGAGTGAAAGCCATTTTATTTCAAGGCTGTTTGCACGTCTTTGTGAGTTACTGAATATGAAGTGGTAATTTAGATAACTTAATAGATATTATTATTTAATGAAACCTTGTTTCACAAGTAATGGAAACCATTAGTCATATACATTTGTGAAGTCACATTATAGAGGGTATTTGAAAAAAATAGGTGTGTATTTACAGTGGTTTGAGAGTTGTAGTTATATTTTCAAATGATAAAATATGAAAACAACTGATATTGATTGTTCTAGTTGAAATTAAAATGTTATCATTCTGCTAAACAAAAATATAGTTGCTTCCATTGCAGCAGACCTTGGTCATGTGTGAGTAATGTTTGGTTTGGACAAAATGCAGCAACTCTATATTTTAAAGTATTTTCAAAAAATATCGTTGATAATTTGTGTAATGGAAAAAAAATTAGTTGATCTTACAACAGCCTTTTTAAATCCTAAAAACACTGAAAGAGATCCTGCATTTTAAAAAATAAAAGCATTTCCAGATCTTCTGCTGAAATCAATTGTAAGAACTAATTTATAAAATTACTCTAGGAAGTAAGTTGGATTTTTTCTATGGAAATTTCATATCACTTAATGTGCTGTTTAAAGTTCAGTTGAACAAAATGTAATTACCACAAATAATGTAGAGAATGCAAATATAGAATTCTTTTATTAATGAGCCCTTTTTAGAAATTTCTTGGCAAATAAATCTTTGCCAGTATTTGAATATCAGGTTTCATTCTTTTAACTTTTCTTTTAATGTCTTTTTAGGGCCACACCACGGCATATGGAAGTTCCCAGGCTAGGGGTCTAATCAGAGCTATAGCTGTAGGCCTATGCCACAGCCACAGCAACTCAGGATCCAAGCCACGTCTGTGACCTACACGACTGCTGATGGCAACACGGGATCCTTAACCCACTGAGCAAGGCCAGGGATTGAACCTACATCCTCATGGATAGTAGTTTGGTTTGTTAACCGCTGAGCCATGACAGGAACTCCATTCATATGATTTTTATAGTCAAATTTTTTCTCTGTTTTCTCCTAGTTTTGTTAAGATATAGTCGATATTCTGCACTGTATAAACTTAAGGTGTACAACATGATTTGACTTACAGCAAATCATTATGAAATGATTATCGCAATAAGTTTAGTGAACATTTATCACCTCATATAGCTGTAAAATTAAGTAGAAAAATTTTTTTCTTGTCATAAGAGCTCTTAGGATTTCCCTTTTCAGCAACTTTCATGTATAACATAACAGCAGTGTTAATTATTTATCATGTTGTATGTTACATCCCTGGTATTTATTTATCTTGTAACTGGAAGTTTGTACCTTTTGACCATCCATCCGGTTCCCCTTCTCCCTACCCCTTGCCTGTGCCAAACACAAATGTGAGCCCTTTTGCTATGAGTTTGTATGTTTGTTTTTGAAGTATAATCGACCTAAAACACTGTGTTAGTTCCTGTTACATGCTTGGTTATTCAGTATTTCTATACATTGCAAAATGATCTCCAGAATATGTCTTGTTACCATCTGTCACCATACAAAGATATTACATAATTACCAACTGTATTCCCCACACTGTACATTTTGTACCTGTGACTCATTTATTTTGAAACTGAAAGTTTGTACCTATTAATCTTCCTATTTTTCTCCTTTCCCCAGTTCCCCTCCATTCTAGCAAAAATCTGTTTCTTCTCTGAATCTTTGACCTTGTTTCTGTATTATTTTGTTATATTTGTTCATTTTTTTAAAAGATTCCACGTAGAAGTGAAATCACACAGCATTGTGTTTCTCTGACTTATTTAGCATAATATGCTCCCAAGTCCATCCATGTTGTCCCATATGGCAAAAGTACATTATTTTTATGGGTGAATAAAATTCCATTGCTTAAAATGCTACATCTTCTTCATTCATCTCTTAATGGGCAGTTAGGTTGCTTCATGTCTTGGCAATTGTAAATTACACTGCTGAGAATATTGGTGTGCGTGTATCTTTTTGAATTACTGCGTTTTTTTCAGACATAAACTCAAGAGTGCTCTTACGGTATCATATGGTAGTTCTATTTTTAAGTTTTGAAGAATCTTCATATTATTTCCCATAGTGGTTGCATGATTTATATTCCCACCATTAGTGCATAAAGGTCCCATTTTCTCCACGCTCTCTCTAACATTTGCTCTCTGCAGACTTTTTGATGATGTCTATTCTGATAGGTATGAAGTGGTATTTCATTGTGGTTTTGATTTGCATTTCTCTGATGATTAGTGGTGTTGAGTATCTTTTCATGTGCCTGTTGGCCACCTGTATGTCTCTTAGGAAGAATATCTTTTTAGAAGTTCCCTTGTGGCTGAATGGCTTAAGGAGCTGGCATTGTCACTTCAGCGACTCAGGTCACTTATGTGGTACAGGTTCAATCCGTGGCACAGGAACTTCCACATGCCATGTTGCAGCATAAAAAAAGAAAAGAAGGAAAATGTCTATTCAGATCCTGTACCAATTTTTAAAATCATGTCGTTCGTTTGTTTTTATTATTGTTGAAGTTTCTGCATATTTTAGATATTAACCACTTATTGTATATATCATTTGCAAATATCATCGCCCACTCAGTAGGCAGTCTTCTCATTGTTTTAATAGTTCCCTTTGCTGCGCAAAAGCTTTTCAAATCGATGTAGTCCCGTTTATTTTTGCTTTTGTTCCCCTTGCCTAAGGAGACAGATCCCAAAATATATTGCTAAGATTGATGTGTATTTCCTATGTGTTCTCAAAGTTTTATGGTTTCAGGCTTTGCATTCAAGTCTTTAATCCATTTTGTGTTTATTTTTGTGCATGGTCTGCGAGTGGTCCATGTCGAGTCTTTTGCATGTACCTGTCCATGAAGGGGCTTCTTTCTTCTCATCATGTATTCTTTAATGAAGGGGCTTCTTTCTTCTCATCATGTATTCTTGCCTTCCTTGTCATACATTAATTGACCTTTTTGGGGTGGGTTTATTTCTGGGCTTGATCCTATTCTGCTAATCTATATTTCTGTTTTTTTGCCAGTACCATACTCTTGATTACTGTAGCTTTGTACTACATTTGAAATCAGAGAACATGGTCCCTCCAGCTTTGTCTTCTTTCTCAAGATTGTTTTGGCTGTTTGGGGATAGAGAAAAATCTCATTGCAACATGAGTATTTTCAGAATTATCCAATTTATGGGATATTTAGTGCTCCAAGTACAAGGTAGAATGAACTTAAAATTAATATTTACTGGATATGGAAGTTCCTGTCATGGCTCACTGGGTTACAAACTTGACTAGGATTTGAGAGGACATGGGTTAGATTGATAGCCTCATTTAGTGGGTTAAGGATCTGGCTTTACTGTGGCTGTGGCATAGGTCACAGATGCAGCTTGGATCTGGCAGTGCTGTGACTGTGGTGTAGCTGGCAATTGCAGCCCTGATTCGACCCCTAGGCTGGGAACTTCCATCTGCTGCAGTTGAGACCCTATAAAGCAAAAAAAAAACAAAACAAAACAAAAAACCCCCCAAAACTAGATAAAAATACTAAATCCAAAAAATCATATATTATCAACTGATAGCCTGTGGTGCAAATGGGTAATATATGGCTTTTAAAATGTTATCTCTGAACAATCTAATCTATTTAAAATGGTAATAAAACACATTGCTACCTTTCTGCTTTAAGAAACCATGCTGTCTAACTTGGCCACTGATGGAAAATGGCTCATTCCTCTCTTCTTCCAAGGCCTCTTTGCTTTCATGCCAAGTTGATAGTACCATGAAGAACATATACAGGTGTCCTTCCATGTAAGTACTGTGCATAATGACTTCTGGTATCCCCTTAGTAACACGATTCTCATGCTGTAAGGTGGGAGCTGTCTAATTAGCTGTGACTCACTGAGACGGGGGTGGGGGTTAGGGTGGGGGTTCTGTCTACCTGGAAACACGGCTGTTGCTAATCCTCATCCTCCAGCTCAGAACTGGTGAGCAGGTCCGTGGAAGTGGAGCTTAGAGGCACCTGTGGAACAAGTGAGGACAGAGAATTTGACAGGGACACAGTCAGGAAGAAATTTATGCCCTAATGAGTTGAGTATTTCTCCTTTTAGTAAAAATTACAGATCTTCAGAGCAAAATTATTCTATTTGCTTAAATCTACATAAATGCTGCTACTTATATAACATAACTTTAGCTCATTCATTGGGAATCTCTTCTATTATTAAAAGCTAACATTACGGATTAGTTAAGAGCAAATATATCTATTTAGTAGCCTGGAATTAGATGTATTATGAGTGACTAGTTTTCAGGAGAAGGGAACTCTGGCTGTGAGAAAAGGAAATAAAATCCTTAAAATAGGATACTGGAAAACAAAGACTACACTAACTCTGCTATGAATTGTCACTAAATTCTTTCTCATAAAGTGTTTCTTAATTTTGTCTGGTTCTTAAAAATTTATCTAGGCATTATGCTTACTCATTATAATTAAAATAAAGGTGATAAAGCAGTAGCATTGGAAATGCTCAGAGCTGAAAACTGAAGAGAACTCTTCCCATAATCAGCGCTGCCAGAGAGGTTGCAACCTTTTTCAAAATGATTTTTGTGTAGACGATAGCTTCCAAGTGTGTGAAGTTTATCTACAAGTATGAGTCTTCAAAGGGGTGATGGGCATCTCCGGTAAAAAGGCCAGATGTCTCTTCTTTGGGCAGAAGAAGAGGAGCAGAGATGAAGGATAACTGCTTATGGACAGGGTAGGATTTCATTTTCTCTGGATCCCTGGGGAGTGAACACAGTGGTGCAGTTTGGGAAGAGGCAGAAGGTGGCCCACCCAGGTTCCATTCTGTCTAAATGCACAGCTTAGCTCAGGCTCCTCTGGTGATAAGATTTGGGTAATGGGACCAAGAATCATGCTGGATGAGAAAGTCATTCTTTTTTTTTTTTTTTTTCCGAAAGCACAAAGTACATAAATCTGGGTTTTTATGAGATTAAGGCTCATATTACTTCATTTGAGCCTCAAAGAGGGCTTTATAAGATCCATAGCAGTCTTTGCCTCTCACTGACATTGGAGCCAAGTCTGAGAGGCCAGACTCGGCCTGTACCCCAAACCTTCTGGACAGTGCAGCCCGGTTCCCTGCAAAGCTGCAGGGTCTTCACCTACACTGACAAGAGGCAGCCTCACCCTGTGTGCTGACCCCTCAGGGCTGCTTTGAAAATCACACCCCATCCCCAGTGCACCCTGACATGAATATTGGAATATGCGCACCAGGAGTTTTCTGAATTCTGGAATTATCCGTGATTATTTAACTTATGTTTTTAGCGATTCCTGGATTTTCTACCATGATCATTTATTTCTTTTAGAATCAGGAAAATATTCTTAGAATCCATGCTTTGAGTTGGTGCTTCTAGCAGGCATGATTCTCTCTCTCCTGAAACACATCCTGCTTCCCTCGTCTCTTGGAGCATGAGGCTGCTTCGCTCCGGGGCTGTGCTTTGGTGCCTGGGACCTCGGAAAAGGACCCGGGTCCCCCGTCTTCCTTCTGTCCCCTGTGAATTGGAGGCTTTGCACCCAATCTGCTGAGACCATTCCTGCAGGAACGCAGGTGCCCTTGAGCGCTGCCTTGGGTGAGCAGTTACTCTGATGGAGCCTGGGCAAGGGCACCAGTGGGACCCCTGCTCAGTTTCATGAATCGCCACCTAGTTAAAAACTTGCTTGAGGCTTGAGGCCAAGCCAGGTCGTCCCTGGGATGACAGAAGAAAGTGTTTCTTGTAATTACGTGAAGACTAGGAGATGGATGTGAGCTTATGCTTCTGGGAAAAAACAAAGTGCCTGCTCCATGACTTACATAAACATGTTTCAAAGAAAACTTGTTAGGGACCAGGATTAGTGAGAAGTTTGAAATTCTTGGGCAGGCCGGGAAAAGAGGAGAAATACAGAGCTGAATGAAGGTAGCTGTCCAACTCGTCAGCAGGCAGATGTGGATCTTCTCTTATTTTGTGAGGAAGTTGAGCAAGGGAGGAGGAAGATAAACTGCCTGAAGGCTTTCTGGCGCTAACTTAATATTCACAGTGAGTTTTCAAAGTAAATATGATTTATTAAAGGACAAATAGGAATTAGTAATAAAAAAGGTTCAAATATCTATTGTAGAAGGGTTAAGTGCCTCATGTTCCTGTCAAATAAATCTGCTTTCACATTTATTTCCAATATTCTGATCTTTGATGGTTTTAATCAATCCAGACTGATAATACACTGTGCAACATGGGTTATGTACCAGTCAGCGTTCTAGAGCTTTCCATTTCCTTATCCATCTAAGAGCCCGATGGTAGGTTGATAATTGAGGTGGCTGGAATAATAACAGCAGTGGCATGTTACTGCTTACTGTCTGTGGAGGAGAAATGCGTGAGGCTGGAATGGGGATCCAGATGCCAGAGTTAGATCCCAGGGACAGTGCTTGCATACTGTGACCTCGGAGGAAGTTTTTCACCTGCTGCACCCTCACCTTCTCTTCTGTACGGTGGAAATTACCCCTGACCTAACACAGTGGTTCTGAGGGTAAGTCCGTCTGCATCATCAAGGGCATGGAACACAGGAAGTGCTGAGTGAAAAAGCCCCTGCGTCTCTCCCCCCCCCCCCCCCCCGCTCCCCCACAACCTTCTTATTATCCATCTGCACTGCAGCCTCGTGAGGTAGATACTATTTTAGCCCCGTTTGGGGGGACTGAGGATTCAAGAACATAGATAACTAGCTTAAAGTTGCACAGTTGAGACGCATCCAGCATCTTTTGTCCTTGTGTTGCATAGTGTTTCTCTTTGGCACATCCTGAAAGCACAGCTGTGACTACTTTGGTTCCCTTCCCCCGACGCCTGGATCATCACTGCTGCCCTTGGGCAGTTGTTGAGAAAAAATAAACTAAGGTGTTCAAGAGCAGACATAGGTGAGAAGCTGGACAAAACAGTAGCAGGTGACAAGGTTCCCTGGGTTACACACACATGGGCAGAGGTACCTCCTGTGCTGTTTAATGTCTAAGATTCTGTTTCAGCTCTGAGATGAAGGCTTTTGTTTCAGGGGTTTCTTGGTTGTTGTTGTTTTAACATTATGGTAGCCTTACTCCTTTTTACTTGAAAAATCGATATCCAATTAAATGAAACAATTTTTGGAATAATACAGAGAAATCACATACAACCCACAAACTTAAACTTTTTTACTTTTTGTTTTTCTTTTTTTGGCCTCTTTCTGTTTTGTTTCATTTTTGCTTTTGTTTTTTGTTTTTGGGAAGGAACCATTTTTCATTGTAGTAAATGGTTAGTTTTAAGAATGAAAGAATTATTAAATGATAGTTCTGTGTGTTAGCTATTTGACCTCATGCAAATTTCTCAAACTCGAGCCTCGATTTTCTAAAATGAGAGTAACATCTAATTTTTTTTGAGATTCTAAATTATATTTTAGCACATTTTTACTTCCCAGGAATCAAAGTGCGTTTTAATAACATTTAATAATTAATTTTAGAATTACTTTAAGTTGCAAAGATTATGCAGAGACTTTATACCTCACATTGGGTTGTTTTTTAATGTATGTGTATGCAGAATTTTATTAAAGATTCATTTTACCAGTTTAAGCATGTGTAAAAATGTGTAGGATGGTTTTCCCTGGGATAGTACAACAGGATACTCTGTATTCCAATACAGCACCAGGATGAAGGAATAAATTCCCAAAGGAGCTTGATAGGGATTCATAGGCAAACAGTCACTGTTTCTCTGGGAGTAAATAAACTATTGCATGGTTAAGAGGATTTAAAATAAAGTGAGCTTGGTTTGAGTTGCCTGATTTTGACCTCTGCCCTGCAAAGGCGGACTGAACAGGTTGGTTGTTAACCTGCCTTTCTTGGTGTCTTATCTGTAACATGGGGACAATTCCCTTTCTTAGCATCTTTGCATCTATTTCATGGTGTTGCAACAGGCTTGTATCAATCAGCAGTCAGAGTAGTGTTGGTACTCACTTCACACCCAGTAAGTGGTGGCCTTTGCTGTTTATTTTCCTCTTATAGATCATATGGATTTCTGACTCCCAAACCCAAACTCTAGCCTCTTCTTATTAACACATGATAGATTAAATAGAACTCTCTGGGTGGCCTTGGAAAATAATTAACATTCATCATGTCTATGAAAATGTGTGCTCTAAGCTTTCCAGTTACAGATGTATGAGAGGACTTGAAGATGGTCTATTTGTCATTTGAAAACTAACTTTCTTTTTTCCTTTCTTTCTTTCATAGTTGATTTACAGTGTTTTGTCAATTTCTGCTGTGCGGCAGAGTGACCTTGGCATACACGAATACACATTCCCTTTCTTATAGGATCTTCAACCATGGTCTGTCCCAAGAGATGGGATGTAGTTCCCTGTGCTATAGAGTAGGACCTCCTTGCTTATCCCTTCTAAATGTAAGGGTTTGCATCTATGATTTTTCTCATTTGATAAATGCCGCCTTATGCAGTGATTTTGTCTGCATGGCCTTGAGTGGAGTTGATTAGCTTTCTCTTCTTCCTCCTCTTCCTTTTCCTTCCTCTATGGGTCAACTTTATTTATTCATATCATAATTCTTAAAAGAAAATAGAACCTAAGTGTCAAAGAAGTTTCCTTTTATTTTTATGGTTGTGCCCATAGCATGAGGAAGTTCCTGGGCCTGAGATTGAGCCCCCACCACAGCAGTAATGAGAGCTGCAGCAATGACAACACCAGACCCTTAACCCACTGAGCCACTAGGGAACTCCTCAAGCAGATTGCAAGTTGCACATCTTGCAGTTTTATTCAAGAGGTAGAAAGAAACAGAAGGAGAACAGGGAAACAGGGAGAAGGAGAGAGGGAGACAGAAACAACACCTTAATGCTTTTTCTGATCCTCAAACACACAACTCCCAGGGTGGCAGTGACCAGGCTTTGGCTCAGCTGGCTCTTTCCAGCAGGGGCTGGGGGTTGGGCGTGGGGTGAACAACTGTAAATATCTCACTGCATCCATAATTTTGTGTGAATGTGCATATATTATATGTAATTCATCTGTAAGCATACTAAAGCAAAAAGTCTTCCCTGGTTAAAACGTAAAGATCGTCTTGGTACTTGAAAGCAAGTGTACCAAACACAATCCTAGAAATTACATTGAAGAAAGAAAAGTAGAAGATATTCAGTGGCCTCAAACATTTCATAATGGGAGCTCCTGTCACGGCTCGGTGGAAATGCATATGACTAGTCCACCAGGATGCAGGTTTGATCCCTGGCCTCACTCAGTGGGTTAAGGATCTGGCATTGCCACGAGCTGTGGAGTAGGTTGCAGATGTGGCTCCAGATCTATCATTGCTGTGGCTGTGGCATAGGACTGCAGCTACAGCTCCAATTCTCCCCCTAGTCTGGGGACTTCCATATGCCGTGGGTGCAGCCCTAAAAAGGCAAACAATTTCATAATGAAGTTTGGGGTACATAAAGCACACAGAATCAACAACCAGAAGGTTTTTTGTTAACGAATATAATGTTATATATGCTGTTTATGGTATATGTATTTATATTCTTGGGTGAGGAGAGGAAGCCATGGAAGAATTTATGCAGGAAAAAAGCTACCCAGTGTTCCATTCTAAGGCTGTTACTGACAATATGTTTATATATGCCATTCTTGTTACTTTATCATTTTTTTTCATAGTCATGATCATATTTATATATATGTTTTGGTTTGTTGTTTTTACTTAACGTTTTAAAGTACAGATCTGTGATTTGGATTCAAGCTCTCAGCAGACCAACCAGGAGAAGACAAGGGGTAACTTGAAAGTTTTATGAGCCCTTCTTTTGAACTGGGTTTTTAAGAAATTGAATTACATTGGCTAGAGAGAAGAGAAACAGTCATGCTGTTTAAGTAATCAAAAGTACTGTCAAACAAGGTTTAAATCATTGTAACTTTCTTTATGTATGAAACTTTGGGGCAAATGAAAAATAAAATCAGTAAATAAATATCAAATGGACTCATCCAGAGCCTATTAGGCACTATGGCTCATGCAAAGATGCCTTCCACAGCCCCTGGTCTCAGGGAGTCTATAATCAATTGGGTTGAAAATGATAGAACTGGTTAAAAAAAATTCCAATTTTGACAGTAAGCTTTAAGTGACCTCTTCAAGGTAATGAAGGCATCCTGGGAGTGGCATTTATGGCTAAATGAAGAAAAACATGTGAGTCTGAGATCGTCAGGAGAAGTTTTATTTGAAGAGGTGAGCTTTCTTAACGGGGTGCGCAGTGCAGAGCAGCAGTGTCTCTGGCTGGCGTGATGCTGGATGGGAGCAGAGACCTCGGAGAAGCAGGAGGCTTAGCTGCAAACTGGAGACCCTGACACACACCCTGCGTGTGCCTGGCAGGGAGAGCATGGTGTGGTGGCCTTGAGCCGTGGGCACTTTCCGCATTGTTTGTCAGAGCCTCTTAAAAACTTCTCAAACTCGGGGAGGAGAACACATTTCTAAGACATTTATGACACCTCCCCTCTGGCTCATTGGTTGATTAGTAGTGGTGTGTGGAGTGCTCAGCCCAGAGGGTCCTCCTCCTTCGTGACAGCTGTCCAGCTGTTCAGCGATGTTCGCACACGTGCCCCTGAGAGATGGTGTAAATGGAATTGGATTTGAAAGCACGTTGCACATGCTGTCTTCCACAGCATTCTGAATATTCTCGTGGCTTGAAATATTTTTATTCTTATCTCTTTAAAACTCCATCGAGCGTTTTCTTTCTTAATAATTGTGAGTTTGAAGTAAAAAGAGGATGCCTGCGTAGGTGTGAGGAGCATCATCTTTCCCGTGAGGTGTGATTACATCAAACGTGAAGTGTGTATAACGTGGGGAAGAATTTTAGTGCCTGGAGTTGTGATTGAGTGGGCAACCTCCAGCCCGTCTGTGGGGCTAATTGTGTTGCTGCATTGTCATCTGAGTTTATTTAAATCCCTGAGCTTCCTTGGCTATTTCTCCTGACCTAATATTCTACTTATTCAATGAAACAGAATTGTCATAAGAGTCTCAGACTCTCTGGGTTTGAATCTAGGCTTGTCAGATGTGGCCTCTATGACAGTTGTAAAGCTCTCTGTGCCTGAGTTTCCTTATGTGTGAAAAGAGGGTACATATCTCAAAGGTGTGTCTTAAGAATTAAATGAGTGACCAGTTATTCAAGCTAGAGCATGTGTGCTGGGTGTGTTTGTTAAATGGAAAAAAAAAACAACAAAAAACAAAACCACAATGCAAATGCCAGTTCACGTGCCATGGCCGTCTTGTAACCTTCTCTTTTTTTTTTTGTCTTTTTGTTGTTGTTGTTGTTGTTGCTATTTCTTGGGCCGCTCCCGGGGCATATGGAGGTTCCCAGGCTAGGGGTTGAATCGGAGCTGTAGCCACCGGCCTACACCAGAGCCACAGCAACGCAGGATCTGAGCCACGTCTGCAACCTACACCACAGCTCACGGCAACGCCGGATCGTTAACCCACTGAGCAAGGGCAGGGACCGAACCGGCAACCTCATGGTTCCTAGTCGGATTCGTTAACCACTGTGCCACGACGGGAACTCCGTAACCTTCTCTTTTAAAGTGATGTCAACGTTCAGGAAAGTTGTAAAAATTGTAAAAACGAAAGTAATACAAGAACTTGCAGTATGCCCTTTGTCTAAATTCACATGTTTTTAGCATGTATCTGTCTCTTTACCTCTTAGGAGTTGACCAGATAGTATCCAGCATTAGGGCTGTTCTATTCCATACCTACAACTTGGTTGTCAATTTCAGTAATTTAACTTGGATGTAGTACTTTTATGTAATCCGTCATTCTTAATACACTTGTGTCTGGGGACACAGGCGTGTGCTTCATAGCAGGACGGGATCCAGCTCAGATGAGGCATTCCTTTCAAGAGGCATATCTCTTCAGCCTTCTTTATCTAGAACATCCCCATTGTCTTTGATTTAGATGACTGACATTTTGAAGAATATGGTGACACCAGCCTCCCCTTTAAAAAATGGAATCATCCTTATTTATTGCTTATTGTAATTTTTCCTCCCTTGCTTATCGTAATGCCTCTGTGGCGAGGCACTTCAGGTCCCTCTAGGTTTAACATCCATTCATAATTCATGTCTGATAAAATCTTTACTCTGATGAAAAAAATGATCATTTTTCATGCTCAGCATCCCTGATTATTAGAGAAATGCAAATCAAAACTACTATGAGGTACCACCTCACACCAGTCAGAATGGCCATCATTAATAAGTTCACAAATAACAAATGCTGGAGGGGACATGGAAAAAAGGGAACCTCCCTCCTACACTGTTGGTGGTAAATTGGAGTGACCACTATGGAAAACAGTATGGAGGTACCTTAGAAAACTATACATAGAACTACCATATGACCCAGCAATCCCACTCTTGGGCATCTATCCAGATAAAACTTTCCTTAAAAAAGACACATGCACCCGCATGTTCATCGCAGCACTCTTCACAATAGCCAAGACATGGAAACAATCCAAATGTCCATCGACAGATGATTGGATTAGGAAGATGTGTGGTATATGCACACAATGGAATACTACTCAGCCATAAAAAAGAGCAAAATGATGCTATTTTCAGCAACATGGACGGAACTAGTGACTGTCATACTGAGTGAAGTCAGTCAGAAAGAGAAAGACAAATGCCACATGATATCACTTGTATCTGGAATCTAATATAGGGCACAAATGACCCTTTCCACAGAAAAGAAACTCATGGACATGGAAAACAGACTTGTGGTTGCCCAGGGGGATGGGGAGGGGGAGGGAGTGGGGTGGATTGGGAGTTTGGGATTAATGGATGCAAACTATTGCCTTTGGAATGGATTAGTAATGAGATCCTGCTGTGTAGCACTGGGAACTATGTCTAGTCACTTATGATGGAGCATGGTAATATGAGAAAAAGGAATGTATATGTGTATGTGTAACTGGGTCACCCTGCTGTACAGTAGAAAATTGACAAAACACTGTAAACCAGCTATAATGGAGAAAAATTTTTTAAAAACTGATCATTTTTCTAGCATTCCCTGCACATGTACCAGCCAGCCCTCAGCACCCTGCTGGAAGCCAGAGCCTTTGACCCCTTCCCTCCCTGCGTTGCTTCCCTCCTTCCTTTCTTCCTCCCTCCCTGTATGAGCTCTGTTTTTCCACATTTGAAATCAACGTCTTTATATATTTCCTAAATTAGGTTACAGAATTACTCCTTAAAAGTTACCTATTTAAGCAGAACTTCTAAGACCCTTGTCTAATTATACTTAGATAAATTAAGACTAGCATATTCTGATGTTTGTGTTTTATGGATTTATTCACAGGGATTATCATCAAGAGCAGACATGATGCCCATACACAATCTACCCTGCTTTATAATTATAATTATAATTATAGGGTTTTGTCAGCAGTCGCTGATCTGGAGGAAGTGCTCTGCCCTCTTTTGTACACCTGACAGGAGAGTCAGCATGCATTTTATATTCCCTGGGGTTGTCTTTGGAAGGTTTTCTGATGGCAGACCATTGACCCTGGAACCATTTCCATTGATTATCTTAAGAAACAACAAAAGTGTTTTCTTCTCACTTAATTTCTAGTCCTCAGTGCAAGACTAAAGTGCTACAGTTAATACAAAGATAATTAAAAGACAACATGTGAGTAAAATTGGTGCCTCAGTGGAACTTCTGAACATCAAAGGAAATTGCCTTCTTAAATGTGAACTTTAATTAAATAAATTTATCATATTAGTTGTTTGAAGCAAGGCTTTTTTATGGGAAATGGGCAGCATGGACTTAGTCATTAGCAGAGACTGGAAGAGCATGTTCTTTTCATAAATATGAAAGCCACTTTTCTGAATTATTCCACATGGAGAATGAGCCCTTCATAGAAAAATAGAACATGTGTAATGTATTGGTTTGCACATGGACAACAGGATGGCAGATTTCACTTTGGGTCAAAAATCAGCCTGTTCCCACAAACTGTTGGGTGGGTGAAGTGAAAATTAAACTTTGTTTTTGGTTTTATTTTAATATGTTTCCTACATTGGTAATTGCCATTTACTCTTATTCTATAATGTATTTATGAGAAAAGAGAAAAATAGACTAATATTTTTCCTAATATTGCATGGCTGATTTTGAAAAATTAGAGTAATCCTTAATTATATCATTAGCTGTATGAGATTTCAGTGCATTCATGTGTGTGATTTATGACAAATGTCTTATAGTCTTCAGTATATTTCCTTAGAAACTGACATGTAAAGTAACTCTGAGGTTGAGGTGCTGTCAGAGCTTTTCCAGATGTACTTTGCGAATGCTGCTGAGGGAGGAGAAATGCAGGTTGAGATCGTCCTTAAGACTATATGGATTTTTTTTTTTCATTTTAGGCCACACCCATGGCATATAAAAGTTCCCAGGGCAAGGGTTAGTTGGAGCTGCAGCTGCCAGCCTACCCACAGCCACAGCAACATGGGATCTGAGCCTCCTCTGCGACCTACGCCACTGCTAACAGCAATGCTGGCTCCTTAACCCACTGAGTGAGGCCAGGGATTGAACCTGCATCCTCATGGACACTGTGTTGGGTTCTTAACTCACTGGCCAAAACGGGAACTCCGATTTTCTGTATTTTTGATCATTGTGACTGTAAATAAATGAGTAGTGACATATACATATAGAAGTAATTATGGCAATTGGGCAATAGTGGAACATTGTCACTGAGAAATTTTACACATTTAGTCAATCAGTTACTTTAGAAAAGTTACATGTAAATGGCTGAACAGATAAGTTTAAAGCTTTCTTCTGTTCTTTCTTTCCTTCTTTCTGTCCCCGCCCCCACCTCCCCTCCTCCTTTCTGTCTTCCCGGGCAGTATAAGAAATTACCCCCAGACCTAGCGGCTTAAGACAAAGTATGATTTGTTACATCTCACAGGTTCTGTGGGTGAGGACTTGGGCACCGCTTGGCTGAGGGTTCTGGCTCACGGTTTCTGGGCGTCTGCAGTTAAACCCTGGGGCCGCAGACCCGCTTGCACATGTGGTGGCTTTTGATGGAAGGCCTCAGTCCTCGCCAGAAACCTCCCTGCATGCTTCCTGGGCCCTCAGCATGTGGCAGCTGGTCTCCCCAGAGTGCGTGATCCCCCAGACCAGGGGAATGCCCTTGCGGACACCTCACTCCCATGCGATTTTTCATTCTTAGGACACGTTTGGTCTTGTTGGTGTATCTCACTTTGCACTGTGGAGAACGTCTAGCATATGCAGAGAGCATGCTGTGTGCTCAGCCTCCAGGAACCTTACCCAGCTCCAGCAGGTGTTACCCCTTGGACACTCTTGGTTCATTTTGCCTCCACCTTTTACTCTTTTAAAGTGGATTGTTCAGCACTGGGTTATAATAGAGTGATGTCTCAATTTTTCTACCCTTTTTTTTGGTAAGTGTATGTGTTGGAATGTGAAGGATTGTTTACCCCAAAATATTACGTTTAAGAATGATAGTACTGGAGTTTCCATTGTGGCTCAGAGGTTAAGAACCCGACTAGTGTCCATGAGAATGCTGGTTCGATCCCTGGCCTCGTTCGGTGGGTTAAGTATCCCTGGTTGCTGTAGCTGTGGTGTAGGCCAGCAGCTGCAGCTCCTATTTGACCCCTAGCCTTGGATCTACCATATGCTACAGACGTGGCCTTAAAAGGAAAATAAGAGAATGATGGCATTGGAGCTGGTTTCGTTCTGTCTTCTCTTTATCCCAAGTCCTCACATTTAAATGCCCCCCTTCTCCCTTTCTCTTTCGAATGCTCTTTATGCATGTCCTTGGTAGACCTCAGTTCTCCTGTGATTCTTTCCCCTGTGAAACAGCATGCTTACGTTGCCCTTTGGGGTTTCCCTCAAAGTAAAATCCAGCCATTCAGTTGGACTCCGCACTACGTACTTGAAGTTGAAGACATAATGTCATCAATAAAAACGAGACTGGAGCAAGTATCTTCCTTGGTCCAAGTTTAAAACAAAAATTCTTCTTGGTATTGGTAGTTTTAGCTAATTCTACTAATTACCCATGCTCTTGTGTTAGTAACATCTTAAAAAAAAATCGTGGAGACAATGGATGATAGCATAGATGCAACCATAATTTACGATTTTTTTGTAACTCAGTTTTTTTTCCCCATTATAGTTGATTTACAGTGTTCTGTCAATTTCTGCTGTACAGCAAAGTGACCCAGTCTCTCTCTCTCTCTCTCTCTCACACACACACACACACACACACACACACGTATAATATTGTATGTTCTTTTACTTACATTATCCTTCATCATGTTCCATCACAAGTGTCTGGATATAGTTCCCTGTGCTATACAGCAGGATCTCATTGCTTGTCCACTCCAAATGCAGTAGTTTGCATCTATTTGCCCCAGACACCCAGTCCATCCCACTCCCTCCCCCTTTGCAACCACAAGTCTGTTTTCCAAGTCCATGAGTTTCTTTTCTGTGGAAAGGTTCATTTGTGCATATTAGATTCCAGATATAAGTGATATCCTATGGTATTTGTCTTTTTCTTTCTGACTGACTTCACTTAGTATGAGAGTCTCTAGATCCTCCATGTTGCTGCAAATGGCATCACTTCATTCTTTTTTATGGCTGAGTAGTATTCCATTGTATATATATACCACATCTTAATCCACTCATCTGCTGATGGACATTTAGGTTGTCTCCATGTCTTGGCTTTCGTGAATAGTGCTGCAGTGAACACAAAAACCAAGCAAGAGGCATAACTTTCCCAGATCTTGGATAATATTACAAAGCTGCAGTAATCAATAGTGTGGTACAGGTTCCAAAACAGACATACAGACCAATGGAACTAGAACAGAGAACCCAAAAATAATCCCAGACACCTACAGTCAATTAATCTTTGACAAAGGAGGCAAGAATATAAAATGGGAAAAAGTCTTTTCAGCAAGTGGTGCTGGGAAAACTGGACAGCCACATGTAAATCAGTGGAACTGGAACACACCCTCACACCATGTACAAAAAAAACTCAAAATGGCTTATTAAAAATAAACTCAAAATAGACTTAAACATAAGACAAGACATCGTCAAACTCCTAGAAGAGAACATAGGCAAAACATTCTCTGACATCAACCTTACAAATGTTTTCTTAGGTCAGTCTCCCAAGGCAACAAAAATATAAAGGAAGACTCATTTTACAACAAAATAGGAAAACTCTTCTTCACTTTCCCCAAAACTTTAGTGGACTTGAAAAATGGAGTTATTCTCTATGGAGTCCTTCAGGTGAGAATTAATACCTTACCTACAGCGTCTTTATTGACAAGAGAAGTGAGAGTATTGTAATCAACTCCAGTTTTTTTCTTTTTTCTTTTTTTTCTTTTGCTATTTTAGGGCTGCACTTGTGGCATACGGAGGTTCCCAGGCTATGCGTTGAATCGGAGCTACAGCTGCCAGCCTACGCCACAGCCACAGCAATGCAAGGTCAGAGCCATGTCTGCGACCTACACCACAGCTCACAGTAACACCTGATCCTTAACCCACTGAGCGGAGCCAGGGATTGAACCCACTTCCTCATGGATCCTAGCCAGGTTCATTAACTGCTGAGCCATAAGGGGGAACTCCTCAATTCCAGTTTTTTAGTAGTGTGAGATGAAATGTTTTTTTTGTCTTTTTGCTATTTCTTTGGGCCGCTCCCACGGCATATGGGGGTTCCCAGGCTAGGGGTCGAATCGGAGCTGTAGCCACTAGCCTACACCAGAGCCACAGCAACATGGGATCCCAGCCATGTCTGCAACCTACACCACAGCTCACGGCAACACCGGATCGTTAACCCACTGAGCAAGGGCAGGGACCAAACCCACAACCTTATGGTTCCTAGTCGGATTCGTTAACCACTGCGCCACAACGGGAACTCCTGAAATTTTTTAAGTACCAATTACATGCAATGTGTTTATACCTTTTGTCTCTTTTGAGTGGGAATTGCTCTATGAAATAGGGAGAATCCTTTGCTTTATTTTATAAATGCAGAATCTGAGGTTTAAAGAACCTAAGAGAAAGGTCTTCTAGACCCCAGTAGCCTCCATCCTTCATAAGTTTGTTATGCATAAGATTTGTAAGGTATTTAGTGCAGTTGATCTCTCTAATTAAAAAACATAGGTTTTGGCCTTGCTCAGTGGGTTAAACTGTGCCTTGAACTGTGGTGCAGGTTGCAGACATGGCTCGGATCTAGTGTTGTTGTGGCTGTGGTGTAGGCTAGCAGCTGCAGCTCCGATTTGACCCCTAGCCTGGGAATTTAAGTATGCTGCAGGTATTGCCCTAAAAACACCAAAAATAAAATAAAAATTATTTCAACCAAATCTTTTGGCCTAGGACTCAGTTTTTCCTCAGAAAAACTTAAAATAATTCACTGTTGGTAATTATTTAGTGTTGCCACATTTTAGAACTTGCCTGATAAATTCCCTATATTTTATTAGTGCTTTATATTTGATTAATATATTTGATTAAAATTGAAATCATTTGAGGGGGCATGACAGTATAATATTTTGCTTTACCAAATTAGGGAAAATATTTAAAGAAAATCAGAAGTCACTAGGATATGTATAGACATATTTCTCTGAAAGCTTCATTAAAGATACATGAGGGTTCATTTTTCTTTTCCTACTTTGTCAGCATTTGAAAATGGCTCTATATCTTTCTCCTGAAAGCTGACTTTGATTAAGTGCCCCATATGCTATGCACTGAAAAGTTTCTTACTTGGTAAAGCAGGATGTTTTAAAGTTGTATGCGGTAGATTGCAAAGAACAAGACCAGAATCCCTGTTAACATCTCTCTCCGGTCCAGCAGATAAGACGGTCTGGGAAAGCACACTTGAAAAATGAACTGTTAGCAGCAGGAAAGAAAGGAGAGTAGGGGTTTTTTTTGTACAGGTTTCCTGGGCCTATTTTAGCCGAGACTACATTTTCTCAGGTGTAAAATCATGTCACTCCAGCTAGCTGGTATAACTTGCTGAATAGTCAGAAAAGATCTCGTCCATGTCATTGGACCTCTTGAGCCTGGCAGTGATTTTTGTCCTGGTTCTCTGGATGTTACAACCCTCTCTGTCCTTTTTTTTTTTGCAGACAGTTCACTATGACGAGAACCCTTTATTGTCATAGTCATTCCTCCACTTTTATGAAACTTTTTCATGGATCAAACAAGGTTAATAATACTTATGGGCACCATTTTAACACTAATTTTTATGTATTAAACAATTAACTATGTTAAGATTTGTAAGATCTCCAATTAGAACATGTTATTTGGCCATGAGTCTGTATATGTGTATGTGTGTACGTAGATGTTGTGACTGTCATATTTCTAGAAACTTTTCTCAACAGATAGGTATTGGCACATAATTTCTATTTGGTATTTACAATATAGATTGATGCTTTCAAGATGTATGTTGATATTGTGCTGATTCTTGCCAACAAGTCTGTCAATAATCACATAGATTCAGGACAAAGCTTTGCTTTCAACCGAAAATGCTTAAAGTAGAAACAGAAGTAAAATCGAACGTAATTATATGATGTTGAGTTTTCCGAAGAGTTTGGCCACAGTTCTAAATTTACAGGAACTGCATCGAAAATGATATTCAATAAAGTCTTTTGCAGAGTAGTGAAACCTGCATAGCATTAAAACTTTGATTAGAATTTCCTTTTTTAGGCTATCTGGGCCACAGAGATGACATTTCTGAGAATAAAATCCTAGAAAAGCAACCAAAAATATGCATTTTAAGGAAAAGACAGTGGCAGGGGCATGGAGAAGGCAGCCTTGTAAGCGTGAGCAGGATGACCTGATGTGCACTTCCCACCTTGCATTCAGCTCTTTGGTAACCAGGCCTCAGAAGCCCTCCACCTGCACGAATATGTTGTCTGTGTTTGTAGTTTTCTAGTATATGAGGAGCTTGGGAAGAGGCCGTAGACATGAAATGCCATAATTCCCATCCCCTCCTGAGCAGAAAGTCAAGTCACTTCCTTGTGTGAGCAAGAGTTGAATGGGCCCTGTGGCCTGGAAGACCACAGCCTGAGGTAGTGAGGTGCAGACCCCTTCACAGGCACT
Organism: Phacochoerus africanus; assembly: GCF_016906955.1. Taxonomy (NCBI): domain Eukaryota; kingdom Metazoa; phylum Chordata; class Mammalia; order Artiodactyla; family Suidae; genus Phacochoerus; species Phacochoerus africanus. The sequence continues at coordinate 29,027,776 of NC_062552.1, read as the reverse complement.
GCCCCTTGCTATACTTTCTGAGTGCAGACTGCTCCAGAGGCCAGGGCTGAGACATGGTCAGGCAAGTGCAAACTGCTGCATTCCAGAGAAATTACACTCAGAGATGTGGGATTTGTATGCAGATATGTGTAGTTCAGAGATTTGTAATGAGATCTTTAGAAACTGATGAAAAATCTGTTGTTGAATCTATTTCTATTTACCAGTCTACACTGGGTCACTGGATTGATAACATGGCGACTCAGTTCACCTGCCTACATAGAAAGATGTTGGATAGCAGAAAAAACATGTTTCTTCCCTTTTAAAAAAAGATACATTAGAGAAGTTGATTTTCAATAGTATACTAGTATTAATATAGTATAGTAATATTAATATACTATAGTAACATTACTATAGTAATATTGCATTGATAGTTATATCAATACTATATTACTTTCAGGTGTATAACATGGTGATTTGATATTTTTACAGGCACACCATACAAAGTTATTATAAAATATTAACTATATTTCCAGTGCAACAGATTTTTTCTTTGTACCTGAGCTATGCTTCCTGTGAGGTCCAGCTCAATGTCTTTAATTTATCCTCAAAGTAGTCTTTTAATAGCCACTTAACAATGCTTCCGTGCTTCCCTTATACCTTAGTGTTGGCACTTGGTGCACTTCCTTATTTCTTTCTCTACCTTTTCTTTTTAAGGCACAGTAAGACTGTGGAGAGATATCACAGCCAGCCTGATTTCACATTCCTCAAATCCTTTTTAAACACTACAGTTGCCTAACAATGGAGGGATCCATGTAAAAATAGGCTAATCCCATCCAACTTTTCTGAACTTAGACTCTTTCTGATTTATGTAAAGACTTTTCCTAACATGGAAAAATAAGGAAATATTGCAACTTGTATTTATGATAGCTAGCAAAACCTAATACAAGAAATTAATGAAGCAAAGAAAAAGAGTAATTTCACGTATGAATCTAGATGGAAAACCCTCTTTTTAAAAAGTAGCAGGTGCCAGGAACAAGGAATGTTTTGTTGTATTTCTGTTTTGTTCTGGGAATGACAGCATGATTCGACAATTAGAAATATGATTTTACGTAGTCTAGCACACTTAATGATTAAAGGGAAAAAGAAGACATAGGATATTTTTGAAAACTATGAAAAAGATGTTAAAAACTGTGATAGAGTCTCAGAAAATTGTGCTTAGGATACTTCCGCAATTGGCTCAATTTACATCTGCTCTTGGCTTGGCATTTTACGTGTCTCCTAACCCATCCTCCCTGCCTTAGTCTGTGATGATATCCTTATTTTACATACAGAGACCAGAAGGCTTATGAACTGAGAGGTGGGGTTTGAACCTACAGAGTCTGGCTCCAAAGTCCATACTTTCTCAATAGTCCCTCATTATAGCACTCCTATGTAATTAAATATTTTTTTATCCTATTAGAATGAGTTCTTTTAAGTTTATTTCTCAGGCAGTTATTAGGTCTTGTCTTCAAGTCTGATGAACATGATGCTTTTCTTTACACTTCAAAGTCAAGGTGCCCTGTAAGACCGTTGTGGAGGATGGGCCTCTTGGCGTAGTCACTCCCCATGCCTGCTGTTGGCTTGCAAGCCTGGCTCACAGCAAGATTTTCATGGTAGCTTTCTACATTGAGGCCACCAAACCCTAGTCAGTCTATTGCCGGAATTTGGCCTCTGTCTGCCAGTGCCAAGTTGAAACGCAGAGGCAGAGTTTTGGGTAAAGGAGAAAAGAAATAGCTTTATTGCTTTGCCAGGCAAAGAGGGTCATAGCAGGCTAATGCCCTAAAGACTGTGCCTCCCGTTAGAAAGAACTGGGAGGAGTTTTTATAGTAAAAAAAGGAGAAAAGTAGGTTTTCAGGTAGGAATCAGGATTGGGACAAATATGCATTCTTCTTTCTTTGGGGGAATCTTAGTCATCAAAGCTGGAGACAGGCGATCCCAGCCTGCTCACGAGGGTGGCCTTCTGGGTTATTGCCTCGAGTAAGAGTACTTGCAAAAAGGGCGTATTGATCAGGGATTCAAATAACCTGAAAAACAGCATGTGTGAATCATCTTTAACCCACCGGCAATTCTGCTTAGGGTGCCTAATCTTTAGCTTATGGGTGACTGTGTTTAGGGTGCAATTGAGTCAGGAAGGACTCTAAGCTGTTCAGTTTCATAGTATTCATTTCTAAAAGAAACATAAGGACTCTAACTTTTCTCTGAGGTGTATAAGATGCCTATATTATGGGGTATCCCTTGAGAGGGAACCAGGATCCTGCCCCAAGGCTGTACTATTGTTGCTTGACTGTTCCTCCCTTTCGTGATCAGCAACTGTCTGAACCTGTTCCTGGGAACTCAGGGAAGGTAAGGTCAGAGTGGCCGAATGAGGCCCATTTCCTAAGAACAAGAAATGGGGGACACAAAAGGCTCTTGCTCCCTGGAGCCCCACAGGGCCGTGTCCAGTTTCCAATCCGCAACATTGGAATAATGTTTGCATATAAATTTGAAATTACTGCATCATGCCAATCTTTACCAAGATGTTTCCTGACCATGGTAGAAGCACACAGAAACTGAATGTTTCCTACCCTGTAAAACACTAAAATTTTTTTCAAAAAATGTTCTATTAAGCCGTGGATCGATGCATATTGCTAGAGCAACCTGCACCCGGCCCACGCAGAGAACACTATCTTGTATTTAGGCCACTGTGTCACTTCCCTTGAATTTGTGACTCAGGCACTGAGCAGATGCAAAGCTCACAGAATGGGAAGTCGCTTCTGAAAAGAGGACCTGCGTGCGCACAGTGTGTTTCACAGATCTTTTGTCACTCTGTGCGGGTTATGGTTGTGGCACCTGACAAAGTCTGGAAAAGCAAAGAGGCATGTCTTGTAAGCGTGACACGCAGGCCAGCTTTGGACTGGATTTTAAACTGTGTCAGTGCCGTAAAGGCAGATGTCTCTAAAGAAAGAAGAAAAGCCTTGGTTCTGAGAGTGCCCTGTCAGTTCTCTACTTGTGAGGATGTAATTTATAAAAGAGATATATTTTTCTTTTTTCTTCAGTACTTGGAGGTTGACTCTGTTTTGGAATAAAATTTAGCCTCTTAACTCCTAGAATAAAGCTCTTTTTAATGAAGACTTTTCTTCTTTGCCATTTTATCTCCTATTTAAATTCAGTAACTGCCATTCGTCTAGGGGTTTGTTTCCCAAAAAGTGTGCTGTACTCTACAAGGCGGGGTGGGCCATGTCTGAAGACTTTTTGCTCATGGGGGTTGGCGGGGGGGGGGGGGGGGGGGCGGATAGATAGAGTGCAGGGATGCTGCTGAACACGCCACAAGCACAGGATGGCAACCACATCAAAACACTGCTATCCCAGCACATTGGTAGTTGAGAAATCCTGCTCAAAGATATATTCTTTTTTTTTTCTAATTAAAATTTTTTTTTCTTCTTTATATGGCAGCACCTGTGGCATATGGAAGTTACCAGGCTAGGGGTCAAATCAGAGCTGCAGCTGCGGGCCTACACCACAGCCCCAGCAGCTCCAGATCTCGAGCCGCATCCATGACCTATGCTGAAACTTGAGGCAATGCCAGATCCTTCAACCACTGAGCAAGGCCAGGAATTGAACCCACAGAGACAACATTGGGTCCTTAGCCTGCTGAGCCACCATGGGGACTCCCAAAATCATATTTTTATTTTTAATTTCAGTTAGTGAGGAAGAAGGGATTATAAAGAAAAGTGAATAGCCTGACTTTAACATTTTGATAGTCAGGACTATTTTTGATTTTCTGCTCTGCTTGGCTCACGAATCTGAGGTCCTATATAATCAGGATAATGATTGCTAACACTTTTCGAGTAATAACTGCATGCCAGGCACCACAACAAGTGTTTCACCATCCTCATTTGCAAGTAAAAATTAGGTATACGGTATTTCAGTAATTTATCTAAAGTTACACTGAGATTCAAACCATCTAGTTCTAGAACCGCTCTTAACCGCAATGACATGCCACCTCTCATGTTTATTACCTTCCTTCAACATTCTGATTCAGCAAAAAGAGCACTGATGGAAAACAAAAATCACACAACCGTGTTAACCAGTACAGGTATAAACTTCAGCTGGTTTACTTCGTAATCAATTTATTTTTCCTTCTATTTTCCGATGAACTCTTTAGTGCCTCCAGCACTTTCCTAGTTTATTCAGTTTCTTATTTCAAATATATGACTTCGTATCTTTTGTCATAGGAAAAAAAAGAGGGAACAAAGACTGTTATTGGGGTTTTCTCTTAATTCTTTTTTTTTTTTTTGGTCTTTTTGCCTTTTCTAGGGCTGCTCCTGCAGCATATGGAGGTTCCCAGGCTAGGGGTCTAATCAGAGCTGTAGCCACCAGCCTACTCCAGAGCCACAGCAACACGGGATCTGAGCCGCATCTGTAACCTAACCACAGCTCACGGCAACGCCGGATTGTTAACCCACTGAGCAAGGCCAGGGATCGAACCTGCAACCTCATGGTTCCTAGTCAGATTCATTAACCACTGAGCCACGACGGGAACTCCTTCTCTTAATTCTTGATGAGCACCTCGTTCTGCATCCTTACATAAGATCTCATCTCATTACTGTCTTTAGGTTTTCCTGCCAAAGTTACTGTGAAGATACTAAGACGTTAGTAAAGCTTCGGGGGTCTCTCTTTTATATGTTCTTTTCAAAGACTCAAGAGGAGCTGCAGGAAGCCCTGTATTCTTTTGATGGAGTTGTATGTTGTAGAGACAGAGGCCAACTGTTCTGAATCCATTTGTGTAGCCTGGGATTGCACCTCGAGTCAGGTGTGGGGCTGGTAGGAGCCACAAGTTTCACTGTTGGATGAGAGGCTACAGACTCGTGTGGGGAGGAAGCTAGGATCTGTGTAGTAATGATTCAGGTTGGAGAATTTGTATGTATGCCTTGATCTGTGTTGTATGTACATGATTAATTTACACACATGCATTTCCTTGTTCTGTCAGTTGAGCCTAGAAAGTGACATCCCAGGAGCAGTAAGCATACACAATACCCAATACCCAGCTTCTGTTTTTTTTTTTTTTTCTTTTTGGTCTAAGATCAGGAACAGGACAAGGATGCCCAGTATCACCTCATTTATTCAACATAATTTTGGAAGTCCTAGCCATAGCAGTTAGGGAAGAAAGAGAATAAAAGGAATCCAAATTAGAAAGGAAGAAATAAAACCGTCATTGTTGGCAGATGACATAGAAAACCTAAAGATACTACCAGAAGACTACTAGAACACATCAATGAATTTGGTAATGTTGCAGGATACAAAATTAATACAGAAGTTTGTTACATTTCCTACACTAACAGCAAAGTATCTGAAACAGAATTTAAGGAAATAGTTCCATTTACCATAGCAGCAACAATAATAAAGTACCTAGGAATAAACCTACCTAAGGAGGCAAAATTCCTGTGCTCTGAAAACTGTTAAGATACTGATGAAAGGAATTGAATAGTATACAAACAGGTGTAAAGATACACTGTGTTCTTGGATTGGAAATATCAATATTGTTAAAATGATAGTACTATCCAGGGCAATCTACAGATTCAATACAGTCCTTATCAAATTACCAATGGCATTTTTCACAGAACTAGAAAAGTAATTTTAAAATGTGCGTGGAAACATGAAAGACTCCAAATAGACAAAAAAATCATGAGAAAGAGGAATGGAGCTGGAGGAATCAGGCTCCCTGACTTCAGGCTTTGCTACAAAGCTATAGTTCTCAAAACAGTATGGTTCTGGCACACAAAAAGATCAATGGAACAGGATAGAAAGCTCAGAAATAACCCACATAGCTATGGTCAATTAATCTATGACAAAAGAGGCAGAAATATACAGTGGAGAAAGACTGTCTCTTCAATAAGGGAAAACTGGACATCTACATGTAAAAGAATGAAATTAGAACATTCTCCAATACCATATATAGAAACAAATGTGAAATGGAATAATGACCTAAATGTAAGACTGGATACTGCAAATCTCGCAGTGGAAAACTTAGAACACTCTTTGACATAAATGGCAGCAATATATAAATATATTTGATTCACCTCCTAGAGTAATGAAAATTTAAAAAAAAAAGGAACCTGATTAAATTTAAAAGCCTTTGGCACAACAGAGGAAACCATTGATAAAACAAAGAGACATCATTCTAACAACAGGAAATTCTAACGTTTCTACATGGAATTGTTACATTAGGTGGTGTGTTAGAACAAGGAGGGAGTGTTGGGCTGCAGGGAAACAGAGTCACATTTGATTTAGATGTGCTTTGGTGGGAATGCCAATGCTTGTTTTGCTAAGACTTGCTTATCTTCTTAACCTCATACACAAACAGTTTCAGGCTGAAACTGTTTTGATTTGTTTTACTTTGTTTTCTCATTTTTGTCTTCCTTCTAAGCACAGATTTGCTTTTGGCATCATTGTATAAATGTACAGTGTCAGCTCTTTCATCACAAAGTATAAATTTGAATGTCACAGTGGCAGGTTGGATGGGGACAACAGTAGTTAAACCAACACAGATTTAACAGTAGGATGAGGAGTTCCCTTCATGGTTCAGCAGTTAATGAACCCGACTAGGATCCATGAGGATGCAGATTCGATCCCTGGCCTCACTCAGTGGGCTAAGGATCTGGCATTGCTGTGAACTGTGGTGTAGGTCGTGGCTCAGATCTGGCATTGCTGTGGCTGTGGCTGTGGCTGTGGCTGTGGCTGTGGCGTGCCAGTAGCTGTTGCTCTGATTTGACCCCTAGGCTGGGAATTTCTATATGCCACAGGTGTGGCTCTAAAACAACCAACCAAACAACCAAACAACAAAAAAAAAACCAGTAAGGTGAGCATCAATCCAGTGTGAGCTGTGTAGATGAGATGTGAATCATATTAGTCTGTCTGTGTACCTCATACCTTGCAGTATTGGTTGAGGTCCTGGTACATACAGATGCATATTTTTCATTCATAAGTATTGCCAAACTAATATGCAAAATAATGTTAACCAGAATATTTAGGCTTATAAGTTAATGTATACCAAGTGAAACTTACATTCAAGAAATAATTATTTTTTATTTTCTATTTTTGTCTTTTTTTTTCCCCTTTTCTAGGGCCACTCCCGCAGCATATGGAGGTTCCCAGGCTAGGGGTCTAATAGGAGCTGTAGCTGCTGGCCTACGCCAGAGCCACAGCAATGTGGGATCTGAGCCGCATCTGCAACCTACACCACAGCTCACAGCAACATTGGATCCTTAACCCACTGAGCAAGGCCAGGGATCGAACCTGCAACCTCATGGTTCCTAGTCGGATTCATTAACCACTGAGCCATGACAGGAACTCCAAGAAATAATTTTAATATTTTCATCTTATATGTTGATTTGAATCTATCCCAAAATCTTGAATCTCTTCTCAAATTTACGTAATAAGTATTAATGCTCAGTGTGTATACAATGCAGAATTACTAGTGCTTTAATCAGTTTATGATTGGTATACAATATTTCCTAGATTGGGGGGGGAAATTTAGTTCTTTGGGTTTTTAATTTTAATTTTTTTTGCTTTAATCAGAAAAAAGAAATTGCCACTTCCTTGCAGAGCTTAACTTATAGTAATGTGAAACCATGTTGTAACACTGCATTCTTCAGGGTAATGAATGTTTTAGGGTATTGTAAATTCTGTTTAATACATTCAAGGGTTGACAGTGGTCTAGTTTAAGAGCTTAACTATGTTTTCTTTTTAACAAAGGAGAATGGTTTTCCCTTATGTATTAGATCTTGTTTCTTAAGATTATAATTTCAAAAATGTAAGAATTAATACATATATGCTTTTTATGTATATATATATATAGGAAATTATATACATAAAACATTTGGAAATGTTATAAAAATCCCAGACATTTTGAAACCACATAAATATTTGTCAATAGTGACAAATGACTTTCTTCTTTGTATTTTATGACAAATATAAAATTGAATAGCACTGGCTGTTTATTTCTTTATATAGATGGCAATTCTGCATGCATTGAAGAAATGATTTGTGACTCCCTTTTGTGTCTCCTTCTTCTAACACATGTGCCATTCTGTTACCACAGGATGTTTTATTGGGAAGTGAGAGTTCTTTAAATAAAGTTAGATCCTTTATTCACGATTAACGATTAATCAGTTTTAATCATGATGACACTGAGGTTCAGGTAGTTTTATTGATTTGTCCAAAGCCATGCAGTTGGATGTTGATAGGACCAAGGAAGAACTCACTGCTCTCAATACCCATGACCTTGCTCATTACATAGACAAGGCTGTGATTTAGTTCTCGCTTTAAAGATATGGACCCTTGGAGTTGCCATTGTGGCCCAGTGGCTAACGATCCTGACTAGCATCCATTAGTTGGATCCAGCCTTTGATTCCTGGCTTCGATCAGTGGGTTAAGGATCCGGCATTGCTGTGAGCTGTGGTGTAGGTCACAGATGCATCTTGGATCCTGAGTTGCTGTGGCTGTGATGTAGGCCAGCAGTTACAGCTCCAATTGGATCCCTAGCCTGGGAACTGCCATATGCCACAAGTGAGGCCCTAAAAAGACAAAAATACCAAAAAAAATAAATTAATTAAAAAAAAAGATATGGACCTTCAAATGTTCCTCAGCCTAAAGTCTCAGGGGTGTCATAGTGGAAAGTATCAACAGTTGTTACCTATTTGTTTTATGTTTATCCATCTTGAGTACCAAAATCAACACTTGGTTGCTTCAGGGGAAAAAAAAAAAGTCAAACAAAAATGGATTGTTTTGTAAAACGTTTTGTTTTTGTTTGTGTTTTTAGTTTTGGCCAGGACCATGGCATGTGGAAGTTCCCGGGGCCAGGGATCAAGCCACAGCATTGACAACACTGGATCCTTAACCTGCTGCCCTACAAGAGGACTCTTGTTTTGTAAAACATAAGCCAAAACATATATACCTTCTTTGCCGTTGCCTCTAATTATTTTACAATCTCAGGTGATACAGAAGCTTCTTAATAGTTCAAGGACATTACCTACTTCCCTTAAGGTTCTCCTTCCATTGTTTTCCTTCTTGTAAGTGTGTATGGAGCTGAGTCCCCAGAAACCCCATGCTTCCATCTCTTCAGTGTCATTCCTCTTTATGTTCTGGTCTTCTTGACATTCTGCTCTCTCCAAAGTAGTGCACCCACACTTTTGATAATGGAACAGATGTTCACCTGATATCAGGAGCATTTTCCCACCAGCAGCAACAGTTGGGACACTTTTCTCCTATTTTCTCACTTCCTTTAATCACCCTCTGCATATTATAAAGGAAACATTGTTATGGTCTTCTTTATTGTTGGGGTGTAGAGAGCACCATACATAAGATATTTGTAAAGAACTCTAATTCATTATATTATGGAGGATTTTTATAGTATGTCAAAAATAATTAGTGATTGCGAATTCTTTTGAAAATGAGTTAGTAACCTGTGCCAAGACAGTAGAAAAATTTGATGATTGTTTCCATTAAGCCAGTTCCATAGTAGAAAGAGAATATGGAGAGGGCTTAAAAATTATCGAATTTCACTCTTTTGGTACGAAACATGAGATTCTAATGCTAGTTCAGAAAAGAATGCTAGGAAAACCAGAATGTTTGATCTGTCATTTTCATGGACTCACAAGTTATTTACAAAGTAATTAACATGATTTTCATGTTTTACAAAGTTCTAAATTACATCATGGGAATCGTTCATGTTCTTGAGATAGATGGTAGGGAGGGAAATATTTTGCTGATCTAGCCATTATTTTGTTATTTTGGATTCAGAATGGTTTTTTGTATTTCACTGAAAACTTCATATTCTTCTCACGTTCTAAGGGGAAATTTTGCATTTCCACTACCTTCTCGGGAAAGTCATTGGGAATACTCAGTGAGGAAACACGAGATAAGTAAACATACTATCTGATCGCAGAAGAAATAAATATAATTCCAGGGCCAGAAGATAAAATTTAAAAAGATACAAAACCCTCTGTAATAATTATCCTCAGAAAGATTTTAGAAGATAATGTGACTTCCAGTTTCAAGATTGCTGAAATAGAGGCAGAATGTCAGCTGGTAAATAGGTGGGTTAGGAGCAAGTGGCAGGTCGTGGTCCTCGTGATGGAACGTTAGGACCCAAACAGTAGGAGATAATCAGGAAGCAATGAAGAGAGAAATGAAAAACACAGGTCAGAGCAAGGATGAGTTAGATGCTAGAAAAGAGCAGCGTTAATTGAACAGTTTATCTCCCAGTGGATCAACTATGGAGTCATCTTCAACTGAGAGCTGAAAATAAAACAGACATGCAAACATTGGTACCCTGCTCTGTTATTTTTAAATTATTATTATTATTTTGCTTTTTAGGGCCGCACCCACAGCATCTGGAAGTTCCCAGGCTAGGGGTCAGATTGGAGCTACAGCTGCTGGCCTACACCACAACCACAGCAATGTGGGATCTGAGCTGTGTCTGCCACCTACACCACAGCTTGTGGCAACTCTGAATCCTTGACCCACCGAGCGGGGCCAGGGATCAAATCCACATCCTCATGGATACTGGTCAGATTCATTTCCACTGAGTCACAATAGGAGCTCCCTGCTCTGTTATTTTGAGCTGGTTTAAAAAAGCCTAGAGTAAATAGACACATCCTCAGGTTGTAACTTAATAAGCATTCTGTAATTTCATAGGATATTTTGTATTCATCTTTTATTAATTGTTCATCATTACCAACCAAACTACTTGGATATGAAGTACTCTAACATTAGGAAATAATCATTTTAAAGTTGAAATTTTATTTTAGTTGGATTTTGGTGCAAAAGGAGGTTTTGCCTGTCCTAGAAACTCAGTTTAATCCCCGTCAAGTATGCTTTACTAGAGGTGGAACTAGCAGCTCTATGGTGGGATCTGAAGCTACTGAATGATGTCTTTTCAAGCTTTCCTCTGAACTGGTCCTGGCCTGGGGATGGGGCATTGAAATTTGGATGACCTTAATGCCTATTCTATTGAACAACATGGCTGTTGAGTTAGACTTTTGAAACTAGTGCTTTTCCTGCTAACACAATGTTTTTAAAGTAGTATCTTATTTTTTAAGTTTCAGGTTGAGATAGGAGGAACACTGGATACAAGGCAATGATGCTTGCCTTATCAATCCCTTATCCAGGTTCAATCCCTGGCCTTGCTCAGTGGGTTGGCAATCTGGCATTGCTGTGAGCTCTGGTGTAGTTTGCACACATGGCTTGGATCCCACGTTGCTGTGGCTGTAGAGTAGGCCAGCATCTGTATCTCCCTTTTGACCCCTAGCCTGGGAACTGCCATATGCCATGGGTGTGCCCCTATAAAGAAAAAAAAAAAAAAAAGAAAATCACCAACATATTTGCTTTTAAATCTATCATATTGATATTTGTGAAAGCAGAAAGCTTCTCTTAATACCATTCTGAAATTAATTTTAAAACTCAATTTATGCAAACTTTCAGGATTCTACCTTTTTGACACCGTGCTTCAATGTTAACAATTTTTCCCCTTTGGCTTCGAAAAATTAAGTCCTCTTGATTATGGAGAGGAAGTTATGTTACCATGTTATATATTTTAGACATCAAACTGTTCCAATTCATGACATTATTTGGTCTCCTAGAAAGTGTAGCCTAAATGCCCTTTTACTTATGAACCTATATCCAAATTTTCTAGCTCATTTTTCATTCTCTGCTCTTTTGGTACTTGCTAATTCTTATCACATTTACCACATTGTATTACAATTATATGTTTGTAAATAGCTCTTCAATAATAAACATTGAGTATTGTTAATATTTGTATCCACAGAACCTGCAACATCATCTGGAGTTTAGTTACCTCCACCTTAAATAAATGTTTAAGTATATTAAAAATGTACTTCCAATTCAGAAATGTTAATTGAAAATAATAAGTGACATAGTGTCAAATATTCAAAAAGCCCTATGAATGCAAAGCCCAAAACAAGTTGTCAAAGGCTCTTATTTTTTTTTAAATTACTCAATGAATTTTATTACATTTATAGATGTACAACAATCGTCATAACCCAATTTTATAGCATTTCCATCCCAAACTCCCAGCACATTCCACCACCCCTCAACCTAATTTGGAAACCATAAGTTTTTCAAACTCTGTGAGTCAGTATCTCTTCTGAAAGGAAGTTCATTGTGTTCTCTTTTAGATTCCACATATAGGTGATAGCATATGATGTTGGTATCTCACTGTCTGATTAACTTCACTTAGCATGATAATTTCTAGGTCCACCCATGTTGCTGCAAATGCCGTTATTTCTTTCCTTTTAATGGCTGAGTAATACTCCATTGTGTATATGTACCACATCTTCTTGATCCATCCCTCTGTCAATGGATGTTTAGGTTGTTTCCATATCTTGGCTATTGTATATAGTGCTGCAATGAACATTGGAGTACAGTGTGTCTTTGTGAGTCATGGTTTTCTCTGGATAGATGCCCCAGAGTGGGATTGCTGGTTTTCTCTGGATAGATGCCCAGGAGTGGGATTGCTGGTTTTCTCTGAATAGATACCCAGGAGTGGGACTGCTGGATCAAATGGTAATTCTATTTTTAGTTTTCTGAGGAATCTCCATACTGTTTTCCACGGTGGTTGCACCAAATTACATTCCCACCAACAGTGTAATAGGGTTCTTTTTTCTCCACACCTTCTTCAGCATTTATTGTTTGTAGACTTTTTGATGATGGCCATTCTGGCCAGTGTAAGGTGGTACCTCATAGTGGTTTTGATTTGCATTTTTCTAATAATGAGTGATGTCGAACATCTTTTCATGTGTTTTTTGGCCATCTGTATGTCTTCTTTGGAGAATTGTCTGTTTAGATCGTCTGCCCATTTTCTCATGTGGTTGTTTGTTTTTTTGGTATTGAACTGCAGAAGGTGTTTATAAATTTTGGAGATTAGTCCCTTGTCAGTCTATTCATTTGCAATTATTTTCTCCCATTCTGTGGGTTGTCTTTTCATTTTGTTTAGGGTTTCCTTTGCTGTGCAGAAACTTTTAAGTTTATATAGTCCCATTTGTTTCTTTTTGTTTTTACTGTCATTACTCTAGGAGGTGGATCTGAGATGTTGCTGTGGTTTATGTCACAGAGTGTTTGGCCTACGTTTTCCTCTAAGAGTTTTATAGTATCTGGTCTTACATCTAGGTCTTTAATCCATTTTGAGTTTACTTTTGTGTATGGTGTTTTAAAGTGCTCTAATTTTATTCCTTTATATGTAGCTGTCCAGTTTTCCCAGCACCACTTATTGAACAGGCTGTCTTTTCTCCATTGTATGTATATTGCCTTCTTTGTCGTAGATTAGTTGGCTGTAGGTGCGTGGGTTGAATTCTGGGCTTTCTATCCTCTTCCACTGATCCACATTTCTGTCTTTGTGCCAGTACCATATGGTTTTGATGACTGTTGCTTTGTAGTATTGTCTGAAGTCAGAGAGCCTGATTCTTCTAGCTTCATTTTTCTCTCAGGATGTCTTTGGCTATTCTGGGTCTTCTGTGCTTCCAAACAAACTTTACAATATTTTGTTCAAGTTCTTTGAAAAATATCCTTGGTAATTTGATAGGGATTGCATTGAATCTACTGTAGATTGCCTAGGGTAGTATAGTCATTTTGATAATATTGATTCTTCCAATCCAAGAGCATGGTATGTCTTTCCAACTGTTTGTGACATCTTTGATTTCTTTCATCAGCATCTTATAATTTTCAGAGTACAGGTCTTTTGTCTCTTTAGATAGGTTTATTCCAGAATATTTTATTTTTTTTATGCAATCGTAAATGGGATTGTTTCCCTAATTTCCCTTTCTAATCTTTCATTGTTGGTATATAGAAATGCCATAGATTTTTGTGTATTAATTTTGTATCCTGAGACTTTGCCAAATTCATTGATGAGCTCTAACAAGTTTCTGGTAGTGTCTTTAGGATTTTCTATGTATAGTATCATGTCATCTGCAAATAGTGATAGTTTTAATTCTTCCTTTACAATTTGGATTCCTTTTATTTCTTTTTCTGCTCTGATGGTTGTGGCAAGGACTTCTAAAACTATGTTGATCAGTAGTGGTGAGAGCAGACATCCTTGTCTTGCTCCTGATCATAGCAGGAATTCTTTCAGCTTTTCACCATTGAGAATAGCATTCACTCTGGGTTTGTGAGATGTGGCCTTTATTATGCTGAGGTAGGTTTCCTCTATGCCTACTTTCTGAAGGGATTTTTTAATCAGAAAAGGCTGTTGAATTTTGTCAAGTGTTTTTCTATATCTATTGATTATGGTTTTTATTGTTAATTTTGTTAATGTGGTGTATCACATTGATGGTTTACAGATATTGTAGAATGCTGGCATCCCTGGGATAAATCCACTTGATCATGATGTACAATCCTTTTAATGTACTGTTGGATTCGGTTTGCTAATATTTTGTTGAGGATTTTTACATCTATGTTCATCAGTGAATTTGGCTTGTAATTTTCTTTTTTTGTGGTATCTTTGTCTGGTTTTGGTGTCAGGGTGATGGTGGCCTCATAGAATGAGTTTGGGAGTATCCCTTCCTCTGCATTTTCTGGAATATGTTCATAAGGATAGGTGTTAGCTCTTGTCTAAGTGTTTGATAGAAGTTGCCTGTGACTGCATATGGTCCTGGACTTTTGTTTGTTGGAAGTTTTTTAATCACAGTTTCAATTTCAGTTCTTGTGATTGGTCCATTCATCTTTTCTATTTCATCTTGGTTTAGTCTTGAAGATTGTACTTTTCTAAGAATTTGTCCATTTCTTCTAGGTTGTCCATTTTATTGGCATATAGTTGCATGTATTAGTCTCTCATGATTCTTTGTATTTCTGTGATGTCCGTTGTTACTTCTCCTTTTTCATTTCTAATTTTATTGATTCGAGTCTTCTCTCTTTTTTTCTCGATAGGCCTGGCTGTATCATCCCATAGATTAGGGAGTGTTGTATCTTTGTTGTCATTTGCTTCTAGGTATTTTAAAATTTCCTCTTTTATTTCTTCAGTGATCCATTGGTTGTTTAGTAGCATGTTGTTTCGTCTCCATGTGTTCATGTTTTTTTGCAGTTTTTTTCTTGTTGTTGATTTCCAGTTGTATAGTCTTATGGTCGGAAAAGATGATTGATATGATTTAAGTTTTCCTAAAGTTACTGAGGCTTGATTTGTGGCCCAGAATGTGAACAATCCTAGAGAATGTCTGTGTACACTTGAGAAGAATATGTATTCTGCTGCTTTTGGATGGAATGTCCTATAAATATCTATTATGTCCATCTGGTCTAATGCTTCATTTAGGGCCAGTGTTTCCTTGTTGATTTTCTGTCTGGATGATCTGTCCTTTGCTGTAAGTGGGATGTTAAAGTCCCCTGCTATTATTGTGTTATTGTCAATTTCTCCTTTTATGGTTGTTAGCAGTTGCCTTATATATTGAGGTGATCCTATGTTGGGTGCCTATATATTTACAATTGTTATATCTTCTTTTTGGATTGATCCTTTGATCATTATGTAATGTCCTCCCTTGTCTCTTTTCTTCTTTATTTTAATGTTTATTTTGTCTGATATGAGTATTGCTACTCCAGCTTTCTTTTGATTCCTGTTGCATGGAATATTTTCTTCTATCCTCACACTTGCAATTTGCATGTGTCCCTAGAAGTGAATTGGGTCTCTTGAAGATGGCATGGCATGTGGATCTTATTTTTGTATCCATTCAGCCAGTCTATGTCTTTTGGTTGGGGCATTTAGTCCATTTACATTTAAGGTAATTATCGATATGTATGTTCTTATTGCCATTTTAGTAACTTTTTTGATTCATTTTCGTTGCTCTTTTTTCTTCCCCCCTTCTCTTATTCTCTCCTCTTGTGGTTTGAAGACTGTCTTTAGTGTTGTATTTGAGTTGATTTTTCTTATTTGCATGTGTATCAATTGTAGATTTTTGGTTTGCAGTTACCCTGAAGTTTCAATATAGGAGTATTGTTTTAAGTTGTTAGTCTCTTAATTACAAGTGCATCTCTAGTGTCCTGCATTTGTACCCACCTCTTCTCATGATTTCTGATTTTGGTAGCATTTTTGCACATGGATGATTTCCTACCTTTACTGTATATATGCCTTTACTGGTGAGCCTTGTCATTTGTGGCATTTTTATTTCTAGCTGTGGCCTTTTCTTACTGCCTAGAGAAGTCCCTTTAGTATTTGTTGTAAATCTGGCTTAGTGTTGCTGAATTCTCTTAACTTTTGCTCATCTGTAAAGCTTTTGATTTCTCCTTGAAATCTGAATGAGAGCCTTTCTGGGTGAAGTAATCTTGGTTGGATGTTTTTTCCTTTCATCACATTAAGTATATTTTGTCACTCCCTTCTGGCTCGCAGGTTTTCTGCTGAAAAATCTGCTGATATTATTGTGGTCCCCTTGTATGTTATTTGTTTCTTTTTCCTAGTTGCTTTCAATATTTTCTCTTTGTCTTTAATTTTGGTCAGTTTGGTTAATATGTGTCAGGGTGTTCCTCCTTGGGTTTATTTTATATGGTGCTTGTTGTGCTTCCTGGATTTGAGTGAGTGGTTCCTTTCCCATGTTAGGGAAATTTTCTGCTATTAGCTCTTCAAATATTTTTTCTGTCCCTTTCTCTCTCTCGCTACTCCTTCTGGCACGCCTATAACATGGATGTTGGTACGTTTGTCCTGGGTTCTTTGAGACTCTCTTCATTTCTTTTCAATCTTTTTTCTCTTTTCTCTTCTGCATCAGTGATTTCCACTGGTCTCTCCTCCACCTCCCTTATTCATTCTTCTGCCTCCTGTATTCTGCTATTGGTTGCTTCTAATGAATTTTTTATTTCAGTATTGTATTTTGCATCTCTGCTTGCTTAAACTTTAAGTCTTGTATTTGTTTGCTCAGTGTTTCCTGTAAATTATCAATCTTTGCCTACAGTTTATTTCCAATAGCTTGCATCATCTTCAGCATCATCAGTCCAAAGTCTTTTTCCTGGAGGCTGAGACTCTCCTGATCACTTACCTGTTTTTCTGTTTTTTTTTTTCTTTTCTTTCTCCCTTATCTGAGTTATAGTTTTCTGCCTTTTCATTTTTATAAGTTTTTGGTGTGGTCTCATTTTTGCAGATAATAGAGTTGTAGCCTCTCTAACTTCTGATATCTGCCCCTCTTGTGGCTGAAGTTGGTCCAGGTGCTTGCTGTATGCTTCCTGATGGGAGGGACCGGTGCCTGCCCACTGGTCAGTGGAGCTGATCCGTATCCCTTTGGTGGGTGGGAATTTGTCTCTAGGTAAGATTAGAGGAGGCTGTGTTTCCAGGGGGTTTTTAGGCAGACTGTTTACTGATGAATTTGGCTTTGATCCCACCTGGATTATTGTTTGCCTGGGACTTCTCAGCACTGATGGATGGGGCCAGGTTTTCCTAAAATGGTCTCCTCTAGAGGAAGACACACTGATTCTCGAGAGCTTTGCCTCCAGTGTTCTTCCCCCACAAGTCACAGTCACCCCCTGTTTTCCCAGGAGGTCCTCCAGGAACTCCGGTCAGGTCCGACCCATATTCCTATGGAGCCTCTGCTTTGCCCTTGGACCCAGTGCACATGGAGTCCTGTGTGCACCTTTCAAAAATGGGGTCTCCATTTCCCCCCATCCTGTGGCGCTCCTGTGCACAAGCCCCACCTGCCTTCCATGCTAGATGCTATGGGGGCTATTTCTCACAATGCCAGGTCCCCAGGCATGGGGACCTGACTCAGGGTTCAGAACTTTCACTCTTGGAGATGAGTCTCTGTGATACAGTTACTTTCCAGCCTGTGAGCTTCCCAGCTGGTGGGCATGGGGTTTCTTATATTGCATATTTGCCCCTCATACCACTTGATGTGGCCTCCTCTTTGTTGTCTGGTTTAGGATATCTTTTTGAAAGTTTCTAGTCCTATTGGTTGAAGGTTGTAGTCCTATTGGTTGAAGGTTGTTCAGCATTCAGTTGTAATTTTGTTGTTTTTATAAGAGAAGGTGAGCTCCAGTCCTTCTATTCTGCCATCTGTCTCCAGGGTGATCAAAAGGGTTAAATTTAAATATGATCTAATTTACAAAAATTTGCTTTCCACATTTATTGAAGGAAAAGCATAAGGTGGACCTCACTGGAGCAGTTTGGGTGAGGAGCCTCCTCTAGGACACCCCAAGGGCAACCCTAACTTGTTCAATGTCAAGAGCCAACTTTGAAACAGTATAGGCTCCCATAGAGGGTCCCCCACAGGCCTGGTGGTACCTGACCAAGCAGCTTATAAAGCTGGTCTCAGGAGAGTGTCATCCTTCCTCCTATGGAGTCAGTCCTGGTTTTTCAAGGCTCTTATTTTTTAAGCTTTATCTTTTTCTGCTTCTTTGAATATGGAGTTGATTGACCTGAAAGCAGCTCATTGTCTTTCAGCACATGATTTTAGGTTTGTCTGAGAGACTGTTTTTTGTTTTTTGTTTTTTTAAATAAAAGGCATAGAAACATTTCTACTTCTGCATTATTTAAGTGCACAATTTTTCTCTTCTAATTCAGTTTTCAGAGTAAATAACAGTATAAAAGATATGTTGAAGGTAATAAGAACGTAGTCTCAAATTTGGTTCTTTGACACTTAATTTTTAAATCATTTAGTCTCTTTTTGAGAATATATGAACACCTTCATGCCATGAGATTTCTATAGTCTGTTAGTCCACCTCTCCTTGATACCAGCCCCTATAACCACTGTTACAGGTGTTGGGTCCCTGATTTTGATGATAATAGCACTTGACTCTCCAGGGACTAAAAATGAAAGCTGTCTGGACAAATGTATCCAGATGCAGACTCATCCTTCATATATCTAGCCAAGGTTTAGGGATTCAAGTTTAGGTCTACTGAGGTTACTCTGTTCTGCTTGAAACTTCTTCTTTCATGGGGAGAAAAACAGCAAGTACTGAAAAGAAAGGAAGAAGAAGGTGTTCAAAGTCTTTGAAGAGAGTGAATCAAACCTCAGATATGTGACTTTTGCTTTGGTTCCCAAAATTAGCACCATTGCACTGCATCATTATGGTAATTCACCAAACTGCATCTTCCAGAGACCTGTAGAGTAAGTATATTTTCAGTGCTTTGAATGCTTTATGTGTTTTTAGTCCTTTTAGTTCTCTAACCTTTAAGTGATAGACTCCTTTTATTGCATGTAAACATTTCATGTATTTCCTGAAAATTTTTAGATTTTATGAGAAGACAGATTAGATATGTCCTGCTGATCAGTTTTAAAGGTCCACAGGATAAATCATTGTGTCAATAGTTTTATTTAGAAATATCACTCAACTTTATTTATTTATTTATTTGTCTTTTTGCTATTTCTTTGGGCCGCTTCTACGGCATATGGAGGTTCCCAGGCTAGGGGTCTAATCAGAGCTGTAGCTGCTGGCCTATGCCAGAGACACAGCAACATGGGATCCGAGCCATGTCTGCAACCTACACCACGGCTCATGGCAATGCCGGATCCCTAACCCACTGAGCAAGACCAGGGATTGAACTCGAAACCTCACGATTCCTAATCGGATTTGTTAACCACTGAGCTACGATGGGAACTCCAACTCAACTTTATTCTTGATCACATTGTTCAACCTTTTGTTGAATGGTTCCAAATTTTCACTAAATATTTAATATAACAGTGTAGACATTTTTATGTACAGTGATTCTGGTACTTGAAAGTCAGCTTTTCTGCTTATTTTTTTGTTGTTGATATAACCCAAAAGGAATCTTAAAATTCCTATGTGCAACTCATATGGCTTACAGTTAAGTACATATTAAAATACTGCATCCAACCAGCATATGATTAACTCAACGTGTATGAATAATTTATGTCCAAAATATTTAACAATTTAAAAAGACTATGCAATGTGAATTTTTTCTCTTTATCATTATTTCTAAATGAGATACAAACTTCGTTGAGATATATAGTTCATGGTATATAAAGACTTATATAATCTTTATCTTCAAATGTCATATTCATTTACAAGGTGAAAATTTTGAGCGATTTACATTGATTTAGCTATTATCTGTAGTTTGAAGAAGATCCCAGTTTAGTAATGATGAAACCAAAACTATAAAATCTTGAAATGTTTATTCTAGTGGGTTGAGAGGATTATGATGAAATCTGTAAACTCAGAATGACTTAAATAACCTAAAAGAGCTTTATTTTCCAATTTAAATATTCTATGTATTGTTTTAAAAAGGTTATTTCCTTTTCATTCTTTTTGGTAATGGCTTCTTCCCAGAACTACTTTTTCTCTCTTTAGAAGTGGTATAGTGGGAGCTCCCGTCGTTTTGCAGTGGAAACGAATCTGACTAGGAATCATGAGGTTTCAGGTTCGATCCCTGGCCTTGCTCAGTGGGTTAAGGATCTGGTGTTGCTGTGGCGTAAGCCGGCAGCAACAGCTCCAATTAGTCCCCTAGCCTGGGAACTTCCATATGCCGTAGGTGTGGCCCTATAAAGACAAAAGACAAAAGACAAAAAAAAAGACAAAAAAAAGAAGAAGAAGTAGTGTAGTGAAACTTATCAGTGATACAGCCTACCTGGAGGCCCTCCAATTCCTGGGGTACTTCTCTTTGGGAAGAGAGTGCCTTACCTGGTTGGGGAAGGAAATGAACCATCCTGACCAGTCCCTATCTCCTTCCTTCTTCAAAAAGTGTGTTTCCTCTGCTCCCCTTTGTCCTAGAATGTCCTGAGCAAGCCTTCCAGCCAAGTGAGGAGCTGAGGTAGAGGGCACACTGCCTGTAACTAGGGGAGGAGAAGGTATGTTGAATTCTCGGGTTCAGAGTCGGAAAATTTACTTGATGTATAAATGTGTTATATTATTGTATTTCTACTTTATCAGTAATAACATGATACTTGGTTTTTCAAATGCCTTATTTTATTTCTTCACTGGTTCTGAATCCCCATAGGGAAAAGGGATGCTGTCTGTTGGAATCCTCTTAGCTTTCTTAGAGAAAAATGGCATGTTCAACTATGCTGTTGAGATATTTGTATTTTTAAAATTTATGTTCTTTAGGAGTTCCCTTTGTGGCTCAGCAGGCTAGGAACCCAAACTAGTGTGGGTTTTATCCCTGGCCTCACTCATTGGGATCCAGCATTGCCACAGCTGTGGCATTGGTCGCAAATGTAGCTCAGATTTGGCATTGCTGTGGCTGTGGTGTAGGCTGGCAGCTGCAGCTCAGATTTAACTCCTAGCCTGGGAACTACCATTTGCTGCAGGTGCAGTATTGAAAAAAATTATGCTCTTTAAGTTATATCTTCATATACGCTTCCTAAAATTAGCTGAATGAATAAAAACATTGTCAGTAACAGGAGGTAAAATGTGTGGTGGGGGTTGTTGATGAAAGTGATGAAAGCTTTCAGCTATTCAAGTTTGGAAGAATTGGAGCCGAATGAAAGTAAGAGGAAATTAACTTCTATGATTTGTGAGGGGGAAAGAAAGTATAGGTGACAAGTACCTATTGTCCACTGAGTTTTGCTGCTGTGGATGACATCTTTGTGTAACAGAGACCAATTTCCTCTGATGGGCACTTGGGGCAAAAAAAAAAAAATAAATAATAAGAAAGAAAACAAACAAAAACTGCCTTTCTGCATCTCCCTTTCAGAAAAGCTGTAATCCTGTGAATGAATTCTGTTTAAAGGAATGCGAGTGAAAATGATGTCCGTCTTTTCCAGACATGCTTCTGTTCCTTGTTCAATGCCCATCAATTAGCTGCTTTTCTTTGTTATGCTCAGGTTTAATTTTCTGTTGTTTGGGGAAAGACTGGTAGGATATGATCTCAGCCATTACCGTTGTCAGTACTTGGAGGGGTTTGTAATTTACTTAAGTTACCATTTCTAGAAAGTTTTATTTTCTGAAACTTCATATTATTACAGCTTTCTAGAGTGCCAGAATGAAAGCAGAAATAGTCATGACAAGGGATGTTCATTTCAAATAATAAGGCACAGTTATTTGTGGAACCATTGGAGGGGAGTTGTCGCTGCAGGTCATAACCCTCATCACCACTAAAAGAGGCCCATAATCTATTAAAACGTCATCCCTGCATTTATATAATGACAAACGGTGATTCTAATAAGATATGCAATGCATTTCTGTATGTAATAGAAGGGTATAAAATGTTTACAGTGGAGTTGAAAAAATAAAGGATATAACAGTCCAATAATAATATTTTTTGCACAAGGAAATGTTGCCTTGGATACATTTTCTGCAGTATAAATCAAATCTCAAAAGTAACCAAGTAAAACATTGAAAGGCAAAAAAATAGGATTTAAGCATACAGACAGAAAGATCTACAAGGGACAGAAGACAAGGTGGTCCAATTTGCCATGGACAAAGTCTCAGAGTTTGTTATTTTCTAAATACATTTTATACTTGTTTTAAATACCAAAGTGTTTTATCATATGTCTCTCGGCATGAAACCTCTTTAAGAAAACCAACACATATGCATTAGAATAAGTTTAAGCTATTTTCATTTTCTGTTACAATAAGGATATTATTTCCCAGACTTGTTTCACCTCTAAAATATTACAATATGGCTTGTTGTTTCCATATGATCCTATTAAATCTTCTGTCAAGGGTCAGTTTTTTCTTTGATAATTTTATACACATATTATTTTCTTTTAGAAGAATTTAATATTACAGGGTGATTTTATTTGATAAGGAGTATGCATTATCTGTTTTGGTAACTACCCTGATATTTATTGGAATTCAGATGCTTAATTTATGACATGCTTGGTTTTTGGAGCTACCCCAATATAAGAGTTAAACTTGAAAGGGATCTTTTAGAACTGTGTGAATGTTTGCATGTATGTGTATTTTAGAGACAGGGGAAGAAAGAATTGAGGTTGGTTCTGAAATTTGCCTAGCTTTTTTCTGAGTATTCATTATATGTAGAACTTTCTAGTATTATTAATAGAAAAGTTCAGTGGTTTGTTGGTCTGTACCTGGGCCTGACTTTCTCCCCTGGCTTTATTTTAGTGAATAATTCTGAGAGAGTTTCATAACTTCTTCTTTAAAATCATTGAAATAAAACAGATTATGTTACTGTTTATGAATCAGTGTTAATTTAACCATTCCTCTTCAGGTTTCTCTGCTAAAGTAATTTAGCAGAGAAATATCTCTTAACTGGAACCATATGGAGAAATATAGCAAAGAACCCTATTTGCTGATGATTTTAGGAATACTAAAATAATAGGCTTTTATTGTCTTATAGTGACTAATAAGTATTAAGGGTTTATCAGAAATTTATTATTTAACCAGAGAATTCTTAGGAACATCATCTCTATTTTCTACTGTTCCACCCAATAAAAGTTGGTAGTCTGGATTCTGATAATAATGTAACAGATAAATAAAACCCAAACTATTTTCAGTATTTCTTGCTGATGTGATATCAGTTCTAAATGACACCTTGTGCAGTAGTCTAAATATCTAATGGTACCATGGGTATGTGTGTGTGTGTGTGTGTATGCATGCATGCAATTTTATAACCGTGGGGTATGTAAGACCTCATACAGTACTTTGAGGAATGGCCTGTAAATCACCCAAAATGAGGCTCAACTACTTTCACAAAACAATATGATCTGCCTCTGTCTTACTCTGTCTTGTTGTCTTCAAATCTCCTCTTTTAACTTTGTCTCACGTCCCAGGAAAGGAGAGTGGTAGGGGTGAAAGATGTTGAAAAATACTCTGCTCTTCCTACTCTGCCTTTTCTAAGGAATCACATACTACTTCCTCCTGTCAAAACTCCAGTATCTTTTAAAATAATCTTTGCATGGATTGCTCCCCAGAATATGGAGATGGCACTGTGTTTAGCAATATGATAATCAGTTGGGGTGACAGATGTCAAAGATGGCTTATAGTCCTATGATAATGTTTAGGTATCAGTAGTCTTGTGAATTCCTTTTATGTTTCCCTGGGTTTTTATGATGTCCATCTTTTATTTTTGTAAAGCGTCCTTCAAATTTAAGATCTACTTTCACATGGATTTTCACTTTGGCTTCAGGCATACTGTGAGGTAAATTGGCAGGATACTTAGCCACTTCCTTCAGAGCTAAATAGGTATTGGGTTTGGAGTGTGAGGATGCTGGCTCCCATTCCTTTCATAGTTCCTGAACTTTAGCTTGAGAGCCACCCATTTTGTTAGTCATATAAGTTTTATTTGGTGGATAGAACAGACATTTATAACACATTGGAGTATATTTCTGGGTAACAAATTGTACCATTTAAAATAAGTAATTTGGGGGTCACTTTGCTATACAGTAGAAAATTGACAACACTGTAAACCACCTATAATGGAAAAAATAAAAATCATTAAAAAAATAAAACCGACAAACAAAAATAAACTAGAATAATTAATTTTTATGTTATTAATGTGTGTTATGTGTATATGTGATACTCTATTTTTTATATTATGACCTAGAGTCCTTTAATTTTCTTTTATTCCTTCGTATGTACCAATCACTTTAAACAATGTAGGGTCATGTAGTGGATGATCAATGTTGAATATGCAAAATAATGTTTGAAATGTGGATAGAAGTCTGCCAGTAGCAGCTGTGGCATTATTTAACCTTTTTCTGTTCTGCTCTCTTACTTGTATGTTATTCTTTTTCTACCAAAGCATACTTATTATATGTATAGCACAGGTGCTTTGTGTATGTGTGGGTAGGTGGATACAAGGTTAGGTAGAAGTTTATAGTCTTGCTTTGATATGTGAGGCAAACTGTCTTTGCCATGCTTTGGGCATCTGGACATGGAAAAGACAGACCAGTAGCAGTGTGTCTACAAATGAAGTAAAAAAAAGAAAGTTAGTAGGGGAACAATCCTATCCATCCATCCATCCATCCACCTCAATCTGTTGTATCTGTGTATATATCAATAGTGTATCTGTTTCTTTGTATCTATGTATTAGGTAGCATAATGCTTCTTATCTCATATTTGAATAGAGATATAGCATAATTCAATATATTTGCATCTGTGTATATATATATGTATGTATGTACGCTAAACTATTTTGAAAGGAAATTAGAAGGATTAAGTAATGTCTTTCAAAGAGAAGGTGAATCAAGTCATCAATTATTACTCAAAGTTGTGTGAGACAACACGTTTTCTGAAAATTTAAGGGCAAGGTTTTTAAACATTGGTATTTGGGAAGTGGTATAACTGTATTATAAAATAGTTTTTCCAATTATAATAAAGTGTGTATATTAGTTTAAAATATATAATTGGAATAAACACAAGTCCTGTGCTACTTAATACCAATTTCTTTTTTTTTTTGGTCTTTTTTGCTATTTCTTGGGCCGCTGCTGTGGCATATGGAGGTTCCCATACTAGGGGTCCAATCGGAGCTGTAGCCACCAGCCTACGCCAGACCCACAGCAACTCGGGATCTGAACTGCGTCTGCAACCTACACCACAGCTCACGGCAACCCACTGAGCAAGGTCAGGGACCGAACCCGCAACCTCATGGCTCCTAGTTGGATTCGTTAACCACTGTGCCACGACGGGAACGCCCCAATTTCTTTTTAAGTAGTTTTTTTCCCATATTGCTTGGAAACTACACCTTATGTAACACATACTTATTGTGTGTGCATTTAAGGGACTATATAGAGTTTTTGATCCAAAGGGCTATTTAAAGATATTCTTGGATAACCATGAGAAAAAATATTTATGATATCAAGGAGAAAGATTACACACGTCTTTAATCTATGAAAGTGCATAACTTTGAAATGTGTGAACAATGATGTTGCTGAACATTGGCTATCTTTTATAGAAATAGTCTCCTTTCCTGCTAGCTTAAGGCATTACAGCACAAATGACTTTATAATGGTGACTAGTGTTTTAAGATTGTAGGATAAAATGTTTTATTGTTCTAATCTACTTGTCCAAAGCAAAAGTGAATTTTTTTTTCCCCACTGTATAGCAAGGGGATCAAGTTATCCTTACATGTATACATTGCATTTACATTTTTTTCCCCACCCTTTGTTCTGTTGCAACATGAGTATCTAGACATAGTTCTCAATGCTACTCAGCAGGATCTCCTTGTAAATCTATTCTAAGTTGTATCTGATAATCCCAAGCTCCCAATCCCTCCCACTCCCTCCCTCTCCCATCAGGCAGCCACAAGTCTTTTCTCCAAGTCCATGATTTTCTTTTCTGTGGAGATGTTCATTTGCGCTAGATATTAGATTCCAGATATAAGTGATATCATATAGTATTTGTCTTTCTCTTTCTGACTGAGTTCACTCAGTATGAGAGTCTCTAGTTCCATCCATGTTGCTGCAAATGGCATCATTTTGTTCTTTTTTATGGCCAAGTAGTATTCCATTGTGTATATATACCACATCTTCCTAATCCAATCATTTGTTGATGGACATTTGGGTTGTTTCCATGTACTGGCTATTGTGAATAGTGCTGCAATGAACATACGGGTGCACGTGTCTCTTTTAAGTAGAGTTTTGTCTGGATATATGCCCAAGAAGATGTAAAGAAATGGAAAGATATTCCATGTTCATGGATTGGAAAAATCAATATTGTAAAAGTGGCCATACTACCCAAAGCAATCTGCAGGTTCAATGCAATACCTATCAAATTACCCATGACATTTTTCACAGAACTAGAACAAACAATCCAAACATTTATATGGAACCACAAAAGACCCAGAATCGCCAAAGCTATCCTGAGAAACAAAAACCAAGCAGGAGGCATAACTCTCCCAGACTTCAAGAAATATTACAAAGCCACAATCATCAAAACAGTGTGGTACTGGTATCAAAACAGATAGACAGACCAATGGAACAGAATGGAGAACCCAGAAATAAACCCTGACACCTATGGTCAATTAATCTTTGACAAAGGAGGCAAGAACATAAAATGGGAAAAAGACAGTCTTTTCAGCAAGTATTGCTGGGAAACCTGGACAGCTGCATGCAAAGCAATGAAACTAGAACATACCCTCACACCATGCACAAAAATAAACTCCAAATGGCTGAAAGACTTCAATATAAGACAGAACACCATCAAACTCCTAGAAGAAAACAGGCAAAATACTCTCTGACATCAACATCATGAATATTTTCTCGGGTCAGGCTCCCAAAGCAACAGAAATAAGAGCAAAAATAAACCCATGGGACCTCATCAAACTGAAAAGCTTTTGCACAGCAAAGGAAACCAAAAAGACAACTTTCAGAATGGGAGAAAATACTTTCAAATGATGCAACCAACAAGGGCTTAATCTCTAGAATATATAAACAACTTATACAACCCAACAGCAAAAAAGCCAATCAATCCATGGAAAAATGGGCAAAAGACCTGAATAGACATTTCTCCAAGGAAGATATACAGATGGCCAGCAAACACATGAAAAAATGCTCAACATCACTGATTATAAGAGAAATGCAAATCAAAACTACCATGAGATACCACCTCACACCAGTCAGAATGGCCATCACTAATAAATCCACAAAT
The DNA here is from genome assembly GCF_016906955.1 of Phacochoerus africanus. Taxonomy (NCBI): domain Eukaryota; kingdom Metazoa; phylum Chordata; class Mammalia; order Artiodactyla; family Suidae; genus Phacochoerus; species Phacochoerus africanus. The sequence continues at coordinate 29,000,290 of NC_062552.1, read as the reverse complement.
AACAAGTGCTGGAGGGGCTGTGGAGAAAAGGGAACCCTCCTGCACTGTTGGTGGGAATGTCAACTGGTACAGCCACTATGGAGAACCGTTTGGAGATACCTTAGAAATCTATACATAGAACTTCCATATGACCCCACAATCCCACTCTTGGGCAAAAGTGAATTTTGATTCACAAATTAACTCAATTTTGTTAGAAGCATGTATTTCCTTATGTGTAGTTCATTGTGTTCTATTATTTATACTAGCTAGTATCACCATTTATGTGATATCGTAAAGTATCTTGGGCATTTTAATATGAACTACATATTATTGTTCTAAGCATCTTTAGAATTCACAATGTCTTTTAAATGCCTCCCACATCTGCTACTTTTTAATTCTACCTTTTCTATTCTGTTGTTATATAAGCTTCTTTCATCTATTTATGTGAGTATTAGAATTCTTATCTCTACTGTAAAATCTGTATTTATAAATCAGTGGACTTTGTCCTACTAGATATTCTAGAGGGTTTTCATGTTTATTAGTCTGAAAGATGGGTCAAAAAAGGTCATCTTTTTCCTTTTTTGGCTGGCCCAAAACATGTAGAATTCCTGGGCCAGGGATCAGATCCTAGCTGAAGTTGGAACCCGCTGTGGCAACACTGGATCCTTAACCTCCTTGGCCGGGTATTGAACCTGTGTCCCAGTGCTCCAGAGATGCCGTGATACCATTATGCCACCACAGCAACTCCAAAAAAAAGCTCGTTTTTAATGCTTAGTATGATGAGTATTTGAATTGGCAAATTCTAGAAGTAGAGAATACTCTTACTAAGAGTAAATTCCTTCTGGACCCATTTTCTTAGAAGCTATGTTCTTAGAATAATCTTTTTTTTTTTTTTTTGGTCGTATTGCCTTTTCCAGGGCCACTCACATGGCATGTGGAGGTTCCCAGGCTAGGGGTCTAATCGGAGCTGTGGCCGCCGGCCTACACCAGAGCCACAGCAATGCAGGATCCAAGCCTCGTCTGCGACCTACACCACAACTCATGGCAACGCCGGACCCTTAACCCACTGAGCAAGGCCAGGGATCGAACCAGCAACCTCATGGTTCCTAGTTGGATTTGTTAACCGCTGCACCACAGCAGGAACTCCTCTTAGAATAATCTTAAGGAAGAGTTTATATAAATGATTGGGCATGTATTGTGTATGAAACCAGTTAGAATTAATACTGACTTGACTGTACCATAGTTTTTCCACAGTAAAATACAGGTTTTCAGAAATACTGTCTTATATATGTTCACAGTAGCATTTGCAAGTTTTAACTTGATATTATGGTATATATCTTTATTACACTAGATTGTGATGGCCTTTTAGGGAAAACATAGAGTGTTAAATTAGCTTACATATCCAAGGGACCTTGAAATTACCTATACATGGCAAATTTATTTGTTATAATCTATTATTTCATTTTTGAGTGAAATGTTCATGTTCTGAATCTTCATTCTGAAAATTTCTCATAAGATGAAAAGCTGAAATAGTTGCTTTAATTACTGCACAAATTATGTTTTAATCATTGTGAATTTTATCTTGCATGGTAAAATGCAAGAGGACAAAGTAGATCATGGAATGACCAACATGGCACCATTCTTGTTAGACATGGGCCAGAGGGGGCCCTGCTCTGGGCTCTCTGCCCTGTGGAAGCCCCTTATGATTCTCCCTGTGTTGGCAAGGAGTCTCAGAGGAATGAATGGTTCTGCCCATTTTCTAGAACATACTCTGTGCACCTGAAACCCCATCCTCCCCCAGCCAATGCATTTGCCCCCCCAGACTGGTTCTAGGGCCTATTTAAATATATTTCCTGTGTTTGTCTTTATGAGGGAAGACCTCACTGCTAGGGTATGATCCATCTAGCTTGAAGACGTCCAAGGAGTGGCCATGTGTAGGGGATTTGTGACTAAAGCTTGCTGGTGTGGGCTGGTTGTCCCACTTCCTCAAGACAGACCACACCACTGTGCACCCTGAGCCTCAGGAATGTGTGCAGGGAATGTGTGGCTGGAGTTAGGTGGTGTTGGCTAGGTGTTCATCTCTCCAAAATTAGTCCACACCACAGATTTGCCCATCCCAGGCCTTAATAATTCTAAGACATGGCTCTGGCTAAGCATGGAGTTTGGTGTTGTGAGATGGATATCCACACAGATGTAGGCTTAGCCTTGTGGTACTGGATAGAGCTAAGGGTAAACCTGGCTCTTCCCACACCCTTCTGCTCTTGCACAGAACTGGAAGGAGTTCTTGACATCCAAATTCCATCAGGCCTTTCACCTAATTGTAAATATGCTTGTTAGGAAATAATAAATACTAATACAATAGTAAGTAGGAAGGCTACTTGTCATGGAAGAAGAATAGAACATTTTATTTAACACTCTGTTAAGTTGGTTTATAACTTTTAAATATTTAGACTTATGGCATTATTTCACCAGGCCCTGCAAATGGTAAGAATTAGCTTAGACAAACGTTTCAAATTTCGTATTCTGAGGCAATATTCACTTAAATTTCTAGTGTTTAAACTTGTCTCCCCCCCTCATTTTTTCATTTGAAATGGGTCTCCATGGCCATACTGATCAGCCTAAGCAGAAATCAATGCTCAGGCAATCTGTTGATAATAAGACTTTCCTTTGGGATGAGAATTCACTGATGTTTCTTGGGCTGTGAATAGTCTATGTATTTTTGTACATGCCATTCATTTTTATATTCATTCAATGAAGACTGATTGAGTGTCCAGTGCCCAAGGGCTTTGTTTCTTTCTTTAGCACAGAAAAGATTTTCAGAGTGCTGCCATTTCACAGTATTTAAGTTTTACTAGAATAAAAAATATAATCTGTGCTTCATTAAAAAATATTTTTTTTCCTAAGGGGTGAACATTTTGTTTGGTGACCAAGAAATTTCTCATTCAATCTTCTTTCTTAACTTTATTTTATTAAAAACTTTACTAATTTGGAAGAATAAGTTAATGATACTCTCTTCCAAAGAGTTTGTGGTGGGAAACAAAGTAGATAGATTGTTGTAAGAGAATGTAAATATCAAAATGTAATTGATACAGAAAATACTGAGAAATCACACAAAAGTAATAAAACTAATTAAAAATATAGCTAGGTTGAAGGACACCAGACTAGACACAGATAAATCGTACTTCTGTGTCAGAGATAAATCTAAAAATGAAATTAAGAAAATAATTTATAGGTAGCATTGAAAAGAATGCATTGCTTAAGATTGAGTTTAATAAAAGAAGTATAAGTATTGTGTGCTGAAAATTACAAAACATTGTTGAGAGACATTAAAGAAAACCTAAGTAGATGGAAATACATCCCATGTTCATGATTTGAAAGATCAAATATTAAGATGACACATTTCCTTTATTGACCTACAAATTCAATACAATCCCTATCAAAATTGCAGCTGCTTTCTTTCCTAAATTGGAAAACTCATCCAAAAATTCATATATCAGTCCATGAGATGTAAATAGCCAAAACAATCATGAAGAAAATGAACAGATTTGGAGAACTCATATTTCCTGATTTAAAAATTTACTACAAATCTACAGTAATCAAGAGAGTGTGGTATTGACATAGGGATAGAAGTTTGATAGAATAGATTTAAAAGTGAAGAACTATTTCTTCACACTGTAGTCAATTGATTTTTGGCAAGGGCTTAAAAAACATTCAGTTTGAAACAGTAGTCTTTTTAATAAATGGTGCTGGAACAGCTGATATATCTACATGCAGCAGAATGAAACTGGATCCCTACCTCACACCTTATACAGAAAGTTAGTTCAACATTATCAAAGTCCTAAATTTAAGACCCGAAATTATAAAACTATAGTTTCAGAATACTATTTTTGAATATAGGTTAGGCAGTGGTTTCTTACATATGATGCAAAAGTTAGGTAACAGAGGAGTTCCCGTTGTGCTGCAGTGGAAATGAATCTCACTAGTCTCTATGAGGATGTGGGTTCTATCCCTGGCCTTGCTCAGTGGGTTGGGGATCTGGCATTGCCGTGAGTTGTGGTGTAGGTCACAGATGTGGTTCGTATCCAGAGTTGCTGTGGCTGTGGTGCAGGCTGGAAGCTGTACCTCTGATTCAACCCCTATCCTGGGAACTTCCATATGCCACAAGCATGGCCCTAAAAAGCAAAAAAAAAAAAAAAAAAAAAAAAAAAGGCAAAAAAAAGCAAAAAAAGAAAGTTAGGTGACAGAGAAAAATTGGACAACATCAAAATTAAACCTTTTGTGGTACAAGTGATACTATCAAGGAAGTGAAAAGAAAATACAGAATCAGAGAAAAAATTTGCAAATTACTTGTGTGATAACAGTCTTGTATCCAAGAATGTAAAGAACTCTTACAACTCAATAGGAAAAGAAAATCCAATTTAAAATAGGCAATGGATTTGAGTAGACATTTCTTCATAGAATATATGCAAATTATCAGTAATCACATTAAAAGATACTTATATTTATTAACCATGCAAATCAAATTCAGAATGAGATACAAATTCATACACACAAGATGGCTAAATAATATAAACAATAACAAGTGTTGATGAAGGTGTGAAGAAATTAGAACCCTCATACATGACTGTTGGGGTTTTAATATGGTACAGTAACTTGGGAAAGCAGTTGGCGGCTCCTCAAAATGTTTAGCATATAGCTACTGTATGACTGAGTTAATTCCATCCCTAGGAATCTATTCAAGAGTACAGAAAACAAACATCCACACAAAAAATGGTACACAGATGCCCAAAATAGTATTACCTATTTTATCAAAAAGGTAGAAAAAAACCTAAATTCCCATCAACTGATAAATGGGTAAACAAAATAAGGTCTATACATGTAGTAAATACTGTTTGGCTGTAAAAAGGAATGAAGTACTGATTCATGAATGAACCTAAAAACATTATGCTAAGTGAAACAACAGAGGCACAGCAGGCTACCTAATGTATGAGTCCATTTATGGGGGAAGTTCAAATAGGCGAGTCTGTAGAGATAGGAGTCTATGGTTTATCATGGCAAGCTCTGCCATTTGTGAGACTTGAGGCAGTGAGCCTTCTCTGAGATTAAATTCAGGCTGAGTGGGACCCAGTCACTGGTCCCTTTCACTTTAGATCCAGGAACGGAATTCATTTCTCGAGGTCTTGAGAAAGACAAGTCACCTGCTGCCTTGTTGGTGAGGAGAGGCAGCAAGAGGCAGACTCAAAGAATCAAACTTCTCTCATGACATCCAAAGAAGAGCATCCAGAGGCAGGCCAGCACCACACTCTAGTGGTCAGAGGCCCTTCGTAAGATGAAACCAGTCTTTTATCAGCGATGCATGGGAATAACTAAAAAGAGGGATAGGAAGAACAAATGGAAAGTAGAATGGATCCAAGAAGCTAAAACATCATCTTTAAGTGTGATAAATTTTATTTTTTTAGTATAGCTCCTAATTATTTGCCTTTGATATATTTTAGGAATTCTCCTCTTTATAGTTAGGTGAGTGAAGATGATTGTGATAAAGGGAAAAAGTTGGTAAATTTTTTCTAAAGATTAGAAATCACCAAAAACACCAAAGCCTGTAAATTATATCCTAGCTAATTTCAAAACAATCCAACAAGGTAGGGGGTTTTATATGTATGTACACACACACACACAGACACCCCCACAGAATCTCTTAATTCCTTTTGTATATTAGTGTCTTCATGGGTTAGGGTTAGGGTTAGGATTAGGGATATTTTTGCACATAGTATTTATCAGGACAGTGGTACTAAGGAAGGTGGGCTCCCAGTTTCTATTTATGCCATTCATAAATACTGTAAATGTGTTTAATAACTTTCTCAATTTGGTTCACACAAGTTTCTCTTATTGAAATATACAGATAAAAATTAACAATGGGATGAACAACAATAGAATAAGGATTATTTACTGTGATACTTGCAATTATTGGTCACTGGATAATTAGCCATTGAATACAATGTTACTTCTTCCTCATCAAGCGAGTATACACAGTAAGATACTAACATCTGCCAACTGAATGAACGTATCAGAGGAAGAGCAGGGTTAATGTGAAGTAGGTCATGCTCAGTTCTGTTGAAATACTTTATTATATTGACATGTTAGGAGATTTTTAACTAATAAATAATAGCTCACCATTGTTCAGTTTAGAAAAATTTATTTTTAAACCAAAGGAATATCTGATGTCATTAGGCTTTGAAATATTTTGCAAATAGATTAATTAATAATTAAGCACATCTGAATGTAGTATTTCTGTCAAATTAGTCAAAATGGTGAATAAACTCTGATTTAGATAGTTATCACTGTAAGCATAGGCTCCGAAAAAGGTCTTTTAACAATGCGGCTTGAACTGCTGATTTTAAATGTGTTGTTTTCTTTTTAGTAAAATGATGTTTCCCAGGAAAATCTGGCAAGAGTACAGTCTCTCATTTTTCTCCCCTCTTGTAAACACGATCATATGTTCTACTCATGCTCTAGAAATAAATGTATTTGAATATTAATAATGAGAAAATCAGAAGTAAATTACTAATGACTGCAAGCAGCTCCCATTTAACATTAGTAATTTATTTAAAAACAAATATATTGAGTAAAAATACTGTCTGTGAGCTTATTTATTTACTTATTTTGTCTTTTTAGGGCCACACCCATGGAATATGGAGGTTCCCAGGCTAGGGGTCGAATCAGAGCTGTAGCTGCTGGCCTACACCACAGCCACAGCAATGCCAGATCTGAGCTGCATCTGCAACCTACATCTCTGCTCACGTCAGTGCCGGATCCCCAACCCACTGAGTGAGGTCACGGATTGAATCTGCATCCTCATGGAAACTAGTCAGATTCATTTCCCCTGAGCTATGACAGGAACTCCTGTGAGCTTATTTTTTAATATTTCACCTGAAAAAGTTACAGTGCAGTGCATGTCACCTCAGGTGCTTCAGCCACCTTCCTAAAATGTACCCAGGATTACAGCTAAATGGCAACATATAATTATGGGATCATGTTTGGTTGTAAAACACTTAAGGTATCACTGAGTGATCACTAAACAATATGGCTGTTTAAAAAAAAATGTTTTTGGAGTTCCTGTCATGCCTTACCATAGTGAACCCAACTAGTATCCACGAGGATGCAGGTTTGATCCCTGACCTTGCTCAGTGGGTTAAGGTTCTGGTGTTGCTGTGACCTTGGTGTAGGTCGCAAATGTGGTTTGGATCTAGCATTGCTGTTACTCTGGCATAGGCTGGCAGCTGTAGCTCCAATTCGACCCCTAGCCTGGGAACTTCCATAGGCAGCCCTAAAAAGCAAAAAAAAAAAAAAAAAGTTCGTCCTCTCTTTTAGATGTTATTTCTCCTTTTTTTAGTCTTTTTAAACATATACATGAGGTTAAAACCACTCTAGATTATTAAAATGTTGTATTTTGTGGAAATAAATGTGAATTAGAAGAAGTAGTGTTTTATTTGGAAATAAATATAAGGTTTCCCATGTAAAAACAACAATCTAAAAATCATTGTATTGAAAGCCACATACATTCTCTGAAGTTTTTGTATTAAAAACCAAGAGATATTCTTTAGAAAAAGTTATTCACACAGTCTGATGGGTAGGTCTGATTTTGAGTTTATACCTGATCATCTATTCTAATGAGTTCCAGGAGTAAAAAGAAAAAAATAAAAATAAAAAAGATAAATATATGGTCCTGGCTTCAAGGAAGTCACAGTTTAACGGTGGAAAACAAGTGAAAGTAGAACATTATGAAATGATAAAAGTGCTACATTTGAAGCACAAAGTGCTAAGGGAGACCCCAGGTGCTGTCATCATGCAGAATGAGTCTTGGGGCTGGGCATCCACCCATGAGAGGGGGCAAGAGGGATCAGGGGCTGAGCCTGAGGCCTGAGGACTTTGAAAGCACACAGGGCACTCTCAGTCTGCAGGGGGACAGAATGCCATGTGAGAGACAAGACTGGAATGTGGTCAGAGACGAGGAAAGTATTGTTGATTGATCGCCAGTGACAGGATGAAAATTAAGGATTTTGTCTTCAGGCAGTGAGAAGCAGGTACTTGTCAGTGTAGTGACCCTTATTCATCTGACAAAGAAAATCTGAATGCTCAGTATTTTCATGGAATTAACACACTACAGGTACCACATTCCAGTAGAAAAGATAAATGTTGCTCAGATCTGTGTTAACAGGAGAGCCGCCATGGTTGGAAACATTTGGGAAAGGGGTGGAAGTAAAGGCCAGGCATTTGAGTGGGAGGCTGCACTTGAGGGGCTGTAGAGACCATGTAGAATATTGAGGTCCAGCAGCAGCTAAGATCTGTGTTCTTGTTTTGGGGTATCTCGGAGGAACAGGCCTTAGAGTTCAGGTGAATCCATTTTTGGTTTCACATGTCTTTGAAATTTTTAGCGTGGATTTGTGGAGTCAGTTGAAGAAGTGGTTTAGAAATCAGGAAGGCTGTTTGGGTACAATGTCTGAAAAGTGGAAGGTGGTCAGTGAAGATTTTATGCTGGATGAGATTATCCTGACGTGTGCTCGGCTCAGGTCACCTGACAGAAGTGATTTCATTCCAACAGAAGGGAGGAGAGAGTGTTAGCAGGTTGAAGTGTTAGCCTGCATTATAGACAGGTCTCAAGGAGTTTAGAAACAAGTTCAGGAAGGCAGTGAACCAGAGAGGCTGCAGGAAGAAGCTTCATACTGTATCCACATCCTGGCATCGTCCTCTCATAAATGACACAAGTAAACCTTGTATTTTTCCCTGTTGCCCCTGCCCTTCTGCCAATTGTTTTCATCCTGTAAGTGCTGCTGCTCACTTGCTTGCTCACAGCAAAGCCTGAGACTGTGTATTGCTTCCTTTTCTTTAAACTATCATTCCAATTTATAGCAAATGTCTACTTTCAGAATAATCCAACCGAATTTTGGACCTTCACCTGGAACAACTTAGCCTTCATCAAACCCAGCTGGGGGAAAGAGGCTCAGACAAGATGGTGGAACCAGAATGATTCGAGTGCACCTCCTCATGAAAACATCAAAATTACAACTAACTGCTGAACAACCATCAACAAAATAGACTGACAGCTACCAAAAAAAAAAAAAAAAATATCCTACACCCAAATCCTACACTCCTACACTCAAGATGGTAGGAGGAGTGCTTTCATAATATAAGCAATCTCATAACTGCCAGGTGGGCAATGCACCTGGAAAAAAGTTGTATCACAGAGACTTCCCAAAGAAGTGAGAGTTCCAGACCCCACATGAGGTTCCCTGGACTGGGGTCCTGGCCCCTGGAGTATCAGGCGTTGAAGGCCACCAGTGGGGCTTGAGTGCAAGGGCTCTCCAGGACTGGGGTAAACAGAGACTCTACCCTTGGAGGGCACACACAGACTTTCATGAGAATTGGGTCTCAGGGCAAAGCAGGGACTCCATAAAAATCAGGGTCAGACCTACATGCAGGTCTTGGAGGGTCTTCTAGGAAAGCAGGGGGCAGCTGTGGCTCACTGTGGGGGCAGGACACTGGAGGCAGAGCTCCTGGAAATAATCATTGGTGTGAGTTCCCATGGAGGTGGCCTTTTGGGAAAAATCTGGCCCCACTTATCATGGCTGAGAAGCCCAGGCCAAACAACAAACATGGTGGGAACAAAGCCCCACCCATCAACAAACAGGTACCCTAAAGTCCTCGTAGGCACACAGCCACCTCTAATCATACCCAGAGCCAACCCCCACCCACCAGAGGGACAAGACTCAGCTCTACCTACTAGTGAGCAGGCACCAGTCCCTCCCATCAGGAAGCCTGCAGCAGGCCACTGTACCCACTTCACCCACAAGGGAGCAAATGACAGACACAAGAGAGGCTACAATCCTGTAGCCTGCAAAGAGAGACAACCCAGAAAGAGCAGAGAAATATGAGCCAGATGAAGAATGAAGACTCCAGAAGAACAGCTAAGTGAAATGGAGATAACAACCTACCTGAATAAGACTATCATTAGTGTAACAATAGTACGTATGATCCAAGATCTTGGGAAAAACTGAAGGCAAAGATCAATAAATTACAAGGAATATGTAACAAAGAATAAACAATCAGAGATGACAGCACAATACCCAAAATGGAAAAAAAAAATCACTAGAAGAACCAGTACCATAATACAGGAGGCAGAAGAACAAAAAAGTGAGACAGAAGACAGACTGGTGGAAATCATTGATTTAGAATGGAATAAAGAAAAAGGATGAAAAGAAATGTACAAAGTCTAAGAGAAGTCTAGGACAACATTAAATGCACCAACATTTGCATTATAGGGGTGCCAGAAGGAAAAGAGAGGATAAGGGCTTGAGAAAATATTTGAAGAGAGAAGAAGAGATAATAGCCAAAAAATTCCCTAAAATGGGAAAGGAAAACTCAGCCAAGACCAGGAACCACAATGAATACCATGTAGAATCAACCCAAGGAGGAACAACAAATAATAAACTCACCAAAAGTAAAGATAAAGAGAATATGTTGAAAGCATCTAGGTAAAAGCTGATTTTTCAACAGAAACTCTGCAGGCCAAAACGGAGTGTCATGATGTATTTAAAGTTATGAAAAGAAAAATCCTACAACCAACAGTACTCCCAAGGCTCCCAAGACTCTCATTCTGATTTGAAGGAGAAATCAAATACTTACAGGCAAGCAAAAACTAAGAGAATGCAGCACCCCCAAACCAGCGTTACAGCAAATGCTAAAGGAACTTCTCTAGGCAGAAAATAACAGACCTCAAGTAGAAGCAAGGAAATTATAAGTGAGAAGGCTTACCAGTAAAGGCAAATATAGCATAAAGGTAGGAAATTATCCCACACTCAAATATGATGTCAAAACCAGCAACTGCAACAAGAAGAGGGTACAAATGCAGGATACTGAAAATGCTTTTGCAATGAAGAGACTAGCTTTGTGTGTGTTCCCAACAATGTGCAATTAATACACTCTAAAATAAGAAAAAGCAATACTAAATATAGTTATCAAACCACAAGAGAACAAAAGAAGACAAAACTAACAAAACAAAAATCCAAAACAAGTAAAAAATGGCAATAAGAACATAGGTATCAGTAATTACCTTAAAAGTAAAAGGACTAAATGCTCCAAACAAAAGACATAGACCGGCTGAATAAATGCACCAACAAGACCCATATATATGCTGTCTACAGGAGACCCACTGCAGTTCTAACAAAACATACTAACTGAAAGTGAGAGGATGGAAGAAGAAATTCTAAGCAAATGGAAATCAAATGAAAGCTGGAGTAGCAATACTCGTATCATAAAAAAATGACTTCAAAATAAAGAATTTTACAAGAGACAAAGAAAGACATTACATAATGTACAAAAGATCAATCCAAGAAGATATTACAATTGTAAATATATATGTCCCTAACATAGGAACACCTCAATATATAGGACAACTGCTAGCAGCCATAAAAGGAGAAATCAGAAAAACTCAATGCTAGTGGGGGACTTTGATACCCCACTTACATCATTGGAGAGATCATCCAGATAGAAAATCAACAAGGAGACACAGGCCTTAAAAGATGCATTAGATCACATGGACTTAATAGGTACTTATAGGACATTCCATCCAAAAGCAGCACAATACACATTCTTCTTAAGCTCACATGGAACTTTCTCTAGGTAAGATCATATTTGGGGCCTAGGTATATTTAAGACAATTGAAGTCATAGTCAAGCATATTTTGTGACCACAATATGAAAAGACGAAGTCAACTACAAGAAAAAAAACTGCAAAAAGCAGTTGGAGACTTAACAATATGTGGCTAAACAACCAATAAGATACATAAGGAAATCAAACATTACTTAGAGACAAATGAAAACAAAACCATAGACCATCAAAAACCTATGGGACACAGCAAAAGCAGTTCTAAGAGGGAAGTTTATAGCAATAGAAGCTTACCACAGGAAATAAGAAAAATCTCAAATAAGCAACCTAACCTTATACCTAAGTCAAGTAGAAAAAAAAACAAAATACAAAGTTAATATAATGAGAGAAATCATAAAGATCAGAGCAGAAATAAATGAAATAGAAACAAAAGGGAGTTTCTATTATGGCTCAGGGAGTTTAAAACTTGACTAGTATCCATGAGGATGTGGGCTTGATCCCTGGCCTAGCTCAGTTGGTTAAGGATCTGGCATTGCTGTAGTGTAGGTTGCAGATGTGGCTTGAATCTCACCTTGCTGTGGCTGTGGCATAGCAAGCATCTCTGAATTTGACCCCTAGCCTGAGAACTTCCACATGCTGCAGGTTCAGCCTTAAAAAGCAAAAAAGAAAAAAAAAAGAAAGACAAAGAAAGGAAATAAAAGGAAAAAAAGCAATGAAACTAAAAGCTGGTTCTTTGAAAAGATAGGCAAAATTTATAATCTTTTAGTCAGACACATCAAGAAAATAAGAGATGGTTCATATCAATAAAATGAGAAATGAAAAAGGAGAAGTTACAACAGACATAACAGAAATACAAAGGATCATAAGAGACTACTACAAGCAAATGGTGCCGATAAAATGGAGAACCTAAAGGAATGGCCAATGTCTTAGAATGATACAATCTTCCAAGAGTGAACGAGGAAGAAATTGATAAGATGAACAGACCCATCCCAAGTACTGATATTGAAACTGATTAAAAAACTTACCATAAACTGTGCTGGGAAAACTGGACGGCCACATGTAAATCAATGAAACTGGAACACACTCTCACATCATGCCACAAAAATAAACTCAAAATGGCTAAAAGACTTAAACGTAAGACAAGACACCATCAAACTTCTAGAAGAGAACTTGGGCAAAACATTCTCTGACATGTTTTCTTAGGTCAATCTCCCAAGGCAACAGAAATAAAAGCAAAAATAAACCAATGGGACCTAATCAAACTGACAAGTTTTGCACAGCAAAGGAAACCATAAAAAAAGTAAAAAAAGTAAAAAAAAAAAGACAACTTACAGAATGGGAGAAAATAGTTTCAAACGATGCAACTGACAAGGGCTTAATCTCTAAAATATACAACCTCCTTAACAACTCAACAGCAAAAACAAACAAAAAAACCAACAACCCAATTGGAAAATGGGGAAAAGTCCTGAATAGACATTTCTCCAAAGGAGATATACAGATGGCCAACAGGCACATGAAAAAATGCTCAACATCACTGATTATTAGAGAAATGCAAATCAAAACTATGAGAAATGCACACTTGTCAGAATGGGCATCATTAATAAGTCCACAAATAACAAATGCTGGAGAGTGTGAGGAGAAAAAGGCAACCCACCTGCAATGTTGTGGGAATGTAAATTGGTACAACTACTATGGAAAACAGTATGGAGGTACCTTAGAGAACTATATACAGAACTACCATATGACCCAGTAATCCCACTCTTGGCATCTATCCAGACAAAACTTTCCTTGAAAAAGACATGTGCACCCATATGTTCATTGCAGCATTATTCACAATAACCAAGACATAGAAACAACCTAAATGTCCATCAACAGATGATTGGATTAGGAAGATGTGATGTCTATACAGAATGGAATACTACTCAGTTTTATAAAAAAAAGAACAAAATAATGCCATTTGCAGCAACATAGGTGGAACTAGAGACTCTTACACTAAGTGAAATAAGTCAGAAAGAGAAAGATAAATACCATATGATATCACTTATATCTGGAATCTAATATACAGCACAAATGAACCTTATATCTGGAATCTAATATACAGCACAAATGAACCTTTCCACTGAAAAGAAAATCATGAACATGGAGAACTGGCTTGTGGTTGCCAAGGGTGAGGAGGAGGGAGTGGGATGGACTGGGAATTTGGCGTTATTTTGGAATGGGTAGGCAGTCAGATGCTGCTATATAGCACTGGGAACTATGTCTAGTCACTTATGATGGAGCATGATAATGTGAGAAAAAGGAATGTATATATGTATGTGTGACTGGATCACCTTGCTGTACAGTAGAAAATTGAAAGAATACTGTAAGCCAGCTATAATGGAAAAAAATAAAAATAATTAAAAAAACCCAAAAGTTAAAAAACTTCCCATAAACAAAAATCCTATCAAACATTTAGATAAGAGTTAACAGCTATCCTTCTGAAACTATTACAAAAAATTGAAGAGAAAGAAACACTCCCAAACAGATTCTGTGAAGCCACCATCACCCTGATACAAAAACTAGACAAAAATACTACAAAAATGAAAATTACAGGCCAGTGTCTCTGATGAACATCGATCCAAAAATTCTCAAGAAGATGTTAGTAAATAGAATCCAACAATATATTAAATGGATCATGCACCATGATCTAGTGGGATTTATCCCAGAGATGCAAGGACTTTTCAATATCTGTATAACAATGTGATGCCCCACATTAACAAATTGAGAAATAAAAAGCAAATAATCATTTCTATAGATGCAGAAAAAGCTTTTGATAGAATCGAACACCCATTTATAAAAACCCTCCAGAGGAGTTCCCACAATGGTGACAGCTATAGCTCATTGGGTTAAGAACCCAACTTGTATCCATCAGGATGTGGATTTGATTCCTGGCCTCACTCAGTAGATTAAGGTCAAGTGTTGGCACAAGCTGCAGTGTAGGTCAGGTCACAGATGCGGCTTGGATCTGGTTTGATCCCTGGCATTGCTTATTGAGTTTTGGTGTAGGTTGTAGACCAGCTCAGATCTGGTTTTGCTGTGGCTGTAGTGTAGGCTGGTGGCTACAGCTCTAATTCTACTCCTAGACTGGGAACATCCATATGCCACAGATGTGGCCCTAAAAAAAGAAAAGGAAAAAACCCTCCAAAAAGTGATCATAGAAGAAACCTATCTCGGAGTTCCCATCATAGCTCAGTGGTTAACAAATCTGACTAGGAACCATGAGGTTGCGGGTTTGATCCCTGGCCTTGCTCAGTGGGTTAAGGACCTGGTGTTGCTGTGAGCTGTGGTATAGGTCGCAGATGTGGCTCACATCCCATGTTACTGTGGCTCTGGCGTAGGCCGATAGCTATAGCTCTGATTAGACCCATAGCCTGGGAACCTCATACGCCTCGGGAGCAGCTGTAGAAATGTTGAAAAGACCAAAAAAAAAATTAAAAAAAAGAAGGAATCTACCTCAACATAACAAAGGCCACATGTGACAAACCCACAGCAAACATCAAAGAAGAAAAATAAATAAAAGGAATCCAAATTGGAACAGGATTTTTGTTCTTATCACTTTTTGTGGAACATGAACATTCATTGTGGAACATTCATAGAAAATCCTAAAGATTCTGCCAAAAAACTGGTAGAGCTCATCAATGAATGTGGTAAAGTTAAAGGATACAAAAATAATTTACAGAAATTGATTTCATTTCTATATAGTAAAAATGAAAGATCAGAAATAGAAATTAGGGAAACAAGTCCATTTACTGTCACATCACAAAGAATAAAATATCTTGGAATAAACCCACCTAAAGAGACAAAGTCTTATAGTCTGAAAACTATAGAACACTGATGAAAGAAATGAAAGATGATACAAACTCACCACCTAAAGAGACTAAGTCCTATAGTCTGAAAACTATAGGACACTGATGAAAGAAATGAAAGATGAAAAGATATACCATGCTTTTGGATTGGAAGAAGCAGTATTGTCAAAACGACTCTACTACCCAAGGCAATCTACAGATTCAGTGCAATTCCTATCAAATTACCAATGTGATTTTTTCCTAAAATTAGAACAAAAAATTTAAAAATTTGAGTGGAAACACAAAAGTCTCAATAGCCAAAGCAATATTGAAAAGAAAAATGGAGCTGGAGGAATTATGACTGACTGCAAACTATACCCAAAAACTTTAGCCATAAAAATAGAATGGTAGTAGCACAAAATTAAAAACATAGATGAATGGAACAGAATTGAGAGCCCCACAATAAGCTGAAACAATTTTCAACTATTTTACAACAAAGACAAGAATATACAATGGAGAAAAGAAAGTCTCTTCAATAAGTGCTATTGGGAAATCTGGATTGCTACATATAAAAAAATATTAGAACACTTCTTAACATTGTACACAAAAATAAATTCAAAATGGATTAAATATTATAAGATTGGATACTATAAAACTCTTAGAAGAAATATAGGTACAACATGTGACACAAAATACAGCAATATTTTTTTCAGATCCACCTTCTAGAGTAATGGACATAAAAAACAAAAATAAATTGGACCTAATTAAACTTAAATATTTAGCACAGTAATGGAAACCATAAACAAAATGAAAAGACAACCCACAGAAGGGGAAAAAGTATTTGCAAATAAAGCAACTGACAAGGGATTAATCTCTAAAATACTATTCATTTAACTCAATATAAAAAAACCCCAATCAATCCAATTAGAAAATGGGAAAAAGAAACAAAATTTATCCCAAGACCACATACAAATGCCAACACAGCTAATTCTTAGAGAAATGCAAACCAAAACTACTATGAGGTACCACCTTACACTAGCCAGAATGGCTTACATCAAAAACTCTACAGAGAGTTCCTGTTGTGGCTCAGTGATAACAAACCTGAGTAGTAATGTGGGTTTGATCCTTGTTCTCTCTCAGTGGGTTGAGGTCCCAGCATTGCCATGAGCTGTTGTGTAAGTCACAGACACAGCTTGGATCTGGTGTTGCTGTGGCTGTGGTATAGGCCAGTGGCTACAGCTCTGATTGGACCCCTCACCTGGTAACTTCTATATGACATGGCCTCAAAAAGACAAAAAAAAAAATAAAATGTCTGTAAACAATAAATACTGAAGAGTCTCCAGAAAAAAAGAAAACCCTCTTAGACTGTTTGTGGGACTTTAAATTGATACAACCACAATGGAAAACAGTACAGATGTTCATTATAAAACCAAATATAGAACTACGATCTGATCCAGTAATCCCACTTCTGGGAATCTCTCTGGAGAAAACCATAATTCAAAAGGTATGTGCACCCTAATATTCACTGCAGCACTATATATAATATCTAAGACATGGAAGCAACCCAAATGTCCATTGACAAAGAAGTGTTACATATATACAATGAAATACTATTCAGCTATAAAAAGAATGAAATAAGGACACTTGCCTCAACATGAATGGACCTAGAGATTATCATACTAAGTGAAGTTAATCAGACAGTGAAAGACAAACCTCATGTGTTATCACATGTGGAACCAAAGAAAAAAAAGGGATACAGATGAACTTATTTGCAGAATAGAAACAGACTCACAGAATTCGAAAACAAACTTATGGTTACCAAAAGGTTAGGCTAGGGGTAAGGATGGCGTGGAGGGGTGGGCAGAGATTGATATATGTACTCTGTCGTATATAGAATGACTGGCCAATGGGGACCTGCTGTTGGGAACTCTCCCCAAGATTCTGTGTTAATATATATGGGAATTAAAAATCTGAAAAAGAATGGATGTGTGTATACATATAACTGAATCACTTTGTTATACAGCAGAAATTGTCACAACATTGTAATTTAACTTCAATAAAATTTTGAATCATGAAAAAAAAGCTAGGATGGTCTAGTGTAACTGCCTTACACCTGGCCTCCCTGCCTCTGCTCTGGCCCTCCTAGGTAGGACTGCAAGAACACAAACCTGATCAAAATGCCATAAGACTCTCTCTTAGAAGAAAATAAATATTCTGTTCCATAATGTATTGTCTCGCTGCATAACAGATTACTTCAGAGAATAACAGCATAAAATAACGAACATTTCTTCTCACAGTGGGTAAGAAATTTGGAAGAACCCAAGGGGGGTGGTTCTGGTCAGTGTCTCAGGATGTTACGGTCATCTGCAGGTCTAACCAGGGCTAAAGCATCTCCTCCAAGGTGGCCACTTATGTGCTGTTAGCAAGAGCCCTCAGCTCCTCGCACATCCCCATAACAGAGCAGCTGACTTTTTCCAGACATGTGACCAAACTGCAGGCTGCTCTGACCTGATCTCAGAGGCCGCCTGCCATCACCTCTGCCATATTGTACTCACTGAAGGTCTGTGACTACCAGGCCTTCAAGACAGGACCCCTCCTGCCCTTCCACCTCTTCATGTGCCATTTCTCCCATTTCCATCCACACCAGTCTTCCCACACTCCACTGAGGGCTTCTCATGTAAGGCACATTCTTTTCAGTCTCAGTTGCTTTGCACTTGCTATTCACACTCTTAGATATTCCTGCGTTTACTTGCTTACTGAATTACTGCATTCAGGTCTCTGATCAAGCATTGTCTTCTCAAAGAGGCCGTCTAATAGCACAGCCTTCTCAGCATCTCCTATGACATTATCCTTTTTGTTTTTCTGAAAAACATTTATGCCCATGTAGATCATAGAATGATTTACTTATTCATTTACTTTCTGCCTCATTTGTCTGCAAGATTTAAGAGGCAGGGATTTTGTTTGTATGCTTCACCACAGGACATCCAGTTCTTGGGCTGGTGCCTGGCACACAGCAGGCTCTCAGTGGGTATCTGTTGAATGAAGGGGTGAGTGGGTGAGTCGTCCTAGGAAAGAGCCTAAGCTTTGGGATTCACATCCCTGCCCCATTATTTGTAGTCCTTGTCCCTGCAACCTGGGACATTAATCTTCAGGCCCCCTTTTGTATAGTGGAGTAATAATTGGGACTATCATATTAGGTTAATAAAAGGATTGACTGTCACAATGCATGTAAATCAGTTGGGAAATTCCTTGCCCAGAATACAGAGTTGGAGCGATAGGAAGAGTGGCCACAGAGTGAAGGGTTGCTCAGTACCTCCGTGGTGGTGGTCAGAGGGCCTCACTGCGGAGCTACAGCCCACAGGCAGGGTGGTGACCTAAGGTGTCTCTTCCGCTTTCCTCCGGTGGGATTGTTGTTGCTCAGCAAGCAGAAATATGCACTGTTTTTTGTGTGTGTGCATTTAACTAAGAACTAAAATCAAACACCAGATGCATTCAGACAAGGGTCCTGAACCCAGAGCACCGTGCATGGATATATTTGGAACAAATATCAATAAAATACTCTTCTTCCATTTAAAAGATCTTGACTTGAAGTTTTAAGACTTTGTGCTTGGCAGTTAAGAAGTTTGGGGGAAAAAAGTAAACCTACCCTCTTGCCTTTTGTGAAGTCCTACTGTATAACTTTAGATGACATTACTCTCCAAAAAGTCAGGGTATTTTTTTTTTTTGTCTTTTTGCCATTTCTTGGGCCGCTCCCGCGGCATATGGAGGTTCCCAGGCTAGGGGTCGAATCGGAGCCGTAGCCACCAGCCTACGCCAGAGCCACAGCAACGGGGATCCGAGCCGCGTCTGCGACCTACACCACAGCTCACGGCAACACCGGATCGTCAACCTACTGAGCAAGGCCAGGGGTCGAACCCGGAACCTCATGGTTCCTAGTCGGATTCGTTAACCACTGAGCCAGGACGGGAACTCCCAGGTCAGTGTATTTTTTGATGATGGTTTCGATAGATTCATTCCACACCATGTTCTTGCTATTACTATGGCATCATTTCCCTGATTTCTTTTCCTTTTTTCCTATTATTTAAACTGATATGTATGACATTTTTTAAACATATGCATAATGATATTAGTCTGGAAGAGGAAACACTGGAATCTAAGTCTGAATGTGCCCTCCATTGTTAACGATATCCCTAAAGACAAGGTGTAATCACGGAAACACAATAACTTCGTCATAATCTTCAGTTTTAATAATGGTAAAGAGTTTAATGAAGCCTCATGTCTGGTCCCCACATGCAGGTAGATAGGATGATAAGAGCTAATACTTATCATACGCTTATTACGTACCACGTACTGTTCTAAGTGAATTGAATAGCTTGACTCATTCAGTCCTCACAAGAGCTTTATGGATATATTATACCTATTTTACAAGGGAACAATGTGACCCTAACAGTTTTAGTAAGCTGATTACACGAGCTAGCCCTTGTGTAAGAATTAGGATACTGCCTGGCACATAGAAAATGTTTATAAAGCAAGGGCCATCATCATTCCTGATTTGAAATGCTGCACAGCCGACAGGTGTTGTCAGGAAGGCTGTGGTCCTAAGAGCGACCACAGACTTCCTGTGACTTGATAAGATTCGGTTCCCATTTTGGTTGGGTTCATGGATTGTGGAGGAACAAAGTGACTGATCTGAGGCCACAGAGTTAAGATGTGGCCTTGTGTTAGGACTGACTGGAATCTACCCTGGGAAATAAGTGATGGGAGGGCACAGAGAGAAGGCCCTGGGAGTGGAGTTCTGTGGAGAGGGCCTGTGAGCTGAACAGTGGTTGGATAATCAGCTAGGGAGAGGCAGTAGGGTGGTATCAGATAGTTTCACCTTTCCAATAGGTTCAAGGTACTAAAATGCTTTCATAGTCATTAAAATAACTGTCTCATGTTTTATCTTGTTGAAAGAAAATGACGAAGTATTTTAAGGTCAAATTTAGCAGTTTCTATTTTAAACACTAAGATAATTACTTGTTAGGTAGTTAATATTATTTGCAAATTTTTACTACTGATTTACTGTCAATGGATCTGAAATTGTTCTTTCTGTCTTCAGTAGAAAGGGACATATTATTCTGTTTAAGAACAACTTCCCATCCCTTTTGTGCTTCTAGAATTAGACCAGTATCCACTAGACCTGCAGACCTTGCTTCTGAGAGCTCCGCTGTTCACATCTGTTTTCCTATCATCTTCATCACATATAAGGTTACCCTCTTATCATTTAAAAACTTGATTTTTGTATGAAATTATCCAAATTTCATTTTTCTTTGGTGGAAAACACAGGTTTAGAGATTAATTTCTTCTTCCTTGTTAGTCACTGGGCTAAATACAGGAGCCATGAAGATGACTAAACTAAACCTTCTCAGGGATTATTATCTAGAGGGAGAGGAATATGAAGCCTTATGGTATTAAAACTATGATAATTATTGCAGGGAAGTGGACAAAATGCTAATTCACGTAATGTCATCATTTGGTGGAGGTACTTTACAAAAAAAAAAAGAACTGAGAGTAATTAACCTGCTTCAGATTATGTAGCTAGCAAGTGAGAACACCTTTTAGCACTCAAATTTAACTCCCAAAATTACAAACAGAACTTAAAGAAATCTTATATTAGTAATGATTGTTGGCTTAATAATGATTAATGCAGATATTAATTAACTTTCTTTTTACAGCCACTCCTGTATCATAGGATACTAATCTCTGAAATTTCATATGGGGATTCTAAAAAGAAGGTGGAAATGATTCTACTATGTTACACTCTTTCATTTTATTAGCACTAATCTTTAAAGGTTTGGTTCTGTATTCAAATACAAAGAGCATAAAATATTTTTATTTAGAAACTTAAGTAGTATAACTTGAAGGTGGAACAAATACGATAACCTTTGCTCAGTTATATAAAGTAAATCTATGTTATTTATGCTCCATTTACGATAAGGAGTTCTAATCACCAGGCATGTGAGCACCATTTGTATTATAGAGTCCCTTCTGAAAATTCCATAAATAAAAGGGTTTTTTTTTTACAACCTTTTATTGACTTTTGTATTTATTTATTTATTTATTTTGCTTTTTTTAGGGCTACACCTGCGTCATTTGGAGCTTCCCAGGCTAGGGTTCTAACTGGAGTTAGAACTGCCAGCCTATACCACAACCACAGCAATGCAGGATCTGAGCCGCTTCTGTGACCTACACCACAGTTCATGGCATCGCCAGATCCTTAACCTACTGAACGAGGCCAGGGATCAAACCTACAACCTAATGGTTCTTAGGCGGATTCGTTTCCACTGTGCCACAGTGGGAACTCCGATGTTTGCATAGGATGACCATGAACTTCAAAACAGTGCAAAACTTCCATCCTTTGCTGTTTTTATATTTAAAGGTCATTTACATTTTATTGAAAGTAACTTTCTTCCCTGATTCTGTGTTCTTTGCTTCAGTATATTTTACAATTAACATTGTATTTAATGTTCTTTTCTCTTGTGTTGCATTGAAAATTATTTTCAAAGTCTACTTGATAATTAAATGTCTCTTGATTCTTTAAAATTTTCCTGGAAGTAGAGGTTATGTTTATGTATATTTTTGTATTCTAGAATTATAAGTACCTGGAAGAACAAATATTTCACTCCCCTTGAAGAAGTTTAGGCATAGAAAGCTCTATGTATTTACTTGACTGACACTATTTTTTTAGTATCATTTAATATATACTTCTCACAAGATTGATTATCTGGTTTCTTGGTTAAATAAATCATTGTACGTGGATATGATATAGAGTCGCCAGAGTAAAATGCTAATTAATAATGACTAAAACAAAAAGTTAAACAAGTAACAATTGCAAAACTGAAAAAAATGATCAGATGAATATTCTAAACACACACACACACACACACACACAGAGTCAACCTTTTATTGCTAGGACAGCTTATCTAAAGGGATGCCCTCTCTTCTGTTCCCGTCCAGAGTTGGGATATGATGCCTTACCTTAGGGACTTATCACAAGTCTGGTTTCTGTTGACTCTTCAACCTCAGTCATGTAAGTAAAGTTTCCCGTATTGATTCCTGGCTTTTACTCTTTCCTTTCTATATTTAGTCCTCCACACATGAGGTAGATGGTAATCAGTAGTATTTGTTGAATTAATAAAAGACTGAAGTTATTCCTCTCATTGATAAGCATGGTAGAATGACTGACTTTACATCAGAAAGTCCTTGAGTCATGCAAAGTATGTTCTCTTTGGAAAAACTAAGAAATAAGTAATGTATTTTAGAAAGATTACTTAAAATATGTAAATGGCTAATTTTAAATCTTATTTTAAGAGAAAAATTTATTTATATTGAATAACTGATTTCCCCATGGAATCAGATCACTGTAATTTCTGTTTATGTATGTTTAATTATGTGTCATTTACATTAAAAAATATTAGCCTCTATAACATGCAGTTACAAAATATAACCACAATGATAAAACTTGTATAAGACATTAATATAGAGACACAGCCTAACACATCAATTTTATAGCTATTAATGATTCTAACAACTTAAACTGTATTTTGGAGCTCAGAAAAATACTCAAAAGAACAGTGTGGGAGGTCACTGCTTATATAACCAATACATCTAGTTTAAGAAGTATAAATTTTGATTGAAGAGAAAATCACTTATGTTAAGAAAGTGACTTAAATATGAAGATATAAACTCATATTCAAATGGAATCCCTTTCACTGAAATTTTGATTGTTTCAGATGAGTTTAATCTAAACTCTAAACTATTTGTCATTAATTTATGTTTGAGGCTACAAAATATATTAAACTATAAATGATAGGACAGATATATAAAATATTTTTTTAAAAATTTACTAGCAAAATGAAAAGCCATGCTTGACATATAAGAATTATATAGGGAGTTCCCGTCGTGGCGCAGTGGTTAACGAATCCGACTAGGAACGATGAGGGTGCAGGTTCGGTCCCTGCCCTTGCTCAGTGGGTTAACGATCCGGCGTTGCCGTGAGCTGTGGTGTAGGTTGCAGACGCGGCTCAGATCCCGCGTTGCTGTGGCTCTGGCGTAGGCTGGTGGCTACAGCTCCGATTAGACCCCTAGCCTGGGAACCTCCGTATGCCGCGGAAGTGGCCCAAGAAATAGCAAATAGACAAAAAAAAAAAAAATATATATATATATAGTATGATCTCTCAGTGGAGCCAATGGAATTTTCTATCTATTTCTGGTGCTTTCTTAATCTAGGGACAAGTTTCTGACTTCCTCTTCTGGGAAATTGTGTCTTATGACTCTAGTTCAACGGATATTTGGTTCTTATATATGTAATAAAATAATAAGAAAATAATTATTAAAACAACCATGCTTTTGACAGTTTTCTAAGCACTTGCTTTTTCTAACTTAACTAATCCTCACAACACACTGAGAGTTCTTTCCTAATATCCAAATGTGAAACTGAGGTAGAAAAACACTAAGATACAATATTTAAAATGAGGGAAAATGGAGTTCTTCCTATGGTGCAATGGGTAAATGATGCTGTTTGTCTCTGTGGAGCCTCTGGTTCAATCCCCAGCCCAGTGTTGTGGTTTACGGATCCAGCATTGTTTCATCCATGGCATAGGTCACAGCTCTGGCATGGATTTGATCCCTGGCCCAAGAACCTCCATGTCATGGTGTGGCTGAAAAAGAAAAAAAAAAAGATGGAAAAGAAAGTAAGGAAACTAAAAGCAATGAAAGAAGACTATATCAGGAATAGAAAAGTGTTGTATAAGCAGTAGTTAAATTAGAAGAGCATGTAAAACAATCTGTCACAACTCAAGAATGAAATAGAAAGAATGTATTTCGTACATGAAGAATAGACTAGAAGTAAAATAAGGCTAAATTGAAAAAAGAACAGTAATAAAAATAGAGAAAAGAATTAATGGAGTTCCTGTTGTGGCTCAGTGGGTTACAAACCTGACTGGTGTCCATGAGGATGCAGGTTCATTCCCTGACCTCACTCAGTGGGCATTGCCATGAGCTGTGGCGTAGGTTGCTGATGTGGCTTATATCCTTCATTGCTGTGGCTGTGGTGTAGGCTGGCAGCTGCACCTCTGCTTTGACCCCTAGCCTGGGAAATTCCATATGCAGCAGGCACAGCCCTAAAAAGCAGAAAACAAAGGAATTAAGAACTTATAAAACAAGAATGTTAAAAAGTTTTGAGAGAAAATAATAAATACAGAACCCAGGCAAAGAAGGTCAAGATATGTATAATTGAAGTTCCTAGAATATGGAAACTAAAATGGAAGAAATGCTAAGAAAAAAAAATCCTCTAATTCAAGGATGTGACATGAAGTAAAAAGTATAACTAGTCCTGGGAGAGAGGGAGAGGAGGAGAGAGAAGAGGGTAGAAGAGAGAGACAGATTTTGAGACTGAAAGGTGCAAACTCAATAGGCCAGAAGTAATTGCTGCAAACAGCCACTTCCAGACAGTGGTTAGAATACAAGCTGGAGGATATAAGCTGCATATGACTGCCTCTGTCTGAGAGAAAGTCATCAAGAAAACTTATGGTATCCATTTTATTTCTCCTCTTCTTTTTCTGATTTTATTTATCAGGGCCTTTATTTTTTCAAAGAACCAACTCTTAGTTCTATTATCTTTTCTATTGTCTTTTTATTATCTATTTTATGTATTTCTGCCCTGATTTCTTTTACTAATTTTGGGCTTCCTTTGTCTTCTTTTTCTCTTTTCTTTGGGTATAAAGTAGATTGTTTATTTGAGGATTTTTCTACCTTTTTTTTTTTGAGGTAAACCTCTATTGCTTTGAACTTCCTTCTTTGTACCTCTTTGCTATGTTTTATAGATTTTGTATGTCATTTTTTTCATTTTCATTTGACTCCAGGTAATTTTTAAAATTTTTGTTTTGATTTATTCATTGATTCAGTAGCTTTACAGTAGTATGTCATTCAGTCTCCACATCTTTGTCATCTTTCCAGTTTTCTTCGTGTAGTTGATTTATTTTCATAGGATTGTTATTGGAAAAGAAGGTTGATATGATTTCAGTCCTAAATTTATTGAGACTTGTTTTGAATCTCAACATATGGTCTATCTTTGAGAAAGTTCCATGCACATTTGAGAAGAATGTGCATTCTGCTGCATTTGGATAGAATGTTCTATACAAATTTATCAAATCTGTGTGGTCTAATGTTTCATTTAAGGTCACTTTTTCCTTTTAGACTCTGTCTGGATGATGTATTTTTTGATCTGAGCGGAGTGTTTAATTTCCTTACTATTATTGTGTTGCTGTCAATTTCTCCCTTTAGGTCTGTTAATAATTGTTTATATATTTTGGTGCTCCTATTTTAGTATATATGTTTATCATTGTTACATCTTTGTCTTTTTTTTGTCTTTTTCTTTTTTTTTAGAGCCACACCTGAGGCATATGGAGATTTCCAGGCTAGGGGTAGAATCAGAGCTTCAGCCACTGGCCTACACCACAGCCACAGCAACTCAGGATCTGAGCCATGTCTGTGACCTATACCACAGCTCATGGCAATATTGGATCCTTAACCCACTGAGCGAGGCCAGGGATTAAACCTGAGTTCTCATGGATACCAGTTAGATTCATTTCTGCTTAGCCACGACAATAACTCCTCATTGTTATATCATCTTGATGAATTGTCTAGAGGTTAGGTTTTGTTAAGATTCTGGAATTTTGAAAGAATTCTGGAGATTTGTTGCACAGTAATGTGAATGTATTTATCAATACTATGCTGTACACTTAAAATGATTAAAATAGTAAATGATATTATATGTTTTTTTTTTTTTACCATAATAAAGAGAATACCTTCTTACTCTAGCTTCCAGCTGACATAAACCAGTGGGTGAAGCTGTGTGAGGTGAATACAGGCATAACCATCATTGAATTATGTTGTAATCTCTTTATAATCAACCCTATGGTGCACAGTGGTAATCACTAAAAATACCTTAATGAATGCTAAAATGAATTGTTGGAAAAAAAATATATATATAAACACTGAAAGAAAACAAAAAAATATTAAAAATTTTATAATTTAACATTTTTAGCAAAAAGTAAGCTTTCCTTTCCACCATATTGAATATGTTTTCACAATATATGGAAGCCAAGTTTAAAGAGAGACTGTATAATCAAGTATATAAAATGATTTAACATCTTTATACAATAACTGTTTGGTTATTTCTAGATGATAATGTACTCATTTTCATGAGAAAAGTGCCATTTCATTTTTGTGAATACCTATATTGTCTAAACATTCCACACTGAGCAGACACTAATTATGAAGTAGAAAAATACTTCAAACTAAAAACTAAAAAGGGAAGGTGTGTATACATTGTTTTCCATGGTTTTAAAACCAGTTGAGTTTGGTATATACCATTCTTGGCTATATAGTTGAGAAATGCAGATAGGTATTTAGATAGGTCAGGGAAGAGAAGGTAACTCCTTGAAACTATCAGAAATGCAAAATAAATATACAAATTTTTAAAGGAAAGTATAGAAATGAACAGAAAAAGCAGTGAAAATGATATTTCAGCTCCATTTCTTGATGGAAAAATTGTTGAAGTTAATCATTGATTGATCAAATTGCAGATGTCTGAAAATGCCTACGTGGTTGTTTTAGCAAATAATGTCAGACATTTATTTCTGTGACACAGCGATGAGGAGAAGCCATTCATGTAGTAGATTGAGGATTGAATGGTTTCTTCAGTGTGTCCCCATAACAATTGCCTCAGTGAGCTAGAAAAATGGATACTGGGTGGGTGCGTGTACCCTAAAGGCAGTGAGCAGAAGTTCATTGTCATTCTCAGAGGATCTATGAATATTTTTTCTTGCAGTTGTCACAGTTCTGTATGTAGTAATTATATCAGGGATTCAGAGACTTGAGTAGAGAGTGCTTCTTGGTTTACAAAAACATTTAAAATGACTTATTAATACTCTGGAGTAGAAAACTAAAAATCCATTATACAATGTAGAAATTTTAGTCATGTTGCATATAATTTGTTTTGAAACAGCCCTATTTATTTGAAGATAATTGTGTTTAGGGAAATTATAACATATGGCTGAAAAAGTGATTGTAAATGACTTAGTACAAACTATGCTGTGTAGCATTCATTCAGGCATTATCTGGGTGAGAAATTCCATCTTAGTAAGATTTTTTTAAAAATTCCACGTGGGCCAAATAAATAGTATATTAAAAGATTACACCCCTACTTTTACAGGGGATTTTATCTAACCTATGTGAAATCATTTTTGAAAAGATGGTAATTAAAAATAAAGTAACAAATACAAACTGTTAGATGTAATATGGTATTCTTTTACCTCCAGAAGTAGTCAGAACTTTAAGAAAATAATTGTTTAAAAATGCAATATAAATTAATATAATTTAAGAATTTATAAGAAATTATGTATACTTAATAGCATAGGTGGACCTAGAGGGTATTATGCTACATGAAATGAGTCAGAGAAAGGCAAATACTATATGATTTCACTTATATGTGAAATTAAAAAAAAAAGAACAAACAAAACAGAGATAGACTCACAGAGAACAATCTGGTGTTTGCCAGAGGGGAGGGTGACGGCGTGATGGGCCAAACAGGCAAAGGATTAAAAGGTACAAAATTCCAGGTATAAAATAAATCACAGGGATGTAATGTACAATGTAGAGGATATAGTTAGTAATACTGTAGTATCATTGTATGATGATGGATGGTAACTAGGCATGTAATGGTGATCATTTTGTAATGTATCAAAGTATCAAACCGCTATGTCATATACCTGAAACTAATAGAATATTTTAAGTCATTATAAACTTCAATTAAAATTTATAATGAAGGACTCATTTTTTGAGAAAAAAAGTATCATCTTTTCTTTACTCCAAAATAACAGAATGTTCTTATTCCATCTCTAACAAATCTAAAAAAATCCCTGTCATTTTCATATCTTAATTTAGGTAGTGCTTTGAAATAGTACGGTTGACCAACAGCAAGGAGAGAAGATGTATTTACAGGTGGTTTTATGGTAATAATAATTGTGAAATGTGCATCGAAGAAATAAAGGAAATTGTTTTTTCAAGGTTTTTCCAAAACACTGATTTTACATAATAAATTCCATGAGATGACTCTAGCTTCTGTTTTTTCTCACTATTTCATTCCTCCCTTGTATCTAGTTATTTATTTAGTCTTTTTAGGGCTGCAGCATATGTAGGTTCCCAGGCTAGGGGTCGAATTGGAGCTTCAGCTGCTGGCCTATGCCACAACCACAGCAATGCCAGATCTGACCTACACCACAGCTTATGGCAACACCAGATCCTTAATCCACTGTGGAGGCCAGGGATCAAACCTTCATCCTCATAGATACTAGTCAGATTCATTTTCACTGAGCCATGATGGGAACTCCTTCATTCCTCCCTTTTAGACCAAGTCAGTATCACCTCTTAGCCATACAAACACAAGCTGGTTTGCTGGATTACTTGCTCTCTGCTGTAACTGGTTTTACATATGACACCTGTGTCATCTTTACAAATAAAAGTCAACATGGCTGCCTCCCCAACCAAAATCACCCAGTGGCTTGTCAGTACACCAACTCTAAAAAGCAGAAAATGTCACCTGTCCCACACGCTCTTATGCAGCCTGTCCTCTAACTGCCTATGAAAGGCTCTTCTTTACGTTCACTGTGCTGCAACCACACAGGCCTTCTTGGCCCTTGCTCTTTCCAGAGTGAGTGAAGCTGTTTCTCCATCAGACTGTAAAACTTGATTTCTTGATGGTCTCATGTCTTTCTCTTTCTCATTATTCTGGATTCC
Source organism: Phacochoerus africanus (assembly GCF_016906955.1). Classification (NCBI taxonomy): domain Eukaryota; kingdom Metazoa; phylum Chordata; class Mammalia; order Artiodactyla; family Suidae; genus Phacochoerus; species Phacochoerus africanus. The sequence goes on along the minus strand of NC_062552.1, from coordinate 28,970,987 downwards.
ACTCAAACGATACCTTATAAATCTGAGGTAGCAGCCCTACTCCCGACTCTTCTCTTCTTTATGTTTGTAGTACTATGTTGTATTTATTCTTTATTCCTACACATAAATATACATGTGCACATATATTTATGCTCTCATTGTTCAGTTTCCCTGTCAGAACATACATTTCATAGAAACAGATATGTTTTCTTGTTTTCTGTTCCATTTGCAGTGCCCATACTAGAGGTTCAAACATCTTTGTGGAATAAATTAATTTTAAAAAGAAAGAATGGATAAATAGTATGCATTTGTTTAAAAAATATCCATTTGGGGAATATTTTCTTGGGGAAAATTAGTAGTTCCTCTTAAGCCTCTGGTAAGAGAATTTCATTTCAATGAAGTGAATGACAGTATTTACAGATCTAATCCTTTATATGATTTTTTTCTGTCATACTTATTGCATTTAAGTTTGGCTAGAATATAAAATGGCATACTATTTATCTTTACTACCCTATTTTAGGTAATGGATAATTACTGTTTTCAGTTATTTTTCTTAGAAATGATTCTGAGTAAAAATAAACCAGGTAACCTTAAGATTTATTTGTTCTAGGCATAGCTCCTTGGAAAGTTATGTTTGCTTAGATATTTTAAATAGTTAAAGGATATATTCTTTCTCAAATTTTGTTTGAAGATCTTAAAATTAATTAAGTGCATCATTTGTTCACAGAAGACAGTCATATCTTCAATCATTGCTTTTTAGTTTTAGTTGACCAAGATCATCTTACGGATAGTAGCAGCTTTGACATGGCTTTTAACAAAGGCACTGTTTCAGTTTTTTTATCCAGATTCTTCAAAATCTTAAGAAGGGGCATGATAAGAATGAGCAGCATATTTATGATGACTTCTCATTTCATTTACTGTTTTTTCTTGTGATTTTTTTTTCAGAAATTGAAAAATTTCAAGGTTCCGATGGAAAAAAGGAAGATGAAGAAAAGAAATACCTTGATGTCATCAGCAACAAAAACATAAAGCTCTCAGAAAGGGTTTTGATTCCTGTCAAACAGTATCCAAAGGTACTGTGGTGTATGCTCTCTTCTTACAGAACTAGGGAAAAATGGATAAAAATAAGATTTGGTATTTTATTTATTGCTTTTAAAGAAATAGATAAAGCTTCCTTATATTAACATATACACATATGTAATGCTACAGAGAAGAAGATAAACCCTTGGAAAGAAGGTACAGTGACGAGAGTAATTTTCAACTGAAGGCTATAGCATTTTTATTCTATGAATGTGGGAAGCATAACTAGACATTTTAATCATTTATTTAATGTGTAAATAGTTCAACAATTTCAGTGTCCAAATATGCACACTCAGTAATGTTTTGGGTCATGTTAAAATGAATATTCTTATTACAAAAGGGAGTAGAATTAATGCTACTAAATATATAGCATTAGCCCACCAGCAGAGAATTGGTATGTCCAGGAAGGCGTTGTGTCTTTACTAGACCCTTGGAATGTAACCTCTCATCTTCTGTATGCCAGTTTCATTTATCAAATGATTATGATATTGTGCTCTTGGAAGAACCTTTTACTAGGCATTTTGTCATTATATTGTATTTTAATCACCAGAATCATGATTATAAACTGTAGCATTCGATAACATGGTTCCATTGGTTATATTCAGAGATTTCAATGATTAGAAATAATTTTATTTTTCAAATAAATTGTGTAAGCAAAAAAAGGAAACTCAAGGCTTTAAGCTGGTAATTAGCTTTCTGAAGAGTGCATCTGAAGCATGGACCATGTAATTATCCTAATAATAGAGATTACAGAAATAAATGCTGTGGTTTACCAATTGTCTTCTAGTATAAATTTTAGTAAATGTAATTAAGAAGGTTGTGTTTATAATTATTTCAAACAGGATAAACTATTACAGCCCAGCAAACCATAAAATTCAGCTTGCAGATGAGGTTTTTGGGTGGGCATGCAAATTTTTGGTCTTATGTTTATTTCCAACAAGAAATAATAGCAAGGTATGTGCATTCAATAGATATTTGTTTTTAAGTTTTATTAGAGTTACTTGACAGTTGTTTTTATGATTATTAAATTGGGCTATCATAGAAATGTACATAGAAAAGTTTTACATAGTAATGAAATACGGTAGAAATATGTTGGGGTATTAAGAAAAATGTCTTTAAGGATCTTGATTAATTAACCTGTTAGAGTCTAGATGGGGTACAAGATTCTTTCAGTCATATACTTAAATATCACATATTTGACTATTACATAACTTGGTACTGTTTCTCAGAATGCTAGTCTGTTCTCTGGATATGGGAAAGTCAATGGCAGACTCTGTCTGCTTCTCAGTAAAACCCAGCTGGGTTTCTGACTGGATTATGTTGTCAAAGGCATGGAAGGGATTTCAAATCCTGGTGGCTTTTCAAGTGATTCTGTGTGATTTTATGCTGAATATTGCAACAGTGTACATTTGGTGAGTAATGATGAATACTGAGACAAGAATATTTTAAGGTGCCCAACTTTTGTGTGAAAATTAATTTCATAATTTACAGGAGGATTTTTGAACACCACCACCGCTTATTCACACCGAAATAAACCATATCTTACTCGCAAATTACTGTACCTTCTTGAATTTTTAGAATCACAGATTGCTTAAGCTGAGACCAATCTTGGACATTACAGAATAAATAAAACTTTTATTTTATAGATGTGGTAACTGAGAGATTATAATTCATAATTGCACAAAGATATATCTTGGTTACAGATGGAATACTTAAAGAGGTTACTGTTATTTTAAATTCTTCATTTTTTTGAGAGCTATTACATTTTTGACTTGACTGATAATGCTCACATTTTGGATTTTTCATATAAAGTGTGGAACAGTGTGAAAAATGATAGCTTCTAACGATTAATAGTTTTATGGAATATTATCAAATAACAGTTTATGGCTCATAAAAAATGTACCATTTTTAATTGATGAATATAATGCCAAACCATGCTGATTTATGTATTAAAGCAACGAGCATTTCATGCATCTAATTATTGCGCATAAGAGAACTCTTAGAGCCTTTTACAGGAAGAGTTCCGAGAAACAGAATCATTCATCAAGTTGACCTACATTTGTTTTTATACCAAAACAATTAAAATCAGTCTTTTGAAAATGATATTTTATTTCAGCAGTGGTGATGCTCTCTTGCTCATTGTTCCCCATTCTCACGAAAATAATTTGTGGGGTTGATATAGGCTGTGAGCACTAAGCCTAAGCTGTGTCTGACATGCGTGTGTGAGCTGTGGAACATGTAGGTTGTTGGTCATGGAAACTTCTGTGCAGGACACAATGGTATTTATGGACTCAAGGGTTAGTCTGTCTGTCTGTTTGTTTTTGGCCACACCCACAGCATATGGAAGTTCTCTGGCAGGAGATCAAACCAGTGTGGCAAGCTGCCTCCTACACCACAGCTCTGGCAGTGCTAGATCCTGAACCCACTGCACTGGGCCAGGGATAGAACCCGTGTCTCCACGGTGACCTGGGCTGCTACAGAGACAACACTGTGGCCTGAACCTGCTGTGCCACAAGGGAACTCCAAGGGTTAGTCTTTTAAAATAACAAGTGACTTATCCTTCGGGGATGTGTGGGGGAAGATCTGCTTTTCTCTCTGAACCATCTCTCCCTCGATGCTGCTGCTGGAATTGGTAATTGGCATGGTGTTGGCACCATCCTCTACTATGGGGCATGATGCATAGCTGCGGGGATGCTCCAGGAAATGACCTTATCCTGATTCTACTACTTGACCTTTTTTGGATAGAATCCATTTCATTTAGTCTCTAATTTCAAGTTAATTTGCCGACTTAACTGAGTAATTCAAGGAATTGAAAGAAGTTTAAGATTTTAAGTGATAGTAAATATAGGAATGCTGTTCAAGCACATTAAGAATGATTAATCTACCTTTAGGGCTTTGTGGTCAATCATTAATTTGGAGAAAATATGCCATAATATTAAATTATTTTAATAGGCAGCTCTTCTTGTTTGTTTTCAGTGTTTTTCTTTGGAACAAGATTAGTAAATAGACTTTGCACATCTATGGTTTTACATTTGCAAGTGTTTTAGAATCAGAACAGTTATTTCTTGCTAGTCAGGTCTCCAAGGAGGCAGCGTGTGACAGTATGTTTCTCCATAATCCTAAGAGGTTGACACGGAAAACTCACCATCCTTTAATTAGTCCTTTTTTCCCAGAATCTACAGACACGGTATTCTGTAGTCCAGTGTACTTTTACTTTTTTCAAATTTTGATATTTCCAACTCCTATGCATATTATAATCAAAATTATTTTACCGCTATACCAGGCAAGCAGTGGTTCTAACTCATGTCTTTATAAACTGTAAACTTTGCACCCATGTAAATGTGGTCATGGCTTTTTATATTGAATTGTTTATGGTGTTGGAAATATGTGTATTGTGTTTAGTTGCTTTTGAAAATGTTTTCAAAGATTGCATTATGATTTAGTGTTGACATTCCAAAGCTACTACATATATAGAAAAAGAAGATAATTCCTTGGTCCTCAAAAAGTAGGTGCTTTTCAGGCCTAAGAAACAAAGACACATGTAATAAGGACTCTGTATTCCATTTTGTTTCGCCAGCCTTGTGGAAAGAAACCCACCACAAGCCTGGGCCCAGGGAGGAGTGTGGAGGGGAGGGAGGGCAGGAAGGGGCAGCCTCCACCTGCAGGAGGCCAGCCTGTTGCTACTGGACCTATTTGTCCACCTGGGAAATTCAGCCTCTCAGTGTCCTTTTGATGTTGCCTTCAGAATCCTCTGAAATACATCAGACATTTTCTTCAATTAAATTTGCCCCAAGGCCCACTTTTTCTTTCTCAACTCAAGCTACTTTTTAAAGCAATAAATTGCCAGGAGTGTAAATCGGCCCCAAATTTGGCCCCTTTTAAGATCAAACGCAGGCGTGTTCCCCTGTGTTGCTTTTGAAATCAATTCCTTATGTAGATTAATGCAGAAAATTAAAGTTCCATAATATGCTCAAAAGTTCCACACTTGCTCTCTGTTTCGTCTTCATCTGCTTGGCCCCAGAGAGAGGGGCCCCCTGCGCCTGGTTGGGAGCAGACTCCGCAGCCTGGCATGCGTCCTCCGCAAAGCTCATTTTCTTCTTTGTCCTTCAAAAGATGAAAACACAAATCCAAACCCTTCATGGGTATTATTTTTTCTAACTTGGTAAGTAATTATCAGAGCATTTAAGAATGGTTAATAGAAACCCGGGGTGACTAACTGTGGAAACTGTGACCACATTTCAAAGCCAGTATCACCACTTACAATTTTGGAAACACCTCTCTCTTTTTCTAAGCAATGTGATTTTCTAAAAGCCACTCTGTCCTATATCTGCTTGCTTTAGCCTGATCGTGATACAGGCTCAAACACATTCTTAAAAAAAGGAGTCTAGTTTTCTTACCTTCCTTCCCCACATTTTATGATTTTGACGTCCTTTTTCAACATCTTCATGGTTGTCCATTTGCTGTTCTTTGTGTTTATCATCACTTTTACAATAGGTTTTTTTTTTGTTTGTTTGTTTTTTCTTTTTAGATCTGTATACTGGCTTATTTAAGTAATTGCTTTCCAATTGTGACTTCCTGCATCCTATTTCTTCTTACTTTTTTATTTAGAGAAGCCCTTTCAGTATTTCTTTTAGAATGGGTTTAATATTGCTATAGTTTTTGACTTTTTGTTTGTTGGAGAAATTCTTTATTTCTCCCTCTATTGCAGATGATTTTCTTGCTGGGTAGAATATTCTAGGCTGCAAATGTTTCCCTTTTAAAACTTTGGCCTGTAGTGTTTCTGTAGAGAAATCAGCTGATAACCTTATGGGGTTCCCTTATAATTACTGCTTTGCTTTTCTCTTGCTACTTTTAGAATCCTCTCTTTAACTTTTGCCATTTTTATTATAATGTGTCTTGGTGTAGGCTTATTTGGGTTCAACTTGTTTGGGGCCTTCTGGGCTTCTTGTATCTTGATACCTATTTCATTTAGATTTGGAAAGTTTTCAGACATAATTTCTTCAAATATATTTTCAATCCCCTTTTCTTCTTCTCCTTCTGGAATCCCTACTATGTGTAAATTGGCCCGCTTTACATTATCCCATACATCTCCTATATTACTTTCATGTTTTTTCATTTGGTTTTCTGTCTGCTGTCCTGATTGGGTGATTTCCATTATTCTATCTCCCAAGTCACTAATTCGTTCCTCTGCATTATTCATTCTGCTCTCTAGTGCCTTAACTCAGTTTGCACCTCTGTGAAAGAATTTTTTAATTTTTCTTGTCTCCTCTTTATATTTTGTAGTTCCTTTCTAAAGTAATCTGCATTACTGTTCCTGTCCACTCTTAATTCCTTCATAGTCACCCTTAAGTCCTTCAGCATTTTCACTATCTAATTTTTGAACTCAATGTCTATTAGACTACAGAGGTCTGTTTCATTGTTTGCTGCTCCAGGTGAGTTCTCCTGTTCTTTTAACCGGGAATGGTTCCTCAGCTTCTTCATTTAGCTTATATTTTCCTTTTCTGTGAGTTTAGAGAAACACAACTCTTGTAGTCTTGGAGTGCTATTTCTATACAAGAGTGTCCCTTTGTATTTTGTGGTGGGTTAGTATTTATTTTTGGTGTGGGAGTTTGGATATTTGCTGTCTCTTTATTCAGTGTGAGCAGGCTGTTATCCCCTTAACAGGGTGCTGAGTGTGTTTCTAGGGAGAAGGAGGCAATGGGCAGGGCTAGTAGTCAGTGCCTGGTTGCTGGGCTCTTGACAGTAGCAAAGACGCCAGCTTTGATGACAAAGATTCCCCCAATAAAGAACAATGCATGTCTGCCCCAATCCTGATTCCTATCTGAAAACCTGTTTTTCTCCTTTTTACTGTAAAACTCCCTGCTCTTCTTCCCAATGGAGGGCACAGTCTTTAAGACATTAACTGCTGTGGCCTCCTTTGCCTGGCAAAGCAACAATAGCCATCTTTTTCTCCTTCACCCAAAATTCCATGTTTCTGTTTGGCACTGGTGAACAGAGGCTGAGTTTTAGCAACAATTATAATACTAAGTTAGGACCTGGCTATAACCAACTTCTGTGAAAGTAATTTAGGTTCATGTAGAAAAATTGTGAGTGGCTTTTACTTACTATTTCAAATTTGGTAATTGCTAAAAGAAATTTGTGTAACACATTTAGATTCTACCATTTTATAAGTAGTTTCCTTTAAAATGTGGATTTTGGAGTTCTCATCAGGGTGCAGCAGAAATGAATTCGACTAAGAACCAAGAGGTTGCAGGTTCAATCTCTGGCCTCGCTCAGTGGGTTAAGGATCCAGTGTTGCTGTGAGCTGTGGTGTAGGTCATAGATGCTGCTTGGATCTGGTGTTTCTATGGCTGTGGCGTAGGCTGGCAGCTACAGCTCCAATTAGACCCCTAGCCTGGGAACTTCCATGTGCCACCAGTGAGGCCCTAGAAAGACCAAAGACAAAAGTAAAATAAAATAAAATAAAATAAAATGAATCTCATAAGTATATTATAAAAGAAAAACACAGCAATTCAATTATGAATATCAATAGAAAAACTTTAAACATATTACCAAATGTGTATCTGTATTCATAGCACCACTATTCATAATATCTAAAAGACAGAAGGAACCTAAGTATGTTCAGCTGGTCAATACATACACAAAATATTGCATATACACCTTTAAAAACAGTTAAGTTTGTGTACATGTTACAACATGGATGAATATTGGAAACATCATTTAATAGGGAGAATAAGTCAGATATAAAAGGACAAATGTTATATGAGTCCACTTATGGCACTTAGAATAAGCAAACCCATATATACAAAAAGTGGAATTGAAGTTACCAGAGGCTGTGGAACAGGGTCATTGTGGAGTTATTATTTAATTGCTATAGAGTTTCTCTTTTGAATAATGAAAAAGTTCTGGAAATGAACACATTGTGTTTAATTCCACTGAACGCCACATTTAAAATAGTTAAAATGGTAAATTTTACTTAGTATATGTATTATTGCAATAAAAATGTTATAAAATATTACCAAATGAATTTCAATAGCACATTACAAGCAAAATAAATTACACCCAGATGTAGTTTTATTACAAGAATGCAAGACTGGTTTAGTACTTAAAAATTTTTTTTAAAAAACCACTGAATTTTAGGCTCAAATCAGACATTGGGTAACATAAATCTTCTATTTCTCATGAAATGAACATGGACACATGTATTAAGTATATTATTTATAACCAGTGGGAAGAAATTGTTTATTTAATAAGTGGACACAAAAACTAATAAAACTGATAAATGAATTCAGATAAGCAGCAGGATACAAGATTAAGTTTTGGAAATTGATTGCATTTCTGTATACTAACAATCAAATATTAGAAATATACTGTAGAAAAAAAATTTCTTTTAAAATCACATCCAAAAAAATAAGTACGTACAAATAAACCTGACCAAGGAGGTGAAACCTAAGACTTATATGCTAACAACTATTAGACATTAATAAAGAGAACTGAAGATGATTCAAATAAGTAGAAAGATATCCCATGCTCTTGGATTAAAAGAATGAATATTATTAAAATAGCCACATTATTCAGAACAATCTACAGATTTGATGTGATCCCTATCAAGTTATCCAAGGCATTTTTCACAGAACTGGTAGAGATAATCCTAAAATTGATACAGAGCCATAAAATGACCAGAATTGCCAAAACAATCATGAAGGAAAAAAAACAAAACAGGGGACATAACTCTCCCAGATTTCAGATAATACTACAAAGCTATAGTGATCCAAACATTGTGGCACTGGTACAAAAACAGATATATGGACCAGTGGAACAGAATAGAGAGAACCAAAATCGATCCAGACAACTGTGGTCAGTTGATCTTTAAGAAAGGAGGCAGGAATATGAAATGGGAAAAAAACAGTCTCATTTAGCAAGTGGTGGTGGGAAAGTTACAGTCACATGCAAAGAAATGAAATTAGAATACACCCTCACACCATAGACAAAAATAAACTCGAAATGGCTTAAAGCTTTAAACCTAAGACATGATACTATAAAGCTCCTGGAAGAGAACATAGGCAAAACATTCTCTGATATAAATCATACCAAAGTTTTCTTAGGTCAATCTTCCAAGGCAATAGAAATGAAAACAAAAATGAACAAATGGGACCTAATCAAATGTATCAGCTTCTATACAGCAAAGGAAACAATAAACAAAAACAAAAGACAAACTTTGTACTGAAAGAAAGTATTTGAAATGATGAAACAGACAAGAACTTGATTTTCAAAATATACAAATAGCTCATATACTGCAACAACAACAACAAAAACACAATTGAAAAATGGGCAGAAGCCCTAATTAGACATTTCTCCAAAGGAGACATGCAGATGGCCAACAGGCACATGAAAAGATGCTCAGTGTCACTAAGTATTAGAGAAATGCAAGTCAAAACTACAATGAAGTACCAATTCACTCTGGTAAGAATGGTTATCATTAAAAAGCCTATAAACAGCAAATGCTGGAAAGGGTGTAGAGAAAAGAGAACCCCCTTATACTGTTGGTGGGAATGTAATTTGGGGCAATGACTATGGAAGAAATTTTGGAAGTTCCTCAAAAAACTAAAAACAGAATTACTCTATGATCCTGCATTCCCACTCCTGGGCATATATCTGGATAAAACTATAATTCAAAAAGATACATTCACCTCTATGTTTATAGCAGCACTATTCCAAGACATGGAAACAGCCTAAAAGTCTATTGATTGATGAGTGGATTAAGGAGAGAGAGAGAGAGAGAGAGAGAGAGAGAGAGAGAGAGAGAGAGAGAGAGAGAGAGTGTGTGTGTGTGTGAGAGAGTGTGTGTGTGTGTGTGTGTGTGTGTATTTCCATACATGCAATGAAATACTAGTCAGCCAGAAAAAGAATGAAATAATGACATTTGTGGCAACATGGATGGACCTAGAGATTACCATACTAAGTGAAGGAAGTCAGAGAGAGTAAGACAAATACCATATGACAAAACTTGTATGTAGAATCTAAAATACAACATAAATGACCATATCCACAAAACAGACATAGAGAACAGACTTGCGGTTGCTAAGGGGGAGAGAGGTGGGAGAAAGGGAGGTTGGGAGTTTGGAATTAGCAGATGTAAACTCTCTTATATAGGATAAACAAGATCCTACTGTAAACAAGATCCTACTGTATAGCACAGGGAAGTATTTTCAAATCCTGTGATTAAATCATAATGGAAAAGCATGTAATAAAGAATGTATACACACATATAACTGAATCACTTTACTGTGAAATAGAACTTAACACCACATTGTAGATCAACTATACTTCAATTAAAAATGCTGGAGAGAGAACTAGTGAGGCATTTGTGGCAAAATAAAGTTAAATCCCTACCTTATCTTTTACACAACCATGGATCTCAACTGAGACTAAGATTAAATGCCCCCAAAATAGTACTAGAGTAACTTGTGGGAAATTTATTTCATAATATTTAATTGAGAGAAAGCATTTTTAAGAAAATATTGAAAAAACTTGAAGTCATAAGTAAATGATTAAAATATACCATAAAACTTCTGTATAAGCAAAAATATTACCAAAATTAAGTCACAATCCAAATACCAAACCAGTGTAAGTATTTGAGAAATATTTGAAATGCATGACAGAAAGCTTTTTCTAATTGAACAAGAAGACAATGATATCAACAGTATCACACATGTACTTGTTTAAAGCAAATGGAAAAAACTCTGAACCTCACATATCAGAAAATTCAAATTAAGGTGAATTTGAAATGCTTCTGTTCTCTAGCAGACTGACATAAACATTTGTTTATAACCTACATGGCAATGGTGTTAGAGCCTGGAAAGAAATAATCCCCTGAACACTAAGAACTGGAGATTCAACCATTCTAGAGAGCACTTTTGTAAAATCACAAAGGCACTGATTTTTGGAAGCAGTTGGATAAATAATATATAGCAGTTTATTTTAGAATTACGTATTTGCACAGATAAGTGCTGTTAAGTGACAGTTTGAAAGATTATAGTTTTTTTTCTCTTGACTAAAAAAGGAATGTTTTTATATTTATATACAGATACATATGTAAGATTATAGACAGAATAGGTAATAAATGGTAGGGGGCCCTTTTTTATTACAGGTTCTTTTGTGTTGTTTGAATTAGTTAATACTACCATGTTATTTTTCTAGTAATAACAATATTTTTAAAATAGGTTGGCTGAAAAAATTTAAAATAGAAAAAAAAATTGGTTCTACTTAAAATATTTTTCCTAGACTAGAGGAACAAATAATAAAAATTAAGGATTATTAATTTTTTATGGCCACACACTTGGTATATGGAAGTTCCCAGGCCAAGAACTGAATCCAAGCCATAGCTGCAACCTATGCCACAGCTTCGGCAACACTGGATCCTTAACCCACTGCACCACAGCAGGAACTCCTGAATGTTTTTATGTTTATCCAATACTTTATAGTTTTAAAATGTTGTAACTCATTTAATTTTAACAAAAATCCTAGTAATTCTATCTTCACATTTTATAGTTAAAGCAATTGAGTCTCAGAGGAGCTCAGAATCACATTATTAGGAAATGACTGATCAGGATTCATATCCAATGACTCTGGTTTCAAAGTCTCTTGTCTTTATCTCATTATTTAGTGTGGTTTTATTATTATACTGTGCAAGTGACATGTTAAAATATACAGTAGAAAATTTGACCCCAAATATGACGCATCAAAATCTGGTATGAACTTAAAAAACAGATGAAAATTTTATTTTTATAAAAGACTTATACTCTTTTTTCTGATTTATGAATAGAAATAGTGCTCAAATGAAGAGAATAGCCTCAAGTATTCAAGAGAATAGCCTCAAGAGGAATAATTAACTTTAAAACATCATGAAATAGTCCTTAAATCTGGGACCTCACACTTAAGGTTTTTGTGAGTACCTGCTGTATATCAAACACAAGCAAAGCACAGTGAATTGTTTCATTTCCTCAAGAACACCATGGTTTAAAAATATTTACGGAACTTTCTTAATGCCACACAGTACATCAGTGATAGTGTTAACATTGAAATTCAGGTTTAATTGCAACAGTGCCTCTTTCCTGTGAATTAAACCATTGTTAGGTTTCACTTTCTTTTATATGAAAAGGTCTTGAGATCACTTTGGACACAGATTGCTATGATTGCAAAGGTTAACAGATAGAAAAGCAGGTGTATTTCTCCTCTGGTATTAAGTGGAGTAGAGTAATTGACTGACTAGTTGGAATATATCTCATAGTTGCATGATCTAATCTTCTACTCAACTTAGGAGTCCTTTCTACAATATCTGTGATACTCATCAGCCTTTATGAATACATCTAGTGATTAAAAAGAAAGTTCATTGTAATGTAAAACAGTTGAGTCTAATAATGAGTAGACTGTTCAATTACTTTTTTCTCATCAAAGTATAATCTTTTTCCCTGAAAGTTGCTGTTAGTTCTGGTTTTGCCCTCTGTATCACTAAGAACTCACTTGAAACACAGGAACCATGCTCTAGCTTGAACTGTCATTGATATATTGTTTTCATTTGGTTTCTGGACACCATAATTTATTTTTATTTCCTATTATGAAACTAGTTCCATTTCTCAGCCTCCTCTGCGAGTTTGTACTCTTCCATGCAACTTCTTAGTTGGAGTTCCCCAGGGATTGTCTCTGTCTGCACTCACACCCCCTTGGTCATTTGTGGACCCCCTTGGTCACGTGTGGTGTGGCTTATGCGGGAATGGCTTTAAAGGCTGACAATCCAGCTGAGACCTCTCTCTAAGGAGCTGCCTACTTGCCATCACCGCACAGATGTCTGAACAGCTCAGAAGGCATGTGTCCTTCACCTGCCATCTACCTGTCTCGGTTGTTGGCAAACCTTCCTTTTACTTGGTCAGGTCAGAAACTGTGGATTCCTCCTTGATGCCTCTCTTTCTCCAACATATCCCAAGCAACCGGCCAAGCAAATCTGGCTATTTGCTCTTCAACTGTGAGAATCAGATGTTTCTCATCACCTCAGCGGCTGTTACTCAGGCCTGGGTTGCCATCTTCTGTTACTGGGATCACTATGTTGGCTTCTTAGCTGGTCTCTGCCGCTAAGCATGCTTTCATCTCTCCTCACCCAAGTACTCAACAGTCCTTCAACTTCTTTAGCTTTTTCCCATAGTGTGCATCATCTTCTAATGTGCTTTGTAATGTTCTTATTTGTTATTTTTATGGTTTTTCCACGCTAGAATGTCAGCTCAAAGTGTCCTCGTCTTTCTAAATCAGTCACGTGTTCCAGTCACCTGGCACACAGTCAAGTGGCTAGTAAATATTTGCTGATGAATGTAGAGTAGTTACACAGCTGCTTTTCTAAGACGCTCTTGCTGGAGCAAATAGAGTTTTAGTGGAGGATGACCCAGAACAAGGATTCCCCTTTGCTTCTTCTTACAGGATTTGCAGGGAAGACCCATCCTGGTTGTAGCAGTGATGTCACAGATCCTTTGAAGGAGACCCAGCATCACTGTTCTCATCGAAGCCTCAGGGCTGCTCCCATCTTAGCTGAGTCCAAGTACAAGAAGAAGGCAATTACAGTGAAATTTTACTCAATTCTAATGCCCGGATAATTGCTTACTTTGTTTTACCAAATTTTGTAATTAAAATGAATTTAGGAGTTCCCGTTGTGGCGCAGTGGTTAACGAATCCGACTAGGAACCATGACGTTGTGGGTTCAGTCCCTGCCCTTGCTCAGTGGGTTAAGGATCCGGCGTTGCCGTGAGCTGTGGTGTAGGTTGCAGACGTGGCTCGGATCCCGCGTTGCTGTGGCTCTGGCATAGGCCGGTGGCTACAGCTCCGATTAGACCCCTAGCCTGGGAACCTCCATATGCCGCGGGAGCAGCCCAAGAAATAGCAACAACAACAACAACAACAACAAAAAGACAAAAAAAAATGAATTTAAAAGGTTAACTAAAATTTCTTTCAAGTGATTTCTGAACATCGTGTTTTATTATTTGATTATCCATTTTTAGTAAGTGCAGTACATTGAATATTATATGGCCCTTTACAAAAGAGCCTGCAAGTCCTCCACATCATCATTCTAAATATTAATTCATTGTCATTCATGATATATTTATTGGATCTATATGGTAGTCACCTGATATTTAACTCATAAGTGTAAAATTGAAAAGATACTTTCACTGGTCTCAGGAAATCCTATACTGGGTTTAAACAATGGTCCTAACATGGCTTCGTACTTGGATGGATCCAGAAGCTTTGAGACTATGTAATATTTTAACAATTTTCCTTACATTCTAGAGGCTGAGACATGAAAAGGAGGCAAGGCTATAGAAAAACTAGACCATTATTTAAAAAATATAGAGAAGAAAAAGAGGTTAGGTATTATTTGGGAGATAGTCTTGAGAGGTGCAGAGGGTAAGATCAGGATAAAGGTTTTTGTTTTATTTTTCTGCTTTTTAGGGCAGAAAAACTAGACCATTATTTAAAAAATATAGAGAAGAAAAAGAGGCTAGGTATTATTTGGGATATAGGCTTGAGAGGTGCAGAGGGTAAGATCAGGATAAAGGTTTTGTTTTGTTTTGTTTTTTCTGCTTTTTAGGGCTGCATTCATGGCATATAGAAGTTCCCGGGATAGGGGTCAAATTGGAGCTGCAACCACCAGCCTACACCACAGCCACAGCAATACCAGATGCAAGCCGTATCTGTGACCTACACCACAGCTCACAGTGACACTGGATACTTAACCCACTGGGCAAGGCCAGGGATTGAACCTGCATCCTCATGGATCCTAGTCAGATTCATTTCTATTGAGCCATGACAGGAACTCCAGTTATTCTTACTGTCAAGTTTTCTCAATAGAGAAACCTTAATTGATATGGTTGTATTTGCATCCTTGTAATTTTGTTTTGTTTTGTTTTGTTTTTGTTTTTTGTCTTTTGTTGTTGTTGTTGTTGTTGTTGTTCCTGCTATTTATTGGGCCACTCCCGTGGCATATGGAGGTTCCCAGGCTAGGGGTTGAATCAGAGCTGTAGCCACCGGCCTACGCCAGAGCCACAGCAATGCGGGATTCGAGCCACGTCTGCAACCTACACCACAGCTCACGGCAACGCCGGATCCTTAACCCACTGAGCAAGGGCAGGGACCGAACCCGCAACCTCATGGTTCCTAGTCGGATTTGTTAACCACTGCACCACGACGGGAACTCCCATCCTTGTAATTTTTAGATGTGGCTTCTTCTGTAGAGTTTCTCTGTTTCTGGAAAGAAACCAGTAAGAATAGGCTAAGATGTAGATTTCTTGAGTTGCTAAAGAGTACTGGGAAGAGACAGTAAAATATAATGGGAAAATAATAGAATTTTGACTCAGATTGATCCAAGTGTGAGTCACAGTTCTACTTTTATTCAACTATGACCATGGAAATTTCTGTGAACACTTTTGTCATCAAAGTTTCAGCTGCACGAGTGTAATCACATGCTTTGTAGTTTTCTCAAAAGACATGAGAATATATGTACATACTCGACATAGTATCTGCACACAGTGTAACTTGTATGGTATTACCACTGAGTAAATATCAGTTTCTTCTGTTTCTTCATTTAACTATACTCTTTTGACTTAAGGTTTTATTTTTTTCTTTGTTTGAATTATTTTAGGTGGTAGGTTAGGTTGTTTATTTGAGATTTTTCTTCTTTTTTGAGGAAGACCTGTATTACTCTGAACTTCCCCTCTAAGAACTGCTTTTGTGTCGTCCCATAGATTTGGCATGATTGGGTTTTCACTGTCATTTGTTTCAAGGTATTTTTTAATTTCTTTTTTGATTTCCTCATTGACCATTTTTTTTTTTAACTAACATGTTTTTTAGTCTCCATGGAGTCAGTTTTTTCTCATTTCTTTTTCTGTGGTTGATTCCTACCTTCATGCCATTGTGGTCAGAGAAGATGCTTAAAGTAATTTCTATACTCTTAAATTTGTTGAGGTTAGTTTTGTGCCATAGTATGTGGTCAATCCTAAAGAATGTTCCATGTGTACTTGGAAAGAATGTATATTCTACTTTTTGTTGTTGTTGAGGGGTATAATGTCTTGAAAATATCAATTAGGTCTAACTGTTCTCTTTGTATCATTTAGGATCTCTGTTGCCTTATTGATTTTCTATCTAGAAGATCTGTCCATTGATGTGAGCATGGTGTTAGTCTCCTGCTATTGTTATATTCCCATCAATTTCTCCCTTTATGTCTATTTGTTTAATACATTTGGGTGCTCCTATATTAGGTGCTTATGTGTTGATGAGTATAATATCCTCTTCTTGAATTGATCATTTTATCATTAAATAGCATCTATCTTATGCCCTTTGTTTCAAAATTTATTTTATCAGATATGAGTATCACAACTCCTGCTTTCTTGTCATTTCCATTTGCATGAAATAATCTTTTTCCATCTCCTCACTTTTAATCTATGTGTGTCTTTTGTATTAAGGTGGGTCTCTGGTAGGCAGCATTTTGTAGGCTTTTGTTTCTGTTGTTGTTTTTTAACCTAGTATGCCACTCTAGGTCTTTTGATTGAAGCATTCAATCCATTGACATTTAAGGTAATCTTTGACACATATGTATTTATTGCCATTTAAACTTTATTTTCCAGTTGATTCTACAGAAGGAAGGAACTAACAAAGATCAGAGAGGAAATACATGAATTACAGGGTAAAAAATGATAGAAAAAAAATCATTGAAATCAAGAGCATGTTCTCTGAGAGGGTAAACAAAATTGACAAATCTGGCCAGGCTCACCAAGAAGAAAGAGAGAGAACCCAAATGAACAAAATAAGAAATGAAAAAGGAGAAATCTCAACTGATACTGTAGAAATGCAAATACTATAAGAGAATACTAATGAGCAATTATATGCCAAAAATTTTAACAACCTAGAAGAAGTGGACAACTTTCTAGAAACATATAGCCCACCAAAGCTGATTCAAGAATAAATACATAATTTGAACACGCCAATCACTAGAATTGAAATAGTATATGTAATTTAAAAACTCCCTATAAACAGAAGTCCAGGACAAGAGAGCTTCATTGAATTCTGTCAAACATAAAAGAAGAATTTATACCAATCCTTCTCAAACTCTTCCAAAAGATTGAAGAGGAGGGAATGCTCCAAAAGACATGTTATGAAGCCACCATCACCCTAATACTAAAACCAAAGATACTACCAAAAAAGAAAATCATAGGCCAATATTTTTGATGAATATAGATGTAAAAACTCTCAACAAAATTTGAGCAAACCAAATCTGACAACACATAAAAAGACCATACACCACAATCAAGTGGGATTCATCCCAAGTTCACAAGGGTGGTTCAATATAAGCAAATCAATCAATGTCAAAAACCACATTAACAAAGGAAAAGTCAAAAATCACATGATCCTCTCAATAAACACAGAAAAAAGCATTTGACAATATCCAACATCCATTCATGATTAAAAGAAAAAACTCATTATTTACTGTGATTTGTATTATTACCTGATTTAATCCACATTATATTCTTTGGAATATGTACTATAGAGAGGAGACAGTTTAGGCACAGATGAAATTAAATTGTTCAAAGTCACATAGACATTTAATAATGAATCAGGACTGAAGAAAAAGAGAAAACTTAGGCATGAATGTTATCATCAATATCTACAATGTTTATTCACAAGGTAAATTTCATTCCTGTTTATTAAAATACATTTCTAAAGCATTGCTTGTGTACACTACTCCTCTTTGTTTAAGTGTTTGGGATTTGTAATTAAAATTTATGAAACATCAGAAATGGAAAAAAATGAGTATTCTGCATGTAATATTGAATTATGAAATGAATGCTTATATAAACTATATTGTTATTGTTGTATTTTTACATATTAGATCTTTGACTCATAGTTACATCCACATTGTATGAAAAGCATGTAGGTAAATTCCTGACAATATGTTTAGTTTACTTCCTGTGTTCCCATCTGAAGACACACGTCTGAGAGGTAGAAATTAATGCTGCTGCTAGTTTATTTTTTTCATTTTTTAAAGTTTTGTTGAAGTATAGTTGATTTACAATGTTGTGATAATTTTTTTATGCAACATAGTGATTCAGTTACACATGTACACACAACCATTCTCTTTCAGATTCTTTTCCCACATAGATTATCACAGAATATTGGGTAGAGTTCCCTGTGCTATACAGGAGGTCCCCACTGGTCAATCATTCCATATACCCCAGTGTGCATATGCCAATCCCAGACCCCATTTGCTAGTATATTTTTAATTGCATGACCTAACTCACTGAGAGTGAAGTGTTTGTGTTTCAGTTAGTTGGCTGTTTGGTGCATGGTTCCGGACATATGCAGCAAATGCGTAAGCTTCACAAAATTTTTCATTATCACTTGTGCCTATAGTAACTTTGTTTCATTAATATGAGAGGCTGTGTAACATGAAATTATAAGTCATAGTGCCTGTTGGGCTTAGCTTATCTCATTTTTATTTTCTTCTTTTAGAACAAGGTATTATATTTAACCTAAAGGAAAAATTATTAATTTCATGGTATCATAAAAAACTACAAATTAACATTTGGAAGTGTAACTCTCATTGCCAAAAAATCTGATAGTATATTTTTGTTTTATGACTTCAGCAGTAAAATCTAACAAAATACTTAGAGGAATATTTCATTTTCTACACTCTGATTTATTGCAATTTAAATAGAATATTAATGTTAAGGCAGAAATGGAATTTATATATAGCTAAGGTAAAGTTTTAATGAGGAATATTTAATTTCTGAAGTAGCCAATACCTATTTGAATTTTTGTCAAATTTTTAAAAGCTGAAATTTATGAAAACTTTTGTAAGTTTTGGTTATATTTTGGGGTCTAATTTCAAAATCTTGAGGTAGTTTTTGATTTTACGGTTTCATAATAATCATGCAGTTGATTTTATTATTGGCATTTGATCATATATCCCATTATTTGATATTGCTTTTTTAGGTCAATCTGAGTCTACTGAACTGGTTAAAGAGGTTTTTTTTTATATAAGATTGAATGTAGTCTTCATAATTTCTCTCTAAAATTGGCTACTAAAATATAAGTTTTTGTTGGTACCAAACTATAGTAAAGGATTTTTTTAAAGTGCAGAGTTTATTGGATCTTGGGAAACATTTTTCAGGTGTTTTCCATTTACATATTTGAATCACAGATGGTTTGAAATTATTGAAACTTTTTTTACACACAGGAATTCTGTACCTGAGCTATCAGATATAATTGGATTGATGGCATTACTAAGAACTCTCTATTTCTTAGTATCCATAGAATTGTTTTTAGCTACACCTTGGGAAATGCATGAGGAAATACATTAAAGTAACATTCCACATTTTGCTGCCAACCAATGTGTTGTCTAACTAGACAGAGAAATTGCTGCAACCACATTTCACATGTATGAGAAAGAGCTCGAGCCCATTATCTACTCTGAAAATATGATGGGATTTTCCCCTAACACACACCAGTGGGATAGAGTGCTCCAATCTTCACACAAATGGAAAGATTATGCAGAAACCATCGTTATTTCCATCCTTCTTGCAAATGACTTATGTGAACTCTTGTTTTTCTGTTAACTGTGGAAAACATTTGGGAGTAGCTTGTTCTGTGCATCTAAAAACAACCATATGAGGAAAATTGTTTTAGGCTATATGAATTGTGTTCATGCCATAAGAAAAAATAATCATTAATGCATTGATTTGGTGTTTCTTTTAAAAAAAAACTGGGTTCTGGGAATAGAAGGGCTTCTGTGGCACAGGCACAGATCCTGAAGATGTAGGAAACCCCTTATGGGAAAGAATACTGTACTTTGAAGCAAAATGTCCAAGTCCGTGAAGAGAGAAGAACTAGCAGTTTTTATTTGAGTGCTTTGAAAATTGTTCATTTGGATCAAATGCTTTTTAAAAATAATTCAGATTTCGAACTCCAGTGGAGCATTACTTAGAAAGAAAGGGCAACTTTATGGTTCACCTGTTCAGGTAGTGAAATGGGATTGCTCTGAGTGCAAATATCACTCTAGCATGTACTAGTTGTATGGATGGTCTGTGGCCATCTCTAAGATGGGGAACAAATAGTACCAACTTCCTGTGTTTTCTTTCTTTTTTAAAATTAAATGAGAAAATACACATTAAACACTGAATACACCTTCTAGACCATGGTAAATAAGCTCCCAGTGTATGCTATAGTTTCTAAAGAATAATCTTAGCATGATTCCTGTATCGACTACCACCAGCCACCTGGTGGCAGCCCAGATATTATCAGGGCCATTGCTCATAAGGGACACTTCCCATTAAGGTGAGGCTGGAATGTGACAGTAAAGGAGTCAGCCCAGCATAGCTGGATCGAAGGTTCCGTTTCCCCTTTTCTAGGCAGTGGTTTCAGACACTCCTCCCAGCTCCATGTGGATCTGTTTTACCCTGGATGCAGAGTGGAGAAAAAAAAAGAAAACAATTGGTATGTGATTCAGGATGAACTCCATACCAACCACAGAGCTGAATGCTTCGCATCTCTTATCTCATTCACTCTTTTAAGCAATTTATGATGTAGACATTATAACTTTACATGTGAAAGAGAAAAATGGAATTCAAGATCAATGGCTTATATCAGCACTAGTGCCTGTTTGATCTAAAAAGTTAGAACTCAGCTTTGTCTAACTACACTGGCCTATAGCAATAGCCCTTATCACCAGGTTTTTGGTGTAGCTTTAATGGGGATTAGTTTTAATTTTTTTTTCTGTGACTTATTCAAGTTCTTATATGCTGCACCATATTATACTTGATGTTACAAGAACTGCTGTTTGTTGAATTCTTATGAAGTGTTTTACTTGTATTATATCAGTTATATTCTCCATAAGTTAATGTATTTCATAAATGTTCATTGAGCAAATTACTTCTGCCATGCACTAGGGGATGGAACTGCAAACACAAGTGGTGATACTTGTTTTTTAAGTGCTCACTCTCCCTTGAAAGGGCTTTTTGCTTGGGAAAGAGACAAATGAGTAGACTACTCCAACACAGTATGGACCACAGGTAAGCCGTAGGAGGCTTGGAAGTGTTGACTTAAAAAAAAATGCACAACCTGAAAATTGAGAGTTAAGTTTTATTTGGGGCAAAATTAGGACTTAAGCCCCAGAGACAGCATCTCAGGTAGCTCTGAGAAACACCTCTAAGGAGGCAAGGGGGGATGTGGGATATATTGGAGTTTTTGCAACAAAGGGCAGGTAACAGGAACAAAAGTGGTCTGGGCTCACTGAAGTCTTTCCTTTGATGTGCACCTCAGCTTTGGGGGCCAGTGTCCTGAGTTTTCACAGCCTGCAGGACTCACCCACTCTCACCCTCGGAGGTGGCCACATTCACAGATGACTGTGCAATACCGTTCCAAATAGGCAGGGGACATAATATCAATGTATTTGAGAAAGGGGAGGGGGACATGTATGCAGCCATGCACACATTTTGCAAAAGTTCGTTGCTGGTCTCACGAAGGTTACTAGTTGTCACAAGGAGCAGACATCACCGTGAAGGATTTTAGTGCTTTTCTATATATAAGGAGATGCAAGAATTGGCCACATAAAATCTTCTGAAAACATTTAACTATCCGAAGATGTGTTCTTCCAGTTTTACTAGAGCATAGAGGGCCTCACTCCTCATCTGTACCCTGAGCTCCTTTCAGGGGCTGCTGTGGGTCTGCAGCTATAGTGGCTCATGATTTAATCCATGTAGAGGCTGATGGCAGAACTTCAGTTCACAGAAGCATGAAAGGCGACTCTTGTTCAGGACTCCAGAGAAAGGACAGGCTCTTCAGAGGATCTGAGAAGGATTTAAGACATTTAAGAACCAATACATAAAGGAGGAGGGGGAGAGGAAAAGGACAGTGATAAAGGGGAAGCTTCTCAGGATCACAGGGGAACACCCAGAGGCCTGTCTGTTGTCAGTAATGTACAAGCAACTTTGAGAGCAATGAGAGAATTCTGGATAATTTACCTTTCCCCCTTTGTTTTAGTTCTTAAAATAGACATTGTAGTCCCTAACATCCTCCTACCTAGCACATTGCACTCTAATCTGTATTCATAAACAGTTTCTGGTCTGCAAGATCCATGGGCTTCTTGAAGCTGAAGACTCTGTTTTACCTCCTTATTCTTAGTGCTGAGCCTTGTTGTATGTATTGGTAAATAATAGAACTAGAAGTTTAGTCTATGGCCAGAAAAATAGACTATTTAAATAGAGGACACTAGGATGTTGGTTTTATTTGCATGTTGTCTATAACAAAAAAAATATGCCTTAACCCACTGAGCGAGGCCAGGGATCACCCACATCTTCATGGATACTAGCCGGGTTCTTAACCCACTGAGCCACAATGGGAACGCCTTTATTTAAAAAAAAAAAAAAAACAACAACAACGTTTTATTAATTTCCAAAGTCAATTCATGGAGTCAGACTGTCCTACAAACGTTAATAGAAAATGTATCTTAACCCATTTGCCGGGAATGAATGGCATTTACAATTCCAGTTTGCTTTCTTTAGAACGTTTGACGTCCTCTCCTTGTGCTGTGCAGAAGGTCTGCCCTTGTTTACTTGCCCCAGTTCCACAGTGGTAACACTGGCCAGGGCCTTGTGTTAGCCTTTCAAGTGCTGGCCTTTGGTGCCGAAATGAATTTGTTTGTCACTGGGTATTGGACCTCCTCAGACACAAGGAATAAGGAGAAGCAAAGAACCATCCTTGGTGTAAAGAAAAAAAGTGCTCTGAGCATTATCACACCCAGACACAGCCTTCCTTAATGGATCACTGGTTTCATGATTGATGACAGTTATTACCCCCTCCAGCCACTGCTCTTCCCACATCCTCCAGGGAACACTGGCAGGTCCTTGGGTCTAAGAGTTACTTGAGTTCTTTGTTATCATGCATCCTTCTTTTGACCTATGATTACTGTCAAAGACCTTTGAGTAACAGCTTCTTTCTGGTTCCCTGGGAGAGTCACAGCTACAGCTTAACCTGAGTGAGAAAGAGGAAACCCTAAATGGGGCTGAACAAAGGAAGGTCAGCAGTGTCGCCTGACCAGTGACTTATGGGAAATGGGGTATTTTCTCTTCCTCTCTCTTTTAAAAAGACATATTTATAACATAATTTATAAAATAAGAGAATACTGTCTTACTAAAACACGTTGCTATTTTTTGGCAGATTTAAGGAAGATCTTTTGCTTAGTAGAGCATTTCTGGGAAGAGGTAGAAAAAAAAATCTTGCTTAGTTCAGGTTGGGTCATTTCCAAGGTCTTTGCATCCCTAAGATTGATTGTCTGAGGGAAGTTGAGAGCGCACCATGCAAACTTCTAAACCCATAGGCCCAGGCAGTTCCATGAGCAAGAATAACTGAGACATCCAAACTGTCTGGAGAGGGACCAGTCTGAGGGCTCAATAAGTGTGTGTATGTATGGTCATGGGAATGTCCTTTTGTAGATATTATGTTGAAAGCATTTTTCATGGGGAGAGATCTAAGTAATCAAGTGTAAATATCACTGCTGGAATTGTGGACCTGTGCATAAAATATAGCCGCCTACAGTTGGAGCATCCCCAAATTCACTAGTCAAAGGTTTGGGCCCTTTTACCAGCAGAGGACTCTATGCTTACATCATTATACAAAAAAAAAAAAAAAAAAATTTTGTATGTGCATGTGAATTTGTCGACATTTGTAAAAAATTAGTATTGTCACAAATAGGTAGTCATGTCACTTTTTCTTAGCCTTTGAGTAGGGGCTGGTGCAGAGGAGATGAATCATGCTTCTCTGCTACGGGGACACAGAGCTCTGCTTACTCCTGCACTTAATTAACAGTAATTGGCACGGATATACTTGTGAAAGGTGTATTGATGATTTAGGAGACAGCCTTTTTTTTTGGGGGGGGGGTCACTTTACACATGTTGACACATAAATGGAGTTTAGTGTGTGCGCCCCTTATATTTTTATTTCTTTTAAGAAAAATAATTTATTAGACTGGATTAGAGGCCTTGGCAGTAAAGTGAAAGTATGGCAGTTGAAAATGTATTTTACAGAAATAAGAATCAAATCTGTAGAAACATAGGTATAAGCCATACTTCCAAGTTGAAAAGCATGTAAGGAAAGTTTTAAACTATTTATTTATTTATTTTTGGCCTCTTTTAAAATCCATCTGTAACATAGTTCCTTAAAGGCAAGACTTAATGAAATAAAGGAGAGCTGAGAAAAGAGGCAGCAACCAGTGATTTTTTGAAAGTTTTCTTTTGCTTAGGTGTTTTTGGGACACTGGTCATCCAAGGCCCAACTTTGGATGACGTAACAGGTTGGGGAGGGAGTGAAGAAGGTTGAAAAACTTTAGAGACTTTTTTTTCTGTTTCTGAGAAGTATTAATTCATAATAATCAATGATACTCTGAGAGTAGTAGCCACACGGTTCTGCCTTGTGGGTCAAATGAAGGAGAAGTTAAATGATGATTTTCAGGGGGAGATGTATGCATAGGGAATCTTTGAGAACAGAGATGTGGCAGAGACCCAGAAAAAGCAGGCAGTGGTTTCATTATTTCATCTACATAATTACTACCAAACCCCATTTGTGGATCCTTTGTTGACTTAAAAAATACGGAAATTGAAGGGAAGATGAATTTATGAATAAGATGGAAGAAATAATGCAAAATTGACTCTCCCAAACCAAAAAGAGGACAGTGGGAAGAAGATCCCAGATGTGAGAGATTGGAGAGGGAAAGGATAAAGTAGTGTTACTGGAAAGATATTACCAGGATCCGGGTTCTTATTCACGGAGCCGAAGGATGAACTTCTTGGACACACAGGCAGCAAGCAAGCAAAAGCATTTATTACAGGAAAGGAAATCGCTCCCAGCACAGATCCTGGGAGGGGCCTGAAGAGTTCCCCTTTCTATTGTTGTTTGGAGGTTTTTATTTCTTAAAGACAGGAGTACCAACGTGGGGGTCCAGGTATCAATTCTTTTTCCCATTGGCCTTGCCCAGTTTACCTATATCAGGCCTTGTCCAAAAGGAACTTAGAGGTAGGCTATGCTCCATAAGTTTTATGGTCCTTTTGCTCTTCTTTCTGCTAGACATAGAGTTGCCACTCTTTACATTCTTTTGCTAACAGTCAAATGTATAGGTCAGGGGTTAATGCCCAGCTTGATGTAAAACGAATGTACTTTCAATAGTTAATCTTCCAACAAGCAAGGCCTGTTTGTCTTGATTAGTTTTTACAAATCTTAAACCATGGACATTAATCTGGGAATATTTCAAAGCCCATGTTCCTGCACTAACTACCTGAATTATTATTCTGGCTCAGTAGGAAGGGAAAAGGGAGAGAACACTGCACCGTAGATACCACATGGTAAGTAGGAAGATCTTTATTCAAAGGAAATAATATCTGCTGTGCTGGGCTGAATTGTGTCTTCCCCCAAATTTATATGTTGAGGACCTAACCTTCATTATCTCAAATGTGACTCTAGATAATTCTTTGACTAAATAGGGTTACATCCCAATAAACCAACTCATGTAATGAAAACTTTTTAAGTTGAAGATGCATTGAGTACATCTAACTCACTGAACATCATAGTTTAGCCCAGGCTGCCTTAAAATATGGAACACTTATATTAGCCTTTAGTTGGACGAAAATCATCTAACATAAAGCCTGTTCTATAATAACATATGAATACCTCATGTAATTTATAGAACACTGTACTGAAAGTCAAGAACAGAATGGTCGTCAAACTTGAAAGTCTGAAGTATTGTTTCTGCTTAATGCATATCACGTTCACATCATGGTAAAGTCAAAGTCCTAAGTTGAACTACTGTAAGGTTGGGGACTGTGTATGTATTTGGAGACGGGTTCCTTAAAGAGAGTGATTAATATAAAACAAGGTGCTCAGGGTGGACCCTAATCCAATCTGACTGATATCCCTATAAGAGGAAGCTTGAGTTAACAAAGTCAACAGGAATTTATACACATAGAGGATTGGCCTGTAATGTCAGTGGGAATGTGGCCAACTGACTACAAGCCAAGGAGAGAGGCTTTGGAAGAAAGGGATCCCAACACCACCGTGATCTTGGAAGAAAGCGATCCCGACAACACCATGGTCTTGGACTTCTGGCCTCCAGAAGCGTGAGAAAATAAATTTTCTGTTGTTTAAACTGTCCCATCTGTTTTATTTTGTTATGGAAGCCCTAGAAAATGAATACATCTCTCCTCCACAAAACAATTGTATTTGAGAAGAATAATAATACTGATTAGATGTGTGCAGAGTGGAGTGATGGATTAAAGGAGAAGCAGGATGGCGATGTTTGCACCAGTCTTTAAATGTACTAGAGATTACTAAATTTATGGTATGTAAATATATCTCCATAAGCCTGTTTGAAAAACTTATAATTAAGAGTACTTTTTTCAAACTATAGGGGCTAAGAGAATACTTCCTAGCTCATTCTATGAGGCCAGTAAGACCTAATACAAAGCCAAAGAAAGACGTTTTAAGAAAAGAAAATTGCAGATCGGTATCTCTCATGAACATAGATGCAGAAATCCTCAGGTGTAAAAAATATTAGTAAATCAAATTGAAAAAGTATAAAGAAGAAGTATACACTCTGGCCAAATGGGAGAAAATAGCTAGGTGTGCAAAGCTGGTTCAGCATTTGAAAATCAGTTAATTTTATCCATTTAGCATACTAAAAATAACATGATCAATAGATACAAAGAAGAAACATTTGACAAAAGCCAATATTAAGTACAAGGAGAAAATGTTCCCTTTCACCTCTCCTTTTCAGAATTGTACTAGATGTTCTTGCTAATTCAATAAAGTAAGAAAAGGAAATCAAAGGTATGCAGACTGTGAAGGGAGACATAAAATTGTCTTTATTCACAGATGTCATAATCATCTACTTATTGACAAAACTCTTGAAACTAACAAGCAATTAGGGGAGGACTGTGGGATAGAAAACTAATACACAGAAGTCAATTGCATTCCTATTAATCAATACTGAACAAGTGGAATTTAGAATTAAAAAGACAATACCATTTCCATTACCACCTCCAAAAATGAAATACTTAGGTACAAATTTAATAAAACACCTATAAGATCTCTATGAAGAAAATTATAAAACTCTGATGAACAAAATCAAAGATAAGTAAATGGAGAGATAATCTATGTTTATGGATAGGAAGACGCAATGTTGCCAAAATACCAGTTCTTCTCAAATCAACCTATAGGTTCAATAGAATCTCAATTGAAATCACAGAAAGTTATTTTATGGATATCCCCAAACTTTTTCTAACGTTTATATGGAGTGCCAGAAAGACTCTGAAGATCCAGTACAATATTGAAGGGCAAGAACAAAGTTGGAAGACTTTGATGATTTGAGAATTTCTGCATTAAAATAATAATGATAGCAACAAAACAGAAATTGAAATACTTTCAATATGTATAAAAGGAACTCCTACGCATTAGTAATAAAAACGGAGCCCCCCATTGAAAACAGAAACACATATAAATTCATGTAAAGTATATTATGCTGGAGGAATAAACAGCTACCTAATTTTTATTCCTACTACCTACCTAATATTGGTAAGCCAGGAAGTTGGTTTTTGTGGTCACTCAGGAACTCAAATTGACAAAGATTGCCTGTGACCCACAATCCGGTGGACACCAGGGCAGCAGGAAGGCAACATGGCAAATCACACACTGGCTCCAACAGCTGCCTAGCAGTGACATTTCTTCTGTTCAGTGTTTATTGATCAAAATGCCACACAAGGCCCAGCCCAGTTCCCCAGGAGTCACTGTGCACGGTCTGAAGGAGGAGTAGACTATTGCTGAATACCTCCGATGACCATTGCAAGAGCCATTCAGGTAACTGAAAAACATACAAATACCTGTAAGGAGATGAGACAAGTGCTTAGCCTCATTAATAATGAAAACAATGCAAATTAAAAAGAACTCAAATTTTTGTTGGTTTTTTTTTTAAGCTGGCAATAGTAAAATGAACTTTAAGACTCAGATTTGGTAAATTATATACAACAGCATGTTTGTGCCTGGTTGGTAAAAATGCAAATTGGATCTTTTTGATGGGTCACACTGATACATTTAAAAGCCCTTTAATGAGAAAAAGAAAATAAGGGCAAAAAGGTGGATGTATAAAGGTGTTCCTCACAATCTTTTTTATTTATTTTTTATTTTTTTGTCTTTTTAGGGCTGTACCCGAGGCATATGGAGGTTCCCAGGCTAAGGGTCAAATCCGAGCTGCACCTGCTGGCCTACACGATAACCCCAGCAACGCCAGATCCGAGCCACATCTACAACCTACACCGTAGCTCATGGCAACGCTGGATCCTTAACCCACTGAGCAAGCCAGGGGATCGAACCTGTGTCCTCATGGATCCTAATCAGATTCGTTTCTGCTGAGCCACAACAGGAATTCCTAATCTTTTTGAAAATGGAAACCCTTACAAATTGCCAAGATGTTTAGGAAATTTGATAAACTAGCTATCAAAAGAAATTTAATATACCTATCAAAAGAAAAATTATAGATGTATTAAAAATACTGTAGTTCTATATTTATTGACAGAAAGCTGATGGCAATGGATTTTTAAATGTAGACAGTAAGTTATATAATACCTTACATGGAAGTTTTGTAAACATTGAGGCAACCACATTACCACGTTTAGACAGTAACAGTAAACACCAAAAAGATAATTGATTTGTTATTTAAAAATGCCTGTGTGTTTTTATATCCAGTATTAGTAGGTCATCAGTTAACATTAATATATTAATATATCCTTCCCTGTAATAATTACTCCGTGTAATTGAACACCTCTACTGAACCTTTGGGACTTTGTTATTTTCTGTCTCTGCTCTCCCTAACATGATCATGTTTATTACAATGGCCCATGGCCAAATATACCATTTACATAGACTATGGACATGAGAAACATGGATTCCATTGTTTGCTTCTCATCTCTCTTTGTATATCACTCTGTCGTCTCCCACATAATTCGCACAGCACTGCACTACACAAATATCCTTCCTCTATATTAATTATTTCGGACTGTGGCACCTCTACCCTTCCGGTTGCCTGCCGCACCCCCCTCTTTATTAACCCGCACAGTGCGTCTCCTTCCTCAGTAGAGTTGAATTTGTGCATTTCCCCACCTGTCTGAGACCTTATTTGTATTAATCTTCTCATTTGTACTAACGCAACAGCTCTGCTCCCAGCTCCTAGTCTTGACCCCATTCTCATCCAATTTTCAGACTGTATTCAGGTGATCTTTTATAAATGGAAATCCAATCATGAATGGTGCTGACAACAATTTGATGGCTTCCCAGTGCACTAAGGAGACAGGCTTAGTGTTGGACAAGTTCTGTTACGAGGTCTCCCTTCCTAACTTCATGGACGACTGCTGTTTCCCTTACACTGTTTTTCATACACTGCACATTCTCTTATGTGCAATCTCATCTCAGAGCCTTAACATATCCTGCCTCTTCTCATTAGCTTGTTATTTTTACTCTATTGTACCTAAACGTTGCTTATCCTTGAGATATTAGGTTAAATTGTATTTTTGCAAAGGTGCCATTCTTAAATCCTCAAACTAAATGAGGTCATGTCATGCAAAAACTGAGAGTAAATATTGATTAGTTAGATGAAACTGAGATCCAAATAACAGTACTTTTTTTTTTTTTTTTTGCTTTTTAGGGCCACACCCTTGGCATAATGGAGGTTCTCAGGCGGTTAGGAGTCAAATCAGAGCTGCAACTGCTGGCCTACACCACAGCCACAGTAACTCAGGATCTGAGCCGAATCTGCAGCCTACACCACAGCTCATGCAATGCCGGATCCTTAACCCACTGAGCGAGGCCAGGGATCAAACCTGAGTCCTCATGCATCCTAGTCGGTTTCATTAACCGCTGAACCACAAAGGGAACTCCAAATAACAGTAAGTCAAAGAATATGTAGCTGTTTCACTTGAACATGGCCCCTAGAATACAGAAATTACATATGCAGTTACTAAGGAGACTTGCAGAGAAGACTATTGAGCCACGAGCAGTGTCTGCTGGAGAAAAGAAACATGAATATTAGGAGGAGTTCTGAGGGACTCAAGGTGGGTAAAAGCCTAGTAATTTTCATAAGACATCAGGGGATACTTTTCATAAAACTACTGACTGGTTGACTTGATATCAGTCCTGAATGCTACCTGGAAAGGACCTCTTTTAAAAAATACATATTTTTGCTAACATTTAAAAGAGAGTAGAAGTGTAATATGAATTATCAGCATGGGTTTCTAAATGTAAACCATGTCAAACTAGTTTTTTAGGGAAGAAAACGTGGCAGACTTGACATTCTCGTTTTTAATCAGGCTAATTCCTTCATGGTATCATAAAGGAATACGGGACCCAGATAAAAGTAACTAAGAGGGTTGGCACCTGGTTTTAACCGTCAGTTTTGAAAGACGTGTTTGTTGGTGTGGGTAGAGACGTGTGCGTCACTGGATCACTGGCTTGTGTGAGACACTGAGAATAGGGGCGTCACACCTGGTTGTGGGCTTTGTTGATGGCAGTCGTGGTGAATAATTGAATTAAGATAGATGTTTTGTGTCTTAAAAAGGGATAACTTAAGGAACATGTATTTTCTTCCCAACACAGATGTCAGAAGTACTTTCTATATAAATCCGTAATGTATGACAGCTTTAAGAGCAGCGGGCTATTCAGAGTAAGTGAGCCAGTAATTCTGTTCTGCATTACTCAGACTCTTAAAATGTTACATTCTGTTCTAAGCCTTTCATTCTAAAATAGAGGGGAAAAATAATACCCCGAGACTTTCCAGAAAGAATGACTGTTATATGATGGAGAGTGGCTCAAAATCGCCTCCTAAGAGCAAAGTGAATTGGAACTGGGAATTCACACACACACACACACTCACTCTCTCTCTCTCTCTCTCTCTCTCTCTCTGTATATAATGTACATTGTCTTTCTAGATGCATTTCACCACTTGTTTGTTTGTAATATGGACTTTAGAATATAGCTCTTTCCAAAAGTATAAGTGTTTAGCTGGTAGCAGCCTTAGCACTCCTTTATTCGTTCCTCAGTTTATGGGCATAATTTATCCTGAGTAGTCCTTTCTCCTATTTCACGTGGAGTTTCCTCAAATACTCATATTGCTTATTCCATTATGACATTCTTGATAGTTGCTTCAGTTTACAGTGCTACTGATATTTACATAAGAATAATTATATTAATTACCTTGTAGTTGGAAAATAAACCTATTTTTGTACATTAAACTGCGGTTAGGTGGAAGAGCTAATTATGTCTATGGACACTGGTATTAAAGAGTTTGCCCAATATTTCTTTGGAGTGAGGCTGAATCCTGAAAATTATGTTCTTTAAAATAATCTGTTCTTGTTGAGTATTGGTAGTTTCTGGATGTAGGTTTCGTGTATTGACATTTAAATTAAATCCTGATTTTAGTTGAGTTGGAACAAATGTGTTCAGAGACATATTTTTGGATGTTTTAAAATATAGACAGAATTGCCTTATAATTTGAGGCTAAATCCCTGGCCTTACTCAGTGGGTTAAGGATCCAGCGTTGCTGTGAGCTGTGGTGTAGGTTGCGGACACAGCTTGGATCCTGCATTGCTGTGGCTGTGGTGTAGGCTGGCAGCTGTAGCTCTGGTTAGACGCCTAGCCTGGGAACCTCCATATGCCACGGGAGTGGCCCTAGAAAAGACAAAAAGACCAAAAAAAAAAAAAAAAGAAAAAGGAAATTTATATTTTAAGCACAACTTAGCTTACTCCCCTACAATAGTAATAATGGTAATAAAACATGATCACTATCTGCTCTGCAAAAAGTGTGAATTTTTAGTCTCTGTTCCCAGGTGGAGTATTTTTTTTTCTTGTTTTTGGAAAGTAAAACTTTGTAATGTTCACAGTTAACAAAAAAAAAAAAAAAAAAAGAAAAGAAAGAAAAAGAAAGAAAAGCTTTATTTGTAGGGAAAACATCAAAAAAACAACAGCATAAACTTTTGACTACCTGATGACCTAAAACTACATGCCTACATAGATGAATGGCAAAATGTAAGAGTCATACCATCATACCTGCTGTACAACACCCGACATTTCAGGTATGTGACTGTCTGAGTCTGTATGAACCCACGGTGGCCTGCCCACAGCAGTAGACACTGCTTAACGCCATCCACTAAGGGTCAGTGTTGTCTGACTTCAGGCACCTTCGGATTGCTTTTCAAGGGCTTTCTCTCGGTCTTGGCACAGATCTTGTCAGATGTGCCAAGGGATGAATGACTCTGGTAGCAGTCCCTTGCCAGGGGGACAGGAGGTGTTGGGAACCAGTACCTCGTTTCCTCACTTCCTGGGTGGAAAACCCTGGGGGATGATCTACACTGTCGCACAGAGTTCCCAGTGGAATTGAGGTGCAGTTCCTCACAGCAAGACCTTGATGAGAAGGAGCCTTTTCGTGGCTTTCTTCCCTTACTTTTGTCACTTCTCTAGTGTGTCCTGGGAACTCCTTCCCACACATGCCCTCTCACTGAACGTTTTATCTCAGAGTCAGCCTTTAAGGCAGCCAACATGAGACACCTGCTTACTGGTGTTCTCATTGAAATCCATGTCAACAGACCCAAAGAGATGCAAGGCTGCAAAACGGTTCCTTCAGGGAACATTAACCAGCAATCTTTCAAGCTACTTGACACATTTTTACCCATTGAAACACAAAAGGAAACCTGTAATAAAACAACAATTAGACAAGACAAAGGAAATTTTTTTTTTATCCTATTCCAATTTAATACCCTCTTTGCCTTGACCTTGGTTCTTGACAACTGAAAATCTAGCTATAGTTTATACTCCTATCATATATAACTTGACAGATCAACCTCTTTGCCTGCCCTCTCTTCTTTCTGTAATGCCTGCCAATTGAGGACAATCAGAAGGAAAGTGTGGAAGTTCTACAGAAGAGGAAGTTGGTGTAGATGCAGAGAGCCCTAGGATTGGTGGTTGTCATTTTTCTTTGTCTCCTTTTGATGAATTAAGTATCGACTATTTAAAGGGATCTTTCCCACTCCATATGGTGTTTGATAAAGCTTTAGGGAAGGCAAACATCTTAGCTCAGGGAAGTCATACCAGAAAGCTTGCTTTAGACACAATACATTTAACTAAGAGTTTGGCAGATCAGCTGTGCTTCTAACTTAAGGTCTAAGGGTAGAATTACTTTAGCACCAATGGAAATCCACCTACTCTGTATGTGAGCATGTGCCCAAGGAATGCAGGAGATAATATAATGCATGGGCTAGAGTAAGTGCTCGTAAACAAGTAAATAAAAACTATAGATTAATTGCATAGATTAAAAAAATGGCTGTAGAAAATATTATTATGAAGCCTATGATACAATTCTTCAAAAAACTAAAATTGGAACATCATATTCATTATGCACAGGAAAATGATATTTGGGGGAGAAAAGAGTTGCAGCAGGAAATAGAAGAAACATTGGAAGCATCTGCTGCACTGAATTTCAGTCTAATTTTGTTGCAAAAATCAGGCAGAATCTATCTCAGCTTCCACCTCTAGCACCTAAGGACCACTCCTTCCTTTGCCTCATAGGGAGTTGCTTTGTCCTGCCTGATTTGAAATGACTTCTTTTTTTTTTTTTTTTTGGCAATTTTCACATTAGTCTCCTCTAGAGCCATGTCTTATTCTTTGTCAGTATCACATTTTCTATGGGCTTTTCCTCTTAGTATACATATCTAATCTTTTTCATTCAGAAAAGGAAGTGGTAGGGATGGAATAGGCACAGGTAGATGTAAAAGTCCCAATAAGGGACCATAGATAGAGAGGGAAACCTAGGGAACTTGGGGAGACCACTGTAAGTTAATAATTGCTCAAGAAAGCCATCAGCACAAGACAGACTTGCTTGACTAGTGGAGTCACCAGATTGGCCTCAGGTCGTTGGGTTAGGGATGGGGGTGAGGCCTGCATTCAGGTTCAGAGCAAGGGCCGGAGTTTAAGGACCACCCTTAAGCTGATTTGAATATACACCATACCAGATACCAAGGAGGAGCTACTCCTGGAAAGGAGAGGTGGTCCTTTCCAGCCCCCACTCCCCTTGGATGAACAACTTGTGGCCCACCTAATCCTCAGGGCAGATCCTCTTAACCTGCCCTCTTGCATCTCTCACAAGCTTCCTATCTTAATAAACCTATTTTTTGCCTATCACTTTGTCCCTTGCTAAATTCTTTCTGCATGGAGGCATGAAGAACCTGAACCTTAGTAAGTCCAGACACCGGGTGAGTGATTTAAACCGGGTGGGTTTAAATCCCAGTCTGGGTTTAGGCTGGGTTCAAGTTCTGGCATGTGGGTTCATGTCTCACTCTGGGTTCTGGCTAGGTTCAGGTGCTGTTTCAGCAGCATACGTCTAATTGCTATCAAGTATCTTCCCCTCTTATTTTAGCTTTGCAAAATAATTCCATTCTCAGTGTGTTCACTTCTGTTCTGCCCTTGATTCCCAAGTTCACTTCATTCTGGCTTTCATGCTTTCTTCATTGTTCAGGTCTGTTCCACACTTTGAAGATGTTTAGCAGTCTTTGATCCTGTGAATTAAACTTCAGTAGTTCTGACAGTAGAAAACACTCCATGTATTTCCACATGTCCCTGATGTAGTAGTATCTTTCCTGATTGTAATTCACTATTCTTTCAAAACTGTTCCCTTAGGTCCTCAGTGTCATTTAAATTTTAAACATCAGTAGAATTTCGAAGCAAGATTTCCATGCTCCATTGTACACAATTAAGCTCATTCTCCTTTATAAAACTTGATATTTCCTTTGATTCTCAAGCACCGCATTTTCCAGTTTCTCCTTATACTTTTCTGGTTTTCCTCTTTGCCTGTTTCCCTCTGTCTCCTCTTCATTATCTGTGTGCCTCAAGGTTTCATTCTTCATCTACTGCATGTAACACTCTACACTAGTGGTCCTTAATACTTTTGGTTTTAGTTTGTACATCTCTTTGAGAATCTATTGTTGGCTAGGGACTTTTTGTCCTGAGAAGGGGGATGAGTGGGTGATAATATGTATATTGCATAAGCACAAGGAATGATATATATATATTTCAGAGAACTTATGAATTCTCGAGTTCTATTATCAGACTTCTAAGAACTCAACTCAAAAATTTATGTTATTAATTCCATGTTTATTCAAGAAGTCTCCCAACTGTCCCTGCCTCTAGTTTTACCTCTACAAATGGCATCATCTGTTCAGCTACCAGAATTGTTTATATAAAATGGAAATCTGCTTGCAAAATCTGAGCTTTTTAATATCATGTAGGATATTTCACAGTATTTGAACACTAGCTATCTCTCCTACCTCATCTCTTGTCATTTCCTGCATATAACTATTTTTCATGGTGTGCTTGCTATGGGCCAGAAACTATATCAATTATCTTACCTCACTTATCTCCAATATCATATCATTTTTATGCATTATCAAGAGATTTGGAATTCTTTGTGGAAACTATAGAAAGCTAGGAGCTTAAGAGAAATATAGGGGAAAAGTAATAAAGAGAAAGATTTTCTGGAAAATTTTTGTCTTTATAATTATGGAATAAGATTAATAAACCATAGGGTTTTAGTTATTTTTATTTATATCCAGACATGTAAAATATTCTAAATGAATATTTGAAAGTAAATACAATGAGCTGGGTGAAAGGATAACAGTTGCAAGGGTAAAATCTGACATGGCAAAGTCAAGAGGTGGAACTGGCCTTAGGGGGCAGTAGCAGAGCATAAACCGTCTTCAAAGAAGCTGGGTGATTTTGGCCAAAGCAACCCTTATCATTGATTGTCATTTAGTGAATGGTCTGACAGGTCATGTTACTCTAATGGTTCAAAAGTCATTCATTTGTAATAACCTATAATGGAATATAATCTGCAAAAATACTGTCTTACTATACTGTACACATGAAACCAACACAGTATTATAAATCAACCAAACTTCAATTAAAAAATAAATAAAGGAGTTCCCATGATGGCACAATGGAATTGAATCTGACTAGGATCCATGAGAATGCAGGTTTGATCCTGCATTAGTTAGGGTTAGGGATCCGGTGTTGCTGTGAGCTGTGGTGTAGGTCGCAGACATGGCTCGGATCTGGTGTTGCTGTGGCTGTGGTGTAGGCTGGCTCGGAATTGACCCCTAGCCTGGGAACCTCCATATAGCCGTGGGTGTGGCCCTAAAAAGACCAAAAAATAAATAAAAATAAATACATGAATAAATAGAAATCAGTGACCCCCCCCCATTGTTCTCATAACAATCAAATTGCTCTGATTAAGTGTACATTGTACTGTACATTGAGAACTTTGTAGATTGAATCACTGTTTAGGAGATTGGGTAGTAAATGCTAATTCAGAATTTAGTTATATTTCTTCCTGACTTGTCATTATATATAAATGGTAAAAAAATTTTAAACTCAATAAAGTCATTTTTATAATGTATTATATATTCTCCCTCCTCTCCACTGGCTCTAGTGGAACATTTATTTTTTTTTTAATCTTTTTCAATGACTTTTTGAAAAGTACTACAATCTTTTTTTTTTTTCCCAGTTGTGCCTGTGGCACGTGGAAGTTTCTGGGCCAGGGATCAAACCCAGTCACAGCAGTGACCCAACCCATTGCAGTAACAACACTGGATCCTTAACCTGCTGAGCCACAAGGGAACTCCTGAAAAGTAATAAAATCTTAAAGATTGGGGGTTCCCGTCATGGCTCAGTGGAAACGAATCTGACTAGTATCCATGAGGATGCAGGTTTGATCCCTGGCCTCGCTTAGTTGTTGGGGATCCGGCGTTGCCGTGAGCTGTGGTGTAGATGGCAGATGTAGCTCAGATCCTGTGTTGCTGTGACTGTGGTGTAGGCCAGCAGCTGTAGCTCCAGTTCAACCCCAGCCTGGGAACTTCCACATGCCACAGGTACAGCCCTAAGAAAAAGAAAAAAAAAAAAAACCCTCAAACTAAAGATTTAAAACTACGAAGTTTTCAAATTGTTTTCCATCTTTAAAAGTAGTTTTGTTTTTAGCATTTCCATTTCAGCATTAACAGACAGCGTTGTATTTGCTAAGGGAAAAAGTGCCCAGTAAACAATTACTAATGACTTGCCAGTGGCCAATTTATGCACAGCCTTGGAATAATTTAAAATATCCAATTCCACATTCTTCCTGTTAAAAAAAAAATGCTGGCAGATTGTTAAGGTAAAACATTAAAGATGTAGGTTTGTTATTTGACCTCATACTTTGTTGTAATGGCCGTGCATACAGTTTTTGATGACATATCTCTATTTTCCTTACATTTTCCTTGAGGGACTAATCTCTATCACTCATATCTGCAGAGTATAATGGGTTCGTAAATTCTAGTTCACAGTCAATTTCACACAGAACCATTTCTAGGTTTAATCAACCTCCTAGATGGTCTTGACAAGCTTCAGTTATTCTGTTATTTCTTTTGTTTGGCAACAGACTGCTATTTTAGGATTAAGTGAAAATGCAATATGAGCAACTCACTGTGGAATCACTTTTTTTTTTATGAGCTTTTGAATTGGTCACAGTAATAAGAGATAACATTTTTGGTTGAATTTTGCATAAGTGGAAATTTAGAGGCCCACTTGCTTTACAAATAACAAAAATTTCACATCAATCACAGTTGATAGTATAATTTTCTCCTGAAATATGGATCCTTTAAAATACCAAAGGACTCTTATCAATATTGGTTTTATTGCACAAGTGGCACTGCATCCTCAAGTTATCTGATTAGTCACAAGAGCAAATGCATTCCAAGGGCATGACTGTTGAAAAACGGATGCAATCTCAGAATAAGTAGAGCTTGTCAAGATCACCTAGATGGCTGCAGAAGAGCCTGTGATAACCTTTATGCATATGCAGTATTTGGACTCAAGCAGCTGGGAGGTTACTGAGTGCCTTTGCATGCTCCTGCTTTGGCTGTGGGTCTTATTCAGAACATGGTGATCCATCACGGTTGTGCTCCTCCACTCTAGAAGAACCAGCGCACGAGTCTGTCATTGACATCTGTCACCTGTGGGCCTGGGCAATGGGGGTAGGGCCTGAGCAAGTAACTCAGCAGCAGAACAGGTGTCCCTGGCAGCAAACATGGAACGACAGCACACTGTGGATATTTGGTATGATTTGAAGATCCCAGCTCAAGAAATCTCACTGAACAACAGTCAAACTTCTTAGAGGAGACTTCACGTAGCTTTGGGAACTTTAGGATAGAAACCCAAACATTTAAAATAGTTTGTTAAGCTTAGATTAGGGTTCCTAAAGTGGCCACTCATGGAATGCATGTTCGATCCTCATAGGGTTTCCATTTAATAGGATTAAATTAGTCGGCAGCATTTAAACCTGGGTATTTCACATAGAAAATCTATTCAATTATAAAATTTATGAAAAAAAATTAGAAGAGAGGGTAACAGACTTTTATAGCCTGACAGCATTAATCCATTGCTGATTCTTTCCATAGATTTCTGATGCCACTTCCAGTCTGTCCAAGCCTCCACCACTCCCTACTGTTCCCTGACACTGGGGCCACATGTCTGTTGTCATTTAACATGAATCTTGCAAGTGCCTTTTGATTTCCACCTGGTGATATGCCTAACATGACTTATCCCCAGAAGAGTAGCTGCTTCAGATGCCAGAAATCTAGAAGATGAAGCAATTAGTTACAGAATCTGTGTGTTACATTGGTTTTAGAAAAAGCTGAATGGCTATCAAATGAAGTTTAGCATCCAGGCGCTCAGATCAAACAGCAGGGAAGGGAGAAGTACATTTCTGTAGGGAGACAAGGTGCTGTTAGTAGGTTCTTACAAATGTCCCCAGAGAGCTAGGAGCTTTGCCTCAGGGAACAGACTAAAAGACTGTGTGTCTAAATTGCTGTGCTTTTAAAGTGCCTGGCAAATGCCAGAGATCTCATGTGATTGTGGTTGTTCACTGTGGTAACCACTTACTGACATTTTCACATTAGTGATAGTCTTACACTGTAATTGGTTTTGTGGTGTTTTTTTTTCCTAGGGGAGAAAAAAAAATCATAGCCTTGACATCATAAAATCAAATCTGCTACCTAAGCAAAAGCAAATACTATTACTTAGGTAAAACTCAAACAAAATTAAGATTATCCTGAATACACTGTACTGGATTAAAACACATTTATATAGTAATGGAATAATGTGGAATCTTTAGTTATAATGAATTCCTCATAGTTAAAGGAACATATCTCCTGATTGGGAATACTTTAGTGAAACTGCCTGTTATTAAGCTATTCTATTCAAGTAATATATGACTTGAATAGACTCTTTTCCCTGTCTTAGTTCTGTTTTTCTTTTTACCTTCTTTTTTTTTGGTCTTTTGTCTTTTTTTTAGGGCCGCACCTGCAGCGTATGGAGGTTCCCAGGCTGGGGATACAATTGGAGCTGTAGCCACCGGCCTACACCGCAGTCACAGTAATGCAGGATCCAGGCTGCATCTGCAACCTATACCATAGCTTACGGCAATGCTGGATCCCCAACCCCCTGAGCGAGGCCAGGGATCAAACCTGCATCCTCATGGATGCTAGTCGGGTTTGTTAACTACTGAGCCATGACAGGAACTCCTTAATTCTGTTTTTTATGTGTAAAGTATTGTCATGAGAGTCTTTAGTCCACAAGAGTTGACCAACTATGGCCTGTGAACCAAATTCACACCCTGTTTGGGGAAAGTTGTATTAGGACATAATCATACACATTTGTTTATGTATTATATTCAGCTGTTTTGTGTTACAACAATAGTTGAGTAATTCCAAGAGAACATATGGTCTGAAAAGCCAAAAATTTTTATTGTCTGACCTTTAAAAAAAAAATGTTGGCCCATCCCCTAGACACTAATGCTCAACTAATTTTCATGAACAAATCAGACCAAAGCAGGTTGTGTTAATCTGGTTCACAACTACTTGCGTCTCATATTAAGATGCATGATTTCTGGACTTGATGCTGGAATTTATGGGAATTCTCTAACATCCATTAGAAGGAAAGAGAATAAAAGATCTGATCCTTTTTAAACACATTACAGTTGATGGCATAATGAAAATACAACTATGTTTTGTGTTTCTACCAGGCATCTTTCTGGAAACAGAAACATAATGGTCAATAAGAAAACATGATGACAGATTTATTATTATACATCAGGCTGAAACTGTACAAAAGTCCCATCAGTACCTGTGGTTCCTTTCAGATACTCAGCCTTCTGCTATGGAGTTTGCCAGCAGAGGAGTAGAAGGAGTGTCTCTCAGACTGGCTGCTTCAGGGTCACCTGCAGGCTTGTAAAGAGACACCCTCAGGATTTCTGATTCTGTGGGGCTGGGGTGGGGCAAGAATTTGCATTTCTAACAAGTTCCATGGTGACGCTGATTCAGCAGCTTGGTTTAGGGGCCACACTTGAGAAACATTAAGATATTTGCTCCAGGAGGAAAAAATAAGGGATGTTCTATTTGACATATTCACTTGTACATTTTGTTATAACAGTGACTTTAGACTTATAAGTAATCACATAAAGGAAATGGAAGAAACTTTAAAACAACAATGAAAACTTGGAATCTGAATCCTGCCTCTTTCATGTACTCATTGGCCAATTAAGATCTCAGTTTTCTGATAATAGTGGAGATAAATTTCTACCTCTCTTACAAGGTTATTTTGTTTTTGTTTTGTTTAAATTTTATTTGTAGTACAGTTGACTTACAATGTTGTATTAGTTTCAGGTATATGACAAGGAGAATCAGTTATGCATTCTTTTTTCTCATATAGGTTATAACAGAATGTTGAATGAATTTTCCTGTGCTATAAACAGGTCCTTGCTAATTATCTATCCCATACACAGTAGTGTGTATATGCCAATCCCATCCCCCTCAACTCGTCCCCCCCTCCCCTGCCGCCCCACCCCAGAGTTTCCCCTTTGGTAACCTTAAGTTTGATTTTGAAATCTGTGAGTTTGTTTCTGTTTTATAAATAAGTTATTTAGTATCATTTTTCATTAGATTCCGCATACAAATGATATCTGATATATGTCTTTGTCTCTCTTATTCACTTATTGTAATCTCTAGGTACATCCACTTTGCTGCAAATGGCATGTTCTTTTTATGGCTAAGTAATATTCCATTGTGTGTGTGTGTATGTGTATGTTATCACATCTTTTTTATCCATTCTTCTGTTGACAGTTAGGTTGCTTCTAGGTCTTGGCTTCTGTGAACAGTGCTGCAGTGAACATTAGGGTGCATGTATCTTTTGTCTTTTGTCTTTTTTGTCTTTTTGTCTGTTGTTGTTGTTGTTGTTGCTATTTCTTGGGCCGCTCCCGCGGCATATGGAGATTCCCAGGCTAGGGGTTGAATCGGAGCTGCAGCCACCGGCCTTCGCCAGAGCCACAGCAACGCAGGATCCGAGCCCCGAGCCACGTCTGCAACCTACACCACAGCTCACGGCAACGCTGGATCGTTAACCCACTGAGCAAGGGCAGGGACCGAACCCGCAACCTCATGGTTCCTAGTCAGATTCGTTAACCACTGCGCCACGACGGGAACTCCTTTTTTTTTTTTTTGCCTTTTGTCTTTTGTCTTTTTTGTCTTTTTGTCTGTTGTTGTTGTTGTTGTTGCTATTTCTTGCATGTATCTTTTGAATTGTGGTTTTCTTAGGATATGTGCCCAGGAGTGGGATTGCTGGATCATATGGCAGTTCTATATTTAGTTCTATGTGCTCCATAGTGGTTGCATCAATGTGCATTCCCTCCAGCAGTGTAGGAGGGTTCCCTTTCCCCCACAGCCTCTCCAGCATTTATTGTTTGTAGACTTTGTGAGGTGATACCTC
The DNA here is from genome assembly GCF_016906955.1 of Phacochoerus africanus. Lineage (NCBI taxonomy): Eukaryota > Metazoa > Chordata > Mammalia > Artiodactyla > Suidae > Phacochoerus > Phacochoerus africanus. The sequence continues at coordinate 28,928,969 of NC_062552.1, read as the reverse complement.
ACTGGAGTTGTGATTTGCATTTCTCTAATAATTAGTGATGATAAGCATCTTTGCATGTGCTTTTTGGCCATCTGTCTGTCTTCTTTGGAGAAACATCTATGTAGATATTCTAACCATTTTTTGATTGGGTTTTTTTGTTTCTTTGATATAAAGCTACATGAGATGTTTATACACACACACACACATATTATATATATATATACATATATATATATATATAGAGAGAGAGAGAGAGAGAGATTAACCCCTTGTTGGTCACTTCATTTACAAAGATATTCTCCCATTCTGTAGGTTGTCTTTTTGTTTTGTTTATGGTTCCTTTGTGGTGCAAAAACTTTTAAGTTTAATTAGATCCCATTTGTTTATTATTGTTTATATTTTTATTACACTAGGAGGGGGATCAAAAAAGATATTGCTGTGAAATAGGTCAGAGTGTTCTGCTTATGTTTTCCTCTAGGAGATTTATAGTATTCAGGCTTATGTTTAGATCTTTAGTCCACTTTAAGTTTATTCATTATATGGTATTAGAGAATCTTCTAATATCTTTTGTTTAAACGTAGCCGTCCACCATTTATTGAAGAGACTTTCTTTTCTCCGTTGTATATTCTTGTCTCCCTTGTAGATTAGTTCACCAGAGGCGTGTGGGTTTATCTCTGAGCTTTCTGTCCTGTTCCACTGATCTATACTTCTGTTTCTGTTGTAGTACCATATTGTTTTGATGACTAGCTTTCTGGTAGAGTTTGAAGTCAGGGAGCCTGACTTCAAAATGCCATTGGTAATTTGATAGAGATTGCATTGAATCTGCAGATTGCCTTGGGTAATTTAGTAATTTTTACAATATTGACCCTTCCAATTCGAGAGCATGGTATATTTTTCAATCCGTGTCATCTTTGATTTCTTTCATCAGCGTCTTATAAATTTTCAGAGTACAAGTCTTTTGCCTCTTTAGGTAGGTTTCTTCACAGGTAATTTATTCTTTTTGATGTGATGGTAAATGGGATTGTTTCCCTAATTTATCTTTCTGATCTTTTGTCGGTGCTGTATAGGAATGCAAGAGACTTCTCTGTATTAATTTTGTATCCTGCAACTTTGCCAAATTCATTGATGAGCTCTAGTAGTTTTCTGGTATCATCTTTGGGATTTTTCTGTGTATAGTATCCTGTCATCTGCCGACAGTGACAGATTTACTTCTTTTCCAATTCAGATTCCTTTTATTTCTTTTTCTTCTCTAATTGCCATGGCCAGGACTTCCAAAACTATGTTGAATAAAAGTGGTTATAGCGGATATCCTTATCTTGTTCCTGATCTTCGCAAGAATGCTTTCAGCTTTTCACTGTTGAGGATGACATTAATGTGTATTTGTCATATATGGCCTTTATTACATTGAGGTAGGTTCTGTCTATGCCCACTTTCTGGAGAGTTTTTATCAAAAATGTATGTAGAGTTTTGTGAAAAGCTTTTTTTGCATTTATTGAGATGATCGTATGGTTTTTATTCTTCAGTTTGTTGATGTGACCTATCACACTGATTGCTTAGTGAGTATTGAAAATTCCTCACATCCCTAGGATAAATTCCACTTAATCATGGCGTGTGATCTTTTAAATATATTGTTTAATATATTTAATATATTGTTGGATTCAGTTTGCTAAAATTTTGTTCAGGATTTTTTGCATCTTTGTTCATCAGTGCTATTGGCCTGTCATTTTCCTTTTTCATGTAGTATCTTTGTCTGGTTTGATATCAGGGTGATGGTGGCATCATAGAATAAGCTTGGGAGTATTCCTACCTCTGCAGGTTTTTGGAAGAGTTTCAGAAGAATCAGTGTTAACTCTTCTCTAATGTTTGATAGAATTCCCCTGTGAAGCTGTCTCATCCTGGACTTTTGTTTTTTGGAAGGTTTCAGTTTCAGTACTTGTGGTTATTCCATTCATCCTTTCGATTTCTTCCAGTTTTGTCTTGGAAGATTGTACCTTTCTAAGGATTTGTTGATTTCTTCTAGGTTGTCCATTTTGTTGACATATAGTTGCTTGTAGTAATCTGTAATGATCCTTTGTATTTTTGTGATATCTGTTGTAACTGCTTCTTTTTCATTTCTAATTTTTTTTTCTTTGAGCCCTCTCCCTTTTTTTCTTGTCGAGTCCAGCTAAAAGGCTTATCAATTTTGTTGACCTTTTCAAAGCACCCACTTTTAGTTTTATTGATCCATTGTATTGTTTTCTTTTTCTCTATTTCATTTATTTCTGCTCTGATTTTTATGATTTCTTTCCTTCTCCTGTATTTGGGTTTTGTTTGTTCTTCTTTCTCTAGTTGCTTTAGGTATAAAGTTAGGTGTTTTTTTGTCTGTTTAGTTTTTGCTTTTGTTTTTTCTTGTTTCCTGAGATAAGATTTTATTTCTATAAACATCCCTCTTAGAACTGCTTTTGCTGTATCCCATAGGTTTGGGATTATCATGTTTCCACTGTCATTTGTCTCTAGGGTATTTTTATGGATTTCTTCACTGATCCATTGGTTGTTTAGTAAAATATTATTTAGTCTCCATGTGTTTGTGTTTTTTACAGTTTTATTTTCCTTGTAGTTGCTTTTTTCATCTTGTAGCATTATGCTCAGAAAAGATGCTTGATATGATTTCAGTTTTACCGAATTTTCTGAGGGTTCCCTTGTGGCCCAGTGTGTAATCTATCCTGGAGAATGCTCCATGTGTACTTGAGAAGAATATATATTCTGCTGCTTTTAGATGGAATGTTCTATAAATATCCATTGAGTCCATCTGGTCTAATGTGTCATTTAGGGCCTTCCTTTCCTTATTGATTTTCTGTCTGGATGATCCGTCCATTAAACGCCCACACTATTATTGTGTTACTATCAAGCTCTTCTTTACCATTGTTAGCATTTGCTCCTGTGTTGGGTGCATATATATTTACAGTTGTTCTATCTTCTTCATGGATTGATCCATTGATCATTATGTAGTGTCCTTCTTTGTCTCTTCTAGCAATCTTTATTTTAGTCTATTTTGTCAGATATGATTATTGCTACTCCAGCTTTTATTTATTTGCATGGAATATTTTTTCCATCCTTGCAATTTCATTCTATATATGTCCCTAGAACTTAAGTGGGTCCCTTGTAGACAGCATATATGTATATGGGTCTTTTTTTAATATCCATTCAGCTAGTCTATGCCTTTTGGTTGGAGCATTTAATCCATTTACATTCAAAGTAATTATGGATAAGTATGTACTTACTGGCATTTTCTTAATTGTTTTGGATTTGTAATTTTATTTTTTTTCCTTCCTCTTTTGTTCTCTTGTGATTTGATGATTATCTGTAGTATTGCATTTAGTTTGATTTTTCTTTTTTTGTTTGTGTGTGCCTATTGTTTTTTTGGTTACTGTTCCCATGCAATTTTGATTAGCAGTCTTCATATATGTAGAACTGTTTTTGGTTGCTGGTCTCTTTATTTCAAGTGTATTTTGAATATTCTACATTTGTACTATCCTCTTGTTACTTTTGATATCATATTTGCCTGCAGATTATTTCCTACTTTTATCTTATGCTTGTCTTTGCTACTGGGTGTTCCCATTTGTAATGTTCTTGTTTCTAGTACTGGCCTTTTATTTTCTGCCAAGAGAAGTTCCTTTGGTAATACTGTAAAGCTGATTTGGTGATGTTGAAGTCTCTTAGTTTTTTCTTTTCAGAAAATTTTTTGGTTTCTTCAAATCTGAATGAGGGCCTTGCTAAGTATTCTTGGTTGTAGGTTTTTCCCTTTTATTGCTTTAAATATATCATACCACTCCCTCCTGGCCTACAGCATTCCTGCTGACAAATCAGCTGATAATCTTTTGGGGATTCACTTCTGCGTTATTTGTTGCTTTTCTCTTGTTGCTTTCAATAGTTTTCTTTGTCTTTAATTCTTGTCAGTTTAATTAATATTTGTCTGTGTGGGCCTCCCTGGATTTATGCTTTATGAGACTCTATGTGCTTGAGTGAGTGTTTCCTTTCCCATCTGACGGAAGTTTTTAGCTATAAACTTTTCATATATTTTTTCAGTCCCTTTCTCTCTTCTTCAGAGACCCCGTTATGCAAACAAAAGTGCATTTAATGTTGTCCCAGAAGTCTCTCTGATTGTCCTCATTTCTTTTCATTCTTTTTTCTTTATTCTTTTCCATGGCAGTGGTTTCTACCACTCTGTCTTCCAGCTGACTTATTTATTCTTCTGCCTCAGTTTTTCTACTCTTGTTTCCTTCTAGAGTATTTTTTACTTCAGTTATTGTATTTTTCATCTTTGTTCTTATATCTTCTAGCTTTTTGTTAAGCACTTCTTGTAACTTTTTGATCTTTACCTCCATTTTTTTTTCCTGGATATTTTCATTCATTATTTCCATTATTTAGATTCTTTTTCATATAGATCACCTATCTCCTCTTCATTTTGTTGTTTTTGGGGTTTTAAACTTATTCCTTTGTCTGAAACATATTTTTCTATCATCTCATTTGTCTAACTTACTGTGAATGTTGTCTCCTTTCTGCAGGTTGCAGGATTCTCATTCCTCTTGCTTCTGAAGTCTGTCCCTTCATGGGTAAACTTGGTCCAGGGGTTTGTTCAGGCTTCCTGGTGGGAGAGACTGATGCTTGCCAATTGGTGGGTGGAGCTGGTCTTGTCCCTCTGGCAAAGCAGTGTGTTTATAGGTAGCTGTGAACTCAGGATGACTTTTTGGGGTGAGGGCTGTTTTAATATGGGTGCCTTGACAGGCATATCCTTTCCTTTTTGTATACTGGCAATTTTCCTTTGATAGGAAGTGTGACCAATGTTGTGGTGACCAGAGCCTACACTGTATATTGAGTGGGGCCTCCTCTTTGCTCTGTGGTTGTCACTTCTCTGTGAGGGGCAGTGTTGCTCCATAGTTATTGGAATAGAAGACTTGTTTCTGAGCTGTATTCATGATTTAAGGTGCAAGGTAGGTAGGATTGGGACTTTCCAACTGGGAGAGGAGTCTCTGAGTATTCCTGCACTGGAGATGTTCACCTGTAAGTGTGCTCTGTTGTGTCACCTTTCACCAGTTGGGTGGGTTCACAAAATACATTGTTGCTATTGATCTCAGCCTCACCTTAACCATTTCTTTGCCCATAACTGGCACTGATGTCTCCTAAGCATTGTTTTCAGCAGTCTGCCAGTGCAGATCCATTCAGGATCATGTTCTAGGATTTTAGGAGTCATGCACCTGGGCCTGCTGTGGAAGCTATGGAGGCAGCTCAGACTCCAACCTGTTCTAACCACCACATGTATGTGCCCACAAAGTCCACAGCTGCTAACATCTGACCCATTTCAGCTATGGGAGCACTTGTCCATTCATATGTTTCACCAGTGCTGAATTTACAAAGCCAGCTGCAGTGATGTAAATCTATGGTTCTCATAGCCAGGAGGAGAGATTTCAGCTCTTCTTTCATAGTCACAGGTTTCCTAGGGCTCAGCTGTGGTTTCAGTCCCATCTCTGTGGGTAGGAAACCTACTGGAGACTGTTCCCAAGGCAGCAAAATCACAGACCCCTACTCATGTGGAAACCAATTGAGGCAGCAGTTGGGGAGGTTGGCCTGCTGTCATGAATGGAGGATGGGGTAGCATCTGGGTACATGTGCCTGTCCAGAAGGGAGGCAGGTGGACGGTGATCAGGAGCTTGGGCTCACTCTTGTGGGAGAGGGTGGACCAGGGTTCAGGGTGAGCAAGCTTGCTGTGATGGGAGGTGGGCCAGGTGGCAATCAGGTGCTCAGGCTCACTCTGGTGGGAGAGGGTGGACCAGGGTTCAGGGTGAGCAAGCTTGCTGCGATGGGAGGTGGGCCAGGTGGCAGGCAGGTGCTCAGATTCATTCCAGTGGGAGGGGGCAGGATAGTGGTGTAGGCAAGCTGGCCAGCCCAGGAGAGAGCCTCTCCCAGGGGCTACAGGGCAGAGGTCTGTCTGGGGAATGAGGCTGCAATGGTGGCCCCACCCTTCACATTCCACTTAACAATGATGCATAGTCTCCAGGGTGGCCTAGACCTTCTCAGACTTTCCTCATCTCAGGGCTCTGCCTCTGGCCCCTCCAAGCTGCCTCTGCCAAGCCAACATCTTTTCTCTCCCAGGTTTGTCCTCTAAACCGCCTGTGCCAGCACCCAGCCCCATCCCGTATCAGCAGTCACACATATCAGGCTGGGGTGTGAAGGTCAGGGGCACAGCCCAGCTGTGTAGTCCTCATTCTGTCCCAGCTGACCTTCCTGCTGGTGAGGGGACTCCCCTAGATGCGGGACCCTCTCCTCCCCTCCTGGAGGTGCAGGTCCCAAGCCGATTCTGCTTCTATTTTCTTTTTCCCTTTGTCCTACCTAGTTATTATTTAGTGACCTGAAAATCACCATTAAATATGTAAGACATTTACAAACATTTCAAGAATACTAGCTAGTGTTTAGTAATGTCATTCATAAAGATAAGGTGGATCATGTCACTGATTTGTAGTCAGATCTCTCTATTTCAGATAATCTCAATATCTTGTTACTGTACAGGTGTGATTTACACCATTAGACCCTTCCCTGTGCTGCATGAGGGCCTTGATCTCAGCCTCACCTTAACCATTTCTTTGCCCATGATTGGCACTGGTGTCTCCCAAGCATTGTTTTCAGCAGTCTGCCAGTGCAGATCCATTCAGGTCATGTTCTAGGATTTTAGGAGTCATGCACCTGGGCCTGCTGTGGAAGCTATGTAGGCATTTCAGAACACAATCCACCATGAAATAGTAAGCCATTTATTGAAAACCGGACAGTATACTAGACACCTTGTACATACGACATAGATCTCCCACTTCCTTCTTTATTTCCTTTCCTTAGCCATCTCCTCCCAGTTCTCTGCTCTGAGAGTCTGATTTACTGGAGTACATCCACAGGCTTCTATGGTTTCTGTCTTCCTGTTAGATTCTACCAGAGAGGACACTTGCAGGAAATCAGAAGGTGGGACAATAGAGAATGAGGTGAGGATGTCTCCTCTTTTGGCCTCTCTGTAATATTTTCTTAGAATGGCAGTGTTCTATCAGTGCCACTGCTGCTCTCCCAGAAGCCTGCTCTGCGGTATCCCTCTCCACTCACCTCTGCCCTCTCCCCCTGCGGATCTGACGGAGATCCAGCCTGGAGCCAGGCTCCACATGGACTTGATTGTGTTGCCCCTCGTAATACTTTATCTTTTTAAATAGCTCTTTTGCAAATAAGCCCTCTTTGAATCATCAGTGGCTCTTGTTGGGATCCTAAGTCATAATAACACCCTCACAGTGATCTAATGAAGTAATATTATTCTACCATTTTACAGATGAGGAAACTAAGGCTCCAAGAAATGACAGTGTTTAGATTCAAGCTGAGTCCTAACTCCTGAGTGTGCAGTCTTTCTGATCTGAAAGTTTCTCAAACATTGGTACGTATAAGGATTACTTGGAGAGTCTGTAAAACAGGTTGATTAGGAAGCTCCATCAACAAAAAGTTGGATTCTAGTATTATGGGATAAATTTTAGGAGCTTGCATTTTAAAAGAAGCATAGGGCTTTTTCCTGTAACTAATAATAATAATAATAACCTCCTTATGTTTATAACCACCACTACTGTTTAACATTTCTTATGTTCTCTATTAGCTGGTATCTTCACAAGAGTCATAAGGAGGAAGAGTCCTTCTTACCCTCTTTACAGATCAAGAAACTGATGAATAGAGAAGTTAAGTAACTTGCTTAAGATTATATACCTCAGTGCACGGCTCAGGTATCTGATTTTGAGCCCAGGCACTGTGACACCCCACTAAGCAGCTGACCATAGGTCCCCAACCTCACTGACTCAGTTTTCTCACTATTCGCATGTCTCTAGTTATTTAAGGGAATGGTTTTACCATGATTATGGCCCTAGTATTCCTAATTTACCTCCTCATGCCAAGGGCTGTCATAGGGATAATACCACTGTTTTTGATTTTTTATTTGTTAATTTAATTAAATTAATTAATTAATTATTTTTGTCTTTTTAGGGCCCCACCCGTGGCATATGGAGGTTCCCAGGCTAGGGGTCTAATTGGAGCTCTTGCTGCCGGCCTATGCCAGAGCCACAGCAATGATGCCAGATCCGAGCTGTATCTGCAACCTACACCACAGCTCATGGAAACCCTGGATCTTTAACCCACTGAGCGAGGCCAGGGATCGAACCCTCTACCTCATGGTTCCTAGTAGGATTCGTTTCCGCTGCACTAAGACGGGAACCCCTATTTGTTAATTTTAATGGATGGGTTGTAGCTCTTCTAAGCATTTTGGAATCTAAAAAAAACAATGAGCATAATACCTTGGTTTAGTATTTATGTGCAGATATGTGTCCCATATTAAAATGGAAAGGCATTCTTTTAGCTAATCATATACAAAGAATCCCAGATAATATTTCTGTTTTGAAATGTCAGAGTAAGCATTTGGAACATTGGCTTCAGGTGATAATAATAATTTAATCCTATTCTTGATTTTCCAGAGTCTGGTCTTCCTAAAACTCTAGAATACTGTTCTCCAGTAGAACTTTCTGTGATGATGATGTTCTGTCTCTGAGATTTACTAGTCACTAGCTACATGTGGCTTTTGAGCACTTGAAATATGGCTAGTGTGATTGTAGAACTGAATTTTTAATGCTACTTAATTTCACTTAATTTAAATTTAAATAGTTACAAGAGACTAGTGGCCATCATAACAGACAGCACAGTTCTAGGAAGCTTATTAAACATCATCATTCTTTCGTCACTTCTTTAGCTGACATATTTAAATCATGTTTTAAATTAAATTGTGTTCTTTTTAAATTTGGAAGTGGGTAAGATATTTAAATCATAACAAGATTTATATCTTCATTAATGTCTCTCTTTTTACTGCTACTTAAACTTAACCCAATGTATCAAAGATATAGTTGGTTTATGTATTCCGTGTCTAATGACCTTTTTTTTGTAATGACTTTTTTTTTTGGTCCTGTTTTATATATTTTATGCCTGCACTTTTTCCCCTTTGGAACATTCCTCTCTGTAGCTGTGACAGATGTTGTCTGTGTTCTCCAGTATTTGGGCAGTCCCCCGTAAAGTCATGACAGTTACCTTTTAAGGATGCAGTGTGAGGTGTCTTCCATAAATCTTTAATCAAGTATGTAACTTGTTGTGGCATTTTAATAAAGTTGTAAGCAGGAAGTTTAAACCCATCATTTCAAACTGATTTAATCAGAAAATACAGAAAACTGGTTGTTATTTTATCCATCTCCAGCAAAATAGACTAATTTTAACAAGCCTTGGAATAAATACATTGAATATAGTACACATTTTTCAGTTGAGTTTGATATCCAACCTCATGAATAAAAGAGGTCCTATATATTATGCAGTAATAGTCACATCCATCATATTTATCATGTATGTAAAGTAATAACTGATTTTCTGAAACTTTTGTGTTACTATGTAATAATTATATAAAATTATTATAATCGTGTTAGGTATATAAGCAGAATATAACTACTTCAAATTTGTCTTTAATTTTATATTAACCTGTTTGTTGGCTGGGATATGGTTTTAAAATATTGCTGTTCTTAAATGTGTCATAATTATTTTCATCTGGAGGAAGTTATTCTGTCATGCTTATAAATGTGTACATTAGAAATGTATTTAGAAAGATATAAATCTTAATTTTATCAAGCTGAATGAAAAACGAAATTAATGCAATTCATTTGTCAAAAAATTCTGAAAGGCTGTTATTATTTTAAGAGACTGTGATATTTCATTCTTCATAAAAGACAGTATTTAAGAGAAATTTAGAGTCTTTGGCTTGAATAGTGTCTAGCTCCTAGAAATCACCTCTCCTATATTTCTACTGAAATAGTCCTTAAAACATAGCACTAAAGAGAAGATTTTACACAGTGACTATTTGGACTCATTATCCATCTATATCCAAAATCACGGAAGTCTTTTTACCAAAGGAAGTTGGCTGAAAAATTCAGTTACAGGAATGCCTGCAGCTGCTCATTACGTCCACATTTGACAGCTGGGGATGGGACACAGAGAGTGGCGGGGGGGAAGATCATGACTGTTTGGCTCATGAGCCCCTGGTTTTCACCACAACTCTCTCTAAATATTAAACCTGTTCCTGCTCTGAGATAACTCTGGGTAATGGGAGGGATCAGATTTGTAAGCTTTTAAATGCAGCAAAGTTATATGAGACTCATGTAAGCTGGTATAAAAAGTTGCTAATTCTGTAAAAGATAGGAAATAAATAAGATAGAAACTTTTTTTTAATGTTAGTGATTAGCTATTTTCAGTGGCTTCTTAGCACAACCCATGGGGCCTAGGAGAGTCTAAGCATGTAATAATTGCAGATTGAAAAAAAATGAATTAATCAGTCAATGAATGAATTGATTAGGGAATGAGAGACTTCACAGAAAATCATAACCAGTGTTCAAGGAATCTTGAAATGTTATGAGGAAACAAGAAATGACACGTTTAAAAGATAAAGATAACCTTCTTACTGGTAAAAAAAATCTTTCAGATAATTGAAGACAGGGTTGATTGGTCCTGTCTGACCTCAGAGGGCAGAAATAGGGCAAATTAATAGACATTGCAACACAGCAAATTCGATACAATATAAAAAGTCTTACCTAAGGATTATTCCCATTTGCATCTTATTCATGAAATGTAAGAAACCTTAGTGCAGTAAAACTTCAGTTCTTTTCAAATTGCTTATATTTTAGGGTACCAGTTTGTAACCTGCTAACATATCAGTGAGCTTTTAGAGTAGTGATTTTTATGTGACCAATTCAGTGATAAATTGGTCAGTGTTAAGTGCTTCACTTCTCTCTCAAATGCTTGAAAAATTTTATGTGTAAGAGTTTACTGATGTTGAAGAACATATGCACTTTTGAAGATGGTTTGGTAATTCTTTCAAGACTGAACATTCTCTTACCATGCAATTGAGCAGTTGTACTCCTTGGTGTTTACATAATGGTGTGGAAAACTTATGTCCACACAAAACCTGCACATCTGTGTTGGTAGCATCTTTATCCATAATTATCCAGTTGTGGGAGCAACCAGGATGTCCTTTCAGTAGGTAAATGGATAAATAAGTTGTGGTATATGTGAGCAATTGGCAGTTATTCAGTATTCAAAAGAAACGAGCTATCAAGCCATGAAAAAAAAGACTGAAGGAAATGTAAATACATATTACTATGTGAAAGAAGCCAATGTGAAATCTGTGTGATTCCAACTATAAGACATTCTGGAAAGGGCAAAATTATAGAGTCAACACAAAGATCCATGGTTTCTAGGAGCTGTAGAAGAGAGAGAAGGATAAGTAGGTATAGCACAGAGGACTTTAGGGCCATGAAAACACTCTCTTTGTTGATACTGTAATGATGCATACCTATCATTATATATTTGCCAAAATTCATAGAATGACAAACTAGCTGAAGCAGTCAAAAAAGAACAAAGCTGGAGGCATCATACTCCCAGTTTCAAACTGTATTACAGAGCTATATTAATCAAAATAATATGATATTGGCATGAAACAGATGCACAGTTCATTGGAGCATAATAAATATCCCAGAAATAAACCCATGAACGTATGGTCAATTAATTTATGACAAAGGTGCTAATAATGTATAATGAGGGAAGAATAGTTTCTTTATTAAATGGCATTGAGAAAACTGGATAACCACATGCAAAAGAATGAAACTGGACCTCCATCTCATACCATACCCTAAAATCAACTCAAATAGGATTAACAACTTGAACATAAGACCTGAAACCGTAAAACTCTTAGAAAAAAAACATAGGAGGTAAGCAGCTTAACATTTGTCTTTGCAAAGACTTTTTGGATTTGACATCAAAATCAAAGGCAGCAAAGGAACATATACAGGTGGGACTACATCAAACTAAGAAGCTCTATAGAGCAAAACAAATAATCAAAAAGAAAACAAGGAAAAAAAAAGAATCTGAAGAAACATTTTTTCCAAAGGAGACATACAAATAGCCAACAGGTACATGAAAAGGTACTCATTATCACTAAATATCAAAGAAATGCAAATCAAACCACAGTGAGATATCAGCTGACCCCTTTTAGAAGAGCTGTCATAAGAAAGACAAGGGATAGCAAGTATTGGAGAGGATGTAGAAAACAAGAAACCGTTGTGTAGTGTTTGTGGGAATGTAAATTGCTTCAACCACTTTGGAAAGCAGTATGGCGTGTCCTTGAGAAGTTAAAATTTGAACCCAGCTCTTCCACTTCTGGGTGTTTATTCAAAGGGAATGAAATCAGGGTATGTTATCAAGATACACATGTTTGCTGTAGCATCATTCACAACTGCCAAGATACAAAGACAACCTAAGTATCTATATAAGAATGAATGGTTAAAGGAGATGTATACAACTGGATATTTTTCAGCCGTGGGAAAGTAAGAAATCCTGCAATGTGTGATGACATGGATGGATCTCCAGGGTGTTATGCTAAGTGAAATTAGCCCAGCGGAGAAAGTCAAATACTGCATGGTGTTACCTCTAGATGGAACCTTCAAAAGAGGTCAAACTCATAGAAATGGAATAGAAAAGTGGTTGCCAAGTGCTGGTGGGTGGGAATAAGGGAGAGGCAGGTAAAATGGTACAAACTTTCAGCTATAAATAAGTTCCGAGGATGTAATGTAAAGCAAAATGACTACAGTTGAATACACTGTTAGGTAATTGAAATTTGTTCACAGAGAGTAGAACTGAAATGTTCTCACATTCAAGAGAGCATCAAAGAAAAGTTTAAAAGATGTTCAAGTTGTTTTTGTTATTATTTCTTTTGAAAGCCTTTGCTCCAAGGGGAGGTTCAACATGCAAGTTGAAGAAATGTGAATATTTCTATTTTAATAACATTTCCAGGATACACATGTCATTATGTATAACTTTTCATTCTATTTAATCTATTTAATTATATAAAGATAAGTGACTCTGTTGTTATTGTGCTTCTGCTTTAAACCCTACCATATGAAAGTCCTCTGTTTAGAGTTAAGCAGGTCCATAATTACCATGTATCTCCTCACTGTATTGGAAAAGATGCCCCATCCCTATTTCATGGCTCACTCATTCAGCCACACTGAGGAAGGCTAGGCTGACAAAAGGGATGAAGGAAGCGGGTGGGGGCAGGAGTACGCCAGTTAGAAGTGGTGCGCACACTCCCCGGTTATTTAGCTAGGGAAACCCAACTTTCCTATACAGTTAGAGAAATCATGGTTCTAAAGCTATTTTTGCAGGTTTTACTCTGAATAAAAAAAGCAAAATTGCGTCCTTGGGAATTCACAAAAAGATAATAGATGAGGGAATCTGTTCAGCTCCATGAAGAATGGAAAACTTGAGATGTGGGAGAAGAGTTTCTCATAGAAGATACATTCTTAGAAAGCAGGCCAAGTATGCTGGGTCAGTAAATGGTGTTTAGTTTATAAGGCACGTTGCCTTGTGGCTGATAAGGCCAGAGTGATATTGAATACTCCTAAACTATGAATAGAAAGTTTATGAATCGTATTTTCCGTTGTGGCTCAGCAGGTTAAGAACCTGATATAGTGTCCATGAGGTTGGGATTTGATCCTTGGCCTTGCTGGGTAGGTTAAGGATCTGGTATTGCCACAGGCTGCAGTGTTGGTCACAGATGTGGCTTAATTGTGGTGTTGCTGTGGCTGTGGTATAGACCTGAAGCTGCAGCTTCAATTTGACTCCTAGCCTAGGAGCTTTCATATGCCACAGGATCTAATGTGGCATTAAAAAAAAAAAAAAGAGCTTATGAATCAAGGAAGAGGAAGGTACAAAAAAGCCATAAAAGCAAAGACATTTATGGGTAATAGACTAGACATACACAGAAGTTTTTAAACAAACCACGTTCTTTGTGGTTATCATAACTAATTTGGATATTGTTGTTTATAACCTAAATAGGGTTAGAGTTAACCACTGTGGCCATTATTCTTTGTAATTACTGATCATCTAAGTGTAATACTGAAATACAGGATCCGAGTCCAATCCCTGACCTTAAAGAGTCGAGTTGCAAACTTTGAAACAAGGGTCATACTTGCAGACTTACAAGCACACATGGTGTGGTGGCTGCTGGACGTGGAGGAGAGCGCGATGAGGAGTAGGGTTCAGGAAAGATTTTGTAACAGAATCGATTTTTTTTTTAATGTATAATGATTTTTATTTTTTCCCACACAATCGATTCTTACATTGGCAAAGTTTTTAAGAGGATGACATTCCTCTTAAATAAATAAGGTGTGACACAGGTGTGCATAATAAGAAACTTCAAGTGTTTTGCGTGGCTCACAGCACAGAGTTCAAAGTGTCGTAGATCCAGAGGAGCACTTGAGAGCGTGGATGGCCACCAAGTCATGCAAGAGCCACGTGCCCAGCTCTAAACACCTTGTTCTTGATCTTGTGGGTAGTGTAAGAAGTTGCAAATTGCTTGAGATCAGTGTTCAGGATTGAGGTTCTAAGTAAACATTTACTCTGTGACAGTTGAAGCCAAGAAAGTTACCAGGGCCACTCAGGTGGGAGCAGAAGGCCATGCTCAGATCCTGGAAATACCAATATTTATCTCCAGCTCTTTACAAGCAGTCAAGTAAGACAAGAACAGAAAAGCGTCCATCAAATTTAGCAATTTGGGTCACTCGTAACCTTTGTCAAAGCAGTTTAAACACATGCACAGCAAAGGGCACATACAGAGGGGAAAAAAAATCAATGAATCACTGTGATATTTTATCTACCTCACATCTTATCAAGGCTCAAAAGGGCAGTTGTTTTACGAAGAATGTAATGTCATGTGTTTGAATCTTAATTGATAAGTGCAAATCTGCCAAGGAGACAGGGCTTGACAGTAATAACGAAGGAGCAGTGTTTATAAATATCCACGGAATGGAGACTACCAGATGTAGGTGTCAAATAGCAACTTGGAATTTGCACACCCACCCACAAGTATAGAAATGCAGGGCATTGGGAGGTGCTCTCAGTGATAAGGTCCAAATGGCCTCTTTTGTGGCCTAATGCACCTTGAGGAGTTCAACACAACTTTGAACAAACGTAATTTACTGAGTGGTGTGAGAAGGAAAAAAGTATGGCATCAATAATTCTAAAGCACTAGGTGCCTGGCTATACTGTTTTATAAAAAGAAAGAAAAATTTAAGGTTAAGATAAATTTGTAGCATGTTTTTATAAAAATCAGATTAGCATTTATCTTCAGGTAGTTTGGTGATGCTGTTGAAGTTGACCTTGTTTCAAATGCATGCCATTCACCTGTGGACACTGGTGTTTTACGAGAATAAAGAGTAAGAACAGATTGATTGCATCATTGAAGCCTGGACATAGCCTCACAAAATAATTTAAAAATTAATTTCTGCAGTTTTGAAGGCTGATGTACCTTGACCGGTCACTTGCAGAAAGCAGGCCAACACATACATAAACAAATAGCTTCTGCTTTTCCTCTGGCTGATTCCACCATTCTATTTTTAATGAAAGACTGTTTCACGACTGTAAGATTAACTAAGCTCATGGAGTTGCTTAAGACGTTAGAGTTTGGCTTTACCTTTCCATTTGGGTTTCTGAGCTTGAAAAAGCTGCTTACCCTTGCAAGCTTTAATAAATCTGTAAGGTTGAGATGGATGTAGCAGCCACACCCAGCAGCACATCCTGATTATAACTTAGGAGCAGTACGCCTGGTGTGTGTTAGACCACTAATGCATTATGATGCTCAACAGAATATCAACATGTCAGCCTTTGATCCTCTTCTCCATGACCTCTTGTTGTGGATACCCTTGATATAAAAATTAAATGTATTTTGTATTCAAACTCATTCTTGCTTGGGGTTAAATAGACTTTTAAAGTAAATCAGACTGCAATCAGAATGTTAATTTTGGAAAATTTACATCTCTTTGTGGATGTTATTAAGAAAAAGAGAAACTGTGTAATTCAGAATTATTTTAATACTCCAACTGAATCACTCCTGTATTGAATGATTGCAAATAGAGTGGAAACTGAGAAATAGTTTCAAAAGGCATATGTGAATACCAACTATTAAATATTTATCTCAGTAAAAGGACTTATAGATGTGGAAATTACTAAATATTGAATGCTGTATTTCCTCAATGTTAAAATTCTTTTCAAAAAATTTTTATTACCCCCACCCACTGCATATAGAAGTTCCCAGGCCAGGGATTAAATCCAAGCCATAGTTGCAACCTATGGGGCTGCTGTGGAAATGCTGGATCCTTTAACCCACTGCACCAGGCCAGGGATCACACCCACACCTCTGAAGTGACCTGAGCTGCTGCGGTTGGATTCTTAACCACTGCGCCACAGGGAACTCTGATTTTTTTCAAATTTTAGCATATTTTCAAACAATAGAGTCACACGTTGCAATCATTATGGACTTATTGTAGGCTTTTTGTTTGTTTATTTAGTTAAGATTAATAAATTTGAAGTGATTGAGAATTCACATTCTGGAGCCAATATTTAGTAGATCAACTCCCCCTATTCCTTGTCTGAAAAATTCGACATAAGATTGTTAATGAACCCAGACACCTACAGTCAATTAATCTTCGACAAAAGAGGCAAGAACATAAAATGGGAAAAAGACAGTCTCCTCAGTAAGTGGTGCTGGAAGACTGGATAGCTGCATGTAAATCAATCAAACTGGAACACACCCTCACACCATGCACAAAAATAAATTCAAGGCTTAAAGACTTAAATGTAAAACAAGACACCATCAAACTCCTAGAAGAGAACTTGGGCAAAACATTCTCTGACATCAACCTTAAAAATGTTTTCTCAGGCCAGTCTCCCAAGGCAACAGAAATAAAAGCAAAATAAACCATTGGGCCCTAATCAAACTGACAAGCTTTTGTACAGCAAAGGAAACCATTAAAAAAAAAAAAGAAAGAAAGAAAGAAAGAAAACGCAAAAAGTCAACCTTCAAAATGGGAGAAAATAGTTTTAAACAATGCAACTGACAAGGGCTTAATCTCTAAAATATATAAACAACTTATACAACTCAAATGGAAAAAAGCCAACAACCCAATGGAAAAATGGACAAAAGACATTTCTCCCAAGAAGATATACAGATGGCCAACAAGCACATGAAAAAACACTCAGCATCACTGATTATTAGAGAAATGCAAATCAAAACTACTATGAGGTACCACCTCACACCAGTCAGAATGGCCATCATTACTAAGGCCACAAATAACAAATGCTGGAGAAGGTGTGGAGAAAAGGGAACCCTCCTGCACTGTTGGTGGGAATGGAAATTGGTACAACCACTAGGGAGAACAGTATGAAGGTACCTTAGAAAACTATACGTAGAACTACCATATGACCCAGCAATCCCACTCTTGGGCATATATCCAGATAAAACTTTCCTTGAAAAAGACGCATGCATCTGTGTGTTCATTGCAGCTCTATTCACAATAGCCAAGATCTGGAAACAACCTAAATGTCCATTGACAGATGAATGGATTAAGAAGATGTGGTATATACACATAATGGAATACTAAGCCATAAAAAAAGAACAAAATGATGCCATTTGTAGCAACATGGATGGAACTATAATGAAGTCAGTCAGAAAGAGAAAGATAAATGCCATATGATATCACTTATATCTGGAATCTAATATATGGCACAAACGAACCTTTCCACGGAAAAGAAAATCATGGACATGGGGGAGGGGGAGGGAGCAGGATGGACTGGGAATTTGGGGTTAATAGATGCAAACTATTGTCTTTGGAATGGATAAGCAATGAGATCCTGCTGTATATTACAGGGAACTCTATCTAATCACTTATGATGAAGCATGATGGAGAATAATATGAGAAAAAGAATGTATGTATGTGTGACTGGGTCACTTTGCTGTACAGTAGAAATTGACAGAACAGTGTAAACCAAGTATAATGGAAAAAATAAAAATCATTTTAAAAAAAGATTGTTAATGAGTCAATATAAGTAAAAGGCTTAGAACAATGCCTAGTTTATGATGATAATGCATATTAAATATAAGCTATCACTAGCCATATCAATAATACCAAGATTTACAACTTGCATCATTTAGATCATAATTAGGTAATGAATAATATTGATACAGAGTTGTGGACTTTTAAAATCTTTTCCATTTTTTATTCTTTTCATACACTTTATGATTGATACTATTGCAATCCTATTTCTTAAAGAAAAAATAGACTCAGAAAGGTTTAGTGACGTGCTCATTATCTCAAAACTAGTGTATTGTAGGAATTTCTGCTTTGGGGCAGTGGGTTAGGCATCTGGCGTTGTCTCCATGGTTGATATTAATTCATTTAATTAATTCTGTCTCTGTCATATTTCATGTAGTAAAATGCCCCCCTCGCCCCCCCACACATGCAGTCAGTGTGTTAACTTCCTTGATAAACTAAGGATTTTTTTTTCTCTTTTCCTTGCCTGAAGACTGATTTTCTTTTAAACAATTGTTCATGATTTGTTTAGTAATTTTTCTTAGAGCCAGAATGACTGGGCAATAATCCAGCTCTAGTCCTGGAATTCTGTTACCTCTCTCCTAAGAGTTAAGCCCCTCTTTAATTCATTTGTCTTCAAAAGTAGCTGTTTTTAATGGTAAAGTATTAATTTCCATTGGTCATATAAATGTTTTCTTATTCTGAATTATCAGATGAATACCCTCTGGTATTTGTGATTTATGGCAATATTGAAATTTAGTTTTTTAAGTTATTTCCTAACAATGGCAATATCAGTTTCCAATTCTTTTTGACATTTTTCTTATACTTAAATCTGATTCTACAGGAAAACAGGAAAAATAATAAGTAACTTTAATATGTAATATAAAATTTATTTTTCATTTTTCCTAAAAAGTATATTAAAATCTATAAACATCTAAACTCTTAGGAACAAACATCCTTATAGTAGCTACAGATAAGAAAAGTTAAGTGAAAAAAACAAAGTAACACTTTGTGTGGTCTTATGCTATTACTAATAAAGATATTTATATAAAAATATGCTCTAGCTTGAAGAACTTGTTGATACACTTTACCATTTATACATTTAGCTGATTTTGGAAAGTCTTTATTTTCCTTGATCTGCTCTAATTTCATTCTTCTTCCCATTTAACAAACTTCTTTAAATTTTTGTTCCCTTGAATTTCTCTATTTGACTGCCTGTGTTTTTCAAAAATTTTTAATTTTCTGTTTAGATACAGCTTAAAGGTACAGGAAGATATTTTTCCCATTCAACACTATTAGGAAAACATTTTAATCCTCTCTGTTCTTCAAGCATGAAACCTCACTTTTCACTAGAAGCTTTTCCAAACTTCTCCAACAAGGTATGATCTCATTTGAGATCTTCCTTTGCCCCAGGGAACTCTTATTTTTTACATTCCTTTTTCAGTTATCCTACTGCATTCCTTAGCACATCTCTGGATAAATGTGAAATATTCATCTATTAAGCGAAAGCCTTGTTTAGGCATAAATGTGAAAAATACATGAGCTTTACATCTGGTCAGATTCTCCAAAGTAAACCACACCCTCAAAGGTGGCGAGTGACAAGAGTTTACTGAGAGGACATTTCCAAAGTGTGGTCAGTGTCAATGGAAGTAATAGGGTGTGGTGAGGTGTTGGTGAGGAGCCTTGTACCCTGAAGCCTAAAAGGCTGAGCAGAAAGACATCCAGGTACAGAGCCAGCCTCTAGACAGGAGCTGTGTCCTATAACAGATGAGCAGAGTCACTGCCAAACCAGTACACAGCAAGCAGGAGGCAGGTTTCTCTGTCCTACCCCCCAGGTACTCAAGGTATCTCCCATTGGCCAAATCCAGCAGGTGCCAAAGGGCAGTTCCACAGAGATGCTCAGGGACACAGCAGGACAGAGAAGATGGTCTGCAGGTCTGGATGCACAGGTGCAGAACATCCAGACAATAAGTTAATAGACATCTCAGTCCAGTTTGTTGCCACCAAATATAACTATCAGGTCACTGCTTAAGGTTTATTCTGTACTTGATTAAGAAAAAACAGTAATTTCAGCGCTACATTCCAGGGCTTTTGGCTCAGTTATACACTTGTAAACGCTATATGTTATCTCTAAATAATGCCCATAATTAGTTTTTTGTTTTTTGTGGGTTTTTTTTGTCTTTTTGCTATTTCTTGGGCTGCTCCCACGGCATATGGAGGTTCCCAGGCTAGGGGTCCAATCGGAGCTGCAGCCACCGGCCTATACCAGAGCCACAGCAACGTGGGATCCGAGCCGCGTCTGCAACCTACACCACAGCTCACGGCAACACCGGATCATTAACCCACTGAGCAAGGGTGGGGACTGAACCCGCAACCTCATGGTTCCTAGTCGGATTCGTTACCCACTGCACCACGATGGGAACTCCAATGCCCATAATTAGAAAGAGCATCTTTCCTTGAATCCTCATGCCAGTAGAATAACTGTCCTTGAAATGTCCTTTGATGTTATCCCATCAAAGCCTGAGTGAATGCCTTACCAATTCCATGTCAGCACTGTCTGCAAAATAGTACTTCCTCATAGGCTTGGCTTAATAATTAAATAAGATCATTAATATGAAATATTTAGCCTAATTCTTGGCATATCATAAGCACTAGTAAGCATGGGTTATGATTCTGGCTTACCTCGAGAAATGTTAAAGGAAACTGAAATGTGAAACAGTTCTCTGAATGTATTACTGTGTATATTTGAAATCTATTTGTGGAGCCATAAAAATTAACTTTACATGTTTTATGTATTTTACAAGTATGTTTTAAATCTGATTTATTTATAAATATACATTTTTCCATCAGGAATTTAATGTACTTTATAGCTCATTATGTTTCATTTAACTTTGGCCACAAGAAAGCTCCTAGTCAAGTATGCTCCCACCTTAGAGACCCTGCAGTATTTCCATGCTTTCATATCAGTAAGTGCTGGGGTTTTTTGGCTATTTGGTTTTTTTGCTTTATTTTTACAGCTGCAAGTACAGCTGATGGAAGTTCCCAGGGTAGGGGTCGAATTGGAGTTGAAGCTGCAGGTCTACACCACAGCCTCAGCAACACCAGATCCAAGCTGCTTTTGCAACCTGCCGCACAACTTGTGGCAACACCAGATCCTTTACTGAGTAAGGCCAGATGTCAAAGCCGCATCCTCAGGGAGACAACGCTGGGTTTGTAACTCTTACTCTCCTACCCCTATCGTACCCCTTTCTTCTTCTCTCCTCACAGGTGACCACTAGATTGTTTCTTATATCTGTGAGTCTGCTGCTTTTTTGTCATATCCACTAATATGTTATTTTGAAGATTCTGTATATAAGTGGTACAGTATAGTAATTGTATTTCTCAGTCTGATTTATTTCACTTAGCATAATGTCGTTAGCATGTTGTTGCGAATGGCAAAATTCTATTTTTTTCTGTTGCTGAGTATTATTCCATTGTATATTTATACCACATCTTCTTTATCCAGTTATCTTTTAATGGGTACTTAGATTATTTCCATTTCTTGGCAATTGCTAGTAAAGCTACTATGAAAATTGAGGTGCATGTATCTTTTCAAATTGTTTCAGTTTTTGTTTGTTTTTGTCTTTTTTAGGGCTGCACTTGTGGCATAGGGAGGTTCCCAGGCTAGGGGTCAAATGGGAGCTGCAGCTGCCAGCCTACACCACAGCTCAAAGCAATGCCAGATCCTCAACCCACTGAGCAAGGCTAGGGATCAAACCCACATCCTCATGGATACTAGTTGGGTTCATTAACCACTGAGCCAAGAAGTGTAATCCAGTTTTGTTTTGTTTTGTTTGTTTGTTTGTTTTTTGGATGTATACTCAGGGATGGAATTGCTAGATCATTTGGCAACTCTGTTTTTAGTCTTTTGAGAGGCCTCCCTACTATTTTTCACAGTAAATGCACCAATTTACATTCTCACCAGCAATGTACAAGGGTTCTTTTTTCTTGACATCCTTGCTAACATTTGTTATTTGTGTTCTTTTTGATGATGGCCATTTTGAAAAGCATGAGATGATATCTCCTTGTGGTTTTGAGTTGCATTGCCCTGATGATTCCTGATGTTGAGCGTCTTTTCATTTACCTGTTGGCCATCTGCATTTCCTCTTTGGAAAAATGTCTCTTCAGGTCTTCTGTCCATTATTTTAATTGGGTTGTTTGCTTTTTGGATTTTGAGTAATATGAGCTGTTTATATATGTGGGATATTTAACCCCTTATTGGTCATATCATTTGCAAATATTTTCTCCCGTTCAGTAGGTTGTCTTTTCCTTTTGTTGACAGTTTCCTTTGCTGTGCAAGAGCTTTTACATTTAATTGGGTCGCATTTACTTATTTTTGGTTTTATTTGCTTTAGGAGATGAGTCCAAGAAAATATTGCTGCAATTTATGTCAAATAGTGTTCTGCCTATGCTTTCCTCTAGGAGTTTTATGATTTCCAGTCTTTTAGGTCTTTAATCTATTTTGAGTTTATTTTTGTGTATGGTGTTAGAGAGTGTTCTAATTTCACTGTTTTACATGTAGCTGTACTTTTTCCCAGCACCACTTACACAAGAGTGAAGCCATCCTTTTTTAACGGTCATATTTTAAAAGAACGGTTAATGTGTTAATTTGTAAGTAGTAGTATATCAAATTCATAGAAAAAGTACTTTTCATTTAAAACAAGAGAGAAAAAGCATAGCATACTAAATAAAAGCATAGTGAAACATATATCCTTACACAGGGAAACCCAGGGTTGGCTTTATTCACCGTAGACAGACTGTTCAGGTCCTGGCAGATCACTTTGTCTGCCTTGTTCATAATTTAAAGCAATTGTGTTCAGATATGCTGGACAGATTTTTACTCTAGACTTTTACCACATGGATTATCATCCTTTTGTAAGTCAGTTGAGAATGCAGTTTGCTTCTGGAGAAGTAAGACATTACAATAGAGATTTTGAGAAGTAAGACATTATAATAGAGATTTTGAGAAGAAATTGGCTTCTTCTCTTTGAGCAGGTCTCCCAACAGTGACATTCAAAAATGTTCCCTTTTAGTAGCAAATGCAAAAAATATCGATTGTCTGTAAAGTATGTCATTTGCCATTGTGTATCCAAGCACTTTAAAACCTTTTAACACCACGGAAGTAGAAACTAAAGTACATTAAATGTACTTTCTGTGGTATAGTTTTCTTCAGAATATTAGATCTTAGGCGTAAAATAATTATTACATTTCATGCACACTGTCATGAATTTAGTAAATTTTCTTTTCAATTCCTGTCATGACTTCTATGGTATAAATAATAACAAAAAAGTAATCCTTTTCTTGTTTTCTCTGATAAAGAATAAATGGGAAATGAAGATACTTTACTTTCAAAACCTGCTGATAAGTTTCAATCTTTGTTTTGGAGAATATTGTTAAAATTTCTCTACCTAGCTAGAGATGAAACTGTATTTGTAGGTTTTAAAACTTGATAATTTAATTAATCAAAACTACTTAACATGTTTCATAACATAAATACGCCGTAAATCTCTGATAAAGCTGTTAATCTCTGATAAATAAGTTAAGAAACTAGGTAAAAGAAACCGTATAGATATTCCCCCCAAATAGCGTTATCATAGTAATGTTGTTCATTATTTGTATGTTATTTTATTATGTTGATCATAGGATTCTAAAGCATAGTCAGAAATTTCTGAACTTCAGTCCCTTGCAATTCATATGTAGGCTATTTTTTGTTCATAATATATGTCAAGGCATTATGTGGCCATTGTATGGTCAGAGTGCAGTGGCAAAACTGCTGAAGACTAAGTGATTTTGCAAAGAAAATGACATGCAAATATTCTTATAGCATATAAGTCATTTTGCGGAAAACAACCAAAAATGCCATTGTAATTATGTTGCACATATATTTTCAAATGTAAGGTAAAATGCCTTTTCCATAATGTTGTAAAAGTACTTAAAAAAACAAATACTGTATTTCTTAATTTTTTTAATCAGAGGAAATGCTATACCTATTGATACTATGCATTTCTTTCTTTTCTTTTTTCTTTTCTGTCTTTTTAGGGCCACACCCGCAGCATATGGAGGTTTCCAGGCTAGGGGCTGAATTGGAGCTGTAGCTGGACTTCACCATAGCCACAGCAATGCCAGATCCAAGCCGTGTCTGTGACCCACACACCACAGCTCACAGAAACACTTGATCCTTAACCCACTGAGTGAGGTCAGGGATCGAACCTGCTTCCTCATGGATACTGGTCAGATTTGTTTCTGCTGAACCACGGCAGCAACTCCCATACTGCACACTTGTGATATATTCCATTTGTGCCCCAAACTTTTATTGCTTTGTGACATATTATCTCTCTTACTAGATTATCACTTATCCCTCAACAATCTATTTCTTCCTTCATTTTAATTGGTAGAGTACCGACCATGTGTTGAGCTGCCAGGTGTCATTTTGGTCAATGAGGACAATTCTGAAGGTGAATGAGTCAAAGTGAAGGTAACAACAAGGTCTGTATACTGTTTATAGGGAAGAACAAATCTAAGATTAGTCCTCATGTGACATCTCTTCCTCCCAGTTTCAAGAGTCAAGGTGTCTCTGGTTTATGACTCTCTGGCAGGTGGCCCATGGCTTGGGGTCTGTGAGCCCATCTTGCCCTAGAGAAACAACTGAGTTTATACATTAATGATGATGTCTAATGATACAGCAGTAGTTCAGTCATCTGATGCTGGCTCATTAGTCTTCACTTAGCACAGGATTGAGGACAGGAGAGAAAAGAGAATAATGTTTTGGAGAAAGAGATTAATCATCAGTTTCATAATGGAACTCAGTTTAGGAGTCTACTCATAGTACCCAGTCCTTTTAACTACTGCTGATCAAAGTCATGGTATTTAATGAGCAAGTTTTTTTTAAATAACATTTTTCTTCACTCTACTACTGAATTAATATCGAACCTTAGGAATTAAGGCATATCCTTTTAGAATGTGTAAAACAACCTGGTATATATGATGAAATACTAATAATATGGCAGTTGCATTTTAAGCAGGCTAAACCTTCAAAAAACTAGATACCATCCTGAAAACTGAAAAGCAGTTGGCTATTTAACAATGTTTAAGGTGAAAATAAATGTGTATTTAGAATGGAATGCAGGCTTCCTAGGATCAAGGAACTTTGTTTAATGCCCTTCAGTATTCATAGTGCCTGAAACACAGTGCATACTCAATAAGCATCCCCCCCTTCATCTTATGGACACACCTGCAGTATGTGGAAATTTCTGGTCCAGGGGTTGAATCAGAGCTGCAGCTGCAAGCCTACACCACAGCTACTGCAACACCAGATCCAAGTCTCATCCATGACTGACACTGCAGTTTATGGCAAGCTTGGATCCTTAACCCACTGATCTCGGCCAGTGATTGAACCCACATCCTCTGTGTTGGGCCCTTAACCTGCTGAGCCACAGTGGGAACTGCTCAATAAGCACTTCTTGAACATTATATCCTTATCAAATACAGGCTCAGGTACTGATTTCATGACCTTGTATAGAAAGGGAAAAGTCCTGTAAAGAACAAGCATTGCTATTTTGGACATGTACACAAAATTTATGAGATACAATGTGACACTTAAAATACTTGCTTTAGAAATATAGGATTCTATATGATGGCACTACTGAGGTTTAATTAAAGAGTTTTAAAATTCTGAAATATAAGAACTGGAGTTCTCTTGTGGCTCAGTGGATTAAGGAATTCAGTGTTGTCACTGCTATGGCTTAAGTTGGATCCCTGGCCTGAGCAGGTGCAACTAAAAATAAATTAATTAATTAAAGAATATAGCTAACATTAAGGTGTTATTTTCATGACTATTTCATAACATTAAGGTGTTATTTTCATGCTTATTTGAACAGCCAAAGAATTATCTGTTAAGTATAAAAGCGCACAGATTCGGATAAAAGAATTATGTACCTACCTGTCACGGTGCTGTGTAAACATTTAGTTGCCTCAGCCACCTCGTTTAGAGACAGTTATTCTGACAGTTGTATTTGCTGAACCAGTCAGGGCTTGGGCTCAAGTTGTAATGATTATGATTTGGGCTGTTAATGTTGACACTTTTCACATAATGGTGTTTTAAGTGAATCTTTTCCAATAAAAACACCTTGAGCTTGGAAGGTGCCCTTAGGTCTGTATAAAAATGGCCAGGATGGGCCCAGGAGACGTTTCCGGATGCCCCACACAGGATAAAGAGCATCTGAAACCCGACCAACAGCACTTTAGTTGTCTATGAAAGGAGAATGATTTGCACACTCAGTGCTCAAGCAGAGTGAAGATTATTTAGAGCAGAGTGAATGGGACATGGATTGTGGATGTGTTTACATTTTAAAAATTCATGTCCAATCGTTTTTATCAGCATGTTCTCAAGTTTCTTTGCCATTTCTGTGAACATGGACCATTATGTCAACTACAGTGTGACATTAACATACATCATGTTAACTTTGAAACAAGACAGATACCGATGAAACAAAGTATACCCAACAAACGCATATTAAAGGACCCACATTTTTATACTTAATCTAAATGGATTTTTTGTTCTCCAGCTCTGTATGTCTGCTTCCTTTCAAATTTAGGTATTTCCCTCTGAAAAGGATGTTTTTATCTATGGCAAGCAAGAGTAGTTGCTGTCTATATTTTTGGTAGGTCTTCCTATTTAATTAAACTCTTTGAGTTCATATGTATGTGCATTTACTATTTTATTTTGAAATGTTAATTATATCTTAAGACTAAATATATTGCAATGATTGGTATTTTAGCACAGAATCAAAATTCCTCCTAATTCCCAAATCCAATGAGTAGTTTGTTTTTTCTCAAACTCTAGGCTCCCTCTGTACAGTCATGCACCCCCTGCCTATTGCCAGTTCTGACCCTTCAATTGCTTTTCATTGCTTTTAACTAAAGAACAAGATTCTCAAGAGGGTAATTAAGTAGCTGAATAGTCTGCTTCTCCCTCCAGCCCCATTTCTCAAACCTCCCAAGTGAATTTCCTTCCATTTATCAGATGTGCCACCCTTAGGGTTTTCCCACATGTTTTCTCTTCTGCCTGGAGAGTCTCCCACACAGCTCTCCTGCAAAGCCTTGTCCTAACTGCCTCTGCCTCACATCTCAGTTTAGAACTGTTTTTCAGCACAGGTTCTCTCATTACTACAGTCATACATTCCCTGGGATCCTGAAGTTCTCCCAGGGTAATGCTTGCCTCATAATTATCACTTGATACATACCTGAGGGTTGAGTGATGTATAAAACATCTCCCTTTCTTCTGTTCTCCTCATTCTTTCCTATTCCTTTAGAAATGAGTCCTTTCCCCCGCTTTGTCCTCATTTTCTCTCCCAAGCATAGCTACTCATATAACTTTCTCTCCTGGGCTTCCTTTTCTTACCCCTCTCTCATAGCATTTTCAGGCCTTTGAGTCATGCTCCTCTGTAGAAAATTGCTTGGCCTAATGGAGCTCCCATTAGAAACTCAGTGGATTAAGAACCTAGCCTGGTCTCTGTGAAGATGCGAGTTCAATCCCTGGCCTCACTCAGTGGATTAAAGATCTAGCATTGCCGTGAGCTGAGGAGTAGGTTGCAGACATGGCTTGGATCTGGCATAACTGTGGCTGCGGTGTAGGCCAGCAGCTGCAGCTCTGATTCAACTCCTGGCTTGGGACCTTTCATGTGCTGCAGGTGCAGTGCAGCCATAAGAGGAAAACAAAAGAAGAAAACCACTAGGCCTATGTTTTCATGTTAAATATCTTTTTCAATGTCTGTTCATACATGGCTATTAGATTTCTCCATTTGGAGGGCACCTAAATATTCTAAAACTTTTGTTCCTGTCCTCCATAATTTTGTTATTGATGAAGTGTATTTTCAATCCTCTGGCATAGACTGTATTTTGATTACTGATTCATTCTATCCTCCACACATCCTCCCAAGTGAATGACTTGCCAGATCTTGTTGAGGGCACCATCCAGGCTCTTATCTAGCCTCCTCCTCTGTTTTCCGTGACCATCATTCCACTTTTGTTCCCCTTATCATGTATCAAGTTTACACCAAACAACTTAATTGACTCCCCTCCCCCCAACCCTTCCACTTCTTTGCACTCACAGCATCTTTCCCAGGCTCCTTTTTGGAGCTCTTTATGCCCTTGACTTTCCCATGCCCAGCTTCTGCCTCCATGTTCAAGGTTCAGCAATGCATCAAAGTTCCTAAGTTTCCCATGTGGAAATACATTGATATTATCTTTAGTGGTCAATTCTATAACATTCTTATTTTTCTTCTGTATTTTCTTCAATACTCATTGGCGTCTATTTTGTAAAGTTGAAAATAGTTTTCTTTGATAGAATACTCTATAAATTCTAAATGGTGTTACTTAATTCTACAGACATAGCTTGATATTTTTGTGATTAAATAAATCTTTCTTCCCTTGAATACCCATGTTCTTTGATGATTGTAGAAGTGAGTACCTCAAGTATTGTCTTTCCCTGTCTGTTTATGCAGGAAGGCTATTTTTTGATCTGTAGCTGTGGTCTCTCTTTGTGTAGTCTGCCCCAAATTGCTTTACTTTGTTTTGATAGCATCAAACACAAGGATAGACTACGAAAGGGTGATTTAATGTTGAGTTTCCAAAGCACAGAAGAGCAGCTCTATACATTCCTACTCATTAGAAAGGGGCTCCATCCCACATTCAGCAATAGGATGGAGATGACAATAGTGTTCAAATATGAGCAAATGAAGACAGAGGCATTTCAGGATCAGCAGATGAGGGCACACAGTCCGTCATCTCTGTCCTAGGAGAGAGCCGCAGCAGGGATGGTGACAGCAGGCTCTGCACAAGTGCCTGGTGATCAGTACTGTCCTCCATCACAAAGCAGGTGCAGACGTGGTGCCACAAAAGGAGGGGCTACAAGAGGTGCAAGGAGGGAAAAGGAATGAAGCTGCTAGAATTAGCCTATAAATGGGTGATCAGAAAAATGCCACATGGGAACAAAAGGTTTCTGTCATACAAATATCGATCAAATATTAATAATCATGAGGAAATATATTAATAAATCACTCTATTTCGTGTTCATTCTGTTGAGCCTTAAAACTCCTAGAGATTCCCAAGTTCTGAATTGTGGCTAAACCTTACAGACACTATTCTGTGGTACTTGAGGCACATGCTGTGTTTGAAAGAGATGGGCTTTAATGAAAATGTTAGGACCAAGTGCTGTTAGTGAACAGATAACTCTCCTGTCCTAAGTATGTCAGTTGGCTTTGTTTGAAGGGGACTGAACACAGGCTGAAAGCAGCAGAATGAAAATGGCTTGTTAGAACACAACTTGTGTATTGGCTATTTTCAGAACTAATCCTAAAATAGAATTCCCCAAACTAACACAACATCAAATAGAGGTAATCAGCTTTGTGAGGACTTCTGATGTATTAAAACTTCAGACAGAAATGGTGTCCTGACCCTTAAGGAAGAAAGCCCTCTTGAGGTGCCAGGAGGGGGAGAGAGGAAGGCTGGGCATGTTCTTTGTGGAAGTTGGAGGCAGGCACCCCTGTGTGGAGGGGCAGGTAAACATCCTTCTGGCCACCATGTGCTTGCTATGAACTCATCCATGTGGAGGACTTAGCAGAGAGCCTGGCACAAGGTGAACCTTCAAAAATGTTCATTGTGGCAAGTAATAGAGGTCAATAAGTATAACAATAATATATAAAAATAAAAATATTACCAATATAAAAATAATAAAAGAACATAGGGGTACATGTATCTTTCTTTGAATTGTAGTTTTGTCCTAATATACACTCAGGAGTGGGGTTGCTGGATCATATGTTTGTTCTATATTTAGTTTTCTGAGGAATTGCCATGCTGTTTCCCATCGTGGTTGTACCAATTTACATTCCCACCAATAGTATAGGAGGGTACCCTTTTCTCCACACCCTCTCCAGCATTTGTTATTTATAGAATTACTAATGATGCCCATTTTGACCGGTGTGAGGTGGTACCTCATTGTACAGCATGGGGAAGGAAATATATGCAATTTCTTAGGGTAGAACATGATGGAAGATAGTATGAGAAAAAAATGTGTGTGTATGTATGACTGGATCACTGTGCTATAGCACAGAAATTGATACAACAGTGTAAATCAAGAATACTCTAATAAAAATGAAATTTTAAAATTTGAGTTACATTAAAAAAAAGAGTAAGAGTTACTGAAGTCAAACTTCACTCTATGTGTCAGGTACAATTACAATATACTGAAATAATGATTATTAATCATGTAATAATAACAGCCTATATTGAGCTCTTATTGTGCATATATTATTAACTTTATTGTCTCTCTTGCAGATAAAGAAAGTGAAGCTTAGGATGCTTTAATTAATACAGCCAAATTTATACAGATAGTGAATTTGCAAACCTATGAAATCTGGCTTGAGAACCTCGCTTGCAAGCATTTTACTCTCCTTATTCTTTGATGTTGGGGCATTTTATTTATCCATATAGTAACTGTACGTAAAAAGGTCCTCTGAACCACTTCTCAGTGTTGGCTCTACAAACTGATATTTGTATTAGTTTACAATACTATATTTTTTTAAGGATAAAATACAATAAATATTATATTGTATCCCTAATACAGATATTAAGAAAAATGATAAAATCATTTCAGCAGACTTCAACAAGGGTAACTAGATATTGTTGGGAAAAGCAAAGGGTCGATTGGACAATTAAAATTTTAAAAACGCATTATATGAAGGACTGCTGCTTTAAAAATGGTATGTATTTAACATTAGTCACAGAAGATGTTTTCTATTAGCTTGTGAAAGTAAATCTCTGCTTATGCATCTTCATCCTGTTGAATGTTTTGTGTTCTATTTCAAAAATTAGAGTCTGTGAAAGAATGAAAGGGGATGTCTCTGTTACTGCTTCAGGACAATTTGGTTTCAAATTGGTTATTGGTTAAAAATAAAGCTCCTGAAATAGGAGTGTCAGAAAATGTGTTATGGTAATCAAGGCAGAGAACAAAACTTCCGAGACTGGGGCTATGTATATGTTTTGTCAATTACCTGTCCTCAGCTGGGGATATGTGAAGGGTGCGCTCCTCCTTTGAGTCATAAGCATCCCTGCTTTGACTGCTTTCGTTGTTTTGAATTTAAATGTATGCTCCTACCAGTAAAAGGACAAGAAGGTCCTAGAACAGACTACCAGAGAAGTTCAGTCACATTTTACACAACTGGATTGTTATTTGATTTCTTTTAAAATTATATTCAGTGTATTCAAGGTATATATGTAATTTCCAAGTAGAGTATTTAAAAAAAATGAGCCCCTAAGATAAAGTCTAAAATAATACCCATTACTTTGATACTACCTGCTTTGATGACACTCTCTGAGACCCATTACCAGAGATTACCAAGATCTTGAATTTTGTGTTTGTTATGAATCATGAGTAGTAGGTTTAGTACTCATGTATATACTAATAAGTAGAATTTTATTTAACTTTGCTTGTTGTTGTTGTTGTTTTCTTTTTCTTTCTTTCTTTCTTTTGGGCCACAGCCTAGGCATGCGAAGTTCCCAGGCCAGGAATCTAACCTATACCCAGCAGCAATCCGAGCCACAGCAGTGACAAGGCTGGATTCTTAACCTGCTGTGCCACCAGAGGAACTCCAGCTTGTTTTTGAATTTTATAAAAATAGTGTCATACTTCTAGAGCTTGAATTTTTTTTACCCAAAGTTTAATTTCTAGAATTTGTTAATGAAATGTAATGTAGTTACGGGTAAATTCTGTCCACTGCTATAAATTTCCACTATGGATTGGCACAATTTACTTATTCATTTGTTTAGTCATGGTTCTGATGGAAAATAGCTATAATGTATAAATCAGGCCTGACACAGCTGTTGGAAGACATAGGGAAAGGGACTTTAGGAAGGTTGCCACTGAGAGGTGAAGACTTGAGCCCCATGCCTGCCAGCGCCTGGGACTGGGAGCCTGTGGAGCAGCCTGTGGGCTGTTGTGTCCACAGAGTGGGGCTCATGTAGGGGTCAGCAAAGCAACATGTCTAACTGCCTAACTTGCCAGGAGTAATGGCCTACAGTTCAAGTTCATTTTCTAAATCTTGTGCAACTCTCTGCCCTTCCCCCTGAAAGAACCCAACACGAAGTGAGCATGTGTGGCAGGAGACTTGGGCACATATCTGAGGTGTTGGGTATGGGATGGTGTCCAGTGACGGCTTGCCACCCCTGGAGGTGATGGCTTCTCCCTAATTATTGTTGATCCAGCAAACACTGAGACTTTATAAACATTCTTACACATGTGCTAAGATTTCTCTAGAGAATATACCTGGGAGTGGGCACACTGCAGCATCAGTTAAATGCATTCACAGATTTACAGGATGGAGCCCACAGGGTTGTTATCTATCCACAGTCCTACAAGCAGGGTGTATGAGTTTCTGTGGCTCCAATTTCTGGTCCATGTTGGTTTCTGACTTCCTTATTTCTACTATCATAATGTGTGTAAAATCATACTTATCTGTGGTCTTCAATTGATTTTTGCTTCAGTTCTAATGAGGTTGAAATATTTATACGTTTTCTTTTACTATTCTCTTCCTTCTTCATGATTGCATCTGTTATCTATTGTTTGTCTTGTCCTTGTACTTTTATACTTGTGTTTGTAAACTATGATTCTTTGTTGACATATGATATAAATAGTCCCCAAATTTGTGATTCATGTTTTTTGCATTTTTATGGTATATTTTAATGAACAGATATTCTTAATCCTAATCAAACTTCTATTTTACTGTTAGCATATTTATATGTCTTGTTTTAGGACTCTTGCACATTATTTCCTTATGATTTTTCTTTTAGAAATTCTAAATTTTTGCCTTTCAGATTTAAGTCTATAGTCCATCTGTATTTACACTGAGGAATTGATAAAGAAGATGTGCTGCATATAGATAATGAAATATTACTCAGCCATATTAAAGAACGAATAATGTCTTCTGCAGCAACATGGGTGGACCTAGAGATTATCATATGACATTGTTTTATGTGGAATCTAAAAATAGGATACAAATGAACTTATTTACAGAACATAAACAGACTCATAGACTTGGAAAAGAAATTTAAGGTTACCAAAGGGAATAGGTGGTTGGGGGAGGACTGGGGGTGTGAAATTGGCATGTGCACACTGAGCTGTCTGAAGTGATTGGCCAATGGAGATCTGCTGTGGAGCACAGGGAACTCTACCCAGTATTCTCTGATGATCGACATGGGGATAGAATCTGAAAAATAATGGATGTGTATATATTTATAACTGAATCACTGTTGTATAGCAAAAATTACCGTGTTGTAAATCAACTGTAATTTTAAAAAAAACTTAAAAAACAAATAACCCATTCAGAAATGGGCAGAAATCTTAAAAGACATTTCTCCTAGAAGACATACAGGTGGTCAACAGGCACACAAAAAGATGCTCCACATTGCTAATTCTTAGAGAAATGCAAAACAAAACTAAAATGAAGTAGTACATCACACAGATCAGAATGGCTATCATCAAAATGTCTACAAATAATAAATGCTGGGGAGGGTAATGAGAAAAGGGAACCCTCCTACGCTGTTGGTGGGAATGTTAAGTTGGTACAACCACTAGAAGGACAGTTTGGAGCTTCCTTAAAAAAACAAAAACAGAGTTACCATATGATGCAGCAATGCCACTCTGGCACGTAACTGGCAAAGGTGAAAACTCTAATCTGAAAAGATAACGCACCCCAGTGTTTGTAGCAGCACTGTTTACCATAGGCAAGACCTGAAAGCAACCCAAATGTCTGTCAACAATTGAATGGACCAAGAAGGTGTGTACAGAGGACTATTTCTCAGCCATAAAAATTAATGAAATAAAGCCACTCGCAGCAATATGGATGGACCTAGAGATCATCATACTAAGTGAACTAAGAGAAAGACCAATACCATATGATATGACTTATATGTGGAATAAAAAGAATGATACAAATTAAGTTCTATATTAGTATCCATGAGGATGCATGTTCAATCCCTGGCCTACTGCTTCAGTGAAACCACAACGGAATTGTTATTTTATAGTTATGGAGGTCAGAAGTCTGCAAAGGTTCTTAGGGGCTAAAATTAAGGGGTTGTTAAGGCACATTCCTTCTGGAAGGTCTAGGGAAAAACTGTTCCTTGACTTTTCCACTCTCTCAAGGCTGACCCTGTTCTCTGCCTCATGCCCCCTTCCATGTTCAAAGCCAGACATTGCATCGCTCTAACCTCTGACCCTACTGCCTCCTCCTTTCACTCTTGAGGATGTCTGGATAATCTAGGGTCATCGCCTCATCTCAGACTACCTAATTTCATCACATTTGCAAAGTTCCTTTGCAGGGTAACGCACATACTGATCCTGGGCATGAGGATGGACATCTTTGGGGGACACCATCCTGCCCCAGTGATCTGTATTGCTCACCGTCTCATACACCATTGACGCATAAGCTGGCATCTGTTTCTTGGTTCAGGATCCCATTGCTCTATGTTCTTTCTGTGCCCCAGTCTACAGGTATCTCACTATTATAATTAACACAGCTTTTTTTTTTTTTTTTTCTATTTTAGGGCCAAACCCGCAGAACATGGAGGTTCCCAGGCTAGGGGTCAAATCGGAATCGGAGCTACAGCTGCCAGCCACAGCAACATCAGATCTGAGCCGCCCTCTGTGACCTACATCACAGCTCATGGCAGCACCAGAGCAAGGCCAGGGATTAAACTCACAACCTCATGGTTCCTAGTTGGATTTGTTTCCACTGTACCACAACGGGAACTCCTAATGCAACTTTATAATGAATCTTTGTATGTGACGGGAATTCCTTCAGCATCTGAGTGTTTTGGGTATTCTTAGACTTTTACTTTTTCAAACATTTTTAGAGCCAGTTGGTAATTGATCAAAAACCTATTGCAATTGAAACTAGAATAGTGTTAAATCTAGAGATGAATTGAAAATACTAGAAATCTATGCAACATTGAGACTTCCTCTTCATGAACATGATGTCTTTCTATTTATATCCACTTGATGGTTTTATTAATGTATTTTACACATTCTTTGTAAAGGTTTTGATCATATTAGGATTTTTTTTTACTGCTATCATAAATGGTATCTTTTTACTAGTTATATTTTTGTAATATGCAAAGTACAATTGATTTTTTTATATTGATTTTATATAAAATACCTTGCTAAGCTCTTCTACTAATCCTAATGTTTTTTTTTCTGAAATTACTTTAAGCTCTTAATGTGTATAATTATATAAACTATGAACTTTGTTACATTCCGACATATTTATCTTATTCAGTGGTTTGAATTTTCAGTGTTGAAGAGGACATTAGAAATGTGCATCTTCTTGTTTTTGATATTATTTTACTGTTAAGTATACTGTTCTTACTGTTTTTTTTTTTTTCTTGGTCTTTTGTCTTTTGTTGTTGTTGTTGTTGTTGCTATTTCTTGGGCCGCTCCCGCGGCATATGGAGGTTCCCAGGCTAGGGGTTGAATCGGAGCTGTAGCCACCGGCCTACGCCAGAGCCACAGCAACGCGGGATCCGAGCCGCGTCTGCAACCTACACCACAGCTCACGGCAACGCCGGATCGTTAACCCACTGAGCAAGGGCAGGGATCGAACCCGCAACCTCATGGTTCCTAGTCAGATTCATTAACCACTGCGCCACGACGGGAACTCCTGTTCTTACTGGTTTTTGAATAGAAACCTTCTATTAAGTTAAGGAAGCTTTCCTCATTTTTCAGATTATGTGAATTTTTGTAATGATTGAATTGGATTGTATCAATTTTTTTTCTATTCCAATTAAATGCTAACCTTTTTATCCCCTCCTTTGTCAATAGGTGAATTAAAATCAGGGGATATAAATATTAAATTATGGAGTTCTCATTGTGGCTCAGCAGTTAACGAACCTGACTAGCATCCATGAGGATGCTGGTTTGATCCCTGACCTCACTCAGTGGGTTAAGGATCACGTGTTGCTGTGAGCTGTGGTGTAGGTTGCAGACGCAGCTCAGATCCCATGTTGCTGTGGCTGTGGTGTGGGCTGGCGGCTGTAGTTCCAATTGCACCCCTAGCCTGGGAACCTCCATATGCCATGGTGTGGCCCTAAAAAGACAAAAATAAGTAAATAAATAAATAAACCTTAAATTACCTATGTGCCTGTGACAAGCATGACTTGATCATCATGCATTTTTTTGTATATGCAATAAGACTCTTGTCATTTCTACGATTTTGTGGAATAGGTTTTGTTTCATGAATGGATTTGGTCTCTGAATTCTTTCCCTTTTCTCATTCATTTAATTATTTAAGGTCATTATTATCGTAGCCTCCTAAGTGAGTTGAGGGTTATTTTTCCATTTCTTTCTTCCAGAATAACCTGCTGTTGGTTTGCCATTTTGGGAGTTCCCTGGGTGAAGTTCGGAACTAGTCCTTATAAACGGAGGGCAAAGAGAGACCAAAGAAAGATCCAAATCACTCCAGATTGATACGTGGCCGGTTTCATAAGCAAAGCAATTCCATGTGGGGCTTGTCTTGAGTAGATCCCTGCACCCTCCTACCAGAGTTTACAGAGAGGCCTGAACTAGCTTCAGTCACATACACCATCCACATGGTCCCAACAGTCCAGCCCTCTCAAGGCAGTCACTTTGAGGAGGCTTCTAGCACAGGAGCAGTGGACAGAACATAAATTGTAAGGACAGGGCAGGGATGAGGAGTTTCTGCTTGTCTGGGTGCAGCTCATATCTTCTGAAAGACCTCCTGCAACTTCTGCACCGATCAGAATGATCTGTTTCCTACAAGTTTAGTGAGATTTCTTTTGTACAACATCTGCAACTAGTATTTACTTGTAGGAGTTTCATTAGTATATTATTTTTTCAAATATGAGTTTTCAACCTTCAAACTTTCCCTCCATTTTTAATCAAAGTACTGTTTACATGCACTAAAATGCACAGGTCTTAGAGTACAGTTTGATGAGTTTTGACAAAAATATACCTATACTTTCAAAAAATATATAGAATAATTCCATTACCCCAGATGTTTTCTTCATGCCACTTTCCAGTCAGTCCAGCCCTAGCCTTCTATTCTCAACAGGCAACTGCTCTTGTGAATTTTAACAACATAGGTTATTTTTGCCTCTAGGATTTTGTAATAAAGGAAAAGCCAACGTGATACACTCCTTTGTAGCTGGCTTCTTTCACTCAACACAATGTCTGTGAGACAGTCCATGCTTGTTGCGTCAATCAGTGACTAATTCCTTTATGGATAAGCTTCATCTTTTTGCCTTGGATCGGCATTGGTTTATTTCCAGTTCAATGGCAGTTGTGAATAACATGTCATGGACATTCTTGTGCAAGCTATTTTGGGAACACGTGCTTTTATTTCTCTTAGTTAAATACTTACGTGTAGAGTTACAGGGCCATATCAGAGCTCTGTGTTTAATTTCATAACTGCCAATCTTCTCCCTAAAATAACTATCATTTAAAACTGCCAACAGTGATTGCTCCAGTAGTTCCGTACCTTTGATCAACATTTGTACGTCACCCTTCCCAGCTTAAATTTGCAAAGGTGTTCTGTATGCTTTCTTCCTCGAATCTTTATAATTTTAGCTTTTGTGTTCAGATCTATGGTAGATTTCAAAATAAGATTTTCCTAAATGTGAAGTAGGATGTAAAAGTGTTTTCTGTGTTTATTTCGGTTTTGACTTGCTTTCGAATGTGAATATCCAGTTCTTCCAGCACCGTTTGTTAAAAGGATTTTACTTTTCAAATCTTATTGCTCTGGCACTTTTGTTGAAAATCAGTTGCCCGTTTAAGTGTAGTCTTTCTGAACTTTATACTGTTCCATTGATCTTATTTGCCTATAGCTATAGCCATCCACACTCCAGCACAGCATTGAACAGAAGTGGTGAGAACAGATGTCTTGACTCTGTCCTGAATTTAGGAGAAAAACATTTAGTCTTTCACCATTAAGTATGGCTTATTTCTTACTGTGGGATCACATATTTCAAAAAATAGAAAACATCTGATTTCGAAGGCAGTTACCAATCTTTGTTTTACATGCACAACATGGCTTTTGGTATTATTTTAGCCTTTTGTGTTTTTAAAATTAATCAGTGAGTGATTGCCTGAGTCATTTGGTGTGGTCATGTTCCTTTCGTAGCTGGCAGTATACTCTGGTAACTGTTCTTAGTTCACCCATTTATAACCACATTTCAGGAAGAATAAACACATTAGATAAAACTCTCCACCCCGCTAGGATTTTCCAGTTGGGCAAACTGTTTTGTGTATATGCTACTCGAGCATTTCAAACTTTTCTTGTGTGTTTACATCTTTTATTTGATGATCTTTAGAACAACTCTTTAACACAGAGAATGTAAGATTGAAGAACAGCTGAATCTCTTTATTCCCAATCATGAAATTTAGAATGGAATGCTCTGGACATAGACAATGATTATCAAATATAAATATTAGATTTTCTTTGAAATACATTTAAAATACTAACTTTTGCAATTTTGAAGGTGCATAAACACATTCAAATTTTTTTTTATTTATTTTAATAAATCTGAGTGGAAAGGAAAAGCCTTTAAAAATTTTGTTAACTATAGTGCTTCTCTCTAGTTTCTTTCTTAAGTAATGTATTGACTCATTGTGATTATATGAGTAAATGATATGCTCAACATAGTACTTATTTTGAAATTTCTTTTGGAAGAGGTATCTTTTTAAAAGTGGATCTGAGCTTAGAGGTATGAAATGATTTTGTGTGTGTGTGTTCATCTGGGTACCTGAATGGCATAATTAATCTTCTCCTTGGCAAAGTTTGAAAAACCCATAACCCATCAGTTATGCTTGGTGTAAATTATTACTTTTCTCTACCTAAAACCAATGTTCTATTGATTTTGTTTCCTAGTTCAATTTTGTGGGGAAATTGCTTGGACCGAGAGGAAACTCCTTGAAGAGGCTACAGGAAGAAACAGGTGCTAAAATGTCTATCCTGGGCAAAGGATCAATGAGAGATAAAGCAAAGGTATGAACTTTGATACTTAACACGTACAGGAAGTTACCTGTAACACGGATGGCCATGTTTACAAGCACATCTGAACTATTTTCCAATTATTTCCTGTGATTTTTACCCTCCGGGACTATGCTGTCACACTTTCTGATGTCTCCTCTGTGTTCATAAAAATCAATTACTGGTCTGTTTTCCCGAAGACCTTATAATTCTGTGTTTTTATTCTTTTCAGCCCTTTGTGTATTTTTTTTTCACTTTTTCTGTGTCCTTTGTTGGATGTTTCTATATGTGTATGCTCATTTTCTTTAATTCCCCAGCTGGATCCCTTTTCTTTCTTAGCTGTATCACCTGATCACATTCATGTATCATTCCCTCATTTTATCTCTTCGTTCTCTTTCACTCTCATCTTCTTACCTGAAGCAATGTAAAATACTTATCTGCAAATCTAAGAGACTTTCACCTGTTTTTTGAAATGCTTCAGTGATATTAAATCACTCATCTGATCCCAGAAGAACAATATGCCGAGAAATATATCAACTGAGATATTTGAAATGATTTATTTGGCATCTAAGCTACATCACTTTCCCATTTTATAGGATTTTTCTGTGTGTTAGAATTCTGTTTTGTTAAAACAATGATTTATAGAGATTTATTCAGAAAGGATCTTTTAAAATTCATTGAGAAAGGGCCGGTATATTATAATAGTATCATTTGGTCAGTCCATAATTTTCTTATTGGATGTGTTACCAGGAAAAATACAATACTCAAACACTTATTTCTGACTATAGAAATTGCTTAGAAAATTGTTTAGGAGTTCTGTTGTCTAACTAATCATGTGAAATCTTAAATGAAATTTGTAGTGAGAAATGTCACTGAACTGGTAATTGTAAATGTAGAAAGTATTTTATCTTTATTTTAACACGTCAATATATGGTGATTGAGCAAAGCATGCAATATAGGTGCTTTTGTGCAAAGGATTGGTAGTCAGTTCTGTTATTTGCCAAAAGGATGCTTCTTACTAGTCTTCTATTTTGGGTAAATTTTACTTACTCTACTGTGTATAACCTCAGAAATGACTACTTTCTGGCCGATTCTCCTGCCTCTAGTTTCTCTGAGTACATTTAGAAGAAATAACAAAAGCATTTAAGAAGTGGCTTTTGCCCTCTGCCACAAACGTGTATAGATTCTCTCTATATATGTGGACAAATTCTATGTCTGTACATTTGTATATTTTAAAGTGTTTTTTTAATTATATGTTCTCTAGATATCTCAAAGTCTTATAACAGAAACTTCACTTTTTGTGCTTTTATGCTTTCACCCATTCTTTTTTTTTTTTTTTTTTGCTATTTCTTGGGCCGCTCCTGCGGCATATGGAGGTTCCCAGGCTAGGGGTCTAATCGGAGCTGTAGCCACCGGCCTACGCCAGAGCCACAGCAACGCGGGACCCGAGCCGCGTCTGCAACCTACACCACAGCTCACAGCAACGCCGGATCATTAACCCACTGAGCAAGGGCAGGGACCAAACCCGCAACCTCATGGTTCCTAGTCGGATTCGCTAACCACTGCGCCATGACGGGAACTCCCCTTTCACCCATTCTTTAAGCTTTAGATCAGGGTGTTCCTGTTGTAGCTCAGTGAGTTAAGAACCCTGGCCTCACTAGTGGGTTAAGGATGTGGCATTGCTGCAAGGTGTAGTGTAGATCGCAGATGTGGCTCAGATCTGGCGTTGCTATGGCTGTGGTGTAGTCTGACAGCTGCACGTCCAATTCAACCCCTAGCCTGGAAACTTCCACATGCTGCAGGTGTGACCATGAAAAGAAAAA
The DNA here is from genome assembly GCF_016906955.1 of Phacochoerus africanus. Lineage (NCBI taxonomy): Eukaryota > Metazoa > Chordata > Mammalia > Artiodactyla > Suidae > Phacochoerus > Phacochoerus africanus. The sequence continues at coordinate 28,888,100 of NC_062552.1, read as the reverse complement.
AAAAAAAAAGATTTAGACCAGGCAGGGCTTCCTGAACCCCTATGATGGGCTAAACCTCTTGTCACTTAACCATAAAATATTTTATTGAAATTTTCTCTTTTTCTCATTAAACTATTTAACTTCCACACACCAGAGAAATATTCTAGTTAGCTGTGCACACTCAAAGTCGCTGTGTATTCTCTCCATATTTTTTAAAGCAAATAGGTACATATTTTTAATTGCTATGTATTTGGGCTTTTTTTTTTTTTCCTGTTCATAAAATTATAAACTGGATTCCTTTTTTTTTCCTGTGAGCGTATTAGGTACCAGGATAAGTATTTGAAAATCTAGCAAGAGACAAATTTGCTTCTATTAAGTTCCCATTAGGTTTAATTTACTGATATTACCTGTTACTTAAAATCCTGCTTCTATATTGATTACTTTTTCAATGATCCACCATGTCTGTCTGTGTTTTGAGTATTTTCATTGTTCCCTTATAAAATGAAAGAAAATGAATATATTTAATAGCAACATCAGTACTAATGTAGTCCACTGTAAAATATACTTTCTAGAATCCAGATAAGACCTTAACTGCCAAGGGTGCTGGACGCATGGCTAAGATAAAACCACACACATGGATATGAACAGATTGACTTTAGTAAATACTTGATTAAAATAAAATAAATACTTGGTAAATTTTTGATTGCTATGCTGCTATATTGTCTCTCTGCCTCATAACCTGAACCAAAAGGAATATTGTATATGGTTTTATTTTTGTAGGAAGTGAATAAGACCAACATGATTCTTCAGTGGAAGTGTGTGTGTGTGTGTGTGTGTGTGTGTATTTGTACTGCTACACAGTTACACAGGCATTTATTGCAGAGATAGTCATTAGATATATGTGTCGTTTACAGTTCTAGTTCACAGTAATGAATATGAGAAAAAAAAAATCCCTTCCTGAATTTTTTAGTCCAATGGGAGAGAGTCATTAAATAAGTGAATAAATGTGTTTTCCACTTGCAGGTCTGGATGATTGTCATGGGTTGAAATAAAACAGAGGAAGGGAAAAGAGGTTAACAGTGGGAGCAATAGTTTGGTACGATGATCAAGAAGAGCAGCGGGTAATGAGAAGGGACCAGTCCAAGAAGCATGAGAACAAAGAAAAGGCAGACATGACAGCTGTGAGGGAAAATCTGCATCTTTGTTTTGTCTTTTTGTCTTTTTGCCTTTTCTAGGGCCGCTCTGCAGCACATGGAGGTTCCCAGGCTAGGGGTCGAATCAGAGCTGTAGCTGCCGGCCTATGCCAGAGCCACAGCAACGCAGGATCCGAGCCACATGTGCGACCTACACCACAGCTCATGGCAATGCCGGATCCTTGACCCACTGAGCAAGGCCAGGGATCAAACCTGCAACCTCATGGTTCCTAGTCAGATTCGTTAACCACTGCACCATGATGGGAACTCCCTGCATCTTTATCTGTAACTGTCCTGGCAGGTGTAGTCGTATCTTTGTTTATAATCGTATTTATTCCATTGTGTTACCACCTGATCTCTTTGCTCACCTTTATAGCAAAGGTCTCTGAGAATGTTAATGCGCTCAGTTGTTCTCATCCAGTCTTTTTAATTTTAAACTTTGGTTTATCAATAAGGCTGACCTTTATATGTGTTTATTAGTCAGTTGTATCACTTCTCTTTAAAATCTTCTATTGCCTTTTTTTTTCCAGTTTTACTAAAATATAATTGACACATCACACCGTATGAGTTTAAGGTGTACGGCACAATGACTTGACTTACATGCATCATGAAATGATTAAGTAAGTGGGTGAACAGCCATCATCTCATATAGATATTAAAGATACAGAAAAGATATTTTTCCTTGTGATGGGCCTCTTAGGATTAGCACTCTTCATATTCCTATATATCAATGCAGCAGGTTAGCTGTTGTCATGTTGAACCTTAGGTTCTGAGTACTTCTAGATCTTACCACTGGAAGTTTGCACCTTTGGACCAATTTATCCCATCTCCCCTCTCCCCATCCCCTGCCTCTGGTAACCCTAAATCTAGTCTCTTTCTAGGTGTCTGTTTATTTGTTTTTGAAGGATAATTGGCCTGAAACACTATATTAGTTTCTGGTCTATAACATCTAGATTCCATATTTTTATACATTTTAAAATAATCACACTGTAAGTTACCATCTGTCACCATACAGGGATGTTACATAATTATTTGATTATATTTCCAACACTGTAGGTTTTGTCCCTGTGACACATTTATTTTGTAACTGGAAGTTTGTACCTCTTAATCTCCCTCACTTGTTTCTCTCTTCTTCCCTCCCCCTTCCCCTCTGACAGCCACTAGTTTGTTCTCTGTATCTGTGACTGTTTCTGTTCTGTTTGTGCTTTTTTTTTTTTTTTTTAGATTCCATATGTAAGTGAAATCATATGGTATTTGTCTGTTTCACTTGGCATAGTACCCTCTAGGTCTATCCATGTCATCACAAATGGCAAGATTTCATTTTTTTTAATGGCTGAGTAATATTGCACTATAAACATATCACATCTTTATCTATTCATCTATTGATGGGCACTTAGGTTGCTTCTGTATCTTGGCTATTATGAATAATGCAGCTATGAACATTGGGGTACACCTATTTTTTTGAATTAGTATTTGGGTTTTCTTTGGAAAAACAGCCGGGAGTGGAATTCCTGGATCAGATGGCAGTTCTATTTTTATTGTTTTGAGGAACCTCTATGCTATTTTCCATAACAGTTGCATCAACTTATATTCCTACCAACAATGTAGGAGTGCTCCCTTGCCTCAACATCCTTGCCGAAACTTGTTATGTGTTGACTTTTTGATAATAACCATTCTCACAAGTGTGAAATGATCTCATTGTGGTTTTGATTTGCATTTACCCAATGATAAGTCATGTTGAGCCTCCTTTCATGTGCCCATTGACTATCTGTGTGTCTTCTAGGAGTTTTATAGTTCCAGATCTTACAATTTAAATTTGTCTTTAATCCGTTTTGAATTTATTTTTGCATGTGGTGTGGAAAAGAAATCCAGTTTGATTCTTTTGCATGTAGCTGTCCAGTTTTCCCAACACCATTTATTGAAGAGGCTGTCTTTGCCACCATTGTTTATTCTTTTCTCCTTTTTCTTGAAGTAATTGACCTTGCAAGTGTGGGTTCCTTCTCATCCATTCTTGTGACTGGATCCTCTTCCAGACCTCCAAGCCCAGCACTTAGTTTTCAGGATTCTTTCTTCCCTCCATGATCTCATATCATCTGTGTGTTTCCGAATCCACAATGTCCAGCTTCCAGTATCTCCCTTAGGTTTTAGTGTTATATGTTTACCTACTCAGCATGAATATGTGCATGTCTAGTAGGCACTGAAATATAGTTTATACAAACACATGTACTAATATATAAATATATATTTATATACACAGTTACATATATATATGAATGAAATATATGTGCATTGCTTATTAGCCTACATGTATGGTATTAATATACTTACCAACATACGAAGTACATATAAACACATATATAGAGAGAGAGGTTGAAAGAGTAAGAGAGATACCTTTGCTTACTTGTAGGGCCCCAATGAATACATTATGAGCCACACAGTCTCAAGATTTATGGGTACCTTCTCTTTTCATCTTGCATTTGTACAAAAGCGAGTCTCACAGAAATGGGAAATGAAAAACAGCCTATATTCAACTGAATGGTGCTTGGGAGCGCAAGCCTACATAGGTTGGCTGTGTTTATTTAAAGTTTATATCGGCATGCATTCAGGAAATCAACACACAACTGCACATCTGTTTTTCATATTCTAGCCAGTGGAAGAATAAATATATGCCTGGAACATCACTACCTGCTCCCTCTGCACTTGCCAGCAAAGCCTGATCCTCAGCCTGGTGCTCAGTCCCCAGTCAGGCACCTGCCTTTGCAGATAAACTTGTCTAATAGCCTTGTTTGAAGTTACGAGCTTGCCTCAACAGCCTGGGCAATAATGTGGATTATTTTTCTGTGTTGGGTATTCTGTTAAGATGTTACTCAATTTATTTCTTAAACTTGAGCTTTTCTTCATGATAAAAGGAGATGTTTAGATAGTAATCTAAGTCAGGACAAAATAACTATGCAAGAATATTCCTTACATTATCTGCTGAAGATATGTATTAGAAGACAAGTATTAGACGTGACTCAAAACCTCACAAAACTTTTAATTTAGTTAAGCATCTTGATCTGTTTAACACCTTCTTAAACTTAAGAAAGTATCAATCATTGAATTAGTAGGTGAAAAGAATGACATACTCATTTATTTTTCTTATAGATCTAATAAAACATCTTAATCCTTAGAAAAATACAAAGTTTTAAAATTTGTTAGAAGATCATCTTAAAATTGAATGTATGATATAGAAAATAGTTCTTGTGGTCTAGTGTAGTAAGAAGATTCTAGGAGTTCCTGTTGTGGCTCAGCAAGTTAAGAACTGAACATAGTGTCTCCAAGGATGTGGGTTCTATCCCTGGCTCGCTCAGTGGGTTAGGAACCTGTCCTTCACCGCAAGCTACAGTGAAGTTTGCAGATGCAGCTCGGATCCCATGTTGCTATGGCTGTGGTGTAGGCCTGCAGCTGCAGCTCCAATTTGATCCCTAGTGCTGGAACCTCCATATGCCGCAGGTGTGGCCCTTAAAAAAAAAAAGAAAGAAAAACTCTAAGTTTAATGTTTTTATTTGTGTGTTGTTTTCGACTATGGTTGAGAAATATTCATTTTTGTTTAGTTATACCTGTCTAATAACTCTATAAACACAACAAAAACACAAACCAAAACAAAATAAAATGTAATAATGTCCAGTAGCAAAATCCTGCTTTGTATTTCATTCCCGTAATTGGTCAGATCCCAGCATATGTCAACTTACATTATACCTAAAAAACAAAAAAACTCAGGAATTCTTGAACAGAAGCTAACTTTTAAATTGCAATGATAAAAGGTATTCTTAGAGAGTTCTAGAAAGTAAAATATATAACATGTTTGCAAAATTTCAAAATCTCAGGAAATTAGCTGGCAGTTCAGAAATTTCTTTAAGGTCTAAGTCGTTCCTGCACCTTATGGCCAGCCTGTTCTCAGTAAGTCCGCAGCTGCCACTTCACTAGCAGTTGCTTCTGCACAATCTTCAGGGTGTAACGTGGAGCTTTGGATATAGTGCTGCTGCTATTTTTAGTGATGCTGATGGAGAGATTGGTGAGGGCGAACAGAGGAGGCAGTGGTTCAAAAGGCTTATCTTTGAAAAGAGTGGGAACAAACATGTTATCTCCAAGAAAAAACATTTGAGAGGTTATAGAAAATCAGGCAAAACCTGAACACACCTGGATAAGTGAGGCAACAGCAGGAAAGCAGGAGGGCAAATTTCTTGCCTATGTATCCATTGTCCTTAAGTGGAAATCGCAGGTTGCTAATAAATTATGTTCATTTTGGCCTTTATGTTAATGAGCTTGGTTGAAATTATGGGATGCGGTCTTAAAATATAATCATGCTAGTGATTATATTTTTAAAACAAAGAGCTGTTTGGCAGAGTTTTATTTGAAAATGGTGTGATAATTCTCGAAGGCAAGCCTTTCTGTCTTTGATGTGCTAATACCATGAGCAGTTTCTATTCTATATCTTCTCAATTTGGTGATGGTATTTCATGACAAGATTGATTTTCATCAACAATATAATCAGCTAAATCTTCAAAGTGGTGCTGCTTGCCTGGTGTGTAAGGTGGGTGCGAACCTGGGCCCCAGCATCCTCCTCTCTTTTGGCTCCTGGGCATCGACCCACATCAGACGGCAAGGCAGTCTCTCAAATGCTGAAGGGGTGAGTCTGTGCTCACTGCTTGTCAGCCAGACTGGGATTGGTTACGTAAACTCCTCTTTCAACTCTGTAATATCCCCAGCAGCAACATGACTTGTAATCCCGTAAAATGAAGAGCTAGACACCCTGATTGTCACTTTAGCTCTTTAGCTCTGTCCCTAATAAACTGGACAGAAAAATCAACCATGTTTCTTTCTCAGCATCCCTTCTGCAGAAAAGGACCCCACTCCTGTTGGCTTCCAAACAGAGACAGTGGGATAAGAATAACACATCACTTAAATATCACTTGCGTTTCTGAAGGACAAGGAATATTATCATAAATTATAGATAGGTGGGATTTTATTTTCTATTTATTCACTGCATTCTTCTGTTTCCCTGAACTGAATTCCAAGAAGTTAGAGAACCAGACTGAAATTCCCACCTGAAGAGTGGCACATATGAGAAGGAACACCCCGTTACAAATATCTATTTTGTAATGACAAAATGATACCTCTGTTTCAGTGGTGGACCAACACAAGGTTATTTCAACCTAATTTGGACTCCAAGTGACCAGACAATTAAAATAGTTAGGTTTGAGTTGGAGAGTAAATGATATCATGATGTCAGTGAGAAAATTTTTTTTCTCATTAGCATCTTCAACCCTTTTATGTATAAATAGTTTGTCGTTCACTGTACTGTGACCTTAGAATGTAAAAAGAGCATAATAAATCTATCCATGTTGAACGCTTCATAAGCTGCTATTGACCAAAAAAAAAAAAAAAGTGCTCAATCTAAAAGTTGAGACAGACTGAGGACTTAAACTTGGGAGTCAGCCTCTCAGACAGCTCTGCAGGACTCTTCTGAGAGGTGAGGGAGGAGCCAGGGTATACAGGAGTTTTTGCAGTAAAAACTAGGCAGCTGAAATACCAAAAAATTATTGTTGATGAAAGAAAACCCAGACATCTCAAGTTAATGAATTTAACACTTTTCTATGTATGGGAAGATGCAAGAGTTTGGTCTCACTGAAATCATCCCTTTGATGGACACTTAACTATCTAGGGCCAGTAGCCTGTTTTTTCCATCCTGACCCCCCCACTCCAGAGTACCCAGTGGCTTCAGTAGCTGTTGGTGTGATGGCCACGCCATGCTTTGTTTACTGATATGGCAGGTGTCATCCTTTGTCCACTCTGGAATGATAGAGCCTGATGTAGTGATGTTTTGTGTTGTGAATCAAAGTTATATGTTATTTTAAATCACTCACTTCCTTTAGCCTGGCTTTGTTCACAGCTAGACAAATTTATTTAATTGATGTATTTTATAATTTTTGCAATTAAGACCTGCTGTTTGAAAACTTTCAAAGGACCCAGTGTCCCAGCCATAAAGCAAGGATTGTATACAAAAATATATTTTTAATGTTCCTAGTGCAGTGATTTTCCCTCCATTGTCCTGTTGCTTGAACCACACAAGGAGTCAAGTGGGGGAATCACAGAATCAAAACCTCTCACATGGAATGTATGGAGGCAGAGAAATTTCTAGACATTTCATTATTTATGAACTAGAATTATAATCATGTATACCTTTCCTACTACTGAGTAAGGCCTCTTTGTCTTGAGCTGTACTCTCCACCTCAAAATAGTGTAACCAGAATTCAAATGAGATACCATTTAGAGAGGGCAGATTCAAAATTCCACTTTCTATGGCAGTTCTAAAGATGGTTAGAAAATCTTTGACATGTTGAGAGAGATATAAACAGGGTCCAGTTCTCGTCCCCTTGAATCTGGATGGTGTCAGTGACCTTCTGCAATAGGTGGGGTTCAGAGGGATGTTGCTCCCTGACTGCTGGGTGGTTGGGAGATTTGGTGCACCACCCACCTCACTTTTAGAACCCCTCCTCTTGAAGCTCTAAGCTGTCTGCAAGGGTTCCAACCATCCTGTGACTGCCTCCTGGGAGGAAGCCAGGGTTATAGGGCGAGGCCTCAGGCAGGTGCCCGTGGGAAGTTCCAGTGGAGCCCAGCCTTTGCATCGTCCTACGCCAGATGCTCACTTGCAAGCTACCTCAAGTTGACATCAGCAACCACTGTGTCTTGAGTCTGCCTACTGCAGCCCAGTCTCAGGAGCAGACCCAAGATGTCCCTGTTGTACTCCATCGACATCCCTCACCCACAGAATCCATGCACAATAATCCATACACAGATTCCATGCATAATAATAAAATGGGTTGTTATTTCAGGCACCTGAGCTTGGCATGGTTTGTTATGCAGCACTGAATAACTGGACCACATTCCTACTGCTTTATATATAAAAGGAAGTGATTTTCAACATTGTTCGCCATTTTTCAAATACTAGATTTGTTCTCTTCTTGTGTTTCTATTGCCCTCTTATGGCAATTATTACAGACTTGGATAATTCATGGATTCTTGTGTGGGTTTGTTTGCCTTTTTTGTTTGTTTTTACTTGCAAGATATTTTGAATTGTTCAAGCATATTCCCAAATCAAATGGTTCATGCATGTGTCATGTTTCATCTCAGTTTCCATTAAAGATAAAGCTTCCCAGGAAAGGCAGTTTAAAGATTTCTTCTTGTTAGAGCATTTTATGAGGGACCAGACATAAAACCAGAATGTTCTAGATAAAAAGTATTAGGCTGGTCATAAGGCTGGTTTAAGGACTTTGTACCTTTGAATATCTGGCTTAATGTCACACAAGGTTAATTAGGTAGATAATTCTAATTTCCCTTTTAGGGTTAGGCTTAATTTTATTACGACCTTGCAAAGCAAGTGCTCTGGCATTTTATCAGTGATGCTGGATGGTTCCCAGAATTGCACCATACTGAATGTGCAGCCCTGACCAAGATTGGGCCAGTTTTAATTCTTAGTCCCTCTTTTTGATCAACTTCAGTTGGTAAGGATTTGTTTTAGCCAAGAAAAGGAGCACATGGCATTTTTGTGCTGAGAACATTAGCTGAGTCTGTTGCTTTATCACGTTTTGTTTTGTTGCTTTTTAGGGCTGCACCCCACATCTGGAGGTTTCCAGGCTAGGGGTTGAATCAGAGCTATAGCTTCCAACCTACACCATAGCTGCAGCAACACAGGATCCAAGCCATGTCTGTGACCTACACCAGAGCTCACAGCAACGCCAGGTCCTTAACCCACTGAGCAAGGCCAGGGATCAAACCTGTGTCCCCATGGATGCTAGTCAGATTTGTAACTGCTGAGCAACAATGGGAACTCCCAGTTATTTTTTATAATTCTTATAAATGGTGAATTTTAGGTGTCAGATGAAGTTATGCAATGCATGCCCTATTGTGATTATCTGCAGTTTCTATACCCATTGACCTTTTTTTTTCTTTTACCAATTGCCTATGTTAGAGAAGAATTTCTATGCAGAATCCCGAGGTGACTTAGTATGTTGGTATCCATTGATTATTAGAACATTTTACAGTATTTAGTGCTACATATATATTATATATTTAGTGGTTTATCTCACTATGTGGTGGAAAATAAACTGAATTTTTGTTTATATATAAATATATTTTAAATATCAATATTTCTTGTACTTTCCTGCATTGGACCCTCTCTTTGCTTTGCCCAGATACCCAGTAACCAAAGTAGTAGACCCATATGAATATATCATTGCTCTAATAAAATTGGATATTAGAAAGAAGATTTTCCTAAATACCTTTATTTTGCTCATCGTAAGACAAAGCATTTTTAATTTTATGAGTAATTTTAATGTCGAACCAAGTGGTAATAGTTATCTAAAAAGTCAAATAGTAATGATATTAAATCTCTTAGAAAAGCTTTTGATGGAAAAGTTGTTATTGTTATTTGCGTATTTTTAGAAAGATGCTGTTAAATGTTAGTTTTAAATTGTTGAAACATGCCCCCAATTTAAGCCATATTCTTTGAAGAGAAACTTGGATGGCTTGTTCGGGCACAGCTGGGGGAATTTGCAGATGTGGTTAAGCGGATAACGGGCCCAGGGTGGGAGTGCTGAAGAAGAAAATCCTGCACTTAAGTGCACAGTCAGCACTAATTTATCTTCTGAAATTTAATTGCTGTGATGGTTATTTGTTCCTCTCTTCATTCAGTTTTGAACTTCTTGAGTCATTCAAAAGTTGAATAATAGTTTTATCAGAAGTATCTGAAGTAGCTACTCTTAGCTGAGTGCAGTTGTTGCGAGAACTAGAAAATTTGAGCTCTTGACATCCCTTGATAAAAGCTAGCGATCTGTTTTCTGGGCAGAGTTATTGATACTGTGGAGCCTAGAAAAAGACAAAGGCCACCAGCTCCTCAATCTAAATAGCTACATTCCTGAGGGCACTTTTGTTTCCTGTGTGTATTGGTTCACCAAGAGCGAAGTCAGAAAGACTATGAAGGGAGTTTCTGTCATGGCTCAGCCGGTTAAGGACCCAGCATTGTATCAGTGAGGCTGTGGGTTTGATTCCTGGCCTTAGTCAGTGGGCTAGGGTTCTGGCATTGCCATAGGCTGTGGTGTAGGTCAAGGGTGCAGCTCGGATATAGTGTTGCTGTGGCTGTGGTGAAGGCCAGCAGCTGTAGCCCTGCTTCAACCCCTATCCTGGGAACTTCCGTATGCAGCAGGTGTAGCCATTAAAAATTAATTAATAACAAGAAGACAAGGGTACAAACGAAATCATATTTATTATTGTTGATCTAAGAATGAAATAGAACATTTCATTCAAGCCAGATTGAGGATAATAACCCAGGAACACCAATTCAGAAACCTCTGAGAACTTTTCGGGCATTAGAAATTAACACACAGTAATATTATTTTTTGAGACAGAGGGTTGTACATTAAATGATGTATGTATTGACAGTTTGCACAATTCAGATCTAAGTGTCATCCTGGTGGGTCATGTGACCCCTTACAAGATCAAGAAGGAATGTTATCTTTCATGAGTTGTCTTGTTGATGCTGGGAAAACACTATTGCTATGGGGCTAAAAAAATCAAACAAAATATGGTCCTTGATTAAGAGAATATGACAATAGCCAAGACATGGAAACAACCTAAATGTCCATCAAAAGATGAATGGGGAGTTCCCGTCGTGGCGCAGTGGTTAACGAATCCGACTAGGAACCATGAGGTTGCGGGTTCGGTCCCTGCCCTTGCTCAGTGGGTTGACGATCCGGCGTTGCTGTGAGCTGTGGTGTAGGTCGCAGACGCGGCTCGGATCCCACGTTGCTGTGGCTCTGGCGTAGGCCGGTGGCTACAGCTCCGATTCAACCCCTAGCCTGGGAACCTCCATATGCTGTGGGAGCGGCCCAAGAAATAGCAACAACAACAACAACAACAACAACAACAAAAGATGAATGGATTAAGAAGATGTGGTACATAGATGCAGTGGAATACTACTCAGCCATAACAATGGACAAAATGATGCCATTTTCATCAACATGGATGCAACTAGAGATTCTCATACTAAGTGAAGTAAGTCAGAAAGAGAAAGACAAATATCATATGATGTCACTTATATGTGCATTCTAAAATACGGCACAAATGATCCTATCTACAGAACAGAAAGAGATCATGGACATGGAGAGCATACTTGTGTTTCCCAGGAGGGAGCAAGGAGGGAGTAGGATGTACAGGGAGTTTGGGTTTGGTAGGTGCAAACTGTTAACATTTAGAATGGGCAAGTGATGGGGTCTTCCTGTACAGCACAGGGAACTATATCCAATCTCTTGAGTTAGAACATGGTGGAGGATGGTTTCAAAAAAATTTTGTGTGTGACTCTATCACTTTGTTGCACAGCAAAAATCGAATGAACATTTTTAAATCAACTGTAATAAAATTTTTTTAAAAACACCAGAAAAAGAGACTTCGGAAAGTCTCCAAAAGCTTTAATGTTCATCTAAGCTTCTAATGCCCTCTGTTTGCTGCTTCCTCTTTCCCAGTGGTAGGTGTTTTTTTTTTTTTCTCTTCATTTTCTTTTTGCTCTTCCTTCTTTTGTTTTGAAAACTATTTTATTTCCATCATTTGGCACTTTAAAAGCATTTTGAATGTTTTCCCTAGCCTTTCTTAGTTTTCCTCCTGTCACCTATCTATCTTAAGAAATTATTAAGCCAAAGTAATTTAAAATCATAATAATTTATCCAGCATTTGAGTGCAGAGTAACTCTCATTTCTTTTTTCTTGAATGTTGCTAGAATTTGTGAGAAGTATTTTTTTCTTCAGCACCACCACTTTATTAGGTTTACTTGAATAAAACTGTTCCAAATCCACAGTCACCCCTACCAATCCAGGGGTGTAAACTGAAAAGAAGGAGATAGTAGCCGTCCATTGGACCAATGTCCCCGGACTGTGCTGAACTAATATTTTCACATTTCTAGTACTATACCCTTTAAATTAAAATATTTTCTCTGCACTTTAATAATAATAATAATAGCAATAATTATCTAAAAGAAAATATGTGGAGACTTTGATTGTAATTATCATTTTTCTTAGGAAAGATTTCATAAAAGGAGTAAGGCAAAACGATGTTCTTTTCATGGTAATTCTGTAGCTTTGACATAGTAACTCGGGCCATAATAATGAAGCGTAAGCAGCCCTTAATAATATGATGGTGCCTGTGGGGTGGTGTTAGTTTCCCTTCAACTGATGGGGAGTGCGAGATTCTCCATGTCCTAACTGTATGCCTGGTACACTGGTTTCTACAAGCTTAAAGGTGGCAGTGAAGAGATTAGTGTAGTGCTTTCATTTCTATAGCCAAATAGATCATTGCCCAACAGACAGTGATTTGCCTGAGGCTGCTGGAAAATTACAAGGAAATATTTAATTATTAGATGTAAAAAAGAAAACATGAGCAATTTCAGTAACATATATTGCTTTAACTAGCATGTTAATATCAATGATCCATATCATTGGCAAAAAAGTGGACTTTATTATGTTTTCTCTTGATGTTTCTTAAACTATTACATCCAAAATGAGTAAGGAGAAAATATATCCAAATTACTTTAAATAACATAAGGTTACCTATAGGATGTAGAAGTTTGATTTGGCTATAGTTCTTTGTCAGGATCTGGCCTCCATAAAATCAAGCCGTTTAGATACACCGTATGTATGTATGTATGTATTTTTTATTGTTATTTCCCCAACACAATTTTTTTTCCACTCTGCAGCATGGGGACCCAGTTACACATACATGTATACGTTCTTTTTTCTCCCATTATCATGCTCCGTTGTAAGTATCTAGACATAGTTCTCAGTGCTACACAGCAGGATCTCATTATTAATCCATTCCAAAAGCAATAGTTTGCATCTGTTAACCCCAAGCTCCCAATCCATCCCACTCCCCACCCCCTTGGCAACCATAAGTCTATTCTCCAAGTCTATGATTTTCTTTTCTGTGGAAAGGGCCATTTGTGCTATATATTAGATACCAGATATGAGTGATACCATGTGGTATTTGTCTTTCTCTTTCTGACTGACTTCACTCAGTATGAGAGTCTCTAGTTCTATCTATGTTGCTACAAATGGCATTACTTCGTTCTTTTTTATGGCTGAGTAGTATTCTGTTGTGTGTATATATATCACACATCTTCCTAATCCAGTTGTCTGTCTATGGACATTTGGGTTGTTTCCATGTCTTGACTATTGTGAATAGAGCTGCAGTGAACATGCGGGTGCATGTGTCTTTACCAAGGAAAGTTTTGTCTGGATATATGCCCAAGAGTGGGATTGCTGGGTCATATGATAGTTCTCTGTATAGATTCTAAGACACCTCCATACTGTTCTCCATAGTGGTTATACCAGCTTACATTCCCACCAACAGTGCAGGAGGGTTCCCTTTTCTCCACAACCCCTCCAGCACTTGTTACTTGTGGACTTATTAATGATGGCCATTCTGACTGGTGTGAGGTGGTATCTCATAGTAGTTTTGATTTGAATTTCTCTAATAATCAGGGATGTTGAGCATTTTTTTCATGTGCTTGTTGGCCATCTGTATGTCTTCTTTGGAGAAATGTCTATTCAGGTCTTTTGCCCATTTTTCCATTGGGTTGCTGTTTTTTTGCTGTTGAGTTGTATAAATTGTTTGTATATTTTAGAGATTAGGCCCTTGTCGGTTGCACCATTTGAAACTATTTTCTCCCATTCTGTAAGTTGTCTTTGTGTTTTCTTTTTAGTTTCCTTTGCTGTGCAAAAGCTTGTTAGTTTGATTAGGTCCCAATGGTTTATTTTTGCTTTTATTTCTGTTGCTTTGGGAGACTGACCTGAGAAAACATTTTTAAGGTTGATGTCAGAGAATGTTTTGCCTATGTTCTCTTCCAGGAGTTAGATGGTGTCTTGTCTTATATTTAGGTCTTTCAGCCATTTCGAGTTTATTTTTGTGCATGGTGTGAAGGGTGTGTTCTAGTTTCATTGATTTTCATGTGGCTGTCCAGGTTTCCCAGCAATTCTTGCTAAATAGACTGTCTTTTTCCCATTTTATGTTCTTGCCTCCTTTGTCAAAGATAATTGACCATAGGTGTCTGGGTTGATTCCTGGCTTCTCTGTATGTCTGTTTTGGTACCAGTACCACACTTAGATACAGTGTATTTATAAAACACCATGATCTACACTTTGTCCTGTTCATCACCCTCTTATCCCGGGTGGAAAGGAGGAAGGAACCAGCAGGGCAGCCACACTGAGGTTTGGTGGCACCTGCACTTGGTGACAACACGGGCAGAGAAGTGAGGTCACTGCTGGGTAGCTCCAGCACATCCTGGGGGAAGGCGAGGGACAGCTAGGCTCTCCTGGGAAATCTTCCTGAATCTGCAGCCCAGAGTTTCTGCTTCAGGGGAGACACTTTTCCCACTTCTTCATTGCTATAGAGTTTCATAGGTTAGAAAATATATCACAGTGTGTGGAACTGCCCATGTAGTAGAGAACTTCTTCTATATAGCTATAAATTATTGTTGAAATCATAAGCCAAAAATGTCAATTTAGTGTAGTTATTTTCCTAAGCCACTGGTTTTGTTAAAACAGCCAAGGCTAAATCATTACATTTTTTGGCCTTACTTTTATTTGGATATACCTTTCACACACACAAATATACCTCTTTTAAGTGTGTAACATATATATGGTCATGCTTAAATCATCATAATAAAGATAAAGAATATTTTTGTCACACCAGAAATTTCCTTTGGGCCACACTGCACCTGTGGTCTCTGGTCACCATTGATCTGCTTTTTGTTATTATTAGTTAGACTTTCTAGAATCCCATGCATTGATTATGCAGTATACAAACTTCCTCCTACCTTCTTTCATTGAAGAGAAAGCTTTTTTAGAATTATTTATATTGCCTATATCAACAGTTCGTTCTGTCACATCTCTAAGAAGTTTTCCACTGTGTGGCTACATCACAATTTGTTTACCCATTCTTTTTTATATTGTTTACAGTTTGGAGCATGTAAATAAGGCTGCTATGCATATTCATATATAAATCATCTTTGTATGGATATATAACTTCGCAATAGAGAATTTGAGAATTATTCATCAAAAGTTAAAGTACAAGACATTTGTATGATCTTTTTCATTAATATAGTCTATTTGTCATAGGACTGTACATTTTTTTAAAAAATTGAAGTATTCCTAATATATCAGTTGTATATTTACTTTCTGATTTTTTTGGTTGGTGTGGTGTCCTTGACATTATAACATCTATTATTTCTATGAAAGACTCTTATTAGTTACCCTTTTATTCTGGAAAATAAACATTTCTTAATTAAGGTGTGATAGAATATTTTTCAGCATCACCGTAAAACAGTACACCAACGTTCAAAAGCAAATTGGAGATTCTAAATCCCTAGTCAGAGAGATTGGATTTGTTAGATAAATGAAGCCATCTGCATCCATTTAAATTGTTCTTCCAAATTGATTTATGAAGTGTCTAATATTTCCAAGTAATTAGCAGTGGCATTTTCAAAATTCGGTAACTGAGAGGAAAATTTAGCCTTCTCTGAAGAATTGCACACTCTAGGGTTGATACTTTAGAAAATTACATTGTTCTAAGGGAATACTCACCAAAGAATTACATCAGACTCAGAGCAGATGCTGCAATATCCCTGTCCTACTGCTGGTGCCGCAGAGTGGGAATACTCGTCTTCTTAATGCCCTCCCCTCAAATGTGAAAGCAGATTTCCCATTTCTCAGCTTCGACAGGTTAGTGTGGGTTGCTTGTGGTTGTTCCAGATAAATTTTGCCTTCTCTTTTCTCCTCTATTGCAAAATTAACCTCCAGTCATTAAGTCAATAGTTAGGCTTTTCTTGGGACTCTTAAGAGGTTTTTCCTCTAATAGAAAGTGTAGGGCTTATTTCAGAATATAGTATCTGTTTTTCTCACTCACTCAAAGATTTTTATTTCTCACTCAAGTATTTTATATGTATATTCACTTAAAATAAATAAAAACGCAAAATCTATGTATAATAGAATTTTATTCTCGTGGTAATCTAACAGTTTAATATCTCATATGATTGCTTTTCTAGGGAAATTTCTGGGGATTGATTTATTGTAAAAAGCCACAAGTCTGTTACTATGCCATACTTACTTCTTTTTTATTTTACTGCTTAGATTTCTGATTTTTTTATTTTTGGATTTTTTCCTCTTGTGCTGAATCAGTGACCTGACACTGAGATTAAATACTCAGCTCTTTTTTTTTATGTAGTGAAGAACGGAGATTAGTTAGTTAATCGGGGGAGTGTTTGTCTTCCATTGCATATTACTTGAAGTTACAAGTTAATTTCTAAATCTGTTTATATTTCCTTGTGATGTCACTTATTCAAAATTGGGAGGGCATTTTGTTAGATGATGGGATGGTTTATTTGATTAGAAAACATTTGATACATTTTGTGTAATAGTTTCATAGAAGGATGTTAGATAAATCCAGCATATCTTAAGTTATTTGAAGGTTTTATTCAGTGCTATACATCATCCATATTAATAATAACAACAGAAAACTCCAAGTGTCAAATAATATATGCCAGTTGATCATATTAATGTTGGAAAATAGTATTACTCTCTAATATTTTCTCACATCTGTTACTAAAATTTGGTTATGCATTTTATATTTTTAACATTATTAGATTATGTACTGTCAGAGTGTGTTTGGCTAATTATTATATAAAATTTATAAGATATAAGGGACTATTAGTGGAATTATCCTATAATATGTGGCTGTGGTTACCTTTTTAGGGATTGTCTAACCCCTGGTTTAAGAATGTAATTTGTGGAGTTCCCATTGTGGCTCAGTGGTTAGCAAATCCGACTAAGAACCATGAGGTTGAGGGTTCGATCCCTACCCTTGCTCAGTGGGTTAACGATCCGGCACTGCCGTGAGCTGTGGGTAGGTTGCAGACGTGGCTTGGATCCCGCGTTGCTGTGGCTCTGGAGTAGGCCGGTGGCTACAGCTCCGACTAGACCCCTAGCCTGGGAACCTCCATGTGCCCTGGGAGCGGCCCTAGAAATGGCAAAAAGACAAAAAAAAAAAAGAATGTAATTTGCCACATCCATATGCATATAAAAATGTTATAATTTTTATTGTTTGTCCAAATATTTTAATAATTCTAGTTGTAGTTGGAGAAAATAACTTCAAGACAAGAAAAAAATTTAAAAATCATCACTTCTCAATCTTAGTTATCTTAAAGGCATGTTGTTAATATCCTAAGGCAAAGGCCTTGTAGATTATCCCATGTGTTGAAAAGCAGACTTTCACTTCTGCCGAACTGATTAGCAAAGAGTTGAACATTAATTTATTTAAGCAGGTTATTTATGGATGCTTATTTTAAAAAGTGCCACTAAGTGTGACTTTTTTGATATTGTACGTACATACCCACATGCATCCAAACATGTGCTGGTATTTTTTTTAAAGTATGTTAAAAATATATGCCTGGAGGATTTGACCAAATATATGTGGTGAATGTAAAAGTATATGGAAATTAGTGGCTCTAGAGTAAACATGGATTTTTACATTACGTAACTCATCATAAGAAACCAAATAATATCACACTTGCTGTATAGCTAAGAGACCACATAAACGAAGCAGTTCCTTTTCAGGTTAACCATATGATCAGCAAAAGGTGAAATGGGTCCACATACATACAGATGACATTTTAAGGTATTGGGTTCTCAGATATTTTCATTGAAATACCCTGTTCAAAGAAGATTTAAATATAGCCTTAATTCTAATATAGGTTGGCCATGCTCATTTCACTTCTATTTCAGATTTGCAGTTTTGTACAGTATATTAAAATATATATATGTATTACATTTACATCCATATTTCTCTGAATACTTTTTTTTTAATTTTTATTTTATTTATTGTTTAGGGCCACACCTACGGCAAATAGAGGTTCCCAAGCTAGAGGTTGAATGAGCGCCATAGCTGCCAGCCTATGCCACAGCCACAGCAACATGGGATCTGAGCCATGTCTGTGACCTACACCATAGCTCATGACAACACCAGATCTTTAACCCGCTGAGCAAGGCCAGGGACTGAACCTGCTTCCTCATGGATACTAGTCAGATTCGTTTCCACTGAGCCACGATGGGAACTCCTAATTACTTAATTTTTAGATAGGTACTTATGGATACAATTGGTACGAAAAATGCAAGCTTCATATTTCCTGTGGTTTTATGAACTTTAATAATTCTCCCTACACAAACCACTGCAGTCAGCTTCAAGCCCTCACTCCATATTGCAAGAGAAAAAAAGATTCAATGTGCTACTTATTTCCAAAGCAAGTAGTTATTTCTCAAGTTCTAATGTACCAGACTTATCAGTGGTGTCTAGAAGTCTAGACTATTCACTATTTTATTGTCATTTAAAATTTATAGAGAGAGTACTTCTGATATGGAATGACTTTTAATATGTGCTGGTCATTCAGAAGTTAATTATAAAAGTAGACAAAAATACACTTAAATTTTAAATTCTCCTTGAGGTATATAGATATTAAAGGAGATAAGTAGTATATGTAAAAATAAAATAAAAACAGTACCAATAAATTAGAAAAACCAAAATACTTACAAATAAAGCAGCACTTCTACCAAACTGACAATTGACTTTTACAAACCCCAAGATGCAAGTGGATGGGGTAAACCAATGAAAGATAACAAGATCCTTGGCTCTCAGCATTTGTGGAAGAAAAGCAGAAAAAGGGCAGTGTGGTATCTGATGGCACAGAAACAGGAAAATCTCCAAATAACCACAATTTTTTCTTCAGGTAAATCTAAGAACAGAAGCTCAACCTGAGCCATGTTTTTATACCTCAGCTTGTGGGTGAAATCACTGGGTCCACTTCATGATCTGAAGATCCTGGGAAAGTCTAGGTCAAATGAAATCTTGGAATTCTAAAGCAGAGCTAGGCAATGAAAGAAACTTCTGGGAATAGCCCCAGACTGAGCCAGGGAGAAAAAAAATGGTGGCAAAAAAAAAAAAAGGCATATTTAAAGTAAATGAGCCATTGAAAGAGAAGACATGTCTCAGAAAGCAGGCGGCTATATTTTTGATCCCTGTGGAAAAGACACAGAAGAGTGAGTGGTACTGCTAACCCCACTTACCAAAAAGTAACAAAATTCTCATTTTAGCTAAAAATGAGCAACAGAAAAGTTTTTGGCTCAATTTTATAGGCAGTTATTTTAAGGAAAAGATGATGAAGCTTCAAAATGAAAATGAAAACAGAAGGACATGCACACAAAACTAAACGTGTAATCTCATATTTAATGGCAAGCTAAAAACAGAAAGATGTATTGAAATAACTCAGTAAAACCTCAAAATAACTTAATTGAAATAAAAGAGATGTATAAAGAAAGGTAACAGGACTAATGAAAGAATTATAAATAAATGAATTTCAGAAATAAAGAGTAAATTAAGAGAAGTAAAAATGCAACTAAACACAAATGATAGCATTGTAAATTCAAATATAAGTGGAGAGAGATGATTAGAATTTGGGAGGATGATGTATATGGAACACAGTGAAGGAAATCCACTGTATGAACAACAGAAGTTCTCAAAAACAAACAAAGGAACAAAGTAAAAAGCCATAATGGGATAAAATTTTAAATTTTCCTGCAACTAAAAGCAAGACTTGAAACTACATATATAGAAAGTGCTCACCATATACTTAGAAAAGTTGGCCATAGTTATTAGACATATTCTAATAAAAATAAACTTTAAAAAGTCTTTGAGCATGCAGGCAAAAATACCAAATAACTTATAAGGGGGCAAAAGAAAAAAGTCAGACTGCCTCAGCAATGATTTTTGCCATAGGTAATCAAATAACTTAAAATATTTAAGGAAAATCATGTGAACCAGAGATTTTTATTCAGCCATACTGACCTTTTTAAATAAAGCAAGAACCGTGGGAATGTTGTTCCCATAAGTCCTTACTGAGTAGTTTACTACACAGTCCAAATGCAATGGGTTCATTAAGTTATTCCCATGGCATATTGCCAAGAGGTAAATCAGAGTTGAGAGAGGGACCTCTATCATATGTTTAAGAAAGGTGGAGTAGAGATGTAAACAATTAAATATAAACTTTGAGCTCAAAATACTTGTTATAATAGAAATTAGGAAATCTGTTTCCTTCAGGGATAGGTCTATAGGTCTCAGAAGCCCATTCGAAATAGTTCCCTCTACACAATTTGAGGGCCACTAAGGACAGTGATTCCAGTAAAGTAAAATACATCAAATATTCTTCATTCTATGATGAAACCATACAATGCCACCTAGTGAAAAATACTTGCTGGAACGTTGAATCTGATATCTTATCAAAGGCTTTAGATAGAATTTAAAAATTTGTAGAATGTACAGGAGAAGGAAGAATCTGTTAATGCAACAGTGACGTAATTAGCAAAAGCTAAACACTGCAGGAAAGAAGTGTCTTGGCATCACCCAGAAGAAGGATGGAGTGAGGAATAAAAGAGGGACAATCTGCAGATGGAAAGAGATTTAGGAAACATTTGAACCAATCACAATACATGCACCTTATTTCAATCCTCATAATGAGAAACAAAGTGTCAAAATACTAAAATTGCAAGTCCCCTTTATGGTACGGTGGGTTAATTATCTGGTGTTATCTCTGTGGCCATGCGGATTTGATCCCCGGTTGGGTGCAGTGGGTTAAGGATCCAGGGATGCTGTGGCATTGGCTGCAGCTGTGGTTTGAATTCCATCCCTGGCCCGGGAACTCCCATAGAACCTGGGCACAGCCAAAAAAGAAAAAAAAAATATGTAATTGGATAAATGAACACTAACTTGATACTTGTTGAAATAAATGCTTTATTAGTGGTTTTTATAGATGATAATAGAATACTAGGGTTATTTTTTAAGTCTTTGTTCTTTAGAAATACATACTGAAATAGAGATGTACGTTTAAAGAAGAGTAATGTAGATATATGGAAGAACGGTTCTTCTTTATCCAAAAGTAAGGTTAAAAGCAATTTTGAAGTTAAAAAATAGAAATGATAAAATACTGTCAGAGATGGAAAAAATCAATATCTTTAAAGGTACTTTCATGGTGTATTAAAAGTTAGGAAGAGGAAATGTAAAAAAATGATAGTATTTAATTTTAGAAAATAGTGATTGAAGGAAAAATGCAAAATTGAAAAACGATGTCTGTGACAATATTTTAGAAGAATTGTATCTCATTGACAAACTCTTAGAATGTCAGACAGACAAGAATCTATCAAAATTAAATTCCACATTAATACGACAGTATTGTCAAATTTATAAAAACATTGCTCATCATTGGATTGTTTTTCTTCTGATATTTAGATATGGAAATGATTAATTTTTTATACTTCGATATTGTAGAATAAATTTTTATTTTATCCTTCAGTTTAATTTGTATTGTTCTGGCTTTCTTTACCTGGAGATGAATAGAGAGAAAATTTCTGAATTACTTGTGCCAATAGTGTATCCCAGGTTTCTATTTGTTGTGTTACCGGTTCTCTTGAGGATTGTGACAAATACTTTTAATATACTTTAATGGGTTACTGTTACAAGAAATTTTGCCTTGCCACAATTGAGACAGCATTTACAGTGAATTACATTACAAGGCTACAATTAAATAGAATAATGAAAAAATAAAAGCTCAAACAGCTCTACTTTAGAGCTCAGTGAAATTGGATTCCTTGGTAAACAATTCAAGAAGAGGATGAACAGGATTTAGATAACTAAACCAAATCTTTTTGATTGTAGTATCATTATTAAAGATTAATGATACACCTTTTGGAAAGATTGATATCTATAAATGATATCTTGATAAATTGCCATAGTAATATATTTTTCCCTCAGCATGTAACTATGGTGAATCATCTTCATTTATTTATTTTTTAATTTAATTTTATTTTTTTTGTCTTTTTGCCTTTTCTTGGGCCACTCCTGCGGCATGTGGAGGTTCCCAGGCTAGGTGTCCAATCAGAGCTGTAGCCGCTGGTCTATGCCAGAGCCACAGCAACGCAGGATCCAAGCTGCATACGTGACCTACACCACAGCTCATGGCAATGCTGGATCCTTAACCCACTGAGCAAGGCCAGGGATCGAACCCTCGACCTCATGGTTCCTAGTTGGATTTGTTAACCACTGAGCCATGACAGGAACTCCTGAATCATCTTAATTTTAAAGTTATGAATTTAAATAACCTTAGCTATAGCAGAATTGCCATAATCTATGGTTTCCATCAAAAAATATAGAGAGGAATTTTCACAGTTTGTTCTTAGCTACCTTGCATGTGCTTAGAAGTTGAATGGAAAATGATGTTACCAAAAAACATATTTTCCTAGTAACTGTTTAAGAATAGTGTTAATAATTGTTAATACTATTCATTTTGTTGTCCTAAGACATTAAGATTTAGTTCCTTTGTGCATTACAATCGCAGGTCAATACTTAATTACTACTATGCTAATATGCATTGTCAGTGTGTAGACCTTAATAGGTATATGAGGTGATCAATGGGTGGAGTGGGATATAAATATTACAAATTCTGTTTTTAATTTTTATGAGAATGATATTAATTTTTAATGATATGTTAATTGAAAGTTTAGATATGGATAATTTATCTTTGGGTATTCTTACATTAGGAGTGCATGTTCCAATAATTATAGAGTTAGCAATAATCTTTAGAAAATAATAGTCTAGTGCCTTGAAGACCCGAGTACTATATTGATGATAAAAAATAATGGGTATTTTTAAAGACCAATGGAATATAAAGTGAAAAAAAAATCTTGTTCTTTGTTTTTAGCAATTTCAAATTTTAAAAAATTAAGAATTTAGGGGGTTCCCATCATGGTTCAACAGTAATGAACCCACTGGTATCCTTGAAGATGTGTGTTCGATCCCTGGCCTCGCTTAGTAGGTTAAGGATCTGACATTGCTGTGAGCTGTGGTGTAGGTCACAGATGCAACTCTGATCCCACATTGCTGTGGCTGTGGCCAGCAGCTGTAGCTCTGATTCAGCCCTTTGCCTGGGAAACTCCATGTGCCACAGGCGCAGCACTAAATGCAAATAATAATAATAATAATAAAGAATTTAGATATGCAAAGAATAATGATTATTTATTATGACCATAGTTTTGCTCTAACTTCATTCACATTGTAAATATTGCTGGTGAAAATTTAGTTTATGTGGCAGTGCAAAACATTGTGGAAGCCATGAACTTGTTTCCTTTGACAGATTTTGTTGTTACTTTAGTAGTAAATATATCATAATAAAAATAATTTCTCACCAGTCTAAAAAAGTCAAATCTTTGCTTATTTAGGAACATAAGTTTGTTTTCTATGTCTATGAGTCTGTTTCTGTTTTATAAGTTCATTTGTGCTATTTTTTAGATTCTACGTATGTGATTTAATAATATTTGTCTCTGTCTGACTTTACTTAGTATAATAATCTCTAGGTCCATCCATGCTGCTATAAATGGTATTATTTCATTCTTCTTTATGTCTAAGTAACATTCCATTGTGTAGATGTATCAGATCTCCTTTATCTGTTCATTTATTGATGGACATAAATTTAGGTTGCTTCTATGCCTTGGCTATTGTAAATAGTGATGCGATGAACATTGGAGTACATCTATCTTTTCATCTTTGGATATATGCCCAGAATTGGGATTGCTGGATCATATGGTAACTCTATTTTTAGTTTTTTTGAGAAATTTCCATAATATTCTCCATAGTGGCTACATCATTTTTTTATCATTGCCACCAACAGTATAGGAGAGTTCCCTTTTCTCCAGACCCTCTCCAACATTTATTATTTGTAAACTTTTTGATGATGGCCATTAGACTGGTGTAAGGTGGTGCCTCATTGTAATTACTATTTGCATTTCTCTAATAATTATTGATGATAAACATCTTTTTGTGTGCCTATTGGCTATCCAGATGTCTTCTCTGGAGAAATGTCTATTTAGGTCTTCTGCTTATTTGTTGAGTAAGTTTTTTATTCATTTTTTGATATTGAGTCCTAAGAGCTGTTTTATATTTTGGAAATTAGGCCCTTGTGATTGCATCATTTGCAAATATTTTCTCATAGTCCATAGGTTTAATATATTTTTATTGTTATCATATGACATGACGAGATGACAGAAAAACAATAAAAACCAAAGAACTTGACTTCTGCAATAAATCAAATAGTAGCTCATAAGAGAAAATTTTATATCACATACATAGTATAGAAAAATTACATTGATGAAGTAAGAATCCAGAATTTTTTTTTTTGCTTTTTTTTTTTTTTTTTTTTTTTTTGCTTTTTAGGGCCACACCTGTGGCATGTGGAGGTTCCCAGACTAGGAGTCTAATCGGAGCTACAGCTACCGGCCTACGCCACAGCCACAGTAATGTAGGATCTGAGCCGCATCTGTGACCTAACCACAGGTCTTGGCCAGATCCTTGACCCACTGAGCGAGGCCAGGGATAGAACCCACAACCTCATGGTTCCTAGTTGGATTTGTTTCCACTGCACCATGATGGGAACTCCGAGAAATTTCTTTATGTGGACTTTCTGCTGAAGTTTGATTATTGCCTTTGTTGAATTAGAAATTAGAATCTGGGGTAATAACTCAAAGAAGAAGATGACAGAATTAGTCAAGAAGAAATAGACAAGGGCAAAATATTTCTAATGAGAAATTACAACTGAAAATAAAGTAACAAGTAAAGAATAATCTTAGTTGTCATTATAATTTATATAAATAATTTTGTTTTTTTGATAATAACCTACAAATAATTCACCCAGAATTTCTTCACCTAGTAAGATGACCAATAGAATATGCTAATTTGTGGTTCCCTAGAAATTGAAACACAGGAAAATAAACATATCTTCCAAGTTTACTATTTTGATAGAGACAGATTGATTAATTCAAAGAATCATACTTTTGGCAAACCTGAGGACACTTCAAAATATGTTAAATTCCCACTGCAGTCAGCTAGTTAAACATTTTCTTTTCATCAAAGTGAAAGAGAAATTTCTTTTCCTGCCCCAGTGGGCAATCTTGTTTCCAAGGTGAAACCCCAACAAATTAATTGAGAGCTTTTTAACATGAGGTAACAAATTTTGGTTTTCTTCATAAAATATTTATCTTTTTTCTGAACATCATTTAACTGTTTCCTTCAAGGGCCTTTGCTTCTTTAGAAGATTTTTTTTTGGTATTTGCCTTTTATCCATTTGAAAAGTTCCCTTTCCTTCCTTAGACTCTATTTTCATTTCTGTACTATCAATAGGACTAAAAAAACTTTCAAAAGAATTGTATGTTGTGCCATGTTAATCTATTTTAGGATTTCACTTCTTTACAACTACATTTTAATCCTCAGAATGAAAGGGTGGTATGTTAATGCCTGTAGGGTGACATCATTTTGGTGACATTATAAGAATGACTTTGCTTGACAGGTAGATGACTGCTGTCGGTCATGACTCATTTTCTTGTCATGGACATGCTATTGCAATAGACTGAGAGCCTCACTCCTTCTGCATATACAGTATAAATAAAAAATGCTGTTATTCATAGAGAAATTATGGGTTATACAAAGGGAACTTCTTAGTTCTTCCTGTTCAGGTGTTGGCAAAGTGCATCATTATCTTTCAAATTAGATTATTTTAAAGTATTTGGTAAGATTGAAGTAAATTTTATATTTTTCTGCTATTTTTGTTTTCCTTAATGCTTATGCTCTTTCATTTTGAAAAAAAAAAAAAAACCTCAAATTTCTTTACAAATTAGTCTAAGCAGTCAGTGGAGTGATACATGATACTTTTAAAGAAGGGAGTTTGCAAACATGAAAGATTATTTTTTAATATTCACATGACTTGACTTATAAATCCAAATTTGGCAATGCTATCAAAATATCTTTGATTTTCCTGGGACTATTGGAGGGGCAAAATTTTATTTTAAGAAGACAACATAAGCAAATTGTTATCTTGATGACTATATACAGTATTCTAAATTACACATTAAAATAAGCACTGGCTCAAGGGATTCATTATTTTCCAGGGATAGAGAAAGTAAATTCTAAAATGTTACCTGGACATATCCTCTGGCAGGTTAACAAAAATAATTTGTCATTTTAAAAAGAGAATTTATGGGAGGACAAAGATTTGTGCAACCACTTAGGCTCATGCAATGACTAGCCGTTACATTTTATTTGAACAAAAGTGAATTTATCTTCATATTCAGAATTATCCAAATCTTTTTATCATATCTTCAACTTTCAGTCAGCTCCTATGTAAATAAGTAGCTCTATCTTTATTTAAAGTGGCAGTATACTCATATGGTCTATTTATTTATTTATTTACTTATTTATTTGTTTTCTGGGGGGCCACACCTGCAGCCTATGAAGGTTCCCAGGCTAGGGGTCAAATTGGAGCTGCAGCTGCCGACCTATGCCACAGCCACAGCAATGCAGGATCCAAGCCACATCTGCAACTTAGAGCACAGCTCACAGCAATGCAGGATCCTTAACCCACTGAGTGAGGCCAGGTATAGAACCTACATCCTCATGGTTACTAGTTGGATTCATTTCTGCTGCACCACAATGAGAACTCCCATATAGTCTATTTATATACACTACTGAGACTGTGACTAAAAAAGAAACTCAACCTATAGAGATAGATATATCCCTTCAATAAAGCTTTTTGCTCTGCTGGTCACAAGTAATGAATAAAAAAAGTTTTCCAAGGAAAAGTATAATTATATGACCCTTTATATACTACTAAATCAATTTTATGCTGTATTTTATCTGTTAGGAATTATCCTTCTGATTGTGTATACTATTAAAACTTCCGTCTACTTCAGTCCATATAAAAATATCCAAGGAATGAGTGAAATGATTTAGTAAATAATATTGATGGTAGTACATGTTGCTATGATGTACTTAAGACATCATGGAGTGTATATGACTCATATTTCAGACAAAATAATATCAAGGATAAAGATAGTCATTTTTTTATTAATAAAGGGTTGATTGATCAAGAGGACATAACAATTCTAAAGTTTATGTACATAATAACATACCTTCAAAATACATAAAGCAAAAACTGTTGGAAGTGCAATGAAAAATGGACAAAACCACAGTCAGAATTGAGAAATATCCTCTCAGTAATTTACAGAATATATTAGTATAATAGAATATACAGGAAGTTCTCTTGTTGTGCAGTGGGTTATGGATCCAATGTTGTCACTGCAGCAGCTTGAGCTGCTGCTGTGGCACAGGTTCAGTCCCTGGCTCATGAACTTCCACATGTCCCATTGCCAAAAAAAATGTAAAATAAAATAGGAATATACCAACAATCAGAAAGAATTGTGTAGGGAGTTACTGTCATGGCTCAGGGGTAATGAACCCAACTAGTATACATGAGAATGATGGTTCAATCCCTGGCCTTGCTTTGTGGGTTAAGGATCTGGCCTTGCCGTGGGCTGTAGTATAGATTGCAAATGCAGTTCAGATCCCACGTTGCTCTGGCTGTTGCATAGGCCAGCATCTGTCAGCTCCAATTCTACCCCTAGCCTGGAAACTTCCATATGTAATGGCTGTGGCCCTAAAAAAGCAAACAAATTAATAAAAATAGAAAGAAAGAATTGATGTAGTTAACATTTATAGCAAAATCCACCTCCCACTAACAACAGAATACACATTCTTCTTTCAGGTTTCAGTGGTTTACTCTACCAATCAAATAAGAAAAATACAATATCAGTTCCACACAAAATCTGTCAGAATATTGAAGATAAAGGAATATTTCCTAATTCATGCTATGAGGCCAACATTACCCTGATACCAAAACCAGAAAAAAAGGCATTAATAGGACACATACAAAAAGAGAAAAACTGTATGATTATTTCAATATATGCATAAAAAATGTTGAGAAAAATCCAACATTCATTCCTAAAAAACACAGTAAAGTTGGAATAGAAGCAACATATTCAAATGTATGAAAGACTTCTATCTAAAGCCTGGAGTTAAAATGATACTTAATCCTGAATACTTCCTACCAAGGTTAGGAAGAAGACAGGATTTCTGTTCCCACCATTTCTGTTCAGTATTGTATAGGAGGTTCTGGCCAATGCAATAGGGCAATGCTATTGAATTAAAGGCATTCCAATGGAAAAAGAGGAGGTAAAACTGTGTTTATTTAAGGATAACATGATCGGCTTTGAAAAAAATCTATTGGGATTTTTATTTATTTATTTATTTATTTTGTCTTTTTAGGGCCACACCTGTAGCATCTGGAAGTTCCCTGGTTAGGGGTTGAATTGGAGCTGCAGCTGCTGGCCTATACCACAGCCACAGCAACTCCAAATTCGAGCTGTGTCTGTGACCTACACCAGAGCTCACAGCAATGCTGGATCCTTAACCCACTGAGTGAGCCCAGGGATTAAACCCATGTCTTCACGGATACTAGTCGGTTTCATTAACTGCTGAGCCATGCCGGGAAGTCCAGGATTCTTAAAAATCAACTAAAACTAATGTATAAGTTAGCAAGATAACAAGAGACACTTTCAGTATGCAAAAGTCATTTTCCATATTATTGCAAAAAGTTCAGATAGTGAAATTAGGAAATTGTATTATTTACAATAGCATCACAAATTTAAAAAATACATAGTCATAAATCTCAGTGAAATCTTAAAGTTGTATATTGAAAGTTACATTGCTGAGAGAAATTACGGAAAACTCATGAATCAAGAAATAGAGTATGTCCATGGGTACAAACACTCAATATTGTTAAGATGTCAATGTCTCAAAATTGATATTTAGATTCAACAAAATCCCATCGAAAGTCCCAGAATTCTTTCATTGAAGAAAATTATAAACTTATTCTGAAATTCTTATGGAGGTACACAGGCATACACACATGCCTTATATTTTAGGCATAAGGACCTAAAGAGGTAAAACATTTAGAAAGAATAA
This sequence comes from Phacochoerus africanus, assembly GCF_016906955.1. Classification (NCBI taxonomy): domain Eukaryota; kingdom Metazoa; phylum Chordata; class Mammalia; order Artiodactyla; family Suidae; genus Phacochoerus; species Phacochoerus africanus. The sequence continues at coordinate 28,858,902 of NC_062552.1, read as the reverse complement.
AGTTAGAGGGCTAATACTATCTGATTTCAGCATGACTTTGGTATAAAAATTGGACAAATAGATCATATTTACTATGCAATGACACAAAGGCCCAATCCTGCATTTTCAGACAACTTCAAGGGTACAAGAATTAGTCTGGCTCACTGATAACATTGTGTCAGCACCTGCTTTGAAACGGAATTTCCTTGTTTGTAGTGGAATTGAGTGCTAGCGTTTTGGACACATTCACTTTTAGGATTAATAAATGCTGGAATAAAATAAGGCCTTTTATTAACTTGCAGTAGAGAAGTTTTGATATCACACTTATTAGAAGCATACTGATGTATTAAAATAGCTACGACTTTGCCCTCTATAATTATATAACTCAAATCCAATTAATGTTCTAAACATGCTTCCAGTTGAGACGCGTTTGCTATTTTGTAGAAGGAAAAGGTTATAATCTAATTTACTTTGTAGAAGGAAAAGGTTATAATCTAAATTGTTATCCCAAATTACTATTTGAAATTAAGTTTAGAGCTGTTAAGCTCAAGATCTCTGAACACTGAATTATACAAAACAAATTTCAATACTGATTTCTGTGGATTTTTTTGGTTAAAAAAGAAAAAAGATCCCATTTGATAATTTTTCTGTTCATACCACTCATGGTGCTAGACAGAGATGTCACGTATCAGACAATAATAGTTTTGTACAATATTTCCTCTCAAAAGTTTCTGTTTCAGAGTTTTCGAAGTGGTAGTTTAGAGACAATAAATGGGTCTTTCCCCCTCATATGATGGACTCATTTGAATTTTGAGGATTGAGGAAGAATATTTTAAAATTCCATTTCGGGTTTAATTTCTATTATGAAATGCTGTGTTCACAGTTAAAACTGTAATACTTGTTCCTTTTGCTATTCCTGTTAAACAACCATGTCATGTTTTGTGGCAAGGCCTTTGTGGGTCATCTGCTCATAGGTGTGGTCCATCACCTGCAGGATTAGGGACAGGCTTTGCTCTTGGCTTTGCTTTTTGGGGTTAGTTTGGTTCACTTGCTGTACTTTGGAAAAAAAAGAAATCAATATCAGAAAGTGAGAAGATTAGAGAACTGAAATTTGCTTGAGAGGAATAAAAAACCGGATAAATTGGTCCCACCAACATACAGTTGTTTTCACGTGATTGTTTTGTTGTGATTTGTTGAAAATTTCTTATTGGGAGATATTCTTTCAAGAAGTAAAATGTGAATAAGAGAAAGGAAGGCTTTGCTCTGAATGCATATAACATGGAGGTCAGAGACACTGCCTGGGACGTGGTGATGTTGTGCCAAGGCTGACATTGGCTGACAGCACATTTGTGGCTGCTGTTTATGTCCAGAGTCTCTTTGCATGACTCAGTGTCCAGGAGCACATAACCGATTGATCATTACCCAGCCTCCCCTGGCTCTTGCATACGTTACATGTTACGTTTGGTCAGACATTCCCTGTTAGATGTAACATTTGACATATAATTATAGAGTAAACATACTGTAAATAATTATATATGATTACATATCTCCTTCTCATTCAGATATTTTATTGGGCCTTTGCCAAAGCCACCAGTTACAAATATTTTCTAAACTTTTAGTATAGAACATTGTGATCAATGCTCTTACATTTTTGCTAGTGTGAGCAGAATTTTCTACAGCAGTACAGTTGGTGCACATAACTGAACCTCCCAAATTATCTCCAGAAGTTATTAACGTGATGAAGCTTTAAAAAAATGGTTGATGTGTTCACCCCACTTCATTCTACCATTAAATATATCTTTGAGTTGAAGTTGAAATTCCCAAATATAAACCAGTAGAATCACTGGAAAATAAAATATCTCTTGGGGCGTGAGAAAAAAAGATCCTTTTGAATGTTCTGTAGTTATGGGTATGGCTATTTATATTAGTGCTTGACTTACAAACATACTTGAAAGCCTCAGCCTGGGTGAGATATGACTGCTGTGAAGGAGCTTGGCTAATGACCCTAAGCAGAAATGGCACCGTCTACCTTTGTTACCAGAGAGGTGGAATCATTGAAATCATCAGAGCAAGAAGCAAAGCCACACACAGGTTAGCCTTTGTGATTCTAATTGTACTTGCCTTAAGAGAAACTCAGCAATGACATGAAATCTATCCAATTTTCTTACCTGTGGATACTAATTCTGGCTGTCATCAGGATTGGAAATTAGGAAGGCTTTCCCTGTGCTTTCAAACGTTTTAAACCTAGAGGGAACTGCTCTTTTTGTCCTTTTTTTGGGTTCCTCTGTGTCTGCCAAGGACCGGACCTTCTGAAGCTGGAGATGTGGTAGGTGAGGAGACACAAAGCCTTTCAGCTTTTGTCTGCAGCTCTGCAAACTGTCACTGCGCTAGACGGAGATCAAGGGGGCTTTGGGTGAAAGAGTGATCCTGAACTAGCCTGATTTTGGTAAGATGTTTTTGCTAGAAGAAGGTGGACTCTGTAGGGCGGTTGAAGATAAAGGCGGGGCAGGATGTGAAAACATTGCCCCCAACATTATCCAGGCACCCATGTCTGCACCTCGGCTGCTTTCCATCTTGCAATGTTAAGAGGACCCAGGTGTGTGTTCCAGGCTGGGCTCTAGGTATTTCCAGTTCTATGACCTTTATTTTTTTAAACCACCAGGCATCAGTGACTGTATAAATCAAATTGCATAAATGTATTTTTTCTTTTATATTTTTAAATTAAAGTATAGGTGACTTACAGCATTATGCCGATCTCTACTGTACAACAAAGTGACCCAATCATACATATATATATATACATTCTTAACAGAATAGTTTTCTAATGCTGTAAGGTTCTCGTAGGTACTCTGTGTGTATTAATCTATCATTTTAGCAGCTTTAAATATCATTGAAGTAATGACGTAATTATTCTATTACATAAGTTTGAAAGGTGTAGAAAACAGGAAAGAATCACTTAAACGTGATTTCCCTGGTTGTCTGCATGTCCAGCCTGTCCAACCCTGAATGCCTTTCGTAACTGTGCTGTGTCATCTAATGTTTCTAGTCTTCCTGGAATACATTCTAGATGAGTTCTGCCAAAACAGAAGTTCACAGCAAGAAAACCAAGATTGGGAGTCTCTTTAGAGAAAAGATTTGCAGATACATCTTACCATATTTTTAAGACTTCCTAAATAAAACCAGACTCTCATTATTTTCTTGCATAATGTGATTTATAAAATTCATTCAATGGATGACAGTTTTATGATCAGCTATCAAAAATAATTACATTGAAATGAAAATAGTTCACATATTGTATGACTAGACAGAAGTAAATTCTAAGATCTTTCATTCAGGAAAGAAGTAATTTTAGAGTCCAAATGAAGTATTGAATATCAGTTAAGACGAGGGATTATTCAGGTCACCTTTTTTTATGCTAGTAAAATTAGTCAGATTTCATGCGACGTAAATTACATTAGGTCTTGAATTATCATATGAATTAAATTATGTTTTTTTCTTATTTTCTGTCACACTCCTTCTAGCCAATAATACTATGAATGTTCAAAAGGAAATAGTCTAGACATCCAGGAAGCTTAACAGTCATTTAGCTATTCACGGAACAGTTAGAGCTTACATTATGACAAATTGTCAGCCTCCCTTGATAAAATTAAAACTCCAATTAACAGATTGAATAAAAAAGCCAAGTCAGATAGAAAACCTGTTTCTATCCCTAAGAGGACATGAAGAGAGAACTTCTAGTACACTTATGCTTTATTTATTAGAAACTACAAGAAAAAAATTGAGTATAAGTGAGTCATTAGACAAATTTGAAGTGCATGTATAGAAAACTGGAAAAAACTGTGTAGAACTCATTGAGTGTGAAGCTATTACCTAAGAATTATCTGCAGAAATTTGTGTTACTTTATTAATGTACATTTGTGATTTGTACATACCATGTACATTCCATGAATTTTATCCCAGGTTAAAACAGTATTTTCTTAAAATTACTCAACATTGGAGTCATTTATAACTCGTGGCAACAATCCACTTAGGTTGAGATTGTTCCGTCAGAGGTGTGCAGAGCGACTCTGGGCCCAGGAGGTGGTCCTGTAACCTGGGTTTGGAGCCGCCAGAGAGGGGCCGGGCTCCTCCTGGGGGCTGCTCCCCTCCTGGCCTGCTCCTGGTTTGGAACCTTTGCTCTGCCTCTTGCTGCATCACTGAGCTTTGGAGAAACCTTTGGTGTTTTGTGCTCCTGGAAATGTGGGTGGTAACACATGGTGCTATCGGGTTGAAAGTGCCAGGGCCAGGCCAGCCCCGTGAGTTATTGTAAGGTGTGGACGAGATGACTTTTGTAAAAGTGCACGGGACACCATCTGATGAGGGTCTGTTCATAGTAGAAGCTGCGTCATTATTCTTGTTATAATCCTGAGGGGTTCGGACACTGGAAATAGCAGGGGCCACACACGGGGCACCTGCCATCAGCTGAAAAATGACTTCCAGCAGCTTCTTGGGTGGCAGCTTTGAACTTTGAACATTTGTTGGAAATGTAAGGCCTCTCCTGAATCTCTCAAACATTTTGGTGGGGAAAGAAGGAGTCCAATATTTACTGGAGAAGCCTCAGGGATCTTAAGTGTAGGCAAATCAGGAAGGATTTTTGGCTTCCTGCCGTTTATGTTAAGATTTGAAGACATGGATTGGGGAATAATGGCAGGCAGCATACCTTGACTCAGTCTCCACCTTTCCAAGACCCTTCTGTGTGGAGGCTGAGAAGTGAACCTGCCTATTACAGACTCCTGTTGCTACATAATTTAAAATCTGTGCTACTTGTAGAAATACTTCTGATTACTTTATATTTCCTGAATTTCTTTTCTTTTTTTTTTTGCTTTTTTGCTTTTTTAGGGCCTCATCTGAGGCATATGGAGGTTCCCAGGCTAGGGGTTGAATCGGAGCTGCAGCTGCCGGCCTACACCACAGCCGCAGCAATGGCAGGATCCGAGCCACATCTGCAACCTACACTACAGCTCATGGCAATGCTGAGTGAGGCCACAACCTCACACTATATTTGAGAAAGTGTATAAAAGGAATGCAAATATTAAAATAAAACAAATAGTAATAAGATACATAACTGACATTTATGGAGCACTTACTATGTGTCAGGCATTGCTACAAGTGCTTTGGGAATCTGTTATCAAGTGTAGTCATTACAACAGCCCTAAAATATAACTTTTCGTAATAATAGAAATCAAGACCATGAAGCTAAAGAAGCAAGTGTGTGAGCCAAGAGTATCAATGATGTCACTGTCATTGGATACAGAATGAAGCTATGTTTCTGGTAATCTATTTGCCATAATTCTTCTGGTCAAAAAGGAGAAAACATATTAATTATTTCTTTAAGGGGGACAAATGTTTTCCTATTACTATGTAATAAATGAATTTTCTCACATGGAATACTACTTAAGGAGTATTGTATGGCCATATCTCTTTGATTTTAACATGTGTATTTACATTTCCACATTTCTAATTGAAATGAATATTATAATTGTGAAATAGCAAGCAGTGGTCAGGATATAGTTGTTATTATCCATCATCCATGGGCCTCAAAACTTGGAGAATGTGTGTTTGGAAGCCAGACCTGAGAACAACAGGTAGGCCATCTTTTAAGAATTCCTGATGGCCTGGAGAGCCCCCATGTGGTGGGATAGACAGAGGATGAGCCCAGCCCTTCACCCTCCTCTATGTACTCTCTCCACCATATAACTGCAGAGCTTGTCCATGCTGGGTGTGCTGGCCTGCCTCTGACCTTGACACAGGTTTTGACCAGTGGAGAATTAGTGCACAGGATATAAAGAGAGGCTTGGGAGTTACTATCATGGCTCAGCGGTTAAAAAAAATCTATGAGGATGCAGGTTCGATCCCTGGTCACACTCAGTGGGTTAAGGATCCAGCATTGCCATCAACTGTGGTGTCAGTCACAGATGTGGCTCGGAGCCTGCGTTGCTGTGGCTGTGGTGTAAGCCGGCAGCTGCAGCTCCGATTCGACCCCCAGCCTGGGAACCTCCATATGCCATGGGTGCAGGCCTAAAAAGCAAAAAAAAAAAAAAAAAAAAAAGAGAGAGAGAGAGAGAGATTGAGGCTTGAAAGGGAGCTGCTCTCTTTCGTCTATGCCATCAACATGAGGACAGTCCTAGAGTGGCCTTCTGGGAGATGAGACACATGGGGGAAGGAGAGGTGAGACAAACGGCCAAGGCCAATTTCTAACAGCCAATAGCCAGCTGACCCCAGACACCTAAGTAAATCAATATCAGCCAAGCCATGGAGCCAGCACCCAGCTAACTACAGACACAGAGGCAGCAAAGGTTTATTGTTTTAGGCCTTTGAGTTTGGGGCAGTTTGCTATTTAGCAAAACCCAACCATACTTGTGGAAAACAGCAGATATCAATGATTCTGAACGGAAGAGTGATTCAGAAAACTCATTTCTGAAAAAGTTTTGGGAATACTTGAATGAATTTATTTTGCTAGTATTAAAATTTTTGCATTTGCTCAAATCTGATTAAAACAGATCTGCCTGAGAGAGACCTGTCAATAATAAACAATAAAAATTCTGAGGAAGAAGAAAGCATTGTTTTGAGATTCAACTGCAGCATTTTTTTCTTTTTCAGTGGTCCGTTAAGCAAGTGGGTCTTACAACTGATAATAGCTTCATGTTGCATGTAAGTGTGTGATTGTGTCACTTTCTTCTCTGTTTCTTTTGCTGAAAAGCAGGGGCCATCTCATATATATTATTGGATTAGTCAGACCTAACCTTGTGACTGGCACATAATTAAGTCAATAAATATTATCCAGTCTATTTCTCTAGAGCAAGAACCTTAGTAGTTAATTAATTGGCCTATACCTTCCTCACTATCACTGTCCCTTTATACAGAATTGAATAGACTCCAGTGTTAAAGTGAAAAGTTATTATTTCATCTATTATGAATATAGGAGGATGATATGTGTAATAAGATAATTTTGGAGGTTGACAGAAAAAAGTAATTCTAATTATTTCAGGATATAGTTTATTGAACAGTTTCACTATGAATAGAAATAAATTTACTTTGCATCTGAAGAATCGTTAAAAATGCATTCTTGGAGCTCTTGTTATGGCTCAGCTGATTAAGAACCCAACATAGCATCCGTGAGGATGATGGTTCAATCTTTGGCCTTGCTCAGTGACTTTAGTATCCAGTGTTGCCACAAGCAGAAGTATAGGTTGCAGATGTGGCTCATATCCAGTGATGCTGCGGCTGTGGTGTCACCTGGTAGCTGCAGCTCCAGTTCCACCCCTGGACTGGGAACTTCCATATGCCATAGGTGTGGCTGTAAAAAAGAAAATGCACACTCTCTATCATGAAATACTTGTCATTGGTTGAATGTCACTAGGCTGCATGACTGTTTACTATAGCTTTTATTTTCGTGTACATGGTCATTGCTTTGTAGTGTTGATTCTTAGTCCTCCTTTGTCTGTAGTGTCACTTGACTTTTTGTGCCAGGTTTTGCCAGCATTACAAAATGAATTCTAGAGCCCATTTCTACCTGACTCATTTCGCATCCTAGGTGCTCCTTGTTTTCAGCATCCTGTTCCAATCCATTCTAATAATTTCCTTCACACCGCCTTAGTTTGTACTTTTTAGGGGAAGTGTAAGTTATCAAATTGTTACCCTTCTTACATGCTGGCTTATTATCTAATAATGGTTTCTTAGCTGGAAGCCAGAAAGCGAAGAATTGCTTGGGTAAATCAAAGACACAGAAATTTAAAGTGAGAGTCTGTAATAAGAGGGACAGGTGTGTTTGTTTTTGGAATACTAGAGGTGGAGTTAAATACTCAATTTTCTTTGTTTATAGGATTCCTGTTCTTATTTTAAAAAGGCGAATTTCGAAAATGCAGTTATTTATGATATGCACTGTATAATAGTTCAACAAAACTCATGTATTAGTACTTAACGAGAACTAGGAAAAATATTTGATCATCTTTGTCCTTTGTCATGTCCTTCTATGAGTTTATTTACAATTATCAATCAAAATTTATTTACATTTTTGTTTTAAATTTTTGTAAGACATTTCACTTTGCATAGGCCTGAGAATCAGCTATTTTAGAAATGTTTTAATTTTCCAGAGGGACTTTGATTACTTTTTATAAGAGGTCTAGGGATTGCTAGATTTAATATAAAGTTAATTACACATAAGATTTTTTAAAAATCCTCTACTTTCTCATTCTGTGAGATCATATGGTTTATCTTAATGCACAATGATTGATACAATTTGTCTGGACTGCCTTTAGGGCACACTTATGTGGATTCAAAAGTCTCCAAAACCACAGCTTGCAGGTGATGGTTTGGGAAGTGATGTTTTCGGTCACTTGGCCCTCCCCTCACCCAGCCTTCCAAACCACTGCAGCTCTGAATGTCTCCTTAAGCCTGGTCCAACAGTCTGCCTACTCTGGTTTTTACCTCCTGTGCATTGCTGTTCACTTATAGGTACTCTCACACAGTAGTGTCCTTGTTATGACTTTATTCTGTCACTCATTTATTTTGCATAATTTCTAAAGTAAAGCAATAAGCTTCTAGAAGACAAAGGTTATACTTTAGATGTGTGTGTTCCATAGTAATTCACCCCAAACAAGAAGCTGTGTGTGGAACACGAGAGATAATCCCTTTTGTAGGCTCAGCCTTACAGGGTAGGCGACTGCTAGTCAGACAGTGTTAACTCTGCTGTTTTATTACAGAGCTTTCCATCTTTATCCATTTTCCCAGGCTGAGAATAATTACAATGATGAATCTTTAGGATTGCTCTTAGGTAATTAGGTAGGCATATCCGTTATTCCTTACAAGAATGCGATGGGGTGGGAATGATGGCTCTATCACACAGAGAGAAAGTCTGAGGATTTTGAAACATTAACTGACTTGTCAGATGTCAAGTTATATCTACTGGATAGCAAATCCGGGGCCTAAAACCAGGGGTGTTTAACTGCAGAGGTCGTGTTATTACTCCACTATCGACTGCCAGGATAGCCCTCTATGCTGGTACAGAGGGTTTGGTAAATCAGAATGGCAATTCATTACTTTCCACGGGGAAATTTAAATTTTCAAGGGAAGATTTTCTGACCAATTATCATCCTTTAGAAACTTCATGTTTTTGTTCGTATTACTCATCAATGTGGTTTTCAGTATTGCATTTCATGTAGCATGTACGTTCTCCAATAGCATCTGAGGGAAAAGGAAAGCTTTCAGTAAAACCCTCCATAGAAGATGGGCTCGTTTTTATCAGGTTCAGCTTTAGGGGCTTAACATTTGATGATTCCATTCCTGCATCAGACACCATATGCTACTTAGAAATGTGCTTCCTTTCTGTATGCATTATAGCTCAAATTCGTAGACTTGCAGTAAAGATAAGGATAACCATGACGATGCAGTGAGCACTATTGTAAATTCTATACACACATTTCTTTTATTCCTCACAAAATTCTGATGAGATAGTTACCATAACCATCCTCATTTTCAATAAACAATCATTCTAAAATATATAAGGTAAGCTACCCAAGCTTAAAAAACTTTACTCGTAAATAGAAGTGATTTTTACTTTTTATTATACCTTGCTAAGGCAGGTTCTACCTACCTAAAAATCTGCATTTCATTTGCTTTACATGATCCTAAATGTAAGCAATATTTTGTACTAAATGAGAACTTTTATGATGAAACGAAGAGTAAAATTGTGCGCTATTTCAACAAGACTGTGACCGTGTACTTTTTCAACTATGTCATTTGAAGAGCTCCATGTCTATTTATGATCAGAGCTTGGCATTTTGAAATTTTTTTATTTTTTATTTCAGTAAATTTTATTTTATTATTATTATTTTGTGGCCATGCCTGCACCATGTGGAAGTTCCTTGAGCAGGGATCAAACCCGCACCACAACAGCGACCTGAGCTGCTGCAGTGACAATGCCAGGCTCTTAACTGTGCCACAAAGGAACTCCGCTTGGCATTTTTTAATATACAAAGTGAGGAATTTATTTCTGCCTAGAATTTACTTTCTCACATTCTCTGTACTGGATTTTTTCATTGTGTGGTGGAGTAAGCAGAGCATGTATATTCCAATTTCACTGTTTCTTCACCATCAAATATGCCTTTAGAAATAGGACAAAGACATGAAGATAGAAAATGGTAAATTTCTTATTTTTAAATATATGGTATTAGTCTGACTTAAAGAAAAGCTTCTTCACTGATTGTACATCTACTTTTCAGCCACTAAACTTCTATACAGTGAATTTTAGTTGATCTTCCTTAAACATGTGGTGTGTGTTTGTTCCTTACCAACATAGCTGTGTGTTTTAATGGTTTTCTACAGAATGTTAATTATATGTTGTTTCACTTTCTATTTTTGAAAGGTAATAATTCATCAAATTAAAATTGCATGAGAATATAAGCATAAATAAAATGTGGTCTGTGGCATAAATCATAAATCTGAGGAGTTAGGCAGATAATTAAATTCATGAATTTTTTAAAAAGCAGGTAGAGTATGTACATGACCAAAAAAAAAAAAAACCCAAAACCTAAAAGAGTTGTAAACAACAAAACAATCTTACTCTAACTCTTTGAATATATCTGTCCCACAGATACAGTTATAAAATCTGGACAAAATACTAAAAGGGAAACTACAGTAGTCTCCCCCCATCCCCTTATCTGTAGGGGATGCATTCTAAGACCCCAGTGATTCCTGGATCTGCAGAGTAACAAACCTGTCAATATATGTTATTCCCTGTATGGCCACATCTATAGCAGAGTTTAATTTATAAAGCAAGCACATTAACAACAACTAATAATAAAGTAGAAATTATGACAGTATACTGTAAAAAAATGCTATGTGAATGTGGTCTCTTTCTCTCAAAATATCTTATTGTACAAATTTCATGCCTTTTTATCATAACTAAGCACTTATCATGCACTATGGCCATAACTTTTGCACTTCAAGATGCAAGAGCTAAACTTGCTGAATTTCTATTTCCTTTTTCACAATTTCATGGATAGAAGATTTGTTTTTACCAGAGAACTTGGCAACCTCTGCATAAAAGTGAGTACTTCCACTTTTTCACAGAGAGGAAGCACTTTCCAGCTTCTTTCTGGCCTGAGCGGCCAGCATCGCTGCTCTTGCTCTTTGAGGCCATTAGAAGGTAAAATAAAGGGTCTTGGATGTAAGCACCACGGTACCACGTCGGTCGACTTGGTGAATAAGTGACTAATGTGCAGGATGCAGGATCCAGTGGACAAAGGGATGATTCATGCCCCAGGTGGGGTAGAGCACAACGACTCGAGAGTTCATGACACGACCCAGAGTGGTGCATGTTTTAAAACTCATGAATTGTTTATTTCTGGAACTTTCCACTTAATATTTTCACAACTTGGGGGACTACTATAGGCACCAGAAAGTATCTAAAAATAAGGAGAAGGTGGGAAACAATTCTCAAAAACCAACTGGAAAGAAAAACAGTTATGAATTTATTTATATCTTTCTTATTAAGAAGGCTTCCCAATTCTCATGGCTATAGTGGAGCAAATGGCAGCGGAAAATTATCTATGAAAGAAGTACCCTATATTTTATCTATTTCTATAGATATACAAGATTTATTTTGATTAATGTTCATAACCTTTTCCATGTTTATTTTTCTTTGTTATTGTAATATTTCAGTTGAGTTTTTTATAAATATCACAAAGTTGGATTTTTTTGTTTAATTCAATCTGACAACTTATGCCTTGTAATTTGGGATTTTATACTATCTGTATTTGTTGCTATTTTTAGACCTTTCTATTACTATTCTTAGTTATCTTGATTCGTTTTGCTTTATTTCACTTTCCCTTTTTTGTCTTGCTTTAAATTCCAACTAGGATTTTTTTATTATTTAATTTTTCTAAACTGTATTTACAAATTATATACTTCATATCAAACTCTATCAGTTACCTTTGAAATGGTTATTATGCTCACTTGAAAGAAAAAATTAATATTTTAACTCCATAAACAATAGAAGGAATTATAGACACTTCAGTATCGCCTGCTAAGTCTATATTTCATGCATTCTAGTGTTTTAGTTCTGTGTGTGTGTGTGTGTCGTGTGTTCTAAACCATCTTTTAGGCATTGCTTTTAATGTCATTGTTGTCATATTTGATTAGATTTACCAATATATTTACGTATTTCATTGTTCATTCTTCTTTGCCTCTCTGGACTTTGTTGTGAGATTATTTCCTACTTCTTGAAGCATATTTTTTAGCAATTTCTTTGGAAAAATTACTGGAAACACTTTTCATTCATCTGAAAGTGTTATCTTGATTGCCCTTATGCAAGATAATTTTTTGCATGCACAATTTTGGGTTGCAACTTTTTACTCTCAGAATGTCAAGGCTGTTATTAATTTCTCAGTAGCTTCCACTTTTGCCTTTAATATGTCTGTGTCAGTTTCATTGACCTGTGTGTCTATTTTTATGTCACCATCATACCTTTATGATTAGTGTAGTTTTGTAGTATTATTTGAAATCAAGGAACATGATGCCTCCGGCTTTATTCTTCTTTCTCAAGATTTGGCTATTTGGGGTCTTTTGTGTTCCATACAAATTTTATAATTATTTGTTCTATGAAAAATTCTATTGAAATTTTCATTAGGGATTGCAGTGAATCTGCAGATTTCTTTGGGTAGTAAAGTGATATTATACTAATAATATTGTAACAATCCTAATTCTTCCAATCCATAAGCATGGGCTGTCTTTCCATTTACTTGTGTCTTTAGTTTTTTCATCAGTATCTTAGAGTCTTCAAGATCAATTCTTTTACCTCCTTAGTTAAAATTTATGCATAGATATTTTCTTCTTTTTGATGTGATTATGTGATTGTAAATGGGATTGTTCTTTCTCATAGTTTGTCATTATTGTATAGAAGTGCAAAAGATTTCTGTATGTTGATTTCATATCCTTTACTGAATTCATTTGCTAATTCTAAGAGGTTTGTTTGTTTGTTTTGTCTTTTGTCTTTTTTTTCAGCGCTGCACCCACGGCATATGGAGGTTCCCAGGTTAGGGGTTGAATTGGAGCTGTAGCCACCGGCCTATGCCACAGCTACAGTAATGCGGAATCCAAGCCACATCTTCGACCTACACCACAGCTCACAGCAACACTGGATCCTCAACACTGAGTGAGGCCAGGGATTGAACCTACGTCCTCATGGATGCTAGTCAACTTTGTTTCCACTGAGCCATGACCAGAACTCCTTGTGTATGACTTTCTTTTTCTTTTCATGTTTTATATTTAGAACATTACAAGTTCTAATTATTTTGTATTCTTATTGATAATTTCAAGATCCAAAAAGTGATGTTTCCATATGTTTCTTTTTTCCAAACTCACTTGCACTTGTTTATTTCTTTGTTATGTTAGTAATATTTAATTTAATTTTGGTAATTAAAGATTTTTCCCTCCTCTCTACTAAGCATATAAGTATATTGAAAATTATATCTGCTGTAATTTCTATGAGGACAGTTCATATTTTAGGGATACAATTCTTCAAAATATCTAATCCTTCATACTGCCAAAGCATATTGGGATAATTTGGTTTTATTTTTTGATGGTAGAAGTACATTTTAATGTTCCTTTTATAAAAATTGCAGAGTGGAGTTCCAACTGTGGTGCAGTGGGTTAGCAATCTCACTGCAGTGAGTTGTGGTGCAGTTCACAGCTACAGCTTGGATTCAGTCTCTGGCCCAGGAAATTCCATATGATACGGGTGTGGCCAGGAAAAAAAAAACAAAAAAAAAAACAACCAGCGTATAGCATTGTAGTGGCTTCAAAATGATGATGGTAGCAGTAAGTAGAGTAATACAAATGAAAAGGTTAATAATAACAATAATTTCAATGCGTGGAGGTTATATTTGCATAGATAACTAATTCTCTTCAACGATGTAGCTCTTTTTACAAATGTTACTTTGTTGATTAAGAAGAAGAGTAGATAGAAAAACAATTTACTGTATTTGCAGACATAACCCTAATGATTAATCCCCATTAATGTCGGATTTATGCACCAGTTACATTAAGAAATTGTAATTAGACCTTCAAATCTCTTAAATGAATTTTGAAAGTGAATGTGTTTTGCCTTTCCCTAAATTAGACAGATACAATTTTCAACCATGAATGTAAGAGATTTTCTACTCGTGTTATTTTGGTTTAGCCAATAAAAATTATGTTTTACTTTGGTTAAGTGATTTTTTTCCCCTTTTTGCACTACATAAACTTCGTCTATGTGGACACGAAGTTTATTAATTGTGTTGGAAGTAGCTTTACTTTGTATCCATAATCATTCTACTTTGGTAATGTTGATTTAACTTACGACATTGATTTAATTTTGGTAATGTTGATTTAACAATACAATAGGATGGGAGGTCCTGTCCTGGTGCAGTGGAAACAATCTGACTAGGAACCTTGAGGTTGCAGGTTTGATCCCTGGCCTCACAGTGGAAACAATCTGACTAGGAACCTTGAGGTTGCAGGTTTGATCCCTGGCCTCGCTCAGTGGTTAAGGGTCTGGCATTGCCGTGAACTATGGTGTAGGTCACAGACACAGCTTGGATCCCACGTTGCTGTGGCTGTGGTGTAGGCCAGCAGCTGTAGCTCCAATTCGACCCCTAGCCTGGGAACTTTGTATGCCCTATGCCGTGGTTGTGGCCCTAAAAAGAAAAAAAAAAATGCAGTAGGATGGTATTGCAGAAACAAATAGTTGTATATTCTGCTACAAGCACATCCTGTGTATAGGAACTGATAGATTGTTGTAATTTGAGAGGAGCTTCAGCAAACATTAATTCATCAACATTTACTATTAAAAGTTGTGCCATTTTCATTGTTAATTTTAAATCAGTGTTCTCCATCTTGTCTATTGTGGTAATTCCATGAAAAAAATTTAATGTAACTTTTTACAGAGAGGTCAGGTCAGAGGGGAACATGGGTAGTGCTATGAGTGTTGTATTATTGACAATCCATACCAATAAATATAATTAGCTCAGTCAACCTGCCACAATGAGTATTATTTTATTCATTGACAACATCTGGAAAAGTTTTTCTCTCTAGGGTGGAATTTTATGTTAAATTGGTATGTGAAAGGTAACGTCAAAGTAAGCAAATTTCCAACATCCAAAGACTATTTAAAATGATAATGGGATGGATAGGAGGGACTAGTGCCCTAGGAAAATTCTTGTGTTTTACCACACTAATTTTCTTAATTTTTTTATTCCTTCCCGATTGGGAGATTCCTGTTTTAACATGATTTTCTTTGGTTGTTCTTGTCTTTTTATTTTAACATATTTGATATATTTATTTTAAATACACAAATATTTGGAGGAAACTACCACTCGGAGACAGTGTCACTAAGATAGACAAAGTTTTTATCTTAAAGTATAACTGTATACAGTGGAAAATAAGTTAGAAAGTCAGTGAAAAATATGTGTAATTTTGCCAAAAAGGAAAAGGAGATTTTTATATCCATTAGGTTTATCTGAAAAGTTTTACATATGAGTAGAGGATAGGAGATAGCAAATATACTAAATTTTCCAAAATGATTTTTTTAATGCAGAAATTATGAAATTTTGTCTCAATTTTTACTCTTACATAAGTTATTGTTTAAAATTATGTTACAGAACCTCATATTTTAATTTAATATATTGGATATAAAAAACTAGCAGAAAATTATAAGAACTTTTACTCATAATTTCTTTGTATTTAACTAAAGTATAATCACACAAAAAGAACATAAATGAGACACTTATAAAAGCAATGTACATTGCCATCTTTGAAGTATTTATTGAAACATTACAAATTTAAAATTTTTTAATTTTTATATTTGTATTATATATTATAATTTAAATTTTGTATGATTTATGAGAAAACAAAATAATAGATGTGATATTTCATAGGGTAAATAGAGATACTTATATAAAAGAGGAAATTAGATAAAACTAATTTTATAACTATTATTAGTTATTTTAGACAGATATGGTAGAAAAGACAGGGATTATTTATGATATTTAATTAGTAGATTTGAAGATACACTTTTATCAGAAAAATTCCCCAATGCCAAGTACGTAGGAGATTTTTTTTTTTTAAAATCATACCTCTTATTTTATTCTGTACTTCCAGTAATGACAATGTGCCAAGGAAAGCACTCATACCCAACAGAATCATCTCCTTTTACCCATGATGCATCTTTAATATTAGAAAAATTAGGGGACTAATGAAGAAAAATATCAAACACCTTCAGTTAAATGTTTTAAAATAATTACTGTGATGACTCAGTTTCTTAATGCCAGTAAAGAAAAATTAATAGCAAAAATGAGCAGTTTCCATAGTCTTCACTCTCCTGTTACTCAGGGCAAGTGTTCAATCAGGTTAAACACCTTTCAGGTGTCAGAGACATCACACCTCTTCCGCCTCATCTGAAGTCAGTTCAGAGATTGAGAGATGGTGGAGGAACAGGACACAGAACTGATGTCCCCCCACAGAAACATTAAAAATACATCTACAAAGGGAACGGGCCACGTGGAATACCTATTGAAAGCTGACAGAAAACATCAGACTTGTGAAAAGTCAAGAAAACCCACACAAGGCTGAGTAGGATAAGGGGGAAAGGAAAGGAAAACAAAAAAAGAGAGAGCAATAGAGAGATAGAGATAGAGAGAGAGAAGGGGGGGAGGGGGGGAGAAAGGAACCAGGACAGGGCCTGTGCTGCAGGGAGTGTGCTGTGAGGGAGAATTGTTCCCACACTCCTGGAAGCCCTCTCACCAGGGAGGAATCAATCTGAACAGAGGGGGATCTTTGGAGCCTAGGGGAGAAGAGCAGCAGGCGGTTTGCAAGTGGTCAAATGGAGATTAATCTGTGCATAAGGTCAGCGCTATGACACTGCACTCCAAAACCTCATACTCTGGAACAGGTCAGGGCTGAGAGCTGAAACTCAGGATTCAGAAGTCAGACTCAGGGAGAAGACCAGATTGGTTGTGAGGAGACAGTCTAAAGAGGCTGGACATTGACACCAGAGGGTGTACTCAGAAAAAACCAGGTCCCACCATAGAGGCAATGCACCATTGTTGGGTGGGCATTCAAGGAGATAAGTGGGGCTGCCATTAGAGCTTCCTCCTCTATAAGCACTCTTAGGTGACATGAAACTACCTGCTGCAGTATGTGGTGGGCCTGTGGCACCATTGTGAGGTCCAGAGGCTGACAGCTACTAGGAGACTGGCAGCAAGCAGGCTCTGAGCCCTGCCTCTGAGATCCCTGAGGTGCCGGAACCCCAGATCCCCCAGCAAAAACCATAGTCCCAGAAGCTCTCCAGAACCAGTCATCCCTGTGAAAATTGCCAGCAGGAGCCTGACTCCATTCTGCTGTTCCATGAGTTCAGGGAATGACAGGTACCCCGTGAAACCTATAAATAGCTACCAGAATCTGCCCAGCTTTCCCCAGAGTGCATTGAGACACAGATACCCCATGAAACCTGGGAGCTGGCACTAGTCTCTGCCCCCACTATCCTTGGAGTGCAGAGAACTCCAATACCCCATGAAATATATGAGTGGGCACCAGACCCTGCCACTGCATCACCAAGAGTGCCAAGCATGCCTGATCACTGCCCTACCCACCCCCTTTCTGGATAGGCTTCTGTGCTCCACCTACCTTGGGAACAGACCTTGGTGGGTTGCCCACACTCAGAGGTGGGAGATATAAACACAGCTGAGCCCTGGGGGCCCTGAAACAGTAGTATATGTTGTGAGCCCAAACAATAGGTGAAAAGTGACACAACAGAGCACACCCACAGATGAACAGCTATAGTGGAGGGACACTCATGGATGTCTCTCCTAGTAGGAGCACTCTAGTCTGTCTACCTCAACCACAGAGCAGAAACACAGCCCAAAAACAGATCTGGTGACTCCTACCCCAACAAATAGGGAGAAGACCCTACCCCTGACAGAGCAGTGACAACCATGGAGCAAAGAAGAGGTCTCAGTCAATATCCAGTGCTGGCTCTGGTCACAACATCAGTCATACCTCCTACCAACTGCATAATGGACAGCACACACTGAGGAAAGAAGTCACAAGCATTCATATTTGCAACAGCCCTTGCATCAAAAAATATTACAATCAGATAGTCTGAAGTCCTGAACTCACAGCCACCTCTAATCACACTCCTTGACATGGCCCTGAGCATCAGAGAGGCAAGATGCAGCTCTGCCTACCAGTGGGCAGGCACCAGCCTCTTCCACCAGGAAGCTCCTGGATCTTCTTTATCCACCAAGGGTAGACATCATAAGCAAGAGGAACTACAGTGCTGCAGCCTGTGGAAATGAAACCACAAACAGAGAAATTTAGACAAAATCACAAGACAGAAAAATATGCTTCGAAGGACCAAAATAAAAACCCACAAAAATAAGTAAATGAAGAGGAGATAGGCAATCTAACTGAAAAAGAATCCAGAGTGATGATAGTAAGGATGATTCAAGTTTTTGGAAAAAGAATGGAGACAGATTGAGAAGCTCAAAGAAATGTTTAACAAAGAGCTAGAAGATTTAAAGAATAAGCAAATTAAGATGGATAGCACAATGTCTGAAATGAAATATACACTAGAAGGAATAAATATCAGGATATCTGAGGCAGAAGAATGAATAAATGAGGTGGAAATCACTGCCACAGAGAAGAATAAAGAAAAAAAGAATGAAAGGAATTGAGGACAGTTTAAGCTACCTGTGGGACAAGATTAAACATATCAGTATTCAGAAGGAGAAGAGATGAGAAAGGGCCAGAGACAATATTTGAAGAGATTATGGCCAAAACCTTCCCTAATGTGGGAAAGGAAACTTCCACTTAAGCTGATGAAGCACAAAGAATCTCATACAGGATAAACCCAAACCCAAGGAGAAACACAGTAAGACACATACTAATCAATGTGACAAATCAAATACAAAGAAAAACATTAAAAGCAACAAGGGAGAAGCAGTAAATAACATACAAGGGAAACCCCATAAGGATACAAACTGATTTTTCAGCAGAAATTGTGAAAGGAGTGACAAGATATACTTAAGGTGATGATGGGAGGAATCTAGTACAAGAATACTCTACCTAGCACGGCTCTCATTCATTTTGACGGGGAAATCAAAAGCTTTTCACACAAGGAGAAGATAAGAGAATTCAGCACCACCAATCCAGCTTTACAACTAATAAAGGAACTTCTGTAGGCAGAAAAGAAAAGGCCACAACTAGAAACAAGAAGATTACAAATGGGAAAGTTTACTGTTAAAGGCAAACATAAAATAAAAGTAGGAAATCACCCACTGACAAATATATCAAAAAGCAAGTGTTAGGAGAGGAGAAATGCAGAACATTAAAAATGCATTTTAAATTAAGAAACCAGCAATTACCTCCAGCAGTCCCACTCCTGGGCATCTATCCAGAGAAAACAATGACTCAAAAAGATACAGGTACTCCAGTGTTCATTGCAGCATTATATAAAATAGCCAAGACATAGAAGCAGCCTAAATGTTCATAGACAGAGGAGTGGATAAACATGATGTGGTACATATACATAATGAAATATTACTCAACCATTAAAAGGAAGGAAATAATTGCATTTCAGCAACATGGATGGACCTAGAAATTATCATGCTAAGTGAAGTTAGTGAGACACCAATGTCATATGTTGTGACTTATATATGGACTCTTAAAAAGGATACATTGAACTTCTTTGCAGAACAGATACTGGCTCACAGACTTTGAAAATCTTATGGTTTCCCAAGGAGACAGGATGTGGCAGGGAGGGATGGGCTGGGGGTTTGGGCTGGAAATGCTGTAAAATTGGGTTGTGATGATCATCGTACAACTATAAATAGAATAAAATTCGTTGAGTTAAAAAAAAAGAAACCAGCAACCAAAAACAATGTTGTACAGATATAGATGGCAATATAAAAATCTAATGGGAACCACAAACCAAAAGAACTACACTGGATGCACACATAAAATCAGAAAAACCAACCAAATACATTAAAGATAGTCAGCAAATCACATGTGAAGGGAACAAAAGAAGAAGGGAAGAAAAAAAGACCTAAAAATAACAATTGAAAACAAGAAAAATGGCAAGAAGGACATACTTATCCATAATTACATTGAATGTAAATGGATTAAATACTCCAACCAAAATACTCAGACTATTTGAATGGATACAAAAATAAAATGCATATATATGCTGTTTATAAGAGACCTCCTTCAGACCTAAGGACACATACAGACTGAAAGTGAGGGGATGGAAGAAGGTTTTCCATGCAAATGGAAATCAAAGGAAAATGGAAGTGACAATACTCATATCAGACAAAATAGACTTTGAAATAAAGAAGGATCAATCCAAGAAGAAGACATAACAGTTGTAAATAAATATACACCCAGCATAGGAGCACCACAGTATGTAAGGCAACTGCTAACAGCCATAAAAGGAGAGGTCTACAGTAATACAATAATAGTGGGGGACTTTAACATCCCACTTACATCAACAGACAGATCATCCAGACAGAAAACCAACAATAAAGCACAGCCATTAAATGAAACCCTAGATCAGATAAACTTAATTGACATTTATAAAACATTGCATCCCACAGGAATAGAATATACACTCTCTCAAGTGCACATGCATGGAACATTCTCCAGGATAGATTACATCTTGGGGCACAGATCAAGCCTTGGTAAATTAAAAAAAAAAAAACCTGAAGTTATATCAAACATTTTTTTTCTGACCACAACACTAGGACACTAGAAATCAACTACAAGAAAAAAAAAAAAAAAGCAAAGAACACAAACTACTGGAAGCTAAACAGTATGTTACCAAACAACCAATGGATCACTAAAGAAATTAAAAGATACTTAGAGACAAATGACAATGAAGATATGATGATTGAAAACCCATGGGACACAGCAAAAGCAGTTCTGAGAGGGAAGTTTATAGCAATACAATACTATCTCAGGAAACAAGAAAAATCTCAAATAAACAACCTAACCTTACACCTAAAGCAAGTGGAGAAGGAAGAACAGACAAAGCCCAAAGTTCAAAGGAAAGAAATCATAAAGATCAAAGAAATAAATGAAATAGAGACGAAGAAAACAATAGAGAAAATCAATGAAACTGAAAGTTGGTTCATTGAAAAGATCAACAAAATTGATACACCTTTAGCCCAACTCATCAAGAAAAGAGACTGGGCTCAAACCAATGAAACTAGAAATGAAAAAGGAGAAGTTACAACAGACATTATAGAAATACAAAGGATTATGAGAGACTCCTAGAATGGATATATTCATGTGTATGACTGATTCATTTTGCTGTACACCTGAAACTAATACAACATTTTAAGTTAACTATACGCCAATAAAATTAAAGGATAAAATTAATACAGTGCAGTAACACACTAAAATTTAATTTTCTATTCTACTTCCAAAGTTGAGTCACTGCTCTCAAATAATTTCTTAAATAACCTTCTTTCAGTAAAGGCTGTGTCGGAGAATCCATCTTTCTTCAATCTAAGCATGAAATTGACATCATGGAAGTAAGCAAGCACAGGAGTTCCCGTCATGGCTCAGTGGAAACAAATCTGAGTAGCATTCATGAGGATGCAAGTTCGATCCCTGGCCTTGATGCTCAGTGGGTTAAGGATCCGGCATTGCCAGGAGTTGTGGTGTAGGTCTCAAATGTGGCTTGGATCCTGCCTTGTTGGGGCTACGGCTTAAGCCCGTGGCTATAGCTTCCGATTTGACCCTGGCCTGGGAACCTCCATATGCCACAAGTGCGGTCCTAAAAAGACAAAAAAAAAAAAAAAAAAGCACAAAGAAAATGGAAACAACGACCTGAAAAGTCTTCACCTCTGATAACATGTTCACCCCTGTGTCTTTTTCATTCACCTTCTGTTTATCATTAATTTTGCGCAGATCCTGATGGTCATGTTTTATGGAAAAGCCAAATTATTCCACTGGTATTCAACACATTTTAAAGCAGTGCTAACAGTGTATGAATAACTTACATTATCATTGAGAAGTGAAAGTATTTACTAAAATTTAATTGCTACTACCACGGAAATTGCTTTGCTATTATTGCTGTGAAGCTTGGTTTTCTGTAATTTTTTTTCAAGTTTATCTTTTTGTACTATTCTCTCAAAAGCATCTGTTACTTTGAAATGTAGTGTTTCTAACCATAGTGTCGCAGGAAGAGGACCCCCCAATATGTAAAAACAATTTTGTATCCTCAAGAAATAGATTCCTTAGTGATCCTCCATTCATAGAAAATAGTGTTATCTGCTTTGCTGGAACTCTGGGTGTATTTGATGGTTTTTAAACTTTAAATCAGGGATTACTCACCCATTAACTCCATTAATTAGGCTGATGCCTGATTTGCAAGTTCTTTAAGGATTTTGCCCTTGAGTTGTTCATCTACTTTCACATTTCACTGATCATTTAAATTGTCCTTCTCAAGTATTGTGACCAAAACACAATAA
This sequence comes from Phacochoerus africanus, assembly GCF_016906955.1. Taxonomy (NCBI): domain Eukaryota; kingdom Metazoa; phylum Chordata; class Mammalia; order Artiodactyla; family Suidae; genus Phacochoerus; species Phacochoerus africanus. The sequence goes on along the minus strand of NC_062552.1, from coordinate 28,836,376 downwards.
ACTACTCCAATAATACTGTGATGAAGCAAAAAACTTGCTTTTCCACTGGGAACTATATCTAGTCACTTATGATAGAGCATGATAATATGAGAAAAAAAAATGTATACGTGTGTGTGACTGGGTTACCTTGCTGTACAGTAGAAAATTGACAGAACACTGTAAACCAGCTATAATGGAAAAATAAAAATCATTATTAAAAAAATACTATTTAAAAAAAACAACTTTGCTTCTCAAATACCATATATCATTCGTCATGCATAAATATTACTTTAACAGGCAAAATTCCCTTTGATATATTTTTAATGTATTCCTTTGTATGCCAATTTAATATGATTCTCTTGAATTTTAGATAGACTTAACAGTACTAGTTGTTCATAATAGCCAAATTTGTTTTTATTTTTGCTATTGAAAGACCATGCTTTCCCAATCTTAAGTCATTTGAAAATTATTAAACCGGAGTTCCCATCATGGTGCAGTGGAAATGAATCTGACTAGGAACCATGAGGTTTCAGGTTCAATCCCTGGCCTCGCTCAGTGGGTCAAGGATCCGGTGTTGCCGTGAGCTGTGGTGTAGGTCGCAGATGCGGCTTGGGTCTGGCGTTGCTGTGGTTGTGGCCTAGGCTGGCAGCTACAGCTCCGATTAGACCCCTAGCCCAGGAACCTCCATATGCCATGGGTGCGGCCCTAAAAAAGACAAAAAGACCAAAAAAAAAGAAAAAAAGAAAATTGTTAAACCTATATTTGACCTCTCACAAGGGCACTGATTAAATCTCATAAATCTATATGATGCTTGGTTTGATAATTTTCTCTTCCTTTCCTATCATTCCATTGTTTAATATCAAGTTTGTAATAAGCAGCCTTTGAGTTTAATTCTAGAGCCCATTCATTGGTGCTCATTCTTTTAATAATAGTGTAATTATGCAGAATAGTAAAAAGTTTTGCACTCACATTCCAAAACTAACTTGGTTGAAATCTGTTGAGGATTCTGAAGTTAAATTTGATTCTAGCAGGAAAAAAAATTAAGATCAGTTAATGTTGTTTCCTCTGGCTATGTAGCTGGGGAAATAGTAGCACTTTTGCTGCATATCTGTCTGTCACTGGATCTAAATGAGTGTTCCTGATTTTGATTTTTTTTTTCAACTAGAAATGACAGTAAGAAGTATTTTATATCATGACCATGTAGGTGCACACACACACACATTCACACTCTCAAACACGCGCAATTGTGATAGGCTGGGTAATGCCAACCAAAGATGTCCACGTTTTAATCCCAGAACCTGTTAAGACGCTACCTTTTAAAAACAGACTTTTCAGATGTAATTAAGGATCTTCCTCATATCAAGATGCTGGGTATCTGAGTGGGCCCAGCGTAATCACAAGGGTCCTTGTAAGGGGAATGAGGGCTCAGAGTTACAAGAAGTGAATGAACACACAGATTGAGGACCCGTGAGGGTGGAACCAGAGGTTGGCGTCATATGCTCCGAAGTTGGAGGAAGGAAACACAAGCCAAGGAAGGCAAGCAATGCCTAGCACCTGGAAAGGAGGGGACAGCATTTCTCCCCTGGAGTCTTCAGAAGGAACGCAGCCTTGCTGACATAGACTTCTGGCCTAAGAACCATAGGAGAATAAATTTGTATTATTTAAGCCACTGAGTGTGCGGTAATATGTCATACCTGCAATATGAAAACATTACAATAATATATAGTTGAAACAGAAGTTTTATCAAATGATACTATGTGTGTGTGTGCACGCGTGCACTTTTTAACTTAAACCTTACTCTATGGCCTGCTCTTTGATAATATTACTCTATGGTATTTCATTCTATTTCAATTTTTAAAGTGTCATTTGAAATCCAAAAAGTTGATGTCATTAATTGCAGTTTGATAAACCAATGACTTACACTTTTAAAACATAGGACTATGTCATTTTTCTGTTATAAATCTTAATGAGTCTTACGCTTTTTGTCTTTAATCTTAAATCTGTAAATCCTACTATTTTTTAAAGATGGCAAGGTTTTTTCTTCAATTTTTAGTTTTGTTTGCTTTTGTTTGTTTGTTTGTTTGTTTTGTTGTTGTTGTTGTTGTTGTTTTTAGGCATATGGAAGTTCCCAGGCTAGGGGTCCAATCAGAGCTACAGCTGCTGGCCTATACCACAGCCACAGCAACATGGGTCCTGAGCTGTGTTTGTGACAGCTCACAGCAACACTGGATCCTTACCCACTGAGCAAGGCCTGGAATCGAACCCTCATCCTCATGGATACTAATCAGGTTTGTTACCGCTAAGCCACAATGGGAACTCCCAATTTTTTATTCTTAACATGCAGTATTTATGCCAACAAAAATAGACTTTCAGAGTTGCAATCTCATTTTGCAAACACATCAGCTGTAAATGTAACTTTTCTGGACTGAGTCATTAGGTCCAAATGATGCATTTTCACTTGCACAGAAACCATGCTATACAGTGACTATGTAGGTTTTGAACAAAATGATCATGAACCTAATCATCATAGAACATATATTTTAGTGAGAATTAAAAACTGCTCTCTTGGGAGTTCCCGTCGTGGCGCAGTGGTTAATGAATCCGACTAGGAACCATGAGGTTGCGGATTCGATCCCTGGCCTCGCCCATTGGGTTAAGGATCCGGCCTTGCCATGAGCTGTGGTGTAGGTCGCAGACACGGCTCGGATCCCGAGTTGCTGTGGCTCTGGTGTAGGTGGGCAGCTACAGCTCTGATTCGACCCCTAGCCTGGGAACCTCCATATGCCGTGGGAGGGGCCCTAGAAAAGACAAAACAAACAAAAAAACTGCTTTCTTTCTAGATAGTTAATTTTTCTAGCTTTTATTTGCATTTTACTTCTATTATAACTTAGATTTATATCAGCTCTCCATTTGGGATCCTCTATATTTTTATTGCTTTTTATCTTGTTTTTTTCTTTGTTATTTATGTGAAAATAGTTATTTGATATCTACCATAATATAAATAATATCTAATCTTTAATTTTGTTTTTAATAATGAAGATTATTTTTTAAATTTTATTAGCATAAAGTTTTTGTCAAATAGATACCAATGAGCAGGAAAAAAAAAACTGAAAAGAAAATATAGCTTTCCTTGACTTAATAGGTATATTGTTTTTAACTGGTTTAAAAATTCAGTTTGTGCTACTACCAAAGCCTTCTTGGGCTAATGAGTTATTATCTGATTTGAGTTGATTGAGATCAATGTAATCTATGGTACAAGTACTTAAGTATTTGTAATTTTAAGCACTTTAGAGACTAGCTATAAGATTTAAGAGGGGGGAGTTCCCGTCGTGGCGCAGTGGTTAACGAATCCAACTAGGAACCATGGGGTTGTGGGTTCGGTCCCTGGCCTTGCTCAGTGGCTTAAGGATCCGGTGTTGCTGTTGGCTGTCATGTAGGTCACAGACATGGTTCGGATCCCGTGTTGCTGTGGCTCTGGCGTAGGCCGGTGGCTACAGCTCCGATTAGACCCCTAGCTTGGGAACCTCCATATGCCGCGGGAGCGGCCCAAGAAATAGCAAAAAAAAAAAAAAAAAAGATTTAAGAGGGGCCATTCCTTTGGGCTGAGAAACACAGCATGTGTATAAAGGAAAGGGTTATAATGAAAATATACCGACATTCGTGTTCATAATAATGATGCTTGGCCACATTTTAAGTTGCAGAAGAGGTTTCACACATAGCAAATGTCAGTTTTAGCAACTATGCACATTTAGTTAACATCTTTATGAGAGTGCTTGTTTGCTAATACAGAAAGAACAAAAAAAACAACAACAACAAAAAAAGGAGTTCCCATCGTGGCGCAGTGGTTAAGAATCCAACTAGGAACCATGAGGTTGTGGGTTTGATCCCTGGCCTTGCTCAGTGGGTTAAGGATCCCTTGCCATGAGCTGTGGTGTAGGTCACATATGTGGCTTGGATCCTACGTTGCTGTGGCTCTGGTGTAGGCCTATGGCTAAGGCTCTGATTGGACCCCTAGCCTGGGAACCTCCATATGCCGTGGGAGCTGCCCAAGAAATGGCAAAGAAAGAAAGAGAGAAAGAAAGAAAGAAGATATCATGTTGCTGAAGGCACTTAAAAAAGTCACTTAGGAATGATTTTATTTGGCTGAGAGGTAGTTGATCTTAATGTAATAGAAAAGTTAACTATGGAAATTGGTGGCCAGACATCTATCCTCTTGTAAATGAAGCACATCACTTCCTAGGTCAAATTATAGGATTAATTTGTTTTTTTTTTAAATTTAATGACTACTTTCAAATTGATCTATAATTTTCCTCAGTGTGAGGAAGAATCTTAGTCAGTACAAAAGCATAAATGTAAGTTCAGAAACAAAATAGGCGAGAAGACATAGTCAAAGAAACATAGATTTTGGAAATATGACTAAGCCTCAAGCTGGTTATATACATTTAAAAATATGTACCTGCTAGTTATACTTAGATGAACATGTGGCAGTTGGTATGAACTTGAGGTGGGATTTGAAGTAGGAAAATTCAAGAGGAAGAAAAGAGTGTCCATTTTATCCTATAATCACCAATTAATTTTCAAGTGGAAATAAATTTCTATTTTTATTTATTTTTTTATCATCAAGGTGACCTGTTTAATTCTTGGCATAAATTTGGAAGATACAAAAGCGAAGACACTCAGACATAATACATTTTTAAAAATATGCCAGAAAAGAAGACCAAAACCATATTTTCTGGAATTTCTATAAATGTAATTTGGTTTAATCCCATACCTCAAAAAATAAAAGTCAATAAAGAAATGTATTTTCCATCCTGGGAAGGAAACCCTCTGTCCAGTTTGGCATGTTTGGCCAGTTTGGTTTTGTCCATAAGATAGAGAAAAAATTGAGTAGTATTTAAAACAAAATGTAGATTCTCTTGCTGAAAAGGAATCTGTTTTTGCTAGAGGGAATTGGCTGCCTTTCAGAGATGTTTGGCTAGGATCTTCCAAGGAGTATAAGAAATAGAAGTTTGATTATGTTCCTAAAGATTAGGTTCTTGTCTTGCAGAAGGAATTCAGAAAGGAGACAGAAATTGAGAAAGAAAAATGAGGATTTATTTAAGTGAGAAATACGCCTCCTAAGGAAAGGCGAGTAGCAGCCCTACCTTGTTTTGACACACCATAATTGTATGGGCAGCGTGTTCACTGGGAAGGTGGGATTTGGGGGTCCTATTCCTTAATTTTCATCCCAGCTTCACCTTCCTGAAGGGAGGAGGGTTTTTGGGGGGTTTTTTGGTTTTGGTTTTATCAGATGTGTCACGGCATCTGTGTATGATGGATACTCCTTATCTGCATAGCTAATTTTATTATAATAAGGGCATAATGAGCAAGGGGTTACATTTGGACCTTGGAGATTTGTGCCCTTTTCTACCTTTCTTTGTCTGCCTCCAGAGCACTTATCACCCCAAAATATGTAGTCTCCTATCAGTCTGGAGGTTCCAGCTTTTCTTTGCCCATCCATGGACCCTGCTTCTTGCATGAAGCCTGGTGTCCTGCTGGCTGGCCCGTGCCCGCCTTCTCTGCTCATGCCTAACTATCTGCCTGCTGTGACAATTACAAAATGGTTGACTGAAGTACTTATTCCCTGAATTAATCCAACTGCTTTCCACTCTTTAAAACCTCCTTAAACCTCCTTAAGGACCTGTTTTTTCTCTCATTGCCTCAGAATGCTTTGAAGTTTTCAAGGAGTCTCTCTCATGCCAGGTTTTGAATTTAACTAAACATGCTGAAGAGGAAATATATTTTGTTCCTAGGATGATTGTTTGCACAATAAGGTGTTTTATGATAATAAATACTTATAATGCACTTTTAAAACGAATTACAATTAATTATTTCCAAAGTGAGTGATGCTGGCAAATATGATTCTAGTTGATTTGGGGCTCCAACTTCTGTTGTCAGAGCATTCCTCTCAGACATTTTTTGGAGGAACTAAGGCTTTCTGAGTGTTCTATGTCCTTTGCCTCTTCTGGAATACGAAGCTCGTCCTGAGGGAGAACGCTGCTCCTCTTTGGAGCCTAGCAACTCACCGTAGGTATAGTTTAGGGAAAGAACACATAACCTGGGCTGGGAGTTGGTTGGGAGAAGCCTCAAGAAAGTATTCTCCAGGGTCAGTGGTGTATGCTGCCTCTCATTATATCTGAAAGGGCTTTTTTGAGGATTAGGAGGATGCATAGAGGTTGAACCCTGAAAGTGCTGATTCAGTGCATTGGTGTTAAATTGGAAAAAGTCCTCTAAATGGAGGCGAGATAATTTTATCAGTGGACTTAGATGGGAATGTCAATACCATGCTCACCAAACTTGCAAGAGGAAGAACTTGCAGAGAAATGGTTTGGGACAAACATGTGCAGATAAACTGGAATAGCAGGCTACATTTGACCAAGTCTTTCAATTTAAAATTTTAATAGCTAATTTCAAAATGTCAGTGTTGTGACTTGCGAGCATTCAGCAATACAGGAGGTCTCTGTTGACTCACGTTAAAGAGGGATCAAGGGCAGTACCACCTACTTAGCTGGTATTTATGTTCCTTTTCACCCAGAACCAACCGAGTTATAATTATTTTCCCTCTACTGTGATAAAGTAATACTTCAGGGGAGTGACAGGTGCAAAAACATGGTTTAACTCGGAAAACAAAGAATGGAAATGTGCAAGCTTAAAAAAGATGTCTTTATTTAATAGTTAAAAGACTATCATAACGAAGAGATACTAAAGTTCTGTGTGACTCAAGAGAGCAAAAATAGCAGTAGATAGATGTTTAAAGTTGTAGCTTTTTCAGAGGGAAAGTACATCCATTTTTCTGCCTACTAATCAATTCTTGACTTAATACAATTCAAAACGTAAAATTAATGACTTTGTTTCTTGGTATGAATGTTTTGTTTTGTCTTTTTGCCTTTTCTAGGGCCACTCCTGCAGCATATGGAGGTTCCCAGGCTAGGGGTCTAATCAGAGCTGTAGCCACCAACCTGTGCCAGAGCCACAGCAACACGGGATCCGAACCATGTCTGTGACCTACATGACAGCCGACAGCAACACCAGATCCTTAAGCCACTGAGCAAGGCCAGGGACCGAACCCACAACCCCATGGTTCCTAGTTGGATTCGTTAACCACTGAGCCACGACAGAACTCCTGAATGTTATGTTTTGAATTATCTTTAAAGTTCCATAATTGTTTTGGAGAAGGATGATAAGTCAACTTAAAACCAGACAGATCTAGCATTTCACAAACTGCCTGTTGAGTTTTCTTCTCCAAAACATGATACTCACTAACATGACCCCTCCTCACATACTCCAGACATCCCTCCCTGGCAGAGAGAATTACACATCAAGTCACGCACCCTCCTTGCACACCTGCCTGGGGAACCTTGCCTGGCACTCTTGCTGTTCCTGACACAAGTGCATGGTTTCCTGCCTCCATGCCTTTGCTGGTGATTAAAGGGAACCATCTTTTGTCAAGCCTGAATGCTTTTGAGTGAAAGGAGGTGCCTTAAATAATTAGGCGAGACCCTTGTGAGCCCAGTCTCCCCAAGGCAAATGGGGGCACAAGACCCCATTCCTGATACTTCTTCTTCTTGACCCGGTCTCTTCTCATTTTCACCTCCCAGCCATCCTTCCAAATCCAGCTGAATAAATGCCTCTTGTATGCTGCTTTGTAGGTTGTGGAAGTAGACATTAAATATGTTGAAAAGTGAAGCAAAATGTAATCACTTTATTCTTTTTATAATGGTTTGAAATGTTATATTGGGAATTTTATCACTAAAAACTGAACAATCATGACCATTCTAATCTTCCCAGTTCATTGCGGTGGTTGCAGTACATCTGGCTACTTTCTCAGAATCCAGAGGCAAAGCCTCCCCTTCGCTAAAGAGACAAGCACATGCCTACCCACTTCAGAAACACTTCTTTCTTCCTGTTGAGATTCTGCCCCTGGTCAGAGCCCCTGTGGTAGTTTTCTGCATCTTCCGCTTTAGACCTCGTTTGCCCTTACCTTTTACTTTCTGTCTGGGCTCAGGCTGCACTGGCTTTCTTTCTTCTCCTCAGATGCTCCAGCATTTCCTGCCTGCAGCCGTCTCCTCCCACCTTCCCTTCGCTCAGCCTCCCCAGGGTCCCACGGGCGCGGTTCCATGGGCACCACGCTTGGAGAAGGGCCTTGACCCCCCCACCCAGATGACGCTCTCTCCCTCCTGAGTCCTCCCACCCTTCTCTTTGGCTTCTTTTATTGCACTTATAATGTGAAATACACATACACATTTTTCATCCTTTCCTTATCTGCCTCTTTTACTAGAAAGAGATCCGGGGGGGGGGGGGGGCAGGCTGGCTGTGCCCCATGTTGGACCAGGGCGCCCCCAGCGGAGAGGCCGGGAAACACGGCTGAGTGAATGCACAGGGCGGGGACCAACCCTCCTTTCCTTCTGACCTCTGTCACTTACCGGAATGTATTCTGTGTCTATGCTTTCTCTCTGCATGTAAACAGTAAACTCTGCGGGGTCAGTGTCTGCCCCCCACATTCACAGCACAGAGTCTTCCCATGAAGATGTATTTTAAATATGTATTACTTAAATAATTATATATGTTAGTGACAATTTAGAGGAGAACCATCAATGCAATCTTTCCAGATATGTATTTTTCAGAAAAATCCAGATTGTTTTTTTTCTAAGGGGGAATGATAGAGGACTCTTAAATAAAAGGTTAGAATTTGTCTTACCAGAGTCAGCCTCTGGAATAACATGATCCACTGTCCATGGCAGCCCCGGGAGACATACTTTGAGAGGTGAATTCTGTCCCAGTGCCCACTTTTGTCCCAAACAGAGTCTTTAGAATGAGGTGAGTGTACCTTTGCATTACCCATCTTGGCAGAAATGCTCTTCAAGAATAGAGAAAGGCGTTATTAGAATTTCTGTAACCCTAGAGAGCAGAGAACTTGTAACTGGCTCATACCTTTCTTTGAGCCCCCTAAACAGAGCTTCCTAGGCACCAAAGCCTTTGCATTCCTGCCAGCTAGTTCCTGTAACAGCTGGCAGTGAGCAAACAGCAAAAGATGCCTTCGGTCAGAATCAAGCCTTATTTTTGTGATATGGAACAAGATGATTTTTCAGTTGTGGGCCTGACAGTTATTATTGAGACAAGTGTTTGAGTCAGTCCATTTTCTAAAATGTTGTCTGGCCTGTTGAAAGACTCCCTCGTTTCCCTGTAATTTGAGATGCGAGTAATATTAACCTATAATGAGGTTTACATAGATCACAGTTGAGGATAGGAAATGCATATTTTGGGTTTGTTTTGGTTTTTTTCCACAGAGCCTTAACCAGCAATGTTAACATCACATGCAAGGCAGCCGAATATATATTCTCTCTTCAAAACACATTGTGTTTTTTTGTTTGTTTGGAAGACCGAAGGGCCATTGCAGCTCTCCTGCCTTGACCTGTGTCCTCTAGATGTCTCACCCCTGCTGACTGCCACTGTCATGGACATGCTTGCTCTCGGGCTAGCGGGGTCAGGAGTCTATGCCGAGAAGAGATTGGATTAATACTTTGCAGATTCTACTCATATTTTTTTATCGACCCTCTAACCATCAGGGCTAAAGGACAAACGCTAGTTCTTCACACTATTGTGATTCTATGTTTCTGTTTATGCAACATGCAAAGATGCCTGCTGTCCTTTGGGCAAAGAAAGAATGAGTCTAAAACCCACTTAAATAGGGGCGGGTGTTGAAGGATTTTCGGATTAAAACATGAAAATAACACTTGGCCGAGTTGGTAAGGGGAAAGATCCTCTCCTGGAAAAGATGTTTTCTAGGTCGTATTAGGCAAGATGTGTACCAATCAAGAAAGCGTCTTGTGCACTCTGAGGCCAGGCCCCTAGCTCCTACTCTCCTTTCCACTTCTTCCAAAAGAATCCATTTCCCAGACTTTTTTTTTTTTTTTTTTTTTTTTTTAGGGCTGCCCCCATGGCATGTGGAGGTTCCCAGGCTAGGGGTCAAATCTGAGCTGCACCACAGCCACTGCAACGCAGGATCCAAGCTGAGTCTTTGACCTACGCTACAGCTCATGGCAAATGGTGGACCCTTAACCCACTGAGTGAGGCCGGGCCTCGAACCTCATGGATACTAGTCAGATTCGTTTCTGCTGAACCACGACAGGCATTCCCATTTCACAGACTTTAAGGAAAAAAAATGGCAAAAGGGCTTTCAAAACTTTAAAAACTTATGAACTCTGCGGTGTCTCCCGTGCCATATGCCAAGGTCAGATTCCTAGGAGACAAGGGTGCTTGCAGGTGAGCTGCAACAGGTGCGTGCATACCCTCCTCCCTGTGCTCGAACTCTCGCAGGAGATTGGGAGGCTCTGGTGCTGGGTCTGTATTTTCTAGCACTGATAGAATATTCAGTAAGTGTATATAAATGAAGAAGAGATGAATGCATCAGAAAAAGTCTATACAATTAGCACTCACTTACTACTACTAGAGTCTTTGCAATGTAATTGCTTTCTTTGAAAAATATAAAAATAACCTCACTGTCCCCATTCTCTTGTTTTTTTTTTTTAAAATTTAAAGTATAGTTGATTTACATTGTTGTGCTAATTTCCACTGTACAGCAAGGTGACTCAGTGACAGCAAAATGACATATATATATATGTTCTTTTTTTATATCATTTTCCATCATAGTCTATCTCAGGATATTAGATACAGTTTTTGTACTATACACTAGGACGCTGCTGTTTTTACCATCCTTTCGTTAAGTGTGTAAAAGAAACTTTCCTCTTATCTAGTATATTTTTGCTAAAATACCATGAAGGACAGAAAGCAAAAATGAACATATGACATTACAATATATGAAAAATCAAATCCTATGTCCCCCACTCCCCCTGGAAAGTATTTATTATTCAGGTAACAGAAACCTTAACTGTTTACTTGAATAAAATAATTAATATGAAAGTATCTAGAAATTATAGATCTTACAAAGATTTAGATATGATCTAAGAAGCACCAGTTAAGTAGATTCTGCCCTAATCCACTTCCCACCTCCAATCACACACATGTGATGACTATGGAAAAACTCCCTGTTTTACCAAATCCATGAAACCAAACATTCTGATGGGGCATCCTATTAATATTGGTAACACAATACCAAATATTTATGGTATAATAATAATTAGAAGGTGTTAAGGGTCTGTGGAGCAATCACTTTTCTGTTGCTGGCTGTGTGGCGTCTAGATGAATATATTTATCCTGAATTTTGAAAGAAGACCAAAGGTCCATGGGGATTTGAAAGTAGATGGTGATTTCAGAGAAAGGTGAGGATTTCCAGTGTGTGGCGAGAAGTGTCTACAGAGGACACGACAGAAATTGAGGCTGGTGGCAAAACAAAGCCAGCACCAGACTAAAAAAGCTCTGCAACGGCAAGTTGAAATTATTGAGTTCTAGATAAATAGGACATCAACAGAGGCCTATCAGCAGGAACTCGTATGATCTGGAAACGGTTTTTACAGAAAGCTGTAGAAGAGGCAACAATATATATTCTTCTGTCCATGGCATTTATTGACCTCGGGTCCATGCTGTAAATTTGGATGCCCTTTCATGCTGACACCAGGCATTTTCTCGTCGGTGGTTAGCCACTTTTCAGTCCTAACGGTGTCTGCTTCTCACTCTGGCTGCCTGATGAACAGCATAGCATAATGCATTTGCTGTTATGCTATAAAGCCTTCTATAGCCCATCATCTGGGGCCAAGCCGATCTGTATGCTGCCTTGCCTTCCCAAAGGGGCAGCATCTCTAGTCTCTGGCCAACGTACCCAGCACCCTTCCTGGCCTTGTGTTGTTCATATTTTCTTGTCTCCAGCTTCAGCACCCTGCTCAGAGCTGCTTCAATATCCTCTTGCTGCCTCCTCTACAAACGTGAGTGATTGTTAAGATGACCTCCCCCAAATCGCTCTCCCACCTCTGAGTTTTCTTTTGGAACCAGGCATTTGGCCTGTGGCTCCCTGACAACTGGAATTCACTAGAACTTGCTTTTCCATCATGGCTGGCAGTGAGGGCTTGCCCTTTCAGCATCATGAAGCTCAGAAATGGCTCTGGCTGTATCTCGCAGGTGAAAGATGACTGTACTGAGATCCCTGATGGGTGCTCTATTTTTCTCGTCCTCCTAATTTCTTCATAGGTTTCCTTTCAGCACACCTCTCTTCCAAGGCCCTATTCCAGATTCAAAAGATTCCTGGCTCAGATTTCATTAAGGCTTTTCATCCTTGAGCAGGACACTTTTTCTTGAAATGGAAAACAGTATACAGGTACCCCAAGAACCAGTCTACTAAATAAAGTGATTTATAAAATACTGCCCATCTTCACCCATGTACTCACCAAGCATCTTTTGTTCTACTGGTGGCTTTAGTCAGCATCCACTCAGGACAGTTTAAGCCCTCATGAATGCTAGGCTGCTGAGCTTTCTTGGGAATAGGCCTTGTCTATTTCCTTGGTGAAGATTTTTCCACAAGATAGATCCCAGGCATTCTAAATATTATGTTACTTGGAAGAGCATAACAAATGCCATAATGTATAGTGGAATAGTTAAAATAATGAATTTTCATCTTTTCTATCAGCAGCAGCCATGGCCCTGGGAGCTCTGAAGGCAGACGGTTCTCTGTGCTCCGAAAGTGTTCTTGCTCATTTCTGGGGCAATAAATAATACTGTACATGTAAGGCCTTCCGCACAGAGGCCAGTACATATTTATAGGTAAACGTATTATCCTTATTTCTAAATTCAAAGCTTGGTAGACTAGAAGTCCATTGCCAACTGTGTTTGTAAGAGGCTTTTGTCGTTGTTCATTTGTTTACTTGCTTACTTTTATTTTTCTTAAAATTCAGGGATCTTAGTGAAATATACTCCACCTCCGTATGGTTCTTTTTCTCTTCAGTTCAGAGTAGAATTAGGTAAACTCTTATATTCTTCAGAATACAAAGAAAAAGAAGTGTCTTCTAATACGTATTTACTATTTTTATTCGTTATGTTCTGTTTTCTCCTTGTGGACTTCTTCGTATTTCGTATTAGCTTTCCTAGCTCTGTCCTCCACCCTCTATATTTCCTGCATGATCTTTATCTATTTGTGTACTTTTCTTTGCATTTCATCTTTCTGTACAAAAGTTCTGATTTCAATCATCCTCTCCTTGATTCGATCTAATGAATTGTTTTCACTTGAGTTCCCCTGGAATAGGACGATGCGGCAAGACTGACTTCTGTGAGGTTTATCTGGAAGGAGATCTCTGGAAACCCTGGTAGAGGAGCCAGGAAGTGCAAGGAGAACATGAAGGAGGCCCCTGTGAGGTCCATCCTCGAACAAGTTAAAGGCATAGCTCTGCTTATGCACAGAACACTTGCTTAAGAGCCACTAACAAGCTGCATTTGCTGCAGCAGAAGATTATCAGTTGAACTTAAGCAGCTGAACTCATGGGGTCCTTTAAGAAAGGAGCGCATGCATGTCAACCCATCCAAGGGCTGAGCCGGCTGGGGTGCTCATAAGCCCAGGCACATGTTGACTAACCCTCGTCCTAGACCAAGCCTCTGGCAAAAAGATGAATAGATGCTGGTTGCATGAAGATGATAAAGCAAGGGGATTTGGGCAGAGTATCAACAGCATCTGTTACAAAGAGTATTAGGGGAATATAATGAGCAACAGGATCTTCTCCCAGCCCCAGTGCCTTTCTATGAAAAAGAATAATTTTCTAGAGAAAGAAGACAGGTTTCTTGTTGAAGAAGCATGAAATCTGAATATGATGGGCATCATAGGCCATTCACTGAGAGAGGATCAGACAGGAAGAAATCTCACTCTTTCATAGTTAAGCAGATACTTGTTCTCAATGTAAACAGTAAATAAGCCTCACGTAAGAGGTCTTGACAGCACAAATTGTCACACAGAGTTCATCCTAACTTTACTTGGTTTTTGGCTAGCTAATTGGCTTTGACCAAGGAAAAACAAACTGCTCATATCTTTATGACAAGAGGTAGTTTGGCAGCTTGGAGCAAGACCCCTACCAAAGTTAGACTCCACCCTCCCGCAGAAGCTGGGAGGTGGGGGTGTTATCCATCTTGATGCTTGTATTTCACAACCTTGAGAAAGATGTTCCTGGGGGAGTTCCCATCATGGCTCACTGGAAACAAGCCTGACTAGCACCTGTGAGGACGCAGGTTCAACCCCTGGCCTCACTCACTTGGTTAAGGATCAGGCATTGCCTTGAGCTGTGGTGAATACAGCTCTGATTCAACCCCTAGCTTGGGAACCTCCATATGCCAAGGGTGTGGCCCTGGCCCTAAAAAGACCAAAAAAAAAAAAAAAGGTGTTCCTGGGTCTTCAAGCTGACAAAAGGCCTCTCTTATATCTTCCAAAAGATTTGCATACATTTCAAAGGGAGGAGAAAATGCTGACAAGCACAGATTTTTCTAAAGTAAATACTCTGAGATAAGGACTGGGGGAAATCTCTACCTTTATTTTCAACAGGAAGAATTAAGCCTCTTGTTTTTATTTTGTATTTGTTTTTACCTTGGGAATCAAGTCTTTTAAATCCATAAAATGTTTGTACCTGCATTTTATCTCCTCAAGAATTAAGCCTCTTGTTTTTATTTTGTATTTGTTTTTACCTTGGAAATCAAGTCTTTTAAATCCATAAAATGTTTGTACCTGCATTTTACTGAAATGTGTCTCTTCAAGTGTTCATCTTTCCCTTCCTGCAATTTGGCTGACTTGTGTTGAGATGGCATGTGTTCAGATGTTCTGTCTGCTCTTCCTGTCTAAGCTTAGAGTATTATACATTATTTTTATTTGTCAGCTTAGAGATGATTGTCAAAATCAGATAGTGACAGAACCTCTTAAATATAGTGAGTTGGATTTGGAGGGATTCTGTCCCTGTGGGCTGTTGAGCCCTGACTTCTTCCAGCCTCAAAGCAAAGCATGCTGAACCTACCTCTTGGTTTCTGCTCAGCTTCTGAGATTGGGGAGAATCATTATGCCCACAGGACCTTCCCCTGCGAAGTCTAGATCTCTGATGCCAGGCTCTGCCCAGGACCCACTGCCCTCTTTCTGTCTCACCAGGGGCTCCAGCACTGTCCTACAAGCACTTTCACATCCCACGACCGTTTCCTCTACCGAATTCAAACAGAACCCTTTTACATTCAGCTGGATTTGAAAAAGATGCTTGAGAAACATATTTAGGTAATCGTGTCCCCAGATTGTTCTAGTCCCACAAAATAAATCTTTGTGAACACCTTAGTTCATAAATTGGTTTCAATTATAAATTCAGGAGAGTGAGCTATGATCAGATCTTCCTGTAGGTTTCATTCCGTCAAGACTGATGGTATTTTTTCTCTTGCAATAACCCTTTCATCGTGTTGACATCCTCGTCACTGATTTAGACAATACCTTCTTCCAAGTTTGAAAAGTCAGACCATCCTTGATGTTACGTGGAATACATGATGTGATTGTCCTCGATTGTGAGGCATACCCTGCAGTAAACTCTCAACCTCAAAATTCAAACATAAAGTATTTCGGCTGGGCACAATCTGCCTCTCTGCTTTCAAAATCCTGACCTGATTTTTAAAGTGGTATCTGTGGTCCCATTGATGCTTCTGGGCATTTAGCCATCATGAATCTAGATGGTGTTAGGATGGGCGTGCAGCTCTGAAACGATTCCGCTCCAGAGCTGACCGTTTTGGATGTGGAAACTGTAACCTGGGAGAATTCTTGCCCACTCAGCGGGAGAGCACGGTTTGTAAGTGAGGGTGGCAGGAGGCTGAGTTCTCTGTAGGTTCCAGCCGTTGCTTCTCTACCACCTACTACTGAATGTGCCTTTGTACAAGAACCCTTTGTGAGGATCGATTTTGGACAAATGATATGTACATAAAAAGAATCCCCACATATGTATATTTAAAAATGCTTTTCACTTGGTGAGTCAGGTAAATCCCATTCAGGCCAAGGTGTATAAATAATAAATGTGTGTTTGTTTGAATTCCTTGATGGTGAAAGCTGTGCAGACAATAGACTTATTTATTTCGGAAGACAATTTATGCTAAAAGAAAGCTCCCTGGGGCATTAGGAAGAAAAAAGCTGCAAAAAGCACTCTAGTAAATTATAATTCTGAGGATAAAATACGACAAGAATAATTGCTAAAGTAAAAACCAAAGTATAAAACTTGCATGTACTCTGTGCCATATATTTTCAGCATTTTAAAATTATTATTTAGCTCACTCTTGTCACTGGAAGAGCGACTGTTGGGAGAATAATTGGGATCTTTGACTACATTAACTTTTTTAGTTCCTATTTAATTTTTATGTTATTTTGAACCTTAGGTATTTAGCATAATAATATTTAGCAATAGTCATGTTTGATTAGTGCTGTTATTGTTATTATAATAATTTCACGGGTGAAGAATTAGAGGCCTGAAATAATGAGGTCACTAGCCCAAAGTGACACACTATTGAGTAGAAGAGCAGAGATTATTCCCTGGATACTGTGACCAGAGCCTGGGCTGTTAAAGCTAATATGACGTGGCCTTTCATGCTTGTGTGGTCCATTTGACATACTGTAGACAATAAACTTATGATTCATTGGAAAATTAAAATTCAAGAAAGTACACAAGTTGATTTTAATTTTTCTTTATTCTAAAACACAGGAGTTCTTTGGCTTAGAGTGATTTTCAAATATATTTTCTCTTAAAGTTGTACATTTAAATTAACTTATTAAGTAAACCAGCCCTGAACTGATGCACTCTTGGTTACATCAAAGCAACTCGTAATTTGAAAATCTTATTCTATTTTTTAAAAAGAATTGAATGTTCACCACAAATAGCCATTAACATAAGAGTGTGGCTTCAGAGTCGGCACAGCAAACTCAAATCTCTTACTTAACCTCAACCAAGTTCCTTATCTCCTCTGAGAGAAAACCTTTAACTTTTTCTGAGTGTTTTTAATGTGCTGCACCCCGAAGGCATGATTTATATACACTACCTCATTTAATCTTCACATGAAAGATCTAGAGTTTACTTTTTATTTTGTAGATTAAGGAACTAAATCTCAAAAAAAATGAGTAACTTTCTTCAAGTATCATAGATAATCATTTTCAGAGACGTTCATTTAAATCTAGGTTTCTCTGACTCCAGAATTATTTTTCATTCTCTGCTGCTTCCAACATCTACCTAAGGGATCTATGAATTTTTGTTTTGTTTTGTTGGTTTTTTAGGGCCGTATCCGCTGCATATGGAGGATCCCAGGCTAGGGGCCTAATTGGAGCTGCAGCTGCCAACCTATGCCACAGTCACAGCAACGCCACATCTGAGCTGAGCCTGTGAACCTACACCACAGCTCACAGTGACTTCGATCCTTAACCCACTGATTGAGGTGAAGGATCGAACCCACAACCTCATGATTCCTAGTCGGATTCATTTCCACTGTGCCATGACGGGAACTCCAGAGTCTATGAATATTAAAAGACATAATATGTATAAAATACTCAGTAGTAACTTCATTGTAAGTGCTCAGAGATTCATATGACCGGTTGTCATTTTGACATTTGATTTTTCTTAGGAATATATCTTAGAAGACGTTCTATCTGGAAAATAGCATTTTCTAATACTCAAGTTCTAACTGGCAGGGTGAGGGAAGTCACCTGGTGAGCATGACATTTTAAAACTTCACATGGTGCTACATCTAATATTGCCTGTTTTTAGTTTGCTGAGCTTGTGGAACATTCTCTTACCTGGAATTTCTGTGCGTAGGGAGGTCTAAGTTGAGCTGTTGTGGTTGAATGGGATGCAGGAGGTCCAAGGTGGTTCTTAAGGCACCTTTCTGGAATCCTAGTGGCTCCACATAGCACCATTTGAAAGTAAGCTCTTTAATAACCTTCTGCCCAATTGCATATGAAGAAGCTGAGGGCAAGAGTAAACTCTGTGCTGACGTTTGCATTAGTAGTGGAGCCATGTCTGGAAGAGAAGTTACACTCAGCACCATCTACCTCCTAGTCCAAGGTTCTTTTCTGGGCCCAGGCCTTCAAAAGCATGTACACAAGGAGTTCCCACTGTGGAACAGTGGGTTAAGAACTTGCCTGCAGTGACTCAAGTCACTGTGGAGCCATGAGTTCAATCCCTGGCCGTGCCCAGTGTGTTAAACGATCTAGTGTTGCCACGCTGCAGCTTAGGTCACAGCTGTGGCTCAGATTCAATCCCTGTCACAGGATATTCCATATGCTGTGAATGTGGCCCTAAAAAAGAAGAAAATAGTTTGTATAGGGAAGCACTGATTGGCATTTGTTCATAGTATTTTTAAAATATTTGTTCCTAGGAGTTCCCGTTGTGGCTCAGCAGTTAACGAACCTGACTAGCATCCATGAGGATGCAGGTTTGATCTCTGGCCTTGTTCGGTGGGTTAAGGATCTGGCATTGCCATGAGCTGTGGTGTAAGTCGCAGACACGGCGTGGATCCGGCGTTGCTGTGGCCTGTGGTGTAGGCCAGCAGCTACAGCTCCAGTTCAACCCCTCGGCTGGGAACCTCCATATGCCGCCAGTGTGGCCCTAAAGAGACAAAAAGACAAAAAAAAAAAAAAAAGAAGAAGTATTTGTTCCTGTACACAGAGAGTAATACAAAACATACTTCAGTCTCTAAGATGATAGCAGTTGTTGTCTGGACTCCACTCCAAAGGTTGCTTAGGTTGAGCCCTAGGCACAAAGAATAAGCACTGTATTTATACAATTACTGATTCTCCTGAAATTGGGATAGCCTAATAAGAACTAATGCAACTGCTAATTTCATTTTCCAATAAGGTTATAAGCCATAGGAGGGACTCGATAGGAGGAGCCATTGTCAGAAAGGTTGCTTCTTCTACCTTGTTTATGAGCAGCTCCACAATTCTCTTTTGAGTTGCAATCTTCTGTGGTTTTACTTATACAGACTGTTTTGTGCTTAGAATCAGAACAAATACAGGATGTGGTGCAAACTGTAATAACATAATTTTTTGACCACAAAATCAATTATCACTGAATACGAATATATATACATATGATCTATACATTGCCTGTTATTCTTAATAACAGACATATATAATGTAATAATAATTTGGAGACATTTTTTAAGCTAAAAAGAAAATCATATTAACTTATCCCATTCCAAAGTCCTAGGACTATATATGGCTGAGCATGACAGTAAAAATATGGTGTGATGTCATAAGCAACATATCTTTCACCCTTAAATAATTCATTCATCAATAATTTATTGAGTATCTTCTACATGTCCTATCATATATACTTGTATATATAGAATAGTTGGGGTAAAGAGAAAATTTTGAAAAGACATGTATAAAGATAAATCATAAATAGAATAATGATGCTATAAATAATCTAGAATAAAAATTATTTTTAAATGAAATAATGTAATTACATGAGCAAATTATGATACAGTAAAATCTCTTAACCTACATGTTTTTGATCTGGAAGTTTTTTCATAATTACAAAAGGTTTTGAGGAGAATTATAAAAATATAATAAAGTGCAGTAACAATAGCAATTATAGCAGGTATAAACAACTTTGGGAGCAAACGCCACTGAGTCCTAGTTTACAATATTTAGGTGGTGACAGCTTGAATAGTCAAGTTGCTTTGAACATTACCTTAAATGTTTTATCTGAGAGTAAATATTTGGTAACTCTAGTGAGTCAGTTAAGTGGATGAGAGTAAAGATGATTTCTCCTGTAATTAGCTATTTAAGAAAAGACAACATGTATATAGCACCATGTATTATGTATCCAGTAAGATGGACACATAGGTGTTTAAACACTGATGAGTGGGAGGAGTCAGATCAAGACAATGGAGAAGGAGGACACAGAGCTACCTCCTGGATGAGCTCCTGTGGACCAGTTCTCACTGAAAACTGGCAGGGAGACTGCCGTACAACAAAATTGTCATCAAAGTTGGTAGAGAGGGGACATAGCTCAACATCATAAAGACCATTTTTGACCATCATATTCGATGGTGGAAAGCTGAAAGCTTTTCCTCTAAAATCAGGAACGAAACAAGGATGCCCACTCTGGCCACTTGTATGTACCAGTATTGGCACATGATGCTATATATTGAAAACTCTAAAGGCTCCACCAAAATACTATTAGAAATAATAAATAAATCCCATAAAGTTGCAGGATAAAATAGTGATAATCACAAATTGGTTACTTTTCTGTACAGTAAAAATGAACTCTCAGAAAGAGAAATTGCAGAAACAATCCCATTTATAATCACACCAAAAAGAATAAAATACCTCAGAATAAACTTAATCAAGGAGGTGAAATACTTACACTCTGAAAATTATAAAACAGTCATGAAGGAATTTTAAAATGGTACAAAGAAATGGAAAGATACCCCATGTTCTTAGATCAGAAGAATAGTCATAAATGTCCGTACTACTCAAAGCAATCTACAGATTTCATGAAATCCTGACAAAATACCCATGATATTTTTCACAAAAAAATCCTAAAATTTATATGGAACCATAAAACCAAATAACATAGAAATCTTGAGGAAAAAAATGGACAAGCTGGAGATATTGTGCTTCCTGACTTCAGATTATGCTTATAAAACTATAGCAGCCACAACAGAATAGTTCTGGCACAAAACCAGACATATAGGTCAGTGGAATAGAATAAACAGCCCGGAAATAAACCCACATACTTATGGTCAATTAACTTACAACAAAGGAGGCAAGAATATACAACGGAGAAAAGACAGTCTCTTCAATATGTGGTGCTGGGAAAGTTGGACAGCTACATATAAAAAGATGAGTTTTGGACCTTTCCTCAATCAAATGTAAAAATAAACTCAAAATGGACTAAAGACCTAAATATAGGAGTAGAATCCATAAAACTCCCAGACAAGAACATAGGAAGAACTTGCTTTGACAAATTGTAGCAATATTTTGTTAGATTTGTCTCCTAAGGCAAAAGAAATAAAAGCAAAAATAAACAGATGGGACCTAATCAAACTTAAATCTTTTGTACTGCACAGGAAACCACTGACAATTGAAAAGCAGTCTAATGAAGGGGGGGAATGTTTACAAATTATATAACTGCTGAGGAGTTAACATCCAAAATTTATACATAGGTAATGCAACTCAATACATTAAAAAAAAAAAATTCCAAAGAACCCAATTAAAAATGGGCAGAAGATCTGAATAGACAATTTTTCTTAGGATATACACAGATGGGCAATAGGCACATTAAAGAATGTGCAACATCACTAATCATCAAAGAAATTCAAATCAAAACCACCATGAGGTATCACCTCACAGCTGTCAGTGTAGCCATCATCAAAAAGTCAACAAATAACAAATGCTGGCAAGGAGGTGGACGAAATGGGACCCTTGTACACTGCTGGTGTGATTTTAAATTGATGCAGCTGATATGCAAAATAGTATGGAGGTTCCTCAGAAGTTAAAAATAGAACTACCATATGTTGTAGCATTGCCACTACTGGAAATATATCCAACGAAAACACTAATTTAAAAGATACATGTACCCAATGTTCAAAGCAGTATTATTTACAATCGCCAAGACCTGGAAGCAACCTCAGTGTCAATTAAGAGATGAATGGCTAAAGAAGTTGTGGTATATATAGTGGAATATTTCATGGCCATAGTGAAACTCTGCTTTTTGCAACAGTGTGGGTGGACCTAGAGAATATTATTCTTAGTGAGATAAGTCAGATGGAGGAAGACAAATATTGTATGTTATTACTCATATGGAATCTAAACAACGAAACAAATGTATACAGAAATATACAGTCATAGAGACTAAACTAGTAGTTAAAATTGGGGGAGAGGCAGAGGCTGGAGAGGTGAGATAGGATATTCGATTAAGAGACACAAACTACTATGTATAAAACAGATAAGCAATGAGGATATTGTGTACCACACAGGGGTATAGAGCCATTATTCTGTAATAACTTTAAATGGAGTATAATCTAAAAAAAACATTAAATCACTATATGGTATACCTGAAACTCATAAAACATTATCAATCAACTGTACTTCAATTAAAAAAATGGTGAGAAAGACATCCACTCTGATACTCAGGTGTTCTCTCTGCTGATGGTGTTGGTGATGGAATGCCTTTCGGGAGACTCTGGGAGGACGAAATACCAAAATCTGGATTAGCACAAAGGAGAAATACATGGTCTATGTCATATTGTGAACCATTTATAACACATTCTAAAAAAAAATTGCCCAGAATAGATGACTATTTGTCTTAATTTGACAAAATGTAAACACTTTCCTTCAATAGAATTCCATTTTAAAAAGCACTTTAAAGTCTTTGTGTGTGTTTGTGTGTGTGTGTGTGTTTGTATTTGTGTGATTCTAAAGGATGGTTCTAAGTAGCAAATAATGATTGCACAGTGGCTTCTAAGGCTAGCAGGGCTGCTGTCCCTTTTATTTCATGGAGCTCCATAAGGAGCTGGCTATATAAGCTTGGGAATTAGTACTCAGCAACTAAATTACTCTGTTTAATAGAGGTGAAAATGACATGATATTCCCTAGGAAATTCCAAGTGGGAGGAGAGAGTATTAACAAAAATTAGAGACAGAAGAGAAAAATTAAAATTGTGTAATGAAGCAGGGAAGGGCTTGGGACAAGAGGAAGCTTTTTTTGAGTTGTCTCTAATGAGATTATCCATGTGACCTCTTTGCTTTGTGCCCTTCTGCTATTTTTAATGAAATCAGTGTCACTCATAAATGATTTTGAAGAGTGGATCTCATAGGGTGCTTTAAGAAATTTTGAGTTTTATATTAAAATTTGCAGTTGGCAAATTCAGGAACCAAATGGCTTCGCCATGGCACAAGAGGCCCTCAAATCCTGTGTCTTATTTGGGGGAATTGCCTTGAATCATCTGAACTAAGATGAAATACCAGGTGCAAGCTGACTTGAGTTCCTACCCCAGAATAAGATCAGGGTCTGGGAGGTGCTAACCATCCTGTCCTTACTGTTGGACAAGTTGTTCCAGAAAAAAGAAAACTATCAGTCATGAAGCACATCTTTTTTAGGAATACAACATAAATATCCATGGGAAATTGTATAAACCATTCTGGGCTTGACCTTAAAACTTTGGGACGTTCGCATTGTGGCTCAGTGGTAATGAGTCCAACTAGTATCCATGAGGACGTGGGTTCAATTCTTGGCCTTGTTTAAGGATTCAGCGTTGCCGTGAGCTGTGGTGTAGGCCACAGACATGCTCAGATCCCACATTGCTGTGGCTCTGGCGTAGGCTGGCAGCCATAGCTCAGATTGGACCCCTAGCCTGGGAACCTCCATATGCCACAGGTTCAGCCCTCCCCCTCAAAAAAAAAACTTTGGACGAATTCCCTTTTTGGAGCTGATGGCTACAAACACAGAGTTAAGGATAAACAGTGTGGTGTGAGATCACTAGCATTTTCTTTTCTTATCAGGGCCACACCCACAGCATATGGAGGTTCCCAAGCTAGGGTTTGAATCAGAGCTGTAGCCACCAGCCTACACCATAGCTCACAGCAACGCTGGATCTTTAAACCCACTGAGGGAGGCCAGGGATCGAACCTATGTCCTCATGGATATCTGTCAGATTTGTTTCCCCTGAGCCATGACGGGAACTCCCTGAGGTCACTAGCATTTTTTGCCCTTTATAAAGTAGGAGATGACTAAGAATCTTGAAAATAATAGTTTCACTCAGCCCTGATAGACACACAGCTGCTAAGGGATCAGAACCTTTTGGTGAGGCATAGGAAATCCAGGGCTTTTATGCTTGGTGTGTCAGGACCCGTACCCTGCTATAGGATACCCTGGAGGGTACAGCACTACTCAGAAGGGATACCAGGAAATTGTAGTGTCTTCTAGAAACCGGAGATATCCATGGGGAATATGGATGTTGAAAATGTTAGCTACACTTAAGCAACACTGCCATGGTGATTAAGAACCAGACCTTGGTCTGAGATTACCTGGGTTCTAACCCAGTTCCCTGATTTATAGTCTGTGTAACTCTGGACAAGTTTCTCTCTGTGCTACAGCCCTGCCATCAGTAAAATGTGGGGAATAACATTACTGAGCCTAAGTATAGTTATGCAGGAGTTCCCCCTCTGGTGCAATGGGATTGGCAGTGTCTCTGGAGCACTGGGACGGAGGTTCAATCCCAGACCAGGCACAGTGGGTTAAGGATCTGGTGTTGCCACAGTTGTGGTGCGGGTTGCAACTGTAGTTCCTGGCCCAGGAACTTCCATATGCTGCTGGGTGGCAAAAAAAGAAAAAAAAAAAGTGTATTTATGCAGATAAGATTAGATAATCCATGGAAAGTACTTTGCATACCTGTAACCTAAGAAGTAATACCAAAATTATGACTTCTATTCTATTACGGGTACTGTTGTAAAAAAGAGACTTGGAGAAAATATACTGAAAATGCTAACAGTGTATCTTGAATTGTATGGTTGTTGATTTAAAAATAAAAATTTAATTGTTGGGATTTATTTTCAAGTTTTCTTCATTGAACATGCTATTTTGAATTAGAGGAAATTTTCCTAGTTGTCAAATCATATCCAGCTCAGAAACATTTGTAGAAGACAAAATACAAATGATAGTTCCTGAGACAAAGTTTCCTTTAAAATCCTTTTAACAATAGATGAATGCAGTTCAAATTGGAGTCTATTTAATGCCATGCTATTCTCTAAAAAAGAACTGATAAAAACTGATATGTTTTACTTATATTTCACCTTAGGGTTAGAGTGGGTTAGAGTGTTTGGGGATGTGTAAAACCAGCTTTGTTACTAACGATCTTGTTTAGAATCTCTAATGTTTAGCAACTAATAATTTTACTTAAAATAATTAGCTTGTGATTCCTTTTTAATAGCTGAACACCGATTGTTATCTGAAGTTCGGTGGAATACATACATCTCTGACGTGGAAGATTGAATATCAACTGAGTGTGGTGTCTTTTAAATGGAATTTTGAATAATGTCAAGCAGATTCCCCTTCTGCTCTGTGCATTTTACATTCTGTGGATTTATTCCCTGTTCCCTTTTCTGTGTCTCTACTAGATGGAGATTCGGTGTTCCTAGTGTTAACTTTGGAACTATTCATTTCAATTTACACCTAAGAGTTTTTTCTAGCATTTGTAATTTTCTTAATCTTTTTTTTTTTTTTTTGTCTTTTTGCCTTTTCTAGGGCTGCTCCTGCGGCATATGGAGGTTCCCAGGCTAGGGCTC
Source organism: Phacochoerus africanus (assembly GCF_016906955.1). Classification (NCBI taxonomy): domain Eukaryota; kingdom Metazoa; phylum Chordata; class Mammalia; order Artiodactyla; family Suidae; genus Phacochoerus; species Phacochoerus africanus. Next base: position 28,811,140 of record NC_062552.1, on the reverse strand, counting down.
AAATCGGAGCTGTAGCCACTGGCCTACGCCAGAGCCACAGCAATGTGGGATCCGAGCCGCATCTGCAACCTACACCACAGCTCACGGCAATGCCGGATCCTTAACCCACTGAGCAGGGGCAGGGATCGAACCCGCAACCTCATGGTTCCTAGTCAGACTCGTTAACCACTGAGCCATGACGGGAACTCCCTTAATCTTTTTCTTTACTCTTCTGCTATTATGTGCCTGTGCTCTCCAATGTAACCTTCTATAAAACATGCACGATATAACTGGGCAGAAACATGAAACCTCGACTGTCCGATTCATAGTCAGCTTATTAGATAATTCATTTATTACAAAGATAAATGTTTTCCCCCAATATATCTTGAACTCTTGTTCAATAAACACCTCAAGAGAGTTATTAAATTACTATAAATACAGTCACTGGTGTCCAGGCCCTTGTGCTATTCAGGATGGCTGTGATGTCTTCATTTATTCAAATGAAACTTAGAGCTTCATATTGTACATTCAACTAGGGTGTATAGTATTGCTTTTGAAAATAAAATCTGAACAGTGTGGCAGATGACTCTGCTAGCTGTTCACCAAAGTTAGATGTAATAATCAAGTATCATTTTCACCAGCCCTAAGTGAGGACTGAACGGCATAGACAGCTTGTAATTAACCAGAATCCATTCTCACTCTTTCCTGCTGCATTTAGATGGTCTCATGGCTTCTCAGTCTGTGACCAGTCATAGCATCCACTGCCTCCAGGGCTACCATGTGACTATACTCTTGCCAAAGTGATGTCAGCAGAGATGATGTGCGAAAGCTCTGGTACACGTCCTCGAAAGGCAGCTTTTTGCTGTCCAAATTTTCTTTCTCTATTCCATGGAGTGGAATCCAGAAGTGAAGATTAGCCTCCTTCATCAACACACATGAGAACATCTTAGCGGCTGGAGAAGGGCGAGGAGACCCACCTGCCCCTCCCGTGCACATCGCCTTAGACTCTTATCTGAGACAGAAATCACTCTGAGGCTTGTTTGAGCAACACTGATTTCGGTCTCTCTGTTGAAACGGGCAAACCTTATTTTAAAATACTGCTTGAGAAATTAGAAGTAATAGTATCACATTAAATTTGCATAGCATTTTTTAGTATACAAAATGTTCTTCGGTTTTCTCAAAACTTACAAAAATTCTGTAAGGTAAGTGCTATTAATCCCACAGAAAGTAAAGCTTGGGAAATGTTGCCTTGCCAAAAGTCATCTCAGTGAGCAAGTTCAAACACTGCACAGCTTTGAAGATATAAAGTCTAGTTTTGAGAATAACCAGTGGTAGCTCACGATTGGGTCCCCTGTGCTAACTTTCATTCTTTGACATCCTTATCAGTGTTTTCACCCACTTTATTGAGTCCTGGCTGGAATCTTGATGCACACTTGACCCTCAGGAAGTTGATTCATCTCTGAGGACCTCATTCCTCATGTGTTTCTATAAAGTGATGGGGGCACATCGGGGAAGAGGGAAATGTCTTTTTCAATAGAAAGTTGCATTTTTCTTCATGAGTATCAGCCTATCGGCTCTACTGCAGAGATCTAACCAGGCTTATTTTGAGAGGCTGAAATAAGTGTTACAATTCTTATCTCAATGCTACATCTCACAGTGGCGGACCTTATGAAATGCGGCAAGCAGATAGCCCTTCTAACTAGCAGAAAATCAGCTGTGGGAGTATTGAGGCGTGTTGGCACCGTCTGATTTAAATTCCTCAGCACTTACATGTAAGCAAAGCAGACGCCTGAGTTGAAAGGCATCTTGCATCCCTGGAGAAGCAAGAAAGAAGGAACGTTAGCTCCACCCACAGGTGCAGATTTGCTGAGTCGAGCTCTGCTTCCCCTATCTGAGAATTGAGCACTAAGAAAAACCTTTTTAATAAAAGTCAAAACTCCTAGTTAGAGAACAATGCTTAGGGAAGTGAAGGTGAATTTCTAGGCTGAAAGGTATTGCTGTTAGAGAGATCTGAGTAGGTGAAGGTTCTGAGGAAAGTGGCTTCCACCTCTATTATGCGTGGAAATGATGGGCATTTTTAATCAGATAAACCCGTTAACATGGGTCATACAGTTCCTCATATGAAATCAATAGCAAATTTGCTTTTGTTTATCTAGTTTAGGTGTATTCATATCGCTTTTCCAATTTATCCCACACGTACAACTAAAAAAAAATGTTTCTTAAAGTTCTATCCTTTGAAATTTACTGCTAGTTTGAGGGGAGAAGAGTCAAGAAAGGTAAAATATAATTAATATTATTTATGTTCTTTTTTTAGGACCACACCCATAGCATATGGAAGTTTCCAGGCTAGGGGTCAAATTGGAGCTTCAGCTGCCAGCCTATGCCACAGCAACACCAGACCTGAGCCGCATCCGTGACCTACACCACAGCTTAACAGCAACGCTGGATCCTTAACCCACTGAGCGAGGCCAGGAGTTGAACCCACATCCTCATGGATACTAGTCGGGTTCTTTACCACCGAACCACAATGGAAACTCCCTCTTTAAGTACATTTTTAACCACGTTTTGTTTCCTTGAAATCCTAAAAAAATGCAAATCTCGTTGAAAACTGAGCTTGAGTCCCAATTTTGCTCAAGTTCACTAAAGTCTTTTAAACTCAATTTCCTAATCTGAAGTATGTGAATATTGTGTGAGGTGGTTGTGAGTTTAGCAATGACATGTGTTAAAGACCTAGCACACATTAGCACAGTACATGGATCATGTGCCGATTTGCTCTGCAGAAGACTAAATTAACCAGTAACAACTTAGATGCAGGATGACAGAATCTGCTCCAAGAGAAATCCGTTTTCGAATTAAGCTACAGGTGTGTAACTCATGCAGAATCAAGGCCAACAGAATGCATAACCACCAACCCTTTAATGTGCTCCTCCCTCTTGACCAGGGGGGGGTGACAAAGGATAGCGAGATGCTGGGTAGAAGCCGGATGAGAATCTGGGCCAGTGGGAATCTGGCTGGGAAGGAAGCCTTGGGTCTGCTCATGTTCATGAGGAACAAGTAACCTTTCACCACTTCTCCAAAAGTATCTAGAAGATCCTGGTTTTCTTAAAGAACAGTGGTCACCTGGAGCTTGTCTGCAGGTGATTATTTATCAGGCACAAAAACAATCCTTTTCTTCCTGTGGTGTACAGTGAAGAGTTAATGGCATTTCTGTAACTTCTTTTCAGGCTTAGCATTTTCATTTAGCTGATTAAAATGTGGTGTAGATGATAATTATGCCAAGTTTTTTTTTTTAATCATTCAAACACTCAGAAATGATTTTAAAAATCTTTAAATGGCTTGTACCAGATTTTCATTTCCCAAAGGGTTTCTAGTTAGGGAAAATTTGCTTAGATTATGCCCTTTTGTCATCTTTTCAGTAAATGTTAAATCAATGCAAAATGAGTAGATTTGTATTTCTAAAAATAACCTCTTTAACAGGAAGAAGAACTAAGGAAGAGTGGAGAAGCCAAATATGCCCACTTGAGCGATGAACTTCATGTATTAATTGAAGTTTTCGCTCCACCTGGGGAAGCTTATTCACGTATGAGTCATGCACTGGAAGAGATTAAGAAATTCCTGGTTCCTGTAAGTGTTTTTCATTTTTTACAAAGATGTTTCTTATGAGTTTCTATTATAAAATGTGCCTTTGATCTTCACTGACTTTTTAGAAGGAAATTTATGCTGCAGACTTCTTTATAGAGTTGATATGAAGGTAAAAATAAAAAAGAATACCAAAACACTCAGCACAGGACCTGACGTGTTGCCACATAATGATGGTTTGGCAGCAGTATTTGTCTCGACTGCATTCTGTGCCCTGCGCTGTTAATGGCCATGAAGAGTAAGAATAAGAGAGTTAACACATAAACACAAATACGTAACTGAAGTTGTGTACCTTTCTCTTGTGTCTAATGACTTGGTAGTTGACACATATTATTCATAATTTTCAATAAATAGAGAAATATTTTCAGGTACAGTGGGAGGGGAAAGAGATTCGATGTGTAATATTTGTAACAAGATGATGTGTTGTTTGGAACTATCAAATGTGCTTTTATGTCATAGTATGCCAGGTGCTGGCTCATTATAAAATATAATGTAAAATGCCAATATTAATAGAATTGGACATTTGTTGACGTCATGCAAAAAAATGGAAAAATGAACTCATTGTGCTAAATGAGAGAAGCAGAGAATGTTCATTTAGTAAGGCAGCAAATTCAAGGATGCACACTGAATAGAATTCTCTACTGATTTTCTAAGAAATAGAAGAACGAAGCTTTCCTAAAGGTTGACAATTTCGCATTCTAGGAAGAGGTTGTTTAAATAGAAATCTTGGCACCAGGCTTAGAGCTGGGAATAAGATAATTGGAAGAGAATGCTGAGTATGGTTTTTGGGAGTGCTCTGGCAGACCAGGTCCTCAGCAGAGAAAGAGAATAGCTAAGCTTAATCCGTGTGATGAAGAAACACCGCAGTTTTCTAAACTAATTAATGAGCTCAGAGGAAATCGTGAATCTTACAGTTCATTGGTTGGCCCGTGATTTGAGAATGGGAAAATAAACGAAAAAAACAGAATTTCAGAATGGAAAAGTGTCAAAATCAAACAACATAATCTATGTGTAGGCCCAGTTTAAAATTCTTCTGTCAGGAAAAGGTTATAGAATAACCCCATACTGCTCTGATTATTCCATAACTTTATCTGCACACCTTATTATCTAGTATAGTTTGAATACCTCTCTATATAGACCCCGTATTTCTTAAGAATGAAGATCCTGTGTTCTCTACATGTTGGTGCTGTTGGCTACACATTTGTACTGTATTTAGCTCAGACCAGACCTCTGGTGATATAGGTGTTATAGGAAAAGGCTACACCGTCTAGACTAGTAACTCATTTTGTGCCTGTAGACAAGTCAGTTAAATTCTCAGAACTTCAGCTGGATTCCCTGGTGGCTCAGTGGGTTAAGGATCTGCTGGGGTCACTGCTGTGCCACAGGTTGCTGCTGTGGCAGCTTCCATCCCTGGCCCAGGAACTTGTGCATGCTGCCAGTGCAGCCAATTAAAAAAAAAAATTAGCTGATTCATCTTTACAAAGAAGCTAAGGAGATAATAATAACTGAAGGGCTTCTGTCATAGTTATTGCGACTATTAAATGGGGTAATGCATATAAAAAGACATAGAAAATTGTAAAGCACTATATAAATTGATGTTTTAAATCTTTTTTATTATTACAAGTAGATAAAAACCATCTTGGAATGATGGAGGTGAACTGTATAAGAGAAAACCCTATTTCATTGCTACCCAGATTTGAGACATAGGCTGTAGGCTAGGTTAACCCTACTTTATTATAAATCCCAGTAGTATATCTCACTTTCTTCTTAGACCTCTTGATACTTGTAATCATTTCCTTATGAAATATATATTCCACGAGACAGGGCTGGCAGCCTGGCACCGTGTTTGATAGTCTGATTGAGGGACTGGCTCATTAATTGGCACTGGGCATGATGCAGAGGGTTCATAGCCACCTGGTGAGGTCTGGGAAACTCTCCAGGGTGCTCTCCCTATAAAGATCCAGATGAAGACTGAAACCCCCACTCTGGCTGGCATGACCTGCTCCTGCAGCCCCTCCGGTTACCTCTGCCCCAGCTGTCCCCTCCCTGTGCAGCCCCACATCCCAGGTTCACCCTTCACTAAGGACTTTTGAAGCCTCTCCCCCAAACTGTGCCACAGGCCATTCCCTTGTCACTCAGCTCTCAGCCCACACGTAGCACTGCAGGAGAGTCTTCCCGCACCAGGCAGTCTGAAGTGGCCTCTCTGTGTGGTGTGGTCCTTTTAAATTTCGCTCACAGCAGCACAGGTCACCAGAGTGAACACCATGATTCCTTGTCCCCTTGTCCGCAGACCTTTTTCCTCTCTTCACTTACTTAGCTTCCTCAGAGCTCTTAACAACTTCACAACTTCATATATATTCACTTATTTGTGTATCGTTGCTTTCTCTGCTAAAATAATAGATGTCACAAGGATGGGGATTATTGTCTCATTCCACTGCCTTTTTTCCCACTTTGAACTATGTCAGGCACACAGGAAGCACTTATTAAATTTTTTTTTCTATGAATGAATAAGCTCTTAACAGATAAATATTCTGATATCTCTCAATGTTGAATGAGCAAATTCTGCTAATCAATGAGAGTCGTTCTACTTGGTAACTCTTTCCCATTTGCCTTGCTCGCCTCAGCACCAACCAAAGGATAGCAGCTGCCTACTTCATTCATCACCAGAACTACAAGGGCAAAAATTAACTGAAAAAAATTTTTCTTTTTTTTTGTCTTTTTGCTATTTCTTTGGGCCGCTCCCACGGCATATGGAGGTTCCCAGGCCAGGGGTCGAATCAGAGCTGTAGCCACCGGCCTACACCAGAGCCACAGCAACACGGGATCCGAGCCGCGTCTGCAACCTACACCACAGCTCACGGCAACGCCGGATCGTCAACCCACTGAGCAAGGGCAGGGACTGAACCCGCAACCTCATGGTTCCTAGTCGGATTCATTAACCACTGCGTCACGACAGGAACTCCCTGAAAATTTTTTTTAAAGATATCATGAAATCACTTGGTCATTCAGGATTCCTTTGACATTTATATTAAAGACCAGAGAAATGCTAACATGTCAGGACATTAACATTTACAAACATTGCAGGTGAAGTCTTACAGCCAGTAAGAGGCAAGCTAGACCCACATAGAAAGCTAATGTCAAATTGAGCATCTCTCCATGGTTGGAACTTTCACCTTCCTCTGTGTATCCACCTTCTCTCCAACAGGCTGTAATCATCTAAGGCGACCGACTGTAGACCATTTGCTCCTTATGAAAGGTCTGAATGATACCAGATGGTGGAAGACGGCACAGTTTTAGTGCTTTAAGTGACTTGTAAAAGGCAAAATGATTATTATGGAAAAAATTTCCAGCTTGGTGCTTTCCATTCAGTCTCCTCAAAACAAGTAGGGGTTATGTTAATAAGACTTCGATAAATTGAACCTTACTAATGTTCAGTCTCTAATTCTTTGAGAAGGTGCTGTTTTGAAAGTTTTCCTTATATTTGCTGATTTGCCTTGCAAATATAGATGAGGAGAATTAAATACATTATGTTACAAATAATGAGAATTAAATACATTATGTTACAAATAATGACAAAAAGGATATAAAATCCTAAAGTAATAGACATTTCAGTAAGGTTAAGGCCCATCTCTTCCCTTTACAAGCTATAAAGGGACAAACAAGTATCATCATTATTATATTTTGTAACACTCTTTTACAGTCTAGGCACTAGGCCTGCCGCCTAGGGCCGTGCAGATTAGCCCCTGCACAATGTGGGGCAACATCACACATAGTTTGTGAATTGGACCCCCTGGAAGCCTGAATACCATTTCCCTTTTTCCAACCCTAGTCACCAGATTGTCTCAAAATAATGGCACTCTATTGAATTTCCCTAAACTGACTGATTCTCACCTTCAATTAAATTGAATTATTAAGTTTTACTAATACTTAATAATTCCCTCATGATTAAAACAAAATATACCATCTGGAGTTCCTGTCATGGTGCAGTGGAAACACATCCAACTAGTAACCATGAGGTTGTGGGTTCAATCCCTGACCTTGCTCAGTGGGTTAAGGATCCGACGTTGCCTTGAGCTGTGGTGTAGATCACAGACACGGCTCAGGCTCAGATCTGGTGTTGCTGTGACTGTGGTGTGGCCGGCAGTTGTAGCTCTGATTAGACCCCTAGCCTGGGCACCTCCATATGCCGCAAGTGCCCTCCTAAGAAACAAACAATTCTCCTAATCAGATCTTATGAAGCCGTCATCAATTTTCTGCCTATTAAATGTGAATTTATGCATCCTTTAGTTAAAAAAAAGTGAATGGAGGGATTAAAACAAGAAATGAGATTTAGGTCAGAGATAACTTTGTTAATTCCTCAAGAGTTAGTTATTGACAGAATTAAGAGATCACAACACTTATTTCTACCAAGGCTGTCGTAGCCTCCGTCTTTCCCAGTGCAGTGTGTACACAGCGCTGTGGTGTTATCAGAGTTGGCCGAGTGTGAAACATAGTACTTGTCATGTCTGAGTTAGATCTCCAATGAGGTTTGTATCATTTAAAGAAAAGGAGTGTGTGTGTGTGTGTGTGTGTGTGTGTGTGTCTCAGATCATAAAAAAAAAAAAAAAATACTGTCCTGTAGAAAACAAGCAAATCCAGAGAGACAGTCCCAATTCCTCATGTTTAGTTCCTCCTGAGTGTGAGAGGGGAAAATATACAGCCTGAGGCATGTTTATGTTATCTATGGTAACACCCAAATGTGGCATCAACACGCACACAACTTTTACATTTATGTGAAGTTTTATATCTGCGTGTGTCCTTTCTTATCCTCATACAGTCTCAGAGGTATGACTTTAAGTCAATTCATCACAGAAACAAATGGATCATTCCAGATTATGTCTTTCTTGCATTAGATTGGCTATATGTCTGCGAGACAGGTTTGATTTTCCAAATGGGCATATTATATCATTTCAAGTTTGAAATACTGGAAACCTATATAGAAAACCTACCACGAGTGTGACTCCGGAGGAGAAGCAGCTCTTTTCCTCCTTATGGCGAGAGCAAATAGAGGACATTCTTGCTTTCTGACCTTCAAAGACTATCAGCCCAGCTCCAAATTGGGGAAATGACACTGATTGCCAGCAGCAGTCATATAGGAAAGCAGGTAGATATAAGCAAGATAGGAAAGAAAAGCAGGATATTTTCAGTCTAGGAGATGGAAAAGCATCTTGGCTTTTACACACTGAACAAAATTTATAATGATTTGGAAGATGATAAACATAAGAATGTTTAGATATAGATGTAGTGGAAATGTATAGACATCCGTGCTATAATTTGGTAAAAGTGAAAATTTGGTCAGAGTCTTCTATGCAGGTGGATATAGAAGGAAAACAATGTATTAAATAAAAACCTACCAGCCAGGGAGTTCCTGTCATGGCTCAGCGGTTAATGAATCCAGTTAGTATGCATGGGGATGAGGGTTGGATCTCTAGCCTTGCTCAGCAGGTTAAGGATCCAGTGTTGCTGTGAGCTCTGGTATAGTTTGAAGACACAACTTGGATCCCGCATTGCTGCTGTGTAGGCTGGGCACTGCAGCTCTGATTCAACCCCTGGCCCAGGAACTTCCATATGCCGAAGGTGCAGCCCTAAAAAGACAAAAAAAAAAAAAAACCCTACCAACCAGCAAAAGCAACATTGCTTTGCAACCACAAGGTGGGAAATGGCAGATACGTTTTGTCTGGCTGATGGCAGGAGTTCACTATGTAAGGCAACAATCTCCTGCAGGCAATAGAATGATAATGATCAATAATGGAATAAAACAACAGCATTCAACGCAGAGGGGGAAACAGAACCCACAGCTCGGATGCTATTCCTTCATTGTTGTGGTCGTTGTTAAAATGCTGCCAAGCGTTTCCTCAGATTTCTATCTTCCAAACCAGTGAATTCCCTTTTCTTTCCCATAATTAACCATAGTCTAATAGTGTGGTAGCTAAGAGCACGAAGCTCAAAACCATGGATTTGTGTAATTATCATTTGCACAGAAATGTTTCCTGTATTGCTGTAACTCTGTGATCTTATTCTGATTATATTTGGAAAAATGTATAATCACCTAATATTGAGTACTTCTTATTTAATAAGTTGTAATAAATGACATGGGCCTATGACATTAAAAGAAGTAAGATTATCACTAGTTCTTAGAATAGAACTAATCATTACTATATAATTAAAATAATATGATTTTATTATTACTGTTATTGAAACTCAAGGCTACTTTAGTAGTGCTAATGGATTGACATAACCTGAAAGACAGATACAGAAGCAACGGATAACTATTTGAGTGTGATTTTTCTACAAAACCTAATACAGGTCTTCTTACTTCTCATCAGTATGGTTAATCAAATACTCACTTTATATATCTATGGTCCAGAGGTGATCGTCTGCTTTGTATCTTAACAAACAATTCATCACTAATTACCTCTGGTCTCCCTGAGTGCCAGGGTTCTGAATTCTGTAAGGCCACTCTTTTTCATGAGCTTTGATTGCTTTTTAGCTGCTTAACATCCTTCTCCATTTCTACCAGCACCTTGATTTCATTTTGATGAGTTACTTCTTCCCCATTAACAGACATTATAATCAAAAGAACCGCTTTTGCAATTCCGCATGCTGTCGTTACCATGATGGCCTAGCAGAAGTCCTAAGACGTGATCTGTGTTTCTATAGACTGCAGTTCCTAAGGACAAAGGTTTGCTCGCCAAGGGAAGCGTCTCACCTCTGAACTTTATAGGATTCTAATATTAAAGAAAGGCTTGGAGGATCAAATAGAAAATGTATATTATATTCAAAACATTTACCAAATGCTAATTCTGCACTTGTGCATAGGCATGCAATAAACACACCCCAACACTGACCTGCAAGTGCTTTTATAGATGGAAGCAACTCAAAAAGACTCATGGTTATTGAAGAATTTAGTACAAAAAACAGAAACAAGACAGAAAAGTAGCTCAATAATCAGAATCTGTTAAATAAAATGTATAAATTTTAGCTGGGTAAATCATTCAAAGAAGTAAAATAGGAGTTCCCGTCGTGGCACAGTGGTTAACGAATCCGACTAGGAACCATGAGGTTGCGGGTTCGGTCCCTGCCCTTGCTCAGTGGGTTAAGGATCCGGTGTTGCCGTGAGCTGTGGTGTAGGTTGCAGACGCGACTTGGATCCCGAGTTGCTGTGGCTCTGGCGTAGGCTGGTGGCTACACTCCGATTCAACCCCTAGCCTGGGAACCTCCATATGCCGCGGGAGCGGCCCAAGAAATAGCAACAACAACAACAACAAAAGACAAAAGACAAAAGACAAAAAAAAAGAAGTAAAATAAATGGTACTAATCAATGCAAGACAAAAGTTTTGTTTAAATTCAACAGATATTCCTGAGCATCAACTATTTGTTGCTCAGACATCAATTCTACGAATTTGTGTTACATCAGCCACTGCTCTTGCAGAAACTATTTTCAGTTTTTAAAAGATAAATATTATGGAGAACTTTTTGACAGAGAATTGGAAATAGGAGCAGATTGGATAATGAGGACAATATGACAATAGTGATGATAAATCAGGTAACCCTGATCCAATGGCAGGTATTATTTCTAGAGTTAAGAACAATCAGGGAGTTCCCGTCCTGGCACAGTGGTTAACGAATCCGACTAGGAACCATGAGGTTGCGGGTTCGGTCCCTGCCCTTGCTCAGTGGGTTGACGATCCGGTGTTGCCATGAACTGTGGTGTAGGTTGCAGACGCGGCTCGGATCCCGCGTTGCTGTGGCTCTGGCGTAGGCCGGCGGCTACAGCTCTGATTCGACCCCTAGCCTGGGAACCTCCATATGCCGCGGGAGCGGCCCAAGAAATGGCAAAAAAAAAAAAAAAAAAAAGACAAAAAAATAAATTAATTAATTAATTAATTTAAATAAAGAACAATCAAGTGCTGACAAAGACCACTGTTATACAGACAATGGGAAGTTATTCACTGAGACAGAGAGTGAAAAAGGGAAGTGGGGCTCAGGAGTGGGGAGGAGAGAGGAAGAGAGGGAGTGTTCGGTTTCTTTCACAGCACTGATGACCCAATATTTCGTATTGAAAAAAAAATTCACACAACAAGAAAAACTTTCAGTATCATATTTTAAAAAGGATTATTTTTGCAAAATCATGTATTCCTGAAATGTATCTTCAACATCTGTTCTTTTTTTTTGTATAATGATTTTTATTTTTTTCCATTATAGCTGGTTTACAGTGTTCTGTCAATTTTCTCCTGTACAGCATGGTGACCTAGTTACACATACATGTATACATTCTTTTTTCTCACATTATCTTGCAGTTAGTTCTTACTGCTTTTTTCCTTTGTTGGTTGCACCCACAGCATGTGAAAGTTCTCCGGCCAGGAATGGAGCCCAAACCACAGCAGAGACCCATGCCACTGCAGTGACAGTGCTGGATCCTTACCCGCTATGCCACAAAAAAACTCCAGTTCTTACTTTTAAACAGCTTATTTTGCAGCTACATAAAATACAATGTAAGCTTATTCCAAGTTGCCTTTCTTGATTAACTGATCTCATTTTGTTGTTCTGAAGCTTTGTTTAGCAAAATACAATGGAAAATATTTGATTCCTCCAGATATTTAACCAAGATATCCAGGGAATTTGGAAAAATCTCCATTACTCCAATAAATGTATCTTCTACATCATCTCTAATCGCTGTTTTTCTGTCCCTTTCTCTGCTTGTTCTACCCAGTCTCACTACATAGTTTATGTAAGGATGCATATACAATAATTCTTTAAAATACAAGTACAAATGCCTTACTCTACCCAATATGGTACAAACTAGAATTGGTTTTATTTTTCTATAACCACTGTCATTCTCACTTTCTTATTCACTACCAACAGTGTGAGCCAATCACATGGCTTTTTGCTTACTCTTCTATAGGAAGAGTCTTAATTTACACAGTTCAGATTTTATCTCCAGTTAGTTCCAATTTATGATTTCACTTTCTTTTTAATGATTTTTATTTTTTCCATTATAGTTGATTTACAGTGTTCTGTCAACTTCTACTGTACAGCAAAGTGACCCAGATACATATATATGTATATACACACGTATATATTATTTTATCACTTTATCCTCTATCATGTTCCATCATAAGAGACTAGATTTAGTTCCCTGTGATATACAGCAGGATCTCATTGCTTATCCACTCCAAAGGGCAATAGTTTGCATCTATTAACCCCAGACTCCCAGTCCATCCCACTCCCTCCCTCCCTCTCACCCTGGGCAACCACAAATCTGTTCTCCAAGCCCATGAGTTTCTTTTCGGTGGAAAGGGTCATTTGTGCCATATATTAGACTCTAGATATAAGCAATATCATATGGTATTTGTTTTTCTCTTTCTGACTTCCTTCACTCAGTATGCGAGTCTCTAGTTCCATCCATGTTGCTGCAAATGGCATTATTTTGTTCTTTTTATGGCTGAATAGTATTCCATTGTGTATATATACCACATCTTCTTAATCCATTCATCTGTCGATGGATATTTAGGTTGTTTCCTTGTCTTGGCTGTTGTGAATAGAGTTGCAATGAACAAACTGGTGCATGTGTCCTTTTCAAGGAAAGTTTTGTCCAGATATATGCCCAAGAGTGGGATTGCTGGGTCATATGGTAGTCCTACAATAGATTTCTGAGGTACCCCCATACTGTTTTCCGTAGTGGTTGTACCAATTTATATTCCCACCAACAGTGCAGGAGGTTTCCCTTTTCTCCACACCATCTCCAGCATTTGTTATTCGTTGACTTGTTAATGATGGCCACTCTTACAGGTGTGAGGTGGTACCTCATAGTTGATTTCACTTTCAAATCTGATTCAAAGCTCCCCTCATACCTGATTCCATGACTTGGGCATATCCAGGGTGAAAGGGGGTGGTCCACTCACGCTGCTCCTGCCACTTTCCCCACATGCGGCCTCTGGAGCCCTGGACCTTTGTGGAAGTCTTGGCAGCTGGGGTAGGAGATACTAAGAAGCTGGAGAAAGGTGGGCTGTAAAACACCTCCTGTAACAACCTGATTAGTATGATTGGTTTGTCTCACTTCAGTTTTCTCCTCTGATGGGCTGTTTGGATGCTTAAATAGTGGCATTGTTGCCAGTTATCAAATGACTTTTCTTTCTCTCAGCCAACTGCTCCCCGGGAGGGGTTCAGTTTCTCACCAGTGAGCCCCCCTGCCCCTTCAGGTCCCCTCATGCCCCCGATGTTGCAGGTGAGCCCTGTCCCTTCTCTCTGAGCCTGTGGCAGGTTACCGACCTCGCCCTCAAGTTGAGGGCTTTTCCCCAGGACCACGCAGGTCTAGCCCCTTCCTTATCTGCCCACCCGGCTCAGTGAGCTCTTTCCACCTGCAGCATTACATCTTCCTTTGGGGAAATTCTCTCCTTATTATTTGTATATTTTCTTTTCTCTATAATGTTTCCTTTTTCTCCTCTTCTGCAAAGTCTCCTGGATCTTTCTCCAACATGCCTTTCCTAACAGTCTTCATCTGGTTATCATTTTGGTCAGAGAGATGGTCTCCAGGGTCTTCTAAACCACAAGTTCAGATGGACTGTTTACATGGAAATCATGCAGATATTGTTATTTCTTCAGAAAGCACGGTAACGTATTGTCTTAGGTATTTCTTCTGTTTTTCTGTTCGGGTTTATTTTTGTGCTCTCCAGCAGCTTTATTTCAGCGGGCAGGTTTTCTGGGCGTTTTTTTCTTCTTTTTCTGGATGCCCTTTCCTTTTCCTTCCTTTCTCCCACCCTCCCCCATCCCTCCCTTTCTTTCTTCCTTCATTTCCTTTCTTTCTGTCTTGATATAGGTCTTTTGTAAAAAAATTTTAGGTAGCTTTAGTGACACCAGTCCTCCAGAGTGTTAGAATGTGAAAGAGTCTTCCCAACGTGGTCCAAAAATATAGAAATAGTCAGGCTGCCAAAAGTGTATGAGAGCCAAAAAAATGCCCTCCTGTTCTCAGGTCTCCCATCACTTCTGCAGACTTGACGCCTTGCCCATTCTGGGTCTTCTCACGTCCCCACCTGGGAGAAGAAGCATACTCCTGCCTGTGGCAGCTGTCCACTTAGAGGTAGTATAGATCTATGCAAGCCATACTGGTTCCCACATACTCCGCCATGACTATTCTGGGTTTTCCAACACTGGCTTTCATGAATTCACTCAATCCACAGGCAGTAGAGGCCAGTCCACAATCCAGCCAATGCTCTTGGCTCAGCTCTCAGAGGACTCAGCACCTGACAGGCACACAGACTTCTAAGGATCTCAGACTTCTATTCCCCCAAATATGTTGCTGTATTAGAGCTGGGAAAGACAAGAGAGCTGCCTTTAGATCACTGTCTTCCCAGAGTGACTAAGTCTTCTACAGTTAGTTTAATGAGTTCACTTTTTATTTATCATGTAAGCATCCAAAATACACATATAGACACCAGAGCTTTTAAAAACTGTATATCATGTAACACTGCTGAGTATTTTGTTTTGTGATAAAACAGAAATTACAGGAGTTCCTGTCATGGCTCACTGGTTAACGAACCTGACTAGTATCCATGAGGATGTGGATTCATTCCCTGGCCTCACTTAGTGGGTTAAGGATCTGGCATTGCTGTGGCTGTGGTGTAGGTCAGCATCTGTAGCTTCAATTCAACCCCTAGCCTGGTAACCTCCATGTGCTGTGGGCACATATCCTTATGTCATTTTAGGGCATGAAAGCTCCTAATTCTGGCCTCCTACTCTTATTTTAATTAAGGTTTCTGTTTATTATTTTTTACATAAGAAATATGTTTGTTCATTCAGATGAACAAAGTGCATTTCTCATTTACGTTTTGTCTTGGTCCAAGATTCCTGGCTCACACCTCCGAAAGTATTTACTAAATGATAAGAGTAACAATGTTGTCTTTTGGTATGCTAATGAAATGACATTTGGATCATACCTAAGAAAAAGTGCTGGTTTCCAGAGATAGCCAATCATGTGATTAGTGGGTTTCAACTTTCAGTCTCACTGCCTTACCTACAGGGAGGAGAGAGAGGCTGGAGGTTTAACAATTGCCAGCTCCCAATGATTTAAACAACAATACCCATGTATTAAGGATGCCATAAAAACCCCAAAAGATTGATTTCAGAGAGCTTCTTGGTTGGTGAACACATGGAGGTGCTGGGAGAGTGATGCACATAGAAAGGGCATGGAAGCTCCAAGCCATTTTCCCGTATGTATCTTTTCCATCTGGCTGTTAATGAATTATGTATTTTTATAATAAATAAATAAATTGGTAACCAAAAAAAAAGAAAGAAATTACATATTTAAAATAAAATAAGAAAATGTTCCACAGAGAAAAAGCTTAGAATTCCACACACATCTCCCTCTATAAAGACTAGCCACATAGTTTATCCCATGTGTTTTATACCGATTCTGCCAAGTTAATTTGCACAAATACTAATGATAGCCTTTCCCTAGTGGTAAGAATTATTATGATAACCTATTTAGGAATTCAGAACATTCACATAAGTGATAAATATATCACTAACAATTCATATTTGCCATTAATAGCCAATTCTGAGAGTAAAATTCATTTCAATGTGTTTTTTGTTAGAAAAATTAAAATGCTCGTAGCTTATTTCTGCTCTATGTATATACCTTCTGCCTGTTGACCTTCCTTAGGGAAGGAACAGTGCCTTGGTTTAACCTCTGTGACCTGCTAGGCAATCGGGCTGGTGGCTCATACACATCCCCTTTATTACCCTCACAATAAATCTGAGAAGGACCTATAATGCCTCTCATGTAGAGAAGGGCACTGGGGCTGACCACCACCTGTGCTTGATGGCTGACCCGTCTGTGCTACACAAAAGCATAATAACATGGCTGAGCAGGGCCTTCCTGACACTACAGTTCAGGCTTTTCTCACCAGAGCAGAGTTTTCCCACACTGGATACTAAAAGCAGAATAGAATGTCTAGATTCGATCCGGTTAGCTATCTATATTTAATTACAAACCCGTTGATAAGTGACATAAACTACATTTAAATAGGACATAGGAAATATTACCTTGGCACACTTCCATTTGATATTTACCATTGATGTCTGGAGATCAAAATGATAAGTAATTACCAGTGGATAATCTGCTGTTGTAAAAATGGTAATATTCCAGGGCAAATTTTTTTTTTCAAGTCTGTTTTCAAATCCTGATGTTAGGCAGAGATTTCTCTTAATCCCAATCTCCTTTATATTGTTTGTCCTTTCTCTTAGTTTTTTCACATGAAAATGGCAAAAACAAGAGAGGAGGGATAAAAGCTATTATAATTTTAATTAATTAAATTATCTGGTATTGGAGACTGTGCCCTGACATGCAGAGTGCAAAAAAGCAAAATTTTAATTAGCTTAAGGGAAATCAAGGATGTCTGGAATTTTTCGTGTTGTTGTTGCTTCTTGCATTAAGAAGAGGAATGGGTATTAGTTTCCTAGGAAAGTGAGTAAATAAAATTATGAGTTTGTTTAAAATGTGTTTGAAAGACATTCAAAATATTCAGTCATTCCAATCAGTCCGCTCTTCACATTATTGATGCAAGTAAGAAGCTTTTCTCCAAATGACTCAGTCAAGTAATATGGATTGAAATGTCGAATTATTGATAAATGATGGTGGCCATACAACAATTTTTCGTTAACCATCAAGATGATGGCACTATACATATATAGAGAAAATAATCACTTAGGGTATCAATTTGCAGAATCTGTCCTCATAAACTTCTTTTGAGATTCCTGAAAAACCATTTCCTTTTAGATTGCTGCCATTTCTCAGATGCCCTTTGTTTCTTAATGCTCTTCATTTTTTTCTATTCTGAAGTTTAGAATTTTAGGACTCAGCTGCTATAATATGGAATTTTTAGTTATTCTGTTATAACAAGAATAATGGAATCTTAGAATTTTAAGTGACTGTTATGTAAACATCTCTCATCTCAAGTCCACATTCTCCAAGTAGTATTTATCTCCGTTCAGGTCAAAATAATGTTTGAGCACACACATTCTTGTAATAATTTTATCCAGCCTTCTTGGTTTGGTCCTGTTTTTTACCCAGGGCACACTGAAGGGTTTTCTACCCCTCGTCTGGTATTAGCACACAGCCCCAGGGTGAGTTCCATTTTATCTTTTTCTGCCCTTCCCTTATTTGTCCTAACCTACTTCTTATTTGAGAAGTTGGAGAAGCCTTAGCAATAACATTATAAGCAAGGACATATATCAGAATCCGAGTAGACTTCTCTTGAAATTGAATGGATAACCTCATACAGGTGGAAGGTAGGTGACTACTCTCCTTAAACCCATAATACAAGCCACAGGCAGGACAAGGTTTCAGATCAAATTAGTCCCCGTGCCAAATACAGACATCATCTTATCTGACACATTTTAAATGCAAAACAGACCTACTCTAGAAGAAATGAATAAAAGACCCACTGTGTAAGAGCTATTCTTTATTTAAGGAAGTGTACTGAATTATCAAGGTTAACAGTTAGCTGGTTAGTGCAGGAGTTTGTGATAGGGAGGAGAGTAACTCTAGGACTTTGATGTCCTAACCAAAATATGGCCAAACACAAATCATGCTTACAGGAATGATAATATCCGCCCTGGTTTTCATGAGCAAAGGTATTCTTGTTTCCCAAAATCCTTTGTTTATCCAACTACCCTGGAATTAAATCCAGTCTGCTGGGTCACAGAAAACATTTTCTCTGTTACAGCTTTTATCCCCACACCTATATAGACACATTCACATAATTTTAGAGCTGGAAGGAATTTTTTAACTTCAGAGCTAGGTTTCCAAGCCAATTTAAATATTAATGATGGGGAAGAAAATACATGGAAATACATTTTGCCAATCTCTTAAAGAATTCAGAGGCATGGAGTCCCAAAGAGGGTAGTTCGAAAACCAGTGGTGGAAACCAACCTTCATTTTACCATTAAAGATGCTAAAGGCCAGTCCGGTTACCTGAACTGCCTGAGGTCAGGCAGCAAAGGGGGGGATGGGTCGGATGGCTGCTAATCAAGGGCATTATCAGGACATGAAGGCTCAGCTGCCCCAGATCCCTCCCCCTCTGTTGGAGAGGCCTGCGGTCACCACAAGTGTGATTAGCCTTGGGTTTCTCCACCTTTAGATCACCCAGTATGCCTCTTTCTTTTCACATTTGCCAATATTGTCTTTACTGGTAAAACAGGTGCAGGTTTTCCTGCTAATTCTTAGATGCTCATAATTAAATAATTTCTTCCGAAGTCTGTTTTACTTAGGGACCTCTCCCTTGCTTCCACCTGCTTATTTTCATGGCCCACATGTACCCTTAGTGAAGGCACTTAGCAGTTGTTTCCAGCACAGGTAACAAATGTGTGACAGAACGTTTATGGTGGGAATAGAAGCATTAAATAACACGTGTTGGGGTTACTCCTTGCCAGACGCTCTAAGGAATATTCTGTCATCCTGAGAGCAGGCCAACGCCTCCTTTTGGTGCAGAGTGGTCACCCTCGCAGTTGTGGTTAATAATGCAACCTAGTAAAGGACGTTTAGAAAGCAGACTGCACAAGGAAAGAAGGGACTGACAAAATAACGAATACCTTATCATTGGTTATTCTTGGGAATAAAAACAAAAAGCAATTTGAAATGATGGTTTTGGAGCGTCACAGTCCTCTTACCTGAGTAACAAAGGTAGAGGTTTAACCACTGTACCACACTCCATAGAAAGGACTGTTGTGTCTTAGATCCTTTGAAAAGCAGTTCATTCAGATTAGATCATAAAACAATGTGCAAATAAATAAATGGGGCTGGAGAGAGATGGAGGGAGAGAGACAGAGAGTCAGAGACAGATGCTGGAGGCAGCTTCTTCTGGACATCTTCAGATCAGGTGAACCTGTGATAAGGCCTCACAAACATCTGCACCCTGGGCGACCTGACGCTGGGGGGAATCCAGGAGCATCTTCTGTGGACAAGCGCCATCTCTCTCCTAGCTCCTCCCCCGGTCGGCTGTTCCGGTCATGCTCCCTCTCCCCATCCTGCTCACTCACTCAGGCTCTTCCTCCTCAGAGCCGCCACCCCCTCTCCCTCCCAAGGCCCTCTCCCATCTGGCCCCTGTTCTCTTTCTTTGTACTGATCGAAGGCATGCAGCTTGGAAGTTGACTTAAATATCAAAGTATTTTCAAGTAGATCTAATTACTTTCTGCCTCAAATTCACTAACTGCTACCGTGAGGTAGTTCTTTCTTCACTTTTGTCCACTTTCTTCCTTCTTTTCTTTCTTAAATTTCAGTGGAGACATTCGCTTATTTCTTGTAAGCACAGGGGAGAGAAATTTTCTCCCCTCAGTTCAGACATAATCTAGTGTCACAATTACAACTTCAGATGTGCTGTTATATTTGTATGACTAACTGAACAAGATAGTTTTTAAATTTTAAAATAGCATGAATCTTAGATTCTTTAAAATGTATTCCAATTGACAGCATATAACTTGGATAGATCTTAGTTTATAATAGCATTTCATCCATTTAATAAACGTGTATTAGAAATTATTCCATAAATTGCCCAAATATATCCTAATGTTTAAACTATCTTTATTTTTAGAAATTATAAGTATATGAATGAATAAACATCTGATTATGCTACCATTTAGGAAGATATTTCCTTTAAATACCAGATAGGGAGAGGCGAGGAAAAAATAAAATTTCTGCACCAGGAACACTCACCTTGTTCCAGTGATTTCATGGACTCAGTTCTCAAAATCCACTTTCCAAAGAGCTGAAGTCAGGATTCGAATGGTTATATGTAATCACACAGCTAAGTGCAATATTAAGAATTGGGGAAAAAAATATGTGAGAGGATGGAAGTTAATTAACTCAAAATCTCAAATCGGAGTTCCCGTCGTGGCGCGGTGGTTAACGAATCCGACTAGGAACCATGAGGTTGCGGGTTCGGTCCCTGCCCTTGCTCAGTGGGTTAACGATCCGGCGTTGCCGTGAGCTGTGGTGTAGGTTGTAGATGTGGCTCGGATCCTGCGTTGCTGTGGCTCTGGCGTAGGCTGGTGGCTACAGCTCCGATTCGACCCCTAGCCTGGGAACCTCCATATGCTGCGGGAGCGGCCCAAGAAATAGCAAAAAGACAGAAAAAAAAAATCTCAAATCATCACATTATATACTTTATTTGTCTGATAAAGATCTCAATAAAGCAGGAAAAAAAAACACACGTTATCTTATCTATAGAAGAAAAAAATAAGAATTGGACTGTCACATCACATGAAGTCACAGACTTGGCCTCCTTAAGATATGGTCTCATTCTTATTTTCTCCTGCCAGCTAGACCCCTGTTGACATTGAGACCGCTTTAGAATCAGGTGAAACCTCCACATACTCTTCGCAGAAAAAGGCATAGGCACATTAATATTTTACACAAAGTCCAGGGGATCTGCATCATGGATCCAAGTTTAAGAGCCTTACACTAGAAGCATCAAATGCTTAGTATGAGAGAAGGAATTATAGCAATGCATGACTAAAACCCCATTAAAATGCTAAATTTGTTCTATATTAGAAAATTAAATGATCTGTATTGAAAAGCACAGGTCATTTTGCCTCAAACTTCCTGAAGATAATTATAATAGAAAAGTAGGTTTTCTTACAGTTATCTTCTTAAATGAATGAATATTTTATCTTATGATGAGGTAATTTTGCCACCAAACTGTAACTCATTACCTTTCAGCATAATTCTCATTTCCAAACTTCATTTTAAGCAGGATACAAATGCTTTACCAATTTATTACATTTAGAATGTATTTTATCTGGAGATATATTTCCCTCAATATCAATTGGAAGACTTTGAGCAGGAATAAGATTCTGTATTTGCTACATAAATAGGAAGCTTTACTGTCTTGCCAACTGACCTTAAACTTCTTCTCTAAGTAATAAAATCAGGAAATGTAGCTCATTATAAAAACTATACACAAGGGTGAAGAAACTCTCCTGTGGGTTGTCTCTTACACTTCAGAATATTTTACTGCAGTCACTCAAATTTCTGCTTCATTTGAATGATTCTCTAAACATTTTCCATCCAAATACCAGGAGTGCCATTGCTCTCTGCTCTCCCTTAGAGAAAATGCACGGATTTCTCTAAAGCAGGAGAGCTTTACCACAGCCCAGAACGTCCGTACTGTAAACTGTATCTGTTCCTTATTTCTGATTCTTTGGGAATAAAAATAATTATACGATATTATAATGAAATATAAATGTTTTCATGTATTGGTGACCAGAGGGCCTGTTTGCAGAATATTATTAGTTGGATATTAGATTTTCTACAACTCACATATCACACAATATGGAAAACCTCAATACCCCCCTTGCTTTGTGGCCTCCCTGGAATATGGGGTTATGGGGGAAAGGAAATAATGTTGACCTGAAAACTGAACATCTCTCCAAATCCCGGTGGACTTTTATCATCTGGGTAGACGCTCAGAAAGAGGGCATGGGCAGGCGACGTGATGTCGCTTTGGGTTCCCCCAGGCTGGCCCTGGGCCATGCCTTCAGCAGCCCAAGACCTGGGCCCTCTGCCTCCTTTCAAGGCCTTCAAGCCCTCACATGTGCGAGGACCCAACTGATGTAGGGGCAGAAGTTTCAAGTGCCTTGAACCTGACTGCTGGCATATAACAGACCCTCTGAGCTCTATCCCTTGACTTTAGCATTCTCCCTATGTTTTTTCCAACTCGACTCTAGAAAGTCAACATCAAATTCCACTTTACCAAACAGCAACAAAAGATACCTTAACCTTCCTCATGCAGGTGCAAGGATTAACATCTTCTCCCCAGTGCCCACTGGTAGCCACAAGTGACATGTGTAAAGCAATATAAACATGACAATGTCTAAATATTTCCAGGTCTCCAGAAATTTATTCACAGATAGAGCAAAATGGACACACATTTGACTAAAGATTTAAAAAAAAAAAAAAAAAACCTGTTGCCAGACTCTATTTTTGCCTAAACACCTGTGTAGAAATCTGTGTAGAAGTGATTTTCTTCTGAAGCATTTTTCTGCCATTACTGTTTGAATCACTCATCTGTTATTTATGTCAGAGGCACTTGAAAGCTAGACCAAGATAATGATTGCTTAATTTATTTTTTTAGATAACTCAGTGTCTATAAATCACATTAGCTAATTAAGTTCCTCAGAAGGTACTTTTTAAAAAATTCAAGAACACAATGGCAACAGGTAGTAAGTGTTAATTTTGAGGAAGGAAAAAAAATTATCTTTTAGAAATAGTCTACTTTCCAAAGTTACAGTCTGATGGATCAGTATGCTCATGCAGAGCAGCATGAGGTGTGAGTTGGCCTTGGATTTGCACATGCGTATGTCCCCTTCCCCCTGCAAGCCCAGCTCCCCGAAGTTGGAAATCAGAGGTAGATTGTACTTGACAAGTCCTGTGCTGTCTGATACCAATACATACCATGTCAGCCTCAATAAATATTGATTGATGGTAGTAATTAAAAACATTTAACTGAATTTTTACTTTGGCTGGAAATTCTTCTACAACAGCATATGCATATATGATAAGTGTGGGTTTCTAAAGCGCAGTGTCACCCTTCTGAATCACCCGTTGTGATATAATGAACCGTAAGTGATAGACCTTTCAGGTTCACTCTGGATTTCTTTCTACAAGTGGATCCATGTGGTCATGAGCTGCAGTAGAAGGGAGGCTTGGTATTTTGTGTTGCATGGGTTCAGAGGGCAAGAAGTACATTTCTGGATCTCTGATCTGTCTTTAGGTAACATTACATTTCCTAAAGCCAACTGAGAAACAGAATTAAAATCAGCCATGCCGTAGGGTACAGTATGAGGGTCTTAAAAGCTGTCTGGAGGAAACAAAGTTTTCTCAGGCTTACGTTTTTAACATCTCACTAAAAATTTGTTTTAACTTAGAGATCACAAGTGTGGTTATTCAAAAGAAACCTTTCACTTGGATTTATCAGAGCTTATCTATATGTTTTCACACCAAACTGTGGAGGATGAGAGGGGACCTGTCCAATTCTGCAGGCCAAGTTCCCAAGCAGACTGACTGCATGAGGGACCTCTCTTCATTGAGAAGGGGTTAGAATACCATTTTCCAAAATACTCTGTGAAACATTCATTCTAGACAGTGGTCTATGGAAAAGAAAAAGTTAGAGGGGCCCTTTGATCAGTTAGGTTTGGAAAATGCTACCGTCACTATTTCCTTCTTAGAGATTCATGACCAAGTTACTATTTTAAAGGCTCTTAAATGTTCTGAGGGAATTACCACTGTGGCTCAGTGGGTTAATAACCCGACTAGTATCCATGATGATGCAGGTTCAATCCCTGGCCTTGCTCATTTGGTTAAGGATCCAGTGTTGCCACAACCTGTGGCTTAGGTCATCGATGTGGCTCAAATTTGGCATTGCTGTGGCTGTGGTGTAGACTGGCAGCTGCAGGTCCGATTCAACCCCTACCCAGGAACTTCCATATGTCACAGGTATAGCTCTGAAAATAAAAAAATAAAAGTTCTTGAGGTAAAGATGTTGAGTTAACTTTTAACCCAGGATTTGCAGTAGGTATTTGGCCAAGTAACCCTTTGTTTAAGAGATTATCTTGTTCATTCTCAGCACAATTTAGAAAATGTTATATCAGTATCTTTGCTTATAGAAAGTGAGTTCTTAAAACAGTTTTATTTATTTCATCCTGAAATTTCTGTATTCTCAGGTGTTCTCTTAGATTACTTGAATGCCATTCATTTTTTCATAATATATTGCATAACACTAAGTGCCACAATTTATTATCACTTTAAACCACTTCATCTCATGCTTAGAACATAGTCTTAGGTAATCTAGATTGACATGAGACATTCTCTACTTTTGCATGTATTTGACTGCATCAGTCAAGCACGTTTCAAGCATGTTTCCTGCCATGTTTTAGTTCACTACTAAGCAGTAACCAGCGCAAGCGGTGTTTGATAATAACACGTCTGCTGCTACTTTTGTGAGAAATAAGAACAGATTAACAAACATGTTTACCATTGGGAAGCTTTTCTCTTTAATGGTACCTATCTCCAAAACAACAGACTTATTTACAATTTAATATCATATTTAAAGAATAAATTAGTTTCCCTTTTAATAAGCTGAAAATCTGGGCTACTGGAGTCCATTTCTAGTTAGATATCATTTATCTATCTGGTTTGCATAAAATTGGCTTCTGTTTTATTGTCACTGCCTAAGAGTTACCTGACCTAAATAATTGGCATTCCTTTTTGTCATCCAGATAAAAATCAATCATTTTTGACATGTGTCCTCCAAATATATTTATCATAATTACTTTATTGACCATAAAAATTAATTTATTGACAGTAATTTTCTGACAATAAAAATATGTTTGACAATAAGGGAAATTTAATGGCAGTGGTTGGACTTTTATAGTAACTGAAAAGTAAAATTCACATGCAAATTTAGATAGACAGCTTTGCAAAAGTTTGACACCTCCCACCTACAAATCTGACCTCCTCAGGTCTGTAGTCTGTGGGTTGGACCCACTGCAGTGGAGCACAGAACTGGGGACACACAAGTTATGCCAGCAGTGTTATAATATAGCCTCCCCACAGTTACCGCCTCAACACAAGCTGATTGAGATGTGAGGTCATGTTTCTTCTGTCAAGACAGGCATCCCAGGAAGACCCCTTGCTTCTTTTTACTGCCATTTGTCATCCCTGCCATACATCAGTGACAACCCAAACTAGCCCCATGTCAGTCAGTCCAAAGACCAGCTTCTTTGAACTTAACCATGAACTTTCAAAACATATGGTTATACCTTTGACTGGCAACACAGTCGACCTGCCCTTCAGATCCTACCAGAGATTATAAACCCAAACACTCAGCTGCCTTCAGTTCCTATCAAAGCTTGGTTGTGAGACATACTGTTTATTGAAGATTGCCTGTAAGATATGATTGCCTTTGGAACATAAATCCGCAAATTACTGTTCCTGGAGTGTTTTCCATGGATCAGAGTTCCTGGTAGGTTCCCTTACAAAGGAAACACACACACATGTGTATATGTCCATGTATATACACACACATATTTCTGTGATCACATTGTCCATCGGAGTCATGTCTTATAAGAAATATATGTATTTATTCTCTGGCTGCCACAGTCTGTTTTCAGTATAGCAGCCAGAATGACATATTCTTAACTGTTAACCAGGTAATATGAATTCTGTGCTCAAAGCCCTATGATGACTCCCTGCTCCAAGCCAAGTAGAAGTTTAAGAATTTAAAATGGCCTTCAGGGCCCCGTGTGACTGGCCCTCCACACAGTGTCTCCGACTCTCTGCTCTGTGATTTCCTATTCCCTCTGTTTCAGCCACTTTAACCTTCATTCTTTTTTTTTTTTTGTCTTTTTAGGGCTGCCCCCGTGGCATATGGGGTTCCCAGGCTAGGGGTTGAATCAGAGCTGTAGCCACCAGCCCACGCCACAGCCACAACAACGCTGGATCCGAGCTGCATCTGCAACCTACACCACAGTTCACAGCAACACAGGATCCCTAACCCACTGAACAAGGCCAGGGATCGAACCTGCGTCCTCATGGATACTAGTCAGATTTGTTTCCACTGAGCCACAGTGGGAACTCTCTTAACCTTCATTCTTTACCTTGAACAAATCAGGCTTGTTCTCCTCTTACCTTTTGTACAGGCTGTTTTTCCCTTGGAAACCCATTCCCCTTATTTCAGCATTGTAGACGTCCTCACCTTTTGCAAATCTTTGTTCAGATGTCATTTTTTCCAATGATTCCTTCCCAAAGCCCTACCTGAAACTTCTCCTTGCTCCCCTGCTGGCACTCCTGCTTGCCCTTACCCTGCTGTATTGTCCTGTCCTTCTATATAGTACTTGTCACCTTCTGAACCACTATAGAATTTGCTTAATTACCTGGCCCGTTGTTTATTGTCCGTCTCCCTTTACTAGAATGTAAGATGCTGTGATCTCTGTCTGTTTTATTTGTTGACTCTCACCAGGGCTAAGAAAAATGCCTGGCTCGTGGTAAGCACTCAGTAAATAACTGCCAAAGGAATCAATGAAGGAAAGTTTAATGTGGGGCTATTAATGCAACATAACATTATGTGCAGCTGCTTGAGAACTTATAGGGAAAATTCCCCTCAACTTTCTTTTTAATCCATGGCGGTGCCCACTCCCAAGTTAGGGACCAACTTGAGTCTAGGTTAAGGGGAAAAGGAAGATTAAAAAGTAGTAAACTCCCCACCAGTTTAGTGTGATTTCAAATTCTGGTCTTCCCCAATATGCAGGATGCTTCCTGGAGTCCTCAGATAACTGCCTCACACCCACAGTGGAGAAGACACTTGGAAGGGTGCTTATTCCATCCCACCTAAGCCAGACTCTCTCAGTGTGCCTCTTCCTCCCTTCACCTCATTAAGGTCTTAACCTTTATTTGAACTTAACTTTAGTTCAAAATTTGCTCTCAAATATATATAATCCCTAAAAAATAAACTTGTGTAGAAGGATGAGCAAATTTATTAAAATTGTTTAGAATAGTTTATTTGCAGCTGATTTTTTTGTTGTTGTTCTTGTTTTATGGAGACATTGTGCTTCTTGATGAAATGTGGCAGATCTGACCTTTTATATTTCCTCTATGGTTTTATATTTTATTTTATAAAACCCATCAATTTTTATTGGTCTGAGGTTCAGTGTGTGTATTGCTTCTGAATTATCCCACTTTATTTGACCATAGTGTATGGAAAACATAAAACCACATGTAATTATGATTGTTAACAATCAAATAGTTAATCATAAAAACTCCCTGCTTGAATGAAGTTTTCCCCTGTGTTGTTTCACAAACATAAATTAGAAAAGTCTTTTATTGTTCTTATTTGTAAATTTTCCATAAAACAGTAGAAGGGGATCAGTGCTTAAATGATTTTTTCAATAGTGAACCACAACCAATTTCCACAGCTGCTTTTAATTTTATGGGATATTCCTTCACGACATAAAAATTATCAATGCTGCTTCAGTTTGATTTTTTTTTTTCCTGGTAACATTGGCTTATAAAGATCTCAAGTTCTTTTTTTTTTTGTCTTTTGAGGGCCACACCCGTGGCATATGGAGGTTCCCAGGCTAGGGGTCAAATCAGAGCTGTAGCTGCCAGCCTACACCACAGCCACAGAAACGCCAGATCCAAACCACATCTGCAGTCCACACCACAGCTCATGGCAACACCAGATCCTTAACCCACTGAGCAAGGCCAGGGATCCAACCCCCAACCTCATGGTTACTGGTCCTAGGTTCGTAAACCACCGAGCCACAACCGGGAACTCCTAGATCTCAAGTTCTTTAGCAAATAAATATTTAAATTAAGTGTTTCTTTGTAGAAGTGTTTTTTGTTTGTTTGTTTTTTGTTTTTTAATGGCTGCACCCTTGGCATATGGACATTCCCAGGCCAAGGATTGCATCTGAGCTGCAACTGTGATTGATGCTGCAGCACCAGCAATGCCAGATCCTTTAACCCGCTGCACGGTCACCAGTGATCAAACCCATACCTCTTCAGTGGACCAAGCTGCTGCAGTCAGATTCTTAACCCACTGCACCACAGCAGGAACTCCTCAGTGGAAATACATCCACATTATTTTAACCCTGAATTTTACTTATAACAAAGATCATCAAAGAATGATGATCATCTTTCAAAATTATAAAGATCATCTCAAAGAATGTCCAGTATAATATGTCCAATACATATATTAACATGCTCTTCCTCTGTAAATTAGCATTTACAGCATGAAACAATAATTGGCAAATTAATAGTGTCCGTTACTGTTCATAATATTAGTGTGAATATATATGTATCATTTGCCAAAAACTTTGTGTGGATTGCAATTTAAAATATATGAAAATATTGATTGAGTTAGATTCCATCTATGTGAATCAAAAAGGAAATACAAGATCCTTTTATTATTCTGGAAATATGAATAGCCAAAGCAGTATTGGAAGTGTAATGATTTAACACAAAGAAATGGGTTAAATTAGGCTTGTAAATGAACTAAAAGTATGAATGTAAGTCACAGATATTTTGTCTTACCCGGATATAGATTTTACTTGGTGTCTGCTGATTATTCTAGGTTATTGTCCAGTTTGGGGTGAAGTTACTATACATTCTTTCTGGAATCAGTGCTTCTTACTAACTGTTTCATATCAGAAGACTGATACAGGTCTGAAGAGACCAGCAGCAGAGGGACTGAACGATATCCAGGGTTTAAGAGTTAAGGGCCACCTATGGTCAGGAAGGATTACCAACTAAGTGAGAGAAAATAGGAACTCTAAACCCAGGGAGGAAAGCAAGTTTCAGAATACAGAGATCAGCTCAAAAAAAAAAAGATTAATAGAGAATGTATAGAAGGCCACTTCTGAGCCCCGGGTCATGGCAGAGAACCATGAAGCCAAGCCCGGGGCCATAAGGTACAGAAAACATTTAGCAACAGAGTCAAGAAATTAAGCCTTAATTCTATTCTCTACATTTCATCAACCAAAGCATCTTTGTTTGTTTGCTTTTTCAAATGAAATAGGAACCATTTCTTGAGTCAGTTGAAAATGAAAAACCTGTAAGTAGCTAGAATACATGGGCACAGAGGTGGGTAGTCAAGAAGTTGCCAACTCTGACATTTGAATGTATTTAGTTTTCATTATAGTATAAGATTTACTTCTATATTAGAATTTTTCTATTTTAGCTGCCACTGAATGCAAACTTGATTTTTGTGGGGAATCTAATACCATATTGCATTTGAACTAACCCATAACTGTCTTCACATTTTGCTTCATCTGGAAGAGTCTACTTTCTATTAAATTTTATATTTCATTCTTAGCCCTATTATATAATTAAGAATAGTAGAAGTATCAAGAAAATTGACTATATAATCTCATGAGACCCTTATTGGCTTTCCCATCGACTTTTCCAGTTTCTCTGCAGAAATTGTTTCTATCGATATTTTAATTTCATGTGAGCCAAATGACAGGAAGTAAAGAGATTTCAGCAGATGGTTGCCACAAACTGCACACTACATCTCAGAATTGGTCTACAGAACTCTGCAGCTTGGCAGTGTGTAGTGGATCATTTTACTGCCTGTTAATGCCAAAAGAAATCTGGCAGAAATGTGTGTGTTTTTCCATTTAATTTATTCTCTGACTTTATTAAGAGCTACCAGACTTGCTTTACTTGTGTCTCATGTATCCATAAAATTTAAATTCAAGAAGTTCCACAAGTCAATATTTCCTATTTGCATAACTGAAATTTCATGATATCTCAGGTGAATAAAGAAATTACTGACAGCTTTAAATGTATCTTTAGAGATTCTTTTTGCTGGAGAGACAAGATGGTGGAGTAGAAGGATTTGAGCTCACCTCCTCTCACAAAAACACCAAAATCACAATTAATTGCTGAACAACCATTGACAAACTGGAAACTACCATAAAAAGATATCCTACAGGCAAAGAGAAAGAAGAAGCCGCAAGGAGGTGGTAGGAGGGGCACTTTCATGATAAGCAACCCCATACCCACCAGGTGGGCGGCACACAGACTGGGAAATAACTATATGGCAGAGGCTCTCCCACAGGAGTGAGAATTCTGAGCTCCACCTCAGGTTCCTCATCTGGGGGTCTGGCATTGAGAGGAGTATTTGGTGTCAAAGATCAGAGGGGTTTGATTGTGGGAGCTCCAAGACACCCCACCCTTGGAAAAACACACAAGGTTTCACATGCACTGGATCCCCAGACATACTAGGACTCCATAAGAATCTGGGCCAGACCAATCTGTGAGTCTTGCAGGGTCACCTGGAGAGGAAAGGGTCAGCTGAATCTATGTGTAGGGGCAAGACAATGGAGGCAGAGATCCGCAGGAGTAATCATCCACGTGAACTCCCCCGAAGGATGCCATTTTGGAAAAATCTGGCCCCACCCAACAGCATGCCAACACTGCTGAGATGCCCTAGGCCAAGCAACAACAGGGTAGGAACACAGCCTTACCCATCAGCAAACAGGCTGCCCAAAGTCCTCCCAGGCACACAGCTGCCTCTAATCACACACAACAACATGGCCCCACCCACCAGAGGGACAAGACTGCTCCACCCATCAGTGGTCAGGTACCAATCCCTCCCATCAGGATGCCTGAGAAAGCCCCCCGTTCAACTTCAGCCACCAGGGGCAGACACCAGAAGCAAGGGAGACTACAAACCTGCAGCCTGCAAAAAGGAGACCACAAAAACAGAAAGCTAGACAAAATGAAATGGCAGAGAAAGAAGCTCCAGACAGAGGAACAAGACAAAATCCTGGAAGAACAACTAAGTGAAGTGGAGACAAGCAACCTACATGGAAAAAAAAAAAAAAGACTCTAAAAGTAAGGATACTATGGATGATCCAAGATCTTGGGACAAAAATAAGAAGGCAAAGATCAAGACTTTACAGGAAATGTAACAAAGAAATAGAAGATTTAGAGAACAAATTGAGATGAACAATACAATAACTGAAAAGAAAAATACATTAGAAGGAATCAATAGCAGAATACAGAAGGCAGAAAAATGAATAAGTGAGCTGGAAGACAGACTGATAGAAATCACTGCATGGGACAGAATAAAGGAAAAAGAATGAAAAGGAATGAGGGAAGTCTAAAAGTCTGGGACAATGTTAAACACACCAACAATCACATTATAGGGGTTCCAGAAGGAGAAGAGAGAGGGAAAGGGCCAGAGAAGCTAATTGAAGAGATGATAGCCAAAAACTTCTCTAACATGGGAAAGGAATCACTCTCAAATCCAGGAAGCACAATGAGTCCCATATATAATAAACCCAAGAAGGAACACCCCAAGACACATATTAATCAAACTGACCAAAATTAAAGACAAAAGTATTGAAAACAGCTAAAGTAAGGCAAGAAATAACATACAAGGGAACCCTGAAAGTGTTATAAGCTGATTTTTTTTCAGCCAAAATTCTGCAAGCTGGAAGGGAGTGGCATGATATACTTAAAGTGATGAAAGGAAAAAACCTCCAACCTAGAATACTCTGCCCAGCAAGGCTCTTATTCCAATTTGAAAGAGAAATCAAAAGTTTTACAGACACATAAAAGTTAAGAGAATGCAGCACACCAAATCAGCTTTACAACAAATGCTAAAGAAACTTCTTTAGGTGGAAAAGAAAGGACCACAACTAGAAACACTAAAATCAAAAGGAGTTCCTGTCATGGCTCAGCACTAATAAACCCAACTAGTATCCGTGAGGATGCAGGTTCAATCCCTGGCCTTGCTCAGAGGGTTATGATCCAGCACCGCCATGAGCTTCAGTGTAAGTTGCAAAAGCAGCTCGGATCCCATGTTGCTGTGGCTGTGGTGTAGGCTGGCAGCTACAGCTCCCATTCAACCCCTAGCCTGGGAACTTCCATATGTCACGGGTAAGGCCCTAAAAAGACAAAACAAAAACAAAAACCAGCAATTGTGAGAAAAGGAGAGTACAAATGCAGGATATTGAAAATTCACTTGAAATTTAGAGACCAGAAACTTAAAACAGTTTTGTATATATATTGACTCCTATATCAAAACCTCATGGTAATTACAAAACAAAAATCTACAGTAGATAGACACACAAATTAGAAGAAGCCATCCAAACATAGCACTAAAGAGAGTCATCAAACCACAAAAGGCAGTGTGGTGAGATCTAGGAATGGGGGTGTGATCTTTATACAGCTGTTTGAAATCTTCTGTATTAGTCAATGTTTTGTTGGAATAAACCAAACTTTAAAGTCACAAATGAATGAGGTTACATCTAGATGGCTTACAGACAACGGCACATGAAAAGCGTGGCCAGGAGGCCTTCTCTAAGAGTGTGGGCATTTTTAAAGCACCAAATAGGAACCTAATTGTTTGAAGCAGCATTGGTGAGGATGGAGGAAATTTACTTCTCTTTGTGACTCTGCCAGTTGCAAGATGCACAGAAGTAGTCTATACTAACTAGATTGCAGAGAAGGGAGGGTCAGTTCCAGTTAAGAAAATGGAAATTGTGTCCAAGAGACTACAGGGTATTTTGTTCTGTTGTGGTTTTTGTCCTACATGGAATGGGAATGTAGATAATAGAGTAAAATGGTTTAGGTGTGAACACAGAAGTCAGAGGCTGGATCAGAGACAAGAATCATGGAAACATAAGGAATGAGGGTGGGGGATAGGGGTGGGTTAGAATAATAATGATGATGGTGAAAATATTAACAGCCCCTGAAAGCTTGATATGTGTAAGGTGCTTAATTCAGACTTCACAACAATCAGATGATATGTTGTTTTAAACTGAGACCAGAGAGTTTGAGAAGCTATGGTTCATGGCTGACTTGTGAAGAATCCTAGAAGATTCATGGAGTTGCAGCAAAGACAGAAGGGTCTGTGGATCACTGTGAGCTTCTGTTTTGTTGTTTCTGTGTAGGAAGAGGGTGGGAAGGGGTTGCTGGAGTGCTGTGGTTCTCTGAGTGCTACCTCTGCCTCCAATAATGGCTGGAGTGCTGTGCAGCCCAGAAAATCAACAGAAGGCATGCTTGGGGAGGTGTGGGAGGTGACTGGACACTGAGGCCACGACTCTGTCCTGCGAAATCAACCAAGTGGAAGAGACAAGCTCTTTTTATTTACTTATTTATTTATTTTTTTTTAGGGCCACACCTGCAGCATATGGAGGTTCCCAGGCTAGGGGTCGAATCGGGCTACAGCTGCTGGCCTATGCCACAGCCACAGCAACACCAGATCCAAGCCACATCTGCAACCTACACCACAGCTCACAGCAACACCAGATCCTTAACCCACTGAGCAAGGCCAGGGATTGAACCTGCAACCTCATGGTTCCTAGTCGGATTTGTTTCCACTGCACCATGATGGGAACTCCAAGAGACAAGATCTTTTGATTCCAGTTTGGTCAGTGAGTCCTATATTTAGCAGTTCACATCCTTTGATGCCCTCTAAAAGTGCTAGTTAGTGTTACACAGCCAAAGTCATTAATGTAGACTCATGAGAATCAGAGTTGCCTATACTGGAATTATTACATATACTGTGTGCTATGCTTTGGACATAAATCAGAGCACGTTAAGAGCATGAATTCTCAACTGTGTGCCTTCACACCCTTGCTCCTTTTCTTCCTAGTCATGACTATGGATGAAGTTAAGTGTTCCGTGCTGCAGCTTCATCCTCTGTAAATTGAAGATCATTTTTAGTGCTGACCTCACAGGATCTTTCTGAGCATTTAGTAGGCGATGGGCGTGTAAGAGTACACACTAAATACTAGTGATTATTATTTGCATTATTACCTATATTTCTATTTATACAATAAATGCACACACACACCACACACACACACACACACACACACACACACACACACACACACACACTCACTCTCCCCTGTGGGCTGAGCTGTCAAATTAAAACCAAAAGAGCTCACTGAAAGCAGTGCCAGAACTTGGCAGGTACTTCTGGAAACCACTGAAGCGTTTCCCACTGTCATGCCTGGTGGCACCTTCCATAAATGCTTGTGAAGCCTCCTTTTGCCAGAATATTTCTCTGTTACTATTTGACCGACCTTGATTTTGTGGGGGCTTTGTCCTAATGTGTTGTTTATGCACCAAGGTGTTTGCATTGACATCTGTTTCCTTTCCTGCCTTTCCTGGCCCATTTTTTCTGTCTAGAAACTTGTTGTAGGTCTTCTTTTTTTTGGGGGGGGTGCTTTTCAGGGCTGTACCCACAGCATATGGAGGTTCCCAGGCTAGGGGTCCAATCAGAGCTACAGCTGCTTGCCTGTACCACAGCCACAGCAACACCAGATCTGAGCCACGTCTGCCACCTACACCATAGCTCACGTCAATGCCAGATCCTTAACCCACTGAGCGAGGCCAGGGATTAAACCTGCAACTTCATGGTTCCTAGTCGGATTCATTTCCGCTGCACCACAAGGGGAACTCCTGTTGTAGGTCTTCTTAAGTTAGTTACTCTCAGCTTTCTTTCCTCTTGCCAGCTGCCAAGGAAACTGTGGTATCTGGTTTGGGTTTTATTGGCTTGTGGCCCATGCTCTTTCCCTCGCTCTTTCTGAGTCAGCCTTTGCACTTGCTTTGTGTCCACCTGCACACGTATCTTCTAAGAAGGCAGGGAGGTCATGGCACTACAGATAGCCAACAATATCTGCCATTTGTTTTGGTTTCTAGAGCATGGGTGGGTCATATGTTTTTTGTTTTCCTGTAGAAGAATGGATTTCATAAACACAAAAAGCACTTCCTTTTTAAGAATTTATGGCCAAGAGCAGTACCTAAACGTTGTAGTAGCCTGTTCTTTCTGTTGGTGGCTGGAGGGCATCACTGTCATTAGACGTGAAAGCAGCTATGTCAGAAAGCTAGCAAAATTAAGTGAAATTCTGCTCTTTCTGTCAAAGCTGAGCAGCCATAACAAGAGCTCTACTCAGATGTTTTAAAAAAATCATACTGATATTCCCAAATTTCAGTGGATCTTTTTCAGTTTAAATGATTCTCTATATATTATTTCATGTATAAAGGGGGGATGGGGACAATAGAAAAAATACTTGCATCCCAACTTTTACTTTTCTAATGCTTATCAATGTGTATACCAAGGATTTACTTTAAAAAAAACTCACAAAATTGTTTGAAAAGTCCCATTGGACTAGTAAAATTAAGAATATATGGCGTCTGAATAGTATCATTTAAGCCAAGATTTCCTCATCTTTACAACAGAAATGATATGTAGCAGGAACTAACATAGTGTTGCAGGTCAATTATATTTATAAGGAAGCAAACACATAGACTCAGAAGAAGAGAGGAGGGGATGGGAGGAGGAAAATTGGGGGAAGGTGGTCAAAAGGTACAAACTTCCAGGGATGTCAGGTTCAACATGATAAATGTAATTAACACTGCTGTGTGTTATATATGAAAGTTGTCAGTGGGGGAAGGCTAGAGGAGATGAGACTTTTCATCACAAGGGAAAAAACATCTTTTTCTATTTCTTTAATATTTTGTCTATATGAGATGATAAATGTTTACTAAACTTACTCTGGTAAACATTTCATATAAGTCAAATTTTGTGGTACACCTTAAACTTATTACAATGCTGTATGTCAATTATGCCTTAATAAAACTGAAAGAAAAAAGAAAACAAAACCAGAAATGATAATAGCTTTCCTACCTCTCACTGGGCCAGTGTGAGTCTCCAGTTGTGTAATATAGATGAAAATGGTTTGAAACTCTTAGATAAATGTAAGATTTCATATTTAATGAAATATATAGCTGATTTAGAAAATTTTGTAATTTATAATACCAGATATGAGTAGGTTTTATAAAACTTTGAGTCAGTGTCATTTAAAAAAATTAATTAATTTTTGGGGGCTGCACCTGTGGTATAGGGAAGTTCCCAGGCTAGGGGTCAAATTGGAGCTTCAGCTGCCAGCCTATACCACAGCCATAGCAACACAGGATATGAGATTTATCTGCAATCTACACCACAGCTCATGCCATGGCCAGATCCCCAACCCACTGAGCAAGGCCAGGGATTGAACCTGCATCCTCATGAATGTTAGTTGAATTCCTTTCCTCTGTGCCACAATGGGAACTCCCTTAATTTATTTTATATTGAAGTAACACTGGTTTACAACATTATATGAGTTTCATGTGTACAACATTGTATTTCTACTTCTGCATATACAACAGTGTGCTCATCACTAAAAATTTATTCTCCGTCTTTCACCATACAGTTGACCACTTTACCCATTTTGTTGTCCCCCCTTCCCCTACCACTACTGCTTTGTTTTCTACATATTTGTTTTGTTTTAGATTTATTCATTTGTTTAGGTTTCTTTAATTTTCATTGTTTGCTTTTTATAGCCCACATATGAGTGAAATCACATGGTATTTGTCTTTTTCATTTCAATTTCTTTCATTTAGCATAATACCCTCAAGGTCCATCCATGTTGTAGCAAATGGAAGATTTCATCTTTTTAATGACTAAGTAGTATTCCATTATATATAGCACATCTTAAAGTCTCCACACAAAAAAATATTAGAACTAATAAATTATTTCAGAAAGGTAACCAGATATAAGATTAATATATAGAAATCTGTTGCATTTCTTTACACTAATAATGAAGCATCAGAAAAAGAAAATGAAAAAAAATCCCATTTAAAATTGACAGAACATTGCAAATCAACTATGGTAAAAAAAAATTTTTTAATAAAATTGTATCAAAAATAAAATGAATTACCTCTAATTAAACTTAACCAAGGAACTGAAAAACCTGTACATTAAAACTATAAAATATTGATAATGGAAACTGAAGATGATTCAAAGAAATGGAAAGATACCCCATGCTCTTGGATTGAAAGAAAAAACATTGTTAAAAATGGTCATACTACTTAAAGCAATGTGCAGATTTAATACAATCTTTATCAAAATATGCATAATATTTTTCACAGTTCTAAAACAAATCCTAAAATTTATATGGAACCACAAAATACTTAGAATTGCCAAAGCAATCCTGAGGAAAAAGAATAAAGCTATAGGCATAAACTTTCCAGACTTCAGCATATACTACAAAGCTACTGTAAATAAAATAACATCATACTGACACAGAAACAGACATAGAGCTCAATGGAACAGAATACAGAGCCCAGAAATAAACTGACACACCTACTGTCAAACAATGCATGAAAAAGTGGCTAAGAATATACAATAAAGAAAAGACAGTGTCTTCAACAAGTGGTATTGGGAAAGCTGGACAGCTGTATGTAAATCAATGAAATTAGAACACTCCCTCACAGTATATACAAAAATAAAAGCTTTAAAGACCTACATATAGGGCATGGCACCATAAAACTCCTAGAAAAGAACATAGATAACATTCTCTGACCTCAATTGTAGCAGTATTTTCTTCCATCAGTCTCCCCAGGCAATAGGTATAAAGGAAAAAATTAGTAAATAGAACCTAATGAAACTAAAAAGCTTTTTCACAGCAAAGAAAACCATCAACAAGACAATAGGACAACATCTGGAATAGGAGAAAATGTTTGCAAATGATGCAACAGACAAGGGGTTAGTATCCTAAATATACAGGAGTTCCCATCATGGCTCAATGGAAACAAATTTGACTAGTATCCATGAGAACACAGGTTTGATCCCTGGCCCCACTCAGTGGGTTAAGGATCCGGCACTGCCATGAGCTCTGGTGTAGGTCACAGACGTGGCTTGGACCTGGCGTTGCTATGGCTGAGGCATAGGCTGGCTGCTACAGCTCCAATTTGACCCCTGGCTTGGGAACCTCCATATGCTACATGTGCAGCCCTAATAAGACCAAAAAAGTAAAATGAATTTTTTTTTAATTAAAAAAAATACAAATAGCTCATCTAATGCAATACTAAAATAAATAAATGGGCAGAAGACCTAAATAGACATCTTTCCAAAGACAACTTATAGATGGCCAACAGGCAGATGAAAAGATGCTCAACATGTCTAATTATTAGAGAAATGCAACACAAAACCACAATGAGTTATCACCTCACACTGGTCATAATGGCCATCACCAAAATACCTACAAATAATAAATTCTAGAGAGGGCATGAGGAAAAGGAACCCTCCTACAATTTTGGGAATGTATAGTAGTATGGCCATAATGGAAAATAGTATGGAGGTTCCTTAAAAAACTTAAAATAGAGCCACTATAATCCAGAAATCCCACTCTTGGGCATATATCTGGAGAAGAGGAAAACTAATTTGAGAAAATACACCCCCAACTGTTGACTGCAGCACTATTTACGATAGCCAAGACATGGAATCAACCCTAATGTTAATAGAAGAATGGATAAAGAAGGTGAGGCACACATACACAAAGGAATATTAGCCGTAAAAAGAATGAAAAAAATGCCATTTGCAGTGACCCTGATGGACCTAGAGAATATTATACTAAGTGAAGTAAGTCACACAGAAAAAGACAAATATCATCTGATAGCACTTATATGTGGAATCTAATAAAAAAATGAATCTGTATGCAAAACAGAAACAGACTGAGATATAGAAAACAAACATGGCTATCAAAGGGAAGATGGAGGAAGGGAAGGACAAATGAGGATTATGGGATGAAGAGATATACATTACTGTACAGCAAATAGGTGAGCAATGTTTTACTGTTTAGTACAGGGAATTATATTCAGTATCTTGTAACAGCCTCTAATGGAATAGAATCTGAAAAAAGTTAACTGAATCTGCTGTACACCTGTGACCAACACAATATTGTAAATCAACTGTAGTTCGATTTAAAAAAAAATAGGCAGAGGAGATGAATAGATATTTTTTCAAAGAAAACATGCAGATGGCCAACAGGTACATGAAAGCATATTCAGTGTCACTAATTATTAGGGAAATGCAAATCAAAAGTGGTATCAGGATGGCTATTATCAAAAGGTCAAATAACAAGTGTTGTCAGAGACGTGGAGGAAAAGAAACTCTCATAATGTTGTTGGGAATGTATTGCTGCAGCAATTGTTCCCTAATGGAAAATAGTATCATTAGTATATTCACATTTTCCACAAATATACCAAAAGAAATGACGTCTGAAGTATATATTCAGAGTAAACATAACTGCACTGCTGCAACACAGCTCCCCTGAACTGTGTGTGAATGGAGGAGGCGGCAGGATGTCCACACAGGAGTTTTGAGTTGAAATGTGGCAAAATGATTAGCAGCAAGGCTGAATTATTTGATGTATATATATTTTTTGGTTTTGTTTTATTTTATTAGTGGCCATTATAAGTCAGGGCAACAATTTGGAAACACGTGTAATCTACTTGACATAGTGGGCTGTGGTGAACATTATATAATCCTCATAGTTCTGTTTCAAGTATTTATTGGTAATTTACTTGGTTTAAGGATAAGTGTATAGTGTAAGGGAGATGGATGTTTGCCATGGGTTAGTCAATGAACCTGTAAAAAAGATGTTGAAATGGTAATTATTAATTTTGCATTTATGTCCATACACTCAATGCATAGTCTTGAAAGTCCATATTGAGATATTTTTTTAAAAAATCATAGAAAAAGTATAGAAAAAGATGAGATAGAAATTCAAAAACATTTTATAAGTCCTGTCTTCAGCCATTGTCTCCAAAGCCATTGTCCCTCATCAGGTCAACCTCATTGTGCTTCTGACTTGTGTAGCCAAGTTTGTCTTTGCAGCACAAGGTTTTTAACTGAAAAGCTCTCGTAGTCAATGCTTCAGTTAGTTAAAGACATCACTCAAAAGTGAAAAAGTGGAACAGAGTGCTCTGCTATATATTCTTATGGTCAGTTGTTAATAAAAATGACCTGGACAATGTTTATAAAGTCTTATGAATTTTGCCTTAGTCATAATTATCAAACATATAGTATCATTGATGGCAGCCATGTGCACTGTTATACTATAATTATACTGTTAGACTATAGCTTTGAATGCGCTCTCCAATGCAGTATGTCAGGTATGGTTACAGAATTCTTGTAAACAGATTTGGTCTAAGGAGTGGTTTTCTGTGTAGAGATAATGTTTTACTTTAGTAAGGTATTTGAACTGAAAACACTATAATTATAGAACCTCTGTAAGTGTATTTTTAACTTCTCTGATGGTATGCCAAAAAAAATACTCCTCAACAAGAGAGTAAAGAATTACTTATTTAGATAGCGATGTCATAAACACCTTTATTTGCTTAGGATTAACTTCTGCATTTTAAACATGGGTGTAGATAGCTCCATCGAGGACACTTTATAGCCACTAACCTAAGATCACTGCGTTCCATAAAAGGATTCAGTAATTTACACTGTGCCCGGATGATCTGATTCCCGTCTTTGAATGTCTTTAAAATAGCTTGGAGTTCTCACTGTGGCTCAGCAATAACAAACCCAGCTAGTATCCATGAGGACGCAGGTTTGATCCCTGGCCTTACTCAATGGGTTAAGGATCTGGTGTTGCTGTGGCATAGGTCATAGACATGGCTTGGATCTGGGTCAGATTTGGCGTTGCTGTGGCTGTGGCATAGGCTGGCAGCTATAGCTCCAATTCAGCCCCTAGCTTGGGAATCTCCATATGTTTCAGGTGCAGCCCTAAAAAGATAAAAAAATAAAAAATGAAATGAAATATCTTCCTTTCAGACTAATACAGTGAACGATCTGGATGAATGGGCATGGCAGGATGTCGTATTCTTGACCATTGTGTTAAGAAGCAAGTTCTCAGAGTTCCTGTCGTGGTGCAGTGGTTAACAAATCCAACTAGGAACCATGAGGTTGCAGGTTCATTCCCTGCCCTTGCTCAGTGGGTTGACGATCCGGCGTTGCTGTGAGCTGTGGTGTAGGTTGCAGACGTGGCTTGGATCCCGCGTTGCTGTGGCTCTGGTGTAGGCTGGTGGCTACAGCTCCGATTAGACCCCTAGCCTGGGAACCTCCATATGCCGCGGGAGCGGCCCAAGAAATGGCAAAAAACAGACAAAAAAATAAAAAAGCAAGTTCTCCAACACCTTCTTAAGAAATGCTTGCTATGTAAAGAAAAATACAGCAATACCAGACTATACCAAGTAAAATGCTAGTGCAGAAAAAAAGTAATTTTTATTTTTTTATTTTTATTTTTATTTTTTTGTCTTTTTGCTATTTCTTGGGCCGCTCCTGCGGCATATGGAGGTTCCCAGGCTAGGGGTCCAATCAGAGCTGTAGCCACCAGCCTACACCAGAGCCACAGCAACGCAGGATCCGAGCCGTGTCTGCAACCTACACCACAGCTCACGGCAACACCGGATCCTTAACCCACTGAGCAAGGGGCAGGGACCGAACCTGCAACCTCATGGTTCCTAGTCGGATTCGTTGACCACTGCGCCACGACGGGAACTCCAAAAGTAATTTTTAAAAGCTAAAAATGTGGTCTTTTGCATTTCAATTAGAAATGATTAGTAGACTGATAGCTATAAATTATCTAGTCACTCCTTCATCCCCCTCCCCCAATATTTTGAAGTTCCTTTTTTTTTTTTTTTTTTTTTTTGCCATGCCCATGCCATGCAGAGTTTCCCAGGCCAGGGATTGAATATGTGCCACAGAATGGACAATGCCAGATCCTTAACCCACTAGGCTACCAGGGAACTCCTGGAAATCC
This sequence comes from Phacochoerus africanus, assembly GCF_016906955.1. Taxonomy (NCBI): domain Eukaryota; kingdom Metazoa; phylum Chordata; class Mammalia; order Artiodactyla; family Suidae; genus Phacochoerus; species Phacochoerus africanus. The sequence continues at coordinate 28,769,311 of NC_062552.1, read as the reverse complement.
TCTTTTAAGTCACTCCAAAGCCTTCTTCTCCAAAAGGTTTTACTCTCTCTTTTCACAAGGAGCCATTCATCAAGTTCAAGTCTACTCTTTCAGGGCAGCAAAGACACTTTGTCTACAGTCATTTTCTCAGTATGAAAAATCTGCCACCAGTACAGATTCATTGATATTAAACAAAGTTTCTTTCTTACTTATTCTTGCCCATTTTTGAGTAATGCTTACTTTTTTCTACTTTGGTATAAAAGAACATAGAACAGAGCAGAAATAGCATGGATTTAAAACCAATCTCTGTGCCTCATGCTTCTTTGGGGGGAAAAATCCAAAAGAAATGGACAGCTGACCTCTTGGTATTTTGTATGCCTGTGATAATTGTTATTTCAGTCCCCCTAAAATTGTGCCCGGTAATATTAGTGAGATTTCATCATTATAAACATCACTAGAATTAATCTGAGTACATAGCATGTTTCAGCTTATTAACTATCCATAAACAATGAATTACAGCCACACAAAAACTCATATTCCTTCCCTTCTCGAAAGAGCACTATGACATTCTGCCTCACCTCAGGGAAAATCAACCTAAAGGAAACTTCACTTAAAATCCTCAAGGGATGTCTTTTCTTACACATTCTAAATCTTGCAAAGACAAATGGTCCTACCCCAGAGATGGCAATAAACCAAAAGCTGAACTAAATAAAGATGAGACAGTTTCGTAGAGAATATGCACTTTCTTGACACTCAGTGTGAAGTATATTAACACAGAATCCAGAATTTTATCATCATTGATTGATCAAGGAAACAGACAGTAGCACTCTCTGTACGGGAAAGAACAAAAAAAAAAAGTCTAGAATTAAAAGTGTCTTGGAACATCTGGATGCTAACTTTTACTGAGCATTTGAATACTCTACTGTCTTAATTCTGTAAATTCATTTCCTAGCATCTGCTTCAGGAGAAAGTTGATGATATCAGTAGTGATTACTATACGGTCATTTACACCAGAGTAATACATTGAATTGTCAACATCAGCACTTACGGTTAAACAGCAAGCCATTCAGCTCTTGAAGCTGTACTGTATCCAAAGCAAGAGAATTAAGATGCAGCAAAATAGAATTTTCACAGAGAAGAGCCTTTCTGACAGTGTATCAGCTGTCATCCAGTAAGCTTGCCAAAGATAGCTACTCTCCCAGACACAAGAAGTTTCAGTCCCATAGCCACCCACCTTCATGCTGATTCTGTTAGGAGGCTTTTTTTTTTTTTTTTTTTTTTTAAGAAATAACAGCATTAACAACCACCAGGCTATTTGATTCCTTTCAGGATGCTCAGCTGTCATAGAATACCACATTTTGGTTTTGAATATTGTGCTATTAAACCTTCTGCTCATTCAGAAAAAATCTGTTTTTAATCAATTAAAATAGCTATAAGTACTATTACCATCTATTTCAGTTTTAAAACCAGAGGTAAAAAGATGGTTGATAAAACACTTTATAGACATTTTTGCATTTTAGGAAGATATCATTAAACCAGAAAAACATTTATACCTGAGAATGTAAATAAATTGTTGAGATTAGTGGTTGTTCTTTTAAAATTTAGTCTAAATAATTTTCTATAAATACACAAAAACTACTTATCATTCCTGTAAGCTACATCTATAAATAAAATTACAATGTTAGTGTAAATGGGAGTGGGTGCAGTTTGAGTTATGGAATAGAGAACTGTGTAATTGTGAGATAACACGTACGGCTTCCTAACAGACTGATCATACATTTCCTATTTAAGGCTGTCTTTCTTTCATCAAGGGAAGATCATTCCATTTGTCCATGTTTAAAAACAAAATATATAGTGCAAAATGCACATGAACATTAATCATTGGCACTTTAGGACTAAAAGAGACAAACCTCCCTTTTCTCTTCCAAGTTCAAAATAGATTGAGAATCAAGTCACAGGTTAAAATACCACCACCTTTATTTAAGATACATTGTCAGCTTGAAATTTTCAGCCAAAAGGACTGTGATCTGGAGGTGGATTTCTGAATTGTATCTGGTGTCTATGTCTGGTTCCTTTAATCTACCTAGTTAATTTCCCGGTGCCTTTGTAAAAGGATTAGCCTGCGTCATCATTATGGTCACCTCTCTCTCTCTCTCTCTAGCAGTTGGTATGTACCACTATGCTTAAGCACACAGATAGATAAAGCATTAATGTGATTTATAAATACAGATATACTAGTTCTTTAATTATCTGCATTGTGCCATTCTGTGGGCAGTTTTAGACCTTTTCTAAGTGGGAAATCATTTCTGTATAAGCAGTTATTATTATGGATCATAAATGGATTTCGTGTATTGATGTAACCACACTGGGAATCCTTTCTTAACATTTGTTTTTCATGTTTTATGCCTGATAGTATCAATTCTTTTCATTTACACCTGACATAGTTCTATTTATTTTTAAAAGTATTACATGGCTTAATTTTATATGGAAATAATAGAAAATTAAAATCAAGAAAATACATTTAAAATTAAATCTACATAAATTAGGCTTTAGGGAACCAAAAAATGGAAAGAAAGTGCTTCTAAATAAATGAAATTTTACATGCAAATATTTCTTTGTGCACTTGGGTATTCAGTTCAGTCAAAAATAAATATGTGGTATCTTGCTACAAAATATAAACAAAGCCTGTATGGAGAAGCTGACAGAGAAGGAGAAATAGTACACATTCTGCCTTCTGGCTCAGTTCAGCACATTTTTCAGTACAATAAATATTTGAACATAATCATTTCCTTGTGAAAATAATGTTGTGAAATTTTAACAAAGAATCTTCCAAATAAGGAAATTCTAGTTTTATTTTCCTGAAATTTACTCATCTTAAAAGTATGGTTTTAATGTTTTGAGATGGCTGGTGGCAATTATTTATAACTAATAAAATACTTCTATTACTACGAAAAATAAACTGTAGCAATTTTTCTTGTGTTTATTTTTATTATCTATATTGTTCTATATAGGTGCTCATCTTGGGAGGACTATTTGTTTGTTAGTACACTATTATCAAAGACCTTTCTATTACCTTCTTATAATAATATCAAACATTTTTCACAGTTATCTTGAGATATAATTAACCTACTACTGTGTAAGTTGGTGCACAACATAACTATTTGACCTCTGTACATTGTGAGATGATTACCACAATAGGTTTAGTTATTGTCCACCATGTATAATCTATAATTTCACTGAACAATTTCTCTCCTTCCCACCCCCCTCCTCTCTGAAAATCACCTTTATTCTCTGCATCTATGACCCTGTTTCTGTTCAGTTACATTAGTTCATTTGTTTTGATTTTTAGATTCCACGTATGAGTGAAATCATACAGTATTTGTCTTTGACTTACTTCACTTAGCAAAATACCCTCTAGGTCCAGCCATGTTGTTGCAAATGGCAATATTTCAGTATTTTTATGGCAGAGTAGTATTTCCTTATATATAGGATATATATAGAGAGAGAGGGTGAGAGAGAGAGAGAGAGATGATATATATCACCTCTCCTTTAGCCAATCATATATTGATGGGGACTTAGGCTGCTTCCATATCTTGGCTACTATAAATAATACTGCAGTGAACATAAGAGTGTATACATCTATTTTAATTAGTGTTTTTGTTATCTTTAGTTAAATACTGAGGAGTGGAATTGATAGGTTGTATATATGGTAGTTCTATTTTTAATCTTTAGAGGAACCTCCACACTGTTTTTTTGTATTGTCCGTACCATCTTACCTTCCCACCAGCAGTGAAAGAGGATTTTTTAATCTACATCCTCATCAACACTTGAATTTTTTTTTCTTTTTTCTTTAGCTGTTCTGACAGGTGAGGTGAAATTTCATTGTGGTTTTGATTTGTCTTTCCCTGATGTATAGTTGAGCATCTTTTCAGGTTTCTTCTTTGGAAAAAATGTCTATTAGATCTCCTGCCCATTTTTAATCAGATTGCTTTTTGTTAATGAGTTGTATGATTTTAATGTATTCTGGATAACAACTGCTTAGTATGATTTCCTTCACTGTGCACAAGCTTTTTAGTTTGATTAGGCCTCAGTTTTTTTCTCTGATGTCATTGAGTTTATTGTCTATGTTTTCTCCCTGGAGTTCTATATTTTCAGGTCTTATATTCAAGTCTCTAATCCATATTGAGTTTATTTTTGTATATTGTGTAAGAGAATGATCCAGATTCATTTTTTTGCATGTAGCTGTCCAGTTTTCCCAGTAGCATTTTCTGGAGAAATTTTCCTCATTGCATATTCCCACCTTCTTTGTAATATAGTAATTGTCCATGTGAGCATAGGCTTATTTCAGGGCTCTCTATTCTGTTTTATACCAGTACCATATTGTTTACTATAGCTTCATAGTATAGTTTGAAGTCCAGGAACCTGATTGATACTTCTAGTTTTGTTCTTTCTCAAGATTGCTTTGGTCATTTGGGAAACTTCTGTACCTCCATACAAATTTTAAAATTATTATCCCAGTTCTGTGAAACTGATATTTTGGTATTTTGATAGAGTTGGTTTTGAATGTGTAAATTGCTTTGGGTAGTATGGGCAAATACTTTAACAATACTAATTTTCTACCCATGAACAAGGTATAAATTTCCATTTGTTTGTGTTATCTTTCTTTAATCATTTTCTTAGTTTTCATAATATAGGTCTTAAACCCTCTTGATTAAATGTATTCCTAGTTATTTTATTCTTGTTGATGCAGCTATAAATTAATAAATTTATTAATCTCTCATCCTGATAGTTTGTTATTAGGATATTTTAATGCAACAGATTGTATATTAGTTTTGCGTCATGCAAATTTACTGAATTCTTTATTAGTTCTAATGGATTTTTGGTGAAAGCTTTAGGGTCTTCCATATATAGTATCATGTCATCTGCTATAGTGATAGTTTTTTTCTTTCTGACAATTTGAATGACTTTTATTTCTTTTTCTTGTCTAATTTTCCCATGGCCAGTACCTCTAGTACTATGTTGAATTAAAAGCAGCAAGAGTGGACATCTTGTCTTATTCTGAATCCTAAAGAAAGAGATTTATGTTTTCACCACTGAGTATGGTTTTAGCTGTGAGTTTGTAGTCATAGCCTTTATTTTGCTAAACATCATTGTGTGTTTCCTCTATAACCACTTTGTTGGGAGTTTTCTTTTAATCATAAATGGGGGTTGAGTTTTGTCAAATGCTTTTTTTGCATCTATTGAGATGATCATGTGATTTTTTTTTATCCTTTGTTTTGTTAATGTGGTATATCATGGTTCATTCAATTCAAATGTACTCTTTAGAAAATGAATAATATTGAGGATTTAGCAGCATCGCACCAAACCATTTTACTCAGGGGAATGTGCTCGCCCTTTGCGGAATAATGTACATAAGTTATACTACGGTATTTAAAAACTTCAGATATTATACTCTTTGAATGTATCTTTTTAGGTCATAAAATATTAATCATTCATGGTTATTCTGACAGACTCCATCCCAGTGTCTTGTGCAATAACAGCCTCTGAAGAACTCCCTGATTAGACATGTAATCTCCCTTTCTGAAGTTGCCCCTGCACTTGAACTCACCTCTTCTCTTTGCTGATCCCCATTGACTCATCCTTCTGCTACCTGGATACTTCTCAGCCATTATCTCCCTTCCCACCTTGTCCTGTTTCTATCTGAGAGCAAAACTGACAGAGGTGAGATTGGAAAAAGAAGGATAAATAAACTTTATAAACACCTCTTGATCACAATCCACTGACTTTTGTTAAATTATAGGAATGATGACTCTCAGGCAACATTTATTATTTTAGGCATAACTGTTTATATTTTTAGTAGAATATATTTTTACCTTTATAAGAAAATTATTTTATTGTTTGTGTACAATATAATTGAATTTTTGGTGATTCATATTATTATGTAAAATAGGGGGTGTTTAATTGAGATATGCAAAAGAGTTGCTCATTTGGAACAAAACGTATCAGATTATCTCTATTCATCTGAGTAGGAAAATTGCATGTTTTTAATTTTGAGTGATGTTTCTTTGATCTTTCTAGGCTTGGCATTGAAATGAAACAAAACTCTACTGAACCCTAATACTTACACTCCTCCAGGCAAATCATGAACTAAGCTGCTTAAGTTAACTCCCTCTTGTTTTTTCCTTTTTTACCTCTCTATATATTCTCATAAAACTTATAGTCACTAGTGATCTTCTTTAGGGGTTTTATGGAGTCCATTACCCTGCTAATTCATTTAGAAAGTCCACATCAGCACACGACTGTGAAGTTACTCTCTTTGGGAGTTTCCTGTAAGAATTGCCGATTCAAGAATCTGGTTATTTTGCAACACTTCTTTTTTCAGTGCCTTTACAAATACAAACATCAAGCTATGGGATGTTAGATTCGAGGAAAAGAGGGCTAAGAAATCAAATAATCCTGACCTTTATTTGATGAATGAGAAGACCAGAAAATTCAAAGAAATGACATGGTTAAATTCATGTAAAAAGCTAATACAAACAACAGCTTCCGCTACCAATTTTGAAGATACTATATATTTATTTATAGTAAATGTAGATTAATCTGTTTAAATATTGGTTAATGGACAGCTATATGCTTTTTAGCTTGTTAGTTTTCCACTGGTCATTGAATTTGGATTCACAGTATCGTTTTGTTATATTTAACGATAATGTTCAGGAACTTAATAACATCATTGAGTCTTGCGAGGAGCTCCTATTGTTGTTCAGTGTAATGAACCCAACTAGTATCCATGAGGATGAGGATTCAATCCCTGGCTTCACTCAGTGGGCTAAGGATCCAGCGTTGCCGTGAGCTGTGGTATAAGTCACAAATGCAGCTCGGATCTGGCATTGCTGTGGCTGTGGCTGTGGCGTAGTCTAGCAGCCTCAGCTGCATTTCGACCCCTAGACTGAGAACTTTCATATACCATTAGTGCAGCCCTAAAAACAAAGAAAGAGAGAAAGAGAGAGAGAGAGAAAGGAAGGAAGGAAGGAAGGAAGGAAAGAGAGAGAGAGAGAGAAAAGAAAGAAAGAAAGAAAGAAAGAAAGAAAGAAAGAAAGAAAGAAAGAAAGAAAGAAAGAAAGAAAGAAAGAAAGAAAGAAAGAAAGAAAGAAAGAAAGAAAGAAAGGGAAAGGAGAGGAAGGAAAGGAAAGAAGAAAAAGAGGAAGGAGTCTTGCTAAATTATATCATTGTGAGTAAGCGATTTTATCTTTCCTTGTAATACATTCCAAATTTCTAAAATCTTTCCAGGACCTCTGCATTTCCCCCCACTTCTCAGCAAGTTGAATGTGAATGATTAGGGAGGTCTTAATAACCCTCAGGTATCCAGATGGTAGAAAACAGCCTTTGGGCAGACTCATATTATATTGCTATTAACACGACTAAATGATGAAAATTAGGTACTGTAATAAAATGTTCCCTAAGCCAAATTCATGCAGATAGAAAAACTGATGTTAGCTTTTGATATTGGCCTAGAGCCATTCATGTTAAAGACAGCTATGAAGAATCATTCTGAAGAATTTACTGGAAGGTGTAACTACCAGTAAAATTTGAATCTTCTTCCAAAGTTGTTATTCTGATAATTTCTTGAAGGAAAATGACTTTACAATCACCTCAGTTGGAAAGAATGTAACATCAATAGGGTACTTTTTTTTTAACATTTAAGATTAATTTTTAAACTTTCAGCACTTTTAAAAATCACAAGTAGAATTGGATATTGCAAAATGATGTATAAAGCCTCCAAACCCCAATAGAAATTAAATGTTACTAGCACTAGAATTTATATCACTTTGTAAAAGTTTGCTTTAGTGAGGATGGCCAAAATACTATTACTCTATAATTTTTTTAAGGGCCTCACCCATGCCATATGGAAGTTCCCAGGCGTAGGTGTCAAATTGGAGCTGCAGCTGCCAGCCACAGTCACAGCCACAGCAATGCCAGACCTGAGACACATCTGCAGTCTGTACCACAGCACACAGCAATGTTGGATCTTTAACCCACTGAGCAGGGCCAGGGATTAAACCTGCATCCTCATGGACACCAGTTGGGTTTGTTACCACTGAGCCACAATGGGAACTCCTAGAATATTTTTTTTAAAATAAAAACTCTAGATATAAACAGAAAGAGTAGTGTTGGCCAATACTTAATTCTGAGTATGAACTCTTAAAACTTCAAATAATAAATCATTACCATTCACTAAGGTATAATTTGATTGGGAAAGTTGCTACACACTCAAGCACAGAACTGACACATTATTTTTTTTTTTAATTTTTGTTTCTGGTTTTTCTGTTTTAATCTTATTTCCTGACAGAACACTCAGCTCCCCCTAGGTTTCCGGGAGAAGCCATGACGGCTCTGGGATGGGGGTGGGGGGTGGCAGCGCCACTCACGGTGTCACCCAGTGGGCTTCCCCAGGGGAGGCCCTGCGGGCAGAGCTGGGGAGCCCCAAGGGGGCTAGTCGGGCCATGCTGCAGACCCCGGTCTGGGTGGGCACATTATTTTAATAAAATGATAAACTCTCAAGTTGCAATTTCTAATCTCCCATGACTCTTTTCTTTATGACTTTGCATATTAACACTTCTTCCCACTTTATTGTCTTGGTTTTTGTTTTTTGCGTTTGTTTGTTTTTGTCTTTTTTAGGTCCATACCCCAGGCATATGGAGGTTCCCTGGCTAGGGGTCGAATCAGAGCTGTAGCTACTGATCTGCACTACAGCCACAGCAATGTGGAATCCAAACCTCATCTGCCACCTACACCACAGCTCACGGCAATGCTGGATCCTTAACCCACTGATCAAGGCCAGGGATTGAGCCTCAATCCTCACAGATACTAGTCAGGTTCGTTTACCACTGAGCCATAATGGGAACTCCTCACTTTATTTTCTGGCGACCTTGAAAACCACATAGGAGCAAAAATTGATTTCTAGTCTCATAGCATTGTGGTTGGAAAAGATGCTAGATATGATTTCAGTTTTCTTAAATTTACTGAGGCTTGATTTCTGGCCTAAGATGTGATCTATTCTGGAGAACATTCCATGTGCACTTCAGAAGAATGTATATTCTGCTGCTTTCAGATGGGGTGTTCTGTAAATATCATTTAAGTTCATTTGGTCTAATGTGTCATTTAAGGCTTGTGTCTTCTTATTTATTTTTTTGTCTGGATGATCTGTCCATTGATATAAGTGGGTTGTTAAATTTCCCTACTATTGTGTTGCTGTCAAATTCTACTTTATGGCTGTTAGCATTTACTTAATATATTGAGGTGCTCCTATGTTGGGAACATGTATATTTATAATTGTTATATCTTCTTGGATTGATCCTTTGATCATTATGTAGTGTCTTTCTTTGTCTCTTGTGACAGTCTTTATTTTATTCTAAAGTCCTTTTTGTCTGATAGGAGTATTGCTATTCCAGCTTTCTTTTGATTTCCTTTTGCATGGAATAACTTTTTCCATCCCCCCCACTTTTAGTCCATAGGTGTCCCTAGATCTGACGTGGACCCCTTATAGTCAGCATATCTGTGGACCTTGTTTTTGTATTCATTCAGCCAGTCTGTGCCTTTTGGTTGGAGCATTTAATCCATTTATGTTTAAGGTAATCATCAATATGTATGTTCTTATTGCCATTTTTCTTCATTGTTTTCGATGTGTTTTTGTAAGTCTTTTTTTCTTCCCTTCCTCTTTTGTTCTCTTCTCTTATAATTTTATGACTACCTTCAGTGTTTAGTTTGGATTGCTTTTTCTTTTTTGTGTATGTATCTATTGTAGTTTTTTGGTTTGCAATTCCCGTGAGGTTTAGATATAACATTCTGTGTATATACAAAATTGCTTTAAGTTGCTGATCTCTTAATTTTAAATGCATTTTCCATATCTTGCATCTGTACTACAGATATGGAGTAATTGCTAGTTTCGATATCATGTTTTGTGTGTGGTACAACCACTGAAAACAGCATGAAGGTTCCTTAAAAAAGTAAATATAGAGCTACCATCTGATCCAGCAATCTCACTTCTGGGCATATATCCAGAGAAAAACCACAATTCAGAAAAATGCATGCAACCCAATGTTCGTGGAACCATTGTTTACAAGCCAAGACATGGAAGCAACCTAAATGTCTATCAACAGAGGAATTGATAAAATGTGATAGATAGATAGATACACACACACACACACACACACACACGTGTGTGTGTGTGTGTGTGTGTGTGTGTGTGTGTAATGGACTATTACTCAGCCATAAAAAAGATGAAATAATGCCATTTGAAGTAACATGGATAGACCTGGAGATTATCATACAAAGTGAAGTCAGATAGAGAAAGAAAGGTATCATATTATATTACTTATATATGGAATCTAATAAAAATGACACAAATGAACTTATTTACCAAACAGAAACAGTCTCACAAATGTTTGAGAATAAACTTTTGATTATCAATAAACTTTTGATAAATTAGGAGTTTGTTACTAATATATACAGACTATTTATAAAATAGGTAACCAAAAAGACCTATGCATAGCACAAGGAACTCTACTCAATATTCTTCATAACCTATATGGGAAAAGAATTTGAAAGAAAATGAATACATGTATATTCACATATACATATGTACATATCTATCTGAATACATGTATATTCAAATATACATATATATAAATCTGAATCACTAGACACTATAAATCAGAATACACAAGACACTAGCACAAAATTATAAAGCCACTATACTCCAATAAAATAAATTTTTTTAAAAAATTTAATATTTTTCTTGAATTTTTCATAAATATTAAATGCCAATATGACCCCAAACTGTATGTGTACCACATGTTCAATTAGGTCAGATTGCACTGTTTTTCAAAATAAAGAATTTTTAATATAGTGAAAAAAATAGTGGCAACATCACAAAGAGAATCTGATAGAAAATCAATCATCTGGCCCAATACACAAAGTGAATTTTATAATCTTTCTAAAGCTTCATGAAATCTTTTTTCAGTTATAAATATAGTATAGATCATAAAAGACCTTTGTCATAAAATATGGGTAGAAGTACTAGGTATGATAGAACCTAATAATGCATATATGCCCTTTCTAAATAATTGTTCTTCCTCTAGGGCAAAAATATAATGACCTACACATAGTCCTATGTTAAATCCATGTCATATTGTAGCACCTCACTAAAATGTATATCTGTTATGTTTATATGATCTTAAAATATGCTGGAAAGGATATTGTAATATCAGATTAAATAAAACAAATGAAGTGATGGAATATTTGGACATTGTGAATAATATAAATAATTTAGATTTTTAAAATACTCATGCCTCAACGGAGTCAGAATTATAAAATAGCAGACTCATATTTCCTTTTCACTAATCTGTCTCCACATAGTAATTTTATAATTTCATCATGAAAATAATGCTTGTCATCTTTGGGAATTGGAGAGTTGTAAATAAGGAGGAAAAGTAATTATTTTTCTCCAGAAATCATTCAACTTTGCTTAGCACTTTACACTAAGTTCCAGGGACTATAATTACTAAGTAGAAATTTGAATGTAGAAGCGAAAAACTATTGCTGTGTTGTGTACTGAATTTGAATATGCACTCAAAGTGTTAATTGATTATAATCACATTGTTTTCTTTAGGAAACATCAATTGTTCTGTGGAAATTTTAGCATTTTACATACAGTGATAAACACAAGGATATGATTTGCGTACCCATGCAAGCAGTGATTAGAACCTAAGCATTAATACCTAGACACTAGAAAGCTCTCCAGGTATAGGGAGTATCAAGACTGGGCAGAGTGCAGCGCAGAAAGCTCATCATTGTCAGTCTCTACATATCTAAAACAAATCCCAATAATTATTTGCACTGATAGCCTACTTTATTTGCAGATACAGACTGTCACATGCTACAATTTTATAGCTGATTAAAAAACTCAGCTATAACTTTTAATGTAAATATCTCATCCTCGTGTTATCCCATTTATAAGCAGCAGATGCACATTTTACAGATTGTGCATTACAACATATTTTTATCTGTTTATTGTGAGTTGAAGCCACTTGTGGTTTTAAAATGATAGATTATGAATGCAGTTACCCTTGGCCCATCAAATTGTTAGCATGTTAATGGGACAGACTGGGGAGTTTGGCAATCAGTTCTGAACTTTAGGTGCTTAAGGAAATTTTTCTTTTGAGATAGGAGATGAGATAATTATATTTATTTAAAAAATATGATAGTCCCAAGTTAGCTTGGAGACTTTTCTATTCTTTATAATACTCTGAGTATAAAACATCATTTTTCTGAAGTTGTCAGTACCTAGTTGAGAATAACTCAAATTTTAATGAGTAAAATTGATATGATGTTTTTTAATGTTTTGTAGAGCAGCTTATAATTAAAATTTTATGTTTCTTAGGGATAAAAAAAATGTTACTTGCTCATAACAATAACTCCAATATTTAGCATCTGGTAGTTATTTCATATTTTTGTAAAATAAGTCTATAAACCTGTTATGTGCCTACTTAGTGCTTTGTTTATTACCATTTAGCCTCCTAAAGACTCTATAAGGTTGCCTATATTTTTATTATTTTGTTATTCTTTGTGTTGTTATTTTCTCTCAAAATTTAAGCATGTTTTCCTATTTGCCCAGCTCTGCATTGTCAAAGTCAGTAATGGAAAGTCTGTCATATCCCAAATTTTAGGCAGCTTCTCCAGAGCTACATTGTATCAACTAGATACTGTTTCTGGAGAAAGCACTAGATGATGAGTGTGAAGGACAATGGAGGTGACGAATGAAGTCAGAAAGCCAGACTAGTTTGAAATGCTTTCCCACCATTTTTCATTATACAGACATGAGAGATGACTATAAAATGATAATAAGGTAAGAATCCAGGAAAATGGTCATTAATCTGTGGTCTCTTTGTCCCTCAAGCTCTTCTTCCTGGACAATACCCTTCACTCTCCTGACTCTGACCCCACCAACTTGCTGATGACACCAAAATATCTTTCTTCAAAATCTGAGTCTCCAACTTAGACTCAGTGCCCATGCATCCTGCCTTTTACCTAGAATTTCTACGACCAAAATCCCCAATCCCTGTTTCCTCCTAAGACCCTTCAGAAATGGCCTCTGGCCCAGGTCATCCTGGAGTTTGCTGCAGCCCTTGAGTGCACAGAGTTGGGCCTGAGCCTTTTTCTGATAGCACCAGTCTCCTGGGCTCTGCTTCCAGATTTGTTCTTCAAGCCTACTCTTGATGCTTTCCAACTTCATCGTGTTGCACAGTCACCAACTCAGGAGAGAATTCCACACCCTCTCATGCCATTGTCTTTCTAAAGCATGTATTTCTACTTTAAAACTCTTAGAAACCCCCTTGTCTATAACATCAGGTTCAGACTCCTAAGAATGGTACTTTCACAATCCACATTCGAAAATACCTTACCAAGCTCAGCCCCTGCTCCTCCTAAGCTTACCCTCATCCATCCCACTGTCCAGCAATAATTAATGCCTCCAGCACAGTTCTTTTCTTTAAATGCATTTTCACTTTGCATTTATGTGTCCCCTTATCAAGTTGCCTCTTTTCTGTCACCAGAATCAGACCCACATGTTTCTTTCTCTACTTAACATTCCCTCATACCTGTATCTGTAAACCCATAGTACTTTTAGATAACACCAAAACTTTTTGCAATTATTTTTATATGAAAGTTTTTTCACATTTATTTATATTCCTTATATGATTATGGACCTGTCATTTCATCTAAGTGTCAGTTCTCTCATTCTTAAAATGGTAGTAATATTGCTGCCTACTTTATAGATATGTAAAAGTTGAAGATAAAATACCTGCAAAATAAAATGCCTGACACACAGTGAGTGCTCAGTAAATATTCTGAATAATATTCATGTGCTTATCTTTATTAGAAATTTTATTATTCCAGGAGTTCCCGTCGTGGCGCAATGGTTAACGAATCCGACTGGGAACCATGGGGTTTTGGGTTCGATCCCTGGACTTGCTCAGTGGGTGAGGGATCTGGCGTTGCCGTGAGCTGTGGTGTAGGTTGCAGACGCGGCTCGGATCCCACGCTGCTGTGGCTCTGGCATAGGGCCGGTGGCTACAGCTCCAATTCGACCCCTAGCCTGGGAACCTCCATATGCCGCGGGAGTGGCCCTAGAAAAAGGCAAAAAAAAACAAAAAAAAACAAATATGAGCCTGAATGTTGTTTGAGGCACCATTTTCTGAAAAGGGTGTTCAATGAAGTGAAAGATTTAAAAGGTTTAATATTAGTATTAAAACCCAAGCCCCTAGTATGGCCTTGGTTTTATTTAATCCATTCTATACCACCACCTTACCCAATCCAGTATGGTGCTCAGTAGAGTGGTCTAATTGCAATTAGACAGAAAAACAGTGAATGGTTATTGAACACAGGGAAAGAAGTGCCCTCCTTGGTTGGCTTCATTTCCATATGCCTGATTTATCTGGATCCTGTGTTGCTAGGCTACAGTGAACAGCTCATTGCTTCCTATCTGCTCTGCCTCATTCTGTCTTGGGCCTCCATCCTGCTTACAGCCTAGTCTCAGCACAGCACATCCAGTGAGTGACCCCATAAATTTTGTCTTGGTACTCCTCTGTTTAAAACCCCCCAGTGATTCCCAGTTTAACTGGGAGTACTGACCTAAGGATGCTCCAGTGACACTGACTTTACTGATTTTTTTTTTTTTTGTCTTTTTGCCATTTCTTGGGCTGCTTCTGTGGCATGTGGAGGTTCCCATGCTAGGGGGTCCAATCAGAGCCTACGCCATAGCCACAGCAATGTGGGATCCGAGCCGCGTCTGCAGCCTACACCACAGCTCACGGCAACGCCGGATCCTTAACCCACTGAGCAAGGTCAGGGATCGAACCATCAACCTCGTGGTTCCTAGTCGGATTCGCTAACCACTGAGCCATGAGGGGAACTCCTGACTTTACTGATATTTCACAAACCTGACAGGCATACTCCCACCACAAAACCCTTGCCTTTGCCCCTCTCACTTCCATAAAGCTCTGCCCCCAGAGCTCTCCATTCACCCCCTTGTCTTAGCTCACAAGGAACTTCACGAGGCCTTTCCTGTTTAAAAACCACGAGCACTACCACCTTCTCCAGCATGTTCTGGACCTTTTCCTGTATATACATATATATCATATATATCATACCAATGGCATAGGGAAGTTTCCAGGCCAGGAGTTGAATCCAAGCTGCAACCAGGAGCTATGCTTCAGCAGTGGCAATGCCAGATCTTTAACCCACTGCCACAGGCCAGGGATCAAACCTGAGCCTCTGCAGTGACCTGAACTGCTGCAATCATATTCCTAACCCACTGCGCCTACAGCAGAAGCCCCTTGTCTTGTTTTTCATATAGCAGATATCATCACATATTTATTAGTATAGCAATATCATCACATATTTAATATTTAACATAGCACTCATCACATATTATTGATTACTACTTATTATTATTTGCCTCACTCTCCAACCACTAAAATTTTGGTCCACTTCAGGCAAGGATTTTTGTCAATTTAGTTCACTCCCGAATTCCTATACTGATGTATTATAGCCTATCAGTGAATACTGAGTGAATGATTTCATTGATTAACTAAAAAAAGGAAATACAGTGGTAATTAAGCTTAGCTATTATGTTCCAAGTTTTAAGTTAACATGTATTTATACAACCAAGTTATAACTGATGTATAATTAACATATCTTTATGTACTTAGAATTAATAATAAACTAATACTAAACTGAATAAAATTTAAATTAATATAAATAATATGAAATAGACCATGAGACCATATTTGCATAATCTTAGTTTTTGACAATATTTTAGTGCAATCCAAAAGTCCTAGATTTTTAAGAATAAAGGCCGAGATATATTTATCCGATTAGACATTTTTATCTGTTAGAATGAAATGTCACAAATTAAATCTGAGGATCATTGTTAGACTTTAAAAAATTATAATGCTGATTACATTTCAGGATTAATATGATGTAAAATAAATGGCTAAAAATTTTTATCAAATTTATTATAATGTGATTAAAAAAATTTGTACCATTTAAAGTGGATGATTTGATATTTTGGCATACATATACATTTGTGAAACATTTAGTACACTCAGAATAATTAATATATCCATCAACCCCAGAAGTTTCCTTATAACTGTAAAAATCTCTTCTTCCCAACTATCCCATCTCATTTACTGAAGCCAGGATGACCTATAGATTAGATTACATTACACAAATAAACCAATTTGAAGAGAAGCAACCATGTAACAATATTGAGTCTTCCAAGATATGACATGGTTTTACTCTCCATTTGTTTAGGTTTTCTTTAATTTCTCTCACCAAAATTTACGAATTTCAGTGTACAGTTCTTTTACATCTTTACAAGAGTATCTCTATTTTATACTTTGATTCTGTTGTAAGGATATGTTTTCATATTTTTGTTTCTAATTATTCATTGTGAATACATAAAATACAATTTATTTTTATATGTATTTTGTATCTTACAAAATTCCTGAATTTGTTCATTAATGGCTTCTATTTTTAGTAAATTCCATTATATTCCTTATATAGATAAACATGTCATATGTGAACAAAGGTAAAGTTTAACTTCTTTCATTCCAGTTTGGATGCCTTTTATGTTTTCCTTGCCCTGTTTCTTTGGCCAGAGCCTCCACTATTGTGTTGAGTAGGGATGATAGGAGCAGACTTGCCTTTGACCTGATCTGAGGTAGAATATTTAGTCGTTCATCACTGAAGTGATATTAGCTATGGGGTTTTCATAGATCCTTTTTATCAGGTTGAGCAAGTTTGTTTCTACTCTTATTTTACTCGGATTTTATTTTAGTTTAGTTTTAGTTTTATTTTATTTTTTAGTCAGGCAGATATCCCATGCTCTTAACATTTCTGAAAGACTTTCATGAAGAATCAGCAGTATTTCATTTGTAAACACTGGTTAATTAAATCAATTAAGACATCCAAGCTTGAATATGTATGTGTGAAAAGGTTTTTAACTATAAATTTAATGTCTTTAATAGACTTGAGCTATTATCTATATCATTCTGAGTGAACTTTGGTAGCTTTTGTCTTTCAAAGAATGTATCCACTTTATCTAAGTTGTTAAATGTATTGTCATAAAGTTGGTCATAATATTTCCTTATTATATGTTTAACATCTGTAGGATCTGTAGTGATATTCCCTCTTTTTTCTGATATTGGTAACTGATATTTTCTTTCTGCTCTTTTTTTCTAATTCTTATTTTTAGCTCTAGTGTTTATTTTAGTCTCTGTTTCAAGTTCATTCAGCTTTTTTTCTGCAGAATCTAAATTTTCACAACCCTACCTAGTGCAGTTTTCATTTCACACATTGTAATTTTCATCTCTAGAAATTCAATATAGGCCCTCCCTCCAGGTCTACATAACCATTTCGTTCATCAGGATACCATTTTAATAGCAAATAATATCTTTGACATCTAATTCTAACATTTGTATCAGTTCCGGATGTTTTAATTCATTGATTTTTCTCCTGATTATAGATCATATTATTTTATTGTTTCTTTGCTCGCCTAGTAATGTTCAATTGTTGTTAGACATTGTGAATCTTATTAACTGCTGGCTGTGCTTTCATTACAAAATATTCCTGAACTTTCTTCTGGAGTGTATTTAAGTTACCTGTAAGCAGACTGATCCTAGAGCACCTTGCTTTTAAGGTTGGTAGACAAGAGTGATGAGCTGTTTAGCCCACGCCTGGTTCTTCCCCACAGCAATGCCAGGCCTTCGAGCACCCAGCCCGCTGCCCCATGAACAAGGCCCTGTCTCCTGCTGTTGATCAGTCCTCCGTCCTGGCCCCTGTGAGCAACGTGGACAGAGTCTTCTCCGTCTTTTCTGCCAGTGCTTTTCTTGGCCCCAGTAGTTTACTCTCACACACTGAGGAGGACGCTGTCGAGGGTTCAGCAGGATCCTCTTTAGACTGTCAGTGTTTTTACTTCCGGAGCTTCGCATTGCTCTTTCCTGGGAACTCTAAGCACTTTGGTTTTCCTGACCCCTCAACAATATCCCTGCAACTCAGGAGGTTTTCTGGGCTCTGCTGGATTTGTCTTCTCTGTTGCTGCCTGGAGACATTCTCAAGGCCTGTAAATCATAGGGCTCTCACCTCCTTTGCTTCCCCTCACTCAGAAATGACCACCCCAAGTTGCCCTAAGCCCACTGCTTTGAAACTGCTGGAATTTTAAAAAATTATTTTCCTTTTTTTTTTGTTTTTGTTTTTGTCAGAAAGGAGAATAAGTTTGCTCCCAGTTACCCCATTGTGCTTTGAAACAGAAGTTCCTACCAATAGAGCCTTAAACTTTATAAATAACCCAATTGAAAAGTGAATAGGCTATTCAAAAAGAAGATCCAAATGGCTAATACAATGACATTGACCATGAGACACAAATTTTTTTACCCATAGAGATAGCCAATTAAAAAAGATGATGGCCTACTATTGTTAGCAAAGTTATGGAAAATGAGCATTTCAACATCCTATTAATAGCAGTGTGAATAATACAAACCATTTTGGAAAGTCTGGCAATTAAAAACACATCATTTGACACGATGATCCTTTTCAGAAAAATCTGCCTTCAGCATAAGTACTATGTAATAGAATGGTAATTATAGCGTTGTAATCACAAAGCAGGAGACAGCTCTTAAACATCCATAAATAGAAGGATGGTCAAATGTATCGGTAAATTATACATATGCTATGGAAAATGAATTAGCTACTAAAAAGAATGAGTTCTGTCTCATTGACCATGAGGACTGGCCATGATATATTGTTCAGTTCAAAGAGAAACTTGGCAAGAAACATGAATACTATAATCCCTCTTTTAATAGAAAGAAGAAAAGACCAGTGGAAAAAATGGAATAAAAACACCATCCTATTTTCTAACCTTCAGGAGGGTATCCTGGAGAGATGTCATGAAAATATTATTAACTTTTTTATTGCTTACCTTTGTATTATACTACTTTTTATACTAAGCAAGTATTGCTTTCAAAAGCAAAAAAAAAAAAAAGTAACAATGAACATCCAAAGAATGTTGCAATCCGTGTAGAGTATAATTTGCTAAAATATTTACATACATATTGAAAGATATAAAGAAGGCCAATTTAATCTGTAGGTAATGAAACTTGTGCCATTTATAGAATATACTATTTACATAGAATTGAAAGAGAAATTTCTTATCAGATAAGTGATATAAGAACACCCAAGATGGATACAAGTTAACTGTTGTTATGGAAATGAGGCACTAAGAATGGCAAGAACCTTTAGAAATACCTCATCTTATCCTGTAACTTTGACCTGTGTAGTTCATTGCCTGAATTAATTGCCATGTAACTTAAAGGGAAACTACTGATTTGAACTAATGAACTGATATTTTGCTTTCCTTGTTTATACATCTCTTCTAAATGCATTGAATTTAAAACTTTTGTCTTGAGTATTTCCTTCTTTAGATTTTTTTTGGTCTTTTTAGATTAAAAATTATCTGATTTTGAAATGGATTAGGTCCCCCCTTATACTCCTTGCATATTTTGGCTCATGTTGATAATTTATTATTTTTTGCTTTTATGGAGTGATTTACATGAGTGTTCTGTTTCAGCACAATTTTTCACTTCTCTTTCTTTCCAGTTGCATTTCGATAAAACTTTCTCGTAAAAGTCAATATTTCTACTTTATTGGTATTCCGTAGACCTTCATTTCATACCAGTGATAAGATCATTTGTCTAAATATATGATCTATATATGATCACTACATCTAAACATATTCTGGTGCAGACTTTTTAGGAAGGGATTTTTACCAGATACTCAGCCAAGGCTGTCTTCAGGCTTGACTGTTGGTTAAATGTACTGTACTAAAAAGCAGCCCTACACCGATGCAGGGCTATGAATCTTCCAGAATTCGTCAAATCAGAGTTTGTCTGCAACACACTTTCACCCAAGGCCTTAGCCTTTCAATACTAAATAACCAATAACAATTTTTTGTTATATTTTGTAATCTGCTGTCGTCCTAGGAGTCTCTACTATTTTAGAAAAATAGAGGATAAAATGTATTCACATACATTTAACTTGAGGATTTCCTTTTTAGCTAAAACTCTTGGAAGAACTAAAGGTAAATATAACAGGCTTGTCTCTTCATTTCAAATAGGTGATTCATCAGAACCGTAGACCCTGTAATCTGCATGGGAAAAGTAATGGCTAACGCTTACCACATGCTCAGTGTGTGGGAGACACTAAATTAAGCCATTTTAAGCAATGTGCATATGTTTATTTATTTAATCCTCCGAGCAACCATGTTATTTTGTTCATTACTATTATTAATCTCATTTTATAGATAAGAAAATCCAGGGCCCTGAATGCTTAGCATATCACACTAATGTCTTAAGACACAGAGATGACAAGCAGCAGTGCCTGAATCTGACCCAGGCAATGGGACCACACAGTGACTTTCATGTGGATATGTGACACAGTGTTTCAAGAATGCTGTACAGATAATTTTACTTAATTTTTTGGTTTTTTGCTTTTTAGGGCCGTACCCGCGGCATATTGAAGTTCCCGGGGCTAGGGGTCGAACTGGGGCTACAGCTGCCAGTATACGCCACAGCCACAGCAATGCCAGATCTGAGCTGTGTCTGCGACCTACACCACAGCTCATGGCAATGCTGGATCTTTAACCCACTGAGCAAGGCCAGGGATTGAACCCGCATCCTCATGGATCCTAGTCAGGTTTGTTAACCACTGAGCCACAGAGGGATCTCCCAGATAATTTTATTTTTTGCTCACAGTTTTAAAACTTAATTCTTGGAAAACTGGCATAACACATACAAATTAAATAACCTAAATTCTGCAGTAATGCACAATCACCTGTCATAGCTCCTTCAAGCTCTTTGGGTCTTTTATCTTTTTTTTAAGTAGAAATTGACTTTTGCTCCTACTCAAATACGTAAAAATAGATGGTCTCACCCCACTCTGGGAATTGTGAAAAGGGAGTGAAAGGCACCAAAGCGATGTTTCACCCCTTGTCCCTCTGAAACAGCCAGTGTGAGCAGGGCCTGACCTTACAGCTCCCTCAGAGAGAACAGGTCTTTTCTTTTTGTCACCAACGTAGGGCAATGGTTTTCAAACTTTGCAGGTGTGACTGTTTGCTGGTTATTCATTTTAAACTTTAAGTCAGTGACCATGCCAGAAATGATTTCAAATGAGGAAATTAGACAAGACTACCTTTTAGAATGGAGAACACTAAAGGAAAAGTTGCTTTGGAGTCATGTTTCTACAAATGTGATTTATGCCCACACTAGCCAGAGCATAAGCATTACGCAAAGACCTTATGAGCTAGCCAGTTTACATGGGTAATTTTAACATAATGGTTTTATCTAATCATGCTGTGAATTTGGATCTCTTGAAGCTTTGTACAGTCAATTTCCAACATACTGACAATGACCGTGCTGTCATTTATTGCCCATTTTGTCATAATATAAGCTGCTCTATCCCTTTTCTCTGTGCCTGAGTCATGTTTCTGTTGCTCTGGCTAACCCTTTCCTGACTCCTTTAGATTTCTTTTGTATGTATTGAAATTTTTTGCACAATAACATATTTTGTACAAACACTGGGCTACTGTATGTTCTGTATGTTCTGCTGTGTGTTTGCCTCATCCTTGCCCTCTGTTTTCCTTCTCTTTCTAATGTTATACAGTCATGCACACAAAAATGTGTCCTGTACAGACACACATGCATGTAAATGTACATATTTGAGAATGCTGTGTAGTTACCTAGAGGCTCATAGTATAGTGCAAGTTTTCTTCAAATTTCTGGATATGGAGTCTGGTTTTTCTGCCATTCTATTTAGAGATTCAGAAAATAGGTAGTCAAAAGAGGAAAGGTACTCAGACAGAATCCAAATTAAGCTCCGAGTTCCTGTCTCTAGCCCTAGATAGCTGCCCATCTGAGGTCTGCATTTATCTACTCATTTGCTCACCCGCCTCAGTTCCTGAGTCAGACAGCTCACAATCACATTCCCACACGTGTTGAAAACTCAAGTTCACCCCCACCACCAGCAGCAACAGCAATAACATGGGTTTAGCATCAAGGGCAATGTGGTCTTCCTCGACCGCCTTTTCTGATTCCAAAAAGAATGCATGCACTCGGAAGGACAGTCCCACACAGCCCATGAGCATGTGTGCAGGGTAAGGAGTCTCATTCAGAAATAAGTGCTCTTTTGATTTCCGGCATGTGGAATTTCTGAGGAGGCCTCAGCTGACAGGATCTCAGACAAGAGGAAAATAAAAAAGGAGTAAGTTAGCTGGGGTAAGGTGAGAAATATGAGGCACTTAAATGTCTTCTGTCACTAGATCCCTGCTTCTCATCTGCCTCACATTCTTTACTTAACCTGTGAGTTGGTCAACGGAGTCATAATCCTTTAGATTGGCTTCTCTCACTTAGTCGTGTGTATTTAAGTTTACTTCCTGTCTTTTCATGGCTTGATAGCTCCTTTTTTATGGCTGAATAATATTCGATCGTCTGGATGTACCACAGTTTATTTACTCATTCACCTGCTAAAGGACTTCTTGGTCACCTCCAAATTTTGGTAATTATGAACAAAACTGCTATAAACATCCCTATGCAGGTGTTTCTGTGGACATCAATTTTCAGCTTCTTTGGGTCAACACCAAGGAGCACGAATGCTGGATTGTATGATACATATGTTTAGTTTTGTAAGAAATCACCAAACTCTCTTATGAAGTGACTATGCCACTTTGCATTCCCACCGGCAGTTAATAAAAGTCTCTTCTGCTTCATAGCCTCAACCATCTTTTAGTGTTGCCAGCATTTTGAATTTTTGCCATTCTAATAGGTGAGTAATCACATCTTGTTATTTTAATTTCTGATTGCTTAATAACATAGGATGTTGGTCATCTTGTCATGTGCTTAATTGCAATCTGTATATCTTCTTTGGTGAAGTGTCTGTTCATATCTTTTGTACATTTTTTTTTAATGGCCACACCTGTGGCATATGGAAGTTCCCAGGCCAAGGA
This sequence comes from Phacochoerus africanus, assembly GCF_016906955.1. Taxonomy (NCBI): domain Eukaryota; kingdom Metazoa; phylum Chordata; class Mammalia; order Artiodactyla; family Suidae; genus Phacochoerus; species Phacochoerus africanus. The sequence continues at coordinate 28,746,219 of NC_062552.1, read as the reverse complement.
TCGAATCCAATCTGCAGCTGCAACCTATGCCACAGCTGAGGCAATACTGGATCCTTTAACCCACCACACAAGGCCAGGGATCAAACCCGTGCCTGTGCAACAACCTGGGCCACTGTGGTTGGATTCTTAACCCACTGCACCGTGGTGAGAACTCCTCTTTTGTCCATTTTTTAATAAAGTTGTTCATATTCTTACGGTGGAGTTTTAAAAGTCCATTGTGTGTGTGAATACATATAATTTTTTTTTTTTTGTCTTTTTAGGGCTGTACCCATGGCATATGAAAGTTCCCAGGCTAGGGGTCGAATCCAAGCTGCAGCTGCCTTTATACACCATAGCTACAGCCAAAGCAATGCCAGATCAGAGCCACATCTCCGACCTGCACCACAGTTCATGGCTTTGATCCTTAACCCACTGAGCAGACCCAGGGATTGAACTCTCATCCTCATGGATACTAGTCAGGTTCATTACTGCTGAGCCAAAACAGGAGTTTTGGCTCCTGAGTCCATTGTATATTTTGGATAACAGTTTTTATCAGATATGTCTTTTGCAAATATTTTTCCCAGTCTGCTTTGTCTTATTCTCTTCATATCCTGCTTGATTTTTACAATTTATCTTGCATTATTTTTTCGGATTGTTTATTAACTTTCACATCAGTATTTGCATTTGATTGTGAACATGAATTTTTTGGTAATACCTAGTTAAGCTGAACTTGATCATCTTTCTAATATTGATTTGCATATATAAATATAATACAGTTGCATTCTAAATAAGGATAAAACAGAGGCTGAGTTGTCTAGAAAGTTTAGGTGGAGCCCCAAAACTCCAGTTGTTATGCAAATACTTTAAAGGAATTGAAAGAGTGATTTGGTGAGAGTTATGTACTCTGCCTTCGCATCAATACCTTTGCCTGTACAAACAATAGTAATTTAGAATAATATCAATCTCTGATCCAACAAGATTTTACAAATACCCTTTTGAACATATGAACATCACTCATTAAATTCTAAGCCTCAAAATGGCTGATTTGCAAGCATCATGCCAATTAAGTTTAGAATTAAGTGAGTTTTTGAAAGCTATGGAAATCAAATCTCCTGGAAGAGTGATTTTTTCATTAGAAAAGCAAGATTTAGGTATGTCTTTCTAATCTATAAATTATCTAGAGGGTGTCTGAGGAAAAGAGAACCATATGTCTGTTCTGTACTTACTGATACTTTGGATGCAGTCTCCATGGCAGTGCAGAAGCCAACCAGTTAATGGCTTTTTCGGTTTGCTAACTGCCCATGCAAAGTTGAGGTATTTAATAATTACAAAAGCCCTTTACTGCTTCTAGACTCCTGAGACCCCAATCTCAGTCTGTGCCTGCGCTAAAGCCAATACAACAAACGGACGCCTAAACCTCTTTTTAAAACATTCTCTTTCTCCTCAAAACAATTCGTTAATACCATTTTTAAATTTTTTACTTTTTTTATTTCTCAGTGACTTTGCAGTAAAGAACTACAAGTAAATATAAGTCAATAAAACAAGATAGCTTGCAAAGCCAAATATTATTTGAGGGTGTGTTTTGTGAAAAAATCATTGTCTGAATACCAAACATCCACATTCCCCTGGGCACAGAGCACCATATCATGTGTATTCTTAGTATATTATTGGCAATAAATGATTTTTCAAACTAACAAAAGAAATCAAGTTTGAATTGGGTGTATCATAATTCAGAGAGCTTTAAAAAGGCCTCCGTCCTTCCCAGCTATTTTGCTAAAAGGTTGCTTGCTCTGACTTTGCAAACGGGTATAAGGATGAAGTTTCCACATTCACTTAAGCTCCACTGGTTCAGGGCTTCCCTCTGTTGTGTCCCCAAAACCTAGGTCCGCACCTGGCACTCACTGGCTGCTCAAAAAGACACTGAATAAGTAAATGGATGATTTATTTTAACAAAACTCCATTAGGCACTTTTAAAACTTTACTGCCTTGAATATATAAATTTTTCATGTCCTGAGAAGGACTGGAATTGCAAGATTATTAATAAAAATCAACCATGTGGGCCATATCCTATCAATATTTCTCATACCCAGAATTTTCACCCTCCTCTAAATGTATCCTTATCATGAAGATTTCTTTGTTAAGAAGAATTTGCGCCCATTGCATCAATGTATCCGTAATTATATCAGTTCTGTGTGAACCAAGAGTTCATAAATTAAGGTATCTATTATATGCCAAAGTATTAACACCTATTTCAACTTAAAATGCAGATAGAGCTCCTGTATCTCACGCCCAATAAGTTTCCAAGAAAATTTGCTGAAGAAAATTTAGTCATTGTGACTCTACCTAAATAAATGGAACTTTGTATTTTTAGACTAACAGCCCAAGCCTCTCATTTAGTGTCATCTAAACATTTGCCCACACCCTAATCTAACCTGAGGTAGTGGCTGACTTTAGAAGCTAGGATAGGTGAAGGTATACAACCAAACACCTGAGTCTTTGGTGCTCATTCAAAAGTCTTGGTTCCTAGACCTCATGTATAAGTGGCTAATTTTACTAAGGTAAACTAAAACAAGATAGAAAATGAACCTTCCCAATAATATGAACCCTCCCAATAATAATGAACCTTCCGGCATAATCCTGAATAGCTACATAAAATCTGTATAGTTCCTGACTTATCCTTGGATGATTTTTACATCGTGCAAAATATGACTTTAATAATAGCTATAAAAAAAAAGAAAGAAAGAAAGGAAACGAAGTGACGGAAAGCACCATCACTAGCAGTTCAAGATGCAGAGTCCACAACATTTTACTATGTGATATTCAATCTCCTTTGATAAATAAACTTTATAAAGCCTTTATACAGACCTTCTGTGGAGTCATGCACTGAGCAGATTTTTAATAAATCTTAATTGACTGTTCTTTGACCACATTTTGTTAATGAGTTTTTCTGGTCCCTAGCCTGGGCTGATTAAAGCTCACCCTGTATTGGCCAAGAGATGTTCTCTAATATTTTGCTAAATAATAGTGTGTCAAGTGCTGCAGTCATTGCTTTCTGAACTAGCTTCCTACCCATTCCAGCTTGGCTGCAGATTTGCAGGTACAGGACCCATTACCTCCTGTGCTTCCTTGTTTATTACTCTGGTCAAAGTGTCCTAACCTGTGTGTAGGGGCTGCAGAAGCCCCGGGCCCAGATGGGGTACAGTCTGCATTTCTTTCTCCCCTGATGTCCTCTGACAGTCCTAGCATTGGGAGAGCTCAATACATGTCCACATGTTACCAGTGGTTATAATCAGTTTTAAATGTGCAGCACCAGTGCCCATCGGAGTCTCAGAGGAGGGAATTTGGCAGGAAAATGGTCCCTTGCTGTGCTACCAGGTAGCCTATCTACACCTGTCATTACCTGGCATCTATACACAAGTGAAATAATCTTCCCAATTTGTATGTGGGCAAAATGCCACCATAACAGATGGACCTGAGTGTATATAACTGGGAAATTATGCATATACATTAAACATGCAGACGATGAGCATGAGCCCTTTCTAGGAACATCCAAGCATCTGTCTGCTCTGAGCTTTTGTGTGTGCTGTTTGCACCATCTGCCGCCATGGTGGGAGGGCCTTGTTGGAGAAGCAGAAAGGAGCTCTCATGAATTTCATGCAAATTGTGTCATGGGGAGAATTTGCCTCACCCTGAGCAAAAGGAACATATAACAGTGCTGTGAATATCTTTGTTGTTATTTCAAGACAGCAAAATTCAAAAGCTGATTTGGGGAACAACAAAGACAGTTTTTGGACATTACAAGGAAAATGAAATTAAAATTTGGATTAATTCTTCAAATGCCTTTGTATGATGCACATGTGTTTTTAAGCCTGCATAAATTCGTTTTAAGGTTCACTATTAACTGGAGTTCCCGTCTTGGTGCATCGGAAACGAATCCAACTAGGAACCGTAAGGTTGCCGGTTCGATCCCTGGCCTCGATCAGCGGGTTAAGGATCTGGCATTGCCGTGAGCTGTGGTGTAGGTCACAGACGCAGCTTGAATCTGGCATTGCTGTGGCTCTGGCATAGGCCGGCAGCTGTAGATCCGATTAGACCCCTAGCCTGGGAACCTCCATATGCCGCGGGTGCTGCCCTAAAAAGACGAGAGACAAAAAAAAAAGTTAACCGTTACTTATTTGAATCCTTTCTCAATGAAGCCAAACCTGCAGACCAAACCAATCAGTGCTTCTAAAGTAACTTTGTAACTTAGCTTGCAAGGTAAGGAGTAAATTAGCATGTGTTTCATTCACTGCAAGTATGCAGCAAAGTAGCAAAGTACTCTTATTCATTGAAGTGCAGAATCCCAGTAATGTGAAATCCTATCTAAAATAATATTAAGGCTTATGAATAAGTATAATTTTTATTTTTTGACAGGGGCATTATCTTCATAATATGGGTAGGCTTTATTATAAAAAATTTTGGAAAATTCCAGTTTTGCATACATGTTAAATACGTCTATTAAGGATTTATTATTTACTTTAAATGACTGGAATTTAATTGTTTCACTTCTGTTCACCTTGTCATAACTTTACCTTTCTTTGTTCCTGATGAGCATTTTCATGTGCTAGGAATTATCTGCATATCTGTATTTCTTTATCTCTCACAGGTTTGTTTTTTGGTTTTGGGTTTTTTTTTTTTTTTGGAATGCAGAAGTTCTCCAGCTAGGCAATCAGAGCTGCACCTCAGCCACTGCTTTGACCATGCTGGATCCTTAATCTACTAGGCCATCAGGGAACTCCTCAAGGCTCTTTTAACATTAAAGTGATAAATAAAATGATACTAAAATAATGTCAAATATACAAATTATTGTTACACTTATGAACTTATTTTTCTACTTTTCAGTGAACTTTTTAGCAAATTAAACATGACAATTATAAATGCAATAAAACTTATACCCATTCACCTGTCTAATTATATTATGACTCCAAAATCTTAGAACTCAGTACTACTCAAGTCAACTAATATGTAGCATATTTCTGATAAGATCATATTTACAAGGTAAATTTGGAATAGTTTGTTCACTAGTATTTTTAAGATTCTCTGTAACTGAAGCATCAGCAACATAAGTAACAATTAAATGTTCAACAGGATGTTATAGCTTCAGCTGGACTCATGTCCTACTTGTGAAAGATGAATTCAAGGTTAGATCTGTGCAGAATGAGGAGCTAGAAAAAGGCATATGATGTACAATTAAAAACTTTGGGGTTTAGGAAATTATATTTATTTCATTAAAATAATACACAGGATATATTCAATCTAGAGAACATTTAGAGAATCAATATCTCTACATTTGGGCATTTAAAATTCTTTTGTATTTATTTGAAACAGATGCTTCAGTACTATAAATAGAGTGGTATATATATTTTAGCTGTCTAATTAGAAAAACTTGAGTTTATTAAAAGATCCTGTCATTTAACAATCCAAATGTTACAATTAATATCAACTGATTGTCTTTAATGATATTAAATTTATGATTAGAAAATATTGGTCAGTATATTATTTTACTGTTCTCTTTTGCAATCTCCATGTTCCATTTATCACAAATATGTACAGATGACATTCAGATTTACTCCCCTGCCTCAAATCTGAAATTTTAAGATAACTCTTAATGTCTCCTTGGCACTTTAAACTTAAGGTAAATATAAATTCTTCACCTCAGAAAGTTCTTATTGTGCCTCAGCAAGTTAAGGACCTGATATGGTCTCTGTGAAGAGGTGGGTTCAATCCCTGGACTTGTTCCATGGGTTAAGGATCCAGCAGTGCCACTGGCTGTAGTGTAGGTCACAGATGCAGCTCAGAGGGGGTGTTGCTGTGGCTGTGGTATAGGCCTGCAGTTTGGCCTCTGGCCTGGGAACTTACCTATGCTGTGGGTGGGATCATAATAAGAAAAAAAAAAAAATTCTCCACCTCCAAACATTTTTTTCATTCCTTTCTTTCTCTGGTTAATGATGTCATTATACATCTAGCCATGTCTGCATTTGAAAGTTCCTTTATCCCTGTCTTCCCCAGTCATCAGCAGACCTCTCACGAAAGAGCTCTTGAGCGCCCCCCAGGACCTCCCCAGGGAGGAGCTTAGGCACTCAACCACAATGGTCATTAGCTGGGTCATTGGCTCCTCGGTAGCATGGCCTTGGGAGCAGCCTGATTTCAGAACAGATCAGTTACACCTGTAATTAGAGGTCTGCATTCTCTTGGCCACCACAACTCCAGAAAATGATCCATTTCTTAAAACCCAGTAGATCTAGCTGCACTCATAAGAAACTTGATTATATACTAACAATAGTTGTTTCGCTTACACTAAAAACTAACAACCTGCAGTGTCAAATATTCATGTTAATATTTACAATATTACATCTTCTAATTCTGGCATAAAATATTTATGATCTAAAATAAACTTTTACATTTATTAATTAATCTGCAATTTGCCAATTTTTTTCTCAAACCTCAATGTTGCTGAAAATGAAAATCTATTTCTTTTTATAATCATAAGGTCCCTTGTGAGTCCAATAGATTTTCCTCAAATAAGCTAGAAAGATCCACTTTCTTTTTTTAATTACTCAATGAATTTTATTACATTTATAGACATACAACGATCATCACAACCCAGTAATAGCATTTCCATCCCAAACCCCCAGCACATACCCCCACCCCCTCAACCTGTCTTATTTGGAAACCATAAGTTTTTCAAAGTCTGTGAGTCAAATCTGTTCTGCAAAGAGGTTCGTTGTGTCCCTTTTTTAGATTCCACATGTAAGTGATAGCATATGATGTTGGTGTCCCACTGTCTGATTAACTTCACTTAGCATGATAATTTCTAGGTCCACCCATGTTGCTGTAAATGCCATTTTTTCTTTCCTTTTAATGGCCGAGTAATATTCCATTGTGTATATGTACCACATCTTCTTGATCCACTCCTCAGCCGATGGACATTTAGGTTGTTTCAATGTCCTGCTTGTCTATTGCATACCATGCTGCAATGAACATTGGAGTTCATGTATCTTTTCAAGTCATGGATTTCTATGGATAGATGCCCAGGAGTGGAATTGGTGGATCTAATGGTAATTCTATTTTTAGTTTTCTGAGGAATCTCCATACTGTTTTCCACAGTGGTTGCACCAATTTACATTCCCACCAACACTGTGGGAGGGTTCCCTTTTCTCCACACCCTCTCCAGTATTTACTGTTAGTAGACTTTTTGATGATGCCCATGGGGCATGGGTTGTTTGTTTTTTTGGTATTCAGTTACAGGAGGTATTTATAAATTTTGGAGATTAAATCCCTTGTCAGTCGCTTCATTTGCAAATATTTTCTCCCATTCTGTGGGTTGTCTTTTCGTTTTGTCTAGGGTTTCCTTTCCTGTGCAGAAACTTTTAAGTTTAATTAAGTCCCATTTGTTTCTTTTTGTTTTAATTGTCATTACTCTAGGAGGTGGATCTGAAAAGATGTTGCTGTGGTTTATGTCAGAGAGTGTTTGGCCTGTGTTCTCCTCTAAGAGTTTTATAGTATCTGGTCTTATATTTAGGTCTTTAATCCAATTTGAGTTTATTTTTATGTACAGTGTTAGAAGGTGTTCTGATTTAATTCTTTTACATGTGGCTGTCCAGTTTTCCCAGCACCACTTACTGAAGGGGCTGTCTTTTCTCCATTGTATATTCTTGCCTCCTTTGTCATAGATTAGTTGACATAGGTGTGTGGGTTTAATTCTGGGCTTTCTATCCTGTTCATCTGACCTATATTTCTGTCTTTGTGCCAGTAACATATGGTTTTGATGATGGTAGCTTTGTAGTACAGTCTGGAGTCAGAGAGCCTGATTCCTCCAGCTCTATTTTTTTTTCTCGGGATGGCTTTGGCTGCTCTGAGTCTTTTGTCCTTCCAAATAAATTTTGAAATATTTTGTTCTATTTCTGTGAAAAATGTCCTTGGTAATTTGATAGGGATTGCATTGAATCTGTAGATTGCCTTGGGTAGTATAGTCATTTTGATAATATTGAAACTTTAAATCCAAGAGCATGGTATGTCTTTCCATCTGTTTTGTGTCATCTTTGATTTCTTTCTTCAGCATCTCATAGTTTTCAGAGTACAGGCCTTTTGTCTTTTTAGGTAGATTTATTCCTGAGTATTTTATTTATTCTTTATTTATTCTTTTTTATACAATGATAAATGGGATCATTTCCCAAATTTCTCTTTCTGATCTTTCATTGTTAGTATATAGAAATGCAGTCAATTTCTGTATATTAATTTTGTATCCTGAGACTTTGCCAAATTCATTGATGAGTTCTAACAGTTTTCTGGTAGTCTTTAGGATTTTCTATGTATAGTATCATGTCATCTGCAAATAGTGATAGTTTTACTTCTTCCTTTCCAATTAGGATTCCGTTTATTTCTTTTTCTGCTCTGATTGTCAGGGCTAGGATTTCCAAAACTACATTGAATAGTAGTGGTGAAAGCGAACATCCTTGTCTTATTCCTGATCTCAGTGGGAATTCTTTCAGAATTCTTTCATCGGAAATAGGTTTTGGATTTTGTCAAAGGTTTTTTCTGCATCTGAGAGGATCATATGGTTTTTATTCTTCAGTTTGTTAATGTGGTGTATCACACTGATTTGCAGATATCTAGAATAAATCCCACTTGATCGTGATGTATAAGCTTTTTATTTTGGTTTGCTAGTATTTTGTTGAGGATTTTTGCATGGAGATGTGAAATTGGCCTGTAATTTTCTTTCTTTTTTTTTTTTTGGTCTCTTTGTCTGGTTTTGGTATCAGGATGATGGTGGCCTCATAGAATGAGTTTGGGAGTGTTCCTTCCTCTGCAATTTTTTGGAATAGTTTCAGAAGGACAGGTGTTCATTCTTCTCTGAATGTTTGATGGAATTTGCCTGTGAAGGCATCTGGTCCTGGACTTTTGTTGGTTGGAAGTTTTTTAGTCATAGTATCAATTTCAGTACTTGTGATTGGTTTCATTTTTTCTATTTCTTCTTGGTATAGTCTTGGAAGATTGTACTTTTCCAAGAATTTGTCCATTTCTTCTAGATTGTCTCTTTTATGGCATATAGTTGCATGTAGTAGTCCCTTATGATCCTTTGTATTTCTATGATTTCTTCGAAAATTTTTCTAATTTCATTTCTAATTCCTTTTTCATTTCTAATTTTATTGATTTGAGTCCTCTCTCTTTTTTTCTTGATAAGTCTGGCTAAGGCTTTATCAATTGTGTTGATCTTTTCAAAGAACCAGCTTTTCATTTCATTGATCTTTTCTATGGTTTGCTTCATTTTTATTTCATTGATTCCTGCTCTGATCTTTATGATTTCTTTCCTTCTACTAACTTTAGGTCTTGTCTGTTCTTCTCTCTTGAGCTGCTTTAGATGTAAAGTTAGCTTGTTTATTTGAGCTTTTTCTTGTTTCCAGAGGTGGGCTTGTATTGCTATAACTTTCCTATTAGAACAGCTTTTGCTGCATCCCATAGGTTTTGGAGTGTTGTATCTTTGTTGTCATTCGCTTCTAGGTATTTTTTAATTTCCTCTTTGATTTCTTCAGTGATCCACTGGTTGTTTAGTAGCATGTTGTTTAGTCTCCATGTGTTTGGGTTTTTTTTTTTTTTTTGCAGTTTTTTTCTTGTTGTTGATTTCCAGTTGTATAGTGTTGTGGTTGGAAAAGATGCTTGATATGATTTCAATTTTCTTAAAGTTACCAAGACTTGATTTGTAGCCCAGGATGTGATCAATCCTAGAGAATGTTCCATGTGTTCTTGAGAAGAATGTGCATTCTGTGGCTTTTGGATGCAATGTCACATAAATATCTATAAAGTCCATCTGGTCTAATGCTTCATTCAGGGCCACTGTATCCTTATTGATTTTCTGTCTGGATGATATGTCTGTTGCTGTAAACGGGGGTGTTACAGTCCCCCACTATTATTGTGTTATTGTCAGTTTCTCCTTTTAAGGTTGTCAGCAGTTGCCTTATATATTGAGGTAATCCTATGTGGGGTGCATATATATTTACAATTGTTATATCTTCTTCTTGATTTGGTCCTTTGATCATTATGTAATGTTCTTCTTTGTCTCTTGTAATATTCTTTATTTTAAGGTCTATTTTGTCTATTATGAGTATTGCTACTCCAGCTTTCTTTTGATCCCCATTTGCATGAAATATTTTCTTCCATCCTCTCACTTTCAATTTGTATGTGTCCCTAGAAGTGAAGTGGGTCTCTTGAAGTCAGCATATATATGGATCTGGTTTTTGTATCCATTCATCCAGTCTATGTCTTTTGGTTGGGGCATTTAGTCCATTGATATTTAAGGTAATTATTGATATGTATGTTCTTATTGCCATTTTATTAACTTTTTAAAATTTATTTTTGTTGCTCTTTTTTCATCCCTTCTTCTCTTGTTCTCTACTCTTGTCATTTGAAGACTATCTTTAGTGTTGTATTTGAGTTGATTTTTCTTATGTGTGTGTGTGTATCAATTGTAGATTTTTGGTTTGCAGTTACACTGAAGTTTTGATATAGGAGTCCATATATACATATATGTATGTATATTATGTATGTATATATCATTGTTTTCAGTTGTTGGTCTCTTAATTGCAAGTACATCTCTAGTGTCCTGAATTTGTACCCACCTCTTCTAATGATTTCTGATTTTGGTAGTGTATTTGCTCAGGGATGATTTCCTACATTTACTGTATATATGCCTTTACAGGTGAGCCTTGTCATTCGTGGTATTTTTGTTTCTGGTTGTGGCCTTTTCTTTTCTGCCTAGAGAAGTTCCTTTAGTATTTGTTGTAAATCTGATTCAGTGTTGCTGAATTCTCTTAGCTTTTGCTTATCTGTGAAGCTTTTGATTTCTCTTTCAAATCTGAATGAGAGCCTTGCTGGGGAAAGTAATCTTGGTTGGAGGTTTTTTCCTTTCATCACATTAAGTATATCATGCCACTCCCTTCTGGCCTGCAGAGTTTCTGCTGAAAAATCTACTGATAACCTTATCGGGGTTTCCTTGTATGTAATGTTTCTTTTCCCTAGCTGCTTTCAATATTTTCTCTCTGTCTTTAATTTTGGTCAGTTTGATTAATGTGTGTCTCAGGGTATTCCTCCTTGGGTTTATTTTATATTGTACTTGTGCTTACTGGATTTGAGTGAGTGGTTCCTTTCCCATGTTAGGGAAATTTTTGGCTATTATCTCTTTGAATATTTTTTCTATCCCATTCTCTCTTCTTCTTCTTGCACCCCTATTATATGGATATTTGTCCATTTAATGTTGTCCCAGAATTCTCTGAGATTCTCTTCATTTATTTTCAATCTTTTTTCTCTTTTTTTTTTCCACATCAGTGATTTCCACTGGTCTGTCCTCCACCTCTCTTATTTTTTTCTTCTGCCTCCTGTATTCTGCTGTTGGTGACTTCTAATGAATTTTTTATTTCAGTTATTTTATTTTGCATCTCTGCTTGCTTAAACTTTAAATCTTGTATTTCTTTGCTCAGTGTTTGCTGTAAATTGTCAATCTTTGCCTCCAGTTTATTTCTAATGTCTTACATCATCTTCAGCATCATCAGTCTAAAGTCTTTTTCCTGGAGGCTGATAATCTCCAGATCATTTAGCTGTTTTCCTGTTGTTGTTTTTTCTGGCTCTATTATATGAGTTATAGTTCTCTGCCTTTTCATTTTTATAGGTTTTTGGTGTAGTCTCCTTTTTGCAGACAATAGAGTTGTAGCCTCTCTTGCTTCTGATGGCCATCTCCCTTGTGGCTGAAGTTGGTATGAGGGCTTGCTGTAAGCTTCCTTATGGGAGGGACTAGTGCCTGCCCACTGGTAGGTGGGGCTGATTCTTATTTCTCTGGTGGGTTGTGCTTTGTCTCTGGGTGAGATTAGAGGTGGTGTGTGCATGGTGGGTCTTTAGGCAGCCTATTTACTGATGAGTGGAGCTATGATCCCACCTGGATTATTGTTTAGCCTAATGCTTCTCAGTGCTGATGGGTGGGGCCAGTTTTTCCAAAAATGGCCACCGCCAGATGAACACATGCTGCTGAATATTCCTGAGACTATTTATTGCCTCCAATGTCCTTCCCCCACAATGAGCCACAGTAAGCCCCTGTTTTCCCAGGAGATAGTCCAAGAGCTACAGTCAGGTCTGACCCAGATTCCTATGGAGTCTCTGCTTTGCCATTGGACCCAGTGCACATGAAAGCTTGTGTGCATCTTTCAAGAATGGGTCTCCATTTCCCCCAGTCACATGGAGCTCTTGAGCACAAGCCCTACTGGCCTTCAGTGCCAGATGCTCTGGGGGCTCTTTCTTCTAATGCTGGATCCCCCGGCATGGGGACCTGATGTGGAGCTCAGAACTCTCACTCCTGTAGGTGAGTCTCTGTGGTACAGTTACTTTCCAGTCTGTGGGCTTCCCACCCAGCAAGTAGGGGGTTGTTTATATCACATAATCATCCATCCTACCATCTTGATGTGGCCTCCTCTTTGTCTTATGGAGGAGGATATCTTTTTTTGAAAGTTTCTAGTCCATTTGGTTGAAGGTTATTCATAATTTGGTTGTAATTCTGTTGTTTTTATGAGAGGTGGGCTCCAGTCTTCTATTCCACCATCTTAATCCTGTCTCCAAGATCCACTTTCAAATTAGGAACATTGGATGGGAAAACTATGGAATTAATTTTTCATTTTGATGGTGAATTCTCTGTTCAGTCAGAAGTAGTACTTCACGGAGTTCTCTGGTGGCTCAGTGTGTTAAGGATCTGCTGTTGTCACTGAAGCAGCTCAAGTTGCTGCTGTGGCGTGGGTTGGATTCTTGGCCTGGGAAATTTCACGTGCCATGGGCATGACAAAAAGAAAAAAAAAGTTGAAATTCATTATATTCCTTGATCCTAATAAAAGAGTAGACATGTTTATTGTTCAGGTTGGTTGTTGCATGGGTGTGAAAATTAAGAGGTAGCAATTGAATGATCTGTGACTCATTAGAAACTATAATTTTCTACTGTATAGTTCCTCTGTTAGTCAACTTCTTTGAGCCTCTTATCACTATAATCAAGTGCTGAACAGGATAAACATGAAAGCAACGTGTGAAAAAAAAAGAAAATAAATGCTTTGGAGTGACTAGTACTATTGCTTGTGAACAAGGCAGTTTGGAGAGCATGCAATAAACCTGTGCCTTAGGAATGATTGGGCTGAATGCATACCCTCTGTCTTCGAGGCCAGTCTGTGCAGGAAGTGACTCAGTAACTCCCATGTGCAGTGCTAACTGGGCTCGGCCAGGTATCTGACATCATTGCTCTTACCCTGCCCTCTGCAATTGTTCTGATGGGTGGGTCCAGGGTGTCTCAACTCCTGGACACTTCGTGGCTGTCACTTAAGCACATACTTACTGAAAAAGAAGTTACTCGGAAGATTGCCTATTTGGCAACAGTAACCAATTACTCAGTTTGGTATTGTCCCACCATGTGCGCACATGTCAGTAACAAGAGAAACGGGTAAGGCTGACCCTTGTTTCTTCAAGGCAGCAGTCATCTTCAAAGTCTCAGGTCCACTCTTGGTCCTATTAATGATATATTTACCACTGATGGAGAGTGAATCCCTTTGACTTTGTCCAAATCTCAGGTTTTTACTGTGAAGTTTAGTTTCTGCTATGGCTGTTACTCTTCAACAGCCCAATCTCAAACCCATAGAAAATTCCTGGTTTTTAAACATTGCCCATCAAATTGTCCTGTTGGATTGCACAGCTTCGTGGTTGTCTGAAACTCTCTTATTTATTTGCACTTTTCATTATTCTCACACAGTATCTACTTTGGCCCTTGGGATTGCCCCTTTTTAATTAATATATCAGGAACTATTTGAGTATCATGCAGTCATTCACAGTCTACATGTACTTCTCCCAGCATTGCTTTTCAGTAATGCCCATATTAAAAGCCATAATCTTGGTACACTCCAAGAACTTGTTCTATGTTGCTGTCTTTCCTTTCCTAGATAAAGTATTAAGTGACATCCCAGCATCTCTCATCTGATTTTCTGCTAAGTACTTCCTTGATAAAAGAAGCGACTTCAATTTCTCTTTATAAAAATAGGATATTTACATTTACATTATTGTAGATTTTTGTATGTAAGGCTTCAGAAAAGAGATGGAAATGTTCCTTTCTTACTGTGTTTATTCAGTTCTAAGAAGCCCACACCCCATTTTGACTCATCAGCTCATGTTTTTTGTTCTAGGACTACAATGATGAAATTCGTCAGGAACAACTACGTGAACTGTCTTACTTAAACGGCTCAGAGGACTCTGGGCGTGGCAGAGGTATTAGAGGCAGAGGGATCAGGATTGCTCCCACAGCTCCTTCAAGGTACATTAGTTTCTACTTTCAATAAATTAACAGCAAATAAGGACGGCAATCCTTTGCTGAGCTCTTCTGTGGCATGATCACAGCTAGAAATAAACAAGAGCAATATCAGCAACAATAATCACCACCACAAAAGCAGTCACAACAGATGTTTATTACAGCTTATAAGAGTTTTACATAAATTAACTTCTCAAATCCTCCATAGTAAGGTTAAGCATTATTAACAGGTAAGCAATTGAGAAAGGTATAAGCAGTATGCCTGAGGTCACACAGCCAGTCTGACTCCAAAATTCAGAGTCCGAATGAACTCTTGACAACTATCCCAAGAAAATAAGAAGAGCAAATCTGGGACTTTCTACTTTTTGGTTTTGTCCCCAAAATTAGAGCATGCAGATGACACAATCATATGCTTCTTTGAACCATGATGATGTTACATGAAGAGAAAATTATAGATACTGTCTGTACCTCATGTGCCCCTTGAATTGATACAGTCTCTCCTGATAGGTAGAGAGATAGGTGAGAATAGCGGAATCTGTAGGTAGGTAGATATTTAGATAGATATTTAGATAGATAGACAGACAGACAGACAATATATGTACCACCAATCCAGAAGACCAGAAGCACACTCCTTACATGGCTAATGATAAAAACATTTAAAGTTTAGTTGTATTTGACTCTGCAATGTCCTTGGTCATTACAGAAGATTTTATTTGATACTGTTCACTTTGCAAAGAAATTGGAATCTTTCTGCATCAGAACTTTTTTTATAGGGTTCTGTATTCATCAAGCTTTCCACAGAAAGCATTGTTTTGGTTAAGGATCCAGTGTTACCGTGAGCTGTGGTGTAGGTCACAGATGCGCATCCGATCTAGCGTTGCTATGGCTGTGGTGTAGGCCAGAGGTACATTTCCAATTCAACCCCTAGCCTGGGAACCTCAGTATGCTGTGGGTGTGGCCCTTAAAAGACCCCCCCCAAAAAAAGGAAAGAAAGCATTGTTTCAAAAAGAAGTAAAGTGAAAAATACAGACTTCACACAGACTGTGTGATTCTGTCATTCCCTTTACCCTGTTATAGTCAGCCTTCAAACTTCTAAATGACATAGATTTAGAGTACTATTTCATATATTGCCTAAAAATCATCATAAGAGATCCTAAGATACTTTCCTGATTCATTCAATTTATTTTTAAATTATCCCCAAATATTTTCAATGGTCTGTAAATACCGTTGTTTTAAACATTTGTTACACCTCAAAAAATATTAGCTTTATCAGAAAGAAGTAGTTAAGAATAATAAATTTCTAACTAGAGTATCAAGAAATAATTGACTATCTAAAAATAAAATGTGGCAATTATGGAAATTACTTTTCGACTAAAGGAAAAAATTCTGAAAATATTTCATTGATGTTTTTCACATTTTTTCTTTAAAAATTTTTAAGTGAGTTTTGTATACCCAAGAATATTAATTTATTTGCTAAAAATTAATGTGATAAAACATTTTTACAGACATGCTTTTTAATGAATCAGCCTCTTATAACCTTGTACATTTCTAACCTCATCATGATGTGTTATAAAATAACATCATTGTAGGTAATCTTAAGTTGATTAAATTATGTGGTTTAAATTATGAAATTATCACTTTTGTAGTTCAAAAATGGTAATTTTGGCAGTTTTTATGGTGTAACCTATGACTATAGATACAGAAGTTTTTGTATTCTATATTCCTTGGAAATGGGACCGTCTTAGAAAATAATGCACAAACATGCTTTTGAGATTATGAAACTATCATATTAAAAGATTTTGTTACTGATGTTCCTTAATGTAATATTACATTTGTATATTTGAGTAGACCATTTAAGATATCAGTTTCAGTGAAGTTTTATTCTAAAATATGAACCATGTTAATGATTTAAGGAAGAATGATTAAGTAGTTTCACCCCAAATTCACAAGGATGGTTCAACATACACAAATCAACCCATGTCAAACAGCGCATTAACAAAAGAAAAGTAAAAAGCCACATGATCATCTCGCTAGACTTAGAAAACGCATTTAACAAAATCCAGCATCCATTCATAATAAAAACTCTTACCAAAGTGGGTATAGAGGGGGCATATCTTAACATAATAAAGGCCATTATGACATACCTACAACCAATATACTACTCGATAGAGAAAAGCTGAAAGCCTCCCCACTAAAATCTGGAACAAGACAAGGATGCCCACTCTCACTATTTTTATTCAACGTAGCTTTGGAAGTCCAAGCCACAGCAATCAGACAAAGAAAAGAAATAAAATGTATCCAGATTGGTAGAGAAGAGGTAAAATTGTGCTTTCTATGACTTGATTCTTAGCCTTTAAAATAGCTTAGAAATGATTACATAGCAGGCTTGTCAAGATTTTTAAGTCAGATGATACATATAAGGCAGTGGTTCCCAAACTGGTCTACAGAGATGGTGATTCACCCATGACTGTGGCCAGAGGGGCCAGAGACTGCTGTCAGCCAGATGGGCTAACTGGGGAGATAAAAGACCTGTGCTCTGAAAACTATAAGATCCTGCTGAAAGAAACTGAAGATGACACCATTTGGTGGGAATATATACTATGTTCTTGGATGGAAGGATCAATATTATCAAAATGACTATACTGCTGAGGGCAGTCTACATATTAAGTGCAATCCCTATCAAATTACCAATGACATTTTGCACAGAACTAGAACAATTTTTTTTTGTATGATAACACAAAAGCCCTGAATAGCCAAAGCAGTCTTGAAAAATAGAGCTTGTATGATAACACAAAATTTGTATGATAACACAAAAGCCCTGAATAGCCAAAGCAGTCTTGAAAAATAGAGCTTTGTATGATAACACAAAAGCCCTGAATAGCCAAAGCAGTCTTGAAAAATAGAGCTGGAGGAATCCAGGCCTCTGATTTCAGCCTGTACTACAAAGCTACAATCATCAAAACAGTATGATACTTGCACAAATACATAAATGGGTCAGTGGAACAGGATAGAGAGCTAAGAGATAAACCCACCCAACTGTGGTTAGCTAATCTATGACAGAGGAGGCAAAAATATACAGTGGAGGAAAGAAAGTCTCTTTAATAAGTGGTGCTGGGAAAACTGGATGGCTACATGTAAAAGTATGAATGGAGAAATGGGAGAAAATCTTTGCAAACAAAGTGACTGACAAGGGATTAATCTCCAAAATATACAAACATCTCATGGAGCTTTCTATTTAAAAAAAAAATCAAGAAATGGGCAGAAGAACTGAATAGACATTTCTCCAAAGAAGACAGACAGATGGCCAAAAAACACATGAAAACATGCTCAACATCACTAATTATAGAGACATGCTAATCAAAACTACAGTGAGGTACCACCTCACACCAGTCAGAATGGCCACCATCAAAAAGTCTACAAACAATTAATGCTGGAGAGGTTGTGGGGAAACAGTTACCCTCCTACACTGTCAGTGAGAATATAAATTGCTGCAAGCACTTTGGAGGAGAGTATGGAGGTTCCTTAAAAAACTAAATATAGAACAACCATATGATCCAGCAACCCCACTCCTGGTCATCTAGCCAGAGAAAACCATAATCCAAAAACATACATGCCCTCCAGTGTACATTTTGGCAGTTTTCATAGAAGCCAAGACATGGAAATAACCTAGGTGTCGACCTACAGAGGATAGAAATGTGGTACACACACACACACACACACAGAGAGTAGAATATTATTCAGCCCTAAAAATGAAATATTGCCAAATGAAGTAATATGGATGGACCTAGAGATTATCACAGTGAGTGAAGTAAGTCAAAGAAAGACATATATCATGTGATATCACTTATATATAGAATCTAATAAAAATGACACAAAAGAACTTGTTTATAAAACAGAAACAGATTTCAAAACCAGTCTTATGGTTACCATAGTTGAAATTGTTGGAAGAAAGAATTGGGAGGATGGGAACAATATATACACACTGATGTATAAAAGAGATGATTAATGAGAAACTACCGTAATGCACAGGGAACTCTACTCGAAATCTAATCTAATCTACCTATAGTTTTAATAACCTATATGGGGAAAAAGAATGGATATATTGATATGTATGAGTGATTCACTTGACTGTATACCTGAAACTAATTCAACATTGAGGGTCACTATACTCTAATAATATTAAATTAAAAACAATTTTATTTTCAAAAGCGATACTATCCCCCCAGTTGGATTTATAACATAAAGCTCCAAGTTTCACTTCATACCGAAGGAGAGGAGGAATAAACCGGGAAGATGAGATTGGCATATACACGCTGCTGTGTGTCAATAGTACAGGTAACTGGCAATGACCTGCTGTATAGAACAGGGAAATCCACTCAATGTTCTTTAATAACTTATATGGGAAAAAAGAATGAATGCATATCACTGATTCACCTTGCCGTACACCTGAAACTAATACATTGTAAGTCAACTACACTCTAATAATTTTTATTTATTTTTAAATTTTTTTAATTTTTTGCCCTTGGTCTTTTTAGGGCCTCACCCATGGCATATGGAGGTTCCCAGGCTAGGGGTCGAATCGGAGCTGTAGCTGCCCGCCTAAACCACAGACACAACCACACAGGATCCAAGCCATGTCTGAGACCCACACCACAGCTCAAGGCAACACCAGATCCTCAACCCACTGAGCAAGGCCAGGGATCGAAACCCCATATCCTCATGGATACCAGTTGGGTTTGTTAACCACTGAGACACAACGTGAACTACCTCCAATAATTTTTTAATTAATTAATTAATTTAAATTAAGGTATGAGAAACTGTTCCTGATTCAGAAATCTTACTTTACCTATTAGGGAAAAAAAAATCCATCTCGAGCTCAGGGAGTTAAAATACTTACCAATGATTATTCAGTGGTATAGACAGGACGTGTGAATACAGTTTAAAGTAGGGTGACATACGATTTACTATGCACACTTTTGTGTGGGCCCTTTTAAGGGTATTAAAATGCTAAACTTGGACAACAGTTGTAACCTTGAACTCTTCTGAGCAAACCTAGATGTGTACACACACTGCATATGAGGTGCGTGTGAAGGTAAAATTAGTCTCTGTATCCACTTTATGGATGGGCTTTTATATTGTCACAGTGATGGGGTATATTGTGGTCCCAGCTCTGCTGTGCTTGAAGTGGGCCCTGGGCCTCAGGGTCTGTTGTATTCCACTTTCCCCTAGTCTATACTAGACTCACAATAAGTTCTCTAATAATGTCTCTATTCATCCCTCTATAATCAAAACTTTTCAGAGCTTTACCAGCATTCTTACTGTTAACTCGTAAAAGCTCACGAGCCAGCTGACCACTCTTCAGAGCAGGAAGCGTGACCTGTGTCCCCACCTGTGCGTGCAGTCAGACAGGGCGGTCGTTGACATTGCAGAGATCATCAGTTCCCACAAAGCTTTAGTGTTCTTGCTGAAAGCAGTGCTTTCTGGAGGACAACCTTTCAGACATAATAAAAAGTGAAATAACCACGCTTTTGCCCAAGGGCTTCAGACAAATGCTCAACCTTTCCCAAGGCCTCAGAATACCATTAGAATTGACTGCAACCATTTGATCTTAACACTTTTAGTACAAGTGACTTTTGTGTTAGGGACTGCAGTACCAAGTATTCAGTGTATTATTTTCATTGCAGAGTCCTAATGTGTTTCACTAGCACCATAGTTACCACTGGAAATAAATCATTTCAGGGACTGTACCAGTTCAGGGGGTTATATGCATAATGATAAATCAGCGACAAAGGGCTGTGGTTCAAGTGACCTCAAGCTTAAGCTCTGTAATAGTCAGAATGATATCACAATGATTAGAGTTCCACATTTTACTTATGTGCAGACAGATTTTTCTATAAGTGACAAAACGGCACATCACTGTCAACAACCTCCAGCTCAGCAGAGACCTGGGCATTTAGCAGCTGTGGATGGTCCAAGGAGTCTTATGTTTGCCAAGCCTATGATTTGAGCCTTCTTGGTAAAGCTGGAATAAAAATCAGCGTGGGTTGAATTTTGTTTCCTCTGCTTTGAATTTGAGTGTTTTAAAGACAACGTCAAAGTGTTTTACGTGCTTTTCACGATAAGTCATAACCAGTCCCACAAAGCATATTCTGTGGAGGTCAAAATGCTTTATATCTAGAGTTCCCTGATGGCCTAGCTGTTAAGCATCGGGCATTGTCACTGCCGTGGCTTGGGTCCGTGCTATGGTGAAGGTTCAATCCCTGGCCTGGGAACTTCCAGGTTTCAGCATGGCCAAAAAAGAAAAAAGAACAACAACAAAAAGTCCTTTAAAAGAATCTCAGCCACACATACATTCACAAAACCACACCCACATTCTCATACTCACACACTCACATTCTCGCACTCATAAACCCACGCTCACTCTCACACACCCACCCACACTTAGACTCACAGACCCACACTCACACTTAAAGCCACACTCACTCTTACACTCACACATGCAGAGATAAGCCTGATTTTCTTCCCATTGTATGGAAGCTGTAAGATGAGAGCTTTACCTGCTTTAATTTCTTCCTCTCATCACTCGTTTCTCATCTGTACGTGACCTGTTTCTCCTAGGGGCCGTGGGGGTGCCATTCCTCCTCCCCCACCGCCTGGACGAGGCGTGCTCACCCCTCGAGGGACCACTGTGACCCGTGGCGCCCTTCCTGTGCCCCCTTTAGCAAGAGGCGTCCCTGCCCCGCGAGCCCGGGGGTCACCAACAGTGCCCGGATACAGGGCACCCCCTCCGCCAGCCCACGAGGGGTATGAAGAGTATGTAAGTACCTTGAGTAAACAGTTGTTAGGAGGCGTTAAATTGGCTGGGGAACAGGCTAAGCTTCCAAGACATTCATATACCGTGAATACAGCAGGTGATGTTTGTTGCAGAAAACACGTGTCATTGCAACAGGATGTGGTGTGCATTTAAATGAGGACATTTTGAGGAACGCTTTCATTGTACAGGTGCCATCATTGTGGTTAGTACCAGTTAAATAGCTTCCGCTTTAAGAAACAAGCATTCCTGAGGTTTTCTTATCTTTAGAAGACTTGCTCAGTCTCAAAACGGAAATACTTCTAAACATTATATGAATCGTCATGTATTTAGAAGATTCTCCTGGGACATGATAGATGAACATAACTCAGAAGTATTTGACAAATACAATGGGATTATATTATAAACTTTGGTGATAATTTAATTCATCTTTCTTTTACATCTCCTACTCTCTCTTTCACGATATGAAAGACGTGGAATTGGCAGGTGTGAATTCAGAACTCAAAACATATATAGACTGAGCAGCAGTGTCTCTGAGTAGCTCCTTCCTTTCCAGCCACTGTATCATCCAGGCCATTAGCTTTCCACGGGTCACTACTATTCTAGTCTCTGTTTCTGTTTGTCCTACTAGATGGTGAAAACAATTGAGGACACTTCCTGTTCACTTGTGTCGCCATATAAGTCCTCTGTGGGTTTTCCACTGAATTGATGCAGGCAAGGGCATAGTCCCAGGGCCAAGCCCCGCTGCACCTGTAACACCTTGCCCAGCTCCTCTGCAGGTGTTTGCTTCATTCAACTGCCCACAGACCTGCTGTCCTCCTAAGTGACATCTGTGCATGATCACTAATAGGAACTCTTCAAGGATAGCTACTGACACATTCTCTGCATTCAAAACATATAAACATTTTATGGGCTGGATATTAACCAAGCAAAACTTAATCCCAAAAGCAAGGTGAAAATAGTTGATTGGTGTCATCAACAGCACATTAATACATGTTCGTTTTTAGGAATGTTACTGATTAAATATGAAACATTGACTAATAGCTGAAGAATGAAGAAAAGATGTCAAGTTTAAAAATCCATTTCTATGAGGAAAGGAGAAATGTGTTCATCTAAATTATCTTTTGGACAACATCAGGTCTCAATATGTAAAATCTTAGTCAGAAAATTGCAAAATTGGAAGCAGACACCATATTCTACCTTGTGATCTGGAAACACAGAGCCTTGTCCTGTGTCTGCCATCTCTACCCTAATGCATAGTGTGTATGAAATAAGTATTTGATAAATGAATGGATAATCCACACAGGCTTGAAGGGATTGCGTTTTGTTTTTTTATCTTTGAGGATCTAGACTTACCATCTTTATGTGCATTGCCACTGTGCTGTTTTTGTCTTCCAAATAGAGGCATGAGCAGTCAGATCTTTATTTCAGAAATTAAAAGAGAGAAATAGTGGTCAACATGGCTATTAATCAAAGAGTACAGGGCTTTGGGGCACATGAAAAAGAACAAGATTGGCAAAACATTGTAGTTTTTCATGTAGCTACAAAAATTGGAATGCCTTTGACATGCATCCCAATTTATAGTGAATGAATCCCTGGAGTACAAGGCAAACAGCATTAAGCTACAGAGGCATAGAAAGTTGATGGAAGCATGGGTGAAAAAAGATATATTCCGAATGAGAAAATTGAGGAGAAGGGTAGTTCTTAGAGTAAGTAAAAGAAAATAGGTAAAGCCATGTAAATTTGATTTTTTTTGACTTAGATTTTAAAGTAGCCAATACCTTTATTTCATTCACTCAGTCATTCACTGTTTCCTCTGATTTCACGCACTGTTCTGATAGTCCTGGAGATGTAACGCTGAACAAAACAGATCAAATACCTACTTTCATAAAGCTTGCATTGTAGTGGGAGAAGACAGAAAAATGAAATATGTAAAGAAATGAATAGTCATGCCAGGTAGAGATAAGGACTCTAGAAGGAGGTGAGGAAAAGACTTCACCACCCGAAGAACTGGGACGGTCTCTCCCGACAGGGGCTTTGGCAAACATCTCACTAATGGGAGAGCCTGGGCCAGGGCACTGCCTTTCTAGAAGGGCTTTCCTGGTAAAGGAAAAGCAGGCAGAAAGGCACTGACATGGGCCCCTCGGAACATTTGGGGACCAGTGAGGAAGACGTTCAAGCTGGAGCAGAAAGTGTAAGGGGAACACCGGGTGAGGTCAAGGGAGGGACAGGCCAACTCATGTCACTACCGGAAAGTTTTGATGACAAGAAAGCAGCATGATCAGATTTACATTTTAAAAGTTTTCCTCTGCAGAGTTCCTGTTGTGGTGCAGCAGAAAGGAATCCGACTAGTAACCATGAGGATGCGGGTTGGATCCCTGGCCTCACTCAGTGGGTTGGGAATCTGGTGTTGCTGTGAGCTGTGGTGTAGGTGGCAGAGGTGACTCAGACCTCGCATTGCTGTGGCTGTGGTGTAGGCTGGCAGCTGTAGCTCCAAGTCACCCTCTAACCTGGGAACCTCCATACGCCGTGGGTGCAGCCCTTAAGAAAAATTAATAAAAGAAATAAAAGTTTTCTTCTGCATACATCTTGGAAACAGTATATGGTGAGGGGGGAGGCCTGGGCTCAAGAATAGAAACAAGGAAACTGGCAGGTAGCTCACTGCAGCATCCCCACAGGGCAAAGCGTGGCTTAGGGGTGAGAGCCTATTCTGGGCAAGCCGTGAGGATGGTAGGATCTGATGAGGGGATGGATGTAGGATGTGTGAACAAAGAAAGGAGGAAAAGAAAATGTTGCGACATTTTGCAAAGTTTGGGGCTAAACTGAACCTTGGGCCAAACAACTGAGTTCTTCGAGGTGTCACTTATTGAAATGAAGAGTACTGCGGGGGGGTGGGGGTGGGGGTTCAGTGTGAGAGCCTGTTGAAGTGTTTGGCCTTCAAGAAAGTCCCTTGGGTTGCTGGGTGGCCTCCATCTGAGTTTCAAACGCAGCAGCATCTCACAGTTTAATTCTAGCTCTGTCACTAGCTGAGTAATTTATGGCACTCTGAAGCTTGGATGGGAAAAACGATTTCAGCCTCACAGGACTGCACTGAATATTAGAAATAAATGTCCATACACATATAACATAAGCATGCAGAAGTACCCAGAACATTACTGACAGTCAATAAAAGTAACTATTATATACAATTTCATCTTTAATTTCTCCCTAGTATAAGCTATGGACCCACTGAAGTCATAGACATTTAGCTACTATTTGTAAATTATTTGGGCATCATTAATTCCAAAGAGCAGAAACGGTCATATTCTTTTCATCGTAAATAAATAAGTTAACAAACAAACCTGGGGTGTGTGGGGGGGGGGCATCAATGAAAATAATCAATAATCAGTAAAACGGGAACAAGAGAGAATTTTATTTGAGCTAAACTGAGGACTCACCTGGAAGGCAGCCTTTCAGATCACTCTGAGGAACTGCTCCAGAGAAGCAGGATTTTCAACACCATTTCATGTCTTGTCAGAACAAAGAACATCAAACAAGTCAAGGATATGTTCCTTCAAGGTTTCAAAAAAAGACCAGCAAGTACACAGGGAGTCAGCATGGCCTTGGCACCTGGGAAGGGAGTCTTATCTTTGAAGGAGGACCCGCACAGACCTCCCAGGAGGAGGGGGGTTTAATCTTTCTTTTTGATGTGGACATTCCTTACTTCTGCTCGGTGCCCTTTTCTTTAATGATTAAGGCAGATGTACAGTGCATGTTTGATAGGCCACAAACAGGCTGATCTAGTTGGCGCAAAATTCAAGTCCACGCGTGTATACGCCAGAATGACTTCCCCAGTATGTGTACATGTCTTTTACCAGGTGTTATATGAACACAGGGTCACACAGTAGAGTCACAGGGATGCCATCCGGCCCCAAGACATGGCTAGACTGAGGCCCTTGGCCCACGTTTCATCTCTGATTTCTCTGCACACGTATTTCCATTCCTCTTTAACATACAGACTGGATATGTGTCTCCTCTGACCACATGGCTGGGCACATAGTGAACTCGGACCGTCCAGGGCAACTGCATTACACAGCCGGGTCCATCCCCTGCACGCACTGACTGGCTGGCTGTCTCTCCATCCTGCTCCAGAGCCGCAGGGGGAGTCGCATTCACTCGGCTTGCTGGGTGTCTACGACTGGAGAGCACTACTTTCTGGAAGTCGGACCTGGGATCTGCCGCTTGTCAGGCAGCAGGGGCCCAGGCGGGGCGGTGGGAGGCTCACACGACATAAGCCCGGTTCCTGGAGACCCAGCGCCAAGGATAACAGGAGACACACTAGGTTCCAGAGAAGGAGAAAAATATCACGAACTTGGAAGACATCCTAAAATATAGCTACAATAACATCCTGTTGACAACAGGAAAAATCAAATACTGCCTTGCAAAAATCCTTACACTATATTTTATTAAAAACTGTCATATTTTCATTTTTTTCTATAAGCAGTCCAAAGAGTACATACAAATTTGGAGCACGGCTGTTACCCTCTGACAGGAGTCGTTGAGGTCTCCATCCAAACCCAGATCCACACTCAAGGACCACTGCTCTCTGCTCTAATTTTAAACAATTGATTGCT
The DNA here is from genome assembly GCF_016906955.1 of Phacochoerus africanus. NCBI lineage: Eukaryota > Metazoa > Chordata > Mammalia > Artiodactyla > Suidae > Phacochoerus > Phacochoerus africanus. Next base: position 28,720,460 of record NC_062552.1, on the reverse strand, counting down.
CTGTGGGGGCAAGAAAAACAAAAGTTTAAGTGTCTCAGTAGCTGAAAACAGCACCATGCTGGGTTGACAGTGAAAATCTCAAAGGAGTTCTTAACTTTCCAGTTAAAATTTCTTAGAAAAGCTTCCTTTTATTATAAATGACACTATGAGCCAATTCGCTCTTCAGATTTTTCTTTCTTCCCTGCTGAGTCTGACCATACTCACTGTGCACAGTAATCAGATCTTCTCCTTGCAGCTTGCCTGACACAAAACAGCTTACCGTAAGTGAGATTGCTATTTCAAACCAGCCTGCATGCTAGCTGAATCTTTAAAAAAAAAAAAAAGTGAAGTTTAGTTTGTTACACATCCTAATCCAGACCTTAAATATTTTAAAGCTTCCTTTCTTCATTTTTAATTTACTTTTTATTGTTATTTCCCCCAACACACTTTTTTTTTTTCCCACTGTACAGCATGGGGACCCAGTTACACATACATGTATACGTAATTTTTTCTTGCATTGTAAGTATCTAGATATAGTTCTCAGTGCTACACAGCAGGATCTCATTGTTAATCCATTCCAAAAGCAATAGTTTTTATCAGTTAACCTCAAGCTCCCAATCCCTCCCACTCTCTCCCCCTCCCCCCAGGCAACCACAAGTCTATTCTCCAAGTCCATGATTTTCTTTTCTGTGGAAAGGGTCATTTGTGTTGTATACGATACCAGATATGAGCAATATCATACGGTATTTGTCTTTCTCTTTCTGACTTACCTCACTCAGTATGAGAGTCTCTGGTTCCATCCATGTTGCTGCTTTTCACTGACTTTCTGCTAAGAAGTGTGCATTTACATTTTTCAGATCCATCATTATGATTGAAGTAGGCCTGAGGAAATGAAATGTAGATTTCAGAACTCTCACACGTGGAGTTCCTTTGCAACTTGGTGGGTTAAAGATCCGGTATTGTCACTGCAGTGGCTCAGGTCACTGCTGTGGCATGAGTTTGATCTCTGGCCCCAGAATTTCCATGTGCTATGGGCACAGCCAAAAAAAAAAAAAAAACCAACCAACCAACCAAACAGACCTCTCACATAATAAAATATAAAGCAGATCAGCCCTATCAGTGGATGATATGTAAAATAAACTTTGGAATACCTGCCAGGTTTCCCGGCACTAATCTCATGGGAACCCTCCCAGGCAGTGGTTGATGAGTTACTTTAGCAGGTGAGGAAGCTGAAGCTTGGAACAGAGACTTGCTCCTGGTTTCATATTCTCCATAGTGCTTGTGTCAACAGAGAAGTCAGATCCATGCCTACAGGTCGTCTGTGCTTCATACCTCAAATGCAGACGTCAGTCAGTGTTTGGATGTGCTCAGCAATATTCACGATATCTCCCACCCCTACATGAGCACCTCCCACTATGGAGAACTCAGTGCATCTAGAAACAAGGTGTCAGATAAATGACAATGGTGATTAAAGTGATGCTACCTGTACTTTGAAAATCATGGTGTGTAGTAGGAGGGTCAAAGAGTCCAACACTTGACATATGATATGTAATTGCTCTACAGGGCTTATCTTAGCTACTGTCTGGTGTAATTAATTGTCTTGTCTTTCTCATCTCCTTTTGCCTTCCCCCACTTACAAGATTTAAACATCCTATAGGCAGAAACTGTTTCTTACATTGACTTTATCTTTGCAGTTTTAAGTAATAGCAATTACTTAGAACTAAGTGTTGCTAAGCAATTGCTTAGTAATAGCAATTGAATTGAACCTACGGTATTGTCGGAAGGATGTTATGTATACATGCACACTTCCATATGTATACATACTTTATGTAACAAGTAAATGGATGAAGATACAACATACCATATATTAAGTGTCAGATAGAGACCACACCTTCTCCAGGAAAGAGAATTATCGTTACGACTACGGTATTTTAGAAAACCTTTGAGAGGGTAAGTTAAACAACACCAGAGCAAGATGACTAAGTATAACTTTGAGAAGTAGAGAGAAGTAAGAAGCTCCATGAGAAAGGAATAATAAGAGGAAGGCAAGAAGAGGGGCTTTTCAAAGCAAACTAAAGGACATGGGATAAAAAGTGGGGAAACAGAGTTCATTTATAATAGCAGGAAAAATAATATGGGTGTACAGATGACCTCAAAGGTTGAAGCTATAAAAGGCCACCTGAAGGTTTTTAAGCAGATTATAAACTAGGGTTTGGGGAAATTTTATAATTCTCAGTCATCTAGGGTGGATTGGAGAACCAGCTGAAGAAAGGAGAGAGGATTTAGGCAATCCATAGTAGTGAGGCTTATGGAGATGTGGCCTTGGCTGTGAGCACAGGAATGGGGTTGGAAGAACCAAGCAAAGGTAGCCCTGAAAATGGAAAGACTCAGGTCTGCTGTCAAGCAGACGTGGGAGGAATAAGACAGCCAGTTTCCAATGGCAAAGGTGTGTTTAGGAGAGGTGTACCTGGGGACAGGAGAGAGGGCTGCGCTAGGGATGATGGGCAGCAAACTGCCCTTCCAGGCTCAGGGAGGGGCTTCACATATGCTTACAGGGTCATGTTCCTTTGTTGCAGAGTGAGGTGTGTTACTTGCTATCAGTTGAGATCACTTCCCCACCTGTCACACTTGCCCTTGGGTGTGGTAGTGTCAGAGTGGGCAAGGCCATCTGTGAGATCATGCTCAGTGGAGTTTGTGTTCACGATTCTTTGTGTGGGCTGAGCATGCTGGGTTTATTGGTCTGATTTAGGTGTTGCCAGCATTTGCTTGTGGAAATGACCCAGGTATACTCCTCCCATGTCACCTGATATCAGGTCGCAGGTCTTCACAGATGGAGTCCCATTCTGCTATTTAACTTTGAACTTCAGCCTGAATTGAATTGTATTGGCTGGAGATGTTCTATCCGAAACTTGTATGTCATTTAGCTCAGCTATGAAACTTGATAGAGGCGTCCCCAAATGTGACAATGTCTATAACATAATCAGTAATGAGACGTGAAGCTGAAAGAAACTTTTCAAAACTACCAATGTTAAATATGTTTTTCTGTCAACCATGCTAGAGGAAAAGGCTGAATTTATTTACCTCTCCAGAAAATATTATAAAATCATTGTCATATTAGAGGTGATAAAAACTATGCCTTCAAAAAATAAAGTTAGGAGTTCCTATTGTAGCTCAGCAGGTTAAGAACCCAACATAGTGTCCGTGAAGATGTGGGTTCTATCCCAGGCCCCACTCAGTGGGTTAGGGATCTGGCGTTGGCACAAGGTGTAGAGTAGGTCACAGATGCAGTTTGGATCCAGCATTGCTGTAGCTGTGGCTGTGGTTGTGGCCTGCAGCTGAAGCTCGGATTCGACCCCTTGCTCTGGAACTTCCAAATACCATAGGAGAGGCCGTAAAAAGAAAAAAAATAGAGAAAAGTTATTTAGGGGTATATCAGGCAGTTAATAAAAATACTGTATTGTTTTCTGTATTTTGTGTTCTTTGTATTATTTTCAGCCTTGAAAATTTTGCAAGTGGTCATGATTGCTTTTCTCATTAAAAATAAATATGCACTCTCAGGCCTAACTTATATTCAAAATTTTGAAACATTTTTCTTAAAGATAGAATGGAAAATTATATAATCTTCAGACCCATGAACTCTGGATCCTGTAGAGGAAAATAATGGCAACTTTTTTTTTTTTTTTTTAGGGCCACACCATGGCATATGGAAGTGCTCAGACTAGAGGTCAAATCAGAGCTGTAGATGCTGGCCTCCACCACAGCCACAGCAACACGGGATCCAAGCCATGTCTGCAACCTACACCACAGCTCATGGCAACACTGATTCCTGACCCAGTGAGCAAGGCCAGAGAACAAACCCTAGCATCCTCATGGATACTAGACAGACCCCTTTCCACTGGGCCACAATGGGAACTCTCAACAATGGCAACTTTTAAGGAAAATGTATATATATATATGGCTGGAGGGGTGAGGTGGGGTATGGTTTAAAGGAAAAAACCGAATAACCTTAGTTTCTTTCAGCACTGAAAACCTGTTCTGCTATGCTGAGCTGTGACTGTGCCTCTCGTGATAGGTAGGCTGTTCCTATGGAGATGCTGTCCTTTTAACAAAAGTTTTGTGGGATAATTGAATGTGCGAGTAAAGGAACACAACTTATGGAAGCATCCCCAAAACATCACACTCTATGAAAACATACGGATAGCATAAATGTTTGCTTAAGTAAATATCCTTTTGGATCTTATGTGCCGGTATAGTATGAAAATAAACAAACAAAACCCCCAAACAGAACCCTCAGGTACACAAAATAGTTTCTAGTTTCCAAAGACACAGGTTGAATTTATTTTAAAATTACATCATGTTTTTTCTAACAGTTAATACCCCAACATCAAGGAGGTGTATGGAGGCACAGCACAGCAAGAAGAGACCTCAGTTCAGTGCTATATGAGAGATGTTGGCTGTGTATAATCAGTCATGTAATCTAATTTATAAAATTCATTTTGACAAATTTTCAGGGAGCTTTTCTTCCCATCAGTCTTACTAGTCCTCTTGACACTCCAGCCCATCCTGTCATCTATTTCAGACTCTGAAGCATCCTTCCAGTAACAATGAGAGAATGAGAAAATTCACTGTAAATCAATAGTCCTTAAGAGTCCCATAAATGAATTCAGGCTGCCGACCTTCAATTTCATGTGTATGGAATATTTTTTGACAGTAGAGGGAAATAAGTATTAAATGATAATTGAAATCAATTCTTGTGCCATTTTTGTGGAAGGAAAGATTACGAGCCTGATCTATAAGGCATTTTGAGGGGAGCCACGTGTGGTGTCTTTTTGTGTAATAGCTTAGAGTCTTCGCCCAGTGAAGGCAGATTTTTATTAGACTTTCTAGATTGGATATTTGTATTCCATTAAATGTTCTTGTTTAAGTTTCATGCCCTAGTCTCTTCTCAGTAGAGACTAATTTACCAGAATGCATCCTAGGATTTTGTTTCGTGAAATGTAACCAATATTCGCAATCACCAAAACATGCAAGATTAATGAAATATTTTTTGAACCTATAGGATGGGCATAATATTACTGTGGTTCAAATCTTCAGAGAAAGTTAGTGGTATTTAAACACTATTTGGGGATAAAGCGTATATATCCCCAAATAATATAAGATTCTGTCTTTTAAAATTGTGTGCATTTTTCTTCTGAAGTTGAAGCATCATGTTTTAGAATTTTAAGTCATTTTATGTATTTTTAAAATGTATTTTATTGAAGTATAGTTGATTTACGATGTTGTGTTAATTTCTACCCTACAGCATAGTGATTCAGTTATATATATATTATTTTCCATTATGGTTCGTCACAGGATATTGAATATCGTTCCCTGTGCTATTCAATAGAACCTCGTTGTTTATCCATCCTACACGTAACCGTTTGCATTTACTAATCCCAAACTTTCAGTCCATCCTTCCCCCATCACCACCCCCTTGGCAACCACAAATCTGTTCTCTGTTCTGTATGTCTATGAGTCTGTTTCTGTTTCCCAGATAAGTTCATTTCTGTCAATATTTTAGATTCCACATACAAGGGATATCATATGGTATTTTGGCTTTCTGACTTACTTCACTCGAGGTCCATCCATGTTGCTGCAAATGACATTATTTTATTCTTTTCTATTGCTGAGTAATATTCCATTGTTTCATATATTTTTTATTTTATTTTATTTTATTTCATCTGCTTTGTAGGGCTGCATCCGTGGCATATGGAGGGTCCCAGGCTAGGGGTCTAATTGGAGCTACAGCTGCCAGCCTACACCACAGACACAGCAACATAGGATTTGAGCTGCATCTGTGACCTACACCACAGCTCACGGCAATGCCAGATCCTTAATTCACTGAGCGAGGCTAGGGATCGGACCCACAACCTCATGGTTACTAGTTGGATTTGTTCCCACTGCACCACAATGGGAACTCCCTATTTTTTATTTTTTAATTTATTTTTTAAAACAGATGCAGATCTTCTACTAGCTACACACTTAGGGTTGTATCCAATCCTGTACCTTATTGTTACTGGGATGACAGACACTTAAAAGGGTGAAAATGGGTTTCGTCTCTGTACTTTTTAAGATGAGTTTTAGCTGATGGAAAATTACGTCAAAAAGTATTTTAACGTTTCTCTAGGCTCTGCAGCTCTAATCATTTTGCATCATCTGCTGTAGACATGAGGAGAGAAAATCTGCCACTTCAGCCTTAAGGAAATTGACCATTCTTTTGTTTTTAACATTATTAGTTTATTTTAGGTTATGTTTTGTTTTTTGTTTTTTGTCTTTTTGCCTTTTCTAGGGCCGCTCCCGCGGCATCTGGAGGTTCCCAGGCTAGGGGTCCAGTCAGAGCTGTAGCTGCCAGCCTACACCACAGCCACAGCAACACAGGATCTGAGCCGCGTCTGCAACCTACACCACAGCTCACAGCCACGCCGGATCCTTAACCCACTGAGCAAAGCCAGGGATGGAACCTGCAACCTCATGGTTCCTAGTCAGATTCGTTAACCACTGAGCCACGATGGGAACTCCCTTTTATTTTTTAAATCTTTGGTTTATACATATGGCCTAAGGATTAATAATGAAAGTGACTGGGCCTTAATTTATGTCTATGTTCTTAAAGGGATGTGCTGGGTACAAATGAATACTTTCTCTATCATTTTTTTTCTTCTGAGTTGATTGTGATTTTGATGATTATGATGCCCACTGAAAAATTAAAACCCTTTATAGGGTGACAAATATCTAAGCATGCTTAAGAATCCAAAAATTCACTTTTTCTCTTGCTGGTTGAAAAACAATGTTTTCTGTGTTTTGCCAATACCACTCTCATAATTTTCTATCAAAGGAAACTTAATTAAATACAACGTGCATAAGTAATTTGATTATTAATGGCTTCTGCAAAAGGCCCAATAGGAATGATTACATAGGATTAAGTCCTTGTCCATATTTTGGCTATTTTCCATTACAGATTCTCCATTTAGTGGAAAATAGTGGCTGCTAAATCTTTCCATCCATTACAGATTTTTGTAATTATTTTCCGTGATATCTTATGAGCTAAAGATTTTACTGGGGAAGCTACAAATGATCTTTGCAACATCTTTTAATCTTCTCATTATTTGATTTAAGATAATTTCTCTTCATGATCAAAGATGAGAAATTGTGCTTTCCTTTTAATTAAAACCATATTTTATCATAGTTTTCACATGTAACTTAGGCAGCAAATATCATTCCAAAATAAATCTACCAAACACCCTACCTCCATTAAAACACCTCCATTAAAATGTCTTCCCAAACTACCAAATTTCATCCAGGTATATTCTACTCTTTCTATTCCAAGCTCCTTAAAGGACTATCACAGCGCCTCATTTTCAGTTTTCATCCCCAAAACTATCTTACATCTTGGCTCTGTCTCTTGACCTACTTGTTTGAGAAGCTCCAATCATTTGTGGACCTTTCCATTGGGACAGTACCTGTCTTCTTACTCCCATTCGTCCCACCCATTCATCGTGTCTCCCACCTGAGGATTCCTCCTGATTTTTCTCCTTCTGTTAAGTGAAACCTCAAAGATTTAAAATTCATCTTTTGGCTCTTGTTTTGCTTTTAAATGCTAAATTTAGATACATGTTCCTAAAATACTCAACATATTATGTCATCTCTTTGTTAAAAAACATCAGTGTCTCTCTTACTGAAATGAAAAAACTCCAACTTCTTACTTTTATAAGATGATGAACATAAGTAATTTTATGAGCATGCTTACTATTAAGCATGTTTCATTTTCAAATGAGAATTCAATCACGAATAAAACAAAGTAAATGAACAAGCAAGAGATGAAATTCATAAGTGTGTATAACCAATCCAATTAGCAGCAATTCGTACTTCTTAGTAGGTTAATCTGTGTTGTGCTACTTGATTTAATTTAACATTTACTCAATGCCCATTCTACGGTATGTCCATCTCCCCAGGGAGAGGCGATAGGGGATGAAAAAATGGGGTCACCTTTAATAGGTGCCTGTTTAAGACTTTTACATACATAATCTCACAACGATACACAAAGTAAGAGGTATACTTATTGCTTTTTCATTAAAGAATTTGGGCATCAGAGGATTAGATGAATCTATCAGATAAATTTGATAAATCTACCTGACAGAAGAACCAAACAGCCCTGTCGTCAAAATTAGCATCTGTTGGATATAAATATGTAAAAGGCAAAACTCCCAGCTTTAAAAGGACAGCAGATAATACAATTGCACCCAAAAAAACAAACAAATAAACAAACAAAAAACAAAACAAAAAAAAGCTCACAGCATCACAGGGCAGAGTATAATTTGTGAGAGCGGGCAAGAGACTTCATTCTAAGTAATATGCTGATGTTTTCCTGATCTGCTTCATAAACAGAACGTAAAGTAGTTATGACACCTGCTGAAAAGCCCATTAAACTCACATATCTGTAACATTCTTATTTATTTTCTTCCACGCAGAAATTTTGAAGAACTGATTAGTTTGATATAGTACAAATAAAGAAACTTAGGAGGAAAGTGACCAATTACCTTCAACGTTATACCAGTCAGGATAAAAAAGACTAGGGCAGTTAGGCATCTTCTCAAGCTCTTTGGGAGTCTAAAATATTAAAAGTAGCAAAAAGCACAATGATGGTAATAATAATAATGATACTGACATTAGAAACAACTAAGGTAGTTAAGTACTTCTTATGAGCCAGAAACTAAGCAAAATTTTTGACCTTCAAGATTTAATTTTTACAACAACCTTATGATGGTATTATTCTCATTTTACAGCTTCAGAAACTGAGGTTATTTAAACCTCAGGTTTAAAGGTTAAGTAGTTTACCCAAAGTTACATGGCCAGTAAGCCATTGTTCAATTATTCATAAGATTCTGAGGGTAGTTCTCATACTCTCCAACCTGTAATATAGTACTTACCACATAGCAGGTGCTTGCCTAAGTTCTGTACATACAGAGACTCAAGTTAGAGTCTCTCGGCACCTCTGTGAGTTAGGTCCTCCTACTTCCTTACATGTGGAATCTAAAAAAAAAAAAAGGATGTAAGTGTACTTATTTGCAGAACAGAAACAGACTCACAGACTTTGAAAAACTTACGGTTACCAAAGGGGACAGGGGCTAGGGATGGACTGGGCTTTGGGGTTGGCATATGCACGCTGAATTATATGGAACGACTGGCCAATGGGGACCTGCCATATAGCACAGGGACCTCTACCCGGTATTCTGTGATAATCTGTGTGGGGAAATAATCTGAAAGAGAATGGATGAGTGTATATGTATGACAATCACTTTGTTGTACAGCAGAAATTATTATAACCTTGTAAATAAACTATACTTCAATAAAACTTACCCCCAAAAAAGGAAGCTTACTTGCGGGAGAGACGAAGTATCTGGGCCAACATCATCCAGGTAACCAGCGCCAGAGCTGGGATTTCAAGTCCTTCTGGCTCCAATCCACCCTGCTTCACCATCTCTGGGGAAGCTAGCAAAAAACATCATTTGAACAATTAGTTGCAAATGATACCAATGGGAAAGAAATATTTCCAGGAACCACTTTGTAAATCTATTTGGATCATAGTGAACAAATAAAATCAAGGATGTGGGGGGGATGGGGTGAGGAGAGACGTCTTGATAATGAGTTGGAGCAAAATGACAAAATGAGTTTTGGGGAAAATGCCTGGAAGAAAATTTGTAATTAAGTCAATTGTTAGCGGAGAGTGGTTGACCATTTCCAAGACATCTGAGGATTGATGGGGCCACCACCAGTGGCGGGAAGCACCATGGAAAGCTTTATGTGTGATCTCAACAGGAGGGAAAAGAGGGACTGTTATGAAAGACATAGCGAATTAATTAGGAGCTCTGGAAAAGAATTCCAGAATTTCAGTCCTGCAAGCTATATGAGGTAATCTAAAAACAAAATATGCAAGTATAAGGTGTACAGTGTGATGATTAGATGCACGTATATGTTGCAAAATAATGATGGCCATAAGGTTAGTTAACATTTCCGTCCTCTCACATACTTACAATACTTTTGTCTGTGTGGTGATAACATTTAAGATCTACTTTCTTGAAATTCCTGTCGTGGCTCAGCAGAAACAAATCCGACTAGGAACCATGAGGTTGTGAGTTCGATCTCTGGCCTCGGTCAGTGGGTTAAGGATCCGGCATTGCCGTGAGCTGTGGTGTAGGTCGAAAACGCGGCTCAGATCTGGTGTGGCTGTGGCTGTGGTGTAGGCCAGCAGCCACAGCTCCAATTAGACCCCTACCCTGGGAACCTCCGTATGCCACAGGTGCAGCCCTAAAAAGCAAAAAAAAAAAAAAAAAAAAAAATCTACTTTTTTAACAGCTTTCGAGTATATAACACAGTATTGTTAATTACAGTGACCCTAAATCTTATTTATTTTCTAGGTGGGAGTTTATTCCCTTTGCTCAATATCTCCCCGTTTTGCTCACCCTCAATATTATTTTTTATCAAAAAAAACAATACTGTGAATCCTATTTTACAATTTATCTACATCATGATAAAAGCTTCAGTTAGGACACATTTTAGACAATTAATTGTGAAAACCACAATGTCTAAATATTTTAAAAAGAAATTTAGAATAGAAAAATGATATATTTTATTTTTTACTGTAAATAAAATAATGTAGTCCTATAATGACTACCGATTTTTTTCTTTTTTTGCCCCCCCCCACTTTTTTTTTTTTTTTTGTCTTTTTAGGGCCACAGCCGCAGCCTATGGAGGTTCTCAGACTAGGTGTTGGATCAGAACTCTAGCTGCTGGCCTACACCACAGCCACAGCAGTGTGGAATCCGAGCCGAGTCTTCGACCCACACCACAGCTCATAGCAAGGCCAGATCCTTAACCTGTTGAGCGAGGCCAGGTATCAAATCCGCGTCCTTGTGGATGCTAATCAGGTTCATTAACCACTGAGCCACGACGGGAACTCCAGCTACAGATTTCTTTTCAGCCAAATGCTTGAACCACTTTCGAAAGTGATGTTTTAGACATAATACCACTGTAACACTGTCAATTTTTACACCAATTTTTCAAGAGGCACCCATCTGTCAAAGGCAGTGTTAGATCTTGCTCTGGTTGTGTAATAGTGAGGGAAAAGGTTTGTTTAGTTTTGTTTAGTAGTTTTATTATCTGCCAGAGGTCACTTCTCTGTTTGGGAGGACCTCTGCAGCCCCTCAGGGGATGGGTGGGCTGAGCTAGCTGTGACCTCTAGGGAACAGGGAGGAAGGCCGAGGCCCCAAAGCAGAGAAGCCAGGACTTTCTGATGACCAAGAAACATCCTCTTCCTGCTCCATACTGTCCATACTGCCATTACATACGTCCTACTTCTGTTACATTTTGGTTCTACTCCAAGGAGAACATTTAAAATGTTTAGGAATTCTGGAATTGTCTTTATCCCAGTGTATTTACTTTCCAGGCATTTGCATTCTTTCTGGCTTCCTAGCTTTCTGTTCCTTCAACGAGAATCGGGACATCTAGTCAGTACACAAGAGGGCTTGTCCAGTGCAGCATCAGGCAACTTAAACGATAAAGGACCAGAGAGGAACCATTTTTGGTTTGCAAGAAATACAGAATTTGTTGCAACTCAACTTTGCTATTGGGAAACAAAGCTGCCATACCCAGTACACAACTGAATGACAGGGACTACCATGTTCCAATAAAACTTAAAAAAAAAAAAAAGAAAAATAGGTGGTGGGGCTGATTTGGCCCATGGGCTTCATGTATAGCATCTACTTGCGTTTTGTATTTATCTCCTGACAAATATCAGAATCAAATTTCCAAGGAACATGTGTCTGCAATGGTGGCCAAATGAAGTCCCTGGAATTTTAGCTTATGTCAATTACCAGAGGCTGCTCCTTTTCTCATAGGAGCTGCACGCCAAAGAGGAGGGGTCAAGTGGAACCTAAAACCATATGGTATTTACTCCGTCAGCTCTCAGAGACAAGTGATTTGCATAGAATTAATTTCTTTTCAAGCCCCACCTGCCTTTTTAAAGATGCATACGTGATGCAGTGCACCGCCAAAATGCTCACATCAGCGAAAGAAAAAAAAAAATCTAATTTTCAGCAAAGTTTCTGAAGGCTGGGTGACGGAAGCACTGTGCGGGTGTCCTGCTAAATGATAAATGAACTGAGACCCCCATTTTTTTTGAAGAATGTAGGTACAGTAATACCAATATTCTATAAAGCTACCTTCTTCTGATGATAAATTTTCCTGTGTCACCTCACTGGTAGTGCTGTGTCCCTGCCATTTGTAATAATCTAGTATTGTAAGTTCCTGTCAGATAAATATTCACACAAGCACACTTCCTGTTTTCTCCTGAAAGAACCTGTTTGCCATCATGCTTCAGACAGACTGGTTTAATGCATCCTTTAAAAAATGTATTTGGCAGTAAAAATGGTGTAGAAATTGATCTTGTTATAAAATTTAGCACCTTAGATTTGACGTTAAGGCCACTTAGAGACTTCAGCAATCAGTAAGGCGGAGAGGGAACAACTGAATTTCAAGGTAATGGTTCTGAGGCCATAAAGTGAGAAATTGGAACAGGTTACAAACCTAATCTTTCAAGTTGGTCATTTATTTGTCAGCTACTCCTGCTCTCGGGTCCCCCACATGTACAAACAAATAAATAAATAATGTCTTCCTTTTGGGCATTTTTTTAAATCCAAGGGGAACATGCCTGCATCCTTAAAGATTATTCCTAGAAGATCAGCAGGAAAACAAAAAACCATGCAGCAAATGATTTTAAAAAGAATATAATAACCTAACACATAAGTATAATAAAATGGTTATAATTACATTTCAATTCGGAGAGTTATAACCAGATATGCTTGTTTGACTTCCGAAATAAGGTAATGTAGAATTAACTATTATGGGCGTGGAGATGAAAATAATTATTAAGTTGACATGAGAGGGTGACAAATCATATTTGCACTTGATGCCTGTAAGAAGCTTGATTTTAATGGCACATGCGATAGCCATGACACAATTCCATGCAAGGACGGATGTAATGCTTCATGGAAATGAGGAAAGTTCCTTGTTCAAGGCTCCCTATGATCTGTGAAGCACAGGCAGTGCAAAGATGTCATTGCAGCTAGTTTCTCAGAGGCCAACCTGAATCAGTCCTGGAGGTGTGGATTGTGAATTTCCGAAGAGCATCACCGCCAGGCGAGAGTGAGGTTTGAGTGAAACAATTTGAAAGGACTTTACTTATTGGCATTTATTACCGATTTATATGATGAGATGGTTTTGTTTTCCCTGATTGGTAAGACTTGCTTCCTGCTTTATTTTTCTTTGCATCCTGATTCCATAAACCCTAGCTTCAGCCTGATCTATATACCAACCCAGAACACTACACACGTTTCCATACCTCCCACATTTACTCTGTATGTAATCCTACCTTTCAGACACAAACACGCATGCACGCATGCCCACATGCACACGCACATTTACACATGACTGTTGTCTTAACCTTTCAGATCCCCAACTCAGAATTCACACCAACATTCTTTTAACTAATACCTTGAAAAGCGACACTTGGGGAGTCCCCATTGTGGCACAGCAGAAACATATCCAACTAGTATCCATGTGGATGTGGGTTCAATCCCTGGCCTCGCTCAGTGGGTTGGGGATCCTGCATTGCTGTGAGCTGCGGTGTAGGTCACAGATGTGGCTCAGATCCCGAGTTGCTAAGTACATACTTACCTAATTACATACTTACCTGTCTCTTCTGCTAGATCGTGAGCCCCTCTCAGGACACTGTAGGGTTTATTCTCATTTATTTCTGACAATATTTTACAAATATCGAGTAGTCAATAAAAAATCAATTAAAAGAATGACTTATCAGTCTAACCAATCAGTTGAAAAGTGATGTGAAACCAGGGAAGAGATAGAATGATGTAAAAAGACCAGGAGGCTTTTAAACTCTGGCATCAGGGGTTCTGACAAGACTCCAGGACTGACGTGGGGTGAGGTGTGGTGGGCAAGGCTGGGCCACATCCACCTAGGCTGCCTTCCACCTAGTTTCCTGGTCATTCAGGTGTGTTTGACTTTCATACTTAAGATCTTCAGATGCATCTAGATGAGGCGCCCATCCAGCCACTGATGTTGAGCTATGTTTGCTTTTTAAAAAAAATAAAATAAGCGTTTACTACTATGCTGAATCTATAATGCTCTCATGATAAATATGTGACACTAGGTACATTCATGATTTAAGTGGAATTTATTTTAACTAATTAGAAATTACTTTAGAACTCTGCATATAAACGTGCTGATATTCAGCATATTTAGTTATTCTAACTGCATTTCGGGGGGTATTGTATACTCCAGCATACTTGTGAGTTAAGAAATTTACAGATGTCTTAGGGAGACAGTCCTTTCCAATGCCAAGGGTCAACCATTTAAAGCTAACTGACCATCTTTGGAAGCCTCCATCATTTTTCCATGATGCCTCATGGTCACTGTGAGCAGTTTTTCAGTCAAGCCCTTCAGGGGCTGGGATGAAAATCCCTGGGGGCCACAGATTGGGACTCTATAAGCAGATAGCTGCCTTCTCACCTGAATTGTCTTACTCATTCTGTGCTACCCTTTCCTTCCCAGGTGAAGGCACTCTTCCTAACTAGATAAAAGAGAACCCAAGCAGCAGCCAGGTAGCTAAGCCATCCCCGAGTCATGAATCTCTCCCTTCCCTCTTCATTTTTGTGTAACTATGTCTGAGAGAAAGCCATGGCTTACCAGCCTACGTAACTTCCTGCTGCACAGCACAGGGAGCGAGATGTGTATTCTTCTAAGACACACTTTCTCTATGAGAGCCAATGTTATGGTGCATGCACGAATAGTAAAAGAGGCAAGGGAGCAAATATTTAGAGGAGTCATTCCTTAGGGAAAGTATTTTCTTCGTACTAATTACTGATTTGGGTGGAGAAGGAAGAAAATTAAAAGTATACACATTGAGATAAAAAGATCTAAATCATGTCAATTAATTCCTGATGTAAATTAGAGACTGCTTTTATGTTTTGCCAGCTACTCTGTTTAATCAGTCTGAATTATAGAACAGTATTGAAAAATGTCTTAATCACTTGGAGAAAGGGGTGTCAGTTATTAGAATTCTTAGAAAAAATTACTTACTGGCATTTATTTCTGGTGAAAACATTTATTTTTAAATTTTTGTTTAGTGCATATTTGTAATGAATGTTAGTTCTATTTCTTTTCTTTCTTTCTTTTTTTTTTGTCATTTTGTCTTTTTAGGGCTGCACCCGCAGCATATGGAGGTTCCCAGGCTAGGGGTCGAATTGGAGCTGTAGCCACTGGCCTACACCACAGCCACAGCAATGCCAGATCCAAGCCATATAGTGTCTGTGACTTAACATCACAGCTCACAGCAATGCCGGATCCTTAACTTACTGAGCGAGGCCAGGGACCAAACCCTAGTCCTCATAGATGCTAGTCGGGTTCATTAACCACTGAGCCACAACAGGAACTCCTGTTAGTTCTCTTTCTTATCTGAAAATATGCAAATGAATCAATTCCTCTGGTATTTAATATAAAAACAATATTATATAGTCACAGGCAATTTTCAAAAATTAAAAATGCAGTAATCCCATTATCCTAAGTTGATTTTGTTATTCTTTATTGCTGTGAATATTTTCATGCATATAAAGTTTGTATCAGTAATGTGTGTTTTAAAGATTAACATTATTCATAAAGTAAATATGCATAAGACACAAAGATTAAAAAATGAAATATTACAAGTCTGAAGCTCCCTTGCGTCCCTATCCAGTCACATCCCCTCACATACAATAGGCTGAGCTTATTGATAACCATCACCTTGCTTTTCCTTTGCCACTTTTACATGCGGGTCTCAAAACAATGTCTGTTTAGCTTTTTTTATTTTTAAACTTCATAGGCCAACTATGCATATTCCTCATTTTTTTTTTTTTGTCTTTTGTTTTTAGGGCCACACCTGTGGTACATGGAGGTTCCCAGGCTAGGGATCTAATAGGAGCTGTTGCTGCCAGCCTACGCCGCAGCCACAGCAATGCCAGATCCAAGCCGCATCTGCGACCTACACCACAGCTCATGGCAACGCTGGATCCTTAACCCACTGAGCAAGGCTAGGGATTGAACTTGCAACTTCATGGTTCCTCGTTGGATTTGTTTCTGCTGTGCCATGACGGGAGCTCCCATATTCCTCATTTTAAGGTTAATTTATATTGAGGCAGGGAGCCATAGCTTGGTATTTTCACTGAAGAATATACCAAAGTGTTTTTTTTAACCCCATTTTACTATGTAAAACATTTGGTTAGTTTCTCTTTTTTTCTTTTCTTTTTTTTTGCTCTTATGAACATCTTGTGCTTATTTTCTAGAGCTGCGCCATAGGGAATAAGAATGTTCAACTTTTTGAGATAAATTACCCAGAATATTATTAGAGTCCTTATTACTCCACATTCTTGCCAACTAATCAAATATGAAATCAAATTTTATCGTGGTTTTAATTTGCATTTTTATGATTACTAATGAGATTTGTTATATTTTCATGTATTTATTGACTTGCTATTTTCTCTTTTAGGAAATGCTTGCATGATTTTATCATCTTTGGACTGTCTTTTTCTCTATATATAATTTTATGTGTATATGTATATATACACATATATATGATATGTGTGTGTGTATATATATATATATATATATGATAGTGACCTTTTTCATTTATATTTATTTTTTAAATCATCTCCTGGTTTGGTTTGTGGTTTATCATTTCATTCTCTTTTATGGTGTTTGGTGAACATAAGTTATATTTTAAATATGGTAGAATTTATCCTTTTACGAAATGTGATTTTTGTGTTTTATATAAGAAATCCTCTTCTATTCTGAGGTAGTAAAAACCTTCTCATAAGGTTTCATTTTAAAAATGGTATTATTGGAGTTCCCTTCATGGCTCAGTAGTTAATAAATCCGACTGGGAACCATGAGGATACAGGTTCAATCTCTGGCCTCACTCACTGGGTTAAGGATCCAGCGTTGCCGTGAGCTGTGATGTAGGCTACAGACGTGGCTCAGATCCCGCATTGCTGTGGCCGTGGCCTAGGCTGGCAGCTGTAGCTCAGATTTGACCCCTAGTCTGGGAACTTCCACATGCCATGGGTGCAGCCCTAAAAAAAAAAGATATTATTTTCCTTTCCACATCGATTGACCAGGAACACACTTTTATGAATGTTATGTGAAGAGATTTAGGTCTTATTTTTTCCCCTCTCATGATTACCAGTGAAATCAGTGCAGTCTCTTGATGAGTCTGTTTTTTCCCCACAAGTGTGCGATACCGACTCTTTCATTTATCAGCTTATATATACACATGTGCGGACCAGTTTCCAAGTTCTCTGGTCCCTGTTTTTCTTTCTGCAAGCCTGTACAACACCAGCTTCCTGTCGCAGCTTTTTCATGAGTCCTGATCTCTAGTCATGCAAACCGTCTCAATTCCTCCTCCTCTTCAGGACCGTCTTAGATTCCTTTGGTCCTGTTTTCCTTCCCATAAATTGGATTGATATATTATTTGGGAAGGAATTACCATCTTTATGAGATTGAGTTTCCTACCTTTGTACATGTCATATTTCTCTATTTATTTGTTATTGCCCTAATTTCCTTCAAAAATTGTTGTATTTTCTCTATATCTTTAATGTATTTTCAGCTTATATAATATATGATAATTTTTTAATAATGATTTTTATTTTTTCCATTATAGATGGCCTACAGAGTTCACATAATTTTTTAAGTTGATGGAATTATTCTAAATGTTTATGTTTATTGTATAGTGATTTAATTAAATCTTGTATATGAATTTAATCTCTAGAAATATTATAAAACTTTTTACTAATTCTAATGACTTGTCTGAAGGTTACTTGGGCCGAGTGATTTGGAGCTGTGC
Source organism: Phacochoerus africanus (assembly GCF_016906955.1). Taxonomy (NCBI): domain Eukaryota; kingdom Metazoa; phylum Chordata; class Mammalia; order Artiodactyla; family Suidae; genus Phacochoerus; species Phacochoerus africanus. The sequence continues at coordinate 28,702,498 of NC_062552.1, read as the reverse complement.
AAATTACATTTAATTTAACAAAATATACAACCTAATAATATTTCTAAAATCCTCCTGAGTAACACAAGAATGTAGAATTAACTAATTCCAATGTCCTTCTCAAATCACATGCTATTTTCCAGTAATTTTTCAATTTACTTCTAAATTTAGAGATTGAATTTATTGTTTCATATATTGTTTATTCTTTAGGTTTATTCCCCTGTTTTCTATTTCCTGAATGTTTCATGTTTTCTCACTCTCAAACCTTCTTTGGATACATTTTCTTCTTCTTAAAATACATACTTTAGGAGTTCCCTGGTGGCTCAGTGGATTAAAGATCCAGTGTCATTACTGCTGGGGCTCAGGTCACAGCTACAGCATGGGGTCCATCTCTGGTCCCAGAATCTGCATGCAGTGAGTGTGGCCCCCAAAATACATACTTTATTTATTTATTTTCTTAATTAAAGTGTAGTTAATAGACAATGTTTTGCCAATTTCTGCTGTACAGCAAAGCGACAGTCATATATATATATACTTTCTTTTTCCTATATTATTTCCCCTCATAATCTATCCCAAGAGATTCAGTATAATTCCCTGTGTTGTACAATAGGACTTTATGGTTTGTCCAAAAAATATATACTTTAGTAGCTAATTTTGTCAGGCTGTTAACAGTAATTCTCCGCTTTTATCTGTCTAAAATGTTTTTAATTTACTCATGTTCATTAAAGATATTTTCACTTGACATAGTGAAGAATGAGGGAATATGTTCTCTCCTTATGTTGAAGATATCCAGTTTGCGCCGAGTTGTTATTCACAAGTCAGCTTTGACTTGGAGGGAATCTGTTTCCCTCTGGTTGTTTTTCAGACCTTCTCCTCATCTTTCATGGACTACTATTTTTAGTGTCTTTTTATGTCTTCTACTTTAGATTTTTTATATTTGTTAAATTTGTGAGCTAGATTTTTTCCAACAATTCAAGAATCTCTTGTAATGTCAAAAATATCCTTTTCCTATTCCATTGGTTATGTCATTCTCAAATGTTATTATAATATGTGGAACTTATTCTTTTTCTGTGGCTCTTAAGTATTGTCCCAAATTCTTCTCATTTGCATGAATCTCTATAATATCTCTGATCTTTCTTCCAGTTTACTTTATTTAATCTGATATTTGATTTATTTTAATTGTTGCATCTTTAATGTATAAAAACATTCTATATTTCAATTCAGTCCAATTCTTTTGCCCCTATTTTTTCTCAGTCACCCTCTCCTATGTAGGTATGCAAACACATTAAACACAAGTACACCCTTTCTGCAGTTCTGATGCCTGAAGTCTTTCCAAACATCATTTGTGCTTTGAGGTCTATGCTGGTTCATATTCACAATGGCTTATTCTCTCATGTATTTGATGAAGTGTGAGCTCAGAACCCTTGGAACTACACTGAGGCTGAAGTTTAAAGGCCAAAGGTGCTTCCCAGGTTTGTGGGAGGACTGCCAAACAGGACTATGTCACCACATTTTTGGCTTGCAAGTCTTTGGGCCAATTGATACTAGGTCCAAAACCCGTGTGAATGGGAGATGCTTTCTTTTTGGTTTCACTCAGAGATAACATCATTTCAGGAAGGTGTTTTCATTAGTGTTCTATGTTATATTATATTTTCCCACTTACCCACTAATGTGTCATCCTAAAAGGGGTTCCATCATTTTATGAGATGTATTTTACCTGATATTTTAGCTTTTTTGGAGCTAAAGGTACTGTATCTCTTGTCCCAGGCATGTATGAGCCTATTAAAAATAAACCAGTAGAAACAAAAAAAGCATTAGGCAGCCTGTGTAAGTAGATATTCCAAAGAAGAAGTTTGGCCACAGAGTTTTTGGGAGTTTGTTTGTTTCTCTGTGAATGAAAGGTTCTTTGAATTCTTTAGTGCATTGTAATTTTCAAAACTGCCACACACATGATTTCATATAATCCCATAATAACTCCCTTTACCCCCCACCACATACATTTTTCCCTCCCCTTTCCCCCCTCCCCACTGGTAATCACTAGGTTTGTTCTCCAGATCTGAGAGTTTGCTTCTTTCTTGCTTTATTCACTAGTTTCTTGTATATTTTTAGGTTCCACATATAAGTGATATTATACATTATTTGTCTTTCTCTGTCTGACTTATTTCACTTAACATAAGGCCCTCCAAGTCTATCCCTGTTGCTGCAAATGGCAAAATTTCATTCCTTTAATGGCTGAGTAGTATTCCACTGTGGGGTGTGTGTGTGTGTGTGTGTGTGTGTGTATTCTTATGTGTGTGTGCATACAGCATCTTTTTTTTTAACTTTCTTTTATTTTTTTCCTGTACCACTGGCATACAGAAATTCCTGGGCCAGGGACTGAACCCATGCCACAGCAGTGACAACATGAGTCTTTAACCTACTGAGACACCTGGCAATCCCTCCAACATCTTCTTTATCCCTTTATATTAATGGACACTCAGGTTGCTTGTATACCTTTCACCACAGTGCTGTTTAATTTTTCTGTATCTCACTTTCTAGCCATTTGAGGCTCCTTTGCTTTTATATCTGATCACCTATATAACTAAAGAATACATTTTTTAAAGTGCATTTTGTTCTTCATGTTTAGTTCTCATACATTAAAAAGCTTTCACTGCATTTCTCATCCACAATATCCAGTATCCAGAAGGGAATAACTTTTAATTTTTTCTCTTTTAAAGTCTTTATCCACCTCTGTCCATAACTTTTAATGTATACATTATAATATACTTGTAACTACATGATGAGTTGAATATTGATCAAATAGATTTTATCACTTGCTCAGGTTCTTAGAGAGTTTGGTCAATATATAGCTCTTAGGTAGAAACTAGCTGTTATATATACTATTATAAACTTAGTAATTTAGAAAAGATACATTTTGAGTATGAAAACTTAACTTCAAATTTTATATGTGCTGATTTCCTTAATTACAAGCAAAAGATAGTTGTGGAAAAATTTATTTCTTTCTATCAGTAAAAGGAAAGCAAAATTTCAACCTTTATAGAGTTCATACGACTAGAATGTTGTAAAATTGTTACAGTAAGTTAGGAGGCTATTGGTTTTTTCCAGTTTTATTGAGAAAAAAAATTACATACATCACTGTTTCACTTTAAGGTGGCATATAACATAATGGTTTGATTTATATATATTGTGCAATGATGATCACAATAGGTTTGGCTAACATCCATCATCTCATATAGATACAATAAAAAGAAAGAGGAAAAAGAAAAAGAAAAAATTTCCTGCGATGAGAACCATTAGGATTAATGTTCTTCACCATTTTCCTATACATCATACAGCAGTGTTTGCTGTAGTCATCGTGTTGAACCTTACATTCCCAGGACATATTTATCTCATAACTGAAAGTTTATACCTTTTGACCCCCTCCTTCCTGTCCTTCTTACCCCAGACCTCCACCTCTGGTAATCAGAAATCTGATCCCTTTTCCTATGAGGGCTATAAAGGAAATTTCTACATATAAGTGATATCATATAGCATTTGTCTTTCTCTGTCTGACTTATTTTACTTAGCATAATGCCTTCAAAGGTCCATCCATGTTGTTGCAAATGGTAGGATTTCTTCATTTTTTTTGTGTGCGTCTAACACAAAAAATGTGTGTGTGTATAACCACATCTTCTTGATTCATTCATCCATTGACAGTCACTCAGGTTTTTCTCTTTGCTACTATGCATAATGATGAAATAAACATAGATTCAGATATTTCTTCCAGTTAGTTTTTTGTTTATTTGTTTCCTTTGCATATATTACCAGACATGGAATTGCTGGATCATATGGTAGGTCTATTTTTATTTTTCTAAGGATCTGCCGTACTGTTTTCCACAGTGACTGTACCAATTTACAGTCCCCCCAGCAGTGCACAGGGTTCCATTTTCTTCACATTCACACCAGCTTTTGTTATCTCTCGTCTTTGACGATGGCTATTCTAAATGGTGTGAGGTGATATCTCCTTGCGGTTTTAATGTGTGTTTCTTTAATGCTAGTGATGTTGACTCTCTTTTCATGTACCTGTTGGTATTTCATACAGAAAAATGTCTACTTGGTTTCTTTATCCATTTTTTAATTGGATTACTTGATTTTTTTTCTCTTGAATTATATGGGTCCTTTATATTTTTTGGATATTAATTCCTTATCAGATATGTGGTTTGCAAATTTTTTTTTGCCAGAAAGCTATAGTTAAAGGTAAGAGATGGCCTTGATACCGTACAGGGCAATATATTAAAAAGTGTAAGTGCATGGCTTTTCCATAAAATTTCAAGAGTGTTAAATTTGTATAAGAGTCAAAATTCATTTGTAATTGCCAAGGAGTTGGGGGGAGAGAGTGGGATGGACTGGGAGTTTGTGGTTAGTAGATGCAAACTATTACATTTAGAATGGATAAGCAATGAAGACATACTATACAGCACACGGAACTGTCTCTTGGGATTGACCATGATGGAAGATAATATAAGAAAGGGAATTGTATGTGAATGACCGGGTCACTTTGCTGTACATCAGAAATTGGCACAATATTGTAAATCAAATATACCCTAATAAAAACTTAAAAATTTAGGTAAAATTCTAAGTTATACGGTAGGTATTAAAGGTAGTTTGTAGGAAAAAAAACTCTAATATTGAAAAATAGCAAGCAATCTATAATATGCCAAATTTTAAATTGCTCAGTTGATAAAAATAGAAAATGAAATCATAAGATTCAATATTGAATTCTTAAAAATAAATTTAGCCTTTTCAGATTATAAAGATGCAAAAATACTATATTACATCTTATTGTTTTTTGTTTTTTAATGGAAAGGAAGATTCTTGGAAGTGCAGTCTCTCAGGTGCAGATGGCTGTAAAGGGAATGTAGAGGAGCTAGTAGGAATATGTGCCTCTGAAGTGCTCATTTGGTTGTTTCTTAAAAAGTCAACCAAGTAAGTCTGGTTGTTTGATGTCTAATTTAAACCTGTGCCACAATGCCAATCTTGAAAGTATTTAATTCTGCATATTGAGTCCCTGTTACTTGACCTATGAGTATCTGTTGACTCTGGAATTTTTCAGATGGTATACAACTGAAAATATCAATATGGTATTATATGATACATTATGTTAAAGTGTTGTGTCATCATGAGACATAACATAGTATAAACTTTAATACATTTAGCAAGTTGAATAGATTTGTCATATACATAGAAGTGTGCCATTTTCTATCAGTGACAAGTCCCCATCATGTTGTAGTCTCTTTTAGAGTAGGACGTTATCAGATACCAATAATTTCATAGTATTACTGAGAGCAGGAGTTGCCACAGATGATTTATAATCACATCAGCATTGCTCTGCTTGAGGTTTATGAGATCATACTGTTCAATCAATTCCTAAAGCTACACAGGGAAGCTCTGTATGCACAAGTTGCAGGGGTTCACTATGGGGTTGGGTAACCTACCTGCAGTGTTACTGATGTGGCTTTTTCTTAAAAGGTATTGTGACAATTTCTGTGGTTATTCTAAAATCTGTAATAAAAAGCTCTATTTTCCTTTATCCATAGAAAGATTGGTTATAGACTATCAGGCTCCAGAAGAAAATCACTGTTATGTCAGCCTTGATTTTGTTTTTTAGCAATGTGTTCCCATTCCTTATCATGAGTGCTAATTGCTTATTTGTGGCAATTTTTAAGCTATAATTAAGTTGGTGACATACAGAAAGGGACATCATGAAATAGTCATAGAAATTTAAGAGAGAAGTTTAATCATTTTTTAACCTCCATAGTGAAAGTTATATTTTAAAATTATTTTTAGTCAATTTAAACAGTCATTTCACTTCATACCCAAGATTCATGCTTTTTTGCATGTATTTCTGAAGTACATAATTTAGAAAATGACTGGAATCCATGAGGAGGGAGGGAACTCCAGGAAGGCTAGTCACTTAATGAAAGTCTACTTGGCACTATTATTACTAGAGATACTGCATCATAGTATGGAACGTGTCTCAAAGCAAGATTAGAGCCGTATTCACCAGCACAATATTTGAAGAAGATCGGTAACTTATCTCTCATGATTGTTTTCATATTCTGGACAGAAAAACTGTGCAAAAACACAGGATTAACAAACAATGCATCATACCGCTGGCCTCACTCCACCTCCAGCAATCCCAGGAGTATGTCTTGACCTCTTTTAAGCACCTGCAAATCTTAAAAGTCACTGCTATTGAAGTCTTAGCAGAAAATACACCTATACACCTAGGGGAAAGCACAAGGAAAAGCTGTGGTGATTTTACAAAACAACACACTAACTCAAGAACCTGGGAAGGAACCATCTAGATCTATCTTCTCCCACAATGTAAGAGACAAAAGAAATTCACCAAATAAAACTTACCTCTAAAATAAGAAATACTTCACAATTATCTTTCAAAATAAAGTGGCTATAACATGGGCTTTGCATCATACCCCACAGTCGTATTCTAAAAATGTTCAGGTAAATTACAACCGTGAGACATTTAAACAAATGTGTAAATACTGAGGCGCTCCCTTCAAACTCAGTCATCTGCCCTGAGTGGAAATAAGTATGATGACCACAAAGAGGTAGAAACGAAGGTGGCTTTGTTTCTGTTATCAGCAAGGCAACACACCAGCCACAGGTTCCTGGTGAATCAGCCTCCACGCTGCAGCATGAAGAGCAGACACTGAAGGACGCACACGCGTGACAGTCATCCCAGTGTGGATCCCGAAGAGTAATGTGAGGGGCAGGGAGGGAGAGGCGCCAGCAAATTAAAACACTAAATGGAGAAGGAGCATGCAAAGTGAAAATTTAACATCAAACATCAGAGAGATGGGCGAAAACTCACTCTGCATATGAGACAGGAAAAGGCAGAGAGCCTCCAATGTGGTGGACAGAGACTTCAGATGTAGGTCAGACTGAACACGAGGTCGATAGCATCAATCTTAGTATCAGTTCTGACACAACCAGAGTCTGAAACAAGGAGTTGGGCACAGATGGTTTATTTAAGAGGGTTTAGGTGCAGGTAGTTTACCCAATAACCAAAATTTCATGAGTAGGCTGAGCAAAAGTAAAAAGGAAACAAAGCCAGTGAAAGGTGAGTGGGCTCATTCTGACGGGTGCCCTCGATGAGCCACAGCAAGGAGGGGTCTGTCGGGAGACTTATCTATGAAATGCTGTCCCCAGAGCATTGAGTGCGCCTGAGACTGCTTTTCCCAGGCTTCACAGAAAACAAACAAATGCAAAAAAAAAAAAAAAAAACAGCAACAACAAAACTTCAGGCATATACTTCTGGTTCTCAGAAAATACATACATTATAAAAGGCATACATTAAAGAAAGAAGAAAATGAATACAATTCTAAAATAATTAATAAATTCAAATCAAGATGATACAAGACAAAAGGTGATGTTAATAGAATAAGGAAGCAGAAGAAAAATTTAGAGTATATGATAAAATTGCCATAGAGAGAATAAAATCCCACAACATGAATTTAACAATTATATTTCAAAACTTTCAGAATCATTGAGACTATGCCGGAAATAGTGAGTTTTCTTTTCAATGCCCCTTTTTTACGTTTCATGGAAGAGCTAGTTACCCAGGACCATGGATATCCTTGTAGGTAGGGGGCACATGTGAGTAAGCTCTGGACATCATAAAATGCCCTCTGGGAGTTCCTAAAAATCTTTCTTAAGGCACAGCACAAGATCTTTTTCCTCTTATTCTCCATTTTGTTCAGCCGGCTCTCAGAAAGCAGCTGCCACTGCTGGTGGACCTTGAGGTCAAAGTCCTGCAGGACAGGCAGCAATAGCAGAAAATCACCTCACATAAGCCATTCGCTTTGACTTTTCGGCAAAAAGAGCAATGTTTAAAATATCTCTATTTGGGGTTTTATGTGTCCTGCCCTTGAATATAATCCTACTGAGTATAAAGACAAATTCAGCAAATAAAAACATTGCTACTGTTGCTGCAGATTTATATCTATATATCTTTATATATAGATATATCTTTATATCTATTATATACATACATACACACACACACACACACACACACACACATGATGTATGTGAAGTTACCTAGGTAGCCATTACTTTTTTTTGTTTGTTTTCTTTTTCTTTTTTGTCTTTTTAGGGCCTCACCCACAGCATATGGAAGTTCCCAGGCTAGGAGTTGAATCGAAGCTGCAGTGCCAGCCTACACCACAGCCGCAGCAACGCCAGATCCGAGCCGTGTCTGCAACCTACACCACAGTTCATGGCAACACCAGATGCTTAACCAGCTGAGCGAGGCCAGGAATCGAACCTGCATCCTCATGGATACTATTCAGATTCATTTCCACTGAGCCACAATGGGAACTCCAGCCACTACTTTTCAAGATATGTTTACATTCCAAGTTGACAGCAAAGTGAAAAATGAAGGAGATAAAAATAAATTTTTAATAATTTAATTTCCTTTTAGTCTTCCTTCCAATGACTAAGGTTTTGATCACATAAATGTTGTTATATTTGTACAACTTGTAAATTATTTTTCCTTGGTATTACATAGTTTTAATACATTATTTTATTTTATATTATTTTATTTTGTATTTTTGTCTTTTAGGGCCACACATGCAGCATATAGAAGTTCAGAGCTGCAGTGCTGGCCTATACCACAGCCACAGCAACGCCAGATCTGAGCCATGTCTGCGACCTACACCACAGCTCATGGCAACGCCAGATCCTTAACCCACTGAGCGAGGCCAGGGATCGAACCCGGATCCTCATGGATGCTAGTCGGGTTTGTTAACCGCTGAGCCATGATGGGAACTCCTAATACGTAATTTTTAATGGCTATAAGTTAAAGTGTATGGAAAGTAAATGCAATGGTTAAAAAGTGTGAAGTCGTAAGAATAGCTTTATTAGGTGACAAATTTAGTGAACCTATTTGGGGATAGACTTGAGAGGGTTATGGCAAGAACTCATTGAAACAACAGAAAGTCGAAAGAGCAGAGAATATGAAAGCTGAGTCCGTAGAGGAGGGATGAACCAAATCAAGGAAAGCAAATCTCTGTAATGGCCAAAGATCAGGCAATAAATGGTCATAGCCAAGAGCTTATAGGTCAAGGGCAAAATCCTAACAGATTAGTACTCAAAAAATGTGTATGTGTGCGTGAATGTGTGGATACAAGGATGGAAGGAACAGGGCCTTGGCATTTCAGTGGGTTGATTTTGCTTAAATGAGTATGTGTAGCTGGCAGAATTGAGAGTAAAGTGATCCTTAATATACCATGGTCACATTTATAAGTGGCTTTTTTTAATGTATAGTTGATTTACAATGCTATGCTAATTTCTGCTGTACAGAAAAGTGACCCAGTCTTACATTTATTTACATTCCTTTTCTTATATTATTTTCCGTCATGGTCTATCCCAAGAGACTGGATATAGTTCCCTCTGATATACAGTAGGGTCTTATTGCTTATCCATTCTAAATGTAACAGTTTGCATCTACTAGCCCCAAATGCCCAGTCCATCCCACTTCCTCTCTACTCCCTATATATGGCTTTGCAATTTTTCCTTATAAACAATATTTCAATAAAGAAAAGTAAACATAGCTCCAAACACACACACTCAAGTTTTGAGATGACTTCCATAAATCATTTAGGAGAAATGGAATTGCTGGGCCACTGTACATTTTATGTTATTAAATCTTTTGATAAAATTTTCTTGGATTTCCTGTTTCAGCTCAATGGGTTAAAAACCCAATATTATCTCTTTGAGGATGTGAGTCTGATCCCTGGCCTTCTCAGTGGGTTGAGGATCCAGAATTGATGCAAGTTGCTGTGTAGGTCACAGATGTGAATCAGATCCGGTGTTGCTATGGCTGTAGTGTAGGCTGGCAGCTGCAGCTCCGATTCAACCCCTAGCCCAGGAACTTCCATGTGCAGCAGGTATAGCCATGAGAGGAAAAACATTTTTCTTAATCACTTTCCATAAAGATTCTGGTAAAGGAGACTTCTGCCAGTAATGGATTTGACTTTCTTCTTGAATACACTGAGGATTATCAGCAATAATTAAAAGGAAAAATTCTTTGATAGGTGACAAAATCAATGTTTTTCTAGCTTACATTTTGTTAATTAATACAAAAGATGTATATTTGCTTATAATTTTGGAGTTCCCGTCGTGGCGCAGTGGTTAACGAATCCGACTAGGAACCATGAGGTTGCGGGTTCAGTCCCTGCCCTTGCTCAGTGGGTTAACGATCCGGCGTTGCCGTGAGCTGTGGTGTAGGTTGCAGACGCGGCTCGGATCCCGCGTTGCTGTGGCTCTGGCGTAGGCCGGTGGCTACAGCTCTGATTCAACCCCTAGCCTGGGAACCTGCATATGCCGCGGGAGCGGCCCAAGAAATAGCAGCAGCAACAACAACAACAACAAAAAAGACAAAAGACAAAAAAAAAAGGCTCTACCTTCACAGTCATGTTCTGAGGAATTGGACCAGGTTAGGACTTCAACATAGGAATTTTGTGGAGGTACAATGCAGCTTACAAATATCCAAATGCCAAAAGGCAGGATTTACATTGGGAGGCAAGTATGGTATTATTATTATTTTTTTTAATGTGCTCAGTTTTCCTGAAGAGGTTTTTAGCCAAGGAAATAAAACAATCATATTTGTTGGGAGATAGTTAACTAACAACATTGTGGAAGATAGACTGGACGTGAGGAAAAATGGAAGTGAGTGAGTGACCGACTGGAAGACTCTTGGAACAGCCCAGGAGGAGACCTTGAGGTTCTCAGCTGTAATGTGGCCGGACAGGGGGAGAGGACCTTTCAGGAGGCATTTTCTGATTCTCAGACAAGTTGTTCACAACCTTCTCCAACAAGATCAGGCCTGGAGGATATGACAAAGTCTTTGGTGTGGTGGCTGTCACAGTGATTGGGGAGTGTGGTGGTGGATAAAGTTCTAACACACCCCTGCTGTCCTGAGTCCTCTTAGGCCCACCTCCTGGAGCCCCTGGCATTCCCTTCAGAAGCATTGCCAGGCCGGCCTCAGCACCTGCCAGAGCTGTGTTGACAGGAGCGCTATGCCGGGGCAGACGGTTTGAAATGCAGGTCTCCATCCTACCTGTTAGAAGATTGAGGCTCTGCAGGTGAGTCAAGAATGGACAGTTAGTAATGTTATCAGACAGATGTTACCGCAGTTCCCGTCGTGGCTCAGTGGTTAATGAATCCAACTAGGAACCATGAGGTTGTGGGTTTGGTCCCTGGCCTCGCTCAGTGGGTTAACGATCCAGCGTTGCTGTGAGCTGTGGTATAGGTCGCAGATGCGGCTCGGATCCCGTGTTGCTGTGGCTGTGGCATAGGCCGGCGGCTACAGCTCCGATTCGACCTCTAGCCTGGGAACCTCCATAGGCCATGTGAGCGGTCCAAGAAATGGCAAAAAAAGAAGAAAAAAGAAAGAAGAAGGAAAGGAAGGAAGGAAGGAAGGAAGGAAGAAAGAAGGAAAGAAGGAAAGAAGGAAAGAAGGAAAGAAGGAAGAAGGAAGGAAGGAAGGAAGGAAGGAAGGAAGGAAGGAAGGAAGGAAGGAAGGAAAGAAGGAAAGAAGGAAAGATGTTACCGGAATCCGAGTTCTTGTTCAAGGAGCCGAAGAATGAACTTCGAGAACACACAGGTGGCAAGCGAGCAAAAGTCTTTCTTACAGGAAGCCAGACAGCTCCCAGCACAGACATTGGAGAGGGAGGAAGAGTCCCTTATCTAATCTTCTAAGGAGGTTTCATTTCTTAAACACAGGGGTACCAGTGTAGGGTCCTGCTCTCAGTTCTTCTCCTTATTGGCCTGGCCCAGCACCTGTTATCGGGCCTCGTCCAATGGGGACTTAGAGGCAGGCTATGCTCCGTAAGTTTTAGGGTCCCTTTTGCTCTGCTTTCCCCTAGACGTAGAGTCGCCCCTCTTTACATTCTTTTGCTAACAGTCAAATGTATGGGTCAGGGGTTAATATGTCCACCCTGACGTAAAAGAAATGTCCTTTCAATAAGTTAATCTTCCAACAAGCAAGGCCTGTTTGTCTAGATTTGTTTTTCACAAATTTTAAACCATGGACATTAATCAGGGACTATATCGAAGGCCATGTTCCTACACTAACTGCCTGAGTTATTATTCTCAGGAAGCTCTAAGGCCTGGACTTGACTCTGGTCTCTGGGTGACAACGTCTGCTCTCCTGTGATGAGGAGCTTTGATTCAGGAAGCATTCATATCTGAACATTCTTTTGTTTTTCCAAGTTCAGACGGAGTGAACTGAGATGCTAGTAAGTTCATTTTCCCTAGGTCGGCCTATGGATGTGGGCACTGCCACCCCAACAGGGAGCCATGGATCCGGCCATAGCGAAAGCCACACAGCCCACTGGACCGTTTCCACCATAAGGTGAAGATTAATGGTAATGAGTCTTTAAGCACAAGGGAGATCTTAAGAGATCTTTATCCACTGTGAAATTTTAAAGATGATTAATCATGGTCTATGATTCATATTAATAGCATTTTATGCATCTCATTTGAAAGCTCCTTCTGTGTCTTTGGGAAAGATTTAGTTTAAAAAAAAATGACTCATTTCTCTGAAGAACATTACTTGTCAGGCCATTGAAGTCCAAAGTCAATGCTAAGGACGGGTACATTTTCTTAGATTTAGCAACTTATTAGTTAAAATAAGCCCACTATTGACGATCCTAAAAAAGATGTTAAATTCTCTATTTTAAAGATCATTAAAGAGATTTTCAGTTGGAATAAAACTTGTTTGTATACTTTGTAGTTTATTTTTTATAAGGGAATTGTTTCAAAATAGCTTGATTGTATTAACCTGTAAACAACTTATAATTGATGTTGGAAAATAGAAATAGTTCTTTTAATTAAAAAAAGTATCACTGGAGTTCCCTTTGTAGCTCCACAGATTAAGCACCTGACATAGTCTCCATCAAGAGGTGGGCTGGATCCTTGGCCTCGCTCAGTGGGTTAAGGCTCCCACGTTGCCGCAAGCTGCCATGTAGGTCTCAGATGTGGCTCAGATATGGTCTTGCCATGGCTGTGGTGTAGGACTCTGCTGCAGCTCTGATTCAGTTCCTAGCCTGGGAACTTCTGTATACTGCATGTGTGGCCATAGAAAGAAAAAACTAAAAACAATTACTGTTAAAAGTTTAATTTTCTTTTTTTTTTTTTGGCTTTTTAGGGCCACACCCTTGGCATATGGAGGTTCCCAGGCTAGGGGTCTAATCAGAGCTGTAGCTGCCAGCCTACACCACAGCCACAGCAATGCCAGATCTGAGCCATATCTGCAGCCTACACTGCAGCTCATGGCAGTGCCAGATCCTTAACCCACTAAGCAAGGCGAGGGATTGAACCCACAACCTCATGGCTCCTAGTCAGATTTGTTTCCGCTGCGCCATGATGGGAACGCCCAAAAGTTTAATTTTCAAAGAGATGAAATCATTGCTCTCAGGTAAACATAAAAGAAAAAAAATCCAAGATTTTAACTCATTCATTAATGAGGGAAGCAGTGATATTGTGATCAATTTATAAAGCATTTAAGATATTAGGGTATTTATAGGGAATTTAACAAAGAAATGTTAAGGGTAGCATACAAGCTGGTTTGTTAGATACAAACTGGTTAGTATCTCACAGGCCCTCAACTGTTGTTGTCATCTGTTTCGCAGCACAGAAATTATTTGCCCTCTCCTGCAGGTAATCTACAAGTTAGCAAGCAAAGTCTGGGACCTTTAGTAAGAGTGACTGCGAGATGAACCAAATTCCTCCCTAGATGGTTCTTGGGTAGCTGTTGCTCCTCCTCTGGGATCTTTGAAGACAGTGCTGCCCATCTCTTTGCTTTTTTCCTAAGTTTTGAATAATTTTTTTTTTTTGGCAACAACATGCTTTACATCCAAACTTACGTACAGATACATTTATTTAACTATACAAAATCGTACATATGTGTCTGCTTTTCAACTCAATGTAAGTTGAAAATATAGATAAGAAAATTTCCCTGTCCGTAAATAGTCTACAGTATAAAAGGGAAACAGGCAGGTATACAGAGTATGATGATATATGCAATCAAAGAGCTATGAATGAGTGGTGATAGGGTCTGAGGTGGACCAGGGGTTTTGTTGCTGAAATTCAGCCTCTTTCTGCCAGTGCTGAGTTGAAATGCAGAGACAAGAATTTGGGGTGAAGGAGAAAAAGAGAGCTTTATTGCTTCGCCAGGCAAAGGGGGCCACAGCAGGCTAACGCCTTAAAGACTGTGCGTCCCTTGGAAGGGTTAGGAGGTAGTTTTATAGTTTGGGGAGTGGAATAAGGATCAGGGTAGAGGCAAGCTTGCATTGTTTCTCAAAGCTGGTGTTTAGTGGCCCCAGGAATGGTTCTGGTGGTCCTCCTTCATCCAGGAATGAAGACTGCTTCATCAAGTAGTTCTGCCATTTGTTGGGGTTTTAGTTCTTCAGAAAGGCTCAGAGTGTTGTTAGGTGTATTCCTTGAGGAGGAACCAGGACCTGCCCCAAGGCTGCACTGCTCCTCCCTGGTCTCTGCATCCCCTCCCTGCCCTGATTAGCAACTGCCCTTTGGAACTCAGGGAGGGTCGTGGAGGCTGAGGCTTATCCCCTAAAAACAAGCAGTCGGGGACACAGGAAGGCTTGTGTGCCTAGGAATCCCACAGGGCCCTGCCCGGTTATAGTTTCAGATTCTGGTGATCAGGGAAATCCTTAAAGAGATGCCATTGAAGGACAGATAGGACACAGAGGTTCCTGGAATTTGATAAAAAGAAAATATACCTTCCTCTCTCTCAACATGATTTTTGGTAGATTTCCCTATGTCTTCATTTCTGGTTGGGGAGTTTTATGCAATGCTGCACGTACAACGCTTTTACCTGCTTGCTTCCTTGCATATATGTTAAGCAGTTTTCTATAGATATGTTAAGCTTTTGCATGTGGAAGAAAATAGAGGCAGAATTATCAGTTTCCTAAATGGTGTTTCATAAGATGCAGGGTGCAGACCGCCAGCATTAGAGTAAAGAGGTGAATTTAAAGGCAGGTGCCTGAAACCACTTCCCCATGATCGTCCTGCCTTGTCTGTTACCTCCAGTCCCCGTGTATAGTCTGGCATATAGCGATACCTAAGCAATTACTTATTAAACTGAAGTTTAGGGTTAGTGCAGTAACATGTTTGGAGAAGGGTTTAGAGATTACCCAAAGTGTGCCAGTGAGAAAACCAAGGAGAAGAGGAAGGCAAAAGTATATAACAAATATCAATTATGGATTTAACAACAATAAATTTATAACAACAGTGATAACAACAATAAACAATCTAACAATAAAATCAATTTATAACAATCAGAAGCAATCATTTTTAAAGACTTTTATTAAATATCTTCTAACCTATAAAATACAATTAGTTGATTACGTTAATTGCTCTGTAATAATATACCTGCATCGTGTTAATAACTTACAAATTGTTAGGGAAATATAATTAAAAGCAAAATTTCTCCCAATCCAGAAGGCCTCTCCACAAAAGAAGAGGAAAAAAAAATAGTTTTATTATTGACTAAGAATAAGCATTAAACCAGAATGAAAAATGCAACAGAGGCAATCCAACAAGAGTACAAAAACAGAAAGAAATCTCACACACACACACACACACACACACACAGTTTTTTTTGGCTGCACCCGCAGCATATGGAAGCACCTGGCCAGAGACTGGATCCAAGCTGTAGCTGTGATCTAGTGTCACAGCAGAAACTCCTCACCCTTTTATATAGCCAGTGAATACAACCCATTCCACAGAAGTTTTCAAGATGAACAGTAGCTAGTCCTCAATTAAGAGGATTTGACAGTACCATTTAACACTCAAAGTTTATCCTAACTCTGGTAAGTGGGGTAACTTGCCTGGGTTAATTGGATTTATCCAGAGAAGAAAAACCCAATCTTTATAACAGGAGGTAGTTTTGCAACCTGGAGCAGGGCCCCCACCCTCCCACAGAAAACGGGAGGTGGGGGTGTTTTCTATCTAGATACTTGCATTTCAAAGAGATGGCTGAGAAGTCTTTGAGAAAGACATCTTTAGGGCATAAATGACGAAAGCCTATCTAGTCTTCAAAAGGATTTATATAATTTCGAAGAGAGGAGAAAGTTCTTACAATAAGTTTTCTAAAGTACAGTCAACCTTCCTTATCTGCAGGTTTTTGCTTCTGGGAATTTAATCAATTCAGAATAGAAACTATTTTAAAAGTATATAATTTCTGAAAGTCCCCAAAAGCAAAACTTGGATTTCTATGCCCTGTAACTATTTATATAGCATTTTCATGGTCGGTATTATATGCAATCTAGACATGATTGAACGTAGACAGGAGGGTGTGTGTAGGTTATTTATAAGGGATTGAGCATCCCTAGGAAGAAAAATGAGAACCACTTTCTCCATCTAGGTAAATTTTTATGGTTTGTATTAAAAGACCACAATACATTTTATATAAAATAAATTCTTTACTCAATACATGTAAGAAAAGGATACATTTCCCAGGAAAAACTATGATAGTTTTAACTTATTTACTCTCTGTCTTTACCACACTGAAAACCATCATACATGAATTGTCATAACTATCATTTTACTGGACCAAAATATAGGCATAGCTGAGTTATTTCAGATTTGGTTCCAGACTATTAGAATAAAGCAAATGTCACCATAAAGTGGGTCACATAAAAACTTTGGTCTCCCAGGGCACATAAAAGTTAGGTTTATACTATACCGTAGTCTGTGAAGTGTGCAATAGTATTATATCTAAGAAAACAATGTATAGACCTTAAATTTAAAAGAAACAATAATGCTGTTGGAAAAGTGGCACTGATTGACTTGCTCAACGCAGGGTTGCTACAGACCTGCAATTTATAAAATGCACGACATCTGGAAGCTCAGTAAAGTGAAATGCCGTAAAATGAGGTATGCCTATAAGATTTTTTTTTTTTTTTGTATTTTTAGAAATCCTTGAAGGGAATTTCTTATAAATGTAATTTTAAAAATCTTTCGTTGTTATTACATAACAAATCACTCAATAATAGCCTGTGCTTATCAGGTATATTTTTCTGCAAGGGCTCTATCTTATATTTTTAGAACCACCAGATTCTGCAGTGTTTATTTTTGGTGTTCTTACCTTATGCAACTATTTAAAGCCTACAAGAAATATCTTCTAGTTTTGAGAATTGAATTCTAAGTCTCTATCATTCTTACAGGTCTTCTTAGTGGATACAGAAAACTGTATTTGCAAATAACCAATTTACTAATATCTCACGGTTTTAACTCGTTTCTCAGATGGAAATATATTCAAATAGAGAAATATTAAAATAGAGAAAAACCCAGCTCAGGTCAAACTTTTCTGACCTCATTGCCAAGAGAGAGACACCAGTCATTTACTGTGTAACCATCAGGAAGGAAATACACATGTACTGACCATGTCTATATGACTTATTCTATGGAAGTTGTTGCCCCTTAGGGGTAAGTAAGAGTTGCAACTGTAGTTTAGAATTTCTTTTTTATTGCATCAAAATTCACTTATAAATTGACATATAAAATATCCTTCATGCAGGAGTTCCCATCCTGGCACAGTGGAAACGAATCCCACTAGGAACCATGAGGCTGTGGGTTCGATCCCTGGCCTCGCTCAGTGGGTTAAGGATCTGGCGTTGCCGTAAGCTGTGGTATAGGTCGCAGAGGCAGCTTGGAGCTGGCATTGCTGTGGCTGTGGTGTAGGCCAGCAGCCACAGCTCTGATTAGACCCCTGGCCTGGGAACCGCCATATGCCATGGGTACGACCCTCAAAAAGACCAAAAAAAAAAAAAACTCCACGCAGAATGTAACTTGATCACTGGACTATAATTTGATAGGTAAAGTAATAGCAGGGAAATGAGGGCTGCACAGCTTCTGTGAAACACTACGTTTCTTTGAAAGACCGATGGCTAGAAAGGCTTCCTCAGATTTAGTCTCCCCACCTCCACCACCATCACATCCCCCCAGTAGTAGTTAGTGAGAAATGTTCTAAAATTTCATTGGGATCAACTCTGATCTCAAAGGTAAATCACAATTGGGAAGTGATAGCCTTTGCCATGAGACTGCAGATAAAATAGGAAAGTACTTTTAATATCCATGATACCCTTCAAAAGCCACAAGTGTTTTGAATGATTTTTATTTACATGGGCTCATACATCAATCATATTTATTTTTTAAAGACACAATCTATAAAAATATAAAATTTCCAAACCAAATATATCGTGATGTGCATCATATTAAACAAAAACTAATTAAAATTCCTAGAGTTTTCTTGTTCACTGTTAAGTAAAATTTTTCTCTGTTGAAGTATGTAATATTTATGTAAACTAGCCTGCAGGAGGGAGAATGCAAAACAGATACAGTTTCCAAAGTGGGAATATTGGGCACTGTTGATTAATTTAATTCAGTCAATAGTGACTGAAGAGAGACTAAGCTTATGGTGAGATATCATAAAATGCAGAAATGAGTAAGAGACAATATAATGATAAATACTCAAATAACTCAAATGTATAACAGGATATACATACAAGGTAAAAGGAGTTTTACATGATTTTAGAAATAAAGAGAATCGAGATATTAGGAAAGAATATAGAAGCTATTAGGTAAGTACAAATGTACTTTTACTCATTTACTGCTTGAATTTCTACTTCATGCCAGACAATGTTCTGGTCGCTGGGGTTAAACTAGGAAACAAGATAAAATTCCTGCTTAGGAGATTTCCATGTTCCCTGTGATTGGCAAAGCCTTAAGACGTGGACAGAAGATCAATAAGGGTGAGTGAAGTGAAATCATTCTAGGCAGTGGGCAATCCAAGGATCCTGGCAAGAATATGTGAGAAAATGGGAAATAGGAAGGAAACTATTGGGCTGGAGTGTAAGATTCACAGGAATTAGTGGAAAATGAAGTGAGACGAGAAGCTGAAATACCAATATGATGAAGAGGGAAGTGGTATTTATTGAGGGGTTTTGGAGGCAAGAGACACTGAAACAGAATGTGCACTGGTGAGGACTAAATGCTTGTGATAAATTAGAGAGGTGGAGCCAGGGGTCCGGTGATGCTAGTTGAGGTCATTTTTATTGTCCCAGTGAAAGACAGTAAAGAATCAGAAATCATAGCACAGGTTTTGAGAAATATGGTTATTTGAAGCCTTTATTTATTTTTGTCTGAGAGATGGCACTCTATTTCCAGTAGACTTTTACAAATAGAATCATAACGTAGAAACAGCATCTTTCTCTTTCTTCATCCCCTGACCCAAAGGCAACAGGAGAATCTGAAAAACAGCTCAGATTTTAAACCAATGTGAATATTAACAATGGCATAATTCTCATTATCTGAGACAGAAAAGACTGACACATTAAACACATTAAAGAAATTTTTTTAAAAAAGGGAATTATTGGTTCATTGAATGAAAAAGATGAAATAGCAAATATGCTAGATCAAGTGATAATTAGATACATTAACAATTATGTATTAAAAACCAAATCCTGGGCTTTTGCATAACAGTGTAGAAGAGTGGTTGTTAGATTTGAAACTCTTCTTAAAAGGAATTCATCCAGGAGTTCCCGTCATGGCGCAGTGGTTAACGAATCCGACTAGGAACCATGAGGTTGCGGGTTCGGTCCCTGCCCTTGCTCAGTGGGTTAACGATCCGGCGTTGCCGTGAGCTGTGATGTAGGTTGCAGACGCGGCTCGGATCCCGTGTTGCTGTGGCTCTGGCGTAGGCCGGTGGCTACAGCTCCGATTCAACCCCTAGCCTGGGAACCTCCATATGCCGCGGGAGCGGCCCAAGAAATAGCAACAACAACAAAAAAAAAAAAAAAAAGACAAAAAAAAAAGGAATTCATCCAAATAAGCTTTCAATGTACATGTGATGACCCAATCATGCCTAATACGAAGATGCATGTCTCATGAAGACATCGGTAGTTATAGGTTAATTTCTTTAGATATAATACAAATGCCATACCATTCATCCTTTTAAAGTGTAGACTTCCTGCTGTGGCTCCACAGAAGTAAATCCGACTAGTATCAGTGAGGATGCGGGTTCCATCCCTTGCCTCATTCACTGGGTCAAAGATCCAGCATGCTGTGAGCTGTGGGGTAGGTGACAGACACAGCTTAGATCCCATGTTGCTGTGACTGTGGCATAGGCAGCTATAGCTCTAATTTTGACCCCTAGCCTGGGAACTTCCATATGCCATGGGTGTGGCCCTAACAAGCTAAAATAAATAAATAAATAAAGTATAGATTCAGTGGGTGTTAGTATATTCACAATGTTGTGCCCAATCTCATCAAAAACTTTTTTTTTTTTTGCACATTTTAGAGCTACACCTGTGACATATGGAAGTTCGCAGGCTAGGGGTGGAATTGGTGCTATAGCTGCAGGCCTGTGCCACAACCATAGCAACATGGGATCCAAGTCACATCTGTGACCTATACCACAGTTCACAGCAATGCCAGATCTCCAACCCAGTGAGCGAGGTCAGG
Organism: Phacochoerus africanus; assembly: GCF_016906955.1. Taxonomy (NCBI): domain Eukaryota; kingdom Metazoa; phylum Chordata; class Mammalia; order Artiodactyla; family Suidae; genus Phacochoerus; species Phacochoerus africanus. The sequence continues at coordinate 28,681,969 of NC_062552.1, read as the reverse complement.
GATCGAGCCCGCATACTCACAGATACTAGTCAGATTTGTTTCTACTGCACCACAATGGGAACTCCTCATCCAGAACATTCTTATCACCCCAAGAACAACCTCCGTGCCCATTATCAGTCCCTCCCTCCCTCCCTCCCCATCCTGCTGTTCCCCGAGTCCCTGGCCAACACTGGTCTACTTTCTGCCTCTGAGGATCTGCTGATTCTGAACATTTTGCAACTATGGAATTATACAATCTGTGGCCTTTTGTGTCTGGCTTTTTCGCTCAACATAATATTTTCAAGGTTCATGTTCTTTGTATTGCGTATCAGGAGTTTATTCCTTTTTATGGCTGAGCAATATTCCGTGGTACTGACATGCCACAATCCATTTATCCACTCTTCGGTTGATGGAAATTTGGGTTGTTTCCACTTTTTGCATATCATGGATAAAGTTGCTATGAACATTTGTGTGTGAATGCGTGAACCTGTGATTTCAATTATCTGGGTATATATCTAGGAGTGGTCTTACTGGGTTATATTATGTTTAACTCTTTTGAAAAGATGCCAAACTGTTTTCCAAAGCAGCTGCTCCACTTTCTATTCTCACCAGCAATGTCTGAGGGTTCCAATCACTCTGCATCCATGCCAGCACTTGTTATTTTCCATCTAATATGCGTATTTTGTCAGCAAGTTTAGAAGCATCCTTATGCTATTCCACACTGTGGCCTTTTCCACTCTTTAGACAAGGAAGATGCAATCCCCAGGTCAGTATCAGGAAACATTCAAATCTTTCCCTCTTTACTGTGAAATTTGGGTCATACGGGCAAAGGTGATACATACTCATTATTCAAAACAAGTTTTATATATGAATGTTTGTGTCTCATCGAATAATGAAAACATGCCTCACACGGCCAGGATGCCGCACCTGTCAGCTTATACAGCGGTAACCAGTTTTTCTCTTCCGTGTATGTGTCACCAGAAAACTGCCTGAGTAATAGCTGTTAGATTCCTGTGCTCAACTGGTGTTCTGACCTTGTTTTGTCAGAGATGGCAGCACCAAGCACCTTAGCAGCTTTCACATTGGTGGCTAGGTAAACACTGATTTCAGTTAAGATCCAGCAGGAAAATAATACAGCAGCAATCTCAGATGTCACAGAAGCCAAGAACACATGGGGTGAAGTGAATTTTCGTTACACAGCCAAGAATATCAAGGACAGACATTCTTCATCTGCCAGTGCACTGAGGAAGTAACAAAAATGGTTTCACATTGTTTGAAGCTCATCAGCTGCAACCATAAATCAGCAAATTAGCTAATGATCGCCTCCGGGTAGTGATACAGGATGAAAAACAAAGGAGGGAAGGTACCCAGGCAGCACACTTGCTAGCTGCTGAAAAAAATTAAAGTTCCATCTTCATAAGAAAATGTTTAGGGGATGTTTTTATATACCAGGGTTGTGCCCTGGTAGCCAAACAATTACTGCTTCCAAGGAGTATGTTGTATAATAAATGCCACCACCTCAGCTGTGCTTTTCAATGGTAACTGTTGTAAATGCTTCATACCATTCCCAGGAAGGTGCAAGCGTGGGTCACGTTTGGAAGATCCAGTCAACCCTGTCAACAGAGTGCAGGGAAACACCAAGCGTTTAATCCACAGTGAAGACCAGGACCAGGGCCTGTGCTCAGTAGGGAAACAATAAAGATTTATTAATGAGGTTGTGTGTAAAACCAGAGAGCACTGTTAAGCTTGGCAAAGCCACAGGAATCTTCTGGATCTTATTTACTATCTACTCTGCTGCTTTATTTTAAACATACAATGAGAAACTATAAAGGCTTAATTCTTTTATGTCACAGCTGTATGCAAGAAGTATTTACTGAATATTGTCCCCATGAAAAGTATCATTATAGGAAAATAGGTAAATTTAAAGACATGGAACCTGCCCTTGAGAGGGTTTACAATCCAGAAGCCATGCAAAGTGATGCCCAGTGCATTTATTTTGTTACCTATTTTCGGAGCATTTAAATAGCAGAAAGAAAGATTAAGCTGGAAAAAAAATGCTTAAACTGAGACTAGTCGGTTCCACTTACAGCTTGTTAGATGCTTGGGTTACCTTAAACGTCAGGCAATTGCCATTTCTTGTCATTAGTAGTAGCAGAGCTCAAATGCCCTGAGATTTGGGAGCTGACGTTGTTTTAAGGGCTACTATGAGGCTACAAATTCAGATTGATTTTGATAAAAATTTTAACTCAAATTTAATTCCAGAATATAATAAACACCTAAGAAACAGATGGTCCACAGGAGTCACTGATACCTATTATATGGGCTTCATGTCTGTTTCAGTTTATAAAGATCATTTTCTGTGTCATCAGGGAATGAAAGATGGGAGCTCAGGCAGAGTTAGCTGGTTTTCTCCTCCCACAGAGAAGCAGGATGAGAATTTCATTTCTCCCTGGTTCAAACCTCTGAGCTTATGAGCTCAGCTGGAATACCAGCGCAGAGAGTTCACTGTGGAATGAGTCAGGCACAGAGGCCACTGTCCAATCAGCCTCACCACCTGCAACCATGGATGAGAAGGTAGCTTCTCCCTCTGGCTCGGTGGGCACGTGGTTGTTTTCACTTGTTGCTGCCAGAACTTCTGTGAGAAAGCCAGCTCAGCATAAGCTAGTTAGCATCAGCTTACATATTTATCATCATCTCTTAGCTGCTGCTTCTTGTTGCAGAGGATTTTAGGTCTCCAGGTGTTCCCCTCAGGCCTGCTTTAGAGTCTTTAGGAAGCACATATCCAAAGAACGGAAAGTACCCTTACCTATTATTTGTTCCATCGATTTCTTTATTTTCGGCCCCACTGCAGCATATAGAAGTTCCAAGACCAGGGATGGAACCTAAGCTGCTCTGGTGATGATGGAAATGATGAAAAGTAGGTAGATTCAAGTATATTTCTACTTAAAAGCAATCCCAAGAGCCTGAATAAGTCACAGATCATTCTGGGCTTAGCATCTCCTTTGTATCATCCTGGTATGCACTTCCTGGATTCTACACCAAATACAGTTTGAAGAAAGAAATATAAGTTAAATAGCTTCGACTCCTTAGAGGAGAAAATAAGGTGTTTTCGTTATTGTTTTCGACAGTGGCGTATATAGTTATTTTTGAGGTAAGTTGTAAGGTACATGAAATAATATCAAGAATAAGAAAAGCATTATGTTTTCTGTTTATGGGAGTGATATGATCCCCTTTCCTTAAATTTTTGTCTCTTTGACTCAGGCATTACTCAAATGTAAGTGTAACTTGTTCCATGTCAACACTGAACCGAGACCATCTGTCATTCATTCCTAAGGGGAAACCCACATACAGGTAGAAAAAAAATCTGTTCTGACTAATGTGCTTCCTTGGTGCCTTTTCTAAGTTGTTCTCTTTCCCTTTCCGTAGTTCTCAAGAAATTAACCTGGGGTTAATGGGAGTCCTCAGTGACCTACTTTCCCGCCATGGTTAGCAGACGGGGCATCTTTCTTCCTACCCCATGGACGTCCAGACTCTTCACCTCCATGTGTGGTTCAGATAGTTGTTCAATGAGAATTTTTCACAGAATTGAGCGAATGGGTGTCCTGCACACGAGGCAGTGGGCTCCTGCAAGCTGTTGATTGGTTTCTGGTTAGCACCAGAAAAACACTAGTGCTAACTGGTCACTAACTCAGCTTCCACACAACCCTCAGTGCTGGCCAACACCTTCAGGTGGTCTTCCGACCCTTCTAACTTTCTGGTCAGCAGCCTCCCTGCCAGTGTGGCCCCTCCTCACTTGTTCCCACCCATCATGTAATCCCTTCCTGGAAGGAAAGGAGAAACAGGGCTGGAATATTCCCTCTTGATTCTTTCTGACAGTAAAGCTGACTGCTTCCCTGCATAGTCATAGATCCGCTGCCTATGATTTTTGGTTTTACTGTGACCCTCTCCTCCACCAAAACAGTAGCTGACTCATGTCATAGCTATTGGTGCCTAAGGAAGGGATGGTCTCCAAGGTAAAATTGTTTGGTGACAACAGATACAGAAAAGCATGCAGCACCCTGTATTAAAGTTACATCCCACACATTCCCTGTTATTTCGTAGCTACTAAAATATGGAACAATAATGTACACTTTGAATAGTTACGTGAAACTCAAATACTGATGTTTTGTCTTTAGTTAGAAATAGAATAAAGTATCTTCTGATGTGGGAATTATATTTCCTTGTTGCAGTTTGAAAGTTACAGTCCCATGATGCCTGCAGATTTCAAAAATATGACATTTGCCTTGTGTGGAATCTGTGCATGAGGGAAATTAGAGAATGTATGGGAAAAGTACATGGGATACAAAAGTTCCTGCATTGGTTTCTGGGTTCCATCTAGTTTCTTTAGTCCACCTTAGTATGTATACATTATCTTTATCTCTATCTAATCTATGTAAGACTCCTTATATTCCTGGTCTAAGAGGACTGTGTCATGGATGAGCGAATTCTGCTACTACTGCTCAATAGGATAAATTATTCAACTTCAAATAATGTGTTTTCTAACATATACATGCTTAAAGAAAAAATAGAATTCTGTCTGCATAACATGATAGAAGAATTTTAAGCCTCTTGTCAACACCAACTAATTGAAGTATAAATACTTTAGCCTCCTAAAAGTAATATGGTGATTATGGATTGCTTAACCTGCAGTGCTATTAATCTCTTTTATGTATGTATGTGTATATATGCATATTCCATCTTGAATTTCTATCTAATAGGTGTAACACTAAATATAACCACAGCATCATTATTTTCAGCCAATTGACACTTCATCCTTACTAAATAATTGAAGAGAGGTCATAGACATCCATTTTATTTCTCTAGTTAGTTATAGTGCTGATATCTGAATACAGATTAGATTCATCTGTTGCAAATAAGGCAGTCGCAGGATTTTTCATGCTGCAGGCACATTTTTCTTGTTTATTGGAAGCATTAAAAATGTGTCCCACCTAATTTTATCTGAGTAGATAGATAATATAACATGAAAAATTTCATAAAGTGGAAAAAAACAGCAGGCTGCCTGATCTTCCTGTCATTTTGTCAGCATGCACGGTGCATGCTTCCATCCAGCAATGCATGTATCTTTCATGTGGGAAAAATACAAAACTCACCTTATGTGAAGTCCATGTAGAAGAGAACTCTGTGAACATGTATGAATACATGAACTAAGGTTCCTGCATGGGCTACCTAAACAGCCACCTAGAGAAGAGGGCCAGGGTAGGTTGAACAGCCACTGTGTGTCCAGCAAAGTGGTAGCAGAGAAGAGACAATGCTGGCTGATATTCTTGGGTAGACACCTAATCCTCTAAACAGTTCTGATTCCACATGGAAGATGGTGAAAAGGAAGCCTAAGTTCAGAATCAGAAGATATTATCACTCCAGCTCTACTCTTCCTGAATGAGGTAACCTTGTGTGCAGCAGTTAATCCTACGTGAACCTCAGGATTACCACTTTAGAACTGGTGCATTTTTGCAGAAATGGTTGCTCTCAATGAATGTTGTCATCCTGGGAAACTTCACCAAATTTAAAAATAATAAGATAAACGGATTTTCTCAACATGTGCATGGAAGGTTGAGGAAATAAATGATGGCCATTAGATTTGCAAAAGTACTTCATTGGTAAGGCTGCAGTATCTTCTTGATTTTTCTTACTACCTTCACTATACCTACTGAGGTTTTTCTTAGAAGTACTGTGTATATCATATGCAGTGACCAACAGTACTAGATTTTTGGAATCTAGAAATGATGTCAATAGAATGTAGTTTTATTCCAATAGAGTAAACCAAGTCCCCTCAAGGGGATTTCCCCATGTACAATATGCACATGCATATTCTTACTGAAATGGTAAGCCTTTGTCTGTTGAGAGTTTTTTCATATTCATTATCTCAGTGGATCCTGGTAATGGCACCATGAAATGGCTCCAGCTGACAGCAATACCTCTATGCCATGGAAGAGCGAAGTGCAGCACTGTGATTAATGAGCCGTGTCCTGGGTTCATACCACAACTGATTAGTAAAAGACCCTTGACACTTACTCAACAATTCTTCTTACACCTCACTGCTCTTGCAACTAAAGCACATTAATAAGAATCACTTAATATGGAATTATTATGTAAGCCTAAGAAAAGTGTTTTTAAGGAAACTTCTGCAACTGATACAGAATGAAGTTATTATCTCCATCTGCATTAGTTAAAGTGTCAGCTGTAGATTTTGGCTGCATTTCTACCAATGTAAAAGCTCCAATATTCTAATGATGAACCTCAAGCTTCTCTCACTTTCCTAATCAAACTGGCAAATTAAAAAATCTAATGAGTAAAATCTGTGATAGTGAAGGCATCATTCTGGCAAAAAGGATTCCAGTTAGATATCTTGATAAATGCATGTTGCCTCCCTTTCCTTTCCTCATTGTGGGCACTTAATGTTTGAAAGAAGGGAAGGAAGCTAGAAAGAAAGAGTGACAGAGGGAGGAAGGAAAGAAAGGAGGGAGGGAGCAAGAATGAATATGACTGTGATAAGTAAATATGAGTCAAATTTATAAGTAAACATAGAATAGAATTGTACTTTTTCTATTCTTTTTTTTTTTTTTTTTTACAAAAAGACACCTATGCTCTAAGATTGAATCAACTTAACTTGTTTTCATGGTATTCTTCCTAATGAGAAGAATGGAAAGGTCAACTCTACTAACAATCACCAAAATGCAACCAGGTATCTACCTTATGATTCTCATCCACTAAGGATGTTGACACAGTAATGTCTTTGTATTTGCTTCTAGAGTAATAGACATTGCCAATGCAATAGGTGCCATTAAACCAGAAGGAACTGACGTCTGAAAATACTCTTTACAGAAATTATGATAAAGAAAATTAAAACAGAGTCAGAATCACCAAAGGTGAAAAGAATTCATCCTGTCTGCTGTTAATTAGTTTTATGATGCTCAATGATCACATTTACATGTTGACTTCATTATGTAGTATCTTAGATTTCAAAGGCTGACTAGGCACATATTTTTGTTTTTTAATAATAATATTGAAAAAGCTTTGGGTTCCAAAACTGAGGAATATATATTTGGCCCCACATACTCTTTATTGGATTAATTCTACCACAAGAGCATTTCTTTTTTCAATTCTGTTAGTGTTTAATAATATAGAGAGGAATAATATGAATGGTTAAAGAAAAGCAAATCAGAAATATTCCTGAGGTGAGCATCAGTACAGGTGAAGGCATGTTAACACAGAAAAGTGAAAGGCATTTCTATTTAGAAAATAGACCAATAGATATAGATGAAGTCATCAGTATTTATCAGATGTTTGTCCATTTCTACTTTATGTCCACGTATAGTCTTCAGCCAAACTCTGGTTGTCCTATAGAAACACTTGTAACAATCATTTGAAAAAGGTTTAAATGAAGGGTGGAGGAAAACAGGGAGGTGGGAGAGAAAGGAAAAACAGAGAGAGGGAGGGAGAGAGGGCGAGAGAGAGAGATGAAGAGAGAGTTTTTAATTTTAAAGAAATTGAAGATTGCTCAGGATATTCTGTTCTTTCAATAGGTTTCCTCAAAAAGTCCTAGAGATATATTTTATTGGAGAGAAACTAGGCCCAATTTCAGTGTAGCCATGGTATTTTTCATACCAAAATGTCTGGAGCTGCACTTGCCCTTGGAAGAGATTTTCAAGTCATTAAAGCCTGCTTTGTCCAGTTACCTCCAGTGATGAATGATGGAGAACTACATGCTGGGGTTTCATTTAATTTGTATCTGGAAGAAATGTTATAGCTCCTGACCAAATGTCTTCGAAATAAACACCGTGGTGATTGATGTGACACGTTGTAAAGCAGAAGGTTTTGTGAATTGGGAATATATGATAGAAGCTGAACATATGGTATTATATAGAAAAAGAAACTCTTCCAGGATGTGTGAATGAAATAGCATTTTCAAAGCTATTTCAAAAATATTACATATCGGAGATGTTAGCAATTGCCTGGCCTAGAATTTAATCAACAGCTAGAGCTCTGAAAAGATTCCAGAACAAAGACTGTACGTAATGTAAAAAATGTCACTCGGGCCAGAAAGCATTGCTAACAAATTGTTGTGACTTTGTGCTACAGGCCTCATTCATACCAAAGTCAATAATAGCTCCACAGACTGTGATTTTATAGGTATACCAAGATATCTAATGTAAACAGCCTGTCCATTTTATCCTTTAAGCATCTATTCTGGTAAATCCATTGAAATATTAAACAAGAGATGGTGCGTTATAGGAAAGTTGTAACAAAAAGAAATTGTCCAAGTGTGACTAGTGTCTATAAATGAAGCTCAGCATGTATCTGATCCAGATACTTGTAATTTATTGACATTTATAAAATTTAAACTTATTTAATAATTTTAAATTATTCATTTCAAACCGCTACTTTAAAGATAGAAAATATAGAACCTAAATATGATATTTAAAAGCATTTAAGAATGATATTTTTGGAGTTCCCATTGTGGCATAGTGGAAATGAATCTGACTAGTATCCATGAGGATGCTGATTTGATCCCTGGCCTCACTCAGTGGGTCGGGGATCCGGCATTGCCAGTGAGCTATGATGTAGGTCATAGATGTGGCTTGGATCCTGCATTGCTGTGGCTGTGGTGAAAGCTGGTTGCTGCAGCTGTAGCTCCGATTAGAACCCTAGCCCGGGAACCTCCATATGCCGCAGATGCAGCCCTAAAATGAAAAAAAGAAAGAAAGCAAATAATTCTAGCAACAACTCCTGAATTAATGGCCTCAATATATCATTCTTGTACTCCAGTGCAGACTTGCCCTAAACAGGAGAAGACAACAAAAACCAACTACTCACAACCTGACTGGGCTTGAGGTGGAGTCCTCGTTCTCCCAGCCTAAGAATTGGCTCCAACCTCACAAATACACACTCAAACTTCCTGTGTTGCCTGCTTCAAGAATGTAATTAGAAAGGACTTGGGAAGTGCAGTTTCTCATTACATGTATTCCATATTTATTTTCCTTCAAGCTTCTCAAGTTGTTAGGGCCTGGGGTTTTATATTATTAAAGAATACCCCTGTAGAATCTGAGGCATTCTGCAAACTACATTTTGAAAATTTCTGAAGTAGGGGAAAATTGAAAGCCGAACATTCCATAACTGAGGAATTGAACTTAATTGATAAATATGGACGACCTCATTGCTTATCCATTCTAAATGTAATAGGTTGAGTCTGTTAACCCCAAATTTCCAGTCCCCCCAGCTCTCTCCCCATCATGCTTGGCAACCACATGTCTGTGAGTCTGCTTCTGTTTTAGAGATAGGTTGATTCGTGCCCTATTTTAGTGAAGTGAGTCAGAAAGAAAAAGACGCATATCATGTGGTATCACTTACATGTGGAATCTCATGCATTTCTTCTAAATTCTAGGGGAGCAGAAACTTTGCTTTCCATAATACCAAAAACAATACTGATGAGCAGGAATCTAATTTACCATAAAGTCCTATTTGGAATAAAGAAGAGTGTTTGTGAATCTCATTTCATCTATAGAAAAACAGTACACTCAGTTACTAATCAGGAAAACAAAAACAAAGTGTTGAAAACACAATGTTAATATTATTTACAGATATGTTTGTATCTAAAATAAACATGGAATCGAAGGGACATATCAAACCCAGAAGTGGATATCTCTCAGGAGGAGAGAGAGAAAGAAAATCAAATAGGAACAAAATGAGCTCCAGGATTTCATTTCTCTAAACTACACTATATTAGACAACGTTTTGAACAAATGATATTTAAAAGTTTTTACTTAAATTATCCATTAAAACTGGATGAGAAAATTTTGCCCTCAATCCCTCATTACCTTATGCCCTCTTTCAACCTCATCACATTTGTTTCCGTCAGATCATTCATATGAATTAAATCATTATATTTTACAAATTAAATATTGCCTGCCTTACTAAAGAGTTAAAATTTTCTCAGTTGTTAAAATGCATTAAAATATTAGAGCTAAAATAAAAATCTTTAAAAGAAAAAGATATGGGGAAAAAATTAGAAGAGAGTAATCTAGAGGAAGTAGTTTGAGTTCAGTTATGTGCTGTATTCACTAGGAAGGATATTACAGATTTCCCAAACCTTTTGCAGTTCAGTAAAATAATTCATAATAACATATACAGTGATGTGTATTTTCTTTGAAACTATGGGAACATTATCCCAGAGAATAATTGCTAAGAGAAACAAGAGAAATTATTAGAAGGAGACAACCCTATGTGGTATAACCTTTCATGCTTATTTTTCTTACTTTGGGCCTCTGGAAGCCTGGTTTTACTCTCCTTCTATCCTTCACATTTTTCTAGAGAAACAATACTCTCAATAAGTGAATGAGTATAATCAATGTCAGTTTAGCAATTTACAAGAGGAGGCACACATTTTCAATGACTGTCACATCATTTCCATTGTCCTGTGTCAAAACTGTCTGGTGAAGATGGGACACCAGCAAAATAAGGCATACATTCTTGAAGTATATTTCATCTAGACTTTGATAAAACAATGTGAATATAGCCCAAACCAAATGCATGTATCCAGAGACCTGGGTTCTCCATCCACTGGATGCTGGTTACTTATTCTTTCAAGAGCAGTGAACAGTTCACATTCCCTGGTTCTTACTGTTGGAACCTCCACTCTTTCTCTCTCTCTCTCTCTCTCTCTTCAGACTGAATGGTTTATTTTAATTGAAGTATAGTAGATTTATAATATTGTGTTAATTTCTGCTAATTTTTTCCTTATGGTTTATCATCACATGATACTGAATATAATTTCCTGTGCTGTACAGTAGGACATTGTTTATCCATCCTTATATATAATAGTTTACATCTGCTAACCCCAACCTCCCACGCCATCCTTCCCCCAAGCTGTCTCCCCCCTTGGGAGCCACAAGTCTGTCCTCTAAGTCTGTGAGTCAGTTTCTGTTTCATAAATAAGTTCATGTGTGTCATCTTTTAGATTCCACATATACGTGATATCATATTGTATCTGTCTTTCTCTTTCTGATTTTACTTAGAATGATTATTTCTAAGATTCATCCATGTTGCTACAAATGGCAGTATTTCATTCTTTTTTTTATAAGTAAGGAGTATTCCATTGTAACACATTTTTATCCAGTGTCATCTGTGTATGGACATTTAGGTTGTCTATTGTAAATAATGCTGCTGTGAACATTGGGGTGCATGTATCTTTTTGAATTATAGTTTTATTGGCTATATGCCCAGGAGTAGGATTGCAGGATCATATGACAACTCTATTTTTAGTTTTTTTGAGGAGCTTGTATGCTGTTTTCCATTGTGGCTGCATCAGTTTATATCCCCACCAACAGTGTAGGAAGGTTCCCTTTCCTCCATCTCCTCTTCAGCAGGTTATTTGTAGACTTTTTAATGATGGCCATTCCAAACAACATGAGGTGTTATTACCTTATTATTGTTTTGATTTGCATTTCTCTAATCATTAGTGATAATGAGCATCTTTTCATGTGCCTGTTGGCTATCTGTATGTCATCTTTGGAGAAAAGTCTGTGTAGATCTTTGGCTCATTTTTAGATTGTGTTGTTTGGTTGTTGTTGTCGTTGTTGAGTTGTATAATCTGCTTGTCAAATCTGTATAATCTGTTTTGGGAATTAAACCTTGTTGTATAATCTGCTTGTCTAATCTTGTATAATCTGTTTTGGAAATTAAGCCCTTGTTGGTCACATCATTTGCAAATATTTTTTCCCATTACATAGTTTGTCTTTTTGTTTTGTTGATGGTTTCCTTTAATGTGCAAAAGCTTTTAAGCTTGATTAGGTTCCATTTGTTTATTTTTGTTTTTATTTTGCCTTGGGAAACTGAACTAAGAAAATGTTGGCACAATTTATGTCAGAGAATGTTTTGCCTATGTTCTCTTCTAGGAGTTTTATGATGTCATGTCTTACATTTAGTTTTCAAGCCATTTTGAGTGTATGTTGTAAGGGTATGTTCTAACTTCATTGATTTATATACTGCTGTCCAACTTTCCTAATACCACTTGCTGAAGATACTGTCTTTTTCCCATTTCATATTCTTGCCTCCTTTGTCAAAGATTAATAGGTATGTGGGTTTTTTTCTGGTCTCCCTTTCCTAATCCATTGATCCAAATATCTGTTTTTGTGCCAATACCATACTGCTTTGATTACTATAGCTTTGTAGCATTGTCTAAAGTCTGGGAGGGTTATGCCTCCTATTTTATTCTTTTTCATCAGGATTGCTTTGGAAATTCTGGGTTTTTTATAATTCCACATAAATTTTAGAATTATTTGTTCTAGTTCTGTGAAAAATGTCATGGCTAGTTTTTCAGAGATGCTATTAAACTGTAGATCAATTTGGGTAGTATGGCCTTTTAAAACAATATTGATTTTCCCAATCCAAGAGCATGGGGTATCTTTCTATTTCTGATATTTTAATTGTTGTTATAACAAAATGCAATCAATTTCTCTATGTTCATCTGGTATCCTGCTACCTTGCTGAATTCATTTATTAGTTCTCATAACTTTTGTGTGGAGTCTTAAGGGTTTTCTATGTACAGAACAGGTCCTCTGCATATATATATATGTGATGCATGTGATGTTTGTATATTTTTAAGATTAATCCCTTTTCAGTTGCTTCATTTTCAAAATTTCTCCGACTCTGTGGGTTGCCTTTTTCATTCATTTTGTTTGTTTGTTTGTTTGTTTTTCTTTTTGTGGTTTGGTGATTTCCTTTTATTTTATGCTTGTGTTATCTTCTTTTCGTTTTTTGTGAATCTGTTGTATATTTTTGATTTGCGATTACCCTGTTTTTCAAGTATGCTAACACTTTTCTACATCTCCTTGTTTTAGACTAATAATCGCACAGACTCAAACACTTTCTGGGAAAAAAAATCTACATTTTCTTATTCTCCACCCCCACATTTTATGATGTAGATGTCCCCCTTTAAATTTTCATGTTTATCCTTTTGCTTGCTGTTCATTGTGGTTATCATCACTTTTCCAATCAATTTTTTTGATTTTATTTTTAATCTATATATTGGCTTAAGTGATTTACTTTCCTATTGTGATATTCCCTTTCCTATATCTTCTTATTTGTAGTCTATGTAGAGAAGACTTTTCAATATTTCTTTTAGGATAGGTTTAGTTTTGCTGTATTCTTTTAGTATGTGCTCATCTGAGAAATTCTTTCTCTCTCCTATTCTAAATTATAATCTTACTGAGTAGAGTATTCTAAGTTGCAGATTTTTCCATTTCAGGGCTCTGAATATATCTCGTCACTCCCTTCTGGCCTGCAACATTTCTGTAGAGAAATCAACTAATAGCCTTATGGCGGTTCCCTCGTAATTAACTCTGTTTTTCTTTTGCTGCCCTTAGAATCATCTCTTTATTTTTGACATTTGTCATTTTAATTATAATATGTTTTGGTGTAAGTATTTTGGGGTTCATTTTGTTTGGGACCCTCTAGTACCTGAATATCTGTTTTGTTACATAGGTTTGAGAAGTTTCCAGCCATACTTTTTCAAATATATTTTCAACCCCTATTATGAGTAAATTGGCACACTTTATATTATCCCATAGGTCACATATTGCTTTTTTCTTTCCTTTTTTTTATTTTTCTTTTTTTTTTTAATTTGGCTTTCTGTCTGTTGTTCTGATTGGGTGATTTCCATTATTCTATCTTCCAGATCACTTATTTATTCTTCTATATTATTCATACCTCAGCTTTTGCTTTGGCAAATGAGTTTTCTAATTTTTCTTGGTTACTCTTTATAGTTTTAGTTCCTTTTAACGGTAATCTGTGTTTCTGTCAATAGTCCTTAATTCCTTCAGTACTTTAAATGTCTCCTTTTCAAACTTTGTGTCCATTAGATTGAAGAGGTCTATTTCCTTGTTTTTTTTTAAGGAATTTTCTCAGTCTTTTAACTGTGAGTGGTTCCTCTGCTTCTTCATTATGCTTATATTTCTCTTACTCTGTGAGTTTAGAATAAGCAATTGTCTACTGTGGCCTTGGAGGGTGATTTTTATATGGGAGCATCTTTGTGTAGCTTTTTTATTATTTTTGTAGATTGTTAAATATGGGTTTAATATTTTTGGTGCAAGGGATGTTTTTAGAACAGGTGCCTGCCATCTCTTTTCTTGGCATGTGCTCCTCTTTATAGAGGATGTGCAGAGATAGCAGCTGGCACATAGTCCCAGGACTCACAGAGATTGTGGCTGGCAGGAACTCCTAGGGCTTGCAGAGACAGCACTCTGTCAGCTGAGAGTATGTGGTGAAAGGCTGCTATTGGTGGGCCCTGCCCCTCTCTTCACATGCCCCTCAAGAATGGTGCTTCAGGAGTTCCCTTCGTAGCTCAGCAGTTAAGGAACCCGACTAGGATCCATGAGGATGTGGGTTCGATCCCTGGGCCTTGCTCAGTGGGTTAAGGATCTGGCTTTGCCATGAGCTGTGCTGTTGATCGCATACGTGGCTTGGATCCTGGGTTGCTGTGGCTGTGGCATAGGCCAATGGCTGTAGCTCCGATTTAAGGCCTAGCCTGGGAACCTCCATGTGCTGCAGGTGCATGCCTAAAAAACAAAAAGCAAACAAAAAGAATGGTGTTTCACCTCTATGGTGGTCCTGGGCTTCTTCTGCATAATGCCCAGGTGTGAGCATACCACAGTCCAGCCCCTTCAAGCTGTCTCCACGCAGCTAATGCCATTCTTCTCCCAAGGTCTATTCTCTGAAGCCCAAGTTTCAGCATCTAGCCTTTGCTCACATTGGCAGACACACATCTCAGGCTGGGCACACAGGGCAGTGGCACAGTCTGTGCAGATCTCTCTCTTTCTCTCTGTTCTTCCTGCTGCAATCTGGGTGTCGCACTCTCCTCTGAGCCTCTAAAGCTCCGTTTCTGTGCTGCCTGATCTCTCCATCAGTGAGGTGGCTTCCCAGTGTGCAAAAACCTTACCTCCTTCCCAGCTCCCTCCCAAGGGCACAGGTCTCATCCCACTTCCTCTGTTTTTTTCGTTGTGTCCTGCCTTGTTACCTGGAGATATTTCCTGCCCTTTTAGATGGCTGAGGTCTTCTGCCATCATTCAGTAGTTATTCGTGAGATTTGTTCCACATGTAGATATATTTTTGATGCATCGTGGAAGGGGGTGAGCTCCAAGTTCTTCTACTCCACCATGTTCATCTTCTCACCCCCACTTCTCTCTTTAGTTCTCTTCCCTCTCATCATCCTATGCCAACTTTCAGTAAGCTCTTATGTGTTCCCAATATCCTTTCTTTTTTTTTTTTTTTTTTTTTTTGCTATTTCTTTGGGCCGCTCCCACGGCATATGGAGGTTCGCAGGCTAGGGGTCGAATCGGAGCCGTAGCCACCGGCCTACGCCAGAGCCACAGCAACGCGGGATCCGAGCCGCGTCTGCAACCTACACCACAGCTCACGGCAACGCCGGACCCTTAACCCACTGAGCAAGGGCAGGGACCGAACCCGCAACCTCATGGTTCCTAGTCGGATTCGTTAACCACTGCGCCACGACGGGAACTCCCCAATATCCTTTCTTTCATCCTTTTCCTCTTCCCTGATCTTTCTGTTGCCTGCTGTCTCATTTTTTTTTTTTTTCACTTCAACATGCTTACCTTTCCTACTATTCTGATTCTAACACTGGGAAGGCCTTTCTTTTTTTTTTATAAATCATACATCAAAATGTCATTTCTGAATTTGTACTAATGTGAAGAACAGTAGAGTTGCGCCTTATATATCACAGCAGATAGTCTCCTGGCAAGATGAATATGAAATAGTAAATGAAATTCCTAAATTGTGTGACATTTTTAGAATTATTTTTTCTGTGATTCAAGTCTCTGAATTCTAAGATGGGGCACAGTGGCAGAGTATTTAAAAAATGAATGGCTTTTGTCTGTGGAAGGTGTCAATCAAAATATAGAACTCCAGCTTTGGGCATGTCATCACCCTAATTACAGAAAGTCTGGTTCATCACCAGTGTTTTAACAGTTGATTTATTTCCTATTCAATTTGTTCGGTAGAGCTAAGTTAATTGGTTTTCCAAATGAGTGTTAAAAATATAAAAATCTAGCTTCATTAAGTGGCCATACATATTATGTACCAGTGACTTGCAGGTCTATGTAAAGGTTATCCAGGTGAGCTTTCAGGGTCTTTTGCACAAAACTGTAGCTTTGACTTGGTACTAATATGGCAAATGAATAATAATAATGTAAAGCCTCAGTTCCTACTAAAAACAGAGAGGTTTTATAAGCTGAAATTTTCCCTAAACCAAATGTATTTATTAAAAAGTCTATATAAAAATATAGCATTTTTGAGTTCCTGGTGGCTTAGTGGGTTAAGGATCCAGCATTGTCACTCCTGTGATGTGGGTCACTCCTATGGCCTGGATTTGATCCTTGGCCCCAGAACTTCCACATGCTGTAAGCATGGCCAAAACAAAAAACAAACAAAAATACAACAATAACAACAAAAATGAAAACATAGCATTTTATTTTTTTCAAATTTAATTCATGTTTCTTCCAGACAACCTATTTAAATTTTTCCTATAACGTAAAAAAGATCTATATACCACTAGATATTTGATGCTCTGTTAAATTTTTAATATACTGCTTAGCATTTCTATAATTGCCATTCTTCTGCGGTATCATAACACATTTAATGTGACAGAAGTAATGGGGACAAACAAAGAAAGCTAATGTGCCTGAGGATGATCCTGGAGTCCTACACAGGCACAAGAAAATCATAAAGCCCTGCTTTTCATTTTATCGCTCACCAAAATAAGCACCTTTTTAAACACCTTCACCACCATCATCAGTAATGCTGGTTTTCGTTACTGCTAAATATAATTTTCAAGCAATACCATCCTCACTTTGCAGTAGAGGCAACATTGAGGAGGCAACATTCACATTCTTTGTAGAGAAATATGAAAATTCTTGTTGTGTTTGGCGAATTTTTCAGAAAAGCTGCATATTATCCACAAGGGTGAAATATTTTTTACATTATCCACAGAGGTAAAACATTTTTTACATACCCGTGTACCTCTGCTTAGTGCCTCAGAAGCCACCTCCATAATCCTTGTTTTTAGAGATCATGACAGAAATCTCAGATAAATTGCCTTAAATAGCAGCATCAAAATTGAAACCTACTAAATTCCAGCTATGATATCAGTTGTGGAAAATATATGGTTAATTAAGACATCTTCCAAGAGTATTTTCCACATAAAAAATATTAGTATAAGGAAAATTCATGTTGGAGGATTCTAAATGTCATTACATGTGAATATAGTGAATTAATTGCATTTTATTATATAATGTGGATTTCCACATTTTCCTAGATTTATTCTTTGAGAGCAAACTATACAGAGAACTACATTAAATGTCCTATGATAAACCATAATGGAAAATAATATATAAAAACTGTGGAGATGTATATATATTTATTTATATATGTGAATCATTTTGCTATACAGCAGAAATGAACACAGTGTTGTAAATCAACTATACTTCAATAAAAAGAAAAAGAAATACAGAGAACACAGAAAATGGGTCTGAATAAAATCTGTTATTTCTCTTTAAAAAAAGAGCAAACTAATCTTTCTTTGGCAAATTGATTATAAAAATTAATTACACTGTTATATTATTTTCCCAGGGTTTTGGTAGCAAAGTACCAATATCCAGGTGCCCTAAAACTGTAGAAATTTAAACTATGAGGTTCTGGAGACTTGAGTCTGAAATCAAGGGATCAGCAGGGCTGTGCTCTGAGATTATGGGTAGAAGTCTTCCTTGTCCCTTTCTAGCTTCTGGTGGTGGCTTTCCTTGGTTTGCAGCTGCATCCTTCTCCTCTTTTTTGTGGGCACATGGAATTCTCCCTGTGAATTCTCTTATAACTGTATTGGACTAGGTCCTACCCTAATGACCTCATCTGACCTTGATTGCTTCTGCAAAGATTCCCGAAGACTCCATTTCTACCTCATTAACTTAAGCAACTCCAACCTT
This sequence comes from Phacochoerus africanus, assembly GCF_016906955.1. Taxonomy (NCBI): domain Eukaryota; kingdom Metazoa; phylum Chordata; class Mammalia; order Artiodactyla; family Suidae; genus Phacochoerus; species Phacochoerus africanus. The sequence goes on along the minus strand of NC_062552.1, from coordinate 28,663,946 downwards.
TTCATCTTGGATCGTCTTTCCCTTCCTCCTTTACGCCATTTTCAAAATATTACATATATTTCCCATTCTAAATTCTACATTTGGTCTTAGATTTTGTTTTCTTGCAATTTTTACTTCTCTCTCATTTTATTTTTCATTAACTTGTGATTTTAAGCATAATTCACCCCAGTACATTTATATGCATCCATGATATTTGAGGTAGGCTTAAAATCATAATGGGAGATAGGAATCCTATCAGTTGCAAACTATGTTAGGTTTTGAGGAGTTCTCAAAATCAAACAGCAGATGTCTTCAAGCAACTTACATATGAAATACGATCATAACATACATATGAAAAATACATAAGAATATATCTATAAAAATGTGTAAATACACTAAGGCCAAGTGATGGATATTAGAAAAATATGTAAATTCTCTAGCTCAACACTCAAGCTATGATCTATTAACAATATTTTTTATTTTTGTTATTTGTGTGGAGATCTTAGCACATTACATGTGTGGTTATTGTTTTCCAAAGTAGTAATTTGTTCTATATTTTATCTTTTTATTAAAAAGGTCGATTATTTAAAATATATTATGGATCTTGTGATTTAACAGGTTTTTTTTTTAAATAAGACTGAGTATATTAGTCATTAAGCTATAAACTAGTTGATTGATGGACATTATTTTGCATATATATTATAACGCTTTTCTAATAATTCTGCCACTACTAATGACTTTGGTTAAGTTACTTAAAGTTTATGGGCTTTGGTTTTCTCATGAGTTATTGGAAAGATTAAATCAAATGACATGCAAAACTCCTCATGAAGGGTCTGGCATTTAAGAAGTATTGTCTTTGGGAGTTCCCGTCATGGCGCAGTGGTTAAACGAATCCGACTAGGAACCATGAGGTTGTGGGTTCTATCCCTGCCCTTGCTCAGTGGGTTGACGATCTGGTGAGCTGTGGTGTAGGTTGCAGACGCGGCTCGGATCCCCTGTTGCTGTGGCTCTGGCGTAGGCCAGTGGCTATAGCTCCAATTGGACCCCTAGCCTGGGAACCTCCATATGCCGCGGGAGCGGCCCAAGAAAAGGCAAAAAGACAAAAAAAAAAAAGAAGAAGAAGAAGTGTTGTCTTTGGAGTTAATATTTATCACACATTTTGAGCACCTACCACATGCCAAGCATAGTAACCACTCCTGGGAAGGCACAGGTGTATATATACGACACTCTTAATTAATGACACAAAATCACATGGGTTATTTTACAGTGTACTGAAATGCTGGTTTGTCTTGATGGTTGCAGAGATACAAGAGGTCAAATGTTTCCTTTGCAGGATTTTTTAAGTTGGGTATAATTGAATTATATTTCAAGTAGTATTAAGTGTAACTAAAAGATATGTAAGGCATTTTAAGAATTGGAATGAGATAGGAGATTACAAGAATGTCAAAAAACATGCAGATTGTCATTTCATACATTTTCACATTTTTAATATTAAATTCAATTTTTTCTGTGTGTGTGTGTTTATATATATATATATATATATATATATATATATATATATATGAATTGGAGCAATTTACAAATTCCCTCTTAAAGCAAGGAAGAAAAAAGTAAAAAATTAAAATTTAATTAAATTTGGCATAAGAATTTGGTTAAAGCAAGGCAAGTGGAATTAATCATTGTAGTTGTAAAGGAAGGTAGTGTCTCTGGCATTAGCATGATGGTCAGTGGTATAAAGTAGAATGAAAACCTCATTATACAGAATCTTGAAAGACACAAAGATTTCTTTCCACACACTAAGATAGGAAGATAATAACTTATTGACTCTTCAGAATAATACTTAAAGGAGATAACACTTTTCATTTTCTCCATGTAAAAGGCATGGAGTCTGTGATACAGGCATTTTAATCCAGGAGCTGCGAGTCTATTAATTCAGTGATACTAAAACTGGAGTAAGAGCTATAACCCATGCTATGCAGGAAGAAACTTCAGTTGTAATCATGGGCTGAATATAAACTTTCGAAGGAGTGAAAAGTAGCGTTTTCTGACATTTAGATGTCTGAACTGATAGAAATACAAAAGGCAATGGGAAAAGTGTTGGCTGTGTTTCAGGCTGAGAATACTTAACACATCCAAGTAGAGGAGAACTAGATGGAGCAGTGATTAGAAGCCACGTGAGGAAACATGTGAGCCGTATCTGTCTTTCCCTCTGTACCCACAGAGAACCCCCATTCGTTGTTATTTAGATCATAATTCGTTGTTTTATTCTATTTGAATTTATAAGAGGTAGCTTATTGTATCCAATCCTCAAGCACTCTAAATGTTTTAAGTTTTTGTTTTTTAGTCAGTATTTTTGCCATGTCTCTATGTTCTATCTAAATTTGTAAGAAGCAGAATCTATTTAATAACCTATCTAAAATCTCTTGGGTATATGAGTATTAGTATGCTTTCTAACACAAGTTTTTTGAGATCCCTGTGACATAAGTTATAGATGTTTCTCTTGTGATATTTTACAAAATTTTCTTTACAATACATTTTTTTTTTTCTTTTCAGAGCTGGAGGTGTGGCATATGGAAGTTCCCAGGCTAGGGGTTGAATCGGAGCTGTGGCTGCTGGCCTACACCATAGCAATGTGGGATCCAAGCCAAATCTGCATCCTACACCACAGCTCTTGGAAATGCTGGATTGGTAACCCACTGAGCAAGGCCAGGAATCAAAGATGCTTTCTCATGGATACTAGTCATGTTCAGTACCCCTGAGCCACAGCAGGAACTCCCACAAGTCTTTCTTTATAATGCTAAAACTAATATTATTCAATGACCAGCCACCAGGATTTCCCCCATGACTTATTCAACTAAAATCCTAGTTACAGTATAAAAGTTGCTGTAGTATTTATTCATAACCTTGAAGCGGGTAGGATTTTGATGAGAAGGTGTCAAAGGAGCATCATTACCTTTGTCAATTTTTTGAGGCTGACATTTTCCGGGCACAAAAGTTTAACTTGACATTGGTTTGCAAAGCTTAATAATTTTTTTTTTTTTTGCAAACTACATTGCTTCAGATATCAATAAAACATTGGCTTTAAGTTTCTTTATTGATTTGACATCAGCCCAGAAGAAAGGAGGAATTCAAAGGTCAGTGTTTTCTTAAGATATTTTGCAGGTGCTTATTTCTTAGTATAGCCAAGCATTTCAGGCTTATGTGTAGTAACAGTCTTTTGTATGAAAAGTTGTCCAAGTTTCTAGCTAACCAAATGTCAAAGCATATACTTGGGCAGTAAACTAATTGGTAGGAAACCTCATTAAAAATTCGGGATGCAGTAATAGCTTTTCGTCAATTGCCACTGCCTTTAATGAGAAGCAGAACAACAGAAGCCACATTACTGCTCTGACAATTTGTTCTATTGATTTATTATGCCTGCTGTGCCACCAACTACATGAAGGGACTACAAAACATTAGTCTGATATTAGTACATTTTGACTTCTACACATAGAGTAAAAGGAGGCTAGTGTGTAAATGTGATGCAATTGCTTCAGAGTTTCCCCTTTTTTTCCCCAGTGGAGTCTACTAGCTATAAATCAGGTAAGAAACATAGTCAGGAAATCATTATTACAGATTATTCTTATTTCAAACCTAGAAATGAAGAAATAATTATTTCATTTAGCAGAGTGCTTTAAACAAACTTTTTATGCAAACTTTAATTAAATATCATTTAATTTGCCACTATTTTCTTTTTTTCATTCCTTTTAGAAGAGAGGAATTTGCAATGTTGGTTCAATCTATATAAATATCATCTAAAGAGAAAAATAGAATTTGGTTTGGAAAAACAGTTTAAGATGGTAGTCTGAATTTTTTTTTCACATTCCTGTAATCTCTTACTTCATTTCAAATCCTAAAATGTCCCGTTTTTCCTCTAGTTGCAATTATAGTAACTGAAATATAGAAATTTAGGCTATAATTCATATCCATCCTAATCTTTCAAAGGTTATGTTTCTTGTTTATCTATTTTCAGGGTTTGATCCTTAATGAGCACACACTCCAAATATCTGATTCTGGCAATGACTCCTGTTGTGCTATTTTACAGTGACATTTAGGAGAAAATAGATCATGTCACTGAGAGAAATCACATTTGCCCTGTGGTCAGTACTTTTTCAGAAACAGTGCTAAAGCTCCTCCGTTTCACTGTAATTACACTGACTCCTAGTAAAAAACTTGTTTAATGGAACTACAGCTAGATTTCTGGGTGTAGTTTAATGTCTATAACTTATCATGTAAAATTTCAGTGGTATATTGTTTGCAGGCCCTTTTGAATACTCCAAGTTCAGATTAATGAATTAATATCACTTTCTGTATCTCTCTAGCAGGCATACACAGAAACGAGGTGCTTTGTGTGATTGTTCCCTAGAAATAATTCTACTCTCAAAATTTAAGAAGAATCAATTTTGTATATTCAAACTACTCACATTCCCACATTTTACTTGATGTATATATTTAAAATCATGAAGTAGATTAATTTGCCAGTGGGATTGTCCCTTGTCAAGTAAGATTCTCACGGAGTGATGAGAGGATGCTTACTAGGTAAGCGTTCAAGCAGTTGCTTTATTTGAGGGACTGAATGGGGATTTTAATTTGTTCTTCAAATCTCCTAATGTGACATCTAATTGAATATGGGTATCCAGTAGAAGTCTTCTTGCTGGATTATTTATAATGATCTGTGGTATGTTATTCACAAAATATAATATGTTTCATTTAAAAAAAGGTATTTTTAGGAATGTAGAGTATTTCCAACCTGAATAAATGATTTGACATAAGGAAGATAATAGGGAAATTATAGTAATTTTGAAAGTTGGAACTGTTAGACCCTAGCTACTGTAGAAATTAGCCCATCCTTTAAGAGAAGACAGAACAAAATGGGAAACTGGATCAAAGCAATCAGATTTAAATGATATCAAAATAAGAGTATTTCTATTTGGAAAACCAATACATATACCACGATACAAGCTTACAATTAAAACACATTTTTATATGGTGTATATTATAATGATATGTGCTTTATTCTTAACTGAATCCACTTATCTTTTATAGAAAGAGTGTTCCAATCATTTATTGTAACAAGGCACTCCAAATATTATGGCTTAAAACAATTGTTCGGTTGACTCTAGTTTCAGAATTTGGGAATGGTCTGGCTTGGAAGTTCTAACTAAGGCCTTACATGTGGTTGAATTCAAATAGTTACTGGAGCTGGATTGGTGGGGATTAGCCCCACTTGGGGCTTCCTGGGCATCTCTATGTATTCATTTAGACTCAGGGATCTCCATGGTCTCTTTTCTTGATGAAATTGGGCTTCCTCACATCATGGTGGCCACATGGACATCAGACTCTTTACACAGCAGCTCAGGGCTCCAAAAAGGTATATAGGCCACAGAGAATCATATGGAGGCTATATAACCCGGCCTTGAATATTACATTATGTCACTTCTAACTTAGTCCTAAACCCTGCTCAGATTTAAGAGAAAGAAGAAAAAAGAAAACCCAAATTTAGTAGAAGGAAAGAAATTATAAAGATCCTAGTAGAAACAAATGAAATAAACACTTTGAAAAATAATAGAGGTGTTCCCACTGTGGTGCAGGGAGTTAAGAATCCAGCTGCAGTGGCTGGGGTCACTGCAGAGATGTGGGTTTGATCCTCGGCAGCTGCACCATAGGTCACAGCTGTGGCTTGGATTCAGTCCCTGGCTGGGAAGTTCTATATGCTGCAGGTGGCATTAAAAAAAAAAAAAAAGTAGAACATAGGAGCTGGCTTTCTGAAAAGCTGAATTTTAACAGACATTTAGAGAAGAGTCAACATCTATTCTTCTTAAATTATTCCCAAAAAATTGAGAGGCAGGAATGCCTTTGAACTCATTCTATGAGGCCACCATCATCCTGATATGAAAACCAGATAAAAAAGATCACAAAAAATAAATTACAGGCCAATGTCACTGATGAACATGGATGTGAAAAATCATCAGCAAAATATTAACAAACCAACTCCAACAATACTTTAAAGATATAGTATGATTAAGTGGGATTATCCCAAGGATACAAATCAATCAATGTGATACATCACCTTAACAAATTGAGAAATAAACATCATTTGATCATCTTAATAGATGCACAAAAAGCTTTTGACCAAAGTCAACACTGATTTATGATAAAAACTCTCATCAAATGTGCATAGAGGGAATATACTTCAACATAATAAAGACCATATATGACAGTCCCACAGTGGACATCATACTCAATGGTTAAAAGCTGAAAGCATTTCCTCTAAGATCGGGAACAAGACAAGTTTGCCCAAACTTGCATAGTAGTAGAAATCCTTGGCACAGCAATTAGACAAGGAAAAGGAATAAAATTGATCTAAATTGGAAAGGAAGAAGTAAGACTGTCACTGTTTCAGTTGATAGAATACTGTATATAGAAAACCATAAAGAGGAGTTCCCGTCGTGGCTCAGTGGTTGACGAATCCGACTAGGAACCATGAAGTTGCGGGTTCGATCCCTGGCCTTGCTCAGTGGGTTAAGGATCTGGCATTGCTGTGAGCTGTGGTGTAGGCTGCAGACATGGCTCAGATCCTGTGTTGCTGTGGCTGTGGTGTAGGCCGACAGCTACAGCTCCGATTGGACCCCTAGCCTGGGAACCTCCATATGCCACAGGAGCAGCCCTAGAAAAGTCAAAGACAAAAAAGAAGAAAGAGAAAACCGTAAAGACACTACACAGAATCTACTAGAACTCATTCAAGAATTCAGTAGACTTTCAGGATACAAAATTAATATACAGAAAACTGTTGCATTTCTATACACCAACAATAAACTATCAGAAAATTTTAATTAAAAAATCCCATTTACAGTTAAATCACAAAAACAAAATATCTAGAAATAAATCTAATGAGGTAAAATACCTGTAGTCAGAAGACTGTAAGACATTGATGAAATTGAAAGAAATTGAAGGTGACACAAGGGATATACTATATTCACAGACTGAAAGATTAATATTGTTAAAATGACCATACTACCCAGGGAAATCTTCAGATTCAGTGCAATCCCTATCAAAATGTCAATGGCATTTTTTCACAAAACTGGAACAAAGAATTCTAAAATTTGTTTGAAAACACAAAACTTCATGAATAGCCAAAACAATCAAGAGAAAGAACAAAGCTGGACTTAACCATGCTCCCAGACTTCAGACTATACTACAAAGTTATAGTAACCAACACAGCATGATACTAGCACAAAAACACATAGATTAATGGAACAGAACTGAGAACCCAGAAATGTATCCATACTTATTTGGGCAATTAGTCTAAAATAAAGGAGGCAAAATATACAATTAGTAAATGAGAGCCTCTTCAGTCAGTGGTATTAAGGAAAACTATACAGCTCCATACAAAAATAAATTCAAAATGGATTAAAGTCTTATAAGTAAAACCTGAAGCCATAAGTCTCTTAGAGGTAAGCGTAGGCAATAAACTCTGACTTCAGTCTAAGTAATATTTTTTAGATATGTCTCCTTGGCCAACGGAAACAAGAGCAGAAATAAACAAATGAGACTACAGCAAATAAGAAAGCTTTTGCACAGTGAAGGAAACTATCTGCAAAATGAAAAGGCCACCTGCTAAATAGGATATTTGCAAATTATATATCTGATAAGGGGTTAATATCCAAAATATACAAAGAAGTCATACAATTAACATCAAAAACACAAACAACCTGATTAAAAGATAGGGAGAGGTTCTGAACATTTTTCTTTTTTTTTTCTTTTTTTTTGTCTTTTTGTCTTTTCCAGAGCCGCACTTGCGGCACATGGGGGTTCCCAGGCTAGGGGTCCAATCGGAGCTGTAGCCGCCGGCCTACACCACAGCCACAGCAACACAGGATCTGAGCCGTGTCTGCAACCTAGACCACAGCTCACAGCAACGCCAGATCCTTAACCCACTGAGCGAGGCCAGGGATCGAACCCGCAACCTCATGGTTCCTAGTCAGATTCGTTAACCACTGAGCCATGACAGGAACTCCCTGAACATTTTTCTTAAGAACATACTGTTGGCCCACAGGCACATGAAAAGAGGCTCACCATCTCTAATCCTCAGGAAAATGCAAATCAAAAGCACAATGAGATACACACCTGTCAGAATGGCTATTATTAAAAATATAAAAACTAACAAGAGTTGGCAAGGATGTGTAGAAAAGGGAACCCTCATGCACTGTTAGTGGGAATGTAAATTGCAGCCACAGAATAAAACAGTATTATTGCCTTTGGAATGGATTAGCAATGAGATCCTGCTGTGTAGCACTGGGAACTATGTCTGGTCGTTTATGATGGATCATGATAATGTGAGAAAAAAGAATGTATACATGTATGTATAACTGGGTCACGATGCTGTACAGTGGAAAATTGAAAGAATACTGTAAACCAGGTATAATGGAAAAAAATAAAAATCATTACATAAAAAAATAAATAAAAATTAAAAAAAATAAAAATAGAACCACCATTCTATCCAGCAATTCCACTCCTGTGGATTTATCTGAAGAAAATGCAAACACCAACTCAAGTGATATATGCACTCCTATGTTAATGACAGCATTATTTACAATAATCAGGATATGGAAGAAACCTAAGTTCCCATCTGTAGATGAACAGATAAAATGTTGTATAGATGTTAAATAAAATATTAGCCATAAAAAATGAAATATTGCCATTTCCAAAAACGTGGATAGACCTAGAGTATATAATGCTAAATGAAATGTCAAAGACAAATATTGTATGATTCCCACTTATACGTGGAATCTAAAAAGTTAAACAAGTGAACAAACATAAGCAAAGAGAAACGGAGTTATAGATAGAAGAAACAAGTGGTTGCCAGAGAGGACTTGTGTGGGTGGAGGAAAGAACAGGTGAGGGAGATTTAAGAGGTGCAAACTTCCAGCAAAATAAATGAATCATGGGTATGAAATGTACAGTGTATGTATTATAGTCAATAACTATGTAATATCTTTGTATATTGACTAGAATTACTGTGGTGATCATGTCGAAATATTGATTCACTATGTTGTGTAACAGGTACTAGTAAGCTAGTGCTGCAGGTCAATTATATTTGAAAAACAAACTCCTAGAAGAAGAGATCAGATTTGTGGTTACCAGAGGCCAGGGGTGGTGGGAGGGGGAATTGGAAGAAGTTAGTCAAAAGTTATAAGCTTCCAGTAATAAGAGAACTAAGTACTCTGGATTGTAAACTACAGTGTGATAGATATAATTAACACAGCTGTTATATATGAAAGTTTTTATGAGTAAAGCCTAAGAGCTCTCATCACAGGGAAAAAATTTTTGTTTAATCTTTTTTTTTTTTCTTTTTGCTATTTCTTGGGCCGCCACTGCGGCATATGGAGGTTCCCAGTCTAGGGGTCGAATCGGAGCTGGAGCCATCGGCCTACGCCAGAGCCACAGCAATGCGGGATCCGAGCCGCATCTGCAACCCACACCACAGCTCACGGCAACCCACTGAGCAAGGGCAGGGACCGAACCCGCAACCTCATGGTTCCTAGTCGGATTCGTTAACCACTGCGCCATGACGGGAACTCCTCTGTTTAATCTTGTATCTATATTTGATAACAGATGTTCACTAGACTTAATTGTAATAATCATTTCATAATGTATGTAAGTCAAATCATCATACACCTTAAATGTAAAATGTCTGTCAATTACACCTCAATAACACCAGAAGAAACAAAATTGCCAGGGACACTCAAGAACACCTTCAACTTGTCACAGTCCTGGACTTCTGCCTCCCTCTAGTGATAGCCTTTAGCAAACAACCCTGTTCAGATAAGAATAGCTTTAGCTTGCAAAACGTAATTCTTACAAAAGAAGTTTTGTGATATTGCCATTTTTTTTTTTGCCTTTATAAATATCTGACTTTTTTCTCCTCCTTGGAACACATTTTTAGTTCCTACTTGAATTGCAATTCTCAGACAAATAATTAAACCTTTATTTCTTTGCCCAAAAAAGGGGGGGGGTACAGCTTGATAGATATATATTTAAAATATATATAATTGTCTTATATAATATACATATACAGATTTATGTTAAAGAAAATGTGGGTAATGAAATTAGTTTAAATTATTATTATTTTTTTCCTTTTTGCCTTTTCTAGGGCTACACCCACCATATATGGAGGTTCCCAGGCTAGGGATCTAATCAGAGCTGTAGCCACCGGCCTTCGCCAGAGCCACAGCAACGCCAGATCAGAGCTGCATCTGTGACCTATACCACAGCTCACAGCAACGCCGGATCCTTGACCCACTGAGAAAGGCCACTGAGCCATGATGGGAACTCCCAATTAGTTTAAAATTTTTATTGAGAAAAATTTTTTTCATTACAGAATTAAGACAAATCAAAATAATTTCCTATTCCTGAAATAAATAGTTCTGTGACAAAGCATGCATTTCGTGTGTGTGTGTACACAAGCAAACATACCCTAGCTACTGTGTCTACTTCTGGAATTTAAAACTGAACCAGCTACACATTTACTTAACCGAGACTGACTGCTGACTCCTAAAGACATAGTAGAACCTCTGCCTTGTTGTCCCCATCCACCAGTCCATTCCTGAAATCTTCCTGATCCCAGGTAATCCCATACTGGCAGTATCTGCCTCAAAATCACTCAGCCCATGCCCTAGGAGTCCGAAGACAGTGTCCTAATTTCCCATGTAAAGGCACTAGTAAACTTCTCTTTGCTTGATTTATTAGGTTCTTTGACCTTTGTTTTTCTAGAGGTCTCTTTTTACAATTATGAATGATTTTGTTCTTTGAAATATTTTACAAATGTCTCCAATGAAACTGCATTATTTTTGTTATCAAAAATGTCTATTAAGCAATACTGTTATATTTCATGATTAAATATGATACTAATCCTGAAAAAGACTCTTAAAGGAAATTCACTTAAAGAAACTTAATGTGTCTTCATGTTTGGGAGGTATGGTATATTTTTCAACATATGCTTTAATAGACTCAATGGCAATTTGTTCCACCCTGCCTTCCGTTTTACCTTTTTCCTCTCCTCAGTTCTCATTCTCTGAGTATATCCCCCCACGTGTCTCTTTGTGTTTCTATGTCTCACTCGCGCTTCCTTTCCTCTCTTTATAGGAACTAAATGAATGTAATTTAAAGGCTAGCAGTGTTTAAACTGTCTTAAAAGAGTACTTGGTACCTACTGCATGACAAGTCAGTGGGCTGAGTGTGTATGTATCTGATGTTGTCCGAAGATTTAACCAGCAGGAGAACAGATATAAGCAATTAGTAGCTGTATTTACCTGCAAAAGCTCAACTGAATAAAACTGGTTAAAAAGAAACAGGTTCACCACTCTGAATAATATAAGCTCATTCCATACTATTACTGTTAATCATACTCACAAAATGCCACTTTTTTCCCCTTTTTCACTGTGGAGGCAGGGGATGAGGGATTTTTTTTTTTTTATGTTCTAGAGCAAATTCAGTATAGACAGTTTTTTTAAACATACGCAAAAACGTAAGAAGTTAAATGATTCTAATGTTTTCTCTTTTGGTCGGTATACATAATTTGAAAAAATTTTTTCTACCAATCTCATAGAACATTATTTTCAACAGTTTTTTAGTCTTTCTGATTTTTATATATATTTACCATATACACAAATTTAATTTTTCCAAACAAGAGTCCTGTTTCATTTTCATTCTAATAAATATATATATGCCTATATATTTAGGCCCTAATGTATGCACAATATTAAATTTTGATAAATGTTGTCTAACTACTTTTTTAAATGGTTATACAAATTTGTCCTTATGCAATCGAAGAACGGGAATATTACTTTCCCTACATTGCGAATAATAAAAGCTGTTTACAGTTTTTGTTGAGATGAGAGTCATATAAAAATGCTTTCTCACTTTATAAAACTTGTCTTTCTCAGAGTATTAGATTTAGAGTAGCATCTCTTTCTGATTGCTTATTTATGCATATATTTTCTAAAACACATAAAATTTATATTAACTTTAAAATCCTAATGTTGGGAATAAGTACAAAAATTAAACACTAACATTCCTGTATTGATGCACAGCATGTATAGTATTCTGTTAATATACATTTTTTATGGGTTAAACTACATAAAATTGTAATTTTTATAGGTGAAAAAATCAGTAGATATTGTCAGCTTCATATGGTTCAACCTTCTAAAAGAGAATTCAATAAAAGTTATAACAACAGTGGTATGGTAAAAACAGTTCATATTTATGCATTCAATTTTATTAAATATTCAAACAACTTATTACCTGAAAGATGTACCATGCTAAATTCTAGATTAAATCAATTTATAAAATAAAATTTGTATGTGATGAAAGGAATCATATTCTGGCAAAAAGCACTCTTACTTATGTTTTGAGTTATTTCTCACACGTTAAACTCAGCATAAATTTTTTAAAATATATTACTTCAAAATAATTGAACAGAAATAATCTTCATAGAATTACTGAAGGATAAAGTACATTTCCTTCTTTTTTTTTTTTTTTTGTCTTTTTGCCTTTTCTAGGGCCTCTCCTGTGGCATATGGAGGTTCCCAGGCTAGGGGCCTAATCGGAGCCATAGCAGTCAGCCTATGCCAGAGCCACAGCAATGCGGGATTGGAGCCGTGTCTGCCACCTACGCCACAGCTCACGGAAATGCTAGATCCTTAACCCACTGAGCAAGGCCAGGGATCAAACCCGCAACCTCATGGTTCCTAGTCAGATTCATTAACCACTGAGCCATGACAGGAACTCTGAAGTACATTTCTTGACAGTCATTAAATGAAATAGATCATTTAAAAATTATCATTGGACTACTAAAATGATTAAAGTAATAAATACTTTTCAAAGTCTTAACGAGATGTTATGGCCCAGAACACAAAGCTAAGATTGCTAAAACTCTCAAAATCTGTAGGGATATGTATTTTTTTTCAAATTAAATAATTAACATTTCAACAAATTTCTGGCACTAAATATTAAAGCAGTTCTGCTTTAGATATCTGTTTTCAAAAATTATTCTTAGCTAGAACATTCATATCTATTGCTGGATTTAATATCAGGGTTTTTAAACTAAATAAAAGAAGCTTACATGATGGAGTCCTTCTAAGGTTTGCTTTCATACTTCTTTAATGAGTTTTGAGTACTTTGATTTAATTGCTTCAATGATTCACATTTTATAATTTAAAAGAGTGATGCCTCATAATAATTAAATGTTGTATTTACTTCCAGTATAGCACTTTAGTAGTTTACACATTATTAACAACCAAGCCCAAACTTGTATAGGTAATGGCTACTCTTATTGATCTCCTGCACATATAATAGTTCTATGGAAAACAAAAATGCAATTAATTTTATATGTTAACATACATGTTGCATTGTTTCAGAGCAGATGGTGGTAAAATGATATTCAGTTATATGACTGCATTTCAGCAAGAAAATAAGTTTTTTAAGTAATTGAAATTCACTTGTATACAACTATTAAGAAAAATACGTATTTTTGAGCACATAGAACATGAGTTTGAAGGCAGATACTATTTTCTTGTCTCTTTTGTTTTCATTTTTTGTCTTCCTTCAATTAATACGTAATGGCCTCTTGCTACATTCTAGGTGCAATGTTAGACAAAAGATTCAAAGGAGCTCTTGGCCTCCTGGAGAGTCTGACTGACATATCGTGACAGTGCAGCATGGAAAGAAAGTCCTGCGCTGGGGTCACACATGTGTTTCTGACCTCAACCAGAATGGCCAGAATATACTTTCTAATAAAGGGTGATGCATACATTGAGCTTAAAAAATGAGTAGAAATATATCAGGTTAAGAAAGGGAGCAAAACATTCCAGGAGAAGCAGCTGTGTGTGAGAATGAACAGAAAATGAGTGATAGGAAGCAGTTGGTTACAAACTATATGATGATGAAGGTTGAAAGTCTTTATTCTTTCCAACACATTTTTATTTTGTAGAAATTTCATTTTCTCTCCCAAACTATGACAGTTTCAAGCACTGTACTCAATTCTTCATTCTCCTGTAGTAGCATTATGCATCCATATTTTTGCTGTTGTCTGATGTAGACAGAGTGTACTTCATCTTTTAACTATGGCCTTGGTCATATGACTTGCTTTGGCCAATGTGATATAGTAGGAATTAAGTAAGAAAAGCCAGGCTTGCCTCCTCTTCTACTTCTGCCATTTGCAGAAGAATGCAGCGTGATATGCCTCTTGACCACAGATGACGAGAGAGACCAATGGACACCACCCTCAGTTTGGAGTAAGCCTAGCCATTAGCCATGCCCAGCCCGAAGCAGCCCATCTGCCAACAGCTCATGGACATGGAGTGGAAAATGTGCTTATTCTTTTATCACCTGAAGTTTTGGGGTGATTATAATGCAGCAATATATACTAATACACAATTTTGAGGGCTGATGCTGCTATGTTGGTGGTCAATACAAATATTCTGAATGGAGGACATTTTTTATCTGAACTTTAATAAATTTAAATAACAATTTTTAAGAATTGGATTTATCTAAATTTTTATAAATTATATTAAACTTTCTTTTTCTAACAAATATATACATAGCATTTTCATTAGTAACATTGATATTTATATATATGTTTACTTTTTTTTCATTAGAGTTGATTTACAATGATCTGTCAATCTCTGCTGTATAAAAAGTGACCTAGTCGTACATATAAAAACATTCTTTTTCTCATACTATCTTCAATTATGTTCTACCCCAAGAGATTAGACATAGTTCCCTGTGCTGTAGAGTAGTACCCCATTGCTCAGTCATTCTAAATGTAATCGTTTGCATCTACCAACCCCAAACTTGGGTCCATCCCACTTCCTCTTCCCTCCAACCACAAGTCTGTTCTCCATGTCCATCATCTCTTTCTGTTCTGTAGATAGGATCATTTGTGCCATATTTTAGATTTCATGTATAAGTGATATCGTATGGTATTTCTCAACAGAAGTGAGTGATAGGAGAAATACCATATGATATCACTTATATGATTCCATGTCTTGGCTATTGTGACTAGTGCTACAGTAAACATACAGGTGCATGTATCTTTTTGAATATATGTTTTGTCTGGATATGTGCCCAGGATTGGGATTGGTGGATCACATGGTAGTTCCATATTTAGTTTTCTAAGGTACTTCCATACTGTTTTCCATAGTGGTTGTACCAATTAACATTCCCACCGGCAGTGGAGGATAGTTCCATTTTCTCCACATCCTCTCCAACATTTGTTATTTGTTGACCTCTTAATGTTGGCCATTCTGACTAGTGGGAGGTTGTACCTCATTGTAGTTTTTACTAGCATTTCCGTAATAATTAGTGATATTAAGCATTTTTTCATATGCCTACTAGCCATCCTTGTGTCTTCTTTGGAGAAATGTCTGTTTAGATCTTCTGCACATTTTTTTTTAATTTGCTTGGTTTTTTGTTGTTGAACTGTATGAGCAGTTTGCATATTTTTGAGATCATGCCCTTGTCTGTTGCATTGTTTGCAAAGATTTTCTCCCATTCCGTTTGTTGTCTTTTCATGCTGTATGATTTCCTTTGCCGTGCAAAAGATTTTAAGTAGGTCCCATTGGTTTATTTTTGTTTTTATTGTCCTTATTCTAGGAGGCTGATCAAACAAGATGTTTCTGTGATTTGTATCAAAGAGTGTTCTGCCTATGTTTTCCTCTAGCAGTTTTATAGTATCTGGCCTTATATTTCAGTCTTTAATCATTTTGAGTTTATTTTTTTGTATGGTGTTAGAGAATGTACTAATTTCATTCTTTTACATGTAGCTGTCCAGTTTTTCCAGCACCATTTATTGAAGAGACTTTCTTCCACTGTAATTTTTTTGCCTCCATTTTCATAGATTAGTTGACCATAGGTGCTTGGGTTTATTTCTTGGCTTTCTATCCTGTTCTCCTGATCTGTGTTTCTGTTTTTTGTGCCAGTACTGTTTTGACAATTGTAACTTTGTAGCATAATCTGAAGGCAGGAATCCTGGTTCCTCCAGTTCCATTTTTCTTTTTCAATATTGCTTTGGCTATACAGGGTCTTTTGTGTTTCTGCACAAATTTTAAAATATTTTCTTCTGGTTCTGTGAAGAATGTCATTGATGATTTGATAGGGATTGCATTGAATCTGTAGATTGCTTTGGGTAGTATGTCATTTTGGTGATATTGATTCTTCCAATCCAAGAGCATACTATACATTTCAATCTATTTGTTACATCTTTGATTTCTTCATCAGTGTCTTATAGTTTTCAGAGTACGGGTTTTTTGTCTCTTTAGGTAGGTTTGTTACTAGGTATTTTACTCCTTTTTATGTGATGATAAATGGGATGGTTTCCCTAATTTCTCTTTCTGATCATTTATTGTTATTATATAGAATGCAGTTTATTTATGTGTGTTAATTTTGTATTGTGCAACTTTACCAAAATCATTGATGAGTTTTATCAGTTTTCTGGTAGAGTCTTCAGGATTTTCTAGACATAGTATCAAGTCATCTGCAAACAGTTACAGTTTACTTCTTCTTTTCCAATTTGGATTATTTTACTTCTTTTTCTTCTCTTATTGCCGTGGCTACAATTTCCCAAACTGTGTTGAATAACAGTGGTGAAAGTAGACATCCTTGTCTTGTTCCTGATCTTTGCAGAAATGCTTTCAGTTTTTCACCATTGAGAATGATGTTAGCTGTGGGTTTGTCACATATAGCTTTTATTATGTTGAGGTAAATTCCCTCTCTATCCACTTTCTGGAGAGCTTTCATCAGAAACAGGTGTTGAATTTTGTCAAAAGCTTTTTCTGCATCTATTGAGGTGATCATATGGATTTTACTTTTTAGTTTGTTGATGTGGTGTATTTTGCTGATCGATTTGTGGATATCGAAGAATCCTTGTATCCCTGGCATAAATCCCACTTGATTATGGTGTATGTTCCTTTTAATATATATTGGAATTTGTTTTGCTAGTATTTTTTGAGGATTTCTGTATCTATGTTCATCAGTGATATTGGCCTATAATTTTCTTTTTTTGTGGTCTACTTGTCCGCTTTTGGTATCAGAGTGATGTGACCTCATAAAATGAGATTGGGAATGTCCCTTCCTCTGTGGTTTTTTGTAAAAGTTTCGGAAAAATAGCTGTTAACTCTTCTCTGAATGTTTGATAGAATTCGCCTGGGTAGCCATCAGATACTGGACTTTTGGTTTTTGGAAGTTTTTAAATCACATTTTCAATTTCAGTACTTGTTTTCAGTTTCTTTCTGGTTCACTCTTGGTAGGTTTGTACCTTCAGACAAATCTGTCCATTTCTTCTAGGTGGTCCATTTCTTCCTTATTCAGTCCTGAAAGGTTGTACCTCTCTAAGATTCTTCTAGATTGTCCATTTTATTGGCATATAGTTGCTTGTAGTTGTTTCTCATGATCCTTTGTATGTCTGTGGTGTCATTTTTAACTTCTCCTTTTTTGTTTCTAATTTTATTGATGTGAGACCTCTCCCTTTTTTCTTAAGCCTGGGTAAAGATTTATTGATTTTGTTGATCTTTTCGAATAACCCACTTTTAGTTCTATTGATCTTTTCTATTGTTTTCTTCATCTCTATTTAATTTATTTCTTCTCTGATCTTCATAACTTCTTTCCTTGTATTAAGTTTGGGTTTTGTTTTTTCTTCTTTCTCAAGTTGCTTTAAGTTTAAGGTTAGGCTGTTTGAGATTTTTCCTTGTTTCCCAATGTAAGATTGTGTTGCTATAAACTTCCCTCTTAGAAATGCTTTTGCTGCATCCCATAGGTTTTTTATCATTGTGTTTTTTGTCATTTGTCTCTAGGGTTTTTTTTTAATTTTATATTCTATCTCTTCAGTTATCCATTGGTTGTTTAGTAACTTCATTTAGCTGCCTTGTATTTGTGGTTTTTTTGCATTTTTCCCTTGAAATTGATTTCTAGTCTCATATGTTAGGGTTGGAAAAAATGATTGTTATGATTTCAGTTTTTAAAAATTTACCAAGGCTTGATTTGTGGCCCAACATGTGATCTATCCTGGAGAATATTCCATGTGCCCTTGAGAAGAATGTGCATTCTGCTGCTTTTGGATGAAATGATCTATAAATATCAATTAAGTCTATCTGTTCTAGTGGGTCTTTTGAGGCTTGCGTTTCTTTATTTTCTGTCTGGATTGTCTATCCATTGATATAAGTGGAGTGTTAAAGTTCCCTACTATTATTGTGTTATTGTCAATTTCCACTTTTATGGCTGTTAGCATTTGCCTTTTATATTGAGCTGCTCCTCTGTTGGGTGTATATATATTTACAATTGTTATATCTTCTTGGATTTATCCCTTGACCATTAGGTAATGTCTTTCTTTGTCTCTTGTAACAGTCTTTATTTTAAAGTCTGTTTTGTCTCTTAGGAATATTGCTACCCCACCATTCTTTTGATTTCCATTTGCAAGTTATAGCTTTTTCTATCCCCTCATTTTCAGTCTGTATGTGTCCTTAAATCTAAAATGAAACTCTTGTTTGTGTCCATTCAGCCAGTCTATGACTTTTGGTTGGAGATTTTAACCCATTTGCTACATATGTTATTATTGGTATTTTCTTAATTGTCTTGCATTTGTGGTTTTTTTTCCCCTTCCTCTTTTGTTCTCTTCTCTTATGATTTGATTACTATCTTTAATGTTGTGTTTGGATTTTTTTTTCTTTTCTGTGTATGTCTATTACAGTTTTTGGTTTGCAGTTCCCATGAAGTTTTAATATAGTTTAATATAGTCAATATACACACACACACACACACACACACAAGATTTTTTTAAGTTGCTGATCTCTTAATTTCAGTTGCCTTTCCAGTATCCTGCTGTATATTTTTTTCTCATGATTGCTGGTTTTGATGTCATGTTCGCCTGTGGATAATTTCCTACCTTTACCATAGGTTTGCCTTTACCAGTTAACTTTACTTTCATAATTTCCTGTTTCCAGTTGTGGCCTTTTCTTTTCTGACTAGAGAAGTTCCTTTAGCATTTTTTTGTAATGTTGTTTTGGTGGTACTGAATTATCTTAGCTTTGGCCTGTCTGTAAAGCTTTTGATTACTCCATTGAATCTGAATGAGAGTCTTGCTGGGTAGAGTATTCTTTGTTGTAGATTTTTCTTTTTCATCACTTTAAATATATTGTCCCACTACCTTATAGCGTGCAGATTTTCTGCTGAAAAATCAACTGATATCCTTAGGGGGATTCTCCTGAATATTATTTGTAGCTTTTGTTATTGTTGTTGATTTCAATTTTTTCTTTGTCTGTAATTTTTGTCAGTTTGATGAATATGTGTCTTGCTGTGTTCCTCCTTAGGTTTATGCTGTATGGAACTCTGTGCTTCCTCAACTTGAGTGAGTGTTTCCTTTCCCATGTCAGGGGAGTTTTTAGCTACAATCTCTTCAAATATTTTCTCAGGCCCTTTCCCTCTATCTTCTCCTTCTGAGGTCCCTATAATCCAAACATTACCGTATTTAATGTTGTCACACTGGTCTCTGAGACTGTGCTTATTTTTTTATTTTTTTCTTTATTCTTTTCTGTTAGTGATTTCTTGTTATAGTTATTGTCTTGTTCATCTTTTTGTGTTTGTTCTTTAAATCTTCTAGCTCTTTGTTAAACATTTCTTGTATCTTCTTGGTCTGTGCCTCCATTCTTTTTCTGAGATCTTGGATCATCTTTACTATTTTTTAGGTAGCTTCCCTATCTCCACTTCATTTATTTGTTCTTCTGGGGAATATTTTAATTTGTTTGTTTTGTTCTTTGGGGAATATATTTTACTGCCATCTCATTTTGTTTAACTTTTTGTGTTTACAGTCTCCTTCCTGAAGAATACAATATCATAGTTCCTCTTGCTTCTTATGTATGCTCCAGGTGGGTGAAGTTGATCCAAAAGCTTGTGCAGGCTTCCTGATGAGAGGGACCAGTGCCTGCCCATTGGTGGGTGGTTCTGGGTCTTATCTCTCTGGTGGGCAGGGCCATTTCACAGGGTGTGTTTAGATGCAACTATGGCCTCAGAATGACTTTAGGAAGACTGTCTGCTAATTGGTGGAGCTGTGTTCCCACGCTGTTGGCTGTTTGGGCTAAGGTATCTCAGCACTGGAGCCTGTAGGGTGTTTGGTGGGATCAGGTCTTGGTGCCAAAACAGTGACCTCTTGCAGAGTTCATGCCAATAATTATTCCCTTGTACTTCTGCTACCATTGTCTTTGTGCCCTCAGTACACCTCCCCAGGAGACCCTGCAAGATGGCAGGTAGATCTGCCCATGCTCTTGTGCAGTCATTGATTTGCCCTGGGTCCCTTTGAACATAAAAACTTGTATGCACCCTCCAGCAGTGATGTGTCTGTTCCCCCCACCCCCCACCACCTGCCCAGTCCTGTGGAGTTCCTGCCCTCAAGTCCTGCTGCCCTTCAAAGCCAAATAGTCTGGGGCTCCTCATCTTGACCAGGTCCTCAAGCTGGGGAGAAAGTCAGAACTCTCTCTCCTGTGGTAAAATCTCTGCAATATAATTACTTTCCAGTTCGTGGGCCACCCACTGACATGCATGGAATTTGACTATATTGCAAAAGCACCCCTTCTATCATCTAGTTGTGGCTTCTTCTGTGTCTTTGTGTGTTGGATATCTTTTTTGGTGGTTCCAGTCATTTTTTTCAATGATTTTTCAGCAGTTAGTTTTGATTTTGGTGTTTTCATGAGAGGAGGTGAGCCAGAGTCCTTTACTCCACCATCTTATCCAGAATTGATGGGATGCTTTTTGGGGGGTGGGTGTTTGCAGCTTCTTTCATCAGCATGTTCTGGCCATTATCTCCTTGATATGGAGTGTACAGGTGCAATGACCTTTGCATGTTTCTAGAATGGCAGGGGCAGCACTTGGCACCTGCTCACGGGTCTCTTAAGGACAGCAATGACCCATGTCTACCTTGATGGCAGTGATGGCTCACATCTGTCTCCAGTGGATGTTCACAAACTTTCTGAAAGTCCTGGAGTGCTTAGTTAGGGTCTGGCTGGTTCCCAAAGAAGAATGGACTCAATAAAGGTCTTGGCATTTAGAGAAGCTCAATGAATTTGACAAGTTGCTCATTGTCTCAAAGACACACTGGTAAATTATTTGTATTAAACAATACAGCAGTTGATATAAAATTAAAATACTATCTTTCTTTTTACAGCTGTATGATAAGTCATCCCCTTAATATAAGAGTGCTGAAATCTTGTAAAGATACCAAACATGTGTTGTGATGCTCTTTCCCACACTGAAGAGGGTATTTCCTTTGAGGTTTGTATCACCAGAGAACATAGACATCCTAAATAGTTTATTTTCTGCTGCACATGAATCTCTCTGGATGCTTTCATTGTGTGTCATTTTATAATTCCATTATTTTCTTTCCCAATTAAGTGAGTAATAGAATGGATTTTTAAAAATATTTCCTGTGGTTTCTCAGCATTCTCTACTTCAGTGTTTATTTGCAGAAAAAGTAAAACAACTTCATTACTCTTTTCCTGTGTTGTCAACAGCTTCTAACATTGCAAATACCCTCTTTCCTCCATTTATTCAGGTCCTCTTATAAAAATAAAACTGGAAATTTTCATTTTATCAAACCCAGGGTAATTTTTTAAATTACTTAATGAATTTTATTACATTTATAGGTGTACAACAATCATCACAACCAAATTTTACAGCATTTCCATCCCAAACCCTCAGTGCATCCCCCCCACCCCCCAACCTGTCTCATTTGGAAACTGTAAGTTTTTCAAAGTGTGTGAGTCAGTATCTGTTCTGCAAAGAAGTTCGTTGTGTCCTTTTTTCAGATTTCACATGTAAGTGATGGCATTTGATGTTGGTGAAACCCAGGGTAATTTTTAATCACATATATTTTAAGTTTGCCTCCATTTAACATCAGTCCCAAATGTAACATATCAAACTATAAAAATGTTTACATCTAGCATTCCCTGTATATGAGCATTTGTATTTGTTATAAAATAAAAACCACCAAAGACGCTAAAGGAAGGAGACTGTCAGCAATATGATTTTTTCATGTCCAGAGGGAATGAAACTTACATACTTCAAATTAAAAAGAAATTAGACTCCTTCTAAATCCCTATAAGTTTAAATAAAATTTTTATTTTAATTTTTTTTACTTTTTATGGCCTTACCTGTGGCATATGGAAGCTCCCAGGCTAGGGATCAAACTGGAACTATAGCTGCTGACCTATGCCACAGCCACAGCAACGTGGGATCCAAGCCATGGGTGCCACCTGCACCACATCTCACAGCAACACCAGATCCCTGACCCACTGAGCAAGGCCAGGAATCAAACCCGCATCCTCATGGATACTAGTCAGATCATTTCTGCTGCACCATGACGGGAACACCAATCAAATTTTTAAACCAATGAGTTCAACATTTTACATTCTCTGCACTCTTTTTGTTGACAGCTGATAAACAACTCTGGTAAATTAGTTATTCTGATAGGTCTATTTTGCTAAATTATGTTTAATCGAGTTTTTTGAAAATTTAATTTAATGTAGGTTTTAAGTTTTGTGAATTTTTTAAGTAATTCCAGGCATGCCCAGAAGGTGATGCAGAAGTATGGAAAAAAAATAAAGATCGTCTCTATTCCCTCAACTGTGCATAGAACCTCTAACCCACACTTATTTTGGAAGAATAATCACAAAACTATGTGACATTTCCATCTGAAACAAAAAAGTAGTGGATCATTTCCCCATATACATTTTCAAACTTGTAATACGCTGTTATTATTGGTTTGATTTCAAAACTGTATGAGTCATGTGTGTCTTATTGTGCATAAAATGATTGGCCTAATTGATTTTATTTTATAAACCTGTCCAATTTTCAGCACTGAAGGGGCTCCCAGTGGTCTCATGTTTTAATCTGGTCAGACATTCGTGGTCACTGCAGTCCAGCGCCAGCTCTCAAGGAATTCTGTCCTCCTATTTTGCTCCTCTTTCCTGTTTCTGTTCAGATAATATTCCAAATTCTTCACAATAAAATCTGAGAGACCTACATGTTCTCTCTCCACAGTACAGCATTTAGAGATACAGAAGTGTTAGAAATAAAAATACGAATGTTTAAATATTCAGTTATTCATACAATTATTCCTTAAGCGCTCTCTGTGTGCTGGTTGGCAGACCACACACATACAGACAAGCCCTGCTGCTGTGGGCTCAGCTCTCGTCACCCACTCCCTGCTGTCAGGGTGTCTCTTTGATTTCTCTGCTCAATTCCTGGGCTGTCTTTTGTTCTGATGAGTCAGAGGGGAGGAGGGAAATTGGGAGGAGGTTACAGGTGCTCTTCCCAAAGAGTAGGTAGAATAGCGCCCAGGGGCAGAACGTGGAATAAGGAGGTAAGGTTTATCCAAGCCAATGAAGAGGAGAGAGAATATCTATCTACCAATTCTTCACTGCAGCTCTGCCCTGGAGTGTTTGAGAACCAGAAGAAAACTCAGGCTGGCTTACTATGTGATGGTTTTGAAGAGAGTTGCGTAAACAAGATTTAAGGGAACCTTTTTAATTTAAATTTATTTTATATTAGAGTGTAGTTGATTTACAATGTTGTGTTTAAGGTGTACAGCAAAGTGGTTCAATTCTACATATGCATATATCCATTCTTTTTCGGTTTCTTTTCCCATATAGGTTATTACAGAATATTGAGTTGTTTTTCCTCTGATATACAGTAGGTTCTTGTTGGTTATCCATTGGTTATATATATCAGTGTGTGTATGTTAATCCCTTCCCCTTTATTTATCCCTCCTCTTGCTTTCCCCTTTAGTAACCATAAGATTGTCTCTTTCTGTTTTGTAAATAAGTTCACTTGTATCATTGAGGTAAACTTCTGCTCCATGTTTAGCCTTATTACTACGTGTTCAAGAGACTTTAAACATCGATTGCTGTTCAGGGCTATCGGCATTGGGTTTGGACATCTTCCTCTGTGACATCTTTGAGACTGGTTGAGAGTCTGCTCTTCTATTCTGCTTGGGATACACAAATTCGTAGAGGAGTCATTCCAGGACAAAATTTGGGGGAGAAAATGTGACCAGTTTCTCACAGACAAACCTAAGAAATGGTTATGGAGCAGTTGTATAGGATTTCATTTTTTAGAGCATTTCCCCAAATTGCTCGATTTGTTTTATTCTGAAGGATTACCTCCTTGATTTATGCTGAGCTAGCCACTGAATGTATGAAACATGACCAGTGAAAAGTATCTCTTTGCCAGTTTAAATTATTTTGTATTGGCAGCTATAAATTCCTCATTTGCAATGAAGAATACCAAAAGTTTTCATTCCTGTTTCTCACCCCTTAGAGCATAATATTTTTTTCAGGGTCAGATAAACATTTATTTAATCCAATTACCACTTATTCCTTCATTTATTCCAACATGCCAGTTTTTGAACAATTCAGTGAATTTGAATGTATCTATAGCTGTACAACCATCATCACAACCTTTAGCCCATTTCCATCCCAAACCCCCCAGTCCGTCCCTCCTTGGTAACCATAAGTTTTTCTAACTTTTTGATACTACATTTACATTATGTGATATTAAAACTGAACTTATATTTTTGTTACTAATAACAGATATCACAGAAGGAGTTTTTTAAAGTCTAACGGAACCAACAAAATGTAAGAAACAAATAGGTTTTGTGTGATTTTTAAGGTACCAAGGCATCTGTGTCTAGTTGTGCAGATTAATTTAAAATATAGCCCTGCCCCCAATACAATGTATCACCACAGGTAAAATAGAGAAATTTTATAATGAGAATTCAGACAGTTAATCTGGTTTTAAATTCTATAGTTTTCTACGTCATCACTCAAATCTTACAAACTTTTTTTGTAACCTGCATGTGCAATGACAGTTCCATTTAATACATATAAATTTATTCCATAGAATTTCCATCAGCAGGTTGAAAGCATCAGTGCTAGGTGATTTTATTTGACACTTATCATGTTAGTCTTCAGACAAATATTTCCAAATTCTTTAATTGTAATTACCTGAAAATCTATTTTTCAAACATTCAGGGACACATTAGTTGTTGTGGACAAAATCTTTCAGATTTTAAAATAAACTATCAGAATTTTATAAGCTGATACCGTCAGCATATCATTATCATAATAGAAAACATCAACAAATACTGTTGTGTCATTGGCACAAAAATCAAATAGGTGTTTATAGGAAATGCTAAGCAGACATGTACTTGTTTTCTAAACTATGTAACAGTCAAAAATGTCAGTTAAATTCAACCTAACCTGTCTAATTAATTCCAAAGCAGGCCAGCCACTGTGACTGACAACATCTTTCTCTAATCTGCATCCTTATTTGCATCATACAGACATTACGTCTTTTCACCAACCACACATTTTAAAGCTTAAAAGCAATCTCTGTGGAAATCCTTACCTAAAAGACAACAGAAATAGCTATTCCCTGACAGCATATGTAACTGGTCCACTGTAAAAATACACTCAGCAAAAATATTCTGAAAGCAAATCTGCTGCAAATTTCACTTCCTGCACCTTTCAACCCTATTTGCCTGAATCTTACCCCCAAATTATCTTTAATATTAATAATAAACAACATGTGATATAAAAACAGTAATATTTACCACTTAGTTAATAGAGAAATTTTTAAACACAAGCATTTCTGGGAGTTTCCATTGTGGCTCAGCAGTAACAAACCCAACTAGTATCCATGAGGACGTGGGTTCAATCCCTGGTTCATTCCTCAGTGGGTCAAGGATCTGGCATTGCTAGGAGCTGTGGCATAGGCCAGCAGCTGTAGCTCTGATTTGACCCCTAGCCTCGGAACTTCCATACATATACTGTGGGTGTGGAAAAAAAAAAAAAAACCCTCAAAGATGTCTCCATGGCACTTCCCAGAGTGTCACTTGATGAGTATTTTCTTTTATCTGTCAGCATATTTAGATTTTATAGTTAATGTGAAGGTGCTCTGCCACGTTATTGGTTTTCCATAAATTTCCATGATGCCTTACTTCCATTTCAAATAAGTTTAAACCAGGAGTGCCATAAGATAGTCCAAAAATGTATGATTTCCTATTCTGGGGGTAATGACTGTTCCTTCAGAATTTGCCCTCTCCAGAGTACTTACGACTGCTTCACTGGTATCACGAACAGTTTGAAGCCTTGTTCTCTGTTGTTTCCACACTCATTTGCAAGCTTTGTCTAAGAGAACAATACAAATGCTTTTAGAAAAGTGCTTATAAATGTATTGAATTTATCTCACTTATGTAATAACTTCATATTTGGGCAGATCGTGTACAACTGGATTTCCCAACTAAACATAATGCAACATGCATTTAAAATAGCTCCTCTTTTTTGTAGACGGAGTTCAATGTTAGGGTTTTTTAAATTTCAGTGCATTTTCTTCAAATTATTTCGTGAATAAGTAACCAAGTACAAGTGAACTGAATTCTTCTCCAGTAAATCCAGTTTGCCATTTAGAGCAGCCCAGAGCTGCAGACCTTTGAGAGTTTGGCCAGTCTTAAAAGACAGCATGTTCTGTGCAAAGAGAAAGTTAATTAAAGCAGAAAGGACAATCCTTTGCATACATTCTGGTTCCTTTAGGCTGCTAGTTTTCATTTAATTTTTGTTGATTAGCCAAATCCTACCATTATGATGCCCATTAATTGTATCAGGTTGTCGGCCTGTTTATCATAACTCGAGGCTAAAATGTGCTACCGGGGGAAGTGAAAGAGCTCTTATGTTTTCCAAAATAGTTTGGTGTTCTACAAATGCCAAAGAATGAGTTACCCACTAGGAGCAAGTGCCTTAATGACTTCATCCATACTTAGAAGGAGAGCTAGCTAACTTCTAAAGTGCCCCTGACTCCTGGCAGACTAAGCAAACTTCTTATCTCTAAAAAAAAAATCTGAAAAAAGAGAATGAAGGCAGAAAGTCCATTTTTATAACATTTTAAATTATGAGCTACAAGAAGGTTTTATTATCCTTTTATATTATATATTATTATAGTATAATTATAAATTGTTACTAAAACTGCCTTGTTGTGATGCACTTAGAAATGTACTGTATGAGAGGACTGGACTTAGCATTTTAACTTTGGTGCTTTTAAAAAGCAAATAAAGGATGGCGTCACACACAAAAAAAGGGCTCCAGCAATGTGGGCGTATGAGTGCTTTTGGTGTAGCAGTCTTCGCTAAGCCATGGGCTGGTTACGTCATCATCATGGTGGTCAAGTTGCTGACCTGCCTATGCAAACAGTAATCCAGTAAATAATGTTGTGGTTTCTGGAGTTCCCGTTGTGGCTCAGTGGTTAACAAATCCGACTAGGAACCATGAGGTTGCGGGTTCAATCCCTGGCCTTGCTCAGTGGGTTGAGGATCTGGCATTGCCATGAGCTCTGGTGTAGGTTGCAGACGCGGCTCAGATCCCAAGTTGCTGTGGCTCTGGTGTAGGCCGGCAGCTGTAGCTCTGATTAGACCCCTAACCTGGGAACCTCCATATGTGGTGGGTGCAGCCCTAGAAAAGGCAAAAAGACAAAAAGAAAAAAAAAGAATGTTGTGGTTTCCATTTGAAAAACAAGTAGTGACTATTCTCTTATGCCTTTTCCTTTGAATTCTTTGAAAGCAATTGAATCCATTGCTCGAACTATCTATATGCAAAATTATTGTTTTTGAAATATTTGCGGTAGCTGCTGAGGGAACACTATTACACACAGGCTGAGCTTTCATCTTAGCCTTACAACAATCATTCCTTTGGAGCCAGTATTATATCTGCTTTATAGGTGGATGTAAATCATCCAACACACATTGATTAAGTAATTTTCTCAAACTCATACACAGGATTGCATTTTATCTTGAACTCAAAATAGCTTTTGAAACGATATTAACCCTTGTGGGCCATATCTGATATAGTTGTAAAATAAGGCCAGGGGTAGGGGAAGCTGAATTTCATCTTTTTTTTTTTTTTTTTGTCATTTTCAGGGCGTACCTGCTGCATATGGAAGTTCCCAGACTAGGGATAGAATTGGAGCTACAGCTGCTGGACTGCACCACAGCCACAGCAACTCGGAATCCAAGCCACATCTGTGACCTACACCACAGCTCAAGGCAATGCCAGGTCCTTAACCCACTGAGCGAGGCCAGGGATGGAACCTACATCCTCATGGATACTAGTTGGGTTCATTACTACTGAACCATGATAGGAACTCCTGTGGAATTTTCTCAGAAATAGTGAAGATTATTGTGATATTAATGGTTTCTTTGATGTATTTGTGAACACTTCCTTAAAAAGTAGTCTATAGACTCTGCCCTCCCAGCTTCCAGTCCATCCCATTCGTTGGAAAGCAAAATCTGTCAAAATCACAAAAGAGAAAAACAAAGATAATTTGCACAAGAGGACAAAGAAGAGGGGTGTGTGGATGATGGATTCAAAATACATGTTCTTTTTGCTTTCAAAATGACATCATTTATAAAATCTAAGTCTTTTGGCTTTTTCTGCTTCTATGGTTAAGTTTGAGCTGAAAATAAAAGGTATTTTAAAAAATCTTTGGACAGCTGAACATTTCACATTTATTTATTCACTAATGCTTCAGGGTCCACTGTGGCAGTCAGGATCCAACTGTGGCTCCTTAAATTTAAAACTAAATTAATTACACATTAATTACATTAAATTAAAAATTCCATTCCTCAGTCATCCTAGCCACAATTAAGTGCTCAAAAGCCATATCAGACTAGTAACTACCTTACTGGACAACTCAGAGCATGGAAAATTTCCATCATCACAGAAAGATCTATTGGACATCACTGCCCTCGTATGCATGAACCCTCCAAGTATGTGACACAATAGAGGTTATAACTTCATGAACCAATGCAATATTACATTTGGAAAGGAATGAATCACCATAGAGAAAAATGAATACTTAATAGAATAATGTCCCAATTTGAGTTCTCCTTTGATAGAAATTTGGGTTTCTATATGGCAAAATGAGATTTCTGTCCCCAGTAACTTACCCTTGGTAGCTACAATGGAACATATCTAAGTGTTTAATAATACAAAATGCTATAGCCCAACATAGCGGAATCGTTTTTAAACTAAAATTTTCAAATCTCATGTAAACTTGAAGTGTAGCTCGTGTGGTTGCGGTAGAGCTGGAGGGCCCTAGTGTTCAAATATCCTGGCTCCAGTGCTGCTGGTTTCCAAGGCTGAGTCACCATCCCCAGGAGCTGTCTTTAAAAAGACACCTGCACCCGCATGTTCATTGCAGCACTATTCACAATAGCCAAGACAGGGAAACAACTTAAATGTCCATCGACAGGTGTGGGTTAGGAAGATGTGGTATATATACACAATGGAAGACTACTCAGCTATAAAAAAAGAACAAAATAATTCCATTTGCAGCAACATGGATGGAACTAGAGACTCTCATACTGAGTGAAGTAAGTCAGAAAGAGAAAGACAAATACCATATGGTATTGTATATCTGGAATCTAATATATGGCACAAATGAAACTTTCCATAGAAAAGAAAATTATAGACTCGGAGAATAGACTTGTGGGTGCCTAGGGGGAAGGGGAGGGAGTAGGATGGATTGGGAGCTTGGGGTTAATAAATGCAGACTATTGCCTTTGGAATGGGTTAGCAATGAGATCCTGCTGTGTAGCACTGGGAACTATGTCTAGTCACTTATGATGGAGCATGATAATGTGAGAAAAAAGAATGTATATATGTATGTGTGACTGGGTCACCATGCTGTACAGTAGGAAAAAAAATAATGTATTGGGGAAATAAAAAAATAAAACAGACAAACAAACAAAGCAGGCCCTGACCAGAGTATAGGAGAGTAGTTTAAAAGGTATAATATGAAAAGTTAGAACTAAACCTGATTTAGCAGAGACCCTCTTCCTATCCAAACAGTGTAAAAATAAACACTTTATTATTAATGACTTAGTTAACTTGAATATTTACATTTTCTCCATGAAAATAAGCACTACTGAAACAGGAACCATTCCAGAAAAAATAAACTTAGCAACACTGTCCTAAGTGCAGGATCAAGTGTTAAAAGACAACTCGTGTTTTTCACTTTAAGTCAAAAGATTAAAGATGAATAGAAGACTTTGTCATATCTTAGTATATTTCTAATCGTAGGAATTGCTAAGAGATCACAAATGCCTTCCTCTCAGGATAATAAAGGAATTTTTCTAGTAAATGGTAACAGGTAAAAAATTACTGTAAAAATGAAAATAACTGGTTTATATGAAATTATTATTTCATTTTGATAAGCATTTGCCTCATGCATAATTTATGAGAAAGTGATAATTGTGTAAAATAAAATACCAAAATTGCTTTATTTATGAAGGTGAATGATTCTTAAATTTCCTTCTAACTAAAAAAAATGCCACTAAAGATACTTTTAGAGAAGAGATATTGAAAATTATTAAATAGATACATCATGCCGTCACACTCTTGTTTCACAAGCTATAAAATCCCTGCTTTAGCAACAAAAATAATATTACCAAGATGTGTGGCAGGAGTAATTATGAAATGTTTAATTTCTTGCATAATTTTTGTTTTGTTTTGTTTTTCCTAATTTTTCCCTGCCACACACAAGTTAAATCAGATGAGCTACGACGATGTTAACAATTTTTGGTGCTGGTTTCTTGTAACCTAATATAGCAATATAAAACACCACAGCCACCTCAAGGCCCTATATAGATTATTGGAGGTAAAAAGATGTTAAAAAAAAAATTTTCTTGTATAGCGAGTACACTGGATCCCTATGAGTAGAAATATTTTAAGATAGAGCAATTCTTAAATTGTCATGGATTCTATTCACCTTTAACCTTTTTAGTACTTAGGAGTCAAAAACTTGAGTTGTCTTCTAAAACTTGATCTTGTTCTTCTTAGTCATGACAGCATTTATCACATTTTTTTTTCCTGTTGGCTGAGTTAGAAGGTCTTCGAGGCGTCTACCACTGATTTTAAAGCATTTGCTTTAGGCTCTGTTCTGAAGCAGTAATGATATCTAGATGTGAAGTACATAAAAGCATTAGCACATTTAAAATGAACCCATTAGCAAACCAGTACTCATTAGTGCATTAGTGTAAACTTCCAGTTTCATTAATCATCATTCTGTTCATGAACTACATTAAACACATAGCTGTCTGACTTCTAGAGTGTTAAAAGGCATTTATAAAAATGGGGGTGGGGGACCCTACTGGCAAATAAAGATTTTTCAAAAACACAGTGTTAACAACTTTTCATGGCATACTAGGAGAAAATATCTAAAATATCACAAGTGATCAAATTTGAATTATGACCTAGAAGTGTTCCATAAATAGCTACTGCTTCCCTCTTCTTTATCAAGCACAATGTCTTATTATCTTTGGAGTTTATAATGTGCTTTGGTTTATTATGGAGCTTTGGAGGGTTTTTTGTCTTTTTAGGGCTGCACTCATGGCATATGGAGGTTCCCAGGCTAGGGGTCGAATTCATTAACTGCTGAGCCACGATGGGAACTCCTATACAGTTTTTAAACAGAAAATTAATATGTGTTCATGATTCTATTAAAGAGTATTGACTACCAAATATAGTTAGATGAGCTTTCTAAGTTGTAAAACATTGGAAATTAATTTCCAGTCATTTTTTCCAATAAAAGGAAGCAGATTTGAAACCACTATGGTAAAAAATGCTAATATTCTGCAGGAACTGGGGGGTAGGGGCCTCACTGAAAATATATATCTATGTTTTAGGAGCTAATATATCACAAGTGACAATGTATATTGCTACTAATAGAAAAGGCTTGTTGGCTGGCACTCCCGTTGCATCAAATATTATAGGAAATGAAGAGATGAAAGGAATGCAGTGTGGAGTTTCCATCGTGGCTCAGAGGAAACGAATCTGACTAGCATCCATGCGGTCACAGGTTCGATCCCTGGTCTTGCTCAGGGCGTTAAGGATCTGGTATTGCCGTGAGCTGCGGTGTAGGTACAGACGTGGCTCAGATCCCACGTTGTTGTGGTTGTGGCATAGGCCAATGGCTCAGGCCATTGGCTACAGACCCCTAGCCACAGGTGCAGCCCTAAAAAGCACGAGAGAGAGAGAAAGAAGGAAGGAAAGAAAGAAAGAGAGGGAGAGAGAAAGAGAGAAAGAAAGAAGGAAGGAAAGAAAGAGAAAGAAAGAGAGGGAGAGAGAAAGAGAGAAAGAAAGAAAGAAAAAAGAGAGAGAGGGAAAGAAAGAGAGAAAGAAAGAAAGAAGGAAAGAAGGAAGGAAGGAAAGAAAGAAAGAAAGAAAAAGAAAGAAAGAAAGAAAGAAAGAGAAGGAAAGAAAGAAAGAAAGAAAGAAATGCAGTGTTAAAGAGGAGACAGCACGTTAAATTCTGCCAAAGAGATAAAATTAAAGGCACATATTATCATCTGCTGATCCAGTCTTCATATATTTATTAAACAAGGAAACATTCCTCTATCCACCCTTCCTCAATACTGTAAATCACTTCTAAAGCACTCCTAGATTTCACCTGTTTTGCATTGGGAGAGGCAATCTGGCCTTGACCCTGTGTGACCCTGAGCGTCCCTGCCCCTTCCATCTGGGTCCTGGGTATGTTGAGAATAACAACCCCGGCCTTCTTCGCCTCTGCTGGATCTCAGGACTGTGCCTTCAGCTAGAAACTGAGGGATGAGGTTCATCTCCTCCAGCAAAGAGTAGGTTTGCTTCCATTTAAGTTCACTGGTCCTCCCTGATTACACAACCCAGCGAGCATTCAGGCCTCCACCTTGGCTGCCCCCACTGCTCTGTGGGATGTGGGACATGTGGGGAACTGGCACAGACCAACCTGAAACTCTGGCGATTGCTTTGCTGTGAGTAATGAGGCCACTTGTTTCTATTCAAGTCTCATGTTTTCTTTCAGCATCCATGCGACAGTAACATGCTAGCTTGCTAACTTATAAGAAGATTAAAATATCAGACCCTGGAGTTCCCGTCGTGGCGCAGTGGTTAACGAATCCGACTAGGAACCATGAGGTTGCGGGTTCGGTCCCTGCCCTTGCTCAGTGGGTTAACGATCCGGCGTTGTGGTGTAGGTTGCAGACGCGGCTCGGATCCCGCGTTGCTGTGGCTCTGGCATAGGCCGGTGGCTACAGCTCCGATTCGACCCCTAGCCTGGGAACCTCCATATGCCGCGGGAGCGGCCCAAGAAATAGCAGCAGCAACAACAACAACAAAAATATCAGACCCTGTTGATTAATGACATTTAAAGACAGATGACAGCCTTTTAAAAATTTGTAATAAAAAATTATTAACCCAAAATATTTGGGGGAGTTCCCTAGCGGGGTAGCCGTTAAGGACTCAGTGTCGTCACTACTGTGACTTAGATTCTATCCCTGGCTGGGAACTTCTGCATGCCACTCACGCAGCTAAAAGGTTTCGTAAATAAATTAATTAAAAATTAAATCACTTCTTCATAGGTGCTTCATAGCTAAAACCATGAACTGTGTTTTTATCATTATTAAAAACATATAAAATGATTTGAAAATAGTCATGAGAATTATATTTTGCCATTGATAACATTACTCACCTGTAGTGAAACCACTAGAGATTAAGCACTAGACAGTGTCAGAGACTGAGTCTGAATTCTAGCCGGGCCACTTGTCGATGGGCGACAGTCTCATGAAGTTATTTCTGTTTCTCAATCTGTAAAATGCGTTTGAAGATACAGAACACACCTTCTAGGGTTGATTTAGTTTTTTTAATGAAATACCGTGTGTACAAGCACTTCACATGCTGTCACAGTGACCTCCAGACACATGCTTATTGGACATGGATTCTAACATTATTAATTTCATCTTTTAAGTTCCTAACTTCCGTATGTACTTGCTGAGGTGTGTTATTTGATTTTAATGGGCTAGTTTAAAAGCTAGAGTCCTCCAAGATTGATTTTGTCATAGAGTTATGTGTATGCATGGCTGTCAGAAATGGTCTTGTTCCTTGTGAGCTTCTAATTTCCAAAGTTAGATCTCAGAAATTTGCAATTTCCAGTCTTCATATTAAGTGTACTTCCTTCCTATTCATCATAGGAGGGAAATGTTTAATAGCTTGAATCTACCTACCAGATGAAGCTATCATAGAGACTTTCCCCTCTTATTAGAGATGTATTCATTGATTTCCATGGAAAACTTTCAGAAGATGAAGCATTGCCTCTGTGTAAAGCTATAGGCTTCACAGGTGCAGTTTCCCCGCTTACTGTGTGGAGCCTCATGCTTAGGGCTGTTTTGAACAAATGATTTCCTGCAGTGAGAGAGTGAGCCAGCCAACCTACTGCATCAGGGACAAAAACTCACATTTTTGGTGGGGTGTAGTCCCCTGCCAGGCTATTCCAAACATGCCTGCAATCCAGAACGGGAAGCTATTCTTTTGGAGGAAAATCATCCTGTTTTATAAGAAGCTCATCCATACATCAAGCAGAGAATGTCTGATAAAAATGTAGGGAAATAGGCACATAAAAATCAAACTTTTAAGAAAAGAAACATAAGGAAATTTAAAAGTCCATCATCAAGCAGATGCTTGTCATAAACATGAATCATGTACATTCTAAGGGAATATTGATGCTTAAAATACCGGCCTTCCATGTATAGTTTTTATTTTAATAATATTTCATGGTGTGTCTTTAATTTGAATTATTAGCACGAACTGCTTTTGTTCATTTCATATTGTATACGAAATGAACATGCTATGCATTTTACGGTTTAACTCATTAAGAAAGGAATATGTTTATAAGAATTAACTATACTTCATAGAGAAAAATGTCAAGTTCCTATATGACCCATTAATTATATTCAATAACATTAAAGCAGCATTTGCCAATTGCTACTGTACCTAGTATTTTAGAGTTTGGTGACAAATTTGTAATCTTGACCCTCATAATTAAATTAATTAATTCTGGAATACTTCATGGTTCTTGATTGCAGGCTTGACTTTTTCTTTTCTGCTCTTTTGTATTAGATAATTGCACATTATTTTTTTTTAATACTCACTGACCTTTTACAGAAAGTTAAACCCAAAATGAAAATAACGATCGAAGTCTAAACCTGTCACCAAGGCCTATTAAATTTAAAATTCTTCGAAGAAAGTATGGATATATTACAGAGTCAAGATGGCATTTCATATCATTTAAATTTCAGAAGATTTTCTTCTGGAAGCCACGATAACTTACTAGCATCACAAGACAGCTTTACTTCTCTTTAGCTGACAAACATGTCAGTTTTGTAGTTTTTAATGTTAGTATAAGGTTTAACCACAGGTTCAAATATTTTTGTACCTAAAAAAAATGGAAATTTTTTATGATCCAACGAAACTGTTTAAATAGATAAATACAACATGATATCAATTAGCCAAATTGTCTGTAACATAATATTTTGAAAGCATATGTTCTACAAAAATATGCAGTAAGAGATGTTTTAAACTAATTTGTGTGGTAAATCTCTTTCCTGAATTACAAGAAATTTTCAAAAATTTCGTAATTGAGTGCTGACTAGAAAAACTGTATCTGGAGGAAATATAATATGTATTCTGTTTATTCTTCCATTTTTGTAAGAATTTTTTATTTGATATCTCTTGGGCAATAACATACACCTGGTACAGCCAGAAAGCCTTACAGGGCAACATTAAAAACACACTGGCCCGGAGATTTCACAACAGGCTTTTGGAGAAATAACATCTTTTTAAAAATTTAAGACTTTTTAAAAAATGGGATCTTCTTTAAAAAAAAAGATTATATTTATTACAGGGGGTGCCTTTATTTTCTAGTGAGATAAAGGTCATTTAAAGACTGGAAGTGGGGCTTATAACACTGGATTCATGGAGAGCCTGGTGTAGCCTACGTTTCTCCTCCCAGTAGACCCCCTGAACAATGGTTGTTATTTCAACTGTCATCTATATGCTGATCACTTCCAGAGCTATGTTTGTAGCCAAGACTGCCTAAGCTTCAAACTCCTAGATCCAGTTGCCTCCGACCATCTCCATGCCATCGAGATTACCTGCTGCTCTTCTACCTGCCTGCCAGGGGAACACATAATCCTCTTTAGAAGAACAGACCATCAGGCAAAAGCATTTCCTTACACAACATCAAGAATTCAGTAAACAGGGAGTTCCCATCGTGGCACAGTGGTTAACGAATCCGACTAGGAACCATGAGGTTGCGGGTTCGGTCCCTGCCCTTGCTCAGTGGGTTAACGATCCGGCGTTGCCGTGAGCTGTGGTGTAGGTTGCAGACTCGGCTCGGATCCCGCGTTGCTGTGGCTCTGGTGTAGGCCGGCGGCTACAGCTCTGATTAGACCCCTAGCCTGGGAACCTCCATATGCCTGCCGCGGAAGCAGCCCAAGAAATAACAAAAAATAGATAAAAAAAAAAAAGAGTTCAGTAAACAATTATAAGGCATGTTAAAAATTATATCAAATCAACAAAAACAAAGAGGAAAAATAAAGGCACAAGTGATTCAAATGTTGGGGTTTTATAGTAACTATGATGAACACATTCAAGAAAGTAGAAGGAAAAATGGAACCTAGAACCAAAATCCTTGGAGTTTTTAGAGTCAAATGGATGTAGCAAAATGCAGATCTATATACTGTCATTCCACTGCTTGAAATCTTTCTGTGACTTCCTTGCCTATAGGGTACAAATAAACTCCTTGTTGTGTCATGGGAAGCACTTCAGACTTAACTCTTAACTGCTTCTTTAGCCCAACTGCCTACCATTTCTTAGAGCTTCTGTGCTGTAGTTAGACACAGCTATGAGCAGTTCACCACATTTTTTTTTTCATGGTGCCATGCAGTCACCCTTGAAAATTGGAATGCTCTCAAACTACCCACTTGTCCATCTAGAAAACATATCTGTCTACAAAATAATCACCTCCGATAAGGCTTTGCCTGAGAAATTCCACCTTAAACCCTCAGGCAGATTTAGGCATTCCTTCCAACTGTTCTCATAGCTCCCTGCTACATAACCTGTTGAAGCATTGTCCACTGGTATTTCAATTTTTCACATACCTATTGGTCTCTTCTAGGGAACAATGGTGTCCTGGAGCTGACTTCTGCTGGGTCATGAGATCCTTTGTAAAATGTCCAGGAACTTTGTGAATTGGTTGTTAAGTACCTCCATTATTAAAAAAATAATTTTTTTTTTTTAAAAAAGGAGTTCCCATTGTGGCTCAGTGGAAACAAATCGGACGAGCATCCGTGAGGACGCAGGTTTGATCCCTGGCCTTTCTCAGTGGGTTAAGGATCCAGCGTTGCTGTGAGCTGTGGTGTATGTAGCTCACAGATGCGGCTCGGATTATGCGTTGCTGTGGCTGTGGTGTAGGCCAGTGGCTACAGCTCCAATTCGACTCCTAGCCTGGGAACCTCCATATGCCATGGGTGTGGCATTAAAAAGAAATAATAATAATAATAATAAATCATACAAACATACTTAAGTTATATTAAAGACAAGGGGCTAATATTTAAAAACTCCTCATTATCATCATTACAATTTATGCTTGAGGTTATACTGTTAGTTTGTGTGGTGGGAATAGTATATAATGGTGTGCCACTGTTTATCTCTACCCAGATCTGTTTTTAAGGATGTCATGTCCATGGTTTGAAATCAGCCATGGTATTTACACCACAGATATTGGCAAATGCTAAAAGTCAGGATTTGACCTTTTGTTACTATGATTATGTAGACAAGTAAACTATGCAGAAAATGTTAAAAATGCAGATTTAACTTGAAAGTTTATTATGTCTATAGCCTTTATATTGTGACTACAACACAAAACTGAGGAAATATTCTCCTAGTATGAAAAACTTTAATTGCATACTAATTATGTTCTAATTCCGAACAAAGTTGCTCAAATCAGTGACAAATGAGTATAGTTCTGATATATATATATTTTTTTTCCCGAGGTTTCCATTTAAATTTGCCTGCCAACATAAATAAAAATTTCAAGTGACATTAACATCAGAATTATACATGTTCATCATACAGGACTGTCTCTGCTGAATAATCAAGTATTTATTTGTGCTATGATTTGTTATGATGTTACTGTAACAACTGCATTATAAAAACTGATAGTGAATTTTTTGGAGATCCCTAGTGGTTCAGTGGGTTATGGATCTGGTGTTGTCACTGCTGTGGCTCTGTTAACTGCTGTGGGTCTGGGTTCAATCCCTGGCCTGGGAATGTACACATGCCTCTGATAGTGAATTTTTCAAGAAATAGAAGTCGCATGGAAGTTACATGTGTACAGAACTTACAACAAATTCTATATTTTAGCTCTAAATTGAGTAATACAAATTTTATTTTTAATATGAGCAAAATATAAATTTTATTTTAAATATAAATTAAATGTAAAATTTTGTTTTTATTTGTAGGTAGTGTGCTTTATGTCAGTAAAATTTATAATGGCATTATACACACACACAAACATTCACATGCATACAGTTGTTTCAGAGAGACATCTGTTAAACAAACATCACTGGCTGAGATTGTCTAAAAGTCGGGAATTATGTCTTATTTTTCTTTTATCTCTATTGCCAGGAAAATAAATAATTCAGTGATGAATTATGATTATTTTAAGTAAAGTAATTATGATTACTTTAAGTAATTAAGTAATCACTATTATTTTAAGATAATTATTATTTTAAATCAGATGAATTACTATTCTTTTAAGCTTTTTAAAAGCAAGTCTTTTTTAGTTTTGAAAATCCAAAATTGGTGCAGAAATTAGAGTTCAAGAAGAGGTGTATTGATCAAAAATGACCTCCTTGGAGTTCCCGTCGTGGCTCAGTGGTTAACAAATCCGACAAGGAACCATGAGGTTGCGGTTCCGTCCCTGCCCTTGCTCAGTGGGTTAACGATCCGGCGTTGCCGTGAGCTGTGGTGTAGGTTGCAGACGCGGCTCGGATCCCGCGTTGCTGTGGCTCTGGCGTAGGCCGGTGGCTCCAGCTCCGATTCAACCCCTAGCCTGGGAACCTCCATATGCCACGGGAGTGGCCCAAGAAATAGCAACAACAACAACAACAAAAAAAAGACAAAAGACAAAAAAAAATTACCTCCTTTAAATTAGTAGCTTATTTGGGGAGAGAAATACATTTTTCCAAAGCAGATTTGAAAGGTCTGGTTTTTGTACAACTATGTGTTTATGGTAAAATGCATGCATCCTATATGCTGCGGTGCCCAATACTCAAATGTATAACATGATCTATAATTCACAGGACACCACAAAGAACTTGTTCTCTTCTTTCTTGCTTTCTCAGGCCTTCACATCAGGCCTACATTTTGTATAGGACCTTATGCAAATGGTAGAGGATTTGGTGAAGATATAGAAAATAGCCAAATATTGCGTTTACTAACAATTCTATGAGAATCTGCTATTATTTGGCTCAAATAAAGAAACTAACATGAAGATATTCTAGATAAAAGGAGTATTCTTCATGCTCTGAAAGAAATGAATCATCTCCTTGGGCATGTGTGTGCGTGTGTGTGTGTGTGTGTGTGAGAGAGAGAGAGAGAGAAAGAAACAGAGAGAAAGAGAGAAACAGAGATGCCAAACCATCTGTCCGCAGCTAGAATGAAATAACGTTAAAACTTTTAATTATAGAGGAAGGTTTTTTTTTTTTTACTAGTACATCAGTACCCTTTATTCTTTAGAGAATTCTACTTAGAGACCCTGGTAACATAGGTAGTCTCTAAAATAATTATTTTTTAGTAGAAATGCGCTAACAGGCTCAGACATAAGCTTCCAGGAATTTCCTCAAAGGCAACAGCAGAAAATATGGAGCAAAAGTGGGGAAAAAAAGATTAGAATTTTCGTTCTTTCACGTTTTGATTTTTTAGTTGTATTACCATATTTAATTTGAATCTCTTGAGGATACTGCCTGGCCCTCTAGAGAATATATTTATTTTAGGAACTTACCTTAGAACGTTACTAGCATGATCCTAAGAAAATCACATAAATGTTTATGTCAAAGCTTAGAAAACGAAAATAAATTAAGTATCCTCACTTTTCTTTCTGTTTTACAAAAGCACAGGTATTTAAGGACCACTACACTGTATGCTTTCCAAAATTGTGGGTTTCCAGGAAAGATTTCTATCCTGTTGATTTTCTGTGTTAAGATTTTTTTAAAGTGAAAGTATAAATGAGGGGAAAAAAATGTAATAATCTTCCACAGGTGAAATGGTAAAGCTCTTCTTCATAAATTGAGATAACACTAATATCTACTGATCATTTGTAATATTCCCCTTTTAGGGGTGATTGATTTCAGTCAATCCATATCTCATCCGCACTGGATGAGAATAGTCTCCTTTGTGCTAATTCAAAAATTCAATAAGGAGTTCCCTGGTGGCTCAGTGGGTTAAAGATCTGGCCTTGTCACTGCTGTGACTCAGGCCACGGCTGTGGTGTGGGTTCAGTCCCTGGCCCTGGAACTTCTGCATGATGTGGCTGTGGCCAAAAAAAAAAAAGAAAAAAGTTCAATATATATATTTATTGAATGAATACTCTATGGAATATACTATGCTAAGTACTACAGGGCATAAGAAAAGTGTATAACTTGCTCTTCAGGAGCTTAAATTCTGAGGAGTGAAAATTGTAGAAAAATAAATATGGTACATGTTTTGATATTCTGGGTAGCAGTGAGAAGAAAACAACAGGCTATTAGAATTCAGAGGGGAGAGGGTTACCGTATGCTTGATAGGAGCAGGAAAATCTTCCTAAAGGTCATGCAATATAAATGGCCTTTAGATATCAGTAGCATTGACAGATGGGAGTAGACGGGAAGGGAAATCATGAGGTTGGAGGTCCTGAAGACATGCACTTTCCCCTCCGAAGCTATCCTAGCTCCTTGCTGTAGGACACAAACACACACCGAAAAGGGGGCACAGTGGGTGGGGAAACAAGACAAAACAAAACTTGCTTGCCTCCTTTTGGAAGTTTTTGAGTCCTGAGTAGGAAATGAAGATGAATGAAGCTAATTTTTTAAAAATTTCTAGAAACATTAAGGAGAGAGATTCACAAGCCCTCAGACAGAAATTAACTTATGAGTTGGTGGGTGGGTCGGAAGAACAGTGCAGGGGGGAAGCGATGCACCAGTGAATGTCCAGCAGCAGAAAAGCTAAATATTTCCTCAGAAGAGGGGAGTAACCAAGATGGGTGGCTAGAGTTTAGAAAAGGTCAATGAACACATGGGAAATAAAACCAAATCACTCCATAGATGGAGTGTGTATTTGCTAGCTTGCATTCTGCAGTTGCAAATCTGGATTAGCTTTGTTAGCATGAGTTTAGTCAGATAATTAAACCACCGCACAATATAATTGCAGTCATGAGATTTAAAAGCCATAGAATTCACAATAAAATAAAATGTCTTTTTTCATTTTTATTTTTCTATTAGAGTATAGATGGTTTACAGTGTTTGGTCAATTATATATATGTATGATGCAGTCTTATATGTATACACACACACACAAACACACACACACATATACACATACATTCTTTTTCTCATACTATCGTCAGTCATGTTCTACCCCAAGAGATTGGACATAGTTCCCTGTGCTGTATAGTAGGACCTCACTGCTCATCCATTCTAAATGTAATACTTTGCATCTACCAGTCCAGAACTCCCCATCTATCCCACTTTCTCCCACCTCCCCCCGACCCCCGCAACCACAGTCTGCTCTCCATGTCTTTGATCTCTTTCTGTCTCATAGGTAGGATCATTTGTGCCACATTTTAGATTCCACGTATAAGTGATATCATATGCTATTTCTTTCTTTTTCTGACTTGTTCACTTAATATGAGAATCTCTAGTGGAATCCAGCATTATTTTGTTCTTCTTTATGGCTTAGTAGTATTCCATTGTGTATATGTACCAAATCTTCTTTATCCATTTGTCTGTTGATGGCCATTTAGGTTGTTTCCATGTCTTGGCTATTGTGAATTGTGCTGGCACCTCATTGCAGTTTTGACTTGCATTTCTCTAATAATTAGTGATATTGAGCATTTTTTCATGTGCCTGCTGGCCAATCAGATGTCTTCTTTGGAGAAAAGTCTATTTATATCTCCTGCTCATTTTTTAATTGGTTGGTTGTTTTTTGTTGTTGTTGAGTTGTATGAGCTGTTTGTATATTTTGGAGATTAGACCCTTGTCTATTATATCATTTGCAAAGATTTTCTCCCACTCTGCATGTTGTCTTTTCTTTTCTTTTCTTTTAATGGTTTCCTTTGCTATGCAAAAGATTTTGAGTTTAATTAGGTCCCATTGGTTCATTTTTGTTTTTATTGTCCTTATTCTAGGAGGTGGATCAAACAAGATGTTGCTATGATTTATGTCAAAGAACATTCTGGCAATATTTTCTTCTAGAAGTTTTATAGTATCTCACCTTATATTTAGGTCTTTAATCTATTTTGAGTTTATTTTTGCATATGAGTGTATTTTTGCATAGCTATCCAGTTTTTCCAGAACCACTTACTTAAGAGACTTTCTTCCACTGTATTTTCTTGCCTCCTTTGTCATAGATTAGTTGACCATAGGTGTTTGGGTTTATATTTCAATTCTTTTTCTTTTGTTTCTTCCTCCCCTCCTTTTTCCTTTTTTTCTTGTTTCCTTTATTCTTGTCTGCTTTCCCTTTTTCCTTTCTTTTTTCCCTTTTATTAAATAATAATTGCTACATACTCTCTACTGACCACAATTTAAGGATTTAGAATTTTAGTTTTAATCCTAATTATGATTATTAAAAGGGGAAAAAATTCCAATGGGATCATAGCAGATATGATAATGTCACCATTAGGTTATCATAATTATTTTTATCTACTCAATATTTTTTAAATGTATTTTGGATTTCTTAAATTGTCTTATTAGTATGGATCAAAATTCTAAATAAGTCATAGAGCAGGTATTGCTAATTCAATGATATGCTGAGTTTAATAATTAAATATTAGAACCTGACCCATGATTCAACAAGTATTACTCAACACTGTATGGAAATTGTTAAACTAGTAAAATGTAATGCAGAATAATTAGCCAAACATAAAACCTAAATTGAGATCACATTATATAAAATCTCACTAACAAAAACAGATCACAGTTAACTCAAATTGATTGCTAATCCATCTCTCTACCATTTTCTGCCTCAGGGTTATGATGATGGCTACGGGGGTGAATACGATGACCAGACCTATGAGACTTATGATAACAGCTATGCCACCCAAGCGCAAAGGTAAGGCATATGCTGTCTAAAGCACCCTTCCCAGGATGCTTTCCAGTCCTGCTATTTTGTTTCTTATATCTGAATATCAGTTATATTATGTGAAAGTTTCTAGCAGTGGTTTTTATCCATTGTCTTTTTGAATTATTAAGTGCTTACTAGACCATGAGAGGTAAAAGATAATAATCTTGCAATCGCCAATAAGGAAATAATAGTGTGTTATTTTAAGACTATATGATATCATAACCAATCAACTCATTAAATAAGTTTGTGTTTAATAAAAATACTGTTATTTTAGAGACCATTTATAGAATTCACAATTAAGACAACAATAAAAAATAAGGTACTTATTCAATGTGGCCTTTTTTCATTTGTAAAACAAATGATATTGTTCTATGGAAAGAAGAAAATTAAAATATCTTATAGAATCAAGAATTCCTTTCCTTTCTTGATGGAAAATTATTTCCTAAACATATTATTATTATCATCATTATTGATTTACAATGTTTCATCAGGTTTTGTTGTACCACAAAGTGACCCAATCACATACATTTCCCTGTGCTCTGCAGTAGGATCCTATTGCCCATCCATTCCAAATATAATAATTTGCATCCCCAAAACCCCCAAAACACCTATCCATCCTACTCCCTCCCCTTTCCCCCTTGGAAATTCCAAGTCTGCTCTTCTTGGCCATGATCTGTTTCTATTTTGTTGTTGTTGTTGTTGTTTGCTTATTTATTATTTTTACATAGGATCATATGTTGCATATTTTAGATTCCACAAGTAAGTGTTATCATATGGTATTTGTCTTTTTCTTTGTGGCTTACTTCTCTTAGTATGAGTCTCTAGATCCATCCATGTTGCTGCAAATGGCATTAGTTTGTCTTTTTTTATGGCTGAGTAGTATTCCATTATATATATATACACCACATCTTCTTAGTCCATTCATCTGTCAATGGACATTTAGGTTGTTTCCATGTCTTGGCTATTGTGAATAGTGCTGCTATGAACATAGGGGTGCATGTATCTTTTTCAGTGAAAGTTTTGTCTGGATATATGCCCAGCAGTGGAATTGCTACATCATATGGTAGTTCTATATTTAGTTTTCTAAGGTACCTCCATA
The DNA here is from genome assembly GCF_016906955.1 of Phacochoerus africanus. Taxonomy (NCBI): domain Eukaryota; kingdom Metazoa; phylum Chordata; class Mammalia; order Artiodactyla; family Suidae; genus Phacochoerus; species Phacochoerus africanus. Next base: position 28,619,546 of record NC_062552.1, on the reverse strand, counting down.
CTTTTTTCCATAGTGGTTGTACCAATTTACATTCCCACCAACAGTGGAGGAGGGTCCCTTTTCTCCACACCCTCTCCAGCACTTGTTATTTGTTGACTTGTTAATGATGGCCATTCTCACTGGTGTGAGGTGGTACCTCACCATAGGTTTGATTTGTATTTCTCTAATAATTACTGATACTGAGCATTTTTTCATATGCATGTTGGCCATCCATATCTTAGTCATTTTTGAATATATCTCTTTATATCGATCCCAAATTTGTGATACCAATGAGTTTTCACTTTTTTTTTAAGTTAGGTATATTGAAGTACTATTTACATAGGGTAAATTGTGCCCATTTAAGGTATAGTTGTATAAGTTTGGCCAATACAAACTACCATGTAACCACCACCACAATTATGACATAGGCATTTTAACCATCCCAGAAGTTTCCTTTTGTTTTTTAGAGTCAACTTTTTCCACATCCCAGGCCCTGGGCACTATAATTCTCTTTCTGTCACTGCAATTTTGCCTTGTCTACAATGTCATATAAGTAGAAGCAATACAAAATGTAGCATTTCTAGTGTCACTTTTTATGCATCCAATACATATTCATGTGTTGTGTGTATCAGCATTCTCTTCTTTTTTCCATGGAGTAGCCTTTCATTGTATGGATGTGCCCCAGTTTTCTCATTCACCAGTTGAAGGACATTTGAGTTCTTCCTATATTTAGAATTATGAATAAAGTTGACCTAAAACAAATACATCTTTAGAAAAATCAATCACCTAAGTGTTTTTCTGAAAATAAGTTACAAATTTCTTGGGAAAGTAGATGGAATCCACATGATAATTACTTAAATGATTTTCCCCTATATGTGATTGACAGAAACAGATAGGGCTACTTGTGACAAACTCATTATATCACTGACCATTTATTGATCAACTTTATTAGCACCCAAAGAGATTTGGATGCATTAAGTAATAGTTGGAGGAGGGAGGTGGCAAAGAAAGAAACCACTTTTAAGGTCATCGTGGAGTGAAGGAAATCTGCAAATATTACGTAAGAGTGAATTTTTCATGGCCTGAGGGATAGCATAATGAAAGGAGTGAAAGGGAATTCTATTTAGGGAAACCACTCTCAGGCAATTAGGGAAAAAAAAGAGTATGAACAGATACCTTTAAAAATCAGCATAACTTAAGATACTGTTATGAAAATGATCATTTTCAACTTTGGGTCACTGGTTATTTTACAGTAGGGTAAATGAAAAAGACATCATGAGCCAAGAACTTTCACTTCAGGTAGTATCTTAATTTTCCAATTAGTATTTGGGCACAGCAGTTACTTAGGATGTGTGAAAGTTTTGTGTCACATCACAGACACTAAATAGAGCCTTGTTTGAAGATTTGCTACATATTTAAAACATTTGCTAATATTTTCAATTAAATTTCTATTCCATCATAATATATTAGTGCATAAAAATAGTGATAATAAAATTCTATAACTTGTTGCAAAAACTATTTGGCAGAAAACACAACTACCACACACTGCAAACCCTACTAGAATAGGGTAAAATGCCTTGATGTAGCTCTACAGAGCTATATTCAACTTATAGGAATTTGAAGTAATTTTCTGAAAGTGAGGAGCTCTTTTGCATCTTTATTTTAGTGAGTTTGGTGGGTTTGAGTCTCCCTAGGACATAAGGAAGAAGAAAAAATTGGGGATTATACCCCATTCAATTTTCTAGATTCTTACCATCCTCCTAGACCCAGTTCAAAAACCAAGTCATCTAAAATTCTTTCTTTAATCCTTTATTTTGAATTACTGTTTCTATCCTGAATTCCAACAGCATCATATCTTTACCTGTCCATGGCACATTGTCTCTCTGCCTTGTGTTGGGATCATTGATGAACATGTCCCCATTACCCTTGATACTTGCCGAGGATCCTAATCTGTTGCACCTTCATGTTCCTAACAGCACTTTGCATTGAGTCTTTTCATAGAATATGTGCTGAATAGATGCTTGTTGAATGCATGCATGTCAGGTCTAAGATGTACCTACATGATGGGGATAAAGCATACTAGAGGAATAAAGCAAGCAGGTGATGAAATTAGTTACAATAATATTAATGTTATATGTTATAATATAAAAACCCATTTTGATCAAAACATATACTCAAGTCTAGGATATAATCTGGTACATGAGAAGTTCTCAATAAAGATTTGTTGAATAAATGAATGAAAAATAAATGATTGTGTTAATGAATGCATGAAATTAAGCCCTATTATTTCAGAAAACTTTATGAGGAAGAATATTTAAATATAATACCAATTTGTAATAAAACTGGGTAAACACTGAGAAAATATATTATGTAATGAACTAAATTCCTACCTTTAGATTACTTCTATTGATTTAACTATTCCAGCAGAAAGTCAGGTTAACATTTTAGTTAAATAAGCACTTACTAAATGATTACTTGTACCAGAGAGTATAGTCATTATACAGTGATAATACTTATTTTTCAATTGTTAAATATACTTTAACATTTCCTCCTAATAATTTGTTGAAGGAGGAGTTATATTCAAGTTGTTTGTGTATATAAATTAATATAAGTGAAACAGCTACTGTCATCAAGTATTAGGAGTTAAAAGTGAAGGAAGATCATTTTCTACAAGAATCAGTCTGGAATTATTTCTTTTTCAAGTGGTAGCTCTTTAATTGGAATTTTTAAAGTATTATTTGCATTTATGGAATGAAACAGAAAGTTTCTAAAGAAGTGGAATAAAGAGAAGCATTATGAGCATAAAACTTCTTCATTTATAAACAATATGAATATTATTTTGGCATTGTCATGGTCAAATGAGGAGTAATATTGATTTAAAATCTTGAAGGTTAAATAGGTTATGTGTGACTTAGCAGAACTGTGATAACAAAATTTTAGATAAAATGGTCTTTAATTTACTAGTCAGCACAAATGAATACAGAATTTGTGGAGATTATAAAGTAGAATCTGGCAGGTGCTTAAAGAGAATAATTATGTCATCTTCAATAGAGAATCTAAAGGAAGTTCACAAGGTAACAACCCTACCAGGGTTCACTTAGAGTTCAGAAACTGTAACAACTTTAATTAATTCTCAGTTGCCTTGTAAGGTTTTGTTAGTCATGGAAAATTTCAAGTCAATCAGAAAAGGGACTTTGCTAAAAGTTCTTTAGGAGGCAGCTTAATTAAATGACACATTAAGGACTGGTAGAGGGACAATGGTGTGAGGGGTCTCCAACCATCTTTTTCTGTGTCTATGAGGAGAAAGAGTTAAGAAAAAAATGGATGAGTTTATTATTCAAGTTTCAAATTGCAGGACTAGTATTAAAATTTCCAGGGGAAGTCAATTACTTGATGTCTTTGGCTTAAGACAGATTACATCCTGTGATAACACTTTTAATTGGACCAAATATTAAATTCTGCCCATGTTCTGATATCCTATTTTTAAGTACTCCTCAAAGTCATTAATATTTTCAGAGATTAATCTTCTGAAATCATATAAATTCACAAGGCTTTACCAACCTTTTTTTTCCAATACAAAAGTCTATACCAATCCAAATCCAAACATAGAAAAAAGTAACTTTCATGTATTTAGATACAAAGAGTAAAACAGCAAATGAAAGTCGAAAGACCAATTCTGATCTTTGATTCTTACAGGATTTTGCCTTGGATATGAAATGTTAAGCAGTTCTAATTTTCCACTATAAATTTCCAACTGTAGATTTGTAATAAACAAATATCAAAATGGAAGGCTTTGCTTTCCGTGAAGCATGAATCAGATGTGTTAACTCACACAACCTTAGAAAACAATCATCTTTTCTCTAGATTAATGGAGGACTGTGCTAGGAGAGCAAAGATGTAAGTCCCTCTGAGATATGAGGCAGTAGTTTCCAAAGTTTTCTAGAAGGAAGACCCTCTTGGAATATCTGTAACTGCAGAGTCTACATAGCAGGCAAAAAATGAGACTTAAATTAGGAAAAATTAAGAGTTTAACAAGGAAACCACATGATACAATGTTATCACCAAAACTAGGAATGGAAGGAAGACAGAAAGCAGTCAGAGAGGCCACCTGACCGAGACCAGGGCCTCCCGTTTGAATCAGAATGGCAGCCTTGGCCAAGCCACAAGGAGGAAGCTCAGAGGGGAAAACCCGGACCTCACTTTGCTGCCGTTGGCTGAACCCATTAGGAGGCGAAAGATAAAAGCAGCTGAGTAGATGGCATTGCCATTAGTCACCTGGGACTGGAACAGGTTGGAGGGAAGCGTGGAAGTGAGAATGGAAGAGATCCTGTATAACATCCAAAATGTTTACCAAGCCTCAGTGACTAGTCATGGTACATATTAGTGTCAGTTGCTTGAAGATATAAATAATGATGTACATTTGCCTTGGAAACAGCAATGCTTTTAAATAAATTTGTATTTTATTAATGAAAAAGAATTTTTAGTAAAAAAAAAAGTCACAACATACAATAAACATAAATATGTTTGTGAACCGTTGGCTTCTTGGGCCCTCGGCACAGCTTAGCTCCTCGAGGGTCAAAGCCCCCACCATGTGGACCACTGCTCTGTTGTTCAGAGGCTGTTGGGACTAATGATTCATGATAACTAACATCAGTTTTGTGCTGGCAGCTAATTATTTAGGATCTTTATGTCATTTCATCCTTGCAGTAACATGTGAGAAAGAGAAAAAGTGAAGCTTAAAATCATTTAATGACTTTCCCATGTTCATTCAAGTAGTAAATGTTGGATTCAAAATCACATCTAACTCTAGAGGCCTCAGACATAAAGACTAATAAATATCATCTGAAAATCTAAATTGATTTATTGATTCAACAGACTTCTGTTAAGCACCTGAACAGAGGAGGGAGAATATGCTTTAACACACTAAGAATGTAGTGAGTCATTGTCAAGCTTCCAAAGGGCTCTGGCCAAAGGATACTTCCAAGCAGGAAAAAAATGAAATTATTCAACTATCATTTTTAGGCTATAAGTTTAATGTGATCCCTTGCATTTGAAACTGAGTCTACAAAAACCCTTCTAGGGAAAATTCAAATGTAAGGCCCTGTGGTTGCCCAGTAATTTAATAAAAGTTATAACAGCTTGTCCCATTCATTTGTGTCACTGCTTGCTATAAAGTGACCCACCCTCATTTTGTAATTCAATTCTCTTTTATGTTTCAAACTATAGTCAACAATGAGATTGAATTTACACATGCTTATTGGATTTGAGATATTTTCCCACAGTTAATCTACTAGTTCATGGCATTCGCATGCATCTACAGACCTCTGTATAAACAGTGCATTTGGTATTGTTTGAATTTACTGTAAAAGAATGGGAATCCAGCTCTGTGTACACACTATTTTGTTGTTATTCTCATTTGGCATATTTAAGTATCCAGAGTAATTGTTGTTAATTTTAGGGAAACAATGTATTCCTTCAAATTACTCATTATGTATTCATTGTATTTGTTGATTTCTAAATTAAGGTTAATTTTGATGATATCTTAACTGCTTGCCTAAATAATCAGTTTGTATTTAAAAATATACATTGAGGTACATTTTTTAAGACTCTACTAAGACGAGTTAGAAAAATCATTTTTCCTGGTCATTTGAATGACAAATTTCCTAAGAGAACTTACAGAGGTGTCCAGTTAGTAACTGAAGCTGCTTCATCATTTATTGAGGTTAGGGTGTGTCAGAATGTCAGTTGTTGCTCCTCAGCAGATTAGTTTAAATCTGTAGACACCCCTCAACAGGAAAGTGTTAGGCAAACCATACACAATCAGAGCTTCAGAAATGGAAGTATTAGGTTATGAGACTCTTTAAGTACCTGAGGTCTTCCAAACGGTCTGGTATTAAGGCGAGTTCAAGAACCCAAGATGAAAGTCTGGCTTCCGTGGTAGATGAAGAAATTTAGTTCCACCAAGAAAGAAACATATTTAACAGAGAGTTGATATACTTAAGGGGTCATGAATGTATGTAATTGTCAAGGTATAACAGTAAGGAGTGGTGGAGCCTGTGGCAAAAGGGGGAAATGCGTGCTTTGTCTAAGCAACAATCTTCCTTTCAACTCTAGGATAAGGAGGCCATATAATTCACATAGGGTAAAGGACCCAGTGTGGTTAGCTTTGGGGGGCTTTTTTTCCTGAATAAAATCTGGAAATCTAGCTTTTCTGGTTAATATTCCTGCATTTAAAAAAAAACCACCCCCAAACCAAGTGGTATTTATTATGCTCAGTTTTAACAAGGCACAGGAGACATGGCTTGTTTTGCTTTTCTTTGTCTGGAGCCTCACCTGGGAAGTCTAAAAAGGTAAAGTTAACTCAATGGCTGGGAGCTGGAATCATTTGGAAATTCTCATCTATCTAGCCGTTGATGTTGGATGTCAGTTGATGTCTTAATTGGGGCTGCCATTTGGAATACTCAAGCTTAATATTCTCCATGTCTCCTTGGCTTCCTCACAGCATGGCAGCTCAGAGCACTGGATATGAGTGTCCCAAATAACAAAACAGAAGTTGCATTACCTTCTATGACTTAGCCTCACTCTGTTAGTTACAACCCAGCCACGAGTCCAGCCAGATTCAAGAGAAAGGGATATAAGACATCACCATACAATGAGGACTGGCAGTGGTCCAAGGATGAACTGTGTTATTGTGGCCATTTTTGGAAAATATAACTTGACACATCAGTTTTTTTCAGTGTAATATCCTGATTTTTACCATACTAGTAACTTTTTAACTTTTTTAAAAATTTTCTCATTTTAAAACATTTTATTGAAGTGTAGTTGGTTTACAATATTGTGATAATTTCTGCTGTACAACAAAGTGATTCAGTTATACATGAACACATCCATTCTTTTCAGATCCTTTTCCTGCATGTATTATCACAGACTATTGGGTAGAGGTGCCTGTGCTGTACAGCAGGTCCCCACTGGCCAGTCATTCCATATACCTCAATGTGCATATGCCAGACCCCCAGCCTGTCCCCTTTGGTAACCATATATTTGTTAGGTCTACACAGCCATGTCTTCTAAATTCTGCTTCATGCAAAATAATCAAGATAGAAGTCGTATCCAGAAAACACTTCCAAGGGTACAATAACCAGGGGTCCTTCAGAATGGCTGAGGTCTGCCGCAAAGTCTGTTGAGGGGTGTCCTAAAATCCAGGAGTGGTCTCTGTGGAGACAACGAGGGAAGACAGACATGCATATGGCTGTATAGCATGTGATAAGTACTGTGCTAGACAAATGTGCCAGAGGGTTTGAGAGTACACAGGAGGTGCCTAATTGTAGAGTTAAAGTAATTAAGGTCTGAGCAAAAATACCCAAAAGTTAGAACTTAAATCTAAATAACATTTTAAAATCCACTCTTAAAAATAAAACAAGATTAAAAAAAAAAAAAAACTTAAAAAAAGGAGAAAGTACCAAAAGACTTCTCAGAAGAACTGATGTCAAGCTGCCATTTAACTGGGTCAATAAAATTTAGCCAGACAAGAGTGTCCTCATGTGAAAAGACAAAGAAATGAAAATATGATTCATTAGTAAAGACTTACCTATCCTTTGGGTGAATCAGATTATAAAATTGTTGGAAGTGGCAGGGCCTTTAGCTGACGTGACAGAAAGGGAACAGGAAAGCCTGGATACAGCACATAAAAATAAGAAAAGAATGGTATTTGGATAGAATTTGAGGTTATCATCAAATCAAGAAGTTAGTAAAACCAAATTCATCTTTGGAGAAAATTATGATCATCCTTTTTCCGCCTCAGGCTGATTTGGTCACTTGAGCTCAGTAAGGTCTCCATTCGTTGCTATTTTGTCCCTTTCCTGAAAAGCCTTTCTGTCCTTTCATTGCTATTTGGTTTCTTAGCCAATTTGCACTCAAAAACAAAAAACCAACAACAACAATAAAAAACCCAAGTCTTGCTTTTTTTGTATGTGCACACTAGGAAAAATGGAGGTATTTTTCTTGTAACATCACAGTCAGATAAAAAACATGGATCTTTTTGCTCTTTTAGTTATAGGGTGAGAACACCCAAAACCAGGCACTCTTGACCCTGAGAGGATAGAAAGAGGAATAGAATTTATCTCAGATGTGTGTGAAGTAGGGTTAAAAAAAGAATAGATACTATTCACTTTCATAATTAGATTTCCCTTTATAAAATTCTCAACATCTTCCATTACTGTTTCATTACATGAGTATTTATTAAGAGCTTGCCGGAGTTCCCGTCGTGGCGCCGTGGTTAACGAATCCGACTAGGAACCACGAGGTTGCCGGTTCGGTCCCTGGCCTTCCTCAGTGGGTTAACGATCCGGCGTTGCCGTGAGCTGTGGTGTAGGTTGCAGACGCGGCTTGGATCCCGAGTTGCTGTGGCTCTGGCGTAGGCTGGTGGCTACAGCTCCGATTGGACCCCTAGCCTGGGAACCTCCATATGCCGCGGGAGCGGCCCAAGAAATAGCAACAACAACAACAACAACAAAAAAGACAAAAAAAAAAAAAGAGCTTGCCGTTTTGTATGCACTGGAAGTAGAATAGTAAACAATTTGGTGAATCTAAGTACAGGTTCACAGTCCTATAGTTGCAATACTGTGGACCAGATGTTTCATATTCATAATTGTTTGTAATTTAGAAAGGAAATACAATGCATGTGCTCTATATTGCATATCACCCCCAGTGGCATCCAGGCAAGAATATATTGGTATTATTGTATTGAAATATATGAATGATTAAACTAAGTGGGATATAAATAGTTATAAATAGCTTTTTGTCATTTTTAGGTCAGAATTTTGTTACCTAATGATTTCATGCATCCAATTAAAGAAAAAATTTTGACGTCTGAGCTCTTGGATTTGGAATTCAAGTAATTGCGGACATATATTTTTAATGTATAATATTTAGAATATTGAGTTATAGGAGACATGGGAAAGATGCAAAAGAGGAATCTCAAGGACTAGTCAGGGAACACTTGACCATTTCCAATGGCAATAAGACTCTAATAACAATAGCAATAACTGCCACGATATTGTGCAGTTGTTATGTGCAGATGCCTATATTTGTTACTTCGTAAATATTATAGAATGAGTTTTATCTTTCTGTTGTAAATAAAGAAACTAAGACTCAGAATGTTTACCTTGCCCAGGATCTTATAGCTTAACAGGTAGAAGATCCAAGCTTTGAGCTGATTCCTGTCCAGTTCCCTTGTACTTTTGCCATATTGCTTCCTTTTACTCCATTTTTTGTTAACATTTCAGCTTATTAGGAAACTCTTAAACTGAAGTATTAGCTCCTATCCTGTAATCTCCATCTGTATTTATTGATCACTAACTGGCTCTGTTAGACACATAACAAATCTAGCTTTCTTCCACATTTCAGGCCTTCTTTATGACAATCCTGTCCTTCTACAGATATCCAATTCAGGGAGTAGTCAGTGCATTCTTGACTACAGTTCTTCCCTCTTCTGTGTTCACACCCTTTGCTCTGTGATCTTTCTTTTTTTTTTTTGATGATCCTTTTTTTTTTTTTTTTGTCTTTTTGCTATTTCTTTGGGCGGCTCCCGCGGCATATGGAGGTTCCCAGGCTAGGGGTCCAATCGGAGCTGTAGCCACTGGCCTACGCCAGAGCCACAGCAACGCGGGATCCGAGCCGCGTCTGCAACCTACACCACAGCTCACGGCAACGCCGGATGGTTAACCCACTGAGCAAGGCCAGGGACCGAACCGGCAACCTCATGGTTCCTAGTCGGATTCGTTAACCACTACGCCACGATGGGAACTCCTGCTCTGTGATCTTTCAGTCCTTCTCAAAAAACATGGCAGAGTATTTTTCCTGAGTCTTCACCATCATGTATCTTGCTTTGACTAATAGAGTAATGACACCTCTAAGCCTAGACCTTAAAAGGACTGTGTGTTTCTCGCTTGCCCTTTTGTCATTGCCACGGAAGAGCTTCCCCAGGTAATGACTGTGCTCCTACCCTGAGCTCCAGAGTGACCACATGCAGAGCCCAGCTCCACACAAAATGTGGAACAGTTCCCCACCAAGCCCAGCCTAGATCAGCAAGCCCCCAGCCAAGCCAATACACAGGAACTAAATAATCGCTTGTTTTTTGTTTTTATTTTTATTTTTTTTTGTCTTTTTTGTTGTTGTTGTTGTTGCTATTTCTTGGGCCGCACCCGCGGCATATGGAGGTTCCCAGGCTAGGGGTCTAATCGGAGCTGTAGCCACCGGCCTACGCCAGAGCCACAGCAGCGCGGGATCGAGCAAGCACAGAGACCGAACCCGCAACCTCATGGTTCCTAGTCGGATTCATTAACCACTGCGCCACAACGGGAACTCCTAATCACTTGGTTTCATGTGAAGCTAGGAGTTTGTGATTGTTAGTAAGAAACCAGTATCCGGGGTGAATGTCCCCCACATAGTCATGTTTTCCCCAATTGTTCTTGCTGTCCCATGATTCCCATTTCACCAAATACCCTAGTTCTCTTCTGACAATATTCCAGTTGTTTTGAGTGTTCAACCTAAAATGTGGCACAGTGATCTTGAGGTACATTTTATCGGATGAGAGTTGACCGGTAAGAAGGCATGACATCAGTACATCCTGTGCTTCTGGCTTTAAAGCCCTTCATCATCATCTGACCATGTGATTTTCCCAGGTGACCATGTCACATTATTGGATTTTACTGAATTTGTTTTCAAGTGAAAACCTAGATTCTTCCTAAATGAACTGCTGTTGAGCCAGTTCTAACACCACTCTGTATCTTTGCAATTGATTTTTTTTTAACCTAAATGCAACAATGTACATTGATCTTTGTGAGTATTCACCTTGGATTTAGCCTGTTGTTGCTTTTGAGCTACTGTTTTGAAGACTAATTCTTAAAACAAGCGTGTTAGTTATACTTATTAGCACATCTTACTTTTTATTGAAGTATATAGTTGATTTATAATATTGCATTAATTTCTGCTGTTCAGCAAAGTGACTCAGTTGTACATGTATATGTGTGTATATACTCTTTTTAACATTCTTTGGCATTATGATTTATCATAGGACATTGAATATAGTTTTTGTGCTATAATAGGACCTTGTTGTTTATCCCTTCCATGCATAATCACTTACATCTGAGTAGCACCCTTTAAGTTGACATTGACCACTAATTAAAATGTATAGCACAGGAAAATCTACTCAATAGTTTGTAATAACCTGTATAGGAAAAAAAGAAGAGATATATTTATGTATAACAGGTTCACTTTTCTGTACACCTGAAACTAATACAATATTGTAAGTCAACTATACTCCAATAAAATTAAATAAAAATAATTTTATGAGAACGATGGCTGTACTTCAGGCACCTTAAAAATTGTTTACAAAGAAATGACATAATATTTTAAAACTACTTGCTCATTTATTCAACAAACATTCATTAAACATCACATTTCTGCATCTATATATTCAAAACTCAGACTTTGATTTATTCACAATTAATGTGGTTTCTACAAAGAGTGACTCTGGACTTTTGCATCAGAAACCTCTACAAGTGAGGTACTAGATTTCTGGGCCCCTGATGAGACCAAGAGATCAGAATATGAAGAATGGAGTTTTAAATGCTCATAGTGTGCATTTTTACCGCAGTACCCTTGCGAGGCTTCTGCACACTAGGTATTGAGAACCTTGGTTCTAGAGGAAGAAACCAATATTTTTAAAGGTGATCTGGTGCCCTATGGAGAACAGTATGGAAGTTCCTTAAAGAACTAAAAATAGAGCTACCATATGATTCTACAATCCCACTCCTGGGCATCCGTCCAGACAAAACTATACTTTGAAAAAATACACGCCCGTATGTTCATAACACTATTCCCAATAGCCACAACATGGAAACCACCTAAATGTCCATGTCAGAGGAATGGGTAAAAATATATACAATGGAATATTTCTCAACCATAAACAAGAATTAAAGAATTTCATTTGCAGCAACGTGGATGGACCTGGAGATTATTATACTAAGTGAAGTAAATCAGGCAAAGAAAGACAAATATCATATGAGATCACTTACAAGTGAAATCTAAAAAAATAATATAAAACAACTTATTTACAAATCGAAAAAGACTCAAAGATATTAAAAACTTATGGTTACCAAAAGGGATAGTGGGGGCTGGGGGTGAGTAGAGAGAAATTAAGAATTGGGGTTAATTGGAGTTCCCGTCATGGCTCAGTGGTTGACGAACCCAACTAGCATCCATGAGGATGTGGGTTCGATCCTTGGCCTCGCTCAGTGGGTTAAGGATCTGGCATTGCCATGAGATCCTGCGTTGCTGTGACTGTGGCTGTGATGTAGGCCAGCGGCTCAGTTCCAATTTTACCCCTAGCCTGGGAACCTCCATTTGCCACTGGTACAGCTCTAAAAGACAAAAAGATTAAAAGACCAAAAAAAAAAAAGAATTTGGGTTAATATATACACATGACTGCATATAAAATAGGTAAACAACAAGGACCTACTGTATAGCACAGGGACCTATAGTCAATAACTCGTACTGACCTATAATGGAATGTATAACTGAATCACTTTGCTATATACTTGAAACTAATAAAATACCGTAAATTATACTTTGATTTTTTTAAAATTATAAATAAACAGGAGTTCTGGCACAATGAAGGCTGTTCTATGTGAAGACGTGTGCAAGGACTTAGAGAAAGCAAGTGGGAAGGGCTGGCGCCTCACCTGGGAGGTGGGGTAAAGCTTTAATAAGATGCTGACACTTGAGCTGGGTCCCAAGAAGAGGATGAATACTGTCCTAGGTGAAGAAGTAGAAGCAGTTCCATCTAGACAGAAGGATATAACCATAGTCAGCAGCATCAGGTCAGGAAAGATTTGTGACTTTGGAGACACTCTACCATGTCAGGGTGTCGGTTGTAGGGGAGAGTCTGGATAGATCATTAGAACATAGATAGAAAAGGGCCTTGTGCGCTGTGCCAAGGAATTACCCCCCACAGTCAAAGGATTAGAGCAAAGGAAGACATGAGATTACAGTGCAGTTCAAAGCATGCCACACTGCTGCATGGGTCAGGACCTGACTTAGATTCTATTCTTAGAGTTTCTGGATGAATATAGCTTTGTTTCCTCACATTTAAAAAAAAAAAAAAAAAAAAAAAAGCTTGTAAAAATAGAATCATTGTTACCAATTCATATATCCTTTCCCAGACTCTTTTATTTATTTACATTTCTGAAGTCTGGTGCATGAAAATAGCCCTTTAATAAGTAACAAGTTGTCCTGGAACATTATACAAAGCAGGTTGAGATTTCATTTGTGATTTGAATGGAGAAGAATATAAATCACCATTAACACATAACCATAATGCAGCTTGCACCAGTGAATTCAGTTTCAAAGTCAACCAGATTAAAGTATTGAAATAATTAGAAATTACATTGTTTTTCACAATGCTGAAATTTTACTAATACTCATAAATTATTAGTCAACCAAAGAAATATGTGTATGCAGTCAAAATTATGTTTATTTCAAGCTAGGGTTCAATAGCTTCTGTGTATTTGTACTGCAAGCATGTAAGACTTCATTTATTAATGTCATGTACCACGGAGTCTAATTAATCAGTCAGTGGAAGGTCGTATTTATAGAATATAATGGCTATGTCCTAATGATAATTCCACACAATAAAACAGAAGAGTAATGTTTTTATTACAAAATTGCTCACCCATCATTTAAAGGGTCAAAGAAAACAAAAAATACAAGCTGAATTAGAAAAAAAAAAGTGATTAAAGGGATTTCCCATTGTGGTGCAGCAGATAAGAATTTAACTAGGATCCATAAGGATATGTGTTGGATCCCTGGCCTTGCTCAGTAGGTTGGGGATCTGGTATGGCCATGAGCTGTGGTGTAGGTCTCAGACATGTCTCGGATGCTGTGTTGCTTGTGGCTGTGGTGTAGGCTGGCAGCTGCAGCTGTGATTCTACCCCTAGCCTGGGAACTTTCAAATGCTGAAGGTGTGGCCCTCAAAGGCAAGAAAGAAAAGGGAAGGAAAGGAGAGGAGAGGAAAGGAAAGGAAAGAAGGAAGGAAGAAAAGAAAAAGAAAGAAAGAAAGAAGGAAGGAAGGAAAGAAAGAAAGAGAGGGAACGAAAAGAAAAAATGATTAAAAAATGTCTATAAAAAAATACCACTTGCAGAAATGTATATATAACGCTGAGTCAGAAAAAGAAAAGCATATATTTTTAATAACAATTTATATTTTTTTCATTATGGCTGTTCTGTCGGTTTTCTACTGCACAGCAAGGTGACCCAGAAAAGCATATCTAAATGTATCGCCTTGTCATTTGGGGCAGGAGGTTTCCCTCTCAAAAGATCCATTTTCTATAAGGGGATTTTCTTTCTTTTTAAAAAAATTGTATCATTTTTATTTTTAAACGGAATGTCTTGCATTTGTCAGTAAACAAGTTATTTGGTGACATTCTCTGTGCTCATGTATACACTATGTGAACATTTAAGAAACAGAAAGTGCTTGAGTTTGTGAAATTTGGTGGGGGGGGCTGGCTTTCTTAAAAATTTTTTTTAATATTCTTGATTTACTAGGACCATACCACCCTGAATGTGCCCCATCTCATCTATAAGGGGGGATCATTGCAAAGTTGATTAAAATTCTACACTAGATGCCTTACATAAATCATCTATCCTGATCCTTAATCTATGAGCAGAATAACTATGTCACTTCCCTCATGAGTAATCATCCCATATTTCATCCTGCGAACATTAAATACCATCAGCTGAAACCTAAGAGGGTATATATGGTTATTTCATGTTCCAGCATATTTCAAGAAGATGAAATCTCTATCAGCACTGTAACATTTATGAATATGAAAAAGTGGAGCTTTATGTCTATGCCTTCATTGATTGGATGATCACACATTATTAATATTTATTTAGTGCCTGCTATTCACTGGGCACTTATGGGGCTGTCACAGGTTCTCATCATTATTTGAGGTAGATATCATTATTGTCATACTAAAGGTGAAAAACCTGGAGTTCAAAGAGTTTAAATGATTTATCCTAGATGACACACTCAATAAAAACAAAAAATATCAGCTCTCAATTTGAAGTTCAAATATCTTTTTTTTTCTTATTCTGCATCATTTTTTATAAAACATACTGATTTTCTTCCAGCTGGATCACAGAATGGACAACTCCCTGTTCTATACTCTTGAGAAGGTGGACATTTTCTGCCTCATGAGTTACCTTTGAGGGGGTAATGATAGCTTTGACCTTTTCCGAACAAACTGGCCAGAAAAACAGCTGCAAGGCTTTTCTGTGTTCTCCAGCTATCCATATAGTATGTTTAATGTGACTAATTTACTAGTTAATTTCAAAGACAAATTTATATTATATTTATGCACAAGCATGGCTACTCTAAAACACAGTGCTTTCTGTGTAACGCTGTCAGTTGAACACAATGAATAAATAAATTAATAATCAAAACGTCAAAGACACTTTAAAACTGTTTGTGGAATCTTGATGGAATTTCAGAGATAATTTAGAATTATAGTATCTAAAGCATTGCTTTCTCCATGTTAGAGTTCTGTGGAAACCACTGACATTAGAATGAGGAAGAGGGTATTTATGTTTTAGTTGAAACACATACACACAAAAAGGAACATATTTAATATGTTTGGCATGCACAAAATGATCAAGATTTCATCTTCCTGAAATATGCTGGAACATGAAATGATCAATATATTTCAAATTTTGAATAAAAATTATCAGTTTCATTTAAAATTTTATTTTTATTATTTCTGCACTAGAAATGTACAAAATAAAAGTTATGCAGAAGAGTTTAAGGATTTGATATGGTTTATATTTACACCAACTTTTAATTTACTAGTAAGATGAATGCAGTGATAGTGAATTGTCAACAAAGAAAATTATATATGTGAACGTTGACTTCTAGTATCAAGAAGGTAATTTGTATGTTTTAATTCTCCCATTGTCCTCAGAATAAAGACAAATTTCTAACTGGAAAAATTCTTGATGGAAAATAAAACATATAAAATATGTAATAATGCTGGCTAAGTAATTTATGCTATACACTTTTCATGCTTAAATCTCTTATTAATTCTAATGCTATTGATATCTGTGATTTTAATTTTAAAAGTATGAGATTAAGAATTTTGAATTATACATATGGATTCACTCATAATTAGCAGTTTTATATGGTATATGTTTTCTTTCCTATGCTTTCTTTGGCCCTATGACTGGATGTATCAAACTTGTGTTTTATATCCATCTGTTCTAATAATTGAGTATTTAACTTATAAACTCTTGAAATTAGTTGATAAAAGCCCAAAAAATGAGTTTTCACTTTTCCTTACCCGTGGTTACCCATAATGACTGTGGGTTCAGACACCACCAGTCATTTATACACTTAGTTATCAAAATTCAAACACATTTGATTTCTTTCAAACAATGCCTTCACTAAATCACTATGTTACATTTAAGTTAATTATCTTTTAATATTTGGATGAAAATGTACTTTTTTAACCCTTGCAATATTATAACATATTTGAAACAATCATGTACTTGGTGTTAACAAGGAGATTCTAACAACAATGGTTTTTATGTTAAGAATTTCTTCATAAGAGTTCCCGTGGTGGCTCAGTGGTTAACGAATCTAAGAACCATGAGGTTGTGGGTTTGATCCCTGGCCTTGCTCAGTGGGTTAAGGATCCGGTGTTGCCATGAGCTGTGGTCTAGGTTGCAGACGCGGCTCAGATCTTGCATTGCTGTGGTTCTGGTGTAGGCCGGTGGCTATAGCTGTGATTAGACCCCTAGCCTGGGAACCTCTATATGCCACAGGTGCGGCCCTAGAAATGGCAAAAAGACAAAAAAAAAAAATTTCTTCATAGACATTATCTAGTTTGTGATCAGTGAAGTCTTGGGAATGGATGTAACAGTAAATGAAGATTGTAGAGACGAAGGAAGTGAGTTCAGGAGACAGCCTTGGAAGGACCACATGGGGGGTGGACGTGGAAAAACATCCGTACCCCTTGACTCCGACCTCATCACCTGAAAGTCAACTCTGCCCTGACACACTGGCTGCCTTGCCCTTCCTCAAATGCCCTGTGCCTACCCCTACCTCGTAGTCTCTATGTTTTCCTTTTGTCTTCCCCTAAATTTCTAGTTTGCTCCTTTATCTCCTTCAGGTGTTTGTTCAATACTGATTCATCAGAAAGTCTTTTACCCTCTTGGTGTTCTTCCAGATATAGCCTTTTCTCCTTCACACTTATAACTGTTTAACTTAGCCTGTCTTTTACTTCTGAACTCCATGAGGGCTGGCATCTTAATCTGTTCACTGCTCTATTCCTTAGCACTTGGAATAGGCTCTGGCACATAATAGGTTCTCAATAAATTTTATTGGATAAATGGAGAGAAATAGGTTTAAAATACCCACAGTACTCATCTATTTATACTTCCTTACAGTACTTAATATTCCAACATATCAAAGTAGTATGTTAATGTAACTCTTCCTCTTTGTATTCCTGGGATGGACTAGAGCTCAATAAATATTTATTGGATGATTTCATATAGTCACAATTTTCTAGGTAAATAGGAAGCAAAGGAGAAGTTTAAAAGGGGAATTATAAACTCAAAATCTCTATGCTTTGAAACCCAAGGCTTAGGGTGTCTGGCATAGCTTAAAGATATCTAAGTTCCCTAACTTATGTCCTATTCTTTTGTCAGTGAGTAGAATCTTTCATTCTGTTACTTAAAAGCTTTCTAAGTAAATATCAAAGCTATTTTTCTTTACACAAACCTCTCAAAATCTGTAGGTTTCTATATGTAGTTAAGCTAACTATAATTGAAGTTCTGTCATAGAAGGATCAAGGAAATTGTAAAGGAAATTGGAGACCTTGTTCTAAATAGAATTGAATGCTAAAGGCTTGGTGGAATTAGATAGCATTGGATTCTCCAAATAGAAAGGAGAGTCAAGGGGTGAGTACCCAGGGAGTGATGGGTGGTAATCAATGCGATGGATTGTTGGATGGTGCCTAAAAGGGAGCTGTTTAAATTGGAATGAACATAAAGCTCATCAGTTCCAAGACCCCATTCATTTTGCCAACATTTCTTGAGCATTTGCTATGGGTCAGGTCCTGGGTTATTCCCTTGTAAATAAATGATGGTACAAATAGCCCAGACGTCCTAGAAATCACATCTTAATTGGAAAGACAGACAAGTAAATATTAGCACCTACACAAGTGAAACTGCAAAAATGGCTGTTGTGTATGTGAGAGGTGAATAGCACAAAAATGACTGTTCTATACGTGAGAGGTGGGAACACATTGTAGGGTTATTTGGGATCTGCGAGGGCTTCATGGAGGAGGAGGGGATGAAGAGGGTGTTGAGAATTTGGGGTGCTCAGGTCAGGCCCTTGTTCTTGATGGAACCTGGGACTTTTTCTCAGAAGGAGGTAAAGGTAGAGAGGTTCTCACAGCTCGTCTGATCTTCCTAATCACAATAACCTCATGATCATGATGGTAAGTTGATTATTTCCTATCTTTTTAGCTGGCATTATATAGAGAAGCTTGGTAATAATTGTTCGAATACATACAATGGGCTAGATGAATTATAAGTTGTTCACATGAGTTCGGCCATCAAATATACAGGGTTCAAACCCCATCTTCCTTAGCACAAGTAACTTAATTGGCTAAACATCGATTCCCTCTTCTGTGTTTTTCCCAATACTACAAACTCAAAAATTGTTGTGATGATTAAACATGGAAAGCTCTTAGCCTTGCTTGGCATGGCATGTATTAAGTGCTGGAAAAGTGGTAGATGTAAATTTTTATGGTGATTACAGTTGTTATTGCTTCTGGGAGGGACTAGAAGGAGAGGAATTTCAAAAAGACAAGTGACTTCTTGTTTGAGGCCCCTTTCCATTTAAAATTTCTCAATTCTAAAATTCAGGTGACGGAAATGATGAGGGAGTAGAAAAGAGATTTAAATCGATAAGGAAATAGCATGTAATAGATGTGGCTTTTTTCACTGTTGATGTTATTAAAACACTAGGGAAAAAGGAATTAAGTGAAACATCCATACATTTGAGTTTGGGCCTCCAAAATGTCAGACTTAATTTGTGTATCACTCTCAGTATCCACCAAATCTTTCCCAAAAAATTGTAACTGCTAGACGAAGTTAACACGGAATTATCCTTTCTTTCTTGCCTTTTAATCTCTGCAAAGTTGTGAGGGGGAAAAAAAAAAAAAAAAAAACCAGAGAGTTAGCAGTTCAAACTACAGATACTGAATATGATATCTAATGAAATGAAATAACCGTGAGTTATGTTGATAAATAATTTATCCTAATATGCAAATTTTCTCACACATTTTAATTTAACAAAAAAGCCCAAGCTTGTGGATGTAAAGGAAATAGAGATGGAAAAACACAAGGGAGACAGCAACTGTGAAGAAAAGTATTCATTCTACAGATATTCATTTGTCCAATAAATATTTGTGGAGCTCTGTGCTTGATAATCTGGTGCTGGTGATACAGCAGAAAAAAATGAAAGACGCCACCAAGAGGGGGACTTGTTTATGGCAAAATATAATTATATAGGTCCTCTTAAATCATTCCTTGCCTTCAGTGACTCCTAAGGTAAAATCCAAACTCCTTACCATGCCTAAGTAAAGGTCCTTCAAGATGTGACCTCCTGCATCTTTCTTGGTTCTCTCTCACGCATTGCTAACCTTCCATATGCCTGGGATGTGGCCATTAAAAACAAACAAACAAACAAACAAACAAAAAGTGCCCAGGCAGCACTTTTCCTTGCCTCTGAGCCTTGACTGGTGCTGGTGCTCTGCCTGTGAGTTTTGTTCACTCCTTTTCACTTGAGTAGTTAATGCCTCCTTTCAGGATTTTGTCATTTGATGAATGAGAAAAAGAAAAAGAAAAAGAAAACTCAATGAGTCACTCCTTATCACTTGTTTAATGTCTTTTCTGCTAGATTTTAATTTCCACAAGGGCTTCTTCAGTATAACATGTTTGATTTTTAGTGTTTTACAAAATAGACTGAATGTATCTTTATGTATCTGCTGTGCTTTTTAGCCAGATGATGAAAAGGAAAGACTATATTAAGAGGTGAGAGAGGATACACAATGTAGCTAGTTTCTATGGGAAGGTAAAGTTTGTTCTAGAAAAGATAGACAAATAAAAAGCACTTTTTAAAACCTATTTGCAGGGAGTTCCTGCTGTGGCCCAGTGGGTTAAGAATCCAACTGCAGGAGTTCCCGTCGTGGCACAGTGGTTAACGAATCTGACTAGGAACCATGAGGTTGTGGGTTCGATCCCTGGCCTTGCTCAGTGGGTTAAGGATCCGGCGTTGCTGTGAGCTGTGGTGTAGGTCGCAGACGCGGCTCGGATCCCACGTTGCAGTGGCTCTGGTGTAGGCTGGCGGCTACAGCTCCGATTCGACCCCTAGCCTGGGAACCTCCATATGCCGCGGGAGCGGCCCAAGAAATGGCAAAAAGACAAAAAGACAAAAAGAATCCAACTGCAGCAGCTCAGGTCCCTCCAGAGGCATGGGTTCCATCCCCAGCCCAGTGCAGTGAGTTAAAGGATCTGGTAGGTGGCAGCTGCAGCTTGGATTCAATCCCTGGTCCAGGAACTTCCATATGCCTGGGATGTGGCCATTAAAAACAAACAAACAAAAAAAAACCTATTTGCAAATAGGTCACATTCTCTAATACATTCTCTATGTCATGTCATGTTTCCTGCTAATTCTCATAGCTATTCCCAGGTTTTCCCTTGGGGGACATCTATTATTTCTAGCACTGAGTCTGCAGTTTACCAACATAGGATCAGCTTTATGCTTACATATCACAGATATTTATAGATCCTGAAATAAAATTAAAATATGCATTAGGTAGCCAAATGCTAAGCTAAATTAATTTCTACTTTTTGTATAATATTTTTTAAAATTATGACTTGGTCATATTAGGCTATGCAGCTAGCAAACCATTCAGTGAAAAGAAATAGCTAATACATTTGTGAAGCACATGGACATACCGTGGAAGTGTTGGAGGGGAGTCTCATTTCAGTGTTTGAGAGTCAAGGTGAAATTGATGTACATTTCCTAAGGTAACAGCCTTAAAAGCCACACACAATGGACCAGATTGTTATCTTATGCAGCGCTTTTTCTTGGAAATAGACCTTTTATAACTCTCCTCTTGAAGTATTATACTTGTGTTTTAGAAGAAAGTTGATTTATGTAATAGAATTGAGATAAAGAAGTACTGAAGTGGTATGAAAAAATCATAGCACTCTTCATCAATAACCTGTATTTTTCCTTACTGAATATTTCTTTAGGATTGTGGGTTTTGCTTAGAGATTCTTGGGATATTACCTTAGCACACATTGTGCTTCCAAACTCCATGTGAGTTTTTGAGTTGGTTCTTCCTGAATGCAGTAACATTGACTGCTGTCTAAATCTATTGCAGTGTGCCTGAATACTATGACTACGGTCATGGAGTAAGTGAGGATGCCTATGACAGCTATGGTAAGACCTTTTCCTTACTAAAACTGTGAAATCAGAACATCTGTCTGTCACCAACAACTCAGAAATTACTTCTATTTTCTCCACCCAGTTTTGCAGAAGTCCAGATTACATTGATTATGTAATTCCAGGGTGAGGTTTGACAAGCGATGCTGGTGGCAGAAAATTGGACAGGTCAATTTTCATCAAAATTTCAAAAACAGTGAATCACAGAGATCATCTTCAACAGCAGCAGTGAACATTCTGAATAGTGTCTTTCTTATATGTTTCACTGTGTCTGTTGTCCAACTCATTGATTTGACAATACTTTGTCTTTCTGCTTTCACAAAGATCATTAGAGTAAGAGATAATTTAAAGATTTTAAAACTTTATGTTTTCTCTTTATGGCCACACCTGCAGCATCTGGAAGTTCCGGGGTCGGGGGTCAAATCGGAACTGCACCTGCTGGCCTACACCACAGCCATGGCAACACCACATCCAAGCCATGTCTGTAATGTAAAAGGCAGCTTCCAGCAACAATGGATCCTTAACCCACTAAGTGAGGCCAGGGATCAAAACTGCATCCTCACAGACACTGTGCCAGGGTCTTAACCTGCTGAGCTACAATGGGAACTCCAAGATTTCAAGACTTTTGAGGGCATAAATTATAGCCTTCAAGTTACTTTTATAGCATGTGTAATTCCTGAGAGTGCCAAATGATTGACTCATAAGAATTAATAGTTAATAGGCATGTCTATCTATAATATTAATTTCAAAATTACATTGTTTAATTGAAAAACCACTTAAATTAATTGTACTTCAATTCAGTAAGATTTATTGAGTGCCTATGCTATATTAATATAGTACATCACTTTAGAAGAGTAGTCACTGATTCCCTAAATACATAGGCAGCATCACCAATTGACTGCCTTGAAAAATAACACTCATTGAAATGTTTCCAGTCCAAAAATTAAAGTGATGCTGAGGCCACTCTATTCCTGTCTATGGGGAGCAGTAGAGGAGACGATGAACATTGTGTTTGGGGCTCCACTCAGTGAAGGTGTGATGCTCCATCAGGACAGGGAGGGGAAGGTCCAGACTTGGGGAGAAAAGGAGGTGTACCTTCCTTGGAGCCAGAGTCACCAAATCCACTCACTTCTCTGGGTGAATATCATGAGGCTGAGCTCAGAGGTAGGAGGATCAAAATTAGCCGCCACCACAGTGATGACTCTCCATAAGCTGATTACTTACACGTATCTTCTTATTTATTTCTTTATAATAACTTGAAATATTAAGTATTTTATCTCCATTTTAGAGTGAAAACGCACATTTGTCCTTTGTGTAAATGTGTTGTCAGGCTCTAGGAATACGATGGTGTACACAATAGATATTGTCCCTCCCTGATTCCTCTGTTGAGAATTGTGTTCCTACATGTAAAAAATTGTGCCAGGAGTTCCCGTCGTGGCGCAGTGGTTAACGAATCCGACTAGGAACCATGAGGTTGCGGGTTCGGTCCCTGCCCTTGCTCAGTGGGTTAACGGTCCAGCGTTGCCGTGAGCTATGGTGTAGGTTGCAGACGCGGCTCGGATCCCGCGTTGCTGTGGCTCTGGCGTAGGCCGGTGGCTACAGCTCCGATTCAACCCCTAGCCTGGGAACCTCCATATGCCGAGGGAGCGGCCCAAGAAATAGCAACAACAACAACAACAACAAAAAGACAAAAAGACAAAAAAAAAAAATTTGTGCCAAACTCTAAACCATGGATGCCGTAGAAGGTCAGAGAACATTGCTCATGTAACAAATATTCATCTAATGGCTAAAACGTGTGGGCCATTGTTCTCAGTCCTAGAGGTACTGCAGTGAACAATCTCTCGAAGCTTACATTCTGATGATTAGACATTTATAAATCACTTTTTAATGGAATTTTTATTTACAAAATATAGTTACTGTTTTTTTACACCTATCACATACACTTGAGAAAAATATCAGCTATGAGCCTCACTTTACAGAATTACATGCATTGAAATCAATGGCAGGGATAATATCTGACTGCATGGTTATGATATGAGATTTCAATTTCTGAATTATTTACATTTTAAAATGTTAATACCAAGTAAGGAATAGGGAAGAGTGTGTGAATACTTGTTTTTCATGGTGCAGCTCTCACAGAAAACAGTGCAGCTGAGAAAGGAGCCCACTCAAAAGCCAGGATTCCAGCAGTTGGGGCCCCTCTCACCACCCATAATCCTCTCTGCTTACTGTGACTCATCTCTGCTCATACTGGGCTACAGGATGCAGCTGAGAACTTGGAACAGAAGCCCTATGTTTCAAATGATGCATGTGGGAAATGAAGTGTATATTTTTATAATTTCTTTTTTTTTTCTTTTTTTGCCACAGTTGCTTAGAAACTTAAATAGATACGGAAGTATGATTGACCTAAAAAATAAGTTATTTTTTCTTACTCTCGGAGTTCCCATCATGGCACAGCGGAAGTGAATCTGACTAGGAACCATGAGGTTGGGGGTTTGATCCCTGGCCTTGCTCAGTGGGTTAAGGATCCAGCGTTGCCATGAGCTGTGGTGTAGGTTGCAGACGCGGCTTGAATATGGTGTTGCTGTTGCTCTGGTGTAGGCCAGCAGCTGTAGCTCCAATTAGACCCCTAGCCTGGGGACCTCCATATGCTGTGGATGCGGCCCTAAAAAGACGAAAGACAAAAAAAATAAAATAAAATAAAATATTTTTTCTTACTCTAAAAATAATACACATATTATAGAAAATTTAGGTTAAAAAAGAAGGAAATGTAAATTATACTCCTATATGTATTTATTCTTTACTTTTTTGTTGTATATTTTACCAATTTTCAAATCCATCGTGATACACATTTTATGTAAAAAGAGAATACAATATACACTGCTGTATAAAAATTCCTTTAAGTTTTTCCCATCCTAAAGAGGTTTTTTTTTAACTCTTAACCCTTACAATAATACCTTAACAAAATTCAGTTTAATATATTTTCACATGCACCATTATAATTAACCATTAATATGTAGATTTGAAAAGAAATACTCTTTTTTGTATAACCAGAAAATATATGGCTGTCATGTCAATCCATATGGTCCCGAGATTTAACTTTGGAGAGTGCTCATGTTTCCTACACAGACAACAGAAAAAGGACAAAGTCAAATGCTAGTAAAGAGAAAGCGCTCAGCATCACAACCTTGAAGCCTCGTTGAATTAATAGGCATTCTCTGCACTCACATTTAGGTATTGGGTGATTGGGAGCAGTTAAGTTTAGGCTTTTTGGTCACAGGTTGCTCCTCTTGTCATGTCCAAGTGGGCAGGTGATAACAGTTAAACATGCACATGGAACAATTTGAGGACCCGCTCGTGTCAAGAATAGATTGATGCTTTTCACTAATTTTTCATACCTCACATGTTAACTAGCATATTAACAAGTGTCCATTCATAGCTTATCTTTAATGAACTGTGCACAGTCTTTTAAATTAATAACATTTACTCCAAAATGTAAATCTCGAATCTCTGCTTTTTCATTTACATCCTGAATTACTAATTCCTCTCTGTTACATCTTGGCTGTCTCATGGATACAGCTCTGTATTTTTAAAAAATTAACAGCTTCCATTCTCAGTTGCCTGGCAATACCGGGACTTGGACAGCATGTGAGGAGGCTCAAAATCAGTGGCCCCAGACGCCCTCCTCTTCTGCTCAAGTTAGAGGGAAGACCAGTGGGGAAAGTGTAGGAAAGATATTGAGAGAGGAGCAAGGAATGCTGTCCAGGATAACTGGGTCCTGCATTCCAAAGACTCGGGGATGGGGGGGGGGATCTCATTCAGCGTTCCTTCAGGAATGAAATAAACCACTAGAAGTAAAAATCCAGGAGTTCCTGTTGTGGCGCAGTGGTTAACGAATCCGACTAGGAACCATGAGGTTGCGGGTTCGGTCCCTGCCCTTGCTCAGTGGGTTAACGAGCTGTGTTGCCGTGAGCTGTGGTGTAGATTGCAGATGCGGCTCGGATCCCGCATTGCTGTGGCTCTGGCGTAGGCCGGTGGCTACAGCTCTGATTCAACCCCTAGCCTGGGAACCTCCATATGCCGCAGGAGCGGCCCAAGAAATAGCAACAACAGCAACAACAACAACAACAAAAAAAAGACAAAAAAAAAATCTTAAAAAAAATCCAGTCAGTCAGTGTGACACTCCACTCTGAATCTTTACACCGTGTTTTGGTATCACCAGGTGGAAATCATATGTCTCTTCTGGGACGTAAGTCATACTGAAGTAACAAATACCTGACTTCAGTGAATATCACGTGTTCTTAATCACAATTAAATTGTTCAAGATATTTTTGTGCAGTTTAATATTAAATTATTTCTTGTAATAATGTAAATATAAAATGGCAAGTATTTTAATCATATTAGCATGAAAATTTACTATATAAAATATATAATGACCTGTGTGTATTTTTCACATATTAATAACTATTAAATATCTCATTGATGTTACATGATTATTAAATTAATATTTATTTATTTACTTGACTTCTGTCTTTTTAGGGCCACACCTGTGGCATATGGAGGCTCCCAGGCTAGGGGTTGAATTGGAGCTGTAGCTGCCAGCCTATGCCATAGCCACAGCAATACCAGATCCGAGGCATGTCTGCGACCTACACCACAGCTCATGGCAATGCCAGATCCTTAACCCACTGAACGAGGCCAGGGATTGAACCCGCACCCTCGTGGTTCCTAGTTAGCTTCATTTCCGCTGCACCAGGATGGGAACTCCTAAATTAATATTAAATGTTAATTTTCTGATAACTTGAATTTATTTTTGCAACACAAATATTTGACTTACAGATATTCCAAACCAGTTTTTGCATTTTAAAAATATTGCCTAATTTATCAGAATCGTTATAATTGTTTTGGATATGCCTAAATAGCTCGTAATTCAATAAGGGTGCATTTTTAAATACAGTGCATGGATCAGCTTGTCTTGCCAGTGCTTCACATAGAAACATCCTCTTAATTCGGAGACCGACAGCTAAGAATGGACAGCAATATTGTCAGAGAAGAGAGCTGTTTATTAACATGTATTTAATGTGCAGACTGAGGAGCTAATTATGGATCTATTCTGTAGTGGCATTTTTGATGACAGCTGTGTGGAAGCAAGGAGGGTAATATTAATACACTGTCTTGAAATGAATGAAAGCAAAAGAATTTTTGTGCCCCATTCGAGGGCATTCGAGTGCCTCACTTCAAGCTGATTGCAGAACACCATTGCATTCATTTTGTGTTGAGGAGCTGGAATGATTGTCCCAGAGTGAAAATAAGCCTTGCATTGATTAATCTCTGAAAACAGCAAAGGGAAATGAAGCTACCTGGCAATCATGTCACTATGTGATTCAAGAACAAACACTGTCCATTTGCAACAGTAAATAGAAATAGACATTTGAGGAAATTGATTTTATAAATGTAGATGAATTTTCTTAATATGGGCAAGAATTTATCAGTCATTTAAAAAAGTAATATATACAAAGTATTTACCTTATGATTTATTAATACTGAAGTTTTGAAAAATATCGGGAAATACTCTGACTTATTCAATTTTAACTTTAAAATAGATTTTTAAATTATTTTAAAGTATAGCTTTTTTTTCCAAAGACAAATTTTATTTAAATAAGGGTTTACAACTAGCATCCATGAGGACACGGGTTCAATCCCTGGTCTTGCTCAGTGGGTTAAGGATCCGGTGTTGCCATGAGCTGTGGTGTAGGTCACAAACACAGCCCCGATCTGGCGTTGCTGTGGCTGTGGTGCAGGCCAGCGGCTACAGCTCTGATTGGACCCCTAGCCTGGGAACCTCCATATGCCGCAGGTGTGGCCCTAAAAAGACAAAAAAAAAAAGACATAAATAAGGGTTTAAATACATTACGTAACATTAAAACTGAAGGAAAAATAAAACATCAAAAGCAAGTTTGTTACTTTGCATGGCTTTGGGCAGCTGTTGCTAGTAAGTTGCAATCTCTATAGCTAGAGATTGTTCCCAGTGAAATTTGTTCCCTTGTCAAAAGTTTTACCTGTTAGAAGGTTGGCCTCCCATTCCATTTGGACATCAATTAGCTAGGATATGTCTGGTCAGAAAGACCTTGGTGGCAAGCCACATGTCCTGTCACCTCATTAGAGGGAAGGTGGCTGCTCTAAGCTCTGCCCACGTGGTCACAGTGGAGACATTAGGGGATCTTTCCAGAGCCCCTGATAATCACAGGCTCCCTCTCTCAATACAGCTGCCTTTGCTGCCTTACCCCACCCTCCACTCTCAGCTTCACCCAGGGCTGTTCAGGGGGTGACGTTCTCTTAAGGCAGGAAACTAGAGGCATCGCTGAGGAGCTGCTGGCCAGATAGCCGCCTGTGACCTTGGGACTCTGGACTTGGCTGAAATATCAGGTTATTGCTTTGTTTCAGGCTGGACACTGTCAGGTGCCTACTGTTTGACCTCTGTTTAAATGAGGACTTCAAGACTAGACAGCATGGCTCTTTTCAGTTTATTGCATGAAGGAGTTACCTTAGTCCAAGTTAAAAGCAGACCCCAAATGGTTACATGATACAAGCTGTGTGGCTTTTAAACTTGTGACAAAGGACAGAAGGGAAATTCTACCCATTTCAAGAAAAATTCTCCCTGAAGCTTCTGTGAGCCAAAAGCACTTAAAACCCATGAACCTTCAGCTGGTCGTCCTTAGCTATCCAGTCTCTACTAGGACCTGGCATATGTTCTTGCACCCCATAGCTGAATTATTTCTCCATATTCTGGATGCTCAGTTACAGTACCAGTGCAGGCAAATTTCTTCTTAAACGCCTTCACTAGTTTCTTTTTATTGCAATCATCAGCAACCCCTTGGACAGTAGGAAGGGTCTTCCTGCCCTTTCTCGGTTGAATTCTTACATGGATGTAACCCTCAGTGCCCGCAGGAAGCGGATCAGCGCCCTTACTTGCATCAGTAAAGGGGTCGAAAGAGTGGAGGTTCTGCACATGGGATACGATTCCTTTTCCTCGCTGAAAACAGCCTGCCAAAGGCTGCAAGAGAAGGTGGGTGGGGAGAGACGTGTCGTCAGGAAGAGGGAGTACTCAAGGGGGAGGCTGCTGAGTCCTGGGCTGTGGCTTAGTGACTGGGGCCAAAGTATAGTTGATTTACAATGTCGTGTCAATTTCTACAGTAGAGTAAAGTGACTCAGTCATACACATATGTACATTCTTTTTAAATATTATTTTCCATCATGGTCTAGCCTAGGAGGCTGGGGCAGAGTTCCCTGTGCTGTACAGTAGGACCTCATTGCTTATCTATTCTAAATGGAATAGTTTGCATCTACTAACCCCAAACTCCCCATCTATCCCACTCCCTCCCCACCCCACCCCCACCTTGGCAACCCCAAGTCTGTTC
Organism: Phacochoerus africanus; assembly: GCF_016906955.1. Taxonomy (NCBI): domain Eukaryota; kingdom Metazoa; phylum Chordata; class Mammalia; order Artiodactyla; family Suidae; genus Phacochoerus; species Phacochoerus africanus. The sequence goes on along the minus strand of NC_062552.1, from coordinate 28,590,572 downwards.
TCCATGTCTGTGAGTCTGTTTCTGTTTATTTGTGCCATATTTTAGATTCCACCTGTAAGTGGTATTAATATAGATTTTTAAACATTATTTTTAATTGAAAGAAGGACTGGAGAAATTGTGCTTCTTAAGTATCTTAAAATCCAGTTGTAAAATTAGGTAGCTAATTTTCTCACTATTTCAGAGGTTACAGTCAGATAGGTATCTAATTCAACTAGTCTGGATAATAAACGCAGATTATGTTGCCTTGGCAAGAAGCAGCCAAAAAGAGCAGGGCACCTCTCCTTCATTGCTTGCGTTGCTCATTTTAAATTAGATATACTTACAATGGTTTCGGTTTTGTTTCAGGCAAACAATGGTTTCAACAGTTTTAGGCAGTAGCAGAACCCGCTTTTCAGTATTTCAGATCAGAAATTCTTAACCTCAGTTATACATTTTAGAACCTCTTGGTGAATTTTGAAAAAACAAACAAACAAACACAGTGTCCGGTTATAATCCCAGTTCAGCTCTATCATAATATTTGGATATGAGAACTGAGCATGCATTAGAAGGTTCCTGGGTAGTCCTGCTGAATGCTAAGGGTGAGAATAAGTTTCAGATGGATACACGGGACCATGGTGAAACATGGCCCACAGTCTTAATAGGAGAGGTCAAAACTGTGCCAGCAGAGTTCCTGCCATGGCACAATGGGTTAAGAATCTGACAGTAGCAACTCGGGCTGCTGCGTAGGTGCAGGTTTGATCCCAGGCCTGCTGCAGTGAGTTAAGGATCCAGCATTGCTACAGCTGTGGTGAAGGTCACAGCTGCAATTCAGATTCAGTCTCTGGCCTGGGAATCTCCATGTGCCATGAGTGCGGCCATTAAAAAAAAGAAAAGAGGAGTTCCCATCGTGGCTCAGTGGTGATGAACCTGACTAGTATCCGTAAGGATGCAGGTTTGATCCCTGGCCTCGCTCAGTGGGTTAAAGATCCAGCGTTGCTGTGAGCTGTGGTGTAGGTTGCAGATGCAGCTCAGATCCTGTGGCTGTGGTGTAGGCAGGCAGCTGTAGCTTGGATTTGACCCCTAGCTTGGGAACTTCCATACGCTATGGGTGCAGCCCTTAAAAGCTAAAAAAAAAAAAAAGGACTGTAGTTCACATGCATCTAACAACTCTGTTGTTGAGCCAATACAACAAGTCATAGGAAAGTTCTTTTATTACTTAATTTTCTGCTGAGTTAATGGTATAATCATTTTCACTGAGGGGAAAGTGAGTGATTCATTTTCAGAATTTGGGGGTGAACTGATCATGTATAAAAAATATATTCAGGAGTTCCAGTCGTGGCGCAGTGGATAACGAATCTGACTAGGAACCATGAGGTTGCGGGTTCGATCCCTGGCCTTGCTCAGTGGGTTAAGGATCCAGCTTTGCTGTGAGCTGTGGTGTAGGTCAAAGATGCAGCTTGGATCCCGGGTTGCTGTGGCTGTGGCGTAGGCCGGAGGCTACAGCTCCGATTCGACCCCTAGCCTGGTAACCTCCATGTGCCATGGGAGCAGTCCTAGAAAAGGCAAAAAGTCAAAATATATATATGTAGATATATATTCAATATGACATGGATTTGTATTTAGAGTAAACAAAAAAAAGAATTGCTTTTAAAAGAGATTAGAGCAAAAAATAAAAAGCTGGGAGAACGTTTTCTTGCCAAGATGGAAATACACCAAGGAAGAAAATGTGTATCCAGGAGATATGCCACCTTAGTGAATATTTGCTAAATTTCCATAGTTTGGGGAGATTATCTTGTTTATTGAAAGAGGGCATGAATTAAAAAAAAAAGACTAAGACGCATGGTTCTGAAATAAATGTGCTATATACCTCATTTATCAAATATGTAATAATTTATGTAATGCCTCAGTGGGGACTGATATATATAGATTGCTGAGAAAGTATACCAGTTGAAAATGTAATTATAGTTATTGATGACTTATAACTGATGTCATTTTGTATCGAACAAATTACTTAACCATACCAGAACCTTCTCAAACATTTAGCTCAGTTGTAATAAGATGTACCAGGGAGGAAAATAGGCCAGTCTCTGGAGTCTGGCCATCATCCAGGAAGATTTCAGGAGGAGCGCCTCATGCTTAGGGCAGTGCCGCAGAGGACCAGACAGGTACCCAGAGGCTCTTGGCAGAGGAAATGCCAACATGGGCAAAGAGCTAAGGTTCAGGTTGCTGAGAAGACTGAGGAGCACCAATGAAAAGACTAGTGTGGGAGCCACTCAGCCCAGACGCCACAGACTAGCCTCTGTTTACACACCAGTTACATGTTTGGTTGCCCAGGTGACCAGACTAAAAAAGCCCAGAGCTTTTATTCTCGAGATCTTATCTCCAATGGAAGAGGGAAGTTACGTACGTAAATTTCTTTTTTTTCCTTTTTTCATTTCTGTAATATTTTTATTGTTTCTATTACAATTGATTACATACAGTTGATTACATACTTAATTAAAATATTGACCAGCTGGCTACCATGTGGGGGTTCCCATTACTTCCTTAGGCTTGATAATTTGCCAGAATAACTCCTAGAACTGCGAAAAGTGATATACTCATATTAGCTTTATTTTAGCCATAGACTAGAAAGCAAAGCCAGCAAGGGGACAGACACAGAGGGCAAGGACTGGGCACATCCCAAATGTGAAGTTTTGCAGATCTTCAGGGCAGCATTGTTCTTCTGGCACATGATGTGTAACAACAAAGTCGTGCCAACCAGAAGCTCATGGAAACCTCAGAGCCCAGTGCTTTTATTCTGGTTTTAGTCTGTAGGCGTGATTGGTTAAATCATCCCTCTCCAGCCTCCCCTTCCCCGCAGGGTGGGCTGGTGTCACATGGTCAAATCCCAAAGCTTCTAATCTCATAGTTGGTCTTTCTGGCGGGACGAGTCCCCAAACCCAGCACCTCATTAGCATAAACTGTCAGGTGGGGCCAGAGGGGCCACCACACGTAACAGAAATGTTCCAATGACTCCAGGAAATTCCAGAGTTTAAAGGTTACCTCGCAGTAACCAGGGACGAAGGTGGCCACAAGTGCTGCCACACAGGTATTGAGACGAGAGCATCCATCTGATAAAGCAGGAAGAGGCTTGTGGGGCAAGAGTACAGGGAGTCAGCATCTCATTTGGCCCAGGTTAAAGTCTGATTTGTTTTTCTAACTCCCCAAACTTGGAGTTGGTCTGAGACTCCAATCTGAGCCCATTTCTCTTCTCAAGTGTGTCATTATTTTCAAGAAATGACAGCGAGGTAGGGAGTATAAGGCAATCCAAAAACTACAAGTTCAAGCTGTCTACAAAGTTTTGACACCAGGTCTGCTTCCTTCACTGAATTAAAGACATTATTGAAATTCTTTGAAAATCATAAAATATTTTATGTCACCATTCCTATTCTTCCTTCTGCTATTTCCAATAAAGTCCTTATGTGCATTTCAAAGGAAGAGGTCTGTCGATGAATTCTTCAGGCTTTTGATCAATTCAGGATTTTATTCAACAATGATAAAAGTAGGGTTTTTTTTTTAGGCTCAAAGCAGAGAAGCCTCTATATTGTGACCAACTATCATTTACCATTTTTTTATGCATCTTCCATTTTGGTTTTTCATACTTTATTATGTTTAAATATCATTCTCTTATCATTCATCATGCCAATAAGCATAGTTCTTAATTCCACCTTTCTTTTTTGGTCATGCCCGTGGCATGTGGAAGTTCCCTGTCCAGGGCTGGAACCTACCCCGCAGCAGCCACCTGAGCCACAGCAGTGACAACACCAGATCCTTAACCTGCTGTGTCACAAGGCAATTCTGCATCTTCCATTTTGGAAATCATTTTTCTAACCAGCTTTTTCATTTCCTCTTTACCTCAAAGATCTTATCTCCAAAGTAAGAGGGAAGTGACATACTTTATTTTTTTTTCTTTTTTCATCTTTTAAAGATTTTTATTGTTTCTATTATAGTTGATTACATACTTAATTTAAAATATTGAGGCATTCTCACCCTGGCACAGTCGGTTAAAGATAGAACTGCAGCGGCTTAGGTTTGTTGGGCATTTATTTTTTTTTAACTCCCCTGGAGCTCACAGTAAGAAATAGCAGTGATGTTCTCTTGTGGCAGAGTGGGTTAAAGATCTGGTATTGTCACTGTAGCAGCTTGGGTCTCTGATATGGCTCAGGTTTGATCCCTGTCCCAGGAGCTTCCACATGCTGTGGTCATTGGCCCAAAAACAAACAAACAAATATATATGTATATATAGCAGTAATCCAAATAACTTAATCTTAGTCGCAGAAGATAAAATTGCAAAGCCATGCTCTAGTTTGGAAATTAGGTATATACATGAAGTAAGTTTGGGGGTGCTACACAGAGGTTTACATAAAAATGGAGAAAGGTTAGGAAAAATGGCCCTAGATTTCCATACCTAGACTGAAAAAAAGAAACTGGAAGAGGATTTAATTCTCATATTCTAAAACCCAGCCATGGCCATAGACACACATTCCATTGTGCTGAATTCAAGTTAACAGAGAAATTTCAAGCACTAAGTAGTTGGGCCACAGAGGTATTTCAAAATTTTACCCACAAAAGTTTCTATAATGTTTCTCTTTAGAGAATATTCATATATTTATCAACTGTCTTTCTGAATTTACACAATTATATTTTCATCATGTGCCACATTTTAAATATTTATATTTGTTGTTTATGTCAAGTTTGGACTTTGGAGACAGTTTTTATTTGTTTCATGGTCCAGAGAGTCAGTTGGAAATATGTACTTTCAAAAGCCACTTAGGGACTTCACCTAAGAACTTCTTCAAAGACTAAAATGGATATTACCACTTCTTAGGAAAATTTTTTGGTATCTAGGACAAGTTCCCAGGTAATCAAGAGAAGCTCTTCAAAAGTCCAAAAGACTCAACCCATCTCTCTCTTGTGGGAGCACTGCCAGAAATCTTCATCATTCTTAAGATGAATTAAAATCATGTGATCAAATAAGCCAGTCCATAAACATTTACTAATTGTTAAGGATATCATAAGCTTTTTCTCAATATAGTAAGCAAAATGAAATGATTCATTTGCCAAAATTTAACAGGTATTTAAACTTTAAGTCTTTTGCACTTGAAACTTTTGCATTTAAACTGGTTTGTTTTACTGGTTCCTTCTCCTAATTGGTCCATTTCCATGGCACATAAGATGGCCTTTCTTTTGAGAAAAAAAAAATTTAAGTCTTAACTTTATCAATAACACTACTTGTATTTTGAAACCTAAGAAAATTTTTCAATAAATACCATAGAATACTTGTACTTCAGGGACCAAAGTTGACAAGTCCAATTGTCTAAAATGAAATCCAGGTCAGATCATGTTAGGCCTTGCAGAGAATTCCTTGCTAAAAATTTTGGACTTGATCCTGGGTATGCTACAGGCATAGTCAACTGTAGTACTTGGACAAGTCCCTTGCTCCAGAAGGTAAAGAAAAGTAGGGAGTGTCCACACACACACATATGCACACACAGCAGGAATTACATATATATGTAATTTGTAAACATTTGTAAATTTATAAATAGAACATTTGTAAATTATAGCATATATTTATATATGTATATATGCTTAAAATCATGGAAAGGCACAAAAGTTAAGTTAGTTGAGTACTCAAGGCAAAGATGATAATGGCTTGCCATGGAATAGGATTAATGGGGTTGGAAAGAAATGTATTAGTTAAACACATGTGAAAGAAGAAAAGACAAAGCTTGATGATGTTTAGGTCTAATGGACAAAATTGAGACGATTTTAAGGGTTTTTGATGAGTAACTAGGTTGCAGGCGCGGCTCGGATCCAGCGTTGCTGTGGCTCTGGTGTAGGCCGGTGGCTACAGCTCTGATTTGACCCCTAGCCTGGGAACCTCCATACACCACGGGAATGGCCCAAGAAATAGCAAAAAGACAAAAAAAAAAAAAGAATGAGTTTAGTTTTGAAAAAAGAAAAGTTCAAAGGAGACACCTAAGGAGATCTGTATTCTGAGCAAAAGTACATTTCTCATATTTATTTAGGGTCTCCTTCTATGTCATGTCCTATCATATACGGAAATAAACTCAAGCATTTACCTTAAGTAGTAAAAGAGATGTAATTTTTCATTTGTCAGCAGATGTCATTTGTAATCAAGATATCCTGATGAAGAATACTCACAGAAACCTAATGTTCGCTCGTTCGTGCCATTTTCCCGTTTTAATCCAACTTTGGTTCATTTTTCTATATTGTATATCATTATATCACTATACATATATCACTCTTGCCTTGTAGTATGGAAAGTGCAGTTGACACTTTTCTTATTGCTTTTGCTACTTGAACTGTCCAGGGCTATGACCCCAATATCAGCTGGCCTCTACCTGCAGCAATTTTCCAGTCACTTTCATTACCACCACCTTCTACATCAGCATCAATGCCAGTGTGTCTGTTTCTAGTAATCCCTTTTCTTGTATCTGTGCGTCCTGCAACTGTAGTCTGATGCATGAAATCTGCTGTCTAATGAAGGACTGAATTCTGATGGAAAGACCCAGGGAGCCCAGTTTCTAGATCACATAAGTCACTATAAACCCAATGTTGAGTCCTTGGCCCTTGGAGGGAACACTGCCTTTCCCTTCTGCGCACATAGACTTTACCAAGGCCCTTTACCCTGTAATACTCAAGAGCTTGCTTGCTTGTTTCTTGTTGTTTGGCTCGGCCCCAGAGCATTGAGGTTGCTGGAAGTCAGATTATGAGAGAAATGAGGAGTTTTCCTAGTATGCTAATACCTCCTTATTTTCCAGCCTGTTCATTTGGAAAAGCTGACGGATGATCTTTTTTTCCTTTACTGACTGTCTGCTTAAATTTTACTCCAGCCCACATCCTGCTGCTCTGTCACTGACTTTTGTTTCACACAGTGAATCTAACCCTGGACCGTGAATCATTCAGGGAAGCATTAAAACTAGCAAACCCTAGGTCACCCCCTGTAGAGCTTCTAATCATTTGTTTTGGGAGCTAGAGAACAGGCATCAGTTTTGTTTTGGGTTCTTTGTTTCAAGATTCCCACGTGCGTCTCAAGATAATCCAGGGGCTAAGAAACAAGGGTTTCCTATGTCCAGTTTCTTTCAGGATTCCGTTTCGGGATTAAGGAGGGATGGTTTACAATGGCGCTCCTCTTTCTGTTTAACACATACCAAATGGACTTTAACCTTGAAAACACCTTACAAGTTTAATTCCAGTGGCTGCATCTCAAAATATACACTTTTTTTTGGATGAACTGGTCATGTGGAAAATTCTAGTAAGGCTTGAGCCTTTAGGGTTGAGACCTTTTGTTCTCTTTGACTATTGCATCTTAAATAACTGTTTTCAATCACTGTGAAGCCAAGTGAATGTTATTGTCTTTCTCTTGTTCATAGCACCAGAAGAATGGGCCACGACCCGCTCCAGCCTGAAGGCACCACTGCCAAGGTCAGCCCGAGGGGGATACAGGGAGCATCCCTATGGTAGATACTGAGGGTCCCCCTCACCTGTGACTCAAGTCAAAGGCAGTTCACAGCCTGTGGTCTCCACATAAACAGCAACATGACAAGTAATAGTCCTTTTTTGTTGTTGTTCCTATTCTAGGGATAACGGCTCACAACTGCTCCCACATATTACTTGTATTTCCCTTATACTGTTGGTGTGACATTGACACTAGTATTATTTTACAAAACGGACTAAAAAAGACATCGGCAAGCATTGTCTATAAATCATTTAGCAGGGTGATATTCCCTTGGTTGTTTTCGTTGTTGTGTGTAATATCTTTATTTTTTTCTCTTTTTATTTATTTTTTTTTTTAAAGAAAGAGCATGAATCTGTTAACAGATTTTTGAGTCTCAATCAACTAGCAAAAACATTGTTTAGGGTTGCTAAAAGACTGTAACATGATATTTGAACTAGCTATAATAAAGTTGTAGATAAGATGTTTTAACCTGTCTTTTAATATCTGTTAGTTAGATGAAGATGTTCGATATTAAGTTTGTAAATTTAATTTTAAATGCTGTTTTAATGGGGTTGAAAACAAGCAGCTACTGTATGTATGTAGCTAACTGAATTTGTTCAGTGTTTTAACCTGTATTTGTTAAAAAAGAAAAACACACACACTTAAAGTTCCATGTGTAAGCTTCTCTAAATAGGAAACCACAATTTGTCAGATATGTTTGCCATAATTTGTCAATAAAGCTGAAAACTTTTGTAAATACCAAATTTGGAATTACTTGTTTTCTAGCTTTAAATGCCTGCTTTATTTCTTCTTCAAGAGATGCCTAAAATGTTTTCTATTTAAAACTTACAAAAATGAACCCAAGCCTGTTTTAAGATATTTGTGTAATACTTTAAAAGTGTATTAATAACTTATGGTTGTTAAATAATTTAAAAGTTAACAAACTAAACTGTTACATGAATCATGGTTAGTAAACACTAATGTATAACATGTTAATGGGAAAAAATGGATTTAGAATAATAAATGGATTTTAAACTATCCTCTAAGCTTTATCTTGCTAAACACAAATTCTGGTTGACTTGTTTGCATTAGCATGTCTCTCGTGAGAAAGAGTAATGGAGTATAAAGAGGTAAGATTACCACTTACCACTGTCTAAATGCCTAGTTCTTCAACCTTTGAGTTTCCCGCACATTAAATATCCCATCCAACATGTAAGCATTGCGTAGATTCACTTTATTGTTTTCACTCAAAGGAGTGTGTGGGCTTCATTTGCGTAGTTTATACCAATTTGTTTTGACAAACAAACCATCAGTGTCACTGGCCAATTGTTACTATTCAACCTCAAAAACTTTATTTGTAATTTTCAGTGCTAAATATCACCGCCCTTGAAGGCAGTTTAGAGGGCTGATATTTCTTTTGAGACTATCAGACTTGATGGCTGATGATTATTAAGGAAATATGTCGCAGGACTCAAAGGATGACTAAACGTTAAACAGGTAACATAACAGTAACTCTGTAATTTTGCCTATGCAACAGTAATGTTAAATATTCTCAGTTATTAAGTTCCTGATAGTTAAAAAAGTAAACCTACAAAAACATAACAAATAGGTCTACAGGTTATTAAAACAAATAATTAACATTAACTAGAGGCACCAAAATTATTTTATAGGATATAACCCTCAAGGTAATAAACAGAACTAAAATTAACAATAATAGTACTGCAGCTCTTGCTAACACCAAACGTCAGCTAAATTTTGATGGGAAAAAAAGAGAAAGCAAAAACGATGGTAGGGATGACGCCAAAACTGTTCATCTTTTAAATACAGTTTCTTTGTTGATGGTGGCTTTTGTCGATGTGATTGGTTTACTTTTTTGCTGCTAACCAGCTAAGGCATATTGCTGTTCAGTATTTGCAGCTGGAGTTGCATGCTAATAGTTTTATGAAGTGTGTGTCTGTCATCAATTAAAATTGTAAATGTTTGCTTTTCACAAAATGCTAGTGAGTTATACTTAATTTATTTTTTTATTCTGTCTCACTATTTCAGGTATCCACAAGCAAAGACCACATAATTGAATAGCAAGTGTGATGGGCTAAGAAGGACAGAGGTAAGCTTATTGCTACCTTCTCTGAGATAAATAATCTTTACCAAGATGAAGCTAAGACATCAAGTGACACTTGTTGAAATACTAAAAAGGTTTAAATTGTTGTCAGGGCACTGAGTTATTTTTATCTTCTTTAGATAAAATCATCTAACTGGGTATTTTCTGAGCTTATTCAGAAGGTTGTCAGATGAAACGTGAATTCAGGAGGTCCCAGCATGGCTCAACGGTTAAGGAACCTGACTAGCATCCATGAGGATGCAGGTTCGATCCCTGGCCTCACTCAGTGGGTTAAGGATCCAACATTGTCATGAGCTGTGGTGTAGGTCACAGATGTGGCTCAGATCCCGTGTTGCTGTGGCTCTGGCCTAGGCCAGCGGTTACAGCTCCGATTGGACCCCTAGCCTGGGACCTCAGGATGCCCCATATGCAGCCCTAGAAAGACAAAAAGACCAAAAAAAAAAGAAAAAAGAAACATGAATTCATCATTAATCTACAGCCTTTTTCCTTGCTTTGAGCTACTGTATGTTACCTCTTCTTAACTGTACAAAGAAAGAGATTTAAAACTTTTATTCTGCAGACAGTAGAGGAGGAAATCACAATTGCTGACTGAGATGGACGGGACAGGAAAGGGACCATAGTGAGCGCTCCCCATACACTCTGTCAATAAGATAACATTTATTATATTTATAGTCAACTAAAATAAACCTACCATTGCTATCCCCATTTATCCCATTGGATTTGTCAGTAAACTTCTTATTTCTCATCTGCCCTTCTATTTGATTCAGGAAATATTTACAAAGTCCAAAGCCCTATTGGAAATGGAGACTTGATTTCTACACACAAGACCTCAGGCTGAAAATAATGCACACAGCTAGGAGTTCCACTGACTGACAGGAGAATTGAAGGGATCTTTTGAGGTTGTTTGAAACAGGGGTAAAACCCAAGTTTTATCCTTTTGGGTCTGTCTTTTCACTGCACAAACATCCCTGATGCAGTGTAGACTTAAATGCCGTAGGTGAGAGATGAGAGAGCCTGGTGATGTCTTATGATGGAGGAAGGACAGACTGAGGGCCCCCCTGGCACGGGGGCGAGGGGGGCAGCCTGTTCAGTGACCACAAAGGAAGGGCACGCCACCTGGGGAGGGCTCCCGCTGGTCAATTCCTGGAGCCTGCAAAGTTCAGGAAGAGGTTGAGAGAAAAGCAGAAAGCCATCGGGCCCCAGGACCCAGTTCATGAAGGTTCCCAGCAAAAGCAAAGCCTGGAGAGGTGGGGTCGAGTCAAATCACAGCAGTTGTGATGGTCCCTGAGTGTTGTATTAAACTGTTTGGATTTTATGGGAGAAAGAAAAGGAAGCCGAGGCAGAACAGATACGGACTCACAGACTTTGAACAACCTATGGTTTCCAAATGAGACTGAGGGTTCGGGATGGAAATGCTGTAAAATTTGGTTGTGATGATTGTTGCACACGTATAAATGTAATAAAATTCACTGAATGATTTTAAAAAAAAAAAGAAAAAAAGGAAGCCACTGCAGTTTTGAAGACTAGAATCAGAGCTAAGGAAGCCGTCCCAAGGAAACAAGGCAAACCTTACATTGGGTCAGTTTTATAATTACTAAGTACCTTTTCATCTGAAAGAGCTTTTCTAGCATTCAAACTGCTAACATAACTAGTTAATATCTTAGATGCTTCAACTAGTCAAATCCCTTTGTTAAGCTGCTTAATCAAAGATCAAAACTTATAGAAACTTATGATGCTTTAATTTATCTGTAACGTTCCATCCCTGATTTGACTTTTTCTTTTTTTTTTTTTTTTTTTTGTCTTTTCACCTTTTCTAGGGCCGTTTCCACAGCATATGGAGGTTCCCAGGCTAGGGGTCTAATCAGAGCTGTAGCTGCCGGCCTACACCACAGCCACAGCCACGCGGGATCCAAGCCGCGTCTGCAACCTACACCACAGCTCACGGCAATGCCAGATCCTTAACCCACTGATTTGACTTTTAAAAAATGTTACTGTTTTTATAAACCAAGGCAGAAAGAATCTCTAATCCAGATATCCTGTGTATTATTCCCTTTTGATCCTTTTTAAACAGCAGGCTTGATCTTATAAAGCAAGGACAGAGAAATCAATCACAATTTGTTTACTATTTGACATATTAATCCATATGCTTTGTGTACACTGTAATTATTTTATTGTGGTTGTTATTGTTGTTTTAGAACCTGTGGTTCTCTCATCATTCAGACTCTATCTCTGAATGCATGAAGTCAGGGCAGGATTGTCACAGCAGAAACACCACTGCTGAACAAGAGAAGAGAACAGTCTTGGCTGTTGAGTTTAAATGAAGATTTTTCAAAGTTCAAAAACGATGATTTGTGAGAAAGGGGATCTTGAGTTTCAAAAGCCTTCATTTTTAGTAGGCTCTGGATATAAAACAGTACATTTGAAGAGCTCCTATCCAAAAATGTATAAATAAATAAAGGACTCCTGTCCACCTGTACAAGATAAATATTGTCCAGGCTGAGAAGAAGGCTCAAGAGGTAGCAATATCTAAGATATTTGGTGCAGTTTGGGTCTAAGTCTGTACAATAAGTCAATTTGGAACACAGGAGAGATGTTTGTCCAAATCGAAGCCCGTGGAGGCTTCACCAAATTCCCCAATATCAGTGCATTCCAGGTGCAATCCTGTAAGGAAAAAAAAAAAAATGTGTCTATGGAATGTTTCTCCGTGCTTTCAAGACTGGAGAAGGTTTGGTAGAGAGCAAACATAATCACCTTTGCAGGAAGGCAGGGGAGGTGGATCCTAGGCTTGGACCAGCACTGACAGGATACAGATGTTTCAGTGGGTGCAATGTGGAGAAGTGGGAAGATCAGCTACCCCCGGCTACCAGCACCTCCGAAACTTAAGTCCAACCCAGGAAAAAGAGAGGGGGCAATAAACCCCTGAGTTGACAACGGAACTCCTGACCATGATTAATCTGAGCTGGCTGAATTCTCCACTGGCAGTATGGGAACCTGAGATTGAAATCAAGTTGAGGTTTAGAAAAATATAATTATGCATACATTGCTGTTATTTATTGCACAATTTTCCCAACTCTTAAAATAATCAGAAGTGGATACAGTAGGTTTCCCTGGCAACAGGGAATGAATTTCCCTAAGTTAGTGGCCACTCGGCAGAAACCTTTGAGAGGATGAAAACTGCTCAGAGAGTGGCCCGAACTAGTGAACACTCGCCTGGAAGTTTCCTCTCTTGTCGGTGACATCAGTCCCCTCTCACTCATCATGGCATCATTCCCCTTTCACTGATTTCAAAGTGCTGGCTTCCAAAGACGGCAGAAACAGGGACCTTGCCACTTCTAGAGCCAGATACTCTCAAGTCTGAATTCACCTGTGCAAGTTGCATGGTATGTCAAGGTTTTTAAATTACAGTGCCTTCCACCCCAGGGTAGTTGATGTTATTCTTGGGCACAGTTCACACATTCTTTCAGATAATGCTGGAGCACCTGGGACCCAGATGATCCTAGGATGACAGGGAACTCACCGACAGGTACGAGTTTGGGCACTAAGCATGAAGAAGTCAGAAACTCTGTGCCTGCTTGCATTTGCTGAACAAAAAGTTTTCCTACACTCAAGTTATGATTAACTCAGAATCAATATGATGCCATTTATGAGGCCAAATAGTACTTTTAGGTCTTATTAGTAGTATTTAGGTAGTTTTCACTTTCAGTGTATTAATGAAACTATGGCCATTTAGCTTAATAACAATTGAAGCACTAACAGTGTTTAAATAAATTTGGCACAGAATGGCATGTTAAAGTTTTTCATGAATTCCTTTAAAGGAAATTGCTTTTTAAACTATATTATTAAAATATTACTGTTTTTCCTTTAGGCCTGTACTTTGAAACCACAAATGCCCCTTAAAAATGTAACCCTTTATGGAGTTTCCGTCATGGCTCAGTGGTTAACGAATCTGACTAGGAACCATGAGGTTGCGGGTTCAATCCCTGGCCTCACTCAGTGGGTTAAGGATACGGCATTGCTGTGAGCTGTGGTGTAGGTCGCAGACGAGCCTCAGATCCCGAGTTGCTGTGGCTCTGGCAAAGGCCGGCGGCTACAGCTCCGATTAGACCCCTAGCCTGGGTATCTCCGTATGCCACAGGTGCAGCCCTAGAATATACCAAAAAAAAAAAATTAAAAATGTAACCCTTTATAAAGCATTTTATCTCTATCTCTATTTCTGTGTCTCTTGGTTAATGTAATCTATAGAAGCTTGTTGGCTTTGGGGGTTTGTTAAAGCAATAGAAAACAGTGATCACTAATCTGCTGAGCTGGCTAAATATCAAATATCAGCTTCAGTATCAAGAGAATGCCTGTTAATTGAAACGTCATCTGTTTGCCACTCTTGCAGTTTCCATGGGAAGTTTTAATTTTACTGCAAAAAATTATGCAGTGAATGATTGAAAATATCCAGTCAAATGGTCTTTTACAAACCTGACTACATTATTTGTGTTTGGTGTGAGGGCAACATATTGATAACAATAATAATAATGACTCCATCAGGAGTTCCTGTCGTGGCTCAGTGGTTAACTAAGATCCGTGAGGATGCAGGTTCAATCCCTGACCTCACTCAGTGGGTTAAGGATCCAGCATTTCCATAATCTGTGGTGTGGGTCGAAAATGCAGCTCAGATCCCAAGCTGGTGACTGTGGCATAGGCCAGCAGCTATAGCTCCTATTTGACCCCTAGCCTGGGAACCTCCATATGCTGCGGGTTCAGCCCTAAAAAGACAAAAAAAAAAAAAGGAAAAAAAAATAAAGAGGCCATCAGATTCTGAGCATACATACCAGGCATACTAGAATTTTCACTCAGAAGTGTCCATGGAACACCTGGCATCTTTACAACAACCTTGAAAACAAAGTACAATTAACTCCATTTTACAGAAGAGGAAGCTGAAGTCCAGAGGCCTAGCTAATGTCACACTGCTAAAGCAAAATTTAAACCAAAATTTGATAACCCATGCATAACCCACACATTTTCCAAAATGCTGTGGTGATTCCCAACTTTTAATGAGTTTGATTTAAAAGAGAATCTTAAAATCTGAGATATCCATAACATAATTTCTATTCTGTAACAATATGATGAGTATCGACTAAAAAAAGATGATGATAAAGTATTTTAACGTGAAGTGCATCTACTTTGATCTTTGCTCAAATTTGTCATTCTTTCAAAAATACCATCATAGAAAGTGGAGGTGAATGTATATAACATTTTTTAATAAAGCACAGGTACAGTCTTTTGTAAAATAAATGGAGTCATTTATAATCCGTTCTATTTTAACGTTAAAAACACTCACATGATTAAATAAGCATGAAAGCAATTTCAGGCTTTTATTCTTTACTCTGTATATCAGAACTCTGCTTTAAAGTTGAGAGTCAGTTCAAATCAGAAATATCTTTGTATAAACCATGGTGTTAACACAAATTAATGGGAGCTCCCATTGAGGCACAGCAGAAACAAATCCAACTAGGGTTTGATCCCTGGCCTTGCTCAATGGGTTAAGGATCCAGCATTGCCATGTCTGTGGTGTAGGTCACAGACACAGCTCAGATCCTAAGTTGTTATGGCTGTGGCATAGGCTGGCAGCTGCAGCTCCGATTAGACCGCTAGCCTGGGAACCTCCATATGCCACAGCTGTGGCCCTGAAAAGCAAAAAACAACAACAAAAAACAAACAAACAAACAAACAAAAAAAACAAAGTGAATGAATCACTCAATGTTAAGTATTTTAAAACAAAGCATTTCCTGCTGCTGCTGCTGATATAATATGTAGCATTTGCCTGGACATTCTAGCTTTATGTTAAAGTATCTGAGTTCACAGTAAGAGCTGTTCTTGTTCACTGACAGGCACCAGTCTTCAATATCCATCGTGAAGATTAGTTTTCTAGTCTCTTTACATAGAATTTATTAATCAGTACTCAAAAGATTATTTACAGTGGGTATGGAGTTCCATCGTGGCTCAGTGGAAATGAATCTGACTAGTATCCATGAGGATGCAGATTCCATCCCTGGCCTCGTTCGTTAAGGATCTAGCGTTGCTATGAGCTGTGGTGTAGGTTGCAGACACAGCTCAGATCTGGCATTGCTGTGGCTGTGGTATAGACCAGCGGCTACAGGTCCAATCCAGCTCCTAGCCTGGGAACTTCCATATGCTTCAGGTGTAGCCCTAAAAAAAAAAAAAAAGAAAAGAAAAGAAAAGAAAAGAAAAAAAGAAAAGAAGGTTTACAGTAGGTAAAAAGCTCACTCTACTTTTGCTGTATTATAGCTCAGTTTCCTATACTTCATTGTTAGCGAAATGGAGACAACATGAGAGGTCGTTTTCTGATTCATGCACCGTCAGGTGCCACAGTAACAGCCAGCTTCTCTGCCTTTACCAAAAAGCACGTACAGAATGAGCCATCTTCAAAATTGGAAGCTACCAAACACGTCTCTTGTTCTGCTTCACTGTGTTTATACTTCACAGTGGGCTCTATAGAATGAGCTAATGTTTATGAGAGACATTTGGAGAATTTTGGATCCTCGGACGCAAATGTCGCCACTAGACACAGGTTTTCGGTCCCCTTGATGCCTCTCAGGATGACGTCCCCCAGCAGGACATCATCCCTCCCTCCGGTCCCCCTCCCTGACTGCCCCGCACCTCCCGTGTTCTGACCTCACAGCCTGCCTCTTTTGACACCAGGACATTTTTCAACTCCTCTGATACCATCTGGCCCCTCCCTTCTCAGTGTCCCCATCATTGTCCCGGTGGCACCTGGCATGTGAGAAGACAAAAAGAAAGGCAAGGAATGGGTGACTCTAGCAAAGAGAGTGCTGTCCAGGCCACACAACAGGGCCCCCACATACAAAAATGATTATCACTAGAAACACGTTTATCGTGTTAATTATGAAATCAGCGCACGTCCAGTGTAAACCAAAAAGTATGCCAAGAAAAAAATTACTTTTAATTAAAACAGATAAATAATAACTGTTAACATTTATGTATAACCCACTGGCCACAAAATCTTGGTTTCTTAGCTATAACATATAAGGTGATGCAGTAGGTAAGAAAATGTCTCCATGAGTTTAAGTTCTCTATTTCAAAATAGAAACTTTAGAATTAGACATAAACAAACCTCCTAATGGGATTCACTAAGATCAGTGCATCGTGTCTATGACTGGAAAGAAGACAGTTTTAAATGTCCTTAAACAGGCAATATTACATGTACATGTTGCATAATGAACTGTTTCCTTCAACTTTCCTGTTGGGGATTTAAGAATGAGTGTATTTATTGACCAATACATATTTATTTAGGACTAATGTTAGATATGCTGCTTTTTGATAAGGCAATAATTTTTAAAATGTCATATCACATTCCATCAGATCCACTTCTCTGGAATCCTTTAATTATTCATAACCTAACAAAGTACAAATTGGTTTAACTTCTTAAAGACCTTTTTTTTCTTTATCGTGAGTACATCATTCAGGTGCAGTAATAATTGTCTTGAAACATGACAGAATTGCCAGTGAGTTGGTAATTTGGGCTGGGGGGGATCTTTTTTTTTTAATGCTGTCTCCTTCTTAAATTGCAAAATCAATCCCTATTCAGGATTACAAATTAAGCTGTATAATGTAACTATGTAATGTAAAATCAAAATCTATAGTCCTACTCCTCAGAGATAACTCTGTTGATAGATTGCTTTATATTCCTTCTAATTGTCTTCTTTCCCGTCTCTCCTTCCTCCATTGCTCAACTGCTTGTTATTTATTTATTCATTTGGAGTGAGATTCTGCTTTATACATACGTGCGATTTTAATTTTCAGAAGTGAGATGAATTTTATTCCTTTGTGAAAAAGTGACCTATTTCCATAAGGTTGATTTGTGTGGAGAATTAAAGTTGTGTTATTACACTGTGAAACTTTAACCCACAGCACATACTCTAGAGTGTAAGCAAACTAATTTTCACTTTTCAAGCTTCAGTTTTCTTATAGGTAAAAATGGGTAAAAAAAATAATAATAATAAAGGTACCTGTTCATATAACTGTGAGATACATAGAGTAAAATCACATCTATATCCTCTCCAAATTTAGTTAATATTCTTTCCCAAAGGATTTTTCCTTGACTAAAACTTTTAACTTTAAAATATCTTCATGGTATATATCCAATGTCCTATCAAATAGAAGCTGGTTTAATCCATAAAAATGTTCGTATTACTCAAATCCCTTTGCAGTTTAGACATTTTAAAAAAAACATTCTTACTGAAATTAGATAATGTAGGCTTTACAACACGGTTATAAAATTGCTCATCTTTGTAATCCCTGCTGTGGTGCAGCAGGTTAAGGATCCCGTGCTGTCTCTGGGGTGTCCTGGGCTTGATCCCCAGCCCGGTGCAGTGGGTTAAGGATCCAGCATTGCTGCAGCTGTGGCATAGGTTGCAGCTGTGGCTTGGACTTCATCAATATATTCATAAGGAAGCATATATTGGGTATCTTCATAACGTATCATAAGATACGTGTATACACAAGAATCTTATAATAATGTTGTGTGTATGTTGTTCACATTGAAATAGGGCTAAAAATGAAAGTAAGATTAGCAGTAAGTTTGTATAATTGATTCAGTAGTAACAATAGTAATATGTTTAAAGAGGTATTTGCAATAATAGAGTGTATAATATACATCAAACACTGTATTAAGTATTTTTAGGAATTATTTCATATATTTTTCTCAACAGTCCTACCATATGCATTCTAGTGTATCCTCATTTCTGAATGGGGAGACTAAACCTGAAAGAAGTAACCCACCCAAGGTCATCGCTGGCCAGTGGGTTGGACTCTAAACCCAGAGTCTCCATCCTCAGCTCCGACACTCCACACGCCACTGTCCCCTCTGACACGGGTCACGTGTTTTGTAGTAAACTAGATTTTAGAGGAAACCAAAATGCAGATGTGTAATTCATTCTTCAAGCTAGTGAAAAGGAATGAGAATAAACTCTCTTGCTATAAATACTGCCAAGAGCGGTAGAAACTTTGAATACTGGTGATAAATTTCTAAAGTCTCTGGATGCATAAGCCAAAATATCCAGAATATCTCTTTTTCCTGAATTATCTAGAAAGTGTGTCTTGCATAATAACCTGAAATCTATGTTGTGCCTGACTATATTTATTTGCCCATATTACCATTGATTAAAGGGAAGTTATGTGGGTCAAAGCATTAGCCTTGGAGTTCCCGTCGTGGCACAGTGGTTAACGAATCCAACTAGGAAGCATGAGGTTGCAGGTTCGATCCCTGGCTTTGCTCAATGGGATAAGGTTCTGGCATTGCCATGAGCTGTGGTGTAGGTCGCAGATGCAGCCCAGATCCTAGGTTGCTGTGGCTCTGGCGTAGGCCGGTGGCTACAGCTCCAATTAGACCCCTAGCCTGGGAACCTCCATATGCCACGGGAAGTTGCCCTAGAAAAGGCAAAAAAAAGACCAAAAAAAAAAAAAAAGCATTAGCCTTCATGGAGGTTGACGTAAAACTTCAATGAAAAATGAAATTGGATTTCCCGTCGTGGCGCAGTAGTTAACGAATCCGACTAGGAGCCATGAGGTCGTGGGTTCGATCCCTGGCCTCGCTCAGTGGGTTAACGATCCGGCGTTGCCGTGAGCTGTGGTGTAGGTTGCAGACACGGCTCAGATCCCGAGTTGCTGTGGCTCTGGTGTAAGCCAGTGGCTACAGCTCTGATTAGACCCCCCTAGTCTGGGAATCTCCATATGCCGTGGGAGCGGCCCTAGAAAAGGCAAAAAGGCAAAAAAAAAAAAAAAAAAAGAAAGAAGAAGAAAAAAGAAAAATGAAATTAACCTGCAAAAATACACTTCTAGAAAAACAGGGTCACATACCTGTTTACATGGTCTGTTGTATTGATTTTTCCCAAATCTGTGTGATTTTACAAATAAAATGGTGTTTACTATCTCTTGCCCTATGTAAATGTATAATGTGTTCATATATCATTATGCTTAATAATAGGATACCAAAATGAAAGTGAAGGTGTGAGTAAGCTAAAAAAAAAAATAGAAAAAAACATACCTGGAAGGCTGAGAAAGACCCATCAGAAGTGCTTAGACAGGTGGTGGTCCCGCTGTGGCACAACAGGATTAGTAGTATCTCCACAGTGCCAAGACGTGGGTTTGATCCTCCACTGGGCACAGTGGGTTAAGGATCTGGTGTTGTCACAGCTGCAGCATAGGTCATGACTGCAGCTTGGACCTGATTCCTGGCCCAGAAACTCCATATGCCATGGGGTGCCCAAAAAAAGAAAGGAAAATAAAAAATGCTAGGGCAAAACAAATAGCAGCATGAAAAACCAAAGATAGGCCACTCCTTACAACCTTAAAGGAATAGAGTGTCTTGACATCTGCAAATTCTCATAAGTCACCATTATGTGAGTTATCACATAAAGCTGCAACTTTAGAAATTAAAAACATGCCTTGCCTTTACGGCAAATATGGGACATTTCAACATTGCATGTATCTGTGATGTCTGTTGTCTGTCTCAGAATAGTCACCCTTGTCAATCATTGCATTTTCCCTCCCTTCCACCAGCAGAGGTGTGGATTTTTTTAAAGCACTTTTTATGTGTCCAATGTTGAGTAAAGAACAGAAATTTTCACCCATTTGTGCTTTTAGAAAATTGCAAATTATTGCTTATCATGGAGCTTCAGAATTCTTCAGGGACTTTTAAAAAACAGGAGTACTAAACCTATAATTCAAGGATATGCCAAAGTAATTTTATCACATTGCTTTATAAGTATTTTTTTTTTTTTTGTGGAGGGGGGGTGCTGTACCCATGGCATATGGAAGTTCCCAGGCTAGGGGTCGAATTGGAGCTGCAGCTGCCAGCCTACACCACAGCCACAGCAATGCAGGATCTGAGCCACATCCGCAACCTACACCACAGCTCACGGCAACGCTGGATCCTTAACCCACTGAGCAAGGCCAGGGATTGAACCCGCATTTTCACGGATCCTAGTCGGGTTCATTAACTGCTGAGACACGGAGGGAACTCCCGCAAGTATACTGGTGCTTGAGAGATTGTCCTCCAACCTGTATTTTAAGAAACTTGTAGTTTGGCATAGTATCTACTGGGAGTGAGAAATAGACCCTTTTGGAAGCATTAACGACAAAGTCTTTCAGTAAAAATTGTGTTTGTTATTTAGATTATTAGGAGATAGCTAGCATAGGATATTATAAATGGTTAATTACTAATAAGTAAAACTTGGTCATGGGTTGATTGGATTGCATGGAAGTAGAAGAGGACCTTTAATTCTCAGGATTTAAGTCCCAGATGGTTTTGTATTTTAAGTAATATTCAAATGACTTACAAAATCCACATAGTTTTCCATGTCTCAATCTACCAGATAATCATACACTCAAGGAAACAGGAAACACTTTTACCTGAAAATGAGACTGGAAATGAGAGACGGAGACTAAATGAAATAGGTACAAGAGGTAGTGGCCTTATGACAATTTTCAGCTAAAATACGTACAGTGAATGCCAAATGATCTGCTGAGCTAAGTGCATTGCTAGCTGCCACATAAGGAAAAATGTCACAAGAGCAGCAGCTTGGTTTAAAGATGTTCAACAAATAAATATTTTGGGGAGTTCCCATTGTGGCTCAGCAGGTTAAGAACCTGACATGGTGTCCATGAGGATGCCAGTTCAATCCCAGGCCTCGTTCAGTGGGTTAAGGATCTGGCATTGCTGCAAGCTATGGCATAGGTCACAGGTGCAGCTTGGGTTTGGCACTGCTGTGGCTGTGGCATAGGCCTCAGCTGCAGCTCAGATTCAACCCCTGGCTTTGGAACTTCCATATGCCACAGGTTTGGATGTAAAAGGAAAAAAAAAAAGAAATATTTTGGGAAGAAACAGTATTTACCTGTCTAACAAAAAAAACTGGCGCCCTCCTAAGAAAAGGCTTAACTTTTTAATCTTAACTAGTAGTAGTATATTGATTCAAATCGATGGGAAGCATTTATCAAATGTAACTAAATGAATAAATATCATTCCATCTTTCTCTAATCTTTTATATTTTTATGCATTTATGATAAATGGAAATTATAATGACTTATTTGTAAAATGCTTATATTATATATGACCCTATATGCACATACATATATATGCACATCTATCTACCTTTAAATGCACTGATAGGTTAAAAAACTTAAGATAATATTGATGTAATTACCACAACAGCTCTAATAACCAAAAAAGGCAAATTTTCTTTTCCTCATTTTAAAGATAAGGAAAGAAAACCCCATACAGTTAAGAGGTTTGTCCAAAATCACATGGCTTGGACTGAAACATTAACTTCTCCAAGATAATGAACTAAATTGTTTTTATAAGTGGTAGTGTCAGGTGGTGGAAGATGATCTGGTTGTATGCACACTGTTTATGTGAAGTAATTATTAAACATCTTTTCATAGAATGCATTCTAACTTAGCCAAAAGTTTTGAGATTTATTTTCACCTATATGCAAATATTTACTCAGAACTTTAATAACATTTATATCCCTTCTCCTAAAGATATGCCATAATATTGAATACTTTTTAAAAATGGCATATTGGTGTCCAATGCATATAAAATTACTCAAAATTGGAGTTCCCGTGTGGCACAGCAGAAATGAATCCGACTAGTATCCACAAGGTTGCAGGTTCGATCCCTGGCCTTGCTCAGTGGGTCAGGGATCCTGTGCTGCTTTGAGCTGTGCTGTAGTTGTTCACAGATGCAGCTTGAATCCTGTGTTGCTGTGGCTGTGGCGTAGGCCAGCAGCTGTAGCTCTGATTCAACCCCTAGCCTGGGAACGTCCATATGCCTCAGGTGTGGTCCTAAAAAGACAAAATAAATAAATATAAATAAAATTATAAGAACTTCAAAAGAAAAATGGGTTATTATTCTACTACAAGATAAGAATCAGTATAACTTTGTCCATCATTCTTCTACACTTACATTAGTCCATCTTCATTTTTTGAAAAAAGAACTTTATGACTATTGGACAATAGAGATTTTTAAATGTCATGTGAGTTTCAAAATGTGATTTTGGCTTGGCTTGCAAATGCCAAAAAACTCATTGTGATTTTCTAATTAGAAACCAAGCACTTTGTTCTGAGGGAAAGATGCCAGAAGGTTTGAGTCTAAATTAAAGAGATCAGCAGTTGATCTTGACTTAATTTACTGAACAGTTTCACTTAACTGTGTGAAGAGTTGGGACCTTCCAGCGTCTGGAAGGATTCTGTTATTTGGTCCAATTTATCTCTGTCCCCCTTTATTATTAAAATGCATTGAAAGGACCCAGAAATATCTATTTGTCATGGACCCACTGTTGGAGAAGTACATGGCAAATCAATGCAGATATTACCGTTTTGCAATTACTCTGCTGCATTACACTGTATCGAAAACATACTAGCTCCTTTTCCAATATAACAGCAACATATTTCAGAGTCCTAGGCTTACTCCGTTTCCGGTCAAACCTCATTCCTGAATTCGATATGAGTTCCTAAATCTTGCTCCTGTGGTTAGATAGCTAGCCTGAGCTAAGCAACTCAGGTTGTGGTGTGCTCAGAACCTCACAGACTTTTGATGACCCGAGATCAGGAAATGCATTATTTTATTAAGCATTAGTAACGAATTCAAATACGAGGGTGCATTATATAAATAAGATATGGCACCAAAGTTGCAAACAGTGAAACAAATAGATTTGTTTGTGATGGGATGGTCCTTTCTGCCTCTCTCCCTCAGGGTAGGGGAAGGAAGAGTTTAGAAATGCAGAACAAATGAGAGATGATTTTAATTATGTCTGCAGTGTTCATACAAAAAAAAAAACAGTAAAATTTCAATATGCTATAATTTTTCTAAAACGTGTTTATTTATAAAGATAGATTATTCAATAATGACATTTAGTAAATACAAATTGGGCATTATTTCCTTCTCTTCTGTGGCTGAATTTGCTTTCGCATGTTAAAATATATTATAAATGCCTTATTTTATTTATTTTCCAATTATACTTCATTATTACTGCAGTAGAAGTATATCTTATCTCTCAAAGTAACATTAATATGTTGCTGCTGCATTCAATTTCATAGAAATATTATAGAAATTACACATACCTCAATTCTCAAATGATCTGTATTTATAACTAATATTTCATTCTTAAGATCATAGACAATACACAAAGATAATGAATTTATCAAACTATTAGTTCCTAAATATAGCAGTTATTTTATTTATTTTTAATTGCCTTCACTGTACAAATAGACAAGAAAGCAGGATTTAAGAACAGAACTTTAGGACACGCGCCATCTGCAATTAGTCAATAACTATATGTAAAATTTCAAAATCAAATTATTGGATACAAAATAAGTGACGAATGATCTTTAAGGTTTTAAAAAATAGCGAAATAATGTCTAGCTTATATTGTATAGAATATCAATTTCATAATATCTTTAATTCTGGGTAGAGTTTTTCCCTTAAATATATTTAGATCTTGCCAGAGCTTAAGTAAATGAATAAGATTCTCAATTCACTTTAATTGAATTGGTTTAAATTTTCCATTTGTTTAAATTTTCATATTGTATACTTACCCAGCCTCTGGTTTTATTGATTAAGCAGCTTTGAAACAGTATTTCCTTTTCTACTTTAATAGTAGTATTTATGAAATTTAGAAATAAATTTATAAATTCAGAACTAGTATTATCTGTGGAACTGATAATTCATCCAAAACAGGGCATTTGCCAAAATTACCCAAAAAGCTTTCAACTCTCTCCTCCTCTTTGCATTTGTGGAAAATGTAAGCATTACTTTTTTTTTTTTTTTTGTCTTTTTGCTATTTCTTTGGGCCGCTCCGCGGCATATGGAGGTTCCCAGGCTAGGGGTCTAATCAGAGCTGTAGCCCCCGGCCAACGCCAGAGCCACAGCAATGCGGGATCCGAGCCGCATCTGCGACCTACACCACAGCTCACGGCAACGCCGGATCCTTAACCCACTGAGCAAGGGCAGGGACCGAACCCGCAACTTCATGGTTCCTAGTCGGATTCGTTAACCACTGCGCCACGACAGGAATTCCAAGTATTACTTTTAAGTAAGGTAATTCTTCTCTCATTTCAAAATATACCCTTATAATGGAATTAATAGAAAACAAATGTATAATATAATACACTTAAGTATCAACCACTTAACACCAGTGATTTATGTCTTATATGAGCATAGTAACACCCAAGATTTATTCCCAATGCTCTATTTCCCAAAATATTTTCCTCTACTCTAATTTTTGACATATGAAAATCAGCTGTAGAATAATTGGGGAGACATATTGTATGGATTTTTAGTTGGAAGTAATAGTGAAGATTTATTTTTTGTATTCCTAATCAGCTCATCTACCCACTGAACATACAAATTTTTATGTCACATACTACTTTGCCATATGCTCAGGAACTTCAAAATTAAACTAGACATGAATTAGAATGTTAGTTATCACCTAATGTGGAATTTAAAATATGGCACCATGATCCTATCAGACCACTGCCATGGAGAGCAGACTCCTGGTTGCCAGGGGCGAGGCAGGAAGGGGTGGGATGGTGAAGAGTTTGGGGTTTAGTAGATGCAAACTTTTACATCTGCAATGGATAGGGAATGGGATCCTGCTATGTCCAATCTCTTGTGTTAGAACATGATTGAAGATAGTATGGAAAAAAAAAAAAAGGAGTTCCTGTCATGGCTCACAAACCCCGACTAGAATCCATGAGGACATGGGTTCCAGAGCTGCGGTGTAGTTCGCAGAGGCAGCTCGGATCCTGCATTGCTGTAGCTGTGGTGTAGGTTGGCAGCTGTAGCTCCAATTGGACCCCTAGCCTGGGAACTTCCATGTGCCACAGGTGCGTCCCTAAAAAGACAAAAGACCAAAAAATAAAAAAATAATAATGTACATATGCATATGACTGGGTCACTTTGCTGTATAACAGAAATTGAAGAAACTTGTAAATGAACTATAATTTTAAAAAGAGCATTAGTTAGTATCTAACAATATGTAGAATTAGAAACAGTAGATCCCTTAAGTTACAATGAATTTGGTTATAATTTCAAGTAATGACACATTTTAAAATGATAATGAAAGTAAATCAGTTGCTTTGCTAAAATGTTTCTTAATGTGTTTTATACCATAGAGTCACTTTATTTATTACAAATAATAATCAAATTCAAACAAATTCAACTACATACATTTCGGTGAACGTGTTTAAGAATCACAAACTAAAAAAGTCAAAGATCATCACCTTATAATCATAAGCAGTGAGCTTCAAACTTCAACCAACCAGGTTTCTCATGTCTCACTTGTGTTCTTAGTGGGAAGCAGTCAAGAACACTGGCATTTCTGGAACTTCCTATCTCATTTGTCCCTGTTTATGAACCTCATGTTGATACATTAAATTGTAGGACAAGGAAGAAGGTAGCCACTGTTCTGTTAAATTTACATACATCAGCATTTGCAAATAGCAGGCATGGTATGAGAGGACCCATAATTTCCAAAAGGAAATGTGCAATATCTCTCATTTCCTCAGTTCCTGTTGGGTTTTTTTTCCCCCTTTCTTTGTTTTTCTTGTGTTTCATGGTATCCAGCTTATTCAGGACAATCAGGGATGTTGCTTAATAACTACTCTGGTGTCAAAGACATCAGGACTCTTATATTAGAATGAAAAACAGCGAATGACGATAATGCTGCTATATTCAAATAACTACCTAAGCCGGAAACAATTTTTTCTTGTAAATTCAAAAATGGAAATCCTTCAGTGAAAGTATATTTTCAGCAATTTCATAAAACTTCTACCAAAGGAAGGGCGTTGAATTCACACATTCAATCAATGAGTGCTTTCTGCTAAGTCTCAGATGATTGATATGAAGTTACAAGTTAAGAAAGTAATTGAAATACAAAAGCTGAGCCTTTCTAATATAACAAACCAAGTCTCCTCTTCTGACTTGGGTGTGATGGCTCATTTCTATTTGAACCCATTTTGATCTTCAATTTGAAGGCAGCAAGGCTCAAATTACATAGATCATTTCCTTCCAAACATTTGCTTTTTCTGTCATTCTTACAGGAGAATAGACAGGTTTTTTTTTTAATATCAATGTATGTTCTATACTCCCTAGTCGATGGTTTGAGCTACTATAGGAATCCTGGAATTTTTAATAGTTGAGGTTCCCTTACACTTAGTTCTCAAATAGCTTCCTAGAGTTTATTCATCAAATAATTCAGAGTCAAAAAGTAGCACATAAAAATTAATGCAATAGCCCTTAAGCACAATGGTTGGTTGGTTTTGGCTAAGAGGACCCTGCGGCCAAAAACAGTTAGGTCTTAGGATGAGCAAGCCATCAAATGTGCTCCTACAGACTAAGCCCAGATGCCCAGTTCACAGAATAGCAGTCAGCTGTGCTCAGAAGCCAGTCATATTTTGACGGTCATGACTTAGCTGCTTACAAATATTGTGGTGTGCCTCATGCTTTATGCTAATGGCAGTAACTAATGGTTGTCATTATCTTCATTCAGCCTCATAAAAAACTTCCTCAGGAGAGACCAATCATAGCTAGAATACTGCTTAAAGTTAAACTGTTTTTCTCAAATGATATAAAAAGCACTTAGTACAAGAGGTTGGGTGCATAATTTATTTTGTTTGGAGTATGTTTGACAACTGCTACTGTTGTTAAATTTACCGTGAACCTAATTGATATCCCATGTGGGAATGCCTTATAGATGCTTATATATGTGATTGCTTAATGCTTTA
The DNA here is from genome assembly GCF_016906955.1 of Phacochoerus africanus. NCBI lineage: Eukaryota > Metazoa > Chordata > Mammalia > Artiodactyla > Suidae > Phacochoerus > Phacochoerus africanus. The sequence goes on along the minus strand of NC_062552.1, from coordinate 28,563,156 downwards.
AAGTTGTTCTGCTTATTTGGGACTCTAGGTGAAGATGTGTGATAGAAAAACCCAAATCTGGAATAAATCTGACACTGACTGTTTGGAGGTTCTGTGGTTTTGACAATGGAGGTGAGTCACCTTATCACTTTGTGATTCCCTGTATGTGCCCTGCTTACGGTTCAGGAACAGAACACTTCACGGACCGAAAACGAAGTGCTTAAATGGATGAGGCATCTCTTTGCATTTGATAGAAGTCAAATGGGACATTAAGTTAGGGGCAAACAATCAAGACACTTTTAATTTTATTCTGCATTGTAGTGAGATGGCAGTAATGTGTTGACTTTCATATATCTTAATTGCCAGAGATTGAAGTTATGAATTTCTGTATTAAAGTAAAAACAGGAGTTACTGCCATGGCACAGCAGGTTAAAAATCCCACATTATTTCTGTGTTGGCATGGGATCGACCCCCGGCCCGTGGCAGTGGGTTAAGAGTCTGGCCATGCTGCGGCTATGGCGTAGGTCACAGCTGTGACTTGGATTTGATCCCAGGACTGGGAACTCCCATATGCTATGGGTGCCGCTGTTTAAAAAAATTAGTAAAAACAAAAAAAAAAATTTTTTTTTTTCTTTTTCTCTTGAGGGCCACACCTGCAGCATATGGAAGTTCCTGGGCTAGGGGGCAAATGAGAGCTGCAGCTGCTGGTCTGCCCCATGGCCACAGCAATGCCAGATCCGAGCCACATGTGTGAGCTACAGTGCACCTTGCGGCAGTGCTGGATCCTTAACACACTGAGGGAGACCAGGGAATGAACCTGCATCCTCGTGGCTACCGGTTGGGTTCTTAGCCCCCTGAGCCACAACAGGAACTTCAGAAAACATATTTTTGAAAGAATGTGATGAATATGCACACTATTTCTGATAATAAGGGGAGGAGGGGAGAAAATTTTCCTGAGGAGAGGAAATGTCATCCACCATACCTGATGGCTCCTTCATGCCCTTTTTGTATTAGAGGGAAAGTTTAGTTTTATTGGTGAGAGGGCTGATATATAACAGGCCTCCAATACATGTGTGTAGAATGAACTGGAATGGAACAGAGTGGAACAGAACATAATAGACCATGATTATTTTTCCTTCCCCAAAGTCGAATTTGTTCCAAAACAAAAGGAAAAATAAACATATAACGGGGTGAGTCGTCCGTCATAGAGATGCTTCAAAAAGGAAGTTTCTGTTTTCTTTTTACACATACTTTTATTTTCTTTCTTTCTTTTCTTTTGTCCTTTTTGAGGGCCGTTCCCACGGCATGTAGAGGTTCCCAGGCTAGGGGTCTCATCGGAGCTACAGCTGCCCGCCTACACCACAGTCTACACCACGCCAGATCTGAGCTGCACCTGCGACCTACACCACAGCTCATGGCAACACCAGATCCTTAACCCACTAAGCAAGGCCAGGGATCGAACCCATGTCCTCATGCATACTAGTTAGATTCTTAATCTGCTGAGCCACAACAGGAACTCCCACTATTTACACATACTCATATTTTAAAGAAGACTTCATTTAGAAAGTATAAATAACCATCGTGTTTGTTTAATGAACAGGAAGCCATATAGGTGATTTCTGAAATTTTTACTTGAAAGTACTTAATTTTTTTAAAATTAAAGTGTATCTCCCAGGACCTAACCTTCATGGAGACCCTAGGAAAGTCTAAGTTATAAAAAGGAAAGGCTAAGTTTTAACTGCTGTGGAAACACCCCACCTCCTTCCGTTTTGTGTCAGAGGAATTTGGAAGGAAGTTGTACCATACGGCTGTGCCCATCTTGAATCTGTTCCGGACGGAACATCTCTCCAAAGAGCCCCATGTAAATTGCCCTGCATAATATAGGAATTCGTTTTGAGCTAGAAAATACATTGTCACTAAGGCGACCCTGCCTCCTGTCCCAGTGTAATTATTAATAACACCACCTTCCACTCTCAGAGGTGTCTCAGCATGGATGACAAACTATGGTACATGAGCTATAAATAATAATGAAGTGTTTATAACAATAAAATAACCTCTATTGGAAGCTGGCTATTTGTCAGAGACTCCGAAATGCTTTGGTGTGTAATGACTTCTTTGAAATAACCCAATGAGAGAGGTAGTTTAGTGCCCCCCATTCTACAGCTGAGAACATGGGATGAAGCTATTAAACAGCAAGGCTTCTTCTCAGAGTGGGCAAACCTGAAACCAGACAAAGGTCTGATTCTATCACAACATATGCAGGAGATGATACACTGTCTTCCTATTTGCTGCTTAATGTGATTAACTTGGGTTTACTCAGTACAAAGTTTATTAATTGTTCTTCTTTAAAATTTTTTATTATAGTCAGCTCACACTGTTCTGTCAATTTCTACTTACAGCAAAGTGACCAAGTCATACCTACATACATTCTTTTTCTCATATTAAAAGATTATCAAAAAAAAAAAAAAAAGGAGTTCCCGCAGTGGCTCAGCGGAAACAAATTCAACTAGTAAACACAAGGTTGTGAGTTCAATCCCTGGCCTTGCTCAGTGGGTTAAGGATCCGGCGTTGCCTCGAGCTGTGGTGTAGGTTGGAGACTCAGATCGAATCTGGCGTTGCTGTGGCTGTGGTATAGGCCGGCAGCTACAGCTCCGATTGGACCCCTCGCCTGGGAACCTCCATATGTCTCGGGTGCGGCCCTCAAAAGAAAAAAAAAAAAAGATTATCAATAGTGCTAATTTATTTCTACTTCCTTTCTGTTATAAACATTTTTATAAGTACTGTTCATTTTAAGGGGCAGAAAAAGTACTGAACTGAAATTCAGCTGGGTTGCAGTTCAAGATACTCCTAAGTTTATGATAAAAATCATGGTTTGTTAAGTGACTCGTTTATGCCAGGCAACTTGGGGGATTCCCTGTGTTCTCCCACCGATCCTTAAAACAACTATGCAAGCAGAACATTTTCACCCCCACAAATGTGTATGAGCTGCTTTAGTCTAAAATCGGTCCAGAGATTTAAAACGAAGACTGAGGGACTGCAGGATTTCAGCACTGACATACTACGACTAGACTAGATGTCTGGCAGTAACCAATTGTCAAGACTCTTGTCCCTGCAGTTTTCAAGCTTCAGATTTGTATGGTCTTTGGGAAAACGGTCTGGAGGTGTGGACTGTGGACTGTGAAGACGTGGTGGTACTTTGGTGGGCAAACTAAGCTCATCCCTATGCCCTTTCTCTAGAGGGTTCTCTCCAAAGATGCTTCTTCGATCTGAGCTTCTTCCTTCTGTCCTTGAGCCCTGCTAGGGGAACCTGACCTAACCTAAAGCCAAATCACACCCATCCCTCTCTTTGAGGAAGTTGGGGGGGGGGGTGTGATTTAAAGTCAATCTTGTGACATAAAGCCTTTTTTTTTTTTTTTTTTTTTTGCTTATCTGTGGCATATGGGAGTTCCCAGGCTAGGGGTCGAATCAGAGCAGCAGCTGCCAGCATGCACATCCACAGCAACACGGGATCCACACCACATCCATGCCCTTCACCACAGTTCACAGCAATACCGGACCCTGCACCCACTGAGTGAGACCAGGGATCGAACCCACATCCTCATGCATACTGGTTGGGTTCGTAACCCACTGAGCCACAATAGGAACTCCCTATGAAGAGTGTTTTGACTTAAAATAGCGGGGTGTGTAGGGACGCGTGTGTGCCCTGGGAGACAAATACCCCTTCTGTATGGCATTTCACTGTGTTTAGTAAGAGAGGAGGAAGGAAGGAAGCCTGACAGGTACCCAAGGTCAGTCTGTTCAGCCCCTGGGGCAGGGGAGGGAGGCAAGAGCAAGGGCTGAGAGTTGTTGTTAGAGAGGCTGACCGCTAGAGGGCGGCAGAGGGCCAGCAGAACACACCTGCAGCTCCCTGGCCAAAGAGGCTCAGAGATGGGGTTTCAGACGTGGTTGGTGGAACCACAATGAGGTCCCAAGAGAGGAGGCATGGGTTATGTGTGCCTCTTTCTAGCCCAAATTGCCTCACTCTACACAGGGTTCACGGGTGTGCCATCAGCATTTGACAGGGACACTTCCAGCCTGATCCCATGGCACAGTGGCCACAGAGTTTGAGAGTCTCTCTGGGGTCTGGGTGTCCTCTGTTTCTGCCCTGGCCAGATTCTTTAGCAGGAACACCTGGCTTAAATCTTGGGCGTGCATATTTCTTGAACCAGGCTTGCATGGGTTTGGCATCTGGGAAGTAGGGCTGGTTGTTGTGAATGGAGTGTGTAAAAGCCGTGCTGTTTGGTGAGCGGGCTGTGCTCAACTGTGAGCCCTTTCTTTTGAGATTTTTCCACAAAGATCCTTCTTTTTCCATCTGAGCTTCTTCCTTCTTTCTTTGGCCCCTGCTGGGGGAACCTCACCTAGAGCCAGGTCATGTGAATTAAGGGGTGCTGACTGATTTCAAGTAGTGGGGTGGGATTGGAAAGGGTGGGTGTCCTGGGAGGCTTGGAGAGAGAAGTACCCTCCCCACCATAGGGAACTGGATTTCACTTTGAGGAAGAGGGGGGTGGATCAGGCCGACCAAATGCCCAAGACCAGTGCAGACCCTGGAGCTGGGGAGAGAGGCAAAAGGAAGGGCTGAGAGTTGCCTAGAGGAGAAGGCTGCTAGAGGGCTCTGGAACACAAACACAGCCCACCTGTCACCCCCTGGCCGCACCTCCAGGCTCACAGGTGGGATTGGAGATGGAGTTGTCAGAACTCTCAGGTCGTGCCCATTGATGCAGAGCTAGTTACAGGGAGCCTCTGACTCTCTGGCCAAAAAGGCCTCCCCTCACACAGAGGGTATATAGTTCTGAATTATCCGAATTAAGCACCTGATTGGGTACTTCGAGCCTGGTCAGGTGGCCTAGTGGCCAGACAGTTTGACAGTCTTTCAGGTTCTGACTGCCTTTTGATATCTCAGAGGCAGGACTATAGACCCATAAATTCCAAGCTTGAATCTTGGACATGCAGTTTTGTAGAATCAGGCTTGAGTGGGGTTTGGCATCTGGAGAGCTGGGCCGGTGGTGTGAATGGAATGTGTTAGCTGTGGTACTTTGGCAGATGGGCTGTGAACTCCCAAAGTTCCTTCTCTTTTTTCCATCTGAGCTTTTTCTTCTTCTTCATCTTCATCTTCTTTTTAGGGCCGCATCTGTGGCATATGGAAATTCCCATGCTAGGGGTTGAATCAGAGCTGCACCTGCCTGCCTACGCCAGCCACAGCCACAGCCACGCCATATCTGAGCCATATCTGTGACCTACACCACAGCTCATGGCAGTGCCAGATCCTTTAACTCATTGAGCGAGGCCAGGGATTGAACCCGCATCCTCGTGCATACTAGTCGGGTTCATAACCCGCTGAGCCAAAATGCGAAATCCCCGTCTGAGCCTCTTGCTCCTGACATTGACCCTGCTGAAAGCAGCTGACCTAAAACCAGGTCCTGTGAATTCAGGGGCGGGGGGCGGGGGGAGGGGGTCTGATCAATTTAAAGCTGGGTACCTGACTTAAAGTGGGCTCCCTGATTGACAGGGAGGGGTGCGTGCCCTGGGAGACTTTGACAGAGAGCTCTCCCCCTCTGTAAGGCACCGGATCATGCTTAGAGGGAGAAGGGGAACCGCGTCAGGCTGTCAGGCGTTCCAGTCCAGTGCCTCCCCCTGGTGTGGGCAGGGAGTCAGGAGGAAGGGCTCTGAGTTGTTGTTTGAGGGGGCTGCCTCGAGGGGGTGTCGCAGCACCAGCAGAGCTGGTTTAGAATTGGGGATAGACATGGCATGGGCAGAATCCCAAGGATATGCCCAGAGAAAAGGAGGTGGTACCAGGTGGCCTCTGCCCATCTGGCCCAAATGGCCTCACCTCACAGAGGGGACATTGTTCTGCCTTCAGATATGTAGGTGACTTCCAGCCTGGTCAGGTGGCCCATGGGCCAGGCAGTTGGACAGACTCTCTGGGGTCTGAGTGCCCTTTGGTTGTCCAGAGGTAGGACTGTAACCCAGAAATACCAGCCTTGAATCTTGGAAGAGCTGTTTTCCAGAATCAGGCTTCAGTGGGGTTTGGCATCTGGAGAGCTGGGCTGGTGGTCGTGAACAGCGTGTGTTAATGTGGTGGGATTTCCGTGGGTGCGCTGTGCTCAGCCCTGTGCCCTTTCTCTCGAACTTTCTCCCCTCTTTCCTTTTTTCCTTCCATCTGAACCTCATCCTCCTCTACCAAGCTCCTGTTTGGAGGAAACTAACTAAAGCCTGGTGAGGTGAATAAGGGCATGGGTTATTGATTTAAACCTGGGTCCCGGGCTGAAGGGCGCTGATGGAGTTAAGGCCTGCACAGGTGAATTTAAAATCAGGGCAAGGGAGTTCTCTGATGGCCTATTTGGGTTAAGGCTCCTTCGTTCTCATTACTATGGCTCTGGTTGCTGCTGTGTGGTGCAGGTTCGATTCCTGGCCCAAGAACTTCCACATACTGCCTGTGTGGCAACCCCCCCCTCCACACACACACACACACACACACACACACACACACACACACAAAACAAAACCTGAGAGAACCTGAAATAAACGTTGCATCTCTCATTAAAAAAAAAAAAAAAAGGTAATAAAAAATAAAAAGCAACGCAGCTGAGTGATGTCAGGCTGACTTCGAGGAAGCCGTGCCCCCACCTGTAAGGCATTTCATTTGTGCTTCTGTTCGGGCACCATTGACTAAAACACTGAAACCGCCCACCTGGGCCAGGCAGGCTAACAGCCACGTGCAGGAGGCCCTGAGAAGCAACGTGGTGCTGCCCTGAAGACTAACTGGGAGGATCCGGGAGGGGCCCGTGGGAGGAGATGATCAGCCTCCCAGGATCCTGGTGCTGCATCCATCTCAGCTGAGAGGTCTGTGCGCCGCCAGGAAGGGCCCCCAGGCCCATAAAACCAGAGGCTGCGAGCCGTGTGGCGGAGTGGTTCTCCCAGCTTCCCTCTCCCTGCTGCCCTCCGCCCGGGCGCCCCTTCCCAATAAAGCCTCTTGCTCTGTGGGCACGTGTGTCTCCCCAGATAATTCATTTCTGAGTGTTAGACAAGAGCCCACACTGGGGCCCTGGAAGGGGTCCCCCTTCCTGCAACAGCCTGAGACGCCGGTGGGGCACCTTCTTCCACTTCGACTGACATCCTGACCACCCGGGGTCCTGGGGGACCCACCCACCCACCTACGGGCCAGACCCAGCAGCCACTGCCAGGACCCTTTTGTCCCTGGTTTCCTCCTGACGCAGACGCCTGGCCAGGGGGTCCCTACCGGGTAAGGGTCAAGAGACTTCGTTGACCTTTTCCCCTTCCCTCTCCCTTTTTTCTTTTCAACCCCACCTATCTTACTCCCCTCTTTTTTTGGCTGCCCTGAAGCATATGGAGTTCCTGGGCCAGGGCTCAGTTCCAAGCTGCCTCTTTGACCTCCATCACAGCTGTGGCAACCCCAGATCCGTAACCCACTGGGCCAGGCTGGAATTGAACCTGTGTCCCAGTGATGCAGAGATGCTGCCCATCTCCTTGCACCACAGTGGGAACTCTACCCCCCCTTTCTTTTTTCTGTCCTGGATGCAGGAGCCTGGTTGAGGGCCTCAGTTATCTGAGGGCTAGAAGCTGATCACTTCTGGCAGGCAGAGAACTCGGATTCTGAATTCTGTATTCTGGTTGGGCCGAGTACCTGTCCCCCCTTTCTGAAGCCCAGGGAAAGTCTCATGATGCCTGGGCATCTGCAGGTGGTGGGAGACGTCCATCAGGCCACCCTTTTGTCCTCCTCTCCTTCTCTCAATCTCTGGCCTCTTTTCCTCCCTCTGGAACCACTGAAGACCCAAGATACTTCCATTTACTATGTGTTAGTACTGAAACTGTTGCCGAAACTCAGCCTCTGTCCACCTGGGCCAAATAGAAACTTGAATCGAGTTTGGGGTGAAGGAGAAAAAAGAGAGCTTTTATTGCTCTGCCAGGCAAGGGGGGCCACAGCAGGCTAATGCCTTCAAGACAGTGCGCCCCTTGGGAGAGATTAGGACATGGTTTTATAGTTTGGAGAGTGGAAAAATAAGGCTCTGGATAAGGATCTGGGTAGAAGCAAGCTTGCGTTGTTTCTCAAAGCTGGTGTTGAGTGGCCCCGGGACTGATTCTGGTGGTCCTCCTTCTTTCCAGAATGAAGGATGCTTCATCAAGTAGTGAACCATCTTCCATTATGATGGGGGTTTTAGTTCTGCGCAAAGAGAATGCGATGTATCTTCCTTGAAGAGGAACCACGACCCTGCCCCAAGGCTGCACTGTCTTCTCTAAACTGCCCCTCCCTGGTCTCTGCATCCTCTCCCTTCCCTGATTAGCAACTGTTGTAACCTGCCCTTGGGAACTCAGGGAAGGGTCCCGGAGGCTGAAGCTTACTCCCCAAAAACCAGAAATGGAGGACACAAAAAGGCTTGTGTGTCCAGGATCCCCACGGGGTCCTCGCTCAGTTACTGCAAGGCCCTGTGGCACTCCAAGGAAAAAGCCTTTCTGTGGCCCCCATTTCTTGTTTGTTGGGATAATCATACCCCCACTTGGAAAGCACTTCAGTGCCCTGAGAGGGAAAGAAGTAAGGACATCACTCTGGCAAAAGCACCAGGCCGGTTCAGACCAGCATTCTGCTGCAGGAGGCAGAGGCAGGGCAGAGAGTTGCTGTCACCGTCACAGGCACATGCTGGCCAGCACGTGCCGGGGCACCCGCAGGGCCCCTGTGCAGCTCCCAGACCGCATCTCCAGGTTCAGATACCTGGGGGGGAGGTGGATTTGTGGAGGAAACTCAAGAAGATTCCCAGATATGTGTGCTCATGTACAGGTGACTCTGTGGCCCCAAAGTGCCTCCACTCAGAGGAGGGATAAGGTTCTGCCGTCATATCTGTGGTTCAGTTCCTGCATGGTCGGGTGACCCAATGGCTAGAGAGTTTGATGGGCTGTCAAGGGCCTGAGTGCCCTTTGCCTGTTCGGAGGCACAATACTGGACCCAGAAATACCTGGCTTGAATCATGCAGTTTTTTAGAATCAGGCTGGTGCAGCATTTGGCTTCTGGAAGGCTGGGCATCACTTTGGTCACAAATGCAATGTGTCAGTGTGATGGTATTTTGAGGGGTGGACTGAGCCTATCCCTATGTTCCTTCTCCCCAGAAATCTCCACATCCTTCTCCTTCCTGTTCCCTCTGAGCCTCTTCTTCCTCTGCTGGACACCTGTGCCAAGGAACCTACCTAAATCCAGGTGAAACTGACAGCATTTATAACTTGAATCCAGCCAGAAGCCAGATTGGGACTTGAACACACAGAGTCACTCACCTGATGTGTGGACTTACTGAAGTTCAAGTTCTTTGTGTCTCAGCACAAAAAGAATTCAAGAGGCAAAGTGATAGGCAAGAAATCACTTAAGTTTATTAAGTGATTTATTGAAATAGGATGTTTGGGAGTTCCCGTTGGGGCTCAGAGGTTAACAAACCTGACTAGCATCCGTGAGGACTTGGATTCCATCCCTAGCCTTGCTCAAGGGGTTAAGGACCCAATGTTGCCGTGGGCTGTGGTGCAGGTCGCAGGTGCGGCTCGGATTCTGCATCACTGTGCCTGTGGCTGTGGCCGGCAGCTGTAGCTCCAATTTGACCCCTAGCCTGGGAACCTCCATATGCCACAGGTGCGGCCCTAAAAAGACCAAAAGAAAAAAAAAAGAGAGATAGGGTGCTTATGAGAGATACAAGTGGGCAGGCAAAGCAGCACTGCCCTGATGATTTGATGGGCTACATTTTTATAATTCAAGGCACGTGGGGAGAGGGAAAAGACTGCCTCTTCCTCTTTCTTCTAGTAGACTTCAGACTTGCCTCATTAGCGCCTCCTTTGTGTCCCAAGAGAGTATTTGACCATACAGAGGTCGAACTAGGACTGCCATGGTGCTTGTTCAAATCAGCAGAAGGGTGTAACATTTGCTAAAATACGTTGAATCATTTCAGGTTTCTTTATAATGACAGTCTGCTACTTTGTTTTGTTTCATTTTCTTCTCTTTCACCTTCTCCTTCTCTGCTGCTGCTTTTTACAGTCCCATCAGTGGCATATGGAAGCTTCCAGGCCAGAGTTTGAATCAGAGCTGAAGCTGCCAGCCTATGCCACAGCTCACCGCAATGGTAGATCCTTAACTCACTGAAGGAGGCCAGAGATCAAACCCACATCCTCACTAAAACTGTGTAGATTCTTAACCTGCCGAGCTACAGTGGAAACTCCCAAGGGTCTCCTAATTTGCAGTGTTATCTTTTCCTTAAACTCCTGCCCTTGGACTAAGGATCATTATCTTGCTGAACTTGAATGCAGGCTTATTTTGTCTTTCACTTAATGACCTGAGGCATATCTCTTGCTATATTTATGGTTTTATACTTAGGCAAGCCTGCTTTCTTCTGATGGCTTTCTTGAGTGATTATTAACAGTGGTTGTGCAAATTTCCCTGTCTATGGTCCCCTGTTGGGACTTCTACAACTTACACGTGTAACTGTCCCACTCCAGACCTAGCACAGGTAAAGTGAATAACGCCTGGCTGGTCCTTGATTTCAGGCCTGGTGCCACGGCCAAAGGGTGCTGTTTGGCTGGCAGCCAGCTGTCATGACTTAACAAGCTGGGTATCTGATTTCAGGAAGTGGGATGGTGTCAGGGAGTGAGTGTCCTGGCTGATGCTGAGATAGTCACACACCAGCATGTCACTGTGCTCAGATGGAGAAGCGTGAGGGAGTCACTCTGGCACATGCCCAGGGCAGTGCAGACCAGGTTCAGCTGAGGGAGGCAGAGGAAAGGCTGAAAGTTGCTGTTACAGCCCATGTCCCAGTGGCCACATGCATCTCCAGGCACAGAACAGGACTGGAGATGGATCCATGGAGCCTCAAGGAGGTGTCCAGAGCCTTGTTTTGTGTACGTGCTGCTTCTCACCCTGTGGCCCAAGTTGCCTCGACTCCCTGAGGGCACATGCATCTGCTATCATATGTCCAATTCAATTCCTGTCGGGTCAGGGATCCAAAGATTAGAGAGTTTTACAGGCTGTCTGATGTTTGAGTGTCCTTGTTTATTTGAATGCAGAGCTCTGGCCCCAGAAAGACCTTGGATGGAGGATGTGCAGTTTTCCAGCATTAGCATGGTGAGAGTTTGGCTTCTGGAAAGCTGAGGTTCAGGTCATAAATGCGGTGTGTCAGTGTGGTGGTATATTGGGGGGTGGCGGCGGGGGAGGGGGGGAGCTGTGCTCATCGCTGGGCTCTTTCTCTCCAGAGATGGCCACACCTCATCTTTCACTCTCCACCTGAGCCAATTCACCCACTGTGGATCACCTATTAGAAAGAAGCTTGCTTGGAGTTCCCGTCATGGCTCAGTGGTTAATGAATCTGACTAGGAACTATGAGGTTACAGGTTTGATCCCTGGCCTCGCTCAGTGGGTTAAGGATCTGACGTTGCTGTGAGCTGTGGTGTAGGTTGCAGATGCGGCTCGGATCCCACGTTGCTGTGGCTCTGGCGTAGGCCGGTGTCTACAGCTCCGATTAGACCCCTAGCCTGGGAATCTCCATATGCCACGGGAGTGGCCCTAGAAAAGGCAAAAAGACAGAAAGACAGACAGAAAGACAAAGAAAGAAAGACAAAGAGAGAGGCAGAAAGAAAGAAAAAGAAGCTTGCTAAAACCAGGAAAGGGCTATGATGGGTGGCTTGTCCATCATTTCAAGCTGAGTCCCGGTGAGGAAGGCAGCTGATTCCAAGCTGGCTTTCATGACTAAAATGGTGGGGTGGCTGATATCAAATAGTGCTGTGATGTCAGGTCGGGTGTGTGCCATGGGCCACCTTGAGATAGTCATAGCCCTGCCTATAGAGTTTCTCAGTGTGCTCAGAGGGAGAGGAGTGAGAAAGATCCTGCTGGCACCTGCCCCAGGCCAGGGCCAATCAAGGCTGTGCCACAGGAGGTGGAGGCAGGGCTGAGAGCTGCTGGTCGGTTACATGCTCATGCCAGCCAGAAGGCTCCAGATTAACACAAGAACCCCTGTGTAGCTCCTAGGCCGCATCTCCTGGCTCAGATACATGGCAGGAGATGGATTTGTGGAGGAAACCCAGGGAGAGTCCCAGATATGTGTGATGTTTATACATGTTGCCTCTGAGTCTTGTGGCCCAAAAGTGCCTCCATCAGAGGAGAGACAAGGTTCTGCCATCACATCTGTGATTCAATTCCTGCATGGTCGGGTGGCCCGATGACTTGAGAGTTTGACAGGCTCACTAGGGCCTGAGTGCCCTTGGTTTGTGTGGAGGTACAAGAGTGGCTTGAATCATGGACATGCAGGTTTTAAAAATCAGGCTGGCATTGCGTTTGGCTTTGGGAAAGCTGGGCATAATTTTTTCCATGAATGCAGTGTGTCCGTTGGGTGGTATTATGGGGGGGCGGACTGAGCCTATCCCTGTGCTCCTTCTCCCCAGAAATCTCCACATCCACCTCCTTCCCCCACCACCTGAGCATCTTCCTCCCCGGCTGGACATGTGTGCCAAGGAATCTACCTAAATCCAGGTAAAAGTGAATAACAGCTGGGGGGGCGGGGGGTCCTGGATCTCCGTCCAGGTCTCAGATCCAAAGGGTGCTGATTGATTGGTAGATGACTCTCTTTATTTCACGAGGCAGGTGTCTGATTTGAGGTACTGGGATGGTGTCCTGAGGAGTGAGTGTCCTGGCTGATGTTGTGATAGGAAGGCTGAGAGTTGCTGTTATGGCGCATGTCCCCCAGATGGTGCCACAATGCCCGAACAGCTGCTCGGCATCTTCCTGGCTGCCTCTCCAGGCTAAGAATGGGATTGGAGATGGATCCACGGAACCTCAAGGAGGTGCCCAGAGACTTGTGTTTGTGGACGTGGTGCCTTGACCCTGCGGCCCTATTTGCCTCTTCTTAGTGAGGGGATATGCATCTGCCCTCACATGTCCAATTCCTGTCCTGCCAGGAGACCCAGAGATAAGAGATTTTGAAAGGCTGTCTGGGATCGGTCCTCTGCTTGTTTGGAGGCAGAACTCTGGCCTCAGAAACACTGGTCTTGAATGTGGGAATTGCAGTTTTCCAGAATTAGCCTGGTGGGGAGTTTGGCTTCTGCAAAGCTGAGCTTCAAGTTGAGACTGCAGTGTGTCAGTGTGGTGGTATCTCTGGGGTCAGGCTGTGCTCATCCCTGGGCCTGTTCTCTCCAGAGACGTCCGCAAGCTCCTCCTCCCCTCTCCACCTGAGCCCATTCCCCCACTGTGGTGCACCCATTAGGAGGAACCTCAGTAAAACCAGCAATGGGGGATAATGGGTGGCTTGTCCATCATTTCAAGCTGAGTCACAGGGAGAAAGGCGGCTGATTCAAATCTAGTTCTTGTGAACTTGAATGGGGGGCTCCTGAGATCAAATGTTGTGTGGTGTCAGGTCGGGTGTGTGCCATGGGCCACCTTGAGATAGTCCGAGCCCCGCCTGTAGAGCTTCTCAGTGTGCTCAGAGGGAGAGGAGTGAGAAAGATCCTGCTGGCACCTGCCCCAGGCCAGGGCCAGTCAAGGCTGTGCTGCGGGAGGTGGAGGCAGGGCTGAGAGCTGCTGCTAGGGCGCATGCTCATGCCAGCCAGAGGGCCTGAGGGTACCATGACAAATCCTGCTGAGCTCCTGAGCCACATCTCCAGGCTTAGATACGTGACAGGAGATGGATTTGTGGAGGAAACCTGGGGATATTCCGAGATACGTGCATTTGGGTACATGGAGCCTCTGAGTCTTGTGGCCCCAAAGTGCCTCCACGCAGAGAGGTGACAAGGTACTGCCATCATATCTATGGTTCACTTCCTGCATGATGGGGGGGGGGGGGTCCAATGGCTCGAGAGTTTGACAGGCTGTCTAGGGCCTGAGTGCCCTTGGTTTGTGTGGAGACACAAGAGTGGACTCTGCAGTACCTGGCTTGAATCATGGACATGCAGGTTTTAAGAATCAGGCTGGCGTGGCATTTGGCTTCTGGAGAGTTGGGCATAATTATATTCATGACTGTGGAGTGTTAGTACAGTGGTATTTGGGGGGGACAGACTGAGCCTGTCCCTATGCTCCTTCTCTCCAGAGATCTCCACATCCTTCTCCTTCCCCCACCACCTGAGCGTCTTCCTCCCATGCTGGACACGTGTGCCAAGGAACCTACCTAAATCCAGGTAAGAGTGAATAACAGCCGGGGGTCCTGGATCACAGGATCATGTCCGAAGGGTGCTGACTGATTGGCAACCAGTTATCAATGACTTAACAATCCTGGGGTCTGATTTGAAGGAACAGAATGGCGTCCTGAGGGGTGAGTGTCCTGGCCGATGTTGAAATAGTCACACCCCCGCCCATGGTAATTGTCAGAACTCTCAGAGGGAGAGGAGTGAGGGAGTCACACTGGCACATGCCCCAGGGCAGGGCAGACCAGGTTTCTGCTATGGGAGGCAGAGGTAGAGTTGAGAGTTGCTGTTATGTTGCATGTCCCCCAGATGGCGCCCAAGTGCCAACGAAGCAGCCCTGCATCTCCAGGCTCAGAACAGGAATGGAGATGCATCAAGCGAATCCCAAGGAGGTGGCCAGAGCCTTGTTTTGTGTACATGATGCCTCTGACCCTGTGGCCCAATTTGCCTCCACTCATGGAGGGGACACTCATCTGCCATCACATGTCCAAATCTATTCCTGCCAGTCGGCAGACCCAAAGATGTGAGAGTGTGACAGGCTGTCTGGAGTCTGAGTGTCCTTTGCTTATTTGCAGGCAGAGCTCTGTCCCCAGAAACACCAGTCTTGAATGTGGAAATTGCAGTTGTCCAGAATCAGCCTGACAGGGAGTTTGGCCTCTGGAAGGCAGAACTTCAGGTCGTGAATGCAGTGTGCTAGTGCGGTGCTAGCATTGGGGGCAGGCTCAGCTCACCCCTGGGCTCTTTCTCTCCAGAGATGTCCACAGCCTCATCCTTCCCTCTCCACCTGAGCCCATTAACTCACTTGAGGACACTTCAGGAACCTCGCTAAAACCAGGAAAGGGGATAAGGGGTGGTTTGTCCATCATTTCAAGCTGATTCATGGGGAGGAAGGTGGCTGATTCAAATTCAGCTCTCATGACTTAAATTGTGGGGTGGCTGATATCAAATGCATTGTAGTGTTGGGTGGGTTGGGTGTCCTGATCCCCCATGTCCTAGTCATAGCCCTGCCTGTGGTGCTTTTCAGTGTGCTCAGAAGAAGGCCCGCTGACATGTAACCCAGGGCACTGCAGATCATGGTTCTACTCTGGGAAGCCTAAAAGGGCTGAGAGTTGCTATTATGACTCATGTCCACCAGGCGGCATCAAAGCTCCAGCCTCTGCCCTCCTGCATCTCCAGGCTCAAACCAGGATTAGAGATCCATGCACACAAGCTCAAGGAGGTGCCCAGAGCTCGTGTTTGTGTACATGTTGCCTCTGACTGTGTGGCCTATGTTGCCACTCCTGAGGGGACACGCATCTGCCATCACATGTCCAATGCAATTTCTGTCAGGTCAGAAGACTCAAATATCATAGTTTGACAGGCTGTCTGGTGTCTGAGTGTCCTTTGCTTGTTTGGAGGCAGAGCTCTGGCCCCAGAGACAACGGTCTTGATTGTGGATTGAGCGGTTTTCCAGAAATATCATGAAATGGAATGTTGCTTCTGGAACGCTGGGCTTCCAGTGCTGTAGTCCAGGATTTCATTGTGATGGTAATTGGGGGGCAGCCTGAGCCTATCCCTGTGCTTCTTTTCACCACAGATCTATGGCCTCCTCCTCCCTGCTCCACCTCAGCCTCTTCCTCCCTGCTGGACACCTGTGCCAAGGAACCTACTAAATCCAGGTAAAAGTGAATAACGCCTGGTGTGTGTGGGGGGGAGTCCTGGATTTCAGGGCAGGTGTCAATCCCGAAGTGTGCTGATTGATTGGCAGCTGGCTATCATGACCTCCAAGCTGTATGTCTCATGAGGGAACTGGATGGTGTCCTGAGGGGTGAGTGTCCTGGTTGATGTGGAGGGAGTCACACCACAGCCATGGTGCATGTTAATGCTCTGAGGTAGAGGCGTGAAGGAGTCACACTGGCACGTGCCCCAGGGCAGTGCAGACCAGGGTTCTGCTGTGGGAGGCAGAGGAAGGGCTGAGAGTTGTTGTTATGGCAGTGTCCCCCAGATGGCGCCAAAGTGTCAACAGAGCTGCTCTGCATCTCCAGGCTCAGAACAGGAATGGAGATGGATCCAGCAAACCTCAAGGAGGTGCCCAGAGCCTTGTGTTTTGTGCACGTGGAGCCTCTGACCCTTTGGCCCAATTTGCCTCCACTCACTCTGGGGACATGCATCTGCCATCACATGTCCAAATAGATTCCTGTAGGGTTGGGAGACACAATGATGGGAGATTTTGACAGGCTTTCTGTGGTCAGAGTGTCCTTTGCTTGTTTGGAGACAGAGCTCTGGCCCCAGAAACACTGGTCTTGACTGTGAATGGTACACTTTTCCATAAATATCTTGGAAGGGAATGTTGCTTCTGGAACACAGAGCTTCAGGTCCTGAATGCAGTGTCTCAGTGTAATCGTTTGAGGGGGCCAGCCTGAGCCTATCCCTGTGCTCCTTCTCCCCAGTGATCTCTGCATCCTCCTCCTCCCTGTTGGACACCTGTGCCAAGGAACCTACCTAAATCCAGGTAAAAGTGAATAACGGGAGTTCCCGTCGTGGCGCAGTGGTTAACGAATCCGACTAGGAACCATGAGGTTGCGGGTTCGGTCCCTGCCCTTGCTCAGTGGGTTAATGATCCGGCGTTGCCGTGAGCTGTGGTGTAGGTTGCAGACGCGGCTCGGATCCCGCGTTGCTGTGGCTCTGGCGTAGGCCGGTGGCTACAGCTCCGATTCAACCCCTAGCCTGGGAACCTCCATATGCCGCGAGAACGGCCCAAGAAATAGCAACAACAATAACAGCAACAACAACAAAAAGACAAAAAAAAAGTGAATAACGGCTGGGGTTGGGGGTTGTCCTTGGATCTCAGGCCAGGGGCCAGGTCCAAAGGGTGGTGCTTGATTGACAGCTGGCTCTCATGACTTGAGCCAGGGTTCCAATTTGAGCGGGTGGGATGTTGTTATGAGTTGTGAGTGTCCTGGCCCACTTTGAGATAGTCACACCCCCACCCCTGGTGCTGGTCAGAGCTCTCAGAGGGAGAGGAGTGAGGGAGTCACTCTGGCATGTTCCCTAGGTCCTTGCAGACCAGGGTCCTGGGGTGGGAGGCAGAGGAAGGGCTGTTACAGTGCATGTCCTCCAGATGGCACCAAACTACAAACAGCGCCAAACTACAAACTACAAACATCTCCCTGGCTGCATCTCCAGACTCAGAACAGGATTGGAGATGGATCCA
This sequence comes from Phacochoerus africanus, assembly GCF_016906955.1. Classification (NCBI taxonomy): domain Eukaryota; kingdom Metazoa; phylum Chordata; class Mammalia; order Artiodactyla; family Suidae; genus Phacochoerus; species Phacochoerus africanus. The sequence continues at coordinate 28,545,797 of NC_062552.1, read as the reverse complement.
CTGAACCTCAAGGAGGTGCCCAGAGGCTAGTGTTTGTGGACATGGTGCCTTGACCCTGTGGCCCTATTTGCCTCTTCTTAGTGAGGGGATATGCATCTGCCCTCACATGTCCAGATCAAGTCCCATCAGATTGGGAGACCCCAAAATCAGAGAGTTTGACAGGCTGTCTGGGGTTTCAGTGTCATTTGCTGGTTTGGAGGCAGAGCTCTGTCCCCAGAAACACCAGTCTTGAATGTGGGAATTGCAGTTTTCCAGAATCAGCCTGGTGAGGAATTTGGTTTCTGGAAAGCTGAGATTCAGGTTGTGAATGCAGTGTGTCAGTGCAGTGGTAACTTTGGGGGCGGGCTGTGCTCATCACTGGGCTCCATTCTCTCCAGAGATGTCCACAAGTTTGTCCTTCCCTTTCCACCTGAGCCAATTCACCTGCTGTGGGACACCTATTGGAAGAGCCTCACTAGAAGCAGGAAAGTGTTATAACTGTCGCTTGTCCATCATAGCAAGCCGAATCATGGGGAGGAAGTCAGCTCTTTCAAAGTCGGCTTTTGTGACTTACATAGTGGAGTGGCTTACATCAAAAAATGGTGTGCGGAGTTCCCGTCGTGGCGCAGTGGTTAACGAATCCGACTAGGAACCATGAGGTTGCGGGTTCGATCCCTGCCCTTGCTCAGTGGGTTAACGATCCGGCATTGCCGTGAGCTGTGGTGTAGGTCGCAGACACAGCTCGGATCCTGCGTTGCTGTGGCTGTCATGTAGGCTGGTGGCTACAGCTCCGATTCGACCCCTAGCCTGGGAACCTCCATGTGCTGTGAGAGCGGCCCAAGAAATAGCAAAAAGACCAAAAAAGAAAAAAAAATGGTGTGGTGTCAGGTGGGGTAGGTGCCCTGGAACATCTTGAGATAGTCATTGCCCTGCTTGTGGAGATTTTCAGTGTGCTCAGTGTGAGAGTGAGGTCCTCATGCTGACATGTACCTCAGTGCAGTGCAGACCAGAGTTTTGCTGTGGGAGGCAGCGCAAGGGCTGAGTTTCTATTACAGCTCCTGTCCACCAGATGGCGCCACAGCACTAGCAGAGCTGCTCTGCCTCTCCCTGGCTGCATCTCCAGGTTCAGAACAAGATTATTTATGGATTCATGTAACGTCCAGGAGGTTCCCAGAGCCCTTGCGTTTGTGTACATGGTCACTCTGTGTGGCCCATTTTTCCTCTCTTCAATTAGGGGACACTGGTCCACCCTCAGAGATCCAATTCAGTTTCTGCCATGTCAGGAATCCTAAGGATCAGAGTGTTTGACAGGCTGGCTGTTGTCTGTGTGTCCTTTGCTTGTTTGGAGGCAGAGCTCTGGCCCCAGAACCACCAGTCTTGAATGTTGGTCGTTCACTTTTCCAGAATTAGCGTGGCAAGGAGTTTTGCTTCTGGAAAGTGGGGTTTTGGGTCATGGCTGCAGTGTGTCAGTGTGGTGGTATATGTGTGGGGCTGACTGAGCCTGTCCCTGTGCTCCTTCTCTCCAGAGTCCTCTGCATCCTCCTCCTTTCTCACCCCGAGCATCTTCCTTGTCTGCTGGACACCTGTGCCAAGGAACCTACCTCGATCCAGGTACAAAGTGAATAATACCTGCATCATCCTTGATTTCAAGCTGGTTTTCATGGTTGAAGCTACTTATTGATTGACAGCTGGTTCTCTTGACTTAAGAAGCCTGGCATCTGAATTCAAGGAATGGGATGGTATTGGGTTGGTTGAGTTCCCTGGCTGCCTCTGAGAGAGTCACACCCTGCCTATTTATTTAAGTGCGATGAGAAGCAGAAGAAAGGTTGAGAGTGCCCGTTAAAGTAGATGTTTGCCTGAAGACTCCAGAGCGCCTGCAGCGCCCCCTGTAGCTCCCAGACTTCACCTTCAGGCTCACATACAATGTTGGAGACAGGTTGGTGGCACCCATAGGAGATGCCCAGAGCCTTTCCTTTTGGTACATGCTGCCTGTGACCCTCTTGTCTCAACTGCAAGAGGGGACGTAGTTCTGGCATCACCTCTATCGTTCAATTGCTGCATGTCCCAGTGGCTAGAGGGTTTGAAAACCGGTCTGGGGTCTGGGTGCCCTTTCATTTCTGGAACTGAATTTTGAATCCAGAAATCCCTGGCTTCAATCTTGGGTTTGAAGTTTTCTAGCATGAGGCTGGATTGGAGTTTGACTTCAGGAAAGCTGGGCTTCTGGTTGTGCAACCAGAGGTTCAAACCAGTGGTTTTTTTTCTCTCCCGTGATCTCTACAGCCTCCTCCTTCCATCCCTTCTGCCTCTTCCTGCTCTTTGGGCCCCTGACAGGGAACCCCCGTACATGCAGGTAATGCGAATAAAGGCTGAGTGAGCCTTGATTTCAAGCTGGAAACAGGGCTGAAGGGTGCTGACTCATTCAGAGCCTGCTCACTTGACTTCAAAAGGGGGTGGTGGTTGATTTCAGTGAGTAGGATGTTATCTGGTAGAGTTAGTGTCCTGGCCAACTTTGAGGCAGTTATACCCCTGCCTGTCATGCATTTCATTGCACGGAGGGGCAGAGGAGGAAGGAATCATGCCGGCCCGTGCCCCAGGCCAGTGCAGACGAGAGTGATGCTGCGGAAGGCAAAGGGCTGAGAGCTGCTGTTAAAGCACATTCCAGTTAGACAGTCAGAGCACCAGCAGGACCCTTCTGCAGCTTTCTGGCTGCACCTTCAGGTGAAATACATGGTTGGAGATGGATGGGTGGAACCCCAAGAAGGTGCTCAGACCTGGCACGTGGTTACTGAGCACCTCTTTCCACGTGTCCAATTTTTCTCACTTCTGATGGGACATAATTCTGCCATCACATCCATGGCTCAGTTTCAGCATGGTTGGCTTGCTCAATACCAGTTTGACAGGCTTTCTGGTTTCTGATTTCCATTTGCTTGTTTGGAGGCACAACTCTGGACCCAGAAATACCTGGCTTAAATCTTGGACATGCAGTTTTCTAGAATCAGGCTGGCATCACATCCTCACCTATAGAGTATTTTCAGTGAGCTGAGAGGTAAAAGAAGAAGAAGATCCTGCTAGGATTTTAAGACTAGGGCTTAAAAATTATAATCCCAATACTCACCACATATGCCTTGGGGCCCAAGGTCTGCCTCTGGATAAACAAAGGGCAGGCTGACCCAAGGAATATGTCACACGCTGGCACCTGAGGCAGTCAGCCAGCTGGGACCTATCCATCGGATGCTGAAGGCACAGCTGTGTCCCCTCCCTGAGGCAATTTGGGCCAGCATGTCAGAAGCATCCTGTAACCAACCCCAAACCTACGAGCATGTACTAAGGGTCTCAGAAGTCCATCTGCAACTCCATCTCTGAGCCTGGAGTTGCTGCCAAGCATCTGCAGATGGGCTCTAGCAGTGCTCTGGTGTGGCCCACTGGCCATCTGCTCTAACACCAGTTCTCAGCCCTTTCTCCCGTTTCTACAGAAGCCCCTGAAGCTGCACCCACTGTGGGCCCTGGCAGCTTGATTTCACTTCTCCTTAGCTGCTTAGCGCATTGAAGTGCTCTAGACACTGGCATATTTCTCTCTGAGTTCTCACCCCAACCTACCCAACCCCAATACCTTAAAACCCATGGAGAGTTCCCTTCATAGCTCAGCAGTTAACAAGCTCGACTAGGATCCATGAGGATGCAGGTTCGATCCCTGCCTCACTCAGTGGGTTAAGATTCTGGCATTACCGTGGACTGTGGTGTAGGTCACAGATACGGCTCAGATCCCATGTTGCTGTGGCTGTGGTGTAGGCCTGCGGCTACAGCTCCGATTCGACCCCGAGCCTGAGAACCTCCATATACCGTGGGTGAAGCCCTAAAATCACACCAAAAAAATTAATTAGTTAAAAAAACAAACCCTCTGCCTCCCCATCCACTGGGTGTAGAGGTCTGAGCCAGCCTGTAACTAACTCCAACATTCAGGGCAGGTTCTGGGTGTTCCAGCCACCCATCTTCAACCCCATCTGAGCCTGGAGGTGCAGCCCGGGAGGTACATGTGGGCCCTGCCAATGCTCTGGTGCCATCTGGTGGACATGTGCTCTAACAGCAACTCCTAGCCCTTCTTTTTCCCTCAGCAGCCCCTGGGGCTGCCCTGGCCTTAGACCCCTGCCAGCTTGATTTCATTCCTCCTCACCCTCTCTGTCCTATGACACGCCCTACACACTGGGGATATTTTATTGTCAAATCTCTCAGCACTCACCCCATCCTACCCAACCACATACATTAAAACCCTTGCCCTCCCTACCCACTGGGTCTTGAGAGTCTTCTTTAAATCAGTTACCTTGTCTTAACTCATGGGAAATGCCCTAGGCCTGCTTCCTGAAACAGGAGTAGGAAACTGGGAAAAGAGGCTGAGATAGAGAGGGAAGGCGTTTTGGTGAGACTGTGTGAAAGAAAAGCGCAGAGATTAGCAAGTCAGCCTGCCAAAGCATCTCCCCTCTTACCTGCTCCATTCACAGCCACCAGCCCACTTTTCCACACGACAATCCTCTGCAGTGCAGAGGCTTGAAAATTGCAAGCCCAAGATTCAAGACACAGGTTTCTTGTCCAGAGTCCTGCCTCTGTAGGAACTAAGGGAAATCAGACCCCAGAAACCTGTCAATACTCTAATCACTGGGCCCCCAACCAGACTGGAAGTGCCCCAGGACATTTTGAAGTGACACCTATGCCCCCTATGAGGTAAGGCAATTTGGGATGGAGAGACAAAGACCCAGAGCAACCAACCCCTCATCTCTGGGCTCATCCATGGAGTTCTGCCGAACTTATCTCCAGCCCCCACTCTGAGACTGAAGTTGAAGCCAGGGGCTGCAGGTGGGCTTTGCCTGTTCTCTGGCGCCATCTGGTGGCCGTCCCCTCCAACACCAAATCTCAGCTCTTCCTCCAGTTCCCTCAGTCGCCCTCAAGGCAGCACTGGCCTTGGGTACCTGCCAGCTTGACTTCTTTTTTTTTTTTTTGTCTTTCTACCTTTTCTAGGGCCGCTCCCGTGGCATATGGAGGTTCCCAGGCTAGGGGTCCCATCGGAGCTGTAAGTGCCAGCCTGCAGAACCTTAACCCACTGAGCAAGGCCAGGGATTAAACCCATAACCTCATGGTTCTTAGTCAGATTCATTAACCACTGAGCCATGATGGGAACTCCTTGATTTCCTTCTCATACACTTTTAGCTCAATGAAATATCCCAGACTGGGCTACTTCTCTTGCAAAGTCTCCCAGAGAACTAAGCTCAACTTACTCCATCCCAAATACATTCAATTTCTCTGCACCCCACCGATAGCCATGAAGGAAGAGGTCTGTACCCACTATCAGGAGATGCACTGTCGACCCCAGAGCCAGAAGAAGCCCATAACTCACCTTCCATCTCTGGCCACTTCCTTGGGGTTCCACCAGCACCACTGGCAACCCCATCTCTGAGTGTGGATGTGCCAACACCAGGCAGCAGATGGGCATGTCAGGGCTCCTCCTCCTCTAATGGCATTGCCCTTCAGATCCCATTCTTCTGCCTCCTGACCCCTCCCGGTTCTGTTTGCACTGCTCTTGAGCACCTGTGAGCCTGATCTGATTCTCTTCTGTCTCTGTCTCGCACTCTTTCTCCCTCTCTCAGAAAAATCCAGGGCCTTACAGAGGCGCTATTTCTCTCTCAATATCTCCCATATCCCGGCATACTCCCTATCTGTCAGCACTCCTGTGAGCCCATCAGCTAAACACACTTCAGGTCAGGGAACAGGCTTTAGATTCCCCCACACCCCATCCATCCTGCATTGCCAAGCCTCATTTTATGTTTCCTGGCTTGAAGGTAAGTTTTTTCCCTCAGAGGTGCACAAAATCAGGGAGAGGCTCAGGTGAAAGGAAGATGCAGAACTTTTCAGAGACTCCTCAAGAGACTGGTCCCTGGAGTGGACCCAGCCTGTCCTCCAGAGGCCAAACACCGTACAAGCCTACCTCTGTAAAACCACATGCCCAGGACCCAAGGCAACAGCCCAGTTTCAGAGTTCCACTCCTCTATAATCCCAAGGCAATTGGAACCCCAAGGCCTGTCCTTTAATGTGGGCCTTGGGCTAGCTGTGATGCCCTAAAGTTACCCAGGTGTGGGAAGGTGGAACAATTTCCCTTTAACCATGGCAGCCAGTTGGGCCTGGAGAGGCAATTGTGGGATGTAGGAACCCCTTCTTGCTGGACACCCTCTGGGGAATCCACCATCCCCCTCTCCAGCCACATCTCTGAGCCTAGAAGTGCCCATACCAAGCAGCTGCTGAGCTTGGGTGAGTTTTTGCGCCCTCTGGCGGGCATTCTCTCTAATGACAACTCAGAGCCCTCCCTCCTCCCTCCCCCCCCCTTCCTCTGGAAAAACCCATGGACGGCCCTGGACCTACGCATCAGAGAGCAGATTTAGTTCCTCCTCTCACTCTAAGAACAACCAAGCACCTTTAAGAGGGCAGTTTTTTCTTCCCCTCAGTGCCAGCCATGGCACTCACTCCTCCCAATCCTTCACTGTTCTCATTAGTCAGTGAGCTGAGCCCACTATGAAACGGGTCACCATTTTGAAAGTAATCAGCTTCCCTTCCTAATTTCTGTGACCTGGCTTGAGGTCAGATTTTCCCTTTCAGGGGTGAACGAGAGGAGGGAGAGGCACAAATGAAAGGAGAAGAAGAAACTTTTCAGAGAGACCAGTCTGTGAGTTGGATGCAGCCTTCCCAGGAGGGAACCTCTGCTTTTACACTCTCCATGCACGACCAACAGCAGCCCGGCTTTCTGAACCCCAAACCCCATGCAAGTCTGATCCTAGAACACTGCCTGCCCAATATTCAAGCCGACTCCACTTCTGTCCACTTGTCTGCCTCTGCAGAATCCAGAGGCTGTCTGAGCTCGTGACAGCCTGCCCCATTGTCTGGACTTTGGGCTACACAAGCTGTCTGAAAGCGACGCACAGATGTGAAGGCAGAAAAGTGTCCTTCCCGTTAGGTGAGGTCATTTAGATTGGACAGGCAGAGGTGACCAATAGCCCTCCTCTCAAGGTTCATCCCAGGCAACAATCCACCACCACTATTACCAACACCCCCTGCCTGACCAACTCCAACCCCATCTCTGGGCTGGGAAATGCCAATGCCAATGCCAAGCAGCTGCTGGGCTCTGCCACTGCTCTGGTGCCCTCTGGTGGCTGTGCTCTCTAATGACGACTCAGAGTCCTTGCTCCAGCCTCCTGACCAAACCCATGGCTGGACTGCCCTTGGTTTGGGCACTAAGCAGCACCATGTATCTTACGAGAGGGTGAGGTGTCTCTCTCAACATCCCCCAGCCCACTCCTTCCTCCGTGTTCTACTCCAGTCATTCACCTCCATCTGCCAATCAGACTTCAAGTCAGGCAAGCTGGAAATTCATCTGCCTGCCTTAATATTCATTTCGGCTACTGTTCAATTTTCCAGGGTAACTGCCAGAGAAAATTGGCTGAGGGCAAAAAAAACGTAAAAGGAACTCTGTGGAGAAACTTCAGAGATAGATCCCAGGGATGAGAACAGCCTGGCCAGCCACAAACCCCCTTCTACACCCTCCAATCAGGTCCATGAGCACTGCGTTCCAGATGCCACATCGGACAAAATCCTGTCTCTCAAGAACTGCATGCCCAAGATTCAAACCAAATACTTTTTGGTTCGTGGCTATTTCATCAGAGAATCCAGAGGCATTCAGACCATGTACAGCTGGTCACATCATTGGGACTTAGGGCTCTGTGAGCAGTAGGAAACAACCCCTAACCATGAAGGAAGAGCTCTGTACCCACTATCAGGAGATGCACTGTCGACCCCAGAGCCAGAAGAAGCCCATAACTCACCTTCCATCTCTGGCCACTTCCTTGGGGTTCCACCAGCACCACTGGCAACTCCATCTCTGAGTGTGGAAGTGCCAACACCAGGCAGCAGATGGGCATGTCAGGGCTCCTTGTCCTCCAGTGGCCATTGCCCTTCAGATCCCATTCTTCTGCCTCCTGACCCCTCCCGGTTCTGTTTGCACTGCTCTTGAGCACCTGTGAGCCTGATCTGATTCTCTCCTGTCTCTGTCTCACACTCTTTCTCCCTCTCTCATGAAAATCAAAGACTTATGGAGGGTGCTATTTCTCTCTCAATATCTCCCATATCCCAGCACGCTCCCTATCTGTCAGCACTCCTGTGAGCCCATCAGCTAAACACACTTCAGGTCAGGGAACAGGCTTTAGATTCCCCCACACACCACTCATCCCACTTTGCCAGGCCTCATTTTATGTCACTTGGCTTTAAGGTAAGATTTTTCCCTTAAGGGTACATGAAAGGAGAGAGAGGCTCAGAGGAAAGGAAAACACAGAACTTTTCAGAGACCCCCTCAAGAGACTGGTCCCTGGAGTGGACCTAGCCTGCCCTCCAAAGGACCTCTGCTTTAACAGTCTCCACTGACCACCACCAGCCCAGCTCTCCAGAGGCCAAATGCCATGCAAGCCTAACTCTGCAAAACCACATGCCCAGGACCCAAGGCAGCTTCCCCGTTTCAGAGTTCCACTTCTCCATAATCCCAAGGTAGTTGGAACCCCAAGGCCTGTCCTGTAATGTGGGCTTTGGGCTAGCTCTGCCAATGCAAATCGACCAATGTGTGGGAAAGTGGAACCCTTTCCCTTTTACCGCGGGAGCCAATTTGGCCTGGAGAGGCAATTGCAGGCTGTAGGCAATGCCTTCTGACCTGGACACCGTCTGGGGAATCCTCCATCCCCATCTCCAACCACATCGCTCAGCCCAGAAGTGAAGAGATTTGGCACCCTCTGGTGGACATTCTCTCTAATGACAACTCAGAGCCCAGCCTCCTGCCTCCAGCCCAAACCATGCCCTGGTGCTGTGCACCAGAGAGCGGATTTAGCTCCTCTCTCACTCTAAGAACAACTAAGCACCTTTAAGAAGGCATTTTTTCCCCCTCAATACTAGCCGTGGCACTCACTCCTCCCAGTCCTTCAACATGCTCATAGTCAGTGAGCTGAGTCCACTCTGAATTGGGTAACCATTGTTTAAAGTAATCAGTCTCCCTTCCTAATTTCTGTGACCTGGCTTGAGGTCAGATTTTTCTTCTCAGGGGTGAATGAGAGGAGGGAGAAGTTCCAATGGAAAGAAAAGAAGTTTTTCAGAGAGACAAGACTGTGTTGGATGCAGCCTGCCCAGCAGGGAACCTCTGCTTTTACACCCTCCACAAACCACCACCAACAGCCCAGCTTTCCAAACTCCAAACACCAGGCAAGTCTGATGCTAGAACACTGCCTGCCCAATATTCAAGCCGACTCCACTTGGGTTCACAGGTCTGCCTCTGCAGAATCCAGAGGCTGTCTGAGCTTGTGACAGCCTGCCCAACTGTCTGGACTTTGGGCTACCCAAGCTGTCTGAAAGCGACCCCCAGGTGTGAAGGCAGAAATGTGTCCTTTCTGTCAGGTGAGGTCATTTACATTGGTCAGTCAGAAATGGCCCATAACATAGCCCTCCTCTGAAGACAGGTCCCAGGAAATCTGCAAGCACCACCTCAACCACCACCATCATCACCAACACCCCTCGGCCAAGCAACACCAACCCTATGTCTGGGCTGGGAAATTCCAACCCCAGCAGCTGCTGGGCTCTGCCACTGCTCTGATGCCCTCTGGTGACAACTCAGAGCCCTTGCTCCAGCCTCCTGACCAAACCCATGGCTAGACTGCCCCCGGTTTGTGCGCCCGACAGCCAATCCCTCCTACTCTCACTCTGAGAACCACCACATACCTTATACAGGAGGGTGAGGTGTCTCAGCGTCTCCCAGCTCACACCTTCCTCCCTATCCAACAGCGCTCAGCAACCTCCCTCAGCCAATCTGACAAGTCAGGCAACCAGCTGGAAATTCATCTGCCTGCCCTAATACATATGACCTAGTTTTAGCTAATGTTCACTTTTCTGGGGGGTAACTTTCAGAAAGCAGTGGCTCAGGGAGAAAAAGAAAAGGAAACTCTGTGGAGAAATTTCAGCGATAGATCCCAGGGATGAGAACAGCCTGGGCAGCCACAAACCCCTTCTACACCCTCCAATCAGGTCCACGAGCACTGCGTTCCAGATGCCACCCCAGACAATATCCTGACTCTCATGAACTGCATGCCCAAGGTTCAAACCAAATACTTTTGGATTCAGGGCTATTCCATTGGAGACTCCAAAGGCATTTAGACCACAGACGGCCGGTCATATCATCTGCTCTTAGGGCTCCATGAACAGTATGGAAATGACCCGAAGCCATGAAGGAAGAGCTCTGTACCCACTATCAGGAGCTGCATTGTCCACCCAAGAGTCTAAAGGAGTCCTTAACTCACCCTCTCCCGTTCCTCTGCCTCCTGATCCCTCCCGGTTCTGCTTGCACTGCCCTTGAGTACTTGTGAGTGTGATTTGGTCCTCTCCCCCACCCCTCTCCCTCAGAAAAATCCAGGGCCCTACGGAGGGTGCTGTTTCTCTCTCAATATCTCCCATATCCCAGCACGCTCCCTATCTGTCAGCACTCCTGTGAGCCCATCAGCTGAACACACTTCAGGTCAGGGAACAGGATTTAGATTCCCCCACCCCACCCCCCCACATCCCAATTTGCCAGGCCTTATTTTATGTGACCTGGCTTTAAGGTAATATTTTCCCTCAGGGGTGCACAAAAGGAGCGAGAGGCTCAGATGAAAGGAAAATGCAGAACTTTTCAGAGACCCTTCAAGAGACTGATCACTGGGATGGACCTAGCCTGCCCTCCAAAGGCCTTCTAGTTTTACACTCACCACTGGCCACCACCAGCTCTCTAGAGGCCAAGCACCAGCAAGCCCTACTCTTGAAAACCACATGCCCAGGACTCAAGGCAGCTTCCCTCTGAAACAGGAAGCTGTCCTTTAATGTGGGCTTTGGGTTAGAGGAGATGCACTACAGGGACCCAGGTGTGGGAAGGTGGGACCCTTTCCCTTTCAGTGCAGAAGCCAATCTGGCCTGGAGAGGCAGTTGCAGGGTGTAGGTAATGCCTTCTGACCAAGCATCTCCAACCACATCTCTGAGCCTAGAAGTGCCCATACCAAGCAGCTGCTGAGCTTGAGTGGTGCTTTGGCGCCCTCTGGTGGACATTCTCTCTAATGGCAACTCAGAGCCCTGCCTCCTGCCTCCTGACCAAAACCATGGACTACCCTGGACCTGTGCACCAGACAGCGGACTTAGTTCCTCCTCTCACTCTAAGAATAACCATGCACATTTAAGAGAGCTGTTTTTCCCTCCGTGCCAGCCATTGCACTCACTCCTCCCAATCCTTCACCATTCTCATTAGTCAGTGAGCTGAGCCTATTCTGAATCAGGTAACCATTTTTAAATTAATCAGCCTCCCCTCCTGATTTATGTGACTTGGTTTGAGGTCAGATTTTTCCTCTCAGGGCTTAACAAGAGGGAGGAGAGGCTCAAATGAAAGGGAAAGACGAAGCTTTACAGAGAGATAAGTCTGTGTGTTGGATGCATCCTGCCCAGCAGGGAAACTCTGCTTTTACACCCTCCATGAAACCACCACCAACAGCCCAGCTTTCCAAACTCCAAACACCACGCAAGTCTGATGCTAGAATATTGCTGCCCAATATTCAAGCCAACTCCACTTGGGTTCACAGGTCTGCCTCTGCAGAATCCAGAGGCTGTCTGAGCTTGTGACAGCCTGCCCAACTGTCTGGACTTTGGGCTACCCAAGCTGTCTGAAAGCGACCCCCAGGTGTGAAGGCAGAAATGTGTCCTTTCTGTCAGGTGAGATCATTTAGATTGCAGAGTCAGAGGTGACCCATAAACTAGCCCTCCTCTGAAGGCACATCCCAGGAAGTCCACCACCGCAACCACAACCACAACCATCATCACCACACCAACACCCACCACCCGCCCTGCCAACTCTGGGCCGAGAAATGCCAGTCCCAAGCAGCTGCTGAGCTCTCTCCCTGCTCTCGAGCCCTCTGGCAGCCACTTTCTATAATAACAACTCAGAGCCCTTCCTCCTGCCTCCTGAACAAAGTCATACCTGGACTACCCTCAGTTTGTGCACCTGACAGCCAGTTTCCTTCCTAGTCTCTAAGAAGGACCAGGTGTTCTACACAAGGTGGTGAGGTATCTCTCTCAACATCTCCCAGCTCACTCCTTCCTCCCTGTCCGATTCCACTGCTCCACATCCATCAGCTAATCAAACATCAAGTCAGGCAATCAGCTGGAAATTCATCTACCTGCCTTAAAAATGAGACCTAGTTTCGACTACTGTTAAATTTTCTGGGGGTAACTGCCAGAAAGCAGTGGCTCAGTGAGACAAATAAAAAGTCAGGCTTTGGAGACATTTCAGAGATAGATCCCAGTGATGAGAACAGCCCGGCCAGACACAAATCCCCCTTCTACACCCTCCAGTCAGGTCCACGAGCACTGCTTTACAGATGACACAGCAGACAAAACAGGAGTCTCAGGAATTGCATGCCCCATGTTCAAAAAAATACTAATGGATTGAGTGCTACACCACTGGAAAATCCAAAGGCATTCAGACCATGGATAATCAGTCACATTGTCTGCTCTCAGGGCTCCATGAACAGTATGGAAATGACCCCTAGCCATGAATGAAGACCTCTGTACCCACCTCAGGAGATGGATTGTTAACCTGAGAGTCAGAAGAGGCCATAACTCACCTTCCCTTGCTGGGCACAACCTTGGGGTTCCAGCAGTACCACTGGCAACCCCATTTCTGAGTGCGGAAGTGCCAACACCAGGCAGCAGATGGGCACAACTGGGCTCCTCATCCTCTAACGGCCATTGCCCATACCAGCCCTTCAGATCCCAGTCTTCTGCCTCCTGACCCCTCCCAGTTCTGCTTGCACTGCCCTTGAGCACCTGTGAGCCTGATCTGGTCCTCTCCTGTCTCTCTCACTCTTTCTCCCTCTCTCGCAAAAATTGAGGGCCTTACAGAGGTGCTATTTCTCGCTCAATATCTCCCACATCCCGGCACGCTCGCTATCTGTCAGCACTCCTGTGAGCCCATTGGCTGAACACACTTCAAGTCAGGAAACAGGCTTTAGATTCCTCCACATGCTGCTCATCCCACTTTGCCCAGACCTTATTTTATGTGACCTGCATTTAAGGTAAGATTATCCGTCAAGCATGCGTATGAAGAGGGAGAGGCTCTGATGAAGGATAATGCAGAAGTTTTAAGAGACCCTCTCAAGAGACAGGTCCTTTGAATGGACCCAGCCTGCCCTCCAAAGGACCTCTGCTTTTACCCTCTCCACTAAAGACCACCAGCCCAGCTCTCCTGAGGCCAAACACCAAGCAAGCCTGACTCTCACAAACTATATGCCAAGTTCCAAAGGAAACTGCTCGAGTTTCAGAGTTCCACTTCTCCATAATCCCAAGGCAGTTGGAACCCCAAGGCCTGTCCTTTAATGTGGGCTTTGGGTTAGCTCTGCCAATGCAAATCAACCAATGTGTGGAAGGTGGAACCCTTTCCCTTTCACCTGGGGAGCCTGTTTGGGCTGGAGAGGCAGTTGCAGGCTGTAGGAACCCCTTCTTGCCGGACACCCTCTGGGGAATCCTCCATCCCCATCTCCAACCACATTGCTGAGCCTGGAAGTGCCCATGCCAAGCAGCTGTGAGCTTGTGTGGTGCTTCAGTGCCCTCTGGCTGACATTCTCTCTAATGGCAACTCAGAGCCCTGCCTCCAGCCTCCTATTTCCTGCCCAAACCCAAGGACTGCCCTGGGCCAGTGCACCAGACAGCTGACTTAGTTCCATCCCTCACTCTTAAGAACAACCAAGAGCTTTTAAGAGGGTGTGTTTTTCCCTCAATGCCAGCCATTCACCTCCCAGTCTTTCACCATTCTCATTACTCAGTAAGCTGAGTCCACTCTGGAAACAGGTCACCATTTTTCAGTTAATCAGCCTTCCTTCCTAATTTCTGTGACCTGGCTTGAGGTCAGATTTTCCCTCTCAGGTGTGAACAAGAGAAGGCAGAGGCTCAAATGGAAGGAAAAGAACAAAATTCTCAGAGAGACAAGCCTGTGTGTTGCACACAGCCTACCTGGCAAGGAACCTCTGCTTTTACAACCTCCATGAACCACCACCAACAACAGCCAGGCTTTCCAAACTCCAAATACCACGCAAGTCTGATCCTAGAACACTGCCTGCCCAATATTCAAGCCAACTCCACTTCTGTTCACTTGTCTGCCTCTGCAGAATCCAGAGGCTGTCTGAGCTTGTGACAGCCTGCCCCATTGTCTGGACTTTGGGCTACACAAGCTGCCTGAAAGTGACCCCCAGGTGTGAAGGCAGAAAAGTGTCCTTTCTGTCGGGTGAGATCATTTAGATTGCAGAGTCAGAGGTGGCCATAAAGTAGCCCTCCTCACAAGGCACATCCTGGGAAATCTATCACCATCACCACCGCCACTTCCACCCCTCGGCCCAACCAATTCAAACCCCATGTCTGGGCTGGGAAATGCCAATCCCAAGCAGCTGCTGGGCTCTGCTGCTGCTCTGGCGCCCTCTCGTGGCCACTCTCTCCAAAAACAACTCAGAGCCCTTCCTCCTGCCTCTTGACCAAACCCATGCCTGGACTGCCCTCCCTTTGTGCACCTGACAGCTGATTTCCCTCCTACTCTCACTCTAAGAGCCACCACATGCCTTACATGAGAGTGTGCAGTGTCTCTCTCAACCTCTCCCAGTTCACTCCTTTCTCCCTGTACAACTGCACTCTTCCACCTCCATCTGCCAATCTGACTTCAAGTCAGGCAACCAGCTGGAAATTCATCTGCCTACCTCAATTCACATGACCTAGTTTTGGCTACTTTTCAATCTCCCGGGGGTAACTGCCAGAAAAAAGTGGCTTAGGGAGGGAAAAAAAAAAGGAACTCTGTGGAGAAATTCCAGAGATAGATCCCAGGGATGAGAATAGCCTGGCCACCCACAAACCCCCTTCTACACCCTCCAATCAGGTCCACGGGCACTGCGTTCCAGATGCCACAAGGACAACAGCCTGACTCTCGAGGACTGCATGCACCAGTTTCAAACCAGGTATTTTTGGATTCAAGTCTACACCCTTGGTGAATCCAAAGGTATTCAGGCTACGGATAGCTGGTCCCATTGTCTGGTCTCAGGGCTCCATGAACAGTATGGAAACAACCTCTAGACATGAAGGAAGAGCTCTGTTCCCATTTTCAGGAGATGCATCATTGACCCAAAAGTCAGAAAGCCCATAACCCACCTCCCATCACTTGACTTATCCTTGGGGTTCCACTCACACCATTGGCAACCCTGGCATCTCTGAGTCTGGAATTGCCAACACCAAGCAGAAGATGGGCTCCTTGTTGTCTAGCAGCCATTACCCATACCAGCCCTTCAGATCCCATTCTTCTGCACCCTGACCCCTCCCAGTTCTGTTGGCACTGCTCCTGAGCACCTGTGAGCCTGATTTGGTCCTCTCTTCTTCATCTCTCTCTCTCTGTCAGAAAAATCAGGGCAGCCTTAGGGCTCTGTGACCAGCTCAAGTGAAAGGAAAATGCAGAACTTTTCAGAGATCCCTCAAGAGATTGGTCTCTGGGATGCACCCAGCCTGCCCACCAAAGGACCTCTGCTTTTACACTCTCCACTGATGAATGCCAGCCCAACTTTTCAAAGGCCAAACAATTTGTCCTGGGGAGGCAGAAAAATGCTGTAGGCAACCCATTCTTGGCAAGACACCTCCTGGGGGATCCACCATCACCTCCAACCACATCTCTGAGCCTAGAAGTGCCCATACCAAGCAGCTGCTGAGCTTGGATGGTGCTTTTGGTGCCCTCTGGTCGACATTTTCTGTAATGACAACTCAGAGCCCTGCCTCCTGCCTCCAGCCCAAACCCACCCCTGGGCCTGTGCAGCAGAGAGAGGATTTAATTCCTCCTCTCACTCTGAGAACCACCAGGAACCTTTAAGAGGACGTTTTTTGGTTCTGCCCCCCCCCCCAATGCCAGCCATGGCACTCACTCCTCCCAATCCTTTTTTTTTTTTTTTTTTTTGCTTTTTAGGGCCATACACAAGGCACATGGAGGTTCCCAGTTTAGGGATCGAATCATGAATTGGAGCTACAGCCGCCAGCTTACACCATAGCCACAGCAATATCAGATCCAGGCTGCATCTGTGACCTACACCATAGTTCACAGCAATGCCGGATCCTTAACCCACTGAGCAAGTCCAAGGATCCAACCTGCAACCTTGGTTCCTAGTTGGATTCCTTTCCACTGTGCCATGACAGGAACTGCTTATTTATTTATTTATTTATTTATTTATTTATTTTTAACTCCTCTCAAAAGCTAACAATCCTACTTAGTGAGCTAAGCCTACTCTGGATCTGGAAACAATTTTTACATTAGTCAGCCTCCCTTCCTAATTTATGTGACCTGGCTTGAGTTCAGATTTTCCCTCTCAGGGAGTGAGATTTTTCCTCTCAGGGCTTAACAAGAGGAGGGAGAGGCTCAGATGGAAGGAAAAGAAACTTTTCAGAGAGACAAGTCTGTGGGTTGCATGCAACCTGCCCCGCAGGGAACCTCTGCTTTTATACTCGCCATGAAACCACCATCAACAGCCCAGCTTTCCAAACCCCAAACACAATGCAAGTCTGATCCTAGAATACTGCCTGCCCAATATTCAAGCCGACTCCACTTGGGTTCACAGGTCTGCCTCTGCAGAATCCAGAGGCTGTCTGAGCTCTTGACAGCCTGCCCCACTATGTGGACTTTGGGCTACATAAGCTGTCTGAAAGCGACACACAGATGTGAAGGCAGAAAAGTGTCCTTTCTGTCAGGTGATGTCATTTAGATTGGACAGTCAGAGGTGACCCATAAACTAGCACTCCTCTCAAGGCACATCCCACGCAATCCACCACCATCACCAACCTCCCCACCCCAACCTTCCCACAGACTCCAACCCCATCTCTGGGCTGGGAAATCCCAATCCCAAGCAGCTGCTGGGCTCTGCCACTGCTCTGCTGCCCTCCAGTGGCCACTCTCTCTAATGACAACTCAGAGCCCTTGCTCCAGCCTCCTGACTGAACCCATGGCTGGACTACACTCCATTTGTGCACCTGACAACCGATTTCCCTACTCCTCTCACTCTAAGGACCACCATGTACCTTACAAGAGGGCAAGGTCTCTCTCTCAGTACCTCCCAGATCACTCCTTCCTCCCTGTCCAACTCCAGTCATTCACCTCCATCTGCCAATCAGACTTGAAGTCAGCTGCCAACCAGCTGGAAAT
Organism: Phacochoerus africanus; assembly: GCF_016906955.1. Classification (NCBI taxonomy): domain Eukaryota; kingdom Metazoa; phylum Chordata; class Mammalia; order Artiodactyla; family Suidae; genus Phacochoerus; species Phacochoerus africanus. The sequence continues at coordinate 28,528,522 of NC_062552.1, read as the reverse complement.
TCATCTGGCTGCCTTAATATTCATTTTGGATATTTTTTAATTTTCCAGGGGAAACTTCCAAAAAGCAGTGGCTCAGGGGAAAAAAGGAAAAGGAAGTCTGTGGAGAAATTTCAGAGATAGATCCCAGGGATGGGAACAGCCTGGCCAGCCACAAGCCCCCTTCTACAATGTCCAGTCATGTCCTAAAGCACTGCTTTCCAGATGCCACACTGGACAAAAGTTGACTCTCAAGAACTGCATGCCCAAGTTTCAAGCTAAATGCTGTGTGATTCAGAGCTATTCCATCACAGGATCCAAAGGCTTTCAGACCATGGAGAGCTAGGCACATCGTCTCCTCTTAGGGCTCCATAAGCAGTATGGAAACGACCTCTAGCCATGAAGGAGAAGAGCTCTGTACCCACTATCAGGAGATGCAGCATCCACCCAAGAGTCAGAAGAAGCCCATAACACACCTTCCATTGCTGGGCTTATCCTGGGGTTCCACCAGTGGTATTGGCAACCCCATCTCTGCATCTGGAATTACCAACACCAAGCAGCAGATGGGTATGTCAGGGCTCCTTGTCCTCTAGCGTCCATTACCTATACCAGCCCTTCAGATCCCATTCTTCTGCATCCTGACTCCTCCCAGTTCTCTTTGCACTGCTCCTGAGCACCTGTGAGCCTGATTTGGTCCTCTCCTCTTCGTCTTTCTCTCTGTCAGAAAAATCAAGGGCTACCTTAGGGCTCTGTGACCAGCTCAGGTGAAAGGAAAATGCAGAACTTTTCAGAGATCCCTTAAGAGATTGGTCTCTGGGATGTACCCAGCCTGCCCTCCAAGGGACCTCTGCTTTTTCACTCTTCACTGATGAACACCAGCCCAGCCATCCTGAGGCCAATTTGGCCTGGAAGGCAGTTGCATGCTGTAAGCAAGCCCTCCCGGCGGGGCACCTCCTGGGGGATCCACCATCCCCATTTCCATCCATGTCTCTGAGCCTAGAAGGGCAATACAAGCTTCTGCTGAGCTTAGATGGTGCTTTTGGTGCCCTCTGGTGGACATTCTCTCTAATGACAACTCAGAGCCCAGCCTCCTGCCTCCAGCCCAAACCCACCCCTGGGCCTGTGCACCAGAGAGGATTTAATTCCTCCGCTCACTCTGATAACAACCAAGAGCCTTTAAGAGGGTGTGTTTTTCCCTCAATGCCATCCATGGCACCCACTCCTCCCAATCCTTCACTACCCTCCTTAATCAGTGAGCTGAGCCTACTCCAGAATCGGGTAACCGTTTTTACATTAGTCAGCTTCCCCTCCTGATTTATGTAACACTGACTGGTTGCAGTCAGTGTTTTCCTCTCAGGGCTTAACAAGGGGAGGGAGAGGCTCAGATGGAAGGAAAGCAAAAACTTTTCAGAGAGATAAGTCTTTGCATTTACACTCTCCGTGCACAACCAACAGCAGCCCGGCTTTCTGAACCCCCAAAACCATACAAGTCTGATCCTAGAACATTGCCTGCCCAATATTCAAGCCAACTCCACTTGGGTTCACACATCTGCCTCTGCAGAATCCAGAGCTCTTGACAGCCTGCCCAACTGTCTGAAAGTGACCCACAGATGTGAAGGCAGAAAAGTGTCCTTTCTGTCAGGTGAGGTCATTTAGATTTGAGTGTCTGAGGTGATCCATAAACTAGCCCTCCTCTGAAGGCACGTCTCAGGAAATCCACCACCACCACCATCACCACCACCACCACCACCAATCCCAAGCAGCCGCTGGGCTCCGCCGCTGCTCTGGCGCCCTCTAGTGGCCACTCTTTAATAACAACTCAGAAGCTTTTCTCCTGCCTCCTGACCAAACCCATGGCTGGACTATACACCGGGTTTGTGCATCTGACAGCCAATTCCCTCCTACTCTCACTCTGAGAACCACCATGTACCTTACGAGAGGGCGAGGTGTCTCTCTCAACATCCCCCAGCTCACTCCTTCCTCCGTGTTCTACTCTAGTCATTCACCTCCACCTGGAAATTCATCTGCCTGCCTTAATACTCATTTCAATTCTCCAGGGGTAACTGCCAGAAAAGAGTGGCTCAGGGAGGAAAACAAAAAGGAAGTCTGTGAAGAAGATTCAGAAACAGATTCCAGGGATTAATCAGATTGTTACGATCATTATACAATTACAGATGTGATAAATTCATTTGAGTAATAAAAAAAATAAAAAAAAGAAATAGATTCCAGGGATGAGCCACAAACCCCTTCTACACCCTCCAATCAGGTCCGGGAGCACTGCGTTCCAGATGCCACATCGGATAAAATCCTGACTCTCAAGAACTGCATCCCCAAGATTCAAACCAAATACTTTTTGATTCATGGCTATTCCATCAGAGAATCCAAAGGCATTCAGACCATGGACAGCTGGTCACATTGACTGGTCTTAGCGCTCTGTGAGCAGTATGGAAACAACCCCTAGTCATGAAGGAAGAGCTCTGAACCCATCATCAGGACATGCATCATCCACCAGAGAGTCAGAAGATGCCCAAAACTCACCTTCCGTCGCTGTGCACATCCTTGGGGTTCCACCAGCACCACTGGCAACCCCAACTCTGAGTGTGGAAGTGCCAACACCAGGCAGCAGATGGGCACAACTGGGCTCCTCGTCCTCTAATGGCCATTGCCCATACCAGCCCTTCAGATCCCAGGCTTCTGCCCCCTGACCCCTCCCAGTTCTGTTTGCACTGCTCTTGAGCACCTGTGAGCCTGATCTGGTCTCTCCTGTCTCTGTCTCACACTCTTTCTCCCTCTCTCATGAAAATCAAAGACCTCACGGAGGGTGCTATTTCTCGCTCAATATCTCCCATATCCCAGCACGCTCCCTATCTGTCAGCACTCCTGTGAGCCCATCAGCTGAACACACTCCAGGTCAGGGAACAGGCTTTAGATTCCCCCACACCCCATCCATCATGCTTTGCCAGGCCTCATTTTATGTGACTGCCTTTAAGCTAAGATTTTCCCTCAGGGGTGCACAAAAGGAGGGAGCGGCTCAGAGGAAAGGAAAACACAGAACTTTTCAGAGACCCCCTCAAGAGACTGGTCCCTGGAGTGGACCTAGCCTGCCCTCCAAAGGACCTCTGCTTTTACCCTCTCCACTGACCACCACCAGCCCAGCTCTCCAGAGGCCAAATGCCATGCAAGCCTAACTCTGCAAAACCACATGCCCAGGACCCAAGGCAGCTTCCCCGTTTCAGAGTTCCACTTCTCCATAATCCCAAGGTAGTTGGAACCCCAAGGCCTGTCCTTTAATGTGGGCTTTGGGTTAGCTCTGCCAATGCAAATCAACCAATGTGTGGGAAGGTGGAACCCTTTCCCTTTCACCTGGGGAGCCTGTTTGGGCTGGAGAGGCAGTTGCAGCCTGTAGGAACCCCTTCTTGCCGGACACCCTCTGGGGAATCCTCCATCCCCATCTCCAACCACATCGCTGAGCCTAGAAATGCCCATACCAAGCAGCTGTGAGCTTGTGTGGTGCTTTGGCGCCCTCTGGCGGACATTCTCTCTAATGACAACTCAGAGCCCTGCCTCTTGCCCAAACCCAAGGACTGCCCTGGGCCTGTGCACCAGACAGCATATTTAGTTCTTCCTCTCACTCTACAAGCAGCCAAGAGCTTTAAGATTGCATGTTTTTTCCTCAGTGCTAGCCATGGCACACACTCATCCCAATCTTTCACCATTCTCATTAGTCAGTGAGCTGATCCCATTCTGAAATGGGTCATCGCTTTTAAAGTAATTAGCCTCCCTTCCTAAACCTTTTTTTCATTTATAATAATTTTTATTTTTTCCATTATACCTGGTTTATAGTGTTCTCTCAATAGTCTACTGACCCAGTCACACATACCTATATAATTCTTTTTCTTACATTATCCTGCTCCATCATAAGTGACTAAATATAGTTCCCAGTGCTATACAGCAGGATCGCACTGCTTATCCATTCCAAAGGCAATAGTTTGCATCTGTTAACCCCAGATTCCCAGTCCAACCCACTCTCTCCCCACTACTCTCCCTCGGCAACCACAAGTCTATTCTCCAAGTCCATGAGTTTCTTTTCTGTGGAAAGGTTCATTTGTGCCATATATTAGATTCTAGATATGTGATATCATGTGGTATTTGTCTTTCTCTTTCTGACTTACTTCACTTAGTATGAGAGTCTCTAGTTCCATCCATATTGCTGCAAGTGGTATTTCATCTTTTTATGGCTGAGTAGTATTCCATTGTGTATATATACCACATCTTCTTAATCCATTCATCTGTTAATGGACATTTAGGTTGTTTCCATGTCTTGGCTATTATGAATAGTGCTGCAATGAACATATGGGAGCATGTATTCTTTTCAAGGAAAGTTTTGTCCAGATATATGCCCAAGTGGGATTGCTGGTTCCTATGGTAGTTCTACGTATAGTTTTCTAAGGAACCTCCATACTGTTTTCCATAGTGGTTGTACCAATTTACAACCAACAGTGCAGGAGGGTTCCCTTTTCTCCACACCCCCTCCAGCATTTGTTGTCTGTGGACTTATTAATGATGGCCATTTTGATAGTGTGAGGTTGTACCTCATTGCAGTTTTGATTTGCATTTCTCTAATAATAAGTGATGTTCAGCATTTTGTGTGTGTGTGCTTGTTGGCCATCTGTATATCTTCTTTGTGGAAATGTATATTCAGGTCTTTTGCCTATTTTTCAATTGGGTGTTGGCTTTTTTGCTGTTGAGTTGTATAAGTTGTTTGCATATTTTAGTGATTAAGCCCTGTCTGTTGCATCATTTGAAACTATTTTCTCCCATTCTCTAAATTGTCTTTTTTTTTTTAATGGTTTCTTTTGCTGTGAAAAGCTTGTCAGTTTCCCTTCCTAATTTCTGTGACCTGGCTTGAGGTCAAATTTTCCCACTCAGGGGTTAATAAGAGGAGGGAGAGGCTCAGATGGAAGGAAAGGAAGAAATTTTTCAGAGAGACAAGTCTGTGGGTTGGATGCAACCTGCCCCGCAGGGAACCTATGCTTTTACACTCTCCATGAACCGTCACCAACAGCCCAGCTTTTCAAACCCCAAACACCATGCAAGTCTGATGCTGGAAAACTGCCTTCCCAATATTCAGCCAACCCCACTTGGGTTCACAGATCTGCCTCGGAAGTCATTTCTGTCAGGTGAGGCCATATAGATTGGAGAGTTTGAGAAGACCTGGCACATCCCAGGAAATACACCACCACAACCACCACCACCACCACCACCATCACCAAACACCCCTGCCCGATCAACCTGAACCCCTTGTCTGGCCTGGAAAATGCCAATCCCAGGCAGATGCTGGGCTCTGCCACTGCTCTGCTGCCCTCCAGTGGCCACTCTCTCTAATGACAACTCAGAGCCCTTGCTCTAGCCTCCTGACAAAACCCATGGCTGGACTACACTCCGTTTGTGCACCTAACAGCCAATTTCCTTACTACTCTCACTCTAAGAACCACCATGTATCTTACACAAGAGGGCGAGGTGTCTCTCTCAACACCTCCCAGATCACTCCTTCCTCCCTGTCCAACTCCATCTGCCCATCAGACTTGAAGTTAGGCAACCAGCTGGAAATTCACTTGCCTGCTTTAATACACATTTCAGTTACTGTTCAGTATTCTGGGGGGTATCTGCCAGAAAGCAGTGGCTCAGGGAGGAAAACGAAAAGAAAGTCTGTGGAGAAATCTCAGAGATAGATCCCAGGGATGAGAACAGCCTGGCCAGCCACAAACCCCCTTCTATACCCTCCAATCAGGTCCGGGAGCACTGCGTTCCAGATGCCACAAGGGACTGCGACTCTCAAGACCTGCACGCCCAAGGTTCAAACCAAATGCTATTGGATTCGGGGCTATTCTACTGGACAATCCAAAGGCATTCAGACCATGGACAGCTGGTCACATTGACTGGTCTTAGCGCTCTGTGAGCAGTATGGAAACAACCCCTAGTCATGAAGGAAGAGCTCTGAACCCATCATCAGGACATGCATCATCCACCAGAGAGTCAGAAGATGCCCAAAACTCACCTTCCGTCGCTGTGCACATCCTTGGGGTTCCACCAGCACCACTGGCAACCCCAACTCTGAGTGTGGAAGTGCCAACACCAGGCAGCAGATGGGCACAACTGGGCTCCTCATCCTCTAACCACCATTGCCCTTGAGATCCCATTCTTCTGCACCCTGACCCCTCCCAGTTCTGTTGGCACTGCTCTTCAGCACCTTTGAGCCTGACTTGGTCCTCTCTTCTTCATCTCTCTCTCTCTGTCAGAAAAATCAGGGCAGCCTTAGGGCTCCATGACCAGCTCAGTTGAAAGGAAAATGTGGAACTTTTCAGAGATCTCTCAAGAGATTGGTCTCTGGGATGCACCCAGCCTGCCCTCCAAAGGACCTCTGCTTTTACACTCTCCACTGATGAACGCCAGCCCAGCCATCCCGAGGCCAGTATGGCCTGGAGAGGCAGTTGCATGCTATAGGCAACCCCCGGCGGGACACTCCTGGGAGATCCACCATCCCCATCTCCAACCAAGTCTCTGAGCCAATACAAGCTTCTGCAGAGCTTGGATGGCACTTTGGCGCCCTCTGGTGGACATTCTCTCTAATGACAACTCAGAGCCCAGCCTCCTGCCTCCTGCCCAAACCCATGGGCTGCCGTGGTCCTGTGCAGCAGAGAGAGGATTTAATTCCTCCTCTCAATCTGAGAACAACTAAGAGCTTTTAAGAGGGTGTGTTTTTCCCTCAATGGCAGCCATGGCACTCACTCCTCCCAATCCTTCACCATTCTCCTTAATCAGTGAGCTGAGCCTATTCTGGATCAGGTAACTATTTTTAAAGTAATCAGTCTCCCTTTCTAACTTAAGTGACCTGGCTTTCAGTCAGTGTTTCCTCTCAGGGCTTAATGAGAGGAGGGTGAGGCTCAAATGGAAGGGAAGGAAAAGAAAAACTTTTCAGAGAGACAAGTCTGTGCGTTGGATGCATCCTGCCCAACTAGGAACCTCTGCTTTTACACTCTCCATGCAGGACCAACAAAGGCCCAGCTTCTCAAACCCCAAACACCAGACAAGGCCGATCCTGAAACACTCCCTGCCCGATATTCACACGAATTCTTGAACCCGAACTCTTGAGCTGTGGTAAAGTAACCCCGATCAGCTGCTGGGCTCTGCTGGTGCTTTGCCTGCAGTCTACCAGCCATGGTCTCCAATGACCATTCACAATCCTACCCCTGCTTCCTGACCAAACCCATGGATGGACCACCCTTGCTTGGTGCACCCGACAGCTGGCATCCATCCTCCTCCTCTTTTGAGAACTGCTGTGTGCTTGCTTTCCAGAGGGTGGTGTTTCTCTCTCCAGGTCTCCCAGGGCTCTTGCCCTCATTCTCCCCCTTCCTCTCCCAAGCTGTCGTTCTATGCCCAAGAGCTGATCCCACTTGCAGTCAGGTCTGCCAGCTGGACTTTCATCTGCCTTCCTGCCTTAAGACAGGAGACCCCATTTCAGCTCATGTTCTTCCCTCGGGGTGAACCACAGGAAGTTCTAGACGTTGTGCATAGAAAAAGAAAAGGGAGACCTAGGGGAAAAATTCCAAGCCAGACCCCAGTGATGAGGACAGCCCGGCCAGCCACACCCTCTGCTTCCACACACCCTCCATGCCCGTCCACAAGCTCTGCTTTGCCCCTGCCATCCCCAACCAAGGCCTGCCTGGAGAAAACTGCACACCCAACCTTCAGGACAAATGCCTTTGCCTTCTGGGTTGTGCCGCTGGAACATCCAAAGGCATTCAAGACCCCAGACAGCCTTTCAGAGCATGTGGTCTTTGGGCTTTGGGCTCAGCAGGGATGAGACCCCCATTTGAGAAGGAAGAACTCTGTACCCACCCTCAGGAGAAGTATTTGGGACCCAAGAGTCAGAAGTAACCTGTCACTCACTGTTTACCCGTGGGGCATGTCCCTGGGGGTTCTGCCAGCGCTCATCTCCCACTCCATGTCTGAGGCTGGAAGCACCAACACCAAGCAGCAGGTGGGCTAAAGCAGGGCCCACCTTCGTCCACTAGTGGCCCATAGCTCTGCCGACATTTCAAACTCCATCCTTCTGCTTCCTGCTGCCACCTGATTTTGTTTTGCTCGGCCTGTGAGCACCTGAGTTCCTGCTTTCTTACGTCTCTCTCAGAATAATTAACAGCCTTACAGAGGTGGGGTTTTTTTCTGTTTCAAAGCCTCCCGCAGCCCTCACTGCTCCCTGTCAGCACTGCTTGAAGTCAATCACCAGGAAAAACTCCAACTCAGGTGAGCGACTTTCAATGATTCTAACACCACCAAGCCTCTTCGCAGCTCTTTATTTTAGGTCACCTGGCTTTGGGTTAAGATTATCCCCTCAGGGGTGCATGAAAAGACCAAGTGATGCTGATAAAAGAAAAATGAGTATGTTTTCAGAGATCCCTTAAGAGACCAGTCACAGGGAGGGGCACAGCCTGCCCAGCAAAGGACCTCTGCTTTTACACTCTCCATTCACAGCCATTAGCCCAGCTCTCCTGAGACCAAGCTCCAAGTAAGCCCAACTCTGGATAACTGCATGCCGATACTCAAGCCCATGGCTTCCTTGTGGTTTATGAATTCTGCTTCTGGAGAGACCAGAGGCAGTCAGAACCCCGAGGGGCTCTCCAATGGTGGGCACTTTGGGCTGCCTGAGCCCCCAGTGACCCAGAGGTGTGAAGTGAGCAACCTATCCCTTTGACGTGGTGAGCCAGTTTGGACCTGAGGGTCAGTGGCAGCCAGGCACCTACCCGTCCTTGCCGGAAATCTGCCGGGGGAGACACCATCCACATCTGGAACGGAATCTGAGCCCCAAAGCGCCAAGCCAACATGGCTAGTGCTTCAGCACCCTCTTGTGGCCATTCTCTCTAATAGCAACGCAGAGCACCCTTCCACCTCCTGAACCAACCCATGGGATGCACTGAGCTTGTGCACCTGATTGCTGATTTCATTCCTCACCTCCCTCTAAGACCAACCAAGTGCCTAACGGGGGTGGGGGTGGGAGGGATTCTCTGTCTCCTGGTCGGCAGGGCAGTCACTCCTCCCTACACTTCACCACTCCTCTCATCAATGCGCCAAGCCCATTCCATGTCCAGTAACCAGCTTGAAATCAATCAACCTCCACTCTTACTTTGTGCGACTTGGCTTGAGGCGAATGAAAGAAGGGAGAGGCCCAGACGGAAGCAAAAAGGCCCTTCTCAAGAACCCTCAAGAGACGGGTCTGTGGGGGAGGGACACAGCCTGCCCACCGAGTGATTCTGGTCTGCTTTGACACTCTCCCTTCATGACCTCCCATCAGCTTTCCTGATGCCAAAGGTCAGGCGAGCCTGATCCTGGAACACTGCATGCCCAGTATTCAAGCCAAGTAACTCTGGCTTGGGATTTCTGCCTCTGCAGAACCCAAAGGCAGTCAGAAAGGTGACTGCCTGGGAGTGTCCGGATGTGGTGCTGCAGGAGCTGTCTGAATGTGACCCACAGAGGTGAAGGCAGAACCGTGTGCTTCTATCAGGTGATCTCGTTTTGACCCCAGAGTTGGGGGCAACCTGTAACCTACCCCTGCTCACCAGGCATGGCCTGGGCAACCGCCATCTCAAATCCCACCTCTGAGCTGGGATAAGCTAACACCAGTCAGCTGCTGGGCTCAGCTGGGTCTCTGCTTGCCCTCTGGAGGCCATGGTCTCTAATGAGGATTCAGAGCCCTTCCTCCTGCTTCCTGACCAAACCCATGGATGGACCACCCTTGCTTGGTGCACCCGACAGCTGGCATCCATCCTACTCTCCCTCTGGGAACCGCCATGTGCTCACTTACAGAGGGTGGTATTTCTCTCTCCAAGCCTCCCAGGGCTCTTGCTCTCATTCTCCCCCTCCCTCTCCTATAGCATTATTCTAGATCCATCAGCTGATCCCACTTCATCAGGTCCACCAACTGGAAATTCATCTGCCTTTCTGCCTTAAGACAGGAGACCCCATTTCAGCTCATGTTCTTCCCTCGGGGTGAACCACAGGAAGTTCTAGATGGTGTGCATAGAAAAAGAAAAGGGAGACCTAGGGGAAAAATTCCAAGCCAGACCCCAGTGATGAGGACAGCCCGGCCAGCCACACCCTCTGCTTCCACACACCCTCCATGCCCATCCACAAGCTCTGCTTTGCCCCTGCCATCCCCAACCAAGGCCTGCCTGGAGAAAACTGCACACCCAACCTTCAGGACAAATGCCTTTGCCTTCTGGGTTGTGCCGCTGGAACATCCAAAGGCATTCAAGACCCCAGACAGCCTTTCAGAGCATGTGGTCTTTGGGCTTTGGGCTCAGCAGGGATGAGACCCCTATTTGAGAAGGAAGAACTCTGTACCCACCCTCAGGAGAAGTATTTGGGACCCAAGAGTCAGAAGTAACCTGTCACTCACTGTTTACCCGTGGGGCATGTCCCTGGGGGTTCTGCCAGCGCTCATCTCCCACTCCATGTCTGAGGCTGGAAGCACCAACACCAAGCAGCAAATGGGCCACAGCAGTGCTCTTCATCCCCTAGCAGCCCATAGCTCTGCCGACATTTCAAACCCCGTCCTTCTACCTCCCTATGTCACTTGATTTTGTTTTGCACAGCTCACCAATGCCTTTGATCCTGCTTTCATACTTCTCTCTCAGAAAAAATTAAGAGCCTTACGGAGGGGGCAAGCGTTTTCCCTCTCAAAGCCTCCCGCAGCCCTCACTGCTCCCTGTCAGCACTGCTTGAAGTCAATCACCGGGAAAAACTCCAACTCAGGTGAGCGACTTTCAATGATTCTACCACCATCAAGCCTCAGGTGCTCCTTCACAGCCTCTTATTTTAGGTCACCTGGCTTTAGGTTAAGATTAACCCCTCAGGGGTACATGAGAGGACCGAGGGATGCTGATGGGTGTGAAAAGAGGAAGTTTCCAGAGATCCCTTAAGAGACCCGTCATAGGTTTGAAGACAGGTTTGAAGTTCTGTAGTTTATTTGATATATGTGACAAATTCCAACTAAAGAACACCTGAGGCATTTCAATTCAGTGTTCTCTTGGGTAGAGTTAAAGGGCAGGATTCAAGTTAGTTATATTTTAGTTATTTTTCATAGTCATTAAATAACATATAACTTGTTTTACTACACTTTTAAAAACATTGTCATCTCTGAGTTTCCATTGTGCCTCAGTGGGTTAAGAACAGGACATAGTATCCATGAGGATGCAGGTTCAATCCCTGACCTCACACAGTGGGTTAAGCATCTGGTATTGCTGCAAGCTGCAATATACATTGCAAATGCATCTTGGATGCAATGTTGCTGTGGCTGTGGCCAAGCTGGCAGCTGCAGCTTGCATTCAGCCTGTAGCCTATGAATTTCCATATGCTTTAGGTATGGCTGTAAAGAGACTAAAGGGGGGGAAAAAAGCATTTTCTTCTATAACCTTTTCATGTTGAAATAATTTAGAGAGATAAATTTGTTTTTATTAAATACATCTTAAGGTTTTTTTAAACTCTTAATACTTAAAAATATTTAACTGTAGTTTATTTACAATTTTGTGTTAGTTTCAGGTGTACATCTTCAAATCCTTTTCATTATAGGCTATTATAAAAATATCAAGTAAGTTCCATGTGCTATATGGTGAATCCTTGTTATTAGGAGTATGTAATTGATGACTGTAGCTTTGGCATATAGTCTGAAGTCAGGAAGACTGATTTTTTCAGATCTTTTTTTAATTGAAAGCACAAGCGAGTATGGCTGAGAGGTAGAAAAGGATTATTGGGGATAAAGGGAGGTCTTTAGGCCTCTGTCCATTTCCACCATGCAGGTCTCCTGATCACGGGTATAGAGTGTGGGCTGGAGTGGCAGGGTTACCCCTCCCCACTTAGGTTATGAGACCTCCTGCTCCACCCAGAGCTCAGGTTGGACGGACCAGGTCTTTTTCTCCTGGAGCCCCAGACCCCTTTCCTCCAGGGACAGGTCACGTGAAGGCTGCCCAGCCAAATGCCCAGGTAACTCACTCCTGGAGGACATTTATATTCCCTCTTTGCTAACAGAAAACACCCTCATCAAAGAGCTACAAACAGACCCCAGTGCCCTGTGGAACTTAGACCTAGGGATGTCAGGGCCCACGGCTCCTTTCAGGCCCTAGGAACCTTGTAGATCCCATGCACCCACCAGGGGAGCCATCCTTCCATCTGTCTCTGTGCCTTCCCAGTAATTCCATCCCTGTGTTTGTGTTGCAGGTTCTGGTGTGATGTCTTGAAGGCCATGACCTAGAAGCCTCAGCCTGGGCCTCAGAGGGGCTGGCACTGGTAGAGTCAGAAGGTTTGCATCTGGACAAGGAACAGGATAGACTCACTACTCATCTATTAGGAAACAAATATAGTGCAAGCTTAGTGTTTTTATTGTGTAGATTTAGGATTAGTTTCTGATATATGTTCTATAATTGGTATGTAAGATTTTTGTATTAAATATTTTTCTATCAATTTGCTTTTTAAATATTTTTCTATAAAATAAATTGCATATGTAGGAAAGCCCCCTAAACTTAGGTAAAACTTAATGATTTGGTATCAGGCAGTTACCTTAGTGTCCACCCCCAAGATCACCCACTCTCCTATCATCCTCATTTGGAATTGACTTAAGAAGGGGACTATGGATTTAGTACTTTCCATCTGCCCTTATGTCAGTGTGTTTTTAAGGATCCTGTTGTCTGAAATGTGTTAATTCTTTTGATCGTGGGAACATCATCCTCGATCCTTCATGATGACATGAATGTCAGGGTCTTTGGTACCCAGTCACTCACCTGATATAAAATCCATGACTCACCATTTCTCTCCTCAGTGTCTCTAACATATTGCTCTTAATTTCTTCTGGCACAGCCTATTCACTCTATACGTGATCAAAATATCATTTTTCTTCCCTTATGTGTCTCTTGCTCTTTTATTCTGGATGCCCAAAGGATTTTTTCTTTAAAGACAAGTAGTTTTATAATTTGCTCTTAGTCATTGCAAGTCAATGTTCATTTTCTCTTTAATACAAAACTTCAAAGGTTTTTCATATTGAAAAAAATTTGCACAATGATATTATTCGCTGTGTATCCTTGCTATGGTTTTTCTGTTTCAGGTCCCTCAGTCCTTCAAATATAAGATTTCTTATGATTATATTTCACTTTTGACACATTCATTAATAATTAAGAATTTCTTTTTTGTCTTTTTAGTGTCACACATGCAGCATATAGAAGTTCCCAGGCTAGGGGTCAAATTGGAACTGTAGTTGCCGGCCTGTGCCACAGACACAGTAACACAGCATCCAAGTTGTGTCTGTGACCTACACCAGAGCTCACAGCAACGCCGGATCCTTAACCCAGTGAGCAAGGCCAGGGATTGAGCCTGCATCATCACAGATACTAGTCAGGTTCATTACCCCTGAGCCACGATGGGAACTCCTAGAATTTGTTGATTAATTTCATTCCCAGGAGTGTTTTAAAACTAGTGTTTAAACTTACCTCCTTTGGAGTTCCTGTCGTGGAGCAGCGTAATCAAATCTGACTAGGAACCATGAGGTTGTGGGTTTGATCTATGGCCTTGTTCAGCAGGTTAAGGATCTGACATTGCCGTGAGTTGTAGTATAGGTCACAGACGAGGTTCAGATCTCATGTTGCTGTAGCTATTCCCATGTTACTGTGGCTGTGATGCAGGCCAGCAAAAAAGGAATATTCACTAGTAGCTATTGCATGAGGTGAAATGTAAATTGGATGCATTATTAGGCAATATTGTATGTAATATATCTTAAGAATGGAGTATCCTCAAAAAAAAAAAATACATGATCCAGCAACTTCATTCCTTGTAATTCTGAAGTAACATAACAGGAATCTGAAGAACTATGTACAGTTCTGTTGACTGTAGTGTTATTTAGAATGGCCAAGATATGGGAGCAACCTGTGTCCACTGATAGATGAATCAAGAAGATGTGGTGTGCACACGCAATGGCGAGGTCTTCAGCCATAAAAGGGAATGGATGATACCTGCCATTTCCTACAACATGGATAGACCTACAAGTTTTAAGCTCATTAAAGTGTGTCAGACAGACAAATACTGTTATGTCACTTATATGTGGAATTTTTCTTTATAGGGCCGCACCAGTGGCATATGGAGCTTCCCAGGCTAGAGGTCCAATTGGAGCTATAGCTGCTGGCCTGCATCACAGCCACAGTAACACGGGAACAGCCACAGCAACATGAGATCTGAACTTCGTCTGTGACCTACACTGGAGAACAAATTTTAGAACAAGTTTTCTTTTTTTAATAAGATCATAATGATATCCTGTTGAATAAGGATGAATTCATGTCATTTTAAATTTTTTTTTTGTCTTTTTGCTATTTCTTGGGCCACTCCTGCGGCATATGGAGGTTCCCAGACTAGGGGTCAAATCGGAGCTGGAGCCGCCAGCCTTCGCCAGAGCCACAGCAACGCAGGATCCGAGCCGCGTCTGTGACCTACACCACAGCTCACGGCAACGCCAGATCGTTAACCCACTGAGCAAGGGCAGGGACTGAACCCGCAACCTCATGGTTCCTAGTCGGATTCGTTAACCACTGCGCCACGATGAGAGCTCCCATTTTAAAATTTTTTGATGTTTCTTTACATTCCTATACCTAGAGTTATTATTTTTATAAATGTGAATTATGTAGAGTGATACTGAATAGAACACATATTAAAAATGTAAAACCAATTTTGATAAAATACATTTTGATTGCAAAGCAAATTTGTTACTGGATCAATTGGGAGGATAAAGAATGGAATACAGAATGATGGAAAAAAAGAGATAAGGTACATGAGAGAGTGCATGAATGTGCAGATTTATCTGCAAAGGCCAAGAGAAACATTTATTTGTCCAAAGATAAATAGTTCAAATGCTATAGAACTTGGTGAAAAGAGTATTTTTTCCATTCCAAAAATCTAAGATTTAAACCAAACTTTTAACAAATCTAGAAATTTGTGTTCAGACTCTGACCCTGTGTTTTTTTATTAAGGAATAAATATTAATAATTCCCGGCATATTTGATGTCAGTAAATGTTTATTGGCTCAGATATAACAAACTTCTTGCAACTAGTTGTATTGTCACTTTGCTTCTTAGAAAACTTAATTAGATCCATTCAAAAATGTCCATTTTGAATAAAGCCACCCCTATTAGTCAGGGTTCCAGAGAAACAGAGGCTCTGTGTGTGTGTGTGTGTGTGTGTGTGTGTGTGTGTGTGGTATGTGTGGAGAGAGAGAAAGAGAGAGAGATTTAAGGAATTGTCTCACTCAGTTGTGGGGAGGGGCAAGTCTAAAATCTGCAGGACAGGACAGCAGGCTGGAGACTCACTGAAGACTTAACATTGCACATTCAAGTCCAGAGACAGTCTGGAGAATGAATTCCTTCTCACTCAGGGAACTTCCATCTTTTCTCTTACAGCCTTCAAGAGGTGAAGGCCCACCAGCCTTGTGCAGGGTAACAGCTTTACTCAAAGTCTACTGATTTAAATGTTAACCTCAGGATTTCCCATTGTGCCTCAGTGGTAATGAACCCAACTAGTATCCACGAGGATGCTGGTCCAATCCCTGGCCTCACTCAGTGGGTTAAAGACCGGGTGTTGCTCTGAGCTGCGGTGAAGATCACAGACATGGCTAGGATCTGATGTTGCTGTGGCTGTGGCATAAGCTGGCAGCTGCATCTCCAATTGAACCCTTAGCCTGGAAATTTCCATATGCTGCAGGTGTGACCCTAAAGAAACATACAAAAAGTTAATCTCCTCTAAAAATACTTTCCCAGCAATGCCACACTCCTATTTGACCCAAACAAGACATCATAGCCTAATCAGGATGACACATAAATAAACCATCACACAAACATGACTTGGAGAACTAAATCTCCCACACTAATTTTTTCCACCCTGACAAATTTCGGTGTTTATCTTAAGTGTCATGTGGCCAAAAACATATTCTGGTTCAATGATTAGACTGGCTTGATAAACTTTTAATGATTCCTGACTTCATCTTCCCAACTGGAGCCAAACCAGAGATTAGACAATTGTAATAAGGATAAATGTGTGGGTTTACCAATTGCCTTTTCATTTTATCTTGCTAGGCACTAACAAGGACCAGGTGGCCAAAGTGTTCTCAACCAGGTGATTTTTGCCTCCACCCCTATCCCTGGGGACATTCTCAAGACATTGTTAGTTGTTGGAACCTGGGGCTGCTATTTACATCTAGTGGGTAGAGGCCAGGGATGCTGCTAAACATCTTATGATGCACAGGAAAGGCCTCCACAACAAAGAATCTCTGGCCATATATGTCAATAGTGCCAACACCGAGAAACCCCAATAGAGACTAATTTAATTAACTTTCCTGAATGATATTATTTTTACCTCCAAGAGTTTAGCCACAACATCCTTCATTATTTTAGTTACGTGTGTATCTCTTTATCAAAGTGCATGATTTTAACCTGTGCTCATTTAAGGGTTATTTTGAACTTCAACAAATTTTGATCTTTTGCCAGGTTCCTGCTAACCCAGAGTAAATTTTTCTGTATCTAATATTTGGAGCAACAGGAAAGTTAAGAGGCAGAAGACAGGCACATGCTTATGATCAGAACCCTCAGGCATTGCCTCATGCTTCATCACATCCGTGGCTTAAGCCACTTTCCTATTTGCATCCAACACTCTGCTTTCTCTGTACCTCACCTGTGCAGCTCAACGTGGCTGAGGAAACAACCAGAGTTGATTAGTTCACCTTTAAAGTGATGATTGCGCATCTCAGGAGGGTGGCCACACTGTCTTTTCCTGGATCATATTAGCTCTCCCATCCTCCTAGATGATCCATTCATTCTCGATTGCATTTCAAGTCTTGGTCTTCGATGGAGATGTTTCCTACTTCACTGCAAAAAGTAATCAGAAGAGAATTTCCCTAAGTTCTCACCATTACACCATCTACCTGCATTTATACACAAATACTGTAATTCCTCCCCTGACATCATTGATACACTCTCCAGGATTCCCATGTTCACTAGACTCTTTTCTGTTTTCTTTTTCTTCCATACAACCTGACTTACTTCACGTCTATTTTATATAGGGTTGATGTATGTAGCTACTTCCTGCTGTAGATAAAATTTTCTCAGACTCATGCAGCTGGTGAGTAGAAAATTAGGACTTGAATTGAGGTTTGCCTGCTTACAGGAGGTGGGTGTTAATAAGCACTAAACTACATTACCTGCTTTATAACTGTAACTTCATATGTCCCTATAGTCTCTCTGAGTACCCTCATCATACTTAGAGTTTATCAGTTGGTGATGTATGTGGCAAGTGTTAGGGAAGGGTAAACTACCAAGATGGACTCAAGTACAGGTAGGTAACATGAATGAAACAAAAACTGATCTCTATTTAATTTTTTTTTTATGGCCACTCATGAGACATATGGAAGTTTGTGGGGCAGAGATTGGACCCAAGCCTCCTGACCTGAGCCTCTGTAATCAGATTGTTAACCCACTGTGCCACAGTGGGAACTCCCTCCAATTTTATTTAAAATACTTCAGAGCAATGAAAATGGTGAAATGCTTCTAAGTTACAAATACCATAAAAGAAATACTAAAACTTTATAACAATCCAGAATATATGTAAATGAATAATATAAATTCATATAATCCTATTAGTTCAGAGGCAACAACCTAAACAAAGACTCAGAAACAAGGATGAAAAACAAGCTTTGACCTTGGGGAGCATGTGTTAGAAAACCAACTCACCTGGTTTCACCCCACAACACAGAAAGAAATTTACTGCTTCATGTAACCAAACGTCTGGAAATGAATAGTACAACTGGATCTGGATGTTCAAATGGTATTATCAGAACTCTTTTTTCTCTCTTCCGCTTCTTGTCTCTTCATTTCTTTTGCATTCCTCTGTGCATCTCTCACAACTGCAGGGAAGGTGCTGGCAGCCCCAGGTTTAGGATGCCCTGAAGGGTCATGATGCCCTAGGAACGTTACCAGAGTTTGTATATTAAATGACAGGAAAGTTTAATCGAGTGACGGGTTGTTCTTGAGCCACCAGTGTGGCCTGGGGTAATGGAGTGATCAGATTGCCCAGGACTGGGTCATGAGCCTCTGGAGGGGGGAATCAGAGGGCCAAGTCCTTCTGAACAAACTCCAAGTAGGAAAGAGTTTTATAAGCAGAAGAGGAGTAGGGGTTGCAAGGAATTAGTGCAAGGACTGACAACAAACCTGATGTCACTGCAGGGAGACAGAAAATAGGTAGAGCTAGAAAAGAGGCTTCTTTGCAGCTCTGTGGCTTCCTGTTATAGACATGAACTATATAACAGGATATGATAATGGTGTCTCCTTCCTGCTGTTGCCATGATGATTAAATTAGTCAATGAATGTAAGTCAGCAGTAGGTAGAACTTAGCATTCACTCAACAAATGTTACTAAGTCTTATTATTATAAGGACTGAGTGGGGCTTAATCAGGACCAGAGATTTGAAATCAGTGCAGCTCCTTCTCATTTTCCTTAAAGCAAAATACAGAGCTTTAATTTCATAAGGATGGACAGAGATAACTCCCTTGATTCTGTGCATCCCTTGGCACAGGGTCATTCTCCTCTCACTCCTTATCCTACTTTTCCCCTCGAGCTTTGTTACTTTATATAAGAAATTGAATCACAGGCTACGCATTAAAGAGTTTCAGAGGACTGAAATCTCACTCTCAAGAACAGTGCTGTCCAGTACACCTTCCCACCTTGATGAAGGCGTTCCATTTGTGCTACAGAATGGCGTCCATACTGGGCAGTGCAGTTCTAAAGCAGGGGTCATCCCATGGCCTGCTTTTATACGGCTGAGAGCTAAAAGTGATTTTTGCATATATAAAGGGCTCTAATAAAAAAAAAGAATATGCAGCAGGGACCATATGTGGCCTGCATAGCCTAAAATATTTAGTTTGATCTTTTATGGAACCAGTGTGCCAACCCATTCTAGAGTATGTTTTAGACAATAAAGCAATTTTACTAAAAATCAGTGAAAAGATAACAAGAAAACCTATGTATATTTGGGTATTAAGAAATATATTCCAAATTTATGTCATCAACCCAGACTTTTCTCCTAAACTCCAGACTTGAGATATCCAGTTTTAACTGGCATCTCCACTTGTTCATGTGATAAGCATCTCAAACTGTATTTGTCCATGACAGACTTCCTGCTTTTCCTTTCCAGATATGCTCTAACCAGAGCTTATTTGTATCTGATTTAGCTAGTGATATGTCTATCTAACAGTTCAGTCCAAAGAGTGGGGTCATTGCTCTTCCTTCTGAAACCCATATCCAGTGTCTCAGAAAATCTTGATTCTGCCTTCATGATACGTTAGAATTTCTTGCTACCACCATATTCTTGCTACCACTAATTTCCCTGTAGTCTGTTCTTTTTTTTTTTTTTTTTTTGTCGTTTCTAGGGCCGCACTCACTTGCGCGGCATTTGGAGGTTCCTAGGCTAGAGGTCTAATCAGAGCTGTAGCTGCTGGCCTACACCAGAGCCACAGCAACGCGGGATCTGAGCCGAGTCTGCGACCTACTGTTCTTAACATAACAGCCAGGAAGACCCTTCAAACGTAACTCAGATCACATCTCGCCTCAGCTCAGCGTTCTTCATGGCTCGCTGTTGCCTTCAAAATGAAAGTCAGTGTCCTTACAGTGCCTGCGAGCTTATAAATGATGTGGCCTCATTACCTCCCCAGCCTCCTCTCCCACACTTGGACCTTTGTTCATTCTTCTTCAGTTATTCTGGCATCTGTGATACTCCTTAACATGCCAGCACACTTCTAACACAGAGCTTTTGTACTGGCTATAGCCTTTGCTGGAAAATCTATCCATGGATATATTTGCTCAAATATATTGACCTCACTTCTTTAAGGACTTTTCTCAAATACCACTTTCCTGATGGATCACACCCTGACCACCCTCTTTTTTGCACTAATTCCTCTGGTTAGCATTCCCAATTCACCTTAACTACTCTCCTTTTCTTTTTCCTATAGTAATTCTCACCTTCTAAATTCTTGTATTTTTAATTAACTTTACCACTCTCTCTGTAATGTGAGCACCACAAAAAGATGGGTCTTTCTCTGTTGAATTCAGAAAGCACCTGCAACAGTGCTGATCACATAGTAGCAACTCAGTAAGTATTTGTGGAATGACTTGAGGGAACAAGCTCAACTTAACCTCGATTCCAAAACCACACAATTCCAGAATGGAAACGTACATTCCAGTTTCATAGGAAGAGAGATGTAAAAATCATAAACAAAATATTAGCAAATTAAAATCAGTAATATATAACAGAAGAATACATTTGACCAAGTTGTTTCTAGAGAAGGAATGCAAGGCTTAACATTGTATGCTTATGGTAACTCACGTCATTTACAGGTCAGAGGAAAAAAAATTATGATCATCATATTAACTTGAGAAAAAAGCATTTGATAAGATACAGTATTTCATTCACAATTACAATTTACAGCAAACTACAAGTAGAAGGGAAGATTATCTTTTCAAAAAGCTTTGAGACATATGATACCCAATGTTTACCATAGAAAGCTTTTGCTGTGAGCTCAGGAATAAGAATTAGGTGCCCACTATCATTATTTAAGCCAGATCCTGGCCAGGACAATTAGTCAGGAAAAGAAGAAATAAACTGTATAGAGATTAGAGAGCAAGAAATGAATATTTTTCATCAGAAGTTGTAATTGTGAATGTAGAAAAATTCAAAAGAACCCACAGGCAATATAGTATTAAAATTAATAAAATTTTTGTAAATGTCTAGAAAAATTCTTTATCTTACCTAGTTGCCTTACCTAGCTCCTTACCTATTACCTAGTTGATGTTCTAGTACAATGGTGAATGGAATTGGCAAGAGCTCACATCCTTGTTTGGTCCTGATCTTAGAAATACTTCATACTTTTGCCATTAAGTATGATTATTAGCTGTAGGCTTTCATAGATGCTCTTTATCAGGTTGAAGAAGTTTCATTCTATTTTGCATTTGTTGAGTATTTTTAATGTGCAGGTTATCTTAAATGCTTTTTCTGCATCTGTTGAGATGAATGTAAGAAAGTATTCCATAGGATTAATTTTCATATGTTGAGCCAAACTTGCATTACTGGGATGAATCCCACTTCGTCATTGTATACAATCCTTTTTCTATATTTCCAGATTTAGTTCACTAATATTTTGGTGATGATTTTTATATCTATATTCGTAAGGAATATTAGATTCATTTGTATCATTTTTAGATTCCATTTATAAGTGAAATGGCAAATACATAAAGAAACAGACTCACAGACATAAAAAACAAACTCATGGTTACCAAAGGGGAAAGGTACTGGGGAGTGGGGGATAAATTAGGAGAATGGAATTAACACATACAATCTACTCTACATAAAATAGATAGGCAACGGGTATTTACTGTGTAACATGGGCAACTATATTGATTCAATATCACGGCATAACCTGTAATGAAAAATAATCTGGGAGTTCCCATCGTGGCTCAGTGGAAACCAATCTGACCAGCATCCATGAGGATTCAGGTTCAATCCCTGGCCTTGCTCAGTGGGTTAAAGATCCAACATTGTTGTGAGCTGTGTAGGTAACAGATGCGGCTTGGATCCTGCATTGCTCTGGTGTAAGCCAGCAGGTACAGCTCCAATTTGACCCCTAGCATGGGAACCTCCATATGCCACCAGTGTGGTCCTAAAAAAGAAAAAAAAATTGGAACACTGTCTCTCTCTCCACACACACACACACACACACACACACAATCAGAACAATTCTGCTATACAACTGAAAGTTAACATAACATTTTAATCAATTGTACTTCAATAAAAATATTTAAGATATTCGGAGTTCCCGTCGTGGTGCAGTGGTTAACGAATCCGACTAGGTTGCGGGTTCCATCCCTGGCCTTGCTCAGTGGGTTAACGATCTGGCGTTGCCATGAGCTGTGGTGTAGGTTGCAGACGCGGCTCGGATCCCACGTTGCTGTGGCTCTGGCGTAGGCCGGTGGCTACAGCTCCTATTCGACCCCTAGCCTGAGAACCTCCATATGCCGTGGGAGCGGCCCAAGAAATAGCAAAAAGACCAAAAAAAAAAAATTTAAGATATTCATGTTCTTTTTATTGAAAATGGTTTCAGGATTTTACATATTTTATGTTGGCTACTGCTTTCTGACCTTCGTTGTGTTAAGAAAGTATTCTATTTCTCAATTTTTGAAAATCTGAAATCAGCAGGTGACATGAAATTTCAAGTCACTCATTAAAATAGATATATAGGCTTTTGCCTTTGATATGCAAATGTGATGATTATGTAACTTCCTAATAAAGCTTGGTCTTGATATCTTTTTTTAAAATGCCATTGGATATTTACTAAAATTTTGTTAGTATTTTCTATTTACTGCTAATTTCACAAGCAAAACTGATTTGTAGCTTTTTGTGTGTATGTCAATGTGTGTCAGTGTGTGGGTTGGCATGTGTATGTATGCACTATCTCTGTTGAGCTTTGGTTTCAGAGTTATCTTTTTAATATAAACGGAAACACTTTTTATCTTTTTAACTTCTACATAAGGTTTATACAGAACTGTACTTACCTGCTTCAAGTCATTCTCCAAATGGACACTTTTTATAAATGCATGACATCTATAATAGTGATTTTTTAAAAATTCTTAAATTACTGTCTCCATTTTATAAGTTTATAAAATGTTAAAAAACTTTATTCAAAAATTTATAGCTTTGTTCATGACAAAAATTAAAACCTCATTGTAATAATATCTACATAAATAATACTTTAAGATACATTAGTTCTTAAAACAAGCTTGAATTTATAATGGCTTCAAAATTATTTATCTAGAAATTTTAGAGCTGTAACCATTGACATGGATGTGAGTAAATGGATAATTCCCTACTTTAGAACACATGGTACTATTCATTTCCAACACAACAGTGTCAATGGCATTATTGAACAAGTACAGCTATAATAAAAAAGTGTCTTAACATGACCCATTTATACTTATGGTCCTTTTCCCAAGCAGATTTGCATTCATCACAATTACAGACATGAAGTCTGTCTATTATTAACTCCATTTTTACCTCTTGATCAAAAATTACCACTCATTCTATTTCTGGTATAGATTACCCCCAGACCTGCTGGAATAGAAGCCAAGCCACTGCTTCCAATGATATAAACCCCTTTTTCTGCACTTTCTCCTTATACTTCCAATACATTAGCTCCAGAAAAGAAAAGATTCAGGACAAAAGAACTTAATCATGCATTAAGAGACATCTAGACCAGTAATGCATGATTTAACCTTTAAAGACAAAGAAGCAAGTAAACTTTGAAAATGCTAGCCAGTGTGGCTCTGTAGCAAAATGCTGTCACAATATTAGTCATTTATTCAGCAAATATAACAATCAGGATATCCAGATGGTATGGGACATACATTTATCTGGCTTAATTCATTTTTAGAATGACTTTTAAATGCAAATAGCATGAAAAATTTATATAGAAAAATAAAAGGAAAGCAAAAAACTTCAACTCACATTTTGAGAAAAATACCATTACAGAATGTATCTGTGCATATATATACATAAGTAGAATGATAGAATGGTAGGAAAAGAGAGGATGCAGTTTTAGATTTACAGAAAATTTGAGAATAGAGAGTTCCCAGGTAGCCCACACCCAGTTTTCCTCTTACAATTTCTACCTAACATTTGTTACAATTAACTAAAGTCCATATCCTACCACTTCATGGTACTACTAAGTCTATAATTACTTCTACAGCAGGAGGGAGCTACATAAATCGACATTCCATTTTCAAAAGACTCGAAATAAATGAGGTTGTAGGGGAAACATTTTCAAGAAAACTGAAGCTAAGACATTTGTGCTTTCATGAAATTCCATCTCTAAACTCTAAAGAGGAGTCATCCACTTGTAAAATATGTCTGTAAAATAGCACTAAATATTTTTTACCTTAACAGAAAGTTGCATTGTTCATTTTGTTCTTTCTTTTTTCATTTTACACACCTGAGGTTCTCCACAGATGTCAATACAGCTAGTTCCATTTCTGATATACGCTGTTACTAAAGGTTCTCCATAAAATTGTTACTAGGGGAATAAAGAAAACCAACATCTGGTTCTTACTTAGTAAGCTTAAATGAAAGAACACTAATGAGTTTTGGAAGTACAGCCTTGGTTTTTAAGGAATCACATATTTTAAAAGTAGCCTAAAGAGAAAATGAGAAAATAATGTAACTGCAATATATCACTCTCACGGAGTGAATAAAGGCATGAAGGAATTAAAGCACAGTGTGGGCTGATATCTACCCAACGACAAATGAGAAGTTTTATAAACATGATTCATTTGAGTTGAACTCTAAGGAAGATTAAGGATTTGCAGAAAAAGAAACATCCAGATAAAGGAAAAAAGTCTACCTAAAAGTATAAAAAAGGGGTGGTTGTGGTCAGGACACCTAAAGCAGCAAGTAGTCGAGAGAGAAGTGGTAAGAAATGATTCTGGAAAAAACACTTGGGCCAGATCGGGAATGACTCTGATGGTCATGCTATCAAGATTGAACTTGATCTTTTCTGCATGATTAGGCCTTCCTGGAGGATCTTCCACAGAATAGCGGTGGAAGATTACAGCACAGACATATCACTGGGCCTGTGGCAGTGGAAAACAAAAACTCCTGGCAGGTAAGAAATGAAGGACAAAACAAAGGAAGGTGAAGGATATACTGCAGATGAGATGTACTTAAAAGTCAGAAATTACAGGACTTCCTGAGTAGCTGGACATGGGGACCAACAACTGGTGGTACTGTCAGCCACGACAAAAAACAGGGCGAGGAAAGGTCTGGAGGAGATAAGTTTAATATCGGACAGAGTAGATATTCTGAGCCTGCACAATTTTGAATCTTCCAAATTATTTATTGTTCAAACTCAAAGAATTAAAAATTTTATTATCTAGTAGCTAATACATTGGTGTCAGTCCCATTTCAAAGGAAGCATGAGGAATTTTTCCCTTTGTGACCATAGGCTAAGGAGAAGCACAAACTCCTCTGCTTCTCTCATTCCTCAAAGCGAGAGTTGGAGAAGAGAGATCCTCTTTCTAACTTTCAAGAAACAGATTAAATGACACTTCAGAGAAGAGACAGTGTTGCTTTTTAAGTAGGTCAAAAAAGCTCCTCTCTGCCTAACTCTACCACCTCACCTCCACAGCCCACTCCCCTTTCTTTTCTTTTTCTTTTGTCCTTGCAAAAGAAATGTAATGCAGGAGTTCCCGTCGTGGCGCAGTGGTTAACGAATCTGACTACGAACCATGAGGTTGAGGGTTCAATCCCTGCCCTTGCTCAGTGGGTCAAGGTTCCGGCATTGCCGTGAGCTGTGGTGTAGGTCGCAGACGTGGCTCAGATCCTGCGTTGCTGTGGCGCTGGTGTAGGCTGGCAGCTGCAGCTCCGATTCGACCCCTAGCCCAGGAACCTCCATATGCCGCAGGAGTGGCCCAAGAAATGGCAAAAAGACAAAAAATAAAAAAATAAATAAAATATCCTCTTAAAAAAAAAAAAAAGAAATGTAATGCAGAAGCTTGATGTGGGATCACAGTTCCCAGACCAGGGATTGAACCTGGGCCACAGTGGTGAAAACACCAATCCTAACCACTAGACCACCAGGAAACTCCCAACTCAACCTCCTTAAGAACAGAGGACTGAGGAAGTTAAGAACAGAGGACTGAGGAAGTGTGTTCAAGTTCTAGTTCTTCCTCTGCCATTAAATAACCATGTAAACTTACAGACCCACTTAACTTCTGAGGCAACGTGGCCCAATGGAACAAGCAAGGGCTTTCAAGGCAGTAAGACCCAAATTCATATCCTACATCCATCATCTACTAGCTATATGAATTTATTTACAAATAACTTACATGGACTACATTTTAAACAAACATGAAATAGAAACAGAGTGAAATTCAAACAACTACAAATCAAAGCTCTAGTTTCTTTTCTGTACCAAATGGATCATTTAGGTAAGCTTAACACCTATCCATTTGAAATTCATTTAGTGATTTCCTTGGCCTCCTGGTGATTTTACCCCCAAATATCTGAAATTAGAATCAGCTGTGTTAACAATCACCTTGCTATCACTTGGTAACAATCAAAAAAAACCTTTCTGCTTTCATTTAAAGAAATTATCAACAGTTTTCTAGATGCTTGGTTTTAAAATGTTTCACCAAGTGAGATGGTCATCAGATCAATAAATTTCACCAACATTCACCCTGTTACACTGACCACAGGGTCTCTTTCACATCCAGTCCAATGACAGTAGCTACAGGTTCTCCTCTCAAAATATCTGAACTCACCCACTTCTCACCGCCAAAAATTCCTACCCTGTGCTTGGTTTGCTTGGACCATTCCACTCGTTTCCCTATAGTATCTATTTTTCCTCTAAGAATGCAAAGAACTTCAAAGCCATAAATCAAATCACACCATTTTTTCAACCAGTCAATGAATCTGTCATATTTAGAAGAAAATCCAAACCCTGATCTTGACCTTTCCAACCTTAAGACCAACCTCCTGGGTACCTCTGCAATTTAACTTCCACCTCCCTGTCCTCCTCACACCCAACCATCCTGGCCTCTCTCAGTCTTGCCAAGTACATTCTCATCCCAGAACCTCTGTATCTATTCTTCCCTGGAACACCCTTCTCCTCAAAGACACACATGGTTTGCTCCCTCATTGTATTTAGGTCTATTTGCAAATTCAGTTCCTCACAGGACCTTCCTGACCATCCATCTAATAGAGGCTGATGTTCCAATCTCTTTTTTACATTTTTTTTTTCTTCTTACAGCCACATGGAAGTTCCCAGGCTAGGGGTGAATTGGACTTGCAGCTGTAACCTAGGCCACAGCTTGTGGCAATGCCAAATCATTGGTCCACTTAGTGGGGCCAGGGATGGAACCCACATCTTCAGAGGCAGTGTCAGGTCCTTAACCTGCTGAGCCACAATGAGAACTCCTAATGTACCTCATTATCTCCATTCTCTGTTCTATTTTTCTTCAAAGCACTTGTCACTTACCTACTCTTATAACCTTATTTCTCTGTCTCCCCACTGGACTGTAAGTTCCATGGGGGATTTTCTGTTTCATTCATCTGGTGGTCCTAGACTAGTGCAGTGTACCTATAATAAATATTCAATAAATATTTATTGAATACATGAATCATCTTTTAATTTTTATGTTTGTTCATATATTTGTTCATATATTTTAACATATATTTGTACAGTAACACAAAATGTAACTTTAAAACAAAAGTATATCAGAGGTACATGCTTAGTTTTGAGGGGCACACAGTGAAAAAAAAAAAAACTTTAGCAATGATAGCTGTAACCAGTAAACAAGCCAGCACACATTCTTTGTCACAGACTGCCACTGCCACTTTTGCTCCTCCTAAGAAGTAAAAACTTCCCCTATGGTGTTAAGTTCCTGAAACAACTCTTCTATCCCCTGCCTTTATGTTTCTCTAGATTCTGCTAGAAATGCATAGACTTCATATTCTGATACAAAGAAAGGCTGACAACTTACTGTTCCTACACCACTGAGGACAACTGTTCCCTGTTTAGACATTTCATCAAGTGAGACTGGGTAAGTGACCTTATTATTCCAGACTTTATTATATCAGGCCTATTATTCCAACTGCAGATGACACTGCTGGTCTTACTAAATAATAAATCCTTTTAAGTGAATCCTAATACAGTATTAATCTTCCAGACCTTCTTTTTATAGCCATTAGTGATGGCAAATTTACTAGTATATTAAAAGCTAATTCTCCCTCTTAAACAAAAGACAAATGGTATTAACAATGTATGAAAAAAAAATAGTTAAGAGATACTAAAATTACTACTAACCTTTAAAAAAAAAAAAAACCCTAACATAAGGAACATGTACATGATAAACTGTAAAATGTCCATTGTACAACTGCTCAGATACTGAGGAGATAACTGCCCTGACTTCCTCTCCAAGAAGAATTCTATTCTAAAAGTAGATTCTCATCAACTATTAAACAATTACATACACAAAATTATTTGATAGAGGGGGATTTGACCATATTCACACAAAGACAAAAGAGGAATTAGGTGAAAAGCACAGTCTAGGGAAGAACACTGGGGTTCATAATAAGGAGATAATTGGAAAAAACGAGTCAATAGATTAAGGCAGGTTTCATGGGTCAAGGTGTATTGGGGCAATAATCTGATTTCTGCACTACAAATGGCAGGAACTAGTCTGTCCATGTAGTCTTATTGAACAGGAAAAAGAAATGCAAGAACATATTTGAAAACTGAAAATCTCTCTTCTGGAAAAGGGAAAAAGAAAAAAAAAAAAGCTTTTTGGTCAAGATTCTGTATTTCATAAAGGCAATGGGATGAGTTGTAGGAGAGTCTAGGCTACAAGGTATCTTCTGTACAACCAAATAGGTTCCAATTCCCGCCATAAACAGGACTCTGGATGGAATTCTAAGGAAGTGAGACGAAGGTTAAAAAATAGAGTATGCCCAGAACAAAGTATGTCAGACAGGTGCTATTTGTGTGAGGGGACAATGGGTGGAAAATTAACAGCCAAGTCTAGAGGCCACTCTGATTCCTAAATCAGATGTCTCCTCCCTCCCTCCTCCCCTAGGATCAGGAGTTAGAGTCTCTCTGTGCAAGTGTCTCTCTCTTCCCCACATCTCTCTCTGCAGCACTTAGACTAGGACCTGGCATAAACAAAGACCACTCAATTAAAAACATGGTGAATTTTGAAAGAGTAAGTAAATGCCCAAACCTAAACGCACATTTTTTTTTTTTTTGAGTGGGACTGCTAGAGAATGCTCACAAGCAAAAGATAAATTAAAAGCCACAGCAATGTTATTGGTGAAACTCTTTAGTCTT
Source organism: Phacochoerus africanus (assembly GCF_016906955.1). NCBI lineage: Eukaryota > Metazoa > Chordata > Mammalia > Artiodactyla > Suidae > Phacochoerus > Phacochoerus africanus. The sequence goes on along the minus strand of NC_062552.1, from coordinate 28,499,544 downwards.
TTCCTCCCATCTCCAAAACACAAGGCAAAGGGAGAGTACAAACAATCCTGAGGAAACCAGTGCTCTATTTTTGTATCCACTGAAATCGCAAGAGAAACAGGTACCCCCCCTTCCCCGCCCCGCTTTAGAAGGGGATGGGGCAGAGAAAGAGAAATTGAAGTTCCTGATACTTTCCCCCAGAGGGGATCCTCCAGCCGAAGGAGGAATTCAAAGGTGGGTATTTTTTCTCTCTTTTTCAGTTTAGGGAATGAAACGAAGCCCGGACAAGATCTGAACAATCACTCTCTTCCTCCGGGCCTGGAGCAGGGCTTGGGGAGCCCGAGGACGAACTCAGGGAAGAGAAACGCTCATTCCAGGAGGATGGAACCCTCAGCCCTGAGAAGGGGACTCAGGGGGGAGAGTGGCTGTGGCGGCGGGCGGAGCCCCGGGGGTCCCTGAGCCCCAAGCAAGAGCGCCCCCTTTATTCTGCTTCAGGGCAGCCTCTCCAGAAACTTGCTGCAGCTTCCTCAGGGTCCAGGGCAGGGGGGGTGCTCCGCTATGGGGACATCTGTTCCCGGGCCAAGTCCTCTTCAGTCACCAACGGACTGATGAAGCTCGGGCTGGGCCGAGTGCACGGGGCCAGCGCCTCGGGCAACGACCCCACTAACGGTCACTGCAACGGTCACTGCAACCGTCCCCGCGCGAAGGACGCTTGTCCCCCAGAGCCCCGCCCCCTCTGCGCCTACTCCCAGGGGGTCTTCCAGGAGCTGCCGCCCGCGCCACGGGCAGTTGATCAGAGCCCAGAGCCCGGGCCCAGCGGAAGCACATCCAGCTTTGTTGTTGCTCTGGCGCAGCTCTGTCGGCCCCTGCTGTCTACTCTTCTCATGAAGGATGCAGGGAAGGAGGCCCATTACTCCTTTCGCAAGAGAGGGCTGCGCACAAGAAGAGTTCAGCAGCACCTTTCCGATGGCTGAGAGAGCACTGCTCACTCTGAGAACCCTTTTTATTATTTTCGAGGCACGCTGTCCAAGGGTGTCTGCAGAGCTGCGTGGAGGTGGAAGGCGGGCCCAGGTCTGGGGTCTGCACACATTTTTGCCTCAGCCCTCCTACAACCCCACTCTGCCCCGCCCTCTGCCTCAGCCCTGCCCCCCCCCCAACCTGGGTGCCGTCACCTGGACCCCCTTCATGATGAGGGGATGCAGCTAATGGTGAAGTTCCTCAGGGAAGGAACTCCCAGACCTGTGCTGCCTTTGAGCTGCGAGGGAAGGTGAATGGTGGTTCAGGACGTCCTCAAAATGCAGAAGATAGCAAAGTTTCTTCAGCAGTGGTCATTCATATAGTCGAAGACTTTTTAGTGTCAATAAATGATTAAATACATAATTAAATGGGGAGAGAGTCAAATCCCCAAGTACAGAGGCATTCCAAAGTGCCAGGGCAAGAACAAGGGGGCCTTACTTGGCCTCAAGTACAAAATATATTTGATTATATCTGAAAAATGCAGTAATCAAATACTTTTTTAAACATAAAAATAAATGGAAAAATCCATGATGAACAAAATATGAAACATTTAAATACACACAGGACCAGTGTTTAAGATTTTTATTTGGCCTCAGACTCCAATATGATTAGGAACAACATTGATACTCATGCAGGGACCGAAAGTTACCTGATGACACAAACATCGCCAGTTTGACCCTGACTTAGACTGCCTTTCTCCTTCCTGCCTTCATGTTTTTCAAAACGTACTCATTGAGAGCCTACTATGTGCCAGATTCTGCCCTAGGCACTAAAGATATAGTGGTATGAAAAAGGGGGGGAGTGAAATCCTCTCCCCTTATGAAATTCACATTCTAGTAAGGAAGACATATAATAATTGTTAGATAAGATGTTGGAGAATGTAAGCTAGATGGTGATGAGAATAATAGAGCCCAGAAGAGAGATGTGAAGATGGATGGGGTTGTGTGTAAAATGTTTCTATCTCATATAAAAAAAAGATAAGCTTGCCTTGCAGGTAGATGGGACATTTTCCTCTGACATCACTGGGCAGGTCCTTCAACAGGACTTTGGGTGGAGCTGGGAGGAGGCAGAATAAATGTTAGCATATTAGGGCTGCTCATCAGGACCTACTCAAGTAGTCTGGCTTGATATGAATGTGAGTTTGAATTGTATGGATGTAGGAGGTTAATAAATATTGACTGAGCTCCACTTGGGCCAATACCTTTGGTGGATGATGAAGACAAAAGAAAGGAGCAGCAAGAAATAAAAACAGAGCCGTGCGCTTTCTAGGTATGGGGAACCTAGTCGATGTGTTTCATAGTCAGTCTGCAAAAGAATAAACACCAAAATCATGCTCTGAGAGGAAACGAGAGTGAGCCCTGGTGTCTCTAATCCAGCTGTGCAGGAGGCTGCAACAGGGTGATGGGTACCTGGCTAACAACCAAGTTTCATTCAGAGTCTTATTTGCATCTGTCCCTTCGGTGTGTGTGTGCTTACAGGATCTTAGCATTTCTAAGGCTGATAGTACTGTTACCCAAGACAATACAATGCTTCCCTGACCCTTCCCAGCTTTTGGTCACATGCTAAACAAGGACCCCAGCACCACAGAGGCTGCCCTGCATGGTCCTACATGGAGCCTCACACTTCTGAGACTCTGGGAACTGACCAGCAGCATGCTGGCTTCCCGGTGTGTTTCACACTCACGACCCTGCCCAAGGCAGCTGCTCAATGCACCTATAGCTGCCCTGGCTTCGGTGACCACCGAGCCACCTTAGAGGGCTGGGTGGCATCTGCAGACCCCAGTGCTTCCAGGCATGGACACTGAGCCAGGACCCTCTGGACCCAGGGCTGACGTCCCTATGCCTGTGGGATAAGCAGAGGTTATCGGTCTAGAACATCCACATTGGGACCTTGCCTGGGTTCACATTTTGCCTTTTCCACTTAGGAGGTCAAGAGCCTGGGCTGTGTATCTCTACACCATCTCCTTGGGATGGGAGAGAATTTTAAACAAAACTTTGGTAACAGCTACATGCTGTGGGAAGAATAAATGAATGGCCACATAGACAGCAAGGGTGATGAGAACTTTTGCTTGTCAGATGTACTGTGCTGCGTAACTGGGAATTAGGTCCTGAGGAAACACATGCATTCGCACTTGCAGAGTCACAGTCGCACCAATAGGGTCGCACATGGACAACAAGCCACTAATGCTCCTAAGTGCAAACCTTCGGCATCTAAATGACCTTCTTTCTTCCAGGGACTAAGTAGCATGGGCATCTCAATTTCCTGGGAAATTTGTTTCTTTCACTCCATCCCCACCCCACAGTCCCCGCAGAAACTCAGACTCAGGGTATCTCTCCACCAAAGCAGCAAGAAAGCCCACCTTTGGCATCACCTAGACTTCTCCTTGGCAGAGGAGGGCTTTCAGGATACATGATACGGCTAACGTTTTCTGTCTCACCCACCTGCGACTAGAGAAAATACAACACTGTGCAGACTCACAGATATAGAGATGAACTAGGGGTTACCATTGGAGGCAGGGAGGGTCATAAGTGGGGTCTGGGATAAAAAGGTCCAAACTACTATGTATAAAAGAAATAAGCAACAGGATATATTGTACAACACCTAGAACATTACCATTATTTTCAAACAACATTTACTGCAGTATAATCTGGAAAGATGGAGAACCACTATGCTGTGCACCTTAAACTAATATAATAGTGTAAGTCCACTATGATTCAATAAAAAATGAAACCCTATGGGGATCACTGCATCCTGTGCGGTACAGGCACAGACTATTCATCTTCCTGGTGACCTTAAGAAACTGAGAAACCAGATTGGACACCGTGGCTGAATAAATAGAACAAAACAAAACAAAAGTGAAGATACCTGTGGAAAGGGCTCCAGCTATTCATGGCAGATCTGTCCAAATTCATCTTGACTGGCAAAAACAAAATTTTCAAGTAGGAAAATAGTGTGCCATGGAAAATGCTCCCTACTGTACAGTTTGTAACTCAAGCTCTTATTTCTCAAATGTCCTTTGAATCAGGTATCTATTGGTAATAGACTGGGTCAATATTTCCACAAACAAGGAATTTGTATATATCATCTATAATGTACATTGCCACATTTTCACTTCTTGTTTTTGGTTTTTATGCCTTTTCTAGGGCTGCTCCCTGCAGCATATGGAGGTTACCAGGCTAGGGGTTGAATCCAAGCTGTAGCCACCGGCCTACACCACAGCAACAGCAACGTGGGATCCGAGCCACGTCTGCAACCTACACGACAGCTCACGGCAACACCAGATCCTTAACCCGCTGAGCAAGGCCAGGGATCAAGCCCTCAACCTCAAGGTTCCTAGTCGGATTTGTTAACCACTGAGCCACGATGGGAACTCCACATTTTCATTTCTGAAGTAGGTAGATAAAATGAAGCCACTTTTTTTTTTTGTCTTTTTGCTATTTCTTGGGCCACTCCTGTGGCACATGGAGGTTCCCAGGCTAGGGGTCGAATAGGAGCTGTAGCCGATGGCCTACCGCCAGATACACAGCAACTCGGGATCCGAGCCGCATCTGCAACCTACACCACAGCTCGCGGCAACACCAGATCCTTAACCCACTGAGCAAGGGCAGGGACAGAACCCGCAACCTCATGGTTCCTAGTCAGATTCGTTAACCACTGCGCCACGACAGGAACTCCGATGAAGCCACTTTTAAATCTCAAAGGCGAGCTTAGCTTGGGGATGCACTGTACCTCTTCCTCTACCTTTTCAATGGCTGCAGCTACCTACTCTACTCTGTCGCTGGGCAGGTCCTCCAACATGCCAAGGGGGGAGCGAGGGGGACACACAGTAACTGTCAGGATATTGGTGCTGCTGCTCAGGAAAGCCTTACCTGATTAGACATGGTGTGGGCAGTATGTGGATGGGGATGGTTAATAAGTATAAACTGAAATGTCGTCAGGCATCAGATTTGGTGCATTGAAAGAAAGCAAAGGTGAAAAATTTTTTAATATTTTTAAATGCCTTTGGTTTTCTAGCTATGAGGGACTTAATGTGAAATAGTCTGAAAAAAAGTAAATACTAAAATGCATGCTGTGTGCTGTGTTTCAGTGACAGTGTCCCAAGAATCCTCCTGCCTGTTCGAAGTTTGTCTAAACTTCTACTATCTTCTTGACACATTCTAAGATTTCTTCTTCCCCTGGAGTCACAGTTTCTGCTATTGTATTTTTCACCCATTTTAGAAGATTAAAAATGAACTGTACTAGAAGACTGGACTTAATCCTAGTCAAATAACATTAATATATTTATTCGCTAATCAAATATCATAAAGAAAACCAAATACAGAAGATTTAAGGGTACTAAAATGCTACCACTGAAAAACAGCCACTGTCACTTGTGTGACATTTTCCTCCCAGGCTTCCTTTTCTGTACACTGTGCTGCTGTCCACTGAGTCAGTGGCTGTCCACCCTCCCATGAGCCATCCCAACAGTGGGACCATTCATTACAGAGAGGAAGCAAGAGTGAGCCCTGATGTCTCTAATGCAGCTGTTCAGGAGACAAGCAACAGGGTGACAGGCACCTGCCTACCAACCAATGTTCATTTAGAGTCTTATGTACCTCTGTCCCTTCAGTGTGCGCGCTTACAGGATTCTAGCATTTCTAAGACTGATGGGAACATCATCCAGCACAACAAAATACCTCCCTGAGCCTTATCTGCTTTTATCCATATGCTAAGCAGTGACCCAACACTGACAGATGTTGACCTGCACTGCCGTCCCACATGAGGCCCCACACTCTGAGAATCTGGGAGCTGACCAGGAGCACCCTGGCTTCCTGGTGTGTTTCACATTCATGACTATGAGATGCGTGGTGTCTGGAACTTCTGGAGACTCTACAGAGCTTCCAGGCATGTCCACGGAACAGGGACCCCCTTGACCCAGAACTGATGATCAGGTGGCTCAGGGATCACTGCAGGTCAGTGGTCTGGAGCATCCACACTGGAAACATGCCTGGTTCTTCTTCTGACTCTTCCATGTAGGAGGTCAAGAGTTTGGGCCATTTATCTCTGCACCATCTCTGACTAGGAGAAGGAATTTTAACCAAAACTTCGGTAACAGCAGGTGAGGGGAGAATGAGTGAATGTACAGTTAGCCTGCAGTCCTATTGAGATTTTTTTAAATTAGAAAGTTGACAGGTATGTTGTGCTAAGTCAGAAATATCTCCCCCCAAAACACACCCACTCATACTGATTCACAATCACACCAACAGGCTCTCACATGAAAACAGACACACCCCAATTTTCATAGACACAAACCCAAACCATACAAATATTCTCCTTTCTTCCAGGTACCCTAGAATCTGAGATGTCTCTTTAGTGAGAAATCAGTTTCTCTCACTACATCCTTCACCCTCATTCCCAGGGGGAACCCAGAATCAGGGTGTCTCTGCAACCAAAGGAGCGGGAAAGCCCCAACTTCCTCACCACCTCGGTTTCTCCTCAGCAGAGGAGCGTTCCAGAATATGTACAGTTTTCATAGTCTGTCCCATCCACCTGCAATTAGAGAAAAAACCATGAGTGTCATAGCAGTCTCTGCACTGTGGGCACCGGTATTCCTGCTATTGGTGACCTTAGGAAACCAGATTAAAATGACAGACTCCAGCTTTTCATGGAAGATCTTCCAAGTCCATCTTGATTTTTTTTAAAAATTCATTCTTCTGCAAAAAAAAAAAAAATTCTCTCTTCTATACACTTGGTAACTGATGATGTCAGTTTTGCAAATGCGCCTTGGAAGAATTCATTTATTGGTAATAAAATTTTCCTCAACCTTCCCCCAACAAAGGAATTTGCAAATATCATCTATAATGTTATTTGATTTTCATTTCTGAAGTATATAGATAAAAAAATGAAGCAACTTTAATCTCAGATAAAGAAAGGTGAACTTACCTTAGGAGTAGATTGGGCCGCCGCCTCTGCCTTCTCACTGAGCCAGTACATCCTCAGCTAGAGCTAGGGGGACACACAGTAACTGTCAGGACTGTGGTGGTGCTGCTCAGGAGTTACTCAGGAAGCCTGACCTGACTGGACATGCGGGGCGGGGCGGGGGGGGGGGGCGGTAAAGGGATATGGGTGGTTAAGAATTATGTGCTGAGCTACTGTTGGCCCACCCTCCTTGGTGTTTTGAAGGAAGGCAAAGGAGGGGAAATTGAAAGACTTGAGAAAGAGAGCCTTTGGCTTTCTAGCTAAGGGGAAACCTCATCAATTCCATATAGTCCTTCTGAAAAATGGCCAACACCAAAGTGCAGGCTCTGTTTCCATGAGAGAGTCTCATGAATGCTCCTGCCCATTTTAAAGTCCAGCCAAATTCCCACATCTTCTGAAATGTTACAAGATAATTTCAGCTTTCATACATTCTCACATGCTGCTACTGTGTTCATTATCCACTCTCCTGGCTGTTTCATTTTCTTGTACACATAATAACTATCCTTGGAATTATCTGTAAATATTAAATTCAGGGGGAGTATATCCCTTCACAATGCTATGTATATTTCACTACTGTCTATAACAAAATCTTTTTCTTCACATCTAGTATAACCTCTCTATCCATTCAGAAATAACACCAGCTTCGGCCCTGCTGCCAGTTCTTAGTAATCTCTACTTTCCAACTTTTACAGTCTGCCTGTTCTAGTTCACCTCATATATGTAGAAGTATATAATGTTTCTTTTTCTGTGACAGCTTGATTTCACTACTGGTGAGATATTTTTTTTATTTTGGACCATCCATGTTCTAACATAATTAAAATTTTAATTTCTTTCTGGTAGAATAATATTCCATTGTGGGCATGTATTGCATTTTATTTATGCATTCATCATTTGTTGAAATTTGGGATTGGTTTCATCATATGACTGTTAGGAATAATGCTGCTATGAACAGGGGTGTGCAAGTTTGTGTATGGTAACATCCTGGTGACATAACATTTTGCACTTGTCCAAACTCATCTGATGTCACAGCACTAAAAATGAATCTTAAACTGGGAACTTTTAATCAATTAAAAATGTATGAATATTCTGTAGCTAATTGTAACAGATGTTCCACATTAATTTTTAGAGGTTGTTAATGGTGGAAATAGGAGGAATGGGTTATGGAAGTTCATGATCTGTTCAACTTTTATGTTAATATGATCTTGTTCTAAATAAGGTCTAATAATTTTTTTCAAATCCAGAAATGTGGTTTCAACTCATGAATATCCTACTTGAAAGTCCCAGTTTCTTTCCTTGTAAAAAATATCGGTATTTAAACTGCTAATATTTGGTTTCAGATGTTGATATCTGCATTCAGAAGAGTGGAGCTGTATTTCCCTATTATTTAATGTCTGTTAAGTTGTGGCATCAAGGTTCTTCCGCCTCAAGGAAGAGAGTAGTAGGTTTCCACTGTCTATTTTATGGCAGAGTGTGTTTAATTTGACATTACACACTGTAATTTTTTCCAATATTAGGAAAATATTTTAGGAATGTAGCTAAGAAGTAGTATTAAAAATATCTAAAGTAATACAAAAGGGTGTATAATAGATTTATACCTCTGAGACAAATCAGAGTGGTAGCAATGAATATAAAGAATAAGATAATATTTTTAGTTAAAATTAACCACCCATTTGATGGAATATCCTTTAGAAGATCAGTATCAACACACCTCCAGAACCATAATTAAGATTCCCCATTTTCCACCTATCACCCAATTTGAACCTCTCAGATCACAGAGTGGCAGATAGAACGGAAGGCTAGACCTAGTACATCATCACATTTACCAAGCCAGCCATAACAGAACTTTCATGGTGAAGGCAAATCTTCCAACTTTGGGTCCACCTGTTCTTTCTAGATAAGTGTGTGTCTCAACTGAAAGGTACAGCACTTCAGACTCAACATTCTATTTCAAAAATTGAATCCCAGAACCAGATATTATTACTCACTGGTTAAGAAGTTAGATATGTGAGAGAAAAAAGACCTATTTTCCAAATATACTTGATATTTGAAATTACAGAGGAAGGACAAAATATGAGAAGGAATTTTACTTGGGAAACGGGCATTCCAGCTCATGGAAAAGGTATATTATCCTTTTCCCTGATACCCACATTACCTGAGTTCAGATGAAGAGGGTGGAAAATAGGGGCTGTAACCCATATCTTCCAGTGGAAAGCATGGAAATTTAGAGCAACTTCTCAAGAGTCACAACTTAGATGAGTAATGGATGTCAGACAGGAAATTATTTAGTTCCTTGAGGTCAGAGATCCCTGAACCACTGAGACCTGCTCAGGGCTGAGATCATGCCCTGGACACTTGCTTGAATCTAGAGCTTCCCTCATACTCTATCTCAATTCCTGCTGCCCCAAACTTTCCTTGGGAGAACCTGGAGAAAATATCTGAGCCAGGGGAGTGGCCTAAATACTTAACCCATATTTTCCCTATATATTCCAATCCACAATCAAAAATAGAACGTTTTGACCAAAACCAGCCCCTCTGTAGGGCTAGGGAATTTCCAACTTAGGGCCATTCTGCTCAAGTCCCTACATTGTCGGCTGTCTCACATTACCATTTCACAAGGACCAGTTGACCACATAAAGTGACAAGAGATCTGTCTGCCTCCCAAATTTGGCTCATAGATCAAAACATTCTCAACCAAATTCACATGAAGGGTCTACCAAGAATCAGCTTTCCTGTAGCTGACCACAACTGGATGAGCAGTTAATGTGGATTCACTTGGGACTTGGCCATCTGGGTTAGTGACTGGGTGGTTAGCAAATTAAATCTGTGACTGTAAATGTCTCACTGACTTTTAATCTGTGCACCTGTTTGAACAAGGAATGAGTCCTGGATGACAATGAGCAGGAGTTCAAGACTTCTGTCACCAAAACACAGTCTGTACTCTGGAAAATCCTCATCTTTGTGTACAACCTCTCATGGGCAGAGACAGTCCCCTAACCTCTTAAGAGAGAAACCCTCCAGACCCTCAGCTTGAAGATACCACCCCAGACCTGAGGATCACTAGAGAGTCCCTCCTTCCTTTCACTGCCAAATGTTAATCCCACTAAACTGTTGGCACTGTCACTTCTCATCAAGCTCCCAGCTAGCATCCAAACAGCCAGTGATCTTGTCTTTGTCAATACATTGGAAATCCCACCTGAAAAATCCCAGTTTCTTTTATTTGTTAAAATATCTCTGCATTTGGACTACTAGTATTTTGTTTCAGATGTTGATATATACATTGAGAAGAGTGGAGATAAAATTTCCCCTTTTTTAATATCTATGTTAGGGGTTACATAAATGTCCTCCTATTTGGATGAAGGCAGCATAGTATGTTTTCACCATCTGTGTTCTTGGAGAATGTGTTTAAAATTGGTATTAGACACGAGGATTTTTCAAATTTATGAAAATTCTTGAGGCCTTCGGCTTCCCAGTAGCATTAAAAAAAACCTTTAAAATTCAACAAGGCTGTATAAGAGATTTATACATCTGTAAGCAGATTAGATTGGTGGCAATGAATATAAAGAATAAGATAATATTTTTGGTCAAAATTAACCTCCCATTTGATGGAAGAGCCTTTAGAAATTATCAACATACCTCAAGAACCACAATTCATATTTCCCATTTTCAAACGCTTGAGGGTTGAAAGTGAGATCTTCTCACCTGTCATCGTGTCACCAAAAATGAACCTCTCAGCTCACAGACTGGCAGTTGGAATGGAAGGCTAGATGTATATTACCACATTATCATGGAAAACAGTCATCATAGATCAGAGTAAAGGCAACTCTGCACACTGTGGGCCCACCTGATCTGACTAGATTAGTGTGTGTCTCTATGGACAGGCTTGGCAATTCAGAGTCAACAATTTATTTCAAAAATTGAATTCCAGAACCACATATGATTACTCTCTGGTGAAGAAAATTAGGTAACATGAGAGAAAAATACCTAATTTCCAAGTGTAATTGACACTGAAAATTACAGTGAGGAAGGACAAAACATGAGAAGGTGTTTACATGGGAAGGAGATTTTAGAGCTCATGGAGAATGTCAATTATAATCTTCCCTGATCCCCACTTCATCCCAGTTCAGATGAAGAGGGTATAAAACAGGGCTGTAAACCATATCTTCCAGTAGAAATCATGGGAAATTAGAGTAACCTCTCAAGGGTCATGACAATGATGAATAAGTGGTTTGGGTTTCCCTGATTTCAGAAATCCCTTAAACACTGAGACCTGCTCAGAGATGTAATGATGTCCTGGACTTCTGGTTGAATCAAGGACTCCCCTCATGCTCTCTCTCTCAAATCCACCTTCCCCAAGTTTTCCTTGGGATAACCTGGGGAAAATATCTGAGCCAGGAGAGCAGTCCAAATTATTATCCAAAATTTTGCCTCTATGTTAAAACCTCAAATCCAAAATAAAAGCTTCATCCAAAAAAAAACCCTTTGTAGGACTAGAGAAAAACAACTTGGGCCATCTTCCCCAAAGACACCTGTCTCACATTACCCCTTCATGACAACCAGTTGACCAACACAAGTGAACAGTGATATGTTTTGCTCCCAAATGTGGCTTTTAGATCAAAATATTTTCAAACAAATTCACATGAGGCCTCTACCAAGAATCAGTTTTCCTGCAGCTGACCACATTTGGAAGGGCAATTAATGTAGATTCACTGGGGAGGTTGCCTTTTGGGCAAGTGGTTGGGTGGTTTAATACACGAAGTCTATGACTCTCTGTCTCACTGACTTTTGATCTGAGCACCTGTTTGAGCAACCTGAGCAAGACCTGACTGACAATGGGCAGGAGTTCAAATCTTCTGTCACCAAAACAGTCTGTACTCTGGAAAATCCTCATCCTTCTCTAGACCCTGTAGTGGCAGGGATGGTATCCCCTATCTTCTTACAAAGCCCCCCTCTAGACCCTCAGCTGAAGACCACACCCCCCAAGTCTTTCTGAGGATCACCAAAGAGACCTTACTTTAATTTGCTCCCAAATGTTCACCCCACTAACCTGCTAGCACTGTCCCTTCTCACCACACTCCAAACTAAAACACCAATAATCAATGAGCTTGTCCTCATCAACCCATGGAAATCCCACCTGAAAAATCCCAGCTTCTTTGTTAAAATATCTCGCAATTGCATACTAATATTTGGTTTCAGATATGGATACGTACATTGAGAATTTTGGAGCTGTAATTTCCCCTTTTATATTGTCTATGGCAGGGATGACATCCAGGTCCTCATTCTTAGATGAAGGCAGAGTAGTATGTAGTATGTTTTCTGTGTCTGTGTTCTGGGAGAATGTGTTTAAATTTGGCATTAGACATGAGTCTTTTTGCAAATTTAGGGAAATAATAGAGGCAGTCAGCTTAACAGTAGTATTAAAAATACTTTAATAATAAAACAAGGCTCTATGAGAGAGTTATATCTCTATAGACAGATTATAGACAGGTGCCAATGAATATAAGGAATAAGATAATATTTTTAGTCAAAATTAACCACCCATTTGATGGAACAGCCTTTAGAAGAGCTGTATCAAAATACCTCCAAAACAACAATTGAGATTTCCCACTTTTTTTAATTTATTTTTTATTTTTATTTTTATTTTTTTTGCTATTTCTTGGGCCGCTCCCGTGGCATATGGAGGTTCCCAGGCTAGGGGTCTAATCGGAGCCATAGCCACCAGCCTACGCCAGAGCCATAGCAACGCGGGATCCGAGCCGCGTCTGCAACCTACACCACAGCTCACGGCAACGCCAGATCCTTAACCCACTGAGCAAGGGCGGGGACCGAACCTGCAACCTCATGGTTCCTAGTAGGATTCGTTAACCACTGCGCCACTATGGGAACTCCGAGATTTCCCACTTTTAAAGTGTGAACTATGAAGAAGAGAGCTTCTCACCTGTCACCTCAACTCACAGATTGGCAGCTGGAAAGGAAGTCCAGATGCGCATCATCACATTGTCATGGAAACCAGTCATCATAGAGCTTTGAAGGTGAAAGCAATTCTGCCCACTCTGGGTCCACCTGTTCTGTCCTGATTAGTGTGTTTCTATGGACACTTATTTCAGTTTGGTGTCAACATTTTATTTCAAAAATTGACTCCAAAAACCACATATGATTACTATCTGGTTAGGAAAATTAGATACGTGAGAGAAAAAGTGCCACTTTCAAAATAAACCTGATAATAAAAATTACAGAGGAAGGAAGGACCAAATATGAGACGGCCTTGACCTGGGAAGGGGGCTTTTACAGCTCAGAGAGAATGGGTATTATCATTTTCCCCGATCCCCACATTATCTACTTCAGAAGAAGAGTGTGCAAACAGGGGCTGCAATCCTTATCTTCCAGTGGAGAGCATGGAAATTTAGAGCAGCTTCTCAAGAGTCACAACAATGATGAGTAATGGATCTGGGAGAGGAATTTAGTTAGTCCCTTGAGGTCAGAGGTCCCTGAAACACTGAGACCAGCTCAGGGCTGAGATTATGCCCAGGACTCTTGTTGAATCAAGAACTCACCTCACTCTCACTCTCAAATCCTGCTGCACCAAGGTTTCCTGGGAACACCTGGAGAAAATACCTAAGCCAGGAGAGTTTTCCAAAATCTTATTCCACATTTTGCCTCTATGTTCCAATGCCCACTCCAAAACACAACCCTCTGTTCAAAAAGAGCCTCTCTGTAGGCCTAGGTAAAGTCCTATTCAGGACATTCTCCCCATAGTTTTAACATTGTGAGCTGTCTCACATTATCATTTCAGGATGACCAGTTGACCACCTCAGGTGACCAGTGGTCTCTCTGGCTCCCAAATTTGTCTAATATGTCAAAACATTTTCAACCAAATTCACATAAGGGGTCTGGCCAAGAATCAGCTTTCCCATATCTGACCATACCTGGATGAGCAGTTACTGTGGATAGAATGGGGAGATGGCCATCTAGGCAAGTTCCTGGATCATTTTGTAAATTACATCTGTGACTCCCCATGTCTCACTGTCTTTTGAACTGAACACTTTGTGGGCAACCCTGACCAGTGCCTTGCTGACAGTGTGCAGGAGTTCAAGTTTTCTGACACCAAAACCCAGTCTGTACTCAGGAAATTCCTCATTCTTCTTTAGACACTATAGTGGCAGGAACAGCATTCCCTATCCACTTAGAGGGACAGTCCCCCTCCAGACACTCAGCTGGAAGACCCCACACCAAGTCTCTGAATATCATCAGATAGACTCTCCTTCCACTCATTTCCAAGTGTTCACCCCTCTAGCATTTTGGCATTGCCCCCTCTCAAAACACACCCAGCTAGTACCCAAATAGAAGTGAGATTGTCCTCATCAACCCATGGAAATCCCACTTGAAAAAAACCACTTTATTTCTTGGTTGAAATTTTTTTGCCTTCAGATACTTATATGTACACTCATAACAGAGGTGATGCGATTTCCCCTTTTATAATGTCTTTTCCAGGGGTGACATCAAGGTCGCCCAGATTGAATGAAGGCAGAATAATATGTTTTCAGTATCTGTGTTCTGGGAGAATGTGTTTAAAACTGGCATTAGACATGAGGCTTTTTTTTTTTTTTCAAATTTAGGAAAACTGAGGCAGTCAGCTTAACGGTAGTATTAAAAAATACCTTAATAATACAAGATTGTATGATAGATATAAACCACTGCAGACAGAGTGGTGGCAATGGATATAAAGGATAAGATAATATTTTTAGTCAAAATTAACCATCCATTTGATGGAACAGCCTTTAGAAGATCAGTATCAATGTATCTACAGAACAGCTCAGATTTCCCATCATCAAATGCTCAAGTTGTGAAGGTGAGAGCTTCTCACCTGTCATCCAGTTTGAACTTCTCAGCACAGAGCATGGCAGTTGGAACAGAAGTGTAGATGAGCATCATCACATTACCATGGTAACCAGTCATCGCAGAGCTTTCAGAGTGAAGACGACTCTGGGCACTATGGGTCCAACTCTTCTCTCTAGATTAGTGTGTGAATTTATAGACAGTTATGGCATTTGGGAGTCAACATTTTACTTTAAGAATTGAATAACAGAACCACATATGATTACTCTCTAATTAAAAAAATTAGATATGTGAGAGAAAAAGAACTACTGTCCAAATATACTTGATATTGAATATCACAGAGTTAGAAAGTATCACAAATGAAAAGGCCTTGACATAGGAAGGGGGCTTTATAGCTCATGGAGAATGTCTATTATCATTTTGCCTGATCCCACATCATCCCAGTTCAGATGAAGATGGTGCAAAACAGGGGCTGTAACCCATACTTTCCAGTCAAAAGCATTGTAATTTAGAATAAATTCTCAAGACTCACAGCAATGATAAGCAAGGAATCTGGGACAGGAATGCAGTTGGTTCCTTGAGGTCAGTGCTCTCTGAAACACTGAGACCTGCTCAGGGCTGAAATCATGGCCTGGACTCTTGCTTGAATCAAGATCTCCCTTCACTCTTTCTCTCTGTCAAATCTTGCTGCCCCAAGGTTCCCTTGAGAGATCCTGGAAGAAATATCTGAGACCAGAGAGCAGTCTAAATACTTATTCAATATTTTCCCTCAATGTTCCAAAACACAATCCAAAATAAAACCTTTCATCCAAAAAGAGCCCCTCTTAGGACTAGAGAAAATCCAACCCAGGGCATTCTCCCCAAAGTCTTAACATTGTAACCTCTCTCATATAACCCCTTAACGATGACCCATTGACCACCTCATGTGACAAGTGTTCTGTTCTGGCTTCCAAATTTGGCTCATAGATCAAGACATTTTTAAGCACATTGAGATGAGGGCTCTACCATGTATCAGCTTTCCTATAGCTGACCACACAGGATGAGCAGTTAATGTAGATGAAACTTAGGAGATGGCCATCGGGCTAGTGCTTGGGTGCTTCAGTAAATTAAGTGTGTGACTCTCCAGATCTCACTGATCTTTGATAGGAGCACCTGTTTGAGCAACCCTGACCAAGGCCTAGCTGACAACAGGCAGGAGTTCGTCTTTCATCACCAAAACCCAGCCCATACTCTGGAAATTCCTCATCCTTCTCTGAACACTGTACTGGCAGGGACAGAATCCCTATCCACTTATAGGGACCCCTCCAGACGCTCAGCTTGAAGACCGCAGCCCCAAACTCTCTGACAATCACCATATAGAACCTCCTTCCTTTCTTTGCTAAATGTTCTCAGCACTGTATACCTTGGCACTGACCCTTATCACCTAACAGCTAGCACCCAAACTGCCAGTGACATTGTCCTCATCATCCCATGGAAATCCCACTGGACAAATCCCAGTTTCTTTCTTTGTTAAAATATCTCTGCATTTAGACTACTAATATTTGGTTTCACATATTGATGTGTATATTCAGAAAAGTGTATATGTGATTTCTGCTTTTTTAATGTCTATTGCAATGGCGACATCAAGGTCCTCCTGCTTGGAGACAGGCAGTGTAGTATGTTTTCCCTGTCTGTGTTCTGAGAGAATGTGTCTAAAATTGGCTTTGAGATGAGTTTTTTCCAAATTTAGGAAAATACTTGAGGTAGTCAGCCTAACGGTAATATTAAAAATACCTTAAAAGGCAAGAAGGCTGTAGAACAGATTTGTATTTCTGCATACAGATTAGGGTACTGGCAATAAATATAAAGGATAAGGTAATATTTTTAGTCAAAATTAACCATTTGATGGAACAGCGTTTAAGAGATCAGTATCAACATACCTCCAAAATAGCAATCCATTACCAAACACTTGAGGTTTAAAGGTGAGAGCTTCTCACCTGTTACCAAATATAAATCTCTCAGTTCACAGAGTGGCACTTGTAATGGAAGGCTAGATGTGTATCATCACATTACCATGGAAACCAGTCATCATATTACTTGAGAATGAAGGCAGCTCTGTGTGATCTGACTCCACCTCTTGTGTCTAGATGAATTTGTGTTTCTACAGAGAGGGATGGCAGTTCAGAGTCAAAATTTTACTTCAAGAATTGAATCCCAGAACACTATATATATATATATATATTTTCTTTTTAAAGCAAAAGAGATTAAAGTATCAGAGGAGCATAGGCTGAGCTCAAGATGGTGCCAGCCCTGACTGTGAAGTGATGCTCAGCTTGAAAGGATCTATGGTGGAAATCTGTAGCTGGAGTTCATGGTGGGAACTTGTGGCAGGAATGATGAAGAAGGAGGAGGGGAAGGTCAAGGGAAGGGTAGGGGGTCTAGTCCCTTGACAGAGAGCAGTTAATCCTTGTAGGAGGTTAATCTATGCAGGCAGTTGTTTTCCATAGGCCATTGTTTCTTGCTGCACAACTTGAGCATCCACAGTCTAGGAAAGGGTGTCCACAGCAAGTCTCCAAGGGGAACAGCCACATTTGGGGGTTGGGGGGCCAGAACCATATGTTATTACTTGCTGGTTAAGAAAATTAGATATGTGAGAGAAAAAGGCTACTTTTCAAATACAATTGATATTGGAAAATACAGAGTAAGGAGGGACCAAAAAAGAGGTCTTTACATGGGAAGGGGGCTTTCCAGCTCATGGAGAATGTCTATTATAATTTTCCCTGCTCCCCACATCATTCAAGTTTAGACAGAGGGTGCAAAAGAGGGGCTATAAACCACATATTCCACTGGACAGCATTGAAATGTAGTGCAACTTTTCAAGAATCACAAAAATGATGAATAATTGATCTGGGACAGCATATTAGTTGGCTCCTCGACGTCAGAGATGCCTGAACCACTTAAACCTGATCAGGGCTGAGATCATGGCCTGGACACTTGCTTCAATCAGGAGCTCCCTTCACTTTCTCTCAAATCCTGCTGCCCCAAGGTTTCCTTGGAAGAACCTGAAGGAAATATCTGAGGATAGCAGTCCAAATCCTTACCCAACATTTTGCATCAGTGTTCCAATCCCCATCAAAATAACATTCATCCAAAAAGATCCCCTCTATAGGACTAGGGAATGTCCAACTTGGACAATCTTCCCCATATATCACATTGTCAGCCATCTCACATTATGCCTTCATGATGGCCAGTTGACCACCTCAAGTGACCAGTGCTTGGTTGGGCTCCCAACTTTGGATCATAGATCACAACATTTTCAACTAAATTCACATGAATCCTCTACGAAATGTCAGCTTTCCTGCTGCTCACCACAGTGTAAACTGTTAATGTAGATACACTGGGGTTTGGACAAAATAGACCAGTTATTGGGTGGTTTAGTAAATGAAATCTGTGACCCTCCATGTCTCACTGACTTTTGATCAGAGCACCTGTTTGAACAAAGCTGAACAAGGTCTGGCTGACAATGGACAGGAAGGAGTTCAAGTCTTATGTTGCCAAAACACTGTATCTGTAAAAATTTCATCCTTCTCTAGAGACTGAAGTGGCAGGGACAGGCACCCTATCCACCTAGAGGGACCTCCTCCAGGCCCTCAGCTTGAAGACCCACCCAATGTCTCTCTGAGGATAAGCAGATAGTCCCTCCTTACTTTCAGTCCCAAATGTTGACCCCACTAACTTTTTTGGCACTGTCTCTTCTCACTACACTCCCAGTTAGTACCCAAATAGCCAGGTAGTTTGTCTTCATCAACCCATGGAAATCCCACCTGAAAACTCAGTTTCATTCTTTGTTAAAATACCTCCATGTTTGGATGACTAATGTGTTTTAGACATTGATATGTACATTCAGAAGAGTGGAGCAGTGATTTCCATTTTTTAAATGTCTATTGCAGTGGTGATATCAAGGTCCTCAGATATAAGCAGAGTAGTATGGTATCTGTGTCT
This sequence comes from Phacochoerus africanus, assembly GCF_016906955.1. NCBI lineage: Eukaryota > Metazoa > Chordata > Mammalia > Artiodactyla > Suidae > Phacochoerus > Phacochoerus africanus. The sequence continues at coordinate 28,480,776 of NC_062552.1, read as the reverse complement.
GGGAAAATGTGTTTAAAATTGGCTTTAGAGACAAGTCTTTTTTCAAATACAGGAAAATACTTGAGCTAGTATTCTCAAAACTAGTATTAAAATAACACCCTATTAAAGCAACAAGGCTGTACAACAGATTTATACTTTTATAGAGAGATTAGAGATTTGGCAGTGAACATAAAGAGATAATGTTTTTAGTCAAAACTCACCATCCATTAGATGCAACAGCCTTTAGAAGATCAGTATCAACATACCTCCAGAACCACAATTCAGATTTCCCCTTTTCAAAGCTCAAGGTTTTAAGGTGAGTGCTTCTCATCTGTCACCAAATACGAACCTCTCAGCTCACAGAGTAGCAGTTGAAATGGAAGGCTAGATGAGCATCATCACATTACCATGGAAACCAGTCATCATAAAGCTTTGAGAATGAAGGCAATTCTGCCCACTCCGGGTCCATCTCTTGAGTCTACATGAGATTGTGTTTCTACAGATGGGGATGGCCGTTCACAGTCAATATTTTACTTCAAAAATTGAATCCCAGAACCACATATTATTACTCAATGGTTAGGAAAATTACATATGTGAGAGAAAAAGACTACTTTCAAAACATACTTGAAATTGAAAAATAACCAAATGAGGAAGGACAAAACACGAGAGGGCCTTTACACATGGGCAGGGGGCTTTCCAGATCATGGGGAATGTCTATTACCATTTTCCCTTATCCCCACATCATCCCAGCTCAGGTGAAGTGGGTGCAAAAGAGGGGCTGTAACCCTTATCTTCCACTGGACACTGAAATTTAGAGAAACTTCTCAACAGTCACAGCAATGATGACTAATTCAGTTGGGACAGGATTTTAGTTGGTTCCTTGTGGTCAGAGATCCCTGAATCACTAAAACTGTTCATTGCTGAGATAATGGCCTGGACTCTTGCTTGAATCAAGAGCTCCTCTCAACCTCTCTATCAAATTCTGCTGACCCAAAGACTCTTTGGGAGAACAGGGAAAAATTATCTGAGCCAGGAGATCAGTCCAAATCGTTATCCAACATTTTGCCTCTATATAAAAATCCCAAGTCCAAAATGCAATCTTTTATTTAAAAGGAGCCCCTCTTTAAGACTAGGAAGAGTGCAACCACGGTCATCATCCCCAAAGTTTTCACACTGTTAAGCTTTCTCAAATTACCCTTTCCCAATGGCCAGGTGACCACTTCAAAGGAGCAGTGGTCTGCATGCCTCCCAGTTTTGGCTCAGAGGTCAAAATATTTCCAAATAAATTCCTATTAGGGCTCTAACAAGAGTCACATTTCCTGTACCAGACCACACATGAAAGAGCAGCTATTATAGATTCACTGGGGAGGTGGCCATCTAGGCTAGTGCTTGGATAGTTGAGTAAATTAAGTCTGTGACGTTCTATGTCTCATGGACTTTTGATCAGAGCACCTGTTTTGAACAACCCTAACCATAGTCTGGCTGACAAGGGAAGGAGTTCAAGGTCCTCCATCACCAAAATCCCGTCTGTATTCTGCAAAACACTCATCCTTCTCTAGACCCTGTAGTGGCAGGGTTAGTGTACCCTATCCACTTTTATGGACCCCCTGCAGATCCTGAGATTGAAGATCCTACCCCAAGTCCCTCGGATCAGATCAACCTTCCTTACTTTTGTTGCCAAATATTGACCCCACTAACTTGGTGTCACTGTCCCTTCTCAACACACACCCAGCTAGCAACCAAATTGCCAGTGAGCTTGTCCTCATCAACCCATGGAAATCAAACCAGAAAAATCCAAGTTTGTCTCTTTGTTAAAAAATCTCTGCTTACGTGGAGTTCCCATCATGGCTCAGTGGTTAGCCAACCTGACAAGGATCCATGAGGATGCGGGTTCAATCCCTGGCCTCGCTCAGTGGGTTAAGTATCTGGCATTGCTGTGAGCTGTGGTGTAGGTCACAGATGCAGCTTGGATCCTGCATTACTGTGGCTTTGGTGTAAGCCTGAGCTATAGCTCCAATTCGACCCCTAGCCTGGGAATCTCTATATGCCACAGGTGTGGCCCTAAAAAGCAAAAAAAAAAAAAAAAAAAAGTCTTCAGTATCAATATACCTCCTAAACCACAATTCAGATTTCCCTTTTTCAAATGCTTGAGGTGTGAAGGTAAGATCTCAACTGTCATCAAATACGAGCCTCACAGCTCACAGAGTGGCATTTGGAATGGAAAGCTAGATGTGCATCATATCATTACCATGGAAACCACTCATCATAGAACTTTCAGAGTGAAGGCAACACTGCCCAATTTGGGTCCAGCTCTTCTGTGTAGATTAGTCTGTGTTTTGAGGGCATATATGGCAGTTGAGTCAAAATTTTACTAAAAAAATGAGTTCCAGGACCACATATTTTGACTCACTGGATAAGAATATTAGATATGTGAGAGAAAAAGACTACTTTCAAAATAAACTTGATATTGAAAATTACAGAGTGAGGAAGAACAAAACATGAGAAGGCCTACACATGGGAAGGGGGTTTTCCAGCTCATGAAGAATGCCTACTATCATTTTCCCTGATTCCCACAACATCCCAGTTAAGATGAAAAGGGTACAAAAGAAGGGCTGTAATATCTTCCAAGGAGAACATTGAAATTTAGAGCCAATTCCCAAGTGTCACAAAAATGATGCGTAATATATATGGGAAGGAATGTAGTTGGTTGCTAAGGTCAGAAATCCCTGAACCAATGAGACCTGCTCAGGGCTGAAATCATGGCCTGGACTCTTGCTTGAATGAAGAGATCCCTTCACACACACTCTTAAATCATGCTGCCCCAAGGTTTCCTTGAGAGAATATGGAAGAAATATCTGAGCTAGGAGAGCAGTCCAAATATTATCCAACATTTTGCCTCAATGTTAAAATTCCCAAACCAAAATAAAACTTCATCCAAAAGGAGCCCCTCTATAGGACAAGGGAATTCCAACTAGGGACATACTCCCCAAAGTCTTCACATTTTCAGCTGCCTCACATAACATCTTCACCATGACCAGTTGAACAACTCACGTGACCAGTGGTCCGTTTGTCCCCCACATTTGGATCATAGGTCAAAACATTGTGAACCCAATTCACATGAGGTCTCTACCAAGTAGCAGCTTTCCTGCAGCTGACCACACCTGGATGAGCCTTTAATGTGGATACACTGTAGAGTTGGCCATCTGGACTAGTGATTCGTTGGTTTAGAAAATGAAGTCTATGACACACCATGTCTCACTGACTTTGATCAGAGCAACTGTTTGAGCAACCCTGACAAAGGCCTGGCTCTTAATGTGTAGGAGTTCAAGATGTCCATCACTAAACCCTAGTGCGTACACTGGAAACTCATCTTTCTCTACCCACTGTAGTGGCAGGGACAGAGTCCCCTATCCTCTTAAAGGGACCCCATCCAGACCCTCAGCTTGAAGACCCCACTCCAAGTCTCTCTGAGGATCACCAAACAGACACTCCTTCAGTTTCTGCCAAATGTTCACCCCACTAAACAGTTGGCACTATACGAACTCAACACACTCACAGCTAACACCCAATAGCCAGTAAGTTTTTCCTCATCAACCTGAGGAAAGCCCACCTGACAAATCCCAGTTTCTTTCTTTGTTAAAATATCTCTGCATTTGGCTTACTAATATTTGGTTTCAGATATTGATTATGTACATTCAGAAGAGTGTAGGTATGATTTCACCTTGTTTTCATTTTATATTTTGTATAATTTTTATTTTTTCTATTATAGTTGATTTACAACATTCTCTCCATTTCTGCTGTACTGCAAAGTGAACCAGGCATACATATACATTCTTTTTCTCACATTATCCTCCATCATGTTCAATTGCAAGTGACTAGATATAGTTCCCTGTGCTATAGAGCAGGATATCATTGTGTATCCATGCCATGATTTCACCTTTTTTAATGTCTATTGTAGGGCTGACATCAAGGTCCTCCTGTTTGGATGAAGACAGAACAGTATGTTTCCGTGTCTGTGTTCTAGAAGAATGTTTTTAAAATTGGCATTCAATATGAGTCTTTTTTTAAAATTTAGGAAAATACTTGAGGCAGTCAGCTTGACAGTTGTATTAAAAAAAAAAACCCTTAATACTAAAACAAGGCTGTATAACAGATTTACACCTCTGTAGAAAAATTAGAGTAGTGGCAATGAAAATACAGAATAAGATAATATTTTTAGTCAAACTTAATCACCCATTTGATAGAAAAGCCTTATTATATATGTATCAACAGGAGTTCCCACTGTGGTGCAATGGAAATGAATCCAACAAGCATCCATGAAGATCCGGGTTCAATCCCTAAACTCACTCAGTGGATCAGGGAATCCAGGATTGTCATGAGCTGTGGCATAGGCTGCAGACATGACTCGGATCCTACATTGCTGTGGCTGTGGCATAGGCCAGTGGCTACAGCTCTGATTCAACCCCTAGCCTGGGAACCTCCATATGTAGTGGGTGTGGCCCTAAAAAGCAAATATTTATATATATTGTTAGTTAATTTAGTTAGTTAGTATCAACGTAACTATAAAACAGCAATTTAGATTTCCCATCTTCACAGCTCATTTTGTGAAGTGAGAGCTTTACACTTGTTAGCAAATTTGAACCTGTCAGCTCACAGAGTGGCAGCTGAAATGGAAGGCTGTTTGTGTATCATCACATTACCATAGAAATCAGTCATCATAGAAAGTTCACAGTTAAGGCAACTATGGACACACTGGTTCCACCTGTTCTGTCTAGATTAGTTTGTCTTTCTACAGATATGCATGGCAGTTCAGAGCCAACATTTTACTTCAAGAATCCAATCCCAGAACCACATATTATTTCTCAGTTTAAAAAATGAGATAAGTGAGAGAAAAATCCTACACTCTGTACTATACTTTATATTGAAAATTACAGAGTGAGGAAGGACAAAACGTGAGAAGGCCTTTACATGGGAAGGGGGCATTCCAGTTCATGGAGAATATATATTATAATTTAGCCTAATCCACACATCATCCCAGTTCAGATGAAGAGGGTACAAAACCCAGTTGTAACAAATATCTTCCAGTGGAGAGCACTGAAATTTAAGAGCAAAATTTCAAGAATCACAACAATGACGTATAAGGTATCTGGGATATAATTTTATTTGATGCCTTGAGGTCAGAAATCCATGAATCACTGAGATATGTTCAGTGATTATATCATGGCCTGGATTCTTGCTTGAAACAAGAGTTCCCCTCACTCACTCTCTCAAATACTGCTGCCCCAAAGTTTCCTAGGAGAACCTCAAAAAATTATCTGAGCCAGAGAGCAGTCCAAAAATGTATCCAATATTTTGCCTCAAAGTTCCAATCCCCAATCCAAAATATAATCTTCAGGGGAGTTCCTACTGTAGCTCAGCTAAAACAAATCTGACTAGGATCCATGAGGATGCAGGTTTGATCCCTGGCCTCGCTCAGTGAGTTAAGAATCCAGCATTGCCATGAGCTGAGGTGTCACAGATATGCCTTGGATCTGGTGTTGCTGCTGTGGCTGTGGTGTAGGCTGGCAGCTGTAGCTCTGATTACACCTCTAGCCTGGGAACCTCCATATGCTGAGGTGTGGCCCTAAAAAAAAAAAAAATACAAACTTTAGCCAAAAGGAGTCCTTCTGTAGGACTACGGAAAGTCCAACTTGGGCCATCCTCCCCATAGTTTTCACACTATCAGCTGTCAACAATGACCACTTGCCCAACTCAAGTAACCAGTGTTGTGTTTGGCTCCCAAATTTGGATCATAGGGCAAAATATTTTCAACCAAATTCACATGAGAGCTCTACCAAGAGTCAGCTTTCCTGCAGTAGAGTATACCTGGATGAGAAGTTAATGTGGATTCACTGAGAAGGTGGCCATCTGCTTTAGTGCTTTGGTGGCTTAGTAAATGAAGTCTACGACTCTCCATGTCTCGCTGACTTTCGTTCTGAGCATGTTTATGAACAACACTGACCAAGGTCTGGCTCTAAATGGACTGGATTTCAAGATTTCCATCACCAAGCCTATCTTTACCCTGAAAACTCCACATCATTATCTATTGGCAGGGACAGTATCCCCTATCCCCTTAGAGCGACCCTGTCCAGAACCTCAGATGGATGTTCCCACCCCAAGTCTCTATGAGGATCACCAGAAATACAGTCCTCACTTTCATTGCAAAATGTTCACCCTACTAACCTGTTGGCAACGTCCTCTCTCACCACACTCCCAGCTAGCACCCAAGTAGCCAGTGAGCATTTCCTCTTCAACCCATGGAAATCAAAAAACTAAAATATCCCAGTTTCATTCTTTGTTAACAAATCTCTGCATTTGAAGTATTTATATTTGTTTTCGGATGTTGTTATTTACATTCAGAAGAGCGTAGTATGTTTTCAGTGTCTGTGTTCTGAGAGAATGTGTTTAAATTTGGCATTAGAGGCTTTTTTTAAATTTAGGAAAATACTAAATACTTAGCAGTAGTAGTAAAAAAAAAAATAAATACGTTAATAAACCAACAAGGCTTTAGAACAGATTTACACCTCTTTAGAGGGATTAGAGTTATGGCAAATGTCATAAAGAATAATATAAAATTTTAATCAAAATTAATCACACATTTGATGGAACAGCTTTTTGAAGATCTATATCAACATACCTCCAGCACACAATTCAGATTTCCCATTTTGAAATGCTCAAGGTTTCAAAACGAGATCTTCTCAATTGTCACCAAATGTGAACCACTCAGCTCACAGAATGGCAGTTGTAACTGAAGGCTGGATGTGCATCATCATATTACCACGGAATAATCATCATAGAACTTGCAGAGTGAAGGGAACTCTGGCCACTCTGGATCCATCTGTTATGTCTAGATTAGTGAGTGTTTCTATGGATAAGTATGGCATTTGGGAGTCAACAATTTACTTCAAGATTTGAAGCCAAGAACTACATATTATTATTTGCTAGTTAAGAAAATTAGATATGTGAGAGAAAAAGCCCTACTTTCCAAATATATTTGATATTTAAAATTACAGGGTGAGGAAGGACCAAATATGAGAATGCCTACACATGGGAAGGGGGCTTTTCCAGGTCATGAGGAATGTCTGTTATCATTTTTCCCATTCCTCGGGTCATCCCTGTTCAGATGAATAGGGTGCAAACAGGGGCTGTAACCCATATATTTCTGTGGAGAACACTGAAATACAGATCAATTTCAAGTCTCAGCAATGATGAGAAATGTACTGGAATAGGAACTTAGTTGGTCAGAGATACCTGAACTACTGAGACCTGCTCAGGGCTGAGATCATGCCCTGACCCTTGCTTGAATCAAGAGCTTACGTCACTCTCCCTTTTTTCAAATCCTGCTGTCCAGTGGTTTCCTTGGGAGAACTTGGAGAATATATCCGAGCCAGGAGAGCAGTCCAAATACTTACCCAACATTTTTCCCTCAATGTTCAAATACCCAATCCAAATTTCAACCTTTTGTCCAAAAGGACTAGGGAAAGTACAACTCGGGACATCCTCCCCAAAGTCTTCTCATTGTCAGCTGTCTCACATTAATGCTTCATGATGAATATTTGACTATCCCCAGAGACCAGTGATTTGTTTGGTTCTCAAATTTGGATCATTAGTCAACATATTTTCAAACAAATTCACATGAGGTCTTGACCAAGTGTCAGCTTTCCTGCAGCTGACCACACCTGGATGAGCAGTTAATGTGGATTCAGTGGTGAGGGGCAATCTGGGCTAGTGCTTGGGTGGTTTAGTAAATGAAGTCAGTGACTCTCCAGGTTTCACCGACTTTTGATCAGAGCACCTGTTTGAGCAACCCTGTCCAAGGTCTGGCTGACAATGGGTAGCATTTCAAGTCTTTGTCAACAAAACACAGTCTATATGCTGGAAACTCATCATCTTTCTCTAGGCACTGTACTGTAAGTGAGAGTGTCACCTATCCACTCAGAGTGACCACATCAACCCTCAGCATGAAAACCCCACTGCAGGTTTCTCTGAGGATTATTAGATAGACCCTCCTTAGTTTGTTACCCAATGTTCACTCCTCTAACCTGTTCACAGAGTCCTTCCTCACCACATTCCCAGATACCACCCAAATAGCCAGTGACCTTGGCCTAATCAACCCATGGAAATCCCACCTGAAAATTCTCAGGTCCTTTCTTTGTTAAAATACCTCTTACTATTTGTTTTCAGATATTGATATGTGTATTAAGAAGTATTTGAGTGTGCTTTCACCTTTTTTAATGTCTATTGGAGTGGTGACATCAAGTTCCTCCTGCTGGATATAGGCAGAGTAGGATGTTTTCAGTGTCTGTGTTCTGGGAGAATGTACTTCAAATTGGCATTAGGCACGAGTTTTTTTTCGCATGTGGAGAATACTTGAGGCAGTCAGCTTAACAGTAGTATTTTAAAATACCTTAATTAGGCAACAAGACTAGAACAGATTTATAACTCTCTAGAAAGATTAGAATGTTGGCAATGAATATAAAGAATAAGATAATATTTTTAGTCAAAATGAACCACCCATTTGATGGAACAGCCTTTAGAAGATAAGTATCATAATACCTCTAGAACCACAATTCAGATTTCCCCTTTTCAAATGCTTGAGGTATGAAGGTGAGAGCTTCTCATCTGTCACCAAATGTTAAACTCTCAGTTCACAGAATGGCAGGTGTAATGCAAGCCTAGATATGCATCATGACATTACCATGGAAACAAATAATCATAGAATATTCAGAATGAAGACAGCTCTGCCCATTTCAGGTCCAACTGCTCTATCTACATTAGCGTGTGTTTCTATGGAGAGGTATGGGATTTGGGAGTCAACATTTTACTTCAAGAATTGAATCCCAGGACCACATATTATTTCTCACTGGCTAAGAGAACTAGATATGTGAGAGAAAAAGACCTACTTTCCAAATATCCTTGAAACTGAAAATTTGCAGAGTGGGGAAGGCCAAAACATGACAAGACCTTTACATGGGAAGGGGAATTTCCAGCTCATGGAGAATGTTTCTCTCAATTCCTATGGCCCCAAGCTTTCACTAGGAGAACCTGGAGGAAATATCTGAGCCAGGAGAACAGTTCACATTATTACTCAAAATTTTGCCTCTGTGTTCCAATCCAAAATACAACCTTTTGTTCAAAAAGAGCCCCTCTGTAGGACTAGGGAAATTCCAACTTAAGGACAATATCCCCAAATTCTTCACATTGTCAGCTGTCTCACATTAACCTTTCATGATGACCAGCTGACCACCACAGAAGACCAGTGATCTGGCTCCCATATTTGGCCCAGAGAGCAAAACATTTTCAACCAAATTCACATGAGGGCTCTATCATGAGTCGCCTTTCCTGAAGCTGACCATATCTGGATGAGTGGTTAATGTAGATTCATTGGGGAGGCTGCCATCTGGGCTAGTGCTTGGGTGGCTTAGTACATGAAGTCTGTGACTCTCCAGGTCTCACTTTTAACCTGACCACCTGTTTGAGAAACCCTGACCAAGGCCTGGATGACAATATGCAGGATTTTAAGTCCTTTTGACACCAAAACACAGTCATTATCCCAGAAAATACACACCTTTCCATAGACCCTATAGTGGCCGTGACAGTGTCCCCTACCCTCTTAGAGGAAAGCCCTCCAGACACTCAGCTTGAAAACCCAACCCAAGTCTGAAGGTGAGAGCTTCTCACCTGTCATGAAATTTGAACCTCTCAGCTGACAGTGTGGCAGTTGGAATGGAAGGCTAGATGTGCATCATCTCATTACTGTGGAATGTCAAATTTCTTCAAGAATTGAATCCCCGAACTACATGTTATTACTCACTGGTTAAGAAAATTAGATATGTGAGAGAAAAAGACCTACTTTAAGTATACTTGATAGTAAAAAATTAGACTTTCAAAGGACAAAACATTAGAAGGCCTTTACTTGGTAAGGGGGCTTGCCAGCTCATGGAGTATGCTTATTATCATATTCCCTTATCCCCACTTCATCCCAGTTAAGAAGAGGGTGAAAAACAGGGGTTCTAAACCTTATCTTCAAGAGGAGAATACTGAAATTCAGTGCACCTCCTCAAGAGCCACAGCAATAATGAGTAATGGATCTGGGACAGGAATGCAGATGGTTCACTGAGGTCAGAGTTCTCTGAACCACTGAGACCTGCTCAGGGCTGATATCATGCATTTACCCTTGCTTGAATTAAAAGAGCCCCACACTCACTCTCTGTCAAAAATTCTGCTTCACCAAGTTTTCCTTGGGAGACCTGGAGGAAAACTCTAAGCCAGGAGATCAGTCCAAATCCTTATCCAAAATTTTGGCTCTATGTTCCTATCCCCAATCCAAAATGCAACCTTTCATCCAAAAAGAGCTCCTCTGTAGGACTTAAGGTAAGTCAAAATTGGGCCATCCTAACCAAAGTCTTTACATTATCAGCTGTCTCACGTTACCCCTTCACCATGACCTAAAGTGAACAATGGTCTGGCTCCGAAATTTGGCAGGAGATCAAAATATTTTCAACCAAATTCATATGAGGTCTCTACAAAGAGTCAGCTTTCCTCCAGATGACCACAGCTGGATGAGCAGTTAATACGGATTCACTGGGGAGGTGGACATCTGGACTAGTGCTTGGATGGTTTAGCAAATGAAATAGGTGACTCTCCATGTCTCACTGACTTTAGATCTGAGCACCTGTTTAAGCAAACCTGACCAAGGCCTGGATGTCAATGGGCAGGAGTTCAAGTGTCCTTTCACCACAAGCCAGTTTGTACACTGGAAAATCATCTTTCTCTAGACACTAGTGGCAGAGACAGTGTATCCTATACTCTCAGAGGGACCCCCTCCAGACCCTCACCTTAAAGACACCACAAGTGTCTCTGAGAAACACCAGACAGACCCTCCATCTGTTCGTTGCCAAAAGTTAACCCCACTACCCTGTTGGCAATGTCTCTTCTCACCATACTCGCAGCTAGCACCCAAACATCCAGTGAGCTTGTCCTCATCAACCAATGAAAATCCAACCTGAAATATCACAATTGCTTTCATTGTTTAATATCTCTGCTATTAGGCTAATAAATTTTGGTTTCAGGTATTGACGTGTACATTCAGAAGTGTGGAGATGTGATTTCCCCTTTTTTAAGTTTATTGCTGTGGTGACATCAAGGTTCTTGTGCTTGGATGAAGGCAGAGTAGTATGTTTACAGTGTCTGTGTTCTGGGAGAATGTGTTTACAAAGGGCATTATGCACAAGCATATTGTCAGATTCTTGAATTTGTGCCTAACGCCAGTTTTAGGCATTAAATTTCAAATTTCAAAAATTTCCTTTTCTTGAAAGGAAAATTCCTAAGGCAATAAGCTTAAAAGTAGTAATAAAAAATACCACAATCAGGCAACATGTCTGTAGAATAGATTTATACATTTGTAGACAGACTGGAGTGGTGGCAGTGAATATAAAGAATCAGATAATATTTTACATAATATTAACCACCCATTTGATGGACCAGAATTTAGAAGATCAGTACCCAGAACAACAATTTAGTTTTCCCATTTTCAAACCCTCGAGGTGTGAAGGTGAGAGTTTATCTACTGTCACCAAAAGTGAACCTAACAACTCACAGTGTGGCAGTTGCAATGGAAGGCTAGATGTGCATCATCACATTACCACAGAAACCAGTCATCACAGAACTTTGTGAGCAGGTGAGGGGGTGGGGGGTGGGGAGGATCAAAATGCCGGAGGAGTAAGACGTTGTGCTCATCTTCTCCCAAAAACACTTCAAAAAAACAAACATACATGCAGAACGGTTTGCACAGAACATCTACCGAACACTGGCAGAAGAACTTAAACCTCCAGAAAGGGCAAGAAACCCTCGATATAACTGGGTAGAACAAAAGAAAAAGAGAAAGAGAAAAGGAAACAAGATGGGACTATCACTCTGAGAGGGAGGCACGAAAGAGAAGAGGAACCCACACCCTGAGAACAGGGAGATCAGCCGAGACAGAAGGACCTCAAACACCGAGAAAAGCACAGCAGCAGGACTGAGGAAGGCAAAGCAGAGTGAGAGCCACAGATCATCTGCACCGCCCACCTGGACACCACATTCAGAGATGCTCAGTTGTGGGCTGGGCGCTGAAACTGGAGGTCAGTTCCAGGGAGAGGACTAGGATTGGCTGTGTGCAGACAGCCTGAGGGGCTAGGGAGCAGTGTGCCATGGGCTGGGGAGTGGAACATCACAGACAAGGGAACCTGGGAGGAGGTCTTGGCCCACAGAAGAAGCAAGGTGCCATTGTTGCAGAGGGTGAGAGAAGGAAAAGCAGACCACCATAGAAATCTCTTTCCCTGCTCATGTGTGGGCTCTCAGAGGGCGAGGCACCTCTGGCACAGACTATGGGTGGTGAGAGGCCACTTACTTGGGTTACAGGTGACCAGGCACCTCTTGTGCGGGCTACAGGTGGCCAGGCACCTCTTGTGAGGGCTAAGGGCAACAGGGGCTAAGTGCAATGCAGCAACTCTTGCATGATCTGCAGGCAGCAGGAACAAACCACAGCAGTCATCTCAGAACCAGAGGGGGGCATGGCCTGCCACCACTAGGAGTCTGTGAAAAGGCTCCACCTGTGGCCCCAGTTAGCTGAGGTTGGCGAAAAAAGAGGGCACTCTAACCCAACACCACCGGCTGATGCTCCCACTCCCCTGGGAACACACCCGCCCTGCTTCTGCCACTGTCAAATGCTGCAGGCAGTGCCCACACATGCTTGATCACTGCTCACTTCCTAGGACCCTACAATTATGAGCACACTGTGCAGCAACTCCTGTGTGGGCTAAGCAGGATGGGGGTGTTTCTTGCATGGTCTACAGGTGGCAGGGGCAAACCACCTCAAGTATCTCTGATTCCAGAGGTGGATGTGGCCCACCACTACTAGGGGTCCATGAACAGGCACCTCTTGCAGCCCTAATCACTTCAGAGGGCACCATAGAGGAGGCATTGTGGCCAAATACCACCTTTTATGCTCTCACGCCCCTGGGAACTCACACATCCTGCCACTGCCACTGCCAAAGGTTCCAGGCACTGCCTAAATCTGCCTGAAGCTCATTACCACTTCGCATGGCCCTGCAACTAGGAGTAGCTTGCACCACCTTCCTGCAGACCCTCGCTACTGTCAAGAGCCCAGCAACCAGGCATTAACTACTAGCCCTGCTCATTGCTTCCTTCCTAGAAACACAGTCAGCACCCTATCGAGGGGATATACTGCTCACATTGAAGAAAGAGAGAGCAAATACCCAAACTCCCACACCAAAAATAAATAGTAACTCTCCATAAAGTACAAAGGGGCTCTTGTTATTTCGAATAGCCCTCTAAGACTATAGTAGTTTGTTTCTCTAAACTCAAAGAAAAATATCAGTGAAATGAAGAAGCTCAGGAACCATTCCTGGTTAAAGGAACAGAAGAACTCACCTGAAGCAACAAACAATGAAACAGACCTCCGCAGTCTGATGAATATTATGTTCAAAAGGGAGATAGTGAAAATACTGAAGGAATTAAGGGTGAATATGAAGGAATTAAGAGCAGATATAAATAGTAATGCAGATTACTTTAGAAAGGAACTAGAAAATATAAGGAGGAGCCAAGGGAAATTAGAAAATTCATTTGCAGAGACGTAAACTGAGCTAAAGGCACTGAAGAGCAAAATGAATAATGCAGAGGAACAAAATAGTGACTTGGGAGATAGAATAATGGAAATCAGCCAATCAGGACAGCAGACAGAAAACAAAATGAAAAAAACATGAAAGCAATATAAGAGATTTGTGGAATAATATAAAGTGGGCCAATCTATGCATAATAGTGATTCCAGAAGGAGAAGAAGAAGAAAAGGGTATCGAAAATATATTTGAAGTAATTTTGTCTGAAAACTTTCCAAATCTAAAGAAAACAGATATCAAGAAACAGGATGCACAGAGGACCCCAAACACGTTGAATCTAAACAGGCCAACACAAAGACATATTATAATAAAAAAGGCAAAAGTTAAAGATAAAGAGAGGATTCTAAAGATAGCAAGAGAAAAACAAAGACTTAATTATAAGGGAACCCCCATAAGGCTATCAGCTGATTTCTCTACAGAAATACTATAGGCCAGAAGAGAGTGGCAAGATATATTTAAAGTTCTGAAAGGGAAAAATTTACAGCCTAGAATACTCTACCCAGCAAAAATACCATTTAAAATAGACAGAGACAACTTAACCCACCACCTAAATGAACTAGAAAAAGAACAACAAGCAAAACCTAAAGTCAGCAGAAGAAAGGAAATCATAAAGATCAGAGAAGAAATCAATAAAAATAGATTCAAAAACAATAGAAAAAAATAAATAAAACCAAGAGCTGATTCTTTGAAAAGGTAAACAAAATTGATAAACCTGTGCCCTGACTCACTAAGAAGAGGAGAGAAAAAACTCAAAATAAGAAGTGAAAAAGGAGAGATCTCAACAGATACTGCAGAAATACAAAAAAATTAAGAGAATACTATAAACAATTATATGCCAACAAATTTGATAACCTAGAAAAAATGGACAACTTTCTAGAGACTTACAGCCCACCAAAAGTGAATCAGAAGAAAAGATGAGCTGAACAGACTGATCACTAGAAATGAAATTGAGTATGTAATAAAAACACTCCCTACAAATAAAAGTCAGGACCAGATGGCTTCACAGGTGAATTCTACCAGACATACAAAGAGGAATTATACCCATCCTTCTTAAACTTTTCCAGAAGGTTGAAGAAGAAACATATCTAAAGATATTCTATGAAGCCACCATCACCACAATACCAAAATCAGACAAAGATACTACCAAAAAAGAAAATTATAGGCTAATATCTTTGATGAATATAAACACAAAAATTCTCAACAAAATTCTAGCCAACCAAGTCCAACAACATATAAAAAAGATCATACACCACAACCAAGTGGAATTTATCCCAAGTTCACAAGGATGGTCCAACATACGCAAATCAATCAACATCATATACCACTTTAACAAAAGAAAAGTAAAAAATCACATAATCATCTCAATAGAGGCAGAAAAAGCATTTGACAAAGTCCAACATCCATTCATGATAAAAACTCTTACCAAAAGTGGGTATAGAGGGAATATATCTTAACATAATCAAACCCATTTATGAAATACTCAAATATATTACTCAAATGGAGAAAAGCTGAAAGCTTTCCTGCTAAAATCTGGAACAAGACAAGGATGACCACTCTCACCACTTTTATTCAACACAGTATTGAAAGTCCTAGCCACAGCAATCAGACAAACAAAAGAAATAAAAGGCATCCAAACTGGAAGAGAAGAGGTAAAATTGTCACTGTATGCAGATGACATGATACTATATACAGAAAACCATAAGGACTCCACACAAAAACTACTCAAACTGTTCAACAAATTCAGCAAAGTAGCAGGATACAAGATTAATGTTCAGAAATTGGTTGCATTTCTGTGTGCTAAAAATGAAATATTAGAAAAAGAATATGAAAATAAATAACTTTTAAAATCACACCCAAAATATTAAATTCCTAGGAATAAACTTGACCAATGAAGTGAAAGACTTATACGCTGAGAACTGTAAAACATTAATCAAGTTTGAGGGGGATTCAAAGAAATGGAAAGATATTCCATATTCCTGAATTGGAAGAATTAATATCATAAAAATGGCTACAATACCCAAAGCAATCTATAGATTCAATGCAGTCCTTATCAAATCACCCATGACATTTTTTTTTGGCTTTTTGCCATTTCTCGGGCTGCTCCCGTGGCATGTGGAGGTTCCCAGGCTAGGGGTCTAATCAGAACTGTAGCTGCCAGCTTACGCCAGAGCCACAGCAACGCGGGATCCGAGCCGCGTCTGCAACCTACACCACAGCTCACGGCAACACCGGATCGTTAACTCACTGAGCAAGGGCAGGGACCGAACCCGCAACCTCATGGTTCCTAGTTGGACTCGTTAACCACTGCGCCACGACGGGAACTCCTCCATGACATTTTTTACAGAACTAGAATAAACAATCCAAAAATTTATATGGAACCATAAAAAGACCCAGAACTTCCAAAGCAATCCTGAGGAACAAAAACCAAGCAGGAGGCACAAATCTCCCAGACTTTGGGTAATATTACAAAGCTACAGTAATCAAGACACTGTGGTACCAAAACAGACATACAGACCAATAGAACAGAATAGAGAACCCAGAAATAAACCCAGACACCTATGGTCAATTAGTCTTTGACAAAGGAGACAAGGATATAAAATGGGAAAAAGACAGTCTTTTCAACAAGTGGGGCTGGGAAAACTGGAAAGCCACATGTAAATCAATGCAACTGGAACACACCCTTACACAATACACAAAAATAAATTCAAAATAGCGTAAAGACTTAAACATAAGACAAGATGCCATCAAACTCCTAGAAGAGAACATAGGCAAAACATTCTCTGACATCAACCTTACAAATGTTTTCCTAGGTCAGTCTCCCAAGGCAAAAGAAAGAAAAGCAAAAATAAACCAGTGGGACCCAATCAAACTCCCAAGCTTTTGCACAGCAAAGGAAACCATAAAAAAAAAAAAAAAGACAACCTACAGAATGGGAGAAAATAATTTCAACTGATGCAACTGACAAGCGCTTAATCTCTACAATATACAAACTACTTATACAACTCAAAAGCAAAAAAGCCAACCACCCAATGGAAACAAAAGACCTGAATACACATTTCTCCAAAGATATACAGATAGCCAACAAGCACATGAAAAAATGCTCAACATCACTGATTATTAGAGAAATGCAAATCAAATCTACTTTGAGGTACCACCTGTCAGAATGGCCATCATTAACAAGTCAACAAATAACAAATGCTGGAGAGGGTGTGAAGAAATAGGGACCCTCTTACACTGTTGGTGGGAATGTAAACTGGTACAACCACTATGGAAAACATATGGAGGGACCTGAGAAAATTAAATATAGAACTACCACATGACCCAGCCATCCCACTCTTGGACCTATATCTGGAAAAACTTTCCTTGAAAAAGATAAGGCACCCATATGTTCATTGCAGCAATATTCACAATAGCCAAGACATGGAAACAGCCTAACTGTCCATTAACAGATGAATGGATTAAGAAGATGTGGTATATATACACAATGGAATACTACTCAGCCATAAAAAAGAACAAAATAATGCCATTTGCAGCAACATGGATGGAACTAGAGACTCTCTGTCCTAAGTGAAGTAAATCGGAACGAGAAAGACAAATACCGTATGATAGCACTTGTATCTGGAATCTAATATATGGCACAAATGAAACTTTCCACAGAAAAGAAACTCATGGACTTGGAAAACAGACTTGTGGTTGCCAAGGGGGGTGGGGGAGAGTGGGATGGATTGGGAGCTTGGGGTTAATAGATGCAAACTATTGCATTTGGAGTGGATAAGCAATGAGATCCTGCTATAGTACTGGGAACTATAGCTAGTCACTTGTGATGGAACATGATGGAGAATAATGTGAGAAAAAGAACATATATATGTATGTGTGACTGGGTCACTTTGCTGTACAGTAGAAAACTGACACTGTAAGCCAACGATAATGGAAAAATTAAAATCATTTTTAAAAAACGTGTTGTATGCATACAATGGAAAGTTACTCAGTTTTTATAGAAGATGGAAATCCTATCATTTGCAGCAATGCAAATGAACCTGGAAGAATTTCTTTCTTTCTGTCTGTCTGTCTGTCTGTTTAGGTCCACACCTGCTATATATATGGAAGTTCCCAGGCTAGGAGTCAAATCAGAGCTACAGCTACCAGCCTACACAACAGCCACAGCAATGCTGGATCCAAACTAAGTTTGTGACCTACACCACAGCTCACAGCAATGCTGGATCATTAACCCATTGAGCAAGGCCAGGGATCGAACCCACGTCCTCATAAATAACTAGTCAGGTTCATTACTGCTGAGCCACGACAGAAACTCCCTGGAGGACATTAACTGAAGTATGTCAGACACAGAAGGACAAATGCTGTATGATGTCATTTAAATGAAGTATCTGAAAGAAAACTCATAAGCAGAGAGTGGAAGGGTGATTGCCAAGAGTGGACAGGAGGTGGAAATGGAATCCTTTTAGTCATGCAAGATGAAAAAGTTCTAATTTTTGCCTGCTATGAAAAAGGAGTATATAGTTAATACTCTTCTGTACATTTAAACACTTAAAAGGTTAGATTTCATGTCACATGTTTTAAACAACAGCATAAAAATAAATACAAAGCAAAAAATGTAAGAAATAAGGAAAAGAAAGGACAAAAGGAATGAAGAGGGTAGAGAGAAGGGGTCTGGTGTGTCACACAGGTACCTGGAGACATGAGAGAACAGTAGGAAAGCTCCTCTCCCCAGGTATTAAAGAAGATGCCTCTACAGTGTTCTATCCAGAAAGATGGCCCTGTCCTTTCTCATCGCCTCTCAAGAAGGACCCCAAAGGTCACCCCACATGGGGACTGGCTGATCTCAGGTGCTTCACCTCTATTCCTACTCTTGAAACCAACAATGATCTGATCACGACAGGGCCTGGTGCCCTTTCTCTGTCTTCCTTCTGCTCCCCTCAAGAGTTTCCTTCTCAAGTCCAGCCCAAGACTCCAGGGGCTGTGCTCACACCTGCAACTACTGGGCAGCCCCTCTGAGTCTTCAAGCCTCAGGTTGGAAGCACTCACTTTACCATTTAATCACACACACCTGGGATTTCCTTCCGCACCATCCAGAAGCCATGATCTAGACTCAGGATGTCAAGAGAAAAAAAAAACTCTGATAGTTTCTGGGGTAAACAAGAGACATTTTACCATCCAGCAGCATCATTTTTTGTTTGTTTGTTTGTTTGTTTGTTTGGTGGGAGAAATACTGACACCCAGATGGCAATCAAATTCTACCTAAAGTGTATTCTCACAAAGTCATGATCTGAAAAAAACAAATTATGTTACCTTGTTTTATATTCTATTGATTCTACTCTTTTGATTTGGGTTTTTGGCAAAAACCTTGAGAAAAACCAAGATACTAGCTCATCCGGCAGTTTCTATGGCAACATTAATGGAGCAGCTCCTGTACCCCTGCTGAGATTCTCTGTCCCGACCTGCACCACACCACCTCCCCTCCATCCTCCTAGGAAGGGAGCCAGTGCCCACCCTGAGCTCAGCCCCTGGCACAGGTCTCTGGGTTCTGCACTGTTGCTGCCCAGCACCAGAAACCAGGGTGGCCCAAGTGATTGGAGACAGAGCATCCACAGAAGAAGGACCCTTTATGTTCTTGGCTCAGGACTTGAAGATGAACATCAGCCTCAAAGGAGCAAGTTGGAGTGAATTTCTCCATGTGCTCCTGGAGGCTCCTGCTTTCTCATATCCTCCAGAACTGGATGTGGATGTGGGTGCACCAGGGACTCCCCATAAATGGAAGGAGCCCAGACCAGCACTCACTGCTTAAGACGCAGGGTAGGGTGCATTCTGAGGCCTTCAATAGGACGGAGTTGTGAATGAGGGAACTAGCGATAGTAACGTATCATGACCATTCACAATGTGTGCCATCATCTAAGAGGTGAGACTTATTGTTAAATGATGTGGGTATTGACACAGTAATAGGGACGATGATGCACAGGTTTGTCCACTTGGAACATTTTTTGGATGGAGATGGGTTTTCCAGTTTAATTGAGGTACACCTGGCATACAAAGAACGTTCGTATTTAAATTGTACAATTTGATTGTTACATCCACATACATTCATGATGCAAGGGCGACAGGAATTTTTAAAGGACAGGTTGACAGTAACTCAAAGGAAACACACAGAAACTCTCACACAAACACACATACATCCAACTCAGAATCACAGCACATGAACTGACATATGAACCTTCCCACTTCCACATACACAAACCGCCACCTTGAAGTGGCGCCACCTTGAAGAAGCCGCCACCTTGAAGAACCGCCACCTTGAAGAAGCCGCCACAGCTGCTTCCTGGGACTATACGCCTTGGCCTCCATTCTTTAATGGGAAAATCACTTTCTATCCCATATCCCCTCCTCTCATTCCCAGCAGGAAGCTGGAATCAGGCGGCTCACACACTAAAACCAGCAAGAAAGCCCCATCACATGTCTTCTAGATTTTCTCTCCAAGTGAGAGATTCAAGTGTACATACTGTTTTCACTTTCTACTGAGACCACTTGCAATTGCAGAAGAGAAAACACTATGAGGATGAGTTCACACCGGGTCCCATATGCACAGGTTTTGGTTATGACAGAAGACAACCAGATATGGAGGACACATAGAGTCAAGGGAACCCAGCAAGACCAGAGCAAACCTACTCAGGCCAAAACACATGAACTTTTCCTGAAGGATGTATCTCCCAAGACCATTTTTATTGACGATGACAGAATTATGTTCCTAGGAAGAAAGATTCCTGCTGGAGAACTGTTTTTAACTGATATTGTCATTTTTTAATGTCTTTCTGAACCAGGAATCATCAGTGGGTGACAGATTCTCACTCAACCTTCCCACAACCCAGGAAAATGTATGTAATGTCTGGAATGTACATGCTGTTTTTTTATATCTTAATTCTATGAGAAGAGATCAAATTAATGTTTCTATCTCAGAAAAAGAAAGGTGAGCTTACCGTGCAGGTAGATGGGGCTTCTTCCTCTGCCCTGTCCCTGGGAGGTTCATTCAACAGGTCCTTGGGGGAGCTGCGAGGAGATAGAATAAATGTTAGCATATTAGGGCTGCTCATCAGGACCTACTCAAGTAGTCTGGCTTGATGTGGATGTGGGCTGGGAGAGTATGGATGTAGGAGGTTAATAAATATTGACTGAGCTCCACTTGGGCCAATACCTTTGGTGGATGATGAAGACAAAAGAAAGGAGCAGCAAGAAATAAAAACAGAGCCGTGCGCTTTCTAGGTATGGGGAACCTAGTCGATGTGTTTCATAGTCAGTCTGCAAAAGAATAAACACCAAAATCATGCTCTGAGAGGAAACGAGAGTGAGCCCTGGTGTCTCTAATCCAGCTGTGCAGGAGGCTGCAACAGGGTGATGGGTACCTGGCTAACAACCAAGTTTCATTCAGAGTCTTATTTGCACCTGTCCCTTCGGTGTGTGTGTGCTTACAGGATCTTAGCATTTCTAAGGCTGATAGTACTGTTACCCAAGACAATACAATGCTTCCCTGACCCTTCCCAGCTTTTGGTCACATGCTAAACAAGGACCCCAGCACCACAGAGGCTGCCCTGCATGGTCCTACATGGAGCCTCACACTTCTGAGACTCTGGGAACTGACCAGCAGCATGCTGGCTTCCCGGTGTGTTTCACACTCACGACCCTGCCCAAGGCAGCTGCTCAATGCACCTATAGCTGCCCTGGCTTCGGTGACCACCGAGCCACCTTAGAGGGCTGGGTGGCATCTGCAGACCCCAGTGCTTCCAGGCATGGACACTGAGCCAGGACCCTCTGGACCCAGGGCTGACGTCCCTATGCCTGTGGGATAAGCAGAGGTTATCAGTCTAGAACATCCACATTGGGACCTTGCCTGGGTTCACATTTTGCCTTTTCCACTTAGGAGGTCAAGAGCCTGGGCTGTGTATCTCTACACCATCTCCTTGGGATGGGAGAGAATTTTAAACAAAACTTTGGTAACAGCTACATGCTGTGGGAAGAATAAATGAATGGCCACATAGACAGCAAGGGTGATGAGAATTTTTGCTTGTCAGATGTACTGTGCTGCGTAACTGGGAATTAGGTCCTGAGGAAACACATGCATTCGCACTTGCAGAGTCACAGTCGCACCAATAGGGTCGCACATGGACAACAAGCCACTAATGCTCCTAAGTGCAAACCTTCGGCATCTAAATGACCTTCTTTCTTCCAGGGACTAAGTAGCATGGGCATCTCAATTTCCCGGGAAATTTGTTTCTTTCACTCCATCCCCACCCCGCAGTCCCCGCAGAAACTCAGACTCAGGGTATCTCTCGACCAAAGCAGCAAGAAAGCCCACCTTTGGCATCACCTAGACTTCTCGTTGGCAGAGGAGGGCTTTCAGGATACATGATACGGCTAACGTTTTCTGTCTCACCCACCTGCGACTAGAGAAAATACAACACTGTGCAGACTCACAGATATAGAGATGAACTAGGGGTTACCATTGGAGGCAGGGAGGGTCATAAGTGGGGTCTGGGATAAAAAGGTCCAAACTACTATGTGTAAGACAAGCGAGGGGGAGAATCAAGATGGCAGAGGAGTAAGATGTGGAGCTCACCTTCTCCCAAAACACATCAAAAACATCTACATGTAGAACGATTCACACAGACCATCTACTGAATGCTAGCAGAAGAGCTTAAACCTCCACCCTTGACATAACTGGGTAGAACAACTGAAAAATAGATAGAAAAGGAATCAGGATGGGACTAGCATTCATGAGAGGGAGCCATGAAATAGAAAGGTAACCCACACCCTGGGAAGCCACCTAACTGACAGATCAGCCGAGATGGAGGGACCTCAAAGTCACCGAGAAAAGCACAGCAGCTGGACTGAGGAGGGCAAAGCAGAGAGCCACAGATCGTCTGCACCACTGACCTGGACACAACAGCCTGAGATGCTTGGGCGGGGCCTGGGCGCTGAGACTCAGGCGCCAGAGGTCAGTTCCAGGGAGAGGCCTAGGGGAGACAGCCTGAGGGGCTAGGGAGCCGGTGCACCACTGGCTGGGGAGCAAAACACCGCAGCGGAGGGAACCCTGGAAGAGGTCTGGGCCTGCAGGAGAAGCAAGGCGCCATTGTTGCCGAAGGCGAGAGGAGGAGGGGCGGGCCGCCATAAGAATCTCTTTCCCTGCGCATGTGCAGGCTCTCAGAGGGCGGGGCACCTCTGGGCCCAAACTACCGGTGGTGAGAGGCCCCTTGCCAAGGCTATGGGAGACCAGCTGCTTCTGAGGGCTACAGGTAGCCAGGCACCTTTTGTGTGGGCCAAGGGCAGCAGAGGGCTAAGTACAGCGCAGTGCCTCTTGAGTGATCTATAGGAACTGGGGACAAACCACAGCAGTCATCTCAGAAACCAGAGGGAGGCGTGGCCTGCCACCACTACGGGTCTGTGAACAGGCTCCACCTGTGGCCAGCAAAAAAAGAGGGCATTGTAACCCAACACCACCTGGGAACACACCCGCCCAGCTTTTAGAGTTAGTGTTTTCACTGTGCTGGGCTGGGAATTGAACCTGCACCTCTGCAGCAATTCAAGCCTCTGCAGTCAGATTTTTAAGTCACTTCTCCACAGCGCGAATTCTGAGTATAATACTCTTATAAAAAAAAAAAAAAAAAAAAACCTCTGCTAATTCAAATA
Organism: Phacochoerus africanus; assembly: GCF_016906955.1. NCBI lineage: Eukaryota > Metazoa > Chordata > Mammalia > Artiodactyla > Suidae > Phacochoerus > Phacochoerus africanus. Next base: position 28,457,389 of record NC_062552.1, on the reverse strand, counting down.
GAAAAAAATCGATCCCATAGAAAAAAATCGATCCCGTTTTTATTTTCATTTTCTTGATTACAAAAGAGTTTGTATATTTTTCCATATACTCACTTACTTTCCCTTTTTATAAAGTTTCATTTTTCAAGTAATTTACCTTTTTTTTTTTGTCTTTTGTCCTTTTAGGGCCGCACCTGAGGCATGTGGAGGTTCCCAGGCTAGAGATCTAATCAGAGCTGTTGCTGCTGGCCTATGCCAGAGCCACAGCAACACCAGATCCAAGCCGTGTCTGTGACCTACACCACAGCTCATGGGAATGCCAGATCCTTAACCCACTGAGAGAGGCCAGGGATCAAACCCGCAATCTCATGGTTCCTAGTCTGATTCGCTAACCACTGAGCCACTACGGGAACTCCTTAACCATTTTTAAGTGTGTAGTTCAGTAGTGGTAATTAAGCATATTCATACTGCTGGGTACCCAATCTCCAAAACACTTTTCATCTTGCAAAATTAAACTCTATATCCATTAAACAACTTCCCAATCCTTTTTGTCCTAGAGCCTCGCAACTTTCTTCTTTATGAACTTGATTACTTCATATAAGTGACATCATACAATATTTGCCTTATTACTGGCCTGTTTCATTTAGCATAATGTTCTTGAAGGTCATCCATTTTGTAGCATGACTCAGTTTCCTTCCTTACTAAGACCATTTGCTTATCCATTCATCTCTCGACAGCCTACTCTTAGGGAAAAGTCCTGCAATGAACGTGAGTATAAAACTATTTCTTTGAGATTCTGTTTTCAATTTTGGGGGGTACATATGCTGAAGTGGAATTGCTGGATCATATGATAATTTTATTTTTGATTTTTTGAGTAACTGCCAAACTGTTTTCTGTGGTGGCTATACCATTTCACAATCCCACCAACAGTGCACAAAAGTTCCAATTTGCCCATGTCTTTGCTGATACCTATTGTTTTCTTTTTATCTTATTTTTAAAATTTATTTTTATAATAGTCATCCTAATGGGTGTGAGATGCCATCTCATTGCAGTTTTGATTTGCATTTCTCTAGTTATTAGTGATGTTGAGCATCGTCACTAATATATACCACTGCTAGAGATAGATAGATCTAGATATATATTTCCAAATACATGATTTGAAAATATTTTCCTCCCAGTCTATATGTTGCCTTTTCACTCTATTGATTGTTTCTTTTTCTTTCTTTTTGTCTTTTTGCTATTTCTTGGGCCACTCCCGCGGCATATGGAGGTTCCCAGGCTAGGGGTCCAGTCGGAGCTGTAGCCACCGGCCTACGCCAGAGCCACAGCAACGCGGGATCTGAGCCGCATCTGCGACCTACACCACAGCTCACGGCAACGCCAGACCCTTAACCCACTGAGCAAGGGCAGGGACCAAACCCGCAACCTCATGGTTCCTAGTCAGATTCGTTAACCACTGCGCCACGACGGGAACTCTTGTTTTTTAAGGCCACACCTGTGGCAAATTCCTAGGCCTAGGATTGAACCTGTGCCACAGCAGTGACCTGAGCGACTTCAAAAACCTGGATGCCTGAAACTCTTTTTTTTCCCTTCAAATTGCCCTGATTTTGCATTTTACATAACTCCAGAGCTGACCAAAAGTTGATGTGTCAAAATACATTGCTTGTAAATTGGGTCCTTGATGCCAAATGCTGCACACACATGGATTAGTCCTACGCTGCCATCATGAGGAGGCTGCTGGAATTCCAAGGCATTTGGGTTAAAATGACTTCTAGCAAATATAAATTTTCAGAAGGGGAAAATGAGAAAGTTAAATCAGAAGGGAAAAATCCATCTTCTAAAAAATGACCTTATCCAAGGCTTAAAGGGAGAGACGATATTGCCAGGCATGGCAGATTTAGGTGGGTGAGGGTTTGCCATTTAACATTTTGGCGAGCATGCAATTAATGCCAGATTTTGTTGTCACTTGGAATTTTCTATACCTGAAGACATTGAGTAGCCCTCTGCAGGAAGAGAAGAAGACGGGGGGCGATCAGAAATCCAAATAAAATCATATACTCAACCTAAGACCTGGAGCAGAGGTTCAGTAAACACTTAAAATTTCAGGAAAAATGTGGCATCACTGGCGATAGCTCTCACTGTCCAAATGGGGAACAGAAAAAAGTCTTTTCTGCTATTGATCTTAGAGTCGGGGAATCATAAAAATATAAAATGCTCACATGGTAAGAATTCTAGAAAGGTACTTCAATTTCTTTTTTCAAATGGACAACTGAGTGGTTGAATCACTTCTCCAATTAAAATGTGAATCAGTAACAGCAGGCTGGGATTAGAACCCAGGACTTAACAAAAATCCAGTTTAGGTATCCAGCAATAAGTCTCATTTAATGCTGGAGTATTGCTGAAGATACTGCAGTCAGGACTGCCCTAGATTTAAAAAAAAAAAAATTTTACTTGGGCAAGTTATCTAACCTGACTCTGCCATGGTTTCCTTACCTGCAAAAGTAAAATAATACTATTACCCTACTCCAAAAGGTTGTAGTAAAGATCAAATGAGATGCTACATGCAAAGCCTCTAGAACTGTGCAACAGATGTTAACTGTTAAGATCATCCGCCAACAGAGTTCATGTCTCACAGCTCCTGGACATGACCAGTCCGCCATTGCCATCTCTAAAACCACTGGCCTCCTGTGTCTCCATCATAATGAACTCTTTAATGGCAAGAAAATTTGTTACCTCCTACCTCCTGGTACCTGGCTCAAATTTTTTTTTTTGTAATTAAACTTTATATTTTGAAATGATTTATAGGTTCATATGCAGTTGTAGGAGATAGTCATGCACATGATAGGTGTAGAGAGAGCTCATGCACCTTTTACCTATTTTCTCCAGTGGAAACAGTTTGCGGAACCATAGTACAGCATCACAACTGAGACCTTGACATTGATATCATCCACTGATCTTACTCAGATTCCGCGTTTGACTTGTACTCATTTGTGTGCATGGGTTTAGTTCTATCACATGTGCCATCTCCCGTATTCATCATCAGAGTCAAACAAAACAAGCCCCTTGTCCACAAGGATCCCTTGTACTGTTCTTTATAACCATACTCACTTCTCCCCTGCACGCTTCTCTACCCCCCCACCCACTAAACTCTGCCACCTGCTAATTTGTACTGGGTTTTTTTCACTTAGGATAGTTCACTGGGGATTCATCTGGATTGTTGCGTGTATCAATAGTGTGTTCCTTTTTGTTGCTTTGTACTGGATGACATAATTGTAGCCTTGTTGTATAATCATTCATCTCCTTGAAGGACATCTGAGTTGTCTCCTGTGTTTGGCCACTAAGAATAAAGCTGCTATGAACATTAGCGTACAGTTTTCATGTAAGTATAAGTTTTCACTTCCCTGGGATAAAAGCCCAAGGGTGCAACTGCTGGGCCAAAGGGTTGCATATTTAGTTTCATATATACAAAAAAAAAAAAAAGGCAGAACTGTTTTTCAGAGTGTCTGCACCATTTTGTATCCCTACCATCCATGTACAAATGATCCAGTTTCCCTTGCCAATATTCAGTATTATCGCTGCTTGTTTTTTTTTTTTTTTTTAGCTTTTCTATTAGGTATGTAGCAATATCTCATTGTGCTTTTAATGTGCATGTCCCCAGTGGCTAATAATGTTGAACATCTTTTCATATAATTTTTTTGGCCATCTGCCTCTCTCCTCCTTGGTGAAATATCTCCTTGTGTGTTTTGTCCATTTTATAATTGGTTTATTTGCTTTTTAGTGTTGAGGTTTTTTAGGGGTTTTTCTTTAGGGCCACTCCCAAGGCATATAGAAGTTCCCAGGCTAAGGGTCGAATCAGAGCTGCAGCTCCCAGCCTACACCACAGCCACAGCAACACCAGATCTTTAACCCACTGAGCGAGGCCAGGGATTGAACTTGCGGCTTCCTGGATATTAGTCGGGTTCATTACTGAGCCGCAATGGAAACTTCTACTGTTGAGTTTTGAGAATCCTTTATATGTTTTATATATGAAGGCTTAAGACGTTTTACTTTTTTATTGAAATAGTTAATTTACAATGTTGTGTTTCTGCTATATCGTAAAATGATTCAGTTATACATATACAGACATCCTTTTAAAATATTCTTTTCCATTATGGTTTATCACATGATACTGAATATAGTTCCCTGTGCTGTAACAGTAGGACCTTGTTGTTAGCCATTCTGTATATAATAGCATTAGCACCTGCTAAACCCCCACTCCATTCTCCCTCTCTCAACCTCTCCCTTGGCAACCACAAGTCTATTCTCTAAGGAAGGACATTTTATTTTTTTCTTTTCTTTTGCCGTGCTCACAGCATGTGGAAGTTTTCAGGCCAGGGATCGAACACATACCACAGGAGCGACCTGAGCCGATGCAGTGACAACACTGGATTCTTAACCTACTGAGCCACAAGAGAACTCCCAGGAGGTTTTACTTTTAAACTAAAACATTGACACGGGGTTGTGAGTAGCATAACATATGTAGTAGTAAATATATGACAGCAATAGCACAAAGAATGGGAGGGGTTGGAGTTCCCCTCATGGCGCAGTGGTCAACGAATCCGACTAGGAACCATGAGGTTGCGGGTTCGATCCCTGCCCTTGTTCAGTGGGTTAAGGATCCGGCTTTGCCGTGAGCTGTGGTGTAAGTTGCAGACGAGGCTCGGATCCTGCGTTGCTGTGGCTCTGGCGTAGGCCAGAGGCTACAGCTCCGATTAGACCCCTAGCCTGGGAACCTCCATATGCCGCGAGAGCGGCCCAAGAAATGGCAAAAAAAAAAAAAAAAAAAAAAAAAAAACCAAAGACATATAATTATGTCAGTATAGGAGATAAAATGTAACACCAAAAGATGGCACAAAAGGAGGATTAAAGGAATGTGGCTCAGTGGGTTAAGAACACAACATAGTATCTGTGAGAGTGTGGGTTTGATCCCTGGCCATGCTCAGTGGGTTAAGTATCCAGCATTGCTACAAGCTTCTACCTAGGTCACAGATGCAGCTTGGATCAGGTGTTGATGTGGCTGTGGTGTAGGCTGGCAGCTGTAGCTCCAATTCCACCCCTAGCCCAGGAACTTTCACGTGCAGCAGGTGTGGCTGTAAAAAGAAAATAATAATAATAATAAAACAAGACCCAGTATGAGCCGTTTACACAGGACACACTTTAAATATGAAGTCACATGTGTTGTAAGTAACAGGATGAAAATATTTATCATACAAACAGTAATCACAAGATAGCTGGTATGGCTATATTCACATCAGACAAAGTAAACTTCAAAACAAAAAGAAAGTACCAAGTATTTTATTACAATGCAAAGGTCCATTCATCAAGAATACATACCAATTCTAAATTTGAAAATATCTACTAACAGAGCTCCATATTATAGGTACAAAGCAAAATGGAGAAATAGACAATTCCACAAATACATTCTGATATTTCAACACTCCACTCTCAGTTAACTGATAATAAAGTAGACAAAGGAAGGATACAGAAGATTTGAAGCACATCCTAAAGCATTAAACCTACTAAAAAACACCACCCACTGCACATGTCAATACACCTTCTATTCAAGTGCACAGGGAGCATTCATCAAGAATAACCATATGCTGGGCTATAAAACAAGTCTTAGATTTAAAGCATTAACTCATACAGAATATTCTATAGCCACGATGAAATTGTTAGACATTGATAAAAAAAAAAAAAGACATCTAGTAAATCCCCAAAGATTTTGAAATGAAGTTACACGTTACTAAATAACTCCGGATCAAAGAAGAAATCACAAAGAGAGGGGTATTAGAAAAGACTTATGACTGAACAAAGAGGAAATACAACTCAAGGATGTGTGTGGGATAGAACTAATACAGTAATAAAATTGGAATCCATAGCTTTAATTTGTCATGTTAGAATATACACCTATTTCTGTTTTAAAATGAAAATAGAAATAAAGTATATTTCAGTCTGGAATTTCATCTTACAATAACTTGGTTCAGGATATGTCTCTTCATGAATTAGGAAATATTTACACATCAAAATATCGAATGAAAAGGCAACTATAGAATCAACCCCTAAAGGGCACCATTATCTGGGGTCCGGGGGAAGGAACTTTTACTGTGGAAAAGGGAAGAACTATTTACTAGCTCTGGAACAGATGCGAGACAACATTGAGATTTTATGAAAGAGTTGAGGTCCAGAGGGAGCAAAAGATTTGCCCAGCATCACACAAATACTGGGAATGTGTGTCTGGTTCTGAGTAGATACAGCTTCCTGACGCTGGCAAATTATGACTCTTCAGGAAATCTGAGGCCAACCCATACTTCCCTGTAGGTTTAGAGAAATGAGAAGCTCTTTTTTTTTTTTCCAGCTGAGGTGTATGCCTGGTGTTGCAGTGGGGAAGGGTGGGCCATGAGGGGGGAGGATGTCTCCTCTGGAGAAGCCTGCCTGAGAGTGAAGCCATTACAGTGGCAGCATAGGGAAGGGGGTGTGGGGGGAGTGGAGAGACCCCAGCCTGGGGGTATTTGAGCCCCCAGTAAGCTGTGCTTGACTCCAGTGCCACCTCAGATCTTTCCATTATGCCAGCTGATCCTCTCCTTTCTATTTAAAGCCTGTTGGTGCAGGGTTTTCTGTCACTTGCAACCAAGAGTCTTGAATATGACAGGCTTCTCTCCTTTACAAGAAGGCCAACAGTATTCAGCATGTATGGTTTTATTTGGGGAAAAGAAAACGATTCTAGGAAACTCACCAGGACTGTGCTGGGACATGATACCTAAAGGTAGAAAAACGTGTGAGGATGTTCTCATGTTTCATTTTTTTTTTCCACCAGAAATTTTAGTTCCTAAGTTATCAATATAGTTGTCTATTTCTCTGTTCACTTCTCCAGTGCACTCTTGGAAGGGTTCGTTATTTCGGGGAGGATCATTAAGAAAATACACTGGTAGAAAGATGCAGGTTGTGTCACATTTAATACAGTGGTGTCCTCTGACTCTCTAGGGGTAAGGAGCAGGGAGTAAAATAATTCGTCCACAGAGTTCACATGCTTGCTTTTTTAAAATTTACTTCTTTTAAATTAAAGTATAGTTGATTTACAATGTTGTGTTAGTTTCAGGTGTTCAAAGTGATTCAATTGTGACACACACACATATGTATTCTTTTTCAGATTCTTTTGCATTATAGTTTATTACAAGATATTGAAGATAGTTCCCTGTGCTGTACAGCAGGACCTGGTTGTCTATCTATTTCATATACAGCAGTTAGTAACATGTATTTGCTTTTTATGTGCACCATCTCATTTCTGCTGCATGGCAACTCTGCATTCTCATGTCTTTTTCAGATGAAATAGAGACAGAGAAGTTATGTCACTTGCTGAGTCATCCAGCCAGTATGTAGAAACCTTAGGGTTTGAACGCAAGTCTATGCTCTTGCTATTATGCTAGAAGTACTTGTATCCCATCCTGACAAATTTCCAAGGAACTTCAGAACACAATACTTTTGATCGAGATGTTAGTTATGCAGCTGCTTTCATTAAGATGCTGTGATAGAAGCACAATGCATAATGTATTCAAAAGGTATAAAATGTATGTATTGATGCATACAACGAAGGTGGAGAGCTAGTTTTTTGTGCCTTTTATGCCCTCCTCCCTTCTGAATCATTTTTACCTATTTTTTTTTCTGTTTGAGACAACAACACATAAAATGTGAAATTGCATTCGTGTAGAATTCAGGGTTTATTCATACATTTCTATCCATGGATCATCGCACAGATGAAGTCATTGAATATGTCTAGCCCTCCAGAAGTCTCTTTTCTGTCTTCCCAGTTTGTACAAGTTCATTCTCACCCAGAGGTAAGGACTAGTGTGAGACTTGGCTTTGTTCTTGACATACTGTTATATTAGTTTCAGGTGTACAACATAATGATGTGATGTTACACATTGTGAAATGATGACTACAGTGAGTCTCTTTAACATCTGTTTTCATACATGGTTACATTTTTCCCCCTTGGGATGAGAATTTTAATATCTACTCTCGTAGCAGTTTTCAAATAAGCACTACAGTATTACTAACTGTAGCTGCCATGCTGTACATCACACCTCCAGGACTTTGTTATTTTATAATTGGAAGTTTGTACCTTTTGACTCCCTTCACTCATTGCTCTCACCCCTCATCTCCTGCCTCAGGCAACCACCAATCTGTTCCCCATATTTGAAAGCTTAAGCTTGCCTTTTGTTGTTGTTATTGTTTTAAGATTCCGTATAAGGTGAAATCATAGGGTATTCATCTTTCTCTTCCTGACCTATTTCACTTACGTAATAACCACAAGGTCCACCCATGTTGTCAAAAATGGCAAGAGTTCCTTCTTTCTTAATGGTTGGGTAATATATCTATATTTATACCTCACTTTCTTTGTCCATTCCTCCGCTGATGGACACATGTTGCTTCCATATCTTGGCTATTGTAAATAATGTTACCATGAACATGGAGGTGCAAAGATCTTTTTGAGTTAGTGTTTTCACTTTCTTCTTCCACGTCTTTTCCAGAAGGGGAATTGCTGGATTATATGGTAGCTCTTTTTCATTTTCTTGAGGATCCTCCAAACTGTTTTCCACGGTGATTGTACCAATTTACATTCCATCAATAGTGCGCAAGAGTTCCCTTTTCTTCACATCCTCACCAACATGTCTTTCTTTTCTTTTTGAGAATAGCCATTCTAATAGGTGTGAGGTGCTATCTTATTGTGGTTTTGATTTGCATTTCCCTGACATTCAGTGATGTCAGCACCTTTTCATGTAACCTGTTGGTCATCTGTATGTCTTTGAAAGGTGTATATATAGATCCTCTGCTCATTAAGTGGGATTAAACATTTTGTTTGGTAATGGTGTTGTATGAACTCTTTATATATTTTGGATATTAACCCCTTTATCAGATGCATGATTTGAAAATATTTTCTCCCATTCAGCAAGTTGCCTTTTCATTTTTTGAAGGTTTTGTTTGTTACGCAGGATCTTTTGAGTTTGATACAGTCCTACTTATTTTTTATTTTTATTGCTTTTGGTGTCAGATTCAAAAAACAATTACCAAGACCTATGGCAAGGTGCTTAACACCTATGTGTTCTCCTAGGAATTTTATGGTTTCAGGTCTTACATTCCAGTCTTTAACCCACCTTGAGTTAATTTCTGTATGATTCTTAGCAGTCTAATTTCATTCTTTTGCCTGTGGTTGTCCAGTTTTCCCAGCACTATTTATTGAAGAGACTGTCCTTTCCCCATTGTATATCCTTAGCTCTTTTGTTATAAATCAATTGATCAAATATATGAGGGTTTATTTCTGGGCTCTCTATTCTGTTCCATTTTTATGCCAATACCATGCTGCTTTGATTTACCATAGCTTTGCTACATGGTTTGAAATCAAAGTTGGAGGCACCAAATATTGATCTTAATGCATCTCCCATGCTTAATGCTATGTTCCATTTTATCAGATGTAAAGAATGAAAGGGGCTTTCAAGATTTTCCAGCCCACTTCAGCCTCCACTCACACTCTTCAGACAATCTGTGATTCTTTGGTCCCCTTCCCAGTCAAGGTCGCTCACCAAGTCTCCTCACATCCAGGCTGAACCTCATCAGTTCCTTTCCAACTTACTTTTTCTAAATATCACTTGACATGTATGTTCAGAAGTGTTTATGGGAAAAGTTAAATATTTACACAAAAGCCAAATGGAGGGAGAAGCTGATAGATCTCAGTAGCTTATCTTTAGGGAAGGGCAGGGCAGGGCAGGGCAGGGGGAAGCCTTAAGCTAAATGGAAAGTTTCCCTTGGAGTTAAGCAGCCTCTTTGCAGTGCTGAATAGGGCCCCCTATCCCAGCTGAGAGCGTTGACACCCTGTCATCAGAGACACACGTCCTTGACCCTGCCCCATCACCAGCTGCTTGAAGGATACTTCCACATTTCCTCTCTACAAGGTCTCCAAGAGGCCTCCGAGACATGGCCTAACCCTCACCACGTGCTGGGTTTCTACACATCTCTTACTTAATTTTTGTGTAGGTGGTGATTTTAGGAAGAGGTGGCCAAGGCCAGATCCCTGCACTGAGGAACAGAAAGGCTCACAAACAGCCCACATCCAGGTGGGGTGTGAAGCATCCTGGGACCAGGAGGAAACCTCTTGTTAATCTAGATTTGATAGGGTGAGAACTGGATTAAGTAATGGCCAGTTGTGTTCTAAGTGAGGGTCTAGGCTCATCCACAGCTATTGCCACCATGGAAAAAGCCCTTTTGCTTATCTCATCATTTATGGTTCTGCTCCCAAAGCCCTGAACCCGCAGCTGGGTTCAGGCAGTAAAGCTTATGAAAGGTGGTGCTTACTTTCTGTCGGATATATAGACAGGGTGTCATTACCTGGCATTCAAATACATACATTAGAATTAAAGACCAGTGTCATTTGAAACGTAAAACTAATCTGTGTCTAACTGAGGTACAGAAAGTGATCTAAGTCCTTGTTATTCATTGTAACCCACAGACCAGCAGCAGCAGCAGCAGCATTACCTGGGGACTTCTTAGAAATGCAGAAAACTGGAGTCCCCATCCCAGGCCTACTGAGCCAGAAATGTGTATGCAGCTTAGTTTGACAAATCCTGCAATGGACTACTACTCAGCCACAAAAAAGAATGAAATGTCATTTGTAGCAACATGGATGGACCTAGAAATTATTAAACAAGTGAAGCAAGTTAAGGAAAAACAAGTATCTACTACATCACTTAAATGCGGAATCTAAAATATGATACAAAACAGAACCAAGACTCACAAAGAAAACAAACTTATAGTTACCAAAGGGGAAACGTGGGGGAGGGATAAATTAGAAGTTTAGGATTAACATATACACACTTCAATCTATAAAATAGATTAAAAAAAACAAGGACCTAGCATATAGCTTATGGAACTGTACTCAATATTCTATAATAACCTATATGGGAAAAGAATCTGAAAGAGTAGATATATGTATACATGTAATTGAATCACTTTGCTGTACACCTGAAACTAACACAATACTGTAAACCAACTAGACCCCAATATAAAAAAAAGAGAACAAAAAGAACAATGAAGTTGGGAGAAGTGGGTGGACCAGATGACCTAGGGGTTGTGGGTAGGAGAGGGATGTTGACATTGGTTGGAAACAGATATCTCTCTGTAAGATCTGGTGATTCAGTCTAAGTGGGCTCACACTGGTTTGCACCTAGCACCCAAGCTATTTGTAATCCACCATATGACCACTGACTCAGCACTGCAGCAGTTCAGAGTAAAAGAAAAATTCACTTCCAGTGGCTATTTCTTCCCTGCCCATAGCGGGTGACAGCTACTAGGGAGGTGAGACATCTGTTTCCATTTACTACATTTCTTCTTCTGAAGATCTGAGGATGGCAGTGAAGAAATCATTTCACGGAATCTGGGCTAATTAAAAAAAAAAAGACAAAACAAACAAAACTCTACCACCATCTGATTTAGCTGTAGAACTCACACATTTAAGAGTTTTCACAATGCCAATTCCATTCTTTTATTTCCTCATACCACAAACATATTACTGCCTTTTTAGAACCTGAATTTACACAAGCAAGTTGCAAAGGAAAAGCAGGCATTCTTTAATCCTCCAAAATGCATGTATGAAATATAATACAAACCTTAGTATTTGTACATACACAGGCTTAGCTGAAGCTTTATTGCAACTTCTTAAAATTAGCATTACAGTTTAAATATTTATGCCTGTAAAGGTTTGCATAATCTACTATACATAGTTATTTCAGAAGCAGTTGAGACTTTTAATTGGGGAAAAAAACCTTGAACAAAAAGCTCTAACAATTGTGTGAAAATTAAATTATTTACAATTAAACATTTAGGGTCCTGATTCACAAAACTTAGTGCATATCATGATTTAATTATGAGTCTCAAAGAGAAGGTAAGTTGTATAAAGAATATTCCCCAAGTAAAATCTAGAATGAATCGCTTTTTAGAAGAATATAATGTGATTACTGGAAACTAGAGAAAAAGTAACCAAACAGAAACTTTAGCAAATGCGTTCAATTTGAAATTTTAAGTATACAGCAGCAATCAGAACAAACAGGCCACAACAGAAGAGCTGGTGGCTTTTTTTTTGGCCATGCTCGCAGCATGTGGAATTTCCCGGGCCAGGGATCAAACCCAAGCCACAGCAATGACCCAAGCCACTGAAGCAACACCACCACGGGAGAACTCCATTGTGGCATTTTTGACATTATTCTTGGTGTGTACAGGGGAAGAACGATTCTCCCCCATTTTTCAAAAGAGAATATCAGCCCCAATCATCACTACCTGTCTTTCTTCCAACAGAGTAGCCTTCAAAGTCAATGCCAAAATTAGTAAGTTTAAACAAATAAGTTCGATGGTTTTTGTTTAGTGGTAAAAGCTATGGACAGGGTTATCCACAGTTAGTTAATCAAATTACAAAAGAATCATCATAGATAAGGTGCCAGAAATCCAAGATTCCCCTTGAAGCACTTCAGTGGATTCAATAGTGATTTTATATGTACACCAAAGGAGACGACTCAAAGAAAATTAGCAGAACAAACTGTAAGGCAAAGCAACAGACTGCAGTGAATCAGGTCCCGGGGTAAAGTCTTTAAAAAAACAAAAATTTACAGTAATCATTTTAAACTCTGGAATGCAGATATAGTACAATTACCAGTACATTACATTTACAAAACTGCTTTGACAGTAGCTGTTCCAGAGCAAGAACTGAAAAAATGTACAAGCCAGTTCACAATGAGTTTCCATACAATGTTATTAAAATACACTGTTAATCATAAAAATACTTTACTATGTACATATACACTGTATAAACTCTAGATCTACCTAACCGGAGGAAGCCTCTAAACCCACTCCTACTGAGGGGCCCAGGAAACGTTGCAGTGCTATCATCTGACCCTCACACTACGTGTGCGCAGGCTGGGAGTCCTGGGTCAATCCTTCGGTAACACAGTAACACGTCTCTCTTTCTGCAGGACATCTAGCTAGAAGCGTCGATTTTACTTCCACTGTATTTTACTTTCCTAAATGCTGGTCCAAGTAACTCTGGACATTCACATAATTCGTTTGCAATCTGGTTACACTTTAAAAGGAGGCTATAGTTCATTTCATCAGTTATCACACTGTCTTGCTTGTAGTCCGGATGGTTTGCGATAAACTCCCTCATCCATCTGGCAACTGTCATCAATTCCCCTGAAAAGAAAAAAAAAAACAAAACTTTTTTTGAACAACAATTTCATAGTATTTTAACTATTCAGTTTGTTTTTTTCTTTAATAAGTTGACATTTAGTGGCCAACAGAACACAATCCTGAAAAAAATCAGCATGGCATTTTGGTATCAGCTACATGGCATGGGCTGGGAACAAGATGTTTTCCATAATGTCTGAAGAATTCCTCCCGAGGGGAGTTCCCGTTGAGGCTCAGCAGGTTACAAACCCAACTAGTATCGATGAGGATGCAGAGCTGTTACAAGGTGGAAAGTGCACTGATAGAATACCATATACTTTAATAAAAGACTACTTTAAAAACTGAATATTGTCGGGTTCAGCCTACATTAAAAGTTTTTTTTTTTTTTTTTTTTTTTTTGCTTTACAGGGCTGCACTCACAGCATATGGCGGTTCCCAGGCTAGGGGTCGAATCGGAGCTGTAGCCACTGGCCTATGCCACAGCTCACAGTAACACGGAATCCGAGCCGTGTCTACAACCTACACCACAGCTCACGGCAACACCGGATCCTTAACCCACTGAGCAAGGCCAGGGATCGAACCTGCAACCTCATAGTTCCTAGTCGGATTCATTAACCACTGCACCACAACGGGAACTCCAAAAGATTTTTAAACAAGAAAGAAAAGCACACCATACCTGACGCCCTCTTCTTAATCAGCTTTAGGTAGTTCAGGATACTGCATCTGGTGTCTACATCCACCTCCATGTTTTCCAGGTAAGAGTTCAGGATGGGGATCAGCCCCGGGAATACCCCTTCCTGCAAGAGGTGGGAAGCGCTGTGAGCCTGAGGCGGCTGGTGCCAAGGGCACAGGGTGCAGGCAGAGGTGGGGCCCCTACCTTGCCATTGATGATGGTGTCAATGCTCATAAGCGTGTACTCTGCCGCTGCTGCCACCGCCGCCTGCTCCGCGCTGCCTGTGGCCTTGCCACAGCCATCCACCACCGCGTTGCCACCTGCAGGAGAGGGTGCAGAGGGCATCAGGGTCCCTGTGTGGCCTACAGGGACCCCGGAAATGTAAGGGAATGTGGTACCTTTGCAAATATCTTTTCTGAAATAAAACATTCCCTGTAGGACAGCATCGCGCTTCTGTGCTGCTATCATGTTCTCATCAACCTAAAGGAGGAAAACAAACCATGGCAGACTCAGAACAGCCTGAAGTCAGAACGCTGCTGCTCTGCTGTGGGGCTGCGGCCCTTCTGCGGTCAGGACCCATCCCTGAAGATGTGCCTGCTGGTGGCCAGATCAGACTTGGCACTTTAATGTGAGGCTGTGTCCCGCAACCACAGATAGGGGTGTGTTTTTAAGAACAATGAGGAATTCTAACAGAAGCATATCTTAAAAATCAATGCCAAAACTTACACTCATGTGGCCACCTGCATTTTGAGGCAGCTTTGGAAACCTGGGATGCATCTATGGTGTTGAGAGAGCAGGGGACAGAGACAGGTCTGCCCCCTCCACCCTCCTCAAAGCCAGGACTCACTGGAACTCCAAAAGGCTAAGGCCCCAGCTCCCCTGCTGTCTGGAATTCAGGGCTCTTTCCTCCCTGCCCCGGGGACTTTGCTGCCTCACTTTGGTGAGGAAAGGGTCAGAGTCAGCAGGCTGCTGGGTCTGGAAGAAGGTGGGCCCTCCAAGGGCAGAAGATCACCGATGCCACCCGCCCACCTGTGGCTCTGCCATGTCCCCCCACTGAAGAGCCCCCAACACCCTATTTGTGAATTCTCCCTTTCTCCAGTGACTTTTTAAGACTCTCGAACGAGAATTTTTAAAACTTTTTAGCAGCAGTCCCTTAGTTCTATAATGAACTCTAGACAGAAGTCAGAGCGGTGTTAGGTTCAAGTTGGATGAACAGTACAGTCTTTGATTACTTAGCTTTGCTCCTCACACTCACTAATTCCTATTGTTTTTTTTTTTTTTTTTTAGGAGACACATATGACCTTTGGATTAATCTAGATTCTTCTATGAATATATTCAAATAAGCATCTAAAATTCTATCATGGCTAGGAACATCTGGCTTCAATGTTTTTGGCCAAGCCCACAGAGTACATGAATTCCCAAGCCAGGGATAGAACCTGCACTACAGGTGCAACCAGAGCCCTAGCAGTGACGTCAGGTCCTTAACCTATTGAGCCACAAGGGAACTCCCTGGCTTCATTTCTAATGTTTTTTATTTCTCTTAGTTTTGACACAAATTCATAAAGATCACCAGTTTTAATTTCTGCTTTTATAAATTCCTCTTTACACCATCCAGAAACTTCTCCAGTTTGGCTCCTCTAGGTGCCCTTTCTCTGTACTACAACAGTCACATGCTCCTTCCACCCTAAGTCTAATATTTCAAGTGGCATAAGACTGGAGGAGACACCACCATCATCACCACCATGCTGAACCAAAAAGCCTCTAGAAATCAGTGGTTATTCAAATGCAACCCTCAATGACTTTCAAATAGGCTAAGGAGCTACTATTAGCACTTTTTTTTTCAGGAGTCTCCATCATAACAGTACCAAAATCTATAGCATAAGCTTAGGTTCAAAAGGAGGAGGAAAAAGATAAGGTGGAAGGAGAGCATTTTATTCTAAAGGGCGAACAATTCTAAATGAGATCAGAACTGAAACAAATACTACATATGAATGAGCAACAGACTATGCTCCAAATCTGCACTCGCCCTCACCTTCGAAAGAGGGATGAGAAAGTCCAGTTTGTAGGAGAGGATCACCCTGGTGAGCAGCACCACAAACACCACGTACGCAGAGTTCTCGAAGTCTGTCAACTGCACCTAGACAAGGAGCCCGAGACTTTGGGGACCAACTGTGCAAACAGCTCCCCCCCAGGGGCCATGCTGTCCCCCAGCATCTCCTAAGCCCCCTTCAGGGTCTGCAAGCCCCCTGCCCACCATGTGTTCTCAGAAAGCAATGCTCCTGAGCTGTTGGGCTTGCACGTAACAAGCACACACTTGATGTGCGCCGCCTTCCAAACAACCTGGGCCTCCGACAGGGGCACAAGCATGTGGTGGGCAGCTGGCAACAGGTACATCTGAGCCATTCCTGTCGCGCATACCTCCATGGGCCGGAATTCTACTCTCCACCCAATGTCGGAGTTTGGAGGAGGAGGCTTGAATCTCATCGTCTGCCAATTTGTGGACTGAATATTCTGTAATCAAAAGGCAGAGAATAAGACCAGTTTTCCCCACATCCAGGAAGATATTAAGATGATTTGATATTTAATATGGAAGGCAGACTCTTTACTGTCCACACCACCCTTCCATTTACAAATACAAAAAGATACAATTTAAGATATTCTTGGACTGTGACTTTCTAGGGAAACAACATAACAGAGGTTAGGTGACATGCCAGCAGCCCTGAAAGAGGTGGTCATACTATTTTCTGTGGGAAGCACATTTGAATTTTTCACCGTTTCTGCAAACGAGAGAAAAATACTGAGTGAAAAAATTCAGGAGGGAGAGAGAGTAAGAACCATAAATAAGTGTACCTGAACCAATTCAGAATCTGTCTTAGTTCTTTGTACTGGGTCATGAAAGTCTTCAGAAGCTTCTAGGAGTTCCCATTGTGGCTCAGCAGTAATGAATTCGACTAGTACCCGTGAGGACACCAGTTCAATCCCTGGCCCCGCTGAGTGGGTTAAGGATTCGGCATTACTGTAAGCTGTGGTGTAGGTCACAGGTGCAGCTCGGATCTGGGGTTGCTGTGGCCATGGCGTAAGCTGGCAGCTGTAGCTCTGATTTGAACCCTAGCCTGTGAACTTCCATATGCCATGGGTGAGGTCCTAAAAAGACAAAATAAAAGTCATCAGAGGCTTCTGTTGTCACCAACTCCTCATGGGTCCGGAAAACCGTCTCCCCTCTTGGTTAATGGAGTGAAATGCATTTCAGCAGATACCTCGAAATGGTCAGACTCATTGGCGTCGTCCAGGTGGATTTTCTCTTCAAACAGAGTTAGCGGGTCTCTGATGAAGAGGTGAGCCACATGCTGGGCCAGGAGATGATCGATGCCTGCAGAGAGAAGTCACACTGGGGTTGCTTCAAAGCTGTTCTCCGTGCCCAGTAAGATGGCAGGACAGCTTGGGAAGTTTGAAGACAGGGTGTCTGGAAGCCTAGGAAACGGCTGCTTTGTGCAGAACTCTCATGTGGCCCTGGGTTTTAGCCTATGGACCCTGGGGGAGTGTCTGAGTTGCACCTGCTCCTTAACACAATGCCTGGGGGGGGGGGGGCAGGGCGCTGCTGGGGACCTAGGGACAGACGTCCAAAGTAAGTTCTTTTCGATAAAAGTCAAGATCTCATAAATATTTAGAACTTGAAGCTTTAGGAACAAGCAGTCTCATAAGAAAAGTGAAGAGACCTCACACTAAAAACAGAAACCAGACCAGGAGTCAGCAAGAGTTTAAAAGAGCTTTGACGGACTAAAAGCTTACAATCAAATCTAGAAAAAAGGGACAGAGGCTCACCTTCCTGCAACAGCTGTTCGTAGATTTCTTTGTCTTTCGTCAGGTCGATGTCATTGTATTTCTCACCGCACTCAGATAAGTAACTGTCTATTGAATCGTATCGGGACTTACTGATCCTATAGCTATTGTTCTTCAATGGCTAAAATTGCAAAAACATGAATGAATGCCATTTAAAATGATGCGGAAATAAACTAGTACCCGAAATAATTTTATTAAAAGGCTATATACTTTGACACAAAGGCTGTCCAACTTGAAAATAAGATCCTGAATAGAAGCTAGTTAACTCTGAAAAGTATTAGGAAAAATTGTATTTAAAAATCTGGAGGCAATTTAAGTAGTGTTTTCTGGTATGATTTAATTGTGTGTGTGTATACACACACAAAAGTACAGCTTATAAAACAAAGCTATTAAAATGATTTCTCCTTTTAAGTTTATTTCTACTTAAAAAGCATGTTCAACAATTTATAGGCGATTATACAAAGACCAGAGCAGCAGTAGTACAGCCCTGGTCAAGCACATCAGAATCACCTATGAGGGCTCCTTTAATTAACGCCTCGCTCTAGTCTCAGTTCTGGACATACTTACTTTCTGGGTCTACAGTAGGCCTGAGTATCTATTTTTAAAGACCTTTATAAGTAGTTCTGATGCACACTCTTGGTTGAAGGGATGCAGGGGCACAATTCAACATGCAAACAAGAGGCATAAGCCTACGCTTATTAGGCAAACGCTTTATAAGGAACCAAAGAATCTGACAATAGATTACACGCTTCACAGTGCAAACATCACAAAGCGAGTACATAGCACCAAAAAGCCTTCTGGTAACAATAGCCATCAGCACTGACCTCCAAAATCTAGAAAAACTACACTCCTAATTTTAGAAGATAAAACATATCTCAACAAATGATGAAAACTAACTCCCCCAACCCCACCCTTACCCAGTCAGTTCCCACATTCTCACCCCCAACACACTGTGAAGTCAAAGGCAGGTTGATAACCTGTCAGTTTCTTCCCACACGTGACAAACGCACTCAGGGTAAATACTTAAGGGAGACATCAACATCGCGAGTGGTTACAAGCACCCCACTTTACCTACTGGATTTACAAGGCTAATAAGGAAAAGCATTCCCACCTCCAGGCCTCTCTCCTCCCGAGTTCTATCATCTACAGATGCAGAAATCACGCCCCAGCGACAATCAATGTCTGACACATAGCCTCGGTAAAAAGGAGACGCAGCACTCAAAGCCATCTAAAAACAAACAGAAGTCAGCAAGTTCAAAGTGTCACTTACATGCTTTTCATGCAGTTACCTTTGGTCAGGAGGAATCAATTTATGCAACCCATACAGAGTTCTACCTTAGCGACTGTGCCCGCTTCCTCAGAGTGAAATACACCCGAGGGGACTCAAATCCTCACGTCTGATTCATTTATACTCTCCTCTCTGTAACGTGAGGACACTTGGGACACGAGAGGGGAAATGTGTGCTCAAACTCGACACTTGGACACATAAATGCCTTACCAGCAACAGGACTGGTTAGACTCTGACCCATCAGCTCTAACTCTGCATACTACTCGTGTTAGTTCAGTTCTAAATGAAGTCTTAACTGGACTTAAATAGCACATGGTCAGCAAATTTTGCACATGCAGTCTTTATTTTCTACAAAGAAGTTTTTAAAATCAGATGTAATTTCTACTTACGACAATTGGGCAGATAGTGGCCAACTGATCATAAAGGTATCTGGCCTCAGAGATGCTGCAGGCTTGGAAGGTTACCTGTTTAAGAAGTGTCAGTTATTAGACAACTACACAAAACCATTACCATCCTCGCAGGGTGTCAAATCTGAGAAGGAGGGTGGCTGGGTGTGGCATGTAATGATCGGTCATATTACTGACCATGCTTCATACGGGAGTTGGAGTTTTGCTTTAAAAGCTGTCTGGGATGCATTCTGCTCAAAAATGGATTTAATCATGTTCACATCTAATATAAATAACCATGCTCCAAAGTTAAGTAAAATTAAGTAAGATATCAGGAATGAAAAATAAGACCCAGATTAACGGTGAAGTTCAGCCAGGCATTTCCTCCTCTGCTGGCTTATTTCCTTCTACAGCCGCACATCTGACATCCAGTTACCTGAGGGCTTGTATCAAGTATGGTACAAAAGGGATTTGGAGATGCAAATGATGGGTCTCAAAGTTCACTGGTGGCACCACAGGAAATTGCTGGAAAGGGGCAGGACCAGAGGAAAGGGAGAGTAGTTAAAACCCAGACACCGTCCAGGAAAAGCTGAGCACCAGTGGGAAGAGGCACAGTGGAGCCAAAGCGGGCCTGGTGGTCGGTGTGGGCAACCAGTGCGGACCAACTTGGGCTTTGCCTGGGTGTTCCTGGGACAGGACAGGAAGTAGCAGCACCACGACATGATGGGCACACAACCCAAGCAACAGCACAAAAGCCCTGTGAGTGGCCTGGTTTCCAGCACTGGTACCAGGAAGAAAAACTTGAACTGGAAAAGTATCTGGGGAGCAGGCCCTAATATTTACACTAAGAAGGGCAGATGGCCTAGGAAGCCCACACAGGAGGGTGGGTAGGACCTACGAGTTAAGCAGAGATGATCGCATAATTGATTAGTACATATCCTCGAGAAAACAACCACCCCCACACCCCCAAAGAAACAAGCAAAAAACCCACTGCCCCTCTGCAGGGTGCGGGGCAGCGAAAGGGGCAGGGAACACCAAGTGTGGCTGTGGTAGCACATAAGAGTTCCCACATCCTATTGTTATTTAATAATGACAGTGTGAATTTAGTGTCAGTGCAGGAAATAATTTAAGTGCTTAACATTTGAAATAACTGCTGAGTGCATGTTTATTGTTTCAATCACAACTTGTTAGTTCCAGTAGTAGTCAGGTCTCAACTTTCCCTGTTTTGTTTTTTGTTTAAACAGCAGAGTAGCGGCCCCACCCCTAAACTGTAAGCCCCAGGAGGGCAGGGGTCTGCCCTGTGGTCCTCTATCCCCAGCATGTCTGGGGTAGAGGGTCTGACACCCACTTAGTCCTTAATATTTAGTAAGTGCATAGAGTATCTAGAAGGAAAGAAGGTGCCAAAGAGAACACAGGATCAAAGGTAAGTTTTATTTTTATAAAACGGTGAGATACTTGAAAAACTGATCCTATGGCCCAAACTTACAGGGATTGAGATTAAAATGTTCCCAAGTTTTCTGACTGCTGAATGTTCTTCAACATACATCTCTTAAGTTTATCTAGGTCCTTTCTTGTATTAGTCTTACAAGTTTTAGAGTGTCTGTTATTTTTGTTTTTAAGACACTATAAGTATTTTTTCTTTTCAGTTTTTTGATTGGCTTCTCTTAGATGGCCTAGTACAAACTAGACAATTCACAGGTAAATCCTGAAAACAAAAACATGCTTAAGAAAACTAGCAACTAGAATTCAATAGCCGGGTCATGACAGAGATACAACTTAGTTATTCTAAATATATTTAGTGACTAGCTCCCTTATACTAAGCCTGATATAGCTACTGCCAAACCACGTAGGACATGACTATGGAAATGGCTTTAGTGGGGGGAAGGAAAAAAGAGCTCTTAACGTCTTAAAAAGATAGGAATATATGGAGTTCCCATCGTGCTCAGCAGTTAACGAACCTGACTACCATACATAAGGACAAAGGTTCGATCCCTGGTCTCGCTCAGTGTGTTAAGGATCAGGCGTTGCTGTGAGCTGCTGGCGTAGGTCAGAGACTCGGCTCAGATCTGACGTTGCTGTGACTGTGGCTCCAATTAGACCCCTAGTCTGAGAACCTCCATATGCCACGGATACAGCCCTAAAGACAAAAAAAAAAAAAAAAAAAGATAGGAATATACAAATGGTTTTGGTATCCTTTTAAAGTATCATATAAGAAGAGAAGCAATGTCACTGGGAAATTGATGAGGAGGAAGAAAAAAAAAAGAAAAGCGTGAAAAATAGAGTTAGAAACCTAAATATCTAAAATTTACCTGGAACCCAGTTCTGGAGACACAGGATTTTTCTTTCTTTTTTTTTAATGGCTGCCCCCACAGCATATGGAACTTCCCAGGTCAGGGATCGAACCCTTACCTCCACAATGACCCAAGCCACCGCAGTTGGGTTCTTAAACCACTGCACCACAGTGGGAACTCTGCCACAGGATTTTCTTGGTGGGGGGGGAGCTTGTCACAACTTATTAAACGATTCCTGAAAAGTCCCCCAAGAATTAAGAATTTGAATAGGGTTAAGATGCCTTTTGTCCTGTACAGTAAGTTGCTCACTAACCTTAAAAATAATACTTCGAAATAATTTTTTTTCTTGCTTTATTGTAATAAGCAGTTTCTAGTGCTCCATTTAGATAAAGCAAGGATTTCCACAGTGACTGGTGGAATTTGTTTCATTTACCACACACTGACACTGTAAGTGCTAATGATTTTTAAGTGGCATGTTGAAAACGGGGTGCTGGGCACACCACTGAGAAAAAGAAAACAACTTTCAACCCACGACAAAGCCTAAATTGGATGGAAAACTCTATCTACAGGAAATAAAAATGTAAACTGCCTACCCTTAGGACATATTTATTTGGTATAAATGCAGTGTTTCAAGGGAAAGAATATCCCTTTGGAATGAGGCAACTGTGCTACCCATGGCAAAGCACCATGGTTTAATATTAAACCAAGGAGACAAGGCAACTGGCACAATAGCACTGATATAATTTTAAAGCCAAGCCCTCTAAGTTCTAGAGCTCTTTAGAAGTATTTCTCTTTAGAAATATTTGTAATTAAGATAGGAAAGCTGATACGCAGTTAAAAGTCAAAAGGTCTCTTTTTTATGACATGTGACCATCTGTAGGGAAACTCACTGGCCTAGGTTTGTTTGGAAGACATGTTTTATCATCAATATAAGTCAAGAGAAGCAGGGGGAAATATTACCCTTGGCTATGGTTATTTAAACACATTTAGCATGGAAAATCTGACTCTGGCATTCAATTTTGATTACACATAGTTATAAAAACACATCCGAGGTGTATGTCCAAGAAGGTGTGTGTCTGTGTGCAGTTGTCTGAGATGATGGACACTGGGTCCCTGGCCCAGTGGACAGCGAGTGGGCTGGGAAGGAGGAGGTGGCGGGGAGGCTTATGTGGAGCCAGCTTTCTATTGCTCAGGGCCCCTTTCTCATCAGCCAAATAATCAGCACTGGATAAACTCTCCTTGGATAATGACAAGCAGCATCTCCCCCTTCCCTTTGAAAAAAATTTTCAGCTTCAAACTTTTAATTTTGTGCCACCCCTACTTCTGTTCTAATATGAATTCAAACAAATTAAAGGTTAAAATAAGTATTTCTGTGAATAAAAACAATGAAAAAATACTAGCTCAGAGTCAGACCTAAAAGGGGCCCAAATATAAACCCTTCTTTCAACTGATGAGAAAACCAAGGCCAGAAGAAGAAAAGGGAGTTACCCAAATACCTAAGAAGTAACAGCCGGATGGGTCCTGTCCCACCCACCCCCATCCCCAAGTCCTCCATGCTGCCAGAGGAGAGGGCACCAGTAACCTTTTTTTAAATTTTTATCTTTTATTTTTCTTCATTTCAGGGCCACACCTATTGCAATATGGAAGTTCCCGGGCTAGGGGTCAAATCGCAACTGCTGGCCTACACCACAGCCATCCCAGATCCGAGCTGCATCTGGAACATACACCACAGCTCAAAGAAAAGCTGGATCCTTGAATCCACTGAGCAAGGCCAGGGGTCGAATCCGAGTCCTCATGGATACTAGTCGGGTTTGTAACACGCTAAGCCATGTCAGGAACTCTCAGGTCACCTGTAATCTGATTAGATCCAGGGGAAGTTTTAACCAAGCAATTAAGAGAAAGGATATTCTATCCCTGTGCAACTTAGCCAGGGGCAAGGCAAACATGGGCTGCTAAATACTACTTCTTCTTCTACCACTAGATGGCCGTGTAGGAAAATAAAATTTAAAGTTCAAAAAACCCCTCCCTCAGATCACAAACTCTTTGCAGTGCATCCATTAAAGTCCATTTTCAGAAATAAGATTTGAGCGGTGTTTACGATCTCAAAGCTAGACCGTCAGTAGATGGCAGCAAAAATTTGGCACAGAAAGCCGAGACACAGAATATTGCACATTTTAAGTTCATTAACAACCATGTCTTCATAGTGAATTGTAGAGTCTGGAAATTCTGTCCAGAGATAACTTCCAATGAATTTACTTAAATAACTTCACTGGTTTTCAGACAGATGGTACAGTTATTTCAGCTGATTAAAATGTTGGAGTTCCCGTCGTGGCGCAGCAGAAATGAACCCGACCAGGAACCATGAAGTTGCAAGTTCAATCCCTGGCCTCACTCATTGGGTTAAGGATCTGGCGTTGTTGCTGTGAGCTGTGGTGTAGGTTACAAATGCAGCTTGGGTCCTGCGTTGCCGTGGCTGTGGCTTAGGCCGGCAGCTACAGCTCTGATTTGACCTCTAGCCTGGGAAACTCCACATGTCGAGGGTGCAGCCCTAAAAAGCAAAACAAATAAAAAACAAAAAAATAAAATGTGATATTTATTTATTTATTTATTTTTAGGGCCATACCCAAGTCACAGAGAAGTTCCAGGCTAGGGGTCAAACACAGCAACAGCCACAGCAATGCTGGATCCAAGCCGCATCTGAGACCTAAGCTGCAACTTGTGGCAATGCTGGATCCTTAACCCACTGAGCGAGGCCAGGGATCAAACCCACATCCTCATGGATACTAGTCAGGTTCATTACCACTGAGCCACAACAGGAACTCCCTATAATGTAATTTTTAAAAGAGAAACATATGCATAGAAAGAAAAGAAGTTAATAAATACAAATGGATGGGGGCCGCTCGCCTATCTGGATATTTGAAACAATACCTGGAGACAGCAATTGCCCATCCCAAAGCCCATGGCATCCATGTAAATGTGGTCCGGCTTAGAAGCCTTCGCTGCTTCATCATCCTCAGGAAATGTTTCTATAAATGGAGACGGTGTGTTCTTGTCCTTAAATACTGCAGTGATAATTAAAAAAAAAAAGAGAGAGAGAAAGAGAGAGAGAAAGAAAAGAGCAGGAAATGGGTAAGAGTCTAGGATGAACAACGGGTGGGGCGTCTCTCCCACCCACCACCTCTGAGACTTACTCGGGACATTGATGACAACTTTCTCCCCTCTCCTGTGCCGGATGTTTCTTGTTAGGGTACTGAAACAGACAACAAACGTCACAAGGTGGTCACCTAGGAACCAGCATGCAAAAGAAGAATTGGATAATACGCAAGTACACAGAACAAAATCCTCCAACTAATCCTCTCAGACAACCCTA
The DNA here is from genome assembly GCF_016906955.1 of Phacochoerus africanus. Taxonomy (NCBI): domain Eukaryota; kingdom Metazoa; phylum Chordata; class Mammalia; order Artiodactyla; family Suidae; genus Phacochoerus; species Phacochoerus africanus. Next base: position 28,432,302 of record NC_062552.1, on the reverse strand, counting down.
CAGAAAATTCACGTGCACCAAGAAACGCTGAGAGGATTTCCTGAAAGGAGGCTTTGCACTAATACCACATCCTCTGACTCTCTCCCCTGCCCAAGCCCTGACCCCAGGCTCCCCGTGACTCATAGAACCAAGCTCAAGGGTTCAAGGTCTGCCGTGGTCTGGCCTCGCTCTGTGTTTCTAAATTTCCCATGTTAAGTCCAAAGTCTTGAGCCAAACTGTAGTTAAGACTCACTGCACCACTGGGCCCCAGTACCTCATCACCCCCACCACACCCAGCCTGCCGCGTTATTCCTTATCCTCCAGACCACAACGTCTGTTCCAGAAAGCCCCAGGCACGCCAGGGCTGCAAGCACTGGACATGCAGCCAGTGCTAATTAAAATGTGCTATGAGGGTGACACGTACCAGGCTTTGAAGACTTGGTACAGAAATAAAATTTCTTGTTAATGATTTAAAAACACTGATTACAAGTTGATGTGACATTTTAGATATACAGGGTTAATCAAATGTTATAAAGTGCACTTTTACTTTTTTAACACGGCTACTAACTTATTATTGAAATTACACCTGTGGCTTATATTATGGTTCTACCAGACAATGCGACTCTGGGCTCGGCTTAAATGTCACCTCTGTCAGGAGGCCTGCCTTTGACTCACTCCCTCAGTCAGAAGCACCCTCCTCTCTCCAAGGAAGATCCCTGGTATTATCATCTTTGGACACTCATCATAATCCATGTTTTCATGCAGCCAAATAGCCCTGTTTTCCCCTTGACACACTCTTAACGCTTGGTGTGGGAAACTATGTTTATGCATCTTTAGCCCCCACCACCAAAGATTCTGCATATAGCTAGTGTGCAGAATTCCTGTTGCAGGAATGAACACTGAGAAGTCACAGGTCCCTCACTCTAGGTCAGGAGCCCGAGTTCAGGATAGCGTGAGACACAAAGGTACGAAGCTGAGATCAAACTGGTGTGGGCCTGGAAGTAACTTGAAACCCAGGAATGAAAGGTACACATTATCAGACCTAGAAGTTAATGGAAGTTAATAGCAGAGAGGGCCTGTTACACACACACGTACTGTGCATATTTTATCTTACTGTTAAGGTACGTGGGGGAGTGGATCAGATACTGGTGGTAACTTACAGAGGGGAGAAAGGTAAGAATAATGAAAAGAAGGCTTTCCCAGACAGGTGTTTAGAGAACCAGGACTGGAAAAAAATCTGCAGCAAAGTGAACAACTTTAGGATGACTTGGAAAACGGGCAAAGGCAGACTGCATACAAGCAGCACCCATTAGGCAGCCTTGGGGGAGCAAGGGTGTGAACAGGTGTGGCCATGGCGCTGCTGGCTTCTCCGGAATCGGCAAGTGGCCAGTAGGGATCTGGGGGTGGGGGGGGACACACCTCACCCTCTGAAGGCGGGGCCTGGGTGGTCTGCACACTCACCTGAAGCGCGGGTGCTTGTTTATCGCTTCGTCTGGAAAGAAGAGGGACTTGGAAGCTCCTTCTTCCACCGGGTTGGGCTTGTACTCAGGCAGCGTGAACCCCGGGCAGCCTAATCTGCGACAAATTGAAGAACTAAATAGACAGGATCTGGCTCCAGGGGTGAACAACACTGCACATGTAACGCTGCCCTTTCCAGGGGGCTCGGCACACAGATGCTCTGTGAACACTGCACTCTTTGCAGCCGCGCCTTTGCGGTCTGTCTTGCTCGCCATGCTCTTCTCTTGTGACTCCAGCCCTGTACTGATTTTATCAGAGTCTCTATCTGCTCAGGGCCTACAGAGCATTGACGGCCGCCTCGGCTGTTTCTGCCACGTGGCTCCTAAGGCATCTTTTTTTTTTTTTGTCTTTTTGCTATTTCTTTGGGCCGCTTCTACGGCATATGGAGGTTCCCAAGCTAGGGGTCGAATCGGAGCTGTAGCCGCTGGCCTACGCCAGAGCCACAGCAACACAGGATCCGAGCCGCATCTGCAACCTACACCACAGCTCACGGCAACGCCGGATCGTCAACCCACTGAGCAAGGGCAGGGACCGAACCCGCAACCTCATGGTTCCTAGTCGGATTCGTTAACCACTGCGCCACGACGGGAACTCCCTGAGGCATCTTCCTGTCCCAGCTCTGACCTCTGCACATTACCACCTCCCCGTAAACTTGGTTCGAACCTGGAAAGGATTGCCTGTCACCTCATGCAATCCCTCCAGATTAGGCGGGCTCTCTCTGCCAGTGTCCCCGGCCATGCCCAGATCTCCCTCTGGAGGCTGAAAGTCAACCCTATTATCTCACTTAACCTAAGGAAGAGCTTTATTTAATTCCAACACTGAAATGAAACTCCATATTTATCTCTCAACGTAAAACTCAAATTCCACATCATTAGCAGTGAGGTCATCAGCTCTTCCAAGTTAGGAATTTTAAGGTCATTGTTCAGTGTGATGTGACAGAGGACAAGGTTTCACAAATTTAGCAGAAACAAAGCAAGACAGACCCCTGCAGGGTGTAGATCCATAGAAACCTTTTGGTTGGGAGCCAAGACTAATTAGCCTGTGCCTTACTTTCAACCCCATCTTTCGTAAAACCAGCTGCTCACATTCGAAGATCTTATCTGGAAAACAATTCCCAGCTCCAATGGGGGCTCCTGAGAATTCCTGCAGCCACGTGCATGTGAGCCTGCAGCCTTAGGGAAAGCCTTGGAGGAGAGTGACAACTAGAACCAGAGGGTTCTCTGCTGACCAGAATCAGGCTGGAGGAAGGGAGGTGAGCATGTGTGTGTCTGGACTCAGGTCCTCATCTCCAAGCTCTGGTCTCCATTTAGAACAGCAGTGCCCAGCAGAATCTCCACAGCCATGGGAATGGTTCCCATCTGCACTGCCCAGGACCAACGAGGCCACAGGCAGTACTGAGCACTGGGATTGAGGCTAGTGAAGGTGAGGAACTGAATTTCTCATCTTACGTAGTGTGATTAGTTGAAATTTAAATAGTCATGAGACAGCTATTTGGATTACAAAACCACATCACCAGTTTCACCTGTTTACAGAATCACAGTACTTAACACTTGAGAATCTGAGTCTTGGAGTTCCCACGTGGCTCAGTGGGTTAAGAACCCAACGAAGTCTCTGTGAGAATTCAGGTTCAATCCCTGGCCTTGCTCAGCAGGTTAAGGATCCAGCACTGCCATGAACTGTGGTATAGGTAGCAGATGTGGCTCAGAGTCCAAGTTGTTGTGGCTGTGGTGTAGGCCTCAGATGCAGCTCTGATTCAACCCCTAGCCTGGGAACTTCCATATGCTGTAGGTGTGGCCCTAAAAGGACAAAAAAGAATCTGAGTCTTCTTTTCTCTTGATCCCCAAATAAAATGTTCCTTATCATTTAACTCTGGATAGAAGGTGAGGCTTTCACAACTAAACAATTATTACTCTTGTTTTGCTTACAAATCCAAAAATATCCTCTCTATCATAAAACATATGGTTAGGAATTCCCATCGTGGCGCACTGGAAATGAATCCGACTAGGAACCATGGAGTTTTAGGTTCGATCCCTGGCCTCTCTCAGTGGGTTAAGGATCTGGTGTTGCTGTGAGCTGTGGTGTAGGCCGGCAGCTGTAGCTCCAATTACACCCTTAGCCTGGGAACTTCCATATGCCGCACCCACGGCCCTAAAAAGCAAAAAATTAAATAAATAAATAAAAGATGTGGTTAGGCTTTTTTTTTTTTTTTTAGAAAAATTAGATTTTTAGAATAAAACTTATTCCCAAAAAGACAAATAAATAAATAAATAAATAAAATTAAAAAAAAAAAAAGTAGTTCCCGTCGTGGCACAGTGGTTAACGAATCCGACTAGGAACCATGAGGTTGCGGGTTCGGTCCCTGCCCTTGCTCAGTGGGTTAACGATCTGGCGTTGCCGTGAGCTGTGGTGTAGGTTGCAGATGCGGCTCGGATCCTGTGTTGCTGTGGCTCTGGCGTAGGCCAGCGGCTACAGCTCCGATTCGACCCCTAGCCTGGGAACCTCCATATGCTGCGGGAGCGGCCAAAAGAAATAGCAAAAAGACAAATAAATAAATAAATAAATAAATAAATAAATAAATAAATAAAATTAAAAAAAAAAAAGAATAAAACTTATTCCTAGCACAACTCTCCTCCCTTCATAATAATGTAAGAGAAAGCAAAAGACACTTCTCTAGATGTCTGATGAGTGGCTTAAATAAGGTTTCAACTATTTATTTATAGAGACGTTATCAGGGAGCGTTCAGAAAACAACATTCCCCTTAAGGGTCCTTCTAAGACCAGCGGTGTGACTGTGGATGCCTGTGCTCACGTTTATCAGGAAAAGAGTTCTAAGTGTTCCGGGCCATGGATACCAGTCCCCAAAGCACTTCTGAACCTTGGGGAGGTAAGCATACTTTGCCACAAGCTCACAGATACCTAGCAGAGATAACCAGATTTATGATTTGGGAGAACTTCATTCCTGTGTACAGGTCCTATGCGTAACTGCGTATTTAAGGACCTCATTCTAAGCTAAGAACAGATTCCACTGTTTTGTTTTTTTTCTTTTACAAAATTTTTTGACAATATTTACTTTTACAAACTTTTAGCCGTACTAGATTTGATGACAAATCCTAAATCTTTTCAGCACAACCCAATGTGACCCAATGACTACTTTGTTCCTCGTTAATAGGTTATCAACAGGCCCTGGGGGCACTAATGCCAGCCCCCCAGCAGGGGCCTGGTGGAGCAGTGTGACAGTGAGCGAGGGAGCACTGAGCACCTCCTTCCTTCCGGAATCAGGGTTGCTCCCTCCCCTAGTCTGGGGATGTGGATGCGATGCTCAGCAGTCCCAGGAGCCTTGGGTCCTTCCCAGGGAGCCAAGACAGTCCTCACCAGGGTCCTCATGGTCGCCACCATTGGCAGAGGCTGGCGTGTGACTCTGTTGCAGATGCAAGTTTAATTGTCCACAAAGCATGAGAGTCCCAGAGTCAAGTGCTGGGATCAGATGCAAGATGCCCGCCCGGCAGGCCGATACAGGAACTAACCTGGGAAATGAAGTGATTGTGCAGAGAGCCTGGTTTTCCCCCAGTAAAGACGTGGCCTCTTCGCGGCGTTTCCTCATGTTGTCCTCCACCGTGTTGAACTCGGACATGGTCCCTCCGTACGGCTGGCCGGGAGTCCCTTCGATCATGTAGCTCCCATACTCTGGTCTCCAAAGGGTAGGATGGCTACAGGGGAGAACAAGTGTCATTCCATCTTTGCTGCTGCTGCTGCTGCTGCTGCCATCTGCTCCCTTTTTAGTTTTGCAAAAGTTGCTTCAAAAAACTTAGAAGCCACTGGGTATAAGTGAAGCCAAGAACTTTCTACAATTCCCAAAGGCTGTTAATTTTCCATAGCTCTTAAACTAAATACTGAGTCCAAAATATTTACAAATAATTGAAACACACACAGAGCACTCAATGTTCAAGACAAGCAAGCTAGTCCACTCCGCAGGGAGGGACATGGGGACTTACAGACTCTTCCAGTTGAATGCTGGGCTCCAAACTCTAATGCAGCCTCCCCAAATTAAATGCGTAGAAAAATGAACTCGAGGATACATGACTCCGAAATATTTTTAAAACATCCTGCCAGCCAAACAAAACCAATCTGCAAGTTTTATCTGGCACCATGGTTTGTAATCTTGGTAATACTTTGCCAGTAATTTTCTTTAATGTTTGAATAGTAAACAGGCTTTATATTGAGTTTCCTCTTCCAAGTGCTTATTAATATATTTAAAATGTCAACACCCTAAGAGGCAGGTATTATTATTGTCACTACTTTACAGATGAGGAAACGGAGGCACAGAGGAGTTAAGTACCTCGCCTAAGGTTACCCAGCTATTAAGCAAAGGAAGCGGAATTTGAACCCAAATTCTGGTGACTTGGAACCAGAGCCTGGGCTCTAAACTACTGTGCCCTCCTGTCTCCTGCATCGGAGGAAAGATGCTATTCTGGTGGTTCAAACAGTTTCAGAAACCAAAACCAGACTTCAGTATGTCAGCTTACTTTGGGTTTGTCCTTTCCCCCTTTTCTTGTAGAGTTTCAAGAAGTTCCTCTCCAGACAGGACCAACTGGACTTTTTTACTTTCATGATCGAAAGATACCAACATGTATTCCACCTATCGAAAAGAAAAAAGAAAAAAAATTAACATTTCTCCAGGATTGTGCTCCATGCAAGCTTTAGGAAAAGGAGGGAAACGTGAAGGCTGGGAAGGATCCCAGTAACCTAAGAAGTCTCATTTGCTTAAAGGATGGTACTTAGTGAGCGCCTGTTTGCATAATATGAAAACCCAGAGAGAACAGCCTTGTTGGAGGCCAAGAGCTCTTACTCTATTCCTTCTTTCCCCTGTTCTACGTAATACCTTACAGAAGCAATCTACAGATTTAATGCAACCCCTATCAAATTACCCATGACATTTTTCACAGAACTAGAACAAACAATCCAAAATTTTTTTCTTTTGTCTTTTTAGGGCTGCACCCGAGGCATATGGAAGTTCCCAGGCTATGGGTCCAATCGGAGCTGCAGCCGCTGGCCTACACCACAGCCACAGCAACGCCAGATCCAAGCCATGTCTGCAACCTACACCACAGCTCAAGGCAATGCCGGATCCTTAACCCACTGAGCAAGGCCAGGGATCGAACCTGCTTCCTCATGGATGTTAGTCAGATTCATTTCCACTGAGCCACAACAGGAACTCCCAATCCAAAAATGCATATGGAACCATAAAAGACCCAGAATTGCCAAAGCAATCCCAAGTTTAAAAAAAAAAAAAAGCAGGAGGCATAACTTCTTTCAGACTTACAAAGCTAGAGTAATTAAGACAGTGTGGTACAGGTACAAAAACAGACATACAGGCCAATGGAACAGAATAGAGAACCCAGAAATAAACCCAGACACCTATGGTCAATTAATCTTCAACAAAGGAGGCAAGAATATAAAATGGGAAAGGCAGTCTTTTTTAGCAAGTGGTGCTGGGAAAACTGGACAGCTGCATGTAAATCAATGAAACTAGAACACACCCTCACACCATGCACAAAAATAAACTCAAAATGCCTTAAAGACTTAAACACAAGACACCATCAAACTCCTAGAAGAGAACATAGGCAAAACATTCTCTGACATCAACTGTACAAATGTTTTCTTAGGTCACTCTCCCAAGACAATAGAAATAAAAACAAAAATACACCAATGGGACCTCATCAGACTGACAAGCTTTTGCACAGCATAGGAAACCATAAAACAAACAAACAAAACCTACGGAATGGGAGAAAATAGTTGCAAACAATGCAACCAACAAGGGATTAATCTCCAAAATAAACAACTCATACAACTGAACAGCAAAAAAACCAAACAACCCAAATGAAAAATGGGCAGACGACCTAAATAGACATTTTTCCAAAGAAGACATACAATGGCTAATAGGCACATGAAAAAAATGCTCAACATCACTAATTATTATAGAAATGCAAATCAAAACTACAATAAAGTACCACCTCACACTGGTCAGAATGGGTATAATTAGTAAGTCTACAAAAAACACTGGAGAGGGTGTGGAGAAAAGGGAATCCTCCTACACGGTTGGTGGGAATATAAGTTGGTACAACCACTATGGAAAACAGGATGGAGGTACCTCAGAAAACTAAATATAGAACTACCATATGACCCAGCAATCCCACTCCTGGGCACACATCTGGAAAAAAACTTTCATTCAAAGAGATATATGTACCTGTATGTTCACAATAGCCAAAACATGGAAACAACCTAAATGTCCATCAACACGTGAATGGATTAGGAAGATGTGGTATATATACACAATGGAATGCTACTCAGCCATAAAAAAGAACAAAACAATGCCATTTGCAGCAACATGGATGGAACCAGAGATTGTCATACTAAGTGAAATCACAACAGGAAAGACAAATACCACATGATTTCACTTATATGTGGCACTAAAATATGGCACAAGTGAACCTATCTACAGAAGAGAAACAAACTCATGGACATAGAGAACAGACTCGTGGTTACCGAGGGAGAGGGAGAGGAAGTGGGATAGACTGGGGGTCTGGGGTTTGTAGATGCAAACTATTACATTTAGGAGGGATAAGCAATGAGGTCTTGCTATACAGCACAGGGACCTACATCTAATCACTCATGACAGAACATGATAGAAGGTAATATGAGAAAAAGAAGTGCGTGCGTGTGTGTGTATGTGTGTATAAATATAAATAACTGGGTCACTTTGCTTTACAGCAGAAATTGACAGAACACTGTAAATCAACTATAGTTTTTTAAAAACTTTAAATAAGGGGAAAAAAAAAAAAAAAACCCTTACAGAAAGGTTGACCTTTTTGACAAAGTGTACTTCAAGAGAGAAGTTATTTCAAAGCTAAAATTTAGTAAATTTCAGTTGCATGAAGCCGTCAAATTTTACAATATATGTCCTCAGTGGGCTTACTCTAAGTCTAAGAAAGTGGTTACCTGGGTGCTCCAATCCAGGTAGATTATCCTCCTTCCTCATTGGTAGGTTATGTAATCATCCCACCATAAGCCTACCATTGGGCTGTTAAATCATGATCAAAGACACCAACACGGAGAAGCTGGTTTAGGAGTTCAACAACTTCGTTTTGGTTTTTCAAAAATAATCTAAACAACTTCCCCATTCTGAACTCATATAAAGCTTACAATGCAAGGTGCACTAGTGCATCTATAACAATACCTGGTGGAATGCTGATAAAAATCAAAAGTGAAATGCCAAAGTAAGACTTCTCTGGGCAGAGTACAAACAGAACCTGCTTTTGTTTTCCCTAAAGTCGCAGACTTTAGGGGTTCCCGTCATGGCTCAGCGGTTAACAGACCCAACTAGCATCCATGAGGATGCGGGTTCCCTAGCCTGACTCAGTGGGTTAAGGATCCGGTGTTGCCATGAGTTGTGGCCCTGGTGCAGGCCAGGGGCTACAGCTCCAACTGGACCCCTAGCCTGGGAACCGCCACATGCCTCAGGTGCAGCCCTAAAAAGACAAAAGACAAAAGACAAAAAAAATTTAAAAATGAAGTCGCATGCTTTCAAAATTACCATAGTTGGTGTAAATAGTGAAAACTGTGAATCACCACTTAGGGTGAAAATAAGATACACATTATCCATATGTCAGGGAAAAGGCTGGAACTGGGTCATTCAACACTTGAGAAGACCCTGTGCGGGACAGAGAAGAGATGGCAAACCTGGGCCATGAGGCAGACTAGCAGCAGCAGTTTTTCAGCTTAACACAGTATTAAAAAAAAAAAAAAAAAAAAGGAGTTCCCATCATGGCTCAGTGGTTAACGAATCCGACTATGGGTTGCAGGTTCAATCCCTGGCCTTGCTCAGTGGGTTGAGGATCCGGCGTTGCCATGAGCTGTGGTGTAGGTTGCAGACGCAGCTTGGATCCCGTGTTGCTGTGGCTGCAGTGTAGGCCAGTGGCTACAGTTCCGATTGGACCCCTGGCCTGGGAACCTCCATATGCCCTGGGTGGGGCCCTAGAAAAGACAAAAAGACAAAAAAAAAAAAAACGGCAAACAACAGACCTATCACATGTAAATCCAGATCCCAGCCTGGGAAACCAAACGAGACCTGGGTCCAGAGGGCCTGAGGCTGCTAAGAGGGGCCTTGCTCTGCAGCGACTCCCTGTTACCTTATTTACTGGTATCCACCCTCTTGGGTCTAGGAAGGCAGCCACGTTGGCCAACCCCATCGTAGTTAACGGTACCACTTAAGAGACTGTTTTGCCCTTCGACTAAGAAATACAAAGGGGTAAAAAATGTTAGTAAGCACAAGAAAAGAGCCTGGCAGGTTTAAATGACAACAGAAACTAAACTTTGGATTAAATTTTATCAGTCATGGCTATGGACTGAATGCTAGTGCCTCTCACCCCAATCACAGGTTGAAGCCCTTCATCTCCAAGGTGAGGATATTTAGAAGTGAGGCGTTGGGGATGGGGTGGGGAGATTAGGTCAGCAGAGTGGAGCTCTCGAGATGGGATCTGTGGCCTTTCAAGAAGAGGTGAGAAAGATGATCTCTCTCCAGCATGTGAGGACATGGTGAGAAGGCAGCTGTTTCTAAGCCAGGAAGAGGGCCTTGGCCTGGTACTAAATCTGCCAGCACTTTTGATCCTAGACTTGCCAGCCTCCAGGACTGTACGAAATAAATGTCTGTTAAGCCACCTAGCTGGGTGGTCTTGGTTACAGCAGCGTGAACTGACCAAGATAGCTGTCTGACTGATGAGTTCTAGTTCCCATTCTTGGTTCTCTATTAGAATTTTTTAGTTCAAAAAACGGGTAGTATGGCCTGATTTCTGCACAGAAACCAGAAATAGGAGATATGCACCTGTACAGTCACTCAGTGTCAAATGCCTGAAAGCTGTAGGCTGCAGAGCCTGAAACTACCTATTCCCAACATGAAGTACAGGTTTCTAGATAACATCTAAGAGCAAGGGCTCCTGAACAGCTAAAACCTGAAGGAACAGGAAACTGTGGTAAGTCTCTGGATGGATATCTGAAAATATTCTAAGTGTGAGAAACAAATTTACTTTGAAACAAGCTTAACGAAAAGTGGTACACCATGAACTTTGCACCTATGGATCCGAACCTTCAACTTCAGCACACAAGGCATGAGCACCCACTTCACAGATGGGCAAAGAGGATCAGAGAGGCAAAGTAAACTGCCCAGTGCTGAAAGTGTCAGAGCAGGGACTGGATCCCAGCACTGGATCCCTCAAGGCCTACACACCTTGCTGCTAGAACCACAGGGCATGCCAGTCTTGGTTAGTGATAAGCTTTCTTGGGGGAAAAAAAAAAAACAAAAAAAACTGTTGGGAATTCCCATCATGGCTCAGTGGAAACGAATCTGACTAGCATCCCTGGCCTTGCTCAGTGGGTTAAGGATCCTGCGTTGCCGTGAGCTGTGGTGTAGCTTACAGACAAGGCTTGGATCTGGCATTGCTGTGGCTGTGGTGTAGGCCGGCAGCTGTAGCTCCAATTTGACCCCTAGCCTGGGAACTTCAATATGCCACTGTTATGGCCCTAAAAAGCAAAAACAAACAAAACAAAAATTTGTTGTAAGCTATGAGGCAGGGATAGGTTATAATACTGGCTGAAAACCTCTCAGACTAATTATGACTCCATTTTATGCAGTGGGTCTGACATTATAGCACAGAAGCTGAGCTGTAACAGTTACAGCTACAGATTTAAACTGAGGACTAGGGCAGACCGTGTTTGCTCTCTGTAGCGTCCTGAGCTCTCCCAGGTGTAAGGCCTCTTCCTCCTCAGATCACTAGCTCCAACACACCTGCCTGGCATCGTCTATTATGGGTGAAGTGACCTTCTTAACCAGATAAACACGCTTCCAGAAAGAAAGATGAAGAGATCTTCCCTTGCCGACAGGGTTTCCACCATTTATCTACATCAAAATGAGCAACAACTTTGGTACCAAGCATATAACTAAACTGTAATCATTTTTGTTAGTTTCCTAGTTTTGAAAGAATTGAAACCCTTAGATTTCAGAATCATGGTTATTAGCCCAGAAGTTGAAAGCCTGGGTAGCACAAGGGAACACAAAGCTCAATCTCAGCCAAATGGGTGACATTTGAAATGCTAACAAACCAAAGTCTCCGTATTGAAAACATAATCACCCATGATCGCATTAAGCAACTGAAACAGAAAATATCAGAATATTCACCACATGAGAAAGAGAAACAAACTACTTTTGAATAAAATCTAAGTTCAATTAGAAGGCTCAGAATCCCTTGAACAGTTTACAAACTCAAATATAAGGCTTTCTGAATCCACCCCTAGAGGCACTCCAGATCTTTCTGCATCAGGGCTCAAAAGGGCTGTTTTGTGGGATGTGTTTTTTTCTTTTTTTTTTGGTGTCTTTAGGACTACACCCACGGCATACGAAGTTCCCAGGCTAGGGGATGAATCAGAGCTGCAGCTGCTGGCCTACACCACAGCCACAGCAACACCAGATCCGAGCCACATCTGAGACCTACACCACAGCTCATGGCAACGCCGGATCCTTAACCACAGAGCAGGGCAGGGATCAAACCCACATCCTTATGGACACTAGTTGGGTTGGTTACAACTGCGCCACAACAGGAACTCCTCAGAAGGGCTCTTTAGCCTCTCAGCTTTCTCTTAGCTTACCTACCCATCCCTGCCTTGCATGGATATATTTTCACTCACTTTCAATTCTAGTTCAAATAACCAATTCCATCTTTAGAAGTCAAACCAGGGCTGTAATGGAGTCTGGTTCATAGCCTAGCTGTTCAATAACAACAAAGTGATACAACAATCCTTTGCCAAGAATAAAATACCTAGGTGACTTATTTTTAGCACTTCTGGATTTTTGTCCCCACCCTAAAATTCCTGTTTGCATACTAAGGATGAGAGGAAAAGACAAAATAAAAGAGAAAATAACCAAACAGGACATGGAGGCCCTTCTGTAAACAACTTAAGATTCCAAGGATTAGTCTCTGCTTGTGCCTTCAAATAACATCTCAGCTGGAACACCCAGAGTTACAGCAACACTTAGGTACACTGCACACAGCACAACTCTAAAAGCATGTGCCCAAGGAGCACTGCAAATGGGTGCAGAGTGACTAATTCAAATTTGTGTAATTGGTATACCATTTGGGAGGAGCGAGAATAGCCACTGCGCTCTGTTCTCAGTTCAGATCCTCGATGTGGTTTCATGCGCTGTTATCTGGTGCCCACTGGTTAACTTTTAAATGGCCGGGGAGGGAGTTCCCATCGTGGCACAGTGGTTAACGAATCCTACTAGGAACCATGAGGTTGCGGGTTCGGTCCCCACCCTTGCTCAGTGGGTTAACGATCCGGCGTTGCCGTGAGCTGTGGTGTAGGTTGCAGACGCAGCTCGGGTCCCGAGTTGCTGTGGCTCTGGTATAGGCCGGTGGCTGCAGCTCCGATTGGACCCCTAGCCTGGGAACCTCCATATGCCGCAGGAGCGGCCCAAGAAATAGCAAAAAGACAAAAATAAATAAATAAATAAATGGCCGGGAAGGAACAGGCCCAATAAAAATGCCCAACCACTTTTCAAGACACTCATATTTCCAATGTCCACTACTTTGTCTACAAATAAAATTAAGATTTCTACTGCTGAAAGGCTAAATGTTATCCCATTAGGATAAAAGCCACTAATACCTCTGAGCCGTTGAATCAAAGACAAAAGGCACATTCAAGAGACTATGATGTGATTTACTTGTGACACGGGCTGATAGGAAGGACCTGAACACAAGAGCCCTCCAGCCTTTTAACGCAGGTCTGCACAAGCGTGAGGTGTGGCATGTTCACCTGAAATTAGGCCGATAAAAATAAAGAATTTTAATTGAGGGTGATGTCAGTCAGTCCTGAAAACCTAGTAGAGAGCGAAATATTTACAGCATTAAAGCTCAAGATAACAGTGTTAACTGTTAACATAAATCCCCCAAATTTCAACATTTTAATATTTAGTTTTTAAATGGCATTTACTACTAGTTTAAAATTTAAAAAAAAATTAAAACATTTTAATACTCTATCATGAGGGTAAGAGTTTCAGGAAGCTTAGAATTTGAGGAAAGCCTAGATATTTTATAAAATACTAATTTTCTTTTTTTTTGGCCACCCCAAGGCATACAGAGTTACCAGGACAAGGATCAGATCAGTCGCAGTTGCAACCTAAACTGCAGCTGTGGCAATGCCAGACCCTTAACCCACTGTGCCAGGCCGAGGATCGAACCTGTGTCCCACTGCTCCCAAGATGTTGCTGATCCTGCTTTGCCACGGCAGAAACTCCTAAAATACTAAATTTTTTTTTGTCTTTTTAGGGCTGCACCCAGGGCGCGGCATATGGAGATTCCCAGGCTAGGGGTCTTATCGGAGCTATAACTGCTGGTCTACGCCACAGCCACAGCAACGCCAGATCCAAGCCACATCTTCAACCTAGACCACAGCTCACGGCAACGCCGGATCCTTAACCCACTGAGCAAGGCCAGGGATCGAACCCGCAATCTCATGGTTCCTAGTCAGATTTGTTTCCACTGTGCCACAACGGGAACTCCAAAACACTAATTTTTAAATTTCTACACCCCGTAGGTAAAAACAGTGCTTAATTCAGAAACCATCTGAATTCTGAGTTCTGTAAGACTCGGAAGTAGCTCTAGGGAGTTCCCTATTTAAGGAGACGATCTTTTGAGAAAGTTCCTCTGTCAATTTCTACATAAATTAGAACAAAGGAATTTCCCCGAGAAACAATGCTATGCAAAGGTAAGGTCCCTGGCCCACCTATCAAAACTATTTAACCCATCCTATGCCTGCTCTCTAGAGAGAGGGAGCCCATCACCAAGTCCCTGAGGGACAGTGAAGTCCTACTTTTCTTCCCAGGCAGTGGGAGGAGGACTCTGGCCTCCTGACACCTGGAGAAGGGCTGTATCCAGGTGGTTGGGTTGAGGAAGGCAAGATGGGGGGAACTGAGCCCAGGAATACTGGGTTGCAGGGCAGGGCCTGCAGCCATTCTACCAAAATTCAAAATTCAGGGTTCAGGGCCGGCTCCCCCATGCCACTGGCCCAAGCAGTCTGCCTGACTCCTGCTGGAACCACCTGTTGCTTCTAAGAAACCCAGTTTTCTCCCTACACTAAGCCCCAAACAAGCATGCTACTATTTTATGGTAAGCATCTATTTAGCTGATGAGCCAACAAACACACTGTCTGGCTGCCCGCAGCCCTCTGTCCACTCACCCAAGGTCCTGAACCAGGCAGGTGCTAAGAACACTGCACAGAGCCAGACAGATGTGGCTGGAACAACTGCCAGTGCAGCTCACAGGTCCGGCCATAAGCTCCAGAAGACCATCAGACCTGGGCACATGTAACAGGAGGGCCTGGTCCCAGTCGGAGCATCAGAAGGCTTCCTAAGGGAAGGGGCTAACCAGAAGCCCTCATACATAAGCAGCTGACCACCATTCTGACTGCAGCATAATTACCTGGCTGGCTGCTCAGAGACCCTGATAAACTGCCCTCCACCCCCCACCCCCACCCCCACCCAGAGACCATGTCACTGTAGTCCTTCCTCTGGATTATAAACTGGTTTAAAGCTGGGGACCGTGCCTTCTGCCCTCAAGACAGGTTCCTCACACAGCAATATGTTAATGACCAATAATTTTGAGCACTTTCAGGAGTTCCCATCATGGCTCAGTGGTTAATGAATCCGACTAGGAACCATGAGGTTGCGGGTTTGATCCCTGGCCTTGCTCAGTGGGTTAAGGATCCGGCGTTGCCGTGAGCTGTGGTGTAGGTCGCAGATGCGGCTCGGATCCCCTGTTGCTGTGGCTCTGGCGTAGGCCAGTGGCTACAGCTCCAATTGGTCCTCTAGCCTGGGAACCTCCATATGCCGCGGGAGCGGCCCAAGAAATGCCAAAAAGACCAAAAAAAAAAAATTTTAAGCACTTTCAATCATCCAGTTGGATGGCACCCATTTCTGTATCCAGCACGATACATAAACCTGAAGCATCCAAAGCGGTGCTAGCCATGGTGATGCTCCTCAGTTTCAAAATCACCTACAGTGAAAACAGGGAAGACCGGCCGGGCAAGGCCAGGAGAGCAGCTATGTCTAGAACAGTGGATGAACTTGAGCTGAGCTGACCACCACAAGCCCCATAAACATCCATATATGGTGATACTTTAGACAGTAACTGTTGAAATGTTATACTGTCTTATGTCCCCCCAAAGGAAATGTTTTAGTAGTTTAAAGCTACACCAGGGAACTATACTCAATATTTTGTAATAACCTATAAAGGAAAATAATCTGAAAAATAATATATATACTGAATCAAGTTGAATCAAGTTGCTGTATACTTGAAACTAACACAACATTATAAATAAAATAACACTTCAATTTAAAAAAAAAAACCACAGGCCAAAAAATAATGATAAAGTTACATCAAATTCTTGTAATATCTGATATATTTTGAATTTTTCCCCACTATGACACACCATTTCATGCCACAGAATTACAAAGGAAGTTCACACAAAACAAACACGGCCTTGCCCAAGCCTGGTTTTCCGTTCACATCCTAGATCAGGACTTAGCTAACAGAGCGGGTGGCTCATTAATCTCGACTTTAACACTGCATAATATGATGCATTTCCTGCATGATTATGTAAAGTAACTTCCTCGAATCCTTATTAAAACAAATTCTTCACAGGCCAAGATTAGTGATGAGGGCTCAATGGAAATTTTTAAGATTCAGGAGAGAGCAGGGAGAATTGTGATGAATCTCACAGAGGGACAGCGACACCTTTCATCAAAGGAAAGAAAACCGTGCTCTTCATTACCATAGACACTAGATGCATGGGACTTTTTAGATTTAAAATTAAAATAAAATGAAAAATTCAGTTCCCAAGTCCCTAACTGGATATTGCAAATGATTCTACTACTGCAGAAAGTTATACTGAATGGCACTGGACTTAAACCCAAGAGAAACCACTTCTGGGATTATAGCTGGACATAATTACTGATGCATTACTGCTGGTGCAAAGGAAATCCCTGAATGTAGATCTGCTCTTTCATGGCCTAAAATGACACAAGACATTTATTTTCTGGGCTTCTGAATTGACACTGGCTGATTTTTTTCAGAGATGCCACAACACTTTAGGCATATGTCAGTTTCAATTTTCTATTGGCTATAAAGACCAGGCTAAGTCACTTTTACCTTATTTCTGAACCAAATGGGCAGAATCCCACCAGTCTTCTCATACCAGTTAACCTCAGGAAAGACACAACATCAAGAAAAGTTACCAATGGAGATGTCTGCTATGGCCCCCAACTCCGAAAATGAGAAACTTAGGCCAGGAGACACTTCCTCCTAAAGAAACAATATTGTAAATACAAATAGTTCTTATTGACCTCAAAACATCTGCAGGTTGTCCTATAGCTTCTGGGTTCTGAGGACAAGTTAGTTCCTTGACTCTCTCCTGAGAACAAGGTCCTGGTCACCACAGGGATGACCAGAGAGGATGTCTTGGACCAACTGCTCTACAGCACTGAGGAGGGGGCAGTGAGGGAGTGAGGGGGTCAGGGCCAACAAGAAGCCCCAAAGGGACTCCCACAAGGTGCAAGAGAGCTCAGGACTTCAGCAGGGGCATGGCTGGCCTGGAGAGGACACCCTCCCTCCGTGGTGGGGTCAGTTTAGGGCTCCACGCACTCCTGGAGCAGCTGAGTGACAAAGCAAGCTCTGTCCCTGTAAGTGTGTTTATAGATGAAGTTGGCCAAGTTCAGGGACTGCCAATGAGACACGAGAAGTTCAGGGCTTTAGTTCTTAGGAACTGGTAGTGGAGGAACTCACTCAACAAAGGAGGGGGAGAGCCCACAATACTCTCTGAAGAGAGTGAAAGTTCTGGAGTTCCTGTCATGGCACAGTGGAAATGAATCCGACTAGGAACCATGAGCTTGCAGGTTCGATCCCTGGCCAAGCTCACTGGGTTAAGGATCTGGTGTTGTCATGAGCTATGGTGTAGGTCACAGACATAGCTTGGATCCTGCGTTGCTGTGGCTGTGGTGTAGGCAGGCAGCTGTAGCTCCGATTGGACCACTGGCCCGGGAAGCTCCATATGCCGTGGGAGCAGCCCTAAAAAGAAAAAAGGGGGAAAAAAAAGAGAGAGAGTAAAAATTGGGGCCAAAACAGAATGTCCAACTCCAAAGTCACTGCTGTGCTCAGAGGGCCCCTTCGACCCCCAGCAGCAGGTGACTTCCAAGTCCAATGCCATTTCACCCCGGTGAGGCCTCCTTCATTACCGCATCCATAACAGCAGTGGTGGGGCGCCTCTCACCCACCCTGCCTGGATGCGGAGGCGGACCTCACTGAGAGCAGCTCTGACCTGCTGCAGATGGGTCTGGAGAATGGAGACTCCTTAATACAAACCCTTTCCCAACATACTTGGAATTCATGGTAAAGGATTACAATTCAGACAGACAAACCAGATGCTGGCTCACTACCTGCTGCACGGGATGCGGTCCACTAGGCAGCATAACTATCAAGTGAGGTCAGCCTGATCCCCACAGAGGCTCAGCCGTTTCACAGGGCCGGGCTGCCAGCAGATTAGCTGGGAAGGCTGCGGCTATATCGCTAAACCTGCTAGCATTTGTCCTGTGGGCACAGAAACTGACCACACAGACTTGATGTGTCAGATCTGAAAGCACGCTGGCATTTTACCAGGAGGGACTTATTGGCCATACAGTGACAAAGAACAAACACCAAAGCCTGCACGTGGGGCTCCCAGACCTTCATCACAGCAGCCCCCACCCCTTGCTCCCCCCACCCCACTCCATTCCCTTCCTTCCACCTCTAGCCTCTTTGGGGCTGGAGCCTAGTTTGAGTCTTAGTAACTTCTGTGTTTGTCTTTTCTTTAAAATGAGGGTGAGGCCTACCTCAGGGGCAAATGGGAAGATTTTACATAAAATAATGCATGTCAAGCACCTAAAACACTAATGAGAGTACACATGCCCTCACGTTAGTGGGGATTATTTTGTAGCTCCTAGGCAGGTACACACATACTGAGGCAGAATAGTGTCTTTTAAGTGTTCTTAGGGGGTGGCCTGTAATCAACATTACAAAAAAACCTTGAAAGAGAGTAGACTTAAGATATCAGGACTTGTCACTTACAGTAAAGAAAGTACTATTTCACCCAATACAGTTTCACCAGGCATTTGTTTCAGGTACTTGTGGTCTCAGTAAAAGTGAAAGCTGTCATACAGAACACCTCCAGGCTCTGGTTCCTTCTCTGAACAGGTCAAGTCGCTTCCCTCCCGGGCACTCGAAAGGGCTCATGCTCAGCAAACTGCCAGCACCCTCACCACCTGCAAGGCCCACCTTCCGGCTCCGCCCCCTCCACTCCAGCCCCTCCCACCACACGGCCCATTAGCCTCTGCCTGCTTCTCAGCCAGCCAAGTCATTCGGGGCCCGGGCATCACTTCTGTCTTTTCCTAGCCCTTCAAATAGCTGGATGGGGGAAAGGGGGGCAGAGGGCTCCAGTCAAGTGCCACCTTGTCAGAAGAACCACTGTTGACCCCCAACACTATGACTCCCTACTTGTCCCCAAGCCTAAGGGCACCACCCAACACTAGTGCCTCCTGGAGTTGTGGAAGGTGGTCATCCTGGCCTGAGCAGGCTTATTTTTCCCTCTTTCCTCACAAATATTACATTTCAGGACATTAGGAATCTGCTTTGATTTCTGGAAAACAAGGGAAAAAACGAAGCGTCCCTTTCAACTTGAAACTATTTCTGTAATTAAACTCTTCCAGAAATTCTCATAGGAGAGGACTTTCCACTTTTCTTTCGCTCCCAAATAAAAGACATTACACATTCTGCCGGCAAGGTAATTTTTTTCTTTTTTGTCTTTTTTAGGGCCTCACCTGCATTATACGGAAGTTCCCAGGCTAAGTGTCGAATCAGAGCTATAGGTGCTGGCCTACACCACAGCCACAGCCACAAGAGATCCAGGACGCATCTGCAACCTACATGGCAGCTCACGGCAACCTAACCCACTGAGTGAGGCCAGGGATCAAACCCCTCATCCTCATGGATAATAGTCGGGTTCATTACTGCTGAGCCACAATGGGAATTCTGGTCATTTTCTTCAAAAGTGTTGTCCTGTTAACCAAAGCTTACTCCTTTTAAGCACATGATCTCCTTAAGCTGTATGCATCAGTAGAAATTTTTCTAAATTTGCTTACATCTTCTTCTGCTACAGTAGGAAGATACTAAGCACACTTCTACTTTTTATTGTCTTCAGACTTCGTGGGCATTTTCACTTCTTTAGAGTCATAACAGAGCAGGGTCCTGGGAGACACTGGCTGCCGTGTCTAGATCTGCTTTTCCAAGCTGCTCTCTGAACTGGCCTGTCTTTTCTGCCTCAGCTGATATTGTGTAGTTCATCCTGAGCTGAGGAACGAGAAGACCAGCTTGCAGGGACCATGTATAAACTGAGCAATCTCTGGGTAAGCGTTTGACAAACTTCCAGGGGCAAAGTGCGTAGAGGACTTTGTACACAGAGGACTTCTGCTTACTTCCCAGATCTCACTGCTTGTAAACTGGGGCTAGCAGCTCCTGACCCCTGGACCACTCGCACAGCAACGGCAGCCTCGGGGCGCAGGGGAGGACCACAGGCCTCCAATTGGGTGCCTAATTTGTGTAAATACGTGAACACTTAGAACGGGAAGTGAAGGACACACTCCCGAATTACCTCTCCAGGCTGCTCTGAGGCTTACAGTTCTCAGCGCATCCTTTCAAACAAACAAAAATTTAATGAAAAAATGTAAACTTTCTAGTGTTCAAGGTCACTGCCACAACCCCTAACTCTTTAAAATATTCAGAGAAGTGCTGACCAGCTTCACAGGTGCTTCAAGGTCCTCCCTATCTCTCTGGAGCATTAAAGCACGTGAAGCCCCGTGTTCCTCAGCTGCTGACCCCCATGGACAACCCAGATGGGGCACAGTCACAGCCCAGATTCTTACAAGCTTCCAGGAAGAGGATCACGGGGCAGGGGTGGGGTGGGTTGTTTTAACCCTGCTAAATCAGCATCCAGTTCAAAAAGAAAAGGAGTTGGCTGAATCCAAAGGACTGAAAAAAGGACCTGGGGGATGGGAGACAAGACAATGGGTTTGTGTGAACATCTACGTAATTAGGAACATCTGGTTTGGGGGTGCTTTTGTAATCTTGTTGTGGAAATAAGTTTAATTACTAAATCCTGACAGAAGACATAAACATCTAAGAACACAGAAAGCTCTACAAACAGTGTCCAAGAGAGAAGAACCACGGCCATATGACCCCTCCAAAATAAACCAATCTACAACGAAGTTTTCCAGACAGGCTGTGCTCTTTAGGCTTCCTTACATTTCCCTAAATTCTTAAACAATGTCTGAGAAATCCAGCCTTTTAGTGGAGATTCAGCATCATCACTGTAAAATTCTCCATCCTTTACTATCCATTTCAATATACCACAGAGATAAGCGGTACCCCTGTGGCTACCAAGTTAAGTGACCCGAACACATATGCTTTCCCAGTTCAATTCCGTTTCTTTCTGAAATCATAACCAAGACTTCAAGCTGTGAAAACATGCATGGGCTCTGTGCCATTTATTTTGGCCAGAAACCAATTTTTGCTCTTTTCTCAAGTTCTTAATATGTTCAAGATAGGGCGCTGCCAAAGCCTCCAGTCCCTGCCTAAGCAGCCAACCCCACGGCTCCACTTCCGTTCCCAGCCTTGCACCCCTCTTGAAAGCCTGCCACCCTTTGTGCCCCCATGGCAGTGCTACGGTGCCCCCACTGGTCCTTCTCGGGACCCCACACACATCCCCATCCTTCCGTGTGTATAACCATGGTTCACAGGCCCTGTCCACGCTTCCTCTCTGGGTTAGGCAGCTCGCTCTCACCTGGGTTTCGACCCCATTTTTAGGCCTGTGGCCACCCAGCCACACACACAGCTGGCTCAGGTGTTGCTCCAGCTCCCCGCTCAGTGTCCAGCCAGCGTTTCTCTGGTTGAGCGCTGGGCTCCTTCAACTAGAGGGCTCCAACCCAGAACATCCAAGCAGTTCCCCAGGAACTGTCCCCCCAGGCCAGCTCTCTTCCCTCCCCAGCAGTGATGTGACCTCTGCACTGTGAGCTCCTGGTCTAGTTACCCCTCCCCGCCCACTTTCCATGCCACCTCCAGGAGGATCCAGGATTAGTCTCCCTGTACCACTCCTGGGCGTACATTACCACGTCTCCAGATGTGGCCCATCACGAGGACCTTCAGCAGCCTCAGTCTCTAGCCATGGTCAGTGCCCTGCTCTGGTCTCACATCACAGCAGTGACCCTCGACTTCAGGCACCTCACAGGTACACGGCTGCACGCACCTTCCCTTGCCTCCCCCATCTCCCCTGGAGAGCCTCCCAGAAGGCCCCCTACCCCAGCCCCCATCCAACCTATCAGACTTACAGGATCTCCATGTAGAGAGCAAACAACCCCAACCCCCCACCCCCCGCCCCTGGAGTTCAAGCAAAGAGAGCTGCTCGCTTTTTTTCGTTTCTCTCTTCAACCTCATGATCCACCACAAGAAATAACAGAAAGCATTCAGTATAGACTTAAAAGTCACCCTTGGAGTTCCTGTGGGGCTCAGCAGAAACGTATCTAACTAGCATCCATGAGGACACAGGTTCCATCCCTGGCCTTGCTCAGTGGGTTAAGGATCCGGCATTGCTATGAGCTATGATGTAGGTTGCAGATGCAGCTTGGATCCTGTGGTGCTGTGGCTGTGGTGTAGTCTGGCAGCTGCAGCTCCAATTTGACCCCTAGCCTGGGAACCTCCACATGCCATGAGTACGGCCCTAAAAAGACATGCAAAATAATAAGCCATCCTCGTGGAAATAAAATAAAGCCTTTAGTATTTTGCCACAAGTAAGTGCACAATAAGTCTCAGCTTTTCTGAAGGAAATATTCTGCAACTACTACCTTGCTTTTTATAGAAAAGTTGTGAGGCTCATACAGATTTCCTTAATAAGTTAAGGAAAAAGTTTCTAAGAACCTAATTATCTATGGGCTTGTAATTAGATTACTTTTTCAGTAGCCAGTAAAGTATTTCTCTTTGGACAATGCTAAACCTCAAAAGGCGACAGGATAAGGAAATGGATTCTACCATTTCTTGTATACATTTCCTGATTTCTGTAAGTTTTGTGGCGTTTAAATCATTCTGATACAGTTACATCTGTAAAAGACAGGAAAAGTTATATATATATATAAGCACACAATTCAAAACTAAATAATAGAATTTTTTGATTATGTGCATCATTTTTTGAAGAACATGAGCAAACTTCAAAATCGCTGTGTTTTCACCAAACACCCAGTCATAGGATGGTAACAGCGATACTAAGTGATGAAATTACAGCATAAAGACAAACAAAACCCTGACTTTACAAATTTGGCTAAATCGAAGTTGCTGGAGATATAACCAAGAAGGCAACCAGTCTTTGGACAGAGGTTACAGACAAAGGAGAGCAGAGCTGAAAGAGTAAGACAAAAAGCGGTAAGACTTCCACTTCTGATCAAAATGGAATAGTAGTGATCAATTTTACCCTCCCACTGGAAACAACCAGGGTCAGGTGGGAAAGAGATAAAATATATAACAGAATTTTTAATACACTGGACATCAGGTACAAGGGAAAATTTTAAAGTAAGGGAACCCCACAATTGCCCCAGCCTGGAGAGAAGCACTAGATCATGGGCAGGGAGGTGAAGCAGGGCACAGAGGACCCCCTGAACTGTAAATGGAGCTGAAGGTCTGAGGAAACCAAGTCAATTAGGGTTCAAAGGACCAAGTACCAAACAGAAGAAAGTTGCATAGACAAGCCCAGAGATCTGAGAGGCTCCCCCTCAAGGATGCGGTAGTGAAAATCAACCCACATGTGTGAGGTAAGGACACAAAGCTGGGACAGGGTGCCTTCCCACCAGCCAGAACTGAGTCACTCCTAGTTCAAGAGCACTGGGGAAAATATTCCTAAAGGCCTTGCCTCAGTAAGAGGGAATAATTAGCCCTAAACTGAGCCTTCTCTGGATCTGCGGAATAAACTATAAAAGCAAGACCTGAAAGGATCAAACTACCCCCAGATAACTACATTCCAGAATAAAGCTTAAGAATACTTTCAGGAACATACAAATATCAAGCACCCAACTCTGAAAAATTCACAATGTCTGGCATCCAATCAAAGATTACCCGGCATGTAAAGAAGCAGAGGAACATAGCCAAAAGGAAGAGGGAAAAAAAGTTGAACCTGATCTTAAATGACAAAGACGACAAAATTAGCAAAGATATTAAAACAGTTATTAGAATTGCTTTCCCTAAGTTCAAAAAGTTTAGTAAGGTCGCAGGATATAAAATAAATATACAAAATCAATCTTATTTTAATATATTAGCAATGAATAATCAGAAACTGTAACAGGAGTTCCCATCGTTGCTCAGTGACAACAAACCCAACTAATTATCCATGAGGATGCAGGTTCCATCCCTGACCTCGCTCAGTAGGTTAAGGATACAGAGTTGCCCTGAGTGTGGTGTAGGTCGCAGACGCAGCTCGGATCCCGCGTTGCTGTGGCTGTGGTGTAGGCCAGCGGCTACAGCTCTGATTTGACCCCTGGCCTGGGATCTTCCATATACCATAGGTGCAGCCATTAAAAAAAAAAAAAAGAAAAAAAGAAAAAGAAACTGTAACTTAAGAGTAATACTGCCTAAAATAAAAAATACGAAACAGTGATGAATCTGATGAAAGACTTGTCCACTGAAAACTACAAAACACTGATGAGAGAAATTAAACAAGTGGAGAGAGATATTCATTCATGGGTTGAACGTGGTTCATGATTCATTGTTAAGGTGTCAATTCTCCCTGAATAATCTATAGATGCAATCACAGTCAAAATCCCAGCAGGATGGAGTTCCCGTCGTGGCACAGTGGTTAACGAATCCGACTAGGAACCATGAGGTTGCGGGTTCGGTCCCTGCCCTTGCTCAGTGGGTTAACCATCCGGCGTTGCCGTGAGCTGTGGTGGAGGTTGCAGACACGGCTCGGATCCCGCGTTGCTGTGGCTCTGGCGTAGGCCGGTGGCTACAGCTCCGATTGGACCCCTAGCCTGGGAATCTCCATATGCCGCGGGAGCGGCCCAAGAAATAGCAAAAAAAAAAAAAAAAAAAAAAAGACCAAAAAAAAAAATCCCAGCAGGGTCTGTTTTGGGTAGAAACTGCCAAGCTGTTCTAAAGTTCATGTGGAAATTCAAAGGACCTCAAAGAGTCAAAACAAGTTGGAAAAGAGCAAAGTTGGAGAGCTGGTATTACCTGATCTCATAAGTTACTATAAACTATAGCAATCAAAGGTGTGGAACTGGCATAAAGACACAAATCCATGTAACAGTACAAAGAATCCAAAAACAAAACCACACATACACAGACAACTGCTATTAGACCAACATGCAAAGGCCTTCTGCAGTGGACAAATTACAGTATTTTCAACAAGCAGTGGCAGGGTACTATGCAGAAGTAACCAAAACCAAAAGTCCATACCTCACATTATATGCAAAAATTAACTCAAAATGGATCACAGACATAAATATAAAACCTCAGATTATAAAACTTCTAGAATAAAGGAGAAAATCTTTGTGAGCTTAGTCTAAGGAAAGATTTCGTAGATACCAGACCAAAAACATGATCCCTAAAAAAACAAACGGACAACTTGGATTTCACCAAAACGAACTTCTGCTCTTCAAAAGAACAGTTAAGAGAATGAAAATAAACTGGGAGCACATATGTGCAAAACATATAACTAATAAGACTTGCATCCGGAACACAAAGAACTCTCAAAACTCAATAATGAGAACGCACTTCAAACCAATTATCTGTAATACTTTTAACAATAAAGATATACAGATGGTAAATAAGTACATGAAAAGATACTCAACACCAGCGGTCTTTAGGGAAATGCAAATTAAATAATACAGTGAAATACCACAACACACCAATTAGAATGGCTAAAATTAAAGATGAACTGGGACCAGCATACTTTTCCATTTTACAGATGACAAAACTGAGGTTAAGAGGGATTAAGCAATTTCCAAAGCTACACAGAACCTTCAGTTAGAATCAAATGACTATGCTTTTGTCCATTCTAGATTTATAGCTTGGGATGGTACTTTAGTTATAGGCTCATAATCTTATCAACAAGCTATGCATTTTCTAAACAGTCATTTAAGCATTCTTAACCGATGCAGATAATTTGTAGTTCAAACAGTGAACGATATACCAGCCATTTACAAATCCCATCTCAGTTTTTATTGGTTTTATGCATGACAAGAACACACTCATAACTATTAAAGATGTATTATATTTTCCTCTCAAAGTTCACATGGATTTATCAGCTAATTAGAGGACAACTGATCTTCTTGCCTTTGAGAGCCACTACATACTGGGTTTAAAAAAAAAAAATAGAAAAAATGTTTCCTTTAAAAATGTTTTCTAGGAGTTCCCGTTGTGGCGCAGTGGTTAACGAATCCGACTAGAAACCATGAGGTTGCGGGTTCGGTCCCTGCCCTTGCTCAGTGGGTTAACCATCCGGCGTTGCTGTGAGCTGTGGTGTAGGTTGCAGACTCAGCTCGGATCCCGCGTTGCTGTGGCTCTGGCGTAGGCCGGTGGCTACAGCTCCAATTCGACCCCTAGCCTGGGAACCTCCATATGCCGCGGGAGCGGCCCAAGAAATAGCAAAAAAAAAAAAAGACAAATAAATAAATAAATAAATAAAAATGTTTTCTGACACCTCTGTAACCTGGAGAGTCTGAACTCTGTAAAAGGAGATTTGATGAAATGAACAATAATCCAAAACCTAGTATAATGTGTTTAAGAAACAGACCTGGAGTCGGACAGATCTCAATTCTGATAATGCCTCTGCCACTAAGCAGCTGAAAAGGCTGGCAGGTAGTTGACACTAGAGAGATTATCAGGAAGCAATGTTCAAGAGTCATAATTACCGCCACATCTGCAGCATTTATAAACTTCCTCCATTTGTCTCCTAATGTGTATACTCCAAGTTATAAACAAAACCTGTACCTAAAAAGTTGCGTGTGGGCTACGAAGAGGGAAGTGCTTACTTTTTTTGCATAAAAGAATGCTTAGCAGATATCAGGCCCCCCAGGGATATCCATTCCACCTCCCTGCCACCCCCATCCTAGGACAACAGGAAATATCTTCCTGGTACCTAGGAGTTAGATCTTGGATTTCCCACAGAAACAGCATAATCAGTGGTGGTGAGGGTTGGGACCTGCCTCATTAAAGGTGAAACATGCATCTGTAAGCTGAACTGGGAGTTGCCTACTTTTAAGGTTCTCACAGGAAAATACTTTGGAGTTCCAAAAAGCCAGCACACAAACACTTTTACAATCCAAGCACTTTTACCTCGATTGGTGGCAGCCTTCTCTTTACTCTGTAGCCTAAAGATGATCTATCCCCAGATAAGGTGCAAAGGAACAACGCTCTCATTTTCTAAAGGAGGAAACTAAGGCTCACAACCACATAGGCAGATGGCAGGCCTTGGAACACAACACAAGTGCAACTCCAAATCCAAGTTCTTCCTGATAAATACCACCAGGGATAAACAGCAGCCTGGCAACTAGTGCCGAGCAGCTCCAAAGTAAAAGGCTCTCCTTCCAATCACATCTTTGACCACAGGCTTAGACTCCTTTTTTCTTTTTTAATCCAAGTCCACCATCCTCAAGGCGCGACATCAGAACTTCCCATAAAAGAGCAGTATTTTGGTATCACACCAACACAGCCCAACGTATCACATCCCAGACACCACTTTCTGCAGGTGGGCCCATCCTTCATCTCAGGGCCACACCACTCACCACACCCTTCTCCACTTTTATCTGCTCAGCCTTATTCTCAGATGTGTCCCTAGGCTTATGCATACAAGCAAGCTCACTTGCAGTCTGACCCTGCCTGCAGACTTTATTCTGT
The DNA here is from genome assembly GCF_016906955.1 of Phacochoerus africanus. Lineage (NCBI taxonomy): Eukaryota > Metazoa > Chordata > Mammalia > Artiodactyla > Suidae > Phacochoerus > Phacochoerus africanus. Next base: position 28,404,740 of record NC_062552.1, on the reverse strand, counting down.
CGATGTGACAAGGAGTTTCGACTCTATGCAAGGATCAGTGCTAACAGCGTCAATCTACTTCTGTCCTGTTCCCTCTCAGAGGCTCACCTCCTCAAGAACGGGGGCCATGATAAATGTAGGACTCTGACTTTCACATTCCTTTAACTGCAACCATAGTAAGAAATAATTTGAATGCACCCAATATACCGCCTCCTCCCACTCTCAACTCAAGTTGACATAATATTCTTACATATATGATAAATCGACATTCCTAATCCTACCCCACTTCATCTTTTAAAGTCTTGGAGAGAAAAAAGTCTAAAGGGAGAAAAGAGATCATAAAATACACCCAATACCCAAGTGAATATATACAGTCATCCCTCTGTATCCACGAGGGACCTGGGCCAGAGACACTAAAATCTACAAATACTCAAATCCCATAGCTGGCCTTCCCTTCAGTATCCATGGATTCAACCAACCATGGATCGGGTAGTACTGTATTTACTATTGAAAAAAATCCGAGTGTAAGTAAACCCGAGTTTTTCAAGTGTCAGCTGTATTAAATGTCAGATGCTGTAAAGAAACAAGGACTTCAGATTTCTAACATCTTCTAAATTTATTTCTCAACCCACTAATGGATCACGACCTCCAGTTTGAAAAATAATGCTCTATAACATAAGAATGAGTCCCTGTACATGACAGTAGAGGAACAGAAGCATCAGCAAATACTCAGGTATGAGACAAACCCCTCCCCAAAGTCATACATACCTTCTCTCTGCCCAGAGATGCAGAGGTACCACAAGGGAGAGTTAAGCCTCTGCAAGCCGCTGGTCAAGGAGAGGAGAGAGAACCAACCTGGGGGAGACCAAGGTTTCACTGAAGTGCTATTACAGGAGTAGAAAGAGTGGGGGATTGTTTTTCTTAACCACCTGGGCAGTCCTCACAATCTCAATTCTTCCCTTTGTGTCAGGCTGCCTATTTCCCAGTGGACTGTCAATACTTGCAAACAGGAATTTTATTCTTTTTGAAAATCCTGCACTCTACCCAGACATGACTGAAGCAGAATTTAACAGGAGTTCCCATTGTGGCTCAAAGGAAACAAACCCAAAAGTATTAATGAGGATGAGGGTTTGATCCCTGGCCTCACTCAGTGGGTTAAGGATGCAGTGTTGCCTTGAGCTATGTATGGTGGAGGTCAAAGACGCTGCTCAGATGGGGCATTGCTGTGGTGTAGACCGGCAGCTCTGATTCGACCCCTAGCCTGGGAACTTCCATATGCCACACCTGCGGCCCTAAAAAATAAAATATACCAACAAATGAGCAGCATGTTTAAATCTAAAATAATCTAGATAGTACAGAGGATAGATAATAAAATACACATGATACACAAATGAATATATATGATGGCAGATGCTGTAAAAAAACTAAAAGCAAAGAATTATCACCAAACACATACCCTAGCCCTTTTCTGTCCAATAAAGTACAGAAAATCACTTGGTGCATAAACATGAATTACCAGCCTTACTTTTCTAGCTTAAAACAGCACAATTCCTTCAACTTAAGAGGCAGAATCATTTTCCATTCATAGAAAAACTAACTTTTTGCAGGGAGAGATTCCGGGCGGACACAGCAGCACCATGACACTTACTTAGGTCAATAGTGATTACACTGACCAGAAGATAAATTATTTACACCTGAGCAAGCTCTGGGCAGCAAAAGGTAAAAACATGAAAAATACAGATGGACTTTTCAAGAAGTCATTTGATTATGTGAAGTATAAATACATGTGACTTTTAAAGACAGGAGGGGAAGGCATAAACGTCTTTTCGCGAGAAAAGACTAAATCTAATAGGAGGCAATGCTTTCCAGATCATTCCAATGACAATGGTTCAACACAGTGAGAATCTACGGACGTTACACTGAAACAGCACACATGTGGAAGCACGGATTCAGAAAGTTTCTATGCTAAATCTAGGCCACGAAAAGGCGCTAACAAAGCCGAATTTTGAAGCTCTAGCAGTCTGCATTTAGAATTAAAAAGGGCCAGGAAGATTCCTCTCCTTTAGGAAAGCTGAGCCATAATTTGTTTCAACTTTTACCTATAAAGTGGTGGTGGTGCAAGGTGGCTGATAAGCTGGAGGTTTAACAGGTACCTGGAGGAGGTGGGGCGCAAGTGAATCCTGAAACCTGATTCTCAACAGCAACCGGCCTTCTTCATGTTAACGGCATTTTGAGACAGAACGGTGGGTCGCTAGGCGGTCGCCTGACACCCCAGCCTGAAAACTCCTCCAGGCACCCAGTATCACACTTTTCCACGCTCATACCCTCCCAGCGCCTATCCGCATTTGCTGAATGGAGAGGAACCCCGAATGAATGAATGGAAAAGAGAAGTCTGGCCAGAGGCTCGGAGCAGGGGCCTGGACAGCCCTGGGCGGTGCTGGACCCTCGCGGGAGCGGCGGGGACCCTCGGGGCAGCGCAGGGCGCGAGCTGCCCGGGGCCGGGGCCGCGCCTCGCGGAACAAAGGGGCGCGGGGTGGCGGGGGTGCTCACCTCGTCGCCCCACTTGAGCACGTCCTTGTGCCGGTCCTTGACGGCGTGGTAGATGTGCAGGAACTGGAGGATCCCGTGCCGTCGCACGTGGTCGGCGTGGCGCTGGGTCTCCTCCCAGCTCAGGGGCGAGCCCTGGGACAGCAGCCCCATGGCCGCCCCCTATCCTGGTCCCCCTGGCTAGTGGCGGCCGCTCCGGGCTCCGGGCGCGCAGCCCGGGCCGGACACTCAGCTGCCCGCAGAAGGCGAGGGCGGCTTGGCCCCGCGGGGGCGCCCTCGGGCCGCAGGCGGCAGAATGAGGGTCCGGTCCGCTCCGGCTCCTGGGCACGGGGTCCTCGCCGCTCGGGTGACCGACCCAGACGTCCGGCGCACCGCGCGGACAGAAGCAGCGGACGGGAGGGCAGGCTGGGTGGCCCTCTGCCCGACGGCTTGGACCCTCGCCCGCTCCAGTCCCGCCCCGCTCCTGCTCCGAGGCGGCGGCGGCGGCGGCCCCCACAGCCGCGGTGCGCCGGCAGCTCCCGCTTCTCTTTGCCGGTGTCGTGCTCTAGCTTCTTCCTACTTATGACCAAAACCTGCGCCGCCGCGGAGCATGCCCAGTCCGCCTACCCACTAGCTCGCCGCTCCCGTGAGCGATCCGCAGCTCCGGATTTTATAGACTGCTGGCGGGGGCGGGAAAAGGAGGCGGTGCAAGAGAGGAGGCGTGGCCGATCGCCCCCAGGGGCCTAGGGAGGCGGCGGGGGAGGAGTGCACAGGCGTGGTTAGGGCGGAGTCCAAGGGGAGGGGCTCGGCGGCGTGGAGCCGGTCAGCCTCGCTTTAAGCAAATGCGCTGTGTGAAAATCCGTTTTCTCTAATCCAAAAAGATAAACTCTGGGTTCGTGAAGAAATTTGATTATTCGAATTAATGAAGAATCCACTAGATGTTTTTGTAGGTGAGGAGGGTCTCATAAAAGCGGGGCGAGAGCAGCAGGGTGGGGCAAGAAAATTTGTCTACACGTTTTCAGACATGTATGTATTAAAGTACTTGTGCAGTCTCACTATTTGGTAGCAGATGATACAGACACTATTAATTGCCACAAAAGGGGAGTTGTCAACATCTCCGGAAGGATCGTTAGATGAATCATCTCCAAAGTGTATTCCCCATCCAAACCTAAGATTTATCCATTAAGTGATTAAAATGGTGTTCATGTGAGCTTACCACAGGGGTTAGAAGATACTAGAAAGAACTGGGGTTGGCCCTAGGCTGGCGGGAAAGGGAAGGAACCAGGTATATCTCCCCCAGGTAATTTTAATTGTTCAAAAAAATGTGTGACAGAGCCATGAAATGACAGCTGGGGGGAAATTGACAGCAACTGGATCATACAGGTACTGAGGCCTGAAAGCCCACTTCCCTCATGCCACGAAGTTAACATTTAGCAAGTACTTCTTGACTGCTCTGTGGATATATGATCGCAGGAGTTTATTCTCCCACATCCTTATTGGATGTGCCCATCTAGGAGCTTGGGGATATGGATATGCAGGATCTGTCTGTAATGGTCACACGGTGTGTGTGTGTGTGTGTGTGTGTCTGGAGTGTGGGGTGGCTGTGTATGTATGTTTGGAGTGTTGGGGGGGTGTCTGGAGTGTGTGTGGGGGTGTGTCTGGAGTGTGGGTGGGGGTGTGTCTGGAGTGTGGGTGGGGATGTAATGGTGTTTGAGGCTCAGGAGATGTTTCAATCCCCCTTTTCAACAGCCAGGATGAAAACTAAACCTCATTCTAACTTGTCCACAGTGGGATCTTCCTTGTATTCTGCCCACCACCTCACTAGACCTGTTTGGTCCTGGTTTTCTCCCGTTTTTTCTGCTTCGAATTCTCCCTGTGACACGTTCTTTTCATTCTTTGAGTCCCAGTTACTCCTCTCTGTACTTTGGTTATATCTGTACATGTCTCTATTTCTACATTATGATAGAATCATTAAAAAAAATCTCTATACTATATACTAGTTCCCTCTGGAATAGAGAGGATTTATGCCTTTTGTATCTTTAAAACTGCTTGGTATAAACATTAGCTTCCTATGGAAGGCAGGCCATGTGGGGGTGGAGAGGGACGACATTGTTGGTCACATCCAGGTGAAGTGTCCAAAGGATCATTTTGTAGTTCTCATAATCTCATCTCACATATGCATACCTTGCATTGTTTAACACAATAGCCACCAGCCACACGTGGCTGAGCATTTGAAATGTGGCTAATTTGAGAAACTAAATTTTAGTTTTAATCTACAAAAATATAAAATTGATATTCCATTTGGTTGCTGGAAAACTTCTAAGTAAATTTGGAACAGGTTGAGAATGTGAATCCACTTCTTCATCAGTTAGTTTCATGAAATTGAAATACAAGTCAAGTGTTTCCAAAGAAAATTTAGTGGACTGGAGATGTGCTGAGTGTAATACAAACACCAGATTCAAAGACTTAATACACGAAAAGAAATATCTCATTACTAATTTTATATTGATTACATATTATACCAGTACTCTGGATATGTTATAGTACATTACTTAATATAGTATATTGTTTCTTTTTAGTTTTTAAAAGTGGCTAACAGAAAATTTAAGGTTATATGTGTGGTTCGAATTCCATTTAACTGTAACACAAGTGTAGACATTCACACTTTGCAAAGCACACACTTTTCCATTACACCCGCAGCCTACCTCAGAGCTAGTCTCTTGGAAAAGTGTCAGTTTCATTTTAATAAGGAAACAGACAGGGGCATTTCAGTAGTAGACTAAATTCTAGTCTAGCCAAAGCTCTAAACGATACTGAATGTATTGAGAGCTAATAACTATAATTTTGAGTCACTCTGCCTCTGATTCCAGTTAACACTCACAGAGGGGGCCTCTCCCTCTACCCCCCAATTTCGAACTAGCTAAGAGCCCTGGGCTTTGGACAGTCCCAAATCAGATGCAGTGTGGTGGCATCACCCGGAAGGTATGTCAAATTTAAACCATGACCTCCATGGTGCTTTACTAATTTGCTGTTACAAGAGGGAAAATCACTACAGATCAACGGTTATTCCCCTCTATTTGACTATGTTCCGCATTTTTGGGTTTACTTCTGGATTTCATTCTTAAGATTGCAGCCAAGTCTGGGTTTTTACTTCTGGGGGTGGGTTTTCAGCGCACGGCCCTGCACAGAACGTTTAGCGCTTTAACTGGCTAAAGTAGGCGCTCGTATCTTGCAGAATTGGTCTGGACCAAAGGTGGGTTCCAGGTCATTTCTAATACAGAAAACCCGCCGGGCGGAAACCCACCGGCAGTGCAAAGACCTCCTCCCTAGTTCCCTGCACCAGCGGCCGCTAGCCACGCCCCCAAGGCCGCGGGGAAAACCTGGCGTGTGAACCCCACGGCGGGGAGCTGGCACGCTGCGCAGCCACGCTGAGCATGCTCTGAGAGTCTGCAGATCGCAGGAGGATGCGGCGTGGCCGCGGGCGCTGCACGCCGAGCCGTTGTTGTGGTCCAGCCCCCGACACGTGATTGCGCGGGCCCGCCCCCAGCTCCCGGAGACACCTCCCCGTGACTCAGCACTTTGGGGCGGATTGGTGTTGGAGGTCAATCCCGGAGAGGCTGCTCGGGGTCAAAGTCTTGGTCTGCCGCTCCTGACGATGGGGATACTGCTGCTGCTGAGGTTACGGCGGCAGTCTTTTTTCAGTCTCCTAGGTTTTCGGGCCTCTTGGCAAGGAAGTGCAAATATATCGCATATCTGTGGTCAAGCCGCTCCCCGTTTCCCCTGAGTCAGCGGCTCCTGGCACCGCAGAGAGACAGGAGCTGGCCTTGCGGGAGTCAAAAGAGACCAGAGGGGCTGTGGCTAGGGTTCTCTGAGGTTCAGGCCATTCGCCGACACCCTCCCCAGCCATTTCTGCTCTTTTTGGTCTAAGCATCCTCGAGATGGTCTCCTGGGTGGTCTCAACACCTTACTCTTTATGACATACTTGCTTTATGCTGAGCTCTTTGATCTGGAAATGTATAGAATAGTTCTGGTTATTGCCCAGTTTTATGGATGAGGCAACTGAGATCCAATGATAGTAACAGGTAGTGGCTGCGCAGGTATTTGAACTCCGTGCATCGCACATCCTGGGTGAGGTTGATGGCCACTTCCTACCTGGGCCTTTTCCTACCACCTGCGCTTCAGCCTTCCTCCTTTGACCCACCCTTTCTCCAAAAGACCTCAGGTCTGCCAGTAAGGTGCTTCATGTTTTCTATTTTTTTATGGCCTCATCTGTGGCAGGTAGTATCAGAGATGCAGCTGAGGCCTATGTTGCAGTCTTGGTAACACTGGATCCAAGCCACATCTGCGACCTACAGTGCAGCTCCTAGTGCTGGGTCCTCAACCCACTGAGGGAGGCCAAGGATGGAACCTGCATCCTCATGAAGACTAAGTTGGGTCCTTAACCTGCTGAGACACAATGGGAACTGCTCTTTTACTTTAATTAATTGGTGGAAAAAAGTTATTTCTTGAGTGTATGTAATATAAAATCTATGAGTTTTCTCCCTAAATTGCATTATACTTGAAATTTGAATGGATAACGCCGAAAAAGTCCCCAAGGGCCTTATGATAGAAAAGCAGTAGCCAAAAGACTGGAGTCTTCACCCAAGTTCAGAGCGTAACCTGCTGGTAGACCTAAGCAAAGTTGTATTTATCATCAGAGACCCCTTCCCTTTTCATGGGTCCGTTCGAATGAGAATCTGGAGGAAATAAGGTTTTCCTTTCAATGGATACATTCTCTGATTTCAGTACTACTAAATTAGTTGAAAAATGCAAATATTTTTGTACTGCGTAGTATTTCTAATGCATAATGCTGAGATGTGCAATTGCTATTTAAAGTAAAAAAAAAAATTCAAAACACAGAACCTCTTTTAACTTGGTTTTTAAAAGCCAGTTTCCAGTTCGTATGGATTTAAAAATATATAAATGTGTTCATTTTCATGTAGAGTTGTAACCAACCTGGGTTCTTGGGCATCCTTAATCAATAGAAACTGATAAGAGGCCAGACAGGAGAATTCAGGCAGGGCTTTACTGGGGCCCCTGTTGCAGGAGGGGGAGCCAAGCAATGATTTCCCTAGGTCATGATGGTAGGGACCGATCCAGAGGGTTGGGCAGGTCCAGAAGGTAGGCAGGCATAGGTGGTCTGTCCACCCCTTTGGTGGTGTTGTATGCAGGGGGCATTCGTAGTACCCTGCTTTTGCTTTCAATATCCTGCCTTTGCTCTTTGCTCTTGAGAAGTAGCAATTGGGTTTTTTGGATCTTCTTGCCCATAATTTTCCCCAACTGTGCATGTACACAGTTATTTGTAGTCCCTTATAATTTCTTTGTATTTTGTTGCTCAAGATGTTTGTCCAGGTGCAAGCTCTGCAGCCACTGCAGCAAAATGTCCCAGGTTCCAGTCTCTCTCATGCTCAGTCAAGGGAAGGCTTTTATTAAGCTTGGGATGCTGGATGTGTAAAGAAGATGGGTGGGAGTCAGCTGGGGGTGAGATTAAAGATGTGGGAGTGAGAAAGAATGCCTTTGGGGCAAGATCTCTCAGGAGACATGACTCGATGGGCTCCAAAGCAGATGTAAAGAGATGAGCTTTTTTTTTTTTTTTCTTTTAAATAATGTTATCATCTTCCTGTGAGATGCTAGGAAACAAGGTGTATTGGGATGGGCAACGTGGTCACTGAATTCAGTAGATTCACTTTTTTCCATGGCAGACAGTTAAAGAAGCACAGCTTTTTATTATGGACACTTTCAAAGAAGTGAAAAAGTAGGGAGAACATAGCATCATACACCTGTTACCCATCTTCAGTATCAGCATATGGCTAATCTTGTTTCAGGTATTAACCCCCTTCATTAGTTTAGAGCAAATCTTAGTGAGTATGATCTCAAGAGGTTAGCTCTCAGGGATCGCTGAAGAAAGAAAGAGGAACCTACAAGTGATTTGAATGTAGGCATGAGGGGTGATCCAGGAAGATGGGAAGGAATAATCAGGAGGCTAATCCCTTACTGGAAATCATTTTCCTTCATGTAGAGATTGGAGATGGTTGCCTTTATCCAGTGGGGTTTGTTTTTTTTTCCCTTCCAAATTTTCTAGCTTTTGTTATAAACTATGGAACCTGGCATTGAAAAACAAAGCCAAAAACAAAACCAAAAAACCATGCCTGTTACATATGGTAATAAACTGTTTCATAAGAGCTGGCATGGAGAATGATTATGGTCCAAGTAGCCCCACTCTTGAAAGGAGAGTAAAGTCTTTTAAATATACCCTTTAAAATTCCTAATCTTAGTCTGCACCCTTTTCCTCTCATTTCATTCATGTGAGTTCACATAGATATAGGTCAACTTGATTCTAGATTAGGTAATGTCACATAATTCACCTTTGGTGCACAGCAGCCAATTATTTGTGAATGTTGAAATGTGAAAAAGTGCAAACCATAATTGTATATACATAGAAAGGCAACTGTACTGGATATTGAGCAATTTTGCCTTGATAAGACCAGTTCCTAAAAGAAAAAAAAAAGTGGTAACATAATTTTACTTCCCAAAGGTATTTTTTCCACACATTTATTTTATTATTATTTATTTATTATTTATTTATTTATTTATTATTTATTATTATTATTTATTTATTCCCCCTGCCATTTATTTTAGTACTTAGGCTAAAATGTAATAGGTACCTTTGTGAGGAAAAAAAAAAAATCAACTCATCTAAAAAACAGCTTGTTGCAATGTACAGGGCAGCCTCACACAAGAAAATCATCCATTTCAGAAATGTCAGGGAAAGAGTTCCTGCTGTGGCCCAATGGGATTGGTAGCATCTTGGAAGCGCTGGGACATGGTGTTCAATTCCCTGGCCCAGCACAGTGGATTAAGGACCTGGCACTGCCACAGCTGTATGTTAGTTCAAGACTTCAGGTTGGATCTGATCCCTGGTCCAGGAACTCCATATGACGAGGGGTGGCCAAAAAAAAAAAAAAAATGTCAGGGAAGCTAAAGGTGAGAAACATTGATCTTGGTCTATATGGATCAGGACTAGCTCTGAGTATTACATGGATGCCATCCCTTATATCCTTGCAAGGATTTATGAGGTCATCAGAATAGTTATTTGAGAAAACCCAAATATATATAAAGGTTAATATCATTTTATTTGCAGTTATCAGGAACATGAATATATACAGCCATCTAGTATACTCCTAGTCTGTAGCCCAATGATGGAGCTTATGATAGGAGGGAGGGGGTGGGGCCCCCTCTTTTTTTTTTTTTGTCTTTTTTCTTTTGTTGTTGTTGTTGTTGCTATTTCTTGGGCCTCTCCCACGGCATATGGAGGTTCCCAGGCTAGGGGTTGAATCGGAGCTGTAGCCACCGGCCTACGCCAGAGCCACAGCAACGCGGGATCCGAGCCGCGTCTGCAACCTACACCACAGCTCACGGCAAGGCCAGATCGTTAACCCACTGAGCAAGGGCAGGGACCGAACCCGCAACCTCATGGTTCCTAGTCGGATTCGCTAACCACTGCGCCACGACGGGAACTCCTGGGGCCCCCTCTTTATCCTGTATCTCTTTTCCTCATGGCCTCTTGCTAATCCAACCCTGGTCTTCTCTCCATAGTGTCTCATCTCCATGTGAGACTAATTCTAGTTCTTACTTGAACCATTATTATTATTATTATTATTTTGCTTTTTAGGACTGCACCCTCGGCATATGGATGTTCCTAGGCTAGGGGTTGAATCAGAGCTACAGCTGCTGGCCTATGCCACAGCCACAGCAACATGGGATCCAAGCCACATCTGCAACCTACACCACAGCTCATCGCAATGCCGGGTCCCCAACCCACTGAGCGAGGCCGGGAATTGAACCTGAATCCTCATGGATACTAGTTGGATTCATTTCTGCTGAGCCACCATGGGAACTCCCCCATTAACATTAAACTGAAGAGTTCTTAGTTCCCTGTTTACATTTCTGAAAATTTCAGTTTTAAAGAGTGAAAACTCATTAGTTCTATTCGAAGCTCTTCCTCACATTGCATTATGTCCTGAAAGTAGCATAATGCCAAGATGCCCAGTTGCCCCAACCCTTGCTTTGTCAAAGCAGGACCTGGACTGGGTGATCAAAGCTTCCTGGGATGGTCACATCTCACTGTAGGTGGTAGCATCCAAAAATAATCTTTTTTCAGAGTTCCCTTGTAGCTCAGCAGGTTAGCAGTGGTTTGGGTCGCTACTGTGGCACAGGTTTGATCCCTGGCCTGGGCCAAAAAAAAAAAAAAAAAAAATTCTCATTTTCAAGGTGTGCGATGTTATGAAAAATTTGGGAAAGACTTCTGTGAGGTATGAGCCCATTTTACAGAAGTGGAAACTGAGGCTTCCATACCTAAAGTCCACACTTAGAAATAGCAAGTGAAGAACAGAACCAGGATTCGATACCAGGCCTGTTTGCCTTCAAAGTCCAAGTTCATTCCACCTTCCTCACATTGCTAAAAACAAAACCAAACCATATCAACAACATACCTAAGTTTTAGATTGGCCTATGAAGTGCTTTGACAGAAGAAAGGGGGAGTTAAGAGACAGGGAATGAACATTTCTCATATACCTACACTGCATCTGGTGCTTTTCATATTGTTTTATTTAATCTTCTCTCTCTCTTTTTTTTTTTTGTCTTTTTGCTATTTCTTTGGGCCGCTCCCGAGGCATATGGATGTTCCCAGGCTAGGGGTTGAATCAGAGCTACAGCTGCTGGCCTACGCCAGAGCCACAGCAACGCAGGATCCGAGCCGCATCTGTGAACTTCACCATAGCTCACGGCATGCCGGATCCTTAAGCCACTGATTGATTGAGGCCAGGGATCGAACCTGCATCCTCATGGATACTAGTCAGATTCATTTCCACTGAGCCACGACGGGAACTCCTAATAACTCATATTTGTGTATGGCAAATGTAGCTTTCACATGTTTTATCTCATTTGATTCTTATACCACACTTGTGAAATAGGGAAGTTTTATAGGGAGGAACGAGGCTGAGAGGTTACCCATCTTGACCCAAAGGTGCACCCCTGACATAAAGCTAAGTTGGGATTAGAAGTCATCACTATTCCTCTAACACTGCCAGCAACAGGCAGTGGACATCAGTTCATGAGTATTTCATCACCATCCCAGTTTTTCAAGAACTGAAGTTTAGCAGATAGCTTCCCTGTCTCTCCTTTTTCAAACTATCCCCAATCAACTGACTTTTAAGAACTAATACAGAAAGGAGTGTGGCCCAAGGAATAGCTTTCCTCTTTGCGTAGAGGAGCTATTGGCCTGGAGCAGGTGGTAAGGTCAACGTCTTTCCTCATCAGGGTGACGGCTAGAATGCCCAGATTCGCCTCATCTCTTCCCACAAGATCTTTCCTGATGATACTCTTACCTGACCTCCTGCCTGCAGGCATCTTAACATGTAGGCTGCCTTAATATATATGCCCCCTTCACAACAGGATTATATATTTTTTTTTTCTTTTTCTTTTTTTTTGTATTTTCTAGGGCCGCACCTGCAGCATACAGAGGTTCCCAGGCTAGGGGTCTAATCGGAGCTTTAGCCAGCGGCCTCCGCCAGAGCCACAGCAACACGGGATCCGAGCCTAGTCTGCAGCATACACCACAGCTCACAGCAACGCGGGATGGTTAACCCACTGAGCGAGGCCAGGGATCAAACCCGCAACCTCATGGTTCCTAGTGGGATTCGTTAACCACTGAGCCACGACAGGAACTCCAGGATTTTATAATCTTGAGAGTTTTAATACGATTTCATTTTAGAGATAGGGAAACTGAGCTGGAGAAAAATTGAATGTTAGAACCTGCACTTAAACCCAGGTCTTTTGACTGCAAATTCAGGACCCTCCATGCCCCAAGAGCAATGGTGTAATTTCATTCATTAGAGACTTTCCAAATCAGATAATAGTCTTTACTGGCTAAAGAACACACAAAAGAAACTCTTAAATTTGATATTTTTATTTATTTGTTTTTATTTATTGATTTTACATTTTTTTATATTTCTTTTTTGGCCGCCCCAAGGCGTAAAGAGTTCCCAGGCTAGAGATCAGATCTGAGCCACAGTTGTGGCCTACTCCGCAGCTTAGGCAACCCTGGATCCTTAACCAACTGTGCCTGGCCAGGGATGGAACCTGTGTCCCAGTGCTGCAGGTAGGGCATTGAGCTTCCTTTTGAAATTCCTTCAAAATGAGATTAATCATTGTAATTGTGACTGAAAGGTGCTTTAGTTACCTTGGATGATTTGTTATAAATCTCTAGACCTTAGAAACATAATATTTAAACAATTTCTATAGCCTGAAAGATTATGAAAGATTTATGGTGGGACTTACTCAGCAAGTCAAAAAATAGTGTCAAAATGTCAAAGAATATTTGATTTGATGTTCATTAAATTAACTCAACATGTTACATGGTTCAGATCTGCATTTTTTTTTTTATGAAATCTACTTGGGTTGAAAATGATAGTTAATGGCATTGTCTTTGCTAACACTAGTTGATGCTCTTCTGCATGGAGCCCACCTTGATAGGAAGTTCCAGGACAGGTGGTAGATGGCATCTAGAATGTAAAACCAGAGGAAAAGAGTACAAATAGTACCATTTTTTTCCAAATATTTGGTATATTTGATGACATCAAATTTGTAAGAAATAAATAACTTAATCCATATTATACCCAATGTTGTTTATAAATCCTGGGATTTCTTCTCATAAGAAACCAACGTAAATTCTGCTTCAAGATGGTATCCCTGGAGTTCCGTCGTGGCACAGTGGATATGAATCTGACTAGCATTCTTGAGGACACAGGTTCAATCCCTGGCCTCGCTCAGTGGGTTAAGGATCTGGCATTGCCATGAGCTATGGTGTAGGTTGAAGACAGGGCTCGGATCTGGTGTTGCTGTGGCTGTGGTGTAGGCCAGCAGCTATAGCTTGATTTTAACCCCTAGCCTGGAAACCTCCATATGCTGCTGGTGCAGCCCTAAAAAAAAAAAAAGGGTGGAATCCCCAACAATAGTTTTTTCTTTTATCCATTTTTGTAATTTCTAGTCGTAAAAAGGAGATTCAGGCCATTCCATTTTAACTAGACTAATGTGTTCTGAGGTTTCTGAATTTTCATTTTCAAGTTATGGCTAGTTTTTATGTTTTAGGGCTGTTTTACAGTCAGATGATTATACGATAGTTTATTTAAAAAGCAAAAAGAAATGCCAACGTAAGCCTGCAAATATTTACCCCAACTTTTAAAGTCTGTTAATAGCTCAATTCAGGTAGCGTGTTGTTGCATGATTCATGAAAGCTGGATTTCTTTTAACTGTTCTTAGAACACTGTTGAAATGAAAAAAACAAAACAAAAAAAACAATGGCTATTATGTCTTATTTCCTCTGAGGCTTGTAGTTTAGTAATTGCATTAGTATTGCATTCTAGAGTCCCAAAGGAAGGACGTTAAAAGCTGGTGTCGATTACGAGAAGTTACCAGAAAAGGGGACAGGAGGAAATAACTGAGAGAAATATGAAAGAAAGAAGAAGGAGAGAAAGGGAAGGAAAGAAAATAGGACAACAAGGACCAACTGTATAGCATAGAGAACTGTATTCAATATCTTGTAATAAACTATAATTGAAAAGTCTGAGACAGAATATATATATGTATAACTGAATCAATTTGCTGTACACCAGAAACTAATGCAATTGTAAATCAACCATACTTCAATAAGAAAAAAAAAAAAGAAAAGAAAAGAAAGAAAGAAAATGGCCTGGATCAAGTGTCTTACATTCCTTGCTGACCAGCTCACTAATTAACTCACTCCCTCATTCCTTTGGATATTAATGTGCTAGAGATAGGACTCTAGGCAAGTAAACTAACCTCTTAGCCTGGGTACTGGGGGAAAAAAACAAGATTAAGAAAAAAAAGTAAGGAAAAAAAACTGGAAATAATAACAATTCTGGCCTCAGAGTTGTTATGAGGGTTAAACAACATAATAGACCTGAAAGTACTTTGAAAAAATTCTCTGTGGAAGAAAGTTCTCTACAGATGCTACAAGCCTCAGAGATGTTGTGGGTTCTTTTCCAGACCACCACAATAAAGCAAGTGTCAATAAAGTGAGTCATACAAATTTTGGGGTTGCCCAGTGCATATAAAAGTTATATTTGCATTATACTGTAGTCTATTAAGTGCAACAGTATTGTCTAAAAGAAATAACTTTTAAATTAAAAATATACTGTGAGTTCCCATCACGGCACAGCAGAAACAAATCCGACTAGGAACCATGAAGTTGTAGGTTCGATCTCTGGCCTGGGTCAGTGGGTTAAGGATCTGGCGTTGCCATGAGCTATGGTGTAGGTCAAAGACATGGCTCGGATCTGGCGTTGCTGTGGCTGTGGTGTAGGCCTGCAGCTATAGCACCGGTTAGACCCCCAGCCTGGGAACCTCCATATGCCGCAAGTGTGGCCCTGAAAAGCCAAAAAAATAAATTAATTGTAGTGTAGGCCACAGACTTGGCTCAGATTTGGCCTTGCTGTGCCTGTGGCTTAGGCTGGCAGCTGCAGCTCTGATTCCACCCCTAGCCTGGGAATTTCCATATGCCAAGGGTGTGGCCCTACACACACACACACACACACACACACACACACACACACACACACACACACACACACACACAGCGGTATCTCTTTGAATAGTGCCTATTGTGAAAAAAGAAAAAAGCTGTAGTTGTGCATACTTAAGATATGCTATCTTATTGGGAAGCATGTGGAAGTTCCCAGGCTAGGGGTTGAATCAGAGCCTACACCACAGCCACAGCAACGCCAGACCTGAGCCACGTCTGCAACCTCCTCAGTGGATCCGTATCCCACTGAGCGAGGCCGGGGATGGAACCTGTGTCCTCATGGATACTAGCTGGGTTCATTGCTGCTGAGCCAAAAGGGGAACTCCAAGATATAGATACAATTTAGATGGGAGATATTTTCAGAAAAGTCCTTTCTAAGAAAGTGATATTTAAAACAACATGTTTATAAAGAGATACTGAAATACTTGTATATTGATGATTCTAGAATAACATAACTTTTCATGGAAGCTATGGGTAATAGTATGAAATGAATTTATTCTTATGTATGGATACTCTAGTTTTAAAAAGTAAATTGAACTATAAGTAATTAAAAGTAATTATAAGTAATTTAAAAGTAAATTGAAGCTGTATTTGTTTGCCTGCTATAATTATACTTTTTTTTTGTCTTTCTTTTTTAGGTCTGCACCCGTGGCATATGGAAGTTCCCAGGCTAGGGTCAAATCAGAGCTGTAGCTTCTGGCCTACACCACAGCTCACGGCAATGCCAGATCCTTAACCCACTGATTGAGGCCAGGGATAGAAACTGTGTCTTCATGGATGCTAGTAAGATTCGTTTCCACTGAGCCACAATGGGAGCTCCTGTAATTATACATTTTTAAGGAACTTTTATTTCATTATCTTTGTATGACCTGGGGTAAGCCATAATTATTATCGATTTTTACAGATAAAGTATCGATTGTTTTGTGAAAAGATTTTTCTTTTCCTCATGTCTCCCAATTAACCAATGTTTATCTCCCTCTATATAATGGAAATTATCTTCTCCCCTTTTAATTTATCTGTTTTAATATTAATAGTCTACAGTATGTGGGCTATATCTCATTTTTTTTTGTCTTTTTGTCTTTGTTGTTGTTGTTGTTGTTGTTGCTATTTCTTGGGCGGCATATGGAGGTTCCCAGGCTAGGGGTTGAATCGGAGCTGTAGCCACCGGCCTACGCCAGAGCCACAGCAACGCGGGATCCGAGCCGCTTCTGCAACCTACACCACAGCTCACGGCAACGCCGGATCGTTAACCCACTGAGCAAGGGCAGGGACCGAACCTGCAACCTCATGGTTCCTAGTCGGATTCGTTAACCACTGCGCCACGACAGGAACTCCTATATCTCATTTTTAAGTCTTATTTATGTAACCACATAGTGTTTTGTTTCCAGTAAAAAAGTTATTTAAATATTTTGTTTAGAATACATCTACATTTTCAGGGAGAATACACTAGAAAAAATTTAGCAAACTTTAATGGCCAAATAAAATACTTAGAAAGCTTTTTCTAAAAAATAAAATATGTACTCTCTCCCTACATTGTATGAATTATCACCTTATTTTCTATGGAAACTTACTCCTTAAATAGTTTACATTAAAAATAAAGTTATCTTAATTAGTGGTAAGAAATATTGATCAAGGAGTTCCTGTTGTGGCTCAGCAGGTTAAAACCCCAACATAGTGTCCCTGAGGAGGCAGGTTTGATCCTGGGCCTCGCTTAGTGGGTTAAGGATCCAGTGTTGCAGCAAGCTTCAGTGTAGGCCTCCGATGTGGCTCAGATCCAGCGTTGCTGTGGCGTAGGCCGGCAGCTATAGCTCTGATCTGACCCTTAGCCTGGGAACTTCTGTATGCCACAGGTTCAGCCCTAAAAAGAAATAAATAATAAAAATTTAAAAAATTGATGAAAATCTTTTACATTCCATCCTTACCTCTGTGCAAAAACTTTATGTAAAACTGTATATGTATATTTCAAAGTATAAAAGCAATGTGTGTGGGGAATTTCACAATTATCAAAGCATTAAAAGGCTGTTAATATTTTATTTGTTGAACAACAGTAAAGTTTGTTAAATGGTAGAAATATATTTCCTCAGTTCTGATTCTTCTTTGTCATAGCTTACAATATCTGAATTCAGGATTTGTTTTACAATAATTGTTTATGATTAGTGCTTTGAGTAAAATAAAATAATTTTTTTTTCCAAAAACCCCTTCCTATTTAAATCGATATGCAGCTACAGTTGACCCTTGAACAACAAGGGGTTTAACTGCAGGGTTCACTTACATGGCTTTATTTCAACAGCAGAACTGCAGTACTATGAGAATCCTCTGTCGGTTGAATCCTGGGATATGGAGAACCCACTATAAGTCAGTCACATAGGGATTTGCACCAGTGAGGAGGAGCAGCGCCCTTAAACATTTTCCTATTCCAGGGTCAAATGTAATGGCATCTTAGAAATGGCAAAATACAGTGTGATGTACATATTGATGTCAACAGCAAGTCTTGATTTCATCTACCTGGGGTATAAAACGCAATACCTTTTTTTTTTTTTTGTAAAGAGCCATATCCACGCCATATAGAAGTTCCCAGACTATGGGTGGAATTACAGCTGTAGCTGCTGGCCTACACCACAGCCACAGCAAGAGGGATCCGAGCTGCCTCTGGGACCTACACCACAGCTCATAGCAATACTGGACCCTTAACCCACTGAGTGAAGGCAGGGATGGAACCAGTGTCCTCATAGATACTAGTCAGGTTCATTGCCACTGAGCCACCGCAGGTATCCCTATTTATTTATTTATTTAGCTTTTTAGGGCCGCACCTGAAGCATACAGACGTTCTCAGGTTAGGGGTCCAGTCCGAGTTGCAGTTGCTGGCCTAGGTGGATCCCATTTATTTGTATTTATTTATTTAGTCTTTCTGTCTTTTTAGGGCTGACCTGCAGCATATGGAGGTTCCCTGACTAGGGGTTGAATCCGAGCTGTACCCGCTGGCCTACACCACAGCCACAGCAACGCGGAATCCGAGCTGCAACTGCGACCTATACCATAACTCACCGCAAAGCCAGATCGTTAACCCACTGGCCAGGGATGGAACCCCCAACCTCATGGTTCCTAGTGGGATTTGTTTCCATTGCGCCATAATGGGAACTCCCCCATTTATTTTTAATACTCAGCTTACTACATTCTTCTCCCCTGAATGTGACTCCTTGACCTCAGCCCCATCCCCATTTCCCATTTTTCTACATAGCCTACTAGGTATTTCTGGAAGTTCTGGAAAGTGTACCTTACACGAGATTCACAAGCTCCGGCGCTGGGAACTGACCCACTTGCTCCCTCTCCCGCTCAGTCTGGGCCACGCCTACTGCACCCGCCCCTCTCCCGGTAGCCGGAAGATCTCGCGGGACTTCCCAGGTGCGCGTTGAGAGCAAGGTCTGGAGGTACGGTCCCTCATCCGTGTTCGGAGGTGACAGCCTCAGGGGCTTCAGAGTGCTGGGGCGGGATGTTGCCAGCGCCAACCTACGCTTGCTGGCCTTGATCTAGAAGCAGCTCTGCTCGAAGCCAGGTAGTCTGCAAGCCTCTGGGTGCGTGAAACCTATCGGGTGGCCCAGTGCGGTAAAGCTGTCCAAGTGAACTTGTGAATCTCTAAAACTTAAAATAAAGACTTTTGTGTAGGAAAAAAATGAACAAAAACTTGAGATCTCACCCAGAAAGAGCAGCAGAGGGAGGCTTCTGCTGCACCTTCTTTCCCTACTGCACCTGGATTCCCTCAACCCTCCTTTTTGTGCACCTTCGGTACAGTTAATTAGTCTCCCTCCACAGAACGTCCAAGGGTTCCAACCCTTTCCCCCTCTTAACAAGAAGCAAGGCTGCGGTCTCCTTTCCTGCTAAAAAGCGTCATTGAAAAGAAAACTGAGGAGTTCCCATTGTGGCGCAGTGGTTAAAGAATCCGACTAGGTACCATGAGGTTGCAGCGGGTTAAGGATGCAGCCTTGCCAGGAGCTGTGGTGTAGGTCGCAGACACGGCTTGGATCCCGCGTTGCTGTGGCTCTGGCATAGGCCGGCGGGTACAGCTCCAATTAGACCCCTAACCTGGAAACCTCCATATGCCACGGGAGCAGCCCTAGAAAAGGCAAAAAGAAAGACAAAAAAAAATTGAGACACCTCAGTCAGTAGTAACAATGGGGACTACAATACCCATGACCCCATTTCAAAATTAGGAAACTCAATGGAGAAAATCAGAGATTGAATGACTTACCTGAAGTCACAGCCTGGGAAAACCACACACAGGGGATTAAAACCTAAGACTATCTTTGCCACCGCCCATAAAAAGGCAGTTTTCTTCCCCGCGCTGGCTGATTTTGCTTCTTGCTGAGCCTGTGAGCAGAAGGAAGTAGAGTGCAGTGGGTTGAAACACCCTTATCACATTATTGCTGTTATTTCAGGGGACAGAGTCCTAATAAAAAGGTTTCTCAGTGTGTTTTTCAGCTTTTACCTTACATTTTTCTTCTTCTTTTGTCCCATTTGATAATATGCACTTCTAGGCTTTAAATAAATAAATAAATAAATAAATAAATAAATAAATAAATAAATAAAGGAGTTCCCTTTGTAGCTCAGTGGAAACGAATCTGACTAGTGACCATAGGGTTGCAGGTTCTATCTCTGGCCTCACTCAGTGGGTTAAGGATCCGGCATTGCCTTGAGCAGACGTGGCTCAGATCCTGTGTCAGCTGTGGCTGTGGTGTAGGCTGGCGGCTGTAGCTCCCATTCGACCCTTGGCCTGGGAACCTTTATATGCTGTGGGTGTGGTCCTAAACCCCCCCCAAAAAAAAGAAAGAAAGAAAAAAAACCCTCCCAAATCCAAAAAAGCCCCAAGCTCCGAGCAGCTGAGAAATTACAGTTATAAAAATGATGACATCTTTTGTTATGGAATAATTTTTATAGTTTTCAGTGAATTTGTATTTTTGGGGATCACTTTTCCCCCTTGAAAGAACCAACAAATTGAAATGCAATTCTTTCATTCCAGCCTTTCCTTTCTTCCCTCCCACCCTTTCTTCTTCCCTCATTGATCATTTAGGAGACACTTGCAAAGCTAAGCATGGGATACAGAGATGAATACAATTGCTGTGTTTCCCCGGATACTACCCTGCAAAGAACTGGATCTTTAGAACCAAGGTAAATCAACAAAACCTCTAGTACGAATTAGAAGAGGATAAATATTTAAGCAAAATTCTGATAAAGTGCTGTTTTTTGGTTTGGTTTGATTTTGTACATAGATTTCTTTACACTGGAATACAGGGGCACTGGGGAAGCATCAATGAGAGGTGATATATGGGTTAGATTTTGAAGGATAAAGTGAAAGGTTATTATGTCCAGATTGGGACATGGACTCAGTTTGGGGCTGTAGGACCATTAGAAACTACATCATGGAATCAAAAAATATGTTGGCTCATAGTCAACACTGACTATTCCATTTCGAAGGAATGTTCGATTTTGAAGGTGAATGATAAAAATAATAAATTTTAAAGGGTAGGTCAAATCCAAATCTAGAAGACCTATAATGCCAATATAAAGACTTGGGACTTGGTTTTGTTGTGTCCTCTTTGTGCTGAGGATTGAGACGATTGTTTTGTAAACTCCTTACTTCATAGCAAAGTTTGGCCATGGGTCTGTGCTGTATCCTTCTGTTTCATTCATCCATTCATTCACTCATTCATTTTTATTCCTTCTGTCTCCATTCCCAGCTATGGCAACCATTTCATACACTTGATATTCATACTTTTCATGTATGAGTTTTTATTGTTTAAATACTATTGTGTGCATCCTTTTAAAAATACCCTTCATTAGGGTCTCCTTGAGGATGTGGGTTCTATCCCTGGCCTTGCTCAGTGGGTTAAGGGTCCAGTGTTGCTACAAGCTGTGGCATAGGTCGCACACCTGGCTTCGATCTGGTGTTGCCATGGTTATAGGCCTCAGCTGCAACTCTCATTTGACCCTGGCCGTGGGGAAATATGCCATAGGTTCAGCTGTAAAAAGTTTAAAAAGTACCTTCATTGTGGAAAATTTCAAACATAAATAAACTCCTGTGCATCATCTATTTGTAATAATGATCAATTCATGTCTAATCTTGTTTTACCTATAGTCCGCCTACTTGAGCAATCCCTCCCATCAGATTACTTTGAAAAGGTCACAACTGTTATATTATTCAATCATAGATATTTCAAGTGTGCATCTTTAAAGGATAAGGACTTTTTTGGGTGGGGGAACATAATGTCAGTGGTATTATCCTAAAAAATTAGTGAAAATCCTTGATTATTTATTAAACAAGTGGTATTCGTATTTCCCCAGTGTTTCTGTAGAATATTAGAGGAGATGGAAATTATTAAAAGCTATAAATTTGCGGGAGGAGCCCTGCAGAGCAAGACTGAGAGCTCTGAGGAGGGGGCATTGCTCTTGGAAGGTCACTCTGAGGCTGGCTGGGGGAATGTTAGGAACCTTGCAAACTAGATCCAAACGTTGCTACTGGAACAGACTCCACTGCTGGGGAACAGAAGGCTTGGTGTGGTGGTAATGTTTCCCTTTTTGATCTTCTAGTTCTTGAAAACCTGGCCAACAATTCCTTAATGACTTTAACTTCTCTCAATTAAGATGGCTGTGTGTTTCTGCCTCCTGGCTAGATTCCAACTGATAGGTGTATCTCAAATCCCTTGGCTTCTCCTGTCCACCACTGTGTTGATATTATCTAAAGTTGTACTTCTAGATTATTATAAATATGTATTTTTATGTTTTATTTTCTCTCTTTGCTCATTTTAAAAAAATAAAAATTGGGGTCTGTATTTCATCTGTCTTTTTCAGACAAAATTGTATTTTTCTGATCACCTGATAGAGGTACAGTAAACTGCATAGTTTATTTTTTTTAATTTAATTTTTTTTTTAGGGTTGCATCCATGGCATATGGAGGTTCCCAGGCTAGGGGTCAAATTGGAGCTATAGCCGCTAACCTACGCCACAGCAATGCCAGATCTGAGCCACATCTGCCACCTATACCACAGCTTATGGCAATGCTTGATCCTTAACCCACTGAGCAAGGCCAGGGATCGAACCTGCATCCTCATGGATACTAGTCAGCATTTATTTTCTGCTGAGCCAGGATGGGAACTCCAGCTTCACATGTTTAAAGTGTACATTTTGATAAGTTTTAGCACATGTATAGACTTGTGAAATCATCACCATAATCATGATAATGAACATACTCATCTCCCACCAAAAGTTTTCTCCTGCTCTTTTATTTTTTATTTTTTTTGTCTTTTTGTCATTTTCTTGGCCCGCTCCCATGGCATATGGAGGTTCCCAGGCTAGGGCTCCAATCAGAGCTGTAGCTGCCCTGCCAGGCTACGCCAGAGCCACAGCAACACGGGATCCGAGCCGCGTCTGCAACCTACTACACCACAGCTCACTGTTAACCCACTGAGCAAGGCCAGGGATCGAACCTGCAACCTCATTGTTCCTAGTGGGATTCATTAGCCACTGCGCCACAAGGGAACTCCCTGCTCTTTTATAATCCTGCTCCCACCCCTCTCTGCTCTTCTTCTCCATCCCTAGGCAACCACTTACCTGTTTTTATCCCTATAGAGTAGCTGCATTTTCTAGAATTTAGTGTAAATCAGTCAAACAGTATGAACTCTTCCGTTTGTCTTGTTTAGCATAATTATTTCGAAGTTCATTTATGTTATTGCATGTATCAGAAGTTCATTTCTTTGTATTGCTGGGTAGTAAGTCCATTACATAAAGGAATTTATATTGTTTATCCAGTCACTTGATAATGAACATTTGGATTGTTTCTGGTTCTGGCTATTACCACTCAATTTACTGTGAACCCTCACCTACGAGTCTTTGTATATACTTTCTTTTTCTTTTGGTAGCACATTGGTGTGGAATGGCTGGGTCAGATGGTTAGGTGTATGTTTACTTTTTAAGAAACTGACAAACTACTTTTCTAAGTTGTTGAACCTTTTCACATTCCAGCCAGCAGTATGTGAGAGTTCCCGTTCCTCTGTGTCGTTGGCAACGCTTGGTATGGTTGGTGTGTGGAGGTATTTCATTATGGTTTTATTATTATTATTATTATTATCTTTTTGGCATTTCTTGGGCTGCTCCCACAGCGTATGGAGGTTCCCAGGCTAGGGGTCCAATTGGAGCTGTAGCCACCAACCTATGCCAGAGCCACAGCAACGCAGGATCCGGGCCGAGTCTGCAACCTCCACCACAGCTCATGGCAACGCCAGATCCTTAACCCACTGAGCAAGGCCAGGGATCGAACCTACAACCTCATGGTTCCCAGTCAGATTCGTTATGGTTGGAACTCCTCATTATGGTTTTATCTTGCATTTCCCTAAGGACTGATTGTGTTGAGCATCTTTTCATGTGCTTATTTGCCATCTGTATATCTTGTTGGGTAAAGTGTGTGCTCAAGATAGACCATATTTTGAGCCATAAGACAAAAGTCTCAATACATTTAAAAGGATGCAAATCATCCAAAGTAGGTGTGAACTGAAGTTTGGCACTTGCCATCAGCCTCTACAGGGAGTAAGACATGAGCCACTGCTGCTGCCGACCCACAGCACCCCCTGAACAAAGCTCAGGATGGAGACCAGGAGTGAGGCCCTCTGTGCTCTGGGAAAACTGGAAGAACAGGTCTTCAGATAAGTATTTTTAGAAGATTTCAGGAGCCCAATTCTTAAATCTCCTCATATCTAGGAAAACACTAAAATCCCTTAATGATGACCGATGTGTGTGACTAGTAGCAAACTTCTGTAAGATGTGCAGGCCGCATGCTCCTGCCCCTTCACCCTTAAGACTTCTATCTTGATATTTCTCCTTTCCTTTTTGGGGCAGTATTTCAGAGCTATCTGGGGCAGTAGTTATCCGGACAAAGCAGAAGATACCTTCTGTGAGAACAGCCACTCCCAAGGGTGGGCCGGTGAGCCCTGAGGGAACTCAGGAAAGAGACCAAGCCTGGCCCACATCAGAGGGCCTATCAAAGGAGTGATTCCAGGAAGCCCAGACCCTTACATCTTCCCATGGAAACTGGTTTTCTATAAATCTTTTTCTGTAAATCTGGTTATCGGTAAACCTTTTGTTCCTACTACCTTCTCTTTGTCACAAAAACTCATTTATCCTAGCTGCCCACCCCCACTTCTTGGAGGGGTTTCTCGGGGCTACCTGAGATGCTCTCTCCCGGGCTTAAGTCCAAGTTTCACCTCAAATAAAACTTAACTGTCAACTTTCAGGTTGTATTATTATTATTATTATTTTTGTCGACATAGGTTTTCAGACTATAATGGAGTTAAATTAGAAGCCAGTAACAAAATATTTGAAAAATCCCCAGCTATTTGGATCCTGTCCTTGTTGCTATTAAATCTGATTCTTGTAGCTTTATAGGAGATGTTCTTTTTCTCTGGAAGCTCTTAGAATTTTCTTTCTCTTTGATGTGCTTAAATTTCCCAATACTGTATCTGAGTTCTTACTCTCTCTTATTTGGTACTCTATTCTTTCTGTCTGAGGTCTTTCATCTTTCTTTAATTCAGGGCTATTTATTTTTATTATTTCCTTAAATATTTTCCCCTCCCTTGAATTTTCTCTCCCTTGGATTCCTGTTTTCATTATGTCAGCATGTCTGCTTTTATCCTCCATGCATTTAGCTTTTTCTTTTTTTTTATTTAATTTTTATTTTATGTTGGAGTTTAGTTGGTTTACACTGCTATGTTAGTTTCAGGTGTACAGCAAAGTAATTCAGTCATACATTTACATATATCCATTCTTTTTCGGATTCTTTTCCCGTATAGCTTATTATATCACTTTGAGTTCCCTGTGCTATACAGTTGGTCCCTGTTGATTATTTATTTTGTGTGTAGTAGTGTGTATATGTTAATCCCAAACTCCTCATTTAGCCTCCCCAGACATCTCTCCCCTTTGGTAACTCTTAAGTTAGTTTTCAAAGTATGTGAATTTGTTTCTCTTTTGTAAATAAGTTCATTTGCACCTTTTTTTTTTTTTTAGATTTAACTGCTTATTTCTATATTTATCTCTTTATCCCTTTTTTTCCCTCCCTTCTGGGAGATTTCCCTAGTCTGTTCTTTCAGTTTTGCAATTTATTCTTTAGTTATAGTCTGTTTGCTATTTATCCCATCTACTATTCTATCTTTAAGTGCTGCTGTTATGGTTATTGCTGTTTTAAATATACTGAATCTTTCCATTTGGCTCTCTTTTTGACTTTTTTTCTTGCTTCATATTACCAGTATCTTTTTGACAACAGTGGTTGTGCTTTTTAAAAATTCTTTATTTGTTATAGTATGTCTGCTTGATTCAATCTATGTTGTGCAGTTTGTGGTTTTCCTTTTATAGTGATTCTGACCTCAGGTTTCAGGCTGTGAGCGGATGGTCCCCTAGAGTTATCGGGTACCAGATGAGATACTACATCTCACGCCCTGTTAGATGTAATTAGCCATTCCTTATGCAGGCTGGCGAAGAGGCTGAGAGGAGTGGGTCTCAGGGCAGCTGGTCAGCTGGTGGCATCTGACTCCCAGGGGGGACAGGGTGGGCAGTAGTCCAAAAGAAATCTAGGAGAGGCAGAACAGAAACAAAAGCATCTCTCTCACCTGTTATTCCACCTCTGCATGCCCCTCCACCCAGAGCTGATAATGGCCTTTAGTCTCTCTAGAGACTACTCACAGTTTTTAAGATTAATGTATCCTCTCTTTTGCAGTCTCCCCAGAGCTGATTCCCCTTGCCCTGTCTCCACTAAACATCTTATCTGTACTTTGTGGCCTAGCAGAGGGGAATAGGTTACTGAGAGCTTTTGAGTTTTGCTGGAAGAAAACTAATCTTGCAGCAGAGCACAATAAAAAGAGGAAGGAAACAGTTACTAGCCTAAGTAAGCAATAACAAAGATCTGAATTAATAGTTTGTATGTTGAAGAAGATTTTTTTTTCCTTATAAATGATTTACTTGTTAGTTGAGCCCAAACTTGAAGAAGCTATTGTTTTATTTTGCTCCCCCCACCCAACATGTTTGTTCTTAGTTCTTTTTTGGGGGAGTGAATTGCAAACTAAGCACTGGGAGAAATTCAAGATGTTAAAAGTGAAAAAGGAAGCTAAATGAGGCCAGAGTGGAGAGCAAATTGTTATTATTTAAAACTTATGGACCACCCTGACTATGACAAGTTCTATTTAAAAAAATACAGAAACATGATTCCTTCCATTGAACAGCTAACCTTTTTCGGGAAATATATACCACATTTCTTTGTGTGTTCTACTCCACATACTGCCAATATTTAAACTTGTTTAATTTGAGGAATTTCCTTTTAGCTTTCTTTCCCTTAATTTTTTTTTTTTTTTTTTTGAGGGCGGGTTCCCTTTCTCTTTTTATAAAAATAAAGAATATGAACAGATGTTATGTTCACTTTATTGGCTGAAAGTTGGTGTCTAGAACACTATCTTTACCCTTCATAGAGCAAGCTAGATGGAGCATTTGTTACCCCCTTGCAACTATTCATTGCCTTTGCTTCTCCGCTTGACAGTAACTGGCTCTATTTTTATTTTAAACTAAAATCAAATAAATCAATTTGAACTGTACCATGCAAGATTAATGTTAACTATAAACATGAAAACATGCTCAATCTAAGTAAGACAAACAATTTACTTTCTTTTTTTTTTTGCCTATCAAACTGCTAACAATTAAATGTAAAGAGGGTTTTGGCATTAAGAATTCTCATAAAATGCTGATGGGAAGGATACTTATAGATACAGCTGTAGCTGCCTCTGTGTGGCTGCCACCACATTCCACATACATAGGTTCTCAAACTTCAGCTCAGAATAACTTAGAGAGCTTGTTAAAACATGGATTGCTTGGCCCCCCTCCTAGATTTCTGATTCAGTAAGCCTGGGGTGATGCCTGAGAATTTGCTTGGCTAGCAAGTTCCCAGGCCATGGTGACGCTGGTGGCCCAGGACCAACTTCGAGAACCATTGGTTCTCAACCCTGGCTGTACCTGAGGATCTTAAAAAGAATACCATCGCCAAAAACTGCCAGTGCTTAGATCTGCTCCCAGTGCTTCTAGTTTAATGGTTTGAAAGGGGCCGGGATATGTGTATTTTATAAACGCTCTTTTTTAAAGGTGAGTTTAAGGGGCTCTTTGGGTTGGATTGAGAAGACTGCTGTCTTCTCATTCTCCGTTTGTCCTCCAAAGGAACTCATTGAGTTGCTGTTTCACTTCCAGTCAAGCCTTCAGCATTAAGGTGTTATCAGGATATTTTTATTTAAATTGGTATGCCCATTGGTCTTGGTCACTACCAAAATACAAGTCGTTAAGTATTTATCATCTCCCTACTCTTGTTTTGTTTTGTTTTGCTTTTTTTTAGGGCCACACCCACGCATATGGAAGTTCCCAGGCTAGGGGTCGAATTGGAGCTGTAGCCTCCAGCTTATGCCACAGACATAGCAATGCAGGATCTGAGCTGTGTTTGTGACCTACACCATAGCTCACAGCAACACTGGATCCTTAACCCACTGAGCGAGGCCAGGGGCTGAACCCGAATCCTAATGGATCTTAGTCGGGTTCATTAACTGCTGAGCCACGAAGGGAACTCCTCCTTACTTTTCTTTTTAAAATGATTTTTATTTTTTGCATTAGAATTGGTTTACAGTGTTCTGTCAATTTTCTACTGTATAGCAAAGTGACCCAGTCACACATATATATACATTCTTTTTCTCACATTATCCTCCATCATGTTCCATTTTAAGTGACTAGATAGAGTTTCCTGTGCTATACAGCAGGATCTCATTGTTTATCCATTCCAGAGGCAATAGTCTGCATCTATTAATCCCAGATTCCCAGTTCATCCTACTCCTTCCCCCCTCCCCCTTGGCAACCACAAGTCTGTTCTCCAAGTCCATGATTTTCTTTTCTGTGGAATGGTTCATTTGTGCAATGTATAAGATTCCAGATATAAGTGATATCATATGGTATTTGTCTTTCACTTTCTGACTTCACTTAGTATGAGAGTCTCTAGTTCCATCCATGTTGCTGCAAATGGCATTATTTTGTTCTTTTTATGGCTGAGTAGTATTCCATTGTGTATATATACCACATCTTCTTAATCCATTAATCTGTCAATGGACATTTAGGTTGTTTCCATGTCTTGGCTATTGTGAATAGTGCTGCAATGAACATATGGGGTGCATGTATCTTTTTCAAGGAAAGTTTTATCTGGATTTAGACCCAAGAGTGGGATGTTGGGCCATATGGCAGTTCTATATTTAGTTTTCTGAGGTACCTCCATACAGTTTTCCATAGTGGTTGTACCAATTTACCATGATTTTTCTCCTCTGATCCAGTCTCTCCTCCCTTTCTCCCTTCTTTCTCATCTCTCTATCATCTTCTAGTTGCTTCCTCTAGAATTCTTCACTAAGTGGTTATTTAATAATCTCTTCTCTACCTTCAGGGTTTCAACCTTTTTTTTTTTCCCTTCATCTGAAGCTTGGCTTGTTTCTGAAGATAGCACTTTTCTTGCAACCCTTCCAGATGCAGGCTGCATTTATAAAAGGAGACTCTCTTTGGGGCTTTCAACACAGAGCCCTGAGATGGATAAGATATGCCCCTAGGCCCCCTAAATTGCCTCTCCTAGATACCTCAAGTTTTACCCTTAGCATTTTAATCTTTAGGCTGGGCATGGGTAATGCTGTTATGTTTTCTCAGATATTTAACTTTTACTGTGAAAAAGTTTCAGATACCTTCAGAATAGGTTATGTGCCTTATGTGAGGAATTAGCCTCCTTTCAAAGTATGATTGACAAGAGACTTGTGTGCACACAGTAATAGAAACTGCCACTTGGTCCGAATCAACTCTCAAAGTTTACTGAGGATTTTCCTTCTCTACCCTCCAAGTTCTCTCCACACCGTACAAAGAGACTCAAAACTAGAGACTAGGAAGAAGAGGCAGAACACAGCCCATCTCTAAAAGCCACTCCTGGAGGTTCCCATTGTGGTTCAGTGGTAAGGAACCTGACCAGTATCCATGAAGATGCTGGTTCAATCCCTGGCCTTGCTCAGTGGGTTAAGGATCCGTTATTGCCATGAGCTGTGGTGTAGGTTGCAGATGTGGCTCTGATCTGGTGTTGCTGTGATTGTGGTATAGGCCAGTAGCTACAGCTCTGATTAGACCCCTAGCCTGGGAACTTACATATGCTGCAGAGGCGCCCTAAAAAACACACACATGCAAAAAAAGACAAAAAATAAAAGTCACTCCCTATGGGCTTGAGTTTCCCTGGTTCATTGATTTCTTCTAAGGCCCATTATGATTATGACCAGAGAAGAACAATTTTTTTTTTTGTCTTTTTGCCATTTCTTGGGCCGCTCCCGCGGCATATGGAGGTTTCCAGGCTAGGGGTCCAATCGGAGCTGCAGCCACCGGCCTATACCAGAGCCACAGCAATGCGGGATCCGAGCCGCGTCTGCAACCTACACCACAGCTCATGGCAACGCCGGATCCTTAACCCACTGAGCAAGGGCAGGGATCGAACCCAAAACTTCATGGTTCCTAGTCTGATTCGTTAACCACTGAGCCACGACAGGAACTCCCAAGAACAATTTTTATGGCTCATTGATGGGTACATAAGCCTACCTCACCCCACACATTTTGAAGAAGTACACAGTCTTTCTCTTTGGAGGGAGTCTGCTTCCAGTGTTTTTTCTTAGGAATTGTTTCTTGTAATGAAATGCACTAGCCAAAGGTCACCAGAAACAAGTTAATATTTCAACAAAGATAGATTTATTTTATTCTCTTCCCTGTCTCCTCCCCCCCTGGAGATTGTATTAAACCAGTGAGACCAAAGATGCCTACGTGATGAATAAGGATCATTTACAAGCATATTGTTATCTGATGCCCCACAAGTGAGAGATACAAAGGAGGAGTTGCCATCGTGAAAGAAGAGTCTGGCCAGGGCCAGAGCCTGACTAACTTGACATGGAGTGGGTTCTGTAAAGGTCAGATTTCTGCCTTCCCCAAGTTCTGTTTCCTTTAGCTCTTTCAGTGGAGGACAGTTAAGTATCAGCATAAATTACAAGTAAATATCTTTCTAACATGTAGAACCTCGGGAGTTCCCATTGTGGAGAGCTGAAAGGAATCCAACTAGTATCCATGAGGAGGTGCGTTCAATCCCTGGCCTTGCTTAGTGGGTCGGGCATCTGGCGTTACCATGAGCTGGGGCAATGGTTGCAGATGCGGGTCGGATCCTGTGGCTGTAGCTCTGATTTGACCCCTAGCCTGGGAACCTCCATATGCTGTGGGTGTGGCCTTATAAAGCAAAAAAAAAAAAAAAAGAAGTAGAACCTTGAAAGAATAGGCACTGGCTTGTTTTTTTTCTTTAGCTCTTTTTTTCTGTTATATTTATAAACAACACAGAAAAGAGTCCAGAACCTGAAAACCAATAAAATTAAACTCAAAAGTACCTATTGTTGTATATTCTAATTTTATGTGATTTCCCCCCTTCTCTTCTTAGAAAATCCTGAAATTCAAGATCTGTGAGGGTCAGTAGTCCTTATCATGCTTTTTTTTTTTCCCTTGCTTTTTTATGTTAGTAGATTTAGGGAACAAATCATTCATTCATTCAAATGAAGCTGTCATAGTGTTGAGGATATAGAGCAGAGACAGACACGGACCCGACCCTTTAGGAACTCAAAGCCCCAGAACACCATTCCTTTACTGTGCTTTAGCACCGCCTCTAAAGAAAAGAAGAAGGAAAGTACTTCTCTTTTGAATATATGGGTATATAGGAGTTCCCATCCTGCCTCATTGGGTTAAGAACCCAATATAGTCTCCTTGAGGGTGCAGGTTTGATCCCTGGCCTCGCTCAGTAGGTTAAGAATCTGTAGGTGGAGCCACAAAAGAAAAAAGAAGAATATGTGGTGTATATATGATTCATGATATTTATGATTCCTTTAAATGAAGTAGGAGGAAGTTCCTAGAGTATTTTATAGATTAAGCAAAACATAGTTGTGGTACGTGGCAAAAATAGCCACTAATGATTTCATCCTTGTTTGTGTGCCCTTTTGCAATGTCAATCCCTGGTCTTCCCACCAAAAGTTAATTCTGTGTCTCCACCCAGTAAACCTGGGCTTGGCCAACAGGGCATTAACTAAGGTACTGTTAAGCAGATAGTTGAAAAATGCTTGTGCATTAGGACTTGCTGTCTTGCTGTACTTGGAACCACGTGGTCGAGCTTGAGCTCCCTTGCTAGATGAAGACACATGGCCATGACCATGTCACTCTGGCTAACATATGGCAACCACCAGAGATGAGACCAGGCTATCCCAGACCTTATGACTGCAACTGCACCATTAACTACCAATAAGTACATGAGTGACTTATAGGACCCAGACCAGAGCTACCCATGGGGAAGTTTGGAGTTGAAGTCATTCCACCACACAGAATTGTGGAAAATAGTAAATGTGTATTGTTTTAAGTCACTCCATTTAGGGGGTGTTGTTATGCAGTAAAAGCAATTGATACAATTGTAATTATTTTTTAAATTTTTATTTATTTTTTTGTCTTTTTCCTAGGGCCGCTCCCGTGGCATATGGAGGTTCCCAGGCTAGGGGTTGAATCAGAGCTGTTGCCGCCGGCCTACACCACAGCCACAGCAACGCGGGATCCGAGCCGCATCTGCGACCTACACCACGGCTCATGGCAATGCCAGATCCTTAACCCACTGAGTAAGGCCAGGGATCAAACCTGAAACCTCATGGTTCCTAGTTGGATTCGTTAACCACTGCGCCAAGACGGTAACTCCTATAATTGTAATTTTTAATCTCTTAAAACTTAAAAAAAATTAACCTACTCTAACTACAGAATTAAGATGAGTTCAGGAAGTAAAAATATAGGTATATAGGTAATCTTCTAATGTAATATTTTTTAAGACTGCCTGTCAATTCTATTGACGTTTTTACCTGAGGGTATAAACAATTGGTAGAGATCTTAAAAAAAACAAACTTTATTGAGGTCTGACAAACAAAAAACTGGAAGTATTTATTTATTTATTTATTTGCTTTTTAGGGACACACTTGTGGCATATGGAGGTTCCCAGGCTAGGGGTCCAATCGAAGCTGTAGCTGCTGGCCTACACCACAGCCGTGATAACGCCAGAACGGAGCCGCGTTTGCAACCTACCCCCCAGCTCCTGGCAATGTTGGATCCGTAACCTACTGAGCGAGGCCAGGGATTAAACCTGCATCCTCATGGATGCTAGTCAGATTCGTTAACCCTGAGCCATGATAGGAACCCTGGAAGTATTTAATATATGGGAGGGAGTGGGATGCACAGGGAGTTTGGGGTTAGTAGATGCAAACTATTACATTTAGAATGTAGTATTTATTGTATACAACCTGTTTGGGAACTGGTAGAGATCATTTCTGGTTTTTATTATCTCTAGTACTGATCTGAAGTTGAAATTGGTTAGGTGTAAGATTTCCAGGTAACAGATGAATAAAAGAACAGGTGATTGTCTTGGCTTTTAGTCTGGTTCTGCCTAATACACTACAAGTCAATATTTACTTAATGAGTGGTATTTATTGCCTTTTGATTAAGAAACAGGCTGTGTTTTTTATATGAAAATTACTGGGAGGTAGGAGAGAATGGGATGGACAGAGAGTTTGGGGTTAGTAGATGCAAACTTAAATTTAGAATGGATAAGCAATGAGGTCCTGCTGTACAGCACAGGGAACTATATCCAATCTCTTGGCATAGAATATGATGGAAAATAGTATGAAAAAAAGAATGTATGTATGACTGGGTCGCTATGCTTTACGGCAGAAATTGACACAACCCTGTAAATCAACTATGCTTTAATTAAAAAATAAATAGAAAAATAAAGACAATTTACCATGATGAGTTAATACTTGCTGTCTACCCATAATCCAGCTACTCATCCCCTCTATGTGATGGCTCCAAGGGATACATTCCAGGATGTGGTAGTTACAGTCTTTGGCTATGAGCCCAAGTGGGTGCAGCAGTTGTATCTGTGCTCTTTGTTGTGTGATACTCCTCAGCCTACTGGAATCTGGTTTCTGCTCTACCGTGCCAACCAAGTGCTTCTCATCAAGGTCACAAAGAACTCGGTATTGCTAAATCCAGTGGACACTTCAAACTTCTATTTTCACATCTTAGCAGCGCGTGACCCTGATGACCAATTCCTTCTTTAAATATGTTCTACTTGTAACTTCTGTCACGCTCCCATCTTCTGGTTTTCTTGATCGTTTGAGGGTCCTTTTGTATCTCTCAGTCCTTTAAATATTGGTGTTCCTTCAGGGTAGGTCCTGGGTCACCTTCTAGTCTTTTTGTTCCTGGGCAGTCTCATCCCTTGCCTAGGTTCTTATCTTCTACAGTAATGTCTTCCAAATTAATGTCTTCAGCTGAAATCTCTTTCCTGAGCATCAGAAATCAAGCCATCAGCTGAGCAGCTTTTCTTGATGTCTTAATCCCAGACTAAAGGCAAAATACTTCTCCCCTCTGCTCCCCACCCCCAATCTGTCAGCTCCTTCTATGGTTGAAACTGCAGTAAATGACACTAACATCCATCTGGTTACCCAGGAGAGAAACTTGGGAACCATCTTTAACTTCTGCCTCACCTCTACCATGGTCCTAAATTAACCAACCCTGTCAGTTCCTCCCTCTCAAAAGCTCTTGAATAAATCCAGTTCTCTTTAGCTTTCTCTCGCTGCAGTCCAGAGAATGTGTGTTCCCAAATCATCTGTCTCTGTGCCAGCCAAGGCCTGAAATGCCAAGCACTTGACTCTATTGTCCTTTTCATTTTGCCAGGCAGTACCTGCCCCAAAGCTGCAAAGAAAATTGCCCCGGATGACTTAATCTGAAAGGGCCAGAGAGCGTGGAAATGTGACCGTGTATGTGAAACCTTATTCATTTAAAAATATGATCTAGTTGCATCTGTAATAATTTCTAGAGCTTAATGATTTCTTCATTTATTTTCTAGAGCTCCATATCTACTTTATAGCTAATAGTAACCATAATCTCTGTTATAACTAGTAATATACTACTAAAATGTAGTAGTGTACTAGTATGGCTATAGGAAATAGCACAGATTGCTTTTCTCTCTTCATAGTTTTAGCTTTGAATTGCCTATGTTGAAACTCAAATGTTTGTTTTCTAATTTTTTGCACATTCTTGAAAGCTATTTTTTGTAGTCTGCTGGAATTTTTCATCCCCATATTTGCTTGGCAATTTTTCTTACCCCCAAGCTGTCCAGTGTCTACTGTAGAATTATGATTCTGTAAAGATCAACCTTTTAACTGTTGGATGACTCCTCATTGCTTACAGCATTTTTTTTTTTAACCTCTGTATCTCTGGCTGGCCTGTTACCTCTCTGTTCTTGCTGTATGGGAGGTATCCAGGAACTCACTGAGGCACTGTGACAGATACACAACTGAAGTACAAAAGAATGATGCTCCATGGGGCTGTCCTGGACCACGGAGGGATGGGAGCCAGGGTGTGATGTCAATAAATGCACTTTAGTGACTTGATTTCTTTCATCCTCAGTCTCCTGTTCTGTCAAATGTAGAGAAGAATATTTACATCACAATCAATACCCTCCAGGGTATCGAGGATGGATTAAATAAGATAAAGTATGTACAGGTCTGTCAAATAGTAGACACTCAATAAAGGTTAATTTTCCTCTCTGTTCCTACATTTATAAAATTGTGATAATTGTGAGTGTTATTATTTTGGTTAGTTTTTTTACTATTAGGCTTTTAAAAAAATAAAGAAAACATTTATTTATTTATTTATATTACCATTATTATTTTTAGCCATGTGCATGGCATGCAAGTTCCTGGGTCAGGAATCGAACCCATGCCACAGCAGCAACCAAAGCCACAGCAGTGACAATGCTGGATCCTTAACCCACCGAGCCACCAGGGAACTCTGAAAATAATCTTTTAAACTTAAACATCTGGGAAAATTGGAATTAATACTAACCAATAATCAATAACGATAGCCAAGAAATATAGCTGAAATAGTATTCAATGTGTAGTAAAAAAAAGTACATTCTAGTTCTGGTTCCAATTATGACTGTGTGTGTCACTTCGGACAATTTATGGCCACTTACACAACATTGCTTGAGGAAATAGACTTGTCCCAATTCCTAGCAACTGTTGGCAGGAGGGCAGGATGCAAGAGGGAGAAAAATGTTTAATAGTAACACAGTCAACAGGCCATTTATTTCTGGCTCTCACTCCAAGTAGGAAGTGAAATAGGTTTGAAACCACACACACACACTTAGTCATGGCATGCAAAATGACGGTCTGCAGAAAGGACACTGTATTTCCAGTCTCACAGATGCAGTGACAGAGCTCAGTGATTCACAGCCAGGAATAGACAAAGCCTTTCATCATGACTGGTTGATACCAACTCAGTCTTAAAAGAATTTCTGGGAGTTCTCATTGTGGCTCAGTGGAAACGAACCCAACTAGTATCCCTGAGGTTGCAGGTTCGATCCCTGGCCTCGCTCAGTGGGTTAAGGATCTGGCATTGCCATGAGCTGTGGTGTAGGTTGCAAACATGGCTTGGATCTGGCATTGCTGTGGCTGTGGCCTAGGCCTGTAGCTCTGATTCGACTCCTAGCCTGGGAACTTCCGTATGCCCTAGGTATGGCCCTAAAAAGCAAAAAAAAAAAAAAAAAGAATTTCTGTGAACAAGCTAAAAGCAAAGCTAACTCTCTGAAATCACTCTTGAAGATCCCAAGGCAAAAAACCAGTATCTAAAAGATTGAGTCGCATAAACATGTGGTGAGTCATATGAAGAAAACAGAGTGAACCCTAACTAGTCTTTTCTTCCACTAAGACTTTTAGGAAAGAGGAGCTAAGGAAGATATCAAAACATACTCTCTGGTCCTTTAGAATTTGTTGTGTTTATGGAGAGTGAACTGTGTATAAATCTCATGATTGGCTGTCATTTCCATCATTCTCAGCAGTTGCTTTATTTCTTTAAAAATCCTTAGTTAATTATTTTATGTGTTTTGGGTTTTTTTTTTTTTAATTGTGGTAAAAACCAGTGTTCCCTCTTAGCCATTTTTAAGTATACAGTTCAATAGTGTTAAGTATTTTCACATTGTTGTGCAACAGCTCTCTAGAACTTTCTCATCTTGCAACACTAAAATTCTGTACCCACTGCACACTAATTCCTCCCTCCCTTGGCAGCCATCTTTTTATTTTCTGTTTCTATGATTTTGACTACTTTGTAATAGGGAAGAACAAATCTGGCTCCATATTAGATCTGTTCCTTTTCCTGCAATGTTAACCTTTGTCTTCTGTCACTTGTGCTTAGTCATCCTGACTCTGCACCTTTTGTAAAAGGATGCTGCCTCTAGCCTGAAATATATAGGATAGGCTATTCTTAAGGCTTTGGCCTTTAAGAGTATTACATTTTTAGATAAAAAGTTGCAGAATAGAGAATAACATTTGTTTTGTTGGAGGTTTTTAGGAAGGTGGTGACCTGACCTACATGGACAACAACAGGAGCAAAAGATTTCCTCACTAACAAGTTTGCCACAACTAAGTGCTCCTCCTCCCCTTTCTTGTATAAAAAGAGCCTGAATTCTGACTGAGGGGAGATGTTTCTTTGGGACATTAGTCCACCATCTTCTTGGTCTGCTGGCTTTCCAATTGAAAGCCATCATCTCTTGCCCCAGCAAATCGTGGCCTGGTTTATTGGCCTGTTGTGTAGTGAGCAGAACGGGCTTGGATTTAGTCACACTTTTGTGACTGGCTTATTTTGCTGAGCATAATGTCCTCAAGGTTCATCTATATTTTAGCATGTGACAGGATTTCATTCTTTTTTAAGACTTTTTCATCTTTCGTTGTATGTATATACCATATTTTCTTTATCTGTTCCTCTGCTGCTGGATATTTGGGTTGCTTCCACTTATTGGCTATGGTGAAAAATGCTGCTATGGATATGCACTTACTCTTTGAGATTCTACTTTGAATTATTTGGAATATTTACTCAGAAGTAGAATTGCTGAATCATATGGTAGTCCTGTTTTTAATTATTATTATTATTATTTGTCTTTTTGTCCTTTTTAGGGCCACACCCATGGCATATGGAGGTCCCCAGGCTAGAGGTCCAATTGGAGCTACAGCTGCCGGCCTACACCACAGCCACAGCAACTCCAGATCCTTAAACCACTGAGCGAGGCCAGGGATTGAACTCACACCCTCATGGTTCCCAGTCAGATTTGTTTCTCCTGTGCCAAGACAGGAACACCCCTGTTTTTAATTTTTAAGGGAACCTCAAATTGTTTTTCATAATGGCTGCACAATTTTACTTTCCCACCAACAGTGCACAAGGGCTCCAATTTCTCTGCATCCTCATCAACACTTTTTATTTTCTGTTCTTTTTACGGGGACAATCCTAATGGGTATGAGGTGATAATATCATTGTGGTTTTGACCTGGGATTGTTTTATGATTAATAATGTTGAGCATTTTTTCATGCGCTTGTTGACCATTCTTGTATCTTCTTTGGAAAACTGTCGTTCAAATTCTTTTCCCCATTTTTAAATTCAGATTATTTGGTTTTTTGTTTTTGAGTTGTTCCTTATATTTTCCAGATACCAACTTATATGTCAGATACGTGATTTGCAAATATTTTCTCCCATTCTGTAGATGCCCTTGTCATTCTATTAACTGTTTCCTGATGCACAAAGTTTTTAAGTTCAATATTATCCCATTTGTCTATCTTTGCTTTTGTTGCCCATGCTTTTATATCTAAGAAATCCTTGCTGAATCCAGTGTCATAAAGCTTCTTCCTATGTTTTCTTTTACACTACATTACTACTTTTACTTTAAGCAATTGTCTTTTAAAGAAACTAAGATTTTAAAAAATCCTTTTTAATACACTTACATATTTAGTATTTTCCATGTTCTTCATTCCTTCCTCTTAATCTGAGATTCCATTTGGTTTTGTTTTTCCTTCAGCCTGAAGAAATGGCTTTAGCATTTCTTACAGTGAAGGTCTGCTAACAGCAACTTCTTTCAGATTTCGTTTATCAGAATTTGTCTTTATTTTATGCTCCCTCTGTTTCAATGATAACTATGCTGGATTTTGAAATTTGAGTTGATAGTATTTTTTTTTCTTGCCTCTCTTTTACAATGTATTTTCTGCCTTCTTGTCCTATTGTTTGTGCTGAGACATTATTTTGAGTCTGTATTATAGTTCCCCTGAATATAGGGCATATTTTGCTCTGGCTTCTGTTAAGATTTTTCTGCTCATTTTTTGGATTTGTCTTCATGTTGACTATGGTACATCTTGGCATATTTATCTTGCATGGGCTTTACTGACTGTCTTGGATCTGTAAAATGATTTTTCAAAAATCCAGATTTGTAAACATTTTATCCATCTTTCCCTCAAATAGTTTTTTTCCCCTCTCTGTTCTCTTTCTCTTTTCATTCTGATGATATGTTAGGTTACTGGTATTGCCCAATAGGTCACCAAGACTCTGTTCATTAACGTTTCTTCTCTGGAGTTCCCGTCGTGGCTCAGTGGTTAACAAATCCGACTAGGAACCACGAGGTTGTGGGTTCCATCCCTGGCCTTGCTCAGTGGGTTGAGGATCCAGCGTTGCTGTGAGCTGTGATGTAGGTTGCAGATGCAGCTCGGATCTCGAGTTGCTGTGGCTCTGGTTGCTGTGGCTCTGGCGAAGGCCGGTGGCTATGGCTCAGATTCGACCCCTAGCCTGGGAACCTCCATATGCTGCGGGAGCGGCCCAAGAAATGGCAAAAAGACAAAAAGACAAAAAAAAAAATCCAAAAAAACAAACAAAAAAAATTTCTTCTCTTGTTCTTCAAATTGCCTGATTTATTTTGATTTGTCTTCACGCTCATTGACTTTTTAAATTCAGTCTCTAGCCTGCAGTTAAGTCTTATCTCATGAGCATTTTATTTTAGGTAGTGTAATTTTCAGTTACAGAATTCCCACTGTTTTTTTAAATAAATTCCATTTCTGTGCTGAGATTTCCTACCTGTTTAGTGTGTTTATCTTTTCTGTTAAAGCTTTAAACATATGTATAACGGCTACTTTTTTTTTGGCTGCCCTGAAGCATATGGAGCTCTAGGACCAGGGATCAGATCCAAGCCACAGCCCTGAAAGAAGGCGCAGTAACACAGGATCCACTGTGCTGGGCCAGGGATTGAACCTCAGTCCCAGTGCTCCCAAGCCACTGCTGATCCCATTGAGCCACAGCCGGAGCTCCCTTGTCTGCCAGTTTTAACACTTAGATCATGTTTGTATCTATAAACAAAGCTTTATAGGAATACAGCAATGGTCATTATTTGTGTGTGGTCTATAGCTGTTTTCATGCTGTATTGACAGTACTGAGGGTTGGGAAAGAGATCATAAAACTTATAAGCCTAAAATATTTAATATCTGGGCTTATAAGAAAGATTTGTCAACATCTGCTTTAAAGAATGTCCATTTTTACTTGGAGAAAAGACTTGTGGCTGCCTGATGGGAGGGGGAGGGAGTGGGAGGGATCGGCAGCTTGGGCTTATCAGACACAACTTAGAATAGATTTACAAGGAGATCCTGCTGAATAGCATTGAGAACTTTGTCTAGATACTCATGTTGCAACAGAACAAAGAGTGGGGGAAAAAATGTAATTGTAATGTATACATGTAAGGATAACTTGATCCCCTTGCTGTACAGTGGGAAAATACAAAAAAAAAAAAAAAAAAAGAATGTCCATGTTTGAGGCCACAGTACTTCCTGCTATCACATGACCTTCCTGTCTCGGGAGGTGCTAAAAGAGCCTGGAAAGGTCTCCCCATCCTGGCTAGGCTGGAACTCCAAAGTCTTCCAGCACTGAGCTTTTTCTGGTGCCTCTATTCAGCACTCAGCCCTGCAGCAGCCTCCTCTCTCGGTGGAGCCATGCGGAATTTTGCCCTGATAGGTACATCCCTGCCCTCAGCCAAGGATCTGCTGGGAGCTCCCAGGCAGACTTCTAGGAACTCATTTTTGTGGTTCCCTGCTTTCTGGTACCATGCCCTATACATTCCAGATGTTTAGCTGTCTTGAACTTCAGGCTCTGCCTCTTCTGTTCAAGAAAATTGATGTGCTCTGTCTGGGCTCCACTTCTTGGCCCTTCTGGTATGGAAGGTTTTTCTAGGCAAAGAACCAGGATGAATATGCCACTCACTTTGTGGGCTTCCCTTCTCAAGGATCTCAGTCCTGTGCTGCCTGGTGTCTGACGTCTGGAGATAATTGTCTTGTTTATTTGTCATTTGTTTATTTCTTTATGGTAGGAGGACAAGTCTAATACTGGCTACTCTGAATGTGGCAAAAGGCAGATGTTTCTCTTTATTCCTTTTTTATTCTTAAATTTTTTCATATACAGTTATGACTTAGATAGCTAAGAAACCCTGAATTACAGTAAGGGAAATCATATTTGTACATGAAATTGGTATAAAAACTTTCTTTATTGCTAATTGGGCGATCCCTCTGTCCTTTTCCTTTGTTACTGGAGACCATCTTCCATTCACATACTTTATTTTTTTAATTTAATTTAATTTTTTTTTTTTTTTTTTTTTTTGCCATTTCTTGGGCCGCTCCCGTGACATATGGAGAGTCCCAGGCTAGGGGTCTAATTGGAGCTGTAGCCACCAGCCTAACCACCAGAGCCACAGCAACACAGGATCCGAGCCTCGTCTGCAACCCACACCACAGCTCAGGGCAACGCCAGATCGTTAACCCACTGAGCAAGGGCAGGGATTGAACCCTCAACCTCATGGTTCCTAGTCGGATTCGTTAACCACTGCGCCACAACGGGAACTCCTATTTTTTTTTTTAATTTTTTTTTTTTTGTCTTTTTTGCCATTTCTTGAGCTGCTCCCGCGGCATATGGAAATTCCCAGGCTAGGGGTGGAATCAGAGCTGTAGCCACCGGCCTCCGCCACAACCACCGCAATGCGGGATCTGAGTCTGCAACCTACACCACAGTTCATGGCGACGCCAGATCCTTAACCCTCTGAGCAAGGCCAGGGATGGAACCCGCAACCTCATGGTTCCTAGTCAGATTCGTTAACCACTGAGCCACGACGGGAACTCCCCATTCACATACTTTAATTTTGTTTTGTGGAAGCAAAGATTTAATGACTACCATACTTTAAACTTCCAGAAAATGTTCATACTCATTACCATATATATTTATTTTATTCTTATAAAACTATGGCTACTAGAAAATAAAGCTAACAGCACTATTTTCCTATTCTAAAAAAAACATTTGTAGGAGATCCTGCTGTGGCACAGTGGGTTAAGAATCTGACTTTAGTGGCTTGGGTAGCTGTGCAGGCGTAGGTTTAATACCTGGCCTGGCATGGTGGGTTAAAGGATCTGGCATTGTCGCAGCTGTGGCTCAGATTCAGTCCCTGGCCCAGAATATCCATATGCTGAGGGTGTAGCGATAAAAACAAAACAAAACAAAAATTTGCAGATTGGAATAAAGGGTCTCAAAACGGCCTACAAATATCATATATGTTTAGTTTTTATTTCATTGCTATGTCCACTTGTCAAAATATGTTAGATGGGTATTTCTGCTAAATTTAAATTTAAACCTCCACAAATCGGAGGCAGGATGTGCTTTAGGGGGCAATAGATCATGCTGATTGGTCCAAGTCCCAACTTGTGTGACTAAATTTCTGTGACACAGAGAAGCTCTAAATTAGCAGATTACTTTGAACTGTTTTCTCAAAGTTTTAGTTATTTTACATTTGATCGTAATTCTAGAACTTATATTATTGTACTAGGACATCTTGGTTTTCAATTACTACTTGATTTTAAATTACTAAGCGGCTATTGGATGTCAGATTGATAAGTATCAATTTGAATTTTTGCAGTTAGTGCCCTTAGGCTCAGTGATAAATTACTGTCCAGAAGAGGTAACCAAAATTGTGAAATGTGTATAAATCATGTCATAAGAGGAATTGCAGAAGGACTTAAGTCTAGTGATTAAGTTGTTAAGTGTGAATTTCTCAGTGTACTTCAGGGCTATTTTAAGTGCAAAAAAGTCAGAGGTTGTTTAAGCTTTAAAAGTTAATAATAAATTTATTATAGTTACAGATTCAAAATCATAGTTTTTCCTTAAACTTTAAAGTTCAGTTTATAAATCTTATTTTGTTTTTGTTTTTGTTTTGTTTTTTTAGGACTGCACCGGAGACACATGGAGATTCCCAGGCTAGGGGTCCAGTTGGAACTATAGCCGAAGGCCTATGCCAGAGCCACAGCAATGTGGGATCTGAGCCACGTCTTCGACCTACACCACAGCTCATGGCAACACCGGATCCTTAACCCAGTGAGGAAGCAGGGATTGAACCAGTGTCGGCACGGATGCTAGTTGGGTTTGCTAACTGCTGAGCCATGATGGGAACTCCTAAATCTTATTCTGTTTATAAACCAATGTTTTTTGCAATCACTTGTAAAGGTTTTTGACTAATACTTGGATCTTTTTATGGACTTGTTAATTAAACATCATCAAGCATTTTATACCGCATTTAGATACTTAATATATTTTAGTTCTTAAACTCTAAAAAAATTATTTGACTTATACATCTTCTTGTGCTAAATAGTTCTTATAAATCCAACACACAAAATTTAAATGTAGCAAACTTAAAGTTTTCTTAAACATTACAGTTCTACTTCTCAAATTTAGATTTCTTTTCTTTCTTTTTTTTTTTTTTGTCTTTTCTAGGGCCGCACTCATGGCAAGTGGAGGTCCCCAGGCTAGGGGTCCAGTCGGAGCTGTAGCCACCAGCCCATGCCACAGCCACAGCAATGTGGGATCTGAGCCACATCTGCAACCTACACCACAGCTCATGGCAACACCGGATCCTTAACCCACTGAGCGAGGCCAGCGATCGAACCCTCAACCTCATGTTTCCCAGTGGGATTTGTTAACCACTGAGTCATGACGGGAACTCCTCAAATTTAGATTTCAATCCTAAATAACAAGTCTATATTGAGTACTCAGTTACACATTTGATTTTTTTTTTTGCTTTTTCTTAGGGCCGCACCCTTGGCATATGGAGGTTCCCAGGCTAGGGGTAAAATCAGAGCTACAGTTGCCTACACCAGAGCCACAGCAGTGTAGATCCAAGCTGTATCTGCGATCTACACCATAGCTCACGGCAATGCCAGATCCTTAAGCCACTGAGCGAGGTCAGGGATCGAACCTGCAACCTCACAGTTCCTAGTCAGATTTGTTTCTGCTGCACCATGATGGGAACTCCCACATTTAAAATTTTAATTACAAGGTTGGCACGCCGATAGACTTAATTCTCCTAAATATTCCCGATATAGAAAACACTAAATTTGCACACATCCTCTAGTCTCATAGAGCAACACATGGCTTTGATTATCTTAGCTATTTCTGTGCTGGATTCTGAAACTTCTTGGAATTGAAAGGTGCTGCTCCCCAATGGAAAACCATTTCCTTGTCCCACATAGTTTTGGGGTTACGGTCTCCGCTTGCCTAAGGTTGCACAATGACTAGAAATCTCAGCCAGGTGGCTTACTGTATTCTTTTTGCTAACCTTGATGGGACACAACCTGATTCTTGCAGTTGGTCACTGACTCTGTGATTTCCAGAGCCAAGAGGTCCCTCAGCCCTCAACTTTTTAATCCTCTCTGCAGGGAATCTACTATCCCCCTTTCCTTGACTCTTAAAGTTTGAAATAAATATCTTTTACATACAGGAGTTCCCGTCGTGGCTCAGTGGTTAACGA
Organism: Phacochoerus africanus; assembly: GCF_016906955.1. Classification (NCBI taxonomy): domain Eukaryota; kingdom Metazoa; phylum Chordata; class Mammalia; order Artiodactyla; family Suidae; genus Phacochoerus; species Phacochoerus africanus. The sequence goes on along the minus strand of NC_062552.1, from coordinate 28,360,770 downwards.
ATCCGACTAGGAACCATGAGGTTGCGGGTTCGATCCCTGGCCTTGCTCAGTGGGTTAATGATCTGGCGTTGCTGTGAGATGTGGTGTAGGTCACAGATGAGGCTCAGATCCTGCGTTGCTGTGGCTCTGGCATAGGCTGGCAGCTACAGTTCTGATTCGACCTCTAGCCTGGGAACCTCCATATGCCACAGGTGTGGCCCTAAAAAAGACAAAAAGACAGGAAAAAAAAATGTATATCTTTTACATACAATTCTCTAACACCTCAAATATTATAGAATCTCACAGAGCTGCTGTATGTATTAAAATACCAATTTTATTTTATTTTTTATAATGATTTTTATTTTTTCCATTATAGTTGGTTTACAACGTCCTGCCAGTTTTCTATTGCACAGCAAAGTGACCCAGTCACACATACACACATGTATTCTTTTTCTCACATTATCCTCAAATTGAATTTTAGAACTCTTTCTTGGCTTGATAAGTTGCTCACAGTCCTGAGAAACCTATAGGGGATCCCTGCCTTATGCCACCCCAGAGGACCTGCACAAACCCTTGTAACTATGGGTACAACCACTGCAATTCTCACAGAATTGTTTTACTTGTTTACTGGAAACAGGCTTCACAGTTGCTTTGTTTTGTATGTGAAGCAGGTGATTGTCAAGAGCTATGACCCTTTGATTGTGGTCTCAGTTTCCAGGCCTGGGTTCTTGTGCTTATGAACCCACAACCATCCAACCTCCTGCCTCTCCTTTTCTCCATGACACACAATAAATGAGTGCCTACTTTCAGCTTAGAATGGTTCTGGAGGTAGAAAGATGAGATAGAGTTTAAATCAATAAATACTAATAATGCTTTAAAATTTTTAAAATATGAGACATAACTTTCTTATAGTAAAATGGTCAAATCTTAAGTATAAGCTCATTGAATTACCAAGAGTGTAATTGTTTTCATAAGTGCTAGGTAGCTCATTTAGGAATAATTGAAATTTTACCAGTGAGCACAGTATCCCAAATAAAATGAATGGACTCTGGCTCGAACTGTCAGCTTGAAGGCTCCTACGCAGAAATTTGTGCATTTTTGGTTTGGAGCATGGTCAATATACTATTGCCTCTGGGACAGCATGGGCTATTTCTCTGTGGCCTAGGAGCTAAGAATAGCTTTTACATTTTTAAAGGATGCAAGACAAAATAGAAGAAGAAGAAACAGCCTGTATGTGGACTGCAACACTTAAAATATTCACTGTTTGATCCCACGCAGAAAGTTTGCTCACCCTGGAGCCATAGAGGGAAGAAAGTTAACCGAAAGCCTAGGTTAATGGTTGCTTTTCTTTGCTCTCTAGCCCAGGAAGCCAGATGTGTCAACAGGTTCCCTCTGATTGGCATTAACATGTTGCTCAATCAGAAAGGGGTTTAAGTGTTTACTAGCTTTTGTCAGCCCCACCTAGTGAAGTTAAGAACAAGGAAGAATTTGCTGAAACACTGTGCCAGAACCACTAAGCGAGGACACTCAGAGGTCATTGACCTCAATCCTGAATTGAACTCGACTTTCCAGAAATACAGAGAATAGTTATGGTTATGTTTAACTGTCTTCAAGGATATGACTGTGTTTTGAAGACTTTGGCCGTGGATGCTATCATCATCAGCTGGCTAGGTCCTTTGCAACAGATACGGGAGGAGAGAAGGCAGGGTTTGGATGCCAGGGGCTGTGAGTTAGCAATTTCCAACCTTATACCCTATCAGTCCTTCCCCAGATTATCCACATGCCTTTTTTCAAGTGGTCCCAGCTTGCAGCCTGCCTCAGCAGTCAATCTCCTACTCTCCAGAAAGGACTTCTGGTTCCCATTAGGCAGCTGGGCCAGCCTTTGGTCTGATTACTGGATAGGGGGCAGCGTGGGAGTTTATAGTGTTGATGCTAGAATTGTTGCTGTGGTTTGCGTTGGTCTATGTTGTTGGATGGACTGTGGTTCTCAGCATACGGAGGGGGCTAGAAGTAACTGGGAGCATGTTTGAGCCCTAATAAAAATGGGTGGGTCTCAGGGGAATGTTTGTCCTGGATAGGAAAATGGCACACAAGCCAGGAAATTTGTGCAAAAGCCAAGTTACACAGGCTGAACAAAGATGCCTGGGCTTAGAGACAGATTGCCATTTGTTGGGCTCCGGGATGCATACCAGGCTCAGGGTAGAAGAATGAACTATCCACCCTGCTCATTTGCAGGGTCTCTAATAGCCTTGGCTTGGCTTTTAGGACTGGGCTTGTCAGTTAGAGGCTGGATGGTGGTAGCTGAGTGTTGTTGGACTGGTAAGGCCCAGGATGGACAGGACTGTTATTATTACCAATATCATTATCAAGAAGAATATTTAAGGACACTTGCCTTTATTTTACTTTTTTTTTTTTTTTTTTGCTTTTTAGGGCTGCACCCATGGCATATTGAGGTTCCCAGGCTAGAGGTCCAATTGGAGCTACAGAGGCCGGCCTACACCAGAGCCACAGCAATGCCAGATCCGAGCTCCGTCTGCGACCTACACCACAGCTCACGGCAACGCCAGATCCTTAAGCCACTGAGCAAGGCCAGGGATGGAACCCGAAGCCTCATAGTTCTTAGTCGGATTCACTTCTGCTGCGTCATGACAGGAACTCTGACCCTTGCCATCTTATTGAGCGATTGGTGACAGACACCTTATAAACAGTATCCCTACTCCTCACAAGTCTGTTGAGCTCTGCCCTATTTTATAGAGCAGACATCTGTAGGTCAGTAAAGGGAAGTGATTTACTAGGGCAGGAAGTGGCAAAACTGAGCAATAGATCCCAGATCCCTCTGAGTCCAAAGTATAAAAACTGCTTAATTTTGTACCCAAGTTTCCTCCCATCAGGGGCATTTGACAAAGGCTATAACCAAAAGTCAGTCACTTATCATACATCCTAGAATATAAATACCTACCCTCATAAAGGTATGGGCCTATCAAAGGACTTTGGATTCAAAATAAATCTGACCTCAGGATCCATTGAAATGTTAGTATGATAGACAATTTTAACTGAGCATCTTTTTGTGCATTGGTCTCTGTACTAGCTGTTAGTTCACGATAGCAAATGAAATATGCACGGTCAGCCCTCATTGAGCTTCCAGTAGGAGATGTTACACATTAAAATATGTGAATAAGAGATGAGGTATATAATTACAGATTGTGCAGATATCTGTCAAGGAAAGGACTGGGGTGATGTGAAAGGGAGGTTAATAAGGGGATTTACTTTAAATTAGGTAACCAGGGAGGGCCTCTTAGAGGAGGTGAAATTTATTTATTTATTTATTTATTTATTTTTTGTCTTTTTGCCATTTCTTGGGCTGCTCCCGCGGCATATGGAGGTTCCCAGGCTAGAGGTCTAATCGGAGCTGCAACCGCTGGCCTAGGCCAGAGCCACAGCAATGCGGGATCTGAGCTGCATCTTCGACCTACACCACAGCTCACGGCAATGCCGGATTGTTAACCCACTGAGCAAGGGCAGGGGTCGAACCCGCAACCTCATGGTTCCTAGTCAGATTCGTTAACCACTGCACCACGACAGGAACTCCTCCAAGAGGAGGTGAAATTTAAATTGAGACCTGAAGAATGAACTGGAACCAGCTAGAGCAGTGGTATTCATCTGGGGACATTTGCCCCCAGGGGACATTTGAGAGTGTCTAGAGACATTTTGGTTGCTGCAGCTGGTCAGGGGGTGGAAGGGAGGGTTGGTGGCATTGTGGGCATATAGTGAGTAGATGTCAGAGTTGCTGCTAAACTTCCTACAATGCAAGGGACAACCTCTCACAGGAAAGAATTTTTAGGCCCCAAATGGCAATAGTACTGACATAGAGAACCAGCATTTGGGAAGGCTCCCCGCCCCAGGGGGGCTAGTGTTTAATGGAGTGCAGAGGTTGGGGAGCAGCAGCATGGTTAGAGGCCAGTCAGTGAGGGGGTCCGAGAAGGACGGAGCCACGCACCGAGGACCAAAGTTTGTCATAATAAGGATTCATATCTTGTTGGAAACCCTCAGTGTGTTTGCTCACTCACCCATTTCAAAAGTAGTGATGCAGTCAAGTTCCCATTATCCAGGAATTTCCAGACAAACAACAAATAAGAAGAAAGTCTTGGGGTGGGGGGAGGAAAGAGGTGAGGGAGATGAAGAGGTACAAACTTTCAATAACAAAATAAATGAGTCATGGGTAAGAAATGTATAGTGTGAGGCATATAGTCAATAATTATGTAATGTTTTTGGTGACAGAGTTAACTAGAACTTACCATGGTGATCATTTTCAAATATATAGAGATACTGAACCACTGTGTTGTGTAACAGGAACTAACACAGAGTTGTAGGTCAATTATACTTCAAAAACAAGCAAACCAAACTGATAGAAAAAGAGATCAGAATTGTGATTATCCGAGGTGGGGGTGGGGGAGGGGGGATTGGATGAAGTTGGTCAAAAGGTACAAACTACCAGTTATAAATACATACTAGGGGTGCCATATACAACATGATAAATATAATTAATACTGCTCTATCTTGTATATGAAAATTGTTAAGGGAGTGAATTTTCTTCTGTTTCTTTAACTTTGTATCTGTATGAGATGATGCATGTTCCCTAAACTTATTGCAGTAATCATTTCATGATGTGTGTAAGTTAGATGCTGTGCCCCTTAAGCTTATACAGTGCTGTATGCCAATTCTATCTAATAAAACGGGAAGGAAAGGAAAAGAAGGCAGTCTTGGCAGAAGCACTGTAATAACCTTTTCCTTACCTGCTTTTAGAGAAGATGGTAGAAAGCCTTTTTTTTTTTTTTTTTTTAATACTTTTTGCTTTTTAGGGCTGCATTTGAGGCATATGGAAGTTCCCAGGGTAGGGGTCAAATTGGAGCTGCAGCTGCCATCCTATGCCTCAGCCACAGCAACACAGGATCTGAGCCATGTCTGTGACCTACACCACAGCTCACGGCAACGCCGGATCCCCAACACACTGAGTGAGGGATGGAACCCGCATCCTAATGGATACTAGTTGGAGTAATTTCCCTTCACTACAACGGGAACTCCCCTAATACTTTTTAATTATAAGTTACCAGGTCAAATACTACCTGCTGACTTTCTTGCATGTTTTTTTTTTTCCCCACTTTCTAGGGCCTTACCTACATTATATGGAAATTCCCAGGCTAGGGTTTGGAACAGAGCTGCAGCTGCCAACTTATGGCACAGCTACAGCAACAGCAACACGGGATCCGAGCCATGTCTGCGACCTACACCACAGCTCATGGCAACATCGGATCCTTAACCCACTGAGCAAGGCCAGGGATCGAACCCGCAACCTCATGGTTCCTAGTCGGATTCATTAGCCACTGAGCCATGATGGGAACTCCTCTTTGACATCATTAACTAGACTTTTCTGTGAGGCTCTGCACTTGTCACTTTGATCCCTTTTGCATGTGTCTGCAAGTTTTTTTACTGGGTCTGTGTACCCTATAGAAAGGGTCAGACTGAGTCATTTTTAATGGTTTCATATATCATCCATTTTCAGAAAAATACAGTGTTATGAAAATTCCCATAAATTTTTCTAAATTAAGTGGAATCAAAAAGGTAAAAAAAATTCTTGCCACAGATGTTCGTGGGTGACGTGCAAGTCACTCACTGAACAGAAGTTTTCTAATCTGTGAAGGTGGGATTTACTTAATGGAATAGTTTGTTGACTGTGTTGGTATTATTGCAATTCAGAGCCAAGGTTGAACATCTTAATTGCTTCATGGATGGGATTCAAGAAAATAAAATACAAAGGAAAAAAAAAAAAAGACATACTGTTTTTCATTCTACCAATGATTCACTTTTAGACTAGCTTCCAAGAACTAACTTAATTAAGATAAATACATAAATATGAAACTCTATAAGTAAATAGATGTGACAAAGCAAGGACCTTGCAGAAATACAGATATGTTCTTTCCTGCCTGGAGTTCACTCACGCGCTTTGGCCCAGGCATTGCAGACAAGCCAGTAAGTCTTGGCCCTGGCTGCACTTCCTGAAACTTTCTCCAACTAAATCTTTCTTACTTTGCTGGGAACTCCTGATGACAGGGACTGCTTCCTTCTTTTTTATTTTTTGATAATTTTAGGCTCATGTGCTTGACTCTTCAGAAGCATCCAAAATGTTGGGATAGGTGGATGGATGAATGGATGGAGGAACTGAATGTTTAATGGTGCATTGTTCTGTCCTTGAGTGTCCATTGGATCTGAAGAACCAAACACGGTGACCTCTCTTAGCTGTGTAGCCTGTCTGTATTGTAACACAGTTTCCCAATGACTTCTTGGTGTTCTTTGGAGTCCTCTCAGCCAGTGTTCTCACTCTATCAGATGATTATCTTTCAGACTGAAAGTGACACCACTTGGATGGACCCTGAAGTATTATGCTAAGTGAATTACGTCAAGAAGAGAAAGACAAATACCATATAATTCCAATTATATGTGAAATTAAAAAAAAACAACCTCCAATCACTAAACTCATAGATTCAGAGAACAGATTGGTGGTGGCTCGTGGGTGAAGGGGGTCAAAAACTACAAACTGTCAGTTATATGATCCATAAGTCCTGGGAAATGTAATAAATAGCATGTGACTGTGGTTAATAATACTGTGTTGTATATTGAAAGTTGCTAAGAAAGCAGACCTTAAAATTTTTCATCAAGAGAAAAAAATTGGAGTTCCCATCGTGGCGCAGCAGAAATGAATCCCACTAGGAACCATGAGGTTGTAGGTTTGATCCTTGGCCTCGATCAGTGGATTAAGGATCCGGTGTTGCCGTGAGCTGTGGTGTAGGTTGCAGACACAGCTCAGATCTGGTATTGCTGTGGCTGTGGTGTAGGCCGGCAACAACAGCTCCGATTGGACCCCTAGCCTGGAAACCTCCATATGCCGCGATGTGGCCCTAAAAGACAAAAAATTTTTATAATTCTCTATGGTGATGGATACTAACTAGGTTTAGTGTAATGATTGTTTTGCTGTATATACAAATATTGAATCATTATGTTGTTCATATATCTGAACAATAGTTCAGGTACTATAGTTTCAGGTACTCTATGGACCTGAGACTAATATAATGTTTTATGTTAGTTATGCTACAATTTTTAAAAGTGGGAAGAAAGTATAGTGGATGATTTTAAAAGAGACTGAAAGTGAGTGTTACTGAGGGTTATTCTCTATATTTTCTGTGTTCTTCACATGCTTAATTGTTTATGATTTTAGGTGTCGGGAAATGGAGCTAGTTATTTCTTAGTTAATCAAGTCCTAAAATCAATCCTACAACACTCCCCAGGGTTCATTTTGGTCATGCTGGTGGCATGTGTGAATTCCTGGGCCAGGGATTGAACGTGTGCAACAGCAGTGACCTGAGCTGCTGCAGTGACAATGCTGGATCCTTAACCCACTGTGCCACAAAGGAACACCCCAACCTGGGTTCATTTTGAATGCTACTCTATGAATTTAAGTATAATTTTTAGTTCTCAGCTTATACGTTAGAATTATTTAAATGCTTTGGCCCGCACATCCTTTTTTTTTTTAACTAGTGATTTTTCATTGTAAAGTAAGATTCTGTTACTTTCCAGCCTGAAGCTCTGTCCTTTCTCAACATATGACACATGGGCCAGTTTCCAACGTCTTCTCTCATTCAGATCCTTATCTTTTGACCTTGACAGTTGGAACTAGGTCAAATGTTTTCAGACGCTATTAATATATCAAAGCACACACAATGTTGACAATTTATGGGCAGTGTTCAGACTTAATGCTGACCACGTAGCAGATCCTACCTTCTCTTTGACAGATATAACCAAGAGCAAAATATAATTCATGGCATCTTCTGTGTCCAAAAAAAAAAAGAGAAGGTAGACAGTCCAGTTATTAAATAAACTGTTACCATCTGTTTCACAGGCAAGCAAAAGTGCTAACATTGGAAAGCAAACCGAGAAGAAAATGCCTATTTTTGCAAGGCAGAGACATCTTTTGCTAGTTCAAAAAAGAGACAGAAAAACTGAGACTAGGAAAGTAGGGAATGTATAAGAGGTGAAGGCCAGGAAACAAAATGAAGCCTCTTCTTTTTTCTTGGAAGCATGAGGCACTAAGTTATGGCGAAGGCCTGAAGAGGCATGTTGATTGCTCCTGTGGGCTTATGAATGTTGGCATTGTTTCATCCATCCATCTGTCCACTCATTCACTTTTCAGCAAATGTTTGCTGAGTACTCCCCACTGGCCAGGTACCGTTCTAGCTGCTTGGGATACATCAATGAATGAAACAAAGACGCTTATCCTTGTGGAGCTTACATTTTAGGAAGGGGAGTCACAATAACCACAGTTAATAAGTAACCATATAAGAAGTCTGTGTGGTAATTATTATGGAAAATTAGAACAGGGGATCAAGAATGGGGGGAGGGGTAGGTGCACAGTCGGGACATGATACAGCCTGGATGAGGTGCCAGGGTAGTTAGGTCTCCTAGAGAAGGAGAAACTTGAACAAGGACTTGAAGGAAGTAAGGGAATAGGCCAAGTGGCTCTGAGAGGGAAAAGCATTCCAGGCAGGGGAACAGCCCATGTGAAGGGCCTGTGCAGAGAGTGGAGGAGTGAATGTGGCGGGAGTGGAGTGAGAGGGGAGATGACAGAAACAGAGAAAGCTCTGGAAATTGCATAGTGCTCTGTGTATTCCCTCTGTGTCCCCTTCCTCTATCCCACCTACTCTCCATCCCTCAGCTTCTAAAACTCTTCTATGATTCCTCCAGGAATTCATGATCCATCATCACAAAACATAACAACAGCCCAGACTCTAAACGGTGTCTTGTAGTCTTATTCTAATGTGGACTCTACTTCTTTGGCAGCTCTGAAAGAGGGGTTCTTCTGTAGCCCTCAGACCACTAGGCTGGAGGGTGGCTCAGGGATTCTGATGTACAAATCATTTTCTGTCCCTTGAAGCTCAACTTATACAATGGTTTGGTATAGTTATTTTTTTTTAAATGGTGTTTGGAATTCCCTGGTGGCTCAGTGGATTAAGGACCCTGGATTGTCACTGCTGCAGCTCTGGTAACTGCTGTGGTGCAGATTTTATCTCTGGCTTGGGAACTTCTGAATACTGTGGGGGTGGCAATAAATAAATAAATATAATAAATAACTAAATAAAAATAATAACTAACGAAATAAAGAAGGTGTTTGGGAATGGAGAAACCTGAGTTCAGGATCTTGCTGTGCCAATTAATAGTGTGACTTTGGCAAGTCATTTAATATCTTGTATCATCAGTTTTGTTCTTTATAAAATGGAGATAATAAAAGTCTATCTTTGTCGATTGATGGGATTAAGATGGCAGAATAGAAGGACTGGAGCTCAATTTCTCTCCTAAAAACAACAAAATTCATAACTAAAGGCGGAGCACTCTTTACCAAAATGGACCGGAAACCTTAAAAAAGATACCCTACTCAGAAGAAAAAGAGTAGGCCACATCAAGAGGTAGGAGGGGCGATTTCACGATATAAGCAACCCCATACCTCCTGGGTGGGAAGCTCCACAGACTGAAAACTAACTGGTTCACAGAGACTCACCTACAGGAGTGAGAGTTCTGAGTCACACATAAAACTCTCACGTGTGGGGATCTGGCACACGGAGAAAGAGCCCTGGAGCATCTGGCATTGAAGGCCAGTGGGGCTTGTGCGCAAGAGCTCCATGGGACTGGGGGAAACGGAGACCCCATTCTTAAAAGGCGCACACAGACTTTCACATACACTGAGTCCCAGGGCAAAGCAAAGTCTCCAAGGGAATCTGGGTCAAACCTGACCGCAGTTCTTGGAGGACATCCTGGGAAAGACAGGGGTGAACGTGGCTTGTTGTGAGGGAAGGACATTGAAAGCGAAGCTCTCGGGAATATTCAGCCACAGTGCCTTTCTCTGGAGGTGGCCATTTGGGAAAATCTGGTCCCACCCATCAGCCAGCTGCTGAGAAGCCCCAGGGCAAACAACAACCCAGGTGGGATCACAGCCCCACCCCTCAGTAAACAGGCTACCTAAAGACCCCTCAGGCACACAGCTGCCTCTAATCCCATCCGGAGACTAAGCCCCACCCACCAGAGGGATTAGACTTGGCTCCTCCTACCAGGGGGCAGGCATCAGCCCCTCCCATCAGGAAGCCTACACCAAGCCCCCATACTGACTTCAGCCACAGGGGGGGCAGACATCAGAAGTAAGGCTACAACTCTATTATCTGTAAAAAGGTCACCACACCAAAAACCTATAAAAATGAAAAGACAGAGGACTGTAACTCAGATGAGGGAGAAAGGAAAAACCCCAGAAAAATAGCTAAGTGATGAGGAGATTCTCAGCCTCCAGGAAAAAGACTTTAGACTGTTGATGCTGAAGATGATGCAAGACATTGGAAATAAACTGGAGGCAAAGATGGATAACTTACAGGAAACACTGACCTAAGAGTTACAAGATATAAGACTTAAGCAAGAAGAGATGCAAAATACAATAACTGAAATAAAAAATTCACTAGAAGCACCTAACAGCAGAATACAGGAGGCAGAAGAAAAAATAAGCGAGGTGGAGGACAGATTAGTGGAAATTACAGATGCAGAACAGAAAAGAGAAAAAAGATTGAAAATAAATGAAGAGAGTCTCAGAGAACTCTGGGACAACGTGAAATGCACCAACATCCATATTATAGGGGTGCCAGAAGGAGAAGAGAGAGAGAGAAGGGGACAGAAAAAATATTCCAAGAGATAGTAGCTGAAAACTTCCCTAACATGGGGAAGGAATCACTCACTCAAATCCAGGAAGCACAACGAGTACCATATAAAATAAACCCAAGGAGGAACACCCCGAGACACATACTAATCAAACTGACCAAAATTAAAGACAAAGAGAAACTCTTGAAAGCAGCTAGGGAAAAGAAACAAATAACATACAAGGGAACCCCGATAAGGCTATTGGCAGATTTTTCAGCTGAAACTCTGCAGGCCAGAAGGGAATGGCATGATATATTCAATGTGTTGAAAGGAAAAAACCTCCAACCAAGATTACTCCACCCAGCAAGGCTCTCATTCAGATTTGAAGGAGAAATCAAAACCTTCACAGATAAGCAAGAGCTGAGAGAATTCAGCAACACTAAACCAGCCTTACAACAAACACTAAAGGAACTTCTATAGGCAGAAAAGAACAAGAGAAGAAGGGAAGGAAAAAGAACAGCAAAAACAAATCCAAAGTAATTAATAAAATGGCAATAAGAACATACATATCAATAATTACCTTAAATGTTAATGGACTAAACGCCCCAGCCAAAAGACATAGACTGGCTGAATAGATACAAAAACAAGACCCATATATATGCTGTCTTCAAGAGACCCACTTCACTTCTAGGGACACATACAAATTGAAAGTGAGAGGATGGAAGAAAATATTTCATGCAAACAGGGATGAAAAGAAAGCTGGAGTAGCAATACTCATATCAGACAAAATATACTTTAAAATGAAGAATATTTTAAGGGACAAAGAAGGACATTACATAGTGATCACAGGATCAATCCAAGAAGATGATGTAACAATTTTAAATATCTACGCACTCAACACAGGTTCACCACAATATATAAGGCAACTGCTAACAACCTTAAAAGGATAAATTGACAATAACACAATCATAGTGGGGGACTGTAACACCTCACTTACAGCAATGGACAAATCAACCAGACAGAAAATCAATAAGGAAACACAGGCCCTGAATGAAGCATTAAACCAGATGGACTTAATAGATATTTATAGGATATTTCATCCAAAAGCAACAGAATACACATTCTTCTTAAGTGCACATGGAACATTCTCTAGGATTGATCATACCCTGGGCTACAAATCCAACCTCAGTAACTTTATGAACATTGAAATCATATCAAGCATCTTTTCCGGCCACAACACTATACCACTGGAAATCAACAACAAGAAAAAAACTGCAAAAAACACAAACACGTGGAGACTAAACAACATGCTACTAAACAACCAATGGATCACTGAAGAAATCAAAGAGGAAATTAAAAAATACCTAGCAGCAAATAACAATGAAGATACGACACTCCAAAACCTATGGGATGCAGCAAAAGCTGTTCTAAGAGGAAAGTTTATAGCAATACAAGCCTACCTCAGGAAACAAGAAAAAGCCCAAATAAACAAGCTAACTTTACATCTAAAGCAGCTCAAGAGAGAACAGACAAGACCTAAAGTTAGTAGAAAGAAAGAAATCATAAAGATCAGAGCAGAAATCAATGAAATAGAAACAAACGAAACCATAGAAAAGATCAATGAAACGAAAAGCTGGTTCTTTGAAAAGATCAACAAAATTGATAAACCCCTAGCCAGACTTATCAAGAAAAGAAGAGAGAGGACTCAAATCAATAAAATTAGAAATCAAAAAGGAGAAGTAACAACAGACACCACAGAAATACAAAGGATCGTAAGAGACTACTATATGCAACTATATGCCAATAAAATGGAAAACCTAGAAGAAATGGACAAATTCTTAGAAAAGTACAATCTTCCAAGACTAAACCAAGACGAAATAGAAAAGATGAATGGACCAATCACAAGAACCGAAATTGAAACTGTGATTAAAAAACTTCCAACAAACAAAAGTCCAGGGCCAGATGGCTTCACAGGCAAATTCTATCAAACATTTAGAGAAGAGCTAACACCTCTCCTTCTGAAACTATTTCAAAAAATTGCAGAGGAAGGGATACTCCCAAACTCATTCTATGAGGCCACCATCACCCTGGTACCAAAACCAGACAAAGACTCCACAAAAAAAGAAAACTATAGGCCATTTTCACTGATGAACATCGATGGAAAAATCCTCACCACAATACTAGCAAACCGCATCCAACAATACATTAAAAGGATTGTACATCATGATCAAGTGGGATTTATCCCAGGGATGCAAGTGTTCTTCAATATCCACAAATCCATCAGTGTTATACACCACATTAACAAACTGAAGAATAAAGACCATATGATCCTCTCAATAGACGCGGAAAAAGCCTTTGACAAAATCCAACACCCATTTCTGATAAAAACCCTTCAGAAAGTGGGCATAACAGGAACCTACCTCAACATGATAAAGGCCATATATGACAAACCCACAGCAAACATCATTCTCAATGGTGAAACGCTGAAGAAATTCCCACTGAGATCAGGAACAAGACAAGGATGTCCGCTCTTGCCACTATTCTTCAACATAGTTCTGGAAGTCCTAGCCACAGCAATCAGAGAAGTAAAAGAAATAAAAGGAATCCACATTGGAAAGGAAGAAGTAAAATTATCACTATTTGCAGATGACATGATACTATACCTAGAGAATCCTAAAGACTCTACCAGAAAACTGTTAGAGCTCATCCACGAATTTGGCATATCGCAGGATACAAAATCAATACACAGAAATTGACAGCGTTTCTATATACTAACAATGAAAAAGCAGAAAAAGAAATTAGGGAAGCAATCCCGTTTACCATTGCATCCAAAAGAATAAAATAACTAGGAGTAAACCTACCTAAAGAAACAAAAGACCTATACTCTGAAAACTACAAGCCACTGATGAAAGAAATCAAAGATGACATAAATAGATGGAAAGATATACCATGCTCGTGGATTGGAAGAGTTAATATTATCAAAATGACTATACTACCCAAGGCAATCTGCAGATTCAATGCAATCCCTATCAAATTACCAAGGACATTTTTCACAGAATTTGAACAAAATATTTTAAAGTTTGTTTGGAAGCACAAAAGACCCAGAATAGCCAAAGACATCCTGAAAAAGAAAAATGGAGCTGGAGGAATCAGGCTCCTGGACTTCAGACTATACTACAAAGCAACAGTCATCAAAACTGAAAGGTACTGGCACAAAGACAGAAATACAGATCAGTGGAACAGGATAGAAAGCCCAGAATTAAACCCATGCACCTACAGCCAACTAATCTATGACAAAGGAGGCAAGAATATACAATGGAGAAGGGATAGCTTGTTCAATAGTGGTGCTGGGAAAACTGGACAGCCACATGGAAAAGAATGAAGTTAGAACACTCCCTAACCCCATACACAAAAATAAACTCCAAATGGATTAAAGACCTAGATATAAGACCAGACAGTGATAAAACTCTTAGAGGATAACATAGGCCAAACACTCTCTGACATAAACAACAGCAGCATCTTCTCAGATCCACCTATCGGAGTATTGACAATAAAAAGAAAAATAAACAAATGGGATCTAATCAAACTTCAAAGTTTCTGCACAGCAAAGGAAACCCTAAACAACACAAAAAGACAACCCACAAAATGGGAGAAAATCTTTGCAAGTGAATCGACTGACAAGGGATTAATCTCCAAAACTTATAAACAACTTCTGCAGCTCCATACCAAAAAAACAATCAAGCCTATCAAAAAATGGGCAGAAGATCTAAACAGACAATTCTCCAAAGAAGACGTACAGATGGCCAAGAAACAAATGGAAAGATGTTCAACTTCACTCATTATTAGAGGGATGCAAATCAAAACCACTTTGAGGTACCACCTTACACCAGCTAGAATGGCCATCATCCAAAAGTCTACAAACAATAAGTGCTGGAGAGGGTGTGGAGAAAAAGGAATACTAGTACACTGTTGGTGGGATTGTAAATTGGTGCAACCACTGTGGAAAGCAGTATGGAGATTTCTCAGAAAACTAAACATAGAACTACCATTTGATCCAGCAATTCCACTCCTGGGCATCTATCCAGAGAAAACCACGACTTGCAAAGACACATGTACTCCAACGTTCATTGCAGCACTATTTACAGTAGCCAAGACATGGAAACAACCTAAATGTCCATCGACAGAGGAGTAGATCCAGAAGATGTGGTACATATACACAATGGAATATTACTCAGCCATTAAAAAGAACGAAACACCAGCATTTTTGGAAACATGGTTGGACCTAGAAACTATCATGCTAAGTGAAGTCAGCCATACAATGAGACACCAACATCAAATGCTTTCACTGACATGTGGAATCTGAAAAAAGGACAGACTGAATTTCTTTGTAGAACAGAGGCTGACTCACAGACATTGAAAAACTTATGGTCTCTGGAGGAGACAGTTTGGGGGGTGGGGGATGTGCCTGGGCTGTGGGATAGAAATCCTGTGAAATCAGATTGTTATGATCATTATACAACTACAGATGTGATAAATTCATTTGAGTAATAAAATAAATGGAAAAAAAGAAAACAACAACAACAACAAAATAAAAACCAAGATTGTCTCACTGTAAAGAAAAAAAAAAACCTATCTTTTAGGTTTTTAGGGCAGGTGAAATGTGGAAATGTCTCTGAAAGTGCTTTCTGATGTATTCAGGGGTGAGCCTGGTTGCCCCATGTGGCTGATGTGGTCAGCGGTCCACCATTGTGTCCCCATGGGCTTGGATCTAATGGCTTAGCCTGCTCACTACCTGAGGGTTTTGTTCAGGTTCTGAGAGAGTGGCCAGCAGCATGTTGGCAAGAGTTAATGCCCCCAGGAGCAGCCCTGAACCAATGGCTGGCAGAGTTTGGTGGATAAATACCCCAGCTGCCTTGTCCTTGGCTGGGACAACTGCAAGGTATGCTCTGTTCTGCCACCCAGTTTTACACCAGGACTTGTCTCTAGGGGCCCCCGGTGGTCGCTGACTAGATAACACGCCGTCTATCAGCTTCCTTCCCTTTCATATTTTAGTTGCTTCCTCCCTTTCTGATATTTCTTGGAATTTCCTTCTAAATAAGTGGCAGACCTGGAGTGTGGTCGCAGCCTGACTGGTATCAAAGTCTGTGCCTTTAATCACTAAATTATAATGCCTCTGATATTGCTTCAAATATTGTTTTTGGATAAGGGTTATGTTATATGTGTAACTGGATTTACCCGCTTCATGGACTTAGTCATGTTCTTTTAGATTTTCATATTGAGTTGAAGACAGCTCCAAAACTCCAGCTTCGAGATTAACAAGAAGTCTAATAGTCCCCTTTTTGGATTCCTTTTTCTGAGTGGTTGAACTAAAACCCCTAAACACCATGGTTACTTCCCAAGTCTGAAAAGGGCCTTTGTTTAACTTTCACAAGTGATGTATCAGCTGGGGCCACTTTCCCTACCATACACACACTCTTACAGAAAAAAAACCGAATCCTCCCCAATCTGCAAGTGATGGTAACTCCTGGCAGTCAGTTCATTGAGGGTGGACAGCCCATCCCTTCCCATAGTTCTGGGCCTCCGTAGAGGTGCACCCACGGCTCCTCTCATAACCCTAGGCTCAGTGCCTGTTTCTTGGATCAAAAGCATGGAGTCCTACTGGCCGGGAGGCATTCTAACACCTACAGAACCTAGGTAGTTTGTTTTTGTTCTGTATGCTTCCATTTTATTAAATATTTGAACAGACAAAATCAGTCTATGATGGCTTAAGATCGAAACAGTGGCTACCTTTGGGAACATGTGAAGCAAGGAGAGCAGGGCTGCAAGAGGACTTCAGGGGTGCACATCTCTCTTGATCTGAGTGGTGCTTACATGGGTATGATCATTTCATAAAAATTCATTTGGCTACGTAATTATCATATGTGCCCTTTTCTGTATGTATGGTAGGTATATTGCAATAAAAACGTTTTACAAATAAAAACAAAAATATAAAAGTAGCTGTGAATTCTCAGTTCCCAGTTACATCTGATGTACTCTAACAGGTGAATTTTTTTTAGACCTCTATTTCTAAGCTAGGGCAAGAGGGTATTAAACTCTAGGATCCAAATGTTAGATTTTCAAGATAAGGTGGCCATTGCACCCAAGGTCATTTCAGCAATCACACATTTCTTCTTTTTCATATCATTAACAAAGGCTACTTTTTTCCTCCTTCTAGTTTTACTTTATTTTTACTTAAATTTTTGTTTTCTTTATTCAGCTGCACCTGCAGCATATGGAAGTTCCTGGGCTAGGGATCAAATCGGAGCTACAGCTGCAGGCCGGTGACACAGCCACAGCAACTCCAGATCTAAGCGGCATCTGTGATCTGTACCGCAGTTCGTGGCAATGGCAGATCCTTAACCCTCTGAGTGAGGCCAGGGATTGAAACTGCATCCTCACAGAGACAATGTTGGGTCTTTAACCCACTGAGCTACAATGGGAGCTCTTTCTGCCAGTTTTATTGATATGTGATTGACATACAGCACTGTATAAGTTCAAGGTGTACAAGATTGGACTTAAATACACATTGAAATGATTACCACAATAAGTTTAACGAACATCCATCATCTATAAAATAAAAGAAACAAGTTTTTTCCTTGTGGTGAGAACTCTTAGGATTTAGTCCCTTAACTTTCATCTACAACATACAGCAGCATTAATTATACTTATCACATTGTACATGACGTTCCTAGTACTTACTTATCTTGTAACTAGATGTTTGTAACTTTTGACCACCTTCATCCAGTCCAGCCTCCCTCTATGCCCCTCCCCCTCACTGCTGGTAACCACAAATCTGATCTCTTTTTCTACGAGTTTGTTTGTTTTTGGAGTATAATTGACCCATAGACTATGTTAGTTCCTGGTATTCAACCTAGTAAGTTAATATTTCTATCTGATTACAGAATGACCACCACAGGACCTATGTCGGATGGAGCCTTTCCCTCTTGACTCTGGGACGGGCTCAGCTCACCTGTTCAGAGGTCTGCTAGCCTAGATTTAATTTAATTTAAGTCACCCAGGTCCACTGTGACTGCTTGCTATCTTCACATGTCAGGGAACTGGGGATGGTTAAAACTTTGGTTTCTTGCCTCCCGGAAAACCCTGGAGTCATTCAGATGACCCACTGTCTCCTTCCTGTCTCCCCGGTTTTATATAACAAGGCTCTTAGCCTTGACTGAGACACAAAATTTGGGTTCCATCCTAATCCCAGGACAATGCCTGCTTTCTTGCCCCTTGTTTGCCAAAAAAGGTCACTCATGTGACTACCCCAGGGCAGAAGCAGGCTCACCTCTCTGCTACAAATTATTTGAAAACTATTCATTTGTGTGTACTTTAAATCCTGGCAAAGCTTTGTGGCCAGCCTCTGGATTAAGGAGATACTCTTTTCCTGGGAAACTCTGATTTCAAAAGGATAACGGAGAAAGATGGAGGAAAATTTCCCCCCTTCTCGTGCTGGAAGGGAACGTAACTTGGAGTTTTCTATTCCTGTGGGGGAACTGGCGCCAGAAGGAGGTTTAAAATGCCTGTTAACAAGGTTTAAAATGCCTCTGCCTGTTGAATTGGGACAAGCATGTTCCTGGAAATGAGTGGGTAAAAGGAAGGGAAGGAGATACTGACTCCTTCAGCCCACAGTAGTTGTCCACTTCCTTGCATCCTAGCCTACGTGGGCTTAGACCTCGTGGTCCAGGGCAGGATTCAGTTTCAACAGGCATGGTGCTCTCTTGGTTTAATAGTCATGACTCTTGGGTCCACAGTGCCCAGCACAGTATGAACACAGCAGACTTTTGCTTAGGGCCAGGAATCACGATGTTCGTATGTTCAGGTAGCTGTGCTCAACTCTCATAAAGTGGGGGAAAGGGCAAAGGGTCAAACGTGGGATAACAGTGAATTTACAAAGTTCATTATTATGAATAAAATATTATTTTTCTCAAATATTTCCGGTAAGGACAATTAACTTCCCCAAGAGGTGTTTTCTTTACCCTGTGTTTCTTTGGTGTACCCGTTTCTTTGCTTATCAATTTTACAATGCTCTTTGGAAACAGGCATTCGAGGAGCCACATTTTAGGTATTCTTGGGCAGCATTTACAAACCCAACTTGTCACATCTGTATAATGTGTGCCACCCCAGGGTGTGGACACTGTGGTTGGTGACCCACTGGCATCCACTCCTCCCGTGTCCAGTCACCCTCACAGCGAGGGGTGACCACATGGCTTAGGTTTAGCCTCTGAGCTATAAGCGGGAGTCTTCTAGCTGAGGCTGTGAGGCAGCTTCGACTTCTCTGGATTAAAAAGGACAGAT
Source organism: Phacochoerus africanus (assembly GCF_016906955.1). NCBI lineage: Eukaryota > Metazoa > Chordata > Mammalia > Artiodactyla > Suidae > Phacochoerus > Phacochoerus africanus. The sequence goes on along the minus strand of NC_062552.1, from coordinate 28,341,732 downwards.
TTATTTGTCAGGACCCTTGACCTTGCCTTTCCTTTCCTAAAGCAGGTAATGCTGCTTTGGCACTTCTGTGAGGAGCAGCTCTCCTGCAGCTGCAGCTTTAGGAAGTGCTAAGCTATCTGCAGCCAACTCAGAGCTTTCTTTCTATACCCTCACCTCCTTGCTCCTCACCTCTGCGTGCCTGAGATGCTTTATGAAAGGAACTGGTTGGAACTCTGGAGGTGAGGAAACTGCTGAGTTTTCTTCTGGGGTGGGTTTTTATTTCATTTTTCTCATAAGAGGCAGGGATTTTATTAATTTTTAAACAGTTTGTAGCCATTAAAGTAATGCATTCTTCTAAAAAATTTCAAACTACCCCAAAGGTATTTCGTGGCAGTATTTTCTTCTTTCCCTAAAGGAATCACTGTTAATGTTTCTTATGGACTCTTCTAAAAACTTCCAATTATGTGCACATAATTTATTTACACAAAAAAGGTATTACTACATGACATTCTGCAACTTGCTTTTAAACATATCTTTCTCAGCACATGTACGTATGGCACAGTCTTAACTGGCACATGATATAAAACACACTGTGAATAAAACATAATCATTAGAGAAATGCAAATTAAAACCACAATGTGGTATCACTGTACACCAATTAGAATTACTCAGATAAATTAAAAAACCTGACAATCTCAAGTGCTGACAAGAATGCAGAGCAACTGGAACTCTCATAAATTGCTGGTGGGAACATAAAATGTTACAGCCCATTTGGAAAACAGTTTGACAGCATGCATAAATGCACACTGTATAGACACAAAAAAATTCCATGACTAGATATGTACTCAAGTGAAATGAAAACACATGTTCTCACCAAAACCTCTACACAAATTTTATAGCAACTTTACTCATAATTGCCCCAAGCCTGAAACAACACAAAAATTCACCTTTGGTTGGACGAACCAACTGGTGGTACATCCATACAATGGAACAGGCCCAGGATTAGAGATACTCTCCTGAGGCAGAAAATTTAGGGGAACCAAAATACTCACTAATCAAGATAAGTAACATTAATGTCATATCTTTAAAAATCAAAATTAACGTGAAAAATCTGCGATGAACAAAATACAAAAATTTAAAACAGAATCTGTGTACTGGGGTTCCTGTCGTGCTTCAGCGGAAGCAAATCTGACTAGTATCCCTGAGAACACAGGTTCAGTCCCTGGCCTCGCTCCCCTCAGCGGGTTAAGGATCCAGCATTGCTATGAGCTGAGGTGTAGGTCACAGACACTGCTCAGATCTGGTGTTGCTTGTGGCTGTGGTATAGGCTAGCAGCTACGGCTCTGATGCAACTCCTGGCGTGGGAACCCCCCCCCCAAAAAAAAAGCATCTGTGTACTTACCTGAAAGTTATGCAAGTTGGAGATATAGGTGTGAGGAGAAAAACATATCTCCTTCGAATTTTCTTCTGACAGTCATGATCCTTGTTCCCTAGCAGCTGTGAAGGAAGCTGCTATCTTCTGTTCTTTCAATTGTTCGTAGCTGTGGTCCACAGCACTGCAGGGTAGTAGGGAAAGTTTTAGTTTATTACAAATGCACTTTTGTGTGATTTTAAAAACAGAACACTTAGATAAGGTGTACAGATTTTACATATTAATATTTTTACTTTTCAGATATAAAAAACTTGATCTAAATCCAACATTTTATGAAAAAAATTCTTTAACCCGGAAAATAACGAACTTATCAGGAAACTTATGCACTATATTCACTTAAAAGAGTGATAAATAGTTCAGCGTTTTTCATATCTTTATATAAGAAAATATTTTTTAGTACTTTTTCTTCAGCCAATTTGTCTGAAAACCTGGTGTGTAATTTTCTGCTATTTTGTGATTGTTGACATTGATGTATACATATATATTACAATACGTGAATTTCGTACTTAAAAAAATTAAACTTTAAATTGAGGTAAAATACACGTAACATCAATTTACCATTGTAGTCATTTTGAAGGGTACAGTTCATTAGCGTTAAGGATTTTCACATTGCTGTGCAACCAGTCTCCAGAACTTTTTCATCTTCCAAAACTGAAACACTCTACCGATTGAACAGTAACTCCCCATTCTTTCTTCTCCCAGCCTCTGGTAACCACCATTCATTCATTCTACTCTCTGTCTTCATGAATTTGACTTACTTGGCATACCACACGTAAGAGGAATCATACAATATTTGTCATTTTGTGATTGCCTTATTTCATTTAGCATAACGTCCCCAAGGTTGTAGCCTGTGTCAGAATTTGCTTCTCTTTTAAGCAAATTAGAGGCTGCTTTTTGTTGGAATTTAAAAACAGAACCCTTAGATAAGGTTCTAAGTGTTGAAGGCTGAAATAGATCCTATTGTACATATGGACCACATTTTGTTTATCCAGTCATCCACTGATGAATGATGCTTGGGTTGCTTCTACCTTTGGGCTGTGATGAATAATGGTGCTATGAATATGGTTGTACATAAATATCTCTCCGAGACCCTGCTTTCAATTCTTTTGGGTATATTTCCAGAAGTGAAACTACTAGATCATATGGTAATTCTATTTTTGATTTTTTTTTTTTTGAGGAATGGCCGTATTGTTTTCTGTAGCAGCTGCATCATTTTACATTTCCACCAATAGTCCACAAGGGGGATTTTATATTATCAAAACAGACTTTTACGTACCTCTATTTGATTTTTAAATATTATAGTTTATATGGATTAAACTAATTCATATAAATTAATTCTAATTCACTATATATTATATTTACTTGATTTAAGCCTTGTATTGATTTAAAATATACTGTAAATTTATACTAAAAGTTAATTTTCAGAAATATGGCATCTAAAAGCTGAGTGGTACAATCTTTAGGATATGAAGAAAGAATGCATGCAGAATGGATTAAATTATACTTTTGTTATAAGTTACAAGTTTGGCTAGAAAACAGCATCAACAATTGAAAATAATCGTTTCTAAAATCGGCATTGTTAGGACAATCAAATTCAGAATTAACTAAAGAATCTTTTTTGAAATAAGAAATACCTGCAAGAAAAGGAAATGTTAGACATTTCAGAAACTGGTAAATAAGAATGTGAACAGGAAAGTAAGAATATGCCATTTGTAATAAATTTTAAGAAGTTCCTGTTGTGGCTCAGTGGAAATGAATCTGACTAGTGTCCATGAGGATGTAGGTTCAATCCCTGGTCTTGCTCAGGAGGTTAAGGATACAGCATCGCCGTGAGCTGTGGTATAGGTCACAGACACGGCTTAGATCTGGTGTTGCTGTAACTGTGGTGTAGGCCAGTGGCTATAGCTCTGATTTGACCCCTAGCCTGGGAACTTCCATATAATGCCAGTGTGACCCTAAAAAGACAAAAAAAGAAAAAAAATTGAGAGTGCTCTATCTTGGCCACCAATTTCTCATAAAAGAAAAATGATTTTAATAGAACACGGATTTGGTGAATGATGGAAGCTTTCAATATCTTTTTTTTTTCTTTTTGCTTTTTTAGGGCTGCACCTACAGTATATGGAAGTTCCTAGACTAGGCGTGAATCAGAGCTGCAGCTGCCAACCTATACCATAGCCACAGCAACGTAGGATTTGAACCGTGTCTGTGACATACACCACAACTCAGGGCAACACCAGATCCTTAACTCACTGAGTGGGGCTAGGGATCAAACTCATGTCCTCATGGATACTGGTCGGGTTTGTTATCACTGAGCCACAACAGGAACTCCACATTCATATCTTTTAAAAAATTTTATTGGAGTATAGTTGACTTAAATTAAAAGCATTCCACATCTTGATTGTAGTTTTGGTTATGCAACTATATGCTTTTGGAAAAACTTATAGAATTGTACACTAAAAAGAGTGAGGGTTTCCTTTTCTCACTGAGCCTTAGACTTCGCAACAGAACAGCATGTGGAAAATTCTCCTTGGAGAGGATGACTGTGGCTATGGTAAGAAACAAATTGTTATGCGAGATTCTAGAAACAGGGAGACCAGTTTAAATGCAGTATAACAGCCCTTGTAGAAATCGTTCACTCAATTCCTTTTTGTCCTTCTTAGTTATTGTGGCATTCTCCATTTTGCTCTACTTTTTTATGGCCAGTTATCTAACATCTTATTTCTTTATGGGGTCTAAACGTTCCTCGCAAGTAATAGACCCAAGGAGATAACTGGGTCCTCTAGAATTGCCTAACTCCACTGGAGGTCAAGAGACTCATGTTTTCGAAAGGTTGGGCTTAATTACCTTTTAGTAAAATCTTGGCCCAGGGAGAGCCATATTAAGAGTGCATGTCAGAGCAAAGTCTTCTAGTCTTCAGAGGTTTTCGCCCGCATTTCAATTATGTTTTTCATTATCCTTTTGGCAGACTGCTGGATTTCTAAGTCACATGGGGTTCCCCTAAGACTTTGTATATTCTGAGATGTATGTTTTCCTCCAGAGCAGCAGCAAACGATTATTATTCTGTGTTTCCAGAGCCCACGTCACAGATATTATATGGATCCTTTTTTAAAGAATTACGAAAACCCAGAGTTGGAAGAAGCTTTAGGAACTTGTTAGTCAAAATGTGGTGCACCAGTCAGCATCTGTGTCACTGGGAGGGCTGGGAGAAAAGTGGAATCTCAGGCCCAACTCCAGGCATGCTAAATCCAAATGCATATTTTAACATCCCCTTTCACCCCTCCCTGTTTGTCTGCGCATCAAAACTGGAGAAGCACAGTGGTAGTTGCCATCTGGCCTTACCTGGTGCTCAGCTCTGCTATGGCAACCCTCCAAGAGCTCAAGTGAGGCTAATTCATTGTATTTTTTTAACCTTATAAATATTATTTCTATAATAGTTATATAATATGGTGCTTAATATAATATGGATATTGAACAAAATAATGCATTGAATATTTTGACTGTCATTTATCATGTAAATAAATGTGTTTTAGCAGAAGTTTGGTAAGCACTTAAAGTATTCATAGGAAATTTTGATGTCATTTGTATTGTGCTGCCAAGAAGCATCTGCTTAAATATTTTCAGGTGGAGGATCATTGCCGTATAGCAAACAGGAGTAATGACTTCTCGTGCACTTGTGACCCTTTACACTTGTGATATCCTGTGGTCATGGAGAGGGGCAGATATTAATACTGAGTGATACTTGTCAGTCATATTCCTGAGACTAGTCCTAGGACTAGTGGAGCATTCCAATGTATGTAATATTTAGAATTTCGAAGTATGTAATTCTCGATGTCTTCATCCTGGTTCAAATCACTCAGATTTAAGCAACACATTAATTTTACCTTATTTTAAGTTCTCAAAATTTCGGGATTTTTTCCCCTTGCATTTCTGCCTGCTTTAATTTAAAGTTATTTATGCCATTCCCTTGCAAAGCTGTGTATTTACATTGAAGTCGTCTTTCTAAGTATGGCTCCACGATCCCCAAATTCAAACCACTGAATAGAAGTGTTAGGAACTCAAAACCTTTCAAATTAGACAATGCTATGTATTATGTAATATTCCAAGCAGGGTCTAGGGCAGTGCCCCTTAGTCAAACATAAATATTTCTGCAACATATGACATAAGCATTCATATTAATACATATACATAAATACTCTAAGTATCCTTTCCTTGGGTCAGATAAAGTTTTGGTTACAAATTTCTTTTCTGTTTTCATCGTTTTTATTTGTTTATCTTGTTTTTACATTTTGTAGTTGTGGATAAAGAATGATGGGCCTGTTTATAATAATAGAATGAGAGGAAATGTCAAGAAGTGCTGTAGTTCACCTTTTGCCTGCAGGTAGGAAGAAAAATTAGTGTGGATAGATAGGTCTTAAGCTTTTTTGGAATAGTATGTAAGTTTCTTAGTGTTTAATAATCAACATAGTCATAATAGCATGTGAGGGGAGGACTGACTTTCTATCTGTTGACATCAATTCTCATCCCCTCTTTCTTTCTAGAAGAGCCTAGTTTTATCCAGTGTGCCAAACTAAAAACAAGTATTTGCTTCTCTGACTATCTTGCAGCTACAGGGGCCATGTGATCCTATAGTGTTCTGTGCAATATAAGCAGAGGGTTTATGTGGAAGCTTTTGGTTTCCTGACACAGATCCAGCCCCTTCCTACCCCTCCCCCCCTTTCCTTCTTCTCTCTGTCTGGAATACAGATGTAATATCTGGAGGTGCAGCAGCCATATTACAGCAAAGAGGTGTCAGCATAAAGACAAGGATAGTGGAAGTGAAAAACAGAAAAAGCCTATTCAGGCTTGGACTGCCCCCAGACCTCTTGTTGCAAGGGGCAAACTTATTATTTAAGGTTCTGTTTTTGAGTTTCTGTTATTTATAGCTAAAGACATTCCTAAATGCTATAGTCTATCACTAGTTTTTCCTCCTCCTATTTTTATATAAAATAATTTGACTTTACTTATGCACGCTTGTAGCATGATAATTATAGCTCTGTGGTATGTCTATATCCATTATCACTTACCCTACCAAGTAGAAGCACCTTTAATTTGTGTTGGTTTTCAAGGTTCTGTTAATCTACAAAGAAGTACTACACAATGTTCCTCTTTTCAGTAGCATTCGTGTCATTCCTTATCTTAAGCATGTGTTTCCTAAGGAAAATTATGCCTTTTTTTCTAATATAAATCACAATCAGATAACTGTTGAAGTTGATATTGATATAAAAAGTTTTGATATAAACTAAAAAGTTTAGAATTTTTTTTTCTTTTTTCTTTCTTTCTTTCTTTTTTTTTTTCCTGTGGTCTTTTTGCCTTTTCTAGGGCTGCTTCCCACAGCATATGGAGGTTCCCAGGCTAGGGGTCGAATCGGAGCTGTAGATGCCAGCCTACGCCAGAGCCACTGCAACACCAGATCTGAGCCATGTCTGCAGCCTACAGCACAGCTCACGGCAACACCGGATCCTTAGCCCACTGATCAATGCCAGGGACCGAACCTGCAACCTCATGGTTCCTAGTCAGTTTCATTAACCACTGTGCCATGGTGGGAACTCCTAGAGTGGTTTTGAAAAATAATATTTCTCAGCAACTTCAGAATATTTTAAAGATTTTGATTGGTAGATTCATAATATTTATTTCTTTCATTTTTTTCTTAGGTAATATTTACAACAAAGCTTAATTAATAAATGGTCAGTTGAGTATTCAATTCAGGTCAATTCAGTCCATTATAATTCAGTCCATTTCATTTCACTATCTGCAGATTCTTTTCTGAAAATGTTCTGTTGCTGTCTTATATTTTCTCTTCCTGCCTCCATGTCTTTGACATTTGAAATGTTTAAGGTTCCCTTCAGATGTCCTATTATGTGGTGTTTATTGAGTGTGATTCCTCATATCTCTGTGTCTATTGCCTCTCTCCTTAACTGTTCATTTCCTGTGAGCATATCTTTGGAGGTCATCATGACCTCTGTTTGGGTCCTATTTGATCTCAGGGCTGTAGAAGAATCTTCACAGATTGGTCTCTTTTTGCCTTAGATGTCATTCTGCTGTGGACTGAATGTATATGTCCCCCTAAAAATCCATATGCTGCAATCCCAAGTCCCAATGTGATATTTGGAGGTAGAGCCTATGGAAGGTGATTATATTATAAGAGTGGAGTCCTCATGAATGGAATTAGTGCCATTATAAAAAACGAGCTCATCATGTGAGATTGTAGTGAGAAGCTAGCTGTCTGTGAACCAGGAAGGAGGTTCTTTCTTACCAGACACTGAATCTGGCAGTGCCTTGAGCTTGGATTTCCCAGAACTATGAAAAATAAATTTCTGTGGTTTATAAGCCACCCAGTCTGTGGTATTCTGTTCCAGCAGCCTGAACAGACTATCACAGCATCCATGGCATTCATTTCTATGTAAGTTTTTTCCTTTGTCTCTTGGTTTGAGGCTTTCATACTGTGGAGAGAGAAATTCAGAGGACCTGTGTGTCCACCTGTGCAGTGATTCAGGCTTGAAACTCCAATCGTAAGACTCTTTCCACTCATGGGCTGAGACAAGCTGTTGCTTCCATGCCATACTCAGGTGCTGGTGGGCAATTCAGTCTTTCAAAGAAATTGAATTTGTTGTCAGTGTTTCAACTTCAGACTACTTCACTTGAAATGTGGACTTCCGATAATGTGCGAAAATAGAATGTGTACGTGTATGTGCAACTGGGTCACCATGCTGTACTGTAGGAAAAAAAATCGTATTGGGGAAATAACTATTAAAAAATAATAATAACAACAACAACGATGAAAGAAATGTGGACTTCTGACAGCTCTGAAAATTGAAAACCTACACACTGGGCCCATGGTGCTACATGGCAACCATCTGCTGGAAAGGAGGAGATGCTCCCTTTCCATTTTGCAAAGATCTCTCTATTCTCTTTTGGCTCCAACAGCCAAAGGCTTCATTTGTCATTGATCATCATGTGTGTGGGTGTGTTTTTCTTATGGTAGACTTGAGAAGAAAAGTAACCTGTTTCTTGCGACTCTGTCATTATCCGTAGTTGGAAACCAAAAGTAGGTAAAGACGACTGCATGTTTAGTAAGAAATAAGAAAGAATGATGATTAGTTGAAATAAAGAACGTCATGCAAATAATTTTAAGACACAATGTGTCTCTTTCAAAAGACTACAACTGGGCCAGTTAGCTCATTTTGATTATCATCCTGGCTTCTGTAGATACTTGAGTTTTTCTGCCTTGGGCAAGGTGGACCCTAGCCTTAGAGTAAGTGTGCCACCTTGGGCAACTTAGAATCAATCTGAACCTAAATCTTAACATCTGCAAAATCAGAACTATAAAATTGTCTCATGTAGAATGAAAACCAACTGAGATTGAGGAGGAAAGCATTGCGTGGACCAGCAAGTGTTGTTAAAATGTTAGTATCACTTTATATGTAGGGCTAACACTTTCCCTTCTCTAGCTTTCTATTTTATATCACAGAATTTCTTTCTTAACACCTCTAAATGAATGTTTGACTTGTGTTTCATTTGAAAAATTATCTTTGCCTCAAAGTTATTTGAGAGCATGAATGAAGTAAATGAAATCTTATACACAGACCCCATTCACATTGTCATTCTCCCTAAGTATGGAAGCAAGACTTCAAAAACAGCTCTTTGTGGGTTGGGCTGGGAATTTGGGGTTAATAGATGCCAACTATTGCTTTTGGAATGGATAAGCAATGAGATCCTGCTCTATATCACTGGAACTATGTCTAGTCACTTTTGATGGAGCATGATAATGTGAGAAAAAAGAATGTATACATGTATGTGTGACTGGGTCACCTTACTGTACAGTAGAAAATTGACATAACACTGTAAACCCGGTATAATGGAAAAAATAAAAATCACTATTCAAAAGAAAAAACAAACAAACAAACAGTTCTTTAGTCACACTTTTGTGTAGTTCCCTCTGTCTGGATCCCCGTAGCTTATGTTGATATATGGAACATGGGCCAAGTGACACTGTGTAACTTCTGAGCCTAGGTCATCGGAAGCTCTGAAGCTTCTGCCTGTGTCTCTTGGAATGCTTGACGCTGTAGCAACCATGCAGGAAATCTGACTCCTGTGATCCTGCCATGCTGCGTGGAAGCCCAACCAGCCCTGTGGAAAGGCTCTGTGGAGAGAGAGATGCTTGCCCAGTCTCCACATGTTTTAACTATCCCCTATCAGGCACCAGACATATGGGGGAAGAAGTCTTTATCTGACTGCAAGCCCCTGAGACACCCCAAGTGAGAATTTTCCTGAAAGGCTTAGTTAATCAATACATTATAGGAAATAATAATAAAATTTTAAGCCTCTAAGTTGTGGGGTAGTCTGTTAGATAATAATAGGTACCATGAACACTACATTAATCTACAAATTTAGTGAGATCCAAATAAAGATACCAACAAGCTATTTGAAACAAGACAAGCTGATTCCAAAGTTCACATGGAAAAATCAGTTAGCAAAAATAACCAGGAAAATTTTGAAATAGATAAGACAAAACAATGAGTCAGGAGGGCAGAGTGGATATTGTTAGGCTTGTCAGATATTAAAACCTATTTTAAAATGTAATAATTAAAATAGTTTGGCACTGGAAACTTCTGGACGGTAGGAACTCTAGATTAATGATGAGAGACAGAAATTCTAGAACACAGGTAGAATTTTGGATATAACAATGATACTTCAAATAAAGAGGGAAAAGGCAGTTATTTAATAAATGCTGTTTATAAACCTGCATGGTCATCTAGAAAAAGATGAAGTTATATCTATATTTTACATTGTATACCCAAATAAATTCCAAATCAATCAGACATTTAAATGTAAAGAAAATAAAAACTGTTACAACTCCAAAAGAATATATGAGAAATCTTCTTATATAATTGACTAGAAGGGTCAGAAGCCTTATGTTAAAATTCAACTACATAGAAAAAATCTGTTAGCAAATACCACTGCAGAGTAAGACAAACGGTAATAAACTAGGAAAAAATGTTTGTTAAACAGTTCACAATTAAAGGCTAAATTCCTAATTTCTTCAAAATAATATATCAACAGTTAATTGAGGCAGTGATCAAAAGGTCAAAAAAAGAGAATGCACAGAAGGGAAGTACAAATAGCTCTTAGACCCATGAAAACACTCTCCTCACAATGAGAAATGTAAATTAGATCTATCTAAAGAAACCATTTTTCCTTATCAGATTGGAAAAGATCCAAAAATTTAATAGTACCCTGTCTTTGCAAAAGTGTAAGAAAAATAGGCCCTTGGAATTTTAATAGGAATTTAAATGGGAACAACTTCTATGTCATGGGATACAGTTTGCAAATCTATAAAAATTGCAAATGCATATTGTTGCAAGACATGTTTCCTTGAAAACTCCATCTTGTCCTTCTTTACTTTATCCCATCTTCTTGTCTTACTTTATCCCATCTTCCTGCTTTGAAAAACAGTCACAGTGCTGGTAAATGACTTAAGCTTAAGAGCAAAGACCTAAAGGCATAAGTGACTTAAGCTTAAGAACTGTTATGTGCCTAGAGGTCAGAGTAAGAGCTTAACCCTTTACCACCTAAGTGGCTTTCTAAATAGTAAAAGAACTTATATAATAGTAAACAAACCCTGTATCATCCACCCATAGCCACTCCTCACTTGATCTCATCTAAAGATCACAATAAAAGCAGTGTGGATTCTTGAGGGCTTGCTTGGTCCCTGAGACCTTGAGTTCCCTGGCTCCCACCTTTACTTAAGATAAATGTCTCTGTGTCTTGTTTTATGTTAACTATTTTTCCTTAAGGTCCACAGCACCCGTTCTCCAGCTCCATCCTGCTGAGCTGGCCCCGGCAGCATATGTCCTTTGACCAAGTAATTCTGCTTTTTCTTCCCCATGGATTTACTTCCCTGCCTGTGGAATAACACATCTTAAAGGTTTATCTTAGCAAAAAATGGAAAATAACCTAATGTTTATCAATAGGGGACTGCTTGAATAATGGCATACTCTGAGACAGTAAAAATTGGGAAAGTCTTGAATAGGGAACAGTATTCCTGATATTGTGTGTGTGTGTGTGCATATGTGTGTGTAAAATGCAAGGTGTAGAGCATTATGTGTACAGAACTTGTATGAGAGAAGGAAAACTATGTATACACACATGCCTTTGCATGTATATGAATAAATTTTTCTCTAGACAGACACAGGAAGCTGATGTCACTGAGTGCCTTTGGGCAGAGGAATGAGTGCCTGGAGGTCAGAGCTGGGAGAACAACATCACTTTTGTACCTTTTGAATGTAAAATATTTTATAAAATTAAAAGTATGTATCTTGCAGATCCAAGTTATATAGATGTGAAGAACAGACAAAGCAAATTGTTTTGATAGAGGTCAGAATAGTTTTACCTCTGTGGGGGGATATTTACTGGGAAGGGGGCAATGGGCAGCCCTCATCATGGAGAGCAGAGATGTCCTCTACCTTGAGTTGGATGGTGGTTATTATAGTGGAAAAATTCATCTGCCCCACATTTAATATTTGTGCACTCTGAAGTATGTATATTATACCTCAATACATTTTAAAAAGTGTATAATTTGAATAATGGGAAAGGAAATGGGCATATACAACCAAACAGTAATATTCTGTGGCTTCCTTGTTCATCATAACCTCAGTTCAAGTTGCAATTATTTCCACTCACTTGACTTTAACGTTTTTTAAAGAGTTTTCATGTGAGAATGTATATGGATGCATATGAGCATCAGTGCAGAGGGTGGTTGTGGCCAATCTGAAGTGTTCTTTCTTATTTCTTATTGGATCCACTCTCACCTGCACGCACACAGTAAAATCAATCTACTGACACTGGGAAGGAAAGTGCAGCATTTATTATAAAGCTCTAATACAACAAGGAGAACAGGTGAGCAGTGCTCTAAAACCCCACACTCTTTGAAGAGTTTCTTTCAGCAAAGCATTTTTAAAAGGCCAGATGGGGGAAGAGGGTCACAGGAATGTGGTCAGCTCATGCACAAGTCTCTGATTGGTTGATGGTCTGGTGACAGGGCAATATCACAGTGAAACCAGCAGCACTCATGACTTAACCCATCCTAAACCCAGATTGGGACTGAACCCACAGCTTTTAAATTAGAATCACTCACCAGGTGTCTGGACTTACTGAGGTTCAGGTTCTTTATTCCTCCTCACAGAAGGAATTCAGCAAGAGACAAAGTGGTAGGCAAAAAATAGATTTATTAAGGTAGGACAGTTGTGAGAGATGCAAGCAAGCAGGCAGGCAGGCAGACAAGGAGACTCTGCCCTGAGGATTAGGTGGGCTATAGTTTTATCATCCAAGGGGAGTGGGGGTGGGAAAAGACTACCTCTTTCTCTTCCTTTGAGTAGTAACTGCTCTTTGGTATCTGGTAAGAGAGGATTTGATCCTATAAGTTCAAACTAGGAATGTCGTGGTGCCTATTCAAATCAGCAGAAAGGTGGTCCTTAAACTCCTGCCCTTTGTCTGAACATGAATGCAGGCCTCATCCTATCCCCCACCCAATGATCTGAGGCATATCTCGTGCCTTCTCTAGTCAAACAAGCCTGCCTTGTTCTGATGGCTTTCTTGAGCAATTATTAAGTTATGGTGGTCTTTCAAAGTCCCCTAGGTTTCCCTTTCTGTCTATGGCCCCTTATTGGGACTTCTACAATTACCTGTGCCTACTCCATTCCTATCAACAGGGGTTAACATCATCAATCCGTAGACCTGAGGGCTAGGTACTCGTAGTTATCAAGTAGTTAATTTCTTCCACTTGGTGGGGCATTTTCACATCTGTAAAGCCACTGAGGAAATGGGCATCTGACATTATTTTCTAGGTACAAAGAGAGGAGCTACAACAAAGGATATGGAGGAGGGGTCTGCCCTGGGAAGATCCCATAGGGTCCTGTTCCATTGCATTATTACAAATAACCCTTTGTTGGAGGTTGTGTTTGTGGCTCAGTGGCTAAGGAATCCAACTAGGAACCATGAGGTTGTGGGTTTGATCCCTGGCCTTGCTTAGTGGGTTAAGGATCTGGTGTTGCCATGAGCTGTGGTGTAGGTTGCAGATACGGCTCAGATCCTGCATTGATGTGGCTCTGGCGAAGGCCGGCAGTTATAGCTCCCATTCAACCCCTAGCCTGGGAACTTCCATATGCCACAAGTGCGGCCCTAGAAAAGGCAAAAAGACAAAAAAACAAAAAACAAAACACAAAAAAACCCTTCATTGACCTCACTTCAGTAGCCAATTATTCCTTTTTTTTTTTTTCAGTCATGCTGTGTGTTGGCATGTGACTCACAACTAAGTATATATTCAGATGTGAATAGGCCGGGTCACATTGTTTTAAAGAATTTGATATTGGACTTTGCTTCCATATAGAATGAATTTCTCAACATTAACTCAGTGCGGCTTTGAGTAGTTTATAGTGAGTCAGCAAGAGTTTAAATGGGAGAGTGTGAACCGATGACACGTTCCTGTTGAAAGGCAGCTCTGACACGGACCAGATCTCTGCCTGCTTCAGCCCTGAAATCTCTATCTTTGCTTGTTGTGTAGCAAAGACTTTTTCTTGCCTGAATGTTTTCCTCCCAACGGTGGTGAGGCGTGACAAGGCACCGTGTTGGGAACAATGTTGGGTGCTAATGGGATAGTGGCAGGCACCAGTGACAGAAAGATGCAGTGGTGCTGAGTCACTGTGATTAGGTGATTCTCTATGAAAAGGATGTGGAGAGCTTGACTTTGATTTCTTTTCTTTCTCAGAAGTGAGCCTGGAGGCATTGTCATGCCATCGCCTTTCATCTACTGAAACTCACATTTCAGGTACTTCTCCCTCTTACACAATAAAACAGCAAAGACATGGGGTGGGGGGGGATCAAGTTGGCCTTGCAGCCTGGAAGCCTCTGGACTAGATTTGCCTGGGCACCTTAGGGAGCTGGGATTGATGCCCAGACATGGAAACACAGAGTTTTAGATTACTGAGCGAAAGAGAAAGAGAGAGAGGGAGAGAGAGTGGTGTGTCTGTGTGGGCTTGTGTGTTCTTTTTTAAAAAATTTATGTAAGTATAGTTGATTTGCAGTGTTAATTTATGCTCTATAGCAAAGTGTGTCACTTATACATATATTTTTTTTTCCACTATGGTTTTTCACTATATTTTCCCTGTGTATGCAGTAGGACCTTGTTTATCTATCCTATATATAATAGTTGGCCTCTGCTAATCCCGAACTATTTGTGTGTTGTTAACCTCTACTAGATGGTTATGAAGCTTACTCAAGGTTGAACACTGTAGAGGTATGTCAAGTTGCTTTAGAGAGAAAATTACCAAAAAAACCCCCACAAAAACCTTTTTTTTTTTTGTCTTTTTTGCTATTTCTTGGGCCGCTCCCGCGGCATATGGAGGTTCCCATGCTAGGGGTTGAATCGGAGCTGTAGCCTCCGGCCTACGCCAGAGCCACAGCAACGCAGGATCCGAGCCGCGTCTGCAACCTACACCACAGCTCACGGCAATGCCGGATCGTTAACCCTCTGAGCAAGGGCAGGGACTGAACCCGCAACCTCATGGTTCCTAGTCGGATTCGTTAACCACTGCGCCACAACAGGAACTCCACAAAAACCTTTTTTTAAAAAATGATTTTTATATTTTCCATTATAGTTGGTTTAGAGTTTTCTGTCAATTTTCTACTATACAGCCAAGTGACCCAGTCATACATACATATATACATTCTTTTTCTTACATTATCCTCTATCATGCTCCATCGCAAGTGACTAGATGTAGTTCCCAGTGCTATACAGCAGGATCTCATTGCTTATCCACTCCAAAGGCAATAGTGTGCATCTGTTAATCACAGATTCCCAGTCCATCCCACTCCCTCCCTCTCCCTTTTGGCAACTGTTCTCCAAGTCCATGGGTTTATTTTCTGTGGAAAGGTTTATTTGTGCCATATATTAGATTCTAGATATAAGTGATATCATATGGTATTTGTCTTTCTCTTTCTGACTTACTTTACTTAGTATGAGAATCTCTAGTTCCATCCATGTTGTTGCAAATGGCATTATTTTGTTCTTTTTTATGGCTGAGTAGTTTTCCATTGTGTATATACACCACATCTTAATCCATTCATCCATTGATGGACATTTAGGTTGTTTCTGTGTCTGGGCTATTGTGAATAGTGCTTCAGTGAACATACAGGTGCATGTATCTTGTTCAAGGAAAGTTTTGTCCGGGTATAAGCCCAAGCCTGGGATTGCTGGGTCACATGGTAGTTCTATATTTAGTTTTCTGAGGTACCTCCTCTGTTTTCCATAGTGGTTGTACCCATTTACATTCCCACCACCAGTGCAGGAGAGTTCCCTTTTCTCCACACCCTCTCCAGCATTTGATATTTGTGGACTTATTAATGATGGCCATTCTAACAGGTGTGAGGTGGTATCTCATGGTAGTTTTGATTTGCATTTCTCTAATAATCAGTGATGTTGAACATTTACAAAAAATAATCTTTAGGAGGCACACAAACTTTGGAACACCAATAAAGAGAGCTCCAGTATAGGTGTGGTGAAGACTCTTTCATGATGACATCAAGGTCCACGCAGCCAGCTTGGTTATTTGTGGTAGAAGTGAGATGACAATGAGCTGGAAGAGCCAGTGGAGACTGTCTTTCTGGGGTGGTGTTATTTTTTATTTTATTTTATTTTATTTGGCTTTTTGGCATTTCTTGGGCCGCTCCCGCGGCATATGGAGGTTCCCAGGCTAGGGGTCTAATCAGAGCTGTAGCCACCAGCCTATGCCAGAGCCACAGCAACACAGGATCCGAGCCGCATCTGCAACCTACACCACAGCTCATGGCAATGCCGGATCCTTAACCCGCTGAGCAAGGGCAGGGACTGAACCTGCAACCTCATGGTTCCTAGTCGGATTCGTTAACCACTGCGCCACAACTGCAGGATGCCAAAGGACATCAGGAGTGATCAGCATCCTCTCAGGATAAAAGAGGAACTCCTGGGTGTCCAATGAGTGGAACCCCATGCCTCAGTAAAACACATTTTCATTACCCTTGTGTTTGTCACCCTTGTCCTTGGTGGCTTCTCTTGCACTGGACAGTAGTTATCTACCTGTGCCATTGGATTGGGAGCTCCTTGACTGAAGGGTCCATGGTGAATTCACCTCTGTAGCCCTAGTGTTTATAGTAAATATTTTGTTGAATTAGTGAATACATCCGTCTATCCTCTAATTTTCATCAAAACTCTGAGATGTGCTGAAAAATAGTGTCTCTACTTGTGTTTTGGAACCTTCTGCAGGGCCTTTGCTTCTCACTCCCATGGTCATACACAGAGTAAGCACCACGTAAGTGTTAACCACGCCTGCCACAATCACTACTATTTCTTTCAATCTATGCATATAAAAATTTAACTGACTTTGGTATTTTTATCTCATCACTTTCCCCTGGTTTCTTCCTTTTCTTGTAAGCATGTATAGGTGGCTTTCACATAACAGTTTGAAGTTTTTATTCTATGATTACCCTCTATTTTCTATGCAAATGTTTATTATGTTTCTCATTTTTCCTGCTGCTTCTGCACATTTTTCTAATGACTGAGATCTGAAAGCAGACCTTGGGAGCTGATTTCATATCTACAACTCTGGTTAGACACAGTCTCAGAGAATTTGCACACAGTTTATAGTTGCTTTTTATTTTTAAAAAAGCCTTCCCTTGACCTCACTTCAGTGTCCAGTTGCCATTTCATTTTCCACAACATGTCTAGAGTGAGGAATTTATATTTTCTCTCCTCCTCCACACAGATAAATAATAATATATTATTATTATATTTATATAATATAAATTATATTTATATCTCCACTTATTGGAACACACTGAATTCTCTGAAGCCCCAGTGCATTTCTTCTGACCTTGATCCATTGAGCTGTTTTCATACCTCTCTTTCATGCTTACTTAAATGGTTTAACATTGTTTAAAAAAAAAGAAGAAGAAAACAAAATCAAACCCCTAAACCCAAAGGCTTCCCTCCTTGATAGTCACCCCATCCTGACATCCTTAACCCTGAGCCCATGTGCCTTTTTTGACTTGTATGGTGATCTGTCGTGTTCACACTTGCTGGTAGCATCCTTCAGTGTTCCGAGGTGAACCCGCAACTCTCCTCCCTCCGTAGGTCCCCCTGTGAGTGGTCCCCTCCCAGTTCTGCATCTTGACCCATCTCTATACACCCTTAACTCCATGTAGCCCCTTGATTTTCTAAATCTATTTTAAATCTACACCTTCAAGGAGAAACTTACTTCCTTAAAATTTCCCTACTCTGAGGGCTCCCTCAGGGTTTGCGTGAATAGCATTTTCTATGTATAATACTACTTTATCAACACATGTATAGTTTCAGATAAATATTTCATAAGCTTTTGTGTTTTCATGAATGCATATCGCTCCCTGAAACCTTCTTTTCTATTTGCGTTTTTTCTAAAATGCATATTATGGTCTCCATATACAGTGGACACTAGGTAAATGTTGGTTAAAGTGGATAATAATTAAAAATGTAATATTTACTCCTGTCAGCTGAGTAAATATTTAACCTAGTATGACTGTGTGACAGTTTGTGCAGACCACAATCGCTTCCTGTTTGCAGGGAATTTTTGTCTGTTGCTAACTTATTGCTTCTCTTGTCTTCTTTTCCTACGTAGCTCAGATGTAGAATATGGGGCTTATGCATTAGACCAGAATGTTGTTCTCAAGGGTTTTATTACCCAGATCATATGTCAACCTATCATAAAGACCAAGTACTCAGCAGCTGGATTAAAGTGGTGGTGAGCTTTATCTGGGAGAGACAGAACCCGTAGACGCCTCTAGTGCCAGATTGTTGGGGTTGAAGTTCAGGTTGAAGTTCTAGCTGTGTGGTTTAGGCTAAGTTACTTAATTTCTCTGCACGTCAATTTTCTCTGCTATAAAACAGAATGATGATAATTATGTTCATGCCATAGGGGATTTATAAGTATTGAATGACTAAATATATGTAACAGAGTAAGAACTATGTAAATACCAGCTACCCTTGCCACAACTAGTTTTTAAGTTTGCCTTGAGTCTTTACATGTGTATGTGGATTCAGATGCTATACATAAAGATTCAAGAAAATGAGTGGTTAGGTTTATTCACTCTTGAGAAGTAGATTCTGTAAGTTCAGGATAACACACACCCAAGTTTTGATGCCAAGGCAGCGCCGACTCCGGAAGAAGCTGAGAAGAGTGAAAACTAGTTCCTGTTCTAACAAGTGCCCTGCACTCTTCAAAACAAGATCAAAGAAGGTGGAGGGACTAGTCCAGATTCAAGAGACTAGAGAGGCATGACATCTGAATGCAGTTCATGATCTATGTTGGTTCCTGGATGCTATGAAGGACGTTACTGGGGAAACTGGAAGAATTTGAATGCAGGTGAATGATAGTGTCAAGAATACATTTTTATATATTTTAGAAGAAATAAAAATTTAATGAACTACATTAATTGGGTAATAGAAGCTGATAGTGATTATAGTGTCAATGTCAGATTTCTAATTTTGATCATTGTAGTATGATTATTAAGAGAATGCTCTTATTCTTGTTATGTCTCTCTGTGTGTAAGTGTATGTACACATGAGAGAGAAAAGAGAGGTAGATGAGGAGAGAGATTGGGAACGTGAACATGGCAAAATGTTAACATTTGACAAGTCTGGGTTATATGGGCTTTGTATCCCATTTTTGCAACTTTTCAATAAATTTGAAATTATTTCAAAGTAAGAAGTGAAAAAAATTAGTCGTATAATTTGGAGACCCAGTTTTATGATTTGAAAAATGAATGAATTTTACTTTGTGGTCTTTAGGAATGATGGTAATGTTTTCTGAGGTGCAAATTGTGAAATTTTGTTGGGAAAATCTCTTTAAATGTTTTAAACGTTTTAAAATTCCTCCAAAGATGACATTAAGGCACATTAACATATATACCTCTTTTGAAAAGAATACATTTTTATATATTTTAGAAGAAATAAAAATTTAATGAACTACATTAATTGGGTAATAGAAGCTGAATTGTCATTTATTGATTTTAAAAATCAGTAGTATATTGATCCACTTGTATTGTTTGAAGAATTCAGTTTTTTTCCCCACAAATTTCTTTGCCAATATCGAGAGTAATAGAATTGAGTTATCATTGTTGTTTTATTGAAGTATAGTTGATTTACACAGGTTATCATTGTTGAATTTTCTAATTCATCCAAAGTTCTCAATACAAAAAAGGAAATGTCCTTAAAAGTACGTACATTCTTAATATAAATACATCCCAAAGTGAAAGGATGAAGTAGTATTTTTTTTAGTTCTGGAATATTCACATTCATAGAATAAAAATCTCTAAGTATATTTTATCGTCTTTTATACATAGTTTCATTTTCTGTGTCATATTCAGCTTTTTTCTTTTTTTTTTTTTTTTAAGGACCACACTGCAGCATATGGAAGTCCCCAGGTTAGGGGTCGAATTGGAGCTGTAGCTACCAGCCTACGCCACAGCCACAGCAACGTGAGATCCAAGCCGTGTTTGCGACCTACACAACTCATGGCAATGCTGGATCCTTAATCCATGGAGCAAGGCCTGGGATTGGACCCGTGTCCTCATGGAACTAGTTGGGTTTGTTACCACTGAGCCACAGCAGGAACTCCTCACACTCAGCTATTAAGTTCTCTTCAAGATAAGCTTTTATGATACAAAGTTAATATTAAAATCATATCACTAATAGCAGGGATATTAAAGACATGACAGGTTGGCTACCAGTTTAAAATACAATGTGTTCTCATGCAGCACATAAAATTATCATGCATCTAGCATCTCACCCAGACACTGAAAAATGATGAATCCACAGAACCCTGACACTGGAAAGGAAGCGTAAGCAGCAGCCAGAACCTGAGAGGAAACATCATTAAGTGAAGATCTCATGGAGCTCAGCTGAAAATCCCTGTCGGGAGCAGTCACAGCTTTGCCCCCTGGCAGGAAAGATCCTGCTGGTGACTGAGAGAAGCCTCTGCCTACTCCCTGGTTCAAGAATTCAAGACGGTTGCCAGCTAGAGCACAGGACAGGTATTCTCCTCCTCTGAAGGTTAAAAATAAAAGGGTAAACAATACAATGGGGGGAAAAAGGAAGAAAGAAGAATGAAAGACAGGAAGGAGAAAATGCCATTCAAAGCAAAAATAATTTGTCAGGAAAATGAGGGTCATTTCATATTGATAAAGATATAATCTCCAATGAGGATGTAAAATTCATGAGCCTTTATAAAGAAAGATAGGCTTAAAATAGAAAAGGAAAGAAGTGTCTGGAAAATCAAGGAGAAACTGACAGAAATATGATTGTTATAAGAGGCATTAACATGTCTTTCTCAAGATTTGATGGAGACTGAAAAATAGATTCAATCAATAGGTGGATATTGAACTTTTTATCTTATAAGCAGGGGGCTACCCTATTTCATGCATCCATGGACCATTTGCAGCAGCTGGTTATATAGTATGAGGCAAAGGAAATTTATAATAAAAATGAGAAAATGTAGAAGCCACACTGATAGGATCATAGGTAACACATACTAAGAGAAGTTCAAACAAACAAAACTCTTCAATCTTTGTAAAACAATTTACAAAGTAAAGTCAGAATATTTGTGTTTTTAAACTTAAAATTCCATTTGTAATCTATAGGAGGATATATTAATTGCAAATCTGTTCGTTACAACAAAATTCTGTAAAAACTCAAATGTTTGTCAATAGGGAATTCAGACACCCAGCTGGAGAATTATACAGCTCAAAATGAAGAATGTCTCTGTACACTTCAATCTTCATTTGCTTGGCAGGATGCATTATTACCTTGAAAAAAGCAAGGTAGAGAGAAATATATAATATGCTACCATTTATCCGAAAAAGATTGAGAGAATATGAATATATATTTGCTTATATTTAATTCGTAGCAACAATACAAGAGCATAATTTTTAGAGAAAAAATATGAAAAATTGGTTACCTGTCTTTGGAACACAGTGGAGGAAACACTAACAAAATCTACACTTTTTGTGTGGGGGGGTGCATATCCAAGGCATACAGAGGTTCTCGGGCCAGGGATCAAACCTATGCCACAGCACTTATCTCATCCACGGAAGCTATAGTACTGGATCCTTAACCTGCCAAGCCACCAGGGAACTCCCTACACTTTCTGATTATACCTCGTTTTGAGAATTTGACTTTGAAACCATGTAAATGTCTTACATGATTATGAAGTCAAATTAAATTTAGTAATTCCTAAAATCAGAAAAGCAAAATCAAGATTACTGTATTGAGTTGGTAGCTTAACTACACTGAGAGGAGTTATTTCAAGTGACTTTATTTATTTATTTTTTTGTCTTTTGTCTTTTTAGGGCCACACCTGGGGCATGTGGAGGTTCCCAGGTTAGGGGTCGAATCAGAGCTACAGCTGCGGGCCTGTGCCACAGCCACAGCAACACGGGATCCAAGCCTCATCCGAGACCTACATCACAGCTCACGGCAACACCAAATCCTTAACCCACTGAGCGAGGCCAGGGAATGAACCCCCCTCCTCATGGACCCTAGTCAGGATCCTTAACCACTGAGCCATGACAAGAACTCCTCAAGTGACTTTGAAAACCCAGTAATTTAACATATAAATCTAGTAGAGTATACTCTAAGAACAAAACGAATTTCAAATACACTTTAACCTATTTTCAATTATCATTATTACGGTTTGTAATAATGATACTCCTGCTGTTCTGAAACTGTGGTATATAATACAGGATATGGCAAATAAGTAATTATGTTTATATTAAGAATCAAGGAGAAAAAGATATAAAATCAAAGTAGGAGTCTCAGTGGGTTAAGAACTTGACACGGTGTCCATGAGGATGCCAGTTAGATCCCTGGCCTTGCTCAGTGTGTTAAGGATCTGGTGTCACTGCAAACTGCAGTGAAGGTTGCAGATGTGACTGGGATCTGGCATTGGCATGGCTGTGGTGTAGGCCTGCAGCTGCAGGTTTGATTCATCCCCTACCAAGAACTTCTATATGCCACAGGTGTGGCTGTAAAAAGAAAAAGAGGAAAAAAAAAAAATGAAAGAAGAACAAACCCTATAATCCTAAACTTGAATTAAAAACATCAGCAAGAGCTCAGAATGTATTCATCTTAAAAAAAAAAAAAAAAGAACCAAAAAACCTTATATCCTAGCTCTGCCCACCAACAAGGCCTAGAAATAATGACCTGCTCAGTAGCAGTGAGCACCCATAGAACCTGGACTATGGTTTCTAATACTATTTCCCACTATAAGGAACCTGGATTCCTGAAGAAGTAGCTAATTTCAAGACTAGAGTGGGAAAAATGCAAGAAGACCCTGGATCATATTGTCCTATAATAAAGCAAGAACTTTTCAATGACCACCAAAATAAGTGAAAAAAAAGGACTCAGAAGCTAGTCTGAATGGGTTTTCATTGGCCACAAATGGGAACTTTTGAGCTATGGATTGAAACACAGAATATATATTTAAATCTGTGAGTTCATAAAAAACAAAGAATTCCTGGTCACCTACAGAGGATTCTGAGAATTTATAAATAACGTTGACCCTACCTTTCTTTTACTAAGTGTACCACGGGTTGACTGAAGAGTGGACAAGAAGCAGTTTCTGTGTTATAGAGGTATTCCTGCTAATAAATAAGGAATGAAAGTTAGAATGTTTTCATGCTCTAATGAAATATGGACTTGGGAAAAAGTTTTTAACATAACACAAAGACGACTGGGCATTATGTACGTGTGAATGAAAAGTTCTGTCCTTATCACTGATAGTGTCTTTTTTTTTTTTTTTCAGCTGTGCTTGCAGCAAGCAGAAGTTCCCAGGCCAGAGATCAAACCTGCACCACAGCAGTGACCTGAGCCACAGCAGTGGCAATGCCAGATCCTTAACCCACTGTGCCACTAGGGAACTCTGACCAATGGTGTCTTCTTGCTAAAATATCCAACCTGTTAGGTGATCAAGTCTGTATTTAATGACCCATCAGAGAAGGAGAGCATAGGAAATGCAGGGGATAGCAAACGGATTAAAAGACACTATGTGGATGCATTCAACAAAATACAGAATGTTGGAAATCCTGCAGGACAAAGCCACCCAATGTTTTCACCATCTCAATGGCAAGGAGGGAAAAGAAAGTGTAGCAGACGCTGTCAGTGCCCACCTGTCTTTTATGCCTTTTGCTGTGCTCAGCCTGACTTCCAGTTGTCACAAGCTCATCTCTGTGCCAAAGAGCTTTTTTCCCTGAACTGTGGAAGGCTGCTCTGCCCACTTTTGGAAGGTCGGGACTACCAGGAAATTAATGCTCCGGAAGCAGCCCTTAATCAATGACTAAAGTGGATGAATTAATACTAGCTTTTTTAAATCTCAGGGGGATAATTCTGAGGGTGTTTGTGTGTGTTTATACCTGTTCTAAGAATTAGTCATGCTCCGGTAAATGGTTAAATAGCATTGTTGGTTTATGCTTCATACCCTTTGTTGCTTGCCTTTTTTTCCTCCTCTCTGTTATTTTCTCTTTCCCTTGTGGTGTGCCCTGAACTTCTGAAATAAACTGTATGTATTTGACTCCTTGTCTTAGGATCTCTTTTTGCAGGAACTCAAACTATAGCAGAGGAAGACCTATAGATTAAAAGAGACTTAAGAGCTGGGAAATTTGAACACTATTTGATGATATTGAAGAGTTATTATTTTTTTAGGTGGAATAATGCTGTTATCTTGAGTTTTAAAATCAAGAGTAAATAACAAATATTTCTAGATAAAATGTTGTGATATATGGCCTTTGATTTCACATAACATGGAAGGGAGTTGTGGTTTGGAGACATGGTACAAGAGTGGCGATGAGTTGATAATTATTAAAACTGGGTGATGGGTGTGTGAGGGCTCCTTATACTATTCTGTGTACTTTCTGTGTATGTTGGAAGAGTTCCCTAATTAAATACCAAAAAAAAAAAAAAAATCTGAAAGCTCCCTGGGGGTTGTTTATAACTGTGCTTAGTGTTTGATACTGCCTCGTAGGGAGTGAGCCAAGAGACACTCAAAATATTGTTGAATGGACACGTTGTGTCTTACATTGGAGATACCAAAGCAAATACTGTTGATGTTAATATGTTTAACCAATATACCTGCAATCTTACTTAGATCAAGGGAAAAAAATCATTTCATCGGTTAGCATGATGTCAGGTCTGAAGAATTTCTTACTTGCTCTTCTACTAATTGAAGCATTTCTTCATCTTGTGATGATTCATCATCTGTGGCTTGAAATTATTTCTGAATTGTGAATGTTTTCATTATAATGCTTATATGTATATTCTTTTCATTTTCTTTATTTTCCCAAAATATTGGAATTTCTGGGGTATTTTGATGATTCAGTGGGAGGCTATGGGACAGAATACTTGAAAGTAGGACTCAAAAAATCTAAGATTGTGAGTGCTGAATCCTAAGGGCCATGTATTTCTGAAATTTGCAAGATGACCACTTTTGTTGGTGATAAAACTAAAACCGTATTGGGAAAATCTTTTAAAGAAAAGAACAGAGTGTTAAGTGGAGAGGTAGGGTATATCTGAAGCCTTTAGTAGACACTTGCAAGCAATTCCTACAGAAATATTCCATATTAAAAATATAGATATGTATTTAAATCCCTGAAAAATTGTATAACTTCCCAGAAATACATAGTATGGCTGAGATTTGCTTTTTTGTAGGATTCTCTAGTGATATGATGGTCCTTATTTTTAAGCTATCAAGTAGAAAAATAGTAATTCAATTTGCTGTAATATCAAATATAAATATCATAATAAGGTATGATTTTGATTCTAAGAAAACTCATTAGAAGACTCTGAGATGTGCAATGGAATATTTTTGGAAAGCCCTTCAAATAGGTAAAGTTTAAACTGGAAAGAATAAAAAGTTAAACATTTTGTATTTATAAAAAATCAAACTAATATTTCCTCATCTGGTTAAAATGCTGGTACCAGGTAACTAAATAGCTTCATATAGTAAATAATTAATTTTTTGTTGAATTTATTCCTAGTTCTATTTGCTGTGCTTACTTTCGTTTTCCACTTACATGTGACTTATGTTGTCAAGCTCTATCTTATAAAACCTTCTAAATGGCTTTTCATTCTTTATAGAAAAGTGTGGGAGTAACTAATTAACCTACTAGTTAAATTTAAAAACTATAGCCAACTAAAGATTGACACAATGATATACACATGCATTGTTATCCTCACATTAACAATCAAAGAATTTCTTTTCTTTTCTTTCTTTCTTTTTTTTTTGTCTTTTTTAGGGCTACACCCATGACATATGGAGGTTCCCAGGCTAGGGGTCTAATTGGAGCTACAGCTGCCGGCCTACGCCAGAGCCACAGCAACGCCCAATCTGAGCCACATCTTCGACCTATACCATAGCTCACGGCAACTCCAGATCCTTAACCCACGGAGCAAGGCCAAGAATAGAACGTGCAACCTCATGGTCCCTAGTCGGATTCGTTTCCTCTGAACCACGATGGGAACTCCAGAATGTATTTTCTAAGATATGTCAGAGAATAAATTTCTCATCCACATCAACAGCTAAATTCACTCAAATTCACCACTTAGATTTGGCTGTTTAGCTTATATGATTAAAGCTTAGTAAGTTTTCTATTTCTTGGAATCCATCAATGAATGATGGATTTAAAATTTTTGTGAACAAAGGGTCAGAAACTTATTATAGGCTTTAAATAAGTAATTTAATTTCTCTAACATGTTAAGGAACATTTTGATTCCTCCAAAAGACTGTGAATTGGCTAAACATAATAATAATAATAATTAATAAGAATGACTATAAACGTCCTTTCAATTCAGTATATTAAAAATCAGCTAAGACAGTAGTTAATTCTAACTTCATTAAATTGTAATTCCTCTGAATGCCCATCTTTCCTTCACAATAAAATTTTTATTTGCAGAATTTCAACTTGATCTTGATGCAGAACTGTACTGAGTTCCCTTGCTCCGTTTCCTTCAGTCTTTCTGCTCAGTCAGTGGCTTCCTGAACCTTCCCTGGCGTTTTCATTTGAGTCCATGCAGTGGGCTGCGAAGGCACACAAGTGCTCCCAAGCATCCTCTGTTCACCATCTTCTGTCCACTTCTCCTGCCTTATAAACTTGTCCTTAAATTCCATGCACTCTTGGACCCACTAACATAAATGCTAAGAAAGCAAGTGCTTGTTTACCTTGAGAGGAGGGGCTGGGAGAGGCCAAGACCCTCCTGGTGTAGTGTTGGAGCCTTGCATGTACCTGGCCCCAGCCTGGAGCTCTGCAAACCTGTCAACAACCCCAGAGGCAGAAATATCTATTTTATACATCAGGAAATTGAGGCCCAGAGGAGGCACTGAGCTACTTAGCTGTGGGCTATCATCCCATCTGATCCAGAGCCTTTTATCTACACCACTACTTCCTTTATAAACCAGTACTACTCACAGTGACTCAGCAGAAAGCGGAGCCACCAATGGTTGGTTGAGCCACCAACCATTGTGTGCTGACCTGCCCTAAGCCCAAGGGAAATAAAGCATTATAGGGACCTCGGGGTGGAAGTCAAGGAGTTACCACAAAAAATGTGGTGGCGGGGATGGTGGAGAGGGAGGGAGAAGGGTACTGAAAAAAGCAGGGCAAATAAAAACCTTCAAACTTCACATTTCCCTTTACAACCAGACCAAGTTAGGGCTTGTTTTATAGTAGAAATTAAGCAGCCAGACCAGCCTGTAGAGCAAAGACATCTTTGTTGACAATGTAGGTTCAACTCTGATGGAATAGTCATTTTCTAAATGGAGGGTCTTTTCTTTCATGCGCTCTGTAGAAGGAGTGTGCATGTGTGCATGGGTGAGAATTATTTGCCACAGGTTTCCCCAGTTGGTTTTATTTCTCCTCTTTATGGTGTTTAATGTCTCTTTTTTGCTTTACTCTATCCAAAGATACCAGCCAAGCAAATGCCCTCTTTTATCCTGAGTTAAACATTTCAGATGGGAAGTTGACTTTTGTTAGGTAAGAGAGTGTCATATCTGGTTGGAGGAACACGGGTGACACATCAGTAATTCTAGATGGCGAGGCAGCCTCTCTCGCACCCTCCACTCCCACAGGGTATGATGCTCTGAGGGTCAAAAGAGAGAAGGCAGGTGATGGATCTGCAAAGTTTTTACTGATTTTTCTCCATTTATCCTTTTTTTGAGTGCCGGTTCAGCAGGACCTAGCCTAGGATCATTTGTTTGTGAGAATTGAAAACAAGCTAAAATGATCTCAAGTAAAGGGGGGATTGACTGGAAGGATGTGAGGAAATGTCCTGAACTTCATTTGCAGGGATTATGTCTGGACTTCCTGGGAACTCTCCCTCACTTGCATTGTCTCCTGATGCTGTTCTCTGCTTTTTCCCAGGCCTGCTGCAATAATGCTCACCTGGTGACTTCAGTGCTATAATAGCTACACAACCACAACCACTCAGGCTTTTTTTTTTTTTTTTAATTGGTGTTTTTTTAGCCAAGGTGTTGCAAGTTGTTTCAAGGGCTTCTATAAAATGCTTGCAATAAAAGTCTTCTTAATTCACATTCATCTTAAAAAAATGTAATGAATCTATGTTATATATAACTTGTTTCCTGCAAGAGCAGAACAGAGGCTGTCATATCACAGCTGGATAATCAAGCAGATAAGTGATGGGGTTTCCAGAATTCCAAAGTGGTTGGGAGTCGTTGTTGGGGTGGTCAAAGAATCTGTTCCCCCACAAGATATGTGGCTTCTAGCCAACATACCTCATAATTCCTTCCACTCTCTTCCCTCCTTTCTCTCCTGACACCTTCTTAATAATGTCTCAGTTTAACCCAGGGGAATGTGGTATGTCTGCTCACCCTTTTAACATCCAGTTTCTTCTGTGATACATGGTAGCTTGTAAGGATTGGGTGTGTTCTGGTTCTTATCCCTTGAAGGTTTTAAAATCTCCTCTTCATCTGGTTTCAAATATTTGACCAGAGGTCAGAGTCCAGAACATCACACTCAGATAGTAAACCAGTGGGTTGTAAATAGGTACAGGAAGGATACTGGATCTAGACAGATCTAGAATGAGGTACTAAAATTAGGGAAACAAAAGGCACATTTGGATTCATTTAAAAGGAATGAAACAGAGTATTCAGAGAGATAGAGAGTGGAAAAAACTTGTAGTAGCCTTTGTTCTCTGGTAAATGAAAGGTGGGTCACCTCTACTGCTGTGATTCTCATCCTGCCATTGCTGGAGTTCCCGTTGTGGCTCAGTGGGTTAAGAACCTGACTAGTGTCCATGAGGATGCAGGTTTGATCCTTGACTTTGATCAGTGGGTTAAAGATCTGGCGTTGCTGCAAGCTGCTGCGTGGGTCGCAGAGGCAGTTCAGATCTGACATTGCTGTGGCTGTGGTGTAGGCTGGCAGCTACAGCTCTGATTCAACCCCTAGCCTGGGAATGTCCATATGCTGCACAGGTATGGTCCTAAAAAAAAAAAAAAAAAAAAGTCACCCTACCATTGCTGTAACTTCCAGGAAGTATAGGACTCCGCGAGTCATGCACACTTCCGGAGTGCTTGGCAGGGTGACTCTGTAGGTACTAGAATGGTCAGTGTTGTTGGCACCAAAAGGCCAAGAGATGCCTTTAGTCAAATTAGATCAGGAACATTCAGGGACCCAGAGATATGGAAACACTTTTCTTCTTTCCTGGGAAAGGATGATGCAATAGATTACAACAGGCATTTGGGTGAATCCCTTCATCTGGGCATGGGAGACATTCATGTCACCTGGCAGGTAGATGGGAAAAGGCAGGTGGGAAAAGTGTGGTACAGTTGAGTCCCAAGGGTTCTTCTAGGACCGCACATCCAGAGCCTTTTACTTTTTTTTTTTTTTGGTCTTTGTTGTTGTTGTTGTTATTGTTGTTGTTGTTGTTGTTGCTATTTCTTGGGCCGCTCCCGCGGCATATGGAGGTTCCCAGGCCAGGGGTCGAATCGGAGCTGTAGCCACCGGCCTACGCCAGAGCCATAGCAACGCAGGATCCGAGCCGCGTCTGCAACCTACACCACAGCTCATGGCAACGCCGGATCGTTAACCCACTGAGCAAGGGCAGGGACCCAACCCGCAACCTCATGGTTCCTAGTTGGATTCGTTAACCACTGCGCCTCGACGGGAACTCCCAGAGCCTTTTACTTTTAAGACCAGAGTGGGACCAACATTCCCAGTCCATTTATTTATTTATTTATTTATTTATTTATTTTTGTCTTATTGCCATTTCTTGGGCTGCTCTCACGGCATATGGAGGTTCCCGGGCTAGGGGTCCAATTGGAGCTGTAGCCACTGGCCTACGCCAGAGCCACAGCAACGCCCAGTCCCTTTATGACTGACCCCAGAGAATGAGGTAGGGGAGAGGAAGATATTACTTTCCATCCACTCCAAAAGAGTTCCCCAAGCCTCATTAATATCTCAACTGTTTGGTTTAATTGAGGAATGTGTGGTACAGTGTTCTTTTTAGGGAATTGACTGATTGATGGGCATTGGGGATTCAAACGTGAAAATTGTATGATCATAACCCGTAGAGTTTAGTGGCAAATATGGATGAATATTTATGATATTGTGCAATAAGGGCAGCAATAAAGCAAGTCCAAGCTGCGAGGAATATTGTGGGCTTTGTGTTGGACAAAATGTCTCTGGGAGGCTCTCTTACCTGCAGGCTAGTATGGGCCCTG
Organism: Phacochoerus africanus; assembly: GCF_016906955.1. Classification (NCBI taxonomy): domain Eukaryota; kingdom Metazoa; phylum Chordata; class Mammalia; order Artiodactyla; family Suidae; genus Phacochoerus; species Phacochoerus africanus. The sequence goes on along the minus strand of NC_062552.1, from coordinate 28,311,498 downwards.
CTCCAGCTCCTGCTATTCTAAATGAGACCTGAGTCTAAAGATCACCAATTATCTCATATCTGGAGCCATGCCCATGGTCTGAAATTCCCCTGGAGTTACAACGTTATTGGTCTCGTCCCTACAGGCCCATTAATTAGTCTCTATCCCACATTGCTGCTTCTGGAACATACACTGGGCAGGTAATGTGGGGAATATACATCGTGTTTTTGTCTCAAATAATCTTTGAAACAGGCCCTTTCCCAGTCTGGCTGCTGAAGGGGAACTAGCACCTTTGCTTCTGGATTTCTGTTACACTCCTTCCTGCAGCCCTGTCTTCCAGGGCCAGCTGGTTGAAGAGTTCAAAGGGCAAGACACCAGCATTGCAGAGATCTGAAGCTCAAGAAGTGAGCAGAAAATACTCAGTACATCATAACCATGGATCATTTAGCAGCACATGAAAACAGATGACCCTGGAGGGCTGCAGTTATGTTGGATAAATATGCTCTTTCTGACTGAGCAGTTCTTTCTGTGCTAGTATTTGGAGAAAAACAATCCTTGTTACATGCAAAACTGAAAGATATTCTGTTGAGAAGATGGAAAACATGCTTCTGTTTTAGACAAAGCTTGTGAAAGTTCAAGGCTCACCTATCCATTGGCCCAAATGAGCTTCCATGGCTGAAAATTAAAATAAGAAAAATAAACACAGTATTCTTGCCTTTTCATTCTACTTATATTTCCCAAGCGTTTCTTCTCTACTTGGAAATAGGATCTGAGAAATATTCAAAAGAGATACTAGCTAAGACTAGAGTTTTAGCAACCTGAGACAAATCCTGTTCTTAGAAGTAAGTGCTTGGAGTTCCCATCGTGGCTCAGTGGTTAACGAATCCGACTAGGAACCATGAAGTTGTGGGTTCAATCCCTGGCCTTGCTCAGTGAGTTAAGGATATGGTGTTGCCATGAGCTGTGGTGTGGGTCACAGACCGGCTCAGATCCCGCATTGCTGTGGCTGTGGTATAGGCCAGTGGCTACAGCTCTGATTAAACCCCTAGCCTGGGAACCTCCATATGCCGCAGGTGCAGCCCTAGAAAAAGACAAAAAAAAAAAAAAAAAGTAAGTGCTTGATTCCAGAAGCTCTCTGAACACCCTGTAGCACTAAGGAAACTGCAGTTGCTGGTTCAGACCTCAATAACATAATAACTAACATGTATTAGGTGCTTGGTATTGTTAGGCATGCTTCTAAATGCTGTATATGTATACTAATCTATTCTTTCAGGGTGTAAAGGATTAGAAGACTCTTCGGGTTCTCATAGGTTCTAAGATGGGTTAACCCAGAAACTGTCATGGAAAGACAGATTCAGCAAAATGGCAACAGCCAGTATACTGCGTTGAAGCCCCTGTGGCTTAGTGGTAGAGATTGGACATTGTGCCCTTAGCGGAAAAATAATGAGGTCAGAGCAGACTGGGATGGATCAGGTCTGGCACTTTTGCTGCAGGGTCTGGATTCAAAGATGATCTGATGGGAAGCCAGGCAGACAGTTCAACCGAGGCGTTTATCCATAGTGCCTGGCTTTTCCTAGGCACAGATTGGGTTGAGAATATGGGTGTACCAGATCAAAGTAAGAGGCCAGGGAAAAGGTTGCAGGGGCCCAGAGTGAAGCCTCAGCCCCTGAGACAAAATAGCAGGTGCTTTTTATAGAGCACTGGTTTCTGAGATGCTGTGGGGGGACCCTGCGAAGGGCTCAGGGGTCTCCAGCACTGTTTGGGGAGACCCTCCCATGGTGTGGTGACCCAAGCAAAGGAGGGGTACAAGAATGATGGTAGCAGGGAGAAGTTGTGCCAGGTTTCATCCCAACACCAAAAAACTGGTTACCCACAAGCATAAGGAGAGGATTTTATACTCTTCTAGACTGCAAAAACTATACAACCTGCACACCTAAAAGTTGAGAATCTGTTTTAGTTAGTGGATTTGCTGAGGACTTAAGCCTGGGAGGCAGCTTCTCAGATAGTCTTGAGGGACTGTTCCAAAGAGATAAGGGGAGGAGCCAGATATATAGTTTTTGCAACAAAACCCAGGTATTCAGAACATCAAAGGTTACTGTTTTTTGGTTTTGTTTGTTTGTTTGTTTGTTTGTCTTTTTTAGGTCTATACCCATGACATATGGAGGTTCCCAGGCTAGGGGTTGAATCAGAGCTGCAGCTGCCGGCCCACACCACAGCCACAGCAATGCCAGATCTGAGCTGTGTCTGCAACCAACACCACAGCTATCGGCGACGATGGATCCTTAACCCACTGAGTGAGGCCAGGGATTGAACCTGAGTCCTCATGGATACTAGTCAAGTTCGTTACTGCTGAACCACAGTGGGAACTCCAAAAGGTTACTGTTAATTAAAGAAAAACAGACATCTGAAATTAAGGAATTTAGCACTTAACTTTATAGGGGAAGATGCAAGATTCTGTGCTCATTGAAATCATTCTTTTGATATGTACCTTAACTATCTAGGGCCAGTTTCCTGCTTTTCTCCTTCCTGAATCCTCTCAGGATGCATCATTGCTACAGTGGCTGAAGGCTTCAGGGCCACAATACCCTTTGTCTGCTCTAAGACTTCGAAGGCTATCCTAGACTGTGATTCAGTATCCTGTTAGTTCTGGGATTCTGACTCTTAACAGTACTAGCTTTTAGCATCTTATCCTTATGATTACTGGGGGTTTTCGGCTGTGTAAACCCTATCTGGCTTGTACTAATGGCACTAATGCCAAGCATTTACCACTAAGCTCAGAGGCTTGTCTAAGAAATGGCAATGCCAAGAAGTTTCAAGTTATTACTGGTAATCCATGTATAGGGTGTTTGGTGTCTTGTGGAATTCTTCAGTTCCTAATTCCCTGTATCTAAATAAAGGGTTGGCAAACTCCTTCTGTTAAGGACCAGATGGTACATATTTTAGGCTTCGTTGGCAATGCTCAGTTTTCCCATGTAGTGGGAAGCAGTGATAGACAATAAAACAAATACGGGTGGCTGTGTTCCAGTAAAACTTTATTCACAAAACAGGAAGCCATCAGATTGGCATGTGGGCCCCTATTGCTGCCTTGTGATATAAATAAGTCAAGAGGCAAACAAACAGGTAAATAAGTTTTGCACTCTCCACAAGCAATTTTTTGTTTTTAATTGTCTTTTCCTAGTGGTTGGGGAAAGGAGGGACCGTTTTGCCCGCGTGGAACTATATCACAGTCACTTCCCTTCTATATCACACTTGTAATTTTGGAAGCTAATAGCCTTATATCCAAACTTCTGGCTTGCTTTTAAGATACAGAAGGGTCAGTAGCATTGGTGGTATAGTGGTGAGCATAGCTACCTTCTAAGATACAGTAGGGGCTAGACTGTGTTAATCCGGGCTTTCTTTAAAGAGAGGGACCATTTTTGCCTTTTTCCCCTCCCATCTGGTGAGGTTCTTTGCACACAGACGGCCTCTGGCAAGAGTTGAGGAATTTCTCTTAGGTGGTTTCTATTCTCCTTTCTCCCTTGTCATTGCCAGCAATAATCTAGCAGTAATCGACCAAACAGCCTTTGTAATTTTCCTTCTGGGGTGACTTATCAACATAACAAGTTAATAATAGATTTAGGAGTTCCCTGGTGGCTCAGTGGGTTAAGGATCTGGCATTGTCACAGCTGTGGCTCTGGTCATTGCTATGGTATGGGTTTGATCCCTGTCCCCGGATCTTCTGCTTGCCATGGGCACAGCCAGAAAATTTAAAAAGGGGGGTATTTAAAGACAAGGCAAATACCATTTCTTCTCAAACTGAAAAAAAAAACCCACCAAAACAGAACTTGTGAGAAAGTAGAAGAGAGTTATCCCAGCCAAAATCAAGTCTAAAGGTTAAATGTGTTTGTCCTTCTCATGTACGGAATGGAGAGCCTCAGGCCAATGCGCAGAACGTGATTGGCTATCAATTCTTGGCCGCAGTTGGCAAATTCACCCCCTGTTATTGTTTGAATTGCATCTTCCCCCAAGAGATGTTGAAATACTAACCCTTGGTACTTGGGAATGTGAGCTTATTTGGAAAAAAGGTCTTTACAGGTGAAACTGAGGTCACTAGGGTGGCTCCAATCCAACACAACGAGTGTTTTCATAAGAAGAGGGATGTTTGGGCGGAGACACACACAGAGGAGGAGGCCATGTCGCAACGGAAGTAGAGCCTGAAGCGATATAGCTACCGATACAAAGTGCCAGGGATGGCTGGTAACTTCCAGAGGCTGGGAGAGAAGCATGAAACTTCCTCACAGCCCCTTCCAGAAGGAATCAACCATGCCTGCACCTTGATTTTGGGGCCTCTGGCTTCCAGAACTATGGAAGAATAAATTTATCTGTTTCAAGCCGCCCAGTTTGTGGTTCTTTGTTACGACAGCCTTGGACTGACCCACCACCCATAAAATAATAACTAGGAATCAGTTCTGTTGCAGTGTTCCCCTCTGCTCATGTGTGTCAGTCATCTTCCTTCTTATGGAATAAACCTAGTCATCCTGTCATCAATTGCACAGGCTACCTTCTGGCTTTATTTTGATTTATCTTTCAGAGAGTCTGTGACTTTTAAAGTCAAATGGAAGTGAGCATTTTAATACTCTTCCTCTTTTTGTTAGGCGAATTCAGGGCCAGTGCCGAAGGCAGTTTGGCAAACAGTCAGCCGGGTAGTATGACTACAAAACCTGATACGTCAGCTGTTGTTCTACTGTATTAGCGGCATCTTTGGGTGCTATGCACTCATGAGATATAACAAAGCAGTGTATTGTCTACACTCTTCTGAATATATGGCTAGTGCTCACATAACTCCTTTTGTCTTGGTCTGTGCCTGTCAGAGGGGAATTCTCTGGAGTCTTTGTTTTCCTGTAGAGCTTTCCTCTCTAATTTGATCTGTGTTTGATGACATGGATATGAAGAACACCCTGCACCTGGCATTAGGATTGCACAGAGGCGCTGCTAAGTCATTCTGACCTGCTCGCCTGTTCCCGTGGGCCTGCCTGGGTCCCGGGAAGGAAATTTCCCAGGAAGGATTGTACTTGCTAACACGTGCTGAGGGCTTCCTAGGTGCCAAACACTCCTCTCGGTGCTGACAGCAGATAATGCTGTACATCCTCACGAGCACCCTGTGAGGCAGGTGCCACTGCTCCCCTCACTTGACAGCCCAGGAATATGATTTACAGCGATAATACGTAAAACGTGCTGGCTGCAAGGCTGGTGGGGGCTGGAGCTCCGAGGATGCACCCAGGGTGTCTGGCTGCCAAGTCCTACCTTGGATTTCTAACCTGGGAAATACTCCCACCCTGGATCTGAACGTTGTAATGTCCTCCTCACGGAACATTTGTGTTTTTTATCCTTTTTAAACTAATGCAACATTTGGGACTGTGTGCTTGGCCAGTGCTGCAGGATCATCTTTGCAAAAAGGGGACAAAATTAGATGGCCTCTGGAGTCCAGCTCAAGGGCTCATGATTGGATGATGTTACAGAGGTCTCTCACTCTTGGAATAATGTAGGCCATGTGGGCACCATTTTTAAGAAGTTACATTTTTTCCAACTAAGCCCACACCCTCGATACACCATAACATTCTCAAATTTTAATTTTTTTAAATCATGCTATATTATGCAATAAAATTAGTGATAGTGACCATTTGTAGGTCTGTTTCCTTACAGTACATATATGTGTGTGTGTCAGAGACCCAGGAACAGAGAAGGCTGGAGTCCAGTGCCCTCTGGGGGAGCTCCTGCAGGCCTGTAGCTCCCACTACTGGAGTGGTCAAGAGGGAAGAGAATTAAGGGAAAGGATGGGTCAGAAATGTTTCTAGGGTGGGTTCAATCCCATTGTCTCCAGTACCCCTGTCTATAAAAAAAAATTAACTCTTTTATCCTAAAATGACTTTCATAGATCATGTAACCTATTTATAGAATGCCTCAACCGAAACATAAAGAAAAAATAAGAGAAGTTCCCTTGTGGCTCAGGGGTTGATTGGCCGTTGATGGGACCTATGCTACGGCTGCAGCAAGGGTTCTGCCCTTGGCCCAGGAACTTCCACATGCCACTGTGTGGCCCCCCAGCTTTTTTAAAAATATTTTTTTAAATAAAGCAAAAAAATAAAAGGAATGAGAATTAAGTAGTTCGATATTCTCAGGATCAATAAAGTCATAGTGATGTAGCTCAAATGCTTGCACTCATCCGTGCATCTCTGCAAAGCCACAAGGGCAGAGATGCGCTGATTCAAGAGTGTCTGTGTGACTCACTCACCACCAGCAGCCTTTACCACAGTAGCCGAGCTCTTCCTTTGGTGAAGAAGTTAAGTTACAAGCATAACAACCTATATGCATCCTCTGACTTTTTTTAAAAAAAGAATGGCCAGCAAAGCAACACACAATTTTCCTTCTAATCAAACGGCTTACTGGGATAGTCAGCCTATATCAAAACCAAGCAAAAATATTCTTTGTTAACAGGGAGAGTAGAGTTGAGTCCTGGATCTGGCTGGCACCTTCCTGAATTACTGCCACAGTTAAGCAGGGTGTGGACTCTTCTTTGAGACGTGGGACTGGTCCATGGAGTCCACGATAGCTGCCATATCCGCAACCTGCAAGTGTTGGGACAAACCACCACCCCATTGGATTTTCCTGACACTCTCCAGGGCTGTCATGCTCCATCCACCCCCACCTCAGATGAGCACTTCCTCAGTCACAGACACGCTCTCTGCCCTGTCTTCTCGTCTGTCTGCCTCTCCCTCCCCCGTCTCCCTCCTTCCTCTGTCCCTCTGCCGCCCTTTCCTTCATCTTACATGTCCTCTTACCTTCTCCCAAAGTTGCTTTCCTTTCCTCATCTCCTCCGCCTTCATCAGAAGGTGATGCTTCTTCCAGGAGTAGAGTTGAGGGCTTCTTATCTCTTGTGGATCATAGATCTTTTAAAGGTGGCCTCCTGCGGGCTTCCCAGCCCTGAGCCTCCTGACACTGCTCTCTCTGTCTCCATTTCTCATATTCCTTTTTTTTTCATATTCAAATTTTTATCTGTAATTTCAGCTGTAAAGGCCAGAAAATACTGTCCGAGGAACACAGTGATATAAGAGCCTTAACCCTTTAATATAGTTTTCACATAGACCCTTTTTTACAAAAAAAAGAAATTGAAGTTGATTTACAATGTTGTGTTAGTTTCAGATGTACAGCACGGTAATTCAGTTACACATGCATACATATATATTTTTTCTTTTTCAGATTCTTTTCCTTTATAGGTTATTTCAGAATATTGAGTATAGTTCCCTGTGCTCTATAGTAGGTCTCTGTTGGTTATCTATTTTGTGTATAGTAGTGTGTAGCTGTTAATCCCAATTTACCCCTTAGCTGCTAATCCTAATTTGTCCCTTCCCCCCATATAGACTCTTAAGCACAAAACAATGGCTAAAATATATGGCTGATTTATTATAGGACCAGCACTGTGCCATGTGCTTTAATATACATTATTGGTTTTGATTACTACATTAACTGCTTTTTACAGATAAGGACTGAGACTTTAGGAAATTAAATGATAGGCCAAGGACAGAATGTATGTTCTAGGCAAGGGGCGCTAGAGAAACAGCTCCCATCCTCAGAGAATAGCTCCCTGATGCAGGACGAAAAACTGGCATAGAGGAGTTCCCGTTATGGCGAGGTGGAAACAAATCTGATTAGTATCCATGAAGATGCAGGTTCTACCCTGGCCTTGCTCAGTGGGTTGGGGATCTGGCGTTTGCCATGAGCTGTGGTATAGGTCTCAGACACACCTCGGCTCCCACGTTGCTGTGGCTGTGGTGTAGGTCGCCCCCTAGCTTGGGAATCCATATGCCACAGGTGCAACCCTCAAAAGAAAAAGAAAAAGAAAAAAAGAAAATCCTGCATAGAAATGGAACTTGACTGTTAGTATTTATTGGATATTGCCTGTGTCATCAGGTGTGCTCCACATGCATTGTGTTATTAATCCCTTCAGTAACCCTGTAACGACCATGCTATTGTTAGCATGGCCACCATAGCCTCCCCCTTACAGGTAAGGGACTGAGGCAGAAAGTTTGCTAGTAAATAGCAGGGTGGAGATTCAGACTCAGGCAGACTTCCTGGGGGCCTGGGTTCTCCTTACCCATTAAACTGAGGGACTTCCAGAGAGGCCGCTATTTCTGGCATCTGGGCACAAGGAGGAGCTGCACTTAAGCTGAGTTTAGGGAGGAGAGGAATTTCTGTAGGTGGAGGTGAGAAGTGCAACAGAGTAGGGAGGGCCTCACAGGTGTGCAGATCACTGGGAGGAAGTGGGAACCCTGGGCTGTCAGGCAGGCAACATTTTCTTTTTTAAAATTTTAGAAGATTGATTTTTTTTTCCCAGTTGAATATTGAAGAGAATGAACTTGACTGTTGAGCATTTGTGATTAGAATAAATATATCCTTATCTGCTCTGGATGGCGGTTAAAACAATTTGGTAGAAACATTACTGTAGGGAATTCCTGTCAGTACAGAAATGAATTTGACTACGAACCATGAGGTTGCTGGTTCGATCCCTGGCCTTGCTTAGTGGGTTAGGGATCCGGCTTTGCTGTGGTGTAAGCGGGCAGCTATAGCTCCGATTTGACTCCTAGCCTGGAAACCTCCATATGCCACAAGTGTGGCCCTAAAAAAAAAAAAAAGAAAAAAAGAAAACGTTACAGGGGACTTCTCCTTGGTGCTCTGAGCACCATGTGTATACTGGGAGGGTCTGAAGGCAGGAGCTGGAGTCCAAGTCCAGATTCCACCCTGAGGATCCTGAGCCTGTGACTTCATCTTCCTCCTTTTTCTGCAAGTCTAGGGCAGGGATACCCCAGCTTAGGAGGCCAGAGAGGGAAGAGACGGTCCAGGCTTCAGAAGAAAAGTGCTGTCAAACCCTAAGAAATCAAATATTTTTATTATTCTGATGATTTTCTTCTTCTTCTTCTTTTTTTTTTTGGTTGCCCCTGCAGCCTGTGGAAGTTCTTAAGCAGGGACCCAACCTGAGCCACAGCAGTGACAATGCTGGATCCTTTAATCACGAGGCCATGAGGGAACTCCCTAACTGTTCTTTTAGTACACAGTAATCATTTATGTTAGCTACAAGCAACTCGGTGTAGAAATGTCGTGATCTAGATTAATTTGTAGTGGGCTCTGGTGTTTTCACATATGTGACTTAATTTAAACTGTACAGTTGTCCTCTGAGGTAAGCAGGACGGTTATGATTAATTGCCTTTTTTAGAGAAACGGAGGCTCAACCCATTTGTTTAGCAAATGCTGAATCTAGGTATCAAAATGCAAGGTTCAGGTTTCCAGCTCTCAGTTTAGACTCCTTTCCAAAGATGACAGAAGAGGCAATTAGGAGACAACCCTCGCTTAAAAAAAAAAAAAAAAAATCTTGGCAAAATTCAAGAGAAGCAAGAGTATAGACTTGACAATGCTCTTTGAACATAGTCCACGATCCATAGAAACACTGAATTTCTACTCTTTTTTAAAATTCAGCTGGAAGTCTACGTCTTTTGCTTTGACCCCTGCAAATAGACTTTGCCTGTCCCATGGCAACCCCATGAGGCTCTGCACACACCAGGGGGTTCACTGTTGCATCATCCAGCAATCACTTGTTTACACGTCTGTCTCCCAGATTCTCCTTTCCCACCCCTTTGCCCCTGGGGACGACAAGCCAAGGTCTAATCGTCTTAAGTCTCCAGCACCTAGCAGACTGCTAGACATAACAGAAGCTCAAGAAGTATCTTTATTTTTTTTCACAAAAGGAAAACTTGTTTTGACTGCATAGCATTTAGAGACATTTAAACGGTAAAGGACATCCTGAACAAAGGTTAAAAAGAAATTGAAAATAAGAAACAAATCCAACATGTCAAATCCTCTGAAGTAATCTATGAATTAGTGATAATAAAAACATTATAGTGCTGGGGATGGTGTCGTCACTCAGGTGAGGGTGTGTGTGCCTGCGCACACTTGTGTATTGTTTTGAAAAATAATCAAAAATTTTGAGGTAAATATTAACTTAAAAATTTTTTGAGGGAAATACTAACTTACTTTTACAGATTTCTAATAACACCCCCCAGGATACAGAAATGATCTTTAGTCTTTTGAATGTCTCCATTTATTCACGTCGAAGCTCAATGGGAAATTAAACTCTGCTTCAGCCAGTTTTTGCCTGCTTCGCCATTTTCTTTCCTGAGCTCATTGAGCTTTCTTTCAGTTGCCGCAGCTGCCAGCCAGCTCTCTTGAGCTTTTTTCTCATGGGACACAATCCGCCTAGTTTTCCAAGAGGAAGTGGTGCGTTGTCATTCTTTCTCCAGATCGCCAGCCATCTTCCATTCCACTTGGAGCTGTGTCTCCAATTCATGCTGCCGATGCTTTTCTACACTTTAGGGTGTTCTTTGTCTAAGCGGTAAATTACCTCCTTGATTGGCTTTCTGCAAGATTTCAGTGCATGTTCTTTTTTTTTTTTTTTTGGTCTTTTTGCCTTTCCTTGAGCTGCTCCCACGGCATATGCAGATTCCCAGGCTAGGGGTCTAATCGGAGCTGTAGCCACGGTCCTACGCCAGAGCCACAGCAACGCGGGATCCAAGCCGCGTCTGCAACCTACACCACAGCTCACGGCAACGCTGGATCCTTAACCCACTGAGCGAGGCCAGGGATCGAACCCAAAACCTCATGGTTCTCAGTGCATGTTCTTGACACAATTCAGGCAGCATTTAAAGTTCTTGCAGTTCTTGACTCTCACCTTTAGACTGTGAATTTTTAGATGTTAAAGATACTTGCTCAGTTTGGAAACTTTTAATTTGACCTGTAAGCTCTTCATCCATTTGATTTTATTCAAGTAATTTAAAATAATTCCTGCTCATCTCCTTCAAACCTTTTTTTTTTCTTTCTTTTTAGGGCCATACCTGTGGCATATGGAAGTTCCCAGGCTATGGGTTCAATTGGAGCTGCAGCGGCCAGCCTACACCACAGCCACAGCAACCCCAGACACGATTTGTACCTACACTGCAGCTTGCGGCAATGCTGGATCCTTACCACTGAATGAGGCCAGAGGTCGAACCCGCATCCTCATGGATACTAGTCAGGTTCTTAACATGCTGAGCCACAGTGGGAACTCCTCTTCCAAACCTTTTTAAGGAAACATATAGGTTAGCAGCATCGATGATTTTCTTCAAAGTGACTTCTGACCAACAATTTAGGTGGCCATGTCCAGTTCGCTTTTTTGTCTAATTTGAAGTTGCCATCATCCATGTCATCTTCTTTAAAGAGAGCAGGCAAGTGAATTATCTTCATCATAGTTTCACACAAAGATTTTAACTGGCTCCCTTTATCATTAACAACCTGTTTCATTTGTGTCATTTGAGTCTTTTTGTTTGTTTGTTTTTCTATTGTTTTTCTATTCTTTAGTTCCCACACTTTCTTCCATCTCATAACTTCTTGGGTTAACAGTTTTAGGTTTTCCTAAAGATGCATGTTTTCATCCAAACCATCTATTATTTCTCTCTGAAGTTGTTCTGCATTCTTCTGAGATGACTTTAAAATATTTTTGGTGTGATTTACTAGGCACTGGAGGATTTCGACGCCTTGTCCAGTGACTATGGCATCTGTCTTTGAAGGGAAACCAGCATCATTCCATGAAATGGAAATTTAGGACTCTTGTTTTCCTGTTATTTGTCAGGAAGGCCTACTGTGTCCTGTGGTGAAGAGATGGACATGTTCAGATTTTGGTCAAGTGCTTGAAACTTCAGAGGACTGATCTCCACTAGAGGCGACTCAGGCCTTGCTGGTCTTATAAACTGTCCAGTCTTCTCACTGACTTTACCATATTCTTAGTCCAGAGCACCAAACTTTTTGGCTTACTCTTTTTCCCTCGTTAAAGTACATGGGCTCTTTACTATGAAATGCAGATAGCAGAATCATTGGGAAACTCAAAGGGAATTGGGCCCTGTCCCCAGCATCCAGCAGTATAGGCAGAAGATCACATGGCTCTTCCAGAGCTGAGGAAAGACATTCTGTGGCAGTCAGCTGGCCCTCCAGGGCTCCAAAGAGCACTGTAGCTCTGCCTCTGGTTGCCAGTGTCCTGTGAGCCACAATTGATGGCATGGAACCCTGCAGAGTTCTGACCCAAATAGTTGCCTGCAAAGAATTGCAGCCATGGCCAAGATACCCGCTAAAGCCCAGAAAGAACAGGAGAAAAATACCCCAGCCACTTTCTTCTGCCCTCTGACCTCTCTAAGGCCTCCTATTGGATAAATATAACCTTTCAGCCAAAGAATCTGAGTCTCAATGATGCAGTCCCTGGGGGTCAGCCTCCTGGAGCACAGTGCAGGGCAGAGAAATACAGAGTTTGGCCAGGCGCCAAATGGAGTCCATTAGAAAGCTTTTATCACATCTAAGCTCCTTGAGGGCAGGCTCGAAGTTGTGTTTACCTTTCTTCTCCCCATAGGACCCAAGAAACACTAAACTTGGCAAAAAGCAAATGTTTATTAATTTAATTGCTCTTTGTAGGGTTGGCGCTGCCTGATGTAAATGTGTGCCTCAGATGTTAGTCATCCCATGGGGATTCTGGCTCTTCACTGTCCCTGGGGAAACACAGCATCATGTTCATGATGGTATTATAGCAGCATGCTTGGCACATGGTTATGACCAGTGAACATTTGCTAAACAAGGATTCTTTTTGCAGAATTTTCTTTGTCACTTTTATGCAGAATTGTGATAGACTAAAATATTTCTGAAACTTCAACCCTGCAATAAATGGAAAGATTTCCTGAAGATGTGGGGAGAAGACTTGAGGGTCAGACTACAGCTATTTCAGTTTCTTTCCCCCTTTTCCCCTGAGGAATCCCCTCTTGCTATGGTCATTAAGAATGGATACATGGGGGAGTTCCCATCGTGGCTCAGTGGTTAACTAATCCAACTAGAAACCATGAGGTTGTGTGTTCGATCCCTGGCCTTGCTCAGTGGGTTAAGGATTCGGCATTGCCATAAGCTGTGGTGTAGGCTGCAGACACGGCTCGGATCTCGCATTGATGTGGCTCTGGCATAGGCCGGCAGCTTCAGCTCCGATTAGACCCCTAGCCTGGGAACCTCCATATGCCACGGGAGTGGCCCTAGAAAAGGCAAAACAAACAAACAAACAAAAGAATGGATAAATGGGGTGGGGAGGGATAAATTAGGGGTTTGGGATTAACATGTACACTACTATATGCAAGATAGGTAAACAGCATGGACAGGGAACTACATTCAATATCTTGTAATAAACTATAATGGGAAAGAATCTTAAGAAGAATATATAGGAGTTCCTGTCATGGCTCAGTGGTTAACGAACCCACCTGGCATCCATGAGAACATGGGTTTGATTCCTGGCCTTGCTCAGTGGGTTAAGGATCTGGCATTGCTGTGAGCTGTGGTGTCGGTCGCAGACACGGCTCAGATCCCGCGTTGCTGTGGCTCTGGCATAGTCCTGTGGCTACAGCTCTGTTTGGACCCCTAGCCTGGCTGCAGTATGGCCCTAAAAAGACAATATATATAAATATACTAAATCAGTCAATCTATATATACTAAATCACTTTGCTATACACCTGAAACTAACACAAAAAAAGGAAAAAAGAATTAATGTTTGTATATCCTTAGACTCTACATAATGTGTCCTTTTTCCACCAAGCCATCATGCATTGGGAACATTTTTGTATGGCCAGAATGAGAGGAATTTTGTCACAGATGTATAATTTACAGTCAATTTTATCTTAGAAGATGTAAAATCAAGGCGTTTAGAGCATTCTGGAAGTAAAAGGACAGGAAGACCCAAGGAGGGTGAGGTGAGGGAGGCAATTCTGACATTAGCTAGGTTTCCTTGAGTTTATCAGAACCAGATTTGTCAGATATCCAAAGCTTAGAGAACATATTTAATGTATGCTGTGGACCTTGAAGGGCTCCTAAATTGAGAAAAGGCTACAAGAGCTCTCTGAGCTTGTCTTTCAGAAGGGAAAAGGCAAGGTAAAATAGGGGAGCCGAGTGCAAGTCTTACAACCCAGAAGAGGGGCTGGGGGGGGGGGGACGCCATGCTATGGTGTGAGAACCAGAGGGATGTGGCGGAGGGAAGGTAGTTTGCCTGGAAAGCCCCTTGCTCCATGGACACCCAGCGAGCAAGATGGTAGCTACGGCTTCCAAAATGTAATCATTGATTGTATAGAGCCACTACTATAGGAAAACTTTTCTTTTTCCTCCTGAGCTTGCATGAAGACTTCTTTCCCCAGGTCCCTCACACCTAGGTAGGACCATATGCCTACATCTGGCCAAAATGATGTAGATGGAATTGACACACATCACTTCCATACCTGGTGCTCCAAAAATACATCCTGTTCAGTTTCCCCTGAGTTTGAGGGTAAAGATATCCCCAGGATGGAAGTAGAATTTCTGAATGTGGAGGCTGTGGTGATAACCTAAATGTGAGAACAAAGCAAATCAGACAAAGGGCATAAGTCCTCCATTCATGCCACCCATCACTTCCTTCCTTCCTTTGGGTACATGTGGCAATAGTGGAGATGGGAGGGTGCAATAGGGGAAAATGTTTGTTACTATAGTCAGTGTCTTGCTTTTTGCATTTTGGTATATCGCCCTTTCTGGGCTAAAAAGTAGTATTTTTAAAAGGCCTTCTTTTTGACGATTGCAATCCTTTCTCTAGCCATGATCGAATATCAAGGCAGAGGGTGAATGGCAGTTTCTCTCTGGGTGAGTCAGCCTGACTTTATAAGGCATTTCTCTGAAAGGCATAAGAAAAGAAGCTGCGTAGGATCTAGAGGCTACCATATCCGTTCAAAGGTTGAGGAAAAGTGCTTTCCCTTCTGCACCACTCCCTAAAGTGGTTTGGTCTGAAACTGGGTGGGAGGTTGGTGCTGGCATAGGAGTATGCATCTTACCTCTAGGTTTATAGCCCAGCCTGTGACTGTGACCAGAAAGGAAAGCCACGGGATGGAGCAGGGTGTTTCCAGGGGCATGGGTTGGAGCTCCTCTCTCCTTCGAGGCCTGTTCCTTTTCCTGAAATGGATCTTCCACTGCTCTCCCGTACCACCTAGAAGGGAGGAAAGCTGCGAGGTGGGTTTGAGTGTCTTTTCACCCCTAGTCTTTCCACCAGGCTTGCCAAGTACAGTATGTACAATGGTTATTTCTCTGACAAACAAAGGCATCATTTCAGTGTCATAAAATAACTTCATGTGTGTTATGAGTTGGATGCAGGAGGAAGTGCAAACTCATAGGGAAGCTTGGAGTTCTGTGGGAGTTCAAAGAAAACTTGAGAAACTCTGGGGCCCCTGGCTGGGATGCTCAAAACTGGGAACTGGGTTTCTGCTTCTGTTTGGAGGCCAATCCAGTCTCTTTACATGGTTATAAAGCTTGGAGAAGCTCAAGAAAAAGTAGTTGTGCCATTTAGAATTTTCGAGAAATGACTAACATGGCCTAAACTGAGTGTTATTACTGAATTACTAAACCGGATCAAAGGCTGAGCATCTTATGGTTACATGCTATCCGCGCATTTGGACAGTGAGGTGGAAGAGAAAGGCTGTGAGGCCTGGTCTCGACAGCAGCACAATTTCATTTCCTAAAAAGTGATTTTGTTGCAAAGGATGGTGACGCTGAGTGTGTGCCAGGCTGGCTGTGGTCAGGGTGGAACAGAGACAATAAACACACTTATCTCCTTCTTTGTGGTCAGGACTGAGAGACAGACCTCGGCTTTTGTCTGAGTTACAAAGCAAAAGCCACTTTTAAAAAGATCCCCACCCTTTTTCACTAGTCTTCAAGTTATTAGAACAGCTTTTCAGTTATTTGCCATTTCCTCTTTTGTTGTGTTTCGTTGAGGTGAGTCATCATGAAAACTAAACAGAGAGAGAGAGAAAAAAAAAGAAAACAAACATCTCGACCATCATAGAAAAGACACTTCAAACACTTCAAAATCGCCCACGTTGGCTCACTGACTCAATGCTTACTGAAGGCAGTTTTATTGATAGTGAGGCGATTACAAACACGATACCCCTTTTATTGTTCCTTAGATAGTACAAGAATGTTTTAAGCAAACAATTTTTTTTTTAACCAAAAGTTGCTGAATCAACACAAAGATTTTTAGGAGTATTCCAAGATAGTATTTGATTTCAAATTCCCCGAGAGGACATTAAATGGTCTTTACCCTCTGGATGTGCTCGATGGTAGGTACATAGTTACACTTTCAAATCTTTAATTCTCATAATTACCATGGAGGAGTGTTCAGGAAACTAGGTTATAGTTTTCGAAGTATGAAAAGAAATATTGAAAAATAATTCCTTTTAATGTTGCCTTGTGCTAGAGGATATATCCATCAGTGACTGGGGTGGAGACCCAGCTTATTTAGAGATGACTTATGCAGAGTAGGTCACATAAATTTATTTCTTTGTAACTCAGGGAAAAAAAATTAAACGAAATGATTTTAGTTTCTTCTATCTAGTAACTTGGATGAATTCTGAAGATATTTGGCCAGGATAACCAGCAAAAAATGGACCTATGAACCAGGCAAACCTCTATTTACTTTGTGCATGTTTGTACAATACACTTATTATCATTATTGCTCTACCTTAAATCATAGAACCAGTCAGTACATTCTCACATCCTTATTACATTAATTATACCTCCTCACTTATAACACTCTACTACCATCTCATCCTTGCTTAGAATTTTATTTCTCTCTCCCGTCCCGGACTTTCTATTCATAACCATTCTTACAACATAGGAAATAAAAATAAAACTCACCCAACACCACTGAAAGCAACTAATGCATCAGGGATAACAACTCAGCACCAAGAGCCTAACTAAAAATGGACAGACTACAGTCTGGTTTCCTGGAAACTTTCACATCAGGTTTCTGGCCCATTCAGAAAAAGAGAGCTTCAGTTTTATTATTTCAGCTGCTGGATAACCTGCTATGTCTCTGATACACTGAACTGATGCTTTTATTTCATCACACGACTCTGGTATTACAAAAATAACAAGTCATTTGCTTACGAAAAATAAAAGGAGGAACAGGGTTGGATCCTAAGACTTGGGAATGTGATTGAATGTAAGCTTCAAACACAAGGAAAATGAAATAATTTTCCAGTTGGGAAATACAGAGAAATCAAGTATTCTAGGAGCACCTGCTTTAGTAGTTGGATTAAAGAGTGGGTTTCACTCACAGGTGAAAGATGATAGGCGTTCTTTTGATTCTTTATATTTTCACGTGTTTCCATTATCAATGCAGGATGTTCCCAGGTTGTAAAACCTTCACCAGCCGTTAAGTTCCAGGCTCCCTAACAATTTTTGTCAGAAATTCTGGAATTCCAAAATTTCAATGGTCTTTGTTTATCGGCCTAACTGTTGAAGCAGAAAATAAAACAGCAGTGCACCCAGGAACCTGGGTAGCCCAGATATTTATATTCTCTGAGTATTTAGATATCCAAAATGTAGAAAATATATTAAGTGGTTAATTTCAAATGATTTGTTCATTTTAGCACATCTCCAGATTCACCTCTAGAAAGCCACTGCCAAGTTTTCTGTGCACCAATATTTTATCAAGCTCTGATGGATGAAAAAATCCTCTAGTTTCAGCATCTTTCTTCATTTGTCCATGATAAAATATGACAATTGATTGATTTTTATTGCATTCCAGCCTTAGCCCTACCCTCCCATTCACAGTACCTCTAGGATCAACGGGAGACACATCTCTTAGTTGAACATTAAGGAATTTTGCCTGCTTTCCCACTTATGACCTGTAATCCATAATGCATCACTTTTTTCTCTCTTAAAATTCACAATATGCCACAAGTTTCTCATTGTATGAGACTATATATTTATGCCAAACTGAAAGATGTTACAGTCACCCTCATATTTTGGACATTGTAGCCAAAATAACTTATTAAAAATAAAAACTTAATTTTGCCAATGGTGCTGCTAGGACAAAAGTCTATGTATAGGTTGTCCTTTGGCGACTTAAGAGCTCAATGGTGTGACTTGCTCCATAAACTGGCTTCTCATACAACTTTAATTTTCAGCCTGGACCAGTAAAGAATCAAGGAGAAGATCTGCTTTGTACTTGGAGAAGCTCCTCATGCCCTGTGTGGGGTGAGGAAAGAGTAATGTTTTTACATTAATAATGTCTGATTCTCAACCTACAATGATTTAGCCTTTACCCAGTGTTGCCATTAAATACCCAGAGATTGAACTTTTCATAAAGGGCAATGATATAAAATTGTTCCACAAAGTATACTATATGAACCACTTTTCACAGTTCGAATAAAATATTTTAAATATAAATATTCTAACTCTAACAATAACCTATCTACACAAGGTAGGAGAGGATGGGATTCATGAAAACCTAATTATGGTGTCAATAGATCTCATGTTTAACCGTAGTTTGTTTTATTTTTCAAAATCCATTTGCAGATAACCCATAATTGTTGGGCCCTTCTCCTCCAAAACAAATGAACTATCAAAGAATAAAATGATAAATATAAGAAAGGAAAATATATGCCATTTACTACAATCATTCCCTTACTCCCAAACTTGGCAAACATATGAGAAAAATGATATGGAGTGGATATAGTCTAATTTGCAAAGCTACTTTGGAACAGGTGAAATTTAAACATATATAATAGAACAGGCACATATTATCTTAAGATTTCTATATGAAATGAATGTGTTAGGTTTTTAATTAAGAAATCAAGATTGATATGAAATGGTAAACAATAGCATTTACCATCAGGAGAATCCATTAATTCTGCTATTGCCAAATCCAAGAATTCCAAATGTTTCCTTCATTCTTGTAGAGCAGCAGGTTAAGGATCTGGCATTGTCACTGCAGTGGCTGGGGTTGCTGCTGTAGCCACTGCTGTGGTGCTCATTTGATTCCTCACCTGGGAACTTCCACATGAGACGGGCAGCCACAAAAAGAAACAAACAAAAGCAGAAGAAATTAAATTATTGTTATTGGTTGCATAACCTTTAGGCTGTATATGCTTTAAGTTAATGATCCTTACAGACATGGTTTCATTTGGTGTTCTTCTGGGGGCCTACACATGAAAGTCAAGTTTGCCTTCAGTCATCTTGGTGTAGTTTTTAGAGTGAGGGTAAGAGTTGCAATTCCTTTAATAGGGGACCAAAATGCAAATGCTTCTAGGAGAAACAACAAAATGATTTACATTTACACTATAAGTTAAATGACTGATGTCAGTTCCTTCTCTGAGAGTAAAATTTTGTGATAGGAAGTATTTTGAGGGGCCTGAGGCAGGCAGGAGGGGATCACCTGCTAAACCAAAGGCATCAACTGGTCAGCCCCTGGGTGGAATCCCTGTTACTTTACAGTCAGACTTTGTCTTAAGCTTTATGATTTTCTCATGGGATTCCTTTCGAAGTCCTTTACTCAGGCATGTATAGGAAAAGAAACAGCACTGAAATACAGTATTAAATCTTAAGTCCTTATGGATGTAAACGGATTTCCATTTAAAAATAAAGCCTATAAAGGAATATCTTAAACTTCCTAAAGAAAAATAGAGCAAGAGTAAAATAACCTTTTATACGTGAAATCTCTTACAAAAGCTTCGTGTGTACTGAAGTGGAGATGCACAGTCTCAAATGTGGGCTCTACATTTAGGAAAGATGCCTCGATGGGAGTGCCTACCACAAGTTATGTCTGCCACCCAGTGGCCGCTGAAATAAATGGTTTCTTTGTTGCCTCTGGCCTTGCATTTTGCTTTAAAAAAAAAAAAATCGACAGAGGTAGATGATGCCACACCAGCAACTGAAAACACCAATACATCTGCCTCGATGTATCTGAAAAGACGCCGCTGTAATAAATGGTACATATTTTCCTTTCCGCTAGCTCACAGATTAACCGCGACGCGCATCTGCCCTTCCCGAGAGCCCAAGGCTCCCCGGGTTCAGATGCTGACGGGCACCGACGACACTGAGCTGGCGCGGGACTCCCGGGTCACGTGGTTGGGCATGGCCAGAGTGCAGCATGATACGCCTACGGTGGCCTCCGGTAGCTCGTCGTCCTCCGTCCACTCGTTGAGCTCGGGGTTGAAGCACTGGATGCATTTCTTGTACTTCCTCTCGCCCTCGTTCCATCCTCCCACCAGGTAGGCGCGGCCGTGCAGCGCTGAGGCGCCCGCAGTGCTCACGCCCACGGGCAGCGGCGCGGCGTAGCTCCACTGACCGGTGGCGGGGCTGAAGCCCTCCACGGTCAGCACGTCCACGCGCTCGCCGCGCGGCCCCACCTGGCTGCCGCCCATCACGTACACGCGCTCGCCCAGCGCCACCGCGCAGTGCCAGCCCCGCGGCGTGCTAAGCGCCGGCAGCTCTTGCCACGCATCGCGGGCCGGGTCATAAGCGCACACAGAGCGCGAGTACGCGCCGCCGATGTAGCCGCCGGTCACTAGCACGCGGCCGTCGGCTACTGCGCTGGCGTGGCAGCAGCGCGCCACCTCCAGGGGCGCCTTGGGCTGCCATTGGTTGGCTGAGGGCACGTAGCACTCGAGCGAGGCCAGGCTCCCCTCGGCGTTGCGGCCGCCCACGGCGTAGAGGAGCCCGTTGAACACGCTCAGGCTGAAGTGCGTGCGTTTCTGGTTCATGCTGGCCAGGTGGATCCAGGTGTTGAAGCGGGGGTCGTATCTGGAAGTGGCAGAGGAAGTGTGACAGCCTTGTTGGCAGCAGCCGGGGGAACCCAGGCGATGCCACCCGCCAGACTGTGGGAACCTGGACACCATCCCTGCGGAGAGGCCCGGGACCCAGAGCAGCTCCTTGCCTTGGAGGCTGCTGATGCTCTCTTAACCAGTAAATCAAGTGTGACAGTTGGGAGAGGAAGGGCAGGCATGGGTGATGGCCCTCTCCTCCTGTTTATAAAACCATTTTCTTTATCAGGCCACTCCGGAGACCAACCCTAAAGACGGACCTCCAGTCCATATTCAGATACCCATCATCCAGCAGGATTTAGGGGAATGCATGTGGAAGAGCAGTGAAGCCGGGCAGGTGTTCGTGGAATCAGGGAAGGGAACACGGCCACATTAAGGTCAATTCCACGTATCTTCAGACATCAGCCAGCCCTAGCTCAGTCTTACGCCTGAATCAAGATAGGAGTTGACTAATTGGATTTCTCCATTTCTCACAAACCCCATCTTTTTTATACACCTCTGCTGGCCATTGCCATAGTAAAGCTAAATCACTGAGTTTTCTATCCTCTGTTAAAATGAGAACAATAGAACTCATGTCCAAACGCATCACCAAAGCCTTAACTTTTGATGCTTCTCTATTTTCTCTTATTAATACATCCTATTTTCTTTTAGTGTAGGGGTATACATTTTTTTTCAGTGTTCAGCCTTTCAGTTATTTTACCATAAACACTGAAGTCAGTACTGCAAAAACAATGACTTAGTTATCAGCAGGAGGAACATAAGCACTGGTAGTAAATGAATGCTTTTCTGGTTTCCGTAGTTCTGAGTGTTGTAGACGCAGGAATGACTCCCATCTGTTTTATGTTCATTCATGTTTGTCTCATTTCACCTCCAAATCAAAACTATCAATAAAAGGCCAAAACTCAATTAATTGTTTAGATTCATTTAAATGACACAATACATGTAATGAAATAATAAAGACTTTTTTAAAATAATTTACTAGATGAATTTCCAGATCTTGCTCATTAGTTATGTTTGACTTTGAACCACTACCATGATAGGAGCATGATTTTCTGAATATTTCATGGATATGGAGGTTTAAATTTTTTTATTATACAAAAATAACCTGCATTTGAATTCCATGTTCTGCAGGATTTATTATGCTTTACTCTTTGTACATGGAACAAAAATATTGATGGCATTCAGTCTTTAAAGAAATATTTAAAATTAATTTGCTGCCACATTTTTAATGATCTCATTCTAGTGCCAGTTATGAATTGGCAGTCATCAGTAAAGGTCACTTAAAAGAAATTTTGTATCATTTTAGCCTCTCTTACAATTTAGTGTTAAAAACTAAATTTGCACCCATCTTCTTTCAAAAAGACAGGGTGTTGTGAAGAGCTTGCTGACCAGAAATGAGAAAATGTGAGTTCCACTTACTAGCACTGTCACTTCTCTGAGTGACAGATTTCTCACATGTAAAATCAGAATCATCATACCTCTCTGCTCGCTTCATAGACGTGTTGAGAAATTTAGAGTGTATAATATATGTGAGTGCACTTTATATAATGGGGAGTGTTTTGTATATGTAATGTATTCTTACTATTGATTGAGCCCATGAACTAAGCTAACAGGCTGATTAATTTCTTTCTATGTCAGGGCAATTTCCTCATAATATTGAACCATTTCCATTCCTAATAAAAAATCTAGTACCTGCAGAAATTGCTGACTGCATGCTTGGCTTGATTTCTTGCATCATTCTGGTCTTCACCACCGGCCACATAAAGGAATCCATCCATCACAGCCACACACTGATTAAAACTCTTGGCTGGCATCTCTGTAAGTTTGCTCCATCCATATTCAGGGTCTCTGTACAAAACATCTCTACTAAGGGACTTCTCAGTAAGGCCTGGACGGCCCCCTACAGTGATGAGGACACGACAGCCCCCTCGGATTCTCGTGCGTCTAGACTGCAACGTGTTTTGATGATAGGGAAGTAAGTGGTAGTTCATAGCATCTACAAGAAGCTTGTGACAGTCAGCATCTTGCATCATTCTTGGTACTGACTGAACATAATTGACCAGGTCTTGTGCAGAGATGGTACCAAAGCGAATATTGCTCAAAAGATCGGCAGCATATTTCACTCTTTTTTGGTCAGATTCTAACCATTTCATTGCAATCTGGAATGCTACTATTTCAGAAGGCAACTGTAAATCATCATCTATAAGAAGTTCGTTAATTTGCTCAAATGTGAGTTTCATAAACTGATCTGATTCTGCAAATTCAAGGAAGTTATCCCGGATGAATTTTTGGGCGGCCGCCTTTGCGTTTCTCAGGGAGTACGTTTCGGCAATGTTAGCAATGTACATGCAGTTCTCAACACTCATCTCTTGAATCAGAAAATCACTGCACATCTTGACAAGGGTATGGATCTGAAGATAAACGGCAGCAGAAAGAATGCTTCCTATGGTATACAAAGAGAGAGTCAGCTTTCCAGTGTAGGCATATGCGATGACAGTGGCCAGGCCCAGTGGTGAGATATCATTGAGATCCACCCTTTGGGTAGATGGATCTTTCTTTAGGATGTTGTAAAAGTACTCACTGCATGAAGCCATCACTGACTTGTGAACGTCAAAGGATTTGGTTTTGGTGCCGATGACTAAGTCGCAAAGAAAGCTCTCCTGCCTCATTTTACTTAAACCTTCCAAGAGGTTTGGGCCATAAGAAGCATCTGTTAATTCAGAAGAAATGCAGCTAAGGCCATTGCCTCCCTCTAGGAGCCCATTCAAAGCATTAAGTTTGTGGAGGGGACTGTCTTCTACAATGATGGTCATCTCATTGACGTCACCCTTGTTTTTCTTGACATTCTTCTTTTTGGGGGCCATGTTGGTAAATACACTGTCACAGACAAGAGCTTACTAAAAAAAAAAAAAAAAAAAGCGTGTTTTTATTTCAATTGTGCTTTGGACTTTGAAGTGCTGCATTTAGAAACGTTCCTTTTTTATAAGATAGTAGTTTTGGAATGGCATAATGTATATTGATTAATTCTTAAAAATACATTTAAAGGCTCACATTAAACTAGATGCACATCTTACTGACAGTTTACTTCAGCATCAGTCATTGTAGATAATTCTAGAAAGGTTCATATTAGCAAACAAGACCTCTCAATATCTATAATGCCAAGTAATTCTCTGGTCTAGCTGTTCAATAATTATGGAATAATAATTGAACATCATTTTAAGGGCTCAGTTTATATTCAGGAAAAAGTGAATTATAATTACTTTGAAGTTTTTCTCAATAAAATACTAAAATACTAAAATTCAGGAATTCACGTTAAATGTAGGATATATATTAGAATAAATGTGGCTAACAATCAGTGGATAAGGACTTGTAATGATGAATTAGTTTGGGCTTTCTACTCTACATAGTCACTTAAATAATTTCCAGAAGCATTAAATATCTAAATGATACACACACACACACACACACACACACACACACAGACTTACACAAGAACTAGAATGTAGTCTTTAAAAAATCTGAAAGTAGGAAAAATGCTCTTAAGCATAACATACAATCCAGAAGCCATCAAGGAAAAGACTGAAATATCTTAATATTAAAAAAATGACAACAATCTATAAAGCACCAACTATTTAAAAGACAAGCTGCAGACTGTGAAGACAAAAATGTATAACATTTTTGACAGATAAATGGTTAGAGTGAAGTTAACACGGTATTTAAAGAGCTCCTACAATTAATAAGTAAAAAGTAATCCAACTACAAAATGAGCAAAGACTATAACTAGGTAACTAGGTTGTTTACAGAAAATACAAACAGTTAAATGTTTTTAAAGCTAAACTAATAATAATCAGGGAATTGTTAACTGAAATTTAGGAAGGCTGTTTATTTTTGTGGTCAAATTTTGCTTATCAATTGGTTAAAATATTTTAAAATATTCAGAGTATCAGATGTTGGTGTGGTACATTGTTAATGGGATTATAATTGATATAGTTTTTTGAATAATAATTTAGCAGTCTATCAAAAATAAAAACTATTCTTATGCTTTGACACTAGAGTTCTAAATCTACTCATGTGCCTCTTAGAAATATATTTACATGGGTGCTGACATATTAGGGACAGTAACCATTACCTGTAATCAATGTCATAAATATTCGAACCAGTTTTTTAACCTATATGATGTGTGGATTTATCTCTATGATGTAACTCTGAACAGCTCTGATTTTAAATGTATACATAGTCCTTCAATATCATAGATTACATTATTTTAGCTCTTCTCAAAATATTGGGCCTAGTCATGGATATGGATAAAATCTATAGATGGATTTTATCTACTGCCATGTAACATTTACTTTCTTGTGAAATTACGGATGTTGCATTTTTTTTTTCATTTTTAAAGTGACAAAATCAGTGTGTGTAATTCAACAATTCCGTTCGTGGAATTACAAATAATTGTATACTGATACAATACAAATAATCGAAATTACAGATAACTATGTATGCTTATGCAAACTTATATATGCATAGCTTGAGCAGTGATGTAAACCAACTGAGTAAACCACTTCCGCAGGGGGAAAAAAAGCCCTTATTTGTTGGTGTTTTTTAAGAATTTAATTTGTTTTTATTTAAAGTGTTTTTATTACAGTTGATTTACAACGTCCTGTCAATTTCTAAAAGCCCTTATTTGTGAGGTGCTGATTTCTTTGATACAAATACACTCAACGTGATTGGTTTCAAGCTATCAACAACCAGCTCGCTACATTCCTGAAAATATAAAAAGGTTCTCATGAGCCAGTACAAGTCAGTTCCAGCATACCACTAAGAGAGAGCTTATATCAAAACAAGTTTATGCCATATTACTCAGCAATTTACTTTTATCGCTTGAATGTGCTCATGTACATCTTTCTGTATTAGCACACACATAAATTTACCTCATTCTCTCTAACAGCCACATAGATCCCACAGTAGGGATATATAAAATGTATGCAATCATTCTCTTGTTGATGGATATTTAGGGGTTTAGGGGTTTTTAAAGTTTTTGAGGGTGGTGGTGGTGGTGGGTGTGTGTGTGTACGTATGTGTGTCTGTTTTAAGTCTCACTGTTGAGTTCATTCTGAGGGGTAAAACTTAGCTTTGATCCCCCTTGAAAGTTTTCAATTTAATTACTGGAATATATGTTGAAAAATTCCATAATTGTGTTTGTTGCCGTTCCTTTCCAAGTGGAAGGAAAGTAGCAAGTAGGTAGAAAGTAGAGAAGGTCTGTCTCTTTGCCAGGGCTTTTGTCTTCCTCATTAAGCTCCAGTTGTCATATTCATATTTATATTTGTTCATAAGACTGCAGCACATTTGTTCTTCCTCTTTCTTTCTTGTAAGCAAGGCTACATGCATCCTTACCTTGTGAAATAGATTTTCAACCCACTACCATTTTAGTCTTCAAATCCCTTTGATTTATGTGGTGAATGTCCCCTTGTTGGATTTTTCTGGGGAAAATTTTAAAAATTTTGTTTGGCAAGCAGTTATCAGACACCTACTGCTGTGTGGGCAGCACTGTGCTGGGAATGATGGGGCAATACAATGTGTAATTTATGGTTAGAGAGACGAAAACGACACGTGCAGAATGACAACAAGAAAGTAGCTAAGCACAGCATAGTAACTTCAAAAATAAAACAAAACCCAGCATTTTCTACCAGTAGGAGCACAAACGTCCTTTTGGAAGAAGCCTATTTTCCTGGAGGAATCTCTATGGGCAATTTTTTATTCATGTAGACATAAGGATTATAACTACTCATTGTTTTGGATGAAATCCTAAACCTGAGGATTGATTCGAATGCTTCAGACTGAGATGCTAAATGTTTTGTTCATCCATCATGAAGAGATCATTTCATTGGTAGCATATAGGGGTGGATATTTCAATGACTGATAAGATAAGTCCCCTATGGCCTCATGCCCCACCTCTGGAGCTGGGTTCCAGAGGCTCCCCTGGGGTACCTTGTGTAAAACTTCAGTTGCTGGATGGTAGTAAAACACAGGACATCCTGGAAAGAACTGAAGGGGTGGGAGGGATTTGGGTTGGCTGTTTACCAATTCGGTACAGAAGGATCTCAGTATTTAACAACTGGGATACATGATACTGAAACATACTAGGACAAGGTGTAATTCTTTTGAAATCATTTTGATTTTAAGGTTCTTTTTGTTTCTTTTGGTGAAAATGGAAGTTTCTGGAGCAAAGAGAGAATCCAGCCTCAACAACCTAAAGATATATATGCTGAGGCTAAGGAGACAAAGGCCAGCAGGCAATTCTAAACGAAGGAGTAACTGGTGGACTCAAGAGCGATAATATCTGATATCCAGTTTTAAATCTTTTTATACATTGTTGTTCTCATATATCATCCTTCATTGAGGTGTTCTCAAGGATCAGTAATAAAGATTGATCAATTGCTGGCTAGCTCACTCTTCACCTTTAGGAATATCATGTTGTATAGCTGTGAAGACCTCAGACTCTGAAGAAGACTGCCTGGGTTTAAAAACCAGCCCTTGCCTCCACCACTGGTAAAAAAGCCAAGTAAAGCTTCTTTTTGATAGATGGTCCCTGTAAGCTGGAAGGTAGTGGAGAGAGTGCGGCGAAAAGTAGAGAAAACTACCCGGAGATGCTAAAGAATGTAAAAAAAAGGGGTGATGGTTTTGTAGGGGAGTTGAGAGGTGGGGAAAAAGAGTAGTATGGGATGAACTCCCCTTTCCCCGCCTTTCTTGGAAAGGGATGGCTTTTTGGCTGAGTAGGCTGCAGGTGGTACTGCACAGGGCAGCTGCACCTCCACTGGAAAGTGTTGCTGACTTGAAGAACCAGAGAACAGAGTTTGTGGTGAAGGCATTCACTGGAGATTGAGATGGGAATTCTGGAAAAGAGAGATCCATGAACAGGAAGCCCAGTGGAAACTTAAACCTTCAGGAATGAATGAAGAGCATTGGAGGTGATAAATATAAGGAACTAGTTTTTCTCTAAAGCTCTTTAAAATACATTTGACTCTTCAAAAATGATAACATTGTCTTAGGGAATTCATAATATATGTAGATGTATGCTTATGACAATTATACCATAAAGGATGAGGGGATGGTGGTGAATGAATCTATACAGTTGCTATATTTTCTGTATTTTACGTGAAGTGATACAATAGCTTATGTAGCCTGCAAAAATTTAGCTTTGCATGTTGTAATCTCTAGAGTGGTGCTGTCCAATCCAATAGAAATATAATATGAGCCACATAGGTAATTAAAACACTTCCAGTGGCCACATTAAAAAGGTAAAAAGAAACAGATGAAATTAATGTTCATAATATATTTTATTCAACCTAATATATACAAAATATTTCAACACGTAACTGCTATAAAGTTATTAATGTGATACTTTACATTCCCTTTTTTTCATACTAAGTCTTCAAAATCCATGGTGTATTTTATACTTAACAGCATGTTTCATTTTGGACTAGTCACATTTCAAGTGTTTAATAGCCATATGGGACTGATAACTACGGCATTGGACAGCAGAGACCTCAGAATAACCACTTAAAGAATGGAAAATATAGCTGAAAACCAAATAGATTAAATTTAAATGGAATTCAAAAGACTGCAGGAAAGTTGGGACAGGAACAAAAAAAGGGGAAGGCTTTAAAGGAGAGGAAACGCCTCTTGCTCACGCAGGTTGGGGTGACTCAGCATGGGATGTGCAGACTAAGATGGCTGGAGAGAGGGAGTCAGGTGGGCAGGCAACATGAGGCCAATACATAAGGGATGCTGGATGCCAGGAATGGTTTGAACTTGATAAGTTGGTATGCAGTCAAGAAGGATTAGGAAATCTCCAGGAAGGAGAGGGCACACTGAGGTCCTAGTGAAATCAGTCCAAGCTCTTCCATGGCTTCCTTCTCTTACTTCCTGTTGCTGTATTCTCTTTCCTCCATAGTCTAGGCTTCCTGCCGCCCCTGGTATTCCCATGGAAACTCTTGTGACCTTTTTGTCTGAATTTTCTTGCCCTTGTTCCATTTCTCCAGGGCCCTACTGGGTGACACATTAGCTAGTCTGACAAATGAGCTAAGCTTATCCGTCAATGGGCAAATCTACTTTTTCTCCCAGATATGCATTTTTTTGTTTGTTTTGTTTTTTTGTTTTTTTAATCAGTGCTATGATGCACATACAAATTTCTAACAGAATTGCTGCTATGAAACATGCATGTATATTTCTTTAATATTATATTATTTAAATATTTTAATAACATAAATCAAATTTATTTAATATTAATTTTATTATTAATATTTTATTTTATTTTTTTAATAGCTGCACCTGTGGCATATGAAAGTTCCCGGGCTAGAGGATGGAATCTGCGTTGCAGCTGCAGCAACGCTGGATCCTTTAACCCACTGCACTGGGCTGGGAAATCAAACCTGCATCTCTGCAGTGATGTTAGAATCTTAACCCAGCAGGAACTCCTTAATTAATATTTTAAATATATGTATATTTTTTCTTAATATCAATAGGGCTTTTAGAGCCTCTGAAATCACTGCATAAAGTTAACTGGGTTCTTTAGCTCTTAGATGCAGGAGATCACTTATGAGACTATTGAAATCAGAGCCTGCAGACCACTTTCTGGTGGCCATTTTTCCCCAGCTCTGCTCATAAATTCAGTATTTATTTACTGAAGCTGCCATTACATCCTGTTCCTAGGTCTGTACCTTGGAGGTGAGGCTGTCCATCCACTTGCCCAAATGTTCTCAGTCTGGGCCACGTTCCTCCAATAACACACTGCAGACCCCTCAGAGGAGTCTGGGACTCAGGACCACTCCTTGGAAGCTGGGCGAGGCTCTCTAGTTTCCAGAGATGTTCACTGCCTCCTACATCCTGAGAAATGGTCTTCCTCGGGCCCTGCTCCTCTATCTCCCAGCCTACAACTGGGGGAGTTTCAAGACTTTCTCTTCATTTTTCCCGAAGCACAAAGGGCTTGATTTGCCCTTCCCACCCAGAGCGGCTCTAATGAGTTGCCCTCTTGGGATCAAAGAGAAGAAGACAGGCGCCCTGGGACCTTTAGTGGCCCTGCTGGACAGAGTAGGACACGCTGGACAGAGCAGGTCTAGCCACAGCAGCTGAGGTTGTGTAATGGGATGAGCAGCTATTTGGAGGCACTGCCAGTCCCCTCCTGTCCCTTCCCTTTTTGAGTAAAAGAGGAGACTGCACAGGGTGCAGAAGGTTGTAGAAGGCTTGCAGTGCTACAGGAGCTATCCCCTCATTCTGTGGAGGGGACGCCAGAATTCGCCTTCTCCAGTCCTGGACCCCACAGCCTCCTGCCCTCCCTGCTCTATCCACTATCTCCCAGAGCGGCCTCCTGGGTCCCCTGGAAGAGCTGCCCACTAGAACCTGGGCAGAAGGGCAACAGAAGCATAATCCCTCACTCTCCCCAGTGCCCACCGCCCACCTTGGCTCCTGTCATTTCTATGATAGTGTCATGTATTCAACACCTGATAACACCTGGGCAGTTATGTGAGCCATCACATTTTCCATGATCTTTTGTATTTGCCAAATTTCAGTATGTTAATAATTAATTCCTAAATATAAAGCCCCAAGCATGAATCTATACTATGTGTTAAACGTAAACTGTTACCTCTATTTCTACCTAAAATAATAATTAGTTAGCTAGCATGTATTACTTGAGGACTTACTGTGTGCCGAGCCAAGGTGAGTACTTTTTATGATTTTTGCTTTTAAATTTAAGCATCACAGAAATCCTAACAAGCACGATTTCCATTCTTAAATTTAACCATCACGGAAATCCTAAAAGGCAGGTAATAGTATATTCACTGCACAAATGAAGACATTAAGGTCTGGAGAGAGTTTAAAAAACATATCCAAAGTCATGCAATGTGTTTATAATGTGTAGTGCAGCAAGGATTCAAACCCCGATTGAACCTGACTCCTTAGAGGGTTCATAAGTACAGGGCAGGTTGAAATCTGTAGCCGGTTAAAAAGTTATCTCCTTCCAACATGAGAGGATAGAGACTGAGGTGGAACTCAAATTTATAAAATTAAGGTTTGGATATGGGTACCATGACATGATTCATTATAGCTCCAAAGACTGAAATAGAGGAGCTGTTCTTTTAAATGTAAGACAAATTTGTTTGGGACAATCAGAGCCTCTTTATCCTATTGGGGTGGTAAGGCTGTGAAGCTCAAGAGTTTGGATAAGCCAAAAATAGAAGTAGGTTCATGGAGGTCTTGCATGAATTTGTGGATCAGAGAATCACACATCTTCTTTTCAGTGTTAGGTTGAATATGAATTATTATCATATATTTATCAATTATGTTAGATTTAATAATATTGTTATCAATTTTTTATTTTATTTTATTTTTTGCTTTTTAGGGCTGCACCTGTGGCATATGGAAGTTCCCAGGCTAGAGGTCAAATCAGAGCTATGGCTGCTGGCCTACACCACAGCCACAATAGCCACATGGGATCTGAGCCACGTCTGCGACCTACACCACAGTCATGATGCTGGATCCCCAACCCACTGATCGAGGCCAGGGATCAAACCCTCATCTTCATGGATACTAGTCAGATTTGTTTCCCCTGCGCCACAGTGGGAACTCCCTGAAATTAATCAATTTTTGTTTAAGGACAAGTATTATCAATTTCCTGTGGCTCAGCTTAGCTAGAGGCCTTTTACCTCTAAAGTATGCAGATTCTATGCATAAAGCTAACTTCTATTTTCTGAACCTGGATACAGGACGTTAAGGACCCAATGCGAAAATTGCTGGTTTTGTGTTTTGTTGCAAATTTTAGTAAAATAGCTCTTTCTCTCTTCTAGCCTTGTGTGTGTGTGTGTGTGTGTGTGTGTGTGTGTGTGTGTGTGTGTGTGTGTGTGTGTGTGTATGTTAAGGTTGCGGGAAGTGGGGCTGGCAGGGGGCTTGAAAGTCTGTTTTTGTAAGACTGTTGTCTCTTTGGTTCTCACAGAACTGAGAAGTGGGTTTTGGTGTTAATTTTGCTCTAAGCATCTGAAGGACCTGTGGCAAAACATTCCACCTTTTAGGATTTCAGTTTAGTCATCTGTCAAGTGAGGAGATGTGTACCTTCAGTTCAAAAATTTTACAGAGAATTAAAGTTGGCTTTTGCTGTCAGAATCGTCCAAGTCTGGTCTGTATCACTTCTCCCCTCAACATAGCCTTTGAAAACCCTAGCATTACCTCATGATCAGATGTAGATAACCAACAGAGACAAGAGATTCTTCACCTGGGAGTCATGCATTTGGGTGTCAGCTGACAAATTTAACAAATAAAAATATAAGATGTCCAGATAAATTTGGATTTCAGAAAACCCATGAATCACATTGTAGTATATAAGTATATCCCAGTATTCGAGATACACTTATGTTAAAAATTAGTTTGGGAGTTATCTGAAATTCAGTGTTCCTGCAAGTCCTGTATTTTTTCTGGCAACCCTTCTCTGGGTTGGGTTTCATGTGACTCTGTGAATTCTGTGAAAATTTCTGGAATCCTATGGAAACATGTGGTGTGTGTTCATGTGTATTTTTTCTATAAAGTGGGCCCACAGCTTTCAGAAGTTCACACAAAGGTCCATAACCCTAAATAGATCCAGAACTTTTGGACTGGAATGATACTGACAAGAAATGGTAACATAATTCTACCCTCTTCTATGAGGGGAAATCCACGTGACAGGATCGCACTTAAGTCCCTCCTGGCCTGAAACAGATTTCAGATGAAAAGCTCCTGGAACCAAGAATCGGTTTATATGTAAGGACGTTCTCTTTCCTACAGCCCTCCACCCCAGCCTCCTGGGAGAGACTCTACCCAGGGCAAGCTGTGAAGCCATGTGTGCCAAAGTGTCACTGTCACTCCCCTGCAGAATGAGCTGGGATCCCAGAATGCCTTTTTGCCAAGGGGGCGTCAGCTGCACTTGCTCCTAGTCCCTGCCACATTCCAGCCACTGCCTGTGTCTGGGCGTCACCTGCCTCCCAGAATAGAAACACCCTGGCCTCTGCCACTTGCCATTTTAAATGAAGTCCAGCTTAAGGGGGCTTTTCCACTTGACTGTTTCATTTCCAAAATGATTTCTAGCATAAAACATGTGTCCCAGTATTGCCGTAGGCACACATTTGAAACAAAAACTTGTTTTGCAATTACAGTAAAAGCTGTTCTCTTTTGCAGGAGGGATTTCTATTTTGCCCACAGGTTCCCTTTCTGGGAACCCAAAGAATGGTCTTATTTGTTTGTTACCCATTTCAATAAAATGGATTACAATTTTATCTAAGCTGATCTGGTACTAAAAGTTCCAGATGGTTCCTGGTAACAGTGGAGACAAAATTCTAAACTCTACGAACCAAATCTAAAATCTTTACTTTCCTCCCTCCCTTCTCTATAAAACAGAGGAAGAAAAAAACCTACATTAGGCTTTAAAGACTTACAATTATTGTTAGAATGTATAAGTAACTAGTTTTATAAGGCATCTCCAGCATGCATTTCTGTTACTATGACATTCTCCTAATCTAACACATTCCTTAGATTTCAAGAGGGTGTTTTCTGGCTCTCTGCTTCCAATCCAGGACAGGAGGATGTGACCCAGCTGCCGACCACCCTACCGCTGTGGACACACAGACACCCCACCCTCTCCCCAACACACCCCCCACACACACACCCCGACCCCGACCCCAGGACTAACCCAATTCGGAGACCGTGGCCCCGGCTCCTTATCCTCCTGTGTGAGTGGCGTCCCCGAATTTAGATGGTGGAGTTTTAGTAGCAGACTCCTTTTGAGAAGCAATCTGTGGAGAGAGAGAGAGAGAGAGAGAGAGAGAAGGAAAATCCAGTGGGGAGCCACCAGCAGCCACCTGACACGTCCCAGCAGCAGCAATTTTTAGAGTGACCCTTTGCCATCCCACTGGCTGCAGCCTGTGCTCTGGGCCCTCCTCTCCCTCTTTGGCCTTCAACTTCAGGCCACCCCAGGGCAGAGGGCGGAGCCCAGCATGGTGGAGAGGGCTTGGGTTTCTTGACCTGCCCAGTGGTTTAAAATCAAAAAAGTCAAGAGCTCATCAAAGTGAAAGTGAGGAAAGAAGATTAATTACGTGGGTAGTTAATTGCTGGAAGCTGGAATTAGAGTGTGTGTACTTGGGAAGAGGAAGGGAAGATTGTGCCTACAAATGAGCTTCTAGAAAGGTAAATAGCCTGGTCCCCTCAGGTCCTTTGAGAAGACTGGGTTTTTAAATAGACTGTTCTTTAGGAAAGGAACTCAGGAGAGCTCACACATGACACCAGCATCGCATCGCTGGAGTCTTCATTCAGTTCAGTAGAGGGAGGTTCACGACCCGTCCCTATTATCTGGGGGTCCACAAGGAGGTCTGAGATGAGCACACACTCCAGCACACACGCAGCTTGGGGAAACTCTTGGGCAACGCTTCGTGTGAGAAAGCGGGTTGTAACTGACTGCAAACTTTAAACAGATACCAAGAGTGTGAAATGACTGCTAAAAAAGTTACCCTGATATTAGGCTGCAATAATAGAAAAAGACATCATGGAAAAGAAATGTTCTTATTATTCTTCATTAGTCAGAGCATGCGTTCAGTACTGTTTGCCGCCTTGGCACACTGAGGAATTGTTCTGTATCCTGAAGGATGAGGCTGGGAGGAAGCTGAGACCTTCTCATATTGGTCCCATACTGGGACCATCTGCAGAGAGCTAGGACTAGCAGGGGGCTTAGGAGAGATGAGACTCCTGGGTGCAAATGTTTTGGGGGCTGTTGTGCTGCAAGCGGATTTGATTATGCTTGTTGTAGCTCAAGCTGACAAAAATTAGGCCTGATGGGTAGAAATTCTGGGGAAATAAATTAAAAATAAGGAAGGAGAGGAGTTCTTTCATGGTGCAGCCAGTGAAGGATCTGGTAGTTGTCACAGCAGTGGTTCAAGTTGCTGCTGTGGAGTGGTTTGATCCTTCCACATGCCTTGGCTGTGGCCAAAAAAATAAATAAGGGGAGTTCCCCTTGTGGCTCTGTGGGTTAAGAACCCAACATAGTGTTGGTGAGGATGTGGGTTCAATCCTTGGTCTTACTCAGCAGGTTAAGGAGCCAGCGTTGCTGCAAGCTGCGGCACAGGTCGAAGATGTGGCTCAGGTCAGGTGTTGCTGCAGCTGTGGCATAGGACTCAGCTGCAGCTCCCATTTGACCCCTAGTCCAGGAACTTCCATATGCTACAGGTATAGCCATAAAAAGAAAAAAAAGTAAGGAAAACTGATAACAAAGGGTTCTAGTGATGAAAAGGAACCAGTTCCTTATGATTAGAAGGGTGGAAGTCATAAAGCCATAGGATTGCAGTGACACAGAGGGACTCCTTCTCATTGGATCATCTCTGATATCTTGCCAGCTCTAAGACTCTGATTCTGTTTGTATTTGCCTCTAGTTCTCCTGACCCCTCTCAGTGCATCAAATCATTGCATAATCTCTCACTTCTATTTGAATTCCACCCAGCATTTTTTTTTTGTAGGGAAAAGTCTTTTGAATTTTTGTTTTTGTTTTTGTTTTTTTAGGGCCGCACCCGAGGCATATGGAGGTTTCCAGGCTAGGGGTCGAATCGGAGCTGTTGCCGCTGGCTGACGCCAGAGCCACAGCAGCACCAGATCCGAGCCAAGTCTGCAACCTACACCACAGCTCACAGCAATGCCGGATCCTTAACCCACAGCAAGGTCAGGGATCGAACCCTCATCCTTATGGTTCCTAGTTGGATTCGTTTCCGCTGCACCACGACGGGAACTCCCTCTTTTGATTTTTTCATATTTACTTTTTCCCATAGATCTCCAACCCAGAATGTGTCAGAAGTAAATCAACGAAAGCTCTTTATTCTATGGTTTACACAAAACTAACAGAGGAAAAATAAAATAAAATAAAATAAAATAAAACTAATGGAGAACCACTCACTCTCAGATGATCCTTCTTATTTCCACCTCCTTGATTCCAAGAAAGGGCCAGAGCATTCAACTCTATTCTTATTGCGATTAAAAAAAGTCTTATATCAGTATTTATGATAATGATATGATGATGGAAAGGGCCATCAAGAGATAGGTGTTGGAACCAACAATATTGTCTTCAAAAGTTCAAGACTATTAATTTCAGTTCCACTGAAACAATGCTGAGATAATCCTTTCAATAGAATGTTATTTGAGGCAGAGGTATGAACCCAAGTGGAAAAATAAATAGCAGAAATGGAAAGTCTAAGAGACACTTCAAATTAAACAACGGAGTAGCTACCCGTGTAAGGATTTAACTACTGCTGTGGTTGGTATACTGGATATAGGGGATGGAACATGGGTGGAAAAGAGCCTGGGCAGTAGGTCGTAGTCTATATTAAGGAAGCTGAGGGAGTTCCTGTCGTGGCTCAGCGGATCGAGAACCTGAGTAGTATCCATAAGGGTTCAGTTCCTGGCCTTGCTCAGTGGGTTAAGGATCCATTATTGCCTGTGGTGTAGGTCACAGACATGGCTCGGATCTGGCATTCCTGTGGTTGTGGCTGTGGCCAGCAGCTGTAGCTCTGATTGGACCCCTAGCCTGGGAATTTCCATGTGCTGAGGGTTTGGCCCTAAAAAGACCAAAAAAGAAAAGAAAAGAAAAGTCATTCTTTTTTTTGGGGGGGGGGGCACCCAGGCATATGGAGTTCCCGGCTAAAAATCAGGTCCTCAGGTCCCAGCTGCAGTTGTGACCTTACACCGGATTCCTAACCCACTGTGCTGGGCTAGGGATTGAACCTGCATCCCAGCACTCCCAAGATGCCACCAATCCCATTAAGTCACAGATGAAACTCCAGTTGATCATTATTCTTAAAGCAGTGGGGGCCTATGTATTAAAGTTTATTTAACAGAAAGGTGGCCATGATGAGATTGACATTTTGGAAAGAATGCATTTGGGGAGTATGATCATTGAAGAATTTAGAGCTTTAGAAAGAGGCTGAAAATATTAGGTTTTAGCTATTGGCAAAGACTAGGGTAGAGCAGATGGTATTGGTGAGAGAGAACATGGGCTGGGGTCGCTGGCCAGGATTGGAGCCTAGCTGAGGTCCATGGCCATGACTGTTGGTCTGAGACCTGCCAGTGTGCTTGTATGTTGTTCTTATGCCACGTTCAGCTGCAGAAAAGCCAGAGGGCTGGATTTAACAGGAGAAGGGGTTTTGTAGGGTGGGTAATTTGTTTCCATTGTTTAGTGCCCATCTCTCCTTCACAAACCTCTCCTGACCTTCTGCCACAAATTAATTCAAATGTAAGCTCTGTGAGGCCAGGGATCTTTATCTGTTTTGACCACTGATGGGTCTCTGGTGCCTAAAACAGTGCCTGGCATAGTGGATGATGAATCATTGTTTATTAGCTGATCAGATAAATCAATAAATGAATAAATAAATATTGAGTGAGATGAACTTAGAGGACTAGAGACTTGAGGGCATATGCCAAGAAGTATCACAATGGCAGACCACAGAATTCAGCTGAAGAAGGACAGGTATGAAGTCCCCAGAGCAGGGAATACTTCTTGTCAATTACTGCAGCTCTAGAATGAAGACAATGCCTAGCACATAGTAGGTACTCAACAAACATTTGTTGAATAAAAATACAATATTGAGGCATTCCGACTGTGGCACAGTGGGTTCAAGAATTCGACCACAGTGGCTAGGATCACTGTGGAGGCATGGGTCCAGTCCCCAGCCTGGTGGAGTAGGTTAAGGATTCGGTGTTGCCACAGCTGTAGGTCATAGCTGTGGCTCAGATTTAATTCCTGGCCCAGGAACTTCTATATGCCATAGGTGAAACCATAAATATATATATTATAATATATTTGTATATTTATATAAATTATATATAATGAATTATATCAATTACATTTTATATAATTATTAATCATATTTATATAATTTATATATTTATATAATATATATTATATATAAATATATATAAATATACACACAAAGATGAAGAAAAGTATTGTGATTTTTCCTTATCCTGGTTGTTTCTTAAAGCAATCGCCAGGGATTCTCTAGCCAAAACAAGCATCTTTCAAAAAAACTTTCATGGGAGTTCCCATTGTGGCACGGTGGTTAACGAATCCAACTGGGAACCATGAGGTTGCGGGTTCGGTCCCTGCCCTTGCTCAGTGGGTTAAGGATCTGGCATTGCCGTGAGCTGTGGTGTAGGTTGCAGACATGGCTCGGATCCCGAGCTGCTGTGGCTCTGGTGTAGGCCAGTGGCTACAGCTCCGATTCGACCCCTAGCCTGGGAACCTCCATATGCTGCAGGAGCGGCCCCAGAAAAGGCAAAAAGACAAAACAAACAAACAAACAAAAACAAATAAACAAACAAAAACTTTCATGGCTGAAAGAACCATTATATGATAACCCATGGTCCCCAAAGTACATCTATCAGATTATAGTTCTGATAATTTAGCCAGTTCTCAATTCCTGCCAGCAGTGGGAAGACATTTGGAATGCTGATTCTCAAACTTAAATGGATACGGGAATTATCTGGGAAGCTTGTTAGATATTGGTTCTGATAATGAATGTATGGCTTGGGGCCCAAGAGTCTGCCTTTCTAACTAGCTCACAGGTAATCCTGATGTACCTGTTCTGAGGACCACACTTTGAGTAGCAAGGATTTGGAATGCTTGGTTATTCAACATTTGAAGGGAAAGGGTTTGTTCAAAGGCAATAGAGCCATCCATCAGAACCCCAATACTAATCTTCAAATCTACTGGAAGAGGTCCCCAACCTTTCCTTCTTTGCCTCATTAAAATGGAACAGCCCTCCTTGGATTACAGACACGGCCAACTGTTCAAAAATCTTGCTCTATCAGTTTTTCCCCGCTCTCTATACCCATGCCCTTCATATCTGCCAGCCAATTTCCACCACTGCTTCATAGTATACAAACTCTCCTAGTAAAAAAAAAAAAAAAAAAAAAAAAAATACAACGAAAAAAACCTTTCAGTGTAATTTATTATCCCGTGCAGTTAATGTCATATTTCTCTCCACTTCTTCATAGGCAAACTTCTTGGAGGTACTGTAAACCTTTACCTGCTGCTTCTATCTTGTTGCTTCCCATTTTCCTTTCAACTAAATCCATCCAAGCTTCCCTGTTTCTCTTCTACCAAAGTGCTTTGCCAGGGTCATAAATAACCCCAAGTCACTGGGTTTTTTTTGGATGTTGGACAGTGTTTGACCTTTCAGAATTTTTCACATGGTTGACCAATCATTCCACTAAAAATGCCCCTTTCCTATTGGTGTTGGTTTTTCTCCAACTTTTCTGGCTATTTCTTCTCATTCTCCTTTCCGGGCAGAAGGTATTCCACCCAGCTCCTGAAGGTTAAAGTGCTTCAGAGCTGTCCTAGATTCCCTTCTATCCTCAAGACTGCATACATTCTTAGATATCTCACAAACTCCTTCAACTCATTACTTCCAAGACGGAAGTCATCCTTTCCCTCCAAATAAGTTCCTCTTAACAATATTCTTTTTGGTAGTCAACAAGCCACCCCTCATCTGGTTCCTTAAATGGTAAATCTGAGCTCATCCTTTACCTCTTTCTCACTCTCCTGCACCCCCATTTCCACATCTGATTGATCACCATGTCCTCTTATTACATATCTGTAATTTCTCTCCTGCTACTGCCCTTCTGGTCCAAGGCATCATCACCTCTCACCTGGACTGTTGTGAAATCCCCCTAAATAGCCTTCCTGTGTGCACTCTTGCTTCCCTCCAATCCATCCTCAAAGTGATTTTTTCAAATCTAATCATGTAACCCCTTGCAGAAAATGCAACAGCTTTCCATTTCCTCAGGATAAAGCCCCAAACCCTTCCCTGACATTCAGTACCTTTCAGCGTCCCTGTCTGTCCCTGGGCTCTCTTCATGCAAAACCAGTCCTTGCCTTGTCCAAGGACCTCAAATATCTCACATTCACTTTCTGCTTTAGGTCTTCATACTTGCTGTTCCAGCTGCCTGAGTGGTCTCTTCCCTCATTTGTGCCTAGTGATTCCCAACTGATCCTTTGCATCATGGCTTAAATGTCACGTCCTTAGGAAATCCTTGCTTGAACCTTTAGCCCAGCTTCTGTGCTGCCACAGTGCCTTCAATTTCCCTCCCCTGTCACAGTTTAGCAACTCCTTACTGGACTACAAGCACCATGAATAATAAAGGCAGCCTGTATTAGTCCTAATTCTCTCTCAGGCACCTGTGGTAGATAGCGTCTAAGATGACCCCAAATGATTGTCGCCTCCTGGGACTATGTTCTTAGAAGACAAGACTGGAGAAGATAGCCCTTTGTTTAGCAAAGGCTACAGCAAGTTTTTAGTTGTGTAGCGTCATCAAGGAGCCAGAAAGACCAGTGGAAAGGTGAAGCAGAGAGTTTTATATCCAGTTGCCAGACCTCTAAACCCCTTTCCAGTGGTTGTACTTTCCCACTCTATGAGGCTGGGTATGAAGCAGTTTCTGTCTCCCACCCAAGAAGCTGAAAAGCCAGATGCTTGATTTTCCAGGCTTCTTTGTAGTGATGGCCCAGATGGGCACAAGACATGAGCTTGGCTGATCAGATGCCTATACTCCAGACTAGAAATTCGGAGCTAGTGGTACAAAGAAGCATGGCAGAGGGGAAGCCCTTTTGGCAAAGGGGATGGTCCTTGCTGAGCAGTGCCAGCACCTTCTGGCACTGGCAGTGGGGCCAAGAGTGGAGGCTTTGGCGCATCAAGCTATGGCTTCCCCATTCAGTAGGGGCAGCTGTGGTGTCTGGAATCTTGGCTGTGGTTCTGGCTGGAGAGCCCCTATTTGCTCCTTTCCTTGTCTTATGTCTCTGATTGTCGGTCAGTAATTCCGTGAGCTGCCTGGGATCCTTTCAGTAGACTCCTTTCCTCTTTCATTACGCGGTTGACGAGTTGGGGTCCTCCAGGTAATGAAATGAAGGGAACCGAGGGCGAGCATCTTGGAGCAGGCAGCCTTGAACATGGGAAGGCAGGGAGATGGGGGCTGAGCTGAGTGACATGAGCTGAAGTCTGTGGGGAAAAGGGACCTGGGAGGACTTTCTGATGGCCAGTGGCTGGAGGATCTGGAAGCACAAAGGTGCCTCATGATCTTTTTCCAGCAGCTTTCATTCTGCAGGGTGAGTACATTCCATGGCACGAAAGTTTCAGTAAAGTCCGCCCTACATAAACACCCTGGCTGGGTGTTTTGAGTGGAAATCAATGAAGAGACACCCAGGTAAGCACTGAGCAAAGTGAGGAGAGAGCTGGAGATGGGCTGTGATGGAGAGTCCAACAGAGAGTCACTTGGAGTCAGAGGTGACAGACTCGAGCCTAAGGCCCTGGGCAAGTCCCTGAAATGCAGATGAGGGCCTGGAACTTCCCAGTGGCTGTGACTTTGCGAGGTCAAGCCAATGTTATTGAAGTATCAAAAAGGCTTGGAGTCCTCGGCTGACAGTTGGGTCACAGCAGTGTCAACCCACTTGTCTTCACTGAGAAGGACGGGCTCAGGGATGGGTCACAGGGAATAGTAATGCAGGTTCCATCTTTAAGGCTGGAGGTGGAATCCGCCTACAAGAGAAGCTGTTAATGACTGCGAACAAATGGGACAAGCAGAGCTGGCAGAGGCCACAGGCCAAGAATTTCCAGATAATAGACTCGAAGCATTGCCTTTTCAAGGTGAAACAAAGGGAGATGTTTTATTATTCAAATACATAGGTTTTAATCAGGAATCCCCACCTAAGATAAGTTCAGCCCAACAGCACTACTGTGTTCAAAGTTCCCAGCAAACGCGTACTGTAGGAAAATGAACATGAGACCAATCAGTGAAGTAAAAGCTTTCATAGAGACTGCAGCTAAGTCAGCGAATTCACACAGCCTGTTCCAATAGCTTCTAGAAATGCCAGCTGTGCTTGGGCTGTGCTCAATATAGTCAAGAGGTTCTTGACGTAAGTGGACACTTGCAAGCCACATGCCCTGTTGTGACATTTTAAAGGCGGCTGCACTGTTTTGGAAAAGACGCACTTGTAAAGGAGAAAACATATTCATTGCAAGCCCTTCTAAAAGTATGACACAGTTTTCAAAACAGGATGTGGTTCCTCAACAACCGTAAGAGGACAGTCACTGAGGGCTGCTTTTTGGTGTCAAATGATGAAAACAATACACGCATGAAAGCCGAGGACCAGTTCTCATTTGGGGCAGCACCACGGAGATTCCACTTTCTAAAATGTAGAGGCCTGTTGAACTTGCTTTCCTGGCAGTGTTTGGCTTAATAAAAGTTAGATTTTGGTTCATTTGGCCACTCTGAGTTAAAATGACATACTTTCGGAGTTCCTGTTGTGGCTCAGTGGCTTAAGGACCGGAATGTTGTCTCTGTGAGGCTGAGGGTTCGATCCCCAGGCTGGCTCAGTGGTTTAGAATCCTGTGTTGCCTCAAGCTGTGGTGTAGGTTGCAGACATGGCTCAGATTCGATCCCTGGCCCCGGGAACTTCCGTATGCTGCAGGTGCATCTATAAAAAGAAAAATCAACCAATCAATCAATCAACAGTCAATCAATATACATACAATGTTGTGCCAATATCTGCTGTACAGTAAATTGACACAGTCACATCAGTGTGTGTGTGTATATGTGTGTGTGTGTGTGTGTGTACATATATACATACATATGCACATTCTTTTTCTCATATTATCTTCCGTCATGATCTATCCCAAAAAATTGCATATCGTTCCCTGTGCTATACAGCAGGACCTCATTGCTTATCCATTCTAAATATAATAGTTTGCATCTACTAGCTCCTATCTCCCTGTCCATCCCACTCCTTCCCCCCACCCCCTTGGCAACCAGAAGTCTGTTCTCTATGTCTGTGAGTCTGTTTCTCTTCTGCAGAAAGGTTCATTTATGTCATATTTTAGGTTCCACATATAAGTGATACCATATGGTATTTGTCTTTCTCTTTCTGACTTACTCCATTTAATATGAGAATCTTTAGTTGCATTTATGTTGTTGCAAATGGCATTACTTCATTCTTTTTTATGACTGAGTAGTATTCCATTGTAGACATGTACTGCATCTTCTTAATCCATTCATCTGTTGATGGACATTTAAGCTGTTTCCATGTCTTAGTTATTGTGACTAGTGCTGCAATGAATATAGGGGTGAAAGTGTCTTTTTGAATTATAGTTTCATCCAGATATATGTCCAGGATCGTATGGTAGTTCTATATTTAGTTTTCTGAGGAACCTCTGTACTGTTTTCCATAGTGGTTGTACCAATATATATTCCCACTGACAGTGTAGGATGATATACTTTCTTCACCAGCAAGTTTTTATAGTAATTCTTCTCTATCAGCTACCTTCTTCTCATAGACCCCTTCCCTGACCTGCCTGCCCTCTTTTTTCCCACCTACTTGTTCTATGTGCCCCTTCCTAGTATCACAGGTAGAGCTGTTTCTCTTGGCACCTACCACATTACAATAATGTGGTTTTCTCCTCTCTGGTCTATAAGATCAAGATCCTCATAGTGTCTTTTTTTTTTTTTTTTAAACTTCTAAACCCAGCATGGCGCCTAATACCTGATTAGTGGTCAATAAGTTTGTCATTCTAGGGCAGACCCATCTGCTTGTATTAATAAACATACCAGTTCTGGAATGAATCAAGACTGAAACAAGATTAAACACCCCAAGGATTAGTTTCTCATCTTTCTCATTAGCTGCATTGTTCAGTGACCTCAAAAAGGTAATTAGAAGACTAAGAAGCCTCTTTCACCTGTTGCCCCAGATAAGTGATGATTGCCTGCCACACTCTCCCTTTCCATAATCCAGCCAGCTTTGATTTTATTAAAATGATTTCTCCTTTCTCTCACCATGATCATTGTAGAAGATTAACAAAAACTGAAAGGAGAGATGTGATATTTTTCTGTAAAGCTTTAGCAATCATTTTTTAAATTCCTATTCTTTTTTTTTTTTTAAGAGAAGGCCTGCAATCACCAAATCTAAAAAGTGTAGTGCCTTGTCTTTATGCTTGTTGGCATCAACTATATGTTGTCTTAAAATAGCTTTAAATTGCACCAGTTATTTCCAAACAGAAGTATTTATTAAAATGATGTTCTGAAAGCTTTATGACTGTCTCAGAATTCTCTCAGGCAACACAGTGACTCCTTGCCTTGTGGAAAACAGCTGGGAAGAATATGAGCAAAACCCAGATATTATAAATTCCTTATTC
This sequence comes from Phacochoerus africanus, assembly GCF_016906955.1. Classification (NCBI taxonomy): domain Eukaryota; kingdom Metazoa; phylum Chordata; class Mammalia; order Artiodactyla; family Suidae; genus Phacochoerus; species Phacochoerus africanus. The sequence goes on along the minus strand of NC_062552.1, from coordinate 28,267,586 downwards.
TGAACACTGTGCTCTTTCTACATAGGTTGTCCCTTCTTGTCCTCATTCAATGCATGTTTATTCTTCACATATGCCAATCAAGCTGGGTCCAAGCAGTCGAGGAGAGAGGTCCAGGAGTTCCCATTGTAGCTCAGTGGTTTAAGAGCCCACTGTAGTCTCTGTGAGGATGCAGGTTCAATCCCTGGCCTTGTTCAGTGGGTTAAGGATCCAATGTTTCTGCAAGCTGCAGTGTAGTCACAGATGCAGCTTGGATCCAGTATTGCCATGGCTGTGATGTAGGCCTCAGCTGTGGCTCTGATTCAACCCCCTAGCCTGTGAAATTCCATATGCCAGAGGTGCAGCCATAAAGAGAAAAAAAAAAAGAAGAAGAAGAAAGAAAAAAAAGAAGACAGGCCCAGCAAGTGGTGACTGATGACTGATTGATCGGGATGGAGGCAAACTACGACAACGAGGCTTAGGAATTACAGAACCTTCTGGGCCTTAGATAGTTAGCCTAGGGGTACTCATTTCTGAATACCAGAGGACTCAACACTGCTGTCCTGAGGGCTGAAATTGGCCTGCCTAAGTGTTTCCTTTGGCTTTAGAGTATTTTTATTTTTTTACTTTATTGAGCTAATATTTTAGAATAAGGGAGTTTCCATAGAGGTATATATTTGGACTTTTCAGGAGCAGTCGTAGGATGGAGCAACACTGGCTTATGAATGGGAACAAAAGCTGATGCTGAGTGGGGGTTGCACCCTTCAGATGGTTTCAGGCCCCACTCTCCTCTTTCCACCGCCCACACCAGCCCTGCCTGCACCTGCCTGATGGTTTGCTGGTTTCTGCTTTGTCAGTGGAGACCGTTGAGCTTGCCTTGAAGAGCTGCACATGGGACTCCATATCCTAATTGTCATACCACTTTGAAATAAGAAGCAATTCTATAAAAGTGACTTCTTTGGGTAGAAGATCAGACTAGAACGTCTTCAGCAAGCTGTCACCTAACCACTTCCGGCTTTGCCGTGACAAGGAATTCTCTGCAGCGCCAGAAAGATATTCTTGCCTTCCCTCCAGTGCCTTCTCCCCACCAGAATTAGCAACTTTTAATTTATGAAAAATCCACTGTCTCCCTAAGTATATTCTGTAGTACCTTCATTCCAAGGGATGTTAAAATTGGTGTTACAAAAAGACAAATTTCAGTTGTCAGTTGCATATACATTTAGCAAAGATAAGGTACTGGGGTTTTTTTTTTGCAGTTGTCTCTTTGTTTCTTTAGTGAAGGACTTCTCAGAGCCTTTAAAATGTTACTGTGAATTGTTGATCTCTAAGAGGAAGATAAATATGTAGTCTTTTTCATGTATATTTTACCACAAGACCTATTTTCATGGAACTATCCCACAGCACAAGTGTTCTCCAGAATAACCTGTACAAACGCATATAGGAATTCTTAGGGATTTCTAACTTTTATCATTTTGTCTTATACTATTATTTTGTCTTATTTTGTCTATACCCACAAAGTCAGTCAGGAACAAAATAAAGCAAAAACCTTACTTGCCCAAAGACAAAGGAATTGTGGCTGTAATGAAATCAGGATGGACTCTCAGCTCAATTGCTTCTAGTAACAGCAGGGTGCAGGTGGAGTGTATCATAGAGTATTATGCCCGCATCAGCAAATTTTCAGAAATATTCAAAGGTAAAGAGTCTTGGTTAAAGCCACACTAGTGGAGGAGGAAAGTGTGGTCACCTTAAAAAAGGGACATCAATGTTAATGTAGAATCAATGATAACAAAAGACATAATAATTAATGGTAATTAATTTTTATTTAATAATTAATTGAATTTAGCCTTATTTTCATGAAGAGAACAGTATTTCATTTAATGTTCACATCTTATTTTTTTTTAATTTAAAACAAAATGTGGCCACACGCACGGCATGTGGGAATTCCTGAGCCAGGGATGGAACCCTTGAAACAGCAGTGACATGACAACACTGGATCCTTAACCCACTGCACCACAAGGGAACTCCTCAAATGACTTTTACATGCTGAGCATGTCTTGCCTTCCTGCCTCCAACACAAAACAACTTAAGTGATATCCAAACTGTTTTAAACTGTCCATAGAAACCATACAATGAATATGACTGGCATTTGAAGAACACAGTCATGTGACATGAAAATAACACCAACAGCTACACAGAGTTGTAAGCATAGGGTCGAGAGATGGTAACATTTATGGAAGAGGTCTTTTTTGGTGGGACGTGTCTGATCTTGTCATTGGCACCAAACAATAAGTTACAATAGCACAAGGCCGTCGTTACCTAGAAGTTCGAGCCTGACCTTCAAAGGGCACATTTTAACTTCCAAATGTTTTTAAGGAGGCAAATGAAAAATACTACATATTTCACTTGTCTAAAGAAAGTAACAAGCTTTAGGAAGTATTTTTCCTGGTAAAGCTGATTCCAGCTTTTTGATGGGAAGAGAAATTCTTCAGCGGCATGCCGCACATGCTCATTTGAGTCTACACAACCCACACCACTGGGGTGGGAATGGGGATGAACTTACCTATGAACTGCCTAGGAATCTTCTCCACTTTCTTTAGTATTTGAATGATTTGAACCATCCACTTGAAATACCAGCAGTATTTCCTTTGTCTTAGTCACTCTTTACCCTCTGACTTCCCAGACATCCCGGAGGAAGCCCAAGAGTCTCACAGGGATGCTTTCTAGGCCTCAAAGTGAGGCTGTTGCGAACTATCTCTATGGTGATGAAATGAACACCTGTGCTTCCTAAGCTCCCCCTTCCCCCATTGAATGAAAACTCTACTCTGGAGGGTGAGATCCTGGGGGCGAAGCCTCGTAGGGAGATGGTGTTTGAACTGAGCGTGAGTGACCAGAAGGAGCCCCAGGGTAGAGGATTCCAGCAGGGGAGCAGAGACCTCGTCCAGCAAGTGGCTCCTGACCTTCTCTGTTCCCTCAGGGGATATTTGTGCCAAATGGTGGTGCTCCTTCACTGCCCCTCTCAACTCAGTCTCTCTCAAGGCTCTACTCTGTTCCTCCCCGGGGTACCTCTATTTACACGGATGGGACAAGAGGCAAGGTTCCCTTCCTGTGCAGAGTTTGGGGCCAAGAGCCCACCTTTCCTTCTCCCATTGGGTCATCTTCAAACAATGACTGGGGGTAAGTGTGGGTGGGCTGGGGAGCGGAATTGCTACTTTTTTTTTGTCTTTTGTCTTTTTGTTGTTGTTGTTGTTGTTGTTGTTGCTATTTCTTGGGCCGCTCCCGCGGCATATGGAGGTTCCCAGGCTAGGGGTCGAATCGGAGCTGTAGCCACCGGCCTACGCCAGAGCCACAGCAACGCGGGATCCGAGCCGTGTCTGCAACCTACACCACAGCTCACGGCAACGCCAGACCCTTAACCCACTGAGCAAGGGCAGGGACCAAACCCGCAACCTCATGGTTCCTAGTCGGATTCGTTAACCACTGCGCCACGACGGGAACTCCTGTCTTTTTTTTTTTAAGGGCTGCACCCGTGGCATATGGAGGTTCCCAGGCTAGGGGTCCAATTGGAGCTGTAGCCGCTGGCCTATGCCAGAGCCACAGCCATGCCAGATCTGAGCGATGTCTGCAACCTACACTACAGCTCATGGCAATGCCGATCCTTAACCCACTGAGCAGGACCAGGGATCAAACCTGAGTCCTCATGGATACTAGTCGGATTCATTAACCGCTGAGCCATGACAGGAACTCCCAGAGTTGCTACTTCTTGAATTGGTACTTCTCCATCAACCCTGGAACCCTGGTTCTGAAACCCTGCTTCCCACCTTCGTCTTCACAATCTCTCAGAAGCTCTGACTGTTGGATGTGGTGGTGCCTTTTCCCCCTTCTCTGGGCCTTAGCAAATTTCCCTGCAGCAGGAGAAAGCATTTATCCCATGACTCTGCTATCCTAGCTATCGACGTGGGGGTACTGGAAGGTGAGATCTGGGCTGTGAGAAGCTTTTTCGAATCACCCGCGCCATGAAAAGTAGAAGAGTTTTCAGTGTAGCTGCCGTCATTCACATGACCGATGGACACCAAAGAGTGAACTTAGGACGTGGGCATGGGATTCCACCCTAGCTCATTCGGAAATGTGCAGAAATGCTGGCAAATGGCAGCTGAAAATGCTCAGAGTCTAGACAAGGCTTTTACCATTTGGAAGCGAGCCAAGCTCAGTGAATAACTGCATCTGTTCATCTGAAGAATCTTAAAATGATAATCCCAAAGGAGCAGAAATAGTCACACGCTTTCTAAGTCAGGGGTCGTGGGTAGAATAAAATAATCACATTTATTTTTTGGAGCCAGTATTGGCCATGAGTTGGTGAAGATTAACTATTTTTTTCCCCTCCAAGCCAGTTAACAGGCTTCTTTTTTCTTTGGCCTCAGTTATGAAGGGTCTCGCTGAATTCATTAGCATAACTCCCTAGATTGGAGGTGTACTAAGTGATCTCAGAGATGGTGTTGAATATTTGAAAATCCTATGTGCAGCAGACTCAAACCTGTTCCCACAAGAGCAGCCATGAAGTCACCCATTTCTAAGGAGCAGATCACACTGAGTACAGACCCCATGACCAACCCCACAGAGGCCTTTCCTCTCCAGCAAATGATATTTGCAATGGAGAGAGAGCTGAGTCCCACAGCAGGGCAGAGTATGACAAAGGCAAGTCCTCCCTGAGTCTCCTCCTGGCTATCTCTTAGCACTTTGAGAATATTACAGACTGAGAACCAAAACTATTTGCTCACAGCTGGCATGAAGCTAAGGCATCTTCATTTGTTGCAAACAGCCTGCCAATGCTAAAAAAAGAACTCATTTCATGCGTGGCTTGGATTACTGATTAAGTTGGCTCCAATTGGAGCTGTTTAAAACTACTGCACTAAAATTAACCAAAGAGCCATGTTACTTGAAAAGAAACATGTAGCAGGCCATCGGTAAATATATAAATATGTGCTGAAGCTGCATGAGAGCACAAAGGTGTCTGAACTGAGGTTTACAAGGGGAGTAGGGAGGTGTAAGGAGAACACTGGAAGGGGCCTTGGGTTTCATGCTTGTGGCTGGAGGGTCTGCTCACACCAGCATCCATTCCATTCCCCAGTCCCAAAACCCAAGAGCGGTTCTGGATTCCTGCTTCCGACCCACCTTCACCTTCACAATCTCTCTGCAAGTCCTGCTAGGTCCGCCTCCAGAATACAACCAGATTTGCCCGCTTCCCCCACAGCCACTGCCCCAAACCACTTGGGGAGCTTCCCCGGGCTTCCTCTCAACCCTACTTACAGCCGAAAAAACAGCCCCACGCCACTCCTTTGCTTGCTATCCTGCAGTGGATTTCTCTTGTCAGAGCCCACACGGCCCTTCACCTTCTGACCCCTGTCTCCCTCTCTCACCTCCTGCTGTACCTTCTACCCCCGTGTGTCTACACGTAGACACACTGCCGGCTTTCGTTCCTCTAACATGTCTCCTGGCCTTCGCACTGCTGTTCCCTCTGCCTTGACTGTTCCTCGTGTGGCTCATTGCTTCTCCCTCAGCTCATAGCTCAAACATTCTCTCCTTAGAGATGCCCTCCCTCGCTGCTGCATCACTCATCTCTGTTGAGCGACCACGCTTATTCCCTTAATAGCTTAATTACAACCTGGCATTCTTTGTTTGCTTACCGTCTCCCTCGAACAGAGGCAGTGACTCCATCTGTCTTATTCACTGCCGTGTGCCCAGCGTCTACTCATTCTCAACTAATAATGGTTGAGTCAATGAAATGAATGCTACTTTACTCTGCTGTTTTCTTTTATTTGGGTTGTGACTCCCCCCCCCCCGCAAAAAAAAAAAAATCACAGAAGTATAACGTGACTTCTTTTTTGCCTTTTAAAATTAATCAATGAATTTATTACATTTATAGTTGTGCAATGATCATCAAATCCCCTAATCCAATTAGGATTATGATAACGTGACTGTCAATAGGTCCTGAGACCACCTACTTTGGGATGGGGAGGTGGAGGCTGCAGTTCCAAGGAAATTTGCCCAAGACCACCCAGCTCACCAGGGGCGGAGTCCAGAGTGAAGCCGGGTCTCCAGATTCTATCTGGCACCCTCCCTATAAAACCTGTGGATGGCGCCAGTCTCCAGAACGATCCGATTTTGTGGCTGAGTGATCATAAAAAGGAATATGTGATGAAAGGTGGAAGGAGAGCCTGGGAAGAAAATATTATAAGACTTTTTATAATAAGAGGGATAGGGAACAAGATCCTGGAATAACAAAGAACATACGTGCAGTGGGGGAAGAGCAGTCATTATTATTGGCAGTGGAAGTAATGAGAACAAGCCCTGGGTTATGGCAGGGGCCCCCCGACAGCGATGTGTGTGATGGGTGTAGAGGCTGCCCTCTGAGGCAGTGAGGCAGGGGAGGCAGACCCTGCCCGAGGACATTCACAGGCGCTTCTTAATGCTCTTCTGGACAAATGCAAACTTATTATAGGGTTGGATTCAGCCCAGGGGCAGTCAGTTTGAGTGCCCTGACATAAACCCTCAGAATTTGTTTGGATCTTGGGTTGTACCAAACACACAGTGACCTTGAATTGTGGTCACTGCTGAGCAGACACTCTCCTCTGACGGGAGAAATGGCAGAAAAAACCCCACTAGGTTACTTCTAAATCTTGGTCATCTTCCCTTGCTGCCAAACCATGCCCAGGGTTTGATTGTTCAGCCGGAAAGTGACTCAGGACATGGCGAGGACAAGGGGACAATAGGGAGCTGGCCTGTTGGCTGGTGCTGTGTGCTCTGCACCCACACCTGTGCACACATGCGCTGGTCTCCTTTATGCAGACTCCAGGCTGTGACGGGTTGTGTCTGGACCATGAAGATTGTCAAGTACTCTGGTTCCTGGGATTCCAGAACTTGCCCTTGAGTTCAGAAGGAAATTCAGGATTGGGTTGAGAAGCAAGGGCAATGGGAAAAGTCAGGGCATTAATATCAAGGATGGATATAGCAAGAGGAATCGGGAGGGCAGCAAGTAATTAAAGGGAGAACTCTTTAAATGACAGGGGGGGAACACCACTCAGGAGGACATCAATCTACCTTATAACTAGTGACTTAATTTTCAACTTATTCTTCCCACGTCATAGGCTGGGGGGGGGGGGGGGTATTTGGGGTAAAAATAAATAAAAACCAACTGACCAAAAAACCTTTTCAAGGGACCCACTGAAGCAGTACCTGCTTTCTTGGCAGGTCGATCTGACCCCAAAGAAACTTTCTGAAAAATATAGCTATACAAGATCCTAAGACCTGGCTTATTTTTGGTGGAAAAACATTCAGAGTACAAAAGACCTTCCTCTAACTCATTGCACTGTTGACGATGGTCACTGCTGTCCATTAGATTCCAGTTCAATTAACAGAAGATGAATGTCTTCAATAATTAAGGAGGAAGGTGAGTGTAACAGCAGCTTTAGGACAGGAAGACTGCTCACTTGGACCCTTCCTCTCCTGCCCTAGTCCCTTAAATAATGCACAGGCCAGCTTGGTGGTCTTGCTTCCTGAACTTCACAGCCTGTAGGACCACACAGATGGGAGTTCAGGCTTGGGAACCCAGTGAGAAGGGTGTCCACGTGGAGGGGCAGCCTGTGTGGGTGAGGAGGTCTGTCCACGTCGGGGCAGGAAGGTCTGGGGATCAGAGCTCAAGTGGAGGAAGGGGGCATATGGAGGAGAAGAGCATCCAATTAGAGTGAGGAGGGTGTCAGAGCCCAGATGGGGTGGGGAGCTCCCACCTTCCAGAGGAGCCTGACACAGAAGTGGAAACAGGGTGGGGGGCAGGCAGCACTTGCTGGGGAGGGGTGGCAGCAGCAGTAAGAATGTGGTTATAAGGAGGGGGGGTGATTGGGTAACAAAACATATCAAGAATGATGGATGGCAAGGCCTGGCAAAGCCACAAAGCTATTTTTTTTCCCCCTTTGCCCTTCCCCCACCAAATGATGGATGCCAGGTCTCTCACCAGCAGCAAGGGGCACGATACATATGGGAAGAGGGAAAACAGACGGAACCCTATGATTGGAACTGGCATTGTTGCTGTACATTCAGGGTGTGTGTGTGTGATGAAGATAACCAGACATAGTTCTGTTTGCTGAGAACCTGAGAAGAGGGACACTCCATTAGTGAGAGTAAAATAGAGCAGGACCCCATGGTCCTCCCCGACCCCATGCCCTCCACCTGCCTTTTGTTTGTAGAAAAACTTTAGTCAAAGAGTAAGTTTAATCGGAGGATGAGAAAATGAAGGAGCAAATGAAAACAGTCAGACGAAACCAAATAATAATAGTCTAGCCATTAAGCAAAGCCAAGGACCTTTAGTTCCTCCTCAAGGGCTATAGATAATATTCTGAGCCATATCCTGTGAGTGGTCTTAGAGATACTGAAACCCTCATCAGTTGGAAGAAGTTAACCACATAATGACCAGACAGTAGCCATGCCTTAAGCTGCCACAATTCTGAGAACTGGCCTTAAGAAAATGGGAACAAACTGACCCTCAGACTGAAGATTAACTGTCCTTAAAACAATTTAGATGACGCTGGTCAGACCACTGCATCGCTATTTTCAAGGTGACTGTTAGATGTGCTGACAAGATGTGCTGTTTCTGCATGCAGCTCCCTCCCTCCGTCTATAAAAACTCTTGCCCACTGATAGTCAATGGGGGGGGCTGGCCTTTGGAGAGGAGTCGTCCCTCCTCCCTTTATTTCGCTGGCATCCACAATAAAGCACACTTAACCTTGCCCTTCACCGCTTTAGAGCCGTGAGCAGCTGGACCCCACTTTCGGTAACAATAGGATTCTAAAGACTATTTTCTGCTCAAAGGAACCGGGATCATTGACAGATTTGGCTGATTCTAGGGCTAGGGCAAGGCAGAAACAGCCAGAAAGGCCCATGCTTTTGTAGTCACCTCTTTTTGAATGTCTTCTGCTACTAGAATGTGTTTGTTCTACGACAGCTTATGTTTTACTTCCCCTGCTGCACCTCTAGACTAGCACTCAGTAAATTCTCCGAATAATTTATTTGCTCAATGAATGAATGAATGAATGACATTTTCCCTTTCATCTTTTGGACGCCTATTTTGAAAATACAGAAAGCTTCAGAAAAAAAAATTTTTTTTTTGTCTTTTGTCTTTTCTAGGGCCACACCCATGGCATATGGAGGTTCCCAGGCTAGGGGTCTAATCAGAGCTGTAGCCACTGGCCTATGCCAGAGCCACAGCAACTCGGGATCCAAGCTGAGTCTGCAACCTACACCACAGCTCACGGCAATGCCCGATCTTTAACCCACTGAGCGAGGCCAGGGATTGAACCTGCAACCTCATGGTTCCTAGTTGGATTCGTTAACCACTGAGCCACAACAGCAACTCCCAGAAAAGTTTTACCTTAAATTATCAATGAACCCTTCTATGCTAAGCATTTTAATGGGAATTTTATTTTCAGCTAATTCATTACATAGAGTATGACCCACACATTGGATCGGATCACATGTTTATTGAATATTTTGAGGGATGAGGGAAATTATAGAAGTCAAGGTCTCTTCTGTATTAAAAAAAAATTTTTTTGTGTCTTTTTAGGGCTGCACCCACGGCATATGGAGGTTCCCAGGCTAGGGGTCGAAGTGGAGCTGTAGCCCCTGGCCTAGTCACAGCCACATCTGCAACCTGTACCACAGCTCATGGCAATGCCGGATCCCTGAACCATTGATTGAGGCCAGGGATCGAACTGTGTCCTCATGGATACTAGTCAGATTTGTTTCTACCGAGCCATGATGGGAACTCCGGGTTTCTTCAAATTTTAAATTTTAGTGGAAAGCTAAAGACTAGTTTAATTTTTCTTTTACTCAATTACCTGTCTGTGCCAAGAGGTTTCCATGAAATTTTTCGCATGCTTGAGTCTTGCATATTATATGGAAAACTTTTCTTTTTCTTTCAAAGTCAGCTGCCTGCTGACAGTACAGTTCTATGGAGAGAGCAGGTAAGTGGAGACCGCTGTCCTGTGAAGGGGTCGCAGGTGGAAACACGCCTGCTCTTTCCAGCACTCTCCATCTGGGTAAATGACACCCCATCTATCTGTCAGCAAGACAGAAAACTATTGGTTGTGACAGGTTTCCCCTCTCCGTGTGTGTGTGTGTGTGTGTGTGTGTGTGTATGTTTCTTTTTGTCTTTTTAGGGCTGCACCACAGCATATGGAGGTTCCCAGGCTAGGGGTCCAGTCCAAGCTGTGGCGGCCAGCCTACCCCAGAGCCATAGCAACACCAGATTAGAGCCTCATCTTCGACCTACACCACAGCTCATGGCAACATTGGATCCTTAACCCACTGAGCGAGGCCAGGGATTGAAACTGCATCATCATGGGTGCTAGTTGGGTTGATTAACCGCTGAGCCATGATGGCAACTCCCTTCCCCTCTCGTTTTTGCCTTCCTCAAAACACCTACATCCACCCAGTGGAACCCATCATCTTATGATCCTTCCCTCTTAGATATCTCTGTCTCCTCCAGGGGCCAGCTTCATAGCCTTGCAGCCTGTACAGTTGTACAGGGTCGGGCTCTCAGCAGGACATGTACTTGGGTTTAAGGCTCTAGAGCTGTTGTCTTGCAAGTCTTAATCATTTTGTCTGAGTTTCCATTTTGTGATGAAGTCTAATGGGAGAATGGAGCACGCTCCAGGGGCTTCAAAGCCCGGGTTCACAGTGGTCTGCTTCCCACCTGGAGCTCTCCCTTTGCTCCCCGGGACCCCCAGCACTCTGGAGGCTCAGCCTTTCCCACGGTGCCCAGGTCCAGGGCACAGGCCTGGGCTCATCGATCAGACACAGGCATCCTGCTCCGTGCCATCTGGGAGTCGGGTAGGGTGGAGAGTAGCGCTGTGTCTGCTGTCCCTGTCCCGGGCTGAGGACCCCGGTGCAGGGGGCTGGTGGCCAGCGGGGGGCGCTCTCGGTGCAGCCAGCTTCCCACTCACCCTCAGGAGGAGGTGTCTCCCACCACCGGCCCCTCGCGGGTTTAAGAGCCTTGGGAGATCCGGTAGGTGGGGGTTGGGACTGCAGGAAGATGGGAAAGGGGACGCCTGGTTAGATTCCCCCAGATCCCACGCTGGTGGGGGGGCAGCACCTTGGGAACTCCGTGGCCCTTAGGATAGGAGTCTCAGCACCCTCCAGCATCTCTTGCGCCCAGCAGCGCCCGGAGAACCATTCCTGCCTCGGGAGCCTCTTTTCCTCCTCCCAACCTTCCATGAGGCACCCTCTGGAATGAGCCACAAAATTCAAATAACGTAGTTACGGTGATTCTGCATATGAGTTAAAAACTCTGGAGTTTGTATTTAAAGCTGGTGTTGCACAAGATAAAGATGCAGCGTAAAATCCATCCTAATAATGTAGAATTTAATTTTTCTTCACTGGGAAAAAGCATTAAATAGCAAATAAAAAATATGTTGAGAGGGCTGGGGTCGGGGGTGCTGTGGAAGAAAGGAAAAAGCTTGTAACTTTCCCTGGCAGCTCTTGTACTTTTTCCTTGAACAAAGGACCATACCTTTCTGTTTGGTTCTGAGCCCTGCAAATTCTTCAGCCCATCCTGTCTCAGCCTCTTCTCCAGCCTCGCGGCTGCTTCCTGAGTCTGGCCCAAATCTATGTCACGGACCATTGCAACAACCTCTTTCCCATCTCCCTGCCGTCTGTCTGACACCCTTCCGCCCCAAGTCTTTGTAAACTACAAAGCAAGATCATAGCCACCTCTCTCACCCTGTCATTTTCCAGTATCCTCTTCTGCTTCACTTGGAAAATGTCCCTTAGTGCTTTGAGTTGGGAGCCTCCAAGGCTGGGTCTCAGCACAGCTTCCTCCGTCTCAAATACCTATCCCACCTCCCTCTGTCCCATCCTCCACTTCTCAGCTCAGGTGACCTTACCAATAATAACACCATCTTCTCCGTTTGTTCCAAAGTTAGGCACTTGCCCCTTCTCTTTTCTGAACTGAGCTTTCTCTATTTCTACTGTTGCATATTTATGACATTGTATTATCAAAAAAAATTGCATTTCTTTCTCTTTCTGAGTTAATAACAACGTGAAGGCAAGCTCTATTAATTTCTTAATATTCATTCATTTATTTATTCCACATTTTTTGTTGGGTTCATGCAGCTATGATTTAGTCTGGGAGACAGGCCCTTCCTGAGTGAATTACATAGTAGATTAAGTTTCAACAGAAAGAGGTTCTGTGAAGGGAACTTCATGAGGGTCTGATGTAGCTAGGAAAACAGAGGTGGCATTCCTGAGAAAGAGATGGTTACACAGAGAGCTGAGGGCTGAGTAGGAGTCCCCAGAAGAGGGAACAGTCATGCAGAGACTTGTAGGGTAGGGGGAGGCCTGAGCAGCTGGGGGTCAGGGTAGGATGCCCTAGAGGGTGAAATGAGACCAGAGAGGTTGGTGGGGCTGGGTTTTGTGCAACACAAACCCTAGAAGTAAAGAAAATAGACTAAGCAGAATCCGAACCTGTTTTCCAGGGGTAAAATGAAAAAACAACCTGGGTGAGAGTGTGGGAAACCTGGGCCTTTGTAGGAGGCTGGGGCCACTTTTCTGGAGGATAAAAGTGGTAAAGTGTGTTATAAACCTTCCTAAGGGAATATCTGCCTCGTAGGAACTTATGGTAAAGAACTAATCAGATGAGGGCACTAAGATAGTGTTTATTTAGACCTTGCATAAAAGAGGATTTCACAAATGGCAGATTGTTACTTCTTTTGTGTTCCAGAAGGAATTCTTCTTCATTTTTTTTTCTTTTTGAGCATGCAAATTAATTTAATTTTATGAATAGATTTTTTTATGCCTATGTCCAAGACAAATTAAAAATGAAAATAAAACATTTTTGGGAGTCCCCCGGTGGACTAGTAGGATTTGGTGTGGCCTGAGTTCAGTCTCTGGTCTGGGAACCGAGTTCCCACATCAAGCCACTGCGTGCTGCCACCGAAAACAAACAAATACACAAACAAAACATTGTTAGTTTAGTCACTATTTAGTTGATTCCAAATATGATAAGGCCATTTATTCAGAATGTCAGAATGTAGCGTTTGGTTTTTTGTTTGGTTGGTTGGTTTTGTTCTGTTTTTAAAGACTCCAAACCACACGTCTTGGTGGATCTTGCTCTTTAAGGGGCTATTTGGGAGCCACAAATCACTGCCTGTCCGTGGCAACTGTTTTAAGTAATGTGATTTTGCAACATGGCAGCTTGGACACTGGCCTGCAAGTGATATGGGTCAGTTTTCCTGCCTCATATAATACGGTGCCCCTGACAGATGGAATATATGCCTTCAGGTCGACAAATATGATTTTTAAAGTGATTTAAATGCAGTGGCACACTTTTTGGAATGTCATCAAGAACTAGGGCTACCAACTATCTCCCTGAAGTCCAGAGAACCACAATAATATTCAGCACCGTGGTTCTCGCCAGGGTGCCAGTAAACTATAAATGAGCCCGAACTCAATTCCAGGATCCAAGAACACGGATTCTGCTGCTTCCAACAGCTTCCTAACCAGGAAACAAGAGATAAATTAACTTCTCTGAAATACTTTTCTTATCTGCAGTTGGAGCTAAGAGTAGTATCAGCCCATCAGGTAATTTATGGGGATTGAAAGAATGAACACAGATAACGAGCTAGGAGCCGGGCCTGGCTCACTTCCAGCCCCAAGCATATCAACTTGACTGATCCACAATAGAGAGATGAAATTTCTCACACCATGAGAGATGAAAATTTCCAAGTTAAAAGAAGTTTCGAGTCCACTGGGAGAAAAAATTCTATTATTGATGAAAAGGGAGCCGGGTCTAAATGTAGCCTTAAAATTCCTGCTGCAAGAAACCCAATCTCTTTGTTGCTAGCCAAGAAATGATAGAAGCAGAACTGCTAGTTTCCAGGCATGAGAGGAAGGAGGCAAATGTGGGTGGCCTGGGGCTGGGGGGGGAGAAGTGGTCAGAACCGATCATACTGTCCTGGTGGGCAAGCTGGGGGGTACGTTTATGGAGACAAATTTAAAAGAAGTAAACTTTGACTGGACATAGAGAATGAATGGTTACCTGGGAAGAAGTCATCTCTGCATAGCCATGGGCTACATGATTTTCCAGTCAGCACAAACCTCCAAAATCCTAGAGTCTTCTTTCCTGTTAGAGGGTCTTTGCTTTTCCCCAATGGTTACTTGACATCTTTCAAAGGGACAGTTTGTGGAGGTTCAGTGCACAGACTCAGAGGTGAGAAATACCTGGATTTGTGTGCTGCCTCTGCCATTCTTTTTGCTGTGCGATCTTAGGCATGTTAGTCAACCTCTCTGTGCCTTCAATGCTATTAATGATATCTATTTCAATGAGCTACTGCGAAAGTTGAAATAATCTATGTCGGAGTTCCCGTCGTGGCGCAGTGGTTAACGAATCCGACTAGGAACCATGAGGTTGCGGGTTCGGTCCCTGCCCTTGTTCAGTGGGTTAACGATCCGGGGTTGCCGTGAGCTGTGGTGTAGTTTGCAGACGCGGCTCGGATCTTGCGTTGCTGTGGTTCTGGTGTAGGCCGGCGGCTATAGTTCCGATTCGACCCCTAGCCTGGGAACCTCCATATGCTGCTGGAGCGGCCCAAGAAATGGCAAAAAGACAAAAAAAAAAAAAGAAAGAAAGAATCTATGTAGTGTTTCAATACCGACGAGCACTAATCAAAATGCTAACTTTTGGAGTTCCCACTGTGGCACATTGGGTTCAGAATTCCACCGCGGTGGCTCGGGTCCCTGCAGAGGCACAGGTTCCATACTCGGCCCAGTGCAATGAGTTACAGAATCCTGAATTGATGCAGTGACAGCTTGGATTCAACCCCTGGCTCTGGAACTTTCATATGCCCTGAGTGTGGCCATACAAAAAGTAAAAAGTTAAATATTATCATGTATTGCCTTTTTTTTTTTTCATCTTCTTGTCTCTAGAGCCCTGGTTATTTTTACAGATACTCAGCACCTTTTGGGGTTCTCTTTTTTTCTCATGAAACCTGGGCACAAGCCTATCATTTTGCAATAACTCCCTCCACCACTCTGAACCCAAATCCAGACCCAAGTTTGGTTACTGAATGGAGTGGCTGCCACTGAGAGCTCAGCTGCATACCTAGGTTGTCAGTGAGACGTCAGCATTTCTGCAGGATGTAAAGACTGATACTATTTGAGAACAGCAGCTTTGGCGTCAAACAGACCTGGGCTCAAGTCCTAACTCTGGTCTCTGAGAGTTTACCTGGCCTCAGACCACGTGGTCCCTCTATACCTCAGTTTGCTCACCTGTCACACAGGGTATACAGCATGGGCTGCCATGGACCTCGTCCACGTTCTCCATCAGGTGGCACTCTACCCTCCCGCTCTCTAGAAGGCAGCACGAAGCCCCCTGCCCTCTGGCTGCACGTAGGAAGCACCCAGGAGTCGGTTGGCACATCCCTCTCCCAGGAGGGCACACGTTGATTCACACCTCTGCAAAAGCAGCTCTAAAGTCGCTGCTGGCACACACAATATTGCCGTGGATTGAGTCTACAATTGTCACCTGTAATTTTACTTCGTTGCTGCCCTGGCAGGAGTCTTTTATCTCCTCTTACTCATCTTTGGCGTACCCTCATGCTGAAGAATCCAAATCGCTTACCCACCATTTCCATTTCCCGGGCACGTCCATGCAGTTCCTTACCTGTGTGCCTCTGCCACTCCCCGCCGGGTCCTGACTGCAGGGCTAAATCATGCCCAGCTCACATGCCTTCAAGCCGTTTCCCATCTCCTTCCAAACACAGGAACTGGTCTCTTGCGAGAACACCCATATTCTTGCGTGTGTATCTTTCTTTTGGCAACTCATCACTTCCTGCCTGTATCATAATCACCTGTTTTATTTCCTATGTTGTTTTGGAAGTTCCGTGGTGGCACAGCAGGTTGAAGATCTTGTGTTGTCACTGAAGTGGCTTGGGTCGCTGCTATGGCGTGGGTTTGATCCCTGACCCAGGAGCTTCTATGTGCCGCAGGGATGACCAAAATAATAATAATAATAATAATAATAATAAAATAAGCAAATAAAAAGAAAAAAAGAAGAGTCCATAAATGACTCATCTGGTGCCCCCACGATTACTTTCCACGGAGGCTGCCCAACAAACACTTCATGGATGACACGTGTTGTGTTTGTGGGTAGGTGATATCCACACACTGGCTGAAAGGGTGATACAAACTAGTTTTAAGGATTTGCTTGTAACTAACGATTTTGGGGGTGCTCAGCTGTCTGAGTAAGGACTGTGTTTCTGTAAAGCCTTGCCGGGCCTGGGGGAAGGGATGAGGAGTAAATTCATCTCTAATTTCGCTCTTGGATCACTGCTACTTATAGGTCATGACAAACCCTGTCTAAAAGGCTCACTCGGGGTAACCCTGCATGGAGAGTGATATTCCAGAACAGATGGCTGTCCCGGGGAGGGGAAGGCATGAAGGGAGAGTGCAAGGAAAAATTCTCACTGTCTGCCTGCCGACCAGGAGAAAGAGGACACACCGTCCACGCTGGGGTCTTTGATTCCCCTCTCTCATTAGGACACCCAGGATGAATTGTGTGTATGACTTAGTGGTAAATTCAGCCAAGATGTATAAACTCACAGTGGGTGTCCCAGCGCTGCCCTGTGCTTTGGGGGACTGGAGGCAGGGTCTCTGCCCCCAATGTATTCCTCAGGTTTCCGTGGGAAGCAAGATCTAAACAAAACTGTCCACAGCAAGGAGGCACATGGATGGGTTCATGATTTGACAACTTTCTTCCCCAAAGCCATTTATCAGCTGAGAGTATTTTAACACAATTTGAGGTCACATTATGTGAACCAGATTCTCTCGCCTGAGTTACTCTCCTGCAAGGAATAAAATTCCTTTAAGGCAGCCAAGGGTAAAAATAGCTTGCCATGGACTTGAGTTGCCTCTTCGGAAGCAAGCTTCAGTGCTTCCCTCCCTTTTGGACTCCAGACCAGCCCTGCACTTCTAACCCTCACCCCAGAAGCTCAAAGTGACACTACTGGTTATGGGCATTTGAGGGAAGTACACAGACTGGCCTTGGGTCCTGGGGGTGGACTTGACTCCTGGCAGGATTTGTGCAGGGGAGCAGGTTGAATGGTTAACCTGCAGCAGATGGAGCCTGGGGCCTCCTTTCGCTTGAGCTTCCATTTAATGGGTGCTGCTTAAGATTCATTGACAAAGGTTATGATTTGGAAATGAAGAAGTAACATTTCACTTTTTTTTTTTTTGGTCTATTTAGTGCTGCATCCTCGGCATATGGAGATTCCCAGGCTAGGGGTCAAATCGGAGCTGTAGCCCCAGGCCTATACCACAGCCACAGCAATGTGGGATCTGAGCTGCATCTGCAACCTATACCACAGCTCACCGCAATGCTGGACCCTTAACCCACTGAGCCAGGCCAGGGATCGAACCCGAGTCCTCATGGATGCTAATCAGATCCATTAACCGCTGAGCCACGATGGGAACTCCACATTTCACATTTTTTAATGCCTCTTAATCTACTGGTAACCACTTGCTTCTCCCTCTTCTTGTCTGTTTTCTCAGCAGCTTACTTCTAGGGTGGTGGGAAAGATGAGCGCAAATCCATGAAAGTTCTTGGTAGAAGGAGGGCAGAGAGCAGCCTGCAAAAAACATTAGGTGTTATACGTAGGATCCATCACCTGCTACTGGGTCTCAGCCTGTTCTCTCCGAAAGCAGAAACTCAGTTGGGCTCCTTCCTCATTGCATCCTGACCTCTGGCATAAATACATTCCTCGCTTGCATTAAGTCGTGAATCTTACCTTTAGTAAGGTTTACTAAGAAGTCATTTTTAGTAGTAATTGCTACAAATGAGTCTTCCTTCCTTTTTTACACCCACATGTTTATTGTGATGCCCCCTCCACCCAGCACCAGCTGGTTCGGGAGAGGGGACCTTCTACCTCTGGGTGGCGGGAGCTCTCAGGCTCAGAGCAGTATTTGGAGAGGCTTGGGGACAGCCTTGGTGTGGCCGTGCTTGTGTAAGGGGATTTGGGGTGGTTTTTTTTTTTTTTTTTTTTGGTCCCAGTTGAATGGACATCAGCTCTTGCAGCTGCTCTATGGCTCTGTCCAGAGGAAAGCCACTCTAAAAATAGAATCAAAGAGAACAAATGGTGGGTCTGATAGACTATTTTGAGGTGGAGGAGGTTGGAGGATCCAAACCTGAAAGAATGTCATCCAGGAGGATGAGGGGCGCACAGAGTTTGGAGAAGTGTGGGGGTGTGAGTTTTACAAAGACTCAGTTGGCCAAGTTCGTGGCCATGCGCTGCCCATAAGAGGTTAAACATATAATGTATTGGCAATGATCTAAGGTTGAAAGTTTTCCATGAGGTTTCCAATGTACAGAAAAGTGCTGTATATCTTCAGGACACAATTTAAGTTTTCAGAGTTAGTGTCAGCCTTTAAAATGGTGTTGGGGCAGCAGGTGTCCACTTGGAAGAAGATTTAGCTCCACCGTCCCTGGGACTCGTGGTTTGCCATGACATAAACCTATGCGTATGGCCACCCTAGACCCCATCCTTGAGCTCACAGCCTAAAACCTGACCCAGGTGTTCCCCTTATCCCCATGGGCTTCCTCTTCCTCTTGGTAAACCTGGAGTGATCTGAATGAGGGGTCAGCAGAGTTCCGGTTAAGGATCTGGCATTGTCATTGCAGCGGCTTGGGTGGATGCTGTGGCATGGATTCAATTCCTGGCTCTCGAACTTCTGCATACTTTGGGTGCCGCCAAAAAATAAACAATAATAGATAAATAAATGAGAGATCAACAAATCAAGCAGTAGCACAAGTCCACTTGCGTGGATTAATCTCATATGTGGGTGACTGGAGTACTGTGTCCAGAACTATTGTTAACTTTTTAGTTCATGTCCTAACACAGTGGTCTTAAAAAATATAGATAGGAGCTCCCATTGTGGTGCAGCAGAAATGAATGTGACTAGTATCCATGAGGGCATGAGTTCGATCCCTGGCCTTCCTCGGTGGGTTAAGGATCCAGTGTTGCCATGAGGTGTAGGTTGCAGGCTTGGCTTGGACCTGACGTTGCTGTGGCTGTGGTGTAGGCCAGCAGCTGCAGCTCTGCTTCGACCCCTAGCATGGGGACTTCCATTTACCATGGATGTGACCCTAAAAAGAAAAAAAAAATTATAGATGTAATTAATTGTAAATGTAAAATATATATACCTTTTATATATGAGGTATATGTATTGTATATATACCTTTTGCCTTTTCATTTATTTTATAAGTATTTTCACCCATAATACATTCATTTCATCTTTTAAACGACTTTGTCCCATGTTTAAAATGTAAATAACATACAAGTGTGTACAGTAAAAATTGAGGGCTCCCTCCTGTATCCTATACCGAAGAGATACTAGTCCTGTGTATCAGAGCTTTTTATCTACGAGTGTGTGTTTTTCCATAAGCAAGTTTATATATAGAATAATTTTTGTTTAAAGTTATGTGATCAGTAGAAACATAAGGTTTGGCAACTTGCTTTTTTCACTTACTAACAGTGTGCTTTGAGTTGTCCCGATGAGCAAATGAAAATACACGATGCCCAGGTAAATCTGAGTTTAAGATAAATAACAGGTGTTTTTTAGTGTGAATGGATCTCATGAGACGTGCTTATGCTAAAAAGACTCGTTGTTTACATGACATTCGAACGTGGCAGGGCGTGTGTATTGTGCACTACACACATTTTTTCTATCCACACATGGAGCTCACCTGTTCATTTAAGCTGCCATACTGTTCCACACGCCGAAAGTAGGCCAGTCTCCTGGTAGTGGAGTTAAGGGAGTATCTCCTGGTAGTGGAGTGGAGTGAAGGGCCATTTTTATTTTACTTTTCTTCATTTGTCCTTATCAGAAGTCTGTTCCTGCAAATGCCTTATTAGGAAAGAGATTCCGCCAAAGGAAAGCCTCTGTCCTGAAGGACCTTGACTGCTGGGGTCGTGGACGCCTGGGACGGAGAACATGGAACGTTTGATCGCTCTGTTCTATAGGAGGGAGAAATGCAGAAGGAAGGCGTGAGGAGACCACCAGTCCGGCCCCTCAAAATCATCCACCATCCTCGCGGCCTGGGACTGACGGGGTCGGCAGAACCTCCCAGATGGGGTGTTCTGCACCCAGGCCAGGGCTTGATAGGGCCCCAGCTTCCCTGAGGGCCCTGACCCCTTTTTCTCCCTTTGGGGCCCTCACCAATCCTCCACAGCCCCTTCCCCACAAGTGGGGTCGATGCCCTGAGGAGCTTGGGGGACCTGGCGCCTGGGGGGGTCCTCTGGGGGCCCTGAGGCTGGGCTCCAGTCCAGAGGCTTGGCGAGTGGATCATCCCGCTGCCCAGCTCCGCATTTCCTCCCTCAGCTGCAGGAGGCTCGGCAGCCAGTATGGGGCTGACACGCTGATTCTGAGTGACTCGAATTGTTTATACAGACAAGACTCTGGCAAAGAAATATTTGTCTTTTCCCACCTCCCGCCCTAGGGGTGATCTTGGAAAAAGCAAGGGAGAGGAGGGAAATCAGTGGGGAAGCTGGGAAAAAGGAGGGGGACCGAACTGACAAAGGGCCGAAGAGAGACCAAGAAACTCAGCTGGGAAGGATTTGGGAGAAAGTCCTGTAATAATAGCATATGATAAATGCTAGCTAATACCCATGCAGTATTCTTATCTTGGCGAGGTGTCTAAGAATTGTGCAGGTGCTAACTTGTCCTATTCTCACAGCAACGGTAGGAGGTGGGGGCTGTGACCACCCCAGTGTACAAAAGAGCGAGCAGGAGGAAAAAGAGGGAAGGAAGGAAGGAAAGAAGAAAGGAAGGCAGGAAAGTGGGGCCCAGGAGTTCCTGTTGTGGCTCATGGGTTAAGAACCCATGATATTGTGGGTTCAATCCGTGGCCTTGCTCAGGGTATTGAGGATCCAGTGTTGCCGTGAGCTGTGGCATAGGTTGCAGATGAGGCTCGGATCCTGTGTTGCTGTAGTTGTGGTGTAGGCTGGCAGCGGCAGCTCTGATTCAATTCCTAGCCTGGGAATTTACACATGCCATAGGTGTGCCTGTAAAAAGAAAAAAAAAAAAAGTGTAGCCCAGAGAAGTTAGGTAACTTATCCAAGATCAACAGCAGCTAGGAGGTGTAGAGCTGAGGTTGGTCCTTAGAATTGACTCCACAGGCTATGGTCTGACACACTTGGCTAGGTGTGTCCAATGTGGATTTCTAAGTTGTCGATTGCGTGCTCGTGCTATGATCATTCCTGTTGCTTCCGGCTTTCCTCCCATACTCACAAATGACTTATTTTTAATTTTTTTGCTTTGTTTATCAACCATTAAAGAGGCTGTTTCTTGTTTAGATCCATAACATGAAGAAGCAGGGATGCATGGGCAGCAGTGCCCATGTGACCATAAGGTCTTCTGGAGTCTAAAGGCATCTTTCGGAAGGCATGTATCTCAGTCAGGGCAGCAGGAGGAAAAGACCACAGCCTCAGGGGGATTAATGGAAAAGAATTTAAGGAAGAAGTGTGGGGGGGTGGGGGGGGGCTGGAGTTCCCGCTGTGGCAACACAGGATCGGCAGCGTCTTGGGAGCTGCTGGGATGTGAATTCAATCCCCAACCCCACACAGTGGGTTAGGGATCTGGTGTTGCTGCAGCTGTGGCTTAGGTCAAGACTGTGGTTCTGATCTGATCCCTGGCCCAGGTAATCCATATGCCACAGAATGGCCAAAAATGACCAAAAAAAAAAAAAAAGAAAGAAAAGAAAGAAAAGAAAAAAGAAAAGAAAAGAGAGGGGCAGAGTTAGGGGAACCAGCAAGAACAGGTGAAACAAGGACTAGCAATGAAGAGGAGGCTTCCCACTCCCGGAGCTGAGCAGAACCCAGTGGGCCCTGCCCTAGACAGAACCCATGTCTGCTGCCTCCTGTTTGTAGAAGAGCTTTCACTGCCTTGGACTCCTGGACTCCCCAAGTTCCAAAGAGCAAATTTAGTCAGGGAAGTGAGAAAAGGCAAAAACAAAGGAAAGCAGCCAAGCAAGACAAAAAAATAGTTTAGCCATAAAAGGACCCTTATGTTCCTAAACCCCCACTGGGTGGAAGACATTAACTGCATGCCAGCCACCAGCACCAAGACCCCCGAGACCAGTAGGAAACAGAAGGTTGATGATCGAGATTTCTGAAACATTTTTTCTTCAGTTGCATGTATTAGTGATATTTGTCTTTCTCTGCCCGACTTCATTTAGTATGATAATGTCTAGGACCATCCACCTTGATGCAAATGGCATTATTTTGTTCTTTTTTATGGCTGAGTAATATTCCATTGTACATGTGTACCACGTCTTCTTTATCCATTCATCTGTCAGTGGACATTTAGGTTAATTTCAGGTTTTGGCATTGTTAAGTAGTGCTGCTATGAAAATGGGGTGCATGTACCTTCTCAAATTATACTTTTCTCTGATTATATGCCCAGGAGTAGGATTGCTAGATCACATGGCAACTCTGCTTTGTTTTTCAAGGAATCTCCATACAGCTCTGCATGGTGGCTGCACCAATTTCCATTCAGGTTTAGCCTTGATTGCAGTGGCGGTACTGGCATCTCGTGGCTTTGCTGAAGCTGTTGAGCCCTTTCTGCTATCACATCACCTAATCCATGCAAAGGAGTGTTTCATTTGATTCTGAACTTAGCTTCTCCTTGATAGAGTGAAAAATCCATGATAAGGTGCCTAGTGTGCTGTTCCATGATTTTGTGGATAAGGGAGGCTGCACCACGATTTGTGAGATTATCTCTGAAAGGCTTCAAGGGACATTTCAGTCTTACCTTTTTCAGGGAAGGAGTGTCTGCCCTTTATTATGCTGGGATTTCTTGCCCTTTTTTATCCGCCTGTTTTCCAGGACCCCTTATCACCTTGGCTTGGACTCTGTGGTTATTTTAAGGCCCCATGTGACCTAGCTCCTCAGTGAATGGACCCAGCCTCTCCCAGGCCCAGAGACCTTCCAGGGGACAGAGGGGTAAAGAGAGGGCTGGACAAGCTGGAAGAGAGAGGATGAGAGGGCCAGGCGTTCAGAAATGCCGTCCCACCCAAAGCATCCATGTGAGGGATACATTCCAGCAAACATACCTCGTCACGTATTGCTGAACTTCCAAGATATTAAGGCGATCCCCAAGGGCAAAAACCTTAACAATGAAAACAAACCAGAAACCAGCATGGAAAGAAGTCGGTCCTGAGAGCCTGCGCAAAGCTGGTCTACACGCTTCCTGCACATGCCTCATCACCCACCACAGCGGTAAATAGAGAAACGTCAGTAAAACATGGAGGTGTCTGGCTCAGACATGATTTCTGCGCCCAAAATGTGAACACAAAGAACAGCAGCTTCCTCTGATGCCATGGTGGAGGCATTCCAGTGAAGGGAAGTGCATTCACCCCAAATTCTCACCCAGTTTGGTCTGCATGCGTCTCCTGCACCTTCGTGCAGAACAAAGCACCTAAGACCACAGACCAGAGCCCCACCTCTGGCCCCAGCGAATTCCACACACACCCTTGGCTGTGTCTCTACCAGCAGCTTGTGAGAATGGGAGTCCTTGTTCTGCAGCCTCAGCCCAGCACGCCCCCCTCCTCACCCGCCCCGCCAAGCTCCTTTCACCTTTTCTAGGTAAAGCCCTCTATTGACTGTACTATTTATTTATTTGGCATATAATACATGGCTCTAACTTAACATTTTGATAAGGGTTAGTATTTTGTTTATGTCCATATTAGAGCTGCACAGAGTTGCTTGCCCCTCTCTCTTTCCCCCTCATTAAGCCATGTTTGCTTTTAATGTACAATATTACAGAATGTGAAGTGTTTATTTTCAGGATTCTATACATATATCAAGTGTTGATGAAAACACAGGGGCGAAATGACCGCATTAAGCTGGGGGGGGCGTGGGGTGGGAGGGTGGGAGGGCAGCCCTAGGATCCACACAAAGCGGGGAAGCCAAATCTGAGACCCCCCCCCTCCCCCCGAAAAAAAAAAACCATGCAGCTAGAACACCCTAGGAAGTCACAGCCTCTGTGAAAATGTTTGGCTGAGAAAAATCTGCTTTGCAGCAAAAGGCACCAACAACGAAAGCAGTTGGTGGGAAAAATGATAACAGCATTAGTTTCTTCTCTAAGGATCTGTAGTCAAAGGCCTGGGACCTCAATGCATGCTCTTACTCAGTGAGGAGCACCCCCACCTGTTAACGGCAGTGACCCCAGGATAGTGGCACCCAGGTACACATGCATGTTCTCTCTGGAAAGAAATATCTCAAGTAAGGCCCCACAGGTTTTCAGAATACGGGCTCATCACAAAAAGGTTACCAAACACTTTGGGAACAAGACACCATGCATGAGATTCAGAAGCACCACAAAAAACAGTTCTAGACCCTGGTAAGGTTTCAGATGATCAGGTACAGGACCTAGAAAAAGTACCCATGAAATACATTCTTACAGAGTGTTTACATATTTTTATTTAATTTTTTTTTTTGGTTGTATCCATGGCATATAGAAGTTCCCGGACTAGGGATGGAATCCAAGCTGCAGCTGCGACCTGTGCCACAGCTGTGGCAATCCTGGATCCTTAACCCGCTGCACCACAGCAGGAACTCCTACCTATTTTTAGTATCACATTTTTAAATAACTACTTTCTAATTGATAAGATAGAGCCAAAATACTGGACAGAAACAGCAGGTCACCTGGGAGGGAGAGACTGGTGTTCAAGCATTTTAAGATCCCTCTATGGTTTGGAAGCAGAATACACGTACTTTATTGGACTAGAGCTTTTAAAATTACATACGCAATTTTAAAGGTAAAAGAATAAAAATAGAGCACATAATGTCCACACAGTAGAGTGAAAAAAATAAACCAAAAGACACCAGGGAGAAAACAAGAAACACAGGAAAAGCATCACAAAGGGATCATAAAATAAGACAGAAATAAATGCAAATTTACTGTTTATCATAAGAAATATATACTTTTTTCTAAAACCTGAAAAAGAATATACTTCTGATGGTGACAATGCCTCTACCCTCCCGGGTGTGACCTTGGAGCAGGCCCCACGGATGTGTGCAGGTGCCCTGGGTAGCTTCCTCCTTACCTGTCGCCCAGCAGTCCCTCAAGGACCAACGGTCACCTCCGGCATCTGGCCTCAGGTAGCCGTCACCTATTGTCTGAGGTATTTATCTGGGTGCTGGATGGCAAGGGCTTCTGCACTAGAGCATCTCTTAGAATGCTTGTTTCTGAGGCTAAGGCTCTATTCAGCATGAAAAAGAAAAGGTCCCTCTGAAGAAAACAAGGAAGATGGGCATGGCACCTTCGTTTCCAAGGAGGAGGTTACCTCCAGGGGTGCAGAGTGACCATCAGAACACCCAGCGGAGGGGAAGGCTCCTCCCCAATCTGAGAGCGAATCTCAGATGAGAGACATGAAGGGACAGTAACTCGTTAACAAGTGGGAGCACTTAAATGGTGCATCTCCAGAAAGCCATGGAAAAGAGATTTTATTCTAAGTCCACTAAAGCAAAAAGAAGAGAGAACTGAAATACGGGTGGTGCAACAAGGCTCTGAGCACCCAAAGTTTCTACATGGATTTTAACACCGAGATGGAAATGTTTTGCTGATGTTTTTTCTTTTAACTTTTAATAAG
The DNA here is from genome assembly GCF_016906955.1 of Phacochoerus africanus. Lineage (NCBI taxonomy): Eukaryota > Metazoa > Chordata > Mammalia > Artiodactyla > Suidae > Phacochoerus > Phacochoerus africanus. The sequence continues at coordinate 28,241,923 of NC_062552.1, read as the reverse complement.
ACATTACTTCTAACAAAAAGGAAAAGATCAGCTTATCCAATTTTATAGCAGGAACTAGAAGAACAAACAGCCTGTTCTATTTTAATGAAGTCACTTCCGTTCCCTTTCATTTCTGCTCTTCTTCTGGTGAAGTTCCAAGGGAATCTTCCCGGCTGGAATACTTTCTGCTGCGCCTGTTTTCCCAGCCCAGGAAGTTCTGATAGGAGTGACCCCGCCGCCTGGGGCAGGTGCTGAAATAACCCAGCCCCCCTCCCCGCTCCCCCGTCAGCATCCAGCACCGAGCGCTCTGGCCGCTGTTCTGCCCCGCCCTCTAGTGGCAGAAAGGTGTCGGCGCAGCGGCTGCTCTGCCTGCCAGCCACGCCAGGCTGCCAGGGAGGAAGCCGTCAGCTCTTGCTGTTTCCCAACCTTTTCCTTCCATTCCTTGCTAGAGTTCTTGTTTCTTGCCAGAAAAGGATCAGCTTTACGGACAGCAGCTGTCTTGGACCCTAGTTTGAATCAAAGTGCCTAAGAAATGTAAGACACCCAGATGCAAAGAACAGGCTACTTTGCAGGAACCTTGATGGGATCCAGCCCCTTGCCGGGAACCTCCAATTCGGCAGGCATCGTGGAAGCCAGCTGCATGCTGTCAGGGAGAGGGGGCAGAGCCAGGGTTCCCGTCTTCACCACCACCTGTATCTTTCTCACACGTTCTTCTGATGGGGAGTGCATTAGCCAGCCCGGGTTCTCCAGAGACACAATACGATGTATATCTTATTTTATATATATGTGTGTGTGTGTGTGTGTGTGTGTGTATACACATATATAGATAAAGTTGTCATCAAAATATGATTTAGAAATATTGGCCAAGATTTGCTTCTTTAACTGAGAAGAAAAGAAAGCACCCAGCCTAAATGTGCAAAAAATGCAGAAGTTCTTAAAATGTAAAGTAAGGGAGTTCCGTTGTGGTTCAGTGGTAGCGAACCCAACTAGCATCCATGAGGATGTGGGTTCAATCCCTGGCCTTGTTCAGTGGGTTAAGGATCCAGCTTTGCTGTGAGCTGTGGTAGGTCGCAGACGTGGCTCAGATCTGGCGTTGCTGTGGCTCTGTCGTAGGCTGCTGGCTACAGCTCCGATTAGACCCCTAGCCTGGGAACCTCCATATGCCATGTATGTGGGCCCCAAAAGACAAAAAAAAGTAAAGTTAGTCTTTGGATTTGTTTATATGTGTGTGTATATATATGTATACACACACACATATGTCCATGTATATACACACATGTCTCTGCCTTAGTATACCCCTTTTTTGTTTGTGATTTTCAACTGTAATCAGTTAATAGAGTATATATTGAGTTGGCTCATGCAGTTATGGAAGTTGAGAAATCCCAGGATCTGCCTTCTGAACCCTGGGAAAGCTGGTGGTGTATCTGCAGTCAGCATCCGAAGGCCTGAGAGCCAGGAGGATCCATGGTATATCTCAGTCCAATGGCAGGAGAAGTCCTGTATCTTCTGGACTCCTGACTCAAGCAGTTGGGCAGAAAGAATTCAACCTTCTGAGGCCTTTCTGCTCTACTCGGTTCCCAAGGGTTGGGTGGGGCCCACACTGGGGAGGACAGTCTGCCTTTTCAGCCCACCAACTCAAATGCTTCTCTCTCCTGAAACACCCTCACGGATACCTAGAAATAATGTTTGACCAGATTATCTGGGTTTCTCAGGGTCCGGTCAAGTTACTGAGGAAAACAAATCATCAGAGGGAAAAAATTATTTCAAAGACAAAGTAAGTAGGACCCTACCCAAAACAATGGACAGTAAGAAGGCCCCATTTGGGCCCTAGGATCCTGGGCAGCCACCTTCCTCAGCAGGGAATGACCAGAGGAGCACGGCCACTCAGTAAGAGCAACTAGCACTTCCTTCCAAGGTCACAGCATCTTTGCTCCAGTCGCCTACCTACTGAGAGCACCAGCCCATCTCTACAACGGGCTGCAGCCCAGCTGGACCCCAGATCAGCGTGGAGAAGCCACATGCTCCCAGGGCCTCCTCCTCTCCCTCCTGAGCAGGGAGAAGCAGCACTTTGTCACTCAGGTGAATTGGCAGCCTATGCTTTTTTCCAGAAAACCAAAAATCCTGGCTTAATGAAGTGGCAGTATTTTTGTTTGCATGCACTACACACACACACACACCCACTCCCTGTAGAAACCTCTACAGAGTCAAACAAACTTTATTCTTGTACAGTTTTAATCAGTTCTCAGAATCTGGAGTCCATGCTCTAATTTTTTTAATAAATAATATAATGTATATGAAATGTGTATCTATAGCATGTCTGGAGACAGGCAAGACTGACGAGACTGCACACTAAAATGTAGATGAAAGTGGTTTGTAGAAAATCGTAAGGTACTGGACATTGTTAAAAAGCAACCTGGGTGATCACTCAGAACATGAGCAGATGAAAAAGACTGTATTGCCTAAGGAGGAGGTTGCAAAGCCCTCTTTGTGGAAAAGGTTACAGAATGCCGTTCTTTATAAGAACTTACACAAGACTGAACATTTTTGCTGTCCACCCTTGTTTTATGTGTATGTACATCTTTGACTGCAAGTTCGGTGCCATACGCCCCCTTGGCCACACACTGCCATTCTCTGTCCTCTGTTTCATAAGCACACTGAAAAATCTCGGCTCCGTTCTTTGGTCTTCCAGCTGGTCCGCCACCTGCTGACTTGACGTGGCATTATAGCCATTGACAATGACTGGGGCTCTGACCCCAGCATCTCTTGTCCCTTGGTCCAGCCCAGCCAGGCAGGCGGAATGCAGAGAGCAGTATTACTGTAAGAAAAGACAAGGACATAACCAAGAGTTGGGTCAGGCAGGGGGTGGGGTGGTGTTGATTTTCGTCTCTTTGTGGTTTTGTTTGGGGTTGGTAGGTTTTGGGGTGGTGTGGTTTTGCTCTTGTTATTTTACTTAAATTCTGGAAAATACTGAAGAGATGGAATGAGCTGTAAAGTTCATGGGAGCCCACTTGACCGTGTTTGCAAGACATAATTGAACACAGATGACACGGCTGTCGGTGTCATCACTTGTAAAAATCTCTTACTGATGGAGACTTGGAAGGATTGTGCATGCAGAAGTTGTTACAAAAGTACTTTATGTACCTCTTGTGTAGATGCCTGTCCAGTTGTTCCACTTGTACAGCAATTCATGTGTTGTGGGAGCGGGAAAGAGTGTGTACAGTCGGGCTGTACCTTTTTCCTTTCAGTTCTTAGCATCAGTAAATGAGTAAGATATGGGAAATTTCAAGGAAAAGCTGCTGTTCATGATTTTTGGGTATAGTGTGCTGACTAGTATTTTACTGTTGTCTATTTGAAGAAAGAAAAACTGTAATTTATATCCCCTTTCAACTTTATTGTATTTAATTAGTACAGACTCTGTACCTGTGTTTTAGAATCCAGACTGTCTAATTTCCATTTAAAAAAAAAACAAAGACAAAATAACGTGATAAAATTAAGCAATGTGTTACTAATAATGACAGGAGGTGAGTGGTAGCAAAAGGAAGGCTTGTCAGTCTCCCAGATGCTTCAAGAATTCTATGTTGCTAAGTGCTAGCCCAGCCCAATCTGGCTTTCATCCCCCTCCCCCGGGCTCACACTGCATTGAGGACGCTGTAGTCTTCTGATTAACTCACTCCTCTAATTCCTCAGCAGACATGCAGCAGGAAGTGACCAAGAGACGCTTGCATGGGGCCAGCAGTCTCAGCACATAGAAAGGGCTGTTAATGAATGACAGTTATCAAAGGCAAGAATCTTTTTTTTCCCAACGAAATACTAAATTTCAAAAGCAGTTCAGGTAGTTCTTGCCTGGCCACCTGGCCGCCCCTCGCCTTTAGTGGTGACTCCTACAGTGCGATGCGAGTTAACACATGGAGAGTGAGTCCGAGGTGTGCGGGCGGGCGCCGCGCTCAGCCCTTTACACCTCTTTCCGCTTCTGCTCTGGAGACAGCGCTTGACACGGAAGCAGTCTGCGCTGCCCTCTAGTGGTGGCAGCGCGCAGGACACCTCCAAAGAGCGCTTTTACTCTGTAAAATCTCTCTGGGATGGCATTGGAATGCCAGCCGGTAAAGCAACCTGTGTATGACATTTCCAGTTGTTCTCTCTGCCTTTTGCTATTTTCTATAAGGGGTGTGTGGTCCTTTGGTCAAGGGCCTGTAGGCATATTCAGCAGGAGATTTTGTGTTTAAGGACAGCCCTCACCACCCTAAATGTTGGGGATGGGGGGGGTCTCAGCAGCATCTCATGGGCCACTTCAAACGTTTTCTGTTTTCCGTATCCCAGATATTTTCCCATAGGGTATAGGGGCACCTGTGCAGGTCGGGTTTGGCAAGGCTCTTTTAGGCTAAATATTCAAATAAAATTCTGTAATCATAATTCAACATAGCCCAATATATCTGACCCACTATGTCATCAGGCCTCATTGAGTTAAAGAAAGTTACTTTTTCTTTTTTCTTTGTTGAAGTGTAGTTGATTTATAATACTGTGTTATTTTCAGATGTACAGTTAAGTGGTTCAGTTATACATATATATACACATATCTATATTCTTTTTTGATTCTTTTTCATTATAGCTTATTACAAGATATTGAATATAGTTCTGTGTGCTATATAGTAGGACCTTGTTGTTAATCTAAGGACATTACTTTTGTCTCTGAGTTTTGTTGATTTTAATGGCGGTGATGGTGTGATGGCTTTTTGTTTGTTGAATTTTTGAATTTAATCATGACCGTAGAAAGCTGTTGGGGGGATTCGGGAAAGAAATCTAGAATATCCCTGAGGCCAGCAGCTTCATGGAGCTGGCCACAGAGAAATCTACTGATAAAAGAAAAAGACATTCTGTTTCTGTTCTCACCTTTTTTTAGATAGGGGCCTGGCGGACAGTGGAGGAAATAACAGTGTCTGCAAAGAGAGAGTCCCGCTCCCTGTAACCACCGCTGTGACCCGCGGACTGCATCTGGTTGGTAAGTTGCAAACACTTTCTCCAAATTGCAGGCTCATTTTTGAGTCCCCACAGTGTGGTTCACAAGCAATTTGTAGTCTCGGTTACTTTTACAAAATGATGGTGTTTCAGAACATCTTGTAATTAGGTCAAAGGAAAACAGTGTTTATTCTATGAGCTGAGGAGAGGCTGCAAGTCTGAGTTCTCATTAACCCAGTGGTCGATTCCCTAATACTGAGCATCTGTTGTCTACGAAGACATGAAAGCAGTCCCGCAGGTGACGTTTGCAAGGGGCTCCTTTATGCTCACTTGGGCGAAGGCTGATGGCTAGTCTGAGGGAATGTGTAAGGGTGAACTGGACTCTTCTCACCTCAAACCCACGTGGGAGGAAAGAGATATCCACCTCCCCACCCCCCGAAAAATGAGTACACTAATGTGCCTGGAAAAATGCAAGGATTCCCAGATGAAAGTACAAGTATGAGACCAGGCATTTTGCACAAGTAGAGATGGCAAGCCTTCAGAGAGGAAGCCCTGATGGCAGGGCTCTGCCGACTTCAGTGTGCCAGGGAGCTGGAGTCAGAAGAGACTGTCTCGGGAGGTCTTTCTTCTGCTTTCTTTGAGCAGACGTTAAGGCTTTGACTGAACTGCTAGTTGTGAAAGAAATCTCCTTGGGGACCTGTAGGGGCTCCACTTTGTCCCCGACACAAGGAGGTGAAAATGTGATGACAGTTATGAAGTCCCTTCCTGGTAAAGATCCACAGGCTGTGAAGAGCCTCAAAGGAGACCCAGTAATGAAAAAGGAGGACCTCCCCTTGTGCCTCAGAGTTGGAGGATGCAGGAGAACCATAACTTCAGTCACTCCAGGGGGACAGAAATGCCCCATATTCTTGTGGCCCAAAGAACCCAGTCTGTTCTTGATGCACACACACACACACACACAAACACACACCCACCCTCTAACCTCCTTGATCATTCTAGCAGAGGGTTTCCTGGCTGCTAGTTCTCTAGGTGGGAGGCAGGTGATGGAGAGAAAGTCTTGTCTAAGTGGGGCCTGCACTGTATTTAAGACCTTGTGGCGTTCCCATCGTGGCGCAGTGGAAACAGTCTGACTAGGATCCATGAGGACGCAGGTTCGATCCCTGGCCTTGCTCAGTGGGTTAAGGATCTGGTGTTGCCATGAGCTGTGGTGCAGGTCGCAGACGAGGCTCAGATCAGGTTGCTGTGGCTGTGGTGTATTCGGGCAGTGACAGCTCTGTTTTGACCGCTAGCCTGGAAACCTCCATATGCTGTGGGTGTGGCTCTAAAAAAGAAAAGAAAAAAAAAAAAAGAACTTGTATCTCTTGCACAAGGCAGGTACCTGGACATAGCATGGCTCCCACCTCCGTGGTCAATCAGTTGGACGTGGACCCCGCCCTCCCCTCCTGTCCGGAGATGCCCCCTCTCACGTGCTCCTTCCCTTGAGGGCTCTCCACTACCATCCTCCTCTTGAAGGGAGCTGACTTGGGGACCAGTTTTCTCCTCTGTCTTCTTCCCTTGGGGCTTGACTGATAAGTAAGAGCAGGAGAAAAGTCTGTATACCGTGTGCACAACAGAGCGATGCGTCTGGGAGGTTCCCTCTCACGCGGTTGTCTTTTGCCCTTCAGAGAATCTCAAAAGATCTCCCACTTCCTGGGAGTTCTCTGAAGGCTCAGCAGGCAAAGGATCCAGCATGATCACTGCTGTGTCGAAGGTTCAATCCCTGGCCAGGGAATGTCTGCAAGTCTTGGGTGCGGCCGAAAAAAAAAGAAAAAGAAAGAAAGAAAGAAAGAAAGAAAGAAAGAAAGAAAGAAAGAAAGAAAGAAAGAAAGAAAGATCCCTCATTTCCTGCCCAACCTTTAATATCATTGTGAGACAGGGGAAGGTCAGATGTGGCATTTCCCAGTTGAAAATGTGGGGTGTTGAGGCTGAAGATCTTCACAGGGGTGCCCTCTGGCAGAATCGTGGAAAAGGTACCGGGCAACTTCCGTTACCTCTGAGTCTCTCAGCCCCCTTTCTCCTCTTCCCTCAGTTCCTTTCCTTCCTGGCTCATTCAGTGCAGAACTTTCCAAGGGCAAATTCTCAGGTAGCTCCCAGCGCTCTCACCTTCCCCCTCTTCAGCTGATCACCGGTGGGCATGGAGGTGCACTGCCTTTAACTAGGGGGCCCTCATTCCCAGCAGTGACAAGTCTTGGGCAGGGACCCTCTCTGTCCCCTGTAGAGGCTGCCATGGGATGGATGTGACCCAGTTCTCCCCGGAAGACCCAGTCATGCTGAGAGCCAGTGCCAGGACTCTGCTCCATCCCTGCAAAGTTACCAGCAGAAGATTGACAATAGTTACCGACGTGAATTTCTCTGCCTCCATTTGGTTTTTGATCTCAGAGGGATTTCTTCTTGCTTTAATCCAGCAGCAACTGTTTTCATGGGACACAATATGTTCTTCAGATACAATTTCTTCCAAAACACGCCTGAGCCTGCAAAGATCTGAGCCTTCATTCTTATCTACCACTTGGCAGCTGTGTGGCCTTGAGCGAGTTGCATCCATTCATTCTCTGGACAGGAGTGCCTGCCGGTGCCAGTCCTGAGAGGCAGAGGTGAGGAAGGCACAGGAAATGTCCCCAGGGCACAGGACATGACAATCTGCTCTAAAGGAAAGGTGCTTCATCCCCAAGGACAGAGAGGAAGGAACTCCTGGGTCTTTTGGAGGAGAGGGCCTTTCGCAAAACAGGTAGAACGTCAGCTCTAGTGCCGTGACATTCCTTGTTAGCGGTACTTGACCAGAAGCTTCGTGAGGGCATCTGTTGACGTGACAACTATACATTCATTTCTATTGGTGATGATAGTTACAATCTGATGGCACATTTGCGACTTTCAACGTCTAATGCCAAGAAATGTCTCTGTCTCCCAGGAGACTTTAGAACCCTCTCAGCCAATAATCTCTCTCTTGTCATAACTCCATCCTATTTTTATAACCACAGATCAATCATAGTTATTATGCTGCTTTGTATCATCAAGGCCTATTTAGAATTATCTAAGTATGTAGTGTTTTTTTTTTTTTTGGTCTTTTTGCCTTTTCTAGGGCTGCTCCCACGGCATATGGAGCTTCCCAGGCCAGGGGTCCAATTGGAGCTGTAGCCACCGGCCTACACCACAGCCACAGCAACGCGGGATCCGAGCCGTGTCTGCAACCTACACCACAGCTCACGGCAACGCCGGATCCTTAACCCACTGAGCGAGGCCAGGGATCGAATGCGCAACCTCATGGTTCCTAGTCGGATTTGTTAACCACTGCGCCACGATGGGAACTCCAATATCTAGTGATTTCTTTGCTTATTATACCTTTTGTCTTGTCACTCCTTCCTTCTGAGTTCAATTTGTTTTCTTTCTGAAATAGTAAGGTCTGCTAGGAGTACACTCTATTATTATTATTTTGACTGTAGTTTAGTCAGGCATGGAATTTTAGGTTGATGACTCTGTCTCACTCCTTTGTAGGTAGGAGTGCACTGTCTTCTGACTTAGAGTGTTGCTGTTGAGAATTCTTATATCAACCTTTTCATGGCACATTTTGCGTAAAATGACTTTTCTCTCTGACTTTTGCTTGATAAGATCTTTTTTTTTTTTTTTTAACTGTTCTGCTGTTCACAACAGTGTGTTTATGAATGGATTTACTTTTACTTCTGATTAGGATGTCTTTTTTTTTAAGTGAAGTATCATTGGCCTACAATGTTGTATTTGTTTCAGGTGTATAGCAAAGTGATTCAGTTATACATAGATATATATATTCATTTTCAGACTCATTTCCATTATAGGTTATTACTAAAAGATATTGAATATAGTTTCCTGGGCTATACAGTAGGTCCTCTTTGTTTATGTCTTTTATATAGAGAGATTTGAATCTGCTAATTCTGAACTCCTATTTTATCTGTGCCCACCCCTCTTTCCCCTTTGGTAACCGTAAGTTTGTTTTTGGAGTCCATGAGTCTGTTTCTGTTTGTAAATAAGTTCATTTGTATCATTTTTTAATTTTAAAAATTATTTATTTATTTGTTTATTTATTTATTTTATGCTTTTTAGGGCTGCACCCACAGCATATGAAAGATTCCAGGCTAGGGGTCGAATCGGAGCTGCAGCTGCCGGCCTACACCACAGCCATAGAAACACGGGAGCCAAGCCGTGTCTACGACCTACACCACAGCTCATGGCAACACAGGATCCTCAACCCACTGAGTGAAGCCACATCCAGGGATTGAACACACATCCTCACGGTTACTAGTTGGGTTTGTTATCACTGAGCCACAATGGGAACTCCTTGTATCATTTTTTTAGATTCCATATTTAAGTGATATCATATGACATTTGTTTTTCTCCGTCTGACTTACTTCACTTAGTCTGATAATCCGTAGGCCCATAGAACTTCTTGAACTTTCTCGATCTGATGACTTACGTGCTTCATAAATTTTGGAAAATTCTTAGTCATTATATCTCCCAATATTTCTTCCTCCTTATTTGTTATATATTTTCTTTCTGGAACTCCTATGAGATACCTCTTTATCTTATCCTCAAGGCCTTTCCCCTTTGTCTTTGTGTTTTTCATCTTAATCCCTCTCTGATACATAGTCATACCTACCTTCCAATTTACAAATGCTCACTTAGCTCTTTCTAAACTGCCTGCTAAGCTTTTAATGTCAACGAATGCGCTTTTCATTTCTCAGTGTTGTTTCTTTATTTTTGTCATCTTGGCAGTTTTTCCTCCCTTTTATGTCTTTATTTCTTGGGCATCCAGTCATGCTATTTGTAGTGTCTGCTGACTCTTGCTCACTGTAGTAGCTCATGTGTTTTATAATTTTAAACAGTGGATTGATATTGACATTGATATTCCATGTGCCTTTGTCCGTGAGGATCCCGTGAGCCCTGGACCACAGGTGTGGTCCTTCAGCAAGGCTTTGCAGTAGCCTCTGTGAAATGCCGCAGGGGTGAAAACGGGGATGTGGACTTGTGTGAATTGCTCAGAGTTCTTGAGGGGTAGGTCTTGATCACGAATTATTGGAGGAGACTTTCTACTTCCCCCTAAGAAGCCAGACAAGTAAACAAGCTTCCTTGTCACCTCCAGTCAGAGGGTGAATTCACTCAGACACCTCTCTCTCCATCACCGGGAATAGAGATCTTGGAGCCCCTTTCCGTGGTGCTTGGGCCCCTTCTCCTGCCTCCATGTGTATATGATACGCCAGGCTTTGGGTATCGGGATAAACACCCTCTTCCGCTCCCTCCCCAGGACAACTGCCTGTGTATCTCCTCTGTTGTGCCCTGCTGTTTAGCTCCCTTTCAGGATTAGCTCCTAAACATTCCCTATACTTTCTTGAAACTCAGCAATGCATTTAAAAGTATGTCTGGTATAATGTATCCAGCATTTCTAAGTGTTTTATAATCGGAGGCACTATAATTTTTTATATTGTTAGAGATGGGTATCCCTGTATCCGCTAAGAAATAGATCACAAAGGAAGTTTGAACTAGGCGAAGTCATTTCGTTCTGTGAAAGGGTGGTCATATTAGCCAGCTCATGTGCTAAAGGGAATTTGCAAGGTTAGCGTACTAAGTCAAAAACCGAGAGCAGAGGCCTCGACTGAATAGAGGACAAAACTAATAAAGGAAGAGATAATCAAGCAAGAAAATTGTACAGCTGAAGGGGACTTTGGAGATTAATGTATTTATTTGTCTGTCCATCCATCCATCCATCTGTCCATCCATCTGTTAGTTCTTTTTCTTTTTAGGGTTGCACCTGCAACATATGGAAGTTCCCAGGCTAGGGGTCCAATTGGAGCTGCAACTGCCGGCCTGCATACACCACAGCCACAGCAACACCGGATCCGTGCTGCATCTGTGCCCTCTGCCACAGCTCACGGCAACAATGGGTCCTTAACCCAGTGAGCGAGGCCAGGGATGGAACCTGCATCCTTATGGATACTAGTTGGGTTCTTAATCGGCCAGGGATGGAACCTGTGTCCTTATGGATACTAGTTGGGTTCTTAACCTCCTGAAACACGACAGGAACTCTCATCCTGATGCATGTTTACTAAAGTGACCCAGAAACTGCTGGGGGTGGCAGTTCCTCCTCTTATATGCTTATCTTCTGATATGCAGGAGCACACACTGAACAGTACACAAGTGATGAAGTAACATAGTTGCAGATGATAAGGCTACAGAGAAATAGAGGTTGAGACTGGGAGGCATTAGGAACAATGAGCTGATCCTAAACAGTTAGAAGAGCCAGGGCAGCAGGACCCTCTGCAGTTCAGCAGGCAGAGGGGATCTGAGTGAGAAACTCAAGGAGAAGGCCAGTCCCAGAGCACAGAGCCCAGCTTTGCCCGAATTGGCCCCAACCCCTGCTCTGATCACACCTTTTCTGTTCTCCAGTCTCTGACCTCTCACATGCCGCTAATCCTCCAGCCAGCTGTCCCGCTCAGCCCCGTCTTTAAACAAGCTGTCATCTCCCACATCAAACAATTCTAAGCACCCGCATGAGCCATACAGATACCTGGAACACCTGTTCCTCGGGTAGCTGGGGTTTCTTGTTCCAAATCCTCAGAGCCTCTGCAATTAATGACTCCAACTATGAGTTCTTGCACCTGTTATTTTTATATGATTCTGTATGTGTTCACTTGAGTAATCACTAATTATATTCTGGTATAATAAAGATAAAATTGGGGTTTTGGAAACAAAGAAAGTGGTTGGTATGTTAATAGAAAAATCTCTAGCTTTAATTGTAAAATTCCCATCCACTTTTTTCATGCATAGATCTATACAGCAACTTCAAGTTAATAAGAATATGCATACATATCCATGTATATACATATTTATTTGATAGTCTTCAAAGAAAAAAGAAAACCTGAGGAACTACTGTATAGCACAGGGAACTATACTCAATTATCTTGTCATCTATAAGGGAAAAGAATCTTAAGTGTATATATATATATAAATATATGTATATATAACTGAATCATTCTGCTGTACATCTGAAGCTAACAAAATATTGTAAACCAACTATACTTGAATAAAAAAAGGGGGAAAAAAGATTGCTTAAGAAAAAACTTTGGAATTGAACTGAGTTGTCTTCTTATAATATTGCTAATTAATAGCTGCATATTCTTTATACTTATAAAGCATGATTATTTGATTTCACCTTATTTTCATAATAATCATATAAGGTAAATTGTTTTAATGTTTCTTCATTTAAAACATTTTTTTTTTAGTTGGGAGGTTTTTTAATTGTTTAAATTTATTTATTTATTTATTTTTGCTGTTGTTTTTTGGCTTTGCTCTCAGCATGCGGAAGTTCCCAGGCCAAGGATGCAATGATAATACTGGATCCTAAAGCCACTGAGCCACCAGGGAACTCCTAAGGTAAGTAGTTTATTTCCCTTCTTTTACAATGGTTTGAAAACTGAGTCCAAAAAGAGGACAGATTTATCCATGATGGTACAACAGAAAATATTACTGAGAACAGAGTAAGAGTCAAATATTGGGTCCCTCTCTGTACCAAGTAACAGCGTCAACATTTATACCTCAATTTGCATTAGTTCAATATTTTAAATAGGTATGTAATCTCCTACCCTTAGTAGGAAGGCTGCTGGGCATGGGTTTTTTTTTTTTTTAAATAAACATTCATTGACCAAAATGCATTATTGAATAAAATGTCAAAATTAAACTTTCAATGTTTATACTTAGATATGATTTTCTTTTCCTTACCTTGTTTTTGGAAGGCCTTTCTATAGGAAGTCAGGGTCTTCTATGAATTCCAGGGTGAGATTTTTTTTTGAGACATTGATCACATTAGATGGCGTTACTTTCATTAATCTTTGGAGAGCAATTGAAAAAGACATTGATCTAGATACTCATGTTGCAACAGAAGAAAGGCTGGGGGAAAAATGTAATTGTAATGTATACATGTAAGGATAACCTGAACCCCTTGCTGTACAGTGGGAAAAAAAATAATAATAAATAATTATCAGTGGAATATAAAAAAAAAAAAAGAAAGAAAAAGACATTGAAAACATTCAGCTTGGACACACCAAAGCCCTGTGGGAGGAGCATCCCAGCACAGTCGTGCTTTCCCAGGGCCCAGTCCTAATTTAATCTTCGAATCAGCACTGCAAATGGAATATTAGGATTTGTAATATTAGCACCTGTCAAGTTACCTTTCTCAGTGGCAGGCTTGCCTCAGTGCCCCCATCCTGCCCATCCTGTCAAACTCTCCTCCGTATGCACTTCAGAACAAGTTAGGACACCAACCAGGACCTGAAAGGCCTTCTGGTGCAGCCACGCTGCATTTCGGGTCTTGTTTTACTTGCTCTAGTTAAGTCTCTTTATTTGATGGCAGGGTGCTGCTCCACGCCATGATGCCTATAAAACACATCAGTCAGGAAAATAAATTGTGGAATCTCATGCATCTGATTTCTAACCATCCCTAGAATAGCTAAGCTTTTGGTGGTGGGGGGGGGGACAAAAGGATTGGTACTTGTAGGTACCTGCTACCTCTGCACAGGACAGGAAGGGTCGTCTGCACCACAGAGTGCTGCATTCTATGGTACAGCACAGACGTCCTTCATGAAAGGTCTAAGTAGAAGGAGCAAACAAAACATAGTAAAAACGTGAGGCTGTAAACAAGACATAACTGATATATGCAGATCAAAAGTGCACCCAGCGTCTGCACACTACACGTTTTCAAATACACAGAGAACATTATAAAAAATTGATCATGTACTCAGCCATAAAGGAAGTCTTTTTTTGTTTGCTGCGCCCGTGGCATATGGAAGTTCCCAGGCCGGGGGTCAAACCTGCCCCACTGCAGCGACCCAGATTGCCGCAGTGACAAAGCCAGATCCTTAACTTGCTGCAACCACCAGGGAACTCCAGGAGGTCTTAACAAAGATCAAAAACTGAAATAGGAGTTCCCATCATGGCTCAGTGGTTAGCAAATCCGACTAGGAACCAGGAGGTTGTGGGTTCGATCCCTGGCCTCGCTCAGTGGGTTAACGATCCGGCGTTGCCGTGAGCTGTGGTGTAGTCGCAGACGTGGCTCGGATCCCGAGTTGCTGTGGCTCTGGCGTAGGCTGATGGCTACAGCTCTGATTAGACCCCTAGCCTGGGAACCTCCATATGCCGCAGGAGTGGCCCAAAAAATGGCAAAAAGACAAAAAAAAAGAAAAAAAACCTGAAGTAATGTGGAGAATGTTCTCAGACCACATTGCAATGAAGCTGCTAATAAATATACCAATACAAAAATACACTCGTGAAAATTTCACAATTAAAAAAAATTAATAATACATTATTAACTAACCCATTGGATCAAATAAAAAAAAATCACAGCAGGAATCTGAATATGTTTTAAATTGAACATATTGAAAATATGACATATCAAAACTTGTAGCCTGCATCCAAAGCCATGCTTCAGGGGAGATTTATAGCCTGAAACGCATCTATTAGAGAAGTAGGAAAGAAAATGAAAATGAATCATCTAAGTATCTATTTCAAGAAGTTAGAAATATAACAGAAAATGCAAAGAAAGCAGAGAAGGTAAATAATAAAAAACAAAGTAGAAGCTGAATTCCTGTTATGGCTCAGCGAGTAAAGAACCCAACATAGTCTTGAGGATGATGGTTCAATCCCTGGCCTCGCTCAGTGGGTTCAGGATCTGGTGTTTCTGCAAGCTGTGGCATAGGCTGGCAGCTGCAGCTCCAGTTCCACCCCTAGTCTGGAAACTTTCATACACTGTAGGTAGGGCCCTGGAAAAAAAAAAAAAAGAACAAAGTAGACGCTTAATGAAACAGAAAACAAACATACAGTGAGGTTTACCTGATCTAAAATTTCTATCTTTAAAAAAAGAAAGTAAGGAAAAGGGCTGTTTAGACAAACACCTTGCCAGTCTGATAAAGAAATGAAAGAGAGAGAGAGCAAATAAACAATTTCAGGAATAAAAAGAGTCATTGAAAAGATAATAAGATGTCTGTGTGAATAATTTTATGCCAATAATATTGAAAATTTAAATATGGACAAAACTTCAATGTACCTAAATGGACACAATAAGAAATAGGACTTAAATCTACATCTGTTAAAGGAATGTTGAGCCTATAATTAAAGTCTTTCCCACCCTAGATGCTTCACTTTAAATGTTTGAGTTCAACCAAACATTTAAAGAAGTAATAACATGTCTTAAACAGACTTTTCCAGACACTAGCAAAAGAAGTATTTTTATGAGACCCACATAACCTTGATACCCAAACTTGACAATGACATAACAAGGAAAAAAGTTACAGGCCACTCTGTCTTATGAACACACATGCAAAAAATGCTGAAAAATGATGTATCTAGTCCAGTGACAGATTTAAAAAAACTGGGTTTATTCTAGATGTGTAAGATTGGTTTTGAATTTAAAGTCAATGTTCAAATTCACTACAGTAACAGATAAAATAAATCATGTGATTATCTCAATAGGTACAAAAAAACTTTTGATAAAAATCTGCATCCATGAATAATAAAAACTCTTGAGTTCCCATTATGGTGCAGAAGAAATGAATCCAACTAGGAAACATGAGGTGGCTGCTTTGATCCCTGGTCTCGTTCAGTGGTTAAGGATCCAGTGTTGCCATGAGCTGTGGTGTAGGTTACAGATTCAATCAGCTCCCACGTGGCTGTGGCTGTGGCTGTGGCTGTGGCCGGCGGCTACAGCTCCTATCAGTCAGTCCCTAGGCTGGGAACCTCCATATGCCGCAGGTGCGGCCCTAAAAGACAAAAAAAAAAAAAAAAAAAGGCAAAAAACTCTTGCCTTCCCTAAAATATCTTAAAAGACATACAAGAAATATCATATTCAATAAGTAAATATTAAAAGCGTTCCCCCCCAAATTGGCAACAAAACAAGAATGATTTCTTCAACTCGAAATTATATTAGAGGTTCTAGCCAGTATAAGAGAAAAAAAGAAATAAGCCCTTTTAGGTTTAGAAAGGGAGAAATAAATCTGTTGTTACTCATACATAATATAATTTCATATGTAGATAAAGGCAAAATATCTGCAGAGAGGCTAATAGCATTAATAGGAAAATTGAAAAAGCTCACTGGATAGATGGTCGATATACAAAATTGTGTTTTTCATAATTAAATTTCTATAAACTGACAGTAAGCAATAAGAAAATAAAATGTTAAACATAATTCATCAACAGGATACAAAAAGTGTATGTCCAAGAACCAAACTGAAAAACTGTGGAAGACCTTGACACAGAAAACTACAAAACGTTGTGAGGAGGAGTTGAAGACCATCTAATAAAGGAGAAATAGAGGATGTTTGTGAAGTAGATTGAAGTTATAAAGACGTCGTTTTGTTACGAATGCAAAAAGTAGTAGCTTCAATTAGCAGCAATTCCATCATTGCCTAAGACTCCACCGATTGACTGGGGCTGGGCTGGACAGCTTTGCTGGTCTCCCTGGGGGGCCCTCCTGCAGCTGCAATTGGACAGCAGCTGGGACTGGGGCTGGGCCTGGGACGGCTTCATTCACTGAGGACAGCTGGGAGGCTGGACTTCTCTGTTCGTGTAATCTAGGGCTTGTCTCTTCCCACATGGCCTTTCCATATGATCTCGCATGTGAACTTCTTATACAGAAGCTCAGGCATCCACAGAGTACAGAAGGGAAGTTGCCTGGCCTTGTTGAGTCTTGTGCTCAGAACTGCAGTGGTGTTAGGTCTGCCGTTTTCTAATAGTTAAAGCAAGGCACACAGGTGTATGTGGGAGGGGACCTACAGGCATGAATCCCAGGGGGTGGGGCTCCCGCACCAGCTCAGGGTGTACTCGCTGGTCTTCAGGGCGTCACATCTCTCCCACATAAAATGTATTTACACCTACCTCTCTCTGGACTCCTAAAGCCACATCCCATCATGGCATCTTGTCATCAAAATCATGGTCACATTCAGATGGGGCTCTTCAGATGTTTTCTCTCCGGTACACCTCCTAGGGTGTGGTTCCTGGGCAGCAGATACTGAATTGTATAGACCATGAATTTAAAAGACAGGTTATTCCACCCCCATCCTCTCCCCTCCCCACTGACATACATACATACACACACTCAGCATCCGTTCATAAAGTAAGGGTAGGGTGATCAAAATAGATGCTTGCATTTCAAAGTAGGAGGGGGATTGGGAGGCACAGAGCAGTAATGGATCCATAGAGTTTCAAAATCCCCTGCACACGGACGGCCAGCCCTTGTTCCTGGAGTAGGGCTCCACCGTTCTCCATGCCAGCCTCCAGGGAGCCTCTGAGACATTGTGCCTTTTTCATTAAACTGACCCATGTTTGCAGCTCAGAAACCTTCTTCCTCCTCATCTGAGGATCTGGAGGCTATTTTCATGTCCCTGCTCAAGCTAACACAGTTCTTTAAAAATCCAGTGGGTTTCTGATGTATCAAATGATACACTGACCCCCCCTTAGGTTTCATTTATATAAAGTATAGTTAGGGGGAAGAGGGCCTGGTAACATCCTATTTCTTGGCCAGGTAACCTCTCAGCATCTCCTGTGGCTCCATCTCAGACACTGTCAGCCCCATCTGTGTCCTCCATCTTACTAGCACCAGAAAAGTACTGGAAGATCAGAACGGGATGTTAGGAACAGAATTCTTATTGAATACTGCTCCTCTGAAGTGTGTCAGTAGTAAGGACAGAATGATTGTCCAAAACCCCAAATCGTGGGGAAGATGCCTCTACAGGAAAGTCTCTGCCTTATTTGCAATAAGTAGCATTTCCTGTTTTCCATCAAGTCAGAACCAGCTATTCTTAGGCTTTTCCTCATCAAGACCAGTTCTACCTGTTAGAATACTTTACCTCCTAGAGCTTGATTATTAAGGAAGTATTTTTCCCCATAATGGCAAACCAAGAAAGTCTATCATGTTCAAGTTACTCAAATGGGAACCTAAAAGACATACAGATTTCAAGCTTACTGAGTCAGAGAAGTGTTAAGATGCAATATTCTTTTACAAGTATCATATTGGCAAAGATTTTATATCCTGATAATGCCACTTTGGGAAAAAGGGAACTCTCGGTCACTACATATGAGATTGGAAGTGGGTTTGGCCAATCGGGAGTGTAAACACCTTAAAGAATTAGAGATGCATGTATTCATCATCCAGAAATGCTTCTTCTGGGTAGACACTGTGCAGAGACTCTCAAATGCTGTAATGAAAACCCAGTGTTTTCCTTTTGAATTTCCAACCTATTGAGGATCAATATATTTGTAAAGTGCCAGAAAAAGTAATTTGTAGAACCAATGAAATTTAACAACATACAAAATACAAGCCTGAAAAAAATTTTTTTTTTGTCTTTTTGCTATTTCTTTGGGCCGCTTCTGTGGCATATGGAAGTTCCCAGGCGAGGGGTCCAATCGGAGCTGTAGCCACCGGCCTACACCAGAGCCACAGCAACGCGGGATCCGAGCCGAGTCTGCAACCTACACCACGCTCACGGCAACGCCGGATCGTCAACCCACTGAGCAAGGGCAGGGACCAAACCCTCAACCTCATGGTTCCCAGCCGGATTCGTTAACCACCTCGCCACGATGAGTACTCCTGAATAATTTTTTTTTTTTGGCCTCACCCTTGGCATGTGGAAGTTCCTGGGCCAGGGGTTGAACCTGTGCCACAATCATACCTCGAACAGCTGCAGTGACAATGCTGGATTCTTAACCCCCTGCACCACAAGGGAACTTCCTGGAAAATTTTTTATTATTAGGTTCAATGGATGTAAAAATATTCAGTTGAATTACTTTTAACATTTCTAAAATGCTTATTCTACACTTCTGCTCTTTCTAGCCATGAACAAGTGACAGTCTGCAGTCCTCAACTTTTTTGAGGAGCACTGCCATTAGTAAATCTAGCCCACAGCAATAAGGAGATTCATTTAAAGAAGAATGTTCGTTGCTGCACTGTTTTGTTCTTTGGGTTTTTTTCGTGTGTGTCTTTTAGGGTTGCGCCTGTAGCATATGGAGGTTCCCAGGCTAGGGGTCTAATCAGCGCTATAGCTGCTGGCCTATACCACAGCCACAGCAATGCCAGGTCCAAGCCACGTCTGCAACCTACACTACAGCTCACGGCAATGCCAGATCCTTAACCCACTGAGCAAGGGCAGGGACCGAACCTGCAACCTCATGGTTCCTAGTTGGATTCATTTCCGCTGAGCCACAATGGGAACTCCACTGCACTGTTTTAAATATAAAAAATTTTAAATTCACTAACATGGGGAAAATAAACATTAGAGTCCTGCAATGCAATACAATACAGCAATTGAATGTATATATTCTGTCTACCTACACATATTAACAGGGATAAATCTTGAAACCAAAACATTGAAAGAAAGATTCTGTTGACAATTTTTTCACATGAAAATTGTCAACAGAATCTTTCTTGTATGATGTCATTTATAGGCATTCCTTGTTTTATTGCACTTTATTCTGCTTTGCAGTTAATGCATTTTTTACAAACTAAAGTTTTGTGGCAATTCTGGCATCCAGCAAGTTTATTGGAACCCTTTTTCCAACAGTATTTGTTCACTTCCTGGCCCGATATCTCATTTTTGTAATTCTCACAATATTTTATACTTTGTTATTATCATACTTGTTATGGTGATCAGTGATCTTTGATGTTACTGCTGTAATCGTTTCACAGTTCTATGAGCCGCACCTGTATAAAATGGGGAATTTGAACAATAAATGTTGTATGTGTTCTGACTGCTCTACTGACTGACTGCCTCCCCATCTCTTTCCCACTCCCTGGGCCTCTGTGCTCTTTCAGACACAACTATATATATATATGGGTACAAATGATAAGAAAGTGAAACAGTCTTACTGCTGATATGGAGAGGGTTTCAGTGTCTGGATAAAAAGATCAAACCAGCCACAACATTCCCTTAAGCCAAAGCCTGATCTAGAGCAAGGTCCTAACTCTTCAGTTCTGCGAAGGCTGAGAGCGGTGAAGAAGCTGCAGACGTTTGAAGCTAGCAGAGACTGTATCATGAAGTTTAAGGAGGCTTTTCCATAACATACGAGTGCAAGGTGAAGCGGCAAGTGCTGATGTAGAAGCTGCAGCAAGTTATCCAGAAGATCGAGCTAAGGTCATCCATGAAGGGGGCTACACTAAGATTTTCAATATGGATGGAACAGCCTTATAATGAAAGAAGATGCTATCTAGGACTTTCGTAGCTAGAGAGGAGAAGTCAGTGTCCAGCTTCAATGCTTCAAAGGACAGGCTGACTCTCTTGTTGGGGTGAATGCAGTTGGTGACTTGAGGTTGAAGCCAATGCTCATTTGCCAGTCCAGAAATCTTAGGACCCTTAAGAATTATGGCAAATCTACAAAGCCCAGATGACAGCATATCTGTTTATGACACGGTTTATCCAATACTTTAAGCCCACCATTGAGACCTACTGCTCAGGATAAACACAGCTTTTTTTTTTTTTCTAAAATATTACTGCTCATTGACAATGCATATGATCATGCAAAAATTCTGATGGAGATATGCAAGGAGATTGGTGGTGTTTTCATGCCTAACACAACATCCATTCTGCAGTTCACGGATCAAAGAGTAATTTTGACTTTAAAGTCTTATGATTTAAGAAATACATTTCATAAAGCTATAGCTGCTATAGATAGTGATTCCTCTGATGGATCTGAGCAAATATCACCCAAAGTTCCTAGTTCACTCTTGTATGCATTTGATGGGTTTGGTCAGATGTAGTCATCATGTACCTTTCCTTTCCAAGTTCTGACTTAAAACTGCAATACTCCACAGACTTAGTAGGGATGATAGAAAAAGCTACTACCCCCTTTGAACATAGAATCTGTGTCCCAGCCCAGCCCTTCCTGTACCCAGAGGAGGCAGAAAGAAACCCTGGCTTTGAAGCCAAGCTGATCTTGGTGGGAGTCCCAGCCTTGTTCTATGCTGTGAGCAGTGTGACCTTGGGCCTGTGGTTCGTCGTCTTTAAATACAGATCACATACAGGGGCACTGACAAATGACAGACACAGTGAGCATCTAATAAATGTTATTTTCTTTCACCTCCCTTAAACTAAGGCACAGAGCATAAATGACTCAATGCCTGCCTGGAGGTGATGAGAAAGACAAGTAACAAACAAACAATCGCAATAGAGTCAGACAAGGACCAATCTAGAGGCATCAGAAGTACTCTGAAGGAGTTGAAAAAGCAGCAGGTAACTATTATGCTATACTCTGTGGCCATTTAATTATCTATGTTTCAATTTATTCACTCAGAAAATGGTTCTCTGCTTACCATTCTTCTGGTTCAAAAGAGTATAACCCAAAACCCAAAGTCTTGGTGTGTCATAAAGCATAATACCAGCAGGAAGCAATGTTCATGCCACCCCCACCCCCGCTATGTGACCCCCCCACTCCTGGGCTAGGCTGAATAGTGGTCAAAGGTGTCCATGTCCTTATGTTACTCAACAGGTGGAAGGAAGTTCGCTAACCAGCTGTTCTTAAAAGAAGGCTCTCATCCTGCCTTATCTAATTGGTTCAACCACGAGGGTCCTTGCAAGGTGGAAGAGGGAGGTGGAAGTTCAGAGTCAGAGTTTTGAAGATGCGGCCCACCTGGATTTGAAGACAGAGGAGCCACACACCGCAGGACTGCCAGCAGCCTCCAGAAGCTGGCCAAGGCCAGAAACATCCTCTCCTCCAGTCTCAGAAGGAATGCAGCCCTGACGGCGGCTTGGTGACACCCATTAGGTCATTTCCGATGTCTCCCATCCAGCGCTGTACAATCACAAGTGTGTGTTGTTTTAAGCCATTAAGTCTGGGGTAATTTGGTTACAGCAGTGTTAGGGCCCAGGGAAGGCTGCCCCCAAATATGCCAAAGTGGCGTCATTATTTAAAAATTTTTTTATTAAAGTATCGTTGATTTATAATGTTGTGTCAATTTCTATTGTACAGCAAAGTGACCCAGTCATATGGATATTTCACTCCCTTTCTTTTTTTTTTTAGTATGAAAGCCTGAGATTTAATTTCTCACATGGGACTTTTTTTTTTTTTTTTTGGTCTTTTTGCCATTTTCTTGGGCTGCTCTCGAGGCATATGGAGGTTCCCAGGCTAGGGGTCGAATCGGAGCTATAGCCCCCGGCCTACACCAGAGCCACAGCAACGGAGGAAAGGAGCCTCATCTGCAACCTACACCACAGCTCACGGCAACCGGATCATTAACCCACTGAGCAAGGGCAGGGATTGAACCCGCAACCTCATGGTTCCTAGTCGGGTTTGTTAACCACTGCACCACGACGGGAACTCCTCACTCCCTTTCTTATATTCTCTTCTGTCGTGGTCTGTCCCAAGAGACTGGGTTTAGATCCCTGTTCATTGCAGCACTGTTCACAGTAGCCAAGACATGGAAACAAAGTGGCCTATTGACTATGTTTTTTCATTAATTAATTTTTATTTTTTGGCCACACTCACACGGCCTGTGGAAGTTCCTGGGCCAGGGATCAAACCCGAGCCCTAGCAGGGATAACATTGCATCCTTAACCTGTAGGCCACCAGGGGACTCCAGCATATTGATTATTTTGAATGAAAATTACTTCAGAAACAGCTGATGTAAGAAGGACTCTCTGACCCTCCTCTCAGACGCCTCGAAAATAGGAAATAAATCTCACGTGTGAAAGGTGCCCTCCCTGTCTCTGGGAGGCATCCTTATCACCAGAGATCGGGAATTCAGGGCCAAGAAGGCTCTAGAAACAAAACTTATCACTTTACTAATTTAGTACCCAAGCCCTGTTGTCTAGACTCTTTACTGATTAAGCACCCAAGCCTTTCTTTGTCCTGTCAATTCTTCACAAATTTATTGCTTCTTTGTCTAAGGAGTCTAAAAGCTGCCTGCCTTGGGTCCATTTCTATGAGACCCTCATACGTATGCATTAATTTTTTTTTCTCTCCTGCTAATCTGTCTTTTTTCAATTTAGTGATTAAACCAGGCAAGAGAATTCAAGAAAGGTAGGGAAAATATTCCCTCTCCCCGACAGTGCAAATAGGAAACTAATACAATTCTTTGAAAACATGGCACAAAGGATGGGTTAGGACAGAGTGCAGCTCAGAGTGTAAGTCCTACTTTTCTTTTCAAAATCATAGTCATCAGGAGTTCCTGCTGTGGCTCAGTGGTTAACGAATCTGACTAGGAACCATGAGGTTGCGGGTTTGATCCCTGGCCTTGCTCAGTGGGTTAAGGATCTGGTGTTGCCGTGAGCTGTGGTGTAGGTCGCAGACGTAGCTTGGATCCCATGTTGCTGTGGCGTAGGCCGGCAGCTATAGCTCCGATTCGACCCTTAGTCTGGGAACCTCCATATGCCACGGGAGCAGCCCAAGAAATGGCAAAAAACAAAACAAAACAAAACAAAAACCCAAAAAACCAAAGTCACAGTCATCAAACTGGGGACAATGGATTAAAATGGCCTTGTTGTAGTCAATCTGGGCCTAGAAGCAGCAGAGTTCACCTTTCATTAACTTTCCTCTAGTTCTGTGTAGTCTGGCAGGCACGAGGCTGTGCTCATCTCTATGCACTAAGTGACCCCAGCATATTCCATGACAGATGCTGAACATGGATTCTGCAGAGCATCTCTGATTCTTACCCTCAGAATATTACTTTGGGGCCAAGTATTGTGCAATAATGCTCCTTGATTGCTCCTGATCCCAATTTCAGATGTTTAGATCCACCTGATAAACCTGTGATCATCCTTCAGGATGCAGAGCAAAGAACCTGTCTTGTGGTTACATTGAGTTTGGGGTCCCAGTTCTTCCCTTCCCTCTAGGGCACCCACACTGACGTCATGGAAAGGCGGGGTGTGCTTCTCTGTCCCTTGGCATGGCCCTATTACTTGCTTCGGCCGGTGGAATTTCGGTGACTCCCGTGAGGGTTGAGGCTTGACTGTTTTTGCACCGTTGGGCTCTCTTGCTCTTTGCGGACTCACTGGGAGAGCACACACTGATCTAAGGAGGAGGAGCATGACATGGAGAGGACCTGAACCCAGTCAGCAGCCTGGATCTGGAGCCCAAAGTCTGGTGCCAGGCTCAGCCCAGTGTGTTGGTTATCTCGCACATCACGAGCCTGAGGATTGTTGCTTTAGGTCACTGTGTCTTTGTTGTTGCTGTTCTTAATTTTATTGAAGTATAGTGGATCTATTGTATAGTTTCTGCTGTATAGGAAAGTGATTCTGTGATGTATATACGTGTGTATATATACTCTTTAACACATTCTTTTCCACTATGATTTATCACAGGATATCAAAGATAGTTCCCTGTGCTATCCAGTAGGACCTTGTTTTTTATCCATTCTTTATATTATTATTTGTATCTGCTAATCCTGAACTCCCAGTCTTTCCCTCCACCAATCCCCCGCCCCTTGCCAATCACAAGTCCGTCCTCTATGTCTGTGAGTCTGTTTCTGTTTTATAGATATATTCATTTGTGTCCTATCTTAGATTCCACATTTGTCTTATCATATGATATTTGTCTTTCTCTGTCTGGCTTACTTCACTTAGTATGATACTCTCTTAGGTCCATTCGTGTTGCTGCAAGTGGCAGTATTTCATTCTTTTTTATGGATGAGTAGTATTCCATTGTTTTTTTGTATGACACCTTATTTATGCATTCCTCTGTTGATGGTAAATCACTGTGTCTTTGAACCATTAGCTGCACAGCATTACTGGGGCAATGGCTGACTATGCCCTCCTTTGTAGCCAGCATCCTGTCTTGCTTCTACAGAGTTACCCTTCTGTCTCCCCAGCTGGACTTAAATTTCTTGAGGGCAGGTAGCAGATGTTGACTTTGTATCTCTGACCTCAAGCATCATGCTCATAATATAGCAGGCCCCTGATTTTTTTTTTTTTTGTCTTTTCTAGGGCTGCACCCGTGGCATATGGAGGTTCCCAGGCTAGGGATCTAATCTGAGCTGTAGCTGCCAGCCTACGTCAGAGCCACAGCAGCAAGGGATCCAAGCCGCGTCTGCGACCTACACCACAGCTCACAGCAATGCCAGATCCTTAACCCACTGAGCAAGGCCAGGGATCGAACCCGCAACCTCATGTTCCTAGTTGGATTTGGTAACCACTGAGCCACGACAGGAACTCCTGATTTTTCTTTTTAATGAAAAGAAACAATTAAACAAATGACCAAGAATGAATACAATGGACCCACTATTCCAAGTCTGTGACCTTGAAGGAGGAACAGTGTGAGGGAGGAGGAAATCAGAGATTTCTGGACTGTTTTAAATGTCATCAGATTCATCAGGGGCCAAGCTTTGTTGTTGGTTGACCGAATAAATCATCTTTTTCAATAAAATTTTTCAACAGCATAAATTGTGATTACTGAAGCAAAGTTATTTCAAAGTAATAACAAAGGTGCCATTGCTTGTGATCATTTATGCACTTCCTTAAATGATGTATTCAAAAAGCACAACTCATGAGGAATGAAAAGTTTTGACATGAAAAAGAAGCCCTCATATTCCAAAATATTGGCAGCTATTGTCCTAGACTATTCCTTTTCAAGAAGCTATCGAGAATTCAACTCTTGCTTGTTGACTAGGAGTCCGTGTAGCAGGGACTTGGCGTGTCTGGCTCATTCTCTCCTGAATCTCCGGGTCACTGCACGTTTACATCTCAAGGGCAGGGCTACTGTCAGATTTCAAGACACTTCAAAGAAAATTATAAGCTGTCATTCTTTCTCCACCCTTCCTGTCTCAAAAGCTGTCACATCACCACATTTTCCAGCTCCGTCTTGGGTTGTAATTACAGTTTTTGCCCTAAGAATTCTTCCAAAAGGAGGCTTATTTAATAGGGAGAAACTCATATACACAAAAGAAAAGATTGCCTGTTCAGCCGTAATGATTGAACACTGATAGTTTAAAACACGAAAACTATACACTGAATGTGCGCAAACAGTTGACTTCAGCCTTGTACTTTAATGTCCTAAATGTTTCTAGCAACAAAGAGGTTTGTGTGCAAGTGTTGAAGCCCTCCCTCCCTTTTTTTTTTTTCTCTTTAAATGTGTTTACTTTCATTCTAATTTGTTTAGAGGATGGCATCTGTAGTCCATGGCTGGAACACTGGATAGAAATATTGAAGGGTCTAAAGCCACGTTGCAGGGACTGAGGGGGAGGACGGGGAGGAGGAAGCAATTACCAATGGCGACCTTGCTTAGAATCTTTGCTCGAAGGTGACGTTCAAGGTCTTGACTCAAGCCATGGCCCAACCATAGCCCCCTGGGGCTGACAGAACTACTAGGAGACACGGGAAAGGATATTAGATAAATTTTTGTTGATGAACATTTGAATGAGTAGGTGAAGAAATGAATGAGTGCCTCAGCCCGCCCCTTCACTCTCGTGTTCCCTTGATCATCTTCCCCTGGTCATCCTCCCTGGAGCAGCACCCTGTCATCCTGCAGCAATGAACTGCTTGCAGTTCCCCAAACATCATGCTTTCTCTTGCTGTAACTTCTGGCTTCCTTATCTCTGCACATAGCCCACCATTGCCTGGCAAGTCCTTACTCAACCTCCAAGTCACAAGTCAAGCTCCGTGCTCTGGCTGTACTTCATACTTATATCGTGACACAAAACATTGTTGCAAATGTCCCAACTCAAGTGCAGGAACATTTTATTTTATTTTATTTTATTTTGTCTTTTTAGGGCCACAGCTGAGGCATATGGAGCTTCCCAGGCTAGGGGGCGAATCAGAGCTGTAGCTGCCAGCTTGCACCACAGCCACAGCAATGCCAGATCCAAGCTGCATCTGCTACCTACACCACAGCTCATGGCAATGCTGGATCCTTAACTCACTGAGCAAGGCCAGAGATGGATCCTGTGTCCTCATGGATACTAGTCATGTTTGTTAACTGCTGAGCCACGACAGGAACTCCAGGAACCATGTATTTTAATCATTTTCACTAAGCAGCTGGTTTGGTGCCAGACACATCACAGGTATTCAATAAGTGCTCATGCAATAACCTTTATCCTATTCTATTATTTCGGTACCTTTCAAGTCAGACTATAAGTTACTTCAATGCAGGGTGATTGCCTCTACAATTCTTTGTTTATGCCATCCATTCCTCACGCACACCAGTCCCTCACTCTGCTCCAGAATTGATCAAGCAGAGAGAGGAGTCACAGTTCTGGGTTCCAGGTGAAGAGGATGGAGGTAAAACCATTGGAAGGATTTTAGCTGGGTATGATGTCATCATATTACCCATGGGAAAGGAATATCATAGAGAACATTCTGAAGTAGACAAGAAGGTCATGCTGATAGTCCAGAAAAAAAATGATTGCAGATTATCACAGATTTTAAGTAGGATCAGGGCAATATGAATATAGAGTTAGGAATATATATTATATCTTTTAGCGGTGGCACTTATCGGATTTGGTGGATGACTAATAATGATGCAAAGGTTGGAGGAAGTCTAGGATGACTCCAAGGTCGCTGGCCTGGGCAGATTGTGTATCCTTCAACACAACAGGGGATATAGCAGGACAAGGTCCACCAGCAGAAAGGAGAAGGACCCTGAGATCAGTGTTGCTTCTACTGCACATGAGAAACTTGTGGATTATCCGGAAGATAAGTATCCACTGGCAGATGGTTGTTTGGGAGCTCAACAGAGTAATCTGGATTGACAATGCAGATTTCAGAGTCATTAGCAAGCAAGTGGAAGTTGATTAGCTGATGCCCGACTTTACCTGAAAACATTGTATATAGAACAGGTTCTGGGGGTCTGGAGTGGGAGGGGGGTTACATGAGAATTTCCCTACCTGAAAACGTCTAGGAGTTGACTTCAAGTGCATGCCTTCCGTTGCTAGATATGGGCAGTAGCAGTTTTGGGGATGTGAGAATTATTGAGAATAATGCATCCTGCCCCAGGGGTGGCTGTGTGTGATTTGAAAAGCTCTCCATGACATTATCTCCCACCTTGTGAGCCTTTGTGGAATCCACTTCTAGAAGCCTGGACTCACCCACTTACAGATTTGACATCCCTGCCAGATTTTGCTCTCCTGGAGAGCAGGAACTTTGTCTTGTTCAAAGTCTAGCCCTTGTACTTAGCATAGGGTCTGGCACACAAGTCTTCAAATGCTTTATGAGTCAAATAATCTCATTTACAGTTGACTTCATGAGGTGTGGTTTGTCACTGACATTTTAAGTATGTGCAAAGGAGGCCCCAAAAGATGAAGTAATTTGGTCATGTCACACAGCTGATAGATGACTCAGCAAATCCTGTGCGACATTGTCAATGCAGGGCTCTTCCCCTGTAGAAGCTGCTTCTGCCCATTCCTGACCTGCCACCAGCATCAGAAGGCAGGGTCAGAGGATAATTTAGCAGCTGGTCGCAGCTCTCCTGGAGGTTTTGCTAAGTGAAACTCAACATGCCCTTTAAATGCTGTGCAGCTCGCCTGCTCTATGCTAACAGATTTCTTAAATTATCAGGTTAAAAGAATATGAAGATGGGGACTGTTGTGGCTCAGTGGGTTAAGAACCTGACATAGTGTCCGAGAGGATGCCAGTGCGATCCCTGGCCTTGCTCAGTGGGTTAGAAATCTGGTGTTGCTCCATGCTGCGGTGTAGGTCACAGATGTGGCTTGGATCTGGTGTTGCTGTGGCTGTGGTGTAGGCCGGCGGCAGCAGCAGCTCCAATTCGACCCCAGCCAGGGAACTTCCATATGCTGCAGGTACCACTGTAAAAAGAAAAAGAAAAAAAAAAAAAAAGAAAGGAATATGAGGATGGGGCTATTTTATATTGGACCTGCTATGGAGAAAGCTTCAGGCTTGGATGGAAAAATAGGAGAAAGGACTTACCGGGAAAGTGTGTGTCATAGTTCTCGATAAGCCACACCCCTTTTATCTGATTAAGTAAGGAGTTTGTTTTCACATGTTTTTTGTATGAATAATATGATTTTTCAAACAGGACATTAAAACCTTTGCTGTTCTTCAAGACCCTCTACGTTCGGGAGTTTCCATTGTGGCTCAAGGGAAACAAATCCGACTAGGAACCATGAGGTTTAGGGTTCGATCCCTGGCCTTGCTCAGTGGGTTAAGGATCCAGCATTGCCATGAGCTGTGGTGTAGGTCGAAGACACGGCTCAGATCTGGTGTTGCTGTGGCTGTGGCTGTGGCATAGGCTGGCAGCTGTAGCTCCGATTAGACCCCTAGCCTGGGAACCTCCATGTGCCGCGGAAAGCGGCCCTGAAAAAGCCAAAAAAAAAAAAAAGACTCTATGTTCAATACCTTATAACAATCTATAATGGAAAAGAATCTAAAAATTTATATAACTGAATCATTATAAATCAACTATACTTCAATTTAAAAAAACTATTGAGTTCCCATTGTGGCTCTGCAGTAATGAACTCTACTAGTATCCTTGAGGATGTGGATTCAATCCCTTGCCCTGCACAGTGGGTTAAGGATCTGGCATTGCCATGAGCTGCAGTGCAGGTCATAGACATGGCATGGATCTGGCATTGCCATGGCTGAGGTATAGACTGACATCTGTAGCTCCAATTCGACCCCTACCCTGGGAACTTCCATAGGTCACAGTTGCGGCTGTAAAAAGAAGAAGAAAAAAACATCAAAACCAGAGTTCCCACTGCAGTGCAGTGGGTTAAGAATCTGACTGCAGTGGCTCAGATCACTGTGGAGGGGTAGGTTCAACCCCTAGCCCAGCACAGTGGGTTAAAGGATCCAGTGTTGCTGCAGCTTTGGCTTGGATTCAGTCCCTGGCCCGGAAATTTACATATGCCTTGGGTGCAGCCATTAAAAAAAAAAAAGTCAAAACCAAGAACCCACCTCCAACTCAGTGAGGCCCTAGCATCCTCATCTTACCTGTGTTATATCCTGTTGGAGCTATGAGGGGGGCCTCTCTGAGTAAAAAATTTTTAAAAAAAAAACACCCTTTACCTACCCTTCCATAAATTATACTCCTATTATAATCCTATTAGTTTTTGCCTTGAAAAGTTGTTAGTCTGTGTTTCTTTTTTTTTCTTTTTTTTGTCTTTTTGTCTTTTCTAGGGTCCCACCCACGGCATATGGAGGTTCCCAGGCTAGAGGTCTAATTGGAGTTGTAGCCAGCCTACACCACAGCCACAGCAACACGGGATCTGAGCCATGTCTTCAACCTACACCGCAGCTCACGGCAACGCTGGATTCCTAACCCACTGAGCAAGCCAGGGATTGAACCCTCAACCTCATGGTTCTTAGTTGGATTTGTTAACCAATGAGCTGTGACGGGAACTCCCTGGTGGTTTTTTTTTTTTTTTTTGTCTAGTCTGGGTTTCTTAGATTGAGATTCTACCCAAGGAGCAGGTAGGGAGCTGATAATTATTCCATGGCCAGTCTTTACTATATTTTTATTGACTTGCTGAGAAATGTTTTTAGAAATACTACCAGATGGTCTGCAGTTGTTATAACCAGTGCCTTGTCCACAGGCTGGTTACAGGAGACACATCCAGACCCCCTCTCACTGAGCTGCACCAGAAATTGGCCAGGGGTCAGGGTCCAGAGGGGCAGGGTCTTGGCAGCTCAGGCAGCCATTGGCAGTGGATAAAATACACATGTATTTTAAACAAAGCATGTGTTTCATCTGCCCTTCTTTTAAACTTATGTTTAATGACTTGATGCTATATTCTTAAAAGCTGTCGGCGGTACAGCAGTTGAGAGAATTTTTCAATTTTTTACCAGGTCCTCTTTTCAACAATGCAGGAGGGATTTTTTTTTTTTTTTCTGTTGGTCTCAGTTACAGGAATAGACCGTTTTATTTCAGGAAATTGTGAATGTACTACTCATTTTCATATAATAAAACCTAGAGCCTAAGGAATAGCCCTCCATCTTAGAAATCAGTGGCTCTCATCTCTCAGATACACAGGACCTGCAGTGTGCAGTTTTTGACATCTGTTTTATCGTTTTTCCCACTTATTTTTCATCTGGCTTGTCACCTTCATTCTTTTATTCAAAATTTTGTTTTCTTCTATTTCACGTTTTGTATGGAAGGAGACAGAAAGTAAATAAGGAAGATGATTCTTCCCGCAATACTAAGTGTTAACTAGATTGTGACTCAAATCTAAAGGCACGGCAAGCTCAGAAAGTGTGTTTTCACTGCCAGTCACAATTCATTTGGCTTTGTGAGCCAAACCTAATGTATGCGTCTTTTCCAGTCCCACCCCCCGACATACATATTCATGGTGCATTTGACAGCCTGCTTCTCCTCTAGGTGCTTTATGTCTCAATAACAGAACTAATTGCTTGGCTGTGGAGCGCATGCAAGCGAGCTTTTCTTTTTCCTTTTTTCCTGTAAAGACTGCTGCTCAATTTTAGACAGAGTCTGGGTATTTGTGGCGATATGCAAGATTCTCTTGTTCTGTTACGGTTTATCGTCATTGTGATCATAGGTAGAGTTAATTAATTAATTAATTAATTTTGATGGCCACACCTGTGCGTAGGGACGTTCCAGGGCCAGGGGTGGAATTGGCACTGCAGCTGCCAGCCTAGACCACAGCTACAGCAACACCAGATCCGAGCTGCCTCTGTGACCTTCACCGCAGGTCGCGGCAATGCCGGATCCTTGACCTACTGAGTGAGGTCAGGAATCAAACTCACATCTCCTCAGAGACAATGTCTAGTCTTTAACCTGCTGAGCCACAATGGGAACTCCATCCCAGATCTATTTAAAGCTTAAATAGATCTATTATTTTTTAAATTTTTGAAGAAATTCACAGCACAAAGAAATAAGCAGGAAAACCAACATACGAGTCAAAGCACTTCCTTGAGATGTGTGTAAAGGCAAATAAATATCTTTGCTGTGTCCTTGTCAGTTTGGCTCAGCCTTTTAATTAAACTGTCATCGGTAATTTTTTTTTAGAATCCTGCTCCACCTTCTGCCCATTCTGAAGATGAGGGGAAGTTGCATATACACTTCAAGATTTCAGGGAGTAATTTAGTTTTTAATCTGCCAGGGACGCAGGTAGCTCATGTATGGGCCTCCGAGGGTTTTGTATGCAGAATTTTTTAAAATTTATGTTATTGGGAGTTCCCGTCGTGGCGCAGTAGTTAACGAATCTGACTAGGAATCATGAGGTTGCGGGTTTGGTCCCTGCCCTTGCTCAGTGGGTCAAGGATCCGGCGTTGCCGTGAGCTGTGGTGTAGGTTGCAGACGCGGCTCGGATCCCGCGTTGCTGTGGCTCTGGCGTAGGCCAGTGGCTACAGCTCCGATTCGACCCCTAGCCTGGGAACCTCCATATGCCGCGGGAGCGGCCCAAGAAATAGCAAAAAGACAAAAAAAAAATTTATGTTATTGAAGTATGATTGATTTACAATGTGTTAATTTCTGCTGGACAGCTCAGCGATTCCGACATATACACACACACACACACGTACGTATATATATACACACATGTATATATACACATACACACACATTCTTTTTCATATTCTTTTCCATTATGATTTATCACAGGATATTGAGTATAGTTCCCTGTGCTGTACAATAGGACCTTATCCTTTATCCATTCTGTATATAATAGTTTGCATCTGCTAATCCCGGACTCCCAGCCCATCCCTGCAATTCCCCTTCCCCCTTGGCAACCACAAGTCTGTTCTCTATGTCTGTGAGTCTGTTTCTATTTCACATATGGGTTCAATTGTCTCATATTTTAGATTCCACATGTAAGTGATATCATATGGTATTTGTCTTTCTCTTTCTGACATATCACTGAGCATGATAATCTCTAGGTAGGTCTATTCATGTTGCTACACTTGGCGTTATTTTATTCTTTTTATGGCTGAGTAGTATTCCCTTGTGTATATGTACCACATCTTTATCCATTCATCTATCGAATAGCCATCAGCTCTTAAATGCCCTTGTCTGCCGGGACCAAGAGGCCATGGGGGACACAAGGATCATTCTGGTCGTGTGCAAGCCTTCCAGGAGTTACAGCATCATCAAACCTTCATGTATAAGAGAATCAGCTAGGGATCCTAGTCTGCTGCAGATTCTGATCTCATAGGTGCGGGGGTGGGACCCAACGTTTGCCATTTTCTTATTCATAGAAAGAATAATTATTAGTCATAGCATATACTTTACATGTGTGCTTAGCTTCAAGCAAACAAACTCAACATTGGCAAATCTGAATTTATTAAGCAGGTAACCGGGAGCCTACCATCTGCTGCAGTAAGGAAATGCACCATCTAGTAATCTCGTCCCCTGCTTTGCTGCACACTGCAATCACCTGGGAATCCTTAAAATCTGCGCATGCTTGGATCCTACCCCCAGACACGGTGATTTAATTGGTCAGGTGCAACCTGAGCAGGGCATGGGGACTGACAATCTCCCCAAGTAGTTCTGGAGCACAGCAAAGCTCAGGAATCACTAATCCGATGGCCACCATTGTTGGCTTTGGGTCTTGTACCTTCTGAAAATGATTAGCAAAGTTAGGACAGAAAACTTGATCTGCCTGAGCCCTGAGCCTTCTACCAGAAGGGACTTTTGGAGCTTTCAACTCAAACACTTAATACCCATTTTTCTGTTAGTTTCTCTGAAGTGTTTTCTAGGATTTAACTGCTACATTTTCCTGCTATAATAAAGGGCAATCTTGATAGTCAGGCAAAGCTAGAAGAAATTAGTTGTGTAGGGTGACATAAAATCTGAATTGTTAAGCATAATCCTAAGTGGCGTAAAGAACAAAGCATAGTTCAAAGTAGTATTAACAACTGCTTTGTAAACAAAAATGAAAGTTTCCTGTTAAAATATGTAGGTGAGTTCCTGCTGTGACACAGTGGGTTAAGAATCCAGCTGCAGTGGCTTGGGTCACTGCAGAGACATGGGTTCAATCCTTGGCCCAGTACAGTGGGTTAAAGGATCTGGCATTGCTGCCACTGTGGCATAGGTTTCAGCTACAGCTTGAATTTAGTCCCTGGTCTGGGAACTCCATATACCATGGGTGCAGCTATTAAAACACACACACACACACACACACACACACGTATGTAAAACCTTCAAAATGGGTTCTGGGAGTTCCTGTTGTGGCTCAGTGGATTAAGAACCAGACTAGTATCCATGGGGTTCAATCTCTGGCCCCGCTCAGTGGGTTAAGCATCCAGGGTTACTGTGGCTGTGGTGTAGGCCTCAGCTGCAGCTCTGATTTGACCCCTAGCCTGAGAACTTCCGTATGCCACAGGTGCAGCCATAAAAAGAAAAAAAAAAATGGGTTCTGGACCCAATTTCCAGAATTGGCAAGAGTCCCCACCCCCAAAGAGGTAAGTCTCTAGATACCAGCTGGATGTCCTACAATTCAATTCCACTCTGACAGTGCTTGGCGACAGTGTTGGAGTTCACAGGGTGAGGGCCCCTCCCTCCCAACCAAAATCTGAGGCTTCTCTCCCGCCCACTAGAGATCAAAGGTCACAACGACCCCAGCTGTTCTATTAATTTGCTCACAGAACTCAGAGAAACATTGTACTTACTAGACCACCAGTTTATCATAAAAGATTATAGCTCAGGAAGAACCAGGTGAAAGAATGACCTGGAGCAAAGGACGTGGGCTGTGGAGCTTCGATGCCCTCTGAGAATGCCACTCTCCGCACAGCTCCATGTGTTCACCAACTAGAAGCTCTCCAAAACCAGTCCTTTGGGGTTTTCATGGAGACTCATTACATAGACATGAATCATTGGCCACTGGTGATGGTTTCAACCTCCAGCCTCTCTCCTTTCCCTGGAGGTCAGGAGGGATGGGACTGGAAGGTCCAACCCTCTAATCACGTGATTGTTTTCCTGGCAGCCATATAGTGTTTCTGGATAAAAGGACTAGAGGGAGTTCCCATTGTGGTGTAGCAGAAGTGAATCCAACTAGTATCCATAAGGATTCAGGTTCAATCCCTGGCCTTGATCAGTGGGTCAGGGATCCAGTATTGCCGTGAGCTATGGTATAGTTTGCAGAGGTGGCTCAGATTCCATGTTGCTGTGGCTGTGGCATAGACCTGCAGCTGTAGCTCTGATTCGACCCCTAGCCTAGGAACTTCCACATGCTGCAGGTGTGGCCCTAAAATAAATAAATAAATAAATAAAAAGCAAAAAAGGACTAAAAATAGAGCATTGCCATGAACCGGGTGGACTAGGAGGGCATACTCCTGTTTGGATCCCAGCTCTTCCCCTTATGAACCTCACAACCAGGGTTTATGGGACGCAGGGAACAGATACCCTCAGGCCTCAACAGCAGGATACAGGCTGCTCAGGACCCTTCACAGCCTTGGGTCCACCAGGACAGAACTTCCCAGACTCTAGGGAGGGAATCACCTAGGGACATTGTTGGAATGCAGATTCTGAATCAGTAAGTCTGGAAGGTGGCCTGAGAATCTGCATTTCCAACAAACTCGTGGTGATGCTGACTCTGCTGGTGGCCAGACCCTCTTAGTGTGAAAGCTGTGCCAGTCCCTGTTTTGGTGCTCGATGGACCACCTGGTTCCTGTTTCTGTGTCTACACATACATATCCTTAACTTCTGTCTGTCTCTCTTTTTTTTTTTTTTTGAGAGTCAAATTTTATTTGGGGTGACATTAGGACTTAAGCCTGGAATAAACTTCTGTCCCTCTCTTAATCGCTTGTATCTTAATTACAAACCCCACAAGAGAAAAGAGCGAAGCGGTTTGTGATGGAAATATAGGCACTTTTTAAAGTATTCTTTCATCCTTTCTAAATATTCTTTTATCTTTCATACCCTCTAAATGTTCTTTCATGAGCTAGCATAACTTGCATAATCAGAAAAAAATTATTTTATGCTGTTTGGAACTAACAGTTTATTTTCTGCTATTTGGAACTAACAGAAAGATATTTTCTGCTCTTTGGAACTAACACCTTTGCTGCCTGACATGCAATGCTTGGCCCAACTTAAGTCCAGAAACCCACAGAGCTGGAGAGGAAAATAGAGATTTGAGATGCAGGGTATAGAACTCAAGGACACTAAAAAATACATTCTAAGGGAGTTCCTGTTGTGGCTCAGCAGGTTAAGGACCCAGCGTAGTCTCTGTGAAGATGCAGATTCAATCCCTGGCCACGCTCATTGAGTTAAGGATCCTGCACGGCTGCAATGGTGTAGGTCACAGATGTGGCTTGAATCTGGTGTTGCCATGGCTGTGGTGAAGGCTGGCAGCTGCAGTTCTGATTCGATCTCTAGCCCAGGGAACTTCAATATGCTGAGGGTGTGGCTGTAAAAAAAAGAAAAGAAAACAAAAAGAAAAAAACAAAAAAAACCATCCTAAGGACACAGCCAGCATCTTTGGAAGGAACTGCAAGATTCCAGAGCACCCAGCAAACTGCACCCAAACACAAAGAGCCCTACTGGTCTGGCCTGATGTTCTTGTGTGTCAGGGGGTCTGGCCCCACACTGCAGCTCTGCAGGCTCGTTTTGGGAGAGAGTAGGAGAGTTTTGTCACTCAACGATGGCTTCTGTCTTTAGACAAACTTGCTTCAATTCCACTGCCTACCACACACAGTCCCTTGTCATGTGAACACAAGTTAAAAAGCAAGAGAGGGCCCTAAAAAGCAAAAAAAAAAAAAAAAAAAGCAAGAGAGCTTTATTTGAGAGTACCCATAGCAGCTAGCACCCCAGGGTAACTAAAAGGCCTAATAAAATTTTTCTGAATATTTGTGCTAATTACTTGCTCAAGACTTAACCTGAGACTTAATCTCAGCACAAGATAG
This sequence comes from Phacochoerus africanus, assembly GCF_016906955.1. NCBI lineage: Eukaryota > Metazoa > Chordata > Mammalia > Artiodactyla > Suidae > Phacochoerus > Phacochoerus africanus. The sequence goes on along the minus strand of NC_062552.1, from coordinate 28,205,213 downwards.
TTTTTAATAGTCTTTTCTATTTTGTATTCAGTAATTTTGTCAGAGAAAAAGGCGCCTCACCTAATATGGTGAGGGTATCAACTGACTTCCTGTTCTCCCTTTCTGTGGCAAGCTCCAGGATCTGGCTGAAAACTGCTTCATAAAAATGTCCAAATCTCCCAGGCCTCTCAGCAGTTCAGAGCTGAAGGGGAGTTCCACTTTTTTTTTTTTCCTAGGGCCACACCCGTAGCACATGGAGGTTCCCAGGCTAGGGGTCGAATCAGAGATGTAGCCGCCGGCCAACGCCAGAGCCACAGCAACTCGGGATCCGAGCCGAGGCTGCAGCCTACACCACAGCTTATGGCAACGCCGGATCCTGAACCCACTGGGTGAGGCCAGGGATCCAACCTGCAACCTCATGGTTCCTAGTTGGATTCGTTAACTACTGAGCCACAGTGGGAACTCCCTGGGAGTTCCACTTTTGCTGTGCTTCTGACTTTGTTTCTGTAGAAGAAAAGGTTTTCCCGAGGCTGGAATCTTGCCTGCCCCACTGGTCATTAGTCTTTACTAGCAGCTGCAGGAGAGGATTTCTGGACTCAGGGGCTGGGAAATCAGCTGGTCCTGCTGCCTGTGGACCCTCGGTCCCCACCCACCCCAGTTGACCTCATGTAAGACTTGACCCTAAAATTCTCTTCTCATATTTCAGTGGTAAGGACCACCCTCCATGCTGCCTTCAAAAGGTTCTGCCAGCTCAAGCCAAGTTTTCCTGCTGGGGGTGCTCAGGGCACACACACTGAGCTGCCAGAAGCATCTTATGAGTTGCCGAAGGTCTCAGGCAATGCTGAGGACCATGGTGCATTTACCAATTCAGCACAGGAATTATATGCACGGAGCAGGCATTATTCCCTTGTGAAATTTGAGCCCATTGATATGTACAGATATTTATAACTGACCCATATAAATAGTTTTGCATGTCAATTTGTTTTGCTGGCATTCCTACTTGATCCCCTTCAAGCCCTAGCTGCTCCTCTTTGATATAATACAGACTTTCTGTGATGGCCTGAGAGGGTTTGCTTTGTTTTCCTATGCCTTGCCACAGTGGTTCAGAGAAAGCAAATTTTAAAAAGGAGGAAAGTCATTGTGCTTCTGGAAGGAAGGACTGAGAAAATAGTGCCCACACTAGTGGAAGAGCTGAAGAGTATCTTCAGGAAAATAGAAATGTCTAATGGGTAATTTTTAAAATGTTCACGGAGGGAATTTCTGTTGTGGTCCAGCGGGTTAAGGATCCAGTGTAGTCTCTGTGACGATGTGGGTTCCATCCTTGGTCTCGCTCAGTGGGTTAAGGATCTGGTATTGCCGCAACCTGTAGCATAGGTTGCAGATGCGGCTCAGATCCAGTGTTGCTGTGGCTGTGGTGTAGGCTGACAGCTGTAGTTCTGATTCGACCCTTAACCTGGAAACTTCCATATGTTGCAGGTGCAGCTGTTAAAAAGAAAAAAGGTTCATTGATGGTGGGCAGTTCTTGCCCTGGAGTTTCCCATATGCTGTAGGGAAGGTGAAATTCAGTGCAGAGATAAAAGTGTAACATAGCATATGCTAAGTGTCACATGAGTGGTGCAGAAAACTCATCTGAGAAGCCCTAGTCCCATTGGATGCTCTGTGAAGTGGCCCAGGATGGGCAGACACTCAGAGGAGGCCCCTTCCTTGGAGATGTTCCATGAGTATTAGCACATGAAAGCTGGCGGCGGGGGGAGAGGGGGGGATCCTGCTGCAATATATTCTGCAAAGCATTCATTAACACAGAGTTCTCCATTTATTGGAACATGGAACCCATTTTTGTATACCCACCAATGAAACATTCCAAGAAAATTGGGAGACGCTGTTGTGGAGGATACACACTGAGAATGTAAGGATGGAAGAAATCACCCGGGCTAGGATCGCTGTTCTAGGGAAGCATTTGAGGAAAGCAAAGGAAAGCAACTCAGCCTCCCGAGGTTGTCAACAGTCAGAGGAGCAGAGCGGGGGGTGGGGGTGGGGGGGGATGCTCCAGAGAGCATTCTCATTCTCTTGAGGGCAAGGAACACACACACACACACATTCATGCGCATATGCATACATATATACATACATACATATACACACATATACACGTGCACACACACAACATGTGCATACCTAGACACACACACAGACACATGAACATATATAGATGACATTACATACACACAATACACATATATGCACATACAAATGCTCACATGCACGCACATACCCATACATACATACATGCACGCAGATAAACACACACACATGCACGCATAGTTAGTTCAGAGACTCCTGACACATGACTTTGAGAAGAAGCTGGGAAAAAATGTAGAAGAGGTAAGTTGGCACTAGATTTTTGAGAGTCTCTCTCTTTTTTTTTTTTTTTTTTTTGCTCTTTAGGGCCGCTCTCATAGCATATGGAAGTTCCCAGGCTAGGGATTGAATCAGAGCTATAGATACAGTCCTACACCACAGCCATAGCAACGCGGGATCCGAGCCACGTCTGCAACCTACATCACAGTGCATGGCAATGCTAGATCCCCGATCCGCTGAGTAAAACCAGGGATCAAACCCGGATCCTCATGGATACTAGTTGGATTCGTTTCTGCTGTGCCACACACAACTGGAACTCCGATTTTGAGAGTCTTGAATGTCAGGCTACAGCTTTAAGTTCACTCTGTTCATCTCCATCAATATCGAAACTGTTTGCTTGGAAAACAGCCGTGTACCAAGCAGTGTTTAAGGATGTCAGAGAAGAAGGCCTGTGTAGGAAGGAGACCAGCTAGGCATCTGAGAACAAGAGGCGAAGCCCTGAGCCGGGACAGTGGCTGCAGTGCACGCAAAGAGGCAGTGTAGGTGTGACAGGCCTGACACGGGAAAGTCTGCAGGAGCAGAGTGGGAAAGGAGGGGGTGCTACCATGAGGGCTCTGGGCTGGCACTGGCAGCAGGAGCGGGACCTGGGGAGAGCTCACCGATGTCAGCGGGGACAGCGACGGGACAACCCCAACCAGGCCAGTGAGTTAACCATCCACCTGGTTTACCCGCTTCTTAGGAACAGGAGATGGGCCCGCTGTGCCACTTTGCCTTGTGATACAGGGAAGCATGTATGGTTTACCCAGTGTTTAGTAGCTTCTTCCCCACATTTAACTAGTCCCAAGTCAAAGTTGACCTGGCCAAGATCAAAGACCTTCAGAACCCCTTCCTCTTGTCAAACTCCCCTACCTTTCCCTAGCACTGCTAATAGCCACCAACTTTGGAGCACCCAGCATGTGCCAGGCAAGGGAGAGCTGTTGTATATACGTTCTCTTTTCATTTTTACAGCCACTATTTGTTAATTTCATTTTTTTCAAAAAAGGGAACTTCATAAGCTTTGGTTAACTCAGGGCAACTTAAATTTATTTACATGGGAAATCAAAGGCTCAGAGAGGTCAAATATATCACCCATGGTCACACAGCTGAGATCTGAACCCACACTGGACAGATTCTAAGTCCTTTGCTATTTCTAGTACATTTCCTGGTTCTTACTGAACATACTCATTGTGTCATCCTGATGTTCCGTCTCCTTTTAGACCATAATATGCATCTGGCTTCACTTACTCAAGTATTTTATTTCCTAAAGGGCATCTCAGAAATCCATCAGCACCTCTTACATATTTCATTTCTCACTTTGCCCATCCTCAGTCTTGTTTAATTCTTATCACCTGACTTTGTGCTTCTGGGCCAATAATGTCAGGTACTGTTAAATAAATTTTACAGTGATGGGGAATAAATCCTTTGGCAGCTGGAGGATTTATTCAGCAGTGAAAAACTTAGCTCAGGTGCTCAGGTGGGTGTCATTGAGGACTGCCAGACAAGAGCTGCTGAGGATCAAAGAAGAGGCCAGTCAGGTTCTGCCATCTTCCTATCAGCCAGACCTCCCTGGAGTCAGGCCAAGACCTGGGCACACTGTAGCTGTGGACCGAGAGTGATGGTGAGTCCACAGGAAGCATCCTGGGATCGCATGAACTCACTTGAGGGGCAGGGGATGAGAGGGCTCAGGTCTAGAATAGCCCCGTGTGGCCAGTGTCACGCTATAGGCATTCGAATAGGCAGTGCGGACTGCAAAACACAGTGGATATAGGATATTCTGCCTTTGTTTTTTTCTTTTTATGGCTGCACCTATACAGCATATGGAAGTTCCCAGGGTAGGGGTTGAATTGAAGCTGCAATTGCTGGCCTACGCCACAGGCACAGCCACATCTGTGACCTATACAGCAGCTTGTGGCAACGCCAGATCCTTAAACCACTGAACAAGGTCAGGAATCAAACCCCTATCCTCATGGATGCTGTCAGGTTCTTAACCCGCTGAGCCACATCTAGAAACTCCCTTGCCTATTTTTCTAAGGAGTGGGCTGGTGGTGAACCTCAATCTTGAGACTGAAACAAAGTATCTGAAGTAAACTGTCAGTCATCTTTGAATCAGTTCTTATGGACCCCCGGCTACATATTTCTTAGCAGTGCCCTGCGTCTTCAAGTACCAGCTGCTAGCTACCCTGTGGACCTGACTCCATCCTGTTGTCACCAGGAATTGGAGCCTGTTTCCTGTGAAAACCAGCTTCCTTCCTCCCTCCTTAGCAAATTCCTCAGTATCTTCATGTCTTCTCCCACGCTCTTGCCTCCCCTTCTTGGGACTAACAATACTATAATTCAAAAAGATACTTGCACCCTTATGTCATAGCAGCACCATTCACAATAGCCAAGACACGGAACCAACCTAAATGTCCATTGGCAGAGGACTGGATAAAGAAGGTGTGGTTTATGTATCTATACAATGGAACATTATTCAGCCATAAAAAGAGTGAAATAATGCCATTTGTAGCAACATGGATGGACCTAGAGATTATCATACTAAGTGAAGTAAGTCAGAAAGAGACAGATGAATATCATATAATATCTCTTATGTGTGGAATCTAAAATATGACATAAATGAACTTATCCATGAGACAGAGTCAGACTCACAGACACAGAGGACAGACCAGTAGTTGCCAAGGGGGAGGAGAGTTGGGAGGGATGGGTTTGGACTTTGGGATTAGCAGATACAAACTATTACATGTAGGCTGCATAAAGCAGGTCCTAATGTAGAGTATAGGGAACTATCTTCAATATCCTGTGGAAAACCATAATGGAAAAGAAAAAATAAATAAAATGTCAAAAAAGAAAATGTATGTTAACAAACTGAATATGATCTATATCAATAATTTATCACTTAGAACAATGATTCTCAACTGGAGACAAATTTGACCCGCAGGGGACCTTTGGTAATGACTGGAGACATTTTTTGATGTCACAGCTTGGGAGAAGGGTCCTATTGGCATAGGCAGGGATGCTGGTAAACATCCTATAATGCACAAGACACTTTCTACAGCAAAGAGTTATCCAACCGAAAATGTTAATAGAGCCCAGGTGGAAAAATTCTGATGTCAAGATGCAAACAGGGTGATTCAAACCCATCCTCTAGTTTCTAAAGTGAAATGTTTCATGGGTGTATGAACTAAGTTCTTGTTAAAAGCAAACAAAATTAAAAGTCACCACATGAAGCTGCTCTAAATTCCATAGGCATTCAGCTGATGGTAATGTAATCACCACTTCTGACTTTATTTTAGAGCACAGAGCTTAATTATACACGACAGCACCCCTGGTGAGAAAGGAAGAGTCACGATGGCAAAAGAAGAAATAACCACCCCCAAAAGTCTTGGAAAAGTTTTAACAGCAAAAGTGGGTAGCCAGTGGAAATCCAAGCCGATGACTGTCACCCTGTTCCTAAAACAGCTGAATCCTCCAGGTGGCAGCTGCCATCAGCTGCTGTGTCAAAAGGACCTTGTCGAGTAAAGGCTATAATTGCCAACAGGTTTCCCGGGCAAGATGGGGAGAGAGAGCACTGAAGATTTCCGTCACTCTGTGAATCACTGAAACACAGAGCACAAAGGGGAGGTGGACGTGACAGCTCTTAAGCAGACAGCTGCTCTAGGTGAGCTGGGAATAGAGTGACCCAGCAGAGGTTTAATGAGCTTGTAAGAGGATACTTTGCTTTGTTCCACCAGATGGAGATGATGTTCACCAGGCATTACCGACTCGGTGTGCAAATGCTTCTAAGGAAGAGGTCTTGCAGTGTCTCCTGGTTGCCTTAAATACCCTGCAAAATGTACAGCTTTGTAGACTTAGTCTCTTAGACATAGAAGGACACAGAGAAATGAATGGTTATCTTCTGTTTACTCCTGCGCAGGACAGAATCAAGAAGATGCTGAAACATGGTGAGTGTCAGGGACTTTTGGGTCAGTGAATGACAGGTACATTCCTTGTCCTCCACACTGAAAACCCCCCAAATTATTTAGTGTTGCCTCACTGCTCTCCCAGTAAAGGATAAAAGATGGTAGGTAAGAAGCTAAGAATGTGAGAAATGTGTCTGGTGGGACAGAGTCTGGGGGAGAGACACACAGCTGGGAAACACCCTGGGATGGTTTCCGGAGGTCAATTTCGAAAGTTTGAGGGTGAGTGGCCAGGGATAGGGGTACATATGTCCCAGCCACTAGCGAGAATGCCACTCTGTCTAAATTAGAAGAAAGGACCCTTGCTTAAGACACTTTTCTGCTGTCTTCCAAAACTAAGTTAAAACAAAGTCAGAGTAAACTTTTTTTTCTTAAAAAAATCACGTATAATATTAGTCTACCTTTATAAAATAATTTTTATTTATATAATGATTTTTACTTTTTTCAGTATAGCTGGTTTACAGTGTTCTGTCAATTTTCTACTATACAGCATGGTGAGCCAGTTACACACACGTATAGATTCTTTTTTGTCACATTATCATGCTCCATCATAAGTGACTACACATAGTTCCAAGTGCTACACAGCAGGATCTAATTGCTTATCCATTCCAAGGGCAATAGTCTGCATCTATTAACCCCAAGTTCCCAATCCATCCAACTCCCTCTCCCTCCACCTTGGCAACTCTAAGTCTCTTCTCCAAGTCCATGATTTCCTCTTCTGTGGAAAGGTTCATTTGTGCTGTATATCAGATTCCAGATATAAGTGATATCATATGGTATTTGTCTTTCTCTTTCTGACTTACTTCACTCAGTATGAGAGTCTCTAGTTCCATCCATGTTGCTGCAAATGGCATTATTTTATTCTTTTTTATGCCCGAGTACTATTCCATTGTGTATATGTACCACATCTTCCTAATCCAGTCATCTGTCAATGGACATTTGGGTTGTTTCCATGTCTTGGCCATTGTGAATAGTGCTGCAATGAACATGAAGGTGCATGTGTCTTTATCAAGGAAAGTTTTGTCTGTATATATGCCCAAGAGTGTGATTGCTGAGTCATATGGTAGTTCTACGTATAATTTTCTAAGATACCTCCATACTGTTTTCCATAGTGGCTGTACCAGCTTACATTCCCACCAACAGTGCAGAAGTGTTCCCTTTTCTCCACAGCCCCTCCAGCATTTGCTATTTGTGGACTAATTAATGATGGCCATTCTGACTGGTGTGAGGTAGTATCTCATGGAAGGTTTTTTTTTTTTTTGTTTTTTGTTTTTTGTCTTTTTTGTGGTTGTTGTTGCTATTTCTTGGGCCGCTCCCGCGGCATATGGAGGTTCCCAGGCTAGGGGTCGAATCGGAGCTGGAGCCGCTGGCCTACGCCAGAGCCACAGCAACGCGGGATCCGAGCCTCGTCTGCAACCTACACCACAGCTCACGGCAACGCCGGATCATTAACCCACTGAGCAAGGGCAGGGACCGAACCCGCAACCTCATGGTTCCTAGTCGGATTCGTTAACCACTGTGCCACGACGGGAACTCCTCATGGAAGTTTTGATTTGCATTTCTCTAGTAATCAGGGATGTTGAGCATTTTTTCATGTGCTTGTTGGCCATCTGTATATCTTCTTTGGAAAGATGTCTATTCAGGTCTTTTGCCCATTTTTTCCATTGGGTTGTTGGCTTTTTTGCTGTTGAGTTGTATAAGTTGTTTGTATATTTTACAGATTAAGCCTTTGTCGGTTGCATCATTTTAAATGATTTTCTCCCATTCTGTAAGTTGTCTTTTTGTTTTCTTTTTGGTTTCCTTTGCTTTGCAAAAGCTTTTCAGTTTGATTAGGTCCCATTGCTTTATTTTTGCTTTTATTTCTGTTGCTTTGGGAGACTGACTTGAGAAAATATTTGTAAGGTTGATGTCAGAGAATGTTTTGCCTATGTTCTCTTCCAGGAGTTTGATGATGTCTTATCTTACATTTAAGTCTTTAAGCCATTTTTGGGTTCGTTTTTGTGCATGCTGTGAGGGTGTGTTCTACTTTCATTGATTTTCATGCAGCTGTCCAGGTTTCCCAGCAATACTTGCTGAAAAGACTGTCTTTTTACCATTTTATATTCTTGGCTCCTTTGTCAAATTTTTTTTTTCTTTGTCTTCTGTCTTTTGAGGACTGCACCCATGGCATATAGAGGTTCCCAGAGTAGGGGTCTAATCAGAGCTGTAGCTGCGAGCCTACACCAGAGCCACAGCAACACCAGATCTGAGCCGCATCTTCGACCTACACCACAGCTCACAGCAATGCTGGATCCTTAACCCGCCGAGCCAAGCGAGGACAGGGATCAAACCCACAACCTCATGGTTCCTAGTCGGATTCATTTCCGCTGCACCAGGACGGGAACTCTATCCTTTGTTAAAGATTAATTGACCATACGTGTCTGGGTTTATTTCTTGGTTCTCTATTCTGTTCCATTGGTCTGTATGTCCGTTTTGGTACTGGTACCACACTGCTTTGATGACTGTGGCTTTGTAATATTGCCTGAAGTCTGGGAGAGTTATGCCTTCTGCTTGGTTTTTGTTTCTCAGAATTGCTTTGGTAATTCTGGGTCTCTTGTGGTTCCATATAAATTTTTGGATTGTTTATTTTAGTTCCGTGAATAATATCATGGGTTTTCATTGATAGGGATTGCATTGAATCTGTAGATTGCTTTGGGTAGTAGGGCCATTTTTACAATATTAATTTTTCCAACCCAGAAGCATGCAATATCTTTCCATTTCTTTGCATCTTCTTTAATTTCCTTGATTAATATTTTGTAGTTCCTCAGCATGTAAGTCTTTCACCTCCTTGGTCAGGTTTATTCCCAGGTATTTGATTTTTTGGGGTGCAATTTTAAAAGGTAGTGTATTAGTGTATTCCTTTTCTAGTATTTCATTTTTGGTATACAGAAATGCGACTGATTTCTGAATGTTAATCTTATATCCTGCTACTTTGCTGAATTTGTTGATCAGTTCAAGTAGTTTTTGGGTTGAGTCCTTAGGGTTTTCTATATATAGTATTATGTCATCTGCATACAGTGACAGTTTTACCTCTTTTCTATAAAATAATTGTTATTCATACCTGTTTATCTATCCCATTGCTTATATATCTACCAACCTGTTGTCTCAATATATGCATAGAAAGGAGTCTGTAATAATGTTTACTGATTACTAATGCTGTTATTTCTCTAAGGTAGAAGTTAAGGCGCATTTTCCTTTCTTCTTTTTAATTTTTTGTATTGATTGACATTTTAAATAACAGGCATGTGTCATTTTTAAAAAGTCAACAGAATACATAAGCGAAATTCAGCATGGTAACAGAACCAGTCAACCAAATAATCAGGGCTGGGACTATGGTGAGACACGGTGGCAAGCTTTGAGTGCAAAATTCAGGCAGGTGCTCCCTCAAGGGGTTGGCACGTGCACCCTCTGTTCCTCCAAACCCCTCATGGACAGCCCTGCAAACACTCAGGGAGCTCAGGCAGATCAGGGTAGGTGAAAAACAGTGTATTCAGAATTTGGGGGAGATAAGTAAAGCACACTTTTTCTTTCTTATAAATAATATTTCACTATTTTTCAACTGTCTGCAAAAGAAATCATAGCCTTTACACTTTAGGAGTTCATTGATGAGAAACTCTGAAAGTAACCAACCCCCGGTCTTCCCATTTATTTCCTCCCCTTCAGTTCAGCATCGGGGTGTTTGGGGGGCAGGCTCTGGCCCTGGAGGGGCACAGAAGGGGGCGTGCTATTCTCAGCCCAGTATAGTCATGGCCTAATCACCCTCCCTGAGGCAGCACCACACCCTCCTGCGTCTTTCCAGCTCATTTTCCTGCTTTAAAATCTCCCTAGCAGTTACCACTTTCCACACCTATTCATGCTTTCTATATGCATATTTACTTTGTATGTGTTGGTGGCCGGTCTCGCCTTATTAGAATGTAACCTGCGTGATGCTACCCTGTTGAAGCGTGGCGGTGCGCAATGGGCTTCCGCAGCTGAAAGAGTTCATTGTGCATTCATGGGATGACGCAGACCTGATGCTGCTGGGACAATAGGAAGATGGATAAAATGCAGCCTTTGCACCCTGAGGACGGAGTTCGCATGCCTCCCAGCCTCTGCTCCCAGCACCGTGCATTCGCTTGCGGACCTTTTGTTTTTATTCCCCTTTCCTTTTCTCCTGTTGTTTCTTTCCTTTCTTTCTCCCTTTCTTCTGCCTTTAACTCTCACCTAATTATTGTAGGGAGATAGTTTTTCCTCCCTTATAAAAATAATCACTCTGATGGATGAGCCTAAAAGGTAGTACAAGTAATTACCTATTGATTAAGAGAAAGTTGAATTTGAAGAGAAAACAATAATAGCATTATCAATGGTGAACATCTATTAAGTGCTTGCCATATATTTGACTCTGCCAAGCAATTTCTTTGCGCAGCCTCATTTAATGAGCACAAATCAGGAAATTATGGCAGCAAGAAGTAACCTGTCCCCGTCACAGAGCCAATAAGTGGTCTGAACCCATGCAGTCTGGTTCCAGAGCCTGAGCCCCCCAGGGGTAACAGAGGGACTGTGTTGAGTGTGTCTGATGGAGTTCATGTGGGGGTCTTCACCCTCCCTACCTTCCCACCACCATCATTCATGTTCCTACAGAGCTCTGCTCATACCTGACTTCAGCTCTGTCACATGAAATGTGTGGCACGTGTTTGGAAGGTGCATCCAGGTGCCCTTTCACTCTTTACCACGTCATGCATTACAACTGGTGTTGTATTAGAAGCAGGAACTTCCTGTATATGTATCTATTCACATACCAGAGTTCAAAACCAGTGTCTGCTACTTACTAGTGCTATCGAGTTGGGCAAGTTATTTAACCCTTCTGAAGCTTAGGCTGCACATGTCCAATCCCCTGCCTATTGTTTGACTCTTCTGCTGCACTTTATATAGCACTTCAGCTCTCTTATGGTTGGGACTAGTTATCTATTGTTGTGCAACAGATTACCCTAAACTAGCAGCCTAGAGCAATAATCATCTATCATCTCAAAATTTCTGTGGGTCAGGGCACAGCTTCATGGGGGTGGCTCTGGATCAGCCTCTCATGAGGTTGCTGTCAAGATGTCAACCAACTTGCAGTCATCTCGAGGCTCAATTGGGAGAGACTCTGCTCCTAAGCTTATTCAAGTGGGTATCTCCTCAGGGCTGTCTCAGGCTGTGGAGTCTGGCTTCCCCCAGGGCTAGCAACCCAGGACAGAGGAAGACAGGATATCCATGATGGAAGCCATAGTCTTTTTACAACTGAATCTTAGTGATATCCCATAACTTCTGCTGCATTTTTATTCATTAGAAGTAAGTCGATAAATCCAGTCAATGCTCAAGAGGAGGGAGTAATTCAAGAACCTGTATACCAAGACGTGAAGATCATTGGGGCCATGTGAGGGTGTATCTACAACATGGCTTAGTCTCACAGCTAGCCTGGGGATTGCGATTTCATCACTTGCATCAGTTGGATTTCATCACTTGCATAGAAAACTTAGTCCTGTCTTTATGAAAGGACTCACACACTTTGGAAACAAAAACATTGCTACACAGGGTAACTTTAACATACTCCACAAAATAATAACCATCACGACTTCTTTTGCATGGTCTTAAAAGTTATCACAGCATCTGTACCTTTCAATTCTCACTCTAAGCCTAATTATACTTTTCCTCTGAGCTGGTTTGTTTCTTAAAAACCATTTCCCTTTGGCTGTCTCCTTGGTACATTTTCCACTTCCTCCTCTTTGGTCTATAGACACACACACACAAACACACACACTCAAGCTTCCTTCCTCAGGGAGCCCAAAGATCAGGTAGGTAGTCATGGTGAAATGTAAATACCACTCCCAGCCCACAGTGGGAAGGCAATTTGTTTATTATTCCCAACTAAGTCACAGTGTGCTCCAGCCTCCTCCCCAGAGTGGAGTATTCTGCTTCTGGATGGTCTTGGCTCTTCTTTCCTCTTCCTCCTGCTGGCTGCCCCTTAGTCATGGCACTGCTTAGCTGCATTAACCTCCCAAGAGGCTATGACATAGATCTAATCTGACAGTTGCATCCTTTCAGGTTTTAAAGACAAGGTTATATGAATACTAAACTATGTGTGATGTAACTAGATAAATATATCATAAATACTAAATTAGTATTATAAATATTAACATTTTATTGTATAAATATTAAAACATATTTTATATAACTATGGCCTGCTTGGAGATTAAAAAGGTAAATCCAACAATTTGACATTTCTGTTCTTCTATTTCTATGAATTACTAAGAACCTATTTTAATAGAGACTAATTCTTGAGTAGTCTGTGACTACCAAACACTCTGTTACACTTAATAATTTCCGTTCTTGAAGTATCCTTTCTCAGTAGAGAGAAATAAGCCAGATGATCAGAATAAGAAAGTAGAAAGGCTACGAGCAGGTGAATATTCTGAGGCAAACAGCTTTGATGATGACAGTTACATTAGGAACAGGAAGAGAAAAAGTGATAATGGAAAAACTGAGGTGCACTGGCTGTGAATTTTGAAAGAAAAATGTTTACAAAAATAAAAACCTGATATCATTTACTTATGATGGTCTTCGTGCCATTTACTTCTGCTAAAATATATACTGAGCGGAACACTGCAGAGGGAGAAGAATCATAGTCCTTTTAAAAGGAGCGGTCAGAGATCTTAAATACTTAGTCATCCCACCTGCTCTGGTTAGAGATGAGACACTGAGGCACAGGAGAGAAGAATTTTCTGATGTCCAATGTTATTTGTTGACGAGCTAGGACTGAGACATACTGGATTCCAATTCAGTGGCTTTTGCTAATAATTTTACTTTATGGTGTAGAAAAGAGGTGGTTTAGGTTCTTACAAATATAAACTTTATTATTCTCTGTATTACCTGAGACATTGAAAAATATGAAATAAACCTGTCATGTGAACCTTCTTTATATGTGTATGTGAATTTGAGCAAATTGAGCTTTTAATGTGAATTTTTCTCAATTCTTGTTACACAGCAGGTCTAAGAGAGATTCAAACTGTCTACTGAGGGTTTGTGTTCTGATTGGCTCAAGACCTCCTAAGGGTAGGCTCTTCACTGTTAAGCATTGGTCTTGAATAACATCATATTCAAACTAATCTCATTATACTTAGCTTTGCGTATTGGATAAGTACCTACAAAATTGTATGAAACGATTTTTTGGTAAGTAAAATTCAATTTAAGTGCATTAAAATAATGATCCATCTAAACCCTGCAGTAAATCTGTTTGGCAAAGCAATAAATGGAGAGAAAGCATTTCCTCAATGAAATTTGCAATAGGATTAGGTATCTTCATGCTTGAGTTTCTTCAAGCAGACATACTTGTAATGTTGTCTTCCTCTAAATTGATTCATTTGTAAATATTTATGCATCCAACATAGGAACACCTAAATAGAAGCAAATAGAAAAAGTCTTAAGGGAGAAATAGACATCAATACAATAATAGTAGGGGGCTTCAATATATTTAACAATGGACAGATCATCCAGACAGACAAACAGTAAGGACATGTTGGATTTAAACTATATGTTAGACCAGATAAACTTAACAGACATGTATAGAACATTCTATACAGCAACAGCAAAATACACTTTCTTTTCAAGTGAACATGGAATATTCTCCAGTTTTTATCATAAGTTAGACCTCAAAACAAGTCAATAAATTTAAGAAGACCAAAATCATAGCAGCATCTTTTCCATTCACAATAGCATGAAACTAGAAATCAATTACAACAGGAAAACTGGAAAATACTTGGAGGTTAAACAATATGCTACTGAACATACAATGGGTCAAAGAATAAATCAAAGGAAAATTAAAATATTATTTGAAATGAATGAAAATGGAAATACAACACACCAAAACATATGGGATATAGTAAAAGCAGTACTATGGGGGAAGTTCATACTTACCTAATAAATGCCAACATTCAGAAAAAAGAAAGATCTTAAATAAACAACTTAACTTTGTACCTCAAGAACCTAGAGAAAGAAGAACAAATGAAGCTCACAGCTGATAGGAGGAAGGAAATAACAAAGATCAGAGTGGAAATAAAAGAAATAGAGACTAAAAACACAATAGAAAAAAAATCAATAAAACTAAGAGATGGCTTTTTGAAAGGATACATACTAGACAAACATTTAACTACCAAGAAAAAAGAGAACTCAAATAAATACAATTATCAATGAATGAAGAGACTTACAACTGATGCTACAGAAATAAAAAGCATCATAAGAGACTACTATAAACAATTATACATAAAAAAGTTGGACAACCTAGGAGAAATGGATAAATCCCTAGAAACACACAGCCTACCAAGACTGAATTATGAAGAAAGAGAAAATATGGTCAGACCAAATATTACTAAGGAGATTGGATCAGTAATCAAAAACCCTCCAACAAAGAGAAGCCCAGGATTACATGGCTTCCTTGGTGAATTATTTTGAACATTTAAGGAAGAATTAATACAAATCCTCTAAAACTCTTCCAAAAGTCTGAAGATAAGGGAGTACATCCAAATTCATTTTACAAGGCCAGCATTATTCTAATACCAAAATGAGACAAAGATACTACAAGAGAATTATAGACCAATATCCCTGTGAATACAGATACAAAAATCCTTACAATATTAGCTAACCAAATTCAACAATACAGTAAAAGGATTATACACTATGATTAATTAAGATTTACTCCAGGGGAGTTCCCGTCGTGGCGCAGTGGTTAACGAATCCGACTAGGAACCATGAGGTTGCGGGTTCAGTCCCTGCCCTTGCTCAGTGGGTTAACGATCCAGCGTTGCCGTAAGCTGTGGTGTAGGTTGCAGACGCGGCTCGGATCGATCCCGAGTTGCTGTGGCTCTGGCGTAGGCCAGTGGCTACAGCTCCGATTCGATCCCTAGCCTGGGAACCTCCATGTGCTGCAGGTGCGGCCCAAAGAAATAGCAAAAAGACCAAAAAAAAAAAAAAAATTAAGATTTACTCCAGAGGTGCAAGGGTGGCTCAACATCCACAAATCAATGTGATACACCCCATTAACAAAATGAGGTACAAAAAAAAATCATATGATCATATCAATTAATGCAGAAAAGCATGTGACAAAATTATACATCCATTTATAGTAGAAAGCTCTCAATGAACTGGGGGTATAGTGCATAGCTCAACCTATTAAATCCATGTATGACAAGGCCACAACTAATATAATATTCAATGATGAAAAGCTGGGAGGAAGAAAATAAAAAGCATCCAAATCAGAAAGAAAGATGTAAAACTATCTGTTTGCTGATGACATGATATTATGTATAGATGGAAAACTTTAGAGATTTCACCAAAAACTATTAGAATGAATAACAAGTAAAGTTTCAGGATATAAAAATCAATAGACTAAAATCAGTTGTGTTTCTATTCAGTAATAATGAACTATCAGAAAGAGAAATTATGAAAACAATCCTATTTGCAATTGAATCAAAAAGAATGAAATATCTAGGAATTAATTTAACCAAGGTAGTGAAAGATCTATACAACAAAAACTATAAGACATTGAGTAAAGAAACTGAATGAGACCCAAATAAATGGAAAAATATTTTATATTCATGGATTAGAAGAATTATATTGTTAAAATGTCTATACTAGCCAAAAATCTACAGCGTCAATGCAATCCCTATCAAAATTACAATGGAATTTTTCACAAAAATAGAAAAATCCTAAAATTCGTATGCAACCACAAAAAGCCCCTGAAAAGTCAAAGCAGTCTTGACAAAGAATGAGGCTGAAGGCATCAAGTGTTCTAATTTAAAACTATATTATGAAGCTATAGTTATCAAAGCACTATGGTATTGGTATAAACACACACACACATAGATCAGTGCAACAGAATAGAGAGCTCAGAGGTAAATATGAATATTTGGTCAATTTATTTATAACAATGGAGCCTAGAATATATAATGGGGAATGGATAGTATCTTCAATAAATGGTGCTGGGGGAGTGATACAGCAGAAACAAATCCGACTAGGAACCATGAGGTTTCGGGCTTGATCCCTGGTCTTGCTCAATGGGTTAAGGAAGAGGTGTTGTCATGAGCTGTGGCGTAGGTCCAAGACACGGCTCGGATCTGATGTTGCTGTGGCTGTGGCTGTGGCCAGCAGCTATAGCTCCAATTCGACCCCTAGTCTCCATATGCCTCCATATGCCTCAGGTGTGGCCCTAAAAAAAAAAAAAAAAAAAATGGTGCTGGGAATACTGAAGAGCCATATGGAAAATACTGAAACTGGACCCCTTTCTTATACACAAAAATCAGAGAAAGACAAATACTACAGAGCATCACTTATACGTGGAATCTAAAAAAAAAAAAATCAAACTCATAGAAACAGAGGGTAGAAGGGTGGGTGCTGGGGGCAGGGAGGGGGGAACAGAGTGAAATTGGTAAAAGGGCCACTGACTTTTAGTTATTAGATGAATAATGTCTTAGGATCTAATGTAAAACATGGTATCTATAGTTGCTAACACAGAATTGTATAATTACAATTTGCCAAGAAATTAGAACATAAATGTTACCACCAAAAAAAAAAAAAGTATGAGGTAATGGATGTGTTCATTAACTAGATGAAGGAATCCATTCACCATGTAAAGCAAATCACCATGATATACACTTTAAATATCTGATAATTTTATATGTCCATCATACCTTAATAAAACTAAATTTTGTTTCATTTCTTTACTTTTGGCTGTGCCTGCAGCGTGCGGAAATTCCCAGGCCAGGGACTGAACCCTCGCCACAGCAGTGACTTGAGTTCCTGCAGTGACAATGTCAGATCCTTAACTTGCTGCTAGAAGGGAACTCTAACAGAACTACATTTTTCAAAAGCTTTATCAGTAACTTCACATTTTATTCTGACAGGGCTTAAAAGGGGGTATTTTTGCGATCAAGTTTGCACCAATTTTATGGATGGTGCAAACTTCACTGGAGAAACATGACCTTTTCTAGGTTTATTTTAGTTAATTGAATGACATACTTTTATGTGGTATTTGAATCATCCGAATGGCCCTGCTCATTGGAAGGAACACAATTCTGCTCACTGATACCTTTCTCTCTTATTTTTATGAAGTAGGTCTTGGCATTCGGGGAAGACTTAGTGTCCGTAATAATTTAATTTATAGTATAGCTATTTTGTACGCCAATATAAAACAAAAAGTAATTAAATCCATTAAAAACAAAACAAAAAAAATAATGTATATTGTAGGCACCATAACTATAAAATAAGAGGGATACAGAGAAAGGATAATGTTATCACCTTTTAAAATCCTTTGTGAATCAAGGTGGAAAATGAAGCAATATGCAAAGTGTCTGTGTTTAAATGACTAAAAAACACATTTTGATCAAGGGAGATGATGTATGTTATGATTCTTTAAACTAAGAAGCATTATACAAATGGAAACGATCATCCCAACCTGAGAATGGACGCTGGTGAGCCTTCTCTGGGCTTCACCCACCAGGTGGCAAGGCAGAGACAGAGGCCCAGAAAAAGACAGGTTCAGTGTCAGGGGCTATAGTTTTTATTGGGCTCCTCTGGTATAATCTCTTTCATGCAAAAAAAAACTTTGTCTAACTTCTCCCAATCTACCAATTTACCTACGGTTTACCCCAATGCAGTACTTATATGGTAGGCTTTCTTTTGGTTGGTAACTGAGAAAAAGAGTATTGACAATGCCTAATACCCAAAGCGTAGTTTTCTGCGGAAGAGAAAACCCTTTCCACTACATTAATTCACAGTTTTCTTGACAGCTTTCTGAGGGTGGCATTTTTCATCTCTTTTGCAGAAATAAAGAAAATGAACATTGGAATCACTATGAATCACCCAAGATCTCATCCCTAGTTAGTGGCAGATGCAAAATTATGAGTTCTTTACACCAGCCTACATGACAGACAGTGTTTGGCCCATTTCCATCAAGGCCAAATGTTGTTCAACATTTGACTCATCATCCACACATTTATGAGACTGAGAAAAACAGAAAAGCAGATAAACTCAAACTGCTCACTTGTAACTGCTCTGAATGGAGGGGCAGATTAAAGTCATCATAATGTGAAATTTTAGGCTGTTTACATAGTATAACACATTGGAAAGCTGAGCAAGTAAATGATGATGATTGGAGTTCCCTTGTGGCACAGCAGATTAAGGATCTGGCATTGTCGCTGCAGTGGCTGGGGTCACTGCTATGGTGGGGGTTCGATCCCTGACCAGGGAATGTCTACATGCCACAGGTGTGGCCAGAAAAAACAGTTATGCTTAATAAAAAGCAAGGGATAGTGTTTTATCTTTCAGTAATGACTGAGTGGTTATTATCAGTCCAACCTTCCCACAGACAACAATTTAATGTTGGACAAAACGTTAAAAAAAAAATTTGAAGGTACTGGAGAGCAACCAAAAGCAAATGGATACTGAGGGGAGTACTGGATACTGGCAAGAGAGAATAACATTAGCTGAGGTTCTGTTTTTGTGGCTTTGACAAGCATAGTCACTATTCTCTACTGCACAGAACAGATAATATTTCCTGTTTAAATTAAAATAGCTACTGTCTGGAGCAGTCTAATTGGCTTGAGGTACCAGAGATCAGGGACATAGCAGTTAGGAAGTGCGAGGGGGAACCTCAGAAGAGACTGAGTGAATGCTCCAAGTGCTGCATAAACTCTGTTCATACCTCTGGCCAGCCCTTAATTATGCATGTTTAGTTCAGCTTCCAAGCATCCCAGTTAAAAATAAAATAACTCAACACAAAATTTCAGCTGCCATTCAGCACACAGAGAAGATAAGATGCCGTAGTCTGAACAGGCGTTCCCCACTGCCACCCCAGGCATTTGTATGTTGAAATGTAACCCCCAGTGTGATGGTATTTGGAGGTAGAGCCTTTTTATTATTAGATCGTAAGTGTGGAGCCCCCATGAATGGGATTAGTGCCTATAAAAGAGAATCCAGACAGCTCCCTTGCCCCCTTCTAATGTTTAAGGACATAGTGAAAAGACAGTTATCTAGATCATCTATGAACCAGGAAGTGGGTACCTACCTCAAGTCTAATGTATTAATGCCTTAATCATAGATTCCTAGCCTTCAGAACTTTGAGAAACAAATTTCTATTGTTTATAAATCACTCAGTACATGGTATTTTTTTTTAATAGTAGCCTGATGGAGTAAGAATAGGAAGTTGAAGTTTGATTTCATCCAAGCTGACTGTGTGCTAAACAAAACAAAACAAAAAATTAGCTCTCCCTGGAGTAATATAACAGAATCCAGAGACTATAATTCATAACGTGTAGGATACAATTCAAAATGACTAAGCAGGAGTTGCCGGCATGGCTCAGCAGAAACAAATCTGATTAGCATCCATGAAGATGCAGGTGTGATCCCTGGCCTCACTCAGTGGGTTAAGGATCCTGCATTTCTGTGAGCTGTGGTATAGGCCGGTGGCTTACAGCTCCAGTTTGACCCCTAGCATGGGAACCTCCATGTGCCGTGGGTGTGGCCCTAAGAAGACAATCAGTCAGTCAATCAATCAATAAAATGCATGCTTAAAAAAAACAAAATTACTAGGCATATGAAGAGACAAGAAAATGTGACTCGTATTTAAAGAAAAGACACTAAAGGGAGACCAAACTTGAGATGACCCAGACATTGGAATTACCCTACAAGGAGTTTAAAGCAGTTATTATAACTAGGACCAGGTATGTAAAGGAACATATACCCTTTGTGAATAAACAAATAGGAAATCTCAGCAGAGATAAAGAAACTATTAAAAAAGTAATGAGTGGAAATTCTCAAAGTAAAAAATACACTATCTAAAATTGTATTTCAGGAGTTCCCGTTGTGGCTCGGTGGTTAATGAATCTGTCTAGGAATCGTGAGGGTGAGGGTTTGATCCCTGGCCTTGCTCAGTGGGTTAAGGATCTGGCGTTGCCATGAGCTGCGGTGTAGGTCGCAGATGCAGCTCAGATCCTGTGTTGCTGTGGTGTAGCCAGTGGCTACAGCTCCAATTAGACCCCTAGCCTGGGAACCTCCATATGCCGCAGGTGCGGCCCTAGAGAAAGACAAAAAAGACAAAAAATAAAAATAAAAATAAAGTTGTATTTCACATGAGCTTAACAGTAGCTTGGGATGATAGAAGAAAGAACCAGTAAACTTGAAGCTAGATGGATATATATTATCCAATCTGAGGAGCAGAGAGAAAAAAACAAGGGGGCAGGCAGGGAAGCAGAACCTCAAGTGTAAGTGGGACAATACCAATAAGACTAGCATTAGTAAAGTTGGAGTATTAAAGGGAAAAAAGAGAAAATGGGAAAAATTTTGAGGAACCAATGGCTGAAAATTTACTAAATTTGGTGAAAGTTTTATATTTATAGAGTCAAAAATCTCAGTAAACCTCAATTAGGATAAATACAGACATAATAATCAAATTGCTAAAAACTAAAGAGAAAATATTGGAAGCAGACAAAGGAAAGATGACACACTTTATACAAGTTAGCACTTACTTGAAATATTGCTAACTTCTCATCAGGGATCATGGAAACCAGAAGAAAATGGATATATTTTTAGAGTGCTGAAAGATAAAAAGTGTCAATCCACAATTTCATATTAACAGAAAATGTCCTTAAAGAATTAAGATGAAATAAAGATACTCCAGATTAAAGAAAACCAAGAGACTCTCCTGCCAGCAGGCCTTCACCAAAAGGTGAAGATAAATGAGACCAGGCAAGATGAAGAACTGGGAATCGTAAATTTATAAGTAAATACAAAAGACTCCCCCCCACACCCATTTATTTCTTTGAAATAACCTGACTGTTTAAATAAAAAGAACAAAATTTTGTTGTGTTGTTTATAACATACGTAAATGTAATGCATATAAACACTGCCAGATAAAGACCCAGACGGCTGGCAAATGAACATAGATAATTGCAAGGGTTTGATGGTTTACATGAATTAGTATATTTACATTAAGGAAACTGTGAGGATTTAAGATTGAACACTGTAATTCCCTAGAGCAACGACTACAGCTAGAAAGCCAATAGTCAAAATATGCTTCTTCACTCAAAATATAATGGGAAAGGGAGAACAGCGGGTAAAAATCAGATGCTACAAAGAGAAAACAAATAATAAAATAGTAGACTTTATTCAAACATATCAATAATTATATTAAATGTGAATGCTAAACATTCCAAAGAAAATACAAGAGAAGGGGGATAGAATGCTTAGTAACAGGAAATCAAAGAGATTTTAGGGCAGTGACTTTTGTTCTGATTATAAAAGTGGTTGAATTCTTTTTTCTTTTTTTTTTTCTTTTTCAGATGCCCACGTGCTGTATGAAGTTCCTAGGCCAGGGATAGAGTCTGAGCCAGAGCTGTAACCTATGACACAAGGGATCACACTGGTGCTTCCACTGAGACAAGCCAGATCATTAACCCACTGTGTCACAGCAGGAACTCCTAAGGTTTTTTTGAATTCTAAGCTAATTTACCATCAGATTGTGTAGGCTCTGAAGCCTCTTGAATGATTTGGGTGTCTTTCCTTTAGGACAAGGATATATAATCTCTAAAGACCATCCTTAAATTCAAGTTCAGGAAAGCAGAGGTTTAGGTAGGGCTGAGTGCTCCCTCTCCCAGAGGGCTTAGGATTCCTATGCAAATTTCTCCTAGCATTTGCAGTGCACAGGATAAGATTTAACTTGCCTATTTGATTTGCATACAAATACCTCAGAGGGTCACTTTATAGAACAGAGGTCAGCCTTTCTAGATTAAGAAAAAAGTTACTACTAGGACTGCTATAATTTCTTTGATAATTGCCTTTAGTAGGGTTGAAAGCTTTGTCTCCTTACTTTTTGTCTCCTCAGCAAACTGACCCAGTGGTTGGCACACAGCGGGCACTCAGTAAATAAATAACATAACATGAGTCAGCCCTTAAGTAATTTACCCATATACTACTTGCTAACTTTTTAATTTTATTGATGTGTACATTTTATTGAATAAGAGGTTCTGTTTTAAGTGTCTAATTTGATGAGTTTAATAAATGTATACATTCATGTAACCACCACCACAGTCAAGATGTAGAATATTTCCATTATCCCAGGAAGTTCCTTCCTGACTTTTGCCATCAATCTTGTTTTTCCCAGTCCCTGGCTGCAGGTACCCAGGGATCCAGGTTGTACTACCTCACTTTAGTTTAGTTTGCGTTTTTCTAGAATTTATATGTATCTAAAAGGAACCATACTCTTTGGTGTCTTTTGTGCTCGACATGATGCTTTTGAAATTTATCCATATTGTTACAAGTGTAAGTAACATCAGAAAGTAGTAGAAAAGAACAAACTCCCTTTTTGTTGTTATTTTACTGTTTCAATAGAGTATACTTTGTTTATTCATTTACCTGTTGATGACAGTTTGGATTGTTTCCAGTTTGGGGCTAAATTTTTGCAAAATTGCAATCAACATTTACAAACAAGTCCTTAGGTGGAAATATGTTTTCATTTTTTGGTGTCAATACCTAGGGGTAGAATGGCTGGATCATTAAGGTAGGGGTCTGCTTTAAAAAAAAAAATGTTTTCCCAAAGCGGTTTTATCATTTTATACTCCTACCAGCCAAGCCTGAGTTCCAGTTGCTCCATATGTTCAGTAATACTTGAGTCTGTCAATCTTTTTATTTTTAGTCATTCTTGTGGATAGATGGCGTATCTCACCTTAAAAATCACATGCTCAAACCTCTCAATCCTTATTTGCCCCATTTCACTAGCTATCACTTTGGACTTTCACTTTTAAAAAATCAAACAGTCAAAAAAAATTAATAATAGGACAACAATGCCACCATTAATGGAACATTTATCATTTTTTTTTTTTTTTTTTGCCATTTCTAGGGCCGCTCCCTTGACATATGGAGGTTCCCAGGCTAGGGGTCGAATCGGAGCTGTAGCCGCCGGCCTACACCACAGCCACAGCAATGCCGGATCCAAGCCGACTCTGCAACCTACATCACTGCTCACGGCAACGCTGGATCCTTAACCCACTGAGCAAGGCCAGGGACCAAACCCGCAACTTCATGGTTCCTAGTCAGATTCATTAACCACTGAGCCACGATGGGAACTCTGAACATTTATCATTCTTAACCTTAGAGTATAAACTTCGTGAGGGCAAGAAGTGTCTGGGTCTTTGCATCCAGTACAATGTGTAGAGCACAGTAAATACATTTATCAGCTATCTCTTGTTGTGTAATGAATCACCCTTAGTCTTAGCAGCTTAGAGTAACAAATGTTTATTGTTAGGAATCCAGGAGCAGCTTAGTTGAGTGGTCTATCATGAGTTAGGGTACTGGCTGTTTCTACAGTCAGGCGAAAGTGTAACTGAGAAGGGAGAGTGGCTTCCAAAACCACTTGCACAGCTATGGGCAAGAGGTCTTACTTCAGTCCCTCAATCGTTGGCAGTCCTCAGTCTCTTGTCTTCTGGATCTCTCCTTTGGGATGCTCAGTATGGCAGCTGGTCCCTCCAAAGTGAGTGATCCAAGAGACAGAGAGAGACCAACCAGTACACAGTGAATTGAACAGATGTGTGCCCGACACTCTGCTAAGTATTTTACTTTCATCATTTTATTTAATCCTGGTAACAACCCATGGGCCATTGCCCTTATTTGCGATGATAAAATGGAGGCTTATAAAACTTAGGCAACCTCTCTAATTCTACAGAGCTATTGGGTGGCAGAGCCAGAGTTGAAAGTCAGACTTCTTTAGCCCCAAGGGATGTGAAAAATGGTTCACACTGAAAATGAATTGCAATCCCCTCCCCCTTCCCAAAGTGATTTCTATGGTTGTTTAAATTTTGTTTAAATTGAGTCAAAATCATTTACTTGTGGGGAAAGAAACTAGAAATATTAATAAAGGAACCATAAACGCTTCAGGAGGATAAAGAATTGGTTCTGTTGTCTCCATCTGACAAGGTGTTTTCTTTCTTGCTTGCTTACCAGACTAATGTTTCAAACTCTTGGCAGATCTTTGGCAATGAGGAAAGTCAAGAATTCTGCCACTAAATTCTGGAAGAGCCAAGACAATTCTGATGATCATTCTGTGTGCATATGGGGTCGTTGCAGCCACCTACAGAGCAAGTGAGACAGTACCTGTTGTCTAGGAGGTCGCAATCTTTTGGAGATTAATGTGATACAAAAATAATCTAACACAGGGATGTCTAAGTGCCATGGAGAGGCATACAGGGAATGCTTATTGAGGCCTGAATATTTAAAAAGACCAATCACATCTTTAAAACAAACTTGTATTTATTAAAATAATCTAGTGTGATCATCTCTGGAAGTCGAGAGAAGATTAAGATGAGGGGGGCAGGCCTTCTTTACTTTTATGATTCTTCTTAAGCAGTTGGAAAATTTACAAGGACAGTGACTTGCTTACCATTCCAGATGCAGGCTCTCAATCAGGAACCACATGAAAGGTGGCACGAAATAGGTTTCTGGAATGCAAGAATGAAGGAAGAGTGACTAAGGTTCAAAGTCCAAGTAACCTCCTGTGAGAATGTAGGAACCAAGCCAGGACAAATAAACGACAGGGTGGAGTGGGTAGAGCAGTGGAGTTTAGGGATTGACTTGAATTAGGGTTAAGGTGATAATTCCCTGGGGGAAAAAACAGACAAGGCAGTGGTACTTGGTCCCATCCTTATTAACTGGGAAGTGAAAAGCTCTCCTAGTAGAGTTGAAATGATGAAGTGTTCCTCTCCCCACTCACCCCAGGAAAACTGTCTGGTGCAGAGCTGGAACTGAGGCCACACACGCCCCTGCAAAACTAGTTTCAGACCAAAATTTGCCTTGGCCACTGAGCACACTCAGCTTTCAGTCTCCTGCAGAAATATGGATTCCAATGGCTCCAGATTTTAGCTTTGGGATTGTGGGGGAGGTTGCGGAGGTGGGAGAGCCTGGGTGGTGTCTTGGCAGAGGACACAGGCAGAGTTCACTTGAAGGTGAGGGTGTGAGGACTAGTGGGCATCCAGGTGGGGAGTCAGAGTACACCTGGATGAAACAGTCCATCAATGTGATTGGTTTTGACCTGGTCAACGACTCTTTGTGAAGGAGCCAGTTTGGTTATTTGGAGATGTAGGGAGAAGAGGGCCAGTTCAGAGTTCTGGCCCTAGTCTTTTGATTTGAATCAGGGGCAAGGGAATGGTCACTACCACCCACTAGTGAGCCTCCTGGGTCCTTCCCAGCTACTACTTCTTGGGCTGCATTCTGCCCTTTGCAAGAGACAGTGCTGGTGCAGAAACGCAGTAGCCTGATGGAGGATGCTCATCTGGCATCCCCTGAGTGACCTGCCCCACCTCCCCCGCTCCTCCCTCCTCACATGTCCAGGCCAGTCACCAGGGGCCAACATCTGGCCGGGCTGGAACAGGCTCAGACACTCATCTTTTCCTGCTCGTTTTTTTGCCTGTGGGCTTCCGACGGGGTGCATGCACATCTGTGAAAATCTCGCAGACTCTCTGACTCCTATGCCTTTGATGGTTTGGGCAGAGGGGTCTCCTATTACTGTGCACATAGACAAGGATTACTGAGGATGCTGCACAGCCTGCAGGCGGTGCCCGAGGACGGGAGGGCAGGGCAAGGGCCCAGGCGCTGTGCGGGGCTGGGGGCGGCCAGCTCACTTCTGGGGCTGCGGGGAGCAGCGCGCACACAAGGGGCCGAGAAAGCCGAAGCCGGGGCGGCGAAGACACCTCAAAACCACACAGAATCTTGCAGCTCCGGCGCGCAAGGTACGCTTCGGGGCGGTCCCGCCTGACCCCGGAAGAGAAAGTGTTTTGGGGAAGGGGAGCGAGGAGAGCGAGTTAAGTAAAACTAAAAATTAAAGTTGTTCTGCTCCCCCAGGCTGCCTCGCCCCTGCCGCCTCTTCGCTGCAGGCTCCTCCAGAGTAGCTCCCTGCGAGGCCCCGAGAGTCCCCAGGTCCCCAGCCTCAGTGGGGGGATCGCGAGCCTCTGGTCGTGGCTTTCCAGACCCTCCAGATCCAGGTCGCTTCGAAAACCCGGAGCAGAGGATCCCTCGGGCCGGAGCCGCCCTGGGCGCGCGCCCATTGGCGCGCATGCTCAGTCGCGCGGCGGCGGCGAGTAGGAAGCTCCGCGCGGTGGTGGTGGCAGCGGCGGCGGCAGCAGCGCTGCGGGAAGGTGGGAGGGGCGCACCGGCGGGCGGGGGCGCGGAGCCGCAGGGGGGGCTCTCGCCCAAGGTGCCTGGGAGCGTTTGGAGCTCGGAGTCCGGCGCGAGGCGCGAGTGAGCACGGGGGCCAACGAGCGCGGGGTGGGTGGCCGGCGGAGCGCAGCCGCCGGGCGGGCGGAGCGGGCGGGGAGCCCGGGTCTCCGCGGCTCGGGACCCGGCGGCGGGCGGCGATGTTCCACTGCATCCCCCTGTGGCGGTGCAACCGTCATGTGGAGACTATCGACAAGCGTCACTGCTCGCTGGTCTACGTCCCCGAGGAGATCTACCGCTACGCCCGCAGCCTGGAGGAGCTGCTGCTGGACGCCAACCAGCTCCGCGAGCTACCGGAGGTGAGTGTCTGGTCTCACCTGCGCGCCGTCCTCGGGGGAGCACTGCTGAGCCCCTCCAGCCTCAGCCCTCTTTTCCCCTCCCCTCTGGTCCCTTCCTCTCCCTTACCTCTCGTCCACTCTTTTACCTCTGGACCCTGCCGACAGGTCCCACAGGAACCACCTCTGCCTGTATTCACCTGCTTCTTCCTCCTGTACTCCTCCCCCCTACCCCCGGAAAAGTTCCTTTTCTTTCTGTACAAAGCGACTTGCTGTTTTCCGAGTAGTCGCTAGAGCTTGCGTGGTTGAGGAAACGTTCTGTGCCAAGTAGTTTAGATAAACATCTAGATACCAACGCCCCGCACCTGTGATCGGACAGGTGAGGAGCCAGGTGGCTCGGGTCGTTCTCGGCTGGAAGTACCAGGCGCGGCATCCCTCTCCCGGGGCAGTCCCCTCTCCCTGCATTCCCCGATCGCTGTCCGGGGCGCGTCTCCCCCTTCGGCCTGGGCAGGGCGGGGAGGAGGTGGGCAGCGCGCGAGCGAGCGGCGCTATCTCGGCATCTTGCGAAGAATGTGCCCCGTCCCTTATCGCAGGTGGGCCGTGCGGGGAAGAGCTGAAACTGGCCCGCCTGCCTGGGTTCCGGGACCGGCCGCGAAGTGGGGGGTGGGGGCTGCGGCCGCCGAGCTGTGGGCAGGTGCCCAGGTTCCTCTCCGGCCCCGCTGGCGTGGACCTGTTGCGTGGAAGGAGCTGCGGGGAACGCCAGCAGAGCCTCTTTTGGGCGGGCCAGCCTTGCAGCCGCGATTCCCGGAGCAGACAGGTTCACCCTGCTGACTTCTGCCCTTGCAGTGATGCGTTACCTCTTCCGAGTTGTTTACATCAATTAATCACTCTGCTGAGGCCAGACTTGCCAAGCGACACTTGCTGATTGTGCTTTAGTGGAGGGTCCGGGACTGCGAACTTTTAACCTTCAAGCTTGTCCAGGGAACTTGACTTGAGTAAGCCTTTAGGAGGAAGGTATCCCAAATTCAGGGCTGTGCAGGAAGTCGGTGCAGTAATCCGAAGGTGTGCAGGAAGTAGGGAGCTGCTGGCAGTGGGGGGAGGACCTGAAGGCCAGAGCGTCGGAACTCAGCTATCTTGCTGGACCCTTTGTTAACACAAAGCCAAGACGTGGTTACAGAAACACTCACAAGACAAATGTTCTGGCTTGTTAGAAGGACCGGATTTGTCCTCCATGCCGACATACTGTTTTAAACAGCAGAACTATTTTTCTCAACATTTCAAGTGTTGTTATTCTTCTTGGATTAACTTTCCTTGGTTCAGTGTGGAATTGATTGGAGGGTTTGCTCCTTGCAGTCGTGGGGATTATCCTCACTAGGATCTTTGCAAAACCCCCCAGGCTTTATTTAGTTTAGAAGCAGAAAAGCCATCCAGTTCCCTCCGGCATTTATTATTTTGCAGGCATTTTCAAACACATAGTTTTATCTGGCCTTCAGCTCCCTTAAATTTGACTTAGAAGTCATGAGCTCGC
Organism: Phacochoerus africanus; assembly: GCF_016906955.1. Classification (NCBI taxonomy): domain Eukaryota; kingdom Metazoa; phylum Chordata; class Mammalia; order Artiodactyla; family Suidae; genus Phacochoerus; species Phacochoerus africanus. Next base: position 28,176,774 of record NC_062552.1, on the reverse strand, counting down.
TTACTGCCCTACGTTTTGAGGAGTTTTAGGCATTGCTGTTGCCAGGAACCCAGAATATGTAATTTAAGACTTTTCAAGGGCTTCAGAATGAAGTTATTAAAGATTGAGTGAAAAGCTGTTCAACTAGAAATGCTTCAGTGCTCTTTGTGGTGTTTTTGTTTGTTTGTTTTCTTTTGTAGAACTGGAAGATTTCCTTTGACTGGATTGGCTTTTCACTCCCTTCTGCAGCGTTTGTGGGTTTTCCCGTAATGTTGGGGAATTCAGCTTGGTATGGGAAATTACGGGTTTTGAATATGTCAGGTATTTCTTCTGACTCTAAATGGAAACGTTCTCAGAAGCGCAAAATGCAGCCTGATAGGCCTCCATAAATATGGTAATAAACCAGCTCTTCAAAGGCTAGCAGTGGTCTACCCTATGGGTCATTGCTCTTTCGTCCCTTAAATTAGGTTTATAGTTTTCAAGTTATGTAATACCCACTTCTCCCTGACTTCTTGTGTGTCTGGGTGCCTGGGAGTGTGCCCGCCAGGCCCCAACAACCGCCTGGAAAACACAGATGCTTCATTCATAGTCTTTGCTTGGTCATGCGTTATTTCTCCCTCTGAGATCTGTGCAACTCATCAGCTCTGCTCCCTGCCCTCCCAGCCCCTGCCTCCTTACCTGCCACATCACTAAGGGACCTCTTTTGCTGACAAACCAGCAAGGTCTTTGTGGTGGCAGCCTGGGTTTACTAGTTGTGGGGAGTGTAGCATTCAAAGAAGGCATGGTTCCGGTGAGCTGTCTGCAGCTTTGTGGGGAGACAGCAGCTTTAGTACAGAGGTAGTGGGTGTGGGCTGGAGCGGGCAGCAGCACAATTTTCAGACCTGGTGGTTACTTATTTAGCTTTCCAACCTTGTGTCGAACCTGCAGCACCATCCTCAGCACTGCTTCCACCCCGTGATTGCCTCTTCGTGATGCTCTGCCACAGGGGGGCTTTAGTGATCTCCTTCCACCCGGAGCAGTTGGGTGAGACAGCCTTGCCACCCCTTCCCATCCTTGGTCTCATCCCCTTCCCCCAGCTCCATCCTTTTGGGGGGTGTGTGTGTGTGTGTGTTTATGGCCAAACCGAGGTATATGGAAGTTGCTGGGTCAGGAATCAAATCTGAGCTGCCAGAGACAACACCAGCTCCTCAACCCACTGTGCCACAGCCGGAACTCTCTGGGGTGTGTATTAACAGAGACATCTTGAGATGCTCCCTTGGGAGCACAAGCCTGGCATCTAGTGGGTCCTGCTCTGTAAACCACTGTTTATCTGTTGAATGAAGCTTGCTGAGTCTGATACAGATCTTCCTCCACTGCATCTTTCTTGTCCCTTAAGCCCATCACTGCCCTGGTGCCTGTCTTTCTCTCATAGAGTCAGAGAATATTCAGGTTGCAAGGTCTTCAGACGTGAAGGTCATCTGTGTGGTGCAATTGTTTTGTCTCCTCTCCACCATCCCTGCCTTCCTCTCTGTATGTCCTCTGTGTTCTCGATGCCATCAGTTTCCCCTTAATGTCCATCGATTCTCAGATGCGGTCAAATGTTGTTGGCCGTGGTCCCTCTAGACCACATGGTCTCATGAGACAGGGCCTGGTGCACTAGGCAGCAGGCACTTGGAGTGAATGCCGTCAAGTTAGAAGGTTGAGTTTCGTCTTATGACCTGCTCTTCGTTAGGATTCAGTTGATTGTTTCATGATTGCCAGATGACGTTATCTCACATACCTGCTACCATCCACATCCTGCTTTATTTTTTCCCAGCCTTTTGCGTACTTGTCACTACTTAACTCTACGCTGTGTCCTTGTCTACTAGTTCTTTGTCTCCGCAACCGGAACTTAAACTCCACGTGGCAGGGGTGTTTTCGATCGTGGCTGATCATAGCACAGTGTCTGGGACATAGTGGGCACTCCAGTGCCTGGTGCCTGGCTGAGTCCTCCCATGCTGTCAAGGGTAGATGGTCCTGTTTCTTAGCCATCACGATGGCCCTTCCCACATCCGACGTCTGTGCACTGGTCTATGGGAATTAGTAATGACCCTGACCACAATTCCACAGTCCTGTGCTGCCCATCTTGATTCTCTGTTTCTTCTGTGCAGGACCCTTTTGACTACCTTGTCTTTCTGAAATAATCTTTTTTTTTTTTTTAAATGTGTTAGTTCAATTTATTTTATTTTTTTTCCATATTTTTATACTTTATTTTTTTTATTTTTTGAAATAATCTTTATGTGTTGTAAACATAATTTCTGTGAACATGATTTCGGCGTCTTCAGCTGTGAACTCTGGAGAGGATATCCATCCCCGCTTGGAATAAGTCGTTTTTGTTTTAAATCCACCATGTTTCAGTTGAGGTCTTGCCCCCTGACCTGGCTTCTCTTCCCAGCAGTTCCACTTCCAAAGGCTGGGCCAGCCGTTCTTCCTGGCTCACGGGTACAGGGACTTAGCTTATCGTCTCCATCCAATCCTGTCCCTGGGTCCCGTTATTCCTTCTTGCAGAATGCCACCTTTTCTCTCTCTCTCACTCCTCCAGGCTGGTTTCTCCTGGATTCCACCGGCTGTGTGTGGCTGGCCATTCTCTGCAGAGGCTCTCAGGGCTGGGTGGGAAGGAGCAGAGGGCAGGGTGCTGGAATCCGTTCAGATGCTGCTCCGTCACCTGCATTCTTTCTTCATGCCTCGGTTTCCTCACGTGTCACAGTAGCACCTGCTTTATAGGGTGGTCCTGGGCATTAAAGAGACAATGCATGCCGAGCACTTACAGTTAGCTCTGAGATGGTCACCATCTCTTGCCACGACACTGTGGCAAGACGCGTTTATCAGGACACAATGTTTTTCAAATGGAGTTTGAAGACAGTTTCTTGGGAATTTGTAAGTTATATTTTAAAACTGAAATTTTTTTTTTGTCTTTTGCCTTTTTAGGGCTGCATTTGTGGCATATGGAGGTTCCCAGGCTAGGGGTCTAATTGGAGCCGCAGCCACACCAGATCTGAGCTGAGTCTGTGACCTACACTACAGCTCATGGCAACGCCGAATCCTTTACCCACTGAGCAAGGCCAGGGATCAGTCCTGCAGCCTCATGGTTCCTAGTCGGATTTGTCTCTGCTGTGCCACGATGGGAACTCCGAAATTAAATTTTTTAATGTTCTAAAGTAATAATTAAAAAAAAATCATAGCTTGTGTAACACCTAGGCGACCTTGTGAGTGAATCGTGCCGTAAGGATTTTGTGCTGGTGTTAGATCACACACCCCTGTGCATCTATAGTGAAGGGGAAAGATGCGGATTTATGGCTGAAATCATGTTTTGGGGTCAGATGAGGGCTGGAAGTTCATGACCAAAGATTTCATGGCAAGTCTGTTAGAGAAGAGTGATCACTGGATGGCTAAAGAGGTCCCTGCCCCATGGTGGTGGAGCCACACAGTTTTGAGGAGCCTGTTCCAGGTAATGTTGTACCGAATGCACTCTGAATGATGTGCACACAGTGTAAAATTGTGTCGTTGTCATCTCTTGTGGTCAGTGAACACTGAGTTCTCCTTTATCGTTTTTTTAAATCTGATTTTAAATCTGAGCCTTTATTTTTACCTTATAGTTTTCAAAGAGCTAAAATGTATAAACCTTTATATTTGGATCGACTTAAATACCATTAATAATGAAAATAATTTAAGGCAAAGCCCAGGAGGCAGAGCGCCCAGGAGAGCGCTTGCCCCTTGGAGAGGGGACCCCCACGTTTCTCAGGTTAGGGAAACAGTTCTCCTTTCTCAGAGATCCTGTTGCTATTACATAGTTTAGCACTTAATGGTTTCGTGATTGTGGTATGTGTTGGTCCAGCCCCCTCTTCCTCTCCTCCTCCCTCCCCCTCACCTCCTCCTATACTTCACTGGGGAGGAAACTGAGGCCTGGAGAAGGTGTGATTTGACCCATGTTAGCAGACATTAGAGTCTCTTTGATTGGAAACATCAGGTATCTGCTACATATTCATAATTCTAAAAGCTACCCCTACCTGAGATTTTTACTGAGCTCCAAACATCATAGGAAGTGCTCTCTATAAATTATTTCCCTTAAATGGAATAACAACTCACGTTAGCCCTTATAATTCCAGCTTTGTCAGTGCAGACGCCGAGACTTATTTAAGAAGTTGTTTCAGAGGCTTGTGTAAGGAACTCGGCCAAGGTCAGCTGTGAAGCCAGGGCTCGCCTCCAGCTCTATGTGTCACTGCACCTGGGGGTGGGGCCTGGCCATGTGACAGCTTGGGAGGAGGTGGTGACAGCTCCGAGGCCTCTCCTGCTCTGGGGAGTTGAGAGAAGGCTTCCGAGGGGGTGATGGTCACATTAGAAGAAAGGAAAAAGCCCTTGTGGTGGCCAAAGCCGGTCCTTTCCAGGCGGCTTGAGCGAGTGGGCGAGTGGACTTGGGAGGGGTGGGTTTGCCGAGGAGATGAGCTCTGACTTGTGGACAGTGTGTCAGCAGGGGCAGAGCGCAGGTAGACCCCTGCTCTGGGAAGGCGGCTTTGGGCAGAGTAGAGATGCAGTCAGGAGCTGTTGCTGTGGTCTGGGCGGGAAGAAAGCCCACGGCACCTGCAGAAGGGGCCGGGGGAGGCTTCGTCTAGGATGTTAAGGCTGAGAGCTTCCTGCCTTCTGGTCCAGCACACTTGCTTCTGCGCCCCCTCCCGTGTTGTGCTGACCGCCCTGGACCTTCATCGGGGCTCCTGGGACACAAAGCACCAAGCATTTGCCTCCTTTTGAGGGATGCATTTTTTTTTTTTTTTGGGACCGTGGGGCGTGTCTGTCTTCAACTTGTAAATTGCTCACTAAGCTTTGTATGTCGACACTGGCTTGGGGGAAAGATGGACAGCCAGATGTGCCAGGGATGGGAAGAATTTGTTCCTTTTTGGATTTCAGTGAATGTGGTCATAAAATTGCAGCCGCAGTAACGCTGGCAACCCCATGGGTGACATGAATGCGTGCTGTGTGTGTGCTGGACCACAGACCTCAGTTTCACCGTGCTCTGCTGATGCTTTAAAACACGAATGCTTGGAGCATTTTGATTTCCAGGGTAACTTGAAGTCAACGCATCACTGACATCTTTTTTTAAAAAATACCTCAATTCTTTGAGAAAAAGTGAAATGATTCACTTAACATACCGTTCCTAGAGTTGACCAAGTTGAATCATGCTGGCAAATGGTAAAATGAGTCTGTTTCCCCAGCCCCCTCCGCTCTTTCCCGGGGCTTCCAGAGGGAAGGGGTACCACAGCCTCTCGAGCATTATCCGCTCTGCCAGAAATGGCAGCTTCTGTACTGTAATAAGTTGGTACTTGGGATTTCCTTAAAAAGGACTCCTTACACAGATTTGAAATTTGGCCGGGGTGCGGGGGGTGGGGGTGGTAAGGCAAAGCTGATATTTACACGGCAGGGTCAGAAATAGCGGTGTAAACATTTCTGAGCAGGGATGACAAAAATCCCAGCTGTCTGATGGAAACGTTCTGTGTCTTGACTGTATCACCATCAATAACCTGGCCATGATCTTGTGCTTTAGTTCTGTAAGATGTCACCATTGGGGAAAGCTGGATTGAGGTGTGGGGGCTCTTTCTGTGTGATCTCTTGTAATTGTGTGAGAATCTACAGTCACATCAAAATAAATAGTTTCATTTGAGTTTAAAAAAAAAAAAATCCAGAGTTCTCATCGTGGCTCAGTGGAAATGAATCTGACTAGTATCCTTGAGGACGCAGGTTTGATCCCTGGTCTCAATCAGTGGGTTAAGGATCTGGTGTTGCTGTGAACCTGTGGTGTATGTCGCAGATGCAACTCGTATCCTGCATTGCTGTGGCTGTGGTGTAGGCCGGTAGCTGCAGCTCAGATTCAACCCCTAGCCTGGGAACTTCCAAATGCCGCGGGTGCAGCCCTAAAAAAGACCAAAAAAAAAAAAAAAAATCCCAACTATGTCCTTGAGCAGAGACTTTAGGCTGTGCTGGGTGAAGATCCAGTGAGGCTGCTGGCTTCTCTCTTTGCTTACAGAGGAAAGTTGCCTATTTTAGGACTCTACCCAGATCCCAGGCCTAGAAATGTTTGTCCCCTACTTCATGTGATAGTTATGAGGGGAGATGAGATCATGGGCCAGATCTTAGTAAATGCATAGGAGAAACTTCTGGATGTCCATTTACTTTCTCTTGGGTATTATTTAGTGGACAGGAATGGTAATTTACTATTGCATGTGGTATTTTAGAGATCTGATCGTGTGTGTGTGTGTGTGTGTGTGTGTGTGTGTTTGTGCTTGTAGTGTAAGATACTCTGAAGTTCTGGAAGTAAGATGAAATATTAAAAAAATTTTTTTTTCTTTATCATTGTTTTGAAGAATTTTCTTATCTGTCTAGGCTGTAACTTCTGGATTCCAGAGAATTTGAGTCAGTTGGGAGAAATTTAGTATTTCTGTTTTCAAGAACCTTAAGGCATGGATTTGTCATGTCGTGGGTGGAAGGTGCTACACCTAATTGAAGCCTGTTCCAGACTGATTCCTGGACAGTGTGGCTTCTCTTCCCTGACAGCTCTAGTCACCTTTCTATCCACAGTCCACACCCACTGGGGGAAGGAGAATCAGAGGGGATGTCAACTGACTTGGGGTGGAAGTGGGGAGCTCGGGTTAGATGAGCAGTTGTGAAGGCCTGAATTGAACTGCTAAACCACTGAGCGCATGACCTGGGCTCTGACTCTCTGACCTGATGTAGAAGATGCTGCGACCTGGGCTCTGAGGCTTGTGCTGTTAGTGCAACCTACCGGACTTTGTCCCTGCTGTGGCCTTGTTTTGTCTTGTTATTTTATGTGTTGGATGCATAGAAGAATTCAAAGAGTAAAAAATGTGGAATTTTCCTTGATTCCCTCCAAGTGATACCCGACATTAGTAATTTTAGAATATATTCTTACAGAATTTTTTCCTCTTCATATACCACCATATATTTATTATTGTGGAAACAAAAAGAGGACTCCTATGTGAATTATTCCCATACAAATGACTTTATAAATTACTTCACCACTTGCTTTTTTTGGTATAGGTATATTTTAGCATTGATACGGGTGCTGTAGTATTCCCTTGTACTGGATATGCCATGATGTATTTATTTCACCATTCTCTTCTTGCTGGACAATTTAATTGTTTCCAGTTTTTTTTTTTTTTTTTTTTGCAGTGGGATTTAATGTTCTTGTTCATGTTACATTGTGCAACTGGGCAAATGTTTCTTTAAGATAAAGTTCATGATGCATAATTATTGGATGAAAAGGTATACATTTTACAAATTTTAGTAGATGTTGTTAGGTTGTCAAAGATTTTGATTTTTTTTTAAAAGTCAGGGTTGAATGGAGGCCTAGCGATTAGAGAAATCTGCCCAAGTGGGTAAAGAAATGAAAGTACAGCTAAAGAAATGAAAGATGAGAGGTAAAGGGAAGTGTCAAAGCAGAATGGAAATGTGGGCTCTCCTCTCCCACTCCTGACTCCAGGTGCTGTGATCTTTCTGGGGGAGAGAAAAATAGGCCGGGGGGTGGGGGGGGTTCTGTCATCTCTGCTCCCTCTCTCCTTTTTTTTTTCCTAAGCCATACCTGATGCATATGGAAGTTTGAAGGCCAGGGATGGAAGCTATGCCACCACAGCCTTGACCTGAGCCACAACAGTGACAATGCTGGATCCTTAACCCCTAAGCCACCAGGGAACTCCGTCTGTTCCCTCTCTCCTTGGCTGGGGCTCTTTTCCACAGGCCTGGAAAAACCCTTGAGTAGGCCCTCCGGGGTTAATCAGATGTTTGCTCTGGGTCTTTGGAAGACTGGCGTCAAACTCTTGCATTCAAGTAGCCTACACTTTTTAGCGGGGCAGAGATGTTAGCATCACTGAATTTCTATGTGGCTCAGTGCCAAGCGGGCCTGCAAACTAGGAGTTGCTGTGGAGCCTTGGAGGAGGCTGGTTTTCACCGAAGGCAGGTTCAGATGGGCTGGGCATTGGGGCAGGCATTGAAGACAGTGAGCTTTTGTGAAGAGACATGAGGCTGTGCTTTGGGGTGGAGACCCTCACTCTGGGTTGACGTGGTTCTGTTTCTGAAGCCAGAGGGCAGGACAGTGTGCAGGCTGTGGGGGGCGGACAGGAAGCTTGGGCATTATTCAGTGTGATAGCTGCGTGGATCAGCCCCTCCCTCCACCTCTTCTACTCACGTGTGGGTTCCAGGCTGAATCTCTTGCTTGATGGGAAGGTGTATGGAATGGTTAGGAGATTCACCTCTTAGCTGTGACACTTGGGACAGGTAACTCAGCCTCACTGTGCCTTAGCTTACTCATCTCTGAAAAGAAGGTAGAAAAGGAAGGTAATAATGATCCCTACCTCGTGCATTTGTGTGAAGGTTAAGTGAGTTAATATAGTGCTGGGAACAGCGTCTGTTGCCTACAGAGCATCGTCATTGGCTGTTTTGTGATAGAGGCTCAAACTCCTTCATCTTCAAATCCTGCCTCAGTACTTGGTGGGAGCGATCTTTCTAAAACACAGATGACTTCCTCTCGCAGTGGCTTCTCACTTGCCGGACACAGCCTGGCAGTGTTTTTGTCTTTGACTTTATCTCTCATCTCTTTCCAGCTTGAACCTGGTGGTTCAGCTGCAGTTGGCTGCCCTTGGTTGCCAAGCATTTCATGCCCCAGGAGTCTTTGTTTTTGTACCTGGTCTCCCGTGAGTTACTCTTTCTCTGCTTCTTTGTCTGCTTTCCTGCTCTTCGTCCCGGGGGACACAGCTCAGGGGATCCCGTTCCTCTGGGAAGCCTTCCCTTCCCTCCTCTCTGGTTTCTGGGGCCACCTGTGTCATTGCTCTCACCTCTCTGTAATTATCTCTGTCCTCCATCAGAGCCAGGTCCTTAAAGCTACACACCTTTTCTTCTTTGCATTCCTGCTGCCTCACAGGATGATTAGCACAGAGGAGACACGGAAGGCATATTTGAGCAGCCTTCTTGGGGACATTTTCAGCCCTTTGGGGGAGTCATTTAGAAATGGGTTGGGCCCAGACCTATAAGTAGAGCTTACAGATTACTCCAAGAAGAGCCGGGCTTTCTGCAGCCCGTGGCTGCATGAGTGACCTCATGGTGGAGGCACTGGTGGTGTTAGTTGGTCAGCTCTGGGCTCCTGTCCTTGTTCTGACAGTCAAGGTCCCAGCATTGACCTTGGGCAGTTTACATAACCTCCTGAGCCTCAGTTTCCTTATCGGAGTCACGAAGGGGTGATGTCAGTGATGTTCAAGGCCTCCTTGAGCTCTGACCTCCTTGGATGCTAATTTCATGAGACGGTACATGTCTCGATGCCACAGCACAAACCTTAGGGGAGTGGTCCCTACTTGTGCACGTGCTCCATGGGGTTGCCTAGGGAGGTTTAGGAGAACCACAAGTCTAGGCTTAATCATTATAATCAAGGATTCGATAATAAGGAGAAACTGTTCCAAACGCTTACCCTCCTGTGGTCAGTTGATTCCCAGAACCAATTAAGGGAAAAAAGATCAGCAGATTTTCTTTGGTTAAAACACACACACCCACACACACCACACCACACCACACCAGACCAACTACCTTTGAACACAGACTGTGCCCCCCCCCGCCCCGCCGCCGTGTCAGTTGCATTTTCCCAGCTTTTGGAAGTGAGAAGGTGAAATGGGCAACTTGCTGGGACTTCTTGTCTCCTTTTTAAGTGAACTCGAGCAATTCAGAGGCGGTCATTTCAAACCTCTGGGTTGGTTTGAGTGCCAGAAAGACTATATTTTGGGAAACTCGGTTTGGCAACTGATAATGGAGAGTATCTGTGGATTAACATCGGACTGAGGTGGCTTTTTCTAGAAATCTATTAGGATCCAAAGTGACAGCCTTCTACGCTTCTGCTGAAGAGCTGGCTTCCTGACCAGACCTTGGTGTCAGGCTTCCCAGGCCGCGTGATTCAGGAATCAGGATGGGGGTAGGTCTCTCCTGGGTCCTGCCAGACATCCGCCCCTTCCCCTCCACACTGCATGTATTTATTGAGTGCTGCTTTGCTGAGGCCTTGTTCCATCCTGTAAGGTGAATGTCTTGCCTTGTCCTTATGAAGCCTCCAGTCTAGGTCAGGGAGACCACCAGTAAATGGATAAGCAAAAAGAATTTCAGATAGTCGTAAGAGCTATAAAGCAAACCAAGCAGGGAAATGTGGCAGAGCGTGATTGAGCAGCGGTTTCACCAAGGAGCTGCCTCTGCCCCGAGGCGGTGAGGCGGCTCTGTGACCATGGTCCTTACATAGGCCTGGGGGTGAGTTTGGTGACTTTATGGGCAAAAGGAGCCTGTATGCTGGTGTGACAGGGTGGGGAGGAGGAAATCAAGGTGAAGATGTTGGTGGGGCTAATGTCAGAGGGGTTCAGAGACCCCAGTGAGGAGTTTGGATTTTTTTTTTTCCCATCAGTTGAATGTATGGCAGACCATAAGCCCATAGATACCTGATTTGTGCTTTAGAAAGTTCACTCGACTCGGCATTTAGAGCTTAGTCTCAGAGGAGGAAGGGTTCACAGAAGCAGAGAGACCTGGAGAGCTGAGCCGAGCTGAGCTGATGGGGACCTTGGACTAGAGCTGTGGCAGTGAATAATGAGACGTATTTTGGAACTTGAGCCAGCAAGACCTGCTGATGTATTGGATGTAGGTTTTTGGTTTTATCAACTGGGGGGTGGTGGTGGTGGGGTACTGGCTGAGCCTTTACCAGGTTTGTGAGGACTAGGAAAGAGAGTTTAGCAGCGCAGGACCTGGTAAGTCCTTGAGTTGGGCAGAGTCAAGTGTTTATGAGACTCAGAACTTAGGAGAGGAGACCTGGGTACCGATAATTATAACGAAGGCAGCAGGCCTTTTTTGAGCAGCGTGCCCCGAACTGTGCTTTGCCCGAACACTTCCCACAATGAACTCATTTAATCCTCACCACAGACATAACTTCATTTTATGTAAAGAGCTTTACTATACTCTTGAGGACCCCAGGACACAGAGAGGGAATTAACTGGCTGAAATCACACAGCTAGTGAGCAGCAGAGCTTGAGGTCAGACTTAGGCAGGCTGGTTCCAGAGCCAGTATCCCTAAGGTCCTTCCTCAAGGTCAGACACACAGAGGCCGTGTTGTCTGTACCAAAAGCCACCTGATGGGCCAGGAGTTGTGTCGGCTCTGAGGAAGGGAAGAGAGAGACACCTGTGAGCCGCTGGGTTATTTTTGCATTGTTAAGAAAAAGAGCACTGAGCTGAAATATCATTTTAAGAATTAGGTCACCAAATATTAATGTGCTTATTCATGCATAATCTTTCAAAGAAGATTAGTGGCACCCATTCTTTTGGGGATGGATTGTTTTTTACCTTCAGGAGAGAAAATGAACCCTGGGTTTATCAGAGGAATGCCTCCATTGTGATTCTGCTCCCAGGTATTCAGCTATTATGCTGTTTATCTCTGTTTATTTTATTTTATTTTAGCTTGTGAGACTGTGACCAGTCTTGACTGTAAAGGTCAGAATTGTGGGGAGTTCCTGTCATGGCTCAGTGGTAATGAACCTGACTAGGATCCATGAGGACTCAGGTTTGATCCCTGGCCTCGCTCAGTGAGTTAAGGACCCGGTGTTGCGGTGAGCTGCGGTGTAGGTCTCAGACACGGCTTGGATCCCATGTTGCTGTGGCTGTGGTATAGGCCGGCAGCTGCAGCTCCAGTTCAGCCCCTAACCTGGGAACCTCCATATGCCGTGGGTGTGGCCCTAAAAAAAAAAAAAGTCAGAATTGTAAAGAAGTTCTAGTAAACTTTTTGGAAGTATTCCTATTCCAGAACTGCTTCATGTGGATGCTAATGAGATTAGATTAATCGAAACTATGCATTTTGTAATAGACTTAGCTTCCCTAGGAGCATATCAGTTATTCATCTACCTTGATTTTTGATGACGTCATTCTGAAGTGGCGGGGGGCCATACACTGGCAGCTACACCTCTGATTCAACCCCTCACCTGCTGCAGATGTGGCTGTAAAAAGAAAAAAAAAAAAAAGAATGATTTCTGTTGCAAGGTGTTGTTAAAGATAGGAAAGCTGTACATGTAGATGTTTTCCCTAGGTTTCATTTTCACTGTATGTGGGAGAAAATTTGTGAGTGAAGAAAAACGTACGTAGGATATTGTTAAGCTTAAATTACCAAATAAACTTGTTTTCTGAACTGGGACATTCTAACATGCTAAGTACTTTCTAGTACTTTCTGATCTTAGTCTTTAACCGTTAAATTTCCGGGACTGGGTGGTCTCCCATCTTCCAGACCTCCGTGCTTCTGTCATTGCCTTGCGCTCTGCTTAGAAGCCTCTTTTCCAGGGCAAGTGCCACCTCCTCCGAGAAGCCCTCCCGGCTCTGCAGCCACACCCATGTCCCTGTGCCCGCTGCAGCCCCTCACAGCCCACCTCTCTGGTGCTGTTCATCAGGGTTAGTCTTAGCTATGCATCTGTTTGTTTCCCTCGGTTTGTCCTCAGGGCCTTATTTTATGCATTTCTGTCACAGGTACTGGGGAACTCAGTACCTTCTTCCCATGAAATGTTAAAAAAAAAAAGTCTGTTGCATTGAAAAGAAACATTTTTTTTTGGAGTAGCTGAAATACATGAATCCTCAGACATTTCCCTTTGGTGCCCTGGTGTGATGAATTTCTCTGAGGGGCTGAGCAGGCCACAGTCCAGCCTCAGTCAAGTTCATCCTAAGCCTGGCATCTCTGGAGGGACCTGCTGCCACCCAGCGGGGTGCGTGGTGGGGGTTTGCTGTCCACCTGGGTGGAGGCTGGAGCTGAGTCAGTGCATCCCTCTGGCACAGAGAGATCAGAGCATCGGTCCTGCCCAGGCCTGCCTCTTCGGAGAGGTGTGAAGGAGGAGTCAGATGGCCAGACGGCCAGGAGTGTCTGCCCACATGCTGGACACTACCCTTGCCTTGGAGGAGCAGAGGGAAACCTCAGCGACAGTTTTGAAATCACCCATGGTAACTCTTTACTGCCTGTGGTATTTTAGATATACAGCGAGGCACTTTGCCTGCTTCTCAGGACAGCCTCATGTGTGAGGGTTGTTTTTTTTTTTTTTTTTCTTTTTTTGACTGTTGGGCCAGGGATCAGATTGGAGCCACAGTTCTGACCCACGCTGCAGCTGCGGTAACGCCGGATCCTTTAACCCACTGTGCTAGCCGGGCATCTAACCTGCGTCCTGGAACTGCAGAGATGCCACCAATCCCATTGTGCCACAGCTGGAACTTCTGTGGAAGGGTTTTTAAAAGTCTTGTTTCAACATTTTTTTTTTTTTTTTTTTGCTTTTGGCCACACCCACGGCATACAGACATTCCTGGGCTAGGGATTAAACCATGCCACAGCAGTGACCCAAGCCATAGCAGTGACAATGCGAAATCCTTCACCCACTGAGCCACCAGAGAACTCCTAAAAGTCCTGTTTTACAGATGAGGACACTGAGGCTGAGCTCTTGCCTGAGGCCCCTCACAAGGGGAACGACCTGGCTGGGACATCCAGGTCTATGACTTTTTCATGCGATGTGCTGATTTCACAGAGCCGGGCCTTGGGGATCAACATGTAGCTTAAATGCACTGAAAGCCCACTGCCACATTAGGCGCCAGGCGTGTGGAAGTGAGTGAGGGCCTCTGACAGCAGATCATGATGCAGCCTCAGAGCTGGTAGCATCACGGAGGTGGCGGGCAGGGGGCACAACACAGCCACGTGTTTCAGGAGAGGGGTCAGGGACAGGCCGGAAGCCAGGTTCAGGAGGTGGCTCTTTACTGTGTTGACCTGTTGTCAGTGGAGTTTTAGTAAGCCTGGGAAGGTCGTGTCAGGCTTGCATGTAGAGAGCTCAGCCTGGTGGCAGCTTGTGCCCGGATCTCAGGGGAGTAGGACTGGGGACAGGGGGATGTTTCAGAGGTAGACAGAGGCAGAGTTTGGTGACTGAGTGGCTTGGAGAGTCTGGGGCTGCAGAGGACAAGGATAACCACTGAGTTTTCAGTTTGAGTGTCGGGGAACCACCTTCAGCTTGTGAGGAGGGAGGGGAAGGATGCATGTGATTAAGAAAAGCCTGGTGGCTTCCGTTTCCTCAGTGAAGGGCGGGAAGAGCTTCTGGAAGGTGAGGGAGGGGTGGTGGGACAGATGGAGGGAGGGCGTGTGGGAGAGGGGGAGCTCAGGGCATTCCCGGGGTGGGTGTGAGTTCCTGGGGGTGCCACCTTCATCGGTTGTGTTTTCTCCAGAGTGCCCAGCTCTCCAGGCTCAGGCTAGGGAAAGGTGGGCCGTGGGTGCCCTGTCCAGCTACAGAGGGGTCTGGCAACATTAGGAGGGGGTGAGGCCCCGAGGTGTCTGACACACAAGCATGGAGGATGCTGCCGAGAGAAGAGGGGGGCAAGGGGAGAGGGTCCGGGAGCGGTGGTGCGAGGAGGCCCTGGGAGAGGTCGTGGCGGGTCTGGAATCTCGGAGCGGAGGTGAGAGAAAGGAAGCAGTTCCGAGCGGGGTCAGTGTTCCTGGGTGTGACCCAGGAGAGGATGGTGACGCATGGGGCGTGGAGGTCATTGGCCTCAAGGAAGCCAGAGCTGCGAGGCTGTGCCAGGGTGGGCCACGCAGGACCAGGAGGTCCCGCTGGAGATGAGCCTGTGGGCAGGAAGAGCGCCCCATCTGGAAATGACAGCCACCACCCTCCCACCCAACCCCTGTCCCTAGGTGGGGACAGCAGCCTCCTGCTACTGCCCCACTCAGTGCTTTTTTTTTTTCTTTTCCTGGAAAACAAGACTTTTTTTTGGTCTTTTTAGGGCCGCACCCGTGGCATATTGAAGTTGCCAGGCTAGGGGGCCGATTGGAACTAGCTGCTGCCGGCCTTCGTCACAGCCACAGCAACTTGGGATCTGAGCTGTGTCTGTGATCTACACCACAGCTCACAGCAATGCCGGATCCTTAACCCACCGAGCGAGGCCAGGGATTGAACTTGTGTCCTCTTGGATACTAGTCAGGTTTGTTTCCAACGGGCCACAATGGGAACTCCCAAGTTGCCTGATTTTTAATTGTCGACCTCTTATTCAGCAGTTTAGAGGACACAGTGTGTCCCAGGGTGTGGGTTGGATTTGGCTGTGTGGGCTCCTGGTGGTCCCTTATGCTCTCCAGACCCTTGATATTCGCAGGACTGCGGCAGCAGGAGTGATTGTGACCTGGTCCCCTTGCTGGCCATCTCCTTCAGTTTGGAGGATGGAGGTTTTATAGATAAAGACTTAACTAGCTAATTAGTTTTTCAGTGGGAGCTAATCGGGGTGATAGTAATCTGAAGCCTTTGGCTCCAGTGCACTGCAGATCTTGGTAAAAATGTGCTCGCTCCTTCGAAAACCTGGCAGCCCCACTCCTGTCTGCTCTGGCCTGTCTCTCTTTGGCGGTCCTGTTTCTTTTTTCTTTTCCTAGTTTGTTTCTTGACTTGTACTTGCTTTTTTGCTTCTTTCCAGCATTTTCTTTCCGTACCCTTTTCCCTCATCTCTTCTTTGTGTGTTTAATTTCTCTCTTCCCAATTCATTCTCTCACAAAGGTCAAGTTCATTGGATGAGGCAATGTGTAGATCAATTTTTTTGGCACGGATCCAGCACACTTTTATGTTTTCTTGTTAAAGTTTTTTTTTTTTTTTTTTTTTTGCTTTTTAGGATCTCACCTGTGGCCTATGGAAGTATCCAGCCTAGGGGTTGAATCGGAGCTGTAGCTGCCGGCCTACACCACCGCCACAGCAACAGCAATGCAGATCCGAGCCACCTCTACGACCTACACCATAGCTCATGGCAATGCCAGATCCTTAACCCCCTGAGTGAGGCCAAGGATCAACCCCAAATCCTCATGGATGCTAGTCAGATTCATTTCTGCTGAGCCACAACAGGAACTCCCTAAATAAATTTTTTTTTTATTATAGCTGGTTTACAATGTTTTGTCAATTTCTCCTGTACAGCAAAGTGACCCAGTCATATCTCTGTCTATATATATCTCTATGCACATACATTCTTTCCCTCATATTGTCTTCTGTCTTGTTCTGTCACATGTGACTTTTTTATTTTCTTAGTCTTTAAACTTTGTGAATCAGCTGTGTGCGTCATGATCTGAGGCGGTGGAACTTTGGCCCTTGTTCAACCAAAGACGTGGTTTGCCCTTCAAATTAAGCACCCTGTAGGTTTTCGTCAAATTTCCAAACACCGTTGAGCCTCAGGCCACCCACACATAGCTTTGACCATCCCTGGTGTCAAATCTTGTCTATTCGAAGGGACATTTGATGTCTGGACAGCCTAGGAACTAAGTCTAGAGGATGAGGTTATGGATCCATCTGGGAAATACCGTAGTTCCCCTGAAGCGCTGACTCCATTCCCTGTACTGCTGTGGGGGGTGTGTGCGGGTGGCAGGGAAGGGGACCTTCCTACTGGAAGGTGCACAGATGTTGGAGCAACGGTGCCTGCCTGGAGTCTGTGCCTCTTTCCTGCTCTGTTTTCAGCCTGACTTTAAAGACTGAGCTCAGACACACTGTCTTTGTTCAATGACTAATACCTAAATTTTCCCATTGCTAGAGACATTGTAGCTTTGGAAATAAAGGAACAATTTCTTCTGGCTTTGAAATCCTGCAGAGGACGCTGAGACCTGCCTTACTGTCTTAGGGGCCCTTTGGGCTCTGGAAGCTCTAGGCTTGGAGCCACCAGGGAATGGGTTCCCTGGGCGACGACTCTAAAGGATGATGGACACATGGCCAAAGGCCAGCAGGACCGACGACCGGCAGGCTCATGGCTACACCTCTTATGTATGTTGAAGAACTACTGGCAGGCACCACAGTGGTTTAGACGTGATTCTTTATCAGAAGCACCGTGGAGTTCTTTGAAAATCTGTGGATTCTGGAGCTGCATTTCCAGTGATTCTGATTCATGATGTGGGGCCAGGAGCAGTGGGTGCCCTGGGTGAGTGGTCGGGGGTCCCTTGGCCACACCGTGAGGACCACAGGTAGGGTAGGCTTTGGGGTTGAACAGACTGGGATCCCGTCCTTCCCCCTTTGTACAGGTTACGCGATCTCACGAAGTTATTTCAGTGTCTCTGACTGGTGGTTCTTTAAGTGGGGTTGGTGACACCATCCAGGGAGGGCGTCGTGAGGGGTGCAGCCCGTACACACCAGGCACCTGGCTCTGCCTGGCGCATGTTAGGCTGTTAATCACCTAGGGTTGGAAGTAAAGGGTCCCCCTCCAGACCCTGCATTTCTGCCATCCTTGTCAGAGGGAGGATATTGCTAATCGCTGAGAATGAGGATCACGCTGGGTGTCTTCTCCTCTGTCCTGGAGTCCATTCCTCTGTGGGGCTCCTGGGTGACGGGGCCCCTTTATTCTCTTTGACTCTGGTGTTTGCCACTCAGCCTCCAGGTCTGCTGTGGGCCCACTGAATGGCTTGAGATGTGCCCTTCTCTTGTTCTCCTGGAAGGCGCCTACCTCCCACATGCTTGCACATGTACACACTTGTGTACACACACCTGCACACATGCACACACATGCCTGTAAATGTGTATATGCCTGTGCACAGCTACACATGTGCACACACATACCCGGGTGCACACACATGGGCACAGTACACACATGGACACACATACACCCATACACATATGCACACACCTACACCTGTGCACACACGTGGACACACAGGGCACACATCTATACACATGTGGACACACACAGGTACCCACACGCACACACGCACAGCTGAGCTGGTCCCGAGGAGCTGTATCTGACACTTGGCTCAGGCCCAGTCCTCTCCTCTCAGGTCACTGAAACGTGGTGACAGTCCTCTAAAGGCCTGGCCTGCCAAGGCCTGGGGACTCTCCAGCCTGGAAGAGCTGGCCTCTGCCTGCTGGGCCTGCAAGGAAATCAAGGCGCCTGTTTTCAGGGGCAAACTTGGGTTATGCTCCCTGTCCCCGTGTCCACAGGCATGTGAAGGCAGGGTTCACAGCCCGGCCAACTGTCTCTGCGAAACTCCGTCCTCTCCAAGATCTTGATCTTCCCGGAAGACCGGCAGGCCAGTTTTGGCAAAGCGTTTTCCTTTCATTTGTTTTTAATGCTCGCCCTGAAAAATAATGCCTTGGTTTTGGCCCAGGGCGCTGTCAAAACAAAACCCTTCCTGTCTCCAGGACATAAGCAGGTTCCACAAGTACCCAAGCGCGATGCCTCTTTGAGTTCCCATCCACCACCCCCCTCCGCCCCAGTGACTTTCCACGTGGAAGGACTGTGCATCCTTTGCTTGCTAATCATTTAAAATTCTAATGGAAAGTTTTGCTTTCATCATGTGAGCCCATTTTGGCAAATGCACGAAGGTGTATCTAATGTAATTCCAGTTTTTGAAGCAGTTTTTAAGTAAAAGAGGCTTTAATCTTCAATGCCTTTGACACTGGGCTCTTGATGAGATATTTTGAGCATATAAATTATGGTAAGCGTTGGTACCAAAGGGTACATTTTTTTTCTTCTTGTTTGGTGTGTTTACTTGTTCTTGGCCTGGTAATTGTGTTCAGGATAATTTAGGCTTGGGCTACAAAATAGCTGTTGGGTCTGTGTTCTCTTCTTGATAAATCTGCGTTCATTACCTGACAGATGTACAGGTGTATTTTAGGAATCAAACCCCTTGATCGCCCTCCTTTTGAATCTTAAGTGAAAGAAATGCGTGGGGATAGAGACATCACTGAGATGGGAATTCTAAGTGCCTGGTGACTATGAAAATCAGTAAAAGGCCTTTTCGTGTTCATTTCGAGTTACCAAAATCAAAA
Source organism: Phacochoerus africanus (assembly GCF_016906955.1). Taxonomy (NCBI): domain Eukaryota; kingdom Metazoa; phylum Chordata; class Mammalia; order Artiodactyla; family Suidae; genus Phacochoerus; species Phacochoerus africanus. The sequence goes on along the minus strand of NC_062552.1, from coordinate 28,157,983 downwards.
TAGAACTAAATTTGTAGCCCCTGCTTTTGAACATAGCTTTATTTCCGTCCAATATTTAAATAGTATGTTAAAGCTCCTTATGCAGGATGTTAATTTTCCAGGATTCTTTGTAAACTGACTATTTCTTTGAAAGTCAGCTCAGGGGGTCTAAAGGGAACGGTAACAACCTTTCTTTCCTGTTCTTTCTGATTTATAGTCTTGTGAATGCTTTGCTGGGTGCAGAAGGATCTCAAACAGTGAGAGAGCCCCCTCAAAACTCAACTCTCTTCCCCTTTATAAACATTTCATCACTTCCCTTCAGAGGAGAAAGCCACTCTTTTATTACTTTGGGTTTTTCCAGAGATAGTCTATACATATACAAACGCCAGTGCCAATTATCTTTGAAGCAACCTGCCTTTGGGGTGCGGGGGCAGTGATGGACCTGTGAGCGACAGGGCCCTTCTGAAAGCTGCTCCAGCACTCTCTGTGAAAACTGAAAGTCTAGCAATTCTGCTTTAAAAATAGAAACCTGGAGTTCCCGTCGTGGCGCAGTGGTTAACGAATCCGACTAGGAACCATGAGGTTGCGGGTTCCATCCCTGGCCTCGCTCAATGGGTCAAGGATCCGGCGTTGCCGTGAGCTATGGTGTAGGTCGAAGATGTGGCTCGGATCCTGAGTTGCAGTGGCTGTGGTGTAGGCCAGCGGCTACAGCTCTGATTGGACCCCTAGCCGGGGAACTTCCATATGCTGTGGGTGCGGCCCTAGAAAAGACAAAAATAACAAATAAAAAATAAAATAAAATAAAACTTTCTTAAAAAAAAAAATAGAAACCCCAGTGTGTCAAGATATAGATTGAAGAATTTTTATTAATGCATTTTGGTGGTGGCAAAACAAGGTGGGGGGGGGGAGGTAAGGAAAAGGAAGAGGAAAAAAAAAGGGGAAGGAAATTAAGGTCTGTCAGGGAAGTGGTTGAATGAATTGTGATGCACACACACACACACACACACACCACGGCTGTGGTGCCGCCCTTACAAAGGTGAGCTAGTGCTTTATTGCTTAGAGGTCACGGAGGAGCTTTCCTGATGTGTTTTTGTCTAAGGAAAGAAAGACGCAGAGAAGATTGTGTAGAATCTCCTTTTTACAAAATAATGAGAAACGCTGCGTGTGGCTGTGTGTGTGTGTGTGTGTGTGTGTGTGTGTGAGAGAGAGAGAGATGTTATGGGTGTGGAGAAAGATGGAGGACGGGGGAGTTAAGTCAAAACTACTTTTAAGTTTCTTTTTCTTTGTTTAAAAAAAATAAGCACCGGAGTTCTGGTTGTGACTCAGCAGTAACGAACCCAACCAGTGTCCATGAGGTTGCGGGTTCGATCCCTGGCCTCGCTCAGTGGGTTAAGGATCTGGCATTGCCGTGAACTGTGGTGTAGGTTGCAGACGCGGCTTGGATTCTGAGGTGCTGTGGCTGTGGTGTAGGCCCGCATCTGCAGCTCTGATTCAACTCCTAGCCTGGGAACCTCCATATGCCACACGTGCTGCCCTAAAAAGACTAAATAAATAAATAAAAATTTTAAAAGTAAAAAATATGCCCTGAATCTTTCCTGGAATAGGGCTCATGGTCAGTGATTTGCCAAATGTCTTTCCTTTCCCTTCGAGGAAATGGCATTGGAGGCTCAGATCCTCTCTCCATCTCTTTTCATGAGTTTTATCTTCTGGGATCTGAGTCGCCCTGGGCAGAGTACCAGGAGCACATCTTGGGTTTGAAATCGGCAGGGAGGCGCTGCCCTGCTGGGAGCTGCAGGACCAGACGGTGGGTGTGGTGGGGGCTGCCCTGGGGGTGGGGGCAGCTAGTGGATGGACCCCTGCAGGGCTATGCCCAGAGCCTGCATGAAAGCAGGGAAGCCTGCATGAAAGCTGGGAAGCCTGCATGGGGGCCAGGGAAGAGCCAGAGGCAATTAAGGGCTTGAGGCGGGGTCACTGGAAGGTCTTGCCAGGAAGGTGAGTTAAGTGGCAGAGTGATGCCATAATGTAGGTGACAACTGGAAAGGCATCGTGGAGATACGGCGTGCCAGGGGTCTTCAGTGGGTGTGCGTCACACCACATCCCAGGGCTGCCCTTCGTCTCTATCGTGTTATCCTTCCTTGGGTTCATGCTTGGGAAGCGTGGGAGGTACATGTCATTCAGGGGAGCTTCGAAAAGTCCTCGAAGAAGACATCATGTCCCCACCCGCTCTTCATCGAGGTGCCTACGCTTGCCGCGTGAAGAGGCAGCAAGCTAGCCCTCGGGAGAAGTCTAAATTCCTATTGTTGGAACCCTACATTATTTCCTCTTGGTTTGAGGAGGTGCCTTAGCTGCTCAGACATCTGTCAAGGAGTCTAAACCTCTACTCTGGACCAAAGAAATGTCAATTCGGATGGAAGGGGTGAGGGCACTGGGGGCTCAGCCTGTGTGGGAGGGGCTGTGTGTCTTGAATCCACTCTCCCCCTTCTATGAATCCTGCCTTCAGTTAAAAATGTCTAGTTCACCTATTTTGCTTTGTCATGTTCTTTTAGGGATCTCACCAGAGATCTTTTTAAAACTCGGTACCCCTGGAGTTCCTGCTGTGGCTCAGTGGGTTAAGAATCTGGCTAGTATCTATGAGATGTGGGTTCAATCCCTGTTCTCACTCAGGGGGGTTAAGGATCCGGTGTTGCTATGAGCTGTGGTGTAGGTCACAGGTGAGGCTCGGATCCTGCGTTGCTATGGCTGTGGCATAGGTCGGCAGCTGTAGCTCCAGTTCAACCCCTAGCCTGGGAACTTCCATATGCCGCAGGTGCATCCCTAAAAAAGAGAAAAACCAAACCAAACCAAACCAAACTCGGTGCCCCAAATGAGATTCAAAAGCCAAGGCAGAGAAGGGCTGCTTTCTTCCTCTCATGAATGCAGTCTGAGGGTATAAAATGCATTCATCACTATCAGATTCATATCGTGTTTATGGTTTGGTTAATATGTATAGTTTTGGGTCTATCACACTTGGTTAAATCCATTCCCAAATCTTGCTCATGCATGTTACTGCATTTGGGCCAAGTCTCCATTATTCTGGACAGAATTTTAGGTTTTTTTTTTTTTTTGGATCTAAATGCAAGACTTCGCATTTCTTTGGGCTAAACTTAATCTCATTAGACCAGCACATGAGCTCAACCATCGCTGCCTTTTCAAGAGATCTTTTCCCACCTGATTTTCTTCCAACTCACTGGCTAGTTTCAGGGGCCCTTAAAAATGAAAAGAAAAGTGTGTCATCAAATGGAAAGAAGGTGGGAGCTGGGGACTGAACTTAGGCTTCTCTTTGGCTGTTTGCTGGTTCGTTTGACCTTCAGCAAATTCCTCAGCTTCAGCGAACTTCCATCCCCATATACTCTGCCCTTGGTATGACACGGAAGCCTTGCTCTCTCACAGGCCTGCTGTAAGTCAGGATGCAGCACGTCTGGGCCTGGCAGGCATCTAGGAGGGAGCTTTGCATAGAGCTGCCTCTTCGCTGATGGGCGTCAGTGTCCACAACTCCTTCGTTACCACACCGCACAGTGTCACGCCTGCCTGCTACCCCATCCTTCCAGCAGGCGGATGACGAGCCCACAGGCCAGCCTTCTTCAAGTTGACTTCGTCCTACCAGTTTCCAGTTCATTTTATCTTCAGCCTGTCCCTCCATTCGCCCAGGGCACCCTAAGTGGTGTTCCCACACACCTTGGTGAACTTCAGATACTTTCTTTAGGGACATAGGAAATTGTTCAGGGTGTAATGTTACAGGAAAAAGGCAAGACAAGGGAGTGTACCTGTAGTAAAAACCACAATTTGATAAAACAAAAAAATTAAAAGTGGAGTAGATATGACCGGAGAGAGAGGAACAAGGCCACACACTAAGCATCAGCACTGTGGTTGTGGGTGCTGTCAGCTGTTCTGAATCTTCTCATGATGGTAGCCACACAGGATTTCTTTCTTTCTTTTTTCTTTTTTTTTAAGGGCTGCACCCTCGGCACATGGAAGTCCCTGGGCCGGGGATTGAATCCGAGCTGCAGCTGTGACAGCGCTGGATCCTTTAACCCACTGTGCCGGGCCGGGGATCGAACCTGCGCCTCTGTAGTGACCCTAGCTGCTGCAGTTGGATTCTTAACCCACTGCAGGAACTCCCAGAGGACCTCCTTAAGGAACTGTTGGCTTCTTTGCTCTTTCTCCAGATTCCAGAGCTTGTTTTTTCTCTCTGGTTCGGAGGGCTCTTAAGAATCTGTCACCTTCGAGCTTTCTTGAACAACTTAAAGCAAGAATTATTTCTTTTTCCTTTGTGTTGTGCCTGCTGTGATATGCAGAGTTGAGCCCTCACTGCAGAAGATCATTCATGTCACCGCTATGCACCATTTGAATTTCACGCTGTGGGTCCCCACGTGTCTGCCTCAGGCCCTGAGCAACTGGCCTAGCTGGCCTCTGCTTGTCCCCTGTGGAGGGAGCCAGGTATGACTGTCTTGGACCCTGGTGCAGGCACTTTGCCTTCCTGGGCTCCTTCCTCCATGAAAGTTACCAGCTATATTTTATGACTGAGATGACACATAAAACCCAGGCTGGATTCATTATTACTATATATATTTTTTCTCTTGATCTTAAAGGAAAACGTTTTTGAGGCCCTCAGTGTATTCTGAGGCCTCCTAGGTCCGAAGGCACAAAGACTCTGATGTGCACATCCCCGAGAGCCCCCTGCATCCTGAAGACCACGTGCTTTCTGGTGGCCAGGCTTCTCTATTTTGTATCCTCATCGTCAGCTCTGAGGGTATTGGATGTTCTTTTTTTATTTTATTTTATTTTATTTATTTATTTTTTTGTCTCTTTAGCTATTTCTTGGGCTGCTCCCACGGCATATGGAGGTTCCCAGGCTAGGGGTCGAATCGAAGCTGTAGCCACCGGCCTACGCCAGAACCACAGCAACGCGGGATCCGAAGTCGCGTCTGCAACCTACACCACAGCTCACGGCAATGCCGGATCCTTGACCCACTGAGCAAGGGCAGGGATCGAACCCGCAACCTCATGGTTCCTAGTCGGATTCGTTAACCACTGCACCACGATGGGAACTCCTGGATGTTCTTGATCAATATCTGAGAGGTCATCGCTTGCTTTCCTTCATCGTACCTTATGTCTGCTCCTTTCTGCATTGCCCTGTGCTGGTGGCCTTTCTCAGGTTCTGTGTAGATTTCTGCATTATTAAAGATGGCGGTCAAGGGGGTGTTTTTTCCGTAACTGCTCTGGCTCGTTGTGAGGCTGACTTTGGAAAGATGCCAAGGTTAATGCTTTGCCTTCTAATGCTAGGCTTTTAAAATATTAGAACAATTTTTTTTTTTAAATGTCATGAGATCTTTCTGTTCTTTTCGTGTTGAGTGGAGCCTGTCAAACATACTTACCTACTTAGGTTTTGTTAATAATTATTTGGAAATAAAACTGGTGAAACAAAATAAGAATCACTGCACTTGTCATGAATTGAGAGACTGTTCTTGCTTTGTTCTTAACTCCAGCTGTATATTTTTCTAGGTCCTGTTAAGAACAGCTCATCCACTGTGAAAGTGTCAGGTGGCTGGTAAGGAGTACGGATCCTTGACAAGAAGAACATAGCAATCGAGGGAGGAAAATTGCAGAGGCGTCTGGGAGGGGACAGCAGTAGCAAAGGCGCAGATGCCAGGGTTTCAACTTGTCTCTTGAATGTTTAAACAAACAGGCAACACTAAAAGAAAGGCCTGCCAAAAAGCCAGAGCAAGTACCCTTGAATGCAGTCCAGTCTTGGAATGGGAGAGGTCAGGGAGAAATAGGACGAGGTTTATTCCATCAGTCTTGCTGTGGCCTAATCAGGAAGGTGGCTTTGGCATGAGAGCCAGAAACATGGCTGGCATTTCCATTGGGCTCTCCAGTAAGAGACCTGGAGCAGCGACAGCATGTCTGCTAAAGGCGGCCGGGGAGGGCAAGCTGCCAGCACTCGGGGGGTTGCCGGGGGCAGTGGCCAGGTCCTGCTGGGTGTGTGGCTGGCGGAGCGGTTGGTTCAGTTTTCTGTGGTTCACTCAGGATTAGGAGGCACATGGCCACCTCATCTGTCCCTGGGGCAAAGTATTGAAATCTCATTGGCTGAAGCTAAATTCCCTCTCATGTCGTTTTTCCAATCTAGGGCCTGGTGGAATATGCTTCTTCATAATGGGCAGGAGGAATGGTCACATAAAGAATTCATTCTCTTTTCTCGTTCTTGTCTTTGCGGACATTTAACCCACATGTGTGTTCTCGAGAGACATGTGTTCCCGTTTGTTGGGAAGGCTGAGCCCAGTTTAGATGGGCGCCTCCTAGGTGCTAGAAGGGGTTTGAGCAGATGTGGTTGTGTGATGCCTCCTCTGGCTCTTCCAGCTCAGCCATTACACACATACAAAGATAGACTGGATACTAGGATGCATCTCCCAAGGTCAGATTCCGAATTCTTCACTCCTGTCATCCTTGCAGTGATCATGCCAGCCTGCTCCTGGTCTGAGGCATCACAGCATCCCACCCTGGACCTGTCACTCTGTAATACAGAAGAACAGTTGTATTCCTTACCAACTAATCACTAAAGGGATGTTGCCTATAAGCTTAAATTTTATATAATGGTCCATCTTTGGGAACCCTGCCTTTCAGGTAATGAGCGTTAAGCTGAAATAACTTTCTTTAGCTCACAGGAAACATCCTGAGCAGGCCCACCTATGAGTGACTGCAGGAAGGAAGAAATTAACACATCCCTCCTGAGGCTGCCTGGATCCAGGAAATGTTTGACTGTACGCCCACCTCTTTGAGTATAAAAGGAGCCTGAATTCCAACTCCCGCAGGATGGTTCTTTGGGACCTGAGTCCACAGTCTTCTCAGTCAGCTGGCTGTCTGAATAAAGTCGCTATTCCATGCCCCAACAACTTGTCTCTCCATTTATTGGCCTGGCGGGTGGTGTGGTGAGCAGGATGAGCCTGGACTCAGTAACAGTTCCCACTCATGATGCTGTTCTCATCTACGAGGCCTGGTTTTCCAATTTAAAGACGGAACAGGAACTTTCTCTTAGCTTGGAAAGTATTGATAGGCATCACCTAAAATTCCATATTTAAAGGTTCTTTGTAACTCCTGAGGGAGGAAACAAATCCTTTCATAAAGAACTTAAAATATAGCTGCCTGCATCCTTGTAGAGAGCCAGGTTGGTGATGTCTGCCCTCTTGCCAAACTCTTTCTTTTCTCCTTCCTTCCAATACCTGTGAAAAGTTGTGCCATGTTTTTGCCACCTGACTGGGTCAGTGCTTCCTTATTTTTCTTCTTATGCACCAGGGGATATGATATCACATTGTGACTTGAATTTTGGGTGCTGAAATCTGACCCCTGGAGATTGCTCTGCTGCTTCTCACAGATGACTGTGTTTGGGCTAGTTAATTACAGGCCAAAGTGCATGTCACAAGCTGTTATCTAAGAACCTGGGTAGATTTTTAGTGGGAGGAAGAGCATGCACAGGGAAATTGATCTTGCAAAATCTTAGGGTCAAAAGGCACTTTCTAGATCAATCACCCATCTAATCCATCAGTTCCTGTCATAAAACCATACTAAGCAGTCATTTGACCTGGGTTTGAACAGGGAATACGCTGTATCCCCAGAGGACTCCACCATGTTTTAGTTCGGTATATAGAGGGGCATTTTTCTTCCTTTGGTTTCCGTTATTGGGCCATCCTGAGCAAGTCTGATTCTTTTACCATGTGACAGGTCTTCAGATATTCATGAGCCATTTGACGATCCCTGCAAATGTTCTAACTGCCTTTTGGTTCTTCATGAGGTATGAGCAGGTCTCATCACTAGCCTTGCTGTTCTGGTTGCCTTGTCCCGAGTGTGTTCCAGCGTCCTGTGCAGTGCTCATTTTTGCCTGGCAACCACATGCGTGGGGAAGGAGCATGCATTTTCCTTAGACTTTTGGCCTGTATGGGTCATAGATATACTTCATAATGGCAGTAAGTGTGAAATCTGACATATGCTGTGGGAGAGGAATGCTCTTTTGTTTTAATGTTTTAATTTTTATTGTATAAGTTGTATAGTTGAAGTATAGTAGATTTACAGTGCTGTGTTAGTTTCTGGTGTAGAACAAAGTGATTCAGTTATACGTGTATATATCTATATATCTATATACATATTCTTTTCCATTATGGGTTATTACAGGATATTGAATTTAGTTCCCTGTGCTATAAAGTGGGACCTTGTGGTTCATCCATTCTATGTATAATTGCTTACATTGGTTAATCTCAAACTCATTTATCCTCCCTCCCCCTTTCCCCTCTGGTAACCGTAAGTCTGTTCTCTGTGTCTGTGAGGATGTTTCTGTTTTTGTCAATAAGTTCATTTGTGTCTTATTTTAAATGAAGAATGCCCTTTGAGTGTGGAGTTTTATGGGTCTGTTTAGAGGAAGAAATCTTTGCAACGTGACCAGGTTTTAAAATTGAATCACTGTTCCTTAAAAATGTAGTTATAGAGGAACCTGCTAATTTGGGTAGCCAGTCAGTTCTCTCAGGCTGAGGACCCTGGATGCCATGTCGGTCTCTTCCTCCGTTGTTCAGTGAGCTCTCTCCACTGCCTCTGTTTTGAAAATTAACCCCAGGGACTGGCAGACAAGTCATTGCTGTGGAAAACAAGGAGTCTTATAAATGTTATTGGTATGCTTTCGTTTTTTGTTTTTTTTTTTCTGTCTTTTTGCTATTTCTTTGGGCCGCTTCTGCGGCATATGGAGGTTCCCAGGCTAGGGGTTGAATCGGAGCTGTAGCCACCGGCCTACGCCAGAGCCACAGCAATGCAGGATCCGAGCTGCGTCTGCGACCTACACCACAGCTCACGGCAATGCCGGATCGTTAACCCACTGAGCAAGGGCAGGGACCGAACCCGCAACCTCATGGTTCCTAGTCCGGTTCGTTAACCACTGCGCCATGACGGGAACTCCTGGTATGCTTTCTGTTCTAGAGGTGTGGTAACAGGGTAAGGGGTACTCCCCAAAGGTGATAGGGGCTTCAGAAAAACGAATTGTTTGGCCATTAGCACAAGAAATTGTACTATGTCAGCATTCAGAAATAGAGCAGCCATTGGTGAGGAGCTGGAAGCCTTTGTGGGTAGAAGGGAGCCAGGTTCCCTGTTTGTAAAACCAGGTATCCAGATGCGTCCCAGGCTTGGCTGCTCATCAGAACCACAGGGGAACTTTATAGGCCAGCAGACATTGGCCCCACTGTAGACCTACTGATTCACACTGGAAGGTGGGGGCCAACAATCTGGTGCTTGTGCAATAGACCAAAAACACGTTTGCCAGGGGTGGGTGGGGGGCAGGGGATGGGCTCTCTTTTAGGATCATAAACTGGATAATCTTTAAGCCATTCTCCAGCTCTAAAATTATGATTTTTATATTCTTTCAGTTCTACTTTCTGTTCTGTCATGGCATGTACTCTTTTATTGTCTTCTTCTATTGCTGTGTTCTTTCACTTTCCTCCTCTGGTTATCGCTGGCTTCCACTCATTTGAGTAACTGAATTGGCTGAGTGTCCTGAAGGGTTTTTCAAGCAGTGATAGGGCAGACCGCACTTTCCTTTTCTCTCCTTGTTCGCCTGTGAGGACCACTCACTCCATCAGTGTCAAAAGCCCTCACTGGATCACGACATCCTTTCTCTGGTGCTGCCACTCCCTCCCACCACCTCTCTGCCCACACACATGCTTGCTCAGGCCTGATCTTTGTATCTCCTCTGGGTTACACATCCATCTCTTTTGGAAAACCTGATAATCACAACTGGCTGGTCCCTGTGCCTGGGGAGGGGCCTGCTTGGAATGCATGTGGATTTTTAATTTTGATTTTAATTCTTTAAGAGGCCCCACCTTCGTCCAGCCTAGAGCCTCGTTTTGATTTAGGTCTGGGATATTTATATTTGAGAACCTCCCCTGTCCTTCCAAGCCAGCCTGGAATAAGAAGGGATGTCCTTCCATACCCTGGCTCAAGACCCTAAGAGGAGAATACAGAACCCCCAGCAGTCACCATGGGTTACATATCAAGCTCGTGTTTGACAAAGTGCACGACTCTGACAAGTCCGTGTGTCGCCAGGCTTGATAGCATGTTTGACCTGCCCCTCAGCAGATCTTGACTCGGTTCAGAGCAACTGCAGGACAGGTGTGTGGGGTGAAGGGGAAATCTTCCTTTCTGCAGATGTCAAGAGTTGCTCATTTTATCACCGAAACCCTGTGTTCCTTAACCTTAGTTTCATTATCACCTGCTTATGTGCCCAACTCCTGCCTCTAGCCTCTTTAGACATTTTTCATCGTCACACCTTCCATTATGAAATTCTCATACGGCAGATTTACTGTGAACTCCAGTCTGTTGTAATAGCTGAGGCTTTAAAAATGCCCTCCTCATCAATTTTCGCCCCCTTGGGGACTCTGTCACCCCTGTTAAGCATGCGTGCTTTAACCCTGACTCTCCCCAGCGGATTATAATACACGGCCAGGCTCGAGACCCAGGGATCAAACCCAGGGTTCCCCAAACCTGCTGGATCAGGAGGGTCAGCTGGGGACACTTGTGAAGTGATCAGATTCCCAGGCCGTTTGGCCTGGAGAAGATGCATTAGCAAGACTGAGGCGGGGCTTAGGAATCCATATGCTCAGGAATTCTTAAAAATCTGTGCCTTCGCTTCTTTCTGTTCTACTACAAAAGCTGCTCCCCGAGTAGGAGTTGTGAGTGTGGGGCTGAGGTTGTTTACAGAGCACAGCTGTGCTCCCTGTATCCTGACTTGGAACTAGGAATTCGTTGCCTAATAGGTGTTTTATTAAAAAAAAAAAAAAAAGTCAAAACTGTGTCATGCCCCTTCCCTGGATGCATCAGCTCTCTGTCGTGGAGCAGAGCTGTAACAGGTTCCGAGGGACACGATGGCATCTGCCATGTGGTTTGTCACCATCTAGTGAAGGAGCAGAGACAGAATGCTTGCGGAAGCAGTTTTCATTTTGCCCAGGTACGTGGGTCAAAAGGCTCCCTTAGAGGTTGTGGCATTTGGGGTGAGTAAGGTGTCGCTAGCCAGGAGAAAGGTGTTGGGGACAGTCAGGGCCTGGTGTGTGGCAGCTGAATCCTTGGGGCTGTGGGTGTGGGAACTGAAGTCAGCAAGGCGCCTGCACCATCCTGGGCAGAGGTCAGACCAGACGTGGGACTTTGAGGTGTGGCTCTGCCGCCTTACCTACCATGTGGTTCTTCTAAAGTTCAGTTCGAATGACTGATTACTCCCTGGGTGGTTCTGTTTGTGGCGTGAGATATGAGGAAGCAGGTCACAAGCTGCCAAAACCTACACAAAATGTTGATGGCGTTGGTAGAAGATGCCCCATTTAGAGGAGCCCTGATCATGCGGCTCCAGGCTGGCGCCTTGTTCTATAAGCGGTGGCGGGCCACTGGAGTCTTTGAGAAGACACGACCCTGTGTGAGGTGCTGAGCAGAGGTAGGGGCTGCCCTGGAGACTCGGGCCCACGTGCAGCGTAGCTCCCATGTGCACAGAGCTGCACCTGAGCTCCCTCTGACCTGCAAGTGCATGTTTGGAATGTGACCTTTTTTGAGAGGCGAGGCTCTTGATTCAAGGCCGAGGAGAAATGCCTCACTTGTTCACCCTCCTCTTCCATAGACTCCCTGGCTGGTGGCCCTGGAAGGGAGCCCAGAGACCTAGTTGCTTCCCTTTGGCATCTGCAGCACCCAGGGCTCTGCTCTTGGTCATCGTACGGCCAGGCGTGGAGGAGCACTGCCCCCGGGGCAGCACCCAAGCGCCTGGGTGGGGCAGGGCCTGTGCTGGGCTCTTCCTGGAACTGTCTCCACCTGCTCCCTGAGCTGCATGGGCACCGCCCTCCTCCTGGGCTGGGCTCCCGGCCTCCCCCTCCCACCTTTGCGCCTCTCAGGCCCACTGAGCTTCCCTGAAATCCCTCCAGCCCTTTCGTGTATGTTTTAGTTCACGCTTATGCTTTATTTTTGATAATTGGGCACATAGAAAATATTGCTTGTTGAATTAACTTGCTATGTTTGGAGAGTGGCTTGAGTCCTTGCTGGACTCGGGTGATTGGACCTGTTAACTAACCTCTAAGCTCTCTTCTCTAGGTTCTCAGCCGTCTGTTGATTTACATGTGTACTATCTTGTGGTCTTACTCTGCTTTTGAAGATAACAGAAAGCATTTTTTTTTTCTTGTTTTTTATGGCCGTACTTGCAGCATGTGGAAGTTCCCAGACTAGGGGTCAAATTGGAGCTACAGCTGTCGGCCTACGCAGCCACAGCAACTTGGGATCCGAGCTGTGTCTGTAATCTACTCCACAGCTCATGGCAACGCTGGATCCTTAACCCACTGAGCGAGGCCAGAGATCAAACCTGAGTCCTCATGGATCCTAGTTGGGTTTCTTAACTGCTGAGCCATTAAGGGAACTCCCAATAGAAATATTTATTTTATTTTATGTTATTTTTTTTGCCAAACCCACAGTATACGGAAGTTCCCAGGCCAGGGATTGAACTCCTGCCACAGCTGTGACCACGCCAGATCCTTTAACCTCCAGGCTACCTGGGAATTCCTAAAATAACAGGAATCTTCAAATGTATGGGCACGGTTCTTGTTTAGCACTTAGCTAAACAAGATGTTATGGTTGGATCTAAATTTCTCACACTTGATAAGTTTTAGTAGTTTGGATATATAGGAGGGTGTGTTTTGTGGTTGTATAATAGTAATAATTATAGCTAACATTTGATAAACATTTCTCATAGGCCAGGCCCTCTTCTATGTATTTGACCTGTATTCCCTCATATAATTGTCACTGCCGTTGTGTGTGTGTGTGTGTGTTTGTGTGTGTGTGCTTTGGGGGCAGGTACTGTTATTTCCCCCCTTTACAAATGAAGACATTGAGGCCTAGAGAGGCTCAGCAGCTTTCTTGAGGTCAGACAGCCAGCCAGTCACTTGGAGAGCTGGGTCTATGGACTTCTGACTGCACAGTGCTTCTTGGCTCTGCTCGTTGCATTAGGCAGGTAGGGACTTTGGACCCGAGTTTGAATCCTGGTGCTGACACACCTGTGTAAACTAGGCCCAGGTGTGTACCCTCTCTGATGCACTTTCATTATTTGTGAAATCACAGTGGCTGCCGGGCTCAGGGTGGATCTTAAGATTCAGTGAGAGGTTGTTTGCAGAGCCCCTAACCTAGTATCTGGCACATTCGAGGCATTTCTTATTTAGTTCAGAGCTGCTTTTGTGAAAAGTAAAGTGTTGAGAGTTTCTGAAGGTAGATTTTCAAAGTCTGCTCTGGTCATGTAGCATTTTAATTTTAAATTGCTTTGGCCCGTGCATAGGAGAGGCGCTTCCTGAAAGGAAGTCTCGGATGACTGGTCAACCAGCAGTATCAGGCTGCGGAAGGTGCTTTCCAGAAAGAGAAAGTGGTGCCCAGTGGGGTCAGCCGTCGTTGGTGCGGATGGGATGGTGGAGTGAGCCATGGTAGGGAGGAAGGGATGACCTGGTGTCCTTTTATTGGATGCATCTGGGTAAAAAGCTGGACTCTGGGCTGGGCGACAGAGGCCGAGGAAGTGGTAGCCCAGAACCTACTGGGACCCCAGAGCTACCTCAGGAAATTGCCCCGGGATCTTGCGGGGAATGGTCCATGCTGTTGTCTGGACACCTGGGAGCTCTTGCTTGTTTCCTGGCGTCCAGGAGCTGAAGGACAGCTTCACTTTGGGATTCATTTGGGATTTGCCTTTTCCTCAAATGTTCTTTTTGGTCACATGCCACAAAGAGAGATTTCTGAGAACTCTGGAGGTGACGCACCAAGTGCTTATCCCGAGGCAGTGGCTGGCCAGCGGCATGCGCACGCTGCTGGGACTTCTTTGCAGAGTTGGTGGCGATGGGAGAACTGAGTCCCTCGCTGTGGAGCTGGGAGGGTGGTGTGGCTGGTGGGGCAGCCTCAGGGCCCCCGCGCAGCACTGCTGTGTCTTCCACTGTTAAACGAATACTAGGAATGTCCGCATGGCCTCTGACCAAGGTTGCTGGTAAACAGTAGCATTAAAATTTAAAGAATGTCGAAAAGAGCAGCTTAAAGAGGTGGCTGGGAGAGCCCTTTGCCCGTTTGTCCTCTCCACACAGAAAGCATTTAATCAGACAGAGCTGCAGACCACAGGGGTTGCTCGTTTTCTGGTGGACGCTAATGGTTTCTCTTGTTCCTTAAACAGTAGGGCAATTCAGGACGTTTTCAAAATTAGGCCTTGTGTGTGTGGTTCTTCATCTGGATTAATATTAGAGTTTAGTATCTCGTTCAGTTTGTGGAGCTAAAATGTGGCGATCAGCAGGACCTCTGTTGTTTTTGCATAACTGTTTGCAAGTTGCTAGGGGAGCTCCTCTCAGTTTTTTCCATCTTGCCTTTCCCTTGGCTGCTTGGGTCAGCCAGTAGGAAACAGTGTGCATTTAGTATGTGTGAGAAATTTAAACGCGGGAGAGGATCTATTTTGAAGATGTAAGCCCGCTCTTACAGAAGCTATAAACACTTCGGAACCCAAGCCTATCTGGGTGGAGAGATAGCAGAGATACTGAAGTCCCCAAGTCAAGTAATTTAAATCTTACATTGTGGTTCTAGAAAACGCCAAAATACATGTTGTGGGGTGCGTGTGTATTTAGAATATATTAGGAAGTGTTTGGGGGCAAGTGAAGCCCTTCTCCACTCTTACATTTAACAATGATCACGAAATTTGTAAATGCTTGAAGTCTGGCTAGGGCCCCACAGTGACTTCTTTATCTTTGCAAAAACCGGATGATAACATGTACATTGTTTGGAGTCTTGTGGGGCTTCAGCAGGTATGCGTCCCATACTGGGGTTATTCCTTCTCCCGGGTTTACTGTATTACCTGATACACCCCCGTCTCTTTGGAAAAGTCCTTTGCTGATTCCTTGAAACAAACCCTCCAGAATATATATGGTACCATGATGACTCCCTCTGCAGGGCTTACCCCTGCAGCAGCTTGGTGGACACGGATTCTTGGCTGTAATATGTCGAATTAACTGGTGAGTCAGGTGCCTCCTTCACCCTGCAAAACCTCTGGAGGGTGAATTAAAACAGTTTGGCCATCTTAAGTGTCATTGGGAACAAGAGACAAAGTCTTTTTCTTTCCCCTTTACTTTTAGTGAGTATGCCCTAGAAGGGCCATTAGATGTTGCCTCTGAAGATTGTGGGCCATTCTTTTATTTTATTTTGATTAAATTTATGTCATGTCACGTTGATGAGTGTTTTGAAATTCCTCCCCTGTAGTTGAATGTTTTGTGCTTTTTAAAAACGCCTCTCATCCTTTGGGTATCCCAATGCCTTCTCTATTAAGGGCCCTGACTCTTGACCCGAGTCCCATACATCCTCTGTCAACGTCTGATCAAACACAGGCTCTCACGCCAACCGGAGAGTAAAGGTCAGGGTGGAATGAAGGGCGGCAGCAGGCCGGTCGTGTCTGATAGCACAGAGCACGCTGTGTCGACCTTCACACGTTTTCAGGCTCCATATCCAGGGCAGCCTCCCACGTGGTTTTATGTTGATGTTCATTGCGAGCAATCCAAGACAGTCTGCATCGGTCACAGTGAAGACTCACACGATGACTGTTTTCACAATGAGACAGCTCCAAACAAAACGTTCCCGGAATTCCCGTCGTGGCTCAGAAATGAATCTGACTCGGAGTTCCCGTGTGGGGCAGTGGTTAATGAATCTGACTAGGAACCATGAGGTTTTGGGTTTGATCCCTGGCCTTGCTCAGTGGGTTAAGGATCCGGCGTTGCCGTGAGCTGTGGTGCAGGTCGCAGACGCGGCTTGGATCCTGCATTGCTGTGGCTCTGGCGTAGGCCAGCGGCTGCAGCTCTGATTCGACCCCTAGCCTGGGAAGCTGCATATGCTGCGGGAACAGCTCAAGAAAAGGCAAAAAGACAAAAAATAAAAAAAATAAAATAAATAAAATGAAAAAAAAGAAATGAATCTGACTAGCATCCATGAGGACACAGGTTCGATTCCTGGCCTCGCTCAATCGGTTCAGGATCCAGTCTTGCTGCGAGCTGTGGTATAGGTCGGCAGCTACAGCTCCGATTTGACTTCTAGCCCGGGAACCTCCCTTTAGGGTGGGTGCAGCCCTAAAAAGACCAAAAAAAAAAAAAAAAAAAAGTTCCCATGTGGCGTGGTCTTCGTCAGGTTTTTCTAACAGACATGCCCTTCGCCTTAAGATTCAGTCCGATTCAGGGCCTCATGGAGTTGAGAGTGTGATTTGATTGGGGCCGTCGCAGAATATTCAGGGGAAATGACACAACACTGATTTCTTCAGATTGTATGGAGAAAGATTCACAAATTACTCTGAACGTGTAAAGGCACAGAAATACTGATGAACTTGGTGGTTACCACAAGAGTCTTCACCCGTTTCTTGAGCAACGGGGATCTGGTGACTCAGATGACTGTTTTAGGTGCCCTGTCAGTGAGCGAGCTTCTCCATTTCTTGCTCACTGTCCAGAAGGATCAAGCCATGGCTAGCGGTGCTGTCTGTTCATTCATTCAGGAGCGGAAAAACATTTAACTAAAAGGCAGCCTGCGGTAGTATTCTGTTCATTCAACCTGCGCTGTCACTAGTACCCGAGTCTTTTTTCTTAGCCCAGCCTGTTCCTGCAGAAGAACTCAGAGTATTGATCCAAAGTTCAGCTGTCTTTCCTGAGAAAATTCAGTCACAGTCTTCCTAACAGTTTCTCTGCAGCCATGTCTCAGAGGAACCTTTGATCTTTTTGGTGTGGCGTATTGGCCATTAAATAGTCTAATTGACCTTTTTTCAAGCTGAAGGAGTGTAACAGGTGTAGTTTACGATGACAGGAGGCATTTATTTTCCTTGTAAGGATTTCCACTTTCTCCCTTGTATTTTAACTACTACTAATATACTTTTTTTGGGTGTCAGCTCCTGGGCCTCTTTTGAGGGTGAGGACTACATTTTGTCTGAATATCTTTTCCTTCTTTTCACAATCTCTGGGTAGTGCTTGCTGCTCCTGTTAGCTTGGATACACTGTATTGAATCCAAGACTCCAAGTCTCAGAAACAAAATTGTATTCCTTTTGAGTCCTGTAATGCCTTCCTGAGTACGAGGTGTGAAAAATTCAATCCCATTGAAAATTCCGTGTCAAAATATAAGACTTCGTTAATAAACTTCATTGAATATGTTTGACTTCTTGTTGGAAGAACAGTGTTTTGTTATGTAAACTTACTTTATTGCCCTCCTTTCAAGCTTTGCTTGAAGTTGGTTCAAGTTTGAAGCAAAAACAACTTTCTTCAGATAGTCTTTGATTTTATGGTGCAAAACATCAGTACTCCAAAGTTGAATGATCCTTAATCACCGAATTTAAGTTCTTTTTTCTTTCTTTCTTCTTTTTTTTTGTCTTTCTAGGGCCATGCCCAGGGCATATGACTTATGAAAGTTCCCAGGCTAGGAGTCACATCAGAGCTGCAGCTGCTGGCCTACACCACATCCACAGCCACATCAGATCTTAGCCCCATTTTTGGCCTACACCACAGCTCATGGCAACACAGGGTCCTTAACCCACTGAACGAGCTAGGGATTGAACCCATGTCCTCATGGATATTCGTCGGGTTCACCATTGCTGAGCCACGATGGGAACTCCCAAGTTCTTTTTTTCTTAGCAGATTTACCTTTTTAAAGACTTTTTTCCCCCCAAAATTATTATTACATTTTAACATAATAGGGTTATATAGTTTCTACAATTTTACTTTTTTCCATAATCCTAAAACACATGTATCTATCATATTATTAAATATTCTCTAGAAACGTGATTTTTTTTTTTAATGGGCCATCCATTAAAAATTCAAGTTTACTGCTTGAATTTGCCATCCTGCATTTAATCCTTCCCCTGTGTTAAGTGTTTTGGGTTGATATCTTTTTCTTACCTTGGCATGTTTGACCTTTCCTGTGCTGGGCCACTTCTGCTTAATCCAAGTCTGTCTCTTCTCCCTCTGTGCCATCAGCCTGCCCTCCAGTGTCCACAGCTTTCCCCTGGTCCAGGTTCTCAGTAAAGAAATGCAGTTCTAATCCATCGTACTTTTAATGAGGGTTTTTCTTCTCTAAACCATTGCACCACCAGTCTTATCCGGACTTCTGATCATGGCACCATAAAGAAAACATTCCTGGTTTTATGATTTTCAAAGTGATTCACACTTGAGTTATTTTAATTACTGGGGTGCACCCTTGAGGCATTCATATCTTTGTTAGTGCTCACTAGTGATGCCGGCTTGATAATCTAATGAAAGCACTGTGAAAACGTTAAAATACAGTAGCAAATGAGAGTGGGTGAAATTATTAGTGGAGACCAGAGACAGAAACATTGGAAAGAGAAATATTCCAAGCAAACTCAACATCCTTACAATAAATGCTCCAGCATACATGGTAGCACTCAGGCAGAAACTCACTGATTTCTCTGAACTTTGGTTTACCTGCGACTTTCTGGGGCCATGCAAGGAAAAGAATCCCTGCTCCTTCCTTTGATGCCTAAAGAAAGGGCACCTGTGCTACTCAATCATCAACTGATTAAAATATTGTATTTTTAATTTTTACTTAATTTATTTAAAAAATTTTTAGGGCCACACCTGTGGCATATGGAATTTCCCAGGCTGAGGTCAAAGTGGAGCTGCAGCTGCTGGCCCGCGCCACAGCCATGGCCACACCAGATCTGAGCCAGGCTGCGCCTTGCCGCAGCTCACAGCAATGCAGGATCCTTAACCCACTGAGTGAGGCCAGGGATAGAACCCGCATTCTCATGGATACTAGTTGGGTTTGTAACCTGCTGAGCCTCCCAAAACGGGAGCTCCCAAAACGCTGGATTATAGAACAGCGGACTTTCTTCCTGTGGTCTCTTTCATTTATTTGCCTGATAGCTAAATCAGTAGGCAAGGAAATCTATTTCTCCCTGCTTTGCCTTATAGAGCAACTGCTTTTATTGAAGGGATTGAACCTTTTATCTCATTTCCTATGTATTATCTGTGCCCTGGCCTAGGTGGTAGAGCGCAGATATACACTTTCCATTTTGTGAATGAACGTTTTCAGTTCTCTGCTATTTGTGACTCTCTTTTGAATTCCAGTCTATGTCTATCTGAGAAGTGCTGAAGAAAACTTGAATTGCCAGTTGGATAGACAGTGCAGTCAGTCTGTTCTGAATTCTCCCAGGACTGCCCTGCTGCTGGGTGACATTTCCGCCTTTGCCTCCAAAAGTAGACCAAGCCCTTTCTCCTTGTGTGCCTTTTTTTTGCTCGATCATACTATAAGCTGGTGTCACATTTCTGTCTGCTGGTTTCCTGTCTCTCTCAGCCTTTCTCTGGTCTGAGGCCCCGCTGTCTGGAGTTACCTCTGCAGGCCCCTGCTGCTCTTGAAGCTACTCCCTTTCTCACCTGTCTCGATTTCCTCTCTTTGGCGTCTGCCTGGATTGGGTGGGCGGCAGCAGAGCTGTGTGCTCTCACATGCGGACTCAGTGGCATGCTCTTTTCTTGTGGCTTTGGCATTGGTTTTGGTTTTACCCCTATCTTAGCCCACTTTCCCCTTCCCGTGACTTTGTTTCATTTAGATAATTAGAATATAGTTTCATAAATGTTTTTTGTTTGCCGGTTACCCGAGAATTTACTATGCTGCGATTCTCCAACATGCTTGCCCTTTGGAAATTTCCTGAAAGAATGTTATTAACTGGCAGTGGTGTCAGGGGAACTGCTAAATGTTGCCGAAAACCTCTTTCCTCATCTGAGCCAGAGATAAAAAACTTTTAACTCATTGATGCACATAAGAATTCAGTTAAATAACAGGGTCTGTGTGTCCCTAGCTTAATCTTTCACTACCAAGAGGGACCCTTTCTTGATCGATGTCTACCACTTCTGTGCATGATTTGATGCCTTTATTTTGTTTTGTTTTGTTTTTTTTCTTTTTGGCTGTGTGCTGGGAGCATGCAGAAGTTCCCGGACCAGGGATTGAACTTGTGCCATGTCAGCGACCCAAGTTGCTCCAGGGACAACACTGGATCCTTAACCCACTGAACCACAACTCCTGACGTCTTTATTGAGATGTAATTCATAGGCCATACAATTCCCCCATTTAAAGCACATGATTCAGTGATTTTAGTATATTTGTGGAGTGGTGTGGCCATTACCACAATTAATTTTAGAATGTTTTCATCGCCCCCAAAGGAACCCCAAGCCCTTTGCAGTCATTTCCCCTTTCTTAGGCAACCACTAATCTACTTTCTGCAATTTTATGCATTTAACTTCATGCTTATTATATAATGTGCTAATAGGATTTTCATGTTTCTTATGGTACATGGAAGGCATTTTCAAATGCAGTCCTGATATTTTTAGAACTAAAAAGGGCCCTTCGATCATTAATGCTTATTTTTTACACAAGGAAACAGAGGACCAGGGAAATCAAGTGATTCACCCTCGGGGGACATTCCCATTCCACTCCTCTTTACCAAGATGCCCTAGAAAAAGCATCTTATTAACATCATCAGTAGTTCTTATTTTTGAGGATTTGCTGAAATCCTTTCAAATCCAATTTCTGGATGTGAAATATGATCATTTGAATTCTATGCTTTAGCCAACAGATCCTCTCCTTCTTCCGTGAATATTTCTTGGACTTTTCCCTTTATCGTAACTTTATCATTTATCAAAAATCTTGTCTTATCCAACATTTATTCAGTATCTTATTATATTTCCTTTTTTAAAGTTCCTTTAGAAAAAAAATCATTATGCTGTGATCAACCGCAGAATTTTCTAGTATAATCTGCCGAGTTTTTACATGTGTTCTGTGGCGCCCCCAAGGCCCCTACCTCTTTTGGTGGTAGACCATTTAATCTCTCAGATTTCCCCACTCCTGTGCTTTTTCAGTGTGGTTTTTGCTGCTCTGTCCATTGACCAGTGGAGAGTGTTTCTCCACTCCCTTGACTATGGCAGAAATGACATTGTGCACATTTCGAGGTCTTGGCCCCAAGACTCCTCACAGACTCTTTGCTTCTTTTGAATGCTGCTTGGAGAGCTTCACGTAAGAAGCCACTCTATTGTTAGGGAGAAGAAAGAGGCCTGTGGAGAACAGAGGAGCTCCAGCTGGGTGCTGGCACTAATTGCTAGACCATTGGTGTGAGGCCAGGGTGAACTGTCCAGCCCTTCTGACCCTCTAGCTGAGTGTAGTTGCATGAGTGAGCTCAGGTGAAAACAGCAGAAGAACTGACACCCAGCAAACCCACAGAAATGTGGGAAGAGAAAAAATTCATGTTGTTTTTGAGTCACTAAGTTTGGGATGGTTTGTTATGCAGCAGTGGCTGACTGATACATGTAGGTCTCAGCCTTGTGGCCATGTTGAGATGACTAGAGTGTGATCCAGATAAAA
The DNA here is from genome assembly GCF_016906955.1 of Phacochoerus africanus. NCBI lineage: Eukaryota > Metazoa > Chordata > Mammalia > Artiodactyla > Suidae > Phacochoerus > Phacochoerus africanus. The sequence goes on along the minus strand of NC_062552.1, from coordinate 28,136,571 downwards.
TCCGTAGCTCCCTGCCAAGCACAGAGGATCCCTCAATAAAGGTTGGTGATTACATTATAGCAACTTCAGCATTTTCTTCTAATGTTGTATTTTGGTTACTATTGGTCATTTAATTTCTCCTCCTCCTCCTCCACACAGAATGTCATTGCTTTTCATTGACTCTGGTGAGTTAAAGAATGTGATGTCATTGGTGCTAATTGGTATTCTTTCTTCCTGATTAGTAAGCAGTTAAAAATTAAAAAAAAAAAAAAAAAAAACCTTTTCTGGAGTTCCCATTCTGGCACAGTGGAAATGAATCTGACTAGGAACCATGAGGTTGCGGGTTCGATCCCTGGCCTTGCTCAGTGGGTTAAGGAGCCAGCATTGCTGTGAGCTGTGGTGTAGGTCGCAGACGTGGCTCAGATCTGGTGTTGCTGTGGTTGTGGTGTAGGCAGGCAGCTGTATCTCTGACTAGACCCCTAGCCTGGGAACCTCCATATGCCACTGGTGTGGCCCTAAAAAGACCCCCCCAAAACAAACAAACCCCCCCCCCCAACTTTTCTCATTGTGGTAAATATATATAGCTTCTAACAAATTGTAAGATGAACCCTCATGACTGCTACTCAGGTTAAAAGATTTAACACTGCTAGGGCTCCAAAGTCCCATTGCATGCCCTTCCTGATCATAATCCTTTCCTCATACCTACCTACACTTAGTCACTAACTGATTTAATGGTACATTAATGGGAATTCTTTGCCTTTTATTCTTTTTTTTTTTAAATAATTTTGACCATCTCTATGCATCTCTAAACAAAGTAGTTCTGGTGATTTTTCAACAATATATAAATGGAATGATATAGTATACATTCTTTTTGTATCTGACTTTTTAATATTTGCTAAATATTAGTTCTCAGATTTCTCTATAGTATAACTCAGAGTAAGTGGTCAATTTCATCACTGTGAAATTTCAAGGTAAGAATATACCTCTATCAGATCTACTATTGATGGGCCTTGGGGTATTTGCAGTTTTGAGGGATTGTGAATAATTCTGTCACACACATTCTTATTTGTATTTTGGAATAATATATGTGAGAGGTTTTTTTTTTTTTTTTGATATGTAAGTTGTATACCTAGAAGTAGAATTTCTAGGTAATAAAGTCAAAGTCACTTTTTTTTTGTAAGTCTAATTAGAAAAGGACATGGCCAGATGATACAAATGATAAATACTGTAACACGTGTTAGTCTTACCTGGAGATTAGAACCATTGGTTTGCAATATCTTTATCAGGGAGAATGACCCCAAAGGCTGTTCAGGTCTGTGGGGACAGGAGTGGGGATGCAATGAGAGTTATGTAGGATGAAAGGGAGTCCACGTTTAGTTTAAGGCTTAGAAGGCTCCTAGAGAGGAAGTCTGTGAGTACATGAGATACATAACAGCTCAAACAGCTTTTAAGGAGTTTAATAACATTCTTTAGACTGTTGTCCCCCAGGTGAATCTGTAACAGCAACTCATGTTTCTCTGCCTCACGGAGAAGTTTGGGTAGTGGGGGACGGTGGATGTCCCTATCGTGCTAGAAAAGGACGGAGCTCTTTTAGGACCGAGGGTTCCTAAGACAGAAAAAGAGTCTTGTTAGAGATGGGGAGTGGGAAAAAGAGACATTTCGTTCCACCGCATTAGAGACACCGTGCGTACTGAAAACAGTGGTCACCGTAAGAAGAAGGTGGCGCAGCATCTCAAGCCAAGGCGATGGTGGTTTCCTGGCGTGTAATTGTACAGAATGTGCCCCAAGTGGGCCGGCACGCTGTGATCTGCCTGGTGTGGTTGAAGAATGGTGTCTGTGTGTCCCATCACACAGTCTCTGCTCGGAGGCATCCTGCCAAGACACTACACGGACTGTTCCTCACGTGCCCTGATAATCTCAGAGAGAAGGCAGAAGGGTTTATAGGCTTGTTGAGTTTTCTTCCATGACTCTCTGGGGAAGTCGAAAACGTGAAGATTTAGCACGTCTTGATGGCATTGTGTCTGTTAATTTGAAGCATTTCGTTGCCACATTAAGATGCCCCTCAGGATGATGAGGGAAGGACTGAGGAATTACTGTTTTTCTCTGGGGATGCTGTCAGATAGGGCTGTTTTTCCGTCTGGTGTGTGCATCCCTGGTTGAATAAAGTGGTATTTGCGACATGTTCTTTTTGAGGATGCTTTCAACAGGCAGAGCCAAACTCAAATGTGCTGGCTGTAAGGGCTGCCCTTGGACCCGGGGACCTGCAGGCTGTCACTGCCACAGATGTAAAACTAATAACTTAGTATTCACCATAGGTCCAGATCCCTTACTGCCTTGATTTCTTGTATTATTTCCAAATGGTCCCTGAATGTATGGATTTGGTGATGGTTTTTTTGTGCTGTTGCTATTATGCCTTTCCTGGAAACAAAGTAAGCTTTTTTCATGCCTGAGTAAACACATCGATGCATTATGAAACTGTCAGACTCTTTGAACAACTGGCATAAGCTCAGTTATTCAAATGTGACTCCTTTGAATGGCTTTTGTGTCAGCTAATGCTTTAGTAGAACCCACATAAAGAAATTTCAGTACTTTTCCTTAAGAAATTAAATTTCAGCTCTATGATGAAAGAAACCCAAAGGATTAGTCCTTTTGTCAGGCACTCTTATTATCATATATAGCTAATTGGTGGCATTCATTTGCTGAGATTCAGGGTTCGTTTTATTTTAAAATATCTTCCTTTTTTCTTAGAAAATAAAGCTGTTCATACATGTTCCTTATCGCCTGGCATAACTTTTTTCCCCCATGCTCCCTTCCCCACAGGCATACGTGCTTTTTTTTTTTACAACAGTGTCCCTGCCATTTAACTTTTTTTAAAAATGATATTTGCATTGTAAATCTTTTTTCAAGCGCTGTGGTCTTCATAGTAACTGCTTTTTGGTCTTTGCTTAATACTGAATTGTTAATAACATGCTCATCATTTGCTTTATTTGACATGTTCTTCAGTTTTACGGATATGAATGCAAAGACATAGTGTGCATTGTAGCCTGTTTTTCTTATTTTCAATTATGTTACGCGAGCAGATACCCAAACGTATTGTAACGATGTCAATAGACTTGAAAACTTTTTATGCTTTGCGTATTGCCCAGTTGGCTTCCAAAAGACGATGCCTTCTTTTTGGTTATATAAGTTACAGTTCTTTTTACCAAACAAAAAGATGAAGCTTATTAAATGTAGCATTTGTCACAGTTGTCACTTGGAACACCCTCTAATCTTAGTAGGAACGTTTTCCTTTGTAAATTCAGTTTCTATTTTTAGCCAAGCAATATATACCAATAATGTTTTTAAAAATCCGAAAAGCCTGGAGTTCCTGTCATGGCGCAGTGATTAACGAATCCGACTAGGAACCATGAGGTTGCGGGTTTGATCCCTGCGCTTACTCAGTGGGTTAACGATCTGGCGTTTCTGTGAGCTGTGGTGTAGGTCGCAGACGTGGCTTGGATCCCGCATTACTGTGGCTCTGGCGACATAGACTGACAGCTACAGCTCCGATTCAATCCCTAGCCTGGGAACCTCCATATGCCACAGGAGCGGCCCAAGAAAAGGCAAAAAGACCAAAAAAAAAAAAAAAAATCCGAAAAGCCGTGTAGGATTGGTGAGGACCAGTGGCCTCTTGCCCTCCTCTTTGCGTCTCCAGTTTCTGGGCTCGAGAACACCCAGCTCTGGGATGTTTCTACCGGCATTTGCCTCCCCATTGCTAAAAGGCTCGCTTTCGCAGTTTGATCCCATTCCACCCCTGCTTTTTAGTTACTTATTGCTTTCCTTCTATGGAAGCTGAGTCTTTAGCACTTAACAGTTTCTTTCCCTTCCTCTCAATATGGACATAATATAACTTTTGTTTTTAACAATATCGAAATATTAAGATATTATGGCTGAGTAGTGTTCATCACCAGATCTTATATTTAAATGATTATGTCTTCTACTATGTATTTTTTCTGGACTAAATAAATCCCTCCTTTTTTTGCTTGCTTTGTTTTCTCAATTTCAATTTCTGATTTATCACCAAATGGCATCTGGGTCCTTCCAAGCACATCAGGCAATCCCTCACATGCGTTATTATTTTTATTTTCCAAAGCTCTCCTCTAAGAGCTTGCATATTTTCTTCCGGGTGGGCTAGCTGCTCTTGGGACCTGCTGCTCGGCTACCATCTTGGAATTGCCTGGCTGTTTTTTTCTGACTCTCTCAGTTTTGTTGATTCTTAGATTTCTGAAACTCCGATCCTCCTGCTTGTAGATTCACTTCCACATTTTGATGGATCCTTGAGAAAGGTTCAAGGAAGATAAATTTTCTGAGACCAAGCGTGTCTAGAATGTCTCTATTCTGTCATCATGCTTGCTTGATAGTTTGGGTATGTAATTTTAGGACGGGGAAGAATAATGTTTTCTTGGAATTTTGAAGGCAACACTCCACTGCTTTCCTGCTTTCAAGGCTGCTGCTGAGTCTGATTCCTTGTCCTTTGTTCTGTTCCTCCTCCTCCCCCACCTCGGTCTCCGGAAACTTTTAGGTACTTCTTACTTCTGGAGTTATGAAATTTTATAATATTCCTTGGTATCCCTCTGTGTTTTGTTTGTTTCTTTTTCATTTTCTTTCTTTCTTTCTTTCTTTCTTTTTTTTAAGGGTTGCACCTACAGCATATGGAAGTTCCTGGGCTAGGAATTGAATTGGAGCTGCAGCTGCGGGCCTGCTCTACAGCCACAGCAACGCCAGATCTAAGCCACGTCTGCTACCTACATCACAGCTCACAGCCACGCTGGATCCTTAACCCACTGAGCGAGGCCAGGGATCAAACCTGCGTCCTCATGGATATTAGTCAGGTTCGTTTCTGCTGAGCCACAACAGAAACTCCCTTGTTGCATTCATTTTATTGGCAACATGGTGGGCCGCTTCAAGGCAGAAACTCATGCTTTGCAGTCCCTGTGTTTTCTCTCCTTGGAATACCTGTTTTTTGGATGTAGTGCCTTGTGAACCGATCCTCTCATTTTCCTATGTTTGTCTTTCCTGTTTCTCCATCTCATTGTCTTTCTGTTCCTCTTCCTGAGGGAATTTTTGTCAACTTTATTTTTCATCTCTTTTATTGGATTGTTATATTGATGCCGCACTAGTTTTTCATCTCTGAGAGCTTATTTCTTCTTTGAAGCTTACCTTTCATGGCATCATGCTGTTTCACTTTCTCTTATTTCCCTGTGGGCATTCATTGTATTTTGGGGGCTCATGAATTTTTCCTGCTCCCTACATTATATTTGTTTCTTCTGGGAGGTGTGTGGGTGCCCCCACTCTCTTGTGTGTCAAGGGCTTTCCTTAGGTGTCTAGAGAACCTCGGCTCTGTTTAAATGAGGTACAGGCGCTCGAAGAGAAAAAAAAGAGAATCGAAGCTCTGTGTGCATGGGTGGGGCTTATAACATGGGGTGTCCCTGTGGCATATCCCACATCTGCGGCCTGGGAGCCTGGAGGAGAGGGGTCCACAGAGTAGGCGCTGACTCCTCCCCCTGTTTCCAGTAGGGTGCATCACCCCCACCTTTAGTTGTACTTAAGACAGTTGGAAATTTCTAATCCTCTGCCTGGTTGTACAGTGGAGAGAAGGGGACATGGGGACCTAACTGTCTTCATTTTTTAAATTTTTTGCTTTTTAGGGCCTCACTCTTGGCATATGGAGGTTCCCAGGCTAGGGGTCATAATTGAGCTACAGCCGCCGGCCTAGGCCACAGCCACAGCAACGCAGGATCCCAGCAGTGTCTTTGGTCTACACCACAGCTCACGGTAACGCCAGATCCTTAACCCACTGAGTGAGGCCAGGGATCGAACCCGCAACCTCATTATTACTAGTTGGATTCGTTTCCACTGCGCCTTGATGGGAACTCCCTTAACTGTCTTTATATCCAGTTCTCCTTCCTTTAGAGGTACTGCACCTAATCTCCTATGGCTACTCACTCCACGGGCAGAAATTTCACCTTTGTTTTGATTCTTTTGTTAGTTACCATTTATTTATCTGTTTTCTAGCTTCAAGAGTTTTGTTGCATTCCTAGTTTGCATCTTGTCTCCTCTCATTTTGTTTTTTTTCTCTTCTCATTTTGAATTGCCGTCATGCCTTTATCTTATATTTTTGTATCTGTATCCATCTCTCTCTAAACTCCTTTAATGCTGTTTTAGTACAGTTTTTAAGGGAGTAGGGTAAAAGGCATGTGCTGTGTGCTGTAGTTAATGGAAGTACCCAGTGTAGGCTCTGTTACAGATTGGGAAAAATTTTTTTCTCCTCCACACATTTGTGGGCTCTTTATATATTTTCTGATGGACAGTAATTTCCTTTAAAAATGTTTTAAAATGTTTTATTTGGGAGTTACTGTCGTGGTGCAGCAGATATGAATCCGACTAGTATCCACGAGGATTCGGGTTCGATCCCTGGCTCGCTCAATGGGTCGGTGGTCCAGCGTTGCCATGAGCTATGGTGTAGGTCGTAGAGGTGGCTTGGATCCTATGTTGCAGGTCGTAGAGGCGGCTCAGATCATATGTTGCTGTGGCTGTGGTGCAGGCCAGCAGCTGTAGTTCCGATTCCACCCGGGAACCTCCATATGCTGCAGGTGTGGCCCTAAAAAGCAAAAAAAAAAAAAGTTTTATTTTAATTTTCAAATATCTTTAGCATTGCAGATTTAATATCTGTTTCCATTAAGTAGAAAGCATGACCACCTACTGAAGAGTTTAAATGAGTCATTATTATTCTCATTGAGTTACTTATTCATTTTTTAAACATTTTAATTTTGAAATAATTGTCAATTGATTGGAATTTTCAAAAATAGCACAGAAATGTCCTGTGTGCCCAGTTTATCCCAGCGGTGACATCATCACATGACAGTGGCACAGTATCAAAATAAGAAATGGACACTGGTGTTATCTTCATTAATTTTTAACAGACATGTTTTACATTTCATATGGGCAAAAGGTTTACATTGCAAACACATGTTAAGACCTATACAAAACTCTTTTGTCTTTCAGCAATTTTTCCAGCTGGTCAAATTACGAAAGCTTGGACTTAGTGATAATGAAATTCAGCGGCTCCCTCCAGAAATAGCAAACTTCATGCAGCTGGTGGAACTTGACGTCTCCCGAAATGGTAAGAAAAAGAATTCCGCTTGAATCATCCATTTGTCTCTTCTGCTGCTGGGGGCACGTTTTGGTAAATATGGCAGGATAAATGTTCTCGGAGGTGCTTTTCCCTGATGGTTCTAGAAAAGCTATGCATACATTTGGGGATGAAATTAATGCCATTATTAAATGTCATCTTTCAGGTGTTTACCAAAAACGCACAACACAGTTTTTTAGGCAATAACTTTGCCAAAGAAGTTCAGTCTTATTCACAGTGGTGGAGAGTGGCCTGGGAAATCCCAAGGCCGCTCCCGTATCTTACTGAACATGGCATTGAGGGCCAGCAGTGTGGTCGTTTGTCCAGGTCCTGAGGGCTGTAAGGTGGTGGAAGGCGCCCTGGGGAAGGGTTAGCTTCTCCTGGCTGTGGCCCAGGTGCCTGACATGCTCTCGTGAGAATCTGTGTCTCTGCTGGGAACAGACTCGCTTGTCGTCCAGCCATTTCTGTCAGTTTAATTTAGTCTAATCAGGCCACTGGTAGATCCACGCCCTTGAATTTGTGTGGCATACTTGTGAGTTTATTTTGATTTCCAGATTTCACCGTAATGTTGCTTCCTTTTAATTGAACATCCTAACAGAGTATTTATGTCCTGTTTAACCTTTCACTTTTAAATGGGTACCCTGGTGTAACCTTGTGTTTTATAGCCCTTAGACCATTGCCTGAGCGGGCTGGTACCACGGCTTGTTAGAGCATGTTTGATTAATTGCTTTACGTGAAAGTGGCAGCTCCCGGGGTCCTGTCTTTGGTGATGGAATTCAGTTCTTGCAAGGACTCTGGTTTCATTTCCCGAGGCTAAGCCCAAGTGTACTCTATTGTTTATAAAAATGATAATCCTTTTCTTTCTCTCCTATTATACACCTGTTTGTGTTTTATTTTGCTTTCCTACCAAACACCTGGTAGGATCTTTCTCAATGACCCTGAGGTCTGGCTCTTTCAACCTGATGTCCTCCGGACAAATCAAGGCCTGGATACAGTATTTTTCTGTGAGTCATTTTTTTTAAAGGCAGCTATGATAATAAGTACTTGATTGAAAACATAGTGAAGAAATGATTTTACCTTTCACTCTTTAAATTGCTGTCACCTATCAGATCCCATAGGAAGCTGTCCATTAAAAAAAATTTTTTTTAAATGGCTGCGTATAGAAGTTAGCAGGTTAGGAGTTGACTCGGTGCTGCAGCTGAGGCCTATGTCACAACACCAGATCTGAGCCACATCTGTGACCTACGTTGTAGCTTGCACCAATGCCAGAACCTTAACCCACGGATCGCAGCTGGGGATCAAACCTACATCCTCACAGAGACAATGTTGAGTCCTTATCCCACTGAACCACGACAGGAATTCCTGGCAACTGTCTTTAGGCAAAGCCATATGATCTTAATATCAGGTCTACTTTTATTTTTCAGAAGAATTCTTACCTTGAAGGTACTGGAAAAAGTGAAAAAATTATCTTGAGAGACAGTGCCTAAATTGGCTGCCGGGGGACCCTGCTCAGCTTAGGTAAAAGGGGTTTGATTATAAGGATGATGGTGGAGCTGATTTTCTGAAAGCATTGCCCCAGAGCTCCCATCTGCACCATAGTGGGGCTTTCCTGGCCTCTCTCTTCTCTTCCCACTGACCTGCTGGACCTGGCCTGTCCAAACGGGGTTTGCTGTGGTCCCCCTCCATGCTCTTGTGGGCTTCTGGTTGCAGTTTCTAAATGAGGGCTGGTTGGCCCTACCCATCTTTTTAAGCCAACCCTGAGCCACAGCTCCAGGTCACTGGACCCCTTAAAAGTACTGGCTGCCCTGGGCCAGGGGCAGCAAGCAGTCCAGAGGCTGGCCCTGCCCTCAGCACAGAAGTCATTGATGGGCAGCTTCCCCAGCACCACAGAGGGCCCAGGGCAGGCCTCGGCGGCCAGCCTTGCCCCGAGGCTGTCCTGTGTCTCCGTTATCTAAGGCCTACGTGATGGAAACCGCTCTCTCTTGTCTTAGCGATGATCTCAGTCCTAAAGACCGCCTGGCTGTTAGCGCTGCAAGGGAGCAGTGACTTTGGAAAATGGTCCCTGCAATCCCTCCATTTGAAGAGACAAAACAGTTTGGAAGCTGGCTTTTAGGAAGGCAAAGGGGCAGGGATCCAGAAATATCACGAGAAAGAGGAAATGTAGCGACTTTAATTCTTTGGGCACAGAGAAAACACAGAGCCTGAAGGTCCTCATCCTGTTACCAACTCTGATGGGACGCGAGGCTCTGGGGGACCTTGGCATCGTCAGTGGCCAGTTTTACCGGCTCCCACGTCAGCTGTGTCTTTTCAGATCTTCAGAAGGAGAAAAAGGGCTGCTACGTGCCTCTTCCCACGTGTTCACGTGTTTCTTCCAGCCTGTGGATGAAGGGGGTGCGTGCTCCCTGAAGTCGTGTCGGGCACAGCATTTTCTCTCCCTGGGGTCGCTGCCCTCCCCTTTCCTTTTCAGCCTTGCCTTCTGAGATGGAGTTTTGTAAGGATCCTGCTAACTCCCCCTCCCCTCTTTAATCAGGTTTTTGTAGAAATGCTAAGGGGGAGCTAACTGCCCCTTTCCCCTATTGGTAGAGCCTGGTTCTGGCATGTGTGTGTAGTGGAGGGGGCTTGCTTTGTGGTTGTGAAAAAACCACACAGATGACTGAGCAGATCAAGGTCATGGTTTTACTATAACCAGCAGGAACATGGTTCTTGAGCTATTTCCAGGTCAGGCACAAATCCCTGTGTTCCCCCCCGCCGCCAATAAAATCACATTCATGTGAAGTTCCTAGGCAGCTGGAATAGGTAAGTCAGAGTTAGTGTCTGCAGCCTACGAGGCAGTGTGAGAGCCCCTGCTTTGTGTGGCCGCAGGCACGTGTAAGGGTTTGGGGCTGGTGTCCGGGGCCTGTGTAAGCCTGCAGCCTGCTCCATGATCAGAGGCTGTTCCTGTGAGTCCTGCCGGGTCCCTGGGTGGTAGGACCTTTGCTGGCTTCCTCAGTTCCTGGATTTTCCAGAGGGCACGGCTTGACAGTGAGAGAGGAAGGCAAGTGAGATGTCAGTGTCAGACCACTTGGGGCCTTTGGATCAGTGCTTGTGACTCTTGAATGCAACATGAAGTACTGTATGATTTTGTGAAAATGTAGATTCTGATGCATTAGGTCTGGGGTAGGTCTTGAGATTGTGCATTGCTGAGAAGCTCCCCAGAGGATGCTGAGTCAACACCCTGAGGAGTAAGATTTTGGGCGTCCTCACTCCCATGCTGGCCACTAATGTCCCTTTAGCAGTTTCCTGTGGTTTCGAGCACAGATTCACTGCCAACTCCTGGCAGCCCTGCGCTGTCCCACGTGGTGGGTGGGAAACCTCTAGGATATTCCTCGTGAAAGGGTGCAATGCTCGAGTCGCCGAAGTTCAAGTTGGCTTTGATTCCAGGAGTAAAAGCATCCTTTCCTGATGCTTCCTGGCTCAAGGGAGGGAGAGAAGACAAATTTCAGAGCTCCCTTTGTAGCTTAGTAGGTTAAGAACCCAACATGGTGTCCATGAGGATGCGGGGTTTGATCCCTGGCTTTGCTCAGTTGGGTTAAGGACCTGGCGTTGCCATGAGCTGCGGTGTAGGTCATGGATGTGGCTTGGATCCAGCATTGCTGTGGCTATGGTGTAGACCAGCAGCTCTAAGTTGACGCCTGGGCCCAAGACCTTTCATGTTTCATGGATGTGGCCGTAAAAAGAAAAAAAAGAAGAAAAGACACATTTCATGTTTCTCACCAGAAAAATCTGTAAATGAGGAGAGGAGAGGAATTTTCACAGGCTGATTTCCTGGGCCAGGAAGAACTGCCAAGACCTCTAAACCCTGACTTCTATGACTTTGTTTTCTGATAATTAAAGCACAAAGTCAAAGGGATTGTGTGTTGCATTAGAAAAGAGACGCGTGAGCCTGGGGAGGAGAAGGGCCATGCTGGCGGGTTAGATCAAGGCTCTAGATCTCTTCTTGGGATGAGCCCTGTGCGTCTGCTTTTGTCCCCAGACGGGCAGGCTGTGCTCTGGGTGGGGCCTGCACCTGTCACTCAGCACCCAGCAGCTTTTGGGGGCGGGGGCGAGGCGGTCAGGAGGGCGCATTGGGCCTTGCTGAGTAAAGGGGAAGGACAAGGCCTGCTTCTCTACAAACCCAGGAAGAGGCCAGGAGAGTGACCACCTTCTCATGCCCTAACGTGGTAGGTGATTATTTTTTTTAATCCGGCAAATAAGCTAAAGTATATAGGATAAAAGAAACGAGGTGTTTCCCTCTAGACTAAAGGATGGTTGGAGTTATGAAATTAGTTATCTGAGTATGTTTCTCTTTTTTATTGGAGTGATGTTGCTTTACAGTGCTGTGTTTAGGTGTACAATGAAGTGATTCAGTTATTTATATATATATGTATTTTTTTTTTTTTAGATTCCTTTCCCGTATAGGTTATTACAGAATATTGAGTAGAGTTCCTTGTGCTGTACAGTAGGTCCTTGTTGGCTGTCTCTTATATGTAATAGTATATACATGCTAATCCTCAACTCTGAATGTATTCCTCCCTTCTCCACATTTCCCCTTTGGTAATCGTAACTTTGTTTTTGGAATCTGTTTGAATATGTTAAGATGTTGTCTGGAAAAAGAGCATCCAGTCTTCAGCTTAAAGTCTGATGCCGTTTTCCGTGGTGAGATGCATCTGCTTTAATACCTGGACTTTATGTTTATTTTCCCTGCTCCCTGAGTCTTAACTATTTGAGGCAAATTCTCTCTGGATGTGTGAGAAGAAGTATTACTCCATAGGACTCTCTTGCTGTCTAAGAATCTGGCGCAGACTTTTTTTTTTTTTTTTTGATGCATCATGAATCCTGCCCAAAGGGTTAGTAATTTGAATTTTATAGTCTATGCTGTAATTTGACGTACATCACAGTACTATGTCATTATCCATTTAGTTCATTTTTTCCCCCCAAAGTGTAAGGCATATGCCACCAGCACTGCTAGAGATGATTTTAAGTGGTACTGCAGAACAGCTGTATTTAATATTGAATTGTAGTGAAGAAGTTATCCTTTTTCCTTTTTAAAAAAATGCATTTTACTTCCTTTGGATTGCTTTCTGTAAACACTATAATGCATTGCTATCTTCTTTTTTTTGTTTGTTTTTTGTCTTTTTGCCTTTTCTAGGACCACTCCCGCGGCATATGGAGGTTCCCAGGCTAGGGGTCTAATCAGAGCTGTAGCTGCTGGCCTACACCAGAGCTGCGGAAATGCCAGATCCAAGCCACATCTGCGACCTACACCACAGCTCACAGCAACACTAGATCCTCAACCCACTGAGCGAGGCCAGGGATCGAACCCATAACCTCATGGTTCCAGTGCATTTCCACTGCACCACGATGGGAACTCCCTGCATTGCTATCTTCTATAACTGATAATGGTAATAGCTTTCTATTCATGTTCGTGATTTAAAAATAAACCCTAGCCAAATTAAAAAAAAATTGACTTAGAAGGAGCTAAATAGTAGAGAATGTAGGTGTTCTGTTAGTATGGCAAAAATTGTGCAGGTGGAACAGGGATGGACGAAGTTAAGGAAATGCTGACTAGAATTAGCATACTATGCCAGAGAAGTCATAAGTTTATTTCTCATGGGGCAAATAATATTGCATGCAGAAAAAACCCGACCAGAGATGGCACATGCTGGAGAATGACTTTGCAAACCTGAACTAACAAGAGACTAAAAGAAGTTTTAGTCTACCCTGTCACTGGCGCTGGGACAGCACTGCAGAGTGAGCAGATGGACGGCTTATCCACCAGCAGGATCATCGTCCCATAAAGGCTAGACCTTGATTAAATGCTTGGGTTTGTTGTCCTCTGTCCAACCACAAGATGCTGATGAATGTCTGTGGTCTGTGGCTATGGGTTTGTTGAATGAAATCTAAAACCAATTTTGAAGCCCGCTGCAATGACCTGGTATAACATCATCTACTTCTGCGTGTGCCCTGGAAGAAAGCTCTTTCTGGCAAGGAATCCAGGGTGCCTCGAAGGTCTCCTACCTGATTATGAACAGGTAGGCTTTTCGAGGGTCATAATTGCATACACCCACAGCGGAAGGGTGGCAGAAGCCAGTTTTCACCCATGTAGACTTCAGACTTGCCACAATCAGGCCATTGTTCCCTCTTCTCTCTGCCTAATTTGGGCCTAGATGTGCTGCTCTGCTTGGCTCGCTGCTCCAGTGCTCGACTTAATCCATGTTATTAGCAGGTGAGTTTCTTTGTCACAGTCACTGTTACAGAGGTGCAGGAGTCCCCCCTCCCAGGGGAAGCCCCTGGGTGCCATTCTGCCTTGTGGATGGAGAGCCGGACTGTCCCACCCCCAGACCTTGCCTTGTTGCCTTTACTGGTACTGCCACTTTTCTCCGCTCATGAACGCTGCCTCGGTCTTGTCTTTTCACTTTGTCTTTTGTGAGCAAGAAGGATTCGGAATAGAAAAAAATATAATTTGCCTTCTAGTCCCATTTTAATTCCAGGTAACAACTAATTATTTTGAAAGTGGAGGTGGAAAGAAATTGGGCTTCTGTGGTGTTTTCTAATCACCTTTCCATGCTACAGACAAGTTTTTGTTTTGTTTTGTTTTGTTTGGTTTGGTTTTTTTAATGTGGGAACCTTGTACATACGTGAGGATGTAGTAGAGAAATCAGTGCAAACCCTGGAAAAGTGGGGAAAAACTTTCCCAGCCAATGATCCTTCTTCCTTTTTTTTGTCCTAGCAAGAAACATCAATGATATTTTATTAAATAAGCCTGAAAAATCTATCCCAGATTAGTGGTGTAAATTGTTAAATCCAAAGGGAGATTTGGACAACAATGCCTTTGCTCAGAACGGTTTTGGGATCCTTTCAGAATTTGTTGTTTTGCGGATCCTCAGACCAGTGGTTTCACATTTGAGAGTGGATCGGTTTTCAAACACAGCCAAACATTACACAATGCTAACTTAGGTAAATAAACCAGGATGGTGACAGTCCGATGTCACTCCAGCTCTGTCTCAGATGGCAATTTCAAAAGAGTGCAAAAGAGTCAGCGGTTGTTACTCTTTATGAATTCACATGGTGGTTTTCCTCTTATCGGGAACATTGCGACTGTGATGAAAAAGTGGTAGGTCTAGGTAACTTCCTCTCTCTCGCTCTCTTTCTCTTTTAATTAGCCGGTTTGTAATAAAGATGGTGCCTCCGAGTTTGAGCGCTACACCTCTGGATGTATTTTTGGGTCAGTGCTTCCTTCAGTCAGTCCTGGGCTCTCTCAGTGCTTCTTTATGTTCAGTAGCTCCTCATCCCCCTCCCTAGTCACTCAGTTCTTACCTGCTGTGCTGGGTGCTGAATTTTCCAAAACAGTGTTGGATTTACCCAGAATGGGCTAAATTGAAGACAGTGAAAACAATTGTAGTGGTTTCTCCTGAAATAAAATAAGACCCTGGGCACACAACCAGAGGAAATGAATACGAAAAGATATATGCTCCCCAGTGTTCATAGCAGCACTGTTGACAATAGCCAAGACATGGAAGCACCCTAAGTGTCCATCAGCAGATGAATGAAAAAGAATATGTGTGATATCTGTCTGTGTCTGTCTGTCTATCTATCTATCTATCTATCTATCGATACACACACACACACACACAGGAATATTACTCAGCCATGAAAGAGAATGAAAGAATGCCATTTTTTGCAACATGAATGGATTAGAAATTATCAGACTAAGTCAATCAGAAAGAGAAAGAGAAATACCATATGATATCACTTACATGTGGAATCTAAAATAGGACACAAAGTGAACTTACTATGAAACAGAAACAGACTCACTGACATAGAGAATAGACTTGTGGTTGTCAAGGGAGGGTTGGGGTGGGATGCACTGGGAGTTTGGGATTAACAAATGCAAACTATTATATATATGTAATGGGTAACCAGTAAGGTCCTACTGTTATAGCACAGGGAACTATATTCAATATCCTGTGATAAACCATAATGGAAAAGAATACAAAAAAGAATGTCTGTATATCACTTTGCTCTCCATCAGAAATTAATGCAACATTGTAAATCACCTATACTTCAATAAAATAAATTAAAAAAAAAAAAAAACCAACCTGGGTTTTCTGCTCACTTTTTAGGCACTTTTTGTTGGTATCAAGTTGACAGTTTCCAGCTGTAAAGGTGGTTGAGCATGAGCGGCTGTGGTGCTTCAGTTTTGATTTTGAGGGCACCTGTTTTGTCTCATGACTTGGGCTTGAGCCAAGAGCTGCTGAGCCTCTAGGCAGCTGTGGGCTGGATGGCGTCTCTTCATAAAGATGGTGACCGCATTGTGCTGCCGTGACTGCAAATTGTGCTCTGCGCTTGTTCAGCCAGAAAGGACATGTCTTCGAAAAGGATGAGGAAGCTCGGATGAAAGAGAGAATGAGGAGCAGGACTGAGAACCAAAACCAGAGGATTATATATAGAAATGATATGGTTTTTAGATTAAATTGGCTTTGTAAGTATTCAGTATATCCTCCATCCGGCATACCAGTTCAAAGCTAAGTGTTTCTTTTTTTTTTTTTTTTTTTGCTTTTTAGGGCCACACCTGTGACATGTGGAAGTTCCCAGACTAGGGTTTGATTCAGAGCCACAGCTGCCAGCCTGCACCACAGCCACAGCAACGCAGGATCCAAGCTGCATCTGTGACTCACACCACCCCTCAAGGCAACGCTGGATCCCCAACTCACTGAGCAAGGCTGGGGATTGAACCTGTATCCTCATGGACACCAGTCAGATTTGTTTTCGCTGCACCACAGTGGGAACTCCAAGTTCTGATTCTTAAATCTTTGCAGTTTGAAAAATCCTTGGATCTAGGCCTTTTTAAGGATGCTTATGATTATCAACTACAGCCCATAATTACTACTTTTTATTCAAGCAGGCCTGATGACTTTCTGTGTTTGCATAAGGCACTTTGCTGAATTCTTCTACCCCTTGAGGAGGTAAATCTACAGGCACAACAGACATATGTAAGGAGTTTAACATTAATGGCTGATACTGTTATAAATAAAGTGCTTGGGGCTTGCAGAGATGTATCAGTTACAGTGTCACTGATCTGAAAGACACTCGAGGGAGTAATGGGGACTTTGGGTTTCCGGTTGAAATCGGGCTGTCTTTAACAATTCTCATACCTCACTTGCCATTTCGGAAGGTGTTCATGAGTGGATTCTTCAGCTGGAGTTCTCCTTGTTTGTTGGAAAGTTTTTCAAATATTTCTAATAAATGTTCAGAGTCAGTAATATCATTCAGAATGCCCATATCTCAGTGCAGTGCTTGTCTGTTAGATATTCACTGAAAATTTTAAGATTCATCAACAATCAGAGGAGAGATGCCTCATGTGTATAGCAAGAACTAAAGCTGTCTGAGTTGTCCTGGGATTCTTTCTCTTTATTGTACAGCTGACCACAACTGTGTTGTGAAGGATTTGCCTTGACAGATGAACTCCTCAACTCTGTGCATTAATCAAGGCAGACTGTTGATAAAGAAAAAAATGCCAACATTTCAAGGACTCAACACAATGAGAAACTTCATTGCTGATCAGCTGAGCGTCGTGTGTGTGTGTGTGTGTGTGTGTGTGTGAGAGAGAGAGAGAGAGAGAGAGAGATGTTGGGGGGGTGTGGGGAGGGGAGTGAGAGGCTCCGCTCTGTAAAGGCAGGAATTTAAGCTTCTTCCTTCCACTGGTGGCCACCGAGGTCCTCACTGGGGGGAGGTGGGAAAGAGGGTTTGTGCTTGGGTGATTTTTACGGGCCATGTTGAGAAGTGGCCTGCCTCATCTCCATCCATGTTCTGTTGGTCAGTGTTCTGTCCCCCTTTTCACCGAAAGGAGCTGGGAGGTGTAGTTAGTTATTTATACAAGAGGAAGAGAAGCTTGGTAAGGCCCCAGCAGCACAAGCTTCCACAACTGGCAGTTAATTGAATCCAGGAACTATATGATTTCATGTGACCACACACAGGCCTAGAAAACACACACACACACACACACACACGCATGATTCTGTTGCACTGTCACAACCTTCCAGCAAATGACCCATTTAAAGAAAATTCAGATGAGTGCCCCCAGAGAGGAAGGGCATCCTTCCTTCCCACATGTGCACAAAAATGTATGAAGCCAGACATGGGTTGACATGATGGATGGCCACCCATTTGCCTAATGGTTAGCCTAAAACCTGTACAAGTATGCATGATGCTTTTTAATTTGAATCTTTAGAAACTGGTTTAAAGTCTATTTTGAAAATGAGATGTATATGTATGAGGAATGTTTGAAGCACTTGCTCGAGGCAGTATAGGATCCTGAAAGGTTTTTAAGACAAGGGTCAGGTCTTGGACAAGCTTCTTCCCCCTTTATGCTTTAGTTCCTTCATCTGTGAAATAGTGTTATGACTCTCAAAAGAAGCTGTGGGCGTGTAAAGGGCTTAAAACAGTGCCTTGTACAAGGACCCACAGGGTTAGCTGCTGGCATTAACCCCACCATCGTCCTTTGTTTTGGGTCATGAAGATCTGCACTAGGATGGTGAGAATAAGAAGGCAGTGCAGGGGTGAGGACATGAGCAGGTTTGACAGCTAGAGGGACCCAGGTGAGGGAGGTTTCTCTCTGCAGTGATGTAGAGATATTGGGTATGTTACGCTAGGCATTGTCCTGTTTCATCCTTGTCTTAATCCATACCTTCATCTTCAGAGTTGGGTAGAAGCATCTCAGGATGACTGATGAGGAAACAGGCTTGAGGAAGTCGCAATGTGTCTCCAAGGTGTGTTTCTAGTTAGTGGTGGAGCCTAAATAGGAAACCCAGAGGAGAGGCACTTTTCATTATTTGGGGAACATATGGAGCACGATAAAGGTAGGGCTGATGGTTTTAGTCTGTTTTGAGAGAAAGAAGGTAGACAGTATTATTATGACTAAGTCCTCTGAATTGGGAGATGAGAACAGGAAAGAGTCCCGAGCTATTGAAGCTCATAAAATTCTACCTAGCGAATGAATTCAACCACCCGTAGAATAGTCCACCCTTTTGTGGCTGAAAATGAAATATCATCTAATGAGAGTAGGGCTTTCTTAGGAAGCTCTCACATAACCCCTCTAAGGTCACTGTTGTCTTGGCAGAAGATCAGGCTATTGCTGACACTGAACCCAAGTTCACTCTCCTCGCCTCACGACAGGCCAATAAATTCGGAGGTGAGTCGTTGTCGGACAAGGACTAATGACTCTAATCGGGAAGCTTGCACCCCGAGAAGAGGGCACGCTAGTGTCTCAGACAACCATCCCGCCTCAGTCCGGATTCAGGCTCCTTTGATGCTGAGAAAGGGGAGGGAGAGGGGCCAGCGGTCACTCACTCACTGTCACGTGCTTGGGGGAGGGGCTCATCACAACCTGACCAGCAGCTGAGCAGGACCACTAACGGCCCCCCACCAACGACTGCTCGCTTGCATTGCTAGAAGTGTGGCACGAGGGAAGACAAAAAGGACGACCGTGTTTGTCACATATACAGGGTTTTACCTTTGAAAGGAAGTTAAGAGGGCGTAAGTGTCCCAGGTCCCTCAGCAGCAGGTGTGGGCCTCTCCCTTGGAGAGCCTTTGTCGTCTCTGATTGCCAGTGGCTAAGGTCTCCCAGGTTCTTTTCTCAGAGTGTGACTGTTCACCAAGCTCTGTGATGGGGCATTTTATTCTCTCTGGGTGCTGGAGAGAGGTGATAGGCTGGCAGGTTGACCTCGGTACTGTCTCCACTGGCAGGCATATTGCTCCCTTGGTCCCATGGAATTTTCTTAGCGGGGCACGCATTTTCACAGCCTTCTCTTCTCTGCACAAACTGTCACTGACCTGGCAATGGGGTGACCCCCGCCTCCTTCCAGCTGCCTGTTAACCTGCTGAAGTCTGTCTCACTCATGGGGTACACACAGGGCTCTGCCTGGACTAGCCAGCTGGGTTGCCTTTGGAAAATTCTCCAACATAGAGTAGTCCCGATTTAGCTGGTTCCCTCTTTTTCTTTTTTGTCGTGGTAAAGCAAATTACAGTTGACTTATCCCTGGAGGAGTCCAGGAAGGTTAGAGCAAGGTAGTGTTAGGAGCACTTCTTTTCTAGCTTTCTTTCTTTTTTTTTTTTTGTCTTTTGTCTCTTGTCTTTTTTAGGGCTGTACCCACAGCATATGGAGGTTCCGAGGCTAGGGGTCTAATCAGAGCTGTAGCTGCTGGCCTACACTAGAGCTGCAGAAACACCAGATCCGAGCCACATCTGCAATCTGCACCACAGCTCGCAGCAACACCGGATCCCTAACCCACTGAGCAAGGCCAGGGATGGAACCTGCAACCTCATGGTTCCTAGTCGGATTTGTTTCCGCTGCACCACAACAGGAACTCCCCAGCTTGTTTTTTAAAACACAAGTTGATTATTGGAGAATTAATAATAAGGAAATATCATTGAAAAACCAAGAGAACTGTGTGAATCTTTATCACCAGAATATTTATTAAGGGCTTACTGTGTGTAAGCTCTGAGGCCAGGTAAGCACTTCATATGTATTATCGCCTTTCATTCTCCAGCCACCCCCAGGAGGTGAGCTTGCATCTCCTCTTTTAACAGATGAAAAAACCCGAGTCTCAAGTTGAAAAACCCTGACTTTGTTTGCAGGGCCAGTGAGTAGTGAGTGGATCCAGGTTTGTTAGACTACAGTTCTGTCTCCCCAGTGTAAAAATGTTATATCTTTTTTTTCTTTTCTCTTTTCCTTGTCTTTTTCAGGCCGCACCTGTGACATATGGGCGTTCCTAGGCTAGGGGTTGACTCTGAGCTGAAGCTGCCAGCCTATACCATAGCCATGGCAACACCAGATCCTTAACCCACTGAGCGAGGCCAGGGATCAAATCCGCATCCACAGAGAGGCAATGTTGGGTCCTTAACTGGCTGATCCACTCTGGGGACTCCTAAAAATGTTATATGTTACTACCCAGAAATAGTCAGCATTACCGTATTTTATTGACCTTTTACCTCTTCATTACCTGGTTCACAAAATTGGGACTATGCAGCACGTAGGTATTCCTGTCTTGCTTTTATTCACTTTGTGTCGGTTTGTGGACATTTTCTGTACCATTATTGTTAAACCTTTAAATGTTTTAAACACCTAATTGCTTTTACCCATGACTCTTGCCTTTTCGTCTTTCTGAAGAAAATATGAGCTGATCTGTATCTTTAATACCAGCAGGAAACTATGGGTTTCAAAGTTAGGGTTGATGTAGGATAGATAACCAACCAGACAGGGAAATTTCCAGAGGATATTGTAAGTTAAAGCCAACCCGACAGAGTGAGGAAAGAGGTGAGTAAGCAGTTTAGAAGTCTCTACCTGATTTTGAATTCCTGTGTTGAAATAAGCCAGAGAAGCACAGTTAGCCCCTGGGGCCATGGGGCTGCAGAGGCGCACAGGGAAGGAATGTGGGCATCAATGCTCAGCCGGCTTTTAAGGTTCTGTATTTCGTTTGTGAAGGCGCTTGCTGAAAGTGCCATCACACATTGAGTCGATGTCCCGAAGTATTTAACTTTGCCGTTCAGCCTCTGTCTGATGGTGTTGCAGGATGTGAAAGGAGAGGCCTTCTCCCTTCAGTGGGGTGGATGGGGGCTGGGTCAAGATGGACCAGGGGGTCTGAGCAAGGGAGACAGACAGGGGAGGGCCAAGTGCCAGTAACACGATATGCATCCTGGGGGTGGATGGGGGGCCCCAAGAAACACCAGTGAGGTGGGGGGTGGAGTGGACAGAGACCTTGTGGCTGGGGCCTACAAAGTCAGGGAGGCACCAGGCACCCTGTGAGCTGAGTGGGTCATAGGTGTTCCTCCCCCATCTGGCTGGACCTTCACATCTACGTCCCTGTGTTGGCTTTTGTCATGGACTGCTCGGCCTTTAGGTTTGACCCGGTGGAGCCTGGCAGAGAGGTCTCTGTGTGCCTCACTGGCTTTTCCTGAGCAGATGTTCGGGCTTCTGGAGCCCTGCCCTGCTGCCAGGCGAAGTTATTCTTCTTTCTAAAATCCCTGTTGGCTGTGCTGGCAACTGTTCTGACCTTCCTCCAGGAAGAGGGAAACTCATATAAGTGTTCTAAATCGAGGCAGCAGGTTTCACTGTGAAGGTGCAATGAAGCACTGGTGAGGTCTTGGCTAGAGCATGTGCTTTGCTGAGATAAAGGGACACGTTCTAGGATGAATCTCATTCCCTTCTTAAACATGTCACCAGCACCAGGGGTTTGAGTTCTGTGCTAGGAGCTAGCGGTAGCAAGTCAGATTAGTGGTGGTTCTCAGGGGATTCCGGGGATGGGGGTGGAAGGACCAGGTCCGTCTGTGACCACAGGTGTCAGAGGTGTTCTTGCGGGAGTGCGGGGTGGGGTCCCTGTCGTTCCTGGGGAAGCGAGGAATATCAAGGAGACGCCCTGGGAAAGATGACATTTACTCAAGTTCCGAGGAACACGTCCCAGGTGGAGACAAAGACATGCAGGAAGGACGTTTCTGGGCAGGTGACATAACGTGGTGTGCGTGTCTCATGGTTTGAAATTTGGAAAGTGCAAGATATTACTGTAGTGCCGGCTGGAGAGAGAGGGGCATGGCTCTGGGATCATGAAGGTCCGTGGGCTCAGCCAGGGAGTGTTCTCATGAAAACCTGGGGCGAGGAGGCGCTATGCAAGGGTCCCCAGCAGGGGAGGGACTCCCACACCCCCCAGCCCTAGCAGGGAGTGTGGGGTTATCTGGGGACCACCTGGGAGCAAGAGGCTGGGCATCCACATGGGGCATGGATAGAATGGAGTGGGAGTGGGAGCTAGAAGGGAGATGCTGGACCAGACATGAGAGTGACAGGTGGGAGATGTGTAGGGTGTGGAGGGGGAGGGCGAGGGAGAGGGCTAGGTCTGGGATAGCCCCCCCATTCCCACTGCAGAGAGACGGGAGACACTGAAGAGAGGGTCAGATCTGAGGGGCAAAGGTGAGTTTATTCGTGGGCACATGGAGGGAGCTGCCCTTGGAAGATCTGAATGGGGATGTTCGGTTGGCAGCTGTGTATAAGGGTCTGAGGCTCCGGGGGGATGGAGGTGTGGGAGTCTTCCAAGGACAGGTGATGGTTGAGGCTGCAGAACGAAGGGCACAGGCACTAGCCAAATGTCACTGTTGAAGGGAGAGCAGAGGAGAGTCCTGAGAAGGAACAGCGGGAGGGTTTGTCAGTGGTGCTGACTGTAGAAAAGCCCAGTGGGAGAGTGGCTGTCGTGTCAGCATGTGGGACATCCTGGAGGACTGACCTCATGGGCTGGAGCACATGCCTGCAGTTTAATGGATAGAGGCATTGTCACTGATGGAACGGTCCAGGCACAGGCTGTGGGAAGGCAGGACCTTGGGGAGCACAGTCATGAAAGATCTGATGAAAAGGAGCTCGTGAAAGAGATTGGGAACGAACCCGGAGAGAACTGGGAGCAGTACACACCCCGGGAGGCACATCCGGGAAGGCTGCCTGGAAAATGGTGCGGGGTGATCAGTAGGCGGAGGCTGAAAAGTTTCCATCGGATTTGTCATCCGGGAGGTCACCTGTGATTGCAGAAGCGATGTCAGAGTGGCTTACAGCCCTGGGGCTTGTTTTGTGCATTTCCCTGGCCTCTCTTTGCGAGATCAGAGGAATGCTTGAAAAACACCAGCCGCCCCCAATTCCTGGAGGAAGCAGCCGCGATCACAGTTTCCTGTGGGATCTGCCAGTTCTAAGGGAGGGACATGAGGTGATGTGTGTCTTGGGCAGCTAACCATGATATAATTAATGGAAGAATTTCACAACTCAGGTCATAAGGTGTCTATGTTTGATCAGTGTCTAGCATGGGAATGAGCCATCCCAGCAACCCCAGCAGGCAAAAGGTGGGAGAAGCTAGTTACCAGTATCTTTTTCTCTGGAGTCTGGTCATTAACTGCGGTTGGGAAGAGAGTGGACTCTGGGCATTTTAAGCCTAGGTGTTTCATGTTAAGGGTTGAGAAACACAGACATCCATCCCTTCTTCTAAGGCACTTTAATAATTGCACTTACCCATTGTGTCTCCAAATTTATTTCACCTTGAGACTTTTTTTTTTTTAAATTATGAAAGCAGTATATGGTTCATTATAAAAAGTCAACGGGGGAGAAATAAGTTTAGGTCATCAACCTGCTCTTCCAACATCCAGACTCTCCTTGTCCTGCTGAGGTTGCTGGTCCTGGGTGTCCAACTACACTGGGCTTCATTTTTTGATACTTCTCTTCCCCACTGGCTTGTGAGATCCCCATGGACAAAGAGCGTGCCTCTCCGCCACACCTTGGCCTCCTTACCTTCTGCTCCATAGCCCAGCATAAGTCACCAGGATCCATTAAGTATTATTGCATAAATGAACATGAATGAGTGGGATGATCTCTTAGGCTTTGCCCTTGGGGCTGTTGATTCCATTTTAACTTTGGAGAGAAACTGGATATGCAAGAAGAACCCCCTGTTCTTGTCACTTTTTGTTTGCAGGAGCACTTATTGAATGGATGGCGCTGTGTAACAAGGTACAGGGTCTGCAGCTCTTATAATAAGCCTTCAGGGCAGATTTCTTGAATTATAGGAATTAAAGCTAACCAATCCAGAAACTGATAGAGGATTGGTAAAGAATCAATCAGATATGAGACGCTTAACCACTCCCATGGTGTTAATAGGTGTGATCTTTATAATGCATTTTCTGTCCCACATTACGAGTTCCCATTGTGGCTCAGCGGTAATGAACCTGATTAGTATCCATGAGGATGTGGGTTCGATCCCTGGCCTTGCTCAGTAGGTTAAGGATTTGGCATTGCTGTAGCTGTGGCGTTGGCCAGCACCTGTAGCTCCGATTTGACCCCTAGCAGCAGCAGTATATCAGAACTTCTGCATCAAGTTCAGAGTCTAGAAACTTTGTGCTTACACATCAGGAGCTGGGAGGTGATCACAGAGCAGAAGGAAGAAGCCTGTCCAAACGATGACAGGCTACCTTCTATCCCCAGAGGCCTTCAAACCATGTGGGCGAAACCATATTTGTAGGTTTAAAAGGGAGGTTGGTGGAGTTCCCATTGTGGCTCAGTGGGTTAAGAACCTGACTAGTATCTGTGAGGATGTGGATTTGATCCTGGCCTCACTCAGCGGGTTAAGGATCCTGTGTTGCTACAAGCTGTGGCGTAGATGTCAGATGCTGTTTGGGTCTGGCGTTGCTGTGACTGTGGCAAAGGCTGGTACCTGCAGCTCCGATTAGACCCCTAACCCGAGAACTTCTATATGCCACAGTTGTGGCCTTAAAAGAAGAAGAAGAAGAAGAAAAAAAAAAAAAACAAAAAACGAAGGATGGAGAAAAAGATGACAAAGTCCGGCAAATCAGAAAGGCCCCAGAAAAAGGGGATTTCAGGTATGATGGGAGCAAGAATTCTTTCTACCTGGAAATCTAGATTTTGGGTTTTGGTCTTCCTTCCCTCACTTGGGTGAAAGCAGCCTTTTTCTAGATGGACTCTGGGGCCGTCTACCTTAGAATCTTCATTAAAACTGAATATTCCTACCTTTCCCAAGGACTGTGCAATCAGAATTGTCAGAGCAGGAGCCTCGGAGTCTGTATTTTAATCTCCAGGGAAACTCATGTACGTTAAGTTGCAGCTGGAGCCACTCATCGAAGAACCTAACAGAACCTAAACTGTTCGCAATGGGGTCAGGACCCTCACGCCAAAAGGGTATCTTTATGGTCTGACTTTTCTTGCCATGGACTAAAATCCGTGAACTAATGGCTTCAGTACAGAAAGTGATTCTTGCCAAGTTCAAAATTCAAGTTTGCAATAATCCAAATGACCCCCTCAGCAGAAGCAAACATTTCACCTTCTCTCTGCCTTTTTGCCCTAAACTCAGATGGGAGCAGGGGGGGGTGGGGGTGGGCATGAGGATTGGTTTAGAACGTGGATGTAGATCCAAACTTAGGATAACATGCCATCTTAAGAGTGAGATTCAGCTGAAACACAATGTATTTTATACTGGTTCCCACTCTGGGAATTCTCTGTAATTCATAGAGACAGCATTGGTTCTGCCAGATTTCCTCAAAACGTCAAGTTACAAGAAATCCTCATTGTAATTCCAAGAAAGAACTCCAGAACATTCATCCAGCAGCAATGCCAGAAGGATATATATTCGGCCCCCTGTCAAGACTAATACTTTAAGGGGGTAATACCAATTTTAATGTATATGTTCTGATGTGTTTCTTTTTAAGAAATTAAATGCATTATTAATGCCATACTTTTGTCTGTCACTTGACAGCTTGTAATATTTAAGCCCTTAAGCTCTTCTTCTATTGTAATTTTTTGAACAATGTAAGCATGTTTTTGAGCCCTTTATTAGAATACTTTTGCGCTCTGTTTTCTGATTTAACCTCTTTTTTTTTAGGGTTACTTCTGAAAAAGAGTACTTGTATAAATTTCTCAAAAATGTATATTACCTAAAAATGGGAAGGAGGCCATTAAATCAGATTCAAACCGACCCCCTTTCCATCTTCTCCCCTGTCTCTCCTCCACTGCTTTCCCCATCGTCTGCTGGAAAACAATACCGCTTTATTTTGCCTCCCATGGAGGGAGTCCGAGAAAGCCCACAGTGCAGGCAGCGCTTCCGTCCAAGAGCAGAAATAGCTTGATTCTGGAGGTGTGTGGTGGACGGGGGCCGAGAATAATTGTCAGGTCCCAATACAGCCAGGGCCTCATCCACAGTGGTCTCTAACCTGGCTGCATCTTAGATTCACTGAGGTCATTTTTATTTTATTCTTTAAATAGAAGTATAATTGATTTACAGTGTGTTAGTTTCAGGTGTACAGCAAAGTGGTTCAGAAAATATATATTTTTTTGTGTTGTGCTGCACCACAATGGGAACTCCTGATGATCTGTTTTATGTGTAAGAGTATGCATATGTTAATCCCAACCTCCTAATTTATGTGTGTGTGTGTGTGTGTGTGTGTGTATTCTTTTTCAGATTCTTTTCCATTACAGGTTATTACAGAATATTGAGTAGAGTTTCCTGTGCTGTGCAGTAGGTCCTTTTTGATCATCTATTTTATTTTATTTATTTATTTATTTTGCTTTTTAGGGCCACACCAGCCGCATATGAAGGTTCCCAGGCTAGGGGTCGAATCTGAGCTACAGCTGCTGGTCTACACCACAGCTGCAACAATGTGGGATCTAAGCCACATCTGCAACCTACAGCACAGCTTGTGGCAACGCCGGATCCTTAACCCACTGAGTGAGGCCAGGGATCAGACTCACAACCTCATGGTTGCTAGTCGGATTCGTTTCTGCTGCACCACAGCGGGAACTCCTGGTGATCTGTTTTATGTGTAAGAGTGCATGTGTTAATCCCATCCTCCTGATTTATCCGTCCCCCACCATTTTCCCCTTTGGTAACCATAAGTTTGTTTTCTGTGTCTGTGGGTCTGTTTCTGTTTTTGTTGTTGTTGTTTGGTGTGCCCGTGGCATGCGGAAGTTCCCAGGGCAGGGATTGAACCGACGCCACAGCAGTGATCAGAGCCACAGTAATGACAATGCCAGATCTTTAACTTGCTGCACCACCAGGGAAGTCCTTGTTTCTATTCTGTAAATAAGTTCATTTGTATCTCTTTTTTTTAGACTTAACATATGAGTGATATCATATAATATTTGGAATTTCGGGCCGTGATGGCCCCAGGTGATTCTGATAGGCATTTGGGGCTGAGACCCAATTAGGTTACATACCTCCGTGTTTCTCTGGGGTCTTAAGGCCACTTTAATCTGTGTCTCCAGGAGAGCTGGATTAAAACACAGAGTCCTTCTCCAGACTCCAGGCCCTGTGAGTCCATTGCTCGGAGTGGGCCGAGCCCTTTCACTCATCAGGTGAGCGCGCTGAGTGATTCCTCTGTTTGGTGCAGTTTGGGAACTCCCAGCGTCTGGGATGCTCAGTGGCTTCGTTGGCCCTGGTTAGGGATGTGCCTGTGAAAAGGCTGGTGGGAACGGTGGAGCATCCATGTCCTGGAGAGTTTACCTGGGCCAGGGGACATCTCCCTGGGCCTGGAGTCTGGAGGGTGCATTGTCCTCTCCTGGCCCCGGGCGCTGTCCTCTCTTCTGTGTGTTACCCAGAGCGTGCTTTTAGGAGTCCGAATGACTCATCCTGTGGCCTGTCAGTTGGCAAAAATGTGTGTGGCGTGGTGGGGAATAGTAGTGAGAGGATGTTTATCCCAGCTGACAATCACGGAGTCTAACTGGAATGGTGAAGTGCATTTATGAAGGTAACGCAAGCAGCCCAGGGTCAGCCCCAGAATCCACGGTGGGGCGGGGGTACCCTGACTCCAGGTGCTTATTCCTAGTTCAGGGCAGGGAAAGGGTCTGTGGTCTTATAAGGTGCAGGGGACTTGGGGGAAAGCTGAAGCCTTCATTTCAGTTTTATTTTAGGCCATGCCCGTGGTGTGCGGAAATTCCCGGGCTAGGAACCAAACCCATGCCACAGCAGTGACAATGCCAGATCCTTAACTACTAGGCCTCCAGGGAACTCCAGCCTTCATTTCTGGATCAAAACATTCTGGAATCCATTGGAAGACTTCATTTTCTTAGAGGATTTTGGTGCACACATACCGGTAATTGTGATTTTGTCCATATTAGTGGGAGTAATTAAAATGAGCTGTGATTTTGCATGAATGCGGAGGTAGTGCGTGAATACAAATACTGGTTTTTAGTTTGTGGTGTTTAGTCACTGTCATCTTGAGGTTTAAGTAGAGATTATGCAGAATCCCATATATTTTATTTTGGGGGGAGGGCAAGTAAAAAGGACTCTAAACTCCACTTTTCCACCCCACTTCTCATTCTGTATGAAGCCTAACATTCACTATTCCGTAATTCTTTCTTACCCTTTGGTTAATTTTTTTTTTTTTTTCAAAACAGGAGATCTTGTATTTCAGGACATATTTGTGTTTATTTAGCCAACTCTGCTGGGGAGGAAACGCTGAGGCATAAAGGTTATTTTTGTAATTGTGGCTGGAATTAGGTGAAAACCCTCTAGGCTGGGAAAGTTTTTTTCCCGGCACAAATTCCCAAGACTTAAAACTTTGACAAAGGGTCCCTGTCCTGCCTTCCCCCTTCACCACGCAGAGGCCACATTGTCCCTTCTGCTCCATGGTGTCTGTTCCACCTTCCCTTCCAGGCACTGGGAAGGCTGCCTAGGCAGGAATCACATCTTTGTCTACAAGGCTGGCTGCCTCCTGGATGAGTCCATGGGGGTGGGAATAATATGATCAATGGGATGATGCCTTTGAAAAAAAAAAACTCCATTTCTCAGTATTATTTTCTTTCCCCCTCTGCACACCCAGAGGAGCAGCTGGGACAGCAACTGCAGACGGGGATCATGTGTTCATACGCAGTCTCGTTGGACAATCCCAGATATTTTTAAGCAGGATGGAGTCAGGCAGCCAGCAGCCAGCCAGCCTGTCTGGCACAGAAGGCCCTGTTTTACTGGAGTAGTAAATATTCTCAATGAAGCAGTGTGATGTACCGAGTGAGCCTGGAGTCCCGGCATTCAGTATTTCAGCATCCCTTTTTACGCCTCGTTCTGTTCATGGATGTTTAGTCTTTGTTGTGTTTGGATCCTGTCTTTTGATGGGACCCCACTCTCTGTGCCAGGCTGACAGCTGCCCCCTACCCCCCCTGCATGCGGCCCTGCCTCGTAGATGCGGGGTTCACTTTTTGCTGAGGATGTTTCAGGTTGGGGGTTTTGTCACTTGCCTCTGCTGTGGAAAGGGGGTCTTCCAGCCTGTGGGCTCCTCCCTCGTCTGCACCTGCACCCTTGGTCCCTCCCCGTGGACGTAGACAGGGATGGGGTTCTGAAGTCTTCATGCTTGGCCTCCCCTCACCCTGTGCCCCTTCCATGTAGCCTTCTTCTTCTTCTTCTTTTTTTTTTTTTTTGTCTTTTTGCCTTTTCTAGGACCGCTGCCGCGACATATGGAGGTTCCCAGGCTAGGGGTCTAATTGGAGCTGTAGCTGCCAGCCTACGCCAGAGCCACAGCAATGCGGGGTCCGAGCCGCGTCTGCAACCTACACCACAGCTCACGACAACTCCAGATCCTTAACCACTGAGCAAGAAGATCAGGGGTCGAACCTGCCACCTCATTGTTCCTGGTTGGATTCGTTAACCACTGCGCCACAATGGGAACTCCCCGTGTAGCCTTCTGAGCCGAGGTGGACATGAACATACATGCTCCTTTCATCCCACTTCTGGCTGCTTTTGTGCCCACCCCACAGCCTTCCAAATAGAAAGATCAGCCCCAGACACATGGAATTCCCACTGTGGCTCAGTGGGTTAAGGACCTGAAATTGTCTCAGTGAAAATGCGGTTTGATCCCTGCCCTTGCTCAGTGGGTTAAGGATCTGGCATAGCTGCAGGCTGTGGTGTAGGTCACAGACGTGGCTCAGATTCAGCATTGCTGTGGCTGTGGTGTAGGCTGGCAGCTGCAGCTCCGATTCAACTCCTAGCCTGGGAACTTCCATATGTCACAGGCGCGGCCCTAAAAAGAAAAGAAAAGTGAAAAACAAAAACCAACCCACATTACAGTGAGCTTTCCCAATAACCTTGGTCTTCTCCTCAAGCCCATAAGCCCCCCCCTCCCAATTGCCAGGCTGTTTGGCACACCCCACCCCATGCTCACAGACTTTCAGGTTTAATGGAGCAGCAGAATTTATTTTACATGGGATTGTGGCACAGGATTGTTAAGTCTTTATTTTGATAAGAAAAAATGCCTTGTCATTTAGTAAAAAGCCAGGAGATTTCAGCCCCCCTCCCCCGACCCAGTCAGGCTATAATCTCTGATTAAACAGCACAGTGGCGCAGCCCTTTTAAATAAAGACATCTGGCTTCAGAGTCAGAAAGTCATGTCATTGTTGTGTCCCCATTTCCTCATTTTGCCAACTAGGGACACCGTGTCTGAGACTAGAATTGGACAGCTACTTTTTACCCCCCTCCTCTTTATCCCTAGGAGCTGGTGGGGTAACCTGGCTTCTCAGCCTTTGAGGTTTGATTCCCTATGAGCCATTCTGCTGGCGACCCCTGGGTTCCTGTGGCCCAGCCCAGCGTCACCTTACCTGCTGGCTCTCATGTCAGCCCATCCTCTCAGGGATCCCTTTCCCTGGACTTATTGGCTCTGCCCCTACAGCTCTGTCCTCACTGTCTGTTGGGGACCCTTGGCCCCCACAGCAGGAGTTCCCTCTGGCATCCTCTCCTCTGGCGTCTCAGGAACTGCAGGCCTGTATTTCCCCTCCTCTGTCTTCCCACGTGCATCTCCTCCGGCCTCTCTTTCTGCAGCACGTTGAGAGCCAGTGGACTCCGACTCTCTTCTCTCCCTCAGCCTTGGGGCAGATGGACCAGGATTGCAAAGCTGAGCTCTTCTGCACGTGAGCAGTGACCTTGGGCAGTTAGGCTTCCAGGCCTGCTTTTGCATCTGTTCATCTGTTTGTGGGGCTACTTCTCCTCCCCCCCCACCCCCCGGCCGCCCCAGTATTTGTCATCAGGATCAGAGACAAAATGACAGTTCTTCCTGTTTGGGGCCATGCAGTCAAGCGATGTAGCAGGGCTTCAAGGGGAATGGTTCCTTTTTCAGACCCATACCCATCCCTTCCTGACTTTGAGTCTGTCTCCAGCTGTCCTCTTGGTGCCCCAGACTTCCCACCTGTGTCCAGAGTAGCTGTGACAGCAACTGCCAGGTGACCCTTTCAAAGGAGGCTTCTCTGAGCCCCAGGCAGTGGGGAGCAATTTCATATTTTCATCTACAGTTACAAGTATTGTGCTGCACAGTATAAGATATGTGTGTGGTTGAAGGAAGGGTGTGTGTGTGTGTGTGTGTGTGTGTGTGTGTGTGTGTGTGTCTCCATGGCGACCAGCTGGAGCACAAGCATCAGCCCTGCATCAGCAGGTGGGCCCTGGTGCACACGTATTCCCAGTGGGGACCAGGGTGGGAGGGAAGTTCAGAGCAAGGGTGTTAATCCACTGGGTTTGTTCCTTTCTCACAGGAGGGACAGCGTTGCATTGGAAAGAAGACCAGGTTCTTTCTGATCTTGAGTTTTGTTTTGACTTTATTAAATATGAAAGGTGCTCCACAGGGACGCCGATGGTTTCCGTGAGACGGGAACCCCAGTGGGCTTACCTGCAGGCCGGTCTTACCCGTTTCCTCTTTGCAGATGGGAAATAGGGATGTGATTAAACCCAAATAGGGAAGTGGTTCACCACGAACCTGCTTCACAAGGACTTGTTGAGTGGCGCTGCAGGGGTCAGGGCAGGTTAGAGTCTGGCCCCCGTGGGCCTCTTGAAGAGCCACGTTGACCCCTGCTCATCTTTGTCCTTGCATCTCTGAGGGCAATTCGGGGGTGGCGTCGTTGCCATGGCAGCATTGGCTTGTGCCCTTTTACTGTTTGGTTTGACATCAGTGAGGTGGCCTTGAGATGCTGCCCTGGGTTCCTGACTTTTGGTAGAGCTGCGCAGTTCTTGTCTAAGATGCCGATAGCACAGTCCTGAGGTAGATGCTGTACTTTCTGGACCGACAGAGGTCTTGATGGCCTTTGCCCCGCTGGTCTGGGCATGCCAGGAGGCAGGCATGCGCCCCAGACCCCACACGTTGCTAGAAAAAGTGACCCGCACTCAACAAAACTGGCCTGGGCCCCTTGGGGCGGGGGCGGGGGGAGGGCGCCTCCCCTCCCCCTCTAGGCTTTTACTCCGTGTGCTTTGCTGCATGTTACCTGTGCATAAGCTCATCTTCCTTCTCAATAGCCTGGCTTGGTGGGTGCTGCCCGTTTTGTTGGAACCGAGGCACGGGGGAGTGTGAGTTGACCCGTGTTAAGGGAGGTGCTGGCCCTGGGGTCTCTCCTCTGACCCCAGGCCCGGTGCAGTTTGTAAGTCAGTGGTGTCGCACACCTGCCGCAGGCCTGCCCAGAGCTAAACACTGGGGAGACATTGGTGACAAGATGGGTCTGGTCCCTGAGCTCGAGGAGGGCGCATCTAGTGGGGATGCGAGCTGCTGGGGGCATTTTTATAGATACTCACCTTTGAGCAATGTGTCGCAAAGGAGGAATCCTGGGCACCTTGGGAGGCTCTGTCCGCCTGAGGGGAATTCAGGGATGATTGAATTGAAATTTTATGACACTCTGGTGCTGTTTTTGTCAATAGCATTAATTACATTCCTTCTCTTCCCTCACAGGAGCTACGTTAGGCAAGAAATATGGATGAAATATTTTAATATTTGTGCTTCATCAGATGTACCATACTCAATTTCAATGCTACGTCATAATCAAAAGTTGGTAAAGAGGAACCATACCACAGAATTAAGCTTTATTTACTTATTTTGTGGCCACACCTGCGATATATGGAGGTTCCCAGGTTGGAGGTCAAATTGGAGCTGCAGCTGCAGGCCCACACCACAGCAACATCAAATTCAAGCTGCATCTGTGACCTACACCGCAGCTTGTGGCAACGCTGGGTCCTTAACCCACTAAGCGGGGCCAGGGATTGACCCCACATCATCATGGAGACTATTTCGGGTCCCTAACCTACTAACCACATCGGGAATACCCAGAATTAAGTTTTAAGGTTTCTTCTTTGCTACTTTGGTATTTTCAATTATGTTATCTTGAAAATGAATGATTACCTTGATTCTATTTCATTAGAAGAATTAGGTAAAGAGAAAGATTAAAGCTGCCTTTAGAGGCCAGTGGGATGGAGCCCTTCCCCCTTGGCTCCCTTGTATTGAGCTGGAGATTGAGAAACAGCAGCATCCTTGCAACAGGGGCCTCGCCTTCACCCTCCCATGTGGGGCACACACACGTCAGTGGCCCATGGCAGCGGGGCACTTGGGCTGCGTCTGACGTTGTCAGCTAGCTCTGTGAACTTTGCCAGACCCTCACCCTTTCAATTCCTCATTCAGGGAATGGAAATCATGAGAGCTTTTGCAGAGTTGTTGTGAAGATTTAAGTGAGGTGATTTGCACAGCGTGCTCAGAATCGTGCCTGACACTGAGCAAGCCCTCTGGGAGGCTCAGCAGCGGTGGCTGTTTGTCCCTCGCAGGTGTTCGGGTGACAGGGCCTTGAGGCAGCAAGGCAGCGACAGGGGAGGAGCTGGTCTGTGCCTGGACTCCGCCTGGCTGGGACCCTGTCCTAAGGAAGCAAGGGACGCAGCCTTGCTGTGGGGCTGGCAGAGCTGATGTGTAGCTGATGACCGGTGTCCGTCTTGCCCCCTTTTCCGTAATAACATTTCAGCTTACCAGCAGGACATACTAGAATATGTCCTGAGATTTAAAATGTCCTTCTTTGCAATGTTCCAAAAAGATGAATTGATAGATGGAGGTAATCGTTTGCTTTCTTTAAGCATTTGTGGTCTCCTTTAACTTTCTACTCCCAAATGCTATATCAGTGTGAATTCGATAAGCTTAGAGAATAGCCACCAAATATGTCAGACTTTTGTTCTGCTTAGCCTTCTGTGGTCCCCTCGGTGGAGAGAGCCTCATACTATAACTGCTGACATCAGATAGGTCTGAAAGCCAGGAGAAGAGAGAACCAGAGGAAACACAGGCGACTCAGAAAGAACTTAGCCTGCTGTGCATAGGGGCTGTGACCATAGACTGAACAGACTGTGTGCCCACGATTCTCCATGAAAGGAAATGTCCCGGAGTTTCTAAACTCAATTAGGCTTAGAAGGAACCGAGAGGTCACTTTGTCCAACCTGTGTCCATCACAAGGGGAGCCCTAAGAAGTGATAGCTTTTCAGGAAAGGGCGTGGTTCCCTCTTAAGGATGCTGGGCATCTGGTTCCTAATAGAGGATTGTAGGCTAAGCCTGTGTATGACTTTTGTGGGTTAGGGGGTTGGGGAAGGTAGAACCCCAGCCTGATGTGTTAAAAATGAGTGTGGAGAAGAAAACAGGAGTGCCAGGAAGGGCAGAGACTGTCCTTCTAAGTCACTTTCTGAATAACAGGATCTGCCATGAGAATCGTATTCTCTCTCAGAAGCCCCTGGGCG
This sequence comes from Phacochoerus africanus, assembly GCF_016906955.1. Taxonomy (NCBI): domain Eukaryota; kingdom Metazoa; phylum Chordata; class Mammalia; order Artiodactyla; family Suidae; genus Phacochoerus; species Phacochoerus africanus. The sequence continues at coordinate 28,102,377 of NC_062552.1, read as the reverse complement.
CATGGTTGCCAGCGTGACTGTTTGCTTGGGGGTATTGAAGCGGGGGTGAGGGGGTTGCACTGCAGCATTTAGGGCTGATTATCAGTCTCCTGTATACAGGCAGCAGTAATGGTTATATGTAAACGGCATATTTGGTATTTTTATCTTTTTAAGTATAACTATGTCTCACTAACTCAAAGCCGTTCTGATTTAAAACATAATGATTGCTTAGAGCAGGTCCAACTTAAAAGTTATCTTACGAAAGTTATGGGGAAAAGATTTGCTTAATTTTACAGTTATTCTCAAGCATTTTGTAAATATCAAAATGAAGTGGGTCAGAGAAGGACAGATACCATATGATACCACTTATCTGTGGAATCTAAAATATGGCACAGATGAACCTATCTGCGAAACAGAAACAGACTCACAGACTTGAGAACAGACTTGTAGTTGCGGGGGTTGGGGGGGACAGGGAGAGAGAGTCGGGGGTTAGTAGAGGCAAACTATTACATTTAGAATGGATAAGCAATGAGGTCCTGCTGGGCAGCACAGGGAACTATATCCAGTCTGTTGGGTAGAACATGATGGAAGATAATATGAAAAAAAGAATATATATATATATATATATATATATATATATATGACTGGGTCATTTTGCTGTACAGCAGAAATTGGCCCAACATTGTAAATCAGCTATACTTTAATAAAAAGATTTTTAAAAATATCAAAGTTTAAGCTTCTATTCTTGGACATACATGAAACAAAGCAAGTTTGAATTTGTGAAAAATATGGCTAAAATTTTTTTGTTTCACTTTATATGGAAGCTTGAACTGAGTTGAGTGTTGGCAGTTCAAAGTTTTGGGGTACCTCAATGAGAGGAAAAACCTCATTAGTTATTTCTACTGTTTATATGTAAATAGATGTTTATGTGGGGCTTAATTGTTTTTGCTTCTCAGTTAAAAAGGCAGCAAAAGTCCTCTTGGCCCTCTCATCTCTGTTAATAATACTACTCTTATTCAAATTATTCAGCCTTGAATGGAAAATAGTGGTTCTCTGTTCTGATTCCCCCACCCAGGAAAAAAAATAAAGAGGTCCAGCAGTGTGTGCCCTGTGCTTTCATTTGTGTCACTCTCCTTTACCCTTGTGACAACCCTAAGCTGGAGCTGTGATTATCCTTTTTTTAGAGAAGAGGAAACTCCTTGTCTAGCAAATTAATTGTCAACAGCTCAGCCTGGCCTTGGTAGTCTGCTGTCAAGAGATCTTTCCAGCCTTCTCTCCAGACGCCCCCACACTGATATCCTGAGGTTCATGCACACTCTGCCCGGGGCTTACCCTCTCCCCCCTTTGCAGCCAGTGGGGCCCATTCTTGCCCTTGCTTTCCCTCTGCTCTGATTTATTTAGCTCAAAGCAAACATCCTTCTTTGTCTGATTTTCTCCCTTCTCGAGACTTAACCAGTGCTTAAAGTATCATATGCGGGCACTGTTTGAAAAATACCTACTGATGACCCATTTTACAGATAAGGAAATTAAGGCCCAGGTAGGTTAAGGAGTTTGTCTGAGGGCACAGACCCAGCCCATGTGGAAAACTGGTGCACTTTGCTTTTGTGGCTGTTTTGATTTGCTGGAGGACAAACAGGATACAGGGAGAGACCATTTAAGGGGATCGCATAGCTTCTTGGTGATTGAGGCCTGAACTAGGTTGATAGTAATGGGAATGGACAGAAATAGATGGATGGGGAAAAAAATGAGAGAAGAATCAGAAGGATTTGGAAAATGGATGTGAGTGGTGAGAGAGGGAGCGAGGGAAAGGATTCAAGTTGCAGTTTTTTCGTGAGGTTGGTGGTCAGTCTTGGCCTCATCTATAAGAGATTTTTATGAGTATTTTTCACATGTTTAGTCTTAAGCCTCACCTATGTCCAGAGTAAAATGTTTTGAAGTCAGTTAAAGGAGCTATCAGTTAAGAATAACATATATTATTTAATGTTATAGATTATTTATAAATAAAATATATATTTATATATTTATGTTCATAAATACAGCAAGCTTTATTCTATCTCTTATAAGAGACCTGGGACCAGGAGGTTTTTTTTTTTTTTACTAGTAAAAACAGAGATCATTCCCACCCTGCTGGGGCTATTCCATGACTCAGACTAGAGGGCAGCTGTTCTTGCAGAGGCTTAGCAATGTGAGTGTTTCCTTTGCTCAGCAGTTCAGTACCTGTGGGCCATTTAAGCTTAATAAAATCATCCCTTGGTATCTACAGAGGGAATGGTTCCAGGATCCCCTCACAAAATCTGAGGACACCCAAACCCCTTATATGAAATGGCATAGCATTTGCATATAAGCTTGTCTATCCTCCCATATACTTTAAATCATCTCTAGATTGCTTATAATACCTAGTACAATGTAAATAATTGTAAATATAATGTAAACACTATGCAAATAGTTACTGCATGAAGCAAATTCAAGTTTTGCTTTTTGGAACATTCTGGAATTAAAAATGTTGCTCCACAGTTGATTGAATCCCCATACGGAACCTGTGGGCCAACTGTAATGTGTCAACTTTGAGAGCGTAGTGACAGACAAGGCCACAGTAGTCTTTCTTCCCAGTGAGTTAAATAAAGGCAGTTGGCCATCACCAAACAATTATTTAATTCCAACTGGCACAGATTTCGTGAAGGCAAAGCCCCAGGAACCTGATAGCAAGAGAATCCCACCTAATCTTGGAGCCCAAAGGAGCTGGGCCTGAGGGTGTGATATTTTAGCTGGGTATTTAAGGAGGAGTAGCTGTTCCCATCCTTAGTTTTCTTTTCTGATATTTTTCGTAACCTAAAGCAAACCAGTAATCAGGACTCTTCAAACTCATGCCTTCCTTAAAGCTCTTATTTTTATAGGCAAATACCTTTTCTTTTTTAAATCTTTTTAGGGCCACACCCTTGGCATGTGATAGTTCCCAGGCTAGGGGTCGAATTGGAACTGTAGCTGCTGGCCACAGCCACAGCCACAGCCATAGCAACACCAGATTTGAGCCACATCTGTGACCTACACCTCAGCTCATGGCAATGCCAGATCCTTTAACCCACTGAGCAAGACCAGGGATCGAATCCACATCTTCAGGGATACTAGTTGAATTCTTAACATGCCGAGCCACAATGGGAATTCCAAATACCTTCTTTTCTGTCAGGTTAAGAACATGCCTGTGGTAGAAAGAAATGGTCTTTGGAGTTGAGACCTATGTTGTGTTTGCTGATCTTGTGCATAAGCAGGTTGGCTTAGGGAGGGAGTGCCTTACTCTGAAGCAGACCTCTCATTCCTCTCTGTCTGCACTTTGCCCAGCTCTTTTCCCTCCCTGGCAGTTTCCCTAACTCCAGACCAGCCCCGACCAGAGTTCCTTATGGCTGCTATTCATACGTTCCCTGTGTGGGCCCATCTTCCCAAGCTTCAGTCGTGTTTCTGATGCTTTGAAAAATATTGATTCCACCCCATTGACCGCCTTTCCTCCTTCTCTGTTTCCTTGATCTTTCCTTGGATCAGGCGGAAAGCTGCTGTATGATGTGCATGTGGGTGTCAGCCCGACCCTCTCCCCTGGCACTTGTGAGGTGACAGAAGCAGCCCTGGCACCTCTTTTCTCAGCCTTATTAAAACTGCTCACCAGGACCTGATGTGGTGGCAGGGGAGGGACTATCAGGGGTGGGAAGCCAACTGGCACCTTTCATCCAGGCCAGCTTCTCCTGCCTGGGTGGCCATGCTGATCCAGCAATGGATGGGTGTACCTGGGTTCCTTTGTTCTTTTTTTGATCTTTCCCTTTTTTAAAAAATTGATGCATAGTTGATGTGCAATATTATATAAGTTACAGGTATATGATATGTGATTCACAATTTTTAAAACTTATATTCCACTTACAGTTATTACAAAATGTTGGCTCTATTCCCCATGTTGTACAATCTATTCTTTGTATTTTATAGCTTTGTATTTTATACCCAATGGTTTGCACCTGGTACTCCCCTCCCCCACACTGCCCTTCCCCCTCCCCTCTCCCCACTGGTAACCTCTAACTTGTTCTCTGTGTCTGTGAGTCTACCTCTTTTTTGTTGTACTCAGTCACTAGTTTGTTGGTCCTTAAGCATGGCAGTGTGGGGACCCTCATCAGCACTGGAGGGCCAGCGGTTGGTAAAGTGGCCTCTGATGTCAGGCAGGTCACTTCATCTCTCCAAGCCTTAGTGTCCCTTTTGTGCAGTGGGAGTTACAATAATTTATGTTGAGATTAAGTAAGGTAATGTGTGGAAGGTCTTATTACCATGCTGTGTGTACCTTAGGGCCCACAAATGACTGTGTGTTTTTAAAATCCATTCCAGACTCAACTATGGACAGGCCATACATGGATATGTGTGTGTGTGTGTGTGTGTGTGTATGTGTATGTGTGTGTGTGTATAGCTGTCACATGTATGAAACTGGGATCATAAGTAGTGTGTATTCCTCACTATTGTATATGACCATGCAAGGCAGAGAAAAGTGTGAGGCAAATGTCACCACAGATTTAAACATTTCAAGCTCATAAATTTGTACTGAGACGCTCTTATGTAGCTCTGATTCCTTTGTAGTGCTGGAGCAGGGCGCCCGTTTCCCCTTGGTTTCTCCCATCTCCTTTTCACCCCCGCTTTAGAAATATTAGGTAAGTTTTGGCTCAGCTTGCATTTGTTGAGCTGGTGAAAGAAACAGCATGAGATCAAGAGAACCTGTTCTATTTTAGCCCTTCTTAATGTTAGTACATCCAAAATAAATGCATTCTTGAAATGAAATGCTATGAACTAAACCTTCGCCAGCCCAAAAAGCCATACGCTCAGGTTTTAAACCAAGAGAAAGAGACATTTAAAATAACGGTTTTGGTCATTTCAAAAATTGCCGTATTTAGTTGGGCAGGTAAACAAGGGGAAATATTCAGCCTCATTAGTAATAAAAGGAATATAAAACAAAATGTTGCCAGGCTGTTTTTACCAATAAATAACATGGGCAGTTTTTTAAATATATGAGAAAGAAAGGAAGGGGAAGGATGTTGGGTTGAGCACCTTGTGCTGCTGGTGGAAATATAAATAGGTGTGACTTGCCCCCTCAAAAGCAATGTAACGCTATTTATCAAGTGCTAGTGCCTTTGACACAGTAATTACACTTTGGGAGCTTAGCCTAAGGAAATAATCAGAAGTGGACCTAAATATTTGTATAACATTAGTAACTTGGGAATAGCCTAAATGTCCAACAATAGGGGATTGGAGAAATGAGGTATGAAAGTATATGCAGTGGACTTTTCTGCCACTAAGAATAGCAGACTATTTGGAAAAATAATGAAAGGGGGAAAGGTTTGTAAAATATCATCAAGTGAAGCATGAACCTAGTATCTTGAAATATAATCTATTTATACACACACTCTGGGTGTGTGTCTGACTGTTAAAAAATACATCAAAATACAACATTATATCTGGGTGATGGGAATGTTGGTGGGTTTTTTTTTTTCCTTCTTTAGATTTTTCTGTATTTTCCAAAGTATGCTTAAGATCAGAAGGAAATGCATAATTTAAAAATGCATACTTTAGGGTACTTTGTACTGATACAACCCTAGGAAAACATAAGGGAAATAAAGCCTAATGAGAATTACGGTGCTTCAATGATTTTTGATGAGGTGAGGGGGCTTGGTGGTGGTGGTGGTTTTTAATGTTTTTCTTTAATGGGCTTCTGTGTAGAAGCTATCTTCTATTAGGAGAGTGAATGTAAAATAAACGTAGAAAAGTTCTTTGGAAATCCATGCCTCATTTGAAAGAGGTAATACTTTGCACGCATTCCCGAGTGAGGGGGGTCCAGCTTGAGGATGACCAGAACTCTTAATGATGGTAGTAAATGACAGGTATCTTCTTTACTTCTGCAGATATTCCTGAAATTCCAGAGAGCATCTCATTCTGCAAAGCACTACAGATCGCTGACTTCAGCGGAAACCCACTGACGAGGTAACCTTTCTGCTTGTCTTTTTTGAGCACCAGGCTGTCAGACAGGAGCCCCTCCTTATGGCTCTTGGCTCAGTCATGATCCCACTGACCAACCAGTGGGTTCCAGGCAGCAGTGTTGCCAGGATGACCGAATTGGTGCCCACACAGCAGTGGAGAGACACCCCTCACCCTTGGAAGTCTGTTCCCGAGGTCTCCCTGGGCCAGGTGGGCCCATTTCTAAGGTTTCTCAAGACTCTATAAGCAACCTCAGAAGATAGAAAAGTATTCTGCCTTCCCATTCCTTTTTTTTTTTTAAATCTAGAAAAATGAGGTTAAGTTAAAATTTGAGATTCATCTGATCCCTTTCAAAATTGTTAGGGTTTTCATGGATCTGGAGCACTGGGAGAACGCCCCATTTTTTAAAAAAATTTTGTTGCAGTTGATTTACAGTGTTGTGTCAATTTTTGCTATATAGCAAAGTGACCCATATATATATATATATATATTTTTTTTTTTCCTCTCTCACATTATCTTCCATCATGTTCTATCCTAAGAAACTGGATACAGTTCCCTGTGCTATACACTAGGACGCTTATCCATTCTAAATGTCATGGCTTGCATCCACTAACCCCAAACTCCCCATCCATCTCACTCCCTCCCCCTTCCCCTTGGCAACTGCAAGTCTGCTCTCCACGTCTGTGAATCTGTTTCCGTTCTGTAATGTGTGCCATATTTTGTTATTTATTTATTTTTTTATTATAGTTGATTTCCAACGTTCTGTGCCATATTTTAGATTCCACATGTAAGTGATATTGCATGGTATTTGTCTTTCTCATTCTGACTGACTTCACTTAGTATGAGAATCTCTAGGGAATCCCCCATTTAGTTGTTTTTTTTTTTTTCCCATATCTGCTTATTTTTAAGAAGTAAATATGTTTTTAAAATAATCCTGGTTTTCTCTTCTGAATTTTAGTTATTATGTTACTGAAAATACTTATTTTTATGGAAAATAGTCCTCTAACCTAATAGCTTTCTAACTCACTACTCTCTTCAAGTCTTGCCCTCTTTTTTAACTACTGTCTGTATGATTGTCCCTCTTCCTCAAATCTTTCTGTAGATCCCTGCCCCATAAGATCAAGTGGAGGAGTTCCATTGGTGGTGCAGTGGGTCAAGGATCTGGCGTTGTCACTGCTGTGGCTCGGGTCACAGCTGTGGCTTGGATTCCATCCCTGGTCCAGGAACTTTTGCATGTCCTGGGCATGGTCAAAAAAAAAAAAAAAATGCACCTGGAGCTCTTGATGTGCTCTGTAGCCTCTTCTGCCCTCCTTCTGACCTTGGCCTGCCTTTTCCACCTTCATTGTCCTCAGTCGCCTTGTCTGACATCGTGCTCTGCTGTAATAAGGGGCTCAGGGCTCACTGATTTCACTCCCCGTCTGTTTTGACTGTGCCAACCCTTTTGCCCAGCTTAAGGTGCAGCATCACGTTTCTTCAGGGGTCCTTTCCTGATTACTCCCCACAGCGCCCCCTCCTTTGGGCTCTGTCATGCTCTCTGCCTCCTCTTTTCCTAATGCTTGAACTCTACACATAAGCCACCCATTTGACCAAGTGGGCCTGTTTTTCTCTATCATTCTCTGCTGTACCCCCAGCCTTACTGTAATCTCTGGAAGGGAGTGAGCCCTCAGTAAGTGTCTGTTGAACTGAGCTGAGCTCTTTGTGCTTATAGGGTTAGGCAGCTTGTAGGGTCAGGCAGCTTGTAGGGTTAGGCAGTTGGGAAATACTCATCATTCTGTCCTTGAGTTTTTGATCAAATGTGCTATTGCTTAATCCCCTTTCCTACGTCTTTAGTTTTTTCCCCTACTGTCTGCTGACATATGACCTTACCATTATCTCAAAACTCTCTGGACCAGGACATGTTGCATCGTAGGAGGCCCTACTCAGTTTTTATCCTGGTCTTCTCTCTGGTAGGTTCCTAAAAGGAAAGTCATTTTAATTCAGTAGGTGTGCTCTTTTAAGAATTAAGATCTATCTGTGAGTTGAAGGGACCTCAAAAATTATTTAACGTGGCCTACTTATTTTATGGCTGCAGAGACTGAGGCTCCCAGAGGTTAAAGGACCTCTTGAGATCTTGCAGCTCCTGAGTGGCAGCTCAGACCAGCGTTCCATTCTCCTGACCTTAAGTCTGAGCTTCCTTGTCACATCGTATCACTTGTTTGGCTCTTAGTGTTAACAGCCAGTATAAAAGCAAATCAGGCATTTAAAAATACATTTGCCTTATATTGAAGACCATTTTAGCTAGTTTTAAAATTATAATATAGTTTCCAGTTAAAAACTCAGATAAATTGCATCTAATTATAAATTTTTAAAAAATCTTACCTTTTTACGCTGTAAAAGTGTTCTCAAGTCTATAAAAGCCAATCCTGAGAATGTATTTCATCCATTATGAAAATCCTAGTTACTATTCTCAGGCTTGTGGGGCCTGAATTTGGTATTGAAGTTTGGTATTATCTATATTAAATGTAAAACAGTAATGTAGGATGTGTTTTTTAAAAAAGGAACTTAGCTAAGAGTTCCCATTGTGGCTCAGCAGGTTAAGAACCCAACATAAAGTCTATGAGGATGTGGGTTTGATCCGTGGCCTCACTCAGTGGGCTAAGGATCTGGTGGTGCCGTGAGCTGCAGTATAGGTCACAGATGTGGCTCGGATCCAGCATTGCTGTGGCTGTGGTGCAGCTCCAATTCTACACCTCGCCTGGGAACTTCCATATGCTGCAGGTGCTGCCATAAAAAGAAAAAAAAATTTTTTTTAAAAAGGAACCTAGAGAGAGGAGAGACATGAATGATTCTAACCTAGAGATTTATCAATAAGGCAAGAAGTCCTTACCTCCACCTCCCTGCAAAAAAAATTAGTTATGTGTCCTTTTCCCCGTAATAGTCGATTTATGTATAAAAATGAACCTTCAGCATTCTAGATGCAATGAGATCTTTTTGCCTTCAGTTAGTGGTTTTTTTTTTTTTTTTTCCCTCCTCCAATACTGGTAACGATAGAGATATTGAAAGTAAACTTTCTTTGTAAGTATTTAAATACAAATTTTACTTTGAACCCTCACTATTCAGTAGAGTCTAGGTCTTTTGGTGTAGAACATTGTGGAACGTATAATCACCTCAAGTGATTGGCATCTTAAATTAAAAGAAAAATATTAAGAAAGTGGGCTGTCCGTTGATCAGTTGTAAGTAATCCAGAGCTTTGCTCTTGGTGTTATAAGCTATAGGAACAAAATATTATTAAGCAGCTGTTTTGTGGTTTGTTATCATCTTGTAGGCTAAAATTTCAATTTTCTGCTCATCAATAAAGTATTTTTGCTCTTAGGCACTGTCAGCAGCAGGAGCAATGTAACATTTTCTTTCGTAGGGTATGCAGTAGGCTCACAACGTTTTCTTCTCCCTCATTCTTACAGCCTATCTTTCCTCCCTAATTATCTCTGGGTCACCCTATCAACTAGTATTTATCATGCCGCTGTACTGCTAGGTAGACCAAGTTCTTATTTTTTCTCTTATAAATAGGGAAAGACAAACATGCTGTATATAATGTAATTTTAGGAGGTTATTTCAACCCACATATTGATGAAATCATTATATGTGTGTTTCGTATACACCATACATGCACGTCTCTTTTTCAATTATAACAACTTTTTTGTTTGTTTGTTTTAGATTGCCAGAAAGCTTTCCTGAACTGCAGAATTTGACATGTCTTTCTGTGAATGACATCTCACTGCAGTCTCTGCCTGAAAATATTGGCAAGTAAGTTTTTCACGTGAAGTTTGTGTATATCAGAGCGAAAGAGCGTTTATATCAACTCCACCCGCCTTTCCCTTTACAGCTCTTATTTTTCTAGTCAGGAAGCTACCTCCCCAAGCTTCAGTATCACCTCCAAGAAGATCATAGCTAGCCTCTGGGTTGTTGCATCCAGTCGTTTCTAAATGTTAATGGTTAAAAGGGGTACTGCCACTTGTCACTCGTGAAAAACCTAATTTCTTTGGAAGTTTTCTTTGCACTGATGGATTCCAAAGTAGTTATCGGAAGTGAAGCAGCATGTGCATTGGAGGCGGTGATTGAATATTGTTAGGAACTGCTGCTCCCAGTAATTTCACTGAAAACATGGGGCATGTGTCCCTAAACAGCAGCTCTGTCTGACAATTTGTGCGCCGTAGACCTGGGGACAGGGAGTGAGGATGGTGTGTGTGGAGAGCAGGTGGGCATGGGGAGAGGGCTGGGATGGGACGGGCACATTTCCACGTTGCTGGCTTAGAGGACAGCCACGGCAAGAAATAAAGTCCTTTGAAGAAAGTGTTTGCCGGTGGATCAGCGTGCACGTACCCATTCCCACGGGTGACTCCACTGTTGAACCATCTTAGCAGTGCTCCGCTGTGGGTCCTTGGGGGGGGTGAGGCATCAGCCGTTGGGGGTGGGCAGCAGCCAGCATCCCACAGGCATTTGTGTTTTCATTGCCCTGAGAAGCATGTTCCTGTCCCTGCAGGGTGTGGTGAGGCACCAGGTACCCACCTGTGTGATCACTTTGATAAAGCAAGTCTCTCCAGTTGTAGACTCTTTATAACACTTGTAACAAGATGATCAATGATCATGAAAAATCGCTCGAACCACATCAGCCACCTCACACATGTTTTTTCACCAAGAGAAAAGTGTCCCAGATTTGATGACCCTTTTTTGTGATGGCCCATCAGCACATTTAGTCCCTCAAAGGAAAGGTGATATTTAACAAGGAATAGGGAAACAAACGCCCCTTCAGTAGATGTTTTAAAATGTCTTTGTTAAAGATACAAAAATGTGGAGTTCCCGTCGTGGCGCAGTGGTTAACGAATCCGACTAGGAACCATGAGGTTGCGGGTTCGGTCCCTGCCCTTGCTCAGTGGGTTAACGATCCAGCATTGCCGTGAGCTGTGATGTAGGTTGCAGATGCGGCTCGGGTCCCGTGTTGCTGTGACTCTGGCTTAGGCTGGTTGCTATAGCTCCGATTTGACCCCTAGCCTGGGAACCTCCATATGCCGCGGGAGCGGCCCAAGAAATAGCAAAAAGACAAAAAAAAAAGATACAAAAAAAAAGATACAAAAATGTGGAGTTCCCACTGTAGCTCACTGGGTTAAGAGCCTGACATAATCTCCATGAGGATTCAGGTTCTATCCCAGGCCTTGCTCAGTGGGTAAAGGGTCCAGTGTTGCCATGAGCTGTGGTGTAGTTTGCAGATGCAGCTTAGATCTGGTGTGGCTGTGGTTGTGGCATCGGCTGGAAGCTGCAGCTCTGCCTCTACCCCTCGTACAGGAACTTCCATATGCCAAGGGTGCGGCTGTAAAAAGAGGAAAAAAAGTACACCACCTTCTAATTCTTCTCCACAAACAGTTGATGTCGGGGATGATAGGAATTTATCAGCTGAATTTCAACCAAGACCTTTCCATAAAGAGAACAAATTTTTAAAACTTAGTAATAGGAAGCTTTACGAAGTACAGTGGATGACACAGTTCTTAGATCAGTATAGGTTTGTTAGGAATCGTTTTCACCTGTTACAGCCATAAAACAAGGATCACAATGAATCATTTAGAATCAGTTTTCTTCTCAAATGTAAAACAAAAGATGGAATACAGGATATATTACCTTCAGTCTCAATGCTTTCACTAATGAGACCCCAAATGATTTTTGTGTCTTTAATAATAAATATTTTATTATATTTTTTACCTTCTACCTAAGATCTCTTTGTGCATATATATCTTGTAATATATACAATATACTAGTACATAGCACATCTATCTATATATATTTTAAATAAGCATAAGAATTATGAAGGCTTACTCTTAAGGGTCCGGAGGGCCATTGCTCTAGAATAGTTTGAAAGTCCCTTAAGTCAGAGACAAGTGGTTCTCAAACTCTGCCTTGTTGGGTCCCCATGGGTTCCGGGGAAGTCTGTGTCAGGCATTGTGGAGCCTGAGGACCAGTGGGTGGTCTCGCTTGGTCCCTGTTTGCACCAGCTCAACTCTGCCATCAGCTTTAACATTTTTGTGTATCGGTGTTGCATATAATATTTGCTTTTAAAAAGTCTCCTGCCTATATGTTTCACTTGCAGTTTGGAGACCCCTGTTACAGCCGCTTAGCAGTGCTTGTTAATGTAGCAGCATATGTGCATCGTGGAGTTTTTACTGTGACGTAGATCCCGCTGAGCTCTGCTCAGACCAAGCAGAGGGCTTCCAAGCCTTTCAGGAAAGCGAACTTTATTTCATTTTATTTAAATTTTTTTTTTTTTTTTCCCTTTTCTAGGGCCACACCCATGGCATATGGAGGTTCCCAGGCTAGGGGTCTAATTGGAGCTAGAGCCACCAGCCTAGGCCAGAGCCACAGCAACGCGGGATCTGAGCCACGTCTGCGACCTACACCACAGCTCATGGCAACACCGGATCCTTAACCCACAGAGCAAGGCCAGGGATCGAACCTGCAACGTCATGGTTCCTAGATGGATTCATAAACCACTGAGCCATGACGGGAACTCCGAAAGCAAACTTTAAAAATGTTCGCCTGCCTCCTTTCTTTCCAAACTGGCTGAGGTTCCCCCCCACACACTTAATGATTGAAAGTCGACCACTTCCCTGGAACCTTCTCCACTGATTGGAAGAGGTGAAATAGATCCTAAACTCGCAGATCCCCCGACCCACCATCAGCCCACACCATTAGCGCTTTAGTCCTTTGCACTCAGAAGGCTAATGGTACAGTTTGTGTGTTCGTGTGTGTGCCCGGGCCACCTTGTCTCCTGGAGCCGTGGGACTCTGTGTCTGTACTGACCCTGCCGTTTCTCTGACACGCTGAACAGATTCCTGGGACAAGGCGCACAGTGCTACCTCCTTCACAGTGCTAATTTCTGGGCTGATATCATAGATAATCCAGTTAAGTCCTAGAAGCTTTGAGCTGGGACCGCGTTAGCCTGTTCCTCCACAGTCACTTTATGGGCTGAATGCTGTACAGTCATTTTCTGTAAAAGAAGTTGACAGAACGTTGCTCTGCCTTCATCATGAGCCAGCCGCTCTGTCTTTTTGTATCTGACTCCCTGAGGTTCTATATCCTTTGCCATTATCAAGAAACTAGTACCTTCAGAAACAAAGAAAAAAAAGGTAAATAAGCCTAAATATAGCTAAACATCTTTACTCTGTGTAATTAAACTTTTTCCTTGAAAAATAGCATTCTTTTTTTTTTTTTTTCTGGTCTCTTTAGGGCTGTACCCATGGCATAGGGAGGTTCCCAGTCTAGGGGTCGAATCAGAGCTGTAGCGGCCAGCCTACACCACAGCCACAGCAACGCCAGGTCTGAGCCGCATCTGTGATCTACACCACAGCTCACAGCAATGCTGGATCCTTAACCCACTGAGTGAGGCCAAGGATCGAACCCACATCCTCATAAGTAGTTGGATTCGTTAACCACCGAGCGACAACGAGAACTCTGAAAAGTAGCATTGTTTTAGAAGAATAAATAGGTGGAATGGACTGGCATGGTGCCCACACCCCAGTGGTTGTCACTAAATGATTATTATCAGTGAGGATCTGAGTATGACTGTTTACACACAGAAATAGAGCAGGTAGATAAGCCCCAGGTTCTGTCACAGATTGAAGTAGAGAGTGTGGGTGTGACTTTGTGTCTGCTGCCCTGGGAGCGGTGACCTATTAGTACCGGCTGCCTAAGAAGAATCAACCGTTTTGAAAACTGTTACCATATTTACTGCTCTTTTTTTTTTTTTTTTCCCCCTTTGAGGCCTGGGAATTTCTGTAAAATATTTATTGTTTCAAAAACAAAATTAAAGATTTTAAGAAAAATTTCTAAAGCAAAGGAAATGTGTAACCAGAGGTTTCTTAAATATTCACCTAATATTAAAAAAGCAGAAATACTCAGAATGTGTAAGCACCTCCCCCATCCCAGTCAGGTATCCTTGCCACCAGTGTTTACAGATTTTCTATTTTAATGGTTTAATAGTGTACTGCCATGTGTTTGCTTGGGGCACCTGAGTTTATTTTGTTCTTTGGTAATGATTTTGGCCACCAAAATTGGAAAAAAAAAATCCAAGTGGTTTAGAAAGGAATTTTTAAAATATAGTGGAGAACAGATGTAAATTTTTTAAAGTAACCTCTCATCCAGCCCCTGAAATAGAGTCCTAAAAATACAGTTGGCCTACATTTCTGACTTACAGAAGAGAGTAACTCTTGTCCCCGCTCTCAGGGACTGTAGAAAACATGAAGATCATTGTGCTGCAAAGAAGGCCTTTTGCAAACTCTTCTACAGGAGCTTGTTAGGTGTTTGTTTGTTTCTTTTTTTTTTTAAACCCCATTTGGTGGTAAAAATGGTGGGACCAAAGGGAGGATAGAAAACTGGTTTTTTTTTTTGGTTGGAGGATGAGGTCCTCCTGATGGTATCACACAGAAATTGAATTTACTGGAAATTAAAATCAAAGTGTAAAATATCTGTTCTTAGGGGAATTGTTATGAAAACTAAAGTGTCTATAAAATAGGGAGATACTATGCAATTGAAAAAAATACTGGTGGAGTTGCCACTGTGGCACAGTGGGTTAAGCATCTGGCATTGTCTTTGTGGCAGCTTGGGTCTCTGCTAGGTGCAGGTTCGATTCCTGGCCTGATGCAGTGGGTTAAGGATCCAGTGTTGTTGCCACAGCTGTGGCATAGGTCTCCAGCTCAGATTCCATCCCCAGCCTGGGAACTTGGGAACTTTCACATGCCCTGGGTGCAGCACCCCCGCCAAAAAAAAAAAAAAAAAAAAGTGCTGATGTGTACAGAAAAGAAATGAGACAAAAATCTGTTAAGTGAGAAAATGACAGTGCCATAGGCACTTTATATAGGATGCTACCTTTCATGTAAAAAAGGAGAAGACAAGACTATGTATTCATACCTGCTGGTCTTTGCACAGAAGGCAATTCTGGATGAATACACAAGAAACTAACAAAAAGGATTATTTCCAGAGAGAAGGGTGTGGGTGGTAGGAAATGGATTGAAGACCCGGGGTAGGAGGAAACTAATTACTGACCTTACTGGCCACTTGGTTTTACATGAATGTTAATGTATTGCCTGTTCACAAAGTTGAGGTCACCAACGCAAGGGTGAGAGGTGGCAGAAGACGGTGAGAAAAAAATGCAGATTCCGAAGTTCCCGTTGTGGCTTAGTGGCAACGAACCCCACTAGTGTCCATGAGGATGTGGGTTCAATCCCTGGCTTTGCTCAGTGGGTTAAGGATCCAGCATTGCCGGAAGCTGTGGTGTAGGTCACAGACGCGGCTCAGATCTGCCATTGCTGTGGCTGTGGTGTGCTGTGCCGTGGCTGTGGCAGCTACAGCTCTGATTTGACCCCTAGCCTGGGAGCTTCCATGTGCCTCGGGTGCATCCCTAAAAAGACAAAAACACCAAAAAAGAAAAAAATGCAGATTCTCTTTGAGTCCTGGCTCTGACCCTTCTTAGTTGTGGGGGACCATGCTCAAGTCCCCTCTCTGTGCCTTAGCTTCTCATCTATAAAGTTAATTCTTGGAAAGCACTTGCTGCAATATGTCTTATAGTAACCTGCTGGTATCATGAGTAGTAGTCAGAGTATTAAAGAGCAGTAATTCTTATACTGCATCTTCCCTGTCACATTTGTAAAAGTCTTAGAAATACCTGATGCTTTCTTTCATCTCTATAATATCAGTCATTGACTGAAGCAGCTGATAAATGTAGGTGGAGGTTCCCTTGGCCTTGTAGTGAAGAGCCTGGCCTCTGAAGGAGAGACAGTTGGCTTCCAGTTCCAGACTCCCATCACTTCTCAACAGCATGTTCTTGGTGCTGAAAGAGATGCAGAGATGATGGAGTTGCATGGAC
Organism: Phacochoerus africanus; assembly: GCF_016906955.1. Taxonomy (NCBI): domain Eukaryota; kingdom Metazoa; phylum Chordata; class Mammalia; order Artiodactyla; family Suidae; genus Phacochoerus; species Phacochoerus africanus. The sequence continues at coordinate 28,086,521 of NC_062552.1, read as the reverse complement.
CAGATTGCCTTTCTGGGGAAGGCACCATCCAGAAGTGTTGACTGAAGATGCTATTTTCTGAAGACCAGGAGAGGAGATCATTCATCCATTCATTTTTGTATTAATGTCTCTGGTCCAGATCTGCATTCAGGCAGATCCTATTTTATGTCAGCTCTTAGCAGAGCAGCCTGGAGAACCATGTTCTGGAGGGGCTGGTAGGATTCTGTGTTTGGTCTGTGACCATGCAGGGCAAGTTTTTTTATTTCTTCTTCTTCTTCTTTTTTTTTATGGCCACACATGCGGCATATGCAAGTTGCCAGGCCAGGGGTCAAATTGGAGCTGCAGCTGCCGGCCTACACCACAGCCCTGGAAGTGCCAGATCTGAGCTGAGTCTGTGACCTACACTACAGCTCATGGCAAATGCCAAATCCTTAACCCACTGAGGGAGGCCAGGGAGCCAACCTGAGTCCTCATGGATACTAGTCAGGTTCATTACCTCTGAGCCACAGCGGGAATTCTGAGGGCAAGTCATTGATGAGAACCAAACCCACAGTTTCATTCATTCGAGAACCAGATAAGGGCTGAATGGAGAAGGACCAACCATATTATCCTCTGAAGTTTGGACCCCCGTGGGAGGTGGGAGTCTCTCGTCTAAACAGCGTCTTTGCCTTTGATGCACTGTTGTCCCCTGTGTCACCAACTACAGAGGATATTTCCTTCGTTAAAAATCGGCCAGTGCTGGCTGCTCCCCATATGTAAGGCCTGTCCTTGAGGAGGTTTCGGGAAGGGGGATGACTCCTGTGGTCCATAGCATCTTGTGGCAATCTTTCCAAAGACCCTGCCTTGGGGCACAAGTATTCATGAGGTTCCGGGCTGTCCATTAGGCACGAGGCTGCCTCGAGGAAATAAGGGACCCACCTGGCACTGTGAACTGGAAGGGAAAATATATCATGCCCCAATTGCTTCGATAGATATAATTTTATTCATTTTGGAAGAGTCGCGTGCGCAGAGGGGCAGCACGTCCGCCAAGCAAACCCAACTGGTTACGAGGGACGCACTTTGTTCCTCACAGACTCTTTTTAGAGGACCTTTCATCAGTGGGTCCATAGAGTCTGATTATAAGGTCCCATTTTGTTCCGTTTATAGTTTAAGATAATGGAGAAACACCACCTCAGCAAGGTTCTTACTTTATACACTTGATCTTACATTAATTTTGGAGTTTTGAAAGGATCCAAAAATAGGACTTTTTTTTCTGTTGTTACTGTAGCACCCGCACACGCACATTTCCCCTATTATCCCAAAACGATAGAAACTGAGTGTAGTCAGAAGCTTCTTACTTAATAGGATATTCTGTTTGGGTGTTAGCACGCTAGGCGATGTTGTTGTTTTAAGTTGTCTTTTCACAAGCCTGTTGGTGTTTTGGCAGTATTTTTGCTCAAGAATGATGTGCTTTTCGTGACTGTGGCCTGTGCTCTTCCCCTTCAGATAAAATTTAAAGATAATTTAAAAATGTATATGATATTTTTAAAGTAACACTAACCAACACAAATCCCAGGGTCCTTGGTGTGGTTAAGGAGGTAAGCCTTCTGTATTCACCCCAAATTGACAGGTGTTTTTAAAATGTAAATTATAAAGGAGTTCTTGTCATGGCTCAGTGGTTAATGAATCCGACTAGGAACCATGAGGTTGCGGGTTCGATCTCCTGCCTTGCTCAGTGGGTTAAGGATCCGACATTGCCGTGAGCTGTGGTGTAGGTTGCAGACACGGCTTGGATCCCGCATTGCTGTGGCTCTGGCATAGGCCGGTGGCTACAGCTCTGACTCGACCCCTAGCCTGGGAACCTCCATATGCCGTAGGAGTGGCCCAAGAAATGGCAATAAATAAATAAATAAATAAATAAAAATTTAAATTATAAAGAGAGTTCCAAAGAATGGCTTTCCCAGATGCCCTGGGGGCAGTGTAGGGTGAAGGCAAAGTTTTGGCTTTTACCAGATTTGAACTGAGGCTTTGCTGCTTTCTAAGGGACCTTGGTACTTAGATGCTGGGCTCTTATTAATCAGGAGATGACAAGTCTAAGGAGCTCCAGCCCAGCAACTCTGCCCCAGGTGGCAGGAGGGGCCCCAGCTCTGGTCTCTATCTCAGGCAGACAGCCTCAGCCCAAGGCTGCACACCTCTGCAGCACTCATCAGGAAGGCCTGGGTAGCACTGCTTTGCAAGATACATTTTTTTTTTTTGGCCGCCCCCTGCCGTATGGAGTTCCTGGGCCAGGGATCAGATCTGAGCCACATTGCAACCTATACCACAGTTGTGGCAACACAGGATCTCCAATACCCTGTGCTGGGCTGGGGATCAAACCTGTGTCCCAGTGCTCCAGAGATACAGCCGATCCTGTTGCTGTATCTCCTCCACAAGATACTTCTGATGATGCCCAAGTGTAAAGTTTTTGAAGCAAAGAAGGACTTTTTCCCTCCTTTTAAGTGGTGGATGTCTTTAGTGTGTCAAAATAGGTGTGAAAGTGATGAGTGTTATATAGATACAATGACAATTCTATCAGTGATTTTTAAAATATAAATGTGAAAACAGCCAAATGATGACCACCTCCCCCATAAAACTGGCTCAGGTTTCCATGAACATTTAGAACTGAAAACATAGCCCTTTGTTTTTAAGTTTTTAACTTTAAAAATTTTCTTCTTTTTCGGCCATACCTGTGGCATATGGAGGTTCCCAGACTAGGGGTTGAATTGGAGCTGCAGCTGCCGGCCTACACACCACAGCCACAGCAACGCCAGATCCAAGCCGCGTTTGCCACCTACACCACAGGTCATAGCAATGCTGGATCCTTAACCCACTGAGCGAGGCCACGGATTGAACCTGCATCCTCATGGATACTGTGTCAGGTTCTTAACCCACTGAGTCTCAATGGGAACTCCGTAAGTTTTTACTTTTACAGTGACTTTCAATGTTATGTCTCCCCCTTCTCTACAGCTTGCTTTTTTGGGAGATAGATCCTGGGTGTGTCCTTTTTACCTTCCTTTCCTTCCCGTGTTATTTCTTCTAGAAATGCTTGGCCCAGAGACAGCAGAGCTGAGTAGTCCCCACTGGGCTACATTTTGGAGAAAGACTGATGGTATTAAATTCATAATTACTTATTAGCAGGGATATTAATTTTTTTAAAAAAAGTGTATTCCAAAGAGTTTTATTTGTTTGCTCTTGCTTTAATCGTGAAAACTGTTACTCGGCTTCTCCACTTCTAAACTTAGTTTTAGTTTTCTAAAATTGGAGGAGATACTGAATGTGTACATTTCATAGTATAAAGACATTTTTAAGCCCAGGGGCTTTACGTGTGTATGTTACACTGTTTGTGCAAATCACATGTACATTTTCTTATGTTAGAAACCCAGCTTTGTGAATGCCGGCGATTCTGGCCTGGCTATTGGAAGGAAAACAGAGGTTTAAGGCGGATTAGAGTGTTGGGGTGATGTCTGATTCCCTGTGTTCGCTGTGCTCCCACAGAAAGTCCTCCAAATCTGGGTGTCGTTCTGGTGATGTTAGCTGAAGCTTGAGTTTTTGGTTGGCTCAGTACAGGGCCTGTTGGGGTAATAGATGAGTGGGTTCTCTTCTGAATTGGTACCGTGTGCCAGTGCTTACGCCCCTCGGCTGTGTGCTGATGCAGAATTGCCACTGCCTGGGAGGATGCCACCCAGATCATCAGCATCTGGGGAGAACAGCTGTCTCCTTGCATCATGCTCCTAACAGACACAGATTGCATCCCAGAAGCAGGAGAATCTGCTGAAAAGAGCGCCAATCTGGGGTTTATTGGGAATAAAAGCAGGGTTATTCCAGCCGTCGTTTATTGAATCAGTCTCGTGTCCCAGGCGCCGTGTGGAGTGTGTTATTACGTTACCCCTCCTGCATTTCACGGGCCTCTTGCTCTGTGAGTGCAGCATCTCAAGCAGGCTCCCTGGACCGAGATGCCCACTGCTTTCACACAGCTATGGTTTCTCACTGACGTCTGGGAGAAAAGCTCCAGGAGGCTAAAGGCCTGGCTGTTTTGATGGTACCAGCACAATTTTGACATTCTGGAGTCTAAAAGCACATATTTGGCTACTGTTTTGGTCCTGGGAATAGTTGTCTTTCAAGGACTAGAGGGTTCTTCTCATTTCAGCTGTATACCGTATATGAATGAGGGTGTCTTATAGGGATGGCATGGCTCTTTTTATTTTAATATTTTAATATTAAGATTTGGGAAGTAGAGATAATGTTTTTACCGGGGGTGGGGGCAGGGTGGTCCTAGATAGTTTTCTCCTGGGAAATGACATACAAGGTCTTATTAAGAGTTGCTCCTCAGAGTTCCCTGGTGGTTCAGTGGGTCAAGGATCTGGTACTGCCACTGCAGTGGCTCGGGTGGCCTCTGTGGCATGGGTTCAGTCCCTGGCCCGGGAACTTCCACATGCCACAGTCACAGACAAAAAAACCCCCCAAAACAAAGACCCCCCCCCAAATATATATATATATATATATATATATATATATATATATATATATATATATATGAGTTGATCCTTGCCAAGTGTGTATGTTGGGGAATGGAATAAGAAGAATCTGGAGTGTATTCCTTATATGTTTTTCCTTCTGTTCATTTCTAGTCTTTATAACCTGGCTTCACTGGAACTGAGGGAGAATCTTCTTACATATCTTCCCGAGTGAGTCTCTGGGGGTGGAGGGTAGTTTGTACTGAATGAATTTCTTTAAGCATTAAAAAGAAATTTTTTTTTTTTGTTATTGTTGATTTACAACTTTTTTTTTTTTTTTTTTGGTCAAAAAGAGGTTCTGTGTCTTTGGGAAAGTTTGAGATATGCCAGCCTTCTCTGAATAGTCCTTCCTGTGCAATATTTATGGCCATAAAATCCAGATGAATCTTATTTTGGGAAATGCATCCAAGGGAGGAATGTCCTATTGCTCAGCATTTCTGCATTTTCTCTAAGAGCTCCCTCCCTCTGTTTTTTTTTTAATAGCTCTCTGACCCAGCTACGGAGACTAGAAGAACTTGATTTAGGAAACAATGAAATCTATAATTTGGTAAGTCTGAGTTGAAGAGAGACTTGAATTTCACCTCATCCTTATTATGAGCACTAAATATTTGGCAGGGTGGGCAGGCGTCTGGAGGGATGCTTGTAAGCCAGTCTTTGCACAGGTAAAGCTCAGCAACATCAGAGCATGTGCTTCAGTTCATACAGGTTCAGGATTATGACTCAGGGGTGGCGGGTCAGGTCTAGAGATGAAGGGTGGGTTGGGAGCAGTTGCATTCTTGGGGAACGTTGGGGCTGCTTTTAGGAAGGGGGCCCTGATTTTGGGGCAGTACCACCCAGCCTCTGTAGTACCCTGTTCTTACCTTTGGCATTCAGGTTCTTTTGCTCCTAATGGAAAGCTAAATTATTGGAGCTTTGTTACCATAACTTTCTTTTTTTTGTTTTAGCCAGAATCGATCGGAGCTCTCTTACATCTAAAGGATCTCTGGTTGGATGGAAATCAACTGTCAGAATTACCTCAGGTGAGTGGTCATTTCACGCAGTCTCCCCCCCAGACATAAAGCCACACCACTCATGTTTTCCCTGCTCGTACAAGAGATTTTTCTATAAAAAAGGATCATGAAAACCAAAACGTTGTTTGAAAAGGCAGCTTTGGGAAAATATATGGAGGATTGATTCATCATACCACATTGCCATAGAAAAATTGAAAGCCTCAACACACCATTTTTTTTTTTGTTTTAAATTAAATAGGGAGTACCCGGAGTTCCTGTTGTGGCGCAGTGGTTAACGAATCCGACTAGGAACCATGAGGTTGCGGGTTCGATCCCTGGCCTTGCTCAGTGGGTTAAAGATCTGGCATTGCCATGAGCTGTGGTGTAGGTCGCAGACACGGCTCGGATCCCGCGTTGCTGTGGCTGTGGTGTAGGCCGGCAGCTCCAGCTCCAATTTGACCCCTAGCCTGGGAACCTCCATATGCCGCAGAAGCGGCCCTAGAAATGGCAAAAAGACAATAAATAAATAAATAAGTAAATACCCATTGTGGATCAGTGGGTTTAGAACCTGTCCATGAGGACGCAGGTTTGATCCCTGGCCCCACTCAGTGGGTTACAGATCTGGCATTGCTGCAGGCTGTGGTGTAGGTCTCAAATGCAGATTGGATCTGGTGTTGCTGTGGCTGTGTCGTAGGCTGCCAGCTGCAGCTCTAATTCAACCCCTAGCCCAGGAACTTCCATAAGCTGCAGGTGTGGCCCTAACAAGACCAAAAAATGTTTGTTTTTTTTTTTAATTTAAAAAAAGATATTAAATATATATTTTTAGTTTGTGAAGTCTGCATTTTATTTCAAATCCTTGCTTTAAGCCCAGCAAATTTGGAAAAGACCCGGACGCCTGATCCTGGTGATACACGTTTCTGCCGATGTTCGTGTGTGTCCAGTGCTTTGGGGTCATTTGACTACATTTGCCCTGTAATCATCGATGTAAAAGCAATGTTAAAAGCTTTCATTTCATGTTTTTTTCCAAATGTTGCTTATGGTGTAGCTGGAATGTCGCAGTGTCTATGGTTTTTCTAATGCCACCCACGGGTGTGAACCATGTTCTGAAGGAAATGGGGTCTTGTGTGGGCTTCTGAGTCCATGTCATGCTGTGGGATTTCCATAAGCAGGCCCACCTTCTGGTCAGTTGAGAGGGAAACTTGAAACAACAACAACAAATGGGCATTTCCCCTTTACTTTGTTTTTCTCCAGCCGTTACTGAGTTTGACTCCTCAGTGTATCTCACAGCCAGTGTTGAAAGTCAGAATAGGTTTCATGACGGTCCAGGTGCGTGTTCGGTCCTTGACATACGCGTGGATGGCCTGATCGTGATTCAGAGGCTGTATCTGCTGGGCCGTGTGCCCCGTGCACTTCAGGTGGGGAAGGCATGTCAGTGCAGGGAATCCCTAAGGCTAGAAAAAAAAGCACTTCTTTTCTTCCTTCCTTCCTTCCTTTCTTTCTTTCGTCTTTTGTCTTTTTTCTTTTTAGGGCTGCACCTAATGCATATGGAGTTCCTGGGCCTAGGGGTCGCATGGGCATTGTAGCTGTTGGCCTACGCCACAGCCACAGCCACATGGGATCTGAGCTGCGTCTGCAACCTACACCACAGCTCACGGCAACACCGGATCCTGAACCCACTGAGTGAAGCCAGGAATCGAACCTGCAACCTCATGGTTCCTAGTTGGATTAATTTCTGCTGTGCCATGACGGGAACTCCCCAAATAGCACTTATTTTCGTTGTTGCAGTTACAGCGCTGGAAGTACCATGGCATCCCCCACCCCTGATGCAACCAAGGAACTAATTCGAGTCTGTTTCTGAGCCCTTGGCTGCAGTTTGGGAAAAGGAAAGGGCAGATCAACAGCTGATGGGGGTGAGGATTTGAGTAACACTTAGATTTCACTGAGACATTATGAGAAATCCTGATGGAGAGAATTCTGGTTACTTAGGTGTCAGAGGATGGAGGGAAGATGCCAGGAAGGTATTAAGAAAGTAATAAAATATCAGCTGTTAGACATGCAGGGGAAGATACATGTGTGGACAGAGGTACCTACAGGATTATGTGCAGAGTGCCTCGTCCTAATCACAGTATTAGTGGTTGTGCATGCATCTCATTTGCCCTCTTGTTTAACCTTCTGTTAAGCTAGGACTGAATGTGTCAGACAGTCTCAGGTAATCAGAATTATCTTCTGTCTCTGTGGATGACAGAAAGGATACAAAGACACTGTTGAAAAGAATGAATGAAAAAGTAGAACACTGTCAGGCGTCTAGCGTGAAATTAGTAGCCATCAGTAGCAATGCCATCTGGGTTCCTCCAGAGGGGATATGCAGAGGTGGGGTCACAGGATGCGTACGAGAAAGGAGATAAGCTGGGAAGAGTGGATCAGCCCAAATTAAATACAGATTGGGGAGTTTGCTCCTCGGGAGATGGCAGGGAGCCACTGGTGTGGAGGACTGACCTGCTGTTTCCAGGAGAGAAATATGGAAGCGCAGTTTGTGAACAGTCTTGGGCAGAGAGCGGCAAGGTGGAGGAGCCCCGAGAGTGGGAATTGAACCTGCTGGAATGGAAAAGTGGAGGCGGTTATAAGAGAGGAAATAGGCACTTGGACAGTGGAAAGTAAGATAACCCTTGGACCGGATGGAGACGCCTCCCCCGCTCCCGGGTGGGTTGTTCGTGAAAGCAGTTCGCCTCTCTTTTCTGCGGGGGGAGCGGGGGTTGGAGGTGTCAGCGGGTCTGGGTGCTCCAGTTTTGCTGGGGAGCAGCCACTGCAGTGTTCCCATGTAACAAGTGCTGCCGGTCACAGGAGACACAACGGATGTCCTGATACAACATCTCAGGGTTGCTCTGAAGTATAAGCTTTTGATTGATTGACGCGATTGATTCCAAACTTGGAGAACTGGATCCTAGCCTCCTTCCCCCCTCCACCCTCTGCTAATCGTGTGATCTTTAAAACAACTCATTTTTTTTTTCCTTGGTGTCTTCTCCACTCTTGAGTGAATGATTCTTCTCCTGCTGAAGGTGGAGGGCTTGGCGCCCTCCCAGCTCCCCGTGTATGTGTGATTAACACAGCTTCCCGTTTGCATTGGAAGGGCGTCTGGAAACTCACCCCAGCCTTCACATCCACACTGACGCTGCAGAAACATCCTTAGGACTGCTTTGGGATTTGATGGCGAAAAAGCGCTGTCATCGATTCCTCTGTACGGTGGCGGTTAGGCATGCGTTCCTTTTTTTTCTGTGTCGTTGGTGCAGGAAATAGGAAATCTGAAGAACCTGCTGTGCTTAGATGTCTCTGAAAACAGGTTGGAAAGACTTCCTGAAGAAATCAGTGGCCTGACTTCATTAACGGATTTAGTCATTTCCCAGAACTTACTAGAAATGCTCCCGGACGGCATCGGTGAGTATTGACAGTGACTAACTACTGAGGGGCTGGCCGTGGGTCACTCTCAGGTGCTGGGGACGGGGTTTGTTTTTAAAGAAGGAAAGCAAGGAATATCCAATCCAATTTAAGTTTCCTCCATAGGCAAAAGCGCTCCTGTCATGGTCTTGCTTTTAAGTGTTGGCCCCTGACTACTTCCTTGGCGTCTCATCTCCATGGTTTCCCATAGGCATTAGCCCAGATGGGAGAATGTGGCTCAGGCACATGAGCAATCACTGAGACGTTTCCAATGGAGCAGCATGAAAAGTCGATGAGAAAATACATTTGACCTGCTGCGTGACCCCGGGAAGGGCTGTTCCAGGGAGAGTGGGTGTTGAATGGAGCCTTTTCTGGTACATTGAGAATAATCTTTTCCTTTAGCCATTCTGTGCTATTTCCTTTAAAAAATAGTCCAGACATTTCCTTTACCATAAAGGAACTCAGTCCAGGGTGAGAAAATAAACGCAAACAGAGAAGATATAAACAGATGAGGACTGTCAGCTCTGCCATCGCAGAGCCGCCTGGTAATTGTCAGAAGCTATGTTTAACCCTGTAGTTGTCCGAGGAGAGCTGTCTTTGACCTTTGTTTAACTTTTATTCAGAACATCAAAGGGAGGTTGTGAAAGGTTTTCAGTATTTGGAGAAGCTGTGTAACAGAGGGCTGCTTCCCTTCTGGCATTTGGTCCAGATGAAAGGGGTCACTGATAACGATGGGACAGGAAGGCAGGCAGTGCCTTTTGGTTAAGGCCAGTTGGGAAACTGAGGGGGGTTTTGAGTCTCAGTGGAAGTGTTCACCGAGAATCACATATGGCATCAGAGAACCGTTGTAGGAACTGGGGAGGCATAGGAGGCATGAGATGGTTGACCTCAAGCATGGAAAGGTTGTCAGGGAGAAGGGGGCATAGATTTATTTCCATCATCTAGTTCATGTAAATGACAGGAAAGAGCTGTGAATCTCCATTTGATTTAAGAAAGAGCTTAAAAAATACTTGTTATGAATCAGTTTGGGTTCCATAGTAAAGAAAAGTGTCTCCTGGAGTTCCCGTTGTGGCTCAGCGGGCTAAGGACCCTTGAGGATTTGGGTTCCATTCCTGGCCTTGTAACGTGGGTTAAGGATCTGGTGTTGCCCCAAGCTGTGGCTCAGGTTACAGATGTGGCTCGGATCTGGGTCACTATGGCTGGGGTGAAGGCTGGCAGCTGCAGCTCTGATTCGACCCCAACCCAGGAATATGCCAAGGGTGTGGCCATAAAAAGAAGAAGAAAGAAGTGAGTCTCCTGTCTCTCAAAGTATGCAAGGAGAGGCTGCAGGACCACAGCCAGGGATGCCATGGAGGAGACTCCTCTTGGGTGAGCTCTGTCAGCTGTAGGGTTCTGTGCCCTGCAAAGAATGCTAATGGGTCTCCTAACCTGAAGGCTGCCCTCTGGGGACAGTGTTAGTAGGTATTGATTATGCTAAATAAGGAGCCCAGCCACCTGCGTGTTCTCCTGCCTCGCCTGGTGGCCGCACATGCAGCAAGTTAGTCCTTTCAGCATCTCTCTGTCCAGCTTTCTGTCTCTTTTATAATAGAAGCTATTTTTTGCCTTTATTGGGGGAGACTGTCATTGTGCCAGCCACTCTCAGTGGCTATCAAAGACATCTTCTCTGTAGGTTTAGCCCCTTTACAGAGCTCTGGTTGAAAGTGAAAATCTGAAAATTGAATCTGATGGCTCAGGATCTCTCCCATTATGTGAGGATGGAGGAGGCTGCTCTAAACCCCGTTTCCTTTTCCATGGCCTGAGGGCATCTCCAGTGAGTCCCTTCTCAACACCCCATAAGCCTTTTTAAGTTTTGGGTTTTTTTGGGGGTTTTTTGTTTTTTTTTTTGTTTTGTCTTTTTAGGGCCACACCTGCTGCATAAGGAAATTTCAGGTCTAGGGGTCAAATCGGAGCTGCAGTCACCGTAACGCCAGATCTGAGCTGCATCTGCAGCCTACACCACAGCTTGTGGCAACGCTGGATCCTTAACCACCTGAGCAAGGCCAGGGATCGAACCCACATCTTCATGGATACTAGTCGAGTTCTTAACGTGCCAAGCCACAGCGAGAGTTCCCTGATGAGTCTTAATGTGGCTTTTCAAAGATTTCCACCGTACTCTGGGTAGACGCATTACCGGGAACCTCCCTGAGTCGTCGTCATTCATGGGTGGGGTCATTAACTGCACTGTGTTGTCTCAGAATCAGATGAGAGCCTCTCCTCTGCCCATGAGACGAGACGTTGCCTGTTGGTAAAGACCCATTAGGAGCCACTGTTTGTTTTTCCTCAATCTTTTGGCTTTGACTTGATCTTTTTTAGGCAGTGACTTTCCAAAGGATTTTTCTGCTGATTGCCTAACTGGTTCTGGTGTTCTGAACAAATGATTTTTAACTCTCCACCTCTTGTGATCTAAATGAGAAGGAGGTGGTTTCCGAGCGCGTCAAGCTGGGTGGGGAAATCACAGGCAAAAGAGCAGCGGAGAGGAAATAGGCAAACAGTGGTAACTCATGAGTCTAAATGACGCTTTCACAGGAAAACTAAAGAAACTGTCCATTCTGAAGGTGGATCAGAACAGACTCACCCAGTTGCCTGAAGCGATTGGGGACTGTGAAAGCCTCACCGAACTGGTCCTGACAGAAAACCGGCTCCTGGTGAGTGTGGCTTTGCCGTCGAAGGGAGATTTATGGTGTGGGCCCTGCCTGTATCAGAAAGGCTTGTTAGGGTGGATTCTACTTAGTATTTATTCGCAATTTTGAAAATTCATTCATTCATTCACTTGTGTTTAACCGCTGCACCTGCAGCATATGGAGGTTCCCAGGCCAGAGGTCGAATCAGAGCTGCAGCTGCCGGCCTACACCTCAGCCACAGCAACACCAGATCTGAGCCGCATCCATGACCTACGGCTTGGCTTGCGGCATTGCTGGATCCTTCGCCCACTGAATAAGGCCAGGGGTTGAACCTGTATCCTCATGGATACGACATTGGGTTCTTAACCTGCCGAACCACAATGGGAACTTCCTACTTTTTTGTAATTTGAGTGGATCAGATGGAAATGCCCTGATTTCCATGATAACTAACAAAGGGACTTGAGAAGCAAATACATGACATAAAGGTGATCTTTTTCCTCTGTTTCCTGTGCCTTTGATGTCATTTCACCGAAACATATTCTCATTCCAAGGAAAATGCAAAATATCAGACTCCACCTCCCCCAAGTGAGTGCAACAAACACCTGATAGTCAGGAAGAGCTGCTGCTTCTCCTGCTGGATGCGATTCGGTTCTCTCAGTCCCTGAAAAGACCTGTTTTACTCTGAGCCGTGTTAAAAATATGTGTTAATAGTAAAAACGTTATTTTCACAGACTTTACCTAAGAGCATTGGAAAACTTAAGAAGTTGAGCAACTTGAACGCAGACAGAAATAAATTAGTGTCTTTACCAAAAGAGGTAGGTGCTTTAAAAAATAAACAATAAGGTGATGAAGAAATAGTAATAGCATTCAAGGGATTCAGGATGTCAGATACTTTAAAAGACTTCTGGGGTGCTTTTGAAAGGTGTGAGCTCTCGTCCGCGGTCCAGAGATGGTCAGAGGAATTGTATTAAAGGATATGCGTCAGGAACATTAAGGGGAGGAAGTGGGTGCAGTCGACTGGGAGCAGAGTCGGGCATAGTGAATTGGTGGGGTTATACACGGGGGAAAGAGAATGCCATTTGGGGGTTGACTGAGGAGCATAGTGACACAAGTGACAGGAATGGATGATTGGGGAGCTTGGCAGAGGAAGGGCATGACCTGGGGTTGATTGGGTTTAAGGAGGGGTTAAACAGTCCCTTAAAGCATTGGGGTCATAAAAGCAGAGACCTCAGTGCAGCCACTTCCTAGGCGGAGACTCACTGGGCAGCGCCACGTCCGGGAGAAAGGGAGCCATGTGAGCTCCATGTAAAGAAGGGAGCCCGGAGAGGTAGCGCCAGGCTCTTAGGGTTTTGGGGTCAGTGCTCCTAGCAAGGGACAAGAGACAGACACCCCCAATTGTGGGCATGGCTGTGCAGCTTGGGGGCTTTTAAGTTCAGGCAAAGGAGGTGCCGATTTTGAGAACAGGGAGGAAACCCATGACAGAGCAAACGGGGAGGTGTCTGGGGCATTGGTTTTTTTTCTTTTTTTCTTTTTTTTTTTCTTTTTGTCTTTTTGCCTTTTCTAGGGCCGTTCCCAGGCTAGGGGTCCAATCAGAGCTGTAGCCGCCGGCCCACACCAGAGCCACAGCAACTTGGGATCTGAGCCGCGTCTGCAACCTACACCACAGCTCACGGCAACGCCGGATCGTTAACCCACCGAGCAAGGCCAGGGATCAAACCCGCCACCTCATGGTTCCTAGTCGGATTCGTTAACCACTGTGCCATGACAGGAACTCCGTCTGGGGCATTGTTTAGAAGGAAAGCTCGGTGTTGCTGCTGTGGCACAGCAGGTTAAGGACCCAGCTTGTCTCTTTAGAGGTGCCTGTTCAACCCCTGGCCTGGCGCAGTGGGTTAAGGACCTGGCATTGCTGCACCTGTGGTGTAGGTCACAGCCTCGGCTCAGATTCGATCCTTAGCCCTGGATCCTCCATATGCCATGGGTACAGCTGAAAAAGAAAAGGAAAAAAATGAAGAGACGACTCATTCTTATTTGGAACCAGGAGAACCTGTTTGGAGATGGATCCTACTGAGCTTGATTTTTTTTTTAAATTAGCGGTAGAGCCTAAAGAGAGTTTAAGTTGCCTGCTTCCCTACCTCCATCAAATGAGCTATTGGTGAGCCCCCACCAACCCTTGACCACCACCTAAAAAGGTGAGTGCCGTGTGATGTGATCACTGGCCAGGCACAGTCTCTTTCGTATTTCTCTTTGACCCTTTGCAATATCTGTCTTGCAACAATTCCAAGGCTGCCCCCAGCCAGCCAGAACATGAGGGATTCTTATATCCCAGGGCTGCTTCACAGGGTGTCTGGCTTGGCCTGGTGTCTCCTTTCTTTTCCTCGTCTTGGTTTTCTACCATTGGCAACCCAGGCTTCCCCCTGGGTGAGACGGCCAGCATCCCCGAACGGACGCGCAGGGATGTCTGTTTTAAACGTGACTGGGTCCTGACACAGCAGCCGTCATCTGCACCCCCGTGTTTAAGTTAAACTGATCCCAGCAGGATGTCACTCCCCATCTCAGCTAAACTAGGACTCCAGAGAAAGATGCTGCTGATGAAACCATTTTGGTTCCAGTCTCAAAGCAATAAACCAAGACCTGGAGCTGATGTTCTGAACATTAGGTGTGCTCCTGGGGACCCGCGCCACGTGGGTGGGTAGAGACAAGATTCACAGTCACGTGCAGAGAGAAGCAGAAAAGCTGCATGGCTTCCTTTCCCAGTGCCCTGCCCTGTGCTAGGAGACTCATCACAGACGCTTTTGAGGCCCTGAGGACGTCCTCGTTTTGCAGATGGGAAAACTGAGGCCCGTGAGCCTTTCCTCCCCAGCCTTACACAGCGGGGAGTCGGTAGAATGGGCTCCGGATGTGTCCTCAGGTGGCCGAGCCCAGAAAAGCCTGGCCACTCAGCTCATGCAGAGGGAGGTCCTCCTTTCCATCTCTGTGACCTTGAGGTGAGGCGGGCCCTCGGCTGAGTCAAGAAAGGTCAACTCATCTTGGGTTTGGACACTTGAGAGAAAAGGACTACATGGTAGGAATATGTTCAGGAAACACTGGAGGGAGCACTTCTGTGTGTGATGCTAATCCCATGAGGTCACAACCCCCCCCCGCCCCCACCTCTTCCCTGTCCCTCTCTTGGGAGCCTCTCTTCCAAAGGAACTCGCGTTCCACAAGCCCACAGGGAGTTCATTTTTGTAAACTGTCACCGTCACTTAGCATCAGCCCTCTTCCCTCCGAGAAAACGAAGCTTGTGCCCAGCTCTTGTTCAGAGCCTGCACCTAGTGTGTGCAGCGTGTCAGCAGGGACCCCCTAGGACGGCGTCTCAGGACGGGGAAGTTCAAGTGTCGGGACGATGCATCCAGTTTCCAAGCATGTCAGTCACCTGTCACGCTTTATCCATTTTCTGCAAAATTATGATGGGTCTTCTGGCATCTAGAGTCTCATCATGAAAGGACGTCTGTGGCTTCTCCTTCAGCGGCCTGATAAAGCAGAGGGGCTTAGGACCCTAGGGCCTGGATCTTCTCTAGCCTGTTTCCTCTGACTCACACACCCTCCGCTCCCAGACTGGGATGTGACCCAATTCTGCTGCGGGTCCCAGCGTGGTGACCCAGCAGAGACGGCGAGGATGGCCTCCAACCCTTGGGGCTGAGCCGCCAAACCACCAAGGGGCTCCTGACCTTGAACTGTGTCTTATTTGTTAGTCTGGGCAGCACGTTGTGCTGTGATTCTCTGTGCCAGAAGAGGGGCAGGCCCTGTGGCTCTGTGTGTGTGTGTGTGTGTGTGTGTGTGTGTGTGTGTGAGGGGGATGCCTAGTGACCCTGTGTGTGCATGCACGCTGCCTCCAAGCTTGATACCATCCTATCAAATCCTGCACTCTCTTGATTGGATTCTTTTCTTCCCAAACATTATTACTTTCTCTCCATCAATTAAGTTGCACGCATGACACATCTAAATCGAAATGCTGACCAGTTCCATGTATATGCCCCCGATCCATAGTTGTGTTAACAGCATTGGTTTGGTGTGCTGTGTCTTCCGTCCTCTTTTTTGCCTCTCCCCACCCCCCCATTTGATAGTATCCCATATTGTCAGTTTTATAGCACAGCTCCTTCATCTGTAGAAGCATTTATTTGCATTTTTTTTCCCCAAATGGCTAAGAGGAAAATGTTTGTCCTGTGTGGGTCACAATAACAGATTCAGTTTGTGTTGTGTGGTGTTACATGTAGCAAACATTTGCAAATCAATGAACGTCTCTTGTTTTCTTAATTGTTAGCTGCTTGGAAATTTAGAAAAGTCAGGTAAATTTGCAGCCTTGTAAGTATTGTTCAGACCACAGTTGCATTGCTGCCTGCCATTCTGCTTCTCAGATGCATGAAGATTCAGATGGGCTGGCCGCTTTGTGTGTTCTCCATTGCCAAACATTGGAATTTTCCTCTACACTCAGTTTTTTATTTATTTATTTTTTATTTATGTATCTATTTAACGACTGCATGGCCTCAAACCTGATTTTGTTACATGTGTGTCGGATGTGTTCAGATCATTCGCTCTCAAAAGAATGCTCTTCTGTGAATTCCATCTTAAGTTCTTCAGAAATTCTGAAAGGCGTAACTTGGCACCTCATCCTCCTTCACCAAATTCTCGTTTGTTGGCACGATTCTGTCTCTGGTGGAAAGCCTGGGTTTGCTTGATTTGCTTCATGTGGCATGCTTCCGATTTTTCACACCACCTCTTTGCGCCTTTTATTTCTCATCCCGTTGCTCCAGTGTGTATGTATCTGGAACAAGGAGGTTCTCTAAGCAAAAAAATCCTATTTTTGGTGAAGGGAAGAATGAAGGGGAAGAGACTCTGCTGTAGTGTGACTGGTGGATAGACAGGAAGTTGGTAGGTGTGATCATGGGTATGAAGAGAGCCAGAAACTTCATCATAGCTTACCTTTTTTAAAAAAAATCATTTTTTACTGAAGTACAGTTGATTTGTGGTGTTCTGTTCGTTTCAGGTGTATAGCACAGTGATTCGGTGATTCCTTTTTAGATTCTTTCCCATATACGCTATTATAAAATATTGAATATAGTTCCCTGTGCGCTAAGTAGGGCCTTGTTGCTTATCTCTTTCGTATGTAGTAGTGCATATACGTAACATCTTACCTTTAAACCACCCGACCACACAGGGTTTCTGGCTGGAAGAAACTGAGCGTGTATCCAAGTGTAGAGTTCAGTCTGTGTCTCCATTAAGTCAAAATGAAAGTGACCCTAACGAAATACATCACACCTACCCAGTCAAATAAGACAAAGGAAAATTTGTGGATCATTCATTAAAGCTTTTCTTTATCATAAGCAGTCTGTAAACATGAATTAGCCATAGACATTAGTGTGATATTCAGAAATGCCCATGGTGATAGAGTTTTCATTTTGTGGCTGGCTTTCTGCCTTCTTATTAGTGCAAATTAAAATTCTTCTAGAGTAAGTTCCCACCATGCGCTAAAGTGAATTATTGATAAATAAAAGAGACACTATAAAAGGAAACCTAAAAATGCTAGAATCAAAAAAAGGCCGTTCCAGAGTTCCCATGGCACAGTGGAAACCATGAGGTTGAAGGTTTGATCCCTGGCCTTGCTCAGTGGCTTAAGGATCCGGCATTGCTGTGAGCTGTGGTGTAGGTCGCAGACACGGCTCGCATCCCACGTTGCTGTGGCTCTGGCGTAGGCCAGCAACTGTAGCTCCGATTCGACCCCTAGCCTGGCAACCTCCATATGCCACGGGTGTGTCCCTAAAAAGCAAAAAAAAAAAAAAAAAAAAAGCTGACCCTTGCGCTTTCAAGATGGAGAAGGTGTTCCTAACTTGAAAGAGGAAATACATCATCAAGGAAACAGTTCACAGATTTGTCTGTAGGGAAATGAGATTTCTGATCTTCAAGGAAATTAAGACAAGAAATTATCACAACATTGTAAATCAACTATACTTCAATAAAACTTTTAAAAATGAAGGAAAAAACAAGGAAAAAAAAGGCAGCCTGGGGACCGGGGGACATTTTTGGCATCACACACAGAGGCTGTCTTAACTTACTCTGTTAGAACTTCTTTCACGTCATTGAACAAAGAGATGTACCCACTCTAGAAAAGTGGACAGAAAGAAAAGCAAAGAACCCCCCGACAAAAACCAGTAAGTGATGCACAGGAGAAAAAAATAGAAATGACTATCAATGTGAAATTATTATGCACAAAGTGTTGCAGCATTTTCACCTATGTTTTCAAGACGTAAAAAATATTAATGGTATACCAGATCTTGGTGAAGGTATAGAAAAGTGCTAATTATCATGGAAGTATAAATTGTTACGGCTTCTCTGGAAGGGAATTTGGTAATATTATTAAAAACGTAACGCATGTGCACACCCTTCGATTCTGTAAACTGCACTTATAGGAATTTATCTCAAGAAAACCATATGAATCTACACTGAGCATCATGCCCAAGATTATTCCTCACAGTGTAGATAAGCGCATCGAACATGCTCCAGGCACCACGCCAGGCATGTACAGGCACAGCTAACATATGCCTGGCACCATGCCAGGTACCTTCATGCTAATTCTTGTCTGATGTTCACAACAGTTCGGTGAGGTCTAGGTAAATCATCATGAGCATCCACCAGAATTCAAAACCCAGACTCAGAGAGGTTAAGTGACTTGCCCAGGATCACACAGCAAAGAGACGGCAGGACTAATTAGCAGCATCTCAGATGGGGGTTTGCTAAGCAATCTGTGACACATCTGTAGAAGGCAATAACCGTGTGGTTGGTGGAAATCCCGTTAGAAGCATAATGACTTGGGAAGACATTCTCGATATCGTATGCCAGCAAAGGTGCTCAAAATCACAAACTCATTCGGTTGAAGTGTATCTTTATAATCACAAATGCATGGCATTTGCACCTCAACAACGTGAATACTGATTATTCCTTTGTGGTAGGATTTGGTTTGAGTTAGATCTTTCACGGGGCTTTTGCGTGTGTAGGTGGTGTGGTGAAGAAGAATGCTTTTGCCGTCAGTGGCTATTTTGATATCCGTGGCCCGACAATTTGGGGAGTCCCAAAGCCACATGGTTTCCCAGATGCTTCTGGGGGAGGGAACATTTGAATAATATGCCACAGATGATGATGGGAAAGGCAAAAAGAGTCTTTGGTTTCTAAAATTACACATCATGCTATTTCTGTTCAAATGGTATTTTGACCAGATTTTGCTTATTGTACATTTTTCTTCTTGCCAGTGATGTGTGGGTTCAGTTCTGTTCAAAATAATATTGAAAGGAAGGTACTGAAGGAAAATGAAAGTTCCTTTACATTCAGGGTGGGAATGTAAGTTCCTTTACATTCACCAAGCAGGAGATGGGCAAAGGTGACTCACACAGGCTTTCTCTTTGAATCATGGAACCCGTCTGATTAACTCCTCTAAGCTGTCACCAGTAGGCAATTAATACTCCTTGAAAATTGCCCTGCCCAAAGGTTTGCTCAGTGATCTGCAGGCCCGATCTCCTTGCGATGGACTGGATGAGTGCCAGCCACTTAAGGATGGCATCTTGAATTAGGAGAACACAGACCAGACCAGCAAGGGTCCTCAGCTACCCTGTAATTCTCAGAGAATCCAAGTCCCAGCCCTTGTATTCGTTTAGATGCTGCCATTAGCCTTGTGTGCTATTATGTGGTTTAAAGGAGTTTAAAAATATCAGCTTCCTACATAACTAGTAATGAGTTATTTAAACAGTGACTCTGCCTCTCAGAATTTCTATCCAGCTGAGCCCCAAGGAGCCTATAAACTCTACCTCCTAAACTCCAAAGAGAAAGCAAAGGATGCAAAGTGCAATACCGAACTCATGCCTGTTCTTCACACTGTGTGCACAACACTGTCAGGGAGACAGTGTTTTAGGAGCTTCTGGGGCATCCAGGGCAGAGCTGAGTGGCTTCAGCACAGTCCAGCAACACGGCAGGGGCTCAGGTGTGGACGACCTGTCACTTAGATCTGGGACTTTCACTCCTCGGGAAAACAATAGCTACAGTTATCTGGCAGCAGCAATAGTCAGGGTCTAGGAGAGACCCCTGTCCAGGGTTTTGATTCCTTTTCTTCCTCCATATACCTGGGCCCCTGAGGAAACCTGATCACTTTCCTCGAGGGAGAGAGGAATGCCAGGCCCCAAAGAATGCTGTGGAGTGCCTCTTTTGGGAATGATATTAATGTAAGAGAGGCCACTGAAATGAGTCTCACCAGAGAAAAGTTTTGTGGTCTCCATTGCTACCCATAGAAGCAGATGATAACAAAGGAGCAGCCTTTCGGTGCTAAGTTATCAAATAAGTGCAAGTGTGGCGACAGACCTTCATGGCATGTTGGTAGACGGCTTCACCTGTGAATGGATAGGACGCCTGGCACCCTGACGATATGCAAACGTGCAAATTAAACAGCCCTGGTAATTAGGAAAGAAACACAGGGGGCGCTGTACGGATGTGGACCAGGGGCTTCAGGGAAGACTTGGCCGAGTAGCGGATGTTAAGCTAATCAAGGGCCATGGGTCACTTAGATCTGGGACTTTCACTCCTTGGAAAAGCAATAGCTACAGTTATCTGGCAGCAGCAATAGCCAGGGTCTAGGAGATTTCAGAAAGACAGAAGAAGGGCATTTCTATCAGAAGCAGGATGACCAAAAATACAAGATGTCTTGTTGAGGACAGTGAACAAACCAGTTTTTCTGAGATGGGAAATGTGAATACTGGGAAACTAGGGGACACTGCATCTCTGGGTATTTCTAGGTGACCAGAGTTAGTCAGGGGACACTGCGTTTCTGGGTGTTTCTGGGTGACGAGAGTTAGTCTGGGCTTTCTTATATGTTGTTTCCTTTTGCATTCATTATTCATATTTATGCTGTGGTTAAATGGACTATTTCAAAATCCTTATAGTAACTGCTAAGGGAAAGATATAAGATTGTGGCTCAGCGGGTTAAGGACCCGATGTTGTCTCGGTGAGGATGCGGGTTCTATCCCTGGCTTCCCTCACTAAGTTAAGGATCCAGCATTGCTGCAAGCTGCGGTGTAGGTTGTAGATGCGGCTTGGATCTGGTGTGGCTGTGGCTGTGGCTGTGGTGTAGGCTGCAGTGGCAGTTCGAATTCCACCTCTAGCTGGGGAACTTCCATATGCTGCAGGTAAAAAGGAAAAAAGAAAGATTATACATGGAGTGGAGGTCCTGATGTAGCAATTTCATCAGTATGCATTCTGCCTTTTAAGATACAGACGTATGTTAAACACATAGATGGAGAGAAAAGGGCAGAAGGTATATCCTGCTGTGGCTGAAGATCCAGATCTCTTGCTCCTCTTCAAGCGGGAGGCTCTGAAGTATTTTTCCACATGTCAGAATCAATGAGTCCCTTCAGGCGCCTCTCCCAGCAGCTGCTCTTAGGACAGCGAGTGTGCGGAGAGCATCGTGCTGGACTCGGAGGCATGTGGGACGTTGTTTCTGGGGCCGAGCTGTTTCTCCATCCCCTTGGTTCAGCTTTCCTGACTGTAGAAACCACAACCAGTGTATTCAAGAGAGTCACTGAATTCTTCTGTGAAGACCAGACCAGACTCATAGGAAACTCAATTACCTTGGATTTGCTTCCTTAAAAAAAATAAAAATGGTAATCAAATTTGATGTGGATGCAGATACTGACATATGCTATTAGCAGTAGGTCGTGCTGCCCAGATTCACTTTTTGCAAAAGATTGTTGGTTTTGCATTTATCAAAAGAAATGAATTTATTAAATTAAGTGTGAAAGACCAGATATATGATAGAGATTAATGTGTTGTACCAGCTCTCAGATGTCCCTCCTTTTTTTTTTTTTTTTTTTTTAAATAAACTGGAACACTGAAGTTAATATAGTGGGCAGATCTTCAATGAGTGTGTGTGTGTGTATTTGGTCTAACTTTTGAAACCTAGAATTATTTTATTTTTTCTTGAAGTATAGTTATTTTACAACATAGTATTGGTTTCTAGTATACAGCAAGGTGGTTCCGTTATATCATAGTTTTTTATATATACTATATACTTATGTAAATATAGAAATAGTTTTTATATATACTATATATTTATATAAATATATATTTATAGTTTTATATATATATATATATTCTTTTTCTTAATCTTTTTCATTGTGGTAAAACCTAGAATTCTCATGTTACCAAATAATATTTGGCCCTGGGTAGCCTGGCTAACATATTTAAAAGGTGCAGTTGTATCCGGTAGCAGTAGAAAATGACTTTCTTTTCAGAAGGAAAGTTTTGAACTGTATTATTTTCTTATCCGCTTGATTCAGTTTGGAACAGGCATGTTTAATGTTGCGGAGATTCTTAGGAACTTACTGGACAGGTTCGGTATTTTGTATGATTTGAATTGATCCCAGTCAGTCATCAGTGAGGGTTAAAATCATGTGATAGGATTTTATGCATCCTTTCCATGCCGTTTGATGAACAAGACCCTCTAGTCCCACCCCACCCCCCAGAAAAACCTGGAAAGAAAGTTGTGTTTTCATTCCCATCGTAGATTGGCGGGTGCTGCAGCCTCACCGTGTTCTGCGTGCGGGACAACAGACTGACTCGGATTCCTGCTGAGGTGTCACAGGCCACCGAGCTGCACGTCCTGGATGTGGCAGGGAACAGGTGAGCGGGGGACAGAGAGCAGACATTCACCCTCCCAGCAGGGGCTGTCTTGCCCTTGCCCCACCTCGGAGAACATACACTGATTAGTTGTACAGGCCCCCAGAAGTTCTTGATCTGGGAGCTGGAGTGGGAGCCCAATGGTATAAAGGAGGCCAGGGCACAGGGGTCCTTTAAAGTTACGGTGGGCAAACCTGGAGAAATGCTTCCCGGACAGCAGTACCCTAATGGAAGGGGCTTAGGAGACCTAGG
This sequence comes from Phacochoerus africanus, assembly GCF_016906955.1. NCBI lineage: Eukaryota > Metazoa > Chordata > Mammalia > Artiodactyla > Suidae > Phacochoerus > Phacochoerus africanus. The sequence continues at coordinate 28,063,988 of NC_062552.1, read as the reverse complement.
TTGACCTTGGCTTTTCTCACTGGCTTCTGTGAGTCACCATGGGCCTCAGTTTCCTCATCTGGAAAGTGAGCTCCAGTGAATTTGAGCCAGCTTTCAACCAGGGCTCTTGCTGCCTTTTGCCCGTGATTCTGAAACCTGCCCCCACCTCCAACACGTCGTGAACAAAGTTGTTTTCAGGAAGACATTGCTGGCGAGAAGATCCACCGCTAATGTCAGACTTGCCAAGTGGTTCATGATCTAAAAACCCTGAAGAGTCCCCAGTCTGCGTCCCCAAGGGCATGGCAGTGCCATTTCTCAAGTTCTGGGTCAGAGGACAGCCGGGGCTGCTGGCCTGTCTCTGGATTGTGCCTCCTCTTCACCTTTGTGAAGTTGTCTCAGCCATTCTGAACTGATGTCTTCATGGCAGATGTCATTGCACTTCTCTTCCGCCCCAACCCCCAGGCTCTCCTTTCCACCTCTGACCCCTTCTCCGTCTCCCCACTTTTATTCCTCACCTCCCATGTTCCTTTTTTCTCCAGGAAGCCTTCGTCTCTCCAGCTCTGCCTTTCTGAACTGCCCCCATGACAATGGCCTGTTTTGCTGCATGCAACTCTCCTAGAGCTAACGTTACCTAAAGTTAGACGTTATGGTTTGTGTGTTGTATGATTTGTCCCTTTCACAGTGCCTGGCCCATAACAGGAGTGCCCATGCTAAAAATGTTGATTTTGCAGAACGGCTGGCAGGCCACTGCAAAGTGCCTGATATCACAGGCTTCATGGCCAAAAGGAATTTAAGAAATGCTTTTGCGTGCTATGAAGCTGGATGGGAGAAAAAGTGCTGGACCAAAGGAGGAGGCTCATTGATTTTAAGTGGTAGATGGCAGCGCTCTGAAGAGTGTCTGGGGGACTGTGTCCTAAGCGATTCCCTGCTCGCTTAGAGTGGGCACAAGCCAGCATTTTTCCTGACTGCTAATGGATCGTGGGCTACAGTGCTAAATAAACAACAGGGCTCAGGGAATCTGGTGATGAATTATGGCCTCAGGAAACACTCACCTTTTTAAAGCAAATGCATTCAGGACATCTTGGTAGATTCTCACTGGTTACTGGAAACTCCGGATTAATTTGAGTTGGATGGTGAATTTCTGCTTGGCCGAAGCCCCAGGAGACAAACGGCTTGAGAAGGTTCCTTCTGTCCTGACCTCTCCCTCTAGCTGGAGAAACTCAGTGACTCCAGGCCCTCCCTGGTTCTTGCCACTCTGGGGAACAGGGATTGCATCACTTACTTTTTTTTTTTTTTTTTTGGTCTTTTTAGGGCTGCACCCATGGCATGTGGAGTTCCCAGGCTGGGGTCCAATCAGAGCTGTCGCCTCCCGCCTATACCACAGCTCACGGCCACGCTGGATCCTTAACCCACTGAGCAAGGGCAGGGATCGAACCCTTGTCCTCATGGATGCTAGTCGGGTTCATTAACCGCTGAGCCACAATGGGAACTTCTGCATCACTTATTCTTGAGCAGAGAGATGGCTCAGACATCTAAAAACTGTCTTTCACACAAGTGAAGGCCCCATCTTCCACAAGCAGGGAAAGTTTGATTTTTTATTACGCTTGGGCCAGGGTAGAGAAAACTCAGTGAAAAAGTTGAGTTCCATAGCTGTCATCTGAGTCAGTTAAGTGTGTCATTTAGTCCATGTATATGTAGATGCGTGACCACACCTTAAGCTCGTTAAGATAATTACTACTTATTTAAATATCAATATAGAAACTAATAAAAAGAGGCTGGCTTGGCAGCTTGTTAGCTTGTAGCAAGGTCACACCATGGGGAACCATACCAAATACAACAGAAGTCTCTGCCTCTCTCCCTGAAGCATAGAGAAATTGCAACTGGCGCAGGCAGGGAGACTGCACGTTGGTTCCCAGACACTTTCTTCGACATGTTTGATAGGGAAAATTATAGCAAGGACAACGCTAAAAATGCCACTTGGAAACTAAGCACCGAGCCTTCTGGCACAGTGACAGAGGAGGTGTCTGGTATCAGCAACCACCTGTCGGCCTGGAATACAGATGTCTTTAATCCTTAGATGCTTTCCCATATGAATATCCGCCAGGTACACAAATCAGATGTTAGAGCATCTTCCTCACAGTATTGCTAGTACCAAATACTACAGACCATGGCTGTCCATGGGGAAATAGTGTGTACCTTTACATTTTATAGTTCCAAAAGTTAAAAAGATTAAAAGATAGCACCTCATACCTATGAGAATGATTTTTCTCAAAACGACAAGGGAGTTCCCACTGTGGCTCAGCAGAAGCAAACCTGACTAGTATCCACGAGGATGCAGGTTCGATACCTGGCCTTGCCCAGTGGGTTAGGGATCCAGTGTTGCTGTGAGCTGTGGTCTAGGTCGCAGACATGGCTCGGATCCTATGTTGTTATGGCTGTGGCATAGGCTGGCAGCTGTAGCTCTCTTTCGACCCCTAGCCTGGGACTCCTGTGTGCTGCAGGTGTGGCCCTAAAAAGTTGGGGGAAAAAAAAGACGAAAAATAACAAATGTTGGCAAAGATGTATCGAAAAGGGAACCCCCTTGGGTGCTGCTGGTGCGAATGTAAACTGGTACAGCATGGAGTTTCCTCAAGATATTAAAACAAAAAAATCTACCATAGGATCCAGCAACCCCACTTCTGGGTGTAGATCCAGAGGCAAAGAAAACAGGATATCCAGGAGATATCTGTGATCCCATGTTTGTTGCAGCTTTAGTCACAGTAGCCAAGATATGGAAACAGCCTAAGCATCTGTCAACAGATGAATGGATAAAGAGGATATGTGTGTGTGTGTGGGGGGGTGTGTGTGACATATATATGTATATGTGAAACGGGATATTATTCACCTGTGAGAAAGTCAGAAATCCTGCCCTTCACAATAGCATGAATGGACCTTAAGGGCATTTTGCTAAGTGAAATTAGTTGGACAGAGAAGGGCAAAGCCCAGGAAGGTCAGCAGTACAATTCAGTCCAAGTCCAAAAGCCTAAGAACGAGGAACTTCAGTGTCCGAGGGCAGGAGAGGAGGGGTGTGCTCGCTCAACAGGAGACACAGTTCAGACAGAGAAAGACAGATACTGTATGCTCTCGCTTACATGTGGAGTCTTAGCAAGCGGAGCTCAGAGAAGCAGAAAGAGTGGTCGCTGCCAGGAGCCAGAGGGTGGGGAAAATGAGATGCTGGTGAGAGGGTGCAGATTTCCAGTTATTGGATGAGTAAGTTCTGGGGATCTCATGTACAGCCTGGTGACTGTATTATGGCCTTGAAAGGTGCTAAGAGGGTAAACTGTTTCAACATGGACACACACACACACACACCCCCACAATGCTTACGTGAGGTGATGGAGAAACTACCTGAGCCTACTGAGGTAATCACTTCACAGTACAGTCGTCCCTCCATATCTGTGGGGGATTGGTTCCAGGACCCCCGAGGGCACCCAAGTGGGCAGACGCTCCAGTGTCACATAGAAGACTCTGTGGTAGAGTTGGCCTTCGGTATCCGCGTCCTCAGACGCAAAGAGCCGACTGTGTCTAGAAGGGCATCAAATCATCACATTGTCTGCCTCAAACTTACACAACGGCATATGTCAATTACATCTCAATCAAGCTGGAAAAAAATTATTAAAAGACAAAACACATCACAGCAGTAGAGCCATACCGCGGAATACCGAGCAGCTAAAGAATGAGCTCTTTATTTCTCTGCATTGGGACCCACGATGCCCATGAAGAAAACAAGTGTACGTGGTGCTCTCCTCCTTGTCTTTGTTTTTAAAAAATCTTACCTCTTGATGTCTTTGTTTTTAAAAAATCTCACTTCTTGAGAACACCAGAGTATTAACAGTAGTTCCTCTAGTGAAGAAGTAGAAACTTGAGATTGCAGGGAGCTTTCACTTTAGATATTTTGGCATTGTGTACATTTTTTTCAGTGACTTGGTCCCTTTATAAATATATATCTAGATATTATATATATATATATATCTTTAAACTTTTAGAATACTTATTGAAGTATAGTTGCATTCAGTGTTCTGCTATATAGCAAAGTGACTCAGATATATATATATATATATTCATTTTCATATTTTCCATTATGGTTTATCACAGGATAGTGAATATAGTTCCCTGTGCTGTACAGCAGGACCTTATTGTTTTTCTCTCCTATACGTAATAGTTTGCAGCTGCTAATCCCAAACTCCCAAGCCTTCCCTCCTCCTCCTCCACCCTTGGTAACCACAAGTCTGCTCCCTATTGTCTGTGAGTCTGTTTCTGTTTTGTAGATGTGTCGATTTGTGTTGTATTTTAGATTCCACATATAAGTGATATCATATGGCATTTGTCTTTCTCTTTCTGACTTCACTCAGTATGAGAATCTCTAGGTCCATCCATTGTATCTTTAAACATTTTTGGAAACTTCGCTTAAAACCTGAAAAGTCTAGCGGGAGGTCAGGACGCAGAGGAAACATTCAACTGTAAGAAGCCTTCAGCCCCAGGTTCAGTCAGCATTACATTCATCTGTAGGCCCAGCTGCAAGATAAATTTGCTAGAGCACTTGCTGTAGTCGGTAGAAGTGGGGACGGTCACCTCGGGCTGGGTCTGTCCCTGATGTGACTGGAAACGAGAACGCTCACAGTTTGGTTGTTCATCTGCTTTAGTCCTTGGACTGTTGATGTAAATAGTAACCACGGGCTTTTTATTTCGGGGGGAATGTGGCCCTAAATGGACCAGGGAGATGTGTCCAAATGGGGCTGTGGTTTCTTGTGGTGATTCTGTAGTGTACAGAAGGTACCAGAATAAACCAAAAATGTTTTATTAACTGTTGGAAAGCAGCGAGTGTGGGTGTATGGTTTTGTGTGTGTGTGTGTGTGTGTGTGTGTGTATTTATATACGTATGTATTTAAAATCTGTTTTCTGGCTTGTAGCTGGGATGTTTCACCAGAGAGAAACAGAGAAGCGTGTGTGTCTTTTCCCCCCAGGCCACAGTGAGTCAGCGAGAGGGTCGGCCCAGCCCACAGAGTCTCTGTTTGCAGACTGGGCAGGGAGCAGGGACGTGTTTTCTCTTTGACACCCCTGGGAACACCTTGGCCACAAGACACGTGTGAACAAGCTCGTGTATGGTGTGTGCTTGGGTGGCAGCAGCCGCGTCCAGACTGGCACACTGGCTCTGCAGGAAAACCGGGGTTCTAGACATCAACCACATCTGTCTCACATGGCTTGGTCGAATGTGGTTTTAAGACCTGTTGTTGTGGAGTCTAGTAATTTATTTTAGCTTTTATTATCTGATTTGTCATCCCTAGAAGCTGTCATTTGTTATCGATGCTCTCTGTAGCCTTTTATTTATACCTTTGCTTTAGCATTTAGCTGGGAAGCCAGTTATTAGTCTAAGAAGGCACAATGACCATGGTTTAGTATCTGTGTGTTGTGCCAGCTTTCGGAGCTTGATCTGTTTTTTTCCTTATGCTCTTGAAAGGTAGAGATGCTGACTACAGAATTCTTGCCCAAGACCTTGGAACTTTAAACATTCTGGAGGAAGCGAGCTTAACACCTTTTTAAGAAAGAAATAGGAACAGACTTTCAGAGTTATCCTCTTGTCCAATAAAATGCAAAAAGGTTTGAGGTACTCTAAGCTCTCTCAGTGTACTAGGATATTCTTTTTAAAAATCCAGGAGTTGCCGTCGTAGCTCAGTGGTTAACAAACCCGACTAATATCCATGAGGACGTGGGTACAATCCCTGGCCTCACTCAGTGGGTTAAGGATCCGGCGCTCCATGAGCTGTGGTGTAGGTCACAGGCGCAGCTCGGATCCCCCATTGCTGTGGCTGTGGCTGTGGCTGTGGTATAGACCAGCAGCTACAACTCCTATTCGACCCCTACCCTGGGAACCTCCATATGCCTCGGTGTGGCCTTAAAAAGACAAAAGATAAAAATCGCCTTCACAGTCTCTGGCAAATACTCACCTCCCGTCTTAAACTTCCTTGCATTCAAGTCTGTGTGTGACAGCCTTTGGGCAGAAGGAGAGATCATTTGTTTGAACATAAGAGATTTTATTTTCGGAGTTCCCGTCATGGCACAGTGGTTAAGGAATCCGACTAGGAACCATGAGGTTGCGGGTTTGGTCCCTGCCCTTGCTCAGCGGGTTAATGATCCAGCGTTGCCGTGAGCTGTGGTGTAGGTTGCAGATGTGGCTCAGATCCCGTGTTGCTGTGACTCTGGCTTAGGCCGGTGGCTACAGCTCCGATTCGACCCCTAGCCTGGGAACCTCCATATGACGCGGGAGCGGCCCAAGAAATAGCAAAAAAAAAAAAAAAAAAAAGAGAGAGAGATTTTATTTTCTATCTCCCTCAAAGAACCAAAACTCAGAATAAGGGGAGGTGGGTCTGTGAGTCGCTGTCCCCCCCGACCCCCGCCCAGGCATCCTCATTGTATATGCATGTCCCTGCACTGGGTGGATTCTGGGATTTAAAGACAAATGTCTCCCACCCAATTTGCCTGTCAGTGAAATATTGGCGTGCACAACATGTAGAGTCTTTTTAAGGATCTTTAACACAGGCAGGTCTCCCGGATACACCGACTTGAAGACCCAGCTCCCATCTGGATACGGTTCCGGTATTTACTCAACACTGCACCCACTGCGCACGTGTGGGATGGATCAGCCTTTGCTGGACTAACTGTTAGGGAAAGAAAATATTTGCTCATCTCCACAACTAGCACATGGGAAAGCTTTTGCGAAATGTATTGTTTTCGTAAAAAGTTTGTTAATGCATTTTTTATCAGTACTCTCTCCACATTTTTTGATCGTTTTTAGCTGCATGTGTTTAAGGACCTTAGCTAGTTCGTGCTTATGTTCTACTTGGATTAGTTTTGTAATATTGGAGAACAACTGCTCTTCATAGAGTGCTAGTTCATTTCCCACAAGCCTGTCAATTCAAAATGGTGCACACGTCAGATAAGACAGCATATGCATCCATCGGTGAAACAAACAGGCAGCTCTCCTACATGTGTTAGCTGGCAATAACTGCACCACTTCATAGAAGAAGGAACCCCGGAATACATGCTGTGATGTAACTTCTCATCAAACTAATGAGCCAGAGATTTCTCTTAATGAGCCTTGAATTGTAGGTAACAGAATGTGATTAGCTTATTATTACCTATCTCATGAAGTCATTTCTAAGGTAGATCCATCACTTAATCCACGGAGCCATCCTTCCAGTGAAAATACTTTATCAAGTATAACCTTTAGTTCATTAGCTTTAGATTCCTGATATCTGCAGAGCTTTGGGTGTTTTCAGAATGAATTAGTAGACTTGGGTACGGCATGAGGTTTTTACTCCAGCAGCTGGAGTTTCATCCTTGGCCCCGTTCAGTTTGGGGCTGGATAGTTCTTTGCTATGGGTCTGTCCTATGCATTCTAAGATATTTAGCTACATCCCTGGCCCTGGCCCACTAGATGTCAGTAGCACCCCCCAAATGTGTATAGACACTGCCAGATGTCCCTGAGGGGCAACCCCCCCACCACCACCCTGCCCCGTTGAGAGCCTCTGCTCAAAAGTAATCTTTGCCAAGTACCAAGTACATGTGATTTCCTGTGATGGTCTTTACTACATAGGTTTAACTGGTCAAATATTTGTACAAACATAAATATAAAACTCATCTTTAGGTATCACATTATAAATTTTAAAGTGCTTTAACATATACAATCTCCTTTGAAACTGAAGCAATCCGATGTGGAAATTAATTATCACGTAGGTGTCTGAAAAGTGGGAGCTTTTAGAAACTTAAAAGTTTAAAATGGAAAACCTAAAATAATCTCCCTGGAGAGAACAAGTGAAGCCCCATGAAAAAAATTTTCAATCTTTAACTGCAGGTTAAAGTCTGCAGCACCTCACGCATTGCCTTCTTCTTGTCCTGATTTGCCAGGTGTTACTGGGAACAAGTAACTCCGTGGCCTCACACCAGCCCTCTTGGTGAGGCCATTGCCATGACTCTGGCTTTTGGCTCCTTCCACAATTCCACTGGGTTTTTTCCCCTTCCTCTTTAAATGGAAATTTCCTAGCATCAGAGTAAATAGCGGCTGCTGTAACTTCCTCATCTTCTGCCCCTCGGCCTGGAGGCGATAACAAGGGACGTGAAAGCGGGAAAGGGAGCGCAGAGATGCAAGGAAGCGTCTGCTGCAAAGACTAAATCAAGTATCTTATTATCAACATAGCATCTGTTCACACATTGAACCCAATCCCAGGAAGCTGTTTTTAATTTTTTCCCCCTGTTTTGAGCAAGTATTGATTTACTTACAAATTTGGAGATCCTGATAGCTCTTTTTGTCGTAAACCAGGCTGCTGCACCTGCCTTTATCTCTGACCACCTTGAAGCTGAAGGCTCTGTGGTTATCGGACAACCAGTCCCAGCCCCTGCTCACATTCCAGACGGACACAGACCACGCCACCGGGGAGAAGATTCTCACGTGTGTCTTACTTCCTCAGCTGCCTTCTGAACCTGCTTGCCAAGGTGACTTTGAGCCCCAGGTTCACTGGGCCACAAGAGTTCGTAGCTGCTAATGCCCCTCCGTAAGACCTCTCACTCCCACACGTGACTGCATTTTGTCTCCGCTGCCTGCAGAGCCAGCCCCTCCGGTGTGAGGTCATCATGGGTCTTTTCTGGAAGGTTCTCCTGCGCCTTTGCAGATAACGTACTGCCGCTACCTATGTATCACATCTGAAATTCCTTAAACGGCCTCTGGGGTCTGAATTATAGCTGAGGCTGAAACTACAAATACACTCTCCTAAGAGACATCAGCCCCTTAAAATCCAAATGGGCGGTTTGGAGGATTAGTAGTGAACATCTCCAGCAAACTGCTTTCAAGCCTGGGAGTTGTTTTGAGTGATTGTACCTTTGTTTTGTAAATTATGTGCGGTTTAAGAAGGCACTTGCACTCGTATCACACGGCTGTCATAAATCCTTTGCTGAGAGCTGGTTTTGACAGGAAAAGCTAGAGGGCTCTGGATGAACGGAGCCACCCTGGCGGTCCCGGCCTTGTTAGAGGAGGATTTAAAACCCCAAGAGAAGAGTGTGGTAGATTGTGTTCCTTAGGAAAGTACTAGATCCAACCTGTGAGGCCACATCATCGTCAAGAGGACGTTATGGAAGTTCCCGTCGTGGCTCAGTGGTTAACGAATCCGACTAGGAACCATGAGGTTGCGGGTTCGATCCCTGGCCTTGCTCGGTGGGTTGGGGATCCGGCGTTGCCGTGAGCTGTGTTGGTTGCTGTGGCTGTGGTGTAGGCCGGCGGCTACAGCTCCGATTGGACCCCTAGCCTGGGAACCTCCATATGCCTCGGGAACGGCCCAAGAAATGGCAAAAAGACCAAAAAAAAAAAAAAAAAAAAGCACGTTATGGACGTGAGTGTGTAAGAAAGACTCATGAAGAAGAACTCTGTAAATTACAATGACATTCTGCAATGAAGTAGTAAGCACTGATTTGGCAGATATCTTAGGATCTCAGATAGGATCATACATCCTCGAAAAGAAAGGGAAGCCTTGCTGGTCACAGGAAGCTGGGTTCCCCACTAATGTGGTCTTTGTCTGACAGAGAACCTGCCTCGCTGTGGTGCCCTGGAGAGTTTGGTGAACGAGGTGTCCGATGAGGCCTGGAATGAGCGTGCAGTAAACAGAGTCAGCGCAATCCGATTTCTGGAAGACGAAAAGGACGAGGACGACAATGAAACGGTATGGCATTCAGGCTTCTTGGCTCCCACAGAAGTCCAGAATTTGAAAGCCTTCCAAGATTGAGAGTGGCACCTGATAAAGAGCTCTTGTATTTTCAAATGGTCTTTTATTTATTTTGCCTTTGGCATTTTTTTTTTTTTTAGAAGGGAAAACCAAGTATTTTTAGGTCCTAATTCAGCAGATGTATGTAAGGCAAATAGGACTTCTGTGGTTTTTGTTTATTCTGTTTTTGTTTTGCTTTTCAGGGCTGCACCTGTGGCATATGGAAGTTCCCAGGCTAGGGGTCAAATTAGAGTTGCAGCTGCCTGCCTGTGCCACAGCCATGGCAATACAGGATCCAGCTACATCTGAAAATCCACACCACAGCTCACAGCAATGCCAGATCCTTAGCCCACTGAGCGAGGCCAGGGATTGAACCCACATCCTCATGGACACTGGTCAGGTTTGTAACCCGCTGAACCACAATGGGAACTCCTGTTTGTTTGTTTGTCGAAGGTCACACCTGTGGTATAGGGAAGTTCCCCAGGCCAGGAGTTGAATCTTAGCTGCGGCAACACCAAATCCTTTAACCCACTGCATTGGGCCAGGGAATCAAACCCGTACCCATGCAGCAACCTGAGCTGCTGCAGTTGGATTTTTAACCCACTGCATCACAGTGGGAACTCCTAGCTTTTGTGTTTTTATTTGAATAGTTTGTAGGTGTTTCTTTCTTTTTTAAAATGTGTGATGATTTTTCCTCCTGCCCTCACTGCTTTCTTAAAATTGGTTGGGAATTTTTATTGTTCCGGGTGAACAAAATCTCTCCCTGCCCTCCACCTCCCTTTAGAGCTGTACCTGTGGACTCCTCCATGTTTTACCATGTGACTTAGCTTGCCTGCTGTCCTGCTGGCAACCAGGAGCCTTTGCCATCGGGCAGAGAGCTTGTGATCTTAGTGGGCGAGTTTTCATTCAGCAATCAGGAATAGGTTTGAAAGAGCCTCTCAGCCCTACTTTCATCCCCCCTTGGCACCGTGTCTCAGCCACCCGGCGTCTCCGGGAGCCAGGGACAACTCTTGGAGTCTCTACAAATTGACTTTGGCTTCTTCAACTCCTTGCACTAATTGAGATTTTCATAAGCAGAACTTAGAGGGAGTACTTGCCGCCCCCAAGACAAAGGGTGGTTTTCAAATTACTGCCTGGAGTCTTTGTTATTCCAGCTGTCCCATCAAATGGGACTTTATTCATTTACAGGCAGAAAGTGCAAAGTAGGAATCAGCCGTGACAAAATGACTCCAACGTGAATGACTCTTTACTGTTTACTGCATGACCCCCCTAAGCATGACTGTTTCACCAGTTCCTTGTTGCCTTCTTACTGCTCCTGCTTTGTTACCCTGCTGTAGGACTGACTGGCTCTTTAAAAGATGTAAACGCTGTTTTAGGAGCGAAAGAACATATAATATGTGAAGTAGTATAGTTTTTCAAATATCGCCCATATCCTATCACTTCACTTCCAGCCCTGCGGTCTTTTTAGAAGACTGTGAACTTTCCTCAGTAAGTCATATAAATAAAGTGCAGAAGCAAAATGAGAAAAGAAGACCAGAAAGTAAGAAATACTTCCCTTTTCCTTCACCTCCTGTACCTCATGGGTTGAACGAAGCCAGAAGCCCTTTAGAAAAGGGGAGAAAATTCTAGGAATTTTAATTTTGGAATGTCCTACCCCTTTCCCTTTTTCTCCCTCCACCCCCCTTCCCCCAGTTATATCCTGCAAGTCTCTTTTTTTTTTTTTTCCTTACTGTTCATGGAACTTTGTTTTTATATTCATCTCGTAGTTTACAAAGTATTCTTTGCTAGGGGTCCAATCAGAGCTGCAGCCATTGGCCTATGCCAGAGCCACAGCAACGCGGGATCCAAGCCACATCTGCAACCTTCACCACAGCTCACAGCAACACAGGATCCTTAACCCACTGAGCAAGGCCAGGGACCGAACCCGCAACCTCATGGTTCCTAGTCGGATCCGTTAACCACTGAGCCACGAGGGGAACTCCACAAAGTCTTTTATTGTAAGAGGAGCCCTCCCACCGGGACTAGATAAGTCATAGGTAACCTGTTCATCTTCCCTGCACCACTAGGGAGCAGTTGATGGACGCCTGCAGCCGCAGAGACACTTTCCGCCCGCCCTGCCCGTGACCTCTGGGAAGGGGAGGCCTCTGATGGGACGCTGGCCCCAGGAAGCTGCGCCTCTCAGCGTGTGATGGAGTAAAAACCCAGACACTCACCCCGCTCTTTGTTTTCAGAGAACCCTCCTGAGGCGGGCCACGCCGCACCCCGGGGAGCTCAAGCACATGAAGAAGACGGTGGAGAACCTACGCAACGACAGAAACGCTGCTAGAGGACTGGATTCCAACAAGAACGAGGTCAACCACGCCATGGACCGAGTGACCACGTCGGTGTAGACGACACCTCCACGTCTTACCTCGCACGTCATCCCTGCTGCGGAGACCGGCCGGCCCGCGCTCCCCCTCGGCGGAGCGCCCCCTGCAGGTCTGTCTCCACCGGACCCCGCCCCCGCCCGCAGGTGGGGGTGCTGCTCCCCCCACAGCCCCGGAAGAAGTGCCTTACTCTAATCCGACAGCCAGTCCTGCGCCGGTGGTCTCCAGCCTGATGTCTTTGTGTTCTCTTTCCTAAGTTCCGGTTGTTTGTCCTGAATAGAATACACTACTGAAAACATCTGACCATTGTTTTCTGTCTTATGTTGGGGTCAGGGAGAGCAGGAAGGGGAATTTTCATCCGCCTCCCTCCCAGAAAGTGCTGGGACATTGTGAACCCGAATTCTCTTGGACCTACTGATGAGAGAGAGGTTTATGCATGAGAAAAAAAAAAAAAACTGATAATTTTTTAAACCCTTTTTTGGCAGCTCAGATGGTGTACATTTAAAAATTTTGTATAGGTCTTTCGTAACAAGAAACAATGTATTTCTTTTTGTTATTTTATCTTGGAAACGGTACACGTTTTAGTATTTGTGCGGGAAAAACCAACACCTGACAGTCCTAAAGTATTTGTTTTTATTTGTACCATCCACTTGTGCCTTACCGTATCCTGTGTCACGTCGAACCAGTTGTCACAGTGGCATCTTTGAGCAGTGAGATGGGACACTGAATGTGGTATTTTTAATGCAGTGTTTGAATCAGTGATCTCCCAGGTGGATTTGTTTTTAACCAAAAAGAAGAGTTACCATCCCTTTGTAAATTAGATCAGTTGATTTTTTTTTTTTTAAGATGAACCAAAGGATTAGACTGCTACCATCTCGTTTCTTACACTCTGACTTTTCATGAATGAGTCTCTCATGATGAGTGCTGTGTCTGATTGTATGTACTCGGAAGGTCTGTGCCATTTGTAAAATAAAACCGAGCAGAAAAGCACAAAAAGAGAAAATGGGCTCAGAAATGCAGTGGGTAAATAAATTATGTACGGCGAAAGTATGATTTTTACTGAAGACAGCTTTACAAGTTTTATATGGAGATACAAAACCACAATAAAGCAGAATAACCTACAACCCTGCTAGAAATGTCTCTCTCTTTATAAGTGCAATTTAATTTGTAAATAAGAGTTGGGATCCAAGTGTAATGAAATGTCGTGTCCCGTTTTAAACGTCTCCTAATTTAAGGGGCGTGGGGGTATGTTTGGGTGTGTTTCTGTTGATTTCTTTTGTTTTGTTTTGTATGTTGTGATAAAAGAGGAATGAAAAAATGAAAAGCGCCTGTTCCTGTGTGGCGTTTAGGAAAATCACGTTGTCCGTGTTGGTGTGTTATTCTTTCCGTGAAATAAAGTCAGCCTGGACATGAGCCGTACAGCTTTTGAACGTTACTTATCACCTCGTGTGTTCAGTAGAAAGCAGGCAGACAAGTTCTTCAGCAACACACTCGCTTTCCTGAAATACCTAAACCACGGGTCAGTTTTGTGTTAACCTCCTATTGGACCGGATTTCGGGTTCTTCCTTCTGCTCAGGGCCTCTCTCACAATCACCATCGAGCCTGGCTCCTCTCCTTGGGTCGGGCCTGTCTGGCCAGTGGGGACTCCTTAGAAACGTGCTTCCCACCAACCAACCCCATAGCTCACCTTCTTCACTTACTGAGCATTTACTTACTGACTTCATTTGCTGACCGAGTCCACTTTGCTTTTTTGGTCATTTGCATGTGTGTTGATGTTTCAGGGACTGTTGGGTTGAAAGCAGATGGCAGGTAAGGGGCTTTCGGCTGCGCAGTCTGTCCTCTCTTCCTTCCTTGCTGGGCACGTCTTTCCTTTTCTCCATTTTAAGGCTGTGGCCTTTGTAAAGGTGACACCACAGACTCACGGGCTGATAGAGAAGCAGACTGGCTTTTCTTAAGGAGCATTTTCTTGACCCCGAGGAGCAGACAGAACTTCCCCACTGGTTTGTCTGTCTTCATATAAAGCTCACCCGTTACTACTCAGTTCTCCATGGCTTTGGTGGAATAGAGGAATTTTTCCAGGAAATTCTACGGACCTAATTCTTTGCTTCTTTTGGTCTCTCCTCTGCTTCACATTCACCTGGGGTTCAGGGTTTTTGGCTTTTTTGTCTTCGGTCTTGGGGTTAGTTTGCCTTCCTTTCCTCGAGCAGGAAAAGTCACTTTCCTCTTAGTCATTTATTCTGGATGACACTGCAATGCTCTTACCCTCCGGATGCTGGGACAGGCATAGGCCTCATGATGGAAGCAGCACCAGTCAGACCCCACTCAAAAACATGCCAGCCTCTTTCCAGGAAGAGGAAACAAATAATTAGGTGCATAGAAGTTCCTAGAAAAGTGCAAACACACGCTGTTCTGTCCACCTCTCTTCCACCGAAGCCATGATGAACTGGGTAGTAAAGGGTAGGCTTTATATGAAAACAAACAGACAAAAACCACCAGTGAAATTCTTTCTGTTCTTCGAGGTCAAGATTTCTCGTGAAAGAAAACCAATCTGCTTCTCTGTCCATGCATGAGTTAGTGGCATCATCTTTATAAAGCAAAACAGAGGATGTCAAAACCTTAAAATAGAGAAAAGGAAAGGGGTGTCCTCAGAGGAGGGAGCAAGGTTTCTTGTCATTGTCAAGAAAATCTGATTAAGTGGAAAAAAAAAAAAAAAAAAGGGAGTTCCCATGGTGGCGCAGTGGAAACAAATCTGACTAGGAACCATGAGGTTATGGGTTCTATCCCTGGCCTGGCTCAGTGAGTTAAGGATCTGGCATGGCTGTGGCTGTGGTGTAGGCCGGTGGCTACAGCTCTGATTGGACCCCTAGCCTGGGAACCTCCATGTGCCGAGGTTGTGGCTCTAAAAGGACAAAAAAAGAAAAAAAAATTTAATTAAGTGAAAGCAAGTCTTTCCCTTGTGAGACCAATGCAGAATCTTCCCGACCTTTTCCCAGGAGACCCTGTTGTAGGCTCCGTCAGCCCCCTTTCTGGCCCTTCCTTTACCAAAGGGAGGAGTATTCTGTAAGGCCTGTCTTGGGGGAGTGACAGGTAGAAGCAGGAAAGAGTAATATGACCCCTTCACCCACTTTTTTTTGTAGCCCCCTGTTCCTCTTTTTGAGCAAGGAAATTACACCTAATTCGCAGATGAAATACTCAGCTTTTAAAGAGGGGATGAAATCATGAAATCACTGATGATGAAAAGAGGGGCAGCTAAGAAAACTAGAACTGCTTGTTTGCCTGGATGTGCTGGGTTTTCTGTTTGTTTTCGCTTTTCTAGGGCCGCACCTGCAGCACATGGAGGTCCGCAGGCTAGGGGTCCAATCAGAGCTACAGCTGCCGGCCTATGTCACAGCCACAGCAACGCAGGATCCGAGCCGAGCCGTGTCCGTGACCTACACCACAGCTCACGGCAATGCCGGATCCTTAACCCACTGAGTGAGGCCAGGAATCAAACTCACAACCTCATGGTTCTTAGATCCGTTTCCACTGTGCCATGACGGGAACTCCTTGTTTGTCCGTTTTGTTTTTGTTTTTGTTTCTGCAAAGTTTCGAGGAATAGTCCTGACCAATCCCATCTTTCTACCTAAAAACTTCCCAGGGAGAGATCACGAGGGAAAGAAATTCAGGTAGAATGGTTCGCACCCGCCATCCTCCCCTCTCTTGTGAAATCGACCACACCTGCCCGCGAGGGCTGCTTAATGGATGGGGTGGAGGCTGGGGAAGATTCCATCTTGCCAGAAAGGTACTCTGAGCAGCCAGTTCTAACCTTGTAAAATGACCGACGCCCCTAGATGGGCATGCGGGACATGCTGGCTGCACAAACACCGTCTAATCAGGAACAACCCTGGAGCTGCTGGTCAATGGGAGGCGAGCAGGGATGCTGCGGCTCCATGAGTGTTGAAATCTCCCTTCAGCATTGAGTGTTGACTTCAGCCAACTTTCCAAAGAGACGCTAAAAAAAAAAATCCAAACTTTAAAATATGGATAATCAAAAACATGCAAAAGTAGAATTGTGTAGTGGACTCCCATATACCCATCACCCATTGCCAACTATTATCAACACAAGACTAATGCTAAGCCATTTTACAAGATACTGAGTAGAATTCCCTGTGCTCTACAGCAGGTCCTTGTTGTTTCATATCTTTTTTTTCTATAGTAGTGTCTTTAATCCCAAGCTCCTAATTTATTCCTTTTCCTTCCCCCTTTGGTAACTGTAAGTTTGTTTTCTATGTCTGTGAGTCTATTTCTGTTTTGTAAATAAGTTCATTCGTATCATTTTTAAGATTCTGCATTACTATATGATACCCGTCTTTGACTTACTTCACTCAGTATGATACACTTCAGGACCATCCATGTTGCTGCAAGTGGTATTATCGCATTCTTTTTTATGGCTGAGTAGTATTCCATTGTGTTTATGTACCATATCTTCTTGATTTCTTCATCTGTCCATTGACTTGCTGCTGTTATTACAATAGTGTTGTCAGCAGCTCTGCATGTCCTACCATGGGAACCAACCATATGTAACCGCCAGGGTGATGGTCTCCAGGAATGAGGACATATATTATTTCTCTGGTGGAGAGACTTTTACCCAAACACTGTCCTATGGTATTCTCTAGAGCCCTGTGAATTATGTAATGGGCAAGGGAGATTTTGATTTGTCAGGTCAGCTCACTTAAGGCTCAGGTGAGCTAGCAGTAGTCATGGTTTCCCCTCCAGGGAAAGCTAATATCTATCAAGAAACCATCAAACACCTAATTGAGAAAAGGGTCTCTGGCTTGCCACACGATGTCCCCTCTCTGCCAAGCCCTCAATGTTCTAGCCTTTACTGTCTGATCTGTACTTCATCGCACCTTTGATTTTCATACACCCCCTCCTTTCAACTCTTGCTGTGTTTGTCTGTTCTCTCTAAAAAGGGAGACCGCTCAGGCTTTTCTGATCAGGAGGGGTAAGTGGGCTTAAGATGTGGATCATCAGTAGGGAAAAACCTACTGGATAAGCTAAATCAATGTGACCTGGCGAGTGTGTGGTGCACACCCATCTGGGGTGTTTTCTTCTTTAAAAGACAGCAGACAGCTGGCGGGAAGCAGAGACCGACCAGAAGAACCTGATCCGGTTGCCTTCGTTCAGCAGGCTGTGGGGAGGGCTGGAAACGAGATCGGTGTCTCACAGTTGGCAGAAGGACAGCGTGGTTCTGAGCTATAGAAATGGGCATTCCCTGGGTCCTTGGTCTCGGACTGGGTGAGACTCTGATTGGGTTGATCCTCCAAAGGCTTTGTGAGGCACCAGCCCTAACTGCTAAGCCAGTGATGAGCTGCCCCTTGGTGTCATGAAATGTGGTTAGGATGGGTGCTGTTGACTGAGCTCTAACTACATGCCACGCCCCAGCTAACTGAGCACACGGTCGGTCGGTTTTCCAGAACAACTCATGGGGTAGGCGGTGGTGGTTCCATTTTGCAAAGCAGAGAATTAAGAGTCAGATCGTTTTGATAGATCTGTGGGAAGAGGTGAGCACCGTGTCTTTCCATTCCATCTTCTTGGTCTCTCCCCACAAGATTCACATAGTTTTAATGACTTTTCCGAGATCAAAGAGTAAATGACAATGTTGGAATTTGAGGCACATGTCCGTTGACTAGAGTCTGAGCTCCATGACTCCTTTGCTTTGCTCCTCTCCCTGAGCCAAGCGACTGTGAAGCTGTCTCCAAATACAACTCTAAATACAACATTTAGAGTTGTATTTATTGCAGAGGTGACCGTTCTGTATTAATTTATTGGGATCATTTAGGCCTTGGTTATGGACAAAGACTGGCATAGAACTGAGCGTAGAAATTCTGCACCACTGGAGTTCCCGTCGTGGCGCAGTGGTTAACGAATCCGACTAGGAACCATGAGGTTGCGGGTTCGGTCCCTGCTCTTGCTCAGTGGGTTAACGATCCAGCGTTGCCGTGAGCTGTGGTGTAGGTTGCAGACGCGGCTCGGATCCCGAGTTGCTGTGGCTCTGGCGTAGGCCAGTGGCTACAGCTCCGATTCAACCCCTAGCCTGGGAACCTCCATATGCCGCGGGAGCGGCCCAAGAAATAGCAACAACAACAACAAGACAAAAAAAAAAAAAGAAATTCTGCACCATCTCTGCAGACTTGGATCTTCATTTGTGCCCAGATGTGGTAGCAAAGGCCTTGCCCCCCCTACTCCCTCCACCCCTCTCCCACCGCCCCTGCCCAACCCCACCTGATATCCTATGAAAAGTGCTAGGAAAATGTTCATGGGATCTTTGTTCCCCCATCTCAAACTGCGTGCCATCCTCAAGAGACTTGGGAGAAAAAGTATTTGGTGAGTGGGTGATCAGAAAAAAATCGATATATTTTTAAACACTGACTAAGTGACAGGTGGGTCACCGACTCTTGAGAGAGCCCCAACGTGTTTCAAAAACTGACAGGTGGCCCTGGAGTGAGCTCTTTCGTCAGGAACAATCTTCATCCTCACTGCCTTTCGCAGCCTCCCCTTGCAGAAAAACACGCTTGCAGATCAATGGTGCTGCAACTTGATCTTGAAGCCGTCTGGGGGAAATAAGAAGGGTGACTCATGATTTATTATTCGAGATCCTCATTTTAAGACATGTGGCTGGGAAAGATTTGACAAGTAATGATTGCTCCCAGGTAGGAACGATCATGCCATCAAAGAAGCAGAAAACCAGGAGAATAGAACATTTGTGGGACTGAGGAACGTTTGATTTCGTGGAATGCTGGCTCGACCACCCCAGTTGCAGGAAGGGGCGACCTTGTGAGGCTTCACCTGGCAGGAAACCTGGGAGCACCGGGCCTGGTGGACTGACACCTGTGCCTGACACTTGAATCCACAGAAGCTTCTTTGGAGGGACTTTCTCAAGCTAAGGGCTTGCTGTTTGCACAGAGGTGCCAAGGACCTCCAGGGCCACAGTTACTGAGCACCTGAGGGAAACAGCCTCCCTGGGGGACACTTTACTCCTGTTTGAACCCCAGCATCCTGTGTTCAGACACCTGGCTGCTCCCTCCCACCCTTCACGGCCGTAGGTGTGAGGGCTTGTTTGTTTAAACCTGGGTGAGCGCTGCTTGGAAAAACAGAACACACTCGCTTGTCTGGGCATTGAATGTTCTTCCTGAATCGTTGTCCTGCCCATTGGCCCAGAGGCATCCTGGGTGGGGCGAGTTTCGGCGTTGGTTTTGGGAGTTTCGGGAACTGGCTGTGGGCTGGGTCGGCTAGGTTGGGGTTGCTCTGGGATTTCATCTTTCTGGAATGTCTCAGGGTCGGGGAGCCTGGCCATGGATGACTGTGGGGTTGTTAGGTTCTGCTGCTTTCTCATCTGAGGGCAGACGCAGCTGGGGATGCCTTTTCAGGGCTCTGGGCGATGGGCGAGAAACCTCATTCAGGTTGTGTTCTTACCTGGACACCTGAAAAAAAATCACGGGCTGGCTGGGCTCCTGCCTAAGGGCAACCCCTCCACTTCACCGGCTGTCCCCAACCCCGCTGTGCAGATGTCACCGTCAGATGACAGGGGTGTGGCAGGCGCAGACTTTTGGAAACTCAAGAGTTTGTCACCCGTGGGGCAGTTCCCCAACCTCCTAGCCCCACCTCGGTGCCCAACTCTGAGGAGCACACGGGTTGTTAGAAAAAAAACACGTCAACAAAATACAATGAAGCTCTGGGCACATTCTTTCCCTTGAGTCACAGCTACTGGTGCTAGGATTGTATTGTCTGCAAGGAGCTGCCCCTGGGAGGCCAGAAAAATCAGTGCCTGAACACACTTGTGGTTGCCAGGGGGAGGGGGAGGGAGTGGGATGGACTGGGAGCCTGGGGTTAATAGATGCAAACTATTGCATTTGGAGTGGATAAGCAATGAGGTCCTGCTGTATAGCCCGGGGCACTCTATCTAGTCACTTGCGATGGAGCATGAAGGAGGATAATGTGAGAAAAAGAATGTACGTGTGTGTGTGTGTGTGTGTGTGTGTGTGTGTGTGAGACTGGGTCATTCTGCTGTACAGGAGTAAATTGACAGAACACTGTAAACCAACTATAATGGGAAAAATAAAAATCATTAACAACAACAACCCTGTGCTCAAAGGGTGGCTCAGGGAAGGGGTCGGGGGCTGAGCCCTTTCCTGCTCACTGTCCCTTGACCTCCCTTTCTTGGAGGCAGTAAGCACCAGAGCCCCTGGGTGGCTGTGCGAAAGCAGATTGCTAGTCCCACCCCCCTAGAGTCTCATTCAGGTGGGCTGGGTGGGGCCCGAAAAATCTGCATTTCTACCAGGTTCCCAGGGGCGGTGGTTGCTGGCCCAGAGATTATATTTAGAGAACCACTGCTCTGTGTATTGCAAGGAGCAGAAGCTTTGGGAGTTGAGCAGAGCTGGGCTTAAATCTGGCTGCAGTGCTTACTTTTTTTTTTTTTTTTTTGCTTTTTAGGACTGTACCCATAGCATATGGAGGTTCCCAGGCTAGGGGTCGAATCGGAGCTGTAGCCGCTGGGCCTACACCACAGCCAGCCACAGGAACGCAGGATCCGACCTGCCTCTGCAACCTACACCACAGCTCATGGCAACACCAGATCCTTCACCCACTGAGTGAGGCCAGGGATCGAACCTGCATCCTCCTGGATCCTAGACAGGTTCATTAACTGCTGAGCCACAAAGGGAACTTCCTGGAGTGCTTATTTAATTTTGAGACTTTGAGAGGTTTTTCTTAATTTCTCCAAGTCGCAGGTGAACTTTATTTAGTTAGTTATTTAGTTAGTTATTTTTGCCATGTCCACAGCACAGACGTTCCCTGGGCCAGGGATCAAACCCTCACCATTAGCAGCGACTCGAGCCACAGCTGGATCCTTAAGCCACGGGGCCACCAGGGAACACCAACTCAGTTTTAAAATGGGAGTACCATCTAGCTGGAGATTTTTTTTAGAGAATTAGGGGGCAAAGGTGGCACATGGTAGGCTGTCAGTCATCGCCAGCTCCTTTGTGTCCTGAAGTGTGCACGCTTACTGCTTACTGCTTCCACAGGTGGGCGGAAAGGCACCCGAGGGCCTGATTCCAGACTTCTGTTAATGTCTCCAAGCTGATGGGAGGAGGTGCTCCCAGAATTGGAATCTCTGCTTACCTGAGGGCGAGCACCCCTGGGGGAAGCCTGGAAATGCTGAGGGCCAGACGTGGAGGGAAAATATCAACACTTCTCGACTTGCCTGATAGCAGGAACTGTGCCCTACTCATGTGTGTGTGTCTGTGCCTGATATTCAAGCCCCCAATCTCCAAACCCACAATCTGCGGTGACACCTGGGCTGCTGGAGGAAATATCCCAACTTTGATGCCTCAGGATCCTAAACCTCACCTGTGATCTTCAGGCAGCCCAACACTCACTTCGGTGTCTTAAGAAACTGAAGTCACGTTGCTTTATTCAGCTGTCCCAAGTTTTTGATATTCTCCCCAAATTCACTACCCTGTCCTTGTTGCTGCAGAGATAATCCTCAAAATGGGTAACTGGTATGGGAAAAATATATATATCAATCTATAAATGTTATATTCCTAAAGCAAAATTACATATAATGAAAACTGCTCTCCTAGGGATCTGATGAGTAGTGCGGATCGCTTATATAATTTCCAAGTAAGTTTTGTCTTTAAAACTTATTTAGGGAGTTCCGTCGTGGGTTCGATCCCTGGCCTTGCTCAGTGGGTTAAGGATCCGGCATTGCCGTGAGCTGTGGTGTAGGTCACAGATGTGGCTCAGATCCCATGTTGCTGTGGCTGTGGCATAGGCTGGCAGCTACTGTGCCCTTTTGACCCCTAGCCTGGGAAATTCCACCCGCCGCGGGTGCTGCCCTAAAAAGATAAAACAAACAAAGGAAGAAAAAACTTGTTTCGTGTGTTAGTCACTATCTAAATGATGCATTTCTCTGAGCCATGATTTGCTTTGGGAACAGTTATTAAACTTTTTTTGGACAACGTTCTTGTTAAAATATTTAAACTATGGCTCACTGCCTGTTTTTGTAAACAACATTTTGTTAGTACAGGCTGTGCTTATTTGTTTATTTACAGAGATGGGCCCTCAAAGTGTAAAATACCATTTGGCCCTTCACTGATAAAAGTTTACCGAGTTTCTGCTTCTAGTCAATAGGGCGCACTGGTTACCTTGTGGCAGCAGAGGGCGCTGTCTTGCCTACTTATCACCGCCAAAAGCCCCTTTGGACACCCTGGCTTCTGCCTGGGCTACACTCAAGACCACCTGCACCTTGGTCCCCATTGGCAGGACATCTTGCCCTGCTGCTTGCTCTGCCAATAAGGGCTGATCTGGGGCCCAAGCCCGGGCCACCCTTTCTCAGACTGCTCAGAAGCCGGGAAAAACCCTCAGTCTCTCTCCTCGGCCTGAGAAGTGCCATTGTGTGACCTATAGTTTCCATAATTGAAATTATTTAGCATCCTGTAGGAAGAGCAACAATATTTTAAAAATTGTGAGGGCAGCCCGTTTAGACACCTGAATGCTCACCTTATTTTATGGGGGAAAAGCCCGCTTTCCCATGTGCCCATTCCCCCCCCCAGCCCGGGGCACCCACTGGGTGCCCATACTGGGCTCTCCTTTCCCCAGACCCTGCTCCCTGGGGTCCCAACCTGCTTCTCCAGCCACTCTCCTGATCCTTTCAGACCTTGCACCATCAATGACCCGCATCTTCAGCCTCTTCTGTGAGCTTGTTTAAATTCTATCCTAAGTAAGCAGCAAACCTTGATCTTGAGTATCCTCTGTAATCACCCCTTTGCCCTTTTCTCTGCCAAGGTTCTGGAAAAGGAGGTCTCTTCTTGTTCTCTCCCCCTCTCGATCCCCCTACTCCTCTCCACCCAGCTCTGTGGCTACTTCCTCGGTGGAAACTACTCTGACCAGGTCACAGGACCTCCACGTTGCCATATTTGATGGGCATTCTCCCACTTTATCGAGATATAATTGACAAAGAACATTGTGTACGTTTAAGGTGTACCAAGGGTTGATTTGACACATTTATGTTTGCAAATAATTAATCACGGTAGCATTAGCTCACACTCTAGTGGACATTTTGATTCAGCTCCTGCCTTTCTGGAATCGTCGGGTGCATCTGGCTCTGTGGACAGCCCCTTCCTTCTTGGAACTACTACCTTGGTGCTTTTCTACAATTTTTTTTTTGTCTTTTTAGGGCCACACCCAAGGCATATGGAAGTCCATGTTAGGGGTCAAATCAGAGCTACAGCTGCCAGCCTACATCACAGCCCCAGCAACACAGGATCCAAGCAGCATCTGTGATCTAAACTACAACTCATGGCAATGCTGGATCCTTAACCCACTGAGTGAGGCCAGGGATAGAACCCGCATCCTCATGGTCACTAGTCCGGTTCTTTACCACTGAGCTACAACAGGAACTCCCCAGTTGGCTTTTTAAAATGCTAACTGGGTTTTTTCTTCGTGGATCTAAGACAGACCCTCCATTGTAGAATTGCCATGCTTCTCTTCCAATGTTTCTCAATTCTGTGCTCTCTTGTTAGAAGAGAGCCTCTAAGTCCAGCCCACACTCAAGGGGAATCATCTGGCATTATCATCAATAGAAGCTACTAGCTCTCCTTTACCGAGTGACCGCTATTACATGTCAGGCACTTTCCAGGCTGTAGGACACACACTAGTTCAATTCGGTTTTAATTCCTGTGATACTATGAGTTTGGTGGTATCACCCACATGTAGACGACTGACACTGAGGCATAAATAGGATAGCAGACTTGCTCACGGTGCAGCTCTAGTGCTTGGATCAAGCCTGTTCAACTCCTCCAATGGTTACATCCAAAGGCAGCCCCAGCCTCTGTGTTTGCAAAACTCTTCAGCTCAAAAGCCAAATTGGGGGTGGTGATGACAGAAAGTCAGGGAGGTACATGGAAGTACAAACTACCCACCTCAACCTCTGGATTGGTTCCCCCAAATCAGGCTCGAGTCCAATTAACCACAGCAGGGACTAGAGATGGAGGGGTCCCACTGAATAAAAATGGTAGAGGGGTAATGAAGCCCTAGGAAGCTGCTGTTTCTTTCTTTCTTTTTTTTTTTTTTTTTTTTTTAGGGCTGCACCCGCAGCATATGGAAGTTCCCAGGCTAGGGGTCAAATCGGCGCTGTAGCTGCCAGCCTACACCACAGCTCATAGCAACACCAGGTCCTTAACCCACTGAGCGAGGCCAGTGATTGAACCCACATCCTCAGATAGTAGTCAGGTTCTTAACCCACTGAGCCACAATGGGAACTCTTTCTTCCTTCCTCCCTCCCTCCCTCTCTCTCTCTCTCTCTTTCTTTTCTTTCTTCCTTCTTTGGCCGAGTCCAGGGCATGCAGAAGTTCTTGGGCCGGGGATTGCACCCAAGCCACAGCAGTGACAACACCTAATCCTTAACTGCGAAGCGACCTATACAACTCCCACAGTCTAATTTCTAGTCCAGGGAAGGCCTTGAC
Organism: Phacochoerus africanus; assembly: GCF_016906955.1. Classification (NCBI taxonomy): domain Eukaryota; kingdom Metazoa; phylum Chordata; class Mammalia; order Artiodactyla; family Suidae; genus Phacochoerus; species Phacochoerus africanus. The sequence goes on along the minus strand of NC_062552.1, from coordinate 28,039,352 downwards.
TACCTTCCACAACTTGAATCAGGACTAAATTACATTAGCACATTTTGTCAGTGGTGGTTTTAGCTAATCAAAGGGCTGAAGGGCGTCGATGCTTCTTAGAGAATATTTAAAAAATGATTTTACAAAATGGCAAACAGTTGCATCATCTCTTATTTCCTTGATTTCCTGCAGCCTCCGTTTCTCCATCATCAACCTGAAACATACAAAGCCAGTGCATGCATTCAGCATTCAACCAGACACACACGGGGAGAAACAAGGAAAGGATCCTTTTCACTCTGCTAAAATTTTTAAAAGGGCACATGGCCCCTTTGAATTTTATTGAATATGTATGGTTATATTTTATGTGCATTTCCAAGATGCCATATAAAATTGTCTCATTTCATGCAAACACACAAAAATTGAACAACTGTAATCATCCCCCAGGCCCGATCACAAAAGCTTGATAACAGGGTAAATTGTTGAGTAGTTATGTGCTGTTTTCCTTTCATGGCAGAAGTTATCTTGTAAACAGAAATCACTGCTCTCCTTCTCATAATTGTGTGAAGTGCACTGTTGTTTTAGAAGCATCGGTCTTTCGGCGGAATTTCTAAGAAGAGTTGGATATATTAAAAACAAAACAAAACAAAACAAAACAAAACAAAACAAAACACCCTGTAGGAGTTCCTGTTGTGGCTCAGTGGGTTAAGAATTCAACTAGTATCTATGAAGATGCGGGTTCCTTCCCTGGCCTCACTCAGTGGGTTAAGGATCTGGCGGTGCTGCAAGCTGCGGTGAGGCTGCTGATGCAGCTCGGTTCTGGTGTTGCTGTGGCTGTGGTGTAGGCCGGCAGCTACAGCACCGATTGGACCCCTGGCCTGGGAACTTCCATATGCTGTGTGTGTGGCCCTAAAAAGAAAGAAAAATAAAATAAAAACACCCTACTCTGATAATGTTATGCAAGCATTTACTACATGATAGTGCTTGTGCTAAAAAAGTCAAAATGCAAGAGCAGAAGAAATGGCAACACGTTGTGAAGAAGGCCTGAAGCTACCATCATAATTGATGAGAAAATTCTCCGCACATTTTGTTAGACACTTAGAAAGTATAAGACAGTGGGATGGATGGGCATTTTGGGGGTTTGGGGGATGCAGATTGTTCTATTTGGTATGGGTGGGCAATGGGACCCTACTGTACAGCACAGGGAAATGTGTGTGATTGGGTCACTTTGCTACACAACAAAACTTGAAGAAACACTGTAAATCAACTGTACTTTAATAATAAAAAAAGGCATCAGTAAAACAGGTCCACTCTTAAACTAGCAAAAAAGTTTATATAACCAGAAAAAGATAATGAAAAAATGTTGGGGAGGTGGCCGTAATATCAATCCCACCCTCAGGAGGTCCTGAGGTGACATTGCTTGTGTGTTTACACTCTCTGGGGACACATCTCCCTAATTTAAGTTCATTTCTGTGGCAAAACAAAACGAATGATATGAGGGTTTTAAAAAATTATCTTATTTTTAAATTTGAATTGACGTATAGTTGATTTACAATGTTGTGTCGATTTCAGGTGTACAACAAATTTATATATATTTATATATATAAATAAATATATCTTTTTATATATATAAAGATATTCTATTTTAGATTGTTTTCCATTATAGATTATTAAAAAATATTGACTATAGTTCCCTGTGCTATACAGAAGGTCCTTGTGGGTCCTAGGAGTGTGTATCTATTAACTGAATTATGTGAGGTGGGCTTTTTTTTCTTTTTTTGTCTTTTTCTCTTTTTAGGGAAATTATGTGAGTTTTGAAGTAGATGAATTTGGGGAATAAGTCCCTCAAAGTAAAGTAACAGTCTTTATTTTATTTTAATTTTTTTTGTCTTTTTGCCTTTTCTAGGGTCACTCCTGCAGCATAGGGAGGTTCCCAGGCTAGGGGTCGAATTGGAGCTGTTGCTGCCAGCCTACACCACAGCCACAGCAACATGGGATCCGAGCTGTGTCTGTGACCTACACCACAGCTCATGGCAACACCGGATCCTTAACCCACTGAGAAAGGCCAGGGATTGAATCCACAGCCTCATGGTTCCTAGTCAGATTCGTTAACCACTGCGCCCCGACGGGAACTCCCAACAGTCTTCATTTTAAAGGTTTTTTTTGCTTTGATGTTTTAGTCTTTTGGGTTATGCTAATCTTTTGACTTAAGGATTTTAGGCCCTTTGTCAGATGAAAAGATGCAGCAGATCAAGAAAGGGCTACAGGAGCTCCCTGGTGGCTCAGCACGTTAAGGATCCAGCATTGTCACTGCAATGGCTCAGGTTGCTGCTCTGGTGTGGGTTTAGTTCTTGATCCAGGAACTTCCACATTCAATGGGTGTGGCAAAAAAAAAAAAAAAAGAAAGAAAAAGAAAAACAAAAGAAAAGGCTATAGAGGCAAGGAGGAAGGATGGGCAGGAAAGGATGGAGAAATGGAAGAGGGGCTAAGCAGTGAGGAGGGCTGTGGAGACCAAGAAGACCCTTGATAGAAATAGTGCGGGTGCCTGTGGGCGAGAAGTCTGCCTGAAGGTCAAACCCAGCTCAAGTTCGTCACTCTGTCCCCCCCATATTCATTGACCCCCTGCTGTGGGCTGGGCTGCTAGATGCTGCAGGTAGCAGGGATCAAGCCAGGACTCCTGCCTCGTAAGAACTGAGTCATGTTATTAGAAAGAATTTAATGTTCAGAATGGCAGAAGAGCCGCAGGGGAGGGACAGAGGGCTTGATGGGAGAATTAGGGAAGACTTTATCTACCGAGTGACAGTCAGCACGAGACCTGGGGGGCATCCTGTCTCCTTCAGGACCCTGAGCTGCACTTCCACATCTGCGTCATGAATAGGACAGTGCTTATTATATGCGGTTCTCATGGGGTTAGGGACGATGGGTGCCCATCTTGGTAAGATTTTATTTGCAAAGTGGGCAGCAGTCTGGATTTGACGGCCAGGCTGACGTCAGCTGACCCCTTGTCCTAGATCATCACATTTGTGACACAGTGTGGCAGAGACCAACTCGGCTTTGATTGACACCACCCTAGTGGACCCTGGTGCGGCTGCCCTGTCCCCCTCTCCAGCTTCCACCACAGCGCCGTGGACCTTCTGAGCACTTTTTCCAGCTCCTTCTGGCTGGAACGACCTTTGCAAGTGGGCCTCCTGTGCACTCAGTCACCCAGGGTGGCCTGGGGGCACTTTCTACAAGCTCTGCTGGCTTCCCCGATGGAGCAGAGCCTGTGTACTGTGGGTTTCTATTCCTCTCGGATCTAGCGCTTCTGTCCTCACTTCACTGAGAAACTCTGTGAGTCCTAATAATTAAATCGATCTCCTTGTCTATGGAGCCTATGCTATTTATACACTCAGAGAGCAGATTGGCCACTTAGAAATGATCAAAGGAAGAGCGCAGGCTAAAAACATTGCTCAAGGTTTATGGGTATTTTATTTAGTCATCTTCACATCCCACCTGTCGTGAAATCCTTTGCCTGTGAACCCACCTCCTCCTTCTCCTCCCTGCATCTACAGTTAAAATCCTGTCTTAAGCATCCACTCGGTTTGGAACTGACACCCGCGATGCTTTTCTTCCACACCCTGATGCTCAGAGCACCTCCTGCTTGGACCCTCTTGCCCCCTATTTATTTCTGTTCTTGCCTTATTTGTGCAGGTACCCTGCGCAGGTGTTCAGTTTTCTGGCTCTTTACCTGATGAAACAGGATGTTCGGGGAAGCTTTGGCCTCAGAGCCTAAGTCGATCAGCCTGAGTGTTCCCGGTGGAGGAGAATGTCTTCCTTTTCAGGACTTGTGAAAAGTGAGTGGCTCAGAGCCGGCCTGATGGTTTATAAGCCTCAGGGAGTGGAAGGTTGGGAGCTCAGAGGAGGGGGAGGGATGCGGAGCAAGAGTTGGGGTGAGTTGGGCCTCTCCGTTTCTTCCAGCAGCACTCAGGTGTCTGCCCCTCTCCTCGAGGCCACCCTGGGGAGCTAGATATGAGCCCCTCAAAGTCCCAGGGTCGGAGTGGGTGGAAGGGAGCCTCCTGAGAAAGCTGCAGTCCAGACACCAGCTGAGCAGCTGAGACAAGGAGAGCTGCTCGGCCTGGGCATGGACCAGACCTCCCAGAGTGCGTCATAATGTTTCTCCTGCTGAGATGCGCGTTCTAGTAGGAGATGCAGCGAGGGGTGCCCTGAAGTCTCGTCCAAGGGGGCTGCCTGGAGGGGCTGAGCCCACACAGCGGAGAGAAGCCAAGGGCGGGATAGGCTCCTAGAAGCTTCAAGCAGCCAATCAGGACAGAGACGCTTGCGTCGGGGTGGAGAGAACCAAGCGGAAGGTCCACACTGCCGGGGGAGGTTCCCAAAGTACCGGCATAAGCACCGCGGGGGGAAACAGTCAGCTTCCCTCTGGCCAGGCCCAGAGGGCAGGAGGCCAGCTTCCAACAGTGCCAGTTGGGGGAGAACGTTCCTTCCCCCAACCTCTTCCTTTTCCAGATCTTTCTTCACCACCACAGGGGGTGGCTCACCACCAGTGAGGAAGCTGGCAGAGGAGCAGAGACAGGTGCGTAGGGCAGCAGCTCCTTTGCGGGCTGGCTTCCTCCCCAGGGCACAGTCTCCTTGGAGGAGGCCTCTGATAGGGGCCTGGAGTTTTACCTTTCTGGATTGAGGATGCCTTCGTTATAAGTGACTAGAGAAATCAGACAGCCCGGATTTTCAAGAGGACAGAAACGGTTTCTGCTTACATTTTCTGGCATCGGATTCGTTTAATAAATTAATTAAAAAATTTCTACCTATTTTTAACTTATAAAGAATGTGAAACATTTATTATTCCTAGTGGTTTCTGCCAAAGTTAAAGGAAAGAAAACTGAGAGGCAAAATGATGCCCTAAGGAAACTTTCTAAAAGATCGTCTCTGGGAGTTCCCATCGTGGCGCCGCGGAAATGAATCCGACTAGGAGCCATGAGGTTGCGGGTTCAATCCTTGGCCTTGCTCAGTGGGCTGAGGATCCGGCATTGCCATGAGCTGTGGTGTAGGTTGCAGAATCGGCTTGGATCCTGTGCTGCTGTGGCTGTGGTGTAGGCTGGCAGCTACAGCTGTGGTTCGACCCCTAGCCTGGGAACCTCCATATGCCTCAGGTGTCGGTCCTAAAAAGCAAAAATAAATATGGTTCTCTGAAAAATGGCGGACTGGTGTGTGTGTGTGTGTGTGAGAGAGAGAGAGAGAGAGAGAAATGGGTGAGGTCTTTTCCTTTTCCCCCTCTCAGAGTGAGGGGCATCGGATATGTGCACTTCTATTTTAATAGGCACTACTTTGGAAGCATCCTCAAGTCTCCTGGCCTCAGCCTAGCTGGGCTGGTGTCAGTACTCAGCACCTAGGAGGCTATTAGTGGGAAGTCACTCACCTGGTCCTGTCTTGCCTCCTAGGATGTGGGTAAGAGGCTGCTGAAGTCTCCTAAGAGCTCACTTGCCAGGTTCCCACTGGGGCTCATTACAGGGAAAGGAAAGTTTTCATGCTGGGGTGTTGGACAAGCTCAGCTCAGCTAATGAAAAACGGAAGGAAGAGGGATCCAGAGCAAGAAGCCAAGGAGGCAGAGCTCCCACCTGAGAATGTGGGAGACTATTTCCTTGAAAATAGAATGTTAGTTTCTTAGAATTAGTTTTAGGTCTTCGCAGCTATAGAAATTAAATATTGACTTAAAAGAAATGTGCTTCTACTTCTAGCCCCAAAGAGTGTGCTGTGAAGATGGTAGTATTGCCTAGCTACCACTTGGGGTTTTCTCCCCAATGGCTAGTGTGGGTTGCACGGATTCTTCCCATCCTCTGGTCCCCTCTGTGTTTGATGGTGTTTCCATGGCACCATCAAGAAAAGCACTTTTCTGCCCATACACCTGTTAATGGACTTTCCTATTCTTGGTATCAGGAAAGACGTGGGAGAGAGGAGAATTAATTGACGAGGTCCTACGAATGTCAGGGAAATAATGTGAAAGTTTCCATATGTGGAAGAGTTAAAAATAATCCCTTGATAAAATACTGTTCACACACAGGTGCTCCAATTTTGCATTTACATATTATTTATTTAAGTTTCGTTTGAACTTTCCAATGCTTAATCCAATCCTGGAATTTGCCTCAGAGCGTTTGGTCAGAAGATTATCTTTGTATTAGATCTTATGCGGTCGGTTGACATGTGGTTTCTTATAAGACATCACTTTTGAAAATAAAGGTGCTTTCTTTATAGTGATTTAAAATGTTTTTCTTTATATCCTAAAAAGGCTTTTTGCTAGAATTACTCATTATTGTCAGCATTGCTTAGTTAAGGCTGTTTACTAATTGTTTTGGTAGATTACTTCTCATTTTGGTAACTCCAACTGTAAAAACCTTACAGGGGAGTTCCCATTGTGCCACAGCGGAAACAAATCCAAGTAGTATCCATGGGGATGTGAGTTTGATCCCTGGCATCAATCAGTGGGTTAAGGATCCGGTGTTGCCATGAGCTGTGGTGTAGGTTGAAGACATGGCTTGGACGCCATGTTGCTGTGGCTCTGGCATAGACTGGCGGCTGTAGTTTTGATTTGACCCCTAGCCTGGGAACTTCCATATGCCATAGGTGTGGCCCAAAAAGCAAAAAAACAAACCAAACCAAACAAAAAACCTTATGGAGTCAGCAAAATCTCTTCTAAATCGCTATCTCTTTGAATGGCTTAATGAGATAATTATTCCTATTTCTAAGCACTTTTCCCCCTTCTATGTTCTATCAAAAAAAAAGTTAAGCCTTTTAACTTGAATGTACTAAAAAAATAGCTTTGCCCAAGCATCTCTCTTAAGACAGGATGAAGCTATGGAAAGGAGGACCATTTGGGAGAGTTATGGTGATGGCAACTTTAGGATGGCCGAAGAAAGGGCAATAATAAAATACAGCAAAGGCTGAAAATAATCTTTTAAAGATAGATTCTCATACTAAGTGAAGTACGTCAGAGAGAGAAAGACAAATACCATATGATATCAATTATATCTGGAATATAAAATGTGGTACAAATGATCCTATCCGCTGGTTCATATCTATACGTGTGTATGACTGGGTCACTATGCTGCATGGCAGAAATTGACACAAATTGTAAATCAAATATACTTTAATAAAGATAAAATTAAAAACACACTTGATGCCTTAGAATATTGTTCACCAACAAGGCGAGCAATATGTTTTTAGATGAATGTTATCACTCTGTTTTAGGACTTTTTTAAAGGCCATAGAGACAGTTTTCCTCTTAAACTCCAAAGCAGGAGCCAGTCCTTGGCAATCTCTTAGCTCTCAGACTCAAGAGCAGTGACCAAAGCGATCTTGGAAAAGTTTTCATGAGAAATGTGCATGTGAAGACACAACATGCACACTGAGGGTTTGGGGTGTGGCCAGCAGGAAGAGAATGGCTTCTCTGATTCTGCTTTCAGCTGCATCTGCTTCCAGCCACGTCTCTGGAGACACTCCCATTCCAGGAGTGACAAGCAGATAAGGCCGTTGTCCAAGGCAAAGCTGTCCATTCAGGAAAGTGCTGCCATCCTGCCATTTAGAATCATCCTTGTAATGGCAAATGGCCTCAGTGGGTGCGGGTGTGTGTGTGTGTGTGTGTGTGTGTGTGTGTGTGTGTGCATTGCAATCGACCTCTCTGGACCCGCATATTTAGAAACTACTAGTTATTTTCAAGCTTCAAAAATAAATATTCTTTTTTTTTTGTTTTGTTTTGGCTGTACCCATGGCATACAGAACTTCCTGGGCCAGGGATGGAATCCGAACCACAGCAGTGACAACATTGGGTCCTTAACCTGCCGCACCACCGGAGCTTAGTCTGATAGTATAACATAGAGAGGTTTACCTTGCCTTCTACCATCTGCAGTGGGGTTATCGGAGTTTTGTCTCCACTTATACACAGAATCAGATCTGTATCTTCTGATCACTTTGCTCCAATCTGGCTAATAGAGAGTGACAAGGGCAGAGCTGGCTCAGGAGATGGTGGCTCTGTCTTGGTCTGAGATCTATTATTGATTGGCTATGTGTCTCAAGGTAGGTGACTTAACTGCTCTGGACATCAGTCTCTAAATCTTTAAGAGATTTAGATCAATATGATGTCTAAGTCCTCCATAGAGAATCTTCGGGCAACAAGGATCTCTCTCCTAAGTTTTGCAAGCTCTTGAACTGCCAGTCATTTAAAGGAGTCACATAGAAATCTAGAGAACTCCCGTATCTTAATGAGTTTTATAAAAACTTTCCAGAAATCCATGCCTAGGCTGACTGGCACGGTTGCTTCTTTTCTACAGTCATTTTCTTTCCCCCAGCACCCCCTTCCCCTCCCTCTCCTTTTAGAAAATGCCATTCCGTGCAAAGAAAATAAATACTTCCTTAATGTTTTGGTGAATTTCCTTCTAGGTAAATTATAGCTATTTGTGAAGAAAAATACAAGTGTTAGAAAATAAAACATAGACACTTAGAGAAAAAAATTAAACAAAAGCAACTTGAGAACTTTCTTATCTAAATTCATGACCTGGGTTGTTTGCAGAGTTTATTAAGCTTCTAGTTTCATACATGGAAATGTTAGAAAATACAAAACATGGAACGCTGTCGATTAAGAGCTAATAGTGTCCCTAATGGTAATAATGCCACTTGCAGCAACATGGGTGGAACTAGAGACTCTCACACTAAGTGAAGTGAGTCAGAAAGACAACGACAAATACCATTCGATGTCACTTATATCTGGAATCTAATGTGTGGTACAAATAAGCTGATCTACAGAAAAGAAAGAAACTCATGGACATGGAGAACAGACTTGTGGTTGCCAAGGGGGAGGGAGTGTGATGGACCGGGAGTTTGGGGTTAGTAGATGCAAACTATTGCATTTGGAGTGGATAAGCGAAGAGATCCTGCTGTACAGCACAGGGAACTCTAATCACTTGTGATAGAACATGATGGAAGATAATGTGAGAAAAAGAATGTCTATATATATAGAGAGAGAGACATATATGTATGACTGGGTCACTTTGCTGTACAGCAGAAATTGACAGAACATTGTAAATCAACTAAAATAAAAATAATCAAAAAAATAAAGCACTCCAAGTCACAAAGAAAGAATATTATTTTTAGGAAACAAGAGCAATGCTTTGCCGGTTTCCTAGGATTTTGCAACTACAATGTAGACAAACAGCACCCCAGATAGGCACACGATTATTTCTCAGAGATACATGTTCACAGATACTCCCATCTGCAGAAATTCACCTGGGATCGGTAGTATTGGCCCAGAAATTCCACTTATGTATAAATTTTTTAAAAAACACCCTAATGTTTACAGGAAAAATAACTGCCTCTGTTTTGTGCGCTTGTCCTTGGGGAGAAGCAGCTGATGAGTGAACATTAACGACAGATTCACTTTTGAAAAGTAGATTAGCCCCAAATCGAGAGTCAGAAGCAATTTTCTAGCTCAGTGGTTTTCAGCATTTCCAAGGATGAGAACACCTTTTGCACATCTAAAAAGAGTTACAGACACCTCCTTCCCGCAAATCAGAGGAAAATTAAACAAGAAACCCCTGTCAAAATCCTGGTAGGTGTTATGTTTTCGTATCTTTCGATTAAGGAAATGAAGTGCTAAAGCAGTTTCTGTGAAACTGGTGTTTAGGAAACTTGCATCTCTTTTGCCTTTTCCTTGACGCTCTTCTGCATTTACACTGACGTTTTAGTGACATCTATATTTTGATATGGTCCCTCAAATTATTTGGGGGAAGAGGATTTTTTTTCAAATAAAATTAATTTATGAAGTTTTTATTGGGTAAGTTTTATTTGGCTGCCTTAGTGGCATGTGAAGCTATGCCACAGCCGCAGCGACACTGATGCTTAACCCGCTGTGCCACGGTGGGAATTCTGGGTAAGTTATTCTTTAAACTTAGGAATAGTTTTTTTCCCCCTGTCTTTTTAAGGGCCACACCCTCGGCAAATGGAAGTTCCCAGGCTAGGGGTCGAATCAGAGCTATAGCTGCTGGCCTACACCATAGCCACAGCAACGTGGGATCTGAGCCATATTTGTGGCCTATACCACATGGCAATGATGGATCCTTAACTCATTGAGTGAGTCCAGAGATCGAACTTGCGTCCTCATGGATGCTAGTCAGATTCGTTTCCACTGAGCCATGAAGGGAACTCCATAAACTTAGGCATAGTTTATATTTAAACTATTGAAGGGGCACATGCACATAGCTTAAGGAGTTAAGCATATCTACAGGGCTTGCAATAAAAACCCAGCAGTCTACTGGACACCTTTATCCACCTCCGCAAATTTCCACTCCCCAGCAACAACCTCTTTCAACCAACTGAATGGCTTCTTTTGAAATTTATTGCTGTACCTCTATATGGCAGATTTATGTCGTTACTTTTGCTACAAGTTTATTATTACTCAACTTTCCAGTCATCGTGTATTGACTGATATCCTTGCTTGATACTCTCCCTTTTGACCAATCATACATGTTAACTTTCTGCCTTGTCCCCTCCCTCCTAGTACAACTAGACAAGAATTTTTAGATCAATATCCAATGCTATTATTTTCACAATAAAAATGCTCTTTTAGGAGTTCCCGTGGTGGCTTAGTGGGTTAAGAACCCTACATAGTGTACATGAGTATGCAGGTTTGATCCCTGGCCTTGCTCTGTGGGTTAAGGATCTGACATTGCCGCAAGCTGCAGCATAGGCTGCAGAGGCGACTTGGATCTGATGTTGCCATGGCTGTGGTGTAGACCACAGCTGCAGCTCAGTTTCGACCCCTAGCCAGGGAACATCCATATGCCTCAGGTGCAGCCCTAGAGGAAAAAAAAATGCTATTTCACAGATAAGGCTAGTGGGATGCTATTGACAGGGCTAGAGTAGGCACAGGTGGTTGTAGAAGTCCCTGTAGGGGATCATAGATAAAGAGGGAAACCTGGGGGATGTTGGGAGACCACTTAAGTTCAAGAAAGTCATCAGAATAAGGCAGACTTGCTGGACTAGTGGAGGTGTGAGCATGGCCTCAGGTCATGGGGTGGGGGCGTGGGACGAGGCCTGCGTTCAGATTCAGACCAAGGGCAAGAGTTTGAAGACTGCCCATCAGCTGATCTGAATACACACCTTACCGGAAACTAAGGAGGAGCTACTACTCCCCGAAAGGAAGAGGCAGGTCTTTTTCATCCCCGACCCTTAGATGATAAAACTGTGGTCCCCCCATCCTTGAATCCTTGGGCAGAACTTCCTTGCCTGCTTGCTAGTGTCTTACCCTAATCTGTTTCTTCCCTATAGCTTCGTCTCTTGCTGAATGCCTTCTGCACAGAGGCATAGAGAACTTGAACCTTAGTGAGTCCAGACACAGGGTGAGTAACTCGAATTTAAAACCGTGGGTTTAAGTCCCAATCTGGCTTTAGTTTGGGTTTGAGTCCCGGCACGTGGGTTCAAGTCCCAGCCTGTGCTCTGGCTGGGTTCAGGCCGTTAGTGCTGTCAGTTTCATGACGGTTACTTTTTCTCTCTTGTAAAAGGCTTTATTTTCCTTGAAGGTGGGCTTCCCTGTGGCTCGCAGCATAACTCCTCGGCATCGCTTCCTTGGAGTTGATGTTTGTTTGCTCCGTTATTTTATATGCTTGTCAGAAATTCAATCCCATGCCCTGCCAGTTGTCCAAGTGTAATTGGCACATTAAGTTCTATCTTAACATCTTCTTGGGAGCTCCTGGTACCACCTTCCTAGAGATTTTTCCCCGCTATGTTGGATTTGCTTTTTGTTTCCTTTGTCTTCCTGTTTTTTTTTTTTTTTTTTGGTTTATTTTGGTGAAACATATCCTTTGGTAGTTTTCTGAGAACAATGTGTCTGAGAAAAGGCTTTTCAGACTTATGTTATCAGAAAATATTTTTTATTTCACTCAAACTTTTAGTCAATAGTTTGGCTATATAATTCTAGGTGAGAAATTGTTTTGCCATGTAATTTTGACATCTAGTTTCCAGAGTTGCTGTTGGACTTTCCAATACCATTCTAATTCTTGATCTTTTGCAAGAAAAAAATTGTTGAGGATTTCAGGATTTTTTCTACCTTCCTATTGTTCCGAGATTTCACAATTTTATAGGTTAATGGTCTATATAGATCTATTAGAACTTTGTGCACCTTTCAATATGAAAATCAATCTTTAAATATGGGAAAATTAAAAAAAATTCTTGATTATTTACTCTTTTTTTTTTCTCTGTTCTCTCTTTCTGGGTTTTCAATTATTTGGATATTTGAGTTACTGGGCCTGTATTTTTTATTTTTAAATTTCTATTTTCCATATTTTTGTTTGACTTTCTGGAAGAGTTCTTCCTTCTCACATATTTTTGATTTCTCAGAGCTTTTATTTATTTTTTTTTGCATACTTTAAAAAATGGTGTATTATTCTTGCCTTATGGATACAATAAGTTCTCTTAACATATGTTAACATTTGCTTAATTCTACCTAAATGGTTGCATAGAATTTTTTTTTCTTCTGAAGTTCTTTGAATGCAAAGAGAAAAGGAAAATGGCTCAAGCCCTGGGGGAATTTTAAGGTCATCCTGCAAAAGCAGGAGGGACCCCCACTCAGATTTTGGTTCACGTATTGAGACTCATGGTTTCTTACACGCACCAAATGAGTGTGAAAAGGTTTATTTGTTACACAATGAGAATTTCTGAGGGAGCGAAGGCAAGCCTCTCATTCAGGTCTCGTGGCTTGAGATGACAGGGAAAGGAGCCTGGGCTTTTCTTCTGTGGTTTGGGGGTGGGCTGGGGTGAGAGTTCGTGTGCAGAGAGGATGCTCTGGTTTGAATCTTCCCTCTACACCAAAGCAGGGAGCAGCCCTACTTTCTTATCCACTTTCGCAGATGCTGGCACAAGGGGAAGGGAGGGGTGAGGATGCAGAGCTGCCAGAAGTCAAAGCCACCAAAGATGGAGTCAGAATCCTCAAGACAGTGATGCTCTAAATAGATGGCAGAGCAAACATGTTAAGGATGAAAGGGAAAATGTCACTAGGGGAGACTGTCTTGCCCAGGTCCAAGACGGAGCACAACTTTATTTATTTATTATTTTTTTGTATGATATTAATTTTTCCTATTATAGCTTATGGTGTCCTGTCAGTTTTCTGCTGTACAGCAAAATGACCCAGTAATACATATGTATATTATCCTCCATCATTCTTTTTCTCACATTATCTTCCGTCATGTTCTATCACAAGTGATTAGAGTTCCCTGTGCTGTACAGCAGGATCTTGTTGCTTATCCACTCCAAATCCAATAGTTTGCATCTACTAACCCCAAACTCCCTGTCCCTCCCCCTCCCCCTTGGCAACCATAAGTCTGTTCTCCATGTCCATGAGTTCATTTCTTTTCTGTAGATAGGCTTATTTGTGTCATATATTAGTTTCCAGATATAAGAGACATCGTATGGTATTTATCTTTCTCTTTCTGACTCACTTCACTTAGTGTGAGAGTCTCTAGTTCCATCCATGTTGATGCAAAAGTCATTAGTTTGTTCTTTTTTATGGCTGAGTGGTAGTCCATCAAAAAGATACACCACATATATTTTTTTTTCTTTTTGCCATTTCTTGGGCCGCTCCCACGGCATATGGAGGTTCCCAGGCTAGGGGTCGAATCGGAGCTGTAGCCACTGGCCTACACCAGAGCCACAGCAACTTGGGATCCGAGCTGCATCTGTGACCTACACCATAGCTCACGGCAACACCAGATCTTTAACCCACTGAGCAAGGCCAGGGATCGAACACACAACCCCATGGTTCCTAGTCAGATTCGTTAACCACTGTGCCACGACAGGAACTCCAATACCACATCTTAATCCATTCATCTGTTGATGGACATTTAGTTTGTTTACATGTCTTGGTTATTGTGAATAGTGCTGCAATGAACATATAGGTGCATGTATCTTTTTCAGTGAAAGTTTTGTCTGGATATATGCCCAGGAGTGGGATTGCTGGGTCATGTGGTAGTTCTATATTTAGTTTTCTAATGTACCTCCATACTGTTTTCCATAGTGGTTGTACCAATTTACATTCCCACCAACAGTGTAGGAGAGTTCCCTTTTCTCCACACCCTCTCCAGCATTTGCTATTTGCTGACTTGTTAATCATGGCCATTCTAACTGGTGTGAGGTGGTACCTCATTGTAGTTTTGATTTGCATTTCTCTAATAATCAGTGATGTTGAGCATTTTTTCATGTGCCTCTTGGCCATCTGTATATCTTCTTTATAGAAATGTATATTCAGGTCTTCTGCCCATTTTTTATTTATTTTTTGCCATTGAGTTGTATAAATTGTGTATTTTGGTTATTAAGCCCTTGTCAGTTGCATCATTTAAAACTATTTTATCCTATTCTGTAAGTTGTCTTTTTTTTTTTTTTTTAAATGGTTTCCTTTGCTGTGCAAAAGCTTGTTAATTTGCTTAGATCTCATTGGTTTATTTTTATTTCTGTTGCCTTGGGAGACTGGCCCAAGAAAACATTTGTATGGTTGATGTCAGAGAATGTTTTGCCTATGTTCTCTTCTAGGAGTTTTATGGTGTCATATCTTATGTTTAAATCTTTAAGGCATTTTGAGTTTATTTTTGTGCATGGTGTGAGGGTGTGTTCCAGTTTCATTGATTTACATGCAGCTGTCCAGTGTTCCCAGAACCACTTGTTGAGGAAGTCTCCTTTTTCCTGTTTTATATTCTTGCCTCCTTTGTCAAAGATTAATTGACCATAGGTGTCTGGGTTTATTTCTGGGTTCTCTATTCTATTCCATTAGTTTGTATGTCTGTTTTGGTACCAGTACCACACTGTCTTGATGACTGTAGCTGTGTAATATTGTCTGGAGTCTGGGAGAGTTATGCCTCCTGCTTGTTTCTTTTTCCCTCAGGATTGCTTTGGCAGTTCTGGGTCTTTTGTGGTTTCATATAAATTTTTGGATTGTTTGTTCTAGTTCTGTGAAAAATGTCATGGATTGCATTGAATCTTTAGATTGCTTTGGGTAGTATGGCCATTTTAGCAATATTAATTCTTCCAATCCAGGAGCATGGACTATCTTTCTATTTCTTTGAATTCTCTTTAATTTCCTTGATTAATATTTTATAGTTCTCAGCATATAAGTCTTTTACCTCCTTAGTCATTTTTATTCCTCAGTATTTAACTTTTTGGGGTGCAATTTTAAAAGGTATTATATTTTTATATTCCCTTTCTAATATTTCATTGTTAGTATACAGAAATGCAGTATATTTCTGAATGTTAATCTTTTATCCTACTATTTTTCTGAATTCATTGATCAGTTCAAGTAATTTCTATATGGAGGCCTTAGGGTTTTCTATAAATAGTATCATGTCATCTGCATAGAGTCACTATTTTACCTCTTCTCTTCCAATTTGAATACCTTTTATTTCTTTGTTTGTCTGATTGCTGTGGCTACGACTTCCAAAACTATGTTAATAACCATGGTGAGAGTGGTCATCCTTGTCTTGTTCCAGATTTTAGTGGGAAGGCTTTCAGCCTCTATATTATAGTGTTATGTTGGCTGTGGGTTTGTCATAAATGGCTTTGATTATGTTAAGGTATGTTCCTTCTATACCCACTTGGTAAAAGTTTTTATCATGAATCCATGTTGGATTTTGTCAAATATTTTTTTTGTATCTATTGAGATGATCATGTGGTTTTTGACTTTTCTTTTATTAAGGTGGTGTATGATGTTGATGGATTTGTATATGTTGAACCATCCTTATGAACTTGGGGTGAATCCCACTTGGTCTTGGTGTACGATCTTTTTAATATGTTGTTGGATTTGGTTGGCTAAAATTTTGTTGAGGACAACTTATTTAAAAGTTCTCCCTTTGTGTGGGTGGTGCTGAGTCCAGGTGTTCAGAGGCCATTCTGGTGTTAGGAAAACTTTTTCAGAAGGTTTCAGACCAGTGGTTTTCAAAGTGCGACAGATCACCAGCAGGGACAGTGTCTCCTGGGAGTTAACAAATGCAAATTCCCAGGCTCCACCTCAGATCTGCTGAGTCTGAAACTCTGTGGGTGAGGCCCTGCACCCTCTGCTTTAACAAGCCCTTCAGGTGAGGCCAACACATGCTCTAACTGAGAACCACAGATAGAGAATGTACATGTTAAGACAAGTCTCGGAAGGAGCCTGAGAACAAAACAGCACAACATAATGAAGAACTAGGACTTTGGGATTTTTTCCTGGCAGATGGATAAAACTGGTCACTGTCCCTGAAAAGGGTGGGCAGAAGGGGAAGTGTTTACAGAGGGGGGAGAAGCCCAGCCATGAGATGAAAGTTAGGGTGTAAGGGGGAAGAGACTTGGTAACCAATTCAGAGTGATGTCCTTTTTTTTTTTTTCCTTTTTTTCTTTTTACAGCCACACCTGTGGCATATGGAAGTTACTGGGCTATGGGTTGAATTGGAGCTGCAGCTTTGAACTATGCCTTAGCCACAGCCATACCAGATCCTTAACTCACTGAGCGAGGCCAAGGATTGATCCTACATCCTCATGAATACTGTGTTAGGTTCTTAACCCACTGACCCTCTGTGGAAACTCAGTGTGTGAATGCGTGATGTTCTACTATAAGTTTTCTTTTTTCCTTTTTTCTTTTCGTTTCTTTTTTTTTTTCTTTTGGTCTTTCTTTCTTTTTAGGGCCACACCCGTGGCATGTGGAGGTTCCCAGGCTAGGGGTCCAATCAGAGCTGTAGCCGCCAGCCTACACCACAGCCACAGCAATGCCAAATCTGAGCCGGGTCTGTGACCTACACTATAGCACACAGCAATTCCAGATCCTTAACCCACTGAGTGAGGCCAGGGATCGATCCTGCATCTTCTTGGATGGCAGTCAGGTTCGTTAACCACTGAGCCATGATGGAAACTCCTGCTGTAATTTTTCTCTCTTGGAACAATCCCCCTCATCATGAATCTAGAGCAGAGGTCAGTTATATGCGACCAACTTGTGAGGTGCAGTGGGGAAGGAAAGGGAAGATGCTGAAGGGAAAAAAAAATCCATCATAGTCTGTGTGGAGAAGTTAACATATTTTTTGATTTTATTTTTACCAGTGTGTTCCCAGTGCGTTCAGTATCCACACCAACTAAATAAATGAGGTGTCTGAGTATCTCTAGAACTTCTGGAAAGGACCTAGGTGTAGATAGGTAGGTAGATAAAACTTTTTAAAGTAGTTTGTTGCTGCAGGCATCGTAACGTCTTAAAAATAGAAATAAGGAGTTCCCGTTGTGGCGCAGTGGTTAACGAATCCGACTAGGAACCATGAGGTTGCGGGTTCGGTCCCTGCCCTTGCTCAGTGGGTTAAGGATCCGGCGTTGCCGTGAGCTGTGGTGTAGGTTGCAGACGTGGCTCGGATCCCGCATTGCTGTGGCTCTGGCGTAGGCCGGTGGCTACAGCTCCGATTCAACCCCTAGCCTGGGAACCTCCATATGCCACGGGAGCGGCCCAAGAAATAGCAACAACAACAACAACAACAAAAAATAGAAATAAAAAATAATTGGCATGCATGTGCTTTTCCTTCATAAAAATGGTATGCAAACGCCTCATAAGTAGAATACACTTATTGTCTATAAATACCCATAGAAATGGACTATGGTCTCTACATTTTCCTTGAAAATCGTTAACACGGAGTTACCACTGTAGACGAATGTCTTAAGCTTTTAGAATACGTTCCCCCATGCCCACGTGCTTTAAAAAAGTGAAACATTCTTATTAGGGAATCCTGGAAAATAAAAAGAATACAAAGAATGACTGAAGGCATCCACAGCTGCACAACTAGGGATGGGCAGAACCCCGTGGAGTTTCAGAGCCGGGAGACCCCATGGTTAGTGTCCCCCCCACCCCCCACTTCCCTGGACCTCCTGCTCTCCTGACATGCAGCTCAGGGGTTTACCCTGCACGCTCTTGTTATTGATTTAGACCCAAGCTTCAGCATCAGTTGCCATCCTCTACCATTTTGAGTATGTCTCCATCATGGCCCGCGTGGTAGGAAAAAAAGTCCAAACGCGTGGCTTGAAGGAGTCATGCTCTTCCTTCCAAGTATGTCTTTTTTTCTTATGATCCTTTAATTCTTTGTATCCATTAATCCTGCTCTGTGAATCCATCCAGTCTTCTGGCTCCCATGATCTGAGGAGCCCTCTGTGTTTTTTGATCTCAGACCTCTTCTGTAAGAGTTTCATGTCCCCATCTGCCTTAATGAGGGTTCTTTGGAGCTGTTGCTTTGTTACCTCAGTCTTTATGTCCAGAAGGGAATTCTGGTTCCCTCCTCCCTGCTCCAAAAAAAAAAAAAAAGAAGTTCAGCTCTCAGGATTTACCTGTTTGTGTCACTAACATCATCTTTTTTTTTCTTTTTAGGGCCACATATGTAAATTCCCGGGCTAGGGGGTCAAATCAGAGCGGCAGCTGCCAGCCGACACCACAGCCACGACAACTCGGGATCCAAGCTGCATCTGCCACCTATGCTGCAGCTTGTGGCCATGCCAGATCCTTAACCCTCTGAGCGAGGCCAGGGATTGAACCCATATCCTTATGGACTCTATGTCAGGCCCTTGATCTTCTGAGCCACAGTGGGAACTCCCATTGTTCTTTTTGTCCCTCAAACTGGCAACCAACTCCTCTCTTCTCTGGTCTGTAACCACCGGCAGTTGGTAGTTCTTGCATGACAGCATCTGTGCTGACCCTTAACCCTTTTTATTTCTCATCCTTCTGCACTTAGATCATTAAAATAGTCTCAGGGATGGCTTCTCCTCCAAGGCTCACTTCTAAGAGCGGCAGCATTAACCCTGGTGAAGACCCTACTCTTGTCCATCATCCTCTCGTTTAGGAAACTTCAGGGGCTTCCTGGTGTCCAAACGATAACATGTACCATGCTGTCTTGCCTCAATCTCAGCTTCCCCTCTTTTCCAATGAAAAAATATCCCTCTAACTAGATTGTCCCACACCCCATCCTCTGAATCCTCCTCTTCCTCTGGCTTGCTTTTCCTTTTCATTCTTATTTCAGATGCTCATATTTCCTCTGTAAGACATTTTCTGATCAACTAACCCACAGCGATTTCCCCTTTGTCTGAACACTGAAAGCCCTTCTTCTCCCATGTATTTTGTCCCTAATTATAAAATAATTAGAGCTTCTCTCTATGGAGCTGAGGCCCTACTGTGGGCCCAGCACTGTTCTAAGCTGTTCTTTTTTTTTTTTTTTTGGTTTCTATAGGGCTGCTCCCGCAGCATATGGAGGGTCCCAGGCTAGGGGTCTAATCGGAGCTGTAGCCACTGGCCTACACCACAACCACAGCAATGCAGGATCTGAGCCGTGTCTGCAACTTACATCGTAGCTCAGGGCAACGCCGTATCCTTAACCCATTGAGCAAGGCCAGGGATCAAACCTGCACCCTCATGGTTCCTAGTCTGATTCATTTCTGCTGTGCCATGATGGGAACTCCTAAGCTGTTCTTAATTTATTTATTCATCACACAATCTGTGGAATAAATCCAATTATCACCTCCACTTTACAGGTGAGAAAACACGCATGGACAGTTTAAGTTACTTTGACCTGAGGTCACAGGATGGTAGAACCAGGATTTGAATCCAATCAGTGGTTCAGAATCTGCCCTTTTATCCAACGCATTACTACCACTCAGCAGGCTCTGCTTTCCACCACTCTGTGTGTGGTAATGAGCCCAGTTAGTATCCATGAGGATGCAGCATCAATTCCTGACTTGCTCCATTGGTTTAGGATCCGTGAGCTGTGGTGTAGGTCACAGACACAGCTTGGATCCTGTGTTGCTGTGGCTGTGTCTGTGGCCGGCAGCTGTAGCTCCAATTGGACCCCTAGCCTGGGAACTTCCATATGCTGTGGGTGTGGCCCTAAAAAGCCAAAAAAAACCCCAAAAAACCAAAAAACAACAACAACAACAAAAAATCCCTTGAAGGCAGGATATCCATGTTGCAGAAGGCCTAGCAGAAAGCTGTGTGCTTCAAGGAACATTAAATGTTTGAGTTACACGGTTTATGGAGACTTTCTTTTTCCTGAGATAATTTAGCTACTATTCATGAATTGGAAAAATAGTCTCAGGGAGTTCCCGTCATGGCGCAGTGGTTAACAAATCCGACTAGGAACCATGAGGTTGCGGGTTCGGTCCCTGCCCTTGCTCAGTGGGTTAACAATCCGGCGTTGCCGTGAGCTGTGGTGTAGGTTGCAGACATGGCTCAGATCGCACGTTGCTGTGGCTCTGGCATAGGCCGGGGGCTACAGCTCCGATTGGACCCCTAGCCTGGGAACCTCCATATGCCGAGGGAGTGGCCCAAGAAATAGCAAAAAGACAAAAAAAAAAGTCTCAGAATCAGATTTGACTAAGTCATGACCACAGAAAATGTAAAAAGGGGTAAATCCAGAGTCCTGGCCTCAGCGCTTGGGTTCAGTCGAGCCTGATCATTTCACAAATGATGCTGTGTTGAAGCCTGAAGACTAATTAGCACTTAAGGAGCCCACACCCCTCTCCCCATGCCTTGCAGTGGCTGGAAAGCAAACTTGGGCAAGACCTGCATGTCAGCAAATAGGAATTAACCAGCCTTGACTCGAGACGTTGCAGCTGAATGACCATCATTGAAAATGCAATTACTCTTTTCCAGTGGTTTTTCTTTTTTTCCCTTCTGAAGCCAGGTGTGAGTTGTAGGGGGAAAGATTTGATACAATTTTTCTTTGTCCTCAGGGGGGCCCTCCCTGACTGGCTGCTCAAGGAAAATTCCACCAAAATGCCTGGTGGACCAGGAAAAGGCCAACAGCAGAGGGATGACAGGTATGTCTTATCCACTGAACTGCACCTCAGGCTTATATAAAGCTGCACCACAAGTTGTGGCTTTTTGATTGTTTTCCTATAGAATTATTATTTCCTATAGAATAACTTAAAAGCCTTTTCGGATGACTTTAAGTTATTCCTAAGTTTATGCAAAATCAGTAAAACTGTCTTCTAAGAGCCATTCACTTTTCAAAAGTCATTATGGGCCTCACATTATATGCCCACTGAATGTTGAATAGCATTTTCAGGTATTTTTCAAGGACTTTTTAAGTGAAAAGAACCACTTGTACTTATTTTCTGATTATTATTGATCTGCCTAAAATGTGCCGTTTGCAAAGCTTTGGAGACACACATCCCCTTTTAAAGAAATAAATGACTGTTTGGGGTCAGGAACTAGACCTATTGGACATAGTGTTGGGTCTAAATAAACCTGGGCCTGGTTCCTGCCCTGGAGGCATTTGCCCTCTGGTTGTGAAGTCCAGACTGGGGCTGAGGCCCACCTGTGTCAGCCATACACTTTTGCTTTGGACATCTCAGAAGCTTAATAATATTCAGCCTTCGTCCACACTCTACCAGACCTAGATTTGTTTTCCTAGGGTTGTTTCACCTGTGGAGCTGGGAGGTAGTCACCCACAAGGCTGCCAGCTGTGGTTTGCAGGCTGTGCCTCTGACTGGCATTTTGCAAGGTTGCGCAGTGCTCAGCCTGCACATCAGCTCACGACAGCCCTGAGCACTGTCTCTAGATGGTTTTTTTTTTTTTTTTTTTGGTCTTTTGTCCTTTTAGGGCCACACCCATGGCATATGGAGATTCCCAGGCTAGGGGTCGAATCAGAGCTACAGCTGCTGGCCTCTGCCAGAGCCACAGCAATACCAGATCCAAGCTGCGTCTGTGACCTACACCACAGCTCACAGCAGTGCCAGGTCCTTAACCCACTGAGCAAGGCCAGAGATTGAACCAACAACCTCATGGTTCCCAGTCAGATTCGATTCGGCTGTACCACAACGGGAACTCCTAGATGATTTTTGCAGATGGCCAATTTTACTTACTCTGGGTTGAAATCACTGGTTTCATACTCAGAGCTCTGGAGGAGGTCGTCTTACTCTTAGCCCCGTGTATTAAGATATGAATTAAAGAAAAACAAAAAGCAGAACTTAATTTTAAATATAAGACAATAATCAACCCCAGATTAGGTGACTTAGAAGATGCATTCTCAAACTTCAGAGGTGGAGGACTGACAGTGGAAACATGGTCTAAGAGTTGGAATATTTGACTTTTATTTTCTTTTTTTGGTCATACCCATAGCATGTGGAAGTTCCTGGGCCAGGGATTATCAAACCTGTGCCACCCAGCAGCTACCCAAGCTGAATGAGAAGGCTGGATCCTTAATCTGATGAGCCATCAGGGAATTGTGGAGGGTCAGAATATTTGGCTTCTACTATGGGTTCAGTTTATTAATATGTTGACCCCTTGGGGGGGGTTATTTAACTTGCTGGAGCCTCTAAGAAGGGCCGACCTGCTTCCCTTGGGGGTTAGGAAGCTCCCCAAAGTACACCAGTGTCCGTGGGAGACAGAAGGGCTATCAGCATGCATGAGGTCCAGTCTTCAGCATGAGTCCGGGGTTTTGCAACGGTCTGGGAAGTCAAGTCCTGAGATGGGATTGCCTTTTGCTGTGCATTAGACTGCAGGAAGGAGCCCTGTTCTGTGACCCTCTCTGCCTTAAACACTTAGCACCTTGCTATGAACCCCGTGTTTTTGAGATGAATGAAAGAAGTAGAAGAAACTCACAAATCCAGAGAAAAATGACACATGCATCGATCCAAATTCTCAAAATTTTCAAATCAGCCATTATCTTTGTAGAAGGCTTACTCGAGCCATAGGTAGGCACTGAGCACACAGCAATCAATGCACAAGACAGAGCTGTCTTTGTCTTTGAAGAGTTGATGTACTGGAAGGGCGGGAAGACACGTAAAAAGTGATCACAAATGTATTGAGTATTATAAGGAGAAATCTACATGCATCATTAAAGGGCTGACAATTGCTAATTTTACTTATTAAAACAATGAGATCCATGTGCATAAAATCTACCTCTAAAAAGAGGTTTTACAACAAAACTGGGAATTGATATGATCTGCCAGCCTCCTTTTCTCCTGTAAGAGAGACTTGTTTGTAGATTCTCTGTGGTACCTCTTTACAGAGAGGCCTCATGCGTGGTATACAAAGGACAGATTTTCCCAGCCAATAGCATTATCAGCTTAAAATTATTTATTTTTGAACCACTGAACATTTACTACATATAAGGAGAAACCAGACCCCGCCTTTAGAGATCACTGTTCAATCCAGTCCGCTAGACACATGTAGCTATTTTGTCCTTGAAATGCAGCTGATTCAAATCCAGATTGGCAGTAAGTGTAGAAGAAACCCTGGATTTTTAAGATTTAACATGAAAAAAGGAAATCTCTCATTTGTAATTTTCATATTAATAAATACTTAGTGTAAATAGTAAGTAATCACTTAATGAAATGATAATATCGAATATATTACAAACTTATTAAGATAAACTTTAACTGTTTACTTTTTAAAATGTGGCTAAGCAGAAATTATCACACCTTTGTAAATCCATAAAACTTAAAAAAAATGTGGCTACTAGAACATTTACAATTAGAAGTGTGACTCACATTTGTGCCTTCCTATCGTCTTTCTGCTGGGCAGTTCTGCTTTAGAAGTTAATAGACGAGGGAGACAGACAAACAAAATGTTAGCAGTCACCAGGCCAAGTGCTTTAGGGAAAGAGGTATGAAGTGTAGAGGCGGGGGCAGCCGTCTTGCTGAAGTACTCAGGACCAGATTCAATGTGGGAAAGAAGGCAGGCAGGAAGACAGAGGTACACACAAGGCCAGGAAGAAAGCCTGGCAGCTTTGGGAAAGCCTCCAGCTGTAGGGGGAGAGAGGGAAAAGCCTCAGGGCAGCAGCAGAAAATTATAGAAATACTCATCATTTACCATAATATAATTAAAATCGTGTGTCACTTATTTAGAATGTTATTATTATTGGTTTGTCTTGCTGTCTGAATGACAAGACTATTTTTCTTGGAAAATATACTCAAATAGCAGGATTGTGTTATCTCAGCACCACTAGATGGCACTGTGCTCCAGGACTGAAAAGCAGGCTGGCCAGGAAATGCAATGCCTTGGCTATCTCGGTGGACTAAATTTTTCAAGTACTCCTATCATTTTTGAGCATACAAACCTGAGATATATCATCTATTTATGTTATATACCTAATACTGAAATAATATATTATGTCCATTGTAAGACATACACATAGAAAAATTGAGGCATAAAAGGCTATGATGAAAATTAAATGGAAGCCCTAGGATCTTTCCTGCACTCTGTTAGATTGTTTTGGGGCTGTGTGCACCCCACTTTGAAGAATGTGGGTCTGTTTCATGATTTTTATAATGAATATGAAGTAACACTGAAAAAATAATAAAACATTTTACTACCCACATATATTAAAATAGGCATTGCAGTTCCATGTCAATTTATTTAAAGTACTGAAATAAAAGACTAAAATGAGAAAGAGTCAAGACTTGGTTTCTTGGAGAAATTTTTTTTTTTTTTTTTGCTTTTTAGTGCCGCACCCATGGCATTTGGAGGTTCCCAGGCTAGGGGTTGAATCAAAGATATAGCTGCCGGCCTACACCACAGCAACACCAGGATCCGAGCCGTGTCTGTGATCTACACTACTGCTTAGGGCAACGCCAGATCCTTAACCCACTGAGCGAGGCCAGGGATTGAACCTGCGTCCTTGTTGTGGATGCTAGTCAGATTCATTACCTGCTGAGCCACGACTGGCACTTCTGCTTAGAGATCTCTATAGTTTTCTATTTCAAACCAGATTTGGTCTAATATATCAGAGTCATGAATGAGTTAAAAACAGCAGACCAAGTACTATGGGATTTTTTTTCTCTGTTGTGTATTTTGTTGTTTACAAATCAAAGACATCAAAAACTTTGAAAAGTAGCAACAAACAAAACAAAGCAAGCAAAAAAAAAAAAAAGGATATAAACGATATAAACAGATTAGAGGTGGTGGCCCAAGTCAAATAAATATGAAGAACTGAGTTAAAAACAAAAACAAAAAACCCCACAAATTAGGGGAATAATTCCTGACTTTTTAGAAGAATAAAGTTTCATTTTTGCCTTGATTTCACAGAATTGCCTCACAGAAGAAGGTTTTTGTTTTTTATTTTACAGAATATGATGGATTTTTGAATTTCAGAGAACATGTGATCCTCTCTGGCCAGGTAACCCCCACTGGTCATGTGATCCCTGCTCGTCCAATCAGCTCTGGGAGAGGCGGGGCTGGCTCACAGAGAGATCTATGTGAAATCCTTTCCTGTGATTTGGGGGTGGGATCCGCTTTCAGAGAATAAGGATTATGAAATAGGCAAGCTCCCCTCCACCCACCCCATAGGTCCTATTTAGAGAAGGATAATTTCAGGTAACTGCATTTGTGCAATATTGGTTTTTATTTTTTATGTTTTGCTGCATAAAGCTTTATTGTTTCCATTTGGTCCAAGACTTGGGAGAGGGCTCCAGGGTGGTTAAAAAAGTGCCTTGTGGCTACAGGGTGGGGGTTCTGGCAGAAGCCCAAGCACCAGAGGGCCTCCTCAAAGGCCACTGGGCTCCAGAGGCTCCTAGCTGTGCTTGAGGGTGAGACTTTCAAAGAGGTACTCGCCCAGCCCAGCCTGGGGACCAGACAGTCCACGGAGGTCGGACAGGTGGTCTCCCATTGTCTTGACGGGCTTCACCTGCTCATCCCAGAATCGGCTCTCCAGGAAGTCACAGAGATGCGGGTCTGCACGGGCAGAACCCAGGGCATGCGGATCCAGAAGAGCCTGCTTCAGGTTCTTCTCCAAGAGAATGGCAGCTTCCATAGCGTCCTGGTTTTACCCGACTCTTCTTGAGATGGCTTCTCCTGTTCTGGAAGAGGGCGCAACCACTGCACTAGTTTTATATTTTCAAGAGACGCTCTGCGCCCTCCAGCTTCTCCTCAGCCAACTTGCAGAAAAAGTGGCTCACGCTCTCCAGAGCCACAACGTTGCTGTTGAAATAGAGACGCAGGGAGAGGTAGGTGTGGGAGGCCCTCAGATGCATGTCGATCAGGCAGTTGACCAAGGCCTCCACCTCCGTGGAATAATTCTGACGAACCTGGGAGCTCATGGTTGATCCCTAATAAGGAGTTAAGTTCAAAAAGTAGTGTTGGCTGGTTTCAGAGACCTGACAGAGCTGAGTGGCTGATTCCGAGGGTTGCAACTGCAAAAAAAAGGTTGGAGGGTAGTCGGAAGCTGGAGCAAGAGTCACCCCTGGGTCTTTTCTGTCCAAACACTGTTGAAGCAGGGACAGATCCTGGGGACAGCCCAGTGCACTGCCCATTTGTGCAATACTTTACATCTTTTTTGTAAGACATATACAGTGTGATCAATAAAAAAGACAGGACTTAGGAGCCCTATGATGCTCTTCTCCCCCCCCCACTTTAAAAGTTTTATTGACGTATAATTGATTTAGAATGTTGTGAAAATCTCTGTGTACAACAAAGTGATTCAGCTATATGCATACACACATCCATCTGTGCTTTTTCAGATTCTTTTCCCATGTAGGTTATCACAGAATATTGGGTAGAGTTCCCTGTGCTATACTGCAGCTTCCTGTTGGCCAATTGATCCATATACCACAGTGTGCGTATATCAACCCCAAATTCTCAATTTATCTCCCCCCCCCCCACCTGCCTCCTTTGGTAACCAGAAGTGTGTTTTCAGTCTGTGATTCTGTTTCTGTTCTGGAAATGAGTTTATTTGTATCCTTTTTTTTAAGAGCCCACATATATTATCTTATGTCTTTCTCTGTCTGACTTCACTTAGTATGATAACCTCTAGGTCTGTGTTGAAAATGGCATTACTTCATTCTTTTCTTGGTTGAATAATATTCCATTGTATATATGTACTACATCTTCTATATCTATTCATCTGTTAACGGACATTGAGGTTGCTTCCATGTCTTGGCTATTGTAAATAGTGCTGCGGTGAACTTTGGGGTGCATATATCTTTTCAAATTAGAGTTTTTGTCTTTTCTGGATATATGTCCAGGGATGGGATTGCTGGATGTTTTTAGTTTTATGGTGGGGTATTCTGAATGGACTTAGTTTATCAAAGTAAGGAACAGAATTTAGGGAAGAAAGGAAGCTGAGGACTTACTAAGGCCAGCAGTTTCTATTTTTCTCTCAGCCACAAACCTGGGTAAATAATAGTTTTAGATTGATAAGTAGCAATAATTTCTTCTTTTTTGGGGTGGGGGGCACTGCACCCGTAGCCTATGGAGATTCCCACATTAGGGGTCAAATTGGAGCTGTAGCTGCCAACCTACACCACAGACACAGCAATGCCTGATCCGCACCTCGTCTGTGAACTACACCACAGCTCACGGCAATGCTGGATCCTTAACCCACTGAATGAGGCCAGGGATTGAACCTGCGTCCTCAGGGATGCCAGTCAGATTCGTTTCTGCTGAGCCACAACAGGAACTCCTGATAAGTAGCAATCATTTCTTGTTTAAAAGTCCTTGTATTAATTACTTGTCTATTAATTGAAGCACGATTTCCACAAGCTTTGGCAGTTCCACTTTGGGACACATTTCCTGTTTGCTTTGGTCCTTGGAAATAGCTGCGGAGTTGAATTGATGACCTCCTCACGGGCACTTTACTGATTGAGTCCTGGGGGTGGGTGTTTGGTCGTGTCAACTGTAGTCATTAAATCTGGAGAAAGTTACCATCTCCATGGCTTTGGGGGCTGGATTCAGCCATAACGAGGTGAATGGAGGATCCCATGGATGGTTTTTGTTTATTTACAATTCCAAACAAGGAGTAATAGAATAAGAGGCTCGATGAGTTACTTTTTGTCCCCTGGGAAGAAGCTGTCTCAGACCTGGCTGACCTGATTCTGTGGATGACTCAGCCTCTGAAGGGCGTCTCATTCCGGAAAGTGAATCATGCAAGGGTAGGAAGCCACACGTGAAACAGGGAGACAGGGCTCCCCGGAGCTGTATTTAAGCTGATGTTTTACCACATGTTCTGTCTGTAATTCCTCAGATACGGCAGTTAGGTCAAGCCAGAGAGCTGTGCTTTTCTGATGAGGACGTGGTCACCACGTTAACGTCTCTCGCCCTTGATTGTGCCATTTGGAAGATGAAATTCTTGAATTTCCCAGATTTTGAATTCAGTGTTGCCTTGGAAATGTGTTCCTCACGGCCGAGGAAGGTTAGCTGCCTGGTAGAGGGACGGCAGAACCCAGTTCCTCTTGCCACGCACTGGCTGCCCCAGAGTAAAGTTAGCAGCCTAGGAGACCAGCCCACTAAGAGAGATATGTCAGTCATCAAACAGTTAAAGTGCTGTTGCCCCTCTTTGCTCTACGTTATGGGGAAGTTTTCTTCGGGGAAAAGTGAATGGTCTCTCCTTTTGCTTCCTACCTCAAGGTTTCTCTGACCCTCGCTGCTTTGACATTTGCCTCTTTGTGCCTGAAGCTGTCTCGTTATATTTTGCCTCTTTTCTGCTATCTGCTCCCAGCTCTTCTTCTCTTTCTCTCTCCTTAGAGTTTCCTTTGCTTCTCTCTCATTTCCTCTCAGATTGTCTGTCACTTTGATTTTTTATAAACACACAATTATTATTAGCAGATTATAGATTCTAATAAATGATGAGGGGAAATTGAGAATAGTTTCCTTTACGAATTTTCAGATCATTCTGTGTGTATGTGACTGAAACATATTCATTTACTGAATGCTATTTCCTTAATCCTCCTCCCTAAATGAATAACTGAAATATACTTGCTTACGATACCTCTTGCTCATGGTATCTCTCTTGCATAAATTCTCTGATGCAATCCTTTCCAGAAAACTTTGGAATTCTTTTTTCTTTTTTTCTTTTGGCTTTTTTAGGGCTGCAGCTGCAGCATATGGAAGTTCCCTGACTAGGGGTCAAATCGGAGCAATAGCTGCTGGCCTACGCCACAGCCACTGCAACTTGGGATCCAAGCCGTGTCTGCGCTGCGACCTATACCACAGCTCATGGCAGTGCTGGCTGCTTAACTCACTGAGTGAGGCCAGGGATCGAACCCGAGTCCTCATGGATAGTAGTCAGGTTCCTTACCATAAGAACTTCCATCTCTGGAGTTCTTGAGCAGATACATTTGTGTAGATAGTATTAGGATCTTATAAAAAAAAAATATGCTTTTTCAAGTGTGACTGCAGGGGACCCAGAGGCCAGCAGGTGTCAGGCTCACCCAGGAAAGGATCTGAAGATGGCTTCATCATGGTTTTTCTTTAAGACTGTGTTTGCTTTGTTGTTGTTGTTGTTATTGCTGTTGTTGTTGCTATTTCTTGGGCCGCTCCTGCGGCATATGGAGGTTCCCAGGCTAGGGGTTGAATCGGAGCTGTAGCCACCGGCCTACGCCAGAGCCACAGCAACGCGGGATCCGAGCCGCGTCTGCAACCTACACCACAGCTCACGGCAACGCCGGATCCTTAACCCACTGAGCAAGGGCAGGGACCGAACCTGCAACCTCATGGTTCCTAGTCAGATTCGTTAACCACTGCGCCACGATGGGAACTCCTGTGTTTGCTTTTTTTTGAATGAACTTTTGAAGAACCAAAGTTAGGCTCTTGTTTGTTTTAAGGCAAACTCTATGTTGGTTTAAAGAGAAAGTGGATCATCTCAAGTCTGTCTTACTGCACACCCAAAGTAGTATACTGATTGAGAATCGTTTAATAGGTGATGTCGATTTTATTTTCACCTGCTGGCTACTTGATGGATGATGGGGGACAGAGCTCCCATAGCTGTCCCTTGCGATCCCTACAGCAGTGTCCTCGCCCCTGGAGTTTTGGAGTTCGTCCTCCTCCGTGCCCACCACTCACCCGCCCACCTTATTTTCTGAGGAGGAAAGAGAGATCTGGAAAAGAATTGTTAGAGACGCTCAGCCGTAAGGAAGAGGATCAAAGTTGGGACTAAACTTGAGCTGAAGCGGCTGGGTTCTCATCAAGTCTGAATGCTGACCCCGCGTGATTGGAGTCCGGAGCTCCTGGCAACGCCATTGACCTTGGGGCTTCTCTGTTCTGTTCAGATGTAGGGGGCACAAGCCGCATCAGACTGCAGAAGGCTGCCCAAGCCTAGGATTGTTCACAAGTGATTATCCTCAGTGCAATCCCCATAGTAACTGAGGGGGGCTGTTAGGCAGTCATCTGGCATCGTTGTTTCTCCTCGGGCGCCACAGCACTGCTGTCTGAGAGGGGCCTGGGGAACTTGCTGTTTACGTAGTAATCAGCTGGAGAGCACTTCTCTTTGCTGGTCTGTGCTTGGGAACGGACTAGCAAGCCGGAAATCAGCCCGCGTCCGTTGTCCTAGTTCCTGAAGGTGTCTGAAGGTGAAGGACACCCTGCTGTTTGCTGTGGGCTCCCCAAACCTGAACAGGCTGCAGAGCTCTGCGCCCAGGTGTGATGCTGACAGTGGCTTTTGCAAAGGAGAGGGCTTGCCAAGCTCCCCGATGAAATGAGGCTCAACAGATTTGGAGACCAGCTTCAGGTGGGCCTCCCTAAGTGTTACCCTCCCTGGGCTTTCGAAGGTAATTTATGACTGTTACACATTTTTTGTTTAAATGTTGGGTTTTTTGGTTTTCTTTCATTTTTGTCAAATGGAACGGCTCTCTAAAGCAGAGGGCACAGGTAACTTTGATAGAGGCAGCTGGTAGGACAGTCATCTAGCCACTTAGGACCAGGTTGGTGGATGGGGAGTGCATTGCCCGGGTCTTTCTTAGAGGAAGAGCTTGCTGGCCAGCTGCAGGGAGTGCAGTGAGCAGACCGTCCACACCAATCATGTACCCTTCTGCGATGGCCTCAGCGGCAGAACGCTTTGCCCTGTCTCCCTCCACGCAGGCAGCCACCTCCAGAGACTGACCTGAAGAAAGGGATTAAAGCCTGGCCAGCCATCTTCACCAGTGGGGACCAGCTCTGATGGCCCGACCCGCCGGAGCTCCCACTTGGGTTGACCAGGCCTTGTTGGGCCTGCACTGAAGCTCCTCTTTTCCTTTCGCCCAATCCAGCTCTGTGCCCTTCCTTTCACACCTGTTGACCCCCATTCATCTCAGCAACAGTTCTTTGGGAAACCTGACCCTCAACAATTAACCTCTTTGACTTAGAAAACTTTATAGCCCCATAAAATCAAATGCCTAAAAGCCTTTGGTGATCATTTCATTTTCAATATTTAAATAAAGAAAAGGATTACCTGTATACAGTCTTAGAAAAGAAAAAAGAGTAGTTATCTTGTACCAATACCAGAAAAAGAGCTATTATAAATTGACTCTCAACATAGTCCATTTAACCACATTTTACCAGGGGGGAAAAAGATTCCTGAATTTTTTTTTGTTGTTGTTTATGAATTGATTTTTTTTTTTTGGCAGGGGGGCTGTGTCCTAAGCTTGGGGAGGTCCTGGGGGTCAGGGATTGAACCCGTACCACAGTGGTGATCTGAGCCACTGCAGTGACAACACTGGATCCTTAACGTGCTGAGCCACCAGGGAACTCTCCTGAATTCTTGATCGACAAGATGCTACATACCCTGAGAGTTTTCACATCCCTTTTTTTATGAATGAGTTGCCCTAATATTTTCATATATTTCTAGTTGTGCTTTGTGACTCCATCAACCTTCCTAGATAGTCTCAAACTTGCAAAGTATTGCCTTCCTCTCATGAGATGCGGGGCCGAGATCTACCCCCACCCCTTGTGATTCCTATAGAATCTAGCAGGGGAGCAGGGGAGGGGTTGGATAGTGGGAGGGTCTCTCGAAGGCAGCAGGCTCCACTCTACTGACCTAGCTGCTTTGTTTCCAGAGTCTGCTGGATCCGGATTTGACCCTTTAATTACTTAACTGGGCAGCACGGAACCTAATGGGTTTGATCAGGAAAAGGGACATTCTGAAAGTATAAGTGCCCTCACCTTGAAGGTACTGCACAGGTAATGAGCAAAGGGAATGAACAAGTGATTCGCAGTATTGGGAGATTTATTTTTGAGTTGATCACATGCTAGATGTAATCCAAAAAGTAATATGCATACACAATAGAGTGGGTTCCATGAAATATGAAAAATTTATACTTTAAAAGATATAGAAATATAAAGCAACGATTCACCCCACGTCAGATTTAGAACTGGTTTCAATATAATACTGAAGGATGATGTGCTGATTTACACAGAGGCTGGAGTGTGTGCGTGTGTGTGTCAGGGCTAGGATGACATCTTGTTCTTATCTATATTTCAGGAAGCATTCTTATTAGAACCATCTCCTAAGTTATATTAAGAAGGATTGAAACATGAGTCAATATGTTTTTTCAGTATGGTAGAAGAATGAAAAACCAAATATACGAATCTTGGAAAATTTCGTGAGAGTAGACAGTTAAAAACAAAACAAAACAGAACAACCAGATGACCAGAAAGAGTCAGTTTTCATTTCAGGGATTAAGCAACTTTTATAATAATGGATGGATATAGTTCTATCATGAAAATGTGGTTTAGGGTTCACTCAGTAAGTTGTTAAAGCCATTTTGCTTGCTCTGCTATGGTTCTCTTATAAACAATTCAACTGAATAAGAAGAATGAAATGTGACACACTTCCTATAAAATGGAAAGTTCATTTTTCTGCGTGATGATTTAAAACATGCAAAAACATTTTCTTGCAGTGCCACTGATGGAATAATCTCAGAACGATACCTGTTAATTTCGAATACATTTCTGGCGTGTTTAACCCCAAATGGGGTCACATGTTCAGCCTAAGTGGTACTGTTTAGGGTCTATTCAACTTGGGCGTGCTATTTCCTTAGTTGGACATTAGGTTATCAAATCAACCTCCTAGACAACACCTACTAGCTTCAGAGTATTTCCCCACCACTCCCTCTTTGCCGGACTTGTGCCTTAGAAATCAGAGACCGTTTCATGCCAGCTGGCCTGTCCAGAACAATACTTCCCGTCCTTTTTCATTTCTCACACTGAACTTTTAAAGTGTTTCAGGTGTGGACTTTTACTTACCGTTTCTTCCTTTCCTCTGCCATGGGCTTCCTCTCGGCTGGTCTTTGCGCTATTCCGTTCCATTATTTCTGGGTTTTATTTGCCTTTCTTTTCTTTTTAAGTGAGAGGATACTTGATGTACAGTGTTGTGTCAATCTCTGCTATACAGCATAGTGACTCAGTCATTCACACACACACACACACACACACACATATATACACATTTTTTCTCTCTCTCTCTCTCTTTTTTTTTCCCCATTTCTAGGGCTGCTCCTGCGGCATCTGGAGGTTCCCAGGCTAGGGGTTGAATCAGACCTGTAGCCGCCGGCCTACACCACAGCCACAGCAACACGGGATCCGAGCCGCATCTGCAAACTACACCACAGCTCACGGCAACGCAGGATCCTTAACCCACTGAGCAAGGGTAGGGACTGAACCCCCAACCTCATGGTTCCTAGTCGGATTCGTTAACCACTGAGCCCCGACGGGAACTCCTACACATTCTTTTTCTCATACTGTCTTCCACTATATTCTAGCCCAAGAGATTGGACATAGTTCTCTGTGCAGGACGTCATTGCTTATCCATGCTGGATATAAATTAGTTATGCCTTTCTTTTTTTCTTTTGGCCACACGTGTGGAATTTCCAGGCCCAGGCCAAGGGCTTGAACTCCCGCCCTAGCAGTGACCTGGGCTTCTGCCATGACAGTACACTGCAGATCACAGCAACATTGGATCCTCAATGCACTGAGTGAGGCCAGGGATCCAACCCACATCTTCATGGATACTAGTCAGATTCATTGCTGCTGAGCCATAAGGGGAACTCCCCTCATTTTGTTTTGAGCTCAGATTATTCCAGATTTGGCCAATAGGGGCCCTTCAAGGTGGCTCCGTGTGCTTGGGTCTTATATCCATTATTCTTTGGAGCACATCCTTCTTTTCTCATGTAACTAAATGTTCCGGGTTTGGCGTTCATGTTGCGGCTCAGTGGGCTAAGGACCTGACATTGTCTCTGTGAAGATCTGGGTTTGATCCCTGGCCTTGCTCTGTGGGTTAAGGATCTGGCGTTACCGAATCACAGATGTGGTCACAGATGTGGCTCAGAGCCTTTGTTGCTGTGGCTGTGATGTAAGCCCCCACTGCAGCTCCCATTAGACCCCTTGCCTGGAAACTTCCATATGCCACCAGTGCAGCCCTAAAAAGGAAACAATAAAGTTCTGGGCTCATCTTGTAACTCTGGGCTCACCCTTCCCCAGTCCTGCTTTCAGCCACTTCTCCAAGGATCCTGGTTCCTTGTCATGGGGAGTGCTCAGCGACATTGAGAGATCAAGGTCTGCGCCCTACCTGTGTTCATCATTCCTGCAAAATCTCTTCCTCTAAGTCATATCAGTGGAAAGAGTCAGGAAATACACGTGTGCCCGCCCACATACATAAGTACACATGCACACATGCACAGGGTCTATAGGTATACACAGGCACATACACAGGCATATACACCTACACGCAATTATACACAAGCATTCACACACATAAGTACACATGCACACACCCAGGGTCTCTCTCTCTATATATATGGGCATATGTATATGCATATATGCATACATACATATTTTAGGTGTCATGAGTCTAAGCCAGTATTTCCAATTCCAATTTATCTTTCTTGCCTTCCTCCGTCCCATATTTACATGTGAGAATCCTGGCATCCAGAAATATCAGCACATTGACTGCTCAACCTCATATTACATTTAAGTAGTATCTGGTTACCTTTCCCCCATCTCCTACAAAAACGAACCCACTAAAACGAGCTCAGGACCTCTGCTTTCCAGTTCTCCCATCTCCCCACGCCCTAGACTGAGGGTAAGCAGGGCATGGGTTCAAAACTCTTTTCACACATTATTCAAATTAGGCTTCCCCCTACATTGTGGGCATGGTATTCGTTTGAAAGATAGTTGGGTTCATCTGCTTCAGTTTCCTCATCTTCCCATCCTTACTGATTTAATTTTTATTTTATTTTATTTTATTTTTTTGTCTTTTTGCCTTTTCTAGGGCTGCTTCTGCGGCATATGGAGGTTCCCAGGCTAGGGATCTAATTGGAGTTGTAGCCACCAGGCCTACGCCAGAGCCATAGAAACTCAGGATCCGAGCCGCATCTGCAACCTACACCACGGCTCACAGCAACACTGGATCCTTAACCCACTGAGCAAGGCCAGGGGTCGAACCCGAAACCTCATGGTTCCTAGTCGGGGTCGCCAACCACTGCGCCACGACGGGAACTCCTGATTTAATTTTTTGACGTTAACACTAACATGCTTCCAAAAGTCAAAACTTGTGAAAAGCTATCGTCCTCTTCTCTCTCATGTCCTATGTGCCCTCTTCTCCACCAACTTAGTTATTATAATGACTAATAATTCTAATAAATATTAATAATTTTTATAAATATTGATCATTATAATAATACATTAGGTATCCATCATGATTATTTGTTTTATTTTTCCTCCTGATTTTTTAGGGCATAAGTACTGACTTATTGAGATAATAACTACCATATAAAGAAAAACCATAGGTGATTTTTTTTCCACAAAAGGGTCCATTGGTTTCATAAATTTGACAGAGCGGTGAGTTAGTTCACAGGAACTGAATTTATAGAACTGATGTGTAGAGCAGGTTTTTTTCCTCTGATTGTTTTTTTTTTTTTAATAAAGCAAAGCAGATATATGGAGAGCTTTTTATTTTCTCTTCCTTCCCCCCCCCCCCCCGCCCCCGCAATGCCTATGGCTTGTGGAAGTTCCCAGGCCAGGGATTAAACCCATGCCACAGCAGTGAGCTGAGCTGCTGCAGTGACAACCCTGGATCCTTAACTTGCTGCATCACCAGTGAACTCCTCTTCTTCTTTTTTCTTTCTTTCTTTTTTTTTTTTTTCTTTTCAGGGCCACACCCATGGCACATGGAAGTTCCCAGGGGTCAAATCAGAGCAGGAGCTGCCAGCCTACATCACAGCCACAGCAACACCAGATCTGAGCCGAGTCATGTCTGTGACCTACACCACAGCTCATGGCAATGCTGGATCTTTAACCCACTGAGCGAGGCCAGGGATCGAACCCGAGTCCTCTTGAATACTAATTGGTTCATAACCCACTGAGCCACAGTGGGAATTTCCTCCTCTTCTTTCTTAAAGGTGTAGGACATGGTGTTTTGCGCTTTGATTTTTCACTTTACATGAGCTTTTGGAGCTCATTCCACGTCAGTTTCTAGAGAGCTTCCTCTTTCACTTTTTCAGTGGGATAGTATTCATTGTACATTTGTGCCTGAGTTTATCCAAACACTTCCTATGCTTGACATTTAAATATTTTGCAATTACAAATAGTACTGCAATGAAGAAACATGTGCATATATGTTTTTATATTGTTGGAAGATTAGCTTCAGGATAAACTCCTAGAGGTGGGATTGCTGGATTCAAGGGTAAATACATATGTAATTTTGTTAGCTATTGCCAAATTACCTTCCAAGTGGCATCTGTATCATTTTGAATTCCTACGAGTAAATATACAAAAGTGGGCTCAATGGGGTGGATGGAGCGGGAGAGAGGGGTGGGGGCAGGGGATCACTTTTTAAAAATTTTATTTTATTTGGAGTTCCTGTCGTGGCTCAGTGGTTAACAAATCCGACTAGGAACCATGAGGTTGCGGGTAGGTTGCAGATGTGGCTCGGATCTGGCGTTGCTGTTGCTCTGGCGTAGGCCAGCGGGTACTGCTCTGATTAGATCTCTAGCCTGGAAACCTGCATATGCCGTGGGGTGGCCCTAGAAAAGGCAAAAACAAAACAACAACAACAAAAATAATTAAAAAAGTAAAAATTTTATTTTTTTACAGTCGACTTACAATGTTTTGCCAATTTCTGCTGTATATCAAAGTGACCCAGTTATACATACATGTGTGTATATGTATACATTCTTTTTCTCACATTATCCTCCATCCTGTTCCATCACAAGTGACTGAATATAGTTCTCTGTGCTATACATTAGGATCTCATTGCTTGTCTACTGCAAATGTACTTTTTGAAAAGCATGAGCTTAGAGAAAAGGGTCGCCCACAGGGGATGTATATCTGAGATAAGGACATGTGTGCAAAGTGATAGTTACATTATTTTGATGAGGACAAAAGGAAACTCATGGCTTCCACAACACACCAGACATGGGAGTCACTCAAAGAGCTGGAAGTTTACCCCTGAGCTCATTGGAAGTAAATCCACATTTCGTAATCTTTCCATCCTTTAGGCTCTACTTCCAGTTGCCTGGACATGAGACTCTCAGATCTGTTGGGTTTTACTATTATTCAGGAAGAACAGGACTCTGAAGGACTTGTTTTTGGGATAAAGCCTCATCTGGGCCACAGTGATAGGAACAATGCTCTGATTTTCTGAAGTCGGAAATGAGTTTAGCACCTGTTAGAGTTTATTTTTTTTATTATTTTTATTTATTTATTTATTTTGCCTTTTTGCTATTTCTTGGGCCGCTCCTGCGGCATATGGAGGTTCCCAGGCTAGGGGTTGGGTCGGAGCTGTAGCCACTGGCCTACGCCAGAGCCACAGCAACGCGGGATCCGAGCCGTCTGCGACCTACACCACAGCTCATGGCAACGCCGGATCGTTAACCCACTGAGCAAGGGCAGGGACCGAACCCGCAACCTCATGGTTCCTAGTCGGATTCGTTAACCACTGCGCCACGACAGGAACTCCAGCACCTGTTAGAGTTTAACATGCATTTTATGATGGATACATTCACATTTCTTCATCTTTGCCTCCTACCACGTAGAAATTAGTCATTC
Source organism: Phacochoerus africanus (assembly GCF_016906955.1). Taxonomy (NCBI): domain Eukaryota; kingdom Metazoa; phylum Chordata; class Mammalia; order Artiodactyla; family Suidae; genus Phacochoerus; species Phacochoerus africanus. The sequence goes on along the minus strand of NC_062552.1, from coordinate 28,001,635 downwards.
TGAAATGTTCCTTCAAAACCCGGGGGGCTAAATGGCCGAGTGTGGAAACAGTAATTCAGGACAGCTCTTCCCCCAGCCTCGTGTCTGAGTGTGTGTCTGTAATGCACGTTACAGAGGACAAGGCACACTTGTTTTCATTTGCTGGGACTGATTCCCTGAATCTTCTCATCCAGATTTGTTTCCATCTGTGCTTTTGTTTCACAGAATAGAGTCCACCGTGGTTCTAATCTCTGTTATGCATATTCTTTATGAATAAAATTCCAGGCACACGGAGCGAATACGTGCACATTTACTACAAGATAGTAAAATCTTAGTGTGCAGGGACCTCATTCCCAGTGTGACTTGATAATCCACTCTTTGCAGTTTTAAAGTTTTATGTTACCCTGGCGTTCTGGATGAGGGTTTTTCTTCTTTCCTGTGAGTCGTAGTGTATATAACCGCCACAGGATAGCTAAACTTGGAGAGGCTTGTTGGTGTGGCTTTGACTATCTGCCCTCCAGCTTTTTCTCATCTGTATTTCATAACGAAAAACTAAGGAGGATTTCACTTTGCCGAAATCTGCCTACTAAATGATGCCTGCAAAGAACAATCCATCAATTAGCTTTTGGGACTTTGATTAAACCATTCTGCAAGTAATTTTGCTCCAGCATCTGTTAAAGAGTATATTTTGAAAGAAAAAAAATATATTTTGGCCTTGAGGACCTTTCTCTTCAGTTGATCAAAATCTATGCAAATTGTAATGTGGCCTTTTTATCGCAGGTGAAGTCTTTTGATCCTAGCACTTACTACCACAGGATAAACAAAATAACACATGTGTCATAATTGCCAGTAAAATAGCAAAGTCACACTGACATTCTTTTTTTTTTTTTTTTTTTTTTTAAGGGCTGCACCTGCAGCATAGGGAGGTTCCTGGGCTAGGGGTCAAATCGGAGCTACAGCTGAAGGTCTACATGACAGCCACACCAACTCGGAATCAGAGCCACCTCTGCGAACTACACAACAGCTCATGGCAATGCCAGATCCTTAACCCACTGAGTGAGGCCAGGGACCGAACCCACAACCTCATGGTTCCTTGTCAGATTTGTTTCCATTGCGCCACAACAGGAACTCCCAGGCTGACATTCTTAAAGTGTGTAACACTTTTATTTGCTTTTTGGCTCTGATTGGATCCATTGTCTCCTTTTTCCATTCTGCTGTGGAAAACATTTGCATAGTTTTTTTTTTTTTTTAATTGGAATACATTTGACTTACAATGTTGTGTTAATTTCTGTTGTACGGCAAAGCAATTCAGTTATACATATATATATACACACATATTCTTTTTTATATTCTTTTCCATTATGTTTTTAAAATTTCAATTTATTTTTATTTTTTAATTTTTAGGGCCACGCCTGCCGCATATGGAAATTTCAAGGCTAGGGGTCAAATTGGAGCTGCAGCTGTGGTCTATACCACAGCCATGGCAACACTGGATTTGAGCCACATCTTCGACCTATGTCACAGCTAGCTGCAACACCAGGATCCTTAACCCATTGAATGAGGTCAAGGATTAAACCTGCATCCTCACTGGACACTGTATGGTGCTTAACCTGCTGAGCCACAATGGGAACCCCTCCATTGTGGTTTATCGTAGGATATTTATATCAATAGTTCCCTGTAGGAGTTCCCATTGTGGTGCAGTGGAAATGAATCCGACTAGTATCTGTGAGGATATGGGTTTGATCCCTGGCCTGGCTCAGTGGATTGAGTTTCCAGTGTTGCTGGGAGCCGTGGTTCATATAGGATGCCATGTGTCTCGGATCCCGAGTGGCTGTGGCTGTGGCTGTGGCTGGCGGTTATAGCTCCGATTTGACCCCTAGCCTGGGAACTTCCATATGCTGTGGGTATGGCCCTAAAAAGCAAAAAAAAAAAAAAAAAAAAAAAAAAAATCCGTGGTTCCTTGTCCTTTACAGCAGGCCCTTGTTGTTCACCCATCCTATGTATACTAGTGTGCATCTGCTCACCCCAAATTCCCAGTCCATCCCTCCACCTGCCCCAGTGTTTTATTCATGCTTTAGTCACATCTTTGTCAGTAATTACATGTATTTGATTACTCATCTTCCACGGTGATTCCTGGCATTTGGCTCATTTTTTTTTTTTTTGTTTAGCCTTCTTCCTTTTGAAATCCCTACATCTCATTTGCCAGCCACCTCTCATTAGCTCAAAGGTACCTCAGATCATTCTGATGCATCCTTCTATTTGAATAAAGACCCTGACCTGGGATCTCAAAGCCCAGGTGACTTCGAGACTGAGGATGGAACGGATGGTGGTGTCCTCGCCTATGCAAACAGTTTGAGTAATATTTTTTACTCGCCTACTCTCCTCAAAAAACAATTGAGTATTTTTGTCACTTATGTTTTTCTAATGCCGAACTTGAGTCACACTGCCTTCGTCATCATCGAACACGTTTTAGACATTGTTTTAAACAGAGCAAAGAAAATCCATCTCCATATAGATTGTCTTTCATTTGCAGATATTTTTTGAAATTTGAGTTAAAAATCACATAGCTTGAAACAGTCTACATAAAGTGAAGTTGTTGGCATATTAAAAATGCCCTACTTTTCAAGAGTATTTTAAGTGTTATTTTATAAAAACTCCATAGTCAATGACTCTGATCTTGGGCATGTTTTCATTCATCATGTTTTTTTTTTCTGGGAAAAAGGTGGCTAAAGTGATAGACTGTATAGAATTTTACCATATTCTGTTGTGTCCTGTGTAGTCAATGACTCTAATCTTGGATGTGTGTTCATTCATCATGTTCTTCTGGGGAAAAAGTGGTTAAAGTGATAGATTGTTTAGAATTTTACCATATTCTTTTGGGTCCTGTGTTTTTTGCTTTAGGTACAAATGACCTACTTGCTAAAGACTGTGCATTTTCTGCTGGAATAAGATACCTTTTAAATTTAGTGGTTAACTTTGGATGAACATGCATTAGTTTGAGGGAGAGAGCAAGTAATAACAATTTAATTCATTATGTGTAGTTTTTCCTTCTAAGGTGTTTTCCTTCAGGTTAATTTCCTCTAAGTTGAGTTTATCCATGGAGTCATAGCTTCTATTTACCTTCAGGAGAACATGTCTTTCCTCCCAGAATAGTGTGACATCCTTGAATAAATGCCGCTATGCTTTAAAGTTCCTTACATTTTCCTCAAATAAAAGGTCCAGGCTTTATTGGTTGGCAGAGCTGGTTCAATGATAAACGATGTCAGGTTTAACGTCTCTGCAATTCTCTTAGCCTTTTCCTTACAGTCACAAGAAGGCTGCCATCAGTCCACCCATCACATCTATTATCAAGGCAGGAAGAAAAGAAAAGGACTTTCCTTTAATTTATAATTTAAGAAAAAGATATAGGAGCATTTGTAATCTGAAAATAGAAATGTTGTAACTTTTCTATTTGGAATAACATTTTACTTTTCAAATTAGTTATCCAAAAGGCTATAAAATATTTTTATTACATTATTATTTAGTGTATATTTATTTAATAAACACCATACACCAATGATATGCCTGAGAGTATTTTAGAAGTTGAGTCTATAAATGCTAATAAAGGAGAGATTTTGCCTTCAAAGATTCTCTGGATTCATCAAGATAAATGCAAGAAAACAGACAAATACGGTCCTGTGTGATGGATAAACCACAGCGCTCTAACACCTCAGGCTAAGATTAGGAGTGGAGCCCATCTTGATTCAGAGTCTCATTCTGTTCCTTTTTTTTTGTCTTTTTTTGTTGTTGTTGTTGTTATTGTTGTTGTTGCTATTTCTTTGGGCCGCTTCCGTGGCATATGGAGGTTCCTAGGCTAGGGGTTGAATCGGAGCTGTAGCCACCGGCCTACGCCAGAGCCACAGCAACGCGGGATCCGAGCCTCGTCTGCAACCTACACCACAGCTAACAGCAACGCCGGATCGTTAACCCACTGAGCAAGGGCAGGGACCGAACCCACAACCTCATGGTTCCTAGTCGGATTCGTTAACCACTGCGCCACGACGGGAACTCCTCATTCTGTTCCTTTTGAGCTGGGGCTTTGGGAAAGTTATTCAACATTTATTGGCATAGCTTCCTCACTTGTAAGAGAGAGAGAACAGTCACAGCTGCCTTATGGAATTGGTGTGTGAGATGTCAATACACAGCTGACCACAAATACTGCCTTGCGTCCTCCTTTTTCTGCCACTAGTCCTCCCTCCATGGGGAGGAAAGACATAGGCTCATGGTCCAGAAATTCCATTGCCTCTCACTTCTGGGCCCCAGTGGACAAGGCCAGGGCGTGAATCATGAGCTGAAGCCCTGAGTATCAGGGCAGGGGCATCTGAACCCAGGGCCCAGGAAACAAACACTCTATTTTTTTTTTTTTTTTTTGGTCTTTTTAGGGCTGCACCTGTGGCATATGGAGGTTCTCAGGCTAGGGGTCTAATCAGAGCTATAGCTTCCGGCCTTTGCCACAGCCACAGCAACGCCAGATCTGAGCCCTGTCTGCGACCTACACCACAGCTCACGGCAACACTGGATCCTTAACCCACTGAGCGAGGCCAGGGATCGAACAGGAAACCTCATGGTTCCTAGTCGGATTCATTTCTGCTGTGTCACTGCGGGAACTCCCAAACACTCTTTTAACATAGGCGATGGTTCCTGGGAGTGATAATTGCGAAGAAGCCTCATTAAAAAAAATTGTTGCCATGGATGCTAAGTACAGAGTTGAAGAATGGACAAGATGAGAGGGGAAAATGTTTTACAAGGCACTTGACGATAGAAGCAATACTCGTTACAGATACTTACATCTATGGCTTGCATTTATGCCAAAACTTAGCATGCAGCCCAATAACTATGATGCATATCATTGAGTCTGTCACACTGTTAACTTGTTTCATTCAGTTATAGCTGTAAGTTCTGTCTGTAGACACTTGGCCATGGAAATTAGTTGTTTAGGTAGCCTGTTCATCTGATGACAATTCAGAACAAGGAAAGGATGAGCAGTTCCCACAAAGATGGTACTGATATGTAGTGATCCCTTTTACATTTTATCCCTCAAGCCATATTACTGGAGAGATATTATCCTTATTCCCATTTTTTTTTTCTGACAAGAAACCAAGGCTCAGGGAATATAAATACATGCCTAACTCCAATAAGATATCAATTGGAACTCAAATAAGATTATGTTCCAAGCTCTCATTCAGACCTAGCTGGCAAAGCCGATCTGTTGCAAGATGTGTAGCGACACACAGAAATGTCTTAATGAAGGGCATGAAAATGTGAAAAGAGATGGATTGGCATCAACCAGGATTTGCAGGCCTGGGCCTGAGTTCTAGATGCAGGTTTGAGGCTGTGGCAGCCTATTTGTCCTTGGGGGTCCGATTTTCTTAGCTTTTTTTTTCTGATGTTTGTTCATGTCTGCTTGTACCTTGAAGTTTGTAGGCTTCCTAAAAGCTCCAAACTTTTTAAAACAATTTTTTTGGTCTCCCCAACATGTTCTAGCATCTGTGAGCTACTTGAACAGCCAAGCACTGTTTTTAATATTTCACATACCATAGTCTGTTCCAAACAAATAATAGTGTCCCACATCGACTGTGTGATTCACCAGCAGGTGGACTTGTGGGTCCTGATGCCTGATAGCTCTTGAGAAGAGGAGGTTACAATTAATCTAAATTCTAATTGAAGTATTAGTTACAGGTGGACAATACAGTGATTCATAATTTTTAGAGGCTATACTCCTTTTATATTTATTATAGAATATTGGCTATATTCCCTGTGTTGCACAATATATCCCTGTAGCTTATTTTATATGTAATAGTTTGTACCTCTCTCCACTGGTAATTACTAATTTGTTCTCTATATCTGTGAGTCTGTTTCTTTTTTGTTATGTTGTCTAGTTTGATGTATTTTTTTGAATTCCGCATATGAGTGATACCATTACAATTTTTGTCTTTCTCTGACTATTTCACTTCATGTAATATGCTCCAAGTCTGTTCATGTTGTTTCAAGTAGCAAAATTTCACCCTTTTTTATGGCTGATTAGTATTCCATTGCATATAGATACTATATCTTCTTTATCCATTTGTCTGTTGATGGAAACTTACATTGCTTCCATATCTTGGCTATTACAAATACTGCTGCTATGAATTTTGGGGCATGTGTATCTTTTCAAATTAGCATATTTTTTTGGATATATACCAGGAGTGGAATTGCTGGGTCATACCGTAGGTCTATTTTTAGTTTTTTGAGACATCTCCCTACTGTTTCCACAGTGGGTACACCAAATTACATTCCCATCAACAGTGTACAAGTGTTCCCTTTTTTTTTACATCCTTGCCAACATTTGTTATTTGTGTTCTTGTTCTTTCTTTTTTTTTTCTTTCTTTTTAGGGTCTCACCCATAAGAAGTTCCCAGGCTAGGGGTCAAATCAGAGCTGCAGCTGCTGGTCTACACCACAGCCACAGCCACAGCAATACCAGATTTGAGCCACATCTGCAATCTATGCCACAGCTGGTGGAAACACGGGATCCTTAACCTACTGAGCAAGACTGGCAATCAAACCTGCATCCTCACAGATACTATGTTAGGTTCATAACCCGCCGAGCCACAACAGGGATTCCTATTTGTGTTCTTTTGAGGATGGCTATTCTGACAGGTATCAAGTGACACTGCATGGTGGTTTTGATAGGCACTTTCTGGATGATTAGTGGTGTCGGCTATCTTTTCAAGTGCCCGTTGGCTATCCTCTACGTTGCTCTGATGTGATGGTTCTGAAATTCATCTGCAAGGTGTAGAGGAGAATACGTGTCAATTTGTCATGATTGAAGAAAAGAAACATGAGATAAAAGAAACTTTTACAGTGTTTGAAATATTGACAAAGTTGGCCTGTTTGAGTCATTCTTCTTGCTTCCTGGTGGGCAGTTACTTCATGCCGGCTGATGACAATGAATCAGTTATCCAACGAATCGTGTACCAATTAATTTAAGGACACAAAGGTTAACATGCAATCTGCTAATGCTGTGGCAATGAGTTTAGGATTTTCATAAAGTAGATCCATTTTGAGTTTTATCAACCTCAGTGGCTGAAATTAAAACAGAAATAGCAACATTTGTTTTTTGTTCTCCCTACAAAGCAACTAATTATTTTTCTCTGGGTAATGATAATTAACAAAATTCCTCTCATGTTCCTGATCAGGGCACAGCTGGTACTCGGATCATCACGGAGACTTATTTTTATGTGGTGACATTAAACCCCTGTCTAACTTGGGAAGTGCATTAACTGTATACTGTTGCCTCAGTTTATTAATTCCAAATTATGCCTCTGTGAACTTCTCAAATTGGGAGCAACATTTACATTAAGAAACTGTCATCAGTCAGAGAGGGGAGAGGGAGTGTTAGGACAGCCTAATTTTTAAAAATTTATTTATTTTTATTAAAGTATAGTTGATTTACAATGTTGCACCCTGCAAGTCTACTCTTGGGTGGAGGTTTTTTTCTGCTTCAGATGTTATAGTGGGGCTTACCACTTCGATATCTGTGACTAAGGCCCAAAGGAACATCCCACCCACTCATATTTTTAGGAGGTATTCTTCTTTCAGGGAAGCAGAATTGTGCATGGTGGGCCTGAGCCTGGAGGCTGGAATGCCTTCAAAGCACTACTCATCCCCACTCCTTGGGCTTTCCTGGAGTGCAGGTCTGGACCAGGGCTGGCCAGAGAACCTGTGGGATAAGCATCCTCAAGGGTTCCCAGAGCTCTGCAGGGTAGCCCTGAGTGGGAGGCCACTGAGTGTTTATTATTATTATTATTATTATCATTATTATTACTATTAGGTAGCAGACCTAAATCCTCCTAGGGACTCTTTAAATCCTCCAATTCTATCTGCCTTTCCTCAAGCACCCCATCCATATTCTGGCCTCCATTATTTTCCACCTGACATGTCCTTCCTGTATCTCTATCAGCTTTAAAAGTAGTTAAATCAGCGCTACTCAAATTTTAATGCCCACGGGAATCCCCTGTAGCTCTGGTTAAAACACTGATTCTGACTCTATAGGTCTGGGTCGGCCGCCAAGATTTTGAGTGTTTAACACGCTCCCCCGTGAGGTCAGTGTTGTGGTCCAAAGACCACTTTTAGCATCAAGGACTAGGATGACTCAGCTCAGATCCAACATCTGCTTGAAATCACCTCCTCTTCCCTAGCCAGAGTACGCCTCTCCTTCTTTGGCTCTCAAAGTACGTCATTTACCCTCCTCATTTAGCACTGATCATGTTCAGCCTGCTTTGGTGTGTGGTTGTACATGATTCTGTTCATTCCTATCGAAGCTGCTGACAGCAGAAGGTGTGGTCCAACCCTGGGAAGCTCTCAGCAGCAGCTCAGTGAGGTGGAGCCCTTTTCCACCAATGACTGTCAAATTACTGAGCTAGATGAAAAAGAAGGAAATACCTTCTTAAAATAACACTGCCTTTTATATGGACATTCACTTAGAAATTGTCATCATAAATCAATTTAATTAGTTGGACACAGTGCAAGAGAGTACTGTTGTGAATAATTCCAGAGGATAAACATATGGTTGCGATATTTTCTTTCTTTAAAAATACCTTATATGTTATAGATGATGTACTAGATGGGATGACAAAGCCAATCTGAAATGATGTGTTTTGCACAGAACATCAAATAAATGGGTAATAATTTGTTCTGCAAACTTTCAGCCTCTTGGGCCATGCTTTTTAGCAGTGTCCAAATGGACCAGAGGCAAAGCTGGATAACCCTGTGTGCAGGCTGGACATGAAATTAGTGGTCTCGGAGTTCCTGTCGTGGCTCAGTGGTTAACGAATCCGACTAGGAACCATGAGGTTGCGGGTTTGATCCCTGGCCTTGCTCAGTGGGTTGAGGATCCGGCGTTGCCATGAGCTGTGGTGTAGGTTGCAGACACGGCTCGGATCCTGCATTGCTGTGGCTCTGGCGTAGGCTGTCCGCTACAGCTCTGATTTGACGCCCAGCCTGGGAACCTCCATATGCCGCGGGAGCGGCCCTAGAAAAGGCAAAAAAAAAAAAAAGAAATTTGTGGTCTTATGGGTCACCATGGACTTGCTTCTATTGAAAGTAATGAGGGGAACTTTTGTGGGAAATGAGGAGGATGCACTGGAGGGCTGGGTTGGGAGAGGTTGCTGAGAGGACGTGATGGCCAGTTGACCCGCAAGCTGGACCCGGGTCATGAGAGGCTGCTCACTGCTCCCTTGTCCCTGAAATATACATTCTGCCTCCGATTCCCACAGTTGGACCCGTTTTGAAAGGCGTGGGCTGGCGAGAGCTCTGTGGTGTTGAGACGGTCTGGACCCAGTTAGGCTTCTACATGCATTTTTAAGATGCTGGTGGGCAGATACAGAGATTTTCTCGTTTTGTGATTGCCCAAGACAAGCCTTGAATGTAAGTTTCCTTGGTTGTTAAACTTCACTGGCCCTCCCCATCTGGAGTGTGGGCCTCTTTCTCCAGTCTCTTCTGTGTCGAGGCCAGTTTGTGAACCAACAATCTAAGGCTCTTCTGGGCATTTCCCTGGTGGCTCCATTGCTGGACTAATGCCCGCCCCGCCTTCTCCCGCACAGCGGGAAGGTTTGCTCAGCCCGCCTCTGGCTGCCTATTGCGTCATTCTGACCTATGGTCTCTGGAACAATTGGCATTTCATTTCAGGAGGACTTTCAAACTTATTTTAAAAATCCATTCAATGGTATCCTTTTCTTTTTTTTAGATTCCACATAGAGGTGACATATGTTTGTCTTTCACTGTCTGACTATTTGCAGAACAGAAACTGACTCACAGACTTGGGAAAAACTTATGGTTAACCAAAGGGGAACCCGTGGGGCTGGGTGGGTGGGAGGGATGGACTGGGGCTTTGGGATTGGCATGTGCACACTGAAATATGTGGATCTGCTGTATAGCCCAGAGAACTCTACCCAGTATTCTGGGATCATCTATGTGGGAAAAGAATCCGAGAGAATAGATATGTGCACATGGATGACTGGGTCACTTTGTGGTACAGCAGAAATGCTCACAGCCTCAGAAATGAACTATGCTTCAATAAACCTTAAAAAAACCAATCAAAATAAATAGACGAGAAACTCTGTTTTCAGTCACTTTGTACTCCTGTATCACGTACGTCTTTAGGGACGCTTTAAGAATGTTCATCAGGACACGAAGAATAAGTGTGGGTTATACTGCAAAACTTTTCAATGCTTGACTCCAAACTTCCACTACGGCTAAGACATTCCTGTAAAGAAATGATTTAGGGGAAACTTAGCAGCTCCTGTTTTCATGACAAGGTCCCAGGGGCAAGAGGTTGTGCCTAACCCTTTTTAAATTTCGTTTCTGTATCTTGCGCCTGGTGTCCAGCATTGGTTACAGAGTAAACAGTATTTTCCAAAGACTGACAGGGTCAGCTGCTCGGGGAATGTGGCCGGTGACCTCCCTGATGGATGACCGTCCTGCAGGCTGCTTCCAAGTCAGCTGAAAGGTAAGCATTCTTTCTGTATAAGTGCAGACTGCTTTGGTACATGTTTCAGTTTTAAGCGATAAAGCTGAAAGTATGTCCTGGGCACGCTGTCTCAGAGGGCACGGAGCCGTTCCTTTGGGGGCAAAGTGATTTGTCTTGTCAACACAACCACGGCGGCTAAGCTTCTGAGGTTAGGAAAGGAATGAACCACAGTGTAAAAATCTCGTTGCTTTAATGAAGCTGCAGAGATACAGGAAAACTTCAGTCCAGAACTTCTTTCTGCTGTTAGAAACACACACTGGAATTCTCATCTTCAAAAAGTATAGCTTTTCGTCTTTGAATCCTTTTTCCTGAAGTCTTTTCAGTTTAATCTGGCTGTTGTTTTCACTCCTGAGACAGTAATGGGGTGTGTGTGTGTGTGAGAGAGAGAGAGAGAAAGAGAGAGAGTGCGCGCACATGAGTGTGAGCACACTAGGAAGGATATCTACCATCAAAGGGCCTGTAAACACAGTGAGTGTTACCACATGCAAGAGCCAAACCTTGATCCACCTAGCACCTCTGTGGATGTCACCACAGACAAGAGAAAATGCATCTTAAGTCCCTTGAAAATTGTAGGTGTGTGAGTACAGGAAAGTCGAGAAGGTAGAATGTGCTGTACTTGGATCCCAGGCGGGTTTTAATCAGCTTGTATGTTACAGCTTCTGGAGGTAAAGAGTTAGTTTCATGTACAAAGCATTGCTCTCATCAATGCTGATAGTGATTTGTGGTTGTTTTTGTTTGCGTCTTTGCTTTTTTTTTTTTTTTAGGGAGAAAAAACTCACATTTTACTTTTCAACAAACTTGGTAAAAGAACTGTTCTTTTTGGATGCATGCATTAAAAAAGAGTCTACTTTTCACAGTTTTTATAGCTCTCACTGAAATATTTTTTAATGCTCCAAACAAATGCTCTACTATCAGAGGTGATTTTATGAAGAAAATATTCTTTTCCTTACACTTACTAAAATGTCTTGCCTATAGTTTTTTTTGTTGTGGTGGTTTTGTTTTTTGTTTTTTGTCTTTTGTCCTTTTAGGGCCGCACCTGCGGCGTATGGAGGTTCCCAGGCTAGGGGTCTAATGAGAGCTGTAGCTGCCAGCCTATGCCACAGCCTCAGCAATGCCAGATCCGAGCTGCATCTGTGACCTACACCACAGCTCATAGCAACGCCAGATCCTTAACCCACTGAGTGAGGCCAGGGATCGAACCCTCAACCTCACGGTTCCTAGTCAGATTGGTTTCTGCTGTACCACAACGAGAACTCTTTTTTTCTTTTTTTTTTTTTTTGCCTATAGTTTAAAAAAATTGGACCAGAACCAAAATAAATGAACATATAGTATTAGAAGAAGTAAAAAAAATCTCATATTACAGTAGAAAAAGGTTGTGTTTCCTTGAAGTGTGGTAATTCCAAGGGTACAAATTTGTTAAGCTGTCATTATCATAATTCTCATATACTGATATTTTGGGGTTTGCTTTTGTGTCCACTTGGCAGCTTCAACTTGCAAAAAATGTTTATTATATAGCAATGAATTCAATTTTAAGAAATTCCTCTGGAGATGTTATCTTTTCACAAGCTATGGGCATGTACTGAAGTGCTTATTACCTTGTCCCTCTGGCCTGCAGAAGCCATAAGGGGGCTTAAAAGTAGTGACAGTGAGAGGTTAAAGTCTTCGGGTATTTACCTATTTGCCAGATGCACAGACAGGCTGGAAGAGTCAGAGGGATTTTCTAGAATAAGAGTTCACAACTGCTGCCGGAGAGTTCACAGTTGCCAAAACTGCTAAATAACCTCAGGCAGGAATGCTGAAATTCCGAGAACAATTCAGTTTGTTCTTCACTATCGCCCCCTCCACCCCTGTCTCCACCCCCATGTGACCACCAGGCAAACCCTTCTAGAGACATGGACATCTGTTTTAAACCAAACGCGGCATCAACAGATCAAAAGTTAGCTGTTGGAGTGAAATCTGTTCTCAGTGCTAGGTTTCGCTGGATTTGCCTCCGGTTCTTGAGTAGTGCAGGAACACATCCCTGGGGTGGTTCTTGAGACAGGCAATAGCACCTGGGTGTGTGTACTTGGTGCGTGTTCTGGATCATTACTAAATGGCTATGGGGTTACATGGGCTTCTGACTTGACCTGGAGCACACACAGGACCACATCTTGCAGATGCTATGTAGAATGATAAGCAACCCACAAAGAAGGCATCCATTGTCTCAGGATAGGATTCTGTCTTAATAAAAAGGTATTTATCCTTGGTGTTCCTGTTGTGACTTAGCAGTAACTAAGTATCTAGTCACTGCTAAATACTTGACTAGTATCCATGAGGATGCAGGTTTGGTCCCTGGCCTTGCTCAGTGGGTTAAGGATCCGGCGGTTGCTGGGAGCTGTGGTGTAGGTCACAGATGTGGCTTGGATCCTGTGTTGCTGTGGCTGTGGTGTAGGCTGGCAGCTTCAGCTCTCATTGGATTCCTAGCCTGGGAACTTCTATATGCTGCACATGAGGCCCTAAAAATAAATAAATAAATAAAAATTTAAAAAGTAAAAACTCATTTATCCTTGGAGCACACAATCAGGAAGCTCTTCAGCTGTCTAACGTATTCTTTGCAGACTGTCCTTTTTGTCAAAAGAAGACAGCATTTATTTTTCATGCCTTGTGGGTGTCTGCCTACCTTGTGCGGTTTCAGCAGTTGAGCGTTTATCTATTCTTTTGTTGTGGAGATGAAAGTTCTTTACATGGCAGGTGCGGGACAATCACCGCTATTAAGCAACATAAAACTATATCTAACTCTTGGACCCAGTAAATGAACAAGCCGTTTTAATAGCTGCAAACTCTGCTTCCCCTCAGTTTTTGAATATAAGCACCACATCTGCGTTGCTGTTTGCCTGGCAGCTTCACAAGGCTTCTGGTGAGGATGCAAAGGAATGAAGGGAGGTGACAATGACTTAAAGCAAAGAGCTTTCAGACAGGACATTTGTTTCACTCTCGAATGGAATTCTTGCTGGCCTACTGTAGAAAAGATTTTAATTTCCTGTTTAGAGTGACCTGTTACTTGTATTATATTCCTGGGGGAAAATCAGAAATTCGCATCTTCGAAAGGAATTCTAGACCATCCTCTTTAATAACTTTATCAAACTATGATTTACATAAATCTTTACATAAACCATAAAATCCTTACATAAACCATAAAATTCTTTCTTTTAAAGTACACATACCCTTTCTGTAAAGCACACATACAATTCAGTGCTTTTTTTTTTTTTTTTAGCATATTTGGAGTTACGTAGTCATTACCATGATCTAACTTCAGAATAGTTTCATCACCCTCAAAAACCCCATCCTTATTCAGTCCCTCCACAGTCTGCCCCCCTACCCCTGGCAACCATTACCTATTTCTATGGAGTTGCCTATTCTAGACATTTCATTTAAATGAATCATAATATGTAGCTTTTTGTGACCAGCCTTCTTTCACTTACCGTATTTTCAAGGTTCATTCATGTTGTTGCAGGTGTCAGTACGTGATTCCTTTTCACTGAATAACCCACCCCTACTATGATAGATCCTCCTGTTTCACTTTTCATGTGTTAATAGACATTTATGTCATTTCTGCTTTTTTACCATGATGAATAACTATCATTTAACATTCGTTGACAAGTTTTTGGATGAACCCATGCTTTCACTTCTCTTGTGTGCATACCTAGAAGTCGAATTGCTGGATGATAGGTAAAACCTATGTATAAGATTTGGAGGATCTGCCACACTGTTTTCTAACATGGCTGTTCCATTTTATAACCCACTTTATAATCCCATCAGAGTGAGGCAGGGTTTCAGTGAGCCATGTCCTTGCCAAAAACTGTAACCTCTGTTTTGATTTTAGCCATCCTAGGGGGTGCACAGTGCTAGCTCACTGTGGTTTTGCTTTGTGTTCCCTAATCACATGTTTTGCTGAACAGCTTTTCATGTGTTTGTTGGCTATTTGTCTGTCTTCTTTGGAGAAATGTCTATTCAAATCCTTTGCCCATTTTTAAATTGGGTGGTTTTGTCCTTTTTATTGTTGAGTTAGAGTTCTTCATGTATTCTGGATCCAAGTCCCTTGTCAGATAAATGATTGGCAGACAGCCCCTTTTCTCTCTGTGAATTTTGGTGCCACATTTTTTAGAACTTGGGTACTATTTTTGAAATTAACTTTTTTTTTTTCTAGTAAACTTCATGAACCACAGTAAAATTATGGCACCCACCTTCACCCGGGACTTTCTTCATGCCAGACACTGTGTTTGGCCTGTTACCACATTTTAATTTTTGTCACAGCATCAGAGGTTGATATTCCTTTATTCAAGGAGCGGGGACTGCAACTCTGAGAATTCATTTGCTCACAGTGACTCAACTAGAAAGCGACAGAATCTGCAAATAAGTCCAATGCTTCCTGCTTCCTGAATCTATTTCTCATTTAATGGTTGTTTCAGTAAGATCAGGGAACAATCGATATTATCTTCATCTGTAGAATGATTTGTGTGGGATAAACGTGAATTTTATTCCTGTATTTCCTACCAAAAGTCTTGTAAATGATAATGCATTAGATGTCTTCTGTCGTGTCCGTCTGCTGTGTTTTCCTCATGTCTCACCCTCCTTCCCTTCCTCCCTCTTCCCTTCCTTGCTTTTTCCTTTCCCTCCTCTCTTTCCCACCCTCTTTCCTTTATGAGTCCTTTATTTAGTCCTTACTAGGTTCTAAGTGCCTGGAGAAAGGGGTGAATCCATCATCCTCTGGCGCTTATGCAAGAGTAGGAGAGATTAACTGCAAATTAATAGATATGGATAAGCTTAAAATGTCACCTGGAATCATCGACTGCCAGAGGCGATAAGCACTATGAAGAAGAAAAGAGCATATGAGTGGACAGAGGGTTTTGCTGTTTTAGACGGTCCCTGTGGAAGGTCTGGATGAAGGCAGAAAGGAGCCATGTGACTCTGGAGAGAGAGCTCTCCCGTCAGAGGAAGGGCTGTGTTTGTTTTGATTGACATCTATTCATCTATTCTGTTGGACCAGCAAGTGGACAAGGGCTGGCTTTTGCATGGGCATGCTTTTTCCTAAGGAAAACTCTTGTCTCTAAAACAGAGGTAAAATAAATCTAAGTGTATCTCCGTATGGGGGGGGGGTCGTCCTCACCATATGGTGCTGAGGCTACTGACCCACTTGCCCGGTTGTGCCTGGGGTGAAATTTCTTCTTCTGAGATGCTGAGGTGCCTGGCAGGCAGGTGCTTGGACCAGGGCACTTGAGTGCCATTAGCTGTTCTCATTAGCTGTGTAACTGTGGGTTATTTTTTCAACTCTAAAAGGGGTGTATTCGTTTGCTGAGGCTGCTGGTCTGTTGAGTCACAGACTAGGTGACTTAAACAGGAAAAAAATGTCTTTCTGCACAGTTCTGGAGGCTAGAGGTCCCAGAGTAAGGGGTTAGCAAGGTTGGTTTCTTCTGAGACCACTCTCTTTGGCTTGTAGATGACCATCTTCCCCCTGTGTCCTCGCACGGTCTTCCCTCTGTGTGTCTCTTGGTCCTAATCTCCTCTTATTATAGGGACAGCCCATCATATTGGACTAGGGTCCCCCCCCCATCTTTATGACTGCATTTTTTTCTTCTTTTTAAGGGCTGCAGGTACAGCAGATGGAAGTTCCCAGGCTAAGGGTTGAATTGGAGCTACAGCTGCCAGCCTACACCACAGCCACGGCAACACCAGATCTGAGCCTCATCTGCGACCTACCCTGCAGCTCTCAGTGATGCTGCATCCTTAACCCACTGAGTGGGACCAGGGAGCAAACCTGCATCCTCATGTGCATCCTAGTCAGGTGTTGTTTCCACTGAGCCACGATAGCAAACTCCTTTTATGACTGCATCGTAACTTAATTACCTCTTTAAGGACCCTATCTCCAAGTATAGTCTTATTCTGAGACACTGGGGGTTAGGACTTCAGTGTATGAATTTGGGGGGGAACACATTCAGCCCACAATGATGGAGAAAGTAGTAATGTTTACCTAGAAGTATTTAATAAACCCTAAGAAGAGGTAAGTAGAATAGTATCTACCTCCTAGAAGTAGCTTGGAGAATTACTTGAGATTATATGTGGAAAGTCTTAAAGCTGTTTCTGGCATACAGTGAGTGCTATGGAAGTGGGCTATTCCTACTTACATCCAGTCATGCCTCCATTGTGAGTTTGCTGAGAGAAGAAAAGTAGAGATTGTCTCTTTCCATTTCATTTATTGTTTTAAAACATCTGCCGGCCCCTCGGATAAATCTTCACCCATTATGTATACTCAGTACTCTGTTCAATTAAACTTTCCATCCCTCCGCTGTTACTGGCATGTTCCTCCCATTATCACTATATCATCTTCTCTTTCTCCAACCAGCTCTGCATCTCATCATCCTACTCCCAACTGGATCCTGAGTTTCACTTTCGGGCATTAAACTAGCCATAACTGAGTTTCCTTCTGCAGGCATAGCATGCTTTTTTTTTTCCTTCCTAGAGAGGTTTTGGAAGCTCCCATAAAATTCCACTATTGCTTTGCTGTGGCACATACCAATCTTGCATGCTAATAACCTCGAAGATTCATTTTCATACTTGTCAGGACAACAGCAAGTGCGTGTGATTCCCCCTCTGAAACTCAGAGTGGAGGCAAAGAGGGAAGCCCCTTTTGCCCATGAATCTGATGGAGGGTTTTGAAATTCTTACGCAGAAGCAGGGCTAGCTAAATGTTTCACTTCTGGACTCTTCAGCCCTGCCATCATCATGCAGAATAAGCTCTAGAGCAGCTCTGCCTGGCCACAGAGAACCAGCTGTAACCATGCTAAAGGAGTGAGCCTCACAACCCATTTCCCAAAATGTTTTCTTAAAAAGGGGAAATTTGAGTTAAGATCACAAAGAGGTGTGAAAAAGACACTTGAAACACAAAGAGAGATTAGGCCACCGTAGAGTTCAGTCTTAGCTCACTCCAAAAGCCATTTTTATTTTTTATTGCCACACACATATCTAGTTTGCTGTAAAAACAAACAAACAAACAAACAAACAAACAACAACAGGTAGTCAATTATCATTGGGCTACACAGTTAATTTTCTTTAAGGCATATAACAATTTCTAAAGGATTCTGAGAACATTTATTCCACTAGAAAAATGAATTTTACCT
This sequence comes from Phacochoerus africanus, assembly GCF_016906955.1. Classification (NCBI taxonomy): domain Eukaryota; kingdom Metazoa; phylum Chordata; class Mammalia; order Artiodactyla; family Suidae; genus Phacochoerus; species Phacochoerus africanus. The sequence continues at coordinate 27,983,954 of NC_062552.1, read as the reverse complement.
TCTATGTCATAATTTCATTCCCAGTAGAAAAGCCAGGATAAGGAAGAAAAAAATCAGTTTTGTGAAGGAAAACACTGCTTTTATTGTATGATGTTTCTAAACATCATTTGCCCACTTCTCATGGAATAAAATTGGCAACACTCCTTGAATATACGTGCATCTGAATAGTTTTAATTAATTATCCTTTGCTCTTTCCTTTAAGTGACTTTTTAAAGTTTTAAGCTACAAAATAATAGTGGCTAGACTGCCAGGACCCACATTGGAATTTGGAAGAACAGGACTGGCTGATTCATATTTTCTATATGACCATCACATTTGTCCTTTGAAAATTGATTTATTAAGTCCATATTCTAGACTGTATTTTATTCTGCTGGAACAGCTATTAATGAACTCTTTGAGAGGTGTTTTTTTTTTTCTTTTTTTTTTTGGTCACAGACATCTTTCTTGGCTCAGGGAACCTAACCTGTTGGGATATTTTCCTGTTGAGGAGTTTGCCTTTATATCTAGTGACATTTATCATTATCTGAGGCCAGCTGCCTGACTTCTCTTCAGTGCTCTGTTTATGGGGTTTGAACATCTATAAATGGAAACACTAGCTAACCAGAAATTATCGCCAGGGCTTTCTGATAGTGTCCCAGGCTCTCACCACTTGGAATGTCCTGCAATATCTAACATGTAAGCACGTTGAATCATTTTCTAGACAGAATCTGAGTCTCTCTTTTTCTGTTTCTCTCTCTCTTGTTCTCTTTCAACATGGAATTTGAAAAGCATGAAAAAGGAAGCTTATCAAACAAGAACTTAGAGGAGAAATTGACGGTAAGGCTTGTGAGATTTAGTCAACACGGATTTATAAGGTAACTGAAATAAAAATCAGCTGTCATAGTTTGGAAAAGTTGTACCAGCCCAGCCTGTATTTCCATAAAAATCAACTGTCATAGTTTGGAAAAGTTGTACCAGCCCAGCCTGTATTTCCATGTTTTACTGGTCAACAGCCTTGAAATTATTAAGTTCTATGGGCTCTACTGACAATAATGCAATAAAGTTATTAATAAAATATCATTACTAGAATGTGGGCTAATTTGATTTAGTTGCATGAGGTAGTTTATCTCCGTTTTAAAAACTAGAATCCACTTATATTGAGCTGTTGTTGTGATTGCCTCAGTACTGGAAGATTATTTCCTTCAGTGATATCAAGCTTAGCGAGTGTTCAGAGTTCTAGAGAAAACGTAAGTATTATGGAATGTTTTAATGTTTTATGGACTAAATTACTGAACTTCTGCTATAAGGATAAAGTTTACTCTTCCAAAAAAAATTTTTTTGGGGGGGCTACAAAAGTTGTTGAGGTAGTTTTACCTTGATGCTAAGAAATTAAATGTCAGTGGACATAGCGGTCACCTCTATTTGCTTGAACATAAAATATACTCTAACCTGGAGTAGAATGTATCGTTTGGGACTCACCTGATTGGTATAGGAGGCTGATTATGTATGTAAAGTTACTGTGGGCAGAGAGTTAACATTAGTGCAAAGTACAACTAATTTTAATGAGCAGGCAAGCAGTAAAAAAATAAAAGTATATTGACTTTTGGCTGCGTCCTCTTAAACTCATGAGAATTCATTATTCTGGATGTCTGATATGTATGCACCGGTAATGATGTTAAAATGTGAAAGAAAGAAAAAAGAGCCCTATCGGGGTAAGAACTCCCAGTGTATTAGAATTTCAAGGTCTTGAAGAGATGCATTTGATAAAACATAACATTTTCTTATGGGATTCAGGTTATTTTGAGTATCGACTGTAGACCTCTGTTCCAGGTGGGGGTCTAAACATGTCATGGCCATAGACTGTTTTGCTTTTTGACTGTTTTGAAAGGCCATGTATTATTTTAGAACTAACCAGGGATTTTGAGTCAGAGAGGTCTGGTGAGAACTCTCACTCCACAACTTCTAAATGTAGGATTATGGGATTTTGTTTAAGCTTTCTGAGTCTCAGTTAACTCACTTGGTGATGGGAACAGTAATACCTCATTTGAAGGCTGTCATGAGCGTTAAAAACTGTAATATATGTGAAGTCCCTAGGCCGAGCCTGTTATTTCAACCTGTTTTTGGCCTGACTTACTTAGAAAGTCCCTACCTACAGTTTATTTATAAAGAAAGAGAAAGCTGAAATGCATTTCAAAGTATAAGGAAAAGTCACATACATTAACCATAAAGACTTAGTGGTTACAAAACCTTTCTGGACCTAGATAGAGAGTCAATAAATACACGAATAAAGAGTTGCCTTGAGGAGTTCCCTTTGTGGCTCAGTGGCTAACGAACCTAACTAGGATCCGTGAGGATGAGGGTTTGATCCCTGGCCTCTCTCAGTGGGTTAAGGATCCAGGGTTCTGTGGGCTGGGGTGTAGGTCGCAGATGCAGCTCAGATCTGGTGTTGCTGCGGCTGTGGTGTAGGCCAGAGGCTACAGCTCTGATTTGACCCCTAACCTGGGAACCTCCATGTGCAGCAGGTGCCACCCTAAAAGGCAAAGCAAAAACAAACAAACAAACAAACAAAAAAGAGTTGCCTTGAATTAGTGTGAAATTTGACCCAAAGCTTCCTGGCAATCTTTTCCAGAAAGTTTTGCAAATAACCCCGTAGTGAACATGCAGCAAGGGAACAAAAGTGAAAATGGTCTCTTGATGCATAAATATTTCACCACCTGGGAAGTCAAACATTCTGCCTGCCCAGCTCTACCTGGAACACAGCTCTAAATCTAGAAGTGAGCAAAAATTCTCCTTAGAGGGAGAAGCTGCCACAAAATCCATGGACTTGACTCTGGAGGGGAGGCATAGGGCTAGCCGCTGATTAACTTCCAGAAGATTAGAGGAAGATATGGGCAGATCAGAAGGCACCAGAAACCTGCCCTACCTAGAGATGGTTCTCAGGGAGGGAGGGAATGCAGCAGCTAAAGCTCAGTACTTAGGGCAGCTGCCTATACAGGTAAAGAGAGCTATGGCTGTAACTCAAACACCTTTCAGGTAGAGGGATTCTAAGTGACACTGTGTTTTCAAGAAAACTTACATTCAGTATTTCCATCTAAAAGAGCTGGAAAAGACATATATTTGAAAGTTTCCCGTAGCAACTATTTTAGTTAAACCCCTTGGCTGTTTACATTTATGTGGATAAACCTCTCAAAACATCAACTTTGCAGGGAGCGTTGCATTCCTTGCTAATGCAACGTAATACAGGATGACTGGCTAGGTTGCTGAATATAGTTTCAGTTGTGTTTTTATGGCGTTCATTAAGTTCTGAAGGTGTTCTGAGGACCAACCGAATGTATTTATGAACATTGTAACCAAGAACCTATGCCTCTGGGGCGTGGGTGGTGGCGGTGGTGGTCTGGTGTGTGGTGAGGATGTCCTATTCCAAAGAATAGGCCTTCTGCCTCTTCCTGAGTGCCATCTAGGGTGGTGAAAAACATGCTGAATATGAGTCTAGGAGACCAGCATTGGTGTGAAAGTTGGGTTTGTGTTACTTTGGACAAATCACTTAAAACTTGGGTGTCCTCATCTACAAGGCGAGAGGTTGAGTTGGATTTGCCAAGATTGCAGCATTCTCTAAAACTTTGCTCGTCTGCAGCAAATACCCTTCGGCTGTGTGTTTGTCCTTTTTATACCAAGCAATGTCTGTTTATACAAACATCGAAATAGTTTATAGTTTTATGTCATCACTGACCAAATGTAAAATAGAAGTCCTTGTTAATCGAGAAAACCCTCTTTGCAGCATAGAGGGTTCATGGTTCAGTACTCGAAAATGAATTGCAGGCATTTCCTCTGTTTTCACTGAGAAACGACTGGCCCATGGGAGGGGCGGATCATGGACTAGATAAGGAAAGAAGCATCTAAGTGCCTCCATATTAATATCGAGACATTATCAAAAGAAGGCATTTATTTTCTTATAATATTACATAACAAAGTAGATTGCTATGTTTTCATCAGGAATCATAAACTCGCAAATATGAGATCTGTGTTTTAAATGCGATTTCCAAGATGGTTTGTTTAGGGCATGTTCATCCTTTTTTGTAGTTCTTGCCGCTCCCTGCAATGTGCCTGACACAGATATCTTGCTCCCTTTGCAGCTCTAATTTTAGTCCCTTCTCATCACCGAGGTTGAGAGAAAAGTGGATTGCACACGAAGGGCAAAATCCTAGCCACTGTTTCCATTTTTCTTTTTCCTTTAAGAAAAATGAGGGCTGTGTCAGTTAGAACCCAGGGCAGGGAGGTGAAGAATAAAGGGAAACTGATAAGGATCCCGATTTCTACTTTATGGTTCAAATGAAGTTCTTGAAGCCATGCAGTCCTTTGAAAACCCCTGCTAATTAAAGCAGTGTCTGCTGATAATGTAAGTCTGAGATGCCCTGTTTGCACGGGTCTTTTGATACAGCTCTGTGTGATGGTGGATAACAGGAGAGAGATGGATTGCAGGCTTTAACTGAGTGTGGTTTCACAGTGACATTTATCACACACTGTACGTGCGGTGGAATTTTTTCTAGGTTCTCATTGTGGGGATTACAGTTATTTACCTAGCTAGTTGTTCTGTCCCAAGAAGGACTCCCGTCAGGGAATGACAAAGAGATGGTTGTATTCGTGATGGAATTACCTGAGAGCGTCACTGGGCTTTACTTTGCTATGTGATCTTGATAAAAAATGAGATGGTTTCTAAAAATGGTGGGAGGGTGACTGTGGTTTCACTGCTGGTTTTTGTCTTATATTTATAACCTAACTTTTTCACAAGGGTCCTCTCATCAATTTCCTTCTTAGTGGGTGTGTCCTTGCATATTTAACTTCTGGGGAAGATAACACTTCAGCTTCTTCTCTGAAATCTGCCTTGTGGATGTCAGGATGTAGCCATTCAGACACCACTTCATGCTCTTACACACTAACTGGATGGTGTTCATTTTAGGAGCAGATGAGAGAATTAGGAAAGCAGCCTAGTGAGTGCGCACATGCGCTTGTGTGTGTGTGTCTGTGTGTCTGTAGAACGTTTAAAAGAATATAAATATGGTTAACAGTGCTGTTTGATTGAAAAAGGTTTTAAATCTAGAAACTTTATTCTGTTCAGGTGATCAGAAGTTATGGCTCTCACCTTCCTCTGACATTTTTCGCCCCTGTACATAATGTATTTTCCTGGGAAAGCAACACCACTTGTGGTTCATCTATTTTTTTCACATAAGACTTTTCCTAGGAGTTCCCACTGTGGCTCAGCAGGTTAAGAACCTGACTAGTATCCATGAGGATGTGGGTTCGATCCCTGGCCTCACTCAGTGAGTTAAGGATCTGGCATTGCCATGAGCTGTGGTGTAGGTCGCAAATGCAGCTTGGATCTGGCATTGCTGTGGCTGTGATTAGACCCCTAGCCTGGGAACTTCCATATGCCATGGATGCGGCCCCAGAAAAAAAAAAAAAGGAATTTTTTTTATAAAACATATAGTTCATATACTACAAGTAGGACTTGTACTGGTGCAACATTTCTGGAGCACATTCTGTTTTGAGGTCTTAACCACTTACATACCTCCTGGCCAGGTAATTTTACTCTAGGAAATTTTAGGAACAAAGAAATCTCCAAATATTAGTGGTAATGATATTCATTATAATATTATTTGAAAAAGTGAAAATAATCGACACAGTAGGGAAATCAGTTACTAGTCTATGAGAACATACAAGGAAATTTAAGGGCGATGGTACAGTGGACAATTGTTTTTTCCATCGCTTCCCATTATTTTTTCCTACAAAAAGACAGATATTAGGCAATGTAGGATGAGTCTTTTATGGACCCTCCACACTGGCAGGACATTAGTATGCAAATCAGTGCACATATTTGTGTAGCCCATCTCGTTCAGCCAAACCATAGAATGTGGCTGGTGCTGCCCAGGAAGCCTCAGTTCACCTGCACGGCCTGACTTTTACATGTGTCTGTAAGAGTCTGACTTTTATGTCCGTGTGCGCATGTGCAGTGCCTGTTCTCTGACTTGGTAAGAGAACTGAATTCATACTAAGATTTAGCCACATCTGGAGAGCTGGGAGCTTGGCACTTTCAAAGGACTGCTTTTAAGAGACACTGGAGAGTCTCCCAGGCAAAACTCACCCCCAAGTCCTGGGGCAAAAGACAGATGAGAATCTTACTGTTTTGTTCATAGAAAGTGAGGGACCCTGAATGTAGCCGGACCCTGAATGTTAAAGCTTTACTACTTTATATAGTAGCTTGCTCCATTCCACAATGCTGAAATATTAGTCTAATTTTCCTAGAAAAAAGAATTGTAAGGTTCCCTTGAGGTAAATGTCAGCTTTGATAATCTGATTTCTTTCTTTTTTTCTTTTTTTAGGGCTGCACCCATGGCATATGGAGGTTCCCAGGCCAGGGGTAGAATCAGACCTGCAGCCGCTGGCCTACGCCACAGCCACAGCAATGCCAGATCAGAGCCATGTCTGCCACCTACAGCAGAGCTCACTGTCAGCGCTGGATCCTTAACCCACTGAGTGAGGTCAGGGATCAAACCCAAGTCCTCATCAGGTTTGTTACCACTGAGCCACAAGAGTGCTCTGTCTGATTTCTGTATATCAGAGTAAACACAAGTATGTGTGGTGTGGTTGGGAGAGTAGGTTCTGGACTCAGATTGTCTTGAAGTCAAACTCTTCCACTTCCTTGCTCAGTGTCCTGGGCAACTGCCAGTTTGTAGCTTGTCCCTTCATTCTACTAACAGGATATTTTGCAAAGCAAAAGTTTTCAATTTTGGTGAGGTCTAATTTATTATTTTTTCCTTCCTTGGAGGATGGTTGTTGTGTTAAGTCTAAGAGCTCTTTGTCCACTCCTAGGTCTTAAAGATTTTCTCCTACTTTTTAAAGTTTTAGTGTTTGTCATTGTCCATTTAAATTCATGATCCATTTGGAGTTAATTTTTATATGAGGTTTAGGTTAAAGTTTTTTTCTCTTCCTCCTTCTCCATTTTTTTCTTCTTTGACTCCTCTCCCCCGCTTTCCCCTCCCCCTTGTTCTTCTCCGCCTCTTTTTCCTCTTTCTTTGTCTTTGTCTTTGGATGTCTAAATGTTCCAGTACCATTAACTGCAAAGGCATATGCACTGTAACCAGCAATGATAGGAAGAATCCCATGTATTACAGATTTACTTTAACACCAGGGAAGAATTTCATCATCTCTACAACTGCCACCCATGCTACTAAGACTTATATATTTTTGCTATGACGTAGGCATCACTGTATATCTTCTTTCTCTCTCTTTCTATCTCTCTATCTATATATCTATCTGATATGTAGCTCCATGCAACAACCCCCAAATGATATTGTTTCTGTTCTAGTTTTGTGAATGGGGCACTCAAGGTTAAAGATACTAGTTAGTAAATGGTACAGCTCATTTCAAACTCAGACTGCTTCCAAGTGTATGCCCCTTAACCACCATGTCATGTTGCCTCTAAACTCCATTTGCTTTAGAATTAAATTAGGACAAGACTCTATTTTGGGATACATTTTATGTAACAACCTCTCTGCTTTCTAATTAGTGTTTGGGTCCACATAACAAATAATGCTCTTAAGGGACACCGAGACTGGTGGAGTGAAACATTAGTCTGATTAAAGATTCAGAGGCACTTGGAGTTCCCGTCATGGTTCAGTGGTTAATGAATCTGACTAGGAACCATGAGGCTGTGGGTTTGATCCCTGGCCTCGCTTGCGGGTTAAGGATCCGGAGTTACCGTGAGCTGTGGTGTAGGTTGCAGAGCGGCCCGGATCCCCGAGTTGTTGTGGCTGTGGTGTAGGCCGGCAGCTACAGCTCCGATTCGACCCCTAGCCTGGGAACCTCCATATGCCGAGGAAGTGGCCCAAGAAAAGGCAAAAAGGCAAAAAGCCAAAAAAAAAAAAAAGATTCAGATTCACAAGCTTACTATTTTAGAAAGATTGTAGGAAATATTTTCTGAATGAGGCATTTGCAGTTTTGCAACTCTGAACTTTATAAGAAATGACTTCTAGTTATCCTTCTACCTGAAACTTTATAATTTTAAAGAATGAAAAGATAGTTTCAGGGAGCTTATCTTGTTTTTAGGACCAACCATTTTAATTTCCTCTATGGTACTATTGCTATTTCTTTGTACACATCAGAGTTCTTTATGCGATGGACATATTTTTAAATTTTCATTTAACTGGGTGACCATATGATTTATTCCTCAAAACAGGGACCCTTTTGAGAGTAAACGGGGCCCTATTGAAAGTGACTTCAAGACAACAATATTAACCAATACTGACCCAGACAAGCCAGCGCATATGAGCACCGGATATTTTTTTTGCACCTGGTATTTAACTTACTCTTTTGCATGGAGGCCAGGGAATCAGTGATTCCAGGGGTTAGGGATGGCTTTTAGACTCTTGAAAAGATGGAAGTATTCTCTAGCAGCATATGTCATTTGCTTCTGGATGATGCTAAAAGGACAACTTGAATCCGCTTAACTGATCTTTTTAAGACCTTGAACTTCGCTTTTCTTTGTGTGTATCAGTTTATATTGTGTGGCAGAGAGAAGGATGATCTTTCATGACTTTGCTTCAGGGCCACAGCATTAGTGGTGCAGCCAATGCCCTAGACCATGAAGAGAGAAGGAAAACTCAATCCAGTTTTCCGAAATGTTGCTTAATTTCACTTGTTAAATGAGAAGCATCCAGTAAGAGAAAGAGAAGGGCCATAGACAAGTAGCTGTGATAGCACCTTCCCAGGGTATGGAATAATATATTACTTTATCCAAAGATGTGGAAGTATTTTGTTCAAAGATGGAAATGGTATCCCCCCCACCCCCATCATAGATCTTTGTCATGAAGTTACGAGGGAACAGTAAGGGTTGCCCTTGTCCTTGATCTCTTGTTGTCATGCTCCGAGGGAAGCAGAGTGGAAAGAAAACGAGGTCAGCTCGGCCATCAGTTTAGGTGTGGCTGGGACAAGTCACTTAACTTCCTCGGGTCTCAATTTCCTCATAAAAGAAAATATTCAACCGGATAATCTGAAGTTCCTCCCAGTTTTAATTTCTCTGATTCTATCACTTCCTGGGAGGATGGCTCTTAGGATTCTTTTTTTTAAAGTGTCATTGAAGTAGAGTTGATTTACAGGGTCGTGGTCATCTCTGCTGTACAGCAGAGGGATTCAGTCATACACATGCACATACCCATTTTCTCTCAGCTTCTTCTTTCCACATAGATTATCACAGGATATTGGGTAGAATTCTCTGTGCTGTACAGCAGGTCCCCAAGCCAATCATTCCATATACCCCAGTATGCATATGCTATTCCCAGGAGCTTAGATTCTTGAAAGTTTTGATGGAACTGTCATGCTTCAGCTTCAGGCTTCCCCTATAAAAAGGGAACATCCAAAGCACTTTTGGAATTTTTACTGTGGGGAATGACTCTTGGACAAGTATATTTAATTACTGAAGTTGTATCTTTAGAAGCTTAGATCTAGATATAGTAACAGAGCCCTATGATGGAGGCCCCCACTTTGTAGTTAGCAAGAGTGGGCAATAAAGAAGAAGTATTGGGCAAAGATTAAAGAACTGAAAAAAGAGGGAGATCCCTCTGTATCTTAGGGGGTCAAGAACCCATATAGTATCCAGGAGGATGCGAGTTCAATCCCTCAGTCTGTGGGTTAAGGATCTGGCTTTGCTGTGAGCTGTAGTGTAGGTTGCAGATGCGGCTCAGATTCGATCCCTCGCCTGGGAACTTCCATATGCCACAGGTGTGGCCCTAAAAAGAAAGAGAAAATGAAAAAAATTCAAAAAAGAGAACGGTTCATTGGTTTAAAAAATGCCAGTTTCTCTTTCAAAATATTTGAGTTGGCTTAGCCCAGTGTATTTAGGGACCAAGGAATTATATGGCAGGGAAGAGCCCTGGCTTGACAGTGACACTGGCACAATTCCTGGCTCCCACAGTTCCTTCAGTAGCCTGGGAAGTTGAATCTTGTCAAGTTTATTAATTTGTAATCTTGGCAAGTTGATTAATTTCTTTAAACATCAGAATCCTTGTCTATGAAATGAAGGTAGTAACAGCATCCATATCAAAGGGTTATTGTGAAAAATGACATATGTTAAATTTTGACACTTTATTTTCCTGTAATTCCAGTTACTAAAGTTTTAATGGCAAAATTATTAGGCTGATCTGTTTGTATTAGGAAGGTAGTCTAAACAGCTGTTATAAGTAGACTTTTTTTTTTCTTTCCCTTTTTATGGCCTCACTGGTGGGATATGAAAGTTCCCAGGCTAGGGGTCGAATTGGAGCTTCAGCTGCCAGCCTACACCACAGCCACAGCAACACCAGATTCAAGCTGCATCAGGTGACCTACACCACAGCTCATGGCAATGCTGATCCTTAACCCACTGAGCAAGGCCAGGGATCAAACCCACATCCTCATGGATACTATTTGGGTTCATTCCCGCCGGACCACAATGGGAACTCCCTATATGGACTTAACACAGTAAAAGTTTATCTTTCACGCAATGTTGCAAACTTTAAATATCCTACAATTTCATTTGTCATTTATATTTCAATAAATCTCAAAAAATATTCCTACACTGTTACCCTTTGAGAGTCCCAGGGGGCATAGTTAGTGTTTGTGATACTTACTTGTCCTTGGTTGGCACACAAGGCAAGGATGATCAGAAAGTTTGGGCTGTCGGAAGGAGGTCTGGAATAGGTCTCTTTTTCCCATGTCATGTTCTGCCTTTGTTCTTATTTGGTTGATAATTCTGTGTGTGCTCTACAGGTGGTGGTAATTCTCCCCGTGTTTTTATGATCCTGAGAACCCGGGGTGGGACATACCACTCTAGCTCCCTAAGTATGGATTCCACAGGCTTGGTATCTGGCATCTGGCCAACCTGCCGTGGCTCCCTCTCTGAAACCCAACATGATTAATTCGGTCCATGTAAGGAACTTCTTCTCAAAGGACATTTGTTAAGTCACAAAAACTGAGTAGATGCTTTTTGTGTGTGTGTGTGTGTGTGTGTGTGTGTGTGTGAGAGAGAGAGAGAGAGAGAGAGAGAGAGAGAGAGAACAGAGAACAGTGGAAGAGGTCTTGATAGATGCAGCCAAACAAATAACCTCATTCCTCATCAAGATTTTGGGTAAAGATGCTGTTGCTGGGAAGTGGGGATATCTATCAGAAGGGGACGGATGGTCTGTTCCTCCCTGGGAGGCTTTGCAGAAGTTCATCAGATTCCTTGAAAAGGCCAAAGGTCAGCAGGCTGGGGGTGCCTCGCGACAGGGGAATGATCCTTCTGCTAAAGAGACTGATGTATATCACAGGGGAGGATTCTGGGTCATGGTGCCGAATGCTTAAATTGTCACGCTGGCTTCAGAAATGGAATCATGATTCTGATGCTTTCCAGCCCTGGCGTCATCTTTGATAACTTTTCTTCAGTGAACGTCTGCTCTTGTTAAGTATTGTCATTAATATCTTCTATGATTTAATGTGAGGTTAAATAATGCACCTAGACCAAGGCACATGGTGTTCAGAAAATTCTTGTTTTCACCTCCCAGAGTGATGCCGAGGGTCGTCTCGGGTCCTGACACGTGGCCTGAGTACCCATGAAATATGTGGTAGACCAGGAGTACCCCTCTGCCGAGTCATCTGTAGACTTGTTCTCTGGTCTGACTCCAGCCTAAGTTAAGGTTACTGGTTTTGTAGTGAGGTGTTCTCTTATGTGTGGTGGGAACAATGGAAGCCTCTAGAAAAGAGGGGATCTTTTTAAAGGGAGAGAATGCAGATCTCAGAAGCCCCTCATTTATTCAGGGTGTTCTCTGCAGACAGGCTGCCAAACATGGTGTGTGGATTACTGCTTGTCTGTGGCAAGGTTCTACTTACCATAGAGTAAATGAGAGAGATAAGGATAATACAATCTCTTTGATAAAATAATTTTTGTCTGACATGCTGGTCTCTGCTTTCACATGCCCTTGGAAAGGTCCGCTGGATTTTTGCTCTGTTTTATCTTTGTTTTTGGCATTGCCAAACTGTGACTTCTTACCATGTACTCTGTCCCACTTTTGTTTGCTTCTTTTAGAATCCTAGTTTTCTTATTTAGCAAACAAATCAGGCTTTGTTACGTATAAATGATTTTTTCCCCCATTTTATCATTCTTGCCGCAAATGTAAAAAAGCACATTTACTTTTCGGGTTCGGAGATTAGAATCAAAACCAACAAAAATCTTGAGCACCTATCATGAGATAGGGCACCATATAGATATTCCTGGGCCAGGGGTTGAATCAGAGCTCCCAGGTGAGGCCTACTCTACAGCCATGGCAACACTGGATTCAGGCTGCATCCATGACCTGTGCTACAGCTTGCAGCAATGCCAGATCCTTAACCCACTGAGCAAGGCCAGGGATCGAACCCACATTCTCACGGACACTATGTCAGGCTCTTAACCTGCTGAGCCACAGCAGAAACTCTAGTTCTTGGGATTTTATATGCGTTGTCTCATTTTTACCTCATCACAGGCTTGCTTTCTGTTCTCTGAGAATCTGAGATTTCTCTTTCTCTTATGGACCTGGATGCAGTGTAGGTGGTCACTGAGAAATTGTAATATATCAGATATCCAGAATATTCTTTTGGAGGAATTTTTATTAATGAAACCCATGATTCAAGTTAAGAGGAGTGTTTTTTCAGAACTCTACTCTGAGAGAATCTCAAAAAGCCCATAGTCTTGTTCAGAAGTTCATAGAAGTAGAGATACTATTGGAAAATGTATCTCTAGTTAGAGTGGGAGAGGCTTGATAACCATAAAAATCCATAAAACCAATTTAAATAATGTTTGCAGCTTGACATGCTTTAGATCTCTGAACAATGAGTTTCGGTAATAGAGGGGGCTGAGCAAAACTGTGTGAGATCTTTGGAAGCTGGTGTTTCCATCGCCTTTGATCATGTTATGTAAAAAGTTTATGTTGTTTAACTTTGACTTTGATCTTCGTTTCCTGGGTAATGTGTTAGAGAAAGTGGGACTGCACAATGACATTTTATGAACTTTAAAACATTCTCCTCTGAAAATCATGCTGGGAGCTGCCATTTAAAAACAAACAAACCCATGTTGCAACAGAAGAAAGGCTGGGGGAAAAATGTAATTGTAATGTATACATGTAAGGATAACCTGACCCCCTTGCTGTACAGTGGGAAAAAAAAATAAAAATAAAAAAAATAAAAACAAACAAACCCAAATAAGCTAACTCAAGAGGAAGAAATAGGCTGGATTTTAAATGGGTGAATGTTACTAAAGTGCATTAATGCCTGAGACTGATCTTAAAGGCAGAGGCCACCACCAGTCCTTCAAAATAAAAAGTCCTTCAGCACAACTGCAAGTGGAGGTGATTGTGTCTCTTGGGTTAAAGATGGAAAGAAATGACTATTGATGGTGAAAACGCAAATTAGAAAATTCACTTGGGTGTGTTGCTGACCTGTGGATATAGTTTCAAATGGGGGATGCTGGCTCTGTCTGTAAAACGGCATGATGTTGGTTTATTCGGGGACCCAAACAGACAAGATATGAATATGAGGTGCACTGTGTTTAAATTCTGCCCTTATATCTTCCAATCTGTTTGATTTTTTTTTTTTTTTGGGCAGTCACCATGTGTGCATTACATCCCCAGAACTTATGAACCTTAGAACTGGAAGTCTGTGTGTTTTGACCACCTTCACTCATTTCTCCCAGCCTCCACTCTCTAAAAGAAACTATAACATGAGGGTGAAAAAAATAGAGGTAATGTCATAAACACTGCATGCTCCGTGTTACAGTGCACTGTATGTGAACTGGTCCGCCCTGTTAACCGTCTTTAAACCCAAACAAAGTTAATGGCCACAGATTCTCCCTTTTAGGATGGCTAGAACATTGAGGAGGAAGACAGTGACAGCGACAATGCAAACAGTGCTTTTGACCCAAGAGAGGGTGTGACAGCACAGGCCCTTGTTAGCAAGTTCTATTTTTTGTGCTGAATATAGTATGTTAAAAGATAAATGGAAGCATATTAAACATGTTGGATTTTATTTGAGCAAACACTGAGTGACTTGGGCAGCAGCAAACTGGAAGTGGGTAGGAGCCCCTCCCTGACAGGTGCTGGGAGATTGGTACTGGGGGGGGGGCGAGCAAGGAGAGGATTTGATAGGCTGTGGCTTAAGCAGTTGCCTTATTTGGGAAACGCTTATGTGGGATCGGTGGTCCTTGGTGTCATTTTTTTAATCTGGAGGCACTTTAGCTTTAGGTTTTGGTTTGCTTATGGGGGCTTCTAAGGTGTTGGAACCACTCAGTCTAAAGCCTCCTTGTTTCATTCATTTAACAAGCAGAATCGCGGAGGTTTAGGTAGGGCTGCTCATTAGCATTTCTGAGCACTTACTGTGTGCAAAGTTGCTTTCATTCATCAGTCATTCATTTATCTACTTTAAATATATTTTGAGCATCTGCTGTGGGTCAGGCATTGGTCTAGGAACAAGACTGCAGGACCACATGGACCTCAGCCTTCAGGGACCTCAGCCTTCAGGCACTGCCTTATAGGGGAGGGTGGTTGGGAGCGCTGCCAGCTGACATTAAACATTAATGAGATTTGACATTAAACAAATGAACAGACGAGGTAATTGCAGGTAACAATACATGGAATATGCTGTTAAACAGGAAGAAGGAATACATGTTGGTAGACATGAGAGAGTAGGTGAAGGCTCTTCAGGAACCTTCAGGAAAGCCTCTCTCAGGAGCTGACACTCCATGAGGAGGAGATGGGGTGAGACAGAGCATTCCCCACAGGAAAATAGAGGCAAAGGGTTCTCCACATCTTATTTGTATATAGTTCTCATTTTGCAAATGTGCAAGCTGACTATCCAAAGCAGCGCCGTGAGGAACTGACGTGTTCTTTCCTCGAAGCATGTTTGAACCAGAGCCAGTGCTTTCAGCTCTTGTATTTACTACCTAGTGGAGATGGGCCACTGCTCTGGCCCTGCTTGTTCTGGACAACAGGACAGACAGATAAATCAGCCAATGGACTGACCTTAGATCTCTGACCAATTGGTCTGACCTGGACTCCCACAGAGGGAACCATCACTTGGCACCCAAATTCCAGACCTGAATTGCTCACATCCAGAGCGTACATCAGGAAGGAGAGACCAGGTTTAAAAATATCCATTTCTTTCTCTTTCAAATATCCAAATCCTATCCATCAAGAGCAATTGCACATCAATGAGTAAAATTTAAAAAATCACACTGAAGAAATAAACAAAAGGACATAGGCCTGATGAAATAATAGAAAATGCCAATAAGGATGCAAAAGGTATTTATTCTCATTAAGTACCAAACAATTACGAATGGAAACAACCATTTTAACCTTTTTCTACTAGCAAACATGAGAGAGGTCAGGAATATCTAGGGTTGGTGAGGTTATCTGTCACAATTGGGGTGCAAATGCCTGATGGTCTAGTTAGGGCACTTTTAAGAAGATCTTATAGATTCCCTGTTCACACGTGAGTTAAGGTGTAGTGAGTTAAATGGTTGCCTCATGTTCTCAAAAGATGTGACCAGATAGAACATGTAAATGTGACCTTCTTTGAAGAAAGGGTCTTTGTGGGTGTCATTAAGGATCTCAAGAGAGATCATCCTGGGCTAGGATGGACTCAAACCAAAGCAAGGGTACTAAGAAAAATGGAGAAGATGGGAAGGCTGGTGTTAACTGCTAGAAATCAAGGAACTGGGAGTTCCCATCGTGGCTCTGTGGGTTAAGAATTGGACATAGTGTCCATGAGGATCCAGGTTCAATCCCTGGCCCTGCTCGGTGGGTTAAGGATTCGGTGTTGCCGTGAGCTGAAGTGTAGGTTGCAGACTTGTCTCGCATCCTGCGTTGCTGTGGCTGTGGTGTAGGCCAGCAGCTGCAGCTCTAATTCAGCCACAGCCTGTGAACTTCCATATGCTGAGAGTGTGGAAAAAAAAAAAAAAGGAAAGAAATCAAGGAACGCTTGGGCTGTCGGAAGCTAAAAGAAGCAAGGTTTCTCCCAGAATCTTCAGAGGGAGGGCGGCCCCGACAGCAGTGTGGGTTTGGACTTCTGGCCCCCCCAAACTGTGAGAGAATATATTCCTGTTGTTTTCAGCCACCAAGTTTGTGGTAATTCGTTCTGGCAGCTGCAGGAAACTAAAGGACAAGCTCTATCCACCTTTCATCTAACTATTTCGTAATGGCAAAACAATCTAAATGCTTGTCAATGTGTGACTGGTTCACTAAATTATGTCATTAAAAAATAGAATAGACCTAATTACACTGACAACTCATAAGTGATATATTAAGTCAGGAAAAAAAAAAAGACATTCTTATCATTAAAAAATAAAGCCAACACATACATTTGTCATGGTGTTTGACATAAAGTGACTTTGAACGTGAGGTGATTCTTCATTTTTCTGATAGGGATGCCCCAAAATTTGGGGGGAACAAACTTAAATATGTTTGGGGGGACAAACTTAAATCTTTAGGGACAGAGATGAAACAATCAAAAATCAACTCAGAAATTATTAACGTAGCTAAACATGCATCTTCAACATCAGAAATGTAAGATAATATTAGCCTAGAGAGATCTGTTTTTTTTTCATTCTTGCATTTTTACTTTTTATTTTAATTTAATTTTAATTTTCACTTCACTCATGTAATTTTATTCAAATTCTTGACATGTTAGATAGTGCTTGAGATCCTATAAGCTAATACTTTTCCTCCCCAAACTGCTGTTCTGCATAAATTTAGTTTTAGTGGCTAAAAGGCATCTCAAAGCTGTGGAATCCTCTCAAGTTGTTTTTAAGGCATGGTAGAAATTCGAAAGCACAGTTACAGATGTTGGAGGAAAAAACCTCCTTTCATGTTTGTACCCTACTGAATTCAGTCTGGGCAATAAATTGTGTGTGCTTAGCACTTGCGCATGCGTTGAACGATGTTTGGGAGGATGTGAAACCAGCGAGGTCCAAGTTAACCACGTTTACACTGGAGCATGGGATTGGTAGTGATTGTCTGTGTATATGGTTTTACCAATTTGTTTTCCACTTCTGTATTGTTGGAATGTGTTACATGGGCATATATTACCTCTGCGGTACTAGTACTCAAGTATAAAAGTTAAAAAAAAAAAAAATCTACCAATTCTTTAAGATCCAGGCTACCTTTGACCGATGTTCTCAGTCTTACCCAGAAATGATTTCTCCTTACTCAAATCTAGTGAATTTTCTCTCTCTTTTGTGCACTATTAACTTTCTAATGTATGGATTTATCCTTTGCTAAATAACTTTTATTTATTCTGGAGAGCCTGGCCGCAAAGGGAAAAGCTACTGAATAGAGATATCTGGTAATCATTTTTCTCATTTAACATTTTATTTTTCAAGTGGGATACATAAAATTGACATTTTTGTGTACAGTTCTATGCATTTTTACACACGTATTGAGTCATACACGCTACCGTCAAAGTACAGAATGCAGCGTACAGTCACCTTCCAAAACGCCTTTGTGGGGACATAATATGAAATTTCAAAATTGCCCTTTTGTAGTTATATCTTTCCCCTTCTCCTAACCCCCTGAGAACTGCTGATCCGTTCTCCAAAATTATGTCTCTTTATTTTTGCTCCTTGAGACGTTCATGGCAATTGAATTGGGCAGTATGCAATCTTTTGAGACTGGCTTTTTTTTTTTTTTCTTCCACAGGGCCTAACGCCTTTGAGAGCCAGCCAAGCTGTTGCCTAACTCCATAGATCAATTCCTTGTTCCTTTATTGTTGAGGGAGGTTCCCTTGTTTGGATGTGCCATGGTTTGCTTAACCATTCACCCACTGACGGACATTTGAGTAGTTTCCAGTTTGGGGCTATTGTGAACAGAGCTATTACAAGCATTAGTGTCCAGGTTTTTATGTGTATACAAGCCTTCATTTCTCTAGAGTAAATAACTAGGAGAGGACTTTGGGGGTCATATAGTGTATGCTTACCCTCCTAAGAAACTGCCACAGTGTTCTTAGGGTAGCAACACCGTTTTGCATTCCTACCAGCAATGGGAGCGTTCCTGTTGTTCCATATCTTTACTCACACTTTATCTGTATTTTCAGCACTTTTTATGATAGCCATTCTCATCGGGGATATGTTGGACTCTCATCATGATTTTGTCTTGCATCCCTAATAGCTAAGGATGTTGAACACTTTTTCATATGCAGATTTGCCATGCGTGCATCATTGGTTAAGTGTCTATTCAAGAGTTTTTGCCATTGTCAAAAGCAATGGCCATTGATTAGTTTAAAGCAGTGTTTTTCGACAGGCCCATGTTGGCATTTGGGGTGGTATAGTTGCTGGTTTGGAGGCCATTCTATTCATTGAAGCTCATTTTGATTCCCTGGATTTTGAACACAAGATGCTTGAAGCACATGAAGTTGTGATGACCAGAAAACACTCTCAAACATTTCCAGACTCCACTAGGAGGATGGTATCACCTAGGAAAGGCCATCGGCTTTGAAATTAGAGTTTTTCCTTGTTGCTGGAATCAGGTCAGTTTCCCCCAATTCACATGGGGTTTGTGGAGGAAGGATGGGTAGCTTAACTATATCAAGATTCTTCTAGGGAAGAGGGGAGTTAATACTGATTAGAAGAATGGCAGTGTCCACTGGGATTTAACTCCTTTTCTCGCTCAGCAATCTGTGTCTATGGCTTAGTTTTAGGCAGCGTTTCTATAGAGAGCTGAACACGGCCTCCTCAGATGCGTTAAACACCGCTTGGACCGAGTTCCTCCCATTACCTAGGAGACGTGAAAGAGGGGATGGTTAACTGCTATCTGCCTTCTCCTCCTCATTCCCCTCCCCTCTCTTCCCATCCTCCTCTTCTCTTCCCCCCTCCCCCCTCTCTTTCCCCCTCCCGTCTCCCCCTCTCCCCTCCCCCTCCTCTTCCTCCTTCTTTTTTTGACTTTCAATAAATATATTTACAGATTTATGGCTGAACTTTTAGCTTGTTTCCCTAGCAAGCAGCTGATTTTAGAATCCCAAACATTACTTTTCTTTAAAGTCATGACCATTGATGACAACAATGGGCAGAACATTGAACGATGTAATAACTGAGAATATCACAGAAAGTCCCAGTTTTGTCGCGGGCAAAAATGTGAACCTCTTAAGGACATTGGCAAAATATCTGTAAACACCTATTCCGTGATAATCAACTAGACATGTTGAGGAAACAGAGGACAGAGGAGTTTTAGACAAAGTCTCAGCATCAAGGGCAGCAGACCCAGGGTGACAAGACTCCATCCTGACCAGGGACAACTTGCCGAACATCTCTCTCCCTGTTTCCTCATTTATAAGTTAGAAATAAAATCCTCCTCTCTAAGTCTGACATGTAACTGGTAAGATATACAGTATATATAGGTATTCATATAGGTATATATACATAGACACACACACAATATATCACAGTGGTTTGAAATCTGGGGAGGTAAGAATCTATCCATCATCACCATCATTATAATTATATTAGTCAGGGATCTGCTGTGAAACAAAACTAACAGGATATCTATCTATCTATCTATCATCTATCTATCTAGATACAAATATATTAGGGGAAATTTATTATGGCTCACATGTTTATGGAGACTGAGATATGCTACCATACACTTTCTCCAAGCTGGAGAATCAGGAAGGTCAGTGGTGTAACTCAGTTCATGTCTGAAAGCCCAAGAACTAGGAACTCCAATGTCAGAGGGCAGGAGAAGATGAAAAAGAGAGACAGTTCAGACAGAGAAAGACAAATACTGTATGAAATCACTTATACATGGAATCTAAAAAAACAACACACTCGTGAATATAAGAAGAAAAGAAGCAGATTCACAGATATAGGGAACACACTCTTGGTTACTTGAGGGGGACAATATAGGGATGGGGGAGTGGAAGGTGCAAACCATCAGGTGTAAGTTAGCCTCAAGGATGTATTGTACAACACAGGAATATAAGCCAATATTTTGTAATAACTATAAATAGAAAGTAACCTTTAAAAATTATATAATATTTATTTATTTATTTATTATTTATTGTCTCTTTTGGGCCACACCCATGGCATATGGAGGTTCTCAGGCTAGGGGTCCAATCAGAACTGTAGCAGCCGGCCTAGACCACAGCCACAGCAACACGGGATTGGAGCCATGTCTGCAACTTACACCACAGCTCACAGCAACGCTGGATCCTTAACCCACTGAGTGAGGCCAGGGATCGAACCTGCGTCCTCATGGATGCTAACTGGGTTCGTTAACCACTGAGTCACGACGGGCACTCCTAAAATTTGTTTTTAAATAAAAAAATTAAAAAAGGAGATGGTTCTCCCTTCCTTTGCCTCTTTGTTCTCCTGGGGCTCTCAAAGGACTGGATGTGCTGGCTCACACATGGGTGTGGCCAGATCTTCTTTCCTTGGTCATGGGATTGAAATGCTAATCTCCTCCAAAAATACCCTCACGGACACACCCAGAAGTAATGTTCTACCAGCTACCTGGACATTCCTTAGCTCAGTTAAACTGGCACATAAAACTCACTATCACCATCTTTCTCAATGTCATCATCCCTTAGCTGGCATGGGCAGTAGGGACGGGACCACGAATATAGGAAAGAAGCATGAAATATCACAGGGGACAAGGTGTCATCTGGAAAGATCTAAAGCCAGTGATGTGTACTCAGGGCAAACTGTAGGTAAAGACCTCAAGATTGTCAGAGATTTTCTCCTCATGCGCTCTGAGATTTCTGCCAGGGACACCCTCCATCTGCCAAGGGAACCCCCCACCCCCCTTATCCTACAGCACCCCGACATCTTTAGAACCAGTGCTGCTTTCTTGGAGTTCTCCTTGAGTCAGAGGAGTGAGAACAAGGACCCCCCCACATACTTTGTACAATCTAATGCTGTCTCCTCTAAGTTAGACATTTTCAAAAAATGGTTTAGTTTTGTTTTAAAAAAGAAATGTGAATTTTGCATTTTTACCCCTGCTACATTTGTTTTAGCTTTAAAGTAAAAATGATGTTTTCAATTGATCAGAATATGTTTTTACCTGTCTCTCTAGTAGTTAGTTAAAATGTAATGAATTGAGGAGTTCCTGTAGTGACTCAGTGGTTAACAAATCCGACCAGCATCCATGAGGACTCATGTTCGATCCCTGGCCTTGCTCAGTGGGTTAAGGATCTGGTGTTGCCATGATCAGTGGTCTAGGTCGCAGATGCAGCTCGGATCCCGCGTTGCTGTGGCTCTGGCGTAGACCAGCGGCTACGGCTCCAATTGGACTGTTAGCCTGGGAACCACCATATGCCGTGGGTGTGACCCTTAAAAAAAAAAAAGACAAAAAAAATGTAATGAATTGAAAAGATCAATTTTGAAAAACTGAGCTGAATTGAGGAAGCTCAGCCCAGCATGCTAGGTTCAACATCTATATAATTCTCTTTTTGGTGTTTGGGTTTATTCTAGATGTTTTTATTCTTGCCCACCCTCAACCTTCGCTAAGGAAAGCTGCTCCACCCACAGCCTGATAATGTTTTGTGCCAAGTATGTTTTCCACCCACCTCGGTGGAAAGCTAACTGAGCCAGGAGATCCAGCCATGCAGAGCCTGTACAGAGAAAGATAACTACACAGAGGTGGACTGGACTCTCCCTTAGGCTTAGGGAATAGGATGCTGGTTAGTGATAAGTTACCAGGTGAAAAGAAGTGGCGGGGGTTGGGGGGTGGGGTGCAGTTTACATGGGAGAGTGAAACTGAGTATGTAGCCAAAGTCCAGAGCCTTAACTAATATTTCCAATGACCAAAATGCTAAAGACAGTATTATAGAAAAATTAGCATAGCAACCATGTGTAGGATGGATGGAGATGAAGAAAAAATAGGAAACAGGGAGCAAGACAAGCCTCACTTAACCCAAAATCACGAGGTGAACAGTGGCCCAGAATGGGGTCCTGGCTGTGGAAGCAAGGAGATTCAGATGGATGGGAAATTGTGTTTTGCTACTTTATGTTAAAAAGTTGATGACTTTATTTTTTTTTATTCAAAATTTTTTATTAGAGTATAGTTGATTTACAATGTTATGCCAATTTCTTCTGTACAGCAAAGTGACCCAGTCATACACACACACACACACACACACACACACACACACACACACCCTCTTCCCTTTCTTATATCATCTTCCATTGTGTCCAGGAAGAGGTTAGAAATGGTTCCCTGTGCTGTACAGTAGGACCTCATTGCTTATCCATTCTAAATGAAATAGTTTCCAAAGAGATGACTTTAGTGCCTCTTTCTTCCTTTGCAAGCAGAGTAGAAGCTGAATTTTTTTGGACTCTTATAAAATTTTATCTTTTGAAAAAACTTTTTGAAAACATTATCGCCCTGTTGTTAGTGCAGACACGGTGATTCGCAGCTAACGCAGTCACCCATCTGGTCATTTGAAGTATTTAGTCCTTAAATTTGGCCAAGAGAATAAAGCACCTTAGTTGGTTGCTCTTGGTTCGAGAATGAAAAGCCATAGTCATTTAAAAATCTCCCACAGATTCTTTAGGAGTGGATGGACAGGGAAGGCCTCGCCACGGTTCACCCCCACCTCCCCCCGGGGGGTCGTCTGCGGATGTGCTGTGTGCTGTTGGTGGGCCCTGGAGCCGACTGCTTCCTTTTGCTTCCTTTCCCCGTGAGAATCTGGGTTCTCTGATCTAAGTGGGACTCTGTGTGTCCCAGGCTCTCTCAATACTGTTTAAAATACACACCTCAGTTCTTTTCTCTTTTGAAAAATTGCAGCGTTTAGGATGTATTTTGAGCCAATGCGCATGTGCTCATTATTGTTTGAATTTGTAGGTCAAGCACATGGCAGCTTTTGCCATGGTTTAGGTGTTTGAAAGCAATCTTTTCCATTGGTGGCAGGTTTTTTTTCAATATAACGTGATTTCAAAAGAAGACCTTAAAATTCATGCTAAAACCACCAGTTAATGTGTTTATTTGGGGTCTTTTTAATTAATTAATTCTTTGTGTATTTCCTTCTTAACACTGAAGTATAGTTGATATATAATGTTTTACATGTACAGCAAAGTGATTTAGTTATATATACATATATATAAATATACATTATTTTTCAGATTCTTTTCAATTGTAGGGGATAATAAGATATTAAATATAGTTTCCTGTATACTGTACAATGTTGTTTATTCATCTTATTTTTTTATGGTGATGGATTTTTTTTTTTTTTGAAGCATAGTTGATTTACAATATCATGTTAGTTTCAGGTATACAGCACAGTGATTCTGTTACATGTATATGTATATATATGTATATATATTTATACATGTATGCATATATATTTATATTTGTATGTATATGTGTATAACTACATATGTGTATGTACTTATTATTTAGAACATGTTTATTCTTTTTTTTTCTTTTTGGTCTTTTTGCCTTTTCTAGGGCCAATCCTGTGGCATATGGAAGTTCCCAGGCTAGGGGTCTAATCGGAGCTGCACCTGCTGGCCTACACCACAGCCACAGCAATGCCAGATCCAAGCCACATCTGCAACCTACACCACAGCTCATGGCAACGCCGGATCCTTAACCCACTGAGCAAGGCCAGGGACCGAACCTGCAACCTCATGGTTCCTAGTCAGATTTGTTAACCACTGAGCCATCATGGGAACTCCTAGGATATGTTTATTCTTAATAAATTCTAAATACATTGTGTATTAATGGATATTATATATATTATTATAGTGAATATTAAATTCAATATTATTTAATTATATATGTATTTATTATTATATATGTATCTTTATTATTGTATTGTTATTCATTCTATATATAATTATTAAATATATATGTAGTATTACATATATTCTTTTCAGGTTCTTTTCCCTAATAGGTTATTACAAAATGTTGAGCATAATTCTCTGTGTTATACAGTAGGTCCTTGTTATTTATTTTATATATAGGGGTGTGTATATGTTAATCCCTAATTCCCAGTTTATTCCCCCCTGCCACCCCCGCACTTTCCCCTTTGGTAACTGTGAGAAAACCATTAATCAGTTTGGACTTCCACTATGAAGACTTCAGGGAATATTATACCAGTGAAATGAATGCCATTGAGTATTAGAAATAGAACAAGCTGACCAATGGAAAGGACTCAGGGAACCAAGGATTCCTGTTTGAAAATCTCCTTTAAAAGTTTTCTGGCACTGCTCAGGGCATCAACTTTCTTCCCATCTGCAATAGGCAAGTTTTGCAATATATATACTGTATAACAGGAAGTAGTTCATGAGAGTATACACCCTATTTGACATGTGGGGAATTCTAGATTTTTATTTAAAATGTCGTATTTATTTTAAATGTAGTTATTTTAAACTTGGCTTCCAATTGTGGAATTATACTTCCTATGTTAGAAATTCATGAGGCATAGTGGCACTGTGTGCATGGCCAAGTTTGGAGAACCTTAAACTTCTCAAGGAATATGATCGTGGCAAAAATATAAATTTGGTTTTCCTGTGAATCAACATAACCTATTTTATTATGCAGGTAGAGTTGCCATGGTTGTTGGGAGAGTAACAGCACATTCAGCAGAGACCTCTAATTTTGCATTTCTTTACAGTCAGCTGTGTTTGGTGGTGGGCTCTCTCTAGGCAAGATTATAAAGTGGGGAAACTGTTATTTTTATCTTCTCTTTCTTTGACAAACCCAGTCATTAGTGGCTATATTTCCTTTCCTTCCAGTGTCTTTTGAAACTCGTATCTCTTCCAAGAATCCATCAATATATTCTTTCCACAAATGTTGACTAACCTAATTTATATTAACTCCTAAAAGTTCATCATAAAAGGCTATTCTTAAGGCATAGGTATTACTTTTTTTAAACTGGTATTTCTAATAGTAAGAAAACTCCTTTTCCGCTTCCTGTAATTTAGTTCATTTTCTTTTTTTTTATTTTTAATGAATTTTATTTTTTTCCATTATAGCTGGTTTACGGTGTTCTGTCAATTTTCTACTGTACAGCAAAGTGACCCAGTCACACATGCACATATACATTCTTTTTTCTCACATTTTCATTCTCCATCATAAGTGACTATAGTTTACAGTGCTGTATATATAGCAGGATCTCATTGCTCATCCATTCCAAAGGCAATAGTTTGCATCTTTTAACCCTAAATTTCCAGTCCATCCCACTCCCCCACCTCCCCCTTGGCAACCACAAGTCTGTTGTCCATGTCCATGACTTTCTTTTCTGTGGAAAGGTTCATTTGTGCCCTATGTTAGATTCCAGATATAAGTGATATCCTGTGGCATTTGTCTCTTTCTTACTTCACTTAATATGAGAGTCTCTAGTTCCATCCATGTTACTGCAAATGGCATTATTTTGTTCTTTTTTATGGCTGAGTAGTATTCCATTGTGTATATATACTACATCTTAATCTGTTCATCTGTTGATGGACATTTAGGTTGTTTCCATGTCTTGGCTATTGTGAATAGTACTGCAATGAACATAGCAATGCATGTGTCTTTTTCAAGGAAAGTTTTGTTCAGATATATGCCCATGAATGGGATTGCTGGGTCATATGGTAGTTCTATATTTAGTTTTTGGAGGTACCTCCATGCTGTTATCCATAGTGGTTGTACCAATTTCCATTCCCACCAACAGTGCAGGAGGGTTCCCTTTTCTCCACACCCTCTCCAGCATTTTTTTATTTGCTGACTTGTTAGTCACAGCCATTCTGACTGGTGTGAGGTGGTACCTCATTGTAGTTTTGATTCACATTTCTCTAATAATTAGTGATGTCGAGCATTTTTTCATGTGCTTGTTGGCCATCTGTGTATCTTCTTTAGAGAAATGTCTATTCAGGTCTTTTGCCCATTTTTCAATTGGGTTGTTGGCTTTTTTGTAGCTCATTTTCATTGTAGAGTGCACAGAATATAGTCAAACAAAAAGAAAAAAAATTCCATGATCCTGTCTCTCCAAGACAATCTCTCCTAATTTTGATATATATTCTTCATACAACAAAATGAAATAATTCTGTGGGCAAGTTTTAAACTGCATCTTTCCTCTTAATTTATGGTGATTTTTTTATATCTTTAAGCATGTCGATAAGACATATTCAATATTTCCATGGTTTATATTACATGACTGCCCTCTTTTATTAAAACAACCCACTAACATTTTTTAGAAAGCAGTATAGAGGTTCGTTAGAAAACTAGATATAGAACTACCATGTGATCCACTCCTGGACATATAGCGAGACAAAACTACAATTCAAAAAGTTACACGCACTGCTATGTTCATAGCAGCACCATTCACAATAGCCAAGACATGGAAACAACCTAAATGTCCATCAACAGATGAACAGATTAAGAAGATGTGATACATATACACAATGGAATACTACTCAGCCATAAAAAAGAGCTAGATAATGCTATTTTCAGCAACATGGATGCAACTAGAGATTTTCTAAGTGAGGTAAGTCAGAAGAGAAAGACAAATACCACGTGATATCACTTATATATGGAATCTAAAATATGGCACAAATGAACCTATCTACAAAACAGAAACTGACTCATAGACATAGAGAATAGACCTGTGGTTGCCAAGGAGGGGAGGGAGTGGGATGGACTGGGAATTTGGTGTTAATAGATGCAAACTATCACATTTAGAATGGATAAGCAATGAGGTCTTACTGTATAAGCACAGGGAACTATACCCAATCTCTTGGGATAGAACATAATGGAAGATACTACGACAAAAGAAATGTACATATATGTATGACTTGGTCACTTTGCTGTACTGCAAAAATTGGCCCCACATTGTAAATCACCTATACCTTAATTAAAAAAATAAATTAAAAAAAGAAAGCTAATATTTTTCAATGGGGCCCAGGTATTGGTGTTTTTAACAGTTGTCCCCAGCTGATTGTGGTATATAAGGAAGGCTGGAACATCTGCCTCATGTAAAAAGCAGAAAATCAGGAGCATAGATGAATAAACATTTTGTAAATGTGAACCCACCTGTGCTCACACTGCTGCTGGATTGGGATCTAGTGACTTATTAATAAGTCCTGGCATCATTTGTAGTAGGTTCATTATTAAGCTTCAGAAATGTTGATATTCATGCTGGGTTAGTGCTGGTGGTATTTGTTTTACAATCAATATGACTCTATTTTTCATCTCCCACAAAGAAAAATTTGGGGTGAAGGGAATCACATTGGAAAACACTCCATTTATTTGTGATGAAAGGGTAGGGCTTGATTAAGATAGAGGCTTAGCACATGGTGAAGCTTTCTTACCCTATAAGACAGGTCTGCAGGGCTCAGCTAATTACCACCACCCGCTCTCAACCATAACTCCAACGCTTATCTTTAATGCATGGTTCAAAAATTATATAAACCAAGCTATTATATCATTAACATTCTGCATACAACTAATAACTGGATGTAAAATGGTTGTGGCTTCAATGAAGTAATTATTAAATAGTTTGAAATGTCCTTGTGAAGTAGTGTCCAAAGGAAATGAAAGAGTTCAGTCTTTTTATTCCGGTAATTTAAAATATATATTATACGAAATTTGATTAAGATGAAGTTCAACAGTGCATGTAACGTGACTGAAATATTGATGATAGCTTAAGAATTGTCTCAGAATTAAATGAATTTAACTTTGACTATTGGTTTGTGAAGGGTTCCATTAAGCTGTACAGTAGGTAGAGAGGGTTTTTCACATGGGAGTTCTTATTTCAGGGAAAAAGAGCATATATTCATTCATTTACTCATTTTCTTTCAGAATAAACATCAGAAACTCAGTGTCTTTATTTTATTTTATTTTATTTTATTTTATTTTATTTTTTGTCTTTTTGTCTTTTTTGTTGTTGTTGTTGTTGTTGTTGTTGCTATTTCTTGGGCCGCTCCCGCGGCATATGGAGGTTCCCAGGCTAGGGGTCCAATCGGAGCTGTAGCCACCAGCGTATGCCAGAGCCACAGCAACGCGGGATCCGAGCCGCGTCTGCAACCTACACCACAGCTCACGGCAATGCCAGATCGTTAACCCACTGAGCAAGGGCAGGGACCGAACCCGAAACCTCATGGTTCCTAGTCGGATTCGTTAACCACTGCGCCACGACGGGAACTCCTCAGTGTCTATTTTAAATTCACTTTCTCCCAGGTAAAGAATTAAGCCTTGTACACACATCTCTCTCTCTATATATATATATTTTACTTTGAATGAATAATATATATGCTCTGAAGTAAAAGTTTAAAGTACAAACATGTAAAGGGAAGAAGATAAAACACATGTAATATATATTTTTCATCTTAACATCTGCCAATAACTACTGCTAATGCCTAATGCTATTTAGAAACACTGATTAATTTTACATATAAGGTATAGGATCCCATTTTCCCTAGTTAACAACCATGTTGGAACAGTACTGTTCTCATTATATATTTTTCAACAATGTGAATTTGGGTAGTATTTTATGGTTTGGATATTGTAATTTGACAAGTAATCCGCTATTTGACATTGAGGTAGTTTATAATTTTGTTTTTAAATTTTTGCTAATATAAACTATGCTGGGTTGAATATTTTTATAGTTGAACTTGAAGGTTTATTTATTTATTTATTTATTTATTGCCTTTTTGTCTCTGTAGGGCCGCACCTGCAGCATATGGAGGTTCCCAGGCTAGGGGGCGAATCATAGCTGTAGCTGTCAGCCTACACCACAGCCACAGCAGCACAGGATCTGAGCCACGTCTGTGACCTACACCACAGCTCATGGCAATGCCGGATCCTTAACCCACAGAGTGAGGTCAGGGATCAAACCCGAGTCCTTATGGATGCTAGTCGTGTTCATTAACTGTTGAACCATGACGGGAACTCCTGAACTCGAAGATTTTAATGCTGCAACATAAGATGGCAGAGGGCAAAGCTGTGTTCTGTCATAATCAGTTGCCATAGGTAATGGAGTGCATTTTTAATATTTTGCCAAGTTTCATGGGCCCATTTTATTTGTCTCCCAAACTCGTTGAGATTTTGAGAATTCTGGAATCCAGTTGAAGACAAAAAGTTCTCCTGCTGTTCTTCTTCTAATACTGCTTTCACACACTTCCCTTTCACATGAACTCTTACGGATCCATGGCTGCCCTGTTTACAAATATATCCTAAACGGTCGGGTTTCCATACTCTTGCTGATGACCACCTCTGGATGCTTTTGTTCCATCGTATCCCCAACTCGGTCTTTTGAAATCCACCCCCTCTGCAAAGCCAGCTGAAAGCCTACTTTTTCAAGGCAGCTTTCCCAAGCCCTTCAGGATGAATTTATCTTCATCTTTTCTGTCCATCTCTCCACTCTTCTTCCCTGACAAGCACACTCAGGCTCTTCTGTGGACCTAGTTCAGTCTAATTACTAAGTAGTATTAACATTTGAAATTTTACATAGTTAATATTTGAAGTTATATACATGTATATAGTTAACACATAGTATTAGCATTTGAAGAGCTATATCCTGAAGTATGGTTTAGGCATCTTTGCTTTGTTTGTGATACACTGTATAGTGTTTTTTAGGTGCTTGGATCAATGTGTGTTCTTTGCATTAAATTACATATCTATACAGTTTAATGAGCACTGACTATAGACCAGGCATTATGCCACCCATTTTATATATTTTTAAAAATTGAAGTGTAGTTGATTTATAATGTTGTGTTACTGTCAGATGTACAGCAAAATGATTTAGTTACCTGTCAATCTATGTACTATTTTTCAGATTCTTTTCCATTATATGTTATTATAAGATATTGAATATTGTTCCTTGTGATATATAGAGTAGGTCCCTGTCATTTATATTACATGTGTTTTGTGTTGCTGATAACAGAAATCCAAGTCAATTTGTTTTTTAAAAAAAGGACTCTATTAGTTGGCATAGCTAAGAAAACCATGGATATATGGACTTCAGGCACAGCTGAATCCAGGAGTTCAAATGATGTGTTCAGTGCTCTGACTCTCTCCATCACCTTGCTGTTTTGCCTTTCTCACTCTCCATCTCCTGGTGTCTCTGTGTTGGCTTCCTTCTTACGTAGGCTCATAAGATACCATGAAAAAGGTGGACAGTGACAGTCTTAAGTCAGAAAATTATGAATGAGAACTCCAACTTGTCAGAGGTAGATCATAGACATAACCCTTTGCCCAACCACTGGGGCCTGGGGAAGAAATACATGATCATCCTAGATGGTGATGAATGTCAAACTGGTGACCAGTGATAAATAGCCAGAGACAATGAATGGGGTATAAGAGGTATAGGAACAAAAGGGTCAGGAAAGTATATTAAGCTCCTATCAAAACTTTGAGTCTTGGCACAGAAGAAAACTTGAGAGTTCATTTATCTATTGTTTAACCATCCACTGAGAATATATTCTTTCTTCAAAGATTTAAGAAAAAGATTTAAGTGAAAAAAGATTTAGGTACCATTTAATAACACTGATTTTAGAGAATTAATTAGCATTTTTTGTTTTTAAAAAACATAAATATTTTTATTTTACACAAGTTTACTAAGACAATAAGTAATTATCTGCATAAAATGAATAAACATAGTCATTTATATAATGTGCTAAAAATCCCTTGCATTGTAATGACAAGTGTCACCACACACCCAAGCATGTTCCCCTCTAGCTGTTTCTTTAGAGCGAAATTATAAGGAAAAATTTGTTCTTGAAATGGAGAAAGTGATGGTCCAAGATAGAAAAATGAGGAAACACTGTGACAGATTTTCAATGCATAATTCTAGAATGAGAGAATAGAGTGCAGAGTTGAATCTTTACTGGGTTCTAGAGTGAATCTGACATTTATTTCACAGGAAAAATGAAGGAGTTGAAAATGCGGGCTCTAATTCATATGCTAGTCTACTTAGATTAAAGAGGTATTGTAAGAGGAAGGTATGTGGTTTGGGGGTTTGTTGGAGTGGTTCCAAAGTACACGAGTAACTCATACAATCATCCCCTCAGACATCCTTTACTGCTGACTATGGGATGGGTGCCACTGAGAGTGCTTTGTACCAATTATCTTCTCACAAAGCTGGGAACTTTAACTGGCCCCATTTCACAACAAAAGGACCTTTGATTGAGAGCAATAATCATGTGCCATGGTCACAGATCCCGAAAGTGGCAGTGCCAGGTCTTGAACCGAGGTCTACCAGGCTCTGAGCCCATATCCTGAAATACCCCTGTGTTAACTAGAGGGTTGAACCATGTGGAGTTGCCATTTCTTTGGTTTCAAGCAGTCAGATATCAGCTATTTCATAAGACAAAAGAATGTGCATGGCGCTAGAACTTTTGCATGTTAAAAAGATGATCTTAATATTTTTTCTAACTTTAAAATCTCTTGTGAGAATGGTGAGCATTAATGATGTCTCTTCTTTCAGGGTTTAGAGAAAAAAATGTTCTTTTCTCCTAGTTTGCACTCTAGATGAATGTAGTATAAAGTTTGAATTAATACTCTTACTTATACCACAGGCAGAAAATTGTGTGAAATCTCATGATAAAGTTCAAGCGACATGATACTAATTTCGTGATTTACCATAGCAGGTGGTCGTGAAATGAACATGGAAGAAAGTGATGCCAAATTGCAGAATGCTCTTGTGATAACTAGTTTTGTGACTGTGGGCAAGCAACTGAACTTAATGGAGACATCATAATCTAATATACTTTATAGAGTAATTGTAAAGATTAAATTAGAACGTGCAAGTTAAAGGGCTTAGCTGGGTAAAGAGTCCCTGCTTTATCATTTTCATTTTATCTCCAGATTTTTAAGTGTGTTTGAGAATGTTGTCCATCCAGGATATTCGGCGATGGTTTGCTGCTGCAAATGTGTTAGTGGCTGATATGATAAATAACATGGGAGTGACTTAAAATGAAGACCGAGTAGGCACTCCCAAGCTGTTTATAAGCCTTGGCTCTGCTATCTTAATGTTGCTGTTTATGATCAAAACTTATTTCAGAGTTTAAATTTAATTTAAAGGAAAGCATCCAACTCTGTCATTTGAGCTGTAGAAGAGAAATTTAGCCTCGTACCATTTAGCGATGTTCTGGAGTGTCGCCTATCTCCAAGTTTGCTTTTTCCCACAAAGAGACCATAGGGGCGGAAGTTTCTGGCAGCCAGGGCAACTTGTTAAAGGTGCCCTCTCCTTCCTTTGCTGAAAGGCCCCTCTGTTGGCGCTCTCACAAGAATTTACATCCCACAGTGAGTCACGCAATCAATTCCCTGCTTCCCGGCAGGCAGCTTAGACTCAAATTCTGCAGCTATTCTTAGCTGCTCCCCACCCTGTAATGGAAGATACTGGATGAACTTGCAAATAACACATTGTACTGATGACAAACAGGGTGGTTGTGTCAAATGGCATTTCCAAACCTCTGCTTTCTTTGGTGTATTAAGACTAGAGAAATAAACCAATGAAAAGAGTCTTCTTGCGATTTCTGGACCTTAGCAGATTCTCTAGGGGATGGAGTGAGCGCTGAACAAAAATGGAGCTGCCTCGCAATTCTCTGATTCCACACTGCTGGCAATCTATAATCAGGGCTAAAGATATCAAAGCAGCTATAATTTATGTTTCAGTTGCAAGATCTTATGGTGATCTCGAATGGTTTGGAAATAGTGGCTTTGCTTTTGAATGGGAAGTAAAACATGGCATATCACCGTGCATAAATGAGATAACATTTTCTCTGGCAGCTTGGCCATTAAAGTAATGGAATGTATAAGGAGCCTTTTCTCTAATGAGATAACTGTTCCCACCTTTTTCTCAGCCATTTTCTCAAGAAGCCAGACGTCTCCTAAAGCAGAAGTAATGCGTGTCTCTTCATTCCAGTACTTATCAAATTGTATCATCATCTTTTTATATGTCTGTTTCCTGAGTGTGCTTTTCATCCAGGTGACCCCAGCACATGCCATACATGTAGCAGATATTGGGCATCAGTATGAATATATGTGTACGTCGATTGAAAATAGGATCATGTTTTGACTGTTCTTTCATCATATGACTTTTCAAAGCTAACAGACTTGTCATGGAAAATTTACATGTCACAAAATGTAGAATTACCTATTTTTGATATCTTTTATTTTGTAGAAGAATTGTGATTAAACTCAGTCTTCTCTTATTAGATTTATAACAATTAAACCAAATAAAGTTAAACCAATTAAACTAGTTCCTAATTGTTAGGAAAGAGGTGCCTTGCCATGTGTATTTATTTAAACTCTCTTTGCTCATTAATTTAGTAATTTTTACTGATTGACTGCTTCATTCCAGGCACTGTTTAAAGTCAAGAATATCATAGCAAACCAACATTTTAGTGAGAATAGAGAGAGAATAAACGCAATAAATAGAAACATGTCTCTTGGCTCATCCGTATGTGAGATCCCTGCCCTTATGGAGCATAGAATCCAAAGTCTAATTATAAACATTAAAAAAAATACATACTTCAACATTTTCAAGCTTTTCTACAACCACCAAATGTTTCTTTTAAAATAAGAAAAAATACTTGCTTCTATTATTTTGTGAGTGCATCAGGCATGGCAGGTGCGGCGATGGGAAGCTATCTGCTCCCTCAGCCTCGTGCATTTGAACTGCCGTTGAACCAAGCCCTGTCCTTCATGCACAATGATAGTCCTTTCTTGGCGCAAAGTGCAAGGCTTTGTATTTGCATCTTTAAGTTTTGGTCTGGAGTTGAGCAAGTTTGGGAAATTGAAAGATTTCACTGCAAATTTGAATGAGGACACCCTGTACAGCAGCATGAACTCAAAAGGTCAGGCAGACCTCTGGGAGAGATTCAGAGAGGCTTTTGCGCATCTCTCCATCTTTTCTCCCCACTCTGAGAAGATGCTGCTCTTCCTCTACGGGGAAGGTCATTCTGCTCCCTGCATCTCTGAAGAATTGCTTCTGACTCGATGCTCCAGGGAATACTTGCCAAAGTCAACAGCAGGAAGCCCAGGACCCTGTTCTGCTTCCAAGGGAATACTTTTATATTTTTGTGGCGTGTGTTTTTAGTTCACTCTGTGATACTGAAAAAGCCCCAATCTTCTATATGTAGAAAAATGCTGAAACCCATCTCTGAAAGCTTACCAGCAAGAATGCCTTTATTTCTATAGCTATTG
Source organism: Phacochoerus africanus (assembly GCF_016906955.1). NCBI lineage: Eukaryota > Metazoa > Chordata > Mammalia > Artiodactyla > Suidae > Phacochoerus > Phacochoerus africanus. The sequence goes on along the minus strand of NC_062552.1, from coordinate 27,949,821 downwards.
TCTACTTAGATGTAAAATTCTTCACTCTTTGTAGTGAAGCATTCCTCTTACAGAGTGAAGAAGAAAGTTTAAAAAGTACTTTCAACTGAAGAAAGGAAGAAAGGAAAGAATTTGCTTAGCAGTTTATAATATTAGTTTTATTCACTCCTGGCATGTGCATAGAAGCTGATCTATTTCAAAGCATTTTTATGTCTCCTGTGATTTTCACAGCACTCTTAAGGTAGGAGTGTTATTTTTGCACAGGCTTTATAGGGAGAAAACTAAGACACAGGAAAGATAAGAAAGTTATTCAAGGGTGTAAGGTTAACATTTCTTGAGTACTACCTGTGTCAGGTAGGATACTAAGTATTTTATATATTCTCTGTTTTATTTACTACTCTCAGTAGCTCAGATAATTTTGGTATTGTTTTCATCCTAATTTTTCAGATCGGGAAATGAGATTAAATGACTCACTCAAGAACATGCCTGGCTAGTTAGTGGCAGAGGTAGCGTTTAGCATTTACCCCTGTAGAACCTTGGTTCTAATCCACAACACTGAAAATACTCTTCAGTATGGCTGTGCCACAGGACAGGTGGGAGCCTAAGGCTGTGATCATGGAAACTGAGCCATGGAAAGTGTCTAAGTTCAGTAGTTGCAATTCTGATATGAATACTGCCTTGGGGTGCAGAAGGGAGGCAAACTAATCTTGAGATTTTCTTGACTATTATAGTGAATTCACAACAAGGTGTATTCCTAGAAATTCTATGAATTCTGTTGTCATAAAGAATAAAAGATAAATAAAACACCTGTAAATTTGCATTCACGGGGATAGCAGTCCATTTTCTTGCAGCAGGACCTGGCTCTTAGGAAATGCTGAGAATGGAAATCTCAAACTTTCCCTTTTCCGACAGGAATCTCTTTATGATGCCTCTGACAAATACTAACCCATTTCTGCTTGATCATGGCCAGTTAACTTTTTGAAGCAGTTCCTTCTGTTTGGTGATAACTAATTGTTGGGAACTTTTTGTATATATGTTACATATATATTACATTTTATATATATAAAATATATATTGTAATATATATATATATATAACCTACATGTATATTTTAGGTCAAATCTATATGCAGTAAAATATTTTGCTTTAAGGATTCCAAGATGTAGTATGTACACTTGCTCAGTTAAATGAAGTTCCCATTTTATCAAGAGAAGGTAGGACAATGAAAGTTTCAGAGGTAACATGAAAGAAACTGTTGGACGTTAACACAGTGTATTATTATAGTTTGGATTTTTCTCTTATGTTAATAACTATTAATATATTTCTTAAACATGTAGTCTCTATTTTTACTTCTGGGTCCCAACCTGTAATAATACACTGTGTTAGCATCCATAGTTTCTTCCACTTTACCTCTGAAACTTCCATTGTAAAGCTATGTTGTAGTTGTCAGACTAATATAAGCAAATAATTTTGGATTGCAGACTAGGAACAAAAAAGACTTCACACTGTGTGAAGCTGGTGTGTATACATGTGTGTGTAAGGGTATGCATGTGTGTGTTTATGTGTGTTTTGAGGGGGATAGAAAGAGAAAGATGTGGGAAAATTAATTGGACAAACCAATGGAAAGGCTCAATTTATAATTTGGTCTTTCATTTCAAGGGTCAAAATTTCAAGCATTAAAATTCAATTTGTTAAGTAATTATCAAGCTCCATCCAGGTGGCAGACTTCATATTAGGTACTGGAGATACAGTGGTAGAAGCACAGATCCTGTCTCTGCCTTTGGAGCATTGCGTATGCTTGTGCCCACTCCTGGCAAGGGCATGATTGGGACTGAAATGCAGTAGAATTCCACCTGATAAGCTGGCACTTGGTCACAGTGCTGCATCTGCCTGGGAACAGGGGACATTTATCTAACCAGCCCAGACTTGCTGTCTGGGCTTATGGCCAACTGCCTGCCTTTATAGGGCTTACATTCTAACAAGAAAGGCAGTCTTTAAACACACAACTATGCAATTAATATTACTAAAGGGAAGCATAAGACACAAAACAATTTAATTTAGATCAAAAGGCCCGGAAAAGTCTCCTTGAGAATGTGGCCTTTAAGATGGGCACTGACGAATGTGGCTGCGAATTGAAGCCACACTAGTTTACACCAGAGGAACCAGCTCCTTTCTCTGTGCCTCTTATGAAAAGGTGTTGGTGGCCTTAGATCTCAAAGAAACATCCAATATTGGCTGAATGACAGTTGTAATTCACAATTGGTTGGGGTAGGGACCAAATATATAGGGGAGGATAAAGAGAGGTAGAAAAGGCGGGCGTGGGAAGTGGTATTCAGAGAAAGTTATGTGGACATGAATTTAACCCCTTCGTCTGTTGTAGTAAATTGGAGTTTAAAACTCGGTGGTTGCCTCTGATGCTTTCAACATCAACAACAACAAACAAGGCAAATGCTTCAAGTCTGTAATAATCATCATTTAGAAAGTGAGGTATTGCTTGAGTGTACTTTTTCAAGGCAGGGAAGGAAGGGAGAGCTGGAGATAGACAGACAGACAGACAGATGGACAGGGAGAACTGTGTTGACCACTCTGTCTTCAAAGGTATGAGTCAGTCTGTCCAGACACCTTGCTTTCTCTCCTTTCTTCCCTCTGTTTTTTTCAATCCGAATGTGCCGTTCTACTGTTTACGATGGAGTAAAAGACAGCGCTTAAGTCTCAAATCAATTTAGACTTTTAACGGAAGACTTTCACTGGGTCATCTGTTGGTTGGATGGCTATTAATAAAATGTTACTTTGGCTTGTCCTGGTACAAGTGGTTCCCTTGGAACTCCTTGAAGTTGAGGTGACTGGCCAAAGTCAGGCATTTCCATGCATGCTGCCTAATGCTATTAAAATACTGCTGCTAATACCTGCTAATACTTCCTCTTTATTCTCAAAATTGAAAGGAGACTAACCTATGAGGAATAAAAAAATACTTGAGTAAATAGGATGCGAATTAATGCTTGATGGTGATTAATACAAATTTTGGAATATGAGTGTCAGAGGGAAAGAATAATCTGTGAATTTTTCATTTCATGGAAATGACCTAGATATAAAGGTGCAAAGTCACACAGTTAGTGAGTGAATGACCCTGGATTCACCAGGGAATATTATTTTAAATATCCTGCTAACCATAAGTATCTAGTTAGTATTATTGGCATATATAAAGTGTAGCATTTCTTTTTTTAGCATTTATTTTATTGAAGTATAGTTTATTTAAAATGGGTTAATTTCTGCTGTACAGCAAAGTGATTCAGTTTTATACATACACACACAGAGTTGTTTTCATATTCTCTTTCGTTATGGTTAATCACAAGATATTGAATATAATTCCCTGTGCTCTACAGTAAAACCTGGTTATTTTTCCATTCCATATATAAGAGTTCTCATCTGCTAATCCCAAACTCCCAACCCATGCCTCCCCCAGATCTTCTCCCCCTTGGCAACCACAAGTCTGTTTTCTATGTCTGTGAGTCTGTTTCCATTTTGTAGATAAGTTCATTTGTGTCGTATTTTAGATTTCACATATAAGTGCTATCATATGGTACTTGTCTTTCTCTGTCTGACTGACTTAATACAATAATCTCTAGGTTCATCCACATTGTTGTAAATGGCATTATTTCATTCTTTTTTATGACTGAGCTGTATTCCACACACATTATAGTAATTGTGTATGTATGTGTGTGTGTGTATATATATATATATATATATATAGAGAGAGAGAGTATATCCCACATATTCTTTATACATTTATCTGTTTATGGACATTTGGGTTATTTCCATGTCTTGGCTATTGTGAATAGCGGAGGCTAGCGTTTTTTTTAATAGTTATTGGGTAGGAAGTTAATGGTTGTTTAGAGAGAAAAAGAGCATTAGAATACGTGTGACTGTGTTTTCTATTATTTTTGTTTATGAATGGAATAATTACTCCATTAGTCTGGCCAAATTTAGTTTGTTTTCTCCACTGAATGTTTATTGATCTAGTGTTCAAAATATTTTGAACCTTGATTGAAAATGAGATCTATTTCATGATGTATTGATGTGTTGGTGTATCGATGTCTCCAAAAATATGTCCTCAAACTAGACTTCTGCTGGAAGATTTTTAAAAGAGCAAATGTAATGCTCTTGCATAACATAATACTCACTTTATGAATGGAAAGGATTAGAATAGAGGAAAAGTGGAATTGACATATTACTGTGTCTGAAGGAATCTTCTGTAGTTTCAGATACTCTACCCCAAATGCCTAGATAACTCCAGAATCACTGTAAGCTATAGCTATTTACTCTACTTCTAAAAGATGGCAATACTATATCTTAAATTATATGGCTTTCTTGCCAAAATCCTAAAGTGCTTCATGCTTAAACGACATTTTCATAAATCATAGTGATTTTAACAACTCTTTCTTCTCAGTTCAACTGAGATGTAAAAAACCTTAGGGGAGAAGTAATTTATCTGTGCTGTAATTTGACCTTTCACCATTAAACCTAATATTCCTAAATGTCTCCAAAGGACCAGGTCAAAGGAAATAGGAAGCCAGTCTCAGCTAGGAGGAGAATGTTGGTGCCAGTTTTAGTGATTCTGTGTGAAGGTCAGAGTTGCAAGTTGCGACTCCCACTTTGCATGCTGACCTGAGCTGTGCTGTTTGATTTATATGCCCCCAGTCATTCAGCTAATACATATTTCAATAACATTTGAGATGAAAATGAAATCAAAGGCATGGGGATGAGAAACATTTCTGCTGTCAAGGGTGATGCATTAGTTAAAGCTTCTATAAGTAACAATTGTTCTAATATCTTATTTTTGGAAGTAGATAGCTGCAAAAGAGAGTAAAGAATAAAGAATTCTTTGTAAGGACAAAATTTGGGATGAAAAAAGAAGAGAAAATAAGAAAGAAGGAGTTTCAATCACAGTATGAGGATAGAAAACAGACAAATAGAGAAAAAAATCATATATTTGATAAAGAAGATACACAAACCAACATATATTTAGGCACAATGCCCTGGGGAGGTAGTCATGTGGGAGCAGACAGGGGAGAAAGATCTAGGGATGCATATTAGTGACACAGCCTGAGGTTTAGACTTTTATTTATTCTTTGGGTAAAGAATTTTACATTTGTGTTGTGCTTCACAGTTCTAGCCAGGGTTGATGAAGACAGGGGGGGAAAATTTACAAAAGATCCAGAGGGGCTGAGCTGTCTAGGGGAAGTGTCTTGAACACTAGAAGCTATCATCTGTGACTTGGTAATTTCATTCCTGGAAGTAGTTTTCCCAATGTGCTTTTGTTTTGCAAGCATCTCTCTTTATTAGGAGAAGAACAGCTGGTTCAGGAAGAAGATGGAGACAAGAAAATGGAGATGGTTCAGTTAACTGGGTGACTTGTCTTGAGGACAAGAACCAGAGAAGTGGTGGACCAGATTGTATCAGGAGAAAGCTAAATTCCAAACTGTGCCTGCCAGCTGTGTAGACCTGAGTTGATGGCTTAAAATGTGAGCTTGTTTTTTTATCCATACATGGAATAATCCCTTGGGAGTTCCCATTGTGGCTTAGCAGGTTAAGGACCTGACATAGTCTCCGTGAAGATGCAGGTTTGATGCCTGGCTCAGTGGGTTAAAGATGTCTCATTGCTGCAGGCTACAGCATAGATTGCAGGTGTGGCTGGGATCCCATGTTGCTGTGGCTGTGGATTAGGCCCCAGCTGCAGCTCTGATTCGACCCCTGGCCTGGGAACTTCCATGTGCCACAGATACAGCCATAAAAAGGTTTACAAAAAAAAAAAAAAAGAAAAAAGAAAGAAATATCTTGGCTTCCTGAACTGCCTTAAAGATCAAATGTGATAGTGTATATTTTTTCCTGACTATAAAGTAGACAAATTAAGAGAGTAACCTCTGTCATGGTTGTTTCCTTGTGCCCCATGGTTTTATGCAGGGCACTGGGCTCCAACCTTGGAAGAATTGCTGTAATTCCAGAGACAAAACATACAAATTGAATTTAAATGACATTGAATAAAATGAGACCTTTTATGTGTTAAGCACTGTATCAGTATCTGGAGATGAAAATAAATAAGATGTCATCCCTGCTCTCAGGGAGTTTACATGGCGGGGCGGGGAGGTTGAAAATAAGTATAAACAATGAGCACAAATTGAATTATAATAACATTAACAGGGCAGACGCGAAAGACAGTGATGAAGTGATCCGAGTGTCACAGGGGTATAGAGGGACATCTCAGAAAGTGTGGGAAGAAAAGTGAAGGTCAGTTTAGAGCACAAGGATTGCCCAGGGGTTTGTGACAATCCCATTACTTTCTCAAATTGGTTGTACACACACACACACACACACACACACACACACACGTGTGTACATACATATGTATATGCTTTACCACTCTCATTTATTTTTCAAATTTTTTTCTTTAAGATTTTTACTTTTTTTATTATAGTTGATTTACAATGTTCTGTCAAGTTCTGCCGTACAGCAAAGTAACCCAGTCGTACATGTATATACATTCTTTTTCTCACATTATCCTCCATCCTGTTCCATCATGAGTGACTGAATACAGTTCTTTGTAGATGCAAACTATTGCAGGATCTTACTGCAATAGTTTGCATCTACTAACCCCAGCCTCCCACTCCCTCTGCCTCCACCTTGGCAACCGCAAATCTGTTCTCCATGTCCATGAGTTTGTGTTTTTTTTTCTGTAGATAGGTTCTTTTGTGCCATATATTAGATTCCAGATACAAGTGATATCATATGGTGTTTGTCTTTCTCTTTCTGACTTTTAAACACTCTCTGTTAAACATCTTTGCTTTGAAATATACTTATTTTCCTTCTGCACATTTAAAACATTTCATTTTAGGGGATTTCTGAAATCTTTTCCAGCTGACCTGATTTTACATCAGACACTCTTATGATGAAGACGGTAATAGCACACGGAGTCATCAAGTCCAATCCTTCGCTGTCTGAATGATGGGGGCAAATGAACCAAAGCAGAGAACAAATTCTCTTCAACATTAGCGCTATGGAGGCCTTATTGGAGTGCTCCTTACTTCCAATCCAAACTCCATCCTGATGTATTAATTCCCCGATAGGTTCCTACTGCTGCTCGCTTTTTCTTACTATCCCACTCATAGCTGTTGTCATTTCCCTTCTTTCCACCCACCAACTCTCCTCCATTGTCAAGTTCTGACAAAGCTGTCTCTAAAATATTGTCTGAGTTCAACCCATCCATCGCCTACAGTTAATATCTTGGAATAGGTTTTTTTGTGTGTATATTAAATGTTGACAAATATGTAGAGAGTGCTTGCTGTCCTGGAATATTGTAAGAGACTTTCTCCATTTCACTCCGTGGATCATAGGTCGATAGCCCAAAAAGCACCTTAACAATAAATCAAGCTATTTCCTTGTTCCAGTAGTTCTCCATGATTAAGTCATGACTGCTTTAGACTTTAAGACGATCAGTGATCTAGGCCAGTCTCCACTTGCTCACCTTTTGAACCCTTAACAGTAATCCGATTTTGCACTTTTCCCCTGAAAGTAGAGGCCCTTTCCTTTTCTGGTCCCAGGAGTGTCATAGGATGAGGGGAAAAAAAAAAGAGATGAGGAATCGTGCTTGCTTATCCATTCAAGAGAATTCTTCTCTAAGCTTCTGTTAATCCTGACTTAACTTTAATATCCACTTCTCAATTTTTAAAGTGGGAAAAAAAATAAAAGAAATTATCTATGGTCATTGGAAAACAAATGAATGTAAGGAAAAAGCCAAGTTTAAAGTGGCCTCTTCATATTTTTTAAATTTATTTTTAAGATTCTTTTTTTTAGGGATGTACCCAGGGCATATGGAAGTTCCCAGGCTAGGGGTCTCTATGTGTCTTCCACTTAGTAGCTCCTCAGTAAATGTTTGTTGAATGAATAAATGAATGTTTAGGGCCAGAGTTTAAGGGGACCACATTGTGAGACCTTTTTCTTCTTCCTCTGATCCCTCAGTTCCCCCACTTTTCCCCCATGACCTTGTTTCTCTTTTAACTTGAAAACTCTCTTGTCAGTGTGTATGGATGTGTGTGTGGGTATGTGCACATTTAAAAATTAATTGGAGAGGGGGTTCCCGTCGTGGCGCAGTGGTTAATGAATCCAACTAGGAACCATGAGGTTGTGGGTTCGATCCCTGGCCTTGCTCAGTGGGTTAAGGATCCAGCGTTGCCGTGAGCTGTGGTGTAGGTTGCAGACACGGCTCAGATCCCGCGTTGCTGTGGCTCTGGCGTAGGCCGGTGGCTACAGCTCCTTTTCGACCCCTAGCCTAGGAACTTCCATATGCCGTGGGAGCGGCCCTAGAAAAGACAAAAAAAAAAAAAAAACCTAATTGGAGGAAAAATTTCATTTGAAGCTGAGTTAATTTGTCATATTTGTTTTGAAAATGATAAAGATATTATGACTGGCATATTAACAATGATATGCTAACCCTGTACATATGATTAAGTTCTTTGCTTATCATTTAGGTGTAAGTATATTGCAAATAGGTATTAAGCAATTTAAACACTTGGATTTCTAGCCAAACATTGTTATGATAAGCAAATTTGCTCAAAATAGATTCCCCCTAAAAAGTCCAAGCTTTTTAAAAATAGACATGGTTAGAGGGACAGGGGAAAGCAGAGCTGGGGCAGCCGTGTGTGTGTGTGTGTGTGTGTGTGTGTGTGTGTGTGTGAATTTTCTCAGTACAGAGAATAAAAATCTTGTTCCAAATTTTATTGCCCAAGACAGATATTTGTACTTAGAGAATCCACTGGGTACTTTTAGAATTCTACACTGAAATTAATTGGTATAATCAAAGAGTTAGAGAGGTCATTTTTAGGTTTAAATGGAATAATTTGCTTTATCTGAAATTCCAATGAGTATTTCGTTGGAAACAAGTTAAGCCTTCTTAGAAACTGTCCCCTGTCTGGACTTCCCTTGTTTGAGGTTATGGTATTAATGAGTTCTGCCTTTCTGACTGCCAAGAACTGTTGGCTCTAGTTTGAAAATAACTCAGATGTGTGGGGATAATTTTGACTTAAAATAATAGAAAATCATAAAAACAAGAGACTGAGAAATCCTTATCTATTTTTTTGTGTGTCAACTCTGATCTATCCCCAGGGTCAAGTGTTAATAATAAGGCATCCATTTATTTGTAATCCAGGGCATGTGATGAACTTTAATCAAGATTGGGCAAAGGAGCATTAGGAGTTTTGAAGGTTTTCATCATATCAGGTCAACTGTATGCTGATGGCTAAAATATGGCTGGCAGCCTGGAAACACACATCCTGCTATAATTATTTCCGAGTTCAGGGTTGGGAGAATCTGGGATTAGCAAGCAGCTGCCTTTCAGAATATTTCTCTTAATCTAGTTTTTCCGTGTTGCTGACTCTTTCATTTTTTTTGGGGGGGGTCTTTTTAGGGCCGCACCTGCGGCTTATGGAGGTTCCCAGGCTAGGGGTCTAATCAGAGGTATAGCTGCCGGCCTACACCACAGCCACAGCAACGCCAGATCCGAGCCACATCTGTGATCCACACCACAGCTCATGGCAATGCCAGATCCTTAACCCACTGAGTGAGGCCAGGGATCGAACCTGCATCCTCATGGGTACTAGTCAGATTTGTTTTCACTGAGCCATGACAGGAACTCCCAAGATTCACAGTTTTTAAATGAAGGGAATTGATGGTTAAAGAGAGGTAGTATGGAAAGTGATTGAGTGGCTTTTCATAGGTGGAAAATCTGAGGCAATGAACTTCTTTCTTCCCTGTGTTTTCCCATCTGAAAAACATAAATGGATCCACATCATATGATTCTTATGTGGATGAAATGAGTTGCTCAATGCTAATCCCCCAGAATGTAGCCCAATAAATATTCATTGAGTGTTTGCTATTGTTATTAGGGTTGAATCCTTAAGAATAGTCTCTACCTCTAGTCGAAAAGAATCACAGATGGAGTTTTCTTACTTGTTAAAGGAAGAGTTAGATGCTTATGTAAAGATAACAATGAAATATATAAAAGGAATTGCAGTGAGCATGAATTCTAGCTAAATCATGGTGTTGTCTCAGGGAAAAGCAATCCCAAAAGTCTTAAACTAGAGCATAAAGACATTAGAGAAACTACAAGGAAGATATGCCAGTGAGATTTAGGATTAATTCTAAGTGAGGTTATAAATCTGGAATACTTCATGCAGGTCAATCTTACACAGCATTTGAAACATTTGGGTTAATTTTTCTTGGCTATAGAATCAGTCATCAGATTTCTATATAAATCTCAAATACTTTTCCTGTTATTATTTGGCTTTTCATATTTTCCTTTTAAAATGCTGTTTTAATTGTCTCTGCTCATTTTTCCCACTTCTACATCATTTACTTAGAACATATTGCAAAATTGGGATTATTAAGTCCAAGGCATAAACGCTTCTGTGTATAGGTATGTATGTTCACACACGCACAGCCAAGTGTTCCTCTGAAAGTAAAAAGCAAATTTTGATTTCTATCAACATTGAGTGTGTGAAATATATTTGGCTTATAGCCCCCATTATCCTAATTCTTGAGGTTTTAGGAAAGAAATAATTTGACTAACTCCAATTGCTGTGTGAATGACTGATGGCCTTTTCTTTACTTATTTTAGGAAGAAATTCTAAGCAGTATCAGTGTATGTGTGTGTGTGTGTGTGTGTGTATACAACCGTGTGTATACATATTAACACAACCTTCTGAATATGTAAGGCAAGAGGACTTCCTGGCATTTTGATCACACTGCATAACATACTGTAACATTTCCTTAGGTCCATTTAAACAGAGATTGAGGTGATACTGGCTGAGAGAGGAGGGCATTAAATGTTTCTCCCAGCAGTATATTATTATAGTTCAGTGAGAAATAGATAAGTTTTATAGGTGATTTGTTACTTCAGCAAACTCTAACAGAAAATCTTCATTGTCCAAAGCCCTGGATCAGGCACTGTAATAGTGTAAAAACCATACTCATAGCCCTGCATGACTTTCTAGTCAAATGACCACAAATCAACATAATATTCACTAGAAAGTGAGGTCTCATCCAAAAAAACCCGTGAGAGTTAAGTGGAGAAAGATTGCTTTGGTAAAGTGATGATTTCTCTTAAACCTAAACATTTTTAACATCCAATGATATGGAGAGGAAAAAATTCCATTCTCATTTCCATTTTAAGACCAATGAGACTTATTTTCCAAACTATATAAGATTTTCTACCTTCATCAGTGGCATTGACACATGAAAATATTTGGGAAGCCTTATGCAATTCCAACACCCTTATGGAAGGCTAATGCACTGTATTTTTCCCAATGGCATTTATTTATAAAAACATAATCTCTTCTGGGAAAGAAGGAGATTGAGATTATGGGAGAACCACTCATGAATTTTAAATTTCATGAGTCGGCATTTGATCTTTAGCATGACCCTAAGATTAATTCGTTATATTGTATGTGCTTATAGCCGAATTAATCAAATATACTGAAATCGATAAAAGGAAGAAAGAAGTTTGACATACTGTGTGACAGTTGTTCCATTAAATGCCCAGTGCATTCAATAAAATACACAGTTTAGAAAGAAAACAAAGGGGAAAATCTGAAATTGGCACTTTAATTCTTTTTGAACCGTACCTAATTAACCTTCCACAGCTTCCGCAGAATTCTTAAAGAAGCAGATTCTTTAGACATAGACATAAAAGTTGTCCTTGAAAATCATCAGCTCATTCCAATTCGCTTTCTAGAATTAGATTTGATCCCTTTTTCCAAGTTAAGCCTAAATTTTACTGTTCGAAACAGGCCATCAGTATTTTGAGATTCTCTTAGGTTGAAAGGATAATTGCCTGAAGTGAATTCTGTACTTTTAATATTCAAGTGACAACGTTAAAAGCTGTTGTGCATGTAGCCTGTATCTTGAACATTATGGGTGGTGACTGAGAAAATCCAGGAGGCCACAAAACCTCAACCATATTCATTAGAGTCATAAGACTGGCATTGAGAAATGGGAATCAAACTTTATACAGTTTAGGTCCAAGCAGTATTGTATTGACTCACAATAGCCAGCAAGGTTGAAAATCCAGATTCAGCTGAGATTGGAATGTCCAGGCCTCCAAGGGATTTGAAGCGGAGATTTACAGCAGCCCAGCTATTCCCAGGGCACCCATCTCCTTTAATTTCATCAGCTTCTTTCTTTCCCACTGTAGATTGGAGTTGCCATGTGGCTGGACAGGCCACTGATGTCTCCTAAATTTTATATCTTAAAGCCCTGCCATTCACGTGGGGGATGGGCTTCATTCCCCCATTTAAAACATCTAGAAAAAAGTTCTTGTTGGCCAGGCTTAGGTTGGCTGTTAATACTGAATGTGGTCTAATGAAATAAATAATCGAACACTTTTAGTCAGAAGCAATTTTAAGCACTGTCAATTTTTAACTTTGTTTCTCACAACTCTGTGAGAATAGAATTATTACAACTTTTATTTGTAACATGATATGATGAGGCTTCAAGAGATAGGTGACTTGCTTAAATTCACCAGCTGGTAAATCTCTACAGCCAGGATTTGAGCCCAGGATTTGCTTCGAGGTCTTTTTTCAGAGCCTCCCCAGTCTGCTCCTGACTATCTCTGTGATTACCCTTCTTTGGGTCAGGTGTGCTTTTCCTAGTCCAGGTGGAGAGACCACAAGGGGACATGTCAACTCCCAGAGTAGTAAAGGGTGAAGTGGAAGGTGGAGGTGGGGAAACAACCCAAGGAAGAGGACAATGTAACACATCTTCTTCATTCCCACCATCACCCACAGATTTTGGTGGTGTTTGTTACCCAGCCAGTGTTGATTGCCCTGACTAATACAGGAACACATCCGATAGGTAACTTTAGTTCAGTGATGTTCAATGCATTCTAAGAATCATCCTTTTAGCCCCAATTCTGAGCCCAGAGGACACAATTACATTTAAGATTTACTTATTCTGATGCAAATGATTGCCTTTGGAATGGATAAGCAATAAGACCCTGCTGTACTGCACTGGGAACTATATCTTGTCACTTATGATGAAGCATGGTGGAGGATAATGTGAGAAAAATAATGTATATATGTATGTGTGCCTGGGTCACTTTGCTGTACAGTAGAAAATTTACAGAACACTGTAAACCAACTATACTGGGAAAAATAAAAGTCATTAAAAAAAAACATTTACTTATTCTGGGGTTCCCATTATGGCACAGTGGTAACTAACCTGACTAATATCCCTGAGGATGTGGGTTTGATCCCTGGCCCTGCTCAGTGGGTTAAGGATCTGGTGTTGCCGTGAGCTGCAGTGTTGGTCGCAGATCTTGAGTTGCTGTGGCTGTGGTGTAGGCCAGCAGCTGCAGCTCTGATTCAACCCCTAGCCTGGGAACTTCCATATGCCATATGACACAGGTGTGGCCCCTTAAAAAAAAAAAAGATTTACTTATTTTTTTCATACCTACCTATTTATTTATTTAACTTATTAGAACTGGGAAATAGATATATTTGTTTATTCCAGAGACAATTTCAAGATTATTAAGTGAACGTTATCCTTTCCTTCTCAGTTAAGTGGATTAATCTTTCTCATTGCCTATTAATCTTTACAATTGCTTGATGATGAAAATAATGCTCCTCAATTCAAAATTATTTAAAATACTCAAAATTTTCAGAAAAAATATGTCTTTAAAAAAGACTCAAACCAGCTGTATTTTACTTTCAAGCTTAGTGGACTAAACCACAAAGTGAGCTTAAACTATATCTTATTTCTCTTTGGTACCTCAGTGTTTCACCAATAAAATTCTTTGGAAAATTATGAAAAAATACTGGCAAAATGTGGAGTGGTTGAGTTCAAAGTTTTGGCTTAATGATTTTTTTTTCCTTTTTCTTTTTTAGGGCTGCACTGCACCATATGGAAGTTCCCAGGCTAGGGGTGAAATCAGAGCTGCAACTGCAGGCCTACGCCACAGCCATAGCAGTGCTGGATCTGAGCCCAATCTGAGACCTACATCGCAGCTTGCGGCAACACTGGATCCTCAACTCACTGAACAAGGTCAAAGACTAAACCCGTGTCCTCATGGATAATGGTTGGATTCTTAACCAACTCCTTAATGATCTTTTTTTCTTGGCTAAGTGTTTTTTTTTTTTTTTTTTAAATCTCTGTGCTAATGCATCCACTATACAGTTATTCATTTTGGTCCATTTCCACCCCACCTCCGCTCCCTTTGGAGGTGAACCATACCAAATGTTTGCCTTCACTCTTTAGTGTTAAGCATGAAGGGGTGGACATCCCTGACCCCCATGCAAGATGGCTTTACTGTTTTCCCGAGACAGCTGTCCAACTCACCTCCTGACTCAGCCCCCCTGCCTCATTCATCATTTTTGTTGTTTACCCTTCAATTTCTCAGCTACTTAGTATCATGCTGGGACTAACTCAGCTTGATAAAATGTCAGATTTTCCACTTCCTATTTTCTCCACTCCCTCCATGGCTGATATCCTAGATGGTGGTAAACTGTCAGACTAGACTGCTTGACACAGAGATGCTCTGCTAACATGTGGTCACAGAGACATAGAGGCTATATCCAGCTCATGCTTTCCAGGCTGACAGCTTGTGTAATGTGCCTCTACGACCACATTGCTGCTTTTGCTTCTGGAAAAGGTAGGGCATGCCAAGTTTATTACCAAAATTTGCCCTCTCACCTTGTGGAACCCTTTTCAACAGCTATTACGATATCCTGTGAACTTTTGCTGCCCTGGTCAAATAGAAAACAGATATAATAAACCAACTCACTATATAACCTTTTCTGAGCCATGCACCTTCTTTTCAGTCTGAGGAAGCCGATGGCTCCCTTCTTAGGCTATTTGTTTACATGCATGCTGTAAAAAATGCACAAAAAAGGAAACCACTTGTATTGAAATAAAAGCATCAAAATATATTTAAAAATTGTGATAAATGTTTCATTAGTTAAATCACAAGATTTGGAGATAGGTCTAATAACTATTGTTATTTCAAAGTAATGATTGGTAATATTTTGTATATCTACAATACATGTAATGTGATATAAAAATATCAATGCTTTCAATGGGCATTAAAGTCACAGTGAGTGCTAATTCTACAGTGATTGATCGATTACATTTATAATGAAAGGAAATGTTAAATTCCACTTAGGGATTAATGCAAACATAATATATTCCACTGCGATAAATAGTAGGTGACTCAATACATTACTTCTTTCCTGGGTGTTTGCATTTTAAAATAAGACCATTGGGGAGAGAAAATGGTTTACGAAGAATAATAAGTTTATAATAATGGAATTGCAAGCACTGTATGATCCTCTTTTATGCAAAAGTGTATACTTCGGTATAATAATGGTATATGTTTTAACAAACATGACAAAATTAAACATGCAGCATGCTTTTTCCATCCAGGGTATCACTCCCAGAGGCTATAACAACATTTACACAATATTTATAACATCACAAACTTCCTGGGATAAATTTTTCCTCAATTTTTTTCATAAACAGAGTCCTAATCTTCCGAGTCCATGATAAATCCTTACCTTTTTTGTTGTTGTATTTTTAGGGCCATACCCACAGCATATGCAGGTTCCCAGGCTAAGGGTTGAATTGGAGCTGTAGCAGCCGGCCTATACCACAGCCACAGCAATGCCAGATCCGAACCATGTTTGTGATCTACACCACAGCTCACAGCAACACTGGATCCTTAACCCACTGAGTGAGGCCAGGGATCGAACCTGCATCCTCGTGGATCCTCGTCGGGTTTGTTAACCACTGAGCCATGATGGGAACTCCATATCTTTTAATAGCAGATTTTGGTTTTAGAAAAAGTTAAAAGTCATGAGGGGATGACCTGTTTAGGATGAAAAGAAAAAGGGTATAAATTTAAGGCAGCGAAACCAACTTTCTTTGTTGTACAAATTGGTTTTTTAAGTTAATTCTGAAAGAGATTTCAAAAATCTTTTGAGGAAAGGCAGAAACATTAAATAAACTTATGGACTCCCCGAAAGGTAACTTTTTTTTTTTTTTTTGGCTTTTTTAGGGCCACACCTGCAGCATATGGAGGGGGTTGAATCTCAGCTGTAGCCATCATCCTTCACCACAGCCACAGCAATGCCAGATCCGAGCCTCATCTGCGGCCTACACTGAAGCTCATGGGAACGCCGTATCCTTAACCCACTGAGTGAGGCCAGGGATTAAATCTGCATCCTCATGGATATTAGTCAGATTCATTTCTGCTGAACCAGGACGGGAACTCCAGCAAGGTTAACTTCTTTATAGATAACATTCATATGGATATCAATTTTAAAAATCTGACCTCATGAAGCATGGGTTATAATTTAGAGGTAGAGAGATCTTACTATTGAGCTGCAAATCCTATGATGTAGGTATCTTGTCTTTTTGGCTGGGCATAAAACTAGTTCTGACTTTTTAGACCCTGCACATTCCAAATGAGATAATGCATGGCTGATGGTGGTGTCCATTAGTCCGTAATCATATTTCAGAGTTTCCTAGGATCCTACTCCTGGAAGCATCCTGTGATTGATACTGAGATGCTTCTGTGATATCTTTTGAGGCGTCTTAAACAGAGTAGAAACAAAGTCTTGTCTGAATCTCTCATTAGAAGTAATCTGGCTCTCTTTCCCTCTGAACATTTTGGGTAAGTGTGTGGAGTGATTGATTTCACTGTCTCTGCTTTCAAATGCCTGAGTAACAAAGAGTCCGAGGATGCAAATAAATGGTTTCTAACCATTTCGCTTTCTCTTCTGCCTTGGGGGCTGCTGTTGACTTTTTCACTTTCTAGTGGGCACCCGTAACCTTGAAATCTCTGGAGATTTTTGCCATTCCTCCTTCAACCTTGTGATATATTATTGACGTGCATTAGCAACAGTTGTCACTCATTCCCTTTTCCTTTCAGAGGGAACTCAGCCTCTGCCATGGCTCCCTGGGAACCCTGACCCACTTCCAAACTTTGTCCTTCTCTTCTGGTGGGGTTGGCCCAGAGGTGGGAGGAGGAGCCCTGGGGGAGTGGGACAAGGAGACCTTTTTGCAGTAGCAACTTGACCCTTCCTTTTATACCTTGACCACTCCCATGTATCAGCTTTCAGCTTTCCACAGTTACTTCTGGAAGGGTCTCCCATCGCAATGCCTGTTGAACTGTAGTTTTAGTATGATAGTTCTAATTTTATTATTGTTATCATCACTACTTCTTTTTAGGGCTGTACCTGTGGCATATGGAAGTTCCCAGGCTAGGGGTCAAATTGGAGCTACAGCTGCCAGCCTACACCAGAGCCACAGCAATGCCAGATCCGAGCCATGTCTGTGACCTACACTGCAGCTCGTGGCAATGCTGGATCCTTAACCCACTGAGTGGGGCCAAGGATCAAACCTGAATTCTCATGGATACTAGTTGGGTTCTTTACTGCTGAGCCACAACAGGAACTCCTAATAGTTCTAATTTTAGAAGTTATATTGGCTTTATGAGTTTGACTGAGAATTTCAGTCCAGTTTACTACGTTCTTATCAAAAAACAAAGTGATTTGCAAGTAAACTCTTCATTTCTGTAAATTGAAAATTATTGTAGTTTACTTTTCCTTTGGTTTGTCCAAAAAGTACTTAATCAATTCTTATAAACCAGGACACTGAGTTCGTGGACCCTAGAATAGTAATTCTCAAACTTTAGAATTTCCTACAATCTTATTAAAATATGGATTGCTAGGCCCCATCTCTATAGAGTTCCTGATTTAGCAAATCTGGGGTGGGACCTGAGAACTTGCATTTCTATCTAACAAATTCCCAAGTGATTCCTTCATTAATCCAGAAGCAGATGTTGAGAACCACTGGCCTACAGGGCAGGCCACAGATCTAAAATTACTATTAATCTCTGTTATTCCTAATATAATTTGAATCCCAAATTTTTACAATAGTGTGAATGCTAAATTCCACTAGTAGGGTCATAACTAAATAGAGGTACATCCAGGCTCAGTTAGGACTTATACTCAATTACTTATTTTCAGGTTTTCTATAAAATATTAACTCCATAATTCATAATAAATAATTTTATATGTTGGCAATCAATGGGCTAGTAGTATTACGAATTCACAAAAAATATGTGCTCAACCAAACTAAGGTTATTTGTCATCAGTTTTCCTGCCATCCGTTTCCCTTGCTTTTGAGCTATAGTAAGTAATATTTTTTCAAGACTTGTAAAAGAGAGGGAGTTCCCATTGTGGCTCAGTAGGTTAAGACCCTGACACAGTGTCCATAAGGATCGCTCAGTGGGTTAAGGATCCAGCATTGCTTCAAGCTTTGGCGTAGGATGCAGTTGTGGCTTGGATCCCTGCATTGCTGCAGCTGTGGCTGTGGTGTATGCCAGCAGCTGCAGCTCAAATTTGACCCCTAGCTCAGCAACTTCCATATGCAGCAGGTGCTGCCCTAAAAAAAAAAAGTTGTAAAAAAGAAATTCCACCAAGTTTGCTATCTTGTTAGTTTGAAGTTAAGTTCTTTTTCTTTTTGAGATACTATTGATAAACAGCTCCCAGTATGTGCCTGCTGCTACGGTGGGAAAAGGTAATTGATTTTATCGTACTGCTGAGAGCTGGGCCCTGGGACCCGTCTGTGTTTTGCAGATCTGTGAATTGCGTGGGGATGGGAGAGTCCTTCACTAATCACTGCAACACTCCAGCCTGGGTTTGGGACGTGAACGGCCTGGGATTGCTTTTCTTTTCTGAAGCCACAACATGTTTTTTTCTGTTGGCTCTCATGATCCCACTTTCAAAAACAAATACCTTTAGATTACAGTGAAGGTATCTTAGTTCAGTTTTTGTCCTCGAAAGATGAATAATATTGCCATATTGGGTGGGGGTTTATCCCTAAGGGAAAGGAGCCTGGGTTTGCCTCATTTATGCAAAGTAGTGGGTGTGTCTCTTTGTTCCAGTGTTGGAGCCAGAAGCTTCTTTCTACAGGGGAGACAGAATGGCATCAATTAATGAGCCCAACCTTAGGGATACCAGTTTTGAGTTGCAAGCTCAAATGTGTCGTTTGTTAGTTATGCTACCTTGTGCAAGAATTGAGTTTCCTTGTCTATAAAATGATATAGGGCCTGTAGGCTGTAAGGGGTGAGAAACTCTAGATGGAAAACACCTGGAACACAGTAAACAATAAATGGCAACTGTTATTTTAGGCAGAAATTCATAGGTTTGCTCATAGATTTCAAATGTTCTGACATCTTCATTTGCAAAAGCACAGCTGCGGTATTCATCTGAGAAAAAATTTTCCTAAGTCCCTGAATAGTAGAGAAATGCCTCTGTACCTCTTACGGAATTTTTATTCAAGGTGATTTATACTTATTTGTCCTTATTTTTGTCTACTGTGTGGAGATGGGTTTCTGATTGGTATGTTGAATGTTAATAGCCCCATCAGACCTTTTCACTACTTGATTGAAATTTTCAGGAGTTCCCTTGTAGTGCCACAGTTTAAGGATCTGGCACTGTCACTGCAGCGGCTCGGGTCGCTCTTGTGGTGTGGGTTCAATCCCTGGCCGGAGAATTTCCACGTGCCATGGGGGTGGCCAAATTTTTTTTTTCAAAGCAACTGTTAAGTATGTCAAAGTTATCAATAGGATTTCTATCATGAGTGTGGTAAGTACTGAAAATCTCTACCATGTAGATGAGCACATACCATTTATTTGATAATCAGTGATTTTTGTTAGGAACTCTAATATTTAGAGATCCCATCCCCATACTGCCATACTGGAAGTGTCTTAAAAAGTGCAATTTTTTTTTTCTGACCACTATTTAATAGGGTCCATAGTCAGGATGCAAGTTAAGATATCACTTCAGAGATGTATCACAAAGAGCTGCTTCGTCTTTTATTACTGATAGCCTCCTGGTCTCCTAGGCCATTAAGGCAGTTTTCCCCGTGACTCCAAGCCCAGCACCAAGGCTGCTGCCTCCCATGTATGTCTCTAGAGTTTTCCAGGTGAGTCCACAAGGCCAGCCCAAGACGTGCGTTTGTTGCTTATTTCACTACAGTTAAAATAGGGGTTTGAATAGGTACATTTTACCCTTACAGAACCATTTTATCTCATTTTTTTCATGGTTGAAAAATGGTTCAAAGGGCAGAAAGATGTTGATTTGTATCTTAGTGAAGAATGTTTTTCAAGGCGTTCCCGTCATGGCACAGTAGTTAACGAATCCGACTAGGAACCATGAGGTTGCCGGTTCGATCCCTGGCCTTGCTCAGTGGGTTAAGGATATGGCGTTGCTGTGAGCTGTGGTGTAGGCCGGCAGCTACAGCTCTGATTCGACTCCTAGCCGGGGAACCTCCATATGCCGCAGGAGTGGCCCTAGAAAAGACCAAAAATAAATAAATAAATAAAAAAGAATGTTTTTCAAAATAAGGTGAATTAGGAGTTCCCATTGTGGCTCAGTGAGTTAAGGATCCAGCTTTGCTGCAGGCTGCAGCTTAGGTTGTGAACTCGGCTGGGATCCCGTATTGCCGTGGCTGTGGTGTGGGCCGGCAGCTGTAGCTCCACTTAGACTCCCTAGCCTGGAAACTTCCATATGGGTGTGGCCTCCCAAAAGAAAAAAAAAAAAAGATAAAAAAAATTAAGGTGCATTATTTCACTTGTTTTTAGCCTATGAAAGCGTTCTGCTTTGGTGAGCATGAAAATGATACATTTCTGACCTCTCGGTAGAAGCACGTACATCTCTGCCATCACACATGCTCTCCTGCCCCCGTGAGTTTGGGATGAATGGATACGCCAGGGGTGGATTGAGGTGGAAAACCTAAGGCCCCTCACTGCAGTCTCCATTGGCCATCCCCAAGCCCCATCCATCCCAATAATCGCAAATTTAATTAAATTTAACTGAAGAGTGTGTGCGGACTGGCACGTGTGAACACTGTGTGTCTCTCTCTGAGTCGCACGGGTTGTTGTCTCTGGGTTTGGCTGGAACAGAGCAGCATTTGGTATCCTCAGCGCCTCCCCTTTCTCAACAGCAATTGGGAGAGTTTGAACCTGTAATTTGGAAAGGACCATCTTTCAGGAGGAAAGCATCTCTAAGGGCACTGCCAGTAGGATTTAATTAGAAGCAAGGCACATGTTTTCTGGAATGAGGCATATCTGTGGCCAGTGTTTGCTGGAAACGGACAGCAGCCCAATAGATGGGTCTCCGGGTGGCTTTTCCTGAGCTTCAAAGAACAACTTTTGCATAGTGTCCTGGAGGCACCACCAACACTGAAGCCTAAATACAGTTTCATCTAAAACAGCCCTGTGTGAAAAGTATGCCTCTATTCCCCAAATGAAAGTGTACCAACTCATTATGACGACTGGTTGGTATGTTTCTAGGCTTGATTTAGGCTCGTGTTTTCTGGCAGTGAAGGTGGGATTTGCCAGAGGCTGGAACTTAAATGGATTTTTAGTTTCAAAAAGATGAAAGGAGAAAGACATCAAATTGAGTCACCCTTTCAGCAACTGGATGACTAGCTCTTAATCTACCAGGAACAATGGACAAAGAAATGATCCACTGAGAATGCCTCTTGCATTAGAATGAGTGAGGGGAAAGTTTTTTTGCCAGGCATTGCATGTGTATGTGTGTGTGTGTGTAAAAGTTTACTGAGATGTAGTTCACACACCATACAATTCACTCATTTAAAGTGTACAATTCAGTGTTTTTTAGTATACTGCAGAGCTGTCCAGCCATCATCACAGTTTATTTTATTTTTAATGTATTTTTCCATTTATTTATTTATTTATTATATATTTTGAATGACAATAAACAACAATATTTTGTTAGTTTCAGGTATACAACATTAGTAATTTCAATTTTTATGCACTTCAATCACTGTAATAAGACCAGTTATCATCTGCCACCATACAATATTTTTACAATATTATTCACTATATTCCCTATGTGTTCCTCTTGGCTTATTTATCTTGTAGTTGGAAGTCTGTGCCTCCTAATCTCTTCACCTATATCATCCTCCCCCACCCCCACCATCCCCAGCCCCCACCCTTCTGGCAACCACCAGTTTGTTCTCTCTAGGCCTGTTTCTGTTTTGTTTTCTTTGTTTGTTTTATTTTTTAGATTCTACATATAAATGAAATCATATAGTATTTGTTTTTCTCTGCCTGACTTATGTTACTTTGCATAACACCCTCTCGGTCCATCCATGTTAACACAAATGGCAAGATGACAAGATTGCATTCTTTTTTTTGGCTGAGTAGTATTTCATTGTGTGTGTGTGTGTGTGTGTGTGTGTTGTATACGTGTGTGTTGTATACTGTGTGTGTGTATTATACAGTGTTTTAGACTTTGTCTCTCTCCCCTATGCAAGGCTGGAGTTATCAAAGCTGCTGCACTATCCAAATCAGACCCAGGAGCAGTCTGATCAGTCAGTCCCCTTGACTGGTGGTAACTGTTTATTTAGACTAGAGGTTGGCAAATCTTTTGTGTCAAGACCAGATAGTCAATATTTCAGGCTTTATAGGCTGTAACTATCAACTCTATGGTTGTAGTAAAACAGGCATGGTTGTGTTCCAATGAAACTCCATGTTCCAATCGAGGGAGCAGATCAGAATTGGTCTGTGGAATTTAGTTGCTAACCCTTGATTTAAACTACTTCCGGTGAATCTCTAAACAATAGACTCTATTAAAGTCTTCATTATTCAAAGTAATTATTTGGTGTGATCTTGCCTGAAAGGCATATAAAACTCAACTTTTCCTTAAAATATTAAAATGGGCAGGAAGCTTTTAAAGCCATACCTCATATAGCAGTTGGAGACTGTGTGTTCTCTTAATGTCAGGAATAGGCAAATGCCTTCCATTAATGCACACTGATGAAAATGTGGGACAAACAGCAGCATAAACTTAGAGCACTAGCCGACCTTGGCACAGCAGCTATAAAGTTTGCAAGCAAGCAAGCAAATGCTTTAAGACACAGATGGATAAATCTCAATCAAGAGCATTTATCTTCAAAGTACATGGCTCAGGACATGGTTTCTTGTCAGACATATAGTTGGATTATTGAAAATATTATTGAAGATTATGGACCATTTTTTCATTAATGAGAAAATAGCTTTACATTCAGGTCAAAATCAACATTTTTCTGTAACTGGAATCCACTTTGCCATGGTCCAGGTTATTTTCATTTTCACTCAGCAATTTAACAGAAAAATAGAATAATGACCTACTGTTGTTTTGGTAGAAATGTTTCAACTTGCTCCATTTACTGCTCCTGACAGGCCAGGGGTTCTTTGTCACATTGAAGCTACTGCCTTTGAGAGACCTACTTCTTCAGACTTTCACAGATTACTTTGAAAATGGGTTTGTAATCAAATCATTTCTCCTATTTCTTCCCTAAAAAGTTGGCTTATAAAATACCACACAGGTAGTTAGTAGATAAAGCAGTTCTCTAGCTCTTGTTTCCATCTTGGAAATAAGCATAGAAATAGTGTTGCCAAATTTAGCAAATAGAAATCCAGGAGACCCAGTTCAATGTGAATTTCAGATAGATGACAGATACTTTTTTCAGTTTAAGAATGCTGCATGAAATATTTGGAACATGATTATACTAAAAATTATTCATTGTAAATATTTGCTGGGGCATAATTATATTAAAATCTATTTGACATGGATGCAACTAGAGATTCTCATACTAAGTGAAGTAAGTCAGAAAGAGAAAGACAAATACCATATGATATCACTTATATGTGGAATCTAAACTATGGCACAGATGAACCTATCTACAGAATGGAAACAGACTCTCAGACATAGAGAACAGACTTGTGATTGCCAAGGGAGAGGAGGACTTAGTGGGATAGACTGGGAGTTTGGGGTTAACAGATGCAAACTATTACATTTAGAATGGGTAAGCAGAGGTCCTATGTCCAATCTCTTGGGATAGAACATGATGGAAGATAATATAACCAAAGGAGTGTGTGTACATATATACATATATATATGTATGACTTGGTCACTTTACTGCACAGAAGAAATTGGCACCACATTGTATATGAACTCTGTTTTAATAAAAAAAATTTTAAAAAACCTATTTGGTGGAATTCTCTTATAGTGCAGTGGTTTAAAGATCTAGCATTGTTGGAGTTCCCATTGTGGTACAGCAGAAACAAATCCGACTAGGAGCCACGAGGTTGCGGGTTTGATCCCTGGCCTCACTTAGTGGGTTAAGGATCCCACGTTGCCATGAGCTGTGGTGTATGCTGCAGACGCGGCTCACATCCCACTTTGCTGTGCCTCTGGCGTAGGCTGGCAGCTCTAGCTCTGATTAGACCCCTAGCCTGGGAACCTCCATATGCTGCGGATGCGGCCCTAAGAGGACAAAAGACCAAAAAAAAAAAAAAAAAAAGAAGATCTAGTGTTGTCACTGCAGCAACTTGGGTTGCTGCTGTGGCTCAGGTTCCATCTCTGACCCAGGAACTTTCATATGCCAGGTGTGGCCTAAGAACGAATGAACGAACAAACAAAATAACCCAAACCAAAAAGCCTATTTGGCATTTATCTAAAATTTAACTACACACTGAAGCACGTCACAGTAAATGGAGTTTTTTCTTCATGCTATGTTTTATATTGGGAAGTGCTAAAATTAAAAAATGCAAAAAATGCCCCTGGTGTACAATTCTAAATGGCTTTTTGTGAATCTGTCTTTGTTGAGAGTCTATTTCTAGGCTCTGTTGCTAGTTGGGTGAGATTTAGGTCAAGCAGATAAAACACACTTTTTTTTTTTTTTTTAATGCTAGTGTGGGAACAATGCTTTCACTGTGGGTGTATGTTTTCTTAATATCATAATGGGCAGAAAAATTTTAAATGACTAAGTTTACTCTCTAAATTTTATTTTATTTTTAAATTTTATTTCAAGATTTGTGGTATATGATTTGGAAATTAGAGATAGCAAAAAAAAAAAGAAGAAAAAAAGAAAGATAAAGATCTAATACTCATGCATGTTCTCATTATCTAGAAAAAACACTGTAAACATTTTGAGGTTAATTGGTCTAGCCTTTTACATATATACATGTATAATAAGTAGAGCAACTATGAGGTCTGAATATTTGAAAGCACTTTAGCTCATTGAAATGTCACCTTTACCATTAATTTTCCAAATAAACTGCCTTGATTCTCCTTCCTGCGTATTGTGGGGAGTGAGCATTTTAAGACTCACTAACCCAAAGGGTGTAATCTCAATTCCTCTGGACTCTTGCTCCCCATTCCTTGTCTGACGGCTCCTCAATCATCCCTCTGGTTGTCATGTCCTCTTTCCATGTTGTTGTGGTTTATTTTGGCCACGTCCAAGGCATGTAGAAGTTCCTGGGCCAGGGATCGAACCTGTGCCACAGCAGCAACTGAAGCCACAGCAGTGACAACACTGTGTCTCTAACCCACTAGGCCATCAAGGAACCCAACATTGTTTAATCTCATGTTAGACATGGTCCCTCTTACTGCATCCTCCAAATGACACTCATAGGAAACTGTTGTATGGAGTCAACTTTTAGTAAAGGTTAGAAAGTCAGTGGGGTGGATTTACAACATAGCACAGGAGGGAAGTACTTGACCTTGAGTCCTAGACATTCTGTTCTTAGAAGTTTCTCTTCCATCACCAGCTGTGAGGCTTTTTTTGCTTGTGCTCTGACCACCTGGCATGTTGTAATTCCTAACCCGACACCCCTTCCCCAAGACCTCTTCTACTCGGAGTGGCTCCTTCTCATTCTAGAGCCCTGAACACCCTTCCCCCAGCGTCTTTGCTTCCCTCACCATCTTTAGACGCTAAACCTCAAAGTTCTCCTGACTTTATTAGGCAGAGCCTGCTCCCCAAACGCTCTGTTTCCCTTCTCCCCTCCTTGGTCTTTCCCAGGGCTCTTCGACTTTCTCAGGAAAAAATCACACTTCTAAGTTTAGATACTTATACTTTAAATTTATATTTTCATATATTTAACCTCTGACTTTTACAACCAATTCATTAGATTACACCTCTTTATTAACCCTTTCATAGAGTAATAGATTTAAAAATCTATCTCTATAGATAGCTATATAAATTTGTCTCAGAACATACATATATATATATATATATATATATATATATATATATCAACTACTCGAAGAATTAGAAGAATTGATCTCTCTCTCTCTATCCACCTATCTCTCTATCATCTATCTCTATAAATATATGAATTTACAGAGATAAATTTTTATCTGAAATATGTATTCTCAGATACACCAACTACCCAAAGAACCAGACAAAACTTTGAAAGGACTCTACACTTTTTTTTTCACTTGAGGCAGACCAGTTATTCCTGGACAAGACTTCATCACCAGTCTTGGTGAAAGAACATGTTATTTCACCTCCTTTTATGCCCTGTTTTCCCCGATCTTCTTCACCCTGACCTCACAGACCTTGTTTTAAATGAGCCGTATATCAACTCTAAGATTCATGATTTTGTGATTCTGCCTGAAGTGCCCTTCATGACCTCAGTGAAGGATTGTTTTATTTTATTTTATTTTAGTGTTTAGATCCCAGCCTTCCTGCCTCCCCCGGCCCCCTCTGGCACTGATGTAACCCCCTTTGATGCCCTCATTTATTCACTGCTCTCTCTGGGGGCTTCCCGCAAGCAATAGATTTTGTGTTAATTCATCTCCTTCCATTTGCTCACAACAGCGGCTGGAACACTGTAGGTGCTTAATGACTGTATGTCGACCTCACTGCTGAACAGCCGCATGGAGGCATCAACAGACTGATGCAAACCTCTTCCTCTCAGTCTCTCTCCTTGACTACCCACTGGTGTGGTCAAGCACTCCTCAGGAACACAGAAAAGATTTTGCCCTGAGAGTTGATTTGCTGTCCAGCAGTTTGATTTTCAAGAGGCAGGATGCTGGGGAAGCACCACCTCCATGCTTGATTGTAAGACACTCCCAGGTTTCCATTGGTGGGGAAGAGAAGGGGGACCTGTAATACCTGTGCTGATTCCGTGGCGTATTTGATCACAGCAACTGTGTTCAGTTTCAGTCACAAGCCAATGAACAGAAAGCAGTGGACCCTCTAAATCGTGTTTGGATCAAAATGTTTTTATCAGAAAATTTGAAGACCCTCTGACTTCTCCATGACAGGTTTTGTGATACCATAATGACTCACTATCATTTTATTCATTTTAATTTCAGTGTTATTTATCTTGAGCCAGAACTGATTGTTCCTTTACCTGTGGTTTTGTTGCATTTTTGAGCTTATAGTTAGTGTCTCAAAGAAGTTCCAATATATCACAAAGAGAAATAATGAACTTTCAATATTAATGGAAACGTCTTGTCTACCTCCTTCTTCTTTTTTTTTTTTCCTCACCCTTGCCCAGGGTTTACTATCCAGAATTTTGTGTTTATGATTTTCATGAGCATTTTGTACTAATACCTCCTTTAATCTATAAAATTACATATAGCTGGTTTTGCATTTTTGAGAATACTCCACAAATGATGTCAGGGTAGTTATTCTTTTATAATTTGCTTATTTTCACAATATTATATTTCTAAGATACAGGTATGTTGATACATGTAATTCTAGGGGATTTATTTTATTGATTGATTTGTACTGTTTCACTGGATGACTACATCACATGTATTTATCTATTCTTAAGTTGATGGGCATTTAGATTATTTTCTTCTTGTTTTCCTCTAAGGGAAAGCATCAACGCAGTGTTTGTATATGTGATTTCTTGGGCCAGGTGTAGGAGTTTCTCTAGGGTATACACACCTAGGGCTGGGATCGGTGGTCATGGAGTGTACCCGTGGTGTCCTGTTCTGGGATGTTGCCAAACTGCTCTTCAGATGGATTTATTCTCCCCTTAGCTGTGTGTGATGTTACCCATCCTTCTGCATCCTTACAGCATCTAGTACTGCCAATTTGCTGGGTAGGAAATGACATTTCATTACGGGTTTAATTTGTGTCTTCCTGATTACTAGGAAGATTGCTTATCTTTTCATGTTTTGTTCTTGTCATTCATGTTTCTCATCCTGTGAATTTTCTCCTTCCATAATTTGCTCATTATTCCATTTCTTGAAAGCAGATTTGTGGAGCCCTAAAAATAGCTTTTTGACTTATAAATCCTCTTTTGATTTTTTTTTTGTGCTGCAAATATCTTCTCCCCATCTATGAATGAACATTGCCTTTTTCCCGTCTGTGGATTAACATAGCAGTTACCTCATTGTGTAATATTTTGTGTTTGTCTGTCTTTTTCTCTCACAAGGCTATGAATTCAAGTGAAAGCAGGCACAGATTTTTTCATTTTCATTTTCTTATCTTTAGTGCATAGATGACACCTAGTGAGATTGCTTGAATTGACTTGAGAGTGCTGCTTAATTCAACGTAGATGCTGTTGTAAATTTGATGTTTTTATTTAAGGCTTTCAATCTGTCAATCTTAGTCATTTGATATATACATATATATTCGTATACACATACATGCCCATATATGCATACAGGCATACATATATACATATGACTTGAAAGAGTGACACTTTTGCAACCAAATCAGATTAGGCCCTTTTTATAACCTTTAAAATAGGGCTTCCCTCAATTTCCAGACAAAGAGTTTCTCTTAGAATGCTGCTAAGGTTGAGATAGGTTAATATATTCAGATGTGATGGAAATAACAGATGCATTTCTATTTCTAGTCCAGAGTTGTTGGGGAAGCGGGAAGAATGAGGGCATAATTGTACAATGCTTTGTCATCTTTGCAGCTCATCAATATCAGCAGCTGACAGAGGCAAGTGTTTGTTAAATTCTGTTGGCTGACCCTGACCTTGTCGTTATAACCATTGCTTTCTTGACATCTGCTAGTTTGACACGTGGCACCAGATTCTGTGAGCAGCCAGTACCTTGGACTTGAATGTACTGTGAGTTCTCTGGCAATACTAGTGAAATTCCTTGTTACTGTCACCATGTCATACTTTTGACATCAACCATAGCTGTGTCCTGTCTTGGTCACAGTTTCTTTGTTCATATCACAATAGGTGCGTTATAGTTGATATGACTGTTTATAATGTAGCAGGTGACAGATGTTAAAGTAGCTGTGGACTGATGCATGCTTAACTTAGAACTGATCCAGGAAAAGTTGATTTTACTATAACTTTATACAGCAAAAAAAAATTGAAGTAAATTGTGGGTTGGAATGAGCATCATGTGTTTAAAGAATTGCTTTTTATCTAAGATGCAACTGAACTTTGAAATGTATTGAGAAAAAAAAGAAGTGTATTGAGATACATTCGAAATGTGTTGGGATGTATTGAAATACATTTCAAAATGCAATTCTAACTCCTTAACATACTCCTAGCTATGCACGGGGACAGCAAAATACAGAAGCCACAGTTCTCACTCCCCTCCCCACCCCCATCCTTCCTTGAACTTCCCTCCAATTTCTTTTTTTTAAATATTATTTTTAATAGTTATTTCCCCAATACATTCTACTGTACAGCATGGTGACCCAGTCACACATACATGTACACACTCTATTTTCGCACATTATCCTGCTCCATCATAAGTGACTAGACATAGTTCCCAGTGCTACACAGCAGGATCTCATTGCTAATCCATTCCAAAGGTAATAGTTTGTATCTATTAACCCCAAGCTCCCCAACCACCCCACTCCCTCCTATTTCTTTTTCTCTTTCTTCTTCTCTCTCCCCATCCCTCCTTCTTTCTCTCAGAACCTGACATCCAAACAGTCCTGCGACTGTTTGGCACTTAGCCCTGTGACACTCAGCACTCTACTTATGAAGTTTCATAACTGTGTTTTTCCAATAGTGTCCTTTGAAGCTGAGATTTAGCCACAGTAGCAGCTGGAGATAACCTTGGTGTTTATGGTGCTGTTCATAATTACATCTGCTGTTGGATATTTGGGCTTTTGATGATGGAATAATAAATGAGTACGGAACGTTCCTGCAACTCTTATTGGCAAGGGATTGCTCATGCATCTAGGGTCACATTACCTAGATGCAAGTGAAATAAGACAGGGAGGAGAGGATTTATCTAATCCACCACGAATGCACTCCAGAGTGATTTGATTGCTTTTTTATACCTTCTAGCAGGTGGATAGATGTATGTGTGCAATAGCTTGGAACCTTTTTTATTTCTGTTAATAAGGAGAGAAAAGTGCTCTTTGCCTTGCCAATTCAGGCATTTTTTTTTTCCTTCTGGAATTCCTCAAATTGGGATGATTAGTGCATTTTTTTTAATTGCCTTTTAAGCCTGCTCCCCCTGCCAGGGTGGCATGGCTGTACGTGTTCCCAATATATCCTGGCTATTGTAAAGGCCTTTTGATCTCAGAGTCAAGGGAGCAGTTGAAGAGTAGGTTTTTATTCCAGAAATTTAGCCATTGCGAATGTCTGTAAAATTTTGTCTTTATTTCATTTATTTTCTGTCTAAAAGTTCTATGTGTTAAGACTTGAAGGTTCTTTGAGATGATGTCAGACGTTGCTCTAGAAATGTGTTCAGACTCTGGGACAAGCACTTCTTGGAAGATCCAATAGCATGGATAGATCTGATTTCAGATCCACCGTACTTCCCTGTGGTTGACTTTTCACCAGGAATTAAACCCACGGGAGACTTCTCACCTTGAGTAAAGCCCGGGCTCCAAATGGGAGCTCCTTGCCAGGTTAACAGAGAGAACGTCTCCGCCCTACTCCTTTCTCTTGAGTCCAATTTCTTCGTTTCCACCTGGCCACGGTCTCAAGTGGCATGTCTGAAAGGCATCTCTCTGAGAAGTACTGTGGGATAATAGTGCTACAGAGTCAGGAAGACTTGGATTTGATTTCTAGGTATGTCATTCGCTTGGTGTCTGGCCTTGTGTGAGGTTATTTAACTGCCTCCACACATGCATAACCTCTCCCATTATTAGGATCTCCCACCAGAGTGGTACATTCATTGTAATAGATAAACCTATATAGACAAATCATTATCACCCAAAGTCCATAGTTTACCTAAGGGCTTACTCCTGGTATTGTACATTCTAGGGGTATGGACAAACGTATAATGACGTGTCTCCATCATTACTGTATTATACAGAAAATTTTCACTGCCCTAAAAATCCTCTCTACTCCGTCTCTTCATCCCCCACCTCACACCTCTGGCAACCACTGATCTGTTTACTGATTCCATAAATTTGCTTTTTCCAGAATGTCATATAAATGGAATCATGCATTTTGGAGCTTTTTCTGATTGGTGTCTTTCACTTTGGAATTTGCCTTTAAGATTCCTCCATGTCTTTTCATGGCTTGATAGCTCATTCTTTTTCGTGCTAGATGTTCCATGCTTAGTTTACCTACTGAAGGACATTTTGATTGCTGCCAAGTCTTGGCAATTATGAATAATGCTGCTATAAGCATCAATGTACACATTTTTATATGGGCATAAATTTTCAGTTGTACTAAATAAGTGAAACACCACTGATCATAATTGCTGGATCATATGCTAAGAGCACCTCTAGTCTTCTAAGAAGCTCTCAGAATGTCTTTCAAAGTGGCTATACCATTTTGCATTCCCAGCAGCAATGAATCAGAGTTCCTGTTACTCCACATCCTTGCCAGCTTTGGTCTGGTCAGTGTTCTGGATTTTGGCCATTCTAATAGCTATGTAGTAATATCTCATTGTTATCTTAATTTTGTATTTCCCTGATCACATGTGATATGGACTATCTTTTCATATCCCTATTTTCCATCTATCTTCTTTGATGAGGGGTCAAGGTGTTTGGCCCATTTTTAAAATTGGCCTGTTTCCTTTTTGTCAAGTTTTAAGTGTCCTTTGCCTATTTTGAATAATAGTCCTTTATCATGTGTGTTTCTTGAAAATATTTTCAGCCTGCGACTTGTTTTCTCATTTTCTTGATACTGTCTTTGGCAGAACAGAAGTTTTTTATTTTAATTGTCAGGCTTATCAATGATGTATTTCATGGATCATGCTTTTTTGTTATATCTAAAAAGTCATCACCATACTTGAGGTCATATTTTCTCTAATGTTATTGTCTAAGAATTTCATAGTTTTGAATTTTGCCTTTAGGTCTATGATCCATTTTGAGTTCATTTTTGTGAAGGGTGTAAGGTCTGTGTCTGGATT
This sequence comes from Phacochoerus africanus, assembly GCF_016906955.1. Classification (NCBI taxonomy): domain Eukaryota; kingdom Metazoa; phylum Chordata; class Mammalia; order Artiodactyla; family Suidae; genus Phacochoerus; species Phacochoerus africanus. The sequence goes on along the minus strand of NC_062552.1, from coordinate 27,917,683 downwards.
GATTTTTCTGCACATAGATGTCCATTTGTGCCAGTACCAAAAGCCTACCTTTTTTCATATTAAATTTAAAAAAAAATTATAGTTTATGTACACCAAAAGCCTACCTTTGCTCCATTGTATTTCCTTTCCTCCTTTCTCAGACATCAGTTGGCTATATTTATGTGGGTCCATTTCTAGGCTCTCTATTCTGCTCCACTGGTCTATTTGTGTAGTCTTTCACTGATACCATACTGTATGGATGAGTGTAGCTTTATAGTTATTCTTTTTTTTCATTTTTTTATTACTCAAATGAATTTATCACATCTGTAGTTGTATAATGATCATAACAATCTGATTTCACAGTTATTCTTGAAGTCAGGTAGTATCAATCCTCCAACTTCGATTTTCTTCAGCATTGTGTTGACTATCTTTTGTCTATGATCTCACCACATAATTGCATTAGCTAAAACTTCCAGTACAATTCTGAAAAGAGGCAATGAAACAGAACATCCATACCTTGTGCCTTATGCTTAGTAGGGAAACTTTGAGTTTTCACAGTTAAATATGACACACTGTATGTTTTTTTGTGGACATTTTTTTAATCAAGAAATTTTCCTCTATTTCTGGTTTACTGAGAGTGTTTTTTTTTTGTCATGAACAGGTGTTGGATTTTGTCAGCTGCTTTTCTTTTCTTGCATCTGTTGATATGATTGTGTGATTTTCCTTTTCTAGCCTATTGATATCATGAATTGCATGAATTAATTTTTGGATGTTGTACTTGTCTTGCATATCTAAGATAAATCCCGCTTGGTCTTCCTGTAAAATTCTTTTCATACATTATTAGTTTCAATTTACTCATATTTCATTGAGGATTTTTATATTCATGAAAGATATTGGTCTGTAGTTGTCTTTTCTTGTAATGTCTTTGGTTTTGGTACTAAGATAATGCTTGCCTCATAGGATGAATTAAGAAGTATTCCCTGTGCTTCTATCTTCTGAAAGAAATTATAGAATTGGTATAATTTTTTCCTTAAATGCTTGGTAGAATTCATCAGTGAACTCAACTGGACCTGGTACTTTTCTGTTTTGGAAGGTTATTCATTATTGATTCAATTTTTAACTTCTATTTCTTAGATATAGGCCTTTACGGATTCTCTACTTCTTGTATATATTTTGGCAAATTATGTCTTTCTAGAAATTAATGAAATGAAATCCATTTCATATAGATTATCAAATTTGTGTTCATACAGTTATTCATAGTATTCCCTTATTATTCTTTTAATGTCCATAATATCTGTAGTAATGTCACCTTATAAACATCTCCCTGATCAAGAAATAGAACCTCACCAGCATCCCAAAAGCCATTTATTCTTCCTTCCTTTGAAGAGGTCATTGTATAAAAATAACTGCCTACTCGTGTTTGTTCTCCTGTAAGTATCATACTCATTTTCTTATTCAGGTCCAAAACTTTGGATGACTTTTGATTTCTCTCTGTCTCTCATATTCCACACCCAGTCCATTAGCCTCATCATGGATTTACTTGGGAAATATATTGAGCCTCCCCAGTTCTCACTTCCTCCTCAGCTATTGCCCTGGTCCCAACTTGTGCTTTTTTATCTGGTTTAGTGTGAAATTAGTGCCTCCATCTGCCCTCCTTGCTTCTCCCTTGTCCCTCTATAGTTTGTGTGTGTGTGTGTGTGTGTGTGTATTTAAGGCCTCAGTTATGGCAAAAGAAAGCTCCCAGACTAGGGGTCGAATAGGAGCTGCAGCTGCTGGGCCACACCACAGCTCACTACAATGCTGGATCCTTAACCCACTCAGCGAGGCCAGGGATTGAACCTGAATCCTCATGGATACTAGTCAGGTTCCTTACCACTGAGCCACAAGGATCTTCCTACTTTTTGATATTTTAAATATATCAAAGCTATAGGAAAATTCCAAGAAAAGTACCATGAACACCAAATACCCTTTGCCTAGATTCATCAGTTATGCCACATTTGCTTCAAATCTCTGTCTTCTTCTTGTTCATTTTTGTTGAACCAATTGAGTGTAAGAGGTGAACATCACATTATTTCATCCCTAAATACCTAGCACAGATCTTCTAAGACAATTTTCTTATATAATCCATTGCAGTTACGAAATTTAGGAAATTTCACATAGATATAATTTTTTGAATATGTATTTTGTATTAACTTCCACAGCTAGTACCCTTGTCCCAAACTCTTTACTTGTCCAGATTAATGCAAAATTAGTACACTGTCCTTTATAACAGTGTTCTTTATAGCATTGTTTCTTTCTTTTCAATCCAGAAAGCAACCCAGAATCCTGTGTTATATTTAGATGTTATGTCTTTCTGGGCTCTGGATTTTTCTTAGCTTTTCTTTATCTTTGCTAACTTCCACATTTTGAGGAGTGCAGAGTATTTATTTTGCACCTTTTGATTTGGGTGTTTTTTGCTCGTTTCCTCATGATTAGATACAGGTTATTGTTTTTGCCCCAAATGAAATATAAGTGATGCATTCTCCCTATTATATCACATCAGAATTTCAGTTTGTTCATTTATTGTGGGTGTTAACATTGATCACTTGGTTAAAGTGGTGACTGCCATATTCATCATATTCATCCTTGTTCCCCTTGTGGTTAATAAGTGATCTATAAAGAGATACTTGGAGACTATATACCCTGTTCTCAAACTTACCTTGAGCCTTCATTAGGATTTTGTTCCTAATCATTTATTATGGCAAAGGTTCCAAAATTGTGATTTTTTTCTAACTCTAATATGGCCTCTACTTTTGTTTTTTGTCTTTTTTGTCTTTCCAGGGCCATACCCGCCACATATGGAGGTTCCCAGCCGAGGGGTCCAATTAGAGCTATAGCAGCCAGCCTACCCCACAGCCACAGCAATGCCGGATCCTTAACCCACTGAGCGAGGCCAGGGATTGAACCTGCGTCTTGTACTTCACTTGACTCAGCTTTGGAATCAGTCCTTTCTCCAACCCTGTCCATTTTAGGGGGCATGGCAAATAGGAATCAAGATTTGGGTGCCCAATGTACGTATTGCTTCTGTGGTATCATTACTTCCAGGTCCTTTCAGCAGAGGAAACTAGGGAAAACAAATGTTTTTACTTTCATTTCTAATATCCAACAGGTCAGGGTTCTTCCCTATCTTTCTATTTCATATTTGTATCTCTTTTCTCCCAAAGTAAAGTATATACAACTATACACAACAATAGGTATTAATCTTACAAATATAATATTGAGAAATATAAGCCAGACTCATACAAATACAAATACAAAAGTTTGTATTGTATGTGTCCATTAATAACCTGTTCAACAAAGCAGGTGACACCCATCTATGCTGTGAAAAGTCAGGAGAGCAATTGATCTTGGTGGGTGGTGGGGGTGGAGGGGAGGTTGTACTGACCGGAAGCTGAGGGCTTCTGGGGTGCTGGTGAGGTTCTGTTTCTTGATCCAGGAGATGATGATAAAGGTATGTTGTTTTGTAACTTCTTTGAGTTAGAGAAGATGATGTTTCATGTATTTGGGGGGGGTATATAGATATTTTAAATCCCTAAATTTCCTTGACTGCATTTCTTTCCTTTTCCTTTGTGTGATTATGTTGCCAATTCTACCTCTGTCTAGGTTAATTGGTATTGCTTTATATTCACTTTTAGGATCCTCCCATAATTGTTGATTTAATTTTACCTTTTTGAATGCAAAAGACTAGCATGATTTCAAGTCAAAACTCTACAAAAAAGTGTCTTTGGGCAGACTCCCTGCAATATTCCTCCTGCTTTTCCCATCCCTTCCCACCACGAGTCATCAATTTATTCCTTTCTGTCTTATAATTTCCTGTTAGCTGTTCCTAACACAGCCAGAATGATCCTTCCTCAAAGGATAATGGGATCATGGTACTACTTTGCTCCAACTATTCCAAGACTTTCCAGTCTCGCTCAGAGTAAAAACCCCAAGTCCTTATAGGGGCTGACAAGCCTTTGCATCTGACCTCCATTCTCAAAACTCCTCTTACCCCACCTCCAGGGGCTCTTCCCCGGGACATCAGCCACACTAGCTTCTGTTCCTAAAACATGTTACATCTTCTCCTATCCTTGGGTCTTGGCTCTTGACCCAAAATATATTCCCCTCTTCCTGAAATATTTTCCCCAGATAGCTGCGTGGTTCATTTCCTTACTTCCTTCAAGTCTCTTCTTAAAAGTCACCCTCAAGGAATAGGAGTTCATGTTCCTTAAATCTATTGTATTTCCTCTCCTACTCTCTGGCACGCCTTATCCAGCTCCCAAGGGTGTCTTTTTCTCCACACTACTGCATTCTAACACATAACTTGTCCCCTTAATTGTCTGTCTCTGAATAGAGGCTCCAAGAGGTTGGGGGTTTTGGTGTGTTTACTTCACTGCTGTGTCTCCAGGACCTAGATCATACTTACCTAGTGTTTAGATCAATATTTATTGAACAAACCACGAATGAACACAGCTGAGGAGAGAGCGGTAAGGAATGGTCTTGGGAATTCCCTACCAATATGGCATCCAAGCCACACTGGCAAACAGTAGCAGCAACTCTTCTGTAGCTGTGCAGGTGGAGAGTGGGGAGGTGTTTCAAAATCTGCTCCAGGTACATAAACTGCTGAGGAGATGGAACTTTCAGATTTATCACAATAAGCTTTGGGCTTTGGATGGTTTATCTATATAGTAAGAACGAACTGAATGACTCAATTGACATGGGTATTTTGTGCAAGGAAAGGAAGGGAAAAAAAGAAATGGATAAAAAGGAAATCAGGGAGAAAATATCAGGGCAAAGGAAAATGAATGCACTCAAAAGAACCAAGGAATTTTAGGGAAGTAAGAACACCTTGGAAGTCTCTTGGTGGCTTCCTCCAGGCGCTCCTGTCTTGGCACCATGGACACCTGCTCTCAGAAGTGTATGGAAGTGAGAAAGAAAAGAATGCAAGCTCTCAGCCCATGTGGGTACAGTTGTTGCGAGAACAGCACTTTGTTTAAGTCTAAGACAGCATATTTGGCCTGGGTGATGCTGCCATTTGCTGAACTGATTAAGAGAACTTAAAAAGCACGAAATCTTCAGAGGCCTGTGATGGAAATTCCTTGTTTGGACTCCTTTGCCTCACCCTTGAGATCCTCACCTTTTGCCAGAAGGCCCGTCTGCCAGATTTTCTGAGAATCTTGACGCTCCACTTGGGGAAGGTGTCCAAAGGGAAAACACCTGTCGGGGCGGCGGTGGGGAGCGGGGAGCTGGGTTTACTCTGAGTCTGTCTCAACTGCTTGAGCTGACCTGCTGGCTTTGGGACTCTTCAGAAAGGACCCTGGGGTCAGTTTTGCATTAGCTCTTGTTCCAAGGAGGAAATGTGCATATATTTATGCTAATGTACTTGCCAAATGTCAGACCTTTAGTTGAAACCAAGTGGTTTTAGACTTAAGGTGAAAGAGCTTGTCCTTTCTGAAGAAAATCCCAGGAAAAGAGAAACTTCTGGGAGGTCTCTGAGACAGCAGACTTCCTAACTATGTTAAAGGTCCGATGCTGGAGTTTTAGGGAGGAAAGAGGTGAGAATATAACTGAAGTGGGAGATCTGAGGGATCAGGGGTGGCATGCAGTGTAGAATGGACAAAGGATAGATTTATTTCACCCTTCTTGGCTTCCCTGGGGTTCGGTGGCAGAGGAGACCCTCTCAAAGCCAGAGCTGAAAGAGGCCAAAGAGCCCATAAAGACCGGGTCGCTCCTCAACATGGAAACCAGTGCCATCCCTACCATCTCTCTAGCCCATTCTTTAAATGACAAGAGCATCAGAGCATGTCCCCTGGAGCACATTGGTCTCTTGGGATGAGGGCAAACTTGGCTTCTCAGCTTTAGTGGGTACTGTTTACCCGTCTCTATGAAATTCAAAAACCACTGTCCTAAAAATCAGCTGCTGTGCTGGAGTCGCTTGGGTTATACTCAACGCATTGATCTCAGAATGTAGCCCATCTCAGTGGCTGTGCCCAGCAACCTGTTGGGGCAGGGAGAGAAACTATTAATCTGTGGTAATTTTTGTTTTCCCAATTTTAATTTCCATTGAGGTACATGTTTTACATTGTAGGTTTGTACAGGGGTCCATGCACAAGATAATGAATAAAGAAAGAAGGTAACATGCATATAGTCTAAGCAGGGGTACAGATTATTTTCTCGATGGGTGCACACTCCAGGAATCTTGGAGACCACTGTATGCACTTTGATGCCCCCACTTCAACCTAAACAATCCCGATGTACTAACACCTGAGACTGAGACTTTAGTGTTTCATAGACATCTAAGTGTGTCCTGCATACACAGTGCAGTAGAGAACACTGACCCTCTGGAAGGAATTTTTCTTTGGGTTTTGGTTTTCTCATTTTTTTTTTTCTCCCCAACCCCCCCAAAATTAAAACTTGTTTTTGGACGTCGATAGCAAAGAATCGGAACTCTTTCTAGTGAAACATCAAAATAGCAAGAACCCATTTAGACAAAATTCTGGTGGATTTTTAAGAAAAAATTTTCCGTTGCAAAAGTACAACATAAGCATCTTTCTTTTCAAAAACATCTGATTGTCTCTAAGAGTTTTAGTTAAATTAGTAATACGTTGACTCAGGATTTAAAAGACATCTATGAATTTTTAGAGGTTCTCTACCCTTGTAGCCATACTGTCACATCACTTTAATTATTTAAAAAAAAAATAGTCTTTTCGCAATGATAGCATTGCAACAAGGCTAAAATACCTATTTTCAGGATACAAATACTCTTGGGAATTATCTTAGTGGAGCGCAAATTGTGGGCTGCTTGGCATTTTATATTCCCTGATTAAGCTCCTATCCCAAGGCCCCAAGATCATTTTACTTCCAGGATTCAAAACCGTGCTTCTTGTAATAGAGTGCAGAAGTGATTGCAAACACGTTATGGTTCTGAACAATGACAGGGGAGCGGAAAGGCCTAGATTTCAGGACAGTTGTATTTCTGACAATGTGTGGCTCATGCAGCAGAGCTCAAAGTCTGAGACCATGACTCCCACAGAATGGTCAGACCTGACCATCTGAGTTCTTTCAGGAACCAGAATCAGAATCCCCTGGAATCCACCATCTCAAAAAAAAAAAAAAAAAAAAAAAAAGCCTGTGTCCCACTACACCAAATAGACTTGAAGAATTTGCTAAATCCTAAATTAAACCCACATAAAATATTGAATTTATTTTAAACTACAACCTGTATTGAACAAACACATTTAAAGTATGTAGTTTGAACTGCTGCTAAATTGAATATTTCAAAACCTGCGGGATGGGATGAAACTAGGCCATCAATATACCCTGTGAATGTAATTGGACCCTGGATTGAACCTCCTCATGGCAGGAGGCCCACGTGGTGCCCACACTCCTGCAACCACTTTCTCATTACTCCTTAGAGATAGTACTTTTCTGCCTTTTAAATGACCTTGTCTCTAATTCGGTAGTATTGTTCTTAGCGAGATGAAGGTGAATGATCCAGACCTCACCTCCCCATCGAGAGAGGAATTCTGCTTCTCCAGGGATTCACATTTTCTTTGCAGCTCTTCATCAGTGATAATCCCCCTACCATGTCTCCTCTGGTGGAAAAGGCTCAGATGGCCACACAAAGCACAGCAGCTATTTTATAAGGATGTCTTGAGATACAGAAATTATGTGCAAGAATTATGTTGGAGAGACGTCTTCTCTGTTAGAATCAACTAGACATACACATTATCCCTCCCAGGAAGATACTCTCACTTGGTCCTCCGTTGGCATGTTGAACTGCCTTACTCAAAGTTTTTCACTTTGGTTGGTTTTAATTTTCATCTTCTCTCCAGAGCAACTTCCTTTGACTGTTGGAATAGCCATCCTTCTGACTCCAAGGCAGTTATTTTAACCCTGCCACTCTGAGTCACTGATTTGGTGTAAGTACCAGCCTTCACAATGGAAGGAGCACTATTTGTGTGCAGGGCATTCCATCTATGTTAAGGTGTGTGTGTGTGTGTGTGTGTGTGTGTGTGTGTGTGTGTGTGAGTGTGTGTGTGTGAGTGAGAAAGAGAGAGAGAGAAGGAGATAGAGACAGAGGGAGACAAAGAGGGAGACAGAGAGAAGTAGAGAGGAAAAAGAGAGAGAGGAGAGGGAGAGAGAAGAGCCCCCCCCCCAACAGGACTAAAGATTTTGGCATGCATGACTTTATAATTCTCTAGCAATCCTGAATTGCCAAGTCATGGAGTCATGAAGGGATCTGCAGTTTTGCTAAGCGTGAATTTGAATCCCATCTATTTGAGGTTAGGGTAGAGGAGCAAGTCACTAAGCTCATCATTAAGACTAAAATAGAGCCTGTTGCAATTTCTCTCTCTCTCGCTTTTTTTTTTCCTTTCTTTTTTTTGTTGTTGTTGTTTTTGTTGGGGAAATACTGTAGAACAGGTTTTGTCACCCATAGCTCTACAGACATTTTGGGCCAAACAGATCCTTGTAGTGGGGCTGTATGCATTGCGGGATGTATAGAAGCATTATACAAGCATTCCTAGCCTCTCCATTCCTCGCTCACTTCTCCCTATTTTTCTGACAACCAAAAGTGTCCCCAGACACATCCCCTGGGGAGTAAACTAGCTCAGGTTGAGAGATGCCACTGAATTGATGAATGTTAAGTTGAGCTGTTGGAGTTTTATTAAGACTTTTGTTTGGAGTTGGGTTAAGGATTCGACATTGTCACTGCCGTGGCTCAGGTTTGATCTCTGGCCCAGGAACTGCTGCACACCATAGGTGTGGCCAGAAAAAAATTAAAAACCTTTTTAAAATTGATTAAATTTGGAAAAATGAAATACTATAAAACCTATATTTCTCTTAAGGAAGACATCTGATCGAGAAGAAGCCTCTAAAGTCTTATTCAGTGAAGTTTGAACCAGTATCATATTTTTCCAACTGAATATCAATGTCTCCAATACAGGCATTCTTTTTTGATGTTGTTTGAGAAAAATCTTTTATCAATTGAAGAGAAGATGAAATGGAGAGTGGGAAAGATTTTATTCATAGACTCTGTTCAGGAGACTCTGTGGTCAATATGATAGGATTAAGGATATCTTTTCTAGATCTTTTGAAAGAAAAATCAATGCATCCCAGATAAATGCTGATTTTTATTACACTGGTGAAATCCCCTGATTGTAGAAGGATAAGGAAGACTTGACCCTTTTTGCCTGGGAACAGCCCTATGCACTCAGCCACTGCTCTGAGGATGAACTCTGGTGATCCTTCTAAACCTCAAGCCTTCGGCTACAGATTTCTTTTCATTAAAATTACCTGTGGTTGGAAAACTTGTAAACCTTCAAAAATTTTTATTTACACTCTCAGTTCTTTGAATTAACGAGTTTTATGATTTCTACTTTTAATTCTTCAGTTTTTGGAGTCTTTCTCTATTCTGCAAAATTGGCACTAAACTGAGCGTGCATTTCTGAATACTAATCCAGGAAGATCGTTTTCAGATGGGAAATTGCAACTAAGTGAAGCACTGATAATTTGTCAACCTGGATACTTTTTATAACATGACTTGACTAGGATCTGGAATGAAATACCCGAGAGAGAGGATTAAAAATAGAATGGGTTTCAATTTCAGAAAGTGAATTCTTGAAGTGTCTTTCTTGTCCTTTTCATTCAATTTATCACATACCCTGGCACCACCATTTCTGCAAATGAGGCAGGGTTTCCTCTAGGGCTTCCAGATTGAAATGGAACCAGAAGGGCTGATTTCTTTTGGCTGGATTTTTCCACAGACAGGTTAGTTGCCATTTCAATGCAAATCATAATGTATTGGCCCAGCATGTGCATTTACTGTATCTTCAAAGGGAAAATAAGAACTGGAAAGCTTTGCCTTTTTTTTGTATATGTCTTGGTAGGTGTTTGATTCATTTCCAAGTGGTATCTAGGGAGTGTTTAATTTGGTTTTGTTTTTTTGGCCACACCCATGACATGCAGAACTTCCGTGGCCAGGGATCAAACCCATGCCACAGCAGTGACAGCATGGGATCCTTAACTAGCTGCACCACCCAGGACCTCTAGGTCTTATTTTACTTATATTCAGGCAAGTAGTATCGTAAAAATCAGGCTGGTTTTTCAGAACTTATTTCTTTATTGATCATGTTTTCCCAAAGTACATTTAAATATAGGTATAATTACATTATATCTATGATGTAGCAAAAGTGTCATTACTATTATTACTGTATTAATAGTGTTATGCTAATGATCTAAATAGCATTATAATGGAATTCATAAGGAACAGAATTTATGAATTTATAATGGTAATAGAGTGGTTATAAAGAATTTCTCAACAAGTGCAAGACTTCGAGTGTTGAGAAGATTTGTAAGAATTATAATTCTATTGACTTTCTATCACTTTGGTGTGTTGTTTTATTGCAGTGAGAACAGCTTAGAGAGTTACTGAACTTTAAGCTGCACTAGGAATGCCCCTTGTGGCTCAGTGGTAACGAACATGCCTAATATCCATGAGGATGTGTGTTTGATCCTGACCTTAAGTGTCTGGCATTGCCATGAGCTGTGGTGTAGGCCGGCAGCTGCAGCTCCAGTGCAACCCCTAGCCCCTCAACTTCTATATGCCACGTGTGTGGCCCTAAAAAAATTTAAAAAAATTTTTTAATTTGAAAGTATTTTATTTATTTATTTATTTTTTAAATATATTTTATTTTCCCACTGTACAGCAAGGGGATCAACTTATCCTTACATTTATACATCTTTTCCCCCCACCCTTTCTTCTGTTGCAATATGAGTATCTAGACATAGTTCTCAATGCTACTCAGCAGGATCTCCTTGTAAATCTATTCTAAGCTGTGTCTGATAAGCCCAAGCTCCCGATCCCTCCTATTCCCTCCCTCTCCCATCAGGCAGCCACAAGTCTCTTTTCCAAGTCCATGATAAAAAAATTAAATTAATAAAAATTTAAAAAAAGAAAGCTGCACGAAGCTCTCATATCATTTGTTCCAGTGGCTTTCAAATTTTTGGACCATGAATTTCGTGTGTGTGTGTGTGTGTGTGTGTGTGTGTGTATAAACCTGAAGCAGAGTCTCCCAAGTAGTGCTTATTGGGAGGTTTTCTATGACATTTGATTCTTTTCCATTCTGTTCTTTTTGAATTCATTTAAAGATGCTGAACATGATTCACTCATAGTTGTAATTTGTGGTTTGAAAAATGCTGATCTAATGGAACATTTTTTTCCTAAAATCTAGTTGTTTGTTACTACCTGGTACCCACTTTTTCTAAATCTATGTCTGTCTCATTAAAGGCAGGGTTCAGGGAATGAACAAAGTTTTCTTAAGTTAAGCTGTAGAAATATTTTTCAACTTTGTGATGCTTTCTTCAAGGCTTGGCTGTGTTGTCCCTATAGATTCGTTCATGAAATTCATAGATATTCAAGTTTATGCTAGAGATGTTTTCTTCTTCTCAATCTGCCGACCTAGAAAGGCATCTAGGTTTTCTTTTGCAGATGAATAAGCTGTAATCTTCTAAAAAACAAAACAAAACAAGCAAATACTGATCTAGTCCAGCAGCTGTTTTATAGGTGAGGAATCTGGCGGGGTGGGGGGGAAGTGCTTGCTGAAGGTCCAAGCTCATTAGCAGCTGAAGCTCTTTTAAAACTATGCACTTGGAGTTCCCGTCGTGGCGCAGTGGTTAACGACTCCAACTAGGAACCATGAGGTTGCGGGTTCGGTCCCTGCCCTTGCTCAGTGGGTTAACGATCCGGCGTTGCCATGAGCTGTGGTGTAGGTCGCAGATGTGGCTCGGATCCCGCGTTGCTGTGGCTCTGGCGTAGGCCGGTGGCTACAGCTCCGATTCGACCCCTAGCCTGGGAACCTCCATATGCTGAGGGACCAGCCCAAGAAATAGCAAAAAGACAAAAAAAAAACTATGCACCGAAGTTCAGATTCAAGTCCTTTAGCATTTGCAGCTTGCAAAGTGGTTTCTGGCTAATCTAGAAAGTACTTTCAATATGCTCTGCTGGAAATCAGGAGGCCACTGTATGTATACACACACGCACTTGCCTGTCTGTGTGACTGGCCCTGTGACATCCAGGTCCAAGAAACCCGACTTGTGTTGCTGGCTTTTAGCTACCTTCATACCTTTGGTGCGGATGTGGGAGAATTGCGAAATTCCCAAGCTTGGCTCTTTACAGCTCTGAGCCCTGGAGAACTTCAGCTGGACAACACAGGGGAGGGAGGGAGGAAGGGAGCAGGCCAAGTGTCCGCTCTCCCCCAGGCCACCATCACCGTGCATGACCTTGGGAAACCCCTTCACTTTCCTGTAGCTTATTTTTTCTCATCTGCAACATGGGGATGATAATATCATCCCACCCTTCTTCTCAGGCTTTTTGTGAAAATCAAACTGAGAGAAAAGAATGAAAAGCTCTTTGAAAGGCCACCGTGACACATACAGACAGAGTGAATATCAAAACAAATTATCCTGCTTGTCAGAAATCAGATATTTTTGCCTTTATTTTTTAAAAATAGAAAGGCATGGAAGTAATTATTTAGGATGGTACCTATATTTCATCTGAAGGAAAAAAAAATTAGTAAAATCAGAGATTGGATTTTCTGGTTGTATTTTTTTCATGCATGTTAAAATAAATGGGGCTACTAAGATGTTTATATGTGTATCTCCTAAAATCATCTTGAGCAGCAGCCAGGGATACAGGTATCACCCTTGATGTGGTGGAGAGTGGACAGTGGCTTTGGCGATGGCTGCACCGAGGGTCTCATCCTGTCCTCCCTCCATCTGCTCCCATGTGACCTTGGGCAGATTAACCTCTGATAGACTGGACTCCTCATTGGAGGAATGAAGATGCTCCTGCCAAGCCTGCAATCTCATGAGGATACTTAGGAGATGATGCTGGTTGGTAAACCTGTGGGCACCTCCCATCTCACAATCTGCTTTTGCAGATGAGATTGAATGGAACGCCTGTGACAGATACGTTTTCTGTGACTGCTTTTACCTTACGATGGCAGAGCTGAGTTGTTGTGCCAGAGATGGTAGGGTCCAAAAAGCCTAAAATATTTACTCTCTAGCCCTTTACAGAAAAGGTTTGCCCATTCTTGAGAATTAATCAGTCGTAAGTGTCAAACATTATTGGCACATGGTCAGTTCCAAAGAAGAGCAGCTATTCTCCTTACAGACTGGTAATGGGAGTTTGGATGAATTATGTTAGTATTGGTGGTGATGACAATGACAGAGAGGATGAAGTGATAGGAGTGGTGATATTGAAGGTGATCATGATGAGAAATCTTTTCTTTGGCTTCTAGCTTCAGAGTCTTTTAGTCCGTTATAGAAACCACACTTTCAATTGCCTGATACCTAATGCTTGACTTTTTTTTCCTTTTCCCTGGTACCAAAATTCATTTGCAGGAAAGGATCTGAAACTTGCTACAGGGTGAAAGAACGAAGCTCTAAATTTTAAGCTGAATCAGCAGGTGTGGGGAGGTATTTTGAGAAGAAATCCAGGCCCGTCCCTTGTCCATGTCTGCAAAAAGTGGCCATTAATCTCGTCGTACTTATTTTGTCATTCCAGGCAACTCCTTTGAAAATATGTGTAAGGTGTTTAGGATTTTTGTTGTTCCCTTAGATCATGCTGTAAGCATGTACCAGAGGCCTTTACCTGTGTTGGGCTTTGTGATGCTTCCTGGTCATTTTTCTGAATCCCATGGGTTTCCTGGGGAAAACGTGTTTGCTTTTCTGGACCTTTTTTTGTTTCGTTTTCTTAGAGCTGCATCTGCAGCATATGAAAGTTTTCAGGCCAGGAGTTGAGTCGGAGCTGCAGCTGCCAGCCTACACCACAGCCACAGCCGTGTCAGATCCGCGCTGCATCTGTGTCCTGCACCACAGCTCAGGGCAACGCCGGATCCTTAACCTGCTGAACAAGGCCAAGGTCCTCATGGATACTAGTTTGGTTCATTACCACTGAGCCACAACTGGAACTCCACAGTCCTTTTTTTCCTTCCCCCAAAGCTAAGGAAAAGGGGAAAATTTGTTTTTATTCTTAGTTTCTAGGGTACAGTAGGAAGGTTCCCTATAAGTTGGATAAGTTTGCTAGTCTGTGGCCTGAGAAACGTAACCCCTTCTTACCACCAAGTATGTCTCAGTGTAAATTAGACTCAGTCAGAAACTTAGCATCTGTTTCTTCTCCTCCTTATAAATTCACAAATAGGATCTGTGTCTCCCTTTCAAGCAGTTTCCCTGGCAACCAAACCACCCATTTTTGATGAGAGCACTTTGTCACTTTTGAAGTTTGACTTTCTGACAAGACCTTCTGGCTCAGGAAGATGAAGAAAACAACATCCAAACACAAACATTTCAAAGACGTTCAAGTGGTGAATTACAAATGGGAACTCCATTTCGATGACTTTGCTGTGGATGGTGTATCAGACTGCATCACCACCACCCTCCCCAGCCAACGGGTGTTGATAGTGATCTCTTGCGGGAGCTATCTTTGTAGCAGAGAACAGATGGGAGTGATGTTTAAAGTGGGCACATTACCATAAAGTTATATTCTGGGAAGCAGCGGATAGAAGAGATGTAGCAAGCTTTGCAGCAGGCATCTGCATGTCAAGTGAGCTCACCTAGGGATTGTTCAATTTTGCTCATCTCTAGGCCAAAATAGAAGGATGGGTCACAACCCTGATACATCATTGGAACACAGCCTTCTGCTCCCACTGCTCATAAGTGGTCAGGATGAAGGGAGAGGATGGTGGCCTTAGCTGATCCTCAGACCGACTTTTCACTTACTGCTATTATTTAGTCTTGATGGTTTCCCTGCCTGCTGCCCTATCAACCCGTGATCAGAGGCAGAACCTCATTCAATTGTGGGTTTCCTCCTCCTCCTCCACCATCCTATGCCAGCCTCCACTGTGCCTGGAGTGCAGTGGAGGGGGTGGAATGGTGGGGTAGGACGGAAGAGCAGAATACACCAGAAAGGTGCCTGCTTTCTTATGTCTACTCACCCTTCACAAAGGGGAGAGAGCCCTAGAGAAATTGATGAGACTCTGCAGAGACCCAGAAGCAGTGAAGGAGGATTGGAGGATGGCAGAGAGGAGCAGAAACAACAGCAGGGGAAGCTTCGTCAAAGTGTTCTCCTAATGAGTTTGCTTTCACGATCTCCAGATGAATGGTGAGTTTTCTTCCTCAGAAGATTTCCCCCACCCCGGAGCAGTGCTTCTTATAGGAGGCAAGTCAGAAGGGCAGCCCCATCCCACGTGCTTTGACTTCAGATGGGGTGGGTATGTCTGGAGGCCCTGGAAGCACCCAGCTGGGTGGGAGGCGTTATATGGAGTTAAGAGAAAAAGGCGTGTTCTGCAAAACAAGGGATTTAAAGCACTTGCACAGTCAATGCTGATTCTAGGAAGCAGAAGGGCAACATTTTAAAAAGATTTGGTCTTATAAAGGGCATTTTAAATACCTTTTCAAAGGGCATGAGTGGATTCATCTCAGGAACTTTGTACAGACGATGTTTCTTAGGTGAGGCATAGAGTCAGTTTTAATAAAGCCTTCTGTAAATATTTATCAAATACCTATTATTGGTTTAATATTAAAATTGGTGTTTGGGGAAAAGAAGCATAGAATTCAGACATGGGCGTGGCCACAGAGATATGGCACTCAGCTCCCTCTTTCGGGAAGTTCTGGCTGCTGAACAAGTGAGGGGAGTGTTGGGGACAGTCAGCCTCCTCCACCTGTCACCTCACTCAGGGTCTGCTTCATCTGCAGAGAGATGCCTCGCCAAGGTCAAACCTTCACTGGGCAGCCCACATCGGGCGAAGGCTTGGCCACTTTGGCTGGATGTGGGATGCTCTCATAGTAACACTCACTCCTGAGTTCCTACACCATCAGCCCCAGCTCTGTTGAGTCTGCATCACAGTTCAGCATCTCCCTCCATGCAATCTTGCATCCCCCATCCCTCTCACTGGTATGGATCCCTCATAAATAACTGGCACCCTGAACTTTGTCTCAGAATCTGTTTCTGGAGAACCCAACCTGCAACCCCTGGTTATCAATGATCTTAAAAATAATCCAAAAGATAGGATTGTCCTATGGAGATAATGAATGACATGGAACAGAATGTAAATGCTACAGGATTCAGATGAGAGGGAGAGAGGTGAGCCCTGGTGGATCTGGATCATCTTGTTGAGCAAACCCAAGACACTTGAGGGTGAGAGGACAGGACAGGCAAAGGAGCCAAAGTGAGTAGGAGACTGTGAGGAAAGGTGCCCAGCTATAAGGAGGGGTGTAGGTCAGGGAAGAGTCAGAAATTGAAGCATTGTTAATTCACTGAAGGTCAGACCTGGCTGGAGACAAGAAAGAAATCTCATGATAAACTCTTCTAACATTATTAAAAAAAATTTCAGAGGTTGTGGGTTCTGACCTTGACCGGGGGCTCCTCCTACCAATTCATGAATCAGTCTATCATGTTTAGAGTGAAGCTTTTATTACCAGGGTCTCTGCTAGAGATCCAGCCATCACATCCAAATTCCAGACAAGGATGAAGGATGAGACAAAGAAGGATATGCCACACCATTTTAAGAAGACTTACTTTTAATTACATCTCATTGGTCACTGCTTAGTCACTTGGCCACACCTATAAGTAAGGGAGGCTGCAAAATGCAACCTTTAAATGAAGCAGCAACATAGCTGAAAAAAATTCTTTCTATTACAATTGAAGAGTATACTACCATATATTATTTCAGATGACAGATATAATATGAAAAGGCTAAAATCTAGTATCTTAAAAATGGCAGTGTCAGTAAAACATTTTAGAAATTACAGAGAAGAAAGTTATTTTATATGTGTGAAATGGCAAAAGATTTTGGTCACATTCGATTGGACCTTAATATTAATAATCATCCAACATATGCTGAGTGTTTTCTGTGGACCAGGAACTATGTCAAATGCTTTCATCGGTTGTACTGTTTAATGGAGGCTATGAGGTAGATTTTCTAAATGATCTATTACAGATGAGGAAACGGGGATTTCAAGAAGTTGAGAAATTACTCAAAGTCATACAACGTGCAAATGACAAAGCCAGCCTTCAAACTCACGTTGGTTAAGCCCCCAATCCCACCATTTGCACTATGATGCTCATATCAGATATCACAGAGGAGAAACTAGAGAAACCAGAAGAGAAGGCAGAAGTCAGGGTGCAAGTGGGGAGCCAGCCAGTGCTCAGGAGTGTTGAATCTATGAGAAAAGAGGACAACCACTGAGGAAGAGAGAAACAAGCAAAGGGAAGAGGAGACATTAAGTGCTGAGTCTTTGGGCTCTTTCTCCTGGAGGAGGAGAAGCAGAGGAAGGACTGAGGAAGAACCAGGCAGGTTCATAGAGACCTAGACAAAGACTTTCTTGACCATGGAAGGAGCCAGCAATGTCTATAACACAAATGTTCAGAAATAAGTCAGTGATCTGAGCAGTAAGAGGTCATTCATTTTTCAGAAGTGTTGGAAATGGGATGAGAGAATGAGTGGAGGATGGTTGGAAATTATGGACCAACTGTTTCAAGCCTATACGGTCATCTTATTGTTAGCAATAACTGATGATAACACTGAGTATTTAGTGAATGCTTACTCTAAGTTGGCTATTGCTGCAAGGGTTTATGTGCACCCTATGAGGTAGCTACTCCTATTATTCCTATTTTACAGATGAGAAAAATGAGGCTGTGAGAGGTTGGGTCATCTATCTTCAGTCACACAGCTATTAAGTGCCAGAGCTGGGACTCAAGCCCAGCCATCTGGCTGCTGAGTTCATGCTTAGGAATCTAGAAAAGCCAAAGGTTTATTTAAAAAGCAGTGAGTTGGCAGAAGTCCACAGATTTTTTTTTTTTTTCTGAGATGAAACTCTTACATCCATTGTCATAGGAATTGTTAAACATACTTGGTGATTATTCATTCTTCTTTCTCTCCCTAAAAAAACTATTTTGAGGAGGGATTGGTTTTGTTTTATTTTTTCCTAGGTCAGTTTTTAAAGAAAACATAGTTAAAAATGGATCTAAGTGAAATTTGAAAATATTGAGGGAACATACATTGCATTTTTACTGGTAAGCTGATTGAGAGACTGGATACATTATGGTCCTTAGTAAATGTCTCCAGAAAAAGAGAGGGCATTCTCTTTTCACAGCAAGACATTTTAATAACTATGCACTGGAACAATGACTTTTGTGTGTGTCTTAAATTCCTTTATGCCTACAGACTGTTCAACTGAATGTCATTAGAACCTCTAGAACTTATTTTTGCATAGTTTGAAGGCTCACTTATCGCCTACACAGTCACATGTTGATTTGAAAAAAAAAATACACGTATATATATATATGTATGTAGCTGTATAAGAGACACATGGGCAGCCTATTGGGATCTAAGATTTACTGATGCCAGCCTCTCAGCACCCCTAACCCTTTCCAGGTAACCAGATTTGTTAATGTCAATATGTGCTTTCAGAGAAGTGATTCTGAAAATATTTCTACCAGAACACTGTAGTTAAAATTTCAAATAGAATAGAGCTGTGACATTCAAAACCAGAGACTCTTGAAAAATGTTTCCGTTTAGAATCTGCTGGTTGTTCGAATAGGCAGATTTGAAGGGAATAGATTTACCTTTCTGACAGATTTATCAATGAACAAAATCCTCAGTGGAAAGAGTTTCCCTGTACTCTTTTATATCGCTTTTATATCTGTTTTCTATCAAGGAATTTCCTAGATATAAAATATAAAGGCAAGAAAAAATAAAAAATTTGTTTAGAACAAAAAAAGCACTCAAAATGCTGATTTTTAAAGAAAAGTTCTTGGGAGTATTTATTCAGTAACAATATTTGGGGGGGGGTTTTAAATGATTATACAACTGGCATGTATTGGTTTTAAATATATACTTAGTGTTAGATGGCTAGTTACTTTGGGCAATAGTGTTATAGCCTACAGCTACAATAGCAACTGAAGATTTCAGATGAGCATCTCCTTGGGAATGTCTCATGTATCATTTCATTTAATTATAACAAACCCCTATGAGTTAGATAGTCTAGTTTCTTGGTGGAAACAAAGGAGCCATTCTTCATTGCAAATTTTTGATAATGGCTTTAGTCTGTGGACAAATTTAATAAGTAGATAGAGTTTTTTTTTTAGATAAGATGGTTGCTAGTTCAGTTTCCCTTTCATGATGTGTGAAATACCTTAAAATGGTCTATTTTCTCAAATTCAAATTTTTCCTTCTTACATCTTGTGTACTCCTTTGTTGTACACTGAGAAAAGACAAGAAACATGTTTTCCTTGTATTATCGTCTGTGTTGCTTCTTAATATAAGAAACATGTTTTCCTTGTATTATTGTCTATGTTGCTTCTTAATAGTCCACCTTTGAAACCTTAGCTATTTCTGACCTGAGAAACTTTCCTTCATCTAATGTGATTTAGACAGAGAAGTGCCAGTGGGAGTTTAAATTACAGTTGCTACTGACTTACCACTAATAAGGTGAAGGGGAGGGTGAAGAGCTTTGCTTTTTATCTTCTATTTCTGTACACTTGACCCCTAGCAACTTCATTTCTGACCTCTTCTCTAGCGTCGGCAGACACTATTAATTAATTTATCTAACAAATGTACATTTGTATCTACTCAGTGTTAAGCTCCAGGGATGCAGTGGTGATCCAAAAAGGCATCATTAATCCCTGTCTTCATGGAAGACTCCTGGGCAGTGCTGGTCCCAGGACGCTTCCCATCCTGGCTGTATCCATGCTGGCTGCTGTAGCCATTGGATGGTTCTTCCTTCTGTGAAATGGTGTCAAATCTAAAATCAAAAGGAAAGATTATCCCAGTGTAGTTGGATTCACCTGCATCTCTGCACCCCCTCATTTACTCGTTTATAAATGCATATGCACCTTTCTTCAGGACAACCCTTCTGTCTAAGAGGTGATTGATTCTGGAGGATGTAGAGCAAATGTTGGGTCTATTAATGTGCTACTGGAGTACTGTGTAACTCTTAAGGAGTCTGGTTTTCAGCTGTTGTGGGCACATCACAGGTCCTTAGGACCTTTAGGATAATGGTAGACAAAGGTGAAGATGATTAAAATCTGCCTTTCTGCTTTGTTTTGGAGCGAAGCCCTCAGAGAAGAAAACAGAAGCTACTACAAGTAAACAGGATAGTATTCTGATACTGTATCAATTAGAGATTTCTGTTAAACCTCATTTATTTCATCTGCCCTAAAAAGAAAAAGAGAAATTAATACTCATGATATGTCTACTATGTGTTGGGCTATACATCAGGGTCTTACATCTCATCACATTTAATTTCCACATTCACCCTATGAGATATGGATGCTTTTATTATGCCCATTTTATAGATAAAGAAATGAAAGCTCATGGAATTTAACATAATGTTGTCAGTTGATAATTGGTAGATTTATGATTTGAATGTGACTCCAGATTTCATTGTTTCCATTAGTAGAATTAATAAACGGATGGTATAAAACAGAAGTTGGAGCTCACACAGATGGGATGGGAGAGGGTGGGCTGGAGTGGGGAGTTGGGGGAGTGTAGATTACAACAGATAAGAAAATTTTTTTAAAAAGTAAGAGCTCATATATTACTTTAGATGTTTTTGAAGATAAATGTTGTTTATTAAATGTGAGGAAATACTGTCTACGCATAATTAGTCATTCGACAATATTTTTTCTGGGTGTCTGTTGCACGATTCGTATTGAAATTTATGCAGCTTTAGTATGCATACCAATACAATTGTGGTTTTTGGTGATATCTTATTTCTATTTTAAAGTTATGTTGCAAAATAACCATGCATTTCCTTTATAGCAAGAATGATATAGAGGCAGCAAGAGAATAACTAATGAAAAGGAGAAAAAATGGAGTTTCCATTATGGCTCAGCAGATTGCGGACCTGACCTTGTCTCCTTGAGGAAGCGGTTAAGGATCACTCAGTGGGTCTCACTCAGTGGGGTTAAGGATCAACGGTTGCTGCAAGCTGCGGCATAGGTCACAGATGTGGTTCAGATCTGGTGTTGCCGTGGCTGTGGCATAGGTCCCAGCTGCAGCTCTGATTTGACCCCTGGCCTGGGAACTTCCATGTGCCACAGGTATGACCGTAAAAAGACAAAAAAAAAAATTTTTTTTAAAGTACAGGAGGAAAGTCAGAGTATGTAGCCACATTTCGGGAATGAATACTGGAGGCTTGGGAGAAATGTTCATCAGAGTCCAGTTCTCTTTAACATTGTTCAAAACAAAATCCTTGCGGGCTACTGCCTTGTCATGTCTCCTAACCATCACCTTTCTTATCACTTTTCTGTAAATGAATATTTCTAAGGTAAGGTTGGCAGAAGTCATCAGCAAATGCGAGCCAGCACTGATCTGGGTTCTTTTTTTTTTTTGTCTTTTTTGTCTTTTTTTGTTGTTGTTGTTGTTGTTGCTGCTATTTCTTGGGCCGCTCCCGCGGCATATGGAGGTTCCCAGGCTAGGGGTTGAATCGGAGCTGTAGGCACCGGCCTACGCCAGAGCCACAGCAACGCGGGATCCGAGCCGCATCTGCAACCTACACCACAGCTCACGGCAACGCCGGATCGTTAACCCACTGAGCAAGGGCAGGGACCAAACCCGCAACAACATGGTTCCTAGTTGGATTCGTTAACCACTGCGCCACGACGGGAACTCCTGATCTGGGTTCTAACTAGGCCAGACTTGAATTCAAATCCGACTGTATCTGGTGCCGGTTAAGCTAGTAATTCAGTCTCACGAAGTCTCGTTTTTCGTACTCCTCTAATGGACACTGTAATTCTCTTGTTGGCTTGTTGTGAGAAATTCAAGCGATGATCTATATTCAGTATCAAGAGCTGCATCTCATAAAACTCACTAAATGGTATTTATACATATTATATGTAGGACCAGATCTGTTCTGGGATGTGTACCATAGCTTGCAGCAGTGCCAGATCCTTAACCCACTGAGTGGGGCCAGGGATCGAACTTGTACCCTCAAGGACACTAGTTGGGTTCTTGGGAACAATTGCACCATTTTTAAAAGATAACACAGTTAGCCCCTTATATCACCCCCCCACAACCAATACCCAATTTTTATTTATGAGGGGAAAATCACTTATTGAACACAGGTACTGTTAAACTTTCTCTATTATCATGCCATTTTTACCCTCATGATGGTTTTGAGATATTATGATCTCAATATTGCCAATTAGTAGGCTGATTATGTCTTGGTTTGCTTAAAAGAGTCCCATTTGATGCCTGTTGGCCTCAATCCCCCATGCTCCTTTCACACTTGAGAGTGTCCCAGTGTGGGTGATGAATTCTGTGACCCTAAATAAATGAAACTCAAAGAGATCAAGCATCTGCCTTGGGTCACACAACTAATAAATTGCAGGGAGTGTTTATTAAGATAGACAAATCTATTTTTCTTTCTCAAATGTGTTTCCCATGCCAGGAAGAGAGACTATTTATTTGTGCTGTATTGTTTTAAAAGCAATACCTTGAGTCTTTTAGCTGGAAGGTATTACAGTAATAGGTTTAGGAAGAAGACTGAAGGATGACCTACTTCAGTCATCAAAAATGCCAGATTTTAGGAGTTCCGCCTGTGGCACAATGGGAGGATTGGTGGGCACCGGGAGAACTAGGATGCAAGTTCCATCCCCAGCCCAGCACGGTGGGGTAAGGATCCAGCATTGACACACCTGCAGCATAGATCACAACTGCTGCTCGGATCTGAACCCTGGCCTGGAAACTTACAAATGCCATGGGGCAGCCCCCACCCTGCCCCCCCACCAAAAAAAAAAAAAAAGAGAGAGAGAGACAGAATCTGGAGTTGTATTTGTTTGTTGCAAACTTTGACAAACTTTTATTTTCTTTGGGAAAAAGATCATTTAACCGAACAGTTTGTATTCCTTAGGAGAGAGAGAGATCACTCAAAGTTGGTGTCGGTAAAATGCTTCAAGGTCTCAGGCAGACCCTAGGTGACCTTCTCCTCTACGGAAAAGAATAGTCGTAATTGGAGAATAGACTCTTTGGTTTCCCCACCCCCATCCTGCGTCAGTAGTTCACTTGGGCTTTGTCATCCAAGACTGAGTCCTACTGTTTTTTTTTACACTTGGTGCCCTCATTTCCTATTCAAATGAGGATGGTTTCTATAGAAATTCTTCTAAATTCATGTGCTCTTTGAGGCTATATGTAGTTACTAGCCAGATGGCTGAAGCATGCTATTGTAATGCATGGCTAGTAAGCTCTTTGTTAAGTAAAAATAATGTCTTCTGTCAAGATAAGAAATAGCCTATAACACCCACAATTATTAATAAAACAAGTGAAAGAAGATAGAGAAAACTTCCCAAGAAGACCCAGAGCAAAATAATGGATTAATTAATTGGTTCTCATGTTGTAAAATGACTCAAGGAGGACAAAGGAGTGGGGCTGAAATATTTCTTCTGAACCTAATTGTGCGAACATGCCTAAATTTTACTTCATGTTTGGTGGAGGAAATGAGGAAAATGAAAGGCCCAGAGAGAGAAGGACAAAATGAGACATAGGAAAAGAGTTTCAGTGTTGTTTGAATGCATTTAAAATAAACTGATTGGCGTTCCCGTCGTGGCTCAGTGGTTAACAAATCCGACTAGGGACCATGAGGTTGCGGGTTTGATCCCTGGCCTCGCTCAGTGGGTTGAGGATCCGGCGTTGCCATGAGCTGTGGTGTAGGTCGCAGACTCGGCTCGGATCCTGCGTTGCTGTGGCTCTGGCGTAGGCTGGTGGCTACAGCTCCGATTAGACCCCTAGCCTGGGAACCTCCATATGCTGAGGGAGCGGCCCTAGAAAAGGCAAAAAGACAAAAAAAAAATAAATAAAATAAAATAAAATAAACTGATTGAACTGCTGACAAAGGATGAACAGGGAGATGAGGGTGGTCTCTAGAATTTGTTAAGGCTCCCTCTTCAATAAGGAATAGGAATAAAGATTATATAAAGATGTAGATTATATATAGATGATACATGTGACATACATGTATCATCCTATATACACGTATATCATACATATACATAAATATACATATATATAGAAAAGTCTTTGTTCCTATTTCCTACTGAATAATATCAGAACAACTTAATTCAAGATCTCCCACAATCTGGAGCTCCCGTTATAGCTCAGTGGATTAAGGACCCGACCTTGTCCCTGTGAGAATGCAGGTTTGATCTCTGGCCTCAATCGGTGGGTTAAGGATCTGGCGTTGCCCTAAGCTGCAGTGTAGTTTGAAGATGAGGCTAGGATCCAGTGGTGCTGTGGCTGTGGTGTAGACCGGCAGCTGTAGCTCCGTTCTGACCCCTAGCCTGGGAACTTCCATATGCTGCAGGTGGGGCCATAAAAAGAAAAAAAAAAAAAGATCTCTGATGACCTACAAAAGGGAGGAGAGATGAATCTGAATGTAGAAGGTAGAAGAGTGGTGGCCAGGGGTTCGGGGGTGTGGGGAATGGGGAACTAACCCTCCACAGGAACCATAGGAACAGATTCCATTTGACAAGATGAAAAATGTTGTGTGCATGGACAGCAGTGATGGTTACACAATAATGCAAATGTACTAATGTCACTCTGTAAACCGTACCCTTAAAAATGACTAAAATGTGGGTGTTCCCGTCGTGGCTCAGCGGAAACGAATCTGACTAGTATCCATGAGGATATGGGTTTGATCCCTGGCCTCGATCTGTGGGTCAGGGATTTGGCATTGCCGTGAACTGTGCTGCAGGTCACAGACGTGGCTTGAATCTGGTGTTGCTGTGGCTGTGTTGCAGGTGCAGCCCTTAAAAAAAAAAAAGATAATAATGGTAAATTAAAAAAAAAATCTGATGATCTAGACTTAACCTACTTTTCTAGTCTTATTTGCCTTTATTCTCATGTATGTTATTTATAAGAGTACTTACAAGAGTAACATGTTAAGTATTTGCTTGACACAGAGCTTTACATGCCATTTGTGTGTGTGTGTGTGGGGGTGTGTGTGTGTGGGTGTATGTGTTTGGTTGCATCTGTGGCATACAGAAGTTCTGGAGTTGGAGATTGAACTCCAGCCACAGAAGTGACAACACTGAATCCTTAACCTCTAGGCCACCTCTAGGCCACCTACATGCCATTTTTAATGCTAATTTTCATGAGAACCCTGTGAGTAAGTACCCTTCTGTCCCACATTTCACTGGAGGAGGACTGGGCCTTTGAAAAGTCCCGTAACTGCCCCCAACCAGGTCCCAGGGCCAGAGGGTGATCTGCCTCCCTGGTTGGTCCCTGCTTTGTGCCTTCCCCTGCTGCTTACTGCCTTTCGGATATCCGAAAGGTATTTCGGATACCTTTGCTCCAGCTTTTCTCTCTGTCCTCCGAGGCCTTGTTCACCTGCTCTTCTAAAGTGTAGCTCAAATGCCACTTCCTCCTTGAATAACTTACTCCAGGAGACTGTGATCTCACCCCCTTCCCCCAATTCCTCCAGGTCTTTGCTTCTCAGAGTGTCACAGACCCATGGCTGGACATCACCAGGAGCTCATTGGAAATGTTGAATCTGAGGCCACCCCCCAGATCCCCTCAATCAGAAGCTGCATTTTACCTGGATCTCCCAGGGGTTTATGTATAAACTGTGAGAACTGCAGTAGGAAACTTTTTCTTTCCTTTTTTGTTTGTACCTCTGTATTTGTACACCTGCTTTTTATTCTCAATTGGACTATAACCTCCTTAAGGACAGGAGGGTAGTATAGTCTCTTTTGAGTATCCATAAACATACAGAGTATAGACGAAGGCACATAATGTGTTTCATGATATAACACAGTACTTATGTTGAAAACATTTAGATCATTTTCTTCATCAAAAAGCACTGGGCTATTTGGCACGATTTTTGCCAGAGGACTAACAGCATCTCTTTTGACAATTATTCTACTTGTAATGTTTCCACAAAGCCAGGCTTTTGGTAATGGGAAGAGGTATAATATAGGTCCCTAGAATAAAGCGTCATTCCTTCTCAGAGCCTTTGGTGTATAACCAGCCCTTGCGATGCCACATCTTTCATTGCCAAAGCACAAATATAGATATTACGGATTTGGAGAAAAATCAATATGCAGAAAATAGAAATACGAAAGCTGAAGACTCCAATCAATTGCACGTGTGAAGTTCTGAGGTTGGTTTGTCTGCATTCAGGACACTCGCTGCCTTCCAAGAAACTTGGAATAGAATTTTGTTTTGACAGATATTTGATTCCAGGCTCTATTTTAGAGCAGATTTGGTTAATAGCAAAACTCAATCCCTACAGATGCTCCTGTACCACTGCTATCTATATGCCGAGGACCAATCATTAAAAGTTAGTGATCTTTGAAGCCATAGCTGTTTGTTTTCCTGTTCTTTGTTGAGCCCCAGTGTTTGCATGTATTTGTACCTCTCAGTGTTCCCAGTGAGGGTGAGCTGTTGATCCCTGGGATTGGCAGCTTGCTGGGGCCCTTCCATCAGCTAGCTCCTTGTTGCTGTACAATCTGGCTTCTCTGTTCTTTTTGCAGAACATGTAATTGGAGCACATGCATGCAAAGAAAAGAGGGGAAAGGCGTATAGGTGGCCCTCCTTATTATTATTATTCTTTAACTTCTACTGGCTCCACTTCAGCTGTCCATATGACCTCCCATGAAGTTCCAAATCTAAAAATTGTCTGAACATAAATCTACTCTTTGGAGCTGACAAAAATCCTTCTGTTTAGGAAGGATTCCACGTTACCTCTTTTTAGATTTTTTTTTTTTTTTTCCCCTGCGAATGTGTGTGTGTTGTTTCAGCGAGCGGCTCCCTTCCCACCTCACTCATTGGTTTGCTCACTCCCTTCTGTGATGAATCCATGCTTCCAGAACGGGGGCTTCCGAGGGACTGCGGGGAACAATCACTTCCAAATGAACTCGTGCCTCTTAGCAGGGAGCGTTCAGACCACACCCCAGGTAAAAGGAGGTCTTTCTTAATGCTTTCGAGAACTTTGAAAGGCTGTGCACTGTGGTGGTTGCTGCAAGAGGGCTTGACAGAGAGAGCTGCCGGGGTGTAGAGCAGTTTGACTGTATCAAAATGAAATGGTATAGACGGTTGGTAGAAAGATTGAACAGATAAAGGCAAAACTGCTTGCTGGCAACCCAAGGTGCTCAGGACAGTCCCTGGCATGGTGCGAATGCTGAGACACCCTGTAATGTCTCTTCTCAACAAGAGGCAAGTGGCCATCTGTGAGTGTGGGTGTCAACGTCGGAAGAAAGAGCACTTTTAGGGAAAGAGAAGAAAGGAAGGCACTGCAGCCCGAAACGGAGCAAAGGAGCAGTTAGCCTGCATGGCACAGGGGGAAAACAGTTCCTTAAATTATTAGTTGGCTGCCCTATAAGAAGGTGACAGTCTGAGAATTTTGAGAGCATGAAACCATATTTAGGAAAAGCTTTTAATCCTTTCAGCTCTGATTTCTATTAGTGAAGTCGTTTCCCAAGGATAGGAACTAAGACATGTTTTTTAACAACGGAGACAACTGAAAGTGTTAATTGGCATTTAACAAATGCAATGGTATTAACATACATCTGTTTCTGCTTTGTGGGGAAATGATTTTTCATCACCATAGCAATGCATTTCTGGGCTCCATTGGAACTTGGCCACGGTATGCAGTAAACAGCAATTTTTTTTTTCCTTTCCTGAATAAGAGATTTTGCAGTCAACTAGCTAACATGGAGCTCTTCATCTAAATGCTGTGTAGTGTAGCTAGTGTAATTTCAAATCCTTTTCCAACTGAATTCTGTGCAAAAAAAAACCCTCTGTACATCCTTGGTAGGATAAGAGGATGCTAGTTAAAAGTGATGAAAAGAGCTGCATGCTAACATTGTACTCCCAGCTTAAAAGTGAATACCGAACCACTGCCCTTTTTATAGTTGTTCTTCTGAGTCTATGTGTGTAGACCAGGCTTTATCCCTGATCTTGTTCTCTGACAGTAACCTAGGAAGATGAAATAAATCTTTAGTATCATTACACTTTCCCTTTTTATATAATTCTTGAATGACATCATATATTGGTTCCCTTAAAATTAAAAAAAAAATGTTCTACACCAATGAAGAAATTTTATGTAGGCTATGGGTATTTCTGTAGGAAAATATAACAATAAAGTCGAAGGAGACGATGTTACTTCTTTTCTGTTGTTTTCGTTTTCATTGTCAACATGTGGTTATGCTTAGAAATTCCTTGGAGGGCATCCTTCTAAAAGCGTACCTTATTCACTAAAGCATCAGCTTTTATCCATACTTGGTGTCCATTTTATTCACTACAGTGGTAGCTATTGACCTTTCAAAAAGTCAATAGTTTATAATGTATTGGTGATGGTCTATTTGTATTTTAGAGACTTAAGGAGAAAGCCTTTTGGGGAAGTAAATTTTTGTCACTGTGTGTGCATTAGACAGAAAAGCCACTTACTGTTAATAGTGGTGATAAGTGTATTGTAATCACAGGGCACTTATACTGAAGACTTTCATACATCAGCATTTAAATTTCCTCTGGGAGGGACCTCAGAGAGACCTGTAGTCATCATGTGGGGAGAAGGCAGGCCTACAGAACCTGAGGACAAAGTCACAGCTTCACTTCCTCTTTGACTCTAAAGGACTGTCTTTATTTCCTACCTAAATGAAATTCTATGATGAATTATCTGAACTACCCTCAGAGACTTCTATGCTAAAACCACTCTCCATCCATCATGATATTGATGAGATTAGTCATGTAAAGAAGCCTTCCTAGAAAATAATCCATCTGGAAAGTGTGTTGGAATGTGTATCACTGATAAGATTAGTGGGCTCCCCAAATCTCTCGAGGGATCAAATGTTCTCTCCTACAAAGGAAAGCATTGTTTTATTATTTTCGGATGATAAGCTGCAGCCTGGGGAATAAATGACTACAATGGGGGAATAAATGACAATTATTTTTTAAAGGCAGAAAATAATATTGAAAAGTGAAAGTTGGCTCAGAAGGGTTTGTCTGTGCGTTTTTAATCCCCTAAGGACAATGCATTTTTTCTAGAAGGCATAGGTGTTTTAGTTTTTTGGTTACCAGAAAGTGATACCCTACAGTAAGTGCTCCAGAGTTAGTTCATTAGACTCTCTGTATAACTTGGGTGAAATCTCCTGCAAGGGTATCCAGTTCTCTTTGTTTGATTTTGTAGACACACACACACACATACACACACACACACACAGGATTTATAATCTGGTGTCCCAGGTAGCCTGTTCTTGGTGCCCCTGACCGTAGCCTCACGTTGTACCACCATACTCTCAGTCTCTCTCCAACCCAGATTTGAGATCACCCAGCATGGCTTTTGTTGTCACAATCACAGTCTTATCAATGTTCTTATCTCACAGTTCCGTGACCTTCACAAGCTTAATGCCCTTTCTGTGTTTTTTTTGCCTCAGATACTCAATCTCAAGGCCATTGATTTATTATTTTCTAATGGTAAACTACAACCTGGGAACTGTGATCTGACTGCAATGGGGCACTAAATACAATTATTATTATTATTATTATTATTGGTCTTTTTAGGGCTGCACCTTCCACATATGGAAGTTCCCAGGCAAGGGGTCGAATTGGAGCTACCGACACCACAGCTCGTGGCAACTCACTGAGCGAGGCCAGAGATCGATCCTGAGTCCTCATGGATATTAGTGGGGTTCATTTCCACTGAGCCATGATGGGAACTCTGAAAATTATTTTTAAAGACAGAATATTAAAAAAAGAAAGTTGGTTTAGAAGGGTTCATCTGTGTATTTTTTTCCGTCTCCTAAGGAATATGAATTATTTCTAGAAGGCATTGGTGTTATAAGCCTAGACCTTATAACCAGCCAAACTTACCATACTACTAAATCCTTAGCCCTCACCTCCCATGGTGTGACCCCAGAGTATTCTCCCTAATACCTACCATGTTTTCAAGTCTGATGTCTGAGCCATAGAGCTTGCTAGTCCCTAGGGTCTGAGGTCCCTCCTCTTACCTGTCCACAATGAGCTCCGTGGTGGACCCTTTTCTGCCCCCTCAATTTCCAACAGCAACATTCTTCTATCACATGAATGCTACGGTTCACTTTCTCTGTTCTTATGATAGGCAGTTGGACATCCCTGGAGAGAGTAGCAAACAGCCAAGCAAATTGCTTTCGCTACAAATTCATGGAGTTACATTTGGGCTGGGCCCTCACAGTTGTCTGTCAATTCTTTTATTTATTTATGGTCAGGCCTCTTTCCTCTTGCTGTCAATGATGCTCCAGGCTTTTCTACATCTCTTAAAATCTGGTGTCATCTTTACTAGTTTCTTCCTCAGCTGTGGGGCCATTAATGGTAGAGAATGGGTGTTTTAACCTTGGACCTCTTCTTATTTGTGTTTACCCCCTTGTGATCTCATCTGGTCTCATGGTTTTCAATACCATGTGCAGGTTAACAACCTTAATGCTTTTATCTCAGCACAGTCTTTCCTCTGAACTTTGCAGCGGAAATCCCCACATTTCTGCTTGGATGTATATTTGCCATATCAAATTTGATACTGATTCTCAAACCTGCTTCACCTTTTGCTCTCCCATTTCAGTGAATAATATCTCATTTCTTGCAGTTATTCAGATCAATTATTTTGTACTTGTCTTGACTCTTGTCTACCGCTTATATCTTACATCTAATTTTTCAGCAAATTCTAAGTTTTTTGCTTTAAGTTAAAGTCAACCCCAGTTTTACCTATCATTTTCTCTCTGTATAACTAGTCTTTGCAGCACTTACCACAAGTGAAAATACTATTTTTCTTATGTATTTATTTTGTTTATTGTCTCCCTCCACCAGAAAGGGTAGAGGTTTTTGTTCACTGTTGTCTTACCAACATTAGAACAGAGCCTTGCATCTGCTAGGTGTTTAATAAGATCTTGTTGAATAAATGAAAGTGAGTGGAAGGCAGCATATTCTAGTGAGGTTTGGTTTTAGCAGGAATGTGGGAGCAGGACTGAAGTCCACATAAAAGGACAAATATGTAAGTGGGTGACTAGATGTGGTCATGGGAGGGCCTTGAAAGTTCTCTTCTGCTTGCTTCTTTATCTCAGTGAAATGGGAAACAAAGTCATCAGCTCAGAGCGAGAATGGGGAAGAAGATGCTAGGGGTTTGGAGAAAGAGGAGATGTGAGTTTGCCAGTGAGTTGGAGAGTAAATGGGCTATGGAAATAAAATATGATTATAGAGCAGCATTAAAGGGCTTGCTTGAGGCTCAGAGTCATACATTTGAAGTGAAACCAGCAAGCATGGATGTGTGATTTTTTTTTTCCCCTGACCACATTTACCCCTGTGGTGCAGGAGTAGAATAGGTAGGGGTTAGAGTCCATGAACAGTATGATTTACCCAAAGCAGGTGATGATGTGAGAGCAGGCAAGGCATTTGAAAAACAATGCACAGGGGTAATTGTGGTCAACTCGGTCATTTGAGGCTGACAAAATAAATAAATAAATAAATAAATAAAAGGGTCTGGGGAAACTTAATGTTGGAAGGACTAGTAGATTTTTATTTTGGTGGGTTTTAGAGAACTTGGAGGGATGGATGGTTTGGAAAGAAAAGAAGAATTGGTCAGAGAAAGGAAAAAACCTGAAATTATGGAGGGGTTGTGGCTCTTGGTCGTTGCTAGGGATGCGAAGGGCAAGGAAGAGGAGACATCAGTGAATCACACTGTTAGAGAAGTGACTTCTGTGCTGTGATATTGGGTATTATAAAAAGCCTAGTGTTAGAAGGAGTGGAAATAACCCAAGAACTGAACCTTCAAAGAAAGAAGGGATTAAATTGGGTGTGGGCAGATGACACAACAAGGAGAAGCAGAGAATGATACAGATGGATGGATGGCAGGAGCCTCAAACCTTGAAGTTCATAGGCAAGAGGGAAGGAGGAGAATTGTCTGGAAGCAGTAAAGAGGGACAACTATGCTATTTGTGGACCCAGTGTGAGTGAAAACAGCTACCAGGAGAGCTTCTGGGAAAGCAGAGTTCTCGGAGGAAACCGCAGTGTAGCTAGAGCTGGAATGTGCAGAGAAGAGATTAAGGATGCAGAGGGTTTTGGTGATGATTGTCTGAATTCCAGAAAGTGTATGGTGAGAAGGTTCCAAGAGTTGGAGTGGGCATGAGAAAGGAACAAACTATGGGTGTGCATCGCACATGGGGATACAGGGATGGCTTGGAGCTCTGGGTTTCTCATGCGGCTGATGTGATGAGGGTTACAGGGCCTGTTGGGATAAAGCACACAAAGGTGGCACAGCCTCAAGGGGGAGGAGCATGGGGGTCCTGCCAAAGCCATCCTGTTTCTTGTGACAGAGGCCTGGCGGTGGCAGAGTGACGGTGTTCCTCTGATGCGATGGGGCTGATTGTATCACGAACACAGATTATATCAAAATGATTCCCGTGACCTTCCAGACTCCCCCACTGCCCCACATCCAGAGCTTTTCTGTATCTTTATTAATTTCCTTGGGTCTCAAGGGAGGCCATGTTTCCTCTGTTGTCTCCTCTTCTTTTCCTGCCTGCTTCCTCCAGGTTCTTGCTCCATCCACTTTCTTTCTTACTGATTCCTTCCCCTCGTCTACAGATATCTTCATGGTCTGTCTGATGGGTCTGGCTGTCCCTTTATAGACCAACATAGGCACCACTTTGACTGGACTTTCCTCTCTAATGATTCTCCACGTCTCTTCCTACTTCTCATCCAAACATCTCAAAAGAGAAACCTCTCCCACCGTCTTCTCTTTCTCCCTTTCCATGTAGTCCTCCATTGACCACTTTTGGCTTTCTGTCCTGATCTCTAGCCTTTGTGTGTTTTGAAATCAGCCTCACCTGTCTAACGTTCTAATGTGACAGCATCCTCCATCCGACAGCACTTTAATGCTTCTCTGTTGTCAAGAGGACAAAAGCCAAGCTTGATCTGCACCCATGGCTTCTTTCCATGCCTTCACTCGTCTCGTTTCCTCAGCTTGGGAAATCCTTATCTTCCTCTTCACTTGGACTTAAATTCCAGGTGCTGTCTTTACAGAGCTTCCCAGGGTGGGTAGGCATCCCCCATTGCTTTTCCCTTCTTATTCTGTGCACATGTTTCCTACCTGTGTGAGTGGTCTATCCGCTGTTTCCTATGTGCTGTTGTATCCCTAGCTCCTACGTGCCTGCCACGCAGCGCATACTTAAAATGATTTTTGAATGAATAAAGAAGGCCTGAAAGATAAGATATATTCCTGAGAAGAGGCGTTCATATCCTGATAGCCAGAAAAGTAAAGTTTCAATTTGTAATTCATATTTTAGCCTACTTGTTAATGATATATGTCAGAAGTTTTAGGCATGCTTGGTGATTATGAGTCAACCTGCTGACCCAGGGTTAAATGAATGAAAGTCCCTGACCTCTGTGGGGTCTTCACAGTTTCTGGTCTGTTTTGAAACTAACTTTTATCCATGTTAACTTGTAACATTCCAGCAGGCCAACTTGCCAACCATCCTTTCGTTGCCATGTCCTGCAGTGAGATCTTTCGGGGGTTGTAGTTCTTCCTCTGATAAACATTTTCATCAAAAAGGATCTGATATGCTATTAGGATTTTAATAGCTATTCTCTTCAGCATCATACACCTGCTCACAGGACAAGAGGCAGCTTAAAAGGATAAATGAGATAACTATCACAGTCTATAGAGAATAAAGTCAAGATAAACCTTTGATAAGACAAAGTCTAATTTATTACATGTCTCATAGGTCTCTCCTGGTGACTCTGAAGCCAAACCTCTGATCTTCACATTTGTCCCCACTGTCAGAAGACTACCAACCCACTCCCAGTTGGGTGACACCTCTAAGTTCCTTGTTAAAATTCCTGAGGAACCAAGTGATAAGACTCCAGAAACTATAAATAGGGTAGGATTATTTTTATTTTTATATTAAGCAATTAACATTAAATAATAGTAATGACTTGAACATTGTGTGGATGTTTATTTTCCCTGCTTAAAGTGACATGACTGTGAAATCCAAGATTGGCTAAAAATGTAATTATGAATTAGGAACTTCACAAAAATATAATTATGTTATCAAATTGGAGGTTCTCCCCAATACGGTCTTTCAACTCTTTGGATTTGATATCCTGTTGTTTGCAGTTTACATGATATATTCTCTCCCCTGGCACCTCCCCTTCCCTCCAACATATCTTGATAAGAACAAAATTTAAAAAATTAAATTTATCTTTAAAGAAATACTAGATAAAAGAGTGATGTGTTATTTTATGTGTAACAGGTTAGCAACATTAAAAAACATAATATCTGATGTTGAGGAAATTGCGGTGATATTGATATGCTCACTTTGCTGCTAGTTTTTGTGCATGTATACAGTTTTTTTTGGAAAACCCTTATCCACAGTCATAAAACTGTTCATAACCTTTCAGTGATCTAACTCTTGGAAATGTATCCCAGAGAAATAGTATAAAAGAAGAAGAATGTTATGTAGGAAACTAATTAGGGAAAAATTTTAAAGGCCTAATATCTAACAGTCAGAGAAAAGTTAAGAATATGATAATACATCACCCTGACAAAGTTATAATTATAATGATTATGTGATTTCATGGAACATATTAACACCCTAATATTCAATGATATAATAAGTTATAAAGTGATATTTTTACTCTGATTATATCTATCTGAAATGAGACCAAGACTGAACATGAAATTACAACAAACAAAAACCTAAAAATAACGTGTACAAGAATGATGACATTTTGGGTGAAAAAATTTCTCTTTAAAATGCTTTTTAATACTGTCTTATTATAAATGAAGTGGGATTGGGGGAACTTTGTGGTATTTTTGAGCCACCTTGTAGGAGATGCAATTATCTGACTCTCTTTATAGGAAAACATCTAGCAGGTAGTAATATCTCTGTGCACCTAGGACTTACAATGCTATCTTATTTTTATTTCAAAGACTATTGGGACCAAATTATTTCAGAAAAATCCTGAATTCCACATAAGGCACTTTTGGGACGTTTCCCCCTCACGGTATCCAAGTACATACAATATATTCACGGGTCTTTTGTGATTTGGTGCTGTGAGTTTACCAGACTATAGATGTATGCATCAATCTTGGTTGCAAGTTTCCAGAGCTTCCTAAGATAATGATATCTGCTGATTGCAATGGTACCCACACCACTACATCTTTAAAAGATTAAAGCTTTTTCTTCCTCTTTTTTTAATAGTTCAACATTACACTAGGACAGAGTAAATCATTCCCTTATTCTTTATATATTTAAAAACTGTTTACTGACCACAGGCTATCTGCTTGGTGCTGTGGATTGCGAATGAATAAGGTCAGCTCGTATAACTTATTTGTTATTGGGAAGGCAGACAATGAAAAAAAGTAAAAAATATATAATAAACTCTCAGGTGGTGATAAATGCTGGAAAAAAATACATCAAAATAAAGGAGTAGAGAATAATGAACCGTGGGGGCAAGGAGTTATTACAGATCATTAACAATGTTTTCAAAAACGACTTCAATTTTGCCAGGTCTTTAGCTATTCCATTTAGTTATTCTATTTAGTTATTATGTTACTTTCCATAACAAACTGCAATCTGTTTTTGAATATTTCTATTTTTAATTTAAACTTCCTTCCAATTCAGGTTTTGCTACTACAAAGTATTGTAATTTAGTATATGAAATGACCACTGTCAGAGAAATCATAATTAGAGGTAACTTGTGTTTTATTCTGAATATCTTATCATCAGCTGAAAAGTGTGGAATGGTCTGTGCAGTCAACTCCTTTGTTTAGTTATATCTAAACAATGGTTTGACTAGTCTTTCTTCACACACGCAGTACATAATACATATTGGCACACATTAAGTTGATGACCATAGTTGAAGTTCGGTTAATTACAGTTTATTTTATGTCCTTGACTTTCTATTTTGAAATAATGTTAGACTAAAAGAAAAGCTGTGAAGAAAAGTAGTAATCAAAGTATGATTTTCAAAACCAAGGAAATTAACATTGGGTCTTTTGAACACCATCTTAGTGTACATAGCTGCTATCATTTTAGAAAAAGATGCTTTTGTAGTATGATAAAGCTATCTTACTCCTGGTCTTGTAAACCTTCTATGTATTCATAGAAAATGGAATGGGAAAATATTTAGAATTACAAATGCAAAATTAAATAACAGCAAAAAAATGCATTGTACTAAAATTATCTCGTTTTTGGTGTCCTATTCATGAATTTTTCCCAATCAACTTGGATTGTTTTCTCTGCATATCTGTGCATTTTGTTCCAATTTTATTTTTCTTATCAGACTTTTAGAGGGATAAATATTATTTTAGAACTTTTTAATGGGATTTCCTTTCTCCCCTGGCTTATACAGGACATACAGGTTTTGCTTGACTATTAACTAAACCCATGACCCATCCCCATTTGCTTCATGAATATCTTTAGGGAAAACATTGCCTTCTTCCTCTCTTTTTAAAAAAAGCCACTATCAGGATTTCTTTGAAAGCAGGTTTGTTTATTGATGTTGATTCTGAGCCCTAAATTGTTTGGGCTTGGACCAGGACAAACAAGTGGGTTAATTAAAGTAAACCATTAACTTCAACCCAATCTCTCCAAAGCCAACCTGATTTTCAGATATAACTGTAAAAACACTTGTCCTTGGAGATTATAAACTGGTTAAAATTTTTAAGAGTACATGCTAAAAGACATATTTATCAAATTAACATCAAGGCTTTTATGTGTCTTCCTTTATTCCAGTCTCATTTCAATGAGTACTTGACCTTGAATGCTGGGAGCCAACAGGAGAGAGACCAAGGAACATTGACTGATCCTTTAGAGGTCGAGGGCAAGACTACACAAGGAAGAGGATTTAAAGCAAACGAACCTCAAGGGATGCAGCAAAGTGACCTCTTCAAAGCTGAATATGTCTTTATTGTGGACTCTGAAGGGGAAGAAGAAGCTACAACTAGCAAAAGTGAACAAGGCCCCCCGAGAGGGATGAGCACCACAGCTGCTCGGCCCACATCCCTAGCCATCTCATCCAGCCTGGCCTCTGACTCTGTGCGCCCCAAAACACGGGGGGCAGACCTCCAGGCCCCATCACATCCTGAAATGCCTCATGGGATGGCTCCTCAGCAAAAACATGGGCAGGTAGGTTTTTCTTCTTGTCATTAAAAAAAGAAAGAAAGAAAGAAAAAAGTTTCATACTCCTTGTTCTAGACTGTCTGCAAAGGCCTTCCTAAGCATTCAAGACATATAAAACTCTCAGAGAAAGATATTAAAAAACCAAAGTCCCAAGATCAGAAATAATATATTCATAAGGCAAAAAGGATTATATGCAATTATACTGTGAATTGGCTAAAGAGAACATATAAACACTTAGCTGGAGTGGATTTGGGGACACAGCAATTCCTTTCTGAAAATTCTTGGAGAAGATGGGTAATGGGAATTTCTTAGGGGAGAGAGTTTGGTGAGCTGGATGTATCAGGAAGCACATTTCAGAGATGAGAGAGATGCAGCAAAAAGACATCAACTGGTTACTAAGTATAGACATGTTACTTTTAAACTAGTCAAAGAGTAGTAAAAGTATACACAAGGAAATAAGAATATGTAGGGGATATCCCTCGCTCCTGTGTGTCTTAAGGGAAATATCTCCTGTGCTCCTGGAAGCCACCAGCAGCAGGGCTAGCCTCAGTGAACTGGGCAGAAGATCCCACTTCAAAACTTTGCAGCAAGATTGAAAGCTTCCTTTCAGGTGGAAAGCCTTTGATACAGTAGGATAAGACCCTTATCTGTGATGGCAGGAAAGAAAGGGGGGTGGGTAGGGAGGAATTTTGAAGGGAAAAAAAAAATAAGATGACTGGCTGTTTGGGGTAATGAAGCTATCAGATGACTTTGACAAGGTATAGAAGTTGGGAATGCAGAGGCTGGCTTTGGGAGTAAATAATAGGTGCAAACAATGAGAGTGAGTCTGTACTAGGATGTCCTACTCAGGATTTGCTAGACCAGGCATTTACAAGCAACCCAGCGCAGGGGGGAGAACATTTGTATGGGTGAGTTGGCCTTTGGGTGCTCCCAGGACCTGTGCAAAACTAGAGTAGGCAGCTTATCTTTGGTGCCACCTTATCTTTATTTATGCAGCCTTCACCGACTTCCTGATGCTTATTTCTATCACCTTCAAGTATCTAGTACCCTCATGCCGCCTTTTGGTGGTAGACTTTCACTGGGGTACCATCGGTTTAGTCTATTAAGCTAAAACACTTATTTCTTCTTAAAGTTTATTTTCAGCTAGTTATTAAAAATATTCGAATCATATAATTCATCGTATTTCTGTAAGTGGTGATAGGCTTAAACATTTCTTTCTTGCCTTAGGAAAGATGATAGGATAAGAACATTGGAAATGTGAGAGGTTCTGTAGCCAGTGGAGGATAGTTTAATGTGGCCCCTTTGAAGAACATGTGGACATGATACCAAATATAAACAAAGAGAATTATTCTTCGTGAAGCAATGTTTGGATTTTCAATTTACTCTTTTCCTCAACTGATAGATTTCTTCTGTTGAGTTGGTCATTTACTTTGTTTTCATGGGACCAAATATACAGAAGCCCGACTAGAGAGTAGAAGCACATTTGGGATCTCTTTTGCCAAAAGAAGTTAGTTAGACACAGGTTCATGTTATCAAAGCTCCGAATGGAAAGGCAAAGCTCAGCCTGATTCATTTGTGGTGGTTGAACATTATGATGAAGGCAGACGGAGGAAAACTGGGTCCTGAAATGTTTGGGAATAGCCATTGTTCCTGATTCCATGTCTGACAATAATCCATTTGAGTGATTGTGTGATGAAGAGTAGGTCATCACGATAATACGATTAAGATGAAATAAAAGTAAGATGACGGTTATCCACAAATGTAAACTGAACAAAAAGGACCAGCTCATGAAGGAAGGCACTCTGAGACATTT
This sequence comes from Phacochoerus africanus, assembly GCF_016906955.1. Taxonomy (NCBI): domain Eukaryota; kingdom Metazoa; phylum Chordata; class Mammalia; order Artiodactyla; family Suidae; genus Phacochoerus; species Phacochoerus africanus. The sequence goes on along the minus strand of NC_062552.1, from coordinate 27,878,726 downwards.
CATGTAGTCAGTGGTTGAAGCTTATGGTAAAAAGCCTCCAGATCATCCAGTGATTGGATTACCTGATGCCAACAACATCAGTATCTCAATCAGAAATGCAGTTAATGAAGCGCATTTCTGGTCTCCCTGGGAAAAATGAATCCACGTCTAGAATTGTCTATACAGGAGTTCCTGTTGTGGTACAGCGAAAATGAATCCAGCCAAGAACCATGAGGTTGCGGGTTCTATCCCTGACCTTGAACAGTGGGTTAAGGATCTGGCGTTGCCGTGAGCTGTGGTGTAGGTTGAAGGTGCGGCTCTGATCCTGCATTGCTGTGGCTGTGGTGTGGGCCAGCAGCTACAGCTCCAACTCAACCCCTAGCCTGGGAACCTCCTTATGCCATGGGTGTGGCCCTAAAAAGCAAAAAGCAAAAAAAAAAAAAAAAAACACACACACACACACAAAAACAAATTGTCTATACGTGATCATTATCAGTTAGTCAGGACTAATTTCTGAAGCTATAGGCTGGCCTTTCACTTTTCTATAAGTTGCCTAGGTGTCACTTTCTTCCCACATCTTGTGCTTTTCTCCTTCAGGGCTCCTCAACTATCATCCAAGGACAAGCTTTGTGCCTTTGCATCCCTGGCGCTTGATTCCTCTGTGTGTGATGCTGCTTTCTCCGCAGCTCATTTTCATGTTCACGGCTTGGGCTACTTGATACTCTAAGCTTGGCTCAAGAGCCCCTTTTCCTAACAACATTCCCTTTGAGGAGGAGTTCGTTTTTCTCCTACAGATTTGTCATTTTCCTTATAGTTTGTAGTCTTTTTTTAAAATCTCCACCATAACTCCTTTTTGCCTGAGTTCCAGGATAGATTTTATCTTTCTCCCTTACTAGACTGAGGACAACTTGAAGTCAAGGCCTGTCTCTTGTTCATTTCTGTATCTCTAGCTCTTCGGGTAGTGTCTTGCATACATGTGAGGTTCAATACAGTTTATGAAAAGCATCAAAATTTAAAAGTTCACGGCTTTGAAGTCCTTGCTCAGATAATGACTCTTTCTTGAAGCCCGCTTTGGTGCCTTCCCTGAAAGCAAACATTCCCTCAGTATGATTTCTGTACATCTTTTCTATTATCCTATTCCAGCTTGTGTTATAACTATTTAGGTACATGCCTTATCTCCCCTAGCAGATGGTAAAGTCTTTAAAGGCAAAGTCCTTGTTAAATCCATTTTTATTAAACACTTTGTTCCCTACAGTGGTTACTATATTATTTTGAACATAGTCAACATAAATATTGGGCTGAGTGTATCTTGTGTTCCAAATACTTTTATTGAAGCAGCATGTTTAGGTAAAAGTACATTGTGTTAAAAACCATTAAAGGATTTAGGAGTTCCCACTGTGGTGCAGTGGAAACAAATCCAACTAGGAACCATGAGGTTGCGGGTTTGATCCCTGGCCTTGCTCAGTGGTTAAGGACCTGGTGTTGCCGTGAGCTGTGGTGTAGGGTGAAGATGCAACTGGGACCTGATGTTGTTGTGGCTGTGGCATAGGCTGGCAGCTGTAGCTCCGATGAGACCCCTAGCCTGGAAACCTCCATATGCCATGGATGTGGCCCTAAAAAGCAAAAAACAAAACAAACAAACAAACAAAAACCATTAAAGCATTTAAAATTTGAAAGCATAAGATAAAAATAAAAAGACTATATAGTATAAGTAGTTGAATCAAAATTATCTCAAATAAAATTCAGAAAGAAAAGCGTAATGTTTTCGGTGTTAATGTTTGAATGTTGGTATGGATGTCTCAGAATTCTCTTTCCTAGGGATAGTATTAGACTTAAAAGAGAGGTGAATATGCACATAAAAAACCAGAATGATTTGTCTGAAACACCTATGATAAAGCCTGGAACTATGGCAGTAACAATGGGAATAAAAAGAGGGACTTTATGGATAGAATTAACTGGATTTGTTCATTGGCAGTATGCGGGAAAAGAATCAGTGATGAGTGAAATTTATAACCAAGGAAACTGAATAAATGTTGCCATTAATTGAGCAAAGAATAACAGGTCTTGGGAAAGGATAGGAAGAGATGAGACAGCTGATGTTGTTTCGAGATGCCTCGTGGCATGGCGTGATGCCAATAAGAAAGAAGCTGGAAGTGTGAATCTGGACACAGGAGGGAGATGGGAGACGAGAGGTATTTGCTGTGGAGCTGAGGCTATGAGGATGGAGCTCATGGCAAAAATGTCAAACAGGAAGACACGAGATATAAGGCAAGACATGGTAAAGTACTAAGGGCCTGTGAAAGATGAGAAGCCAAAACAGGAGGCTGAGAGGGGACCAAAGAAGTTGGGTTTCATGCAGGGGAAGCTAAAGGGACTTTCACAAAAAAGTACTTTATAAGCAAGTTCCAATAAATAAAATATATGAAAAGTAATTTATTAATCAATAGTTTTCGGGCAATAATTTTAAGGTAGCTCAGTCATGTTTTGATAAAACTCAAATGAATTTGGTATCAATCATATCCATTAAGGAATACAAAATACTAACCCACAGAAGGACATTCTGGCAGCATGACATGTTTTGAGCACAGACATGGAGTTATCCTATATGAAGACAAGGGTTCTCTCACTTTTATGTGAAACCTCCTGAAAAATGCCCCTTTCCTCTACAACATCCTAATGTCATATTTTCTAGCTGCCTTACCAGATTTTCTTTCTGTGCATCAGCAAGTAATTCTGCCCAATGGGACAGCCAGGTTAATATATGCTGCTGCTTGACTTAGAGAAGATTAGAAGCTAGGGGATCAAGAAGCCAAGATCAAAGCTGGAGAAGGATCAAAAGGCTTTTTACTGATAGAGCTGGAGGTGAAGCACTAGGGGTCCCTACAAGGAAAGGAGAGGATTCTCCTTCATCAGTACTATTAGAACCAGAAGATGTGTAGGAATGGGGTCAGGGATGTGGGGTCTGATCTGGCCACTGTCTCAATTTGGAATATGAGAGCCCTTCCCCTTTCTCAGGTCAATGCCTGGAGCCTGACCCCTGTTACCTGCTTGGACACTGACCTCCTCTGGGCTCCTTTTCCTCTGGGAGAAGGGAAGGAGGCTGTCTGTCATCTGACCATCTCTGCTTCAGAAGAGTTGCCTGATGCCTTCTATTAAAACATTATTAATGGAGTTCCCATCGTGGCTCAGCAGTAATGAACTCAAATAGTATCCATGAGGATGCAGGTCTCACTCAGTGGGTTAAGGATCTGGTGTTGCCATAAGCTGTGGTGTAGGTTGTAGATGTGGCTCAGATCCCACGTTGTTGTGGCTGTGGTATAGGGCAGCAGCTGCAGCTCTGATTCAATCCCTGCCTGGGAAATTCCATATGCTGCAGTTGTGGCCCTAAAAAGACAAAAAAAAAAAATCTAACACAATCTAAAGTATTATAAATATAATACAAGTCAAAATAAAATACAAAACACAGTCAAATAACATAGGGTCCTCAAAGTCCCTTAAATATAGAAGTTAGGAGGTTGTGTGATGACCTTGATGGGAAGAGTGTGAGAGGGGTGATGGGGCAGAAAAGTTGGGAAATGGATAAGTGGTGAGGAAAGGGAGGTAATGTTTTGGAGAGAAGGTGTGAGAAAGCAAAAATGAGACTGGCAACTTAGGGCCATGCTCCTCTGGGTAGTTACTTGAAATCATAAACCCTAGTGTCTTCATTCGTAGAATGGGGCAATGATATCAACTTGCCTTGTGAAGATTAAATGAGATTATATATATGGCCTGGAGTAGTTCTTGGCCTCCAATAGGTTCTTAGGAATGATTCATTGTACTTAAAGAGCTGGAGATGGTAGCACATTTGGGGCCACAGGATAAAGAACATGTGAGGAGGGAGAGGTTTTATACATTGGTTCAAACACAGCTTGGATATAAGAACTGAAGAAAGGACACATGCAAAAAAAAAAAAAAGCAAGATTAGAAGGACTAGCTGTGTCCTTCTTACAATTCTTACCAAAAAATTCTGGGAAATTTGGACATTGCACACACTTATTAAAAATCTAGATTTTAGAAGTTCCCACTGTGACACAGTAGATTAAGGACCCAGCATTGGTACAGCTGTGGTGTAGGTCACAGCTCCAGGTTGGATTTGATCCCTGGCTGTGGGTGCAGCTGAAAAAAGAGAAGAAGAAGAAGAAGAGGAAGAAAAGAACCTAGATTTTAGGGATCTGTGGAAAAGAGGTTGCAACAAATTATTTGAACTGAGCACTGGACATAGAAACCTTCCCTACAGTCCTGGGGCTTAATTTTATAATGAAATGCTCTGGTCATACCAGCACATTGTGTCAGAACACCCTTTATATGTCTCTTTTACCCCAGTAGACTTGCTAGCCCTGTGATAACAAAAAAAAATCTTCTGTCCCCATCACCTAACATGATTCCTGGGACAGGATAGGTGCTTAGGAAATACCTGATGAATGAATGAATGATCCTCCTCTTCCCATGACCCTGTGATATAAACAGGGAATATACATCATGACCTAAATTCTCTTAATTCACAGCTGAGGGAAAACATAATAATAGAGGATGGAAGACAGCCTAGGACTCCTGCCTCATAGCTTGGCTGTTGTTTCATGTTTTGCATATGAAAACACATCATCCATCTTGGGATTTAGAGATTGGAGATTTTGAAAAGAGCTAGGAGGTTAAACTTCCATGTTAGCTCTGCTAACTGCTGAGAAGAAAAGCTTGGAGTGCCACAAGTTCCTGAAGAATGACGTGTTTAGCTTAAGATGCCAGGAGGTAATTTGCACATGCCCATCAGCTGGATGACTTTGCAACTGCATGCAGAGCAGAACTACATGGGGCCCAAGAGTGAAGGAAACAAAACAGGAGTCAGCCTTGCACTAGCAGGTGGGAGGGGACCCAAGTAGTAACTCAGATTCTGGCTGGGCCCACTTGATCATATAATCGCCTTGAGGCAATTGAAATGATTGACCATACTGAGGCCCTCATTCCTCTAATTTATGTACCTATCCCTGACCAAGAGATTTTATTGTTTTAACGACCTTTCCCTAGTGATCTTCCTAATGCCATCTCCCCATTTCCTTTCTTGTTTAGAATGATACTGATTCCATCCATTATCTTAACCTGCTTTGTCACTGTCCATGGTGAGTGACACTGGACATACCAAAGAGAACTTCTCTGACTTGGTAGGAGGCCCTGGCTCTGCTCTGATGCTGATAGAACCCCTGCAGTCCCTTACTGGTGTCTAGTTGCTTCCTCTGGGTGAGATTAATTGTATCATTGACTCAGGGGCAGAAGAAGTTCAGTTATGGAAAATCAAGTTGCTTTGACAATTGCAGCAGAAGCTGAGGAAGCCTTTTAAAAGGATGGTCTACTGACTTCTCGATGTCTGAACTCAAATATCTGTGCTGCTGTAAAGGTAAAGACTGACCTGGACATTAGAGTCATTGTTCTCTCCACCCCCCGCTCACCCCTATTGCCCAGACAATTGCTGAGGGAGGTGATGATGCCTCCTTTGAGGAGACACCACATCCCTGCTCTCTGTCCTGTTCCTACACCCATGAGACACTTTACAGCCTCATTCCTGCACAAAGGGAACCCACCAAGCATTAGACAGTAGGGGAATAAACTTTAAAAAAACATAGTACCTGACTTCAAGGAACTTGGGAAACAGATGCACTTGGAAATAATGACACTGAAAGGTGACGTGTTTAAGGAGCAGTGGGAGGTCTAGGAAGAGGATGCTTAAATTGACCTGGGCCACCAGGAAGGGTTCACGTTGTCTCAGCTGAAACATGAAAGATGAGTAAAAGCGTTCTTGGCCAAGAACCAGGACCCAGCATTTCAGAGAGTGGGGATGGCGAGGGAAGTCCCCACACACTAGAAGAGGGTGGAAAAGAGGAGGAATATAGTAAGGGCTCATCTAATGATAGGAAATTTACCCTAGGAGAGAGTGATGAAAAAGAAGCCACAGAAAAAATAGTTTTGAAAAGAGGCAAGAGATTGGAAGTCAGATTCCATAGAGAAATCAGAAGAGTGCCTGTTGGGTTTAGGAAAAAATAAGCCATTGGAGACACTGTTGATAACAGTGTCTGTGGAAGAGTAGTGGGTAAAAGCTATTATGAAGTCAGAGGAAGTGTATTACTTTTTTACTGCTGCATAACCAATCACCACAAATTTAGTGACTTAAAAAAAATCCTACCGATTTATATTCTCTAGGATTTTGTAGATGAGAGATTTGGGCACAGTTGAGCTGGATCTCACAAGTTTGAGACGAAAATGTCATATTCATCTCATCTGGAGGCTCTCTAAGCTCCCCCATGTTACCGGCAGAATTCATTTTCTTGAGGCTGTAGAATGTGCTGCTTTCTTCTTAAAGTTGACAATAGAAGGAGTCTCTTCTACTTTGATCTCTACGATTTTGACCCTCTTTTAAAGGGCTTATTTGATTAGTGTTACTGAGTCCAAGCTACAGACTGCTTGCCATGTGTCAGGCCCGTAAATTTAGAGAGGAGTTGTTGGAGCAGGGAAGAGTGACTTTTTTTGGAAAGCCAGCAGACTATGAAGATGGCAGACTAGTGTCCCAAAGAACCATCTCCTCCAAGTTAGAATCCAGGCTTCTTTTATACTAACAGGGGAGAGGACATGGTTGGAATTCTTGATATTGGAATCCTTTGTTCTTGCAGCCATTCATGTAGGTCAGGTTTTCCTATAAACCTCCAATAAGACAAATGTTATCTTCTGCTCTGCAACTTTTTATCTATGAATGGAAAAGTATTATACCTTTGAAGGTCAGAGCCCTAAGAATGGGGTATCCTGTATATTTCATGCTATAGGCAACATTCTTAACTTGTAGCAAAAGCAATAGAATATAAAGATAAAAGAAACAGATCCAGTATGAAGTCATATTTGTTCTTCACTATTGCATTAGGTCATGTATACTCTGGATAATCTCCATTTGATTAAGTTAGGGTCACCTGATTAGGAACCTTAAATAAATCTGTGAAACTCCTTCGCCTTTGCCAGGTTCTATTTGTTAGAAGCAAGTCAGTCTGTTTATACCATAGAGCATTCTTTGGGAAGTCACTTTAGGGTGTGTTGGCCACACAAAGTAAGGAAATCAGTACAGAGTTGGTTTAGTACAGATGTGGCTGAGAGGGATCAGATCTTGATGCATGTATGTGCACATGTTTTTATCAGCTAGCTTTTGCTGCTTAACGAATTGTGCCAAAGTTGAGTGTTTTCAAACAGCAGCTATGCATTCAGCTCAAAAATCTGCAGGTCAGAAATTTGGCTGTGTTCAGCTGGATGGTTCCGCAGATCTAGGTCAGTCTCAGTTGATCTTTGCTGTAGTTCACTTATACATCTGCGGTTGGCTGCTGGTGACTGGTTAGCTAAGATGGGTTTTTGCATCCTGCGATATATTAGCCTGGGCTCATTTACATCATGGTGATATTCTGTACTTGGCACGCCAGTAAGCTCCAATGCACAAGAGCTTTTCAAGCCACTTGTATCACGTTTGCTAATGTCCCACTGATTATGGTGAGGGAAAAGAACTTTGCCATCTTATGAAAAGAGTAGGAAATGTGGGTATTTTTACAATCTACTGCATGACTGTTATTATTGTATTTTTAAAGCTGGAAGTATTATGCTTTATATTTATGTTAGGATGAGAAAACTAATGGAAAAGAAAAGATGGATACATAGCATGTGCGGGAATAACAGAAAAAAATGGGATCCCCAAGAAAGCAAGCACTGGTGCAATTCAGAGTACATTTAAAAAGGGAAAATCCATCATTTTTCCTTAGAACAAAGGAAAGGGAATGAGTAGAGATCTAGAAAAAATAATTTTCCTGGTAATCTCAATTTTCCTTGGAGAAAAGTAATCTAGGTCACATATTGAGCCCAATGAGGGAGGTGCTGGGAAAAGTGTTTGTGGAAGAGCCATTGTTCAGAATGGGAGAGGAAGCTGAGGTCAAAACATAAGAAAAACAACCCACAAAAAAGCTGAGTGGTACAGGGCCCAGCTGAGGCTATAGACCTTAAATTGATGATAACATCAATCTACAGTATCTTACCCAGCCCATGTATGAATTAGAAAAAAGTGTCCCCTCTGCCTAGTGCAGGAGGGGTCAGCCTTACTCTGAGCTGGTGCCCTTGTGCAGGACAAGTTCATAAATCAAGTTGACAGCCCTGCCAGTCAACAGAGTTATGTTAAATTTGTTTAATAGCAGCTTTAAGTAGAGTAGGTGTAGAGGTATTATGGTGGTTGTGACATTACAACAGAATCTGCTCAGTGACATTACACGTGTCCATCAGTGAGAAGAGGACAGGTAAGTAGGTAAGTTTAGGAGGCCAGGCTGCCATAATATAATGCTTGCCTGTGAAGACAAAGAAGAAATGAGAGTTTCTGTCTTGTATGACTACAGATTTGGGAAGAATTGCACAACTATATGGACCAACAGGGTTCAAATCTCAGGAACTATTCAGGATATCAGGGAGCAGATTGGTCACTTTGGTTTTTATTCAAGTATTTTGGAATCCCATGGACACATTAGGAAAAACTGAGTATTTATAGAAACAGTAATTTTAGATTGACTAAAATGACGAGGTAGCTCTACTAAAGAAATTTGTTGTTAAAATACTCCATAACCTCTATTATACAGGATCCAAGGTGGATTTAGGTTTAAGATCATCCACTTGATGAAAGCAGAACCTTGTAAGCATCTTCTGTTACTGAGGTTATTGTGAATGTATTCAGAGTTTAGGATAGGTTTTCTTTTTTCTTTTTCTTTTTTTTTTTTTTTTTGTCTTTTTGCCATTTCTTGGGCCGCTCCCGCGGCATATGGAGGTTCCCGGGCTAGGGGTCTAATCGGAGCTGGTTGCTGCCAGCCTACGCAGATCCACAGCCATGCCAGATCTAAGCCACGTCTGTGACCTACACCATGGCTCACGGCAATGCTGGATCCTCAACTCACTGAGTGAGGCCAGGGATCGAACTCACAACCTCATGGCTCCTAGTCAGATTTGCTTCTGCTGCACCATGATGGGAACTCCAGGATAGGCTATCTAAGAGAAAAAAGTTTGCAAGTTGGTGGGAGCAGTCTTTTCCTCTGAATGAGCCCCTCAAAATTACAGTCCTATGATTTCAACATGATAATTTGATGGATAATCAGGATGAATTAATGGGCTTCTTATAAAAATTGAAGTTATTTGGAAACATGATTGAAAAGGTGATGGAATTTTTGTGGCTGCTATCAATTTCACATTTTTTTTTAAACCAAAAGCTATGGGATAACATGCAAAGAGACTCTACCTAGTCTTGAAATTTCCTCATTCCTTCTGTGAGGAGAGACCAGTCACTGGAAACAATTAGAGAAGACCTTTCACTTATGGCTGGCTAATCACATGAGTCAGTTTTATAAACCCTAGATAAGCAGAATTGTTTCTAAGTAAAATTTATGCCAGGGAATTGTTAAAATTTCTTTCTCAATTTGATTGGGTTCTGCTTGATTTTCAATTATCCCTGATTTTCAATATTCTGGGTTCCATGCCAAAATTATTCAAAAATTATTTATGTGGCAAGAATTCTGTGTTGCAAACATAGGAATAAATTTACATATAAAAATAAAGGAATATTTTGGGTACATTTGCTCAGAAACTTAGAAGTTTGGGGTGAATTGTTTGAATCTATCAATTTAAAATATTTTTAGAACTTGAAACTATATGATATGAAAATCTTCGCATTAGGTCTGAAGCATACCCTCCTAACATGTTGTAGAGCAAAATCAAGAAATATCTTTTAGTGAGTTTGTGAACCAAGTTTTTGCTAAGTTAATCATTATGATCATACATTTTTCTGCTATTTACTGTAATATATAATTATTATTATATAAATACTGCATATTACGTGCATATATAACTTAGTAAATATTCATTAATATTTTGAATAACTGATGTTCCCTAAATTCTTTATTAGATACAAATATTTTCCTTTCTTTTATGGATTGATGGACTCAAACCAATAACTTTGAAGGAAAATCTCTGTTTGAAAGATTTGGCTTCAGAATCATTTTTAATTTCAGTATTTGTCTTAAAGTACTGGACAAAGATTTTGAAAATAGCACAAGAATACAGTACCTAGTTATTTCACTGGCTCTCCCTAGCCTCTCTTGAAAATGATACATTATTTCTTTATTTTCTTTCTATTTGATGTGGGATTGGTGGCTTGCATTGTTTCAGGCAGATTATATTCTTTCGATATGAAAGAGTATCTATTCATTCTTTCCAGCATAACCCACATCATTTTCTAACTGTTCATTCTGCCAAGTAATTAGGGAAAATGTTTTTCATAAGCTACAACTCCCTCTCTGTTTAGCCTTAGCTTTCACTCTCTCAGTTTATCACTGTATGTTGATATTGGGTGTGGCATCTTTTGAATTGGGGGCATTATTTTCAGGGTTATAGTATGTAGGAGTAGACCAAGTTTTTTGAATTTTAAATGCTAGAATTGTTAACTTTTTTATGGATGGTAGTCATTATTGTTATATTATGGTTTATATTCTTACAATGGAAGAAAACCTATTTTCCTTTTTGCAAGTGAATTCTTGAATTTATATTAATGCTGGTGTAAATCTTTTCAAATCACACAATTCCAACTTAAGATAACTATTTTAGATTTTGTCAATGACTTATTTTCCAAAGGGAGACAAGGCACATAAAGTTTTATATTTGATGCTCTTCTGGAGAATAACTGAGATACCGTATCTAATAGTTCACAGTTTATTTATATTTTATTTCAAATTCAAAGCAATGGCTTATTAGCAAAACAGAATTCCTTCCATTTCCTCCAAGGTTTAAGGCTCTCCTTTTGTGTAAACTAATAGGAGGGCTGTTTGCATAAACGTGGCAGGTGTCAAGAATGTTTTGACAGTTTCAGAGATAATGTCCTATGACCATGTCTATTTCTCTTTCCTCTAGTTCACTTCTTCTCCCACTGCCTCTGAGCAGCTTGCCTGTAAACCACCTGCTTTCTCCTTTGTTTCTCCAACTAATCAGAAAACACCACCTGCCCCCGTCAACCTCTCCGAAGCCTCTATCCTGGAGGAGATCCACACGAGGCGGCTGGATGTCACTGGGGCCCTGGTGGAAGAAACAGCTACGTACTTTCAAACTTCCGCTCACTCTGCACCCTTTTCTGCATCGAAGGGCGTGTTCTCGACGTCGCAGTTCCCCCATTCCACTCAGTTGTCAGGTTCTCCTTTGTCCCATCCAAGTGCAGCCCAGCAAAAACCTGGCCTGACGTCTGAAGCTCTCAAGAAGACGACAGCTGTCACCTCGCCCGTCCTTAGTCCCAGCGAAAGTCCGAGAACCTCTTCTTCACCGGCCTCCGGTGCTTCTCTGAAGTCGAATTCAGCCTCCTACATCCCAGTCCGCATCATCACGCACTCGCTCTGCCCGAGTCCAAAACCCTTCCCCTCCCTTTTCCACGGCTCTTCTTCCACTGTCTGTAGCCACGTGTCATCCAGCGGGAACCTCTCAAAGTCAGGGGTGAAGTCCCCGGTACCCTCCCGGCTTTCCCTCCTCACGGCCATCCTCAAGTCCAACCCTTCTCACCAAAGACCCCTCTCCCCGGCATCCTGTCCCACCTTCACTCTCAACTCCCTGACCTCTTCCACACTTACTCTCGATCAGAAAGTAAAACAAACCTCACCCACGCCGAAAAAATCTCTCTCGAGTTGCTCCCTGCGGGCAGGGTCTCCGGAGCAAAGGGAAAACCAGGTTTCTGGACTCAGCCAGCAAGCCTTTCTTTCACCTTTTTCTACCAAAGCTGCTCCCCTTCCTCAGACCCCCTCCCACATCAGTAGCAGCCCTGTTTCTTTGAATGTAGAGAAAATGCCATCCCCCTCTTCTTTGAAGAGCAGTCCCATGCTTTCCCCGCTGCAAACAAGTACCTCCAGTTCAGCGGGTCTGCCTCCTGTTCCTCCTCCAAGCTCTTCTCCTCTGTCTCCCAAGGGCAGACAGGATGCAGACCTCAGGGACCCAGGCAAGCCCAGGAATATTTGCCCACATTCTTCAAAGTCAGCCTCCTCTGCATTATCTTCTGCATCTCCTCTCACTAACCAAAGAGCCAGGCTCTCCTCCCCAGAGAAATGCTACCATCCTTCCCCAGCTCTTTCAAACTTGATAAACAGATCCAAGAGAGCATCAGCACCGCTCTCTGGCCAGGGGCAGACTCCTTCAGCTCCTCCTCCACCTTCTGTCTCCAGTGCTGGCTCTGCCTCTCTTCCCCAAATGGGGTCCTCCGCTCCCCCTTTTGCTAATCTGCCCACACAGGCGCTCCAGCTCAGTCCCTCAGCGATGCACTCAAATCTTACCTTGCCTTCAAGATTTGGGAAATCTGAAAGCTCAATATCTGACCACAGGTCATCTGTTTCAACCCCACCACCTCCCATCTCTCTAACAAGAACCAAGGAGCTGATTTCACCTTGTGCATTGTCCATGTCAACAGGCCCTGAAAATAAGAAACCCAAGGTATTTTTTTGCATGCTGCATGGTGCATGCTTTATTTGAAATATGGAAGAATCTTTTTTTTTTTTTCAGGGAAAAAGTTGATAATTATGCTATTCATTCTGCTCCTACAAGGAGAGAAAGTGCAAGGGGATCTAGGATTTGGTATATTTGAATTGCAGATGAATTATAATCTATCTAAATTTGTGCATGTTTCTGTAAAACTTTGATCTTGCAAATCCTCTTATGGTAACTCCTTATATCTATGGCTCCAAGGGCATTTTTTTCTAGGCATAATTTAAGTTATATTATTGATCCCAAAGATGGAATTGAGAGCAGTTAGATGAAATTTGGGAATACAATACATTTCTGATTATTTAATAACACACACCCTACTATCCATCAAAATATGCTGTACTGATAGATAGGAGACAGAATTAGTGTAACATGGAATATTATCATATATCTAGGCCCATATTATTGCCCAGTCAATTGTAAAACTTTCTATTTCCTTTGCTGACATTTATTTGTTGTTATTAATTTTCTTTCCCTTCTCCCAGGTTGATTTTTTTTTATTGCTCTCTATATACCTGAAGCTAAATCAATATGGATTTAGCTATATATATATTGGGCAAAAGGGAACTGAAATTTCCTTTATATGTGAAAAGTATTTGATTTATGATAAGCACTAAATACTTAGTGATTATAAAATACAGAAAGGGTGGGCAGGCTGCGTAAAGGGAAAACAAATTAAGAGAGAAAAAATATTGACTGTTATCTGTGCTGAAGCAACCCATTGAGCAAGGATGTGAAATCAGTATTTATTTTCATATGGGAAAGGACACATTTGAAGGAGTGATCCGTAGGGTGCATTTTTCCTGGTGAAAGGCAACTTGGCTCTAGAGCATGCTAGCTTCCCAGCTGTGCTCACAGAATTTAGGATGTGGAGCTTATACACCCAGAATTCAGTCACTGTTATATAAATAAAATAAAATTATGAAAGTGCCAGTATTGGGGGAACTGGGAGTTTTTAGTTCAGTGCATTGGAATAATACAGTGTTAGAGCTTTCAATTGCCATGAAGGTTGTGTTCAACCCTGTCTGTTGGGCTGGTTAACTTACAGTGGGAATGGTGAAACAACCCCTGTGATCTTGCTAATATTACCACACAACTTAAAAAGCATGCATTGAACATCTACTGTGTGCCCACGACTATGCTAGCTGTTTTGAGGATGTATGTTTTATTTTTAAGGAAAATAAGAGAGAATCCTTTTTCTTAAACAATTAAATTGTATTTAGCAGAAAAACATGCGCACATATATAATGTGGAGAGGCTACAGAGAGTTATTAAATCTACGGTAAAGCCAGAAAACAAGTATAAGGCAATGCTAACATAGAGTAGCACAGGTTATGTATAAAAGTTCACTGAGTTCAGTACAATAGAGATGGGTTGAGCTTAATGAAGAGGAAAGCAGTTGGCATTTCAGAAATGGTAAACAACCTGACCAAATATACAGAGAATGATCCTAGAGGCGTGTATGTGGAGGCCTAAGACTGGCCTTGTCATAGAATAGTCATAATAGTAATGATAATTACAGTAACAGCTATCAGATGCTTTCTATGAGTCCTAACTGTCCTAGTAGTTACACAAAGAAGTTAAAATTTAATTTAAAAGGATGATGTCGGTTGATTTTTTTGTGCCCATATGAGATTGGCAATATTACTTTCTCCATTTTATATACCAAGAAACTGTAGTTCAGTGAATAACTTGCCCAGGTTATATTTCTTATCCTGGCAGAGCTGACATTTGTATTAATTTAAGTCTGATTCTTGAAGCCATTTTCTTTATCACTGAGATTTATTGCTTCAAAGCAATAACTCATGTTAATTATCATTTTAGTCTGATTTATTAATTCTCGTGAAGGAAATAATCATTATGGAATAATGATTGGAAGTATCAATTTATATAATATTTGGATAATATAAATGTGTTTTTAGAAATGATGAAGTCCTTGTATTTTAAACTTCAAAGAAAATGGGATGGAGGAAATCTTTTACCCCAATTCTAAGTTTGAAAATCTTATTTGTCTGGTGATATAAACATTACTATTTCCTGAATTTACTGACAAATTACCTCTAAATCTACACTACCTTACACTTAAATTATTTTTTGCCTTTGTGAAACATGGTTTTACTCTACCAGCTTCTTCAGAGTATCTCTGTTTGTGGTTCACTCTGCTTTGTTCAGGTTTTGGACCAGTTTTGAAGAGCTGGAAGAGAGTAGGCCCAGAGGGGCTTCTGGTAAAGTCAAATCCTTTTCTCTCCTAACCTGTTTATCCCCAATTACTATTTATTCCAATATTGAATAGTTTTTAGCATTTGCTTTATTTTTTCTGTTTATTTTCTTTATTCCCAAGTTAATAAAGTTCAAATCTGTGGACATGCATGGTAAATTTGATGAACATGCATGAAAATATGAAGAATGATTATAATTTACCCATTTTTATCTGTTCCTTTGAATAGAATAATGTTTCTCATAATGAGTAAAATTTATAACTTCCACAAAATTAGTTTATCTTGAGACACAGTGTTCTTTGTCATATTTATTTATTCCTTGCTTCGTGCTGTTTTCTCTCTAGGTAAAAATCAGCCTACATTTTTTTTTTATTGCAAACTATTGTTGGCAGGAATTGTAACTTGAGTATAAAAAGTTCATTAAAATGGATGGATACTGGAATAGATAAATCGTTTCCCAATTTCTTTTGATATTTGACTAGTATTGTTGAAATTGCTAAGATTATTTTATAGGTTGATAAGAGGAAATAGACAAAAGCTTTAGGATATCAAAGAATTTATATGCTTTTATGGACCATTTCTTGTCCTGCTCCTTCCACTGTGGTGGTAATCCAAGGACAGGGCTCTCTTTGAAGTCAGAGAGTTTCAGATTTAGATCTTCTCCACTCAGTGCCAGGTCCAGAAAGGAAAAAGTCCTAGAATATAGATGGCCATCAAATTAAAACACAAATGCTTGAAAGATATTAGTTCAAAGTCTGGGCCCTACTGTCCTTTGATATTCAAATAAAATGGAACAGCTAGATTATGCTGAGTTCAATTCAGGTATAAAGAATGTTTGATGTTTCTTTTTCATACATAGACTCTTAAGATTCTGAATCTGCTTGTGTGAGTATTAACGGCTATATTTTAATTTCAGATATCATTTAAAAATATTATTTCGCATTATAATCATGGTCCCAGACAGGATGAGTGTCTTCCTCAATATTGCTCCCATGGCTTTTTGATCAACATATATATGGTCTGGGCAGCTTTCCCCCCCCCCCCTTGGGAAAGACTGAATATAGCAAAATTAATCCACGGAGTTTTATTTGGGTTTCCAGTATAATTTGCCTTCATTCATAAGATAGTTTAAATTTTTCTCCTCGTGAGTTATCATGATGTTCCATGTGGAAATCTGAGATGGTCATTAGATCAGAACCTCATACATACATTCCTTCACTGGTGATGTGAGGGCTCCAGTGGTATGACTGCCGTGGTCTGAAAGCTATCTAGACACAGCTTGTTTAGGGGAATCAATTTGGAGCTTTCTGATACTTCATGTTTATTTATAAAGTCTCATTCCTTTAAGACATCATAGCATTTCCAAATACACCACACTGGAAACTTGGTGGCAACAGTCTCCATGTGACTTTCTCCATTTCTGCTGATCCTCTCATCATATGGGAAATGAACAATGTGAAATGTACCTCCATGAATGAAAATGGTTCGTCTGGGTTCAAACCAGTCACTCATTCATTCAATACATATGTACTGGGCGCTTCTTGTGTGCATGTTTCAAAGCTGTGAAGATGTAGAAACAAGATTGCAATCGTGCTTGCTGAAGGAACGTTTATATTCTATGGTGAAAGAGAAACAATCAACCACCTCCCCCCATCACTTCCCAATAAGTACCTTTTCTTGTATGTTAGAAGGTCATAAACGATATGGAGAAAAGTATAGCAGGATAAGAGGTGGTGGTCGCGAATCTCTGTCAGGTGGTAGAGATGGGTTTCTTTGAGAGGATGACATCCAAGGAGGTGATGCTCTTTAACAGAGGATAGTCAGGAAAAGTTTCTAAGGCCAGAGATCATGTGGCAGGTACAAAGGACCGTTGGGACCCAGTGAGCCAAGAATAGAGTGAGTGGGGGAAAAGGAGGTAGTCAGAGGGAGATGTAACTGGGAGCTAGGTCCTGTGAGGTCTTGTGAGCCACTTCTAAGTATTTGATTTTTAGCTGGAGTAAGACAGGAAACCATTGGAGGATTTTGACTAGAAATTGATTCCTTCTTATCTACCTGGCTGGTGAGAGAGAAAGTACAGAGAACTTAGGGAGCTATTGCAACAACCTAGGCAAGTGATGATGGTGGTTCTGGTAGCTGTGAGGGTGAAGATAATATTTCTGTGTATATTTCATAGGTAGCTTAACAAACATTCAGCAGTCATTAAAGCCAGCTGTAGGTGAAATGATGTTAAAACAGCTGACACTAGACATATGTGTCTTCTTGTTTCCTTTCTTTCTTTTTGTCCCACTGTCTTCTACTCTACCTCCTCCCCGGAGTTCATGGCACCTTTCTGGGGATTCTAGATTTTCTGTGATTATTGCTTCCTTGTCATCTGTCTCTTCCATCTCTGTAGGAACCAATTCTGGGTCCCATTCCCTTTGTGTCTCTCCAGATGGCCTTTTAGAATAGATATTAGCAATGATTCCCATTCAAGTTGTCAGTGATTGACAAAAGCTTCTTTTCTTTACTCCCCAGGGAGTATTGGCATTTTTAACAGAAGGGGGCTTGCGCAGTTTTAACCTAAAGAAGAGACTCTTCCAAAGAAAAAGAAAACATGGATCCAAGGTCATGAATTCAAATCTTGGAAATTCACATCCTTGCAGAAAGATGATTGTAGAAACTTAGCATATTGGAAAAGCCTTCAGGAAATGCTTCAACATGGGAAAGATGGTGTCTAATTGGCCAGGCTCTATAAGACTTGAACAGCAGGTGAAGAACTCAAATTTTGTGTTTTTTTTCATGTCTTCTGAGTCCTACTGTGATTTTCAATTAAATACTTCAATTTAAGTCAACAAACATTTGCTGAACATTCATTCTTTGTCAGGTTGGTGGTAGCTGTTGGAAATCATAGAAAATCTCGACTAAAAGACCTCTCAGGCTAAATAGGAAGGCAGGATGTTGTAATCCAATGCAATAAATGCTATACATTTAGGAATATAAAAAGATAAAACAGCTGTGGAGACGGGACGTGGGAAGGATTGTTCAGGGAAGCTTTTTTAGTAGTTCTCATCTTTTCTGTGAGATCGAAAACCACAGACGGTAGGTTACTGTCACATTGCTTCATATCTCAGGATCATTCCAGAGCTTGTGTTCTGCCAGTAAGCAGGTGTAAGGCAGGTTTCTGGGCAACCCCCTTCTGTGAACTGGGTCAGGGCCTGGGTTGAGCTTTCATCTCAGGGAGACCCAGGCAGTGTAACCATGGTCCCTAAGGAGTAGAAGGTGTGCTTTTGGAGTGATGCTCTCATCCATGGTCAGGGACGCTTCCAGAAGAAGAAGCTGGTCGTGACGGTGGGAGGCTCTTCATCAACGCCTTCTTGTTGTTTATGGAGTCAGAGGTCCTGTCATTCACCTGTATTTAAAGTGTAACCATGAGTTCAAATCCCTGATTCTCAAGTCAAATAGTAAGTCTGTTTTGTTATCTCAGAGGTGTTTATTACAGAGCTTGTGGTGAATTTTAGGCATCAGCAATGAGGAGTGGGATAGTGGTGGGAAATACTTTGTGAAGGGGAAAGATATATGCCTTGCTCTCCCCACCTTCACATCCAGGATTTATGTCACAATATCTAGGATTGCCTATAAATAGAATTAGCTCTAATAAACTTACACACAAAATACCATTTCCTGTTTAAATGTAAACTTTGCCCTGCACCTGTAGTGGACATTTAAGAAATATCTGAATGTATACATGTGTGTGTGACTGGGTCACCTTGCTGTACAGCAGAAAATTGACAGAACACTGTAAACCAGCTATAATGGAAAAAATAAAAGTCATTATTAAAAAAGAAATATTTATTGAATGATGACTAAAAGCATAGACTATAAATTTGAAAGGTGCAATAGTATTATTTATTTATGTATTTATGTATTTATTTATTTATTTTGCTGAATTCAAAGTCAGACTGGTCAGTTCTATTTTGTATGATTAGTTAATGGTGATTTCAGCCAGTAATACAGCCTAGTATTATTATTCAAGTTATAATTACAGTGACTGGAGTGATTTGTAATTTTATTTAAAATTTTTTTATTATATATTATCTCTCTTATCATAATATTTTATTATTATTTAAAAAATTTTTTTGTATTGTCATTTCCCCAATACAATTTTTTTCCTACCGTGCAGCATGGTGACCCAGTTACACATACATGTATACATTCTCTTTTCTCCCGTTATCATGCTCCATCATAATTGACTGGATGATTTGTAATTTTAAGCCAAGGAGTAGAAACCAGTGAATTTTCTCTGAAATCTGGAAGCCTTGAAATTGTGAAGAAGAAACATGTTCCAAATTAAAATATTGTTAAGAGAACCCAAAGGAATATACTGAACACAAAAAGTATTTCTTATGGCAACAAGAATGATCTTCAGATGGAAAAGATGTGCAAAGCCCAAGGTAGATGAAGAGCTAGAAAGAACATCTGGTTGCTCTAAATAAGTTCAGACCTCCTGGTCTATACAAATTGCATCTCAAAAAATAAATTAAAATGTCTACTTTTATTGCGAAACTATTGTAAATGATGGGAAATAAGAGATTTACCAGAAAAAAAGAGTGGGATAGCGATGGGAAATATTTTCTGAAGGGGAAAGGTATATCCTTGCCTTCCCCATCTTCATGTCAGTGTTCCATTTTTTCACATTAAAAAAAATGGAAGGTAAATTCTTAAAATTAAGACAGTCTTAGTTTGTGAATGTTTACAAAAACAATTATAACTGGACGCCCGAAATTCTTTTCCAGCAATAGACATTTATTGAATGCCTTCCAAGTTCTAGCTTTTGAGCTGTCTTTCGTGATACTGTGAACAAAGAGAGGTATTTGAGGGGTTGTGATGTATTTCTGTGAATTCCCATTTGTTCTAAATGCTTAGCCCAAAGCATACTCAAGTTCAATCTCTGTATCATCC
The DNA here is from genome assembly GCF_016906955.1 of Phacochoerus africanus. Lineage (NCBI taxonomy): Eukaryota > Metazoa > Chordata > Mammalia > Artiodactyla > Suidae > Phacochoerus > Phacochoerus africanus. The sequence goes on along the minus strand of NC_062552.1, from coordinate 27,858,996 downwards.
CCCATTTCAATTTTCTACATGTTATTTATCTATGACTTTTCCTATGCTTTCTTATTTATTTGATTGTTTGTCTCAGCTGATTAGGATGTAAACTCTAGAGAGTAAAGGCTTTCTGTGTTTTGTTTACTGTTGAATCTCCAATTCTTAGAGAAATGTGTGTCACAGGGTAGCTATTCAAAAATAATTTGTTGAATGAATCCATTAGTTGAACTGCCTTATCCAAATAAATCTGTCAGATGGGCTGATGCCTGCCAGGTTGGCAGAACCCAGTAGGCGAGAACTCCCTATCCTTGGTATATGGCTTGAATGAAGATTTTAAAAATGACATGCCTAAGAGGAGAGTTCATGAAATAATATAAAAATTATTATCGTTATAGTTTACAGTGACAAACCACATCGAATCAGTGGAACTGGATAGAGATAATGCCTAAAGTACTATTTTTGGATCTGGAGGAGAAAAAAGCTTACTACAGGATGGAGTTTCATTTTAATAAATGTTTAAAAAAAAGATAAAAGAATTAGGAATTTTAGGGCCATAACATACTCAGTGTGATCCAGCAATATGAAATGACTTCCGGAGTTCCTGTTTTGGCTCAGTGGTAATAAACCCAACGAAGATCCCTGGCCTCTCCCAGTTGCTATGAGCTATGGTGTAGGTTGCAGACCCAGCTTTTGCTGTGACTGTGGTGTAGGCAGCAGCTACAGCCCTGTTTTGACCCCTAGCCTTGGAACTTCCATGTGCTGTGGGTGTGGCCTAAAAAAAAAAGACAAAAATGGAAAAAAATAAAATGACTTCAACGTCTCTCTCATGTATACTCCAAATACACCACAAAAAACCAAGGAGACAATTGCAATGATTTTCATCTTCACTGTGCTAATTAAGTTTATTGTCATATCGTGTAGGTGATGATGATATGCTGCATTGTGTTAAAAATATATCTAGTTAAACATACCTTTTAAAAATTTAAAGGAATAGTGACAGAGGAGAGGGATCGTGAAATTCTTCAGCTGAAGATGAGTAAGGAGGGGTTGGTGGAAACAAGAGTATAACTTTCAAGCGGAAGAGAGCTCTTAGCCCACGCAGGAAACATATAGGACCAATGTCCTATAGGAGTAAGTTAGTCGGAAGCATATTTTGGCTTAATAGAAAGTAAATTTTATGCCAATTCTAACAGTTACACTCAAGGTGCTACCTTGGGAGGTAGGCAGGTGTTGGTGGTGTGACTGAACACATCAGCGAGATGCCCTGGATAGAGGGTGTTGAACCAGTTTGCCTTCGGTATCATTACTGATTGTAAGAGTACATGGCATTACACATCCAATAACAAGATATCACTCTGAAAATCTTCTCCAGCCATATTCTTTTGGTCAGCTGAGGCTAGGAGAACAAATGTTGCAAACGATTGCACATCCTGAAAGGGGAGGCAAGGGTATTCAGGAGATACGTGCAGAGTTACTGAGCTGGAGTGTCCGCGTCCAAATCAATGCTATGATTCAGTAGCTAGTGACCCTAGGTGAGTTTCTTAACATGTGTCTACTTCACTTTCCATATATAAAATGAATATAATAGGGTATCTGCATAATAGATTTGTTGTGCAAAGTAAATGAGCTAACACACACAAAGTTTTCAGAAGGCTGCAAGGCTTGTCGTGATCGCTAACTATTATTATTATTGCAACTTGTGACAAATAAACATAAAACCATCATGGAGTATTAGTAATATACTTTATTCTGTATGATTTGTCTGTTTAGATATTCCTTGGGAGAAAAATACAGAGAAGCATGGGTACTGGACCCAGATGGGCCTGGTTTCCAAACCTGATTCTGTTCTTTATGGGCTGTTGTCTTAGATGAGTCACCTGAACTCAACACATCTCCTTTTCCTAATGACTCTTTAGTTGTAGGGATTCTGAAAAATTAAATGAGGCAACGTATTTATTCGCTAGTGATAAATGGCAATGCTTATTTCCCGTGCAGAGACAGCATTTCACTTTCCATCCTTATCCAGATAACACTGTTGTTTGGAGACCATAGCAGTGCAGGATCAGAATAGTGACTGCAGGCTCTAAGGGACCAGGCGCTTTCTTCTTCCAGTCTGGTGTTTTAATTTTTTTTTAACTTAAACTTCTTCCTAAGGAAAATGAATGTGCCAGCCTCTTAGCTTCCTCACACCAGTTTAAGGAAGGTTACATCAATGACATCTTAAACCTCAAAGTTTTATTTTACCTGATTATCCTGTCATCTTCTGCAGACCCTTTGGTGTGCTTTCCAGGGGACTCAGACAGCCTGGGGCTGTGGTGCCAGTTTCCCGCTGGCTCTGGGGCCCTGGGGAAGCTGCCTGAGGCAGGAGCTTTTGATGTGCATGGAGGCTTGAACTCAGGCAGCTTGGGACCTGGGACAGTATCAAAACTGGTCTTTTGATTATGTGTATGATCCTGACTTCTACTTATGCTCAACCCTCTCCCCCAGACACTCCAAAACTGAGCTATAGTACTCTGAGTTCTACTTAAAACTCAGGATGTCTTATCATTTGATTCATTAACAGTACCATATTAGAAAGTGTGGGAGGAGTTCCCAACGTGGCGCAGTGGTGAACGAATCCGACTAGGAACCATGAGGTTGCGGGTTCGATCTCTGGTCTTGCTCAGTGGGTTAAGGATCTAGCGTTGCCGTGAGCTGTGGTGTAGGTTGCAGACACGGCTTGGATCCCGTGTTGCTGTGGCTGTGGTGTAGGCCGGCAGCTACAGCTCCGATTAGACCCCTAGCCTGGGAACCTCCATATGCCGTGGGAGCGGCCCAAGAAATGGCAAAAAGCCAAAAAAATAAAATTAAATTAAATTAAAAAAAGAAAGTGCAGGAGATGGTGCTAAGGTTTAAAAAAATGAATTTAACATCAAGAGCATGCAAGGTCTTCTAATTTTTCCATTATGGAATTAAGTTGCTGATATTAACTTCTATTCAAAATATGCTACTTATTAAAAATGACTGCTAAATTTTATGTATTCTGATCATTGTTTTTAATGAATGATGCAAGAAAATGTATTGAGTTCAATTATACTTATTGACATAATATTTGCTAATTGTGGCACTATAAAAAAGAACCACTTTCCTTTTAAAATCAAGCAAAAATACCCCTGACATTTATAAAATCGTGTTCCTGTGAGGGAATGCTGCTAATGAGAAGTTGATATATAACTTTGTAAAAATGGATGTTTTAAATTTTGAAACTATATAGCACATAATTGCTTATAATCCCTAGGCTGATATTTGACTGTGATAATTCTTTGCTTCTTATTCTAATGAAATATTAACATAATGAGCTAATTTTTTTTTCCTGTCAAAAACAAGTTGTGCAAGCACAATAACTGTTTTCTTCATTGGATAACATGTCTTTTAACTTGGTAGAGCTAGTCTAAATTTATGTCACATTCTTTTCTGTTTTCAACTCCACTCTTGCTTTCTGGTTACCTCCCCTTCTAGCAATACAAGACCAAGTCCAGCTACAAGGCTTTTGCAGCAATCCCTACAAACATATTGCTTTTGGAACAGAAGGTCAGTGTTGGCTCAAAAGCAGAGTGAATTTTTGTGATGTTTCCTAAAATGGCTAATATCATTTTTGTTATGTTTTTAAAATGTCTGTTTTAAAGTTCTACCTTTACTAAACTAAAATGCTGCTCTTAGTTTAGGATGAGCTGGTGAAAACATCTGGATGGATAGTATTGGAGAAATCAATGATTTATCAGTAGAGTCTGGCTAGGAGCCAAGAGTTGTCCAAGCCACTGTCATGCAGCTCTGGGCAACTTGATTCAGATTTGAGTACATCCCCGTCCTTTGGAATCTTAAATGGTTTTAACATTTAAGAGCTTCCACCTCTATTCACCTTGATCAATAAAGGTAAATTGTGGTTATATGTGGGCAACTGGCCACCTTCCAGAATTGGTGATTAACAGTGGCTTGTGCAGGATAGAAATGTATTAGCCAAGCGGTCAACTTAGCCTCTTAGATTCCATCATGGGCTGAACCTCTTTATTCATTCTCACAGACACTGCTCCTAATTCCATAAACAGGAAGGAGGGTTGAGATCCTTTCCAATGACCAACTGCTTTCACATGACTCCAAAGTATTTTTGATTTGCTGTTAAGAACCATTCATGATAAGATTACAGGATTCTACTTCAGTAGGTAAATTAAATTAAAACCTCTTGTTTTATAAGCACATGACATTTGCTCAAAGGAAGCCCCAATGGAAGATCCTATCAGAACTGAAGTGGAATCTATTATCAAATCTATGAAATGATACATTTCCTATGTTATTTTTATGGTATTTATTTATTTAGACAGTTTGTCTTTGCATTGAGCTCATTTATTTTCTGTACAATTATAGGGTTTCAAATATTATCATGATTTTTCAAAATGTTAATGTTGCCAACCAGGTGGTATGTTGACCACTGGGTTATGAATGTACATTCTTGTTATTTTGGCATGATCTGGAGAATAAAACTGCTATATATTCTCTTGCCTAAAAAGTAGGAATCGATAGTAGGAAATGCTAAGTATAGGTGAGCATTAGTTGGCAGTATCTCTTATGTCATGTATCTCTGATAACAGACGCCAAATTATCCACCTGTGGTTTTGAGTCTACGGTCTGTGTATCTGAATGCTTTGAACTAGGGGGTCACTTGGCTGCAGGGAGATCTGTAGCTTTTAATCTAGATTCTCTTCTGAATTTGACCTTTATAGCTCACTGAAAGATGAGCTGGGCCTAAGATACCAGTTTCTGGAGGCTTCAGGAGGATGCTGGAAGTGACACCTTCACCAGATGCCCCTTATCCTATTGTCTAGAGTTATCATGTCAGTAGTGGAAGTGTCCCCCCACCACAGGCCCTCTCCTTTCTGGACCTCAGTGCCTGCCTTCACAGAAAAGGAAAGCATGTAGGCAAGCAGAAGAGGGGCTGGCTGTGTCATCTTCCCTCACTCTGGTCTCACTAACCCAGCGCAGTCTCCTGTACCTGTGTTGTGCCACTATGTCAACTTGCTATTTAGAAAAATAATTGTTAATTCTTATGGAAAGGCTTTTGTAAGGTTAGGCTGGATGTCATCATTGGTCCCAGAATCTCTGTCTACCAGCTCTCTTCTCTTTCAACCAATTTGAAGATAGAGATTATAATTTATTAGCTAGTCATTAAACATGAAGAATTATTAGCTCAATTTCAAGTTTCATCACCCATGTGTACAATGGTATTGCTTTGTATTGAGCCTAATGAAAGTTCGTATGGGAGAGGTTTTGTGTTTTGTTTTTAATTTTGAGTAAAACATACTCTTGGAGTTACCATTGTGTAGTGGAAAGGAACCCTACTAGAATCTATGAGGATGTGGGTCCGACCCCCTGCCTCGCTCAGTGGGCCAAGCATCTAGCATTGCTGTGAGCTGTGGTGTAGGTTGCAGACCAGGCTCTTATCCTATGTTGCAGTGGCATAGGCCTGCAGCTGTAGTTCCCAGGCTGGGCCCTAAAAACCTGAAACAAACAAACAAACAAACAAAAAAACCCTATATTCTCAGTAAAAATATTATTACTTTTAGTACAACAACGTGTAAATATCTAATTTGAAATATCTGTATCTAGTGTGAATAATTGTCTCTTGGCTAAGATATTGTTTTTGGACCATAAATATCGGAATTGTTCAAAGGTCACAGGAAATGACATGATTGTTTTTCTTTACAGCCTTTTATTGTTCCATACAGACATATTCCATTATATATATATATATATATATATATATTTATTTATTTATTTGCTGGCTTTCTCATGTTATATTCCTCAAGGAGACACTGGACTGTATGAGAATTTTTAAATAACAGAAGTATTATCCTAAGATTTTAGGAGAGTTGATTTCTATTTTCAGTAAGATTTCTTGAATGATACAGTGCTGTTTTTCTCATGGTTGTAGTTTTTAAAAAATAAATCTGCTAATTTAGCTTTTTAACTCATCTGTTTGTACAACAGAACTTATCCTATGCTATTAAAATCAAAGGGACTTATTTCTGAATTGAGTGGGTAAATTAAGACTGTAATTGTCAAAAACATCTATTTGGGGAAGGATTAACATTTTGGAATATTTTAAATCACAGAAACTTTTCTGCAAGTCTTTTAATATCACACAGAACACCACAATTAAGGGGTAGGGTGATGGTACATGTCATTACAATATTCTGTTAGAATCTGTGCAGTGGAATACCTTGAAGATATAATTAACGTATTTAAAATAGGTCAACAATTCTCTCCCCCGATTTTTTATACCATGTTTTGTTTTATAACATATGGCATAATTAATAAGGAGCCCTTATCACTTTAAAAAAATAATACTATTTTTAAAAGCAAAATTTTCTACAAATTGAAATACAGGCCTCCCTTCCAATCAGACATTAAGCTCTCATTGAATCCCTGGATAGATTTCAGCTTTAATCACCCCTAGATGAAGCCCATAATTTCAAAAGAGTACATTTTGTTGGCAGAGGACATGAGGTTTCTGGTACTTCTGTTCTCGAATTTATTGTCTGCATCAAAACTTCAATTTATAGCTTATTCCATTGTCTATCAGTTTTCGCCCATGAACATTTAGGAGGGAAGCATTTTTAACTTAAGTCTTAACCAAGGCTTTACAGGAAAAGACGAATGTCAGACATCATATTTTAATGTGTTGGCATCAAGGTATTTGACCTAATCTCCTGCCAATAATCATCTTCCCCAAGATTAAGATGGGGATGTAATACAAGTGATTATAAAGCAGAAACAAAACAATCAGATCGACTTGCATTTGTGACTGTCCATGATCCTTATTGTAATACTTTCAACAATATGCTGAGACTGTAGAAGAAATAATTTTGATAGTAATAATTCTAATTCCATGGAATTGGAATGATGAGGACGTAGTCTTTTACTCTGGGTATGTGTACTGTTGCCCTTTTTGGGGAATGTTAAAATTCTCTCTCTCTTATTGACTAATTTTTCTTCTTATCATCTGAGTCTGAAAGCAATAGGTAAAACATCACAATTAAACTGAAGGCACATATTAATATTCTAAATAAATGGACTATTACTTTTATTGTGCCATTGTATTAAGGAAAGGAAAGATAAAGGAATATTTCCATGAAATAAAATAATATGAATCTTTATTGTCTCACAAGTGATTCATGTTTTTCCCTGAAAGAATACATTTTTTTCCTTGAAAGTAATTTAAGTTATCTCTTCCCTCTTTATAAGTATTTCTCAGGATAAAATCAAGGCTATGGTTAGGTACTGTTTTCCAACAAATGACCTTACTATGCCTTTAATTCATAAGCTATGTGTATTTGAAAGAATTCTAGAGTAGGGCATTTTTATAAATAGCATGTATAAATTACAGGAATAATTATTTAAATGAGAGTTTCAGGACTAAAATCATTTTATTTTTCCTAGTGGTAGGGGGATAGAGAACAGCTGTTCTGAAAACAGTGGTAAAAAACTGGGTGATAAAAATGGAAAGGTAAAGGTTTGAGGTATCTTGTCAACTGTCAAGTCAATTTTATTCTAAGTTACCAGTTTGATTTTTAAAAACATGAGTTGGTAAACTCCCGTCTGATTAAACATATGTCTTCGGGTGAGACTATTTTAATATCTTTGCATGTCTCAAAAAGTTAACAAAATCTGGTAAAATTAGCATATGGTCTAGACTAGAGAGACATCTCCTAATTTAGGTTAGTTCAAGAAGTAATTGTATTTCCAATTTCTTTAGCAGTGGAGGCTGCCCAGGAACCACATCTATACTAATTGGTTCTCCTTGGGCAGGTGTTTACCATGTAAATATCTCTTTTAAAGCACTTACTAAACCATATTTAAGAATGAATATTGCTTGGCTTTTTTTCCTTTACTGTAAACTATTAGAGAAAATATAGTAGTTTTTGTTAAACATTCACGGATTGAATTAATTTAGTTTGCACCTGGGTAGGTCTTACATTTCAGTTTTATTCCACAAGATTTTTAAGGCAAATTTTTTGCTCAGAGGATTATAAAAATAAAGGGGCCTAGTATATGACACTTGGGATGATGATAATAAGAGTCTTCCTTTAGGATAGAATAAACCTCATCAATTCTAATTCCATGGAAAAGATATAAGGGGCCTTCTGCTCCACGGAAAGTAAGTTGGTTTTTAGACTTGACACTTTTTAATGTTTAGAGAATACAGTCACAGTGGCTGCATATTAAGTACTTCAGTGTATCCGACACTGAGCTAAATGCTTTATTATCCTCACAACTCTGTAAGGATTGATGCTCAAAATGCCAACTAAATTTCCCAAAACAGCAGGGCTAGAAAGTTGCTATGTTGGACCTCAAGTGGGGTCTGTGTATCCCCCAGCATTTCTCTGTTTGTCATAACAACAGTGACATCACTAGCTCAAGTGAAATATTGATGATTTTGGATAATTTTTTTTATTTGATAAAACATTTTTAAATCTGGTGTTCCCACCGCAGCTCAGTGGGTTAAGAACACAACATAGTGTCTGTGAAGATGCAAGTTTGACCCTGGCCTCACTCAGTGGGTTAGGGATATGGCATTGCTGCCAGCTATGGTGTAGGTCACAGATGCTGCTTTGATCTGGTGTCGCTGTTGCTGTGGTGAAGGCCTGCAGCTGCAGCTCCAATTTGACCCTAGCCTGGGAACTTCCACATGCTGCAGGGGCAGCCCTAGCAAAACAAAGCAAAAAAAATCCTATCATGTGAAAATAATCTAATGACAAATATTCCTCAATCTTTAAAGAAGATGTACTTTTAAGTTTCTGGAAGCCCCTTTGGCTTACAATATACATGTTTCCCTTTACTTCGAATCTGAACCCTATTCAGACCTGAATCTCCACCTAGATAATCAAAATGAGGTTTGTTTTACTGAGAGCATCTCCGGTCCTGCAGTTTTGTATTAATGACTGAAAATCAAGCAAGACTTTTGTAGTCCTCAAAGAATTTATTCTACCAATTGCCAGTCAGGTTAACAAAGGATAACAGCATTTAGGTTTAGCATGAGTTGTTTTGGGGGGAGATAATTTGATCATTACTAAAATACAGTAGTAGCCCATGAAATTTTTGAAATCCAATCCAGTTAGATAGTCTAGGCATCTTAGAAAGTTTATAATCCCTTTTAGATTATCCTTCCTTTGGAAGCAGTTTACTTTCTAACTCTATTTAGAGTGTAGCTAATTCGTTCTATCTATCTTCTGATTTTTAGAACTTAATCTCATTTCCAAAGCGAGCAAGTTAGACTGATTCAGTATATCTGACTTAAGAGTGTTTGCAATTCCATCAGAGAAGGTTCTTGTGGATGAGAAACACCCATTACAGTGTGCTGGCATATATTCTCCTAGAGACTTTGATTTACGATGCTTGTTCCTAGTCTTTGGCTTTTAATTATAACGCCATACAGAGCTCAGGAACTATTGTTTTCTAAGAGGCAGATTCACCACGTCACTTTTCAAAAACTGGGTCCCAAAGTCAGTTGTGCTGAGCAAAATATCACCACTTTTAATGAGACTACTTCTAACTTTATGCTAGTTAAGAATCTTTAAAAGTAGGATTCAAAGCATGTCTCATTTCAGCCTCACTTGGCTCTCTTATCCAATTTGGTAGAAAATATATGTTTTTAATAAAAATCTTTTATTGGAGAATATTTGAAGAGAACTTCACTCAAAATGAATAAATCTAAAGAAACATCAATATGATCCTGCCGGCTAAGTTGTCAAAAAAGCAATCTATGGTCAGACTTTTTGTTAATGGAGATTTAATGTATTTTCTTTTAATACATTTTTGTACCACAGAGAAGAAAGCTACTTTTTATGGCTTCTAGAAGTGGATCAAGATGATATATTTGACAGAGAACTCCTTGTCAATAAAAAAATCAATTTTGGTAAATTTCAAGGCTATTTAAACTCAAAATAAACCCCCTCTCCAAGTTTCAATGCAGTTTGAGTACTGTCTCCATTTCAGTGCTTCAGCACTACTGAACTAATTCCAGTTGTCTTCCTTAATTTTGCAAAGATTCCAAGTAGATAGTTTTTTCTCTTTCTTTGAATAAATTTCAGTATTTTAAGTAGCATAATGAAGTTGTGTTTGCCTATAATAAGTTCCCACAGGGAAACCAGGATAATAACCCTACTTGATTTTGACTGTAAGAAAATTATATTAACACTGATCACATGCTCAGATCTTTGATGGTAAACAAATTTAACTGAAATTAGGGAAAACAATAATTTATTTTTATTTAAAATATTCGGAGTTTACCTCTCTAGAGCATTTTACTGAGTCATATTAAAATCATATTATTTGTATGATTCATTTATTTGTCACCTTTCCCTTTCAATTCATCCTAAAGAGCTTTTTTTAAAAAAGTTTTTTATTATAATCAATTTACAATATTCTGTCAATTTCTGCTGTACCACACAGTGACCTAATTATTTATATATATAAATACATATATATATATATATATATATATATCTTCTTTTTCTCACATTATCCTTCATCATGTTCCATCACAAGTGATTAAAATATATAGTTTCCTGGGTTATGCAGCAGGATCCCATTACCCAGCCACTCCAAATGCAAGTTTTCATCTACTAACCCCAGACTCCCAATCCATCCCACTCCCTCCCCTCCCCATGGCAAACACAAGTCTGTCCTCCATGTCCATGATCATTTCAACTTAAAAATCTTGACTAAGCACATATCATGTGCTCTATCCTGAAGCTACAAAGATAAATACCATATTTTCCTAATTGTAATAGGACAAGTGGTCTAGTAGCATAGAGATACTATTAGAGAATAATGATGATACAACATGCTTAAAGCATGTATGAAGTGATATGATGCCTCAAAGAAGGAGTGGCAGATTTTCCCTCATGTGAGTGCTAAAAAAATTGTAAAGGAGTTTTGTTATGATCTTTAGGATGAATAAAAATTCTAAGTGAGTGTTCAAAAAATAATTGAGGTGGAGTTAGTAATGTGTAGTTAGAAGGTCAGCACAAGTTCAGAGAACTCAAATGATCCCTTGCAGTTAAAGAGTAGCATGCAAGTGAGGAATGGGTAGAAGGTGCTGCTGAATGCAACAAAAGGGATTTTTTTTTTTTTAGGAAAAATCCAAAGAATATAGAAGGGAAGAAATAATAAAGATACTAGCAGATATTACTGAAACAGAACATGAATATGTAAAAGAAGACCAAATCCAAAAATTAGCCTAATTAAGAGATTAGAAATTGATAACCCTATATGGAATTTGATTTAAAAAATAGGTATACACAAATAAATATTAGAAATGATGTGGGAGTTCCCGTCATGGCTCAGTGGTTAACGAATCTGACTAGGAATCATGAGGTTGCAGGTTTGATCCCTGGCCTTGCTCAGTGGTTAAGGATCCGGCATTGCTGTGAGCTATGGTGTAGGTTGCAGACATGGCTCAGATTCTGCATTGCTGTGGCTCTGGCATAGGCTGGCAGCTACAGCTCCGATTGGACCCCTAGCCTAGGAATCTCCATATGCCATAGGTGTGGCCCTAGAAAAGACAAAAAGACAAAAAAACAAAAAAACAAAAAAAAAAACAAAAAAAAAGAAAAGAAATGATGAAGGTGAGGGACCAAGATGGCAATAGAGGAAGCTTCTGAACTTCTTTCCTCCCAGAGACATGCTGAATGTACAGCTACACACAGAGACATTCCCTATGAGAGAAATCCAGAAACTAGCCAAGTGACTCCTACATATCAGATTAATAAGGAAATACCCATATCAATCCTGGAAAGAAAGGCTGAGACACACTCTTGCAATAAACCCCATACCTGGCACAGTGCCATACAATAAGGAGGGAAACTCCAACTCCCAGATTTGCCCTGAGGTTTTAGACTGGACATCTAATGTCCCAATGCTTAAGACTCTCACCCAAGGGACAGGCTTCCAAAATACCTACCTCCAAAAGCCGATGTTGATTGTGCCCATGAGAACTACAAGACTATAAAAAAACAAAGGAGCAGTTCTTAATGGGCATGTGAACACTCACTGTGGCTATCACCCCAGGGCTCAGTGAGTGGGCAAAATGCTCATTTCCCAAACTTTTCCTGGAAGGGGTTTGATTATATACTTTTTTTTTTTTTTTTTTTACAAACCACCACCAGTTTCTAATTAGCAAACACATAGGGGCTGACTTCCATGCTCACTGAAGCTCATACCATCTCCCTCTGGCTCACTCCAACAATAAAACTAAGTTGCCAGTATCTCCTGTAAGGAGATTGTTCACATACCTAGTGCCCCAGTTTTTATAACTGCCACTGGAGGAGCCTACCTCCCCAAATCATCTAGATCAATTGCCAATAGAACTTGCTTTCACAAGTCCCATAGAACTATAGCAAACAAAGAAGCATCTTTTTTTGTTTGTTTGTTTTTTGGTCACCCTGGGGCATTTGGAGTTCCCAGGGCAAGGTATCAGTTCCAAGAGTAGTTGTGACCTAAACCACAGCTGTGGCAATTCCAGGTCAAAGAAGCAGTTTTTAAATGATGTAGGAGCACCCTTTGTGTCTATACACCCAAACCCTTCACAGAGGGAGTAAATAAAAATGTCTGTTTTCCATTTTCTTCCTGAAAAAGGCATAAGTACATACTTTCCCATCTGCTGCTAAATGTGATCTTCTACTTTGGGACACTGATGGGTCTGGGCTTGGTGGCTGCAGGATGCCACTACAAATAAAGATGTTGGCTTGGACAATTACAAAGTTTCAAGGGATAGTCAGGAGCTCATGCTGTGAAAATTGACAAGATTCATCTACACAATACCAACCTATTCTGAGTGGGAGAAGTGGCTGTTTTATCTAATGCATGCAAGCAATACAGAGAGTCATGGAAAATAAAGAGACAAGGGTATACGTTACAAACAAAAGAACAAGCTAAATCTCCAGAGACTAATCTTAATGAAATGGGGATAAATGATTTATCTGACTGAGAGTTAAATGTTAGAGTCATAAAGATGCTAAGAAAGTTCAGAAGAGCAATGCATGAACGAAGTAAGAATTTGAAAAAAAGATAGAAAATATTTTTTAAAATGCCAAACAAAAAATCATAGACCTGACAAATTCAATTACAGAACTGAAAAATTCAATAAAGGGGTTCGTCAACAGACCAGGTCAAATGCAAGAAAAGATGAGTGAACTCTAAGAGAAGTCAGACTTCATTGAATTAAAGGAGCAAAAAGAAAAAAGAATGAAAAAGAATGAAGTAGCTCAAGGGACTTATAGGACATCATCAAGTATGCTAATGTATTAGTGTTCATATTATAGGAATCCTAGGAGGAGAAGAGAGAGAAAAAGGCAGAAAGTTCTTTGAAGAAATAATGGCTGAAAACTTCCCTAACCTGGAGAAAGAAACAGACATCAGATCCAGGAAGCCTAAAGAGTACCAAAGAAGATTAAGTACAGTGATCCTGAGACGCATTATAATTAAACCATCAAAAGTTAAGGAAAAATAATCTTAAAAGCAGGGAGAGAAAAGCAACTTCTTACATATGCATGCATTCCCATAAGACTATACATATATTTTTCTGCAAAAACTTGTAGATAAAAATGAAATGGGATGTCCATTGAAAGTGCTGAAAGAAAAAAAACTACCAACCAAGAATATTTTACACAGTACCATTTTCCTTTAGAATTAAGGGAGAGATAGTTTTCCAGACAAGCAAAAGCTGTAAGAGTTTATCACCACTAGACTCATGTTCATTGCAGCATTATTGACAATAGCCAAGGTATGGAACCAGCTAGGTGTCCACTGATAGATGAATGGATAAGAAGATATTATATACAAATGAAACCAACATTTTGAGTTATATGTCAACATCACAATTGACTTGACTTTATTCCAGAAATTCAAGATTGATTTAATATTAGAGAAATTTGTTAATATATCATATGACTAATTACAAAGTAAAAATACGGTTATATCCTATAAATAAGGAGAAAAATTTGTTTTTGTCTTTTTTGCTATTTCTTTGGGCCACTCCCACAGCATATGGAGGTTCCCAGGCTAGGGGTTGAATCGGAGCTGTAGCCACCGGCCTATGCCAGAGCCGCAGCAACGCGGGATCCAAGCCACGTCTGCAACCTACACCATAGCTCACGGCAATGCCGGATCGTTAACCCACTGAGCAAGGGCAGGGACCGAACTCGCAACCTCATGGTTCCTAGTCAGATTCGTTAACCACTGCGCCATGACGGGAACTCCCAGAAATTTGTTAATATAATTTATCATATGACTAATTACAAAGTAAAAATATGGTTATATCCTATAAATAATTATAACCTATAGATATAGGAGATAATCATATTTTTACTTTGTAATTATATGATATTTCATATAGTATAACATTAATATACACTTAGAAAAGATATTTGATAAAGATTCAGCACAAATTCATGATAAAAACTCTTAACAAAGTAGGAAAAGAAGTGTTTTCTCTCATTTTTTTTTTACAAAAGAGTATTTACACAAACTTATAGCCAACATTGTATTTAATGGTGAATTATAGATGTATTCCTTTTACTAACAGTAAAAAAAAAAAAAGAAGATGCTTACTCTTCTATTTAATATTTTACTAATGGTTTTAGGCAGTAAAGGAAGAAAGGGAAAACAATAATAAAGAATTGGAAAAGAAGAAATGAAACTACACTTGTTCTGATAAAATTTCCTACATAGAAAATGCAAGAATCTATGAAAAATCCAAGAATCTGTGAAATTACTAAAATAAGACAATTTACCAAGTTTACTGGATAACGAAAATGATTGATATGTAACATCAACAAACAGATGATTATTTTAAAAAAATGAACAACTTATACTTGTAATCCCCTAAATAAGATAACTGAGAATAATGTAATAAAAATGAGCAAATATATAAATAGGAATTGTGAATAATCAGCAAACATAGTGATGCCCAACCTCAAAAATTATCAGGGAAATGTGACCTAAAATCAAAGTGAGATATTTCATTTACATGAGGATGCTAAGATTTTTTAAAGCCTGAAAACAGGAAGTCTCTTCCCTTGCTACTATGACTGTAAAATTGTAAAATTGTTTTAAAGAACAATTTGAAATTATCTGATGAAGTTAAAGGTGACTATTATTCCATTATTATGCTGCTACTTTAGTCTTAAAACTGTAAATATATGCATAATATGTACATAAATATTAGTTGTCATGGTGTGTAGTAGTGAAACTTGGGGTCACCCTAAATATTTAACGGCAGAAGCAAGTATCCATTTTGCTGTGGAATATGCAGGTAGCGAATCATGTGTGGAGGTGAAATGATGGAAACATGGAAAAATACATAAATACAAAGGGTGGGAGGAGGCTTTTAGACGTGATGGATAGGTTTACAGCGTAGATTGTGGAGATTGTTTCACAGATATATACTTATTTCCAAACCCTTTGGTTTTATACATTAAGTGTGTACAGGTTTTTGTTTGTTGCTCTATACAGTGGCTCAGAAAAATAACAAGGAACAAAAAAAGCAAGTTTCAGAAGCGTATATTATACTTACATGAAATTAGAAGAATTGCACAGAACGATCTTTTGTATTATGTAGTGATATATACTTTTATTAGTATGATGAAAAAATTAAAGACACTCATGTGATGATAAGCAAAACAGAGGAGAATGGTTACCTCTCATGAGGAAAGAGAAGAAGCAAGAGAGGAGGAATAGACACTGGCTTCTATTATTTTGCAGTATTTTACTTTGTACTTTCCGTGGAATAATACAGTGAACAAGACATCTCCTTAGATATGTGTGAAATATGTCACAATATATAAAAAGTTTCAAAAATAGTCATGACATTTGAGGCCAAGTCTAGCAGTAAGGTAGCCAACACTTTTTGAATAGAAATGATTTAAAATGAGGCAAGATTCTCTTGTGTGTTTCTTGTAAACTGGCCCTGAAGCCTTTCCTCTAGAATAGCTTTTGTGATATTGAGAAATGGCTACATCATTGATATTTCTCCTTGTAACTTCCAAATGTGACTTCTTTGCGGGTGGGACAGGGCTCATCTGGATGTATCTGAGGTCCAAGTTCTCGCTTGTGTGCTTAAAAGGTCAGCCTCCTTTCTTTACCCCAGCAGCCTATATTGGAGAAGCAGGACAATTGTGGGCAGAGACTCCATGTCAGAGAATAACTCATACAGTTGTTCAAAGAGTTTTCTTCTTGGAAACATTGAGACATACAGGGCTTTCTTTGAATTCAGACTTTACTGCATTTATAGTTGACTAAAAGCCTCATGGTAGAACTCTTTCATTTATTACCACTAGGCACTAGATGAACCAGTCAAGACTGAGGGCATCTCCAAGGACAACACCTTAGACCCACCTCTGGAGGTAATGGCTTCACATCACCCCTGCTTTTGAAATGCAGTCCCGAAACTCTTTGCTAACCCAGTACCTGGTTTCAATTCTTCCAGTTGTGTTTCCCTGCACAGCTCAGGCAGCAAACTGAAGAGGTCTGTGCTACCATTGATAAGGTCTTACAGGATTCCTTGTCTATGGTAATGCCTTAGACTAGAATGTGCAATTCAAACCTTTGCTTTGCTTCACTTCATTTCCCTCCACTTGACTAAGATGGGTGCATCACAAGCTTGTCCTTTTCTTTTTTATTCCCTTCTAGCATTCTTCTGATTCTCCTTCAAGTTCTCTACAGACATTGAGTTCTGACTCAATCAAAGTATGTATATATTTAATATAATTTACTGAGCATTAAGAATTACTAGATGAATGATTTTTAAAGGTCCCATAGTGATTTGGGAAATTAGGAGACAGCAACCAGCATTTTGTTTTGGTTTCTGCTTTTTTGTTGTTTCTGTTTTTAGCAAACAGTTTTTTAAAAATAGAACAAAGTAAAATAAAATAGAATAGTAAGAATGTGAAATATCAGACTCTATTATTTTAAGTAGTGAGTATGTATCGTTGATGCTTGTTTCAATTTGTTTACATGTACATATGTAGGTTTATGTGTATGGGTTGCAGTAAAATCTATTTCTAACTATGAGTCAAGTTCAAAACAGTTTGAAGCCAAAGTATTAGGCCGTGTATTTAAGATATCGAACTGTATGTAGAATTTGTGACTTATTCTCATCGTAAACCATAGCTTCAGGCCTCATGTACTTCACAGCTCTGGAATTGCAGAAATGGAAAATGAGGTAGATTAAAGTACTATTTGTCTAAGAGCTTTAACATAGGTATCATTTCTGGAATTCTCTTTTGGTTGGCTGAATTCATTTCATTGTTCTTTGATTAAAAAGGACAGAATCCTGGATAGTTTAGATTAGAAGGCTACTATAGTATTAAATGTTACCATTGAATATTTAAATATTTCCTTCTTATCATGTATCCATTTTCATTTAAGATATTGTATTTCTCCAATTTTTTTTTTTTGAATGTGTAGTACAGAGCACTAAATTTCAGTGCTTTTCTTTATTGGTAATTGTTAGGGGTTTTTTTTGGCTGTCTTATTTTCTCTATTGGAATTAGCATAAATACTTTTTGTATATTCTTTTTAAAAATTGGGCATTATGTTTATAATGTAGATTTTAAATGTATAGAATTGTCCGTAATTAAGAGCATCTCTAATTTTAAGTTGGAACATTATAGACAAACATTCTTTAATAATGACATGGAAGCCAGATAATCAATTTCAGTCAATATTAAGAATTATATTTTAATAGAGAGGACCTGCACATGGATAATTATAGCTTCTTTATGTGTAATCTATTGGGTTATATATTCTTTAAGTCTTTTAATCTAAAAATAGAAAATTTTGATTTGCTGGACAGACTACACATTTTAAATTTATCTTTTTCTCATTTCATTTATTGGACATAAAAAAATACCCCAGTTATATTAAATGTGTACTAGGAATAGGACTGTATTATTGATTTGTTTAACAAATCTTTAATGCTTATAGTGTTAAATACATTTTTGGGGACTACTCAATTGAAGGCGGTTATTTCATTTAACACATTTTTATTTGGTGCTTACTGTGGGCTTGGTGCTGCGAGGCACCGCAGTGATCAGGGTGAGCAAGGCAGAGTAATCTCCAAGGTATACTTTGGTTGCAGCAATCTGAGAGGAGGATTCCAGCTGAGACCAAGTTGGAAAGAAATCAATTCAGGGAGAATAGCTCTCAGCCAGAGGAGTAGGCACATGGAAAGTCCTGGCAGGAAAGAGCTTCAGGTATATGAACAAGGCCAGTATAGTGCAGTACGATGAGCCTGGGGTGAACAGTGAGAGGAGGTGAGAACGTGGGTTGAGCATGAAGTTTGGGTTCCACGGAAAATTGTAAGATTCAAAAACATGGGGGGAATAATATGAAGCCACTGAGAAAAATCCTGATGCTGCAGTGAGGAAGTTCATGAGGTTGGAAGGGCAAGGATAGTGGCCTGGATAGGATAGGTTCAAAGAATCCACTGGTTAGGATAGGTTTAAAGAATCCTACTGCATGGGGTTTGAAAGAGTTATTGCAGACTTGCTTGGTTTAAATGTCAGTAAGGAAGCAGAGATGAGCTTCTGGTCTGCCTCGAGCATAGACAACCGTGAAGGAGGCTCAGTGTGGTAGAAGGAAGAGAGTTATGCTTATTTTGGACAAGGTGGGCTTGAAGGGTGTATCAAGGAGGCTTTAAACCTGTGCATCTGGAGATGGTCAGAGGGATTGGGGGTGACTAGCATGGCAATGTTGTGAGCGCCCCGTACAACTCCCAGAAATAAAACATCACAGGTCCAGTCAAGGAGAATGAAAGTCGGAGTTCCCCTCGTGGTGCAGCAGAAACGATCCAACTAGGAACCATGAGGTTACGGGTTCGATCCCTGGCCTTGCTCAGTGGGTTAAGGATCTGGCATTGCTGTGAGCTGTAGTGTAGGTTGCAGACGTGGCTTGGATCTGGCGTTGCTGTGGCTGTGGCGTAGGTCGCAGATGCAGCTGGGATCTGGTGTTGCTGTTGCTGTGGCTGTGGCTGTGGCCGGCAGCTGCAGATCCGATTAGACCCCTAGCCTGGGAACCTCCACATGCTGCAGGTGCGGCCCTAAAAAGACAAAAAAAAAAAAAAAGACAAAAAGGAGAATGAAAGTCCATTGCAGTCAGAGCAGTGTGGCAGGGAAGCTACATGAGCATAGTGTTTAAGAGTGTGTAATTGTGGTGATGGCTGCCAAGAAAAAACAAACAAATAAGGCTAGAGAAGTGTTTATTAGATTTGACTTTGATTTTGAAACTATATCGCTGTTTCATATATGTTGGTGTTCATTCTTACCTTTTTGATTTTTCTAGCATTTACTAGCATATACAATCCTTTTGAACCTAAGGTTGTTCTTTTTAGCCTAGTATGAAAAGAGTGACATATATGTAATTTTTTTTTTTTTTTTTTTTTTTTTTTTGCTATTTAGGGCCTCACCTGTGGCATATGGAGATTCCCAGGCTAGGGGTCCAGTCGGAGCTACAGCTGCTGGCCTGCTCCAGAGGGACAGCAACACAGGATCTGAGCCGCATCTGTAACCTACACCACAGCTCATGGCAATGCCTGATCCTTAACCCACTGAGTGAGGCCAGGGATCGAACCCGCAACCTCATGGTTCCTAGTTGGATTCGTCTCCACTGTGGCATGATGGGAACTCCATATATGTAATTTTTATTTCAAGTTTTCCTAGATGTCTTGTATTACTTTTTTAAAACTATTTTTACTTATTTTTTTTATCTTTTTGTACACTCTTGTCTTACTTCAAGACAGCATATTTCTGGATATCAATTTTATATTCTATTTGGAATTCTGTATATCTGGGACCTTAATCGACCTTGTTAAGCCTTTAACAATGGACTAGTTAAGACTAATTTCTGCTATCTTATTTTATATTTTCCACATAAAATATTTTCTTTTTTGACTTTACTGCTTTCCTTTGGATGTTTTGACATTTACTAGTTTGAATTTTATTTTGCATTTTTGTTACTTTTCATAGTTATATGTAAGGTATTAAAGACAATAATTATGTTTATTTTCATTTCAATTTTAAAGCTTTTATAAGTCAACTATAATAGAAAAAATAAAAACCTAAATATGAAACAAACAAAATTCAATTTTAAAGCTTACAAATGTCTCTTTCTAAAATTAATAATCAAGATTTATATATACATACATATATATATATAAACACACATACATACACATACATAATTTGTTAGTATTTTTGGACTTCTATATCTGATTTTTAATGGTTATATTTTTCTTGATTTATTCTTTATTTAGACATTCTTCTTTCTTTAGATCCATATTACTCACATATTCATTGCTTTCTCTTGGATTTCTTTTTCTTCTTGTTGAACTCTTGCTGAAAATTGTATTCAGCAAGGTCTTTTTATACTGATTCTATGGTCTGTGTCTCTGAGAATATCATTATTTTGTCCTTTCATTTAAATTATAGTTTTACTGGACATAGAATTATAGGTCCTCTCTCTTCAGCTTTTTTTTAGCCTAGATTCTTTTTTTTCAACAACATATCTTGTGAAGTATTTTGTCAGCATGGTATTTGCTCCTGTGTACAGAGTGATCATTTACAGAGTGACACTGTAATCTTCTAGAATTTTATCTTTATGATTTACTGATTTTTCCTATTATGTATCTAGGTGTGCATTTTTTTTCTCTTATGTATCTAGATTGGTACTGTCTTTGACCTTTCCTCTGAAGTTTTCAATCTCTTCTTCCCCTTACAGTTAGGATATTTTTAGTCATTCTTTTTTTCTTTTTTGCTTTTTGGGGTCGCACCCTCAGCATATGGGGGTTCTCAAGCTAGAAGTCTAATCAGAGCCCATCTGCCGGCCTACACCACAGCCACTGCAATGCCAGATCCAAGCCATGTCTGACCTACACCACAGCTCACAGCAGTGCTGGATCCTTAACCCACTGAGCAAGGCCAGGGATCGAACCTACAACCTCATGGTTCGTAGTTGGATTCATTTCTGCTGTGCCATGATGGGAACTCCTAGTCATAATTTTTAAAAAATTTTTAGGGCTTCACCCGCAACACATGGATGTTCCCAGGCTAGGAGTCTAATTGGAGCCACAGCAGCTGGCCTACACCACAGCCACAGCCACGCCATATCTGAGCTGGGCCTGCAACCTACACCAAGCTTACAACAATGCCGGATCCTTAACTCACTGAGCAAGGCCAGGGATCAAACCCAAAACCTCATGGTTTCTGTTGCGCCATGACGGGAACTCCAGTCATTATTTTTTCAAATATTTCTTTTCTCTAGGTCTTTTACAATGCTCATTTGTCACTTTTGCTTCTGTAGTCTGTGTTCCTTAATCTTTAAATATTTTCTACTTATTGCTTCCTAATTCCTCTAAGAGAATTCCTCGATCTGATATTCCAGTTCAAGTATTTGTTCAGCATCTATTCTATTGTTCAATCCTTATGTTAAAGTTCTTTATTGTAGCCTATATAGTTCTGTTTTAAAAGTCAAGTTTATTCGGGTATAATTTACCCACTGTAAAATTTTCCATTTTTGCATATAGTTCTATGAGGTGTTTTTTTTTTTTTTTTTTTAATGGCTACACCTGTGGCATATGGAAGTTGCCAGGCTAGGTATTAAATCAGAGCTGCATCTTCAGGTCTATGCTACTGCCATGGCAACACTGGATCCCAGCAGCATCTGCCATCTACGCCACAGCAATGCTGGTTTCTTAACCTTCTGAGTGAAGCCAGGGATCAGATCCACATCTTCACAAGGACAATGTTGGGTTCTTAACCTGCTGAACCACAATGGGAACCCTTGGTTCTTTGAGTTTTGACAAGGCAGAGTTGTATGGTGACCACCGCATCCAAGATACAAAGCTTCTGTCCAATCAAAGCTTTTCCTTAGGGTTCCCATTGTGACTCAGTGGTAATGAACCTGACTAGTATCCATGAGGATAGGGGTTTGATCCCTGGCCTCACCCAGTGGGTTAAGGATCCAGCCTTGCTGTGAGCTGTGGTGTATGTTGCAGATGTGACTCAGATCCCACATTGCTGTGGCTGTAGTGTAGGCCAGCAGCTGTAGCTCTGATTTGACCCCTAGCCTGGGAACTTCCATTTGCCGTGGGTACAGCCCTAAAAAGACAAAAAAAGAAAAAGAAAATGTTTCCCTATGTTCCTTTGTGGTGCCTCTCTCCCTGCAACCCAAGTGTGAGCAGCCCTGATCTTTTCTCTGTACACATTTGCCTTTTCAAGAAAGTCATAAAAATAGAATCATATAGAATGTAGTCTTTTGAACCTGACTTTTTATACTTAGTAGAAAACCATTAAGATTCACCCCTAGTTTTGCATGTATCAGTAGCTAATTTCTTATGTTTTATGTACAGTATTATTTCATAATTTATATTTAAGTCAGTTACCTTGGTTGAGGGAGTTCCCCCAGCCATGTTTTGCATCTCAAGTACAAATTTAGAGACAATAGATGATATGGTCCATCTTTTTTTTTTTTAATTTTTCTGTGTGTATGTATATATTTAAATTTTTTTATTAAAGTATAGTTGCTTTACAATGTTGTGCCAATTTCTGCTGTACAGCAAACTGACCCAGTCATACACACACACACACACACACACACACACACACACACACACACACACTATTTTGTGCCATGTGGTTGTTCCCAGGCCAGGGATTAAATCCAAGTCACAGCAGAGACCCAAGCTGCTGCAGTTAGATTCTTAACCCACTGGGCCATGGTGGGAAATTCATCCAGGTTTTTGTTTTTAGTTTTTGTGAGTTTGTCACAAGTGGAGAAAGAAGCAAGATAAATTAAGGTATTTAAATGGCTGAGAACATGAAACATATGTAATGAAAGAGGCTGTAAAGCCATAATGGAGCTGAGAAGACTCATTGATTTTGAAGTCTCAGTGAGACTGAAAAAATGTGTTGGTATATTGAGAAATGAAGACGGTAGATGGGAGGTAGATTCTAAGAGGAGGATGCTAGAAATAAAATTTCAGAGGTTTTCCATTTTATTTGTGAAGGCAACATCTAGGAACAGTCCTGGAAGTGGGTGATTTACATGGAGTAGATGAGAATATCTTTGGAGCTGAGCAGCTCAAAGAATTGAGAAGATAGAGATGTCTGTGTGAATTTTGAAATTGCCAAAAATAACACAAGGAGCTGTTATGATCCATGAGTGAACATCGTCAATAAGTAGGATAAAATTTCCTAGAAAGCTGATTGATAACCGCAGGGGAAAGAATAATAAAGTGATGGTGTTTAATGAAATGATTCTCAAAGGAACAGAGGATTTTGTATAGAAAAGAGAGAGTAATGATTAGGAAGTCTTAATAGGAAGAAAGAGGTGAACATGTGCCAAAAGTTGAATCTTTCAGTGTTTTCTTGATTACTTGAGTAGTACGATTGTTTTTATTTTCATACAGATACCTACAACTCTCCCGAGAGCAGCTGGTCGAGAAACCAAATATGTAAGTCCCTTCATAACTGTACATATGGCTTTTTAAATGGGTGCATGTGCATGCTTTGGAGGGAACTCAATTATACAGTGATTTAAATTGAGTTAGTTGAATTTTTCATAAATGGAAGGGGTAGGATGATTTGATTGGCCCAGATGTGAAAAATCAGGTTAAGTCTGGTAAGTTTATCGAATAAATTCCTTCTTAAGTGAGGTCTCATTTGATTAGTTTGGCTGAATAAAACAGAACTCCAACACCTGCTCTCTGTCTTCCTAATTATCAAGGCTTAGATGACATTTTCATTTTTGTAATGATTTATCGTGCTTATTATGAAAGAGGCAACTCATAAATGGAAACATTAAGATTTGTCCATTTCCAATAGGGTTGCCAATTTAGCTGGTTTTGACCAGTTTGTTGCATTTGTTTGTTTGTTTGTTTATTTATTTATTGTCTTTTTTGGGCCATACCCATGGCACATGGAAGTTCCCAGGCTAGGGGTCAGATTAGAGCTTGAGCTGCTGGCTCATGTCACAGCCACAGCCACATGGGATCCGAGCCACATCTGTGATCTACACTACAGCTCCTGGCAACACCAGATCCTTAACCCACTGAGTGAGCCAGGGATCAAACCCGTGTCCTCTTGGATACTAGTTGGGTTTGTTACCGCTGAGCCACAATGGGAACTCTGCTTTCTTGCCTTTAAATTTTTATCAAATAAATCAATTTCCATCTATGAGTAAAAATACATTAATAATGAGTATGTAGATGCAGACCCACACACTTGATTCAATTAATTCTAAGAAGTTGGCTGCAAATGTCCTAGACGTACACACACACACATAGCCTCACCCCATTCCTACTCTTTATTCACCAATTAATCCATCACGTGTCCAACTTCTGCTTCTGACCAAACAAAATATTTGAATAAATAAGATTTTCTCCTAGGCAAGTATTTAGTGTTTAATTTAAAACAAACCAGTCATCTATTCCTTTTAGTTTATACTTTCTATTTTCTAATATGTAGTTTTCACCATCACCGTCATCCAGAGTCAAAAACCTGTAAATAGAAATTTTGTAACTTACCTTCTTTGTAATTTATACATTTCTACCTTCATTTGAACCTCCCTAAGGCAAATGATAAATTGGGTGATGAGACTGAACTTTACCACTTTCAGGAAATGTTTATAGGATCTGTATAGGAACATGGCTTAGGACATATTTTAAGTTTTTTCTCTAGTCACTTGCAGTGGAAAATGATGGAGGATAATGTGAGAAAAAGAATATATGTGTGTGTGTGTGAGTGTGTGTATGTGTGACTGGGTCACTGCTGTAGGTAGAAAATTGACAGAACACTGTGAACCATCTATAATGGAAAAAATAAAAATTATTAAAAAAGTTTTCTCTGTTATTTTCTGTTGTTATTGGAAGTCATTTGGAGCAATGCTTAAAGGAGTAAAGACATTTAAGAAGCTATACTCGAGTTTTAATTACAATGTTGCTGCTTGATAATGGATCCTGGAAAGTCACTTAACCTCCCTGCGCCTTAGTTTTTTCATTTATAAGATTGGGATACTAATGTTTGGTTGATGTAAAATTTATAACAGCTAATGTATGCAAAGCCCTTGATGTAATCCTGGCACACAGAAATGACCTGATAAATAATAGTTCTCCCATTTCTTCCTCTTTGTTTCCTTTATTTTCTCCTTCATCCACATTTTCTTCCTTCTCTTCCTCCCACTTATCTTGGGAAGACTAGAGATGCCGTGATTTAGCTGAGCGCCATGATTCTCCAGTTGAGTATAAGAACAGAAAATTCCCCAAAGATGTTTCTATGTGTTTTGTGACTAAGACATTCTCAAGAGCCAGACCCAAGAAAAAGTAGCTAGAATATTTTCTTCTCTCTCCTTTCTCACCCACTCCTACTTTTGACCCAGGTGCCTCTGATTTAGACTCATTCACAATAAGGGGCAGAGGGCTGATTCCTTTTCCCATCCCTCTTGCGAGTGGATACTTGATAGTTATTGAAATAACTCTGGAGGGGCTGCTTCCATCTCCATAGTTGGAAGTTCTTTCAAATGATTCTTCTGTCATTTATCCAACTTAATTTAAGTAGGATAACATTTGCCCCAAACTTTGTAAAAGCGTTTGAGTCATTCACAGTTAACACTGAATCATCAAATAGATTCAATATAGACCAGAACAAATATAAACTCTGATTCAGATCAGAGCCTTTGATTAAATTTGGTTTCTTGAGTGAGAAAGCTTTGTTTTTCACATTCTCTTACAATGTGACATTTGAATTGTGGTTCCTGACACCTCTAATATGTCCCTGTCTTTTGGAAGACTGTCTGGGATCATTTTATGGTGGAATGTGAAAACTAGTTTTTGGTGCCAGTGTAAGGAAGTCATACTTGTAAATATTTGGCTGCAGTTAGTACCTTTACTAAGTGATGCCTGATACATTTATTTTCTTCTTCTTCTTCTTTTTTTTCCTTTTTAGGGCTGCACCTGCAGCATATGGAAGTTCCCTGGCTAGAGGTCATATTGGAGCTGCAGCTGCCAGCCTACGCCACAGCCATAGCAATGCCAGCTTGCAGCAACACTGGATCCTAAACTCACTGAGCAAGGCCAGGGATGGGATCAAACCTATATCCTCAGAGACACTATGTCAGGTTTTTAACCCGCTGAGCCATAATGGGAATTCCTGATACTTTTTTTTTTTTTGAGGGGAAAAAAATGAAATTTTAGAACAGAAGTCTTTCTTAACAGTAAGCCCCAATCTTATGTGAACAAACAATCTTAACTACTGTATGTTCTGATTTTTAAAAAAGAATGACAATGTAACATTTTCTTCTAGAAATTCTAATATTTGTATTGATAGAGCTATACCTGCCTCATATTAAGTGGGACTTGAATAGTTTTCACTTAGTTAATTAATTAATCTCTTTATTTTTCTCCCTTCCTCTCCCATGGAAACTCAAAAGCAAATCTGAGAATCTTATGGACTGTAACATTTTAATATTCTACCATCTCTCTTCAAAACTTTGAAGAAAGTAGACATCTTCACTGTCTACACCTGCTGGGACTTGGTGTGTCATTGCCTTTGTAGAGATTCTTAGATTCAATCCCAAAGCAGGGATCATGCAGTTTACCAACTTCCACACCTCAGAGGGAGAAAGGGAAGATTTTAAAATTAGAACTAAGAAAAAAAGTTTTTTTACACTTGAAGATCTCAACAGATTAGCACAGTCTACTCAAAATCCCTATTTCTGGGTGCTCTTAGAAATACAGTGTATAGGACTTCCTGTTGTGGCTCAGCAATAACAAACCTGACTAGTATCAATGAGGATGCAGGCTTAATCCCTTGGCCTTGCTCAGTGGGTTAAGGATCTGGCATTGCCATGAGCTGCGGTGTAGGTTGCAGACACAGCTCAGATACTGTGTTGCTGTGACTGTTGTATAGGCCGGCAGCTACAGCTCTTTTTTGACCCCTAGCCTGGGAACTTCAATATGCCATGGGTACGGGCCTAAAAAGACAAAAAAAAAAAAAAGAAAGAAGAAAGAAGAAAGAAAAAAAAAAAGAAATATATTATCTATGAATTGTGACAAGTACAAAGTAGAGTCAGGATTTTCTAGCTCTTTTTTTTATTCAATTTTCCACTCCTTTTCATTGATTTGACAAATATTTGAGTGTCTGCTATATCCCAGGTCTCACGTGGAGTCACTGAGAGGTAGGAGGAGTGAACAGAACACCAGGGGCCCCATTTCTGAAGCTACAGTGAGGGAGAATAAACCACTCAAATAGTAAAGAATAAGATACTTTCTCACAGGAATTAGAGGAGAGCTAGCCAGAGAGCTGATATTAAAACAAATGTATGGAGTTGCTAGTTTTCCATGTGTCCATTGGATTTCCAGTTTTCCTGGGATAATGATAGTGGTTTAATTAAATAACAAGACATTATAGTACTAATCCCTCTTTAGAAAGCCTTTAGTGGAAGGATGGCTTTCCTTCATTAAAAAAAAAAAAAAAGAAAGAAAGTCTAGGTAAAACAATTCCTTTTCTTTTCTTAATCTTGATCGCACATCTTGTTACATTTCACATTGTCTGCCTTGTTTACGATGAGCCGGATGCAATGAAGTAGCATCAATTTAGATGAATTGAAGTCACAGTTTTTCTTCAATTCTTGGTGTACTTGAATTGCGGTTTATTTTAAAGTCATTTAATTGAGAATCTCTTGAGTGTAATAAAATTTCAGCCAGGCTCACAAATATGTCGTGTTCTCCAGGTCACTTGTAGGAGTGATTGTATTAATTTTTCATTAATATTTCCCTTGATTGTTTTTTTAACAGACGCCAAATGCAGCAATAATAATAACTCAGGTTTTGTGCCTCTTACTTGGCAAATGAGTTTTAACTATCTCATTTAACCTTCCACCAGTCCCAGGGCGTGGGTGTTATTATGCCAAATATCCATTTTACAGAGGAGGAAATAAAGTCACACAGGAGGCTAAATCCAGCCTAGGTCTTTCTCATTCAAAGTCCCTGTCATTAATGCTGCGTGTTTCGACAGAAGCTGGGAATATTTGGTCTTCCTTAAATATTTTATCTGTTAGTATTTATATTCTCGGTCTAAATTATTTCTTCATCCCTAAAAACCTTCAGACTAAACTTTGAATGAATAATTTCATATGTGGTGACAGCATCTGAAATGATAAAGTTTACTATAGCTCTAGTGTTTCACATTATTTGCTTACATGTAAATTAACTCATAATTTATCAGTCAATATAAGAATGATTGTTTCTCCTGGTGCTCATTTTTAAAGAATTTCTTTCCCCCTTAGGTATAGGAATGGATTTTGTAATTATATTTCTCTTTCGTTCTGTTTTTACTCTATCTTTGGAGGAGAAAATAATTTTTTTCTTTGCATTACACTTGTCTTTGTAAATATTTCTTTATTTACAAAGTTATTTTTCATTAACTACTACCAGTATAAATGCATTTTACTCACAGAACTCAAAACTGCAGTGTGCTTTCTTAATAAAGAGCAACCTCAGAAAAATAGAGCAAGTGTTTGAACCTATTACTAATTTATTAAAAAATCTTCTCATTTGGTGTCATATTCTATTGGTAACAACTTATTTAATAAACTCTCTATATTTCATGAGTTACTTTTAAGTGCCAGAGAAATAACAGACAGGTTTATTGAATATGATATAGTGTAGAGGTAAAAATCTCATTTTAATAAGCTTAAGGGACAGAAAAATATCATTACAATGGAAGCATATTGCTTTCAAAATATCACAGTATATTAAAAATGTGTCAAGTTTTATTAAGAATATTTTCCTCTCTGTATACAGATATTCAAATAAAGGTCATCTTCTCCAATTTAGCCAGCTCACACAGTCCCCTTGTTGCTATGCTTGGAAATGTTGCTAAGCTGGAGTGTTTGAGAGATGAAATGCCCAAATACAGTCATAGACCTTAGTGTAAGAGGTGACAAAGCCAATCCACTCAGTCCAGACCTGCATCCATATCTGCTTCCGTAGGTTGTGACCAGAGATTTGATGAGTTGTGAACGATTTAAGCAAGAAATTCCACTCTACTGATCATTCTTCTTTCTTTTTTTTCCTCATTGTGCCTTTTATCCTTATCACCATTATTTTATCCATCATCAAACATGAAGGCACCATATTTTGGCCAAACCTCCCTCTATCTGATCTTTCATCTCTTGTTTGCACATATAAACTATGACTCTCACTGGTCACTATGACCACTTATTCTGCCTACCAATTACCTTCCTAACAACATGGAATCATCCCTCCCTAACTACTGAGTCAAACTTTTAAAACACTTCCAACTCTACTTTTTGTATTGAGATCTTTTGGGGACATATTACTAACTTATAAAATGGCTTTTGGTTAGATAGTCATACAGAGTAAGGTCGACAGATAGTTAGAATAAACGGTGTGAAGCAAGAAAGATATGATGGGTCATAATACATCTGTACGGTCCTGGTACTTAAGATGCTCCCCATTGGCTTCACTTTGAGTAGTGCCTTACATACAGTAGGAACTCTTTCTAGCTAAGGGTCAAGCAGTGTCTTATTATTTAAACATTGTATATTTCCTCAATGCGAAGCTCAGCACTCAGGGTCTACTAGGTGCTCTGTTGATATTTTAACTTTTGTCTCTTTGCCTATCTGTAGATCAGTTTTATCTGGGAGAATGAAAATAACTCATTTATCACATTACCACTAATCAGAGTTCTTTGACCCTTAACAAAAGAATCATCAGGACAATTAAAGTCAACAGAGAAAAGGTCAAAGAGAAACCTTATATTGATATTGAATTGGATGTTATATTCAGGTGGGAGGGCCATGCATGCTGAAAGGGGAAAAAAAAAATTAACTTGCCCAAAGTAGAACTGCAGAGTGCAGAAGGCAAGAGCAACTATTCAATGCTTTTGAGCCACTGCAACTTGATTTTGTCCCAGTTTCCCATCAGGGTGTCTGCTTGTGTGATACCAGACACCCATGAGTCAAGAACAGGCAAAAGCTGTCGACTGCAGGGAAAAGCAACTCTAGGCAATGACAAAAGGTCTTTGGTTGTTTGGTTGTATTTTATGTGCCCCTGCACGAGGTCTTTAGAAGAGGAAAATGGTTTCTCCAAAGCTGACTTGGTGTAAGTGGTGGCCTTGTGTAGCAATTTATTTTTCAGTGCATTTCAAACCCTCGTTGCTTTCCACAGTCTTAACTCTTTTACTTTGCTTATAACTTACCTCTTTAATAGATTTTCTTTGAAGTAAGAAATTTTGACTTTCACAAATTTTTGACTGCTCTGTTCATTTTAAAGTTCTCTTTGTTTAATGATGACATACTGGTTATAATGCTCCCACTCTCTCCTCACTTTCCTTTCTTTTCTAATTAAAATAATGTCAAAGGCTATAGGATATAGACCCTGGGATCTTGTTTCACATAAGAGCCACTCTTACACCCATCTCTAATATTCTTCAAGGTTAGTATTAACTTGGGTAAACACTAGTGACATAAACCTTAGTGCTGTTCAATCCAGTTTCAAGGTTTACTACCTCGTAATGCTTCTCTTGGGTTAGTTAACTTATTGACAATTGTTTAAATATAGTAGCCTCCTCTCACTAGTCGTGGCTTCAATTTCAGCTCACTGAAGGAACAATCCTTCCTTACTTTTGAAAAATAAGTTGCTGCAATGTTTATAACATACCTATAGCTACAGAATTTAATAAACAACATTAACCTGTACTGGGCAAGCAGAAGGAGACTTCTCAAAGTGTTTGACACAACTGGATTAGTTAAAAGAGTCTGGTTGTATTTGTGATGATACATGTAAGCCAATATTCTTTTTCTTTGGAATTTCTTTTTCTTTTTCTTTGGTAAAGGATCGGAGATGGCTTTATAAATATTAACTCCACCCTGAGGTTCAAATTTAATTCTGTTTTTCTTTCCCCTCTGGAAACAGTTTCGCATAATAGTGATATGAAATCCCTTATATTAGATGAAGTAAAAATGTCCTGGGGATATCTAAAGCATCTTATTGTTGTGTCATAATTTTCAGTGAAGAAATTTTTGGGACTTATGGAAACTGGATACAAAGATATTTGTGTCTTTTCCTAATTTAATTAATATGTTTGCCTGACAGTTTATCTTTTTTCCTACGTTACTTTTGTATTATTTAGCACATTGTGTTGAAAAATGTTAGCAATGTAAATTGTGCAAATACTTTATTTTTATTGTGTGATCTCCTTTTCCCTATAATTATTGAGATAAAAATTTAACTATTTTGCTTCAGTCAAAATACATTCAATTCAGCATATTTCATAAAGGCATTTAACATAGGGAATTTACAAAGTCTCTCATTACTGCAATAATGAAGAATTAACTAAAGGGGGAAAATCCTAAGATGCTAGAAGGAATTACTATTACTCATATTGTGAGGTTAAAAATGAAACCATAGATGAACTGAAAAATCACTGTGATGGACATTCTGAAGGGCAATTTTGTGCAGAACAGAGTAGCCATAAACCTCAGTGGATGCTCAGTGGTTCACAGCATTTAGAGGTGGGGAGCAATTAGCCAGGACAGCCTACTGCCATAGCACAACCAGGACTGGCACCGAGCAGTGACTGTCCTGGTAAAGAATGGATGGGTCAGAAATCAGAAGACAAACAATACTGGACACAGCGAGAGGCCTGCAGGGGCCTTGTCATCCTGTTTGGCGATTCACATGCCTACGTCCTTGGCGATGCCTTAACCATGAAGCTTTCAGTTTGCAGTTATTCATCTCTCAGAGAGGAAAAACAGTATCAACACACTTGTAATAAATCCTGAACATATTTGCAAGTTCAAAAAGAATAGAGATATTTTAGAACAACTTTATCCTCTTTCGACCAAATATATTTATAACTGTGCGTCTATTTTTTGGCCATTTCTCATCAACGTTGAAGGCTGATCTAATGTGGAAGTTTGGCTTTCCATTTAAGGGCAGAAAAGCTTGATAAAACATAACTATTAAAATAGATATATAACCCAATTTACAAGAAAGAGGAACTCTGAGTGCCAGACATGAAAAGGGAGCTCTAGGTAGGAGTAATAGGAGCTTACGCTCAGGGGGGAACACAGGTGCGTTAGAATCCAGGTGCCAGGAACCAGGAGCTTAGAGTTTAACATTCACTGAGACCAGGGAATGAATCCTTTGTGTTCACCCAAGAGCCTAGAAGGTCACATGGCCATGAAGCATGGAATAGAAAAAAGATAAATCCTTCCACCGTCTTTGCCTTGCATTTATGGGTGGTAACTTCATCATCCACAAGAAAATGAGTCCTTAACCTGTGAAACTTGAAGATGTGGGGACCTGCCACCCTTGAAATTCAGGAATATGAGAGTGATGAAATCAAACAGAAGTTTGAAATTTGTCCTGAATCAGTGAAGCTCCTGGGGCCCCCACAGGGACAAATATGAAATATATTTTAGGCGTAGTTTCCCAACTCAGGCTTATCAGATACCTACAGAAATCATCACTAAAATTACCCTGACTGAAGATGAGCTCAAAATAAAAATTTAAAAGATATAAGTGGAGTAAAAACATCAGGGGTCAGAGGCATGAAAGAGAGTTAGCAGACATGAGAACAGGCGATTGAGCAATGAGAGATTATAGAAAAATCTGGAATGAATTTATAAATACAATAAAAATGTTGAAGTAGTTAAAAAGAGCTATGGAGACCATAAAAAAGACTTGTTAAAGAACCAGGTCAAACTTCTAGAAAGTTAAAAATAATGTCATTAACATGTAAAATTCAATGGTCATGTTAAATGTATTAATACAGAGTTGAAGAAAAATTTGTGAACCACGGGGCTGATACACGAAAACCATCCTGGATGAAGCATGAAGAGATCTGACTATGGAATTTTATAGAAATGGTGGATGGATTAAAAAACCCCACAATATATTTAATAGAAGCTCTATAAGAAGAGATTAGATATAATGGGAGAGAGGTAGTATTTGAAGAGATTTATGGATGATTTTCCAGAAACGAAGACCGGTATATAAATTCAGAAGGAAGGACTACAGCAGTTTCCCCCAAAAAGGATACATAAAAGCGGTCCAAGCTCAGACACATCACAGTGAACTTACAGAACGTCATGGAGGGAGATCCTACACACTAACCAAGTGTGAAGACGGTTGACCCCCAAGTAACATTTAGATCGGGGTTGACAGCAGTGACAGAAGCCAGAGCATGGGGACAGTGTCCTCAAAATGCTGGGAATTAATAACAATCACCCTAGAATCCTGTGTCCAGGTAAACTCTCATTCAAGATGAGAACAAAATAAAAACATTTTCAAAGTCTGAGATAGGAAAGTGGGCAAAAACTGTCAAAACCTTTACTTCAGCAAGAAGGAAACTAAATCCAGAAGAAAGGAGTGGAATTCAGGAACTAAGGTCAATGAAACAATGTTAGCCTCCACTTTAAAACAATTGTAAAAACCAAATGATTGGGAATTCCTGTTGTGGCTCAGCAGTAACGAATCCAACTAGTATCCATGAGCATGCGGGTTCAATCCCTGGCCTGGCTCGGTGGGTCGGGGATCCAGTGTTGCCATGAATTGTGGTGTAGGTTGCAGATGTAGCATTACTGTGGCTGTGCATAGTCCAGCATCTGCGGCTTGGATTCAACCCCCAGCCTGGGAACTTTCATGTGCCACAGGTGCAGCTCTAAAAAGAAAAACAAAACAAATAATTTTTTCATGAAATCATGAAAAGCTTTATTTTATTTTATATTTTTCCTTTCAGCGCCACACCTGCAGCATATGGAAGTTCCCAGGCTCAGGGCTGAATTGGAGTTGCAGCCGCAGGCCTACACCACAGCCACAGCAGTGCAGGATCTGAGCTGCATCCACTATCTACACTGCAGTTTGTGGCAATGCTGGATCCCACTGAGCAAGGCCAGGGATCGAACCTGCATGCTCACAGCCACTACGTCAGGTTCTTAACCCGATGAACCACAATGGGAACTCTGAAAGCTTTATTTTAAATATAAAAGTAATTTAAGGAAAAATCTATTGTTTCATTTTGCTGTAAATTAAACATCCAGCAATGCTGGCATTTTAAAGTAAAATATGAAGTATGCAGAGAATGAAATACCACATCACCCTGAAGAAATTTTGACGTCTATGCTAGTGCTTGTGTTAAGATGTTAAGGAAAAACAACATATAAAACATCATATTCACTATTATATGAGCTGAATAAAAATGTGTAGAAGAAATACTGTAAGGCATTGTACCAAAAATGTAAAAAAATCATTGTTGGGTGGCATAATGACATTTTTTCCCTTTACTTAATACTTATCAAAATTCTACGATGGGCATATATTAAAATAATAAAAAAGTCAGAATACATAAAAACAAAAATATTGTTTTACTAAATCACGAATCTCACTAAATAAACATCGTGTTTATAATTTTTCAGGCAAACCTCTCCTCACCTTCTTCTACGGTATCTGAGACTCAGCTGGTACGTATCTTCTTACTAAGTCATAGCCCTGATACTTTAGGAAATTCTTACCTTTTAAGATGGCTTTATCTGAACAAAGGTGAACTGAAAATAAATTCACTACATTTAAGTTTATCTACTTTGGTGTGTAATAAAAATTCACTGATGCTTTACTGGAGCTCCATGATGGTGGTTTTACAGGTCACAGACATCCATAAAAATATACACAGACCTTATTTTCCAGTAATGTACATCCTGGTAGCAGTGTCAGAATAGAATGGGCGGAGTCAGAGGCAAGATGCTGATGGAATTTAAAGGAGGGAGCTCACTTCCGGGTGGAGAGATAAGAACAGGGATCAAGGATAAGGTCCCATTTGATCATGGAAGGTAAGTTCCGGGTTTGAGGAAATAGGAAATGAGATGTTTCAGCCAGGAACATCACATGAGAATGGTCTAGACCAGGGATGAGCCATAGAAACATAGTGTGAGTCACAAAGACAAGCCATATGTGTAATTTAAAATTTTCTAGTAACCATGTTAAAAATTTTTTAAAAAACGGATTACATTACCTTCAATGACATATTTTTTGGAACTTTTTTTCTTTTAGGGGGGTGGTGTGTGGGCTGCACCTGCAGCAATGGAAGTTCTCAGGTTAGGGGTGGGTGGAATCAGAGCTGCAGCTGCTGGCCTACACCGCAGCCATAGCAACACGGGATCCGACCTGTGTCTGCGACCTCCACAACAGCTCATGGTAACACCAGATCCTTTACCCACTGAGTGAGGCTGGGGATCGAACCCACATCCTCAGGGATATTAGTCGGGTTCTTAACCTGCTGAGCTACAATGGGAATTCCTCAATGATATGTTTTTTAATAGTATATATCTATCATCACTTCAACATATGATCAGTATAAAATTGAGATATTTTACCTTCCTTTGAGGGGGGCAGAAACTTTGAAATCTGCTGTGTGCTTTATGCATATCTTGATTCAGACTAGCCACATTTCAAGAGCCCAACAAGGGGGCTAGTAGAACTGGACAACACAGATCTAGGCTCTAGAATCTGTTTGTTTGTTTGTTTGTTTGTTTATTTATTTATTTATTTTGGCCAAGTCTGCAGCATGTGGAAGTTCCTGGGTCAGGGATTGAACCCATGCCACGGCAGTGACTTGAGCCGCAGCAGTGGCAATGCCTGATCTTTAACCCCTTGTGCTACCAAGGAACGCCTAAATCTGTTATTTATATATAAAAATTTGATTAAATAGGAGAATTAATTTTTCTTATAGTGTTTTGTATTCTTACTATTACAGTGGTTAGCAGATTAGAACCATGATATAAGTTGTTTAGATATTACTAAATATTTTCTTTATATATTTTAATATTTATGGTTTATAATTATAAATTACTTTAGTAAAATTAGTGAAAATATCTAGTAAAGCAGTTTGAGACATTTAGAAGACACAATCAATTTAATACTGATTCTCCTCCTTTTTTTCTTTGTCTTTTTAGGGCCACACATGTGGCATGTGGAGGTTCCCAGGCTAGGGATTGAATCGGAACTGCTGTTGCCAGCCTACACCACAGGCACAGCAATGCCAGATCCAAGCCACATCTGCGACCTACACCATAGCTCACGGTAGCACCAGATCCTTAATCCACTGAGCAAGGCCAGGGATGGAACCTGGGTCCTCATGGATACTGGTCAGATTTGTTACCACTGAGGCACAATGGGAACTCCAATATTTTTCCCCTTTTTAAGCAATTATTTCCATGTCCTACATCCGTAGCCATCAAGTCATTTTGTCATTATCATGCCCAAATGACAACTGTATTTTTATTTGTGATACTGAAAAATCACAAAAAGTGTGGTTTGACTCTTAAAATGGCCTAATTGAAGCAAAGTATGGGATTTATATGTATAGTGTGTGTGTGTGTGCGCGTGTGTGTGATTTTAGTGTCTCGTTTAGAATAGTGGCAGGCAGTGTCGGATAGTTGAAGAAATGCTGGAATGGGGGCCAGAAGAACCACCTTTTACTTCCTGCTCTGATGCTAACTACTGGGTTGGCGGTAGATGAGTCAAGACTCTGGAGCCTGGGCTTCCATCTCCTAAACGAACAATGCGAGTGTTCGTTTACATCTTGTCCAAGCCTCTCTGGCTCAGTGAGTCTGTGATTACTAACACAGGGGTGCAGAGGTGTTGCCATGGAGACGTGTGCTGCAGTAACATAATGAAGCTGAACGGTTTCCCACTTTAGATATGGAGCTATTGTTACAACAATTCTAATATTTAAAATAATGATATCCGTACTTATTTCTTGAGAGTAATGTGTGAAAATCAGGAAATATATTGTATACTCAACAAGTATACAAAAACCAGATTTTAGATGTCGAATGTGTCTGATTATATGTATCATCAGTCTGACATCTATCTATCTATCTATCTATAGATGTCAGTTCTTGGCTTAACATCTTAAGAAGGTATTTCAAAGAAGCAAATATATATATGTTTGCATAAAATAAGACAAATGCCTCATTGTATATGTAATAAATGAACAATTTTTTTGCCTAATTAAATAATTCCATGAATTATATGCTTCTGTTCTCTAGGGGGAAATATACAAAATACTGTTTTGACTGACTTAGATGATCTTTTTTTTGCATTCCCTTTAGACCTTTTCTCTAGAGAGTTCAAGGAATTTCTTTCTTTTTTTTTTTTGTCTTTGTCGTTGTTGTTGTTGCTATTTCTTGGGCCCCTCCCGCGGCATATGGAGGTTCCCAGGCTAGGGGTCCAATCGGAGCTGTAGCCACCGGCCTACGCCAGAGCCACAGCAACGCGGGATCCGAGCCGCGTCTGCAACCTACACCACAGCTCACGGCAACGCCGGATCGTTAACCCACTGAGCAAGGGCAGGGACCGAACCCGAAACCTCATGGTTCCTAGTCGGATTCGTTAACCACTGCGCCACGACGGGAACTCCAGAGTTCAAGGAATTTCTTAACCAAGTTTTAAATTAAGTTTTAATCCCAGAATGACCTTGAGATATAGGTAGGTTTGTGAAGGGATTATTATCAAGCAAGCTGTCACACACAAAAAGAACATCTCTCTAACTGGTATGATTGTTCAGTTCAATCACTGATTTCCACTTCACCACATTAACCCTGTATTTACAGTCTGCTGAATACAGAATAAATTAGAAATAACTGCATGCAAGGGATGCTATATTGCTTTTTATGGATTTATAGCATTTTTACTCTTAAGTATTATAATCTATGAAAGAAATTATAATTTTTTTCATTTTTATGAATGGATTTCCAATACTTGCCATAATAAACTCTCTTCAGGATTAAATTCTGAGTTAGGTGAGTAAATAAGGATGCCTTTGAAAAACAAATGTGTGTGTATACACACGCGTGTGTGTGTGTTTATAAGACACAGTACACACGCTATATGACAGCTAAGACACATATATATTATCTTTTGTTTATACGTATGTGTATGTGTGAGTGGCACATAATAAAATTTGGGGAACACATGCTAGATGATAGTTAAATTGCATAAGTAATTAGTGTATGTTTTGCATAAAACAAGCAGTGATTATTTGATTCCTATTTTAGGAGAGAAATGTGATAAATTGTTTGACGTGAAAATAAATAAAGAATTGCTCTAACAGTGCAAGTTTAAGGAAGAACGCATTTTGCTTTTGAGCTTTGTCTTTTTAGGAATATATCATTTAAATTTTTTTGTTGTTTTTAACTTGGCTTACCTATTTGCTTGTTTCCATTGCAACTGTGTCAATTCAATGCTGGAAGGAAAAAAAGAAATACGACCTTGCTACTTACTCTTAAAATATTTCCACTGTTTACTCTGAAAAGCGTGTTATGTATAACTCGGTTCAGGGAGAATAGTTTGGGGGTCCTTATGAAACTAGTTCACCATTCTCTGTCTCAGTTTTTCATCTTCTATTAAACTGCAACATAGTACATCAGAACTGGGAAGGCACTTAGAGAAGAAAGTGTTGGAAATACCTACTTAGAAAATGAAGGTTAGGACAACTACTCTGATAATCTGAAGGGGAAATTGTAAGGCTCACCTATCCTAATGTGTGGAGTGGCCAACGCAGCCCCCTACACACTCGGCGCGGGGAGGGGAGGTGTTGCAATTGCACATAGTCTCTGAAATGTTATCTCTGGGGTTGAATAATAAGAGTGGCCATTTTTACAAATCAAGAAACAGAGGCCAACAGAGTTTAAACAGATCATCTGAGATCGAAGTGTTAGTGGTCATCTTGGTTCTGCGTGACGTTCAAAAAGGAATCATTGTTGTTTTTAGATGATTCAAGGAAAAAAAGAAAGGTTGGAGAAAGAGTTGGGAAAGAGGGCAGAAGGGGGACCTTCCCCGAGCACCCCCTGCAGAGGGCCCTTGCTGCAAAGATGTGACCACTTACTGAAGAGGAGGGGCTGCGTAGGTTCCGTTAGGGTGTGAGGAGGCGTCGCACCTGTGGGCAGTGCATCCCCCGGCCTCAGAAAGGGCACAGAAGAAAGGAAGATTTGGAATCGAGGCTGAACCTTCCCAAAGCCTCCCTCATTTCCAGGGCGCTCCTCCGTAGTCACAGTATTGACAGAGGCTGGTGGGACCTCTTTTCTCTGGGTAGGAGGATGGGTTGGGCTGTACAAGATGGGTCCGTGCTGGTCTTCCTTGGCAGTAGGTAGGGGACCGGGTTCAGAAGACATGCGGCTTTTGCTTTTGCAATTTCATGCCATTACAAAATGTTCATTTCTGCTCAAGAGAGAATACCGAATCTAGAGAATACAAAGCAATAGATTAAAAAAGAAGAGAAAATCACATGGCTATATACAAGTAAAAGCAAAATGCAGCTTACTGGAACATTATACAGAAGAGTACTTAACCTTGCAGATACTTTGTTCCTAGTTCTGAAAGCCAGTGGATGTGTCCTATTTTAGTGGTGCATGACCAATCTTCCTGAGGGCCCTTGAGGTCTTTGTTGTTCAGAAAATGTGGTCCTGAAAGCTTTTGTGTAGAACTGATGTCTTCTTCAAGCTCGAAGGCAGTTTGTCCTTGACCAAGTTTCCTTGACACAACACTCTTAAGCGCTACAGCATTTATCATGTACGCCTCCCCATATTTGAGTCATGCTATTGTCTTTACTTGTTCAAAGATTTCCATCTGGCCAATTTGTGTTATGTATGTTTCTTGAGCTGTGGGACATGGCTTATAATGATTGAAACCCCATATATGTTTATTTTAATACAACTATCATAGTAACTACAAGATTTTTTTTTTTTTTTGAAAAATCGCATCAGGTAGGTACTTTCCTGAGTAGTTAAGATCCTTTAATGTCAAGATTTCTATATTATACTGGCACAGATGGGAAAAAGGACAGGGCTTTTTTTTTTTTTTTTTCCCTTTCAAGTTCCTTTTACGCTGTTTATAAAGTTTTGTCATGCATGTTATCTTGTAAGAGTTGCACAATCACTTTGTGAGTTAGTATGGCAGGAATTGTTATTTCCATTAGGTTGATGAAAAAAACTCCTGAAGTCCAGATACCTACAATGCTGTGTCAACAGTCCTAGGGCTAATGGGTGGTATTAAAATCTTTCCACCTCTTACCCTAATCTCAGAAGCTTTACTCTCTGTACTGTAGTGTTTTGAAGTGTGAGATATTTCTTGGAGGGGGAAAACAAACCTTAAGTATTTGCCTCAAGGAGTTCCCGTCGTGGCTCAGTGATTAACAAATCCTACTAGGAACCGTGAGGTTGCAGGTTCAATCCCTGGCCAGTGGGTTAAGGATCTGGCATTGCTGTGAGCTGTGGTATAGGTTGCAGACTCGGCTTGGATCCTGTGTTGCTGTGGCTCTGGTGTAG
This sequence comes from Phacochoerus africanus, assembly GCF_016906955.1. Classification (NCBI taxonomy): domain Eukaryota; kingdom Metazoa; phylum Chordata; class Mammalia; order Artiodactyla; family Suidae; genus Phacochoerus; species Phacochoerus africanus. The sequence goes on along the minus strand of NC_062552.1, from coordinate 27,818,574 downwards.
GCCGGTGGCTCCAGCTCCGATTTGACCCCTAGCCTGGGAACCTCCATATGCCATGGGAGTGGCCCAAGAAATGGCAAAAAGACAAAAAAAAAAAAAAGTATTTGCCTCAAGCTTTTAACATTTTTATTGAAAAAAAAAGAAATTAGACTTCATAAACATTTATTAATTGAATAAGTGAATCAGCGAAATAATTTAGAAAATATTGCTTTTGTCAGCAGTCTTGAATGGGAGAATATTTTTGAGTTTCTTTCAGCTTGTTGCCACAGAAACTCTAAAAAAATAACACTGGAGAATAAAGACAAGACTGAAGCAAATGGGCAAAAGAAACAGCAGTGACACTTTCACAAACTCTTTGGATCCATCAAATTTGTCGACTTCCTAGCCAGACTCAGAATTTTCTATATGCTCTACTTTCTTGCCCCCCCACCCCCACATCTTATTTCTGCAAAAAGATAGAAATAAACCCTGGAAAACTGGGACCCTATCCTTTATTTTGTTTTCTTATCACAGGACCCCAGAGCTTACTACTGCAGTCAAAGGCAATTAAAAACATCAGTCTGCTAGTCGGAATTAATTTAAGAAAAATGTTGTTCTAAGAAGGCATTATCTATATAATGGTTTCTCTAGGTCAGTGCTGGCAGTTAATTTTCAGCTTCGGTCTCCAGCCAGAGGCAGTACCAACTTGTTGTCACAGAATTATGACTGTAAGATCCAAAGGACAGAAACAGTGCCTATTTTTACAGTACCCTGCTGGCAATATTCAAGGCTAAGTGTACACTTGATGAGTTATAAACACAAATGAGTAACGGGCTTGGACCAGTGCCTCACAGGCCATTAAAACCTGCCCCCAGGCCCCGAGACTCCGCATACTGTATCTCTGGGACTTTTTCTTCCTCAGGACTAACAATGGGGTTAAATATGATTTCCTTAGTTCCACCCACTCTTGAATTCTCTAAAAAAGATGACATCATTGTCTTCTGGTGTTAAGTGTTTTATTGCTTATCACCATAAGCAAATGGGGGGGGGGGAGGTGAGGGGTGGGGGGAGTCGGGGCAGGGGGAGATTTAAAAAACAAATAGAGAAGGTTAAAATCTTGTCCAGCCTCAAAGATATGGTTCTGGCCTTGACTTCCTATATCAAGGAAGATGGCAACTTCCACCTTCTTCTCTTAACTCTAAGCATGGAGCTCACCAACCCACGTTGCTGCCTTCTTCCAGTCCTCTGTGCGTGAAAGGCCATGTGAGTCTCCTATCTTGCAAAGTCCCTGCTTCCTGGCTTATATTGTAATCCAAAAGTTAGTCCAGGAAAAACAAGAGGAGACCCTAAATGGGTAACCAGCACCTTTGAGGACCTCCGTATTTGATAATAGCCAGCATACTGCCAATTAGTTTATTCATTCTTTATATGTCTGTTTGGAATCTACTGGGATCCTAGCACGGCTCTAGGTGTTGGAGAGAGAACAGTAAACAAAATGATCTCTGGCCTCACAGAGCTTGCATTCTAGCAGAAGAAGCAAAAATATAAACACAGGGAAGACTTGTCTGAGAAGAAGGTGGCATTTGAGCCTAGACTTGAAGACTTGAAAGAGAAAACTGGAAAGGGAGAAGAGATTTCCAGACAACGTGAGGAGCAGGGTCAGACTCCCGGAGGAGGGAATACAGAGTGTGTGTGCTAGAGTGGGAGAGAGAGGCGGGCAGTAGCACCAGACAAGATGGGCCAGGGAGAGGCTGGTTGGGGACTGAAAGGTAGGTCACACAGTGCCCTGTCGGTGTTACCCTGCAGGCACTTAAAGGGGTTTGGCTTTTACTCTGAGAACATGAGGCATGAAAGAACTTTGAGGGGAGTCCAGTGATGTGGCTTAACTGACACTGTGATTGCTCTGTGCTTAACTCACCTGAGTTGGGAGCCCTCTGAGAATGAAGGTTATGTGTTATTCATGTCTACAGACACTCCAGTTCCTGACCTAGATTAGGTCTCCGCTGGTAAAATGGTTCCAGAGAGCATCCGATAGAAGGATGCTTCCAAGCTCCAAGGCAATGGTTGCTTTGTCTTTGAGACACTTTAGGAATGCCTTAGGTCCAGTGTAAATCACTCAGTAGGTTCATCACAATAAATTGAAATTTGCCCTTTGGAGAATCTTCTCATTGTTGTTCCTGTGCCCTTTGTGCCAGCTATGGCAGTTGTTATCTGGTTTTATTTCTCTGCTTGGGCTGGAAAGAAAATCAGGGAGTTGCTTTTCCTGGCATCATAAGAATGGCATTTGTGTATATCAGTCACGAGTCTACTTGGACCTGTTGATTTTTTTAGCAGATTAAGAAAAGGGAAAGAAAGGATCTCTTTGGGCTAGTTTAGTTGTGATATTGTTGGCAAAGACAATCTTAGAGTAGCTCACCTTTATAGATTCTTCTTACTTGATTAACCTGATTTCCTTTGTTTTGTTTGGATGCAGACTTAGCAAATAAGATTTGCCAGAAGTAGCAAACCAGTCTTGAGGTCTGAGGATACCGGGTGACTGTGAGCAGAATGCAACCAACGCTGATCAGAAAGGAATAAAGGATGGGCTGTTCTAAGCCCTGTGCAGTAACTTAACGTGGTGTGAAGCCTGAGTATGGAGGAATGTAAATAATAAAATGTGCCATTACTCATTATTAAAGGACCTAATCATGGATGAGAATTGCAGTCCTTCCGTAGACCATCAGACAAGGTTGAATGGCCTTTTCCAAGGTCATTCAGTCTATTAACACCATTGCAAAATTAAAATCTATGTTTTGGATCCTCTCCTCCCATTGATATCATTCTGCTTCTGGGAGTAGACTTTAAAACAAGTCCAGAGAAACATCAGTTTAATATTTGATGACAGTGTGAACTACAGAATCCTTTAGGAGGCAGAATGGGATGTGTGTGTGTGTGTGTGTGTGTGGAGGTGAAGGGAAGATGTGTGTATATTGAGCAAGAAAACACGATCAGTCTGGAATGTTCCTGGAATGCTCTTCTGGCAGGAATGTTTGTGGCCTGCTTAAGGAAAGGAAGACTGGCTTTACTGAGACTAGTGAAAAGAAAAGTAAAATGACATGTAATGAGGTAACGATGACCAAAGTCATGAATGTAGCAACTGGCAGTGGAAATAAAACAGAAGCAGTGGATTTAGAAGGAATCAAAATTTAGAGTTTCTCTCTGTGCTATTTCTCTTCCTGTTTCTGTTTCTGGCATCAGAGTAATGAAAATCTTGGGCTGATCAGACCAGACCTGGATTAAATCTCTATTTGTTCACATATTAACTGCATAGTGTGTGACTGACTCTAAGTCTCTCACAGGTTTATCAATAGAGAATTGATGAGAAAGGGAGTTCCCATGTGGTAATGAACCTGACTAGTATCCACAAGGATGCGTGTATGATCCCTGGCCTTGCTTAGTGGGTTAAGGATCCAGCGTTGCCATGAGCTGGGGTGTAGGTTGCAGACATGGCTCAGATCCCGTATTGTTGTGGTGTAGGCTGGCAGCTGCAGTTCCGATTTGACCCCTAGCCTGGGAACTTCCATATGCTGTAGTCATGGCCCTAAAAAGATAAAAAAAAAAAAAAAGAATTGATGAGATAATCAATTTAAAATATTGAATGCACTAGTAAGATATAGATTCTGGGTCTATGGGATAATGATGGCCTCATTATTAGCAATGAGTCCTCAAGGTTTTTGAGGCTGGTTTCAAAGCACGTGGAATGGTATGAGCAAGGCATAGAGGCCGCCATGAACAGGATTGCTAGGTGTACCATGGTTAATGGAGAACGAGTGAGGTTCAGAATTGGGCCACCAAGATGTAAGCTCCAATTTGACCAAGCACTGAGAGCCAGTTAGGTGTGGAGGCTATGGTTAAAGTTACAGGGTGGGAAGTGAGAACAGTGTCTAAGGTAAACTCCTAAGAGTCTTCTTTTGCCTGGAGTTGGCTTCCATGCCTATGAAATGTTGACTGGTGAGTGACAGCAAGTTGAGGTACACGAGAAAAAAAGGACTAAGGAAAGAGAGATGAATATAATGTAAGAATCAGGGCAACGGTACTGAGACCAAGTAAGCAAACTAGAATGAGAAAGATTTAGAGACTTCGGATAGACCAAGCCTAGGGACACAGAGTCCAAAAAAAAGAGCACGTGGAAAATCTGGTAGAATAGAGGAAATGGGGAAGGAGTCATTGTCCAATGGTCAGACAACAATCAAATCCAGGAGATCAGGAAATTCATAGCAATAAGATGCATAAAGTCTGGTAGAGAAGCAAACATGAAGCATCAGTAACTGACTCTGACGTTAAAACTACTCGATATTCAGCCAACCAGAAGAGAGTCTTTTCTGGATTTACCCTGGAGTATGTTGATCCCAAGAGAGATGATCTGAGTGGACGTTTCCAGACCAGGATAACCCCAAACATTTGCCTGCTAGCAATGCAGGGACCAGGGCATCATGTTTCTCTGGCAGGGGGATTCTTGTAACAAATCAAGTGCTTCTGGTCAAATGTCTTCCTTCTGCCTTCATTTTTCTGCTGCTGCCGCCAAGTGTAGCTCCTTAAAGTCTGTGGTGGCTTTAGAACCTGGTAAGCCCTGAGGGCTGGAGTTGTATTTGATTTCCTACCTCCCAAAGGAACAAGAGAGTAGAAGGAAGTATAGAAGTAGAAGCAGCAGGAAGGAGCAATGAAACAGGAAGTCACGTGGAAAAGAGAGACAGGAAATCTGGGTAGTTTCGGGTCACGACTCAAATAATGGGGCATCCCCCTAGTTCCCTCTTAAAGGTGGCTGTAGAAATGGGAAACTTCCTGCCCTTTGTCCTTATGTTGAGTTCACGGCAGATTATTGGTCTCACAGGTTTACTCAACTGTGCTATTTCACACATAATTGGATGTTACTTGCTCATTTTTCCCCCTTGAGAGAAATCAGAGTTTCTTAAGTAGGAGATGTTTCCCAGCCTTGGAAAGATAGAGAATTTTCTCAATCTGTATTTCCCTAGTTGGCACAGATATGAAAGCCAACTGGGAAAGTGTCTGTTGGAAAAAAAGGATTTCAGGGCAGCCTTTATTTAAGACTCAAAACATATCACATGGTTTATAGAGTAGACAGGTAGATGTGCTCCTTCAGGGCTTAACTTGAGAGCATCAGCGTTGACTAAGGAGAGCTAATTGATTATTTTCTGTTTTTTTTTTTTTTTCTTGTCTTTTGCTATACCATGGCATATGGGGGTTCGCAGGCCAGGGGTCGAATCAGAGCTGTAGCTGCAGGTCTACACCATAGCCACTGGCCTATGCCACAGCCACAACAGCAACAGATCCAAACAGCGACTTAAATGTACACAGCAGCTCATGGCAACGACGGATCCCTTAACCCACTGAGTGAGACCAGGGATCAAAACCTAATCTTCATGGACACCAGTCGGGTTAGTTAGCGCTAAGCCACAACCAGGAACTCCCTAATTGACTATTTTCTGAACGGAAATGCGGTCGAGACGAATGATGAAGAATGCTCAAACAGGAAAAGTGTCACAGCTATTTATTGAATTCTTGTTTGGGGTGTTTTTTGTAAACACTTCAATCATTCTGTGACATTTTACAGTGTAACAAGATTTTGGTGTTTGTGAAACATGCTTTTGAAATTGCCCCAAACTGGATTTTTCTTTCTCCCTCTCTCTCTCTCATCAAATTGACATTGGGTATAAGTTCGTGAATCTTGAATGACTAGTCTAGTCACTCAAACTCTTTTGATGGCAAGGTCCAGAAGTAAACGTGTTTAAAAGAAAGGGAATTTTGTGTAAAAGAAAAGGAAAGTCAGGAAGCCTCAGACAAGAAATCCAACTGGAAGTGAAGTCAGCCATGCAATGAGACACCAACATCAAATGCTTTCACTGACATGTGAAATCTGAAAAAAGGACAGACTGAACTTCTTTGCAGAACAGATGCTGACTCACAGACATTGAAAAACTTACGGTCTCCGGAGGAGACAGTTTGGGGGGTGGGGGAATGTGCTTGGGTTGTGGGATGGAAATCCTGTGAAATTGGATTGTTATGATCATTATACAACTACAGATGTGATAAATTCATTTGAGTAATAAAAAAAAAAAAAGAAAGAAAGAAAAAAAAAGGAAAAAAAAAAGAATGGAAATCCAGCTGAGTCCCAGAAAGGTTTTGGAATTCAATACACTTTGCTCTATTTTTCTTGATCTCATCAGTCTACTTTTTTATGGCAGATTAAGGCTTTCTTGTTGCTCCCAAATTGACACATTGTAATCTCAGTCTCCCAGCATGACTGCAATGTAGTTTAAAGCCTTGTTGCATATTCTTGAAAGAGAACAACTGTTTACTTCCCAGCCCCTACCTCCTTTGGTCAGAAAGCCAACACTGGTTTCATCATACATGGTATGAACGTGGTTTCTGAGATTTCAGGGCATGCAGAGGCAGTGGCCAGAAAAAGAAAGCTGTTATGGGCTTGGCGAATCATTCTAAATTCATCTATCCTGCCATGCCCCAAAGGTGAACCCTGCCTGGCACCAAGGATGCTCTCAATAAATATTTGTCAGGGAGTTCCCGGCATGGCTCAGCGGGAACCCAGCTAGTATCCATGAGGATGCGGGTTCAACCCCTGGCCCTGCTCAGTGGGTTAAGGATCTGGCGTTGCTGTCAGCTGCAGCATAGGTTACAGAGGCAGCTCAGATCTGGTGTTGCCGTGGCTGTGGTGTAAGCCTGCAGCTGCAGCTCTGATTGGACCCCTGGCCTGGGAACTTCCATATACCACAGGTGTGGCCCTAAAATAACAAAAGAAAAAAATGCGTATTTGTCAAAAGAAATATTTATTGATTGAATGAACTGGCAAGGATATAAGAACACATTTGGCTAGATAGATGAAGGTGTTTTTGCATTTTGAACCTCACTAGAGTAGATATTTATCAGTTCATTGCTGTAACAGGGAACTTTATTTACATTAGTTAAGATCATTTGATTCCTGGCTGTTTGTATGTATTTGTAAAATCATTTTAAAATTAAAAAATTATAAATGGCTGTGAGAATATTTGAATGACCTAATACACATATGTAGTCATTTTAATAGTATTTTTTTCTTTATTTTTTAAAAACTAATTTCATATTCATGAAGACAAAGCCTGGAGTAATTCGCCCCGTACCTGTTAAATCCAAAATATTATTGAAAAAAGAGGAAGAAATCTATGAACCCAACCCTTTCAGTAAATACCTGGAGGATAACAATGACTTCTTTTCGGAGCAGGTGAGCATGCACGTGAGAAAGTCTGATATTTGGCTAAATAACTGTACGAATTATAGATATGCCTCTATGAATATAGTGTGTGCCAGAAAATGTTTATGTGATTGGAATAGCCTTAGTAATAAAGAAGATGTATTTTTTTGCATAATAAAAAAAAATCCTCAAGTGTTTCCAGGATGGTATTTTGAAGTATTTAATTTTCTTTTTTTTCCTGAAAATTTTCTACTTAGTCCTAGTATTGTTTGGGGGATCAAGACATTACTCCCTATAAAGACATCATGGAGTCACTGACTGGATGAGTCACATAGGTGTTGCTTTCTTATTTCTAAAATCCTGCTTCCTGAACTTCCTGTTGTGGCACAGCAGAAACGAATCTGACTAGTAACCATGAGGCTGTGGGTTCGATCCCTGGCCTCGCTCAGTGGATTAAGGATCTGGTTGCAAATGCAGCTCAGATCCTGCATTGCTATGTGTGTGGCGTAGGCTAGCAGCTGTAGCTCCAATTCAACCTCCATATGCCGCAGGTGTAGCCCTAAAAAAAAAAGGCAAAAATAAAATAAAATCCTGCTTCCTTTTGAAATGATGTGGTACTTTAAGTTTGGTATCTTAGTACATATGACAAAAGATCTGTTTGGATTCATACCAGCTTAGTAGAGATGATGCGATTCCCTAGATTGAATGGTAAGTAGGTAGGGGATAGGGGCTTCAGTTATTTTTGGCTTTGTTGTTCTTTTGGTTTATGTACAAAAAAGGTATATTATCTTCCCTTTATATATCCTATATTTTGCAGAAGTTATAATGGAAGGTTATTGATGGTGCACTATAATATATGGGGAAAATACACATTTATACAACAGGAAAGTTCATATATTATCTCAAAGAAAGCATACATCTTTATTTGTCTTATTAAAATGCAACAGATAGGCATGGATTACGTGTTGTATGTCTCAAACATTATTACATGTTTAAGCAATGTAAGCAATCCAGAAACCTTCCTGGATGCAGGACACTCAAGATGACCATATTTGGTAATCTATAATAGAATAGATTTATACAGGATATAAGGTGCTGTACTCTTTTTAAATTTCAGTTTGAAAAATGATAACAGTATTCTTGAAAATATAAATTACATTCATACTTGTGAAACATTAAGGATATCTCATCTGCCACATATTAACTCTACATAACAGTGAGCAAGCTGTTTCATCTTTCCACACTTCAGTGTCTTAATGCACAAAATGAGGCATTCAGATCAGGTACTTTTTATGGATCCTTCAAATTCAAAAATCTGGGTTACTTAAAATCTAAGATTAACTCTGACTAGGTTAAAAGTTTTGAAAGAGTTAATTATAAGTACATTTTCATGCTGAGCCAAAGTTTACATTCATAAAATGGAGATGGTAGTATTTTATGCTTATTTATATATACTTTATGAAGACTGAAAGAATTTGGATAAATTAAATATTTTTAGAAGGCACTAATAACATTGAAAATGATAATTAGAAGCAATTATTTCAATTTAATAGAATAAAATGCATCCCTCAATTTAAATTAAATGGAGAAATCTTACTGATGTATAAGATTGCGTTCAGTAAATCTGCACGTAAAAGAAGTGAAAATTCCTGTTAGGAAAGCAAATTTTCGTCAACAGGAAAGCTTACTAAATATCTGTTGCTTATATGACACTAATATTTTAGAGGCTTAATGTGACATTTTAGATGGTATGGGTTTATTACAAAAATTTGTAAATGTAATCTAGTGTTATATGACAAAAATGCCAACAATTAAAATAAATTTCACATATTATCCATGTAACATATTCTTCAAATATGATCTAATGCTATAAAATAATAATTTTGTTCTTTTATATTAGTATAATTTCAAATTTATGTATTTTACCTTAAACAAGATTCTTTGTAGAATGTCAAAGAATATAATTTATCACAATCTGCTGTCCTCTGAAATGATGAATTCCATTTTCAGGTGTAGGAAATTCTCTTTAAAGGAAGTTATTAGTTCTTGGAGTTCTCTGGTGGCTCAGAGGGTTAAGGGTCTGGCCTTGTCACTGCTATGGCTCTGGTTGCTGCTATGGCACAGGTTCAATCCCTGGCCCAGGAAATTTTGCATGTGGTGTGGCCAAAAATTAACAAATGAATAAGTTACCAGTTTTTTTTTTCCCCCCATAGCTTTTCCTGACTATACAGCAAATTTAAAGCTGCTTATGTACAATATAAACCCATGTATTTTCAGATAATGTGTGGAAAATTTGAGTTCTTTTGCAAGTATTTTGGTGCCACAGACATAGACTTATATTTTCTTTCGATCACTTCATTTTTGTGTATATTCCAACTTCTCTGTGGAGCATGGGAAATAATAGGAGCCAGCTGACTGTCAGAACTGAAAGAAGTCTGTACTTCTTTCAGAGTACTTAAAAGTGAATTCCAGGAGTTCCCACTGTGACACAGTGGGCTTAGAATTCAACTGTAGTGGCACGGGTTGCTGCAGAGGTGTGGGTTGGATCCCAGAGTGGTGCAGTGGGTTAAAAGGACCTGACATTCCTAAAGCTGGGGCTCAGATTCCAACCCTAGCCCAAGAACTTCCATATGCCCAGGGTGAGGCCATAAAATCAAAAACCAAAAAAAAAAAAAAAGGTGAATTCCAAACATTCCCTGGTCTTACTCATTGACCTTGCAGGAGAAGAAAAATGCATATACTGGAAAACTGGGAAATTTCATAGGCTATCAACTGGTCTCTACATCGAGTTCTCACTGCCATCTCATTGTGGCCAGAATCTACAATGGAGGCAGGTACAAAAGACAGTGCACCAGGATAGAGGCTGAGATCACCTCGAAAAAGTAAATTGAGCAACAGCAATTTATGATCTCAGCATGGCTGCTTCATCAGAACGTCACGAAAGAGAGCATACTCAAATTCAGTTCTAGTCACCGTTGTGTCCCTCTTAGCTGCTGCCACAGAATAAATTGAATGGTTCTAAACTCAGTTGATCTCACCCACCCATGTAATGGAAAATTCTTGAGCCTGACAGTTGGGCCAAATTGAAGCAGCTTACATTCACTAATCTGCCTTGTACTGGGGACAGTTCCACATGACAGGAGATGCTGGATGGGATTCTGAAGTCAGTAAATTTCCCCGAGCAGCTTCAGGGCCATAAAATATGATTTCAAAACTGTTACAAAATGTCAGACACCAAAGATGATGAGACCAGACGGAAATGTATTTACTGTAGCTGAAGAAGTTACAACCAGGCAGACGTTTGAACTGATAATGAACTGAGAATTTGCCTGGAGACAGCCTCTCAGTACTAAAAGCCAAGTTTGCAACCAAATAGCTAATCAAGTAATTGAGACTTATTAATCAACAACCTTTCCATCAGCATGACATAGGCCAGGAAGCCTCACTGTGTATTAGACGGATCTTTAAAGGAAGACTCTCCAGAATGAAGCTGATGTTTTTTTTCTGAAATTACTTTTAAATTCATTATTGTAACAGCTTGTGGTCTTTTTGAGGTTCTTTTGAGGAACAAAATTCCTCATACTCCACATATGGATTGAAAACTGTGGTGATGTACTTTGAAGCATAGTTCTATTGATAATTAAAGGCAGTGGTGAAAAATATTTAACAGAATTGATTGGACAAATGGGCATCCAGAAAATATAGAGGCTTAGAAAATCGATTCACTGAGGAGAATGAAGACATTAAAGAGACATGGTTTTTGTTTGTGGATACTTGCGAGTTTACAAAATATATTGATTATTTTCTGGTCATTTAATGTATCTAATTAGACAAAAGTGATTTCTTCACTAAAGATTCTTAATAGAAAAAGCAGTTGCTAACCTCAGTTATATAAAATGTTATTTAAAACATTCTTTTGCATTCTAAATGAATTAGTAATTCAATTCATGATATTAGAGATGTCATCTCTTTCTTGAAGCCCCAGAGGAATGTATAAAAAAGATTTTGGACAGAATTACAGGAGAGGATATTTTTGTTTCATCTGATTTTCCTGGAAAAGTTTTTCTTTCTTTCTTTTCTTTTTTTAATGCAAAATAATGTTTTCCGGCATGTATGCCTCTTAAATTTTATTTTCCTTCTAATTTGCTTCAGTAGGGAAAAAAAAGAACATGTTTTTGTGTGAAAATGACCACTTAATGAATTTCCCCCACACATTTCACAGAGAACATTAAAGGGTAATGATAGGGAATTTTTTTTGTTTAGTGTTTACATTCTCTCTTTTCTTCTGAGTTTTCTTAGACATCTGACTTTCCTACCAAACTCTCTGACATTCAGCTTTGATGGTTATGTGGGTCATTTCCAGATTTCTAATTAGTCATTGAGCTATATTTTTCCTGTGACCTTCACCTTCACTTCCTTCTGTCACTCACACGTTATTATTACAGAGCAAACACTCATGGATAATACTACCTTTTATTCTGAATGACTTCTGGCTTTGCTACAAATTGCTGCTTTTTCAACATTTGTTTCTCAATCAAGATGGCTCACTCTCTTTTGTCGTAAAATGATCTTTTCTCATTGCTAATCTTTTATTAAGTTTTTTTTTTCAGATTAAAATGTTTAACTTTTTAAGATCTAGAAATAATTAAGTGGTTTGCTGAATAGTTTCAAGGGGAGAGGACTGAAATTCCATGTAGGGTTTCATTTTTTTGGAAGTGTTAAGACTAGAGATTTGGCTTCTCCAAGTTTTACCTGGTTGTTTTTGCTTATTCAAGTAATGAAATCCTTGTGAGTTTTTTTTCTCTCTCTTTTTCATTTTTCGTTTGCCTGCCTTCCTTCCTTCTTTCCTCTATATTTAATAGGTAATAAACAACTTATAGTGAACAGCTTATATACTACATGTAATGGATAATTTATCAACACAATAAACTTTTTTTTAATATTGAAAAAAATTGTCCTATAGAAACAATACTTGCTCCTTCCTCCAGGAAATAATCAGATAGGATCCCCTCTTCAAACTTGAGCTTTTGTCTCTCCCTTTTATTAATTTATTGTTATCATTATTATTGCTTTAAGCTTTCTCTTGACCTTGTATATGTACCATGGAGGACTGGACCTAAAGGGTTGCAGTTTTCTACACTGATAAGGGAGACTTCTTCTCCTGTCCCCCTTCCACTGCTTTATGTAGGGTTAAGAATCTTTGATTTTTACTTGCTTTAAGACTAACACAAAAAGAAGACCTATTTTCCACTTCTACCAAAATAGATGAGATAATTCTAATAGTTAGTTAAGCAACTGAGTTAAGCTTTAAGAAATTAGTTGTTTAACAAATACTTGGTGAGTATGTAGTGTCTCCATTTCAATCTACAGGGAAAGAATGACATCCTAAAGCTTTATGCAAATGCATCCTCTATCTTTTTTAACTCGTGATATCCCCAGATACCTAATTTAAGGGGGATCATTTTGACAATATTGATTCTTCCAATCCAAGAGAATGGCATATCTTTCCATCTGTTTGTGTTATCTTTGACTTCTTTCACCAGCATCTTATAGTTTTTAGAGTACATGTCTTTTGTCTCTTTAGGTAGGTTTATTCTTACGTATTTTATTCTTTTTGATGTGATGGAAAATGCGATTGTTTCCCTAATGTCTCTTTCTGATCTTTCATTTTTAGTGTGTAGAAATGCAGTTGATTTCTATATAATAATTTTGTATCCTGCAACTTTACCAAACTTACTGATGAGCACCCAAAGTAATCTACAGATTCAATGCAATCCCTATAAAATTACCAAGGACAGTTTTCACAGAACTAGAACAAAATATTTTAAAGTTTGTTTGGAAGTACAAAAGACCCAGAATAGCCAAAGCCATCCTGAGAAAGAAAAATGGCACTGGAGGAATCAGACTCCCTGACTTCAGACCATACTACAAAGCTACAGTCATGAAAACTGTATGGTGCTAGCACAAAAACAGATAGATCGATAGATAGATAGATAGATAGATAGATAGATAGATAGATAGATAGATCAGTGGGACAGGATAGAAAGCCCTGAATTAAACCCATGTACCTATGGCCAACTAATCCCTGACAAAGGAGTCAAGAATATACAATGGAGAAAAGACAGTCCCTTCAATAAGTTGTGCTGGGAAAACTGGACAGCTACATATAAAGGAATAAAATTAGAGCACTTTCTAACACCATACACAAAAATAAATTCAAAATGGATTAAAGACCTAAATATAAGACCAGATACTATAAAACTTTTAGAGGAAAACGTAGGCCAAACACTCTGTGACATAAACCACAGCAATGTCTTCTCAGGTCCACCTGCTAGAGTAATGAAAATAAAAACAAAAATAACCAAATGTGACCTAATTAAACTTAAAAGGTTTTGCACAGCAAAGAGAACCCTGAACAAAATAAAAAGACAACCCACAGAATGGGAGAAATATTTACAAATGAAGCAACTGACAAGGGATTAATCTAAAAATATATAAACACCTCCTGCAGCTCAATACCAAAAAAACAAACAACCCCACCAGAAAATGTGCAGAAGATCTAAACAGGCAGTTCTCCAGAAGACATAGAGATGGCCAAAAAACACATGAAAAGATGTTCAACATCATTAATTATTAGGGAAATGCAAATCAAAACTACTATGAGGTACCAGCTTGCACTAGCCAGAATGGCCATCATCCAAAAGTCTACAAATGATAAATGCTGGAGAGGGTGTGGAGAAAAGAGAACTCTCTTACACTGTTGGTGGGAATGTAAATCGGTGCAACCACTATGGAGAACATTGTGGAGATTCCTCAAAAAACTAAAAATAGAATTACCATTTGAACTAGCAATCCCACTCCTGGGCATCTATCCAGAGAAAATCATGGGGTACATATATCTTTTTATGTTCATTGCAGCACTAAATACAATATCCAAGACATGGAAGCAACCTAAATGTCCATCTACAGGGGAGTGGATAAAGAAGATGAGGTACATATACACAATGAAACATTACTTAGCCATAAACAAGGAATGAAATAATGGCATTTGCAGCAACATGGATGGACCTAGAAATTATCATGCTAAGTGAAGTCAGACAGTGATACACAAAAGTCATATGCTATCACTTGTATGTGGAATCTAAAAAAAGGATACAATGAACTTCTTTGCAGAACAGATACTGACTCACAGACTTTGAAAAACTTATGGTTACCAAAGGAGAGAGGTTGGGGGTGGAGGGATGGGCTGGGGGTTTAAGATTGACATGCTGTCAAATTGGGTTATGATGATCATTGTACAACCATAAATATAATGAAATTTATTGAGTTTAAAAAAAATGAGGAATCACCATTGCCATATTTAGAACCTCTCATGTAACGTATACTCGTTTTTAAAAATAAGGTTTTGTTACAGTAGACTTAAAAATTCCATAATGGTTTCACCTGAAGTTCCTATTGTGGCTCAGTGGTTAACGAATCCAACTAGGAACCATGACGTTGCGGATTCGATTCCTGGCCTTGCTCAGTGGGTTAAGGATCTGGCGTTGTCGTGAGCTGTGGTGTAGGTTGCAGACGCGGCTTGGATCCTGTGTTGCTGTGGCTGTGGTGTAGGCCAGCAGCTACAGCTCCGATTCGACCCCTAGCCTGAGAACCTCCATATGCTGCAGGAGTAGCCCTAGAAAAGGCAAAAAGACAAAAATAAACACACACACACACACACACACACACACGTATATATCAAACAACAGTTAGAGTTTCAAAAGACAGGAGTTCCCATCGTGGCTCAGCAGTAATGAATCCAGCTAATATTCATGAGGATATGGGTTTGATCCCTGGCCTTGCTCAGTGGGTTAAGGATCCGACGTTGCCATGAGCTGTGGTGTAGGTGGCAGACTTGGCTCAGATCTGGCATTGCCATGGCTGTGGTATAGGTTGGCAGCTGTAGCTCTGATTGGACCCCCAGCCTGGGAACTTCCATATGCTGCGGGTGCAGCCCTAAAAAGACAAAAAACAAACAAACCCCCCCAAAAATTTCAAAAGACAGAGAGTAGCTGTGTAAAAATAATTTTAAATAATATCCAAAGTAAACATTATTCAAAGTTTAGAAAGTTCATTTTATTTGTTGGCAAGAAAAATAAAAGATGCATTCCTGTCTTACTTCAGAGAAGTCTGTATTGAAAACCTTCTTAAGGAGTTCCTGTCGTGGTGCAGTGGTTAATGAATCCGACTAGGAACCATGAGGTTGCGGGTTCAATCCCTGGCCTTGCTCAGTGGATTAAGGATCCGGTGTTGCCGTGAGCTGTGGTGTAGGTGGCAGACGCTGCTTGGATCCCGTGTTGCTGTGGCTGTGGCATAGGCCGGTGACTAGAGCTCTGATTAGACCCCTAGCTTGGGAACCTCCATATGCCGCAGGGGTGGCCCTAGAAAAGGCAAAAAGACCAAAAAAAAAAAAAAAAAGAAAAGAAAACTTTCTTGAACCTTGAGTCAAAGTCAGCCTGTGAATAGAGCTGTACGAGGTGACCACCATAGGCCTTTGTCCTATTTATCTATGTGTCATAGAATTTTGTCCTATGATGTATATATGCTGTACCTCTCCCAGGACAGTCGACAACCATCTCCTCCCTCCTCAACCGAATGGATTCAATTCCACAACTTCCTTAAGATGACTTGGGGGCTAGTTATCACTAAGTGTATGTAGGAAATGCAGTCAGCATGAGGGGTTTGCAGTTTGATTTTCTCTTGGACACCTTCTTTGACCCCATGAGAAGTGGAATCCAGGTAGAATGCTCCTAGAGGAGTACATAGTAATATTCTGTATTTTTGAATTTAAATGTTAAGAGTGGTATGTTTAGAACACATGTTATAATCTCAAAACATTGGAAAAATTGTGAAATCTTTTAAAATGTGGGTGAGATTAGACAGACTTTGCATGAGGACACATGTAAAGATCCCAGCAAGCTGTATAAGTTTGAAGCTGAGTCACATGAAGAGAATTGGGAACCTTCTCTTCCTCACTGAGACCCAAGATAAAATAACTTCAAGTTGTAATTTGGGCAGAGAAAACAATAAATTCAAATGAGAAGAGCAGCTAAGAGAGTGCCTAGGAGAGAGTGAGGCAGAGAGGTAAAACTGATAGATAAACTGTTTTTAAAATTCCATTAAAGAAACCTAACACGGAGCTTGAAAAGTCCAGCCTGTGAAAACAGGCTACTGAAGCAGGTGATTTAAAATAAATATATGGAAAAAAGAAGACAGGATTAAAAGTGTATTATTTCTTTATCTCAAAGCCTGCGTGAAAAGAACAATCTGGAATAAATTTGTAAATTCAAAATTAGGGGTTCCTTCGAGATGGGAGAGCTGGTAGGTTTTTAGAGTTTTTCTGAATAATGTTCTGATCTCCAAATATAGACATCCTAAGTGAAATTTAATCTACTACAGCCCAACCATCCAAATACCAATTTGTCTTATGGACCTTAAGATCATCTCTTCCTTGAAAATAGAAAATGTGTTTGGTGAGAAACAACTTATCAGGAACTGGATTGTCAGTTATCTTTTTTCTCGTAGAGCTGAGAGGCTTAGCATATTTTACCTGCTCGAATAAAAGCAAATATATATGCTATTTATCCCATAGTGTATGTTCAGGAAAATAGAAGTGTTTTTCTCCACCTGTGGCTAAATGGCTTTCAGGAAGTGCTAAGCCCCCATGAATTGCATTTGGTAGAAAGACTGGTCCTTTGCAGGGTCAGGCTAGTTTTACCTCCTCATTTTGGAAACCACAGGCAGGATCTGATGCCCTTATTCATGATAATGTGTAATTAATTGAACCAAAGGAGAACTAGGACAGCTTGGTTTTGCAGAAAGATCCCAGCAATTGTGTCCTTGCTGTGCTTGTGTGGTTAATCAGTTCTACTCAGTGTATTTGTGAAACTGAACTTCATTGATGAAATGAGGCGACTGGACTAGATTAGTGGCTCTCCCCTGGCGTAACTTTGCCCCAGACAATATGGTTTGTCATGACTGGGGGTGGGGGTGCTATTGGCATCCAGTAGGTAGAAGCCAGGGATGCTGCTGAGCATCCTACTGTGTCCAGGGCAATCCCCTACAACAAAGACTTATCCTGCCCCAAATGTCACTAGTGCTGGGGTTGAGAGATCTTGGACTGAACCATCTCTTGCCTCCCTTCCAGCTCCAAGAATTCAGTGACTATTGAAAGAACTACCTACCGTGGGCAGGAGCATTTCTGTTCAACCCACATTGATTGGGTGCTTTCTTTTTTTGTTTAAACTAAGAACTTTTCCCTATGTGATTTACACAGAGGAGGGAAGTAAGCATCCATTCATGGACTTTTCCACACTCCGTGTAGCCTCTAGGCATAATGATAGCCCTGCTTATGAAGAACGTACATTTTCATTGGCTCTAGATATGTCAGCAAAAGTATGGCTTCCCCACCTTTGTAGACATTTCTCCCTCCTTGTACTTTCCCAATTATTACGTGTCAGGACAATTAAGTAAAAGAGAAATTTTTTGAAGTCAGGCAGCCCGATGCTAACTCTTAACATGCCTGCTGTTGGAGTAAGACTGGTCCTGCACTTAATCACACATCTGCAAAATGAGGGCGTTGAATAAAGTATGTTCCCGGGCTAGGGGTTGAATCAAAGATGCAGACTGTTTACTTCCTATTTGTGCATCAATATGATTTATTGCCATTATTTCCCTTTGAATAACTATAATTTTGTTTTCCTTAAACTAATAACCCTGGGAGAGAAATGATTTCTTTTCAAAATTAAATATGTTTGTGTGTTTTCATACAGAAGATAGGTACATATTTAGCCTTTTTGAGGATCCTGGTATTTGCTACTTAAATTACTTTCTTTTCTTTTTTGGCATGGGCAAACTTGACAACTATTTCTGTTACAAATATACTGAATAGGAAGGCTAAGTAGGCAACCAAAAATTTCAGCCAAGATGCTTTCGGTAATGAAATTGAAGATGCCTTTGCAATCTGTATTGTTTCTAAATTTCCTGTTTTTGCATTCTTTTAAGTATGGAAGACACCACGCTTTGATTCCTGTGTTTCATAATCATAAAAGACTCAGGATAATCCTTGTAATAAACTTTGGGGATGATTTTTGCTTTGCTCTCTCTCCCTGGAAGGCAATGTTAGATGGAGTGACAGGCTCTGAATAAGAAACACAGTTTAGTCTCAGAGCATCAGTATTTTCACTTAAATTTCTTGTTAAGACACAATAAATCCAGAGGAAAAAAACTTGATATTAAAAACCAAGATCATTTTGCTTTAAAATTATAACACTTGGTTGGCATCAATCATATGAATGCTACATTTAATTTACCTTGTACATTACGCAGATCTTGTAACACGAAGAAATTAGTAACTGTAATCTAAAACTTCTATGTACACAGCCTGCTGAGAATTTCAAACTAGTAAAAACGGGTGTAAGAAAACAAAGATATCTAAATATCAAACATCAGGAATGAACTCGTGTTTGTGTGCAAGGTATCTCAGCTTTATTTATTTATTATTTATTTATTTATTTTTTAGGGCTGCACCTGTGACATTTGGAAGTTCCCAGGCTAGAGATGGAATCGGAGCTACAGCCGCCGGCCTACTCCACAGCTGCAGCAACGCCTGATCTGAGCTGCATCTGTGACCTACACTGCAGCTAATGGCAACACTGGATCCTTAACCCACTGAGGGAGGCCAGGGATCGAACCCTTACCCTCATGGATACTAGTTGGGATTGTTTCCACTGAACCATGATGGGAACTCTACTGTCTCAGCTTTAACATGTTGCCTCAAACTAATAAAACCATAGGCTCTTCCTAGTTGTCCTGGCAAAGACAGAGCAATTCCTATAGTAAGGACTGAGTGACATTCAGAAGAACACAGCAGTTTATTTTTCTACATGGTTTTATAAAGAACATTCTAGCTCCTCACAGTAAGTCAGAGATTTACAGGTGTGAGTCAAGTAACACTTTTTTTTTTTTTTTTAAAGCAACTTGTCACCTTGGCTTCTTTCTACCATTTTGTGAAATAGAGTAATTCTTATGTTCAAAGAATCTCATACTATTACACACCCTCTGGTCATTATCTCAAAATGATCCTCTGTGGGCTTTTAGTTTTTCTTCCCTAGGCACACCCAGCAGCCATTTCAATTCTGTGGGTCCCCCACCACATGAGACAAGGGGAAACTTGTGAATCTTTGTAATTTTGTCCAGTTTGACTTGGGACTCCGTCACACACGTCTTCTCTAATCTCTGATTCAACAGATTTATTGGGGATTATTTTAACTACCCACCAACTCCCCCACCAGACCTTGCCCGATGGTGAGGAGGGCACAGTGACTTTTCTCCATCATGCGCTGGGACTTATCCCCTTGCTTCTCACCATCCCCTGTGTTCTCTCTCCTCCCGCTCCTCCCCGCAGTCTAAGCATACTTTTCATATATTCCCTCTGATTAATTATGGCCTTTTCCAGATTTCTAATGTCCTGAATCCTAGACTTTGGAAACGTAAATGCATTCCCCCTCGAATGATTACCTCTGCCAAGGGTTCCCAGAATCTGTTTTGAAACTCAAAATCCCCAAAGTAACTCTTTTCTTTCTTTTTAAAATTCATTTTTTAACTGTCATCACCAAAAATCCTCTCCTGAGATATGAAGATGGTTATTAAGCTTTGGCTGCCTGGGTGGGTGGAAGGGCCAGAGGACACAGGACGATGGGGAAGAAAGGACTGGAAAGTACTCCCTGGCTCGTGGTCCCTGCTCTGGTTTCCTGATGGATGGTGTCCCTCATTCTCTCCACACCCACTCCCCTCCTGTCCCCTCTTAGCCTCCACCCATTTCGTGTCTGTCCCAAGCTCTGCTGTAGATACTGGGTGACGCTTTAGGAAATTAAACAGACAATATCTCTGACCCATGCAGCTTAGATTCTGGTGGGTTTTAAATATGCTGAACCTCCATTTCTGTCTCTTTCCTGCTTCTCTTCACCTTCTCTGCAACACTCTGTACTTTCTCGCTCTGACCTGTCCATTTATACTCGGACCGCACACTCCACGGCCTGGCCCTCTGGTTCCCTAATCCATGGAGGAACCCTTACCTGGACTGTTGGTTTCTGGAGCCGAGTGTTCCACCAGTGACTTTCCTGCTTTCTGCAAAGGAGAGACACATGATGGTAGGATGCAGTGAAAGAACCCATGCTTGGTGGGATCATGGGAGGATCAGTATACTCTGAACTTCAGTTTGGTTCTAGAAAAATGGGGCTGCTAATCTCATTTCTAACGATGCCCATACTAATTCCCCAAATCATAGTTAAATGAAACTGTCGCTGTGAAAGGGCTCTGCCCCTCCCCCCCCTTTTTTTTTTTGCTTTTTAAGGCAGCATCTGCAGCATATGGAAGTCACAGCAACCAGCAACATGGGATCTGAGCCATGTCTGTAAGCTATATCACAAGTCATGGCAAAGCCAGGTCCTTGACCTACTAAGTGAGGCCAGGGATCGAACCCGCATCCTCATGGTTACTAGTTGGATTCGTTTCCACTGAGCCACAACAGGAACTCCTGGGCTTTGGACACTTTAAAGGGAAGGCACATTTTTAAATGTCTATGATTGTTAACACGTCCTTTAGAATCACTTGATTTTGGAAGAAAGGAGTTGACTTCCATTAAGGAAGTAAGAGGAGCCTCTTTTCTGTGTTACTTTTTTCCTTTCCTTTCCTTTCCTTTCCTTTCCTTTCCTTTCCTTTCCTTTCCTTTCCTTTCCTTTCCTTTCCTTTCCTTTCCTCTTTTTTCTTCTTTTTTTTTTTGCCTTTTGAGGGCCATACCCACAGCATATGGAGGTTCCCAGGCTAGGGATTAAATCATAGCTGTAGCTCCTGGCCTACACCACAGCCACAGCACAATGGGATCTGAGCTGCATCTGTGATCTACACCACAGCTCACGACAATGCTGGATCCTTAACCCATCGAACAAGGTCAGGGATCGGACCCTTGTCTCTGTGTTACTTTCTAACTTCACCTTAAATTGTGCCTTTCCCCAAAACACATCCAGGTCAGAATGCAGGATGAGAATTAAACCATATGTATAGAAAAATATAGCATTCAGCAATTTAATGCTCAGGTGCCTACTGTGGTTAATGATAAAATACTTCCTCTTTCCTTTCCCTTGAGCATGCTCCATCAAATACCTTTAAGCTTATCTATCTTATCTGCTCTGTGAAATTTGCTGTCAGACAGCCACAGACTCTAAGCACTAAATAATCCAAATCCTATCCTCAAAATGATGGTTTAGTCATAGGAAATTCGAAATAGTTAAACATATGCTACCTTTCTCATACTTCACAAGTTCAAATTTTTCGGTTCAGATCAGGACTCAAAATAGATGTGTTGCTTTAAGTATGTCTGTTTTTAAAATGCATATGGCTTCAAAATTAGGGCTGATAAGCAAGAAGTTATGCCATATGTTCAAAATTAAGAGACCTGCTTTATCTTGGCTTGATCTTAGTGAAATGTAGATGATTAGAATCTTAGTGATTTGGAGTTTCTGTGATAACATCTGTAAAATGTTGATAAATCTTTGGCTGAAGGAGTCACTCTTTAAGAAATACATTGACTTGAAGAAGAGAGTGTTGTTTTAAATTAAAACTGTAGCAGAAATGCTGTAATTCTGATTTTGGATTGTTATAAACTCCTGGCAGGAAAGAAAAGCTGGAAGTAAGTGGTGCATTTAAAAATGTGTTATTTTTACCAAAGAAGGGAGAGAGATGATGGAGTTAAAGGCCCTAGTAAGTTCACCCAGTGGTGCTCTGAGTTCCTAAAGTTACAGATAATGGTGTGTGGTGTGTAGAGGGGAAGGTGGAAGCAAAGGGAAAGTGGATTTTCCCCCTTCGCTATCAAACCACAGGAAAGGAGGTAACTTTAAAAAGCCAGGATAGAACAGAAGAGCCTCAGACAGGCGGGCTTTAATGAAAAGAGCCATATGCCTTCAAATGCCCTTTGGTGTTGCAATGGAAATAGCTTTTGCAGTTAAACAATTTGACTTGATGGCTGAGTAGAAAGTGGGCTTTTTCTAGAATGATGATTACATCCAGTGTGAGTAGAGCATTACTTTTCTGATGTCTCTATCAATATCTAATTCTGTGGCCTCTATAATTCTTTTAACAAACAAAGCTAAATGAATTTATTAACTGCCTCTTTGGTAATTTGTCTCCACTGAACAGAGATATTATTTGCTTTAGAACTTCCTGTGTTCTTGAAGTTTTGCAGGATATACCATAATCCACCAAAAGAATCAGTTTTGTTCTGGGAAGCAGAGGATATGAGGCGATACAGTGAATCACACAGGAAGTCGTATTTGCTGGAGGCTCTCTCACAACTCACAGACAAGTTGTCAACTATGTTGACAGTCTTCATGATTTGAGGAAAAATAAAGGCTAGACAGACTCACACCCAAAGCCTATATCTTTGGGGTTCAAAGACAGCCCTGGATAATGAGTCCTTCCTCTTGTGAACCTCTTGCAAAAACTTATGGTTCAGGAGAGATTCCTTTATTATGGAGATAAATAAAAGTTTTTGTTTTTTTTTTAAAGGGAAAATAAAAGCTTCCCGAATTGGATAGCAAATAAAATCAGTCTTTAAGCTGAGACTGTTAAACCAGGTGGCTGAGAATAGTTGAGGATGACAAAGCCTTCTGTTCCCTAAATTTGTCTTCTGTCTGCTGGTGCCCAGTTGAAATGCAGAGACAGAGTTTTGGGTGAAGGAGAAAAAGAGAGCTTTATTGCTTTGCCAGGCAAAGGGGGCCACAGCAGACTAATGCCTTAAAGACTGAGCCTCCCTTGGAAGGGGTTAGCAGGTGGTTTTATAGCTTGAGGAGTGGAAAAATAGGGCTGAAGATAAAGATCAGGGTAGAGGCAAGCTTGCATTGTCTTTCAAAGCTGGTGTTTAGTGGCCCCAGGAATGGTTCTGGTGGTCCTCCTTCTTCCAGGAATGAAAACTGCTTCATCAGGTAGTTCTTCCATTTGTTGGGGGTTTTAGTTCTATAGAAAGGCTCAAAGACATTATGTATGTTCCTTGAGGAGAAGCTAGGACCCTGCCCCAAGGCTGCACGGCTCCTCCCTGGTCTCCGTGTCCCTCCCTTCCCTGGTTAGCAACTGCCCTTTGCAACTCAGGTAAGGTCATGGAGGCTGAGGCTTATTCCCTAAAAACAAGCAATGGGGGACACAGGAAGGCTTGAGTGCCTAGGAACCCCACAGGGCACTAGCTCGATTACAGTACTACAAACACAAAGAAAGGAGAGGTTGTAATCTTCAAAATGGAAAGGTTTAATTCAGGCCAAAATTTCCTTTAACAAGACAAATAAGACCCCCTATATGCCAACGGATAAAATTTACATGGGAAAAAACCAATCATTAGAATATATGAATATCAAAGTGTGACGTCAACACTCATAGGCAAAAGCAAGAGATGGGATGAGAAAAAGTGAAAATTGGTACTAAAATACTTTAACTTATGGAGTTCCCCTTGTGGCTCCGTGGTTAACAAATCTGACTAGGAACCACGAGGTTTCGGGTTCAATCCCTGGCCTCGCTCTTTGGGTTAAGGATCTGGTGTTGCCACGAGCTGTGGTGTAGGTCCCAGACGCAGCTCCGATCCCATGTTGCTGTGGCTCTGGCGTAGGCTGGCGGCGACAGCTCTGATTAGACCCCTAGCCTGGGAACCTCCATATGCTGCAGGTGCAGCCCTAGAAAAAACAAACAAACAAAAAATATGTTAGCTTATTTTTCAGTTTATGATAAATTATGTAGGAAGGTAGGTAAAGATAGATCCTCTGTAGTAAACTGAATTAATACATATGTCGTTGGACTCTGTATCCTGCAAGGAAACAAAACCAAAGCTATTCTTTTGCAGACATGTGGAATCTTCACAAAAACTGACCCTGTATTAGGCCAAAAACCCCCCAAACCTAGTATTTGCCAAGATAAAATTAATACAAGATGGGACAAGATAGAAGTAGGGGTTAAGACGTACAAACTACTATGAATAAAATAAATAAGCTCTAAGGATGTATTGTACAGCACAGGAAAAATAGGCAATATTTTATAACAATTATGAATGGAGTATAGTCTTTAAAAATTGTTAATCACCACATTATACACCTAAATTTTATATAACATTATAAATCAACTGTGCATCAATAAAAAACTTATTAATTGCCAAGATAAAAATAATACAGAGAAATTTCTCCAAGCACAAAAAAATTTTTATAAATTTGTAACAAATTTAGAAAACCAATTTCTTGCTATCTGCATATTGAAAAATTTGCTTTTCAACAAATTATTTGATTAAAGAGGAAATTCAAAATGAAATTTCTACTGGGAAAAAATTTGTGAAATTTTCATCTATTATAACTCATCAAATATTGTTAAAATAGACCTTAGAAGAAAATGTATAGCTCTAAATATGCTTAATGAATAAGAAAGTAAAAATAAATCAATTAAATATTCAGTTTGAAAATTTTAAGAACAGTAAAATCTTCTGTGCATAAGAAAAGTAAAAGAAAGGGATTTATAGGAATTGACAAAAGATAACTATAAGACAGAAAAGCATAGAAGTCATACATAAAAATATATTTTTGAAAAAAGTATATAAAATAGTAGTAGCATAGTAATGCTGCTACAATGTAGCACTGCTTTCAAAATTCTAAAGGAAATTATTTTGCAACTTAGAATCTTGGATTTAATCCAAAAAACTAAAAGATTCTGTCCAAAAAATTAAATACAAAGGCAGAACAAAGTTTTCAACAAGCAAAGTGTCAACAATTTGCTTCCCAAACTCCATTTTCCCAGGAAGCTCCTTTAAGGCCCAGTGAATATGAGAGGATCCATGGAGAAGAAAAATCTGGGAGACGGGGAATAGGAGATCAAACACAAAAGAAAGGCAAAGAAAATTCCTAGGATGATGGTAAAAAAAAATCACAGAATAACAACTTACACAACGCATAGGAGACAACCAGGCAGACTGGAAATATGCCTCCAGTGACACACATGGCATGCCCTTGAAGCTGTCCCCACACAGGATCCTTTCAGGTTTGTACAGTACTGTCCACAGACAGTGCTCAAGTGATCCTGTCCAAAATTCTTTGCTAGCTTTGGCCGTCCAAGGGCTGAAAAAAGCCTCCTGTCCCTCCCTGCCCAGCTGCCTGGAATAGCTGACACCATCTGACCCGACAGAAGTGTTCAGGTTTGACTGACTCATGAGAGATGGAGGTGGCCACAGCCAGCTTAGAAGTGTGGAGCATGGACCGGCACATCCTCCCCAGACGGTTTCCTCTAGATGAGCTGGACCTTTACCTGCCAGATTGCTCCCTATGAGGAACTCTCTGATTCCCCTGGATGACAAAAGGCTGTCTCCTGACATCCGGGCAAGGAGTTCTTCAACCTTCCAAAACCAATGATACAAATGAACTTATATACAAAACAGAAACAGACCCACAGACATTTTTTTAATAAATTATGACAAATGTATGGTTACCAGAGGGGGAAAAAGGTGAGGGAGGAATAAATTTGGAGTTTTGGATTAACCTATACACATTACCATATTATAAAGTAGATAACCAACGAGGATCTACAGCCTACCACAGGGAACTGTACTCAATATTTTGTAACAAGCTATAAGGGAAAAAGAATCTGGAAAAAAAAATGTATAACTGAATCATTTTGCAGTACACCTGGAACTAACACAACATTGTAAGTTAACTATACTTCAATAAAACTAAATTCACTAAAAAAAATCAAGGAACGAAAAAAGCGGAAGCCAGATTATAAACCAGAGAGCATTCAGGTCCTCTTTTCCTAGGCGCTGTCAACTACCAATAACAATGCTGCCTTTTCCTAACACAGCTAGTCGTGCTCACCACTCCTACTAATCATCTTCCAAACCAATTAAGAAATGTAATGCTAAAATAATTTTTGATAAAATAATGGAATAGTTGATTAGGAAGTAATACAAAATTACAATACATTTTAATCTACAAGTCATCTGTAGTGGGCAAATATACTAGCCTTCCATTAAAATTGCACATTCACACAAGTATTACTTAATAGTAATAAGTTAGAGGCATTAGCCAATGGAATTGGACAAAAGAAAGAAGTGAAAAGTATAAGAATTGACAAAGAAGATGTAAATTTATGACTGCTAGGTGATGTGATATTTTAGGTGATATACCTGGAAATTCAAATAGAATCACCAAATGATGATTATAATCAGTGGAATAACTTAGTGCTGTGTCTCAGGGAATCCATAGCTTTCATATAGTCATATAGAAATGTTCCAAAATTATTGCCAAATGGGGGAAAAAAAGAAAAAACCTTGAACAAATAAGATGCAGAATACTGTATATAGGATGCTAACTTTTTTTTTTTTTTTATCTTCTTAGGGCTGCACCCATGGCATATGTAGGTTCCCAGGCTAGAGGATGAATTGGAGCTGTAGCTGCCGGCCTATGCCACAGCCACAGCAACATGGGATCTGAGCCGCATCTGCGATCTACACCACAGCTCATGGCAATGCCAGATCCTTAACCCACTGAGCGAGGCCAGGGATCAAACCTGCGTCCTCATGGATACTAGTCAGATTCATTTCCACTGAGCCATGACAGGAACTCCAAGGATGCTAACTTTAAATAAGTGTATGCTTGTAGTGTGTGTGTATGAAATAAGAATGTATATTTGTATTAGCTTGATAAATAAAATAAATACTAGGCACAAACAAGACACTAATAAAAATAAAACATATTTAGTCACATTTTCAAGGTACAGAGGATTGAAACCCCTTATTTCTATGAATGTAATAACCCTAGCACTAGAATTTTCTAAAGACCTACTTAAAATTTTCTCAGAGATCTCAAAAGTGTGTTTTGAAGTAAATTTTTAAAGTTAAATTTGAACTCATTGCAGGGACATCTTCTGATACAGCAGACACATTCAGTATAAATTTTAGAAAACCAATCAGTGGCTTAAAAATACATGGTCTTGGGAGTTCCCATCCTGGCTCAGCAGTAACAAACCAGACGCTTATTCATAAGGATCAGATGTGGCTTGGATCTTGAGTTGCTGTACCTGTGGTGTAAGCCAGCAGCTGTAGCTCTGATTTGACCCCTAGTCTGGGAATTTCCATATGTCATAGGAGTAGCCCTAA
This sequence comes from Phacochoerus africanus, assembly GCF_016906955.1. Taxonomy (NCBI): domain Eukaryota; kingdom Metazoa; phylum Chordata; class Mammalia; order Artiodactyla; family Suidae; genus Phacochoerus; species Phacochoerus africanus. The sequence continues at coordinate 27,791,146 of NC_062552.1, read as the reverse complement.
AAAAGCAAAACAAAACAACAACAACAACAACAACAAAGCATGGTTTTGGCAAAATCAATTCAGCTTATAAGAAAAAAATATTAATTATGTAGTTTAAAAAGTTGAATTTACCTGTTTAGCTGAATGTCATTTTGAGCAACGTGAATATTTTATCCTAAATTTCCATTCTACACAAAGCCAAACATATGCATTCGTTGCTAATGGAACAGAAAAATAATTGAATGATAGAATGCATTCTTGACCTCATAGAAAACACAGTATTCCTTTGAAAATTCAATCATTACTACATTAAGCATCTATTGTATTAAGCATTGTGATTGGTGCTGAGGTCATAAAGGTGAACAAAACAGGTTTCATTTTATAAAGTTTATGCCCTAAGGGGTTTTACTGTAGAGCAATCACTGTCAATTTTTTATTTTACTCAAAAAAATTTTAGGAATATGAGAGGTGCTTTAAAAAGATCTGAAGGAGTTCCCGTCGTGGCGCAGTGGTTAACGAATCCGACTAGGAACCATGAGGTTGCGGGTTTGGTCCCTGCCCTTGCTCAGTGGGTTAACCATCCGGCGTTGCCGTGAGCTGTGGTGTAGGTTGCAGACTCGGCTCGGATCCCGAGTTGCTGTGGCTCTGGCGTAGGCCGGTGGCTACATCTCCGATTCGACCCCTAGCCTGGGAACCTCCATATGCCTCGGGAGCGGCCCAAGAAATAGCAACAACAACAACAACAACAAAAAAGACAAAAATAAAATAAAATAAAAAGATCTGAAAAAAAATAGTCCTAGTCTTTCATGATATATACGTGTACAGGCCCTTTTTGCAAGTTTTCTTTGTAGGCTCTACTTGCCACTTTTGTAGTTTCCTTGCTCTGTTCATATAATTCACAGCCTCATCTAGTGGCTCCTATTTCTTCAAAGACTGCTGCATGCATCCCCTTTACAGGCGGTGGAAACATCCTCTCTAGTTTTAAGACCCCATTACTTCTCCCCTTTGCAGTTGACCTTGTCTGTTTGCTCTCCAGTTTCTCTCCAAAGTCACACATGGCCTAGAATGGATGCCTTCATTCATTCTTTCTCGGCTCACCTCTCCTGATCCCTTGCCCAGCCTGGAAACTCACTGCATCATGAATTAAACCTCCTCTTCAATGCCCTCCCCTTTCTCTCTCAGTTTCTTCCAGACCAAATCACAGCACCTTTAAATTAATTTCCACTGTCACCACCTCTTCAGTGAAGACTTTTCTAATCCCCTCCTCCCTGCTTTGGGATGAGCCCTCTCCTTCCTTAAACAAACATCCCATCTGGAGACACGGTGGATGCTCCTTTAGTTCTGTAGAGGAGGCTGGAAGTGGGCCACCGACAGGAATTATTGGGAGAGACAAACGGTGCTTTTTGAAAGCAGATTCTTGTAAAGATCCAGAGTAAAAGGAGAGGTTTCCTTTCTGCCAGCAAAATATTCTGACACAACGTCTGTAATATTTAGACTTAATTCCAAGTGAGCTTGACCTTTGCCCACTAAATCCTCTTTCTGCCTTTCTTCTTCCCAGGATGTGCCAGCCCCTCCCAAGCCTGTTTCTCTCCATCCTTTATATAAGAGTAGACTCCATCCTCCCGCTAAGTCCCTGCTGCATCCACAGGCCCTCCCACATGCTGACTGTCTTACCCCAGGACCCTTCGGTCACTTGTCTTCCTTCTCCCTGAGTGATGAACAGAATTCTCACACCCTGTTTAGTCACAACGCATTTAATAAGGTGAGAACGCACTGTGCTCTGAACCCTCTTCATGCTTAACTTACTTAATAGCAGAGGAAACATAGATGAAGAATATTTACATATATTAAGAATATTGTATATTTGTGTTAAGACACATGTCCTTACAAAAAGATAATAATTAACCTTGGGAAAATATTAAATGTTTGTTTTTCCTTTCAAAGTCATTTCCTGGAGTTCCCACTGTGGCTTGGTGGGTTATGAACCTGACTAATATCCATGAGGGTTTGGTTTGATCCTTGGCCTTGCTCAGTGGGTTAAGGATCCAGTATTGCCTTGAGCTGTGGTGTAGGTTGCAGACGCGGCTCAGATCCTGCGTTGCTGGTTGCTGTAGCTCCAATTTGACCCCTAGCCTGGGAACCTGAGATGCTGCAGGTGCAGCCCTAAAAAGCAAAAAAAAAAAAAAAAAAGTCATTTCCATTGCTCATTGTTTCACCTTCTCATCCCAAGGTGGAAATCCCAAGAAACTTTTCAAAACCCTTACAAGATGCCATTTTTAATTTGTCTTCTAGTCTTAGTTCAATGTTCTTAAAAATGTTCTTAAAATTACAAGAGGCATTTATAATTGCAGTCAGTGGGCAAAGAAATACTTCGAATTTCTACAGGTATCTATAACATGACATTAACATTTTCTTTTAAAAGGTATCTATCTGCCTCATGATATATAGCGATGGGATATGTAACAAATAACGATAAAAATATATGTATGTATTTTTTAAAAAGCAAAAATATTTATAGTTGGCTTTGGAATGTAATCATAAAGATTCTTTTAGAAGCAAACAGTCAATAGCACATGAGGCTTATGTCTAAGCATCCTTTGCACTTCTGAGCATTATCATAAAGACATCCTGGCTAGAAAAGGATCTGACCTTGAGACTTTTCTAAAAGAATTAGCTAGTCAAAATCAACCTACAATTATAACTTTTTTTAAATTCAAAATCTTGTTTTGACGCATTTGTTTTACAAATTCTCCATATTTAAGCAAATACACCTCCATACTTAGAAATCCATCAAGGTCATATATTCCAGAATGTAGTTGAACAATATTCCTTGGGCCCTAAGACATTTTTTTAAAGTTTTCATAAACTCAGTCTAAACATAAACACTCATCTAAAAAGTGAACGCAATTATGTGAGAAAAAAAATCACTTTTTATATTTAATAGCATTTATCATGACTGAATGATCAACAGTGAAATAAATTTTTAAAATATCATTTTCTGCAAATCTGATGTTTTTAGGCAAAGTTCAGGATGATATTTTTATAACCTTTGGTTGCTTCTCACTCTTGGTCTAGAAAAAAGTATTTTGGAGAGAATATGCCATTTTAAAATGTTTTTATATTATTTGAAATTCTCCCTCTTTTCATACTAGCCAACATCTATGAAATCCATTTAGCTGTTGGAGTTCATAATTCTAATGATAACATAGCCATTTTCTTAAAAATTGTCATTTATGATGGGATTATAATTGTACTCTGTAGTTATCAATCACGTTAAATAGCTCTTCTTTTGATATTTTGGTGGTGTTTTCTGGAGACATTCAACAAAGATAGAGTCAGGATTTCTTCATATGTTAGCCTTTGCTCAGTTAGGCTGTGAAGAATAATATATAAAAGCCATTTGAGGCTGGAAAACTCTTTTCAGTCCACAGAAACTTCACAATAGATTTTGGTTTTCAGCATCTGTTATTTATTGATACCTACCAAAGAAACATTCACATCTGAAATAATAATAATGATGGCAGTAATAAAAATGTAGTTAGACGACATTTTTAAAGGAAGGTTCAGTTACTTAGTCTTGTATTTTAATTGCTCTTGTTAAAATGTGTGAGTTACTCAATTTGATATCTGTGTTTACAAACCTTGTAAATATTTGGCCAATAGCATACTAAGTTATTGACTTTTTTTTTAACTTGAAATAATTTCTTGTCTGGAATTGGGAAACATAATCTGTCATTTAGATTAACTTCTCTCCAATATCCTAACAGCTTTATCCTTACAACTTTACCTGCTGGGCTCTTCTCCAAACTCAAACCTTTGGACACAGAGTTCCCATTGTGGTGCAGTGGAAATGAATCTGACTAATATCCATGAGGATGTGGGTTTGATCCCTAGCCTTGCTCACTGGGTTGGGGATCCAGCATTGTTATGAGCTGTAGTGTAGTTCACGGACGTGGCCCTGATCCTGCATTGCTGTGGCTGTGGTGTAGGCCAGCAGCTCTAACTCCAATTCAACCCCTAGCCTGGGAACTTCCATATGTTGCAGGTGCAGCCCTATAAAAAAGCAAAAACAAACAAACAAAAAAACTTGGGACACTTCCCATGGAGATCCACACTGAACTTGACCTTACATAATTATCTTTTTGGCTCCAAATCAACTGGGGCTACAGAAAATGTTTCACAGGTTTTATTCTTCTGTTGTATCTGTAGTGTATGCTCCCCTCTTGTCCTAAATTCTTACACTAATCTCTACTCTCGTCTCTTACTTTCAAGACAGAACTCTTATCATCTGATGTCCTATCACAGATGATGATGCTCAGGGACTTTCCTTTATCTTGGTTAAACCAGTATCTCCTCTCTTTCCCTCATCTCATGAAGGGAATCATTGCTCTCACGTCCTTCTTCACCCTTATAACTAACAGAGCCCAGTGGATAAAAGAATGGTGTCTTTAGTCAATCCATCTGAGTTCATTTCTTGATCCTTTTCCTTTCAGATGGTGATACTGGGTAAGTCATATAGCCTCTGAATCCTGCATCTGTAATGTGAGGACAATAATAGTACCAATCTTATTAGAAAAGTATGAGCTTAAGACCTACTAGTATGCATAAAGCACTTAGAACAATTCTGGATCATAACAAGAACCATGTAAGAATTAGATCTTATTATTAATAACCTTCCTGAATTGTCATCCTTATCGCTCTCTTACACCTTCATTGGTTCTTTTGCTATTGGACCCCTCCTCTTGGTATGTGGAAACTTCAGAACATAAACTCAAATGAATACTTCCCCAGCCTTTTCCTGGATGATACTGCAAACCTAGTAATTTCAAGACTTTCTCTGCAAGTGATCAGTAGCAATTATTCCATCCCCTCTCTATAAACTCACTCTTTAACTCATTTTCAAAAGCATTTTGTCTTTCACCTCAACCACTCTACTAAAATTTCTCTCTCAAGGGTAAACTGCCCGTCAGCAAACTCAGCTGGATTTCTTCAATCCTCTATTACTTTTATCCCTTATTAACAAATGACACAGTTGATCATTCTTGAATCTCTATCCTCACTCTTCTCGTGGGATAATATACACATCCCCACTCCCTGAGTGTTCCTTTTTTGTTTTTTGGCAGACACTGCTTCTTCTTCTATGTCTTCTATTGCCTCCCTTCAGATATTCATCCCCTCACAAGCTTCTGGGATGATCTTAGTTGTACTGATAATCTTCACATCCACATTTCCAATTCTGCTTCTGCTCTGAGATCCACTTTTATGCCTTCAACTGCTTGCTTGTCAGTTCCCCTAGGACATCATGCTGCCACCTCAGAGTTATTCATGTCACCTCAAGCTATTTCTGTTCTGGCTTTCCTGCTTCCATCATTAATCCCATGATGCTGAGACCCCAGACATGAAATTTGATTCATCTGTTATGCTTTTCCTGCCTTGTCCTCATAGCTAGTCATTCACCAAGTTGAATGGATTCTTCTTTTGTTATGCCTGTCATGTCATTACCTCTTATTATTCTTTATCATTATTCCAATTTATTTAAACTTATCTACTTATTTCCCTCCAGGCATGCCTTGGGAATTTCTTACTGTTCAACTTGCTCATGCATCCTCTCCATATAAAATACCTTCCTGCTTTTCACCTTACTTATGCAAACCATGCTCATACTTTATGACCTCGTCAAATGCTCCCACCTCCTCTGTGAAATTTCCCCATGCATCAACACCCAAAGTAATATTTTTCTCCTTTCAATTTCTGTAACCCTTGCTTGTGCAAAGGTAGCTCATGCATATTAAAGATTATCATGTCTTTATTTGTTGTGATTATTTTAGTGTCTATTTCCTGTCCATCTAGGGCATGACATGTTTAATATGGTATTTTTCCCATTATAAATATAGCAATAATTAAGCGTTCATGATGGACAAATCCTAAAATGACCCAGTTTATTCACTAGGAGCACAAGATGCTTGACTATTTCAGATTATTTCTGTTTTAACAGAAACTAAATCTGAGTCAATTTATGAATCTAGGAGTACATTCAGTACAATTTCATTCAATTGAGGATCTCCTTATTTTGAGGGCCACATCCAATTTCTAATGACCTTATGGAGCACCTTCACATATAAGCTTACATGGAGGCAGGATCTGATCATCCTCTGCTATATGTGGACGCTAGAATCCATTGGGGAGTCCTCAGTCCTGTCTGGTACATGACCATCAATCCTATAATACATCACAGTATCCTTCTTTCTTCACCTGTATGGCATGGCCTAATTGGCTGTAGTCAGCTGCCAATTAGCATTCATGGGAAAACACTGTTACCTACATGCTGGGAGCAGATAAACTCAGGCTATATCAGAACCATCAGCTTACAGGTTCTTCATATTCTTTTCTACTCTTCTGTTCCTGCCCCCTTTGCCACCAGGAACTCCACAAGAGTCCGTATTTGAGAATTTACCTACTCACTAAAATTTGCTTGTAATCCTACGTCGATAGTTGTTACACTTTTGTGGTCATTTGTGGATATGTGATGGACAGTGGAAAACATGATTGGCCTGTTTTGCTTTTTTCTTTTCATAGCTCACGTTTTCTAGTTATAATGTTATAAGTAACAGCCTATTCGTGGACTATGTGGTACCACTTTTTCTTTTTTTTTTTTTTTTTTTTGGTCTTTTTGTCTCTTCAGGGTCACACCTGCAGTATATGGAGGTTCACAGGCTAGGGATCAAATCGGAGCTGTAGCCACTCGGGCCTACACCACAACCATAGCAATGCATGATCTGAGCTGCCTCTGAGACCTACATCACAGCTCACAGCAATGCTGGATCCTTAACCCACTGAACGAGGCCAGTGATTGAACCTGCATTCTCATGGATGCTAGTCAGGTTCGTTAATTGCTGAGCCATGACGGGAACTCTGGTACCACAAGTTTTGAACAATTGTGCTTTTTGTCAATGGTTTTACTATTTTAAATGGTCCCTAAGCATAACACTGAAGTACTGCCTTGTGTTCTAAATGCAAGAAGGCTGTGTTGTTGTGTCTTCTGGAGAAAATGTGCAAGTCAGGTAAGCTTCCTTGGGCATGATATAGTGCTATTGGCTGTGAGTTCTGTGTTCATGAATCCATACTATATATTAAATCAGAAGACTTTAGACAGAAACACACATGAAACTAGATTATGTTTGATCGGTTGATGCAAGTGTAATTAGTGGCTCACAGGAACCCAATCCTTATCTCATCTCAGGGCAATGGTTCCGGATTTGCTAATTCCATGTTTTCAGTGACTTTGTGAGACAGAACTACTGCGAATAATGAGGATCCATTGCATCTCGGTTTGGGTTTCCCTGAGAAGTGTATTCATAAATGAGTAGTTAATTTGGGAGGTGTTTCCAGGAAACACCAGTTAAGAGAGTGGAGACTGAGACAAGGGTGTAATAAAGGAGGTTTCATCCAGCAAATTCCCATCCAGCAAGTTCCCAGCTCAAACCAGAGCTTGAGTTTCCTGAGGAATTCTGGGAGCCAATGCAGCGTAGATAACTCAGGCAGTCTGAGGTTGGGGAAGGGTCCCTGCTGGCCCTTCTGTGAGGGCTGCATTTGGGGGAGGGGAGCATTACTCCCTGCCCCCGGCTCCCCCCCCTCCCCCCGGCACCCCCCACACCCCAAAAGAGTCCTCAGGCAAAGAGCAGCAGAGACAGGCATTCTGCAGGTGAGAGGCTGGTATGGAAATGTCAAGGCCTGTGATGACATAGGTGAGCTCTTGATTTATAAAATACATATCCACAGATTTCATGTTTCTGATCTAAATGCGAAGTCCACGATCCGGCCAACCAAAATGTTGGCTATCAAAACTCAAGAGAATTTTCTGCTATTTTTGATGTATTATGCTTTGGGCTACCCATAACTGCTGAAACAATAAAGGGTGTGAGGGAATTTATGGGTGTGTGGGGTTACTATCTTAAAACTGTGTCTGCTCCAGAGTCATTTTGCCAATTTTTCCTCCATCTCGCGATACATTTAAAAAATGTTTATCCTCCAAGCTCCTAAAGACCATGCACAACACATCCTTATAGGTTTAGGTTAAGGTCTACTGCCATCCCCCTTCTATTTTTGAGAATTCAGTTCCTTTAGAAAGACTCCTCTTCCCAGGCCCCATTCAAATATCACCTTGGAGTCTCAGGTGCTTTCTTCGCCCTCAGGTGAGAAAACCTATTTGCATATAATGTGTATCGTTGGAAAGTTGATTGCACTTCTAAACCGAAGTCTATGCTTTTCTCTTGCCTCTGCCTCATTTATTCTGTCTTCCAGTCTCACAATCTCCCATACTCCTGTCTTTTTAAGTCACCCCCAAATTCCAACTCTTCTGGCCCACTTTCACATTCCAGCTGAAGCACTCAGCTTTGTGCATTGTTCCTTCTTCTCTTATTCCAACTATATTTTCGACCTTTTATTTAGCACAACCATAAGCGACATAGACAGGATGTTATTTCTGATCCCTGTTTCTGTTGAGTCTTTACTGTGCCGATTTGCACCAGCAGCAAACAAGAAAACATGCCAGCCGATGATGATGATTAGAATGGGAAGGAGACAGAAATAAGCCTTCACTGTTCGATGGCTTTGCTGATCTGCTGGCAAGAGAGACTGGTGTTTCCTACTCTGGAAGGAAACTGTTTCCACTCTATTTACCGCGAAAGCTGGAGAGGTTTTACAAGGAAGACTAAGATCTTTATAGCCAGACAGCTTTGAAGCCCCAGGAGAAAATTCACAGCCATTCTGATGATCGCTTTCGTTTCTAAAAATCATGTTATTTAGGGGGCTGAGTTTGTGACGGTACCGCCATTTTATTTCACCTTGAGTTTTATAAAAATCCTTGAGCCGAGTTTGTGACCACTTACCATTTTCTTTCTGGTCTGCTTCTGAAACTGAAACTGACAGCACTAATAGCCTGAATCTAGCCAGAACCCAGACTGGGAAGTGAATCCCTGTGCTGGGACTCGAACCCAGCCTGAACCCAGACTGGGACTTGAACCCATGTGCCGGTTCACAAACACAGCCAGAACCCAGATTGGGACGTGAATCCGTGTGCTGGGACTCGAACCCAGCCTGAACCCAGACTGGGACTTGAACCCACAGTTTTTAAATGAGAGTCACTCACCCGGTGTCTGGACTTACAGAAGTTCAGGTCATCTGTCCCTCAGTGCAGAAAGAATTCAGGGCGAGACAAAGTGTTAGGCAAGATGTAGATTTATATATTTATTAGAGATGCAAGTGGGCAGGCAAGGAAGACAGCCCCGAGGATCAGGTGGGCTACAGCTTTATAATCCAAGGGGGTGGGGAGTGGCAAAAAACAGCCCCTTCCTCTTTCTTCCAGTAGTAGCTCCTCCCTGGTATCTGGTAAGAGAGCCTTTGATGCTATAAGGTCAAACTAGGACTGTCCTGGTGCTTATTCAAATCTGCAGAAGGGTGGTCCTTAAACTCTCGCCCTTGGTCTGAACCTGAATGCAGGCCTCACTCCATCCCCCACCCAATGACCTGAGGCAATTCTTGTGCCTCCCCTCGTCCAGCAAGCCTGCCACGTTCTGAAGACTCCTTGAGCAATTATTAACTTAGAGTGATCTCTCAAAGTTCCCTAGGTTTCCCTCTCTATCTTATGGCCCCTTACTGAGACCTCTACAACTACCTGTGTAACTATCCTACTCCATTCCTACCACTTCTGTCCGTGGAGGAATAAGTATGGCTGGTTTTCTTACATACATGGTCTCCCATGGGTTCCCCTGCCATTAAATTCTCTAGTGTATTCCCTATGCAAGAGCTGGTTCCAGCTCCCCTCTGGTACTTTCAATTTGAATATTTCAGTGCCTATCTCTGGCGTAGCCTTTTGAAAAATTCCTTCCACTCTAGTTTTCCCTTCAGAGTAGGAGAGAGTTAGTTATTCATCTCCCACCACTATTTGTCCTGCCAGAACCCTTCCCAGCTCTGACCACTCCCGCTCCCACTCCCACTCCCCATGCAAGACATCAGGGCAAGACTTTGAGGTCTCTCCCAGAGAGAGGAAACCATATACTCCTGTGTAGGATGACCATGTGTCTTGGTATTTCCCAGACTTTTTTTTTTTAATGGTATACCGGTATGTTTTTCTATTTTTTGAGATAATTTTATTATTTAATTGTTTAATTAATTTTTTAAATTTAAATTAAAAAAAAAAATTTGTGGGCAATCCTGGGCCAGGGATTGAATCTGAGCCACAGCTGCAACCTATGCCACAGCTATGGCAATGATGGATCCCTTAACACCCTGCTCCAGGGATTGACCCCTTGCCTCTGAAGGGACCCAAGCTGCTGCAGTTGGATTCTTGACCCACTTTGCCATAGCAGGAACTCCTTGAATGAATTTTATTTTTTAAAAAATTTTCTTGAAGTTCCTGTTGTCATGGAGCAGAAACAAATCCAACTAGTATCATGAGGACTCAGGTTCGATCCCTGACATCACTCAGTGTGTCAGGGATCCCATGTTGCTGTGAGCTGTGGTGTAGGTCACAGATCCGGCTTGGATCTGGCATTGCTGTGGCTGTGGTGTAGCCCAGCAATTGTAGCTGTGATTTGACTCCTAGTCTGGAAACTTCCATATGTGAAGGGTGTGGCCCTAAAAAGCAAAAAAAAAAAAAAAAAAAAAATTCTTAGGGAGTTCCTGTTGTGGCTCAGCAATAATGAACCTGACTAGGATCCATGATGATGCAGGTTCAATCCCAGACCTTGCTCAGTGAGTTAAGGATTCCATGTTGCTGTGAGCTGTGGTGTAGGTCGCAGCTGAGGCTCAGATCCAGCGATACTGTGGCTGTGGCATAGGCCTGCAGCTGCAGGGGTGATTTGACCCCTAGCCTGGGAACTTCCATATGTTGCAGGTGCACCATAAAAAAAAAATCTTGAAAAGAAATATTTTATAAGTCTGTTAATGTAACAAACCATTTTAGTCAATAAAGGTAAATACCTTTAAAATATGATTTCAATTATTTTTACTGAGACTTCTCATTATCAGAAATGTCTTGATTTGATCAATGGGTATTATATAGTGAAACACAGCTTAAAGTTTGTCTGTTGACCCTGTTTATAATAAGATATCAGTTGCTAACCGTTTTGTTGAATAAATTGTTTTATGCCTATATTTGGAAAAGTAATTCAAATACTTGCTTTAGTTTCCTTACCTATAAAATAACAATAAAAATAGAATCTCCATCGTAGCACTGTTACCAGGATGAACTGATACATGCAAGTAAAACTTTCACATTCTACCTTAAGTACCCAGTTTTATAGTTTTATATATTCTCCAGCCCACTATTATTTGTAGAACTTTGGAGCTGAAGTAAAGAAACAATACATTGCTATAACTAGTGGGATATAACTCTCATCTAAAATTGCCTTTTTCCAGAGTTCATGTCTTGGCTCAGTGGTTAATGAACCTGACTAGCATCCATGAAGATGCAGGTTTGATCCCTGGCCTTGCTCAGTGGATCTGGTGCAGTTGCTGTGATCTGTGGTGTACGCTGGCAGCTACAGCTCGCATTCGACCCCTAGCCCGGGAACCTCCATATGCCACGGGTGTGACCCTAAAAAAAAAAAAATTAAAAAAAATGTCCTTTTCCTTTAATTGTGATCTGTTAATTCCTTTAGTGATTACAAATTTATCACATATGTATTCCCTTCATTCTGATTTTTCACTTTTTTTTCCTTCTTCCTATAAGCAACTATACTGAAGGTTTTTTCTTTCTTTCTTTGGTTAGTATATTTTCATTCAAAAGTTGTATTATTATTTTGTATGTTTATAATTTAATTTATATAAATGCTATTGTGTAATTTAACTTCACTCTTTTTCTGTCGGTTTCTTCTTTCTCATCTGTAATAGTAGGATATTGGGTTTAGTTCCAAACTCTTGCTCTAAGGTATAAACTGGACTGATTACATCAGAATTACCTGGAGATTTTAGAAAAACGCAGATTAATGGAATTCATTTGAAACTTCTAAACTCAGAACTTCTACCGAACTGAGTGATCTTAAGGTTTTTACCCCATTGAAAAATCGGTGCTTCCTCTTTGATAGCAAAATTTTCCTCTTTTGCTTTATAAATTCTGTAATGATTTATGAAGAAAATGAACTTTATTATGAAAAGCAGTTTTACAAAGAAAAACTTTTTATACTGACATCTTTATAAGTGTTTGATTATAATTGATTTTTTTCTCATAAAACTCCTAGTAAGTAAAAGGAAACACAACTGCTAAATTATATTAACTTAGGTCACAGAGTTTTTTGAAATTAGAATAAGTTATAAAATGTAAGGTTGAGTTCTTAATCAAAATTGTTCCCGTGTGCTTGTAACATTTACAGTTGGCCTGAGTATTTATACATCCAGTATTCCTGGACTTACTGAATCAGAAGGAACATATTTTTTTCCCAGTGCACTGCTTCAATTATTAAAAGTCATTTCTCCTTTGAAAAAATACCAGAGCTGCCAACATGTACTTTCCTATGATTTACTTTTTAAGAAATTAAAGGGCTTTTTTTCATAAAAAGAGATTTTAAAATATAACAATCCTTTATATTAGAATTATATTTTCTAAGAAAGATGAAGCATTTTGCTTGAAATGTATTTTATCGTTATGATATGTCAACAGACTATTTGCTGATCCATTTTTATTAGGCTCTTTTCCAAGTAGCTGCTTTTGAGATTGTAGATTAAGAATAAAAAGGAAATGTAACTTGCCTATGATGAAAAAGTGATGAACTCTTTTTTTTCAGCCCCATTCCATCCCACTATTTGTCTTTTCTACGTAAAGGATCACTCCCTTTATAATAAGCCAAGGGTGAGACATCTGTTAGAATAGCAAAGAAGCTACCTAAAACATGTATTATGAATGAGAAATACACAGTTTCAGAAATAGGAAGGGAAAAAACACAGTCATAATAGACAGTCAACTCTTTGGGGGAGTCAGGTCCTACTGACTTTTGTTTTCACATCACGGAGTATTTGTATTAGGAGGGTTGGTGCATGGACTTTGAATGAGGCTGGAAGACAGAAAAAAGCAAAGAAACTTTCATACCCAGGATGGGTCAGAGGAACAGGTCTCTCCATATACTGCCTTTAGCCCGCTTCCTAAATCATGACCATCCTTTCTTTAAGCCTTTTGAATATTTCAGCCTATAAATATTGACTTTTCTCATTCATTGCTTCTTTCCTGCTTGGTTACCTTCAGGTCCTTAATTTGCAAATTTACTTCATTCATAAAGTTTTTATTTTTACCATTATTGGGAGTGTCTTAGCTGGCATAATCATTGCATAGCTACTCAGAGAATTGACTCTGAATCTATAGAAATTCAATAAGCAAATTAAAATATTAAGATTCAAGGCATATTTCCAACATGGGTTAAACTTTTTAGTAGCTCCTCTGAAATGAGATTTCTTTTCTGAGGTTTCTTTTGATATTTTAACAGAAATCAATCAATGGAAATTAAAGCAGATTATGACTTAGCTGGAGAAGGGAAAATCTAAAGTAATTCTATCTTTCACCAACTGGTTCAAAGGCTGAGGCGGCTTTGAAATAAAATTTTGCTTTTCTAAAATAAGCTGTAAATATGTAGATCTAAAGAGGTGAAACATCTTTTACAAGTGTATTTCAAGAATAAAGCAACATCTCTTTGAGATAAGCAGTTTACAGCTGGGCATAGCTCCAGATGGAGAAAATGGGCGTTAAATTAAGTGATTTGGTTCAAGGTTACAAAATCTTTGTCCATTAGTTAGCCTAATACCCCACCAATAACAAAGAGCATAGATGTTGCAACTTCTTAATTCCAACACAAAGTCTAGGAACCCTGGAGTCTGGAAGTTGACAAAGCATGGTTATTTATCCATTTCACAGATGTATTGAGTAGTCTTTATTTGCAAAGTACTATGCCTGTGCTGGTCATGCACCGGAAAGCAAGAGCCTTTGCCAGGTATTTATTCTATTCGGGAAAAACAGAAATTAAACAAATAACGAAAAAAAAAATCATTATACATGGTAACTGTGATAACTGCTGGGCAGAAGATGAGTAGTTAGGACAGAGTACATAGAACAGAGGTCCTAATCTAGTCTGATGAACCAGGAAGGACTTAATGAGAAAATGATGTCTCAGCCAAGGTTTGAAAGGAAGCAAAGGATGCTAGGCTGAGCATCCCGTCAGAGGGAGCAGCGTGGGGAAAAGGGTTCCAGGTAGGAAAGAAGAGGAACAGGGCGAGCCTGAAAAAAATGAAAGCAGGTCAGAGTAATGAAGAAACCACTGGAATCGGGAAAGTATGGCTTGAAGTTAACAAGAAATAAGACTGCTGCCAGTTCTGCCCTGCCCTCCGAGAGTCATGGCACATCTGAACGTGTGAGAAGAAAGCAGGGAGTGAGACGAGGGGTCCCTGAGATTTGGTAAGAAAGGAATTGATGTTTAGATATGGCCAATATTTTATTTAAGTTTCAAAGCAATCATCAATTAGGTTTTATCCCCTTTATTTTACATCTGAAGAAACTGAGGCTAAGAAAGTATAAATAATGTGTGTGGGATTCCAAAGAACTAGCTTAAAAGCTGGTACTTGACAAATTTTCCTTAAGAAACTCCTCCCCCCCCCAAAAAAAAATCTGTTAATGAAGCTGCATTGCTGCCTTCTTGGATGCCTCTAGCCTGGGATCCTATCAAATCAATCATTTGACCATTTATTTACATCTGGTCAAATGACAGGACGGAAACCTCAGGACAGGAAGTAAGTGATCGCCGAGGTCGTCTGACTTCCTTCAGTCTCCAGATGAGGAAACTGAAGAAGACTCGGAAACTGAAGGTGCTGAGTGATACACCCACGGGTCTGGCGTGAGTGGTTGTCAGAACCTGGGTTTATCACAAACCACATGCTTTTACCCCATTTCACCCCTCAGGCTCCAACCTTCTCTTGGCAGCCACAGGTCCAAAGGTTTGTGGCTTAAGAGAGCCCCTATTTCTCTAATACGATGACAAACGTGTGCTGAGGTGGCCACATTTACAGAAAAAAATCATCTTGAATTTTGGAAGCAAAACCTCCTTTTCTCCTCCTCATTAATAATGTCTGTTTGTCTTCTGTCTGCATAATTAGAAATCCTTCTGTGTGAATAAACCAAGGTAATTTATTTTCTATCATCATGGAGATAAACTGCTTTGCTCTCAGTGCTGAAACTTTTCTAACAACTTTTGGAGTTAATGGGAATTGGGTAACTCTTAAGATGCTATGAAAGAGAAACGCTTTGAGGTGGGTGGAATCAGAGAAAAAGCTCTGTAAACGCAAAATTGGTTTTTAATGTTTTGAGATTTTTCAGGGAACTAAAACATAAGCCCTGTTTGCCAAACTGTTTTCAAAATGGATGAATGGGTATAATATGTTCAGAAAGAACATGCTGTTTAAAATGGCTAAATGCAAATTAAATGGACTTTTCACATTAAAAAAAAAATGAATGCCAATGAGCAGGTATTTTAAATAGTCGTGGTTCTGAAAAAGAAAGTATTAATCATATTTTGTTAGGTTCTCCACTAGAGGGCAAAAAGAACCTCTCCACACTCTCGACGCCTTAATGACAAGCTGGCGTTTGAAACCAGGCGTGTTTTGGGTTATGTCATTGTCAGTTATCATTTAAGAATGTACTTAATATGATCATAAGTGATTGACTTGTATGTTTCTTCCAGGAAACAGAGAACAATCTGTTTCTTATGTACCTGTGCCTGAGCGCATGTGTGTCATCTAAAGAAAAGTTTTCATTGTAATATCTTTAATTAATCACTTTAAAAATTAAGAATTTGCTAATCCAGGAGTTCCTGTTCTGGCTTAGCGGGTTAGGAACCCAACTAGTATCCATGGGAATGCAGGCTCGATCCTTCACCTTGCTCAGTGGGTTATGCATCTGGTGTTGCTGCAAGCTGTGGCATAGGTTGCAGAGGCGGCTGAGATCGGGCATTGCTGTGGCTGTGGCATAGGCCTGCAGCTGCAGCTCCAATTTGACCCATTACCTGGGAATTTCCACAGGCCATGGCTGCAGCACTAAAAATACAAAAAAAAAAAAAAAAAAATTCCGAAAGAGATGTGTAGTAAGAGAAAGGCTGGATGGCATTTTTACTGAGCAAAAGTATGCTTGGAGAAAGATGAGTTTTAAAGCTCTTGTAAAATAACATGCTGGCCCCTTAGACCTGGTTGACCCTGCCTGTGTTTCATAGGCAGAGAGAAAATAAAATGCCATCACTTTGCAGCTTGTTGCGATGGAGCACTAAGAAGAGATGAGCTCCCTGTGTTTCATAGCACTCAGATGCCACCTTCCCCATCTCAGTGGCATGGTGTCTTCAGAGCACAGCCTGATACAGGGGTTCAGGAGTTTCTGATTTGCTGAGGCTGTGGCTCTTCAGAAAAATGTAAGGAAGGGTGTGCATCCTGTTTGGGAAGGGCAAGGAGCAGAGCAAGGGTCGTCTTAGGCCAGCTTTGGGTGAGAGGGCTCTGAGCACCGCTTGCAAGGTTATCCACCCTGGAGGCAAAGGAGCTGCCCTTAGGTGCCTCTTATCAGTTGTCACCCATTGTGGGCCTTGGTGTGGTAAGAGGGTCAAAGAACTCGGTGTTAGGATGCTCTTCCTAGCTGCAGGTATGGTCTGGGGAAGGAGGCTGCTGTGGGCTCAGAAATAGAATGAAATCCCCAAAGGAGGCATTTATCTTTGCAAATCAAGTCTTTAAGATACATGTCTTTTGTGCTCGCTTCAGCATATACATGTAAATATGTATCTATATGTATTTTATTTACCTTTGAACATAGTTGCTTATCTTCTTTTAACACTGTTCCTTTTCTCAGATCTTTTATATGAGGTTCATCCATATGAAACTGCATTATTCAATTGCTCTCCACCTAGAACAACATCGATTTTATCCTTTTCACGTAGTTCAACCTAGTTGTCGGCCTCATTGCGTCACCCTTTTATTTACTCCACACAACAGAGGCCATGTATGTATGATATGGGGCGTTTATATAGTTAAGGAGTCTCTTACTTTGAAACTGCAGGGCAAAATTTTCCTCTGTTGCTTCATCTTGCTGCATGTGGCCACTCTTTTACTCCTTTTACTAAAATAGGACCATATAGTGGTTTCAGATTGCTAAATGTGTTGACATCTACCCACGTGTGACTGGTTAAAGTACAGCTCAGACACTTCATGAACCGCCTTCAAATAATGATACCCGTTTGCCTTTCTAAGACATACGTTCCATATGTCCTGTGACTGCAACAGAAATCGCCTTTGTGGGAGAAAGATAGCAAAGTGGGATTAAACCTTCTCTCAGGTTTAAAAATACTCCCATTGGGCAATGAAACACTTACTTCACTCGAGCTTATTTTCAAATGATGTGTAAGATGACGCTTTGCTCTCAAAGTATTACAGGTCAACTGTTGTGAAATCTTAAAACGTGGGGACTGTATTATTAGGAATGTATGTTTATAATGGTCTTCCTGTTCAGTGATTTTTACCAGTATGTAATTATTTTTTGTCCCTTATAAAATATTTTTATTGAATTCCATTTTAACGATCATAATGCTGCTCTTCTGGTTTTATTTTGGCGCATATTGGACAGTTAAATCTTTCCTCCTTTTATTTTCAGCTTTTATATGTCTTCTTATTTGTGTGCATCTCTTACTGAGCATATATTTTCTCCCATCTTGATTTTTCATTTTGCTATGAGAGACTTTTCCTATGATATTATCTTATGATATGATGTTAATTCTGCCATATGATTTTACATTCTCCATGACTATAATTTCTTATCTCTTCTTTCCATCCAAGAGATATGGTTTTACTTTGTTAGTTTAGAATTTATTCATCCTCCTTTGTTACTATATTGCCTGTAGCTTTGGGCTCATGCTCATTTTTATACACCTTTATCAGTATCTATGTCTTCTACCAGTAAGACAAGCTCATTTGACCCCTTCCATTGTCTTTAATCTTATTGATATCATCCAATTCCAGATTTTTACTTCTGGTACGTTATGGTTATAATTTCTCTCTTTCTTTTCCATAGTTTTTGGTGGCTTTTTTTAGTGGCAATGATACACTGACTCAAGGTGTCAAGGTGTTTTATTTCTTCTTTCATATTTCTTCTTTATATTTCTTGCTGCATCCTTCTGTGTTTATCTTATTTGAGTCTTTTTTTTTTTTTTTTTTGCTTTTTAGGGCCTCAATTATGGCATATGGAAGTTCCCAGGCTAGAGACTGAATAGGAGCTACAGCTGCCAGCCCCAGCCCCAGCCACAGCCACAGCAATGCCAAATCCCCAATCCACAGAGGGAGGCCAGGGATCAGGCCCGTGTCCTCATGGATACTAGTCAGATTCATTTCTGCTGCACCACAATGGGAACTCCTTATTTGAGTCCTTGATTTAAGAAAGTTTCAAGGTGGGTCTTTATTTGGCAAATATTCTGAGGCCTTGTACGGCTGAGAATATATATTATGCTTCTGTATTTATATGACATTTTAACAGTGTATAAAATTCTCAATAATAAAAATCTTAGACAAATTTAGTAGCATTTTTACCTAATTTTCAAAAAATCTCACTCTGGAATGGCTGAAACCTACTAACATAGCATAACAAGATGCATAGAGTTTTTCTATAAGCTTCTGAGCAACTCAGTAAATACTCCACCTATTTTGTGATGTGAAGCTTGGATAAAGAGCTTCCATGGCTTTAGGATGTGATTCCAGCAAGAACATAGCAGGGAATAAAAGAAGACAGATTCTCCAGAGGGGAGATCTTAGATTACAAACAAGGCTCAAGAAATCAAGGCTGGGAGTTCCCGTCGGGGCGCAGTGGTCAACGAATCTGACTAGGAACCATGAGGTTGCGGGTTCGATCCCTGCCCTTGCTCAGTGGGTTAACGATCCGGCGTTACCGTGAGCTGTGGTGTAGGTTGCAGATGCGGCTTGGATCCCGCGTTGCTGTGGCTCTGGCGTAGGCCAGTGGCTACAGCTCCGATTCGACCCCTAGCCTGGGAACCTCCATATGCCGCGGGTGCGGCCTAAAGAAATAGCAGAAAAAGACAAAAAAAAAAAAAAAACCAAAAAGCAACAACAAAAAAAGAAATCAAGGCTGGGATTTCCTGTTGTAGCTCAGCTGTAATGACTCTGACTGGTATCCATGAGGACAGGGGTTTGATCCCTGGCCTCACTCAGTGGGTTAAGGATCTTGTGTTGCCATAAACTGTGGTGTAGGTCACAGATGTTGCTCAGATCCTGCGTTGCTGTGGCTGTGATGGAGGCTGGCAGCTGCAGCTCCAATTCAACCCCTCACCTGGGATGGGAACTTCCATATGCCGTGGGTGTGACCTTGAAAAGCAAAAAAAAAAAAAAAAAAAACAAAGAAAGAAAGAAAAGGAAAGAAAGAAAGCGAGACTGTTGGGATCCCTCAGGAATGGCTGTCATCTAAGATCAAGTTGCAGTGTCTGGCAGGAGTTATCTTTGGGGCAAGGGGACGTGAGGACCTAGGTTTTCCTGAAAGATCAAAGGTGTATAACAGATGTGGTAAGAGTGTTGGGAGGTGCTTACATCATTCCTGAATTGTGGTTTGCAGTAATGCATAGGGAGAGGTGGGGATGGAGGAACCGGGTCCAACTCCAGGGAGGTGGGCGGGGCTGGCAGGCAACATGCAGGAGGCAGATTCCACTTGACCTGTAGACGTACAACCCTCAGCTCATCTGACTCCAAGCCTTTCACACATCCTCTGCCTCCTCACACCATTAGCACTACTGTGAAGGCTTAGTGTAAGGAGAGCACAGGGTGGGGTTTGGTTGGGGGTCCCTGGAGGTGGGTGGAGGGCTGGCCCCATCCCAGTCATGGCTGCTCCTCCTCTTCAGATGTCCTCTTCCAGATTTTTGTGATACACTAGTTGACATCCTTGGACATACTCCTAGGTTCTAGAATAGGTTTCTTGCAACTCGTGATAACTCATTCCAAATTAGGAACAGCCAGAGTGGGGCTAAGACGAGGCAGGAATTGTATGGCTAATATCCCTTTTATTCTGTGGAAGAGAGAGAACAGGGGAGAAAACTTCCGCCAACATTGTCTTTTGTGAAGGGGACATTTGGTGTATGGCTGTACTCAAGTCAGCGAGATACTGAAAACAATTGAAAAGGATGTTTTGCCTCTAGTACTATGCAACTAATTGTGCCCTTAAAGGAAAGAGGAAAGAAAGAGAATATCAAATATGTTCCCTCGTCTATTCCAATCTCAGGTTCCGGAATTTATTTTGAGTCCTAAAATGTTGTTAGAACATAGATTTTGCTCCACTTCCATCTCAACTTGAAGCTGTGCAATGAAGAAAATGAATGGTATTGTTAATCCCCTCAGGGAGTGGTTTTCTGTTTGAGAAAGAAGCAACTCTAGATGAAAAATGTGAGTAAGCACAGGGCTGCGGTGTTTTCTTTCCAAAACAGGCTGAACATATAGATGGAAAAATTCCATCCTGCTGCCCTTTTGGAGATGGTCTTTGGAGGAAGAGGGAATTCTAACATGTCTTGAGTCTGGGCCTCCTAGGGCAGAAGAGAAAAGGCCAAGAAAAAAAATGATATAATTGGGGAATTTTGTCATATCTTAAAAGACCTATTACAAAGATCATAGCAGAAAATTCCTGTTTTCTTGCTGGTATTGGCACTTAGACACCTATATAATGATATTCATGACCAGCACTTATCAGTGAATTTTCTGTGGGCTTATAAAACAATTAACATGTGCCAAACCCCAGGTCCGGCTATGAGAATACTCAGTGAGTAAACAGAGGAATGCTGTGAAACTTCATTATGTTTATAAATATTCACAGAGCAGGCGACACAGCTAAGAATTGATATTAAAGATCCCAGGTAAGAATACAGGAGGAGGTCATTTTTCCACCTCTGTAGGCATAACTGCCACCTCAGCTATGGCTCAGTATAGGAGATTCCAAAAAGGAAGAATGATTTTTTTCCCAGATTAGTGTCACTTATCAACGAAGAGATTTTTGCTTGTATATCAGACTCCCAGAATAATCCAAGTAGAGAAGGAACTTGAACGCATCCAGGTAGTGTCCAGAATTTAAAGATGAGAGGAGTTCCCATCGTGGCACAGTGGTTAACGAATCTGACTAGGAACCACGAGGTTGCGGGTTCGATCCCTGGCCTTGCTCAGTGGGTTAAGGATCCAGCGTTGCTGTGAGCTGTGGTGTAGGTTGCAGATGCTGCTTGGATCCCACATTGCTGTGGCTCTGGCATAGGCTGGTGGCTACAGCTCTGATTAGACCCCCTAGCCTGGGAACCTCCATATGCTGCAGGAAGTGGCCCTAGAAAAAAGGAAAAAATAAATAAATAAAATAAAATAAAATAAAGATGAGAAAATTGAGGCCAAGAGACAAAGTGGTTTTCCCCAGTTTACATCAGAAGTTAGTAGCATAGACAATTGTACAAACCCTTGGGCATCACCAAAAAAAAGATGCTGTACCTTTAAATTTTAAAAAGAAATATTCGAGGACTTCCAGTTGTGGCTCAGGGGGTTAATAACCCAACATAGTATCCATGAGGATGCAGGGTCAATCCCTGGCCCCACTCAGTGGGTTAAGGATCCAGCATTGCTGAAGCTGTGGTATAGGTCACAGATGTGCCTTAGATCTGGTGTTGCTGGGGCTGTGGTGTAGGCCTACAGCTGAGGATCTGATTGGGCTCCTAGCCCAGGAGCTTCCATATGTCCCAGGTGCAGCTGGAAAAAGAAAAAAAAAAATTCAAGCTACTGAAGTTGTTTTATAATTAACAATAAAAAAACAAAAAACAGCTAATGTGAATGAACTCTTTAAGACATGTGGTGGGAGTGGCATGTTTCTGACTGTCATGGAAGCAGCTGTGTCCTCATAGCATAAAGCAGGGACTGCCTTTGTGAAGGACAAACTCAGAGCTTTGGGCATGTTTTGGTCCAGACGTAGAATCTTGAGCAATGCAATCTATCAGCTAGAGCTAGCATGTGAGCCCTGTCTCAGGCAGCTTGCGGTGTTTCTGAGCAATGAGGCAAACTCATATTTAACAGCCTTGATTCATTTAGTGAACACTTTCAAGGGCTTGCTCCTTGGCATCTGAAGTGGAGTGGGTACAGGCAGAATCCCTCATGGTAATTCTCTAGCCCAGGTTCCTGATTTTCTCACCCACGTTGCCCATCTATTCTGAATGTCCCCCCCTCTTTCCATCAGCCCAATGGTAATTTCTTTTCAGCTATTCCCTCACCCCCCACACACATGAACTCCTTCATTCTTATGACTCCAAAGAGACTTACCTGGAGAGTCTAGCCTCTCACGGAGATTCCTTCTTCCTTCTAGGCCAGGTCCGATTAATCTGTCAGGAACCCTCGCAGCACTCTGAACTTGTCCTTCAGAACTCATTATTTTGTGTTTGTTTCCATATAATCCCAATTATATAGTTTAATATCTGCCACTCATACTGCACTGCAGTCTCTTAAGAGCAGGAATGATGTCTGTTTGTTCACTGTTACGTTTCCAACACCCGGCAAAATGGCACGTGAGCACTTACTCAACAAAATAGACCAGTGGTAAAGTATTTAATTACACGACTTCAGCGCAACTGAATTCATTAGGACACTGTGAATATGGCTAATTTCAGTTGTGAATAAATAATTTGAAAAGCATCAGTTCCATCAGTTCATACAAAAATCTCAGCTGTGGTCTCACTCCTCAACCTCTGGGATGTTGGCATCGGCTGAATCCCATTAGCAATGCACATGCTCAGCCCCCTCCCTGGACCTACTGTGTCAGAGTCTGAAATTAACAGGACTCTCCTGGT
This sequence comes from Phacochoerus africanus, assembly GCF_016906955.1. Taxonomy (NCBI): domain Eukaryota; kingdom Metazoa; phylum Chordata; class Mammalia; order Artiodactyla; family Suidae; genus Phacochoerus; species Phacochoerus africanus. The sequence continues at coordinate 27,768,305 of NC_062552.1, read as the reverse complement.
GCTTCCTTTGGGTTACATTGCAAATGAGGGACTAAAGACTCAAAGGCTTTGTATGGCCAGGCAGACCCCATAGGTGAGTGAAGTACACCAGACATTTATGTATAAGTCTGATCATAGGTGACCTCGGACCCTGGGCCTCCCTCTGTAGGCGCGGTGGGCACCTGTGCTGACTTGGGGATTAGCTTCATCTGAAAGGGGCAGCACTGCACAGATCAAGACGATGGCAGGTCTCCTGCTGCAGGACCCTGGAGCAGCTCAAGAGAAAGGGACACAAACCCACAAGTAGAATCTGTGGACTCAAACACAGACAACTAAATTCGTTTTTCTATTATTACTAATATTTTTGTCGTTTTTAAAGGATGGTTAATTTTCAATGTTGTACCAGTTTCAGGTGTACATTATAGGTTATTACAAGATACTGAATATGGTTCCCTGGGCTATACAGTAGGTCCTTGTTGTTTATCTATTTGATGTCTAGTGGTGGGTATTTGCTAATCCCAAACTCCTACTCTGTCCTCCCCCTTTCTCTTTTGGTATCCATAAGTTTGTTTCCTATGCCTGTGAGTCTATTTCTGTTTTGTAAATAAGTTCATTTATACCATTTTTTTTTAGATTCCACATATAAATGATATCACATGATATTTGTCTTCCTCTGTCTGACGTAAGCAGAAGAATCCCGAGAGCCAAACAGAACACACATGGGCATTAGTGGTGGTTCAAACAGCTCTAGTTTGCAAAGTGTCTCACAAATAAGGAGACTTTGGGGAAGGTGGTAAATACTACGAATTCTTTACTCGTACGGATTGCTTTCGTTTTGCAACTCAGAATACTCTCTTTTCTCTATTTCACTCCTTCTCTCTCTCGTTACTAATTTATTTACCCAATACACATCCCTTGTCCTCTCGGTACTGGTGGTCCCCGTGCCAGGTACTTAAGATGAAGAGCATCCAACCCACAGGACTTCCAGTGGCTCACAGGCCCATGGTGACTCAGAAAAAACCGTGTTTAATGTCAGTATCACTACAGGAATTGTCACATCTATTTTTGAGAGAGACTCTTAAGAAGGTTACATTCTAGCTTGAGTAGTTCACAGATCTCAGCGGGGGACAGAAGTAGGCGGTGGGGAGCGGGGACAGCTTCCGGAAGACAAATGGAGTGAAGGAGTTTTACCAGAGGATGCGGTTCAGCTAAAAAGCAATCCCAAAGAGCAGGTGTAGCACCCTCGGCGGTTTTAAAATGGGAACATTTCTTGCAACACTTCCTCAGCTCCATCATTTCTGGCAGGCAAAGAAATCTACTTCAATCTACTTCACAAAGGAAGGCATCGCGGCTTCACACAAGCCAGAACTCCAAATTCCATCGCTCAGGTAGACGAAGACGGAATTAAGCGATTCCACATCATTTGGCATATTTTCTCTTGCTCCAGCTGTAAGGGTCTCATAGCTCCAGTTGGTTGGAGGGCGTTTTGTCTGTCTTTGTCAGAGAAGTTTGGGTTAGCGCTGGAGCAGCAGTGACATTTATAAGAAAGCTCTACGCTGATGGCGAACACGCCACAAGGCTTTATATTCTTTTGGTGGCAGCTGTGATCAAGAGTGTAATAAAATTCAACCGAAGGTTTCATTCAATTACGGCTTGTTGATTAGCCCACAGTGGTGAGTGAGCAAAGGTCTGATGAATCTGTTACACGATATCCAGGACTGGCGTTTCCATCCAGGATTAAAGGCTGTTTTGTCTCATTTCACCTGAGCTTTCCATTTCATTGATCTGTCTATGTTGAATAAATCCCCGATGATAAAATTAGTAACTTTCCAGGTTTTTTTTTTTTCCTTTTGGAAACAAAATAATAATTCTCCAGAATACTCACCACCAAGTAAACAGAGTTAGAGGACTCTCTTTGTCTTCCTGTGTCCACCGACTCGCTGCAAGCCATCCACTTAGATGAGATTTGTTTCAGTGTTTTAGGGTCATCACTCCCATTCTGACTGTGAGCAGATGTTCACACCGTGTTTATTCTTCCCACACAACATCTCTAGCCCTCATACTTTATAGAAACTCTGAATTCAGCACACCTACCAACTTTATGACTCCCCTGAACCATTTCCCAATTTTTCTTCCCGAATCAACAAAATATCAACCTGTCTACTTGAATCTCCGTCACTCACCCAAAAGTGTAGAGGAGCCTCGAGTCACCAGGAAAACTGGAATTAATTCTATTCACCGAGGCAACACTTCTGATTACTTAAATATCTTCCATTCCCACCTCCCACACCTACAGTCTGCCCATCAGCCATGGTGATATTTGTTGACATAAAAATCTGATCAGGTTGGGTCATGTTTTTGGTCACCTTGAGGAAAATAAAAAAGCAAATCTATTGTGACCAAGACAATAAAGAGAAGAAAGCATTCCAAAGCCAAATATAAATGATTTGGGGATTACCAGTGTATTAGGATCAGTCATTTGCCGTTCTCTTTTGTGGATTAGGAGAGTTACGACATAGTTTTTGAAGTTCAAGATTAAAATACGATGGATTTAAATGAATGCATATCTATATTGGAAAGATGGAATAGGATGTAAAATAGATATCACATCACTCAATTATTTTTCCAACATTTTCCAATTTGGAGATGTTTGTCCTATTCCATCTTAGGGGTCTAGGAGAATGGGGATGTGACATTGTACAAACGCCAGTGATTCATGTGATTATCATACCACTTAGTCTGTCTGGGTTGGGCCTTTGAAGCAGGATGTGGCAACTGATCTTAAGCCAGGTTGAGGGTCTCAAGGAACCCTGATGAGCAGGAGAAAGTAGGTGCTTTCAGCTGGTTTTTAGAAAGCTCTTTGGATTTCATTGGCTCTGAGGCCAGATCGTACTTCCACATTAACTAATGGTCTCAGGCAGGTGGGAGTTGTGATATTACGACACCAGAGGATTTCATAGCTGGAACAGGGGGTAATGGATGGGAGGTAATGAAGAAATAGCTTTAAGGAGTCCCCATCGTGGCTCAGTGGTTAACGAATCTGACCCCTGGCCTTGCTCAGTGGGTTAAGGGTCTAGCATTGCCATGAGCTGTGGTGTAGATCACAGATATGGCTCAGATCCTGCGTTGCTGTGGCTGTGGCATAGGCCAGCAGCTACAGCTCTGATTCACCCCTAGCCTGGGAATCTCCACATATTGGAGATTCCAATAAAATCCAAAAAAAAAAGCTTTAAATGAAAGCAGGCTCCATTCTTGAAAATCAGCTGGAACAGAGGGATGCTTCAGGGAACAGGAGGTGGGACCTCCTTGGCCTCCCAGGCACCACTAACGGTGTCTTCTTAGTGTCCTCTTGGGGCCAAGTGTACATTTCTGGGACCCTCTGAATAGCCCTGGAGCATCAGGGGCTGGTCACTGATCCAGTGATTTAGTGATCAAATCAGGGCCAGGTTGAGAGTGAAAGGGGGCTGATGGTTTCCGTAGCTCAGATTTGCCCAGGACAGTGGTAGAACCTAAGAACATTCCTGGCAGATCAGGTATGCTAGTTACCCTAAAACTGGAGTGAGGAGAGATGGTCAAAAATAAAGGGGGTAAAGAGATTTATGACAAATGATTGCTCTCTTCTTATCTGTGCGCCTTGTTCTGTCTCTTTCACTTGCATATCTATGAGTTTCTTCTCTCTTAATAGGTTTAAGGGTATGTGTCATGCTCTGAAGACTCGTTGCAATAATAAAAAGTCCTGTATAAACACAACAACCTCCCTCTGTTAAAATATCACTGTGTTGCAAACTGCATTATGATAGCCCCATCTAGTAAGATCTCAATGTTTACGAAGTCCCTGTGTTTTGAGATTACTGATGTTTACAATAAGTACAATGTTTTCCGTTTCACATAAGCTTGTACTGTCTGCAGATGCATCTGCATTTCCTGCAGGTCTCAGCATGATTTACCTCTTTTGCTTTGGAACTCTTCAATCTGAGGCCTCTTGTGAGAGTTGAAACATAAATTTAAGGTCATATTCTCTCTGTGATCTCTGTCAGTGTGTTTTAACCATTCATTCATTCAGTAAGCTTTTTTTTTTGGTCTTTTTAAGGCTGTGCCTGCAGCATATGGAAGCTCCCAGGCTAGGTAGGGGTTGAATTAGAGCTGTAGCTGCTGGCCTACAGCACAGCCACAGCAACTCCAGATCCAAGCCACATCTGTGACCTATATCACAGCTCATGGCAACACCGGATCCAGTGAAGGAGGCCAGAGGTCGAACTCACATCCTCGTGGATGCTAGTAGGGTTCATTACTGCTGAGTCACCACTGGAACTCCCATTCATTCAGTTAGCATTTAATAACTGTCTGTGCTGTGTGCCAAGCCCTGTTAGAGTTTATGTGGGACTCAGAGATAAATAAGATGTGATCTGAGGCTCCAAGTATTCACCATCTGCTAAAATCTTTTCCTATGTTAAGAATATCTTCCTTTGTTTTTAATAACGATCAAATCTTAATGTTTATGCTTGTTAGAACCTACTGTCAGCAATAATAGACTTAACATCATTGTTTAACTATCAACTATAACAAAATTTCAACATTTATTTCTCCTTCTACCCCTGGTCCTATCCTGGGCATCTTTTCTGTGAAGCTGAGTCATCCAATGGTGCCTATTCCTGAATATGAAACCCTTGATTCCAAAGAGGTAAATGTAAGATACAGTTGGAGATCTGGTTATTCATTTCTGTGTGATATTAGATTGTAGAAATAAGCCAATCTTATTTTTTAAGTATTAATAAAATCATGTGGTTTTTTATTTTAAAGAAAGAATGAACTGGTCTACTCTGTCCTGCTCAGAAGCATCTGATAGTTACATGAGTAAATTCTTGTTGTGTCTCAAAGGGGAAGGGGGTACTAGAGGGCCCCGTGTGGGTAGCACCTTGATCACAAACTAACTTCTATCCTGTCTGTGTTTGTGATTTTCTCTTTGGATTCGTATGTGACACCACTATTGTCTTCTCTTTTCTAGAGGGTCAGTGGATGTCCCATAATACTTATATGTGGCTTCTTCTTCTTTTTTTTTTTTGTCGTCTTTTTAAGGCCATACTTGCAGCATATAGAAGTTCCCACGCTAGGGGTTGAATCAGAGCTGTAGATGCTGGCCTACGCCACAGCCACAGCAACATGAGATCCAAGCCACATCTGCGACCTACACCACAGCTCGCAGCAAGCCAGATCCTTAACCCACTGAGCGAGGCCAGGGATGGAACCTGGGTCCTCATGGATACTGTTCAGGTTAGTTACTGCCAAGCTACTGCAGGAACTCCTTACCTGTGTCTTCTGAGTTAGAGGTCCCAGTATCTCTTGGTAGCTCAGTTACCCAACCCTTAAGTGAATTTTGCATATGGTGGATAGCCTACAGGCAAAAGCATACTGTTTCAAACATAGTCTCCAAATTTCATACTACTGTTAATCCACATTCACATTTTGAGCCAACAGACAAAAAATAAATTAAAAATCCTTTTTACTTTTAAAATGCAATACCAAGAGATGAACAAATCTTGTAAAAAATTTTTTTTAATTTTGTGTTAATTAAGAGCAAGAATAATTGAACAAAGTGGTAAATGTGAGGGGAAAAACAGTGCTTTTAAAAGGACTTATCTTTAAGAAGGTAATAAAGGAGCTCATTCATTCATTTCAGATACCCTCACAAAGGAGGAATGTTCAATTTTGTAGCCTTCGAGTTTAGGAAAAAAAGATATGAAAGAGTGATAGGAATAATAAAATCACAATTAAAATTCTAAATACAATCTGAATGTTTCCTCGAAGGATATTTTCCACAATTTAGGGCATATTATCCCCTCTTGATAAAATGACATCCCTGAAATGTCTGCAGATTTCAAAACCTCTATCATACAGGACCGATGTGCGGCTCTGCTATAACTTTCATCATTAAAATCGAAAGGCATGTTAGGAACAGGTGTACTTTTATATCCTTAACTGTATCTCTGGTTTTTTTAAACCACGATTATTGGTTTAATGAGTATGGACATATGGAAAACTTTTGATATGTGTAGGCAAGTTGCATTATGGAACAGCTGTAGCAATTCACCCTACCAGAAGCCTGTGATAATGCCCGTTTCTGTGCACAGTTGCCAGGAGTGAGAATTATTATAACTACTACTTTATTGGGAGTTTACTGTAGGTTAACATGTTATGCACTTTGTATGCAGTATTTTACTTAATCGCCACAAAACATTGTTAGTTATTATTGTCCCCATTTTACAGATGAAGAAACTGGAACTGAGGGAATCCGTTTATTGCCTAAAGTCAAATAGCTGACAAGTGTCTGCACAGTCAGGAATGGAATCCAGATATAACTGTCCCAAGCCTGTGCTCTTAACCTACCTTCCTCTATCCAGCTATCGTTATCTAAATCTCTATACTACTTAAGCCTTTTTCTCTTTTAAAATCCTCGCAATTTAAAAAGGGACACTATCTTTCATTTTTATTTGCATTTAAAAAATTCTGTATTTTTCTGTTTTGCTTTTGCATCATGTTATGCATTTATCAGTCTGGTAATATTTTTATTTTATTTTTTGCTTTTTTTTTTTTTTTTTTTTAGGGCCGCACCTGTGGCATATGGAGGTTCCCAGGCTAGGGGTTGATAGGAGTTGTAGCTGCCAGCCTACACCACAGCCACAGCAACGCCATACCCGAGCTGTGACTGTGACCTACACCGCAGCTCATGGCAACAACTGATCCTTAACCCCCTGAATGAGGCCAGGGATTGAACCCGCATCCTTATGGATACTATTCGGATTTGTTTCTGCTGTGCTACAATGTGAACTCCATGGTCTGGTAATATTTTGATTCTTGAATTACAAACTCCCTTTACTTTTTAAGGAGATTAATTCTTTTTTTTTTTTTTTTTTTTTTTCCATTTCTTGGGCTGCTCCCGCGGCATATGGAGTTTCCCAGGCTAGGGGTCCAATCGGAGCTGTAGCCACCGGCCTACCCAGAGCCACAGCAACATGGGATCCAAGCCGCATCTGTGACCTACACCACAGCTCATGGCAACGCTGGATCCTTAACCCACTGAGCAAGGCCAGGGATCAAACCCGCAACCTCATGGGTTCCTAGTCGGATTCATTAACCACTGCACCACGACAGGAACTCCGAGATTAATTCTTCATCAAATATGCTAGTCCTTTCACTGTGATGGTGGCAAGTTGTGTAATAGTTAAAAGAATTGGACAAATCTATATGTCCAACAATAGGAGAAAGTTTGAATACATTTTGCAGATTTAGATGAATGTTAAAAAACAAAATCAAATGCTCTATTTTAAATATGAAAATGGTTCAAGTTTACAAAGGCTGGAGATACAAATAAGAGTATTTCTACATGATAATAGAAAATCAGAACAAGGCCCTACTACTGTATGACACAGGGAACTATTTCTTCAATATCCTGTGATAAACCATAATGGAAAAAAATATGAGGATTCTCCCATGATGCTGTGGGTAAAGGATCCAGTGTTGTCACTGCGGTGGTTTGGGTGATGGCTTTGGCACTGGTTTCATCCCGGGCCTGGGATTTTCCTTTGCCACAGGTGAGATCAAAAAGAAGAAGGAGAAAAAGAAAAAAAATTTAAAAATAATGTATATGGATATATAACTGACACACTGTGCCATGTAGGAGAAATAGTGTAAATAACGCAATGGTGTAAATCAACTGTACTCCAAAAACATAAATTAAAAAAAAGAGAATCGGTTGTTCAAATAGTAAATGCTGAATTAAGAAATTCTGTATATTAGGTAATGTTAAAGACTGTTGCTTAGAAGAACAGGGTAGATGTAGTATTGTAGTTTTTTCCTTTTTTTTTTTTTATGCTTTTTAGGACCGAATTTGCGGCATATGGATATTCCCAGGCTAGGGGTCTAATCGGAGTTTTAGCTGCTGTGCCGGCCTACGCCACAGCCACAATAATGCTGGATCTGAGCCCGTCTGTGGCCTACACAACACAGCTCACAGCAACGCCAGATCGTTAACCCACTAAGCAGGGCCAGATATTGAACCCGCAACCTCATGGTTCCTAGTCGGATTTGTTTCCACTGTATCACAACAGGAACTTCTTGTATTTTTTTTTTTCACCAATTATCACAACCCTAGAGGTGAAACTGAAGCCAAATATAAGATTGCTAAAAAATGATTTCAACTCTCATGTTTAGAGTATTGAGAAAAACACCATTAAAAAACTCCCTGAAGTTTGAAATTTTACAATTTTGAGAGGTTAACTGTTAGTATTAAAAGAAACTCAGATAATTATGCAAACTACCATTTTATGCATCTACTCTGCTATATTTTACTTCTTAGTAACACCGGCACATCTGGGAGCAATTTAACAATTTTTTATAATTCCTTATGACATGTGGTTAGATTGCAATATTTACTTGTATATTTTCTTCAAACCTTCTCTTTGATATTTATTTACCTGCAAAGCATCAAACAAGAAAACTGGGAGTTCCTGCTGTGATATAGCGGGTTAATGATCCTGCTTGTCTCTGTGGCAGAGCAAATTCAATCCCTGGCCTGGTGTAGTGGGTTAAGCATCCGGTGTTGCTGCAGCTGAGGTGTAGGTCCCAGTAGCAGCTCGGATTCAGTCCCTGGCCTAGGAACTCCCCTCTGCCATGGGTGTGGACATTAAAAAAAAAAAAAAAAAAAAAAACTCTGGAGGTAGGCAAAGGCAGGTTTAGAATCTCCGTGAGTGGTTTAATTGTACAGCAGGAGTTGAGATCCTCAAATTCTAGCTCCTTCATTTGCAATCTATAAAAGCCAATCAGATCCACCTTGGAAACAAAAATTTGAAAGTAAAACATGTTGCTTCGGGGAATGTTTTGTTTTGTTTTTTGCTTTTTAGGCCCGTACCTGAGGCACAGGGAAGTTCCCAGGCTAGGGGTCAGGTCAGAGCTGTAGCCACCGGCCTACGCCATAGCCACAGCAATGCAGGATTTGAGCTGCGTCTGCGACCTACAGCACAGCTCACAGCAACGCTGGATCCCCCACCCACTGAGCAAGGCCAGGGATTGAACTCGAATCCTCCTGGATACTAGTCAAGTTTGTTTCCGCTATGCCACAAAGGGAAATTTGGGAATGTCTTGACTTAATAAAAATTTAAGTCGCATGTTCTTTGTACCTAATATCATAAAATTTGTACCTGTATTTTAACCTACAGTAGATTAATTTTGAGAGATTTGGTCTACATTGAGATTCACTCTAATTCTCTTAGTGAAACCTAATATTTCTTTCTTTTTCCTTTGCTCTTCCATACAAAATTTGGAAAATACATAGGCTAGGGTTGGGCATAGCCTTTTGTCTGGGTCTGGGGACTCATATGTTCCAAAGAATGTTTAATTTAGCATTTTATATGGCACTTTAGAAAGTGTTGGGCCATTGATTAACTCTCAAATAAGAGGTTGAAATTCCCTAAATAATCAATTTAACCATTGTAATCAGCTGGCCGATCAATTTTTAAAGAAGGTCACTTTCATAGATGTCAGTTGTTGACACCAAGGGTGCGATTTCCAAGCAGGTGTATTTCTAACGCCATCTAATTTAAAGCAAACGCTCCATCTGAGATAAATGGTTTCTGATCACAGTTACCTAGAAAAAATTAAATTCTAGTGGCAACAATTATTTCTGATTATAGTCATCATGTCTGGTGAATTCAGCAACTCTGATCCAGCACCAGTCTATACATCTCTCTCTATAGATTTAACTATGAAGGTCATGCTAGGGAATGAAATTACAAAGAGACCCGCTGCTCTTCAGATCACCTGCTAGATGTGGCACTAGGTCTATTTCATTTTTAACCTGAGGGTCAGTTGATTTCCAAAAACATGATTAGATGCATTTGTTTCTGACCTTTCAGATCCACTGGTTATTAACACAACTGGAGAGCTAATCATTCACTAGCTGCCCATGAAACACATACTAGGCAAATCCTTCTCCTGTACTCTTATTCCTTCCCTTTGTAGACTGTGGATAAACATTTAAGGGTTGGCAAGATCATAGTTCTGCTGGAAAAATGACTGTCTATGGCTGGCTTTCTCCTTGTTGTATATACATTTTTTTGTGTGTCCATTTATTTTGACTTTCAGAACCTCCCTTGGTGTCTCAGGTTCTAATTATGGGACAAGTGTCTCATTCCTTTATTCTCCAGATGAGAACACTGAAAAGGAAAAATATTTATCCACGGAAGCCACTCTCATTTTCTGGTTTGATTCAAGGGTAAAAATGAAATGATCAAGAGGAATGGGTCCACTCTATTTCCTTCAGGCAATTTCCCATAAATATTATTTATCAAAATCAAGCTTTGATAAATCTTGGAATGCCATGTTCAAGGTTGTAACCTTAGGCAAGAACTTGGAATCTGGATTATTAATACCTATCGATTAAAAGATTCATATGCTTTGGTCGACAACTGGCTATACAGGGTCTGGGTAGATTTGTCTTATAAAGACACCTAATATGACTACCTGAGAGGACAGCCACCTTGCCCAGGCATCCAGGTGGGCAAGGATCAATAAAGAAAAGGACATTCTTGCCTCCAGATTTGGATCAGTGACCCCCAACGTGACCTTCCTGTATTGTAAGTCCATAGCCTCTGTTAAGGAAATAAAATTAAAAAAAATTTTTTTGCCAACCCAGAAGTCCCTTTCACAAAGGTAGTAGAGAAAGAAAAACACTTTTATTACTGGATTAGCAGTGAACCAGAATGTATATTGAATAAGCAGAATGTACACTGAATAAGCATTGAACCAGAATGTCACAAACACTAAGAGATTAAAAAGACAGAAGAAATATCACCCTTCATATAGCCAAGTAGGTTTAACCCATTATATATATATATTCTGAAGATAAACAATAATTCAGTTTACTCTCAAGTAAGAGGACCCGACAAGTTCTATTTATTACATACAGTTCACCATAAATCACCTGGTGATTGGAGGTGACCCTCTGTGTTGGTTCACTGGCTTTACATAAAAGGAAAATAAAAGTCTCAAATCTTTATGACAGGGGGTGGTTTTACAACTTAGAGCCAGGTGTCAGCTAAAGTTAGGGTCCTACCTTCCCTCAGACACTAGGAGAAACTAGAAGATAAGGCTGTTATCTCCCTTGGATGTTTGCCTTCAAAGGAGATGGTTCTTAAGTCCTTGAGAAAGAATTTCCTGAGTCTTAAAGCTGACAAAATGCCCACCTAGTTTTCAAAAGGATTTTTCTACATTTCAAAGAGAGGAGGATGTATTTATAAAGACAAGTTTTCCAAAATAAATGCTATAAGAACCAAGGAGGGAAATCTCTGCCCTTGTTTTCAACAAAGAGAATCAAGCCTTTTTTAAAAAATTTCTGTTGGTCCTTACACCTGCGACCGACCCAGAGGCAGAACTGAAATCAGAGAGGCTGATGCTGAGACAGCCAAAGAAACAAGTCTCACTGATTTTTCTTTTCTAGGGACTCAATTGAAAATATTACAAGAGAGGTGGAGGTTTGACACATTGGGGTTTCTCCTTCAAAGTCACCTCTATAAATTAATGTTGGGTTTTATATTGTAGTGACATGTGGTAAAGCGAAACAGAAGCTAGCAAGTAGAAGGACAGACATTCCTGTGTGTGCTGGTTTTTCAAGCTCAACAAACAAAAATAATAGAATCAGAGTCAATTAATTTATTTGGAGCTCAGGTCATCCAGATATTAAATATTTTTGACCCCAGATCTGATGCTGTGTTCCCTGGAGTTCATTAGCCTCTCATTCTCCACTACCAGGCTACCTTTACAGAATCTAAGTTACTGAAGATCTTACTTAGTTCTATTGCTTCTTGCTTATGGATAATAAATGTTGATACTAGATTTTTTTTTTTTTTTTTTTTGCTTTTTAGGGCTGCTCCTGTGGCATACGGAGGTTCCCAGGCTAGGGGTTTAATCAGAGCTACAGCTGCCGGCCTACGCTGTAGCCACAGCAACATCAGATCTGAGCCGAGTTGCATCTTCGACCTACACCACAGCTCAGGGCAACACAGGATCCTTAATCCACTGAGCGAGGCCAGGGATAGAACCTGCATCCTCATGAATGCCGGTCAGATTCTTAACCTGCAGAGCCACAATGGGAACTCCTAGATCTTGAATTTTTACCCCAAAGTTAGTAGTTATATAAATGTCCAAAATATACTTAAAAAAAAGAAAAAAAACTGTGGGGAGTTTCCGTCATGCCTCAGTGGTTAACAAACCAGACTAGAATCCATGAGGACGAGGGTTTGATCCCTGGCCTCACTCAGTGGGTTAAGGATCCAGCGTTGCCGTGAGCTGTGGTGTAGGTCACAGACATGGATTGGATCCTACGTTGCTGTGGTTGTGGTGTAGGCCAGCAGCTACAGCTTCAGTTCCACCCTTTAGCCTGGGAACCACCATATGCTGTGGGTGCGGCCCTAAAAAGACAAAAGAAAAAAAAGAAAAATCTTTTGGCTGTGTCCATGGCATTGGAAGTTTCCAGGAGAGGGACAGAACCCTCACCACAGCGGTGACAATGCCAGATGCTTAACACCTAGGCCACCAGAGAACTCCTAAAATACATTTAACATCTTTCAGGAAAAAAAAGAATATGTAGTAGTTAATAAATTATGATATACATTTTCTGGAAATTACTTTTTGCTCAGAGTACATGAAGGCTGGTTTCATATTTACAAGAACACATATGTAGATCATTTTGCTTTCGTTTTGTGGATAGGAATATTCACAGTTGGTTTTGTCTTAAAAGGGAATAAAAAATCAAATTACACAGCACATTCTTTAAAAAGTGCTTTCTGTCATATTGGCTTAAAGTTTCACAACACTATGTCACTTATTACTCAAAGTTAACGCTAAACAAAACAAAATTTGGAATGTGATTCCCTTCAAAATTATAACTTTCCAAATGACTTAAGTTCTCTCGCATTTACATTTTCTTATCCAAAATAAGTGTGTTGTTCCACTGGTAATATAATACAATACTGACCCTTCACTGGCAAGAGGCTAGTCTGAGCATAAGGATTTATTTATTTTATTAATGACCTTCATCTTTCTTAAATGTTCCAACATTTGTTTTTACTAAGTAATTTAGCTCTTTACCTATATTGAGATTGGTAGAGTTGAAAATGTCACAAAATGTCCCAAAAATCAGGACTACCTATCATGGCATAATGTGTCATTTCAAACTAGCTCCTGCATTGTGGTACCAAATATTCCTTGGATCTTCCAGTGGTTTCAGGCAGAGCTGAGAAATAGTGCCGAGTTTGCCTGCATGGTGTCCGAGTATGAATTCCTCTTCAACACGATCTAATTATTTGTATACGGAGTTCCTGTTGTGGCTGTTGTGGGCAGTGGAAATGAATCCAACTGGTAACCATGAGGTTGCTGGTTCAATCCCTGGCCTCGCTCAGTGGGTTAAGGATCAAGCATTGCTGTGAGCTGTGGTGTAGATCACAGATGCGGCTCGGATCTGACCGTGCTGTGGCTGTGGCGTAGGCTGGTGTCTATAGCTCTGATTCAACCCCTAGTCTGGGAATATGGGACCTCCATAAGCTGTGGGTACGGCCCCTAAAAAAGGCAAAAAAAAGTGTAATTATGAAATATTACCTTTGAAAGAGAATTGAGAGGGCATTTCATCCAATATTTTATTGAATATTATAACCCTGTCTACAAGTAGATCCTTATAAATCTTCTGTTTAAACTCCTCTGGTAGCAAAGAGTTTACATCTGTAAGCTAGACACGATAGATGTTTTAATATGGCCACAACACCCTAATGATTAGTGAAGAACAAAAGCAAATAGGGGACATGGAACAAACTGGGGTTTAATTTCACATACTCTGGCCTTGGGCGCAATGGTTAATCTTTGGAGCTTCAATATCATCCTCTGTAAAATGAGATCAAAGGATTATAGTGAAGATCCGCATTCATGCATGTAAAGTGCTTAGCATCGAAATGCATAGCCTGTAATAAGTGTTAGCTGAATGATGATTTCTTTAAATCTCTTGTAGCAGTAACTACCCAAGGTTGCTACTCTTAGGAAAATTTAAGAAGGAAATAGTTTTTCCTTGTTAGAAAGAAAAGGAGATGTCACTGAGTCATTTTCTCCTTTCATTCTACAGCCTCAGAGAATTCCAGATGATGGAAGCTCCCACTCACTTATTCTAGGACTAGGGCCAGAGCACATCAGGGCTGGAGGGGAGCCACCCCTTACATTAGCCCCTTTTTCTCCACCCCTTCCTTCTACTCTAACAAATGTAGTTCTCCTCGCTGTTTCTCCATCCTACTCTGCCCCTTGGCCATGCCCCGTGCGGGTTTCCCGTCTGCTTTCCTACGCCTTGCACATACCCCCGTTCCCCCGGGAGCCAGCTCTGAGGCGCACGTCTCTCGGACCATGGCTTCTTAACCCTGTGATCCAGCGCTGGACAAAACAGAGAACACTGCCTGCAGAAGATCAACTGACCTCCCTTATTTTCCATCAGCCCTTTTGGGAGGCCTTACTGACAGCCGTGCATCGGCACCTGGAAGTAACAAAGTTATGGTCGTTTCCTTCCGTGGGTACCATTGCATCACCTTGTTCTGTTCGAGTACAGTTTTAGAACAAAATTTTTCTTCTGCTCTCATCTCTGGGATTTTCTTTTGTCTCAACTGATATCTTATCTCTGGTATCGGGGTGACCTGTTTATCTTATCTCCTCCAGACAGTGTAACCCCATCAAATGGGAACACACAGACTGATGGATAGAGAAATCACTGAAATCACACTATCTTGTGTAGCTTGTGGAGCCGCCTTATAAAACCAATTGGATCAATATATGAAAAAAAGGCAAGAGCTTCATTTACTGGCTCTGTCTTTTTGTAATGCTCCATTTTGCAAGACCTGGGACTTAATCCAATCCCACTTCACTTTATCTTGTCTCCTCCATGCTTTAGAGGTTACATTTCAGGGGATGATGCCGTCAATGCTGAAGGAAAGGGTTTGGGCAGCAGCTAAGCAATGGAAAGGTGGGGAGTTGTGTGTGGGATACGGCAGGGTTACTCTCCTTGCGGTGGCCCAGCTCCTCAAAGCCACCATTGCCCACTGTGGGAGGCCAGAACTGCTCTGCTGAATGCTCTTTCTCACTCTCTCTCTCTCTAGATCAGGGTCTAATGTGAAGGTACAGCTCCGTGCCTTTATCCTGCTATTAATTGTATAACAAGAAAACAGCTACTGCGGAAAAAAAAAAAAAAAATTCCTGCTCTACATGAGATGTTATACCTGAATATGAATGGTTACGTTTGGGGGCATAGCGGTTTACAATTACCCATCTCCGTTAATCTGACGACGCTTTTCTTTTGCAGCAATGAAGATGGAGCAGAAGTGAAAACACAGACCGGGGCTGAAGTTTTCTGAAACGCTGGTGCTAATCACTTGCTAGATTTAACTTTTACCAGGTTTAACCCATATTTTTGCCGTCTTAGTGTTTCCCTTATGGACTAAAAAAAGTTTCCTGCAGGCGTGTAACATCGCAGTACTCACAAACACCCCAAACACCCGGCCTAGGAGAGCTTTACCTACAGTTTCTGCATCACTGTTAGAGCCTTTAATGCCTTCCATTAAGCTGACCGCAATGCTAACGTGCTCCAGTGTTTCACAGCCAAATAAAGAAGAATCATGGGGAAATAGAATGGTGTGACAATTTTTCAACCTCAGTTTTATTTAATGCGTACATTACTTCCTGAATCAGGTTTTATCCCTTTCTGCTTAGCTTTTTTAACATGTGGGGAGAAAAAAAAAAAAGAACAATAATTTTAAAAAACCGAGTCCCTGCCTGCTTGCAGGAGTTCACTGGGGAGCTGTTGACCGTGAGAGAGTTATTTCACAAAAGACAACGCTGTTTTCCTGTTCTGCCTGGGTCCTGTGCCTGACAAGACAGACATTCATGTGGAGGTCGTGTTGCTGCAGTGTTTCTACCATTACTGCCTCTCGGTCTGTCACTGCATGATTCTTGCAAAGGCTACTTCGGAGGTTGTTTGTACCCATCCTCCTGGGAGCAGCCCAAACCATGGAGCCAACCACACTGTGGGGACAGTCTTGGGAGCCCACCCTCCAGCACGCCTGATGACCCCCATATTGGCTGTGTTCTGTTTCTTTCCCAGCTGCCATCCCCAGTAATCTGCCCTCACCCTGTCTAAGTGGTTTTCTTTTTGTAGCTTTCTGGCAAGTAGGGTAAGACTCTAAGGAAGAGCCCACAGCCGTTCTGGACAGTGAGCTCCTGGTAGCAGAGGAGTTTCCGAAAAGGCTACTTACCCTTGCACACAACCCATGCTCCCTGTGAAGCCAGCTCTGTCTGAACCTCAGCTCCCTCAGACCACTGCTCCAACCCCCTGTCATCCTGTCCACGGCAAAGCCGAGAGAGTTGCCTACAGAAGAGCAACTGGCGTGCTTCCTCCTCCATGGGTCTTTTTGGAAAATCTGCATTGACAGTTTGTTGGTCACTGGAAATACGAAGTTCTCATCATCTCCTGCATTCATGGGTGAGGAGCAGTGGAGCCTCAAAAAACCTCTCTGCTCATCTCTCCTCCTCCGAACAGAAACTACTTCTCTACCAGCTAAGTTGTGTGATGTATCACTTTAGATTATTGATAATAATCTCCAATATTCACTGTGCTCTTATCATATGCCAGGTACCACACTAAGTGCTTCATATGAATTTAATTTAACCGTCACAATGAGCCTATGAGGTAGGCAATAGTATTATTCACATTTTATGCTTGTGAAAATGAACATTCAATCAAGCTAGTAAGCGGTAGAGAGAAAATTAAAATCCAGATAATCAGGGTCTAAGACCAAGCCATTTATTCAATCATTTGTCCATTCATTTTTGACTTTGAGAATGAAAAGTTGAGTTCATCACACTCCCTAGTTTATTGCTATCACAAGTGTGGGCAAGACCCCTCTCCTGCATACTTATTGATTGGATGGTTAATTCATGAACTTTTATAACAATTTCTATCTTCCCTTCTCCTGCCAAAGGCACACATTCTAACGTTTGATATATATGCCTTACTTATATATGTTTTGAAGATGTGCATTGTTTTTCTCCGCATATATATTTAATAAATGTAAATGGCATTATAGTTTATATTCTGGCTCTTTTTATTTTTTCCCCACTGAGCCCTGTGGTTTTCCAGCTCTATCTGCATTGTCGGGTAAATGTCTAGTGGATTGTTTCCTCACAGCTACTGGGGTGCCTCCATCACATCCTACCTACGCATCTGCCCATGCTTTCATCCTCCATCAGGAACCACTGTGATGTACATTGGTGCATGCAACCTCTTGTGAACTTTCATGCGAACTTCTCTGCAATACATACCCATGCTTAGAATTGTTTAAGTCTGCATGTGCTTAATTGGACTAAATCGTCTCAGATGGCTATTCTCTAGAAGGGAAGTACTTATTTTTATTCCCACCAACAATGTATTAGGGCTCTTTTATCTCTGCATATCACTCTACTTGGTGATCTGAGCTTTTTTTTTTTTTTTTTTTGTCTTTTTGTCTTTTTGTCATTTCTTGGGCCGCTCCTGCGGAGTTCCCAGGCTAGGGGTCCAATCGGAGCTGTAGCCACCGGCCTATGCCACAGCCACAGCAACGCGGGATCCGAGCCATGTCTGCAACCTACACCACAGCTCACAGCAACACCGAATCCTTAACCCATGCAGCGAGGCCAGGGATCGAACCCACAGTCTCATGGTTCCTAGTAGGATTCATTAACCACTGAGCCATGACGGGAACTCCTTGGTGATCTGAGCTTTGAAACATCAGGCTTTGCCATCACCGAAGGCAACCTTTAAAACAGGAAGTTTGTTTGAACGTGGCGTCCTATTCATCCTAAGTTTTCCAAATCTCAGAGACTTTTAGACCCTCTAACTCAGTGCACTCGTCCCTTAGGTATTGTTGACTTTACATCACTGATGACAACCTTGAATCTGAAAGATTATTTGACTGAGGTCACCGAGGCAGTGATTGAAAAACCTAGCACAAGCCCTTAACAATTTTTTTTATTGAAGTATAGTTGATTTACAATGTTGTACCAGTTTCTGTTGTGCAGCAAAGTGACCCAGGCATTCACATCTGTACATGATTTTTCTCATGTTATCTCCCATCATGTTCTATCCCAAGAGATTGGATGTAGAACCCTGTGCTATGTGTAGGACTGGGTCACATTATATAAATGATTTCCCTATGATGTTATTTCTACCCAAATGAGCTGTGTCTGAATGTCATAGTCTAATCTATTTGTCCAGTTTCTCAGCCACGATCAGAATGCCGGGGGCAGGGGTGTAGGAGGGACCAGTGTTGGCTGGGGGAGAGCACAGAGAATGGAGGGCGTTTCGGAGTGGTCATTACTAGCTAGTAGTTGGCATCCTGGGCAGCCTAGGAGCACAGCTGTTGTTTGGGAAGACATGGCATGGCATAGACAGATATGGAAGCTGTGGGCTTCTGTGGGCTCATTGGGAAGCAGATTTCAAGAAAAGGATTTTGTGTAGTTTGTTAGGGAGGTGATCGCAGGGGCTGCTGGTAAGGGAGTGAAGGGTGTGAGCTAGGAAAGGGAAGGAACCAGTAGAGAACCCATTAAAAGGCCAGTTACCACAAAGGGTAACTAACTGGTGGTCATTCCCACTGGGACTTTCTAGGACACAGGTTGAACGTGTTTCATAAGGTAGTTTCACAGTTAATTCAACTCTGAGGAAAGGAAACAGGGGTGGTCATTTGAAAGTTTCACTATCAGAGTTCCTGTCGTGGCTCAGTGGAAACGAATCCGACTAGGAACCATGAGGTTGCAGCCTTGCTCAGTGGGTTAACGATCCGGCATTGCCGTGAGCTGTGGTGTAGTTTGCAGACGCGGCTAGGATCAGGTTTTGCTATGGCTCTGGCATAGGCTGGAGCTACAGCTCCAATTTGACCCCTAGCCTGGGAACCTCCACATGCTGTGGTTGCGGGCCTAAAAGACAAACAAACAAACAAACAAACAAAAAAGAAAATTTCACTATCAACTTTACATTGCCCTGATTTCTCTCTTCGTAAAGATTTTCTTACTCTTTTTCTTTTTTTTTGACATTTCATGATGCATTTCCAATAGGACTCATTATTTTATTGTGAAAATTTAATTTGGAAAAAATGAGAAGTCTCTTGAATGTCATTCTTTACAGTCTCTGAAGTAACATGCAAGAAGGAAGAGTTAATTGAAAGCTTAAGTAATAAAGGGATGTTCTCAGGATTTATTAGACAAGCAGATGATTCTGCAATTAAGACTAGGAACAAAAATCTTTCTTTAACTTGACTGCCCCGAATTTTCACATTAGAAACCACTTTTATCTGTTAGAAATTAAATGATCTGTGTGAGATGATAACTTGGTTTGTAAGAAGGAAAGATTGTTTTGCTTAGAGCAAGTCTAGAGGCTTTAGAATAATCAAACATAATTAGGAACTATTTCTGAATTTAAAATATATATTATATTTGGGGGAATTTCCACATCTTCCTGTGACATGTTGTAAAAGTATATTTTTCTCATGCTTTAGTATATTTTTCTCAACAAATATGACTAGAACTCCATTTTTCTTTATTTTATACTTTAAGGAACACACTTAAATTTTTTCTTATAAAGATTTTCTAATGGATTTATTTGGAGTTGTTCAGTATCATTTAAGCACCTGAGTCCAGACTTTCCTTAACTGAAAACTCTGGGGATAAACTTAAAAAAAAAAAAAAAAAAAAAAAAAAAAAAGGAAAGAAACTATATAACAAGCAGAGAAAGCTTAGTAAATAACGTAAAAAAAGGCAAAAATTTCCAAGGGGCTACGGTTGGTGACTCAGGTACTAAACAGAACCTCTAAAATGAAAATGGTAGATTCAGCTCAACACAACAAAGAAATCCCTGTGCAATTTAGCCGGAAGCATGCTTTGAGGAAGTGTTAATCGAGAAGCAAATGTTGGAAGTTCCCATCGTGGCTCAGTGGTTAATGAATCTGACCAGGAACCATGAGGTTTCGGGTTTGATCCATGGCCTCACTCAGTGGGTTAAGGATCTGGCGTTGCCGTAACATGATATAGGTCGAAGACGCAGCTCGGATGCAATGTTGCTGTGGCCCTGGCTCTGATTAGACCCCTAGCCTGGGAACCTCCATATGCCACA
Source organism: Phacochoerus africanus (assembly GCF_016906955.1). Classification (NCBI taxonomy): domain Eukaryota; kingdom Metazoa; phylum Chordata; class Mammalia; order Artiodactyla; family Suidae; genus Phacochoerus; species Phacochoerus africanus. The sequence continues at coordinate 27,748,111 of NC_062552.1, read as the reverse complement.
GATGCGACCCTAGAAAAAGACAAACAAACAAACAAATGAATAAAAACAGAGAGAAGCAAAATGTTGGATAATAATAGGAATGGCACTGAAAAACCTTCCTCACAGGATTTGCAAGGTGTTTTCAAATAACTTTGAGCTGAATTAAATCACTCAAAGGAAGTGGACATTCCAATGATTTTTGCCAACTCTGTTTTTGTGAACTCTGTCACGGTTGTGTCTTTATAGGGCTGCCCCTGAGGCATATGGAAATTTCCAGGCTAAGGGGTGAATCAAGCCCCCATCCTCATGGATAATAGTCAGGTTCATTACCAATGAGCCATGATGGGAACTCCAGTGTATTTTACTTTTTTTTTTCTTTTTGCCTTTTCTAGGGCTGCTCCTGCGGCATATGGAGATTCCCAGGCCAGGGGTCTAATGGGAACCATAGCCACCGGCCTATGCCAGAGCCACAGCAAAGCAGGATCCGAGCCGCATCTGCAACTCACACCACAGCTCAGGGCAACGCTGGATCCCCAACCCACTGAGCAAGGCCAGGGACCGAACCCGCAACCTCATGGTTCCTAGACAGATTCGTTAACCACTGAGCCATGACAGGAACTCCCCGTGTATTTATTTTTAATCAATACCAGTTTAGGTAAAAATTGTAGAAATCGCAGAGAAACTAAAGATAATAGAGTGTCATGTTTTTCCTAATAAACAAAGTATATGTAAAATACTTTATTTGATTCATTTAATTAGAGAAAGAACTACTTCTTTTGAGGAGTTCCCTTTGTGGCACAGCAGAAATGAGTCCTACTAGGCACCATGAGCTTGCAGGTTCGATCCCTGGCCTCGATCATTGGGTTAAGGATCCAGGGTTGCCGTGAGCTGTGGTGTAGGTCACAGACACAGCTCAGATCTGGTGTGGCTGTGGCTATGGTGTAGGCTGGCAGCTGTAGCTCCAATTAGATGCCTAGCCTGAGAACCTCCATATGCCATGGGTGCAGCCCTAAAAAGCAAAAAAAAAAAACCCACTACTATTGAGAAATACATTGCAGACCATGCTCTGAATTTTCTTACATTGGTCTTCAGTCATAAAAACATTGATATATTTGGCAGAATTTTGGAAATTATGCCACCAAGAACTCAAGCTTTTGTTCGTTATTCTAGATTAGTAATCCTGACAGTGTTGACTGAGAAAAACCACATTATGTGAGAGCTCTGTGTTGAGTTTTACTCAGTGTCGTATGGAGAATGATAGCCTGGGAGACAGCCTCCATAGCTCTGCAGAACTTTTCTGAAAAGTTGGGGAGGAGAGGCCAGGATATGTGTGATTTTGGTGAAGGAAGACATGCAATCCTGCTCACATTTCAGCAGCAGGTACGCTAGTCATAAGGAACAGATATCTCAGTTAAATTTTTTTTTTTTTGACAGCACTCATGGCATATGAAAGTTCCCAGGTCAGGAATCCAATCTGAGCCACACCTGTGACCTCTGCCACAGCTGCAGCAATGCTGGGATCCTTAACCCACTCTGCCATGGTGGGAACTCTAAGATATCTCAGCTAATGATTTCACTGCTTCTCTAAATATGGGGAGATGCAAGAATCCAGGTTTATACATTTGTTTTTTTCTGAAATATAATTATCTGAGTGTCTGTTTTGCTTGTTTCCCCAAAGCACAAAGTGCTTCATCCTATTCTTGGTCCGGAACCCTTTTCAGGGTGTCCGTAGGTCTGTGAGGACAGTGACTCTAGAGTGACAAGTGGCTTAATCTTTGTAGGACTGGATGGTGAGTCATATTCCTTCTCTTACAGAAGAAAATTTCTTTCCCAGAATCATTTTTTTGTTTGTTTTCCTGCACAAAACTAAAGACATATTCTTTTTTTTTTTTTTGGTCGTCTTGTCTTTTCTAAGGCCGCACCTGCAGCACATGGAGGTTCCCAGGCTAGGGGTGTAATCGGAGCTGTAGCTCCAGCCTACACCACAGCCACAGGAACGAGGGATCTGAGCTGCATCTGCGACCTGCACCACAGCTCACGGCAACACTGAATCCTTAGCCCACGGAGCAAGGCCAGGGATCAAACCCGCAACCTCATGGATCCTGGTTGGATTCGCTTCCACTTTGCCACGAAGGGAACTCCTGACATAATCTTAAGAGGGAGAAAATGAAAACGCATGTTTTTCTCTGAGGTCCAATCCTATTGAAACCAAGCAGGATCCTATGAGTCTCCTGGACACAGATACACTTAGCAATATCTTTGAGCTCTTCTGCAGGAGGAAAACCCCCAACAAGTGGAAGATGTTAACTGCTTGATGAAGCATTCTTCTTTCCAGAGAGAAGACAGATAATCTTGAGAACCACAGATGCTCATCAGGAGAGCCCCTGAGGCTGGATTAAAGGAACCCCAGAAACAAATCAGAAGACCCTTCCTGAGACCCCCATTAAAGGAAAACAGGCCCCCCACACACCCTGAGCCTTCTCAGCATCCCCGTCCTGGAACCACTGCTATCAACCTCCTCACCACATCCTCCCAGTTTTGAAGGTATGAGCCTGCTGTAGCCCCCTTTGCCTGGCAAAGCAATAAAACTATTCTTTTCTCCTTCACCCAAAACTCTGCCTCTGAGAGTCAATTCAGGGTCGGTGCACAGAAGCCGGGCTTCAGCAGCAGGAGGGAATAAGAGAGAACCTATATTAAATGTTTTTATATCAAATAAAGGTGCATAATGTCATTATACTGAAGGCAGGTAGGCAGAGTATATGATAGAAATAACAACTGATCTAGCGCTGGCAATATACCAGGGAATTTTGCAGAAGATACTCATTGTTGTTTGGGTTGTAAAAATTAATAATTTAGAATGGGTCTCAAGTCAAATATACAGAACAGAAAATAGGTACAATTCTTCCCCACTGCAAATGAGGCTAAAGAATGAAAGCCTAGGGAGTTCCTGCTGTGGCTCAGCAGTTACAAACCTGACTAGTATCCATGAGGACTCAGGTTCAATCCCTGGCCTCGCTCATTGGGTTAAATATCCCGGGTTGCCATGAGCTGTGGTGTAGGTTGCAGACATGGCTCGGGTCTGATGTTGCTGTGGCTGTGGTGTAGGTTGGAAGCTGCAGCTCTGAATCGACCCCTAGCCTGGGAACCTCCATATGCTGTGGGTGCAGCCCTAAAAAGACAAAAAAAAAAAAAAAAGAGAGAGAGAGAGAGAATGAAAGACCTAGCATCTATGGTGAGCCCCAGAAAGTCCCAATATCAGAGGAAGACTCATCATCTCCACATGTTAGCTCCTGTTGACTTAATCCTTCTCAAAATTATACACGGTGGGCATTAGTGCCCTGGTAATACTGAAAAGTAAGCTGTCCCACTGAGGAAGATTAAATCCCAAGGCTAGGATGTAACAGGATTGGATTTGAAATTGGGCTTTTTTGCCCCAAAGTTCTTTACACGCTAAACATGCTTTTTTCTTTTTCCAATTTTTTTTCTTCTGCCACATGCTGGACAGAGAACATTTCCGTGCCTGTAGGGCATATCACCAGGAGCTACTGAACAGAGATCACAGCAGGTTGGGGCCTCTCCACAGGCAAAGGGCTCCAAGGCTTTTATTTTTCAGTCTAAGGCTTTTATTTTTCAGTCTAAGGCTCCACTTGCCCTGTGAGCTGTGAGCCTAAATGGCCACCTCTGGACATGGTGCTGGTCCCCCTACCCAAAGACCCTGATATGCAAGATGAACTCTCCTCTGGGGACCTTGGCTCCACTTCCTTCAGCCTTTTTTGTTTTCTTTTGTTTTGCTTGGCCATGTGGAAGATCCCAGGCCAGGGATCAAACCCCTGCCCACAACAGCGACCTGAGCTGCTTCAGTGACAACACTGGATACTTAACCCTGCCACAAGAGAACTCCATACCTTTGGGGGGGATTTGGGTTTTTGTTGTTTTGGTTTTGGGTTTTTTTTTTGTTTTTTTGTTTTTTTTTTGGTTGCACTCTCAGCATGTGGAAACCCGAAGCACAGCAATTACAATGCCAGATCCTTAACCTGCTGAGCCACCAGGGAACTCCCCTTCAGCCAATTTGATGGCTATCTTACTGCTCAAGCAGGTCTTCCCGAATAAACAAAAACTGCCTTGGAGTTCCCGTCATGGCACAGTGGTTAATGAATCCGACTAGGAACCATGAGGTTGCAGGTTCGATCCTTGGCCTTGCTCAGTGGGTTAAGGGTCTGGTGTTGCCGTGAGCTGTGGTGTAGGTTGCAGACTTGGCTCGGATCTGGTGTTGCTGTGCCTGTGGCGTAGGCCAGTGGCTATAGCTCTGATTAGACCCCTAGCCTGGGAACCTCCATGTGCCTCGGAAAGCGGCCCTAGAAAAGGCAAAAAGACCAAAAAAAAAAAAACACCAAAAAACAAAACCAAAAACTGCCTCAAACTAACTTGTTTTTTGAACGATGGAGAAGAACAAATGTGTTTTTGAAAACTCCTGCCTCACCTGGCATCCCATGATGATGGAAGAGGATTTAGCGATGAGATGCCAGCTGTCCTTCATGCCTTTTTCTAGAGGCCTTTATCTCTTGGATGTTGAAGACTGCTCTTACACCCGTGCAATTCACTGAAGACTCAAGAGAACCCCAGAGATTTATCTGCCATTTCAGAACACATGTGCGGGATCAATCTCAATGGCATTTATGGAGTACTAGCTCTAGTTAAGACTGGCTTATGGAGGGAGTTCCCGTCGTGGCTCAGTGGTTAACAAATCCGACTAGGAACCATGAGGTTGTGGGTTCGATCCCTGGCCTTGCTCAGTGGGTTAAGGATCCGGCGTGGCCTTGAGCTGTGGTGTAGGTTGCAGACGCGGCTCTGGCATAGGCTGGTGGCTACAGCTCTGGTTAGACCCCTAGCCTGGGAGCCTCCGTGTGCCGAGGGAGCAGCCCAAGAAATGGCAAAAAGACAAAAAGACAAAAAAAAAAAGACTGGCGTATGGAGTACTAGCTCTAGTTAAGGCTGGCTTGAACACGTACCCATTTGCTGAGAAATCCAGTGCCCTCTCTAAGATTTCTGTGAATTCCCAAGAACTTACTTAAACATTCCCTCCCTCCCCTAGAAGACATTGCCAGCGCCTATGGAATATCTTGTGGCTACACTCCGAGGGTGTCCTCAGGATGAGTATCACCTGCTCACTTGAGGACCCTCTCCTGAGAGCGCCTTCCAACAGGGTGTGGCATAGACATTTCCCGGAGATCCGTGAGGAATGGTGAGAGATGAGAGGGGCAGTCTTCTAGAATGATGCCAAATAGCAGACTATTTAAATTGGATTCTAGACTTCCTTGTTCTTAAAAAAAGAATGAACCCTTTAGGCCAGGTTGATGTCTTCGGTTTCTACCTTGCGGGCCAGGCTCTTTCTTCCATCTTCTGTCTCCTTAATTCCTTAACTCCACATAGACTGCTTCTTAATTTTTTATGCAATTATTTTAATGTCTCTTTTTCAGCTCTCATTCCTACCCTGCCAAGTGGCGTATTGATTTCCTTGAATAAAAATAGTTTCTGTCATCAGAGTCCTTTCTAAGAGGTAAAGTCATAACACGTTATGCCATAAGTTTCCAGGAAGTAGTATCTAAACATTTCATTAAAAAAAAAAATTCTATCATAGGAGTTCCTGCTGTGGCACATTCGGTTAAGAGCCCGACTGCAGTGGTTCAGGTCACCTGCGGCTGCAGCTGTGGCTTGGAGTCCACTCCTGGCCCCGTGAACTTCCGTATGTGGCAGGTGTGGCCATAAAATTTAAAAAAAAAATCTATTACAGATCCCCCCCCATCTTCTACTACTTTATAGGTAGTGAAACCATTATGACACTTAAGCAAATTGGAACCATCCCAGTGAAACAAATAAAAATGAAACCAAAATTACTGTTTGTGTGGGCGTCCACTGCCCTGGGCAGCTGTCATGGGCATGGGGCTTCCACAGCAGGCTGGTGTTCATCTGTTCTCACCTGCTCATTCCACCTGCTCAGCTCCTCTTGGTCCCTGACGTCTTTGCCCTGAGTGAGGCCCCCTTTAGATTAGCAACTTGAGATTGAACTGCATCAGAAGCTCTGATTTGAGGGGCTGATCCCTTAAATCTATGGACCTCTTCTCTAGAAATTTTTTTCATATCTTATCTAAATCTCTGGTGCTGCTTTGGAGGTCTCAGGCCCCAGGTCCAACCTATACAGCCCGAGGCACTGGGGAGACTTCACCGTAGTCTTGAACCATTTGGGAGTTTCAATTTGCGGCTATGAATTGAATGATAAGCTAAGTTCAAGATGACCTGTGTTTTTCACTCTATTTCAGAGGTAGATGGTAATATTGGGAGAAACAGTGGAAAAATGCTGTTGATGAAAAATGCCCCTGACGTTCTGGAAAAATGCCTGGAAAAACTCTTCGTTTTCTATTGACTGGCTACATGAGCGCTGTGCTAACTTTAGAAGATTTAAATGGAGCAGAATATGTGAAATTGAGGTTGCATATCAGCTCCAAAACCCAAAGTCATTTTTGTTTTACTAGACACCCTTTTAGGCTTATTAAAAATATTTCATGTCAGGCCATTTCCTAAATAGCAAGTGCTTTATCTCTACAATTAATAGAAAATATAAATGGAAACCAGCGGTTGCCTGAATGGCCCTTTCAGCTTGCATCCTCCTTTCATGGATGCCTGGAGCCAGAATTTAACTAAGAAAATAGGCTTGGTACACCTGATAAGGTTCTGCTTTGTTGAACTGCCTGGGGAGTGAGTTTCAGATATTCCCTACAAAAAGAGCATCCTTTGCTGTCAGGGCCAATCCCGACAAAACCTTAAGTGAAGGTTTTCCTGGCAGGCACTTCCATGTCAACTCTCAGAGCATGAAAGCCGATGAGGCAGTCATGTCGAGGCTTTGGCAGTGTCACAGCCTGTTAGCACCTTCACCAGATTCAGGGATGGGAGTGGGGTGGGTGGCCCCAGGAACAAAGCAGATGGGCTGTCAAATCAATCCTTCCTTTTTACTCCAGTTCTGATTCCCCAGGTTCTGAGTGCTTCCCAACCACTTTCCCACACAACACCCCCCACTGCTTTCTCTGCCTCACATACCTGTACACACACAAATAGATGCACCCCCGTTCTTCATCACAAGCAGCTGAATAATAACCATTTCCTTTTTTTCTCTCTCTCTGCACTAGAATAATCGAAATTTCCTTTTGACTATTTCAATACAGACAATGAAGACCAACATGGGGGTTTATGTAAGCTTTTATACAGATCCGAGGTGTAAGGGGTTGAGACAACTCTTTTCAGCCAGAATGGTAAACATCTAATGTCAGTCTCCCCCAAGCCATCCTGTGCTCATGAAGAATCCTTTCCAGACTATAGCTTGAGCTACGGAGTGTAGGCTTGGGATCAGAATCTCCTACTCCGAGTTCCAGGCAGCTGTCGTCAAATGATTGCAGTTTCTGTTCAAGATGACACCTGTTGTCTCCCTGCCCCTGTGGAGTTGCAAGTTTGCCTATCGGGGACCCTTTCCTCCGTGCTCTCTTCTTCCTCCCTAGGGAGCATGCTCCTGGATTGGCGAAATCAACCCAGATTCCTGTTACCGAAATATCGGCTACGTCTGTACACCGATGCCAAAGAGAAACGCGGAGACAGAGTTGGAGGAAACAAAAAAGCGGCTTTCATTGCCGGGCAAAGAGGGGAACACAGCAGGCTAGTGCTGCGAGGACTGTGCCTCCCCTTGGAGGGGTACTGAGGAGTCTTCCATGGCGTGAGGAGCAGGGCGTGATAGCTCGTGGACATTTCCTGATTGGTGGGTGGCGAGGTAACTGGGACTCACCATGATCAACCTTCTCGTTCCAGCCGGTCTGGGGTCTATCTGCTTGTGGGCTGCATACATTTGACTTCTTCCACCCGGTGGGGGCTTTGGCACCTGCAAAACAGCTTCAAGGACAAGGCTCAGAATAGCACCTATAGTCTTTGAAGAACTGAATGTCCTTGACTTTGGTGAATGGCTGGATGGTAATTACTGTTTTCTTTTTTCTCCGTATTTTTTTTTTCACTTCTCTGATTAAATTGGTTCTTTGACTGAAGTTTTTCTATAGATTAAAAAGGTTGATGGTGGACATGAGTCGGGGTCATTCTGGGAAAGTCTCACAGGGTCCTGCTCGGTTACATCCCCAGATCGTCCCTTATTCCTGGGCAAGAGGGGCCTATGATCTGGGATCTGCACCTCAGGGGTCCCTGAGCTTTGGGGTGCTTTCCTCAAAAATGTGTGAGCCCTTCTTTAGTGGGCAGAGTGAGTCAAGGTCATGGAGTTCCCATCGTGGCGCAGTGGTTAACGAATCCGACTAGGAACCATGAGGTTGCGGGTTCAATCCCTAGCCTTGCTCAGGGGGTTAAGGATCCAGTGTTGTGAGCTGTGGTGTAGGTCACAGATGTGGCTCGGATCCTGGGTTGCTGTGGCTGTGGCATAGGCCGGCGGCTGCGGCTCTGATTAGACCCCAAGACTAGGAACCTCCATATGCTGCAAAAGTGGCCCTAGAAAAGGCAAAAAGACAAAAAGACAAAAAAAAGAATGAGTCAAGGTCAAGAGTACCACCTAAATGGGGCATGGTGAGTTTGGACAAGAGCTTTAACGGGCCCCCAGTCCCTGCTTCTCCCATTCAGGGGAAGTCAACCCTCTATATCATGCTTGGGGTAGCCAGATACTCTTAAGATGCACAGAGATTCATGCCCAGAGAGTTGTTCCATGGTCTTGCGGTCAAGTCCCAATTTTAGGAAATGAGTCTGGTGAGCAGATCACTCTGGCTGCCCCCTGTGTTACTTCTTTCACAGAATCATGCAAGATCGGGTCTGCATGGTACTGATGTGCTGATTTTTGCTGACTCGAATTTCTTCTATGAGCAGAGGCTTCAGAAAACTTAGTCCTCCTGCAGTGTTAACACCATTTTTGTTTTACTGCATCTTTCCTTTCTACCCATTACTAAAAACCACTATTTTTTTCTCCTGCAGAAAATAAATACTCTCCTCTCAATATTTTGCTTCTAAAATTGAAACTTAATTGTCCTAGTTCCTTGTGCCATTGGAACCCACTGGCATTGTGGGGTCTGAATGGCCCTAATTCTGTTCAATGAGACTTAAAAGGCCGTCTACTCAGGGTCTTCTTGTAAGAATTTCTTAGCTCTTAGAAAAAAAAAACACAATAGTGGCGGTGGGGGAGGGGTAAAATCAGGAAGATGGCAGAATAGGAAGCCCCATTTCATCCTTCCTCCCACAGAGATATCAATTCAATAGCAATACAGGGATCAATTCTCTTTGTGAGAAATCCAGAAGTCAGTTAAGAGGCTTCTGCACCCCAGGCAAGCATGAAACCAGGTGCATCAAAGCCAGTAGGAAAATTCATGGCACCTTCTCACGAGAATCCCCACACCTGGCATAGTGTCATGTGGTTGAGAGCAAAACTCAACTCCTGGCTTCTTCCTGGGGAAGGAAAGAGAAGACTGGACCGGCAGCCAATATTCTGACTTTTGGGAGTGCTTCTCAAAGCACTAATTTCTCTCTCAACTGTCTTGGAGAATGTGTGGGAACCAGCATAACTTTGATGCCCGGAGGCTACTGAGAATGGAAAAAAGAGCTGGGTGGTGTGCTGCTGCTTCACAATCCAAAATCCACAACCCACACTTCACCCACCCTAAATATATCACCCATATAATTGGCCCTGGATATACCACTACCCTCACATTCATAGGAATATTTCAAATGAGTTCTGATTATGCCCCAAGCATTGCTCCAAGTTATTTATCTGCATTATGTTACCATTTACTATTGTTAGTTTCATTTTACAGATGAGAAAACTGAAGCGCAAAGAGGTTAGGTAACATGGCTAAATTCACATAGTTACTAGACTTCCTTGGAGTTGACTGTTGCTCACTTAGGGAAAGACTTCTGGCTAACTCAGACAGCTACAGCAGCTTTCAAGGGGGCTCAGTTTGGGGTTTATTAATTAATCAATTCATGCACTCATTTCATACTTTTTTTTTGTTGTTGAGCATCTGCTCCATGCCATGTACTGTGCTTCTGGGCTGCAGTTACATCAGAGCTTTCCTGCAGAAAGACAGAAGTTACCATGGAGTGCATGGCAGTGGGATGGCGTGCGGTTTCCCTGAGGAATGGAGGCTGAGGCTGAAGGATGAAGGCCAAGGAGGCTGAATGTGTTAGCAGAGAGGGAACTGCAGGTGTAGGTGTTGGGGGCACAGACGAGGAGGATGCATTCTGGGAACTGTGGAAAGGGATTCCACAGTTATTCCACAATTATGTTCAGAGTGAATAAATTCAAGAGAGTGGTCTGAAGGCTCTGAATCAACTTGAGTGGAAACCAAACTACATTCCCACTTATTCGGTGTGAGGTGGAGGGCTGGGCTAGTGCCAGTGCAAGGGTTTTCACTGAGTCATATAACATTGGACTCTTAAAAGTTGCATGGCAGCCTAGTCACAAGACCCAAGAAGTGGCAACAACCTTAATGTCCGTTGACAGAGGAATGGAAGAAGAAGATGTGGTGTATATACATACAATGGACTGCTACTCAGTCATGAAAAAGAAAGAGAGAATGCCATTTGCAGCAACATGGCTGGAACTGGAGGTCATGATACTAAGGGAAGTAAGTCAGACAGAGAAAGACAAGTATCATGTAGTATCACTTACAGTGGAATCTAAAAAAATGATACAATGAACTTATTTACAAAATAGAAATAGAATCGCAGACATGGAAAACAAACATGTTTATTACCAAGGGAAGGGGGAAGGGCATGAGGAAGGAATAAGTTAGGATTTGGGGATTAACAGATATACACATTATTATATATAAAATAAAGAAACGACAAAGTCCTACTGTGTAACACAGTGAATTATATTCAATATCTTGCTATAACCAATAATGGAAAAGAATCTCAAAAAGGATATTTACATAGATATACACACATATATACATATATATATGTATGTATGTGTATAACCGAAATCACTTTGCTGTACATTTAAAATAACATGCATTGTAAATCAATTATACTTCAATTAAAGAATAACAAATTTAAATCAAAAAAAGTTTCAGAAAAGAGGCTTCATCACAGGAGAGGCTTGGGAGGCAGGATCACTATAGGGAAACAGCCTCCGTCTTGGGGAGATGAGCCCTGGTGAACCAAAAGCTTCTTTCCAACTGCTTTTCCTAAGATTAGAACATTAGGCTATTCTCAGGATGAACAAGAGTTGAACACAGCAACTTCACTAAGGCTGAGGACATCTGGAGGCCCTGAACTGTATTTTGACAACTTGCTTTAACCTTGGAGTGGCTGATTTGAGGAACGTCCCCCTTGACCACAGGTCCAGGGCCCCCACCTCTGCTGGCATGGACTTGTCCTCTATTGGGGACATACTGGCCCTGCCTTAGGCTCAGGTCTGACTGTGGCTGGGGCTCGAGTCCCAACACCCGACAGCCTTTTCCTTCTTGGTGGGCCGGGCAGATGGTAGGATAGTGTCACTACCCCAATTGTTGGTGTGAGTGTGGCTGAGTCACTGGTTCTGTTTGGGCTCTGGTTTTTTGTCTCTGGAGGGAGGCTCGCATCCGATCCCTCCTTGAGTGATATCTCAGAATCTTCTTGGAATGTCTTCTCTGAGATTCTCTGATTAATAGATACCAAACAATGATTCACTAAGCAAAAATGATTGAATGAGGTTGTTAACCCTGGCTAGCAGGCCCAGGGGACTCTGACCAGAGCTTCAAAGGCCACTAGCAGACTATTCATTAACTGGGCTGTCCAGGTCCTGAGTTATATGACATGATTTTCCTAGGCAATGGTCAATGGAAATTCTGACCTAGTTAACAAGCAGGCCTTACTGGACCCCTCACTGCTCACATTACCTGCATGGTCGGCCTGGCCTTTTACTCCTAGTCCATGAGCTTTATTGCCTGGGGCTTTTCTCCCTTCCTTCTTTCTCTGATACTACTAATCTTTTCTTCATCTAGATGATTTACTCTATTATTTGTATTTTATATTTTGCTACCAAAACTCTTCAGAGCTAGAGGTTTCTTTCTTTTCTTTTTCCTTTCTTATTCCAAAATGCATTTTGTCCAAAGACAAAAGAGCCCAGTCTCTGGACTAAGACAGGCCTGGGTTTAGATTCCCCCCTCTTTTTTTTTTTAACTTAGAATTGATTTTAGGAAAGTGAATTTGTTTTCACATAGGCTAAATGCAGAAACTAGGGACCACTTTATGTATTTCTGTGAGGATTAAAGAAGAGAATACATGATGAGAGCTGATATTGTACCCTACACAATAAAGGCTAGTTTTTGGAGTGCCCGTCGCAGCTCAGTGGTTAACGAACCCAACTGGTATTCATGAGGGTGCAGGTTTGATCCCAGGCCTTGCTCAGTGGGTTATAGATCCTGCATTGCTGTGGCTGTGGTGTAGGCCAGCAGCTACAGTTCTGATTGGACCCCTAGCCTGGAAACTTCCATATGCTGCAGGTGCAGCCCTAAAAAGCAAAAAAAAAAAAAAAAAAAAAATTAGTTTTCTTGTGCCAGCCTTCAGATTGCCATGAACAAGCCTCAGTAAGTGTCTATCCCTTATTTCTCCTTTAGCCTTACTCAAACTCAGACACCTCCTCAGTGTCAAGGACAGTGACACTGTCCTTGAAGGACAGCTGAAGGACAGGGTACATCATGTGTATGCTCACCGCTGGGTGTTTGAGGTTGTGAGTTAGAATACTGTTCTTTTACACCTTCAACGACTGCATCATACATAAGCATGTTTGAGAATTGAGCTGTACATGCTTCCTTTCTTGTTTGAGGTGAACACATTAATTTATTCAATACCAACTCTTTTCTCCTAGGACCTCCTGAGCCCTTCTACCTATACAGTCACTGTGGAGCTTTGGCGCACATATAGCTGTTATGACGCCCACAGGTCCCCAGTTCAATTATAAAGAAATGAAAGAGCAGCTCAAGAACAAAGCTTGATCCACGTTTAATTGGTCATCATGGGCCCATGTCTCAGGACTAATAACTTTCTTCCCCAGAAATTTGGCTTTTGCCTTGGGAGACTAATTTCACCTCTTTTTATAGGTGGCTGGATTTTGAAGAGTTTCATAAGTTTTCGGAGTTATTGTCCACATAAATACTCTGGTAAGTCCAGATATAGGTAGACACAGAAATGTGATTTGCAATGAGAGTCAAAAGAAGGAAATGCAAGGGAGTGACGGTTGTGGCTCAGTGGTTAACGAATCTGACTAGGAACCATGAGGTTGCGGGTTCGATCCCTGGCCTTGCTCAGTGGGTTAATGATCCAGCATTGCCGTAAGCTGTGGTGTAGGTTGCAGATGCGGCTTGGATCCTGCGTTGCTGTGGCTCTGGTGTAGGCCGGCGGCTCCAGCTCTGATTTGATCCCTAGCCTGGAAACCTCCATATGCCCCAGGAGTGGCCCTAGAAAAGGCAAAAAATAAAGACCAAAAAAAAAAAAAAGAAGAAGAAGAAGAAGAAAATGCACGGAGGGAAACGTAGATGAGAGGGAATAACCTTGCAGCCCCTGGTCCCATTGATACCAAAGGGCCACCTGCCCCCCTGCTTACATTAGCTCTCCATGCACCCTTCCAATAATGTTCTTATTTTTGCCTTAATTAGTTCAGGTTGCATTCTGTTACATGCCTGTCAGAATATTGAATATAGTTCCCTGTGCTATACAGTAGGACCTTGCTTTTTATCCATTCTATATACGGCTTACACCTGCTAACCCCAACCTCCCGCTCCATCCCTCCTCCAACCCCCTCCGCCTTGACAACCACAAGTCTGTTCTTAAGTCCCTGAGTCTGTCTCAGAAAAGTATTTTTAAAGGCCAGGTGAGGGGGTGTGTCCCAAGGTGTGCAATCAGCTCCTGCACAGTTCTCTGATTGACAGTGAGGGAAAAGGGCGGAGTCACAGGGGTTAACATGACCTATCCTCAGGCTCCAGTAAATTGGGAGCTACATGCTCATGGTCATCAAACAGTTAATTTCTTCCATTTGGTGGGCATTTTAGCATCTGTAAAACAACTCCGCAAATGTGCTTCTGTTCCTTGTTAAATAGGTCCTTCTGGGAGGAGCTACAGCAGAGGACCTGTAGGGAGGGTCTGCCCCAGGAAGGCCCCATAGGGTCCTGCTCAGTTACACCCTTTGCATATGCAAAGGTAAGCGAAAGCCTATGGCCAAGGTAGATCTCAGGGTATTGGGAGAGGATGGAAAGAGCCAGCAGCTTTCTTTGAAGCTGGTGAGAGAAGAGGTGGGAAAGAGGTCATGTGGGAGAGGCTGAATGTCCTTGAAAGCATCCTAGCCTTCAGCTTGCTGCCACATTCACGTGGTCTGTGAGTGACCAGGTGGAGGTGCAGCGGGAGGAATCTGGGGAACAATTTGTCTTCCCAAGGCCCCCTGTGCAGAGTTCTGGGGATTCAGAGCTTCCCAGGTCAGAAGAGGTGCTAAGAGCCCAGAGGGCCAGCAAGGGTTATGTTCAGAATAAAAAACAAACAGGAGTTCCCGTCATGGCGCGGTGGTTAACGAATCCAACTAGGAACCATGAGGTTGCGGGTTCGATCCCTGGCCTTGCTCAGTGGATTAAGGATCTGGCATTGCTGTGAGCTGTGGTGTAGGCTGCAGACGTGGCTTGGATTCCACGTTGCTGTGGCTGAGGCGTAGGCTGGTGGTTCCAGCTCCGATTAGATCCCTAGCCTGGGAAACTCCATATGCCATGGGAGTGGCCCTAGAAAAGGCAAAAAGACAAAAAACAAAACAAAACAAACAATCTATTTGAACATCAAGCCCAGAGCCAAATATCCAGGATCCCAGATTTTTTTGTTAGGTCTATCCTGTCACCAAAATGATTTTCACTGTGTATCTGAGAGCACTCATAACCCCACCCAGGGGACAATGATGCAACTGATGCAACTTCATATGATTGCATTGTTCAGAGTCTGGGTGGGGTTTTGAGGCAGGAGGATATATATATATATATATATATATATATATATATATATATATATAAATACCTGCAGTACGCATGTGATACTCGCATCCTTAAGGATAAGGAGGATTTACTCAGGCAAAATGAGGGAGCTGGGACTGGCATTCCAGGCCTTAGACATCATGTGAGCAAAGGTCTGAAGGGAGAAAGAACATGTTTTGGGTGCTGAGCGTATTTCGAGCGGCTGCAGCACAGAGTTTGAGGCACGTTTTCAGTTCCCCCAGAAACAGAATCTAGGGCAGAGATGTCAAGGTAGCAAGTTCCTGGAAAGTGCTTTCACTTGAGGGCATCTCTCAGGGAAAGGGAAGCAGGACGTGGCGGTGGGAGAAATCAGGCTGTGATACAGTTACAATAGGGATCTCGGCTTGTCCCATGGTGAGTTCTAGACCTGGAATGGCTCTTTAAACTTGTCACAGGATTTCCCGTTGTGGCGCAGCGGAAATGACCCGACTAGGAACCATGAGGTCGTAGGTTCGATCCCTGGCCTTGCTCAGTGGATTAAGGATCTGGCATTGTCATGAGCTGTGGTGTAGGTCTCAGATGCGACTCAGATCTGGCTGTGGCTGTGGTGTAGGCCCGCAGCTACAGCTCTGATTAGACCCCTAGGCTGAGAACCTCCATATGCTGTGGGTGTGGCCCTAAAAGGACAGAAAGACAATAAATAAATAAATAAACTTGTCACAGATTGAAGCAAGGAAAAAGTCTTTGTATTTCCACTGATCTTGGATAAACCAGGGATGAAGGAGTAGCCTTGATAGAAGGCAAATCTGGAAAAAGGGCTTTGCTGTGAGTTGTCAAGCGGCCGCCTTCCAGCGACTGAAGATAGAAAGACCTGGGACTTGAAGGGGTTTCAGGCAGCACAGCACAGATCCACCGTCAAGAGTGAGTTTGTAAAAGATGCAGTTAGAGTGGTAAGTACCTACCAGGGGATACATGGCCTTGTAAACTGTATTTATAGGTTTGGACATCTTTTTTTTTTTTTTTTTTTTAAGCAACGGGGAGTTACTGAAGGATTTTAAGCTGGAGGTTAAATCAGTACAATCATGTTTGTATTTTAAAAGGATCATCATGGCTGCTGTGCAGAGAATTGATTGGAGAGAATATTGGAGTCAGGGAGCCCTGTGAGGAAGTGGCTGTAGTCACTAAAGAGAGACGTGATAAGAGTTTGAATTTACTATGTTGACTTTTAAAAATGCACAACCAGAAACTTGAGAGTTAAGTTTTATTGGGGGTGAAATTAGGACTTAAAGCTGGAAGACAGCATCTCAGGGAGCCCCGAGAAAACTTCCAAGGAGGTGATGGGGGGGAGCTAGGATATATAGGAGTTTTTGCAACGAGGGGAAGTTTGTAGGAACAAAAGGTTTACAGATGGGAATTCCCATTGTGGTGCAGCAGGAAAGAATCTGACTAGCATCCATGAGGATGCAGATATGATCCCTGGCACCACCCAGTGGGTTAAGGATCTGGTGTTGCCGTGAGCTGTGGTGTAGGTTGCAGACAGGCCAGCAGCTACAGCTCTGATTTGACCCCTAGCCTGGGAACTAGGGTGCGGCCCTAAAAAAAAATAAAGTAAAATAAAAAGGTTAACAGATAATCAGATTTACAAAACAAAACAAAACAAAAAAAACGGTTTCTGTAGGAAGATGTAAGGGTCTGGGCATCCTGGAATCACTCCTTTGATAGGCCCTCTGATGTGGACCAGGCTTGGTCTCTTTCCTGAGTTCCCTCAGGGCTCACTGTCCCACCCTTGGGAGTGGCTGTTCTCACAGAAGGTATCTTCTGCTTTGTCCGCTAACTACTGCCCCAGATAGCTCTGAAATACTGCCCCAAAAAGGAAAGGAGAAATATCAAGATAGAAGTCTTAAGGGTGAAGGGGCAGGAGCATGCGGCCTGCACATCTTACAGAAGTTTGCTGCTGGTCACACACATCGGTCATCGTTAAGGGATTTTAGTGTTTTCCTAGATATGAGGATATGAAAGAATTGGGCTTCTGGATTTCCCGTCGTGGCTTGGTGGTTAACGAATCCGACTAGGAACCATGAGGTTGCAGGTTCGATCCCTGGCCTTGCTCAGTGGGTTAACCATCTGGCGTTGCTGTGAGATGGGGTGTAGGTTGCAGACATGGCTGGATCCCACGTTGCTGTGGCTGTGGTGTAGGCCGGCAGCTCCAGCTCCGATTCGACCCCTAGCCTGGGAACCTCCCTATGCCGCGGGAAGCGGCCCTAGAAAAGGCAAAAAGACACACATACACACACACACACACACACACAAAAGAATTGGGCTCCTAAAAATAACTATCTGAAGACCTGTTCTTCCAGAGCACAGAGGGCCTCACTCCTGGTCTCCACCCTGAGCTCCTCTCCGGAGGTGCTGCGGGTCGGCACCTGCAGTGGCTCATGTTTTACTCCATGTAGAGGCTGATGGCAAGTGCCTTCCGTAAACAACTAAGTGGAGGTGGGAAAGAGAAAAGAGGATCAATTAATGAGATAAAGAAAAAACAAAGTTAATGGTATCTACTTATGGATAGATGGAACTTGGGGGTGATGGAGAAAAATGGATGAAGCCACAGTTTCTGGTCTGGGAATCTAAAATAAGGAATTTGGCCAAAGACAATGTGGGATGGTTTCCATTTCCTATCCCTTCTTTCTGCCACACAGACAGTTGCACTTGGCAATACCTTGCACTGAGGAGAGACTGTATCAGCGTCACTGCGAATGAGATAGGAGTGGAGGTTGCTACTTCTAAGATGAAGCCATAGGATGCCTGGTGCTGCAGGGAGGTCATGTGTGGAGATGGTAGAGGCACAGAATCAAAGCAACGGAGAGGCCTAGTCATGCTGATACCGGAAAGATGGTACTGGAATCTGGGTTCTTGCTCACGGCAGTCGAAGAATGAACTTCGTGGACACACAGGCAGCGAGCAAGCACAGTCTTTATTAAAGAAAAGCAGATAGCTCCCGGGAGTGGGGGAGAAGAGCCCCCTTTCTCTCTTGTCCTATAGGGGGTTTTATTCCTTAAAGTTGGGGGTGGGTACCAACATGGGGTCCAGAAAGATGTGGTTTTCTCCCATTGGCCTTGTTCAATTACCCAC
Organism: Phacochoerus africanus; assembly: GCF_016906955.1. Taxonomy (NCBI): domain Eukaryota; kingdom Metazoa; phylum Chordata; class Mammalia; order Artiodactyla; family Suidae; genus Phacochoerus; species Phacochoerus africanus. Next base: position 27,730,010 of record NC_062552.1, on the reverse strand, counting down.
ATGAGTCCTTGTCCAATAGGGTCCTAGGGTTGGAAATGTCCTATAAGTCTCAGTTTCTTTATCCTTTCTTCCTGTAAACTGAGTCACAGGGGATTAATGTCCATCTGGGCACAGGTACAGTCCCTTTAATAAACAAGGCCTGTGGGGATGTTACTCCCTGGAGCCTTTAAGCTACAAATGTTAATCAATGGCCATAGCAAAGAATGCATCGAAGCCCACGCTCCTACACTGACCACCTGAGTTACTATTCTGCCTCAATGCCGTGGAGGACATCTGCTCTGGATTGTTGCCCAGTCAAGAGAGGAGAACTCTGTGTGAGCTGGAAAGAAACTGTGTGTGTTGTGCTTTGAGATTTTGTGGCCGAAACTCGGCCTCTTCAGATTTTGTGGAATAGAAATGTGGAGCCAGAGTTTTGGGCGAAGGGGAAAAAAGACAGCTTTCCTGCTCTGCCAGACAAGACAAAGAAGGGTCACAGCAGGCTAGTGCCCTAAAGACTGTTCCTCCCCTGGGGAGAGATTGGGAGGTGGTTTTTTAGTTTGGGAGTGGAAAACAGCAGCAAGGTAAGGATCAGGGCAGAGGTAAGGTTGCATTATTTTCAAAGCTGGTGCTCAGTGGTCTGGTGCTCTTCTTTCCAGAATGAAGAATGCTTCATTAACATCTTCCCTTTGTTGGGGTTTTCATTCTGCAGAACAGCTCAAAGATATTGATAGCTTTATTCATTGAGGAGGACCCAGGACCCTGCCCCGAGGCTGCCCTATGATCTCTTGATGGCTCCTCCCTGTTCTCTGTATCCCCTGCCCGGATTAGCAACTCAGGAAAGGTCAAAGAGGCTGAGTGAGGCCTATTTCCTAAAAAGCAATGGGGGACATAGGCTTTTGCGCCCAGGTGCCCCGGAAGGCTCTGCTCAGTTACAATTTGGGGGCTGTTTACTCTTGCAGAATAAAGCTAGCCTATCCTGATAAATACTGGGACATAGAAAGAGAGAGAGAAAGTGTGTGTGTGTGTGTGTGTGTGTGTGTGTGTGTGTGTGTGTGTTGGGCTGGAGGCAAAAAGAAGGCAGTAGAAAAGGCAGAATATAAACTGAGTTTTACAAATGTCAAGTTTAAGATAACAGATATTTAAGCGGACATGTCCAGTGTACGGTGACAACATGGGTAAGGAATTTGCAGCAAAATCTAGACTGGGCATTGGAGCCAATAAGTGAAGCTGTGTGAGGAATTAGATTTGTAAACCATCTGAGTGTTTTGTTTTCCTGGGAATGGTCTTTGTTAGTTGGTCCTTTAGAGAAAGCAATAGAATTCCAGAAAACATTACCCTTTACTTTTAGGATTACATAAGTCATTCTCAATATTGCTATACGATAGAAAATTATTTTCTTTTTTTTCCCCTACTTCATGATACTGTAGGCCTCTGGGGCTCCGGGCTTGCATGTAAATGGAAGAGCCATCGTCCACTTCATTGATAGGCAGGAAAGCCAAACGATTACTCTTAACCTTCTGCAACCAGCTTTTCCCTAAGTGATGTCTGTCTCAAACTCAAACTGGGACTAGTTTTGAAAAATTATCTAAAGGGATCTTTTGATTGCACAAATATGTACCAATATAATATTGTGGGCAGCTGTGAGGTAATCGGAATGTCATTATTGTAGACACAAAAGCTAGCAGAGCTACTTGGTAATGAAATTTAACATAATGGAACTGGACTTGATAATGTTGCATATAGTGTGGCTTCAGGGGGTTAGAAATACAAGGCAGAATCTGTTATGAATTCAGCCTGCACTCTCTTAAGATGCTGAAACTGACTCTGATTTCAGCAGCAAAAAATGCCTGGGCATAACATTTCCACCACGCTGCCAGGGGGGCAGAGACACAAAGTGGGTTTGGCTTGGCTCAGGCTCTACACAGTTGTTGTCCTGCACACCGACAAGCTTTATGGGAGAAAATGTGCTGAACTGGTGTATTTATTATCATTTCAGAAACTGAGCTGCAGAAGGATTGAGTGACCTCTTAAAAAATACCCCAAACTACGAGGGCCAAAGCTAAAACCCACATTTGGTTCTCTTTGGTCCCAAAGCCCGCACTGTTTTAAATGAGATTGTTTCAGGGCTGTTATTTACATCCCTCTATATTGTGTAAGGGATGCATTCCTCTTCCTTCCTTCCTTCCTTCCTTCCTTCCTTCCTTCCTTCCTTCCTTCCTTCCTCCCTCCCTCCCTCCCTCCCTCTCTCTCTCTCTCTCTTTCTTTCTTTCTCCCATTCTTTCTTTTTTGGTCCTTGGAGCTTTGAAACATTTTAGAAACAGTTGCTAGTCTCCAATCTCCTCTTGGTGTGTCTGTGAGCGTGGAAACGCTTCCCTTCTCTCTCTCCTGGTGTTCACTGAAGCAGCTGCTCAAAATGACTCAGCTTTTCCAGTCGGCTGTGGTTTCTGCCTCACCGTGGGGAGGGAAGGACCCATAACTTACCATCCCTGTACAACACACCAAAAGGTGTCATTTCTGATGAGAAAGAAGAAGCCCCGTCTTTGTGCGGAACCACCATCCTGCCTTCAACCCTCACACATCCATCCCATCTGGTGCTGTATCTCCTTTTCCTCATTCTGTTCTGATGGAACACCTTCCTTACCAAAGGGCTGGTTATCACCATCTCTGTGAGGAAATAGGGGGTGAACACCCCCAGGACCCCCACTCACGAATACAAACTCTCCTCTATTCTACAAAAAGAGGAAACACAATTGCTGAATGTTAATAGCCCACGAGAAATTAGAATCTAAGACTAGGTAAGATCTGGCTAAAGCATTTATTATCCAAAGGTGAATGATAGTGAAGGGAGGGGCAGAGCAAGGGCATAACTTAGAGAGGAAACTAATTTGTATTGAGTGCCTCTTATAAATCTGGTAAAGAATCTTTTCTCCTTTTCAACTTTTCCATTCATGGATTCTCACCAGATGAATGAAATTACGCTACAATGGAAGCCCTGTATTTTACCAATCGAGGGGGTTAATAGTAACGTTAGGTCATTTTGGCGACTGTGTTTCTTGAGTCATAGACAGGAAGTCTGCCACACAAGACAGAGATAATTGATGGTCATGATTAACCCCATTAGAGTAGATAAGTACGGGATAAGTGCCGAAATGAAAAGACATGATGGGCGGGAGAATAGAGATAATTTTTTTAAAGTTAAAAGTGATAAAGAAATGGGTGAGTGTTGCACAAGTGTATAGAATGACACATTTTTCAATAAGACCGAATCCAAAGGATATATCATGAATCATGAAATACTTGAAGGAAGGTCCTGGGTCCGTAGCTGTGAAATGAATAAGCAAGAGATGAGGGAAAGTGATCGAAAAAAAAAAAAAATCCTTAGCCCTCTGTGCTGGGCTAGGATGGAAGCAGCATCCCAGAGTTCCAGAGATGTGGCTGATCCCTTCGCACCACAGCGGGAACTCCAGGCAGAGGAGACTCTTGATCATAAGGACATTGGGGAAGTCATATCAGGAGTGTATATTTTCTTATAACTCAGCAGCTGTTATCTAGGGTGTGTGCTGGATGAAGGGGTTGGTGCCAGTTCAAGGTTCCCACAGACCACTTGGCCAAATAAAATGGATACCAGGATGGTAATGCCATGGAATAGCTTATCTAAACTTTTGACATTGGTGTTTTTTTTTTTTGTCTTTTTGCCTTTTTCTAGGGCCGCACCTGCGGCATATGGAGGTTCTCAGGCTAGGGGTCTAGTCAGAGTTGTAGCTGTCGGCCTATGAAACAACCACAGCAACATGGGATCCGAGCCAAGTCAGTGACCCACACTACAGCTCAGGGCAACACCTGGATCCTCAATCCACTGAGCGAGGCCAGGGTTTGAACCTGAGACCTCATGGTTCCTAGTTGGATTCGTTAACCACTGCACCACAAAGGGAACTCCTTGACATTGGTTTCTTAAGCCTTCAGACTCCTGGTGGAACCTAAATCTCCCCCCCCCTCCACTGGGTCTTACCCTTTCAAACTTGACTGCCAGTGAAACCATGTATCAGACTCTAAATCATAATGTTTTGAAGTAAAAGACTTTTCCTTTAGTCACTCCTCAGTGGCAAAAGGCTGACTGAGGAAGAGTTAACAATGAGGAAATGTTGCAACTAAAAACTAATTAAAACAGTCTCATTTATGTGATGTCCTGCCTTGGCCCATTAACTTGTTACTCATAGTTACTTTCTGGTTAGCATTACATCACACCTAGCGTTTGGCTTCTCACAAAAGACCTCTGCTTTCTTTTACTAATGTTACTTTCTAGAGTTATATTGCACCTGCTGTTTTCTTTTGCAATTGAGACCCTCCCTAACACCCCTCCCCTATAAGCGATCTTCATTCCAGAAAGAAGGTCAAGGAACAACAACTCCGAAGACAACCAGAAACCATCCCCAGACCCGCTGATGCTGCCTTGATGACTCTGAAATGATCTACGGACAAAGAACAATACAGACACCTGTGTCAACAACCCTGTCTTCTGAGCCAAAGCTATCAACCTCCTTGCTATCCCCTCGCAAGGTAGGACGTAGTTTTGAGGCACTAGCCTACTGTGTCCTCCTTTGCCTGGAAAAGCAGTAAAGCTGTTCTTTCTCTTCCTCAACATTCTCTCTCTGAGACTTAATTGATGCCAGTGTACAGAGGCCACATTTTCAGCTACACCAGGTTTTCAACATCTCCAGCTTGCAGATGGTAGATGGTGGGACCACTCAGCCTTCATAATCACATGAGCCAATATATTAGAACATAGCTCACATAGATGTATTGAAAAAATGAAACCATTTTTGAGTGCGTGGCTCCAGCAGGGGTTTTTGAGCTAAACCATATTTCATGCCATAATGGTGGCATCCTCTCTTCTTGGGAGAAGACCTAGACACTGGCTGACTTTCCTTTTTTTATAATTTTTACCTCTCAGTTGATTCTGTTCTGCAGCCAGTGTGTGACCCATTGGTTGAGGAGTTCAGAAATGAAGTGATGGGTGTATAAATGAAAGGGCTTTTGAAGACTGGGTGTGCTCGTGTTGTACATTTAGGATGATTGCCTCAAGCTGGTGGAGGCTGCACAGGCTCAAAGCTTTCTCACAGTTAGTCTATTAAAACCAGCGATGAGCCAGTCAACGTTATTGCCAGGTGCTGACAATGACTCTTTCACTTGCAAAGAGGTCACGTTTTCACATAGATGAGGCAGTCAGGTTTTGAAAAAGATTTCTACATAAATACATATCAGCAAAAAGGATAAGATTATCTCTGGTTTTAAGTCATTTTAGGGAATGCATTTGGACCACAAGCTAAAACATTGGAGTTGCTTTGGATTGTAAAGACATTGGCTTGAGATCAGCCTTTTGCAAACTAACCCTTTGCAAGTAAAAGAGTGTCTGCATGTTTCTTACAGGTTATTTTATTTAATCCACAAAGCAACTCTATAAAATTGCTGTTATGCTTCCTATTTTGATTTTTTTGTCCACTTTTTAGGGCTGCACTAGCGGCATATGGCGATTCCCAGGCTAGGGGTCCAATCGGAGCTACAGCTGCCGGCCTACATCACAGCCACAGCAATGCCAGACCCGAGCCACGTCTGCCACCTACACCACAGCTTATGGCAACGTCGGATCCTTAATCCACTGAGTGAGGCCAGGGATCGAACCTGCAACCTCATAGTTCCAAGTTGGATTTGTTTCTGCTGTGCCACAATAGGAACTCACTATTTTGATATTTGAGTTGACCAAGCATATAAGAAGATAAAGTAACTTGACTAATGTCACATGGCTAGTAAGGAATTTCAGTGTAATTTCGACTTGAATACAAAGCTAAGAATAATTCTGATACACCACGAAGTCTCAGAAAACAAATACCTGAGGAATATTTGGAATTTTCATATAGTTTATGAAAAAAAAGATTTAAAAAACTTTCAGTATCACCCGGAGTTCCCGTCGTGGCTCAGTGGTTGAATAAATCTGACTAGGAACCATGAGGTTGCGGGTTCGATCCCTAGTCTTGCTCAGTGGGTTAAGGATCCAGCGTCGCCGTGAGCTGTGGTGTAGGTTGCAGACGAGGCTCAGATCCCGCGTTGCTGTGGCTCTGGTGTAGGCCGGTGACTACAGCTCCGATTGGACCCCTAGCCTGGGAACCTCCATATGCTGCAAGAGCAGCCCAAGAAATGGCAATAAGACAAAAAAAAAAAAAAAACCCACAAAACTCTCAGTATAACCCATGAAGTTCTAAAATACAATTCTTTGCAAATGCACTTCCAAACACATTTAGACTATTCAAATATTTTCCTTACAGAGTCATACTTCAGCCCTGGCTGACGATGGGTCATGTCATTCACGTTCGTGGCTCTATCACCTTTGTTGATGATTTCTGAATCTACACTCCAGCAAAAATGGAAGCCAGTTGTCATCAGGTGTCTCCCTCTGGAGAACCTATTAGAATACCTAACAATAGATTCCAAACTGAGCTAATTTTGGCCCCAAACTGCTTCTTCTGTAGCTAATGCTCCTACATAGTCAGGCGAGGTATGGCTTTACTTTTTTCAATCTAGAACTTACCCAAGGCTACCCCTTTTATCTCCACATTCCCACTAGACATCTTATAAGTATTACTCCTTCCTATCTTTCTTATTTAACTCTATTTCAAACTTGTCCTTCTCAAGGACAAGTTCTCATCACCCTTGCCAAGACTCATGCAATAGTTTCCTGACTCATCTTCCAGTCTCCAATTGCATCTAATCTATCCTCTGTTCTGCCAGCATGATGATCTATCAACAGAGGCCATCCTGGCCATATCCTTCTCTTGTTGTGAATCTAGAATAACTTCCTGTCCCCAAATTCATTAGTTGCAAATGACAGGTACAAAAGAACCATACTGACTAGGGTTAATAGATGGTCCCTCCAAAAATGTGTTTTGAAAGATATTGGTTTTTACAGAAATTAAAGAAAAGCTGATGGACCGAGGAGCTTGGTCAGTACTTCCTGCTCAGTCGCAGAGGTGTCAGTATCTGAGTCACTCAGCCCTTCCTATTCTACATAGCAGTCACTCCACCCAAGATTCAGTTCTCAGGGGAGACAGTGATGGATGGGCTCAGTTTACATCACAGGAATGTTCCAGAATATGGTAACGATGAAGACCTATGAGACCTTTCACCAAGAATCCATGGACTGGAGAAAGAGCAAATCTCTAAAGGGGAAAAAAAAAAGCAAAAAAGCAAACCCTGGGTGAGCAAAAACAATGGATTTATTTTTTTTCTAATTTTTAAAGGTAAGTCTATATTTAGTGTGTCCCTGTCATTCGGTATCCAAAATTATCTGGCCCCTACCAGTTTTTCAAATATGTAGTGTTATATCTTGTTTCTCAGTCCAGAATTCTACTTACGTTATGCAACAAGATCCTACTTTCTTTTTTAAGACTCAGCTGACAAGTTATTTCCTTAGTAACGTCTTTCCTAATGCTGAAACTGACAGCACTAAAGGCCTGAACCTAGTTAGAACACAGACTGGGACTTGAACCCATGTGCTGGGAACTCGAACCCAGCCTAAAGTCAGATTGGGATTTGAACCCACAGTTTTAAATTAGAATCACTCACCTGGTGTCTGGACCTACTGAGGTTTAGGTTCTTCATGCCTCCATGCAGAAGGAATGCAGTGAGAGACAGTGATAGGCAAGAAATAGATTTATTAAGACAGGATGCTAGTGAGAGATGGAAGCAGGCAGATAAGGAGTCTCGGTCCCAAGGGTTAGGTGGGCTACAGTTTCATCATCCAAGGGGGATGGGGGTTGGAAAAGACCCCCTCTTCCTCTTTCTAGATAGAGTAGTAGCTGCTCCTTGGTGTCCAGTAAGGTGTGTATTCAAAGGAGCAGAAGGGCAGTCCTCAAACTCCTGCCCTTGGTCTGAATCTGAATGCAGGTCTCCTCGCATCCCCCACCCAATGACCTGAGGCAGTTCTTACACCTCCACTAGTCCAGCAAGCCTTCCTTATTCTGATGGCTTTCTTGAGCAATTATTAATTTACAGTGCTCTCCCAAAGTCCCTTAGGTTTCCCTTTCTACATGTGGTCCCTTATTGGGACTTCTATAGCTACCTGTGCCTACTCCATCCCTATCAACTCCACTAGGAAGCGCTGACCACTGCCCTCTTTTTGCTCTCATTAATCCTTAGCCTCTTCATAGTAACGTTTATGAAGGCCCATAGCAATGATTTCTTTACAAGCTGGCTTCCCTGACTATACTGGATTGTTCTGTAAGGATTAGGTGTTATCAATCTCTGCATTCCACCAAAAGAGTAGTGCCTGGAATATATTTGGAGTTCAATATATATATTTTTGAGTGAAATAACGAGTGAATAAAACTGCCTTATCTCAGAGTTGCCATCGTGGTTCAGCCATAAAGAATCCAACTAGTATTCTTGAGGACATGGGTTCAATCCCTGGCCTCACTCAGTGGGTTAAGGATCCAGCATTGCCATGAGCTGTGGTGTAGGTCACAGATGTGGCTCAGATCTCAAGTTGCTATTGCTGTGGTGTAGGCCGGCAGCTACAGCTCAGATTAGACCCCTAGCCTGGGAACTCAACATGTCATGGTTACAGTCCTAAAAAGACAAAAAAACAAACCAAACCAAAACATAAACCCTGCCTTTTCTCAAAGCATTGCTATTAAAAGTATGCTAAGAGAGTGAGATGGCAGACCTAGTTGTTATTTTCAAGTGCCTCTTGTAAAATAAAGCATTAATTAAAATTTTTTTATTAGCTTTAGAGGTAACTATTCACATTCCCCATCGTTTCCTGTTTAAATATTTAAATTAGAATTTTGATGTTAAAGAAAATTTTGTTATTATTCATAGGCACAATTTTTTCCTCTAATAAGCTTTTTCTGTTAGCTTTTTCTCCGTTGTAGTCTTTTATGATCTTTGCTTTCATGCATTTTCTTGGTTTTGCGGGTTTCTTTTGAGTCCTATCATTATGAGATTTCAAAGACCCCCTTCCCCCAAAACCAAGCAGGGCCCTGTGGGGTTCCTGGGCACAAGAGTTTTTCTGCGTCCACCATTTCCTGTTTTGGGGGAATGGGCTTTCCCTGAGTTCCAAAAAGCAGGTTCAAAGAGTTGCTAATCAGGGAACGGAGGGGATGCAGAGGCCTGGGAGGAGCAGTCAAGAGACCACAGTGCAGCTTTGGGGCAGGGTCCTGGTTCTCCCTCATGGAATATACATCATAATATCTTTTTTTTCCTTTTTGCCTTTTTTTTTAGGCTCACACCTGTGACATATGGAGGTTCCCAGGCTAGGGGTCGAATCAGAGCTGTAGCCGCTGGCCTACACCACAGCCACAGCAATGCCAGATCTGAGCCATGTCTGCAAACTACGCCACAGTTCATGGATCCTTAACCCACTTAGTGAGGCCAGAGATAGAACCTGCGTCTTCATGAATCCTAGTCAGATTCATTTCCGCTGAGCCATGACAGGAACTCCTATATGACAATACCTTTGAGTTCTTCCATAGAACAGAAACCCCCAATAAATCGAAGATGTTGATGGAGCATTTTTCACTCCAAAAGAAAGATCTTCAGAACCAATCCTGGGACCACCTAAACACCAGCTTTGAAAAACAATGCAAGCTCTCATCTACCCTGATCCTTATCAATGGCTCTATTTTCCACTCCCAAACTATAAAACCACCTTCCAATCTCTCCCAAGGGGACACAGTCTTTAAGGCATTAGCCTGCTGTGGCTCCCTTTGCCTGGCAAAGCCATAAAGCTATCTTGTTCTCCTTCACCCAAAACTCTCTCTCCATATTTGTATTTGGCACCTGCAACAAAGGCTGAGTTTTGGCCACCCCACCCCATCCCCTGCCCATTCACATCAAGGCAAAAAATTGGCAGCATAACCTCTGTAGGAAGTTCTTGAACTAGAGTGTAGACCAAGTTGGAGGTAAAATGAAGCCTTTGTTAGGGCCTCTCTCTCTTTTCCTTCCAGGCTCAAATTTGATGCATTCTCTTGGCCCATTAGAGGGTCCTTGGTGCCTATTGGTCTAAACCAAATACTCTCTCCACTATGTCTTAATCGGCTAATGCATACTATATAAATAGCTGTGCATGCAATTCTATGTTGGAAAATGAAAATGATGTCGAAATTGCTGTTAAAAAAAGTAAAAAAACAAAACAAACAAACAAAAAACCAAGGGAAAAGTAAACCAAAGTTCCTGTTTAATTATTGGGAGAGATTAGAAGCTTTTGAGCATAATTAATACATCCCTAGACCTGGGCCCAGCATCCTGAACTATTACCAGTTGGGGAGCTATTGCAAGATCATCTTTTCCATTTCATGGATATGCTAAGTTTTCACTTTTTTCAATTTTCTCAGCAATGTATGACTAGAGACCAAATCTGCGTTAACTGGTACATTTCCCCAGAAGAGTGGAGTTTCCCTTGAGTGTTTTTACAATGTACAACCAGTCAGTGAAAAAAACCCTGTGATCCTTCCCTAGTTCTCCAGCTCCTCCTACATTCTCTTCACTTCAGGAATAGGTGGAGTGGAAAGGAGCTGGAAAGAATATCCATGCTGTGATGAACACTTGAACAGAAGGCTGGATAGAGAGGGATGAGTGCCCTGAGCTTGGGGTCAACCACTTCATCCTTGGCTGTAAACTTGCATAGTTTGTTGAGTCTCAATCTTTCATCTGTGAAAACAGAAATCAGGATAATAATTACAATTTCTACCATCATGGACTGACGATTGCAAGGATCCAAAGAGATTATGTGTATACACAAACACATAGTATGTATTATGTATTATATGTCTATATAGATGTCTATATGTCTGTATGTGCATATACAGACATGTATTTGTTTTTTTGTTGTTGTTGAGAGTTAAGTTTTATTTAGGGCAAAATTAGGACTTAAGCCTGGGAGACAGCATCTCAGGAAGCCCTGAGAAACTGAGGGGGAGCTAGAATATATGAGTTTTTGCAAGAAAGGGAAGGTAGTAGGAACAAAAGATTTATAGAAAAGCAGTTTCTATGTGAAGATGTAAAGCTCTGGGCTTACTAGAATCACTGCTTTGATATGCACCCCAGCTACAGGACAATATTCCTTTTTTCTTTCCTGAATTCCCTCAGGGCTCACTGGTCCACACCTTGGGAGTGGCTGCATTCACAGATGACCAAGACATCTTTTGTTTGGTCCACTTAACTACAGCCCAGGAGGCAGTGTTTCAGACAGCTCTGAAATACCAGACAAATATTGTAATTACAATGTGTAAAATCCTCCTGTCTTCTTCAGCTGCCCAATCCAAAGAGAGCAGCACCTTGTGGGTAGAAGTTTTCTTTATGTCTCATTGAAATCCTTTATTCTGAAATTTTACTGAATTCAGTGGAGTAGAAATAAGAATGTTGCTTCAAATAACCAATGAGCAAGGAAAGAGCACTCCATTTTCAGCTAGCCTTCTCCCTATTCTTACCATCCTCACTAATCCTTCCAACCACCTCGGGAGGCCAAACTAGATCTGTTGAGGTGAAGGGACCAAGCCCCAAACCCTCAAAGGTGAGTCAACATTCCTTGACTTACCTCCCCCAAAAGCACTTACTATCACAGGACATTTTTGCAGCCACCGTAACTTGAGGCGATAAATCCCTGAGGGTGGAATTTAAGTCAATAAGACAAATTGTTTTTGGCAAGCCCACTTTCTTGCTCTCTCTCTCTCTTTCTCTCTCTCCTCCTTTCAACTTTGCATTTTGCTTATTTAAATATACCCAGAAACTTCCAACTACAGTAGCACCCCCCCCACTCCATCCACAGGGCATACCTTCTAAAAACTCCCAGTGGATGCCTGAAAGCTTGGCTAGTACCAGCCCTATGTGTATGTACACACTATGATTTTTCCTATACGTACATGCCTATGGTAAAGGTTAACTTACAAATTAGGTTCAGTAAGAGAATATCTGAATTGCCAGCATCACTACTCTTGCCCTTTGGGACCATTATTAAGTAAGTTAAAGGTTCCTTGAACACAAGAACTGTGATGCTGCAACAGTGGATGCAATAACTGAGATGGCCAATAGTGTTATTGGGGCGGGTAGTGTACGTAGTGTGGAGGCCCTGGACAGAGGGATGGTCACGTCCTTGATGGGAAGGAGCCTGACAGGGCGAGAGCTCCTCACACTACTCAGAACAGTGCACAACGTAAAACTCAGGAATTGTTTATTTCTGGAATTTTCCATTTAATATTTTCAGACCATGATTGATTGTGGGCAACTGAAACCACAGAAAGGGAAACTGTGGGTGAGAGGGGACTATAGTTTAAACATCACGAAAATTTCCAGTGTCCTGTCCATTTTTACCGCATCTGGCTAAGAGCTAGTGTTAAGAAAGTTATTTGAGGAGTTCCCATTGTGGCACAGTGGAAACAAATCCAACTAGGAACCGTGAGGTTGCAAGTTCAATCCCTGGCCTCGCTCCATGGGTTAAGGGTCTGGCATTGCCATGAGCTGCGGCTCAGATCTGGCATTGCTGTGGCTGTGGTGTAGGCCTGCAGCTGCAGCTCCGATTGGACCCCTAGTCTGGGAACCTCCATATGCTGCAAGTGCAGCACTAAAAAGCAAAAAAAAAAAAAAAAAAAAGAAAGAAAAACAGAAAAAGAAAAAAGAAAGAAAGTTGTTTGATCGATGTCCTTCTTTCCTAGGAAATATCCAAAGGTGCTAATTCCCTCCACTGTTCCTGTGTAATGAAGGCTGCGAAAATCACAAGAAGAGGAGATGCAGCACTTTTCTTCTCACCTGAGAGGTAGCTCACTCAAGGAGCGTGGTCATATTGGAAGAAGATGTGACATGGTGGACTCCAACTTTTCTAGTTATACATATACTACACCCCCAATTTTTGAACTGGCACCCCCAGTTCATATGCCCTAGCATTATTGGTTATTATCTCAAAGCAACCATTTATGGGCATTCATCTGATCAATCTTTATATAAATCCAAATTGCAGGTAAACATGATCTTTTTTTGTGTGATTTCTTGGTAGTTCTTGTTAGTGTGTATATGTAAAACTGCATCACTTTGTTGTACAGCAGAAATGATCACAACGTTGTAAATCAGGTATACTTCAATCAAACTTTTTTTTTTTTTTTGTCTTTTGTTGTTGTTGTTGCTATTTCTTGGGCCGCTCCCGTGGCATATGGAGGTTCCCAGGCTAGGGGTTGAATCGGAGCTGTAGCCACTGGCCTACGCCAGAGCCACAGCAACGCGGGACCCGAGCCGCGTCTGCAACCTACACCACAGCTCACGGCAACGCCAGATCCTTAACCCACTGAGCAAGGTCAGGGATCGAACTGGCAACCTCATGGTTCCTAGTCGGATTCGTTACCCACTGCGCCACGACGGGAACTCCCAATCAAACTTTTTAAGGAGTTCCCGTCATGGCGCAGTGGTTAACGAATCCGATTAGGAACCATGAGGTTGCCGGTTCGATCCCTGACCTTGTTCAGTGGGTTACGGATCCGGCGTTGCCGTGAGCTGTGGCTGTGGTGTAGGTCGCAGACGTGGCTCGGATCCTGAGTTGCTGTGGCTCTGGCGTAGGCTGGTGGCTACAGCTCTGATTAGACCCCTTGCCTGGGAACCTCCATATGCCGCAGGTGTGGCCCATGAAGAGGCAAAAAGACAAAAAATTAAAAAATAAATAAAACTTTTTAAAAAATTAAAAATGTTTACAAATTTTTTTTTAATTTTTTTTTTTTTGGGTCAAGCTCATGGCATACGGAAGTTCCAGGGCCACGGGTGGAGCCTGAGACATAGCAGTGACAGCATTGGGTCCTTAACCCACTGAGCCATCAGGAAACTCTTAAGAATTTTTGTAATATGTTTCAATCAGGGATTATTGATGGTGTCTTCATGGACACTTTTGGGCAAATGATTCTTTGATGTAGGTTCTGTCCTTTGTGTTCTACGAAGTCATGCAGCATCCATAGCCTCTACACACCAGATGCTTGTGGTCTAGACAATGAAAACAGTCTCCAGACATTGCTAACCTTCTCTTGGGAGGCAAAGTCACCCCCTGTTGAAAACTCCTGGTCTTAAAGAAACTATCAGTAGTAGAACTTGTGTCAAATAGGTCACTTTCAATGTGAAGTTTAAAGCTTTTGAGAGGGTGCCTTGACTGAAGTGAGATGTTATAATCAGTAGTCACACTTACCAGATGGGGTAAACTGCAATATTTAACCATGTGAAGTAAACAAACAAGTTAGGGCACTGCCGTCCGTCCCTTCTCATTGTGGAGCTCACTCTTACCTCGGGGTGAGAGTCATGTCAAAGATAATATATCAGAGAGTAAGGAGAGTAGGGCGTTTCTAGATCAACTCCTCCACGCATTGTTGAAAGGCTGCTCCTGGGTCACAGGGAGGGTGTGGTTCTCAGCACTTCTGGAATGTTATGCCACAGGGCAGGGGAAGGAATAGGCTCTGGTCAATAACTCACATGGCTGGCGTTTGGGCCAGCTTGTCCTCACGTGGTAAGGATGATGGGACTATGGACAAAGTGACAACAGCCTAGCTGTAATCCTACGAATGGACTGAAGTAACTGGAGGAGAAAGGGGTTGAAGATGTGCAGGAACTAAGAGGTAATAAGATAAAGGGTGGTTGTCTAGAAATCATAGGGGGAAGCATTGCCTGAGAATAGAATGACAGCTCATCTTCCGAGTCTGGAAGGAGGACGGAAAGGGTGGCTGCAGATGTGGATAGGTTTATGGGTGTGATGACAGGGAGACAGAGGATGAGCGTGTGCTGTCTTTTTTCTATCTCTGTTTCTTGGTGGCTTCTGAGAGAATGTCTTCCCTAGAAAGTGATGATCTCTAGGAAGTTAGAAAAGCAGGATTTGTAATAGCCTCTAAGGGAGCAAGTTAAAGAAATACAGCAGCATTTAAGAGCTTAGCTGAAACAAGAATCCAAAAATTTGTGGCGGCACCAATTCTGTGAGCTGGTAGATCAACTCCAACAATAATTAATAGACATAGTACAGGGGTAGAAAAGTGCAATTTGTAGGATTCATGTATTTATTGAATAAATGCTTATCAAGTGCCTAAAATATGTCAGTCACTAAGTGCTGAACATAAAATAGTTAACAGAAAAGTTATAAATACACAGTATTCTATGATTTTGTAGAGCTTTCCAGAGAGGAAATATAGAAAATAAATAAGATTGATGAATAAAATATAGTATATTAGTGATAAGCACTGAGAATGGGGACAGGATGAGTTGAGGCTGGAGACAGAATATCATTTTATTTTGTTTTATTTTATTTATTTATTTTTTTAGGGCTGCACCTGTGGCCAATGGAAATTCCCAGGCTAGGGGATGAATCAGAGCTACAGCTGATGGCCTATACAACAGCTACAGCAATGAAGGATCCAAGCCCAAGCCATGTCTACGACCCACACCACAGCTGATGGCAACGCCAGATCCTTAACCCACTGAGCAAGGCCAGGGATCAAACCTTCATCCTCATGGATGCTAGTCAGACTCTTTCCACCGAGCCATGATGGGAACTCCAAGATATCGTTTTAGATAGGAAATATGGGCAAGGTCTCTCTGAGAAGGTGTCATTTGAAAAAAAGACTTGAAAGAGATGAGAGACTGAGCCATGTGAATATCTGGGAAGCATGGTTCTAGAGAAGGACTAGCAAGGTCAAGGGTATTAAGAAGCATGTGCATGACATGGTGAGGACAGGCCAGGTTAGTGGGATGACTGGACCAATATGACTGACAGGTTAAGTGGTTAAAATTGAAGCCAAAGATGGAGTTCCCGTCATGGTGCGGTGGTGTAGGTCGAAGACGCGGCTCAGATTCTGCGTTGCTCTGGCTCTGGTGTAGGCTAGCAGCTACAGCTCCGATTAGACCCCTAGCCTGGGAACCTCCATATGCTGCGGGAGCGGCCCAAGAAATGGCAAAACGACAAAAAAATAAAAAATAAAAAAATAAAAAAAAATTGAAGCCAAAGAGATACCAAGATTAGAAGTCCACCTTGCATAAGATCTTGTACCCCATGGCTTTGACTGATTCAACGATGGGAGTTTTGAGGAAAGAGGATATGTGAGGACCAGGGAGGGGAAGGATTGAGAATGTTGCTGAAAACATATTTTAAATGACTTCAGAGAAGGGAAGGAAGTGAGTCCAAGAGTAAGCAGATAAATTGGGAGCTTTATGAAAACTAGACAAGAAGCAGGAGGTGAGAGTTCCCGTCGTGGCTCAGTGGTTAACAAATCCGACTAGGAACCATGAGGTTGCCGGTTTGATCCCTGACCTTGCTCAGTGGGTTACGGATCCAGCGTTGCCATGAGCTGTGGTGTAGGTCGCAGACGTGGCTTGGATCCTGAGTTGCTGTGGCTCTGGTGTAGGCTGGTGGCTACAGCTCTGATTCGACCCCTAGCCTGGGAACCTCCATATGCTGCGGGAGCAACCCCAGAAAAGACAAAAAAAAAAAAAAAGAAGCAGGAGAGAATGAAAGAAAGCACAGAATTTAAAGGAGGAAAGAGCTTTTAGGTGGAGAATATACATTTTAGTGATAACTAACATTTATTTAGCATGTGTGATGTGCTGAGTACTTTATGTATTATCTCATTTAAATTTCCCACCCTACCTGATGTGGTAATAAATATTGTTATCTAAATTTTTTTATTTCTCAATGAATTTTATTACATTTATAGCTGTACAACAATCATCACAAGAAATTTTGTTGATGAAGAAGTTGAAGCCTAGAGAGATGAAGACACTTTCTGGAAGACATGCTGCTAGTCAGTGGTGAAACTAGGATTTCAGTTCCATTAGTCTAAGTCTTTGGCCCCGGTTCTTGATCAGTTTGTTTCACAGGGATAATTGCTGCCGAAGATTCAGGTGTGAAAGAGATGGACACAGGTCAAAGGGAATCCAATGTTAGGACAATATTGGTGATAGTCCTTGGGGATGGAGACAGCACTTAGCAGTAGTTTAGTGACTCCATGGGTGGCAAGGAAGTGATTGCAAAAGATTGGGGATTTGAGAGATGGGGGTGTGGATTATGGAGAGTGACACCAAGAGGAGGCAAAATTGAGACAAAAGAGAGACTTGAACTGGCTTATAGCCTGAGAGGGAGGAAGGTGTCAGAAGAAAGGGAAACAATGAAGATAAAACTGTGAGTCAAGTAATTTATGGAGCAAAGTCAGGGAACAAGTTTCCAAGATTGACATTGCAGATTATCCTTGGGGGGGAAGATCCTTATTTTATAGGAAACTAACTGTGGATCAGAGAAGCAAATTGCAAACCCAAGATCATAAAGCCTATTAAAGAGTAGCTCAGGGACTGGAGTCCAGGTTTTTGATCCTCAAGACAAGTGCTTTCCACCAGGCAATGCTGCCACTCTTGCTGAATCATCGCCTGCTGGTTATTTATCCCCCACTCAAAGGGAGTTATTCTAGTTAATGAGTAAAGACGGGATAGCAAAGCCCACTGTAAAGGCAGAGATCCACAGAAACACGAATGGCATCTTGACCTTTGAGTTTCCTTCACCCCCCCTTTAGCACAGAGTACTGACTTGACTTGATGATAAACTGCCTTCCAGATACTGCAGGTTCCTGAACTGATGTCCAATAGAGAGTCAGTGGGAGAAAACGAAGGTCACCTTCAGGGAATTTCTAGCTAAATTAGGTTCCACTAAGCCTTGAAATCAAAATGCTTTTGGTAAGTAAATGGAGTGCAGATGGGAAATCAAGCCACTGTGTGACTGGGCATGATTTAGAGCAACTGTTACTGATATGACAGATCCTAGCAGGCAACCTCAGGAGAGAATGGATTTTGGTTGCCGTGCAAGTAGGTGAGGTGAATAACTGTGTTTTTGACTTTTGAATTTCTTATACCTTGCCAGTAGAGTATTGCATAATTTGGGCCATGTGGATTCTGGAAAGGTTTTTTGATTTAGGAATCGAGATTGTTCTGTAGGCAAGTGATATTCCACGTATCATATATGCCTGCAAGTTTATGTATTTATTTTCATGGTGATGGACGTTTTTTTTCCATGCTATGGAATATAAATTTTTAACTTTGGAGGAATAGCAATGGTCTACTTCTAACACTTATATTATCTTGGACAAACGTTGAAATTCTTGATTAATGTTTAACTACAAGAAATACACTCAGTTCAAGTAAAGGATCAGTTTCAGGATTCAAGCTGAGTTGTCTTGATGATTCGAATTCAGGCTCCAAGGAGAAGCCCCAAGGCCAAGGTTATCAAATATAACAGAAAGTGGGAGCCACACCTGACCTCTAGAGAATGTGGACCGGATCTATGCTCCTAATCCTTGCTTATCTTACCACAGGAGTTTGGATGAAGAGGCAGTCTTTATCTCATAGAGAAGTGGACCCAAGAGCTGATTTCACTAGGAATCACACCATTTTGGAAGGGACTCGATTCAAAAGAGCCATTTTCCGAGGGCAATACTGCAGAAGTTTTGGTTGTTGTGAAGACAGAGATGACAGCTGTGTCACTCCGTTCTATGAGGCAAATGCAGTGTGTTACTGTGATAAATTCTGTGAAAGGGAAAATTCTGATTGCTGTCCTGATTACCAGTCATTCTGCCGTGAAGAGAAAGAATGGCCTCCTCATACGAAGCCTTGGTATCCAGAAGGTAGGCTTTGGGGATGTGTTCAAGCACGATCCTAGAGCTGTCAGACTTTCTCTTTTCTCTCTCCTTCCTTCCTTCCTGCCTGCCTGCCTGCCTGCCTGCCTGCCTTCCTTCCTTCTCTCCTTCCTTCTTCTTTCCTTTCTTCCTTCCTCCCTATATTAATTTGAAATGAGAAATAGTTTAATCACCAGGATAAATTTCTTCAGACTGTTAACATGTTTGATTTAGAAGCAAGACACTTGCATCATATTAACACTTCAGACAAGTTCTGGTGTGACAGCCACAAATGCGGGTCTAGACTCTGTTTTGAATCTCACTCAACTTATATAGAGGTTACTTAAAATTCTTTTTTTTCCTTGTAAAATGTATTGACAAAAAACTCTCACACTGTTTTGAATGTAACCTCTTAGAAAACCTCATCTAAGTCACAGACCTGATCCTCTGCAGATTTATGTAACATTTTACCTATTATTTCATGGGACTAATGGACCCTGTAGCAATGCCATTTAAACCAGTGCAAAAGTAGGATAAGGTTGGCCACGGTCCCTAGGTAAGTAATATCAAATAGAGTCTTCATGTGCGTTTTTGTTTTGTTTTCATTTTGCCAGTCTTGGGTTTTAAAACGATCTGGGGTACTAAAAACAAAAGAGTGATCTATATAGGGTAGTTTTAAAACACCAAGACTGAGTAAATACAAATAATTCATAAGGAGAATGCTGCAATTGATTCTACTGGTCCAATTATAGTAGAATGGCTGTAAGTTCTAAGCAATCAATACACCCCAAATTTGCAAACAAACAAAAGCCCATAAAACACAATTCTAGGGGAGTTCATGGCTCAGCAGAAACGAATCTGACTAGTATCCATGAGGATGCAGGTTCGATCCCTGGCTTTGCTCAGTGTGTTAAGTATCCGGCATTGCCAATAGCTGTAGTGTAGGTTGCAGATGTGGCTCAGATCTGCCATTGCTGTGGCTGTGGTGTAGGCTAGTGGCTCCAGCTCTGATTCGACCCCTAGCCTGGGAACCTCCATGTGCTGCAGGTGTGGCCCCAAAAAGACAAAAACAAAACCAATCAAAACAGAAACCCACAATTCTACTATGCCTCTTTCAGAAATGCAGGTTTAACCAGAGCTCTGTCACATAACTATAAATAGGTGATGGTGGGTGGAA
Source organism: Phacochoerus africanus (assembly GCF_016906955.1). Taxonomy (NCBI): domain Eukaryota; kingdom Metazoa; phylum Chordata; class Mammalia; order Artiodactyla; family Suidae; genus Phacochoerus; species Phacochoerus africanus. The sequence continues at coordinate 27,710,198 of NC_062552.1, read as the reverse complement.
ATTACAATTAGATAAGAATAATGATTTGATATCCTGATATCAAAATCTAGATATTGACTGTTGCTTTCACTCTCAATAATGTCATACTATTTGTAAAATTGAGTAAATTCTCCTTAAAACACATATATATTACACGTTAAAATTTCCATATGATCATTCATGCTAGGGCTTTGCCTTTATCCATAAATAACTCAATGAATATTTATTTCACCCTAAAAAGTGGCAGATAGTCTATTAGAAATGGGACATATTGCCATTCATCAAAAAATATTCATTGAATACGTCCACCAAGCCAGGCATTGTGCTTTTGCTGGGGCAAAAACAGGAAAGAAAAAAACAAAATCTTGTCCTTATTGGAGTGACAGTCACATTGTGTGTGTGTCGGGGGGGGAGATAGTTAAAGCATACAGTGTACAATTGCAAATTGTGTGATTCTCTGAAGGAAACATTTAAGGTGCTGTGAAAAAGTCTATCAGAATACACATTAACATGGAAAGGAATACATGACCTCAGCCAGGGTCAGGGAGGCCACTGGGGGAAGATATTCAGCTGAGATGCCAGGTGACCTGAGGAGAAGCTGAGAGAAAGGCCTTCGAGATCTGGGAGCAAGGAATGTGGCATGTCCAGGAGCTGGACAGAAGCCACCATATCCGGAGAGTCATGCTCAGCGGAGGGTGGGAGTGAAGAGCTGAAGTTTGGGAGGTGAATAGAGGTCATATTTTGCCAGGATTTATAGGCTGTTTTAAGGATTTAAGATTTTATACTGAGAGTTCCCGTCGTGGCTTAGTGGTAACAAACTCAACTAGTACCCATGAGGTTGTGGGTTCAATCCCTAGCCCTGCTCAGTGGGTTAAGGATTTGGCATTTCTGCGAGCTGTGGTGTAGATGACAGATCAGATGTGGCTTGGATCCAGCATGGCTATGGCTGTGGTGTTGGTTGGCAGCTGCAGCTCTGATTCAACCCTTGGCCTGGGAACTTCGATATGCCCTAAAAAGACAGGAAAAAAACAAAAAGATTTTATTCTATTATGAGAACTCATTGAAAGATGATAAATAGGAATAGGGTTGGCTTCATGGATGTTGAGTGTAAATATTACATTCAAGCTGTGACACTTTTGATGTACTAAAGTGTATTTGAGCTTTCCCTTATTTGAGTCATGTAGCCCATTTAGAAAAGAAATTGCTACTTCTTAAATGTCCGTTTTTGCTTGAAAGCTAGGATTTTGCTAAGACTTTAATTTAGGGTCGTGTTTTAGGTAGAGCTTATGTTCCTGGTATAGGTTTTACTCCATTCATTGTAAAGGGAAGCAATTCATCATTTTGCTTAGTAGCAAAAAGTTCACATTAGACTATAATTGCTCCCATGAAGGTAATTTTTTTCTTTTGTTTTATCTTCCTTATGCAAGTACCTGGTTGAAAGAAAATAGCACTATGCAATATCTAAAAATTGTACAAAATTAACTAGAATAAATAGACAATGGTATATTATATATATATATTTTTTGCATGGGTAAAGTATCTTTCCTCTGAAATGCTAAGTTGTTTGTCCACTGATTTATTAAATATTTTTCAGTTATCTAGTTTCATGAAGTTGTCTAGTTTCTTTTACAGCAACTCTTTTTAAACATGGAACTTAAAACTATATATATATATATATACTTAAGATTTAAAAAAATATATTTCTTTTGCATAAACTAAAGGTTGGACATATCAATAAACATCTTCCTCTGTGGGTTTTTTTTTTCTCCATTTCTGTTGGTTATTTCCAGTAGTTGGAGAATTTCAAAAGTCAAATAGAGAAAACAAGTGGTAGAGTTTGAAACAGAACCAGAGTGGATTTCCCAGACAGCATCTCTGGTGTAGCAGATTTTAAGGAAAGAGTCTAGTGCACCATCGGATGTGAACAGACCTAAGCTAATTTGATTATGCACAACTCTTACCTTCAAATTGTTAAAAAATGGATGCAAATTGCTGACTTGCATTTGAATTGAATGAGGGTGATTTGCTCCTTCTCACCCTCCTTAACCACATCTCAATGAAGATGAATCAGTCCAAACGCCGCCATGTGTACTGATAGTGACAAAAATACACATTGGTAAGGAGACCTCAACAGTCCACACAACCTCTGAAAGCTTCATGAAGTCTCAGGTGCCTGTCCTGGTAGCTGTCCCCACATCTACCTTGCTTGAAAAGTTTATTGGAATTTTCCCATGTGATAATATTACAGAGAGTGTCAGGGAATGACAAACCCTCCTTCCCAGTGGCTGGACACAGGACCTTTTAGAGATCAATCCTAGGGCTCTGGGACTGAGAGTGAGGGCTGGTGACCTTAAGAGATGCATAAAAACTGTGGACCACAGGAGTGGGATGTGACTTTAAAATATTTTAGCTAATCTACCTCAATTGAACACTATTCAATAACCAATAAGAACTGATTACTTACATCCATTATGCTGATTAACAAGCCACTAATTCTATCAAAGAAAGCCCATATCTGACATTCATTACACTGATAGTCTAGTGCTCATTAAAGATGGATAATGGAGGCACTTGTCACAGTTGCCCTGGAGTCTGGCCTTTCAGGGTTCCCCTGACCACCTCAGTCTGACCACCTCTGGAATGTGGGTTCCTGATGAGAGCACACAGCTGCCTTCCCTAAGGCGAGGTTTAGACCAGCACAGATATGAAAACATACTATGAGGAAGTACTTTTAAATAAGTTACATCATATTATCATCTTTTCTCAAATCAGTAGACTGATTTCACTTTCCAAACATCTAAGTTGCCTAACTTTTTATTAATGGCTATTACAGTTACAAAACTCCTTCAACTTCAACAGCCACTAGTTTGTTTTCTGTCTTTTTAGGGCCGAACCCATGGCATGTGGAGGTTCCCAGGCTAGGGGTTGAATCAGAGCTGTAGCTGCCAGCCTACACCAGAGCCACAGCCACACCAAATCCGAGCCACATCTTCGATCTACATCACAGCTCTCAGCAATGCCTTATCCTTAACCCACTGAGTGAGGCCAGGGATCAAACCTGCCCCCTCATGGATCCTAGTCAGATTCATTTTGCTGAGCCACAAAGGAAACTCCCCAAAGCCACTAATTTTTTAATGTATGTATGTATATATCAGTGTATCTATGTATGTATGTATGTCAAGGTATAACCAGTTTAACTCACTCTTTATCATTTTTCACTGAGAAAATAAAGGCGCTAGGCATTTTCTCATCTCTCCATCATCACAATTTTCAACCTTCCTCCATCTTGGTTACTGTTTACCTTGAGAAGATTCCTACTCTTGAGCTCTGAATCCCACCTTGGGGTTTCAAGATCTTCACCCTGACAAATGTCCCTCCTTCACTCTCCTTTTCTCTCCTCTCCCTCCCTCCTTTCTCTCCAGGAATCATCCCCCCCTTCTCTCTTGGATCAAATATCATATTTACAAAATGTGTATTTGTAGCTTTTCAATTTGAAAAGGTCTTTCCTAGACTCCATGTCCTTAACCGACTATTATTCCCGTCTTTTCTTTAATGGCAAAAATACCTGAAACGTTTCACTTCCTGCCTTCCAAATCTCTCATCAGCTCATTCCTACGGGATGTCATTCTCTGCTATTCTACCATCATGGAAAGGTTATTGAAGATGCCCACGTTTAAAATGCAATGTTCAGATGTTCGTTCTTTTCTCGACCTCTTAGCAATACTCTACGCAAGTGACCACTTCCGCTTGCATTGAATACTTTTCCCTCTTGCTTTGCAGGACTCCACCTCCCCTGAATTCCCTGCTTCCTCACAGATCACTCCCTCCCTCTCCCCTCTTCTGAACATCTGTTGTCTCTACTGTTTGGGCTCAGTCCTGGATGTCTTTCTTTGACCTTCATGTACTCTCTCAAGTGGACTCTTATTTAGTCTCAAGGCTTTGATAGTTGAGAGATGTTTGGATTTAGAACACAAATGGCCACAACCTTATAAATTTTCTCCTAATCCAAATTCTGAAGGAAAAAAAAGAGTTTATCTTTGTAAGGTGAATTCAATGAAATAGCTTCCTATTTTGGCCCAATGCTTTGAGCTCCTTATTCTAATCATATGCAATCAATCATGTTCACATGAGACTTGATTAGACTTTTAAAATGAAAAATGTCATAAATTAATTCAAATGGTTTTACTGCTTACCTATTTAAATATATTAATTATTCTTTGAGTATGTTTAGTGATTAATACCTTGGTAATCTAGTTTTTATGCTTTGTGAATCCTCTCATTAAAGATAGACGCTCATGGAACCAACCCAAACAAATCTGATATATAAAGCTTGACATGAACCTGATGTGGATTTCCATCAGATGGGCACCAAATGTTTTTGCATATTTGGAAAACGAAACACAATTTTAGATGACTTGTTATGTGAGTGCACTTTATTACCCAATTTAGAATTTTTATTTGTGTATGTGTTATCTTGACAGGTTGCCACAGAGGTGGTCAACATTATGAAGAAGGATCAGTAATTAAAGAAAACTGCAATTCCTGGTAATGAATTTAAGTGACACAGAACTAAATTCTACTACCTGTGTATGTTGTAAAATGGATGTCTGTGAAACAAAGCATATATTTAAATGCAAACAGACAGAATCATAAGTCATAAGGTAGCACATACCTGTAGTTTTTTATATGCATATTTAATTTTAATGAACGCTTAAATCTAATCATGACAATTTCTTTTAATGTTTGAGTTTGGTGTTTATGACAGTGGGTTTGCATTAAATGTACCTCTTATTTATAAATACTGATACACTACAGGCAAATTATGTTTCCTTGAACACAGCAACTATTCATAAAAACAGGCTGCCTTGCAAAGATTATCCTGCAGAAAGTTTCCAGTTACAAATGCATTGACTCTATACTGTCCTAGTTGTCTTATATTTTCAAACCTCAGTGAATGTGTGGTCATTTCATTGATTAATTGCCTGGAGTAGAAGGTATTGAGTGGTAGCTAATGCATGTGTCATGATGCATTTTTGCCAAGAATGAAATAGTCATATGGCTAACATTAATCACAGACGTGTTTGATGCCTTAACAATGTACAACTCTGCTTACTAATTTTGTTAATGTACTTCCCAAAGGCCAGGCCACTTTTGTAATTTTTGTATTTTTACAGCACATGCTCAGGACAGCAATGGAATTGTTCCCAGCACGTATGCCTTGTTCAACCAGGATTAATTGAACACGTCAATAAAGGAGATTTTGGGTGAGAGAAATCTTGCTTTTTAGGCTTTTTGGCCCTACCTGTTGTTATTCCTCAGATTTCAAGCATCGTAGTTCCTATCACTTCTAAAAATGGTCATTCTTTAAAAAAAAATAAAAGGGTGAGAGAGATCTGAGAAGGGAGGTAGAGAGGCATGTGAAATTGGAATGTACAGAGGTAAATATTAAATAATTGAACATTAAAATGCACAAGGAAGAAATACAGAGCATGGTCTTAAATTGCTTAGGAAGGAGCAGTGTCAAGGGGTGAGTGAGGCGAGTAGAGGGAGCTTCAGTTGAAATAAATATTCAGGCAAAATCAGAAAGGAGGCAAATTGATTTATTCCTGTTAACTGCCTTTCCATCCACTGCTGCCCTAACCCAGCCAGTCACGTGCTCAGCTGCCCTGATTAGGATCTGACCTTAAGAGGGCTGTATTTTACCTCAATGATCCCTCACACGATCGGTCCATCTAGATAACCTCACTGACATGACTCCCCATCTAGCCAGTTTCCCTTAGCTTTGAGTCAAGAGACAAGGAGAGCCACTTTGCTTCGATAACAAACTAAAGCTAGGGCTGATTGACACTTCATCGTAGGAAAGAACTGTTTGATGATGCCCTCCAAAGGGTTAAAAAATCAGTTTGAGGGAATGGAAATGTAGGTGTTTTCTTTCCTGGCTTTCTTACCGAACTGAAAGGAGGGATGGGCTGGCTGGATCCTGCCTCAGGATTTCTCCACTGCCATGGATCAAATCTTTATATACTCTCAAGAACATTTTTCCACCTTCTGGAAAAGATTTCACTTGAAAAAATCTACTGTCCAGCAACTATAATAGTGAAGTCATCCTGAGATGCATTTTTAAAAAGTAGAAAGATCTTTTCTTTTTTATTCCTCCCTCCCTTCGCCTGCGGGGAGGGGAGGCAGGGCTGAGGAGGGTCGAGGGAGGGCGGGGGCAGGATGGTGAGGGGGGAGGGGTGGGAGGCGTTCTATCGAACAATGCAGGGGGCGGTCTGTAGGGGAGTGCTGAGATTCATGCAGGCACTTGACAGGCTACGGCCAGTAATTACTGACTCGGAAGGCGGTGATGGCTGGTTTCTGTTGCTGTCGTTATCTCTATCTCTATTCTCTCTCTCCCTTCCTTCCTTCCTTCCTTCTTTCTTTCTTTCTTTCTTTCTTTCTTTCTTTCTTTTTTTTTTTTTTTTTTGCTTTTTAGGGCCACACTTGGAGGCATATGGAAATTCCCAGGCTAGGGGTCTAATCAGAGCCATAGCCTCTGGCTTACGCCACAGCTTACAGCAACGCCGGATCCTTAACCCACTGAGCAAGGCCAGGGATCACACCCTCATCCTCATGGATACTAGTCAGGCTCGTTTTCTGCTGATCCACAGTGGGAATTCCAGTAGAAAGGTCATTTCTTTCCGCACCTAAGACTTATGTTTCCTAGCACAACGGGAGCACTAATTTGCAATGTCCTCAAGGTGTTTTCTTGGAAGACACAAAAGAGAGAAATCCCATTTGTTGACATGAGTATTCTGTGTTTCAGTGATATTTTAGGTGATAATACGATGACATTTTAAATATTTCTAGGGACAACCAGTTATAATTTTCTGTGATGAAGTGACATTTAACTCATTAAAAGAACATGAGAGCATGTGTCATCATAAGAGATTATCCGAATCAGGTTCTTAAAAGGATTCCAATGCTTGACCTAACAAGCACACACTTCTAAGGAACCACGATAAGCATCCAACCTTTTTGCTTTTCACAGAACCCAGGAGAAACCACAGGCTAAAGCAATATGGAAAGAAAGTGCATGTAAGAATACAAAAGCTGTTGGGAATGCTGCCTTCCTTGGGAGGAAGAATTTTCTGTCCATTATTTGTTTATCGTGAGAGAAATCTAGGACCACTTAAGGGGCATGGGCTTTGCCTTTTAGTAGCAATCATAGATGACTTAAGAAAACAAAAAAAATAAAATGTGAAGTATAAATGCACCAAAAGGAAACATACACAAATCCAAGGAAAAAAAGTTAAGTAAAAAGAAAAGAGTTATGAAAAAAAGTAGTAAAACTAAAATTCTTCACCAGAGAAAATAAGGAGAGGGTATAGAAAGTCTGGATTAAAAAAAAAAGTTCTTGGAGTTGCCTTTGTGGTATAGTGGTTAATGAAGCTGACTAGAAACCATTAGGTTGCGGGTTTGATCCCTGGCCTTGCTCAGTGGGCTAAGGATCCGGCGTTGTCATGAGCTGCGGTGTAGGCGCGGATCTCACATTGCTGTGGCTGTGGCATAGGCCGGTGGCTACAGCTCCAATGAGACCCCTAGCCTGGGAACCTCCATATGCCGAGGGAGCGGCCCTAGAAAAGACAAAAAAAAAAAGTTTTAATTCTCAGATATTTTCTGTTCCTGGTGTTCTAACATTTTTTAATGTGTGAGAACAGAATCATATGATATCATTCAATGTCTATTTTAGTTGTTTCTTAAAAAAGTCTACATGCAAATATATACAACTTTTGTTTTGAAACACTTATTTCTGGCATCTTGGTAGTGTTTTAGATACAAGTCTTTATTCATTCTTTAGTGCTTATTTATTCCTTATATTATATTTTAATGCAATTGATGTTCGTATGCGTTTCCCTTGTGACACTGCTGAGGATACAAATAAATAATTTTGTAAAAATTATTTTAAAGACCGAATAATAAATAATTTCTGTCTTGGGGGAGTTTACAATATAGCTGAGGAGTCCACATGCCATAACTTTATAAAAGGATTTTTAATGATTGGACTGTTACAAGCGCCAAGCGGTGATCAGTAAGTTCGGGGGACCAAGGGAAATGGAATACAGTTTCAATTATCTGATGCTGTGGAACAAACAACTCCAGAATTTAAGAGCTTAAAACCACAGGCTTTGGGGAGTTCCCTTCGTGGCTCAGTGGTTAACGATCCCCATTAGGATCCATGAGAATGCGGGTTTGATCTCTGCCCTCGATCAGTGGGTTAGGGGTCCAGCATTGCTGTGAGCTGTGGCGAAGGTCGCAGGCATGGCTCAGATCCCCAGTTGCTGTGGTTGTGGTGTAGGCAGGCAGCTATTGTTCTGATTAGACCCTAGCCTGGGAACTCCCATATGCTGCGAGTGCGGCCCTAAAAAGCAAAAACAAAAAACCCCCCACCAGCTTTTATCTGTTCCCATCAGTGATTTGGGATGCACTGAGCTGAGGCTCTTTTGCTGGTCCCTCCTGGGGTTACTCATGTGTTCACAGACATCTGGAACTCTAGCTTCAGGGAACTGTCACTCTCATATCTGATGCTGGTTGCTGGGAAGGGGGGTCCACGTGTCTCCAGCAGACCAGCCTTGGCTTCTTCACAGGACAGCAGTGTTCAAACAGGACATCACTGGAGGCTGGAAATGGCCTCTCCTGAGGTCAAAGCTGGAAATTTGAACAGCGTCAATTCCACTGCTTTCTAGGGAGCAAAGCAAGTCACCCAGCCAGCTCACACTCAGCAGCTGGGGAAACAGACTTCGTCTCTTGATGGAAAGAACCACAAAGAATTTGTGCCCATTTTTAATCTATCCTTCCTCTAACTCTGAATTTTCTTATGAACTCAACATCTAGTCTATTGAATAAGTTGGTCCTGATTTCTTACTAGTTTCTTAAAATCAAAAATACCCCAAACCCAAAGAATTAACCTCTTTGACCTATCTATCCTTCATTCCTTGTCAACTCAGCTAGAAAATTTATTTATTTACTTTTTTATTTTATTTTTATGCTTTTTAGGGCCACACCTATGGCATATGGAAGTTCCCAGGCTAAGGGTGGAATTGGAGCTGCAGCTACCAGCCTAAGCCACAGCCACAGAAACGCTGTGGGATCTGAGCCACATTTGTGACCTACCCCACAGCTCACAGCAACGCTGGATCCTTAACCCACTGAACAAGGCCAGGGATTGAACCTAGGTCCTCATGGATACTAGTCAGGTTCCTAACTGCTGAGTCATGATGGGAACTCTTCAGATAGAAAATTTTAGGTTAGTTTGATGCTTCCTTATTCCTCACTCTCAGTCACTGAGCTCTTATTTATTTATTTATTTATTTTTGTTTATTTTTTTGTCTTTTTGCCTTTTCTAGGGCTGCTCCTGTAGCATATGGAGGTTCCCAGGCTAGGGGTCTAATTGGAGCTGTAGCCATTGGCCTACGCCAGAGCCACAGCAATATGGGATCCGAGCCGCATCTGTGACCAAGACCACAGTTCAGGCAATGGCAACGCCGGATCCTTAACCCACTGAGCAAGGGCAGGGATCGAACCTGCAGGTTCCTAGTAGGATTTATTAACCACTGAGCCACCACGGGAACTCCAGTGCTCTTATTTATTTATTTAAAGCTCCTTTTAGAAATTTCTTTCTTATATTCCTATGTTATCTGTTCTAGTGCATTTCTTTAGTATTGGCATGTCTGTATTTATTTATTTGTTTTGGTATTGGCTTGTCTGTTTCCAGTCTAACCAAACTCCAAGCAATTCTTTATACTTTTATGATTATTCTCTCTCTCTCTTTTTTTTTTTTTTTTCTTTTTAGGGCCATACCTGCAGCATATGGAAGTTCCCAGGCTAGGGGTCTAATCACAGCTGTAGCCACTGGCCTATGCCACAGCCACAGCATAGGCCACATCTGTGACCTATACCACAGCTCATGGCAATGCCAGATCCTCAATCCACTGAGTGAGGCCAAGAATCGAACCCAAGTCCTCGTGGATACTAGTGGGGTTTGTTAACCACTGAGCCACGACGGGAACTCCCTATGGTTATTCTTTGATTCTGCTGCTCATGTTCTTAAAAATCTTCAAAGACACAACATTGCTTGTAGAATATAATTACACTCCCCAGCATAAAACAGTCTGGCCCATATGCTTTACTGCATTGTCTTTTATGCATTTTCCAGCCTCTGTCTCCCTGGTCCCTCTCATAGTTTAAGTGTTTTCTTTATCTGCTATTCTCTAAATGTGCTGTTCAGTTTTAAACCTGCTTTGTTCCAGAGTTGTCTTTAGTTAGCATAAATTCTCTCTTCTCTTACATCTGGTCACCAAACTCATTCTCATCCTTTCAGGCTGAGCACTAAAGTCACTTTCTGTAAAAAATTGTTCTAACTCCTTCAGGCAGAGTTATGTTTCCATCTTCCACTCTGATCATACTTTGACTTACCGCTAATAAATAACACATATTGAAATCATTTCCATCTCTGTAGCCCTTTTAGGGTGTGAGCTTTTTGAAGGCAGAGAAATTTATTTATTTCTCTGTTCCCAGTGTTTATGGGAGAATATGAGAGATAAATTAAGAATGTTCAGTAAATGCTAAATTACATCGAAAGAAAAGTGAGGATTCTGGGCTAAAGAGGATGATGTAAGGTAGTAGTGTTTTTCACACTTTTTTGAGCACAAGCCACAGTAAGACATATCTTTAACTTAACGACCTGGTAGACACACACACACACACACACACACACACACACACGTGCACCTGTACATATACCGAAATGTATGTAAATGGTACTCACTCTCACTATGTGCAATAAACACTAATATTTCCTATTATTTTTCCTGTATTCTACTTTATCTTTTGAAATACGAATGCCAATTCACTAAGTCAAATGATTAAATTATTGATTAATTAAGATGCCCACACACATCTCTGAATGTTTGAAAACTACTAGTGTAGGTCACCAAAAACATACTTGACTGATGTCAGGATTTTGCCCAAGACTGGTCCTGCTATTCTCTTAATTCATGCCATAATAGTTAATATATTCAGAAGTTTCCTTATTGAAATTCCCTGGATGATGGAGATTACATTTCAAAATTGTGGCTCAAAGTTGCTAAAGGTTTTATGAACTAACAGACTGTATAAAAGAGAAGCATTAACTTACCAGGCATATTATTGAAAATGGAGTTGTATCTTCACTCATTCATAAGAGCTTGTCACATTAGAAAAAATTTGGTGATGAACACAACAGGATAAAGTTTAGATTTGACTTAAGTATGGAACATATATTGCCCTTAAGTTGTAGATAATTCAAACAAGCCATAATTAAGTTACTATCTTCTTTCTCATTTTTCATCTGTTAGCATCTTTTGAAGAACTGTTGTTTTCAAATCTCAATATTGGGTTTTGAAAACAAAGCTTTCTTTCCTATGTAAGGGCACAAAATACGCCTCTAGAAAAATATGCACTTTTTTTTTTTTTTTGCTTTTTTAGGGCTGCACCCATGGCATATGGAAATTCCCAGGCTAGGGGTCCAATTGGAGCTACAGCTGCCGGCCTACACCATAGCCACAGCAACGTGGGATCAGAGCCATGTCTGCAACCTACACCACAGCTCACGGCAACACCGGATCCCTGTCCACTGAGCAAGGCCCGGGATTAAACCCCCATCTTTCTGGATACTAATAAGATTCATTTCAGCTGTGCCACAATGGGAACTCTGCACTTTTTGTTATTTAATTTCATATCGATTGAATTTATATTATTATTAATGATAACTAAGATTGTTGAGCACTTAACACTAATTAACTCATTCAACATAGAATATTTCAATATTTCAATAAAATATTTCAATAAAATTTCAATAAAGTTAATTAGTATTGATGTACACTTTTAAGTATAACTATTTTATCCTCAGTTTTTCATGGATATTGCATTTTACATGGTCAACTTCTTTTCAAATGCAAATTGTAAATAAAACAGACTGCCCTATTTAACCTGTAAGTACATTTCCGTACACCCAAGCTTCTTTCGAAAATCCATTTATTGACATTTGGAAGAAGATGCATATGTTGACCTTATTACCACCCAAATCCCTTTACAGTGTGTGACAATCCCATATTCTTAAATTTAGCCTATATTGATACAGCCTTAGTTTCCTCATATGAGTCATTAAAATAATTGGCATAGACCTAATTTAGGAAGAGTGCTATGCTTTCCGGAAGAATAATCAATAATGCATCATTTGTATAATGAGTATCTAGCTTGCAGTAGCAGTTACAGTTTTGTGATGTTTGGTTATATGTAATTTCAGAAATTTAGATGAACATGTATTGCTAAAAGTGATTTTATATAGGCTATACATCTTTTTTTTTCTTTCATTTGTAAGGCAGATGGACAGCCCAGAACTACAGCCAGTTCTGGGGAATGACACTAGAGGAGGGTTTCAAATATCGCCTTGGTACCTTGCCACCTAGCCCCCTGCTTCTGAGTATGAATGAAGTGACAGTAAGTATCCCTTCTGTTTTAACTCACGTACGTGTGGGTTTGTATAAGTGTGTTTGTAGGGTGTTTAAAGCAATTTTAAAAAACCGAATGAGTGAGCTTTGAGCTTTCAGAGTTATATAATTTTGTCATACAAATTAAAAAAAGAAAATCTTTTTCCAAATGATTGTTACATCCCCCAAAAATTTCATAGAAACTTTGAAAGTTCACTAATGTCAATTACAGATTCTTCTCTTTCAGACTGATTGTTTATCATTTACTGTGCTAATCATTTAACAGAAATGCGTGTGTTTCTGATTATTGGCTGTTCCCTGACCCAATGCTTTAAGCAAGTCATTTGTTGTCCTTCTTTTTCTTTTTCTCTTTTGGCTGCCCTGTGGCATATAGACTTCTTGGGCCCGGGATCAGATCCGAGCTGCAGCTGTGGCGACACCAGATCCCTTAACCCACTGTGTGGGGCCAGGGATTTGAACCTGTGCTCTGGCACCCCCGAGACACTTCCGATCCTGTTGCACCACAGCAGGAACTCTCTATTTCTCTTCTGTCAAGTAAACTGAGTTATTTTGTGAATTCATCCAGATTTTTGATGGCTCTTGGACTGTCCATTCTGAAATGAAGATAAAATAAATGCCAGTAACTGCAGACATGTATGCTATGATGATCAGGAAAGGTTTATCCTCAAAAATTCTCACATCTTCCATTTAAAGAATACCTTCAGATGGGGCCTGATGACCCCGCAAACTCCTTTGTGAAATTTCCACATTTCCTCATACTGTCATGCTTTGTACTATTGTACTGGTTCTCCCTTTCCTTTCGAAGAGGTGTTATCCTCTCATAATTTGTATTTTGCATAAAAAGCCTTCTCCTGGTCTGGTTATCACAGACTTCTAAGCAGAGCTGCAGTTTTACCACCCATGTGTGGTATCTCTTAGTTAAGCTGTTGACTGTATTCAAGACCTGCTGCAAATGCTCAGGGCAGAGCGGGGCTCCCAGGCCGCTGGAGAGCTGTCTCTTCACTGCAATGAAGATGTCAGGTTCTGACTGCCCAGAAGCCCTCCGTGTCTCAGAGCAAGCAGGGCTTTTGTTTGCTGTTGGATGAGTCGTAAATCCACAGGTTTCTCATTAAATGCTTAACGTGCTTTGCTTTAGAAAGATGTAATCCCCTGAGTTATTATTCCAATTTCAAGTCCGGTGGCAGGGCCCCGCTCAACTATAACGAGTGTCAGAAAAGATAGTAATAGCTCCCATGTAATGAGTAGTGGTGGGCCAAGCTCTCTTATCAGGACTTTCTTATATTATCTCATCAAATTCTCAGAGCAGCTTGACGTAGTGGGCACTGTAATTATCCACCTTTTAAAGATAAGAACAGAAGCCAAGTCACGTTGAGATGGAGGGGAGTGAAAAGGCACCACAGGATTACTTAAATGACAGAGCCGGGACTGTAAAAGATCTGCCCCCCTAAATGGTCCCTACATTTCCAGTAGAATCAGTAAGCTTTGGCCAAGTCAGGTTGAAAATAGCAAAAGCCTTTTCATTTTGGAACTAGAGCTAACTTTCTGAAATGATCGGCTTAGATATATTTTTGGGATCTTTCCTACAATCAGTAAGATGAAGCAGCTTTAGGGGTATGGCTCAGATTCATAGCTTTTAGTGACTTAATTCTATGATCAATTGGAAAAGAGTTATTTTTTTATGGCTAAATTCTTTCATCTTTTTATCCTTACCTGGAAAAAAAAAAAGAGGCAGAATTGTTTAAGAATATAATAAATTCACCCATTTATAAGGATTGCTCTTTCCTTTGCTTTTATTGAGGGCTCCAGTTGTCCAAACACTCATTTGGATGTCAATATACATTTTCTCTGGATTCTTTCTAAGATTTCCTTGTGAAATGTTGTTGTTGTTTTGGTTTGTTTTTTCGTTGTTGTTGTTTGTTTTTGTTTTGTGGTTTTTGTTTGTTTGTTTGTTTTGCAATTTAGAGTCTTTTATATTCTGGGGAAAATGAGGTACATTTCTTTCCCAGGTTGCCATTCACCACAGCCTAGAAAAAGGAAATCTAATTCTAAATCACGTATTGGCTCCTGGGGATTGGTTTGCAGAAAAGTCACTCCATGACATTTAACTTAAAAAAATCTTAATAACTTGTACTTTGGGGGGGGATTTAAATTACCCAGGGATATGAATTAATGTAATAAAATTGCCAAGTAATTCCAGTAAAGCAACAAGGAAAATTTGGCTCATATGTAAGCGTTCTATTACCCACTTATAATAGAATGCAAGGAAAGAGCTTCCCATTTCTAGGGCACAGTAGCTTGAGAGCTGAGGGCCTTTTAAAAAGTTTCTGAGTGTTGGAGTTGTCCTAATATCTGGTCAGATATCAGAAAATCAGAATGATAACATTGACTTCAGTGAAGAACATAGGGTCAATATGAACTGAGTTCACTCGGTCGCTGTAGGAAGAGCTTAAAAAAACAGGTTCATTCTTAGCCTGGTGACTGCATTAAAAATCCCTTAATACATCATATTGCCTCTGAGTACAGTGAAAACGAATTATTTTGTGTGGGTATGCTTCTGGATAACTTTCCCCCCACTTTCCCCCAGTTTTTTACAATGCCATTTTCAACATAGGATGCTGTGTGTCTACAGTTAGGACAGGGCGTTGCCATCGGTGGGAATGATTTTTTTGAGAAACTTCACTGCAGCCCCAGCCCCAGCCCCAAGACAGTTCCTCTTCCTTGAGCACATTTCCTGGATAAGAACCAAGATTCCTCAAGTTCTTTCTCTTGAGTGGGAGAGATGAGCCCTGTGTCATCCCTGGCTCCTGGGAGAGCTGTTCCCCGGCTGGTTTCCTGGCCTCATTGCTTGGCTTAAGTCACTGGTTCTCATGATGTGTCTACTGAGCGTGAGTTAGAGCAATATCAACAGGTATTGTACAAAGAATTGCATGAGCATATAAATATGAAAAGTCTGTTGACGCCACATGAATTGGTTCAATTCAGACGAATTCTTGTAGAGTGTGACATAACAAAGGGGAATATAAAAATATTGGTTGTGGCTCAATGGGTTAAGGACCCACCATCATCTCTGGGAGGATGTGGGTTTTTTTCCCCCCGGCCTTGCTCAGTGGGTTGAGGATCCAGTGTTGCTGTGGCTGTGGTGTAGGCCTCAGCTGCAGCTCTGATTGAACCCCTGGCCTGGGAATTTCCATATACAGCAGGTGTGGCCTTAAAAAAAAAAACGCTGATAGTGGAAGATTAGAGAACACTAACTTAAGGATTTGGGGGTCCTTCTTGAATGGCAGTCCTACGTGGGGCAGACAAAAAGAAATGCAAACTTACTATTTTCTCTGAGCACAAGCAGACTGGATGAGAGGAAGTGAAAAAACAGAAAGAAAGGAGGCTGAGAGGGTCCTGCCTGGACCAGGAAGCAACTCATTTTGTATGAAAACTCATTTTACCCACTTTGGAATTACGTCTAGTGTCAGGTCAGAACATGCCAGATAATCAATGTTTGCCCAACTTTTTCCTGGAGATTTTTCAAAGCAATTTTTTTCTTTTCTTTTCTTTTTTTTTGGTCTGTTGTCTTTTTAAGGCTACACCAGCAGCACATGGAGGTTCCTAGGCTAGGGGTCCAATCGGAGCCATAGCTGCCGGCTTACACCACAGCCACAGCAACGTGAGATCTGAGCTGCATCTGTGACCTACACCACAGCTCACAGCAATGCTGGATCTTTAATCCTTTGAGTGAGGCCAGGGATCAAACCCACATCCTCACGGATACTAGTGGGGTTTGTTAACCACTGAGCCACAACCGGAACTCCCACAGTAATGTCTTGAGTGAACAGCACTGTTCCAAATTGTTCTACACTAAAAAGGCATCGCACAATTAGATGAACCAGCTATTTTCTGTCAGTCCCTTGGAACCCTGTGTGTTGTCACGATGGGAGCTGACCTTTGCAAGACCATAGCTCCCCACAGCAACTTTATTTTTTTTTTTAATAAAAAAAAAATTTTTGGCCAAGCCTGGTCTAGGGATCAACCTGCTCCATAGCAGTGATCCAAACCATGGCAGTGACAACACTGGATCCTTGAGTCACTGAACCACCAGGGAACTCCCCCACAGGAATTTCACATCCTGCCAGTTGAGCTTTTTTGTCTCTTTGTTGTACAAAACAGGTTATGTTATTCTTAAGACCTTATTACTCTATTTCTCAACATTTGTTCCATGGGCTGCCAATCCTGCAAGATTTGGAATTAAGGTGTCCCATCTGTGGTCAGATATGTTTGTGAAATGGTGTATTGTATCTTTCTTCCAAAGAGTCTCTATTCATCAGTATACTGAAGACCCCCAAGAAGATGGCCCCCTTTGCCTTTTTTTCACCTATTGTTTCTTAAATTCATAACATTAGAGAGTCTTTGTTTATAATGATTCTTAATATTCCCCAGGGTTTAGATTGCACAGAGCATACTGTAGGAAATGCTAACCTAAGCTAATGTATTGAAATAGAAGTCCTGGAGAGAGCAGAGGTATATTCAGGGATAAAATAGAACTTTCTCAGTGTTTCAGAAAGAAAACAATGATTACGGCTGTCTGTAAAACTGTCATGGGCTGAAGGCTTTCGGAGCCAGCAGAAACATCGCAGTTGACGTCTGTCAATAGGCTCAGGTGGGCAATGTATTTGGTCACATGGCCAAATTCCACATACCCTGTGAACTCTGTAGCCAGTGTGTGTAGGTCTCAGTCTGGCTGAAATGATAGCGGTGGTACCCAGCTCCCAAGGCGGTAAGAAGTCCGTGAAATGATGAGCAAGAAGTGCTCAGCACACAGGCTATAGTAACGCATTAAAGAAACATTATTGTATAACGTATAAAGTTGTTCTTTCTCCCGTGGATTAACCTTGGGAGAATAGCAGTTTTCTGAAACAGGTCAATTCTGTAAGAACAAAATCACTCAAGGATTCATCATTTGAAGTCTTTTATTTCAGAAAGAAAGGTGTAGCTCTGGATTTATTGGCCCTGACAGAGTTGAAGCATTTCTGGTGAACCTGAAAGTTCTTCTACTGTGCCCCTAAATCAAATCAAATCAAATCACATCAAATCAAATCTAACCAAATCAACAACTCTGCACCTGATTACTTGTCCAGGCTTCATGTTCAAGTGCTTTTGAATTTGGGAGATAACTTCAAGAGGCTTCCCTATGTTGTAGCCAATCCTAAATAGGGCAAATATTTTAAATAAAACATACTATTTTTCAAAAGAAATTGGGAAATGAAGAGGCCATTTCTCTAGGTAGCTTAGTTAAAAAAAAAATGTTTTTAATAGTTTCGTGGTTCATTCCCCTGGGAGAACAATAAAGTTAACAAAGCTATTACAGATAAATATTGCACTTTAGGCAGAGCTATTTGGAAAATATTAAAACATTAAGAAGGCTGGTATAACATTTAAAGTTTGTAGATTTGCTATAGCATATGGTGTCAGATTGACATAGGTAAAAATGTTCTACTAATTTTTTTTGGTCAACCTCATAGTTTACTAGTACATCTTTTCTCAGTCACCCAATGCAGATGATTTTAGTGTTCAAGTTGGCATTACCAACAATGACAACAAAAAAATGTTTTTTCCACTGCTTGTTAGGAGTTAAAATAAAGTAGTATTTAGTGTATCATATAATAACTTTTAAAGTCACCGCTCATTGAGGTGAGAAAGGAAAATTGATTGCATCATTTGGATACTTTGTCATTACCTAGATGAGACGTGGTCTTTGGTTGACTGGATCTCTTTCTCCTAGACATTAGTTATAACAGGGGGAATTTGTTTTTTCCTTTCTTTTCTTTTCTTTTCTTTTCTTTTCTTTTCTTTTCTTTTCTTTTCTTTTCTTTTTTTTGTCTTTTTTGCGATTTCTTGTGCCGCTCCCGTGGCACATGGAGGTTCCCAGGCTAGGAGTGTAATCAGAGCTGTAGCCACCGGCCTACACCAGAACCACAGCAACGTGGGATCTGAGCCGCATCTGTGACCTACACCACAGCTCACGGCAATGCCAGATCCTTAACCCACTGAGCAAGGGCAGGGATCGAACCCCGCAACCTCATGGTTCCTAGTCGGATTCGCTAACCACTGAGTCACGACGGGAACTCCTGTTTTTTCCTTTCTGAAATATATTTTAGTGATAGCAAGTACTGAGGGATGAGAGGTACCTGTGGGAAAAATCAGAGCGGCAATTACTAAGTTTAGTTTTTACTAGGTTCATGGGTTATTGAATATTTTAATTTAATTAGTAATAACCCTGCCTGAGCAAGCATCCACTTAATATCAGTAATGTTTGTCCCCTGTGTAAAGCATCTTGAAAACCAAACCATTGATCAGAAAAGTGAAAAAAACCATTGTTCAGAAAAGTGAAAATGACGACTCTTTCCCAAAAAACTGATGTTTAGCTCCACACGAAGTTTGGAGGCAAATGGCATCTGGCTTGCATAATAATTGTATAGTGTACAGTAGGTGCCAGTGATGCTGCAGAAAATTTCACAGCCAGATGTTGTGGTGGATTCTGTTTAAGCTGTTGAGGCATCTCGGAATCGCCCCAGCTCTGCGGGTCAAGAGCCAGCGACAGAATCAGATGTCGCTGAATGAAGCGTTTTAAAGTTCGAAGAGCATCAAAGCCTTTCCTTATGTCTCCTCCAGGCTTTCTCTCCTTCTCAGAATGGAACCCCAAACTTTAGAAAATATATACTGGCCCCACTCCTTATCTAGCGGAACCTGTAGCAGAATGAATGTCTTATCCTTGAAATCAGTTTAGGAGTTTCTGGCTTTCAATTTATCTTTGGACACTAGCCGGAGTCTGATGTATAACACTGACGTCATTGAACATGACACGAACGTCACGAATATCACCGTGGGGCTGAGTTTGATCACCACAGGGCAAATCTTCGAAATGAAATGTGGAAATTCATTTTTTCCCTTCTCTGTGAACACTTGTTTGGGGCCGTAAAAAAGGAGATTCCTGGGGTCATTTGGTGTGTTGATATCATGGGCACCTGCTCTCTGGCCTTCCCAAATTTGGGTCTATCTCATTTATGCTGTGGTTCTTCCCAAAATGTGTTCCCTGAAACACTAATCCTCTGATCTGCTGGATGATAAAAATGATGTGAAATAAAAGGGAAGAAAATAAAATGCTTTGCTTTGGGTCCTGCATATTTTTTTTTTTACAATGTAAATCATTAAAAATGTCCATAAAATAGTATAAATCTTTTAAAAATTAAGTTTCTATCTTATTTAAGTCACTGTCATTTTGGAATTTTAGTCTCAGATGATCCTCTTGACTTTTTTGCTTTATTAAGCTATCTTTTGGCTAAAAAAATAATAATTTATTGAAGCCAAATTTCTACCACCAATCCCCAACTCCTAAAAGCTATTATTCTGTGGGGATTACTTTTATTTATAAGCTCTTAAGAACACTCTAACTTTATAGGGGAATGCAATAATTATGGAGTAATGAGATGTCAAATTTGTTCTGTTTATTTTATCAAATCATCTGATATCCTAAATTAAATAAGATTTCAAGGTAATATGTGCTTGTTAGACTTCAAATCCCATGGACTTCTTTTTAGGAAAAGCAATAATAATTGTTAAGTTTTGAAAGAGCTGAGAGATGAACCTCATGAATTGATCTGGCTTAGTGGATTGGTAAACATGCTTGTTTTTTCTCTATTGCCTTATCTTATTGAGAAGGATTACCCATTCGTATATTTTTATCTTTAAACAATAAATCATTAGTAATGCATACTGTTATTATATTTTAATTTAATGTGCCTTGGGAGAATGATTTTTAAAGTGAAGAAATCTATCAGAGAGCTATGTCTTTCCTCATTATTGTCAAATATTTACTGAATACATCCCATGTGCAAAGTTCTCTGGTAGGTTTTGGGATGCAGAAGTCAAATTCTGAATAGCTCAACCCTGCTAAATATGTGTTTGAAGTCATAGTTATGATTTTATTGCTTCCACGGAGCAAAAGGGAAATAGCTTAGCTCTGCTATTAAATTGGAATTATAAAGTTGCAAATTGAAATAACAGCGGATATTCCACCTATTTTTCTGGAACATGAGGTGATATAATATTATAAATTCCTAAAAGCATCCTGATAGGTCAATAACAATACAATTGGAAGGTATGAGTAATGCATAACATGCGTGTATTTCTGTCCCAGTTAGAAAGACTCCATTGGAGAGTGAGTCTGTGTCTTTGAAACTATTACTCAGGGCAATACATTTATTCTTTGGCAGCTCTAAGGATCAGCAGAGTGACCAGTCAGATGGCACAGGAATCTAAAATCCTCCATATCTCGATGATCTTGCTCTTCAAGTTATTGTGCAGTCACTCCACAGTGATCTGCTTCAGAATTTGACACTTTTCTTCTATTATCTAAACAGCAGTGTTTTTAGTAATGAAACTCAAGATTTCATTGTTTCATTATTAAATGAAAAAAAACTTATTTTATTCTATTTTTTAAAGTTTTATTTATTTTTTAATTTTTTTAATTTTGTCTTTTTTGCCTTTTCTAGGGCCGCTCCTGTGGCATATGGAGGTTCCCAGGCTAGGGGTCTAATCGGAGCTGTAGCCACCGGCCTGCGCCAGAGCCACAGCAACGTGGGATCTGAGCCAACCACGTCTGTGACCTACACCACAGCTCAAAGCAATGCCGGATCCTCAACCCAGTGAGCAAGGCCAGGGATCGAACCCTCAACCTCATGGTTCCGAGTCGAATTCGTTAACCACTGTGCCACGACGAGAACTCCTAAAGTTTTATTGAAGTATAGTTGATTTACAATGTTGTAATAGTTTCTGCTGTACAGCAAAGTAATTCAGTAATACATGTACACAATCCATTCTCTTTCAGATTCTTTTCCCACATAGATTTTCACAGAATTATCATAGAGTTGTCTTAACAGGAGATAGGAGTTCTTTAAATGGAAACTGAACTCCCCAATTAAAATTCAAATTTATAATATTTTAGATGGATACCTTTCAAACTGACATGTAAATTCTAAATTTTCCTTTAGTCTCTGAAGCTATTTTATACTTGCCAAAAGTAAATTTTGAGGGCAAGGTATTGGATCGGTAGCCTGGCTTGTTCAATGAACAATCACAAAACTTTTAATTAGTAAAATTTTAGCTTGTGTAGACACTTTACTTCTGTTGCAAAGTATCCATTTATTTCTGATAAAGTAGTAAAATGATAAGTGGAATATAGTGTTAAGAAATCTAAAATCTGGCTCTGGTCTCAGCGATGTTTCTTATTTAACTGAGAGGCTTTAGTATATAAGTTAACTTTTAGAGGTTTCTTTCCTCATTCATAAAATAAAGTGGATAATTTTTGCCCCAATTATATCACATAGAACTATTAAGAAGATAAAATAAGATGCTGAGTATTAAGACACTTGGGAAACTTTAAAGCACTCTCAAAAATGATGTGTGTGTGAATATGTGTTTGTACAAATGATAAAAAAATTAATGAACAAATCTTTATTTGGTTAGGGTCCTGATTGTTCATGGAAGCGAAATGTCACTCTTTAGGGGTTTGGAAAAAAAAAAAAAAACCCAGCAACAACAGAGTATATGTTTTAGATTTTCTTTGAGTGACATGAACAGAGCAAGGTCCATAACATTTAATTTTCCTTCTTGGAAAATGAGCAGTTGAAATTGACTCTGTCTGGACCTTAACATAGACTCTGAAGACATCATGGCCTGTACATTTGGCATTACACAGTTTCTGAAGGTTTCTGAAGGTCTGTTTTTTCTTTACGGATTTTACAGATATCCACCAATTCATCCCAGTCTTGTTTCCCAATGGCTGGTATTTCTTGGGGCTCCACGCGTATTCATGCATAGTTGCCCCAAATGCATTGTTTCAAAATTAATTTCACATCAGAAGCACTCCAACATAGAAGGGACGTAAAAGTAAGCATTGTTTATGAGGTCAGATTTAAATACCATCATATGGTCTTCCATAGGGATGAACCAAAACTCTGATTCGAGATAACAGAAACATTGGCTGAAATTATTGCCCTGCATGGTAACCCAGAAAAGACGTTCTATGTATTACTCTTATGATTTAGTACTGTATTATTATTCCCACATTGAACTTTCATTTTTGAAACATAAAGTGAAATAGATATCTTTCATAAATAAATACTCTTCTAGAATTCCATTCAGAAAACTTGAATTTTTTTTTTTTTTTGTCTTTTTAGGGCTGCATCCGTGGCATATGGAAGTTCCTAGGCTAGGAACTTGAAAGCATAAAATAAAAAACGGTGGCAAACATTATAAAAGGGCATGATGTTTCCTTATGAGTGTTACTGGGATACATTGGGAAAACTGACACATCTACTTCTTTTTCTTCTTTAGGCTTCTTTACCTGAAACAACTGATCTTCCAGAGTTCTTTGTAGCTTCTTATAAATGGCCTGGATGGACCCATGGCCCACTGGATCAAAAAAATTGTGCTGCATCCTGGGCTTTTTCCACTGCAAGTAATAAAGTCATTTAAATTACTTCTTTATACATTTTCACTTTGACTCTAAATCCTGGGACAGTAATTAGAAGGTTTTTAAAATTTAAAATAAACTCTTACTCTGGCCAGAGAAAGCAACCTGATGATTACATAAGAATTCATTTTTACTCTGAAACTTCACGTTTACAGTCCACTTTTAAACAGAGTAAATCAAAAGAGCAACAAAGAAAGGGATCCAAAATTTATTTGTTTTTTTGAGAGTTAAGGCTACATAACAAGAGTATTATATTCTACCCATAGTACTGTCTTTAATCCTAATATGCACATATACACAAACATATAACTCTTAGATTCTTTCCTCTTGGTAAGAGCTGAAAGAACATATTTAATTATTCAACTAATATATTTGATGTAAAGTAAGACCTCACACCTAAATAATTATGGATTAAGTGGATTTTATCTCAGTTTAGATAAAATCAAATATGTAGATTCTGACTCTAAAATGATGTAACAATCTTCTAGTTGAGAGTAGCTTCCAAATTCCAGTGGTCCTATTCCTTCGCAATGTAAAAAATACATACTCCTGTTATAGCAAATTTCATATATTTTCACAAGTCCCATAAATCAATATCCAGGTTAATCCCAAGATTTGATCTCTAAATTGTCCGCAAAAGAATGTTGGTTGTATTACGGCAATTAAACCTCACATGGCATTGATTATCTGCTATTAAAAATCAGTTTCATAAAACCACCCTAGACTTAAAAGTAATTCTAGAAGTGTGCTGGAAACCAGGCTAAGTACTGAAAGCACCGTGAAAGAAATTCATCGACTCTTAGAGAAGCCACCTCTCAAAGACAGAGAGGGCTTTGGGACAGAGGAGGGCTGAGACTTTGTCCAAATCTCATCCTTTCATAGATTCAGCTAGTTTGTTCTAGAAAGGATGCATTTGGCTGAGCTCACCTCTGGAGCGTCTCTATCTGTTAACTCTATGCTAGCCCTGATCCCCAAATGTAAGTGTTCTCTGGCAGGGGGACTTCTTTGAGCTCTGTTTCAGCTGGGTGGGGAGAGAGTTAATCGAATAAATCATTTGTCATTTTATGTTCATGTGGTTTTAGGTTCATGTATTACACTTCCTAGGGGATACGTAAGAATTTTACTTTTTTTTTTTTTTTTTTTGCTTTTTAGGGCCACATCCACAGCACATGTAGGTTCCCAGGCTAGGGGTTGAATCAGAGCTGCAGCCCCAGGCCTATGCCACAGCCACAGCAACGTGGGTTGCAAGATGCATCTGCCACCTACACCACAGCTCATGGCAATGCCAGATCCTTAACCTACTGAGCGAGGCCAGGGATTGAACCTTCATCCTCGTGGATACTAATCATATTTGATTCCACTGAGCCATGACAGGAACTCTAGAATTTTACTTTACATGTAAATTAGACCAGCATTTATGAAGATGTCTTAGGAAAGACATTAGTGGTGAGATGGAGAGTAACTTGCTAGGCTGATTTGGACTATGTATTTTGGTGTCCCCAGGCCAGAGCCCCCCTTACGTGGCCTCAGCACAGGCCTAGGTCTGGCTTTGCCCCACTACCTAACAAAGGACACAGTTTTATATCCTGTGTATTTAGTATGGCAAGTCAGGCTGATGCTATTTTCTTGCATGTGTTAAGAAAATAATAATCTAGGTTCTCTTAAAGATCTAGAAAATAATGTCAGGAAGTGTTCATTAAAATGAGAAAAAGTATCTTTCAAAGAAGCTAAAACCTATAAAATGAAATAAGTTAAGACATTTAAAAAATATACACATATAGAAGTTCCCATCATGGTGCAATAGTTAACCATTCTGACTTAGGAACCGTGAGGTTGAGGATTCGATCCCTGGCATTGCTCAGTGGGTTAAGGATCTGGCATTGCCGTGAGCTGTGGTATAGGTTGCAGACTTGGCTCAGATCTAGCATTGCTATGGCTGTGGTGTAGGCCGGCAACTTTAGCTCCAATTAGACCCCTAGCCTGGGAACCTCCACATGCCATGAGTGTGGCCCTAGAAAAGACAGAAAGACCAAAAAAAAAAAGGAAAAAGAAAAAGAAAAAGAAAAAAATACTCATATAGAAACAATTATGCAGACAAATAAAATTCAAGCAATTCAGAAGCTAAGAAATAAAAGAATTTGAAGTGGTGGGAGTGATACATGCTTCAGCGCAAACTTGGAGACAGAATAAAATAAGCAGAGAAAATAATAGCATGTGTCTCAGAGGTAAAGCCCAATGAAAGTTTTCAGAAAGAGCATGGAAAGCAATTTGCTGAACTGAGTCATTCTTAAATCTTCTGACCTTTTCTAAGTATTTCAAGTGAATTTGGCTTAAACCTTCAGTGAGATTCAGAAATGTCTGTGTGAGAACAACATATTGCATATCATTAGAATTTAAAGCAGCCTTTAGTTGAAATTCACAGAAATTCGTGGGGCTGGAAGGGATGTTAGAGGTCACCTTTTTCAAGCCTTTGATTTTATAAAAGAGGAACAAATAGGGGAAGTGACCTGTGCAAAGCGAAAGGAGGGAAGTCTTACCAGCGACTCTGGAAGCCAGGCTTCAGTACTGTTTTTCTTTCCATTGTAAAAGTCTTTTCTGAACCAAAGAGTGGTTACACGAACATTTAAAAAAAAAGATTCTTGATTCTGAGCACTTGTGCTGAAAATCAAAGTATCAGAGAATTTCTATTTTCTTTTATGAAATAGGAAATTATTTTCTTGGGAATAGGCGAGAGGTTGATATAATGGCATTTGGTCCTGTGACATATATCCTAGCACAGAAATAGATGGGAATTGAGAAGGAGGTAGTAGCTTATAGATTCAATACACATTGAACATCTAAAATGTGCCAGAAATAATAGCACATAATTGTACAAGTGCTATAGTTCCATAAAAACCACATACATGCAGAAATGCATATGTAAACGAATTATTTGAAACTGAATTATTTTAGAATAAATCTAAACTAGTACCTTGAGGGGTTTCAGTCCACAGCTAATCTTGATGAGCAAAAACTATAACTTCTGAGAAAATTGGATAGACAGAAGAAAGGTTATGACTTTGTTGCCTTTAATCAAAAGTGAGAGATTAAACAAGAAGACTATACCAGGTATCCAGCAACAAGAACTAAATAGCTGTATCAAAATGTCACCCACCCCAGGTTTCTCCTGATCTCAGTATACATATCAGTTTATCATGGTAGCATGATCAAATTGCTGACATGTATAGTTTGTTGCTACTGGTTGATTAGTTTCCCTCGTCTAGTATTCTATGAGGTCTGGATTATGACTCTTGGATTTTGTTCATTGTTGCAATTTCTAGTGCCTAGTACAGTGCCTGTCACCTAAAAAAGAGTCCACAAATACGTGTACTTATAACGAGGTGAATTCCACACCTGCTCAGATAAAATTTGGATGACGATGTTCAAGAGAATTATAAGCGTAAAAGTATGCTATGTGGCTTTTTGATAGTTTATAGTGTAGATTCATATCAGTCTCAATTAGTTTATAAACCAAAGATCCAATTTATTCCAATATATCAGATTCACATGGGTGCATTTCCAGTTAATATTTCTGTGATCAGTTTTTTCCTGATTACCTCAGTTTAGTTATATTCAGTTCAAAAACATGTGTTCTAAGCCATGACTGTATGTAAGACATTGTTCTAGCTGCAGGAGACATAAATGATAGTGAGACATGGCTCTTGCCCTCAAGGAGTTTCACTTGCCAGATTTTTTTTAGTGGAGAATTCAGAAGTACAAAGAACGCGAAGGAACTAAGGAACTAGAAGAATCTTTGAAGGTGGTAAGACAGTAAAGCAATGCCAAAACTGGGCTAACATTACGACTGAATGATGGCACGGTTGAACTTGTTGGAATACATGGATATATTCATGACCTTTGGCTTTAATTTTAAATTATGTAAAGGTTTGAAGACTAGTTTAGTATTCAAACAGGAAGGACTGTGTAAATGGTTGGCAAGACCACGTGTCATTTGAACATTAATCAATGTTCTCTTTGAAACAGGTGTGGCGGCTGATCGCATAGCAATTCAGTCCGAAGGTCGATACACAGCCAACCTATCCCCTCAGAATTTGATCTCCTGCTGTGCCAAGAACCGTCATGGATGCAACAGTGGAAGCATTGATAGGGCTTGGTGGTACCTGAGAAAACGTGGGTAAATAGCTGCCCAACATGCGTCTCTAGGATTCTTAAGAGTGCTGCTTAGGATTACAATAAGGAAAAAAGATATGTTGAGAGTTTTCAAAAAAAAACCCCTACAGATACATATGCCACATCTGTATAAATACATGTATTATATGTATTTAGTTAGTGGCACCTGAGGCATGCAATAGTTCCCAGGTCGGTGATTGAACTTGTACCACGGCAGTGACAAAGCCAGAGCCTTAACCCACTGAGCCACCAGAGAACTCCAACACACGCATTTATTTAAATATATACTACATTTGGTATCTACTGAGATTATAAGCTATTGGAAATGATCATTTGAAGAATGTACACATTTCTAGCTAAACTAATAGGAAGAGTCAAAAAAGCATTGTGTTGTTGCTCTGAGCCAAATGGTCCCCTTGGAGGGTGTATAGTAGCTGATATTGCTGATAACCCTCTTGAGACTTTTAGTTACCCAGGGATGTGAATTGATAATACCAGGTAAAAGTCAGATGAAGAATCAGAAAATAACCTAAAGACATGCTGTATTTTTGCCTCAATGCATCCACAACATTATCACCATCCCGTCTGATGACAGGAAGCAGGTTGCCTGTCTTTACTCTCATGTAGTCTGACACCCACACAGCATCCTTGTGTCTACTCTTAGAGCTAATCTACTTAAAAGCTGAGTTATTTGTCTCAGGAAGCTGTAGGTGATAACTGGTAGTTTATGCATGTGTTGCCCACTTGTTCTTTCCTCATCCACTGAGTGCTCTGGGTCTGCTACCGAGCAGTTAGATGCTAAGAGGGAGTGAGTGTTAGCTATTTATAAGCTTTGTTAAAACTTTTTTTTTTTGTCTTTTTGCCTTTTCTAGAGCCGCTTCCTGCGGCATATGGAGGTTCCTAGGCTAGGGGTCGAATCGGAGCCGTAGCCACCAGCCTACGCCAGAGCCACAGCAACGCGGGATCCAAGCCGCGTCTGTAGCCTACACCACAGCTCATGGCAACCCTGGATTCTCAACCCACTGAGCAAGGGCAGGGATCAAACCCGCAACCTCATGGTTCCTAGTCGGATTCATTAACCACTGCGCCACTACGGGAACTCCTAAAACTTCTTTCTTGTGTTTTGCCTGATAATATGGCGCTTAGAATGGACAACTTGGCCTAATACCTTCCTGACATAGTGGTGCTTTGTTGGCTTCTGCTCTGTACTATAAAAAAAAAAAAAAATTAAAGCCCTTTAGGAGTTTTAAAACATAAATTAACATTGAGAGCCAGTGAAGTCTTATTGTATTAGTCTGCTCGGGTTAACATAACAAAATACCATAGGCTGTGTGGCTTAAACCACAGGCATTTATTTCTCACAGTTCTGGAGGCGAAGTCCAAGATCAGGGTCTTAGCTCAGTTCCAGGTGAGAACCCTCTTGCTGGCTAGCCTTTTTGCCCCGTCCTCACTAGGCAGAGAGAGCGCTCTGGTGTCTCTTTCCCTTTCGAGAGCACTAATCCCAGCAGGAGGGTCCCACCCTTATGGTTTCACCTAAAGCTAATTATTTCCCAAAGTCCCCATCTCCAAATACCACCACATGGCCTGTTAGGGCTTCAAAACATGGATTTGGGGTGACACACTTCAATCCTTAGTAGTCATTATTCCCAAGAAATTCATTTAATGAGAGATTTTTTTTTTTTTTTTTGGAAATGACTTTGCTTCATCATGCTCCTTGCTCTCTTACAATGTTGAACACTATTGAATTTTCTTAAGGTAATACTACTGGATACTTCCATGGCCATCTCAGCATTTGACTATTCCTAAAATCAATCTCATTGTTTCATTTTCCTTACCATCTGCTTCTAGAGTCAGCGAGTTATGTTAGACTAGGATCGAAATAATTTGTACTTTTCCATGTTCAACTTCATAACCAGCAATCAAAATTATTTTATCATTTGTACAATGTATTTATTTGATTACTTTCTACTTTATTAACTTTAATGGTAAATTAGTATATACAATTTCTTCCAAAGCATCTTGAACTATTGACAAATAATAAGTGAATTCTTATGAGGTGTCTATACTCAATAAAAATGTAAAAACACCATCTTAATTCTAAAACTCATATAATTTATCAGAATAACCTCATAAGAGTATGATAAAATTCATTTTATTTCACATTAAATTTGGCTCTTCGTCTTTTTTTTTTTTTTTTTTTGGTCTTTTTCTAGGGCAGCACTCCTAGCGTACGGAAGTTCCCAGGCTAGGGGTCTAATTGGAGCTGTAGCCGCCGGCCTATGCCAGAGCCACAGCAACACGGGATCCAAGCCAGATCTGCCACCTACACCACAGCTCAGGGCAACGCCAGGTCCTTAATCCACTGAGCGAGGCCAGGGATTGAACCCACCATCTCATCATTCCTAGTTGGATTCGTGAACCACTGAGCCACGACAGGAACCCCAAATGTGGCTCTTCTATATGATAATTATAGATGCAGAATTACGGAGTCCTTCCCCATTAATATTACCGCAGATTTTATTGATGGTCATATTTCACCTTCAGAAAATTCTCTGTAATAGAAATGTTTATTACAAAAGATTTAAGCAAGATTTTAAAAAACTGTAATGAAGAAGTGGGAATGGGACAGGGACGAGGGTAATGTCATGGAAATGCTGTGTTTAATGTCGCTGAACTTACATGTAAGTAGCCAGAATAATTTCTATATATTTAATTCCCTAAAATTGCCTACAAGTAAGTGATGGTGGCATTTTCCTAAATATCACTTTTACTTCTTTACTTATTCTTCATAGGTTGGTATCCCATGCATGTTATCCACTTTTCAAGGACCAAAATGCTACCAATAACGGCTGCGCCATGGCAAGTCGGTCTGATGGGCGGGGAAAACGGCATGCCACGAAGCCCTGTCCCAACAACTTCGAGAAATCCAACAGGATCTATCAATGTTCCCCTCCATACAGAGTCTCTTCCAATGTAGGTCTAAATCGTGGGAATTAGCATGGTTAGCTTTCTCAAAAATATGTCCTCCTGTTATTAAAACTATTTAAAAACTAGTATATTCTAAAATAGTGCTATGCTTTCAAGTATAATTTTTTGATATTCTTAAAGTGTCTGTTAAAGACTTCCAATTTGGCTGTAATTTCTGATCTTTGTACTATTAGCCGTACAAATAATTACATTCAATTTTTTTTACATTAATTTTTAAAATGCCCATGGGAATAGAGTTTTGTAAGTATGTCTTATTATATATTTATGTATATGTGTGTGTATATATATGCACACACACATATGACAAAAGCTAAATCAAACGGCTTTTCACTGACTTTTTTGAGGTGATAGCTCATTTTATCACGTTGCATTGCTTCACAAAGTAATTGAAGTAGACATAGTCATAATGGGAAAATGATTTCCTTGGATTCCAGCGCATCACGTTAAAAGCCTGGGAAAATTTTACTTCATCATATCAGTACCATGCAGACATTCTCACTTTCAGCATATTTGAAATTTCGATGGCTTCCAGTCACCTACAGAATACAGCTTAGTATTCTTACCATAACATACAGGCCTTCCATGATTTGGTTCTGACCACTGGATTACATAATTCCTAAATTGACTGCACAACACCTAACATTACATGCCAAACAGTAGGGTTCGTAGGCTTTGATTTTTTTTTTTCTTTTGTCTTTTTCTCTTTTAGTGGCATATGGAGGTTCCCAGGCTAGGGATCGAATTGGAGCTGTAGCCTCTGGCCTATACCAGAGCCACAGCAACACCTGATCTGAGCTGTGTCTGACAGCTCACAGCAACGCCAGATCCTTAATCCACTGAGCGAGGCCAGGGATCGAACCCATGTCCTCATGGATGCTAGTTGGGTTCATTAATCACTGAGTCACAATGGGAACTCCACGTGTTCTCATTGTTCTCACTGGCATTTTCCCTTCCAGGAAACTGAGATAATGAGAGAAATCATGCAAAATGGACCAGTTCAAGGTAAGCTTGGATGAAGTATGACTGAGTCTTATTCATTCGTTTAATACACAGCATTACATTTTAGCTCATATAAAAGTTAATAATTGAAAGAAAATTTTTATTTTTCTAATATTCTCAAGGGTTCAATGGTTTGAAGACCAATGTAATTATAGCAGTATGCTCACCTCATAGCTTCATTAGCTGCCATTTTATTTGAAGAAGATAGACTCAGAAATTAAATTCTTAAATAAATATTAGTGACACATTTGATGAAATTCTGCTAAGTCCATCCAAAGTGATCATGGACCAAAAAGACATTTAGACATGAGATGCTAACTGACAGAACTCATTTGATTGT
The DNA here is from genome assembly GCF_016906955.1 of Phacochoerus africanus. NCBI lineage: Eukaryota > Metazoa > Chordata > Mammalia > Artiodactyla > Suidae > Phacochoerus > Phacochoerus africanus. The sequence goes on along the minus strand of NC_062552.1, from coordinate 27,678,670 downwards.
TTAGTTATATTCAAGACTCCTACAGTGTTAGAAGTTTTCTCACTTCAGTTAAGTGGATTAAGTCATAAACTGAAAAAAAAAATCAAGACTTAGCCGTAAAAACAAAGTAGACACTATCCTTTTTCTATGAGCTCAAAATAAATCAAATAAATCCGGTTTGATTTTTGTGCTTTAGAAGATACATTCCATTTTGATTAATTTTGCAAATGTGTTAGGGATAGAAAACTAACAGTAAATGAGGAAATAATATACTGAATTTCTGTACTTTGGTTTTGATACGAAGATATTATCTCTAATACATAGTTCCTCTGCTTACCTATTGATTTTATTTTGCACCAATGGCATGAACAAAAATAAGTTCACAGTTTATATTCCCTGCATTAAACATTGCCTTAAAATGCTTGGAAGAACAAATCCAGCGAGGCCTAAAATAGAAATTCAGAGAGTGAACACTGAAAGGCCCAGAATATATTATCAATGTAGTAGAATTGATAAATAAATTAAAGAATTTGGTTAAATGAACCATAATTAAATTTAAAACAGTTTATACATACCTAAGGAACTATCAGCCAATATGTATTTTTGTTTTTCTGAATGAGTATTGTCTTTGTTTTTGCTTTTTTTAGGGCTGCACCGGCAGCATATGGAGGTTCCCAGGCTAGGGGTCTAATCGGAGCTACAGCTGCCAGTCTACACCACAGCCACAGCCACACCAGATCTGAGCCATGTCTGCGACCTAATCACAGCTCACGGCAACGCTGGATCCTTAACCCACTGAGTGAGGCCAGGGATCGAACCCGCAACTTCATTGTTCCTAGTCGGATTAGTTTCTGCTGCGCCACAACGGGAACTCCTGAATGAGTATTTTCTAATAGGTATCCATTCAATACTTAGCAGAACCACTGATTTTAAAATTGTGTTGGAAGGATTTTTATTGATCTTTATCATCACTTAACATTTATTGAGAAAGCAAACCTTACTCTAAACATGCTCTGAATTTAATTTTTAAAACCCTGGAACCTTACATAAAACCTGAAACAAAGAGAAAATTTTTTTCTCCTTAGAGGTGTGTAATTTTCAAAGGCTGACAAAAAAGTAGGAGAACTCATGTGTAATTTAAATATATGCATCATTAACTGGAATTTGTGGGACAAATTTGAAGGAGCACAAGCATTTGAAGTCAAGGCTGAATTTGAAATTCCAATTTTGACATTTGCTACTTAAATGACTTTGGTCAAGTTATTTAAACCTCTCTGAATCTTCAAATCATTGTATTACTGTTTCAAGTTTCTCTTTCTCTCATCCTTTTAATCAGTCAAGAGAAATTTGGATCATAATTACTTAAAATTAAGAACACTTTAGGTTTGTTTTAAGGTCAGATACTAAAGCATTCATGAATTTTACATGAATCAAAAATAAAGAGATAAAATTTGAAAACGATAAAGTTGAAGTTCAAATTATTCAATATCCATGTAACAAATATTTGCTGAGAACCTTTTTCTTGCCAGCCTGAACCAGGAGCATGGGATTGAGGTTACCACATGCCCTCATGTATGTTATAAGTCTGTGTAATAAGTTTGGTGCGGTTTTCTTTTCTTTTTTTTTTTTTTGTCTTTTTGCCGTTTCTTGGGCCGCTTCCTCGGCATATGCAGCTTCCCAGGCTAGGGGTTGAATCAGAGCTGTAGCCACTGGCCTAGGCTAGAGCCACAGCAATGCGGGATCCGAGCCGTGTCTGCCACCTACACCACAGCTCACGGCAACGCTGGATCCTTAACCCACTGAGCAAGGCCAGGGATCGAACCCGAAACCTCGTGGTTCCTAGTTGGATTCGTTAACCACTGTGCCACGACGGGAACTCCTTGGTGCAGTTTTCCAAAAATAAAACCGCATTATAGTAGCTTATGTAGTTATATGTTGATTGGTTTGTTAATCTGCTTTTGTGTCAGAAACTGAAGGAAGGAGCCACTTTCATGTGAATTGTGATGACATCTCACCCACATTTCTTTATCTGGGAGTGTTTTCCACATTGTCGAGTATATTTTATTCATGGTGCTTAGAATTAAGAAGAGCTAACCTTTCGTTCCATGGAAGAGAAAACCACTAGCAATATCTTCACACGTTTGTAATTGCTGGTTGCCTCATCTTGCTGTAGGTGCAGTGTGGTTGCCTGCACATTGTTGCCTGGGCTGACATACAGCATTTTCCCTTCTTGGTACAAAAGAACGTGAAAGGCAATAGGATGCTGAATAAATAGCATTGTGTGCATTCTTCTAAAATCTGTAGAATTCAAAATAACGTTAGGTGCTGCAAAGAGAACAAAAGCAAAGATCTGCATACAGTACAGTTATATAAATTTCTAAAATCCCACAGGAATGAAGTTTAAAGTAAATAAACATGTAACCTCTTTGGGGAATATTTGGATGGCATCCGAAAAGGTATGGAACATTAAAAAATGAAATAAAAAGTGGAACCGAAAGCAATATTCGTCTTTGGAGGAGAAGCCTTATTTTAGGATCTATTAATTGCTAGTGACTTCATTTCTTCTTTAAAATGCATGTCAAACTAAGACAAGCATTGTGCACAGAGTTACAAGGTATGCCTAACTAGTCCCAACTGAAAATATTTTCAATTCATGTCTTCTAGAAGAGAAGCTTTTACCCCGAACGGCCCAAGCCCTTCAACAAAACAGCACACAATGCAGAAAAGAAATAATCTAGGTGAGGGAATGGAGAGCTTTATAAAGGATAAGCTCTTACTTTCTAAAGAATACACTATTGGCTTAGCTTTCCAGATCTGGAAGGATGAAATCTTGTCCGAGGATTCTTTTGCCAGGCATTTGCTTTTTATTCAAACTCACCGAGGAGAGTTTTTTGTATTTACTTCTGAGGATTAAGGGCAATCATTTTAAGCCCTGTTTGCCAGGTTCACCCTTTGCCGCCAGCTTAATTGGAGTTTTAAGAGGCTTGTGGAGAAGCCCAAGGTTAATGGAGAAATGGCAATCACCAGCCAACTGTAATGGACTTCCTACGAGGGCTTGGTTCCTGGCACTAGTGCTTCTGTCAATTAAGAATAGATGGCATTATCAATGTGTAACGTGTACTTAAGTAATATTCTAAATAGCCAAACATTGTTTTCAGCAGAGAGCCAGAAAATATTGCGGCCAGTTAAATTAAGCAGGAAAGAAATTCAGCAGAACTGCAAATTTCCTTCTTAGAGTCTATCCCTGGCAATGTCTTCATTACCTGTTCTAGGAGAATTTCTGTAGGTTTTGAAAGATAACAGTTTAAAATTACATTGTCTGTCCTGTTGGGTTTTCTTTTAGCCATAATGCAAGTCCATGAAGATTTCTTCCATTACAAGACAGGGATATATAGACATGTTACCAGCACAAATGAAGAATCAGACAAATATCGAAAGCTTCGGTCACATGCAGTCAAACTCACTGGGTAAGGCAATTTCTTAAAAAATCTTCATTTAACGCTTTTGGAAAATAAAACTGAAAATAGGGTATGCTGTAGATTTAGGTGCCAAAATTCCTCTTGGTATGAGAGATGCCGATACAGATTAAAAATTGGAGGGAATTCCTATTGTGGCTCAGTGGGTTATGAACCCGACTAGCATCCAGGAGGGTGCAGGTTCCATCCCTGGCCTCTCTCAGTGAGCCTGGGATCAGACGTTGCCGTGGGCTAAGGTGTAGGTTGCAGACATGGCTCAGATCCTGCATTGCTGTGGCTGTGGTGTAGGCCGGCAACTGCAGCTCTGATTTGACCTTTAGCCTGGGAACTTCCATATGCCGCAGGTGCAACCCTAAAAAGAAAAAAAAAAATTCGGAAAAGATGTGACACTATTTAGTCATTATTTTAAAGGCCAGTAGGAGAGGAACTCAATATTTTGAGAAAGGTAACCAAGTCTTGTCTTTCATCTACTTGTTTGCCCATCCTAAGAATCTGTTCTAAGGGCAAGGGAAATTGATCATTGGAATAAATTCTACATATGGAATGATCGAGGAAAGGGTAGAAATCCGAAGCGTATTATGATTTGGGGAGAAGGTTTTGGATAGCATTAAGAATGGTAGAGGGAGTTCCCATGGTGGCGCAGTGGTTAACGAATCCGACTAGGAACCATGAGGTTGCGGGTTCGGTCCCTGCCCTTGCTCAGTGGGTTAATGATCCGGCGTTGCTGTGAGCTGTGGTGTAGGTTGCAGATGCGGCTCGGATCCTGCGTTGCTGTGGCTCTGGCGTAGGCTGGCAGCTACAGCTCCGATTAGACCCCTAGCCTGGGAACCTCCATATGCCACGGGAGCAGCCCTAGAAAAGGCAAAAAGACAAAAAAAAAAAAAAAGAATGGTAGAGACTAAGCAGGAAGAGAGGGTAGGATCACCGTTCATTGAGTGTAGGACTATTTTTTATATTTGTAAAATATGTTCAGCTCTGCTAGGGCAAGAAACAGGTTCAAAATCCACTCCCCTCCCCTTTCTTCCCACTTCTTACAGAGATGAACCTTCTCCTATGTAAACCTCTCTTGCTATCGTGTGGCCTTAACCCCTCTCCATATTCGGGAATATGCAGAGGCAATTTTCCGGTTCTCTCCTCTGTAATCAATTGTATTTTTCCCACCATACAAGCATATTTCCCAACTGTGATGAAAAACAAACAAAACAAACAAAAAGAAACAAAAAATCTTTCTCTCATCTTCACTTCCTCTATACTCCATTTATATTCTTTCTGTACAGCAAATTCCTAGCAAGATTTGTCTGTACTCATTTTCTTCAATTCTTCTCTGCCCATTTTTTTTTGTCTTTTTGCGTTTTCTAGGGCTGCTCTCGTGGCATATGGAGGTTCCCAGGCTAGGGGTCTAATCGGAGCTGTAGCTGCCGGCCTACACCAGAGCCACAGCAACGCAGGATCTGAGCCGCGTCTGCCACCTACACCACAGCTCACGGCAATGCCGGATCCTTAGCCCACTGAGCAAGGGCAGGGATCGAACCCACAACCTCATGGTTCCTAGTCGGATTCGTTAACCACTGCACCACAATGGGAACTCCCTGGACAATCTATTCTCAACAGAGAAACCAGGATGTTGCTTTTAGAACATTAGCTCTCATCACTTCTTTGCTCAGAGCCCTGCAATAATTTCCATCTCCCTCAGATAAAAGCCAAGGTCCTTACCATGACCTGCAAAGGCCAGCATCATCGGAGGACTCCCCCATCTGGCTTGCCAACACCCCTTCAACTTTCTTTTCTTTCTCAGTTTCTGTTCATCTGTACCTTGTTTTTCCTGCTTTCCCGGCTCTTTATGTTTCAAGAACCTGCACCCTAGAGTCTTTCCTTCAGCCCACAGCTCCTTCATCAGAGGTCTGATTCCTTGGTATTTCTGTCCCCATCTAGTCTTTGCCCAGATCTCATCTCATTGTGGTGTCCCTGACTGTCCCATTTAATACTGCTGCCTATCCTCTGTTTCAGCACCTCCGATGCCCCTTGCCTGATCTATTTTAAACTGTTTTCATAAGGACTATCGCTTTCTAACATACTGATTTAATTAGGCTTTTTATGTTGTCTCTGTATTGTCTGATGCTCCATGAGGGAAAGCATCTTTACTATTCCCTGATGCAGCCAAACCTCCAAATACATCCTGGTCCATTGTACTCATCACTCTTTTTCTACTAAAAAATGAGTTTAGCGCACTCAACACTAGTTCTCTTCTGATACTCATATTTCTTTTCTTTTTTTTTTCTTTTTTTGTCTTTTTAGGGCCACACCCACGCCATATGGAGGTTCCTAGGCTAGGGGTCGAATCAGAGATGTAGCTGCTGGCAATGCCAGATCTAAGCCAAGTCTGTGACCTACACCACAGCTCACAGCAACGCTGGATACTTAACCCACTGAGTGAGGCCAGGGATTGAACCTGTGTCCTCATGGATGATAGTCAGGTTTGTTAACTGCTGAGCCAAGATGGGAACTTTTTTTTTTTTTTGATACTCATCTTTTAACAAGGCAACTATTTTTTGAAAAATAGAGTGAGGTTAAGTTAGCAGAAAGGGCTGGGACATCCCTTAGCTTTAACTGGTTTGTAATTGTTGGACCCACACTCATCAAATCAACTCTGCCCCTGTTTCACAGCCCAGAGAATTCGGTGGGACTCACAATAAATACCCTCCAGGGGTCTGCACTCCCACCTGCTACTGTTTGCCCTTCCTTTTTGTTTCACCTTCTCCATCTTTCAGCCACTGCCCCTGGTGGGTTGAGCAGCCCAGTGGGTTCCCAGTGTGATTTCAACTTCAGTTGATCCCCCCAACCCCCTAGGGTGGGATGGGAAGGAATTGACGGTGTGATTGCCTTGTCCTGCTCATGGCCCTTCTTAAAAAGAGACTGAGGATGTATTTCTGGATTGTCTTTCTTATATTTAAGTGTAAACATTCCTGTTCTGGAGGGAGAGGATTGTGGTGAGTTTTGTTTCTCAGCATCGACTTTTGCTTTCATACAGAACAAAATGTGTTTTTTCCTCTATTCCTCAAAGTTGCTTTTTTTGGGGGGGGGGGAGGAGAAAGATTATGGCTATTTCCCTGGTTTACTAAAGATAGAAAGTACTGAGGTTTTAAAACCTGTTTCGTTTTATTTTGTTTCTCCATTCTTAGTCGTTCAGTGACTTTTCAGGAAGGCAAATGGAATAAAAATGCCTTTATACTGCCATTGTAACTGGGAATTCAGGTCCATTTGAGGTCCATTTCCCTTCGGTTTGAAAGCCTTGTTCCTTCTAATCTCTCCTGTGTATGTTTCATTCTCAGTTTTTTTTTTGTTTGTTTGTTTCCTCTTGTAACATCTATGATTTGGAAAATTTTTTCCCACATGCTTGGTGATTGAAATAACTCTTCCTATCATTCAGAGAACTCTGGAAATGGCAACGTTGATGTGGAGCCTCCCTCGATTTATTAGAAATGATCCTTCATCATCTCTATCAAGTATTTGGCCACGCTGGTCATGTTTTTTCCATTCTATTCTGAAATTCATTCATGCCGGGTTAGAACAAGATATGAATGTGTTTGTATTTGACCACGCTGGTTATGTATTTTTCCATTCTATTCTGAAATTCATTCATGCCGGGTTAGAACAAGATATGAATGTGTTTGTATTTAATCCCTCTGCACTGTTTGCTGTTTGTATGTTTTCCATGTCCAGCGTGTCGGTTGCAGCCACTTTTATAAACTCCTAGAGAAAGGAGACTTGCATACATTTACCTTGCATGTATGACAATTAACAGGGCTCATTCTGCTAGTAGGCAAATAAATTTTGGAGAATTTGTTTATTTTTCAGAAATATCTTAGGTCCCCTGGGCCTTGTTAAATGCTCTGGAGCAACAGATTTTAATTCATTTCTCTATTAGTAATTCCTGATTTGGTAATTACTCTATTCAGAAAATTAACACATCAGTGAATTAGAGTGTAATCAAATGGTCCAAATAAGTTAATGTTCCTTATCAGAGAGCTTAATATACTTCTATGAAGTACCTTACAAATTTATCACAACAAATTCTATTTGCTATCCATTCTGTAAAAGACAAAGCTATTAGATTTAACGTACTTGAACAAATGAATTTAAACTTCTATCAGATGCCCCTCACTTGGGAAACACAAGGATTGATGCATAGTTCTGCTCTTAAGGAGTTTAAGGAATAAGGTAGGGACCTTCACAACCGATTCTAGGATAAGGTGATAAAAGCTCCATATTCGTATGTATAAAAAGACAGAATAGTGGTGGGTAGATAAACACCTGTAATGTCTTTCTTTGCTCCTCATAATCTTATTCGCTTCTCCCTCTTCTCTTTCTAAAATCTCTGTCTATCCCCATTGTGGATACTATAGTCATAAAAGCATTTAATTGAATTAAACATGTCATATATTTTGAAACTGGCATTATTTTATATGCCAATAATAGGAATAAAGTATTACTGGAGTTCCCATTGTGGCTCGGTGGGTTAAGGACCTGATGTTGTCTCTGTGAGAATGTGGGTTTGGTCCCCGGCTTTGCCCAGTGGGTTAAGGATCTGGCAGAAGCATCTTGGAGCCGGTGTTGCTGTGGCTGTAGCATGGGTTGTAGCTGCAGCTCCAATTTGATCTCTGACCTGGAAAATTCAAATGCCATGGGAGTAAAAAGAAAAAAACAAGAATAAAATATTACCAATTAAACTAAGAAATTCCATTGGTTATAAGTGGATTTCAATTTTCTTTTTTTTTGGTCTTTGTCTTTTTAGGGCCACATCCGTAGCATATGGAGGTTCTCAGGCCAGGGGTTGAATCGGAGCTACAGTTGCTGGCCTATGCCACAGCCACAGCCACAGCCACACAGGATCCGAGCCGTGTCTGTGACCTACACCACAGCTCATGGCAATGCCAGATCCGTAACCCACTGAGCAAGGCCAGGGATGGAACCCACATCCTCATGGACACTAGTCAGATTCGTTAACTACTGAGCCATGATGTGAACTCCTGGATTTCAGTTTAGAGATGTTAAAATGTGGGTGGAAAAAGACACAATAAAAACATTTGGTATCTAAGATTTTCGTCCTGGCCAGTGTTCTATGATGTGGTCCTATTCCACATCCCTATGTGCATCACAGTTTATCCTGTATCTCTCTTCACCAAAGGTTCTGAGCTTTCTTTAAACCCTCAGTCAGAAGTTTATAAAGGAGTGCACTAATGCCATTGACTTTTGCATGTGATTCTCAGGAATCACTACTACGCAAAAGGAAAAAAAATCTAGCAGCTAGACATTTTAGAAATTAGGATAATTGGTATAAACCATTGTCAGTTCTGCTTATGGGACATAATTTTATTGAGGATGTAGTCTGTATGCTACAAAAGAGAGTAATAAAATCATTCTAGGACATATTTTTGCCATCATTCAATAATGTTTTATAAAGTTTATTTAGTCAACATTTATTGATTACCTATATGTTCCAGGTGTTGTTTTAGATGCTAGGAATATATTAGGAAACAAAAAGAGACACAGATCCTGGTCCCATCAAATTTATAATCTACTAATTGATTATAGCAGTCAGGCAAATATAATTGCGTTTTATGAAAAGTCAGAGTTTTGGTGCTAAAGTTTTTTGTGTGTGTCTGGGGTCAACAATATCAATTTATTGACTTAAAAATGTTAAGTAGTAACTCAGAGATAGAGAAGACACACAGTTATGAAAGGGAAGCCAAAAGGAAAGAAGAACAGATGAGAAAACAATGTTTTCTAGCAGATTGTGAATGATAATTGCAGTTTTTTAAATTAAATTGAATATCTCCAAATACATTAAAAATGTTGCAAAGTGATAGAAATTGGGCATGCTTCCAATACGTGATTGTGAAGACATTTGGTTTGAGTAAATCACTAAAATTCAAGTCAGAGATTTCTATAAACATTGATACAAATATGTAATAATTTAAAATTGGGCACAAATAGGATGAGGTATATATTTCTCTTTTCTATGTATTCAACAAATATTAAAAGAAAATCCATGTTTTTCCTGGTGCTGTGCTGAGTAGTAGGCATGAGAAAAATTAAAAAAACAAAAACTAAAACAAATAAATAATACCAGTTCTTGCCCTCACAGTGCAACTAGATATTAAACAAAAACACAAAAATCTAAAGTTACAATATATGTTACATAGGCAGGGTATAAAGTGGTAAGAGGACATTTAATGCTTGATCTAGACTTGAGAGTCTGAGAAATGTCCTTGAGGAAGAAAAGTATGAGCTGAGATTTATAGGCTGTTTAGCAATAGGCAAAGGGAGCAGCTTGTGTAAAAGCCGTGTGGTCAAGAGGATACAAAACACTGTATGAACACAAAGAAGGTTGTGTTTGCTGAATCTCAGAAGTTAAAGACTTAAAGGTCAGTTCACAGAATTTAGTCGGGTATGTTAAGCATTTTGTTAAGAATCTTAAGAGCAAAGGGAAGTCATTGCAGTGATTTAAATAGGAAAGTGGTGTGATTTCTTTTTTTGTAAGATTGCTTTAACTATAAAGAATGTGATAGAAAAGGCAAATGGTGGTAATCCTAGTAAAAGATAAAGTCCTGGACTTGGTAAGATGGCAGAAGAGTTGGAGAGATATGGGTGGATTGAGAAATATTTAAAGGAAAAACCTGGAAGACATGATGTGGATTTGGAGTCAATCCAGGAAAATGAAGTGGGGTAGGAGTTCACTGTTGTACCTGATGAATTCAAGATGTCTTTGAGACATAAAAATGCAGATAGAGGTCAGAGAATACAGGTAGGTGTATTGATCTCAAAGTCATAGCAGAGGTAAGGGTTGAAGATAGGTAGTACTCAATCGCATAAGAAAAAAAAGAAGACTGATTGAGTCTCAGCCATGGGAAAATCCAATATTTCATGACTGACTAGACAACGATGTATCTACGAAGACAAGGAGAGGCCAGTGAAGTTTGGGGTTTTTGTTTGTTTGTTTTTAAAGTAGCTAGTGTAAGATTTTGAGAAAACTGTGAAACTGCAAGTGAAGACATTGGTCTTAGAGACTGAAGGCAAGTCTCTGATATCAGGAGGGAAGGAAGAGAGGAGAAGCTTAGACGAAACTTTGAGCATTGAGGGTGGTGGTAAGTGGAGGAAAATTCCTATTAGATCACTTCTTTTTGTGTCTCCAGAAAGTGGGAGGTAAGGTTATCTGTAGAGGGAAAAGGTGGTGGGAAGAAGGCGTGATCAGAAATTTGAGGAGAACAGAGATTGTTTGCCATGCAACCCTAGATGTGTAGGGGAAGGGGTTGTGGAGGAACCTGGAGGAATTGCCTCGAGTTGTGTTGCTGGTGGTACCATTCTGTGCTCTTGTGTGTGCTTGCTGCAGTTGTAATCAGCTGGCTTGGGTAGAGCAAAGAGAAGTGGGTAGTTGAGTTTACCCAAGACTTGACAGTTTTCCAGATGGTGCAATGAGGAGTCAGAAAGGTGAGAGGTTTGGATTATGAATATTGACATGAGTATTGCTAAGATGGTAGAAAGCTTAATAAGCCTGATGAAAAGAGAGGGTTGGTGGGTTCAGAGAAGATAGAACAAACATTGAACTAAAAGGCCATAGATAATTCTAATCTCAGTGATTTTTATCATTCTCTAATTTATTTTTCTTATCTTTTAGATTTTTCAGCTTTTTTATTATTTACGAGAAAAAAGTAATCATGTAATAACAAAGAGATGACATTTTACAGATTATGAATACATGCTATAGAGGGACTAAGTTATAATTTTCTGTTAGTGCCTAATTATCTTGTAATACTGATTATCTTCTTTGTAGCCATAAATCTTTGATGTCTATCTATCACGTATCTACCTACCTCCCTACCTATCATCCATCTATGTATTCATCCAGTTAGAGATAGTTGCCCTCTGAAAGACTACAAAAAATATGCTTCAGAGTTTAATTTCTAATATATTTCCCCATATTTTCTAAAGACATATCCAGCAATGATTCCAGGATTATAAATCATTTTAGAGTGATTAAAAAGTACTCAATAGCTTTATTGGGGCCACCACTTGTTTTCCCCCATTCATCTTTTTTTCTTCTTTTCTGAATAGCAGCAGAATGCTAAGCCTGATATTTCATGCTATGTTGTGTTTAACCTCTGGCAAATTGATAAATTCTGAGCAGATGTTTTAATTAGAGGTTTTTAATGTACAACAAAGTCTAAGACAGTTGAATGAACATTTCAACTGCATTTATTTAGGAAATGAAAATAAATATGTGATAATTAGTATAGACAATGCAAAAACATTTACTTTGGGTCTCAGGATATCTTTTAACTGGAAAATGCTTGGTTCTTTCTTTTTGGAAGGCTGAGGGTACACTGGTTTGACCAATAATAGCTGCTGCACTAAACAGACTCAAAATATTTGGTAGTTCAAATACAGAAGTTTATTTATACTTAATAATATTATATTAAGTATAATATAATAATATAATATTTATATTAAGTTATTTATAAACTTAATAGAAGTTCATTTCTTATTCATATAGTAGTTTAAGATGGATGATGGATGATCCTAGTTTTGGGGTGGATCTCCTCCATATGGTTTTGGGGACCCCAACCTCTTTCCACCTTGTTGCTCTGCCATCTCTTAGATCACATGTTGGGATCTCCTTCTGCTTATGGAAGATGAAGACGAGGGCTTCTTAAAGTCACTTCTTCTAAAGCCTTGATTCAAAAGTGGCTCCTATTATTCCAGTCTCATTCCTTTGACTAGAATTCATGCACGAGGCCTCACCAGCTGCAAAGGTAGCTGGAAAGTATAAAAAGATGTGGTAGTAACATTATAATATCAGAACAAACAGAGCTATAGTTTGGAGCAGAGTTTCAAATTTGCATAAATTTTAAAGAAAAAAAAAAAAGACACAAATTTGAGTTTATTGAGAGATGACCTGGTCTGCATCTCCCAGGCTCTCTGTGATTGTGTGTTCTGTTTTTACAGAATCTTCATTGGAAAATTCTAAGAATTACTGCAGTACAAGATTGAATCAATTAATAAATGCATTTGGTACCAACTATATCCACAATTACTGAAGTGGCACTGTTACCCAATCCTCCTACTTAAAAAGCCTTATGAGATGGGAATTATTATTCCCTTTTACCAGAAATAAGAGACTGAGAGTGTTTTAGAATACTTTTCAGGTCCTCTGACTTCAAAATTACTATTTTTTTTTGTCTTTTTGTCTTTTTAGGGCTGTACTTGTGGCATATGGAGGTTCCCAGGCTAGGGTTCCAGTCAGAGCTGAAACCGCCAGCCTATGCCACAGCCTCAGCAATGTGGGATCCGAGCTGCGACTGTGACCTACACCATAGTTCATGGCAATGCCAGATCCTTAATCCACTGATCAAGGCCAGGGATTGAACCCGCATCCTCATGGATGCTAATCGGGTTCCCTCACTGCTGAGCCACGATAGGAACTCCCAGAATTACTCTTTTAACCATACTACATTTTCATGTATGTATAAGGACACATATATCCTTAGGATAAAAAGAAATGTATCTTTTTTTCTGTCTAAAATTCTATTCCCACTTACTTTGACCACATCTTTCATCTGTACATAAAGATCTTTGACTACTAGTTCAACAAGAGAAATTTTTTGAGTATGTAATATGTGTCGAGTACTGGGCTAGACATTAAGAATACAAATAGCAAAAGTATCCTCCTCCTATTTTCAAGCAGTGAAGGAAGAAGGGAAGAGGGCAGAGAAGGAGGGGGGGAGGCGGAGAGGACGAGCGAAAAGTAAGCAGCAGGTGCTAACACACAATGTCAAGCGTGGAAATGGAAAGAGGGTAGGAATTTATACTGAGTAGTGAGGGTTTCCGTCATATAGGAAGGCAACTCTAATTCTGGGGCCAGAGAAGACTCCCAGGGAGAGGTAGCACCAGCTATGGAGTCAAGTAGAGTAGGTAGGAATTATTCACGGTACATGGGACGAGGAGAGTCTGTCCTGGGAAAAGTGAGCAGCAAACGGGACCATCTCACAGTGAGAGACAGCATGACATAGTGGAGGAATTGGAGAGGGTAAATGGGTTGAGTGTAGAGGGAGGAGGAATCCAGTGAAAACTGAGACTAAGAGGTAGCCCAGGCATGGGGCATTCTTTGAATAATCGCTCCCCTATCCTGGAGCTGTGCCTCGTTTGACTGCCTCACCGTCTCTGGGTTTGCTTCCCAGTCCTCCATCCTTTGTACATGAATTTACATGTCTTTGCAGCCACATTGTCGGGCTTTCAGTGAAAGTTCCATCTGTTCCCGGGGCATTCCTCTACCCCATTATCTGTGAGGTGATGTTCCCCATAAAGAGATCAGTACAAGTCTTTCACATCTACTAGCAGTTTAGCTCAGTGTCCTAGTTCTGGGTCATTCTACTCTGAGAGCAGAAACTGTCACCAGAGCATTAGAAATGGGATTTCAATAAACTAGATCTGCTGTTCAGTTGCTCTTATAAGGCAAGTAGCACAAACTGAAAAGCATTCAAAAAAGGAAAGGAATCTTTTGCCCTGGGCACACTCTGGCAGACCTGAGTGCTAGAGGTGGAGAGAGACCTGTCAACATGTCTTGTGACAGAGATGAGCTCAGGGTCTTTCTACTCTGCCATCTTGGCTAATTTCCGAGAATAGAAAAGACGGAAACAAAAACAAAGACACATCGTGTAAGTGCACTGGTTTTGAAATGGATGGAGTCAAAGTGTTTGAAAACATAGGGGAGGGGAAATTCATTTAAGAGTGTGAAGGTGCATTAAAGATGGTACAGGTCAGCCCCGGCGTAGGAACCAACGCCGGGATCAAGGTCACTAGCACGTGGGTTATTCCTTTGTGTTTCCTCTACTGTGAACTCTTTGTTCTTGCCCTTTATTCGTTTTCCTAATAGAGGCTTATTTTTTAAGATCTTGGCGGGTACGAGCGCATAATGTATGGAGAGCATTGACTTTTAATACGATTGATGAAACCCTCATTTATTGTTGGCTTCATACATTTATTTTTAATGGCTTTGAGCTGGACAATACTTTAATCTTGACTCTAGATTTTTAAAGTTCTATTTCTAAAGTAATTAAGTCAAAGATCTACCTGGAAGATATTTGGGTGAATGATGTGTGGAGATGATCTAATTTTTTTCCTCCAAACTCCTAGCTAAAAGTACCAAGGCCATGCAATGAATAACCCACTCCTTCCTTACTCTCTGAAGTGTACTTTTATTGCTTATTACATTCCTTCCTAAATTTATTATGGTGTCCTGTTCAAAATACACACTATCATTCAGTTTCTACCACTTTATTTTAATATCAGATGGTGTTCACATGGCTTCATTGCTCTAATTTTTTCACTGTTTATCTAGTTATTTTTCCTATTTGTTTTCCAGAGATTAAAACAAACAAACAAAAACTCAGAGCAGGGGCTCCTGCTCTGCCTCAGTGGGTTAAGAACCTGACATAGTGCCCATGAGACGTAGGTTCGATCCCTGGCCCACTCAGTGGGTTAAGGATCTGGTGTTTCTGCAAGCTGTGGTGTAGGCTGCAGATGCAACTTGAATCTGGCATTGCTGTAGCTGTGGTGTAGGCTCACTGCTGTAGCTCCAATTCAACCCCGATTCCGGGAATTTCCATATGCCACAGCTGTAGCCCTAAAAAAAAAAAAAAAAGCTATTGCTGCCGTCTACTTAGATGTGTTTAGCCTTTTGTAAGCTGGGGATAAGAACATTGGTGAGGAATAAATGGGATCATGCATACACAGCACTTGTATGCTTGATATATGGGAGCATTAAAAAAGTATTAACTGATATTGGTAATAACATAATATCAAAAAATGTTGACCCATTGGGCTATGTTTGTAATTAGATATATATTTAACAACTTTTAAAATTTGCTATGTTTCCCCTCAAACTATAACATTTTAAGTTGGTTAATAGTTATAAGTGACATCCTCAAATTTTATTTGCCATTTTATTTTTTATCTATTTGTTTTGGCCACCTGCAGCATGCAGAAGTTCCTGGGCCAGGGATTGAACCCACACCACAGCGGTGACAACGTCAGATCCTTAACCCAATAAGCCACGAGGGAGCCCGGACATTTTCAAATTTCAAATATTATTCGGAGTCCTTCCTCGTGAATAAAAGTTGAAATTCTGATCTGAGAAAATTGAACTGATTACATGGAAAATAAAAGCCATTGTGGGTGTAATAAATAAGCGATGTCATTTAAATAATTCTTAAAAATTACCATGATGTTTCTTTTTTAATACTTTAAAGACTCTAAGTTTATGCATTATAATAGTTATAACTGTGTGAGTTTACTTCAAGATTTCTCAAGGAAAGCCACCCTTGGTATTGGTAATTGACTTCAGAATGAATTTTTTTTGAGGGACGGGATGGAGGATTACATTCTGTAATTTGATATCTTTCAAAGTTTGGGTAAATTTAATTGAAAATTTTAGCTTCAGTGATACTCTTTGGGTCCTTCAAATTCTGACACTTTTTTTAAAAAAAGCACCTTAAATGTTTTTACATAAGAAACTATTTCATACAGAGTTTAGAGACAAATAGGTGACATAAAATATATTTTAAGAAGTATAACCAGAGTAGTTTCTTCGGTTGCTGGCAAAGATACCTAATTAACATCATTCCCTGATTTTCTTGGAGAAAATCTGGACAGAAATAGACAAAATTTTTGAAGGAAAAAAGAAAAACTCTGATTTTTGTGTGGAAAAAAAAAAGATGACATTAAGTAACAGGAAATTAGTAAAATTTGAAAAGGAAATTAACTTGGGTGCATTGACAGATACGGAAAATATTATACTGCACACATCAAAATAACTCAAGAAAAACTAAAGCTTCTTTCATGGGTATTTAATTGTCCAGGACTTCCAGAACTCATTAACTGGCACTGAGGCCCTGATGTCCCTTTCTTCCATCAAATTAAATGCCTCCAGGGTTTAATCTTTAATTATGTTTTGGTTCATGATAGATTGTTTTTAGAATGGTCCGAAAACATCGTTCTAACCCTGATTTTTTAAAAAGTTTCGATCCTAGTGATTCTGAAATAATTATTGGAAATTTTCAGTGTATATTGAGATGTGTGAATGCTTTTCAATAGAGTGAGTAATGGGATATTCTATCAGTGGATTTTCTAACAGTAAACTATGTTTCTAGAATTAACTCTGTTATGCTGCAAGGGCTCATCGGCTTTACACACCAATGCACATTGTTAGCATTTTATTCCAAGTTTCACAACTTTACCTATTGAGGAAACTAGTGTAAGAGTTTGTTTTACATTATGGCCTTTTCAGATTTTAGTAACATTATTTAATCTCATAAAATAAATTGGGAAAATTTCAAGCTTCTTCTGGAGCTATTTGTAAAGTACCTTTTCCTGAAAAAGAAAAAAACCCCAAAACTTCATGTTAAATTATCTGTCCCTAAAGGTATTTGGGGGTAATAATTATTTTCTATTTTCACTAGTTTATCTTATGCTCAATTATTTAATCTGGCTTTCATCTCCTTGATTAAATTATTATTTTTCCAGAAAATTATCTCATCAGGGTTGGTGAGTTGGTTGTAATGATAATGTGATGATGCTGAAGGTGGTAGCAGGTGTGGCTGACTTCTCTGTATGGTATTTAAGTTGCTTGGTGCTGTTCTAAGTGCTTGATGTATGTGAAGTCAACACCACTCTCCTACTCCTCATACAGGTAAACAATTCTTAAAATATGTATAACTAAAAAAAGCATTTTATTAATACGATTTTGGTTTTGGCTGCAAAACCCAGGATTATATTTATGTTTACATTAACATTTATATTTACTTATAGAGGTTACTCTCTCTATATATTACATACGTATATATGTGTAAATTGCTCATTTTACGTTGGAAGATGCTAATATATTTGTGTTTCCCTCTTGGCTTTTCTAATATTAAGCTAGATTATTTTATTTTGTTTTTGTCTTTTTGTCTCTTTAGGGCTGCACCGAAGCATATCGAGGTTCCCAGGCTAGGGGTCCAATCAGAGCTGTAGCCGCCCACCTAGGCCAGAGCCACAGCAACGTGGGCTCCGAGCCTTGTTTGTGACCTACATCACAGCTCATGGCAACACCGGATCCTTAACCCACTGAACAAGGCCAGGGATGGAACCTGCATCCTCATGGATGCTAGTTGGGTTTGTTAACCACTGAGCCATGACGGAACTCAGATAATTTTAAAATATTGGAATATTTACTATTATTGTAATTTCCAACGTATTTGTTTTCTGAAGCATTAAAAAAAATTCTTATTTTTCAAAATCTCTCTTTTATCTTTGTTTTTTAAATCATTTTTTTTGGCTAATTTTTTCTTATACATCCTTATAGACTGTTTTATACCCAGTAGTTTGTATCTTCCACTCCCCTACTCCTATATTGTTCCTCCCTGCCTCTCACCACTGGTAACCACTTGTTTATTCTCTGTATCTCTGATTCCGCTTTTTTTTTGTTCTAGCAACTACTTTGCTGTATTTTTTTAGAGATTCAGTATATAAGTGATAGCATGCAATATTTATCTTTATTTCTATCCATATTGCTGCAAATGGCAAGGTTTCCTTCTTTTTTATGGCTGAGTAGTATTCCATTTTGTGTTTTTGTGTGTGTGTGTGTGTGTGTGTGTGTGTGTAAATAGGTAGATGGATAGATAGACAGATATCACATCTTCTTTATCCATTCATCTATTTAGGGATACTTGGGTTGTTTCCTTATCTTGGCAATTGTAAATAATGATGCTATGAACATTGGGGTATGTGAATCTTTTTTTTTGTTTTTGTCTTTTTGCCTTTTCTAGGGCTGCTCCTGTGACATATGGAGGTTCCCAGGCTAGGGGTCTAATCAGAGCTGTAGCCGCTGGCCTACACCAGAGCCATAGCCATGAGGGATCCGAGCCGTGTCTGCAACCTACACCACAGCTCATAGCAATGCTGGATCCTTAACTACCGAGCAAGGCCAGGGATCGAACCCACAGCCTCATGGTTCCTAGTTGGGTCCGTTAACCACTGTGCCATGATGGGAACTCCTATGAATCTTTTTGAATTAGATTTTTTTTTTTTTTTTGGCTATATACTCCAGAGTGGAATTGCTGGGTCATGGGCTAGTTTTAAGTTAATTTTATTTTTTTTGAGAAACCTCAATACTGTTTTCCACAGTGGCTGCACTAATTACATTTCTACCAACAGTGTATAAGGGTTCCCTTTTATCCACATCCTTGCCAACATTTGTAATTTGTGTTCTTTTTAATGATAGCCATCCTGACAGGTGTGACAAGATATTGCCTTGTGGTTTTGATTTGCATTTCCCTGCTGATTAGTGATGGTAATCTTTTCATGTGCCTGTGGGCCATCTGCATTTCCTCTTTGGAAAAAAGTCTATTCGATTTTTAATCAGGTTGTTTGATTTTTTTGGTGTTGAGTTGTATTAGCTGTTAATATACATTGAATATCAATCCTTTACTGGTCATATCATTTACAACTATTTTCTCCCATTCCTTGTGTTGTCTTTTTGTTTTGTTGATAGATTGCTTTGATGTGTAGAAGCTTTTAATTAGGTCCCATTTGTTTGTTTTTGCTTTTATTTCCTTTATTTTAGGAGATAGATCAAAAAATATTGCTGTGATTTATGTCAAAGAGTGTTCTGCCTAAGTTTTATAGTATCCAGTCTCACATTTAGGTCTTTAATCCATTTTGAGTTTATTTGCATGTGGTGTTAGAGAATGTTCTAATTTCATTCCTCTATACAGAGCTGTCCTGTTATCCAAGAGCTGCTTATTGACATAAGCTTTCTTTAAAAAAAAAGAATAAAGTATATCAGAATCAATTAAAAAAGAAAATCAACAGTTGGTGACTTATTCGAGAAACCAAACAGTAAATTAATAAGAAATTAAAATAGGGAGTTCCTGTTGTGGCTCAGTGGAAACAAATCTGACTAGCATCCTTGAGGATGCAGGTTCAATTCCTGGCCTCACTCAGTGGGTTAAGGATCTGGCATTTTGATGAGTCGTAGGTCACAGACACAGCTCGGATCCTCTGTTGCTGTGGCCGTGGTGTAGGCTGGCAGCTACAGCTCCGATTCGACCTCTAGCCTGGGAGCCTCCATAAGGCGCGGGTGCCGCCCTGAAAAGATGTAAAAAAAAAAAAAAAGAAAGAAATTAAAATAATATTATACAAAATTGAAGTTTGGAAGGAAAAATAAGCAGTAGAGGTTAACCACTTTCAGAAAATGTAAAATCAGAACTCAACAAAATTTTACAAATTAACAGAACCAAATATTAATCTCTCAAAAATGCAATCCTTGACTCTCATATCACAAACCTCTGCTGTCTTGTTTCAAGATACAGTGGAGTGTGGGTGAACCATTATCGAGTGAACTCCCTAATCTTTGTTTCCAGAGGATCAATTTGATTCACAACAAGCCTACACTTAGGTGTAAAATTTGCTGCTGAAACTTAACCTGCCTCGTCTTATCTGATTTCAAGTTGCTTTTCATACTCAAATTTTAGGTATTTTGTTATCCAATATTTCAACCTGTTCTCTACTCATGTCATTGGTTCTCTCTTTTTTTTTTTTTTTTTTTTTGGTCTTTTTGCCATTTCTTGGGCCGCTCCTGCGGCATATGGAGGTTCCCAGGCTAGGGGTCTAACCGGAGCTGTAGCCACCGGCCTACGCCAGAGCCACAGCAACTCGGGATCCGAGCCGCATCTGCAACCTACACCACAGCTCACGGCAACGCCGGATCGTTAACCCACTGAGCAAGGGCAGGGACCCGCAACCTCATGGTTCCTAGTCGGATTCGTTAACCACTGCGCCACGACGGGAACTCCATGTCATTGGTTCTTAAAAGCCAAACCTTTCAATCCACTGAGCGTGCAAATTAACACTCATAGAGAGTTCTCCTGGTTCTTAATATAAATGATTTTCTGAGGTGTTTTCTCCAAGAGCACAGGATGACATTTCATATCCCTCGAAGTTTATATATTCATTTGTTTGCTGTGAAGTGGTTTTCCCTCTTTTCCCTCCTCCACGAATAAAAACAAATCCTTTGCCAGCAGGCAGGGTTATAGGCTGTGTTTAGGCCCACTCGCCATCTCCTTGGTCAATCCCCAGACTACATTCTGAACTGACCTTCAGGTTGATATTACAGCTCCTGGTCCCATTGTTGCGCCTCATTGACACGTCTGGTCAAGCTCTGCCGTGCTGAGGTGGGATGTGATGCTCGGTGCCCATCAGCATTTGTTGCTATGGGACAAATCTTACTTACTCCACAGCCAATTTTATACTGTCTTTATAAGGACTATATCTTCCTAAAGATTACGCTTCACTATTTCCTCTTAGGGACTGTCCTGATGTTTGCTGGGAATTACTAGGGGGTTGGTGATTCGGAGAAACAGAAGCATGGATAATGTGGTTGAAAGCCAAGAGATGAAGTAGGTATCGGACAAAGTGCACAGGTCCTTGTTCATTATGATTAGAGTTTTCAGCCTCATCCCAAGTTCTGGGGAAGTTATTTTCGAGGGCTTGCAACAGAAAAACTACAAAATTTACATTTAGAGAACTAAATTATGCGGTTGAAGATAGAACAGGAAATCTAATTAGGAAAGTAATGTCAGAAGCCCTGATCAAGAAATAATAGTAGCTTGGACTAAGTTGGTAGTTTTAAATATGAATAAATGAATGTGGATAGATAGATTGATCGATTGATAGATTCTGGTAGAATTGATAGGACTCACTAATTTATCGGAAAGGATGCTTATTAGATAAGAAGAGGTCAGGGTTAAGCCCCAAGTGTCTTTTATGAGAAACAGTTTGCACAGACATCCCATTCACTGATACAAAGAATGATGGTGGAGGAGAAGATGGAGATTGAAAGAGAACCAAGGGTCCAATTTAGATGTTTGAGTTTGGGATTCCTGAAGACATACAAATGGAAATGTCAAACAGGCAATGTATGTATTTCTGGAGTGAAGCCATAGACTCTTATGAGTTCAGGGAGCAACGATTGAAAGACTCAGCATTTACATAGTGGCTAAGGCCATAGGCGTGGAAAGGACGGTTATGGACCAGACTCTGGAGAACGCCAGCATTTGAAGGTCAAATAGAGAAGGAGAGGCTGGTAAAGGGACCTGAGAAGTGGTGTCAACACAGACCTGGGAGAGAGAGTGTTCCAAGAAGGCAGGAATGGTTAGCCATGTGAAATGTTGCTGAGAAAACACAAAACAGTGTGAAAAATGCCCTTTAGGCTTGGCAATAGCAAAGTCAGCAGAAAAAGGAAGAATAAATGGAAGTTGGTTCTTCTTGCTGAATATTTGTGTTTGTTATAATTGTAGGAGAAAATTACATTAAGGTATTCTTTTATCTTCATCTTAAGGCCTGTCAAATTTGATTTCTCTTACATGGGCTTGCTTGGCATTCATATTTTCCTATTGTGTGTGTATTAAATTGGGTAAAAGGAAAAAAACTGATTAGCTAAGATTATATGAAAGCTAAGAGAATCCTTTGGGAGACTTCCAAAAAGATTTGACTCTTATTGGAATGTGAAAAAAAATGCAATTATTGGAGTTCCCTTGTAGCACAGCTAGTTAAAGATCTGGCATTGTCACTTCGGTGGCTCAGATCACTGCTTTGGTGCGGGTTTGATCCCTGGCCCAGGAACTTCCATGTGCCACAGGCACAGCCCCCTAAAATGCAATTATTTAGTTTATGTAGATGCTCCCCAAATTGATTCTCAACTCAAACTTTCAGTAGATTTTAGGGAGCAATCCTTGTGTACTAGGCACCTTGCTAGACACTGGGGATACTGGGATAGGTAGCATGGGAAGCCTTAAAAGATAAATAATAGTATATGACCCATATAAGATTTGATGCGGCTATAAAGCTATCAGTCATTCAGGAGAGCCATTGAGAGGTTCCGCAGACTCTTGGGATCCTCTGAGCTGACCTCACTGACAGAGGAGAGGAGGTGCAGGGGGACCCAAGAGGTGAAACTGATAAATGGGTTTTATTTTACTTCTGTCTCTAGTGCTGATTGCATCATGTTGCCTTGTCTGTCAGCACCGAATCAAATTGACAGCACTGTTTGTGTTCCATGCATTTCTCTTATTTGACCTGGGTCTTTCATTGATTTGTCGTTTCAAACACTGACCAGGTCTGTTAACTCTATAACCGCTATTACCATGAACTGGGCGTTTTACAAAACAAAACAACCTTTGTAACAAGATAAGGTTTTAATTTTAGTTAGGTGAAGGCAAGGTAGAAGCATTGTTTTAAGAAGAACTGTTTTAGAAGGCTCTCTTGACATTCATAAAAACGGGCCTTATAAAGCACATATGTAACACACATTCTAAGTATATATTATATATATATATAACATACATATACGTGTATACACACACACACACACAAAGATCTCCAACATCTTTTTTTGCTTTAGGACTATGCAGGACTAATCTTAATTGTGGAGGCAACACTGAAGAGCATTAAGAACATGGGATTTATTTACTTATTTATCTTTTTTTTTTCTTTTTTGGGCCAAACCTGAGGCATATGGAAGTTTCCAGGCAAGGGGCAGCTGCCAGCCTACCCCACAGCCACAGCCACACAGAATCTGAGCCACCTTTGAGAATTATGCCACAGCTTGCAACAACGCCAGATCCTTAACCCGCTGAGCAAGGTCAGGGATCGAACCTGCATTCTCATGGATACTAGTCAGATTCGTTTCCACCACGCCACAGTGGAAGCTCCAGAAGAGACGATACTATCAGGAAAAACCCAAAATGTACCCAGGTTAATAGATTCTTAACCTGCTGAACCACAAAGGGAATGTCAGGAACATGGGATTTAAAGTCACGCTTAGGCTCACATGCTAGTCCTGCCCTTTTCCCTGGGTGATCTCAGGCAGGTTATTTAATTTCTATCTAAGTTTTCTTGTTGGCATAATAATCGTTTCCTCACTGTCTTTTGTGATGATTAAGCGAGACATTGTGTCTGCCACCTAGTAGGCTGTTCATGTCACACTTTAAAAAATTTCTATAAAAATTTGTGTTTTCTTTCACTTTTTCCTTTATTACTCTGAGTCTGTTTTCACAACTATTTTCTAAAGGCAAAATTTGGAGCTGATTCTAATTATGGTCTTAATGAGTACTTACCTATGATGTGGTACACCTTCATGCTTATTATTTCAACTTACTACTCTTTTTAGAAAATGTTGGATCCAGCTTACTCTTAGAAGACAAGTAGATTAAGGATGAGAAGGGGAAGAGAAATGTAACCATAGGAGGAAAAACTTAATTTCTTTGGTAAATGTGATAAAACTTTTTTTGACCTTAGATGGTATGATTTTGTTTGTACCAAGAAAGCCAGATAAATAGTTAGGCGTTTGGTCACATGCACTTTAACTCTACTGAACTGTGTAAACAATGAGGTTTGAAACAATAATTTCTTTCTTTTTTTTTGTCTTTTTGTCTTTTGTTGTTGTTGTTGTTGTTGTTGTTGTTGTTGCTATTTCTTGGGCCGCTCCCGTGGCATATGGAGGTTCCCAGGCTAGGGGTCGAGTCGGAGCTGTAGCCACTGGCCTACGCCAGAGCCACAGCAACGCGGGATCCGAGCCGCGTCTGCAACCTACACCACAGCTCATGGCAATGCCGGATCGTTAACCCACTGAGCAAGGGCAGGGACCGAACCCGCAACCTCATGGTTCCTAGTCGGATTCGTTAACCACTGCGCCATGACGGGAACTCCCTGAAACAATAATTTCTTAATTGGTAAATATTGAGGGTAGACATGGTACATGAACAAATGTTTTGACTGAGGAAGGTGATTATAAGCAATTCCTTAAATTTATGGAGAACTTGGGGCAATGGGTTACAACAAAACTGAGGATGGCTTTCAATTTGGGGGAAAGTACACTTTACCTTCTTGCTGAGATGAGTTTTAATGTCTATGAATACTTTGGATTTGGGGGCGCTGTGCAATGGAGCTTCATTAGTCCCTGGTACAGTGCAACCTTCCAAATTCAGCTTAACACATTACTTTTGGTGATTCTGTTTCATAATCTAACACCTTTGGTGATGGGCGTTGTCCTCAAAATTTCAAATGCAGTAGAATTTGCATGGAAGTGAGGTGCAGTGTAGGTTTATGACTTTCCTGAGATGTCTGGTAGAGGTGGAGGAGACATCAGGAATAGGAAATATAGCAGCTTCTGACTTCATTCATCAGAATGAAGTGTGGATTGGCTGTTGCTGGAAATAGAGAGCACTGCACATTTTTAGAAAGTGTATAATACGAGCTTACCATGTTGGAGTCTGGGATCAGGATTTTATCTTCTGCTTTAGGAATGTGATATATATGACAATTCTGATGAATGAATGAGCTGGGAGGTTTTGGCAAAAGCCTGTGTTGCCATGGCAACTTACAGTGTCTTCTGTAACAGACACATGCAGGATATGACTAATCCTTCAATAAGATCAAAGAGGAGGTCCAGCCAAGTCTATGTTGCACTAAAAAGGGAAAGGTGGCAGAAAAAAGGATTTCACAGATGATGAATGAGTACTACTTGAGATAGTAAGTGACAACTTTGGTTTATTTGCATTGTCAAAATACATGTACCCAATATTATTTCTTTCCATCCCCATGATTCTAGGAATTATGTTCATTATATTTCTGGATACAGACAAGTTGGTTGGATGTGATGACTTCAACCCTGATTGAAATGTTGTTGTGATGACCAAGCTGCTTCCAATCCTACACATTTTCCCCAGTGCTATTATTTAGTTTTTAGACAAATTTTATTGGAGTATAGTTGATTTACAATGTTGCACCAGAGTCATGTTTACAGCTAAGTGGGTCAGTTATAGATAAACCTATACCCATTCTCCCCCCCATCCATAGGTTATCATAGAACATTGCACTCTACAGTAGGTCCTTGTTAGGTATCTATTTCGTATATAGTCATGTTTGTACGTTAATCCCATCCCCCTAATTTATCCCTCCCTCTCCCATGGTTTCCCCTTTGGTCATCTTAAATTTAATTTTGACATCTTCGTGTTTCTGTTTTATAAATAAGTTCTTTTGTATCATATTTTATCAGCTTTCACACATAAATGGTATCAGATGATATTTGCCTTTTAGTCCATCTTGCTCACCATCATGAGCTTTCTCTTTCTGTGGCTGCCGAGAGTTCTTCCTCTGCCAGACTTTCCGTGTTTCCTCCAGGAATTCACGAGACGTGGCTCCGGGCATTATTTCTTGTTCTTCACTCAAGTATGCCCTCTCCTCTTGGTATCGTTTACAAATTACTCCAGGACCACCACCTCTGTCCTCTTCACAGCTCTTAATGATTCCATCCATTTCCTCCTTCTCCTGGTCCTACTTTTCATCGCTTGTGTTAATTGCTCCTTAGACACTAGTTGCAGTTTGGCCACTTACCACCTAATTTTAAAATGTTACCTAACCTCTTTGGGCCTCATTTGCCTTATCTGTGAGACAAAGATATTGGATTAGTGTCAGCTTAATTTTAGAGGCTGTATGATCTCAACTCTGCTGTATCTAGACAAAGAAAACATGTAAATGAATGAGCCTGATGGTTCCATGAAATGTTATTTACAAAAACAGGCTGCGGGCCAGATTTAGCCTGTGAGTCATCTACTCCAACTCCTGAAGTCTCCTTTCAGTGCTAAGATTTTATAAGAAAATAGAAAGCCATTTCTATTCCTAAAATCATAAGACTAAAGTTTACCCTCAAACTGTATCTTCATTAGACACACTTAATTAAATATCATTGATGATGATGGATAATATTGGCCCTGCAGTCTCTCTCCCCCCAGTACATCTTACATGGTGTGAACATCTAAACACAGAGTCTATTGGTATAGTCAAGGCAGAGGAATAATTCCCAGTTTTACAGCAAATCATTCTGACCAGAGCATAAACTGTCTACACTTTTGTCATCAATTTCCTCCATAATCCATTTTATAGGTCAAATTAAATGTGACAGTATACTTAGAAATCTTCTTGCTTCCTGAAATATTAGGATAGGGTAGTGTAAGAAATATACCAGAACTGGAGTTCCCGTCATGGTGCAGCAGAAATGAACCTGACTAGGATCCATGAGCTTGTGGGTTTGATCCCTGACCTCACTTAGCAGGTTAAGGATCCAATGTTGCCGTGAGCTGTGGTGAAGGTCGCAGGTGCATCTTGGATCTGGCATTGCTGTGGCTCTGGTGTAGGCTGGTAATAACAGCTCTGATTCGACCCCTAGCCTGGGAACCTCCATATGCCATGGGTGGGGCCCTAAAAAAAAAATACATCAGAACTCAATAAATTGTATTGTTTCAATGATTAATTAATATGAGGGGCACACAATACACAAAATCTTCTCTGACATGTTTCTACCAGAAAATGATCTTTCATTAATAGTCATCTTCTTCAAGCGGTGATAAAATCTGCAGCTTCTTGGCAGCGTATATCAATAAAAGTACCCAGTCTTGGATTCCGTGAACTCTGTTTTGATGTACATGGTTTTTCAGTAGAAAATGAAGGGGGATGGGGAAAGCTTCATTTCATTTTGCTTTCCCATGTAGTCTATTTTCATTCGTCTCTGATCTGTCGTTGATTAGTACCCTGTGATAGTTCTCCATCCTCTTCAACACTGCTATGCTCACTTAGCCTGAGTATTTTTTTAAATGAAATTACTGTCTTCGCCAGAACATTCCTAAGACAACACAAGCCTGCATATCATTGCTTCGCTTTTGATGAAGTTATCTTTCAAATCTTTGTGCGAAGGGGACCTAATAGTCTATCTACAGTCTCACTTTTAAAAGTGAAATCCTATATCCAGTGTAGTCATATCATTATTATTGACCTAACGCTCATCTGATGTATTCTTTATACTCATATCCTATCTGACTTTCATTTCCTTAATAAGAAGGGTTGGAGTTCCATATCAGGTTCTCTTATGTATTTGTTCCCTGTTTTCCTCCAAAATTTCCTGTTCTATCATAAAATTTTTCACATGTCCACTCTTTAGAAACTTTGCTTTTTATCTGTCTGGCTCGCTGTCCACTAGCACAGAACTGCTCTGCCTAGAAAACGAGTTTGAATTCTTGTCAGTCTATCAGGCACATACTGGGGCCCCAGAAGTAGCAAATCATCAGAAGCATTGAGACATTTTGATCTACATGTCTATAGTATTAACATACCTACTATCAATATAAAATAAAACTTTCTTTTCTTGTTGTAACTCCAGATCCTTAGCTGAATGTGAGATATGCTTTAAAAAATTTGACTCCTCATCCATGTGATCTTGACATGTGAGCTAAAATAATAATTGTTCTTATCACAGAAAAGCTCCTGACTCGGCAGAGAGTCTTTTTCATTATTATTATTTTTTTTTTGCCTTTTATTTTTTTAGGGCCACACCCACAGCATATGGAAGTTTCCAGGTTAGGGGTCAAATCAGAGCTACAGGTGCCTGCCTACACCACAGCCACAGAAACACAGTATCCCAGCCATGTCTGCAACCTTCATCACAGCTCTCGGCAATGCTGGATCCTTAACCCACTGAGTGAGGCCAGGGATCGAACCCACATCCTCATGTATCCTAGTTGGGTGTGTTATCTGCTGAGCCACAAAGAGAACTCCCTCATTATTATTTTTAGTAATCAGCTTTCCTTGGTTCTTTCAGTGTTTTACCTGTCAGACAGAAACCCTGAAAAGCCATGAATTCAAAGGTTAATATGCAGGACCACTATTAGTAGAGAGAATGCAAAAGAAGACGAATTAACTCTGTACTTACACTTAGGCAGTGATCAGTCCACCTGGTCATCAGGAACACATCTCTGCGCAGGGTGAGGCATGTCTCAACATTCGCTGCATTTGATGTCCCTCTCTACTCATTTAACCTTGAAATCCCGCAGTTGACCTTGACTCCTTCTCCCTTTCCATCAATATAAATTAGCCAATAAATGCCATCCTCTTTATCTCCAAAAAAGCTCTCAAGTCTGTGCCTTCTTGTTCATTACTATTGCCAGTGTACTTGCTCAAAAATATCTGTGGAGGGCTGCCTACATCGCTTTTCTAGGTTGGCGACACAGCGGTTGTGAGAATGAGCAGCATTTGCTTTAGAGGGCTTTCCTTCTTATTCAGAGGGTCATCATGTCTTGCTTTAATGAAAACAGACAACATTCATCTTAAGCTTTCAATCGTCTCTCCCTGGAAATTTCCCCCGTGCTAGCACCAGAGTGGTCCCTGTGAAAAACTCTCTGGATCAGGTTACATCCCATGGTTGGATGACTGTCACAACTTTGTAAATACCAAGCTTGGTAGCCTCGAGTGCTCTTTCTGAGCAGAGCCAAATCTGCTTCTCTAACTTTATTTCTGGCCGTTGCCATCGCTCCAGCCATACTGGACCAAGTGCTGCTCTAAGAATAGGCTGAGAGGAGGTTTCCAAGGCTCTCTTGTGACTTTGCCCTTATTGTACCTCAAATTCTACACTCCTGTTTCCAATTCCAGAAGAATTTCTACTCAACTCTGTGAAAGGAGTCATCTTGACCCTCCTGGTTAATTTCCTCATGTGCAACCCATAGAAAAATTGTAAAACATGATTTTATAAAAGTAGCAATTATAGAATTTAAATTATCATTATTATTTTTGTCTTTTTAGAGCCAAACCCATAGTATATGGAAGTTCCCAGGCTAGGGGTCGAATCGGCGTTATAGCTGCTGGCCTACACCACGGCCACAGCAATGACAGATCCGAGCCACATCTGGACCTACACCACAGCTCGTGGTATCGCTGGATCCTTGACCCACTGAGTGAGACCAGGGATTGAACCTGAGTCCTCATGGACCCTAATCAGATTTATTTCCACTGAGTCACAATGGGAACTTCTCAAATTATTTTTATACTTGTTTGTTTTTCATTTTCCAATGTCACTCCCATGAGATTATCAACTTTTTGAAGGCAAAAGAAGTATTTTCTTTGTACTAAACAAGTTGGCACATGAAAAAAGATGAATACACAAGTGATATACTAGAGATTCTGTGCTTTTGTTTTCCAAAGTGATTATTTATGTGAATATAAATATTACTTTAAAAAAGTTGTATATTCAATTTTTTCTTACTTACCATTTCTAATATGATCACCACTGGATCTATGGACCTCAATGGCAAAATCAAACAAAACCAAGGGAGAGGAAAAAAAATTTTTAATCTTATACGAAGTACTTATTCAGTTCCAATGATTTTACTGTCTCGACAGAGCTCAAAATAGGGTTTTAAGAAGTCTACAATTGTTTAGCACAGTTATCTGAAAAGAACAATATCTTTTTAAAAATGAATATGCATAAAGATAGCCATAACCTTAGCCGTACAATATCTTACATCATTCTTTAATGCTTTACTCTGCAGAATGTATGGTCTCTCCAAGAAATATTTTGTAAAAGAGTAGTATTCCAGAACTACCTGAAAACGAGGATATAAGATGAATCCGGAAGGAGAGGCTCAAATGCTCATGTGCTTGAAGTGAGAGCTGTGTCCATAGGCTCAGTGTGGGAGTTATCGGTCCTCAGGCATCCCCAGGGAATGTGGTCCATGGACTATGAAGTTCCCTGATTTTTCAATACCAGAATTTTCCCAGGAGTCACTGAGCAAATAGTGGAAAAAATTTAATTTAACCAGGTAGAAAATAATGGAAAGAACAGTGCAAGTTCATATGACGTTGAATCCCTTGAGGTAAAACAAGCCACCATTAAGGTCTCTCCAGTTTATAAACCTGTGGTACAGTGGTTTTAGATGAACAAGGTTAAGGAAGCAGTCTTGGCAGAGGAGTGTCAAAGCTCTGGTCCATCTAAACAAATGCTTGTGACTAGTCCTCAAATCGAGGAGGGATAAGGGATGGAAAGAAGAGTATCAAGCGTGAATACCAACGAGAGACAAATACGAATGAGCAAATACGAACGAGAGACACAAAGACACCTGATGTCTACGAGATGATATTCGTGAAAAAATAAGCTTATTTCTAAAATTTTCAGCCTGTGGGTACCATGGTAAAAGTCGAATACCACAATTCAGGAAAGCACATTATATATTATACACATAATATACAGTATATAACACATATAATTATATTTCATTATATTATCATTATTATATATTGGGGAAACACATGAAGGGAATCATAGGTCAAATATAGAAGATCTCTCTTCTATAAATGAATAGTATAAATAGTCTTCCTGATTTGTACTAGTTAAGCTTTATCTTTGTTAGATAAAGGTTTTCATTACATAAATGTACCATGATACCAGTGGGAAATAACCTGGAATCAAGTGATTTTCTCACTTGTTTAGAGCGTGGGATATTAAAACAAAAAGATTGACTCATCTGTTTTTCTACCACACTTCTTTGCAGCTTTATGGGAGATTTGATTATCATCTTAGGAAAGACAGAGGAAAGAAAAGTTAGCTGAAGGTCACAGTGCAAACCTTAGAGTCTGTGATGGATGAACCTTGCCTGTCCTTTGACACAGAGGCTGTAACATAGGGGACTATACAGTAGCTTCTGTGGTGAGGTGTGATATTTTCTTTCCAACTAAATTTTGCATAAAGGTTAACATATTTTGTTTATAATTGTTTTCACAAGCACCCAAGCCTCTGAAACTAGCAGCTTCAGCAGCCCTACTTTTCTTTTCATCTCTCACTTTTATTTGAAGGAGATTAACTTTTCTGCCCATTGTGAGAATATTTATAATAACTTGTTATTTATAATAACTTACATTCTCTCCTTGGGTTAGAAATGACTGGTACTTGAAATATTGTATCTTAAAGTTAAAATAAATAGCAATACTTTTTTTGTTTGTTTGTTTGTTTTGCTTTTTAAGGCCGCACCTGCAACACATGGAAGTTCCCAGGCTAGGGGTCAAATTGGAGCTACAACTGCCAGCCTACATCACAGCAACTGCCAGCCTACAGCCACAGCAATGCCAGATCTGAGCTGTGTCTGCAACCTACACCACAGCTCATGGCAACACCGGATCCTTGACCCACTGAGTGGCCAGGGATCAAACCCACATCCACGTGGACACTATATCAGTTTTTAACCTGCCGAGCCCACGAGAGGCATTCCAATCCTCCCAATCCTCTCTTTTGACAAAGGCTTACTTACTGGATCAAGCTTGTTGTGTCCAGATACCTCTTTCTTGATTGGAAGTTCTTCCTTGGTAGCTTAAGCAGGATTTATCTCAACTTCTCTCCATGTATGGTGGGATCTCAGATTAGGGGAACTTCTCCTGCCTATATTATTTTGGAGTGTCAAATGGTTCCTTAGAGTCTTCTGAGTTAGTCTTGTATTTTGTGGAAATAGCTAAAGGAACTAGCAGTCAGTTTGACTGAGAAATACAGGTATCCCGAAATTGTCATGATAGCCATGATGACTAGAAAATGAGCAACTCCAGGTGTCATGATCTATTGCTTGTAATACATAATGAGCTTTGAAGATTTTGGGGGCACACAGTGTGATTGGTAACTTTTTTTCAATGGTGGTAGCATTTCTAGAAAAGTTATAAGGATGTAAGTGCAATTATAACACTGCAAAAAGATTTTGAAAATGGACCAGTTTGAACTTAGACATTAAAGCACCCAGGATATTTGAAACATTAAAATGTTCCAGCCTACTCCTCTGTGCAGCAGGGAACTCAAAAAACATGGCAATCAGGGCAATAATAAAGAATCAGGGACAAAATAAAGAATTGTTCTTTAGTGTTTCCTAACTCCCAAATCACTTTTTCCCCCTCACTCTTGCACCAAGTTTCCCAATGCATTAATACGTTTTCTTGAATGCCCTAAGATCCTCACCTTAAACCTGTCATCTCTAGGCAACATAACTCTGTTATGGTGCCAGCCTTCTATTCTGTATCCTACAACACAAGGAACTATATCCAATCTCTTGGGGTAGAACTTGGTGGAAGAGAGTATGAGAAAAATAACGTATATATATGTATGAAGGTGTCACTGGGCTGTACAGCAGAAATTGGCACAAAACTGTAAATCAACTATAATTTAAAAAAAAACAAGCTTTCTGGAAAATGGACATATTGAAAATGTTTGAACAACAAATTTGTATCTCTTCTTTAGATGTTTGTTATGTAGAGGCATACCACTCTGGTGTTGAGATTTGGGGTATTAGGGCTGGATAGATATGGGCAGAATTATTTTCTCAGAATTCATCAAAGTGCATGAACATAGCAGTTGATATGTTTTCTGCACATAGAACTGATGCCATTCAAGACACCTTGCATTTGGAGACTGTATATTTGTAGGAGAAGCAATTTAACACCTTAAGGAGAACGTGGGGTTTGGAGGCCTGGCTCAGCATCTCTTACTCTGTGATCTGGAACAAATACTGTTATTTCATTGGTAAATAGAGCTTGTTAGTAACATCTACATCATTGGGTTTAGTCAGGGGGAAAAATGAAGTATTATAAGTTTGGACTTTTTTTAATGGTTACCTGCTACATTGAGATGGTTTGATTTCCATAGGTACATGTATATTGATCATTTCCACATTAGGCATATAGCCACTTTATGAAATAATATGTGCATATGAAGATCTCTACATAAATGTTGTTTCCTATGATAACTATCTTTATTTACACTATGATTTTGATCAGTAGTCGTGGAGATTTTTAATTTGCCCATGTAGGGCAGAGTTTCAGAATGTGAGATGTAAGGACAGGAAACATCTTTAAATTCTTTACAAGCTCTGTATCCCAGATAACCTGGGACTTATATCCTTTGGTCAACAAGTTTCTAGCCATTTGGACGTAGATGAGTATATTCTGAACAAGTAAATGATGTTATGGTTAAAAAGAAAACAATACTTGCACATATCTTTAGGCGGTGATGACAGTTTCATAATAAAACAGGGTGAGGCAAAGGGAAACAGAAAAGATATAATTCTTTTTTTTTTTTTTTGTCTTTTAAGGGCTGTACCCATGGCATATGGAAGTTCTCAGGCTAGGGGTTGAGTCAGAGCCATAGCTGCCAGCCTACATCACAGCCACAGCAATGCTAAATCTGAGCCACCTCTGTGACCTACACCACATCTAACTGCAACACTGGATCCTTAACCCACTGAGTGAGGCTAGGGATTGAACCTGCGTCCTCATGGATGCTAGTAAGATTCGTTTCCGCTGAGTCACAATGGGAACTCCAGGAAAAGATATAATTCTAACAAATAATTTGCATTTTATCAAGATGCAACTCGAGCATTTTTAACTGTGCCAATATTTTCTTCTATTATTTTCAGATGGGGCACACTGAAAGGAGCACAGGGGCGGAAGGAAAAGTTTTGGGTATGTAAGGCTTTCCAATTGAATTTCTACTGTGAAGTGAGTATTTCAGAATCATCTGGGTCTCTACCCCCTGTTTTGTATTATTTAATCATATCCTAAGTCCCTGAAATATTGTTTGTAATATCGTATTTTCTCCAGCAGAAAATCCGTTAGAATCATTTATGTTATAGTAATAGTTTTCAAGTTCACTTATTTCACATTGTAAAAGGAGAAGCCATAATTTTTTTTCAAAATGAGAATCAACAGAAAAACTTTTGTTCTATTATCATCTATAATAAAATGAAAGAAATGGTTTGAGGAGTTCCTATCGTGGCTCAGTGGTTAACAAATCCGACTAGGAACTATGAGGTTGTGGGTTCGATCCCTGGCCTCGCTCAGTGGGTTAAGGATCCAGCATTGTCATGAGCTGTGGTGTAGATCACAGATGTGGCTCAGATTTAGGTTGCTGTGGCTCTGGCATAGGCTGGCGGCTACAGCTCCTATTAGACCCCTAGCCTGGGAACCTCCATATACCACAGGAGCAGCCCTAGAAAAGACAAAAAGACAAAAAAAAAATTGTTTTGAGTTCTCTCATATATGCCAAGCAACTTTCTATTCTTACATTTTTGCTACGGATCATGCTTTTGTAATGTTAGTATCATCTATATAGTAACATTTTTTGCCAATTATAAAGTACACGTTTCTTTACTGAGAGCCAATATTCAGTCTAAAAAATAATAGAAAGTTATTTGTAAGAAATTGTCTGAAGAAGATTGGAACATATTGCCTCAAGTATTTGGTTGACTACAATAAACTGATGAATTATCCTAGGTCCGTAGATCATATGCCTTTTTTTTCCCCCCAGAAATTAGGTAATGATATTCATCATAGAATTTGTATTCAAATGTATGCATTAGAGAGCATATCTTATAAAATACTAAATATTAAGGCTTGTACTCATTCGAGTAACTCTTGTTGATTAGATATCTCCACAAGGTGCTGACAAAAGTCAATCACCCAAGTATGAGGTCACCACTTGTATTTGTCATGTTGATCTATAGAGGTGTTATGCTTTTGAATATAATGCTGCTTCTTTGTATTTAAACTGAGCTTTCTTAAATATCATTTCCTTATTAAAATAAAGCTTGAGGTAGCCAATAATTAACACGTGTTCAATTGTTGATATTTATAACATGTGAAAGAGAATATATTATTTTAATATGTACAATTAAGTTTCTGTATGGATTTTTTATTAAATGAATTTAAACTGTTATTCAGTTTCCTAATAATGTAATATTTAGAGATGAAAAACAAGTTCTTTGACTAATATATTCACTTCCAACAGTACCTAGTATAGCACACCTAATAATAACTTGTTGAATGAGTAGGAATCAAAGTGTAAAAGAAAACTTTCTGTGACCCTCTCACCCTCAGTTTCATCATTTTCACCCTAGAGCCCCATGGGCGGAATACACAGGCACACACAGACACACAGACAGACACACACAGACACACTGATTTCATCACTAACTCATTCTCATATATTTAACACGTGCATCCATACTACACTTTTAAACTGCTTTTGTCATAATAACTCCCAATTCTGAACTTACTACTTATAGAATTTTTTCAAAAGTAACTATTTCACGGGCATGGGGCAGG
Organism: Phacochoerus africanus; assembly: GCF_016906955.1. NCBI lineage: Eukaryota > Metazoa > Chordata > Mammalia > Artiodactyla > Suidae > Phacochoerus > Phacochoerus africanus. The sequence continues at coordinate 27,643,166 of NC_062552.1, read as the reverse complement.
ATTTCTTTCTGCTGAGACACTTTTAGATAAATTGTTTAATGTAATAAGCAGGAATATAAGAATCTCACTGAAAATTTAGCATATTAGATTAAACTACATACTTTGGTTGACTTTTTCTTCCACTAAACATGATGCTCATCTTGGGCCAGCATCACATTTGTCGTATTTTTCAATGTGTCCAAAAAGCAAAGCAAAGTGACTGGTACATAATGGAAATATAAACAGGATTTGTTGAATGAGTAAATGAATAACACTAATCTATGCATTCAGGAAAAATTAGTCAAATCACTGAAATAGTTTCATTGTATGAAACAATATTGATTTCATTAAAATAGTAAATCTTTAATATTATTGTACTGTCAAGAGTGCTGAAGGGTCTGAGATATTATCCCACTTGCATGAATGCATTTGAGTCAGAAGAAACGGCTTCTTAATTGGTACTCACAGCCAGGTCAACAGGCAGATGTCACAGCAAGGTCCACACACCTTAGTCTTGCAGGTGGGGTGTTAAGAGGCAATGGAATTTTCCCATGTGGGAATCAGTCTACAACCCATTAAAGAGGGACAGAGAATGATGAATTTTCTACATACAGGAGAGAAACAGACCATCTTTTCTTTTCCTGGAAGGAGAGAAAAAATTATTCCATTATGTTGAGATGGAAAATGTCCTGTGTTCTTACTCTAAATCATAGGCATATAAGTGTCTCTCCAAAGGCCCTGTAAATACCAGACAACCTCCAAAAGCCTGGCTTAATCCCCTTTAACATGTAAATACCCAGGAAGTTAATGTCCCAGCCCTCTGGGCATCCTGGAGTGTTTATAATACTACGTTTAGGACCTTGTCCAGTCCCTTCGGCCCCTCTTAGGGAAATAAGAGAAATTTTAATTATCCTTTGGGATCAGATTGGTTAACTAGACAAGTGGCTACAGATGCTCATGGTATATGATGATAAAATATCTCTGGAAGAAGTAAAATCAAATTCCCTATCTTTTTAATCATATATACTTTTTGTGTGTCAGGAGACCAGGTTTTTGTTTGTTTGTTTGTTTGCTTTTGCAAGACCCTTGAGAAGTTTAGGGAAGTTTAATTTCCCCACAATTGTATATGAGTGTTTCAAAATATTTACAAATAGGCCTATAATTCTGTAAATTATGACAAAAGCAAATGACTTCTGCTACTGAGTAAAATGTATGAAAGAGCAGCAAGCCATAAACTCCACTAAATAAATAGAAAAAAAACCCAATTAATTCCCCACACCTATGTTTTTAAAGAAACTAAAGAACTGATTCTGTTCTGGGAGCATTTGATAGGTTTGAGCAGAAGCTGAGGATTGAACTTTCAATAAGCAAAGAGGCTTCTAGGAGAAAGAAGCTACCTGGGTTGGAATTTAGAGGAACCTCAAACCCAGAGCCATTTCTTCCAATGAATGCTAGAGAAGTGTGAGCAGCTAAGGTTGGGGTGATGGAAAGGCAGAGCGAAACCTTCTATAGCATTGCCAAATCCGGGGTAGGAGGCCCATTAAGAGAACCTACAACACACATGATACATATAGCCCTCAAAATCTTTGAAACCAGGTATAGACTGAGCTTAATCCGAATTTTTCTCTATCCCTGCCCCTACTCAGTTCTTGACTAAATTGAGGGAATTAGTCCCTCATCATTTTTGTCTAGGAGAAGAAAAGGCTTATCTTCTTTGGAAAACCATCCCATTGTCAGTCTCTATACAGTCATCCCTCCCTATCTGCTGGTTCCCCATCCACAGATTTGACCAGCCGTGGTTTAAAAACATTAAAAAACAAACAAACAAACAAAAAAACTCCAGGAAGTTCCCACTATGGCTTAGCAGGTTAAGGACCTGATATTGTCTCTGTGAGGATGCAGGTTTGATCCCTGGCCTCCCTCAGTGTGTTAAGAATCTGACGTTGCCGCAAGCTGCAACATATGTCACAGATGTGGCTTGGATCCAGTGTTGCCATGGCTATGGCATAGGTCATAGTTGCAGCTCCAATTAGACCCTGAGCCCAGGAACTTCTATAAGCTGCAGATGCAGCCATAAAAAGAAAAGGGAAAAAAAAAAAAAACAGAAGTACAAATTTGGAGAACGTGTGCTACCAGATATCAAGACTTTATACAAAGCTACAGTAATTAAAATAGCATTTTATTATTAGCAAATCGAATTCAGCAGCATATTTAAACTATCATTCACCAGGTCACATGTGATTTTTGGAAGGATGGTTCAATATACACAAACCTCAATGTGATACTTCATATTAATAGAATGAAAGAAAAATCACATAGTAATCTTAATAGATGTAGGGAAAGCATTTGGCAAAATTTTAATCTGTTCGTGATAAAAACTCTTAAATTAAGTATAAAGGAATGAACCTCACAACTAACATTACACTTAATGGTGAAGGGTTGTAAACTTTTCCTCTAAGATGAGAAACAAGACAAAGATTTTCATTCTTACCACTCCCTTTTTAATGTATCCCTCGAAATTCTTTCCAGAGACATCTGGCAAGAAAAGGAAACAAAAGCCATCAGAAACATTGTCTCTACTTGCATATTACCTGACGTAATATATTTGTATATCATGTTTCATTGCACTTCTGCTTTACTGTAATTTGAGAATTTTTTTTTTTACACAAATTGAAGATTTGTGGCAACCTTGGATTGAATAGTCTGTCAGCACTATTTTCCCAACGTCATTTTCCCTCTTTGTATCTCCGTGTTACTTTTTGGTAATGATCGCAATATTTTAAACCCTCTATCAGCAAAAATATTTCAACTTGCTGAATAAGCAGTTAATAAGGTGATGGTTAGCATTTTTTAGCAGCAAAGTATTCTTAACTAAGGTATGATATTTTTTCAGACAATGCCGTTGCACACTTAATAGACTACAGTATAGTGTAAACATAATTTTATATGCAGTGGGGAACCAAAAAAAATTCATGTGACTCGCTTTATTTTAATAATTATTTTATTGCAGTAGTCTGGAACTGAACCTGCAATATCTCCAAGTTATACCTGTTTAGAAAATCCTAAAGACTTCACCCCCAAATTGGCTCAAATAAATTAATTCAGTAAAATTACAGGACACAAAACTAACATACAAAAAAATCAGTAGCATTTGTACACACTAACAACAGATTATCTGAAAAAGAAGTAAAGAAAACAATCCTATATACAATGGCATTAAAAAAAAATACTTGGAAATAAACTTAACCAAGGAGGTGAACAATCTGTATTCTGAAAACTGCAAGACACGATGAAAGATATCAAAAAAGTCACAAACAAATGGAAAGGTATCCTGTGGTCGTGAATGGGAAGAATTGATATTGTTAAAATTTCAATACTACCAAAAAAAATCGATAGATTCAATGCAATTCCTATCAAGATTCTAATGGCATTTTTTACACAAGTAGGAAAAAAAAATCCTAAAATGTATACGGGAATTAAAAAAGGCCCCATGTAGCCAAAGCAATCTTTCGAAGGAAGAACAAAGCAGAAAGCATTACATTTCCTGATTTCAAGCTCTACCATAATTTTATAGTAATTAAAACAGTATGGTACTGACATAAAAACAGACAAATAGATTCATGGAACAGAATTGAGAGCCTGGAAATAAAGGTGGAAAAGAAAGTTGCTTTCATCAGAAAGCCAACAATGTGTGGAGAAGATGGATTTGTGTCCCCACAAAAGCAGCTCTAAAGATTCTTCTCGGCCATGAAAGCTGTGGAGGGAAAAGGGGAAGTCAACTTGGCTGATAGAAGGTCAAAGTCATTGACATGGCCCACTGCCTGCAGGCTGGTCCACGCCTTGGGACCTTTCTTTAGATGCTGTCCTGTTCACACTGTTCACACAGTTTGTTTCCGAGATTACCGAAGGGGAAGTTAGGGAAGAGATCTGGTGATCTGTTAATTTCTTTTCTTCATTTCTACTTCTTTGACCTATGGAAAGAACAGGCAAGTCATTTTGCGATCAAAAGATTTGAAGTTTGCTTGGGCCAGGATGATGAGAGCACAGGGGTGTCTGGTTTAAGTTTAGTTACAATATAGCTTTGCTAAAGCCACAGGGCAAAATGGCAGTTTCCTGCAAAGAGCTGCTGACTTTCCTGCCATTTTCTCCTTTTCCTTTTAAAATCATCCATCTCAGTTCATATAGAATAATGTAATCAAAATATAAACTCATCCACTTGCTCTCCTGCTGGAAGCAACTCAACAACTTATCATTTTGACCATTATTTTCTCAGTCTGGATTTCCTTTCCTCTCCTTCTAGCCTCATACACGACGACCCACTTCGGCTTTATTATCCAATGACAACAGTTCTGTTTCATTTCACTGTTTCGTGCTGCTTTATGCTTTAATATTTATGTTTTTACTGTTCCCCTTCACCTGACTCTCCTCTCCTCCTGTTTTTATCTGGTTAATTTACTCTTAGGCTTTAATATGCATCTCAGGTGGCACTTCCTATGTGACAACTTTCCTGAACCATTCAGATAAGTGAGATGCCCCTCTACTGACCTCAGCAGTATCTTGCAAGTATTTCTCCCTTAGTACTCACCTTACGGTGCTTGTCCTTTGTGAGACCATGTGCTCTCTGAACACAGGATATTGTTTATCTTGGATCCTCCCATGCTTGGCGCCGGATCAATCACTCAGCAAAAAGTCTATAGTGTAGCTTTTGTGTCATCTTTTGATGCAGAAGATCAAACCCCCATGCATATGTTACCACTGTGCTCTGTGGGATCCACCAATTCTGGTTAGTGTGAACATGAGTATACATGTGTGTGCATGTAATTTATGAATAATAGAACTATTTTGTCCTTATTTAGAAAAGATTTAGGTCCTTAATAATTACAATCTATAATAACTCAAAGGCATATATAGACTACATATGAGTACCCTGTAATTTTATTTTATTTTATTTATTTTATTTATTTTTTTAGGGCCACATCCAAGGCATATGGAGGTTCCCAGACTATGGGTCAAATTGGAGCTGTAGACACTGGCCTATGCCACAGCCACAGCAACGCCAGATCCAAGCTGCATCTGCAACTTACACCACAGCTCACAGCAATGCTGGATCCTTAGCCCACTGAACAGGGCCAGGGATCAAACCTGTGTCCTTGTGGTTACTAGTCAGATTCATTTCTGCTGAGCCATGACAGGAACTCTCTATTTTATTTTATTTTATTTTATTTTTATTTTTAGGGCTGTACTTGTGACGTATGGAATTTCCCAGGCTAGGGGTCAGATCAAAGCCGCAGCTGCCAGCTTACTCCACAGCCATAGCAATGCAGGATCGGAGTCTCATCTGTGACCTACAGTACAACTCTCACAGCAACACTGGATCCTTAACCCACTGAGCAAGGCCAGGGATCAAACCCACATCCTCAGTGGGTTCTTAACCCACTGAGCCACAACGGGAACTCCGAGTCCCCTGTTATTTTAAAGGCTGGGTTTAAAAATATCCAAGTATGATACTCAGCTTTTCTCATTTTTTGTTTTTCTGCAGATTGCTGCCAATTCCTGGGGCAAGTCATGGGGAGAGAACGGCTATTTCAGGATTCTTCGAGGAGTAAATGAATCTGACATTGAAAAGTTGATTATCGCAGCTTGGGGCCAACTGACAAATTCAGATGAACCATAACATATCATTAAATTTCCATAAGGCCATGCATTCAAGTAACCCTTTAAATTGAAGTTAAGCAATGTGAGGTTCTCTGTGACAGCAGAATCTCTGCCTCTTCACCTTGTTATTGTAACATGCTTGTTTTCTTGTTTCACCCCAGGCTTTTTGCTCTTGCTTCCTTTATATGTAGACACTAACAGAGGACAGCAAGTGGCTAACTCCCTTTCAAGTCCCCTGCTAGTCTTTATTTCCCTCTCAGGACAATGTTCTTTTTGACTTTGATATTTCATAAACTGTGTGATGGCACTTGTTTTCAAAGTGCAGAGCATTTGTCTGCAGAGATGATCTGTTTTCTGACTTTACCAATGAGGACCCCCAAAAGCAATGAAAACATCAGTTTACCATTACGAGTTTTTTCCCACCAAATAATGCTTTCTTAATCCAGACTTTGCTTACATTTTGACAAAAAAAAAAAAAAACAATAGAAATAGATTGTTTATCTCGATAAGCTAACATTTTGGTTCTTTTCATTTGCCTAAACTGAACTCACCATCTGAGCTCAAAAGGAGAGTGGCTCTCACAGGAAATAACTCCACTTTTTTTTCACTTAAAAAGTTTTTTTTTTTTTTTGGCGTATATTTATTTACAAAGTTGTGTTAGTTTCAGGTGTGCAGCGAAGTGAATCAGTTGTACACATATATATATACCTGTTCCGTTTCACATTCTTTCTCCATATAGGTTATTACAGAGGATTGAGTGGAGTTCCCTGTGCTGTACAGCAGGTGCTTGTTGCATATGTATTTCTTTATTTTATGTTATTTATTTTATTTTGTCTTTTCTAGGGCCACACCCATGGCATATGGAGGTTCCCAGGCTAGGGGTCTAATCGGAGCTGTAGCCACCGGCCTACGCCAGAGGCGCAGCAACGCCAGATCCTCAACCCACTGAGTGAGGCCAGGGATCAAACCCACAACCTCATGGTTCCTAGTCAGATTCGTTAACCACTGAGCCACGACGGGAACTCCTGCTTATGTATTTCATACATAGTACTGTGTATCTGCTAATCCCAACCACTGCAGGTAATAACTACTCTTTAGGCTATTCTGTAATGGCTTGTGATGTGGAGGAGATGACAGGTAATGGAAAGGCTTAGAGGCTGACAATGGAAGTACGGTCTTGATCCACACACATTCCTATTTTTTGGAAGCCAGTACACTTCATGTAAAGTCTATTAAAATGAGCTGCAAAACTGTATTTGGAAAGATAACATATTTACCCCCCAAAACATGCCATGAGTCAGAAAGAATAAATACACTTTTATCACAACCATTTCACAGTTCACTGTTTGAGATTCTGAGAAGTAAGCTAAATTGGCACTAATTTGCATCTAATTTTAATGTTAGTTATCTATAGTCAGAGAAACAGAAATAGCATCATCATCATGGTTTGGAAAGGATATGATCTTTTAGTAATTCACCGGCATCTTAAATGGCAAACTAATAAATGAAGATGCAATGCTGATCAGTAAGTGAGCATGGTCGATTGCAGTGACAGTGGTGGGATCCCCTGGCCTCAATTTCTGGGTGCTCTTACACCTGGATTTTCAGTGTGGGGCTTTTTTATGTGGTTGTGCCCAAAGGTACCCTAACTAGATAAGCCAGATGTGCTGGAAATGTGAGCAAATGGAGCACAGAAAGGTGAAGTGTTGCTGGAATGGTTATTTTCTCCATTCATCACTGCAATTGTATCAGAAGCAGCATCTATTCACTTAGTTCGCCCCTAGAAAATATGCATAAGACTGATTCACTTTGTTGTGATTGGCCAACGTTCCCCCAAGGGATTGAGAAATAATTTGGGTTTGTCTGGATGCCCTGAGACAAGGTTTTGTTTGGGTGATGAAGAGAACGCCGAGAAGGGAGTGATGCAGTGATACAGGGCAGCGAAGGCAAACAGTAGAGGGTGTGTTACCAAGCAAAGAACCTGCACAGGCAGCTAGTTCTTTTCCTACTGAGGACTGTCCGTACCATTTCTCAGATAAATGCCACCAGTGATAGACACATATTGCTTGAAGGCTGCACCTAGGGGCCATGAATTTCCTGACTGTTCTGACATGGCGCAGGGGTGTGAGAAGCAGGTTCCAATGTCAAGGAAAAAATCCACAGGCACAGAAAAGCAGGTTCTGGAAGTTGGGTGTCAGGCTGATGTCCACGGAAATGGCACAGGTGAAGCCATATGGGCAGGGCACCAGCAGTATCTCTGCTACAGATGTTGAAACACTTTTGAAACATTCCTTAGATGCTGAAGACTGAGGAAGTAATAAATGACAATGCATAAAAATGCTAATTGACTAATATTGCTTTTAAAAAACACTTCTAGGATTAAGTTCATTGAGTATATAAATGGATGAAAATCCTTGGAGTTAATTTTCACATTGCAGCTTGTGGGTCTAGATTGCAGGCCTCGATTCTGCTGTTTTAAAATCTCTGACCTTGGAGTTCCCATCGTGGCTTAGCAGCTAGTGAACCTGACTAGCATCCATGAGGACACGGGTTCAATCCCTGGCCTCGCTCAGTGGGTTAGGGATCTGGCTTTGGCGTGAGCTGTGGTGTACGTTGCAGATGTGGCTCGGATCCTGCGTTGCTGTGGCTGTGGCATTGGCCGGCAGCTTCAGATCTGACAGGACCCCTAGCTGGTAACCTCCATATGTTACAGATGTGGCCCTAAAAGACAAATAGACCAAAAAATAAAATAAAAAATAAAATAAAAACCTCCGACCTTTACAGCTGCTGTGAAAAACAGTATGGAGGTTACTTAAAAAACTAAAAATAGAGTTACTGCATGATCCAGCAATTACACCCCTGGGTGTAATTACACATCCTGAGAAAACTTGTAATTCAAAAAGATACATGCACCCCAATGTCTACAGCGTCACTATTTACAATAGCCAAGACATGGAAACAACCTAAGTGCCCACTGACAGATGAATGGATAAAGAAGATGTGATATATATATATATCATGATATATATATATATATATATATATATGATATATATATATCATATATATATATATATATATCATGATGTGATATATATATATATATCAAGATGTGATATATATATATATCTCAAGATGTGATATATATATGTATATATCAAGATGTGATATATATATGTATATATATAATGGAATATTACTCAGCCAAAAGAAAAAAAATCATGTCATTTGCAGCAACATGGATGGACCTAGACATTATCATACTAAATCAAACAGAGAAAGACAAATATCACATAATATCATTTATATGTGAAATCTAAAAAAATGACACAAATGAACTTATTTACAAAACAGGAACAGACTCACAGACAGGAAACAAACTTAAGGTTATGAAAAAGAAAAGGGTGGGAAAGAGATATATTAGGAGTTTGGGATTAGCAGATACAAACTGCTATACATAAAATAGGTAACCAACAAAAATGTTCTGTATAGCACAGGAAACTGTTTCCAATATCTTGTAATAAACTATACTGGAAAATATGAAAAAGAATATACATATATATGTATATATATACATGTACATAATTTAATAAAATTTCCTATCGTTCTAGTGATCCCAGCTGATGAGGAAATTGATCCCAAAGATTTGAGAAAAAAAAAAAGAAAAAATATCATAACTGTAAGCCCCATAGGAAGGCATAAGATGTATGTTTTGTGATTATAGAGTAAGACCCAAAGAAGAGAAAGGCTCCTTGGAACAGAAATATACCAGTGGGATAAGGACAATTTTATCCTTGAGGTTTGTCAAGTCGGTATCTTGCTTCAAATGATGTTGCTTCTCATTTTTACAGTTTTAAAGGGCATGTTTCATTGTCTTTATTCTCTAAAGGCCCTAGGTCAGTCTTCCAAAAAAACAGTGATTGGCATATTCCTTTGCCCACACCAGGGACTGAGCCATTTCACTGATGACCAGATAGTTCCCTCCTATACAGTGGCTTTCCTTGGCCTGAAAGGGTCCCCTGCTCACTTCAGCCTGTGCTGAGCAATGGGAACGACCACGCATATGGTCCAATGTCTTCAATGTTCCAGACTTCTTATTTTTGTTAAGTGCATAGGAGGGACCATGCTATCCATAGCCATCACTTAATTCAGCCAAGATAACACATCTCAGATGGGGTAACATTGTGAGCACTCAGACCTGGTTTTCTTCCTGGTCAACCCAGAGTGAGTATGTGCCATTTATGTGGGTTCCAGGTGAAACTGGCTCCTGTGTCTAGTTTTTTCTGGAAAAAATAGGAAATAGTCCCAGTATGGCACACTGAATTAAAGCTTGGCTGCTCCACTCAGTCGTATAGGAAATGTAAAGGAAAAAGAAGCAGGAAAGATCCCAAAGACAGGGCTCATGCCCTTTCCTGCTTCTCCATGTTTGAGTCTCATCCTATTCTAAACAATGAAAAGGCTTCCCCAGATTTGTAAAATGCATGTTCACAAATTCTCTTAAAAGACCATGAAATGAAATGATTTCTTAGTTGATATTCGCTCAGGAAAAAAGGGAACCTCTCCAAATGTTTCCAACAGAAGGAATATAGTGAAAGGAAATGGTTGCTTAGGTGATAGAGGAGAGAGAAGTACTAGAGGAGGGCAAACCAGTTCTGGGATGAGCAAAATAGGAAACTGCCATCATCCCAGCAGGGACAAAGTAAACAACAGGTGGGTTGCTGGGATCTGGGGGCTGGCATTTTCCTAGTGGTGGCTGGAACCCTGCCTGGCCTGAGAGGTGAAAGCTGCAGTTGTGAAAAGACTTAGTTTTGTCAAATTTACCACCCAAGGCATAGAGGGAAGGAGGCAAGCACTGAGGTTTCTCCCTTGCTCACACCCTCCAAACTCTCATCAGAGCCTCTCACGGCTGGATCTGCCGAAAGACAACTGATGCAGGAGGTGATGAACTTAAGCTCTCAGGACCAGCTTCCACCCTTTACCAGATACAGAGGAGAAGAGCATAAGGGCAAGAAATAAAAACTTAAAAAACACATTTCTGCTTCATCCTATGTAGATATTAGGAATGAAGACTGCATAAAGGAATAAGTTCTCAATGGTTGATTAGCTCATGAACTCAGTACCCTGGTTGATACATACATCCTATGTACTCTAATACTTGCTATCATATGTTCTGTTTTTTTGTTTTGTTTTGTTTTGTCTTTTTTTTTTTGGTTCAACTCCTTTGACTTATAGGAAATATAATCTATGTAGGGAAAGTTTTTTTTCCCCCACTTTGCAGTAATTTATAGGAAATTTGTACCATAACTGCCTATCAAAAGGATTATGAGCTGATCTCAGAACATTTATTTTTCTTTGGGTGGAAGTTGATTCCATATTCAAAAGAGAAAGAAGGAGGAAAAAGAGAGTATTAACTCACAAACTACCATTTTTATGAAATGTTTCTAGACAGAAAAGCATCACTTAATCAGGGGCCATTGTATCAGACAGGAAACTCCTAAAGAACACAAAGACATCCCTGCCCCAGAGAAATCAGTGAAGGTGAGAAAATCAGTCCAACACTATCAGGAATGGGGTGATTCAATGAAGGGAAAAACCTCTTCCACCTTCATCTGTGAACACTATTGTGTATCATTTTGCTAAGATATCTAAAGGAAAGAATTAAAAAGTCATTGACAGGTAAACGCAATAAAGTGGGATTTCTCCTGAGAACCACCTCATTGGTTAGAAATAGAGCAGCTGGAAAGAGCTCTTCCCTCCAGCAACCATTCCCTGGTCCCCTGTGTGTAACCTCCACCCCCTATAAAAGGAGCTAAGTCTTTTTCTCCTGAGATTGTAAGGAGAAAGATATATCTTGCATTACGTCCACCAATTTAAAGATTCCACTGGGAAGTCCTACAGAAACACCTCTCAAAGCCCTGCCTGGCTCAGTTCTCACTCACCTTGGTCAGGTATTGGTCCTGGGATTGGCATGTATAGTTGTATACAATGTACTATTTTACACAACTTGTACTGTTGTATACAGTAGTTCATTGTATACAATATATATAGCATTGTATACCACTTGTATCATTGTATACAGTAGTTCACATGTGTTCACAGATAAATTTCCCCCTGAAAAATCCTCATTAGATAACACATTTTCATTCAATATTTATTACAGTTGTCCCTTGCTATCCATGGGAGATTGGACCGAGAAGCCCCCACGAATACCAAAATCCAGATGCTCATGTCCCTTATGTGTATAAAATAACATAGAACAATGATAACAGTTGGCCCTCCTTATCCAAAGCACAAAGTGACTTCAGAAATAAATAAGACAGGGAAAGCATTAACCATGAAATAAATGTTTGATAAATTTTCCCTGTGATTTAGAACACTGTTCATCAAAGATGCAATGGACACAGTAAGGAAAATAAACAGACAAGGTAAACAAGAAAAATTATTTGGAACATTTAGGCAATAAAATATGTATATCTGCCCATTTCATATAAGTTTCTATATTATTATAATTCATTAGTTTGTATTATGTTACTACTAACATGCTTTTAATTTTTCTGGGTCTGCATTTATTTCTCACTTTTCCTTCCTAATATTTTTCCTCTAATTTATGCATTATCTCTTTTTCTTTCTTGAACAAACTTATCAGAGATTTGTCTATTTCATCTTCCTTTTCAAAAGAAACAAGTTTGGGTTTGATACTCTCTTTTGCATCTTTGTTTTCTGTTTAGTTAATGATTGCTCTCATCCTTATTATCTTAACTAATCTCTTTGCATTTACTCTAAAAATTTTTCTAACTTCTTAAAGTAAACCCTGAACTCATTAATTTAGAGTTCTTGTGTTCTAATTTAAGTATTTATGTACAGGGCTCTCTAAATTGTGCCTCTCAGTATAATCATTGCTTCCTTTAGCTCTTTATAATTATAGTTACTTAAATGTTTTTTTAAACACATTTTTGAAATCATCAAACCTGAAGAAAAACTGCATCAATTGTAGTTATATTTTACTTCTCATGTACTCTCTTAGATCATCTCTATTCAGTAAGTTTACAAATACAATGTAGAACTAATTTAATAGCATAATATATCAACTATGAGATTTGGTAAGCAGTTGCACTGGTATACTTTGCATTGCCAAAAATCATGTTTTAGTATTTAGAGCTCTAATATTTATTTGAAACTGGAAAATTCACAACAGGCTTGTTCAAAGCTGGACTTACTTATGAAATCCATGTTTCAAGGGAGAGCCACTTGCTATGGCCAGGCCATTAAGTGTGAGTTCTTTCATTTCAAGTGATAACGTGTTCTTTTTTAAGAATTACTGGCTGCAGATCACTCCTTCTTAGCCCACAAGTTTCTTACAGAGACAAAGAAAATAAAGTAACAGAAAAGTCAACCTATAAATGATTTTAGTATTTAAAAATCTGTTTCTGTTTTTGTAGTATATTTCTCTTTAAGGTATTTTAGTGTTTGGTATGTTAAATTCACAGATATGTGCCCAGTAAAGAAAAGATAGTTGCTCAAAGAAAGAAAGTTATCTTCCTATCATTGCAATTACAATTGGTAATTGCCATTTCCATTTTTTTTAGCATTTAACCAACTCTGTCTAATTTATGCTTTTGATTCACAAATTAATATGGCAGGAGACCTCTTTTCCTTGGAAATAAATATTAATTTTTAAAAACTGAAATAACTCATTGTGGAAAAAGCCCCACTTTGCTTATTTGTCAGAATATTTTACATATGCATATAACATGCATATGAACAGTGCTTAAAAGAATTATGGAATAATTAATATGATAACATAGTTGAAATAATAAAAATAGCAGGTTTTTTTTTTCCTATGTTAATATAGTTTTGAAAGGCAACCGTGAAATACAATTTTCCCTGGAACAATGGAGGGTTTAGTGGTTCTGACATTTCACAAAGTCAAAAGTCCATGTATAACTTTATGGTTGGCCCTCCACATGTATAGATTCAACCAACTGTGGATCATGTCTTAATTACTGAAGAAAATCCCTGTATAAGTGAACTCATGCAGTTCAAACTCACGTTGTTCAAGGGTCAACTGTACAGTAAAACCAAGCCTCAGTCCTCTTTATGAATATTAAATTATTGGGTAAAGAAGCTTTAAGACTCTGGAAAGTTACTAAATGTCTATTGATTTGGGGGGGTCCTGTTCACCTAAGTGAACACATTTATCCTACGAACATTCACTGAGCTTCGCTATGTCCTGAGTGATCTGACAAATGCTGCTCATAGTCTCCACTTAATTTAAGAGGTGGTTCCTGCAGCTCCAGAAGCCATCATTTAAAGAGGGTGCAGACCTTTGTAATGACTGAACACCTTTCTCCCCATCCTAGGGTGGTGCCGGGTGCAGTGGAGGCAGAGGGAAGGGAACACAGACCGAAGCTTTGAAGCTGTGTTCCTACTCCTGACACCCAATCCTGCAGGTGGCTAAGAGTGGGCATCTTGTTCTCAGGGTAATTCTGTGGAAGACCAGCAACCATATTCTCTGAGCCAACCATTAGAGTGCCCTGTCCGAGAACTACAAGTGTTCTCAGGGAGATCATGAGATCTTCTCGTTGACATAATGACTGCTCTGGAAAACCCAGGACCCAAGGATACTGTGTGTATAAGGGCCTCTAAATAGGCAGGATAGGTGCTCCTCTAGTTTCCACGTTATCCTCCAAGGACTGCCTCTGGTATGGGGAGAAAAGAGAGGGTTCCCAATTTCCAGATAGAATCTGGAGGTAAATATCCATCATCTCATTTTAGGAGATGGAAATGGAAATCTGCATCTTCCAGGATTCTCTGGTTTCTGGCAGTGGAAGGAGAGTTTCAACTTTCATTTATTGCCAGTGGTTTTAATAATCTGATGTTGTTTATGGTGAGAATGCACACATGTGCACATGTGCATAGATGTAGACACATACACACAGGGTCTTTTTGGAGCCTTGGAGGTAGGAATCTCCTTCATGCCTAGGTTTGGAAGTGGTTATTTAAATAGAGATTTATTGAAGGTCTGTTTTGTATCAGACTCTGTGTCAGGTACCAGAGTTATTTGGGACAAAAAGTAAGACTTAAGCCCACCTTTCAGAAATGTGCTTTTTGGTCTGGTATGAAAAAAATAGACAGTAAATGTACAAGTGTTATAAATTATGAGGATATTTTGATGGAAAATTCCATGCGTCTAGAAGCTGTAGCAGGAGGAATTGGTTTAGTTCACAGAAGGTTGGCAAGAAAAGGGCTTTTCAGGGGGAATGTTTAGATTGGTCCTGATGGAAAAGTAGGAGCAGGCTAGAGAAAGTGAAACCTAAATGGCAGATAATAATGTTCTAGGGAGGCCTGGAGGGGAGAGCAATCTCAAAGAAGTCAAGGAGAGGTTCTTTTGCACATGAGAGAGGGCCAGAGAGGGAGCTGGGATGGCAGGTGACAAGCGGATGGTAAAGGACTGTAGGAATAATATTATGGGACTTTGCCTTTACATCCAAAGCAATGGAAGGGGGAGGCTTAAAAGGATTAGAAAAGTTACTCTGGCTGCTGGCTGGAGAGTAGAATTGAGGAGAACAAGACCAGAGATTAGGTACTGGTCAACAGTCGATTATGAATCTTGGGGCTAGAGACGGTGGTGATTTTGACCAGGAAGTAGAGAAAAGAAATGTCCAGTTTTGCAAAATGTTTAGATTATAAGATTATCAGGACATGATTTAGGACCAATAGTAATGAGCTAGGGAGAGAGGAGATTCCAGGAGGGCTCTAAAGGTTTGCGTAATTAAGCAAAATTTGAAGCTCAGAGATTTTCAGGGTGAATCTCCAGGATACCTTGAGTTTGTCCTCGAAATACTCTTTTCAAGGAGAAAGTAAACGTGCTGGTTGTAATTTTTTCTGCCCCAGCCCATTTGATATCTAACCCAACAGATCGTTTTGAGTGCCTACTTTATTGCTGAGGATTGAGAACAGTTCTAGCAGTATAGGGATGAGAAAAATGGAATCACTGTGTATTTCAAACAGGCTGGAATGAGGGAGGGTAAAGGAGACAAGCAAAGGGGAATCCATCTGGCTAGAGAGGACGTGAAGGAGCCTTTTATGGGGAAGTTATGGTAAAGGTATTAAAAACCAGGCAAGTGTTCCTATCATGGTGCCATGGAAACGAATCCGACTAGGAACCATGAGGTTGCAGGTTCGATCTCTGGCCTCGCTCAGTGGGTTAGGGATCTGGCGTTGCATGGGCTGTGGTGCAGGTGGAAGATGCGGCTCGTATCCCACGTTGCTGTGGCAGTGGTGTAGGCCAGCAGCTGTAGCTCCCATTCGACCCCTAGCCTGAGAAACTCCATGTGCCATGAGTTTGGCCCTGAAAAGGAAAAAAAAAAAATCAGGCAAGTGGGTAAAAGAGGGAAAAGAATTTTAAGCAAAGAAAATGATCTGTGCAAGAGTTCGTGTTGTGTCTCAGTGGTAACGAAACCGACTAGTATTCATGAGGACGTGGGTTTGATTCCCGTCTTTGCTCAGTGGGTTAAGGATCTGTCACTGCTGTGAGCTGTGGTATAGGTTGCAGATGTGGCTCTGATCCCACATTGCTGTGGCTGTGGTGTAAGCTGGCAACTTGAGCTCTGATTCGATCCCTAGCCTGGGAACTTTTGTATGCCATGGGTGCAGCCCTGAAAGGACAAAAAAAAAAAAAAAAGAAAAAGAAAAAAAGAAAAGAAAATAGTCTGTACAAAATGGAGGCATGAGTATTCTTCATGTGATAAAATAACTGAAAGAAAAATAAACTGGCCAGAGCCTAGAGGGTTGGGGCATGATGTGATGGGGCAGACCAAGGTAATTTTGGAGAAGCATCAGAGGACAGATCCATGTGGAGTATGAAGACCATAGCACAGAACTTAGATTTTATCCTCAGTGCTACAGAAAGCCATTGGCCAACTAATATCACTTTCAATGCAGTGTGGAAAATAGGTTGAAGAAAAATCAAGGTGAGGAAAGAGACACAGTAAGCAAGCTCCTGCAGTGGAATGGAGAGGTGACAGAGGCTCAGGTCAAGGCAGTGACTGAGGACCAAGAAATACAGAGATGTAGTATGGAAGAAGACTTGGGTATGTAGGAAAGGATTTTAGATCTCTCCCTGACCAGCTGGGTTGATGGTGATGTCATTTACTGAGAAGTGGAAGAATCAGAAAAAGCAGAGTTGAGATAAAACCAAAAGTTCACACTTGGACATGCTAAATTGACATGATTCTAAATCTTCCATAGCCCTAAAGTGACATGGGAGGGACCAAAAGTCTCCTGTGTTCCAGATGTGGACAGAGAAAGAGCAAGAATGACCTTTAAGTTTGGATGAATTGGACAAAATGAAGTAGACTGGAGATTGACATGAGATGGACATCGCAGTGTAGGGAGGGATGGTCCTGCCCGAGACTGGACAAGAAAATGAGCATCATGGTAGCAGGTACCAGTATGGGCAAACGTTAAAGATGACATCCAAATATGCTTCTTCTCTCCTGTCCATGCAATGCTCCAATGAAGGCTCAATAACTCCTGGCAATTATCTGCCTCCCAGAAAGCAATCAGGGAAGAGATATGTCCTCAGTCAACTAATTTTTTTTCTTTTTAGGGCCGCACCTGAGGCATATGGAGGTTCCCAGGCTAGGGGTCTAATCGGAGTTGTTGCCGCTGGCATACACCACAGCCACAGCAACGCGGGATCCGAGCTGCATCTGCAACCTACACCACAACTCAGGGCAACGCCGGATCCTTAATCCACTGCACAAGGCCAGGGGTTGAACCCACAACCTCATGGAACCCGTTAACCACTGAGCCACAATGAGAACTCCTGAACAGTATCATTTCTTTCTTGTCATTTGCCATGGTTGTGAATTCTGGGGCATGAAAAAGACACATGTGGTTAGCTCTGCTGGCCTAGGCCACAGCCAACACAATGCCAGATCTGAGCTGCATATGTGACCTACTGAATTGTGTCTGAGAACTACACCACAGCTCATGGCAATACCGGATTCTTAACCCACTGAGCGAGGCCAGGGATCGAACCCACAACCTCATGGTTCCTAGTAGGATTTGTTTCCACTGCGCCACGGTGGGAACTCCCTCAGTCAACTAATTTTGAAATAGAAATGAGTATGTGTACCAGGAAGTGACAAATATTACCTTCTTTGCCCATCATATTGGATGGGCATTTAAAATAGAAATTGAATAATATTATAAAAACACTAAAACTTGTGCTAAATGTATGTGTGTGTGTATATATACAGAGTGTATGTGTGTGTGTGTATCTGTGTGCATGATACTACTCTTCATAGTTGATTAGAATTTTCTTGAGAAGAATTTGTATTCTCAATAGCACTTAATGTAATATTTGCTTCAAACGGATGTTTGATATATGTTTGCTGATGAATAGCCAATATTTTAAAGTACAATTTTAAAAAATTATGCAAAATTTTGGTGAATATTCCAGTAGCAAGTTTAGTATCTGCAATGTTCATAGAATGAGATAATTCTGATTAACAAAAATCTCAAGAAAACAAGAAGCCAATAAAATTGGGTTTTAATAGCACCAGGAAGTTGAGTTTGATAGAGCTTCATATGATGCAAATACACAGAAAAATCGTACTAAAATTTAGATGATTCTTTCCTTGGCTATATATACAAATGTTCTCTATTGAATGAAAGTCTGTATCCTTTTGGAATCTGGGGGAAAAAATAAAAATCTAAAACTGACCACTTCTTCTATTTTTGGACTATGCATTGTTAGGTCAACTACAAAAAAAAAAAAGTGATTTAAAAAAGGAAAAGGAAAGAAAAAACAAACTTCTGAAACTCCGTGTTTCTTTATTCCTATTAACACTAAGTAAAATAGCAAAACAGCATGAGTTCTGCCTTTTGACTTTGTAATGCTCTGTATGAATCCTAATTTAGACTTGGGGAAAATTATATCATCACTAGAACTAGCTTTGTACTTAAAGCATCAATTAATGAGGAACGAAGTACTTTTCAGTGAAGTGTAAAGAAAGGATCCTTGGAAATGGGGGTGAAATAAAAGACAAAAAGACTTTGATTATGGCTTTATTGGGGAATTGAGAGCTCATGCAAAGAAGGCATTACTTACTGTGTTAATTACCTACTAAGATCATCAGAATTCTTCTCCTGCATCTTTCCGGCACCTCTTCTCTTCTATTCTTCCACTTTTGATTTTGGAAATGACTTTAAACTTTTAAATAGGTTCTGTGGTTTCAGTCACTCAAGAATAGTAAACAGATAATGGAAACATGCCAAAAATTGTGGGTATTTTACAAGTATATGAAATATTGTTCTGCCCTTATATTCTTATAATTTGGACTCTGTTGATGAACTATTTTACAATCCACCTGAGAATGATGAGCAGAGAAAAAAGCTGTGCTGAAGTTAAATATTACCTTTAATGGTAATTCAAATAATTATGTGTATTTATTTCTTAAGAAACCAATCACCAATGCACTGATCCTCCATACTCATATACTATATGACACATGAAAATGACAAAATTCTTTAAAACCTTTGGAATGAAGTATAATTGTATATAAAGATGCCTGAACTTCTTTCTCCAGAATTAAACATGACCACAGTACCTTATATTTTGAGGGGCCCTTTCTTAAATAAAACTTAGATCATTAAATAATGCAGTCAGATTATATTTTCCTTTATTTTTGAAAACTGACAACATGAAATTTTTGTTCTCAAAGTAGAGTGAGATGGAGAGAACCTTTCCAGATTCATATAACTGGGTAAAATAGAGATGGCACCAGGTATTAGGTCAACTGGATCCAGACCCTACATGGCGACCTTACCATTACATTACATTCTTTATCTAGTACCTCTATTGTTCTCTTCTCCAACTCTTGAGCTTTGGATTCATCCCATAGCACTTTTTTTTTTTTTTTCCCATAGCACTTTAAAATGAGCAGAATATATCCACCTAACAAAAAAGTAGTCACTGATGGCATTGAGCTTACATTATCTTAACTAAGTGACTTCAGAGGCGTGGTTCTCAAAGTTGCTGATGCTGGGCCTATCAGCAACATCTGGAAAGTTGTTAGAAACACAAAGGTCAGGGTCACATCTCAGACCCACTGACTCAGAAACTGTAGACCTGGGTTTCCTATCCTCAATCTATAACATAGTCTCCAGATAATTCTTTTTTTTTTTTCCTAGAATTTTTTTTTATTTTTTTATGAATGTATAGCCAGATTTTTTATGATTTTCCCCATTATAGCTGGTTTACAGTGTTCTGTCAATTTTCCACTGTCCAGCATGATGACCCATGTTTACACATACACGTATACATTCTTTTTTCTCACATTATCATGCTCCGTCATAAGCAACCAGACATAGTTTCCAGTGGTACATAGCAGGATCTCATTGCTAATCCATTCTAAAGGTAATAGTCTGCATCTATGAACCCCAAGCACCCCATCTATCCCACTTCCTCCCCCTCCCCCTTGGCAACCACAAGTCTATTCTTCAAGTTCATGATTTTCTTTTCTGTGGAAAGGTTCATTCGTGCCGTATATTAGATTCCAGATATAAATGATATCATATGGTATTTATCTTTCTCTTTCTGACTGACTTCACTCAGTATGAGAGTCTCTAGTTCCATCCATGTTGCTGCAAATGGCATTATTTTGTTCTTTTTTATGGCTGAGCAGTATTCCATTCTGTATATATACCCATACACACACATCTTCCTAATCTAATCATCTGTCGATGGACATTTGGGTTATTTCCATGTCTTGGCTATTGTGAATAGTGCTGCAATGACATGTGGGTGCAGGTGTCTTTTTCAAGGAAAGTTTTGCCCGGATATATGCCCAAGCCTGGGATTGCTGGATCATATGGTAGTTCTATGTATAGTTTTCTAAGGTACCTCCATAATTCTCAGAAGTATGCTAAATTGTGAGAGACATGTTGCCGTAAACGAAAGAAAGACTGTCTCTTTCAGCACATGTGAATCTCAGGGAGGGACTCTTATTGGCTTAGCTTCAATTATGTCTCAAATTCTTAAATGGAAGACGAGAGTCAGGGATGTAGAAAACTGTAATTGGTTTGACTGAAGTGTATGTCCATACTCATTCCAGGGGAATGAGATTCTCTATTTGACAGTCCCTCCAGAATCACATAGGTAAAGTAGAGGAAGAAGATATTCCCCCAAACAAGGAAACTGCTGTTACCTAATAAAGGGGGAAGGATGAAAGTTGAAGGAGTCACGAAGATTGGATCTTCTTCTTCAATTTAAACATGACCATTATAATTATCTCATACTTTTCCTTAAAATAAAAACCCATAGGACATGGACATATTATATTGATTCCATGTTATCAACATTCTCGGGAAGCATGAGTTGAGTATTAGCAGTTTTACCTTTTGCCACTGTGGAAAAATACAACATATAAAGTTTAAGTGATTTGTTCAAGGTTATCCATCCAATGATAGAGTCAAAACTAGACCACAGTGTACAAATTGGCAGGTCCAGAAACCTACTCTGCTTGCTAGATATGGCAGACATACTAGCAAAACAGGATTTTGCTCATGTTATCACATGGTCACTGTATCTGGACAATGTTCTGCCCTTCACCTGGTTACTTAACTTTATGTAGCTCAAGCCCATGTGTAGGAAAGAGACTGGATACAGATTAGATTAATTAGCCAAGACAAAGTAGTATCTCTTTATTGATGAAGGATATCTTCTAAAACAAGCTACCTGGGGATAATAGCATTTGATAAAGTTTTACAAATGAAATGTGAAAGCTCAGAAGCCTATATTAAAGGAAAGCATATAAAGTTTAACATTGTGCCTTAAGTCTAAGAAAATGTCAGCTCTAAAATTGCAGAAAGTGGTACGCTTCATTAACCATATCATTGTCAAACAGATTTTTTTAGCTAATCTCAGAGATGCTTTGATTCTTTGAAGAACATACTTTTAGAAGTCTACTTTGATTTCTTTTCCAAACAACCACAACTTAAATATGTGAACACCTTTAACTTTAAAATTTTACAATTAAGCTTGCTTCAGAACTTTTTGCTGGGGAAATACCTGGGAGCTAAGGAACTATGGGTAATCTCCATGAAAAAGTTTAGTGGATAATTAGTATTTATTACTTCTTGTTGTTCCACACATATCTACAGATAAGAGTGACATTTTTTTGCACAGGTGTAATGGCCATCCCTCATTCAGAGATGTGCAAAATCTTTTAAACATGCTCTCCGTTTTCCAAAGCCTTATTGAATGCTGCCTTCCCCAGATAGAATGCATCAGATTATCTTCTCCAGCTTCCCTTCCACTAGGCTCAGATGATCTAGTTTCCTCCAGTGAATCAAAACCTCCTTGAACTTTGATTTGGAATTGAACTGGATGAAGAAATAGGCTCAACATGGAAAATGCACGTTGCTGGCTCTTGTTTCTGATTGACAAGAGTGATAAATTCCTAGTCAAGCCAGTTCAGCATGGTGTTTCTGGGACTGGTAGCAGGTGACAGCATTTCAAATTAAAAATCTCAGTGTGGCAGAGCCAAAGTTGTTCTGATGTCATTAGTGTCTAGAGACATCTTCTCAGGCCACTTCTGTAGCAGGGGATATTCTGACAATGGAGTTCAAAGCCTAGTAATTCTTTTGAGCTTCCAACATATATACATAAATTCTTTTTTTACTTAAACTAGCTAAGGTGAATTCTAATGATGGAACCTAAGAAGCCTGAACAATAGGAAGAAGTAAGGCATTTTTAAACACAGTTTCACATTTAACTGTAACATAATCGGGTGATTTGTTTTCACTTTTACCAATACTTTGTAAATGCCTATGTTTCAATTCTTTTTGATCCATACCTATAGTAAACATACAATACACCGGACCAATAGAAGAGGCAAAAAATATACACAGTATACATCTCTTTAGTAGAAGGGAGGTACATTTCTTGTAGTAGGATACACTGGAACAGACACTTTGGCATGCCTGTTGATGATAGTATTGGTTTTGCAAGCTGAACATCAACAGGAATGTTGACTTTTGCCCCTCTACCGAGGAGGTATATACTATATATATTTTTTGCCTCTTCTACTGGACTGGTATAATGTGATATCCTTTCATGCTTACTATGGGTATGGATCAAAACAAATCATGCCCCCCCCAAATAAAATCAACAGAACATTAGTGCTATAAGTTTAACATTGCCTTTAAGAGTTAAGAGGAAATAAGATTCTATAAAATGTATGTTTAGGAATTATACATCTCTATAGACTACTCCCTGCTTCATGCCTTTGGAAGTCACTTAACCTCCCTGAGACTTAGTGTGATATCCTATAAAATGAAGAAAATAACTCATTTCCCCCCTATTTTATTGGGACATTGTGATGAGAAGTATCTTTCAAAGTATATGGTATCAAAAAAAATATTGTAAATTACCTTTTGTTTGAGCAATGCATCCTCCATAAAACGAAAGTCTATTTCCCAAAGGAAAAAAAAAAAAAAAACAAGAAAATGGACCGTTAGAATAGGAAACCTCAGGCAAATTACTCCATATTGGGTTTTGAAATGTGAATATTTTAAGAAGGCAAGGGGACACTATTTCAAATAAAAAAAGAAGGATATTTTGAAATGCATTTACATGTAAGAATCTATTAGAGCAAACTTGGTTAGCCTATGAGAAAAATAAAACTTGGGGTGTTCTTAAAATACTATTTGATTTCAATTTTGAGGTTTTGAGCTAGAAAATAAAAAATGATAATCAACAATCTTCCATTTGCTCATGTATTATTCTGCCATAAATATAAAAAATTTCAGGATTATACTTGGCCCCAGGTAACTTCAATTTAGGGATAAAATTAATCTATAAGGAATAAGAATCCTCCAGATTAACTGAGAGCTTACCTAGGTCCTAACAATAAGCATTTCTGAGAAACAAGCAGAAGAAATCTATTTTCTTTTGATAGTTGCTTTCTCCTCAATGATTCAGAAAAACTTGATTTCACTTGAAAACAAATTGAGGGAGTTCCCATTGTGGTGCAGCAGAAACAAATCCAACTGGGATCCATGAGGATGTGGGTTTGATCCCTGGCCTTGCTCAGGGGGTTGGGGATCCAGCATTGCTGTGAGCTGTGTGTAGGTTGAAGATGCGTCTCAGATCCCAGGTTTCTGTAGCTGTGGTGTAGGCCAGCAGCTGCAGCTCTGATTCAGACCTTAGCCTGGGAACTTCCATATCCCACTGGTGAGGCTCTAAAAAAGAAAAAAAAAATTGAAATAACTTTAGTTAGAATTTTACTGTGAGTAAGTCTTGGGAATGAAGGGTGGATCAGGAAAAGTGAGAATAGGTAACAAGAAAGAACTATAAAACATTAATTCTTTTATATTCTTTAAAATCCTTAAGATCAAAGAGAAAATTCTACTATAAAAATAAGAAGTTGAAAGTTAAATTTTATTAATTCTTAATTTAAAATTCAGTTTTCTTAGGTCTCATAAAAAAAGAAATCTTTAATGAAAAGTAGAAAAAAAATGGGAGTTCCCACTGCAGTGTAGTGGGTTAAGGATACGGCATTATCTCTGCTGCAGCAGGGGTTTGATCCCTTGCCCAAGGCAGTGGGTTATGTATCTGGTGTTGCCACAGCTGTGGCTCAGATTCAATCCCTGGCCTGGGAACGTCCATATGCTGTGGGTGTTGCAAAAAAAAAAAAAAGAGAGAAAGAAGAATCACATGACAGGAAATAAGGAAGACATTTTTAAAATGCTAAAAAAAAAGAAAAAAAAAGGCAAGAAAAGAAAGGAAAAAAGGACCAAAAATGAAGGAAAGGGAGCTGAGTAAGAGAGGAATGAAAAAGAAAGATGGTGATTGGATGAGGAGATGTGGGGAAGGTCTTATATTGTCCGCTGCTCAGCCCCAAACCTTCCCACTGCTTTTTAAAATTTGATTACTTATTATTATTATTATTTATTTTGAGGGCTGCAACCTCTGACCTACACCATAACTCATGGCAACACTGGATCCATAACTCACTGAGCAAGGCCAGGGGTCGAACCCACATCCTCATGGATACTAGTCAGGCTCATTCCTGTTGTGACTCAGTGGTAACAAATCCAACTACCACCCATGAAGATGTGGATTTGACCCCTGGCCTTGCTCAGTGAGTTAAGGATCCAGTGTTGCCATGAGTTGTGATGTAGGTCAGAGGTTGCAGCCCTCAAAATAAAGAAAGAAAGAAAGAAATACTTTTTTAAAAATGTTGGGAAGGCTTGGGGCTGAGTAGCAGACAATATGAGACCTTCCCCACATCTCCTCATCCAATCACCATCTTTCTTTTCCATTCCTCTCTTACTCAGCTCCCTTTCTTTCATTTTTACTCCTCTTTTCCTTTCTTTTCTTACCACTGCTTTTTATTTAGTCTATCCAACAAATACTTATTGAGTGAGTACTCTGCGCTAAGCACCAGGTATGCAAAGACCCAATAAACCTGAAGATGGGC
The DNA here is from genome assembly GCF_016906955.1 of Phacochoerus africanus. NCBI lineage: Eukaryota > Metazoa > Chordata > Mammalia > Artiodactyla > Suidae > Phacochoerus > Phacochoerus africanus. The sequence continues at coordinate 27,618,036 of NC_062552.1, read as the reverse complement.
ATAAAAACAAAGATTATACCCAAGTAAGTGTTCAGGATGTGAACAATATCATCTGGGTTCACAAAGAAGACTGATTGTGGTTTAGGGTTGGTTGGGTTTTTTCAGGGTAAAAATGTGTAAACTGGGTATTGATTTAAAAAAAAAAAAGGAGATCCTCAGACTGAGAAAGAGATGGAGGGGAACTAGCAAATGAAGCTTGTGGCAGAGAGAAAAGCTAAAATAGCAGCACTCAACTATCTGACTATTCTTGTCTCTACCCCTCCCACCTCCACTGTTTCTCTGTCTTTGACTCACTTGGCCGATTACGTTTTGTCAATTCAAATTGTAATTCATGGAGTGACTACAGGACTAAATATTTGAAATTGAGCCGATTTCAAACAAATCCGAGGCTTCCACTCAAATGCATTAATTCTCCTCATTTCCTAACCCCTAAGAACTTCGTTTGACTATTTAAATACATCATTTTTAGAGAGGAAGTATGGGAAGGGGATAGCTAGGAATTCTGTCAACAACCAATGGAGATTTAATGTTAGCAAACATTTATGACCGCAGTGAAACTGATTTGGGCTGTTCTTATTAAATATATATACACCTATTGACAAACCATGATATTGTACTTCTTCCTTGGTATGTTGTATATTATCCAATGTAACTCTGTGATGACTGAGATACCTATGCTAATGCTTAGGTGATATAGCTTCACCTAGTCCCATTTGCCGTCTCTTGTTTGCTCCCATGAAAACAAGAATACTTAATGGAGGAGCATGTAAAGTGATGTGTAAACTCACATTGCTTCTCATCGTCTTATTTCTCATCTGTCCAAGTGCCAAGATGGAGTATCCATTTCTTCTTTTTTAGTTGTTGGGCAGATTTCTTCCTACATTCTCGATGGTCCTCCCCTCAAATACTGTGCCTATCTCTCTACTCCTGAATCTTTCCTCTTTCACCAAGTGTTTATTGGATGTTGAGAATTTTTGCATGTATGATGATCAAAGATATTTGCCTGTATTTTTCTTAGAGTGCTTTGTCTGGCTTTAGTGTCAGGTTGACACTGGCCTCATACAACCTGGGGACATCCATTAGGCTAGAAAAGAATCAAATTTAATGTTACTCCTACAAGGAAAAGAAAAGCAGGAGAAACCTCTTCCACAGATGCACTATTAACAGGGAGAAGCTGGCCACCTATAAAGGTTTTTATCTACCTTCTGAATACAGCTTCTTTCCTATATTTCATCTCTTCTACACTTTAACTCTGATATGGAGATTTCCTAGGGACTGGACATATTTGAGATTGTATTTATTTAGGAATATAGGCTTTTTATGTTCCTGGTATGAAAGGAATTATATATATATATTGGCAAATATAAATTTCTTTTTCTGCGTTTATAAATTGCCTTTCCAGCTGTATGAAACCAGAAACAGTTTAACAAATGCAATTAACATACACACAAAGTATTGTTCATTTTATGCAGTGGGGCCAGCACCATGCATTAGAGAACACAACCAAATGGACATTGATTACCCATAAATGTGAGGAGACAGAACAGCATGGGCTCCTGTTTGCCCTTTGATGAAGTTTTATTTCTCACTGGACTCAGGATTTATATGGAGCTAAAAGGTCCACACAGTTGTTGACAAGATCTTTGCACAAAGGGACAAAGTGGAGGCAGTCAGCACCCCGTAGCCCAGAGAAACCTGAATCAGGCCTGCAAATACTAATCACCTTGGCTTTGGCAATCAGCAAAAATGGCTGAGTCCCAATGAAAATTCCCCCAGCAATGTTGAATGCCAGTGGTCATTTTGAACAGCGCATAATGAAAGCACAGCCCACTCATTGAACAAAATCTTTTGTCATATAATAGTATGAAAAAGTTCCTATATTTTCCAAATATAATTCTAAGACAGTTAAAGGAATCATAGAAATAATTTGTCTATACATGTCCCCAATGGCAGGTCATAAAACCTCTAATGAACTGTACCACCAGCTCCCCTTCACAGTTTAAAACGAAATATGTTTAAGGGTGCTATGAATTGGATTACATTAGGACTGATATGACAACTTCTTTTGCTAATAATATAATGGAACCTTTTAGAGGTTTTTCTTTGGTCTCATGAACTACAGAGGTCTCCTGTGGTTTGGTTTGTGCCTCCTGAATAATAAGGGACAATTAAAACATTTCATTTGAGGAGTCCCTGGTGGCTCAGTAGGTTAAGGATCCATTATTACTGCTGTGGCTTGGGTGACTGCTGTGGTGGCTGCTGTGGTGCTGTGTCCCAGGAACTTCTCCACGCTATGGGTGCAGCCAAAAAAAACAAAAACAGAAACTAAACATTTCATTTGAGTTCAAAGATTATCAGAAGCATGAACAAGCTCTGTGAGTCAAAGCTGAAGAAAATCTTAGATTGGTACCCAGGACATTCTGGAACAGTGTGTGGCCTAGTTATTGTTGCTTCTTCCTCTTCTTTTTCTTTCATTCTTTCCTTTTTTTTTTTTTTTTTTTTTTTTTGCTTTTTAGGGCCACACCCTAGGCATATGGAAGTTCCCAGGCTGGGGGTCAAATCAGATCTGCAGCTGCTGGCCTGAACCACATCCAAGCCACATCTGCTGCCTGGACACCACAGCTCATGGCAACGCTGGATCCTTAACTCACTGAGTGGGGTCAGGTGTTGAACCTGCGTTCTCATGGTTATGAGTCAGATTCAATTCTGCTGAGCCATGATGGGAGCTCCTATTGTTGCTTCTTTTTAATAACAATAGTCATGGCATTTATTATAAGTAGCTTATGATTTTTCCTGATTATGTAGCAAACATTCTTTGAAGTGAGCTAGGAGTTTTCTATATATATAGAAATATATGTATATATATATAAAATCTCTCTTTGAATTCTCCCCAGATCCTCTTCTTTAATGATAGCTATTTTGTTGGTAAGAAAAATGGGACCATGTTATTTGTCAAAGTTACATGGCTCTCATGAGACTGGCCAGGATTTGCATCTGGTTTTGCTTTACTCTAAATCTCATGAACTTAATTTGTTATACTACAGCAGAAAGTAGGGAACTCTAGATGCTTTGTATTACAAGGGTTCAGTATGATTGTACATCTTCATTATTTCTCCTAAGAGCTCTTTATACATATTTACGACTTAAATATATTCATGTAAGAGGTAATTTTCTTAGGAGTTCATACAGATTGCATGGCTGGCTTATGGGCCACTTGGACTCTGCTCATCCAAACTAATGCGCATGCAGACCGCTAATGAAATATTTAAGTGCATGCGGATAACTTGAATCCACTTAAAAAATAGGCACAGCTGAAAAATTGAGAGTTAAGTTTTATTTGGGGTAAAATGAGGACACTAGCCTGGGAGGCAGCATTTCAGATAGCTCTGAAATACTCTCCAAAGAGGCAGGGGGGAATGTCCACATACATGTGATTTTTGGTGAAGGGGGGAGGTGCATGTAACTATGCATACATTTTATAGAAGTTTGCTGCTAGTCTCGCGAAGTTTACTACTCGTCATAAGGAGCAGATGTCATCATGAAGGATTTTAGCGCTTTTCTAGATGCGAGGAGATGCGATAATTGGGCTTGTAAAATCTTCTCCTGCAATGTCTATCTGAAGACCTGCTCTGCGTTCTCAGAGCAAGGAGTACCTCACTCATCATCTCCAGCCTGAGCTCTTTCAGGGAGTGTTGAGGGTCAGCAGCTGCAGTGGCTCATGATTGAATCCGTGTAGAGGCAGGAGGCACTCCAGTTCATACTTGCAATGCTGCAATATCCTCTCTCCTCCCCCATCCATTCACCCACTCATTCATTTCCCCTCCCCCAAGAAATCCGATGTGCAAAGCACCTTGCTATGTGGGGAGAAGACTGTGTATTTCAAAGTACTCAACTCTCTCCTCAAGCAGCTAGGACTGCAGTGAGAGAAATAGATGCTGCAGTGAATAGCTGTCACGCCAGTTCTGTAGAGGAATCCATTATTTAAAACCCAAACTTACTCCACCTCTCACTGCCTTGGAAGATGGGTGGTGAAATGTGTATCAGTGAGAAAAGAAATCTTGTTGCTCTTTTTTCCATCCAGAGGCTGGTGGAGCAGGAGGAACAGAAAAGTCTCTGCCAGTTCTCCTTTGCTGTTATGAGACAGTTCCTTTGCTAGATGAGACATTAATCTTTCTATCTACAAAAATAAACCCTGCACATATTAGGTGGTGAAGAGCTAAACCACCCAGCCTAATAGTAGGAAAGGGAAAGAGTTTTCTAGCAGAGCCCAAGGGTGCTAAGTTCTGGGAAAACAGAGCTTCCAAGAGAGGATGAGAAGGGAAAACAAGATGCTGACGTGAGCTCCTCTATTGCTCCAAAGCATCATCACTCCTGCTTGCAAAATTCCTATGATATGTTGATGCTCTCTTTTGAGGAAAGTGGGCAAAAAAAGAGGATCATGGAAAAGGGACCAGTTCTCCGCTGGGTTGGCACGCAAAAGAGGGAGAGAGGATGAGAGGCACAGGAATAGGAGTCCACCAAGAAGAGCCACTGGGCAGAAGTAACTGAGAGAGAATACACCCTAGGAAACGATGCAGAGTTCATGGTGAGGTTATTAGAGGGTGGGGTGGCCATCAAACCAGCTTTTAGATTTTGAAGGAGAAGGTGGCCTCTCAGTACATACACAAGTCACGGACAGCAAGTACCAAAGGAGAGAGCCAAGTGAGGTACCACAAGAGGGGAGCGCACAAGAAGGTCATGTTCTCCAAGCTTAGCTGGGACAGTCCTGAACGCTGTGCTTTACACCATATTACACAAAATTGGGTGAATCCGGGTAGACGTCTTGCCTATGTCCAGGAATTGGCTTCAACCAGAGGAGGTTAGGGGACAACCACTGCATGACAAGTCCTTTACTCCTGGCAGTACCAGGTCATGAGACTAGATAAATGGTGTATCCTGGATTGAAATTTGAGTCTCACTCATAAAACTCACGTTCTTCATAAGACACTTTGCTGCTATTCAGCTGTCAAATGTACAAATTCCACCTTTTACATCAATGAGTCAAGGGCTAACCTGGGGTGCAGAGAGAGGATTCAGGGAATCCAGGAACTTGAGTGGAGGCACAGGACTACATCTCCATGTTCACGAATATCTGACTCAAAGTTAGCAGTTTCATTCATTTTGAAGACAGGCAACAAACCACAGTAGAATTAGCAACACCAGTGACTTTATCACCAGAAGCAATGTAGTACTTTTTAGGGCGTATTAAATTTATTGCATATTTCAAAAGTATCATCATCCTTCTGAAAAATATGGCCTTCTTAGACATCTCACCAGATATTGCTATTTAATAGGTTAATAAAGAAGCATGTATTATTATTATATCACATTTTGACTTTAATAATAGGATTTCAGTATAGCTAGCCTCTTTGTAATACACTGCATTAAAAACATTACTTTGGAAATGAGTTCATGGACCCCATCAAAATGCCAAAGGGGTCCATTACACGAAAAGTTGAATCTGAGGTCTAAAGCATTTTTAATTAGTGTGAGTAACTCAGGAGAGAGAAGGCTGTATAATGATCCTTATTATCATTTTCTTCTAGCAGAAAAAGGGAGAGAGGGTGGAATGGGGTGAGGAACCCAGATTCCTAAGCATGATGATAACAGAGGGGGCAGGGCAGGCTTGGGCAGGACCTGGAGCTACAGCCTGTCCCTGGGTGGGGAGAAATACCCATCAGAATCAGGAGGTACCAAGGAAGTGCCCGGAGGTTGCAGACCTAAACTAGCTTATGTTCACGCGTATGCCTAGAGAATTTTGTATTTTCCTTTAATGTCAAAATGTAGTCTGAATATTTATTTTCACCATAAAAAAAAGACTGCAAGGTTTGATTCTCTTTTTTTTTTCTTTCTTTTTTTTTTTGTCTTTTTGCCTTTTCTAGGACCACCCCCGTGGCATATGGAGATTTCCAGGCTAGGGGTTTAATCGGAGCTGTAGCCACCGGCCTATGCCACAGCCACAGCAACTCAGGATCCGAGCCGCATCTGCGACCTACACCACAGCTCATGGCAATGCTGGATCCTTGACCCACTGAGCGAGGCCAGGGATTGAACCCCCAACCTCATGGTTCCTAATCAGATTCGTTATCCCCTGAGCCACGACGGGAACTCCGAGGTTTGATTCTCTTTAATCAAGATAAATATTTGTTTTGTGGAATTCAAAGAGAGGATATATTTTGATCCATATTCATTATCCTTGATAAAATTGGGGCTTTCTTTGAAATACTTCTAATTTGAGCATATTTATAAGGAAAATGGAAGCTCTCACAGTTTGAAAACACTTTGTATGTCTGTCAGGAAGGTAGACCAGTGGAAAGACAGAGATTCAACACACCCGACTGCGTATATACACACCATCAATACTGAACCATATACTGTTTTAGTAAAACTTTGCAAAGAAGTTTACAGTTACATTTTTCAGGTACAGATTTAATGCCCTGCTCATAAAAATGTCAGGTGAGGACATTAGTTTACATTAGCAACATCCGCCAAAAAATCATTTCGTCTTCGGGTAAATCATACATTTAATAAATCATTGTGTGATTTTATTATTATGTATTATATGGTATTACTGCATGAGCAATGGTCCAGGAAATTATTATGCTGACCATTCTTCAAAAATGCCTTATTGTCATTCCACCGTTTTTAGGCAGAAAATTTAGATAATTTTCTGGATTATCTTCTATTTTTGTCTGTTGAAATCTGCTTCTCCTGACAGATGCGGTGTCACTGTTCCTTCTTCCCACAGCAATTTCTCCCTGTCACTACCCTCCCTCTGCTCTAAGTCACCTTTGATCATATCTTGTCTTGGGTTTTGGTACCCGATGTAAATGACTAATCTCTTAATTTGTAAACTTTTTTGAGACCAGGATAAACATCTTATACATCTAGATTCTCTTGTAGTAACATCCACATAATTGTCCTCAAAAAATTGATTACTTTGAATGAATGTTTTTTTTTAATTTTTTTAATAATTAATGAATGGTTAAATCAAATTATTAAATAAACCTTTATGGCTTTTAAATGACTAATTTAAGAGTTCCCTAGTGACCTACTGGGTTGGGGTTCTGGCTCTGTCACTGCTGTGAGTGGGTTCCATCCCTGGCCTGGGAGCTTCTGGGTGCTGTGGGCTTGGCCAGACAAACAAATCAAAAACTCCCAATGTGAACGCTACAGCAGTGGTTGATGTTTCATGTGTCTTGAATAGGTTGGATTTGCATAAAAAGGCTCCTTTTGCCTGGTTGGTTAATTCTGAATGAGTGTGTAAGTTCACAGATTCAGCTGCAACCACATAGGCCCTCCCAGCTTGCTTCCAGGAATATTAGAAATAAACATTGATGGGATATGCAAAAAAAAAAAAAAAAGAGTTAAGCTTGCCAACTTTTTTTAAATTATCTTTTAGGAGATTATTTGTAAATTATTTAGGACTTTTTTCATTGTTAGTACACAATTTACTGGCATTATGTATATTCACAATGTTGTAAACCATCACCATTATATATTTCTAAAATATTTTCATCATCCCAAATGGAAATTCTGTTGACCACAAACAATAACTCCCCATTCCCTGCCTACCCCTGCAACCCTTGGCAATCTCTAATTTACTTCTATCTCTATGTATATGTCTAGATATTTCATGTAAGTGAAATCATGTAATATTTGGCTTATTTCATGTAGCCTATATTTTCTTTTTTATTTTCGCTTTTTAGGGCCGCACCCATGGTATATGGGGGTTCCAGGTCAAATTGGAGCTACAGCTGCTGGTCTACGCCACAATTATAGCAATGTGGGATCCAAGCCTCATTGCTCACAGCACAGCCGGATCCTTGACCCACTGAGCAAGGCCAGGGATCAAACTTGCATCCTCCTGGATACCTCCGATTTGTTTCTGCTGCACCACAATGGAAGCTCCCTAGCCTTTTTTTTTTTTTTTTCAGTAATTTTAGTAGAAGCTATTATCTTTAAGTAGAAAAATATTAATGATATTTCCCCCAAGTAGATATAGCAGAGATACTACCATTTCACTGTTCTTCTTTTCTAGAGAAAGGGTTACTTCTTTGCCAATATACATTCAGTGTATGTTGATGTCTTTACAAACAGTAAAATTATACATCTGTACCTTTAGTGTTCACCGCAGTTAGCAAGTATGTAATCTGTTACTCATTACTCAAACTCAAAAGTTGGCTCCTAATACCTAGCCTTAAAAGTCAGAAGTACTGCAATGTAGCAAATATTGCCTTAGATCAGACTTTTTCTAAATACAAGAGCAGTGACCAGAAATTTGCCCTTGCACTGAATGCTTAGCTATTAGAATTAATGTTGTAACTCTGTCATGGATATTGAGGAAGAAGTGTCAGTTATGCGATGCGCTTCCTTTGTTGATGCCTTAATTCATGGTCATTGTCTAAAATGTACATTATAAGCCCTCCACAAACCTACTCTGAATATTTATTTCTTGTGAAAGAAACCTTCAGATTAAGAGACAATAAGCACAGATTACTGAATAATTTTTTTTTTTTGTCTTTTCTAGGGCCGCAGCCTCGGCATATGGAGGTTCCCAGGCTAGGGGTCCAATCAGAGCTGCAGCCACCAGCCTATGCCACAGCCACAGCAATGCCGGATCCTTAATCCACTGAGCACAGGCCAGGGATCGAACCCGCAACCTCATGGCTCCCAGTTGGATTCGTGAACCACTGAGCCACGATGGGAACTCCGTAAAATTTTTAACATTAAAGAAATGGGTTCTGCCATTTGTTTTTTGCTCCATCTTGGTTATGTGGTCCTGGACAAGCAAGCCATTAATATCTCTGGGTCTCTGTTTATTTTTCTGGGAAATGGAGTAAACTGCATTCAGATTCAGTTTCAATCTGGCACATTCACAGAGCTGAGTATCAAATGACATAACAGGCATGGAAGACATCATACACTGCATTTTCTCTACAACTTTAAGGTGATGTTCATTTCTTTATTGCTCATGTGGGCAGGCCAGGTGGTAAGAGATATGTTGGCATCGTCCACACATGAAACATTTATTCAGACAACCTTCATTTTTTTATTGAAACTGTGATTCCTTCCTTATAATTTCAGAATGAACAGTGATGAAACAAAACTACCTAATTTAAAGGTTGGAGCAGAATTACGAGGGGATTTTTGAATAGAACAGATAAGCTAATTGCTTCCTATACTTTTCTCCAACTCTGGTTTCTATTATTCTTGCTGCCAAGTGTGGTTAAAATACTTGTTTGTTTGTTTGTTTGTTTGTTTGTTTTTTGGTTGTAAATCCTTATAATCATTCAATTCCTTTAAAAACTGATAGTCAAAGGAAGGGATGCTAGTATTTATAACTGCAATTCTGCAATTAAGTATGTATTTAAAGTAAGACTTCTGGTTTTTTTTTTAGGGAACTCTAGGCACTCCTGTATTCAATCAAAACAATTATCCTGAAAAGTATAATCAATGTACCAAAATTTATAGTAGTAATTTTACAGAATATCAGGTATTGAATCTGACAGGGGCTAGAAATCACACCTTCTGGTAGGAAATATGGGCAGTTCCTTGCAGACATAAGAGTTCAGTGATGGAAGGTATGGATGTTCTAGCCCCCACTCTGCCACTTACTAGCTATGTGGTCTTGAACAATACTTCTAAGTCATAGTTTCCTTAGTAAAATGGGCATGATACAATAAGGAGGATTAATAAGGCATATTGGTTTGTGATTATTCTGTCTTCTAATATCTTTTTGTTTGTTTGTTTTTGATAGCAGGATAATGCTGGCCTTGTAAAATAGATTTGGAATTACTCTCTTATTTTCTATTTTCTGAAAGAGTTTTTGGATTGTTACAACTTTCTTAGATTTTGTAAGCTAGTGAGGCTATCTTGGCTTGAGGATTTCTTTTTGAGGGGGATTTCAGTTACAATTAAATTTCTTTAGTTATATAGGGATATTCAGATGTTCTATTCTTTCAGGGTCAGTTTTATTAATTTATGTCTTTTGAAGGATTTGTTCATTTCATTTAAGATGTTGATTTTTTTGGAATAATATTTCCTTATTATCCTTTTGGTATTTTAGCTCCCACAGCCACATGGCTTCATTTGTTTTTATATTATGCCTTTATTTTTATTATAAAATCTATTTAGATGTTTATAAATTTTACTAATATTTAAAAAACATACTTATGTTTTATTGATTTCTCTATATGGTTGCCATCTTCTATGTAAGTTATTTTCACTCATCTTTATTTCCTTCCTTCTATATATTTTGAATTTAATTTACACTTTTCTGTCTTCTCAAGGTGGAATCAGCATTGCGCATGTAATAGAGAAGTGCTCTAATCCAGCATGACAAATCCTATTTTCCTAGGTGGAGATGATTTGAACAGAAAATATGGGTCATCCTGGACAAAAGCATAGATAGGTGATTTTTAATAAGACTTCTGCTATTTATCTTCCTTCCATCATTTCAAGTGCACAGAGTGTATCTTCCAGTAATAACTTACTCACTAGAGCTTCCAATCACGTCCAGGGAATGCTTATCGATACAATGAAGTCTGCTTTAAACAAAACACATCCCAACATAACATACATATCTTTTAAATTACCTTTATTTTCTTTGAGTTTTGCAATGTTATTTGTGTACTTTGGGTTTTTTTTAATGCCTTTCTTTTATCATAATGTATTTAGTTCACATCAAATTCTAGTTTAATGCTTAAAGTTTAAAATTTAATCAGATTTGAGCTAAACTATACTTCCTCAGAGAAACCTTCCTGACAAATCTATTCATCTGAGGCTCTTATTCCCAGATCCAGTTCCTCTCCATACTCTTATCCATTTTCATTTCCTTCACAGACCTTATCACGATCTAAAACTTTTAATTTATTTTAATTGGATTTTCTTCACCCAAGAATATAAATGTCTTGAGATAAAGAACATTGTCTGTCTTATTCATTCTTTATCCTCAGAACCGCAATCAATGCCTAATACATTTATTTTTCAATACATATATATGGAATAAATCAAAATAATTAATCCATCAATGCATTATAGAAGAATTAGTGTCATTGCCTGTAAGTATGGTATTTTATTATACTCCTCAAATAACTTTTTTGATAAAATTCAGATAAAGCTTCCTAATATCCCAAGGTAGCATATTTCAATGAATTCAGCTGATCTTACTCTCCTCAGAATTTATAGAAATACAGCGTGCATATAAGGATATGAGGGTTTAATCTTTGCACGGTCTACCTTACTAACCCTTCTTTTATGGTGTTTTCACTGGAATAGGCTTGATGGGAAGTGTTTTTGTCCACCCTCTAGTAACATGTCATCTAAATAATGGTCAGAGTTTAGAAAATTCCTCAACCACTGTCATACTTTTGTGTTCTCAGAAGCCAATGGAAAATCTAAATAAATAGCTAGGATACAGCCCATAACGTTTATTTTACAGAGACAATAGGAAGCTACTTGAGGGTTTCTGTCTAAAACATTTTGAATTAGAACCCACCATTTAATAGAGTTTTTGGTTTATCTGATGAGAATGAGGATGGGTTGAGACAAGAAGCTACTTGTGCAAGAAGAGCACACAGACAGATGCAGAAATGTCTTATGACATCGGTGGGGGAGAGATAGAAAAGCAAAATTGAGTTATGCATATTGAAAAAGAGTCTAGCACAAAAGTTGTTTGTTTGTTGCTTTGTTCTTTAACTTACACCAGCATCCTTTCTATAGTCACGAGCACTTAGGGCCCTCATGCAGGAAGTAAATGCAGGGGACCTACAAATTCCAGAGTTTTGGACCTTATTACTCTAATGATCTCCAGCCATTCCAGAAGAGGAGATTTTACTCTGTTCCAAGACTAATTCAAGGAAATGATGTTTCACACATAATTTTACACATGATCTCCTTTCTGTGTTATTTACCATTACCATAATATTCCAAGGCATGAGCAGACTTACTGGGACAAAAAGCCATCGGGGAAACTTCTAAGGCTGTTATCTGGGGACTTTGCCTCCTTTTTTGAATTTGAGGACTACAGTCTACCAAGTGGGTCAGGAGGGTTATGGAAGTCTTCTAACATTCCAAGCTTTAAATTTCACCCATGTCCTCCTAAGTCCAGCAGCCATGCATTAAATATACTAAGGAAAAACTAGATACCTTCTCCAGAAAGCAATAGACATTGATAAATGCAGAATGTGGTGTAACCGAAGAAGTTCATTATGCAAATGGTGGGTCACCTGGTTCATTCAGCTTCCTTGGATTCCTTGTTAAGACCCAGAAAGAGAGAAAAAAAAATTTTCAGCAGTGAAGGCTAAATCTGCACATCAAATCAACAATTTCAAACCTCTCCGAATATATGAACCCCATGTGATATTATGTTGGTGTCCTATTAATAGTTTTCATGATGAAGACCTAAGTCATTGAAAAAAGGCCTTGATCTCTTGGGTAGCTTCTATTTATTAACAACTGCACTAGATGTAATATAGAGGAATAATAAGTGTTAAACAGTTTCCTGAACAATGTAGGAATGTTCAGTTGGTACAGCCACTACGGAAAACAGGTTTTCCTCAGAAAACTAAGGACAGCATTACTATATGTTTCAGCAATTCCACTCCTGGGCATCCATCCAGACAAAACTATAATTCAAAAAGATACACGCACCCCTATGTCAAGACAAATAAACAACCTAAGTGTCCACTGGTGGATGAATGGATAAAGAAAGTATGGCACATATATACAATAGAATACTACTCAGCAATAAAAAAGAACAAAATAATGCCATTTACAACAGCATAGATACAACTAGAGATTATCATATTAAGTGAAGTAAGTCAGAAAGAGAAAGACAAATACCATTTGATATCACTTTTAATATGGAATCTAAAAATAACACAGATGAATCTATCTATGAAACAGAAACAGACTCATAGACAAGGAGAACAAACTTGTGATTGTCAGTGGTGAGGGGGTTGGGGGAGGGATGCAGTGAGAGGTTTGGGTTAGCAGATGCAAATTATTATATATGGAGGTAATAAGCAACAAGGTCCTAACATAGCATGGAGAAATATATTCAACGTCCTATGATAAACCATAATGGAAAAGTATATAAAATTACTTTACTGTACAGCAGAAACTGTCACAGCAATAGAAATCAACTATATTCAACTAAAAAATAATATTAGAAAGATATACCCAGTGGTTTATATTAAGGTTTAGTTTCTATTAGATAGCTGTGTGATGTTGTACAGTTACTAAATATAGAGAAGTATAATCTATCATGCAGAATTGCTGGGAGGGTTATGTATAATATATACATAACTCACAGCCCAGTGATATACTTAGCACTCATTGATACTATAGCAACAACCTCCATGATCAACCTTACCAACTGACCTGCTTTTATAAATATATCATCACTTAAACGATTCTCAATTAACCATTCACTCCTCTTATTTATTACCAGTAAATCCACTGTCTCTCTTTTGAGACATCTGCCCACCAACTCCCATTCTACAAAAGTCCAGGAGCTTATTTGTTCAAAAGGAGGTTTGTATTATTTTCAGACACTAAGCAGACAGGAAAAATAATTGATCCATTGTTGCCATCAGCTCCTTCCTCTCAAACAGCATGGGACTGATGAATAGTATAATATGTGGGATGATGATTTCCACTGCAGCAGGGATTTCCTGTGGGTCCAGGGCCCCTGCCAGCACTATAGTGATGTCCCACAGAGGGTACCAAAAGTAAAGTTCTTTTTCCTCATACTCCCATGATCCATTATTGCTCCACACAACAGCGACAATGCCAAGGAGGCAGGTGTGCTAAAGCGACCTCTTCTTTGGTGTACTTTGGTACTGAGAGCATCAGAGATACTGCCATTCCAGTACATTCTTGGAGTCCTTCTCTTCCAGCAGACTTGGTCAGGAGCCAAGGGCAGGAAGAAGGGTTACTTCTGTGTCCCTAGCATCTAGGCTTGTGCTTGGTCCTTGATGGATGAATGAATACATGAAAGAATGAATGGATTCACTCACTTAACTCTCACTGATTTTGAATCTTAGGGCACAGACTCAAGGTCTGTGGGCCTTCTCTTCCAAGATGCATAAGCAAGTTTGTCCATCTCTTCCCCTAAGATAAGCTCTATATACTAAAGGCTTTTAGAAGAGGCCTGCTCATTTCCGGATGTTAGAGTTTGCACTCTACCCTTTTTAGTGTTATTATTCATAGCGAAAATTTTTATTTATATTGAAATTTCCTATATGACTAGTATATCACATTTAATGTTGCTAGATGGTAGCCACAATAAAATATGGTTTCAAGAAAGAATGCTAGTGTCAGGAGCCTTATAAGAGCTTTCAAAACACCAGCAACCTTCAAGCAGCCACATGTGCACCAAAAATTGTGACTATTTGTGGCTAAATTGGGTGAAAGGACAGTGGATCATAACAATGGGAGATATGCAAACAGGACTCTTGGTTTAACACCGTCTTGTAGAAAATTCCACTTGTGACCAGGCTTTGAGAGTTGCCTCAAATGGGGTTACTGCTGATAAAATGATAAATCAATGTTGTTTTATCAGCTAAAGTTAAAAAAAACCTTTTTGATTACTAGTCTTATTGAAAATATTCCTGATCATTAGTCTTACTCAAAGTGTCTCTTCTCACTATAAATATTCAAACAGAGGCCTGAGGATTTCTTATTCTGGATGCTGGAAAAGAGGTTCCCCCACTGGGTAAGAGGTTAAAATCCATGACCAATAATATCCTTCCGAATATGAAGAGTCTATGATTAGTATTGGGTAGTTAATGCTCATGTTCCAATGTAAATCACCAATACATACCTCAAATATATTTTGGTTTAAAATTAAGAAGAAATAAAACATGTTAACAAATGCACATCTGAATCTTTGTGCTTTGTAGGCATTTAGGCAGCAAACACACTGCCAAATGTTTTTGTGACCGGCTGTCAGCAACATTTTTTTTTTCCCATGCAGAAATATATTCCCCAGAGGGAAAAAAAATACTTAATATTTTTCTTTTCTTAGTAAGATCCCCATCCATCTTTTAATTTTTCATTTTTAAAATTCTGTGGACATTTCTTTTCTTTTCTTTTGTAAATGCTTGAGGATATCTGCCATTCTAGGAAGTTTTTCTCTGTCTTATGTGATGTATGTTCAGAATGTTGTTATGGTTGAGTTGTCAGTGGAAAAGCCCAGGGACTCCAGCTGAGAGGAGGCTGGGCTAAGGCAGCAGCTCATACATTTGTGTGTAATCCACTTGGTGTCAGGGGGTTGCTAAATGACAGCACGCTGGGCCCAGTCCCTGGAGTTTTTGATTCAGTATTTCAGCCTAGCAAGTTCTCAGGCAATACTGATGCTGCTGGTCCAGGATCACTTTGAGAACTACCCAACCAGGAACTTTCATCTCCTAATGTTGTCTGAGTCTATCTTTGTTCAGTAGCAGTAGGAAAATTAGACTTTTCAAATTCTATGTAAGCAAAACGTTGTTTGTTTGTTTGTTTCTTTGTTTAGGGCCACACCCGAGGCACATGGAGGCTCCCAGGCTAGGGATGAATCGGAGCTGGAGCCAGCAGCCTAATGCCAGCAACAAGCAACGTGGGATCCGAACCATGTCTGCCACTTGTGCTGCAGCTTGCAGCGATGCCAGATCCTTGACCCACTGAGTGAGGTTAGCTAGGGATTGAACCTGCATCTTCATGGATCCTAGTCTGGTTCATTACTGCTGAGCAACAACAGGACCTCCAAGCAAGACTTTTAACGTATTCACCTCTTCCCTTAATCTCACATCCATTTACAGGAAGCCGAGATCATCTTTATGTTGGATTCTGAAGCAAAGTCAAATACATTCTACTTGAGGTGGGAAGAGTTCGGAGGGAGAGAAGCAGAGAAATGCCACGTTCACCATGTACGTTGATTGCGTCCAGTGATTCAGTGGCAGGCTACAGAGAATTACCATTTCATCAGTAGGGGGTATTTTCTCTGCATGAAGATATTCTTCCTTTCAAAGTAATGTTGCCTCGGGGATTTGAAGGTCTACTGAATTCTGAGCATTTTCCTTGGCCTGGATACATAACTGAATATTTTATTTTGTCAGGCATATTCCTGCTCTTCAGTGCCTTTGATAATTTCCTCTTCCCCGGTGCTGACTCCATAGGTGACCTATAAAAGCCGTGCAGCTCATCCCCAAGTCAGCAGGCACCTCCTTCAAGTCTGGCCTTTTTAACACCAGTTTTAAACCTTCTTCAGTGGTCTGGGGATCCTTGTGGTCCTTTGCCTCTTGCTTGCTTTCTTTCCTTTTTTTCTTTTTCTATTTTCCCAATTTTGATGATAAATTTATGTCAACCTGACGAGGCCATGATACCCGGATATTTGGTCAGACACCAGTCTAGATATTCCTGTAAAGATACTTTTTAGATGAGATTAATATTTAAACCATAGACTCTGAGTAAAGCAGGTTACTCTCCATAGCATGAGTGGACCTCATCCCATCCATTAAAGGCCTTAAAAGAAAAAAAGCCTCTTGCTTGTATTCTGACTTATTAACTGTCCTCTGTGACTTGCTGCTTCTAATGGGCTGTCCCCTTGATCCAGGTTTCCCACTGGTTCTGTGGCCGAAGCCCTGTTGTGTCCTGCTCAGGTGCCCATTTTCCACACTTGGTCTAAGTTGCCAAGCCCCTACTTCTCTGTGTGCTTGAATAGATTTTCTATTTTTATTTTATGTATATCAATAAATCATTTTCCATTCATTCAATGAGAAGACATATTGTCTGCTTAAGAGAACAAAATTATAATACTTTGTGTTGTATGTTTTTGAATTTAACATTCAAATACACGTCAAGATTATTTGCCACAGCAAAGGAAACCATAAAGAAAAAGATACCATACAGAATGGGAGAAAATAATTTCAAACGATGCAACTGACAAGGGCTTAATATCAAAAATATACAAACAACTTGTACAACTCAATAGCAAAAAAGCCATCAACCCAACGAAAAAATGGGCAAAAGACCTGAATAGACATTTCTACAAAGAATATACACAGATGGCCAACAAGCACATGAAAAATGCTCTACTTCACTGATTATTAGAGAAATGCAAATCAAAGCTACTAGGAGGTACCACCTCATACCGATCAGAATGGCCAGCATTAATAAGTACACAAATAACAAATGCTGGGGAGGGTGTGGATAAAAGGGGACCCTCCTACACTGTTGGTGGGAATGTAAATTGGTACAACCACTAAGGAAAACAATATGGAGATACCCCAGAAAACTATACATAGAACTACCATATGATGCAGCAATCCCACTCTTGGGCATATATCTGGACAAAACTTTCCTTGAAAAAGATACATGTACCCATATGTTCATTGTAGCACTATTCACAATAGCCAAGACATGGAAACAACTTAAATGTCCATTGGCAGATTAATAGATTAAGAAGATGTGGTATATATACACAATGAAATACTATTCAGCCATAAAAAGAACAAAATAATGCTGTTTGCAGCAACATGGATGGAACTACAGGCTCTCATACTAAGTGAAGTAAGTCAGAAAGAGAAAGACAAATACCATATGATATCACTTATATCTGGAATCTAATATATGGCATAAATGAACTTTTCCACAAAAAAGAAACTCATGGACTTGGAGAACAGACTTGTGGTTTCCCAGGGGGAGGGGGAGGGAGTGGGATGGACTGGGAATCTGGGGTGAATAGATACAAACTATTGCCTTTGGAATGGATAAACAATGAGATCCTGCAGTATAGTACTGGGAACTCTATCTAGTCACTTATGATGGAGCATGATAATGTGAGAAAAAAGGATGTATACATGTATGTGTGACTGGGTCAGCTTGCTGTACGGTAGAAAATTGACAGAACACTGTAAACCAGCTATGATGGTAAAAATCATTAAAAATATTTTTTTTAATTTAAAAAAGATTATTTGCAATCACTATATACCATTACCACTTTCTTAGTTTCAAATGACAGAAAATCTAGCTCAATCTAGCTTAAAGAAGTAAGTTTTGGAGTTCCTATTGTGGCTTAGCAGTAACAAATACAACTAGTATCCATGAGGATGCAGGTTCGATTCAATGCCAGATCCTTAACCCACTGATGGAACCCACATCCTCATGGACACTAGTCGGGTTCATAACCTGCTGAACCACAAGGGGAACTCCCGATTTTGGCATTTTAGATTCCACACATCAGTAAAACGATACAGTGTTTATCATATTATTCCACCTGAAGGGATCTTTCTTGTCCCTTGCCCAGAAGCATAAGAGTGTTCCCTTTAAAAAAGAAAGCCATTCTAAACGTAATCATTTGCACCTACTAACCCCAAACTTCCTGACCATCCCACTCCCTCCTCTTCCCCTTTGGCAACCACAAGTCTGTGATCTATGTCAGTGAGTCTGTTTCTGTTCTGTGGATAGGTTTATTGGTGCTATATTTTAGATTCCACATGTAAGAGATATCATACATATGGTGTTTCTCTTTTTATATTACTTCATTATAGCACAGGGAACTATTTCCAGTCTCTTGGGATAGAACATGATAAAAGATAGTATGAGAAAAAGAATATATGGATATATATGACTAGGTCACTAGGCTATACAGCAGAAATTAGCACAACAGTGTAAACCAACTATACTTTTGAAAAAATGGCAGATTGCTTACTTACCCATCGAAACTCCCCTCCATCAGGTCCCATCTCACTTAGAATAAACCCCAAGTCCTTACTGTTAGCTACACAGCCCTGGATGATCTGGCCTGGTCACTTCAGCTGAAGCTCCTGCTTCCCTCCTGCTCACTCTCTTTCTCTCTGCTAGAGCTACAGCAGCCAGCTGTCAACACCTACCAGTGTCATGGTCCCTAAAAGTGGATGCAAGGATGCTTTCACAGTCTACCCTTCCCCTCTTGGATGCTGACTTGGTTTGCTCCTTCGCTTCCTCCTTCACTGCATGATCTTTGTTCCAACATCATCTCCTCTGAACCACCTTCCATGCTCAACCTGTCTAATGCCCCACACCAACTCATGGCTCCTCATCCTTGAAGTCTGCTTTATATAATCTCCCACAGACCTAAATATATGACTTTATACTCTGTATATTTTACTTGTTCCTTTAATAACTACTCTCCTATAAGACTGTCATCTCAGAGAACCAAGGGCTCGGTCCAACATTTTAGTGCTATACACTCAGCTAGCAGAGCAGTTCCTAGCCTATAGTTAGTTGGCTCTCTATCATTATTTGTTTAAAAAAAAATCAGTAAATCAGCTTTGCATTTTGCCTTTTTTTTCTTTTTTTTGTAGCTTGCAAGGGTCTGTAAAGTATTTTACCACAAGCTGAACATTCATGAGTTGTATAGAAGCATCTTTGGCAGTTAAAGAGTGCCACAATTCTGGTTCAGGTAGGTTTCCTAGGAGACTGATATTTTCTTCTGCAACACGGTTGAGTCACAGTTTGAACTTCTGCTGTCACTTTGACATTTAGACTTGGGAAATGCTTATTTTCTCCCTTGGAAGGGTTTGGTAGTCAGGTCCTTTTTTACAATAAGGAATGAATGAATGCTAATAAAATCTCTATGTTGATTTTGATGATTGTTTTTGTTTTTCTTTTTTGCCTTTTAGGACCACACCTGCAGCATATGGAAGTTGCCAGGCTAGGGGTTGAATTGGAGCAGCAGCTGCCTGTCTACACCACATCCACAGCAACACAGGACCTTCAACCCACTGTGTGAGGCCAGGGATCAAACCTGCATCCTCATGGATACTAGTTTGTACCAACTGAGCCACAATGGGAACTCATTGATGATATATTTTTTTTTCCATCTTTGTTTCAATAAAGCCCATTAATCTGAAAATCTGAAGGAAAGGATCATGCTCTTAGTAAAGGCAAAAGTTTTTGCAAAACCAGTCTTGACACAATGAATGGTGGCATTCTCAAAGACTGCCTGTCCAAAATTCATTTGTAAACTGAGTTGTTTCATAGTTGGAATACTTTCCCCCCATAGACAGGATATCCATTCTGGTTAGGTGCATAGCTGGGTCTCCAGAAGCTGCCTAATTCTTAGGTATCTGAAGCATTCTTGCTATGACGTAGAGTATACTAGACCTCATTCATTCTATTGCTTCTGTAGGATGTTTTGCTGCTAATTGCAAACTTTAGAATCAAGCTTCCCCCCATTTGGATTTTAGTGAGCTGAGATATGTACTCTTGCATAAAACATTTGAAGAGTTTATCCCTTAAATCTGTGTAAGGGTACAGGGTGTTCAGAATTAATTAAGAAAGTAGCTACATTTTTACCCCAGCTGAGTGATTGCGTGAGAGACGCAGGTTGAAGAACTTTCCCCAGGAAGGTCTAGATTGGAACCTACATCCATAAGGATTAGTTGTTTGTGCAATATTTTAAGACTTGCTTGTGCAGGTAAAATTAGAACCCAAATATTGTCAAAGATCCATGAGGAATAATCTTGGTTGATGAAAATTTTAATTGTATCATACAAGTTAGACAGAAGCATGGACAGCAGGGAGACTTGGAGTAGGAAGTTGGAGGGGTGGGGGAGCTGACCTTGTGGAAAGTACAGAGTTGGGATATTAAATTAAGCTTTGCTGCCTTTCAGGTTTTCCAAACTTTTATACTATATCTATTATTGAATAGGATCTCCAACCTGCAGCTGACCTAAATTCTTAAGGAAACATAGATTTTTGGAAAATCAATCATTGTCTAGCGTTTGGACCCTTGCAAAACTAATTTATAATAGATTGGGGGAAAATCTTCAGACAAAGGCATGCCAGAAACTGCTCTGTGTCTTCACCCTACAAGGCTATGAAGGCAAGAATTTTTGCTTGTTTTGTTGTATTTTTACTTGTTCATTACTGTTCCCCAGGGCCTAGAAGTGCTACACAGTATATTCTCAATAAATACTTGTTTATGTTGTAATATATATGTTAATATTTGGTGGGACAAATATTTTTTAGGGAAGCCAAAAAAATGTTATAGCCTCTGATTCCATGCTTGACTTCAAGGACGTGAGTAGGTGACCTTGGTACAGCCAACAGAATGTTCCTTCAGGGAGTTAGGCCCTAGAAGGACAGATGCTGATAAGTTTAGATGTTATTCCCAGCAGTAGTGGTGGCATCAAATTCCAGGGTGGTGGTTTCATATCTTGGCTCTAGTGGCTGCCATGTTCTGCAGTACCATGGCAGGAGGCTCAGAAGCTGAGTTCTTATTTTTCCTCTTTGGCTGCCCCACAGCATATGGAGTTCTTGGGCCAAGGATCAGATCCCAGCCATAGTTTTGACCTGAGCCACAGCTGTGGCAATGCCAGATTTTTAACCCACTGTGCCAGCCTGGGATCGAACCTGTGTCCCAGTGTTCCCAAGATACAGCCAATCCCCTTCCACCACAGCAGAAACTCCCAGAGGCTGAGTCTTAACAAACCATTTCTTTGGCCTTGAAATGTGGTTCTCACTGTCCACCCTCCCTTGGGATCCTATTCTTTTCTAAACTTGGTTTTCTAGCTTTTCTAGTGAGTTTTCATGGTACCTATTATTGTTGCTTTACTGAATAAAGTATCCAGAGTTGGGGTCTTTTGTTTACATGCAAGGATTTTTAATTGATACTGGGCAGGAGATAGCAAGAGATCCATAGAAATGAGGAGTAGGATAAGGGAATTAACACATAGCAGGAGCTTTTCAATGGACTGTGCGGATTAGAGGAAATACCTGGATCCTTGGAATTGGAGAAAAATCTAAGTGGCACTCGTTCACAGATGGGTACTTAGTCATAGGGTCAGTCATGTAAAAATCTAATTACAGAATCCAGGTGCTAGGTCAAGGGAGAACTTGACTGACTCACTGCTTTTCCAGCCTCTATTTGCAACTCTAGGTACAGTGGTTCCTAAGACACTTTAAATAGGTTCATAGACAAACTTTTCTTTCTCCTTCACTTCCTGGGACAATTAATATGATCATCGTCCCCCAGTTACCCCAAATCAAAACCCTGACATACTGCAATGCCGCTCACCTCTACCTCCTTGGGCCTCTTATCTAATTAATCAGCTCTCAATCTTTAACTGCCTTAGACTGAGCAATTAGCATTTTTCCCTTAAACAATAATAATAGCTCCTTAGCAAGAATCACCACCAACACACAATTCCCAACAATACAATGTATCCTCATTAATTCTAGAACTATTATTCTAAAGCAACAGTGGGATCTATTTCTTACCTGCTGAAAAATTTCATAGGGTGCTTTAAAAAAAAAAAAATAGGAGTTTCTGTTGTGGCTCAGGGGTAACAAATCTCACTAGTATCCATGAGGACGCAGGTTCGATCCCTGGCCTCGCTCAGTGGGTTAAGGATCTGGCGTTGCTGCGGTGTAGGTTGCAGACAAGCCTCGGATCCTGAGTTGCTGAGGGTTAGGTGTACATTGGCCCCTGCAGCTCTGATTTGACCCCTTGTCTGGGAATTTCCATGTGCTGCAGGTGTGACCCTAAAAAGACAAAAAAAAAAAAAAAAGAAGGCAATATGAATACTGTATTAGGAAATGTAAAATTAATGCTCTTTAATGTTCTCATCATTTTCATGGAAAAAGTTGGGGAGAGTATGTGAAGGACCATGGATGGTTTAATTATTGATATTCATAGAAATACATGTGGTCACATTTATTTAAGTATCTTCAGTTTTTATAAGACACATTTCTAAGATGAAGTAACTGGACTGTTGAAAATCATGATGTGACAAAAACTCTAAAAGAGAAATGTACAAAAATGCAGAATGGAGGTGACCTTACTAATATTAAAGAGGAATTCAATACACAATGATTAAAAAGGAACAAAAAGAGTATATATTGAAAAAAAGGATGCAATAAACCATGAAGAAATGACAGATAAAACTTTATATAGCAAAGAAAATAGGATCAAAATAGCCAAGGCAGAATTGGTAGGTGCACAAAGAGAAACTCACAATATGAAAATCCTAGTGGAAGGCTTTATCACTACCCACAGAATTTACAATTCCTCAATAAAATAAAGAACTCCTTGCTCCATTTTCTTCAACCTTCAGAAGTCATCAGTTGTTGTGGTATAAGGTATCTTAAGTGTAAATTCATTTTTTTCTCTCTCTCTGAAAATTTTTGAGTTCTCTGTATGACTGACTTTGTTCATTGTAATGATGTTTATTTGTATTTTTGTGCTGATGCAATGTGCTGGCCACCAGTGGGCCCTGTTCACTTTGGAAACTCATGTCCTTAAATTCTAAAAAATTACCTTAAATTATTTATTTGATTATTTCTGTCATGTCTAATACATGTTGGATTTTAATTTTTTTAAATTTTTTAATTTTTGTCTTTTTAGGGCTGCACCTGCATCATATGGAACCTCCCAAGCTAGGGGTTGAATCAGAGCTGCAGGTGCTGGCCTAGACCTCAGCCCCACACCTCAGCCACAGCAACTCGGGATCCAAGCCGCATCTGCAACCTATACTGCAGCTCATGGCCACGCTGGATCCTTAACCCACTGAGTGAAGCCAGGGATCAAACCTGTGTCCTCATGGATACAGTCGGGTTCGTTACCGCTGAGCCACAGCAGGAAATCCTATGTTGAATTTTTAAATTGTCTTATACTATTGCCATTTTCTATCATTGTCATGACTTTACTCTTGTTATTGTTGTTTACTTTCTCTACTTCTATTGAATTTGTTGTGCTTTCATATTTTTATTTTCTAAGATTTTATTTTCTAAGACATGTTTTTAATGTCACTTCTAGAAATTAGCATCCTATTTGAGTTTTACAGATAAAATATGTTTTCTTACTTTTCTAGTATAGCGTGCATGAATATTTTTGTTTTCTTCAATCTCGTGGATTACTTCCTTTACATTTTCTCTTTTTCTTGTTACAACATTTCCTTAAACGTCTGATATTCCCTTTAATGTCTGATATTTCAATTGGCAGAAGAATGGATATATATATATATGTATATGCATACAATTGAATATTACTTAGCCATACAAAAGAACGAAATAATGCCATTTGCAGTAAAATGGATAGACCTAGAGATTATCACACTAAGTCAGTCAGACAGAGAAAGACAACATATCATATAAGTTACATGTGGAATCTAATAAAAGTGATAGAAAAAACTAATTTATAAAATAGAAACAAACTCACAAATTTCAACATCTAACTCATATTTACCAAAGGGGAAACCATAGTTGGGGGTGGGGGGTAATAATTGGGAGGATGTGGTTAACACACACACATTGTCAAATATATAAAATAGAAAACTGGAGTTGCTGTCATGGCTCCACAATAACAAAGCTGACAAGTATCCATGAGGATGTGTGTTCTATCCCTGGCGTCACTTAGTGGGTTAAGGATCTGGCTGTGGTGTCAATCACAGATGCGGCTTGGATCCGGTGTTGCTGTGGCTGTGAAAACATATATGGGAAAAGAGAATGGGTACATGTGTATGTATAACTGAGTCACTTTGTTGTACACCTGAAACTAACACAACATTGTAAGTCAGCTCTGCTCCAATAGAATTTTTTAAAAATGTCTGACATTTCCTGGATATCTGCTCAGATTTTATTTTATTTTTTTTTGTCTTTTTGCCTTTTTCTAGGGCCACACCCTCGGCATATGGAGGTTCCCAGGCCAGGGGTCGAATAGGAGCGGTAGCCGCCGGCCTACACCAGAGCCACAGCTACGCGGGATCCAGCTGTGTCTTCAACCTACACCACAGCTCACGGCAACCCGGGATCCTTAACCCACTGAGCGAGGCCAGGGATCGAACCCGCAACCTTATGGTTCCTAGTCAGATTCATTAACCACTGCGCCATGACGGGAACACCAATGCTCAGATTTTAGAGTAAGGAACTTAAACATTATGTGAAAGCTTCAATAAAGAGGATTTTGTTCGCTGACGATTGAGTGGAACTATGTAGGGTAATTTAATTAAGCAAACACCTTGCAGTTACTCTAACTGTGGTCTTAACAGGTAACCTAAACTTTCTGCCTCATCTGCGGAAAGTGGTGGCTAATAAGCTCAGTACAACAGATTATTTTGGAGATTAAATGAGATAATACATGCAAAGTCTTGAGGATAGTGCCCACCACAAACTCCGTATAGATGTTTATAGTATGTATGTCTTGTCTGAAACATGCTTAGAGGTGTACTGCAGGAGTGGGAAGAAGCCAAGTCTTACTTTTCTTCCTAATTCCTAGTGTTGCACAGTGAATGCAGTTGTTTAAAATAGAAGTTGTAGAGTTGAATACATCTGTTTCCAACTCTTGCCCTACCTACTAAAGTGTATAACTTTGGGCAAATTAGAAGAAGTTCTTTCTCTTCAATTTCTTCATTTCAAAACTTGAGATTATAATAGTGCCTGTCTCTCAGGGTTTTTTTGTGTGCTGTCAATAAGATACCACATAGAAAGTGCTTGACACATCATAAATGCTCAAAAATGTTCACAATAATAAAAAATAATGAAAACTATGCCAGCAACTAACTACATATACATGATAAGACTCACTAGTTAAAACATTACAAATATGTATTTTCAGTACCTTTGTCCTTTTCATTGATTATTCAAACCTATGGATAAGCAGAGAGATGACATGTATTCATCAGGCAAACCTGAGATTAAGAATTGCGCATAGTATATTTTAAAGTTCTGCCAGCCTTTTCCATAAAGGACCAGATAGAAAAACATTTAGATGTTGGCATATACACAGGGTCTGTTGCAACTCCTCAGCTCTGCTGCTGTATCCTGAAAGTAGGTGCAGACCATGTGACCATGAATGGATATGTCTGTGTTCTAATAAAATAAAACCATTTACAAAAACAAATGGGGGAGGCAGGAATGTGGCTCATTAATCTCTGTTTGCTGACCCCTGCCTTGTACCACCCAGTTCAAGATTGGAATGAAAACTTAAGTGACACTGTTCTGTCACTGGCACAAAGAAGCAGCAGATGTTCTGGACACTGCTTTACGTAGGGAAGTGTTTGGTTATTGCTGGATACTTCACGTTAAGAACCTCAATTCTTCCCTTCCTCGGAGGTTCTAAAGTATTTGCCTACAAAGTTCTATCTTCAGAACCTGTTTATGTTAAGATCCTGTGGTGTTGCTATAATAAGTACTTGGTAGGACCATTAGCACCAAAGTTTGTTTTGTTTTGTTTTCCCTGGTCCTTTCATCTCTAGGATGGAATCACACCCACATATCTCAGCAACCACTTTGAATTTCTTTACAATTGAAAGGGAAATGCAAAAAGCCTTCTTACCCCTCAAAATCACTCTTATAAAAGAGATTCTGATTTAAAGAGACTCTGTAAGAAGACTATGAGTCATTACAAAAAGATGACTCACCTAGGAGAAAAGCAAATTCTCTATAAAGGTGCAATTTGGGAAAACATTTTTCGTTTCAAGTAAAATCTACATTTTTAAAACCTGTTGTGTCTTCTGTACATGTAGAGGAAGTAGTTTATATAACATTAGTGAACTATTTTCCCAATTCAGTATACATTTTGGCTTAATATCTTTTAAGAAATAATTGTGTTAATTTGCTGTCCTTGAAGGAAAAATAAGAGTAGGCTAACCCAATTGACCAAAGGCCTAGGACTTGGTTTCTCCTCTCTGGTTACTCTTTAAGGTAATAATAATTTACATGTTCTTAATCATAATTTACACAAAATGGAAACATGAGAAAATGAAAGATAACTGTGTTTATTGATCAACCGACCATCTAACTAGTATTCATCATTAGGTCTTAGAGTATAAATGACTCATGGAATTTAGCCGTACAGATCATGGCCCCTGCAGTGACGATGTAATAACAGCTAAATGTGGGATTTCAGAGGAGAGGAAATAGGGGCTTGAAATATTTGAGTAACCTTCATGGAGAAGATGGGAACTGAAGGATAGATTCAAATAAATAGAAAAAGAAGAACATTGCAAAAACACTGAGCAAACACATAAGTGTGTCATGGCACGGATGCTGAGGCGATTAAATGCCCAGAGCATTTTGACCATGTGGGCAGAAGTGAGGAATAAGCCACATAAATTGTCTGCATTTCCAGATCAGCCTTGGGAGTGTTTTGTTGCATGAATGCATATGCATGGGTGGGCATACACACACATGTAAATATATACATGTGTTATATTCTAATTTTTTTACAGCTTCCAAAATATATAGAATGCAAATGGCTAGGAAACAAATGATTGAGAGAATTAGGTCAAAGGGAAAAATATGTAAAAATATGAATATTGACTCATCCATGGTCAATGTTCCGAAATATTCATTAAATATATGAAACAGTATAAACAAAAAAAATAAACAATATAAACAAAATAAAATTAGGGCCATCCCAATAGCACTAGGATCTTGGCCATGTTATTTAATTTGTTTCTTTATTGGTAATATAGGAAACATGATAATGACTGTTAACTACATTAATACATGGATTTAGAACAGTGCTTACTCTTAGAACAAGTAGAGCAGAACTTACCTATCACTGCTGTTATTAATACTCAACTTGTATTGCAATGTTTTTTAGAAACTCTAAGGAAATGACAAAGCTGATTGAAAGGGGTTAAGTTCCATGCTAAGTAGTTCATCTTTTGTTATTTTCTAGATTTAGGGACTTCATAGATCTAGCTGCCTGCATAGCTTTAAAATTAAATTGATTCCCACAGAAATATCTTCAAAGAAACGCAACCTGGCAAAGTACTAAAATAACCTTAGACAATTATTCAGAATATTAATATTTGACATTCAAATGTATCCAATTGTTGGCACATTCTTCACTGCTTCAAATGATTTTTCATTTTTGTAACCTGGTGAGATAAACCTGCAGTGCACTCAAAGAAGTGTATAGTAAATATTTAACTCCTATTGAAGAACGTAAAACTGTGAGAGAGAAAAATGATGATATGTTCAACAGTTATATTTTCCCCCACAATTAAAATGTGCTCTTTCAATTTTCGACAATTAGTGATCAGATGTAGGAGGTGCCAAAAGTAATATCCTTGGAATAAAACAGAAGGCTCAAAACGAATTGCTGCTTACAAGCTAGCTCTGGCTGTGTGTGTGCATATGAGCACACACATTTTTCACTGATGTTGACACTAATGTTGGCTTTAAATTAGGAAGTGAGTTAGCAGCATACATTCTGGGTTGTATAGAGGCAAAAGTCACAGTTATCCTTGTAGTGATGTCTAATTTCCTCCAAAAACATTTAGGAACATAATCTCCCAAGGAAAAGTAACGGTTATTTGCTCCTTCATACCTTAATAAATTTAAGAAATATGGAAAAAATACAAAGGATAATGTTGACACAGCTGATATCAGAAATATATTCCCTGTTTACAAATAAACCACCCTCTCTGTTTATAGCCTGTTGTTGACCTTTAATGAACAAACCAACAATTACGTATAAAGTTCAGTGAAGACTTGTTCCTGTTCTTGAGAATCTCTAGGGAGACAGACTGCTTATTCCGAACCATTTGGAATGAATAGGATAATTTGTTAAGAGCCAACTGATTGACACAGAAAATACATACTCTTCAAAGATTTCAGAGGAGGAAGAATTAATCTGCTATAATATAGACAAGCTTTCAAGGGGGAGGAAACTTTGAAGAATGATTAGAATTTGATTATTTAAAAAGATAAATAGTCACTCTAAAGTGTGCAGTAGAGGAATGACGTAATGTTGTCAAGTTCACACCACTAGCTGAGATCTGAAATCAGGCAGTTAATCTTCAGAGCCCAAATTCTGCTCTGAACACAGAACAGTCTTGAACACACAGTCTTGCCACAATCCACATAGGCTATGGTAAATCTACTTTGGGTATCAGGCCCAGAAATGTGGATATTATCAGTAAAAGCATACAAACCATGAAGAGTTATGAAAAAAAGGTGTAGCAAAAAATTTATCCAAGAAGAGTTGACCATCCCAAGTTTCTGAGACATTTGTGAATGCCAAGGTCTTAGGATTCAGCAAGATCAGACACAAATATTTTAAGTGCTATATGTCACAGACGGAATGACAGCAAGACTATTGACTAATATAGGAAAGAGGGTTATTGGTAACCTCCTTCAAATGAAAGTTGAAAGAAATGAGAGAATTAGGTTTGGTTTAAGATGATATTAAGTAAAAATTAATAAACAAAACCTTAATTAAAATATTCAGGAGGCCAGAAGGGGGAGCTCTCACCCCCTATAGTGACAGCAGAGCTCATGGGGAAGAAGACACTACTTGCCTGGGAAGAGCTCAGCCAATGAGATATGATCACAGCTCAGCCAATGAAAAGCCACAGTATTTCAAACTCTCCGTTCCTCCAATGGACTCTGTTTACTACAGTCCTCCCACCTTCTCTTTCCCCTTCATAAAAGAGTGCTCCTCCTTTCCTTGTTGCCTGGGGCTAGGATGTGGCTCAGGATGTTTGCAGACACTGTACTACAACTTTTTGTTAATCTTGAGTAAACCCATTTGGCTGGCGTAATAACCAGCAATCTGTTTGTTTAAGGTCAACATAGGATGTTCAAATGAAAAAAATTTTTATACAATTGTAAATATATAATCAAAGTTTGAGATGGGAGTTCCCCTGGTGGTACAGCAGAAACAAATCCGACCAGGAACCATGAGGTCACAAGTTCGATCCCTGGCCTTGTTCAGTGGGTTAAGGATCCGGCTTTGCCGTGAGCTGTGGTGTAGATCTCAGAGGTGGCTTGGATCTGGTGTAGGCTGGCAGCTGTAGCTCCGATTCCACATCTAGCCTGGAAACCTCTATTTGGCGCAGGTGCATCCCTAAAAAGGACAAAAAAGCCAAAAAAAAAAAAAGTTTGAAATGAAGTGTAACTTGTAGATATGAATGGGGAGATCACTATTTAAAAAAATCTAATTTAAGCCATGAAAAGAGATGAAAGCAGTCTGAGAGCTGAGTTTTGGGGAAGGTTTATAGTGGGTGAGCAGTGTTAAGAGGTAGGAGAGGAAGAGAATTGCTGGACAGGTGGGGCAAGTACTGAGCTTAACAGCAGCAGAAAACAGTCTCTTAGGAAGGAAAGTCAATAATAATCAGAATTAAAAGGAGTTCAAAGGAAACACAAGCACAGCAACAACACACACACACACACACACACACACACACACATATAAAACCACTGGACAGCTTAACAAGGATGTCAACTAAATGTTGAAGATAAAGCCAATGCATAGGGAATTAAAAGAAAACTTCCAGGAAGTTCCTGTTGTGGCAGAGTGGGTTAAGAACCTGATGTAGTCTCTATGAGGATGCAGGTTCGATCCCTGGCTTTGCTCAGTAGATGAAGGATCCTGCATTGCTGCAAGCTGCAGCTTAGGTTGCAGACGTGGCTCGGATCTGGCATTGCTGTGGCTGTGGTATAAGCCAGCAGCTGAAGCTGTGACTCAACCCCTACCCTGGGAACTTCCATATGCTGTGGGTGCAGCCCTAAGAAGAAAAAAAAAAAAAAAAGAAAGAAAAGAAAAAAGAAACTTTCAGGAATTTGTAACATTAAGATTAGGGATGTTTGAGAACAAAAAGAAAATTAAGATTAAGATGTAACCTAGAAGAGCAGCAAGAAAAGTGGAATTTCTTCTTACCAGCCTCAAAACTCTGAAGTTACCAGAGGATGTAACTCATTTATGTATAGGGGAAAAGGAGTGCGTGGAGGGGAAATAGAAGAGAAATAGCAGTAGCAGCAGTTATGGCTATAGAAATAATAAATTGGGCAAAATTCACTTCTCTGGGCAGGGATAAAGGACATCTGTGCATAATTGGCTCTCTAATTTACAAGATTTTAGATATTGAGCAAACTCTTTTGATTATATTTGAGTCTTAATTTCCTCATTTTTATAATGAAAATAAAATAATTTATTTACCCATGATATATTAAGCAATCACAATATACCAGGCACTGTACTAAGATCAATATTTGATGTTCAGGGGATTAATAGTTTCTGGAAGAGGATGATGAATAAATCAACAGTGAGATTACAGAGTTAAGAGTAATGTAAAAATATAGATTTGAACAGGGCATTGTGAGAACACAGAAGCATAACCTTTAAAATAAACCAGGAGTAGTTAGAAAAAGAAAAAAAAAGAGATGTGTATCCTTTAGTGATATTCCTCTTTCCTCACTTTTCCTACTCCCTTATCTGTGCCTTTTGTACTAACTACCAAATAAACTCTATGCACCTGAATCCTGATCTCGGAGTCTCAGACTTGAACTTTTGAAAACCTCATACTGGAAGTAATTGAAAAGTGATCAGGCAGGAGCCAGTGAAACTGGTTTTGCAGAAATTAATCAGAGTGAAAAGTGATGAGAACCTGAAATAAGATATTGGCAAGAGGAATACAAAGGAAGAAATTAATTTAAAGGCTGTTCAGGAGGAAAGACTCAATGGGAAATTGTGACATATTGGATTAAACTATAAGTAAGTAAGGAGGAAACAGGGATAATTTTTGGTTTAACAGCTTAGGCAATTATGTAGATGGAAATGGAGAGACTACGGGCAGATGTGAGAGAAAGAGAGTGTGTGTGTGTGTGTGTGTACATGCACGTGTGTTACTAGCAGAGAGTTCATGATGGCAAGAACTTGGCTTTTGGGCATGATGAGTTTCAGATGGTTATGGGACTTCTGTGAGGTGATGCTAAGTAGACTACTGCCCATTCAGTCTGATACTCTGGAGACAATTCAGCAATGTCTGAGGGAGCTGATGCCCATTGGGCTACCCTTGCCCACCTAAGGATAGGAGCTGATTTTGATTTTTGTCCCCTCGATGGACAGTTCTATTTCTCAAGGCTATGGAGAAGATTGCACATGAACAAGACAGTTGCTTGTTGGGGTGGCCAACTCAAAAACTCACTCTTGCACTTGTTTTTCCTTATTTCCTGTTTCATATCCCTTATGCCCTCTCTCTGGGATCACATTCCAAATAAACTACCCACACACAACCCTTTGTCTCAGTATGATATTATGATTTATAATAAGAAATATATGTTTGGTCTTTGTCCTGTTTCTGGGCACAGAGATCCTAAAACTCTTGGAATTTCAACATGGATGAGGGCAGTAAAGGTGGTTTTTTTTTTTTTTGGTTATGTTACTAAGGTGAGTTTTGGACCCCACCTAAGGATGGGGCGGTTGGTTGCCAGGACAACAAGCCATGTGATTAGAGAGTTAAAACATTCTGTCCCATCCTCTGATGCCCAGGAAGGGAAAATAAGGGGAAGGTTGAATTCATCACCAATTATTCCAAATTTCATCAATTGTACCTATGTAATGGGGCTTCTATAAAAACCCCAAAGGATGGGATTCGGAGAGATTCCGGGTTGTTGAACACATGGAGATGCAGGGAGAGGACATGGAGTTTCCTCATCCTTTCCCAATACCTCACCTTATGCATCTCTTTCATTGGCTGCTTCTGCGTTATTTCTTTTTATGCTAAACCAGTATCTAGTAAGTAAAATATTTCTCTGATTTCTGTGAGCTGCTCTATCAAATTAAACCAAAGGAAGAGGCCATTGAAACATCTAATCTATAGCAAGTCAGTCAGCAGCACAGGTGACAATGCTGACTTGCCTTTGGGATCTGAAGTAGAGGGAGGGGGGAGCAGTCTTGTAGGACTGAGTCTGTGTCATCTGCCACTATCTCCAGGTGGATAGTGTCAGAAGTGAGTTGAACTGTAGGACACTTAGCTGGTATCTAAGATTTCCTTACTGGTGTGGGGAATCTCCACCCCTCCAAGTTGGAACTGGTAACCAGAATCCTTCCTCAGATTCTGCTAGGGTGGAGGGGCATCCAGATTTTCAGCAAAGAGTAACTAATAAAGAGATGGAGTTGGAAGCATGCATGGGAGAATACTGTTCAGGCTTAAAGAGGGATATACACAGCAACACTGATGTTGGTTGTAGATATGACCCAAGTGAAATCAGCCAGTCACAAAATGACAAATACTACATGGTTCTGTTTACATAAAGTGCCTAGAAATAGTCAAATTCACAGGATGGTGGGTTGGGGTGGCCGGGCGTTGGGGGTAAGAAGGGAGGGATGGGGAGATAATGTTAAATGTGTAAGGAGTTTCAACTGGGGAAGATAAAAATGTCTTGGGAGTTCTCTGGTGGCACAGTGGGTTAAGGATTGCACATTGTCACTGCTGTGGCTCAGGTTGTAGCTGTGCACATTTGATCCCTGGCCCAGGAACTTCCATATGCCTCAGGTGCAGCCAAAAAAAGAAAAGAAATTCTGGTAATGGATGGTAGTGATGGTTACCCAACAATGTGAATGTAGAAGAGACCTTCAATATCATGACATCACAGAAAATACAGATATTGGCAGAGAGTCCTAAGTCTTTTGTACATTTCTTTTTTTTTTTTTTTTTGCCTTTTCTAGGGCCGCTCCCATGTCATATGGAAGTTCCCAGGCTAGGGGTCGAATCCGAGCTGTAGCCGCCGGCCTACGCCAGAGCCACAGCAACGTGGGATCCGAGCCGCGTCTGTGACCTAGACCACAGCTCATGACAACGCCGGATCCTTAACCCACTGAGCAAGGCCAGGGATCGAACCTGCAACCTCACAGTTCCTAGTCGGATTTGTGAACCACTGTGCCACGACAGGAACTCCCTTTTGTACATTTCTAAGTGATAAGAGCATTAGGGCCATCTTTTGTTCTAATACTTGGTCTTTGATCCCAGTTTCTGACAGATTATTAAGTCTCTTAAAATCTCCTGGGTGATAATGAGTTGACTCCCTGTGGACTCCTTGAGGGGGGATGGTCACCAGAAAGACCACGCCACGATTAGAAGCTTGGAATTTTCTATTCTACAGAGAGGGAGGAGGGGCTGGAGAGAGTGAATGATTGATCATTCCTATGAGATAAAGCCTGCATAAAAATCCCACAGTGCAGGCTTTGGATATCGTCATGGTTGGTGAACACATGCTGGGTGGCTGCTGTGCCTTGAATCATACCTTGCCTTACATATCTCTTCCATCAGGATATTCCTCTGTATCCTTTATCATATCCTTTCATAATAAACTGATAAACGCTTTTCTTGAATTTTCTTAAGTAAACTGTTTTCTTGAGTTCTATGAAGGGCTCTAACATATTAATTGAAAAAGAGGTCATGGGAACCTCTAATTTATACACAATAGGTCAGAGGTACAGGTGACAACTTGTGCTAGTGACTAGCGCCTGCAGTCTTGAGGAAGTGAGCTTTTAACCTGTGGGATCTGACACTATTGACAGACAGATGATATCAGAATTGAGTTAAATTGTAGGACATGTAGATGATGATGTAGAATTGTCTGGTGGGTGGAAAACCCCTCATATATCAGGTGTCAGAAGTGTGAGTATGATAGCAGTGTGATAGTGAAGAAGAAACACAGGAATATTGTTACATTTTTCTAAGACAAATACATAGGTGAAAAATACACATATGCAGGTAATTTTGTGGAGGAGAAAATGCTTTTTTTTTTTTCAGCCCTAAATATTCTTGGTTAAATATAAGGCATGCAGATTTGCTGAAGATGTTAGAGGATGTGGTGAATAGTGATGTTTTGATAAATTCAAAAATTTGGAATAGAAACTGAGGAGAATGGTGTAGATGCTACCTCGTTATGCTTAGGAGACTAACATGGAGGCTTGCAAGACCCAGCTGAGATAGAAAGCATGAGTTTCTTGTGGCATGAGTTTCTGTTTGTGGCTTTTCTGCAGCAGAAAAATTAATAACTGGGACATAACTTGCTCTGGGGATGGAATTTTACAAGGTTGGTGTTATGGTTGGAAAATAGAGCAAAAGAAGAGGATTATGGAGTTTAATGCTCTAGGTCTTGGGTCAAAATTGACTAGTTAAGGGGGTGAGTCCAGAATGAAGCCAGTACATTTGTAATAACTGATGTAGTTTAGAGATGGCAGAGTCTGATAGAGCTGTTGCCAGAATGACTTAGAAAGAAGGGGGGCCATAGAGACAGGCTTGTATGAGTAAAGATTGCCTTGGTGATGCAGATTTGAGTTGTGATAAGGTCCAGTGTGTGCCTGTGGAATTGGATTGAGAGGAAGTGCATTGGAGATGAAAGTAGGCTGCTAAAGAAGCCCTGATGACATTTTGACATCACCCAGGACCACTGTGAGACCAGAAAAAAGCTGGGTGACTCCAGGCCATATGCAGAGCGTAAACTCTGGTGGTGTGAACAGATTAGTGGATCATGGCAACAGAAAAGGGGACAACAGTGATTTCGCTGCACCAGAGCCTTGGCAAGAGTTTAGAAGTGACAATGGGGAGCAAGACGTGACCTGGATTTCCATGTTGTTGATTTCTAGTCTCGGCAGAATGAATGTGATGGGAAGTGTACAATCAAGACTGATTTAGAATAGAGGAGACTAGCATTATTTCTACCTTTAGATTTTTACGAGGGCTTAATGTGTGTGACAACATTTTGCCAGCAGTGGGTCAGCTCAAGTACCCTGTAAGTTAATAAAGAAGAGAGGAAGACTCTGAGGAAACAAAGTCAAAAGAGGTATTAGGTGAGGTCAATGGATTTGAACAGAAGTTGAGTGCAGCCATGGAAAGATGCTGTCTTTTTCTCTAGGGCTGGAAGGCAATTTGAGAATGTAAGTGTGGAAATAGAGACACTGTTATCTGCATCAATCCCAGAATGCCTTTTAGATTAAGTCTGTGAAATTTGGATTTATTTTGTCAAAGTGACTAGTTTACGAAATTGGTTCAGGAAACTGGCTTAGATTTTAAAGCCACTTAGTGTTTGCATCGATTTATTTTTATTTTTATTTTTATTTTTTACTTTTAGAACTGCACCAGCATCAAAAGGAAGTTTCCAGGCTAGGGGCTGAATTGAAGCTACAGTTGCTGGCCTACACTGCAGTCACAGAAACTCAGGATCTGAGCCGCATCTGTGACCTACACCACAGCCCACAGCAATGCCAGATCCTTAACCCACTGAGCAAGGCCAGGGATCCAACCCACATCCTCATGGTTACTAGACAGGTTCATTACTGCTGAGCCACAATGGGAACTCTCTTTGCATTGATTTTTAAGAGGGTGTTTCTACTTAATAACTTTGTTGTGCAGTAATCCAGATATTTAGGAAATTAATTTTTAAACATGTGTTCTAGTTTTATATTGTTATTGCAGTCCTAAGTGCATCTTGCTGCAGCTGATCATTAAACACTAATAGGACTGTAACAATTAGATGGAAACTTGTGCTCGTATTTGATGCAGAGAGGCATGGTGCAACTGGTCTTTTCCAGAATAATAGTCTTGACTCATTGCATATCATTTTTCACCTTGTTTGCAAGTATAAAATTACATTTAAATGAGGGGAGTTGATCGCTGAAAAGAACATTAAATGATTTAGAAATACCTGTGTCTCTGTGTTTCTTGGTATTGTGAATGAAGGTAAAAACCTTTTTTTAATGTGTTGAACCAATTTTGAACTCAAAATGTTTATTTCATATGTTATGAATTATGGGATTGGGCAAAGGTTTTCTGCAGAGACTTCCTTCCAAAGACACAAATTTTATTGTATTTTTTAAAAGTTTTATTGAAGTAGAGTTAATTTACAATCTGGAGATAATTTTTGCTATGCAACAAAGTGATTCATTTATACATGTATATACTTCCATTGTTTTTCAAATTCTTTTTCGTACAGATCATCACAGAATATTGGATAGAGTGCGCTGTGCTGTGGAGTAGTTCCCCATTGGCTAATCATTCCATACACCACAGTGTGCATGAATCCCCAGTCTGTCCCTTCCCACCCCGACCTGTCCCCTTTGGTAACCATAAGTTTGTTTTCAAGTCTATGAGTCTGTTTCTGTTCTGAAAATAAGTTCACTCGTGTCATTTTTTCAGAGTCCACATATAAGTGATATTGAATTTTAAATGAAGTCTTGCTTCTTTGCTGTCAGCAGAACAGAGGTGGGAGATACAAAGACAAAGCATCTTCACAGGAGGCCCACTTGCCACCTGTGTAAATGCTCTGCCTTAATGCAGACTGACCAAGATTTGCACATGTAAATTCAGCTCTGAGGAGAAAAACTCATGCTTGAGTCATGTACCAGTGACTCGGTGCTGCTCATGACATGTGGATGTGACTGGGGGTGCCCCATCATAGTGGTTAAGCTAGGGAACAGGTGAAATCACCTTGCCTGTGATTGTATGATGTGTAACCAAGGACAAGTTCCTTCATCTCTTTGTGCTGGAGGGTCCTCATTCATAAACTACAACACTTTAAATCTCATTGTGCCAAGATAAGGATACACTGAGGGCAAACATGATAAGGTGCTGGAAACAGTACTTAGTACATTTAAGTATTTAGTAGGATTTCTTCTTCTTAATTTTAGTGACCAATAGGCTTTCGGACATGGATAGGGACTTTTTTTTCTGTCTTTTTAGGACCACACCCACAGCATATGGAAGTTCCCAGGCAAGGGGTTGAATTTGAACTGTAGCTGCCAGCCTACACCACAGCCACAGCCACAGCCACAGTAACACCAGATCTGAGCTGCATCTGTAGCATACACCACAGCTCAACACCAGATGCTTAACCCACTGAGAGAGGCCAGAGATCGAACTTGCATCCTCATGGATACTAGTCAGGTTCATTGCAGCTGAGCCACGATAGGAACACCCAGTAGGGATATTTATAATTTACTCAATGTTCAATGTATTAATATTGTATACTGATGAAATAATATTATTATAATTACTTGAATACTTAAAAAAAGATGTATTGTAAGTTGAAAGAAAAAGGGAAATTTCCAGTTACTTAACTATTGATGACATTTATTTAATCAGATTTCCCTAAC
This sequence comes from Phacochoerus africanus, assembly GCF_016906955.1. Lineage (NCBI taxonomy): Eukaryota > Metazoa > Chordata > Mammalia > Artiodactyla > Suidae > Phacochoerus > Phacochoerus africanus. The sequence goes on along the minus strand of NC_062552.1, from coordinate 27,580,133 downwards.
ACATAATTAAAATTGTGAAGTATGATTTAAGATTTAATTGCTTTCATCACTTAAAACAAAAGGAGTCAAAACACACTTTAAAATTTAAAAATTTTTCAAAGATGTAAACTTATGCTTCATTTAGTTATGGAATTATCAATACAGTGCATATAAATTCATGTCCAGTTATCTTTTTTATTCTCATTTTCACTCTCAAATGAACATGCTCATTCTTAAGTTGCTTCTTTTGTCTGCTTGGCTTATGACAATTTCATCAGATACATTTCAGTATTTTCCTTAGCATGTAGCCATCTTCCAAGCCAGAAAAAAACACAATCTTCTTGTCTCATGGAAGCTGAGGTTGCAGGTTCCAGATAATTGACTGAGACTGGGTTGGCATATGGAGCTGACTGTATTTTCCAAAGCTCACCAGAAGTGCTTTGAACCGGGCAAGTTTATAAAACCCACCTTCTCTGTTACGTGGGCGGGACTCTAAGCCTGGATGTTTCCACTGAGCTTTAGCCTTGCAGAACCTGTTCCCTTTCCCACGACTGAGTTGAGGAATTTTACTTGGCCAGTATTACACGTCACCGTCGTCTCCTTCCTATTGACCTGGATGGTTTGTACAATTGAAAACTTATGTTTAACTAGTGAATGCCTCATTACCAACAATTTAGGGATTTTATTTCCAGGAGACAAAAGGTTGAGTGCAAATTTAACTCTCCTCTTGAGAACATTTGTCTTTTGGAGTATATTGTTAGCTCCTCTTTTTTGTTGTTGTTGCACCTCGAGGGTACATGAGCCATGGGTTAGTACATGTGTTTACTCTGTTGACTGGTCCTCTCTGTCTCTTCCCAGGAGTTTACAGCTTAGAGTTCCCTGTTCTCATTCCTTAAATCAATTGCTAGGGAAGAGTTTAGACTTTGAGTGGATATATGCTTAAGACTAGAAACATCATACTCAAAAGCTCCCAGATTTATTAAAAATCAATAGTATTATGTATTTTTAGAAATGCATTTGCTTTGTATTATAAATAATTACTTAAACACATTGATTTCTCCATTTTGAGTATCTTTTGGGATTTATGGCTTTTCACAGATTCAACTTGTTCCATTTAATTACAGTTTCCTTTTTTTTTTTTTCTTTTTTTCATTGAGAGTGAACATCTGAAAGTTTGATGTGGCTTCTTTTCCTTTCCAACAATACATTTAAAACCTGTGAAGAGATTCCTGCTTTTTCTCAAGATAGTCTGATCCACCTTGAGTTTTCCCTACATTGAATCATGAACTCAAGTCTCTCTCCTGTTCTCCCTTTTAATGGTGTTAAGGGTGTAGAGAAGATTATTTTCATCACTCTGATATGACCTTGGATCAGGTAAGAGAGCTGCAAAGAGATTTCTTTTAAAAACAATGAGTTCATGAGGGTTTCCAATTTTATAATGACCTTCCTATATCCTTCTTCCTTTGCTATAAGACAACAGTTTTCTATTTGCTTTCTTTAAGAGATCCTATTTAAATCATTACCTCCTCATTCAACACTTATATTTCCTTTTTTTTTTGTAATCCCTATAGATTCATTGATCATTACTACTATTTTTTAAATGTTTTAGCTGCACTGCAGCATATGTAGTTCCCTAGCCAGGGATCAGATCCAAGCCACAGCTGTGACCTATGCCCCAGCTGTGGCAAAGCAGGATCTTTAACCCACTGAGCCTGGCTGGGGATTGAACCGGCATCCCAGTGCTGCAAAGATGCTGCCAATCCTGTTGTACCACAGCAGGAGCAGACAATTATTATTTTTTATATATTATTGTATTTACTACAGAAATTACATCTTTTAGGATTTGGGGTTTCTGTAACATATTTCATTTTTAGATTATCAGTGAATCAAGATATTTCAACGAGATGTTGTAAAATATGAAATTATAAATAATTGTTAGTTTGCCACAAATTGCTGTGTTTATTAATGCATTCTTTTACAAATATATTACCCAAAAGTATTGAACTTTTACCATGTGTACGATATAGATCAAAGGATTTTCGTCATCTGTATATTATTTTTGGTTGAATAATGATGCATTTGTTAAACTGGATTTTATGTGGTATTAACAATACATTCAATATCCGTGAGTGAATGAATAAAACTTGTACCCTCTCAGCACTCTAATTTACCAGAAATTTGGAACAATTTGGGATTGAAATTGTGTAATTAGTTTGGCTTCATCACAAACACGTTTTAGACATGAAAGAACAGAACTCACCAAGAGCAATAACACATCCGTGACAGCCCATCAGTGGGAGAGAGGACAGCAATTTTGGCTAAGTGTCTTCTTCTGGATCACTTGGAAACACAATGAGTAAGTTATGCCCAACTGGAATGAAACACACCATCTCAGAACTGTATAGATGTTGAAAATAATGGAATAAGAAACTAGTATGATGCTGAGTTTAATTTATACATCAATTTTAAAGAATTGTTCTGTGGGATAAATGGTTGTTGGGTTTACAAATCCAGCAAATGTGGTTATGCCTAGTGAATCGAATTTCCTAGAGTTTTATTATTTGTAGCCCTTTTCATTTACATGTGTTTTAGATCTAGAAACATAGAACATGTTTTTTTTTTGTTTGTTTTGACAGCACACCTGTGGCATATGGACGTTCCCAGGCTAGGGATCGAATCAGAGCTGCAGTTGAGGCCTACACCACAGCCACAGCAGCACCTTGTCTGAGCCACATCTGCAACCTATGCCGAAGCTTATGGGAACATCAGATCCTTAACCCACTGAGCGAGGCCAGGGATTGAACCCGCATCCTCATGGAGACAGCACTGGGTTCTTAACCCACTGAGCCACTGTGGAACTCTTCTCTTTCTTTTCTTAAAATCATAAGACTGGGGAGAATGGCACACCACCAGTTAGGCCACTCAAGACGGCTGTTCTCTTGTTCTCTGTGAATCCCCTGCTTCCTTACATGACTCTGCAATCCTCTTAGTTATAGGGTTTATATAGCCAATTCCCATACAAATGCAGCCTTCTTCCCCACCCCGTGTGTCCTGCCAGTTGTCTGTGGCACAATAGCTTGCAGCTCCAGACCCTTTGCGTAAGTTCCTCTGTCCTAGAAATCACCCATATCTCTGTCCCTGTCTCTGGGGGGTTTCTTCAGTCTGGACGCTGGGCAACTCTACAGCTTGCAGTCCTGTGGGGGTGCAGCCCAACCCGACTCTACTTCATTGACGATTTGGAAAATTGATGGTAGCGTTACTGACATGATGGTGTCGTAAGGAGAGAGGAAGCAGCATTTTCTTACCTGTTCCTGTCATAACAGTATAAAGAATATGGAAGTCTCTTTAGGGGAAGTGAAATCTGTAAAGATATATATGTACATTATATATATATATATATATATATATATATATATATAGTACACAATGTGTGTGTATATATACATACACACACACAATATATATGTATATTCAATATGGTAACTATTGATTATTAGAGTTTGCTCTGTCAACATTCTAGTGAATTTTCCCCATGAGTTACTTGTGGTCATGAAAATTATATTTTCTTTTACCTTTTCACTTTCCACAGCTTTTCTCTAAGGGCCAACAAACTACCAGAACAAGCCATTTGTCATGAGATCAATTCATTCTCATCATATAAAGAGCCACGCTTGTTCATAGAAACAGAGAGCATCTAGTGCTCTTCTTAGTTTGGGGCTTCTCAAAAAAGAAAATATTCTTTCTTTTTCCTTCCAGCAGTCAGTGTGCTGAGACTACGTGGGGCGGTTCGCCTCTCCTGCATGGCCTCTCTTGCAGCATGGTAATCAGTCACTTTGCAGAGTCATCTGTGAAAAGGAAGTCTGTGCTCTTCCCTATGGATTCAGAGAAGAGATTTTTAGACTGTTTGAGCCAATATGCAGTATCTATGACTTTCTGAGAAGTCCTAGATAAAGAGAGAGAAAGGGAACATATTTAAATTGTAAGTAATTTTCAGTTAGCTGAAAAAATTGGATCTAATTAGCAGATTCAAAACGGAGCAGGAAAGAAGGTGGTGTTTCTCAAACTTTAGCATGCATCAAAATCACCTAGAGGGCTGTTAAAACACCCATACCTGGGCCACCCCCCAAATTTCTGATTCAGTAGGTCTGGGTGAAGCCCTAGGCATTGTTTCTTACTTGGAGACTCTGATGCTGCTGGTCTGAGGACCACATTTTGAGAACTATCACGTTAAAAAAAATAGATGCCCTGTAAATCCACTAGTTTGTCTGTCCCCCCAAAAACAGTAAGTTTTTCTTATTCTTCTTCTCACTGAAAACAATGTATTGAACATAAAATCTCACTAAATTGATGTTTGTTAAACATTTAAGTCAGGCATTTTGTACAGAGTCCCAAGATTCCTATCAAATTCCAATTTCCCCCATTTTCTCAATTGCCCGTTTTACTGTTTTCATAGCATTTATTCATATTTAAAATTATCTTGATTGTGCGTTTATCTTTTATTATCCAGCCCTTTCATACACATGCACTAGCTTTTGAAAACTGCATGTATTCTATTCAGTGTTGTACTCCAGGACCTAGCAGTCAATGTTAAATAAATACTTGGGGGATGAATGAATAAATGAATGGATGGCTGTAAACTCTACCTTTAATGTTAAAAATGTCAGTCTTTTAATGTTGCAGTTCATGTTGTTTTGTCTTTAGCAACGTTCAGTCAGCCTTAAGTAAATAAATAGCTCAACTTTGTTTAAAAGTATAATATCTCTGTGGAATGGGTTTATATCAGATAGGTATATTTATTATCGTTCCTTCCCTACTTTATAGCATTTTCCTGCACCTTCATGCCCTCTCACCCTCCTACTCTTTTTTCCTCCTTACCACCCACTTCCACTTGTAATAGCCCCATTTTTTATTTCACACTGGGATGTAAGGCTGATTGCAGCTTGATATGGTAACTTTTCCAGGGAACACATGGTTTTAAAATCAAGGTTTGTTCATTCCTATTATAAAGTTAATACATGTTCATTTTGAAAAAAAAAAGTATAAAAATTAGATAAAAGGAAGAATATAAATCACCTCTTTTTATACAACCAGAGATGACTAACATTAACAGTATTGTTTCTCTTCTTTCAAGTCCCTTGCTATGCATTTTTCTACATAATTATGATCACATAGGATGCCTCATATTGTACCATCTATAAAGACTTCCAACTGATCATAAACACAATGAGAGTCGCAGAATATTTTAAAAGTTCAGAAACGTGTAAAGAGGAAAACCATGCATAATTTTGTCATTTAACAACAACATTACTCTTTTGGCTAATTTGCTTGCAGCCTTTTTGTCTTTGTGTATATTTAACATAGCCAATATCACTTTCCACTCAGTATTGCTAATGAAGGAACATTTATATAGTTAATGACATAGCAAGTGACATAAATGAAGGCTTGTTGATGACAGCATCTGGCACAGGGTGATTTATTATCCTTTCTCAGTTAAAAAATAAAACAGTGTTTGAGGTCATTCAAAGATAATGAAAATTATTACTGAAGTTTTCAGGTAATGAAAATTGCCATTATAGAGCTTATGAATCCCTTCCCATGTGGAGCAAGAGATTGATTTTACTTACATCTCTCCCCACACAGTATCATAATGGGAAAAATATTGCAACAAGTTTGGAATGGAATAGAATCAATTATTGTTTTAATTGGTTATCATGGTTGGCAAGATATTTCATTTAAAATCTTAACCATGTGGAATGAGAAATATAATTCCTAGTATGCAAAAGAGCTTGTAGGAAAAATTAAAGTGCTAATATAAACACTCTGAGCCATATTTTGTAAGTCTACATATACCTAACACCATGTAGCTCACCTGTGCTGCTTTTAAAGTTAAAAAAAAAATCTTACTTTGGTTCCTTTTAAAAGTTTTATTTTTTTCTATTATCTTACTTTAATCCAAAAAGAGTTGATGGTAAACTTCTTAAGCTATTAACACACCTGAGAGTGTCTCTTAGCAGCATTCCATATGGAAGAAAATAAAGCTGGATATAAATGTCTCAAAATGACAGCCTTCCCTTTCCATAGTTCCACTGTCCTTGGGCTCCTATTGTTGCAGTTGTAAAGTCTGTAGAATACCTACCTTTATCCTTTACAACTTTTTCAAAAATTTGTTCTGACTAGGTCGAGGGCTTTTCTTAATATAATTGAATATTTAAATATGAACACTCAGATAAATTTTCATCTCTGACAAGGCTTTTCTATTTATATTTATTATAGTTTAATTTTCCTGGCTTCTTACTAAATAGCAGTCACTCCATACCGGGCACTTTTCTGCCTGTTGGAGATGCCATGGTGTGCAAGACAGAAAGATCTTGTTGTAGTGGAGCTTTATATTTATACTTCAAGGGAGTTCCTGTCATGGCGCAGTGGTTAACGAATCTGACTAGGAACCATGAGGTTGTGGGTTCGGTCCCTGCTCTTGCTCAGTGGGTTAACGATCCGACGTTGCCGTGAGCTGTGGTGTAGGTTGCAGACGTGGCTCGGATCCCGCGTTGCTGTGGCTCTGGCATAGGCCGGTGGCTCCAGCTCCGATTCAACCCCTAGCCTGGGAACCTCCATATGCCGCAGGAGTGGCCCAAGAAATAGCAACAACAACAACAACAATAACAACAACAACAAAAAAAGACCAAAAAAAAAAAGAAATATATGAACCATAAACATGGAAGAGAAGAACAGGGTAAGCTGACAGAAGGGATGATGAGAAAAGAGGGAAAAGATGGTCAATTTTAAACAGCATTGTAAGAAAAAGCCTTTTGAAAGGTGACATTTATATGGAGGCATGAAGGTTGTGGCAACTGTCCAAATAAATAAAAGAAAGCTGAAAGGTGTCAGGCATAGTGAATGTGACATCATTTAGTAGGAGCTGAGGTCTGAGGGAGAGGATGGGTCCAGGTCATAAAGGATCTAAAGGGACCTACAGACAAAGTTTGAAATAGAAAGCCATTGAAGCGTTTTACAAAGTGGAATGATATGATTTCGTCTATATTTTCTAAACATTCATCATTGATACCATAACACGAATGATTATAAAGAGGCAGGAAAGAAGTAGGAGGTGGAGTTAGGGAATCTCAAATTGCAGTGCAAGGGAGGAATAATGGTAGTTTGAACCAGGGAGGTGGTAGGCAAGAGAGTGTAATGCACAGATTTGGGACACAGTTTGAAGATAGGACTGAAGAAACTTGACATTGAGTTGACCATGGGGCTTGATGAAAAATTTTTTAAATTGCTATGGGGTGGTTTATTTGTACAAAGGGGTAAATAGTGGAGAACAGAGAGGAATGTTTGGGTGGATGGAGAGTCAAGAGCTCTGGAGTCTGGGAGAGTATAGTGTGCAATGGCAGATGAGATGAGGAACATTACTAATACTGAAAGTGTAGCTGGGTTAATAGATTGGAGTTTTCAGGGTTCTTGAAAGATTGTTGGCACAGATATTCCAGGATGGGTGAACTGGAAAAATCAGAAGTGGTCATCAGAAAAAGGGGTACTTACTGTGATTTTGAATGTGGGACAGTTGCTCTAACCAAATCAAGGCAATGACCACATGTTTAGCCAACATAAGATACAAAAAAATTATGACTGGATCTTGGAAGTTCAAAGAACTTAAAATCCAAGAAGTTCCCCCTGTGGCACAGCAGAGACAAATCTGACTAGTATCCATGAGGATGCAGGTTCTATCCCTGCCCTCACTCAGTGGGTTGGGGACCCAGCATTGCTGTTGGCTGTGGTGTGAGTCGCAGACACAGCTCGGATCCCACATGGATGGTGTGGTGTGGATCAAACCCCATGGTAAACTCAATGGCAAGTTTCTTCAGCCCTGTCTTCAAACTGTGTCCCAAATTTGTGCATTATGCTACAGCAGCTGTAGCTCCTCTTCCACCCCCAGCCTGGGAACCTCCATATGCCATGGGGCTGTGGGTGTGGCCCTAAAAAGCAAAATAAAAAAAAATGAACTTAAAATCCAAAAGAATTTTCCAAATGAGTGTAGTCAGTATCAAAAATAATTGCGGAAACCTTGGTGAAGAGGAAGACACAATCCTGTAAAAAAAAAAAAATATATATATATATATATATATATGTAGATGTCACATAAGAGAAGGTAGCAAATGAATTCCAAAATACGACTTTTGAAGAGTTTGATATTTGTGAAAGAAAAATAACTAAATATGGTTTGAAAACAGCAATGGAGAACAAAGAGAAACTTGACTTAGCGCTAAGCACTGGGATACATGGTGCATGAATGAAACAGCCTTGACATAAGAGAGTTGTTAAGTGTCACCCTCAGGAAAAATTTCAGTAGGGAATGAATATAGAAAGGATGCTGGTAACTGACCATGAATTCCAAAGGGCATAGAGGGAAGATGTGAGAGGGCTTGGGCTTCAGCCACATTCTTCTATCTTACATAAATACCATATTTTCCTTTTCATCGCTTTGTACTTTTGACTTTCACATCAAACATTTAAATTTCTATAGCATTAATTCTGTTTTTTACTCTTTCCTCTGTATATATGAATTATGCTATTATATTTTTTTCCTTGACACTCTTTCACTGTTTATCTCATCCTGCTTCTTCCCTTGCTCAGACATTTTCACTTCTTAGGGATTTCTGTTTTTACCAAGGCAAGTAAGATCTTCTGAAATTCTTGTGTGCTCACCCAACTTTTTTCTAAACTCTTGTGCTTCCTTCAGATGGTCTTTTTCAGAGATTTGCTTCTCCTCTGCATTTTTAGAATGATGCTTATATTTTTCCCTTTACTCTGTAATTTTATTTCCCAAGTATGAAATTGCCCATCAGGGTTTCAGTCTTGCTCAGTTTTATTTTCCAATAGCCCCTGGGTCAGGACAGCAGGATCGGCTAAGATAGGCTCTAACTGGACATATGATTGGACAGGTCTTTTGGCCCAAGTTAACCCCACGCAGATGTCAGGGGTTGCAGCACTGGCTAGGTGCCAAGATCCCAGCCCAATGTGGGGGGTGCTAATTAATCAAGATATGTATACTAGCTCTTCCTGAATTTAGCCCAGAAACTAGAGGGGACTGCCAAGGCTGTTGGGAAGGGATTGGCCAGTTATTAGTAAGAGAAGATTGGTTTACCATGAAAGCCATGAAAACAGTGGTTTGTTGCCAGTTTGTCTCTCTTACCAAAGGCTTGCCTGTGCCATTTCACTCATTTATACAACAAACCTTTATTTTCAGAGCCTCACTTGTATACATTCTTAGACTAATAGATTCTTAGACTAATAGATATGGGTAGGCCAACATATGTAGTTTTAATAATTATATCTTCTTTTGAGAATTCTCATCTCACAGGATGTCCTGAAATGGGAAGTGGTATAGTTTATGGCATACTTTTTGTAAATGCTGCAAACCATGCAGCTTACTGACCTCATGATCCTCATTACAATGAATACTGGGATAAAAAATTCTGAGAAAACCTGAGTTAAGAAAACCACTTTTTACAACATTGATGGACCTGGAAATGATCATACTTAAGTGAATTAAGTCAGAAACAGAAAGACAAATACCATGTGATATCACTTATATATGGAATCTAAAATATGACACAATGAACTTATCTACAAAACAGAAATAGACTCACAGATCTAGAGAGTAGAATTGTGGTTGCCTGGGGGGAGGGGGAGGAAGTGGGATGGACTGGGAGTTTGGGGTTAGGAGATGCAAACTATTAATACATAGAATGGATAAACAACAAGGTCCTATTGTATAGCACAGGGAACTAAATTCAATATCCTCTAAAAAACCATAAGGGAAAAGAATATGGAAAAGAATATGAATAAGAATATAATTGAATCACTTTGCTAACACTTCAATAAAATAAATGAAAAAATATATGCTTTTACCCTATTTTTTCAGTCACTTGAGCACAGGACTCTATATTTTACTTGTACTTTTATGAAATATCCAATATCCATAGCAGTTTTTTTTTTTTTAAGAACATATGAACTTTAAAAATGCCAACTCAGCCAATTTCCTGAATCCAAAAGGCTTTCTTCTCTGGCATCTGTCTTGGACTAAATGGGACCTTCACCTATCCTCATTTCCAGAAAGCAGAGAGAAAAGAAAGAAGTATATAATAACTTTACTTCTCAGAATGCCCTGCATTTAGGAATTTTCCTCTTTCTTGCCAAGTCTACCTTGAGCTTCAGCAACGGTGATTCCCATTAAGCAATTTACCAATTCCAGTCAACTCCCCACCAAGCTGTCTCCTTGTTCTGTGTTGTTTTCCCAAGCATTTCTCTCTCAATGGCATAGAAGAGAAGATTTGGTGGAATTATAAAAAGGGGAAGAGTCCACCAGGTTCCAAAAACATGTCGCTGTAAAGCGAAAAGATGGTTGGCTTCTTTGTTTAGCTGAACAAGAATTCAAAAAAGAGGGAAGTAGACAGGATCTTTCAGAATATTTTAAAGGAACAGAGTTCCTGGCGTATTACAATTTCTTCTGCTTGTGCGCTTTTCAGGCCAGTTCTATTGACTTTACATCTAAGCGAAATATTGCCATGATTATGTGATTCAGTGGATGGCCCCACTCCACCTTTCATGCGGTGTGCGTAACTTCCTAAGTATTTCAGGGATACATTAGCAGAATTTGTGTAAATGCCTGTCAAACAGTTAAAAACTTGGAATTCACAACAGGACCCGTTTTTTAAAGGAATCAACTTTTTAAGCTAAAAACTGATAATCTGAATGTGCAATTTTACACATAAGAGAATGGATAAAATGTCATAAATATGGGATAAGGGGGTCTCCAAAGGCCTGAAAGCATACCACTGGTTATGTACACATGGAAATCTCCTCCCACAAATCTAAGCATAATATTATGTGGTTGTGGCAAAAATAATACAAAAATAAAACAAAACAAAATAAAATAAAATAGAATATTCAACAAATCATCAATTGCTAATTAAATTGTATTATTAAAACTTCTTCCCCTTAAAATGTTTTACTTTCTATATATAAAATCTCCCTTGACATTTTTCTAAAAAGTTAAAACTTTTGCTTAAAATTATATGTTATAGGCTCAGTGGTTAACGAATCTGACTAGGAACCATGAGGTTTCGAGTTCGATCCCTGGCCTTACTCAGTGGGTTAAGGATCTGGCGTTGCCGTGAGCTGTGGTGTAGGTTGCAGATGCGGCTCGGATCCCGCGTTGCTGTGGCTGTGGTGTAGGCCAGTGGCTCCAGCTCCGACTCGACCCCTAGCCTGGGAACCTCCATATGCTGTGGGAGTTGCCCTAGAAATGGCAGAAAGACTATATATATATATATCTTATATAATAAAATGGAAATCTAACTTTTCAAATTATAAATATTTATGGCAGAGTCTGCAATTTTAAGGGGCAAAGTGGTTTCTTTGGGAATGAGTTAACTCCCATAGCAGTATTTTTCAACAGTAAAATTTTCAAAAGGAATTTGAGTTTCACAAAGGATTGTTCTTGACATTTCAGATTCCTTTGTATTTAAAAATTGAAAGACCTATTTTTAAGTCTTTGGTATGTTACCAAGAACTTTAGTTAATTAAAATCAAATCATCTATTGTAAACTGATAGACTGTGAGCAATTTTACTTCAACCATGAATTGCTTTCTTGTGAGTTAACATCTAAAATGATATTTTTGTGTGTTAAACTGTAACCTAAAGCAAGCCATTCTGGTTTATATGTGACAATTATAGTTAGGGACTCTTACTGAAAAAAATCTCCTGTTTCAAGGACAGGACTTTAGCACTAGGATGGTTAGAATGATAAACCCACTAGCATGACAAAAGACCTCAATCTCTGGTGCAAATGTTTCAGTGCAATGCTTAAATGTTTTAAATGTTTAAATGTTTAAATCTATGCTCTATTTTTAGTCAACTACTGACTTAACACACTTTTAATAAGCCATTAACCTCAGTTCCACTGGCAACAAAATAGTAATTAAACACTTGTAGAGTAGCTCATTACCTGGACCTTGCAAACCAGTCACTGAATGGATAGTAACAGGAAAATGGTAACTCAAGCCTGAAAGTGGACTTTTGCATTTATTATAGGAATCCAGTTTATACCCCTTAGTCGCTGGTGGAGTGTGTGTGTGTCTTGATATTATGCTTATCCAATTAATAACCACGTCTTTTTTTTTTTTTTGTCTTTTTGCCTTTTCTGGGGCCGCTCCTGTGGCAGATGGAGGTTCCCAGGCCAGGGGTCTGTTTAGAGCTGTAGCCACCAGCCTACGCCAGAGCCACAGCAACATGGGATCTGAGCCGCATCTGCGACCTACACCACAGCTCACAGCAATGCCAGATCCTTAACCCACTGAGAGAGGCCAGGGATTGAACCGGCGACCTTATGGTTCCTGGTCAGATTCATTAACCACTGAGCCAAGACGGGAACTTCTAACCACGTCTTTCTTGAACCTTTGTTCCCCACATAGCATTATATTTGGCTGCTCTTTGCCTCTCGTCATTGGATGGGTAGAAACTAAAATCTATTTGTTCAATTAGTCTATGGCCTGAAGATTCCATCACAACTAAACAAAATAAAGCATTTCGTGAATTCTAGAACATTGAGGATGTTTGATGTTAAAGATTTCCATTCACCTTCACTTTTCTCCCCTTAACGCTTCCTCTCCCCTTTCACCCATTCACTCAATTATCCCCTACCCCTAATTGTGTGTGTGTGTGTGTGTGTGTGTGTGTGTGTGTGTGAGATCATGGCCTTAGCTTATGCATGATAATAGAGAAATAAATCCTGAGGTTGAGTGAATGGTGAAGGGTTTTCTCTGGCACATCCCTGAAGGACACCAGTGGGGCTTCTTGATATGCTGGCCATGAAAGGGCTTTCTGATGAATAACTGGATAGGACTAACAGGTATGATGACCACTTCTTCTCGACTTTCATGTTCACTTGTGACAAATTAGAGACGCCTGCAGTCTTTGATCCACTTCATCTCTTCATCTGTGAAACAGGCTCATGGACTTGATTCCTTCTTTATTATTTTTAATGCCTTGGAGATGTTGCTATGGATGATAAATTGGACTCCAGCCAGCTCTCTCTCGTTTAATACTTCCAGTGGATACTAAATCCAGGGAAAAATGACATAATGCCCTATTAAAATAGAGTGACGCTCATTTGCAAAGCCAAAGGCTGAGATAAAGTAAGATGATGCAAAAGTGTGTCTGGTTCTCAAGCAGGTGCTTGCACAATTATGTTATCAAATGAAGCGGCTCTTGAGGGCTTAGCCTAGAACACAAATGTTTTGCATAAATTCTAGAGCAGTATAGCTCCTCATTTGACTTTTTTTAGAAAAAGAAAAATCCTGGAAATTTTGTTAGCGGAGATACCAGAATTCACACTGCTGTCTCTGAAGTAGATTTAACTTAAAAGGCTTTATGCTAAATAAACCCACTGTGTTTTATTTTTATTTTATTTTTGCTTATAGACATTTTTCTCCTATTCATCCTTGGCATAAAATTATGTCAATTATTTTGTAGCTTACCATTTTTGTATTTATAGTAAAACATGCATTTTAATATGATTTATTAAGCAGTGAAAGTAATAGAAGGCTCAATGTTCCAGTTCACCAAAGAATGCCTCTCTATGAAGGCTGCCTCCTCGACAAGGCGACTTTACTTTTCTTGTAGTGATTCTCAAACATTAGAGTGTGTATGAAAGGAGGGCTTCTTACCTGAGGGCTTGTTAAAACAGTGATTATTGAGTCTCGCCCCCAGAGATCTGCTTCATTCTATCTGGAATGAGCCTCAAGAGTTTGCATTTATATCAAATTTCCAGATGTTGCTGTAAAATTGAGAAACCACTGCTGTTAGTTTCTTTGAATTTTTACAACATAAATTCTTCAAAACAAATTCTATTCCATGGTGCATGGACTAATCAAAACTATTTTTTAAAAGATTCTCCTATATAGTGGAGAATTAATCTTATGATACCACTGGTTATAATAACAGCTAATATTTATTTAAAAATTACTATCTAGCTCAAAATGATACTGTACCACCTGTGTTCATTGCAGCTTTATTTACAGTAGCCAAGGCATAGAAACAACCCCCCCCCCACACACATACATATGTAATGGGATACTATTCAGGAATAAAAAGAAGGCACTCTTATTGTTTTCAACAATATAGATGCACCTTGAAGGAATTATGTTAAATGAAATATCAGATAGAGAAAGGCAAATATTGTATTATCTCACATGTGGAATCTAAAAAACAGAAACAAATTCATAGATACATAGAACAGGTTGGTGGTTCCCAGGGGCAGGGTGTAGGGGTGGGCAAAATGGATGAAGGTGGTTAAAAGGTACAAACTTCCAGTTACAAGATAAATAAGTCCTAGGAATGTACTATATAGCATGGTGACAATAGTTAAATTTTTTTTTTTTTGGTTTTTTGCCTTTTCTTGAGCCGCACCTGCGGCATATGGAGGTTCCCCGGCTAGGGGTCTAATCGGAGCTGTAGCCACTGGCCTATGCCAGAGCCATAGCAACTCAGGATCCGAGCAGCATCTTCGACCCACACCACAGCTCACAGCAATGCCGGGTCTTAACCCACTGAGCAAGGCCAGGAATCGAACACACAACCTCATGGTTCCTAGTCGGATTCGTTAACCACTGCGCCACAACAGGAATTCCTAGTTAACAATATTTTATTGTATACTGAAAGTTGCTAAGAGAATAGATCTCACTAGATCTTACGAGTAACTGTGTGATGATGGGTGTTGGCTAAACTTATTGCAGTAATCATTTTGCAGTATATATTTATATCAAATCACTTTGCAACCTAAAAAACTGCAATGTTATATATCAATTATATCTTGACAAAATTACCATCTGCTATGCATTGTTCTAGATATCTTCTACTCATTTAATTATGATGGTAATTCTACAAGGTTAGTACAACTATCTGATTTACAGGTGAGAAAAGTGTATCATAGAGATTTAAGATCACACAGGAGGTGGTGGATCTGAGATTTAAATTTATTATTATAATTATTATATCATAATTATGTGTTATTATATGTTATTATAACTACAAAGCTCCCGCATTTAACTACTAGACTATTGCCATAAACTGATTTATGTGCCCTCAAAATTCATATGTTGAAGTCCTAACCCCCAAAGTGCTATATTTAGAGATAGGATTTTTAGGCTTTAATTAAGGCTAAGTAAGGTTCTACAGCAGGGGTCTGAATCTGATAGGTTGGGTAGTTTTATGAAAAGATGGAGAGCTCTCTTATTCTCCACAAGCACATGGCTCTAATGCAGAGAACCCAACCATGCCAGCATCCTAATCTTGGGCTTCCAGCCTCCAGACCTGTGAGAAATAAACCAGCCAATCTATGGTATCTTGTTTTAGCAGCTGGATCTGACCAAGACAACAATTTTGCTCTATAATATGGATTATAATTTAATCAGTGCTTCCAAATTATGTTTTTTTTGGTAACCTTCTCAAAGAGTATTAGTCTTTCTCGTTTCTATACATTTGTCTTCAATTCAGTAATGGCAAACCGCACAGCTCTCATACTGATATGTAAAGCCTGTGCCAGCCTTGATGATTTCCTCTCCAGGTATGAGAGGATATAAGTATTGGAGGTATTAGTGATCATTTTAATCTCGTACTTATGGAAGAAAGAAAGGAAAAGATATTATTAGATTCATTTTCTCTCTAGCATATTACTTCACTATGAATTTGATTGCCATTTCTGCTATAATTTACATCACACTCCTTGGTTGGCATGGAGCTGCTTGATGGTTCAAATGGATTTTGAACTTCAAAGCGATGCCTTGGTTTAGGCAAATTTATTCAGACTATTCAACACTTTAAATGCTCCTTAGGTTGTTCAGAATTGGAAAGAAGTTCCCAGAGAAAACAGAACTTGGTAATGAAATAGCAGAAGGACAATTTATAAGTAGATGTCCTACACTTAACTGGGTAAAAGGAGGAAAAATGGGTAGTGCTTATGAAACATAGATAGAAAGGGCTCGTGGCAGTACAAATTAACCTGAATACAGCATTAACAGGAAATTGTTGGTTAATATATGTACTCTTTCATCTATGGATAAAATATATTTTCATTAAGGTATGTCCTATCTATAGTGAAATGTATAAATGTTAAATGTATAGCTTGGTGAATTTTACATTCAGGCTAATAAAGAACAGGATCAGAGAACTATTAGACGCTAGAAGGTTGTTCACCACTTATTGATCCTATAACTGAAACAATGTTTCCTTTTCCCAACATTTCCCTGTTTCCCCCACCTACCCAGCCCCTGGTAACTTCGAATTCAATACCCCCAAATACTCCATCACCATAGATTTGTTTGACTGTATTTGAACTTTAGGTAACTACTCATGTCTGGACTCTTCTGTTTAACATGATGGCTGTGAGATTTTTCCACATTACAGGCAACAGTTTATTCCTTTATAAATTTTTAGTTGCTACAGTTTTCAATTGTATAAATATATCACATTTTATCCATTTCTCTCTAGATGATATTTCCAGTTTTTATCTTTTTTTTTTTTGTCTTTTCTAGGGCTGCACGCATGGCATATGGGGTTTCCCAGGCTAGGGGTCTAATCAGAGCTGTAGCTGCCGGCCTACAGCAGAGCCACAGCAACGCAGGATCCAAGCCGCATCTGCGACCTACACCACAGCTCACGGCTATGCTGGATCCTTAACCCACTGAGCAAGGCCAGGGATTGAACCCTCAACCTTATGGTTCCTAGTCGGATTCGTTAACCACTGCGCCAAAATGGAACTCCTATTTCCAGTTTTTAAATGTTATAAACTAAGTATTTTGTTTGTTTTTGGTGAGAACATTTAAGTTCAATTATATAATGCGTGTTATCAACTAGAGTTGCCACGTTATACACTAATGTACACTCAGATCGTCTTCATCTCTTATTCACCCTATAGCTGAAACTTTGGTATTTTTTTTTCCCCACCATTTCCTTATTTCTCTTACCCACCCAGACCCTGGTAACTACTTTTTCTACTGTTTATATACATTGAATTATTTTTTTTCTTTTGCATTTCACATATAAGTGATGCCATGCAGTGTTTGCCTTCCTCTGACTTGAGATCTTATGCTAACCTTTCTGTTCTACTTAACTTGCTAAAATGTAAGCACATCTCTGTACGTATTTTTACCTTCATAGAAGTACCATATGGTTTTTCAATTTGGTATCTTTCAATTGCTTGAGTTTTGCTCCATTATTAATTCTGACAGCAGCCTGAACACTGTGAGGTTAAGTTCACATGTTTCTGCCAGATTTCCATATGAAGGAAGGCCACTCCTGGGTTCCTTGCCATGTTGGCAGTGAAGCATTTTTTCAGATTCCACTCAACTATCAAGGAGGGGTGGTGAACTAGAAGGAACAAATTAAGGAGACTCTTGAGTTCCATTTGGAATGAGTTACCCAGGCAGGTTTTAGGGGCAAGATGCTCATTGGCTTAATGTCTTACCTTTACTGAGAGGGTGTTCTGCTCCATGTCAAGTGTTCCAGCCTGACTCAGAAAATTAAGTGCACAACTTTGAGACTGGTAAAATTTTCTGTCTTTTTTTTTTTTTTTTTGCATGCACTGTTCTTTGTGAACCATTTACAGAGTAAAGGCCCAAGAGGCATTAAAAACTATCATCTGGAACACAGTGTTACATGTTTTACCTCAAGCACCCTCTTGCTCATTTATCCATACATGAATTCAGTTCATAAATTTTGAGCACCTCTTACATGCTGGACACTGTGCTTGCCACTTCACTAGTGCCCTGTGTATCCCATGGGGAGGCAAGAAACTGGGAGAGTATGGAAATGCTGAGAAAGATAAACAGGGTCATAGAGCAAACTGAATGAAAATCTATTTTAGGTTGTTTGTTAGGAAAAATGCTTTTATGAGGTGATGCTTAATTAATACTCCAAGGACTTCATTAACAAAATAGGCAGATAATGGAAATATGGTCCATAGAATCTCTACATATAAGGAGGGGGAATTTGTTAGTGGAAATGCAAAAAGAAAATGCAGCTAGCGTTGGTGACTTATTTGCAGTCCAACAGTGGAACAGTGACATGTTTCGTAGAGGTGGTCCCAAGGCAGCCGTAATTACGTTGAGAAAAAAAGATATGGGGCAAGGAAGCAAACAAATAAATCAGATTCATGAGTCCTGTCTAAGAAAAATATTTTTGGTGTACCTACTGGCACTAGAAACTGGAAGCCAGTTGAGTAAAAGCTTACTAAATTTTTTACAGAATTGGTTTGCTAATCTGTATTGTCTTATCATTTTGATTTTAGCCACTCTAGAGGTTATGTAATAGTATCTCATTATGGTTTTCATTTGCGTTTCCATAATGACTAATAATATTAAATATCTCTTTATTGGTTAGTTGTAGGTCATATTTGGTGAAGAGTCTTTTGCCCATTTTTCTTTGGACTGATTATCTTATTGAGTCATGAGACTGTTTTATAAATGTTGTTGAATACCAGTTATTTATCTGATAAGTATTTTGCAAATATTTTCTTCCAGTCTGTTTCCTGCCTTTTCATTTTCTTAATAATACCTATCTTTAAAAAGATGCTGTGGTATATTTTGCATAAGAAGATATTCACCCATTGTGATTGAATGGTTTAATGAGTTTTAATAATTTCATACTTCTCACTCATCACCACAATTCTGTTTAGAAACCCTAACATTGCAACACAAAATTCCTTTGTGCCAATCTACTGTTAATTCCCATTCAGACCCCTAGCCTTAGATAATCATTGACCTATCTTCTCTCTCTCCAGTTTTCCCCTTTTTAGACATTTCACGTAAATGGAATCACAGAATATGTAATCTTGGTTTCTGGCTTCTTATATTTGTATATGATGAAAATATTACATTTTAAGTAGTGGTTGGAAAAAATCAAAAGGCTATTTTAGAATAAATGAACATTTTATACAATTAGAGTTTCAGTATCTGTAACTGAAGTGTTATTGGAACACAGCCATACCCTTTTTTTTTTCTTTTTTTTTTTTTTTGGTCCATGCCTGCTTTTTAACTACTGCAGCAGCAGAATTTAGTAGTTGTGACCCACACTGTATGGCTGATAAAAACCTATACTATTTACTATATGGTCATTTACAAAAAAAGTTTGCTCATCCTTGTTTCTCTGCTCTGTATTCTTGCCAAAACTTGTTATTGCTACTCATTTTTGTAGCAATTCTGATGGGTTCATAGTAGTTTTAATTTGCAATCCCCTAGTAACTTGATATTAAGCATTATATGTGCTTATTAGCCATTGGTCATTGGTGTATATGTGCCTATATGCGTGTGTGTGTGTGTGTGTGTGTGTGTGTGTGTAGTGTTTGTTAAGATCCTTGGTACCTTTTTGTCTTTTGTTGCTCATGCTGTTGTTGTTGTCATATTGTGTTATATGACTTATAAGTTCTGGATATAAGTTCTTTATTAGATATGTCATTCACAATTCTATTATTCTAGTATAGATTTTGTCTTTCTACAGCTGTCCCTTTGAAAAGCAATGGATTTAATATTTTATGAAGTCTAACATCCATGTATGCTTTTTATGCTCTATTTAAGAAACCTTTTTCTAACCCAGAGTTCCAAAGAATTCCTCCTGCATTTTCTTCTACATGTCATATAGTTTTAGCTCTTACACTTAGTTTTATGAGTTATGATTCATTTGGATTTGATTTTGCATGTGATATGAAATTAAGGTAAATGTTGATGTTTTTGGACATGAATATTCTTTTTTTCCAGAATCACTTGTTGAAAGACTATATCTTCTCCATCAAATTACCTTAACCCTTTTGTTGAAATCAATTTACCATATAGGTGTGGGTCTGTATCAGAATTCTCTATTACCTTTCATTGACCTATATGTTTATTTCTTAACCCAATGATGGATATTTTTTAACATATAAAAAATCCTAAATAAAAAGGCATTAGGTCTAAAGTTAGCATCTTAATGGGAAAATACTAGAGGTATTTCCACTAAGATGAAGAAGACGTCAAAGACTATCCCCACTAGTATTCAGCATTTTGCTGAAGATATTAGCTGACATGATTAGGCAAGAGGAAAAATAATCAGGGGCAGGAGAGCTAGAAAGGCCAAAAGAGAAATGTATCTCTTTATAGATTATGTGATTAAACCCCTAGAAAATCCTATGAAATCATGATAAAGCAGGGTATAAAGGAATTCAGTAAAGTAGTAGAATATAAAGTTAACATACAGAAATCTATAGCCCTCATATACAAAACAATAACCAGATAAAAGATTTTTCTCTAATGCATCAGATGGAGGTTTTTCTTTAAAGGATAGTATAGCAAAGACCTCAGGCTTTGAGAGCCATCAATTCTCTATGGCAATTACTCAGACCTATCATGATAGCATGGAAGTAGTAACAAATAACACATGAATAAATAAATAATAAATAAAATTTCATTTATGAAAACAGACAATGGTCCAGTCTTGGCCCTTGGGCTATCACTGGTGAACCCTTGGGACAGAGTCACATAAAGACCAAAAAACATTTAGAATAACGACATAGAAATACACTTTTGTGTAAGAAAGGGGAATAAGACATTTTGTACATATACACTAATTTGTGCAAAATAAAATACAAGGAGAATAAACCTGAGATTGGTTACCTGCAGGAGATGGAAAAGAACAGAATAGAAAAGACAGAAAAAAGAAGGAAAGAAAGAAATGTCATGAGTATATCTCTGCACAACCTGGAGTTTTGGAAACATGTTTGGCTATTATGTTTTATGTAATAAATGAAGATAAAAATCAACCAGAATAGGAGAAAATCCCAAATTGAGATATAAACAGAAACGAACTGAGCTGTAATAAAAAATGAACAACATAATCTCACAGAATGAGGGGAAAAAAAGAATTCACCTGTAGGAAATGTAAATCTAGTATTTGGATCTTCTGCTCCCAGATTAAAAACAAACACAAAGAACTCTAAACAAATATTGGAATCTGGTAGGCTGACTTTTTGCAAAAGCACAGCTTAGCAATTCTGGAAGTATTTTTTGATATATTTTAAGATTGAGCAAATAACTAGATACATTGTGGATAGTAAGAAGTAATGTTGACAAAAGGACTTATAGTTATGGAAAGAAGAAGACAGAATGAACCCTATAGTGGTAGATTAAAATTGGAGATAACAAAATCTACTCATGCTTTTTAAATAGACAAATATAGAATTAGATATGGCTGTGGATTTGTATCATGTGTATATGTGTTTCCTAGTTGCTCTGCTAAGAGACCCTAGAAAAAATGACATCCAAGTAGAAATAAACACATCTTGTCTAGATCTCAGACCTTGGTTCTAAAACTTGTTCCATTAAAAATAACTATGTCTCTTTGGAGAAATGACTAAATCTGCTGTTGGATAATAAGAGGTTCATACTGAGCCTGGAATATTTTATTTTGCCAGAGTGTAACAAAATATTAAACACATGTCAAAAGGATTCTGGAGCTAGTTTCAGGGGATTCTGCTTACAAATCTAGGATATCAGCATCCAAATAAATGATACTAAAGAGATAAAACCCACAAAATAAGAATCCACGAGTCCACAGAGAGAGAAAGAAAGGAAAGGAGGGAGGAAAGAAGAGGAAGAAATGGGAGAGAGAAAAAGAAAAATGCTTTTTTTGTAGCAGAATGCCCAATAATAACTGTGAAAATAATTATGGAACTAAACTACTGTTTAGTAAACATGTCAGTCTATTCAGGCAAGAATCTTCAATGGATGATAAAACTAGGCAGAGAGTTTGTCATGTAACGGGTATATATATATAATTTCAAAGTCTTCCCAAAAGATGATTTTTAGTTACAAAAGGAAAAGTAGAACCATTATATTGGAAACAACTGGCAAGCACGACCTTAACCAGATGATCAAAGTTAATGTCACAGAGTAAGGGGACAGATCAGCATCCTGTGCCTCTTGTAGAATCCGCTGAGACCACACTTGTGTCTGTGGGACACCCACCAGATACCTGAGTCTACTCAGGAGGAAGGATCAGACAAACTCAAATTGAAATACATTCTATAAAATGACTGGCCTCGTGTCTTGAAAAACACTGTATGTCTGAAAACTGTTTGAGATTAATTTAGAAGACCAAAGAAACATGACAACTAAATAGAATGTGTAACCTGGGATTTGCTTTTGCTGGAAAGGATGCTACGGGGACAATTAGCAATGTCTGAATCCTCTGCCGAGTAGGTCACAATGTTGTATCAATAATATGATCCTGATTTTGAAAATAACATTGAAGTTATATGAGAACAGCCTTTTTTAAAAAAAAATTATTTCATTGAAGTATAGTTGATTTACAATGTTGTGTTCCTTTCTGCTGTACATCAAAGTGGTGCAGTTACACATATGTCTGTCTATCTATATTCTTTTTCATATACTTTTCCATTATGACTTATCTCAGGATATTGGATATATTTCCCTGTGCTGTACAGTAGAAACTTGTTGTTTATCCATCCCATATATAATAGTTTGCATGCTAATCCCAAACTCCAAGTCCATCCCTCCTCCACCTCCCCACCCTTGGCAACCATAAGTTTATTCTCTATGTCTGTGAGTCAAGAATAGCCTTGTCTTTAGAAAATACATATGGACACATCTGAGGATAAAGAGGTATGATGGCTACAGCTTGTTGTTGTCAAATTGTTCCAGAAGAAACTATATAAAAAGAAACTAGAATAAAACAGATATGGTAAAACATTCATTTTAGCATTTGTGAAATATTAGTGAAGAGCACATTTTTTTTTGTATTATTCTTGCAACTTTTCTGTAAATCCGATATGTTTTTAAAAAGTTAGAGAAAAGAGAGTAGGCACAGTCAAATCCACAGCTTCCCTGTGGGCAGGCAAACTGCCTGCTACATGCCCCAGCTAGGAGGTTGGGAAAAGTGGCTAGGAATACAGGTGGAAATATTGTTTAATATATTAGTCTTGACAATACAACATAAGTCAGGATTTTTTAAAATTTATAGTGACTATAGGATTTTCTATTACCTCCAAATCACCAGAAAAATCTCAGATTCTGCCAGAGTTTTTCCCTTTAGCAGAGAAAACATTCTCCATTGAATACAGTTTAAATAGATAATGGAAGAGAAAAATGAAGTGGTGTTTAGGTTGAAAAAAATATTTAAATAAAATATGAATATGAGGTACCTGTCGTTTCCAAGTTCTGTCACTAGAATGATATCAGATTGGAAATTCTCTCCAAAAGTTGAGGAACTGTTCAAAACTAATAGTGACTAACTATCCCAGTTACCCATAGAGTTTATATCAATTAATATCAATTAATTTCCCCCATAGAAAAACCAAATCCATATTGTGGAAATTTGACACCTTATTAACTTAAGACACAGAGTCCATAAAGCCTGGGTCTTCTTCTTTTTTGGCTTTTTTTGGCTTTTTTTCTCTTTTTAGGGCCACACTCGTGGCATGTGGAGGTTCTAAGGCTAGGGGTTGAACTGGAGCTACAGCTGCTGGCCTATACCACTGCCACAGCAACGCAGGATCTGAGCCACGTCTGCGGCCTACACCACAGCTCATGGCAACGCCAGACCCTTAACCCACTGAGGGAGGCCAGGGATTGAACGTGCAACCTCATAGTTCCCCGTTGGATTTGTTTCCGCAACGCCACTACCAGGAACTCCAGCTGGCTCGAAAGGAGGTGGCCAGTCAAATATATGTCATCACATCTCTTACTAATTTAAGCTGTGTTTACATTTCACATTTCCACAGGTTAGCCAACACTCCCCCCCCAAAATAGAAGCAGTTTCCTAGTTATTTCGCTTATACAGAAAATAACATAAGCGAAATTTGACTTTTCCAAGAGTGAATGGGTAAATTGTGTTAAATTAAACCTCTTCTTTGTTCTAATTCTGAGAGTTAGTTTCTGTTCCATTGCAATACTCTGTTTTGAGTAATCTATATGCCAGCTGGTGTCATCCACTTTTAATCTGTTTACATTCTGGTTTATTTAAGTACAATTTTGAAGCTGGGAAGGATGTTTGAGACACCCAGGTATCTTTAGGAAAAAAGGGATTGTTTTTGGATATTGTTTATCAAATGTAAAAAAACAGATCCATGTTTCAATTAATTACTGCATTAGCCATCTGTCCTGGTCTTGGCTCAAAGCGTTCATTTTCATATTAGATTAAAAAATCTTAATCAGTTAGTTTGCATTCTAATTTTGTTTGGTTCTTTTAAGGGCTGAGACAATTGGTACATCAAAAAGCCTTAAAATATAGTATGGAAAAATTTGAGCTAGCCCATGGATGATTTTACATAAATTGTGTTATTTACACTACTTTGAGGAATGTCATTTAAAAGATTTCATCCAAAAAGTAGGATAACTAGTAAAATCTAGTATATTTATAATAAAATGAAGTTTAAAATTAAAGATGCATTCTACAAGTCAAATTGTTTTGTTTTGTTTTTACCAAGATTTTCTTGACTATATAGTTAAAATCTGCCCCCCCCTTTTTTTTTTTTGGCCATGCCCACAGCATGTGGAAGTTCCAAGACAATGCCAGACCCTTAACCTGCTGCATCACAAGGGAACTCCTAGTTAAATTCTATCTTAATGTTGAGGCAAGACAATGTTATTTACTGGTTACTTATTATTTGTGACAGAAAAGGCAATGAAATTATTAATATTGAAAAATTATTTGGAATAATTTAATTGCAAAAGGAAATTTCTTGAAGAATAAATGTGCCACTTGTCCCAAAATAATCTGTATCTTTACCTTATAGAAATGGGATTCTTTTTCTAGTCAAAATATTTTATGGAACACATTGATAAAAGAGACACGTATAACTATTATAGTTAAAATTTATAAAAAATTTATAAAGGCACATTTGGAATGGTCATTAAAGGTTGTCAATGGAAAAAAGTAATTAAGACCTCTGTATACACTCAAAACTTTTTAAATAGGATTTTTGATGACAGCACATTCATTTTTATGCCATCTTAAACATCTGTAATTTGTTTTGTGACTATTGCTGTTCTGCTGGTAAAGCATTATTTGTCTTATAATTCAATTAAGGTCTGGTGGTAATAGATACTCATAAAAAAACATATAGTGGCTGGGACAAGGCACTAATGGCCTGAATCTTACCAGTGAGTAAGTAGTACAGCCTACCTAAATGGTGCCAAGAAAACCATATCCTCAACTGTGAAAAATAAATAGTAATAAATAAATAAATAAATGAACACTAAGCAACTTTTTATTTTTAACTACGTGGTACACTATTCTTTATTCTAAGGGAGTTTTCCAGTAGGGACACTTGAAAGCTCTCAAAGTATGACTTTTGTTTCTCCTAAAGCAAAGTACAGGATTAAAGAAGGTACTCAATTATTTGGTTGCATTTAAAGGAGGCAGTTAATATTTACAAGTTTTAAAAATTAAAAAAAAAAATATATATATATACATATTTTGCTTTTTAGGGCCACACCAGCAGCATATGGAGGTTCCCAGGCTAGGGGTCGAATCAGAGCTACAGCCTCCAGCCTACAACATAGCAACAACAACTTAGGAGCTGAGCCACATCTGCAACCTACTCCACAGCTCATGGCAAAAGGGAATGCCTGACCCACTGAGTGAGGCCAGGGATGGAGCCCATATCCTCCTGGAGACTAGCTGGATTCGTTACAGCTGCACCACAGTGGGAATCCCTTAAAATACTTCTGACATTTATTCCAGTGAGTTTCTTTGAAATTAAATTTTTTTGGCGTCTTTCTGGATCTCTACCTCTGACTCATTCTTGATATTTAAGTGTTTAAGAGACAAATGATGTGTATGTTGCCAAAGTGGCATAATTGGTGTGGAAGTAATTGTAATAGATCCAGAGACATGTATTTGTTTTTTAAAAAATCACATGGCTATTCTACCAGGAGCAAAAGATTCTAACAATTTTTATCTGAGAAAGTTCTTGCTGCCTTTAGTGAAACACACATATGTATCTAAGTTGAAATTTTTTCATGACTAATTTTTTTCAAATGTATTTTCTACTTTTGATATTATTGCATATAGAAAACTTTTTGATAATTTAAAAATTAAAATTATAAATCATCTATACTTCAATAAAAAAATAAATCAAATATTTACAATGATGATAAGATAGGACAGAAAACCACTTACCAAGCCCCTTCTGAAATAAAATGTTCCTTTTGTAAATAGTTTGTGCTAAGGTATTTAAAAACATTCACTTTAGCTAAGGAAGAGTCTGCTCCAAGTAAATTTACAGTTTAAGAAAGAAAAAACGAATTGATAAATTCTATCCCATCTTTGCCAACCTATAATTTTAAAAGTACATACACGGTTTTTTAAACTATATTATAGTTATATATGTATGGTTGCATATGTACATATAAACTATACCCAAATATGCATGCATATAATAAAATAGTAAATGAATACTGTGCATAAATAGTGTTAATGATTTTATTTTTGTAACAGCTAATTACTTCAGAAATTATGTAGATGACATTTCAACTTTAGTTATATTCAAAAAAACTCAGTGTGTAAATGCATTTGAATTTAGTCCTGCTGAGTAGAAATTAGTGGCTCATCCTAATACATTTTTTGTTACTCAAAATAATCTCGAGAGTTTTAGTCCAATATAGTAGTCATGTAAGACCCTAAGTATTAACATTACATATGGGACCATTAGTTATATTTTAAATGAATAATAAATACTTCCAGTCAGAGCTCATCACTATTTTATGAACTATTTTTTTTTCTGAGAATGTAATGGAAACTACCTTTTGAAATTTTCAGTGTGCAATGTTTTTCCATTTTATTTATTTATTTATTTTTGCTTTTTAGGGCTGCACCTGCAGCATATGGAAGTTCCCAGTCTAGGGTCAAATAGGCGCTGTAGCTGCCGGCCCACACCATAGCCATGCCAGATCCACAGCTCACAGCAAAGCCGGATCTCTAACCCACTGAGCAAGGTCAGGGATCGAACCCACAACCTCATGGTTCCTAGTCGGATTCATTTCTGCTGTGCCTCGATGGGAACTCCAGTATTTTTCCATTTAAAAAATGCATTTCTCTTTCTTTCTCTTTCTTTCGTTCTTTCTTGCTTTCTTTCTTGCATTTTCTTTTGGCCACACCTGCAATTATATGGCCTGGAATCGAACCTGCCCTTCCTTAGTGATCTGAGCCACTGTAATTGTATTCTTAACCCACTGCGCCATGGTGGGAACTCCAAAAATGCATTTCTCTTCTTTACAGAATTTATTCTATTCCTCTTCTCTCACCACCGTAAGACAGAAATATGTTTAGTTCAATTTACAGTTTTCTAATGGTTAAAGGCCCAAGAGTTAGTGAAGTTATCGGTTAGCTGCAAGATTTTTATCCCATGGAGATGCACATAATTTCTACCTGATAGAAAACTCCAAAGGTTATATATAGTCTCTTGCCCTTTGAAATTTAACTAGTTTTGTATCTAAATCAGCAATATTATTCTGATATAGCTTATTAATATTGAGCTTCTCAAATGCCCTTTGAACAATTTGTGTGTGTGTGTGTGTGTGTTCTGATAAAACTTTATTTACAAAGGTAGGCAATGATCTGGATTTGGCCCATTGGCTGCAGTCTGCCAGCACCTGCAGCCTTCAGAGGGAGCGTGGTTTGGTCAAAACCTTGGTTTTGGACTTCTGGTCTCCAGAACTGTAAGAAAAGTAATTTCTGTTGTTTTAAGCCTCTGATTTATGGCAGCTGTAGGAAACTAATAAGATTACCATTTTGATTTTTTTTTTTTTTTGGTTGCCACCATGGAAGTTCCTGGGCCAGGGACTGAACCCATGCCACCGCAGGAACAAATCTGGATACCTACCCCACTGAGCCATGAGGGAACTCCATTTTGATTCTTTTCTGTCCCTTTATATATGTTTCACAGGAATGTCTGAGGGGCATTAGTATCTGTAAAATAATCCCCTGTACCTCAAGGCAGCCACTTTCCACATTAAAAATGATCTCCATCTATTTTCTTCAAATAAAATATGACATAGCCAAGCTTAAAATTGTGAAGCACATGTAATCATGTGTTTTTCTTTTTTCTTTAATTAAATAATGTTTTCATCAGTAGTATTAAAAAGTTTTGTTTACTATTATTTTCAATCTCTATACATGAATCCCCCCTATAAAGGGATGTTAATTTCTTTAAAGCGTTCCCTGTTTTTGTAAATTCAAGTTTTTGATTTATTTGTACTTATGAGCAAAGTAAGTAACATCATGTGCATCAACCTTTGCGTGCCTTTTTCCTTAGAAGGGGCATATAGAGAAATGGAAAATACCCAATCAAAAAGTAGGAATATTAGTTTTGTCTTGTGATTCATAACGAAAAATTATTCCCTCACATATACCCAAGAGTATGCAACATTAGCATTTTAATTGCCAATTAATTTTATGAAAAAGAAAATTGTTTACTTAAATATGCACTTTAAAGTTATTAGCAAATTTCAATCACTTACAAACATTTATTAACCATTTATATAGTCTATTTTTCAAATTTATCGGCTGGTGTTCCTTGCCCATTCATGCAGCAGGAATTGTACAGGTAGGTCAGGACTGCTGTAACAAAGTATCAGAGACCTGGTGGCTTACAGAGCAGAAATGCTTGGAGGCTGCAAGTCGGAGATCCAGCTGCTGTCAGGGTTGGTTTCTTTGGAGGGCGGTGAGGGGCAGTCTGTTCCAGGCCCATTTCCTCACTTCTGGGGGTTTGCTGGCAATCTTGGTTTATAGCCTCCATGTCACCCTAATTTGTGCCTAAATGTTCATAAGGCATTCTTTTCGTATGAACATCTGTTTCTGTGTCCAAATTTCCCCTTTTTATAAAGACACCAGTAAGGAGTTCCCCTTGTGGCTTGACAGGTTAAGAATCTGACTCATATCCATGAGGACGCTCTTTCAATCCCTGGCCTCCCTCAGGCTCAGTGGGTTAAGGATCAGTCATGAGCTGCAGTGTAGGTCACAGACATGGCTTGTATCTGGCATTAAAGTGGCCATGGTGTAGGCCAGTGGCTATGGCTCCAATTTGACTCCTAGCCTGGGAACTTCCAAATGCTGCAGGTGCATCCCTAAAAAGGAAAAAACAAAACAAAACAAAAAAACAAAAAAAAACAACCCCCTCCCCAATAAAGACACCAGTAATACTGTATTAGGGGCCACCCTAATACCGTAATGCTCTTACCTCTGAAAAGAACCCATGTCCCACTAAAGCCACATTCTGAGTTAATAAGAGTTAGGGCTTCAACATATCTTTTACAGGGGGACATAATTCAGATCAGAACAGTGACTTAGTGTTTTTCTTTTCTTTATAAAGATATTAAATATCTATGATTTTTTTTTTACAAATATATTTTCTAGGCTTGTTGTTTGAATTTTACTTTTCTTTGTAACTGGCAATTACTTTGTTTTTATTGTTGCTTCTATATCTTGTTTGTGTATACTATATATTATTTCTATCCTCAGAGATGTTTTATATTTTTGTGGGGTCAAATTAATTTATATTTTTCTTTATTGTATTGATAATTGATCTTAAAGTTAGAAAGTCTTTATATAGAGACTTAAAACTATTAATTTCACTTTTATACTTTTTAAATTAACTTTTAACTTTTTTACATTTAAAGTGTACTCTTCTGCTTATTTGGAGTTTATTTGAGACCCTTTTACAAAATGGTTTTCCTGGGCTTATTTTAGTAGATGAAAACTTGTACAAAGCAATATTCTTTTTTCCATGAGCTGTATAAAATCTTAATGTTCTTAAAATTTTTGTTTTAGCTAGTGACAAATATAAATGTCTTTTCCTTATCCTAGATTTTTTTTTTTTAATCTGTATTTCAACTATCTTTATGATGCGTCTTACATGGGAGTCTTGGATCTGTTACCATTTATGTGTGTGACTTTGGTAATATATTCAACTTTGGATTTTGGTTTCTTCATTTGTAAAATAAAGATATTGAGCAGTGTTTTCATTGAGGTATCTCTCAAGACCTGAAATTCTGTGATTCCACCCAGTCAACCTCATGTAAAACGGAGATGGTGCAATTATTTGTAGCCATATGAAGAAGGATGGTATTGCATAGTAAAAAGGGTAAATTTTGAGGGTAACAGCTGTACTTGATGTCAGTTTTCAAAAATATCTTTTTGCCTTTAAGAGCCTCAGTTTCTTCCAGTTTAAAATAAGTAGAGTGGTTTAAAATGTTATGATCTGAGCAAATTAGGAATATTATTGGAAAACACAGGAAAAAGATGTTGATGACATCAAATGCTTCAGTAGTCACAATGGAGTGGTTGATGGAAAAATGAAATATGTGGACAATAGAAAGAAAAACATCTTTCAACTTTTTAAGGGCTGATTTCATATTTTTAGCTAAGAGAAATACCAATGGTACTGTATTTTAGGTTGGCACATTTATTTATCGTAAAGATATTTCTTCTGCCATATGACATGGTTGGCCAAATATAAGCAAGAATAAATGAAATTCAGCAGTCAGGTTATGCTATGTCTGTCAGGTAAACTATGAGGAATTACAAGATTAAAAATTCATATTGCATAGATCCCCTCCAGTTCCTGGTGGAGGATCCAAAAGATTAAATAAGTTATCTAAATGGATGTTCATTCTATTCTTTGTCTTGTCACCATTAAAAAGAGTGTCCCACCTGAAGGAGCACCTTCTGAGCTGTTCTAGGAGCAGGACCTCAGCATCACAGCTATGTCAATGTCACCGGATGCCCATCCTCAGTGGAGCCCACAATCTATGTTCTCTTTTCAGGAAAGATGTAGCTCAGTGGAAAGCCCTTAAATTAGAATACATACAATCAAATATAAGAAAGCTTGGTGCTTACGATTTGTTGGGTTTTCTCCTTTTCCATTTTCATTTCCAATTAGCTCTGAAATATTAGTTCTGAAATTATTTTTGATTTACTTATGTGAAGTGAGGAGAAGGAAAGGACGGGACAAATCAAGGAATAGCTGGCTCCTCTGTCTCCTTGTGTACATAACCTTTTCCTTAATCAGCATGAGATCCATTATTTCTCAAGGCTGGTGGGTTGGGGGTAGATGACGATTTACCACAGCACAAATGAAAAGAGAGAAAAAGAATTCATATTCTGTTTCAGACACCCAAAGCTTCCCTGGGAAAATCAGCTTGGATTCCATGGTGTATGAGGGTGACATTCCGTCTATCAAATCAAGAAATGGACAAACGTATGATTTTATGTAAGGAAAGTTATAATCAGAAAGTAAGTAAAAGCTTGGTCTAAATGGATCGAGGAAGTGGAAATTAGGTTAAATATTGGGATGTCACCATTTGGGCTAAATGATGAGATTGGGGTCCTTAGAAACCTCTACTTTGTTAAAGGTGATTTGAGAAACTCCTCTGCGTTTTCTGAGCGGGGCCACAACCTCTAGGGGACGCCCCAGCCAGGAGTCCAGTCCACTTCTGAAATAGAATTTGAGTGAAAAGCAGCCACTGAGAGAACCCCAAGCATTGCTCCTGCTTCCCCGCAGCTGGTGTGTGCTGTAGAAAGGGAGTCCCAGGGCATCCAGCATCCCCCTTAAAGCTGTGGAGGCCCTTAGTGGTGGCTGGTTGGAGCAGAAGCGGATTGGGGTTGCAGCAAAGAGAAAAAACTGAGACCAAGGATTTCTGCCATAGGGTCAGCAGGTTGTCCCTAACAGCAAGTGGGACCCTTCACTTTCATTCATGCCCAGAGCTGTGCCACCAAAGAAAGACACTGAAGACATTTGGGCACCCTCCCCCACCTTCTCACCTGGAGCTACAGGTTCACATTAGCCACACCTTGGGGTGGGGGAGGGGCTGGGGGAGGGAGTGGGAATTTAAGCTTTGTAGTTTTGTGGTGTCTGAAACAAACAATTTTTGGAGCTTTACTGAAAAAAGGAAAGACAATTACAAGTAAAAAAAATAAGGAATGAAAATGCGTAAGTATATTCAGAATGAAAAGTAATGCACAAAAGAATATTTAAATTTTCGAAAGCTATCAAATACTCTAAAAAAATAGGAGGAAAATGATATCATTGTTATTAATGAGCTCCCTGACTCACTTCTAGCATTCTTTTCATCCCCACATTGTTGACTGCTTCTACTTTAACTGCTTCTTCCTATGATGAGTTTCAGTCCCTCTTTTCAGAGAGATTATGTAAGTAACTCTCTTTCCTCTGGCACGGTTCATAGTTAATTGGCTTCCAAAAAAATCATCAGTGGAAAATTAATTTCTTAAAAAATAATATCAGTTTCAGGAGTTCCTTTTGGGGCTCAGCAGAAATGAATCTGACTAGCATTCTTGAGGATGCAGATTTGAGCCCTGGCCTGGCTCAGTGAGTTAAGGATCTGGCATTGCTGTGAGCTGTAGTGTAGGTGGTAGATGCTGCTTGGACTCTTGCATTGCTGTGGCTGTGGTGTAGGCCTGCAGCTGCAGCTCCAATTCCTCTCCTAGCCTGGGAACCTCCATGTGCTGTGGGTGAAGCCCTGAAAAGACACGCATACACACAAATATCAGATGTCCTTTTTGCTTCACAACTTACAATTAGTCATGCCATGTAATTTTTTTTTTTAACCATTGCTGTCAAATCACCTTCTGTCAAGCTTCTGTCATTTGTGTCCTTTAACATTTCAGGACATTTCAGGTCTCCTTACATACTTACATAATCATTAAACTGATGACAGTAGTCCCAGAAGCCTTTCCAGATATGCTAGCGATCATTTAGCTTACACAGTATTGACTGCACACTACAAAAAGTAGATTCCTCTCCATTTAGACTCTAGCTCTTCTCTGCTTCTCCTCATGGGCTAAATTCCACAACTTCCCATGGCCATGCCAGTGCTACCAAAGAGGAGGGGGCCTGCGGTAGAGGACATTGGTGTGGTGATAGCCAGCTGTCTTCACCAGACGTTGTTAATGTGTATTCACATTGCAAATTCTGCAGCCATGTACCACCCTGCGAGGAGACTCCAGAGCCCTGGAGGGGACATGAGAAGGGGATCCACTCCAGAGCTCAAGTGTCCTGATTTTTCACAGTTGTCCCAGGTCTGGCTTGGAGAGTCCTCACATCTGCAGTGGAAGGGGTAGAGCTGAGGGAGGAGAATAACCCCTAAAATACATTAGGTTTAAAATACTTTTAGAGTTTCTATTGTGGCTCAGCAGGTATGAACCTGACCGCATTCACAGATGACATTGACACTCTTTATCCTTAACTACAGACCGGGCTGGAATACCACCCAAGGAGGGAAAAGGGGGGTATTAGGATATGATAAAGGTGAGGGGGACGTGCATGCAGCATACACACATTTTTACAAAAGTTTGTGGCTGATCTCCTGAAGGTTACTACCAGTCACAAGGAGCAGACATCACCACCATGAAGGATTTTATTTAGTATTTTTCTAGATATGAGGAGATGCAAGAATTGGGCACATAAAATCTTCTCCTGAAAATACCTGACTCTCTGAAGACCTGTACTTCCAGTTTTCCCAGAGCGCGGCGTGCCTCACTGCGGTAGCTCATAATTTAATCCGTGTAGAGGCTGATGGCAAGTGCCACACTTCAGTTCACACTTCCTAGGCAGGTATTGTCTAGGTGGAGAAGTGAAGTGTTTGGTCCTAGGCGAGGAGGAGACACTTTGGGAAAGTGTGGTGGTGAGAACATGGTGCGCTTTTGGTTTAGAAAGAAAATTTGAATGTCAGGATAGACATTGGATTTGGAGGTGAGCATGGGGGAACAATCAGGAATGGATATTTTGCAAGGGAAGATATTTGGAGTGGCTGCTGGAAAGTTAGTCCTTCTACCCCTTAAGGACTGAAGCAATTAAACTGAAGTAATTAAGGAGAAAACAGAGTAACAGTTACGTCTTTCCACTTGGTTACTGGAATCCTCCTTTACCTTTCCTTTAAAATCCAACAGTTTTACCTGAAGAGAGCAAAGAGGGAATGAATGGTTAGGATTTTTTTTTTTTTTCCATGAGCACTAATTTCCCTTGATCTTGATGATTAAAGTAGCTAGAGTAACATGTAGACAGGCTAACACTTTGTGGAAATGAACCCACAACCATTTACCAAGGCCTGTTTTGGGCTAGGCCTTTTGACATGTGTTATCTCATAATCCTCAAAGATAATACTTGGAGTTATTATGGGCTTTTCTCTATTAGAAAAGAGGCTTAAAGGGCTTGAGCGTGAGGTTGAACAAGCCTGTAAGAGGAGGGCCAGAATTTGAACACAGGTCATTTGTATTTACTTGCTAACAATGAAAAATATAAATTTTAAATGAAGTTTAACTTAGGTTCACACCACAAAACAAGTCCCTAATACTTGATTTTTTTTTTTTGGTGTTTTATATGTACTTGCTTATGAACCGTAAAGTATCCATAATAATATATTGCCAGTTTAATAATTTTCAAAATGTTTTTATTTTGACTGCATAACGTCAAATCCAAAAGAAATCTTAACTTGGGGAAAACGTATTATGTATACAAAGCTGAGTCCAAGATTTTCATATGGTCTGCACTCTCCCTTCAGAACAATTAGACTCTTGCCTCCTGATGTGAATATCTGAATACAAATTAAAAACAAGGGGGCTTATACACAATACCAGAATATAGACCAAAATCATTACCCAGGTTGTTTGTAATACTCCATTTAGGGGAAATGTTACATGTGCTTATGGTAACAATGACAAAAAAATTATTGGAAAACCATAATTTATAAATTTGGAGATATAATTTCAGAGATAGCTGAAGGTTCTCGGGTAAATGATATAATATTTAAATACATATACTAAGGAATTCTCATGAGATACATATCATTGTGACTACTTCTTTAATCAATGGGGACTTACACCTTTCAAATAAGAGAAATGTAAGGCTATTAATAAAACTCAGTGACCCACTGTACATAAAGTATCTGGCCTCATGCCTGAAATGCAGGGGTCACAGAGAGTTTGTTTCTCTCTAGCTAACAGTTGGGGATATCCAAGGTTTAAAAAAACCAACTAAAACAAAAACACCTAGAGAATATGTTTAAGAAGCTGAGACCCAAAATGGAATTCTAGTTGGATGAAGATTATTACTTAAATTCTTACTTAATTACTCAATCTTACACTCATTTTATTTTACTTAATAATTAAAGACTGTTTGGAAATATATTAGCCACAGGCTATCGTGATGCTTGGAACTGCAGCAGCCATATGCTAACCATGAAGGGCAAGAGGAAAGATGAGTCAACATGCTAAGTATGGCAGAAACAGAAGATAAAAAGAACCTCAGTCCTTGAAGATGCAGTTGAGCTCTTGGAACAATGCTGGAACTGTCTCACTACAGATTTTTTTTTTGGTCTTTTTTTGCCATTTCTAGGGCTGCTCCCGCAGCATATGGAGGTTCCCAGGCGAGGGGTCGAATCGGAGCTGTAGCTACCGGCCTACGCCAGAGATCAGCAACGTGGGATCCAAGCCTCATCTTCAACCCACACCACAGCTCACAGCAACGCTGGATCCTTAACCCACTGAGCAAGGTCAGGGATCGAACCCTAGACCTCATGGTTCCTAGTTGGATTCGTTAACCACTGCGCCACGACAGGAACTCCCAGATATATATATATATATTTTTGTATAAGAAAACAAAGCCTCATTATTAAAGCCCACTGAGTTAGGTCTATTGTTCTTTGACTCCAAAGGTGTCCTAACTGTTACAGCCGTGTGATTCTGTAGAAGGAAACACATTCAGCTCAGATCCAGTGCTTTCACAGCTGTATTCCAGGCAGTACAATGATGTGGGGCACATAGAAAGATGCAACGGAAAGCTGAATTCCCAGCTGCATTAACTTTTCATGGTTAAAATCAGGATTCTGGCTGATAAAGTTAGGATTTATTCACAAAACTGTGGACTTTTTTAAGGATTAAGGGAGACTTCAGGGTTAATACTTGACACACTAGGATATTTCTAACCATTTCCCTGCTACCTGAACCCCTCTGTCTGATTTCAGAGAAACAGCAGTGAGTGATGGCTTGAAATGAGACCTTAATTCTCTGCTCAGGAATTGAGCATGGGCAGCCTGGGTGAAAATCAAGAGTCTAGCCGCTAGAAAAGCTAGAGGAGCTAGAGGCTAAAAGCAGAATTGCCATGATTCTTGCTCCCTCCCACCACCGCCCACCTCATTGAAAGCAAGAATGTATCAAGGAGGCAGACTGTAAAAACCGGTGCACAGTTTATTGTTACACATAGGAATATGTGTAACAATATGTGGGAGAGTACATGGATAATAGTCTATTTTATCTAAGGCAGATGCAAATCAGTAATACACACCCAAAGGAAGAATGCGGGTGTGGGTGTCCCCCTGAATGAGAAGCTTGCCAGAGAGATGATTTAAACCACTTATATGAGGCAGTTCTTCTGGGTCTTTTTAATTCCATTTCACCGATTATCTTGCTTTATTTTTCACACCTGACCAGACCCAGGACCCTCCCCAATAGGTGTGCACATCTTTTGGCAAAGATAGATTCCAAAACAAGGCATGGTGGGAAGGTTATCTAGACTTATTATGGTCTGGCATCCTCTCCCTTTCTGACCCAGGGGGGTCTTTCTGCACATGTGGTGTTGGGGTCTCCCTGACCCTGAGGATTAGGAAATGTGTGACCTCTTGACCTTTAACTCAAGTAGGCTCAGCCCCTCCCCACCCCTGCAATTATCATTATTTAAAGTGTCCACAGAAGACAAATTCTTGTTATTTGCCTTGTTCCTGTTGTTATTTCTATTTTGAAGTATAAACTGGTGGCTGGTTTTAAATGTCTATCCTGGAGCCCATCTGTCTCCTACCTCACCTCCCTCTTTCTATTCTCTGCAATCAGGATGATCTTTCCAATTATGAGACACAAACTTAACTAGAGTTAGAATTTTTTGCTGACCTTAGTATCACTATGCAAATCCATACTCAGTAGGAGTGGAAATATACCTAGGATGAATTGTACAAGTCATCAGAGTATTGACAGGAGGTAGAGGAGATGAAGTAGTCTTTGGTTTTAAAGATCCTTTGGCCAGGAGACAAGAGCACGTACTTGGAATATGCTTTATTTGTTTTTTGTACCCATCAGGAATGCACATTAAAGCACAATCATGATGGCTCTCAAGAGATTTAACAGCTTGCTGTTTTAACTGATGCAAAATTATACTAATCCCAGGTTCATAATGAGTACTATGAAGAGCCAGCACTTGACATAATTTAGGCGAAGAAATTCAGTGTTTGGGGAGAAAGAATTTATTTAGTAGGTCTATTGCCAGGCTGGATGTTGGAGTTCACATCATGTTTCCTGTACAATGTGTCCTCGCTGTTAATAGCAAGAGGGAGAGGCTGATAAAGGAAGCCCCAGAAGGGTTCGAAGGACCTCTTGTCCTTTCTCCACTGGTGGGAGAGGCTGTAACCACAAAGGGCTATTGATTATAATGGGAATGGTCAGAGCAGGAGGCATAGGTATGACCATCCGGAGAAAGAAGGGGGTGCCATTCTCCAGCTTTAGGGAACTATAACACCAGAGACATTTTGTCATGGCTTAGGAAGTATGAGAGAAAATTTGAAAGTGTTCCCTAAGACTTTATTTGATCTAAATAACAAGGAATTTGCACTGGCCTGATAAAGATGGGAGCTGTCTGTGCTTCTTCCTTATCAGCAAGTCATTATGTCATCAGTGTAGTGCTAACAGCCTGGGGGAAAATATTGGAACTCCTTATACTTGTGTGATTTGGGGCCTCAGTCTCTTCAAAGTAAATGTAAGTATATTGCTCCAAAGAATTGTAATGAGAATAAAGATAATGTATGTAAAACACTCAGGAAAGTTCTGGAAATAGTAAATATTAAATTTTGTTATTAAGACAAGGATACTTTGTCTCCTTTGTTATAAGAAGACTGGTGACAATCAGAAAATGAGAAAATAACCTCTGGTACAGACTCCTGTAATTGCTTTTATACAGACTATGTCACTATATCTGTCTTCTTCAAAAACTCACAAACTTATAAAGGCACATGACTATTATCTAGAGAAGGGACACTACAAAATCTTCACACACTGACCCCAGTGGTTCATTGGAGGCTAAAAATATCAGGTGATAAATGATTGTGACTGAATTTATCTCATATTAAGCGGGAAAATGATTTATATTTTTTCCAAGAGTTCTGTCCCAAATTCTGGTTTGTACACTTGGAAAGTGTATTTAGTACTAGCAAGAAAAAAGCAAGCTGGTGGTCCTCTAACCCATGGAGAAAATGATGTTGGAGGGAGTTGGGATATTGATTATCAGGAGGAATCTATGAGTGGCTCTCCTATTTTATGAACTAATTTATGAACCAGAATAACATTTCATTTACAGAAAAATACCTGAGATTTCAGTCACCACAAAGGATTTCCTAAGTAAAGTGATTCCACTGGCTCTTTCATTTCTTCAGTTTGGTCTGGGCCAAACATATCGAGTCCTAGAATATTACCTCAGTTTAACAAAAATTTAGCATATGTTAATTTCTTTGTGCAGGTATTTTTAGATGCCTCTTTTTAAGAGCATACTAAATACTACACCTATATGTGGCAGGGAAGACTTTTCTGATAAATTTGTTATCAAGCATATGGACCATCTCTCCATCCCAGGGTTTACATTTCTTTATCAATGTGATCATGTCATAATATTGGCCCAAGGGAACAGAAAGTTGTAAGTACTTTAAATATTTTTTTTTAATTAGTGATAATGTTAGAATGAAGCCCATAGGAATATATAGCCTAGTAGAGTTCTCATCAGGCTAAAGATACAGAATAAATTACAATCCCCTCCAAGGTAAAGAAGTATTTTTACTTCTTTTCACTCGGAAGGTAGTATAGTATTTAATTAAACTCTTCTTTTGGAGCTATCTTATTTTTCCTCCTAGATATTCTTCT
This sequence comes from Phacochoerus africanus, assembly GCF_016906955.1. Lineage (NCBI taxonomy): Eukaryota > Metazoa > Chordata > Mammalia > Artiodactyla > Suidae > Phacochoerus > Phacochoerus africanus. The sequence goes on along the minus strand of NC_062552.1, from coordinate 27,541,129 downwards.
CTACTGGACTCATTTTGGCTGACTTACCTTTCTTCACTTTGTGTACGTCATAGAACCATTGAAGAATTTTAAGTTGGCCCCTTATGAGCTCTTCTTCCAGTTAGCCCTTGTGATATTGCTGGTTTGGGGAGATCTGAAACCTCTAAAAAAATCAGAATTCCCAGGTGGTAAAAACTCAAAGTAGACCACTTAGATGTGGCCCCTGAAGTTTAGACCCAAAATGATATACCTTGCAGCAGAACACCACTGTCCTAGTGAGAAAGAATATTCGATTTCATCTTTGATCAAGATTTCATGCTTGATCATGAAATACAGGTGACCTTGAGACATAAACTGACAGTGTGACTAGGCTTTTATCCATTGTCTAATCCACTAAATCATGTGTTCCAGCCCAAAGCAGAGTACATATTCTTTTCAAGTGCACATGGAATATTATCAAGGATAGATTATGTGCTAGGCCATAAAACAAGCCTCAAGACATGTAAAAACTAGTCATATCAAGCATCTTTTCCAACTACAATGGTATGAGACTAGAAAAATCAACTACAAGAAGAAAAAAAAAACCTATGAAAAACACAAACAGAAGAAAGGTAAATAATATGCTACTGAATAACTAATGGGTCACTGAAGAAATCAAAGATGAAATTTTAGAATCCCTAGAAAATAGAAATACAACAATTGAAAATCTATGAGATGCAGCAAAAGCAGTTCTAAAAGAGAAGTTTAGTAATACAAGCCCATCTCAGGAAACAAGAAAAAAATCTCAAATAAGCAATCTAATATTATATCTAAAGCAATGAGGAAAAGAGGAACAAACAAGATCTAAAATAAGTAGAAAATATAAAAAAGATCAGAGCAGAAATAAAGGAAAATAATATATATACATATATACATATATCAATAAAACTAAGAGTTGGTCCTTTGTAAAGACAAAATTGATCAGTCTTTAGCCAGACACATAAGGAAAAAAGATGGGCAAATAAACAAAACCAGAAAAGTAAAAAGACAATTTTAACCAATACCACAGAAATACAAAAATCATAAGAAATTACTGTGAGCGAGTATATCCCAGTAAAATGGACAACCTAGAAGAATTGGATAAATTCCTAGAAATGTACAATTTCCTAAACTGAACCAGGAAGAAATAGAAATAGAAAATAAGAACAGACTGATTACCATAAAATTGAATCAGTAATGTAGCAATTCCCAAGAAACAAAACTCTAGGACCAGATGGCTTCACAGATAAATTCTACTAAACCTTCAAAGGAGAGAGAACGCCTATCCTCTCAAACTATTTCAGAAATTTCAAGGGAAGGAACACTTTCAAACTCATTCTACAAGGCCAGCATCACCATGATACCAAAACCAGACAAATTTAATAAAGCTATTGTGAACATTCATGTACGAGTTTTGAATGGCCATGTATTTTCACTTCTGTTTGTTACATACCCAGTAGTAAAATTGCTGGGTCATATAGCAACTCTATGTTTAACCTTTTGGGGAGCTGCCAGGTTGTTTCTAAAGTGATCATACCACTTAAAACTCCCTCAGAGGTGTCTGAACATCCTGATTTTTTGTATGGGAAAATCATGCAATTTTTGCTTTTAAATAGGTAAACATATTATGCAAAAAATGTAGAACAAAAATGTAAACAGTGGCTATCTTTGACTATTAGGCTTATGATTCTATGTTACTTTTTCTATCTTTATTTCTTTGGTTTTGCTTATCTATATTTTTAGTGAAATTAATATATATTACCTAGTACTAAAGAAATCATTGAATTAAAAAGCATTAATTAACCAAATTTGTTATACTACAAATATAACACTTTTGAAATTTTCAAAAGTTAGACATCTTGCACACATTTCTGATAAAATAATGTCTTGCTTGCAAGAAAAGCCAAGCAGCCTTATTCAGAAGAAAGCCAAGAAAACTACATTTTATTTTCACTTGCGCCATCTGCACAATAAATTAATTTCTCTCATATCTTAGTCTAAATTGAAATTGATATCAACAAAGGGAAAAAAAAACCTGAATGTGAAATGGCAGTCTATTAAATTATTTCAGAAGGTATTTTTCAGATATTTAATATCCTTTTCTTAAGAGTGCAAAGTAGTTATCTAGACACCAGGAAAGAGATAAGGATAAATAAGACATGGCCTCTGTTGCGAAGGGATTTCTCAATGTCATGAATCATGATTGATTAATTAGGTAGCTCATGAGAGCTTCACAAGCATTATTGTTTCCGAGATGTGGAAAGTGAAACTATAGATAATTTCTTTCTTTTTAGAAGAAGCAATCAATGACTAACACTTTTCATTTTCTCCATCGTATGGAATTTTTGTTTTTGATTTGAGTTACTTATCTAGTTGTACAGACAACAAATATTGATTCTTAGAGTCTAAGTCTTTATGGAGTGTTCTCTAATGTTTGTAAACACCTTCCAGGAAAATAGTAGTAAATAAAAAGATGTACTTGATATTCTAAGGGAAGTGTCATTCCATTTAAATGGTAAACTGGCTCTGGAAGTTGTATTTTACCTTTTGGTTTATATTTTACCTTTCAATTTACTTGGTGTAAATTGAGAGCCTATATGGTTAAACAACTAACTTTAAATCAGCAAGATAGAATGAGAATTAATATGCCGACTAAGAATATATACTTCGAGTGATTATCTCAGAGTGATAGAATTCTGGATTTTTAAAAATTTTTATTATTTCTATTCTCTAAAATCCAGATGTTCTAGCTTAAATATATTAATTCTATTAAAACATATACTTATTATTATTATTATATTTTGGCTGATTCCTTGCACGTGCAAGTTCCTGGGCCAGGAATGGAACCCACACCACAGCAGCGACCTGAGCTACTGCAGTAACAGTGGCTAATCCTTAACCTGTTGCACCACAGGAGAACTCCTAAAATATGTGCTTTATATATAAACTAGACTTAGAATTTCAAAAGAGTAGAATCAACACATCTTTCCTCTTCTTCTTCAAAAAAGTATCCCAAAACATCAAGGAAAACAAGGAAATATAAACTCTGCATTCAAATGAAACTAGGAGAGGAGTTCCCGTAGTGGCGCAGTGGTTAACGAATCTGACTAGGAATCATGAGGTTGTGGGTTCGGTCCCTGCCCTTGCTCAGTGGGTTAACGATCTGGTGTTGCCGTGAGCTGTGGTGTAGGTTGCAGACGTGGCTTGGATCCCGCGTTGTTGTGGCTCTGGCGTAGGCCGGTGGCTACAGCTCCAATTGGACCCCTAGCCTGGGAACCTCCATATGCCGCAGGAGCGGCCCAAAGAAACAGCAAAAAGACAAAAACAAACAAACAAACAAACAAAAAAAAGCAAATGAAACTAGGAGATATCTACAGCCCATTTATCCCAATGTGTGGTGGTAGAAGGCCCAGGGGGCAGGGAAAGATACATGATTTACCAATGTTCAGTGAGAAGCAAGGCAATCTTCTCCTTGGAACCCCAGAAAGCCTCAGGAGGTTTATGTAACATGCAATACAGAATATGAGAGTGTTTGGGAAGCTGACAATGAGGGAGTGGCTAGACCATCAGGCTTGCACTCTAAACACATGTAGATAACTATCCCTGCTATCTTTTCCCAGCCTCAGTATAAATCTAGCCATAAAGAGGTAAGTACAGGAGAGCAAAGACCAAAGCTGCTCTTAGATTAGGTAAAGATGTGCATACACAATGGTTAGAAACCTCCCTCTACCTTTCCTCAATGAGATTTAAAACTGTCTGGGAAGACACTGGAGGATCCTCTGGAAAATCACAACCAAAGGGAGTAGGACGTATCAGCACTTACATGGAAAGCTACAGAAAAGCCAGTTTTTCATCCTATCCCCACCCAAGGAAACCTTCCAGTCCTCAATCCCATCCAGTGGCACAGAGCTACAAATTAATTGTGGTGTCTCACTCTTCAATGTAACCTACACTATATAACCAGATAATTGAATAAATCTGCAACATTAAAGATAGCGACAAATAACTAAACAGAAAAAGAGCTTGGAGAAAATGTAAGTCGGAGTAACTGTAACTGATATCCTTCAGAGGAAAGAGAAAATATTGCCTCTGTAAGAAAAAAAAAAATGATATGAGAAGAAACAGTGACAAAAGAAAAACCTCTGAAAATGATAGCTATGACATTCAAAATAAAGAGGAAATGGAAAGACAGGAAATGGAAGACAAAATGAAGCAAAAAAGTAGAACAAAACAAAGCAAGAAAGAAGACAGAGACAAAAGATAAAAAATCTGGACAAGGAGCAGACCGGCTCCTGACTGACAATTCAAAAGAAGAAAAAAACTCCAGGTGCCTTGTGGCTGAGGAAAGAGTGTTTTGTCTCCTTACATCCAAAGTTTGCCTCCTTTTCTCACTAGGTGTACTGATGTTGAGAAGCCGCATCTACCTCACCCTGATATGCACTAATCATTTAAGACAATCGTGACACCTGACAGGAAGTTTCTCCCAAATCTGTCACATTCAGGATTTACTCTGGAGCCTCAACAGTCATAGGTTTGGAATTTCCTCAAGAATCTTTACAAAGGTCTATCAAAGTACACCCATTTTCCTAGTTTAAAGGTGTTGATTCCCTAATAACATTTGCCAACTTCAATAATTTTAATAATCACTCCTAATCAGGCAACTTGCTATATTAAATACAAGTAAGCGGTTTTCTCTAATTGTGAAATTATCTCAAAACCTGAGGTGAATACATTTTTTAACAAACTTAGTTCAATAAAAAGAGAGTAATAAATTTTAACTTACACCAGAATTAAGGGGTTGAGAAAACACCTTATATTTTTAATTTTATGTGTAACGAAATGATTCTTTCGACTAAGCCTGACACGTCAGGTAGTAAAAAAAAAATTGGAATATTAGTCATAAGTTTAACACAATTTAGAACTTAGTTAACACTAGTAATTTTCAAGGTACCTTTTTATAATGCTCAGATTTCTTGAGTTTTCCACCCCACAACACCACACTGGTACCCCTACAAAATGACTTCTGGGAGGAAGACTGTAGCTCTTACAGCTTTTATGGGAGGAGGGGAGAAGCAGCATTTCTCGGGGGTTGTATATCCTGGTTCAATGTCACATTATATCTTCCAAAGATGGCCTCCTCAAGATTTGTTTCATCTCAGGTGGTGTTCTTACAACGCGGCACTGAAACACCTCTATCAGGAGGTGCAGTCATTGTTCCCCTTCTGGAAACCAGAGTGTGCCTTTGAAGTTGTCTCAAGCAATAGCATGTGGTGAGATGATGCCATGTGACTTCCATAGCTAGTTGCTGTTTCATAAAGGCAAGTTGTAGTTTTCTGGGTTCTCACTGTCTCTGTGTCTGTGTCTGTCTGTCTCTCTCTCTTGATGCTTATCCATAAAAATGTATCCACCAGGTTAACGCAGCCACCATGTTATAAAGAAAACCAGGGCATCTGCTAAGGTCACATATGAATGTTCAAAGCAATAGTCCAACTATGCCTTTGGCTCACAACTAGCATCACCTTGCAGGCATGGACATGAAGGAGGCTTTAGAAGATTCCAGCCTCTAGCCTTTGAGTGTTCCAAAGCCTTTGAGGCTCCAGATGATGTGAGCAACTGTCCCTGCTGTACCTTGTCTGAATTCCTGGTCCTCAGAAACTGTGAATGACAGTGAATGATTGTTTTGCTTTAAATCGCAGAGTGTAATTTGTGATATAGCAATAGGAAAAAAAAAAAAAAAACCTACATGCTCCCTCACTTTGAGTAGTTACTGCTTCTCTGAATGATGGATGTGTTGAGGTCTAGCTGGTCAGAGCACCCTGCAGCTCTCTGACATACTCAGATGCACTTGTTCTCCTGTGGATACTGTAGGCACCCTCTGAGATCCCGCTGCGATGTCCATTCAGCCCTGACATTAGCGAAAAATCTCTGATATATATTTGTAAGTGCTTCATGTACTTTGTTTCACATTGATCTTGAAAACAAGCACAAGAGGTTGCTATGACAGGTATTATTAATCCAACTTTAAAGATGATGAAAACAGTTGATAGAGATCAATGCATTGCTAGTAATAGGTGACATTGTGCGAATTTGATCCAGAGAGTCTGACCTTTCATTTAGCTCTTCCTCATCTGTGGCCAACTTGCCAATATTATTAAAGTATCATACTGTGAAATAGTAAAGCCACTTGCATTTATTATTTTGCACATGTACAATTTCTCATCAATAAATTCCTACCAGCACAACCTTTAACGGCTTAAATAGTGAGATAAAAGCCTTAAAAATGTGCATAGCCTTAGACCCAGTATCTGTACTTGCAGGAATTTATCTGAAGAAAAGAATTAGGAGTGAATGAAAATGTTATAGCTATACAGATGTTTTTGGGCTAAAACCTTACAATTTTAACAGTTCGATAGTTAATTATAATCCAAACTAGTTTCTATGCAGACATTGAAAATTACTGATGAGCACTTTTGACAAATCTTAATATGTAAAGTTTAAAAATTTAAGGTTATTTAATGTTGAACTTATAACCAAACACTGTATATTGTATTATAACAATCTTGTGTGTCTCTATATCTATATACACCAAGTCCTGAGGCTTCTATATTAAAATATAAGAAAATATTTTACCTAATGTTGAGATTCCGGTCTCCAAACTCATTGCATGGCTTTGCTGTCTTAACTCCAAATCCAGACATTATCATAAACTAAAACCAGAAATAAATATCATGGATAAACCCATTACTCATTCTATTAAAAACTTGCCATAGAGTTTTAGCTTATTTTATGCCATGCATCATAGCTCTGTCTGAACTTGCAGCTGGACTCCAGTCCTTAGAGCTAAGAGTAAATGACCCACTTGAGCTCAGCTGCTATGTGACTTTATTTCACTCCTTCCTTCTTTATTGCCTCAAACCAGATATATCCTGGGACTTTCAACTGTGGATCATAAATTCATATGTTGATACTTACTTTCTTTATTTTTATGGCTGCACTCACGGCATATGGAGGCTCCCAGGCCAGGCACTGAATCCCAGCCTCAGCTGCGACCTAAGCCACAGCTGCAGTGACCCTAGATGATTTAATATTCTGAGTCAAGCCAGGGATCACACCTTCATCTCTGCAGCAACCTGAGCCATTGCACGTGTATTCTTAACCCATGGTACCACAGCAGGAACTCTGACAGTATTTTTTAAAGTCTGTTTTTCTTTATCTTAAATAGAGAAGTTTGAGGTTGAATCAAAAGTTTTAAAGGATTTTGATCTTGAACCACAATTCTCCCAAGAATGGATGTAAGAGCACTTGTCAAGTTTTTCAAGGTCAGTGTGCCTTTTCCACTTTATACTACAGATGTCATTTTAAATGCCCTTTTAACCAAATGTAATTTTAAAATAATTTTATCTTTATTTGGGGGTCACAACAGTAGGCTTATTCTGGATCCTCACACCATCCCACTCTGTTCAGTTCACTCATAGTTGTCTTTGTGTGTTCCCTTTAGGAATCCAAGCTCGTCAGTCAAATATTCCTATTTGTCTTTTGGGTGTTTATCTCTGTGTCCCTTTTTCTCAGTTCATATTTTTTTACTTTTATTTTCTCTTAATCTTCCCTTTCAAATATTTTCCCTTTTGGAACCTCAACTCATGAGCACCAACATATTTTCTCAGGAATTTTGAAACCTGTGCCTAAAGTCAAACATAGATTTAAGGAGTTCCCATCGTGGCTCAGTGGAAACAAATCTGACTAGTATCCATGAGGACTCAGGTTCGATTCCAGGCCTTGCTCAGTGAGTTAAGGATCCAGCATTGCTCTGAGCTGTGATCTAGGAGGCAGATGCAGCTCGGATCCTGCATTGCTGTGGCTGTGGCCGTAGGCTGGCGGCTATAGCTCCGCTTTGACCCCTAGCCTGGGAACCTCCATATGCCAGGGGTGCAGCCCTAAAAAAATAAAGCCAAAAAAAAAAAAATCCCACATAGATTTAGAATTTAGATACAGTAGAGTTAAGCTACTTCTGTGTAAAATAAATAGAAACAGGTTTTTTTCCCAAAGTAAGAGACGAAGAGTAAGGTGAAGAAAATGTCATAATTGCCTAATTGCCATAGGTAATATTTTCCTAATTGATTTAGGACATATGTTAATAGATGGAAAAAACAGAATAACCCCTAAGAAAAGGAAAATGATCAGGGCCTTTAGATTCTTGGGAGTAGTATGATGCTTGAACAAGAGAAAATGCAACTTAGAAAATGTTGTCAGGTGGTTTAGGTGAAGGTGTTAAACTAGCATGGTCTGGGGGATCCAAACTTGCAGTATTGCTAGAGCTCACCCAAGAACAAAATCATCTGCGGAAAGGAGAAACCAAGGGAACCTTTGCAAAAATGCCCGAGTAGGAGTTCCCATTGTGGCTCCGTGGATTACGACCCCAAATAGTATCCATGAGGATGCAGGCTCGAACCCTGGCCTTACTCAGTGGGTTAAGGATCCAGGGTTGCGGTGAGCTGTGATATCGATTGAAGATGCTGCTCAGATTTTGAGTTGCTGTGGCTGTGGTGCCGTCCAACAGTTGCAGCTCTGATTCGACCCCTAGCCTGGGAACTTCCATATGCCTCACCTGTGGCCCTAAAAAAGAAAAAAGAAAAAAATGCCAAGTAATTCGTGTCAGTTTATACCTAGGTAATTTACACCTTTCAAATTCTGTATTTTATTCTTATAAAATGTAATGATTGTTTCTACATGGATAATTTGTGCAACTGAGTGATGCTGATTTAACTGTGACTTTCTCCTCGCCAAAATACCAGCTGGTTAAGCAAAGCTGAGTTTATTGGACACGCTGCCATCAGGGAGATAGATCACCATCTTGACAGAGTCTTAGAAGTTCCTCAAGAGAGGGGAGTCAGTGAGTCTATTTATAAGACATTGGGGCCCGATCTGGGAAACTTTAAAGTCAATTTACAAGGCAAGATCTACTCAGGATTTAGCAGATTTTTATCACATAATAGCTTTGGACTTGTGGGCACAGTAGGGCAAAGGTCTTGAAGTCGGTTTTGAGTAAACTCTTCAGTTTGGTAAGTAAGCTTTTTTAGTTGGTTTGCAGACTTATCTTCCAAGAGCAAATATTCCCTGGAGTGAGCATGTAGGTTGTTTTTGCTTACTCCCAGTATTCTTTAACAGAAGGATGGGAAAGCATGCCATTCCCAGTACAATTTAACACAGGGAGAGAATTTTATGTTGGTTTTATCTGTTCACTTCTTTTCTTGAGTAGGAGCGTTGGTCTATACCAGTAATTCTCAAGCTGGGTTGCATGTCAGAATCACCTGTGTTACCCAAAATAAAGTGCAGAGCAAAAGCCCTCTTTTGTCCAGATACGCTTTCCGTATGAATAAAAATATCCACACTTAATTCCAATGAACAACCAGATTTGAGAACATCCAGATACTGCGGAAACCTTGATGTGGCTTAATTTCTTGGTCCCTTTAGGCTGCTATAATAGAACATCATAGACTGAGTGGTTTATAAACATCAGACATTTATTGCTTTCAGTTCTGGAACTTACAATTCAGAGCTTGAGACATCCAAGATCAAGGCACTAGCAGATCTGAGGTTCGGTGAGAGCCCACTTCCTACTTCACAGATGGCCATCTTTTCTTTGTGTCCTCATGTGGCAGAAGGGGAGCTCTCTGGGGACTCTCATAAAGACACTGATCCCCTTTCATGAGGGCTCTGCCTTCATGATCTAATCATATTTCAAAGACCCCCCCCACCTGCCACTACAAATATCATCACATTGGGTATTGGGGTTTATCATATGAATTTGGAGGGCACAACATTCAGTCTATAGCATCTGGTATCAGCTAAGTCACGTGGAGATGTTGACTGAAAGAAAAAATGCGCGACCTAAAAATTTGAGAATTATGCTTTATTTGGTGGACTTACTGAGGACTTACACCCAGGATACAGCCTCTCAGACAGACTATGAGGGACTGTTCCAAAGACATCAGGGAGCACCGAGGATATATAGGAGTTTTTGCAAACTCCTGGTAGTAAGAACATCAAAAGGTCACTGCTAATGAAATAAAACCAGATTATCTCAAGATAACGAATTTAGCACTTTTCTATGTATGGGAAGATGCAAGAGTCTGGGCTTATTGAAAATATGTCTTTGATACATACCTTCACTATCTAGGGCCAGTATTCTGGGTTTTTTCATCCTGAATTCCCTTCAGTGTACACAGTTGGTCAGCTGCCATGGCGACATCCCTCATTTACTGAAATGACAGGGGACATTGTCCACAGACACATGGAAACAAAACAGCCTCTATGTGGTGTACTACTATGGTCAAGTGCATTAAGTGCTGATATATGTAAAGTTAAAGAAAAGCATATTTGTAAGTAATAAAATAAGTACTGAACACTTACTGCAGGAGTATTTCAGTTCCAGTAATTATGCCATTCCTGGAACTCCTTTTTCTAAAAATTATTTTCAATAAGAATTAAGGTAAATGATAGGTGGGTACTTTCTATAATTTCTTTTCAATAAGCATCGTAGAACTCATTAATCCAAACATTCCTGACCAACTATCATTTTGCTCTTGTGTAACATTCACCACTTTTAATATTATTTTTATCAGTTTTTGAAATCATTCCATTTTTCTTCTTTTAGAATTTGATTTCCTTTCCCCATACTTGGACATCGCTTACATAAAAATAAGCCCCAATTTTCAGAAAAGGTGCAGGTACGGCTGTCAAAGACTCCCTTTGTTATGTTGCTATATGTAACAGGTATCTAAACATCTACTAAAATTAAGTGATTCACTTCAATGCCTAAAGTTCTCATCAACTAGTGTTCCTCATTCTTTTCTTTATCTGGCTCTTCTGTAAGAGCCAGACTTAACTTGCTTCTTATGGAATATTGGCCCCCTAACTTTATCTAGGTTGGAAAATGCTACATGCTTGAAAGGTATAGTCTTTTCAAATCTACAGAGCGTAGAGATTTAATTCTGTGAATGAGACTTGCTAAGGGCCCATTCAATTCGAATTAATTAGCAAGCATATAGCATGCCTACCAGGAGAGGAGCTTAAGGTAATTTGGAATCTGTCCTCCAGAGAACTTGATGGTTGGAAAAAGACAATTACGGAGTTTTCATTCAGACCAGAGGCTTCATGCTGCTGCATAATTCTTATCTCTTTCTGTTTTGCCAAGAGGAGAGAGAAGGAGACAGGACCTTCAAAGGAATACAGCAGGGATGGTTGGTATTCAGCGATCTAATTGAGAATGCTAAAAAGACAACTTCATGCTTACTGCCTGATTAAGATGGAACTGATCAGTTTTCTCCCCAGAGGGATGAGGAAGGGAAGCTGCCTTTAGGAAGTTGAAAAGCGATTCCGGAGACAGGAAAAGGTCAGGAATAGAAAATATTATGGAGAATGAATTTTAAAAGGCAAGGCACTTAACCATGAAGAGACAAGAAGGTGGTTAAAAGATAAAGTGGACGAGTAAAACTTAAGAGAGTGGTTCCGACGTGTGTGTAATTTTTACAAAATACACTTAATGGTTATGTTATCTATGTAATGAGTTGTTCCAGTTTATAAATGTATAGCAGTTGTAATTAAAACACCACCAAAAAGCTACCTTTGTTAAGGGCAAAGGAATGATTTACTATGGCTTCTGATGTCTTCACTAATTAGACCTCCAAACCATGTTTTAGTAAAGAGCATCATATGCTCATTCAAACTGAAGTCTCATTGTCTGATCCCTCACGACGCTCCTTATAGCTGTAGTGCTTTACACTTTGCCGAGACTCTATATACACTTTCCTACGTACGTATGTATATTAGCAAACTTTAGGCACAGTGGCATAGTGCAGATCTTAAACATACAGTTCAATGGTTCTGACAGACATATACACCCATGGAACCCACACTCCAATCAAGAAAGAGAACAATTCCATCACCAAACAAATTCCTCCCTGTCCTCTTCTGGTCAACCCTACAGGCAACAGCCACTGTTCTGATCCTTATGTCCATAGACTAATTCTGCTTGCTTTTGAATGCCCTCTAAATGGTGTCATTAGTATTTTCAGCTTTTTTTCACTCAATAGGTTTTTAAGCTCTAGCTACGTTATTACTTTTATTGTTTCATTATATTTTATTCCGAGTGATGTTTTCTTGTACTAATGTATCACAAATTGTTTTTTCATTCTCTGTTGCTGGACATCAGTTCAGCAAGTTTTTCCCAGTTAGGGTTTGTTTAAAATAAAGCAGCTATAAATATTCTTGTACTATTCACTTTGTGGTTGAACCCATGCTTTCACTTCCCTTCCATAAATAGCTATGATTGGAATTGCTAGGTGGAAGGGTAGGTGTATGTTTAACTTTATAATTCACTTCTAAAGAGTGTTCCAAAGAGGTGGGACCGTTTTACACTGCCACTAGCCAAGTAGGAGAATTCCACATTTTCCACATCCTTGCCAACATTCAAGGGTAATATTATATTTTTTTAAATGTCTGGCCAATCCAAGGGTATGAAATAATATTTCATTGTGGTTTTGTTTTGGAAAACATTGTACAAAACAATGTTAAATGTTTTTTTAAATTCTTTGCTTTTTAATTAAGTGATTGGTATTCTTGTTTCTGAGTTCTAATAGTTCCTTAAAAAATCAGGTTTTTTTTTTTTTATTTTCCCCAAAGTATGCCTTTGCTTTTTATTTATTTATTTATTTATTTATTGTCTTTTTTGCTATTTCTTGGGCAGCTCCCGCAGCATATGGAGGTTCCCAGGCTAGGGGTCTAATCGGAGCTGTAGCCGCCGGCCTATGCCAGAGCCACAGCAATGCAGGATCCGAGCCGCGTCTGCAACCTACACCACAGCTCACCGCAAGGCCGGATCGTTAACCCACTGAGCAAGGGCAGGGACCGAACCCGCAACCTCATGGTTCCTAGTCGGATTTGTTAACCACTGCGCCACGACAGGAACTCCCTGCTTTTTATTTTCGGAACACTATATTTTAATGAGCAGGTGTCTTTACTTTTGCTGAAGTCAAATCTATGGTTATTTTTCTTTTATCGTATTCTCTTTAGGAATTTCACAAGATTGTCTCCTGTGCTTTTTTCTAGAATAATTACACTTTCCAGTTTTATACCTTTAGGTCTACACTTCATTCTACATCAAGTTCGTGGACGTTCTGGATTAGAGAAATCCACTTGTTTCAGTTCCATTTGTTGAAGAGATTCATTTCTTTTTCTCCCCCAAATTTTGGGTCAGTACTTTTATTGCATATCAATTGATCATCTTTTTTTAATTTTAATTTTTTATTAAAGAAATTGATCTGAGTTCCCATTGTGGCGCAGTGGTTAATGAATCTGACTAGGAACCATGAGGTTGCAGGTTCGATCCCTGGCCTTGCTCAGTGGACTAAGGATCCGGCGTTGCTGTGATCACAGATGCAGCTCGGATCTGGTTGCTGTGGTTGTGACGTAGGCCGGCAGCTGTAGCTCTGATTAGACCCCTAGCCTGGGAACCTCCATATGCCGCGGGAGCAGCCCTAGAAAAGGCAAAAAAGACAAAAAAAATTGATCGTCTTTTTTCTCTTCAAGAATCTCTTCTTTGCCAACATCACATGGTCTTGATTACTATTTATAGCACTTGATTATTATTTGTTGATTAATAACAAGCCTTGAAATCAGGGAGTATGAGACTTCTAATTCTGATCCTTTTTTGTTACAATTGTTTTAGTCTTTTTATAGGTTTCTTTTCTCTGCTGATTGCCCATCCTTTCCTTTATTATGGTGTCCATCTTTCTCTAAAGGTCCGGAAACCTATTTATAATAGGTCTTTGAAAATACTCGACTCCCTAATTCTAACATTGGAGTCACCTCAGAACCTCTATTGACACTTTCTCTCATTATGGATCACTTTTTTCTGTTTCTTTGCATACTGATTCATTGGAGAGACTCCAGATTATGTTGTCCCTCCCCAAATAGTTGTACAGTTTGATCTTACAGGCAATTAAATTACTAGAAAGTGTTTCTGAGGCTCTCAGTTTGGGTCTTACTCTTTGCTTCAGTAAGTACATTTCAGTTGTTCTGTCCTAGGGTATAGCCCCTATTGTAGGCTATGATTCTCACTCAAGGTTTTTCAACTGGATTCCCAAGATGCTCAGTGAGTCTCTGGATGCTGCTGGGTTAGAACTCCAGTGTCCCCCAGTTCTATAAGTTGTCTGGTGTCCTGGTCAGCTCTCAGATTCACTGTAGTTACTCTATACATGTTATAGAGTCTTTCCCTGAGTTTGTGCAGCCCAGCTCTTGGCCAGCAAGCCACAGGGGATCCACAGGCCAATTTCTAGGGCATCCTCTATGAAGACTGCCCCTCTGTGGGTTCTGGCTGCCCGAATTTACCTACCTCCCCACCCTGGACTCTGCTCCGTGCCTCCTCCTTGTTATGAAGACCTCCCCTCACTGCCTGAGTCTTGAGAAGCTGCCCCCAGATAGAAAGGTTGGATGAAAGTGGGGCTTGTGTCTTTTCTTCCGTTCCCCCAGAAAGTCCTAAACTGCCCTCTGACTAATGGGTGAAGCCAAGTGCCCCATAGACTGTCCAGTTATATGCTTTTCAATATTCAGATAATAAGTCCTTTACCAGTTATATCATCCTGGTGAAAAACAGTAATTGATCAACATTTCAAACATGTAAACGTGTCAATGCTGTAATTACAAATGGAGACCTCAGAGGAAAATCACCAAATTTTCAGGCATCCATTGCAGGCACATTTACAAAGTACCTTAGTGTTCTCTCTGGAGTACACTATGCATTCACTTAGAAACTAAATTTATAATTAATATTCACCTTTGCCTTAAAGACTCAAAGCTGAAAGTTCATCTCCTTTATAAACCCTGTTAACAATAATCACCTATACATGTTGCATTTTCATTTTTTTTCACTTCCCTTCAAGTCAAAGGACTGCTATTCACATCTGTTTCATACATAAATGGTCCCAATTTTCAACTTTTTGCATTAAAAAAATTCTTTTCTATTTTTTTAGCTTGCGCTTAAAATTCACAAGGGACAATTTGACGGAATATTTGTTGAAAGGGTGGTTCTAAACTTTTGTCCTTCCTTTGACCAATGCAATAACTGTGAATGCTTCATTTGGCTAAAGCAAGTAGAACCAATTCCCTGTTTTAACTAATACTGATAATTGGAAAATTCATAGGTTTTTATCTCTTGATCTCAGCTTTCTCTAGATCTGCAGACCAGGCTTTCTAAATATCTTCTGAACAACTCAAACCAGAAGTTCTCCTGTCAAAAGCAAAATTTCCTCTTGCTGTGCTCCCAAATTTCCTTTCTTCCTATGATTTCTATTACCTCTCCCTCAAAATTCAAATTAGAAATCACAGAATCTTTCTTAAAAAACTCTCTCCCTGACTCCCCACTTGCTGTATGATTTATTCATTGTATTTGGAAATCATTTTTCTTACCCATTCTGTTTCCATTCCTACTGACATAATCCTATTTAAAGCCTTATCACTACACCCAGCAGGATCACAGCAATAATTTCCTAAATAAATTCATACCTCTATCTTCCACAGGCTGCCAGCGTTATGCTTCTCAAATAGATTTATAATATCATCTCCTTACACAAAGATCTTTGCTAGCTCTCTGTTACTTATGGAAAAAAGACCAGGTTTCCGAGCACTGATTTCAAGTCCTTTATCAGTTCCTCAGACCCCATTTTTCAGGTTCATCTACCACCCAGTGTGCTGCACTCTACTGGGGGTGGTGCATTCCAAGTATACCTGTCATCTAATTTTCACTACCCAGAGCAGGTATTTCTCATCACAGTACACTTTTCTATATTCTGGGAGTCTGCTACCTATAAGTTAATTGGTCACTTCTTGTTTTTTCACAATCTACTAACCAGACACATTCACCTACCCATCTACCCCTTCACCCTGGTTAAATGGGTCAACTTGATGCAAATGTTCTGAAATTTTAGGTTTGTTCTTATGCTTCTGCTTAGAGAGATAGATAGATAGATAGATAGATAGATAGATAGATAGATAGATAGATAGATTCATTTACTTTTAGCTGTGCCTACAGCATGTTGAAGTTCTCAGGTCAGGGATCAAATCTGTGACACAGCAGTGACAATGTGAAATCCTTCCCTTTGAGGCCACTCCTGCCTCTGCTGTGTTCTTTTCCTGTTTTTCTTTTCTTTTCTTTTTATTACGGCCACACCTGGAACATGTGGAAGTTCCCAGGCCAGGGGTAGAATCAGTTGCAGCCTATGTCACGGCCTGGGCAACACTAAGTCTGAGTCACGTCTGTGACTTAGGCTACAGTTAGTGGTAATGCTGGATCCTTAACCCACTGAGTGAGGCCAGGGAGGAAACCTACATCCTCACAGAGACAACATCAGGTGTCTAACCTGCTGAGCCACAGTGGGAACTCCCCTGCTGTTTTCTTATACTGGAAAAGCTCTTTCTTCCAAGTAAAACGGGAAGCATTTTTTAATGTAACTTGTTTATGGCTTTTGCTATATTTTTAAGACCACAATCACCACATTTATTGAGCCTCACTTGTCATCCCTCACATATTTTTGTTATTTCATTAACTTCCAAAAAGAATGCATGTTACTCTCATTGATTTTTACATATTAGTTTAGTTATTTAAATAAATGTCCTGTTGAGTTCTAGATTATGGATTCCTCAAGAGCAGGATCTCTACTGAGTTTATTTTTGTTTTCCTCATCATTACTATACCCTGTGAGGTGCAACTCCCTGAACTGAGGTTAATTTTCCTCCCTCTTGTTTTTTTTCCTTTTTTCCTTTCTCTCTTTCCCTTTGCAGTTTTTTTTCTTCTATCCCACTTACTATTGGTGAGTTTTTGGTAATTTTACCTAAAGTTTCCTGTGGTTTCATCAGCCTAGGGATACAACCTGAGACACTTTATGGTAATAATTGTTTTTTGCTTGCTCTTATCACCATCTGATTGAAGACACTAATTTCCGGGAGCATCCGAGGTGACTCAGGAGTTTTTGAAGCGTCCTGTCATGTTCTTCTTTATTGTTCTCTGTGAATCTTTTTAGGGACATCTTTCCACCGCGAATGCTTCCAGAACACTTCATTTCCTGACTCTCCTCAAGCCGCATATCTTTGTCTTGCCAGAATAAGGCTATGATTTTGATCTCTCCCTGTACTGACGCTAAAGGGGGTTCTGAAAATATACATGGGGACCACACTCTATTCTACCTGTTACGACCCACCTTGTCACTTGATCCCAAGGCGGCATCACTTTTACTCTTGAGAAAGTGTTCTGTTACAGCAACTCCCTTGCATTCTCTCTGTTGTTTTTTTCACCATAAGGAATTATTTATCAACATTGGTTATTTGCTATCCTGGCCTCAATTTTTACCGTTTTCTGGCAGTAACCTCAGTTTTTAGATGAAAATCAGAGCCTCAGAAATTTTCAGTGGAGAAAGATAAATATTAGATGATATTACAGAGGTGGCAATTAAAAAATAGTACAAATGAACTTATTTACCAAATAGGATCAGACTCACAGACATAGAAAACAAAATAATGGTTACCGAAGGGGGATGGTGTGGGGAGATTAAATTAGGAGCATGAGATTAACAGACACACACTACCATCTGTAAAATGGAGAAACAGTCAAGATTTACTGTATAACACAAGGAACTGCATTTCATAGCTTGTAATAACCTATACTGGAAAAGAACTAAAAAGAGAATATACATGTAACATGTGTATACATATACATATACATGAATGACTTTGCGGTAGACCTGAGGCAAACACAATATTGTATATCAACTACACTTCAATTAAAAATATTTTTAAAAAACTTTCAGTGTTTTCTGTGTGGGGATCCACACCTCTGCTCCATGACTGAACACCTGACTCATGTCTGTGTCAATGGAAACCAGCACATTGTCTTAGCTGTATTTTTTATGTCACATGTTGAAATGTGACTCAAGTCAGTCTAATCAGAACACACATTTAGATTTCTAATTAAAACACACATTTAGATTTCTTAGAGCCAGATGAAACCGCTCAAACCGCTGACCCCCTTATCTTGCCAAGAACCACCGCTTCTGGAATGACGACTGCCCCACATTTGACCGTGTTCATTTCAACCCACAGCCTATCTTGGAACAGTCTCACGCTTGCCTCCTACCCTTCCCACAACCCTGTCTTGGAACTTTCACATCCTCTCCTCTTACCCTTCCCATGCAGCCGGATGCTAACCTTGGCACAGGTGACTTCAGCCTCAAGCCACTATAAAACCTACTCACCCCCTAAGGCCAGGGACCCTGATCCTTCTCTCAGGGCTCCTGGCCATTGGCTGGTCCATAAACCTACTGGAAGCCTCAGCGCTCCGGACTCCCTGCCTCTATTTACTTCAGCTCCTAACCCACTGCCCTTTCCCGCTCTAGCATTTTGGTGCGAAAACCCAGGTGTGGTCGTGGGGACCCTCCACACAGACCCTTCAGCCCTTTCCCGCTCTAGCAGTTACTAGAAAAGAAGCTTACTATTTCCAGTGGACTTCCAGCTGTAGTCATTTTGGCACTAGAAGTACAGTTTTTATTTAAGAAAAAAGAAGCCAAAGAAAGAAGTGAAGCCAAGAGGTAATGAGAACGAAAGAACTGGTGAGAGCATGTCAAACCCTCTGTACAGCTGAAGGCTGGCAGTTGCTGGATTTCTCAGTTGTGGCAGGCAGTGGCTACTTACCTTTTTCTGCCTAGGTCAGTTTGGGTTTGGAATTCTCTCCCTTAACACACAGGGAGCCAGCTTAAATGGTTTAGCCAAGAGTCCACAGGATCATTTTCTAATCCTGGGGTCACTGTAACCAAGAAGTGCAAATTGAAAATGCCATTTTCTTTCTTTTTCAACCACACATAATTTTTTTTTTCTTATGATGTAAACTTTTAAGATTTACTCTCTTAGCAACTTTTGAATATACAATACCTATTAATAATTATAGTCACCATGCTGTCATAACATCCCCAGGACTTACTTATTTTATAACTGGATGTTTGTTCCTTTTTAGTCCCTTCACCCATTTTACCCAAGCCGCACCCCTACCTCTGACAACCATCAACATGTTTGCTCTGAGTTCCTGGGTGTTTGTTTCCATTTTTGTTTTAGATGCATATATAAGTATTTATCTTTCTCTGTTTGACTTATTTCATTTATCATAATGCCCTCAAGCTCCATTTATGTTGAGAAAATGGCAGGATTTCCTTCTTTCTGTGGCTGAATAATATTCATGAATATATAAATGCCACATTTTCTTTATCCTTTCATCTATCATGGGCATTTAGGTTGCTCCCTTGCTCTTGGCTGTTGCAAATAATGTCATAAATGAACATGGGATTGCACATATCTTTTCAAGTTTTTTTGAAATAAATACTCAAAAGTGGAGCTGATGAGTCACGTGATAGTTCCATTTCTAATTTATTAAAAACCCTCCATACTGTTTTCCATGGCTGCTGTGCCAATTTAAATTCCCACCAACAGTGCATGAAACTTCTCTTTCTCTACATCCCCACCGACAGCTGTCATTTCTTATCTTTTTGATGAAAGCCATTCTGACAGGTGAGAAGTGATATCTCATTGTGCCCTTCCTTGATGATGAGTGCTGTTGAACATTTTTTCATGTACCTGTTAGCTATGTGTACGTCTTCTTTGGAAAAAAAAATGTCTATTCAGATCTTCTGCCCATTTCTTAAATCATATTTTTTTTTTCCTGCTGTTCAGTTGTAAGAGTTTTTCATGTATTTTTTGATATTTTTAAGGTTACCCTTATCAGTTGGTTTGCAAGTATGTTCTCCTACTCAGGAAGTTGCCTTTTCATTTTGCTGGATCCCTTTGCTGTGCAGAAACTTTTTAGTTTGATGTACTATCATTTATTTTTGCTTTTATTGCCTTTGATTTTAGTGTCCAATCCAAAAGCATCTTTTGCTCAATGACCAATATCTATGAGCTCACTGCCTATGTTTTCTTCTTGGAGTTTTATGGTCTTAGGTCTTTACATTCAAGTCTTTGATCTATTTTGAGTTAATTTTTGTGTATGGTAAAAATAATGGTTCAGGTTCATTTTTTTGTATGTGGCCATCCAGTTTTCCCTAACACCATTTATTGAAAAGACTGTCCTTTCTCCTTTGTATATTCTTAGGTTCTTTGTCTTAATTAATTGACTATATATGTGTGGTTTTATTTCTGCACTCCCTATTCTGTTCCATATGTGTCTATTTTTATGCCAATACCATACTGTTTTAATTATAGTAGCTTTGTAGCATAGTTTGAAATTAGGAAGCCTCAAACCTCCAGTTTTCTTTTTTCTCAAGACTATTTTGGCTACTTGGGGTCTTTTGTAGTTCCATATAAATTTTAGGATTGTTTGATATATTACTATAAAAAATGCATTAGAATTTTTATAGGGATTACAAAAATACCATATTTTTATAAATACCTTACTCTACTGTTTTACCTTCCACTCCCAGACACACTTTTGTCTGTGACATCAGTACTTGACTTGAAATCAAGCAATGACAAACCCTTTCCCAGGATTTTACACGGGGGCCAGGGATAATGAAGCAATGTCACCCCTTGTGGCAATGCATTCAATCATGTGACACAAGCCAGCCTAAGTAAATAAAACCTAGAAAGCTATGAAAAAACAGCCACAGAGGGAGTTCCCGTCATGGCTCTGTGGTAATGAATCCCACTAGTATCTATGAGGATGTGAGTTTGATCCCTGGCCTTGCTCAGTGGGTTAAGGATCTGGTGTTGCTCTGGCTGTGATGGAGGCTGGCAGCTGCAGCTCCGATTCAACTCCTAGCCTGGGAACTTCCCTATGCTGTGGATGTGGCCCTAGAAAGCAAAAAAAGAAAGAAAGAAAAAGAAAAAACAGACCTAGAGACACTGCGCTTTTCAATACATTCCTCTTTTTTTCTAAACTTCCGAGAGTACGGATTAAGACAAATAACAATGTGGGGAGCAACACAAGACTTAAAATCAATTTGATGGACTCCAAAACACCTTCACACCACCATTGTAACATATCTTGACACTTTTCTTATGTTCCTTTTGTGCCTGACATGGGGCTTGTTATAGTGAATACATTATTTGTTGGTTAGGTTCATGTGCTAATTTCATATTTGATAAATATTTTTCCAAAACACTTACTAAAATTTACATAGGAATCCCTTGAGCCAATGTCACTTTAGTTGTTTCCTAGGACCTGCTTTATTCAAGGGCACAACATTGGAAATCAACTATAGTTTAAAAAAAAAAAAGAAGCAGTAGCAGCAGCTTGACTAGGATCGCAATCGTGTGTTCTACTAAAAATGCCCAGCCCAGTTTAGCCTGTGTTCCTTCTGCATGATACCCGAGTTCCTGCTCTCAGGTAAAAATGCTGTTGATTAACTAGCATCAAGTACACCTATATTGAGAGGCAAATGCATGATAATGAGGGAAAATGTCTAGACTAGGAGGGGTGTCTGTTCCCTTTTGCTGAAAGACCATAACTTGTAGAACAATATTTCTTCATAAATATTTTTCTTCTCTGTAAATTATGAAAACGGTGTTTTCAGTTTGAACTTGCAACAGTGTGAGACTCTGAATGAATGTGTATCATTTTTATGCCCATGTCTAACTCCTGTGATAAGGTACAATATAATTTCGGAAGGTCATTTCCTGTGCTATTTCAGTCTGTGATGATTTGGGGAAGAAAATGCAAAAGTCCGTTTGCGTTAAACTTGTAATCTACACATGCTGTTCCTTGATGAAAGGAAGCAAATCTCTGAAAATGACAATGATTACTGCTTCCAAGAAAGGCAAACTGAGGGGGTCAGCTCACCACCTGGCAATTTTATAAGGAGGGTCTGAAATACATTTTCAGAATCTCCTCCTGTCTCAGCCTCACCGTCACAAAGTGGGTTAAGTTATGTGCTGAGTCCAAGAGATGCAGTCTGAGTGTCCTTTTTTTTTTTTTCTCAGGTAGCAATTCGGAAAGGACTTTGAAGGTAAACTGAAGCTAAAGAGAAGCTCTGTATCTCCTGCCATGCTGATCAGTAATCCTCAGTCATCCTTATCTAAAAGGTGGGGTCGACTCTGAGGATCCCATTCTCCTTTTGCTCATAAGAAGATTAGCAATCAGCAGAGTCTGGGGAGAGCAGGGCAGAACAAAAACTGATGAGGATTCGGGTCTGAAGTCTCACTCTCCTTGAGTTGATCAAGCAATCAAGATGTTTTGGTGGCTCATTTGGATACCGCGTTGGATGGAGGGATATTTATGGGGGGGGGCAATTCTTTCATGAATTTCAAAAGATAAGGCTCATATTTCGATCGTGTTTTTCTGCCACATTAACTTTCAGTAAGAGAGAGAACATGAACAAAAGGAAGCACCGACTTTAATAGAAACCAGGGTCTTTGTTTCGTTTAAGGGGAATGTTCTTATTCTCATTTCTCACTCTGTGTTTGCTTCTTATTTAACATCCTTTTTATTGAACTCTTAACATGTCTTCATTAGTACAAATAAAATGAAATTATAAGGAAGGGAATATCAGCAGAGCCTTTGCATGTTTGCCGAAGCCTTCTTATTGTTATCATATTTTCAAAGGGAACTGACAAAGATAAGAGGAACCCCTCTTCTGTTCTGAATTCTTAACATCTGCATCTTAAGATAATTCTGTCTCACCTGATGGCAGTTAATTCTAATAAAGACGGTGAAAATAATGACTGTTAACTTTTATTTTTTATTTATTTTTTATTTTTTTGTCTTTTTTTTTTGCCATTTCCTGGGCCACTCCCGCGGCATATGGAGGTTCCTAGGCTAGGGGTCGAATCGGAACTGTAGCCACAAGCCTATGCCAGAGCCACAGCAACACGGAATCCGAGCCTCGTCCACAACCAACACCACAGCTCATGGCAACACCGGATCCTTAACCCACTGAGCAAGGCCAGGGTTCGAACCCGCAACCCCATGGTTCCTAGTCGGATTTGTTAACCACTGAGCCATGACGGGAACTCTGACTGTTTTAACCTTTAAACTAAGGTTTTATATATAACTCCCTTAAAACAGTCTGTGTTGCAGTACACTGGCTCAATCCTAATTTCTTCTGTCCAATTTAAAATAAAAACATAGTTTCTGTTGTGGCGCAGCAGAAACGAATCCAACTAGTAACCTGAGGATGTGGTTTTGATCCCTGGCCTCGCTCAGTGGGTCAGGGATCCTGCCTCACTGTGGCTGGCAGCTGCAGCTCCGATTCAACCCCTAGCCTGGGAACTTCCATATGTCCCAGTGCGGTCCTAAAAAGCAAAAATAAAATAAAATAAAATAAAAATATAGATTTGGAAAAAAGTTGATGATATCTGGAAGCAGGCATTGGACTTCTCTTTGACAACTCCTTTTACCAACTCTCCACTCCCACTGAGAGGATTAAGGCTTTGTTTCACTGCGGAGGTAGAAAGTTAATGAAAAAATATACAGGCACATATTCCAATTTTTTTCTCTTTTGCAACCCTCTCTAAGGATGCTCAGTTGCCCTTTATCTTTACATTGCAAAACACAGAGGAACCAAAGGGACTCTGTGGAGCCAGAGAAGGTGAGAAGTGGAGAGCGCAGCTGCCTCCTCACTGCTTACCCACCCCATTCACCTTGTTCAGGTTTGGTTGCAACCTCCACCACCACCAGGACCAAGTGGTACACGTGGCTTCTACCTGTCTACCTGCTGACTACCTCTTTCAGAACCCCATAACACTTTAGGGATTTATAAAACCTAAAGATGTTCAAAGGAATTCATATATGTAAATGGTAATAATTCATATATACTTTGGTCTAGAAAGAGAAGTTATAAATAGTAATAACAATAATTGCTAAGACTTATGTAGCTGTTACAATGGGTCAGGCAGTGTTCTAGTACAACAAAAGTATGGATTTGAGACAAAGTGTGTGGATTGTAATCAGTCATAGGGCACAGCTGGAATTCGTATGGTCAGTGTGCATCTCATTCCCTTCTATAAGGATCTCGGTGCTTCAGAGTCCAGAAAACTCTGGACATACATTTCCCCTACATTTGCAGCCAGGGTTTTAGGTGAGAAGTCCTTTCTACCAATCAGGTGTATTCATATGGGATTTGGAAAGCATCAGTAAGGCTGAAGTCCTTTTCCTGAAACTGCTTCTAGGAGCACACAGATTATGGAACAGTGGATATTGACAATAGCTATTCTTTTGATACCTGGGTTGTTGTTGTGTGTACAATTGTACACCCTTGAATTCAATAATTGCTGCGATAACCTCCTGCTTCCTACCCCTCCCGTCCTGCAAATGAAAGCACCTTATTCTCTGGCAGGAAAGAGCGATAATTTGGCAAAGCACAATGATTTTTAGAGAAAGTGAAACTACTCTATATGATACTATAACTGCAGATTCACATTATTACACGTTGGTCAGACAAGGTCCAACCGAACCAGAGTGCAGTGGAGAATTGGAATACAGAGCAAGTACTGCTGGAGTTCTGAAGAAACAGTACATTTATTTCTCTAAGAGGCTGGGTTTTCTGGACCATGGAATTGAGATCCCATCATCAAGGATTATGATCTGTTTGACAAAGAAGTTGAAAAGTCATCACAGAGCTGGGAGAAAAGGAATGATGAAATTAAACTTGCAACTGGAAAAGGGAAGCAAAGGCTCACTAGAAATTGAGCTGGAATTGGGTAGGTAGAGAAACAAGTTTAGAATCAAGAATCAGAGTTAGGAAAACATAGCTAAAGTGTATCTAAATGTATTCAAATTGTGTAGGATTTAAACCTGAACATTTATATAGATAACCAAAGTGGCAGCTCTATTAGTTTTCTATCACCAGGTATTTTGTGGCATAAAACACAATATTCATATCTTAACTGAAATAGATCTGCAGATCAGAGATCTGTCATGAATCTCCCAGGACCTGGAGGCTGTAGGGGAGAAACCGTTTCCTTGCCTTTTCCAGCTCCGATAGGCTTCCCTCTTTTCTGCTCATGGACATTTTCTCCATCAACAATAGTTGAGTCCTCAGCCTCTCCTTTTTATTCTTCCTCTTCAGACTCTCTCTGCCACTTTTAAGGATCTTTGTGATTACATTGGGCCCACCTAGATAATTTAGCATCATCTTGGTATTTTAACATCAGCTGATTAACCACTTTCCTTATATCTGCAACAGTAATTTCCTTTTGCCAAGAGACCAACATATTCACAGGGCCAGAAATTAGGATATGAATGTCACTGGGGACAATTATTTTTACTTTCATGTCAATAAACCAATAGATCTTTATAACTCTGATGTAGACCACACATACAAACATGGCATTCAAAAAATCTTGACTTGGAGTTCCCGTCGTGGCGCAGTGGTTAACGAATCCGACTAGGAACCATGAGGTTGCGGGTTTGGTCCCTGCCCTTGCTCAGTGGGTTGACGATCCGGCGTTGCCGTGAGCTGTGGTGTAGGTTGCAGACTCGGCTCGGATCCTGCGTTGCTGTGGCTCTGGCGTAGGCCGGTGGCTGCAGCTCCGATTGGACCCCTGGCCTGGGAACCTCCATATGCCGCGGGAGCGGCCCAAGAAATAGCAACAACAACAACAACAACAAAAAAGACAAAAAAAAAATCTTGACTTCTGGAATTCCCTTTGTGGCACAGTGGGAATCTGACTAGTATCCATGAGGATGTGGGTTAAACCCCTGGTCTTGCTCAGTGGTTAGGGTATCTGGCATTGCCGTGAGGTCTGGTGTAGGTGGCAGACTCAGCTTGGATCCGTCGTTGCTGTGGCTATAACATGGGCCACATGTCAGCTAAAGCTCCAATTTGACCCCTAGCCTGGGAACTTCCATATGCCACAGGTACGGCCCTAAAAAGACCAAAAAAAAAAAAAAAATCTTGACATCCTTTTTATAAAACTAAAATATAGCAATACTTAAAACAATAGATCACTAATAGTTGTAAAAGACTAGTAAAATAATACTTGTGAAAGTATAATTATGGAGAATGATTTAAAATTTTGTACCAATAAAATCACATAAGCATTTTGGATTGCCACAGATCTTTCTTTTCTTTTCTTTTCTTTTTTTTTTTAATGGCCACACCCACAGCATATGGAAGTTCCTGGGCTAAGGATTAAAACCCACGTCTCCACAGGGACCCAAGCCAATGCAGTCATATTCTTAGCCCATTGCACCACATTAGGGACTCCTCAAAGTTCTATCTGCATTAGCTAGACTGATTTTCTTCTAAGATTTTTAAGATTTTCACATGGAAGATAGTTTACAAAGAATAGAGGAATAAAAGTCTATGAGTCTCGAAAGAAGAAACTTTGTAATTTTAAATCTATTTCTTTGCTAAGATTGACAATGTCTTTCTCCCTCTTTCTCTCTCTTTTTCTTCATATGAACAATGTTTTCAACTTGTGCCCAGTAAACTGCCATATAAGTGGCTGTGTTTTTGTAAGTTATCTAATAGGCATTCTAGAAATTATTTTGCAATGTAGTCATAATAGACTAAGTGTGCATTTTGTTCTGCTGTGGACAAGTGGGAGGAAAGGTAATCTTAAGAAAAAAAATGGGAGATACATTATGAACAATTCTCATTTGTGATATTACCTATGTTCACATAGATTTTCATAGTTTAAAAATGCATTTGCGGTCTGGCTCTTGGGAGAACAAATCTGCCCTAATGTTACTGAGTCCAAGCTCATGCTGCTCACTGCATAACAAACAGGCTAACAAATCAAGAGGGCTGTTGGGGCAAGGAATAGTGACTTTATTCAGAAAGCCAGCAGACCAAGAAGAGGGTGGACAGGTGTTCCAAAGACCCATCTTACTGGAGTCAGAATTCAGCCTTCTTTTGTGCTAAAAGGGGAGAGGATGGGGCTGGGTGTTGCAAATTTCTTGGTGTCTAAATCCTTTGTTCTTGCAGCGGTCCACTTAGTTCTAGTTTCAATGTCCCTACAAACCTCCAGCAAGACAGTTGTTATTTTTTGTTCTTCAACTTTTTAACTCTATGAAGGGAAGGTTTATACCTTTAAAGGTCAGGGCCTTGAAAATAGGCTCTCCTGTGTATTTCAGGACCCAGGCAACATTCTTTTACAAAAGGTGGAGAGCCAGCATGACTAAGCACAGGCAACAGAGCATAAAGGTTAGAGCTAAACTGATAGATCCAATATGGAGTCAGGTTTGTTCTTCTCTGTTACATTAACACTCCAAATTGTGGTAGCAGAAAGCCCACCCCTTCCTCCCTACTCCCCCCCTCCACTACCCCCTCCAGGAGCCAGTGGTGCGAGGTTTGCTGGGAAGACTTGTAGGGGTGGGTATAGTTAAGGGACATTGGAAATCGATCTTTCAGAGGAGCCCTTTCCTTGTTCAGCAGTGATTTCAGAGCTGGGATTTATGCGCCATTTGAAAGTTGTAGCCTGTTTTCTCCCTGTTTCTACTCTGCCCCTCCCCCACACCCTGATACTGTGTTTTTCTGTTTCTGGATAGTAAATATATTCGAGGGTCTTTGTTATTTTGAAAAAATAACAAAGACCCTCGAATATATTTCGTGGAGGTGCAAATTCCACTTTTATGAAGGGCAGTTTGTGTGTGTATTGAAAAATCTCTTTTTTTTTTTTTTTTAACAGTGATCCAGGAATTACTGTTGTGGGAATTATTCACCCCAAATAATTAACATTGTTGGCAAAGTTTAGCTACAATGATGTTCATCACAAATTTGTTTATAAAGCTGAAAACTGGAAACAATCTAAATGTCTAATAGAGGATGAATAGTAACATAAAGAAGAAAAAAAAGATCATAAGGAAGAAACTATGAAACTATGGTACATCCATGCAATCAATGCCATGTAGCCATTAAAAGTAGGTGCAATACAATAGTAAAAAGATACTCAAGATGCTATGGTGGAAAAGTCAGCTCACAAACTAATGTAAAGAATCCTTAAAAGACAAACTGCATATATGTATTACACAAATATAGGAAGAAAAACACTTAAAGGAAATGAGGCAGAACGAGTAAAGAGTTCTCTCAGGGTGGTGGGTTTTTTTTGTTTGTTTGTTTGTTTCCAAATGTTCTACATTTTTATTGGCATTTTCTGCATTCTTATGGGTAACAAACATTTTTAGGAGAGTGTATAAAAAGTGAATATTGAAAAGGGATATGAGAGAAAACCAATTTAGAGATGTTCATCTTGACAATACCCCCTAACATGTCAATTAACAAGTTGATAGGAAATATATAAGAAATGTTCTCTGTGGAATATCATGGTAGTTATGCATCAGTTCATTGACGTAAGCTGCCAGCAAAACCTACAAACAGAATCAAGGCAGCAAAGTCATGAACAAGGATCTCTGTTCACTCATAATCTCAATAGTGGAGACACTGATGGGAATGGAATGAGTCTGATATAGATAAAACAGGAGGCATTGTTTAGTAAATAACACACACAATTTCAATAACAGTGACTGACAATCAATACAAAAGAAATGTGTGAGTATCACATTTATCAGCACTAACCTAAAATTTGGTCAAATAAAAAGATGGCTCTTGATTATTATCTCCATGAGATCTGCAAAACAAATCTTAGCATACACCAAAGCTAAATTAGTATTATAATCTTAAGGGAAAAAAAAAAACAAAAAACCATCACTTTTTTTTTTTTTAACCAAGTGTCTCTTGTGAGTCATATATATTCAGATCAGTGAAAAAAGATTTTTATTATATTGCTATTTTCCACTCAGCTTGAAAACATAGCTGTCAATTAAAGTTAGATTAGTACTGAGATAGCCGTAATTAAGAAGATTTATCCTCCAGAATATCTCTAAAAATGATATTGTTAAAGTAAATATTGGCAGAGCTTATATGATACAACTACTAAAATGTTGACAAATAAAATAGAAATATAAACATAGGAGTAATATATTATGAGAGGACAGAGTTTGATAAAAAGGCCTTTTATCATGAACATTAAAGACATTAATTAATATTTCTAAATATTAAGGAATTATTGTGGGTATGAAAATATAATTATGTCATTCTCTCCTCCTGCAATATCTTAGTTTAGCAAAACCATAGGACCCGAAGAATTATACTTGTGACCTATTACTGCAAACAAGTCTGTCTGCTCAGAATCATTAGGAATAAATAATTCATCAGTGATGCTGCAGATGTTCAGGGCATCTTCTATTGTGCTCATCTATAACAAAAATAAACTAAAGCTTGCTTCCGGTTCTCCAAAGAAGAGCCCAGCAAGGAACGGCCATCGATTTTTATTTTATATATTATTTTTAGAGCTAGTTGTGAAGTCAAATCAATGTCAGGAAGAATAAATTTATCTCCCCTTGAATTTCAAGGAAAGTTTAGTCCTGAAATTCACAGACCTTATAAACAGTCCTTACACCTATAGGCATTTTTCTTACTAATATGGTTCTAAATGTACGAAGCCGACTGAGTCTTTGCAATGGGAACCCTGCCTTTGTCAGCCAGGGATGGAGTGCTGTGTTCCGAACTGCTTACTCTTCCTGACATACTTACAGTATCTTTATTCCGCTTGGTTTGTTCTACTCTGCTTCTGCTAGTGATTTACTTTTGGGTGCAAAATTAAAATATACAACAGGCTTTTGGCTTTGCTTTTATGCCAGGCAGTCTAGCATAAAACACTGGCACAGCACACACAGGATAAGTGTTTGTCCATCCCTATTTATGTCCAGACTTTGAGATTTAAAGGGGTTAGGTGTCCCAGGAACCTGAGTTCACAATAGCTGTTAAATGATGGATCTATATGTGTCTGACTCAACACCTTTTAGAATATAATTCTAATTTATCAGTGGC
This sequence comes from Phacochoerus africanus, assembly GCF_016906955.1. Lineage (NCBI taxonomy): Eukaryota > Metazoa > Chordata > Mammalia > Artiodactyla > Suidae > Phacochoerus > Phacochoerus africanus. The sequence goes on along the minus strand of NC_062552.1, from coordinate 27,511,268 downwards.
ATCAGTAGCTCTGATACATTTAAATTTATTTAGTGTTTGCTTATTGTTTACATAAATGCCCTTTTTGTGGGTGTCATCTCTCCCTACCTGTCTGCCAAGTAGGATAGGTGTTGGTTGACTCAGGAATAATATAATACAACCTTAGTAATTAGGTGGCTAGCCAGGTTCACTCAGGCTCAAGAATGTATCACGATACCAGTGTTTCTCTAGCACCGCCCCCTGCCCCTGCCTGCATCTAGATGGAGTTAGATACCAAGCTCCCAGCAATGGGATATAAGCATAAGTCATGTGTGTTACCCCCAAGCCATGGAAGGTTAAAAAGAAAATTGCTTTCTCCATACTTATTTTTTTCAGAGACTTTCCATGGTGTGTTTAGGGTGAGCATAGTGAACTTGGAAGCTGCATGGAAAACATAGCAGGGTCAAAAAAGTCAAGAAAAACTGGCCCCAAAAAAACCAAACACTATATCCAATCTCTTGTTATAGAACATGACGGAAGATAATATGAGAAGAAGAATGCGTATATATATATATATATATATGACTGGTCTCTTTGCTGTACAGCAGAAATTGACATAACACTTTAAATAAACTATGCTTTAATTAAAAAATTAAAAAAAAAACTTGGAGGGAACTAGGCACCAGTTAGGAACACCTGTTTTAGACTTTCTGTTAGTAAGAAATAAACTTCTATCACGTTCAAGCCATTATACAGCCTGGGGTTGGTGTTATGGCGCATCACACGGATTTGGTCTTCTGCCTATTTCCATGCCCTGAACACCTTGCTGGTGGTGGACTCTCATCCTTAAGCACGTTTTGCTCACTCCCTTTTCTCAGGACTCAGCACGAGAGCCCTTTGCTGTCATTTGTTTAAAAGTGACAGCTGTGTGTAGTTTTAGGTCTTATTTTTTCCTAGACAAAATAGGGACACAGTTCCCATTTCAACCAAAAAGGTCAGGTTTTGTAACAAGATTGCCAGGAACTTCACCTGATTTGGGATAAAAGAAGCCTTGGTCCCTCCATTCTTTCATGCTTCTTCATCCCACAAAGAGGAACTGAGCACCTATTGTATGCCAAATATTGTACTATGTTCTAATCTCAAAAAATAAAGAAGACACGGTCCCTCTCTCTCAGAGCCTACCACCTGGTACTTAAAATAAAGCATTCTGAGTTATCGCGTCAGAATAACCGAGTTTTAATTTTGGCTTCCAAACATATTTAGAATGGTCTGAGTAAAATTATGTAGCTTCTTTGTGCCTTTGTTTCTGTATAGGTTAAAGGGAAATAATAATAATAAAAACATTACCAGGCTCTGGTGAGAATTAATTGAGATTTTTGTAGAGTTCTTGGAATACTTCTTAGGAAATTGCTAAAAATAAATAAATGTTAGATCATTATTAAATGTTGAGACCACAGTATATGCAGGACGGAAGGTACAGGACAGTGCACCTCAAACACTGGAGCTGATATGAATCAACTGGATTCTTATTACAATTCAGATTTAAACTGAGAGATCTGCAATGGGACCTGGATTCTGCATTTCTAACAAGCTCAGGTGATGCTAACGTCTCCAGTCCACTTTTTTGTATAGCAAAGTCTGATCAGTGTTGTCCAGTAGAACTTTCTGTAATGATGAAATGTGCTATATTTGCTCTAGTAGTGGGCAGCTACTAACTACATATGGTGACTGAAATGTGGCTAGTGCAATGCAGCCCACTAAATTTTTAATTTTGTATTTTTTGTTAACAAATACGAATTTCGTTGGACATATAAAGCTACTGGCCAGAGTATTCAACATCAGAGGTCTAGACTCGCAGTTAAGACTGGTTGCATATTCAAGCAAGGGTCAGTAGTAGCTAAGGATAAATGCTGAGATTTATGCTATCAATAAAGATTGATGCTATGCAATCATCAACATAGTGAAACTATCTTCGGAAGTTTGAAATTAGCTAATAGCTAACTGGGTCTCTAGAGAGTCCAATGTTGGTCAAATGGTGGACCCAGTTGGATCACCTGCATTCTTTGTCAAGCTGTATTAGTTTGGACGGATGCTTTCAGGTTGGAGGAATTTAAAATCTAGGTTACTGTGGCTTAAACAAATTTTCCTACCCCCTCCACCTCGAATAACAAGTATTTCAAGGAGTTCCCGTTGTGGTTCAGCAGGTTACGAACCCAGCTAGGATCTATGAGGATGCAGGATTAATCCCTGGCCTCTCTCAGTAGGTTTTTTTAATCCAGCATTGCTTCGAGCTGTGGTGTAGTTTGCAGACGCGGCTCAGATCCTGAGTTGCTGTGGCTGTGGTGTAGGCCTGCAGCTGCAGCTCAGATTCAACCCCTAACCTGGGAACTTCCATATGTCTAAGGTGCGGCCCTAAAAAGTAAAAATAAATAAATAATACTAAAAAATAACAAGCATTTCTAGGGCGGGTAGTGTGGATGTTTCGTCCAGCTGATTAACGATGACCTCAGAGGCACAGAAGCTAGGTTTCTCCTCCAGCACTTTTAGCCTATTAGATTTTGTCTTCAAGTTTGTGCCCTTATGGTGTCCATATTCAAGAGAAGTTTGAGGGAGCCAGTCAACTAGCAAGTGTACCCTTTGATTAGGGTACTTACATCCTATTATCTGGGGTGGTTGGAAAAAATAATATTTAGCTGGGTTCATTGCCATTCCAAAAAAAGCAAAACCTGAAATTTTGGTAGTAAATAAGAAGGTAGGATTGATCATGGTTAGGCAACCAACGGGGTCTGTCATACACATCAAATTATTATCCATATATGAACATGAATACACACTTTTTTTCAAATAAGTGAGACCTCAGTAAAAGATATCAGTTCTCCATATGTAAAATGAATTTAAAAAGAAAAACTAATAAGGGATAAAACTATGGCATGAAATAATTAGTGGTAAGTACTGAATCCATTTGTACAAATGTTAAAATATTTTTTAAAAGCCTTCAAAATGTCAAATGATTATCAGTATTAATATAATGGGGAAAACCATTACAGATCCAACAAATAAATATTAGGAGATTGGTAAAGCTGTAGAGAGGAAACACGCAATTCACTCTTGTGTTAAGGTGAGAAACATAGCTTATGTGTTTAAGCAATTATTTTAAAAGAGGAAAAAGAAATGCAAACAGTTTTTAACATAGGCTCTGTACCTTCTAAATCACTGCAGGCGTTGAGGGGCTGAGATCAAATTTTAAAGACATGGATAAGATTTTTTTTTAAAATAAGAAGAGAAAAAAATCAAGGAAGCAGTAAGCCAAAAGCTCGACATAATATTATAATATATCAAGCCCATCTGTTATAACAATAAATATAAAAGGAAAATAGCCCATTTAAAAAAACACTCAGTTTGGCTCAGGAAGAAAACTTTATTGGATGTTATATGTAATAGCTACACCACACAAAGATTTAAATATGCAAACAGTGAAAGAAGAAGCAAAGAAATAAATATCAGGCAGGCCTACACACAAAATGAAAAAGATATAAAAATATTATCAGTAAAGTTATAGTTTATAATATATAACATGTAATATTATAATACATATACATATGTCACTTGTATTACATATGTGTGCGTGCATATATATAGTATATTTCATATATAAATAGTGTCAACTAGGATGAAGCTATTTTATAATGATTCTGAAATGACTTTGCAAAAATCAGAATAATCCTAAAGCCTTCTATTAGGTGACATAACCCTGAAATATAGATGACGAAACTACTGGAAAATATAAGAAAAATTTAGCAAAACCAGTATTAGTGAAATCATTTTATCACTTTTTAATGAACAAGGAGATAAATTGTCAGCAATATAGCAAAGTCCCGAGTATTTTAATTGATGATCCTAGTAGATATGCATCCTGGAAACAAAGACACGTCTTGGGGCACCTGGAACATATTAAATTAGTCATAGGAAGTTCCTTTGTGGTGCAGCCGGTGATCTGGTGTTGTTTCTGCATCGCCTTGGGTCGCTGTTGTAGGTTTGATCCCTGGCCTGCAAACTTCCACATCCCTTGGGTGTGGCCAAAAATAAAATAAAAGTGTAAAAAAATAAAAAGTTGGGCCTCTCTCACCTGAGACTTTCCACATTCTGCCTGTGGAATGTGTATCTCTCTAAATAAACTTGTCTAGGAGTTCGCGTCGTGGCTCAGTGGTTAACGAATCTGACTAGGAACCATGGGGTTGCAGGTTCGATCCCTGGCCTTGCTCAGTGGGTTAACGATCCGGCGTTGCCGTGAGCTGTGGTATAGGTTGCAGATGCGGCTCAGATCCCGAGTTGCTGTGGCTGTGGTGTAGGCCAGTAGCTACAGCTCTGATATGACCCCTAGCCTGGGAACCTCCATATGCCGTGGGTGCAGACCTAGAAAAGGCAAAAACACACACAAAAAAAGAAAGAAACTTGTTTAAATAAATACATAAATAAATAGTCGTATTTATGGACATATAAAACAACAATAATATCCCCAAAATAGAAATAGACCATTTCATCATGACCTTATACTAATAAAATCAAAATAATAAAAATTAAGGAGGAAGACTTTCAACTAATTGAAAATTTAAGTGTTTTCTCAAAAAAATTAGAAACCAAAGATTAAAATAAAATCACCATTGTGGAATATATTGAAAAAAACATAATATTCAGAACATGTATATTAAGCTTGTGACATAGAAGCACTTATTCAAAGGAAGAATGCATAGCCATGTACTACATTTTACTACATGACAAGAAAAACAAAAATAACTTCATTCGGCACTCAACTACAAAGGCAGAAGATACATTTTAAAGTATTTTTAAATTATAGGATTAAAAAAAAAATACAAAGTTCCCATAATGGCTCAGCAGAAATGAATCTGACTAGTAACCATGAGGATGCAGGTTCAATCCCTGGCCTCACTCAATGGATTAAGGATCCAGTGTTGCCATGAGCTGTGGTGTAGGTTGCAGATGCAGCTCAGGTCTGGCGTTGCTGTTGTATAGGCCAGGGCTACAGCTATATGCTGCGGGTATGGCCCTAAAATGACAAAAAAGAAAGGAAAAATACAAGCAAAAGAAAGATATTAATTAATTAGAACATGGGAAATTAAAAACTAAGTTATAGGCAATGGAGACCTGAAATGATAAAATCATTTCTTTCTTTCCTCTTATTGAAACAAGATATATAAAAGTATTCAATGTGGTAAGATGTCACCCTTTGTTTATAGGTTGGAGAGGTTTTATAGAATTGTGACCATCACCTAAGATTTTTACAAAGCAATCCTCTTTATCACATGCTCACCAAGAAAGCACAGAGCCATCTCTCAGGGAAGATGTAGTATCCCAGCTCCCCTTGGCTTTCCTTGTACCTGGAGAGGCACATCCAGGAAATCTGCAGGTCAGTTTCCCCCAAAGAGCATCACTGTGGCCTATGCTCCCACATGGGATGCTGACAATAAGAAGAGCTCTGCTCTGGACAACACCTGCTATCACTTAATGATAAACGCACTAATGGGATTTCCCGTCGTGGCTCAGTGGTTAACGAATCTGACTAGGAACCATGAGGTTGCAGGTTCGATCCCTGGCCTTGCTCAGTGGGTTAACGATCTGGCGTTGCGGATCCGGAGTTACTGTGGCTCTGGCGTAGGCCGGTGGCTACAGCTCTGATTCGACCTCTAGCCTGGGAACCTCCATATGCTGCGGGAGCGGCCCAAAGAAATAGCAAAAAGACCAAAAAAAAACAAAAACAAAAACAAAAAAACCCCGCGCTAATGGGAAATTTTCCTTTGCCCATCTAGCCTTATGAATTTCCACTTGTAAACTGATAAAGAACTATCTTGGCTGATTTTGAACAACAGATTTTTTTATTCAGTACTTTGGAATCTCTTTGCTATCTTGCAAGTGAATCGCAGCAAACAATATGAAGGCTAATTGGTAATGCTGAGGAAATGACACGCCATCAAGGCATTAACATGAGGGAAATGGAAATCTCTGCATGCTTTTGTTATTCATGTTAAACATATGCCAGAGTAGATAACTGATACATGTCAACAAAACAATCATTAGCAGCTCCTCTTAGCAAAGTCAAGCCACAAAGTGCAGCAGGCCATTATAATCCTGACTGAGGGGTCAGTGTGATTTCTACATGTAGAACATTCTACAAAACACTTGCCATTCAGATCGCTATGTAGTATTTCCAGGGGTCAACATAGGGTGAAACAGAGAAACCCAGGTTCCAATTCCAAGCTTCAGTCCCTACCTGCTAGGTAGGTCTATTTAGAACACAGTTAAATTTGCTCCCAAAAGACGGCCCTATCACATGCTTGGTTGACTTCCTATTTATCCTTGGAAAAGACACATTTTTCCATCTGTGCAGTATTGTCTCTGTTGGTAATCAGGGTTAATTATTATCAGTGCCTGTGTATTCATAAGGTAATTTGTTGTTATGCACAAGCAAGTTCAGCTCTTTGAGGCTGGTATAGTACAAAGCTGTGTTTTATGGACAAACACTTCTATTAATTAAAATACATATTTAAAGCAGTCTAATATGAAAGAATTAAGATGAAGTTGTATGAATGTTCTCAAACTTGACCCCTTTTTATTCTTTTCTTTTTTGTGTGTCCCTTTAGGGCCGCACCCAGGCATATGGAAGTTCCCAGGCTAGGGGTTGAATCGGAGCTGTAGCTACCAGGCTACACCACAGTTCACAGCAACGCTGGATCCTTAACACACTGATGGAGGCCAGGTATCGAACCCACATCCTCATGAATACTAGTTGGGTTCATTACCGCTGAGTCACGATGGGAACTCCTCAAGCTTGATTTTTAAAAGAGGTGTAGGATTTGTTACAATGTCAGAAAAAAACCACTAAGTCAAAAAGCAGAAGTCTAATTAAGTCTCAATTTCACCAGTTAGCTTCTATGAAGCATCAGCTTGTCTGGGCCTCATTTTCTTTATATGTGTTATCAAGGTATTATTCCACTTTATTATTTTGCTTTTATATATTGGGTTCTCTGAACTCTAAAAAGGAGTTTGAAATTTTAGGTATTATTACTGTCGTTGCTTTTGTTGGTAAGAGTTGTAGGAATGGGGAGTTCCCATCACGGTGCAGTGGAAATGAATCTAAGAACCATGAGGTTATGGGTTCGAACCCTGGCCTCGCTCAGTGGGTTAAGGATCCGGCGTTGCTGTGAGCTGTGGTGTAGGTCACAGACGTGGCTCAGATCTGGCATTGCTGTACTGTAGCTCTGGTGTAGGCCAGCAGCTGTAGCTCCAATTAGACCCCTAGCCTGGGAATCTCCATATGCCACAAGTGTGGCCCTAAAAAGACAAAAGACAAAAGACAAAAAAAAAGAAAAAAAAAAGGGTTGTAGGAATGGTTGATGGTAGAGCAATGGTATTAAATACTTTGTTCTCTTCATGTACAAACATGTCATTAAAAACAGCTGTTCTAGGAGTTCTCTCGGGGTGCAGCGGATTAAGAATTGACACTGTCACTGCAGAGTTTTGGGTCACTGCTGTGGTTCGGATTTGATCCCTCGAACTTCCACATGCCACTGGTGTGGCAAAACAAAGAAAACAACACCCCCTCCCCCCCAAGCCCTTTCTGAACAGAATAGAACACTGAGGTTAATTTGATTTTAATACCAATGTCTTAAAATCTTTGTAGTTCTTATCTATAGAGTTAAGAGTCTGAACGGCTTGGAAGAAAGCTTTCCAGACTAGAGAAATGATAACCAGTAAAGCCAAAAGCTTTTACTAGGAACCAGCAGTCTTCCTTAGTTGCTGGACGTTTTTCTCACCTGGGCTGAGGTGTGGCCCTTGTACAGAGCAGGAAAGGGAAGTGAAATGAGAGTAAAATGAGCATCTTTGTCAATGCTCTGAATCGAAGGGTCTGAATGTTCCCTGAAGACTTAGAGAATAGGGAGCCAGGTGGAGGTAAGGTTCTCCGGGAGCAAACTGAGAGTTGCCAGTTAACTGAAAGATGTTTATCAATAGTGTCCTTAGGATCAATTCCTCTGGAAAGGAGGGAAAGGCAGCAGGGGTGGGCAGAGAGCAAAGCTGGATTTCCGCCTTTGGGACAGCAGAAGACACCCCATAGAGCAGCTCTGGAGCTATTTGACCTCTTTATGCAAAGATGGGCCCATCATTCTTTGTGGGTGTCAGGTGGCATCTGTAATATGGAGAAAAAGTTCAGAATGGAGGACATGAAATCAGCTATATCATCAAAATTCCACCAGGCTCCAGATGCGGTTTCAGCAGACCAAATCAACGGGAAACAGACTCCAGCACAGAGGCCCCAGGACCAAGATAACTTAAGGAGCTGTTAAACCTCAAAATAAACAGAGTCAAAGGGATCGTTAAAATTTTTACTTGATGACCTGAATCCTCCTTCCCTGTTTCCCAAGCCCCCTTCCCCTTTTTCCTTGAGTCTACGTGACCTATCACACAAAACACTAATTATAAAAAAGCCCTTGCCCCAATCGTGGGGAGCCTGAGTTCTCTCTGCTCAGGGCCCCTGGCCACTCTGTTGGTCAGTAAACCTACTTGCCATCTCACTGCTCCAGTCTCTGTCCCCTTCAACTCTGCTATCCTAACAGCGGGCTGCCATGGGATGGGGTGTGCCATGGGAGTTTCTGAAAGGGCTGAGGCAAGCCCTGAAGGGACGGCTGCGTAAGGCTGTCTGCCTGGAACTGGGTCATTAAGATCCTCCTTAAAATAGAATCTGGGCATATCACAGGGTTCTCGGCAAGCAGAGGAGAGGTCAAAGAGTGGAAAGCAGGGAAATGAATGATTCTTTCCTTTTTATTATGTTCCAGATGTGCTGGACTAGACATTCTCTTGATTATCTCACTTAACTTTTATGACTATCTATGTGTTTAAGCTGTTACTTTATTTTATAGGTGAGAAAACTGAGGTTCAGAGAAGCTAAGAAGCGGCCAAAGATGATGTGGTATATATATACACAATGGAATACTACTCAGCCATAAAAAAGAATGACGCAATGCCACTTGCAGCAGCATGGATGGAACTAGAGACTCTCATACTGCGTGAAATGTCACGAAGAGAAAGACAAATACCATATGATAGCACTTATAACTGGAATCTAATATACAGCACAAATGAATGTTCCCACAGAAAAGAAAATCATGGACTTGGAGAATAGATTTGCGGCTGCCTGGGGGGAGAGGGAGGGAGTGGGAGGGATAAGGAGCTTGGGGTTAATGGATGCAAACTATTGCTCTTGGAATGGATTTGCAATGAGATCCTGCTGTGTAGCATTGAGAACTATGTCTAGATACTTACATTGCAGCACAAAAATGGGAGGAAATAGTATCTATACATGTATGTGTCACTTGGTCCCATGCTGTACAGTGGGAAACAAACAAACAAAAACAACCAAAAAACTCCCCAACCCACACACACACACACACACACACACAGAAAAGTTGCCTGAGTTCCAGGTTCGCATCATTAACTACTTCCTGATCCTGCCCTAGACTAGAGACAGCACAACAAAGACGTCAGGCTTCAAGTCTAAATGGGGTTTGCTCCCCAACACCTCCTTTCCCTTTTATCCCAGTAAAACTAAACATCTTATCTCATATTTTTGACTCTGAGATCATCACTGAACAGTGAACAAATGTTTAATGGCCAATCAGTCTAATACACACTTGAAGGAGCTTTAACATGTTTTTTTACAGTACAGAAAAATTTCTAAAAATGCTAAATTAGTAAAAAGAAAAATGTTACAGTGTTCCAACGTGCATACTTTTTTTTTGAGTAATTCAAGCAAAGTCTAATGGAACAATAATGAGGAAGAGAGTATTTCTACAACCCAAAATCCAATTCACATTTCTGTCCTGTTGTTCACTGCGTAATGCAACACAACAGTTTTCTATTTCTAAGGGAAGTTATATTTTATGAAATGAAAAAGATTCTTATCAGTTAAATCAAATGAGCTCTAAATTGCGAACTTCCAATGTGCTATGGCTTTCATAATACATTCCCAATAATAAAAGGATATATTTCTATGTGAAAACGGCAGTAAACTTCAGCAACTCATGATAATTCTCTCTCTCAAAAGCTGGCCCAATACCAGATAATAAGTTATTTCAAAACTACACTTACTTTTCTCATGTATTTTATTTAAATTAGTCGTTTTTCATGCTAATAAAATATTTCTACTGAATCTATTCTCTGGAACAACTAAAGGATTATTAACCTAAAGCTTCCAAATGATAGCTTTAGAAATGTACCCTTAAAGCAAACAGAAATAAACACAAATACAAACACCTCTTCAAAATTTTAATAAAGAAAAAGGATATCCTTAATATTTCCTTGACATCTTAATACTTCTCTTCCAAGCTGATTCTACTAACTTGGAAATAGAGATGAACCCAGGGCATTACTTTTCTTCATGTCAATAAAACACAGCAATGAACTTTCATGTTCATTGTATGAAACAGAGACACACTTTGTAGAAAATGCTTATCTTTCAATGTAAGTCAACCCTGGTTAATGGAAATATCACTGAACTTGAAATTCAGAGACACGGATTTTCAGCCTGGCTATGCCACATACTGGTTATACGATATAGCATGACGTAGCATCTCTGAGTTTTCCTATTTCTAAAATAGATATACAAAATAACTAACCCTCTTGGGTGTTGGGAGGGTAAATTTAGTTAAGATGTGTGAAATCAACTTGGTAACATTAAATCCTAGCACTTACGCATAATATAAATCACGTTCCAAAGGGAGACTACCAATTAATATGGCCAGTAACAATATATGAAAAGTTCTGTTTCCCTAAACTCCTGTCGAGCCAGTACATAACCACAGCTTTTGTATCTGCCTCTCTGATAGAAAAGAAGAAAAGTGACACATTTTGTCTTAATTTACATTTCCTTAATTTTGAGTGAGGCTGGACAACCCTATACAGGCTAAAAATGGCTCCCTGCTATGAACTGTCTTCTCTTGACCTTTGTTGAGTTGTTGTCCTTTACACATTAATTGATAAGATTCTTTAGATTAATGACATTAACAAATTTAGTATGTTTAACAAATTATTTTGGCCATTTTTTTCTCTTTTCATTTTGTGTGTATTATTTGTGTCATGTGGCTATTTTAAGTTTTATGGAGTCCAGTTTTCTTTTCTTCATGGCATCAAGCTCTCATTATCACTTAGAAGATGGTTTCTTCTGTTTTTATAAAATACATTCCTCTAGTGCCTTAGTGATTTTTAAAAACTTGTAGCATTGACCTAAGATTTCTGTTAAGCCAAGATAAAGTAACCTCGCCGCAACCTGTCTTTCCCACTGATTGTTACTAAATACTATGGAGACAACACAAAGACATGATACTGGTGTAGAGACACACATATAGGCCAGTGGAAGAGAATAAACATCCCAGAAATAAAGCCATGCATATACAGTCAACTTATCTTTGACAAAGGTGCCAAGAATATGTGATGAGGCAGCAATCGTCTCGTGGATGGTGTTGGGAAAACTGAACATCCACATGTAACATACTGAAAATGGAGCCATATTATACACCAAAATCCCCCAAAACTTAAAATAGATTAAAGACTTAAATGTAAGACCTTAAACTATAGAACTCCTAGGAGAAAACATAGGGGACAAGCTTTATGATGTTGGGTCTTGGAAAGGACTTCATATGTATGATACTAAAGGGATAGGCAACAGAACAAAAATAAACACGTGGGGCCACATCAAACCAAAAACCTTCTGCACAGCAAAGGAAATAATCAACAAAGTGAAAAGGCAACCTGCAAAATGGGAGAAAATATGTGCCAACCATATATCTAATAAGAGGTTAATCCTTGATATATATATATATATATATATATATATATATATATATATATATATACACAAAATACCTACATCTCAATAGCAAAAAATCTGATAACTCGATTAAAGAAAAAAAAGAGAGAAGACTTGAATAGACATTTTGTCAAAGAAGACATGTATATATGACACATGTATGAAGAGAATCCCAACATTACCAATTATCAGAAAAATGAAATTCAAAACCACAGTGAGATATTATTTCTCACCTGTCAGTATGGCTACTACCAAAAAAGCAAAAGATAGCAAGTGTTCACAAGGAGGTAGAGAAATTGGAATCCTTGTGCACTGTTGGTGGGAATGGATAATGGTACAGCCATTATTAAAGAGTATGGAGGCTTCTCCAAAAATTAAAAATAGGAAAACTTTATGATACAGTAATCTCACTTCTGGGTATTTATCCAAAATAATTGAAATAAGTATTTCAAAAAGATGTTGGTTCTCGTGTGCTTTATTTCACAATGGCCAATGTGTGGAAACAAATCTCCATTGACAGAGGAATGGATAAAGAAAATGTTCTAGATACTTACAGTAGAATACTATTCAGCCTTTAAAAGTAAGGATATTCTGCTCTATGTGACAACATGTACGAACCTTATCCATATTGGACACTATGCTAAGTGATGTAAGCCAGTCACATAAAGACAAATACTACTTGATTCTATTTATATGAAGGACCTAAGATATTCAAATTCATAGAGTCAAAGAGTAGATTGGCGGTTGGCAGGAACTAGCAGGAAAAGGAACTGAGGAGTTACAAATCAACAAGCATAATGTTTCAACCCAGCAAGATGTATAAGCAAGTGACTGGAAAAAAGAGAAGCACTTACCGGTCCAAGCATCCACTGACCCAGATGCCACTGACCTAAAGATGGCAGCAGGCTTGACCAACATGTTTAAGCACTGTACCTATTGCTGTGTTGTCTTAAATGCCAACACAAGACAACATGGGGGACTGATATGGCTCATCTCAAATATTAGGAGCTAACTGTTAAACTGAAAAAGTTTAAGAAGAGTTCCTGATGAGACTTAGCAGCTTAAGAACCCAATTAGTATCCACAAGGATGTGGGTTCGATCCCTGGCCTCGCTCAGTGGATTAAGGATCCGGCATTGCCACAAACTGTGATGTAGGTCACAGATGTGGCTCAGATCTCGTTGCTGTGGCTGTGGTGTAGGCTGGCAGCTGCAGCTTCAATTAGACCCCTTAGCCTGGGAACTTCCATATGTCACAGGTGTGGCCTTAAAAACAAAAAAAACAACATTTTTTAATTTAAAAAATTTTAAAAGTTTAAGAGATAAGCCATACCAGAAAACTAAGACAAGAATGAAATAAAACTTTGCTCAGTAACAATCCTGTAAATGACGAAATGTCCTTCAGATTCTGAACTGATAAGCAGACTTTGTGTACAACCATACAGTGGAATACTATGTAGCAATAGAAAATGAATTACTTATTAATGCAAAAAGAATGAATTTCCAATATATTATGTTCAATCAGAGAATCTAGATTCACACTCATGAAGTCACTAATTTCTACCTTCTGTTTTAATTAAAACTCATCTGACTCTCCATGCTGAATCTATAATCAATGATCACTTCTGAATTACCTTTATAACACAGGACATGTCAATACTTATTTGACATGTCAATACTTATTTTCTAAGCAATTGCTTAGTGATTTTCTAAGCAATAATCACTTTCAAGCGACTATTGAACATTTTTGAACTGCTGCTATTCTTGATACATTTACATAATTATTATACATGGGATAGGCCTGGATGCCCAGTCAACTAGGAATGCTGTCAGGTGTGAGAGAGGGCAGGCATCCAAGTTCAATAAAATAAGTTCAAAAAGTGTGACATGAGGCCAAGCCAAGTCCCAAACAAAACATGGACTACTAGTTGGTGATACTGCGTATTGTACATACATGTTCTCAGTTAGAAAGGCCTTATATGATATGGGGAAGTTTGAAAAAGGAACTGAAACCTAACTGCTGGCCATTACTGTTTCTTGGTTGTTTGAGGCTATTCGAACAAAGTAATTTGGTGAATTTCTATGTTTTGAGTAGTCCCAGGCATATTAGCACATAATATAAATAGAAATACTGATATCGTGTTTTATAGTAATTTACTCTTATCCATCCTAAGGAGATATTTTAAATTGCTTTGTTTATAAAGATTTCCAGAAAAATAAAGTCAGATTTCCTGTGGAGAAAACTTCTGACTGGCATATTGAAAAAGTGACCTTCCTTGACAAACTGTTTCATTTGGCTCAAATAGGTTTTCAGAAAGATACATTTTTTTGGTCAGGATGAAAACAAAATGTTACATCTTTAAATTAGTCCTCTTGTTTAAAAACGGGTTGACTTCTTTCTTTGTTCTTGGTGGGGTTTAATATTTAGAACTCCAAGATAAAAGGATAATCATGACATAATATATACATGTAACTATACAATTTATAAAATGCAAGGCAAAGATTAATTTTTCAAAATGTCTCGTATAAATCCTCTGCTGTACTGATCTCTCAAGGAATGAATTGTTGGATAATAAAATTGTTAAGTTTCTTTCTTCCCATCCAGACTCTTTCTTCTCCCACCTAACTGGTTTTTTTGAACATGCTATGAATTAGGAAGTTAAGTTAAGCTTGATGAAATTTTTGGTCAAATTAACCTAAATAGGTTCTGAATGCTAATCTTAGGAATTATGAATAGGATATGAACTACGGGTTATGTATAGCCTAGGAACTATGAAATACACATGTATTTCAGATATCCATTATCCGCTCAGAGGGATTTCAGAGGCTCTTTTCCCCAGGTAGTTTCTGTGTTGTTTTTATCTTGCTAGAGAACAGACACAATTTGCACTCGTAGGTTTGATTGTACCTGTTTTTCAGCATGTTGCTGCCGTTAAAACTATTTTTTTTCAGGCATATAGGAAAATCAGTGTTGTGGTTATGGCTGTATTTCATTTTGCTTCTCATTCTATACTGTTCAGCTACAATTTGAGGAGTGACGACCACGCATAATTCTGTCGTAATACAGTGATCAGCAAAATAAGATTTTTTTTTTAATAAATAAGAAAATAGAGGTTCAGAGATATTAAGTAATTTCCATAACAGGCTACAACCTGAGAGTGGCAGTTTGGGGATTCATGTCCCACTGGGTCCAACCGTAAACTCAGATTGTCCTGTGTTCAGCCCCACATTGTCTAACCAGCCTCTCCGGATGCAGAGGGTGTGCTTTAGCCTTTGCTCAGTCTCCGCTACCAGGGCAACATCTCTAATGAAATCTTCGGGGAGATGCTTAGAGAGATGCATCTCTAAATTTCCTCTTTAAGGAGAAGGAAAGGAAGAGGGCCTGTCTGTCCCAAATGTTGGCCAACCACTGTATTACGTAGCATCAGATCTCCAGTTGTACGTTCCCAATAACGGAATAACCCAGGAAACTCAAAACAAGAGCAAAGGACAAGTCGGCTGGCTAACAGGGATCAGATGCTGGAAATGCAAACTACAAATAATAGAAACTGGGTCAAACAAGCAGCAATCTAGCTGCTGGCTCAGAGTCAAGGAGATGAAACCAGTAAAGGTGGGATTAGAGTCCTTGATCTGGTCAGTGATGAGCAGGAGTAGCATCTGGGGCTGTTATCGGGAGAATCTTAGCATCTGCTTCTGGCAGTAAAATCCCAGAGGAAAGAGATTATGGCTCAAAGTTTTCAAAGTTTGATGGCAACCAGAGCTTTGTTTTGCATGCTAATTGCTGTACTTAAGAGAACAGCAGGATTAGGCTGGGCAGAGAAGAGGAGAGGGAGAGAGTGCTTTAGATAAGAACTGGAGTGTCTGGGCAATGGTGGGGTGGGGTGGGGTGGGGTGACAGCAGGCAGCCACAGTCTAACTCTATTCGGTCATGCTCAGAGAGGTCAGGAAAGATTCTGATCAGAGTGACATAGACATTAACCAAGATACCAACACTTAGCAGTCATGATCACACATTTGAAAACCACCTTATTCCATCATAGCTGGTTTCTCGATGAGTATTGATTTTCTTTTGTTTGCTCTTAATGGGCAAATATAGCAATTTAATAATTAGAGGCACTGCAAAGCCTTGCCTGTGTTTGCAATAGAAAGAGCAAGTTGTCAGCTGTTTCATCACATCAGTTGCTGGTGCTCTGGGCTCCGATTTTCATTTTGGCAAAGAGTGTTACAGTCTTTTCTTCATTGCTCAGCTTCGCCCTAAGAGCCACAGGCCTTATGGTTCTAAAACACTGCTTTTCCTAAAGTAATGGCTATAGATTTGGAATTCTATATTAATACATTTTTGAGAGCTAATGCGTGGTGATCAAGTAGCCTAAAATGTATTTCTGTCACTTCATCTGGTCAGACACTGTGACGTCAAAATTTGTCTGTCTGGAGTTGGGCTTCTAGTTGAAATCAAACAGTCCATCCCCATAAACCAATTCCTCATATTCCTCTGACGATGTAGAAATGGGGAGGAATAGGCCTTGGGACAGTACACTCTCGTGAGACTTCAAGGTGGAAATATTATTTTGGAAAACATATGTTGCTGGTTCATAAGGGTCCAAACGAATCCTCTTTGTCAAAGCACAGTATTGTAACATACGTGCACATTTTCCTGTCAACTAGGAGGAAAGCAAAATTGTACCACTTTCAAGTTTGTTTGCTTTTTTTCCCTTATCTTTCTTCTTTTTTATTTTTATTTTTGGCCTTGCCTGTGGATTGTGGAAGTCCCTTGCCAGGGACTGAACTTGAGCCACAGCAGGGACAATGCTGGATCCTTAACCACTAGGCCGCCAGGGAACTTTGGCACTTTGTAAGTTTTGAGGCTCTCTAGGCTGTTATCAAATAATGGTGTTTTAAAAGGAAGAAACTGTGTCTCTCTACTAAGTGAATCACTGGGGTGTTCCCTTGACATGCAGTATGCCCTCAAGCTACACCGATGGTGTAAACCAGCATCATTATAATTTTATCCCAATTCGTTTTTATAACCTTTAAAAATCAGTTTGTCTTAATTTTTCTAACATTTTCTTTTAAAAATGTAATAACTGTTTTCTGTACAACATGTACTCCAATGTGAAAATGTTAAGAATGTCCTGTAAATAAAGCAAAATAAGCTGCTTCTAAGATACTGAACTGTCTTAAAGACTTTGTCTACATTTACAAAAGGGAATGCTGTTTCCCCCCCCCCCACCAAATCAGCTCTATTCTTCTGATGGAAAAAGTGACCCTGGGACAGTTTTGTTCTACAATTTTAATTTTAGTACAAAGGAATAATTGAGTCAGAGTGATAGGGATGGAGCATGCACAGGTAGTTGTAGAAGTCCCAATAAAGAATCATAGATAGAGGAGTTCCCATTGTGGTGTAGTGGTTAACGAATCCGACTAAGAACCATGAGGTTGCAGGTTTGATCCCTGACCTCGCTCAATGGGTTAAGGATCTGGTGTTGCCGTGAGCTGTGGTGCAGGTCACAGACCCGGCTCAGATCCCTGGGTACTGTGGCTGTGGCATAAGCTGGTGGCTACAGCTCTGATTAGACCCCTAGCCTGGGAACCTCCCTATGCCACAGGAGGAGCCCTAGAAAAGGCAAAAGGCCAAAAAAAAAAAAAAATCATAGATAGAGAGGGAAACCTGGGGGACTTTGGGAGATCACTGTAAGTTAGTAATTGCTCTAGAAAAGCCATCAGAACAGGGCAGATTTGCTTGACTAGTGGAGGTGTGAGTAGGTGGGAGATGGGAGAGGCCTGCATTCAGGTTCAGACCAAGTACAGGAGTTTGAGGACTGCCCTTCTGCTGATTTGAATACACACCTTACCAGATACTAAGGAGGAGTTACTACCCTCCCCCCGGACCCCCTCCCCCGCCTCCCCCCCCCCTCCCCGCAAAGGCAGAAGCCCCTCCCCTTGGATGATAACCAACCATAGCCCACCTAAGCCTAGGGGCAGGGCCTCCTTGCCTGCCCTCTTGCATCTCTCACAAGCCTCCTATCTTAGTCAATGCATTTCTTGCCTATCACTTTGTCTCTCACTGAACACTTTTTGCTCAGAGGCATGAAGAACCTGAACCTCAGTGAGTCCAGACACCGGGTGGGTAATTTTAATTTAACATTGTGGGTTTAAGTCCCAATCGGGATTTGGGCTAGGTTCGAGTCCCAGCTCGTGAGTTCAAGTCCCAATCTGTGTTGTGGCTAGGTTCAGGCTGTTAGTGCTGTCAGTTTAAAAAAAGGGGCAAAAGCTAACAGGACGTGGGTTGAGTATGAATGCTCCTGTTTAAGGTCTTAATGCTGAAAAACAAATCCCCACACACTTAGCAGCTTGAAACAATGCAAATGTACCACAGCGCTGTCTCCTTGGGTCAGGAGAAGGCTTTTCAGCTGGCCCTCTGCTCAGTGTCTCGCAGACCAAGTCATGGTGTCACCCTGGCTTCATCCTCATTTTGGAGACTTGACTGTACACTTGAAACTAACAGTGCACTGTAAATCAACTATACCTCAAATGAAAAAAAAGTTGTAAATGAATAAAAAATAATAATAGAAAAATTCTTAAGTAACCCTAGGTGCCCGGGAGAAACAAATACAAAGATTTACTTCCCCAAATAGTAAGTAACTCACCTTCACAGAGGCCTCCAAGTGTTTTACGTAATAAAGTTCCCCCAAATATAAGTTTATTCTCACAAATCCCTCTCTCTCTCACACACGCACACACAGAGGCATACACATACCAGGAAACAAGGCATCATAAAGGAGAGTAAGCAGAAAAAATACAGAATAAAACTGGAGGTTCTGACCGTCACTATACAAGCAGCAACTAAAACAAAGGAGATACAGTTTGGAAGGAAATAATGACAACGCTCATTATTTTGAATATGACTTTTCCATACAAAATACCCCAAAGAATCTACAGAATTTTCATCACCTTTGGGAGGCTATAACAAGTTTGCTGAATACATTTTACAAAAAAGCAACAAAATTTTTCTACCCCAACAGGTAGATAATGTAATCATAAAAACATACCATTTATATTACCATGCATATATCTAAAAAATGTCTCAAGCCCTTCAAGAAAAAACTTTACTAAAAGACCTTGAATGTCTCCAGTAATGGAGAGGTTATATCAACTTCACATACTCAAAAACCAGTGCTAAAAGATTTCAGTCCTTCCTGCGGATTCAATGCAAATGAAATAAAGAGTCTAACATAGAATTTCATAATAGTATGTTGATGACAACTGAAGTGTATGTGTGCAGAGATACCAAAAACGACAAATCGAACAGATTGGAGAGTCTTAAAACAGTGTTCTAAATGTATGGAAACTTGACTTAAGATGGAAGTATGCTGCAGATCAGTGACGAAAATAGTTATATCAGATAAAAAAAAAAAAATCCATCTCCAGCTACTTACCCCAAATAAGTTGATGATGGACTAAAACCTAAATGGGAAAGAAAAACCATAAAACTTTTAGGAGGCATATAAGAGAATAATAATCAGTATAGGAAAAATATCTTAATCAAGATGGAAGGGAAATGGTGAAAAATTTAAAAATTTAAATGGTTTCTCATTAAGACACCCAAAAGAGGGTAAGTCAACCACTGTACAGAGAGAAGAGAGTTACAATGCAAATAATTCACAGAGGGTTGCTATCCAGGATAGACAAAGAACACCTATAAATCAATAAGAAAAAATAAATGATAAAAGTGGACAAAATATTTGATTGGATACTAAATAAAAGAAGCAACTATCATAAATAAACATAGAAGACGATGAAATTCCTGGGTAACTAGAGAAGTACAAATTAAAAAGCATACCTGCAAGATTGCCAGTGTGAAAGTCACGAAAATGACTTAGGATTAGAATTAATTTAGGATTAGAAATAAGAACTCCTGTGCTTTGTTAATGAGGTATAAATTTAAAAATAATTAGGCATTGTCTAGTAAAGATTATGCTCATGCTATATATAGTAGGATTTCCATTCCTAAATATATACTCAGAGAATTTCTTCCCAGCATTTTCAAATTATGACTCATGTAGCAATGAAAATATACACATGGTATGTACTAATGTAAATTTTAGGGATCCAGAGAGTATTTATATTGAGGCTTTGATTTTTTTTAATTAATTAGATTCTCTTTTTTGTATATAATTGATATTTTAAAAAGTAAAAAATATTTTCAAATAAATTCAAAACTAAATTTATCTCAAACTTTCAAATAATATGTTTTCAGAATATTTCTGGAAGTGCTGAATTTGTTTCTGTGAACATAACTTTATCCACTCTATACTTGCAATTGCCGTGTGTAATTCATGATCCTGCCTTTTGTGTAATGAATTCTTCACATTCTCAAAAATCAGCACCGACGAAAACTTTGTTCAACAGGTATGTAATAAAAGTTAAAATTAACTTTGCAAAACCAATAAACATATACAATAGTTGAAACTATACTGAGATTAAAAAAGACATCATCCTTTGTTTCCAGTGGTAAAATTGCACATCCTGGCAATAATGTGAACATATTTTTACTTCAGTTCATCTTTTTCACATCAATTGTAATGGTTAATTTTTTGCGTCTACTTGACTGGGCCACAGGGTGCCCAGAGAGTAAGTCCAACCTTAGTATGGGTGTGTCTGTGATGACTTTTCTGGATGAGATTAACATCTGAATCTGTAGACTGAGGAGAGCAGATTGCCCTTCCCAATGTGACTGGGCCCCATTCAATCAGTTCAAGGCCTGAGTGAACCAAAAGTCTGAACTTGCCCTGAGGAGAGAGAATTCCAGCTCCCTGACTGCTTTGAGCTGGGACTTCAGTCTTTTCCTGCCCTTCAGACTCAGGCTGAAACAACATCGCTTCTTGGGTCTTGAGTGTTCCAGCTTTTAGCCTGGAACTTACACCATCGGCTCTTCTGGGTCTCTCAATTGCCAACGGCAGATCTTGGAACGTCTCAGCCTCCACAGTTGTGTGAACCAATTCCTTACCACAAATCACGCATCTGGTGTTGGTTCTGGTTTTCTAGAGAACTCTTACTAATACAACAGCTATTTCAAAAGTAATGCGGAAATCCAAATTTTCAGAAAACCAGTTGAAACAAACTTTTTGTTAGGAAAGGGCACATCAGCTATAAAAGAAAAGGACTATCTGATATATTTGAAGACAGCGACTGAAGAACACCACCTAGAATCCCCGACTCCACAGTCTTAACCAATCTCATCTAACCTGTAGGCTGTACTCCTTGGTAATTCAGAAGTGAATTCCAAACTAGTTCTAGGACCCCTTATCTATGATGGACAATGACACACGCTGCAATCAGCTTTTACAGGAGATGTCCAGGTGCCAGAGGACGTAGTAATGAGACCCAGCACACCTGAGGACTTGGGCTACCCACTAAGGAGAACGAGAGGAAGCAGCTAGCATTTGAAGCAACCTGCCTAGGGGCACCAGACAACTTAGATCTTCCTAGGGAACCTCAGGATGGAGTCAACCAATATTTTGTATCACCGTTTATAATCTAATATGGTGTGCTTCTTGAAAAGCTCCACTGCAGAGATAATCCTTCACCAGTGAATAGCCTCATATGAAAAAAAAAAAAAAATGTTCATGGAAGAACTCTTTGCAAAAGCAAAAAAAATATAGGCAACCGGGAGTTCCCGTCGTGGCGCAGTGATTAACGAATCCGACTAGGAACCATGAGGTTTCGGGTTCGCTCCCTGCCCTTGCTCAGTGGGTTAACGATCTGGCGTTGCCGTGAGCTGTGGTGCAGGTTGCAGACGCGGCTCGGATCCCGCGTTGCTGTGGCTCTGGTGTAGGCCGGTGGCTACGGCTCCGATTAGACCCCTAGCCTGGGAACCTCCATATGCCGCAGGAGCGGCCCAAGAAATAGCAAAAAGACAAAAAAAAAAAAAAGGCAAACTACCAAGTGTCCATCAAAGTTGAAAAAAATTCAGACAATGGGATACTTCACCCCATAGAAATGAATGAATTTTAACCACAGGCAACAGCATAGATGAAGTACATAGTGCAAAGCAAAGGAGCTTTGCGCTATATACAAAATAACATATTACAGATATGTATTCATACAGATGATATGTATATTACACATTATACAGTACCAATAAATGACTATGAATAAGTACAAATAAATACAAGTGAGAAGGACATAACACAGATTATTCCACTTGAGAAAGTGTGGAGTTGGGATGGAATCAGAATCTGACACAGAGTTAATGATGATGACTTCAAAATGAGGCTGTTTTTTATTTTCTTAAAATTGACACGACTACTCAAGTGATCAGTGTATAATTATTATCTATGTCTCCATGTATTTTATGTTCTTTAGTACCTATGTTCCAATAAAAATAAAACAAAGATAATATATATATCCTTGATTTTTGAATCAAGCTTATACGCCATAAGAAAACAATTGTGGAAGTAAATGCATTCATTATATTTAAAGTCTCTATTATAGTATTTATTTTTGAGACATAAATCTTAAAATTTTTGAAAGAGGAAATGCATTGTACATCCTTGAATAGGCAATATGAAATTTGAGCTAAATACAAAACTGACAGAATGACCTGACCAGGAAAGAAGCATCACTGAAAAAGCAGCAGTTAAGGTGTTGTTTGTGAAGGCAGAAAGGACTTCTGGAACATCATATTCTTAAAGACGAATGAACCTCAAAGAAACACCATGAGTATGAGTCAGTTGCCAACATCCACCTGCCAGAGACAAGCTTTCCGTCTCTTCTCTTGCCCTCACCTGAGTGCGGGAGAGCTGTGTGCTCTTCCTGCTATAAGCTCAGCAGTTGGCCTCGGTAAGTATAGAATGTGGTTCTGCTTTTCTCCAGAAGGTAATAGCAACTCTTATTCACAAGGAAATAGCAATTTCCCTTTTCTGTATCAAAATATTTTCTCTAGCAGAATATGGTCATGCCCGGATCCTCCACATCCACCTTGTTTACTAAGGCGAGGTCTGTCACATGGGGCTCGATGAACCGCTAGATATGAAAGCAGTGGGACACGAAGCACACAACCCCACAGGCTTAACATTTCTTTGTTCATTCATACATTTTAAAATGGATGACTATTGGTCTATGATGAGGCTAAAAGAGGTAAGCCTGCCAAGGTCAGCCTCAAAGGAGCTCAGGGTCTAATGGAGGGGGAAAGAATAAACAGATGCTCTAGGACAGAGGTCATCTGCACAGAAGACCCAGCAGAACAGAAAGGGCATCCACTCTTCAGGGCTGGAAAATCGGTGTAGAGGCTGTAGAGCCTGCTGATAAGACATCAAAGAAACTTAAAGAAAATTTCAGAACACCTGGAATTCCTGCTGGAAAAAGGATACCTTTTCAGGCCTGTACTGTACACAGACATGAGACCCAGTGTCACTATACTCATGTGAGGTGAGCATCTCCAACTATTCATTAATGGAAGAAAGGCTAGAATCAAGAAACCCATAAGGGGTCTGCCCTGCAAGGCGTAAGGGGACTATGTGTTCACAGCACAAAACACGTGTGTTCCTGTGGGATGCATGCATGATGAATTCCCAAAGACAACACATGATTCAAAGCCACAATGATTTATAACAGGGAGTGATGCTGTGTAACAGGCAGGGGAATTTGAACATCAGGATATAAGGAAAATGGGCTTAGATGCAAACTATTCCATTTGGAATGGATATGCCATGAGGTCCTACTATATAGCACAGGGAACTCTATCCAATCTCTTGGGATAGAACATGTTGTAAGATAGTATAAAAAAAAAGAATGTACATGTATGTATAACTGGGTCACTATGCTGTGCAGCGAAAATTGACACAACACTGTAAACCAATTATACTTTAATAGAAATAAAATTTAAAAAGAGTATTTCAAATGCCCAGAGAAATAAAGGGATAAAAATGTAAAAAAGACTACAAGATTGTGAGAAAAAAACTCATTCCTTGAGAATTGTATGACATGAGTTGTTCTTGAAGATGTGGTGGTGACTTTGTTAAGAAAAAATTTAAATGCTGACACTAAAGTGAATAATTCCATAATTCATTAACTTTCTTCACTCTACAGTTCTTTGAGGCCAGAACTTTTCTACAATGTTAAATAAGAATTGAAGAATCTTCCAGGCTGCTAGGAAATCAGATGATTTCACTTCTCAGCAAGGAAATGCATTGACTAACACTTCCACCAATATCAACCTTTAAAATGGCACAGCATTGCCTCCTTTGGTGCTTGGGAATCCCTCTTAAGTGAGTCAGAGATGACAAAGTAACCCAGCTGTCGCTGGTACTCGTATTGGTAAGAATCTAGGTTCTTGTGATATTGTGACACCAAGACAGATCTGCAAGACGCTAAATCTGATGTGCGATGTTAGCGCCTTTCAATTAATTACGGTTATATGAGACTCTTAATAATTATTGCTACCATGTTGGAGAACAACTTACCCATCAGGCAATGAGATAAGCACTTTACATATATACCTTCATTTACTCCTTCTGTAACACAACACCCTGATGTCATTCTCATTTTATAGATAAGGAGACAGACAAGGGGAAGTAATGTGACTTGCTCAGACAGGTGTAAAGAGATGGAGCCAAACTCAAAGCCATGAGTCTCCTGCCCTTTGCCTCTATTCAGTACACGGAGAGGAGTTTTCTCATTAACCCTCAACGTTTTATTTCAACAGCGTCATTCCCATTGTCTGAGAAGACATTTAAAACTTTTGGGTTTTACTTTCCTTAGCTGTAATTAATTTAAAATATTTTATTTTTCATTGGAAACAAGCATAGGAATGAAGCAGAATACAAACTTGCATCAGTTAAAAAACAAACTAACAAACAAACTCAACAGGCTCCTAAGAAATGCTGGGTCTCTGGCAGGCTTCTCTGTATTATGTCCCTGGGCAGCTGGGCATGACGTTCACTCTCCTCTGCCCTGGGGTGTCTTCAGGGGAAAGTCCGAGGATGACCATTCCAAGGTTTAAGCTAGAGCCCCGGGCATGTAATGGTGTGGGCATCACAGCCTGTATGAGCCAACACAGGGGCACCAGTGAGCTTCTGCTTCAGCTTGGCCAGGCTCCATCTCCTCTGAATAAACATGTGGGAATGCTAGGTAGTGTGACAAGTTCTACTGTGTCCCCTAGCAAATTATGCTGAAGTCCCAACTCTGAGTACCTGTGAATATGACGTTGAGTCTTTGCATATGTGGTCAATCTAAGATGAGGTCATCAGGGTGGCTTGTAATCCAGTCTGACTGGCATCCTCACACGAATTAGGAGTAGAAACAGAGGTAGGTATTGCTGGAACTCGGCCTCTGCTCCCTGGTGCCAAATAGAAGTGAGGAGACAGTTTTGGGTGAAGAATAAGAAATAGCTTTATTGCTTTGCCAGGCAAAGGGTCAGCAGCACACTAATGCCTCAAAGACTGTGTCCCCCTTAGGAGAGATTGGAAGGTGGTTTTATAGTTTTGTGAGTGAAAAATAGGGCCGCAGATAAAGATCAGGGTAGAGGCAAGCTTGCATTGTTTCCAGAGCTGGGGTTCAGTGGTCCTGTGCTCTTCTTTCCGGAACAAAGAATGCTTCATTAACATCTTCCATGTAGTTCTGTAGAAGGACTCAAAGATTGTTACCTATATTCCTTGAGGAGGAACCAGGACCTTGCCCCCCAAACTGCACTATTGTTTCTAGACTGTCTCTCTAGTCTCTGCATCCCTTCCCTTCCCTGATTAGCCACTGTTTAAATCTGCCCTTTGTAATTCAAGGAAGGCCATGGAGGCTGAAGTCTGTTCCCTAAAAAAAGAAATGGGGGACACAGAAGGTCTTGTGTGCCCAGGAACCCACAGGGCCCTGCTTGGTTTCATAGGGACACAGAAGGAAGACGGCCCCATGAAGTTGGACACTGAGGTTGGAGATCCTCTGCCACACGCCAAGGAACACTTAGGCTGCCAGGAGCTGGAAGACAGGAGACAGGATCTGCCCTGCAGGCTTTCGAGGGAGCACGGCCCTGACAGCTCCTTGATCTTAAACATCTAGTCTGCAAATTAACACAGGAGGAAACTAAATTCCCATGGGTCTAAGAGAAGAGAATATACAAATAAGTCATCAGCGCTATAGATCCTTATGAATTGGAGTAGAAGTAGGACTGAGGAACCTCAAAATGGGAAGTTACTGAAAACAAGGCTTCTGCCTCTCTATTTGGATTGGTAGTTCTTGTTGGAAAAAGGCCTTTGTTGGTTTTTATTTCCATGTGGGCCCATGTTGGCCAAAAGACAAAAATGGACAGCTTTTCACTCTCACTGTGCAAATCAAGCTTGTGTATTTTTCTAGCTATTAACATCTAAGCTTAGGGTTCTTCTTTTTTCAATTCCTCTTTTACAATTTAAATCTCAACACTTCTAGTGAAATAGAATAATCATACTGTTCTTCCTAAGAATATGTGTGGGGGATAAAATTAATATTTAACACAGAATAATATTTAAAGAATATTATTGAGGGTAAAAACATTGTTTAAAAGGAAATTATTTTCTGTTCATTTTTGTTTGTAGATATCTTTACATAGGACATAAGATTGTTTTCCCTCTCTTAAAATGAATTATTATTTATCCTTTTTTTATGATTGCACCTGTGGCATATGGAAATTTCCCAGCCAGGGATTGAATCCGAGCCTCAGCTGCAGCAATGTGAAATCCTTTAATCCACCGAACTAGGCTGGGTATCAAACCCACACCTCCACAGCAACCTCGGCAGGTGCAATTGGATTCTTAACCGCCCTACCACCACCGCCACCACTGCTGTCCCACAGCGGAAACTCCCAAGATGACTTATTTTATCTTGAAGAGTTTAATTTATTCTGAGGACGGTTCTTCAAAGACCAGCTCTCCTTGTATACTTTTTTGATGATTTCCTTTCCAATTTTCCTTTTATAAAGTAATATATATTTATTTTTAGATTATAGGCTAAGTAGCAACTTAAGGAGACAAGTGAAAATTGCCCATAACAGTTACAAATAACACTACAGTTTAGTTCATGTTATTTATAATTTTATATGTGCCTACATACACACACATATACATTTGCAAAAAACATTTTCAAAATAAATATAAAGCATGCCTTTAAATGACTGCATACCTTCCATTATACTTGATATAAATATGCTTCGCTTTCAAATTTTTATTTTCGTAAGGAACATTGTAATAAAATCTCTTGTATCATGTCATATGCATGTCAATCTTTCAGAGAATTTATAGGATTTTTTTTTTTTTTGTCTGCACCTATGGCATATGGAAGTTCACGGGCCAGGGACCAAAAGTGATCCATACCTGTGACCTACTCTGCAGCTGCAGCAATGCCAGATCCTTAACCTGCTGCACCTCAATGGGAACTCCCAGGATTTTTTTGGTAAATAAGATTTTAAATATCTAAGATAAATGTGTAATACAAGATGAATTCGTGGGCTAAATGAGAAATTGGATATTTAGCAGTTTCCAAATACGTGTTGTACTTAAGTCTTTAAATTAGCCATCTCTTTAGTACAGGGTTGGGTAATCACACTAGTATACTTGACAGCTTCCTTACCAGGATCACTTTTTTTTTTTTGTCTTTTTGGGGCTTCACCTGTGGCATATGGAGGTTCCCAGGCTAAGGGTCGAATTGGAGCTGTAGCTGCTGGCCTACGCCACAGCCACAGCAATGCCAGTTCCAAGCTGTGCCTGTGACCTTCACCACAGCTCATGGCAACGCCCACTGAGTGAGGCCAGGGATTGAACCTGCTCTTCACAGATACCAGTCAGATTCATTTCCTCTGAACCACGACAGTAACTGAAGGATCACTTTCTCTAATAACAGTAAAACATGATTTTGTAAGTCAGAGTCTAAGAGTACTTGCCTTTGAGCCCCTCAGAGAAAGATGGCAAACATATCACTTACCCTCACCATATATCCACAAAAAAATAAATAAATAAATAGGACATAGGAATCATATTCCTTGATTTTCTTGGCTTAAATTGACAGCAGATTTGCAAAAATTTGACGTTGGCCTCAACATTCTTGATCCCTCCATTGGAAAGTGTGATATTATGCTTAAGAGATAACAGCCAATTTTTTTTTTTGTCTTTTTGCTATTTCTTGGGCCGCTCCCGTGGCATATGGAGGTTCCCAGGCTAGGGGTCCAATCGGAGCTGTAGCCGCCGGCCTACGCCAGAGCCACAGCAACGCGGGATCCAAGCCACGTCTGCAACCTACACCGCAGCTCACGGCAACGCCGGATCCTTAACCCACTGAGCAAGGGCAGGGACCGAACCCGCAACCTCATGGTTCCTAGTCGGATTCATTAACCACGGCGCCATGATGGGAACTCCATAACAGCCAATTTTTAAAAAGCTTCTCAGAAACCTGACATTGGGTCCTTCTTGTTTGCTATCAAATAGTTCCATCCAAAGAGGGCTCAGCAAAATATCAGGACTCGGACACTTGGGCCCGCGGCATGACCTCTTGCACCTGCCTCAGTCCAGAGGCTCTTGCCCCAGACAACCAGGCCTCCTCCAGCAACTCGGAGGGGATGTGTGGCCATCTCACTAAACAAATCCAGGATAGTGGGCTTAGTGAAAACTCCCAGGAGCTGCAGCTTCTTTAGTAAAGGGAGAGTCTAATGATTTTCTGAAGATGTTATTTTTGCCAAGTCAAATTACAGACTTAAGAGGTTTTTCACCCAAGCGGGAGGGGAGGTCTTTCCATGGCCACCAGTGTTCTGAAGGAGACAGACTCATACTGATGTCACACTATGTAGAAACCCCTCCTTCACTGTAGATTTCTTGAAGATATATGTGTATCTGGCTACTTCTGATAGACACAAAATTTTGACTGAGTCGTATTTGATTGTATTTTTTGGCTTCTATTGGAGGAATGCATAGTCTTGGGGATTTCCTGAAGCATGATTATAACCCCAAAGCTTTGGTAGATTTTAGGTTTTTCTTTCAGTTCCCCTTGTTTGATGATTAACACAATCACCCCCCCACCCCCGCCCATGGTAGGCTGTGATGGACACTGAGAGTTTCTCATTATCCAGTGTCACTGCCCCTGTTTTTTTCTTAAAATGTAAAGGACCCTGATTGTAGCAGTCCAGTCTAAAATGATATTTTAAAGCGGTCATGGAAGGTTGGGGGTGGTATGCTACAAAATTTCAGCTAATGAGATGTAAGCGGACATCTGTTGAGGATTTCTGGGAAGTTTTCTGTCTCTGAGATAGATGCCATGCCTTTATTTTTATCACTATCGTCTTCTTCCCAAAGGTTAAGAAGTTATTTTGGAAGCATGAACAAGAAAGCTAAAGTTGGGAACAGGAATCTGGGTCTCCTATGGCACCTTGGAGTAAGTCCTGGTCAGACTTTCATCCAGATTTCTTGTGACTTGGAAAACACACACACACACACACACACACACACACACACACACACACACACTTTGGTGAAAACTTAGAGTTATTTTTCTGCTTTATGAAGCCAAATAAAATTCTGTTACATGGACACTTATTCAATGCAAGTGAGATGCAAGACTCCCCAGACTCTGCACATTCAGGCAATACAAGGCAAAATTTAATATTTGCTTAATCAAGAATATTTGAGGTGACTCTTTTCCCAAAATAAGCATATGCATTCCAAAGTACAACAGAAGTTAATTTTTTAGCTTCCCTGTTCCAATCTTCTTCAGTAGAAAAGATAACATTTAACGAACTACAAGCGCTTTGAAATTTCAGATATACCATTTGTACAACATTTTAAAATTGAGGTTGTATTTGATGCTACATGAAGAAGCATTAAATTATGGGCCAATCAGTATTTGAAGTGCTGTGAGATTCCCTTAGAATATGTAATTAAAAAAAAAACTGATGCAGGTGTAATCAATAATGCATGCACATTCAATCAGGAATCTTGATTTTTGCTCAGCTATTTAATTAAAATCTCAGGCATTAACATGCTTCTAAAGTTCTGTTGCACTAAGAAACTACTTATTTTTCCGTAGAGACATTTTTAATATCCCTAGCCATGTTCTTTTAAGAAGGGATGAGGAAAAAAAAAAGTTTATATTCATGAACTATCCATTTCTCTGCATTATAATAACGGAGTAAATAGCAAGTCTGAAAGTTTTATTTGTTCTCTGCCTCTAAAATCAGTCATGCTACTCAGGAGGCAAAAATAGTGTAAATAAAATGTTTTCTTATCTAAAAAGAAGAAAATCCTCAGCTACAGAAAACTCAAACACATATAAAACCAGTGTTTGTGGAAATGGCTAATACTCACTTTTCGGACAAATTACTAGATGTTTGTTATCTATGCATAATTAAATGTAATGATAGGAGACCATTATTCATTTCCATACTAGAAATGCAGTCTATTTGGAGGAACTGTTTCTTTCACCTTCCGTCTCTGTGATTTTGCTGGGAGAGGCTAATCACAGTCTCCTGCCCTCTGGTCTCCAGCTTGTGTGTATATTAAAGCTGCATCACTTGGAGTTTTCCACTTGTGTTTTCTAACTAGAGCTTGAGGAAGATAGCTCCATTCTCTTTCTGATGTGAGGTTGTGACAGTAGTGATGCTTGTGGTGAGACTCCAGACCCACAGGGTTAGGCAACTTGAGAAAGTTACAACCCTGAGGAGAGCAGGGAGGAAGGAAGGAATAAGATCTTTTCTCTTTCCCTGATTTGATTATGTCGATCAATATTTTCCTTAGTTTTTGATTAAACTGTGTCACTCTCTCTCCATAGTCAGAAAAATCCTAACAAGCAGAATAGTGTGGCTCATAATTCATTTAACACAATATGTATTTACTAACTTACTACATCACAATAAAAGATGAAATCTAGCCTTTCCAGAATTCATGATTTACCCCAAGAGACTAATGCATTAAAATAACTCTGATATGCAATACGCTATCTCAAAATGTTTAGACATGACAGGAGAGGGGGTAGTGTTCAGCAAAACCAGAGAAGATTTCAAAGAAGCGGTGATATTGGAGCTCAGTCTTAAAGCATATGGAGAATGAGTAGAAAGGGGTGGAGGAGCATCTTGGGTAAGTAAACACATACACAAGAGTCTGGGCCTGAGCATGTCAAAGTGCACTGTATGTTTGGGAGAAGAGTAAATATCATGGCATGGCTAGAGCATGAGATATCTCTATGTCAGATGAATGACTGGAGATGAAGCTTTAAATGTAAATTACAGATGGCTTTTGGAACTAGATGCTCTGAGCTACGGAAATATAGTCATTGAAGGGTTTAGGTGAAACAACGGGAACGCCATTCCATGTTTGAAGGAAAATTATGGGATTGAAACAATTTGAAAAAAAGGTAGCAGGTTGATGAGTGGGCTATAAACAGAAAAGCTGGAGGGAAATATTCCTATTAGGAATATCTTAAAATAGTGCTTGATAAAGATAAAGGGAATCCTGTGATGGTAGTCATAGAAGTGGGAAGATTGATTAATTTAGAATTTTCCAAGTGTGAAATCAGCACTGGAGTGTCCACTTAGTGTTGGAGTTAAGACAGGAGCCGAGAATCATTTTCAACTTCTACCTTGATCGAAAGCTAGAAAAATGTTGGTGTGTTTTGATGGTTTCCTTATGTGATAGGGAACAAATATGGGAAAGGATGATGAAATCAATCTTTATTGTACTGAATTGCTGAACTAGAGGAATCTCCAGGAGAAGATTCCTAAAGGGTGACTGGAAATTCAGGGCTAGAGATTGGAAAGTAGATTGGAGTTGGAGAAAACAGGTTGGGCATTCATCAGAGTTTAAACGATGATGGGGCAAGAAGTAGTGTGGTTATCCCGTGGTAATGTACAAGTTGAGAAGACTGTGGGATACTAAAGGGTATTCAACTTTACCAGACTCGGAAAAACCAGTGAAGATGATTGGAAAAGAGTGGTTGGCTTTTCAGGAAGGATGATGATTTGAATTCACATCCCTGACCATCCCTCACCCCCCCCCCCTTTTTTGCCAGATCCTTACTGAGCATCTCAATAAATAAAATAACCCTATTAAATGAATCTGGAGAAAATCACTTTGCTAACAAAACTTGAGGTCTTCAGAAGAGAAGAGGCTTTTCTTATTTGTAGAGATAGCAAAACCTAGAGTGAAGACCAAGGAAT
The DNA here is from genome assembly GCF_016906955.1 of Phacochoerus africanus. Lineage (NCBI taxonomy): Eukaryota > Metazoa > Chordata > Mammalia > Artiodactyla > Suidae > Phacochoerus > Phacochoerus africanus. The sequence goes on along the minus strand of NC_062552.1, from coordinate 27,479,279 downwards.
TACACTGCCTGCCTGATATCTGCTGGGAGAGGAGAGGGCTGTGGCTTCTCACTCATGAAATCAAGTCCTAGGGGAGGCTTTGCCGTCTTCCTGGAGCACATAGCCCTGCAAGTGATTGCCCCTAATGGGCTACACAATATATCATGAAGTTGAAAGAAGACACTCCAGACTAAAAAACACCATGCCATCTCCATCATCTTCCACTTCTCCTCAGTGGAAAGAGTTCTGATTTTGTCAGCTGACTTTATCCACTGTTTCACAGGGAAGGGCCTGTGGTGTCTGCCAGATACTGTCCATGCCTAAGAAACCCTCATGTCCTGGCTTATGAGGATGTGGAGGTAACCTAAACTCATGAGAATGCAAAGAGATCCATTTTTTAAAGACACAGCAAAAACAGAGAAAAAGACTAAGTTGAATAATAAGAACAAATGGTTCCCATTGTGGCAAAAGAAATGAAAAGGCAGAGAAAAGCTTGAACAAAAAAGATACCGAAACTCTCAAGAGGAGGCAATTAGAGCATAAAAAGGGGGCCTTTATGAAACCAAAGAATCATGGTATTCAAATTGCAAGATTTTGTATGAGTAGAAGAAGAGGGTAGTCTTTTTATTGGTCCGAAAGAATAATTGAAGACAAAAATACAGAAAACGTGACATCACAAAAGAAAGGTATAAACTAGGGAATAAAATGCCTACAGGGTCTACAGAGTCTTGGCAGATAATGTAATTGTGTGAATTAGATTAGTAATAAGACAATAGGGAATGGTGTGGACTGTGGTTGAAATGGAGAGTCCACACCTTGCTCTAGAGATATTCAATTTTATTTTTTAAACACTCAACAGGCCAGAAATAAAGTTGTCTACTGGTAAGAACCTGCATAATATGTTATACTTTTCAGACACACATATAAAAAATGTGAATAACTATAGTTCACAGACATGTACATGCACACACGTGGACACACGCACAGCACTGAGTTCCTTCCAAAGGAAGAGATTTGTTCATCATATATAAAAAATTTTGTATATACTTGCATATGATTTTTAAACCTTATTATATATGTAAAATGTTATATTTGTGATATCCCCTAACAAAACCATGTAGAAATTAACTAAAATGGGAACATTTCATATGAACGCTAATGTTCTAGTCAGAATAAAACTTTGTTTTATAAAAAAAAAGAAAAAATAGATTAAAAACGTGTCAGAATTTCTCATTCAAAGTCTTATAAAATAGTTGTATTAAAATAATAATTACCTCCTAATCTTCCAGGGAGATATTAACATTTAGAAAATAAACTAATTGAGTATAAAACCCAGAAGAAGAAGAGATGGGAAGCCATCAGTGGATGAGAAATTTCAACAAATCCTTGGAGAAGGAAAGTTGGTGGATGAATAGCGTCTGCAGGAGAAGGGCAGAGGAATCGCCAGTCTGGTATTTGAGTGGTGGGGCCACGCTGGCCTGTGAGTTATGGGATATTATTGGGAGAAACAATTTATGCATTCGTGGAGTTCCAGAAGAAGAGAGGGAGGAAGGGTCAAAAGGCTCCTGTTTACTCTGCCTTCAACCTATGTACAGAATCTGATCATCTCTCATCATGTCCACAACGATTTTTCCATCTTTTCTATACTAGAAGACTGAAAAAAGTTCCTAAATAGTCTCTCTGTTTCTGTCCCCCAGTCTCCACATTGTAGCCACAATGAACCTCTTTCAATGTGAAACAGATCCGTTCACGTCTCCAGGTCAAACAAATTTGTAATTATTTCCCATCATACTTAGAATTAAATTCAAACTCATTACTCCGGCCTTAAAAAAAATTGCATGCTCTGTCTTCTCTCTACCTTACTCTTCTCGCATTGCTCACTCAGCTTCAGGTACATGGGTCTTATTGTCTTCTAGCAACAGGGTGTTCACACATCTCTTATTCTCCTCTTTATGGACAATTCTCCTTCCATTCCCTGCTCAAATGACCCTTCCTGGATATAACTTTCCAGACCAAGCTGACTAAAGTCAGACCTCTTCCTCCCCTTAAGTACATGTTATCTACTTCTTTTACTGCTTTATTTCTTTGAACTAATATCTAAACTTACAGTGCCTGTTTTTCATTTCACTCATTATTGTCTGTATATCTAACCAGCATGGAGCCTCTGCCAGTCAAGAGCATCTTCTACCTTGTTCTTAATTTTATCCCCAGTGCTCATAGTGGTACTTAGCACAATGGACATACTCAATAGATATTGGTTCAGCAAACAAATGGGTAAAAGTGAGTGTTGTTCGTTTTCTTGCATGTTCTATTAAATGATAAGTTGGGGAAGATAATTTTACCTGTAAAGTGATATAGAGTACTCTAATACTTGTATGCCCTGGAGCCCAATTACCTGAATTAAAATTCAGTCTTTTCAGGCGGGACCCTATATAATTTTGAATAATTAATTTGTCTGTGCCTTAGTTTTTTTCCAATGTGAAAAAAAAAAAGCTTAATAGTGGTTCTGTATACAGAGTTGTGAAAATTAAATGAGGAACATACCCAAGGCACCCAGAACAGTGTCTGGTACTTAGGAAGCATTCAGTAGAGATTAGTTAATTTTTGCTCCTAATGTGCACTATTCTAATTATACTTCTTCATGCTAGTGATTAGAGACATTTCAAGTAAATCCTGAGTTGAAAAAGAACACAAGATACTTTTTTCTCTTTTTCCTGGACTTTTTCTCTGGCTAGGCTACCAGGGGGTTTTAATTGCCATTATAACTCCTACTCTCCTTATCAGAAATTTCGGCAGAGCCCTGTTATTTGACACCCCATCCTTTAATTCACTGGGGTACGTAGAGACTTTAGAAGAATCTGGCATCCTCTTTGCTAAGCCTTATTCTTCAGTTCATCTTATTCGCTGGCCTACGTGAAAGTAATTTAATTTGTAAAACAATTTGACAGGGCCGATACTTATTCTTTAATCACATCCAACAGATTCAGATAATTGAATGTGTTAAGCCAAGCTTTATCCTTAGCGGCAACATTAATCCAATCTCTGTAGCAGAAACTTTGTGACAGCAAAAACTTGCAAGTTTGGTTAACTCATAAATAGTAAGGTTTTCAGAAGCATGATACTTTTTAGAATGTCAATCTATTTTTAAAATCTTTAAAAATTACTAGTTAGCATATAGGACAATTTGAATAATTCATTAAGTATAGTGAGGAAACAGAGATAAATAAGGCTATTGAATCCTTCTTCAAATAACATAACCTCTAGAAGGGTAAATGTATAACCACACTTATGATTGTAATGAAAAATAGAAGAAATAGGTACCTAAAGGGAAGTTTCCATAGAGTATTATGTGCAGTGAATTGAAACAAAAAGTTTTTTCGGAGGAGTTGCACTATGGAAATCTTCACTGAAGGGTAGAATTTGAGAAGAAAACATAAGGAACTATTACCATAAGGAATATGTTAATATAAATCATAAAAGTATGATGGAAAATTGTTTTTGAATATAATAACAAGATTTGGAAGGAAGAAGGCAATCTGACATGCAGAAGCATCATAAGTAAAGGGAAAACTTGGTACATATATGGAGAACAGTAATAAGTCATTTGGATCGTAGAAGGATTTCTAAATACATTGGGAAAATATGTTGGTATATAGTATAGCATATTAGGAGACAAGCATGGATTTTATAGTCAAAGGAGATGTACTGTAGTTGAGAAAATTGGTCAGCAATAGTATATAAGGTGGCTCATATATAGGAGAGACTAGTAGCAGGTGACTAAGCAGGTGAGTAGCATAATGTGAGAGATAAAGGAGTGTGGACTATGGCTTTAGCAGGAACGAAAATGAGGGAAAACAAAACAGAGGTGACATCAATGAGTCTTGGAAACTCACAGCATGTGGAGGATGAGCCAAAGGGGAAAATTCAAAAATGCCTGAGAGTCGAAGGCTTGGAAATAGAGGGTGAATAAGAGCACTTAAGGAGAGCCATGTGGAGGGAGAGAGAAGGGTTGATTTTAGATATGCTGAATTCACAGTTCCCGATATGCATCTAGAGAGGCTCAAGAGGTAGTAAGTTTTCAAGTTCTGGAATATAGCACAAAGGTGAAAAATGAAGCTGTGCATCTTAAAGCCTTCTGTTTGCAGCAAGAGCTGAATTATTAAATGATTTCCAGTGGAGACTTGTGGAGGGAAGAAGGCTGGAGACACACCACACGTAGTAACCACACACATAAGAAACATAGAGGAAGAGACACCAAGAGAACTCAGACCATTTAAAGAAGTTTAAAACAAATACGGAGTCATTATTGCCAGGGAGTTTCAAGACCAATACCTGAGAAGCAAAATAAAACTCACAGAGGAGTTCCCGTCGTGGCTCAGTGGTTAATGAATCCGACTAGGAACCATGAGGTTGTGGGTTCAATCCCTGGCCTTGCTCAGTGGGTTAAGGATCTGGCATTGCTGTGAGCTGTGGTGTAAGTCGCAGATGTGGCTCGGATCCCGCGTTGCTGTGGCTGTGGTGTAGGCTGGCGGCTACAGCTCTGATTAGACCCCTAGCCTGGGAACCTCCATATGCCGAGGGAGCGGCCCTAGAAAAGGCAAAAAGACAAAAAAATAAATAAATAATAAAATAAAATAAACAAAAAAACCTCACAGCGAATAGTTGAGAAAGAGGGAGACTGGAAATATAGCCATCGACTTTGAAGTAACAGTCACTTAATTTCCTTGCATGGGGTGAGCAGGAAGCCTAGACCACCTGGGGGTGTGTGAGCCAGAATGGGCAATTCTAAAACAAGTTGGGCAGACCAGTGTATTGGGTGTTCTACACTGAGTTTTCACCCTGATGAAGGGAAAGACAGACTTCAGATCCAAAGCAAAAGAGAGCTGAAACCGTAGAGGTCTGATGAATACAAAAGGTTTAATCAGAGTCAGGAGATTAGACTAGAATCAGAGGTCAGTTTTAAACGGAGCTTGTACTCAGAGCTTGGGCCAAGAGCAAATTCTTCAAGACAAAGTCCTGATCTGGATGGAGGTGAATGATGGTGGTACCCTCCACATTTTTTATCACATATTTTTGGACTTAGCCTCTCGATGGAGGTGAATAATCCTATTGTGGAGAAGGGGTAACCCCATTTTCACCCCATATTTTTGCACTTGAGATCTTAGCTTCAGCCTGAGATTTGTGCATGGCTAGACATGGCCAGACAACTGGGAGAAGTGGCAGAGAGATCCAGTAGAAGGTTGTTTGAATGAAACTTTCACCACCTTCTGAAAAACATCACAAACTGTGTCAACTCTAGTGTAGACATCATCAAGAAGAGTGTTGGGAGAACTATCCATCGGACAGAGGACCCTTTGCAAAACTGAAGAGGCTTTCAGGAGACAAGTCATCCCAGGTGAAGAAACCATTTATTATGAGCAGATCCCATGGGATTTTAGTGGCCAGAGAAAGTGGTGATTCAAGACACAGACTTATAAGAGCTATGTCCCTAAAACCTCTTAAAAGAGTCAGGTTCCTTAAGTACATTCAGAGAGTTCCCAAAGTGAAGGGAGATTTCTTCCCCACCTCCTAAATGTATAACATGGGCAGCATGGCTGCCCTCCTGCATCAGGGCTGGAGCCCTGTGAAGGTGGCATCGAGCAGGAGGAAGGACTTTGCATCTTTGTGGGCCAGTGGCAGTAATGACAGTTACTAGAGTAGCATTCCTTGGTGGAAGTGGGCTATTTATGAAAATATGTGAAATACGGAGTTCCTGTCATGGCTCAGTGGTTAACAAATCCGACTGGGAACCATGAGGTTGTGGGTTCGAACCCTGGCCTTGCTCAGTGGTTGGGGATCTGGCGTTGCCATGAGCTGTGGTGTAGGTCACAGACGTGGCTCGGATCCTGAGTTGCTATGGCCATATGCCGCGAGAGTGGTCCTAGAAAAGGCAAAAAAGACCAAAAAAAAAAAAAAGAAAATATGTGAAATATCTACTAGAAATGGCCCTTGCCCCCAAATCTAATGTGTGTGTGCACATACACACACATATACACAGGCGTACTCACATGTGTTTATATGGACACTTTCCTTTAAAGTACCCAATTTTCCCCATAGGTTAGTAAGGTCCAAAGAAATTAGGACTCCATGTATAATTGAATAAGTATTCCCAGATTTGTCAGCAATTCCCCCTACACGGTGGAAGAGTGTTGTATTTAATAACTGTCTTTTAAACTCAGTGGGGTGCAGTTACAGCTGCTGTAAGGATTCTCTGGTAACACTAGTGTCAGATGACATTCTTGAAAATGAGTTTCATGGTCAAACATGTTTGAGAAATTCTAGAGTAAATAAAGTGAACTCTATCACCTATCTATCTATCTATCATCTGTTTTTGCTAATCTAAAACTCCTTCCCCCTCCCACTTTCCCCTTTGGTAACTGTAAATTTGTTTTCTATATCTTTGAGTTGGGTTTTTTGAAAGTAAGTTCATTTGTGTCATATTTGGTATCCATATTTAAGTGATATTGTATGGTATTTGTCTTTCTCTGTCTGACTAACTTCACTCAGTATGATAATCTCTAGTCCATCCATGTTACTGCAAATGGGATTCTTTCTTTTCCTTCTTTCTTTTTTTTTGGTTGAGTAATGTTCCACTGTGTATATATATCACATCTTCTTCACCATTCATCTGTCAGTGGGCACTTAGGTTGATTCCATGTCTTGGCTATTGTGAATAGTGCTACTGAGAATATAGAGGTGCCTGTATCTTTTAGGATTGGAGTTTCCTCTGGATATATGCCCATGAGCTGGATCACATGGTAACTCTATTTTCAGTTTTTTTGAAGAAGCTCCATATTGTTCTCCAAAGCGGTTGTACCAATTTACATTCTAACAAATAGGTAGGAGGATTCCTTTTTCTCCACACCTTCTCCAGCATTTATTATTTGTAGATTTTTTTGATGATGATCATTTTGACCGGTATGAGGTGATACCTCATTGTATTTTTGGTATGCATTTCTCTAATAATTAGTGGTATGGAGTATCTTTTCATAAGCCTGTTGGCCATCCGTACATCTTCGGAGACATGTCTACTTAGGTCTTCCGCTCATTTTTTGATTGGGTTGTCCATTTGTTATTGAGTTGGATGAGCAAACTATATTTATTAAAGGCATTCTTCAAGGCTTTCAGATACTAATTGTTGGTTGACTCTAAGAGGGGGTATATTTTGCAAAATATTGACAATGAGTCCTTTCTTCACAGAGTTTTCCATAAAACTAGTTTTCCACATAATAGATTGAGAAATTCTCCTGTAATTAGATGGGGGTTATTTTTTAGAAAAGATTATCTGCTGTTCTCTAACTCCATCCTCCAAAAAATCTTTAATCAGAGTGGAAGGAAGAGAAAAGGGAAGAAAGAAAGAAAATTTCAGAGTAAGAGGGTTATATTGGAATCTAACTAAAAAGGAACATTAAAATTCAAGAATGCCCAAGGATTTTTGCTGCCATGCACAGAGTATGTTTGTAAAAATATTTGTTCATTGTATGTACAAATGAAATTTATATGGCAACATTTAAATATTGTTTATAGAATTCTTACTGGTTAAAACATGTCAGTATCTTTTCTGTTTTTTCCTTTTAGGAAAGGACAATCAAATGCTTGACTTACAGATTGTAAAATCAAGGTTGATAAAAAGCTGGGTGGGTCTCGAATTGAAATAAACTGTAAGCTGAGTACAGTACAGCAATATGCAGCAAGAGGCAAAAAGTATTTTTGAGCCAGTAAGTCCATCTCCTGGAACTGATACTAGAAAGCAATTTGTTATAAGCAAAAAGAATAAAGAACTATATGAAAAGGTATTTCTTAAAGAAATATTTTTTAAAAATTAGAGGGAGCTCCCACTGTGTCTCAGTGGGTTAAGAACCCGACTAGTATCCATGAGGATGCAGGTTCGATCTCTGGCCTCACTCATTGGGTTAAGAATTTGGCATTGCTGTGGCTGTGGCGCAGCTGCAGCTCTAATTCGACCCCTAACCTGGGAACTTCCATATGCCTAGGTGCAGCCCTAAAAAAAGAAGAAAGGAAAAAAAAAAGAAAGAAAAAAAATAGATACAATTTGAATAGAAACTGACATTATTTTGGATCCTAGCTGTCACTTTCTACCTGTGTGATCTTTTTTCTTTTTTTTGGCTTTTTGCCTTTTCTGGGGCAAAGGAGGTTCCCAGGTTAGGGGTCTAATCAGAGCTGTAGCTGCCAGACTATGCCAGAGCCACAGCAACGTGGGATCCGAGCCTCATCTGCCACCTACACCACAGCTCACGGCAACGCCGGATCATTAACCCACAGAGCCAGGCCAGGGATCGAACCCACAACCTCATGGTTCCTAGTCAGATTCGTTAACCACTGCGCCATGACAGGAACTCCTCTACCTGTGTAATCTTAATTAGGAAAGTTACACGACTTTTCAGAGCCTCAATTTTATAATCCATAAAATGGATATAATAATAATATTGATCCATTATTATTAACCTTCCTAAAGCGAAGGTTCACGATAATACAAAGTATTTAGCTCATGATTTCACATATAATAATTAATTAATGAAAGTTAGTTAACTAGAGGAGTGGTTTAATCATATGGCACAAGACAACAGACTTTCTAATTACTATGAAGGCTATATAGAAACATGGGAACATGCGAAGTTTAGTGCTACGTGAAACCTATAGATTCTATGTAAGTCCAGGATAAATCATATGTAAAATAATTGGTTTGATAAAATTTCAGGTAATTACGATTATGCTTGTATAGGTTCTTGAGGGTTCCATATTGAGTTTATACAAATTTTCTTTTACAGATTATGGAGAGCTGTGATATTTTTACATGAGGGTAATTTGTGCCCATGTCATGACAATGGAAGACGTCAGTGACTGGCGAACCAGCAACGTTTATTGAGTACTGAGCATGAGTTTTGTACTCCCACTCTTGCTAGGGTTCAAGATAACCTTTAGGACAGTAGTTTCTGCCTTATAAGATGTTTTCACGTATACTATGCTTTTCATTCTTGTGGCAACAGCATGATTATTAAAACAGGGCAGATGGTTTAGAGGTGAGCGAGCCATGGCCCCAGGGTCTTTGAAGCGATGTTTTTGTCAAAGATCCCACGGACTGTGTGGTGGAGACAGCACTGCAATCATCTGGTTTTCTGTCCAGGCATTTTACAGGCTGCATCTCCAAGGGACGGACCACATTTCTGAGCTTGTTCATGCAACCTTTCTCCTTATCTCAGGTTACGGGGCTTTCCATGTAATATGTATTTGCATCCAAGTTGGCAGTGGCGTTTTTTGCATGTAGAAGATCCATTACCCTTTCTGTTCAGTCCCTCATTTCTCAAAATGCCATCTGCAGGAAAGCAGTCTCAAAAAAGGCCGTGAGAACACAGGGGGGGGGGGGGTGTTAAAATATGAGCAAAAGCATCTTAAAGGCTCTGAGAAGCTTTACTACAACAAAGATTCCTGCCAAGCTTTGCCTTGTCTTGTGATTCGCAAAAGCATTTGGCCCCTGAAATTTTTTTTCAGAAAATTATGAATGCATGGAATGGTGAGTTTTGCAAAATTGCTGGAACAGTCGAGCCTTCTCAGATGTTCCCTAGAAGTTACCCCATGATGTGAGCAAGAAAGTCATTTAGCTGATGATTTTTCCCAGGGACTAAAACAGTACAGGGATTAGTTACCCAAGGGGGTAGGAGCGTGTCTTTGAAGACTGGGGGTCTCCTCCGGTCGGTGTTGGTCCTCAGGGCTTTCTTCCCTGCTGGTGGGTCTCACCTCTTTCCTGTCACTGCCCTGCTACCGCACGATCGCCTTCCAATACAAGCCCGTGTGGAACTCGCCAGCACTGCCATTCTCTCCGACCCTTTCGAAAGGAGTAACCTTTCCTCTTTTCCCTCAGATGGTGTTTCTCTCATCTACGACCCTCTCTCTGCAGTGTCGATTTTAGGGAACTATGTGCTCCTTTAGAGCCTTCGTTGAATTTTCAAAGGTCCCACTTCTCTGAAACACCCTTCGAAACCTTCCAATCTGGGCGGCTGCACAGATGGGGGACCTGTTCTTACCCTCCTGCCCAAACGTCGGTCAAGCCAAGGGCAGACACAGAACCAATGCTGAGTCAGCAAGAGTCCGTCTCTCTGAAATGCAGTTAGGTAGGACAGCTGGTCGTCCAGAGGGAGGGGATTTGAACTCAGGAGCAGAGGCTGACATTGTTGTGGCAGCCGTGTTCTCAAAGAAACGTGGACAGGGAGAAATGGCAGTATTTCCAGAAGCACAGTGGAGACTGTGCTGACCCAGAGAGGGTGAGGGGAGGCAGTGAGGGAGAGAGAATTTTTTAAAAAAAATATTTTTATGTTTCTGATAGCTTTCCTCTGTGGGGTGCCCCCCAACCCCCGATGCTGGTTGTTCCTTTTCTTGGATCAAGAATTGTCTCAATTATTTACAGTAAACTAGTTTATGCAAATTTGAAGTATGCTTTTGTAACCTGCAACCAGAATGTCCCTAATTAAGATAAAGCTTTAATGAATGAACAAGTCGCTTTTCTAATAAGAAAAGGTCTCTTGACGACACGGTGCCTCATTTTAGATGAGTGACAAAAGTGTCTGGAGCTCTGGTCCCAGGGGCAGGTTAGCAGGAGGACCTTTCAAATTTGCCTGGGCGGTCAGCTGCGTTTTCCTTCTCCATATTGACCCAACTCACAGAATCAGAAATAAGCGCCCCCTAGCGCGGGGTTGATGTACTACGAACATCCCCAAGGGTGAACTCCTTCAACTTAGGGTGCCTATGTGAGCTGACGTGACGTCTAAATTTCTTTCAATTGTTTTTCATCCTCCTCTGCACAGCTTGGTGAGCCCCTGAAACTGCGACCTCATTCCAAAAGGCTGTAGTTCCCGTGCTCAACTATATTTTGACATCATTTAAACATTACAACTAACTATTGAAAAAGTGTTTAGGCAAGAAGTAGCACAATCATCTCAGGAGACTCAGGATTCCAGGGGATGATGGGGTAAAGGAAACTCCAGGGTCAGGCAGGAGGGAGAGTAATCTGAAAGCATAAATTAAGCACATATACCTCAGGACCTACGGTTACTTTACTGGGTCTTTATATAAGGATGGGGGGTCATTAGTGGATACCTATCGATCTGAGGTCTTAGGTACATGGGATCCATCACTGTCTTTACTCCTTTTCTGATTCCCCAAATGTAAGGCCCCAGTCACATATGTACACTGCCTCTGGAAAGCTCTGTACTATACTATGCATTGATATTTAGCCTGTTGTGTGTAAATATTCTCCCGGAATCAAATTATGAAGTGTGGAAGCGAAAACATGTATCACTGAGTTTCTACTTAGAGACATAGTCAGGTCAGGGTTTTATCTAGTCACAGGTCCCAGTATTATCAAAATAATGAAATTACAGACATAATTTAATTCATGCAAATTTTAAGTATCCTCCTCTATCAGAAATCATTGCTCTGTCTTTCCTTGTTCCTCCCTCCCCCCATCAACACACAAAGAGTTTCCCCAGCCACTATGGAAAGCTCATCCCTTGTCAAAGGCCTTTTGGTAAAGATAGATTAAAGGAGAAATGAGAACACAGGGATGGCTGTGTCTCCTCTGTGTCACCTAATCTATGGGTGTGAGAAGCATTTTAAGAGTCCTTAATTTTATCTTTGTTTCTGTTTGGTGTTAGAGCCTGTGTTAGGTACTTTACTGATGATCATTAGATTTCTTATTGGATCCCTTTTAATACCAAGAACTAAGTTAGTTCAGGAACCCTGAGTAACTAAAGATACAAATATTAAGCACAAACCTTTTTTGTTGGTTAACTGGCAAACATAAGGGATTGGGAAATGAGGAGAGTCAGAGCAGTTTTATATCTTTAGCTAAATGGTATCTTTTCTTTCAGAATGATCAGGCCTCCATTCTATTCTTTCCCTCAACCATGGAATTGCTTTGCACTTCTTAGCCAGATGCTACAGAGAGAAACAGATTCAGTATTCATCACAGAGGCAAAGGACTAGGACCATTTAGCTTGGTAGCCAGTTGCATATAAACAGGTCAAAAAGCATGAGCAAGACATCAACAAACACCCAGGTACAGGAACAAATGCATACTGCAGGGGAAAAAGTTTCCAAAGGAAATGCAGCCCAATGATGTCATTCTGAATAGCCTTTTCCTTAGCACTTCACATATGAAGCAAATTTAAGGCAGAACTGGCCATGTCCGAGAGAAGTGGTAGGAAAAAACATAAGAAAAGAGCAATTCATTGACTACTGGGTTAAGTTGATCAAAACTGAAATTTGCCTCCCAAAGTGTCAAAAATCTGAAGAAAGGAAGAGAAATCCCACTGAGCTCTGAAATAGCACTTTTTTTTTTTTTCCCCAAATAGAACACCATGGACATTGAACAGGAAAGGAGCAGACAGAAATGCTTTAATGAGTGATGAATTTGCAGCTTGTGGGATGGGATCCTGTATTACGTGTATGATATTGTGGAATAGAGGGTTTCTTACCAAAGCTTGTTTTTTATGGTCCAGCAAGTCCATTGCATGAAGGTGGAGAAAAGTAATCTAATGATCCTAGACTCAATTATTTTTTCCTCTTTGAATCTGCTTTGACCCTATTTCAGGAATTCTTTGGATATTTTCATCAAACCCCTGGCTCTTTATGTTGTCTCAAAAGGAAGCTCTACATATTTAATCCTACCAGATAGAAAACATAAATGAGGAAGGAAAGACAGGAATGATTTCAGTAGAGAAATGACGAAGGAGGAGTAAGCACATAGGAGATTGACTCATAGGATAACTTTACGTGATGTACAAGCACTGTATGTAGAGTTTAAGAGCAGTGTTGAAGAATACAGGTGAGGAAGGTCATAAGTCAAGTTACCTGCCCCAAGCAGCAAGGGGTCAGAGAACCTTGGCACTGGAGGGATGTAAGGAGAGTTGGGTCAACGCTACAAACTGCTGTCCACAGATGTGCTGTTTAGTCCCCAGAGGACACTGAAGTTCTTCTGCACGTGGATGCCCCTGGCCGGCACCGTTGTGATCCAATCCACCCAGTCTCACTGGCTCTTACTATGGTGCCATATGAAGCCAGCTGCTTCGCTCATGTCTATAATCTGTCCTCTGAAGACCTTTGAACTTGTGATTCCTGATCTAGCCCAACCCTCCTAACTTTAAAATTGTAGTAAACCAAGCCCAGAGAGAGCAAATGTTTTCAAGATTACCCAAATGGAGACAAAATGAGAAGTTGCATGGAAGTTAACTTTCCCTATGTCCAGTCGTATCATCTGTACAGGTCTATGTTACTTTAAAACAATTTTGAAAACTCAGAGTTTTTAATAATTCCTGTAAATCAAAACCTGTTTTGAACTGACCCGGCCTATTAGTAAAATACCCATATTTTACTGTATGTATATACACACACACACATAGTTATAATAATGTGTTTGACTATAGATATGTTTTATAGGTGTGTTTATAATAACATATTGTGTTTTTAAGGTTTTAAAATCTGAAAAATGTGGGATTTTAAAATAGGTCAAGCTCCAAAGTTTCAAGTAAAGGAATTTACACAATGTGTGCACACACAGAAAAAAGGCCCTCGATAAAAAATAAACCTAGGAAAATTTAACTCCCAAATCACTAGCGGGCATTTGTTTCCCCTTAACTCAGGCAATCTAACCCATAGAGAGTCTTTCTTGGTAGTGGGGATCCATCATCTAGCTTGAATAAATCTCCTTTAAGACGGCCCTAGGCTGGCTCAGAAGAGCTCTCAGAAATCCTTTACCTGGACAAACACTGGTATTGCATATTGGTCCCAGTATTAGTGTGGTCACCCAATCTAGCCCCTGGGGGAAACCTCTAGCTCTCTCACCAATGATTTGTTTTCCAGGTGTATGCCTTAAATTAGTACACTGTGCCCCTCTCCCCAATCCATATGGTGAATTCTCTTTTTTAAAAAAATTTTTTAAAGGGTGGTTGATGTACAGCGTTCTGCTAATTTTTGCTGTACAGCAAAGTGACCCAGTCATATATACATATACATGTCATATGTACTTACATATACACATATATATATATTCTTTTTCTCATATCATCTTCTTTGAATCTCCTCTCCCTCCCATTGTGTTTGAGCTTAAGAAAATGGGTCAAACCCTTTCTCCAAGGGAGAAGATGTAACGCCTAAGACACTGACAACCTTCTCCAAAAGGTTCCTCTGATTTCCAGCAACTCCAGGTTTTTTATTCCCTCAAGATGGATAAGTCATCATGGGTGGAGAATAATGATTTTAATATAACTGTCAGCAAGTCTTGCATAGGTGGTTACATTTGCTGCATCTATGGAACTGTTGGCATCTATTGTTTTGTGATGCATCCATGTATGAGACAGAAGAGTTTCATATTAGCATCCAATGCCATGGAGACATTTCTCCTCTCTCTCACCCTCTCTGTATAGACACACATGCTCACACACATAATCTTATTTAGAAAAAAATATTAGTCTTTACTTCAAATTAAATGTCTTTTACAGAACAGATTTGTGGTTGCCAAGGGGGAGGGGGAGGGGAAGGCAGTGGGATGGATGGGGAGTTTGGGGTTAGTAAATGCAAATGATTACATTTAGAATAAACAATGAGGTCCTACTGTATAGCATAGGGAACTCTATTCAGTCTTTTGGGATAGACCATGATGAAAAATAATATAAGAAAAGGAATGTATATATACACGCTCATATATATGATTAGATCACTTTGCTGTGTAGCAGAAATTGACACGACATTGTAAATCAACTATACTTTAATTAAAAATGTAAAAGATTAAGTCTCTGTTTCCTTATTTAGTAATAAAAAATTATATGCTGTATCTGGCAATCAGAGCAAACAGGAACTGAAAGTTTTGCTATTTCTGGACTCTTAGTTTATTACAAGTTGATATTTTTGTTAGTTTGCAAGACAACTCGTCAATAAACTAGTCAGTCAATAAACTGACTCCAAAAATATCCATGTCTGTGCGAGGCATTTAGGGCATGTGGACCCTGAGAAGACAAAGTCCCTGTTGTCCGTGATGTCATAACGTTATTATACAAATGCATGTGATTTTACTTACACGCGATCCAGATGATGCCGGCGACATGAATAAAGTGTGAAGGGAGGATGTAGAAAGGAGAAAGGGAATCTGGAGAAGCAGGAGAAATTAGGAGAGAACATGCCGCAGGAGTGGTATGTGAGCCGGAAAGTTCCAGCTGGGTGAATGCAGACAGATAGCTTTGTAATATGACCAGATGTGCAGAGCCATCAGAATCAGGTACATTCAAAGGGAGTCAGTGCAAGCTACACATTTACTGCATCCTCTTATGCATTAAGCCCTAAACACGTGTGCTGTTTTCTTCGACCCTCGTTTTACAGATCAGAAAATTGAAAGGGATATCTTCACATTAATTTTTCCAAAACCTTAAGCATACATTCAGCACTTACTGTGTATCAGATCTTCTGCTAGCCCCTAGACTGAATGAACTCATTCATAGTTACCTTGTTTTGGCTTAAGAAGTGAAAGTTAGGCTTTGAAATAAAGACATGATGATTCAATGGAGCTTTTCAGCTGCAGGTATAAAAACTATGGAATTTAGACTGTGAAAACGCTCCCTTCTCCAGTAGATTTTTCTCAGGAAAATAAAAATTAGAACAGCCAGGGAGTACAATATGACAATGGATGGCATACACGAAAGTAATTATTAGCTACCAAGATCTCCCATAGACACAAAGGGATTAACCACAGCAGGTAGAAGTCTTTTCTTATAAAACACAACCAGACATTTCTGTGTCATATACTACTTACATTTTCATTTCTTTTGTGAAATGTACTTAAAGGAAGAAGCAAGGATAGAGAAAACTCAAGGTCTGGAGGAAATGTGGATACAAAGAGAGTTTCGTATGTCTACTGGTAACTTGGGGGACTGGACCAGGGTTCCGATTGCTGGAAGGGCCCTTTGGAGGGAGCGTGGAAAGGTAGGTGTGGTGTTGCTGACAAATGACCTCCGATAAGTGATACTGGGGAACGCGGACGCCTGAAATATGCGAACTGTGGTCGCTGGTGTGGGGAGAGGATGATCCCTAGAAAAATCGTCCCCTCATCTTTCCTTGATCACAGAGACAGCCCTTAGATTTATGCAGCTCCTGAGTTTTTTTTTTTTTTTTTTTTAATGTATACCATCAGGCCAGGGTCCGATTTGTGGTTCAGTCCATGGATTGGCAACTTTTCATATGTGGTTGAGATATTCCAAGTACTTTTTTTTTTTTTAAGGGCCACGCCACACGCACATCATGTGGAAGTTCCTACACTATGGATTGAATCTGAGCTACACCTGCCAGCCTACACTACAGCCATAGCAAAGCCAGATCCAAGCCACGTCTGTAACCTACACCATGGCTCAGGCAAAACTGGATCCTTAACCCATGTAATGAGGCCAGGGATCAAACCTGTGTCCTCATGGATACTAGTCAAGTTCATAACTTCCTGAGCCACAGGGGGAACTCCCTCCAAGTCCTATATAGTTAGTTCCACTAAGAGACAGAGAGGAAGCAGAGACAGTAATTCAATCACTTGCTCTGTGTGTGTGTGTGTGTGTGCGCATGCTTGCACATGCTCCAGGCCGTCATGGAGCATTCATCCAGATCCCAATCATCTGTAGATTTCAATTTCAGACCAGAGATATTTGGGGGCGATGAGCAAGATTGTGGCAGCAAATACCAAGTTATGAATCGTCTTTTATAGCAATTAATTATGTATGGCATATGAATTTCCCAGCAGCCAGAAGGAAAGTGCTCCATGCCATTTTCTAGAAATACTTTTAAATTAAAAACTTAATATAGCTGTCACCCTTATTGTGAAAACTTCAGCATTAAAAACTGGCTATTGAGATTCATATGAAGGGACAATGGGTAGTTTTCCTCAAGTAAGCAAATTAGTATAATTTTCCTTTATAACTAATTTCTCAAGAAGTGAGCTTTAAGGCATTCACAAAAGTCTTTGGAGGCATGCTTTACCAGTTAAAAATAAAAGAATGAAAAAAATTGATGCCATTAAGATGCTGATTATTTTATCCACGATGTTATACATTCTTCCCTCCTGAGGAGGATTAAAATATTCATTCCAGATTGCTCTCTTAGGAAATCATATCATATGCTCCCCGTAGAGATGGGGAAAGATGTCAAAGCCCATGAAAATCCCCGAGCATTAAAAAATACAAACGCATATTTTTTTCCTAGTGGCATATTGCCTTCAATATGCGGTGACATTTTGTGTGAAGTAACAGAAATATTTTTCTTTACTTCCTTGCATTTTGTTGTTGTTTCTAGAGAGTAACGAGACTTCTTCATGGAAACAGTGAAGGAAAATATTATCCATCATTCACAGAAACAACACTAATTTTGGAAATTTAGTGCAGATTTTTTTATAAAGAAATTTAATGTGGATTCTTAAAAATTTCTTAGAGAGAAATAATAACATCGCCTTTGCCAGTTCTGGCTGCCAGGGGAAGCAGGAGGTGAGGAGACCCCTTTCACTCTGTGCTGTACCCTCTCCAGGCCCAGAGCAATCATTTGCCATCAGAAAGACCAGGGACAGTTTATATCAAATAATTATCAATGGTAAACCTCTCTGGAATTAATAGGATTCCACTGAGAGAAACTTTTCCTAAATCATTGATACAAACTGCAGAGAAATCTTCCAAAGTTGCTCAGTTGCCATTTGACTCATGCAGAAATCCCTATCAGACAGTGGTGCAAAATGCATCAATTTATTCAACCTAACAACATGGTGGACATGTTTTGGTGAGGGGCAGTGCCGAGTGCCAGAAAGTGCTTCCTTGTATTGAATTGAAATGTTTCCTATAACGTGCTTCCTTTCTGGTTCTGGAGGAAAGTAGAAGCCATGCTCCCTGAGAACATTTGAAAAGAGAAATCATGTAACCCTCACATCTTTCCTTCTTGCCTTGAGGCTAGCTTGCCTCAAGTTTGTTTAAATTTTTATTATAGCATATGGATCTCAGAGCTTCCTTTCCTTTCTGGTTGTCTTTTTCTGTTTAGTTCTACATGTGTGTGCTCACAAGTATGTATGTTTTCTAGTGACTTTAAATAGCTACATATGACTAGGAATATAGTCATATACATATGTATATGTATTCCATATATATATATATATACTCTGTTAGCATGATATATTTTTTAGAAAATGATTTGAATCTCCAAAGGGATCAAAATTTGCATGTAACTTTAATATGCTATCCTATACCCTGAGGAATAATTTTAAAGGTTCTGCCTTGGGCTAGCACATACTCTTCAATTCTTAACTATTTGACATAGCTTTGAAAACATTACCATACAAAATAAGTGCTTTTTTAGAACATATCCAGGGCTCCATACAGATCATGAATAAGATCATCTCTGACTACCTTAGCTTTTATGAGGCATTGTTTCTATGATAGCCTACTTTTTAGCAAGCTAGATGAAAGAATCACAAATGTACATGGTCATTCCCCCATTATTCATCCCCTGCTGACTCTGGTATGTGGCAGCCCTGTGTCCAGCGGTTGGTACTAATTAATGTAAAACCGTGAGTCTCACCTCTAGCAGTCTCAGTGTCATCCTTGGTAATGCCTTCTTTGTTAGCTTAACATAAGAATCACCTACTCACTTATTCAGAAAAAAAAGTCATGTAATATTTCCATTGTAACACAAAGTATAAATTAAAATAATGTCCTGTTAATACCGTAATGTGGGTTTCAGTATGTAAATGCTCAGCCTCAGCCACATTAGGAACATACTCGAGTAACTAAGTTTTCAAATTTTTTTACAGTGAACACATTCAAATTTAAGAGAAGTCAGAAAATCAGAAGCTATTCCATATAAGAAGTACAAGAATAATGGAGAGGAGAAGTTTGGCTAGAACTTAAAGCAAAACTATTGTAAGGATTAGTGACAATGAACTTGTACCAATTTTAATCACATGTGACTTTCTACATGAGTGTCTAGAAGGATATTTGAATATCTCATGGAACATAAGGGAATTCTACTTTGTGCATGACTCTTAGTGTCTTTCACCACCCCCTACCCTCACCCACTAAATACTTTTAATTCTCTCTAATCAGGACAGATTTTTCAAAGATTTTTCAAAATTTGCTTCAAATTTCTAGAATGCTTCCTCCGGAGTTGTTCTGCTTTTGCTGAGATGTACTGATCTAAACTCATCAGGGTTAATTGTATCCTCTTATCAAGGAGGATTGAATCATCCTCATCTAAGATCCAAGTCCCTGGGCATATGGAATTCCAATGGCCACATGGGCCTCCACTAATCCATCCATATGGTTCTATCATGCTACTTCTGCTTTCCATCCAGGAGAAAGGTCTTAGCTGAAAATGGATGGTAAGAAATGATGGTAAAGCAAGAGGCCTGTTGAGTTAGTTCTTATTCAACAATTTTTTATCACATAATTCCTCCATTAGTAAGACAATGTTAACACTTCATATTCTACTTCTTTTTCAACACACAAAACACCTTCTAACAGAAGTAGGAGATGTAGAGCCCTATGGTTTGGCAAAAGAAAGAATAACCACAAAGCAAAAAGGCAAATATGTGAGGAGAGGAAGGAGATCTAAGTCCTAGAGCTGATTCTTAAACCAACTAAATGTAGCATTTGGCCAATTCAAATAGTGCCTTGTGCCATTTTCCTAGGAGCAAATTGAAAAGGCTGGATGACATATTCTCACATCAATGTCATAGGTCTCTGGGGAGGACTAAGGGCTCTGAGAGGAGTTCTGCTGGAATATATTTAGGCCGACACATAATGCAATAATCAAGTGTGAAGTGAGAGTAAAAAACTCCCAGTTTGAAAGACTTCCAAGATATTTCTAATTAAAAGTATTTTTAAAAACCTAACATATATATATATATGTCTTTAACCATTTAGTGAGTCAAGTCTAAACCATGTAAATTTGTTTGTAGGAACTAGAATTCATCCTTTAAATATCCACGGAGATTTTCCAATAGAATGATGTGAGTATTCAGAGTACCTGACCACAGAAGATCAAAGGACATTTTAAAAAAACAAGATGAGTTCATATGACTTGAAAACCAATGACCACTGAATACATTTAATTAAAATGTAACACCCCTAAAGAGAAAAGGCCCTGATATTAAAGAAATAAAATGCAAGGACAGAATCAAAAGAATAAGATAGCATTGCAATTGATTAAATATATGACTTAACACCTCCTCAGAAGCTACTGAATATTAAAACACTGAATTAGAAATAGACCATCATTCCAAAAGGCCTTTATATCTCATGTTGCCCAAATCATCCATGACCACAACATCATCATCTAAGATCATGAATTAGTAGGTAGTATCAAAATCCATGTAATTGAAATTGTGTGGGAATGCCAAGTTAGGGTAGTAGGTTTGTATGCCAAATAACTTTGTATCATCAGTCAACGCTGTTGGCTGTGGGGAAAAAAATGTTGACACTGCATTCAAGATAAGTGGGTCAGTTGTTAATATCTACCTAATTAGACATAAACAAGATAGAAGTAAACCAATCAAAAGACACAGAATGACTGAAGTGCTGAAGTGAAGGAAAATGTTTAAGAACCATGGGTACAAATCAATGCATGGTCTATCTAACATCTGATTAGCCAAAATACAAAAATTACAGGGAAGCCACAGCAAGCAAGTAATTATAGAAACTATTTGGATAGCTGGATGGAGAGAATATGAATGAGCCTTGCCGAGTGTGTAGTCACAGACCTTAAGAGGAAGCTCACTATCAGAAGGAACATGGAATTTACAGTTATTGATTATGAACAGTGATATTTCTGTCTACTATCTATGTGACCTTGGGAAAATGATCTCAGCTCTATAATGGGCAAAATTTCCTCAAGTTTATATTGGACATACTGATATCAGCTATTTGTTGGGTAGTTCAAAAGAGATTGCATATTCCAAAGCAGTTTGTAATCTGCAAATGACACTCAATTCCTGGTTTATTACTATTTCTCTACCAGTGTTTTACATGAGTCCTTCAGTCATTATCTTTGCTCTAACCCAGGAAAACGTTAGTTAAGGGTATAGCTGGATAACCAAGATTGTAATCCAGCTCTTCAGCCACTATGGGATATAGGTGTCAACTGGTCTGTCTTCCTTAGACTCAGGAAGGACTCTGAGATTCATAAATCCCTCTTTTTTTAATAATTGGTTTTCTATTTTGATATCATTGAAAAATTAGGTCACCTTTTCCCCATAATGTGAAGACAGAATCTCTAGGTCAGTTAATTCAGTGCATGCAATTACTATGCCTTGTTCACAGAGGCTAATATCACTGGGAGGGAATTAATTGCTTTGGGAGTTGTCTTTGTTTTTGCCTTTCCACTAATTCCTATGGTTTGGGATGAACACATTTAGACCCCAAGAGTGAATAAATAATACATGGGTTAAAAAAGCATATTTTTGTGGTTTGTCTTTTTCCAAACATGAATTTTGAAATGGCTAGATAAATCCTAAAATATTCTAAAGCCTATGTGCTGCTTACTTGATATTCCTTTTTTTCTTTACAAAGAACAGTAATTTACTTATTCTTCTGATAAATTACAGGTTCATGCTGTAGGGATACTTTCTTTGCTATTCTAGCATATAGAATTTATTTCATTAAGTGACTTTTAATAATATAAGAATTGAAATAGCTATCCATTTTGGAAATTACTGCTGCAAATGATTCCATATGTGTTTCTATATTGAATTGCACTAAAGGTAACTTAGTCAATTAAATTACAGGCAATACATGATGAAATCCCACCAATAAAATGATTCAAGAGACAATTGTGAGGGAAATAGGTCACATAGCAAATTCTTATGTACTTATATTAATCAATCACAGAATTGTTTGACCTTAATTATTTAAAGACCATCAAGTATACCTGAAGAAATCGCAATTTAAAAACCAAAGGGGATTTCTATCAATTGAATGGAAAAATTTATCGAAAAAATTTTTTTCTTTACTTCTCCTAACTCTTCAGATTGAATTACTTGTTCATTTAACCAACAAATATTTACAAGTGCCTGTGTGTGATATTTAATCAGAAATTCTTGGGAACACACTTCTGCATTTAGGTTACTAATAATCTAGCTAGAAAAGCATAACATATATGGAAATATCTATAAAATTAAGTGTATTTAGGGAGTTCTCATTGTGGTTCGGCAGTTATGAACCCAACTAGTATCCACGAGGATGTGGGTTCCATCCCTGGCTTTGTTCAGTGGATTAAGGATCCAGCTTTGCTGTGAATGTGGTGTAGGTCACAGATGTGGTTTGGATCCCATGTTGCTGTGTCTGTGGCATAGGCTGGCAGCTGAAGCTCTGATTTGACCCCTAGAAACTTCCATATGCTGCAGGTACAGCCCTAAAAAGCAAAAATTAAAAATAAAGTAAAATAAAAAAATTTAAAAAAGAAAGTTAAGATAATACTTGGTAATTTTCAAAACACTTTTGTGAATATAATTATTTTGTTTGATCATTGCAGGCAGTAATTACCAAGATGAATTCTTTTTTTAATTACATTAATCCAGGCAAGTGGTAGTTTTATTTTATTTTATTTTTTATTTATTTACTTTTTGTCTTTTTGCCATTTCTTGGGCCACTCCCGTGGCATATGTAGGTTCCCAGGCTAAGGGTATAATCAGGAGCTGTAGCTGCCAGCCTACGCCAGAGCCGCAGCAACGCGGGATCCGAGCCATGTCTGCAACCTACACCACAGCTCACGGCAATGCCGGATCCTCAACCCACTGAGCAAGGTCAGGGATCGAACCCACAACCTCCTGGTTCCTAGTCGGATTTGTTAACCCCTGCTCCATGACGGGAACTCCCCAAGATGAATTTTTGATACCAGCAAAGAACTGCTAAAGAGAATTTATGAACAACTGAGTGATCTTGGCCAATAGTGCTCTGAAATGAAGGAAGGGGTAAACGTGATAATACCTATCCCAGAGATGGAAAGTAAGCTTGATCAACTGGTTTGTGGGAAGATGAATTCCTGTTTGGATGTAGTGCAATAGAATTGACAGTTGTAGGCTTAGAACATGCATTAGAAAACCTCCAGCGGGTAATAATGTGCATTTATGAAACAGAAAGCTGGGCAAAAGGCAAGGAACATGAATGAGCAACTAAGAAAGAAAAAATGCAAATGGCCAAGACATTTTTTTTTTCCAAACCAGAAAATAAAATATCTAGGAGATTGGTGAAAATTTATATGTAAGACAGGAAACAAGTTAGAGTCAGATATGTGGATTTTTAAAGTCATCCACGTAGTAGGGACATTTATATAAACTGCTACAAACAGGTTTGTAATGGTGACGGTTGCAATAAGAAATAAAACTGTGTAACACTGGCTATTACACCGGTAAATTGCAATGTCCTTTGTGAACAATTCAATGACAATCTATTGATGGAAATGTTGTCAATAGATTAGCAAAGTAAATAATTGGGGGAAAGCTGAGGAAAAAGGATCAGTCATGAGAGGAAGACAGTAGAAATATAATACTTTATTAAAATAATTTAACCAAAGAAGAATCCCGATGATTACAGGGCAATACAACTTTATCATCAACATTTTCATGATAAAACCGTATCCATGTTGGACGAGAGCCATCCTGTGTGGCTTGTTATGCTGTGGAGAGACCTGAAAGTAAATATTGCCTAAAAGACTTAGAAAATTGCAACTTTGGAGGACAACCCATCGACAAGAACATGGAAGTATCTTCTAATTTTCCTGAGGCCAAAGGTGATTGCTATAAATAAATAATTCTCTTAAATTCTACCTTAGCAGGAAGATGTGTGGATGGCTGAAGAAATATCTGTAAATGACTTTTATTGAAGAATATATCCATGTTACATTTGAATTTTATATATGTTGTAAAATCGATATACATTCCAAGTCTTAAATTTACTTTTTATTTTAAAAAGTAGTTGGAGAGGTGAGATTGCATCAATTCTTCAAGAGAGAGAGGGAAGATAAAGGAGACGAAAAACTTAACTTTGATGGAGTTCCTGTTGTGGCTCAGTGGTTAAAGGACCCGATGTTCTCTCTGTGAAAATACAGGTTAAATCCCTGGCCTCACTCAGTGGGTTAAGGATCCAGTGATGTTGCACGCTTTGGCATCGTTCACAGATATGGCTCAGGTTAGGTGTTGCCATGGCTATGACATAGGCCATGGCTGCAGCTCCAATTTGACCCCAAGTCTGGAAACATTCATATGCTGCAGGTAAGGCCATTAAAAAAAACAAACAGACAAACAAACAAAAAAAAACAACAAAAAACCTTCGTAGAGAAATAGATGAATGAAATGGCAGTGAAAGAAACAGAAAACCAAATGTGAATTAGCAGAAAAGAGACGGCATTCCCATGTGGCTCAGCAGGTTATGAACTCGACTAGTATCCATGAGGATGAGGGTTTGATACCTGGCCTCGCTCAGTGGATTAAGGATCTGGCATTGTTATGAGCTATGGTGTAGGTTGCAGACACAGCTAGGATCTGGCATTGCTGTGGCTGTGGTGTAGGCAGGCAGCTGTAGCTCTGATTGGATCCCTAGCCTGGGAACCTCCATTTGCCAGCAGTGCAGCCCCCCCCCCCCAAAAAAAAAGAAAAAGAAAAAGAAAAAACAGAAAAGAAAGTGCATCAAAAAACAAAACATCCCCCAGGAGTTTCAAAAGGTTTTTGCAGGCAGTTAAGTACAAGAAACTGTTACCAAATGAATGGCCAGAGAAACATCACTAAGCATACCTGTGGGTCACTTCAGATAGAAATGACTGACTGATGGGAGTCAGTATTTCTTACTTTTTTCCACTTTAATACATTTCCATTCTGAAAGTCTTGGAATATATTAAATGTATTTAAAATAGTTAAACTGCTGTTATGCTCCCTGAGTTTTCAGAATTAGTTTTGTCTCCCAAAATGGGGTGAGCCAAGTTCTTAACAATTTACAAAAATTAGCAGCAAGGAAGGATACAGGAAAGGGTGCATTTAGGTGGCTGGTGTACTGTTGTTTCCTGAGCTGACTGAAGAGGTTGATTCCCAGAGCTATGTGAGCTTTGTTTGGATTTGGTTTAGATTCTTTCGCCCCTCTAAAATAATGATTATTCCAAACAAGTCTATTGGCATAATAGTCTGATCTGATTATCAGTCTGAAGCCTGAGCTCAGTGAAGAGGAAGGGAGTCTACTGCTAAAACCTCTAATTATCTTAAATCACCACATTGACACAAGTCCATTTATTATTGCATTTAGATTTCATGCAGTGCTTAAAGCCTTTCAAAAATATTTTATTCATGGCAACATTAGCATTGTGGAAATTCTAATATCTCCTCAAACTTTGTTATGCTTATCCTTTAACTTGTCAAAATGTGTTAAGGGATGCTGTATAAAATATATATAAAACCTACATATAAAAGTAGGTCCTATGATAGAATTGTACAATTTTTTTTTTTACTATGAAATCTAGATTCTACATAGACCTTTGGTCTGTGTCAGTTTTTGTTTTGTTTTGTTTTGTTTTGTTTGTTTGTTTGCTTTTGCTTTTGCTTTTACCAGCATTTTTACCAGACCTGGAGAGCAAATGCATCCTTTGGTTGAGGAAACCAAACCTACTTTAAAAGATGGAAAAAGAATTTGCATTTCTGCGGCTTTGGGAACTGGAGAAAATTATTCCTATCTCAGCCACTTTATCATAATTGCCAGTCATGCTTTTAGGAGAGAAGATGGTATCTGTATGGTTTTAGAACGATCAGTCAATATCATTTGGTATTTGGAGGAAAATCACAAAGTACTCTCAACTGTCTCTTCATTTTGTAGGTAGAGAAGCGCCTACTGCAATGATGTCAGAAGTTTCCCCCTTATCCATCCTCCTGGTCCTTTAAAATTTGTCATGTGTAAACTTAGTGTGATAAGTAAAACCTGCACTTTTAACAAATGAGTAATTTCTACTAGCGAAAACATCTTTATCAGAGGAACAGTGGTGAGTTTGTCATTGTACATTTGTAACTTCTGTTATCAAGGGAAGAATGGCAAGATGAAAATCACAAGTCCTCCCTCCCCAACTCTTAGTATTGAGTTAAAAAGGCACAGGACTCCAGATTTTTAAGTCCCTTTGAAACACTAATCATTTAGTAGTATTCCCTGGAGGACTCGACTTTTTTTTTTTTCTATTTTAGGACTACTTTTTCCACTTCTTTGGTTCACTTTCAAACAGGACAAGTCCACGCATAGGTGCTTTTGCTGAGAAGTAAGTGAATTCCAAGAAAGGAAAACAGCTAGAAGAGTGCCTGGCATGAAGTGAGCACCGCATTGCTTTTTATTTGTCGAGGACCCTCAGGGGAAGGGACTTTATTTTACACATCTCTGTTTCCGAGTCTACAACAGTACTGCATAGCCAGGGATGTGACTTGGGTGCAGAGTCTCATGCTTTCCTCGTGTCACTTCATTCACACGCTTCTCAATGGAGGGTAAGAAAATCGAAAATGGTAATCATTTAACGAAGAATGTTAGTGTACTTGCTTCCACGTAACTATGACGTCCAGGAAATTGTTCAAGTCCCTTTGCAGCCCCAAGATCCAGTTTTACTCCCACGTACAGTGAGCTGATTGGGTCAGCTCCTCTGCGATGCCTTCTCCCAGCTGTACATTTGCTTTGAGATGTAAACTGCATCCTCAGAGATATTTTTAGGGAGCCCTGAAAACACACTAAACACTTCTCTTATAAAGAGACCTCAGAGGGCAGCCCAATTTTCCTGCGAGCTTAACATTTTCTATAGGATATTCGTTCATCTAGATGCCTTTATTTACAGAGACCTCACTCTTAGATGACAGAGAGTCCAGGCAGCCACCCCAAAGAGGTGAGTAACCTTGGGAGGCAGGCACTACCTCTCATCTCTGTGTTTCTAGGTCTCAGGTGGCCTTTTCATTCATCTGTAGTGGCTCTGAATTTCCTGTGAGCCTTAATGGGATTTTGAAAGATATCGGTGTCCTATCCAAGGTGGCCTTAAGAATAACGACAAAAGGCTGATGGATTCCCAGAAGTTCAACCACTCCCTAATGCTTGGTACACTTGTGATGGCCGTTAAAGAAGATTCTTCTGTTTCCCATTACGATCCAGTCTAAAGTCTAAGAGCTTCACTGAGGGCCTGGAAAATGCAATTGGGAATTATGAGGATAGAAAACGGAAAATAAAGGTGTTAGATTCTTTTAACAACGTTTTTAACGATCAATTTAAAGACTCTAAGCCAAGTAGTCTATGTACATATTAAACTCTATATATCTACATAATCTTATAAGAATGCTTTCCTTTCCTAAACTGTCTAGCCATAAACTGAACAGGAAAAGATGGCCTATTACCTAAGAGAAGGGATTGGCCAACTATAGTCTGTGGGTCAGGTATAGCCTGCCACGTGTTTATTCTTAAGTTGTAGTTGATTTACAGTGTTGTGTTAGTTTTAGGTATACAGCAATGGATTATTAATAGACATTGAGTATAGTTCCTTGTGTTATGTAGTAGGCCCTTGTTGTTTATTTTATATATAGGAGCGTAGATCTGTTCCTCTCAAACTCCAATTTCTCTCTCACTGCCTTTCCCCTTTGATAACCATAAGTTACGATTTCTATAAGTCTCTGTTTTGTAAATAATTTTCACTGAAACACAGCCATGTGTTGTCTATGGCTGTTTAACTGGGTGGTTGGGATGGAGACAGAATGGGCCCCCAAACTTAAAAATATTTACTTACTGCCCCTTGATAGATAAAGTATGCCGATCCCTGACTCAGAACCTTGCTTTGTTTTATGACCTGTGAGGGCTTCATGTTAAGTCCAGAGATAGAGGCAAAATCCAGAGAAAACTTATCTTTTCCAATGCTATTAAAATTATTGACAAAATTTTTAACAGTTCATGAAGGGAACGCTTTTTCAATTTTTCATTCCAATTAATAAATAAAATGTAGTCAGATCCTTTCATAACAAATAATACGTTAAGATAGGAATTGTTTAGTCAGAATCCCACCCTGAAAAACAGGGTGATAGTATATTTTTTAAATTGAATTATAGTTGATTTACAATGTTGTATTAGCTCCAGGTGCATAGCATAGTCATTCAATACTTTTACAGATTATACTCTATTAAAAGTTATTAGAAGAGAATAGCTATAATTCCCTGTGCTATACAATAATCCATGTTGCTTATCCATTTTATACACAGTAGTTTGTATCTGTTAATCCCACACCCCTACTGTGCCTCTCCCCACTTTCCAAATTAGGCAAGCACAAGTGTGTTTCCTATATTGCTGAGTCTGATTTTGTTGTGCTATATACATTTGGTTGTTTTATTTTTTAGATTCTACATACGTTATATAATATTTGTCCTTCTCTATCTGACATTTCACTAAGCATGGTATTCTTCAGGCCCACCCACATTCCTGCAAATGACAGAATTTCCTTCTTTTTTATGACTAATACTCATACAAATATATATATAAATACCACATCGTTTTGCTGGTGTGTCTGTTGAAGAACACAGGTTTTTCCCATATCTTGGCTGTTGTAAATAGCGCTTCTATGTACACTGGTCTGCATACATCTTTTTGAATTAGTGTTTTTATTGTCTTCAGATATATACCCAGGAGTGGAATCACTGGATCATATGTTGTTCTATTTTTAGTTTTTTGTTTGTTTTTTTTTTCTTTCGTCTTTTTAGGACCACACCCACGGCACTTGGAAGTTCCCAGGCTAGGGGTCCAATCAGAGCTACGGCTGCCGGCCTACGCCACAGGCATAGCAACGCCAGATCCAAGCTGTGTCTGCAACCTACACTCCACCTCACAGCAATGCCGGATCCTTAACCCACTGGTCGAGTCCAGGAATCGAACCTGCAACCTCCTGGTTCCTAGTCAGATTCATTTCTGCTGTGCCATGATGGGAACTCCCTATTTTTAGTTTTTTGAGGAAGTTCCCTACTGTTGTTCATAGTGGCTATACCAAGTTACATTCCCATCAACAGGGTTCAAAGTTTCCCTTTTTTCCACACCCTATCCAACATTTGTTATTTGAAAGGCATTTCAATGGTAGTCATACCAACAGGTGTGAAGCGATGTCTCATTATTGTTTTGACTTGCATTTCTCTGACTTGCATTCTCTAAAAATTAGCCATGTTGAACATCTTTTCATGTGCCAGCTAATCACTTTTTTCCCCGGTTGAGAGAAAATCCTCGGCTTCAATCTTGTTCATTCGTTCACCTCATCCCACACTTTGCAATATAATTCCTTCTTAATTCTGCCTGGTGGTTTTTCTCAAATCCATTGTCTTCATCCTTTCACTGCCTTTGCTCTATTTGGGTTGATGGAATTACTGCAATATCTTAAATAGTGACCCTATTCTAGGTTAGGCACAGCTACATTATTTTCTTTTGAGCTGCCAGTTTTTTTTCTTTCTGAAACTTAGATCTGATCACTCCATTGTCTATTTAGAAATCTCAGTGGCTCCTCATTGGTTGCAGAATAGAATCCATGTGCTTTAGGGCGATATCTAAGGACAATTATTCAAACTGGATCTATGTCTGAAATTGTCTTTCCTTCCTCTTCAGCTTATTAACTCCTTTTTATTCTTAAAGAGATATGGCAGGCGTCGGCTTCCTCAGGGACGTTTCTGGGCCACTTGTCCTCCCCCGAGCCTGGGTCAGGCTTCCCTGTTCCCCATCCCCATAATACATCCCATCGCTCTGCTTTTACAACCCCGGACCAGGCGGGCCCTCTTAGCGCCCATGTGGAGAAACAGCAGGAAACAAAGCACTCTCAGAAACAGAGGATTTTTCATCTCATGGGGTGTCTTCAAGTGACAGTACCAGGATCCAAAAAGCCCAGGCAGTTTGTGAAGAGTGTGGGACACGTCCTCCGGACTCCACCACGACTGTCTGGGGACAAGGAGGGGCTGAGGGTCCTGCACTTACTCAGGGAGGAGGGGCCAGAGACCTAAGTTCGAGTTTTGATGCAAATACAGTACCATTTGTACCTATAAATTGGAGGAACCTAGGGACACTCAGATTAGATTTATACGCCAGACTTATGCTTCCTCATCTGACAGTTGCTTAATTAAATTTCAGTGATCAATCTGCCCTAAACTGCTTTTCAACCTCACTTCCCAGCCATCCTTTTATTTCTCCCTTTGCTCCTGCTATTCACCAAAACCACTTGAATTATTTTCCTGATACACACATTTCAATGCTCTGTGCTTCTGGTCCTATTTTATCTCTCCCTGGAATACATAATTTGAAGTTTTAACTTCTCAAAACCTTAGCCACTCTGTAAGCTTAACTAGGTCAAATGCCTTCTGTCCTCTCACTTCTCAAAGAACAGAGCCTCCCCAATGCATTCATTAGTCACTTCATACTTCCCTCGAGCATGTAAGTCATCTTTTTTTTTTTTTTTTCAGTGGCCACATCTGTGGCATATGGAAGTTCCCAGGCGAGGGGTCAAATCAGAGCTGTAGCTGCAGGCTTACACCACAGCAACACTGGACCTGAACCACATCTGTGACCTACATTGCGGTTCATGGCAATGCCGAACCCTTAAACCAGTGAGCAAGGCTAGGGTGAAACCTGCATCCTCACAGAGACAATGTCAGGTCCTTAATCCAAAGAGCCTCAACAGGAACTCCCATCACGTAGTATTTTAAATCTTTGTATTTCTTCTTTTTTTCTTCCTGTTCTATAATGATATATTTTTCTTGTCTTTGCTTTCCTCAAGGACTGCGATGGCTCCTCCTTGATATACATATTATATTTTTTACATATGATGTTATTTAGATTATTGAACTGAATGCTGGCACAAAGTGTGAGTTTCAAAAAATCTCTCAAAGTACTTTTAAGGGGAATGCCATTTTTTCCCAACCACTTCAAGCCCTTGCTGGTTTTTTGTTTTGTTTTGTTTTGTTTTTTGTTGTTTTTTTTTTGTAAAACTGGGAGGAGATTGTAAATTCACTCTAGTTTTTCAAAATAAACGTGTTGATTACCTTTCGCAGCTTTTCTGTGCATTATCATTCAAATGAATCTCTTTATGGCATTCCTGACAGGTGGGCTCCAGTGTCTCAGATGAAATGGGTGTTTTCATGTGCTCATGGGGAAGCCTTAGCTTTGGCTTATAACTGAAACTAAATCCATTCCAAGCTATTGAAAAATTTCCTCTTAGGTTTCTTATCCTAGTGAGTTATCTTCCTTTCAGAAACGTTTATCACGAGTTCCAGAAATAAGAGTGTCTGCGGTAGAGGGCTTATTTTATACCTTTTTTTTTTTCCTTTTTTAAAATTTAATTTTATTGGCGTATCGTTGACTTCCAACATTGTACTGGTTTTAGGTGTACAGCAAAGGGAATTGGTCAGACAGATACACACATCCATTCTTTTTTCCCATGTAGGTTCTTACAAACTATTGAGTAGATTTTTCTTTTATATCATTACAAGAAACTGTTTGTTTCCACTGGAAAATGTTTCTGATATTTGATGGATTTTACATCCCTCGTACAAAGAATATCCTCCCAGGCTAACCAGGCAACACCCCTCGCTCTCCAGTCTGTTGACAGAGAACTTTACATGCTGTTGAAACTCACCTTGTTCCCCGGATGATATGTTGCTTGGGGGGCATATCTCCACTTAAAGGGTGAGAGCATCATCTCACAAGGCAGCCACAAACAATTATCAAGTGAAATGGCAAGAGACTGACAGGATCTACTTTGACTTCTCTTGCTTTCTTGTATTTCCAAGACTGATCTTTGACATGTTATGTGATGGCCTTTTAAAATCCGGGTCTTGATGGGTACATTTTCAATTCCCGAGGAATAAATTCACACAAATCTGTCAGAAGTGAGCCTTTCTGAAGCTTCTGTTAACAGCTGCTAGAAGCAGCTGGGCTCATAGACAGTTTAGAAGACAACAAGTCATCTTATTCTTTTTGGCCCTGGAGGCTGGCTTGGCTTTATTTATTTATTTATTTATTTATTTATTTATTTATTTATTTTTTTGTCTTTTGTCTTTTTGTTGTTGTTGTTGTTGTTGTTGCTATTTCTTGGGCTGCTCCTGCGGCATATGGAGGTTCCCAGGCTAGGGGTTGAATCGGAGCTGTAGCCACCTGCCTACGCCAGAGCCACAGCAACGCAGGATCCGAGCCGCGTCTGCAACCTACACCACAGCTCACGGCAACGCCGCCGGATCGTTAACCCACTGAGCAAGGGCAGGGACTGAACCCGCAACCTCATGGTTCCTAGTCAGATTCGTTAACCACTGCACCACGACGGGAACTCCTGGCTTGGCTTTAAAACCTTGAACTGCCATAATCAGAGTTAAAAGAGACAAGAATTATTATGGGTTTTTTAAGTGTGGAATTTCTCCATTTATTTTACTATTCATTCATCTAGTGTGTATATAATACAGGATGACAACAAATGCCAAATATAAATATTATGGTATTAAGACAAGGAAGACACTGCTAACAGTTTAGATGGTTGGCAAGGGGAAGGCTTAAAAAATCTTAAAAAATCAGTTTTTACTCATTCAAAAAGGAAATAATCAGGAGTTCCCACCATGGCACAGTAGGTTAAGAATCTGACTGCAGCAGCTTGGTCACTGGAGACGGGAGGGTTTGATCCCTGGCCGGGTGATGCCACAGTTGTGGTGTAGGTTGCAGCTGTGACTTGGATTCAATACCTGGCCTAGGAATTTCCGTACATCACAAGTGTGGCCATAAAATGGAAAAAATAAAAATAAAAAATGAAAACCAAAAATGAAACAAAAAGAAGTAAATAATTACACACCGTTTTAATACCATGTACTTTACTAGCTAGTTAAGAGGCAATTACGCCTGAGTGATGCATGACCAAAATTTGCCTTTTCCTTCTTTTTTTTTTTTTTTGTCTTTTTCCCATTTCTTGGGCTGCTCTCGTGGCATATGGAGGTTCCCAAGCTAGGGGTCCAATTGGAGCTGTAGCCACTGGCCTATGCCAGAGCCACAGCAACGTGGGATCTGAGCCGCGTCTGCAACCTACACCACAACTCACAGCAACACTGGATCCTTAACCCACTGAGCAAGGCCAGGGATCAAACCTGCGACCTCATGGTTCTTAGTTGGATTTGTTAACCACTGCGCCACGACGGAACTCCTGCCTTTTCTATATATGGTGTTCTAATATGTTTAAAGCTACAACATTTATTAAGTCATTATTTTATTTAAGTTGCATGAATATTCAAGACATTATTGTTCTTCTTTGTAAACTAAAGTGTATTTGACATTGTCAATGCATTATAGAAAGAAGAAATGCTTTCTTTTCTGGGGTTTCCAAAGAATTGTTTAAGAAATTCAATATTTTAGATCAAATTGCATGTGACCAGGATGGAAATTTGTCTTCTACTATTGACCAAGGCTCAGTAACAATTTGCAGAGTTGATGAAGAGTTTTTTGCCTGACATAAATACTAAAGTTGAGAATATAATTTAAATAGGTATATCCAAATCATAAGTGATTTATTGGAAAGTTAATGGAGGCAATTCCACAGAAGCAGCTGTTCAGTTTTGTGAACTTTAGCTCTCCATGAGGTATGTTATTTATAAATACAGAGTTTGGGAAAGGGCATATTTGTTTGACCTGGAAACGTGTAGCACTCTAAAATGCAAAATACTTTTTTTTATAGTCTTATTCTGCAGGCTATAAAAAGAGTTAAGCTTTATGGACAGATGGGAAGAGGGATGGATTGAGGGTTGGGGATAGGCATATGGACACTGGTATATGAAATGATTGGCCAGCGGGGAACTGCTGTGTAGCACAGGAAACCCTACACAATACCTTATGATAATCTATCTGGGAAAATAATTTAAAATAGAATGGATGCGGAATATGTATAACTAAATATGTGTATGTCTAACTGAATATGTCTAACTGAATCACTTTGTTGTTTGGCAGAAATTATCACAACATTGGAAATCACCTGTCCTTCAATAAAACTTTAAAAAATATAAAAAGATAAGTTTTGCAGAGAGCTTTGTAGAGCCCAGGTGGGTCAGAGACAATGGGAATGATGTTGCCGGCAACATGTAGTACAGAACGTGATTAGAAGAAGAAAATTTAAACCGATTAGCTTGAGTAAATCAGGGCGAATACTCTCATGGAGAGCTGGAGGGAGTATTTAGAGAAGTGAAATGGGAAAAAGTGAGGAAACAGGAAGGGTTTGGATTAAAAACCCAAAGTTCACAAGAAGTGAGCACGATGTGTCTAATCATCAGGAGGGAAGACCTGGGTTTGGGCTGAGGAATTTATTTGGTGTGAAATATACAGAAAGACCAAGTTAGCTTGAGATGGTAACATCGGAATATGGACAATCTTTTTTCTTACAGTCCTTAAAAACCAGCGGTAGATTTTGAAAAGGAAGTCTGGATGATGGTGAACATCGGTTAGGAGAGCAGAAGTGTAAAGAGTAAATGAAATGAAAGGAAATGTAAGCAAAACACCAAGCAAGTATCTCCTTACATAGTCCAGGAGTGAGGTGGGTCTGCGGCTCTGGTAGTAAGATAGTGAAAAAATAGGAGAGAACAATGGACAATTCAGTTGCAGATTTAAAAAAGCTATAAACCACAATGGAAAAGAATATAAAAAGAATATATATGCATATATATATATATGCATTATATATATGTGTGTGTGTGTGACTCACTTCGCTGTACAGCAGAAATTAACACAATGCTGTAAATCAACTATCCGTCCATTAAAAAATTTGCTCTGAGAGTTCAAGCTTGAGGACTGGGAAAGAATAAAAATTAGTGGCAGAAATGAAGAAATCAGTTTGGATAGGAGATAAGATATTCAACTTGATCTTGAAATATATTTCATTTGAGGGGGTGATGAAATAACCTAGCGATACCGTAGAGAAAGCATGTGTAAGGGCAAATAAAAATTACAAACGTGAGACTGAATTCTCTCTGTCGAAAGTGAGAAAGGGGATTTTCCTTCCTCCTTTTTCTCAGAGCATTTATCTTAGAAAATTTGTAAGTACTTTCTCATCTGCTCCAATGTATATAAATCTTTGTGGAGACTAGATATGCCTTTTGTCAGGTTTATGACCCCCCCCCCCCATATCCTCCTCTTGAACCTGTGAGCCTCTGCAGGGCAAACATTAAGGGAGACAGCACCCCATCTCCCAGTTCCTATCTAGAGGGTAAAGGTCTGAAGTGCAGCTGGGTGAGCCCCACCTCACTCACAGCTGTGAAACGACATCCTGTCATAAAGAGCCATGGATAAAGCTAATTAGTTCACACAAATGATTTTCCCAACATCCAAGCAAAGTTAGGATGAGTTATATGTGACACGTGGTCTTTCAAGTCCTCTTACTTGGGGACCAGTTACAGCTTACCTTTTTTTTTTTTGTCTTTTTTCTCTTTTGTTGTTGTTGTTGCTATTTCTTGGGCCGCTCCCGCGGCATATGGAGGTTCCCAGGCTAGGGGTTGAATCGGAGCTGTAGCCACCAGCCTACGCCAGAGCCACAGCAACGCGGGATCCGAGCCGCGTCTGCAACCTACACCACAGCTCACGGCAACGCCGGATCCTTAACCCACTGAGCAAGGGCAAGGGATCAAACCCGCAACCTCATGGTTCCTAGTCGGATTCGTTAACCACTGCGCCACAACGGGAACTCCACAGCTTATCTTAAAAACAGGTACATGATAGGTTGTATCTGCTTGTCTATAGAAAAGGGTGAGATGTAGTTTTGTCTTTGCCACCTCTTAGCCGATTGCCTGGGATGCACATCACATTCTGGTTTAATGCTCATTCCGTAAGAAAATTGTTTCTTTCTTGTCTACCTTTGTGAAAAGATTTTCTAGGTTAGGAGAAAATTTAAGTTTTGAATTCCGTTTTCCCACTGCCTGATATTGTAGGGACATTTAAATTTGTCACCGCAGAGGCAGCATTTGGAAATGGTCAAGGTGAGAACAGTTAAAAAAAAAGAGAAAATGAGAACAGCTAGTGGCCAGGGTCTACATTTCTTAGAGCATCAGAGTGGCAGGGTTGGGAGAGGACACCTTGGGGATTGTGGGGACGCGAGCCATGTGGGGATGGAAAGTTGCCCAGTGAAATAGAGGTAGAACCTTTCCATATAAGAACATAGAAACATCTTATGGAAAAATGGGTTCAACTGTCCAAAGACCCCCATGACTTGGCCTCTCGTCTCTCCAGCCACTCCTTTCCTCTCAATGTTCATCCCCTGGGGTAACCGTACATGGAGAGGCTGTCTGTTTATTGCAATCTCAATGATGATCCGTTGCCTAGAATCCCCATCCCCTTTCCTTCACCGTGATGAGCTCTCCCCAGATCTGAAGGCTAAGTCTTGGCATCTCATCCTCCAGGAAGCCAGTCCTAAGCACCTCCCTCCTAACTAGGGTCCCCCAAGTGCTCCCTCAATGCCCTATGCTATTTCCTTTGCAATCTTTCACATGATTTTTTTTTTGGCTGCCCCACAGCAAATGGGGATCTGGTCAGGGATCAGATCCGAGCCACAGCTGCGGCAATGCCAGATCCTCAACTCTTTGTGGCAGGCCGGGATCAACCCCGAGTCTCAGGGTTCCCGAGATCCCATTGAGCCACAGTGGAAGCTCCCACATGATTTTCCACAGACCTTTTTTCCTTTAAATCATGTACCGATACTTTGTGTTCTTTGGGGGGTGAGGTAGAGAGAGTAATGATGGTTTATCTATCTGTGCATTGTCAGTGCTTAGCACAGGACCAACCACATTAAAATATTTGTCTAATTAAAAGATGTAAGTGTCAAGAGGGCTTAATATAATATGACTTCTTTTGTGCAATGATTTAATCTTTTTTTTTAATTTATCTTATTGAAGTATAGTTGACTTACAATGTTGTGTTAATTTCTGCTGTACAGCGAAGTGATTAAAAGTGATTCAATTATACATATACATACACACACATTCTTTTCCATTATGTTATGTCACAAGATATTAAATATAACTCCCTGAGCCATACAGTAGGACCTTGTTGTTTACCCATTCTAAATATAATAGTTGGCATAGAATGATTTGGTCTTCAGCACTGTTTAGTATGTAAGCTACTGGCTACCTATGACTTGACATGTGACCAGTTCAAGATGCACTGCACTGTAAAATACACATGAAATGATCATTGTTAAATATCCCATTAATGATTTTATATTGATCACATATTTATAATAAATGATAAAGTATTTTGAATATATTGGTTGAAATAAAATATAGTATCAAAATTTCCTCTTCACTTTTTAAATGTTTCCCATGAACCAGGCACTGCTACGAATATAAATAGAGGGCCCCACATTGAAATAAACAAACGCAATTTTTATTCCCACACAGCATGCAGTTTAAATAGTAGACTAGAAACAAGAGTCAAGTGAGTAAATGAATAAGTAAGATCATTTCACATTTCTGTGGGCACACACAACTGAACACCCAGACAAGAGTAACTTCCACTGTAAGGTTGATTATGGTTACAGAATAAAAAATCCAGAGAAAAGCCACATCAGGTAGGGTCAGGCCATCAAACAGGGACCCAAAGTTTAAGGATTTTCTTCTTTCCACACCAGAGTCCTTAGTGCCATTGCTTTTAGCGTTTATGATTTTTACCTTCAAGTGCCTATGATGGATGCTACAGCTCCAGGCATCTCATCTGAGGTCAAGAGAGCTCTATTCATGTTGCTTTTCCTTTTAACAGGAAGGTAAATATC
This sequence comes from Phacochoerus africanus, assembly GCF_016906955.1. Taxonomy (NCBI): domain Eukaryota; kingdom Metazoa; phylum Chordata; class Mammalia; order Artiodactyla; family Suidae; genus Phacochoerus; species Phacochoerus africanus. The sequence goes on along the minus strand of NC_062552.1, from coordinate 27,441,455 downwards.
TTTCCCAGGAACCTCTTCGCACCTGTCCCCTATTCAACAGAACTGGGTCACATGCACGGTCCCACTGCAAGGGAGTCTGAGAAAGCAAAGGTTTGAAGACTTTGTCACGAGGCCAGCAAAAGAGAAGGAAGTTGCAAACTATCCAGAGTGTGTTTTTCGTTTTCTTTTGATTGCATTCAGATAGGTCTTACAAAGAAAATAAAATAGAATAATGAAGTAGAGAACAACTGGTATGGAGGGGAGGGGGTGGTTAGTGCAGATAATCTGAAAGGCATTTCAATGGCAATGCTATTTAGGAAGAGTCGTAAATGATGAGAAGGAGACCACTTTTTAAATGTTTGGGGGAAGGGTCCCATGGAGATGTCAAGTCAACAAAAAATTGAAAACCTCATGCTCACAAAGGGAAGCCTATACCATTTCATGCTTAGCCCTCTGTATTAGCATTTTCCCAAGAAAATGAACAGGTTAGGTATACAATTATAAAATAATTTCTTTTAGTGCCCTCCTCATAACTTTTTGACAATACCCTTTACCTTTTCTCCTATTTCTTTAAAAAAAAGTGTTTACGCTTTACCAATATTTTAAGATGAGTATAAATAGTCACTCAATTTAACACACTCTAGCTAAAAAAAAAAAGTGCAATGACTATTCCTGAATAAGACATTGAATTGACAGAAACCTGAAACAGAGTGAAGTACCTGACACTTCCCTTTCAAGTCATGTTATTAAAAAAGACGAAACATAGGTATACATGTTATAAGATATTAGATGACCGTTTTCCGTCATTGTGATGACAGTGCTGCAAAGAGATGCAAATGGTAGGCTGAATACACAAATGTACATGCAATAGAAAATGGAGTTCCCATTGGGGCTCAGTGGTTAACGAATCCGACTAGGAACCCTGATGTTGCGGGTTCAATCTCTAGTCTCGCTCAGTGGGTTAAGGATCTGGCATTGCCATGAGCTGTGGTGTCAGTTGCAGACATGGCTCGGATCCCACATTGCTGTGACTCTGGCGAAAGCTCACAGCTCCAGTTCCAATTAGACTTCTAGCCCGGAAACCTCCATATGCCGCAGGTGCGGCCCTAGAAAAAAAGAAAAAAAAAAAAAAGAAAGAAAGAATAAAGAAAATGGGATTAAAAAGAGTATCAGCTTTGCAATTTCTGGTTAAGAAATATTTTATTCCTTTCCCTCCTTCCTGCTTTCCTTTCTAGAAATGATCACTCATTTCTAGTTCTCTCCATAAAGAGGATCCAAACATCTGCTTAGAGCAAAAACATATGCCCATCAAACAAAGGCAGTAGAGAAGCAATAGGTATTATAGGTCTTATATCACAGTCAGTGGTGCCAGATTTGCTGTATGGTTCCTGCAGGCTGAAAAGAGTAAGTGGATCAAAAAGACAAGGGCAGCTGTAATAGGAACAGGAAAATAGACGTCAAATACAAATGAACAATATGTATACTCAAACTTGCTGGAGTATCATACCAGCACTAGATCGAGAGTTAAGAAAGGCCAATAGAAGATTCTAGTATGAAATAATTTATGAATTGCTTCAGTTTAAGTTAAAACATTGTCTAGATCTGAACAATCAAGATAGTAATAATCAATAATCAATAGCTAGAATTAGAATTAGAATTATAGCTATAATTAGAATTCATTATCATCAAATATTCAATTTTACTTTCAATATTATGTGTGTGTGTATATATGTATATATACACACTTTTATTTTGCTAGACATTGATGTGTCACAAACCCACTCATGGACCTAACATTTGGATGCCATTAAGAGGATCATGATCTAACTGGGGGAGCTGAGGGTTAAAACCACGATAACTGGCACCTAGAAATCACAGACTTACAGTGGAAGGTGACACAAACTCTAAAAGACCTACAGCCATAGAGCTAAGTGTGCACACATAAAGAATCAGGTAATATTTTACACAGCAGGTGTCACTTCCATTGGAGTCTTAAGGATCATGAAGTTATTAAAGATATTATAGGTTGATTCAGTCAATGTCCATTTCTACATTTTTTTTCCAGAGCCACGTTCCCAAAATACTTTATAAAGAGGTAACACAATTACAACATATCATCTAACATTAGAAAAGAGAACATTTCCTTGACACCTTGAAGCTCTAAACAACACCAGCAACTACCAATCTGATTTAATCTTTTTGCACAAGAAAGAGGTAAACCCCTATTTAACCAAACCCATGTGGATTGTTGATTTTTTTCTCTTGCAGCTGAACACTTCTAACTAAGCTATAGGAAGAGATGAGGTCACCTTGAAAGGATTCACTGTGGGAGTTCCCATCATGGCTCAGTAGTTAACTAATCTGACTAGGAACCATGAGGTTGTGGGTTCGATCCCTGGCCTTGCTCAGTGGGTTAAGGATCTGACATAGCCATGAGCTGTGGTGTAGGTTGCAGACTCGGCTTGGATCCTGCGTTGCTGTGGCTCTGGCGTGGGCTGGTGGCTACAGCTCCAATTCGACCCTTAGCCTGGGAACCTCCATATGCCACAGGTGTGGTCCAAGAAAATGGCAAAAAAGGACTAAATAAATAAATAAATAAAAGGATTAACTATGAATGTAGAAGGAAAAAGAAAGAGAGAGATAGAAAGAGATAGACAGAGAGAGAGAGAGAAAAAAAACAGTCATAGGAAATCCCCAAATTAAAGGGCTGCAAGGCTGGAGCAGATAGCAGTGTCTGAGGATGCAACAGGCAGGGAAGAAGAGGAAGCTGGTGAAAATGGTTTGGGGGACAACAAAAGGCTGTTGGATATGACCATTAGGGAGCATTGCTGTTTTAGAGAGAGTAGATTTAGTTAAGTTTTGAGGAGACTGGCATGTGAGCTCCCACTGTGGCTCAGTGGGTAAGGATCTGGCATTGCTGCAGCTGTGTAGGTCTCAGCTGTGGCTTGAATTCAATCCCTAGCCTGAGAACTTTCATAGGCCACAGGTGTGGCCATTAAAAAAAAAAGAAAAAAAGATAAAAAACAAAGCAGATTGGCATGGGCAGAGAAGCTAATGAGAGAAGATGTGAGAAAAAGGACGGAATGATAAAGGCATATTATCCTAAAGGAGGAAGGAGATAAGACGGTGGTTTTGAGAGAGAAGCAATGCAGAGGAAGTTTTCCTTAGCTTTAGGATGTGACAAACCTGAGAAGACATGTTCACTGGGGAGAGAGGAGCAGAAAGGAAGGACAGAAGGTAATAAAGGGAGTGGAATTGAAAATGATGCCCAGAGGTTACATGAAGGGGCCAGAGGGCGACCCTCAAAAGGAGCGGTGTTCATGTCCTCTGGCAAGGAGAGGCGGGTGTGGAAATGGGAAGTAGGGGTAAGAGAGGAAACACTGTGGATATTTGTGAGTCGTTTGTGAAAAGATGTAGTCAGCTTCTTAGGGCGAGCAGCTAGACATGAGGTACAGGATTTCAGGAGTTGGTAAGGGTTTGGGACAACCCATTGAAGGGATGAGATGGTCCAAGGAATCCTGGAAGTCCAAGCAAAAAGTTGCAAAGTGGGCTGAGCCCCAGCTATGGCTGTAAGCTGTTTGCCCTTCAATAAATGTCTAGACTCCAGACATGACAGTGTCTGGTTTGTGCACAGGTGTGGACTTGGGATAGATCTCTGATGTGGCTTCTCCTCGGTATTGGACTCATATTTGTATAAAATACAATGGTTACAATAAGCACCAAAGGGAATTTGGAGGAGATGAAAAAGTTACAGAAAGACAGAGAGTCTGGGTGAAGGGAGAGGGTTGGGGAGGTAGGGGAGGCAGTCCTGTGTACTTTGCTCCCAAGGGAAATGATTGGGGAAGGAGAGCATGTACCCCTTCCCGCCCTATCTCTTGCAGTTCTCATGCTCCTTCCACCTCCAGGGTCACACAATTGAGTTAGAACTTCACAGTATCCCCAGGAACATACCCCAGAGTCTAATTGCATATTATCTGTCTTAGCCATTTGCAAATGTCTTTAAAATGGTGTAAATTTTGAATAAATCATGCCTCAACCACATGTGCTTATAATATAATGACATACAGCTATACATGAGCAGTATCTTTTTCTAAGTTCAAATTTTTATCTCATTGCAAAAAGAAATAATTCTAAAGTGAGGAGTTCCCGTTGAGGCTCAACAGTGATGAACCCAACTAGCATCCGTGAGGACTCAGGTTCGATCTATGGCCTTGCTCAGTGGGTTAAGGATCCAGTGTTGCCATGAGCTGTGGTATAGGTCACAGATGTGGCTCAGATCTGGTGTTGCTATGGCTGTGGCATAGGCCAGTAGCTGCAGCTCCATTTTGACCCCTAGCCTGGGAACTTCCATACGCTGCAGGTGCAGCCCTAAAATAAATAAATAAATAAGTAAAAATAAAAAAGAATGAATTCTAAAGTGAGATTAACTTTGAATACTCTAATTTTCAAAGGAAATTGCTTGCATATTTGTTTAGATGAAACTACAATTACTGTATTTTTGAAGTATTATCACAGCATTACATTTAAAAATATATTTCAGCCTCAGAAGGACATTCTGAGTCTATGGCAAGTAAGAGAATTCCCTTTCTTTCTTTTTAAATATGTTCTCAAAAACATATGTTCTTCTCAACCCCAAAACTACTTGAACTAATTAATAAATTCAGCAAAGTAGCAGGATATAAGATTAACATTCAGAAGTCATTTGCATTTCTGTATACCAGCAATGAAATATTAGAAAAGGAATACAAAAATACGATACCATTTAAAATTGCACCTCACAAAATCAAATACCTCGGAATACACCTGACTAAGGAGGTAAAGGACCTATATGCCGAGAACTATAAAACTTTAATCAAAGAAATCAAAGAAGATGGAAAGAAATGGAAAGATAGTCCATGTTCCTGGATTGGGAAAATCAATATTGTAAAAATGGCCATACTACCCAAAGCAATCTACAGATTCAATGCAATCCCTATCAAATTACCCATGACATTTTTCACAGAAGTAGAACAAACAATCCAAACATTTATATGGAATAACAAAAGACCCAGAATCGCCAAAGCAATCCTGAGAAACAAAAACCAAGCAGGAGGCATAACTCTCCCAGACTTCAAGAAATACTACAAAGCCACAGTCATCAAAACAGTGTGGTACTGGTATCAAAACAGACAGACAGACCAATGGAATAGAATAGAGAATCCGGAAATAAATCCTGACACCTATGGTCAATTAATCTCTGACAAGGGAGGCAAGAACATAAAATGGGAAAAAGAAAGTCTATTCAGCAAGCATTGCTGGGAAACCTGGACAGCTGCATGCAAAGCAATGAAACTCACACCATGCACAAAAATAAACTCCAAATGGCTGAAAGACTTAAATAGACGACAGGACACCATCAAACTCCTAGAAGAAAACATAGGCAAAACACTCTCGGACATCAACATCATGAATATTTTCTCAGGTCAGTCCCCCAAAGCAATCGAAATTAGAGCAAAAATAAACCCATGGGACCTCATCAAACTGAAAAGCTTTTGCACAGCAAAGGAAACCCAAAAGAAAACAAAAAGACAACTTACAGAATGGGAGAAAACAGTTTCAAATGATGCAACCGACAAGGGCTTAATCTCTAGAATATATAAACAACTTCTACAACCCAACAGCAAAAAAACCAATCAATCAATGGAAAAATGGGCAAAAGACCTGAATAGACATTTCTCCAAAGAAGATATACAGATGGCCAACAAACACATGAAAAAATGCTCAACATCGCTGGTTATAAGAGAAATGCAAATCAAAACTACCATGAGATATCACCTCACACCAGTCAGAATGGCCATCATTAATAAATCCACATATAACAAGTGCTGGAGGGGCTGTGGAGAAAAGGGAACCCTCCTGCACTGTTGGGGGGAATGTAAACTGGTACAGCCACTATGGAGAACAGTTTGGAGATACCTTAGACATCTATCCATAGAACTTCCATATGACCCCGCAATCCCACTCTTGGGCATCTATCCGGACAAAACTCTACTTAAAAGAGACACGTGCACCCGCATGTTCATTGCAGCACTATTCACAATAGCCAGGACATGGAAACAACCCAAATGTCCATCGACAGAGGATTGGATTCGGAAGAGGTGGTATATATACACAATGGAATACTACTCAGCCATAAAAAAGAATGACATGATGCCATTTGCAGCAACATGGATGGAGCTAGAGAATCTCATACTGAGTGAAATGAGCCAGAAAGACAAAGACAAATACCATATGATATCACTTATAACTGGAATCTAATATCCAGCACAAATGAACATCTCCTCAGAAAAGAAAATCATGGACTTGGAGAAGAGACTTGTGGCTGCCTGATGGGAGGGGGAGGGAGTGGGAGGGATCGGGAGCTTGGGCTTATCAGACACAACTTAGAATAGATTTACAAGGAGATCCTGCTGAATAGCATTGAGAACTTTGTCTAGATACTCATGTTGCAACAGAAGAAAGGCTGGGGGAAAAATGTAATTGTAATGTATACATGTAAGGATAACCTGACCCCCTTGCTGTACAGTGGGAAAATAAAAAAATTTAAAAAAAGAGAAAAAAAAAACATATGTTCTTGATCAAATATGTTCTTTTTTTTTTTTTGTCTTTTTGCTATTTCTTGGGCTGCTCCCGCAGCATGTGGAGGTTCCCAGGCTAGGGGTTGAATTGGAGCTGTAGCTGCCAGCCTATGCCAGAGCCACAGCAACGCAGGATCCGAGCCGCGTCTGCAACCTACACCACAGCTCATGGCAACGCCGGATCGTTAACCCACTGAGCAAGGGCAGGGACCAAACCTGCAGCCTCATGGTTCCCAGTCGGATTCGTTAACCACTGCGCCACGAGGGGAACTCCCAAATATGTTCTTGATCAGTATAGCTCTTGACTTCCCTGATCAGATTCCTTGGGGCAGATGATTCTTCTGGCAGTAGAGAGCATCAGCATTTTTCTGTGGGTTTTCCCTTCATGAATAACAGGGGACTTTTTCAAAGACAAAGCAAGTCTTTTCAACTGTCTTCCTAAATCTGTGATTCCATAAGATGTGGGCAGGGCAGGGCAGGAATTTTCTTTCCTGAACTCAGAATGAGTGAGATGGCTGTCAAACCGGCTCTACCTGCCTACATTCTCATGCTCAGGGCGTCCCCCTTACCTCATCTTTCTGTCCTCATTAAAAAAAAAAAAATCATCAGAGAAATCCAGACTGTGACTAAGGCCATAATCAGTAAGTAGCACTAGGACTTTTGCTGGAAGCCCAGGAAGAAGTTCTTATGAACACTCAAAGTTCTTGACATATTTGACCAGCAAACTAGCAATTCAGAAGTACTGACCTTAAAGAAAGCCCCAGCCATCTGCACCTGGAAGGTTCTACATCACCTCGTAGGAGTGTCTTTGGAATGAATGAAGGATGTTAAGAGCTGGGCAGTTCAGGCACAGAATGAAAGGTGCCCTTTTTTCCCTTATGATTACAACTTTCTGGTGGTGGAAATCGAGGCTGATGAACTGTCACTGGGGATTGCTCTAGGAGCAGAAGTTTGAATTAAAGACGTCTAAATTTCTATCCATTTGGAGTCAAAGAGTAAATAGGTTGTCCAACATTTCTTAGGCTTGATTTTCTGTGAGAAGTTAATAAGCTTAAAAAAAAAAAGTTCTCCGGTTAATTTATGTTTGGGAAACACTGGCAAGTCATATTCTATTCTGCAGACATATGGTGCCCATTAGGATATTACATTTTGAATAAGCCTATGTTTTAACCAAATGCCGTCCAAATGTTTCTAACCACAGAACTGGCTTTTGTTTTTAGTTTGTTTTCAAGGCTTTTAGAATTATTATTATTATTATTATTATTATTTTTGCTTTGTTTTCTGTAAAATTCTGGTTAACTTCTTGAGGACATCAGACACATAATATAAAGGTTCCAGGATGATATATTGCCCTAAGAGTCTTTATTTTCTGAGCAATATGTTGAACTCCAGTGGTCAGAAAACATAAGACCATCTTTTTAAAAAGTGTGTGTTTCAATATCAAGTTATCATGACTTCCTTCTAGTATAAGACTCCACATATTATGTATCTTCTAAGCCATGATACACAAGTCAGAATCCTTTACAGTAAAGCTTATAACTTCCTGAGAGCTGGCGTGTGGTTCAACTAAATTCTTTGCTCATGGGGAGGGCGAAGCTACTACCTGCCCAGAATCATTGTGCCTGGGAGAAGGGAGCGGTCCTGGTTTCAAGGCAGCCACACACCCTATTATTTAGATGCTACTCATGAGTGATGATGGCAGTCGTTTTGGGCATAAGCAGAAATAATGGTGAACTTTACTTTAAGGATCCTATGCCAACGTAGATTTCATAAATCAGCTGCTTCCTGAAAAGTAAGTCTCAGAAAGCCATGCAGTAGCCTAAATTGGATCCTAGAACATATAAAAGACAAGGGGGGGGGGGGGCGGCAGGAAATGTAAAATCCAAATAAACGTCTGTAGTGTAGGTAAAAAATATTGTAACAATTCTACTTTCTTAGTTTTGATAAATATACCATGGTCAGGAAAAAATATTACCATTGGGGGAAGGCAGTCAAAGAGGGCACAAATCTTTGCAAATTTTCTAATTAAAATTATTCCAAAATCAAAAAAAAAAAAAATCCAATATGAGGAAAAAGTTTTAGTTTCCCTATAGTCACCCTAGGGATCATGGTTTTCACTTTTCAGTGGTTTAGATCTGAGCAAACAATATGTAAGGAAATCTAAAAACAACAGTGAAAAAAGATCCCGATAAAGTGTTATTTCTTAAACCATAAAGATGGAGAGAGGTAGATAATTTTATCCTTGGCCCCAGAATTCCTTTTAGAGAAAGGACTCTCTTTTTTGGGAATATCCCTTGATAAGGCTGCAAGACAGAGCCTAAGAATCTGGTCTAGCCAATAAAAGAGCTAAGGGACTGGTTCTACATGACATTAAATTAGTTTTCGGTTTGTAGAGGAAAAAGCAAAACACAAAGATAATAAGCAGAGAAGGGAAAGAGTAATGAAAGGGTCCTGTGATGTGGCTTGGGCAGCAGAAGTCTGAGGGAGGAAGCCACCAGTGAAAACGGTGGCCCAAAGCCTTTTAGAACCAAGAATGTCAAACACTTAAAATAGATTGCACTGTTACCCCATCAATCTCTGCTTCAGCTCTTTGACTTTCAACAAGGTCAACAGTCTGTGTGTTTAGGTATTTGGATGTTTAAGGATGAGGGGAATGGATCGGGAGGTTTGGGTGGGAAGTAAGGAAAAAGGCTCATTCCTTGTGTAGGTGAAAAGATGTAGAACAGACAATGTTTAATGTATCCAAACTCAGGAAGAGAACTCCAGAGCCAAGGGTGCCCAGCCCTGGTTGAATTTCAGGAGTAGCCTTGGTTTTTACACAACCCACTGGCAAGCAGATAGAGTCAATCTTAGCAAACATTTTAAGGACAAGATCTCCCCAACAGTCCTACAGGCTTCTTCTCACAATAAGCTCTATGAGGATAAAGTAATATGTATTTGTCTGCTCATTTTAAAATAAACTATTGGATTTCATAATGATACACATAACTACTGTTCTGATGACGGACTCTTCCAGTTACTAACAGGCTCCACTTTGAGGACGTTTCCTTCAATCATTGCTCTATGCATTTATATATCTCTCTCTCCATCTACTTATCTTTACATGCCTAAATTATGAATACATGGAATACACCATTTCACATTTTACTATTATACTTACAGTTGACTTTAAAACTCACTTGCGTGTGCTCCTCCATTTCCTTTTTTGTCAGTGGGGATCATAAGCCCAAATTTTCAGGGAATTTTTTAAGAATTAAATGTGATTCTGTATGTGACATCATTGATGTATCATAAGTACTCAATACATGCTCTCTTATCCCTCATTTTCATCACTCTCAGGTCCAGTGACACTTGTGCCCTGATTTTGGTCAGTGGGTTTATAAAGAAACAGATACGGATGGATTAAGATTTCAAAGTAACTGAATGACTGTTTTTTCTCTAAGTTTAAAAATTGAGGTTCAAATGTTTCCCATGGGTGAAATTTCAGGTAATTTGAGGTGTTGCTACACTGGAATCTAATACGAGTGCCCTAATTTCATGACAATATTATTTTTTAAAAATATGATCCAGTTCTAAGCTCTGCAGTCTAGACCAGGATAGAGGGGGTTAGTGGGGAGGGAGGATGGTGCAAAGGATTAGAGAAGTGGTTGTTGGCTTAGTCTTTCTTACTCATGCTAACAACCATGTATTTCTTTAGTTTAGCCTGTGTTCTACTATGGCCAGAAAAAAAGAAAAACAGTTAACTGATGGAGTTTCGTTTGTTTGGTTTTATCCCTTAAAGACATTTGTTGCCTTTTATAAAATGAAAATAGTGGAGATCTATATCTTTGCCCACATCTACATATAAACATGAAAGGGAGAATTTCCCAACTGTTCTTCTTAAAGTATGTGGGATACCAGACTAAATATTCCAAGTGGGAATTACATAAGGAAATAATTTATTCAATGAATAGTTCTTGATGTGTTCTATGTGTAAGGCGCTGTATAAAATGCTATAGACAACATTGAATGAGACATGGTCTGTGCCTTTGAGGAGATTACATTCTAGCAAGGAGGTACACGAATAACTATAGTTTGGGAAACATATAACACAGATTATACATGAGGTGCAAAGAAATACAAGAGAGAATTTCCAACCATAAAGATCAGGAAATATCACAGGAGATACAGCAATCAACTCAGGTTATGTTGTCCTGATTCTGATAATGAAGACAATGCAGATTCACTAGATAGAATTTGGGAAATGCATATAACGGTTTTCTAAAGTAATTAAAAACAATTGTTACCATATCCCACAGAAATAAATACTGCTGACTTCTTACAACTTGTATTTTTTCTATATTCATATGTTTTTCCTTAATTATGAATATATGGAATACACATGTTGACGTTGTCTTAATTTACTTAAAATTATAGTCTGAGCATCTTCCTTTGCCATTATATTTCTATAAAATAGCATGTTTAATCTCCAGTAATAAGACATACATACATCCTGGGCCTCCAAATGTGTATCCTCCATCTAATTGTGGGGAAACACCAGAGAGACACTAACTAAGGCACATTATGTGATATAACTGGTCAATAGCTTTCAAAATGTCAACTGCATGAAAGACAGAGTCTGAGGCACTGGCCCTGATTGGAGGAGACTGAGGTGTCATGACAACTAACAGCAACTTGGGATTCTGGACTGGATCGTATACCAGGAAAAGAGCATCAGCAGGGCAAGTGGAAAAACTCAGATACAGTCTGTAGATTTGATAATAGCATCATATAAATGTTTAATTTCCTCACTTAGATAATGGTACTATAGTTATAAAATATAAACATTAGGAATATACAGAAACTCTACCTGATATTCTTACAACTTTTGTGGTAAGCCTAAACTTATTTCAAAGCCAAAAGTAAAAGTTAAAAAAAAAAGAGAGAGAGACACAAGTGAATAAAACATGCCAACCTAAAGAGGAAAAGATAATTTTAGGGTTATATAAAATTTCATCACCTACCTTAATTTGATAATTCTCATTATTGACACTTAGTGTGTCTTTTATTTTTGCTAATTTAAATAATAATGTGATGACCTCCCTTATGTGAATATCTTTGCTGAAATAAAAAATATTCCAATAATTAAACTGTGAGGTAGAAGAAAAAGTGAATCCACACATGGAAAGAAATGGTCTGAGAAATATGTGAAGCAGCAGCAACTCAGGCATGACCAACATACTAGATGAAGTCAGGTTTAAGAGAAGAACAGGGTCCCCTAGGAAAGAAGTTCACACCAGGCCAGAGTGATAAGATGGGATAGTGTTGAAAGGGCCCTAAGGCCACAGAGTCTGTACTTCAGCTGATGGATTAAACGTTTGCCTCCAGATATTTTTTCCACCTGCCTTTCACTGATATCTAGTGTGATCTTTGTGATTTTTTAAATGGTTGCCAGGGAGTTTAGAAATACAGACATGTTAATGAAAATAACATTATAAAAGGAATTTGGATTCCAAAAAAAGACCATTTACTGGGTCTTCACAAAAAAAATAGCAGTTATTCCTTTCAGTTTAGAATGGTGACTATGTGAAAATTTGACCTTTAACAAGCTGAGAACCAGCTGAACGTATGGCCAGAAATAGATCTACAATCATCTGATTTTGACACCAAGTTCTGAAAATGATTCACTTTTTATAATAATAGGATATAGATGGACAAAGTTATAATAGACATATGCCCTTTACATAGATGAGATACATCTAAGAACATTACTTATCTTTGACCAACGCATTACATATTAGAAATCACAAATTAGAAATATAACCCAAACTTTGATGCATAATTCTGAGATAGTTATTTTGAAGCCTATTACTCTAAAAGCTTACCCTTTAGTTAAAATTCTATGAACATGGCCTCAAGTCATTGAAACAAATTATCCTTGCTATATAAATATTATATAGACATACTACCTCTTCCATTGGATTACTCTTCATGGAATTTCTTAATGTTGCAACTGGGTTTCCTATTCTGTATTAAGTTCTGAAAAGAGATCAATCCATTGGTCTATTATTATCTAATGTTGAGTTAACAATTTCAACAGTAAGAGATGCAGAATCTCAGATACTTCGATTTAATCAATAGTTTCATAGTACACACATTTGCCTTTAACTGAGCTGGTTTGGTTCTATGCATAGAATGTTTGAAAATCCGATTAAAACAGAAGTTAGAAAACATCTTACAGTAAGTCAGAAAGAGTAAGACAGATATGATATCACTTATATCTGGAATCTGATATATGGCACAAATAAACATTTCCCCTGAAAAGAAACTCAAGGACTTGGAGAACAGACTTGTGGTTGCCAAGGGGGAGGGAGTGGGATGGACTAGGAGTCTGGGGTAATAGATGCAAACTGTTGCCTTTGGAATGGATAAGCAATGAGATCCTGCTGTATAGCACTGGGGACTATATCTAGTCACTTGTGATGGAGCATGATGGAGGATAATGTGAGAAAAAGAATGTGTATAAATATGCATGATAGGGTCACCTTGCTGTATAGTAGAAAATTGACAGAACACTGTAAGTCAACTATAATGGAAAAAATAAAAATCTTAAAAAGAAAACAACTGGTGTATCCTTCTTGTAAGTTCCCCCATCCTTTTATTCAGGGAGATAATATTTAAACATGTGATTATCTTATCAATAGATTAGATGTATGCAGACTTGGTTGGTTTAGAAGTCTTCTGGACAAAAATGCTGCCATCCAAAATATTCTGATTACCCATAAAAGATGCCTTTTACAGGTCTAGTAGCATGCATGAGTGTGGATGGACAGAGAGGCATTGTGCTAGATGCATAATAGTGCCTGGTGGTTCTGAAGCCCACCAGCTAAAGACCATCGCAGTGTATGCTCTGTCTCAGCATGGCACACATTGATGAACTCAACCTGGTTGACTTCAAGGGCATTGGTTTTCCTAGTGGTCTTTGGCTGGTGGGCATTAACCACAGCTAGAAGTTTATCATAGATGTTACTCAGAGCTAGTAAATTTCCCCCTCTGACTCTCACCTCTTTATTGGTAATACAGAAAAAGAGAAGACTTGACTAAGTGATCTTTAGTAACAGACCTTTAGAGCTTTGCCTCTAAGTGTTCGCTCCTAGTGGCAATGGACAAGGTGTAAGTTTAAATAGCAAGACCATAGTAAATAAGAAATAAGAATGACCCACCAATATTCTTGCTTTCCAAATCGCAGGCAGAGACAGGATTGAATGTTTAAATAAGGGATTCCTTCGTCATGCTACTCAAAGTATGATGATAAGCTTCCCCTGGATGCTTCTTGGAACTAGCATCTCAGAGCCTTCCCAAGATTTCCAGAATCGGAATCTGATCTCAGGGTGATTGGAATACAGAATGATGTTTGAAAAGCACTGCCCTATATCATGGCGAGTATGTAAAATTCACAGATCTCACCTCAAGTTATCAACACACATGGTTTCACTGCCTGGCACATTGCACAAAGGCTGGGCAGTGAAAAGAGACCTAGGTCTGTTGATGCTGCTTGGAAATGGGCCTTCCCCATTCCTGATCTTTTTTTTTCCATGAGGAGATGTGATGCTTCTGGCTCCTCTCCATCTCTTCACTTATTCCTTCCCAGGAGTGGCTATAATGTCATTGGCTAATTTTGAAAGAAACACTGTGAATGATTAGTTTAGTTTCTGCCTTCTTTCTTTGGGAATTGGGTGCTTACAGAGAGCGTGCATTCTTTGCTGTCCTCAAGAGCCCACCCTGTCCTCCTGGTCCATCATTATGTGTACCTCTGACTGGCTATTGACCCTGCCTAGCTCTGGCTTACATTATGAGGTTCATCCCATGCTCTAGGTAAGCTGTGCTTTCCGGCTCAGCCATCACTGGCAATAAAGATGGTTATTCTTTGTCTTCTTTTACATTTTGTTCAGAAATTGGGGGAGGAGAATACGATGCTATTATGTAGATGCCCTCAATAATCCGAAGAGTTAGCTGCAGCCCTAAATCTTGAGATCTGGGTGCTCACTCACTAACGTCTAAACCTCTTCAATTTCCCCCACTGTTGAGGAGGTAATTGAATGACATCAGTGGTTCCCAAACCTGAAGACGCCTTAGATTCATCCGTGGAATTGAGAGGACTGGTGTACAGGTCCAAATCTACAGCAGTGGAGTCGGTACATTTGCATGATGCACAGGTGATTCAGATGATTCAAATCTGGAGACTGGTTGAGTGTCCTTGTTCTTATACTCAGAATGCGATCTGTCTTCCAGCAGTGTAGGCATTAAGTAGGAGCTTGCTAGAAACCTAGAGCAGTTGGCCTTGCTTCAGAAGTACTGACTCAGGATCTGCCTTAACAAAGCCGCCATTTTTTGTGCATGCGTGTAGGCACAGTAGGTGGCGAAACTCTGCCTTGGATGGTATTATCTCAACCGTCCTTCCCAGGCTGAAACTGCTGGGATTCTCGTTCTTTATTCATTGCCCTATTTCTGGTTCCTGGCATGTAGCAAAGGGCTCAATAAATATTTATTGAGCAAATTAATCCATTCTCTGTTCTGCTCACTGGAATGTGACAATAGCTTAAACATTCGCTTATGATCCCATGTGTTTATCACTTAATAAACAGCACTGATATCTCTCTGGTCACTGAGAGAAATCCTGGATCCGAAATCTTGCTCACCTAATGCTCCCTTTCCTCTTCTGAATTCTGATAATAATTTGATGAGAAAAAACTTCTAGGAAGCTGTGTTGCCCAGCTTATCATTATTTCCCTTCCCATTCTTTTGCCAAATTCAAAGGGCTTCTCTCAGATTTATATCTCTTGACCACACTCTGGAAGGTTTCAACAGTATTTTAACAATATTTATGACTCTACCCTTCTGGAAGCTTTCTTCCTTGGCTTTCATGATAGAAGATTTTTTTTGTTCTCCTGTTTTGAATCACTTTTTCTCCTTTAGCTTTATATATATATGTATTTTTAAATAATCTCCTTCCTTTGGATCTATTTTTATTATTTTATTTTATTATTTATTTATTTATTTATTTATTTATTTATTTATTTATTTTGTCTTTTTTGCCATTTCTTGGGCCGTTCCCGCGGCATTTGGAGGTTCCCAGGCTAGGGGTCGAATCGGAGCTGTAGCTGCCAGCCTACGCCAGAGCCGCAGCAACGCAGGATCCGAGCCGAGTCTGCAATCTACACCACAGCTCACGGCAACACCGGATCGTTAACCCACTGAGCAAGGGCAGGGATCGAACCCGCAACCTCATGGTTCCTAGTCGGATTCGTTAACCACTGCACCACGACAGGAACTCCTGGATCTATTTTTAATAAAAATGATCCATTTTTTTTAACGCACAGAATCTTCCAGAATGAAGCTTTGAAGTTTCTACCATCTTTCACCTAAGAAGAAATTCTCATTTAATTTTTGTCTGCTCAACTTATATGTGGTTAGAAAAGATCAAAATGAAAACAGCTTAATTCTACAATTGAGTTTTACAGGTCTGGCACAATTTTATAGACACAGTAAATGGTTAATAAACCTTTATGTAAAGGGGCCAACTCTGTTATATGGGAGAGGGAATTACACATTAGGGGTAGTCTAGGGCAGAAAATGCCCCCACTGGGACTTTAAAGAAACTCCAAATTCCTGAGACTGGTTCCTGCTGCAGATATTCATTCAAGAGGACTGAGAAGTGAACATAGAATTGATATTTAAAATGAAAATATTCCCCAGATGATTTTAAAGCATAGCCATGGTTAGTATCTACTGAAATATCCAATTTTGCAGATAAAAATGTCCTTTCAGGACAAATTCAAAAGTCTAACTAAAGACCTTTATTAAGAAGGCATTTCTATTTCATTCTGCTAGCTGAACACTGAAGAACCAAACATAAAATCTGATATTCTGTGGGATGGGGGATAAAAGAAAAGTCAGACAGATACAAAGCTGAAAAAATTCTAGTGGCTGAGTCCAACCATTGTTCGATATCACAAGTATGGGCTGGCCTTGGCTCTGACTGGGTATGAAATTTTGATTACAGATACGACTTGATCTGATATCAGGGAGGTAAACATATTTCTACCATTCTGAAGACAATTATAACTCTGTTGTTATAGTAATCTAACAAAGAGCGTGGATAAAATTAGGATTTCGTTTCATGTAAAAAAAAAGGAAAAGAAATGCCTTAAAATTTGTTACCAAATCTTCATTTGGATGATTAGCTCTTATTCCTGAAATAATGTTAAAGCATCCTATTATTCACCATAAGGCTCAGAACATCAAAAAGCGTTACCCACATGAGGTAACTGGCACTTAATTCTGCTGTCCCCACGTGTCTGCAGTACCCAGTGAATTTATGGGGCTTAAACCAGGTGTTCTAATTCATTTCAAAAGATGTTCGCAAATTTCCTTTTGCAAATTTGCTCTCAAATAGGATTCCTTTATCATGTCAATTTGCATGTAAGGACAGACACCGTTGGTACTTGCATCTGAAATAAGGCAGTGGGCACAACTGCTTGGCATGTGTGGGGCTGGAAAAGAGTTGGTGATATTTGATGCAGAACAGGTTATGCCTCTTTGTTGAAAGACAGGGGAATGTTCTGGCATTCAGTCAATGCTTGTTGACTGTCTTCCCAGCTGTTTATGCAGCAGATCACCAATGAGTTTCATTATGACAGATTGTGCCTTGTCCCTCTGATCATGGCAACCTATACTTATTCCATTTCTTGGCACTTAAGTCAATATTCTGTTGGTCAATGCTGTGTTACATCAATGCCCCTGGGAGAAAAAAAAAAGTTACTAAACCTTTAAGCATTTATTTATTCATTTGTTTATTGTCTTTTTAGGGCCACATCTGTGGCATATGGAAGTTCCAAGGCTAATTTCACAGCCACAGCCACGGCAACACAGGATCCAAGCTACATTTGTGACTTACACCACAACTCATGGCAATGTTGGATCCTTAACCTACTCATCAAGGCCAGGGATCAAATCTGTGTCCTCATGGATGCTAGTCTGATTCGGTTCTGCTGAGCCATAACGGGAATTGCCCTTTAAGCATTTCAGATATTGGCCTGAAATAAATCCCAACATTTCAGAAGGGGCCTTATAATTTTTCCAGAATCTGCTAGACGGCATGGAAATTTTACTGTGATTTCCATTTTCCTAGCTTTTGTTTCACAATGAAAGATTTTTTCTTGTAGGTTCTATTGCTGTGGCAGAGTATTCTGTGTCAGGAGACCTGGTAGAAAGTACAAGACAGATATAAACACTGTACAATCAATTTCATTTGACCATCATTACCGTACTATAGTTAAATACATTTTTTTTTGTCTTTTTGTCTTTTTGCCATTTCATGGGCCGCTCCCACAGCAAATGGAGGTTCCCAGCCTAGGGATCTAATCGGAGCTGTAGCCACCGGCCTACGCCAGAGCCACAGCAATGCGGGATCCGAGCTGCGTCTGTGACCTACACCACAGGTCATGGCAATGCCGGATCCTTAACCCACTGAGCGAGGCCAGGGATGGAACTTGCAACCTCATGGTTCCTAGTCGGATCGTTAACCACTGCGCCACGACGGGAACTCCAAATACATTTTTTTTTTTTCCATTTTGCAGATGAGCAAACCACGATTATGAGTTTCAGTAACTCTCCCAAGGAGAAACATTTAATAAATGACCAGACTTTCTGAAACCAACTCTACTACAAATTCTGTGTACTTAACAATTGCTATAGTAAGTGTTCCAGTAATATGATTGAAAGATCAATAGTCCAGGGAAGAGGCAGAGGGAGAGACAGTTTTTCTGTAACTCATTGTTGTAGTGTAGTCAGTATGCCTCAGGCACTTCCTAGGCAACAGATAAACGGGAGATTCAAGGATGAACAAAGGGCCTTTTAGTCTAGTGGTGTGCTGTTCAATATGATAACAGCTGGATATGTGTGGCTACTTACATTTGTTGAAATTCATTAAAAGTAAAGAAAACTTAAAAGGACATTCCTTAGACTGGCCACATAAGTGTTGACTATTGGTCTGGCTAAGGGCTTCCTTACCAAATTGGACCGTGCGGATACAGAATATTTCCATCATAGCAGAAAATTCTATGAGTACTAGTTAGTGGGAAATCTGTGTAAATAATCATATAAGTAAAACTATGGCAAGTGGTGTGGTGCAGTGTTTTTCTATTTGACACTGTTGACAAGGGATAGCCAGTCTTTGTTGAAATTTTACTGTGTTTATTTTATTGGTCTTTTTTTTTTTTTTTGGTCTTTTTAGGGTGGCACCCAAGGCATATGGAGGTTCCCAGGCTAGGGGTCGAGTCGGAGCTGTAGCCGCTGGCCTGCACCACAGCCACAGCAATGCCAGATTTGAGTCACGTCTGAGACCTACACCACAGCTCACAGCAATGCTGGATCCTTAACCCACTGAGCAAGGCCAGGGATCAAACCCACAACCTCATGGTTTCTAGTCAAATTTGCTTCCACTGAGCCAGTATGGGAACTCCTACCGTGTTTGTTACTGAAGACGTCAAAGCCAACAGGGTGGTAAAGAAAAAACTACTGAATGAACTCCACTCAAAAGGAGAGGTAGATACACGTTAGAATTCAGGGTAGGCAATTAGTATTGCAATACAAGTTTTCCTACTAAAATTATGGTGAAACACAAAAGCAATCCCTGCTGCATATTGCAATGTGGGGCAGCAGAGGAGTGCAATCTTCTTTGTAGAAGTTCATTAAAAGATGGTTCATCTCGGAGTTCCCGTCATCTGAGCGGCGGCTTGGATCCCAAGTTACTGTGGCTGTGGTGTAGGCCAGTGGCTACAGCTCCAATTCAACCCCTAGCCTGGGAACCTCCATGTGCCGCGGGAGCGGCCCAAGAAATGGCAAAAAGACCAAAAAAAAAAAAAAAGGTTCATCTCAAAGTATTAATTTATTAAGGCCACTGTGCTCAACCAATCCTAAACAGCTATGAAAGGGCTAAACACAGCCATGACATAGTAACTGCCACAGTTCCTTATTTAGAAAACCAAAGGGCAGAAAATCAAATTAAAATATGTCATCTCTGCTGCTCCTGCTTCAAATGCTATGCTTTCTGGAACTCTCTTCTCTAAACTTGACCTTCTATTTCTCTTTCTTGCATAATGGCCAGTTCATTAGATCGGAGGTTGCTTTTTAAGACATATTTGGTAACTTAGATTTTTATTTACCTCTTGCTTCTCACCAATTAGTGCATGAAATGAAAAAAAAATGTGCTACACAAAGCAGGTAGCTCTATTATAATGAGAAGTCATTGAGATTTTATGTCTATTTCAGCTCCTAATGAACTGTGAAATTGTAGTCAGGTGAAATGAGAATGGAAGGGTTGGAGCTAGGGAATGCTTAGTGGAATTAGAGGTACCATGTTGGTTCCTCTTTTTAAAAAACGTTTATAATAAACTGCTAAGAAAGGCTTGGAAGAGAAGTCTCAGTTCTGCATTTGAAGGTTTGCATATATGCAAAATAAGGTCTGATAAGCTCTCCTGAATGCCCTTGTGATATCAGCTTCTGTTGGCATGAATGGAAATGGAAAATGCTTTGACTGTGTCTTTTCCTGCTCCGGCTGACAATTCCTCTCACCCCTCTCCATCAAGTCATCAGGAAGTTGGGGTAAATGATAAACTGGGTCCACGTTGCTAGTTTTCAGCAAACAGATCAATTCAGGCTTTAACAGCCAGTAGTAAGATCTGAGCAGAGTCACAGATACCCATTCACTTGCCAGGCTGGTGGCTGCTGTGTTTTGTTTGGCTAGCAAGGAGGGTTTTGTTGTTGCTGCTATTTTGGTTGCAGAAATCTACAGCTCTCAATTAATATGAGTACTTTTCAAAGGGAATAGACTCCTCAGGTAGATTTCTTTCCCCCCTCCATCCCTAGCATGTTTATCCCCAGCCACTTCATGCATCTGTACAGCCTACTTTGCCTCTGGGGCATTAGAATCTCAAAGCCTTGAATTCTTATGCAGAGATTTATCAGAAAAACATATTTGCTTGAAAATTACAATCCTTCGTGTACATATATAATTGATTCGCTGCTATATAGCAGAAATTGTCACAGCACTGTAAATCAACTATACTTTAATAAAACTTTAAAACATGGAAAAAAGAAAATGACAATCCTTTAAGTACACCTCCTAAACAAATATGCTAACAATTCTAAGAATTGAAAAAAATAAGTAAACAAATATATAAATAAAATTGGAGTTCCTGTTGTGGCTCAGCAGTTTAAGAACCCAACATAGTGCCAGTGAGGACATGGGTTCAATCTGTGGCCTCGCTCAGTGGGTTAAGGATCTGCATTCCTGTGGCACAGGTCACAGATGCAGCTTGGATCTGGTGTTGCTATGGCTGTGGCATAGGCTTGCGGCTGCAGCTCCAATGTAACCCCTAGCTCAGGAACTTCCATATGCTGTAATTGCAGTCCTAAAATAGTTAATTAATTAATAATAAATAAATAAAATAAAGATTCTAAGAATTGAAAATATATGAAGTATTTATAATCCTCTCAACATATCACACATGAAAAAATTATAATATTTTGAAACATACCAGATTCTGGTGAACTATGTTTAGACCAGACAGCCCTGAGCCAGCTCTGTCTCTGCAAGTGGATATTAGGTGTCTTCTTCGTTCATCCATCATTTCCTGTCTTTCTTTGTCTGTTATCCTTTCTAAGGATGCTACAGGGGATTTACACTCTTCCTTAGGACTCAGTGTCAAAGACGTGTGATTTCTATGAAGGCTTTGCTTTCCTCTCTGCAAATCATTTCAACTTCCCTCTGTTGAGTCCTCCCTGCATTCTCTTCTTGGGGGCATCTCACTCCACACTTCGCACTGCATCTCCTCCGGCCTCTCTTGCTTCTCTGCTGGCTGGCCTGTGTCTCCTGCAGTCCAGCAGCTTCCTATCTTCAGCCTGCCCACAGGTCTCAGTTGTCACACACACACACACACACACACACACACTCTCTCTCTCTCCATGTGCCTGTCTGTGGCTGTCTACCCCTGAGATCCCTCTCTGCCTCTGCCCCCAGGCTACGTGGGACTGGTCCTGACTTTCTCATCCTCCACCCCAACCTGGGGGAGGCTGCTGGTCGATTCCTCTAGCAGCAGATCCATCATGTCCTTTGTTCCCTCTTCTTTCATCTTCCCAGGCTTACAAAACAACCTGGCATTTTGAGTCTTAGAAGTAAGTTGTTCATATGACAGCAGGGAGGAGAGTAAATACAATGCATGTGAGTAATGAAGTGAACCAGCAACATATGGTCTCTATCTGAGAGAAGTGTGTATATATTATAGTCCAGCTCTCTTTACCAGGAGAAAATTGGAAAATTTCCAGGTATGTATATCTAACAAACTTAGCCACAATTTAACAGGAAAAAAGTTAAGTGACTAGGAGAAGGACAAAACTTCTCTTGATTCTTATACATAAACTGGTTTTTTGGTACACAGTGCTCAAATTTTGTAAGTGGTAACTCACCAGTCCTAAATATTTAACGAGAGCTGCTTACTCAAGATCTTAATCATTTAATTAGCTGAGGTATTTTTAAGGATCTTGACTCTTTCCCTTTCTTTCTTTGGCATTGAAATTAAATGGCCTTGTGCTATGCAATTATATTCTTTTTCCTTTTTCTTTTTTGCTAGAATAGAATGCAAAACTAGATTTGTGCTAAGGAAATTTCAGATTATGCTTATAATTCTGAAAATAGGTAAAGAACACTCATTGGGTAATGTCTATAAACCTTGAATTCATGAATTAGAACATGTTGATGTATGTGCTTTAGTTTAATTTTTATGGTTTTGTTATAATTGGTAGCTATGGTCTAAACCCAGAGTCAGCTATAATTTGAACATAGAGACTGGGAAAGAGGAAAATAAACTGTTGTGCAATCTCAGGCAGCAGCATTTAAGGGTAGCCTTTTCCCCATAAAGCCATTCTGTTGTATGTGACTTTATACTTTTAATATCACCGCAATCTTCCCCATGGGGCAGCTCTGCATTCCTTGTGGGCTCCCCTCAGGAGTGAGCCGTGCTCAGCTGCAGTGAGAGCATCACAACACCAGGTGGCACTATTGGTAACATACAACAAGTGGTCAGTCTTGGGGCATGAAAGTAAGTTTAAGAAATTTAGAAACCTCCTGTTACCATACTGTGCCTTCTAAAAAAAAGTCTGCACATTTATAATGCATTTATGGTATCAGCTAAGAATGAATTTAAAAAACCTATTCATTTAGAACACCAGGTTCTAGATCAACCATATTTATTAGATTCTCCTAATTTTACTGTTATAACCTCTGATGGTGTATTTTCTTATGACTTATGTTATCTACTTGTGTCTCCATCTTTCCCTCTGTTTAGATGTCTGCATTTCTCTGCATCTCTCTGCAATGCTTCCCAGCATTCTTGCATATAAGTATATTAACATCGCTGCTAGTGTCGTTTTATCTTTTTGTGCTTCAGTTATTGTGTTTTTTACAAATTAAAGTTTGAGGCAACCCTGCATCCGGGACCTCTATCAGTATCTTTTTTCCAATAGCATTTACTTACTGGGTGTCTCTACGTCACATTTTTGGTAATTCTTGCACTATTGCAAACATTTTCATTATTATTATATTTGTCATGACGATCAGTGATTTTGCTGTGCTATTGTAATTGTCTGGGTGTGCCATGAACAGCACCCATGTAAGACAGTGAACTTGACACATTTTGTGTGTATTCTGACTGCTCCACTGACTGTCCCCCCATCTCTCTCCCTCTCCTCTTGCCTCCCTATCCCCTGAGACATAACAATATTGAAATTAGGCCAGTGAATAACCCCACAGTAGCCTCCATGTGTTCAAGCAAAAGGGAGAGCCACACTTTTCTCACTTTAAATCTAAGCTAGACATGCATAAGCTTAGTGAGGAAGATGTGTTGAAAGCTGAGATACTCAGATCCTTGTACCAGTTAGCCAGGTGGTGAAAGCAAGGAAAAGTTCTCAAAGAAAATTCAAAATGCTACTCCAGTGAACACATGAATGATAAGAAAGTGAAACAATTGTACTGCTGACATGGAGAAGGTTTCAGTGTCTGGATAGAAGATCAAACCAGCCACCACATTCCCTTAAACCAATGCCTCATTCAGAACAAGACCCTAACTCTCCTCAAGTCTATGGAGGCTGAGAAAGTCAAGGAAGCTGCCGAAGGCAAGTCTGAAGGTATCAGAGGTTGGTTCATGACATTTAAAGAAAGATATCAAGTACAAGGTGAAGAAGCAAGTGCTGATGTAGAAGCTGTAGCAAGTTATCCAGAAAGTCTACCCAAGATAATTGTTAAAAGTGGATCCACTAAACAGCCTTCCATTGGAGGAAGATGCCTTCAAGGACCCTCATAGCTTTGAGAGAAGTCAACGCCTGGCTTCGAAGCCTCAGAAGCCAGGCTGACTCTCTTATTAGGAGCTAATGCAGCTGGTAACTTAAAGTTGAAGCCAATGTTTATTTACCACTTGAAAAATCCTGGGGCCCTGAAGAATTATATCCACTCTGCCTATGCCCTATAAGTAGAACAATAAAACCCGGATGACAGCACATCTGTTTACAACATGGTTTGCAATTTTTTAAGCCACTGTTGTAGCCCGCTGCTCAAAATAAAGACTCCTTTCAAAATATTACTGCTCATTGACAATGCACCTGGTTGCTCAAGAGCTTAATGGAGATGTACAATGAGATTAAGGTTTTTAAGCCTGCTAACACAAGATGGCTTCTGCAGCCCATGCATCAAGGAGTAAGTTTGGCTTCCAAATTTTATGACTTCAGAAATACATTTCCTAAGGCTGTAGCTGCCACAGATAGAGATACCTCTGATGAACGTGGGCAAGGATAAATTCTTCTGGAAAGGACTAATCATTCTAGATGCCATTAAGAACACTTGTGATTCAGAGTTCCCATCACGGCGCAGTGGAAACGAATCCGACTAGGAACCATGGGGTTTTGGGTTCAATCCCTGGCCTCACTCAGTGGGTTAAGGATCCGGCATTGCCATGAACTATGGTGTGGGTCACAGACATGGCTCTGATCTGGCAATTGCTGTGGCTGTGGCGTAGGCCGGCAGCTGTAGCTCTGATTAGACCCCTAGTCTGGGAACCTCCATACCGTGGATGCGGCCCCGAAAAGACAAATACACACACACACACACACAGAACATTTGTGATTCCTGGGAAGAGATCAAAATATCAACATGAATGAGAATTTGGATGGAGGTAACTTTCCTGGCTGGCTTTGAGGGGTTCATGATTTCAGTGGGAGAAGTTACTGCAGACATAGTAGAAGTAGAAAGAGAACTAGAATCAGAATTGGAGCCTGAAGATGTGACTGAATTGCTGCCATCTCATGATAAAATTTGAATGGATGATGAGCTGTTTCCTCTGAATAACAACAATGTATGTTGTTTTTGTCTTTATGGTCTGGAAAAGACTTCACAGTATCTCCAAGGTAGGTCTGTGGCAAAATTGTGTTATTTTCTGCCATTTCTAGAGTTAGTGCATTTTTCTAGCTTTCTTTTTTACAACGCTGCCTTCTCCCCCTACCTTAATTCTACACCCAACATTTAATTAAAGGGAGTCAAACTGGTTATAAAACAATCATCACTTTCCTTTTCTGCCCTTGAATGTTCCAATCAGCAGAAGCCTTTGAGTGAGATTCCCAACTGACTAGGGCAAGCCTGGGCAGTTTAATGGACTCATTGAGAACACAATGGAATAATGGTTTAATAAGCCTTACCACTGGGCGGTCAAAAACTGTCAGTCAACTTGGCTTTCATAGCCAATATTGAAATCTACTTTCAAATTCTCTAAACATTAGCCAGTATGAATGACCTCTTTTAAATAATGCTGTCTCCAAGAGGCCAGGCTGTGGAAGTCATAACAGACTTTCCCAGGTCTCAAACATGTTCCCTGCTCAGGAAACATGCAGCAGTGAACACTGAGTGGTAGAAGGGGTAAGTCTTCAAATTCACACCCATTACTACATGCTGAATTGCAGTCAGGGTGACCCACAGAACCTTGCAGACAATGTTTACAGGTTACATTACAGAAAATACGGACAGTGGTTGCTAAAGACACACATGACCTTGTCCCTTGACAAGAAGGCTGGCTGTTGCTTTTCCACAGGTTGAATATAGAAGAAAGATGCACAGAGATAAACATCAATGGATTAATGAAGAAAAATCCGTTTTAAAGGGATTATCAGACTCTCCTTCTCTCTCTCCTCTCCTTAGTTGTCGGAAGAAGAATAACCTCAAATAGTCAATCTATAGGATAGTGTATTCTTAGATCTCCAGGAGATATCCATATTTGTCTTGGCTGACACACAATACTGATTAGCCTTAAACAGTTTGGTAAGAGCATGAGCAGAGCCTTCTATCCTCAAATTTTCCCCTGAGACTTTATAAGAAGGCTTTCCAAAAATCTGTGAACAAATTTATAGCAGTTTTAGACTCCAAGATTTTTTGGCCACATCCAAGGCACGTGGAATTTCCTGGGCCAGGGATCGAACCCCTGGACACAACAGCAATCTGAGCCACAGTAGTGAAAATGCTGGATCCTTAGTAGCCCACTGCACCACAAGGGAATTCCTAGACTCCAAGATTTAGATGCTGAATAATTTCCTTTTTCCTGTTTGCATTAATCTGAGCTAAAGATTATCTCTGGTTTACATCATTGAATATGATAATAATGATGATTTATGTCATTGAATATGATAATAATATGGATTTTTATAATTAAATACAATAATGATAATGATGGCTGACATTGCTTTTTTTTTTTTTTTGTCTTTTTAGGGCCACTACTGCAGCATGTGGAAGCTCCAAGGCCAGAGGTCGAATTAGAGTTATATCTGCCTACCTACACTGCAGCCACAGCAATGGTGGATCTGAGCTGCATCAGCAACCTACACCACAGCTCAGGGCAATGTCAGATCCTTAACACATGGAGCGAGGCCAGGAATTGAACCTGCATCCTCATGGATACTAGTTGGGTTTGTTACTGCTGAGCCACACGAGAACTCCATGGCTGACACTTCTTGAATGTTTCCTATGTGCTAAACATTGACTTTCAGTATTTGATGCAAGTTATCTTGTTTAATATTTACAAAAATCCTGTCTTTATATCTCTACTTCTATAGTTGACAAAATTGATGAGATGGTTAATTAATATATTAAATATTGTATGTCAAATTTTATATTTCTATTCAATTAGATGAAGCCCCATCAAGATGGATAGTTTAAGCTCTGACGGATTTGTGTCATCTGAACACATACTTTATTTGGGAAAGAAAATAAAGAAAAGCCTGATTCCCTGGAGAGACTGCTTTCACATAAACAGACTCTCTGACCTCACAGCATGCAAAAGACCATTCTCATCCTCTGAAATTCCTCTGAAATTTAGAGAAAAGGCTTTGATTTTTTTTTAATAACCATGAATCACAACTAAAAATGAAAACACTTTCCATCATGCCCAAATAGCCACACAAATAAATACATTCCTGAAAATATTCTCATCACATAATACTGTATCTAATAAAACCTGTTATTTCTTGTTTGTTCTATTTGTTGCATGCTGATAGAGACTCATGAGTTGATTCTGTAAACTGCCAAGGGGTGATAACTGGCATTTTGAGAAGTAAGCTTGTTTATATAGCAAAGGGGTACCTAATATCAAGACCCAAATAGACATAAAGCATTAACACTACACTTCATGCTATTTGGTATCATCTACATGTGATTAGTGAGTGATAAAGCATGAAGCAGTTTTGCTATCCTGGTATACCTTGACTGCATTTCCCAGTTTCTTGTGGAAATGTAGATGTGTTATCATGCTAAGCTAAGAAAGCCTGGCTGCTTGTAGATGAAGGATGTCAAAAGACATAGGGAATTCAAGCATCAGAAGGTTAAGAGAGAGAAAAGGATTAAAAAGATAAAGAGGGAGTTCCTGTTGTGCCTCGGCAGTAACAAACCCAACAATTATCCAGGAGGATGCAGGTTTGATCCCTAGCCTCCCTCAGTGGGTTAAGGATTGCATTGCAGGTTGCCAGTGTGGCTCGGATCGCACATTGCTGTGGCTGTGACTTAGGCTAGCAGCTGCAGCTCCAATTTGACCCCTCACCTGGGAACTTCCATATTCTGCAGGTGCAGCCATAAAAAGAAATGGAGAGAGAGAGAAGAAAAAGAAGAAGTAGAAGAAAAAGACAAAGGAGAGAAACAGAAGTGGGTTGGGGAAAAGAACATTGAGAGTCACCTGGGAGTTTGGAACTTAGGCCTGCAGAGGCTTTGACATTGTGGATAGGGGTGGGGCGGGGGAGGGAGAAGGCAGGGCTGGCACAGGAAGGGTGGTGGGTAGGCAACTGAGCCACATTACTCAGGTAATGTGCAGCTCATTTGGGATTGGCTCTGATGAGTTTCCAGATCCGGAATCCAATGGATCCCTGCTGCTGGATCGCATAAGGGGGAGACAGCAGTGATGTTCAATGTTTAGCAAGAAAAATAGAATTATGGACCGAGGCAGTGGTTCTCAGACTAGTATATATAGCAAATTACCTGAGGGACCTTATTAAAAATCAAATTCCTGAGTGTCATCTTCCATAAAGTCGGATTATTCAGAGATTCAGGATTCCTTGCATTGTTAGAAGGGCATACCATGCCTTGAGAGGTGCTGATATTGTCTCAAAGCAAGATCTAAAGGGAGATAGAAAAATGATGACAGTGGGCACATGATGAGGACTTAAAGGTCATGTCTGTTTTTTTTTGTTTTGTTTTTTTGTCTTTTTGCCTTTTCTAGGGCCACTCCTGCAGCATATGGAGGTTCCCAGGCTAGGGGTCTAATCAGAGCTGTAGTCGCCGGCCTACACCAGAGCCACAGCAATGCGGGATCTGAGCCACGTCTGCAACCTTCACCACAGCTCATGGCTATGTCAGATCCTTAACCCACTGAGTGAGGCCAGGGATCCATCCCACAACCTCATGGTTCCTAGTCAGATTCGTTAACCACTGAGCCATGACGGGAACTCCAGGTCATGTCTGTTTTTGAAGAGACTAAATTTCAGGGGACTATTTTCTGCTCAAAGTTTACCAGGTAGATGGGATGCCACGCCCACAGTTGCAAACTTGACCCTGCAGAATGATGCTTCTAAGGCCAAGAATACCCTGCATGCTATGGAGGCAGAACTGGCTGAGCAGGTTGGACCATCTTGCTAGGTGAAGGGTATTGGTGACTATATGGGACTGGGCCATAGAGAAACGTGCATCTTATGAGAACTCCTAAGAATGACTTTCTGGGACATAGGATGAAATTTAGGAAACACTCAAGATTATACCAATGGTAGAAATAGGACAAAGCTAGACCTCTCTGGGTCCAAAAAGAGAAGGGTATCAGACAGTACAAGGTTCTGTGTTCTTCAGTATTCTGGAGGACTTTCACTCATTCTGTTATTTCTTATCCTGTGTATGTTCTGCCTTTATAAATTCTTATCTCAACACTATCAACAATCACCATCAACAAATGCACACTGAACACT
Organism: Phacochoerus africanus; assembly: GCF_016906955.1. NCBI lineage: Eukaryota > Metazoa > Chordata > Mammalia > Artiodactyla > Suidae > Phacochoerus > Phacochoerus africanus. The sequence goes on along the minus strand of NC_062552.1, from coordinate 27,412,284 downwards.
TTGTTCTACTCTTTGTTTGATAGGACTTGGTAGTTAAAATTTAACAAATCACTTGGATTGCACTTAAGCATGAAACTCTTACAGAATTACTAATTGACGGCATGGGGTCTGGAGTCAGAATGGCATTTGAACTCCCACTCATCCATTTTCAGCTTTTTGACCTTGGGCAAATTACTTAACTTGGACAGGTCTTGATTTTTAACATATGTAAAATTGGAATAATAATATCAAATGTTCATGCAATATGATGGGAATTAAATGAGACAAAACCTGTATTTTCCTCATTGTTTTTCTTACATAAAGAGGTCCATAAAAATTAGCTATGATTATGACAAACAGTCCGTGAGTATATTTTTGAGAGTAATCTGAGAATAAAGTAGAAAGTAATTACAGCTGACTGAGTGTTCTGGATCAGACACTCACTATATTAAGCACTAAACATATATAATATCTAATTCTCACAGTAACACATGAGGCAAATGCATTGATTCCATCTTTTGGGTGAAGAAACGGAGCCTTCAGAGGTTAGTAACTGAAAGTCACATAGCTAGTAATAAGCTGCACTGAAATGCTTTAATAGCAATATCTACCCTTAAGTTTAGCATTTTCTTACTAAGTCACATTGTTGTCTTTACTGCCCTCCAATACTGTGCCTTCTCCTGTGTCTTATTCCTTATCCAAATTTCTACATGATCCAAGACACCAGAAGATAAAAATTTACCATCCATCCTGTCCCTAAGTTGAGATGAGTGAGGTGTGAAGGGAAAATGCCTTTTCTTTTCCCAGCATCCTCAATGGTAAATCCAGAATATTAGAATGTGCATTTCATAAGAATGAGAATGGTTGAATAAAACCCAAAAAATGGTTAAAGATTTAAAGTTATTTTCATAAATCAATACTGCATTACTTCAGCATGAACCTGTAGAGAGCAATAACATAATTAGAAAGGATCTCTGCAGCTGGGTGAATTTCTCAGGAGAGTTATAACCTAACACCTACTCTGGGTTTTCTTGGCATTGCTGAGAAAAAACAGCACCAACAATTTTGTTTTGTTGTTGTGAAGGAGGACTCAGAACTTCATATTCAGCCTTGGGGAAGTTTGCCCCACCTGACCTGGGATACTTGAAGTTCATATAAATACAATATACTTAAGTAGGGATTTGGAACTCCTTGCTCTGTGTCATTTGAGCACCATATAGGAGCCATCATTTTCTTTCATCTTTTCTAGTTCTTCGCTACATGACTGAACAAGTGATCTGGGTGTGATTTTGATGATTATTTTTGGAGTTTGGAGCCAAGATAGAGAAACGTGTAGCATTGAAACCTGGCTTTCTTGTCTGCTTCTAAAAGAATGAGGGAGAAGTGCCAATTTCATTGAGTTTTAGCCCAAGGAATCTTGCAAAACAACCCGTTGCAAAAGTCTGCCTTTTTAAAAAGATCATCACTTGCAAAATATGCCTTTGTGTTAATGTCAGGATTCTCATAAATTTAGGAAAACTAAACTCCCTTTCTCTGAAGTGCTCTGGAAATTTACAATTGGAAATGTTTACAAGATAACGTTTTTAGGTTGTCAGAATCATTTGTTCTAAGCATTTTTCAAGGAAAAAAGACTATCCATTGTTGAATACTTTTATTACCCAGTATCTTTGCTTAGAAATGAAATGTGTCAGATATTTTCACCAGAAGATTCTCTTAACCTCTAATTCCAGGAATGAGTAAATTTTATGACTGGACGACAAAGCATCTTATTATTACCTCTTCTGTGAGTAAATGAAAATACAGCAGGTTGTCAATCCATACAACAATTTTGTTTTCTCCCCTTTCCTATCAGTTTAAGATTGAACCTGGCATGTGAATAGAAAACAGCAACTACATTAAACTCCTTGAAAAGCTTCTTCATATCTCTTGAATCAAAACTCTGCTTTTCACCTGCCGAAGATGGTGACTGCGGGTTGGCTTTACATAGACATATGGAAGGCTGAAGTTATTTTTCCAGAATGGTTAAACCCAGCCTGGAGAGCTGTGGCTAAGACTCCATTACTGCTAAGGTGACTCAAACCAAATTCCTGGGGAAACTTCTTCAGCCATTTCTGTGTTCCTGCATTGCTACAAGCTTTAGACATTTATCCCTGATTGTCACAAAGTTATTTCCATCAGTTATGGACAAGTGCCCTTCAAACACACAAACAAAATGAGCCGCAGCCTTTTGCTCTGGCAACTGCTGACAGAACATCAGCTCTAAACAATGACTCTTCTGATTCCCACTGATGCGAGTCAGAGTATGTACTGGCTACCTACTTCAGTCTAAAGATTTGCTGCCTATCTTAATACCAGGCCGTTAACCAATCCCAACCTACTACTCATTATGAAGAGTAAACTTGGGAAGGAATTACACAACACTGAACACATAATACCTGTATGTAAAATGTCTAAACAAGTAGTTACCTGAGAAATTCTTGACCCAGAGGGTTTTTCACTCTGCAGGCTCATTCCTTTGAGGGTGAGATGAGCATCATTAGTCAAGATCTGCAGAGACATGCTTAGAGTTCTCGCTCAAATTCATCGAGATGAGTCCTTTCCCAGTTGCATCAAGTCAACCTTCTATTCTGGAATGCTTTATTCAGTTCTGAGGTCCACTTTCTGCTGGGAAATTTCATATGAAATTGAAAACCTGCTCCAGGGACACCATGTGAGAAAAATGGAAAATCCTTGGTTCAATATGTTAGTGTGCTCATGTTAATGAACTGTAGATTGTGTCCTTTTTATTAGACAATGTTTCTAAAGAGCATAAAAGAAGGTGTTATAATTTATATAATTGCATTGATGGAAAATTTCAGAGCTGAGTAGGTTTGAGATTTTTAGAGTTAGAAATATATGTTAGACATCTCTGGTGCAGCCTTGAGTCTCAATTTATTATTTATATGACCTTGGGTAATCACATAACCTCTCTAAGTTAAATTTTTCCCTTCTGTCAAGTGTAATTTATAATAAATTTCATTTACCTCATAGAATTATTATGGATAACCCATGATATAATATTTCTAAAGCATTTAGAAACAACAAAGTTCTATAATCATTGAGAGGGTCAACCTTCTCATTTTAGACAGAAGAAAAATGAAGTCCAGAAAAGTTGGTGGCGGAGCTGGGACTAATAGCTGAGAGTCTTAATGAAATGTATGTAACAGGCTGATTGATATTTCCAAATCTACCCTCTGAGGTAAATATAAGGTACTGGAATTTTTATTCAATAAATAATTCACTGAATGTGTTATTACATATCTATATCCTAAGCACAAAAGAGAATGCAATCCCATGCCTGTTTCATGAGGGGTTGGCCATGCTTGAATTATAGAACTAGAGTTCCACTAGCCTGTAGAACCAGGGTATGAGTTTTAAGAACCAACACAGCTCTTTGAGCGATATTACCGGAGAGTGGTAATTTTCATTCATCTGGAAATGAGCTACCCAACCAATTCCTTGGGGTGAGGGAGTCTGCTGATCCCTGGAAGTTTCCTCTAACAACAGGACTTCTTGGCTAACCAGCCAGAGGAAGAGAATTACTCCATGTCATACCTGAGGAAAGGGAAGGGGAGAAGGCTCAGACAGCTTGGAGGATTGCAAGTAGTATTTTTAATGTTTGGCGGGTATATCCATAAATGATTCTTCCTACCAAAGTATGATCTGCCACTAAGTGAACATGTGGTATTTGAAAAGTAATTAAGCATTTCACAGCCTCAGTGTCTTCAGCTACAAAATGAGGACAATGGTTTTTCTACCTGCCTTCCAGGGTTTCTTGAGAATCAAATGAAATAAAGGTTGGAAATCTGCTTTAGGCTCTGTAATATGCTAGAAATTTAAGGAGTTTTATACTAAAAGGCCTCTGTCTTGAGGAAATCCCACCTTCTTGTTTAATATATATATATATGTTTTTTTACAATAGCAAAAATATTTCTGTTGAGGTATTTTCTTTTAAGGTCCTCTCTGAATATCTTGAATAATTTCCCTACTTTGCTTAAAAATCATTTTCAACTTCTATAAAAAACTTTAACACTACCAACATGAGTGACCTAATAATGAAAAATTATGATGTTGCTATTTCTATTGATTTTATCCAAACAGGAAGGATTACAGTCTCTTGGGAACACTCATGATATGACTTGGTCTGTAAATAATTTTTAATAGACTGTATTAAAACTTATTGAAATACCAGTGACAAGATGTGGAGAGCTGTGTTGCTGCATGAAAATATCAAAGGACATGGAAAGTGGTTGTCATGGGAAGCAAAGAAGGATGATTAAAAGTTCTGGGCATGCTTAAGTAACTTATTTGCTCTTGTAAAGTTTAGGTAGACAGGGGTTCCTGCCAAGACCATTGGACATCCAACCAACCCTGGACCCCTCCCATGGGCCCACTAGCTGTCAGCATGATGTCTGTGTAACAGAATGTTAAACTGGCATGAAATAAAAATGATTATCAAGCCAGTTTTTATTTATTTTGTTTTCCTTTTTACTTTCTTTTATCCAGTGAATTCTAAGTTGTATCATGTATTCATTCAACAAATACTGACCACACAACTACTATATATCTGTTTTCTTAAGAAACTTAGAGAAGATATTAAAAAAATAATAATAAAGTTTGGGTCATATAAACTAGAAGAGGATTAAAAAATAGTGAAATAGATTCAAATAAGTAGAAATCTTCAGAGGTGGTTACACGTGGATTGGACCTCAAAGGATGAAGACAACTTTGATGAAGTAAACAATACAGATGTTTAGCCAAACATATGAAAGCACAGAAATAGAGGAGGACACAGTGTTGTTCAGGACCATCCAGAGCACGTGGTAACATGGGGCGGAGTTCAAGGACATATGTTCAGCCATTTGAGCCCATAATTAGCTATGGGAGGTCTTGATTATGAGCCTATCAATTCACTTTTGAACTAGAAAAAAAGTGGAGACCCACTGAAGCTATTGAGCTGAAAGGCTGAGTTAATTCAAGGGTGGGATTTGCGAACATTAGAAAGATGAATCTGGCAGTATCTACCTGCATGTCCCTGAGCTCCATTTCCACACTGGAGAGATACTGTGTGGTTGTGAATGGGGCAACAAAACAGCAGGTAATTTTACAATAAGGACACATAACGTCAAACCCTCTGTATTTGGTGACAGTTCCACGCTCCCCAGATTTGAAAGATGTTGAAGCAATAAATAACCTCCTTGGATTCAAAGGCAATTCAGAAGTCTTTCTTAGATAAAAAATATGGAAATAAACGAACAGGAAAAAAAAAAAGAAAAAAATTATTTATTTCCAAAACAGACTTTCTCAAAGAGAAAGTAGGAGTAGGGTAGGAAAGGAGGTCACATTTATTTAAAAACAAAAAATATATATATATATATATATATATATATATATACACACACACACACACACATATATATATATATAAAACCTTCCCCTGTTGTTTCTGCTACACTCTCACTTCCACTATTTGATAACAGTTGACATGAAACCAATGCTTTCATACCAGAAAAGCTCCATGCAGCTCTAGTCACAACCCTAGAAAGATCCATCAAAGCACATGCAAAAAAAGAGGTGGCTTCCAGAGAAGGACAAATATATGAATGAAAGAGACTGAAAGGATCAGAAAGCTTAAGTCTCAAAAAATGAAGGGAAAAAAATGTGATTTTAATCTTATAAAATTCTAAATGATGTGGATGGTATGCCTGAAGACTTCATTACTTGGCATACCAGAGTCAATACTTGGAGTACTCTACAAAAGCCTTAAAAAGGAAGAATTATGGCAATTAAGAAGAGGGATTATTTCAGACAGAGTGTGTTCAACATCCTCACAGTGGCACTGACTGACAAGATTAAGAGGCTTATGAAGATTATTAAATAAAAATGTGTGCTGACAGAGCTTACTACACTATTAACCAGAGCTAAGGTGTTCTCAATGAAAAACATAGCCATAACCTCATCTTTCCCAGAATCATTGTTAATAGAAGGAAGGGAAGAATACTTCCCCAGTGAGAAGAAAAAAATAAAGATTATCATGTCTGATAATCACCAGGCACTGTGCTCAGCGCTTTTACAAGAGGCATTTCATTTATCCCTCATGGTAACTCTGTTGCAAATGTGAAATATGAAAATAGGTCACTTACCGAAGTTAACATAGGCATGAAGAAACAGATCCAGGATCTGTGTACAGATAATAACACTTTTTTAAAAAATGCCACAACTATTTAGTGTATCTCCTATGTGCCCTGCACTGAGAACACACGAGCGAATAAAATGACAATCCCCTTTCCATCGTGGGGTTTACATTCTAGACAGATTAATAAATCACTCTACAGTAAAACATGAGTTAAACTGCTATGAAGAAATACAAAGCAACAAAGTCCAGGGTGTGTTGTCAGTGCCATTAGAAAAGTGCTAGTCAAGCAAAGCATCTGTGAGAAGGTGATGTTTGGAGAATATCTGAACACAAACAGCAACAAGACAGAGGATTCTGCCGAGAGTGCATTCCAGGCAGATGGAACAGCAAGTGCAGAGGCAGGGAGGCAAGAAAGAGCTTGAGGTTTTCAAGAAACAACAAGACAGTGTGACTAGGGCAGCGAGAGCCTGGCAAAGTTGAAAAAAGTAAAAATTTTCTGCAGCATCAGTATACACATGGCAATTGATGCCAGGAATTTAGTCATGTAGGGAGGGAGAGACGTGAATATTTATAGGACTAGTAAAGGAAGGTAAATTGGAAACAGTTTGAAAGAATAGTTAGAGGAGTCAGTAAAATCTTCAGAGGGCAGGAGGAAGAGAAGGAAGAGAGAGCATTTTGGGAAGGGCAAGCTCAGTCATGTCAAGGGCATTTGAAGCGTAAGTGAAAACCAAAAGATCCCTGGTGGATTGATCGACATGGAGACTGTTGTTTTGGTGATTTGATAACAATCCAATGGAGGAAGGACAGCTTTTTAGATAGATGGTGAAGGAATCTCTGGATATTCATAGGCAAAAAAACAGTGGAATTGACCTAAGCCTCCCACCTTTAAAGAAGGAAAAAAAAAAAAAAAACTATGTCTAGATACTCATATTGCAACAGAACAAAGGGTGGGGGAAAAAATGTATACATGTAAGAGTAACTTGATCCCCATGCTGTACAGCCGGGAAAAAAAATAAAATAAAAAAAAATTAAAAAAAAAAAACTTGGCTCATGAACTTAAATATAAAACACAAAGCTATAAAACTTTTAGAAAAAAAATAGGAGAAAATTTGGGGGATCTAGGGAAGCAAAGAGTTCTTAGATTTGACACTGAAAACACAGTCCATAAAAGGGAAAATTCATAAATTAAACCTCATCAAAATGAAAGTCTTTTGATTTTTGAAAGACTCTTTAAATAGGATGAGAAGACAAGCTACACACTGGAAAAATTATTTGCAAATAACATAGCCGACAAAGGGCTTTCTGGGAGGATGTCACCCAGGGGGTGAGATCACCAGTTGACCCATGACCTGGACACAGGCACTGGGAGACCCCTCTCCCCCTCCCCTGGCCTTGGAACGTATATTCTGCCCACTGTTCCCACAGCAGGGCTGTTCTCAAGGATGCAGCCTCGAGAGAGGTCTGTGTTGTTGGGACCATCTGGATGAATCCATGACAGAACCCAGTTAAGGCCTCTCTAAAAAGTTATAAGATTCTGGTGGGTGGGTGGGGAGATCCACTTTTCTAGCCTCTCAAGACTAGACTCTTTTGTAAATTTCCTGGCTATTAAATCTTCAACCTACTCAACTGAAGAAATCTACCTCTTTTTTCCATCTCTCTTTATCCTCCAAGTACAGGGGCCAGCTTGCAAACCAATAGTCTAGTACTGGAATATATAAAGAGCCCTCAAAATTCAATGGTTAAAAAAAAAAAAAAAAAAAAAAGCTCAGTTTAAAAATGACTAAGGAGTTCCCGTCGTGGTGCAGTGGTTAACGAATCCAACTAGGAACCATGAGGTTGCGGGTTCGATCCCTGCCCTTGCTCAGTGGGTTAACGATCCAGTGTTGCCGTGAGCTGTGGTGTAGGTTGCAGACGCGGCTCGGATCCCGCGTTGCTGTGGCTCTGGCGTAGGCTGGTGGCTAGAGCTCCGATTCGACCCCTAGCCTGGGAACCTCCATATGCCAAGGGAGCGGCCCAAGAAATGGCAAAAAGACAAAAAAAAAATGACTAAGGAAGACTGTATGGATGGTAGATAAATAGATAAACACACAAACCCACCCTGAAAATACAAATCAAATCATGGTCATATATCACTACATCCCTAACAGAACAGCTAAAGCTAAAAAAAAAATCATACTTTGATTTTCCTCAAGTGTTTATTAAGTACCAACTATTTGTTAGTCAATATTTATTGGCATGAATTATGTTCAGCTATTAATACGGTTATAAAATGAGCTTTTATCTGAAATAATTCTATGTACAGTATATTAAGCATTTTTAAAAAGACAAGTTTTAACATAATTAAATTGTCTTATTTTCCAAATAACCACTATTTGGAAATATGTTGTAAACATTAGTTTTCCAGTTAGAAAAAGTGGAAGGCAAGCATTAAAATAAATCAGTAGAATTTAATATAATTAAACTGGTCTAAAGAATTCTATTTTAGTTATCTAAAATAATTCTCTAATTTCTAATCAAAGCAATAGAAATTAGAGCAAAAATAAACCCATGGGACCTCATCAAACTGAAAAGCTTTTGCACAGCAAAGGAAACCCAAAAGAAAACAAAAAGACAACTTACAGAATGGGAGAAAACAGTTTCAAATGATGCAATCGACAAGGGCTTAATCTCTAGAATATATAAACAACTTCTACAACCCAGTAGCAAAAAAGCCAATCAATCAATGGAAAAATGGGCAAAAGACCTGAATAGACATTTCTCCAAAGAAGATATACAGATGGCCAACAAACACATGAAAAAATGCTCAACATCGCTGGTTATAAGAGAAATGCAAATCAAACCTACCATGAGATATCACCTCACACCAGTCAGAATGGCCATCATTAATAAATCCACATATAACAAGTGCTGGAGGGGTTGTGGAGAAAGGGGAACCCTCCTACACTGTTGGTGGGAATGTAAACTGGTACAGCCACTATGGAGTACAGTTTGGAGATACCTTAGAAATCTATACATAGAACTTCCATATGACCCCGCAATCCCACTCTTGGGCATCTATCCGGACAAAACTCTACTTAAAAGAGACACGTGCACCCACATGTTCATTGCAGCACTATTCACAATAGCCAGGACATGGAAACAACCCAAATGTCCATCGACAGATGATTGGATTCGGAAGAAGTGGTATATATACACAATGGAATACTACTCAGCCATAAAAAAGAATGACATGATGCCATTTGCAGCAACATGGATGGAGCTAGAGAATCTCATACTGAGTGAAATGAGCCAGAAAGACAAAGACAAATACCATATGATATCACTTATAACTGGAATCTAATATCCAGCACAAATGAACATCTCCTCAGAAAAGAAAATCATGGACTTGGAGAAGAGACTTGTGGCTGCCTGATGGGACGGGGAGGGAGTGGGAGGGATCAGGAGCTTGGGCTTATCAGACACAACTTAGAATAGATTTACAAGGAGATCCTGCTGAATAGCATTGAGAACTTTGTCTAGATACTCATGTTGCAACAGAAGAAAGGCTGGGGGAAAAATGTAATTGTAATGTATACATGTAAGGATAACCTGACCCCCTTGCTGTACAGTGGGAAAATAAAAAAAAAAATTATAAAAAAATAAAATAAAATAAAATAATTCTCTATGCAATTTTATTTTCATTTTTTTAGTTTGGGAATGGAATTGGGGAAACATGAAAATAAAAGATGTTTTTAAGATTCTCTTATTTTTTGGAAAGGGTACAACTTATAATAGTTCTCCCTTTTTTCACTATTTGATCACATTGGTTGTTAAGCATTTTAACTTTTTAAATGATGATAATGGCAAAGCATGGAGAAATGTAAAGAATAATATTTTTCACAGAACTGGAAAGAACAATTACAAAATATTTATGGAACCACAAAACACCATAAATAGCCAGAGTAATCACGAGAAAGAAGATCAAAACTGGAAGTATCTTGCTCCCTGATTTCAAAGCATATTACAAAGCTACCTTAATCAAAGCAGTATCATACTGACATAAAAAACAGACATATAGCTCAATGAAATAGAATAGGAAGCCTGGAAATAAATGCACAAATATGGTCAATGAATTTAGACAAAGAAGCCAAGGATATACCATGGGGAAAGGACAGTTTCCTTCAGTAAATACTTCTGGGAAAACTGGGCAAAAATGATGAAATTAGACCAACATTTTACACCATACACAAAAATTATCTCAAAATGAATTAATGACTTGAATGTAAGACCTAAAACCATCAAGTCCCTAGAAGAACTGTCCCTAGGCAGTGAGTTCCTGGATAATAGTCTTAGTGTGGAATTTTTGGTTTTGTTTGTTTTCTTTTCTTCTCTTTTAGGGCTGCATCTGTGGCAAATGGAAGTTCCCAGGCTAGGGGATGAATGGGCTGCAACTGCCGGCCTACGCCACAGCCACAGTGATGCCAGATCCAAGCCTCATCTGTGACCTACACCCCAGCTTGCAGCAACACCAGATCCTTGACCCACTGAGTGAGGCCAGGCATTGAACCTGAAACCCCAGTGGTACTAACTGAGTTCTTAACCTACTGAGCCACAACAGAAACTCCTCGGTACAGAATTTTTGGATCTGAACCCAAAAGCTAAGGCAACAAAAACAAATATAAACAAATGGGATTACATCAAACCAAAAAAAACCCTTTTACACAGCAAAGGAAACCATCAACACAGTGAAAGGCAACCCACCAATTGCAAGAAAATATTTGCAAATCGTATACCTGATAAGGAGTTAATATTCAAAATACATAAAGAACTCAGACAACTCAACGGCAAAATAACAAACGACCCGATTTAAAAATGGGCAAGTGGAGTTCCTGTTGTGATTCAGTGGTAACAAACCCAGCTAGTATCCATGAGTATGCTCAGTGGGTTAAGGATCCAGCCTTAGCATGAGCTGTGGTGTAGGTCAAAGACATGGCTCAGATTCTGAGTGGCTGTGGCTGTGGCACAGGCCAGGAGCTGTGAACTTCCATATTCTGCAGATGTGGCCCTAAAAAGAAAAAAAAAAAAAGCCAGAAGATTTGAATAGACGTTTTCCAAAAAAGACATAAAAATGGCCAAAAGGTATATGAAAAGATTTTCAACGTCACCAAGAATCAAGGAAGTACAAACAAAAACCACAATGAGGTATCAGTTCATACCTGCTAGAAAGGCTATTATCAAAAAGTCTACAAATACGGAGTTTCTGCTGTGCCACAGCAGGTTAAGAATCCAGTGTTGTCTCTGAAGCAGCTCAGGTCACAACCAGGGCTTGGATTTGATCCCTGGCCTGGGAACTTCCATATGCCATGGGTGTGGCCAAAAAATAAAAAGTATATGAATAACAAATGCTAGAGAGGATGTGGAGAAAAGAGAACCCAATGCACTGTTGTTGAGTATGTAAATTGGAACAGCTCCTATTGCAAATGATATAGAGTTTCCTTTAAAAAAAATTAAAAATATAACTACCGTAAAATTCAACTTTTGCACTTCTGGGTATTTATCCAAAGAAAACAAAACCACTTATTCAGAAAGCATATGCACCCCTATGTTCATTGCAGCATTACTGACAATAGCCAAGATATGGAAACAACCTGAGTCCATCAACAGATGAATGGATCTACTATACTTCAATAAAATTAAGTTAAAAAAACACAGATGAATGGATAAGAAAGCGATCATATATACATATACAATAGAGTATTGTTCAACCAAGAAAAAGGAAATCTTGCTATTTATGACAAAGGTATTATGCTAGGTGAAATAAGTCAAATGAGAAAAGCAAATGCCATATGATTCCACTCATATAAAAGACAAAGCAAACAAACAGCAAAAACAAAGCAAAACTCATAGAGAACAGATCAGTGGTTAGCAGAGAGGAAGGGTATTAGAAGATGGGCAAAAATGGATAAAAAGGATAAATTTATGGTGAGGGATGGTAACTAGGTTTATTGTAGTGATCACTCGCAGTGTCTACACAAAGCTGGAATTCTTATGTTGTGTATTTGAAACTAATATAATGCTATATGCCATTTTTACATATATGTGTGTGTATATATTTATATAAACTATTATTTATCTGTAAAATAAATCAGGTGAAAATTCAAATAAATCTGTTCTCCCCAGTCAGTGACTTGAGGTCAAGCAATATCCTTTTAGACTTCTTGCCAGGATAGAAGGTCATGGTACCCCATTTAGAAAATGAATCATGGGATAAAAATTATTCCATTTTTTTATGCTGAGTTAATATAATTGTTCATAACTGCCTATTGCAGAAACAATTTTCACATGGTATTCTAAAATCACCTATTTCAAATTATTTCAAATTTGACATAAACTATATTACTTTATGTGCATATAGTATTATTTAGAAAAAATGTAAAGGCAGTACCTCACCTATTTTTGAACTGTTTAAGACTTAGTTCTATGAACAACCAACATACTCCAAAAATGTTCTGTGCAAAAAAAGAATAATTTGGTTTGTAATAAAATCATTTTGGGGGTATGTTTCTCAAGTGACTGAACTGCAGTCTGTTGCCTGTCAAGATGTGGAATTTCAAAGAGTTCAAAAAAAAAATCTCCCTTGATACCGTCTCTCTCTCAGAAGCTCCCAGTAAGTGGAAAAGGCCACACGAGTTATGGCTGAACATTCTTGTTTCTACTTTGGCGTCAGAAGCTGAGAGAATAAATTAATGTTATGATGAAGTGAGATTTTCTAGCTCTTTAGCGAGAACTTCTAATGCTGATTTAAAGGTTGTGGTAGAGCAATAAACCAAACACACAGAGCTGCTCACCGCAGTTACATGGAAAGGAAAGGTTATACAGAAAAAAATCTTCTGAGAGTTAGGATTTTCTGCCGAGCATAAAAAAAAACTGGCTTTTATTTGAGTGAAATTTTTCTTTTGCATTTCTATCATTAAAGCTACTCCTAAACCTTAAAAATTCATGGAGAATATCCAGTTAGATTGATAAAGCTGATGAAATATGTAAGGGCTGTATTAGTTCATTTTTTGTGTGTTTTGTCACCAAACAGAATTTTTAATGCCTGACCGTGCTAAAAAGAATGCGTTATTGCACATATCCAAACTATTTCCTCAGAACAAATAAGCTACATGCCCATTAAGGAATAAAAGTGTTCTAAAGCATTTTAAAATACAGTCATAGAGGACATTGACTGGGCATTATTAAGATGATTTTTAGGTTTCTTGAAACCCAGATATTTATATACATTCTATGCACCTTTTTTGCTGTTTTTTAGTGTTGTTGTTTTATTTGCCGGGCAGATAGAGAAGAATCATGGTGAGCTAGGAGAAACAAATCAAAATATGCTAAAAACATAAACCAAACTGAGCATTTCTGAGTACCTGAAGAAATCACTTTAAAGAAGTACTAAATATTAAAAATCCACAGGGAGTTTTTAGGTAACAGCAATGCAATTATGACCTCTCAATTGCTTGAGAAAAAAGCATCTGACTCTGACTTTCAAATAGAGATTTTTCAAAGTAAAATAATTAAGTTAGACTTCTAGGGGGAAAAAAAGATGTGTTTACAAATGATGGGCCTATAAAACATATAACTGTAGAATTGCATTTTCAAATTATTTGATGAGGAATATTTTATTACGTGATGAAGAATAAAAGATCCCTGAGTTTTGCTGTATCATTTTTCCTTAATCAGCCATTCTGCAATAGGATCTATGACATTACCTGGATATATTAGTCATTAGCACCATCTGTCAATGTCCCTTCATTTCTATTTCTTTAATATATAACACAGAATTGTACTTCCCCATTCTCCAGAAGTGAGGCATGGCCACAGGACTGGGACTAAGGTGAGGTGACTGAGACACTTACTTTTGGTACCGAAGGGAGATGCCAAGTAAACTCAGTCTTTGAAAGAAATATTTGAATGCCGTATTTTAAAAAATCAAAAATAACACAAAAATCCATGATGATAAAAATATCAAAATGTAAAGAGTATTATTGATTTTTCCTTTTGTCTCAGGCTGCAGTATGGCTTGGTGTGACTCTATAATGAACTGCAGATGAGTGCTAGTTATAATAAGATGTGAATTTGAAACCATGCTCATTGAGAGCAATCAGCTGTTGGCTCTGCACATGTAACAAAAATTATTGAAAGAGTAGAATCCCACTCAGTCAAACTTACACCAAAGCTTCCAAGTTCACTGAATTGTAATTCCATGAGCTGACAATGCAATGGATTGCTACTTTACTGCTCTGTCATGATACAACCATTTGCAAATAGAGAGCTGCAAAAAGGAAATATTTCATTTAAGAAGCAGGAAGTTCTTACGTACAGATACGGTCTGGCAGTTGTTTTTTTTGTTTTTTTTTTTGTTTGTTTGTTTTTTTTGGCTTTTGTCTTTTTGTTGTTGTTGTTGTTGCTATTTCTTGGGCCGCTCCCGCGGCATATGGAGGTTCCCAGGCTAGGGGTCCAATCGGAGCTGTAGCCACCGGCCTACGCTAGAGCCACAGCAACGTGGGATCCGAGCCGCGTCTGCAACCTACACCACAGCTCACGGCAACACCGGATCGTTAACCCACTGAGCAAGGGCAGGGACCGAACCCGCAACCTCATGGTTCCTAGTCGGATTCGTTAACCACTGCGCCACGACGGGAACTCCAGGTCTGGCAGTTGTTGATTCAGACTTTATTGTTTTCTTCTTTGAATTAATAAGCTGACATCTTCATGTTCAATGAAAACTTTTCTAACTAATTGAAGGAAGTCCAAGGAAAGTCCTCCCCTTAAAAAGACAACATCATTGGCAAAAAGATACCCTCCGTGTCCTTTTCCCAAAAGACTGAGTCATAAAAATCTAATAAGTCAGTCATTTGGAACTCAAACTGCACATCCCCATAGAAATGCAATTATTAAAACAGTTGGTTTCCAAAACTATATTTTAAACCCCACTAAACCAAATCAGTTGAAGAAGAGGAATTTCTAGGAGACACTCACATTGGATTCTTCTCTCCCTTCTAACCACTAGAAGACTAGGGATCGCACTACCTTGAAATAACGTGAGACCATGTGACCAGTTTAGACCCATGAAATGTGAGCAGGAGTGATTTCTGAATAGCAGTATGTTCTCATATAAAGCACATTCACCATTTGCTTTGCCTGAAGGACGAGGGTCCAGCAGTGAGAAATGAAGTGTGCAGAAAAGACCTCTATGGACTGCGGAGAAGTTTTCTCAGTCAAAATAACTAAAATTAACTCCTAGACAGTGGGTGGTAAGATGGTACCCTACATACAAAAGCAGGCTGGAGTTCAGAAGCTAGAAGCATAGACAAGTTACTTACAAGCGATAGCAGCCCGTTCGGGTTACTATAGCTGATTCAAGACTAAATGTAAAATAGGGCAGAACTGACAAGTAGACAGGGGAATTTGGGGGGGAAGCATACTATATTAATGTGTTTTCTAATTACTAGGTTTTTTGTTCGCTTGTTTGTTTTTTGGTCACATCCATAGCATATGGAAGTTCCTGGGCCAGGGATTAAATCCCAGCCACAGCTGTGACCTATGCCACTGCTGCAGCAATGCCAGATCCTTAACCTGCTATGCCATAGTGGAACTTTATTTTGTTTTTTAATAGTTGGCAGCTAGTTAAATATTTTAAAGTTGTAATCTAGTTTACTTGCCCTGAATGGCGTCAGAAGAAGGATGCACGCTGGAGTTTAAGCCACACTGTTAAAAGGAAGCAGCGCATCCCTGTCTGGGTCAGGCAGCATTGTGTTGTCTGCGGTAACTAAAGAAAAGGACAGTAAAACTCAGAGATAACTAGAGATGATCATTTAAAGATAAACCTTGGAGGCTCTGCATTCTGTTTTTGAGAGTGAGGATATTTCCTGACTGGCATCCTAAATCAAGGGGAACTCTGAGTTCGAGCTGATTCCAGGAACTTAATCCCAAATAACAAGAAGACTGATAGCACCTTTACCAGCACAGAAGATGATAAGACTTTAGACAGAAGATGGGGAACTTTGATTTGGATCCATTAAGTTTGAAGTGAAGGCTGGATAACTTACCCAGTACAGATTATGTTCCAGGCTTGCTTGTGCTATATGCCCAGGTTTCCTTAATGAATTCTGGGTTGAAAAATGGGACTCAAGGTTAAATGGCCACAGTCGTTAATACCATGTGCCATGTCCCCTGGTGGAAGGGAATGGAGGAAAAAATAGATAACTGTGAGAGTTTTGCATGATTCTCTGGGAATATAACATTGGAGATTTATCTGAAATGATGAGCTGGCATTTGCCAGAGAAAGTAGCAGGGAAAAGAGAAAGGCAAATTTATCCGGATACAGGAAAACGCAAAGCTCTAAGGGTATGAAATCCCATGGTATATGTGATGGACTAGAGTAGTTTGGTAGGGCATGAGAAGAAGAAAGGGAATAATAAAAGGTAACTTCAGAGAACATGACTTGCCATATCGTAAAAATTGTCTGGGTCATGAAACAGAATTTGGATTTTATTCTGCGATCATTGTGGAGCCATTACAAGTTTTTAAGAAGAACAGTAATGAATCCAATTTACATTTTAGAAACATCAACTATCAAGGCAGTGTGAAGAATGGATTATGTGAGGACAAGATAAGATTTAGAAAGAACATTTATTAGGCTTTTGAAATACTTCAGATGAAAAATGATGAGAACCTAAAAGTGATGTGGACCCAATAATCCTATTAGTGAGGATGAAAAAGAGGGAGTGAGTACCCAAAGGAGATTAGGACCCAAACTCCGTCTATTTTGATGACTTCAAACAGGTCTGTTCAGTAATTGGGCATGGTTTTGGATGGAGCTGGAAGGATGCAGTGCATAAATCAAAGAAGAATACCTACCGTGACAGTCATTTTTCTGGCTTAGCAACCATTCTCTTTCACTAGCCTTTTGCAGGGTCAATAGAGTGCCTACTGGTTGGTCACATACATCAGTTGTTACTGCGGATAATAGTCCACCTTCATTCCATGCTTTCTAGTCTGTCCTACTCAGAATGACAAGGGTTTATTGGAACTTCAGAAGAGAGAGGGGATAAATTAGTTTTAGTGTAACTGATAGAATCACTAAGAAACCCCAAGATATGAATAATGAAGTCCTTTTTTGAAGGTGCTTAAAGTTTTGTCTTCAATTAATACCACCAAAACTGAGCACCGCAGCATTAATTTGGATGTTGCTGTTGAGAAATTAGATTTGATCTCTGGTGTTTTTCCTTGTTTCATAGCATGCAGCTGAGAAGGGTTATTTTCCATTCTCCTCTATGTTCCTCACATGGTTGGAAATGAAAGTAATTATCCCATTCCACCTTTCCAAAAAAAAAAAAAAGCATTTATTAGACCAACAAAAACTACAGTAAGCTAGTAATAAAATACCCATGCATGATGAAGATGAAAATTTTATCGCTTCTCTCATTTAATGAGTTACTTAACTGGTTCTCCTCAGAAGCTGTTATGAGAAAATAAGGAATACGAAATGTTTTGTTATTGAAAGTCCCAGCTGTATTTTTGGGACACGGTTCAATAAAGTGTATCACTATCTTTGTTAATGTCAATAGAACAATACTTCAGTTCTGAAGACCCAGAAGAAAACTTCTGCAAAATTTGATTTATATGTCTAATAATAAAGATCAAAAACCCTGATGCCCTTAAACACTTTGACTTGAGCAGACATGTGGGCTATTCTCCTTTTTATTAACAGATGTAAAGGTTTCTTATAAGGCTCTGCAGATACTATATATAGGCTGTGCCTGCCAGCAAGGAGTATTTTGGAAGGGCATGCAAAAACAGTAGCTGGTAAGAGATTATGGAATTAATAAGGGGGAGATAAAAAGTGAAAATGTCCACAGGACATCATAAATAAGGAAGAAATATACTAAGAAGGTAGGGAGGCTGATTTTGGTTTCAGGCTGATAAACAGAAGAGGAACAAAATCCACACATCCTCTTAATAAATTTCAAACAGCTAACCTCCTTTTACATTTATATTAGTTTTTGCTCAAGAGCAGTTTTCATAATTATAATAGAATTTTTGTTTAGCAGAGTCAAAAAGTAAAGTGTGCCAGCCTGGGGCAAGCATTCACAGTGAGGAAAATAGTCTTTCTTAATGCAACATATAGGTGCATGCCATTTAAAGAAAGTGAGAAAAGAGTAGGATTAGTTTAAGTTGGATAGAGAGAGTTTAGGTATCTGTGAAATATTGGTCGGACTATCTGACAGGATTAGATATCAAGTCCTGAAGCTTAGCCATCAGAAACAGAGACCAGGAAGATCTTCGAGAATGATGGTTGATACGGAAACCAAGGGAAGAGTGAATTTCAGCAATGCTTGCGAACTGGACGGTTTGAAAACCAAAACAATGTCTTTCTCCCACCATCAGTTTATTGGCTGGTGACCCCTTCTACCACCACCCAGCTCTGTTCTTTTCACTTCTTCTTGTAGATCTTGAATCTTTTTTGCCATGCTCCGGGACACCTACTCTTGCATGTCACGAGGAGTGTATATTTAAAACAATGACTCTTTCCTACATGGTTCCCAAAGATTGACTATTATTTGGACTCACCTATCCTATGCCCTTCTAACAGTCTGTGTATCATTAATGATGGTGATAGGTGTTAAGAAATAGTTTGACATTTGTTTGGGCCTCTATGACTCACTTTCTTTTTAGAATCAGTCTTTATATTCGGATTATAAGTCTAATAGTCTTTCCTTGCAGAGGTAGAAATTAGACCCAAGAGCTGAGATTTTCATCCCCAATCTTGCATTTGGCCAAGAGGAACTTTCCCTACTTCTTGCACTATTCTCTTATCTTTTTTTTTTTTTTTTGTCTTTTCTAGGGCCGCTCCCGCGGCATATGGAGGTTCCCAGGCTAGGGGTCGAATCGGAGCTGTAGCCACCGGCCTACGCTAGAGCCACAGCAACGCGGGATCCGAGCCGCGTCTGCAACCTACACCACAGCTCACGGCAACGGTGCCGGATCGTTAACCCACTGAGCAAGGGCAGGGACCGAACCCACAACCTCATGGTTCCTAGTCAGATTCGTTAACCACTGCGCCACGACGGGAACTCCTATTCTCTTATCTTAATGTACATTATACCTGGTTTCCTGATTTCTTCGTCATTTTTTCTGATCCTTTCCTAGGAGTCTCCAGCAAATTTAATCTTTTACTTCAGCCATTAAACTTCTGATTTCCTTAAGCTTTTGTTCTAATTCCTCTTCCTTTTTCACTCTTTTCTTACTTTCTTTTCTCAGGTGATAGAAAACATGTATTTTCTAGCCCACATATCTACTCTCAAAATCGCATCCTACTTAATGGTCTCAAGATCAAATCCATGATATTCCTTTACTGAGCTGGTCCTTTTCCAGAATTTCCCATCTCATCGAGTGGCACAACTCTACTTGGAGTTAAGCAAATCAAAAATATAAGGATCTCTCAGTATCTCTCTTCCTCAAAACCTGTGTTTGACCTGTCATTTTTGTTTCTTAATCATCTCTTGAATCCATCCCCCCACCTTTTTTTTTTTTCCTCTTTCACTGCCATCAAAGTCCAAACCACAGCGTGTCTCACCTGGACTATTGTAATAGCTTTTTCCCTAGTTTTCTCTCATCCATTCTGCCTTCTTCAATCGATTGTCCACACTGCAATCAAAGTGGTCTTTTTGTTTTTTGCTTTTTTTTTTTACGCAAATAAGCAGTGATTACATTTTAACTGTAATTATTAGTGACTATAACTTTATAGAGTTTAAATGTGACCCCTAGAAATGTGTATGTTGAAGTCCTAAACCCTAGCACCTTAGATGAAACTGTATTTGGAGATAGAGCTTTTAAAAAGGTAATTAAGGTAAAATGGGGTCCTATGATTTGGGTTGTAGACAATAATTAGCCAATATGATTAATTTCCTCAAAGAAGAGGAGATTAACACAGATTGATAAAGAGGGAAATTACAAATGTACAGAGAGAAGGCAACCCTCTACAACCAAGGAGAGAGGCTTCAAAAGAAATCAGCCAGCCTGACACCTTGATCTCAGACTTGTAGATTCCAGATTTGTGAGCAAATACATTTCTATTGTTTAAATCACCCAGTCTGTGCTGCTTTCTGATGGCAGCCCCAAGGGATGACTACAAACCTCTTATGCTGCTGTCTAGATTCTAGTATAATGTCATCATCAGAACAGAGATAATCTAAGACACACATCTTCCATGCACCCTTCCAGCTACTAAAGTTCTCTCTTGGGTTCCAAATCCCCAGAAGGCTATGGACCTTGGAGATATCTGTTTGCCCAATTTGTAATTATGGAATTATCCTCACTGAGGTAAACTTAATGGTATGCCCTCAGGTCTTTATTGAAGTATGTAAGAAGAGAATGTATGTAAATTAAGATTTTTTAAACCCGCTGTGTGTCAGACAGATGCCTGATACAACTAAAGCCTGATCACATCTACGTATAGTCTTATGTCAAGTTATAGGCAATATTATATTCAGGCTATAGTTAATCTGAATTAATTAACTTGCATGAGTATTAGATTTAATATTAGTTGATAATACTAAATTTGGATCAAGAATTCTCTATTTATCTTTCTCATATTCACATATAAATACAAAAAAACTAAAAATTATTATTTTAAATTCATGATCCATATACCATTTTTGTTTTGCTCTTGTATGGGTTTGTTTGTTTAATTTTTTGGCTAAGCCCATGGCATACAGAAGTTTGTAGGCCAGGGACTGAACCCTTGCCACAGCAGTGATCCAAGCCTCAGCTGTGACAACACTGGCTCCTTAATCCACTGAGCCACCAGGGAACTCCTCCACATACTATTTTATAAAAAGGCTTGAAAGTGTCAGTGTCATTCAAAGTAAATTCCTTCCATAAGAGCCCTACCTTATCTTTATTTATTGTAATCTAGGATGTCATAGGTCATAGTCTACATACACAGAGATAGTTTCTACACTGCCTCTATATGAATCAGTAAACAGTCTAAACTGTTAGGCTTGAGTACTGGGAGCTAAATTAAACACAAGAGTTACGTGTTAACAACCCTATTTTTCCATATACTTTATATATTTAAGTATCTCGTGAGCATGCAGATAACACAGTTTCGGGTTATAAGTTTTCTGATTTGAGACATTGGCTTGAACTACCTTTTATTTTATGGTCAAGCTTTGACCATTATGTTCTAAGTTTTTACAACTCTATTTACTTGTATGAGTGGACCTATAAAAGATTCCAGTAAAATTCTGGACATGTAAGAAGTGCCCAGTAAATGTTAATCGCCCAGCTAACTTCCTAAAACCCCATCTTAATTTATCTAAGCCTTTCCCCAGGTTTGCTCATTATTATCCTTGCTCTACTTAATAATGTGGCAAAAATCCACATGGGTCTTCCTTTACTTTCATCTGAGTTTCAGAAACCCCTTTTGTTGTTTGAAGTAATCCACAGTGAAGAATAATTTACCAATATTAGTAGCTCTGACAAAGAATTGAAGACCTGTCTTTGGAGCCCACAGTCAGTGGCAGAAGGAGACATGAAACAAACAGTGACAAAAATGCTACACCAAAAATTGACACTATTCTCTGACCTGAAAGAGCCATGAAGTATTCTTAACTAGGAACGTGAAGGGGATATTTAAGCTATTTCACCAGGAAGACAATGGGGGTTAACAGACAAAGCAGTAATATACAGAAAAAAATATATTGATTTCCAGACTATGCAAGCACCATGACCCTGATAGAGTGCAAGGGGAGGTGGGCTGGGTTGCAGGCAGGCACATGCTAGATCCAATCGGAGAGGGCTGTACTGCCAAGTAAGGGTGTTTTGACCTTATCCTGTAAATGGCAGGAAAACATAAAAGATTTTAAGGATGCAACTAGCCTGATCAGATTTGACTTTTAGAACCTCACGATGGCTGCAGCAGCATGGAATTTTCATTCAAAAAGACCACTCCAGAGAGGAAACAAGGGCAGGTTAAGAGCTGTATCTTTAGGAGGAAGTCATGTGATGGTCAGCACTGAGGCAATGCACTAATTTACCCCTCTTTACCTTGAGAGGAGGGAGGGAGCCTTGGATGGGTACCCTAATGAAAACTATACCACCCTAAATGAAAAGATTACAATTATGTCAGACTAATACAATTTCCTCCTGTGATGCCATCTCTCTGGGCTCCAGTACAAGTTGATTCTATTCCAGATGGAGATTAGAGTAGCAAGCTAGACTGATAAAATCTAGAACACTCCACCACTGTGGGAAAGAACATGGGATCGGAGAAAAAGCTGATTACTCCTGTTGGGGACAGAGGAGTGTGTGTGATGGGGTGGATGGTTTGCCTCTAACTAGTATTACTGAATATCTTTGCCCACAAATATTTGAGTGGTGACCTATTATTTTTTTATATTACAAAAACTTGATTGCTTGAAAGAACAAAAATCCTTACATCTTTAATGCCCATTGTATGGGCAAAAGCAGGATGCAAAGAAATGTAAAGCAATATATGAAAGGGGAGAAAACAAAGTCTATAAACGCAGTAAAGATAAATCAGAAGGATTGATTATATTCCTAGGACCATGAAGAGCCCCATGTAAATAAGCACATGAATGGATTAAGTCAGGTTGGTATTTTGATATGCTTGCATTTTTCTGCAATGTGTGAATAAGAGTATGTAAAGAACTTAAATAATTCCCCTTTAATTAGCATTCCTGTCTTACTCAGAGAAACAAATTCATTTCAAGCCCATATTTTAATAATAAAACTGTAATGAGCCCCTACATTCTCTGACTCATTTTATCCTCATAATAAGCCTATAATGTAGTCACTATTGTGTTCCCATTTTATGGATAAGGAAAGTAAGTAACTGATAACAGGCACTAATAAATGGTCATGCCAAGATGGAGAGAAAAAAATTAGAATTAGCAAAGAAAAATTTAAAGCAAACTGAAATGATGGGAGGTAGGTCCTGGACATCATCAATTACCGCATTTGAGAGCTCACTGGGAGAAAACCATTGATTTAGACATATCAGAAGTTTCGTAAAATATGATCAACATTTGGTTTGAAATAATGCAGAGCAACATGTCAAACATATCAGAAATATTATTTCGCAATGACCTAGTAAGAACAATTTTGACCCAAGTCATTATTTGAAGAGAAATTTGGAGGAGACTGTTTCCAGCCGAATATTCTTTATTCTCTGGAGACCTTTCACATGCCAACAAACTTGACAGATGGTGAACAGTGTATCGTGGTGAAACTGACCTCAAACTTTAAATAAGATTCACCACATTATTCTTATCTGCAGATGCTTTTCAGCTACAGCATTGCAATTTAGGAAACTATGACTCCAAAGAGAGGCATGGTCTTGACTTACTGCTTTCTATAACATTAGGATCTACTGACGCTTGCTGATTCTTTTCAATAAAATGCATCTTCCTTTTTTGACATTGAGAGCTTATGAATCGTAAATTCCTAAGGAATGGAATGAGCTTCAATTGCCTTACCTTGCAAACCTGAAAGTATTGCCATTTGAAGTCTCCTAAATCCCTCCGAGGCATTTTTGTTCACATTAAGAAGACTCTAGGAAAGAGCATATGGCCATCATCGGTTCATTCTTCTACCATTGTTATGGAATCTCCTCTGACCTGAGTTTTTACTCTCAATTTTTTCATTCCCTCTTTCTAGGATGCAACTTTCTTAAGAAGACAGAAAATTAAAGCCAACTGTAAAACTCTCCACTTTTTCTTTGCTCTCTGTGACAGTTATTGTATTAAAAGAGTAACATACGATGATAAATTTTAAGAACTTTATTGAGGACAATGAGATAGAGATGAAAAAGTGTTGGGAAGGGGAAGGAGGCATTGGAGATGGCTCTGTGCCTTTGGTTTGCAGAACTAGGTGTGAGCGATGTCATCAAGGAAAGAGCAAATCCAGAAGGAAGAGCCTGATTGAGATGGAGGGGCTGGAAAGGTGATAAGATAACCTCTGAGCATGTCTGCTGAGATGATGCTATACTGGCTTAGACAGGGGCTCTGGAACCCCGTTGTATTCACTGACATCTCATCTCCCACATTTTCTCTATGTGTGCTATTGTGAAACTCATCCAGCATCTCTGTGTTTCAGCTGTTTCCCCTGTAAGATGGAAATGGCTATTATTCCTGTCAGGGTTATTACTGGGACTAAATGAGTGAATTCACTCATGCACATCCTGACTTTGTGCCAGTGCCTGAAGAACACTGGCACAGACCTATCTCTCAAGAACATGAGTGGAGGAGTTCCTGCTGTAGCTCAGTGGGTTAAAACCAGACATAATATCCCTGAGGATGCAGGTTCAATCCCTGGCCTCGTTCAGTGGGTTAAGGCGGCAAGCTACCCACTGAACGTAGTTTGCAGATGCAGCTCGATCAAGTCTTGCTGAGGCTGTGGTGTAGGCCAGTAGGTGTAGCTCTGATTTGACCCCTAGCCTGGGAACTTCCATATGCCATAGGTATACCTATAAAAAGAAAGAAAGAAAGAAAAAAAGAACATGAGTAGACCCTAAAAATCATTAATAAATCTGGGTTTAGATGTAAAGTCAAGATGGGAGTTATAAGCAATAACTACAGCCATTGCAGGCAGTAAACTTATCCCTTATGACAAGATTTTTGCTTCAAATGTCACTTTCAGGAATGACTTCATATATTTTTTTAATAAAGTTTATTGGGCTTAAGTTGGATTTATGTGACTTACAAAGTTGTGTTAGTTTCAGGTGTACAGCAAAGTCAGTCAGCCATACATATGCATATATCTCCCTTCTTTTTCAGATTCAAACCCCTT
This sequence comes from Phacochoerus africanus, assembly GCF_016906955.1. Lineage (NCBI taxonomy): Eukaryota > Metazoa > Chordata > Mammalia > Artiodactyla > Suidae > Phacochoerus > Phacochoerus africanus. The sequence continues at coordinate 27,387,284 of NC_062552.1, read as the reverse complement.
TTAGGTTATCGGAGAGTATTGAATAGATTTCCCTGAGCTATATAGTACTTCCTTGTTACCAATCAATTTTGAATATAAAAGTGTGTATATGCCAGTCCCAACCTCCCAATCCATCCCTCCCCACAAAGTTTCCCCTTCTGGGAGTTACTTGATATTCTTATTTTAAAAGCATTTGAGAATCAGATTGGGTAGCCACAGGGGGAGGGATGGAAAGAAGTCAGGTAAAAAAATTCAGAAGAAAAATAAAAAGTGGCAGAAACTCTTCGGAGAAGTAAAGAAATCCTTCAGGACGGTCAGCAGAACTCATTGCCATGTAGTAAGCATGAATTTCTTCAGCCTTCCATAGTGGAGGGGAGGTGGAACATGGAGCCCTGCAGAGGGTTTCTCTGGATGAAATGAACAGCCTATGTTAAAAGTGGAGTTGATGCCCATGATACAAAAGTCATGATGGAGGATTTGGTACCACATAAAACTACAAATCTCTAGTGCAGTGCAAAAACCCATGAAGGTATCTAATGAGTCAAGGCGAAAGGATCCTATCTAAATCTGGGGCGGAAACCAGGATTTGACTGAATATGCATATTTCTACTGCACAGCTAGCTGGCTACTTCTGATCATCAGTCATCAATTTTAATATTCAGCACTCTCAAGAAGATCTAAAAATCTGAATGTTCTTTCCAGGATTTTGCACACTGATGGTACTTAATATACATTGGGAAATTACACTTCTCTTATCCGGATCCTAGGAATAGTCTTCAAATTCTGACGACCTCCATTCTCTCCTTCCTTCAGACCATTACTGTTTCTTTCTCTTTTTCCGGTAGCATAAATCTGATCTTGTTACTTACCTAAATAACAACTAACAATTGCATTTCATTTCTGGGCTCTAGAAGGGCTCTGAAATTCCCTGAAATTGTATGCCAGATTGTGTGGATCATATGTATTTTTCTGGGTCCCTAGCTTCACCAAATAGCTTAGTAGAGGAAATAGGTTTTACGGTCTGTTCCAATTACATGTCCCACCTTACCTGCAGTGATGAGCACACAACCCATACCACCCACATTATATACTGCATCCATTCTAAATCAGAGCTTTTCAAACTTCCATGTGCTTAGAATCACCAGTTCGGGGGCAAGAGTGAGGATCTCCATAAAAATGAGAATTCTGTTTCAGTAGGTAGGGAGTAGGGCTGAAGGGCCCTCATTTCTGACAAGCTCCCAAGTGATGATAACGACGATGGTTCATGGAGCACAAGCTGGGGAGCAAAGCTGTGTAGTTACGCATGCCACATACCAGCAAAAGCAACAAAACAACACAGACCACACTTATTCCTAAGGAATGATTACAAACAATATATAAAAGCAGAAAGTCCCTGCATGTCCTTGTAATTTCACTCGGGCTATTTCCTTTTTCCCTGTAGACTAATAACCTTCTTCCACCTCCCTCTTCCTTATCGGCTGATAAACTACTGCCCCCAACACACTTTGTGCAATAAGCACTTGAACAATAAGCACTAACTTTAATAGGCTCTACTGCAGGGATTGGCTCCTTTTATTTTTGTCCTTATTTCCTAAGCACTTTTGTTTAGTGAATTTAAGATGTAGTAGCTACTCGCAGTGGTCTTCCATCCTAGTTGGAGAGACAAGGATCACTGCCATAGTTACTGGGACAACTGGAAACAGTACCACCATAAGAGTACATTTTATTCCTGAGCTAATAGCTTTATATAAATAAAGTAAAATACATAGACTGAATGGTTCTGCATTTAGAGACACCAAGTTAAAAAAAAACAACCCCTATGACTTATGAAGGAAAGGAATGGGAGTCAGAATGGTCCAAACGGATTCCCCCAAGGATTAGAGAGTAGTGGTGCAAGAACAAGGATGAGTCCACTCAGGCAAATTAACCAGAGCAGATATAGACCCCAGATTAAAGACCATAATGAGAACTGTCCAAGGTCCACCTATATGCGTTGGGTGGGGGATGATGAATATGAGGGACAGCCTGACCAGAATGGAGGTGTGGAGTTGGAGCCATCAGTTGGGAACATGGGCGGGTCTGAAAATAGAGGAGACAGTGTGTAAAGGGTTAGCCACTGAGTGCAATGGGAGACAGCAAGGCATTAAGGTTTCTCAGCAAGAGAAATGCTCAAACAACCTAAATGTCCATCGACAGAGGAGTGGATCAAGAAGATGTGGTACATATACACAATGGAATATGACTCAGCCCTTAAAAGGAACGAAATACTGGCATTTTTAGCAACATGGGTGGACCTAGAAATTATCATGCTAAGTGAAGTCAGTCAGACAATGAGACAGCAACATCAAATGCTATCACTGACATGTGGAATCTGAAAAAGGGACAGAATGAACTTTTTTGCAGGACAGATACTGTTCTGCAAACAGACTTGAAAAACTTATGGTTTCCAAAGGAGGCAGTTTGGGGGGTGGGGGAGATGCACTGGGGTTGTGGGATGGAAATCCTATAAAATTGGGTTGTGATGATCATTGTACAACTATAAATGTAATAAATTCATTAAGTAATAAAAAAAAAGAGAGAGAGAGAGAGAGAAATGCCAGAACAGAAATGCCTTCAAGGAAAATTAATATTAGCAAAATGAAATTTAAGAGGCATGGTATGAGGTTATCAGATTTCATTATGAGATGATTTGCTCACAAAAATCGTTGCTTCGATATTAGTCATGAAACATTTGAAAAAGAAAGCATTGTATGTGACATTTTAATTTATCTTCCTATTACGGCAGTAAATGACCTGACCACAATTATTCAAAATGTACTATTTAGAAAGAAACAAACACAAATTAGGCCCTTACTGCTCCTCTAGAACCAGTTACCTATTTTAAAATATATCAGGTAAAGATAGGTATTGTAGTGCATTTAGAACATGGAAGGAGGTATAGATTCAGCAGTTCAGGAGTCACAGATTTTAAAAAGAAAAAATTCAGGAGTTCCTGTCATGGCTCAGGTTAACAAATCCGACTAGGAACCATGAGGCTGCGGGTTCGATCCCTGGCCTTGCTCAGTGGGTTAAGGACCCAGCATTGCTGTGAACTGTGGTGTAGGGTGCAGATGCGGCTCGGATCCAACAATGCTGGATCCTTAACACGCTGAGCAAGGTCAGGGATTGAACCCACAACCTCATGGTTCCTACTCGGATTCGTTAACCACTGCGCCACGATGGGAACTCCAAAATAAAATAAATTTTTAAAAATTCAGAGTTCTCGGGTGGCTCAGTGGGTTAAGTAACTGGCATTGTCACTGTTGCAGTTCAGGTTACTTGCCCTGGCATGGGTTTGGTCCCTTCTCCGGCTCAGAGAACTTCCTCATGCCATGAGGCATGGCCAAAAAAATTCTCTAAATAAGGAGTGGTTTAACTAGAAGACGATGAAATAGTTTCAGGTTAATTTGTAATTATTCATTCTCATTTCTGGTATATGCCCACATCACAGGATTATATCATTCCCATTGGGTAAAAATATCATAGTTGAGATAAATATTCACAGGAAGAACAATTCACAGTCCCTATAATAGCCTTGTGTTTTGTGTCTTTAAAAAAATTTTGTAGAATGAATGTATCAGTCAAGCTGAACCAAGAAGACAGGGGGAAAAAAGTCAGAAAGGGGAAAACAAAACTAAAATTTACTAAAAAAGTTACTATGTTCAGTGGCTTACCTTTCTATTAGTTTGAACACTTCATCCTGGTCTGGAGTCCCGTGTTTCCTTTTGTATGCATCCTGGCTCTTCTGAAATTGGAGCCAGAACACTAAGTAACTGAAAATTAAACATCTAACTTTTGACTCAAAACCCCACACATTTTTGTCTGCCATGTCCAATTATAAATCCACTTGTAATGAATTTCACCAATATTAATCTTCAAATATGTTTAATACGAAATCATATAAGCAGATAAGAATAATAATTGCAGGAGTTCCTGTTGTGGCTCAGTGGTTTATGAACTCAACTAGGATCCATGAGGATGAGGGTTCAAATCCTGGCCTTGCTCAGTGGGTTAAGGATCCTGTGTTGCTGCAAGCTCTGTCATAGGTCACACATGTGGCTTAGATCCAGCATTGTTATGGCTGTGATGTAAGCTAGCAGCTGCAGCTCTGATTCAACCCTTAGCCCAAGAACTTCCGGGTGCTGCAGCTGTCCCCCCCAAAAAAGTAATAACTGTATTCCTTAGATTTAATTTTAAATTATTAGAGTGGAGGTGATATGTAAAGAAAAAAGCAATTGGGCTAAATTCAACTTTCATGTTCACAGAAAATGCAGCAGTATTCTTGTGTTCCACCAGTATGGAAAAGCCAACTCTTCGAACTGAAAATGTATGTAAGAAATGCTTTGCTTTCATCAAGTAAAAGTTGGGTAATAGGTATGTGTATTTCAAGACTTTCCAAATAGTCGACATAGCAATTTTCAGTGCATGTATATCTGAAGTTAGGAATCACGTACATGGAGAGGTGGATAATGACCAAGGACTTCTGCTTTCATAGATGAAGCAACCCAAGTTCTAAAAAAAATCACCAGTTGTTACCAACAGTTATTGGCTAGTATAGAGCAGCAAAGGACCTAGGGCTTTGGTGCAGGATTTTTGCCTCCTTCTGCTGACATTACTTGTCATGTGAATAAGATGGTCCAGATCTCTAGCATATGGATTACTACAGTGTTTTGCCTCGACATAAACTTGTCTGGCAATCTAAGTTCTTGGATAGCATGATACCTTTATGTCTCCATAAAAATGGGGGAAAAAATGCCTTCCCCACATGAAAATGTGAAGAAGATAGAATAAGAATACAGACAATAGAGAATATATAGAGAATATGTATAGAATGAGAATGTAGATAACCACGTATATATATTCAATGAAAGATACTTAGAAAAATCCCCAGGCATTGCAGAAAACACACAGCATGGGTTCGGACCCCAATAAATTGCCTGCGTGCTTGTCAATTGTGAGACTCAGGACAAGATTCTTGTCTGTTTCCTGGTGTGCTTATAATGCCTAGTACCTTGTGAGTGCTCAGTAAGGATGTGCTTCTGGATGATGAGAAGTAGCTGCCTTTAAAATTATGTGGGTGTTTGACTTCAGAGTCTCAAATATTTACATGCTTCACTTAATATTCCCTTTGGTATTCATCTATGGAGGAAAAAAAAACCCTCAAATATGACTTAACTCTTCCAAGAACATTTTAAAAAATCATAAGTTAGTGCATGGTGTAGAAATAGGTACTCTGGTGATTAGGAAAATATGCTTGAAGAAAAGTCTTATTACCAATCAAAGTTTTCTTTTGATTTAATCAACATGTGATTAAGTGCAATTCTAACCTTGAACAAGTCTTCCAAGCTCTTGACAAGAAATCTGATTATTGAATATTTATTTATGTATTTATTCATTTACCTACTATTCTTTTTATGTCTGCACCCACAGCATATGGAAGTTCCTGGGCCAGGGACTGACCCTGAGCCATAGCTGCAACCTGAGCTGCAGCTGCAGCAACATCAGATACTTTAACCCACTGTGCCAGGCTGGGGATCAAACCCTCACCTCCACAGCAACCTGAGCGGCTGCAGGTGGATTCTTAACTCACTTGCCACAGCAGAACTCCTGAATTTAAAACTTTTTTTTTTATTTTTGCTTTTTAGGGCTGTACCCATGGCATATGGAATTTCCCAGGCTAGGGGTCTAATTAGAGCTACAGCTGCTGCCTATACCACAGCCACAGCAATGAGGGATCTGAGCCACGTCTGTGACCTACACCACAGCTCACAGCATTGCCAGATCCCTGACCCACTGAGCAAGGCCAGGGATTGAACCCACATTTTCATGGATACTAGTCAGATTCATTTCCACTGCACCACAATGGGAACTCCAGGAACTCCTGAATTTTTAAATTTAACTTTCAAATCCTAATAATTCTGATAAAGACAGACTAGTTGTCTTTTAAATTATTTAAGATATATTATGGGCTAACGAAATAAATTTTAATAAGACTACATTTTATGCCATACCAAAAATACCTATTCTATAAATTATGACACACAAATGATAATATGTTTAAACTAATAATTACCAAAAAATTATCAAATGACCCGTTAAAGATGGAATTATACAAAAGAGCTTAATCCAATCACTTTTTGTGTCTCTCCCCAAATATTTCTTTGAGGAATTTTAAAATAATTTAATAGTGTAATCAATACTTCCTCCATTTTAGAGTTAGGGAAATAAACACTTTGTGGGGAACATGTTAATGCAAATTCACCTAACCCAAAATGCAGTCCTCTTTCTTTGGTTGTGTTATAACAGATGATGTGGAAGTTCTTCCCCATCTACACCCCTATCAAAATAATCAGAAAAGATGGTGAGAGCTAGTAAAAGAATATGCCATTAGCAATGTTCCAGAAACTATTTTTCAGAATAATGCAAATGGAATAGGTATTTCAGAGCCTCATCTTGAAGAGACATTGTTAACCAGTATAAGAAAGGCACTGTATCTGACACAGCACTTCAAGGACTAATTCAAGCTATATCATACATGAGAGAAAAGATAATTGTTACCAAATGCTTATTATAATCGGTGGACATTTTTGCATCATTTCTCTTAGATTTGCAAGCCTGTATTGCCAGGAGGATGTCGAAGAGGAGGGAGCAATAGTAATTGCTAATTCGCAACACTATCTCGTCAGTGGCTACTGTGCCTTTTTTTCCTCTAATCCTCCTTGGCTGGGTGAGAGGGGGCAAGGATGGCAGGAAATTGGTGTTAAATATAACTTCTTCATGGGCACATAACCCTTCCACTTATGCCCGTAAGACACTTGACCAGTTAGGCATGAGTCAGTGACATGAATTATGATAATAACATGATCGAATTAATTGTTACTTGTGAATGTGATGTCTTTATTTTAGATTATGAAGGAAAATATGCCTTATTTCAATATAGGTAGGAATTTAAACAGTTTTAAGTATACTTGAATCTTTAACAGCAGATATCAAAATGTTAAGAATATATATTTATTATTTTTGGCTTTAAAAATTGAGCCTCTAGTCACAAACTAGATTTAAAAAATTATTTGTTGATTCAGCATAGAGGCAGTTAATCACAAGGTTTAAGAATGGAGTTCATGTGAAAACTCCATTACTTATTAGCTGGGTGAACTTGGGCAAGTTCCTCTTAACCACTTTCAACCACAGCACTCTCAATTTTAAAATACTGCTACTAAAAAATAGCCACACAGTAAAATTATCACTATTAGAAGATTACATGACCATATCAATGTAAGGCATTATCACAATATTGAACACAAAATAACACCTCAAAATTTATTAACCGCATGACAGTTAATTTTATTACATTACTATTGTTATTGCTACTGTTATTATTTGAAAGTTATAGGAAAAGTGTTCTGGAGTAAAAAACAAAGCAAAACAAAAAACTCCAATACATATCAATGAAGCTTTAGGTTATTGGACACAAGTTCAATGGATTAACCACTGAAATACCTCTTGGATATTTTAGGGGTTAATCCCTTTTCAACTGCAATGGTACATTTCTCAAGATCTTAACCCTTGACTATGGTCCCTTAGTTTCACTGATAATCAACTCTCTACACAGCTATCAACATGATATTTTTAAAGACTAATAATCTAGACATGATTTTGAAAATTCGCTTGGCCCTGCTCTTACCTGCTAAATATAACTATAAGCCCTGGAAAAAAATGCAAAGGATAACTCCAAAAATGGGAAAGAAAAAGGCAAACTGGATTTCAGGATTAGAGAAACAACACAGGACATGTTACTATGATGAGGAAGAGAGAAGGAAGGGAGAGGAGCCTTAAGGAACTGAGGGAAAATAACAAAAGATCTATCATTAGTCTTGTTGGAATCCTAAAAGGAGACAAAAAAGAGAGTGAGACTTAAAAAGCCTTCAAAGATATAATAGTTGAAAAATTCCTAAATTTGGTAAAAGATATAAACCTACATATTCAAGAAGATGGGTAAACCCCAAGTAGGATTAACATCGTGTATTGATTGATTTTTTGCATATGGAAGTCCAGTTGTTCCATATCCTTTGTTTAAAAAAAAATCCTTTCTCCATTGAACTACCTTTGCTCCTTTATCAAAGATCGGTTAACTATATTTTTGTGGGTCTGTTTATGAGTTCTCCATTCTACTCCATGGATGTGCTTAGCTGTTCTTTGCTGTCCTGATCACCACATCTTTATCTAGTAAGTCTTGAGATCTAGTAGAATCAGTCCTCTGACTTTTTTCTTCACAATTGTGTTGGTTATTCTAGGTCTTTGGCTTTCCATATAAGTGAAGTAAGTCAGAAAGAGAAAGACAAATACCATATGATATCACTTATATCTGGAATTGGCACAAATGAATCTTTCCACAGAAAAGAAACTCATGGACTTGGAGAACAGATTTGTGGTTGCCAAGGGGAAAGGGGAGGGAGTGGGATGGACTGGGAGATTGGGGTTACCAGGTGCAAACTATTGCCTTTGGAGTGAATAACTGAGATCCTGCTGTATAGCACAAGGAACTATGTCTAGTCACTTGTGATGGAACATGATGGAGGATAATGTGAGAAAAAGACAATATATTTATTGTCACTGGGTCACTTTGCTGTACCATTGAAATTGACAGAACACTGTAAATGGAAAAAATTAAAATTAAAAAATAAAGTGAAGGAAGTCAGACACACACACACACACACACGAAGCACAAGAGAGTAAAAGGACCATTGGAGACACTCAAACTTGAGCTCACTTCTTATTGTCTAAGTGGCTTCAAAACAATTTTTTAACCTTTCTTTAGCTTTATTAATAAGTTCAATTGCCTCAAAAAAAAAGAGATCCCCTTGTATATCATTTTCCTTTTTAAAATATCTTCACATTTAAAACTACAAGAATGCAAATATCTAAATTATTTTCCCCAGTGCAAGGTTAAACTTAAACTTAATTTTTTTAGCAGTTCAATTTCTTTCTTTCTTTTCTTTTCTTTTTTTTTTTTTTTTTTTTTTTTTACTTTTCAGGGCCTCAGGTATGGCATATGAAAGTTCCCAGGCTAAGGGTCAAATCAGAGCTACAGCTGCTGGCCTACACCACAGCTACAGCAACACAGGATCCGAGCCACCTCTGTGACCTACACCACAGCTCATGGCAAAGCCAGATCCTTAACCCACTGAGCAAGGCCAGGGGTTGAACCTGCGCCCTCGTGGATCCAAGTAGTGTTCATTACCACTGAGGCCTGATGGGAACTCTGCAGTTCAAATTGTTGTCGTAAGGCCACAACTCATTTTGAATACCCATTAAATATTCTGCATAATAAACTTATTTTCTATTACTATCAAGCCCCAAACAGAGTTCCAGCATGTTCTTTGTTTGCCTTTTTTTTACTATTTTGGTTTAGTTTAGAAGTCTCAGTCCTGAAAGTAGTTCCAACTTGAAAAGAAAAACCCACAGAAAAATAAACAGCAGCAGAATACACTCAGTGAGGAAATAGTAAAATAGCAGAGGTTAGAGGCAGATAATTAAAATATTTGCAAAGTTTATAATTTATTTGACTTCAAATTTAATTTCTTTCTTTTCATAAACACAGGTCAATTTATATACACATTTTTAAACATTTTATTAACCAAAAGAGAAAAACCCAGATTGGAAAGTAAAACCAGCAGTGTGCACATTATCATTATCGTAGAGTTCCCTGTGCTATACTATCTTTTTCTTTTAGGCTCTACACTGTGTTAGATCATTGTTAGTACCTGTCTTGGCTATTTTTATCCTATAAGGCATGTGATTGATTTTTTTCTGTACAGTTAATTCACTAAAGTCTTCTAGATCCTTTTACTTTTCTTGTGACTCATATATAAAGGATATTAGCATCATACGGCAGGATTTGAACCCCCAGTAAACTCTGAGTTTATGCTCAGGAGAGAGGAGATTTTTCCTTTTTAATCTTCTGATTGGACAGAGAAAAAGTGCAGAAGCAGTTTGGGTTTTTTTTTTTTTTAATGATTTTTATTTTTTCCCATTATACCTGGTTTACAGTGTTCTGTCAATTTTCTACTGTACAGCATGGTGACCCAGTTACACATACATGTATACATTCTTTTTTCTCACATTTTCAGGCTCCAAGGGGGAGGGGGAGGGATGGACTGGGAGCTTGGGGTTAACAGAAGCAGTTTTTGATGAGCCTTCCTGATAATCAGGGTGTTGCAGCTTTCACCCTGGACACCAGGGTGGCACAGCAGTCAAAAGGCAGTCCCCAGAGCTGCCCATCCACTGACATAGGCTCACCTCCTCCATGCCTGACTGCCCAGTTTGGGTTACTCCAACCTTTGGTTCCTCTACTTCTGTTCCAGCCCCTGAGCAGTACTAGATCATATAGAGAAATGAGCGGCCAAACTTCAGGGGGGGTTCTTTCCACTCCTGTGCAATGATTTCATAGATCACTGGGATAATGCTTCAGGGACGACACCACCATTAGGGCCCAGACTTGCTTCTTTTTCAAGGTTTCCTTCCTACTCCCCCATTTTAGCCCTCTGTCCCAGCCAAAGCCTTTCAAATCCACCTGGAGTCAGCTCCCATATTTCTCTCCCTTCTAGCCCAATGTACTTCCTTGTCTACAGCTACATTCATCTTTTCCTTTTAGACAAAGAAGGATTCTACTTCTTACCTAAAGCTACTTTACCGACAGTAAATGTTGATTTATTCCTCTTTCACTTCTTAAATAACTCACGTTGTCACCATTTCTTCTATTTTCATGCATAAAGTTCTTTTCAGCAGGTAGACATCTCCTTTTATTTAAGGACGACAATGAAAACCCTCACTTAACACAGCCGCCTTGTCTAGTTACCCATCTTATTTCGTTGTAAAATGTTTTACATGTCTAGACAGGACAGTTTGCTGCATCTGGGACAATGCTCCCAAGTTTGACAGACAAGTATAAGCACTTATGCTACCAATGTCCTTATCTCTAAATCTCAATAGTTTCAAGAATAACAAGAATGACCAATGCCTTGCTCTATCTACCATTTTTAATAATCCTTTAATTTGGGCCATGATTGTTCATTTTATCTCAACTATTAGACTCCTGGAGAATATGATCCCAAATCTCTTTTCCTTGGCTTCTTCTCCTTGGTCTTTTGTTCTTCTTTCCAATCTCCCTTATTCATAATAGGCATATAATATGTTCATTCATTCATTATTTACCATCCAGATGCTTTAAACATTTTACTTAACTGGAGAGTGACTACTGATCAGGAGGAAGTGACTCTCACAGAGAGCAGAGTCAGAATTTACTCCAGCCAAACGGTATGCTGAATTCCTTTTCTCCTGGATAGAAGAAAGGACTTCTGCTCATTCAACAGAACAAATAATCTCCAGGTGACTGAGGCATGATATCACAGTGAACCACCAAAGCTACATATGCAGTTCAATTTCGCAACAGCTAGACATCTTTATTCATGAAAGAGAAATCCAATAAATATCATAACATCATTTGATTGTTCTTATTCTCTGATTATGTCTAGAGCGCAAGATCAGACATAATTTCTGAGTACCTGATGTACATCTGACAAAGACAAAGAATACATGAAAGAAAATGAAAAAAAAGTGATATCGACTTGGCGCCAGTGCTATGGGAGTTTATTACCAGAGTCAAGAAGTCAATTCTACTTATCCTTAGAGAAAGTGCATTATGTTCAGGTTCACAGAGAGGTGTAATAGATAATTGATGTTTCAAAGTGGGAAACTTTTCCCAGTGAAAGTGACAAAAGACTTAAACTTTTCTGGGAAAACTTCCCTGCAAAGTGAACATTTATACTCTAAAGTGTAGTGAACTGGGCAGGCAATGAGAACCCAGGAGACTGTTGATACTTGTCTCATCTCTGGTTGCAAATTTAAAAGTAAAATATTCAAAATAAACACAACAATTGACAGAACATTATAAATCAACCACAATTAAAAATTAAAAAAAAAAAAACAACAAGATGTACACAATGAAAGGAATTACACTCTAATACTAACTTGTCTGTTTCTAGCCTTCAGTGAACAATGGAAGCTCTGGTATCTGACTAACTTGGGATGGCCTATTTCCCTGCTCTGTCAGTGTGGGTCTTGTTAGTGTGGCTATCTACAATTATCAAGATTTTTTTTTTTCATTTTGCTCAATGTATATTTTTAGATATTTTCTATGATAGACACTGAGCTATATCCTAAGATACAGTCAAAAAAGACAGGATCTTTGTTCCTGCTGATTCACAATGGAGCAGAACAGGAGATAGACTATTCTTTAGCTTCATAATTAAACACTAATATATAAATATACCTTTAAAAATTATCCCTTGTTTCGGATTATCCATGTCATTACTTCCCTCCATTGGTGCAGAAAATTGATCAAAAAATTGAGAAAGAGAAAATCAATTAGATGTAAAGCTAAATATGATTAGACACAACTTAAAAATCATTAAAATATTAATTTATTGATTTATTCATTATTTAAAATATGAATAAAACACTTCCAAGAAATCCAAAGTCATGTACTGTAAACAGCAGAATTACCTCACCTGTTAGTCAAATGCACTCAACTCAATGAGAAAATATGCCAACTGTCTTCCCTTGTTCATCAATCCATCTATCAACCAAATGGAAAGTATTTCACAGAGTGCATTCAATACAGGTAAAATTTTGACACTTTCTTTTTTCACCAACACCACTGGAGGTATCTGAATTTTCCAAAGAGAAAATAACTAGGATGTAACCCTTTTTTGGAATGTCAGCCACCGTGAAACAAAAATAGCATGAGCTAGAAAGGCCACACTTTGTCATAACCTCAATGTTAAAAGTAAAATTATCGTCCCTTCGCCATTAACGTATTACCTTATATGACTTTCACTAAGATGACTCTAGGTCACCAATAAAATATTTCACATATTCCAGGTTTCTTCTGAAAGCTTTGTAACCACTGACACCGGATCCATCTTACCTTAAAAAAGTTAATTATGAAATTAAATCTTAAGAAGCCAAGCCTGTCAGTATAGCCATGTGATATCACAATGTCACCAACTTGTACCTGGGCTTTGGTGCTTATGACTCATACTAGTGATCCATAATGAATCAGGCAGGCAGGGCTATTTCTAAGTCATTTAGTCAAAAGGTTTTTTTCCTTCATTGCTGAATGTTCCCAGAGAATATGCATCTCATACATATTATACATAGTTCCCATTAATAAGGTTCACTTTTTAAAATTTATATTCTTAAGAGGAACCTTATACTAACCAATAGTTTTTTTGGGTTTGGACAACCATATTTTTTTCTTTTAAATGTGTACCATAATAGAAATGAATAATATTAATCCCAGAAAAATCGATACCCCTTCCGTAAAATTGTGGATAATGATAGAAGTAAACGGCTTATAAGAAGATATAAAGGTTAATTTGAGTTAAAATGGGTTATATTTGGGAAATATATGATTCTGGAAGATGAGGTCAATGGATCATTACAGGGATCTATAATGGCAAATGGTACTTGGCATATTTCATTGGCTGTTTCCATTGAGCTTACATGCAGGCAAATCCTCTCCAAGTATCAACTTCTTACCCTAATTTACCAACAGATCTATATCTATTATTTATTCATAGTGGAGACTATAGATTATATTTAAGTTCTTCTAATTCTGCTATTCTCCTTGATCGTTCTGTAGGACTAAAGGATAAGCCACTAAAGTCTGTCTTGGTTAAAATGAGGTTAATTATATGGCAATGACTTAAAAGGGTGCTTGAGGATTAGCTAAGTACTATTGCAAGTAATATGCAAGTAATATTTCAAACAAACGAAGCTAGACCTTCATGTAATTTAGAAACCACTGGAATGGTATTAGGTATACATAGTTAGATATAATATTTATATGTACTTATCAAGATCAATATCTTTTTCTCTGTCTTACTTGACAAGGGATTGAGAAAAAATTTCTGTCCTACCACACATTTTGCATAGTAGTAAAGTGGGTGTGTTACACCAGTGAAGCCAGTGCTTCCTTCACATCATCAACACTGCTGATACAGGCTCCTGTTTGTCTGCTTACTCTCAAGAGTCCTGAGACTAGATCATGACAGGTGGACCCTTAGGAGGGGGTGGATACAGCAGGCCCTCCGTATCCACAGGTTCCAAATCCACAGACTCAACCAAGAGCAGATGGTACAGAATCTATGACTACAGAGAAGACTGGCTATGAGACATGAGTATCCCCGAAGGCTGGTATCTGCAGATAATGTGGGACCACTGAATGTTGTCTGATTTAAGAGGGTGGAAACGTCCTGCTGCCAGAAAGACCTTTATGGTACTGCAAAGCCTAGCATCCTGGTCACCCGTTTGGATGGAGCACTCTTTCCACTGGCTTCTAATACAGAGCATGCAAGTTGTTGGTAAGGTGAGCAGGATGGGTCTGGAGAAGGAGTGCTCATTAGCAGACATTTTTATCCCAGCATTGAAAGAAGAGCAATCTCTGAGTGAACGTAACACAGAATACTGTTTGACGGCTTGGTACACAGAACTGTACTTGGGGAAGCCTAGGCTGCTAGAGGCAGATAGAGGCTGGCCACCAGGGAGGCAGGAGGATAAGGCTGAGCCTATGGGAGGGAGAAAGAACCAAACTTTTCAGAGAAAACACCGGAGAAAAAAATTCCTTAGGAAGTCACCTGAGAATTACGGCCAACTCATAATCCATGAATCTGTGTCAAATTCTCCCTTTCTAACATGTACATATCTCATCGGGATGCAATCCCTTAATTGAAATGGGTGTAATTAAAGTCTAACAAGGAAAAAGAGAGTTGAATAAGAACAGGCATGACTTGACTTTGGGTAGCAAATGTGACACTGTCCCTTGGGATCTTTCAGGCTTTTAAACTAGTCTTGTATGCTTATATGTCATACTTAAGTATTAACATGATGCTGATTTGCTTTAAATTTTACAAGTTGTAATAATGTTTCTCTAGTATGGTAAAGTTAATTTATAATACAAGTCAGTGCATGATTCAGGGCCAAGGAGACATAGAAATAAGGTGACCTGGTATCACAGAGTCAGGTAGACCAGGGATTGAATCCTAACTCCACTTCTTAGTAGCTTTGCCATGTTGGTGAGTTGCTTAGCCTTTTTGCTTCTCAGTTTCTTTGTCTGTAAAATAGGTAAAATGGGACCTACCCTCAGGGTTAAATATATCTATGAATTGCCCAGAAGAGCGTCCAGTAAAAATGGTAACTGTTATTAAGCAATTATTATTATTTGTGTTGCTATTACTCCTGCCATTATAGACAATAAAGGCAACAGATGTTCAAAGAAACTATAAGGTTCTGTGCACTTCAGCCTCTGAGACATTTTCAAGGGAGAGACCAGGCTTGTGCTGACTCTGAATGTTGAGTAGATTATGTAGAGGCAAAACAGATTCTATGAATGGGAGGAGGCTTCATTCCATTACAGGGAGAATGGTAAACATGGACAGACAGAAATATCTGTGTCATGATTTAGAGAGACAGTGAGTACACTGATTTAATAAGGGCCCCCTTTTTAGGGTGACTTGGGGAATAAAGGCAGAAAGATTCATTTGGGACCTAATTATGGATGATCTTGAATAACTGCCAGCCCTTGGGCTTTTTTTTCTGTGAATAATTAGTAATGGACTGGGTTATGATTAATGAACGAGTGTCAACCAGAAGAGAGATGTGTGGCTATAATCTGTAGGGTTGTCCTCATAGCTGACATTTTATCAAAGAACCAGCCTACAAAATTCGTCGGGGCTCTCTTGGGAGCAAGAAAGTTAGGGGTTCCGTTTAACTGCTCACTAGGCAGACCACACTTGAGGAGGGGGGACGCCCTCAAAAGAGTGAACATAGTAACGAAGAAACTAGAAACCTTTGCCATGGAACAGTAGAAAGACCTGGGTATTGTCAAAGAAAAAGCTCATAGGCGGGTTTTGAGAGCTGACTGAAGCTTTTTCCTTCTTATGATGGTGATCATATGGCAACGTGCAAGGGAATGCAGCTTGCGGAGTAACTGGGGTCTTCAAGATAAAAAAGAGAAATATTTGAAGAATTTTTTTACTCTCCTACCTAGCTTAAATGTTATATTTTATACTTCCTGGACCTTATAATATTCTGCTCTGTATTCTTCAAGGATTATTTAAAGTAAAAAAAAAAAAAAACAGTTGGATAACGTTTCATTCATTTTGACACAAGCCAGGCATTCCTGTGTTTGATAACAAGAGAAAGGAATTTTCTGGCTTGCAGCATGATCCAGAGCTATCTGAGTCTGTTTGTAAACTGTGTCTTTCAGGAATGCAAGGCATTTAGAAATGTAAATCTTTCTGATCCAGGAAATGTGACAAGCTCTATGTCCAGCTAGGGATGGGTTAAACTAATAACAAATCATCAATTTAACTTTTTTTTTTTAATTCTACATGTTTAGCTTGGGGAAAAATACTATTCAGAAAGACCATGTTAGCAAATGTTCAAATAATTAACAGGCTGTCACGTGGAAAAGGATAAACTTATTCTTCATAGTCTCACAGTGCAGAACCAGTTCTGTGGGTTAGAGATAAATAAAAGCCACTTTTAGTTTAACATAAGAGATATTTTATGCTCTAGGTATACTTCCTTTTTAGGTTTTTTTTCGTCTTCTGATGTTTATACTGTACTGTTTCATTTAAATTTCCTACATGCTAACTTTGTTTGTTTGATTGAAATAAAATTACAATATATACATGTTTAACAAAAAGATATTTTATAGAGTGGGCTGAAATCAACTGAGCCTGCTTCATGAAGATGGAAATATTCCAGCGAAATATGGATGATCAGTTGCTTATGAGGCCAGAAGACATCAGTTAACTCAGAGATTTTCTTTCAGTCTTCACATTAGCATCGCTTGAAGGTTTCGCTTGTTTGTTTTAAGCTACACTGATGCCAGAACTCTAGCTGAGATCAATTCACCAGAACCTCCTGCGGTGAGGTTCATGGGCATTGATATTTTTAGGACGCATCAGACTTTGGGACTACTACATCAGCTAAGGTAAGTCTGGATGGTCTCACCACAGCCACCCTGTCTGTAATATTTAATGAGGAGAGAGGCATGAAGAAGCCTTGTTAGCGTGGCCAGTCATGGGAGGGTGTGCAGAATAATTGGAGGATAATCCATAACTTGAAAGTAGTTCTTTTACCTTAGAGATTGTAAGAACTATTTTCCCAAATGGGAAAGCATCTGTGCACCTTCGATGTGATTACTCTTTATCCTTTCCTCCAAATTCTTCATTTTTCTCTTCATTGGGAATATCAAATTTTCTTTGTTCTTACTTTGTCCCTGTGCTTATTCTCTGAACCAAGCTCTGCACCTGTTCAGAAGGTCCCTCTGTTCAGGCATTAGTCCTTCTTAAGCTTTGCAGCTTCTTGTAAGGATCTCAGTTCTTCTTGCAGATGCTTTAACAGTGAAAGCATTTGGGACTTTTCTGAACAGGCAGTGAATTCGCTGCTGCCAGATGGAGGACTGGCTCTATAATTTATGGATTCCAGTGCAAAATGAAAATGCTGAACCTCTTACTCAGAAATGATTAGAAATCAAGATGGTGACTTGCGTGACTGTACAGTTCTCATGCCTGGACTAGATGTTTTCCAAAATCTCGGGTGAAAGCAATAATTTTTATGAAGGATATTTTGAGGGCCATCCAGTCCACCACTCTTCATGCTCTCACATATTTCTCTACATTAAACCTGGCCAACGGAGAACTCTCTGTCAAGTAAAGTAGCTAGCTGAAATACAGCAAGCCCAGTTAAATCTGAACTTCAGATAAACAAGGAGTTTTTTTTCTAGCATAACTCTGTCCCATGCAGTATTGGAGAGACACTTTATTAAAACTCATTTGTTTTTAATTTGAAATTCATTTTTCACTGGGAATCCTCTAATATTATATACTACAATTTCCAATGCTAATTCCAAGGTCAGGTTATTTGACTCTTCGTAAAGTATGCTTAATACATTTTTCTTCAGAATATTGTCCTATGATGTGATTATTTATTTATTTATTTGTGTCCTTTTAGGGCTGCACCTGCAGCATCTGGAGGTTCCCAGACTAAGGGTCAAATGGGAGCTGTAGCTGCTGGCCTACACCACAGCCACAGCAATGCCAGATCCCAGCCATGTCTGCAACCTACACCATAGCTCACAGCAAGCTGGATTCTTAACCCACTGAGCAATGTCAGGGATCAAATCTGTGTCCTCATGAATACTAGTCAGATTCATTTCTGCTGAACCAAGATGGGAACTCCTGATGGAATAATTTATGATTTAAATTTGATTCAGTGGTTTTTATAAGATTGTTATTGAAGATATTGTTCCTTTCATTCTAACACATTATCTTAAGGGAAAGCATTAAAGAAGACGCTCTTAGATGTCATTTCTCTATGCCTCACCATTGTGTCTCTGTCTTTAAGACATCATAAACAAGACATCTGATACCATCTTTTTCTTTGCATTGGTTTCTTAGAAACCTAGATAAAAATCATGTCGCATTTCTTACAGGGCTATATACATGTGTGTGTATATGTATAAGATTTGGATAACTCTATTCCTGACTTTATCTTCTTCCTCTTGCACTAACTTTATCTTCTTCCCAGTATCTTCATTTTTTAATTTTTTTTACTTTATCTCATCATTATGTATATATTTTTGTAAGCAGTATGTTTTTAGAAAAAACAAGTAGTAATTAACAAATTGAATAATTAATAAAACAATAGAGAGACTTCCTGGAAATTTTATATATTGTTGGTAATATTAAATTTCTTACTGACTCTAATATTCCATGAATATTTATTAATTTAACTACCTGCCTAATATAAATATATAGACAATACTGCTGTTGATTTATCAAATTACAATTTAAGAAAAGTACTTAGAACAAAATTTCAGATAAACTTTATAAAATCATTCACCAAAAACAGAGTTTCAGAGAATAGGAAAATCTGCTTGAGCAATATGGTTTAAGGCGGGTGGGGAGATCTTTAATTTGAAGCCTAGATATTTGAATGGTATTATAAACTCATAAAAAATATGCCTTTATATGATTATTCACTCAACAAAATATTTATTTTTTTATTTTTTAGGAGATTGAAGTCTATAGGATATCAAATATATTATGGAATTAAAAGAAAAGCATTCAACAATACAACAAATAAGACAACTTTACTTTTATCATGTAGAATTACCTAAAGCTAAAAAGCATTTGCTCTTGTGTTTTGTCAAATAAAAATAGTTATTTAGGCCAAATGATATATCTTCTTGTCCCAACAAGACTGGTATAAATCATTAACTTTTTAATGGAGCTTTCCTTTTATTTGACTCAATTCCAGCCAAGTACTAAGAAGTTATCCATATTTTCTCATTTACAACAGATATTCACTGAATAAGAATCTTCAGGCATTCCCGTCATGGCTTAGCAGTTAACGAATCCGACTAGCATCCCGTGAAAACATGGGTTCAATCCCTGGCCTCTCTCAGTGGATTAAGGATCTGGCGTTGTCCTGAGCTGTGGTGTAGGTCACAGACACAGCTTGGATCCCGCATTTCTGTGGTTGTGGCATAGGCCGGTGGCTAAAGCTCTGAGTGGCCCCCGAGCCTGGCAAATTCCATAGGCCGCAAGTGTGGCCCTAAAAAGACAAAAAAAAAAAAAAAAAACTTCATTCATCAGGCAGATTTCTGCCATAGGTAGCAATACACAGGATTTGTTACTTTCTTTACTAAAGAATCTTATGATCGAGGAAGTAAATTGTTGCAACCCTTCAACTCTAAGATTAAATCTCTCCTATATACCAACAATAAACAAGAGAAATCTGAAATTAAAAATGCAATATCATTTAAATTATCACCTCAAAGTGAAATATTTAGAGATTTCAAATGTATAAAAGGGACTTCCCTGGTGGCTCAATAGGTTAAGGATCTGTCATTGTCACTGTTATGGCTAGGGTCACTGCTATGGCATGGGCTTGATCCCTGGCTCAGGAACTTCTGCATGATGTGGGCACAGCTAAATAAACCACTGAAATGTATCAAAGATCTATATTAGAAAAGCTACAAAACTCTGATGAGTAAAATCAAGAGCTAAATAAATGGAGAGATAGTCCATGATCATGGATAGGAAGGCCCAATATGGTCATAATGTCGATTCCTCCCAACTTGATTTATGGATTCAGTGCAATTCCAATCAAAATACCAGGAAGTTACTTTATGGATTTTGGTAATCTGATCCTAAAGTTTATATAAAAAGGCAAACAACCCAGAATAGCCAACATAACATCAAAAGAGAAGAACAAAGTTGAAGGACTGACACTACCTGGCTTCAAGTATTACTATAAAACTATAGTAACCAACACAGTGTAGTATTGGCCAAAGAATAGACAAATAGATAAATGGAACAGAATTGAATCTCCCCCAAAGAGGCCACTACATATATAGTCAATAGTTTTTTGACAAAGGAACAAAGGCAATACAATATAACCAAAATAGTCTCTTCAACAAATGATGCTAGAACAACTGGACATCCACATGCAAAAATAAATAAATAAATCTGGTCACAGACCTCACCCTCTTCGTAAAAGTTAGCTAAAATGTATCATGCCCTGACTGTGAAACACAAAACTATAAAATCCCTAGAAAAATAATGAGTAATCCTAAATGACCTGCATTTGGTGATGCCATTTCAGATACACACCAAAGAAATGATCATGAAAGAAATAATTAATAAACCGGTCTTCATTAAATTTAAAAAGTTCTGCTTTGTAAAAGACAGTATCAAGAGAATTAGAAGACAAATCCGACTGGGAAAAAATACTTGTAAAAGACACATATGATAAAACCAAAGCAAAGTAAAACAAAGCAAAACAAAACAAAAAAACCCAACAACAAAAACAGAAATCACAAAATAAAATATGCAGATGGCAAAGAAACATATATGCTACATTATATCATATGTTATCAGGGAAACACAAGTCAAAACAACAATAAGGTACCAATACACACCTACCATTATGGCCAAAATATGGAACATTGACAACACTAAAAGGCTATGAAGAATGTGGACCAATAGGAACTCTCATATATTGCTGGTGAGAATGCAAAATGATGCAGCTACTTTGAAAGAAAGTTTCAGTCATAATCCCTAAAACTTGGAAGAAACCAAGATGTCCTTAAGTAGATGAATGAATAAATAAAATGATACATCCAGAAAATGGATTATTCAGCACTAAAAACAAATGAGCTATCAAGTCATGAAAAGAAATGGATGAAACTTAAAACCATATTGCTAAATGAAAGTATCAATTTGAGAAGCCTATGTAGTATATTTTACCAACAATATGGAATATCTGGAAAAGGTAAATTATGGATACAATAAAAAAAGATCAAGATCTAGGAGCATGGAGGAAGGAAGAAAAAGATGAATTGGCAGAACAGAAAGGAATTTCAGGGAAGTGAAAATATTCATATGATTTATAATGATGGATATATGTACAAACGCATTTAATGCACAACACCAAGTTAACCCTTGAGTAAACTGTGGACTTTGGGTGATTTTGTTGTGTCGGTACAGGTTCATCCTTGATGAAAAACTTACTATTCCAATGAGTGATGTTGATAATTGGGGAATCTGTGCCTTATGAGAGCTGGGAGTATATGAGAAAACTCTGTACCCTCCTGTCAATTTTACTGTCAATCTAAAGTTGATTTTTTTCTTTGTCCTTTTTCCTTTTCTATCTTTTTTTATATAATTATTTTTTTTCCTTTATAGCTGGATTACAGTGTTCTGTCAATTTTCTATTATACAGCATGATGACCCAGTTACACATACATGTATACATTCTTTTTTCTCACATTATCATGTTCCATCATAAGTGACCAGACATAGTTCCCAGTGCTACACAGCAGGATCTCATTGCCAATCCACTCCAAAGGCAACAGTCTGCATCTATCAATCCCCAGCACTCCATCCCTCCCATTCTCTCCCCTCCCCACTCCACAACCACAAGTCTATTCTCCAGGTTCATGATTTTCTTTTCTGTGGAAAGGTTCATTCATGCCATACATTAGACTCCAGATATGTGATATCATATGATATTTGTCGTTTTCTTTCTGACTTACTTCACTCAGTATGAGAGTCTCTAGTTCCATCCATGTTGCTGCAAATGGCATTATGTCATTCTTTTTTATGGCTGAACAGTATTCCACTGTGTATATATACCACATCTTCCTAATCCAATCATCTGTTGATGGACACTTGGGTTGTTTCCATGTCTTGGCTATTGTGAATAGTGCTGCAACAAACATGCAGGTGGATGTGTCTTTTTCAAGGAAAGTTTTGTCCAGATATATGCCCAAGAGTGGGATTGCTGGGTCATGTGGTAGTTCTAAGTACAGTTTTCTAAGGTACCTCCATACTGTTCTCCATATACCAGCTTACATTCCCACCAACAGTGCAGGAGGGTTCCCTTTTCTTCACACCCTCTCCAGCATTTGTTATCTGTGGACTTATTAATGATGGCCATTCTGACTGGTGTGAGGTGGTATCTTGTGGTAGTTTTGGTTTGCATTTCTCTAACAATCAGTGATGTTGAGCATTTTTTTCATGTGCTTGTTGACCATCTGTATATCTTCCTTGGAGAAGTGTCTATTAAGGCCTTTTGCCCATTTTTCAATTGGGTTGCTGGCTTTTTTGCTATTGGGTTGTTTAAGTTGTTCGTATATTTTAGAGATTAAGCCCTTGACAGTTGCATCATTTTGAAACTATTTTTTTCCCATTCTGCAAGTTGTCTTTTTTGTTTTCTTTTGATTTCCTTTGCTGTGCAAAAGCTTGTCGGTTTGATTAGGTCCTATTGGTTTATTTTTGCTTTTATTTCTGTTGCTTTGGGTCTTTCTTGTTTTTGCTTTTTAGGGCCACACCAGAGGCATTTGGAAGTTCCCAGGCTAGGAGTTGAATTGGAACTATGGCTGCCGGCTTACACCATAGCCACAGCAATGCAGGATTCAAGCCACACCTGCCACCTACACTACTGGATCCCTGACCCACTGAATAAGGCCAGGGATCCAACCCACATCTTCATGGATACTAGTCAGATTTGTTTCTGCTGTGCCACATCAGGAACTCCCCTAAAGTTGATTTTTAAAAAGTCTTTTAAAAATAAATCTATTTAAATTTATTAAAATAGAAAGATAGATGAATTTCTGTAAGCTTATGTTGAGAGAGCCTAGATGTCCTATCATTTATTATATGAATAAACACAATCTTTCCTTATTAATATTTATTACATTTACATGTGCTAGAAACACCTATTTTATTTTTCAGAAGAGATTCACTAATGTCAGTATAAACACCAAGTGGAAATTTTAAACCTGCAGATTTTTTGACATTCTGATATAAATGATCTGGGAATGATACCTAGGCACATAAATTTCAAAAAGCACAAATCAATAGGCTTAGAGTCAGTATCCAAGTGAATTTCGGATCATCTTTGAGAACATTGCTCTACAAACAAGAAATACGTTTGAAAAATATCTTCAGTATAGACGTCAATACGCTTCTCTGAAAGCAACATAATTAGAAAATGTTAGTAATATTTTTAAATGAGATTTTTTGACCAACTCTATTTATGGTATTTTCAAAGTAATAACAATTAATGTAAATTATTTCTGATTTTTATGTAATGCTCAATTTCTTTCATTATTCTGCGGTCACTCATTTTGTTTTCATTTTTCTCCTATTCAACTCAGGTAAAGGCCATACCCACAATTTAGGGTAATGGATAGACTTTTATAATTCAAATAAAATCCAGAAAGATAGGCTGATTACTTTAGGATCAAGTCACTGGATGAGAAGTTGCACTCTTGCTGAGATAAAAGGCCTGGCTGTATTGAAGCTTCACCCTAAGAGTGACTTTCTTTTGTATCTGGCATTCATCAGATATATTCACAGACCCTTCCACCTCCATGGGGTAAAGTTTAAAGGAACTGAATAGTTGACATTCCAAGGAAAAGGTCTGAATTGGGTCCAGAGAATAGCATGTGTGTGGAGGTCAATGAGGTCACTTATGTGGGAGGAGAGGAAGTGTCACTACAAAAATTCTTCCCAAAAGACCTGAAAAAGGACATTCAAGCAAATTACTGCTGCAAGTATCATAACAAAAGCTGTTAGTGGCATTTAATGAGCCCACTGGTTCATAACAGTCACTCCTGCTTCCCCCTTCGGGTGGACTCTCCATAGATCATCATAAAGGTTTTGGACTTGAGATAAAGTAGGTTTTAGCACAGCTTTCTGGACTCCATCGGAGTGTTTGGTCACCTAAGGATTTTTTTACTGTTTTGTTTTGGTTTTTGTTTTTTAACCTATGCACTGCATGATTTGGCCATATATGTTAAGGAAATAGTAAGGAGATAATAGTTTTTATCAAGAGATGGATTATCCAGCGTTTTGATTTAAGATCATCTAACAAAAATACTAATAATAAATGGAGTAGTATTTATTAAAACATTAATACTATCTGGGATAATAATTTTAAAACATTAATCATTTCTAACTAAGCATCCGCTATTTATTTCTCATTAAATGAATCCTATTAAATCCAGTAACATCCAAATTAAGCATTTATGGTTTCTGTCCAGAGAGCAATGTAATATGATGTAATATGAATGAAAAGTCCCAGATTTTAGCCCCAATTCCAAGCTTTTACTGTAATTAACTGTGTGATCTTTGGCAAAGTATTTAATATCTCTTGAGATTTTGTTCCTTCATGTATAAAAAAGGATATCTTTTTTTGCTCTTTTTGCTAATAACTTATGCAAAAATGTTGTGTCAACTATAGCAAGCACAAGAAATGTAAGTTATTTATATTATCATAACAAGTAGTATAAACTACATATTAAAATACAGGATATTTTTCATACATATTTTAAACTAACTACTTATTCCAGAGAGATTTTCTATTTTAATGTGAAAAATCAAAAAAAAAAATGTCCGCTAATAAAAGCCTAGAGGGGATTAAACTCACCAAGACGGCTTCATTCATTGGCTTAACCTGTCCACTTAGTAAATGTAAATCCTTCATATACGGAATAGACAACCATCTGAAAATAAGGGCCTTGTAGCATGGATCTTAGAACTGAGGATTTTGTTCTCTTTCTGGACACACAAGATTAAATATACTTTTGGGAAAAAAAATTATTTGTCTCTATCCCCCCATCCATTTTCTGCACTATTACAAAATGGTATTGCCTGTTCATTTCATGAACCAGTCCTTAGGTTTTCCTACATGCACTTCATTCTCTACCTAATATCCTCTCCAATTGTCCCTGTCAAATAAAAAAACCTATAAATTTAGTCACAATGTTATTTATGATATTAAAAGATTGAAAACAAAATGAGTGTCAATCTCAGAGAATATCATAGTCCACTATTTTTTTCTCCACTTCTTGATCATGAAACCCCTAGCTTTTAGCTGTGTCTCAGTTGTCTGAATTGAAGGCTACTTTTCTCCGATTCTCTCACAGCTAAATGGGGACATGTGACTAAGCTCTAACCCTTGGATTAAATAAGAATGGCATGTGCAACTTGTGGAAAAGTTCTTCCCCTCTGCTTAACTTTACTCCATTTTCCTGACACTTGAGGAACAGATGGGGTCTGGGATTCTACGTCATGTGGCATCATATCAACCCAGAAATTCTTTCACGCATGTAAGAAAAATATTCTGCCATGTTTAATCCACTCGTAGGCTTGGTTTTCTCTCAATTGCAGCCGAATCTAAAACTAAAAAATATAGATTTTTTACTTAGGAGAACCGATTTTTAAAAAAACGATTCAGACATTCAAAAGATGCAAGCAAACAGAAAGTTAATCACAATATATTGTGATAAAAATCAGATGACAAAACAGCACTCCTAGTATGATCTGAAAGCATAGCAAGTGCTGTGTTAACTATTGACCAATTTCCTGTACAGCAAACTACCCCTCACAATTCAGTGGCTTTAAAAAAATTATTATTTATTCTGAGGCACATGTCTATTGGTTGTTCAGGAGTTAGCTAATCTAATCTAGACTTGGCTCCAAGTGGTTGGTTGGTCCAGGTCGTCTCTACCAGTTCTTATTCTCCTCGATCCAGCAGACTAGCTTATTATTTTTTTTTCATATCAATGAGAGCAATATGAGGACAGTCACATTTCAAGCTGTTGCTTGTGTCACATCTGCTAATATCCTACTGGCCAAGCAAGTCATGTGGCCAGGCCCACAGCCAAGACACAGGGAAGTACACACAGCCTTTAGGGGGAGGAAATGCAAGTCATGTGGAGAAGGTTGTGGCTATGTGAAGGGAATAAAAAATTATGACCAGTAATTTAGTCCTCAATTGCAAAATTACTTTTGATTGACTAGCTTATGGGTAATTTTATTTCTATTTGAATCAAATGTCTAATTGATAGGAAATAAACTGTTTTACTATAAAATACATTCAAAATAAACAGTTTTAGTATAAAAGAATTTCACAAAGGAGTTCCCATTGTGGTGCAGCAGAAATGAATCCAACTGGTATCCATGAGGATGTGAGTTCCATCCTTGGCCTTGCTCAGGTCTGGGATCCTGCATTACCCTGAGCTGTAGGTCACAGACACGGCTCAGATCCTGCATTGCTGTGACTGTGGTGCAGGCCAGCAGCTGTAGCTCTGATTAGACTGCTGGCTTGGGAACATCCATGTGCCATGGGGGAGGCCCTAAAAAGGGAAAAAAAAGAAAAGAAAAGAAATTCACAAAATTTATTTTTAAAACATGTTTATGCTTCAAGTCTAGTCTCAAGGCCACTTTCTCTTTGAGTCCTTCTTGAAGAGCCCAACAAGCACTAGTACTTTCTTCCTCTAAACTACAAATCACTTACTTATGTCTCTCGTGTGGAATTTCTCCTGTAGCTTTTTATTTTAATTATCATTGTCTGAACTCATTTCCTGTTAGATCACAGACCAGAGATTATACTTTGTTCAGAAACATATCTACCTAGCCCAAGTTTTACAGGTAGAAGGTATTCAAGAAATATTTCTCAAATGAGTTGGTGAAATATAACCCAGTTAAAAACATATGACACTTCTATAAAAAAATATTTATACAAAACAGATGTTGACAGATCATATATAAAATGTATGAAACTTCTACAGAAATAGTAATTCACTGGGACAGGCTCCCTGAGAGATACTGTTGACCTGATTTGCACACTCTGATGACCTCGATCTTGACTCTTGTAGACAGATAAGGTCCATGCATTTTTGATAGCCAATACTTTAACTTAGGACCTTACAAACATCACAGTAAGATTCACTGAAAATGAACAGAATGCGAGCTGTTCTCCCGGACCACTCCAGGAGCTCCCAGGAATAATTTGGAGAGATCTAAAAGGTGGGATCTAGGGCGTTCTCCTTGTGACTCAGCATAGGTCACCAATGCAGCTCAGATCTGATGTTGCTGTGTGTGGTTTAGGCCTGCAGCTGCAGCTCTGATTTGACCCCTAGCCCAGGAACTTCCATATGCCACAGGTATGGCTATCAAAAGAAAAAGAAAAGAGAGAGAGAGAGAGAGAGAAGAGGTGGGATGTAGACCCTTGCTCCTCTTACACAGGTAGCAGCTACACCATTTTGAAAGTATGAATAATGTGTCATTATTCATTTCCATTGACTGGTAAGGAGAAGCTTATAAATGTATTATATATAATACATATTTGCTTTTTAGGGCCTCACCCATGGCATGTATTTTTTGTGTGTTTGTGTGTGTGTGTGTGTGTGTGTGTGTGTGTGTGTGTGTGTGTGTGTGTGTATGCAGTAAATTTTACTGAATAAATGATGGATACATAATCAATCTCTAGTGCTTCCTTACAGTAAACCTTAAGAGACGTCTCATAAAGTAATAGTTACATCCAACACAATTCCCTTCTCCAGATGTCTCATGTAATTCTTGTTCTATGCCACTTGGGCTCTTCGAGGTATGCCAGTTCTTTCTTTTCAGACCTTTACGTCTACATTTTAAAATAGACATTCATCGCATCAGTGCTCATTAGCAGGTTTCTTCAGAAGCCTTCCCATTGCTCCGAAGGGATCCGACAGATGCTTCATGTGACTGAAGGTGCCACAGTTCTCTGTATCTGAGAAAAGGCTTTTGAGTTGTATTCTCCCATAGAGAATAAGGGGGATACAGCACAAAAGAAAGCTTAACCCTGCTTTGGCTGGGGGGGTCATTTCCTGCCAGATATGGAATGAAACCATCTTGCCACGATAGGACCCCCATGTCCTCCACCAGCCTCTTGAATGTAGACAAAATTTAGTCAAAGAATACATTTAATTGGAGACATGAGAAAATGCAGAAACAAAAGAAAGCAGTGAAACAAGACCAAATAATAATAGTTTAGTTATTAATCAAAGCCAAGTACTTTTAGTTTCCCCTCAAGGGCTATAGATGGTATTCTGAGCCATATCCTTTGAGCTGTTTTGTAGAAACTTGAAACCCCCACCAGGTGAAAGAAGTTAAGTACATGATAACCAGACTGTAGCCACGACAAAAGCTGCCACGATTCCAAGGACTGGCCACAAAGATATGAGAATAAACCGACTCTGGAACAAAGATTAACTGTACTTAAAACAATCAAGATGACCACAACAGACCACCACATGGCCAATTTCAAGACGAATGTCAGAGCTGACTGGGCTGATGTGCACATAGCCCCTTCCTTCCACCTATACACCCCTAAAACTCTCCTTGAAAAGCTCTTGGTGCCTGATCAACAGTGGGGTGTTGGTCCTTTGGGACATGCAGTCCACCTTCTCTGCAGGATTCTGGCTCCCCTGACAAAGCTATTTCTCATTTTATCCAACACTTGTCTCTCAGTATTAGATTCTTGTGCAGTGAACCCCCTAACCAGAGTTCAATGACAGAAGTGATACTTAAAAACGAATGTGTCACTATGCAAGACCAAGACGTCACAGACACTGTATATGACTATCAGAACATAGCGATTTATTGACTGTTTAAAATAGCAAGTTTATGTCATGGACCACTGAAAAGTTAGCTTGGCTTTACTTTTTATTGCTATGAGCCCTTCAAGAAGGAAAGACAGCTTTCTTTCCTCTACCTTCTCAAGAGAGCCAACAGTTTTTATTTGTAAAGTGTAGATTCTCCTTCTTCACATGAAGATGTCAAGAAAAAGGAGACTTTTGTATTTTGTGACTGGGAAGAAACTGCAAGTGTAGGATGAAATGCTGATGGTAACTCTTTATGACCTTTGGAGAAAATAAAGCAACTCAGATGGTGAAAGTTAGAGTAGTTTTGTATGTAGAATTGAAGTGTGTATGAGAAGAAGGGCACAAGAAGAAGGGACACCTGACCAGAGACAGGTAAGAGTTTGAGGACTGAAGTTTTTGTGAGAGTTACCAGGTCCTAAGAAACTTATTTGAAGTCTCTTTCTTAGACGTAATGATCAAAAGAGAAAAAGCACAGCTTCCTGGGTACCTGTGAGCACCAAGGATGTAGTGGGGAAGGGGGAAGGGAGGGCACTAAGTAAGCAGCACAGCTTGAGAGCCCAAGCAAGGAGCCCCTGGTGACAGAACTTGGACCCACATTAAAGAGTCACAAGTGAAGCTGTCCAACTGAATGGGGTCCACTGGTTCACGAAGGAAGCTGGGAAAAACCCAATATTGGATGGTACTTCAGCATTAAACAGAGACAACAGACCAGAACCTGCTGTGATATTCTGCTTCCATTCAGATCTGAGGTTGCTATGGAAACTGGGATTTTTTTTTTTTTCCTGAACCAAATAAGCACATGAGCATGCATAGCTGTTTGCATAAACTTAGGGATGGAGAAGGAAAAATGTTAATAGAGGTAGCTATAGCGGCATTAAAGTTGACTCGGGCAATCCAAAAACATATGAACACCGGAGTTCCTGTCATGGCGCAGTGGTTAACGAATCCGACTAGGAACCATGAAATTGTGGGTTTGATCCCTGGCCTTGCTCAGTGGGTTAAGGATCCGGCGTTGCTGTGAGTTGTGGTGTAGGTTGCAGACGCGGCTCGGATCCCACATTGCTGTGGCTCTGGCGTAGGCTTGGCAGCTACAGTTCCAATTAGACCCCTAGCCTGGGAACCTCCATATGCCTCGGGTGTGGCCCTAGAAATGACAAAAAAAAAAGACAAAACAAAAAAAAACAAAAAAAACCATATGAACACCACTTTTATTAATACTATTATTACTATATTTTATTACTAGTATTATTAGTATTATTATTTGTCTTTTCTAGGGCTGCACCCATGGCATATGGAGGTTCCCAGGCTAGGGGTTGAATTGGAGCTGTAGCCGCAGGACTATGCCAGAGCCACAGCAACGCATGATCTGAGCTGCTTCTGTGACCTACACCACAGCTCACGGCGATGTGGGATCCTTTACCCAGTGAGCGAGGCCAGGGATCGAACCAGAAACCTCATGGTTCCTAGTCAGATTGGTTAAACACTGATCCATGACAGCAACTCCTATTATCAATATTATTATTTGTGGTAAAAGTACTTAACATGGGATCTAACTTCTTAATTTTTAGGTGTACTCTACAGTATTATTAACTATGGACAAGGTGTTGTGCAGAACATCTAGAGATTTTTTTACATCTAGAGAGCTTTATTTTAGTACTTCTTTAGTGTTTTTAGTTTAATAAAATGATTGAAAATGAAATAACATTTTTCATCCATCGGTTTGTTGAGAATAATAAATATTTATGTTCATGATTGTTAAAGGTGAAGAGAAATTTGTATTATTACGCGCTTTTGTTGAAAGGGATTTTTTGGAAAACATAATCCTATGCCCTGGATCACGGACCTGGAGCTATCAGAGTAATCCTAACTGGGGCCCTCTTTTCTCAGTCTGCTCTGTACCTCTCCCATCAGTACTTTCAAACCTCGGAAACAGGAATTCCTCACCTAAATGGTTCCTTGATAGAAAATTAGTGTGTGAGAAAGGTGGATTCCAAGAACTCACCTTCTCCCAGGCCCACAACCACCAAGTGTCTTAGAAATGTGATGAGACCTGTCCGACATATCAGCTCCCTCTAATTACATGCAATGCTCTTATGATATCACTTTGTTATTTTCCTGACATTTTTCCGTTGAGCTAAATTTATATTCATAGAAGTGAAACCAGATTGACACTGATTTTGCATTCATTGAATTAAACCGGTCACTCTTCCATTGATCTGTTTTTTATAAATTAAACAGGAGCTGAGTACAAGAGGGCCGCACTGATTTAACCCAAATATGATTCTAAGTGTCAATTTCACACACCACATTCTTTGAGTTGTCATTATTACCAATACATTAGTTTAGGTTACTAATGCTAGATGAGATAGTAACAACATGACAGTGATTTTGAGCAAATCAATGTCAACAATCACAGAGGGTTCTTTTACATCTATAAAATTCAACTTTATCTAAACATATACCAGGCAGAGTGCAAAGTGCTGTCCAAAAATCATAGTATTCTAATGACAATTTCACAGTCACTGTTTCCATGGGGTGCCTTTTTCTCATTCTGTCACTTTCACTGCCTGTGTCTTTGTGTCTAAAACAAGTCTCATGGAATCAGTTTAACGATTAACTATGAGAGGTGGGGCTTTTTTTGCAAGCTATTCTCCCAATCTCTCTTTTTATTGGAATGTTTAATCTACTAATATTTAAAGTAAATATTGATAAAGAAGGATTTACAGTTGCAAAAAATACTCTATTCAGATTTTATATTTTGGACCCTATTTACATATTTGCTGTCAGTCTTTGAACTTTGCCTAGTTGTATGGGATTATGCCTCATCCCATATTTTTGATGAGATTGCTATTGAAATTTTGTGTTCATTTTTAATAATAATATATTAAATTTAATCATTTTACATGACTGAAAATATATACCCATTAACTAACAACACCCCATTTTCTCCCCTCCTGAGCCCCTGGTTACCACTGTTCTACTCTTGGGTTCTATACCTTTGACTGGTTTATATATCTCACGTATGTGTAATCAGGCAGTATTTGTCCTTCTGTGACTGGCTTATCTCATTTAGCATAACATACTCACTGTTTATCCATGTTGTCGCATATGGCAAGATTTCCTCCCCTTTTAAGGCTAAATAATGTTCCACTGTATGTTTAACCACCTTTTCTTTAACCTTTCATTTGTCGGTTGGATATTTAGATTATTTCCACATCTTGGCTATTGTGATTACTCACAATGCTGCAAAGAATACGGGAATGCAATATCCTTTCAGGATCTTGATTTAGTTCTTTTGGATAAACACCCCCAGATGGAATTACTGGATCATATTTTTAATTAGGGGATAAACTTCTATTTTCCATGTTAGCTGTACCAGTTTATATTCCCACCAACAGTGTATAAGAGTTCCAGTTTCTCTATATCCTTACCAATACTTATCTTTTTTTTTTTTTAAGAATAGCCAACCTGATAAATGTGAGGTGATAATTCACTGTGTTTTGATGTGTATTTCCCTCATATTTATTGATGTTGAATCTCTTTTCATATATCTGATGGACATTTGTATGTCTTCATTGGAAAAAAATGTTTATTCAGATCCTTTACCCTTTTTAATTTATTTTCGATATTTAGTTAGTTAGTTAGTTGTTGCTTCTTAGAGCCGCTCCCGTGGCATATAGAAGTTCCCAGGCTAGGTGTCAAACTGGAGTTACAGCTGCTGACCTGTGCCACAGCCACAGCGACAGCAATGCAAGATCTGTGCCACATCTGCAGCCTACACCACAGCTCACAGCAATGCCAGATCCTTAACCCACTGAGCGAGGCCAGGGATTGAACATACGTCCTCATGGATCCTGGTCTGGTTGGTTACTGCTGACCACAATAGGAACTCCTTTTTTTTTTTTTTTTTTGCTATTGAGTTGAGGGAGTTGCTTATATATTTTGGATATTAACTTATATGTTTAAAATGGCAGATAACAGACCATATATACCAGATACATTGTTTGCAAGTGTTTTCTCCACTTCTGTAGATTATAGTTCCATCCTGTAATAGTTTCCTTTGCTCTACAGAAACCTTTTCATTTAATGTAATCTTATTTCTCTAGTTTTGCTGTTGTTTCCTGTGCTTTTGGCATTATGTTCAATAAATCATCAGCAAGACCAATGTTATGAAGATTTTCTCTTATGTTTCCCCCAGAAATCTTACAGTTTTAGGTATTATGGTTAAGTCCTTAATCTATTTTGAGTTGATTTTTGTGTATTGTGTAAGATAAAGTTTCAATTAGTTCTTTTGCATGTGGATATTCATTTTTCCCAATACTCTTTTGGGAGAGGCCATTCCTTTCTCCATTGTGTATTCTTTTCTCTTTTGTCGAAGGTCAGTTAACCCTATTGCATGGCTTTATTTCTGGATTCTCTATTCCATTCATCTGTATGACTGTCTTTAAATTAGTATTATACTGTTTTAATTACTGCAGCTTTGTTTCTTTTTTTTTTTTTTTTTTTAGGGCTGTACTCTCAGCATATGGAGGTTTCCAGGCTAGGGGTTGAATCAGAGCTATGGCTGCTGGCCTACACCACAGCCACAGCAACGCCACATCCAGGCCGTGTCTGTAACCTATACCAGAGCTCACAGCAATGCTGAATCGTTAACCCACTGAGTGAGGCCAGGGATTGAACCTGCATCCTCATGAATCCTAGTCGGGTTCGTTAACTGGTGAGCCATGAAGGGATCTCACTGTCATATACTTTGAAATGAGGAAAAGTGAGACCTCCAGTTTTGCTCTTCTCTCTCAAGAGTGTTTTGGTTATTCAAGTCATTTGAATTTCCATATAAATTTCAGAATTTTTTAAACTTTTTTATTTTTTGCTTTTTAGGGCCATGCCTACAGCATATGGAAGTTCCCAGCCTAGGGGTTGAATCAGAGTTACAGCTGCTGGCCTAGGCCACAGCCACAGAAATGTGGGATCCCAAAGCCAGATCCCCCACCCACTGAGCAAGGCCAGAGATCGAACCCGCACCCCGATAGATACTAGTCGGATTCATTGCAGCTGCGTCACAATTGAACTCCCCAGAATTGTTTGTAGACTGTATCAAAAACATTCTTATGGCAGTGAACTTAGAATTTCTTTATATGGAAATATTTTGATGTAGTTGGCAATACAATGATGGATGGAAAATATAGTTGCCTCATTGTGTAAATTGTTTAATAATTTTTTACCAAGTTTTTTTAGTCTGAAAATTTTTATTAGATTCTCTAACTTATTAGTTCTGATGTTGCAATATAATTGTATTTGTTCCTTTGCTTCCACCAAAGATACTGCAAAAGATTCTCCTCAATTAAATGTATATATTAGCCATAAGTTTCTTTGCTATTAAATGTTTGCACCACATGTCTTTTTGAGATAAGACTTCACTAACTTCATTGGCAATTTGGCTCAGGGACAGCATTTATGCAATAGCCAAAAAGTCTCTTAAATTAATTACGGTATTTACAAGGAGTTTCAATTGCTGTATATAATCCATGCATTGTCTATTGTGAGCCCTCCACAATTTTAGCCAAGCTAATGTGACTAATGACACAAATATTAAAAGCTCCTTTCTCTTTATGATATACTCAGGGCAGATGAGTAAGCCTTTCCACATTGTATTAAATATAGGCTAGGCTCTCTTGTGTGTTTTCTCTATGTTTTAGGACTTGGGATAGTATTGATTTTATTGGTAATAAATTATATATTACCTTCTACATATGATGCTATAATTGATTCATTATGTATCTATTACCTCTAAAATGGAGATTAAAATGCTGGTAAACAGAGGTATAGCAGGTACAGCCCTGAAAGTTACCACCAGTGGGTAATTTATGGTTTTCTCTAATCCAGTTAATCCCCTCTGCCTTTTTTCTCCTTGTAAACCTGAGATAATGATACTCATTAATAATACTCATTGATACTGTGCTTTGGGGTAACAGATGAAAGATGTTATTAGATGAATATTTTACAGATGTAATTTCATTAACCACCACTTCACTTCTTGGGTTAAGTGTCTCCAATGATTCTTTGTGAATGTGGAATCTAAGATGTGATGAGAGTTAGTGATGTGATGAAAGTCATATTGTAAATTAGGGGCAGTGCTAGAAATACAGACTAATGATTACCAGTCTAACTAGTAAAGCTGAACAGAATCAAATTCAAATCAGAGAAATGCCCTGACGACTTGTTTTATATAGAGTTGGATAATGGGTTTGGTAAATTTTGAAAAGAACACCACTTATGTATTAAGTAAGAGTATTATAAAGCATGTTTTTATTCTAAGGTTCTTGTATTGATATTCACTGCTATTACAGGTGCACCAAAATCTGTGAAAATTCTATAGATAGAATGAGACAGGGACCAGAGAATGAAGTTAAAATGAAAATGCTAGAGGTGCTAATTCGAGCTGTGAGTATAACATCTAACTTCAATTCCTTCAGTGGAAGATGTGAACTTTATAAATCCTGAATTAAAATATTTGTTCTCCGTTATTACCATCTCCTGAACTTCCTGAGAGTCCAAAGGTTTTTCTCAGACTTTATTCTGAGCATGTTTCATGACACCTCTTTGAAGTGCTATATTTGTTTTCTATTGTTCTTGTAACACATGATCACAAACTCAAGTGGCTGGAACAGCTCTCCTGTCTTACAGTTCTGGAAGTCAGGAGGCCCCAAATGGGTCTCCTTGGCCTAAAATCAAGGTGTCAGCAGGGCTGCATTCCCTCTGGAGATCCTAGGGAAAGAGTCCTCTTTTCTGGCCTTTTCCAGCTTCTAGAAGCTGCCCACTTGCCTTGGTCTGTGGACAACTCCCATCTTCAAGTACAGCAGTGGCCAGTCTACCTTTCTCTTATTGCCACCTCTTGGGCTCTCTCTTTTGTCTCCTTCTTAACATCTGGCATAACCCTGTGGGAGTTTCCGTCATGGCTTAGCGGTTAATAAATCTGACTAGCATCCATGAGGATGCAGGTTTGATCCCTGGCCTTGCTCAGTGGGTTAAGGATCTGGCATTGCCATGAGCTGTGGTGTAGGTTGCAGACGGGGCTCAGACCCTGCATTGCTGTGGCTGTGATGTAGGCTGGCAGCTGTAGCTCCGATTTGACCCCTAGCCTGGGAACTTCCACAGCCGCAGGTGTGGCCCTAAAAAAGCAAAAAAAAAAAAAAAAAAAGAAAGAAAGAAAGAAAGAAAAGAAAAGAAAAAACCCTTGTGATTGCATGCCCCCCACTCCCCACACACACGACAACCTAGGATAACCTTCCCCTGATAAATCTTGACCCCGTCTGCAACCTTAATACTTTTTTGTCATGTAATATAATATATTTCTAAGTTTTGGGGCTGAGAACATGGACATCTTTGGAAGGTTATTATTCTGTCTACCATTGATGCTAAGAATTAAAGGCCCCCAAATGAGCAGTGGGTATAGGGATAGTTGCCATAAATAAACATATTAGTCTCAAAAGTTCCAACCTTTTTTCAGTGTGCCTAAATGTCATCTTAATTACCTAGATAATGTTTTATTTTTTGAAAATCAAAGCTTTTGTATCTTAAATATTTTTGTCTTATCACTAATGAAAATGGAAATACTCCTGACCGATAATTATTTGAAAACAGACAATACGTTAAATCATGTAATCATATGCGCCCAGCAACAACATCAGCCAGTCAGCGTAAACACAGAGAATTTGTAGATTTGTATGGTAATAAGAAGAGACACTCAGTCCAGGAGAAATGCCTCTGGTCATTTTAAAACAAAAGGAGCTTCTGCTGTGGAGCAGTAGGTTAAGGATCCAGCATTGCTACAGCTGTGGCATGGGTTGCTGCTTCAGCTAGGATTCCATATGCCTTAAGTGTGCCTGAAAAAGAAAAAGAAGGAGGGGGGATAGAAAAAAAAACAGAAAATACAGTTTTATAAAAATGGTGAATAGTTTCTTTCTCATAAATTTATCTTTGAAAGTGATCACACATACTTTACGGTCCTTAGGATTTTGTTTTTTAATCAATAAATTTCTGGAGTTCCCATCGTGGCTCAGCAGTAAGGAACCTGACTAGTATCCATGAGGATGTGGGCTTGATCCCTGGCCTTGCTCAGTAGGTTAAAGGATCTGGCACTGCCATGAGCTGCAGTGTAGGTCACAGACATGGCTCAGAAGTTGCTGTGGCTGTGGCATTGGCTGGCAGCTGCAGCTCCAATTCGATCCCCTAGCCTGGGAACTTCCATATGCCACAGATACGGCCATAAAAAGCCAAATAAATAAATAAATTCATTTTGCTCGAGAGAAACTTTGTGACAGCAATTATAGTATCATTTCTAGTTGTAAATATAATCTGTATCATATGGTTATCCAAACTATTGATTTAAATAAATACTTTGCCAAAGTAATTTGCCAGTTTCCTCTTTTGAAATAAGGGTTCTATCTTCATTGTTTTCTGAGGATACAATTCTTCCCTAACTTAGCATTATCATTTATATGTCGTATTCTTTACCCACTGTGCCACGGCAGGAATGCTTATCCTTTATATTTTTATTCCCTTTATCCAGACATCAAATTCTGCTGTTCTTCTTTCAAAATAACACTCTCCTTTTGCCTACTCAAAATCCTAATCAATCTATACCAAGATAAGGATATATTTTAAGAATTCGTTCACTTTTTTTTTTTTTTGATCTCTAAGGGAAAAAATTAGCTCACATTTATTTACTTTCTAATTGCTTTAAAAGTTAAATTTCATTTTGTTCCCATCTTGACCCTATGAGCTGGGTACTATTTAGCCTCATTTCACAAGTGAGAAAACTGAGATGTGGGGAAGTTAAATAATTTGCCCAAGGTTGGGCAAATGTAAGTAGTAGAGCCAGAATTCCAAATAGCCACTAGCCTGGGCTGTTCCCACGGCCCTGCTCACTCTGGTGTCTGGCACATTTTATGAGAGACACATGAGATCCCTTTGTGCCTGGGGGCCTCGTGTGACCCATCATACTAATGCTAATGTGTTCTCCCTCTCACAGGTTCCATCGGGCACCGGAGGGCATATTTGATAGACAAGGGCCTCCATACCCAAAGGAGAGAAGAAGAGAAACAAGTCCTACCACTCTCAGAGAGAAACTACCAGAGTCCTGTGTCCCGAGTCCTGCCTCGTCATCCTCTCTGTCTCAGTAGACAAGGCTGCCAGGTGTTCCAGCAGCACCTCTTACATCCTGCTCTTCTCCTTCCCAAGAGCCTAAAGTGACTGTAATGCTTACAGAAGCAAGCCCAAAGGACTCCCTCTGGCACTGAAGATTCTTACTTGGTGTCATTGTTTGTATCTTATCTCCCACTTCTTCCAAATATATAGATTTCCTAATTTCCAAAATCACAGACACATCTTTGACTCCCCTCTTCCTCTAACATCCTGTAGCCCATCTCTGAGCAAATCCACTAACTACAAAACATACCCCCAAATCCAACCATTTCTCAACCCCTTCCCCGCCTCCTCCCTAGACAGCATAATTAGCGTGCCTTTTTTGGACCATTAACAGCTGCCTAACTGGTCCAGCTGCTTCCACCCTCACCTTTCTGCAGAATTTTCCAAACACTGCCGTCCAAACATCGCTTTAGCATAAGTTACTCCAGTGCTAAAATCCTTCTAATACCCCCTATATCACACTGGATAAACACCCAAAGGCTTTCCAAGAATGTGCAAGGCCTTGCATAATCTGGCTCCAGAAATCTCTCTGGCTTTATCTTTTTTCCACTCTCACACGGGATCACTTTGCATTAGCCACTTGGGACATGACTATGTATTATATTGTTGGCAGATATATATTTAAAGTAGTTTCTAAAAATGTAGGATTACTCTCTGGAGCATTAATATAGAAACCTTGCATTTTGCATAAAAATATTTGTTGAAATTCCTGGAGGGTAAAAACAAAGTACACCTCTCTATTTGAAAAAAAACAAAAAAACAAAAAAACCCCCAAGGATTAAAGGTCATCCTTAAATTGTGTTATGTGTTTGAAAAACATTCATTTTAACTACATATAATGTACCACTAATAAAATTGTAATACCAAAGATGTTACTAAACTGACCTTTCCTAAAGGGAGAGAACTTATGAAAATAAAAATCTGACCCTGTAGTTCCTGTCGTGGTGCAGCAGAAACGAATGTGACTAGGAACCATGAGGTTGTGGGTTCAATCCCTGGCCTTGCTCAGTGAGTTAAGGATCTGGTGTTGCTGGTGAGCTGTGGTGTAGTTTGAAGACGTGGCTCGGATCCCACACTGCTGTGGCTGTGTTGTGAGCCAGAAGCTGGACCCCCTAGCCTGGCAACCTCCATATGTTGCAGGTGAGGCCATGAAAAAAAAGCAAAAAAAAATCTGACTCTGACTTATCCTTTAGTATGGTTATCCAATTTCAATCCTGACAATATTCAGCAAAAAATGAGCCTGTGAAGTAGCTCCTCCATTTCCTTTTTTGAAGAAAAATCACTGCTACAACAAATAAAAGCAGATTTTACTTTACTTCTATTTAAGTATGCATTTCAAGAAAGTCTCCATAATGTGTTATATGAGTTAAAAATAAATTCCAGGAGTTCCCGTTGTGGCACAGCAAAAACTAATCCAACTGGTACCCATGAGGATGTGGGATCAATCCTGGCCTTGCTCAGTGGGCTGGGGATCTGGCGTTGCTGTGAGCTGTGGTGTAGGTCACAGACGTGGCTCAGATCTGGTGTTGCTGTGGCTGTGGTGTAGGCCAGCAGCTGTAGCTCTGATTCAACCTATAGCTGTGGCCCTAAAAAAAAAAAAAAAAAAAAAAAGCAAAAGTAAATAAATAAATGAATCCCACTTTAATGATTAAAAAGCTAGCATAAAACTGAATAAACAAATGTTTTCCTATAGAAAATGCTTATTGAAAATTGGCCTGGTTCTTGCAATCAGAATCCAATTAAAAATGAAACCACAAAAGTATTAAATAATATAATGGGATAATTCTTGTTTTAAAATTATTGTATAATTTTCATAAGAAAAATGTTACCATGTTAACCATTGTTAAGTCTACAATTGGAATTAAGTGCATTCACATTGTTGTGAAAGCAACACTAATATCCATTTCCAGAATTCTTTTTCATCCCAAACCAAAACTCTGTACCCACTAAACAGTAATTCCCTAACCCCTCTCCTCCAGCTCCTGGTAACCACTATTCTACTTTCTGTCTCTATGAATTTGGCTATTCTAGGTAACATAAACAAGTAGAATTATCTAATATTTGTCCTTTTGTGCCTGCTTATTTCACTTAGCACAATATTTTCAAGATTCATCCATGTTTTATCATGTATCAGAATTTTGTTCCATTTTTATCCTGAATAGTCCATCGTTATGTATATACCTCATTTTGTCTATCCATTCATCTTTCGAAAGACATTTAAATTTTCCTCCACTTTTTGGTTATTTTGACTAACACTTTTGTTCAAATTCCTGCTTTCGCTTCCTATGTGTATACATCCAGTAGGGAGATTGCTGGATTTTTGAAAATTCTGTTTAACTTCTTTGAGGAACCACCATACTGTTTTGAACAGCAGCTGCATCATTTTATTTTCCCATTAGCAGTTATGCTTTCTTCAGATCCTCTCTAACATTTGCTATTTTCTGGGTTTTTTAATAGTCATCCTAATTGATATGGGGATAATTCTTTTTTAATCTTGGCATGAAGAAGACTTTTCCAAATGTGATACAAAAACAAAACAAAGCAAAAAGTGAAGCTGTGAAATAATATATTGATGAATTTAACTACTCAAAAATTTTTTTAAAAATTAAAGTTTTGGTTGAAATCACTTTCAGGAAAATCAGTATTGGAGTTCCCACTATGGTGCTGTGGGTTAAGGATCTGGCATTGCTGCAGCTGTGGTGTTGTAGGTCCAGCTGTGGCTGGTATTAAATCTATATGCTGAGAGTGCAACAAAAAGAAAAAGAAAAATCAGTATAAAGGCAAGCTAGAAAACAATTGCAACTTTCAGAGTTAATTGCCCCAATTTAGAAAAAACTCCTTCAAATAATTAAAAAAATAATCATCAATAATCCACAATGAAAAGTAGACAAAGGGTATAATTAAAAATAAGAAGAAGAAGAAAATGCAAATGTCTTAAATATATGAAAAGGTAGCATGAGTCTTTGGTTTTCCATCTTCAAAATGGGCTATGATATCTATTGCATTAGGTTAATGTAAAGATTCAACAGTAAGTATTCAATGAATAAATTTTATATATTTTAATTAATGATCCAGAAGCTCTAAGAAGTAGATCACCAAAATTCCCTTAGGAATGGGACAAAAAAAAAAGTTCCTAACCTTAAATTCAGCTAACAACTTAATTTCTTCAGAAGCAACCAAGCTGAACCATTAACGAATAGGCTAAGAAGCAACCCCAAATAGTTATGCTGCGAGCCACATGGGAAGTCCAGAACACTGTAAAAAAATTAAAATCATTATATATAAGAAAAAGAATAAGATAAGCTATTGAATAAAATCATCAAGTTAGTTCATTGCAGTGGTAACTAACAGAATAGATACTCCAAAAAGAATATAGGGAAAATTTTCAACCAAACATCTATTTCTGTGGAGAAATTTTGGAACCTTGTGGATACTAGAAAGTTGTCAGAGAATCTCTTTCAAAACCCTTCACATCAGAGCTTGAAATAGCTAATCACATTATTCATATACATGAAGATCTCTAAAAGTCTTCACTCACTGTAAAAAAATATGACTTTAATGGTCTTGTAACTATTTAAGTGTTATTCTAAGATGCCTCATTAACTTTGAGAATGACCCTTCCTTGAGCAAAACTCCTTGGAAAGGAAAATCTATTTAAATTTCATGAGCATTTTATACGGGAGGTATTTAATTGCCATGTTACACACCAGGAGACTGAAATAATCAGGAGCATTTGTGTAGCAGTACTTCTAATCCTACTGCCAGGGAGGAAGAAAGTTTCCTCTACCCTTCTAACTTCTGGCTGATCTAAGAATTAAATGGACATGAGACAGATTAGCAGCAGAAAATCAAATAAAATTTCAGTAGCATGTATACATGGACGAGACTCAGGAAAACTGAGTAACTCTCCAAAATGAACTAAAACCTTCACTTTAAATACCCTCTTCAGCTAAAGACAAAGAGGATGTTGAGGGTAAGGCTTTGGGACCACAAAGGGGAGGAAGGCAATTCACATGGAGATAGAAGGCAAGTGGTTCCCAAACAAATGTTTGCTGGGCCATGCAGAGCTAAGGGGGTTCAGAGTGGACTCTGATTTTGGGGCTGCCAAGTCTCCTCCACCACCCATAACCCATATTCTTCTCCTGTATCTCTGGTAATAGCTCTATTCTGGGAATAGGCCCTTCATCTAAATTATTTTAGGCAGTTGAGGGGGAGAAAAACTTCTGGGTCTTGTTTCTTAAAATAGCCTAAATTCATCCTTATGCCAAAAAGAGACATTTTGGGGAGGCAACTTTTGCTCCCTCATAAAGCCATTATTAAATGAGTAATTCATATTCCTATAAAGGGATGCAAAAAAAACCCAAATTAATAAACTCAAAAATTCTTTTCTACACTAGATATTAACTTTTCTCAACTCCTGTTAATAAACACAATTTATTCCCTATTTTATATTGAATGCCTTCTGTATGCCAAATGCTATTCTTGATATTTTTGGATAAAATCATAACAAATGTGATGAAATCCCTTCTCTCAAAATGGGGATAGGAAAGGACCACAAAAATCATGAAAATAAACAAACTAAAATGTAACAGGAAGCAGATAAGAAAAAGTTAAAAGGGTGAAAAGGACAAGAAAATGACCAGGGGAATTCCTCTTGTATAGAGCCCTTGGGGAAGATCTTACTAATGAAGTCATGTCTGGGGAACCATATGAATGCTGAGGAAATGATACTGGAACCAGAAGGAATGGTGAGTGCAAAGGTCCTACGGTAGGACTTTGTATGAAATATGTGAGTAATAGCACATGGATGTGTGTAGAACAATGAGCATGGGGGGAAATTCAATGGCATTGAAATCAGGGAGGTAGCCTGAGGAAAATTTATACAGGACTTTTCAGGCTATTGTAAGGAATGAATGGGATGAGATGCCATTGGATAGTTTCATAATGAAGAGTAATACTGTCAGATATAGATAGGTATCAACGTTATGTATCTATCTATCTATCTATCTATCTATCTATCTATCTATCTATCTATTGGATGCACCCATGGCATGTGGAAGTTCCCAGACCAGGGATCAAACCTGTACCACAGATGTAACCAGAGTCACAGAAGTGATAACATTAGATCCTTAGCCCACTGAACCACCAGGGAACTTGTCTTTTTTTTTAGATATATTTTTGAAATTTCACTCTGGCTCATCTGATGAATAGATATTATGGCGGCATATGTCAGGAGAACAGCTAAGAGGCTTTTCTAAGAATTGAGCTGATAATCTCTTTCAGGTCACACAGCAACTAGGGGTGCAGATGGTTGTTCTTGCAGAAAACAACTGCAGGTGCTGTAGAATACGCAATGGGAAAGTGTGGCAGAAACAGCTAGATCCTCCCGATATTTACTTTCTTCTTATTCTCTGGTAACAGAGCCCTGATGATTAGCTCAATGCTTCCATGAGAAGACCCGCAAGCTTCCCCACTTCTCATAGTTAGGTGTGGCCAAGAGACAAAGTTCTGGCTAATAACAAATAAATAGAAGACTCCCAGTGAGTCTCCTGAAAGGATGAGAGTGACCTCTTCTTTGTGCTTTCCACAGTCCTAGCTCCTCAGAATGCAAACTGCTGCCTGGTCCAAAGCAGACCTCTTAGATTTGTGCAGTGGAACAGGAAGATAGAAGGACACTAGGTCCCTGATGACTGCAGAACTTCCTGGAAATTTCTATCTGGTTCATGCTGCTGTTTGTGAATTCCTAGTAAATAAAGCAGGATCTAGCAAACATAAGAGCAAAGGCGAAAGCAGGTTAACAAGTTTGGAGGAAGCTTCTGCAACAGTCCAAGGTAAAAATGACCAGGATTAAACAGGAATAATAATGAATGGTGAGATTCAAGACGTAATTTAATGGACAACACAACAGGATTTGTTGGTGGATTGAATGCAGATTATAGTATAAAAGGAGAATTCAAGCATGCATCCAGAGTTTTAGCTGAAATAAAAAGGAATGGAATTGCTATTTACTGATTTGGGGAAGATGGCAAGAAGGCAGAATTGTCTTGTTTTGTTTTGTTGTGTTTTTGGAGGCAAGCCTAACCAGGCTTAATTTTGGGTATGTTCATTGTAGATGCTGTTTTATTTCCAAATGACATATGGTACATGCATCCGATGAGTGATTCTTCAGATCGATGGTGAGGACTGGGTTGCAGATAACATTATGGACTCCTCAGAGATCACCTGAGGAGTAGATATAGATAAAAAAGAGATCAGAGAAGGAGCTGATAAACACTAGTGCTTATAAATCCAAGAAAAGGGGAATAAGCAAAGGA
Source organism: Phacochoerus africanus (assembly GCF_016906955.1). Taxonomy (NCBI): domain Eukaryota; kingdom Metazoa; phylum Chordata; class Mammalia; order Artiodactyla; family Suidae; genus Phacochoerus; species Phacochoerus africanus. The sequence continues at coordinate 27,342,674 of NC_062552.1, read as the reverse complement.
AACTCAGAAGGAGCAGCCAGTGAGGTGTCTTGGAGGCCAAAGGGAATGGGACAGGGAGTGGTGTTTCAAGAACAGAGAGATCAACGGTAACATAAGCTGGTGATGGATCCCATTCAATGCAAATCAAGAACTGACTATTGGATTAGGTAACATGAAGGACATGCATGAGTTTGAAAAGAGCTCTTCATATCAAGTGAATGGGAAATAAAGAAGGCCTCACTGGAATAGACTTGAGGAAGAGGAAGACTGGCATTAGAGATTCCTGGTACAAACAACTCTTTGTAGCACCTTTGCAGTAAAGGGGAGCCGAGAAATGAGGAAGTAGCCTTTAATTTTCTTTCATTTTCTTTTTGATGAAAAATGCTATAACATGCTCATTTGTTTCTGGAAAAGATCCAATAGAGAGAACTAGAGGAAAGGATGAACCAAGAGAGAGGAAAGCCATATCCTGTCTTCCAGCGGGTGATGGGGAGGGAATCCTGTGCACTGGTGGAGGGTTAGGTCTTTCCCAGGAGTGAGGATGGTTCACCCAAAGGTTAGGGCAAGACTTGATTTTTTTTGGTTGTTATATTTTGTTGCCCGAATGTCAGGACATGTTCTTCTGATTTCTTCCATATTTTTTTCTCAGTAAAATAAGTGACAAAGTCATTAGCTACAAGTGGGAGGGTGGAGAAGACATTAAAGGTTTTCAGACAGGGGCGAAGATGGGAAATAGTCAGGAGGAACAGTGGGAAGAGGGTCTTGAACAAGGGAAGTGCAGTAGAGGGGCTGTTGGAAGTTAATGATCACCAGTGTAAGCTGGGACCAGGAAGCAGGGTGCTGAGTTTTTCATCAGCTGTCTTCTCTCCTGGGGTGTGGGTGCAGAAGTGAATATAGAGAGAGGACTATATTTGCCCAAGACCAGGCACTTGGCTAAGAGGATACAACAGAGGAAAAGAGAGTCATGGGAATCAAGAGTATAGATAAGGGATTGATCGTAGAGATGAACCCTGAATCCAAGTCAGATAGGAAAGAGGCGAGGGATGAGGGAGGCAAAGAGGAGCAAAGAGATGTTAGAGATGATGGATTGAAGGTCCATGGAGTTAAGGGTTTAGATATTAAAAGTCTAGTGGGGACAAACTGAGAAGAATGAAGGTGGTGGTCAGAGAATGATATGTGGAATTAGTGATTAGTGGATGAGGGATATGTGGAATTATCATGGAGAGGGTATCGTCATTGGAATGGCAAAGTCTAGGGTATGACCGTGAGCATGCTTCCTGAGGTAGGCAATTGCTAAGATTATTGGAGGAGAGATTTTAAAAAGTAACCAGTGACCAGAGTGTGTTGGAAAGATGACCTATACGGATATTTCGTGCACTAGGAATCAGAAAGCTAACCAGGTCCTGGTATCTCCAAGGAATCAGAGAAGGTATCTAAGAAGTCTAAGGTGGCAGCAACAAAGACAGATAATAGGTGGCTAAACTACTCACATACTCCATCAGTTGAGCCTCCTTAGCTACCTGAGTGCCCTGGAACCTTGGGTTAAGCCTATGTTGGACATAATATTGGTGTATTTTACTCATTTTTATTAAGTGCTCACAATGCACTCGGCACAGAAGAAAGGTGAATAAGGATAGCGCAGTCTCTAATAGTAAGGAAATCCACCTGATAGGGGAGCCAGACATGAAAACAAATGGTAAAGCAGTGAAAATCCATTCCAACCATCCATGGAATATTAACAACAGGAAATTATGATAGTGGTGAGTTTTTGAAATGAAATCACTCTGGATCATATACAAGTCATCCCTGGATACAGTTCAAAATTGGATCCAACTCATTGATTTTTCTCAAAAATATCTGGTGAGTACTGCATAAAAATGTACACAGTATGGTAGAAGATACAATGCTACATTAGATTGAATTATATGAATAATATAATTCTTTATATTGAATTATATTATGGCAGGTTGTGTCATAGGTGAGACTTTCCATGCTTATTTTTTTCCCAGACATTTTATTTAGGCAGCCACAGAAGTTCTGTTTAGCTAGGGGCAAAGTTGTTCTTTCATGTTACATCAAATTGCCTGAGTCATATAAGCATTTGTTTAAACTTTAAAACCAGAGCTTCAACTGAGAAAAATATCAGGGGAAAACAAAACCAGATACTGAAGACGCAATGCAATAAGTGGTATCTCTGTGAATATAATCACAAGATTTTTCTATGAGAACTTTAAACAAGCTCTATATCAGTGGGATATCATTTTTTTTTTTGTTTGTTTGGAAGGACTTTTTGGATCAAATAATAGTACCTGTCAAAAAGACTCATGGTGCCACCTTCTTAATAACTATTATACCATGCTGGTCAATAACCAATATCAAAAAAAAGAACAAAAAATAAGAAAAGAACTTACTTTCTTCCTGAAGTTATTCCTCACCTTTTCTGTTGGAAGTTTAACAAAATATCACAACGTATTTAAAGGAATCCAAACTTTATTAATTCTTTAATATATGATAATAACTTGCCTGAATAATTACTCAACTAAGGATGTAAAATATATATTAATATTCATTTCATTGCATTTAAATTAGGGGTAATAATGACATCTGTCTCGTGAGGTTATACTGAAGATTAAATGATATGTCATATAAAGCTATGAAAATGCTTGATTAACATTAGCTAATGTTATTACCATTGCCATCAAAATTATTTTAACAGCGACACAGCTGTTATGTTTTGAAACACACGGTTGTAAGTGAACAGAGCCCAACTAGTAGATGGTTAAACGCACAATGAGGCTTAATGGAATTTGCAGAGACCAGGGAACCAACAGAAGGGCTGGGATGGTGCTGAGCCTCAGAAAGACAATGGGATTAGCCCCAGGAGAGCCATCAAAAGTCTCTTTCCATTTCTCTTGTTTTCCTCTGCACATCTACCTCAGCCTTTCTATTTCTGCATCATGGCTTTCTCTGCTTCTCATCTTTAAGATGAAATGGCATTGTGGCAGCCTCTGAGTTTACACATTGGGGTTCTAGTCATACACCATGACTAACTAGCTAGCTGACTTTCAAGACCATTTCTAGACAGGAGGGGAAGTGTGATCAGTCTGACTTGGTTCGGTAATCTCTTTCTGACCCCGTTAGGATCCAGGAGTTGACGCGGTCTAACGATGGCTGCCCTCTCACCCTCATGATGCTTGGGAAGTGTCCAGAGGAGGGACAGTCATTGTTAACACTGCAAAAGAGGTATGCTAGGTCCTGCTCTTGATTTCTCAGCTCGGAGACGTCTGTTTCCCTGTATCCCCAAATCCTACCTGATTCAACTAACTGACGCATAGCAACACTTTACTCCGTAAATGGAGAACTCCAGAAGCATACTATAAGGAACAGCTCAGGGCTTTTCTTTTTTTTTTTTTTAAGGACCACACCCACAGCATATGGAAGTTTCCAGTCCAGGGGTCGAATCAGAGCTGTAGCTGCTTTCCTGCACCACAGCTCACAGCAGCACCAAATCCTTAACTCACTGACCGAGGCCAGGGACCAAACCCACATCCTCATGCATACTAGTTGCTTTTGTTACCACTGAGCCATAGTGGGAACTGTTCAGGACTTTTGGGGACAGAAACAGCTCAAACTAATTTAAAACTAAAAGGGAAATTTATTAGAGCATTTAATTTGGAAGTTCTCGATTCTAAATTCAAGCTCAACTAGATTTCAGAATTCAGTTTTCTAATATGTGTGTTTCTATCTCCATGGCTTCTCTCTATATGTAACCTTCATATTCTCTAGTACAAAGGGACTTTCTCTGTGTGTCTGGGGAAGATGAGTCACTTTTGGATTCATTGTGCTATCCCAGTTTTTTTTCTCCCAAATATATAAATCCAATGGAGGACTCGTAAATGATCTTGTTCTGGTCATAGGATCAAGTGGTCTATTTAAGAAAAATGGAATTCAGTCTATTTGCTTCATGTGTTTCATTAACTGCAGAATTCCTTTGTTTTTATTTATTTATTTTTTTTGTCTTTTTGCCATTTCTTGGGCCGCTTCCTCGGCATATGGAGGTTTCCCAGCTAGGGATCAAATTGGAGCTGTAGCCGCCGGCCTATGCCACAGCCACAGCCACACAGGATCAGAGCTGCATCTGCAACCTCGACCACAGCTCACAGCAATGCCGGATCCTTGACCCACTGAGCAGGCCAGGGATTGAACCCGCAACCTCATGGTTCCTATAGGATTCTTAAACCACTGAGCCAGGACAGGAACTCCCTGCAGAATTCCTTTTTAAGAAGCCAATTTAGTTTAAAGAAAAAAAAAAAAAAAAAAAAAGCTTTTTCTTGGCTGCACCCACAGCATATAGAAGTTCCCAGACCAGGGCTCAAACCCTTATCACAGTAGTGGCCCAAAGCACTGCTGTGACAATGTCAGATCCTTATCCCACTGCACCACAAGGGAACTCCTTAAGAAACCAATTTATAAATGAGGACTCTTTGGGTTGCAAAGGACAAAACCTAACTCAGATTATGTTTAAAATAGGAACTGGTTTGATGGTTGGATACTTAGCTATATCCAGGATTCAATCATATTATTAGAATATCTTATCTCTCCACCTCCCAACTATTTACAGTTTATTTTCCTTCATAAGTTGACCAAATCTACTTCTTATTCGGCATTCCTCCCTGCAGTTAGGAAAGGAAGAAGCCATGCTTCCCCACCTCAGATTAACAATCTCAGTCAAAAGACAGTTTCTAACTTCTCTAACTGCATTATGATATGTGGATATCATTTTAAACTTTACAAAATAATCCTATCTATCTTTTGGGGGGGTTATACATAAGTAGAGAATCAAGTATCAGGACAGAGGGAATAAAAATTAAGAAAGATCCCAGGGGAATGGCTTCTGATGGGGCACATAGGGGTTGTATTGGTTACATGGATCCCGATGATGTAACCAATACAACCCCATAATGAAATGTATCCTTTATACATTTCATTATGGCCAAGCTATTCTGTGATGAAAATTTTAAATGCTATTAATTATTGGGATTTTGAGTCTAGAGACAACTTCTGGTTGGCCCTATGCAAGTGATTTAAGCAACCTAGCCCTTGTTTCTCTTTCTTCTTTCCTTTCTTTCTTCTCTTTTCTTCTCTTTTCTTTTTTCTTTCCTTTCCTTTCCTTTCCTTTCCTCCCTCCCTCCCTCCCTCTTTCTCTTTCTTTCTTTCTTTCTTTCTTTCTTTCTTTCTTTCTTTCTTTCTTTCTTTCTGTCTGTCTGTCTTTCTGTCTGTCTGTCTGTCTTTCTTTCTGTCTTTCTTTCTTTCTCTCCTAGAAACTTGGACAGCTAGGTCATTCACTTACCACTGTGGCAAAAAGGAGGTACTGGCGTTCTCAGCTGCATTAGATACAAAAAGAACAGGGAAATATGATTTTCCCAAAAAGTGGCTATGGGTTGGACAAAAACATCTGAGGGGCATTTTAATGGGTTAGTTTTTTCTAAGTGCAACTCATTCTTTCTTGACTGTTCTTACATACCACTACCTGAAATTATAGTTTGAACCATGGCCAACACACCTGATAATCAATGATGTGGGAAAACCAGAATCAATATTTAATGCAATAAGTCTTGATCTTTTCCTGGTGCAGTGCTTGTCAAGCTCTCTCCTGAGAGGAGCATGGGCTCCTCTGTGAGGGTGTGTGTATATGCACACACACCTAGCTAGGTAACCACACTTCCCTTCTAGTGATGTTTGAATTTGCATCTGAGAGTGACCCAAATGGGTAATACTTCCCATCCTATTTACTATCGTGGGCCACTTTTTCTCAGATTTTACTTTGCCACTGCCCTGAAACTTCCTAGGCTGTATTTTGACTTTATTTGGGGGGACTCAAATTGCTAAAAAAATTTCTACAAGACACTGTATATAAAGACACTCTCCAAACCCTGTTTTACATGAAAGCTCCCTCCCTCCCTGTGATTAGGAGTTATAACCATTAGTCACCAACCCCAACGCCCCTCTTCTCTTCTGATTGACCTCAGACACAGGCCATGCATGGGTAACAGCAGATAAGGAAGGAGCCTTTCTTACCTGGTCCTGCTCCTTCCTCGTGACAATGTAGTGATGGAATGAGCCTTACAATGAAAGGCAAAGTTATTACTTCTAGGAACAAACATTACAAGTCTGCTTTAAAATACATGTGGAAGGAGGAAGGTGGTCAGATTTGATATATACATATTCAATATAGGGATTCTGTACTTTTTAAATCATTCCATCAATCTTAACCACACTACCTGGTGTATCCACATAAATCATGTGATTTATGATTAAGATGATTAACATTTTTTTGGTCTAGATCTCAACTATTTTTAAAACATTGACCCAGTGTTTTTTTTTTTTTTTTGTTGTTGTTGTTTTTAAATATGCTTAGAGGTGACTGCACGACTGGAGCATATCCTGGGCCGAAACTAAACATCTCATGATGCAAACAACACACTTCCACATGCACTGTTATTTGATACTCTTTCTACTAATGTTCCATTCTTGGTAAGCCCTCAGCCTAAACCTTGAGCCAAGAGATGAAAGCTTAATCAAATGCAGCATTGTACATGGCACAGGCTGTCAATTTCTCCCTTTTAGGTGGGAAAATCCTCCCTGGACCTGACCCTCTCCTGACAGCCAGTTCCACGTTATCTGAGGGTCTATTATTCTCAGCCCTTCACCTGATCCCAAAACAGGTCATTAGTTAGAATTCTTTAGCTTGCACGTAACAGAAACCAGCTTGTATTTAGAAACGTAGGAGGGGGAGATACGTGATGAGCATGGGTGCCTCTCTCCTGAGACCAAGGACGGGGACTGCATTCAAGCCGTCAACAGAATCCAGAACTAGGAAATGAAAGCAATTAAGACTCGGTTTTATCTTTTGCCTCTGCTCTGCCCTGGGCTTTGTGGGCTCATCGTCTTTGCAGACCAGTTCTCTTTGCTTCTCTGTCTACATGACTAAGTATGGCTACTCACAGACAGATTTTATGGTTCCAGCACATGCTGAAGTAGTTTCTAATTTTCAAGAAACACTATGATTGCTTTCATTTGAGACAGATGCCTCCCCCTGGTCCATATGTTGTGCTAACTGAAAACCTAATGCGGAGGGTGGGTGTTATTTTGAAACATCGGGTCATCGTGGTTTTAGGACATGATCACACAAGGTGAACCATCAGAATGGAATTTTGCCATGGAGTGAATGAGATGCTGTTTCTGTTCTAGTCCGTCTTAGAGCTTGTTTCGGCTTTGATGTTTGAAATAGGTGTGGAACGTCTGCAGTAATGATAACTATAGTCCTATTGGACTTTTGTATGATAATTGCAGGTTTTCTAAGCTACTTAAAACGTCTCTTTGAGGTTGGTCAGTATTATTATAATTATGCCAGATTTAGGGGTATGTATTTGGAGACAGGAATTTAAAATGCCATGTTAAGGGGCATGACAAATCTAGGATTTGAACGAAAATGAGCTGGCTCTATAACTTGGACTCATAAACTTTGGTAATGATATTGGATTTCAATCTCTGTTCTATCCAGATTTCTGTTTTCTTTTCAGTAATACTCAGTCCAGATGCTCTACTGTCCTGATTTTCATAATAGATTTTTAAATAAAAACAACTGTGTTCTTTTATGATGGTAACAATAGCAATGTACTCTGTCTATATCAATAGTATCCTATCCATTTTTTGTAAATTGTTTTATTTGTTAAACATTCTCCCTTAACTCTTTTTTCCCCAACTAATGATTACAATGATGGTGGAATCATCATTTATTTTGCTTATGCTTGTAAGCAGAATTGGCGCCTTAGGGAACATCTGCCTAAATGAAGTCTAGTGTATTTAAAATACATTCCCCATTTAGTCCCCACTGGGGAAAAATACTTTCGGTTGGAACCGGGTAGGTGACGTAGGCAGAACATGGCACAGTTCAAAAGTACGTCTGTTTGTGTTCAAATACTAGTAATTCTGCTCTAATGATTAGATCAGGAATTGAGATACATTTTGATGTTTTAAGTTTGATATTGAGGGATCCAGAAATCAGGTCTTTGAAGCCCCCAGTCTCTTCCCTTTGTCCTTTTCAACACTGTATCAACTCAATTTTCAGAAGGAGAAGAGGAAACGTCCGCCACCAGAGTTGCTAAGAGACAAAAACTTGCGTATGCAGGCACCACTTGGACAAGTGGGAGAGAGCGTGCTCTCTGCTGTAATACTTCATTCACTCTCCTTCATTCATTCTTCACTTACATTTGGAGTCTCTCCATGAGGGGCAAAGTGGTGGACAGAAATGGACGCTTGCTCTCTGGGAACAAAAGGAGTTCAATATTTGCATAACTAAACTTAAAATTCTAATTAGCATAGTTTTTAGGAAGAAAAGCCACATGAAAATTTATAAACCTAGAACTGACTGGTCTAAGAAGCCAGGAAGGTTTTTCCAGGGGAAGGAAGTCTAATGTTTAACTCAAAAGGAGGAATACAGAGCTTTTTCTTAAATGGATGTGGATGTTTATTGCAACATTGTGAAGAGTTAGAAATATAGTAATCTGCGTACAAAATTCTAATCAATAGGAAAATATCATGTATATAATATAGGATATCCTTACAAAGGGATATTGTACCCTCATTAAAAGAATCAAGTAGAGCTTTGACTTTTTTTTTTTTTTTTTTTTTTAAGGCTACTCCTGTGGCATATGGAAGTTCCCAGGCTAGGGGTTGAATCGGAGCTGCAGCTGCTCTTAGCAACTCAGTATCCAAGCCACATCTATACCACAGCTCACGGCAACACTGGATCCCCGACCCACTAAGCAAGGCCAGAGGTGGAACCTGTATCCTCATGGATTCTAGTTGGGTTCATTACCGCTGAGCCACAGTGGGAACTCCCATCCCTTTCTGTTTTTGAAGAAATAAGTTTAATGAGATCAATATCACCTCATTATACTAAAACTAATTGAAAATTATTGATAAAATAACCTACGCACATATTTTTTAAAGTAATGTCACGCCCTAATTTGTAATAGAAATACAAGCAATTTGTAAAAGCAAATACGATTTGTTTTAGTATGCACATATTCACATGCCACTCTACCTGAAAACATGAAGAAGCCAGCAGATGCATGACATACATTTCTTGGTAACTCTGAGGCAGTTCTGCTAGTTATGATTTACTGAATAAAGGAAAATTCTTAGCGTATGTCTAAATTAAGCAGAATATGTTGTAAGTAGATTCCTAGAAGTCAATATATATTAAAACTCATTTTACTTGCAAAGAAATTACAAGCTAAAAAAGAATTCCTTACTTGCAAAAAATTACTTAGTTGCAAATAATTCTTGCATTTGTATGCAAAAGGGAGAAACTAGTCTTAGGTAATTATTAGTGGATTTTTTTACCCTTATTATGTCTGGCAGGACTGCTGTTACTTGCACAAGACAGGGGGTAATTTTCCATTGTGCAGGTCACATTACAGGACATCTGCCATCCCAGATCCTTGCCCTCCAAATGCCAGGAGAGCCCTCAATCATTGTAACATTTTCTAAACATCCTCTATGAATTGGTATTCCTTCCACTGAGAACCACTGATATGATTGGAAGACAAGGCACTGGAAAGGTTATATTATATCAGAAGACTTTAATAACAGCCCTGAAAAAAACAATAAAAAGGGTGTTAGAAGGTAGAATATTTTCTTTTTTGGCTTCGCCTGTGGCACCCAGAAGTTTCAGCCTGCAGAATTACCAGGGCCAGGGATCAAACCTGAACCACAGCCAATGGCATCACTAGGTCCTTAACCCTCTGAGCCACCAGGGAACTCTAAGGATGTTGGGCAGAAAAGTGGTAATGGGATAAAGGCTTTCGCATTTTAAAGAGCCCACACTAGTCAAAGCTAAAATTAGACAATGTAGGAAAAGAGATGGGTTTCGAGCAATGGCTATCCTGCAGAGAGGCAGAAAGAAATAAGGAGGCTATCACTGGCTGGAGATTCACTGAGCAGAGGCAGACAAACGCATGAAGTGCAAATAAACATGATGTGTCTGGGGACAGTGATATAGGATTATAGACATCCCCAAATTAGACCTTCCAGATAAGGCAGTTGGAATTGGCTGCTTCTGTCTTTCTCTCTTTGCCATTCTCTCTCTCTCTTTCAGTCTTTCATTGTTTTAATTGCAAAAGTTCAAGTTCTACCTCAGCTGACCTCTGTGAAACCCGGTCCAGCTAATGAGTGACTCTGAGAACACCTGGAATGATTGATAGTGATGTATCGCTAAATCATTTATATAACATAGGATAGCCAGAGATGTCCATGGTTATGTTAATAACATTGGTGATAATGGCTGTTACATATTGCCACTGGAAACGGTATAGATTTACATATACACTTATGTATGTCTATAGATACGTATGTATTGGCATGAAAATGGGTATTCATCATCATCCATCACTATGATAAATAGCTAATGACTTTTCAGGAGTTGAGTGAAGCATGTGAAAAGATATTTAAACTGGACAATTTTCATCTCTTAGCAAATGCTGGTAACAACACACTAATGGCAATTTTGAAAATTTGTAACTATAACAATCAGGACATTATGTCAAATATGTTCTAACAACATCACTGCATGTCCTGTCCCTCCACCTCATTACATGATCATGCACTTTACCCGTAAATACTAGCACAATTTTTTAAGTTATTTGTATGTGTTGTGGAAAATGTAAGTAACCTAATATTTTCATGTGTTTGATCTGCCCAAGTGGAAGATGCTGTCATGAGATGGTAGGATATAATGAGTATAGCTAAAAATGACGGCTTTCTATGTTTTATTACCATTTGATTTCTCTTTATCTCATTTCCCAGAATAATTTGTTACAGTTGTCTAAACTTTTATAGATACTTTTTTTTTTTTCTTTTTAGGGCCATACCCATGGCATATGGAAGTTCCTAGGCTGGGTGAGGGGTCGAATGGGAGCTGCGACTGCCAGCCTACACCACAGCCACACCAATGTGGGATCCAAGCTGCATCTGCAACCTACACCACAGCTCATGGCAACACCAGATCCTTAACCCACTGAGCAAGACTACGGATCGAACCTGTGTTCTCATGGATGCTAGTCACCCCAGGGTGGAAACTCCTATAGATACTTTTAGATTAAACAAACAATTACACAGTGACACACCATTATTTTGAAGAATAGAGGAGGCAGAAAGTATAATAATGTCTTTTCCATTCTTCTGAAGGAATTTAGTGGTAAAAAAAAAAAAACCCTGAAAAACAATTATTCTACATATGTACCTAATTTTTTTTTTTTTTGTCTTTTGTTGTTGTTGTTGTTGCTATTTCTTGGGCCGCTCCCACGGCATATGGAGGTTCCCAGGCTAGGGGTTGAATCGGAGCTGTAGCCACCGGCCTACGCCAGAGCCACAGCAACTCGGGATCCGAGCCGCGTCTGCAACCTTCACCACAGCTCACGGCAACGCCGGGTCATTAACCCACTGAGCAAGGGCAGGGACCGAACCCGCAACCTCATGGTTCCTAGTCGGATTCGTTAACCACTGCGCCACGACGGGAACTCCCCTAATTATATTTAATTACATTTGTTTCCACACCTCTTTTCACAAAGATTTGCACCATCTTTTTGGACTTTAAACAGAATTTAAGCTGTCCCATCTTTCCATACGTATGAACACACATGCGCACACACACACACACAGAGACACGGGAGTCAAAGATTCAGATAAACACGGATAACTCCTAGGCATATCGACCATGCTTTATTCACTTTCTGCCCTCTGCCCTAACCAATGCCTGACATGATATCTTTCCTACAGAAAACTCTCAATAAATGTGTTGAATTAATGCCACTGACATAATACTTTATGCGACACTTTAAATGTGGCAGGTAGATAAATGGATTATGAAGTCCGTTTCAATAATTTCCACAATAGTCATGGATGAAATATCATAAGACAATTAAACTAATGTGAGGATTCATCCAGCAGTAAGTTCCGCTTCTTAACTTTCTCTGAAATACTTGGAAAAAACTGTTATTGATAAGCACAACTTGTTTTTTATTGTTAGATGTGACATTCTTTCTGTATCAGGGGCCTTATCTGCCTGGAAGCCATTGCCTTGAAGTGCATTAAAAAGCCTATTTTGAAGCTCTTGAAGGGACCAGACGCTTAGTGCTCCTTTGGTCTACAAAAAATGACGGAGACCTGGTAACCCATTGAAATAGCTTATTTTTCTAAGAAATTCTGAAGGAACACATGTTTGTTAAAAGCAAAATAAAACAGAAAAAAGTCACCAAGAATATAATCTTTTCCTTTTCCAATAAACTTTAGTTGCTTTTTCTCTTCTATGATGTCTGTATATTTTATTTTTGTGCATATCTTGTGCATCTGTATATTACATGTGTTATTTTCTGTCATATGTAGTTTGTCTTCTCAATTAAATTATTTAAGTATTCTGAAGACAAAAAAAAGAAAAAAAAAGAAACCCCCAAACCAAAGCCTAATGCTGCTTTTATTTTTTATTTTTTTGTCTTTTTTTTTTGCCATTTCTTGGGCCACTCCCGTGGCATATGGAGGTTCCCAGGCTAGGGGTCTAATCGGAGCTGTAGCCACCAGCCTACGCCAGAGCCACAGCAACTCGGGATCCGAGCCGAGTCTGCGACCTACACCACAGCTCACGGCAACGCCGGATCGTTAACCCCCGGATCGTTAACCCACTGAGCAAGGGCAGGGATCGAACCCGCAACCTCATGGTTCCTAGTCGGATTCGTTAACCACTGCGCCACGACGGGAACTCCCTAATGCTGCTTTTAAATCTCCTTGTGCACTCAACTCAATATGGGGTATAAGTCAAGATCTGTTGAATGAAACTCAGCAACATTTCCACTATTTTATCCTTGGACTTCAGCCTAAATTTTATAGAATGGAGTAGAGAAGTAATGATGATTGACTGGCTGTTTGGGAGCCTCTTAATCAAGAGTGCATACTTCTCACGCCTTTTTTTAAGTTACCTTTTTAGGTAGTAATTGTAAAATTCTTTTAGTTCCTGTTTTGGACCTCCGCTGTATGTTAAAAAAAAATCCTAAGTTGAGAATTTACGGGGCGCAGTTTTCATATGGGAAGGCTGAGTTTCGTTGCCCACACTGTCTGGACCTTGCCCCTTATCCCTACTCTTTCCTGTGCAGTTTTCTTTCCCCAATCTTTCTCTGAGTTGCCTGTCCACTTACAGAGACCCCCAACATCCCCAAAATAAATTTCACGTGACCTTGTCCCTGCCTCTTCCTCCTTTTCACATACATGGCAATTTTATTTCCTTCCTTCCCTCCACTGATAACTTTTAGTGACTTGAAACTCCAGTTACTTCTTATGTCATTCCCTCTACCTTCCGCATCTAATCTGACCCTAAACAATGCTGACCTGCAGTCCCGGTGGCTGCCAAACTGGTCCCCTTTCCGTTTTCATTGCTCCCACCCTTGTTACCATTTTAACACCACAGCTGGCCCTAGCTGCTCCTCCAGACTCTAGAATTTATATCAAAGGGCACCAACTGTTAGACTGGTCATGATTCCACCATCAGTAGACACAAGTCTGTGCTTTTCAGCTTTGCAATCAGGGCTCTTCACAGTGACATAATAGTGGCCACTTAGTAGTCTTACCCCATATCTGTGCTCTGACAAGGGTTTTACTGTTTCCAATTCATAATTCTCACAACAATCCTAGGCAGTAAATAACAATGACCTCATTCCGTAGGTGAGGAAATACCTCTAAACTTTATTTCTAAGCTTACCTTCCAATGCAGCCCTGCCATGCCCACGGCCACATGTGGCCACTGCTGTGTACCCTCCCAGAACTTGCTTTTGCTTTCTCACCAGCCTTTCCTTTGCAATGACACCATCAAGTTATATATGAGCTTCCATCTCCTGCCAAGTCTGCTAATCGGTCAGGATCCAATTCAGATTCCGAGAGTTCTGTGAAGTTCTGTCAGCTTTCTCCAGAGATCTAAGCAGTTCATCATGTCCTCCCCTTACCTAGTAAAGCACATAGAGCCTTTCCACTTAAAGTTCCTCACACTGGCTTGTACTAGTAGCTGCCTTTTTGGCGAATGTGTCCTCGCTTCTCACCTAACTTGTCGGCTCCTTAAGATGTCAGGTCAATTTTATTCACGCTCTCATCCCACTAAGGATGGAAAGCACTTAGCATAGCACCTTTAATATATTCTTCCTCTCTACTTATATTTTCCACTCTTTTATTTGCTTTGAATAATTAACATGTTGGATTTCCTTTTGTGTAATTTCACTTGTTTTTTGATTGAATGCATAACTTTTTTTTTCTTTTTTTTCTTTTTTGGGGGGCCTATGCACTCGGTACACAGAAATTCCTGGGCCAGGGATCCAACACCTGCTACAGCAGGAACCAGAGCCACAGCAGGGACAACCCCTGATCCTTAACCCACTAAGCCACCAGGGAACTCCTACGTGTCTTAATAAAATTCAGCTTCCCACAGGCCCCTTTTAATTTGTTTAGTCTAAATATTCTTGTTTTGTTTTGTTTTGTTTTTCAACTAGGATAAGTGTATATTTACAAGCAGTTTCAAAAATGTTCATACATAGTTCTCTTTTAATCCAGCATTATTTTTGAACTCCATCAAATTAAGATCCACAGAGTGAACATGAATTGAGTGAGTCAGAGGACTGCATGCCAAAAATGAAGTCCAGAGTTGCAAAAATATTAAAAGGTGAGACAAGGAAATTAGCAGAAACAGAAGAGGGAAAAAAAAGTTAAATCTATTAAACCAAACAATTCTCCACATGTTGTTGAAGAAAAGAAACTACAGTTCACAGATACCACAATCTGGAAGCTTAGTTTTGTGCCATGCTGGAACTTACTTTTACTTCCTACCTGGCCTTTGCCCTGTTTTAGCACCTAGAACATGCAAATTTCATTCTCAGAAGTCTACCCATAGGTCAGGATCTAACTCAAATAGCAGCAGTTCAGCATTTTCCCCGTGTTTTATTCAGAGCAAAATAGACAGAATTCATTTTAAAAAGCATTTCCAGGTTATGATACTTTACGTATCAAGCCGGAAGTTTAAAATATGCCCATTATTACCCTAAGTGCCATTCTCCTCATACTAGGCTGCATTTTAAACATTTACTTCAAATGGCTATGTCTTGAAGACGAGGTGATTATACAATTATTAGAACACCTGAAACAGACTTACTGAGATGTAGATAAGGAAATATAGAACGAATTTTGTTAATTGCTCTCATTACTTTATATTAAAACCAAACGATAATGTCTCATTTCCATAACAATGGTCTATAGCACCCTACTTCGAGTGGCCTGCTTTTCCAGCATGTATTTCCATTTTAAGCAGCACCTTTTCATCTCAAGTCAGTAACCAGGACACTCCTAAATCGGTCCCATATCTTTGATGATATTTAGAATTCTTCTTTCGTATAAAAAGATGAATTCACAGGCACTTTTTTCTTCCACCTTTCCACCTCCTCCTCTCTTCCAAACCTGGGCACACTCGGGCGGTGGGGTAGGGTCGGCATCGCTGGCGGCGGGTGGTAATTATCTCCCGGGGGCTGAGTCCGCCCGCTCCCTGGGGGTGGTATCTCCCTGGCTCTCACCCCGCCGCCCCCCGCCAACCCCTGCTGCATTCCAGACGCGCGGGGGATGGGAGCTGGATGCCATTCCGCCGAACCCACTTTCTGCCCAGGTGAGCGCCGCGGTCCTCCGGGTTCTGCTCGCCGGGCCGGGAAGTCAGGACTTGCCGTTGCGGGGGAGCCCGGAGGGCGGACAGGAAAGAAAGTCTTTTTACTTTGCTGGCAGGAGCTTGGGTTTCTGAGTTCAGACAGGTTCCGGGGCGCTGGCCGGCTGCGCGGGCTTTGGTGCGACAGGACTCGAGACCTGTTGCGGCCCGTCCCACCCCGCCCTCGCAGGCTCGGCACCTGGGGCCCGGGAGGCGCGGCCCGGGCGGGACCGAGCTACCCTCCGCCGTCTGACGCGCAGGTGACTCCCCACCTCCCGCGCCCTCCGCTTCCTGGCAGGCGAACCTTTGGCGCGGGCGCGGCTGCGCGCGGCTCCCGGGCCCTCCCAGCGGTAAGTGGGGTCCCAGCTCCCCTCGCCTCCCTCGCGCGCGGAGGGCAAGCGGAGGGTGGCCGTGGCCGGGACCGCGGCCCCCCGGGGCGGGCTGCGAAGCTGGGGGCGCGAACTAACCCTGGGGCGTGCGCGCGCAGGATCGGAGAGTCGCGAAGTTGGGTCCCTCCGTTTTATGCACTTTTCTCTCATTAGCGTGGCGGTAGGGGGGGAGAGTAAGACGGGAAGTTTGGAAAGTTCAGCCTCAGGCTGGCTGCGTTCAGGTGCCCAAGCGACCGGAGCCAGCCGCCCGTGGTGGACTTTGGATCAGTTGCCTCTTTGCTCTGGGGTCGGCGGCAGGGAGGGTCGCGGCTTTTAGAAAGTGCGGCTCCTCAGCTCTGGGAATGGGGGGACTTGGCGGGGGGCGGGGGGGGAAAGCTCGGGAAAAGGGCGGGAGTCGCGGCTGCAGAGGGCGTGGATGCGCTTTAGATTCCAACTGGGGAACAGAACTCAAAAAGGAAAATAAAAGTTTACCTCGACACACTATGTGTCCGATCCCGCTTCTCCCAGATTTAGTCCGGGAATGTGCTTTTCAAACATTAGTGTCCCTGAGCCTGTGACCTTGATTAGCTGGTCAGGTCATTCTCGTTCCTATCAGATTTTGAGAATCACTGCTCCGGGTGGTGGTGGCCTTAAAAGGAGAGGAGATTGCTTCTGGAAAGTCACATGGAGATTTTAGGTCTGTTCTTTGTGTCGTGTTGGGAGAATCATCACCTTTATAGGGGGAGGGGGGGCAGAATGTGTGTATGTTAGTTGTAGGAATCATGGGTATGTGAGGAGACAATGCTGCTTTATCGGGAGGAGGAGACTGAGGTCTGGGGACACAGGACTGCATGGGGACCGTGCGTGGAGGGCTGTGCTTGTAAATTACACTGTCTCTGACCCAGAAGTAGAGATAAGCGCTAAGGAGGCCAGAACACTAAGAAAGAGCTGTGCTGGTGGCAGGCAGTCAAGGCTAGACTCTGATGTCCAGCCGCTCTTTTCCAGATTCCCACTTGATAGACCTGCCCTGGTTCCCGGCAGGCACCTCCCCTCTTTCCCTTTCTCATCCCTGACACATGCAAAGGCCCCAGGGAAAGCCATGACTGAGGATGAATCAGACCTGACAAGATATGGGAAAGCAGACAGTGATGCAAGCCACTTAGAAGAGAAAGCTGGTCTTTTGGGTTTTCCATAGTAACTAAAGAATCAGAGTAGTGTGAAACCGGAAGGGGTGGGGGTGGGGCAGGTCTTAGTTTTGTTTGATTTCTCCCTGTCTCCCTGCAGTTCCCAGAATGATAGCTGTTCCCACGCCTTCCAGTCCTAATTCCACCCCTGGCTTTGGGTTTACGTGGTGTACACACCTAGGAAGGGTGCTGGCTGCACCCGGCAGAGCCTGCCTGGGGGCTGGGTGGATCCGGCCTTTAAAGCTGGCACATTCTAGACCCCAGATGCTCACAGTGTATTGTGGGAAGCATCACCAATTGAACAATTGCTGAAAGGGATTGAGTAGATGGGGACGGACCACACCTCTGGTGCTGACTCAGTGATGTCTTGTGTGATTGCTCTCTGGAGACTATTACTTTAACTGACTAAACTCTTTGGGGAGGGTTAATTAATTTATTATTCCATCTGCTATATCCCTTCCTGCTACCATGCCCCTTACAGTTTGTGGTGGAGGTGTTCTTGACCACGACTTACTCACCCTGCAGCAACTCACCTGCCTGCTTCCCATTATAGGGCTGTGACTTTCCACGATGTAACAGAGTCCTTCAAGTTTGGAGAATCTCGTGGTGCAAATGTGATTCCAGTAAATCAGGCCTCTTCTGTAATGTAAATCTGGTTGAAGGAGACCTTTTGAAAAGGCCCCACTTAGCTTAATTTAACTAATTCTTTGTAAAATTACACATTGTCCTTGTTTAGCTAGTTTGATAAGTTTGCATGCCTCTCCCTCTGTAACTTGCAGAATATGAGCGTATGAGGGTTTGAGGGATGTTTCACAATTTCCCAGAGTCTGTCAAACACAATGTTTAAAATGTACTTTTGTGCACTTAATTATTTCCAATTTGGAAGTAGGATGTGTTTTAGAAATTTGTTGATGAATTTATCATTTGAAAATTAGAATGTACCCCCCCCACCATGCAAAAAATTCTAATTGAGGGATTTTATAGATACAGTGGGTTAAATTTTATTACAAATATCACCTAAGATCCATCAAGAATTAAATCCACCAACATTTCTCTGAGCAAATGTGCTGGAACCTTCAGATGACTATCCCTGCCTACCAAGGTGGGCCAGTGGGATTCGGGCACTGTTTTAAGGTACCTATCCCAGTCCACCAGGTAGGTAGTCTGTCTCCCACAGGGACTGGCATTGCCCATCATGGGAGATGAGTACAGTAGGCTGCTGACGTAGGAGATGGGGGCCGGTGGGTTCCAGAAGAAAGGATATGTGTGGAGATGAACTTGAATAGGACCAAGCTGGCTCCAGGGTTGGGAAGGAGGGTTTTTTAAAGGGGTCAGGAGGCCAGTGTATGTAGGAGGGACAGAGGGTCATGGAGGTAAAAGACGTTTTCAGCAGCTGTGATGCTGTGAGGAAGCTGAGCCTGGGTTGGAGAGATGATGCAAATATAAGCAATATGTACCCGTTGGGCGCTTCACGTGATCACGGCTGGTAGGAGCAACCTTTTCCTCTGGGACGTCTAATTACTACCCGGTTTGTATTTTATGTTCCCTCCGTCCTTCGGAGTAAGGCCAGATGTCCCATAGAGGTACATGCCATTTCACTTTTGAACTATGTGTCAAATAATTTGTAGACTTTACTCATTCTTGGGAAAGGTAAGGTAGTGATAATTAGCCCCTTTACAGGGGCAGACCGTCCAGTGTAACCACTGTGTTACTGGAAATGGCCTATTTTAAAGATTTATCCAAAAAACTATGCAGTCGTGGGTGCATAAAGGTCATGACCTTGTGCTCTTGTGCCCTATCCATTCATTAAACACACACACACACACACACACGCACACACATTGAGTGTTATCCACTGAGCAATGTTTTCTGCTGTGGGAATATGAGGCTAACAAGATACTGTCCTTGGGTCTCAGGAAGCTCATGGCTAGGGACCTAATAAGAATTATAAGTACAAACAGTTATTAATGGATCAGGTCCCTTTGCTTAGTATTTCCTTCACACTCTCTGAAGATCCCAGCAGGTACTGTACATGTTCATTAATCATTTGTGACATTGAGCATTAGCCAGCTGGAGTCAGCAGTGGTGGGGGGCAGAGTATTTCAGTTCTCTTGGCCTCTCAGGTTTATCACCGGTGCTTTGAAGGGTTTGGGTACATGATCACTAGTGTGTCCCATTCTGCTCTGAAATTCTCTGTGATCACTTCTTATGGAGGGTACCATAAAATAACTAACTAAGGTCTCCCCGAAGTATTACTGGCATCTTGTTATTTCCACTTCTGTGGTCCTATTTTCATTTCAAAGGTTTTTAGTTCTCTATGTATTATCACATTGCTTCTCAGATTGTATAAGCATTATTCACTTGGGGAGGAAAAGGCAGTTTTCAAAGCACTAAAAAGTGGTATCTTCCACCTCAATGGCTCTAATAGAATTGCTCACCATGGGGTGTCTCTCTGGGCTGTCATTTATACACATGCGAGGCAGTGATGGCTTTACTTCTAAACAGCACTTTGCTTTGCTCCAAATACGAAGTCTCATCTGACTCATTCAACAGCTGTTTCCTGATGTTTTTTTTAAAATGTATGTTTCGCAAATAAATGTAGCTTCTGAATTATTTGAGAAAAGTGAAATAAAGCTACGTTGCTTTTAGTGTAGGGAACTGTTGACAGGGTTCCCTTGTGATGATTTTGTTTCTTCCTTCTCCATCCTTCCTTTACTTTGAGTCTCTTACTGTACCTTTAACCTTTTCATCCAGTCATAGCCTTTTTGGCCTCTCTTTGTCCCTTCTTGTTCCTTCTCTTCCCTTTCTTTTTTTTTTTTTTTTTTTAGGGCCACACTTGCTGTATATGGAGGTTCCCAGGCTAGGGGTCTAATCGGAGCTGCAGCTGCCAGCCTACACCACAGCCACAGCCACACCAGATCGGAGCAGCATCTGTGAGCTACACCACAGCTCGTGGCAACAACGGATCCTTAACCCACTGAGCAAGGCCAGGGATCGAACCTGTGTCCACATGGGTGCTAGTCAGATTCATTTCCACTGAGCCACGATGGGAACTCTAGTCTTGTCTTTCTTTGCTCCTCCCTCTCATCCTTTTTCTTATCTTGTTTTTCTACCTTACCTTTCTTTTCTCTGTCCTACCTTCCCATTTCCTGCTTCTATTTGTTTGCCTCTTTCTCTATCTCTTCATCTCTTAATATTTATTTATGTTTCTTCATTTCTGTCATTACTCTTCATCAGTACAGGTCTCTACTCTAGCATATTATATGGTCTAAATATCTGTAAAATCAAGTTCTATGAATAACATGTATTCCAAGGGAAATTCTATAATAGTGATATCTTATATAACATATATAATATGTAATAACCAAAATACATTGTAAATATTACAAATAAAATTGCTAGTTACACTTTAATGTTAAATACAACATTTAACAATGCATTTCTAACTGTTTATGCATTTAAAAAAATATTCTTTTTTTTCCCAGTGGAAGGCAGCTATGCTCACCACTATACCACCAACGCTTTTTTTTCCCAATGGATCATTTGGTTAAAACTAAAGATTTGTCCCATTTGGCATGTCCAATAAGTTCTATCTTTGCCTCAGTTATATCCCATTTATTAGGTAAGCATTTCATCACTATCATGGAGACTTATCTATTTTTCAAAAACTTATACACTGATTTCAAGGTGGAATAAAATATTCAAATAAGAGAGCAAATAAGACAGTAAAAAGAGGATAATGGTATTATTAAAACCACATATTGACATGCTGACAGCCTTCCTGGGCAGTAAGGTGAAATATTTGTTAATTAATGGATTAGAGATTGGAGTTATCACAGAAAAGTTATTTAAGTATAAGTGTCGAATGCAGAGAAGTTCGAAAGTCAAAAGAACTTAAGTAGGAGCCCACTTGCACATATAATTGAATCTTTTCTTTAAAAAAAACCTAACTAGAAACACGACACTAAGGACAATTAAAATTACAGGCTGTGTCTACAATTTCTGTGTCTTTTAGGTCAGGCAAAGCCATCAACCTCTATACATTGAAAGTAATATGAAAAGTGCTTTATTACAAAAGCATTTGTTTGTGCAATATTAGGCCAATTCTTATACTATTTCTTTAGTATAAGAAATTCTTATAGTATAAAATTTCTTTAGTATAGGAATTCTTATCCTAATTCTTTAGCTATTAGCTCATAGCTAAAGGTATTCTCTGAGAAGTCAGTCAGATCTGATACATTCTTGAAGCCTTGATTCAGAGCCCTCTTACTAAGATAGTGTCTTCAAACTATTTTAGATCCTGTGTTTTGTTTATAGAGTAGATTTGCTCCCATTTCTGATACCTGAAGAGATAGGACAAGAAACCTAAAAAGAAAAGAGCAAGAAATATCTTCAAGACCATTGGACCCCAAATGCAATTCCCCTTGTCCATCCTAAGTAGGTGTGTGCAGCATGGAATAGGTGACTTGATAAAATGGTTAATTTTTTGAGATAAAGAAGCAAATTGCTATCTTTACTTTTCTTATCACAACAGAGTGATACCATTAATTGGGGGAGAACCCAAAGAGTTGTTTATTTGGTATACGTTTCATGTGAATGACTTTCTTGATTTGTTTAGAGGATGATTCCAACTGAGGGAAGAGAAGATAGCTTTGTGATATCTTTTGGGAAAGAGTGCCCAGATCTTTCCACTTCCCAATGTACACTGTTGCAGGAATTGCTAAATACCAGCCACATGTTTTGGGGAAAAGCTAAGTTGCAAGACTAAGAGAGGAGCCCCGGCTTTGAAATCCTTTAGAACTCTGGGCAGTCGAGGAGAGGAAGGAGCAAGATTTACACACCTGCACTTGTATACACACACACAACTAAATCGTGCAGAAGAGAAAGTCACCAATGGTGGTCATGATACCCCGTGGTCATGCCATCCCCTTCTTCACTGTGACACTGACAGGGGCTTTAAGGACAAATGAACATGAAACAGAGAGCTGCCTGTTCAGGTCTGGTTTAAGAAACTGTGAGCAGAGCCTTACAGCTTTGTCATTACAGCCTCCCAGGTAGAACCAAGGTCAGAAATTAAAGCACAGTAATGAGGAGAGATCACAGGGAGCTCAGGTTGCTGTTCTGTGTAATCCAGAAGCGTCCGTTATACAAATCCAGCAGCATTTTACACATTTAAAAATGTGCATCCTTATTTATACCTCACTGACTCATTTCCACCTGTGCAAGTGTTCTGTAAGCAGCTTATTGAGAAAACAATACGAATGTATGAACTAGCATGGGCTAGCTTTCCAGTTACATTTTTCGGGGGTGGGGGTTGGATTTCTAGGAGAAAATAAAAGAGGATCCCTTATTTCAATTGTGATATAGCCATCTGAGCAGCCTTGAGTAAAAGTGACTTCCCAGGGAAAGGACAAATTAAAGGGCTGTTAGACACAGGTTATTTCAGATGTCCTGATCTTTTTGTATGACTCTTTACGGAAGTTGAAACCAATGTTTTTTTTCCAAGCTAGATGTATGTTTACCATTTATACTTTTTGGCGGTTTAATTAAATACACTTATATTCACTTGCACGATTTCCACAACCTCATTACTATTTGCAAACCTCTACTTTTTAACAGTCCAAGACTGCTTTTATTTGGCCTCTAAATAAACTACTAACACCTTGGCATTTGATAGCTGTTCCCAACATACCCACACAAATACATTTTTTGCAAGTTTTTACTTTTTCCTAGAGACACTGTTTTTTGTTAGTGTATTTGAAAAACCACTTTTATAGTTCACATTGAGCACATACTTAATGTTTTCCTACAGCACCTGTCTCTCTGTAAATGTCACCATGGACCATGATTGACTTTTTATTTCCTTAAATAGACTCAAAAGGTGGGACAGGAATGCATACGACATATGTTTAACATTTCTCTCCAGGTGTCCCTGGTTGCTTGTGATGCCCCTGTCTAAATATATCAAGGTTTTGCTTTAAATTATCCTAAGGTTCAGAAAACAAGGTTGAAAGAACCTGAATCCCACTTTCTGTTGGAATCAGGGAATTGTGGGTGGGTCTTGTGAAGTGGGGGGAGAGGCAAGGGACACAGGTGAGGGGATGGATGGATGGCTCGATAGAGATGGGTCCCTGGTTGCTTCTCCTTTGTGATTACACAGGGAGGGTAGAATGGAACCAGGATCCCTACATAAGAGCACTGTAAGACAATAGACCTTATTGAAGGTGGATATGACTACACACTATGGCAGGGACACGTAAACGAGAACTTACCTGCTTTGGTAGCCTTCGAGGATCCTCCATTCCTGTGAGGGGGATACAAGCAGTAGCAAGAAAGTAAATACCTTGGTTATTTTACATAATGATAAGTACGAGAAGTTAAATAAAGCCAGATGAAAGAATTAAGAATGGCAGAGAGGGCAGGTTCTTTTTAAAATGGGCAGGAAAAAAAAAGTTTAAAGAAGTTAGGAAAACATCTAAGGAGGTGATGTATGGAATTCCCGTCGTGGCTCAGTGGAAAAGAATCTGAACAGCATCCGTGAGGATGCAGGTTCCATCCCTGGCCTCACTCAGTGGGTTAAGGATCCAGCGTTGCCATGATATGTGGTGTAGGTCCCAGATGCGGCTTGGATGCCGCGTTGCTGTGGCTGTGGTGTACGCTGGCAACTACAGTTCCAATTCCTCCCCTAGCCTGGAAACTTCCATATGCTGAGGGTGCAGTCCTCAAAAGACCAAAAAAAAAAAAAAAACCCAAAAAACAAAAGGAGGTGATGTATGATAAGCCAGGAGTGAAAAGAAGGAGTGTTCTGGGCAGACGGTACAGCTGGTGCCAAGATCCTGAGATGGGCGTAAACCCAGATTTGTTAAATGAAAAGAAAGAAAATCTGCTAATTATCCAGGAAAGGTGTCTGGCAACCAATTGACTATACGAGCCCAGGGGCGCAGCCAGGCCTGGAGGTGGGCCTGCCGGCTGTGGTCACAGGAGGTTTCCTGCCATAAGCCTTGGGGGATCTTCCTGGGGGAGGTATTAATAGGGAAGGTTGTGGATGGAGGTGAGTGAAGCTCCCAAATTCAAGCCTGGACCTCGGGAAAGGACGCTTTGATGGCATTTGAAGAAAATTCTTGGCCACTGCCCTAGAGCCCAGCATTGAGGGTGTCTCGGCCATGATTTTCAGATTTCATTGGCATTAATAGCCATCACTATTAAAAATCATTTCCCCTAATGCTCCAGCATTCTCAAGACCAAAGTAGATCCTGATCCTCTTGCAAGTTTTGCCTACTTTCGAGTAGAGAAATAGACCTACTTCTTGAAACCAGATTCCGGGTTTGTGTCAGGATAGGTATTGGGTAAACTGAGAGCTTACTCTGCTGTGTTTCATCAAGCTGTAAAAAAATAGATACAGACTTTTATGGAAGTTCCTGTTGTGGCTCTGTGGAAATGAACCTGACTAGTATACATGAGGATGCGGGTTTGATCCTTGGCCTCGCTCACTGGGTTAAGGCTCTGGCATGGCCGTGACCTGTGGTGTGGGTCGCAGACACGGCTCGGATCTGGTCTTGCTGTGGCTGTGACTTAGGCCCATGTCTGCAGCTCTGATCCCATGTTACTGTGGCTGTGGTGTAGGCTGGCAGCTGTAGCTCTGATTTGACCCCTAGCCTGGGAACGTCCATATGTCCCAGGTACGGCCCTAAAATCTAAATCTATATACATATATATGGACTTTTAAACTTCTCAGGGCTCTAATGGAATATATAGTTGACTCCAATTTCACCTTAATGATAAACGGAACAGCCATAATCACAATTCATTTAAACACCCAAAGAATCCTTTCTTCCTGCTGAAGTAAAAACATGTAATAATAGCACTGACATCAAAAACATAAGGGAAAGGAGTCATGTTTACACTAATTTGTATCACTTTTTCATTGACAAACTCAAGACTTGAGAAACTTTTTTTCATTAAGATTAAATGCATGGAGACTATTTTCAGAATGACTTTAGCATAATTAAATATTTCAAAAGATAAAAAATTTTAGGGCAACTCCCCAAGTGACACTTGATAACATCTCCATTCTTCTGACAGGGTGCTTCTTTGAAATTAGCGTTTATGATTTTTGAAAGAGATCTGTAGATTTACCTAATTACCTTTACAGCTCGCAGTGGGTTTCTGTCCTTTTTAAAGCACTTTACCAATGGGCAATATTTTGTACTGTCAAAAAACTATCATCTGCTTAACGTAAATATGTGCTTCAATCTTAACAATGTTCTGCATGGGTGTTATTTAAAAAAAAAAAAGCACTTTATACTTCAGCATTGTTTGGTGTATCACACTTTAATCAGCGCTCATTCTGTTCCACTGAGTAATTAGGCAGTACAAGATTAGCTTATCATGTAACGTTTCTCTACATCCTGAGCATTAATGACTGTGCCAGAGACAGTGTCTCCCTCAAAGGACTCCTGGTCTAGTGAAGAGGTAGAGAATAGGGCCTTTCACGGATGCATCAGACAGGATACCTTGTGCCAGAAGTGCTGTGGGCACTCCTTGCCCTGCTTCTGGTTCTGGCCCCCGAGAATTGAAGATGAGACTGAGTGCCCCTGAGCTGCTTGCAAAGACCTCATTAACCACATGAGGTTATTTCTGTTTTTGTTTTTTTTTTTTTCTTTCTTTTGTGGTCCCTGTAACCAGATAGCTTTAGTTTCTGGATTTTTTGTACTTGTTCACATGTTGCTCTATACGAAGTGTTAGACTGTTTTATAGGCAGGGTTTTGAATTGCCTGTGACCGTCAATAGTCAATAGTTATCTTACCACGTGAATGAAAAAAAGAGGAGGCTGTTCTAAGGTACAAACTAATGGTTGGGATACTTCTTTTACCAGCTTTCTTTTTCCTCAATGCAAACACTGCACAGTCATTGATATACATTTAAAACAGATTAACCAATGAAGTCCTACTGTCCAGCAAATGGGAGTGAATGATTATGTTTTAATGTCATGAACATAAATTGGTGGCCTTTATATTCTTACATTTGATATAGTTTAGACTGGGGATGAAAATATATTAAACAGCCGCTGCGCAAACACAAAAACACACAAACACTGAATTATTTTGGTATGAAAGTGATCATCACCCCATCCCCTAATTAAAAGACATGAATGAAACTAAGCAATGATTAGATATTGAGCAAATGGCATTTTTCTCTGGGATTTATAGAATGAATTGGAGCTGTTTAGTTTTGTCCTTTTCATGATAAAATGGGTGATTCTGTTAAATGTGTGGGGCCGTCTGCACCCACACTCTGTGACTGAGGGTACCGTTTGTGTGTGTGTGTGTGTGTGTGTGTGTGTGTGTGTGTGTATTCCTTGGTCTGCTCTGTGGAAGCCTGTGACCTGTGATATCGGGCCATTTTGTTGTGCCATTATGAAGCCAGCTTAGAACCTTATAATAAGTTTTGATGTCAAAACTGCATATTGGATTGCCCTGGGCAGCTTGAATATTACAGTGAGTTTTTAATTTAATATTAGCTCCTTTAATGTTTTAATTGTCATCTTTAATTTCTGTAGTCAAAGTCAAACATAATCTTGGCATCTAAAAATCTGAAGAAAGAAGAGGTATATCTGTTTTGACTGTTGTCCACCATAGATGATGGTTTTATAAGACAGAGATGTTCTGAAATGATCCTTTAGAAACTATATTCTCATGTTCTCT
Organism: Phacochoerus africanus; assembly: GCF_016906955.1. Lineage (NCBI taxonomy): Eukaryota > Metazoa > Chordata > Mammalia > Artiodactyla > Suidae > Phacochoerus > Phacochoerus africanus. The sequence goes on along the minus strand of NC_062552.1, from coordinate 27,315,655 downwards.
AAATAGACTTTTTGATACACATCACAGTCATTCCACCCACCTCAAAAAAGGGTGACTTAAGGTATTTGTTTTTTCAATATTTGAAAGACTATACAATGTTCCTTAATAAATTTGCTTAACATCTTGAGTTCCCATTGTGGCTCAGTGGTTAACGAATTTGACTAGGAACCATGGGGTTGCGGGTTCGATCCCTGGCCTTGCTCAGTGGGTTGGGGATCCAGTGTTGGCATGGGCTGTAGTGTAGGTTGCAGACGCAGCTCGGATCTGGCGTTGCTGTGGCTCTGGCGTAGGCTTGGCAGCTGCAGCTCCAATTAAACCCCTAGCCTGGGAACCTCTGGGTGTGGCCCTAAAAAGACAAAAAGACCAAAAAAAAAAAATTTGCTTAACATCAAAGTTGTGTCAGAGGACTGATTTAATAATGCGACATAAACTAGAAAAAAACATTTGAAATTATTTGTGGCTGGTAAATTATTTTTTATGAAGTTCTTTTATTTTATACTGTTGAACATTTAAAAATAAAGACTAACTTTTGTACGTTTATCTTGGCTTCCTGGAGCTGCTATAACAAACTACCACACTTTGTGGCTTAAAGAATGTATTCTCTCACAGGTCTAGAGGCTACTACTCTGAAGTCAAGTTGTCCTCGGGACCCCATTTTCCTAGAAGCTCTAGGGGTAGCCTGTCCATGACTTTCTCTCAGATCTGGTGTTACTAGTAATCCTTAGTGTCCAGTCTCTGCCTCTGTAGTCACTTGGAGTTCTCCCTGTGTATTTGTCTGTGTCTTGTCTCTCCTTTTTAAGAATAGTCATGGGTTAGGAATAGAATATGACGCTAACAGAATATGACCTCATCTTAAGTTGATTACATGTGCAAAGAAGGCCCTCTTTTCAAGTACGATCACATTCACTGGTGCTGAAGGTTAGGATTTGAAGATATCTGTTGGAGGGACACTTAGCAGCATTTAGTCCTTAAATAGAAACAGCCTAAGACAAGTTGGGAATAGGACCTCAGAAGACTATGGCAACTCTGGTCTTTTTGGTATTTCTTTCAGTCAAAGCCCTGATTGGGGGGCCATCTGTTTACATACTAAGTAGTTGTAACCTCTGGCTATGTGCCATGTAAGAAAGTTGTAATTTCTCCTTGGAGCATTTTTCCACTGAGTTCTTATTTCAGAAGTTTCTTCAGTGAACCTGCTTAGATCAGAAACCATAAACAAATCGAGACTGGGTTTAGCTTAATATTGTTTGCTTAATATTGTTTGCTTAATATTGTTTGCTTAATATTGCAACTGACAAAGCAATGAATGACATTGCTAATGGGATAACAGGAAACATGACCTTCTCTTGAATCCTCAAAGATGCTTAGGACCAAATGTTTTTGTATCTTTATAGTAAAAGATACACAATGTAATGTTAAAATGTGCAATAGCAATAATAGTATAATAATAATTGTAGTAAAAGCGAAATACTTGAAGGGCGTCACCTCATTTATTCCTTCGAATGACCTAATGCTATGAACATGTAACTGAGCAGGACCCCATACTGCCTTCCCAGGGGAGAGACCCCTCCCTCATATCCTCTGAAATACCCAGATAATAGTATCTCATGCCTAGTTCCTGAGTTATTAAGATGCTGAAAACCACCACCAAGTGGAAGGCATTAACCCATAGCACACAGTCCCCAGACCTGCGGGCTCCTAAGAATTGATCACCATCAACCAGAGAATTGTGCACAAGCTGATCACATAGCCTGGGGTGCCTCTCCCTCACTTGGCCTTTATTTATTAATTTTTTAATGACTTTTATTTTTTCCATTATAGTTGGTTTACAGTGTTCTGCCAATTTTCTACCATACAGCAAAGTGACCCAGTCACACATATATACATTCATTCTTTTTCTCATTTTCCTCCATCATGTTCTATCACAGGTTCACCTGGCCTTTAAAATACTTTGTTGAAACCCTTTGGGGAGTTCAGAGTTTGCTTACTTATTTATTTACTTACTTACTTATTTATTGAGCATGAGCCACCCATTCTCCTTGCTTGGTTGGCCCTGCAATAAACCTTTCTCAGCTCCAAACGCCAATGCTCCAGTGTTTCAGTGTGGCCTACCTGTGCGCTGGGCACAGGAACTTGCATTCAGTGACACACACTGCTGTCAGCCTTCTTTCTACACGTGACCAGACGGAGGCTTGTGGACTCAGGTCACTGGCCCAAGAGCTCTATAGTAATTGGGAAAGCAGGCTTTGAACCTGGAGTTGGGACCTTACACACAAGCTCTCACCCTCCCAGCTATATATATATATATATATATACATATATATGTGTTGTTTTTGTTTTGGTTACTACTCAAGGCAAGTGAAATTGCTCATCAGTATAATTTGTTTTGAGATAATTGAAGATTCACAGGCAGTGGAGATAAGTAATACAGAGGAAATCATTGTATCCTTTACCCAGCTTCCCTCAACGGTAACATCTTGCAAAACTGTAATTCTGTATCACACCCCGGATATTGCCAAGGTCCCAAATGTTTCCATCACCCCGAAAATTCCTCTTGTTGCCCTTTTATAGCCACATCCACCCCTTCTTTATGCCCTGGCATTCACTAATCTGATCGCTTTTATAACTTTGTCATTTCAAGACTGTTACGTAAATGAAATCATTCAGTGTGTAATTTGGGGGAGGGGGTTGGCTTTTTTCTTTTCCTTTTTCCTCATTATTATTATTATTATTTTATGGCCGCACCTGTGGTATATGGACATTCCTAGGCCAGGGATTGAATCTGAGCTGCAGCTGCAATCTACACTGCAGCTGTGGCAATGCCAGATCCTTTAATCCACTGTGCTGGGTCTGGGATTGAACCCACATCTCCACTGCAGTCAGATTTTTAACCCACTGCACCACAGCAGGAACTCCAGGCGTTGGCTTTTTTCACTCAGCACAGTTCTCTGGGGGTTCATCCAGGTTTCTGCCAGCATCAGAAGTTAGTTTTGTATTGCTGACTAATGGTATGAGCACACCACACTTTGTATAATATTCACCCACAAAGGACAATTGAGTTGTTTCCAGTTTGGGGCTATTATGAATAAAGCTGCTATCTATGAACATTCATCTACAAGTTTTTGTGTGAAGTTTTCACTTCTCTGGGATCAATCCTAGGCGTACAAGTGATGCCTTTTGTGTTAGTTACATATTTAGTTTTGTAAATGAAATGGGCAGATTATTTTTCAGAGTGGCCCATGAATTGAAATTTCTTTTTTTTTAATACCTTGTTTATATTTTTTGTATTTACACATTTAACATTTGGAATTTATACTTCCTGCAAATGACCCTAAAGAGCTGATAATCAAAGGCATTGTGTAGTGGTTTTGAGGCCTGGATCTGAATCATGTATTTTACAAGGCTCTTTTTCTGGAATGAATCACTTAACTAGTAGGTGAGCCTAGCGGTCTACTCAGTTTTTATATTATGGCAAGATTTTATTTTTCTCTACTCATTAAGTTTATTCTGTATGTTAAAAGAATATGTTTTCTAGGGTTGTTAATTATTATTAATTGAATGATACTTTTTATGTGTTTAAAGGCACACCTCTTTAATTTTGTCCTCAAGTATAGCCCTTCAAAGATTTCATGATTGAACTCTTGAAAGTCTTATGTTAAATATGTAACTAAATACAGGAGCTATTTTATTGCAGTAACCATTCCTGCAGGTGCCATTACCTTGTTCTCCTCCATTAAAATTTCTTTGTTGGTGGTTCCTTCGAAAGTATCCCTTGTAAACATCTCTTGTGATAAGTTAGTATCTTTAGGCAGCTGTTAAAGAATGGCCTCTCCAGCAGAACAGTCAAGTGTATTTCTTTCTGTTTTTTTTTTTTTTCTTTCTTTCTTTTTAGGGCCGCACCCGTGGCATATGGAGGTTCCCAGGCTAGGGGTCTAATTGGGCCTGCAGCTGCCGGCCACAGCCACAGCAACACAGGCTCCAAGCTTCGCCTGTGACCTACACCGCAGCTCACAACAATGCCAGATCTTAGTTGGGTTCATGACCACTGAACCTTGACGGGAACTCCTGTATTTATTTCTTATCTTAACTCTTGTACATCATTTCTCCATGTCAGTGCTTATGGCTGTTGCATTTTTCCTATGAAATGTTTTTCTGCATCACATCTGGCTTTGCTGTTTGATTAGCCCTGTAGTGTTTCACTTTTCTTTCTCATCTTCTATTTTTTTCCTCATAATTACCTTTTCACCTGTGTCTTCTCAGTTTGATTATGCTTTCATAATCCCTCTGATCGCTATGATTTCTCAGCTAGCACATAGTTCAAGAATGAGTTTTTTTATAGCGGCAGAGTATACACTTGCATCAGTAAAGCTCGGAAATGAATATAGTTTTTTTAAAGCATTTTATGCATTTTAATTTCCACATATGTCATGGGCACTTAACATCACATATTATAGAAACTCAAAAGTTAAATTTTTTTTCTTTGCTTTTTAGGGCTGAACCTGTGGCATATGGATGTTCCCAGGCTAGGGGTCAAATCAGAGTTGCAGGAGCTGACCTCCACCACAGCCACAACGATGCAGGATCTGAGCTGTGTCTGCAACCTACATCACAGCTCACAGCAACGCCAAATCCTTAACCCACTGAGTGAGGCCAAGGATTGAACCAGTGTCTTCCCGGATACTAGTTGGGTTCGTTACTGTTGAGCCATGATGGGAACTCCCTCAAAAGTTAAATTTTAAATGTTTTCAAATGAGTGCTCAGGAAAGTTGGGATTTTTATGAACAATCAGCAGTTACTGAATGTTTTGAATAATTACAAATACTGTGTGTGAGTTTCATGTGATCACTGGGTATTTGTCCCTCGTGGACTGGAATTATCAAATGAAAACCACACCACAATAAACCTGTGTTCTCATCAAATGCATTGATTTTGTCAAGCAAATAAAAACCATATTTCTTTGGTAAAAAAGTGTTATGTGTAAAAGAGAACTTTAATGAATACTTAAGAAGTCATGAATGAGTAATATGATTTCATGCAGAAGAAAGTGAATAACCTGATAAAGTTTTCTGAGCCTTGGCACTATTTACATTTTGGACCAGGTAATTCCCTCCTGTGGGCAGCTAGCCTATGCATTCATGAATATTTAGCAGCGTCCCTAGCTTCTACCACACTACCTATCAGTAGCATAGCTCCCCACAAATCCTTATAATTAAAAACATCTCCAGACACTGTTCCTCTTTGGAGTGTGGGTGGAGTCAGATCTCCCCTGCTGAGAACCACTGAACTTGCATACAATGTCATTAGAAAAAAAGATGGCACCGTTTGCAATGACATTTAGGAAAGCTTCCTCACTGGATCCCTGGTGCGTGTCAACAGATCACGTTAAATGTAATTAGGTGATAAAAGCAGCTCATTTTACTTCTTCATACCATACCTCTCACCCTAGCAGACATCTTGGTGTTTATTCCTCCTCTGCCCAAAGCATGGGAGCATGTTCCCCCAAAGCGTGGGAGCGTGTTACCCCAAAGCTCCACCGTAATGCTATGTGGGACAAAAAAGACTGTGTGGCCCAGAATTCCCGTGTCGCATTGCACACTGATGGCCCTGGACCCAGGGATAATTCCAGCTGCCTAAGTTTCATTCAGGTTATGGCTCAATCTGAGGACCCTCCAGGGGACCGGAAGAACGTGTTCTGTTTTTATTCTTCTATCAGATTTCATCTTGGGGCTTTCAGTACTGTAAGCTTTTCTCTGTAAAAACTCTGAGCCTAGGGAAGGGGTCAAGCTTGTCTGCACTAAAATCGTAACGCGAGGCTACCCGGTGCCTTCCTCAGTCCTCAGCTCTGCCTTCCTGTAGGCTGAATCTCTTCGATCTTTTGTCCCCCCAGAAAAACTTACCATTTAATACCCACTCCTTCATGACCTCGCTCTATGATTAGTGACTCGTGTTACATGTTTTCAGATAAGGGAATAATAAGTGGTCATGGCTTTCTGGGTTACCCTTCCCAAATCAGATTTGATTTGTGGGAAGCCTGAGACCAAAAAGGCAGAGTTTAGAGGAAAATTGTAAATGAGGGCAGGGCCACGGACAAAGATGTTTGTGGTCAGATTGGCTCCTCAGTTCTTGTAGCACATCATAGAGTTAGACTTTGAATCCGCACAATGGCGATCTTGACCGCAAAAGCCGGGGAAGCCCTTGTTGTGATTGAGATAAGGTCCGGTCCAGTATCTCACACAGTGAATGATTGAGTGGGTATCACTTTGTGGGTATTGTGAGGGATGGGGCATGAGCTGGGATAGGTATATTTTGATCCCTAAGAGAAGTCTGAATTGTCTTTGATGTCCTGAGTATCTTTATCACCTATATGCTATCAGGCCATCAAACTCGAGTTCTTGCTTTGAACCATCACTTGAATTTTCTTGTCACGTCCTCACTGGGCGTTTGAGCACCGAAAGACTCTGCTAGCGACTCCCTGTCCCCTGATACTGCACAACTAATTGTTTTAAACACGTTTTGCTGAATCACAAAAGTCTGCAGTGTCCCTCTTCCTCTGGTTCCATTTTGTCTAGTCAGCTTTATCTCCTATCTTTAATAAGAATCCTGATATCCAGCAGACCAAGTTTTTCTTTTTCTTTTTCCTTCTTCTTTTCTTTCTTGGATACCCCATGGCATATGGAGTTCCCGGGCCAGGGATCAGATCTGAGCCACAGTTTTGACTTACACGGCAGCTGTGGCGATGTTGGATCCTTAAGCCCCCTTGCTGGATCAGGGATCGAACCTGAGTCCCAGTGCTCCAGAGAAGCTACGAATCCCCTGATCCTGTTGTGCCACAGGGGGAACTCCTGTTTTCATTTCTGTTTTAAATTCATTCCTGGATGTACCATGTTCTTACCTGTTCTGGTCTTTTGCTTATGTTTTATATTCTTTCATTCTTGTGTAGGATGAAATACTCCTCTTGCCACCTGATTGTTTTTCCCTCATTGCCCCATGTACACCTGAAGCCCACCTCCTGCACAGGTCTAGCCTTAACTCTTTTGTTCCATATTGAGCTCTACTGGCTTTTATTCTGAAAGCATTGACTATAGGCATTACTCATTTTGGCCCTTAGCAATATATGTCTTTGTTCAGAGTGGTACCACACAGTTCTGTATATACATTTTGCCTCTTCATCTACTTAATACATTCCTGGAAGGCAAGTATTTCATGCTTTTTATATTTGACCAGTATCCATGCCTAGCAAGTACTCAGTAAAGATTTCTATTAATGGCTGTCTAGGCATTGAGTTTATCCTAATTCTCTTTTAAAATATTTTAAACTAAAACAAAAAAGGTTTATAGAAACTGATCACGCCATGTGTAAATCCCAGATTAAAGTTAGGAAGGAGGGACTTCCCCGATCTCAGAAAAGGAAGGTACATTTCTTTAGATGAGAAACTAAATTGTAGCGGTACCTGGGAAAAAAGGAATATCAACTAGCGGTCTGTAAAAGGAAATCTGTTTAGCTTATTTGCGATAAATAGGTGAATTATGGCATTATTAATGCCACTTTGGAAATGAAATGTATGGTATATTGAGCTATTGGTAGTAGAAATAAATAAATGTAAAAATGATAGTTGACGTGGATTATAAAACACTTGAAAGTAGAACTCTAACTGATTCTCCGTTTTTCCTTTTAAACACCCAGATCCCTTTAGTCGCTGTACGAATGGACATTTGAAAGTGCTGTTGTCAGAGGTTTGCAAGCATGGAGACCTCTTCAATGCTTTCCTCCTTGAATGATGAGTGTAAATCAGACAATTACATTGAACCTCACTACAAGGAGTGGTATCGAGTAGCCGTGGACACGCTGATTGAACATGGGTTAGATGCATACCAAGAATTTCTTGCCACGGAACGAGTGTCGGACTTTCTAGCTGAGGAAGAAATCGCTTATATTTTGAAAAATGTTCAGAAAGTTGCACAAAGCACAGCACATGGTAATGACAATTCCTATGATGATACTTCATCTTCTGGGACTTACTGGCCTGTGGAGTCTGATGTGGAAGCTCCAAACCTTGACTTAGGCTGGCCTTACGTGATGCCCGGACTCTTAGGAGGCACCCACATAGACCTCCTCTTTCATCCGCCAAGAGCGCAACTACTTACGATTAAGGAAACTATTCGGAAGATGATAAAAGAAGCAAGAAAGGTAATATTTCAATGTCTTTCTTTCTCTCTCTCTCTTTTTTTTTGTCTTTTTGCCATTTCTTGGGCCACTCCCTCGGCATATGGAGGTTCCCAGGCTAGGGGTTGAATCAGAGCTGTAGCCACTGGCCTACACCAGAGCCACAGCAATTCAGGATCCGAGCCGCGTCTGCAACCTACACCACAGCTCACGGCAATGCCAGATCCTTAACCCACTGAGCAAGGCCAGGGATCGAACCTGCAGCCTCATGGTTCCTAGTCGGATTCGTTAACCACTGCGCCACGACGGGAACTCCAATATTTCTATTTCTAAATGAAAAATTGGAAATGGGGATAATCACCAGAGTAGTATAACAGTTATACCTGTATCTGTGTATCTATATCATCTATAGGTACATCTGTAGAGTCTCTGTGTGTACAGTACGTGCCTGTTACCTTTCAGGAAATATACATGTAGATACATCCGAAGGTTTGCCATGGCTTGCGAATATCTTGGAGGGGTGTTGAGTCCTGCTGCAGGTGGAGATTTCCTTCTCTTTATCATGTACCTACACCTGGGAGGTCTTCATCCGCAAAGACTGAGGTGTGTGGATGGGGAATGATGCATTCACTGTCTCAGTCATTCACATCTGATTTAGTCCCTGAAAAGAAATAGGTTGTTGGTAAATCTGGTATGTTTTCCTCTGTTCTCAACAGGATGGAGCCCTAATTCTTGCTCTGGATGAAGTTTATCCTATTAAATACACCATGGATTTTCTTATTTATTTCCCGAGTTGTGTGGAAACTGTGAAATCAGGCATGATCATGTAAAATTCTGAAGTGAGATCCTGAAGTGCTTTAGCATTTTAGGGCTTCAGTACTTTTCATTAAATATTTATATTGGTTTATAAATCTCAGAAATCCTGTTTTGGAGCTCAGATAAACTGTAGACCTGTTCTTTTCATCAGTCTAATCAGCCTGACTGAGAGTTTTCTCTGTACTCAAGCCCATGAGAGGTGTTTTGGCAACGACAACAAAATTCCCCAGGCTGTTTATTGAGTTTTTAAGTGTACGCACAAAAAATGATGATTGTACGATTGTCTGTTTCTCAGTCGCAGATACTATATAGTATAGAAATTTAGATCTAAAAGGGGCCTAGGTTGCACATTTAGCAGGCATTGCTTTCTTTCATGTCAACAAGATGCAGAGATACTTGAGAAAGCATGCTTTTATGAAGCACAGACATATTAGACCCTTGAAATCCACAGGGACAAGATACTTTGCAAGACAGGCAACTAAGAGCCTCTCATTCAAGTTAGGGAGACACAATGTTCCAAGGCTAATGTCAAATGCAGGCTTCGCAAAAGTAAGGTGATTTTTCCCCCTAGACCTTTTAAGCTCAAATAATGGGGCTTTTTCAGCTGTGTTAACTCCTCCAGCAGGGTTATTTAAGGGAAGTACTCATCTATTCCAGTAGTTAAAATTTATCCATGCAGGAGTTCTCTTGCGGCACAGTGAGTTAAGATCCAGCATTGTCATTGCAGTGGCTTGGGTCTCTGCTATGGTGTGGGTTCAAGCCCTGGCCCGGGAACTTCCATATGCCACAGGTGTGGCCAAAAAAAAAAAAAAAACAATTAGCTGTAAAATCAGGCATGTGGTAGGGGTCCAAACGTTTATTGAGTGAATTGAAGTGTCAGTTCAATTTTCTGAATTAAACAATGAGAATTTTTAAAAGTCGACCATCCTAGGCTCTGTGAATAAATTATACAGTTGTATTTTGACAAACAACAGGACAAAAGTCAAGAATATATACAAGTCCTTGTAATGGTAAAATAACAAATATCAAGCGCTAACATTCACGAATTTCTGTTTGGGGACACAGGATGTTTTTGAACCAGTGTTAACTGAAAATTGAAAAGTGCATCAGTGAAACAATATTCTTATTACAGTAAATGCTGTAGCTATGAGTTCATCAGCCTGTACCACAGCTAGTTTCCCTCTGGGGTGCTGCATTTCTGTGACACAAAATGAAATGAGCTAGCTTGAGTTCTTGGGCTAGCACTCACTGGAAACTGAACATTAGTCATGACCTTTTGATGTATTTTTTTCTTTCTAATGTGGCAGCTATTTATTTAGTGAGCCTCTAAAAGTAATATCCTCTGTCTGGTCATTGTCTCCTGGGAACTCCCACTTGAATTAGCAAGCTGAGGAACTCAAAGTCCAAACTGTAAAACAATAATGTAATGTTTTTCTTCTCTTTCACCAAATTCAAGTGGCACAAAATAAGAAATAATTTTATCTTTATACAGACCCAGGGTATGTATATCACCTTCTGTATGCATATCCAAGCTGAATTCAAAGAAGGAATTATTTGGACTTGATAACTTGAGTTTAATATAAGTCATAGCAGATAACAGTGATTTTCTTTTGTGGTTGGACAAAAGTATTCAAGAACAAGTTAATTTCTAAGCAGATGCAGTAAACAGCAAGGTCAAATGGGCTATAAAAGCATGGGATGTATATTTCTCTAGTATTTTTGGAAATTTCTTCATATGCTATCTGTTTATTTAAGGATGTTGGAAGGATCTAGTACTCCAGAGAAGAAAAAATTGTTGACCACATTTTTACAAAACATTTTTAGACTATTTAGCTCATAAGCAAACAAGTGAAAAATGTTAAAATAAGAAGAGCAAATATTATTATGAAATGCCAGCTTTTTGGAACATATTGCGTCTTAAAGATTCTACGTGCTTTTCATGACTATCATTTACTGAGCAGATAAGTCAGGCTTTTATAAACCTTCAGAATTGATGGAAGCCTATTAGCTATCACAATAAATTTCCTGTTTTTAAACTATTTTCAGAGAATGAATTCTCTTTATTGGTAACTCTCAATGAATCGCATGGCATTATAAAGAAGGTGATCTTTATTTTTCATAAAGTGCTTGAACGGTATTCATTTTGGTGGATAGAATAAAGCTCCTTGCCCCTCCATTTCTTAGAGAAATTCCTTTGTAATCAACATTATAAAATTCTATGGCGGTATGAGGCCATAACAAGGAGGTCTAGAAATGAGCGAAGCAGAACCCAGGAAAGGATCTCAGAGAAGAATTTAAATTAGTTTTCACTGTTTTGTTTGCAACTGAGATAAGGTGCTTATGTAAATAAATGTCATGTAATGGAAAAATCTTAAAATAATGAAAGGAATCCAAAACAATGTTCTTGGAGGTCCGCACAGTTGAAGTCTGATCATAACTACCAAACCAACGTGCCAGTCCCTTGAGAAAGGAAACAACAATGATACTATATCTCCTCTCTCTTGACTGGAAATATTTTGGTTTTGAATCTCACTAATGTGTATTTGTTTCTATTTTATGTAATAGAATTTCTGGATCATTCTGCTTTCATAAATAGAATATAATCTTCATGGTATTTCAAAAATACATAGACTTTGTATTTATTCATTTTATTTTTGTCAGTTGTCACGATTTGATTAGAGAGGGGCTTTTTTTGTTTGTTTGTTTGTTTCCTTTTCCTTTTGTATATTTGCTTATTTGGCCATTTGAGATTTTTCCTTTTGGGAAAATCCAATTACAGGTAACACCTTCTGCCCTAAATTGGTCTTATTTTTATTTACTGGCTCTTTTCTAATGTCTATTTTTCACCATGTGATTGACATAATTACATTTGGTTCAACTTTATAAAGTCTGATAGCGTCTAGCAAGACTTTTCCCAGGTAATTATTTGTCTCTCAAGAGGTGTTCCCAAGATGATATATGCATTTATTCCTAATTACTGTGAATGCTTCTTATGAAAGTATCCTCTCTAATTACTTTAAAAAGTCATCTTTCATTAAAGTCCTTTTTTCTTCTGGCTACTCGGTGGTAGGTATCCATAAAGTAATAATTTCTGAAAGTCTTGAATATGTAAATGTTTAACTAGAATGATGTTTGCCTCTGGGTTTCCTAATTCTCAGCTAGCTTCTTCCCTGAGATGTGACTCTTCTGATTGTGAAATATGGAGTTGGGAAGACACATAAGCAAAAGCCTAGTGAGAATTAGGGCAGAGTGAGTCTTGAGGTGCTCTGCCCTGCATCTCCTGAGTTCAGGTCTTGGTTGCTCCCTGAGTCATGGTTCCTAGGTGTGTCTGTTATGGCCTAGGGAGTTCTCGGTAATACAGAGAAACATTAACTACTGTTTGGCCCCATGGCCGCAAAAGGGAAGGTAGACTGATGATGGGGACTTTCCTCAGCCTTGACTGGTTTATAAAAGTAGTGCTAAACTAGAGGCTTGATGGCTAACTGGTTCTGGGAGGAAAAAGTCATCATACCTCCCCAGATATTTTCGGTTGCTTAATGAAAATATGAAGCAGAGCTTTTTAGTGTGTGTTATATCAAATGTTCCTACCTAAATCTCTGATAGTGCTCACTGACTCTAGATTATTTTAATATGTTATACTCCTTGCTGAATTAGCTCATTATATCAATAGTATTTACTGTGTCATAGTGTGTCACTTTCGTTGCCATAACTTTGCAACCATATCCTGCCCAGCTAAGTGATATTGATGTGTTTATTGGTGCCTTTATTACACTAGGGTTAGCGCTCTTCCGATGTTCCCAATTTGTATTAAAAATTTCCTTTCTGAACCCTCCCTATTCCCACAGTCACTGTGAATACTTCATCCTTTAAATCCGAGTCAAAACTAGTTTCTTCTGGGAAATAGCTTTTGCTTAGATTTAATGACATTAGTATCCTGTGACATTAATTTGGACACCTTTTCTTTGAGTAAAATGCATTATGTGAGAGAAAGAGAGAGAAAAAAAGAATCTTGTTAAAAAATCTTGTTAAAATTGCCCTGACTTCACCATGTTGCCTATCACTATGTCCGTATGGGAATATTCTTTCTACACCAAATTCCTGGTGCTATCCAGAGACTTAACACATTCCACATTCTCCTCCCTCTTTTTACCTAATTCTATCCTCCATTATGACCAATAACCCTGATGATGTTAAGTATATAATTTTTTAAACACAGTTACTTAAGGGAGAGGAAAGGAGGTGTTCTTTAACCTTGTTGCAAAATAGCTTTGGATTTCCTTGATTGACTTGATAGCTTTTACAGGCAAAAAGCTGCAGCCTCTTTTAATTGCCCAAGTTCAAATAATGCTCCTTTTCAAAGACTTCGTGGAATGACATGAAGACTCTGAATCTTGGAGGCAGCTAGAGCTGGGTTGAATCCCAACTCAAAGAGTTAGATGTGATGCTACCTACAACTGCGCTGAGCTTTGGTTTTCCCATCTGTGACACGGAGATGCTGGTATTCCTTAGGAGCTTTGTGCGAGTGGAATGAAGTGGCTGACATACCTACCATGACACCTCCACACATTCAATACCCTACATGTGATGCTGAGGTGATGATGACTGCGTCTCCTCCTCCTTCTGCTTTTCCCCTCTTACTCCTTTATGCCAGACCTTTAGTCTGTCAAAAATCAATCAGCCTGCATCCGCATCACTGCAATTTGGTGTTTTCTTCTTTAAAAGTGAGAGCAGTGACTGACCAAGCCCAGTAGCTCACAAGACAGCATCTTGCCAGGAATGCCAGCCGCGGCTATTAGCTTTTGGTGAAATGACTATTCCTGGAAAGACCAAAGCACATTTCTGAAGGATGGTGATAATTATGTACACAGCATGTCCCAGTGTTATTGCTTAGAAAATTTAAAATGGTGAAATATTGATTCAACGTAAGTATGTATGTTTGAAAATAAGACCTACCGTGAAGACAGCTTGGATAGATGAATTTTATTCTCAAGATGTGCAGAAAAGACATTCTTTTTATGGACAGAATTTACACACTTCAATAAGAATTTTTAGAAAAAAATTTTAAATCATACTTTCTTACCTAAAGATTCAAAGATTTAAAAAGATAGAGAACTCTGGTGAAAAATAAAGTGGGAGGTAGGGGGAGATTCTCTAGACCAAGAGAAAAAAATAGTCATTCCAGTTTCATCTTGATTTTTAAACATGATGATTTTATTAGACTTTTAAATAAAAATATTATATGAGGCTCCACATTTATAAAAAAGAGCAAATTTCTACAAATTTTTTAAGTTCGTATTTATTATAGGCCTGCTATTTGGTGTCAAAAATGTGTTTAAGTAACTCTGAGTTTATGAACTATTATTACTTATTAAATATTTCTGATATAATTCAAAAACTGATATAATAAGGTATATTATTTAAGGTCTACATAATTAATCTTCTTAGCTTAATAAAACTCTGCTTTCTTGATAATAGTGCTTTTTTTTTCGCTTTGTTGAAGCAAAAAATCTGAAGTATATGAAAAAATAAAAATAATATTGTTATATAAGATCTCTAGCTTGGTGACACATTGAAGTCATGTGTAATTTATGAATTTCAGATGTTTTACCAAGCAGTGTATTATCAAGTAAAACCTAAAGATCATCTGTGATTTTTATTTTCAACATTTCATTTGAAAGTTTGGTAATTTGGAAGAGTCTAGGTTTAAAAAGAAAAATTAGAATTATTTATGGCAGACAATGAACTCACCAAAAACTCTACCTTGATGATATTAACTTAAACCTCTATTAACAGTTAGAAGGAAATAACATAAAATTTGAATTATTTCATAGTGCCCATGATTTATCTGATTCAGGGCAATGTTTTTAAGATCATGTTCTGTCCTCAGTTATTACTCTTTGGTACTCATTAATCCTTTTTTTTCCAAAATAAGTGGTGAGAAGCAATTCCTGTAGGGACTGCATATGGTGTGTCCAATTTTTTCAGTAGGAGCTGGTTTGGACCACGGGACAAAATTTAGTTCTGTATTTTTGGGACCTCTGAAATAGATGCTTCTTTTTTATGATCTCTCTGTTTACTCATTTTCCTTCCTGTCATAGGATTAAAATATTAAAAAACCCACTTATTTAGTTACTTATTTTTCTGATAACACACCTTCAGTAGATGGTTGGAATGGCATCATTGTTATCAGAAAACATTATGATCATAAAACATTTAGTTTTCCTAATGTCTAAATAATACCTAACATGAATAGGGATAAAATCTAGCAATCTTGTAAACTCAGGTGCCTTTATGGCCAAGCTGGAAAAATAACTCTGCGGAGGAGAAGGGACAAATGGTATTCCAATAGGAAGCTAAAGGAACATGGATGAAGAGAACTTCATCTTGACTCTGTATGCATCCTTGCTGAAAATGTTAGAAATAAAATGTAGTTTGCAGCAGAACGAAATGATCAGTCGAGGACCTTAGGTATACACTGAGACATCTTAACAAAGGTGAATTTCCGTAAGAATAATTGGACATAACTTTCCTTTGCTTATCTGTCCTCCCGCGATGTAAAATGGAATGGGGAGTTGCTGGGGGAGCCTTTTTGAGATGATGGGGGCTCTCACACCAGACTGACATTTCATATTTAAAGGATTCTGCCCTATTCTGTAGTTGCCACAGATTCATCATGTGGCACATACTTTTATGTCAATTATTCATGTCCTTTAACTAGACACTCTTCAAATTATCTTGAAAAAAAAATTGGTTGGCATTTTATCACCAGGACTGGAACTAGCATTTGATCTGGAGCGGTGGATTTATGTTATATAATCTAGTAATCTAGGAACCTGGAACCTTTATTGAGCACTTACGTGTCATGCAGTGTTCAGCATTTTACATGCTCTACCTTAAATTGGTCTTTGCAACCCTGCTGTGGAATAGGTATCTTTATTATCCATATTACTGAGGAATACTCTGCTTTCTTATAATAGGTATGACTGAGTGATACGGATCCAAAGGGATCATAACTGGAAAGTATTTATGGCTGCGTATTTCCAAATGGAGGATTTAGCCCTGATTGAAAGGGTCTGGGATGGAGACCAGTTGGTGGAGATGTGGAAGCACTGGTTTCTAAATGGGCCAAGTACAAGGCCATCACGGGGTTTCTGTTGGAAGTCAGAGGTAACACACCCAGAGCTGACAGAAGGCTATGATACCTGGATGAGATGTAGTACCTGGAATGCAGACGAATTAGAGGCACTGAAAGGAAACGGGTTCTCTGAGTTCAAAGAAAGGAGAATATGAAGAAGTAAGAGAAAGGCAGTCTATGAGATTGTCCTTTGACCTTGCTGGGTTCAACTATGACCAGGTCAGCCAGCCTTTGGCCAGCCTCGACAGCTGAGAAGTATGGCAAGCTACTCATTCATTCAGCAAATATTTGTTTAATGTATACTGCATGTTAAGTATAGTTATAAATTCTGAGGATACGTAAGGGAACAAAGTACCAAAGAGCTCTGAATGGAGCTTACATAAACACAGGGAGATTTAGATAATGTGTGAAATAAATATGGAGTGCTAGTGAGAAAAACAGAAACACAGATATGGTCCGGTAAGGAGGATTGAGAGTGGTGGTGGGGGTTCATTTGTGACTTTAAATCAGGAGCTCAGAGGAAGCCTTATCAAGAAAGGGACATTGGAATCAAGATTTGGGGAAAGAAGCTATGAGCCCTGAACCTAAATTACAGGCAGAGCAGACTAGGCTTAGGGTAAGTTTTAGGGCAGGAACATGCCTTCCTGTTTGTTAGAGGAACAGTATGGATGCCAGTTGCTGGATCCCAGAAAGCATAGGGGAGATGAGTAGGTGAATTCAGAGAGGTGCCATGAAGATCTTCATGGACCGTTGTAAGGATGTGGCTTAGGCTCTGTGCAAAATTGGGAGCCGCTGGAGAATTTGGTATAAAAAAGACCCAGTCAATTTGAAATATGCTATATATTTATTTATTTAAAATTTATTTTTACAAGATAGAATTGACCTACAACATTGTGTAAGTTAAAGTGTACACATGTTGATTTGTTTTAACTTTTTCTTTTTTTCTTTTTTTAATTAGAATGCAGTTGATTTACAGTGTTGTGTCAATTTCTGCTGTGCAGCATAGAGATCCAGTCATACATATATCGATACATTATTTTCTCATAGTATCTTCCAAAATCTGACCATCACTGCTATCATCCTGGAGATGGTAGCATATTTTATTTTATTTTTATTTTTTTTTAATTATTATTTTATTTTACATTTTTTTTTTGTCTTTTGCCATTTCTAGGGCCCCTCCCACGGCATATAGAGGTTCCCAGGCTAGGGGTCGAATTGAAGCTGTAGCCACCAGCCGACACCAGAGCCACAGCAACTCGGGATCCAAGCCACATCTGCAACCTACACCACAGCTCACGGCAACGCCAGATCCTTAACCCACTGAGCAAGGCCAGGGACTGAACCTGCAACCTCATGATTCCTAGTCGGACTGGTTAACCACTGAGCCATGACAGGAGCTGCAATGGTAGCATATTTTAAAATATAGCGTATGCTGCATTTTAAAAGGATACATCTCGCTGTAGTATTGAACATTGACTATCGAGGCTCAATAATAAGCATAGCAGAGGCTACTAAAATAATTCAGATATGAGATTATATTGCCTTAGATCTCCAGGATGGTAGCAGTGATGGCCAGATTTTGGATATACTTCGAAGGCGGTAAATTATGGGGAATGAAATAAGTTGAAGAATTCCAACATTTTTGGCCTGAGCAATTGGGATGATGGCACTGTCTTCTGAAGTTGGCCTCAGAGTCATCAAAGAGTTGGAATCAGGAAGCAGGAAGAGACCAAGGCACAGAGGCCTTCAAGTTATCATTTTCACTGTAGCACTGAGATATGGTTGTTGGGTGACCCCAATCCCCAAGACCTACAGAGGTGTCTAAGTAGAGATTCTGGTTCAGATTGGAATCTATAACCAGAATGTCTGGACGTGGAGATAGTCCTGGTCCTGAGGGCATAGGTGAGGGATGGCTCTGGAAGTACCTGAACGAGATTTAGATGCAAAGAGAAGGTGGTAAATAGAGAGTGTGAGATAAGAAGAAGGCTGGCTGGGCGATGACCCAGGACCTGATAAAGCAGGAGGTTATATATCCTGTTGAGCAGCAGAACCTCCCAAAGGCAATAACTAACTAACCCCCATGTGCTGGTCAGGTGAGGGAAAGACAAGAACTGGGAGGGTGTCCTTTGGGATCTCACTTTCCGCAGAGGTCACTTTGGGTCACTTTGAAGAGTAAGAGCTGTATGATGGAGAGCTTGGCATTTCAGACCACAGGGATTGTGGGGAGAGTAGAGTGGAGCTGCAAAAAGGAAGGGGGAGTGTTGAGGTTAAATGGTGAGGGTCCTTCAGTCCAGCTTTATGAATATGGACAGTGGGAATCATGCCATGTTTCTAAGTCAATGATCCCATTACATCTGATCTTGCACATATGAACATTTTGTTGGTTAGTTAAAACCTAGAGGAAAATATAAAACACATTGTAACAAATGTTGGGAAAATGCTCATCAATAGCCTGGAGCTGACCAAGTGCTCCAGAAGTGAGAGTATTCTTCAATTTCCTGCCAGAATAGAAGACTATGCTTAATTCTGTGTCTTAAGGAAGGTGATTTATTGGGGGGGGGGTCTTAAAGTTCTTTTTAAATGTCAGTTATTTTAAGTCAATAAAATTTATTTCTGTACAAAAGATTTCAACTGTACACTATATTATACATAGTTTCACTTTGTTTGTACTTATTGAGTCCTTGCTATGTTCAGGACGCTCTGTTGGGTCGTGTAAGTGAGAAAAGAAATACTTCAAGTAGTTTAGAATCTAACATTCGGGGATGCGCTGAAAGATTCCTGCGAGATGAATAGAGAGGACGTTGAGAGTGTATGGACATGATGTGTGTGACCTGTGTATTACAAAGGGTGTTGATGTTTTCCCACCTTTTTTACTCTTTGTTTCAGAGTGTAATCAAGACACTTCCTCAAGTTTCAAAGTAGGAAAAAATTTTGCTGTAGATACAATGACCTCAGAATATTTGCTGGCAAAACACAGATTACTGGTTCAGCAAATGCCTATAATAAAGGCTTCTTTTTTCTTATTATCAGAGTACATATATTCCTTATAGAAAATATCAGGGAAAGTGAAGGGTTAAGGAAATAAAATTCAGAAAATTTCTTTCCTGTAAGATAAATAGATGGATAGAGAAGTGCATGTACACACACACGTGTGTGTGTGTGTGTGTGTGTGTATCTCTGAACACCTGATCTTAGATCACAGAAATAGAATTTTTTAAAAATATTGAATTAGTTGGTGTACAATGTTATGTTAGTTTTAGGTGTACAGCAAATTGATCCAGTTATACATACATGTGTATATTATCTATATATTCCTTTTGAGATTCTTTTCCATTACAGGTTATCACAAGATATTGAATATAGTTCCATGTGTGCTACAGCAGGTCTTTGTTGATTATCTATTTTATATATGGTAGTGTGTATAGTCTAATGAAATAGAATGTTTAAATGTACAATACTTGAGATCATACTAGATATTATGTGTAAAAGTTTGCCTCCTGCTTTTCCCACTCAGGATTTTTTCCATAAAAAATTCTTGATTTCCCGTGCTGATAAGCAATGGCATAGAACAGGGGCAGTGGGAGCCACCTGCCCTGGGTGCAGGTAATAGGGAAGTTCATTGTCTCTTGGGAATTTGAAAACAATAATGAGACTGACTAAAATGCAGTCAGCTTTTTATGACATCGAGTGCTGGCCCTTGTAAATAGTATCAGTGATAATATGTTCTTTCTCACCAGGGCAGCCCCTGCTTCAGACAGGGCCAATCCCTTCTGCCTCCGCCTGTTCCCCACTATGGCACCCAGTGCTGATATGATAAGCATCTCACAGTAATATTCCTTTAGAAATGAAGAAAGCCTTATAACTGTTTTTGCTTAATTATTAGCTACTCGGTAATTACTCTCTCTTGAAACTTTAAAAACAGAAAAATCATTAGGAGTACGTTTTCCTTCATAAGCCAAAACTTTCCTTTGGGCTGTATTAATGTCTTATTAATCATCACCCATCACTTTTCCCCCTAAGAAGTCAAACAAATATTTCAAACAAGTAAATAAATGTGAAAATGCAAAAACACTGCCATTTGGCTAAATATCAATCCAATATGTGCTACTGGAAAATCCATAATCGTGGAAAAAAAAATCAGTATCTGAGTCATAGTACAAGGTCATAATCGAGCCTGCTGAAATTGTGGAACAATTTATTTTTAAAAAAAGAAGGAATCTGGGGTTTGTGACCACGTCCTCTTTTTACAAATGGGCAGTTGGAAATTGAGAAAGTCCAAAAGTTCAAAGTCACCCAGCTGATTAGTAACTCTCAGGACAGATGGTGTTCAGGCACCTCCTGATGTCCATCCCCAGACTCTTACATCTCATTGGTTCTTTACTGGGAAGGAGACCTGAATTTGCTGATGACATTAATATTAACTAGCATTTATTGACTGATATGTGCCAGGCGGTGTCCTAAGCTCTTTATATGTATCAACATTTATATTCAGAACAGCTCTCTAAGATAGGTACCTCTGATGCCTCCCTTCATAGGTGAAGAACAAAGAGGGTAAATATTTGATAGAAGGATTTGAAGTAGGAAAGGCAATGTGATACTTGACCCAGGCAGTGGGCCCAGAGCACTTAACCATGGATATTGTCTCTGATAGAGCTTCTGTGTGGGTACCTGGCCAACCACCGAATTCTCAGGACACCTTTGCACAGTCCTATTACATTTGGGTCCTGATGGAGTCCAGGTTGACAAGCATGGCCTATATGGGGCTCCTCCTGTTGAAGGCAGCTCCCCTTGCATTCTCACCTCTGTCCTTTATCTCCTTCCACCTCCCTCCGGTCCCCTGATCCTCCCGTGTTACTGAATGGCCATCCACTGGGCCTTCCATGGCAGCTTCTTGCTTCCTAATTTTCTACCTGATTATTCCCCTCCTTGGAGCATCCTTTTCCATAGTCATTCATCTTTTAAAATCCATGTTCAGTTTTACTTGTTAGCTCTGATCTATTCCCTTGGCAGATGTTGATTAGTTGCCTCTATGATACTGTCCTCTTTATGCTTGTCCTTTGATTTTGGGTGAGATGTGTTCTTCATTCTGTCATAGAGCCCAGGGTTCGTTGCCCATTCTTTTTTTTAAAAGTAGGTTAGTTGCTTGTTTAAAATTGATTTCTAAGAGTTTTTATGTTGTATATGAATTCTTTGTCAGATACATGTTTTGCAAAGATCTGCAATGGCTTAATTTTTCACCCTGATTGATTGACTGATTGATAAATGGGAAAACCTTAATTTTAATGTAGCCCAATTTTTTGTATCTTTTATTTTAAAGTTATATTGGGGTCTCATGGAAGAAATATGCCTACCCTAATATCAAGATGTTCTCCTTTATTAGCTTTTAGAAGTTTTATATTTCATGTTTGGATTTACACATGCTTCTGGTATTGATTTATATGTGTGATAATGAGGTCAGGGTTCATTTTAATTTTTTTGGAAATACTATCTATTTACCCTTTATTGAAAAGGTCATCCCTCTCATTCTTTACTGAAGTGGCACTACTGTCATAGTTGACCACTTATATGTTAGTATATTTCTCACTGTATTCTGTTGATCTATTTCCTAACCTTGTTTCAGAACCACAGTGTTTCAGTTTTGTTTTGTTTTGTTTTGTTTCTTTTTAGGGCCGCACCCATTGCATATGGAAGTTCCCAGGCTAGGGGTCGAATCAGAGCTACAGCTGCTGGCCTACACCACAGCCACAGCAATGCCAGATCTGAGCCACGTCTGCCACCTATACCACAGCTCATGGCAACAGAGGATCCTTAACCCACCGAGTGAGGCCAGGGATCGAACCCATATCCTCATGGACACTAGTTGGATTCATTTCCTCCACGCCACAAGGGGAACTCCCACAGGGTTTTTATAGCTTTATAGTAAATCTCTCCCTTTGGTAGTATATGTCCTCTAGTTTTGTTCTTCTTGAACTTTTGATTGGGATTATATTGCAACTATAGACCATTTGAACAGAACAAAACTTCACAAAACTGAATCTTTCAAACCATGAACAAGGTATATTCCTCCATTTATTTAGTTATGATAACTTTCTTTCAATGAGATTTTGTGTTTTCTGTCTGTAGGTCTTACATATTGTTTGCTTGATTTATTAATGATTATTTGTTAGTTTTGATCCTGTTAAAAGATACTTTAAAAATTTTTTGTTCTACGTTCTTCTTTGCTAGCATATGAAATAGTTTTTTTTGTTTTTTGTTTTGTTTTTTATATTTTGACCTTGATAAAATATAAATAACTTGATAACTTCATTTATTCATTTATTAATTCCTTTCTTTTTTACATATAGATTATTTGGAATTTTCTAGCTATATCATCATATTTGTAACTAATACCAGTTTTATTTTCTCTTCTTCAATCCTTATAACATTTATATTTCTGATTATCTTAATACATTGCTAGGTCTTCCATTACAATGTTGAATATACATGAAATTTAAATGGTACTTCCTGTGGGATTTTTTTTTTAAATAGTATCATTGCAGTTGTAAAGTCAGCTGGCTTTTACTGTTGCTTCTTTAGAGATTATGTATCTTCTTTCTATATCTGCTTTTAAGACTTTCATCTTTCATTTTCAGTAGCAATAAGATGTAACTGGGTGAGCATTTGTTTTATACACACACACACACACACACACACAGACATTTTTTTTTTTCTCCCTGACATAGTAGAGCTTCTTGAATCTGTGTCTTGCTGCTGTTTTGAAAACGTCTCAACTACCATCTCTTCAAATGTTGATTCTACCTATTCTGTTTCTGTTCCTCTCCTAGAATTCTAATTAGGGGTCTACACATCTTTGTTTGTTTGTTTGTTTAAACATATCCCATGTATATTTCATATTCAATTTTGTATTTTCTATAATTTTCTTTCTGTATGGCTTTCTGGATATTTTCTACATAGGTATTTTTAAGTCACTTTGAGTATTATGATTAAACTCAACTATTGAATTCTTAATTTTGGTATTGGTATTTCTTAGCTGCATAATTCTTGAATGTCTCAATAATAGTTATTTTCAAGTCAGTTTCTGATAACACCAATATCTGGATCACCTATAAATCTATTTCAATTGCCTGTCTTTTTTTGTCTTTTTTTTCTTTTTTTTTTTCCCCCTTGGTGTTTGGTCATTTGGTTCTTAGAATTTTTTGACTGAATACTGAATATTTAGTAAAAAAGTTGCAGAGGTAATCTCCATCTATTAGAATTTTGTTTTCTTTAGGTTGGCAGTAAAAGGAAGGGTAGATAACCTATTCCATATGGGGTTTGAGATATGAGAATGAATAGAATAGTGGTCTTATATTTTCATTTACTTCAGGGGACTTCACTGGAAGTGTTTAGAGGAGTCTCTCCCCCCCCCCTTTCTTTTTTTTGGGAAGAATCTGAACTCCAGTTTTTATCTTAGTAATGTCAAAAGCTTTCTTAAGCTCTTTCCACACTTATCAACTTTCTTCTCTTTGGTTTCTCATCCTTTTACTCAGCAAGCAATTTAAGATTGGGCAAATATCTTCATGACAATAACCATGCAGACTCTTGAGTTCACTTTATTGTGATTCTCTGTTCTCTGGGATTAGGGATCTTATAGTCCTCTTTGCCTTGGTGCTACTGGACTCCAGTTTTTGTTTTCTTCATCCCTTTGAAATTGCTAAAAGCTCTTCACCACATCTTACTGGTCTGGCCTCAGGGCCTTGCCCTGCAAATTGGCAAATGTGAAAAAAATGTTAGGTAAAAAGTGAAGGAGACATTTGGCTTACCTCACTGTTTCTCCTTTATCTGTGATCTTGGTTCCACAGATCCTGGCTGCCTTTATTTTTGTTTTCCAGCCTTTATTATTTCCATTAAGAAAGCTGGTCTAACGCAAGCTACCATAGTCTTGTACTGAGTCCCTTTCATTTAGCTTTGAATAATTAGTATGACTAAAAATCACAAAATCTACATGTAAGTTTAATAAAAAAATTACACATGTATTAGATGTATATTAATGGAGCTAAAACTTTAAAAGGATAAGCTATCACTATTTTGATGTTTGGAAAATGTTTAAAATTGATGTCTAGTACTGAAATATAGATATTACTCATTCACTGAATCAGTTAAAGGCTGCTTTTAGTTTACTCTTATTTTGAGGATTTCCAACCTTTTTTTTTGATGGACACCATCCTGTATTTTTTTTTCCTCCTCATGCCTTACTTTTCAGACATTTCTTCATGTAGTACACATCATCAAACTCATTATTTCAACAATTATCCTCATGAAGTTTTGTCTATATAAGCTATAAATGATAAGTCTTGTGTTTAAAATACTACTTAAAATAGTGCACATGTAAGAATATGTTTTATATATAGATGTTCTATCTGTGTAAGGACAGATGTTCATGTTTAGATATGTTTTATATGTACATACTTTTCAGTGTTTCATGTTTAAGATCTCCAACTTCTTAAAACATAAATGTCTAACTCTGTGGAAAATTTAATAGGGTTTAAGTGCTTCTAGGTTGAAAGCCTTAAAAAAAAACTCTGATTGTCTTTTTAAAGTGACACTGTAAATATTATAAATATCATCTATAACCATATATTATTTAGTAGTGAAGTTTACATATAAACTTTAATATATATATTTATATATAAAATTTTTATATTTTAATTTTTTCTGTTAAACTTTCTTTTTTAAACAAAAGTATATAATGCTGTAATCTGTTCAAAACATCATGATGAAAATGAGCAGTCCCAAATGAAATCAAATACAGGAATTTTACAGCATTATATTCATCAAAGTTATACTCTAGGAAACATAAAGTTTGGGAAAATGTAGCTTTAAGTTTTTCAAAAGTATGATCATTTCACCTTTTTTCAAAAAGCATCTGTCACATTCAAACAATACATGTGTTTATAGGGCAAGCACACTGGCCTTTTTTGCTTTCTAAGTTACATTTCAAATAGTTTATGTCAGTTAACAATCCAGTTTGGGAAACCACGCAGCTGGTTTCTAAAATAAAAGGTTGTCATGTCAGCTGCCTTTTTATGTGTTTGTAAAAGTAGACCCATCCTGATTCAATCAGTGGAGCTTTTAGGAGTTATTTACATAGTTTCACAGGAGCAAAATCCCTGGAGCTCAGAGTCACAGATTTCCCAGAGCTTAATTCACGCTTAACTTGTATGACCACACTGTTTTATTTTTTAAGGATAAGATCGAAGAAATTGAGAGCCCAATTATTTAAAAATAACTCTTCAGAAATTTGTGACCCAAAGAATTGATTACACATGTAA
Source organism: Phacochoerus africanus (assembly GCF_016906955.1). Taxonomy (NCBI): domain Eukaryota; kingdom Metazoa; phylum Chordata; class Mammalia; order Artiodactyla; family Suidae; genus Phacochoerus; species Phacochoerus africanus. Next base: position 27,290,233 of record NC_062552.1, on the reverse strand, counting down.
ATTCTCCCCTCAACCCCAGAAGTGGAAAAAGTCCTGTTTTTGTTTGTTTGTTTGTTTGTTGTTTTTAATTTCCTGTTTACTGCTGAAGAAACTGATTACGGAATGCTGTAACCTGTGTCACATTATATTCAACTCATGTCATCACATAAGAAGAAGAAACCGTGACAAGAGAATTTTTTAAATTACACGTGTTTATTATGGGGCTTAACATTTAAAACTGCATTTAACATCTTTACTCCTCAAACACCAAGTGCTGCTTCCCTGGATAAATCCCTGATGCTTCCCTCCTGTCTGACGATTTTCCAAGGGAATTCCTTTCAACCTCAGGTTCTTCCTTCTTAAAAACCTAATTTCCACTGTCCTCTCTTCCAATCTATTTTCTTCAAGAAAGGAAAAAAAAAAATCTGTGCTCTAAACCCCTACCCCACCCCTGCAATTCTATTACTTTGATTTTTATACCTTTATTTTGTATTTATGATTATCTAGCTCTGCTTTCCAGGATGACATTGAGAGAGTTGCTTGCCTCCATTCTGTACCATCTCGTTTCCATTCTTCCTCTCTCACTTTTTTTTTTAATATGTTATGATGTTTTTTTTCATTATAGCTGGTTTACAGTGCTCTGTCAATTTTCTGCTGTACAGCATGGTGACCCAGGTACACACATGTATAGATTCTTTTTTCTCACATTATCATGCTCCATCATAAGTGACTAGATACAGTTCCCAGTGCTACAAAGCAGGATCTCATTGTTTATCCAGTCAGAATGGCCATCATTAATAAGTCCACAAATAACAAATGCTGGAAGGGGTGTGAAGAAAAGGGAACCCTTCTGCACTGCTGGTGGGAATGTAAGCTGGTACAACCACTATGGAAATCAGTATGGAGGGACCTTAGAAAACTATACATAGAACTACCATATGACCTAGCAATCCCACTCTTGGGCATATATCCGGACAAAACTTTCCTTGAAAAAGACACATGCACCCACGTGTTCATTGCAGCACTCTTCACAATAGCCAAGACGTGGAAACAACCCAAATGTCCATCAACATATGATTGGATTAGGAAGATGTGGCATATATATACACAATAGAATACTACTCAGCCATAAAAAAGAACAAAATAATGCCATTTGCAGCAACATGGATGGATCTGTCTTACTTTTTAATCATTATGCTTCCTTAGGAAGTAGTTTCCTCCAAATGTCTCTGCTTTCATATTTCTCTTTCCTACTAACCCTACAGTGTGGGTCTTTCTTTCATTCCTCTCTAACCTGGTGCCTCAGAGGCCACTGTTGTCTTGGTGGTGTCAAGACACACCACAACTTCTCAGCCTCCTCCATGTCTCTGTAAGCACTAGTCACCTTTCATCTCTTACCATTGGTTTCTATGATATGCCTCTCTCTCATCATTCTTTTCTTGTCTTACTATTGTTTCTTCATGTCCTTTGGTAGCTCTCTTTCCATCTCCTGCAAATGAATGTTTACAAGATTTTAATCCTTGGGTCTGTTCTCTCTGCATTTTATTTCTTGGCATTCCTTTCCACTTCCACCTCTACTGCTCTTCACAGTTTTGTTGTGTCCTGGCTTCTGAACATTACCCTTCAGTTCTAGCTGACTGTCTGGCATCTTTACCTACATGGCTCATTGGACTTCCAAAAGAGTAGGCAGAAGTTTATAAAGCTCTCCTGTCTTCACTCTCTGTGAAAAAAATCACTTTCTTAGATGCCAAGGCCACAGCACCTTGGAATCACACATGATTTATCCTTCTCTCATCTCGTGCCTCCAGTTTGTCATTGGGTATCGAGTTTTGGATTTCTGCCACATCTTATTCCACCTAATTCTCTCCACTGCTACCACCCAAGTTCTGCTCACCACTTCTCATGGTTAATGGCAACCGTCCCTTTAACTCCTTTTGCAACAATTCTGCTTTCTCTAATATTCCTATAGTCACTTTCCAGAAGGATTCATGTCATCCTTTTCTGATAAAAAACCTTTGTGCCTTTGCATTCTATAAATGCCACAAGTGGAAGCACTGTCCAGACTCTGCCCTTCTGGATTTGACATCTGCCATTTTTTACCTTTAAATATTTGTTTTTGCCCTTTTCTCTTTTTTCAAATACTCTATCTCTACCTGATAATGTTGTACATATTTTGGGCACCACATCTTATTTTTATATGTGCTAATTTTAAAATATCTGCAGCACTTCAACAGTCCTCCCTTCAAAAGTGGAGTCAGATTTCCTGCTTCTTGAGTGAGAACTAGCGTTAGTGAGCCCCTCTAATGAACAGAGAATACGGCAGAAGTGAGACCAGGTTATAAAAGACATCTTTCTTGATCCTTGCTCTATTCTGACTTCTTGCTTTGGGAGGAAGCCACCTTTTGTGTCATGAAGTGCTTCAGCAGTTTCTATAGAGGTTCATGGGGCCAGGACCCAAGACCTCTGACAACAGATGGGTGAGTGAACAGCCTTGGGACCAGACACTCTTTCCCAATCAGCATCCGATGATTACAGCCTTGGCTCTGAATCAGAACCACCCCGCTAAGCTTCACTCAAATTCTTCACCCACATAAACTGTGAGATAATAAATGCTTGTTGTGTTAAGCCACTAAATGTTAGGGGTAATCTACTCTATGGGGATAGATAACTATTAGAGGAAGCCTGCTCGCTACTAGTGAGATAACTCCTGAGAAGTCTTTTGATTTATACCACTGACGTGTTCCCAGCTACAGTCTATTCATATTATAGTTCTTGTTAATCCATTTTATAGTTGGTGTATTAGGGCAAATTTTTACAAGTCTAAACTGTTTAATAGACTGTGTCAATACATCAGAGCTTAACATACAAACCAACTTTCTTTCTGGTATCAGTTCAGTAACTTAATACTTTATACCTTGGGGGAGTTCTAGAAATGATATTTACTAACACCTAGTGGTTCTTAAAAGACATTCTTACTTTTCATATATATATATATATATGAACATTTCACATTTTCGGCCGTGACATATGTCCAACATCTCTGGACCAATTAAAATAGTATCATTCTACTAAACCAAATTACATACAGAGACAATTTCTAAATTAAATCCAAGGTCACCTATCTGAAAAAAAGTGATGTAGATGGAAAGTAATTCTTTTAGAAGGACCTTTTAAAGTTGAGCACCCAGGATTCTCCTTTGATAATATTTATATGAAGAGAAATATAAAAGGCATTTCCAAGGAGAACTTTCTAGTGCACAGGCAAATATATGTGAGGCCTCAATATTTATTCCTGTATAGCCATCCTACTTCTCTCCATTCTGGAAGTGATTTGACATTCTAATTACTGTAAGTGTTACAAGTGCTAAAAGATAATTGGTTTCTTGTCACCTTACTTTAACCTGAGCTGGTATGTTTTATGGTGGTCGGAGAACCGTGCTCTTGAATTATTCCCCAAAGGAAAGTGTTCTTTTCCATTTGGACATTTATATCTGTCTGTTAATTTAGGGGTTAATTTAAGGGTGAGAGCAAAGAGTTCTTTCCAGGCTCATGTTTAAGAGCGTGTCTTTTGTGCGTGAATCGCGTTAAGTGCTGTGGTATATGGAGCCAGTGGCCTTCAGTGACTGTGGGGTCTGTTGATTTAAGTGGCTCTCTCAATGTTCCCTACCTAAATTCAGGAAGCAAGGGATCTGCCCGGAATTTACAAACACCAAGTTCTTGAAACTTTTTTTTTCTTTTTTTTCCTAAATAGTGGTCAGATGGTCCATGTAGTCTCTTTGGATACTGATGTGTCTCTTGACTTTGTTTGGGATGATAGTCATAGATTAAACTGAGGAAATATAATCTACTTGCTGTGATTTACCATATGTGTGTGGAGCCTGCCAATAAAAAACAAAACAAAACAAAACAAAAAAACCCACATATGCCCCAAAAAGGTACAAATACAATATAGTTTATGCAGGTGTCTTATGCTTGAAGAGAGAACATACTTGAAGAGATTTTAATTAAGAATATGTGTCATCTCAGGGAACCTAAGAAACAGAACTCTATGGGGGTTTGCCTCAGCCATCTGGTATTTGAATTAACATTTTTGTTTGTTATTGGAATAGAATACAAAACCTGTTTCTTAAGTTTTCAGTAGATAACATATTAGAAATTCCAAGATGACATCCTTGGAATTTGGATGCTAATGAAGGATAGCTGTATTTGTCCAGAAAAGTAGTAGAAATAAACAGGGACACATCTGATGTTAGACTTTTCAGAAAAGAAATCCTTCAGAATATGCAGAAGTATTTGGCAGCTTAGGGCACGGGTTGTGGCCTTGAACATGAACTCTGAATCCCAACTGCCAGGCTTTGAATCTCAGCCCCACTGCTTAGCCTTCCCTACGTGTTATGTACATGCCTAAAAGACTACTTCATTCCATCCTTGAAAATCCTGTTGGGGTATGCTTTATTTCCCCATTTTCCAGGTAAAGAAACACATTTCAAGAAGTTAAATAATTTGATCAAGGTCAGCACGGTAGTTCCAAGACTGGAACCTAATTGCTGTCAGGGCATTTACAAATTCTTTATTGCTATGGACTTTGTAACTCAGAAAGAGTGTGGGAAAACAACAATGGTGACATCCAAAATTTGGATGAGTGAGAGTGAGCATTACAGAGGGATATGGAAGAGATGGTTGCTGTTGAACCTGAACAGGACTAGCCTTGGTAGGCATGGGGGGCAGGTATGTTCTTGGGAAGGTGAAGGGATAGATTTGATACCACATCAAGGTCCCTTTAGTCTTTGTCCTTTCAGCCTTGCCTAAAACGCTATTATAATTTGTTGTACTTCCTTGACACTTGCCTGTATCTTTTTTATAATGTACATGTGTTTTTTTCTGTCCTTGGGTAGACATACCAGTTTGTGGTTCTGGCTTTGACTTTCTCAGGCAGTATGTGTTCTAACATGATTTTTTTTTTTTTTTAATTTTCCCACTGTGCAGCAAGGGGGTCAGGTTATCCTTACATGTATACATTACAATTACATTTTTCCCCCAGCCTTTCTTCTGTTGCAACATGAACTAACATGATTTTAACATGTTAAACCATATGTTCTGAAAATAAACAAGTGAAGTTCATGTTCATAATTTTTACTTGTGCATGCTGTAAGCGTTGTGCATAATGGTTGTTTCTATTGAGAGATGTTTCATCTAAATTAGGAAAAAATGGGTTCTGAAGCCAATAACCATTAACAGGACGTAGGCTAAAAAAAAAATCGTTGGTTAAAATAGCTCATACATCATCCATTGCTTAAACCAAAACTATACACCCACGCGCTACCTTTCCAGAGGTGGCTGCCTATTGAGAGCATTGTCTAGAATGATGTAGGGAACCAAGAAATAAAAATCAGCTCTAGAATAGTCAAAAGAGACGTGATAAAAACTACAGCTTTTTGATGGAACAGGCATCCTCTTCTGACGGCAGAGCCCACTTACCTTTGTATTATACACAATTCAAATTAGCTCTTAGATCTTCTTTCCAAACCCAGATTAGATTACAGATATTAAATTAGAATACAAAGAGCCACACTGACAAGAAAAAAAAGCGTTAGCTTGACATCCCGACAGCAAAAGAAAAAAACAGGAAGAAGCATATAGATGAGGGCCCTGCCTCGGCCAACCACCTCTAAAATGGTCATTGTCCTAGAGTATATTTAAATAATATCAGATTTAAATTATATTTAGTATACTATCCTTGAGAAGTCAGGGAAGATTATTCTTTTTTAAAACTTTTTTTCATTGAAGTATAGTTAATTTATGGTATTGTGTTATTTGTCATGGAAGTATAGTTAATTTACAGTTATTGTGTTATTTTTCAGGTGTACAACAAAGTGATTCAGTTTTTGTGTGTGTGTATACATACACACAGATTCTCTTCCATTGTAGGTTATTACGAAATATTGAATATAGTTCCCCATGCTATATAGTACGTGCTTGTTGTTTATCTATTTTACATATAGTAGTGTGTATATCAGGAAGATAATTCTGTCCTTAAGGATGTTATCAATTTGAAATTGATAGAATTAAAACCAACAAAAATATTTTGGCGTTTAGTCACATTTCAACAGCTACCAGGAAAATTTACCTGGTTTGAATTTTCACGTTACCCAGGTTCCTTGGAAGGATCTCTTCTTTAATAAAAATCGATTGTATTTGGTCAAAATGAAACAATTAAATGTTATAGTTAGGTGTAGATTCTTAGAGGTCATATGAAAACAGTAGGAATGCAAAATTGTCTAAAAATACATTTGACACCATCTGTTAGTATTTAGATGGTGTCACTGTATATCCTTCTTGGTTGTTACAGTTTTCCTGCTCACCACCGCTGTATTCCTTCACCTGTCCTCTCTCAGAGCTCCTTTAGTCTCCTTTGTACCTTCCAGCAGGCCTGGGACAGCAGCCCAGCCAATCCTGCTACTGCACTAGTACGGAGTAACCCCCCATGTGACCTGGTAATAGAGAACAACAGTGACATCTGGAAAGTAGGGACGCCATGGATGGGAAGTAGCTCTGGGTACCGCACTTAATCTGAAATAATCTCTGTAGTCTTCTTGCTGATCATGAAAGCCCTGGTTGCATTGTTGTGTGTTCTGAGTAGTTTAAATGTTATAAATAGGAAAGGCCTTAAATGAGGTTAAAATTTCTGACATGTGCTTATATATTATTATATTCTCTTCAAATAGAATACAGGGACAGAGACCTCAGAAAATTTTCTTATAGCTTTTGACAGACATTCTAATAACAATTTCCATGTGAAAAATTCTGCAGGTGTCTGCAAAGAGACAAAGGAACACAGAAACCTAGCCTTGAGCGAGCTGTCAAATCCAGGTCGAAGTGTTTGAGCTTTGGGTTGGTGAATATTCTGGAATATTCACTCTCTTTTTTTTTCTGGACAAGTACAATAACATGACAGTAAAAAAGACATAAGGAACATTAAGGTATCTAGAGAAGACTTAGGCAAATCACATGCCAGCCAGTTCACAGCCAGCAGTGACTTTGACAAGTAGGTAGGGATTAGTACCTGTACTATTTTCCTAATTAGCAACTTTAAAATGTAAGGAATTTTGGTGTTATATAGAAATAGTACCTGTACTGTTTTCCTAATTAGAAATCTTTAAATTTAAGAAACTTCAGTGTTATAATCACAGCATACGCAAAGAAAATAATTACGTGGGCCCAAGAGAAGACCTGAAGAAGGAAAATATCCTTCCATCCTTTAATCAGGTTGGCCTTTCTTAGAGTGGCTGATCTTATTTTCATCTCCCCCTTTGGCAATTTAGCTAAGATTCTTTGTCTTATACAGGGTTTCCAAGGATCCCATCTGGCTTCCTCTATATACCCCCTGGGAATTCAACCTGCAATGAACCAGAAGCTTTGGCATAGTTGCACCTGTCTGCTGCTTCTGGGTGATGCTTTTTCCTCCCAAGCTGGGCCCAGCTCAGAGCAGAGTTCTCTACCAGCCTCGCTGCAGTGCAGGAAGAACAGGAGTCCTCAGGAGATGCATCCCCAGCTCTGTTCAGGTGTGACAGGCTCCAGGATGCTTTGCAGAGACTCAGGCACAGAGGTGGCTGGTCGGTGTAGGTAACAAATGACTTGGAGAACTGGGGACAAAGGCCAGAAAGAATGAAAGGTTACCCACCACCAGTTCACAATCAGTCTCCAGACATCACCACCTGAATGTCCCACACATCCAAACCTAGTACTCTCCCAGCTGAACTCCTCTCTCCACCCCACTTGCAAATCGCATGTTGCATTTATATTTTCTGACTGTATCATGCATTCAAAATAATAACCTCGACATTGTTTTTTAACTCCTTCCTTGCCCACATACCTGTCCCTGCCCCCATCCAAATTTTATCAAGACTTATTAGTTCTTTAATCAACATAGGCCAAGTGCCATGTCCCCAGTGCCTTCTGGTCAACTTTAGGCTTGTGTGGTCTCTTTCTGGACTGATTGGGGAAGCTCTCTCCTGTTCTTTTGCAGTCATCTGTCCCATTGATTTCCTCTTAACTTTCATGTTTTAATTAGCAGGTCTTCTCTGCTAAGCATTTCCGAAACTTCCCAGATTCTTTCAGGATTACCTTCCATCTTTGTAGCCTGAAAGCCTGCTGTGATTCAGATCTTGATTATGCCTCTGCTTCTCCAACCAGACTATAAAGTCCCTGCAAAAGGAATTTTATCTTGCCCGCTTTGAAATTCTTAGCACATTGTAAATGCATAGCATATTTCTTAAATTAAAATGAGAAAGAGAAAGGTAGATTCTGACTTGTCATGACATCTTAAGTCAGTGGTATAAATTGATAAAGCGTAAATTAGGGAAGTCTCATTATATTTTAAATGGACATTACATATAGCATTTGTGTGAATGGGAGAAGAGATTCAAGGTCTTTACAAACATTTCTCTCTTAAGCATTTTAGAAATCACCTGCAAGGATACCTTGCACCGAGGTTTTAGAATGTAGTGGTAAATGCAGGTTTTAGAATGTAGTGGTCAATTATGTATTTTCAAAATACAAATTTGTCTTTTGTGATACCCAATAATGCCAGTGCCCTCTTTACTTGGGTCTGTCAGTGTTCTGTTCAGAAGCTCTTGGAAATTGCCCAACTGAATGCTTGCTGTTCATTCTCAGATATTGGTGACTGAAGGCAAATTGAGCTCCAGGGGCCAAATGACCCAGAGCATCCTTTTTATCCATAAAGAAATGAAGGGATTTGAGTCAAAACAAACAGAAATCAGACCTGATATGCATAACAGATTAAAAGAGGTTATCCCATGATTGTGTATAAATGTTTACAAAACAGAGTTTCACTTTAAAATCAGCGAAGATTTTGTGAAAAAGCACATTTAATATATAAACTATAAATGGGTGCACAAAGTTATTCATGTAATTGAAGTGACAGCACACTTCAGATTAGTGGTGGGGCTCCCTGCTTTTAGCATCTTCATTATTCATGTAATTGAAGTGACAGCACACTTCAGATTAGTGGTGGGGCTCCCTGCTTTTAGCATCTTCATGCAAATACAGGGCACAACTTGGAAGCAGGACTGAAGAACATAACCCTCTTTAGATCATTGCCTTTCTCTGGGTGGAATGATGGGAAGAGAGTCAGGTACCCCCAGCCTCACCTCACCCCTGTGGCAACAGGTTGGGGGGGAGCTTTTCAGACTGCTCACTCAAGGCCTTGGGAGGAATCTCCATGTATAAAGAAAGCTTTCCTTTGATGGGAGTGTGACAGTCTTTCACTTGGTGGGAGTGAGGCAGAAAAAAATGCCAGTACTATTGAAGAACAAAGTCAGTCATCATCAGCAGTTGGTATGATCTCTGTTTCATATTTCAAAAACACCCAAAGTAAAGCACGTTTTTATATTTTTGCAAATGTAAATGAAGCATTTATAAAATAATGGTTTCGGCTCAGTGGTAATGAACCTGACTAGTATCCCTGAAGATGTGGGTTCCATCCCTGACCCCCATTCAGTGTGTCAAGGACCTTGCCTTGCTGTGAGAGGTGTAGGTCACAGATGCAGCTTGGATCTGGTGTTGTTGTGGCTGTGGTGTAGGCCGGCAGCTGCAGCTCCGATTAGACCCCTAGCCTGGGAACTTCCATATGCCCCAAGTACAGGCCTAAATAAATAAATAAATAAATAATATAAAGTAATAGTTTTGGTGCCATAGATTCTGTCTTTGCTGTTCATAAAGGAAAGGTTGATGACAGAGGGGAGAAAAAGTCACATGTCAATGACAATATAGGCATATAAATATTTATATAGAAGTAACAAATTTACATAGCAAATAAAATGACTGGCTAGCAGAGCGTGCGCTTGCAGCTAAATGGTGGCATGTCTCACATAAATTATTTTAGCAAGAAACTGAGATATGCCCAAACTGAGGGGCATGATGGACCATCCCACTGACCTAGTAAGAATGGTGGGGAAAGATGGGTACCCACCACGTGTGTAACCATACCGGTGTATTCAGTATTCAAAGCAACTCTAATGGTGTGTTAGGATATTAAAGGGTGATCAAAGGGCAAAATTTAAATTTTTTCAATAGATCCTGACTCTTCTTTGACACTTGTCAACTCTGCTGAGCTGCTGGCAACAGAAGCTATTGTTGACACATGTGGAAAGAACTAGGAATCTGCTTACATATCTCACCAAGTCAGTATTCTCGAATAGCCTGAAAACAAGAAGGTTAAAGATGACAAATGTCTCAGAATTCAATCTATATTGATCCTGCTCTCCTTCAGTTCTGTTGTCTGCCTTTTAATACGTTTACCACATTTTCCTAGACTGGAAACAACACCGGGACTGGGGAATTGGGTAACCATTTCTCTCAGTGTAGCATCTCCGTGAGTAATATTGTATCAGGTTTACAAGGTCACACACCCTTATTAAAACAATGTGTATTGTTATCCTTTTGAAACAAATAAGGTGAAAGCCTGTTATAATCAAGCAAGGAGATGATTGTCTTATCCCTTGAGACCATTATGTTAAAGAATTTCCTGTCATAGGAAAAAATATATAACATGCTATATACTCACGGAAGAAGTTTTTAAAAACATGGTGACACAGTAGCGGGTATATAAAAGAAATGGTTAACAGGAACTTACTATATAGAATGAGGGAATCCACTCAATAGTTTGTAATAACCTATGTGGGAAAAAAAGAATGGATATATATATATATATATATATATGCATTCATGATTCACTTTGCAAAGAATGGATATATATATATATATATATATATATATATATATATATATATGCATTCATGATTCACTTTGCTATACACCTGGAACTAATACAATATAAGTCAACTACATGCCAATAATTTTTTTAACAATGTGGTGAAACAGCATTGCCGTGATATAGAAAGTTAACAAAATAATTTGTGTAGGTTCTTAGAAAAATGGCATTGCATTGCTTCCTTTCTTCAGTCCTTTAATAGTGAGCATAAAGAAAAAAAAACAACAGTTGCTGGCTGAAGTTAGGCTGTAAGGCACTAAGTTCTACTTTGGAATGAATTTGAAGAGCAGTCAGTATTTTACATGCAGATCATTTTTATTAACCAGATTTATAAAGAAGTAATACGAGGCAATTAAGCACTTTAACTTTGACAGGTCGATTTTCTCCAGTGACAGGTGTGTCACTGGTCTGGCAAGTAGCTAATTTGACAGGCTGTATTTCTATCCAGGAGTCCCTCCTCTGCCTCTTTTTCAAGTCTTAGCAGTCCCTTGGCTTTTCACCCTGGGTCTGTCTATTCAGGGAGGGTAAGACTGACTTTGTATGTTCATTCTTGGTTTGTGAACTTGTCACCATTTACCTGAATCACTTTCAGCACAGTTGTTTCTTATCTCATCTGACTCCAAGCAAAGGGATTGACTTTTGGGGTCAAACATTGTGTCCTGTGTGTGTCTCTATGTTGTGTTTCTGACGTTGACATCCAACCGCATGCGGTGAGATAGAGTGTTCCGTAGGCTTGACCCCCCAAACAGAAGACCACGTCCCCAAGTGCCCCCATGTTCTACTTCAAAGTTATGAGTCTATAAATCATGAATTCACGTTTAGTAATTCTGGATCATATTTGCATAGTTTTGATTCTACCAAATTCCAGAGGTTGACATTCCTTCAGTCCAATATCTACTCCATGGAACTTCTTCTCTGAAATTCATTCGTAATTGTAGCTGTCTTATGATCCTAGTCTCCGGAGAATCTAATCGATTTATCATGATTATTGCAGAGGCTACATACCCTTCTGAACCATTATAGTTATCTTGTTTTTGACAATTGCTAAAACTTTGGAATTTGTTCTAAGGTAAAAGAACTCACTCTGAAATTCCAAGCGAACCTCCTTTGTTTTGTCGAAGAGTCAGACTGTCCTCTTCATTTTATTTCTGGTTTTCTACAGGAAATGTCCAAAATTGTATGTACATATAGCTTGTAGCTCAGGCAGAAATAAATGTCCTTAAGACAGCATTGTTCAAGGACCACTGGCTACTATATTTGCTCTCTCTATGCACAGGAATCTTGTGGGGTCTTTAACTTCAGCTTTTCGAGTAAAACAAAATGATTTGTTCAGAATGACAAGAGCTGTATGTAAGATGAAGGGTATATCATTGGATTTCATAGATATTTAAAACAACTATATTTTGATAATAAAAATAGAACTCATCTCACTTATATAATATAGCACAAGAATAAGAGGTAGTTAGAAGACAATAAAAAATAAACTGAAATATATTTGGTGATTCTAATTGTAGATTTTTTTTTCCTGTGTATATTTCTCTATATTTCAGTAAATGGGTTTATATCCTATATGTGCTGCTTTGAACCTGGCTTCTCTTCACCACTTTTTCCACTATATGGATGTACCATAAATGCAATAGATTATTTATTGGGTGGGCGCATAAGTTGCTTACGGGTGTGTGTTATCACAGAGTCGAACATGCAAGTGTACATCTCTACATTTGAGCACCATTTCCCAGGATGAGTCCAGAGAATTGGTCTAGTGGGTAAAAGGATGTAATTTGGTACCTATTAACTGTAAAGAACATTACCGGGTTGTCACTTAGGAAAATTGTCTCAATTCACACTACCTCTGAGATTTTCGCTCGCCACCTGCCGACGTTGAATATTGTCAGTCACTTCAGTTTTTTGACAGGATGATAGGTAAAACATGACAATCTAATTTGCAATACTGTCTGTTCCCAAGTTTTTGTGCTGTGCCCCACATATTTTTTGGCCATGTGTATTCGTTTTAATCATTTTTCTATTGGGGTATTAATCTTTATTTTCTTATTTCCTTGCTTTATTAATTTAATAACATTTTATTTCTTTTTTATTTTAGGGCCATGCTCATGGCAGACGGAAGCTCCCAGGCTAAGGGGTCAAACCAGAGCTGTAGCCGCCAGCCTAAGCCACAGCCACAGCAAAGCCAGATCCGAGCTGCATTTGTGACCTACATCACAGCTCACAGCAACTCTGGATCCTTTAACCCACTGAGTGAGGCCAGAGATTGAACCTGCATCCTCATGGATACTAGTCAGATGCATTTCTGCTGAGCCATGATGGGAACTCCCTTTTATTTCTTAATTGCTTTATAATCATCTTTAACAAACTCTCAACTATGTTTTGTTACTCATCCTTCTCTGTTTTTTCTCTGTTCCTTTCTACTGCTCTATTTTTTAATATGCCAGTAGCATAGTATTTGGTCTAGCATAATATTGTGCTTTCAATTACTCTTTTTTCTGAATGTTTTTGTGACTCACATTTCATTTGCAGTCATTGTTCTAGATGCTTATGGATCACGCATGTACAGGGTAAGTTCTAATAGTTCAGCTCCTCCTCACTGAGGAATTAGTGTCATCCCTTATCCGGTATGAGTGGGGAAGAGTGGTGAGGCTGAAACTGTCCTGGGCACCCTAGATGGTTATTGTCTCACCCCATTTGGCTTCTTATTTTAAGGCTCGTATGAGTAATCGCAAATAGTTTAAAGTCTTTGTTGATCTATTTTTCAGTAGTCAGTTGTTAAATGATGAATCCACATTCTTAAAAAATCATAAGTGAAAGGGTATTTCTCTCTTCGACAATGTCTACAAATTAGCTGGTCTTCCCAGAGATTTCATGGTGTTAGGGGGCGGTGGTCAGTACATATGCCGATAGGCAGGCAGGGATCAGCAAGTCCACCTGAGCAAACAAGACTTGTCCAAAAGCAGTGGGTAGCATATCTTCCAAAAGGCATAAGGGGCCTTGTTGAGTGAACTTACAGATATTACCATTTCTGCCTAGAAGTCCTATTGTCCAAAGATTATGTATTGTTTTAACCTAGATTATTGCCTCCCCCCTACTTTCAAAGAGAAGATAAACAATCCTTCTCTCTCCCTCCTCCAGCCTCAATTTAATGCCTCTCGAGTCTGGCAAAGGAACATATAAGGCTGTGGGGTAGTTTGAAGTCACTGTTGGTTCCAGCTGTGCCTCTCACAGCTGCATCCATGATGGCCAGGTGCCAGGGAACCTTCCTTCAGAAAGTAGCTTCCCTTCCTTGTACCAAGATGAAGCTATCAGGTTATGTGCCATTATGCTACAAGGACTAAATTAAGAATCCAAAATTCTGTTTCAGCTGACCTTCCTGTTTTAGCTCTGTGGAGAACCAAAATGCCATTTAAATGGAATTTTCAAAAGACCCCAAATTATAGAACGTCTGGTTCAGTTTAGAAATAAACTAGGTAGTTTATACTATGAGGAGCAGATAAAAGTACCAGAACCTGTGACAAGAATCCCATATCAGTAACATACATGGGCTGAACTAAGCTCGTACTTCTGTTACCAAATCAGGTCTGGCTGCTTGCCACTCCAAAATCAATGAGAGAGAGAGAGGGAGGGAGAAACGTTGGTAGGAAGGAAAGTTGCTTTTAATCAGAAAGCCTGCAATCTGGGGAGATAGTGGACTCAGTGTCCCTCAGAAACTACCTCCAAAGATTCTACTCTGCCATGAAAGTTTTAAAGGGAAAAACAGAAGTAATCTGGGTTAATCGTTGGGATATGGGATCAGAGTTGCCCTCATCCCCCACTGCATGCAGGCTTGTCAGCTTCTTGTCATCTTTCTCTAGATGCTCTCTTATTCACAGTTTCTTCAGGGGGATACGGAAGGGGAAGCTAGGGAAGAGAACTAGTCATCTGTTAATTACTTATTCTGTATTTCTGCTTCTTTGATCTTAGAAAGAACCGACAGATGAGGTAAGGTCTTATGTCATCAAAGTCTATAAGAAACAAATGCTGGAGAGGGTATGAAAAAAAGGGAACCTTCCTACACTGTTGGTGGGAATGTAAATTGGTATAACCAGTATGGAAAACAGTATGGAGGTTCCTTAGAAAACTGAATATAGAACTACCATATGATCCAGCAATCCCACTCCTGGGCATCTATCTGGGGAAAAATGTAATTCAAGAAGATGCATGTACCTATTTGTTCATAGCAGCACTATTCACAATAGCCAAGACATGAAAACAACCCAAATGTCCAATGGCAGATGAATGGATTAGAAAATGTGGTACATATGTACAGTGGACTACTACTCGCTATAAAAAGAATGAAATAATGTCATCTGTAGCAACATGGATGCAACTAGAGATTCTCATACTAAGTGAAGACAGGCAGAAAGAGAACGACAAATACCATATGATATCACTTATATGTGAAAGCTAATATTTGGCACAAATGAACCTATCTATGAAACAGAAATAGACTCAACAGACATGAAGAACAGACTGTGGTTGCCAGGGTAGGGGGCGGGGAGTGAGTAGGATGGACTGGGAGTTTGGGGTTAGTAGATGCAAACTATTACAGTTAGAATGGATAAACAAGATCCTACTGTATATCACAGGGAACCATATCCAATCTCCTGGGATAGACCATAATGAAAAAGAATATAAAAAAAGAATATATATATATATATATGTATGTGTGTATATATATATATGAAACTGAGTCATTTTCCTCTACATCAGAAATTGGCACATCGTAAGTCAACTATATTTTAACAAAAATTTTAAAGATAGATATTAAAAAAAGAAAAAAAATTTGAAAGGTTTTCTAGGCCAAAGATGAGTAGAGCATGGGGGTGCCTGGTTGAAGGTTAGTAGCAAAAGGAGGCTCCCCTATAAAGAGCTCTTTCTAACCAAAAGCTGCTTCCTTTTCCTGATCTATTTGGCTGTACCTTCAGCTTGCAGAAATTCCTAAGCCAGGGATGACCAAACACCACAGGATCAACCTGAGCTGCCACAGTGACGACACCAATCCTTAACCCACTGCACTGCAGGAAAACTTTGTTCCTCATCTATTTTATCTGATTCTATTGTCTAAATTTAAATTAAGGGGAAAAAAAATCAACATTTTTCTAAACTTAGAACTCAGTCTAGCATGTGGGCAAAGCAAAATAAGTTATTATTTCCACAGTTAATAGGCGATTTTTAAAATATGGTGATTTGGTATGTTGCTAAGAATTATATTTAGGGTCTGGTGAAATAGTATGACTAAATATAACATACTGAAGTATCCATTCACAGGTATGGCAAGCATCTTGCAACCTCTTTGATTCAGTGTATATGCTTGAACCCCTTTGATTAGACATTCTTTTTGGGTTACATTAAAATTCATCCTGTTTTATGAATGTGCCCATTTCCATTTTATTCTATCATAGTAATGCGTTTAGGGTAAACAGGACCATCAATTATAAAGCTCATTACAGTTCTGTGGAGAGTCTACTTTTTAATACGTGCTGTGCATCCCTCTCCAGACAGTGCCTTTTCTTGAATGCTGGTTAATGGCATAAAACAAATGTTGGAAACATATTCCAGCCTTTGTTGTTGTTTCTTCAGTGTAGTAAAGCCATTATCTAGATTGGTCTTATTATATTTTTAATTAAACTAAAGTAGACTATTCCCATCATTGTTTTATTCAATCAAATGCTATTTAAGAATGTGGTATTTTTCTCAGATGATATAATTTTATTTACTGCTTTAAGTCTTTGGAAATGTTCCCATGGAAAACAACCAAATGAAGGCAAGGCATTGTTCAGTGCTGCTGAAGTACACAAGTAGAAGATGCCAGTGTGGCTGACATTTCTGAGTTACATCATAGCCAAGTGCTGCTCTCTTCAGCAGTTCCTTCCTTATTCTCTTTACTCCCATTTGATTTTTTTTTTCCCATGGGTATGGCATATGGAAGTACCCAGGCTAGGGGTCGAATCAGAGCTGCAGCTGCCAGCCGATGTCACAGCCACAGGAACACGGGATCTGAGTATCATCTGTGACCTGCACCACAGCTCATGGCAACGCCAAATCTTTAAACCACTGAGCAGGGCCAGGGATCAAACCCACACCCTTATGGATACTAGTTGGGTTCGTTACTGCTGAGCCACAACAGGAACTCCCCATTTGATTTTGACCTTTGACTTCTTTGTCTAATGTGTCGTTATCTTGCAGCATAAAGAACAATGACATGAAACAGGAAGTAGAAGGGAATCTTCAGGATATTTTCATAGGAAATGTTTTATGAAGTGTATATGTTAAGAATCATAGAATCTCAGAGTTTGAAAGGACTTCAGAGGTCAGCATTGATCTAATTCAGGTCTTTGCTCAACAAATGAATTTTCTCTTTTCTATGCAGGGATTCCAGTTAAAACACTGGGACCCGAATTTCAGAGAATGTATTAAATTTGAAGGAATCTCAGAAAAAAAGACCTAATGGCATAAATGCTATGATGACATATTTAGCTTGAGTCATCATGTGATTTTTTTTTTTTTTGGTCTTTTTAGGAATGCACCTGCAGCATGTAGAACTTCCCAGGCTAGGGGTTGAATCAGAGATGCAGCTTCCCTGACCTATGCCACAGACACAACAACACTGGTTCTGAGCCACATCTGTGATTTACACCACAGCTCAGTGCAACATCAGATCCTTAACCCACTGTGAGGGGCCAGGGACCGAACCCACGTCCTCATGGATACTAGTAGGGCTCGTTACCGCTGATCCAAAATAGGAACTCCTGCCATGTGATTTTTTTTTGTCTTTTTTTTGCCTTTTCTAGGGCCACTCCCATGGCATATGGAGGCTCCCAGGCTAGGGGTCGAATCGGAGCTGTAGCCGCCAGCCTACACCACAGCCACAGCAACATGGGATCCACGCTGCATCTGCGACCCACACCACAGCTCACAGCAACGCCGGATCCTTAACCCGCTGAGCAAGGCCAGGGATCGAACCTGCAACCTCATGGTTCCTAGTCGGATTCGTTAACCACTGCGCCACGACGGGAACTCCTGATTTTTTTTTTTATCAAAGGAATGGCATTGAACAGATGCAACAGATGTGACCTATCATGAAAGAAAATCCACTCGAGGGACAACAAGAGACTTACCATTACTTATTTAATGCTCTCTTTTACCAAAATTTGGAAGAAGAAAAAATTAAGTAGACTTGACACTTGTAAAATACAAGGCAGCTCGTGAATGCCGGTAAATACGCTGGTAAAAGATACTCTACTAATAGAAATTGCAGTCAGTGATTTTATTCACCTTCAAAGTCCTTATCTTCTCATCGCACTTTATTTTTTCCTCCATTTCTTTATTAGAAACTAAGCAATTTCTTTCATGAGCCATTCTACATACAGTTCTGAGGTTTGGTTCCTTACCTGGCAAGGTTCTTCCGTGTGGAGAAATATCCCTAACATATAGTTCTGCCACCAAGGAGAAGACCTCCTTTAAACACTCTGAAACCCGTCTTATTTAAATATTCTGTGTATTTTAGTAGGGAGGAACATATGATGGTATTTTCAAATAATCACACTTCAGCTATACTTTTTTAGAAAAAAATCTAGCCATAATTGTAATATTTCCTATAATTTATGCATATATTAGAAATCATTCATAGTGGGTTTACATATTTTTTACTTCCAGTTTTACTGAGATAGAATTGACATACAGATACAGAACTGGATAAGCTTAACGTACACAGCATCATGATTTGACTTACATACATCATGAAATGATTACCACATGAGTTGAGTGAACATCCATCATCTCATAGAGATACAAAATTAAATAAAAAAATTTTTCCTTGTGATAAGAACTCTTCAGATTTACTCTCTTGACAACTTTCATACATTGGGTACAACAGTGTTAATTATATGTATCATGTTGCAGGTGGCATCCCCAGTACTTACAACTGAAAGTTTGTATCTTTTGACCACCTTCATCCAATTTCCCCTGTTGCCACCCCCAGCCTCTGGTAACCACAAATCTGATCTTTTTTTCCCCAATGAGGTTATTTTTGAAGCATAATTGACCTGCAACATTATGTTAGTGCCTGATACACAACATTGTGATTCAGTATTTTTTAATATTTAAAAATGCTCACCAAGATAAGTCTAGTTACCATCCATCACCATACAAAGATATGACACAGTTATTGACTATATTCTCTACACTGTCCGTTTCGTAACTGTGACTCATTTATTTTGGAGCTTAAAGTTTGTACCTCTTAATCTCCCTCATCTGTGTCTCTCCTCCTTCCAACCCTCTCCCCTCTGGCAACCACCTGTTTGTTCTGTTTCTATGACTCTTTTTCTGTTTGGTTATGTTTGCTCGTTTGTTTTGCTTTTTTTAGAGTCCATATCTAAGTGAAGTCACGCAGTGTTTGTCTTTGTCTGACTTATTTCACTTAGCATAATGCCCTCTAGTCCATCTGTGTTATCACCAATGGCAAGATTTCTTTCCTTTTTATGACTAAGTAATATTCCTGTGTATCACATCTTCTTTATCTGTTTATCTGCTGAGGGACATCTGTTTTGCTTCCATATCTTGTCTATTGTAAATAATGCTGAAGTGAGCATAAGGATGCATAGAACTTTCTGAATTAGTCGTTTTCTCTGCATAAATACCCAGGAGTGGAATTGCAACATTTTCTGGCAGTTCTATTTTTAATTTTTTGAGGCATCTGCATACTGTTTTCCATAGTGGTTGCACCAATTTACATTCCCACAATGGTGCATGAAGGTTTACTTTTCTCTGCATCCTCTCCAATACTTGTTAACTTGTTGTCTTTTTTATAATAGCCATTCTGACAGGTGTGAGGTGAGTTTTATATACATTTGGAATAGAGCCTCTCCGATTAATATTCTGTTCTGTAGCGGCTCAGACATAGCTCTGGACAGTCTGTAGAGACAAAGTAGAATTTCATACTAGCTTAACCCGATGATAATATTGTGGAGGTTGTCAGCACTTTTAGACAAGATTCAGAACAGAGGGTACAGCTGTATTTCAAGAATGGAACTTTGCATCAGACTTTTCTTTGCCTCTCACTATCAACGAAGCATTAGCCACACGTATGGGATCAAACTGGATTCTACCAAACGCCATGGCTGCCATGTTCTTGAACCTCTTTGGGTTTACACATTTCCCCGATTCCAAGGCGGGGAGTTGGGGGCGTATGGCATGGTGATAGAGTACTGAACGAGAAGAAAATCTGTTCCCGTCAGAACTCCCTCACTTACTGTGTGAGCTTCAGTAAGTCCTCCAGTTTCCATGATCTTTAGCTAACTTCGTTGCTGATGTTACGACTGTGAAACACTACTTGTCTGGCCCAACTCAAATGGGCTATTTTGAGAAAGATGATTCTTAGCACTTTCCACAGTGCAAATACTGTGCCTTACTAGGGCTCAGGTTTTCTGCCTTCATCATCTGTGCCATTTAGGACAGATGTCAGGACATACTCCCTTTGAAGAGGAGACAGATGACCTTCAAGGGTCTTCTAGATACTTCCTACCGGTGTACATACGTAAAATATTGCCTAGAAACAGAAGACCAGTAAACACAGTAATAACAACCGTCCATGTGCCCTGACCCAGAACTCTGTAAATCTTTAAATAAGTATCACGAGAGATTGCTGAGACACTGCTTTCTTTAGAAAATCACAGGCATTTTTAGGAATTCAAAATAAGAAATGTAAATATTCATTTAAATCTATTTGCATGTTTACTATTTGAAAATAACTATATATCATGCTTTAGAGAAACGGCATGAATAGCTTAACAAATTGTATTGAGTTGTATTGTTAGGTTGATTGGGATACAAAAGACTGAAGTATAGTCCCCACCCTCCCATGGTTTATTACTTCTTTGAAGGTAATAAGTAAGCAGCAAGGCTGATGAAGTAAATACTATGCTAAATGTCCTGAACACTGTGGATGGAGCATCAATTAGGATGCAGTTTATTTGGGCTCAAGGGAATTGGCAAAGGCTTTGTGAAAGAGGCCTGCAGGGAAGCTGGGCCTTGAAAGGAGAGCTGGGTTTTCATAAAGAAAGAGAAGGTAGGCATTTTAGACAAAAGGAGCTGTACATGCATCACATTCAAGATGGCAAAGGAACACGGCCAGGAGAGCGGGATGCATGGAATATGCAGTGAGGCATGCAGTGAAGAGGAAAAGTCATTCCAGTTGTGATAGATCTTGAATACCATTGTAAATAGTTTACATTTGATTCTATAAATTACGTAATTTTAAATAGTCTGAAGGATAGAATGGAAATTTGTAAAACTGGAGGCCAGAAGCTTTCTCTTGAATGCCAGACCATGACAACCAGCAGCCTGTGAGAGGTAACCCCTAGCTGAGTCAGAGACAGCTGACCCTCAACAGACCCACGGCCAACCTCCTCCTTTCCAACCTCCCATCTCCCTGTGTCTGTCTTGACAAGAGCAGCCACTTGGTTGTTCAGTGCAGAAATCTGAAAGTTATCTGCAACTCTCTTTTTCTCATGACCCCAGCTGAGGGTCATATCTTATTTTTGCCCTCTCCTTCCTAAATACTTCTGGAATCTGGCCTCTGTTCTTGTTTCTGAGCATGTTATCTTCTATCCCCACCCGTCCCAGATCTGTTCTCCACCTTTCTCTACCTTTTACTTCTCAAAGGCTGATGCCATTGACTATATCACCTGGGTCTTTTTGCCACCAGGCTTGGAGATCAGGAGAGGATGCCCAGTGGGAGGTGCCAGCAGGAGCGTGCACACCAGAAGGAGAGAAGTTTATATTCTGTTAGTTTTTTTCCTTTGCTCTTTCCCTACTTTAGTGATACCCTTCTGTCCCTAGAGTCAGTTCCCTGAATCATGCCCACGCTTCTGTAGTCTTTTCACAAATTTTGCAACATTGAAAACTCTTAGGGAGATTTGTTTTCTCGACTCCTTTGCCAATCAGGTTCTGGATGTCTGCTGCAGATTTCTGGTTGATTCCTTCTGTATGCAGACTACCTTCTTCATGCCGCTTTGGAGAATTATCTCTTCCAAACATGTGATGTTATGACAATTTGTTTAATAGAATATTCTATAATGACAAACATATGGCATAAACATTACATAAATGATGTGTCAGTTTTGTAGAAATATGTGTATACCAAGATGAAAGGAATATACCATTGTCCCTGGCATAATTGTGAAATTACTGCAGTTTTTCCTTTCTTAAGTCTGTTTTTGTAGTTTTTCCCTTGAAGGTAGAGAGAACCATGCCAATCTCTCACTCTCTCTCCCTCTCTATCTCTCTCTCATTGTATGTGTGTGTGTGTGTGTGTGTGTGTGTGTGGTGTGTGCACGCACGCACATATATAATTACAAAAAACACTATAAATTTTGTCATGTCATAAGAATGTTGCTAACCACTTATTTGTTTACTAGAATTGAGAGAAATGCTCCTAAATTTTACTTAGGAAGTTTGAGTTCAGTTGAAACAGGGAAATACAGCATTGTCTTAAAAAAAAAAAGTAAGAGGATCTTTTAAAGGAATAATTAGCCTGTGTGAAAAAGTGGGGCTGGGAATCTTTTTAGATGCTCATGAATTATAATTTAATTTGCAACTAAATATGTTATTGAAAATGTATCCTCCTATCAGATATTTAAATTCACAAAAGCATTTTGCAATACCCCTTTTCTCTACTCCTCTCAGAGGACAGATTCCTATGAACCCCTCATCAGTGGGCAGGTTTTTTTGTTGCCTTTGATCAGCTCAATTATAAAAGCTTAAGTTTAGATTTCTGCTTGAATTTTAATGATTTGGATACTTTTTTCTTTTTCTATGATTACTTGAAT
The DNA here is from genome assembly GCF_016906955.1 of Phacochoerus africanus. Taxonomy (NCBI): domain Eukaryota; kingdom Metazoa; phylum Chordata; class Mammalia; order Artiodactyla; family Suidae; genus Phacochoerus; species Phacochoerus africanus. The sequence goes on along the minus strand of NC_062552.1, from coordinate 27,267,583 downwards.
GTTTTAATGCTTATCAGGCATACTTTTCTCTCATTATTTGATTTCCAAAAAATGAAGTCTCAAGAAACCCAAATTACTGGCATATATAAATTGTTTCAAAAATATTTTACCTGTCCAGATTGAAACTCTAACTTGAATTTTGTAAGAATGGAAGCACCTTTTATACTTACATTAAAAATATTTGTGCTCTTATATAAAAAAATGAAATTATTTGGCCTTTGGAAATACTTGGAGTTTAAATGACTTTCAAAATTTGTAAATTTGGCATAATAGCCAATGTATTATTCCAAGATAGTTTTTGATTTTTATGGAGGTATAACTGATATACAATGTTGTATTACTTTCAAGTGTACAACAAAGTGATTCAGGTGTATGTGTGTGTGTGTATATATATATATATATATATATATATACACACACACATACATAGCTATATGTATACACATATATACATACGTACATATATATATATGCATTATTTTCCAGATTCTTTTGCCTTATAAATTATTAGAAGATATTGGGTATAGTTCTCTGTGTTGTATAGTAGTTCCTTGTTGTTTTATATATAGTGGTATGTATTTGTTAATCCCAAACTCCTACTTTATCCTTTTCCTTTTCCCCTTTGGAACCTTTGGTTTGTTTTCTATATCTGTGAGTCTATTTCTGTTCTATAAATAAGTTCATTTTTATAATTTTTTTAGATTCCATATGTAAGCAATATCATATGATATTTGTCTTTATCTGACTTCACTCAGTGTGAGAATCTCTAGATCCATCCATGTTGCTGCAAACAGCACTATTTTATTCTTTTTATGGATGAGTAATATTCCATTTTGTGTATGTGTGTGTGTGGTGTGTGTATTACATCATCTTTATCAATTCCTCTGTTGATGGACATTCAGATTGCTTTTATGTCTTAGGTATTAAAAATAGTGCTGCAGTGAACATTGACGTGCATGTACCTTTTCAAATTGTATAGTTTTCTCCAGATTTATACAGAGGTGGGATTGCTGCCTTGGAACTCCCAGTCATCACAGTGAAAAAATAACACACAATTCTTAGAAGCTAGTTGTAGAAAAAAAATTATCCAAGAAAGAAAAGAGAGTAGTAGAATTAAATAAATAAGGGATTGAGTGCATATAACCTGACTATAGGGTAAAGACATGGGAATGAGCTATATTCAGTACAAATTGCTACTGTAATATTTTATGACTTTTATGTAACTCCTTGATATTCAAGTTTCTTATTCAAATAGAAATTACTATTGCATACACAGGACTGGTGGTATTTTTGCTGTGCACTATGTTTTATTTTTATGCCAGGTTATTAATTGTTTAGAGTTGACATTAAAGTGAAATAATTATTGCACAAGTAAAGAATGCAGCCTTTGAAATAAGGATAGAAAGTTTTGTTCTGTTTTGTTATAGTTGCTTTAATTATTGGGTAATATTTGGTTAAGGCCAAGATTATAAATTAAGAATGGCTCGAGAAATGTGGAACGCTTTACTTATCTCTTTAAATTGGGGTCTATAAAACTTTACTCAAACATAACAAAAATATCTGTTCTTCAAGCTATGCCATCATGCATATTTTTATTAATAATAACAATTGTTTAATGATCTTTTGCCTGTGATTATAATGTGTAGCATCCTTTTCCTGGACCACTTACTAAGGACTTGCTGCACAGCATCTCCATTTTCCCAGCGATCCTACAGGATAGGAATTATTTACTTGATTTTAGAGATGAGAAATGTAAGGCTCAAAGAGGTTAATTTTCTTCTCTTAGTTCACCGAGCTAGAAAATGGTTGATCCAAGATTCAAAGAGATATATAGGGCAGATGTTTGTGGAAGAAAAGGAAACACTGGAGAATGATTAGGAAGAATGAGTCCAAAAATAAAGGGAAGATTTAGCAAGGACGATATCTGAATTAAAAACTTGCGAATAGGCAAGAATGAGAAGAAGGAATAAGATGGATGAAGTGGAAGTTTATCTAGTTTTCTTGACTATTTATCATTTTGCTCTGGAAGCTTTCAAAATATATAAAAGAAGAGAGAATAATATAAGGATTCCTCGTGTATCCATCACTCTGTTTCAATAATTATCGACTTGTGCTCAGTTTTATTTTCTCTATATCCCTCACTGCTACTGAATTAAGTTAAAGAAAATCACATGACAGATTATGTCACTTCACCCGTAATTTTTTCAACATAATTTTCTAAAAAATAAAGTCTTAAAAAATTAGCAAACCTAAAAAAGTCATTAATATTAAATATCTGGTCAGTATTGAAATCCCCCTAACAGTTACCTCAATGTCTTTTGACAGTTGTACATTGCTGGAAGATTTCTCAAAAGCTTGCTAAAAAGTCCAATTCTATTTACATTAAAAAATTTTTCAGTTGGGTTCTCACTGTTACACTGAATAACTCTTTTTAATTCCCTGTTAACTCCATACTGTATTGCTTAGAGCAGCTATTCTGAGTCTTTTTCATTCCCATGCAAGCCCAGATCCTGAGCACTTGCCAACCATAGTCCCAGAGGAAAGCTTTACCTCCAACCATGAAATAGATGCTAGGGGCATCCAGTGACAGTCACCTGATCTATTTCCCTTTCCTCTTTTCATGATACCCTACATATCAACAAAACATTTCTTTTGGTTATCACCTATGCTCTTCTTCCCTATGGTCTTAGAACTTCTATAGGATCTAATTCTAAGGCAAACCCTCCTCTGCTCATCCCAGCCCATTCTGACACCACTGAGATCGTATGCCAACACTTGTCCTGTGTTATCTCTTCCCTGTTTTCTTCTTTTGATGCCCACCCAGCTTTTCCTGTATGCCTATACATGCTTTCAGCTTCAGTGGTTAAAAAGGATGCATGATGAGAGGGATGGGCAAATAAATGAATAAGAAGACAGAAAAAACAAAGAGCGCAACTTTTTAGCACACTGTTTTGGCTTTCCTTATGTACAAAATACTACTTTTGAACTTTAAAAATTTTCCTAATGTTACAGTAATCCTCCAGGTAATTTAGGTCTCTTGTACCTAATGATCCCTGACTGGCTTCTCTCTGTTGTCTTTCACGAGCACCCAGCCATTGATTCTGATCAAATCATCCTTTGTAAGTTTACCTCCATGCTTTCCTTTTATTCCTGTTGCCATCCTTCACATAGGGATCTTACACATTTCTATGCTATGTTAGGACTGAAAGCCCCTAACTCCGCTACCTGCTGAGAGATGTCCCAATTTCTCACTCGTCCCATATATACTAACATATTAGTCTTTTTAAGTATTGTTCTTATCACATGATTCTTTGCCTATAAATCTTTGAATGCTTCCCTATTGTGCATCGTGGAATCTGTAGTTAGGCTGGCATTCAAGGGCTGCCCTCCACAGTCTTGCCAAGTGACCACTCCCATCTTTGTAGCCTATGGCTCACTCCTCCTGGCCAGATTCTATGTCCCAGCAGGTGGGTTCCCAAGCTATTCCTGCTGAGTCTTCCTAAGGCTTCAGTCCTATGAACCACAACCTCCCTTCCTTTCATGCCCTACTCCGCAATTTTCCTAACATGACTCGATTCTTATTCCTTTCTTCCCTCTGTCTTTCTGCCTGCAGTGCCCTTGACCCCTTTCTTCCTGACAGATACCCCTTCCTAGTGAAAAAATTTAAATAATGGCTTCCCCATGCCCATGAATGATTATGTTACAGACTAAACAAGATCTCTTGAGAGCCTCAGGAAAAAAAAAGTTATTTTGGTTTACCAAGATCTAGATTCTGATGCCTTGGTTTGGGGGCTCGTGCTGTGGACTCTGGCCAGGTTGAGTTTCAGGAGAAGTCACTTTCTAGGAAGTGCCGGAGAAGTGAAAACTCGTAAGAGGGCTGAATTGTGAACTCGGTAAAAAGACTCTTAAAAGTAAGAGCATCAGTAAAAAGTTTCTTCTTGCTGTTTCTTTTAGGACTGCTACTCATTCTTTCTTTCCTCCCAATTCCTTGAAGTATTAGAGTAAAAACTGTTTTCAAAAGCAAAGATAGATGCCTCCTTGCACAGAACTGATAGAAGGTTTTGTTTAAATATGATAAAAAATAAAACAAAAACAGAATAAACTTTCATGTTTGTGGTTGTCTTAGTCTGTTCAGCCTATTGTGATAAAAATACCACCAACTGGTTGATTTAAACAGAAAACAATTATTTCTCGCAGGTCTGGAGTCCAAGATCAAAGACACTGGCAGAGTCTGGTGAGGAGCCCCTTCCAGGTTCAAAGACAACTGTCTTCCCACTCTGTCCTGACACGGTGGGAAGGTTGTGAGAGAGCTCTCCAGACTGTTCTATAAGTTCACTAATCCTGTTCATGAAAGCTCCACCCTAATGGCCTAATCACATCCCAAAGTCCCCACCTCCAATACCATCACCTTGAGGGTCCGGGTTTCAAATTATGAATTTTGGGAAGACATAAACATTCACTCCACAACACTGTTGTATGAAGTACTTTCAGTCATGAAACACAATGCAGAAAGGGAGAGAAATATGTGTGTGTATATATATGTGTGTGTGTGTGTGTGTGTGTGTGTGTGTGTGTGTGTGTGTATATATATATATATATATATAAAACTATATATATATATATAGTTTTGTTTTGTTTTTACGGCCTCACCTGAAGCATATGGAAGTTCCCAGGCTAGGGGTCAAATTGGAGCTACAGCTGCCAGCCTACACCACAGCTCACAGCAACACTGGATCTGAGCCGCATCTGTGACCTACACCACGGCTCACGGCAGTGCTGGATTCCTGATCCACTGAGCAAGGCCGGGGATCGTAACCACATCCCCATGGATACTAGTTGGATTCATTCCCACTGTGCCACAATGGGAATCCCCAAGGGAGGGAAATAATTTGTGTGATTTCTCTTCTGAGTTGTCAAACATATGTACTAGTTGTGCAAATTTATGTTATTAGCCATAACAGAGCCCAAACATTCCTCTCCACTTCCTCTATTGACTTGTAGAACAATACCCAGGTTTTGTTGGTGGCGGTGGTGGAGGTGGTGGTTTGTTTGTTTGTTTGTTTTTTCACTTTCAACATGTCATGGCTGGTGAGATTTTTACAACTGAAGTATAATGTACATTTTAATCCAATTGTGGGCTAATTGGGAGTGAATGAATAGTTACTGAAACATAAAAGTTTAGAACTTGGTACATGTGTGATCTTCTTTGGTTTATTTAATGTATAATGGATATCGCTGAGACTCAAAATCATCTTTTTTGTGACTTTCCAAAGTTTACGTAATTTATGGCAGACTAAACCAGTTGACCTATTAATTTAGCTACTAGTATCAATACTTAAATATGTGCAAAAATTATGATATTCATAATATAAAGCTGAAACTAGACAATATTACAGTGCATACACTATATATAAAACTTCATGCAAAGTGGATACTTCTACTTAGGCTGCAGTAGGAATAGGGCCCAAAGCACTTATTCTTAATATCTGGGGCGCTCTTTTTTCCCATTGAGCACATCGCTTTTAACAGGCATTATAAACTCAGATAATTCCTAAGTGATTGTTTTCCTTGATGTCTATTACTCAATTCTGAAGATTTTCTAATTGTTTTGAATTTTATTATAAATACAGTTATCAAAGAGCTTTCTTGGAGTTACCATCATGGCGCAGGAGAAACAAATCCAACTAGGAACCATGAGGTTGCAGGTTCGATCCCTGGCCTCACTCAGTGGGTTAAGGATCCTGCATTTCTGTGAGCTGAGGTGTAGATCGCAGACATGGCTCAGATCTAGTGTTGCTATGGCTGTGGAGTAGGCTGGTGGCCACAGCTCCAATTAGACCCCTAGCCTGGGAACGTCCATATGCCGTGGGTACCGCCCTAAAAAGCCAAAAAAAAAGAGCTTTCTTTTTTAAAAAAATTTGAACTCCTTATTAGCTTTCCTTCTGTTGTGAAAAAGTAAATTGTTCTGTATATATGTAGGCAATTACCAAGGAAGTCTGAATTCTTTCAAATGGTGCTTAGTATTTTAAAGCATGAAAGCTGTAATAATAGCTTTTTTCAGTTTTGGGGGTGATAATGACAGTTCAGTGACTACAGAACATTAACCCAAGGTATACTTACATTTCATTAAGTATCCAGATCATGTGAAAGTTCATTGCTAACGTTCTACTCTAATGGATTACAGTGGAAAAAAACAATATAGGTTTCAAAATTACAGTTCTGAAGATGGTGAGGCTTGTTTCTAAGGAAATTCAAGTAATTCAGTGTCAACACTGGGATGAACGTTTTCTATCAAATCTATCATACTTTTCATTTTTCTTATCATTGGTTTCTACCTCACATTTAACAACTATTTCTCAGCACTTACCACATTACAATTAAAAGGAGGCTTCCTTTTAGTCATAATCCTTTTTAGTCAATGTGATTCAGGAGCATTTAGATATTTTCAACATAAGCATTGCTATCAGATACATTTTCCCAAGATACTATTTTACCCAGATCCTCTCTTTTTCAGGATTTGTATTGCTCTCAAGATCAAATCTAAATGTGTCAGATTTTCAAGATCCTTTGTAGAAGTTACACAGATTAGTCCTAAGTAAATCTGTTTCATATTCATAAGTGTGATAATCTTTGTGTTTAACTTTAGGTTAAAAACATGTATTAACATGTTACTTTATCATCTTTGCCTCTGTGTCTGCAGTGCCGGTCTTTCAGCTTGGACGGCTAAAAATAATCTTTATTCCTTTTTTAAGGCTTATTCATGAAGCCCTGTTAGTCTGTTTCATCCTACTGTGGACCCACCCTCGTAGTCGTGAACATACAGAGCACGTTTTTCTTTCTCTGAGTTACTCTTACGGTGTACTGCTTAACTCATTATTTACTCTCCCCAATGGCCTGAAAGGCTATGACGTTATCATAAATTTATTGTCAGTACTTACATTATTTTAATTCAGTGTGTCTGGGTCACTTCAGGAAAATGTACTACTGTGAGAAAACTAAGTGGAAACCCACAGCCTTGAATCCGTTTCTCTGGAAATACTAAGAGCTGCGTTTCACTCACATCTTAAAATTGACCCTAAAAGTTTGCTGTGTTGCTGATGCATACATTTATTTGTTTACTTTTTCAACTCATCAAATCAGAATAAAAAGGTAATTAATGAAAATGCAAGAGAAGAATGTTAAAAGTAGGTAACGTGGTAGTTTACGGATTACCATTTAATGTAACTGGGTTTTCGTACTGACCTACATAATCAATCAATGTACCTTCTGAAAAGTCTTATACCAATCAGGTATATCATCTTTGTCTCTCTATATATAGTCGTTGTGGTTATTACTACGTCACAGTGTGATTGAGTTAACTAGCTGGGGAATGTCCTACCTTCAGATCAGGTTTGGTTATACTTCATTTTTAGTTATCATTCTTTTCAGGAATGTAACCCACCATTTTTTTTAAACTACATTTTATTTTGCCTTTCTTTGCACAGCTGAAATTTTCTATAGACTTTATATAATACTTTTCAAGATATCTACTCAGGGTGCTGAGAACCAGAAATCCTGATGAGTTACCTGACTTGGTTGACATCAGATAAGCTTGTTGAAATTGTGTAATCTGGTCCCTTGGATCCTGGGCCACTGTATTATCGGTCATGCAAGAGAGACTGTCATTCGTTCTACCTTTGATGTGCTAGAATCATCCATTGGCTGAGTGACTTCAATTACTTTTTATAAACAAAAGCCTTTAGCTATTCTGGTAATGCATTTTGTTCATTTCCAAACTCAGGTAATTTGCTACATGAAGCTACCTTGCAAATCAGAAATAAATTCTTAAGACATGCTGATGAATTTTGTAAAGAATACCATGTAGTATAATACTGTTTTTTTTTTAAATTCCTTTCTTGTTAAAAAAACAATGTCATACTGCTCCAGACCTATATTTTTTAAGTTATTTTGCAAAATAAGTTTATAAAGTGGACATTTTCATTTCTTTATCTCAATGTCCAAACATCATCACATTGCTCATTATTGCATAGTAAATGCATTATTTAATAATTATGGATGTGACTGAAGATTTTCTATGTGTTTGATTTTATAAAGAATATGTACAAGACATAGGTGAGGCTGTTATCACTAGCTTCTCCCTTCTCCTGGCACCTCATGCCATTTACAAGTAAGGAAAGGATCACAGGAGGTCATTAGAATGATGGAAATTGTTTTTCCTGGAGTTCCTGTTGTGGCTAGGTGGTTAACGAACCTGATTAGTACCCATGAGGACTTGGGTTCAATCCCTGACCTTGTTCAGCAGGGTAGGGATCCGATGTTGCTGTGAGCTGTGGTGTAGGTTGCAGACATGGCTTGGATCCTGTGTTGCTGTGGCTGTGGTATAGGCAGCCAGCTCCAGCTCCAATTCAACCCCTAGCCTGGGAACCTCCATATGTCGTGGGTGTGCACCTAAAAAGACAAAAAACAAAAAAAAAAGAAATTGTTCTTCCCAAAGAAAATTTGATTGACTTATGTTTCACTGGTAGTATAAAAAATGTCACCATCTTATATAATTTCAGCATGGCTCAGTATTTTCTTTTACATCTTTTTTTTTTTTCATCTTCTCACATATGTGCAGTGCATCCAGTACATTATCCTAGCTCTTGCTGCCATGTGTCTATTCCCAGGCATTCCATTCCTTCTCATTTCTCGACAGTTTTTGTTCTTTGGTGTCTGTCACTCTTTCCAACACTACTCCTGGCAATTTCAACATACAAATAAGAGATCCTTCTAAAGACTAATGCCTTTCCCTTCTCTCCTCCTATGATTTTGCCCTACACATTTCTCAGCCACTGAGTCCCAATCATATCCTCGATAGCATCATAGTCTGTAACGTCAAATCTTGTAGAACCTAATTCATGCATTCTCATCTGACCAACACTCTACTTATATGTCTGGCCCCTGCTAGTATTCAGTGTCCCTTTATTTATTTATTTACTTATTTTTAACTTTGTGCTGTGAAAGTTTGCAAAAGGAGGAAGAATAATCTATAGAACACTCAAGTACCATCAACTGGTTTCAGTTATCAATTCACTGCCCAATGTTTTGGTTCATCTTTTATGATTTGAAGGAAATACAAGCCAAATACAATTTCATCTAAAATTATATTAATATATACATATATTTAAAAGATAGGATATATATTATCTTTTTTATTATAATATCAGTCAATGTGAAAAATTAGCAGTTCCTTAATATTTGACTGTCCCTTAGTCCCAGCAAGACCTCGCATTCATTGATCCTACCCTTGTTTCACTGCCCCTCACGTCCATGGCATCCCCTCCCCTCTCGTTAGTTTAAACCCCAGGGTCAGTCATTATAGCCACTCCACCTTATATACACTCTCAATTCTACTTCCTTCTCTCACCCCTGCAGGCATGGAGACTAGCTCACAACCACAATGACTACCCTCATTTTAAATTGATGACCCAGTGCATCCTTGATGCTGCCCCGCAGTCATGTGCTTTAGTCTGTTCCCTCCTCTACCATCCTGGATGACTGCTCGATGCCCCTTTGCTCGTACCTCTCACAGGCCTTCCATAATCCCAGGTCTTCTCCTTTGAACACCTTGCCTGCTGTTTCACTGAGAAAATGGAAGCATTTCTAGGAGAATAACTTCCATAGCCCTACCACCACATCTGTCTTCCCACAAGCACTTAGACCTGGCCTTCTGGCTTGGCAGTACAAGAATCTTTTATGGTCTTTATTCCCTGTGCTCTAATTACTTTATTTTTGCAGATCCTATCTTTTATGGCCCATTCAAAGACCTTCTCTCAGAAATTCCCTATATCCCCATCCCACCTCCCACCCTCCCTTGTGGACCTAACTTTCACTCTTTACTGGAGCAATGCATCGTAAATCAATGATACTTTCATAATAAAATTTAAAAAAAAGAGTTACATACACCTGCTATTTTAGTGCCTGCCCTTTCAGTTCCTCTTAAACTCCTCCCAATAGAGCTTTTGCTCTCATCACTCCGCTAAAATGACAACGTGAAGTCATCAATAACCTATCATTAAATCTGATGAATGCTTAATCCTCGTGTTACTGGCTTTCCAGTAGGGTATGACATTCTTGAGGACATCTTTCTTCTTGATACCTTGTCTTAACTTGGCTCTCCAGATGTCACCTTCTTTTAGTCTTCCCTTGCTGGCACCCCCTCTTGTATTACACCTCCTATTCATCCAGGGTCCCTTGCTGAGCCACAATGGTAACTCCTGTCTCTGCAGTTTCTTGAATCTGATATAGGGCCTTTGCTTGGCTGGTTTCCTCTGCTCGGGATGCACTTCTTCAGGATAGCCATCTTTATGATTTCCTCAATATCTTGATCTCCTCAATTACTTTTAAGGCATTGTTCAAATGACATTTTCTCAAAGACACCTACCCTGCAAGCCCCAAACCCCCATTTCTCAATTTCCAGGGACCTGTGCTCCTCTTTATCCTGCTCGAATTCCCCTCCAATAAACATCATCTTTTAGCTTATCACATAATTTACCTCTTCTATGTATTGTTTGTGGTTTCTTCCCCTATTAGCATGGAAGCTTCACAAAGGGCAGGGATTCTGTCCTTCTTGTCTGGCACATAGTAGGTGGTCAATTGAATGATTTTCCCTTCTTTCAGCATCGTTTCACTCCCATTGCTTCTCAGAGTCAGTAATGATTCTGTTTCCAACAGTTAACTTGGACTCTTGCCGTCTTAGGAGCCTGTTTGTTAGAATTTTTCTCTCGGCATTTACCTTTATAATCATATGTCCTTTTTTGTCCTTTTTTTTTTCTTTTACCTGTTCTGTCTGCTAGGCTAATTTTAGGAAGATATGTTTAATTTTCTGGTCTTCAAGTCTTCTCATACCCTTTCTTATCTTTGGTCCTTTCTGAGCTGTATTTCTATTTCTAGAAAATTTTTTTTTCTCTCTCCTAGTTTTCTGAGACTTTATTCTTCACAAGTTCCAGAAGTCTTGCTTTTCCCTGGAAATGTTTCCCACGAAAAATCTGGAGCACTGATTTCTACTTCTACCCTCCATCTACCTGTCGCCTCCATCCATCCTTCAGGGAACCTTGAGCACTGTGATTTGGATTTGCCCTGCACTCAATGGTCTGCTGAAATGCACTAAATTACTTAGTGCTACAAGTCTGTGTATAGTCATTTGTTTATTTTATTTATTTATTTATCTATTTATTTATTTTGTCTTTTCTAGGGCCACACCCACAGCATATGGAGGTTCCCAGGTTGGGGTCTAATCGGAGCTGTAGCTGCCAGCCTATGCCACAGTCACAGCAACGCCGGATCCAAGCTGTGTCTGTGACCTACACCACAGCTCGCAGCAATACCAGATCCTTAACCCACTGAGCGAGGCCAGGGATCGAACCCGCAACCTCATGGTTCCTAGTCGGATTTGTTAACCACTGAGCCACGAGTGGAACTCCTGTTTATTTTCAATATACTTTTATATCTTCTATTTTAGAAAAATGCATAAATATTTGTGTATACATTAATATATGATGTATTTCACTATTTTCTGTTGTATCCTATTTTTACTAAAAGTAAGCAATTACTAGGTTTTTCTCTATTGAGTATCTAAAATTGTTTCATATTCTTATCTTTAACAGGTCATCGCTTTAGTGATGGATATATTTACAGATGTGGACATTTTCAAAGAAATAGTGGAGGCATCAACTCGAGGGATATCTGTATACATTCTGCTTGATGAATCCAACTTTAGTCATTTCCTAACTATGACTGAGAAACAGGGCTGTCAAGTCCAACGTCTTAGAGTAAGAATTCTATGTTTTGTTATCTTTTTTTCCCCAAGTATTTTATTTCAGTCAGATTTCAGGCATAGTAAGCTATATTGCTCCCAATATATACCATGTATTGAAGGCGGTAATCACAGAAGGGTCCCCTTATACTTTTCCAAATGTGACTCCGCAACCATCTTCATGATAGTTTTATATGATGTTTTTCTTGATGCTGAGGCACTTAAGCTTCTGAGTTAACTTTGCTGCCAGTCATAATTAATGCTTTAGTTGTGCATGCGCAACCTTGAAAGCCCTGGCTTGAGTGATTTTCTTCGTTCAGTGGATGTTGCGTATCACAATCTGTTGCCATAGTGTTTTCAGTCATGTTTGTTACAAGAAGGGTGGGTTCTAATCTTAGTTATTTTGGCATCATGTTTCTATAACCCGAAAGGGTCTTTTACAATAAGACCCCAAGTGATTTATGCAATCACTCTCTGTAAATGTAAGTAATATCACCTGTTTATCTTAAAATATGTATTTTAAGAGGCTATTTTCTTTGAGTATTTCTCCTTTGGGTGGTGTTTTGACATATACTTTTCACTGTTTTGGTTGTTGTTATGCGCTTTTTTAAAAAATAATTTCACGTATACTTTTTCGGTTACTAAGCTTTTATGTAGTCATATATTTTACTTTGCAAAATATTCCCCTTCTAGCCATAATTTTTACTTTATATTTACATATGATTCTAGAATATTCGAGTGCGGACAGTAAAAGGCCAAGATTATCTTGCCAAAACAGGAGCAAAATTTCATGGAAAATTAGAACAGAAATTTCTGTTAATTGACTGCCAGAAAGTTATGTACGGTTCCTACAGGTAAGATTATTGTATTTACCTTCAGCATTATCAATCATTTATATAATTTATTAGTTTCAAATTTTAACGCAATCTGCTTGGTCATTTCTTAAAAATAAAAGAAGAACCCTTGCATGGAAGCTTGGAGACTTGAGTTCAGTTCTGGCTGTGCCTCTAAAGAAGTCGTTGGGCAAATCACCTAGCATCCACGGGCTTCAAAATGAGGGAGCTGACTAATATCTCAGATTTCCTACAGCTCTATAAGGCTAAAAGCATTTTTGTTCCTTACAAAAACAGTATGAACCATGATAATTGCTCATAAAAAATAGAAACTGTTTACACCTCGGAGAATCTGTCTAAAGGATTGCTCTTATTTTAGTACTATTAAGAATTTGATGAATATCATAATGTCATCATAAGACTACTGAAAAAATCATTTGAGTCTGGCTACTAAAAATGCCATGGTAGACAGTAGACAAGGCTATTCAGCCCCAGATGTGCTATCTGGCGTCTTTCTAGGCTTTCACTGGTGGAACGCATCTACTCTGTTCTAGCTTGGCTTTTAAGTTGCATTCCTGGGCCTTACGACTTATCTGCAAGGCAGTTGTTCTTATCTACATTTTATAAATGATGAAACTGAAGTTCCAGAAGGTTCAGTAGCTTGTCTAAAACTTCAGAGCTAAGGGCTAAAAGGTGATTCGGGACTGGCAACGTCCAGAATATAAGTGCTGCTCTAAAACTCTCATCATTTCGGGGCATAAATCCTGAATGGAGTCCATGGTAAGGCTGTATCAGTAGGCAGATAAAAACACCCACACACATGCGAAGTGCTAGGTCACCAGAGCACATGTCTCACAATTAAAGACCTCGAGAAGAAGCCAGAAGAGCTGTGCATCTCAACAGGACAATGTGAAGGGAAATTTTGCCTTTCCTCTTAAGAACTTAAAAGGTCCAAGAGAAGGAGGCAGCATGTTGAAGGGATGGACATGGACAAGCTACTGAACTTGGTTGCACTTTAGTTTCTTCCTGCATAAAAGGATGATAATCATAGAACCTACCTTGTGCTGTTGTGACAATTCAATGAGTTAATGCATCCAAAGCCCCTAATGTGAACTATTATTTTAGGCCTGTTATAACTGTGAATATCTACTAACTTTCCCTTTTTTAAGCTCAGGGACCCTTTTTTTGAAAATCCTGTTTGGAACTTTAAAGGAAAACTTGTTAAGAGCAGAAATTACAGCTAATGCTTAAAATTAATGAATTCTTTTAAAGAGTCATTATATGGGTATCTATTTGTTCAGACCCACTTGATTTTAGAGGGACTTTAATTGAAATTTTAATTAAAATGTGAGTTCACTTGGCTTAAAGAATGGTGTTTAGTCTCATCATAATGAGTACTTTCTATTTTTATTATTTAACTCAGTTTTGAAATTACCTTCAACAATAAATTAATGTCAGCTTTGTCTTACTAGGTATTAATAAGTGCTATCTGTTGAGATGACTATAGCTGAGCTACTTTAATTGATGTTGGGAAAAACAAACAGCCCACACATCTATACATGTAACAGAAATTTTATCTTTCTATCTATATCATAAGCCAGAGGCAAAATTTAAGTTACTATTTCTGGAGGTGACTATGGAATGAATGCCTAGGACCACAGATTATTAAGATTCATCAAAATTATTATTTAATGACTATTATTTCATATTAATTTTAAATATACTTCTTTAAAATAATTGATGGGCATCAGCTCTTGTCATTTTTGTTTTTTTCTGACTAATCATCATGGACCTTTTTATTGTTAACAAATATCATAATAGGATCTGGTAGAACAGTTATGAACCAGTATTTGTAGAAACTGGTTAAAATGTTACTTCCTTTTGATTAAAAACAGCCTTTGTCTCTCATATCCTGGTATTGCCATTGGGTTCCTTGTTAGGCAAATCCAGAATGCCACCTTCTTTAATTCAAATTTCTTTGCCATAAAATGTCTTTGCATTCTAAACTCCCAGCATTTCTAGAGAGATCTGGCATATGTACTTACATCATGAGGGCAGTTTTATCAGGAAACACCAACAGGTGTTCTGCCACATCATGGCAACTGACAATGAGGAGATAAAAAACATATATACTTTTTCTGATCAATGTGTGTAAATCACATTTTGAATTGGATACCCTCCTTTGAAATTGTCATATGAAAACCAGGAAGATATTTAGTAAAGTATCATCCACAAATTTGACTAAGAGAGAATTTTATGGGTTTTTTTGATCTTATGATCGCTGCTTTGTCTGCAAGATTTCCACTAGTTCATCAATCTGTTATATAGTTTCTGACATCAACTTAATATAATTTGTTTTCTCTGCTCAACCGAAGCATGGCCATTATTGCTTCCTTCCTTTTTACATAAGTTTCTTCTCCCACACAAATTGTTCTCCCACACTTTTCAAGTCTGAACTTCTGGGCATCTAATCTCTGTCAAAATACTGCTTAATTCTTACTGTCACTGAGGATTTTCTCACATTTGACAGCTGATTATTCATTCCTTACTTGCTGTTTCTAACAAGTTTTATATTCCTGTCTTCAGTTGGATAGAAAATTCCCCTAATGATTCATGCTTGTACCATTTCTTTTAAGTTGTCCTGGTGGCCCACATATCTGTACATGAAGAGAACTTAGGAATTTCTCATACTGTACACTGAGGCAGCATACCAGATAACATTAATCAGAATAAAAAGGTTAAGTCCTACCCTGTTTAAAACATTTTATGTATTTAGATTATTGCTCTGCACATTCTTTTATGAGTTCCGTTTGCTTTTATTATTGTCTTCCCTGTGTAAACAGTAAGCTCCTCTGCCCTGGAGAATGTCTTTGTCTCCCTTTTCTTTTGTATTAGCCCGCATTATATCATGGCAATTTTTGAGACATAGCAATTTAGCAGTGGCGTTTTCAACCTAGTAACTTTGTATATTACATTATCGAGGTTTTCTAAAAGAAGATTTTAAATGATATTTGAAACCTCAAGATAACTGTCACCTCTAAACTAGAGATTAGAAGTTCCATAAATTACGATAAAGTAGTTACAAACTTCAGTTTCCTAGTAGTTGTATTCTCTGTGGAAAGATCTTAATTGGCAATCTGACTGGCACGGGATTGGAGGAATTTACTGTGTACACTGAGTTAAGTTTCGGATGCTTTTTAGGGGCTGGAGACTGCTGCCCCAAAATTCTGTCTCTGTTTACAGCCCCTGGCACCCTAAACTTCATTCACCTGTAAGCCACAGAGATGAAATACCTGCGGTAGCACAAATTTGCATCATGACATATTAGGACCATAAGGAATGGTAGTGAGTGTGCATCTGTCTCCTCACTCTGGACGGGAGGAAACGGAAGTCCAAGCTCCTGTGGAGTAGACAGCTCAGTGGAGGCCAGGCCTCTCAACTCTTCCTCTGGCACCAGCATGACTGCACCCTGCCAGGGTGCTGTATATGAAATACAATGTCATATTTTACTCCACAATCTCTTAGTAGACAGAGATGCAAAATGCACACCAGGCTTTTCTTTGTACTTCTGGAAATTATGGCTGGATTCACAGCTAGGACTTGAGTTGCTTTATTATTTAAAATAGGAATATGGCAAAGGGACATGCATTGCAAGCATACCATGATTGAAGACGTTCTAAATGATGATAACTAAGGAAAAAACCAAAAATACTCTCTTATCAACCTTAAACGGCACTTTTTTTTTTCTTAGTCGAGCTATGTGTGGTCAGCAAAATTGCAGTTTGCCAATTTTGATTTCTTTCTTTCCAGCTACATGTGGTCATTTGAAAAAGCTCACCTCAGCATGGTCCAGCTAATCACAGGACAACTTGTCGAGTCCTTTGATGAAGAATTTAGGACGCTCTATGCCAGGTCCTGTGTCCCCAGCTCCTTCGCTCAGGAGGAGGCAGCGCGGGTGAAGCGCGGCAAAGCCTTCTGGGAGAACGGCACGTACCAGCGTTCCGTGTCTTCCTTCGCTTCCGTTTCCAGCCAAAGAAACCTTTTCGGTAGACAAGACAAAGTTCATCACCTAGAGTCTAGTTACTTCAAAAACAGAGGGATGTATCCTCTCAACGAACACGACAAGTATAACATAAGAAATCTTGGCTACAAGCCTCATTTTGTTCCCAACTTTAACGGGCCAAATCCAGTCCGTCCGCTTCACCCCAGCCAGATGAATGCAAACTGGAAGAGGCACAGCTATGCTGGGGAACAGCCAGAAACAGCACCGTACCTGCTGCTTAACCGAGCCCTGAATCGAACCGTCAATGCTCCTGGTCATTGGAAAAGGCCTTCGGATAGTCTCAGTGTGACGTCCTCGTCACGGGGAGGCTACGCGGGCCGCCAGAACACACCTGCCCAGAGTTTTGCCGACCGACTTGCCCAGAGGAAAACAACGAATCTTGCAGAAAGGAATTCCAATGTGCGGAGGTCTTTTAACGGGACAGATAATCACATCCGCTTTTTGCAACAACGCATGCCAACCCTTGAACACACCACAAAGTCGTTCTTGCGTAACTGGAGAATTGAATCCTACTTAAATGATCATTCAGAAGCTGCACCTGATTCGAACGGATCAGCCCTGGGTGACCGGTTCGAGGGCTACGATGGGCCTGAGAATGTGAAAGCCAGTGCTCTTTATAATCACTCTCGGCTTCGTTCCTCTTTTGTGTTTAAACCGACTTTACCTGAGCAGCAGGAAGTAAATAGTTGTACAACTGATTCCTCAAACTCAACTGTCATTGGTTCCCAGGGAAGCGACACGCCTAAAAAGGTCACAGACGCGCCAACAGGGGCGCAGCATCAGACAGACAAACCCTCGCAGGAGTTGACCCCCAGGGTGCCGTTGCAGTCAGAGGCACCAAAAATGCATACCTTGCAGATTCCAGAAAGCCACCCAGCAGCCTTGCACCCAAATACAAATGGTCCTACAGAGTCAAACAACTATTTATATACAACCTTGTGTGTAAATAAGCAGACAGAAAACCTAAAGAATCAACAAAATGAAAATCTGCTGAAAAGGCGAAGTTTCCCGTTCTTTGACCACTCAAAAGCCAATTTAGATCATGGAAATAGTAAACATTATGTGTACAGTACACTTACCAGGAATCGAGGTAGACAACCAGAAAAACCCAAAGAGGACTTGCTAAAAAGTTCTAAAAGTATGCACAATGTGACCCATGGTGTGGAAGAGGAAGAAGAGGACGTTGTTAAGAGAGAACCTCCAAGTGCAACTACTACTAAGTCCATTTCCATTGCTGCTTTGCTTGATGTGAATAAAGAAGAACCCAACAGGGAACTCACTCCCAAGAAGGAAGTGAAGGGTTCCCCAAGTTTTTTGAAAAAGGGATCTCAGAAGTTAAGGTCATTACTTAGCCTTGCCCCAGAAAAGAAAGAAAATCTGTCCAAAAATAAAGCACCTGCCTTCTATAGAATGTGTAGTAGTTCTGATACTTTAGTCTCTGAGGCTGAAGAGAATCAAAAACAAAAGAAATCAGAACCTAAAATTGATTCATCTCCTAGAAGAAAGTGTTCTTCTTCATCCAACTCTCAAGGCAGCATCCACAAGAGTAAGGAAGATGTAGCAGTTCCTTCATCTCAGGGGGTGCAATCGCCATCTGATGAAAATAGCCAAGTCATGCCTTCTTCCAGTCCAGTTGAAAGCAAGTTCTTAGAAAGAGCAGGAGATGCTTCTGCCCCAAGATTCAACACCGAGCAGATCCAATACCAAGATTCAAAGGAAATTCAAGCCGTCGTCCCTGAAAGAAAACCAGCTTCTCCAAGACGAAAGCCCAATGATGAGCTTCTAAGAACTCATTCAATTGACCGGCGCGTTTATAGTCGTTTTGAGCCATTTTGCAAGATTGAAAGTTCTATTCAGCCGACCAGCAGTAAGCCAAATACCAGTACACACCGCCCAGAAATAAAATCCACAACTGTGGGCAATAGTTACGGGAGGTCCAGCCCGATGCTTAATTACAACACTGGTGTTTACCACTCATATCAGCCAAATGAAAACAAGTTTCGAGGATTTATGCAAAAGTTTGGAAACTTCATACACAAAAATAAATGAAATACTGTAATTATGAAATAGATATTAAAGTACAAAATGAATGACTATAAATATTTGTCCAAAAACCTTGTGGATGGTTTTTGTAAAATGCTAATAGATTTCAATGAGGGCAGAATTTTGGGTATGATGTATATGCCAGCTTACTAATGTACAGTAAAGTTATTATTCTGAGTGATAAAGTTATTTGTGCTTAATTACACTGTAGATGGAATATCTATAAGTACATGATTTTTAAATTGTGGTGGTAATACAGATGTAATGAAATTGTTTTCTTCAGACTGAAGATCTTCTTAAGTCTTAAATGGAAATTTTAGTGGAGAGATGGTATATGCATTTTAACCATTCATTACACACTCTTTCTTTATTAAAAAGGATCATAACATTCTCAGTGGTCCTTTATGTCTTTATGAGGTTTTCATATCTTCCAATTATGAGAAAATAGGACAAAGCCTTTGTGGTTTTTAATTACATTAAAATTCTACAGGATAACTTGTATTTTATTAATGTTTTATTAATTTTTCTTTGGAACTGGTTGGGCAACAACAGTGCAATTTAAACCACATAGCTCAGCACATTTTTTATTTTTCCGGAGGCATACACAAAATATCAGCCTCAGGTACTTAATACCAGCCTCGGGTAGTTCACGTACACCATAGAAATTTATTTTCAGGTTGTGCTTATTTTCACTTTGGACCAAGGGAACCTGTACTCCACTCACCCATCAGCTGCTGATCTTTTATAGTCATTCCTTCCTTCCTGCAAGTCAACAGGAATTTGGAAAACCTGAATTATTCCTCTTCTTTTTCTAATATAAGGAAGCTTTTAGAAACAAATCTCTGTGTAAATTTTTATCTTGGATTAGTATGACAATGCTTAGGTGTTTTGCTTGCAAAAGTCTTTGCTCTTTTTTATACTGTGATTGCCTAGTATTTTCTTGAGAGTACCTTGATAAAACTGAAAACTGGTACCTGGCCTGGCTCTTCCATGACCTTGGGCATGGTTGAAAGTTTTAAATCTTTCTGTATCTGAATCTGATGATGATATACAATTCATAAGATACTTTCTGCCTTTCTTAGAGTAATGAAATTAAAAACTCCAAATCCATTACAGAGACTAACATGGCTTTGCTTCATCCGCAAAGAACAAAATTCAAGAAACAGTGCATCTTTTGCAAAGTGGAAAGTATTTCTATGGCACTTTAAATATATTATTTAACACCTTCTAAGTTGCCATATGGGGCAGCATGTTGTCTTAAAAAGTCAAGATTCAGTCAAATATTATCTTTGTCATTCTTAAATAATTAAAACAATGACATTAAAATATCTGCATCATTAAAATAATTTCCCATAGTATTTTAAAATCATAGTAAGAAATGTGACAGGATGAAACATGCCAGCAAAAAAGAAAAACTAACATTCGGAGCTAGAATCTGAAGTCCCCACAACAATATTTTGAGTACAATATTTTTAGTACCATTGTCTTCCTCATTTATAGGTGATAATTGAGACACTGGGACTCAGAGAGGTAATGCTCCAGTCCACACAACCAATAAGTAATGCTACTAAAGTGTCTGTAACACTGTTCCATCATATTACCTCCAAACTGTGTTCAACACTTGTCTCACCCACACTGCTGAGAATTAAATGAGAGAATATTTATATTTCCTGAGTCAACACCAATCAACCCAAAAGGTTTAGTTGAATTCTACCAGACAACAAAGGACAGGCAGAGGTTAAAATAATCTTAGTAGGTGAGTTTACTCTCTGAATGTAACCTGGGAGGCCAGTTTTAATTCCTAGGCAGCTATTTTGATCTCCTTCCGGTTGACCGCTGATGATGAGAGGAAGGGGAAAGAAACGGGAAGTGAACCTGCCTGTAACCTGCCTTCAGGGTAGAGAAAGTCTTCGGCTAGGTCAGAAACTAGGCAGGGAGTGGAACCAAATGTTAAATTCATTGTCTCAATAAATATTCATCATCACCCCTGCCATTAGTACCTCCTTTTGGCAAATGAGAAAACTAAGCCTCAGAGAAGTTATATTGCTTTCCAAGATCTACACGGCTCCTAATTGGTAGAACTGGGATTTAAACACAAAGCCTGTATTTTCAATACTTTACCACCCCATACCTTGCTGCCTTCTACTCCACTATGCTTGAAGAATCTTCTTTGAAAGTAGTTATCTTTTTCTTTTGCTATCTTGTTAACAGTTGTAGAAATGTATAAGTAACTAGAGCAACAACATTTTATACACCTAAATCCAGACTAGAGTACTCAGTGTCATGTGATTCATAAAAGTAAGTTGTAAACTCCCATTGTAACAGGGAATTTCCGAGTACTACAGCCTGGGATTTTCCAAGTATTACAGCCTGGGATTAACTATTACTGAGTGTTACAGTTTGGAAAATTTACAAATTTCCTAAAACTGTGATAACATAAAAATACAAAATAAGAGGGAAAAGTCATTTGTCATGAGGAATGTAGTCAAGAAGATGTACAAAAAACCTTGATTTTTAAAAAAATGTCCTTTGGAATGAATATTTCCTTATAATCAAATAAGGAATTCAGTTGCACTAAGAAAATGTTTCTGATTGTTAGTGTGTTAAATTTTAGAGTCACCTGGAAATTGTATGATCTTCATAGATTAGTACCAGATCATTCAAAAGCATTAGAATTGAGGTCTAATAAGTGAGAGAGATTTTTCACTTTGCTCTTAGAAAAAGTCATATCTGTGATTCTGGGCCATAGTCCTTTATCCGTTTAACAAAGGCAGAACCTGGAGTTAACCAAAGCAGACTGACTTTAATATTACCCATCCTTTGTTACTGTTAGATGGGGCATCTTTCAGAGCTTAGGGGATAATGGGCTAATTGTCATTAGACAGCTCTGAAATTGGAAGTTCTGAAATTTACAGCAGTGCAACTGAAATTGCATAAAGCTGAAATTACATAAAGACTAGAGTTTTAATCATGTTTAATTACATGCAAAAGCCTGTTCCCTTTTTGTACAACAGCTGCCATCATTTCTGGAAACACAGATAGCTTTTAAGTAGTTCCTGAGTTCCTCCTCTCCCTGGTAGAGTTGGAAGCACGGGCCTTCATTTCACCCACCTGTGATGGGTAGCTTGGGCTTTTTCACAGAAGATTTATTCCCCTCTGCCTTTTTTCTTTGATTATTTTCCTTCTGTTTTTTCCTCAAAAAATATCCGTATGTCAGTACGTATATGCAGTAACTTTCCAAAGTTTCTGAGGCTGAAAAACTCCCCAGGCAAGCACCCCATGAGCAAGCACTGAATGCTTCAGATAATCTACTTGGAGTTTTGAGTTTTCAAAAAATACTCCCAGACTTCGTGGATATAATAATTTCAAGCACTATATTTTCTTTTACTCCCCATGGAGTGGAAAGATAATGTCACTTAGAGATACTTTCGTATTAAAGTTTGGTTAGGCCATGTTTTCCCTCTACATAGCATATTGATTTGTAAGCAGAAACTCAGGAAATTAGGTACAATCTGAAAGCAGCTCTTGGCGGATCATTTCAGAATAGTTAAAGTGGCTGTATCCTGAACACATTGGTATCCTTCTGTTTCAAGGACTGGGATTAGTCAAAATCCCAACTTGGTGTATTGAGGTCTGAGTATATGATGGCCCTCTACATTTGTGGAAGCAAATTATTTAATCAAGAGTGCATCTAGTGTGATCCAGAGGACAAGGAAGAAAGTTGAACTATGGCTGTCCTCAACGAAAACCTTCCTCAAGATAAATCCAGTTTTTCCACTGGTGCTTGTCTATTACTATTCCGCAGATGTTTGTCTTCTGTGAATATCTGTGGATTCTTAATGTGCCTAAGGTTGAAGGGTGTAAAAGTAGAATCATTGTCTCGTGTAATGTGTGACATACATGTGATGCTGTTAAAAAAAAAAAGCTTATCAAAATGTTCATTTTGGTTCTAGAATATTTCAGAAAGAAAAAGATGAAATTATAAACCAAAGAGAGTCAACTTTTTATACATAAGCGATGCTAGCAAATAAATATACTTCCAAATTAACTTTTGTTAAATCTGATAAATGAATATTAAATAATTTTGTACAAAATCAGTATGTCATAAGTTGTTTATTTTTTATCCTTATACCCTGGATTTCTCTACGGAAGCTGTTTTTCACTTATTATGTCATGAATTTAGATTTTTACACATTTTAAAATATTTCTCAAAGAATTTTGAAATCTCTTAAACAAAATCTTTTATTTTAACAATTCTATTTCATATAATAATTTATCCATTTTGATATCCAATGACAAAACTCTTCTCTTTACAATATCATTACACATTCTCTTTATTTCTATTTCTACTAGAATATAGTTGTTATTTTAAATAACTTGCGGCTTTGAGGAGTCCCTTGGTGGCCTAGTGTTTAAGGTTCTGGCATTATCACTTCTGTGGCTCAGATTTGATCACTGGCCCAGGAACTTCTGCATGCCACAGGCACAGCCAGTAAACAAATACATGTTAAATAAATAAATAGTGACTTTGAAAAATAGAAAATGTTTTGTTAAAATATTGATAGCTGACCTTGGTAGAATTTTATACCATTTAGTTTGAGCAAAATATTCTAAAAATGCATTTGTATTACATCAATTAATGACATTAATCAACCTAGAGTCTGAAGTTTACTTAAAACTCAAAATACATTTTCCTTAGGAAAAAAAAGTCCCTAATATTAGAGATTAAGATGTAGTTAAAAATTGTGTATGGGAAATTAAATAATGACTCTTAATTTTCTTCTTTCTTTCTTCCTTTCTTTCTTTCTACCACATCCACAGCATATGGGGGTTTCTGAGCTGGGGGTTGAATCAGAGCTGTAGCTGCAGGCCCATGCCATTTTCATGGCAACACCAGATCTGAGACGCCTCTGGGAACTACACTGCAGCTTGCAGCAACACAGGATCCTTGACGCTCTGAGCAAGGCCAGGGATTTAACCTGCATCTTCATGGAAACAACATCAGGTCCTTAACCCACTGAGCCACAATAGGAACTCCTAAATAGTGACCTTTTAAGGGAAATGTGATTTTTAAATAAGTATAATACTAAATAAAGATCAAATTTTGACTTTTTTTACATTCATCATAACTGTCAATATTTTTATGAATGTTCTCATTCTATGCAACGTAGATAAGGTTTTACTTTTGTGGCTATCCTAAAGGAAACTTATGAATAGGCTCAGTTGATTTGAGGAGTCAAAGATCATCCTGAGGTAAGTGAACTAGAAAAAAACAGAAGGGCATTAAAAGGAGTAAGTTTGTATCCTGCCTGGGGAAAGAATTACATGAGGTAGAATTCCCTGAGCTGAAAACATTAAAAACAGAAGAGATAAACATAGAATACTCTTGAGTTAACAAAAAAAAGAAAAAAAAAGTATAACAGGTCTAATTGGGCGTTTCTCCCATAATACTCTTTTTCAACAATCTGGCTCATTCACTTATTTAACACTCATACTGGGAACCTACTTTGTTCCAGGTATGTAGGTTACAGTAGACTGGATGTAAGAAAAAAGAATGGATAATCAGAAGCTGCAACCATTTCTCATGAGTGTTTTAAGAATCATTTTAAGGAGTTCCCACCATGGCTCAGCAGAAACGAATCTGACTGGTATCCGTGAGGATGCAGATTCAATCTCTGGCCTCACTCAGTGGGTTAAGGATCCGGCATTGCCATGAGCTGTGGTGTAGGTTGCAGACAAGGCTTGGATCCCACGTTGCTGTGGCTGTGGTGTAGGCTGGCAGCTGAAGCTCCGATTCCATCCATACCCTGGGAACTTGCATATGCTGAGGGTGCGGCCCTAAAAAGACCAAAAAAAAAAAAAAAAGAATTGCTCAAACTAACAGCAGAATTTTTTGCAATATGAAGTCTATTTGTCTTGATGTACTCCTAGTACTCAGGAAAGACTGCCTCATAAATATTCTGTGTATGAATCCACTCATTTCCTTAACTGTAGTAGGTAAATATGTATTCCACTTAAATCCATACATTAAAATGTGCATTTTATAACTCTCCGAAGAGCCATTTGTGTTAAAAGACACGGATGGGTTCATGCAGCAGGGGTCCTAGTTTCAATTTCAGCCACGCTGACCTTAGAATCAGCATCTTTAGAGATGCAGCAGAGCTTGTCTTCTGAGGACATTTGTTTGTGAAGGAAAGAAAACCCCCTATGAAGAATGAATCCTAAAGGAAACAAGTAGGGCTGCTGAAATTCAGTTCAGACATAACTGGCACCCAAGGGAAGGAAGTGGTGATTGTGTTAGTCGGTGAGATGTTCAACCAACATAGGTTAGCTGCATGGGACCACAAGGAAGCATGGCTCCTGTGAGGTCTCCATGGATGGTGCTGGAGACAGTAAGCATGAGGGGCTACAGCCATGGGCACCCTCCCCATGGCCCCTGCACACTGTCTCCTGTGTTCCACAGCAGCCTCTCTGCATCATTCCATGAAGTACAAAATGTTACATTTGCATTTAATATGAAGGAAATCAAGCACAAAGAATATCAGTGTCCAAAAATGATTTGTCACCAAATAGGAGTAACATTCAACTTTCCACTTGCTCTCTGCTCTTCCTTCAATTTTTATCTAATAGGAGTATGTCAATATTAAACACATCCACTTGGTAATTTGAGTCCCCTTGAACGAAGAGCAGAGTAGGATCACCATTTCTCTTGCCTTGCTTCGAATACTCTTTACTTAGCTGAAGTCCGTAGTAACTTTGAAAATCTTAGTCATTCTCTCCAGTGAACCCAAAGTTTGACAAAGAGGTTGATTTCCAGACACTGAGAATTATAACAAAGTATGTGAGAGTAAAATATATTTTGAAAAGAAATCTAGCATTACATTTTGTTGTGTGAGTTCCAAGAATTATGAAACCAGAGGTCAAAGATTGACTGGGATAGAGGGACTTGGAGGCAGAGCAGATCAGCAGGAGGGGCTGCCCTGGTGCCATCTTGTTTTCTCCCAATCAGGCGCATCCTTTCTATGAAGTGCGTGGAGAGACAACTGTTCCCACAGACAAAACGACAGCATATCATTTACTCTTACTGGAATCCTAAACGTTTAAAAGTTTGTAAGATTCCTAGATGTTTGATGAAACTGGGGAGTTAGTTTTATCTTTACCTCATATCAGGGAATCCTGAGAACACTGGGGTTCCAGCAGACCACCTACGACCATAGCAACAGATCTCACTTTGGGCAATGGCAAAACCTGTGTTTCAAGTTGGTGACCTGTCTTTCTTTTCATTAATCTCTAAATTTTAGATTTTTAGATTAGTTACAGACTTTTCTACATTGGATGCCATATTGACTTCCTGAATTCATGCCAGTTTTTTTCCCCACAATATGAATCAATATGTAATCACCAAAAGCCATTTATGGGTCCATTTTTCCAAGTGCTTAATAAATCATTTTCTTTTCTACACCTGGAAATTATTTGTCTTTCTATTTCCCTCAGTCAGAGAAATAAAAAGAGATAGAATGAGTTATGACCTTAATTCAATCTGCATAATATTAAATTACCTGACATACATCAAGCACTGTCTTCCACATGATGAAGTACGAGCCTCAAGGATTATAGACTCATTGATGCAAATTATGTAAACACACGAGAACACTTACCAAAGGTTAGAGACTGTAAGTGAATGTATAAATTGATGTATTCATCTGTATCAGCCCTTTTGGTTCTTAAATGTTGTGCCATAAATGAATATCTATTAAGTTATCCTGAAACTGTTACCTTATCACTTTTCAGACGTCTGTATGGCTTGTTAATATCAAAAACTTAGTGGCAATCAACTGTTCATTATTTAATACATTACTTGATGAATTAAAACAGGTTCAAGGCTTGAAATAAAGTATCACTACACTGGAAATGACAGTAAGAAAAGAGGTATGGTGGGACCCATACTATTGAACAATATCATTAAGCTGAATATTGCAACACAGAAAGTATTTTTGTAGATGACACCTCCCCATGAGGCGCATCTTGCATCATAGAAAATAAGACTGAACATGACCCTGGCAAGTGAAAACGCTTTTTGAAACAGAGAATGACATTCTATTTCTAAAAATAAGAAAATAGGCTGTACAAATACAAGTCCAAGAGTGACTTTGGATGCCTGGAATGCCTATGAAGTGGGCATTTCTTTGTGGTTGCAAAGCTAAAGAATAATCAGAATGTAATGCTAGAGAGACCAGTAAAATAAGGAGAGCACAGATGTTACGCTCAGAGTGGTGCACAGGGAAGAGCGTATATTCAGGAGGATTCTTTTTTTACACTAAAGTCAAGTTTGAATGAAGGATACGTCTTAGTCACCTGGAACAACAATGCTTTATTCAAAGTAAGGTTTCTGTTCAAATATATAAGCACGTTTCAGAGATGTTGAGGGTTCAGATCACAATAAAGCAAAAATGCAGTAAAGTGACTCACAAGATGTTTTTTTGTTTCCCAGTGCATATCAGTTATGTTTATACTCTACCATGGTTTATTGCACGTGCAATAGCATTTTGTCCAAAAGACAATGTGCCTGTCTTAATTAAAACATACTTTATTGCTAAAAAATTCTAATCATCGTCTGAGCCTTCAGTGAGTCATAATCTTTTTGCTGGCTGGGGGTCTTATCTCAGTATTAATAGCTGCTGACTGATGAGGGTGTTGCTTGCTGAAGGTTGGGGTGGAAATTTCCTAAAATAAAACAACAATGAAGTTTGCTACATCATTTGACCTTTCCTTTCACTTGAAAACTTAGAGGCCATTGTAGGGTTATTATCTGGCATAATTTCAATATTGTGTCTCAGGGAACAGGGAGGCCTGAGGAGAGGGAGAGAGACGGGAACAGCCAGTAGATGAATCAGTCAGAACACACACACATTTAAAATTGTTTTAAGTTCACCACCTTATATGTATGTCATTCTTGGCACCTGCAGACAATTATAATGATATCATCAAAATCACTAATCCTGGGAGATCCCTTTTGTGGCTTAGTCAGTTATGAACCCGACTAGTGTCCATGAGGATGTGGGTTCAATTCCTGGCCCCGCTCAGTGGGTTGAGGATTTGGCATTGCTGTGAGCTGTGGTGTAGGTCACAGATGCACCTTGGATCCGGCTTTGCTGTGGCTGTAGCGTAGGCCAACAGCTGTAGCTCTTATTCAACCCCTAGCCTGGGAACTTCCATTTGCTGCACAGTCAGCCCTAAAAAGCAAAATAAATAAATAAATTTTAAAAAATCACTGAAGATCAATGATCACAGATAACCATAATAAATATAATAATAATGAAAAAGTTGAAATATGGGAAGAACTACTAGAATGTTATACAGAGACATGAAGTGAACAAATGCTGTTAGAAAAATGGCGCTGATAGACTTGCACAAGGCAGGGTTGCCACAAAACATCAATTAGTTTAAAAAAGGGCAGTATCATCAAAGAGCAATAAAGAGAAGAACAGTAAAATGAGGTGAGCCTGTTCTGAGTCAGGAAAATGATTTTATGATGTCATGTATTGTCCTTCCTAGGTTGCTGTAGCTTGTCCATGGCCGGCCTTAATCATCTGTTTAAACCAATTCTGGATATTTTTCTACAGCAGACTTTGTGGCAAGGGCCATGTGTCAAAATTAGAGCAACAACAGGAAGATAAGACATTTAAGAGGCTAAGAGCCTTATGAGAATGTTCGTATCTAAAAGAGAATATAGAAAACTCAGAGGGAGCATCAGACAGGGGAAGAACAACACAAAAATTTTTCCATTGTGTAGAACAGTGTTTGCCATTACATACTATTAAAGCAAATAAATTTAGTAATACCAGAGTGCCTCCCAAAGAGTAAGAACAAATATTTGATGTCACTTTAATTGTTGACAATTGTGGAGGCATTGATCACAATTGAAAATGTATTCTTAACTTCCTGAGAGAATTTCAAACATAACACACACTTAGATATTTTAATGAATGCCCATAATTCATCACCTGTCCTGAATGCCCATCAACACATAGATAAATGTGCCTCATACATACCTTTAACTATTTCACCCTTTCATGTTATTTCGAAACCATACAAGATGTCACATCTGTGTTTTCATTATGTACCCCTAAAATCTAAGAATGCTTTTCTAGAGTAACTACAATATCATTATCAATTAAATCCATTATTCCTTAATATCATCAAAGATCTGGAGTGTGTCTCGTTGCGTCATTTATGATCACCATCTACATGTCGTTCAGAAGAAGTAATGTTCCTGACACTCCACATGGGGAATTGAGTCAATATTAAATGTGGGAAATTTATGACATCATTTCTGAAATCACGTTCAATGGGGATGTAAAGAGGAACTCTATGGGCTGCTTTAAATGCCGAGCCAAATTTTCCTTCATTCTGCAAGGAGAAGAGAACATGGTATCTTTCCAGATTTTTCTTACCTCCTCAAATGTGTACCTTTTGAAGAATTTAATACTCATGCTTTGTCAACCTTAGCCTACCATCAATGAGATCCTTTTATATCGATATGACTACTATGCATGTTGCCTTGGATTCATTTATGTGTTTATTCACTGAAATGTCTACTATTTGCTAGATACCAACAGTGTGCACATAGTCCTCTCCCTCCAGGAGCACAATTTGGTGAGCCAAGAGCCACAAATGAACAATCTGAGAGTCTACTCTAGGCAGAGGAAACATATATACAAGGAAATAAATGTATAGAAAGGTATGGTGCATTTCTAAAACAGTGGAAAGATTGTTTCGGTCTGATCTTAGTGTTTATGGGGGTGCAAAGAGCAGTAAATGTTAGGAAAGATGCTTTAGAGTCAAATTGTAAGGCTTTCCTTGTGCCAAGCTAAAGTTTAAATGGTTTCTTGGAGGCAGTGAGAAATCTTTGAAGGCTAAGTTTCAAGTGACCTTTAAAGATTTTTTTTTTTTGTCTTTTTGTCTTTTTGCTATTTCTTTGGGCCGCTCCCGTGGCATATGGAGGTTCCCAGGCTAGGGGTCGAATCGGAGCTGTAGCCACTGGCCTACGCCAGAGCCACAGCAACGCGGGATCCGAGCCAAGTCTGCGACCTACACCACAGCTCACGGCAACGCCGGATCGTTAACCCACTGAGCAAGGGCAGGGATCGAACCCGCAACCTCATGGTTCCTAGTCGGATTCGTTAACCACTGCGCCACGACGGGAACTCCTAAAGATTTTTTTGTAAAAATTAATCTTAAGAAGCAAAACTAAAAATGGATTGGCAGAAAACATGAGTTCAACTAGGAAGCTATGGTAATAATTTAAGAAATTTTCAATGGCTGTTGAACTAAGGCAGAGGCATTAGGGGATGAAGGAGAAGGAATAAAATTGATAAATATTTTGGAATTCGAGTAAAAATTGAAAACCAAATACATGTTTTTTTATTAAAGTAAAGGGATGAGTTTTGATCATGTGAGTTTTTTAACTTTGAAGACTGCATAGTCTCTTCATCTGAGAGAACGTGTTTAGAAGAAAGGGCTGGCTTGGTGCACATTTGTGTGTGGGAGGAGAATGACGTTGAGTCATTTGTAGTTGTGTTATGTTTCAGACGCCTGTGAGACACTCGGTTGTAGGCAGTCATTAATGGTGTGTATCTGGGGCTCAGGGGAGAAGAGTGAAATAGATGTGGAAGTAATCTGCATTGAAGTGGATAATTGCAGTGGATAATTACACTGAGTAAGATTGTCCAGGGAGAGATAGAAAGAGGAGAGAAAAGAAATGAGGAGAGAAGAGAAAGAAGAGCAAATGGCAGCGATTTTAGCCTTATTTTTTCACCAGTGACCACAAAATAAATGAATCTCCCTTGCTGAAAATATGTTTATTTTGCTGTTTATTGTATGTTTTAAATAGTCAATAAGAGGAGTTCCCTGGGTGGCACAGTGGGTTAAGGATTGGGCATTGTCATTGCTGTGGCATGGGTTCAATCCCTGGCCCAGAAATTTCCACATGCTGCCCTGCCGGAGCAACCAAAAAATAATGACAAAGAATAGTTGATGAAAATTTTCTTGAGAACTTTCCTGGAAACCCCTGATTTAAATCCAAGATGCTGGCTGTGTATCCTAAATTTTTCCTCCATATTTATAATGGCTATATAAACATGTATAATATATACCCAAATTTCTCAAGATGGTAGCAACCAGAAAACTACCTTAGGCTAAAGCAATAACCAAAGAAACTTTTGTAACTTCCTACGTATGTCATCTTAAATACTTCTTCAACATTTATGATGGTGATATAAATTTGAATAATATACACCCAAATTTCTCAAGATGGTGGCCACCAGAAAACTACCTTAGGCTAAATACAACAACCAAGGATGTTTTCGATAACTTCCCAAGTATGTCATCTGTTAAACTTCTCTTTAACCAGATGGTTTTCCATGATGGAAACACACATTCGGTGGTAAAGTATTTTCAAAAAGAATTTCTTCTGTCCTGATAGTATTTTCCAAGTAAAATAATTAGATTTCAAAATAAGACCAGACTAGGACAGAGTAACTATGGTAGAATTGTAAAGAAAGATTTAAGACCTAGAGCTAGAAACCAGAATCAGTTCTAATGAGGCATGGGGGGAATGCAACTACTCCACCTGGAAAGATGAGGGGAAACTAGAACTTAGACTAATCGAGGTAAAACAAAGGACCACAGGAGATAGTCCAACATAGAATCCAATGTTTCAAAGTACTAACAAGGAAGATGAAGAGGTCCCCAAAGGTTGGTATGTGAAACATATAAACTGCTAATTTATCCGAGAGTAGTTAGCATAGCGAGTTAGGCTGGCTAAGGGGCCCACTCCTGACAAGGTTTCAGGTACAAATTCCAATTAATGTTGGGACTTATTAAAGCAACTAAGTTCCTCTAAAACTGGAACTCTTTGATGGGTATCCAGACAAAAATCTGGACTCAGAGAACAAAGCAAGAATACAGAGACTGGACCTGAGAAATTAAGTTTTGAGGGAGTGAGATTTTAGCGTTTGAATTCTACATTTTATTCCTTGTGCCTTCTAGGCTTCTGTGATAAGGAAGCACCTGTGATGCTGACATCTTTCTGTACCAAGCTCAGGGCTTGGCCATAAAGTAGTGCTAGTGCTTACACCTGGGGGATGATGGATGCTTTCTACATATTCCTGTGTCTATGTGCCCCCCTTTCCTGCCCCACCATGTTTCATCTTCTTACAAATGCACAGATTTTTTTCATGCTGTGAAAAGTGGTCTCTTTATGGGCTTCATTGCCAACTAATCTTCTTACTAATCAATACAGACTTGCAGAGCAGTGAGTAAGGAGGGTGGTCAGAAGCACAGGCTTTGGTGGACCTTCTGTCCTCTGTGATAAGAGGTAGAACTATAAGAAGGGGAGCATAAATGTTTACCTGTTTTCCAGAAATAGGGACTTGATTTGATAACTAGATAAAGTAGAACTAGCCAACATGGTGAGTCAGGTTGTCAACATGTGTCTTGTCCACAGACCTCAAGAGGTTGACCTGGAGTTACTTGAGTATCCTTGTCTAGGATCGAAAACCAAAATGAAGCTGAGCTTGACCTTGTTAAAGAGAGAATATGGATCAGGTCTGGCAGTGTATAAACTCTTCTCTAATTTAGTGAAAAGAGTAACATAACTAGACAGGACCTGAAGGCGTCTAGAAAAGGCATCAATGGCAAACATTCTACCTAAGCTAATGACATGTGTTTGCTCCAAAATTCTTGGCACATATGTCAAATTTCTCCTTTTTTGTGAGGAATATGTATTGAATCCTTGTAATATGCAGGGATTTTAGGTGCATTATTTCCACTGACTCTCACAGAAATTTTAGTGGCTAAATTCTACTATCATCTCTATATAGCCAACAAGGAAACTGAAGCTTACAGAACTTTCTTAATGGTCTTAAAGGACAAGAAGCTAGTAAATGGTGGAATCAGAATTTGAACAGAAACCATTAGTTTTCATAGCCTCTGAAGAAAAAAAATACTGTGTTTTGGGACTGATTCATCTATCATTAGATTAATTGATTATGGTTCAAAACTCATTGCATGCCCATTCATATCTTAACCACAAAGTCTGTTCAGGCCAGATTTAGTGTCATAAATTAGAATAAAGAATCATACGTCTCTATCTGCTTGAGCAAAATTAATTTGAGGCGCTTAGTATACAAAGCATTATGGCTTCTAGAACAGTGTTCTGCCTATCCTAAATGCTTAATAAGTATTATAGAGAGGACAGAAAGAGAGGAGCATGCTTGGGTGCTGTGATTGGACCTAGAGGATACTATTGAAAATTCTGTTCAGATTGAACTCTTGCTCTAATGCTCCTAATATCTCATACCTTCTTTGCCCTGGGAATTGCAAGTTCTTGTCAGGTCCAATCTTCTTCTCTCTGAAGTTCCCCTTCTCCTTAATCTACCCTCTCTGAAAAAAAGCAAATTCTCTCCACTGCATATTTATCTAATCTTTGTCTTTGCAAAGGGTGAAAGCAAATCAGAAATGAAAAGTGAATGGGTTTTCATTAGTTTAACACAAGAGACCATGTAGCACACCGAAGTCCCTCTATGCCTGTCAAACAAAAGCACGCATCTTTCCTTATAAGCTACATCTCCACAAGTAAATGTTTTCTTCAATTTAAGTCCGTGATTTTTTCATTCATCTCTCATCGCAGAAAATGAAAATACATTTTTAAGATTCAGTTCCTGACTTCAAAGAGTATATGGAACCAGCAGAATGACTCAAATGAATGAACTGCAGGCATTACTAAGAAAACCCAAAGTGCAACAAGAAGCAAGCAAAGTCCTAAGAGACTAGGTGGCGGGGGGTGGGGATGGGGGTGGGGTATAAAGAGGTGGCGATTCACATGCTTTTCTGACTGTGTGAAAATAGCTGACTTTTGAAAAAGGTTTGTCCAGAAAATGAGACACTAAAAGTAAACAGACAGACAGACACTTGAGGAATATCTGTTTCAATAGTTCTTATCTAAACACTATTTTTAGAGTAGCTTCAGGTTTACAACAAAATTGAAAAGTGCAGTTTTCTCACATACTCCCTCCCTGCATAGTGCATATCCCACCCCCCATACTCCATTATCACCAGCACTCACCAGGATAATACAGTTTCCGTCTGTCTGTCTGTCTGTCTGTCTTTCTACCAAGGATGAACCTACATTGACAGGTCACAATCCATCCAAAGTCCATAGTTCACATTAGGGTTCACTCTTGATGTTGCACACTTTATGGGATGCTATTAAAATACAGTCATATGTATCAATCTTTGTAATATCATCAGAGTATGTATTGCCCTAAATGTCCTCCATCCTCTGCCTATTCACCTCTACTGTCTCATCCTCACCCCTGCAACCACTCATCTTTTTTACTGTCTCCACAGTCTTGTCTTTCTCAGAATGACATGAGGTTGGAATTGTACAGTGTGTCACATTTTCAGATTGGCTTCTTCCACTTAATAATATGCATTTAAGCTTCTGCCATGTCTTTTCATGGCTTCATAGTTCATTTCATTTTAGTGCTAAGTAAAATTCCAGTGCTTGGATGTATGGTATTTTATTTAACCATTCACCTATTGAAGGACATCTGAGTAGCCTCCAAGTCTTGGCAACTATGAATCAAGCTCCTATAAACATTCATGTGCAAGTGTCTGTATGGACATAAGTTTTCAACTCTTTTGGATAAACACCAAAGAGTGCAAGGCTGTATTGTATGGAAAAAGTATGTTTAGTTTTGTAAGAAAATGCTTAACAGTCTTCCAAAGAGATGGGCCCATCTTGCATTCTCATTTATTGCTCTACATCCTCACCAACATTTGGTTTTGCCAGTGATCTGGATTTTGGCCATTCTAATAGGAGAGTAGTGACACAGAATTTTGTTTTAACTAGCCTATCAGAACCAGCTTTGGCTTTGTTTTTATTGATTTCCTGTTTTCAATTTTATTATTATTTATTTTATTTTATGTTTTTGTCTTTTGTCTTTTTAGGGCACACCCATGACATATGGAGTTTCCCAGGCTAGGGGTCTAATCAGAGCTGTTGCTGCTTGCCCATGCCAGAACCACAGCAACACCATATCCAAGCCATGTCTGTGACATATACCACAGCTCACAGCAACACTGGATAGTTAACCCACTGAGTGAAGCCAGGGATCAAACCCACAACCTCATGGTTCCTAGTTGGATTCGTTTCCACTGTGCCACGATGGGAACTCCCATGTTTTCAATTTATTGATTTCTGCTCTGATTCTTATGATGTCTTATCTTCTGCTTACTTTGCATTTAATTTTTCCAATGGTGGAAACTAGATGATTGACTTTGGATCTTTATTCTTTTCTAATAATATATGAGTTCAATGCTACAAATTTCCCTCTAAGCACTGTTTTTGCTGCATCCTACTAATTTTGATAAGTTCTGTGTTCATTTTATCTTAGTTTAAGTATTTACAAATTTCTCCTCTGATGCATGTGTTATTTAGAAGTGTATTATTTAATCTTGAAATATTTGGGGACTTTCCCAATTATCTTTCTGCTAATGATTTCTAGTTTAGTCCCACTGTGATTTGAGAATAGACATTGTATAATTTTTCTTCTTTTAAATTTGTTAAGGTGTGCTTTACAGCCCAGAATGTGGTCTACTTTGGTGAATGTTCCATGTGAGCATGATAACAATGTGTATCCTGCTGCTGGGTGAAGGAATCTATGTCAATTATATACAGTTAATCAATGGAGTTGTTGAGTTCACCTATGTCCTTACTGACTTTCTGCCTGAAGGCTTTGCCTGTTTCTGATGGAGAGGTGTTGAAGTCTCAGATTATGGTAGTGAATTCATCTATTTCTCCTTGCATTTTTGTTGTTGTTGTTATTGTTGTTGTTGTTGTTGCTATTTCTTGGGCCGCTCCCGCGGCATATGGAGGTTCCCAGGCTAGGGGTCGAATCAGAGCTGTAGCCACCGGTCTACGCCAGAGCCACAGCAACGCGGGATCCAAGCCACGTCTGCAACCTACACCACAGCTCACGCAACGCCGGATCGTTAACCCACTGAGCAAGGGCAGGGACCGAACCCGCAACCTCATGGTTCCTAGTTGGATTCGTTAACCACTGCGCCACGACGGGAACTCCTATTTCTCCTTGCATTTTTTTTTTTCAGTTTCTGCTTCATGTGTTGTGAGTCTCTATTATAAGGTACATATTATTATTACATGTTAAGAATTACTGTTTTCTTTGAGAACCGAATTATTTAGCATCGTGTAATGCCTTTCTTGATCAATGATCACTTCCCTTACTTTAAAGTCTGTCCTGTCTTAAAATTAATATAGCTACTCCTACTTTCTTTTATTAGTGTTAACATGGTATATTTCTCTCTGCACATGTATAATCTATTTGTTTCTCTATACTTAAAGGGAACTTCTGGTAGATAACATATAGTTGGGTGATGTTTTTTATACATGATCTTAGCCAAAAGGCCTAGAAGCGATGGGGTCATGTTTTTCAATTCACTCTGAAAATCTCTCTCTTAATTGATTCACTTAGACCATTTATATTCAAAGTGGTTATTGAGATAGTTGGATTAATATCCACCATATCTGCTTCTATTTTCCTATTGCCCTTATTATTTGTTCCTATTTTTGTCTTTCACTCCATTTTCCTTTCTGTGGTCTTAATTTAGCATTTTATATTATTCCATTTTATCTTATTTCTTAGTATATCAATTATACTTCTTTCCCCTTTTTTATGGTGGTTGCCCCATAGTTTACAAAATGTATTTACGACTTGTCCAAATTCATATTCAAATAACATTACATCACTTCACATACAGTGCAAATCCCTTATAATAACAAAATAATTCTAATTCCTTCCTCTTCTCCTTCGTACCATTGCTGTCATTCATTTCACATACCATATTATAAACATGTGCATCAGTAACTGAATAAATTATTATTATTATTATTATTATTTGGCTTTTTAGGGCCGTACCCACGGCATATGGAGGTTTCCAGGTTAGGGGTCGAATTGGAGCTACAGCTGCCAGTCTACGCCACAGCCACAGCAACACAAGATCCAAGCCACGTCTGTAACCTACACCACAGCTCATGGGAACACCGGATCCTTAACCCACTGAGTGAGGCCAGGGATCGAACCTACAACCTCATGGTTCCTAGTTGGATTTGTTTCTACTGCACCACAATGGGAACTCCTGAATACATTATTTCTATTATTATTTTGAACAAACTATTGTCCGTTGGATCAATTAAGGCTAAGAAAAACAAAAGTTTTATTGCACATTTACTTATTCCTTCTTTGATACTCTGCCTTTTTTATGTAGACTGAAGTTTCTGACTTAAATTTTTCCTCTCTCTGAAGAACTTCTTTCCACATTTGCAAGGCAGGGGCAGACCTACTGGTAACAAATTCTCTCAAGTTTGTTTGTCTGAAGAAGTCTTTATTTCCTTTTCACTTTGGAAGAATACTTTCACAGAGAATGGAGTTCTGGGTTCGTGAGGTTTATCCCCTCAGCACTTAATTTCATTCCACTTTCCTTGCTTGTTTCTGAGGAGAAACTGGATATAATTCTTATTTCTATTCCTCTGTAGAGAAACTGGATATAATTCTTATTTATATTCCTCTGGCTTTTTATTTTTTCCAGGATTTTTTCTGCAACTTTGACTTTCTCTAATTTAAAAATTATAGGCTGAGGTGTAGTTTTATTGGCATTTCTCTTGCGTGGTGATTTCTGAGATTCCTGGACCTATGGTTGGGCTTCTGACATTAATTTTGGTAAATTCTCAGTAATTATTGTTTCAAATATTTCTGCTGTTCTTTCATTATTCTTCTGGTAGTCTCCTTATGCATACATTTTGTAGTTGCCCTAAAATCCTTGGATATTCTGTTTCATTGTTTATGGTCTTTATTTTCCTTGGCTTTTCAGTTTTCTAGGATTCTGTTGATAGACCCTCTAGCTCAGAGGGTCCAGTTTGCTAATAAGTCCATCAGAGGCATTCTTCACTTCTGTTACAATGTTGTTGTTGTTGTTGTGGTTGTTGTTATTATTATTATTATTTACCGCTAGCATTTCTTTTTGATTCATTTTTAGGATTTCTATCTCCCAGTTTACATGGCCCATCGGTTCCTGCATGCTGTGTACTTTATCTGTTGGAGCTCTTAGCATGTTAATCAGAGCTGTTTTAATTGCTCAATCTGATAGTTCTAACATCTCTGTCATGTCTGCTGATGATACTTGCTCAATTTTTTCAAACTGTGTTTTTTGTCTTTCATGCGCCTTGAATTTTTTTTCTTGATGAGGGACATGAGGTAGTGGTAAAAGGAACTGCTGTAAATAGGCCTTTTGTGACATGGTGTTAAGGTGTGGGGGAGGGGAAGCGTCCTGCAGTCCCGTGATCAGGTTTGACTGTTTGGGTGAGCCTGTGCCTCCAGACTGTGAACTTCGCAAGAGTTTCTAAGTTGTTTTCTCCCCCTAAGGTGACAAAGAGGGCTGGATTTGGGTAAACCCCTTACCCAAGATTTTTAGGCTCTGATAATACCCCAGCAGACTAGGCTCTGGGGTCCTCCTTTGCCCCGAGGGCATCCTTGTTAACAAGAACAGAGGGCTTGAGTTATTTGGAAATGGTTCCTTTTCCACTCACTCTGTGGGAATCTGGCTCAGTTCCTTTAGGTAAACCTCCCAGGACTGTTGAGTTTCCCCTGTGACTGGGTCCCCCGGAGTTTTCAACATTCGCAAATGTTCACACTGACCCTCCAGCAAGCCTTCAATTCCAATTCAGGTTGTCCTGTTTGGGCCCTGGTTCCCATGAGGACTTCTGCTCCTGAGTCTTTGTTCCAGTAAGGCATGATTTCCTGTGCTCACCTGCATGTACCTCCAACCTCAGGGGCCTTGGTTTTTCCAGTGTCTTCCCCCCTCTTATGGATTAAAGAGGGTTTGAGATTTTTCAGATGATAAAGCTTTTTACCTATTTACTTCTTTATGAGAAGGGAGAGGCAACTTTTAAGCTCCTTGCAAATGAAACTTGATGCACAGCTCTAATTATTACCAAGTTACACTACCCTTCATAATTTCTAATACATATATCTTTTCTTCTTACCAAACCAAACCAAACCAAACCAAACCAAACAAAAAGCCTTGTCTTTTTCACTTCCCCAATTAAGGTAAACCCTAGTCTCTTAAAAGCTGTGCTCTTCCAGATGTGCCATTTACTTTTACAGCCAAGTCACAAAAATTGATATCCGAAGATCCAGCACAATCATTGGAGGGTGAAGTCTTCTAGAATAGGAAGCCATGGTACAAATACAGATTAAATGTTTCTGTCCCAAGTTCTTAATACCATTGACAATGATAATAGCATGTGATGCTGATTATGAATGTGTTCATTCATAACTCTACATCATCACAATGCTAAATATCAGTTTGCTACTATGCCCCAATCTATGGAGCAATATAGTCTATGCATCTCTGCAAAGATATAATAGCAGTGCCCCTTTAATCATTCCTCATGCCCTTCATTGTACATTCTAACATATACAAAATGGCATCCTTGGAAATTAGTATTATCTGCCATTACGGTGAAAAAAACAAAAACAGATGGTACAATTATTTTTAAATCATGATATCTAAAATTTAACAATGGTTAACATGTAAATAAGATAAAATTATAAAGTTGATCTTAAAATAAATGTTGGGTATTGATAAAATGTTGCTCTGAGAAATGATTCTGATGATTTTTTCTTCATTTGTTTAATGGATTGAATCTTTTGTCACTATTTCTGGCTTCAGAAACCAGGAAGGGAGTATTTTTTCTCTTTACTGGCAATTAACTGAATGTATAATTTTGAATAATCATTTGTAATTATTTCTTGGGCATGGTCCCATACCTTTCATCCAATTCCAAAAGCCTAGCATATGTGCTGTGCTTTTGAAGTTAGGTTAGAAGTAGAAGTGTTTATAATATGGGGATTGGCAATCATTCCACTTGAAGTAGGACCAGAACTTCACTGTGCCATGCAGATGTCAACAAGGCAAAATGCTCACCTTAAAATTCAGCCGCACATCATTTTACAGAAGTGGTAGCAATCACCTGCCAAGCCTATCTGCAATGGTCAAGATAAAAATATGACTACAGAGTCATTAAAACGTGATTTCCTTTCTATGTGTGAGATTCACTGAATTCTGAAGCAATCACAACCTCAACAGTGCAGAGTTCTTAAGGTATGACCTCTTGGCTCAATCAGACCCAGATCACATCTTAGATTCACTTCTTAATTTTAGGGTAAGCTTGGATAAGTTTGTTTCATTACCTGTAAATGATGTCAATAAAGTTTTTTTCATTTTTAAAATTTCTTAAAATGATTTTTGTTTTTTCCATTATAGCTTGTTTAGAGTGTTCTGCCAATTTTTTACTGTACAGCAAAGTGGCCCAGTCATACATACATATATACATTCTTTTTCTCACATTATCCTCCATTATGCTTCATCATAAGTGACTAGATATAGTTCCCAGTGCTGTACAGCAGGATCTCATGGCTTATCCATTCCAAAGGCAATAGTTTCCATCTATTAACCCCAGATTCCCAGTCCATCCCTTTATTTTAGGCTTGAGTCTCTGTTGCAACTACTCAACTCTGCCTTGTAGGGAAAAATTATTCACAGACAGTATGCAAAGAAATGGATGTGGCTATGTTTCCTTGAAACCTCATCTATGGGTATGCAATTTGAATTGCATATAATTTTCACATCACCACATATTGTTCTTTCTTTTATTATGTTGCAACCACTTAAACATTTAAAAGCCATCCTTAGTTCATGAGTCACACAAACACAGATGACAGGCCAGACCCCCGGGGCATAGGGTGCCAAATCCTGATCTATAAAATGGAAATAAGTTACTGGTTCCCTTATGCAGTTCTGATGAGGAGTAAGACATAAGGAAGATAAAATTCTTAGCTCTGTTTTGACCTTTACAATTTTTACTCCTGTTAAGTGTGGCCTGTATAGACTAGTCATCCTGGGAGTTAATGTCTATTTTTCAAGCCTGTTGTTATTCAGAATGGCTCTGTGTACCTCTTTGGGAAGTGGCTTAAGGGACTGCATTAGACCCTCCTTTTTGCTGAGAACTTGGCAGCAGGAGCCAGCAGGAAGGAGAGCACAAATGCACCAGATGAAATAAATGGCTTAGCTTGGTAGCCAGTCCCTTGGTGCTATAGGGTTTGGGTAATTCCAGGTTTCAGAGTAGTCCAGCAACAATACTAAGGAAATCTAATTTAGGGGGTTGAACAAGGTGGCAGGGGATCATCCACATCAAAAAGTGTCCAAGAAAGACATCAGTACAAAGTCTCCTCATAATGAATACATTTGGAACTAGTCTAGTGAGCAGAGATTTACACCAAGGATGCACGCAGTAGGGATTTCCATGCTAAACCTGAACATGAAGTATTACACAAAGACAGAGATTGATGTTGGCTAGGATGATCTGTATTTGGGCTTCCAGTGCTCAACAAGGCACGCTGTCTGCCACATTTACAGCAGTAAAATTTACTCCCCTGGAGGAAAATATTGGTCTGGATTAAAAATGTATAGGCAAGGTAGTACACTATCTTTTGCACTTATACTATCTCATTAAATCTCTATTCAACAGTCTACATTATGTATGATTCCTA
This sequence comes from Phacochoerus africanus, assembly GCF_016906955.1. Classification (NCBI taxonomy): domain Eukaryota; kingdom Metazoa; phylum Chordata; class Mammalia; order Artiodactyla; family Suidae; genus Phacochoerus; species Phacochoerus africanus. The sequence continues at coordinate 27,226,156 of NC_062552.1, read as the reverse complement.
TTTTATAGAAATAGTAAGTGGGAGAGCCAGCTATGGTCTATCTGGAATCCCAATCTAGTTCTCTGTGATAATGTTAAGGAGAGATTAATAATTTTTTTTCTTCCTAAAGGTCCCTTTTGGCTCTCTCTCTCTTAAAGTTTTGATAACCTAGCAGAAAACTGGCGAGCAGAAATGAGTTCAAGGGAAGAACTCAAAGTCTCTAGGATAAAGGCAATGCTCTATTCAGACTCATCTGGATTTTCTTGTTTTTTTAACAAGCCATTTCCCTGCTTAAGAAACTTCCATTGTTGCAAAAGTCATGGGATGTTACCTGCCAACTCCTACTTCTCCATAAATATGTAAAGTATTACAGTCAGTGGTAGCTTTATCAGGAAGCTCATGAATCATGGCTTGGAGCCCTCTCCATAGTGAATGTGGAGAAGTTCTGGGGACACAGCATGTTGCCAAGCTTGGGTACCACTCTCTGTCCCATGATGGTGTCCCCAGGGCCAAGAACAGGCCAATAGGCTGCCGGCTTTACCTCCAATAATCGGATCTCTGTCTGGTAAACTTTTCATGTATCTGGACTCTATCTTTGACTTAAAGAAGAAGGAATTGATTTAGAGACTGCTGCATCACTACCTGCTGAGAAGTCACCGTGACTCAGCTTCATGGCCGCCTAAAGCCCTCTACATCAATGGCTGGGGAAGGCTGGCGTGGGGAAAAATGGCTCAGGAAGGATGTGGCCAAGCTGGATCAGCAGCTATTGCAGTTCTCTAATGACTTGCCGCCAGGCAAGAAGCACTTTCCAAGCAGATGTAGCATTATCAATAAAGAAAGGTAACACAGAAAGACATTTTAAATTAATAAGTTTTAAAAACACAGCCAACTTTCCATCAATCATGCCAGAGGGGCAACTGAATATTACTTTTCTATTCTCATTTTAGAAAATTATAAAATTGTTGCCATGGAAAGAGGCTGTTAAAAAATAAGCACCAAACTTGTAGGAAATATAGTATTAGACAGGTGTATTAGGTTGTTAATTATTAACACGTGTTACTTTTTTACATTTTGTTATATTTATGGCTTAACTTTTTAAAAAATTATTGAGGAGTTCCCGTCGTGGCGCAGTGGTTAATGAATCTGACTAGGAACCATGAGGTTGCGGGTTCGATCCCTGGCCTTGCTCAGTGGGTTGAGGATCTGGCGTTGCCGTGAGCTGTGGTGTGGGTCGCAGATGCGGCTCGGATCCCGCGTTGCTGTGGCCCTGGCGTCGGCCGGTTGGTACAGCCCCAATTCGACCCCTAGCCTGGGAACCTCCATATGCCACGGGAGCGGCCCAAGAGATGGCAAAAAGACAAACAAACAAACAAACAAAAGTAATTATTGAGATTCATTTTCTCGTTATCCTTTATTTTCATTCATACTCACATAATCTTTTCCTTAAAGGCAGGGAGTCCCAAAATTGAATATACTTCAGATGCCACAAACCTGAATCGGCCAACAGTGAGGTCTCTCTTTTGGAATGTGGTTTCTCCAGTCTAAGACTACTTCTCTGATGCGTAGACATCGTGTCTACTCTATTGCAAATTCTTTAATTTTTATACCATATATATATTTTTTGTCTCTATGCGTTGCTGTGTCAGTTGCCTGTGTATTCCTTGCCTTGATCATAAATGACTCAGAAATGGACAATGGTGAACCCGCATATGGAAAGCATTTTATTGGCTACAGCCACGGACAAGTTATGTGATCTCTCAATATCTAATTTTTAAGAATCTATAAGTTGTATTTGGTGTTAATAAAATTATGCTGGAATAGTTCCTGGCTTATAAGAAAATTTCAGTGTTAGCTAATGTAATGTTTATCAACATCATTTTTATTGAAGAGATCTATGAACGGCAGGGCTTAGTTTTGGTGTCTCATTCTTTGGAAATTTGCATTGGTGACAAAATCTTCATCATGGGTGTAGCTTGATAGATGAAAACAGTCAACCACTAAAAATAACTTGCAGCTGTGTTGAGAGTGAAATGTGTTCCTTGGGTGACATGCGGCACTTAAGTGGTCCATCCACTGGCTCTGAAGGCAATAGGGCTCTTTACCCAAGAGAGCACTAACCGTATACGATTCGGAAGAAACTTCGTGGAATGTTTATCCTTCTGCAGTGTCTCCTTTGACAGAGTTTCCACAAACACAAGCCCATGTAGAGGTGGTGTATGAGACGCATTGTATCTAAAATGAAATCAGACTCAACCTATTGGTTCTGCTCAGCTCCTTTGATTACAAGGCAGGAGGAGTTGGCGTTCATCTGTCAGGTGCAATTTTTTTTTTTTTTTTTTTTTTTTTTTTGCTTTTTAGGGCCACACCTGTGGCATACGGAAGTTCCCAGGCCAGGGGTCGAATTGGAGCCACAGCTGCCAGCCTACATCACAGCCACAGCCATGTGGGATCCAAGCCACCTCCTTGATCCACACCACAGCCTGTGGCAACGCTGGATCCCCAACCCACCAAGTGAAGCCAGGGATCAATCCGCAGCCTCAAGAACACCAGTTGGATTCGTTTCTGCTGCGCCACAACGGGAACTCCTGTCAGGTGCATCTTAATGCATAAGATAACTCAGTAAAACTGGCAGTCTGACAAGACTCTGATAAGAATGAGTGCAAGTAATTTTGAGTTCCTGGGAAGAAAAATATTTTATACCTTCAAGATAGCCTTATATCCCAACTTCCTTCCTGATCCTTTGTTAAAACAAGAGTTTTAAATATAAAAGAACAAAGAGGCCCAGCCCTGCACTGTGTACAGAAAAAGTAATATTCAGTTTTATTGTGTTTCAAATTATATGTCTGAATTTGTAGTTAATAATTTTTTAAAAAATCACATTTTTGAGTGGTTGAATAACCCTCCCACATTGGTATTCATACAAAATAAACAAATATCTCAGTACTAGTGATAATGTGCATATCATGTGTTTGAATGCTTTTTTCTGTAGTGCATAACTGGTTGTTAAAAACATATTTCAGTAGACTGAATTAACATATCCATTCCCTTTAGAAGTTGCATATCTTCTAGCAGTTACCTAATTTGCCATGCAATTTCTCCAGCAAATTAAAAAATATAAAGAGACAGTTTTCATATTTTTAAAGGCATAGGTGAATGTACTCATGCCCAGCAAACAAAGGGAACACAAGAAAACAAACCAGTATTTCCTTGCCAAAGAACATTGAAAATGTTTTACTCATTGGGCATTTTCACATTTATTTTGGCAAAAAGCAATTCAATTTCCAGAGACAGTTGTTTCTTTGAAATATGGAATAAAATTATACTACATGATTTAAAATAATTTTTATAATTTCTTTCTCTACATAGTTTGCATTTGATATTCATAATTAGTCCACTAAGAGTCAATCAGGGAAACTATCCCACCTAAGGTAATTTTCTAAATTTAAGAACTGCAGTTCTCATGGGAGCTCCCATTGTGGCGCAGCGGAAATGAATCCAGCTAGGAATCATGAGGTTGCAGGTTCAATCCTTGACCTTTCTCTGTGGGTTAAGGATCGGCATTGCTGTGAGCTGGGGTGTAGGCTGGCAGCTGTAGCTCTGATTTAATCCCTAGCCTGGGAACCTCCATAAGCCACAAGTGCAGCCTTTAAAAAGCAAAACGAACAAACAAACAAACAAACAAAAACCTGCAAATCTCAAACTGTGGTATGATGCTAAAGGGAGAGCTCCAGGTGGCTCTGATACAACGAAAGTCTGAGAAGCAATCGCACTATCGTAACTGCTAATTTGAGCAGGTACTCACCGTAATTTTGTCTTTTCTCATATTTTTTTTTTACTGAGGTATAGTTGACAAATTAAACTGTAAGCTAGTGAAAGCGTGCAATGTGATGATTTGATATACCTATATATTTTGGAAGAATCCCCCATCAAGCTAATTAACACAGCCCTCATTCACATATCTACCTTTCTGTGTGTATTTGAGAACACTGAAGTTCTGCTCTCTTAGCAAATTTCAATTATACAGCAGTGTTATCAGCACCGTCACCATGTCACACATGAGCTCCTCAGCCCTTATTCATTTTATAAATTCAGTTTATAAATAAAAGTCCTTTTACCATACTCTTCCTATTCCTCCACTTCTCAGTCCCTGTCAACTATGTGTCTGCTCTCTGTTTCTATGAGTTTGACTTTTTTTATTGTTTTATGTTCCATATGTAAGTGATACCATGTAGTATTTGTCTTTACCTGTCTGACCATTCACTTCGTGCAAGGCCCTCGAGTTTTATCCATGTTGTCACCAATGACAAGATTTCTTTCTTTTTTTTAGGTTGAGTAATATTTCATCATGCATACACCACATTTTCCTTATTCAGTCATTTGTAGAAGGACACATAGGTTGTTTGCATACCTTGGTTATGAAGAATGCTGCTATGAACATGAGAATGCAAGTATCTTGTCAAGGTAAAGATTTTGTTTCTTTGCCTGTATCCCCAGAGCTGGGATTACTAGATTTTATGGTAGCTCTATTTATCATTTCTTGAGGGATCTTCATTGTGTTTTCCATAGTAGCTGGAGCCAGATTACATCACCATCAATGGGTGTACAAGTGTTCCTATTTTTTCCACATCCTCACCAGCATTTGCCTTTTTTGTTTAAGGAGTATTTTCCTGATGATTAGTGACGTTGAGCACATTTCCATACGTCTGTTGGCCATTTGATTGTTTTCTTTGGAAAAATGTCTACTCATTTTTTTTCCCTCCTTCTTTACTGGGTTATCTGTGTTTTTGCTATTGAATTGAATATTTTCAATCTTTTTATTTGTTTGTTTTTGCTTTTTTTTAGGACCACACCCATGGCATATGGAGGTTCCCAGGCTAGGGGTCAAATTGGACCTACAGCTGCCAGTCTACACCACAGCCACAGCAATGCCAGATCCGAGCCAAGTCTGCAAACTACACCACAGCTCACAGCAATGCTGGATCCTTAATCCACCGAGCTAGGCCAGGGATTGAACCCACAACCTCATGGTTCCTAGTTGGATTCATTTCTGCTGTGCCAAGATGGGAACTCCATCTATTTTCAGTATTAATCCCTTAGCAGATACGGGGTTTGCAAATATTTCTTCCCATCCCATAGGCTACCTTCTCATTGTGTTGTTTCCTTTGCCATGCAGAAACTTTTTAGTTTGTTTATTTTTGCTTTTGTTGCCTTTGCTTTTTGTATGAAATCCTAAAAAATCATTACCAAGACCAATATCCAGGAATTTACTCTTCCATATTTTCTTCTAGAAATTTTATAATTTCACATATTATCTTTATGTCTTTAATCCATTTTGAGTCAATTATTTTGTATGTGGATATCCAGTTTTTTCAACACTCTTTATCGAAGATACTATCCTTTTCTCATTGTGTGTTCTTTGTGCCCCTGTCAAAGATTAGTTGACCATATGTTATGTTATTTTTTTGTCTCTTGATTCTGTTACATTGATCTATGTGTCTATTTTTATGCCAGTACCATACCATTCTGATTACTATAGCTTGAAACATAGTTTGAAATTAGGAAGTATGATGCTTCCAGCTTTGTTCTCCTTTCTGCTTTGTTCTGCTTTCTGCTTTGTTCTGCTTTGGCTATTTGGGGTCTTTTGCTGTTTTTTTGTTTTTCTCTTTCAGTAAAAAATGTCATTGGAATTTTTATAGGGATTGCATTGACTCTATAGATCACTTGAGTAGTATCTTATTTTAGCAAGATCCATTCCTTCAATTCTTGAGCATGAAATGTCTTTCCATTTGTCTTTCACTTCTTTCATGAATGCTTTATGGAAATCAATATACAAATTATTTGCTGCCTTGATTAGATTTATTCTTAATTTTTTTTCTTTTTGATGCTATTGTAAAAGGTGCTATAGCTTGTTGTTAATGTAGAGAAACACAAACGATTTTTCTATATTGATTGTAGGCTGATTAAAAATTGGACCTTCAGGCAGCAGAAGGGAAGGCGTGCAGTAAATTCAGCCCCTTCCAGGGAGAAATTGGGAGGTGGGTGTTCTTTGCCTGTTTCCTCTGTGCTTGGCCCAGGTGTATGGGAGGATGGGTGGGAGAGCGGTGTAGTGGTCTGGGGCCCACCCCTCAGGAGGAATCCCACAAAAGCTGGGATGTTAGATGTGTCTACAAACATCTTCCAGGGAGATACGGGCAGCTCGGTTTTGTTATTGGAGCAGGCTGCAGGGAGAAGGTGGGAGAGGTACCCACCGGCTTCCTGGTTATTAGAGAGGATGTGAGCCAGCCCCTAACTCAGATGCTTGCTAAATTAGAAATCTGGCCCTTAGGGCAGCAGCTTTAAAGTACGTAGATAAAACCCTTTCAGGAAAAGACCAGGAGATGAGCGTTTATTACCTGTTCTCTCTGCAGTGAGCCCTGGGGGAATGGCTATGGAGAAGGCTCAGGCATCCAGTAAGTCCTGCTCCTTTGTTTGCCCTGGTACTGGGGGATTCGGGAATTAAGCCTTGTCGGCTATCAGAATGAGGTGCTCTGGGGACCTCTCTCTTAGATAGCAGACTTAAAAGCTGGGGTGTGGTTGGGAGTTCAAACTCCTTCTGGGGAGATACTGGCTACTTGGAGTGGGCTGGTGGGGGAAGGCAGAAGGGTCTGTTGGCTGCCCAGGGCTTTGGGGAGGACCCTAGCTGGCCCCAAATGCCTGTTAAATTAGAAGCCCAGCCCTCAGGCAGCAGCTTTTAATGTATGCAGATGAAGGTCTTTCAAGAAGCACTGAGAGACAGGAGAGTGTGTGCCTGCTCCCTAAGACCTGAGGGGTGGCAGGTGCCTGTGTACTTTGAGAAACTGACTTTTTTTTATTTTTTATTTTTTATTAAATTATAGTTGATTTATAGTGTTGTGCCAATTTCTGCTGTACAGAAACTGTACTTTTTCATTTTCTATTTTTTTATAAATGTATAGTTGATTTACAGTGTTGTGCCAATTTCTGCTGTACAGCATAGTGACCCAGAAATACATATATATATATATACACACATTCTTTTTCTCATACTATCTTCCATCATGGTCTATCCCAAGAGATTCAGTATAGTTCCCTGTGCTATACAGTGGGACCTCATTGCTTATCCATTCTAAATGTAATAGTTTGTATCTATTAACCCCAAGTACCCTGTCCATCCCGTTCCCTCCCACCTCCCCTTTGGCAACCACAAGTCTATTCTCCATGTCCATGAGTCTGTTTCTGTTCTGTAGATAGGTTCATTTGTGCAATATTTTAGATTCCATATAAAAGTGATATTTGTCTTTCTCTTTCTGACTTACTTCACTTAGTTTGAGAATCTTTAATCACATCCATTTTGCTGTGAGTTTGTGGGTCTGATGGACACAAGCCTCCTTGGGAGTCAGAACTAGGTGTTTGGGGAACTCTTCCTTCCAGTGAGACTCATAAAATTTCAGGATGATAGAGGCGGAATCCACATTCTCTGTTCTTTGGGGAGAATCTGGGAGTTGGGAGTTCCTTCCCAACCGAATGGCACTGTGCCTGGGAAGGGAGGGTGGCTTAAGGCAAGAGTATGACTTTGCCTGTGCCAGTGTGGATGTTTTCTCCTTTGTCCGATACATAGGAGTTGCTCAGCTAGTTCCTGAATCGTTCTGTGTGTAGCAATACAATCAGTGTGTCTGTGGGGGGAGGGGAGCTCAGGCCCCCCCATATCACCATCTTGGTCGACTCTCCTGCTCTCATATTTCATTGGACAATAAAGCATGTCTACTTTTCTCATGTAGATTAGTCTCTACATTACATCAGTTATTTTATAGACATTGTTCCAATAGTGTTGGAAGAGAATTACAAAGCAGCTGCAATCCTCTAAGAAATACAATTATTGCAACAGATATGCTTAGAGTCTTCCTTCACCTAAAATACGTCCCACAACACTTGACAGGGCTCTGTAGTCTGTAAACTCTTTCAGAACATATTTATGAAATAATAAAAAGAAATTAAGGGAGTTCCCATTGTGGTTCAGCAGGTTAAGAACTGACTAGTATCTATGAGGAATTGATCACAGGTTTGCCTCCAGCTTCAGCCTGAATTGGGGCTTGTTACTCGTGCAGTTAATTCTGACCTCGGGGCTCACGATGCTTTCAGTAACTGGGGACAGGGACACAGACACCCATCTGGACCTTGTAGCTGTTCCATGGTGTGAGCAGCAGGGTCCCTGAGATCTCTTTCTAAATTGTAAATTCGCCCTCTTTCTGTACATCCTTTTGGTAGAGTTTGTGGATCCTTGTTGATTTTCGGTCATAATTTCCTTGATTTATATCGTCCAAGAGCAAGTTACTTTCTAATTTCTAATAAAAAATACAATAAATCAAGCAAACATAACTTGATTTGAAAAAAACCTCTCTTAAAAATAGAGATTTTAAAAGAGTAAAATTGTAGACATAACAATTATTTCCTTTGTTTTATGTGCTGCTTATATTTTGAAAAGGGATAGTGAGAGAATTCCTATTGGCTTAAAAACATAATCACAGTTTGTAATTACTTAGCATTCTATAAGAAGGGAAGAGCATTGCAAGACAGAGGTATCAGGGCTCATGGAGAAGTTACAAGGCTCTCCCCTAACAGGTGGCTTTCCCAAAAGCTCTTTCTCCTTTCAGGCTCCCTTTCTGCTTATTTTGCCTCCTTCTTGCCCTTATTAACTTCTGGGTTATTATTATTATTATTTTATTTATTTATTTTTTTGTCCTGTCCCCAGCCCCACAACCACAGCATAAGGAAGTTCCAGGGATTGAAACCTGTGCAGGGATCCTCACTGCCCTGGGCCGGGGATTGAACCCACCCCTTTGCAGAGACCAGGCCACTGTAGTCAGATTCTTAACCCACTGTGCCCCTGCAGCAACTCCTTAACTTCTGTTTTAAGTGAAGGCCCTAAGTGGACACAGAAGCTTTCCATGTTGCATAGTTGATGGTGAAGTGTAAGATGTCAGACAAGACTTTAGGGGTCGGACAAGTTACTAAGTCACTGAGGGGTGCGAGGCATGGTTCATCCTCAGCTGGTCAGCACTCTGGTCAACTGGGGAGAGAGTGTCTCACCTACTAGTCAGTTATAAAAGTTGGCTTGAGGGCCTCCAGAGTGCCACCAGTGGCAGTAAATGGAATAGCAGTGTATTTAGATTCTATATGCAGGTATTTGAATTTTGGTTCTCCCAATTCTTAGCTCCACAATTATCTGTGAACAAATCCCTTATTTCCCTGAGTTTCAGGGTAACAATTTTATCTGGAATAACTGCTTCTCTATGTGGTTAGATAATTGTGTGTGTATGTGTGTGTGTGAAAGTACATCACAAACCATAAAGCCATATAGAAAGAAAATATAATTCACTCAAAAAGCACATATTGAGTGTTCAGGCTACATAAATCACAGCAATTAATGGTGCTATCATAAAACAAACAAACAAAAAAAACATGTTGAAGACATGGTTCTTATTCTTGGGGCTATAATAATCTGTTTAGGAATTCCCTGGTGGCCTAGAGGTTAAGGATCCAGCATTTTCACTGCTGTGGCTTGGGTCACTGGTCTGGTGCAAGTTTGAGCCCTGGCCCAGGAACTTCCTCATGGTGCAGGCATGACCAGAAAAAAAAAAAACTGTTTAAAGAAAGAAAACTAGTATACAGAAACAGTCTACAGAAATACAAGAAAATATTATTTTAAATATTACAGCATGATAATGTGAGAAAAAAAGAATCTATACATGTATGTGTAACTGGGTCACCATGCTGTACAGTAGGAAAAGAAATGTATTGGGGTAATAACAATTGACTACAATAAAAAAACTTTAAAAAATATTACGGGCATGCTGCAATTTTATACTGGGGTTTAAAGCAGTTATATTTGTTTTCATATTCAAATAATAAGAACTCCAAGAAAAAAATACATTTAGCTCTAGGGCAAGGTTCGGTTCTTGTAGAGAAGCTCTTTTATTCACGTCTACAGCCTCTTATCCCAACCCCTTCATCCATGCTCCTTAAGTGGCTTGGAAGGAGCCTAGCATCTGTCACACAGTTCAAAGGACAAGGCTTCCTGGATGGTGATACCAGGTCATGGACCAGACTACTTCTCTCAAAACAGTTTCCTTTGAGGAACCCTTGCTCTCATTTCATGGGGGCAACCCCCAGTCTGCCCAACCTTTCTAAAGATTCATACATCAAAGGGAAGTAGTGTATGTTCCACTCCAATGCTTTCAGATTTCTCCTCTAAGCAAATTCCTGGATGCTAAGATGTACAGTGGGGAAGGCATTGCATTCAGAATGCACCATCACTAACACCCACACCTAAGCCAAAGGCAGAAAATACATGGTGATTTACTTGCTTTATTTTGAGGCAATAATGGGGGATGCATGCTACTGAAACTTTCAAAAATTAGGATTTGATATCTCTACTACAAGAAAGGGAAATACCCAACAACTACAAAATAGCCCTTCCCTTAGATAAATATAAAACGAAATTCTACATTATTCTTCATTGCAATAATAACCAAGTACTAAGAAATTCAAGGTAGGAGAGTAATGTATACCAGAAAAATAATCTTGGAGGAAGCTGGGCCTATAAACCAGCAGGTGCCTAGCTAGTTTGCTAGGAACCAATTTAGGCATTATGACCAATTCATGGTTGTAAGTCATCTGTCTGGAATTTTGCAGCATTTCTCTGAATTCACTGTATATATGCACAAGGCATATGGAATAGGGAAGAAAAACAAAGACAAAACAATGTCTTCTGAAAAACAAACAAGCAAAAAAGTCTTTTGAGAATCATGTACCACTAATTTTGCCTTAGAGCTTTAATGACTGCCTGCAGATGAATTTGAGACTCTCTTTCTGAAATGCCAGTTTTGCTTGAATTGTACTTAGATCCAAGGGTTTTTTGTTTTTTTTTTAAATATATATTTCACTCAGAATAACAACCAAAGAAACGATGTTCTAATGCAATCTGGGCTTGAATAAAATAATCATATTTAAATTCATAAATGGGAAATTTCAGACATAAGCCCTTCATTTGGATGACTTTCCACAGAGGCATGACATGAGTGTGTAATTTGGGATCGGCTTGAATAATCCTCACTGTGTCAAAGCCAGTCATTTTGCTAGAGTGAGCCTGCATGGACAGAGCCCCCCCAAATGACTGTCCCTAAAAGAAGGGCCATTTTCTTCCAGTATGGTGCCACAACGTCATGCTGAGGTAATGGATCAAGACGGATTCTGCAAAAAGACTGCCTCTGCAATTAGTTCCTGCAAGTTGGCCTGTGGATGCAACACCATACAGCACACACATTTTAAATGTGGGAATGAATGAGAATAAATTGCCGTGGAATTGAACATATTGACCTAAATAATATATGCTGACACTGAATCCAAAGTAGCTTCAAAATAATAATAATACAAAAATCTCCCCTAAATATAACTCATGATGCATACCAGAACTTAAGGAACAGGGGTTTGGGGGGAACAAAAATGTTAATAATTCACTGTTCCCAGAGCTCCCTCTTACTATCTTCAAAACTAAATAAAGAGGTTTAACTTTGAGGACTGAATCTATAACCCATTCCATGAGTCAGTAATACTTAGAATTCCTGAGCAGTTAATTGGTGCCTTATTCAATACATCTTACTAAGAATGACCAGGATCACCTAAATTGTCATATTTATCATGTATTTTTCCCTTCTTACATTTTGAATGCAGACAGTGAAAAGACAGCAAGGAAGTTAGCTGTAGCTTCATGCTACTGTTTAGCAAAATATCACAATTACATTAAGAAAATATTAGATTAAGGAAGCAGCGTTCCCATTATGGCTCAGTGGTAATGAACCCAACTAGTATCCATGAGGAAACGGGTTCACTCCCTGGTCCTGCTCAGTGGATTAAGGATCCAGCATTGCCATTAGCTGCAATGTAGGTCGTAGATATTGTAGCTGTGGCTGTGGCATAGGCTGGCAGCTACAACTCTGATTTGACCCCTAGCCTGGGAACTTCCATATGCAGTGTGTGCGGCCCTAAAAATACAGCCAATCAATCACTCAATCAATAAAGGAAGCAATTTAAAGTGTCACTAGGCATATTACTCAGATATTTCTGCCCCTTCTCAACAAACCTGAATTTTTTCTTCCTTACTTGCCTCCAGTGGGCCAGGGTGGGGACAGCTGCCCAGTTCCTCCTCTCCTGCCTTCAGGTGGTAGAGTTTGTCACATTTCCTATATGTGCATCCAATTGGAGGGATGCTGAGAAATATCTGTCGGTCTGTCATTGGCGCCTGACCCCATAAGCCATTTCTGAGTATTAACCCAACCCTGAATCAGGCTCTTTCCTGTAAGGAGATTTCCAAGGAACTGAGAGGGTATACTAATTCAGCACAGGTGGATAATCTGGACAGGTGACAGAGATGTTCTGAGTTAAGAGATAATCTCTTTGAAGACAGAAATAGGCAGGGCATCCTGAGCATCATATCCTGCCAAGCAGGAGTATTAGGAGTTGAATTGCCAAAACAAACAAACAAACAAAACCCGCATGTGGAAGTTCTAATCCCTAGTACCTCAGCATGAGATCTTGTTTGGAAGTAGCATTTTTCCAGAGATAACCAAATTAAAATGAAGCCATTAGGGGGGCCCTAATCCAGTGTGAACTGATGTCCTCCTAAGAAGAAGAAACTTGAACACAGAGACATTCAGACACAGAGGGATGAACGTGTGAAGTCCCAGGGAGGTTTCACATGAAGACGGATGCAGAGACTGGAATTGTGCTGTCAGAAGATGGTAAACATCAAGGATTGATGGAAATGACCCCAAACTGGGAAGACACAGGGTAGGATTCTCCCCTATAGGCTCATTCAGAAGGAGCACCTGCTGGCACCTTAGTTTGGACTTCTAGCTTCCAGAACTGGGACACCATAAAATCCTATGATTTTAAGCCAACCAGTTACTTGACTTTATTACAGCAGCCCTACAAAACTAATCCAGAAGTTCCTGTGGTGGTGTAGCGGGAATGAATCCGACTAGGAACCACGAGGTTGTGGGTTCGATCCCTGGCCTCGCTCAGTGGGTTAAGGATCCGGCGTTGCCATGAGCTCTGGTGTAGGTTGCAGACGTGGCTGAGATCTGGCGTTGCTGTGGTTGTGCTGTAGACTGGCAGATGTACCTCCAATTTGACCCCTAGCCTGGGAACCTCCATATGCCGGGGATGTGGCCCTAAAAAGGACAAAAGACAAAAAAAAAGAAAGAAAGAAAATTAATTCAAATGGCGGAAATTACTAGACATGAAATAAAAAGGGAGGCTGCTGGGGGAACATATTTTTTCAGGTGATTAATTTTTAAAATAGCTTCTCTTACTATCCATTGGGGTATTATTTCCTCGTCACAGATGCTTTAGAAAAATACAGAAAAAAATTTTAAATCTAAAAATAAATTTATCATAATATACAATCATCTTTGGCCATGTCACACATTTCCTTTCAGTTTCTGGTTTATTCCATACCTTAAAAACTTACTGTACATTTGTCTCCATAAAATAAGTTTTTATAACATCAATTTTAATGCCCTATAGTCCTCTTTCCAAATCTCATAGTATAAAGATAAATGCTCACTTTCAATGCAATGGGTGGTTGGGTTGCATCATCATCTATATTTTATACTTTTTCAAAAAGGAGTATTCACAGGTATCTGCCACTGTGTACAGTTTTTAGCCACAGGTAAAAAAATAAAAACTTTTTAAAGTTTTGAAGTTTTCTATGTAAATTTCATTTTTAACAACAGCTATATCCTCATGTATTTTGATACTGTTTACCAACTGGCTGCATTCCAATTCTCAGCCTTTATTATCTCTGTGACATATTCCAAGAAATTGATTTGTGTATTAATCTCTGTTTTAAAGACAGTGGGACATCCAAAGACACCCCTTCAAATAGATCTCCAGACCCCAATGCACTGCCGTGCAGTTAGTACTCACTCAAATCTCTAATGTGATGGTAACATAGTGCAAGAATTTCAGGTGTCTCACTTGTAAAAGTAAAAGGCATAATCGGGTGCACTATAAACACTTTGAATTTTTTTCTTACATTTACATTTTTCCTACAAATCCTATATTTGGCCTAGAAGTCAATAGTCTAAGAAACATAAAATATACCTATGCGGGACAAGAAGTGACGATGCAGAGTAAAAGAATTAAAAAAAGAGTTTTGTTAGTTTCTCTCTCCCTCCCTCTCTCTCCAAATGGACCAGTTTTTTGCTTTGTTTGTTTGTTTGTTTGTTTTTTAATGTATGTGCAGAGGCTCGAAATTCTCTGCTAGTCCACTATGGCAAAGAGGAATGCTGGAAGAGAGAAGGAAAAAAGTTTCACAGAGAAAAGGATGTTAATGTTGGAATTCGTGGCTAACTATAAAAAATGACAGGGGTAATAAAAACAGATACTTCTTGATCCAGCAATCCCACTCCTGGGCATCTATCCAGAGAAAACCATGACTCCGAAAGACACATGTACTCCAATGTTCATTGCAGCACTATTTGCAATAGCCAAAACATGGAAACAACCTAAATGTCCATCGACAGAGGAGTGGATCAAGAAGATGTGGTACAGGAGTTCCCATCGTGGTACAGTGGTTAACGAATCCGACTAGGAACCATGAGGTTGTGGGTTCGATCCCTGGCCTTGCTCAGTGGGTTAAGGATCTGGCATTGCCATGAGCTGTGGTGTAAGTTTCAGACACAGCTTGGATCCCGAGTTGCTGTGGCTCTAGCATAGGCTGGTGGCTACAGCTTCCATTCAACCCCTAGCCTGGGAACCTCCATATGCTGTGGGAAGCAGCCCTAGAAAAGGCAAAAAGACAAAAAAAAAAAGATGTGGTACATATACATAATGGAATATTACTCAGCCATTAAAAAGAACAAAACACTGGCATTTGTAGCAGCATGGATGGACCTAGAAATTATCATGCTAAGTGAAGTCAGCCATACAATGAGACACCAACAGCAAATGCTTTCACTGACACGTGGAATCTGAAAAAAAGATAGGCTGAACTTCTTTGTATAACAGATGCTGACTCACAGACATTGAAAAACTTATGGTCTCCGGAGGAGACAGTTTTGGGGGTGGGGGGAAGCGCTTGGGCTGTGGGATAGAAATCCTGTGAAATTGGATTGTTATGATCATTATACAACTACAGATGTGATAAATTCATTTGAGTAATACATTAAAAAAAAGATACTTCTTACCTGTAAAGACTACATCTCCAGTTATAAGGAGACAGAATACAATGGGTATTTATTATTGGGATGTAGCTGGTGGCTCTATGTTGATAACGGTCATAATGAAAGTCATAGCTCAGGGATTCGTTGGAACAGAAAGAATAAAGGCAGTGCTGCGTGTGAAATTCGGGCACTCAGCGTGTGGTTCTGAGTACAGTAATCACACCACCTGCACTGGTCAACATGACAATAAATAAATCAAAGATGGGGGCCAAAAGGATAGGTGAAGACTGACGTCATGGGACCAGAAAACCAGGTGCCAAAAGTTGGCAAATGATATTAAAAACCTAAGGTCAGCATAGAGTAACACAACCCAAACTATTCACAGATCATTTGCCGTGGAGGTTGTGTGTCATCTATTTTGTGATGGAAACAAATCTAAGACCAGGAACAGTACACAGGCGATCTGGGAGCCCAAACCATCCGGTGGGCAAGAATCTGTAAGAAACCCCAAAAATGTAAACCACAGGTCACTGAAAGAAATGACTGCTAGGGCTATAGAATTGTCTCTGGTCATCTGTGAAGGACAATGCCCTCTCTACCTACCCCCCGCCCCCAAGTCCTTGACTGTGGAAGCATTAGGTCCCTCTCACCTTTAAGCTTTCAGGCCAGAACACCCCAATTTCCAGCTGCCAGTCTCCTATATTGCTCACTCCCAGGATCTCCTCAGCACAGGAGACCTATTACTTGTATTGATGAGTGACTGGTATAAAGTATTTAAAAAACCAAAACAATTTAGTGCCAGTCTCAGAAAAAAAGCCTCGTCTCTAGCATCTAGTATCTCATGTGATGTTCCCAGATGGGTGCCTGAAATAAGATGTTAAAAGCAAGAGCTTTGGAGTCAAACAGATGGGAGTGTGCAGGAAGGCAGCAATTTGCTAGCTGTCTGACCTTGAACATGTATTTAATCTTGTCCCCTCAACTCCAAATTACAGTGCTTTTTGTTGGATTAATTTTAGGCATACACATAAATCATTCACTGTCATGTCTGCCACAGGGAGGGATTCATAAATGTTGTGACCATTATCATTATTAATAAAGCAGAGTATCTGATGTAGGTTGGGGCCCCAATGTTTAGACCGATTCTTTGGATACAGCAGTACTACCAGCTTCTTATGTTTTCTCTCTCTACCCACCACCTGGGTCCTGACATATGGCAGCATAGATGACAAAAATAGCAGAGAGTTAAGGTTAATTAAGAAATGCTTCATGAGGAGTTCTTTATGAAACAGTGGCTTAAGAATCCAGCATTGTCACTGCAGTGGATTTGACCCCTGGCCTGGGAACCCCAACATGTTGCAGGCTTGGCTAAAAAAAAAATGCTTCATGATGAAAAAAAAAAAAAAAAGCTATAATTATCTTGTAGGTGGCAGAAGCCATTGGGCTGAAAGGTAAACTTACGTAGTGACATTTTACGTATCACAAATAGATATGTGGTTAAATCTTAAAATTTAAACTTAAAAACTGAACTCTATGAATATAACTTTTTTACATTTTTATGTTCAATTAATAATAGAAAGAATGCATACTTGAAAAGTTTATTTATGCATTCACAAACTTACTGAGAGCGGACACTGTCCCAGTCGATGTTCTAGGAACTTGGGAAACATGATGCATAAAAGCAGACGTGGTCTTGTTCTCTCAGAGCTTACGGTATAGTGGGTGAGACAGACATTAATCAACAATTTTTACAAAGTAAAATCCCATGGTGATGAGTGCTGTCAAAGAGAATTAGGCAATTCTAAGAGATTTTATAATAAATCTTATTGGAAAAGCAAATTTCTTTCTTCCTTTTTTTTTGTCTTTTCGCCTTTTCAAGGGCCGCTTCCGGCAGCATATGGAGGTTCCCAGGCTAGGGATCGAATCGGAGCTGTAGCCACCAGCCTACGCCAGAGCCACAGCAAAGCGGGATCCCAGCCGTGTCTGCGACCTACACCACAGCTCACGGCAACGCTGGATCCTTAACCAGCGTTCTGGGAGCCCAAACCATCTGGTGGGCAAGAATCTGTAAGAAACCCCAAAAATGTAAACCACAGGTCACTGAAAGAAATGACTGCTAGGGCCAGGGATCAAACCCGCAACCTCATGGTTCCTAGTCGGATTCGTTAACCACTGCGCCATGACGGGAACTTCTGGAAATGTAAATTTCTAGAAAAATAGTTATAGGTTACATTAACTTTCATTGCTTTTTCACCATGTCTCCATGGCAGAGTAAGAAAAGGGATCTGTTATAGACCAGCTTAAATGTTCTGAATGAGAACATGCTAAAACTATGGTTAATTGCCTGTCATGCTGAACCTGGTACAGTAAATTAAGCAGTCATTTGGTCTTCATTTATCAATTCTATCTGTGGGCATGTTTGTAAACATGAGTGCATATATGAAGATATATTCATCCACCCAGATGTAAATGCCTTTTCCTATCTAGCATTTCCCTGAGTAAGAAAGAATCCTTGACAGTTCCTAATAATGTGTGCAATATATGTTCTAGCTTCTCCACTTGACCCTTTCGAGAAATCACTGGTAAGATGGGGAACTTCCTCATCAACTTTCATCAGATTTTACTTCTATTTCTAAGCTACTGACTTATCTCTATAGTTGAAACAATCTCCCCTGAGTTCTAGCCCCATCATGAACCTTTCTGTTAGATCTCTGCACCTAAATGCCATCTTACCTGAAACTGGACTTCTTGAGAAGTATTCCAGTTCTTGGCGGAGATTATCACCATCCATCTTGAAACCCAAATCCGCGTTGTGGAGGTTGTCCTAGGTTGCTTTATATTCAGTCTGTGAACAAACACTGTCAGTGTCGACTCTGTTACCGCATGAGACCCTCTTCTCTGTCATGGCTACAGCCTTAGATTGGCTCCAAGTCTTCTCTCGCTCATAATTCATTCATGCTCCAACTTTTTCTCCTCTCACTGGGGTCTCACTTTTTCCATCCTCCAGTCTGGTTATGTCTCCACGCTGCTCTCCGTTTTACTAATAAGGTGAGCATCTTTAGTTTTCAAAATTCACTTTTTTTTTCATTCTCCAGTTTGAACTCCCCCCTACTGGGTACACTGCAATTTACACTAGATGGAATTATTCTTTCTTTCTCTGAGCAGACACATAGAGGGACATTTTGCAATATACCTGGGCAAAACTCTCAAGGTCACTGAAAAAGGTCTTAGAAACTATCACAGCCAAGAGGAATTGAAGGAGACATGATTATCAAATGCAAATGGATGGGATCCTGGAATACAAAAACATTAGGTAAAAACTAAGAAAATTTAAATAGACAATGGACATTAGTTAATAATTACATAAATATTGGCTCATTGATTGTGACAAATGGGTTGTATTAATGTATGGTATTAATTAATAATAAGGGAAACCAGGTATAGAGGCATATATGGAAACTCTGTTTAATATCTGCCTCATCATTCTAATACACTTCCAAAAATAGTTTATCAGTTTTTTTAAAGCTGTTTTAAAAAGTAGAAATGGTTAGCAGTTTGTGGATTGGTGTTTTCCATCTCATCAGATTATTTATGGCTTTATTTGAGATCATTTCATTGGAATTTAAATGAAAATGATACATACATTAATTTCAGAGTGAATTTTAATGAGTATAACTAAAAATAAATTTATTTCTCTAAATATATTAATACAATGGTGAGAGCAATTAAAACATTTCAAAGTTTACGTTTCCTCCCTTAATTGAGATGTCACTATCTGTGTGTTCTTAAGTCGCCTTTTTGGACTTTCTGTTCAGTTCAATTTGCTTTCTTTATTCATCTGTCAATACCACACTGCTTTAATAATTTGGGTATTTTATATGTTTTCTTATACTTTATTTCCACATTAGTTTCTTTCTTTCTTTCTTTTTCTTTTTCTTTTTTTCTTTTTTTTTTTTTGTCTTTTTAGGGCCACACCCACAGCATATGGAGGTTCCCAGGCTAGGGGCTGGAAGGGAGCTATAGCCGCCAGCCTGCGCCACAGCCACAGCACAGCCAGATCTGAGCCGAGTCTTCGACCTACACCACAGCTCACGGCAACACCGTATCTTCAACCCACCAAGAAAGGCCAGGGATTGAACCCATGTCCTTATGGATACTAGTTGAGTTCGTTAACCACTGAGCCACAACAGGAACTCCTCCATGTTAGTTTCTTAATCAGATTTTCTATCTCTAAAGAAGGGAGAAAATAAAACCCTTGGTATTTTTACTAGGATTGCATTACATTTCAAATTAATTTAGGAGAACAGTCACATTTGTAATATTAAACTCTCCTATCTGAGAATGGTGTATATACCCATTTGTTCATATGATTTTTTGTCTTTCAGAGTGTTTTTAAGTTTTATTTCATAAGTTGTGCCTTGGTATTTTAATCTTCCTTGTTGCTATTATTAGTTAAATTAATTTCTATTATATCTGGCTTATGTGAGAAGATTGGTAATTTCAATAGGTTAATTAAAAATCCAACTTGCTAAAACCCTTTATTGTTTGAGTAGTTTTTCCACTCATTCTTTTTGGATAGGCCAGATATAAAATCATATCATCTGAAAGCAGAGATAATTTTTCCTCTTATTTATAAATATTATGCTTCTAATTGCTATCATTTGTCTAAATACATTAGCTAAAATTTGACTAAAGTACCTAATAGAGTTGTGATATTGCACATCTTTAAAATTTTTTTTCATTTCTAATTTTCCTCTCTCACTTAAAGATACAATTTGGGGAAAGTAAGATAAGATTGCATGGCCCACCCATTCCAATCTCTTAACCTTATATAGATTTGCCTATATTTCTTTCTCTCTCCCAAATTTCAACTTGCATGAAGGTGAGAACTGTGTCTAATATCCCTGTTTCTAGCATCTTAGTAAAGTTCTTAACATATTCAGAGTTACTGATATGTTTGTTGCAAGTATAAGGCACACACAGCTTCATTCTAATTTATACAACTCAAATATTTGTTATTTATTTATTTACTTATTTACTTTTGTCTTTTCTAGGGCCAAACCCCTAGCATATGGAGGTCCCCAGGCTAGGGGTCAAATCAGAGCTGTAGCTGCCGGCCCAGGCCAGAGCCACAGCAACATGGGATCCGTAACCCACTGAGCAAGGCCAGGGATCCAGCCTGCAACCTCATGGTTCCTAGTTGCATTCGTTAACCACTGAGCCATGAGGAGAACTCCAAATATTTGTTATTTAAAATGAGCTATATTTCTTTTTATTTTGTCAATTTTATCAAAAGCGATTATTAGTTTTGATTTTATTTTACATTTATTATTTTTTCAAACTGAAATATGGAAGGTTCCCCTCCTACATTCAAAGACTTTAAACAACTTGTTTAAAATTTTTTTTGCTAAATCTTAATTTTGTGAAATATACCCAGTGTTGAAAAGGGGAGCAGAATGTTGGCCATTCAGTGATCTAATACCTTATTATAAATTTAGCGGAGGCCCAACTTGTTAATAAGCAGGAAAGTCAAATTCAGGAAAAGAAAAATAACACAGTGAAGTAGACTCTATACAATGGGGAAAAAAATAATCTTAGCGCTGTTAACATATACGTGTTCCATTAAAATTCGGCTCTGCCCCAACATAATCTCTGTTGTTTCAATAAGGATTTTTTTTTGTCTTTTTGCCTTTTCTAGGGCCGCTCCTGTGGCATATGGAGGTCTAATCAGAGCTACAGCCACCAGCCTACGCCACAGCCACAGCAACTCAGGATCCCGAGCTGCGTCTGCGACCTACACCACAGCTCACAGCAACGCCAGATCCTTAACCCACTGAGCAAGGCCAGGGACCGAACCCACAACCTCATGGTTCCTAGTCGGATTCGTTAACCACTGTGCCACGATGGGAATTCCTAGATGATTATGAAAAAAGTAAGAGGTGCATAGAGGAAGTGCAACGGAGGGTATGCCTTGTGGGCAAGTGTTTATGAGGCTCTTACATATTCATTACATTATTCTAGGAGTTTTGGGGAAGTAATGGATTGTTGTGGGTGAAATAAAGGCTGGGGAATATTTAGAATTGAATATCAGAAAAAAAGAGTGAAACCAACTAGCAAAAGGTCATAGATGTTACAGTTAAAGGAATTCCTTCAAGGTGTGTTGGCAATCTTCGAAGCTTCTTAACTATAAGATTGAAGTTTGTAGGTTTATAGTTTGCAGAAGGGATCTATTTTCATTGGGATCTACTACATCTACCAACAGAGAGAAGTGCTGAAAATGGGAAGACCAGTTGAAAGGTAAGGATATTGAAGAAAATCTGGATACATGATAGCGGCAGTGGACTGAAAAGGACACAATTTCTAAAAGCATTTTTGGTGTAAAAAAATTTTAATAATAAAACAGACTCCTGACCATCAGAAATGTCTAATCTGGCAATGTCCCTAAAAAAAGTACTAATATAAGGATGAACCCAGGGAAGTATAGTAACAGAGTTGCATGAATGACTCAAGTATGCTTCTTCCTTCTTGCAAAACATCTGTGTGTTGTGGGGGGTGGGGGGTGGAGGAGCTAAAAGGTAATACACTTTGCTATTTATTATTAATATCTTTCACTAGTATCATTTTCTGTATTTTTCTGTTGTCCATAGCTAAGCATTAGAGGGCACTTGTTGCTTGCTGACAACAAAAACAAACAAAAATAAATATTTAGTAACCATGGTAGTTTTGTATGTGAGTGTGTCCTTATGAGCCAGAATGCTATAAACATCAGTTGATGAAACTGTCAATTTATAAAGAACCCAACATTATTGAAATAATGGTTTTTATTCTAGCAAAACCTGGAACTTAACACATCTTTAATGCAATGTATTACTTTAGATTTAGCATTTATTTTTAGCCTAATTTTTTCAGTGGGCTATATTGAAGTATTCTGAAAACAAAACTTGGTTACTTACATGTGTTTGTATATTTGACTTTTAAAAATCTCTCGATATCCAGTCTCAGTGAAGTGGGTGTAAAATTACAAGTCACTTTAGATGTCTCATTAAATGTATATCACCTTTTTTTTTACATTGTGAAATAGTGTTGCAGGCTCTGAGAAAATTCTCAACTCATCCTCAAATTGAATAAATCAAATAATATTATTAACTTACTTTCTCATGCTGTTAGCTAGTCTTCTTTGGGGCTGGAATCATATACCCTTTGCAGATTGTGTGCTCAGAGAATGTGTACTCCGGATGATCAGGCTAGAGTATGGATCCTCAGAATTAAAAAGAAGTTGAGGAAATAGTTCTCTAAGCTGAGGATAAATGGATTTGAGCAGCTGTTGATAGCTATTAAAACGTTAGCAGTGCCTTTGGAATATTAAAGGGCCAGCACCACATTTATGATATTAAAAAGTTTTTGAGCAAATGAAAGGTGATAATGTGGTTAGCAATTAGCAATACTGAAGACAGCTCACAGATTTCAGTTTCTTCTACATTACATATTTTATAATAAAGTTTTAAATTTTAAGACCAAGGTTATTCATATTTTAACTTGCCTGAGGCAGACCGTGGTATGTGGAATGCATCACCTCCTTCTGGATGTATTATATATAATCTTTCATGGATACCAGCCAGACTGGGTTTTTATAAAGCTTCTATTATTGAATTTCAGAAAGTTTGGGCCATACCATGTTCATGCTTTTTTATAATTTATTCCAATTTGCCTTCCACTCTTCATCTAATGAAAACATCAGCCAGCAGGAAGTCTTTGGTGTTTTTGTCATTAGAAAAAAACAAAAACAGAGTCTTGGGCAGAGTGGTATGGGAAGGAATATATATCCTTTTGGAACTACTCCAACATAATTGGGAAAACTGTATATATTGTGACAACTCAGCACCTGATGCAATCTAATAATAAACAGCAAGAACCAAGTCAATGGCAGAGTAGAACAAGAGGCACAGAGAGTGTGATGAGAGGTATTTGAGAAGAATGCAGACGAAAGACACTCTTAGCCCCATCATCCTCACTTCTTCCTGCGAAGGGCCGCCTCCAGCTCCCACTGCAGGCTCTAAACTCATTATCTTGCTGTAATGAGCCCGTGAGGTGTGACAAGACAGTGGATGCAGTGAAGAGACAATTACACAGCTCCTTAACCAATGTGTTGCCTCTGCCTCTTGAGGGACAGGAAACTGAGTCAGGGTGAGATAATGAGCTAAGGCGGGGAGAGGTTTGCTAGATGGCATCCTCACCACTAGCTGACCCTCCGGCCCCGCCACTGTACAAAGTGTGGTATTCTGTGCGTGTAAGCTCTGCCCCCTTTTTTCCAGTGGGAAATGAAACTTCATGAACAGCGCTGTGCCTTCCTGCGTTTCATTTTGTGGCCTGAATGCAAAAGTATTTTGTAGACTTGTCTTTTGGTTGGTACGGACATAAATAGAGAAAAGGGCCTTAACAGAAATGTTAAATGGGAGATGCTCCTTGTTTCAAGCATCAGTATGTGTACATTCATTGAAGGAATAGGCTATATGAAAGGTAGCTACTGCCAGGGAAAAAGTGGGTTTGTTATAGTTTCAACATTTGCTCTCCTATAATTTGCTCTCCTATTTGCTATAATATCTATCTAAAATTCAGTCTTACCATTAGGGTCACTATTTAAAGAAATAACTATCTGTATTTAAATATTTAAAAGTAAACAATATGTGTAAATTAAATAGAAGGCCTTTCTTTAGATAGGTGTAACAAATGTCTAATTTAATAAATGTCTAACAAATTAACTATAATTATATAATTAAGATATTTATGAAGGTAGCTATTATATTTACTTTATTTAAAGAAATTAAATACTTTTAAACAAGTATAAGTAAATATTTATATTAAATTTAAATGAACAGAATAACAGTCAAGTATATGGCAAATTAAGTATTTCTTGGTGATAGTTGTTTGAGGGAGTGAGATGGTCATGTGCTGACAGTTAATAAAAGTGGCACCCACTACTTTTATACTCTAAAAATTGCAGATGTTCATACACTGAAAACTGTGTTGCATTTTAACCAGCAACAGATTTATTGACCCAGTTTACTGCTTGAAAAAACAATACCAAAGCACTCTTTTCTTACATTTGCTATATACTTTTTTTAAAATCCCTTTTTATGTGGTTTCTATACTCCCCTTTTCAATGACATTTGTATTAAAGCCTCCACCTTTTCTCTTGGAGCCAGAGATAACACATTCTCACAGAACCAAATCCCCGAAAGGCAAGGAAGAACATTTGCTGTATACCCAATAAAATATTTGACTATAAATTGAGTCTTTGCTAACCTATAAATAATCAAATGGTGATGTTATGTCTATGAAACACGTTATACCTTTAAAAACTTTCCTCTGCATTGATAAAAATCTGAAGGCTAAAACCCATGCATATAAAACTAGACTGCTGGACATAAGTCCCTTTTCCTTAGTCCAGAGCTCAACAAATTCGGAGAAAATCTTTCTAGCTCTCTGGTACATACCACACTCAGAACTGGTAAATATTCGCAAAGGTCAGTGTGTAATGAGGATAGAGACACTCTGGTGACTAAGAGGGAAAGATCAAAATCTAAACAAAACAAGAGTATTGTCACTGAAGCAATTTTGTTTGAGGAAGTGTTGCGATCCACACCCTTAATTCAGTCCAACATGCATTTTATATATGGAATATAGGCCATCAATTAGTTTTTATTTTAGCATTCTTACCTATTTATTCATGCAGATTCAAATTTATAATCAGATTCAAATTTATAAATCAAATAATTCAGGAACAAATTTATAATCATCTTCTAAGATATGTCTTGATATTTTAATTAGAAATGCATATTTTTAAACTTTGTCTTTTAAACAACTTTTAAACCCATCTGGTCTTGAGCTTTTGCATCTTTGCTCACTTATTAGGTTAGTGCATTCATAAAACACATTTTCACCAAGTACCTCCTGTGTAAGGATGGAGAACACATCAGTTAACATCATAAACATATTTTTTTTTTTTGTGGCATGAAGCTTACAGTTTAGTGGGGGTATATCTTTCAATTTATTCTTATTTTCATTAATATTTTTGAATGATAATTGATCATTTATTATAGGTATTCCACATTGGATAGTAAGATTTTCTTTTTGCCTTTAAAATGTAAGCTACAGTTTAATTACCAGCAATTAGAGAGTATCTTTTTTACTTTATTTTTATATGGTGGTTACTATTTTCAAGGTTTTCATTATTTTCTATCTTTTAAAGAATTTATTGGGGTATAGTTGATTTACAATGTTGTATTAGCTTTAGGTATACAGCAAAGTGTCATTTTCTATCTTTTGGCATGTGAACTGTAGGTTTCATTTACCTTAGTTTCATATAGTAGTTTGGAAATATCTATATTTTCAATTTGTCACCTTTTCGAAAATGTGCGCCTAACTTTGCCTGGAAATGGAGCCTTTGCCATATTTTTATTTCTTCCGTTAATCACGTCCCTTGGCAGATCATGTTTATTTTTTTGCTCATTCGATGAATCTTCATGCTCTTGGTGAATTACCCTCAATTTGTAGAATATATCGTCTAAGTTCCAATGTGGCTTATTCTTTTATCCAGTCTTCAACCAGGCAAAAAATATTTAGACTGATCTTGCTAACAGATTCGTGATATTTTAGAAACATTTTATTTGAGAACTTAGTTTTGTCTTTTTCTCACTGTTGAGGGTGACAGTAAAGAAGCAGAGGTCTTGTCATCCACATTTTAGGACATAGTGAGCCCTTGTAAGTTGGGCTGGATACTCTGATCCCTGAGGCTACTTACTGGTTTCTGAATTTCACAGGCAAAGTGGATGCTGCAGAGAATGAAAATTCCCAGCAGAGTCTTGTCCCGCTGACAGAAAAAGGCAGAGTCTGGACTCAGGCGGGTGTAGCCATGTCTCCAACATGGGAATGAATGATGCTGTTTCCTCATAGTTGTGTATGTACTATCAGCACGTGGAGTTCATTGTATACACATTCTCATGCTTGTTTATTTTAGTTGTGACATAATAAAATAATTTTATCTATGAATGTTTCATAAGTTTTTTCTCATGAAATTGATTCTGTGTATTATTCTAATTTGAGCAAAATCGTTCTAAGGTTTCTAAAAAAGAGCACAGTTTGACAACACTGACTTGGTACATTTTTTTTCCTGCGGCAAGGAGGAAATTTTTCTAATCACACCACCTGGTTCTCCAGATCCTGGCAGAAGTACTGTAGCTCAGTGCTAAGCTGTGAAAGATCTCATCTCTTTGAGTGTATCGATTACCATACAGTCCATTCCTCCAATTCCTATTCTATGGTCTTATGAAAAGGTAATATGGGTGTGTGAAGAGGAATGGGAGGGGCAAAGATGAAGCAAAGAGGCACAGGAGCAGTAGTGAGATCGTGTCCCAATTTCCTAGCTGATAAATACTTTGGGCAAGTGAGTCGAGACAAAAACAAAACAAAACAAAACAAAAAAAAACAACCAACCAAAAGACCTTTCCTGCCCCTTTTAATAAATTAATATTTCTCTCTTTCAACATGGCACTGGCACTCTGCACAGTCAAAAATCCACATATAACATCTGGAGATTCAACCAACTATGGATAGTATAGTACTGTAGTCCATGTTTACTGAAAAAAAATCACATGTCGGTGATTCCATGCAGCTCAAAACTGTTGTTCAAGTGTCGAATATACTCTTATTTGTATACAGAATTTTCAGTTTGTTTTACTGATAAAATGTAGTTTGACTTTATATATTCGTATATGACTACATATAGGAACGCCAATGCATACATATATATAGATTTCTGACTTGTATATTTATGCATAAATAAGTATATTTTATATGAAATAGATATGAATTTTAAAAAGAAGAATATGATTGGCCTCTCAGTACAAGGTGAGGTCACATTCTAATCCTATTAACAAATGAAATTACCTATGCTAAGTGTAGAAATAAGATCTCAGATTTGTGAGTGAGAAAAAACCAAAATCCTCAAGAAGAGATAGATATTCCCTTGATCTGAAAACTATTGAGAAAAATGAAGTGGAGGTACAATTGATAAAGAAGAAATGATAGGCTTTCCCATCGAGGCTCAGTGGTTAATGAATCTGACTAGGAACCATGAGGTTGTGGGTTCGATCCCTGGCCTTGCTCAGTGGGTTAAGGATCCAGCATTGCCGTGAGCTGTGGTGTAGGTCACAGAGGTGGCTTGGATCCCACGTTGCTGTGGCTCTGGTGTAGACCGTCGGCTACAGCTCCGATTAGACCTCTAGCCTGGGAACTTCCATATACCGCGGGAAGTGACCCTAGAAAAGGCAAAAAAGACAAAAAGAAAAAAAAGAAGAAGAAATGATAGAGCTAAGAAATAATTAAATTCTATAAATTTGGAAGACTTTTTTTTTTAATTCCAAAACCAGTAACAGCTGCCTTACTATGAATTTGTTTCCCAAATTACTTCTCTACAAAGTTATATCTTAAGCTTTTAGGGATGTTTTCTTTTAAAAAGATAAATATACAAATTAATATAATGGGAGTCCAACAAACATCAGTTTCACAGCAACAATTAATGACAACCCATTACATGCATGGGTAATTCTAGAAGCTGGTATATATGATGAAGATAGGGTGTCACCTTTAAAAACCCTTACAGATTAGTTTAAAAAACAAACCCATGTTTGAGGAAGTCAAAGCACTTTGTAAATATGACCTTCGGATCACTTTAGCTGGAACAGATTATTCCCAGGGCTGGGGGTGTGGGGGAACTTTCACTATCTTAAAACTCTACTTCTGTCAGTCTGTACTGAACTTTTACACCAAAGTAGCAGAAAAAGTAATCCCCTTTCATACTTCTTTCTCATTTTCTTCACTCACTGAGTCTTGCTTTAATCTAAAATTTCCTCCTAACTGTTGCCATCATTTTCTCTCTCTGAAGTTCCTCCAGGCTCTGCTTCCTTATGGGGCCCACATATGTCACTCTTGGCCTTCCTCTGCCATTCTTGCCCTCTAAACTGGCTTTTTACATTTGCCTCTTTGTTCTGCATATGCTTTCAAGATGGAAACTCTTAAACATAGGAATCATTGCCTGCATTTTCTCTCATCTTCTGAATTTTCATTTGACACCTATCTCGTCTGTCATTTCTGAGAGTCCACTGGCGTCCCTCGTTTTAGCTAAGATCACTTTGCATATCCTTATGATGCTGGAAAGATGTTGCCAGGATCCAGGTTCTTGTTTATGCAGTCGAAGAATAAACTCTGCAAAAACACGGGCAGAAAGCAAGCCAAGCCTTTATTACAGGAAAGCAAATAGCTCCCAGGGCTGCTGGGAGTGGGGAGAAGAGCCCCCCCCCACATTGTCCTATGGGGGTTTTTATTCCTTCAAGGTATGTGGGTACCAACGTGGAGTCCAGAAAGATGTGGTTTTCTAACATTGGCCTTGTCCGGTTACCTACGTCAGTCCTTGTCCAAGAGGGGTTTTCGTGGTGGAAATGTCCCATAAATTTTATGGTTTCTTTGTCCTTTTCTTCCTGTAAACTGGGTCACAGGGGATTAGGGATTAGTGTCCATCTGGGTGTAAGTACATTCCCTTTAGTAAACAAGACCTGTGGGGATGTTACTCCCTGGAGCCCTTAAGCCACAAACATTAATCAAAGGCCATGTCAAAGAATGCACCGAAGCCCACGCTCCTACACTGACCACCTGAGTTATTTTTCTGCCTCACTTACAGGAGCTTCTCATTCCTCTTCTCTTCAATACAGAAGGCTGAATGACTGAGCTCCATCTTGAACCTGCCTCCTGGGCTTGATTTGATTTGTCTCCCTGTCTACCGGGAGAAGACCTGCGGAGAACAAAAAACAACGCACAGGGGCCCACATTCTAATTCTGGCTTTGCCACTAAGGTGTAGTTGAATCTTTCTCATTCAGTCTCTTCCAATCTACCTACCCACCTCTCTCCAGTCTCTCTTTCCATCCATCTCTCTAGCATAGGTATCTCTTAATTTAAAAAGAATCAATGCAAATTTTCTGAAATAGCAAAATAGCACAGAGTTTATAAGAAGTAATTTAATAATTGTTTCTATTCCATCTCCACCCACCACCAATTAATATGTTTTCCCATTTGTTTGTGAATCCATCTGAAAATATTGCTCTATTCATACAAACTTATAAACACATAAATACCCATATATAAGGCTTATTTTTCACTTTGGTTTTCTTAAAATATGTTCCCTTATTTTCCACTAGCTGTTTTTATTTAAAAAATATTTTGAATATTTCATCAAGCCTGTAAGTAGAGATCCATTTTGCTTTTCAGAAATCATTCTAATTTTCTCGAGGATGTATGCACCATAGTTTTGACTATGACTATTTTCTATTGATAGATATTTGGGTTGGTTTCAGCCTTTTACCATCACATATAATAGTTAATGATGCAAAATACCATTGAGTTGATGCAATATTGGTTCCCCAATGTGGAATTGTTTGGTTGTATATGGTTTAATGAACATTAGCCATTAAAAAAATATAGCAATCTCGTTCCAGAGAGGAATGGGTGAAGTGACTGGGTACCACCAGTTCTAATAAGCCAGCTACAACCAGCTTGTCCACTTTCTCTCTTCCAAATGGTCTGTTGAATTATATCCTCCTCTGCATCACTCCTTACATTTCTTCTGCCTTATAGCGAACAGTAGTATTTCTTTCTTGTCATTTGCCATGGTTGTGAATTCTGGGGTATAAGAAAAAGACACATGTGGTTAGGTCCCATATTTAAAAGGAGCATCTCATTCTCTCTTTATCCCACTGGAATCAGGCTTTTCTCCTTAACTTTCCATTAAAGTGACCCTTTTAAATACAATTAATGGGAGGAGTTCCCATTGTGGCTCAGTGGGTTGAGAACCTGACTAGTATCCTTGAGGATACAGGTTTGATCCTTGGCCTCGCTCAGTGGGTTAAGGATCCAGTCTTGCCGTGAGCTGTGATGTAGGTTATAGAAGTGGCTTGGACCCCACATTGCTGAACTGTGGTGCAGCTCAGATTTGATCCCTAGCCTGGGAACTTCTATATGCCCCAGGTGCGGCCCTAAAAAAAAAAAAAAAGAAAAATCAGTTAATGGGGGTTCCTGCCATGGCACAGTGGATCAAGAAACCAAGTGCAGTAGTTCACTGTGGAGGCACATGTTTGATCCCAGCCCACTCTATTGAAGTATGAATGACATACAAAAACTGTATATATTTAATATAGGCAACTTGATGAGCCATGAAGTCTGCTTGTATTTAAAGGTCAGAAAGAAAAAAAGGAGCCAAAATAGGAGAATAAATGTCAAGGTCAATAGGGTAGGAGGAAAACAAGGAGACTGTGGTGTCCTTGAGAGCAAAGATGATGCTGGTCATCAAAAGAGGTGGTAATAAAAAGAGTGGTTACAAGTCATTCCAAGAGCACTGAGTAGGTCTCACTCATTTATTTATGACATCTATATATCTGGCATCTTTTAATTGAGATAGAGAGGAACAGAGATAAAAACAAATCTCAGTCCTTCAATGAGCTTGCATCACAATGCAGGTAGGTCGATAATAAAAATGATAATCAAACAAAATTGTTAAATTCTAAAAGGTGGTAAGTGCTATTAGAAAAATGAAGCAGAATAAAAGGAGTTGGGAGCAGAGGTAGTGGGGAGAGTTGGATTTTTAAATAGGGTGATCAGGATAGGATGACATCTGAGAAAAATCTGTAGATGAGGGAGTGAGTCATGAGAATCACTGGAAGAAGATTGTTATAAAATAAGAAAAAGTTGATGCAAGACTCAGGAATGAACAAGAAACCATGACTTGCCAAGCCATACTGACTTGTCAAACAGAAGGCACATGATGAAACTGGCATAAGCACAAAACTAAGTTCCAACTGTGTGCACATCAACACGCTCAGACTCACACATCCCAAAGACAAACCGATTTAGCAGAACTCATGGCTCCCAAAGACCATGGACAAGTTAAATAACTTGCCTGCTTTACAAATTCTCATTAATCTCTGGCTTTTGCCCTAAAACCAATCTCTGAATAATCCAGCCTTCAAATCTCTGACTCTCCCTGTTGAGATGCTTCTGAGATTCTGCCGAGGCAATAGCTCTCACTTTCACCAAGTTTAATGAATCCAGCTTCATGTAATCAGCAGGTTTCCTTGATGGTCTTTGTATGAAGGCTTTGTGAGGCCTGAGGCAGGAAAGTACCTGGAGTTTTAAAAAGGCAAGTAGTTCAGGGAGGCTGAAGCTAAGTGGCTGAAAAGAAGTGAAGTGGGAAATAATGTGAGAGAGACAATAGACCACATTATGAAGAGCCTTACTGGCCATTTTAAGGATTTGATGTGACTCTTGGTGACAAGTGAGATTCTGGGAGATTCTGAGAACAGAAGTGATATTACACAACTCGTTTTATTATTTTTTAATTTTTTGTTTTGTGTGGGTACTTTTTTTTTTTTTTAAGACCACATCTATGGCATATGGCCTTTCCCAGGCTAGGGGTCGAATAGGAGCTACAGCTGCCAGCCCACACCCCAGTCACAGCAACACAGGATCTGAGCCACGTCTGCAACCTACACAACAGCTCATGGCAATGCCAGATCCTTAACCCACTGAGCAAGGGCAGGGATTGAACCTGCATCCTCATGGATACTAGTCGGGTTCATTACCACTGAGCCATAATGAGAACTCTTATATGACTTCATTTTAGAAGACCTCATATGGAGTTCCCATTATGGTAAGGCTCTGACTGCAGCAGTTCAGGTCACTGCAGGGGTGCGAGTTCAATCCCTGGCCTGGCAACTTCCATATGCTGCAAGTGAGGCCAGAAGAATTAAATAAGCAAAATAAAAGACCTCCTACCAGGTGTTGTGTTGACAGTAGAATAGAGAAGGACAATCTTGGGAGCAAGCTGGACAGTTAGGAAGCTATCAAAATAACCAAGGCAAGAGACGTTGTTAGCTTGGCCAGCATGATGGCAATAGAGAAAGTGAGAAAAGATTGGATTCTGGATATATTTTGCAGGTAAAGTCAAGAGGGTTTCCTAATGAATTGGATATGGGAATAAGAGAAAGAAGAGTCATAGAGGATTCCACAGCAACTTAGAAGGGTGAAATTTGTACCTCCTAACTGGTAAAGGCTGGCATACTACAGGCTGGTGGAGGAATTGGGGCCACTGAGCTGTGAACATTGTGATGGGCTGAATTGTGTCCCCACAAAATTCTTACTTAATGCCATAGCTCTCAGTGTCTCAGGCTGTGACTATAATTGGAGATAGGCCCTTTAAAAAAAAAGAACTGATTAAAATAAGGTCATTTGGATGGACCTTAATCCAATATGACTGGTGTCCTTAGAAGAAGAGGAAATTAGGACACAGACACACCCAGAGGGAGGACCATGGGAAAACACAGTGAGAACGTGGTTATCTACAAGCCAAGGAGAGAAGCCCGAGGAGAAACCAGTTCTGCTAACGCCTTGATTTCAGCACTTTAGCTTCTAGAATTGTAAGAAAATAAACTTCTGTCGTTTGTTATGACAGCCCTAGCAAACTAATACAGAAAGGTTTTGAGATGTCTTTTAGACATCCAAGTAGAGATTTCATTTCATGCAAAAATGTAGAGTAGAGATATAAACTTGGGAGCCACTGCCATGCAGATGGTATTTAAGGATATTAAACTGTGTGTGATCACTAAGAAAATGACTACATGTGAGGAGGGAAAGAGATCCAAAAAACAAACACTAGGAAATCCCACTTTTAAGGTGGGGTATAAGATAAGAGGAATAAAACAATCTAAAATAGGGCACAAACGAACCTATCTACAAAACAGAAACAGATTCACAGACATAGAGAACAGACTTGTGGCTGCCAAGGGGGAGGAGGGAAGGAGTGGGAGGGACAGGGAGTTTGAGGTTGGTAGATGCAAACTATTACATTTAGAATGGATAAGCAATGAGGTCCTACTGTGCAGCACAAGGAACTATGTCCAATCTCGTGTGATAGAATATAATGGAAGATAATATGAGAAAAAGAATGTATGTATATGTATGACTGAGTCACTACTCGGTACAGCAGGAATTGACTCAACACTGTAAACGACTATAACCCAATAAAAAATAAACATGCATTTTTTTAATTTTTTAAAAAAGAGACTCAGCAAAAGACTGAAAAAGCATGACCCATCAGGAAATTAAGAGTGTGATAGCCTGGAAATCAATTCAAGAAATTGTTCCCATTACGAAGGAGTAATTGGTTACATCAAATACTCCCGATGAGTCCCATCGGTTGAGGGTTGAGAACTGACCACTACTTAATATTAATTGAGAATGTAGCAATGTGGAGATCCCTGGTAGAGTCATTGAGAGCAACTGGGGAGGCGGTAAAAGTGCCATTGTTTTAGGTGTACGTGAGCATGAGAATGAGGAATTGAAACAGACCCCTTTGTGTGTGTGTGTATGTGCACAAAAGAATCTTCCTATTGTAGATCTGGATCTGGATCTGCTTCTTGTGTCTGTTTATGAATAAATAAAGGATTAAATCCAACTGCCAAGTCTGCAAAGCTGAAGAACAAACTTTAATGGGAGTGATCGCACAGGGCACCTTGAGAAGTCCCCTGTTACCTGTCTCAGAAATCTCTCCAAACGCTGGTCAGGATGGGCTCTTTTTTAGACTGATAAGCTTTTATAGATGTCTGTGTAGAACAGCCGCTCCATCAATGATGTAATTTAAGAACACGTCTCGACAGCTTTATATGCCATAAAGCACACACAATTTTTTCAGAGAATTATTTGCATTATTTGATACCATAATGGATTTCCCCAGAACCTAAGATATTACATTAAATAATTTCAGCTAAAGAATTGTTTTCATAAATTAAATATCTAGTGAAACCAATTAGTATATGCTTGTATATCAAGATATAAATACATTATTTTAGAGGTGTAGCTTTTCAAAAGAATGCAAAAATCATCTATTGAAATATGGATTTTTTTTCTATAATTCAGTTGATTTAACTGCACATTATAGTATGCTAGTTAATTATTTAGGACCTCTGACTACCAAGTTAAAGTGAAGTTTTGGTGAAGTTTTGGCTGATAAAAAGTATTTGTTCTTTGGTTTTCTTTTAAATGTTTTTCTTAGAGATTATAAGTAACTCAAGAGAGACGCAAACTGAGAACTTATTGAGATTTAAGGGAGGAATAAGGCTATGTTATTAATTGGTGATTATTATTAGATGTTATTAATATGTCTTTAAGTTTATCCTTTCATTTGACATGTTTTTACAGGTGACTCTTTCAGGCCCTGTCCTGGAGATAAACATGTGAACTGAACAGGCATGGTTATCTATCTCATGGAGCTTATAAATTGATGGAAGAAACAGTAACAAGTAAATAAATAAACATGCAATTAAAACCTGTGGCAAGCTTTATCTTAGTCATGGTATTAGGGATGTCATTTCTAAGAGCAACTAGTATAAATGTAATTGCTACTATGAAAACATTTCATGAGAAAGACTATAAAGAAAATACTGTAGTGGTTTATAAAATACAAAGGCGAATACTTTAGACAGCATGGTCAAGAAAACAAGAGATGGTAATTAATTTGAGACTAAATGAAAAGAGGAAGCCAGCCAAGCAAAGCATGGGGGAAAAAAAAAGATTCCTAGCTAAAGTGCCAAGTTAGAAAACAAGATTAGAAAGTGAGAAAAAGACGAGGTGACTGGAGTTTAGTAAGAGCACAGGTGGTTTGAAATCAAAATTATGGAGACAGGGAGAACGATCTTACTTGTCCTTGGGGGATTTCTTGCTAAGGTCAATGAGAGGCCATTGAAGGGTTTTAAGCAAAGGAAAATATATGTTCAAAAGGGCACGCTGCTTTCTTCATGGAGAATGAATGGGAAGAGTACAGTCCAGGAGACTGGTTAGAAGGCTCTGGAAATAATCTAAAGGAAAAAAAAAATGATTGCATGGAGGAAATGAAGGTATGGGTAAGAGACCTTTTTGGAGATAGAATTCAAAGAACTTAGTGATTAATTAAATAGGGAAAATAAAATTACATTAGGTGCTGCAAAATCATCCACGGAAGAGTCTCTTTAATTTGCATGTCTCTCCAGTTCCTTGTTCTTTTGGAATCTTTCCAAATAAATGAAAACACTACTTATGATGCTGGTGCCTTGATTCTCAATTGTTGTTTGCTTACATTCAAAACCTCTTGAAACATAAAGAATAGAATTCAATATACACCTGAGAAATAAGGATACATCCAATTAGTCCAAAAGGAAATGAATGCTAAAAAAAAAAAACTCTCTATTAAAAAAAAAAAAAAAGAAAACCTTTAAAATGTTTGTTTGTTTGTTTGTTTTCACTCATAAGAAAGAAAGAGACTAACAACTTTCAGGCTTATTTGCATCATTATCAGCATAATGTCCCAGACAGAGTGTTATTCTCTCTATAAACAGTCATTACTAAAATTTCTTCTTGGATTTCAAATGTACACCTTATTAATTTAAATATTAATGAAGTATTAATTTAAATATTTAATAAGCCCTTTGGTCTTTGTGCTGTATTCCTTCTCCACTTACTTTGGATTTCACTTGAATTAACAGAATACCTAGGTGAAACACTATAGAGAAAAAAGTTTTTACTTTGTCAATAATACTGTATTTTAGCTTATTTTTCAGGAATTTTATTTGTGCCAAAGTCTGAAAATAATGAATTATTAATTCTGGTTTTCTCTCCATCTTTTAAAGAAAATAAAAAGGAAAGATCCTTGCCTAAGAAAGAGATGTGGAATTAACAGAACAAATATAACTATTGCTCTTCTTTTTAGTTGTGTCTTCAACTTTAACTTTTACCCTTTCCAGGAAAGAGCATCTCTCTAGAAATCTGAGAGCCACGCAAATGCTATTTATCCAGATTTTGTGTTATTATTTTTATATGTCTGAAACCATGGTGAATCTAGACTATGTCTTTCTTTTTCTTTTTATTTTTTTATTTTTTATTTTTTGTCTTTTTGCCTTTTTTTTTTTAACTGCTCCCATGGCATATGGAGGTTCCCAGGCTAGAGGTCCAATTGGAGCTGTAGCCACCGGCCTACGCCAGAGCCACAACAACACAGGATCCGAGCCATGTCT
The DNA here is from genome assembly GCF_016906955.1 of Phacochoerus africanus. Lineage (NCBI taxonomy): Eukaryota > Metazoa > Chordata > Mammalia > Artiodactyla > Suidae > Phacochoerus > Phacochoerus africanus. Next base: position 27,189,812 of record NC_062552.1, on the reverse strand, counting down.
GCGACCTACCCACAGCTCACGGCAACGCTGGATCCTTAACCCACTGAACAAGGCCAGGGATCGAACACACAACCTCATGGTTCCTAGTCAGATTCATTAACCACTGGGCCATGATGGGAACTCCAGACTATGTCTTTCTTTTTAAAAATAGACGCCTTGGAGTTCCCATGTGTCTCAGTGGCTTAAGTATCTGGCATTGCAGTGCAGTGGCTCGGGTTGCTGCTGTGGTGCAGGTTCGATCCCTGGACTGGGAAATTCCATATACTTTGGGTGCAACCAGAAAAAATAAAATAAATGTATGTAAAAAAGAAAAAAGAAAACTTAAAAAATTAGACATCTTATCGAGATTAGCTTAAAATGTATTCCTTTTTATTTATTTATTTTTATTTTAGGGCCACACCTGCAGTCTATGGAGATTCCCAAGATAGGGGTCAAATTGGAGCTGTAGCTGCAGGCCTATGCCACAGACACAGCAATGTGAGATCCAAGCCAGGTCTTTGATCTACACCACAACTTACGGCAGTGCGCGATCCTTAACCCACTGAATGAGACCAGGGATCAAACCTGCATCCTCATGGATGCTAGTCAGATTCATTTCCACTGCACCACAACAGGAACTCCTAAAATTTATTCTTAGTTCATTTTTCTATGAAACTTGAGCTATAATATACAGCAGTTGAAGATACAAAAGATTTTAAAATGGCAGAAATAGGTATGTACTTTAGAAAGACTGGGACATAGTTCAAATATTTTGGAGTGAAGTCAAGAAAAGGGGGAAAAACTCTTGATACTGATTGTAGAAATAATTATTCAAATTTTCATAATGACAGGTACTATCAAGCTATAGTACATTTTTATTCTCCCTCATTTTTGACTTGGCTAGAAAAAATTTTTAACTAATATTTTTCAAAAATTATGTGTAGGAGTTCCCATTGTGGCTCGGTGGATAGGAATCCAACTAGGAACCATGAAGTTGAGGGTTCGATCCCTGGCCTTGTTCAGTGGGTTGAGGATTCTACATTGCCATGGGCTATGGTGTAGCTTGAAGACATGGCTCGGATCTGGCATTGCTGTGGCTGTGGGCCAGTGGCTGTGGCTCTGATGCAACCCCTGGGAACCTCCATATGCCGCCGGTGCAGCCCTAAAAGGACCAAAAAAAAAAAATGTGTGTATATGTATAATTGAATCCCTTTATTGTACACCAGAAATTATCACAACATTGTAGATCACCCATAAATCAATAAAACTTTAAAAAATGGAAAAAAAAAAGAACCCACAAACAAAACCAGCTAGAGAACAGAGAATTTAAAGGAGCAGATTAGACAGCTTTTCTTTTGATCACCTTTCGGAAGGCTCTTTGCTGAGGGAGTGGGTGTGGTGGGGGATGGGGTAGTTAAAGCCTAAAGTAGAGGAAAGGCTTTTTATATCAACCTTCTCTAAAGCTCAGAAGTTACAACGTCAACATTCAACATTACTCTCCAAGGTCATGGAGAGGCAAAGTGTTGCTGAGCTATGCTGGCTGTAATTTCCAACCGGACAACCAAAATGGTATAGATGTCGCTGTATCAACAATGAGTTGGAAGGTCTGTCTCACAAGAGAAGAGCCAGTCACAGGTCAAGGTGGGATAATGAAGGATGCTATGGTTTAGCCATAGGGTGAGCACACTATGCAGATAGTCCCAAGCTGCACAGGGTGCCCTAAGCACTTAGGCAACAAGTAAGGCTCAAGCAAATCCATACCAATTTCAATGTAACAGCGCTATGTGGCTCTGGTTCCCCAGATATCAGAAGTCAAATTCTTATCTTGCAGGTTATCCAACCAGCAGCGGTGATTCAGTGGTACTTGTTAGAAACACAGACCCTTGGGCCCCAATGCAGATCTGAGTCAGAAAATCTGGGGTTCGGAGCCCAGCAACCTATGTTTTAACAAGCCCTACCAGGTGATTCTGACACAAGTAAAGTTTGAGAAACAACTACACAGAAAGTTTTCAACTTTGACAACCTTAAACAGACACTGATTCATAGATTCCCATCCTCAGAGATTTTGATTTTGATTTAGGGGGCAGCCTGGGCACTGAATTTTTTTTAATCTCCTGATAGTTTTCTAGTGTTTGACAAGCGTTGAGAATCATTGGCTAGAGGAAGAAGTGGGTCTCCAGGGACCATGTGGACTCAAAGGCACTGCACGTGCTCTCGCCCCCACCCCTCCCTCAAGGCCATTGTAATCACTGAAAGAGCATCAAGGCTTTCTCTACCCACATGACCCCCCATGGGCCCAATGCCCCCCCACCCCAACTTTGGAAACAACATTGGTGCAGAACTATGCAGAAGGTAACCCTTTGAAAGGCTGTGTAATGTCTTGCAAGTTGAAAGGAGAAAGGTGGTGGCAAATGTCTTAAGTCTTCAGGATTCTTTCTAAATCAGGGCTTTCCCTTCTTCCTGGTGCCTCTTCTATTCCAACCTCAAGGGACTCAGGGCTGAGTCTGGTCTTGGTGTCTGAGTTCAAATGCATTAATAGGTTTTCTCACAGGGTGGCTTTGTGGCTTTCTGGACTATATGGAATCACTTTTCAGTGATACTCTATTTTTTATCTAGGAAATCTGGCACTAGATAAAATGATTCATCCTCTACATTTTTACTTAAACTATTAAATTACACCACACTGTGTGGTATGCTGTGACATTATTTTCCTCTTAGAGGTGACTGTCAGCTTTCACATCCTTTGTCCTCGTTCACTCTCTCCACTTTAAATATGTAAAATATACATTATATATATGTATACACTTATGTATCCTCTATACACACAAAAAGACAAAGGCTTTCTAGTACATTTTATACAGTAACTTATATGTAATTTTATATATAAATTAGAAAATATGAACAAAGACAAAGGATGGTGAAAATAATACATCTGTATATTCTTTTCAGTTGTCCATGGTTCTGCTTATAATGCTTCTTTTTTTCAGGTGGTGAAAATAACAGGATTTATCAGCCATTTCTAACATGAATGGCTCAGCTACTCATGTACATGCATTTGTTTCATTGCCAAAACACTCTTGAAATGTCATTTGAGAGAGCAATAAACTGGCAGCAGATATTTGGATGTAATGGACCCTGTATATTCAGCCCAGGGCCTCCTCTTTCTCCTCCGAAGGGTCCAGTGGAGATCGTGAGAGCACGTGGAGCACCCATGGTCAGCTGGATGACTGCTTCTCTTTGAAAGTCAGTTCTCTTAAAAATATATATATAGTAAAGTTTAGTGGCTAAGAGTGGGGATTGTGGAGCCAAACTGTATGTCTTTACTTCTTCACCTTTCAACTGGTGATGAAAATTATGTTCTTTCTTACAATAGTCAGATGGACTGAGCCAGTTACCCTATGTAGAGCACTTGGAGCAAGTCTTTGCACATAATAGGACCTCAACGCATATTATAATGTGTGCAAAGAGCTTGCTCTCCCACTTTCATATTCATGAGTCTAATTGTTTACGTTGTGATCACATATAATGAGGTTAAGCATGAACTCAAGTTTCTTTTTTTGCTTTTTGGTTTTTCTTTTGGGGCTGCACTCGAGCCATATAGAAGTTCCCAGGCCAGGGCTCAAAACAGAGGTACAGCTACCAGCCTACACCACAGCCATAGCAACACAGAGTCCTAGCCGTGCCTGCCACCTACACTGCAGCTCACGGCAATGCCAGATCCCTGATGCACTGAGCAAGGCCAGGGTCAAACCCGCACCTCATAGATACTAGTCGGATTCATTTCCACTGCGCCACAACGGGAACACCTGAACTCAAATTTGATTGCAATAATTTTTGTATCTTTAAAAATTTTTAAAATAAGGCCCATAAAAAATTTTTTGATTTCAACTGGTACATCCACGTTTGTCTTCCTCGTTCTTGGGCTGGGCTAGTCACCGCAGGATTTCCTCCCTGCTCCTCCCTGGTTCCCAGACAGATGTGATCCTCCTGTGAGGACACAGGTAAGGAGAGAGATGCTAAGAGTGTAGTCCTACCTCTGATTTTAAGCACCGATTATGGACCGGACCGAGTGATTACTAGAATAGAAATGTAAATACCAATGGCAACAGCTGAGAATCACATGTTCAGCAAGAACAGAAATTCATGGTTGAGATTTCTTCCAACGTAGCAAGCGATCTAATTACATAGACAGCAGTATAGTGAGAAGACATTTCTTCTTTGCCTTATAGCTCATTAGATATAATGATGATGTCTTTGATTATATGATGATTTGTAAATTATTTTTGTATTTCATTTAATCCTCCTCAAAAGCAGAGTGAGGCTAGAGATAAACATAACGTAGCCACAGAAAAGTGGTAGTACTGGACCTCCACACTCAAAGTAATATTAAACTGAATAGTTAATATATCTTAGAGAAAGAGGTACATGGAATTTATTGCCTGATTTTTGTACTGTTCACTAACCATATAAAATAATTTTCAGTTAGTCACTATTAAAATAGATAACTCCTAAAATTTACATTGTTTTCCAGCCAAACTAGTCCAAAGCTACGAAAAATAAATCTAAATAAACTGTAGCTTTATTTTCTGTAGACTTAGATGAGGGAAAAGGGACAGGAAAGCAGGACCATTGTTACCTGGGGCGGGGAGAAGGAGGGCTGGACTACCTTTGGGCCTGATATACTCCAGATTTCTTCTAGGGGTTCCCCACATACCTTAGGATAGTCCTGTACAACTGAGTCCCTCTAGGCCTTCCAGAGTATTCTCAGGGGATTTGGCTCAAATTCAATATCTAAAACTTAGCACCACCTCATGAGGAAACTCACGCACTCTGACGTGTCTCTTGTCTTCATTTCCTAACCTCATCCTGCTTTAGTTAATCCCTTCTCCTCTCCCTCCCTCCCTCTCTCCCTCCCTCCCTTACGAAGAAAGAGTCAGACCTGAGGTCCATCCCCACGTGGCCCTGCATCCGGGGCCAGGACTGCAGCCTCCACTCCATTTGTTTGTCTTGTATTTTTTATTATAGTTGGTTTACAGTGTTGTATCAATTTCTTCTGTACAGCATAGTGACCCAGTTTTATATATAAATCCATACACACACACACACACACACACACATTCTTTTTCTCATACTACCTTCCATCATGTTCTATCCCAAGAGATTGGATATAGTTCCCTGTGCTGTACAGCAGGACCTCATTGCTTATCCATCCTAAATGGAATAGTTGTTGCTGCCTTTTTAAGACACACTTTCTATTTTATATCTCTCTGAAATCAGTCTTTATCCCCATCTCTTGGGATCGAAAAGCAAATAACTCCTTCCTTCACCCCTATTGCTCCCATTTTTCTGAACCCAAGAGAAACATGGAAATATGCATCCAGTTCTTGGCTGAGGATTTTCACACAGGCTGATAAAACATCCTTTGGTGTGTACAGCACTGCTAGCAGAGTGCTAAGCACTTTTAACTGCCAAGCTGCCCTCAATATTTTTATTTTAAATATTTAAAATTTCTTAGAAATCAGATAAGTAGCACCATACTTGTCATGTTTTTTTTTTTTTAAGTTCTTCTGCTCTGTCTTGTGGTGAATATTTTAAATGATATGAGGAAATCCATTTGTTTTCTAGCACTTTTTTTTTTTTTAACTGAGCAATTGCCTCACACTGCATCTGTCTTCAAATCCTCCCATCTTCCCTTTCAGCATCTGGCTCAGAAGGAGATGCCATCCATCGGTCAGGTAGAAGAGTCGCGTATTCACATGAAAATATATTTGTAATTTAGGAAAGTTTTCCTAAAATACATCTCTGAGAATTTTCTATTTTTAGGGTCACTCACTAAGCAGCGCTTCTGCTCTGTCTACCATATGGATATAGGACCTTTTCTTGAGTTTCCAAGCGTGTTTTGCAAGCCCTCTTTCCTGCTATGCTTAGTTAGCATCAGATGGCTGGACAGGGTCATCTGTCAATCTGTTCATTGGCATCTAAGGTGGGATGCTTGGACCTTGAATTTGTGGGATTGCTCTTGTGGGGAAGAGGGAGGGCACCACACCAAGGCTCTAGGCATAACAAGGGTGGAAAAATCCAAAACGAGTAGTTGAAAATGATACTATAACATATTATACACTAGCACTGAGGCTTCCTTTAATGAACTGCTGTTGACTGGCAGTCATGACTATCATAAGAGAAATAAAGACGGAGAGACTACATTTGAGGAGGGTGGAAATTTTAAGTCAGAGAGAGCTATAACTGTGCAAAGAACCAACACAAGCAGTATCAAAAATTAAAGAGCAGAAGCTGACACAACACTGTAAATCAACTATATTAAAAATAAAATAAAATTTTAAAAAATTAAAAACAATTAAATCGTGGCCCCTGAGACAAAAAAAAAAATGTAGAAAGGGCTTCTGAACAACAACCAAAAATTAACCTTCTTCAGGACCTCTAAGTGTGTGTGTGTCCGTAGGAGTTTTAGTTGACTGTTCCGGAAGGTAGTTTGGACAGTGATTATACCCAAGGTCAAATCCATTTATGAAAGACAAATGCATAGTCACTTAATCTGACAAGCACATAAAATTATTACTCGCTGGCTTTTTAGTTACATTTGTACTTGTAATGTTCGATTCAAGCCGCATTTGAGGAGGTTGCTGTCGTGGCTTTCAGCTGAATGCTGCAGGTCAGCCCATGAGTAATCCCAATGGTCAGATAAGGAAGAGTCAGGCAGAAAGTAACACTTCGTATTCTAGACTTGGCAGCAGCCGGGGGACAGGTGGCAGAAATCTTTCATGCTGAAAAGCAGTCTGAAAGGTGACATTGAACGTGGTAATAGAGGAAGGTGTAACAGTCCAATTCCCCAATTTAGAAATGCAACTGAGAACCCAATGTTCCATAGAACAAGGATCAAAATTCTCAGTGAAAGGTGGTTTGTATGTAGGGGAAAAAAAAGGCATTACTATAAATAGCAGGCGGTTTATGGCAGACCATGCCACAGGGAAGGGAATGGAGGCAGTGTCAGATTCTCTAAGGGTGAAAATGAATCCGGAGTATATCCCTCCACTAGAATCCCAGAGGTGTGGATGTGAACACAGAAAGGTGGGGTCTTCAGCCTTTGACAAGGGCAAAGGCAATCTTTAAAATTCAGACAAACGGTAGTACTGATGACAGAAAGATTCAATATGGGGAGAAAAATCTCCAGATTCTAGGACACAGTTAGGGACCTTCTTCTGGGCTCCATGCAGATGATTCTGTTTTTCAGGGACTTTGAAAAGACAGCGCAGGAAACCCCAAATAGAGAAAGCAGAAGAATTGGCAGCAATGACCGGAAATAGGAAGGAGGGAAAGGGCAGGACATCAAGGAAACAGAGTCTAACAGCCAAGCCATGGAGCCTCTGGTGTGGCAAGAAGAGTAGACATCTGGGATGAAAGAAGGTGAGGAGAAATCAGACGATCCAAGGGAGAGAGCTGTAGGGATCCACTCAAAACACAGGATGGGTGGTGCGAGGGGCTCTGTGCCCAAAGAGGCAGAAACAGCAGTGCTGGATCCATATTTAAATGCTGCCAAATGCCACCAAATGGTGTCACATTGAGTTCCCTTCAGCTTGACTCCTTTTTATGTCTGGAGTCTATTTTATTTCTCCAATGACTTGAGGCTGTTTAGGGTTTTACACACAGTCTCCCCTTGTTGTTACTCTTTATTTTTTTCTCTCTCCTTTTCATCTGTCATCCCTTGGGTGTCTCAGTAGAACCATCATGAAACCACTTGTAGTCTTTGGTATTCAAACAGCTTCCAACTCTGTAGTGTTCTTTCCACTTCTGTCATTTGGGCATCTCATTTCAGGACCCGGAGATTGAGAACTTCCTTCTTTGGGAATTGTGTTCCACCTGTTGAGGTCCTCTCTCCTGGATGCCTCCCGCACCTTTCATCCGTGCTGCCACCTGGTGGTTATAAACGGCCTCTTTCTTTCATTCCCTTATTTGGGATCTAGTTTCTTAATAACAAATAAACAATAAGACAAGAAACAACAGACAATATATGTGGTCAAATAGTTACGAAATCCACGTAAAACTCTGCTCTTGTGGAACTTAAACATTAAATACATAAAAATGTATTTCATGTGAAATAGAAATACCTGCTAACAGGAGAATACATAAAGTAGGAAAGGGACTATGAAATATCCAAGAGGTGAAAACTTATGGGGTCAGTAGAGTGGGCCTCTCTAAGGAGGTAACATTCAAATAAAGACTTGAGGACGTGAGGAGCCCATTGTGTTTGTTGGGAATCAGCATTCGAGACAGAACAGCAGGAACAAAGACCCTGAGCAGGAGGCAAGCCTGGTATGTTCAAGGGATGACAAGGGAGCCAGTGCAGTTGCAGGAGCAATGCTGAAGGTTGATCAGTAGCAGAGGATGTCAGAAAGGCCAGGGCTCTCCCGGTCACAGCACACACTTCGGCTTTTATGCTGAAGGAAGTGGGAAGCCACAGCAGGGTTCCAGGCAGAGGGAGGACCCGGCTGTTTCACATTTTAGGAGACCTAGTCTGGTTGCTTTGTAGAGAATATATTGTGGCTTTGAGATGTGAACAGAATTCCTTAAAGTCCTGAGACTTAAAACCCAGGTACGTAACCCAAAAGACATCTGTGTATCCTAGTCAGGTTGGAGATGAAAGTGATTTAACCCAGACTCAGTGAGTAGGACCTGAGGATTTTACAGCATACTAGTGCTTCTCCAAGTATTGGGAGAAGATTTAAACATGTGACCTAAACTTAGAGGGTAAAAGTAGAAGATTTAGAAGAAATGCCTCTCTGGTGGCACTTCTCAAATATGACTACTTCATATTCTTCAACATTATTGAAACCCCAGAGAGCCTTTGTTTATGTGGGTTGGATCTAATGATATTTACCATAATGGAAATTAAGATGTTTTAAAATTATTTATATATCTATTTATTTCAAACAACAAATCCACTGTATGTTCACAAAAATAACGTGATTTTTGTTATGAATGTAAACTAAATTTTCCAAATAAAAAGTTGAGAATGAAGAGTGGACTTGTTTGATACATTTGCAAATCTCTTTAATGTCTGGCTTGGTAGAAAGCAGTTAATTTCTCATGTCTGTCTTAGTGTTTCATCTGTAGAAATATCATACATGATGCAATTTCTGGAAACTTACACTATATACTCATGACAGTATGAGAGTGACAAACATAACAGCATTTTCTTAGTGTTAAATTATTTTTGATTTTGTGGACCTAGATCCCACTTTGAGAACCACTGTTTCAGGTAAAAAAGCCAGTTATTACATTCTAAGAAACTGCTTCGTTCCTTAAAATCCAAGCCGATATCTCCAGTTATGGAGGTAAGATGTGCCACTTTAAATAGATAATGCACAATGAATACAGTAAAATTATGCTTGGAAAAAAAATACCCTAACCTCTAGCAGATCCAAATTCCTTTATGCAGTTTAGTTGTATACACTCTTTGTCTCAAAGTATAAGTTCTGGTGACACAGAGAGAAAAGAGGAATTCTGAAGAAGTTTAAACGATCTGAGTGAAGGACAGTTCCCTGGGGGTAGTTGTGTATTAAAGATAGTTCTTTTCCTATTTTTCTCCACGACTTAGGGATAGAAGGGTAGCTGTGGAGGTGGTACTTCCCATGAGGCAGTGGACACAACGGCATCTCTAAACAAATTTATATTCGATTTCTTGGGAGTTCCTATTGTGGCTCAGTGGGTTAAGGACCCAACATAGTGTCTATCAGGATGCAGGATCCCTGGCCTTGCTCAGTGGATTAAGGATCAGGCGTTGCTGGAAGCTGCAGAGTACGTCACAGTTGTGGCTCTGATCCAGCATTGCTGTGGCTGTGGCATAGGCCTCAGCTGAAGCTCGAATTCAACCCATAGCCTAGGAACTTCCATATGCCATAGATGCAGCCACTTAAAAAAAAAAAATTAAACCTCTTGATTCAAGTTCTAAGGCCATGCTCTGACATCTCGAACTAATGAGGAAATTGTGACCTTTAATTTTACCTCAATGAATTTTTGAGGCAGATTTCAAGAACTACTCCATAATTACTTTTTTATAAAGTACAATCATACTTGGGAAATAATAACTTATTTACCATAAACTATAAGAAAATTTTCTGCTTCAGCTGCTATTGCAGAGTGATCTTACTTTCCTTAGTATATTAAATTCCAGGAATTGTTACATTTGGTTGCTTTTCCTTTAGATAGAAAATTTTTATTACTCCTTTGGTAATACTTGGGCCATTACTACTCTCCATAATGAAAATTTCTAAAAGTAACTTTCTAGTTTCTCAAGAAGTACATTTTGTATTTACCAAAAACTAACTCTAAACTGTGAATTCACTCTAATCCTACCACAGTCCTTAATCTCTGGGCCTGTTTTCCCACTACCTTGTAACATTGTTTCTATGTTTTTGTTTTGTTTTCTCTTTTTGCCTTTTCTAGGGCTGCTCCCTCCACATATGGAGGTTCCCAGGTTAGGGGTCAAATCAGAGCTGTAGCCGCTGGCCTATACCAGAGCTACAGCAACGTCAGATCCGAGCCACGTCTGCAACCTAAACCACAGTTCACAGCAACGCCGGATCCCTAACCCACTGAGCAAGGCCAGGGATTGAACCCGAAACCTCATGGTTCCTAGTCGGATTCGTTAACCACTGCTCCACGACAGGAACTCCTGTTTCTATGTTTAAGAAGCCATTTCTCTGTTTAAAAAAAATTTTTACGTATAGCAATCCTTTTATGTTTTTGTTTTAAACCAAGTTGTTTCAGGAAATCAGCTAAGCTAATTATTTTATTTTCTATTGTTTTAAGATTTAAAAAAAAAGAAATTAGGGGCTTCCAATTTCTGGTCCAGCATGTAAGGAGTTGAGAAGTCATCACTCTGTTCTGACAATAAGTAAAAAGCTGAACAAATTGAAAAACCAGTGGCTTTTCTTGATCCACAAGAGACGTGATGTCACAGGGCAAAGAGTTCCTCCCAGATTGGAGAGAAAAACAGGTATATACCAGAGAATGAAAACTTAGAGCGAATTTCTGCAGCAACCACTGCTGAGATGGGAAATCATGAACCATAGTCAACAAATTGTTGAAAGCTCAGTGTAGACTCAAAAATTCCAGGGGGACCCAGTTGGTGGTGGTCCCCACAACTTCAAGTATTTTTTGGGTATCCTGAGGCTCTAGCAGGTTCTCACAGAGAATATCACACACACACACAAAAGAAAAACCTTATGTTGCAAATTCTAGTAGGGCAACTACTTGAAAATATTTTTTAAAAAAGGAGGATAAGTTATGCTAAGGAAGAAAAGAAAAATGATTCAAATAAAATGCTGACTTAAAAACACAAAAGGCAGAAAAAGAGTGTAAGACAAGAGTAGAAACAAAACAAGGATAACATAAGAAAAAAGTAGTAAATATGGAAGATGTTAACCCAATTATTCCAATAACAGCTTTAAGTGTCAGTGGTCTAAATGCACCAATTAAAAGGCAGAGAATATCTGTGTGATCAAAAGACATGACCGAACCATATGTTTTTTACAAGAAAGTCATTTCAAATATAGAAACACAAATAGGTTAGAAATAAATGCATGAAGAAAAATATTCTATGCTAATACTAATCAAAAAAGTGGAAATAGCTGCATTAATTTCAGACAGATCAGATTTCAAAACAAGGAAGATTATCAGGAATAAATCAGAGCATTACATAATGACAAAAGGGTTAAATCTTCAAGTAGACACCAAAATTCTTAACTTCAAAATTCTTAAATTCTTAATTCTTAATTCTTATTTCTTGTGTGCACCTAACTATAGAATATCAAACTGTATGAGCCAAAACCAAAGAGAATCGTAAGAAGAAAGATGAATCCACTCTCATGGTTGGAGACTTGAACACCCCTCTCTCTAAAATGGATAAGTCTGGAAGGCAGAAAATCAGTAAGAATATGGTTGAATTCAGCAACACTGAAGAGGTTATATCAACCACTTCATCCACCAACAGCAGAATATACATTCTTCTGAAGTTCAGATAGACATGCCATCTCTGAGCAATAAAACAATTTTAACAAATTTAAAAGATACAAATCATTAAATGTCTCTTCTCAAATTACAATGGAACTAAACTAAAAATTCCTAATAGAAGACTAGCTTGAATATCCCCAAATACATGGAGATTAAACAACACCCTTCTAATAACACAGGAACCAAAGAAATAATCTCAAGAAAAATTAAAAATTATTTTGAAATAAATAAAAAGGGAAACACGACTTATCAAAATTTGCATGATAGAGCTAATTCAATGCTTAGGGTGACATTTAGAGTATGGAATTCATATGTTAGAAAAGAATAAGTATCTAAAATCAGTAACTTCAGCTTCTACCTTAGTAAACTAGAGAAAGAAGAGCAAGTTAAATCATAAGTAAGCATAAGGAGTTCCCATTGTGGTTCAGCAGTTAATGAACCCAACTAGTATCCATGAGGACATGGGTTCAATCCCTGGTCTTGCTCAGTGGGTTAAGAATCTGGCATTGCCATGAGCTGTGACATAGGTCATAGATGTGGCTTGGATCCCACATTGTTGTGGCTGTGGCATAGGCTGGAGGCTACAGCTCCAAGTCAACCCATAGCCTGTGAACCTCCATATACCTTGGGTGCGGCTGTAAAAAGACCAAAAAAATAAAAGTAAAATAAAATAAGCATAAAATAAATAAAAATTAGAGCATAAATCAATAAAATTGAAAATAGGAATTTTAGAATAGAGAAAATCAATGAAACAGTCAATAAAATTAGGTCTTTAGCCAAGCTAAGGAAAAGAAAGAAAGGGAGTTCCCACTGACACTCAGCAGTAACAAACCTGACTAGTATCCATGAGGATGTGGACCCAATTCTTGAACCCTCTCAGTGGGTTAAGGATCTGGCATTGTTGTGAGCTGTGGTGTAGGTCGCAGATGCGGCTCAGATCTGGTGCTGCTGTGGCTGTGGTGTAGGCAGCTGAAGCTCTGATTCCACACTTAGCCTGGGAACTTCCATATGCTGCAGGTACTGCCCTAAAAAGACAAACAAAGAAAAAAAGAAAAAAAAAAAGAAAGAAAGGACACAAATTGCAATGATCAGAAATGAAAGCAGAAACATCACTGTAGCCTGGGAATCTCCATGCACCATGGGTGTGGCCCTAAAAAGACAACAAACCAAAAAAAAGAAAAAAAAAGAAAAAGAAAAAGAAAAAAAAGAAAAGAAAAGAATTGGATGAAAAATGTACTAAAGGCCTTAACAGACACCACACCAAATAAGTTATATTGTGGGCGAAGAAGCATATGAAATCAGGGAGATGCAAATTTAGTGAGACAATGAGATACCACTATACTCTATTAGAATGGCAAAATCCAGAACATGACAACACCAAGTCTTTGTTTTGGGGAATGGAAAAATGTACAGCCACGTTGAAAGACATTCTGGCAGTTCCCTACAGAATTAAACATACTCTGGTATTGCAGCAGATTACATACCTATTGTCCCTGCAGCAGCTCAGGTCACTGCTGTGGCTTGGGTTCAATCCCTGGCCAGGAACTTCCACATGCCACAGACATGGGCAATAAAAAATTAATTAATTAATTTTAAAAATTTAAAAGTAAATATACTTTTATCATATGATTTAGTAAGAAGCCTCCTTGGTATTTACCCAAAGGAGTTGAAAACGCATGGTCACAGACATATCTGCATACGGATGCTTATCTCAGTTTTATTTATAATTATGTCAAAACTTGCAAGCCATCATGGGGACCTTCAGAAGGCGAATGGCTACATAAACTGTGATATGACAATACAATGGAATATTGTTCACTGCTAAAAATGAATGTGCTTTTGAAAACTTTGAAAAGACATGGAGGAATCTTAAATGCAAATTGCTAAGTGAAAGAAGCCTGTCTGAAAAGGCTACGTAGTCTGTGATTTCAGCTATAAGGCATTTCAGAAAAGACAGAAAACTGTGGGGTCCGTAGAAAATAAGGGATTGTCAGGTAGTGGGGGTTGGGAGGGAAGGAGAGAGGGATAAACACGTGGAATATAGAGGATTTTTAAGGCAGTGAAACTACTGTTTGCTACTGTCATGGTGAATATATATCATTATTCATTTGTCCAAACCCGTAGAATGTACAACACCAAGAGTGAACCATAATGTTAACTATGGACTTTGAGTGATAATGATGTGTCAGTGTAGGTTTATCAATTGTACAAATGTGCTAATTTTCAGGATGTTGCTAGAAGGGAAGCATATATGTGTGGAAGCAAGTATATATGAGAAAAGTTTCTACCTCCCAGTCAATTTTGCTGTGCATGTAAAATTGCTCCAACAGATAAAGTCTGATTCTAAAATTTAAAAAATAAATTGAGATAAATCTACATCCAAGTATCCTAACATCCTGCTCGGAGCATCACTTTGCCGCTTACCTGAGTCACACAATCCACATTGAAAATTCAGCTCAAGAAAGCTGAGCTGGTGATCTCCAGTTGTTCCAAGAGACTGCCATTGAATTGCTGGTTTTTCTATTGCAACCCAAAGCTACCTTTCTTGTGAGTCAATCCTATATTAGCAAAAGGTTTTCTTGCTGACTGGACTGCTAGCAGAGAACTCCACGGAAGGTCTCAGGAAGTCAGCTAAGGAGAACAGAGGTTTAGTCTTCTCTTCACAGGATGAGCGAGGCACTGTCATGCTCCATTTCACAGAGGATTTCTGGCTCGTAGTTCATAATTGCATTGTTCTCCTATAAAATATTGAGATTTCCTTCTCTCTCTAGAGGCTTTATTGTAGTAGAATATAGGCATACTTCAGAGGTATTGTGGGTTCGGTCCCATACCTCCACGTCAAAGTGACGATCACAGTGAAGGGAGCAAAGCAATTTTTGGTTTGTTTGTTTGTTTCCTGGTGCATATAAAAGTTACGCTTACATTCTACTGTTTATTATGTGTGCAGCAGCATTATGTCTAAAAAGTACACACATCGATTTAAAAAACCTTTATTGCGGACTTCCCGTTGTGGCTCAGGGGAAACAAATCTGACTAGCATCCATGAGGACGCAGGTTCGATCCCTGGGCTCACTCAGTGGGTTAAGGATCTGGCGTGGCAGTGACCTGTGGTGTAGGTCACAGGTGTGGCTAGATTCTGGCATTGCTGTGGCTGTGGCATAAGCCAGGGGGTACAGCTCCAATTTGACCCCTAGCCTGGGGCCATCCATATGCCACGAAGACAAAAAATAAAAACACTTTATTGCTAAAAAATGCTTAACATCATGCCCCAAACCTTCAATTTGTTAAAAAATGCAACATCTTTGAAGTGTGATAAAGTGAAGTGCAATAAAAAAAGAGGTATTCCTATGGATGTTTGATATTCCTTTGCTATCTTAGAATGTGGATGGCCATAGTACATAGGCAGGCAAGTTCCCAGGTATCATCAGCTCTGGGATAGAGCTAGTATGGGGGTCCAGATCAAGTTGTCAATTTAGAGAAATTAATAAGGGCAAGTATACAAAGAAGGCTGCATTAACACTATGCCTACTAGCCTATAAGTTCTGTGAGAACAAGAAAGTTGCTTATCTTATTCTCCCGAACTACCTGACTGCCTTGAATAATGCCAAACATATATGAACACTGTGGCATATGGAATGTTTGGCCAATGGGGACCTGCTGTATAGCACAGGGAATTCTCTCCAATATTCTGCAATAATCTATAGGGGGAAAAACTCTGAAAAAGAATGGATATGTACACATGTATAATTGAATCATTTGGTTGTACAGCAGAAATTATGACAACATTGTAAGTCAATTACACTTCAATAAAACTTTAAAAAATGAAAAATAAAATAATGTCAAGCCTTCAGTAAATAGGCATTGAATGAATGATTGATTAAGCAAGAAGTAAGTGTAGTTTTTATGTGTGTACTTATTTAACACCTTCTTCCAAAAAAGACATAGGCAGGTAAGCACATAAGAGAGACTCTAGCAAATTTCAGCTCTAGAATCCTGGAACCTGAGTCTACTCACATTGAACACTACTTGTTAGATGCGGTAAGACTAGGTCCACAGGTAATGATCTTAGATAAAGGGACCTCTGAGGACTGCTAATAATGGTTGAGTCAGAAAAAGTTGCAGAAACACAGGAATCAAAAGCAGAGTAAAGAAAGCGAAATGACACAACCTAAACATATTTGTGATGACAGAGTTTTAGTATAGCTACTTTTGGGTGGTTCTTATGGCCCATTGGCTTTATTTCTCATTATGGAATTTACATCATCCAATATCATTATTCCAAACCCAATGGGGGGAAAATGAGTTTAAGTAGTATCAAAATATTCTGAGACAAAAACATTAGGTAGTGGCTAGACACCTATTTAAATGCTTATGCCTGGAGACTGAAGCTATATTGTGTTCAAATGGCACATGAGAAAAAAAATAAAGGGAATTTTAATGGCCGGTGACAAAATAGTTCGAAAATTTAAAACAAAACACCTCTTTAATTAAAACCTTTTCCCCAAATACAGACAGCATGTGAATTTAGTAAATTATATAGTTTCTGAAAGTAATGCAACTAAATTATAATGCTTCCCTTTTGTGTAATAATTCTTTGCACATTGCATATTACCCATCCATTTATCGAATATTCTTGCCAGAAAAGCATTGCTTTGTACTCTTTTCCTCAGCTTTATTGAGGTATAATTGGTACACAAAAACTACGCATAGTTAATGCACACAATTTGATGAATTTAGATGTATGTATTACTTGAGTGAATCAAGGTTATAAACACATCCATCACCTACAAAAGTTTCTTCATTTCTCTATGTTTTTTTGAGAGAGGTAATACTTAACACAAATGTGAAATAGTCTCTATCCCTGGTTTCTGGCACAGAACTTCTAAAGCTCTTGTAATTTCCTAAGTGCTAAGAGCCCTTGAGAGCATATGTTATTCTAATATTTAGTTTGCAATCCTGGTTCTTGACAGAAGGCCATTAAATCCTATGAGATTTCCTAGGTAATGGGAGCATCTTCTGTTCTAATGAGGTGACTCTTCGTGGGCTCCTGAGTAGCTTAAGAAGGGGGTGGGGTCACAAGAAAGACCAAGCTATGATTGCAAGGGTGGAACTCTCAGCTCCACCTCTATCTTCAGGGAAGGAAAGAAGGGCTGGAGATCAAGTTAATGATTAACCACGCTCTATAAGAATCCCCAAATCATGGTGTTTGGAGATCTTTCAGTTAGGAGGTTCTAGGAGAGTGGCAAACTCCAGGGACAGAAGCTCCTGTGCTCAAGACCCTTTCAGACCTTGCCCTAGGTAACTCTTTTTCTGGTTAATCATCTGTATCTTATTATATAATAAGTTGATAAGCAGTGTTCCCCTGAATTCTGCAAGCTGTTCTAGCAATTGATCAAACCTGAGGGGGTCCTGGGAACCACCGCAATATATGTACAGATGACAACCTGAAATGAGCTTGCCTTCTGAAGGGTCCCCACTTATGGACTGACCCCAAAAAACCATGGGGTTTGGACTAACTTATGTATCAGGATTTGATTGAATTGTAGGACACACAGCTGGTGTCAGAGCATTGTTGTAGAAAACCCACACATCTGGTGTCAGAAGGATTTTTGAATATAAGAACAAGGAAAGAGTTCCCGTTGTGGCGCAGTGGTTAATGAATCCGACTAGGAACCATGAGGTTGCGGGTTCGGTCCCTGGCCTTGCTCAGTGGGTTAACGATCCAGCATTGCTGTGAGCTGTGGTGTAGGTTGCAGATGCGGCTCAGCTCCCGCGTTGCTGTGGCTCTGGCGTAGGCTGGTGGCTACAGCTCTGATTCGACCCCTGGCCTGGGAATCTCCATATGCCGTGGGAGCGGCCCAAGAAATGGCAAAAAGACAAAAAAAAAAAAAAAGAACAAGGGAGAAAAAAGCAGTTTTTCCCAGACAATAAGATCTACCTTCCTAATAAATTTTAAAGTGCACAATAACTGATAGTTAACTATAGGCACTGTGCTGTGCTGAAGATACCAGGAAATTTTTCATCTTATATAACTATTAAATTTATACCCATTGAACAACTCCCTCTATGTCCTTCCCTCTATCCCCTGATAACCTCCATTCTCTTGCTACTTCTGTGTTTGACTATTTTAGATGCCTTGTATAAGAAGAAGCATGTAGTATTTATCATTCTGTGACTGGCTTGTTTCACTTAACATAGTGTTCTTTCGGATTGATCTATGCTATTACGTATCACAGCATTTCCTTTCTTTTGAAGGATGTATAATATTCCATTATATGTATATACCACGTTTTCTGTATCAATTCATCTGTTGATGGACATTTGTGTTGTTTTCATATCTTAGCAACTGAGAATAATGCTACAATGAGCATCAAAGAGAAGATACCTCTTCAAGACCCTGATTTCAATTTTTTTGACATATATTTATAAATAGTATTACTGAATCATATGCTAGCTCTATTTTTAATCTTTTGAGGAACCTCCATACCATTTTCCCAGAGCAGCTGAACCATTTTACATTCTAATTCCCTTTTCTCCACACACTCGCCACTTAACTCTTTATTTATTTATTTATTTATTTATTTTTTATTTTTTATTTTTTGTCTTTTTTGCTATTTCTTTGGGCCGCTCCCTCGGCATATGGAGGTTCCCAGGCTAGGGGTCGAATCGGAGCTGTAGCCACCAGCCTACGCCAGAGCCACAGCAACGAGGGATCCGAGCCGCGTCTGCAACCTACACCGCAGCTCACGGCAACGCACGCCGGATTGTTAACACACTGAGCAGGGGCAGGGACCAAACCCGCAACCTCATGGTTCCCAGTCGGATTCGTTAACCACTGCACCACGACGGGAACTCCTCTTTTTTTAATTATAGAAGTCCTGGCAAACAGCCATAGGTGATATTTCATTGTGGTTTTGATTTGCATTTCCCAAATGATTAGCAATGATAAGCATTTTGTTGTATACCTATTCTTATCCATGTATCTTCTTTGGAGAAATATCTATACACATTCTTTATCCATTTTTAAAATCTGTTTTTTTTTTTTTTCATTTTGGTTACCGAGTTGGGAGTTCCGCATATATTATGACAATTGACCTCTTGTCATATGTACAGTGTACAAATTTTTTTTCATCCCATGGGTTGTCTTTTCACTCTTGCTCATTTCCTTTGCTGTGCCAAAGCTTTTTAGTTTGATGAGGTCCTCTTTTCTATTTTTCCTTTTGTTGTCTAAGCTTTTGGTGCCATTACCAAGACCAAGGCCAAGAAATTTCCTTCTATGTTTTTTTTTTCTTGAAATTTTATGGTTTCAGGTCTTACTTTTCAGTCTTAAATCCATTTTGAGTTAATTTTTATGTGTTGTTTAAGATAAGGGTCTGATTTCATTATTTTGTATATGGATATCCAGTTTTACCCCTTTTATTTACTGAAGAGACTATCTTTTCTCCATCATACAGTCTTGTCAAAGATCAGTTGGTCACATTTGTGTGGTTTTATATTGTTTCAGTAGTCTTTATGTCTATTTTTTTGTGCGTGTGTCTTTTTTCTAGGGCTGCATCCATGGCATGTGGAGGTTCCCAGGCTAGGGGTCTAATTGGAGCTGTAGCCGCCAGCCTACACCAGAGCCACAGCAACGCCAGATCCGAACACGTCTGCGACCTACACCACAGTTCACGGCAACCCTGGATCCTTAACCTGCTGAGCGAGGCCAGGGATTGAACCTGCAACCTCATGGTTCCTAGTCGGATTCGTTAACCACTGTGTCACGACAGGAACTCCTCTTTATGTCTATTTTTAATGCCAGTATTCTGTTTTGATTATATAGCTTTGCAAGATATTTAGAAATCAGGAAGTGTAATGTTTCCAGTTTTGTAGATCTTTCTCAAAATTGCTTTGGCTGTTTGGGGTCTTTTGTGCTTCCATATGAATTTTAGATATTTTTAATTTCTGTAAGAAAATGTCATTATTATTTTGATAAGAATTGCAATGAGTTTTTAGATGGCCTTGAGTAATATGAGCATTTTTCAGCTTTACTGAGATATAATTGACAGCGCTATATATGTTTTAGATGTATAGCAAAATGATTTAACTTATGTATATTGTGAAATGATTACCATAATCCAAGTAGAGTTAACACACATAATCTCATACAGATAAAATTAATTGATCAAATGATTATTCACGAGTGTTCTGTTGTATTTCCATGTATTTATGAATTTTCCAGTTTCCTTTGCTATTGATTTCTAACTTTCCATTGTGGTTGGAAAAGATACTTGCAATTATTTCCAACTTCTTAATTCGTTAAGACTTCTTTTATGATATAACATGTGATCTATTCTAGAGAATGTTGTGTGTGTTCATGAAAAGAATGGGTAGTATGCTGTTTGGGTGGAAATTCCTGTGTATGTCTGTTAGGTCCATTTAGCCTACTGCTATTCATGTCTTCTGTTTCCTCATTGATTTTCTGCCTGGACGATCTATCCATTATTGAAAGTAGGGTGTAAAAATCTCCTATCATTATTGTAATGCTGCCTATTTCTCCCTTCAGATCTGTCAATGTTTGGTGAATCTAATTAAGTGCTTTGGTTGGGTGCAAATATATTTATATTGTAATATCTTGTTGTTGAGTTGACAATGTATGATAATGTAATGATCTTCTTTGTATCTTGTATCAGTTTTTAGCTTTAAGTCTGACAATGCGATAGCCACCCCTGTTTTCTTCGGTTACTAATGGCATGGAATATATCATTTTTTTCAATCCTTTACTTTCAGTCTCTTTGTCTTTATGGTGAGTTTTTTGTAAACAAAAATAAAAACAAAAGTTCTTGCTTTTGTTTTTATTTTTAATCCATCCAGCAATTTTATTTATACCTCTTGATCAGTGAATTTTGTCCATTTCCATTTAAAGTATTTATTGATAGTTAGGGATTCAGTGCTGCCATTTTGTTCATTACTTTCTGTTTTGTAGTACTTTCATTCCTTTCTTCTTTTCTCGCTGTCTTCCTTTGGTAGAGAAATAATTTTTTTTGTAGAGAAATTCTTGGACTCTTTTTTTCTGTATATTTATGTACCTACTATGCATTTTTTTCTTTGTGTTTACTATGTGTTTGCATTGAGCCTTTTATAATTATAACACTTTATTTTACACTAATAGTAACTTAACTTCAATTGTATACTGAAACTCTATGCTTTTAGAGCTGTAGCCACCGGCCTATGCCAGAACCACATCAACGCCAGATCCGAGCACGTCTGCGACCTACACCACAGTTCATGGCAATGCTGGATCCTTAACTTGCTGAGCGAGGCCAGGGATTGAACCTGCAACCTCATGGTTCCTAGTCGGATTTGCTAACCACTGTGTCACAACAGGAACTCCTCTTTATGTCTATTTTTAATGCCAGTATACTGTTTTGATTATATAGCTTTTTGTTGTTACTGTCAGAGTGTATTTTTTTTATACTGAGTATTCACTAACACCTTTTTGCGGCTGTATTTATTACCAGTACTTTCATCTCTTAACTTTTATGCAAGGGTTAAAAGTAGTTTTTGTGCCAACATTAGAGTATTACTACATTCCATGGTTCTCTATATGCTGACTTATACCAGTGAGATTTGTGTTTTCCTATGGCTGTTAAGTGTCTGTTCATTTTAACTTGAAGAACTCCCTTAGTACTTTTTTGTAAGAAATGTCTAGTTATGACAGACTCCTTTAGTTTTTATTTATCTGGGAAAGTATCACTCTTTCATTTTAAAAGGACAGTTTTGCCAGGTATAGTATCTTATATTGGCAGTTTTTTTTTATTTTTTCTTTTTTGTCTTTCTTTGTCTTTTTAGGGCTGCACCCACAGCACATGGAGGTTCCCAGGCTAGAGGTCAAATCCGAGCTGTAGCTGCCAGCTTTCACCACAGCCACAGAAACACAGGATCTGAGCCACATCTGAGACCTACACCACACCTCACACCAACACCAGATCCTTAATCCACTGAGTGAGGCCAGGGATCAAACCCGCATCCTCACAGATACTAGTCAGGTTCATTAACCACTGAGCTACAACAGGAACTCCTTCATTTGTTATTCTGAATATACCATCCCATATTTAACCTTTTTGTTTTTTAATTATACTTGATTAATTAAACTATAGATAAAATCAATAATTCTGCTTATGAGGCACTTTTAAATAATAGCATATGAATCTTTAATGTTCATATCACTGTTTCAGAAATGTAAACCCCACAAATGAGATGCCTGAAAACTTAACAAATATACACATTATTCAGAAGATTCCTAGTACATTAGCATATTATTAATAAACTAGTACATTATTAAGGAATTAGAACAATTAACAATATCATACTTCAGTGAATATTTTCTCTCTCCCACCTTTTCTGATGTTTTGATTTTGGAATATCCAAGAACATAATCCTCTGAGTTACAAGTATATTTTGCAGCCAAAGTCAAATGGAATTTTTAAATTCATATCTCTTTCCATTTAGATTGCTTTCTCCACATCTTAACCTTAAGGAGGAAAAAAAAAAAAAAAGAGCTCATTCAGTTTAGCAGTTTCTTTGACAGAACTGTCACTGTCTCCCACCAAGGTTGCTGTGGCATAGGCTGGCAGCTGTAGCTCAGAGTCGCCCCCTAGCCTATGAACCTCAGTATGCCCCAGGTACGGCCCTAAAAAGCAAAAAAAAAAAAAAAGCTTTCAACTATTATTTATTTTACCTTTATCAGTTCATCTTTTCTGATTCACATAAATTGATAGACACATGCATAAAGTGAAGTAAATTGCTTTCTGTGATTTTGAGAAATTATTTTAACAAATTCAAAGCCCTACTTTTGAGTGAATGGTGTACTCGTGTGCATGTGTATCAGAGTGGGAGATGGGGCATAGCGACTGCTTCAGCTCTCTCAAGGAAGATGTTAATAGAGCTGCCCTCTAAAGACCTGTGCTTCTTACTTGCAGTACCACCATGGGTTGTGGATCCATCCTGATATGTCCTTCTGCAACAGGACAAAGTCACCTTATCTGTAGTATACTGCAACTTTTTCATATCTTCAGTTTTTATTTATCATGCTGCCTCCGTCTCAGAAGATGGAGTTCCTTGTACCCAGGACTCTGGGGATCTCTGAAAGAATACCATATGAGCCACAGGTCATTTATCTGTCAGAATCTTAGGATTATTTATGATCAAAGAAAATATCCCTGCATCCTGGTTGAGGGGAAACATCCTTGTTTAAGCACTGCTCACTTCCAAAGTTCTGTTTCTTTGTTATTTCAGAAAGGCCAAGGTCATCCACCTTGGTGACTCTATATCATAATAAATAATAAATTACCTAGATTTTATAGATGAGGTAGGAGAAGCATCTTCCTTTCTATTGCATCTGTATCTTTGTCCTCAAGGGAAGCTAAGTAATCTCTAATTGAGTTATGTCCAGATGCGGCTTTATAATACAATTTGTTGTGTAAACAAGGAGAACAAAACCGCAGAGTATCCATTAGGCTAATGCCTAGAAATATGCAGCTATCCTGTATTAAAGACACAGAGCAATAACCAGGGGGAAGGCAAGAAAATTGGAAAGAGTTTTTGCTAGCGTTTGTGCTCCCTTCCAATTTTGTTGGAACTTTTGACATATTCATATTTATCATCAAGC
Source organism: Phacochoerus africanus (assembly GCF_016906955.1). NCBI lineage: Eukaryota > Metazoa > Chordata > Mammalia > Artiodactyla > Suidae > Phacochoerus > Phacochoerus africanus. The sequence continues at coordinate 27,166,153 of NC_062552.1, read as the reverse complement.
CTATGTGAAGAGGGAACAAAATTTAGAAAATCTTTTATTAGTTTTTTACAATCCGAGACAACTGATGGATCAATAATGGATGATTTATGTTTGGATATAGAATAGAGTACAAATTTTTGCAACCTTGGTGATAATATAGGAGTATAGAAAGAGGTTGAATGGAAAAAGCAAAAAAAAAGAGAGAGAGAAAGAGGAACGTGTAGAGAGATAGGAAAATCAAAAAGCTAATTATTAAAGTTGATGGAACAAAAATATAGCTGTAAGAATATAATTTAAAGTTACAAAGGTAAGAAATAAAAATTATAATATATAATAAGACATATCCATCCATATATCTATCTAGAGAAAAAAGAATATAGGAAGATAAATTCCTCATCTTTTATAATGGAGAATCAATCATCTTTTTTTTTTTTAATTTTTATTTTTTGCCATTTCTTGGGTCGTTCCCACGGTATATGGAAGTTCCCAGGCTAGGGGTCGAATCAGAGCTGTAGCCGCCAGCCTACACCAGAGCCACAGCAACGCAGGACCTGAGCTGCATCTGCGACTCACCGCAACGCCAGATCTTTAACCCACTGAGCAAGGCCAGGGATCAAACCCACAACCTCGTGGTTCCTAGTTGGATTCGTTTCTGCTATGCCAAAATGGGAACTCTCTCTCTCTCTCCATATCTATATTTAATGCTAGGACAAACTGTTTAAAGAGCTAGCCCAAATGGAGTGCGTGATTTTTGCCTCTGAGACTGGGATTTTTATAATAAATTCTGTAACGTTTGTTTTTAATCTTGTTAATACATAAAACTTGTTATAATAAAATTTACAAAAGAGATTTGACTGTATGAGTTTATATTCCTCAACATGAAAGTGGGCTTTTTATAAAGTTGACATCTCAAGTCATACTTGAAGAAAGAAAAAGATATAATCCTTCCTATCTAAATTAAGTAAGGACATATTTTACAAGCATCTACATCAAAACATCTACCAGCAAATGTGTTAAATGTGAAGTAACAAGTTAGATTATTTTGTCAACATACTCGCCAAATGGAGAAAACAGATATTTTGAAAAATTGGAAACAAAGTAAAAAAAATTAATTGTTACTGCCAATATTTTAGACTGCTATTCTATAAACCCATAGTGAAAGAATACATTTAGACATTAAAAACTCCTCCCAAGTCTCTAGCGTTTACTTTATGTTGGAACCTTAGGTATTTCTTTGTAGTTTCATGAATATATTTATTTAAGCACACTTGGAGTGCTTAATTCTGACTTTATAGCTTCTGATGTACAAGTTAGAAACTATGAGATCAGAATAGATCAACGAAATATATTTCCAGAATTTTATAAACCCAAGGGCTCCCTTAAAAGAGAAAACATGCTAACGATGTAGTACATTGTCTGGAACATGTCTTATTTAATAAGATGTCAGTTTGGAGTCCTGGAAATACTGTAGGCTTCAAATTATACTGACCTGAGTTCAAATACTGGCTGCAGCACTTGGCATTGCTATCTCATGATGGCATCATGAGGATTGAAGGAGGGGTTCATTTGAAATGACTGGCTCCTTGCCACCGAAAAGGCAGCCGTTAATATTAGTTCTCCTTTTCCAAATACAGAGCAGCACATAGTAAAGGGATCCAGTTGGATGTGCACCTCTCATTTAAATTCAGATGAAAATAAATCATGTAGATTACTGGGAATCAACTTTTGGAATATGGTGGGTACATTATTTTTGCCATCATGCAATAGCAATTATGAATTATGCAAATCATTAAGGCAACAAAAACATGGGTGAAAAATAACAGGTGCATTTTTTCTCTGTTTTCCTAAAATAAAGTTTAGTGGGAATGAGAATAGGATGTCTTTAACATAATTTCTAGCTTTTGTGATAACTTTTGTTAACTACATTTATGAAAATAGTCAAATGCGTTTCTTTTTCTATTTAGTACTCGAAATAATTGGTGTTTCTTTTGTATCTCACTTTGAAGGCACATATCTAAAGGCACATTTAGAAAGAAAATTGATTTTTTTTTCTTTGAGAAAGTTGAGTTCGACATGATGGATATTTATGTATGAGGTTTCTCTTTGATAGTGACAAATAGGGGCCTGAACTAGGGTCAGGGAGAATGAGATGTAGGGAATAAAGTATAGAGAGCTTCAGATAGAGTCTGCGGTTCCCAGAACTGGAGGCAAAAAGAAATTGAAAAATGAAGTATGGACAGTGCAAGAGAACCAGAAGATCCTAGAGTCAAAGAAACTTCAGGGAGGAACTATTTTCCCAAATAAGGAAGTAAGAGTGTAAATGTGTGGCTCAAGGGCTTAGTAGCAAAAAAAAAAGGCCAGACTTACAAGTAACCAAAATCCCTTAGGAAAGTGCTATCAGAACTTAGGTAAATGACAGTGGGGGCCATTGGACTTAATCCAATGAACCACCCTCTTTGGATGTGTTGTCCTTCTTGGAAATATCAAGTCCTAAAACAAAAGAAAACAAAATTTAGGTAGCCTCCATTGACATGTTTAGGTATAATGTGGTCCATTTCCTATGTAATTGGTCTAATGGAAATGTATTAAAGCAAACAGGATTGATGCTGATAAAATTGCCTTAATGTAGATCTTGGTTAATAAGTCTATTTTAAAATCATTCTGGGTTATGCATTACTCCTCGGAAAAGTATCGCAGATATCCTGTAGTTTGTGTACTGGCACCACTTAAAAATGTATCTCACCGAGTTCATAATTTCTGAGTCAGTAGAGAGTGATCGCCAAACCCAGTGAAATCCAGGGCAGTGTAGCATCCTGCCTCCGGAACACCTTTATATAAAATGAATCTAGAAGTGCCACTGGGTTCTGCCACCTGGGCAGTGCGCTGCTTCAGAGCTGTGCTGAAAGACAGAAAAGCAGAAAGTAAAACTGTACACCGTCTGTGCTTTGGAAAGCGAGGGCTAGACATTTTTATACCATGTTTATGCCAGAATTTTGAGGACCAAATTTATCAGTATAAATCTCCTTTTCATTTCTCATTCTTCATCAGATAAAGGACCACAAATATGTATTGAATATCTTGCACGTGGTAGGAAAATACTGCCATGTCTTAAATTTGAAAATGTGCACCTGTGCGATATCTTAAATTTGAAAATAGCTATTTTAAGTAAATAATAAGGAAGATGCTATATTTAATTCTTTTATATATTATAATTATAATATGATATGATGTTTCTATAAAACTTTACTTTTACCTAGTTTTCGGTTCTGTCTTTTTTTGAATTTTTTTTCTTTTTAGGGTCGCACCCTCAGCACTTGAAAGTTCCTAGGTTAGGGGTCGAACGTAGCCACAGCTTTCTGCCTACACCAGAGCCACAGCAATGCCAGATCCGCCAAGTCACATCTGTGACCTAAGTCGCAGCTTGTGGCAAGGCCAGATCCTTAACCCACTGAGGGAGGCCAGGGACCGAACTGGCATCCTCATAGATAACTAATCAGGTTCTTAACCTGCTGAACCACAACAATTACTTCAATTAAACAATTAAAAAAAAACAAATTCAGTAGGATCACCGTACTCCTCATATTGGAAGTCCTTCCATGGAATTCTGTTACCCAAAACTTTTGTGTTCAAAATCCTGGGTGTGTGTATAAGGCTTTTATTGTGTAGCCACTGTCGTTCCAGCTTTTCTGTGGGTAACTGCTCTGACCCTCACCCCCCACTCGACCACGCTGATCTTACACCTGTGGTATCATGTTCCACCAAACATCTTAGTGTCCACTTTCTGACATATCCTCCTAAATCCATCTCACTCTTCCATTCTCACATCTGCCCTACTCCACACCGCACTCCTGCCACCCCACCCCTTAGCCTAGTCATCACTTAGTGATTTTCAGATCTTAGAGTACAAAGGACTCATTCAGGGAAGCCGTATTAATCAGGGTTTTCCAGAGAAACAAAACCAACGGGATGAAATGGCTACATGGAAAGATTTAGCACCAGGCCTTGGCCCATGGCAATTATGGTGGCAGAAAAACCCCACAGGCTCCATCGGCAAGGCCCAGGAAAGTTGGTGGTGTAGCTCTAGCCACAACTGAAGGCCTGAGAAATGGGGGACTGTGTAAATCCCAGTCGAGTCTGAAGGCTCAGGAAGCAGGCGCGATGACATTGGAGGGCAGCAAAGGGTGCGTGTTCTCTGGCTCAAAGCAGAAAGAGCAAATTCATCCTCTCTCCTCCGTTTTGTACTCGGGCCCTCAGGGGATTGGATGATACCCATCAGCACGGGCAAGAGAACCCTTTACCCCATCTCCTGATTCAAATGCTAACCTCTTCACCAACACACCCAGAAATAATGTTGTATCAGCTATCCGGGCATCCCCAACACATACAATTAAGCTTCGCAGAAGCCCTTTCCTGCTGTGTTAGCTTCTCCAGCTATATGCTGCCATAGCATCGTGCGTTTCTTTTCCATAACGCTCAAGACATTGGTTGTCATTTCCTAAATGTCTGTTTCTAATTTCTTGTCAGATGATTAATCCTATGAAGTTAGATGCTATGTCTAGTTTTTGTCCCACTACAATAGTCCCACTGTCCAGCATTTGCTTGGCACAGACCAGGAGATACGGAAATATCTATTTCATACATTAATATGTGAATCAACTTTCATCTATTGTCCTCTTTATGAGAGTCCACTCTCTAAGATAGTTTTATTTCTTTGCATGTGGAACCCAGTTCTGTGATGGATTCGAACTATTTGAATAACTTTCCTTGGGATTCCTTTTCTAAAATACAATGCTCATACAGTAAGGTAGCCAGTGTGTCCCCAGGGGCTAGCTTCAGGCAATGTCACACGTTAAATAGATGAACCGGTTTCATTCTTGAGACACCTTTGAGAGGTTAATGCAATCATTCTACATCACTAGTTTCAGTTTATAACCCAGACGATGGAATTCTGAGCTTAAATAATTTGATTCTGCTCTCACAGCTCTCAGGCAGTGGTAGGCATCTGCATCGTGGTTTGTATGAATGTCTTACTTCAAAACCTAAGTGTTTCAACACCCCACTCTCTGTGTCGCTAGTTCCTTCCTCTCATTCAAAGATTCTCTCTTTTTTTGTTTAACAAATGAGACTAGGAGCAAAATCTGTGATTTATATCATTCAATTTACTTCATATCAGAAGCACGTTTCAGAAAAATTCATGTCCTGCCCATCACATTGCTGATTATGCGGAAGAAAACATACACCTTACCATTTAAGAGTTTATGATCCATTATGGGAGAGAATTAGGGCTTTGAAGAACAAAACAGAAGCCAAGAGGAGAAAATCAGTATTGCATCATCAGACCTTATAGTGCTAAAAGATCTTGGAGTTCCCGTCATGGCTCAGCAGTTAATGAACCCGACTAGTATCCATGAGGACACGGGTTCGATCCCTGGCCTCACTCAGTGAGTTAAGGGTCAGGTGCTGCTTTGAGCTGTGGTGTAGGTCGCAGACGCTGTTCAGATCCAGCATTACTGTGGCTGTGGCATAGGCCAGCAGCTACAGCTCTGATTCTAGCCTGGGAACCTCCATACGCCATGGGTGGGGCCCTAAAAAGGAAACAAAAAAAAGGGAGGGGGGCTAAAGACTCTTGGAGAGGGGAGAGGTCATTGGCCACAGAGAGGAAAGAAGGAGAGCTCCAGGTCTTCCAAAAGCAGTCATTTGGGGAAGGGAGCAATTAGTGACCTCAGGTTGCTACACCATTTTTATCCACGATAAGGTAGTTAGAAACCCAAAATGTATTACGGTACTACGAATACACCACAGAACACCTTGACAAGATTAACAGGTATACATAGGTAAGTAAACAAGGTAAAAATGACCCTGATTAATAATGGCTCAAGTCTGGGGAGGAGGAGAATCAAGCGTTAAACTAGAAATGTGCTTAGAGCAATGTAGCCATAAAGTGAAGCCCTGGATGTGGTCAGTGGTACCGTATTTTATGGACATGTGATCCTGTGTCTGATTAGAAATAGAAATAAAAGGTAAACATGAGATGACTGAAAAATCGTTTCCATTTACACTGTAGTTATAGGAGTGCTGGGAACATACATGTGAGAAGCTGAGGATAGAACTTGAATAAAGGCAAACGTTATAAACTCAAAGGATACAAGAAACAGATAAGAAGGAGGAAGTGGAGCAGGTTGGGGGAAAGGCGTGAAGAGGGCATTGGGGAGCCATGCAGGGCAGTTGTTATTCAGCTCCAGCCATTGGAGGGCAGCAGAATTACCAGCTCCCTGGATTTGCCAAGAGCACCTGAAAAGTTTTAAATGTCCTCATTTTCAATGTTAGCAAAGAATTCCATTTTTCAAAAAGTCAACACGGCGTGGTTCAAATAATAAATTTCCATAGGTTTCGTGTCAGTTTTGGGAAACTGTTCATAATGTCTGACACAGAATAAAACCTTTTCTTTAGGCGTCTATGGTGTTCTCATTAGTTCTCTGGTTTTCAGGCATGGCTCCTGATGGGAACCAGTGAGTCTTATTTCACAACTCAGGGAAACAAGAACAAAGGAAAACAAAACCATTTACATGCTTTTTTCTTGTCCTTTGAAGTTTTAAAATATATTGCAGGTTTTCCAAGCCTTTGTGTACAATCTCAAGTGGAATATATTAGACAACCTAAGGTACCGAGATCTCTCTTTTTTTCATGCTTTTGCTACAAGTTCGTGACAGCTCTGTCACCGATGCTTTATGTTGATCCGCCGTCTATACTTAGTGTGCTCTCTTTAATTGCCTCAAAATGTAAACCCCAGAGTGTATGAGAAATGGTATTCTGTTCCCAGTTAAGTAGAAACAAATTATAGCATGTTTTCAGGGGAAAAAAAATGATTAAGCAAACATTTATTTCATAGAAAGGAGGTTGAAAAGGCCATGCAGTTTGTATATTACAAGAAATGGCGTCTTTTTTTCCTGCATTAATGGTAAATCTGAAAAGCATGCATCTGAGACTGTGTTTCTTTTCATTTTAAGGCCATATTTAAGCATAACGCTTTCACTGTATGTTTTTCTTAAATGCTCTTGAATACTTTATACCTTTTAAATATAGCTCAAATTGTAGGTTCATATGGCAGGCTCCCTAAGACCCATGTTTTCAAAAAATTGCCCATATGTTGTTACTCTCCCCCAAATTTGGGATGGATCAGAGAGGAAGATAAACAATAGCAGTAATCCTGAGCAGTGCTGCTCAGTCTTTTAACAAGGTAACGAGACTGAAAAGAAGAATGCATATCCCTCAAAATATCTTTAAAGTTTCAAGGCTCATCACAACATTTGTAATATTTTGTAATCCATTCCATAATATAAGAACTTTTGCAGAGTTTCCGTTGTGACTCAGTGGACGTGAACCTGACTAGCATCCATGAGGATGCAGGTTCAATCCCTGGTCCCTCTCAGTGGGTTAAGGATCCAGCATTACTTTGAGCTGTAGTGTAGGTCAGATCCTGCATTGCTGTGGCTGTGGCATAGGCTGGCAGCTTCAGCTCTGATTTGACACCTAGCCTGGGAATTTCCATAGGCTATGGGTGCAGCCCTAAAAAGAAAAAAAGAGAAAAAGAAAATAACAATAAAATTTTGAGTTTATTTAAGCAAAAATCAATTGGAATTGGACAGCACTGAACTGGAAATAGTTAGGAATACTCTAGTCAGGAGCTCAGGTAGAGTGAGTGTGCCTCTGATGTTTCAATGTAATGCCACATGCAAAACAGCAAGCACACTGCCTGGCATATTGTTGAACCCCTATACATATCAGGGAATATTTCATTTGCAGGTAACTGAAACTTCATCACATATTGTACACTGCTTCTTGGAAATTCAAATTATCCATCTTGTATCATGATTCAGGCAAGACCTCAGAGATATTGCAGGGTTGATTCCAGATCACCACACCCATCCCATAATAAAGCAAGTCACATGAGTTTTTTGGCTTCCCAGTGCATGTAAATGCAATGTTTCTATACTGTACTCTGTTAAATCTGCAATAACATTATGTCTAACAGATATTGTACACACCTGAATTTAAAAATACTTCATTGCTAAAAATTCAAACCAACAACTGACCCTTCAAGCAAGTCATAGACTTTTTCCTGGTGAAGGGTCTTGCCTTGAGGCAAGTGGCTGCTGACTCATCAAGGTGGTGGTTGCTGAAACTTAGGGTGGCTATAGCAATTTCTTTTTTTTATTCTTTTTTTTTTTTCCTTTTTTTCACCAGCACCTGTGGCATATGGAAGTCCCCAGGCAGGGAGTCAAATTAGAGCTGCAGCTGCTGGCCTTCTCCACAGCCACAGCAACACCACAGGTCCAAGCCAAGTCTGCAACCTACACCACAGCTTGCGGCAATGCCAGATCCTTAACTCGATGAGCAAGGCCAGGGATCCAACCCACATCCTCACAGACACTATGTCAGGTTCTTAACCACTGAGCCAAAAGGGAAACTCCCAATTTCTTAAAATAAAACAGCGATGAAGTTTGCTGCCTTGATTTGACTCTTTCTTCCTCTTGAAAATTGAGGCAGCATTGTAGAGTATTCATTGTCCTAACTTTAATATCAATGTGTTTTGGGGAATAGGGAGGCCAGAAGAGAGGGAAAGAGAGATGGTGATGGAACAGTTAGAACACACATAACAATTTACTTAGTTCATGTCTTACGGGGTCGTGGTTCATGGTGCTCTGAGACAATTACAATAGCGTCATCCAAGGTCTCTGATCATAGATCATCTTAATAGAGAATGAAAATTTTGAAATATGGTGAGAATCACCAAAATGTGACATGATGAGCAAATGTTGTTGGAAAATGGCACTGATGCAGGATTACCACCAACCTTTGATTTGTAAAATATGCAATGTCCGGGAAGCTCAATAAAACAAGGTATGCCCATATTTTAAGGATTCTGAGGCACATAAATTATGGATCCAAATTATGTCAACTTTGCACTGATTTATGACTATATCATGGTAATCACTGCAATGTATTCAGAATAGAATATACCAGAGGATGGAGGCAAGCAATGTTTCTAGGCTATTGCTGAAAGTTCGATCTAAAATACCCTCCTGTTGAGAATACAGTCACATATATATGACAGTGTCAAATGGTCTCAGAGCCAGTTAATCTTTTCTATTGCTACAAGGAAATCTCAGTCCAAGTATTTGTCTCAGCTAAGTCAGACTACTAATTATATTGTCTTTTATTAACATGTGATTTTAAACAGTCAAATACATATAGCACCACAGAGAGCATTCTAGATCTGAATCTAATGTTTCATGTTCATTGGAGTGATATTGATAAGAGTAATTAAAAAAAAAGAAAAAAAGAGTTCCTGTTGTAGCTCAGCACATTAAGAACTCAACATAGTCTCAAAAAGGATGTGAGTTCGATCCCTGGCCTCATTCAGGGGATTAAGGATCAGGCATTGCCACAAGCCGTTGGCAGAGGTCGCAGATGCAGTTTGGATCGGGAGCTGCCATGTCTGTGGTGTAGGCTGGCAGCTTCAGCTCCGATTCAACCCCTAGGCCAGGGAACTTCCATATGCTGCAGGCGCAGTTCTAAAAAGAAGAAAAGAAAGAAAGAAAGGAAAAAGAAAAAGATCTTATAGTGTCTTGTGATGTTGACAGAAATTCAGTACCCATTCCCCTGATCCCAAATCTGCGGCAACTAGTCAATTCTGGGCCACTCTTCATCCTTAAAATGCATGGAGTTTCTCACTTCACACATTTCTTACCTCTTTTTGATGCTCATTTTCCTCCATGGAAACAGAGAACAATTTAACCTTGAGTTTAAAGCTCTTATCAGCACCTTCTCTTGCCAATTCACCTCAAAGTGAGATCTCAACTTTGCTGCTTGTGTAATTACAAAAAATTCATTAAATATAACAAAAAGTACACCTTTAAACATTCCTTTTGACTCACTGGGAAAAAAAATCAAGGGGTAAACATATGGGAGTGTGGTAGTCTATGGAAATGGTGCTGTTTGAACATTCAGACATACTTTAATTCATTTTATATGTATTTTTTCCTTTTTGCTAAAAAATCAATTTGACAAATATTTATTGAAAAACATACTATGTTTTAAAAAGTATTCTAAGGAATATTCCGACTTCTGCAAGATAATGTTTTAAATAATTTGATTTGATATTAATTTAAATTAATTGTTTAAATGTTCTTAACCACGAAGCATTTCACAAGTTCGATTTTCTCAGACTTCATCATGATAAATACATTCCATAAGGTCCAATGAAACACTGGGTTAAATTCAGCCAATCTACTGTTATTTCACACATGGCTCTCGCACGTATCTTGATGTCTCTTTTCCTAGCATCTTTCATTAAGGTAGTAAAAATGCCTGTGTTTACTTTGGCTCTTACAAAACATACTCAATTTTTTGTTCACTCCAACACAGATTTGACCCTTTCCATGGCTCAAGAAGTAATCAAAGCACCTTGCATTTTGCTAGTGTTTTTTTTTTTTTTTTTTCCTTCCAAGGTGACTCCACAAATGGCTGAAAAGACCACTTCAGAAAATTATTGATCGCTGGTTTACTTCTATTTGTCATTAGCTTGCTTTCCGTATGGATGTCTTATTGGTAGGCACAAAGATAATTCCGGTGATTTTTCCTTAGCAATGTGATTTTTATTGTTTCTTTATGCTGGCTTTATTTCTTGTCATTATTTTGAAATGGAAACTAGTCTACTTGCTAAAACGTTTACAGACTATAAAAGGACAGTGCTGCACAGGAAGTCTCCATCCCACCAGGACTTCTTTCCTGGTAATGTCGCTAAAGCAGCCACTCTTAGCAATTTCTTATCTTTTGTTTCCGAGATAATATAGACAGATGTGAATATATATCTATCCCCCTCTGTCTCTAGCTCCTGCTTTCTTTATTTTTTTCCCTCCGGGACTCCCTTTACTTATTTGAACATACCTATGTTTTTATTTTAAGGTATGATTTATTCCTTAGGTATGTGACTTTGCTGACTTCGGGGCTCATTTTCAATGACTATGATCATGACTATTCAATTACTTTTAAAGTTTATTTGTGTTGTTTTCTTTCTTCTTTTTTGTTGAAGTATAGTTGATTTGCCATGTTGTGTTTGTTTCACATGTGCAACATCTGTCTCTGTCTTTCCATAAAGAGGGATCGACATAGCAGATACATACATGAACTGCATGTATATATTTATTCCTCTTTTCCTCAAAAGGTATCATAGCTCATGTACTATACAATATTTCCCTCTTCACTTTTTTTTCCACTTAGCCTTTTATCTTAAGTGGCTTAATTTTTAAAATAAATTTATAAATTAGAATTATTGCAAAAAGGATAATTCCACAAAATATTTGCTTTGTTTCAGGTTTCTCCTTTAAGATATCAAGTTTTATGTGCATTTGAACTTCATGATAATGAGACCAATATTTCAAATATCCATTTCAGTATGTCCTTGACTTTTTAAATTTACTGCTGATGTTTCCAACCACCTACTCATTGTGGTTAGACAAGTACTTCCATCTTTTTATTATGCACCTGATCTGCCTCTGGAAAAATGCCACGGCTGCTGCATTCCATGAGTTTTTCTGAATATCCCTCGTGATTTACGTGTGTTTCCATTTATTTCAAACCGACATCTAAATTTCCTAACTTTAGCAGCCTATCCATCTTTTCAATTGAAAAAATAATTTTAAATAGTTTTGTCTAAACTACGGACTCTAAATTACACCAAAAAAAAGCTTGATCACATTTGAATTCTTATCAAGAAATAACATGATAATGGGAGGTGAAACCAGATTTTGCATTTAAAAAATATGATTTGAGGAGTTCCCGTCGTGGCGCAGTGGTTAATGAATCCGACTAGGAACCATGAAATTGCAGGTTCGATCCCTGCCCTTGCTCAGTGGGTTAAGGATCCAGCGTTGCCATGAGCTGTGGTGTAAGTTGCAAATGCGGCTCGGATCCCTCGTTGCTGTGGCTCTGGTGTAGGCCAGCGGCTACAGCTCCGATTCGACCCCTAGCCTGGGAATTTCCATGTGCCGTGGGAAGCGGCCCTAGAAAAGGCAAAAAGGCAAAAAAAAAATATATATATATATATATATACACACGTATATATATGATTTGAATAAAATTGCAACATGAAATCAAACTGCTTTATGGTAGTTTTATGTTGAAGGCAGTATACGTTTTAAATGGTTTCATAAGGTGATAGACTTACTTTACAGGAAAAAAAAGCAAAAGAAAACAAAACAAAATATCCAACCAGCTACCTGTGCCCCAGGGACGCCCCTGCACATTTGCAGACCCTCTCTTTTCTGCTCTGATGACCTCACATTCATCCTGCTCTCTGGCACTATTAGCAGCACCCCCCACCCCCCACCCCAGCAGAGCACCTGCCCACTCCAACTTGACCTCGTTTCAGATGACAACGTCTGTACCAAACTCCAACAAGCCAGATTACCCAACACTTAGAATCCAGTCAACTGTTTTAGTATCTGGGTTCACATACAAACAGAAGAAAATTGATGTGAAAAAGACTACTTCTTTTGTGCATGAAATAAAACGTTTAACACAATTTATGATTTGTTTTCCAAAATCTTCAAAGGAGGATGGAAAAGTGGTGATGTTAGGAGAAGGTCTCAACTTTCCAGTAAGGGAGAGCACTGTCTTCACACTTTGACCTGAGGAATAGTTTTAGTTGGGCTGGTTTTTGATGTTAGAACATTCTGAAGGGAGTGGAAATACTTAGCCCAGGAAGAGCCATGGATGGAGTGCAGGGATCAAATCCTAGTTGATAATCAATAAGTGGGTGGGTGGGAAGCAGTAAGACTTTCAGTCATCAGGTGCTTTTTTTCCAATGATAATACTGCATTTTTGGTTTGTTTGTTTTTTTTTTTGTATTTTTGGTCTTTTTGCCTTTTCATGGGCCGCTCCAGTGGCATATGGAGGTTCCCAGGCTAGGGGTCTAACCGGAGCTGTAGCCACCGGCCTACACCAGAGCCACAGCAACGTGGGATCCGAGCCTCATCTGCGACCTACACCACAGCTCACGGCAACGCTGGATCCTTAACCCACTGAGCAAGGCCAGGGACCGAACCTGCAATTTCATGGTTCCTAGTCGGATTCGTTAACCACTGCGCCACGACGGGAACTCCGATAATGCTACATTTTTTCAGAGGTGGATGGTCATAAAAGTTAGAAATGCGCAAACCAAGGTCTTGGGGACGGTAATCAAGTGGCAGAGGTAGAGCTGGGGGTGAGGATTCTGCAGAAGTGTCTGCAGAGCTAAGGTTTACTATCACAGTGTACCCACTTTTCCCTTCTAACTCTGTACCTTATGCAACTATGCCATTTTGCCTTCAGCGATATCTATTCTGTTGATTTTATTGACTTACGAGTTCTCAACCTACCTGCTCAATTTCGATGTCAGTGGCTTGGGCACAAAATCTAGTTATCAGTCTAGATTCTTAGCTCCTAATACAAAGTGGAAACTTTCTTTATTTAAAAGAATAATCAGATCGGTTTCAAATCCTGCTACAGTAATTATATAAAAATCACACAATTTCATCAATTTTCAGCCTCAGCTTAGCTACTTGTAGCATAAAGATGGTAACATCAAGTTCATTACGTGACTGAATTGTGTGTGTGTGTGTGTGTGTGTGTGTGTGTAGCAGATGTGTTGTTTGTCATCATGCCAGGTATAGTCTCTGAAATGGCAGTACCATTTTTTTTTAGGGTTATTATTAATTAATAATCTTTGTTAAGTGGAAAGGAACTGATGTGTCAACTAGTTTACATGTAGATTTTTGTAGATCTATAGATACTTCAACAGTTGCTTAATCTGAAAAAGACAAAAGTTGAAACAACAGAGAATGAAGCATAAATAGTAAATAGTTATTAATCCAAGATTACTCTAAGTTCACATTTAAATATGCACATTTAAGTTTTCAATTTCTACATCTCTACATTTTATATTGATTTTTTTCTGTGAGGTATGTGTGAGTAATGTATTAAATTATCTATGCCTGTTTTTCATGGGGCTTTAAAATGCCCTGGATATTCAAGATTTTTTTTAAATCTAAGCTAGTTTTCCAGTTTAAAGTGGCATCTTTTTGTGTCGAGATGTATTTCCATTTTTTTAACTTTTAGAAAACAGTGTCAACAGATGTGTGCTGTGCAGAAGTTTACTGATTTTGAAAAGAATCAGAGTAACACAGGAAGCTTGAAAAACTTCTCTGCTTAAGAATTGATCATCTTTTTAAGGGGATAGAAAAGAGAAGAGTGAAAAAGAAGACAGAGAGAAAGAGAGAGATAAGGAGGGAGAGGAGCAGGGGAGGGGAAGAGAGAAAAGAGAACCACCAATTTGTGGTTACAATTGGAGTCATTTCTTTAGGAAACGTCCAGAGTACAGTTGATCCAAAAGGAAATTCATAGTGATGTATTCCATTAGATCTGGTGGTTCCCAATGATTATATCAAAAACAGTAATTATTCTGAATAGTACTATAAAGAGAAAAAAATCAAGCTCTTATTCCAGCAGCATTGATTCAGAAGCCACTACTCAAAGGTCATAATAACGAAACGTACTAACAGTCTAAATGATATGAGTTCCGAGTGATTAGATTGGTTCACAAACCTCTCAGAAGTATCATTATGTGGAAAAAAGGAAAGTGCGAAGAAGTCACAGGCTACAGGGAGCATATTTCCATCATCACTAAATGGGCCTTCCTTGCTGCTGAGACATTGGGCTTTAAATAAAACCTCTGACACCAGAGTCTGCGACACTACATCTATAATTGCATATAGAAGATAGAATCAGGGGGAAAAAAAAACACACATTTACAGTATGAGGTCAACAATTGCATCGAAAGGAAAGAGATAAGCCGAGTCGAGATAACTTTTGAACTTGGGGACTGTTCCGATGATGCCTGGAATATAGACTCATACTATACAAGGGTCCAAGTTGACAAACCATCAGAAATGTAAACTTGAGAAATATCAACAACTTATATTTAAGTACAAATTTGTAATCTTTAAAGCACTCTTGAGTCCATTGCTATGTTTGATATTAATCACAGTTTTGAAAAATTAAACAGGAAAGTGTCATGATGGCCATTTTCCCACAGGATAACATAAAAGTTCCATGAGGTTGATTCAGACAGATCTAAATTAGTGAATCAGGGATTAGATTTAAGTCTCCTAGATCTCAGATCAGCGTTCTTTTTTCATGATTGTGTGATTGAACCCCTTGTAATTATTTTCTACCCTCTCTCCATCTACGGGGGTCCATTTCCTGCCTCCTCTATTTTTAAAAAATGGAAAGGGGTTAAAATACTTTGAAAGGGGGTGTAAAAAAGAAGAGTGAAAAAGAAAGGGAGGGAGATGAAGGAGAGGAGCAGGGGCAGAGGAGAGGGAAAGAGAGCAAAGAAAACCACCAATTTGTGGTTACCATTGGAGTTTCTTACTGGAGTTTCTCTTGAGGTTTTAGCCACCAGGCTGCTGTGACACTGTGATGTGTGCTAGCCCTTGGGATAAAGCCCTATCAGAAAAGAAAATGGAAAACTCACTCTCTTGTCATTTGCTCTTTCAAATTTTGACTCCCATCCACCATTTTCCTGTTTTTACTGAGTTTTTGGAATCCCCAGGGAGTAGGTGTTTCAATTTCATTTATTTATTTATTTATTTTCACAATTGTTTTTCATTGTAATAAGCAGAAGGAGTAGCGTGTAGTGGGTTTACACTGCTCTAGCATACTGGAACTCTCTATTTTTGAATTCCTAGCATAATATTATCATAAAGAGAGTTGGCAACATCCAAAAAAGACACACTGGATGCAGTGCCCCACATACCAGGCTTTCAAAGCCAAAGCTTCTCTTTGTGTCTTTTCTTCTGTGACACTCTTGATCTCTTGCTCCTGAAAATTTTGCTTCCTCGTCGTTCTCTTCAATAGCTCTGATTTTTTGTGTGTGTGTGTGTGTGTCTTTTTGCCATTTCTTGGGCCGCTCCCGTAGCATATGGAGGTTCCCAGGCTAGGGGTCAAATTGGAGCTGTAGCTGCTGGCCTGTGCCAGAGCCACAGCAACTCGGGATCCGAGCCGTGTTGTCGACCTACACCACAGCTCACAGCAACGCCAGATCCTTAACCCACTGAGCAAGGGTCGGGATCGAACCCGCAACCTCATGGTTCCTAGTCAGATTCATTAACCACTGGGCCATGATGGGAACTCCCCTGATCTTTTTTTATTATTATGATTATGTTAGCCATCTCTTTCTCAGCCTAAACTGCCTCCCTCTTTTCCTTTTTACAGGCTCAGCCTGTGGCATATGGAAGTACCTGGGCCAGGGGTCAAATCAGATCTGCAGCTGCAGCCTACACCACAGCCACGGTAATGCCAGATCCTTAACCCACTGAGCAAGGCCAGGGATCAAAGCTGCATCCTCACAGAGATAATGTGGGGTCCTTAACCCGCTGAGCCACAATGGGAAGACCAGAGCTTAACCTTAATAGCCAAGTTCCCTAGCAGACTGTCTTAGCACCACTGCTTTGTTGATGCTAATTGTGCAATTTCATCAAATCTCCTGCTTTTGAAAACAGCTCATATGCCGATGATTTAGAGATATTTCTTTCCCACTCAAAACTCGTCCTAAGTTTACTCACATATTTGACATTTGGTACTCATATTCCTTTATTATCCCATAATTATTCAGCATGTCCAACATGGAAACTCTTCTCCAAATGTGCCACCCTCTCAGTTGGCGCTGTAATCTGCTTAGTCTTCAGAACTACAAGCCTGCAAGTCAGGCCACAGGCTCTTCCTTTGGATGCTCCATTTCTGAACAAATGCGGTCTCCTGTGCCCTAAATACTTTTCATTCTGCCTTCTCCATATTTCAGGGATCTCTTCTCTCAACAACTTGTCCAGACAAATGCAAAAGCTACTTGTCAGAATTTCCTCATTCCTGTCTTGTTTTTCTTTTCTTTCTTTTTCCTCCCTTTTTTCCTTTTCTTTTTACAGCCACTCCTGCATCATATGGAAGTTCCCAGGCTAAGGACTGAATCAGAGCTGCAGCTGCCCACCTACGCCACAGCCGTGGCAACACCAGATCCAAGCCGCATCTGCAACTTACACTGCAGCTTGCGGCAACACCAGATCCTTAATCCACTGAGTGAGGCCAGGGATCAAACCTGCATCCTCACAGACACTCTGTCAGGTTCTTCACCCTCTGAGCCACAACAGGAACTCTAGTCTTCTTCCCTTTTTTAAACAAAAATTTTTTATTATGGTTGATTTACAATGTTCTGTCAATTTCTGCTGTACAGCAAAATGACCTAGTCATACACATATGTACATTCTTTTCCCCATATCATCTTCCATCTATCTATCACAAGTGATTGGCTATAGTTCCCCATGCTATGCAGCAGGACCTCATTGCTTATCCATTCTAAATGTAGTAATCTGCATTTACTAACCCCAGACTCCCAGTCCATCCCACGCCTTCCCCCTTGGCAACCTTCCTTTTAAATGTATCTCCTAAGCTCCAGTCAGTGTGTCCTATCTAAAATACAAACCTGGCCATGCATCCTCTTAGCCGATGTTCTCCAACTGCTCCACTTCTCCTGCCAGATGGCTTTCAGACTCCCATGCAGGTTGTCTTTGAAAGCAAATTTGTTTTCACCCTAAACCATTAATCAACACCTATTAACCTACCCCTATTTCCACTCCTTCTTCCTCGCTTTGTATTTTAGTAATACCAACTCACGTGTATTTTCCTGGACCGACCATGGGGTTTCAGGCCACCAGGTGGTCATTTGATTAACACTGATGTTTCAAAAGCCCTTTCAGGTGTCAGTGGAATTAAACTCAAGTAAGGCTTAATCCCTTCCTTGTCTATTACTTCTCTTTCCCTCATACATGTCTGAACATGTATGCCCAGAGACAACAAATTTTGACCTCTAAACCTCTATCAGACCTTTCTCTGACTCATGGGGATCTATTTCTAACTTCCTACTTGACCACTTCACTTGTGAAACTCAAAGGCAGCACACATTCAACGGGGCTTTCGTGCAACTTGTAATCTTTTGTCTCAGTGCTGATCCTCTCCCATGTTCCCGTGTGTGACTGTCACCACCACGGAGCCACTTGTACTACCAGGAAACTTGGGAATGTTCTTTTCATATTTTTTTCTCCTTTATTCCCAATAGGCATCTCCATTAATCCCATCTCTAATATATTTCTGGATTCATTTCTTTGGCTTTCAAAGCCATCACCACATACTACTTCATCCACTCTTTTCTCCCTTCTGCTCATTTCCCATGTTACAGCCAGAATGATACTTTTTCTTTTTTTTTTTTTTGGCATGTGGAATTTCCTAGGCCAGGGATGGAAGCTGCACCACAGTAGTAACCAGAGCTACAGCAGTAACCACAAGGGATCCTTAACCCACTGAGTCAACAAGGAACTTCCAGAATAATACTTTGAAAGTGAAAATCTAATGATATCAATTACATGCTACAATATTTCAGTGGCATTTTTTTAAGTTACAGTTGACGTACAATGTTGTACCCATCTCTGCTGTAGAGCAAAGTGACCCAGTCATATATATATATATATATATATATATATATATATATATATATATATACACACATATATATATATATGCATGTATTTATGCATTCCCTTTTTTATATTATCTTCCATCATGGTCTATCCCAAGAGACTGGATATAGTTCCCTGTGTTATATAGCAGGACCTCATTGCTCAATGGCATATTATTTTCCTTAGTGTCAAGGCAAACATTCTTCCTACAAGTCTAGAACATGACCTTTAAATCCAGCCTCAATCTTGGAAATCCACTGTTCCCTCATATCCCAGGGTTTTTCAAGATACTGTGTTTTTCTTTTGTCCTTACTTTATTAATCTCCACTCCACTATCACATGACACACACACACACACATATATATATACAGAAACAACTTATAAATACTTCTCTCCTTTTGAAAAAAATAGCATCCACTCCATTAGTCTGTTATAAGAAAAAATTGAGTTGAACATCTGGCATAGAGTAAATGCAGATACACTTAGTACTACTGCAAGTTTTTAGTGCTATTGTAAATTTTCATTTTAACGTACCTTCACAGATATTCTGAATTAATTTTAATTAATGACATTCATGTCACAAAATTTGGAAAACATTGCCAAGCAAAAGGAAAAAGTCAAAATCACCTAGAACTCTACTATCCAGAAGAACGACTTGACCACTTGATATGTTTTTAAATGTACTCTATTAAAAGCGTATCAGGTCAGTTATTTCCTCAAAGACAGCATCTCTGCCTTGGACATATCTTCATGCCTGAAAAGAATGTCCTTGAGATTCCTGAATCATAATCATCAGGGTTTAACAAATTCTAGACACTAAAGGAGGAACTGAAAAGGACCAGTGCTACTGCAATTTCAAAATGCAAATTAAGATTCCAAGTGGTGAGTTTAAGCTGAAGATTCAAAAGAGTAAGGTTGACTTGAAACATCTAGCACCATGAAATTAACAAAATTTAAGGGATGGTTTCAAGTGTATCTAATGGCCCATCAGTATTTTCTGCAATTAAAAATCTCTACTTTGATGATATCAAGAAATCCAAAGCTTTAAGGGTAGACTGTGAGTGATTTTATATATATACACACACACACACACATACACACACACATAAATATAATATAGTAGTATAATATATTAATATTATTATATAAGTTCAGAGTAATATAATAATATTATTATAGTATATTACATATATTATTATATAAATGCGGAGTAATTCATCTTTTCTAAGACTCTGACTTCGGAATTTTCCTGTTGTGGGAATGTTTTTGGTTGTGCAGAGAATGTAATTTATTTTCAATATTCAAATTCCAGATGTTTCTCAGAAGGTTGAAAGATAATGTAATTTGTTGGAAATGGCTTTTAAGCTATTTCAAAGATGATTGCAGGCTAACATTCTTGTGTGAATATTAAAACCTTTATAGCTTCCTAAGCCAATTTAGTTACTAATATAATTTTAAGGATAGCTCTTAAATATTAATTTCACAACTCAAACTGATTAGTAACATTAAATTGAATCAATAAGAGAATTAACACTTAGGTCAGTTTATTTACTATTTCAACAAGCTCCTCCCCCCCCCCAAAAAAAAGGGAAGTTTTCTTAAGGTAAAATACAAATTTGAAAATAGTCATTGTACAAAATTTCATTGGAATAAGAAAATTAACATGCGTTGGCAGTGCTAAAAATAGAATTGATCTCATGACAACAGAGTAATATAAGATCACTTGTTAAAAAATTAAAATATCTTATTCATTCCATCACTTATTTATTCTATAAACATTTGTCACACCAATACCAGGTGGAAAAACTCTGCATAGGGTGCTGAGGATGTGAAAAGAAGTGAGATGCTCCTGCTTCCAAGGAGTTAGTCAGTGAAACAGAAAAGGAAGCAATTTAGTAAACAATGTGACAAGCCTTACAATCAGCCTAAGTCTGATGTGTTTAGGGGACATAAAAAAAAGAACGTTGCCTTAAATCTGCACACCCAAGCCAGCTTTCTCTGTACATTAAATAACATAACTTGCACATGTATTTGTGGCTATTTTTAAAACATGTCTAAATGTCTCTTTAACAAAATTAATAATCATCAATAGAATTTTCCTTTTATAATAGTTTTGAGTAACCATATATAAAAGTCAATGACTGTCATAAGGATAAGACTTTTCAATAAGTATATGTGTACTTACACACACACACACATACACGCAGATATATATATGCACACATATTTTTGTTGCTGTTGTTGCTAATTTAATAAGAAATACTCATAAAAATAAATCTGAGATCCATCATTTTGTCTCCTGAACTTTTTTTTTTTTTACAATATATATTTCACATGAGAATGAGTAACCTAGGAGTAGTAAGTAGGTTTTAGCCCTGACTGACTGCTGAAGACTCTCTGAGTGCAGTGGTAATAAGATTTCTAAAGATGGCTGGACCAAATATAAACAATGTAGCTCTTGATTGTCTGTGTGCTATTGGCACAGGAAAGGGGACTATTGGCCCATTGTGCCTGCCATCCCTAGAGTGGGTTAACCACAGAGACGTCACCTGAGTAGCATCAAGAATATGGAAGCACAGGAGTTCCTAGTGGCACAGGAGTTCCTGGTGGCACAGCAGATAAAGGATTCTGTGTTGTCATTGCTATGCTCTGGTTACTGCTGTGGCTAGGGTTCGATCCATGGCCTGGGAGTTCTGCATGCTACAGGCATGGCCCAAAACAAAACAAAACAACAACAACAAATGAATAAGGAAGCATGTTAAAATTAAATGTGGCTGGGGAGTTAGGTGTGAACAGTCATTCAAAGATGGGGTGCTCCAGTAGGATGCCCCTTACACACTGAAGTCAGCTCTCACCTGGGAAGGAAGGCAAGAAGGGAGTCGAGGGGTAATGGGGAGGAACCCACATGCAGGTTGCAGACCAACTCCTTTTACCTCTCATTTAAGTTACATTCATGAGAAGAAACAAGAGTGTCTGGAGGCATTTTGCTTTATGATTGGGTGGATTTTCATGATTCATCCTTTAGGAGAGAAGACCAGCTTTTTACCTGGATTCCACAGATCCATAATGACCCTAGCTTTTCAGCTGCAGCAGCCTTCTGGGCAACAATAGGGAACAAAACAGTGTGGCGTGCAGTTACATGCAAACAATTCTTCAAAAAGTGGCATGAATGACAATCGCATATTAAGAACCTTGACATACTGAGCTCCATTGAGCAACAGAAATCTTAGCTTGATAGAATAACAATCTAGATATGATCACTGATAGACACAACATATTCATGTTGAATATAAAATCAAATTAACACCAGTAGGTTAAATGGTAGGTCTTATTTTTAGAGTAAATTTTTTCCCCTTAGCATGCCCTATCAAGGTTGACATTTCCTCTCTTTGCTCCTCTGTTTTCAGTCCCTTCTCTCATGCATTTTTAGGCATACAAAGCTGAAGCTGACAGGCCTATTCCTCCCATTTGCTTTCTCTCTCTCTCTCTCTGTGTACGTGTGTGTGAGACTGTAGACACACATTCACACTCACCATGGAGGCCCTTATAAAATGCCAAAAATGGCATCCTCTTCACTCCCACACTCTAACTTTGGTCTCCCTGTCTACTTTTCCTATAGGAATGGAATGTAGGAGATTGGAAAGAGAAATTCCTTTAATCAGAAAATGACAATTTCAAAGGAGCCAAAAATATGTCACCACATTTATGAACATAGATTGTGAACCCAACCTACACTATGCAATTTGATTTTCATAGTCATTCTTTCAAGTAGATAGGAAATATTTTATCATCTTTTCTTTACAAAGGAAGAAGATGGAACAACAAATTTAAGTGACTTTACCCAAGTTGATAAATCAATGAAATTGCATTGTTATCCAGATTTTCTGAATCCAATTCCTAGGCTCTTTTGACTATAACCTTAGAATTTTTAATTAGGATATCTCAGTAGCTTACCCTCCCCCCGCCTCAAAAAAAAAAGAAAAAAAAAAAACAACTCCTTTCTCTTCCTTACAAGGCTCACATGGTTTGGCAGTGTGTCCTGCTCCACATGGAGACCCTGGCTGATGAAGCGTCTCTATCTTGCAGCTATGCCATCTGGACTTTGATATCTCCTTAGCTGCTGAGGCAGAAGAAGAGAGCACTGAAGGGTCTCATACCAGCAATTAAATCCTTCATCATTTCTTCTTACAAACGGTTATCCAGAAATAGTCACATGGTAGGAAGTTTCAGCCTTCTGTGAGTCCAGAAGGGGAAGAGAATCGGATGAGTGAGTAAGCACTGTAAGTCTTCTGTCATGGTGACCTTGGATGAGCAATGGTCACAGAAATGAAACTAAACGTTAAAAATCATTATGGAATATTTCCTATTATTATATCAAGGAATAAAATGCATTTAAATTAAACCAAACACATTACGTAGGCTAGCCACGTTTTTTTAAATTTTATTAATTTTATTTTATATTGGAGTACTGTTGATTTACATTGTCGTGTTAGTTCCAGGTGTATAGCAAAGTGATTCAGTTACACATATACTTGAATCTATTCTTTTTCTGATTCTTTTCCCATATATGTTATTATAGGTCTACTCTATTGAGTATGGGTCCCTGTGCCACATAGTAGGTCCTCGTTGGTTATCTGTTTTCTATAGTGTGTATATGTTAATCCTAAAAACCTAATTTATACCCCTTTTTCCCCTTTGATAACCATAAGTTAGTTTTCAAAGTCTGTGCATCTGTTCCTATTTTGTAGACAAATTAATTTGTCTCTTTTTTTTTAGATTCCACATATAAGTGATATCATGTAATATTTGTCCTTCTCTATATGACTTACTTCACTTAGTATAATAATCTCTAGGTCCACTCATGTTGCTACAAATGGTATTATTTCATTGTAATGGCTGAGGAATATTCCATTGTATATATGCACCACATCTTCTTTATCCATCTCTCTGTCAATGGACATTTAGGTTGCTTCCATGCCTTGGCTACTGTAAACTGCTAGCCGCATTTACGTGTCAAAGCCCAAGAGGCATCCAGCTAAAATCTTCCATAATGTTTGTGAAAACAACAGCCTTTACTTGTCCTGAGAATACCGACAATTCTTATTTAGGAACTGAGCTTTTAGGTGCCTCCAACTTAAAGTCAAAACAAAGAGAAGGAATAAATAGAGCAGCAGAGTTGCTTATTAATGAATTATTTTTCCCTGATAAAGTAATTAAAAATTCCCAAATCTACTGTATTATTTCAGATAGCAGCACTGTATTACAATGTTACCTGTATCACCACAGGTAACACCGTGATTTTTTTTTGTAGCTAGAAGTTATCAGGCAATTATAAGAAAGGATTATCATTCAGTATTATTCTGAATACAGGAAGCTTGAGCGCTTAGCTAGGTAAATGACCAGAGCAATTTTAAATCTTAGAAATCAAAGAAACAGTATGATCTAGTGGAAAAAAAGATGGAGTGCAGGGTCAAATGTCCTTACTCTGGTTCTTGACTTTGCCATTCACTGAACCTCAGGTGGGTTGAATGTAAAAATATGTAATTATTGCACCTATCTTACTGGGTAATTGTGAGGAACCAATAGGATCATTTGACTACTAAATCATTTGGTCCTATGGACCAATAGGACTGTCAAGCACTGAAATAAAACTTAGTTGTTATTGAAAATCTGTTGGGGAGTTCCTGTTGTGGCGCAGTGGTTAACGAATCTGACTAGGAACCATGAGATTGCAGGTTCGATACCTGGCCTCGCTCAGTGGGTTAAGGATCCGGCGTTGCCATGACCTGTGATGTAGGTTGCAGACACGGCTCGGATCCCGAGTTGCTGTGGCTCTGGCGTAGGCTGGTGGCTACAGCTCCGATTCGACCCCTAGCCTGGGAACCTCCATATGCCGAGGAAGCGGCCTAAGAATTGGCAAAAAGAAAAAAAATTAAAAATAACAGTAAAAAAAGAAAATCTGTTGGCCTGATATAGAGAAAAGGAAAGAGCAAGTTCTATGAAATATAAGAACCAGACTCTACCATAAAAAATATGGCTGGAGGAACTTTCTGCTTTCAAGTCTCTTCCTTTCTCAGCATGGTATACCCTGCTCTTCCTTCCTCTGTGCAGGTATAAGAAACTTGGGGTTCATCTCATGGTTAAGAACAATGCTCACTTTTATAAGTATTTTTTCTAAATCCATTTTATATGATAAGTGAAAAAGTTGTGTGTCGGAAAAAAAGAAAAAACAAAGAAGCTTTAAATTTTGAAGCGTGCTGAAAAAAATGAAAGTTAATTTTTTGTCCTGGAATATTTACCTATAAAGTTATTCCATATGATCAATATGATAGACTTAGCCCAGTTTAAGGCAGATTTAATTTGCATATGTGTCTCCAGCAAGTAATGTGAACTCCTTTCAACAAAACGAGTATGAGTGAGATCCTGCAATTTAAACCATAGATGTGAACTTGATCAAATCAATGAATAATTTAATCAAATAAATGAAGAAAGTAATAACTCATTAAAATAAAATCTCTCCTGGAGGACACATGTGACCGGTGTTTCACAGTGATGTGCATTTGCTGTCATGGTGCTAGTATTTTAGTTCAAGCTAGTGGATTGAGAAATAGATGTTAAAAAAAATTTTGGTTTTTTTGGCTATAAAGTCTGCTTTATATGAAAGAATTCCTTCTGAAATATAATCCTCATCTTTCATTTTTTTTCTAGAATTAAAATTTTAACATGGGTCATTTTAAATTGCTTAAACAGCCCGAGGGTTAGAGATTTCCTGGAAAGATTCTGCTTCAGAAAGCCGGAACTTAACTCACATTTCCAGTGCACTTAGGAATATTTCCATATGGACCGGCTAACATGGGCAAACACCCAACCTTGCTCTGTCTCTTCCCTCTTAACATATGTTGAGTGAAGAAATGAATCATTCCTTCATTCAACATGTATTTGTTGAGACTTTTGTTAGCCACCCTTACGGGTACTGGGAATGCAGCTGGTAAGGGGCTGGGAGGTGAGCATGGGGGTGTGTGTTTTGGGGGAGAGGCTTTCTAGAGATAGAGGGCCTCTCAGAAGAGTTGGGAGGCAGCAGAGACCTGAATCAGTCATCCAGACAACATTGGAAGTGCAGATTTAGAAGGACAAATTGTGTTTGCATCTGGAAGGAGACTGTTCCACCAAAAGCCCAAGGTCTGAATACCCTTGGTATATTTAAGAAAGAAGTAGCAAAAAAAAAAAAAAAAAAAAAAAAGGAGTTCCCGTCGTGGCGCAGTGGAAATAAATCCAACTAGTAACCATGAGGTTGCGGGTTCAATCCTTGGCTTCAATCAGTGGGTTAAGGATCCGGCATTGCTATGAGCTGTGGTGTAAGTTGATGTCGTGGTTGATATGGCATTGCTGTGGCTGTGGTGTAGGCCAGCGGCTGTAGCTCCTATTCGACCCCTAGCCTGGAAACTTCCACATGCCACAGGTGCAGCCCTAAAAAGCCATAAAAAGAAAAGAAAGAAAGAAAGAAAGAAGTAAATGAGGTTACCATGGCCTGAGAAATGGCCTCAAAGCTAGATCCTGGAGGGCCTCAGATGTCAGAATGAAAACTGTGGGTTCCCCTTTAGATATGAATGGTAGCAGCAATGGAAAGGGTGTGCATAGGAGGGAGGATATGGATAAATTTGTGTTTGAAAGATGACCCAGGGCCAATCTGAAGACTAAAAAGGATTCCCATGCAAATAGGGACACAGCTGCATCAAGCCAAAAGCCCACCTCCACACACCAAAGATATTTCATGGTTGTTATTTAAGGAGCAGATTAATATATGAAATTAACTAAATACTGGAAGTTCTAGAAGCCCAGCTTTGATATGTCTGAACTTGGTGACTCTGTTTGGTTACTTCTATACTTTTTGAGGAAGTCGAGAAGTTCTGTAATCTTTAAAGTCTCAGTGACACTTATCAGTACAATAGAATGATACCTGACTTTCCCTCCACATGGAATGGCGGCAGGATCAAAGCAGACAACGTGTAATAAAAGCACTGGGAGAACCATAAACTTCAAAGCGTGGTGCTCTGCAAATGCCAGGTATTATTATGCATAATTATTGGTCCTGATTTGATTTTCAGCAAAGAACTCTTTGTTTTCTCTCTATTGGTCAAAGTAGAACCAAACATCATTCTAAACTACAACTAAATCTTGCTACCTAGTACCCCAAGTAAGGTAAGTAAAACTTAAGCAGGATTATTTAAAATTTTTTTAGAACTTTTCCCTGAAATTCAGGAGGTACAAAATTGGCCAATTTGACATTCTTAAAGCTGGTGATGTAATATATATATATATATGTTATATATATATAACATATATATATATGTATATATATGAAATACCACTGTTTTCATTATGAGAGTGAGCAATGGTGGCTTAACTAACTATATTAAAGATTACAGCTGCATCTCAAGACACCCAGCTACCTATCTGTGCCTGTGCACCCTGACTCCTGTCCAGACACACCGCAAAGAACAAAGCAGAGTGAAAATGTGCTCTTTGGAATTTCCGCTGTGGCTCAGTGGGTTCAGAACCTGATTAGTACCCATGGCCTCCCTCAGTGGGTTAAGGATTCAGCCAGTGAGCTGCAGCATAGATCGCAGTTGTGGTTTGGACCTGGCATTGCTGTGACTGTGGTGTAGGCCAGCAGCTGCAGCTACAATTTGACCCCTAGCCTGGGAACCTCCATATGCTGCAAGTACGGCCCAAAAGGAAGGAAGGAAAGAAGGAAGGAAGGAAGGAAAGGAAAAAGAAAATGGTGCTCTTGACTTTTTGCAGAATTTAATCTAATCTAACTTTTTCTGAGTGACTTGAGAACAAGCAGGAGGTCTCCCCAGACCTTCCTAACCTTCCTTTCATCTCACTTGCCCACTCTCCTTTTTCTCTCATGGTTTTGAAAATATTAAGACCAACAGGAGTTCCCACTGTGGCTCAGTGAGTTATGAACCTGACTAGTATCCATGAGGATGCAGGTTCAATACCTGGCCTTGCTCAATGGGTTAAGGATCTGGCCTTACTGTGAGCTGCAGTGTAGGTTGCAAACATGCTCAGATCTGGCGTTGCTGTGGCTGGGGTCTAGCCTGGCAGCTGCAGCTCCAATTCGACCCCTAGCCTGGGAACGTCCATATGCTGCAAGTGAGGCCATAAAAAGAAAAAAAGAAAGGAAAAAAAACCTACAAAGAAGTTTAAATGCCTGGTTAGGGAGATCCAGCCTAGTTTTGGAGAGTTCTAATCTATCAGGTCTTACTCTGTATTTGACTAATGGTTTCCTCATTGCTGGATTCAGGTTTTCTCCAATCTCTTCACTCAAATCTTGCCCTGGTTTCCTGGGGAGATGGCTCCATGATGGCTCCCTTTTTTTATTTTTTATTGTTATTTTTACTAGAATGTAGTTGATTTATGGCATTGTGTCAATTTCTGATGTACAGCATTGTGACCCAGTCATACATATATACACATTTTTTTTCTCATACTATCTTCCATTGGGTTCTATCCCAAGAGATTATAGAACAGAGAAAGGTGAGGGAGAGAGGAGAGAGAAGACCGTTTTTTTTTAACATGTTGCCTTCCTTTCCATCAAGTCTTTCGGGGATAGCATCACAACATATTTGTAATCAAAAGGTGGTACTTACAGCTATTTAGATTTTACAAAATGTGTGTTATGTATTACATGCTTCTTAAAAACGGACATACACACACACACACACACACAGAGGCGCTGCAAAAGAAATCATAATTTTATGATGCAGAACGGAAGCACACACATAAAAGGAAGTTGTAGAACAAGGAAATTGACCTACGTCTTTCCATTTTAATTCCAATTGTTTCCCACTATGGAATCAGAATTTCCTAGAGAGACTATGTTAGAATAGTCTCATAAATGTATACTCACAAGGAATTTAATATTTTGGATCAGATACAGATAAATTGGCCCTGACAGAATAAAGTAGGGTTTTCAGAGTGGCTGCAACTGACTTGGAATTCCTGCCCTTTCCCTCACTAGCTTTTTAAGTAAGTTCAACAAGTATTACTGGTCACTTATCAAATGAAGGGCACTGTGACAGACACATATGCCAGAAACAGTTAGGCTCTCATTTCTAGATGAGAAAACCAGGAAAGAGAAACAAAATACCTAGCTTTACAAAGGGAAGACAGGAGAAGTAAATACTCCTGATCCCAGTTTAATTATCTGCCCATTATGGCATACTGTTCTCTGATCGCTAATAAAGCATTGATTTCATTTGTTTAAAGAATATGACTTTGGCAAACAATATTTCTATGGAAGAGCTTGTTATTTCTTTAAAGGAAGCTGTTGGATGTTTCAAAATCTATAACATCTCTTTCCAAGGAAGCACTTATTCCCAAAAAACCACAAGTAGACAGAAATTTAACAAGTACATTAAGAAATTATTATTATTATTATTTGTCTTTTTGCCATTTCTTGGGCCGCTTCCGTGGCATATGGAGGTTCCCAGGCTAGGAGTCTAATCGGAGCTGTAGCCCCCGGCCTACACCAGAGCCACAGCTACGCAGGATACGAGCCACGTCTGCAACCTACACCACAGCTCACGGCAACGCTGGATCCTTAACCTACTGAGCAAGGGCAGGGATCGAACCCGCAACCTCATGGTTCCTAGTCGGATTCATTAACCACTGCACCATGACGGAAACTCCAAGAAATCATTTTAAAAGATAACATATTAATGGTGACTATTAACTGATACATACAATTAGAACATCACAAATATGAGATATGTATAATAAAACTATTGACAAAAATAAGATGAAATCTATCAAAAACATACAAAACACATCCAAAGATTTTTTCTTCATTAATCCACCAGACATAGACTACGAAGAAAAAAGATAATATATTATAAAATTTTATTATTATAATTGTAAAAATTTTTTAAATGCATAATTTATAAAACTATAAAATTTCACCTTATAATCATCAAAAATATCACAGTAAATTCCAATGTGGTTAATTAAAGAGTAAAATCAAGATGTGAGGGATGTCAAAACAGTACATAAAGAAAATTAAATAATGAGATTTATCTTTGCTAAATCTTAAATAATTTTGTAAAGACAGTTAAAGAAACTTATGGAAAAATTATGGCATTTTACAGAGTACATCTCAGCCAACCACTTAATTTTTTTACGTGACATTAATGGCATATTAGTTTTCTTGGACACAAATCTGTCAAAGTCTTTTAGAAACATCAATGTATAAGTAGTTGAAAGAGGACAAATACATTATTTTTCTTTTTGGAGGTTGGAAGCATAGTTCTCCAGATATTTCTTCTTTTTTTTTTTTTTTTTGTCTTTTTAGAGCTGCACTCACGGCATATGGAGGTTCCCAAGCTAGGGGTCTAATCGGAGCTGTAGCCACTGGCCTACGCCAGATCCGAGCCATGTCTTCAATCTACACCACAGCCCATGGCAATGTGGAATCCTCAACCCACGGAGCAAGGCCAGGGATTGAACCCGCAACCTCAAGGTTTCTAGTCGGACTCCTTTCCACTGCACCGTAATGGGAACTCCATTTTTTTTTAATTTTCATTTTTAAAATTAAAGAAGTAGCACTGAGCTGTAATGAAAACACCAAGATTGATAATAATGTATATTTTTCCAGCTGTGTGTGTTATCAGACCCATAGTTCTGAGTCACCCACATTGTTCTTATTCATGCAAACACCATTAAAAGTAATCAACAAATAGAATAGAATATTTTGAGTAAGTAGATGACATTTTTGAGTAAGTAGATGACATTTTTGGAATGCGCATATTCTCTTCCCATAACATCTCAGAGCCTAGGCACAATCTACTAAAAAATGGATAGAAGCAGATGATATGTAAGTAGGTAGGTAAGTAGGTGGTAGGTAGACAGATAGAAACAAAGAGGTCCTTGCAGTACATGTAAAAGATTATATGCAACTATTATTTCTAGGTAATCAATGAGAGTTTTAAACTATTGGATAAAATATCACTTTAAAAAAATTTTTTTGGTCTTTTTGTTTTTTTGTCCTTTTAGGGCCACTCCCGCGGCATATGGAGGTTCCCAGGCTAGGGGTCTAATTGGAGCTGTAGCCGTCGGCCTACGCCAGAGCCACAGCAACTCGGGATCCGAGCCACGTGTGCAACCTACATCACAGCTCATGGCAATGCCGGATCCCTAACCCACTGAGCAAGGCCAGGGATGGAATCTGCAACCTCATGGTTCCTAGTCAGATTTGTTAACCACTGAGCCATGACAGGAACTCCTGAAAATATTTTTTAAGTTAGTAGAATAATAGTTTCCTGTATTTATCAATTAACATACAATTAAAGAATGGTATAGATAGTTTGAAAGGCCATCCCTCAAATTCTCTTGAAAAAAAGTTTATCGAGGTATTATTGCCATACCAAGAGCTGTGCATATATGAAGCATACAGTTTAACGAGTTTGAATCTCTTGGATTCTTATAGTATGTTTTAGACATTTGGTGTTTTAATTTAGGAAATCGTCCATTTTTATCTACCATGTCCTTTTTTTTTTTTTTTTGTATTTTTCTTTGGAACACAAAAGGTAATTCTTTCCTGGAGTTTCTACAATGATTTCAAAACAGTGTGTGTCCACAGACCCACTGTCTGGGTCCTGCTATTGACATTTTCATCCCAAATGTTTCTGCCTTTCTTTAATGCAATGTTAAAAAATTATAGTTTGTTCAGAAGGAAGGTTTGTCAGAAACATATTGACTCTCTTAGAAAATGATTTCTATTTCTTTTTTGTTTGTTATCTTATTTAGCATTGTAACTGTGACTGATACAATCTTGGTCGATCCTTGCCAAGCTAAAGAAATTCTTTTTTATAATAATAGCTAATATTCAATTAGTGTATGTGCTTTGGCCAGCTATTTCTAAATTCTTACACTTTAGCATCTCATTTAACCCACACAATAATTGTGTTAGCGTGGGTAACACTGATATCCACTTAATATGTGGGAAAATGAGACATGGTGGGAGGTTAGGACACACTCAGGATTGCTTAGATATCAGCCAGGCTGACTCTAATCTCCTTCTTTAAAAAAAAAATTATGGAAATATACTTGATTTACAATGTTGTGTTAATTTCTGTCGTACGATAAAGTGATTCAATTATACATATACTTCTATTCATTCTTTTCCAATCTTCTTGCCTAACAGCCTCACTCTAACTATTCTATAATACAGATTAGAGCTAAATTTTAAGCAGCATTGGATTAGTCATTAACAGCTTTTTTTTTATCATATCTAAGTGTTAACATTAGTTTTATGTCATTATCAGGATCTTTAAAAAGGAACAGAACTCGCTCATTCGTCATAGATCATGGTAAGGAAAAAACGGAACAGCCCCGGACCTTTATGGGTACATATTTCCTCCTAGTTCTCGTGAAAATTCTTTTCTAACATCACTCTATCCTGTGTGTCTCTTGATCACAGCCTTTTCTCAATGTCATCTGCAGAATAGTTTTCTTCCATGAGTCCTTCAAATATTGGTGGTCTAGGATCTTAGGCTCCAGTCTCCCTCTCATCAATTTCTGAGTGATAGGAGCCATTGAGCGTCTATGCTCATTAATGGCTTGTGAATCTTCTTGGCTAGACCATGCTTTTCTGGGAGCTGTGGATTCGTATATACCAGTGTCTTCTTAAGAACAATGCCGAGATCTTCTACGTGGGTAAGATATCAGAATTGAATTCCTCAATGTCCTTCCTATTCAAACTGCCTTTTTCTTCTATTTTTCTCAACTTCAGTGATTAGCTTTATTGTTAGCATATTACCCCAAAGAAAAGCCACTCATATATTTTGTTGCCCATCTCACTACCTTTCCCTTTTATATTTCCCCAGTCATTGAGCCCTATAAATGTTACTTCTTCAGTGCTATTTAAATGTGCTCCTGCCTCCCATTCATTTTATTGCTGATGTACTTTGTGTCTTTATAATCCAATGTGTAACCCGTTGTAATAAACCCCTGCTTGGTCTCTATTGATTTTCTCCTCGATCTGTTCCATTTCCATTTGAAAACCCAGTATCTTTTCCAAAAAAAAAAAAAGAAAGAAAAGACAACCACTTTTATTGCTGTTGCTTACATGTTACAATAATTCCACACACCCAGGAAAATGACCTAATTCTCTGATGTGGCAAATAAGGTCTTGACAATTTTGCCCAATCTCCTTTTCCACCTTCTTCCCTACATCTCTCCTCATACTGCACTGTACGCACATGAAACCCCTTTATTTATTTTTATTTACTTATTTATTTTTTGTGTTTTTGCCATTTCTTGGGCCACTCCCATGGCATATAGAGGTTCCCAGGCCAGGGGTCGAATCAGAGCTGTAGCCACCGGCCTACGCCAGAGCCACAGCAACGCGGGATCCGAGCCCCGTCTGCAACCTACACCACAGCACAGGGCAACACCAGATCCTTAACCCACTGAGCAAGGCCAGGGATCGAACCTGCAACCTCATGGTTCCCAGTCGGATTCGTTAACCACTGCGCCACGACGGGAACCCCTGAAACTCCTTTCTATTTGCTGAACATGATATCTTTTTTTCATTTTTAAACAAAAATCTAGTATGCAATCTCTCTGACCTCTCTGTCACCATTTTCTTAAATCAGAATAGTCCTTTTATTTATGCTATAAATTGCAACTCCCCATACAACAGCCATTGATCGGGTGAGCATTCCTTCCTTCTGTTCTTCTACCTACTGTTGCCATCAGCATGCTGAAATTTATTTTTCTTAATGTACCGATTTTTAAACTTATGTTTATTTTTTTCGCTTTTTTTCTGGGTTCTTCATGGATATTGGTCTATAATTTTCTTTTCTAGCAGTGCGCATGTCCGGTTTTTGTAATGCTAGCCTCTTAATATGAACTTCAAAGTGTTCTCTCCTCTTCTATTTTTGGGGAAGGGTTTAAGAATTGATATTAACCCTTCTTTAAAGGTTTGGTAGAATTTACCATTTGGTACTGAACTTCTGTTTGTTGGGATGCATTTGGTTACTTGTTCAGTCTTGTTACTGGTAATTTGTCTGTTCAGATTTTTTTTTTCCTTATGATTCCCTCTTGGCAGGTCGCATGTTTCTAGACAGGCAAGACCATTTCTTCTAGGTTGTCTAACTTGTTTGTGTATAATTATAATATAATTCTTCGTATTTCTCATGATACTTTATATTTGGTGTGTCAGTTGTAACAACTCTTTCATTTATGATTTTATTTACTTGAGTCTTCTCTCTTCTTAGTGAGTCTGGCTAAAATGTCCTTTTTTTTTTTTTTTTTAACCCTTTCAAAAAAACAGATTTTAGTGCTATTTATCTTTTCTATTGTCTTTTTAGTCTCTATTTCATTTATATTCACTCTGATCGTTGCTATTCCCTTCCTTTCACTATCTTTGGGCTTAGTCTATTCTTTAAGTTCTTCAAGTTTTAAAGTTAGGTTTTATTTGAAATCTTTCTTGTTTCTAAATGTAGGCATTTATTGCTATGAAATTCCCTCTTAGAACTTGTTTTGATGCATCTCCTAAGTTTTGGTATGCTGTATTTCCGTTTTCATTTCTCTCAAGATGTTTTTAAACTTCTATTTCTTCTTTGACCTTTTTGTTGTTAAGTAACATGTTGTTTAATCTCCACATATTTGTGAATTTTCCAGTTTTGTTGTAATTTATTTCTAGTTTCATTCCACTGTTATTGAAAAAGATGACTGATATAATTTCAGTCTTCTTAAATTTATTGACTTGTTTTGTGACCTAACAAATGATCTATCCTAAATAAAATTCCAGGTGCTTAATAAGAATGTGTATTCTGCCGCTTTGGGATGAAAGTTCTGTAAATGTCTATTAAGTCCATCTGGTCTAGTGTGTTGTTTAAGGCAATGTTTCCTTACTGACTTTCTATCCACATTGTCTGGATTTCTAGATTGATGAAAGTAGGGTATTGACATCACTTCCTATTATTGTACTGCTTTCTTTTTCTTCTTCTTTTTTTTAAGACTATATGCATAGCATATGTAAGTTCCCAGGCCAGGGATGAAACTCATGCCACTGCAGTGACCCAAGCTGCTGCAGTGACAATGCCAGATCCTTAACCCACTGTGCCACAAGGGAACTCCCGCTACTTCTCCTTTTAGATTTGTTAACATTTGTTTTATATAAACCTAAGTTTCAAAATGAACAGAGTATGATATTAGTTATATAGTTGATATTATTTTGTAAAAAATTCCCCTGTAAAAAATTTGGTACATAGTAGATAAGCAGCAAATATTATCAAGATAGTAGAGAACAATTATAAAATTTGCATGGAATTGGCATATATTCAAAATTTATATCAGAAAGGAACAATGTTATCTAGTTTGGAGGCCATAAACTCTGAAAAAAGATACAAGCCTTAATGCAAAAGTAATAATTAATTCACATAATAGCAAGGAAAAAGTTATATTGTTATAAAATTCTTATTACTACACTGAAAAAGACTTGCAGACATTAATTTTCAAAATACAGATTTATAACAAGACTGACATTTTAAGGTCAAAAATGCTAATTGAGTCTTCGGCAAATGTAGGATGCCTTATTGGAAAGATGTTGGAATAATTAATTTTCCAGATAAAGTATCTGATGTTTGATTAATAAAGTCAGAATATCAGTTTTTGGTAAAGGTGAGTGAAAAAGATTTTCTCTTTAGGATTACTCTCACATACACTTTTGATGCCAATATTTTTGCTCAAACTATTTTCTATACACATAGGAATTTAGGAATTTTGTTCAGTTTATCTTTCAAATTTTAATCAAGTGTTTTTGAAACTTCAGAATAAATATGAATCACCTGGAGATATTGCTAATAATATGGAGTCTGATTTAGTACATCTGTGGTAGGGCCAAGGTTTCTGCATTTCTAGAAATCTCTCAGGTGATTCAATGCTGCTGACACAAGGACTACACTTTGAACAGAGATTTAGGGCAGTGTTTCCAAATTTTGTTTCACATTAGTTTAAACAGAGATCTTTAAAAACTACCGATGCCTGAACTATAAAAGCAAACTCAAAAGTTTCAGCACAGCAAAAGAAAAAATTAATAACATGAAAAGACAATGTATGGAATGGGAGAAAAACTTTCCAAACTATGTGTCAGATAAGGGATTATATCTAAAATATATAAAGAACTCATACAATTTAAATAATAACAGAAAAATAATCCGATTAAAAAATGGGCAGAGAACTAAATAGACATTTTTCCAAAGAGGACATCAAAATAACCAGCAGGCACCTGAAAAAATGCTTGACATCACAAATCACCAGAGAAATGCAAATATAAACCACAATGAGCTATCACTTCTTACCTGTTAGAATGGCTGTTGTCAAGAAGACAAGAAACCATAGGTTCTGGGGAGAATGTGGAGAAAAGGAAACCCTTACACATTTTTGTTGGGAATGTAAATTTATCCTACCACTATGGAAAACAAAACGGAGGTTCCTCAAAAAATTAAAAATGGATCTACCATATCATCCGACAATTGTATTTTTGAGTATCTACCCAATACAGATACATATGCCCTTTCCTGAAGAGATATATGCCCTTTCATGTTTATTGCAAAATTTCTCACAATAGCAAATATATGGAAACAAATGCCCATCAACAGAAGAATTGATAAAAAGATGTGGTGTGTACATATACAATGAAATAGTAAGTCATGAGAAAGAAAAATATTCTGCCATTTGTGACAACATGGATGAAACTTGAGAACATTATGCTAAGGGATAGAGGGTAGAAGGATTAAGAATGATGTCTTTAAAGGTACAAATTTATAGTAAGTAGTAAATAAGTCATAGGGATCTAATGCACGGTATAAGGAAAATAGACAACCATCATCAGACTTGCTAAGAGACTGAAAATTAGTTACCCCAACCACTAACAAAGAAGGATAGTTATATAATGTAATAGACATGCTAAATATTACTACAGTAGCAATCATATATTGCAACATTTAAATGTACCAGATTAACACTTTGTACACCTTAAAATTACACAATTTTATATGTCAAATATATTTGATTAAAATGGGCCCATTTCAATTGTAAACATAGATACAGAAATCTTAAATAAAATATTTACTAAATTTTTTTTTAAATACCTACTTGTGTCTAGCTCTTGTTGCAAGACATTTTGATTTAATTGGTATGAGATATTCCTGGGGCATTGTGAGTTTTTTCAACTCCCAGGTGTTTCTAATAGGCAGCAAATTGGCAAAGTGCCAGATTAGGAGATGTTTAAAACTATTGCATACCTATCTTTTCATAATATGTATGTTGATTCTTTATTTTGGTTATTTTCATTTGTTAGTTAAATTTGTAGTATGTCTACGAAACAGTATTTGGATAAAAGTTTAGAATACAAATTAACCCATGATATTTTACGAAAAATGTACCTGAGTGATGAAAATGCATACTATATTGTGGCTCTTTTGTAGTGAATGTATAGGGAAATATATGCTAATTTGAATAATAATGCTGTTGGCTTAATACAAGCATTTCGTTAAGTGTACACTACACAGGCCCACACGAATAGTTATTAACAAGAATATCCATTGATGACTGGAAATTATAAGGAAAGACATTCTTTCCTCAGATGTCGAGTGACTCTCACGCATTGACAGCCTTACCTTTCCCCCACCTACACCAGCATCTTTAGGTGTTTACATCAAACTTGAATGAAACAATTGTTCCAGAAGCAGGTGGCTAGAGTGGACTGAAAGATAGTTGCTAGGGAAACCTAATTCTGGGCAGTGGTAGAAAGGCAATTCCCTCTTCCTACACAGTTTCAGTTTGTGGATCCTCCTTAATTTGTGGCAGAAAAATGGCATATCTCCAAGATGCTTCCAATTGCTAAGACTCTACAGGGCTGGGGTTCTGAACTTGGAAGGCCCTGAAGGAGTTCCAGGTAGAGTTCCAGTTTGTTTATACAAACAATTTAAAGGGAATAGAAGCCTTTGCATTTCACTACGTATTTAAATGTGTATGGGAATCACTAAATCTTAAGAACCACCACATTAGAGGAATAACTGTATGCTAGTGCCATTTTACAGACAGAGCCTCCGAGGAATAATAAAACAAAATGGCCTTTTCTTGTAGAAACATTTTTTTTTTAATTTATCCTTGAGTGGTAAACTTAGATATTGCCATGAGTGAGGAAAGTTAATATCTTTTATTTAAAATATTTGTATGAATACTTATAGCCTAAGGACAATTATCTAGCTGACTATTCCAGCGTGAACATAGCCAGAGGACGTCATAAAAAAGAGAACTTCCCTGTCACCTAGACCGTCAAATCTTCTTTTCCCCTGTTGTATCTTATGTTCGCAATTCTTTCAAAGTTCTGCTTTATTTTCTTCCAACTAAATACGGCATTTATTTTGTAGGGAAAGAAAACCACTTTAATGTGAAGAGTTCAAAGTCTGTTCTCATAATTTTCATTTTATTTCAAAAGAGGTCATCAATGCATTTAATATGTAGACTAGTGTGGGCACCCAGCAGGCTTTAATACTGCACCGCAGGGCTCTTCTCTGAGATAGTGCAGATGTGGCTACTCTTTTGCAGAATCTTACCAATAAATGCAAGAGGACCCAACTGAGAGTGGAAAGTGAGGTGGGGAAATTGCTATTATTAGTTTTAGCTGTGCTTCTGTTCTGTTCTTTGTATCAAGCATGCGTACGAGGAAGACCAAATGAGGACATATCAAAATATCTTTTTTTTTTTTTGTCTTTTTGTTGTTATTGTTGTTGCTATTTCTTGGGCCGCTCCCGCGGCATATGGAGGTTCCCAGGCTAGGGGTTGAATCCGAGCTGTAGCCACCCGCCTACGCCAGAGCCACAGCAACGCGGGATCCAAGCCGCGTCTGCAACCTACACCACAGCTCACGGCAACGCCGGATCGTTAACCCACTGAGCAAGGTCAGGGACCGAACCCGCAACCTCATGGTTCCTAGTCGGATTCGTCAACCACTGCGCCACGACGGGAACTCCCAAAATATCTTGATAAAGCCAAACTGGCCATCCAAAAATGAGTAAATTAGAAAGTAAATCTAAATCCTTTAAACACAAGGTTCAAGTAAAATGTGTAGCCGTAATTCATACTTTACGTTATGTCAATGTCTCAACCATATAAAAAAATGTCCTTCACTTGTAATGGTACAAATAAAAGTATCAAAAATACTTTTTTATAATATTAGCTTCAGGATTTATGTATGTATGTATATAGGTGTCCTTTGTAAGATTAAGGAGGCTCTCTTTGATATCTTGGTTTCTGTGAGTTTTTATCATAAATAGAGATGGACTGCTATTTATTTATTTATTTTTTATTGACATGTAGTTGACATACAATATTATGTTAGCTTTAAGTTTATTACAATGAGTGCTTGCTTCGGCAGCACATATACTAAAATTGGAACGATACCGAGAAGATTAGCATGGCCCCTGCGCAAGGATGACACGCAAATTCGTGAAGCGTTCCATATTTTTTTATCAGACACAACTTAGAATAGATTTACAAGGAGATCCCGCTGAATAGCATTGAGAACTATGTCTAGATACTCATGTTGCAACAGAAGAAAGGCTGGGGGTAAAATGTAATTGTAATGTATCCTTGTAAGAATAACCTGACCCCCTTGCTGTACAGTGGGAAAATAAAAAAAAAAAAAAAGAAAAAGAAAAAAGAAATCCTTC
The DNA here is from genome assembly GCF_016906955.1 of Phacochoerus africanus. Classification (NCBI taxonomy): domain Eukaryota; kingdom Metazoa; phylum Chordata; class Mammalia; order Artiodactyla; family Suidae; genus Phacochoerus; species Phacochoerus africanus. Next base: position 27,126,815 of record NC_062552.1, on the reverse strand, counting down.
ACAGCAAAAAAAAAAAAAAAGTTTATTACAATGATATGACATTGACCTACATTACAAAATTATCACCATGATAAGTCTCCTAGCTATTTGTCCCCACATAAAATTATTACAATACCATAGACCGTATTCCTCATGCTCTCCATTGCGTACCTGTGGCTTATCTGTCTTACAACTGGAAGTTGAAATGAATTTAATTTAACGTCTATTTTAAGAGAGAAGGAAATTTACCTGTCCTGCATCTCTGTCTACCTTAAATTAAATTTAAATAGAATTTGGATCCTTATTTTCAAAAATTATTTGGAATACACTATTTAAACAAGACAAATGTTCTCAGTTCTCAGAATTTCTAATTGGATATGATTTAGAAAGCTTGGTAAGATTACAACACTTCGATGTGGCACTTTACTAAACTTTATATTTTTCAATTCTGAGCACTTTCATTCAAAATACAAAATAGTGTAATCTAATAAGGACCCTGTCTTTGATGGAGACACAAGGATCATCACTAGTCATGACATCTCCCTCAGGTCAACCTTAGGGTCAAGAATGCAATCCCAAAACATACTTAAAAGCTCACTCGCATTCTACTGGCAATACATTAAATTATTGATTTAATACTATATGTTTAAACCTATTAAAATCAAACCATGGTTTTACTGCTAGGTTACAGTGGTGTTGTTTTTCATTTGTTTCTGATTTGCCCCTACCAAATTTCGAAGTTTTGTCCCTACGTTTTATGTGAAATACCAAATAAACCCAGTTAGGGAACAGAAATATTTTAGGACTCTGATTCTTTTATAATTTCCAAATTTTATTTAAATAATGTTCTACATGTAAGCACAAGAAGCAGTCAAGGATGTTTAAATCAATCCAAATTCACCTCATTATGAGAGATCTTAAAAAAAAAGATAATTGTTATGTTTTGGGCTTTAGCGGGAGACATTCAGCCACTGATGTTAAATGTTTTCTATAAATGTATAGTGTTTAATCTCAGAAACACTTGTCTGAATTGCCAAGGCCTATGAGCTATTCACTGAAGAGATGTGCGAGGGTGGTGGTTAGACTTTTTCAGCATGCGTAATGTTAATTTATTCCAGCGCTATAGGAAAAAATTTTGTAAATAAGTTAGTTTTCAAGGTAATAGAAAAAAATAGAGTTCTTCTTATTTTAACTTAAATCCATTGGTATTTCATAAAATATATATATAGTTTTGAAAAAATTTTTGATTCATCTTATATAAACATGAGAGCAACTCTTGAACAAGAGTGAAAACTAATTTTATGAGTATTACTATGTCACAGATTTGACTGATTTTCTGTGACTTCAGAGCTGTGTGACCTTGAACAAGTTCAATCCAAACTTCAGACACCGTTCTTACTTAGAAAATGAGGAAAGAGTGGTTCCTGTTGTGGTTCAGTGGTTAATGATCCCAGCTAGTATCCATAAGGACACAGGTTCAATCACTGGCCTTGCTCTGTGGGTTAAGGATCCGGCATTGCTGTGAGCTGTGGTGTAGGTCACAGAGGCAGCTCGGATCCCGAGTTGATTGGTTGTGGTGTCATAGGCCAGCAGCTACAGCTCTGATTCTACCCCTAACCTGGGAACCTCCATATGCCATGAGTGTGGCCCCTAAAAGACAAAAGGCAAAAAAAAGAAAATGAGGAAAGATAATCACAGCTTCATCTGGCATTATGAGGATGAAATAAGGCAATATGTGTCAAGTTCTTGAGGCAGTGTGCACTCAATACATGTAGTATTTTATATATATATATGCACACACACACTGATGTCATTATATCATTATAGTTATATTACTATTACTAACGTGGCTATTGTAATACAATTGGAATGATTGTGACTCATTTTATACAAGCTATAATAAAGACTAAGAGAGATAGAGTAATCTTAGTTAAATTGCATAGGTGTCTAATTCTACCCCAAGCCTGATTGCTGCTATTATTCTCAACACCCAAACCAACACCTATAGTATGATATAAATACTGTGAGTGACAGTTTACAAAGCATGCATAATAAATTCATTTAACCCTCACAACCATTTATATGTACGAAGTTATTATTAATCTGGAGCTGAGGAATCCAAGCTTTAAGTTGAGTGACTACCTCGAATTTAAACGTGATGAATAGTAAAATTAAAATCAAAACCAAAGTCCCTCTGTGAGGCTGGTACTATTCTGATATCAAAGCCAGACAGTTATCACAAGAAAAAAAAAAAACTACACACCAATATTTTTTTTGAAAGTAGATGCAAAAATCCTCAGCAAAATACTAGCAAACTGAATCTAGCAATATAGAATAAGGATTATGTACCATGGACAAGTGGGATTTGCCCAAGGAATAGAAGATTGGTTAAACTTAATCAACCAGTGTGGTACACCACAGCACTAGCATAAAGGGTAAAAAAATTCGACACATGATCATCTCAATAGATGTAGAAAACATTGACAAAAATAAAACATGTCTTCCTGATAAAAATACTCAACAAACTAGGAATAGAAGGGAAATTCCTCAGTTTTACAAAGAGCATCTATGAAAACCCACAGGTAATAACATACTTAATACTGAAAGCTTTCCCCCTAAGATCAGGAAAAAGACAAGTAAATCCACTTTTACCTATTTTAGTCAACACTGTAGAGCAAGTTCTAGCTAGTTAGACAAGAAAAGGAAATAATAGACAACCAGATTATAAAGAAAGAAGCAAAACTCTCTCTGGCAGATGGCATGACCTTATGTATAGAAAATTCCAAAGATGTCACATACTACAAAATTACTGGAGTTGATAATGAGTTCTGCAAAATTGCAAGATACAAAGATGCAAAAATCAGTTGTACTCCTATACATTATCAATGAACAATCTGGAAGTGGAATTAGCAAAATGATTCCATTTGCAATAACATTAGTAGGAATAAAATGCCTAGGAATAAATTTAACAAAGGACATGCAGTTGTATTGACTCAAAAATATAAAATACTGTTGAAAAAGGAGTTCCAATTGTGGCTCATAGGGTTAAGAACTCAACTAGTATCCATGAGGATGTGGTTTTGATCTTTGGCTTTGCTCACTGTGTTAAAGATCTGATGTTGCTGCGAGCTGGGATGTAGGTCACAGATGAAGCTTGGATCCTGTGTGGCTATGGCTGTGGCTGCGGCAAAGTCCAGAAGCTATAGCTCTGATTCCACTGATTTGACTCCTAGCCTGAGAACTTCCATATGCCACAAGAGAGGCCCTAAAAAAAAAAAAAAAAAAAAAAAAAGAAAGAAAGAAAGAAAGAAAATAATTAACGAAGACCTAAATAAGTTGAAAGATACTCCATGCTTATAAATTGGAAGACAATATTTTTAAGATGCCATTATTCTGCAAATTGATCTACAAATTCAACACGGTCTCAATAAAAATTCCAACGCTTTTTTTTTCTCAGATGTGGACATGTTGATACTAAAATCATAATATATGGAACTATAAAGGATTCAAAATAGCCAAAACAGTGTTGGAAAAAGAAGAACAAAATTTGTGGACCCACACTTCTCAATTTTAAAATACACTACAAAACTCTAGCAATCAAAACTTTGTTATACTGGTATAAGGACAGACATATAGATTGATGGAATATAATTGAAAGGCCAAAATGAACCCTTGTTCATTATGGTTAATTGATTTTCAACAAGGATGCCAAAACCATTTAATGAGTAATAAGAGATTTTTTTTTGGCAAATGGTGCTTGGACAAATGGGTGTCCATATGCAAAAAAAAATTTTTTTAAGGAGAATTTGGACCCCTTTCTTACACCATATATGAAAATGAATTCAAATAGATCAAAGATCTAAAAGTAAGCACTAAAACAATAAAAGTCTTAAACGGAAACAGAGATGCAGATCTCTTGGGTCTTGGATTGGACAGTGGTGTCTTAAATACGATATCAAAAGCAAACTAACAAAATAAAACAGATAAATTGGACGTCATTGAAATTTAAAACTTTTTGCATCAAAAGACACTGTCAAGAGTGTGAAAATACAACCCACAGAATGGGGAAAAAAAATTTGCAAACCAAGTTTCTAATAAGGATCTAGTAACCAGAATATATATTTTAAGTACTCACAAGTCAATAGTGAAAATACAAGTTTCCAAATCAGCAAATAACTCAAGCAGATATTTTTCCAAAGAAGATACACAAATGGCCAATAAAAACATGGAAGGATGCAAGGGTCATTAGTCATTAGGGGACTAAAAATCAAACAATGAAAAAACACTTACCACCCACCATGATAGTTATAATTAAAAAAAAAAAGAGTGGAAAATAACAAGTACTGGTGAGAATTGAAGTAATTAGTAAACACAGACATTGCTAGTGGTAATGTTCACAAAAAACTTGTGCATGAATATCCACAGTGACATAATGTATAATAGCCAAAAGGTGAAAATAATCCAAAAGTTCATCAACTGCTGAATGGATAAATAGAATTTGATAGAGCCATACCATGGAGTATTATCCCTCCATAAGATTACTGATATATGCTACAACATGAATGAATCTTGAAAATATAAGGCTAAATGAAAGAAGGCAAAAAAAAAAATCCCACGTATTATTTGATTCCATTTGTAGGAAATTTCCAGAAGAGTTAAATTTGGGAAGTGCCAGCATTTGGGAAGATAGGTGAATGGGAAGTTATGGGATTTCCCTTTGGAGAGATGGGAACATTCTGGAGTTAAGTAAAGGTGATGGTTGCACAACCTTAGAAATATGTACACTTTAGAAAGGCAGGTATTGCACTCGCATTCTTCTTCTTGGGGAGCTATTCTTCAGAGGGGCTGAGAGTCATGGGCAGTTCTCAGAGACAGGTGCCTAGAGTGGGCAAGCACGCCCAAAGTTACAGTCATCACTTTACCAATAGAGTGCCTTGAAACTCATGATCTTTTGCTACTCTCTATCATGATTCTTTCCATTTTCACCATTTGTCATGGTAAAAAGGAAAGAGTTTTTAGATTATGGGAAGAAGTGAATTAACGGAGTAACATATTTGACAAGATGATTAAGTCCTTTCTAGACTAATGATTTAGTAATAGACAAATATACTCACATACTCATGGTTTTACTTAAACCAAGGTGACACATACTTACAATTTTTCAAATATACATTTTTGAAAAGGAATTCCTCCCTTCAATTCAGTTCAGACCTGATCAACAGGTAGTGACTGACCACTAGCTACATACAAACGGTTGTGCTAAATTCTGGAGCTGCGATGAACAATTAGACAATATTCATGACCTTAAGTGGATGCTATAGATAAAAATATTTATACCTGGGAGAACCTAGAAAGAGATTTACTTATTCTAGGGGAAATAGCACTCTGCAGGCTGTAAAAATTCCCCCTGCAATTCTGCTCTCCAGCACTCCTTAAAATATAATGGGAATCTTTAAAATATATGAAATGTATAGAATTTCACAAATGCTTTTTTTAAAGAATCAAAACTTTCCATACGATGAATACTAACAAAGGAAACAGTGATCATACTGAAAAGTTCTTGGTGCTTTACTGTAGAAACAAAATAGAGTAATGGACATCTGGAATTGGATCATGACAACCCTGCTCAAGGACCCTGCCGCTTTCTACCTGTGTGACCTTGGGAAAGTTACTTAACCTCTCTGTGTCTCACTATAGTCATCTGTAAATTTTGTAGTAATATAGTACTTCATAAGACCTACCTCCTAGAGCTGTGAGATCAATTGAACTGGTGCACATAATGTGCTAGGCAGAGAGCTTGGCCCATGTAAGCACAGAGGAGGGATGATGGTTCATTGGGTTTCACAAACAAGTCACTAGTTTCCATCTGGTCCCAACTGTCTTTCCCAAATCTCCCCTAATTTGGCTGCCGCCCTTTATTCTTTAGTTCTGAGCTTAGATAATACATCTTTCAGAGAGTCTTAACCCTACTTTGAGAGGGTGGATGTTTCTCCTTGCCCTTACAGACTTTTGTACACCTAAGGGCATTTGCTTTACCGAATTCAATTACTTGCTTACTCTTCTATGCTTTTCAGGAGATAAAAACTTAATAACAGGGGAACAGTGTCTGTCTATGTTCACCATAGGCCAGGAATAGAGCAGAAGTTTCAGATATTGTTGAATACAAGAATCCTGAGGGTAAAATGTCAGACCTGATAACACCGGATAGGAGGGAAAAAGGAACACAGAGAAACCCATCTGAGATAAAACTTAATTAAAAGAGGGAGGGGGTAAAAGAAGGATGGGAAGAAAAAAAAACAGAGGAGACAGAAATGTTGTGTCGTAATTCACAAAAAATGACTTTGATCATTGATGTTGGAGTCTTTAAGGGCAGGAGATGATTTCATTCTCAGGAACCCACTCAAGAGTCACTCCTAATTGTAACAAGTCATCAGAACTCCCTTTTCCTCTTTTTTATCTGAAAAATGTATTTCTAGCTCCCCCACCCCCCACCCCGTGATTCAGGGACTTTTCCAGAAAGAACTGGGTCAAGGTCATATCATAAGAAAATATGATGTCTGAAACCTAAAAGGTCGGATAACGTCCTGCACAACCAATGCATTTATTCTTGGAATTTTGAGCTCAGTATGGTCATTATGAAGAATGCTCCAACTTGAAATACTGTATTTTTATTTCTTTAGATAAAATTAAAAATGGTCATTCTGACAAAAAGGAAGGAAGGAAAACAATATCTTTTCAAGTACCAGGAAGTCAACAGTGAAACACTTCTCTGTTCCTTTCCTACCTTTAATCTTCAAAATATACAGCAAAACAGAGAAATAAACTTTAAACGTACTGATATCATGGAGTCAGGCTCCCTTAAGGCAGTGATACAGCAAGATGCTTTCATTCTGAATGATGTCTCTTCAAACTATTAAATTTTTTATTCACACCCAAATCCCCCTCCATCCCCACAACTACCACCTTCCTTTTGACAGCAGGATTAGTCTACTAGTCTCCTATGCAGCCCTTATCTTCAGTCTCACCAGTCTCTGTCTCTAATCCACTCTCCAGATGACTGCAAGGGATGGTCATACAAGCCTGTCCTTGCTCACTTCCCCTGGCTTTTGCCCACATGCTCCGTGTTTTCTCCTGCATCCAAGTCTCCAGGTGATGCTGCCCTCATCCTTGATCACTTAGGCATATCCTCCTTCTCTCCAAGGGGTCAGCCCAAGAGTGACTTTCCCTGTGGGGGAGCCATCCATTTCAGTTTTCTCCGGGCTAAATTACGTGTTCTTTCATGTACTCATCACACTCTGTGCTTCCCTCTACCCTAGAAACTCACAGAGTGATTCTATAATGATACTGTTTCTAATTCATCAGTGGACTGTGAGATCACAGAAGCTAGACTATGTCTAATTGATTGTTAAGTCCCCCCGCTCTTAGTTATGTGCTCTTGGACCCAAAGGAGATCCTCAGAAATATTTATTGAAATAGATCCATAATGTTATTATAGAGCTGCAAAAAGTATGGTCTCTCATCAAGAATAAGGATATAAAATCTGATTCACCCTATATCACCTGAGCTCTCTGAGCAACCTAACTACAACCACTGAGAGAACAAAAAATCCAATTGAGAGATGCGTTTTCCTTTTCTTTCACATTCTTAATATGTTCAGGTAGTGGGGAAGTTAAAAATCAAAGCGACAGAAAAAAAAATTAGGCTGGGTGGTTAAACAGAATTACTCTGACTATTGTGAGCTGCATTTCTTTTTTAAAGAAAATATATTAACACTTTGAGTAATTAGTATGTAAAGCAAATAATATTCACATCATGAGATCATATAGTTTAAAATTTTATTCCACAAACATTTTTCAGATCGCTTTCTCTATACCAGACATTGTTCTAAAAATATCAATTCATTTAATTCTTACAATGGCCTTAAGAGGTCATCACAGCAAATTTGGAACTTTCTTTACTGTCTTGTGATATTGGGCTGACTCCTTCTCCCCACATCCAGCAGAAAGATTTTGAGTTGTAGAGACTAATATCTACAGAACAAAAAATTCTTTTCAAATGTCCTAAACGTTATCCAAAAAAATCTAAGGACGGAGGTCACATCACAATGAGTACTGCAGTGTTTATCATCTCTAATGTGCTTGTAAAAGAAAAAACAAATGATAATTTGAAGATTTGAGTGAATTTTTATGTGCATGGAAGTGTAACACATTTAAAACAAATGGCCTAATCAACCCTGGACAGCAGGAAACGGAATACTTGCAGGATCAAGAGAAACCCAGTCTTGTCACAGCATAAAGCACATATCCTCATTTCTCCTTATTGACATCTTTAGGAAAGCGTTATGATTAATTGCAGGTAGAAGACTTAAAAAGAGCAGATGGAAGTATTGATGACTTGAAGTGCCACAAAATGAAAGCTAATGGTACTAAGTACATAGGATTAGCACACGGGGTCCATATTTATGGAGTGTCAATGATAAAGAATTTGCAGAGGTTAATGAATACAGGCGGGAACCAAAGTTGCAACAACTACCATTGTAAAAAGAGTAGCACCGGGAAGAGAAAAATACAGATATTACTAAATCAAAGGAACACATTATCCCACAGGATAACATTAGCAGGTTTGTATCAATGAACATGAAGGAAGCCGCAGAGGTCCTGCTTGTCAAATTTACTGATGGCATGAGGTCTAGAGGAGTAGCTGATGCTTTGGATAATAGCATCAGCATTTAAGACAGTCTGGTTAAGTCTCAAATTAACAAAATTAAACTAATATATGCATTTATCTTTTGGGTATCCTACTTACATGTCACCTCTGCATACAAGCCTTTTTGACAATGGGTTTCTAATACGGCCTTTGGGATTCTCCTCTCACCATCACTTCACCTTGTTTGGTTTTCATTGTAACACTAATCCCTTCCTCATATTTTTCTTATGTATTTATTAGTTGATTATTGGTTGATTTGTTTCCTTTCTAACTTCAGCAGAAAATAAAATGCATGAAAGCAGTAACCTTAACTTGCATCACTGAGTGAAATAAGAGCCCAAAGTAAATATTTGTTGACAAAAATAAAATGTCTATTTATTCATTCCCTTCTCTTACAAAGGAATTTGGCCAGTGCAGATTGGGAAAATACCACAGTAGTATTTCTTGTGAAACATGACACCTGTAGAATGACAGAAGCAGTAGGGTGGGCTTAGAAGAAATGATGGTTTTGCCACTGATGATTCACTTGACCTTTGGTAAATCATTTAATTCCTCCAGGAACAGTTTCCTCACCTGTAAAAACTGTGCTCAGGGGGGTTAGATTAATGTACATGAAAGAATTGTGTAAACTGTAAAGTATAAAATTAATGTGAAGAATTATGATTGAGGATGGGACGGGGGCTTAACTAAACACTCAATATGAATCAATAGAGTCTTGTGACTTTTGAAAAAAATAATTAGATACAAACATTGCTTGCATCCATAGAAGAGTGTACATTTTGTACTAGCAAACCAGATTACTGTATTTCCTCCTAGTCGCATTCTCTGCAAGATATCGACGATTGTCTAAAGGAAGACCCAGTGAGTGTCGGTGGTGGAGATAGGGTCATTTGGCAAAAATATTTCCAAATAACAGTGTTATTTGAAAATAATCGGGGAAAGAGTGAACCTAGGAAGCATGGAAGGCAGAAGGAGGAACTGCAATCCTTATTTTGAATATGTGATGGATTGTCATGTGAAAGATTCAGTGCATGTAGCACCAAGATGCAACTAGGACTTGGAGTAAAAGAGTGAGAATGACAAATGTTGGTTTAAGACATAATTTTAATGTAAGGAACAGTTCTCTAACCTTTAGAGCAATCCTGTGATAGTGGAAGACGTGAACTGAGGTAGTCACAGCCAAACCAGGTGTGAATACTCACCATATTATCAGAAGGCTTCTAATATTACATTGACGTTCAGGCTAGGTGATTCCAAGGGCCTTCCCAAGTCTGGGTTGTAATCAGTCAAATGCAATATTCCTATCGCAGTTATTGAAAGTGAAAGGGTCATGAACTCACACGCTGACAAATCCCCAAACGCTATTCTTAGAGACAAAAATCAATCCATGAGAGAAGGCAGGTGACATCAGTCCTGAGTCAATGAGAAGAAAGACCAGCCGGGGGGATGTGGTGTTCCCCAGAGAGAGCATCTCTACCTGAGTACCAGTACATCCTACTGGGGACCTGTTTAATGCTGCAGGGTAAGTCAGGACTTCCTCTGCTTGCCATTAACTGTGATCATATTTACGACCCTTACGTCCTTCAAGGATCTGCGGTTGTATTTGACACTTGCTGTTGCGAGTACAAATTCCAGCCATGTAGACCTTTCAATTCAAACCTTGCCTCCTTCTCCACTTTGGAGGGTGAGAGGAGAGGAGGGGGTGCCTTAAAGATTCGTGGGTACTAAGTTGGCAAAGCCAAGCAAATGTTAAAAGACTTACCAGAAATGACTTTTGCATCTTCTTGCCTGAGGAACACAGTGGCTCCCCCTCATTACTTTCTATTTACATGACCCAGACAAAAGCATCCGCAAATCTTGTATTAACCATGTGTTGCCTAGTTTGCCATGTCCATGGACCTACACACATCTCTGTTCACAGAATCTACACTTGGGAAATGCAAGGGAAAAAGTAGAAAAGAGGGAGATGAAACCTGCCGAGACACAGGTTAACATAATTTTCACGACTTTTTTTTTTTTTCTCCCACTTCAGCCCCAGCTCTCCCCAGGCGCGGGAGGAGGTTGTGGGCTGCGGACTCAGCGCTGGAATGAGGAGTCATTGAGCCTGAGCCGAGGTACCTTCCCCTCCCAGTGTCACCGCTGCAGCCTCCAGTGCCCCGGTCCCTAGATGCTCAGCCTCCTCGCTTCCCGGTGCAACATCGCCTGCAAAGCCAGCCCAGCAGCCGCACAAGTTGCCCGGCAGAAGACTGGGAGGCATTGGCTCCGTAACTTTTCACGTCATTTTCTGCTCGGGAGCCCCTTGTCGCCTGTCCGCGCCGCCTTCCCACCGCAGACCGCGGCGCCCATGGGGCAGGGGCCGAGCCGCTTGCAGCACTGAGCCGACCCGGACTCGAGCCCGTGATGTCCGGCACCAAACTGGAGGACTCCCCCCCTTGTCGCAACTGGTCGTCTGCTCCGGAGCTGAATGAAACTCAAGAGCCCTTTTTAAACCCCACCGATTATGACGACGAGGAATTCCTGCGGTACCTGTGGAGGGAATACCTCCATCCGAAAGAATATGAGTGGGTCCTGATCGCCGGCTACATCATCGTGTTCGTGGTGGCTCTCATTGGGAACGTCCTGGGTGAGTGTGCCCCTGGGCAGCCCCGGGAGGGGCCGCCACGTCCATGCGCCCAGGGCTGCAAAGACCCCTCCTTCCCCGCCCCGGGATGCAAACAAAGAGGTCGCTGCTCTCGGGGTGGGGTATGCTATTTGGAAAAAAAAAAAAAAAGTTTTCTGATTTTACTAACCAGGACCGAGCCCTGGAATGGTGAATCTTTTTTCTGCAGGGAGAAGCGGGCACCCGTGTTTCTTTCGCCAGCACCTGGGTTCTAAGCGCATGGAGACCTGCAGCGGCAGGGCTCTCTAGGTGGTTTTGGATGAGTGTGGGGAAATTAGTCATCCTTTTGTGTAACGTGGCCGGATGTTTGGGGGTCTTGGAGGGAGGTCAAGCTGGCTGGATGCAAAGCTGTGCTCTTAAGGAGCAAGCTCTCTTGGGCTGTGGAAGTCACAAAGGATTTGCGAGCTGGGTACAGTGGTTTTTGGCGAGGGGGTTGAGGCTCTGTCTAGAGGTGGTAAGAAAAGGGCAGGCAGTGGGGACAGAGGCAAAGCATGGAGATGCACTCACTCACTGAAGCTGAATTAAACAGGAACCATGCCGGGAGCTAGCAAGAAGAAGGAGGGGCATCTGAGAAAAGTACCAAGGAGATCGCAATCATTCATCCATCCATCCATTCATTCGTTTAGCCACTCTACCGATGTGTTTTCCAGAGCACGCTTGTATCTAGGCTCAGGAAATATTTGCAGCCGATCCCCCCACCCCCACCCCAAAGACGAGACCAAGCTTAGGGCTAGGTTCTTGCTATTTGTCCCTGTCTAGTTTTGTATGCAAACATAGATTCCTGCCCACTCCCCACCTCTGCACAATTTCTAAGGGTCAGGGAAGGGGTGCAGTGGCGTTATAGTGGCTGTAGTGATGGAGTTTATTAGGGCAGCTCGGAAATCCACTTTATGTTTAAAAAAAAAAAAAAAGGAGCTTTGGAAGAGAGGGACGACTGAACATGAATTGTGAATGGAAGGAGCCTGCACCTTGATGAATGGAGAGTGGGAGGCGTTTAAATGCAGAGGGCAGAGTGGAGGGAATCTCTGTGGAAAATGATGGGGGCAGGGGAGGCTAGGAAAAGATACTCTTGATTTTGAGTTATGAAATGGGGGAGAAGATGGGTGAGGTGAAATAGGCTCTGAGACTTTGAAGTCCAAAGCAAAATTTGTACCTCCAATGGAGAATGATAAGGGACTTATCAGGCTTTCAGCACTAGCCTGATTTTTACTTTCTCCAAGTGTGTCAGTCTGGGTAAGAAGCATTCAAAGTAGTCTCTCATCAATTTCAGAGAGTAGTTGGTACTATATGACTGAAAGGCATTCCTGAGAAAGTTGGTGGCATATTATTTGATAAGAAATATAGCAATCCTCTGAGAACTTTAGATTGTTGTGCCTGTAATTTTTTTTTCAGGCTATTTTTATTTTGTTGCTGTTTTTTTAAAAAGGCAAACCTAAAGGATGTAAACAAGGTGGATGAAGGTGGAAATACACATGATTAGGGCCATTTGTTGTAAGGATAAATCTTTTAATAATAATGCTTTTCTTGTTTTTCTTCTTGTCATCTCTCTTTAGAGTTACAACAATTTAGATCTATGGCTACTAGCATAGCAACATTTCACTGCCTTATGCTAATGCTTAATAAGTGAATAATCAAAATTGAACATCCCCTGAGTACCTACTATGTGCCACACACACACTCTCTCACTTAAACTTCAGAGTAATCACATTTGACAGAAGAAGCAAGGCTTATAGAAATGGGATGACTTACTAAGGAACATGATTCAGATTCTGTTCCATTTCTTCTGACCTCAGGTCCAGAATTCTCCATTGATTGATATTCCACTCTAGATCTAGAAAGCATATAGAGAATGAATCCTTTGCACCTGGTGTCTGCAAGCCTCTTAAATGCATTTCCTGTTCTCCCCTGCGTCTATGTCCACTGTTAATAAATTACCACAAGGAGTTAATGGTTCTGTAATTCTCCTCAACAAAAAACCATCCAGAGAGGAATGTTATTGCACTGCAGTAAAATTTTGACATGTTTTGCAGGAATAGCAACAAATCATGACTCTTTTCCTTCCTTCATTTTATTTCAAGCTTAATCTCTGTGATAAAATTTGCTCCTTTTTGCTGTTATTTTATTCTGGCTTGCACAGACCTGTGCTGTATAGTCTTCATATCCTAATTGCATAGTTTAGGGATACGTGTTTGCTAGCCTGTGTTTTAGTCTCAAGAAGGAAACACCTCTACAGTAAAGCAAATTGTTTCCTATGGTCAAGAAAGAGCACTGTCCACAGCCTCAAGTGCTGAAATGGCCAATTTTATTCAGTTAAAAAAAAAAGATGTACTCAAAGCACTCTGCTCTCAAGAAACTGACAGCTGTTTTCCTCAGGACTGAAAGATACTGAAATCCTCTCTGGCTGAACTGAAACCCATATTCTGTACTGAATATTCCCTGAAAGTTGATGAGGTTTAAGTTTGACATTTAAACAAATGAGCAGTGTCATTACTCACAGACAACTTCCTGCTCTTTGAAGTCACTGTCAAATCGACAAAACAGATTAGATTGAGAATTGCTTTTTTGCCCCCGTGGTGTAAGTAATTTTATGCAGAGAGTGGCAGGACAAGAAATCACATTATTCATACAAGATAAAGAGGCAACATTAGGTGTGAAGGTGAAATATCCGTGTAGGTGGGAGACCCTTCAGGTCCATCCACCATTTGCACCTTCATGTAACTGACTACTTGGAAAATCTCATCCTTGTTGAACTTACAGATATAATGGAATTAGTTAGAAGTCATTTCCCTCACTATGCGCTTTTGCGAAGTGATTTAACAGGATATGCCCTGAGACGAATGACAATGTCTTGCTCATGCCCATCTATTCTTCTACTCTCCATGGTACCTCTCTCATTATAGCTTCCTCCACTATTAGATGTTTCTTTCCAGAGACAGAAAGTGGTTTCCTGGAAAAAAAAAAATGTTAACAACAGTCATTCAAAATAAGGCAAAAAATACATGCAATTCATGAGTATATGATTCTAATAAAGACAGATACATGTCTCATTATAGAATTTTAAGCCCTAGGAAAGAAGAAGAGATGGATTCTTTTTGGAAGCAGTGTTTTTCCAGTATCTTCAAAATTATGTTACATACAACCTATTCCTAAGTTTGCCTTGTACGTTAGCCAAATAGATGCATTCAATTATTTGACCAGTACATTTTGAGCAATGTTATGTTTTTAAAATTAATGTGTTGGGGGGGGAGAGTTCTTGGGGACACTCAAGGGAATTTATTTGATATCATTCCTACTTCTTACACCTTGAGTAGAAACTAGATGGAGAGATGACTTCTAGTCAGTTCAAAGTATTAAACATCTGGAGGAAATGAGCAATTCTCTGCATCTCTTCCTTTCCCATGCAAAGATCATGATTCTCACCTGGGATGATTCTATCTTCCCTATTCTTGTCTTCATATGAAAAATGAGGAGAACATTCCACAAATGACATCAATCCAGCTGTGCTTCTTGCTTGTTGTGTGGCCACTAGCAAGTGATTGAATTCTCCAATTCCGTTACTTACAATTGAAAATTATGGTTGATACAACCTGTAGTATGGAAATCCTATGAGGATATAATATATGGATATCCTGTACGCAGATATATAGAGAGGTATACACAAATATTTTTTTTCTTGACTCAGGAGACACGAAATGCTGATTTCTATCCCTTCATTTCCACTATTGAAATCTCTCCCTAATGTGGCTGGTAGCCATTGTCTGCCTCCATGGCCAGTCTGTAGCTGTGTCACTCTCTATGGCCTCTGCCCTGGCATTTTTCTCACTTGAGTGTTTTCCTGAAAGCTGTTAGTAACATGGCAACGGCTCATGTTACTCTTCTCCATACCAGCCCCACCCACCCATCCCCCAACAGATGCTTAGTGCCTCCATGCTGACTACTTATCTTTGCCTTCCCACCGCTCTGTGAAAGGTCTCCCTATCATGATCATTTCCTCTCCATTTAAATTAGTCTGAACTAGATTCCATTCACCCAGAGTCTTTGAAGTGTTACTTGGCCCATCTTTCATTACTGATATTTTAAATAGCCCATGTGGTGTGTGTGTGTGTGCCCAATACATTGATTTAACTCAGTTAAAGCACACTACTCATTTAGAAATGTATCCAATTAGAGTTAAACTAAATTGGGTAAGTGGGATGGGAGGAGTACGTGTAATAGAGTTACTTCTTACAGAGCTAATTGTATGCCCCCGATGTGGCAGTGGCAGAGTTGCAAGTTCCCACTACTTGTAAGCCTAAGAGATCCTTCTTTTCTACTTCCCCCAATGCCTGTCTTAGGTCCGTGAGTGTTTTAAAACCCATCCTTTCCTACACAGGACGCAGAAAGAGGTTAGAGATAATACACTCCTATCTCTGCCAAGACTTGGGATAGAAGTCATGAGTAGTGTCTGTAAAAGGCAATTGTAGCCACTAAGCTTTAAACTTGCATATTTTAGTTAGAGAATGCAAATCATGCTTAAGAATGAAAGTAATACTTCTACATTTTTACTAAAATCATAGCCACTTAGTTTTACCGGATAAAATAAATCATGTTTTTGATTTGAACAGAACGTCAGTGATAACTTTTTAAATGGCTGTCTCATAGATAACAGTAACATTTATCATGGACAGACAATAATGAGACAACGTGTGCTACTGATCATTTAAATGGAATAGGTTCTTTCTATATTTGAAAAAAATTGTGTGGAAAGTGAAATAATGAAATGATACCAATGTTTAAAAGAGGCTAAACCTAATATTTGATTCAAATACATCAAGTTTGAAATTTTTCCTTGATTTTATTAGAGCATGCATATGTATTTTACATACGTATATGAATTTTTATTGTTTCCTATTTTAGAGCATATTTGCAAATGCTCCCATGCAGCAGTTATGTGAGCATTCCAAAGTCCCTGAATTCTTACTCAGCTCCTCAGATTTCAGGAGTATCCACCACCGGTATTATTTTCCTGGTGAGAGTCGATCTTTCCATCCCTCTTCCTGTAGAATTCTGATACACACCACAACCTTACTGATGCTGGCCCACTGGTGAGGTTTGGTCAGTGACATGAGATGGGTGAAACAAAGATTATTTTTCATCTCTAGTACTTCTTCTCGCTGCAAAGGAAAATGAACAATATTTATTGAGTCCTATATGCCAGGTCCTGGAGGCTAGGTTCCATGATGAATATATGTATTTCCTTTATGCCTCATAATATAGCAAGGTGATTGATAGCCTTAGTTGATAAATGAGAAAAATGAAACTCAAAACACTATTTTAACTTGTTTCAAAGTTTAGTCAGACAATATAAGACCTCGGTTTCAAATATGGATTTACAGGTTCCATGGCCCATCTGTGTTCCATGACTTCACTCTGCTTAGGTCCCGGGCTTCCAATCCTGATGGAAACAGGGATGAGAGGAGAGGCTGGGCATGATGCTGAGGTGTGCCCTCCAGACAATTTACAGAGCTGGGCTGGCCTGTTGCCACACTATTCCTCTGATAGACTGCATTTCTTCAGCTGGGAGGATGAGCTCATTTGATAAGCTAATCAAGGTCAGACTAGGGTTACTTTACAAGAGAAAATTTCAAGGTAAAATAGGCGCTGCCAAAAATACTTTATACTCATTGTATGAATGTTAGATCATTGTGGCCAAGGATGATTTTCTTATGAAGGTGCTGTCTTTAGACACCATTAGAGCCTGAGGTCCTAAACATTGACCATCTCAGATAAAGATCGTTTTCTTTGCCTCTTTTGGTTTTCAAACCTACTCATGCGCTTTATTGTTTTCTTTTCCTGATGAGAAAACAGTCATAAGTTTCAGTTATTGATTTACCTAAGTCAACCTTCATACCACGTAATAGAGTTCTAGAGCATAATGACGTTACATATATCCAAAGAGGCATGACTCAGTACCCCATACGTGAAATGACCTTTAGACGCTGACAGTGGAACATTATGAGAGGCTATTGAGTGAAATACATGACATATATGACCAGCCTTTTTTTAATATATATTTATTTTATTTGTTTATTTTTTGCCTTTTATGGCTGCACTTGTGACACATGGAAGTTCCCAGGCTAGGAGTCGAATCAGAGCTAAGCTTCCGGCCTGCACCACAGCCACAGCCCTGCCAGATCCCTGACCCACTGAGTGAGGCCAGGGATCAAACCCACATCCTCATGGATACCAGTCCAATTCATTTCCACTTCTCCACAGCAGGAACTCCTGTGACCGGTCTTTTGAACAGCTGACTCCTAGGACTGAGTTTACTCATTCTGTCTTTGTTCTCATTGAGAGATCATCTCCTAATCAAATATATGGATTGCATATATATTTAAACAGCCTGAAATTCCTTGCCATTTGAACTCTTTTTCCTTAAACAAAACAAAACAAAACCTGTTTGGAATAAGTATGTAAATATTGAAAATATTTTTGGATTATCATCACTGAGTCTTTTCCAGTAATTTACTTTCACTATCACAAACATAAGAACAATGATTAATATTTATATATTAAAGAAGTCATTGTTATATATATTTCCTCTTTATTCTTCAGAACAATCTAATGAGATAGGTCTGATTTAGTGAAAATAATCAGGTACTTGAAATGATTTGAAATCACTTTCAAAAAAGTTTGAATACATGCAAATATCTAGGGATTGTGAGTCAGCTTGGGAAAAGCTTGCCAGTTTTTTAAATTCTGAGAGGCCGGAATAAGGATACCAGCTCCCTTTGTCTGACCTTCAGCTAGGATGTCTTTAATCTGACTCTATCAATGTTCTGAATCCAGATGCACATTAACCAGATTTACAAAAATTGCAAATAAATAAACAAAAAGTCCAACATTTTAATTTAAAATAAGAGGTTATGGGAGTTCCCATTGTGGCTCATCAGGTTAAGAACCCAACAAAGTGTCTGTTAGGATCCGGTTCGATCCCTGGCCTGGCTCGGTGGGTTAAGGATCCAGCATTGCCACAAGCTGTGGTGTAGGTAACAGATGCAGCTCTAGCCTGGAAACTTTCATATGCCACAGGTGCAGCCATAAAAAGAAAAATAAATAAATAAATAATAAAAAGTCATGCTGCCTGCTGAAAGTCATGAGGTTGGATGTGACACGATGTTTACAGCTTTTGCTTGGATGTTTTACACATGAATTGAGCCTATGTTAAGAAAAAAAATAACAGTATATATTCTGCATCATTCAGCAATAAAAAGAATGAGAAAGAGCAAGAGGGACTATGGAAATAGCTTTAACATCCCCCTTTCCCCAACAAATACTAGGGGAAAAAATAAGAAAAATAAATTAATTAATTGACATAAATAATAAATAAATAAAATAAGAGGAGACTCGTACAAGTCTTAGAATACTTCAAGTTCTTTCAATCCTCACAGTCCTTTCTGTAGACATAACTATGTGAAGAGCTGTATTAGTCTGCAAAGGAAGGCTGAGCCATGGCAGCACATACACCCTAAATGCTCACTGGCTTAGCATCCAAAAAGTTTATTTCTTATTTTTTTAACACCTAAGTCGGTTTAGAGAATCTGTTTTCTTCCACTGATTCAAGGCCCAGGTGGCCTCCAGGTTTATGTCCCACCTCATCATGCGGCCTCCGTGGAATGAGCCTCCAGGATGGGAACCAGCGAACAAGGGTCCCCCATCTCCTGGTACTCACCCCCTTGTCGTCCCCTTCCATATCATGCCACAAGTGGTCTGGTGACCGACAGCATGCAACAGAAGTGACAGTGTGTCACTTTCGGAATTATGTTATACAAGTGTTCGTCTGCTGCCTTGAGTGCCCACTCTCTTTGATTTCTTGCTGGAAAGAAAGTACGCTGCCTGTTCAGAGCAACCCACATGGTGAGGAATTGAAATAGCCAGCCAACAGCCACAGATATGATCTTAGAAGCAAATCCTTCAGCCAGATTGAGTCTTGCGATGAGGGCAACAACAGCCTCCCTTCCTTCCACCAGTGTGACTAGATTATAGACCCAAGATGGAATGATCTGAGTCTCTCGCAGACCTCTGACCCTTTAGAAGCAGTCAGATAATTAATGTGTAGTGTTTTAAGTTTTTAAATTTGGGGCTAGTTCTTTTACACCTCTAAAGTTGTCATGGTGGGAGAAGAGTGAACTGGAAAAAAAAAAATACACTGGCTCTTAACTACCTTTACCAAAAAGCAACACATGCCCACAATTGCTTGGCCAAATCCAATCACAATGTATCAATCTAACTATAAGTCCGGCTGGAAAGTGTAAGGGAACTTTGTCTCTGTTACAGGAACCATACAATAGCTAAAAGTATTTTAAACTTGCATAGCCTCAGAAGAAGGGAATTTAGAGGAATCAAGTACTTGATGGCATAGGCTAAGATAAGCTGATAGAAAGAGCCACTTGAGCCACTTGATATCTCGGGACTCTGCCAATAGGAGTAACTTAAGACATTGGAAGACTTTGTGCCAATTCCTGTCCTAAGAATCTAGGGCACAAACATAATAGAAACCAAGGAACCTACACTCTAGGTGAAGAGACAAACATATTCACAGATCATTTCAATATAATGTGTTAAGTGCTCTGAGAGAGGGGTTATAGGATGTAGTGGGAACACATAAAAAGGACGCTTCATTTCTTTGGGGGGATTAGAGGGAGATCCAGGAAGAGATGACACCTAAGCAGAGTTTTAATGCATGAATTCAAGTAACACAGGTGACGAAAATTGAGCAAGGTGTTCTAGGCAGAGGAAACAACATGAGCAAAATCAAAGAAGCATGAAATAGCTTGGACCATGGAGAGAATGTTAAGCGACTGGCTAAGTCCAGTGTGAGTGCAGAAGAGGAGAGACTAGGGATGGAGCTGGGGCATTAGATAAGGGCTGAGGTATGAAATACTGAAGGGCTCAGCTGCCTCTGAGGCTACAGCATAAAGAGAGCCCCTCAAAGACTTTAAGGGGGGTGTCATTGGAAGACTCAGGAAGGTTTTTCACACTGGAATTTGTGTCCTGTTTGAGGCTCACTTAATCAAGCCTATTTTAATGAAAAAAAATGATAATAAAAGGCAATCAACATGCTTGCAGGTGGCAATCAAAATTACTTCTAGGAGGCTCTCTCCACATGCTGCATAAAGAAGAAAAGGAGAAAGGGAGAAAGAGATAAAATGAAGAAGAAAGAAATAAAGAAAAGGGGAAAGGGGAGAAGATAAAAATCCAGGGGAAATGTTCCCGTTTTTGCTTTACTGAGTATTTAAATTTGAGAAGTAATTCCTCTTTAAAATATTTTTTCATATTTCTTTCCCGAGATGCACTTATAAATCTCATGTGCCATAGCTCTCTTAATATTTTCCACTATCCTATACAGCTTTTCAGTAAAATTATTTTCTGTCTTAACTTATTTAGGGGGGTCTCGTTGGGTTGCTGTACTCTTCGTTATCCATCATTTTAAGTTCTAGAACATTTTTTGGTCTCACACTAAAACCCAAAAGATGACAAATTTGAGATCTAATGAAACATTTTCATATTTTCCAACCAAATCCCCAATTTTTTACTTCAGGTAACTTGCAATTTACTAAATATGCTCATTTCAAAATTTATCTTAAGTGGCATTTTTTTTTATTCTTATAATCAATGGAGATATTACATTAACCCCAAGTCAGCCTTTAGGGAATTACAGAAAACATTTCTCTACAAATTGACAGGGTAAAACTTGAAAATTTCTAAAACTGTCATTACTTTTAAAATATTTTATTTGCTCCTCTTACCTCACAAGGGGAATACAGCACAGATGAAAAAGTGTAATATCCTTTTCTAGATTTTCAGTGAGTTTTTATTCCTCCTTGGTGACTCTAGAATGAATTTATAAAGCACATGGTTTATAACCATGCAGAGCCCTGATTGTATCACTATATTGTTAGAACTGGGATCAGAAAAATCACTGTCTGTAGTAATTTATTTCATAAATTCAGAGTGAATTTGATGAGTCATCCACTTTGGTAGAGAACCATATTGCTTATAAATACCATTTTGAAGCCAACTTGTCTTTCTTAAAATGTGCAGATTGTGCTCATCTTTCTGGGGTGGAAGTAAAGAGGTGTGGATAAGCGCTTATGAATCCAGTTTGTCACTGGGTGAAACTGAGTCAACTTTTTGTTATAAAAAAAAATAGCTAAAACTTAATCTCTCCAATTAGAATACTCAGTAAAAAAAATTCCCCGAGTTTTGAAAGCTCAAAAACAAACACATTAACCAATCTTACCAGCTGGTGCAGGAAAGGGACTTCATAATTACTAGGACATTTATGTGCTGGGGCTTGATTTATATTTCAGACACAAGGAAGCCTAGAAAGCCTTGTTCTTTGAAGTCATCAGAGATGGTGATGGTGACTCAGAGATTCCTGAAAGTCAGGAAGATTATCCTCGTTCATAAATTTATGTGTTTTCTTTCTGCAGGCATGATGAACATTGCAACTGGTTACTGAGAGGAAGCCAAACTATCTCAGTGGGAGAGGGGAAAATAAGCATGTAAGAACTTAAAAACAGAGCTAAAAACGTGTGCATGCTCGTATGCTCACATACACGCATTTGGGGGATTGCATTCATATGATTAATGATTTTAAGGCACCCTTGTTTTTCATGCAGGATTAGGAAGCTACCTCCCAAACTTTAAAAATGCCAAAAAACTGGAATAGAAGGCCTCGACTTTCTCAAAAGTCAAGAGAGATTTTCGACTATCCCCTGAGTAAATGAGCTAGACTTTAGGGAAGCAAAAGGATAAATGCATTCGAGATGAGGATATCCTTGAATTAGCATTCATGTAAGAGAGGCATCCTTCAATGACTGATCTTTGTGGCATAACATATTTTCTCTGAACAGACTCAATCTATCCCTGCTTTTTCAACTTCATACTTTTTAACCCCTTCTGGCCCTCTCCTGGCTGGCTCCTGCTCAGCTCACTTGGCCGTATCTTCAGAGAGGGTCTCTAAGGAGGCCAGTCTGAATCCCTCTGTGACCACCCCATTTTGTCTCTGTATAGAACGTTATTACCATTAGAAATGACATTGTTGGTTGCTTTGTTAATTTTACTCTTGGCTCCCTGAAATAACATGGAAGTCCATGAGAACTGTTTCTTTATTTTTTGTTTTTATAGGTGCATCCTCAGCATCTAGAATAGTGCCAAGCATACAGCAATGTTTAGCTGCTAAATGAATTAAAGGATGAGACTTCCACCAGGAGGAAAACTTTAGATATAAGCATATTTTTTAAATTAGGCGTTGCAGCCATTAAATTTCTTCCATGCAATTTTTTAAAATAAAACCTCAATAATTTGAATTATGTTTGTGATAATAATGTTCCCTATCTTAAGGAACACACATTAAAATAAATATTATATAATTACCAAAGTGATGATTGTAGGAGATCATTTGTAAAATCTCTCCCCGACACTGCAATCCCCATGACATTATCATGGAACTCTTTTGCTTTTCTCTGGAAGAACAAGTGAGATTTACAAACCATGGCAGTTTTTTTTTTTTTTTCTTCTCAAGAAGGTTACATAAATACATTTCCAAATAACATGCTATATCTCTGCAGTTACTGAGGAGAACATGTAATATACAAAAGCCTTACTGAAGTCCTCTTTGTTTCAAAGTGATTGTTTGTTTGTTTATTTGTTTTTCATGTTTTTATATAAGTCTAAGGAAACTTTTGACCATTTGTTTCCCAGAGGGTGTGAGAGAGCTAAGACCAAATGTTATCTTGACTCTATAGTTTCTGCAAAAAATGGATGCCACACATATTCCTATATGAGCCCAGGATGATTCAGGAATGTCCAAAGGGTCTCAGCTTTAGAAATCCTTTGTCATTTTCCCCCATAAGTGACTTAGGCAACTCTGGTACATTAGACTGTGCAGACAGTTGAAAAAACAATTATATTTTCAGATGGAACCCAAGAGTGCTATTGGTAATAACTAGATAGTTCTAAACACTTCATTCAATGGCAAACAAGGGAAACAACAAGCCTGACTAATTCTGGTCCTCCATGTCCTGAAATACTCATCAAATTATAAAATTTTAAAAATCAAAGTACAATATTGCCCAGAGATGGGAGGCTTTTCTAATTCTAGCAGACCTGTGACCAACTGAAATGAGGTTATCAATAGTTCTCATTATTGTGAATTAAGTAAATTATAGTCAAATTTATATGTTAGGCTTTTGGGAGTCATTATATTGCCCTCATTACAAAACTCACCAAGAGGAATTGTCATCAACTGTCTTAAGTTACTCCTACAGCATCCTCGTGGTAGGGCTGTCATTCAGTGCCTTTTCCAGGAAGCGGAATTTAGTATTAAAGGCTGTTATTGCATTAGTTGTTTGAGTAGATCTACATATGATCTACATGGCCTCTACCTTTCTGATCAGTAAATCGATACAATTGCTTTCTTCTCCATTTCCTCTCTTCCTTTGATAGTGCACCTATGCTAGTGTGCATAACAAGTTGAGAAATTTTTGTGTGATTTAAGGAAAACACATTTTTTTATAAACTCAACTGAAACAGACTTGAGCTTCAGTGACTAATCAACCCTGCCTCAGTAATCCAAAAGTCATTGTAGATACCTGGCCTCAGAGACTAGAGGAGCAGCAGCAAGAGTCAAGCCGGGTGTAGATTTTTCTCTTCTGGTAAACAGGCGTTCCTAAGACTTCTCTGAATGCTGAGTCACCACCAGCAACAGTGACAGTATCTATGGCATTTTGGTTTGAAGTCATGCAAGTATATTTTTATCATCCACATGCAAAAGGCAACCTAGAGAAGCAGAGGGCTCCGTCCAACTGTAACAACAGAAGGCATACACACAAAAATAGGGCAGCCTGAACCAACACACTAGTTTTCTGGAGCTTATCTAATTTGGAGCTATTTCCTTTTCTTATTTCATTCAGCAAATATTTATTGAGCACCCACAACGTATAATCTGTTCTATTGCATTCTGTGGAGGAAATACAGAGTGAAAGAGGCATGGAACTTACCTACAAGGAATTTCTAATCTTGTGGGAGAGACTAACAGGTCAAGAATAGTCAATAGTATGAGGCTTATGGGACAGGCACATGCTAAATATTAGAACATAGAATCTGACTCAGGGCCGGAGGGGGAAAGTACTCCTTCTCCAAAGAGGTAGCATTTGAGGTTTTGTTGACATGTGAGTATCATTTTAGAAAATTCCAAAGGATGGAAAGAAATTACACTTAAGTTGATGAAGTAGAGGGTATAAATTTATGATTTCTCCCAGATCTATAAAGACTATGCAGAAAATGTTGTTCAGGGAATTCCAGTAAGCACAGGCTTTTATGAACTTCTTTTTTGGGGAAATTTCAAGTAATAGAGACTTCAAGTAATCTCCTTTGATGCTTTATGTTGCTTTTACCATCTGCTTTATCATGTGGGGATATCTGCCCAGTCTCACCTGTATTTTTAAAGCATGGTAGGTTGGATTTTTAAAGTCTGAAATGCCTGGAATTATTTTGAAATGAATTCTGATGGATCAGAGTTTCCCAAAGGAAGATAAATCTGGGACAGGGGTGAGAATGGGTTGAAATTATGATACAGCAGGTACTGGGAAGCCAGGAAGGAGCTGGCCTGAGACTCTTCAGAACAGTGATTATGAGGGTAAAACCAAAGCAGTGAGATTGAGTATAAAAAAGAAAAATATAAGGTATTCTGGAAATACAAATTGGTAACTTATCCAATGTGGAGAATTTGAGAGGAACAGAAAAGAATCTTAGTATTAATAGACATTTTTGGCCAAAGAAAGTGCAATGATGGTCTTATTTACCTTTTTCTTAACCTAGGCAGGAAATATAGAAAGAAAGTCAAGTGTTGTGAGTAGAAGGGCCATGATGAATTCTGCCAAGGCAAGTTGAGTTTATATAGTTAGAAGACCATGCATGTGATGCTGTCCAATAGGAAGTGGGGATGGCTTTCCCAAATGCCACTCACAATTAGTTTTCTACTCTAAAGGATCTTTTTTCTTTGATTATGCAGGCAACATCAACAGATTATGTGAGTATTATTTAGACTTCCGGAATAATAATAAGGGAATGTAAAGTTTTTCATGGGTACATCAAGCAGGGAGACCTTTTTTTCCAACCCTACATAAATTCATTGGTTCAAAAATATGTATGGTGTGTCCATAGCAGCAAACAAAATGGATAACACTTCTTCTTTTAGGAAGTTTATATTCTGGTGCTGATACTGAGGATGTATTTTGACAGTAGAACCAACAGGGTTGACTGACGGATGGTATGTGGGCATGAAGGAAAGAGAAAAACCTACATTTTCATGCCAAGTAGATGGGTGGTGGTGCTGTTTATTGAGATATGGGGTCCTGGGGGATGTGCAGGTTTGGTGTAGGGAAGGAGAGAGAATCAAATGTTTGATGTCAGACAGTCTAAATTTGAGATCATACCTGTAGGTGTATTGTGAACACTTGAATATGCAGTCAGGAATTTAAGGAAAAAGTCAAGCCAGGCAAAATAAACCTGAGATTTGTAACCAAGATCTTTTAACATATTCCCCACCAATATGAAAGACTCTCTATAGAAGGAACGTCACAGTGAATAGAAAAACAAATTCTTTCTTGCAGATTATTTTGCTCTTGGCTTTCTCATAATCGTGGCTCTATTTCTTTACATCTTGAAAAGGGTCACCTTGAACTGTATGTTTAAAAAAGAAATGAAAACAAAAAAACACTAGAGGATGTGTCCATGTGTGACTTTACTGAGTGAGAATTTCAGGGGTGCTGACTCTAGACTCTGCATTTTAAATAGGGTCCCAGTACACTGACTGAGAATTCCTGCCACAACGAAACATAATAGGAGGCCTCCTGCTATTGGAGACCCCCTATTTTTGGAAGCCACCATGACAGCCCAGTGCTTTTACATTTGACACAAATTCAGTTGTGTCAGTAAAAACCTCTCAGAGGCGAGAAGATTAAAATACCTGCTTTGAAATGGGATTTGGCAGAAAAACAAGAAAATGCAGCAAAAAGACCAATAGGAAGAGTGAAAGGAGAAAAAGGAAGGGTTAACTATGTGGAAGCCCCAAAATTTCTCTCACTGATAACTTCTAAGTAATACTTCATTATAACATGTTAAGCCAAGGTGTCAGAGTGTAGAGGGACTCAATTTCTTATTATAATAGTCCGTATATACTGAATGTCATACAACTTTACCAAAAATAGACATTTCAAAAGCCTGGCATGATAAGCAGAATTCGCTGCATATAGAATTGGTATTGTAAAGACTTAGAAAAATTCTAGAGAAAAATAGGAAAATGGATTTCAGAGTGCAAAGATTTCTTTCTCTATTTTCTAATTTATGATTTTCTATTTGGAGTCATTGTTTCAGGATTAAAGCAAAATCCCTTTCCTAGTGTGTATCCCTTAAACCATTAAATAAATTATATACATATTTCATTATGCATAATAAATGTAATTAATCAATTACATCATGGAAAGAATTGGGGGGATGTTATGGAAACAAAAGGTGCTTGACCATACAAAAGCTTGTGGAGGACTGGCTCTGATTTAGATGCGGTGGTGCAGATTTATTAAATTACAGATGTCAGGAGTTGTTGGTCACAGAATAGGTACTAAAGTTATGTGACAGTCTAAAAACAGCAAAAACTTTTCGGCAATGATATTGAAGGCATGGAAACACTGAATGGACATGGATTGAGACAAGGAATAAAAATTGTCCTCTGACGACTTGACCACACTAAGGTTTTAGAAAACGTTTTCACTGAAATATCCTTAATCCACTATGTGGAAACAAGGAGACAGGTGGCTACCTATTCTTTAATACACTGGAGTTTGCAAATATTCTACCTCCAAAGAGCAGATGTTAAAAAAATACTGTGAAATATTTATGACTTGAGATGTATTTGGCTATAGTAAGTTAGAGAGGAGGCTTTTTTTTTTGGACTGAAATAATTCAGATTTGGAATATGTAAGTCTAATTCTTTTCCTGTACATTGCGTATATGTGGTATATACATGGAAAAAACCTGTGTTTATTCACATGTATTTTAAGGAGTTATTAGTGGAATTCATTACAGAGAATTTAATTCTCCTTTATATTCAGTTCAATCTACTCAAATTTAAAGCATCCATTTTCAGTTCAAGAAAAATATTTAGAATTTCTCTTGGCTTTTATTAAGAAAGCCATTATCGTCAACTTGCTTTCAACTGGATCCTGCAAGGTATTACCTTGTGCTTACTTAGAGTATTGGTATGTAAGAAAAGTATTGATTGACAAAACTTTTAAAAGTCACTCGTTATTAAATCTGACTGACTTCCCCTTTGCAAGCTATCTCTAAGTACTCTCTATTATTATATACATCCTGAATACTGCACAGAGACAAGGTATATGCTGTATTTCTTCTGCCTCTTTTTCTATTCAACGTTATATTTAAGTGCTTAAAGTTCTGCTTTTTGCATTGAGTGAGTGTAAGAAAACATGATCTGTGCTCAGATTTAAGGAGTGAAGAAAATGTATGGAAGGTTTCTGGATAATGTTTGCAAGGTCACAGGGACAGATCCTTTTGGAAGGTCATGGAGTACCATTTTCTTGAGAGATAAGGTCAGTATTTCGTAGCCTGGATCCTGATGTTCTTCAGAGACCTAATTTGGGTGGTGTTGAATAGGTTTAAATGAAATCTGAATGTTGAGAGAACATTCATTCATTCACTCATTCATTCATTCATGAAATGATTATTGAGCATATATTTATTGGCAGGTATTCTTGACACTAGAAAAAACAAAGATCAAAAAGATTTTCATCATTGTCCTCAAGGATGTAATAGTCTCCCAGGAAGGACAAAAAAGAAATGTATGGAAGAAAAAGGCTGTGTAGTATCTATTGTTAAAGAGATATGAACATTGCCCTGAAATATAGGACTGTGTATAAAATTAGTTTCCTGATGAAAAGGAATTATTAACGCAGGAGATTGGTGCATCAAGGCAGTAAATGACAAGAGGGACAAAATATGAAAGAAAAAGTGCTTGTAGAAGCAGAGCAAACACAAACTATTTTTTTTGCCACCTCCAGCTTTAAGTATCCTCAGAATCACAAAAACAGTCTTGGTCCCTGAGAATTTGTTTTCTCTTCCACTCTGAGTAGCAAATTTAGGATTTTGTTACCTCTTTGACAAACCACAATTTACAGAGGAATTCTCTTGCCCCCCATGCCATCCTTCTGCTTACCTGTGAGACTTGACCAAAGTATCAGTATCTCCAAGTTTCCCGTCAAATATAATAGTTTGGTCGTTAGATTGTTACTTTCTTTTTTAAAAATCTTATTTGGCATAGCTGATTCACAATGTTGCATTAGTTTCAGGTGTACAAAAAGTGATTCAGTTATACATTTACATATATCCATTCTTATTTTCCCTTATACATTGAGTAGATTTCCCTTCCTGCTGTACAGTAGGTCCTTGCTAGCTATCTATTCTATGGTATATATTGCTACTTTCTTTTAAAGTGATTTTTAAAAATAAATCATTCAGTGTTAGCATCACTGTTTGCATCAATGTTGGACCCCAGTACTACAGAGTTAATGCTGTTAACGAGTGAGTTAGTACCCTTGGGTTTCTGACCTTTGCATGTCCTTTCCTCCTCTGTTTTTCCTGCCTTAAGACTAGTTTCTCAACTTGTTATCACCTCAGCAATGAAGCATAAATGGGTGGAAAAAAATCTCAAGTTGGTTTTCTCCCCGGGACACTTGGCAGAGTTTAATTTTTTCATAATAAATTTTTTTTTAATCTTTTTGCCTTTTCTAGGGCCGCTCCCATGGCATAGGGAGGTTTCAAGGCTAGGGGTCTAATTGGAGCTGTACACCACAGCCTACACCACAGCCACAGCAACACAGATCCAAGCCATGTCTGCGACCTACACCACAGCTCACGGCAAAGCTGGATCCTCAACCCACTGAGCAAGGCCAGGGATCGAACCTGCAACTTCATGGTTCCTACTCTGATTCATTAACCACTGAGCCACGATGGGAACTCAGACAACAAATTTAAAATTGTGGCTAAATAAGACTTTGTTTCATTTGTCTAAATTCCCTATATTTCCCATGGTCATATATAGTTGAGTTAAAAGCACAATTTCTCCTACATTTGTATTATCAACATTATTAGGAACAGGAGTTTCTTTTACAAATCTTAGGGTGGGAGTTTCTACAGCTAGCTTAAATGATTGGGTTTTACTTATTTGTAATAGCTTTAGGATGCATATGATATTATTGGAAACATTATCGATTTGAAATTCTAATAGGGGAAAATATGTTATTGAGTAATTAAGTGACTTCCCTTTAAAAGAGAATAATGCTTTATTACTGAACAACAAAAAGAAGTATAATTCACTTTAAACATGTGCTTTTATATTGCAACCCATTTCATCACCTGAAAAGCCTTATCATTTAGTGGAATTTTGAAAATGATTCAATATATAATTAAATATGGACATTAATTTTCAAATTTCAAATCTGAAAATATATCAGATATGGTAACTATTCTTTAACTATGTGTTTTTCCTATTTCACTACCAAGACTATAGGACTTAAAATATTAATATTAAAGTCTAACTTTTGGAGATTCCCAGGCTAGGAGTCTAATCGGACCTGTAGCTGCCACAGCAACGCGGGATCCGAGCTGCGCCTGCCACCTACACCACAGCTCACAGCAACGCCAAATCCTTAACCCACTGAGCAAGGCCAGGGATCGAACCCTCAACCTCATGGTTCCTAGTCGGATTCGTTAACCACTGCGCCATGAGGGGAACTCCTAAAGTCTAACTTTTTAATAAATGTGATGGACAATGTTATAGAAATAAACTTGAGATTTACTTTGGGAGATTCTATTCTGTTCTGCTCAACTCCCTAATATTCCATTTCTGTAAGGTTGGCATTTAATTATGTGCCTTTGTCACTGACTGGGCTGGAAGTATGACTACTGGGAACACAAAACAATGAAATATTAACGGCACTTCTTTGTCACAAATCTGGTGCCTTTTTAATGAAAGATTTATTGGCCTCTTGGATTTCTATAAAACAAAAGAAATGTGGCTTTTAGTGAAAATATAATCATATGGGAAGATAAAATTAGAAAAAATAATGGAGAGATTAATACAAAATATTTAAAAATCTAATAATGCAGACAAAGATACATTGTTACCTCTCATGTTTTTCAACAAAATTATCATAAAAACCACTGTGGAAATGATAACTGTGAAGCCATTAACTTTTAGAGTAAAGGGCAGGGAGAGACGCATGGATGAAGAAGATACCCAGTAACAATATAGAACAGAAATGGCAAATGAAGATAAAGTGAAAAATCAATAGGACATTAACTTTTTTAAAACACAAAAACATCACAATATATAAAACACCTCAGGAAGGGAAACATCACACACACAATAATAATAATAATAAGGAGTTCCCATTGTGGCTCAGCAGAAACAACTCTGACTAGGAACCATGAGGTTGCGGATTCAATCCCTGGCCTCGCTCAGTGGGTTAAGGATCCGGTGTTGCCGTGAGCTATGGTGTAGGTCGCAGACGTTGCTTGGGTCCCACATGGCTGTGGCTGTGGTGTAGGCGGGCAGCTGTAGCTCTGATTTGGCCCCCAGCCCGGGAACCTCCATATGCAAATAATAAAAATAATAAATAATAAAATGAAAGGAAAAGCATACTAAAAAGACATAAAGACTTAAAACATTTGAAATATTTTTTTTGAGAAAAGTGCTGTATCAAGTTGTTTTAGATACCCACTGAAGATAAAACCAGAGAAAATAGCTTACATGTAAATCAGAGCAAATTAGAGTCACTGAAACAGGCATGGTAAGAATATAGAAGACAAAAAGAAACATAATCTTCTATATCTCCACCGTGCCTAAAATGTCAAAAAATTTTAAATTTCACTATCGCATAGAGATCTGTAATAAATACCTGCTGCCTTTTGTCTTCCCAGAAACAACATTCCTTCTTCCCTTATCAGCACTAGTTCTACCTTGTCCATCCCATGGAAATGTGCTTGGAGAAGGAAGAACTGTCCGCAGGATCAGAGACAGAAAGGGCCACTCATTCCCTGTGCCCCCAGCCACCGTGCCTGACAAAGGGATAAAAACACGATTCACATGGAAATAACTGCTTTTTCTGATGGATTTTACAATCACTTATAGGAGATAAATGAACTTTTTTTAATCTAAGATTTTGTTGCTAGGAATGATTATATGTAGAGACTCCTTAAGATATTTCCTTAGCCCACAGATGAAAATCATCCATAGGAGCTGAATTAGACCAGCTGAGAAACGCTGAGAGATGGAGCGAAGCCTGGTGCAATAAACACACTTTATTTTGTTTACATTCATTCGATTTGGATGGTTGGACACAAAGTCCTGAGTAAAACAGGAACCAGCCTGCATCATATAGGTAGTGAGAAGGAAAAAGTGAGAAAAAATAAACTAAAAGGAAAAAAAGGTAAAAACGGAAAAAGAAAGTGAGAGGCTCTGACTACCTCTATTTTCTGGCATAGCTAACACCCATTGGAGATTGGTCTTCTCTAAGTGTATGCAGAAGGAGGAATACTCCATACATGTTTGCAGCCTGCGTGGACCCCCAGGAAACCCTGACATAACATGTCAAGGAGTAGGCCATTCCCTCAGGAATCTCAGATATACCTTGATGCTGAATTACACTGAAA
Organism: Phacochoerus africanus; assembly: GCF_016906955.1. Taxonomy (NCBI): domain Eukaryota; kingdom Metazoa; phylum Chordata; class Mammalia; order Artiodactyla; family Suidae; genus Phacochoerus; species Phacochoerus africanus. The sequence continues at coordinate 27,094,696 of NC_062552.1, read as the reverse complement.
TATGACCAATACATGTGATCTTTCCTAGAACTTTAACCATACCCTAATTTCAGCATTCCTACCTCTAAACTACTCTAACATTAATTCCACAACTAACTTGAATTCTGACCGTAGCTATAAACCCATGGACTCCTAAATTTGACCTGAATACTGTAAAACTGAACCTAAATGCACCTTTAAGAGACCTAAGCCTAAACTAATCTCAATCCCATCTCTGTGCCCAACCATGAAGCTGACCCCAGTTGTATCTCTACTTCCAACACTAACCCCAAACCTATCTCTGATCCTACAACTAATCATAACCCTAACATTAACCCCAGACTTAGCTAACATTAGCTCTAACCCTAACCATAATCCTAACCTCAAACTTACTTCTAATTCTAATGATAACCCAAACTCCAACCTACCCCAATGCTAATTTTTATCTCAAATCTACCTCAAACCCCAACCATAACACTAATTACAATCCCACTTTGAACCCTAATCTTGACACTAAGTAGAGCCCCGAATATGAACTATCCAAGACTCCAAAACTAAACACAAACCCCGGATCTTGAATCCAAGCCTGTACACTAATCTCCATTCCACCAGTAATTCTACCTTTAATATTGGCAACACATTTATTTCTAACATTATCTATAATCTTACATCTAAACTAAATTTACACCTAAATCTAATTCTAACCTCAATCCCAACCCTACCAAGAACCATAATCTTAAAAAACCTAACTCTTTTTCTTACCTTAATACTAACATTAACCCCAAATCTAACTCCCATCTCATCCTATGACTAAACCGAAACCTATATTTAACCCTAACCAGAAACTTGGTCCTACCCCTAACCCCACTCAAACCTTAGTGAACACTATCTAATCATAATTTCTAATGTGAAATTTACCTCAAACCTTAATCTTAAAAAAAACCGCAATCCTAGCAATAACCCTAAACCTAAAACTGACCCCAACCCTTATCTCTATCTCAACCCTAATCTTCCCCATCACAATCACATATTTAACACTAATCTTAAATTTCAAACTCACTTTGAATCTATCTTTAATCCTAACCCTGAAACATTGACCCCAAGCCTGTCTTGAACCCTGTCTAACTCTAAAACTAATCCCAAACTTAATTTTTACCTTAACCTTAAAATTAATCCCAGTGCTATCTCTAACCCTAATCCTAATATTAACCCCAAACCTACCACTGACACTAACCCAAATCCCACCTCTAACCGCAACTGTAATTCCAAACCCCATCCATAATTTATCTCAGCACCCACTAGTGCTCCGAGCATCACTGCTTTGCTTTGCTATCTTGATTTCCTCACTGTATTTTGATAATGAATTGGGAAAAAGCATTGTGGAATCAGGATCTTAGAACTATTGCATTATCCAGGATTTTCTCTGATACAAGTGACTAAACACCGAAAACCAGCTAACAAAAAAGACATGTATGTGTGTGTGTTGTGTTGTGTTGCATTGTGTTGTGGTGGGGCAGATAGGAGCTAATGGCTCAAGGAACTGAAAATTCAGAATGCATTGCACAGATACCTGGATTCAGAAGTCCCATTGCTGCCAACAGGTCCTGTTCTGTTTCCAACTGCCGACTCTCACTCTTCTCCGTTGGCCCCCCTTTCAAGTTTCCTGTGACATACTAGCGTCAACGCCAATGGAAAAGAGTCATCCTCTTCTCCTGGTTGTTCAAGCCTACATCCCGGGATTTATTTAGAGTGAACAGAGTTGACTTTTCTTGAGTCAAGGTGCCACCCTTAACAATCATAACTAAATTGAAAACATGCTCTGATTGGCCAGCTTTAAATCCCATGCTGACTCCCAGGAACAGGAACTAACCCCGTTAGATGGACTTATATAAAGAGCAGGAGGCTTGGCGGGGGGGGTCCACAAAAGAAAAATCAGGTTACTATAACAGAAGGAAGAGAAGTGGATGCTGGATGACAAAAAGCACAAATGTCCACTAAAATGTTTGAGGAAGAATTTCCCTTCATTATCTAGGAATGAGGATATTATAGTTTTGACTATTTTTTAATGCAGCATGTCATAAAATCAAGGATGGGTCAGCATCTTGAAAATTTGGAGACTATTTTACTAAAGATATTTAGAAAGGAAAGGATTGAGTACTTTCGGGAATGTAAACAATGGCTTTCTATCTTGGGCAATGTAGGTGTTTGCCAGGAAAAATTTACTCTTGACTTTGCTCCTTTTCTAACTCTTTAATACTATATACATTTTTTTGATCTTTAAATTATCTCCTTTCTTCTTATCGATCCACCACAATCCACATATTCAAATCCAGGTACTAAACTGATTTTTCTAGTATTAGATTCTACATGTCAAAAAAAGCAATGGAAAAGTAAATATGAAACAATCGTGCATTTAGGAATAACAGTGTTCAGTGTCTCTTATGTGCACTTTAAAATAATCACATTTGTTTTATTTTGAAAAAAATAATGAGAAGATGCAATTTGAGGTTAATTTAAAGCTAAGGGACAAACATTCATTATAGTTGATGATGTGAGAAAAATATATTAAAATTCCAGGTTTCTCCCTTGTTTGTGTGAATGAAATGAAAAATTCATAAGAGAAGGATGTAATCAGTCAGTCAAAAATCTAAATCCATCAAAGCATCATTTACTGCATGCTATCAATGCGTTTGGGACTTGAATGAATACACTGAAAAATCTTCGTTTTGTGCTATGCATGCGAATGAATACAGGCGCCGGTGGTTTCATTACCCTTTGCCTTATTTCACATCTCGGATATTGCAGGTTTTTTAATTGGAAGTTTATGGCAACCCTGCATTGAGGGTTGTCTATCAGCATGATTTGTCTAAGAACATTTGTGTACTTTGTGTCTCCGTGTCACGTTTTGCTAATTCTCACAATGTTTCCAACTTTTTCAGTATTATATTTTTCCGGTGATCTGTGATCAGTGAACTTTGTTACTACTGTAATTATTCTGAGGTGCCAGGAATTACAACCATGTAAAATGTCAAACATAACCAATAAATATTGTAGGTGTTCTGACTGCTCTATTGACAGGCCATTTCCCCATCTCTCTCCTTCTCCTCTGACTTCCCTACTCCCTGACACAAAACAATATTTAAATTAGGGCCGTTAAAAACTCTACACTGTCCTGTAAGTGTTCAAGTGAAATGAAGAGTTGCGTGTCTGTCACTTGAAATCAAATCTAGAAATGATTAAACTTCGTGAGAAAGGCATGTTGAAAGCCAAGATAAGCTAAAAGCAAGGCCTCTTCTGTCAAAGTTAGCCAAGTCGTGAATGCAATGGAAAGCTCTTGAAGGAAATTAAAAGTGTTACTCCAGTGAAGACGTGAATCATAAGAAAGTGAAGCAGCCTTGTTACTGATATGGAGAAAGTTTTCGTTTCTGGCTAGATCAAACCAGCCACGACATTCCCTTAAGCCAAAGCCTGATCTAGAGCCAGGTCCTAACTCTCTTCAGTTCTGTGAAGGTGGAGAGAGAAGAAGCTGCAGAAGAAAATGTTGATGCTAGCGGGTGTTGGTTCATGAGATTTAAGGAAAGAGGCTATCTTTGTAACATAAAAGTGCAAAGTGAATCAGCAAGTGCCTAAAGAAAAAGTTCTAGCTAGTTATCCAGATGTAGCTAAGATAATTAATGAAGATAGCTGCATTATGTAACAGAGTGTCAGTGTAGATGATGCATCTAATTGGGAAAAGGTGCCATCTAGAATTTTCATAGTTTAAGAGGAGGAGTCAATGCGTGGCTTCAATGGACAGGCTGACCCTTTTGTTAGGAGCTAATGCAAGTGGTGCCTTGAAGTTGAAGCCAATGCTCATCTGGCATCTGAAAATGTGCCAGGGCCCTTAAGAAAATGTGCCTGTGCTCTATAAACCAAACAAAAAATCCTAGATGACAGCACATCTGCTTATAACATTGTTTGCTGAGTACTTTAAGCCCCATATTTAAACTCACCGTTCAGGAAAAACAAAAGATTACTTTCAAAGTATTACTGCTCATGGATAATGGACCTGGTCATTCAAGAGCTCTGATGAGGATGTACAAGCATATTCATTTTGTACTTCTGAGAGCACAGCATTCTTTCTGCAGTCCGTGGATCAAGGAGTAATTTTGACTTTTAAGGGAAGTACATTTCAGGGAGTTCCCACTGTAGCACAGTGGAAATGAATCCGACTAGGAACCATGAGCTTGTGGGTTCAGGATCCAGTGTTGCCATGAGCTGTGGTGTAGGTCACAGACATGGCTTGTATCTGGCATTGCTGTGGCTGTGGTGCAGGCCAGCAGCTATAGCTCCAATTGGACCCCTTGTCTGGGAACCTCCATATGCCATGGGTGCAGCCCTAAAAAAGCAAAAAAAAAAAAAAAAAGAAAAGAAAAGAAAAGTGAAAGAAATACATTTCATAAGGCTGTAGCTGCCATAGATGGTGATTCTTCTGGTGGATCTGAATAAAGTAAATTGAAAACCTTCTGGAAAGGATTTACCATTCTAGATGATATTAGGACATCTATGATTTCATAGAAAGGGGTCAAAATATCAACATTCACAAGAGTTTGGAAGAAGTTGATTCCAGCCCTCATGGATGATTTGGAGAGACTTGAGACTTCAGTGGAGGAAGTAACTGCAGATGTGGAAATAGCAAGAGAAAGAGAATTATAAGTGGAGCCCGAAGATATGACTGAATTGTCGCAATCTCATGATAAAGCTTGAATGGATGAAGAGTTGCTTCTCATGGATGAGCAAAGAAAGTGGCTTCTTTGAATGGGATCTACCCATGTGAAGATGCTATGAAGATAGTTGAATTGACAACAAAGGATTTAGAATATTACTCATGAACTTAGTTGACAACGCAGTGGCAGCATTTGAAAAGATTGACTCTGATTTTGAAATGTTCTACCATGAGTAAAATGCTATCAAACAGCATAATGTGATACAGAGAAATATTTTGTGAGAGTCAATCAGTGAGCAAAATTCATCATTGTCTTATTTTAAGAAATTGCCTCCCCAAACTTCAGCAACCACCATCCTGATTAAGGAACCACCAGCATGGAGGAAAGACCCTCCATCAGCAAAAAGATTATGACTCCCTGAAGGCTCAGATGATAACTAGCATTTTTATCAATAAAGTGTTTTTAAATTAAGACATTGAATTATTTTTATACATAATGCTATTATTGCACACTTAGACTGCATACGGAATAGAATAAATACAACATTTATGTGCTCTGGGAAACCAAAAAAAAAAAGTATGACCTGCTTTATTGTGATATTTGCTTGATTGCAGTGATTTGGACAGAACCCACAGTATCTCTGAGGTATTGAGGTATGCCTGTGCAGTAGAATGTGTTAAGAGTTGCTGTTTGGAAGTCTGACAAACCTGGGCTCTGCCATACACTGCCCCAAGTAAACATCCCTGTCCAGCTGAATTCTCTACCTGAAAAAAATTACTTTGATTGGAGCAATCAAGATGAAAATGCACATTTATTAAAGATCTTTCTGTAAACACTTTTTAGCTGAATCTAGATGCTCTTTTGTTGTATGTAAACTCTATCCTTAAAAAGTCCTTTTTAATTATTTTTTTACTATATGTTTTTGAGTTGCAAGATTAATTCTACCATAGTTGTTTCCAAGTCTGTCTTTTTTTTTTTTCTGCTTTTTAGGGCTGCACTCATAGCATATGGAGGTTGCATATGGAGGTTCTCAGGCTAGGGGTCTAATCAGAGCTACAGCGGCCGGCCACAGCCACAGCCACAGCCACAGCAATGCCAGATCCAAGCTGCATCTGTGACCTATATCATAGCTCGCGGCAAGTCCGGATCCTTAACCCACTGAGGAAGGCCAGGGATTGAACCTGCAACTTCATGGTTCCTAGTCGGATTCATTTCCGCTGTGCCACAATAAGAACTCCTGTCAATTTCTTAATAAAGGCATTCACTGCTTTTTTCCCTCTATCCTGCTGTAATTTTTCAAGATTCCATATTTCTCTTTACAATTTCCTTTATACCACTCTCAAAATTAAAATGTATTGAGTAATTTCTGATTTTTCCCACTGATGATAAAACATTTAGTATAATTTTGACTCTGCTTGTCTGCAGTTACAGGCTCACTATATTTTATGTGTTTTTATTACATATTTTATAAATTTTACTTTGTATAGGAGCTTTCAGCATTTCCTTTGAACTCAGTGTATATATTTACAAACTATTCACTACATTCTATAATCCACTTTAATATTCAACTACAGTTCCTCATACTTTGTTTTTCCAGTGTTGATGTCTTGTTTCTGATATATGTATTGATTCTCTGGATCCAAATTCTTCTTTCCTGGCAGAGTATAATTTCACTAGCTTAGCAAGTGAATGAAAGATTGACTGGACATAAAATTCTTCAGCAATAAAGTTTTAAAATCTGATTCTGTACATGTTTTTCCAAAGATCTTCGCACTGTTGTTCTCTGAAGAAGCGATTTTTAGTCAAGCCTGATGTTTTGTTTTTTTCAGAAGTAGCATGTTTTTCTCCTCCACAGTAATCACTTCTATAGATTATCTTAAATTTATTTGAATATATTTCATCGGATTTGAGTCTCATGTTTAAAAAATATTTCTATTCTTTATTTAGAGTTATGTTTTCCTCAGTAGTGCATATAATCTTAAGACTCTACCTATATCAGTTCAATTATTCTCACTTACACACTTTTATCTCATTCTCTTTTTCTTCTGAAGTCTAGTATATTTCTCTGCTCACTATTGGTTCTAATCTCTAGTGCCTCTGGTATTTTTAAATTCTTTCTTTGAATTTCAGGTCTCATGACACTGTCCTATTTTTAATGTTTAATGTTTTGTTGAGGGACCATTGATTTAAAACATTATCAAACATTATGTAAGTTTCTTGTGTACATTATTGTCCCCACTTCTGTATACACTGTGGTGTGCTCACCACCAAGAGTTAGGTTCCATACACCACATGCATATACTCTTCACCCATCTTTTGGCTACCATTGGCTTGGAGTATCATTTTACATCTTTTGCACATTTATAAATATATAATTATTTTTAAAGTACATGTCTAGTAATATATATAGTAATATTTTACGCTTTTTACATGATTTTTATTTCTTCCACTATAGCTGGTTTAGAGTGTTCTGTCAGTTTTATACTGTACAGCAAAGTGAGCCTATCATGCATACATATATACATTCTTTTTCTCACATTATGTTCCATCATGCTCCGTCATAAGTGACTAGCTATTGTCCCCAGTGCTATACCAGGATCTCATTGCTTTTCCATTGCAAAGGCAAGAGTTTGCATCAATTAACCCCAAATTCCTGGTGATCCCATTCCCTCCCCCCCTCCCTTGGCAATCAGAAGTGTATTATCCAAGTCTATGAGTTTCTTTTTTATGGAAAGGTTCATTTGTGCTATATATTAGATTCCAGATATAAGTGATATTGTACGGTATTTTTCTTTCTCTTTCTGACTTACTTCACTTAGTATGAGAGTCTCTAGTTCCCTCCATGTTGCTTCAAATGGCATTATTTTGTTCTTTTTAGGCTGCGTAGTACTCCATTGTGTATTATTAAATGATAAATACAGTACCTCAACTATCCTTTTTCTTACATTGATTTATTAGTAGGAGAAGAAAAAAGCAGGCAAAACTGATTTATCATGAGTATAAATAAACCCATAAATGCCATATTCAGTGCTTAGGAGGAATTTACATAAATCTAAGAGTTTCATTCCACCTCCTACTAGCTGTAGGTTAATTTAATATTCTACAGTTCAAGAAACATTTTAGTATATCTTGTTTTTTCCCCAGATTATTTAGATCCGCAAGCCGAAATTTTATAGCAAGTGTCTAGAAAATTAGCCAGAGACATCTTCTATTACCATCTACTTATATTACTCATAAATATGAATGATCATTGTGTTGGCTTGAAATGTTTCCTGACCGTAGATCTAATCAATGAATTTATTCAAGAAGCAATTTTAAAAATTTAATATTAGAGAAGAATTTGAAATAAAATTAGAAAAATTAAAATTTCCTGCACTCATAGTAGAGGTAAGTTCAAGATTATATAAAAGCCTATAGGTTCTCAGATTTGAGAAGATGAGTAGAGAAAACTTTTCAAATAATATGTTAGTTGCATTATAAATAAAAATTTGATAATATATATAAAATATTTTTAAGATTTTTCTATTTTTGCTATTCAAGTAGGAAATGATACTTGCTAGCTACATAGATCTGTTTCTTTTCCTTCCATCACCTATTCTTTCTTTTCACCCATTCACAAAATTAAATCCATTGGAAAGAATTGAATATCCATAAGCAAGAGGTCTACTTTTTTTTTTTTTTTTTTTTGTCTTTTTGCCATTTCTACGGCCGCTCCCGCGGCATGTAGAGGTTCCCAGGCTAGGGGTCCCATCGGAGCTGTAGCCTCCGGCCTATGCCAGAGCCACAGCAACGCGGGATCCGAGCCGAGTCTGCGACCTACACCACAGCTAGCGGCAACGCCGGATCCTTAACCCACTGAGCAAGGCCAGGGATCAAACCCACAACTTCATGGTTCTTAGTCGGATTTGTTAACCACTGCGCCACGACGGGAACTCCAAGAGGTCTACTTTTTGGGGAGGTAATTGACTTCTATTAAAGGAAGAGTCAAGCTGAATCCTAGCCTTCATCATCTTTCCCTTAAATGTGCCTGACTTCAGGAGCTGTCTTATTTTCATGGACTGAGTTTTTTCTAGACATGACTCTGTCAAAAGCATGACAGGAACAAAGAGTATTTGGGGGACAACAGCCACTCCTCCGCAGACACATATACCCGGTCCCATTGTGGTGCAGCAGAAATGAATCTGATTCGTTAGTATCCATGAGGATGCAGGTTCGATCCCTGGCCTCGCTCAGTGGGTCAGGGATCTGGCCTTGCTGTGAGCTGTGGTGTAGGTCACAGATGTGGCTGGGATCCTGTGTTGCGGTGGCTATGGCATAGGTTGGCAGCTGTAGCTCCGCTTTGACCTCTAGCCTGGGAACTTCCATTTGCCATGGGTGTGGCACTAAAAGGCAAAAAAGAAAAAAAAAAAAACTCTCTCACTTTTTCAGAAAATTGGGGCTTAAGTAAATGTTTAATTAGGCTTTGAGAGCGTTTAATAAGACTAAGAAAAGGCTGGGTATTGGCTGAAGGAAATTTCAGATGTTCTAATAGTAGAAATAACTAAGTTATGGTTCAACCAATTTTATCAGAAGTGTGGATGTAGTTATACAAGTTACCAATTAATTTTTGATTAAATATATATTTGAATCCATAATATTTGAAACAACTTGAAACTTAGAGAACCACTGGGAATAATTATAAAAATGTAAAATGGCAAGATAATTATAAATAAGAAAAAATAATTATAAATAAGAAAAGATATCATGACTGAAATTATACCTGGATATTCTCTTCACCTTCTTTGAGAGAAAAATATTTAATCTCCTATTTGTATTTATTTTATGAGACTAGCTATGTGTTCAAAAGATGAGCTAAGATAAAGCATGAGAAATAATACAGATTTTCCAACAGAAAATGGAGATAATGTAAACTGTGTGAAGCCATTAAGGATTTAATAAGCATTTGGTTTATTTTTTAAAAATAAGGGCAAGGAGTATGGTAAAAAAAATAGCATCTAACTATTCATATTTCCAAAGCCACTGATGCTTTTTAAAATGTCAACACACCAAGACTTCAGGTTCACATCCTTGGCTCATTTAACTAGAACAAAAATAATGCCTGCAAAAATAAGATATGTGACACTTATTGAAAATATAAAAGGTTTTATATGCATTGTTATAAATCAGAAAGATTTTATCATTTAATTAATTTCAAAAAGTTTTTAACATAACCTATTCCTCTTTAAAGATCACATCAAAAGAGGCAAAAAATGGATAATTATTAGAGAATAATTTTTGTGTATGTGAGTGTTATCACTAACAGAATAAATTTCCAAGTTCAGGACTTATTATGCAATGAAAGAAGGAAAAAGGGACTTTTAAAAAAAAGAATTTGGTGGAAGACAGGAGACTTTATTATAGTTCTGTCTTTGTAAGTAATTGAAGTGTGGGAATATAAAATATGCTTATTCTTCTTGGCCTTGTTTTGCTTTCCCATGAAATGGGAAGATTGAAGATAACTTCTAAGTTATCCGTAAGATAACCTTTGCAATTACACATTGAGATTTGAGTCTTCTTATTATGCTTCATAACAGGGTTGGAAATTCTGAATTCTGTCCAATTTATATTCATCAACAGATGAACACATTTCAGTAATAAAGGAAGAAAAAATTTATTTTACAAATGTATGTCCTAGCATGTAAAAGAAAAACACTCAGTTAGGAAAGGACATGGTGACATTCTAAATGAAGTATGTCCTATGAAAAACAGAAAGTTTTCTTTGCTTTGAACTCAGTTAAATGTAGAAAGCAATAAGTTAATGATTATCTTTCTTTTCAGTGCTTTCCATATCTGAAAAATACGGATGTGACTTCTTTCAAAATTGCCATTTGAAATAAACCTAAATATCCAATTAGATTATGAGCATCTGGGAGGCAGGGACCAAAATGATACTTTTGTGAAGTTCTAGTAGGACAAAAGGGTGGAAACAATAGGTAGAAAAAATTAGCCTACAATAGAGGGGAACATCTAAGAATTGTAAATGATGAAAAGGGAGGAAATGATGACGTCAGCTCCTAAACACTTTAAATGTTTAGACAATTTATTGTAAAGGGCTATTGTACTAAAGATTTTGCCTTGAGTGGGAAGTCAGACAAGGTGATATAGTTCCTTCCAACAGTCAAATAGCACAAATCACTTTTTTTTTCTATTCTCTATAAGTATTCAGTGTCATGAGAAGGCATGTAATAGGCATTGCTGAATTTCAGCATATATGCATTCATTTAAAATATCTGCTCCTACTCCAGATATTGAAAGAAACAGTTTATCTAGGTGATCCTAGAACAAATTTAGCTTTTAAAACGATACCAATATTTTTTTGGTTTCATATATCTTTCTCAGATCTAGCTAAGCTTCAGTGGCCTTATCATGGGATCACTGAGATTTCTGTTTGGACAACCATGGATGGCTAACTTAATGAGGCAACATTTGATCTTTTAAACAAGAGCTACTTTTGTTTAACCAAAGAAGCAGAATTCTGAATTTCATCTAAAATCCCCATTTAAGAATGTATCCTTCATAGATTTGCCTCATGACCGATTAGATCAAACCCTGCAGTGATGTATATATTTTTATGGGAACAGGATGGTTATTCCGGGGTGCTGTCCGTGTCATCTCTTGGTTTCTGCTGTGATTCATATAGATGAAGTTGCACCTTACACTTCAATCCCGAGTCATTCTTTGCATTTTTCTGCAGTGATGTGCATTTTGGGACTTCCACATTAAGTCTGAATGGAATCCAGCCATGATAAATATTTATAGGTAAATTTAGATGAGCTTAATGATGAGCTGGGTTTTAATCAACATCAGACTTAAATGCACTGTGTAAATGAAAGAATTATGCATTGAATTGACATTTGTGCAAAAGCATTACTTCCTAGAGTTTATGTGGGGCTAAGCAGAGTGCTTAGAACACAAGGATTATCCTATCTTGAACTATATTGTCATTTAAATCAGGTCCTTTGTACGGTAGGAAAAAAATCGTATTGGGGAAATAACAATTAAAAACATAAATAAATAAGAAAAAATATATATATAAGGAGAAATAAAATAAAATAAAACAAATCAGGTCCTTTGGGCCTTAATTCAAGGCCCAAATCTGGGTATGACTGCTGAGTTATCTCTCAAAAATGAGATGTGAAGAACTGAAAAATAATTGCAAGTTGAAAAGTTACTACAAGTTTTACTTACTATAATTCTTTTGTTATAGTTGTATTTTCTAAGTTAACTCTCTGCATACGAAAGTTCTGTGCTGTATTGACATAATGATAAGGTAAACCAGACTGTTTTCTAAATCCATTAAAGTGGAGGCCATGAAGGTAGTTATGTTATCGGCATGCTCAATATATGATTTAATCTCTAGGTTACCTGAATTCATGTACTTATGAGTCATACAATAAAGGAGTCTTAATCATGCTATTTAAGTGTCATTGAAAAAGTTTTATTAAGAAAATTTACCTAGAGAAAGATTATAGATTACCTCACTGAATGGAACAGTTCTCTCACAAAATGTCCTTAGGTTTCTCTTTCAGAATGGCACCATTCAAAACTACCTAAGTATAGCTTCTCCTCTGTTAACAAATAAAATACATAGATAAGAGGATTATTAAAAATGTAGCAGTCCAGCAACATGGATGAAACTAGAGGACTGTCATACTAAATGAAGTAATTTGGAAAGAGAAAGATGAACACCACACAGTATCATTTATATGTGGAATCTGAAATGTGGCATAAATGAACCTATCTACGAAGCAGAAACAGACTCACAGACATACAGAACAGACTTGTGGTTGCCAAGGGGTCTGGGAGGGAATGGGATGGACTGGGAGTTTGGGATTAGTAGATGCGAACTATTAATATATGGAATGGATAAGCAATGAGGTCCTAACATATAGCACAAGGAACTATATCCAATCTCTTGGGATAGACCATGATGGAAGATAATACGAGAAAGAGGAAATATACACATAGCAGGTATGTTAATAGACATAGTGTGCCTACATACTTTAAATTACTATATATGAATTAATAACACAATTATTAGAATAGGAGAAGTCTTCAGTTTGTTATGCCATAATGGAATCGTGTGTAGAATCCTGGAGGATAACATAGGAGAAAACCTATATGACTTCAGATATGCTGATGAGCTTCGGATATAACATCAAAGGCACCATCCATGGAAGAAATTATTTATAAGCTGATTTCATTAAATTAAAAAAATTCTGTTTTGCCAAAGTCAATTACATGAGGATGAGAAGACTTAGACTGAGTGAAAATATTTGCAAAAGACATATATAATAGAGAATTGTTATCCAAAAATATACAAAGAACTCTTAAAACTCAACAATAAGAAAATACACTATTCAATTTAAAAAGTGGGTCAAAGATCTTTAACAGACTCACCAAAAAGACATACGGCTGGCAAAAAAAAAAGACATATGAAATGCTCCACATTATATGTCATTAAAAGAACAATGAGATACCACTACACACCTCTGAGAATGGCCAATACTCTGGAACACTGATAACACGAAATGCTGATGACAATATAGAACACATTGCCGGTGGGAAAGCAAAATGACACAGCCACGTTGGAAGAACATTTGGTGGTTTTTACCAAACAAAACATAGTCCCACTGTATGAACTGGCACTTGCACTTCTTAGTACTTACCCAAATGAGTTGAAAATTTATGCCTATGCAAAAACTTTCACATGAATTCTTATATCAGCTTTATTCATAATTACCAAAATTTGGATGCAATCAAGATGTCCTTCAGTAACTGAGTGGATAAATAAACTGTAGTACATCTAGACTATGAAATACGGTTCGGTGCTAAAAAGAAATGAGCTATCAAGTCATGATAATAAATGGAGAAATTATTTAAATGCATACGAAGTGAAATATATTTCCTAAGCCCAAAAAGCTGAATATTTTTTATTCTGGAAATATTATGATTTCCATAATATGACATTCTGGAAAAGGTGAAACTTTGGAATAGATTTCATGTGATGTGTTTACCACAATAACAATTTTAAAAAATAATAATTGCTCGAGAACTTGCCAAGTGTACTTGTGGTAACTTAAGTTCTTATTGCTAAAAAGAGAGGGGGGGGCAGAAGAGTACAGTCTATTTAATATTCCAAGCTATCTATTGTAGTTTTAGAGAAATTTTACTGAAGCAAAGTATATAAAGTATTTTTTGTACTAGTGACCCATTTTTTTTTCTAGTTTATTTCCCATTTTTTGGTACTGAATTTTTAATTAATCTAAATTATTGACACCATATTTGACATTTTCCTAAATTCTCTATTAGCAGCTGGGAACCTTTCAGCTGTATCTCTGAGATGCCAAGCAATTAGTAGATGTGGTCAATTCTGTAACAACAGTCCATCTGGTTGCTTTGGTGAATAAGCCCTTACTCAATTTTCTTCATGTCCTCTGAATTATCATTGTCCCATAAGCAAGAATTAAAAATACAGCACTGCTTATGAAATTTCCTTTTATTTTTTAGGGTGGCATAAGGAGGTTCCCAGGCTAAGGGTCAAATCAGAGCTGTAGCCGCTACCCTACACCACAGCTCACAGTAACATCGAATTTTTAACCCACTGAGCAAGGCCAGGGATTGAACCTGTGTCCTCATGCATCACACTAGTCAGATTCGTTTCCGATGAGCCACAATGGGAACTCTTTCTTTTTTTTTTTTTTTTTGTCTCTTAGGGAACTTCCTGAAGGAATTTTTAACCCCATGGAATGGGATGTGTTTTCTTTGTTTGATGTCCTTTGACCCTAATTAACTTTTAGAAGTAAACAATATTTGCAAAATCATTTTTAATTGATAGGGGTCAGGAAGAATTTTTTTTTTTAGTTTGTCATTACTTTTGTTACTAATGTAATATGTTATACATTATTTCCATTTCTAAACTTAACTCTAGATTTGTTTCATATTGCTATTTTATCACTTGAATACTTTATATACCATATTTTTCAACTTTCTGTAAGGTATGTAACATTTTCAAATTTAAGATAAACTGTAGGTTTAAATAAAAATTTGATTGTCATGGAAAAAGCTGCAGAAAAAATCTCCAACAGTTCACCTGGCATAAAATGTAGTCAAACTTAATTCACACATATCACATACTAATTTTTAGCTAATTGACCATTTAAAAATAATTGTTTTCCTTAGGAGTAAGGAGGAAATTGCTCATATTAAGCACCATTAACAGCAATAAACTCTAAGCCAAATGTCTACCTAGTAAGCATCAGTAATAGTAGAACAAACGCGTACTTCCAAGTGGGCACACTTTTTGTAACTCGTGTTTTGGAGACAGTTGCTGGCATTTTTTCAAATGTGTGATATTATTCATTATGTATATAATGGGTTATCTTTTCAGATTTAGAGTTATCTTGAGTACTCCTTACTACTTTAACTTAAAGCATTCTATTTTCTTAAATACATTTTGGTTTCTAAACATTAAGTTAGACAAATGAAAGGCATCTAACAATTAGGATGTGACAATTATTTAGAGTACATATTATTGGTCTATATTCACGTAGGTGTTTGCACACCTTTATTATACAAATATACAAACAGAAATATAACTTTACACATGTTCTTTTATCTCTATCCCTAGGTTTTTAGCTCCAACACTTTTTAAAAAATTAAACATGTTCTCATTCTATTTTTTTTTTTTTTTTGGTTTTGGGGCTGCACGTGTAGCATGTGGAAGTTCCCAGGCTAGGGGGCAAGTTGGAGCTGCAGCTACCAGCCTACACTGCAGCTCACCGTAATGCCAGATTCTTAACCCACTAAGCAAGGCCAGGGATAGAACCTGCATCCTCATGGATGCTAGTCAGGTTCATTACACCTGAGCCAGAACAGGAACTCCTGTTCTCATTCTTGCTGCCACCTTTCTATAAATTTATTGATAATAATCCAGAGCAGCATGGTGCTCTCGTCCCAAATAGTGAGCCAAAGCCATGTGAGGTGTTGCAAGCTTGGTCTGCGAAGGCAAAGGAACTGATTCAGCAGATGCTTCTTGAAAGTTTCTATTCTATGTTCCAGAACCTGTGTATGGCATGGAGAATAAAAACATGAACACAACTCAGTCACCCTCATTCAACAAGGTTCAAGTACATGGTAACACCAAAGCACTGTATTGTAACTCCATATGCACATGGAACATATATGAAGAATTATGTTGCAATCACTGCAATCACTATACTATAAATGCATTTAAACATTTAATCCATTGAAATTGTAATTCATATTTTTTTATTTTAATAGCACAGTGTATCTTTAAGTGGTTTGGACTTTTTTATTTTAAGTATTGTAGATTTACCGTGTTGTGTTCACATCTGCTGCACAGCAAAGTGATTCAGTTGTACATATATATAATGCTCAAAAAAATATTCTTTTCCATTATGGTCTATCATTGGACATTGAGTATAGTTCCCTGTGCTATACAGTAGGATCTTGTTGATTATTCCCTCTGTGTATTATAGCTTACATCTGCTAACCCCAACCTCCCACTCATCCCTCCCCCAAACCTTCTGCCTTGGCAACCACAAGTCTGTTCTCTATGTCTGTGAGTCTACTTCTGTTTCATAGATAGACTCGTTTGTGTCATATTTTCGATTCCACACATAAGTGATATCACATGATGTTTATCTTTCACTGTCTAACTTTACTTAGTATGATAATCTCTAGCTCCATCCATGTTGCTGCAAATGGCATTACTTCATTCTTTTTCATGATTGGGTAACATTCCATGGTGTATATTTACCACATCTTCTGTATCCATTCATCTATCGATGGACATTTAGGTTGTTTCCATGTCTTGGCTATTGCGAATAGTGCTGCTTTGAACGTAGGGGTGCATATATCTTTTTGAATTATAGTTTTGTCTGAATGTATGACCAGGAGTGTGATTACTGAATCATATGGTAACTCTATCCTTACTTTTCTGAGAAGCCTCTATACTGTTTTCCATAGTGGCTTTACAAACTTACATTCATACCAACAATATAGGAGAATTCCCTTTTCTCCACATAATTAGCATGTTCTTCACAGATACTAAAAATGTAAATTATGTTCAGTATAGCTTCTTTTAAGTATAACCACTGTTAAATGCCTTTGTCACTCTTTGCCTTACATATACTCATTTGTACTTGAAATGTTTGGTAAGCCCTACTTCATATACTTATCATTTTCATCTATTCTCCATGAAAACCCTTCCTCCCTAATTGGTCTTGGATATGTAATGGGAGGAGCCAACAAGATGGTTTTAATTTCAGGGACATCAGGTCACAGAATCCTTTATAAGAGCAACAGTTACCAGAGGTCACCAATGTGTGTGTCTTTAGAAGTGGGCTGATCCTTATGCCTTTCATCTTGACTTTCTCCTTTTTCTTTTTCCCACTGTGGTTTCATGGCCATGGCTAAGCCCATATTATAATATGAATCAAAGTGCTCTAAAGTGCTATTCAAGATGGAGTCTGAAAGAAAAAAAAATGTTGATCCTTATGGCATAAGGAAAGTTTACAGACATCTAAAGTCGTTGTATTGACATTCATGCAATCTCTGAGCTATCTGAGCTGGAGGAGGGATATCAAATCCCAGATGATTCTTCAAAGTATCAAAACAATCATGAAAACAGGATGAAGTGATAGAACATAAATTTTGAAATAGGGATGAAGTAAAGCAAGAGGCAATCGGCATAATCTAATAATTATAATTGGTGTTCCCTGAGTATCCCATTAGATGCCAGGCATTTTTCTGTTACTTGGATCTTCTCACTTAGACTTACACCTTTCTATATGGTCAATATTTTTATATCAGTGTTACAGATAGGGCTTAAGAGAGGTTTAAGTGACTAGACAAGGTTATACACCAGTAATAAGGGGTTGATGCTCTTTCAGCTGGGTGATATATATTGATTGTTTATTGGGAGTCAGGCATGAAGATATCAGTATGTGCATTTCAATTAATTTTTACATTAATTCAATGTGGTAGGAATTAGTGCCCCATTAGATTCATGTCACTGAAAGAGATTGACCAAAGTCACAGAGATATGATATATTGGAACCTGTATTAGAATCCAGTACTATCTGGGAGCTCCTATTGTGGCTCAGCAGGTTAAGAAACTGACTAATATCTTCGAGGATGTGGGTTCAATCCCTGGCCTTGCTCAGTGGGTTAGGGATCTGGTGCTGCTACAAGCTGCAGCATAGGTCACTGATGTGGCTCAGATCTGGTGTTGCTATGGCTGTGGTATAGGCTGGAGGCTGCAGCTCTAATTTGACCTCTAGCCCGGGAACATCCAGAGGCCACAGTTGTAGTCCTGGGGAAAAAAAAAAAATCAAGTTCTATATGACTCCAATTTCTCTCCCCCATCTCTTGAAACTCTGTGTGTATGCACACATGCAAACACATAAAAACCCATCCTAATTTTTTGTAACATGATTAATGTTTTAATATCTGTGTTTGAACAGGGAATTGAGCACTGCATAAAAATCTGTTCTTCGACAGTATACCTGCCAATAACACAGAATTGAATATTTGGCTATTGGCTGTCCTTTTGTATTCCTATAGTTTTATTCTATTCCCATGAAAACTGTATTATTCCGAGGACAGGTACTGCAGTGTATGCCTCTCTAGTTTTCTCATAGTGTGTAGTCCTTGATTCAAAGTAGATGTTCATGGATTTTCTTGGCGGGAAGAATGGGGGGAATTAAAAATAAAAGGGTGATTTATATTGTAAACAAGGAAAGGAGAAATGGGAAAGATACATGGAACTAAACAAAATGAAATTGAGATTTAGGGGTGTAGATAAATCTATATAAGTATCAACATCATGGGACACAGCATTCAGAGAAGATATATAAAGAGGGACAGAACCATTATATTTATCCGAATAAGTAGTCCCTTGACAGTTGAAAGACAGGACATTATTTGGGTACTGGGTAGAGTTTGGAAGATTATTCAGTGGGCTAGTTTGTTGGGGCCTAAGGCAATGGGATGCAAACAGATAACAAGGAAGGAGTCAGCTAATACTCAGAACAAATGCAAAAGTCATGGTTGAAGTAGAGAGGGTTACCAGAATAGTGATAAATTACAGAATCACAGCAGAAAAACTCATTGCATAGCATGAATAGTGGTAGAACCAGGGGGAAATAAGACAAGCAGAATAGGGGCATAAAAAATGTGTGAAATTTTTATGTAAGAGTTCAAATAAGGAAGTTAAATCCTGAAGAACAAAGAATTTTTAGTTCCAGTTTTGAAAGAATATGAGAGTTTTAGAAACACAAATTAAAATGTAAAGGCTCAATATGGGATGTTACAGGATTTGATCACCCTGAGCATGTGAATTCAGTTAGTGATGCTATTTTATAGCATCTTTAATTTGCAATATAGATGGAAAAGTAAGACGTCCTGCATCTTACAGTCTGTGACTGCTGAGAAGTCAGGGTCATAATACTCATTACATCCATTCTTTTCCATTGGAATCACAATGACTTCTTCAGTAAATTACTAGCTATAATGTTGATAGACGTTATAAGGGAAGCAATTTTTTCCCCAATAACATGTTCCATTGTTTTGAAGCCATCAAATAAATAGCCCCTGAGCTCTCATCTACATTCTATTTTTCTGTCGAGGTCTAGTTCAACTTGCTGTATGAAGTGGAAACAACTTTCTTAGAAGATAAGTTCATTTGTATTCTTAAGCTTTTTCAGACTAGACACTTCAATTTTGTTGTCTTTTTTTCCTAAAATAATTTTCCTTAACAATAAAACAACCAAAAGCTTTTCAAATTCTCTTCATTCCAGTTTAAATTCTGTAGTATAGATCTAGATATTAAAAAAATTACTCAGATTTGACTAACAACCATGAACTTAATAAGCGGTTTGTTTTTATAAGTGGTATTTACACCAATATCTCTAATTATTACTACTACTACTAATAAAGTCAACAACAACAAAAAAATTTGAGATCCTTAGAGCCTCATAACTCATATCTTATAGACTGGCAGCAGTATTTACCTAATCCAGAAGCATCAATTTTTTTTTCAAAAAGTACCATATGAATTAAAGAAAAGAGGTGTTTATGCATGAATGTAAATGAATCTATTTAAATAAATTAAAATGAATTTATAACATCTAATATGAGTTAACAAAAAGATGAATTGGTCTATTCCAGGATGTGGAGGGAACGAATGTGAAGGAATGACATCAGAATATTTTCTCTATCACAGAGCATAGTGACGAACATATCACTTCTATATAAATTTCCTCTTAATATGAATGGATGCATGATTCTTGGAACAGATGAGAAAAATCCAAATCACAGCACATAGTTTTGTATTTTTGACCCAAATGAACAATTATATGTTAATATGTGGAAGTTTATTTTTGCAAACAAATATCACCTACAATAAATATATCTTGAAAGAACAAATGAATGAATAAGAGTTCAGCCAAAAACTCAAATGTGGCTCAATCAATGCTGTTACCCAAGGAAACATTTCAAAGACTTCCCTTCTAGTTCATGTCTAGCCAACAAGACCAAGGTCCATACCGCTTGTTAACCTCTGTACTTACCCCTGCTTCAGCAGGTATCTCTGGAATGACAGGGAATTTGCATCACTTCTGTACAACATCCTTCACTGGGGGCTGTGAGTCCATGAGAAGAATGAGTGATATAAAATTTTCCATGACTAACTCAGGAATTACTACTTCTCATAACTCTAATGCCCCTAGGTTCTTCCCAATGCCACTTCTAGAGTAGCGTCATTCTGGGTAAGCATTGAGAAAAAGACACAATTGTACTGAAAAACAAGTTCTATCAATATCCTCCTTACACAAGTGATCTATAGTCATTTCAATAACTAAGCAAAAATGCTTGAAATTTTAAAATAGCAATCACTTATATTTATCATACTAAGCCTAGACATGGGTGTTCTGTTAAGGATACTTTTTAATCTTAGACCAGCAAACATTTAAATATCCATTCTCAGCTTTTTACATTACTGTTAACAAAATTAGACAGGCGTGGAGAGAATAATGCTCTCTTTTAAGAAGAGAAGCAAGGGCAAATATCTATATAAAAGTATATAGTCAATCATTGTCCTTGTTTTATTGGGGAAGTGTATTAAAAAGAACTCACACTTTCACCATTAAAAGTGTCAGGGTTGTTGATTTAAAAACAAATGTCTACTTCATATCTTTTCAAATTAGAAATACATGACCCTAACATAGTAGATTCAGTTGTTATGAAGTGACATTTGAACAAAAACAACAACAAATGGAATGAAAGGAAAAGAAGAAAAAGCAAAGGGCTCAGCCATTAGAGGAAAAAGATTGCCAACATTTGCAAAACCATGAGGTGGTGAATGACAAACTACAGACAAGCCAATGTGAGCTATTTTGACAAGCCTTCCCCTTAATAAATGCTACATCATCTTAGGCGAGTTTCTGTCTTTAATCATGCATTCTGTTGTTGTTGTGCTAAATTTAACTGCACCACAGCACATTTTCTGATGGATGTTCCTTAAGCACATCACATTGAAGGTTTTTGAAATGAACCTCATAATCTCCTCACCTCCACGCTGCTCCTCCTGCTATGATGAATTCCTCCATCTTTGTTCATTCTCCACCATCATTCACAGAACAGATGTGTCCTAACCCATTTTCCCAAACACATTTTTGTATATCAAATTATTTCCTGTCTTACTTCAAAGATCTATTCTGACAGAAACATTTGGCCTCAGCATATAATTAAAAACTTAACAATACTAATAGTTGCTTCAAAGAGCATCTTCTCTTTGTCAATATGCAACTATTTACATTCATTTGCATGTAATTCACTTTCATACTCATTCACCAGGGGAGGAATATTACTTTTTCAAATGGGCAATTAATTAATACAACCTTTACATATTCACTTATTAAAATGCACTGCACAATTCCTATTTCCTTGGGACTTCTCACTGAATCCGTGGGATGTGAATTTTGCACAGCTGTGGCCATTTATGCCATTACTCTTATTATCTAGAAGAGTCAGGTACACATTCTTTTCAATTTTTTTTTTCTTTCTCTACATGGACAATAAAAAGTCTCACTTTCTGTGACATGCTGTCTAAAAGGACGACACCCTACCTAATTCGGTGTGAGCCCTAATGATTGCAGGTCAAGTTTATCTAATGAATAAAGATCATTATCTCCAGTGAGATTGTTTAACTAGCCAGTGTGTACTGTTGGATGACTGAGATAACTTGTGGGAAATTTTATTGTCTCACACTTTGAAAAATGTATACTTTTTTAGTGAATTTCTATCATGCGCTCATGTTGCAAACTCTGTGCCAAGCATGTTTATGTTCATTAAAACAATCTTATGAGATATGTACAAGCATCTCAACCTTATATGTGTCAAAACTGAAGCACAGGGAGGTTCAGGAATTTGTACAAGTTTAAAGGATATTGAAGCTGGCATTTGAATTAGGTTTTTTAACTTTAAAATATATGATCTTTACCTACATAGAATCTATGTTTGAAAAGGAGAATTTTAATACAAGTCAATTGATGATGATTTTAAACACTAGGCTTTTTTTTTTTTTAATTTCTATTTTTCTTTCAAAAAACAATGCTTTTATACCTCCACACTTTGTAGCTGTGATTTGGAGACTTGAACGTCTTGCGATCCAAGAGAGGTGAGATACATTTTATATGGCCAAGTGGGAGATAAAGATGCATTTTTCCAAATTAACAAAGCTATTTTTAAAAAAGGGTTAGTGTACAGTCTTATTTAACTTCATGCGAACGTCATGATCCTGGACAAGCCTAAAATTAGTACTATCTGGGGGAGATGCAAATGGCCTTTCCTCACACTTATTTACTCAGTTACTGCAACTATATTCAGAGGTAAGAAAGGAAATATGATTTAAAATTATTTAGTGAAGTTAAGCATATGGTAATAAGTAGCAGATCCACTTCCATTCATCAAATATAAATTAGTGTAAAATAGAAAGTAACATGGTTTGTAACAGAGATTGAACTTTTCATAATCGTAATACACATACCCAGACAGAAAGGTTTTCCTTTGGTCTCTAGTTTAGGTGCAAACACATTTAATGTGGTCCATCCCTTTATCTAAAAGGTCATTCTGTTGTTTTCAGTCTCCATTGAAGACACTCTCAGACACTATTTCAGGGATTTATGTGAGCAGAAATGACATAAAGTGTCAAAGGAGAAGTAGGTACTATAATTTACCTATATTGAATTTTTTTTCTCTCCAGGATTAAATAGTCATGATAAATTATCTAATGTCAAAAACTAAATGAGCCATGAGAATATCACATAATCAATCACTCAGCAACCATTCATTGGTCACCTAATATCTTCAGAATAGAGGCCCTGACCCTAGGAAATAAAACATAAAATATAGATTCTGTAAAATGACATACACAATTTAAGATACAAGAGACTATATGAGATGGTTTAAAAACTTGAAAAGTACTGTAGGAAGATGGGAGAAAAGTACCTGGACTGATTTGGAGAATATATCATTTTTAAAATAGGTCTAGGTTTAAACCAAAAAATCCTCAGGTTAATTCTGAAAAAAATCACATCCTAAAGTAGCCATCAAATTGCCCCATAAAATTTTTAATAAGACTTCTTTAAAATAACACAAGTTCTGGTGTTTTTGCCATGGTACAGTGGGTTAAGAATCTGACTGAAACTGCTCAGCTTGCTGTGGATGTGTGGGTTCAATCCTCAGCCTGGTGTAGGGGGTTAAGGATCCTGTAGTGCCAAAGCTGTGGTGTAGGTATGGATTTAATCTTTAGCCCAGGAACTTCCATGTGCTGCGGGTGCAGCCATTAAAAAAAAAAAAAAAAATCTCTTCTGCTTCCAAATAGCCAATAAACACATAAAAATATGTTAAACATGACTCAATAAAATATCTAACATAAAAAAAGATTGACAATATCAAGTGCTGACAACGACATAGAGCAACTAGGACATTTGCACCCAGTAGTGAGAATAAGAACTGGGAGTTCCCATTGTGGCTCAGTGGAAACGAATCTGACTAGGAACCATATGTTATGGGTTCGATCCCTGGCATCGCTCAGTGGGTTAAGGATCCGGCATTTCTGTGAGCTGTGGAGTAGGTCGCGGATGTGGCTCGGATCTGGCATTGCTGTGGCTGTGGTGTAAACTGGCAGCTACAGCTCTGATTCGACCCTTAGCCTGGGGACCTCCATATGCTGCGGATGTGGCCCTAAAAAGACCAAAAAAAAAAAAAAGAGAGAGAGAGAGAGAGAGAGAGAGAGAGAGAGAATAAGAACTGATAGTGCAACCAGCATTTTGGAAAATATTTTTGCAACTCCATAGTAATGGAGTCGGATTACTTCGGATAGTAATCCGACTCTTCAGTATGTAACTACCAGAAACGTATACACATATCCATCAAAAAGCATACACAAGAATGTTAATAGGAAACTTGTTTACCATAGTCTTGAATTAGAACCAACCAATGTCCATGGATAGAAGGTAAATGGTAAGCTAATCACACATTGGAATAATATACAGCAAACAAAATTATAGAACTGCAGCTACATATATAACACAGAATGTCTTGCATAACGTAAGGATGAGTGAAAGAGACACAAAATAACGTGTGGGATTTTCTTCCCTTTAAATAAAATTAAAAAGACATAAAGAATAGTCTATGGTGTTACAAATCAGGATATGGGTTTCCACTGGGTTACATGTTGGTAGAAGAGAAATGTGCAGAGGGCTTTGGTCATATTCTATTTCTTGGTCTCATTTAAGACCAAGTGTAGGAGTTCCTGCTGTGGCTTGGTGGGTTAAGAACCTGACTACTATCCATGAGGATGTGGGTTTGATCTCTGGCCTTGCTCAGTGGGTTAAGGATCTGGCATTGCTGCAGGTTGTGCCCAGATTGCAGATAGGGCTTGGATTTGGCATTGCTGTGGCTATGGTGTAGGCCAGTGGCCACCACTCAGATTCAACCCCTAGCCTGGGAACTTCCATATGCTGTGGGCACAACCCTAAAAAGATTTTTAAAAAAAGACCAAGTGTACAGTTGTGTACATTTTGTTCACACTTGGCCTTGGGGGTATCTTGTCTAGTGGTATATCTGTACCTTTTTCTATATTTGTGATACTTCAATAAAAAGTAAGTTAAAAGCAATGAAAACAACAGTAGCAATAACAAATCCCATTAATAATAAGAAATAATTATTCAAACTAACATTTTAAAATAAATGCATTGATAATAACATTTCACTCTGTGGCATTATTTTCATATTTGTCTGATATGCCTTAACTTTAGAGTTGTTTAATTTATCAAACTTTCCCTTTAATATTTTTGAGGAACTTTGTTCAAGAAAAGCCTTATTTATTCCAAAGTCATAATGATGAGAGTTTTTTTTTATCTTTTATATTTAGATTTATAATTGACCTGGAATTAACTTTTGTATATGGTGTGATATAGAACGGATATCTTATTCCATGTAGATAACAATTTCCTTAGCACCATTTATAGAAATGGAACTTCTTTCATAATGCAGAATGATTTTCCCTTTTCCGTACATCATGAGTCCATATAAGTGTAGGTCAATTTCTCAACTTTTAATTTTGTTTTTGTGACCTCTTTTTCTTTGTGCCAGTTTATTGTACTGTTTTCTTTAATGAAGCTTTATAATAAGATTTGATAGCTGGTAGAGTGTGTTCTTTTAAACGTTTTCTTCTTCAATACCATCTTGACAATTTTGGGCCCATTGATTTTAAAATAAAATTCAAAATCAGTTTGTCAATCTCCAGCTGCCCCCCAAAAATGCTGAGGTTTTGATTGGGAATGCATTGACTCTACACAAAAATTTTAGAGAAAATTCATATCCTTATACTCTTCTTTCTTTTTATATGAATATGTTATCTTTACACTTATTTTTATTATAATTATTTTTTTGTCTTTTTAGGGCTGCACCCACGGCATATGGAGGTTTCCCAGGGTAGAGGTCCAACCAGAGGTGTAGCCACCAGCCTATGCCAGGGCCACAGCAACACGGGATCCAAGTCATGTCTGCCACCTACACCACAGCTCACGGCAACACAGGATCCTTAACCCACTGAGAGAGGCCAGGGATCTAACCCATGTCCTCATGGATGCTAGTTGGGTTCATTAACCGCTGAGCCATGACAGGAACTCCTGATTATTTTTCAATTTTTCATATTTTGTAATTTTCTATGTAGAAGGTATATGTATCTCTCATTAAATTTATCCTAGATATTCAATATTTTGATGCTATTATAAAAGGTATTATCTTTAAAATTGCATTTGCTAGTTATTTATTTTTGGTTTATGGAAGCAAAATTGATTTCTATACGTATGCTTTATATTTTGTATACTGATTTTGTATACTTTGTATAGAGTGTGCTACCAGCAAATGTGATGAATTCATTTAATAAGATTAATAGTTTATCTGGAGATATTTTTCCACACCTTTACTTACAAAATTATGCCTCTATGAATAATAATAGGTTTTATTGCATTCTTTCTAACCTCTATGAATTTTATTTCTTACTTAATTGCACTGACCCCAGTGCAATGGTGAGTAGAAGTGGCCACTGGGAGAAATAATTTACTCATGTCTGATCTTTGGGGGAGAGACTCTGAGAATTAGTAAATTTTTTTGTTGCTAGTATTTCTGAGATTAGGGAAGAGATCTACTCCTGGTGTGCTAAGAATTTATTTGCGGATGCTGAATGATGGCAAATGTTTTCTCTCCATTTGTTAAGAGAGCACAGGAATTTGGTGCATTTTCCTGTTAATATTGAGAATTACATTGAGTGATTTTTTTACATGTTAAGACAAATTTATATTCCTGAAATAAGCCCCTAATTGGTAATGATGGATTATTCTTATTACATATCTCTAGATCTATTTTGCTGATGTTTAGTTTAAGCTTTTAGCATTCATTTTCAAAATAGTTTCTAAGATCATGGCTTTTTCTGCTGAAATATCTTTTTCAGGTCTTTGGTATTGATGTTTGTGTGGGCGCATAAAAGATTGGGAAGTATGCTCTTCATTTTAATTTTATAGGATATTTAGAAAAAAATCATTTCTTTAATGTTTAGAAGAATTCAACAGTGAAGACATAAGGACTTGGAGCTTTCTTTGTGGAATTTTTTTTCCAATTATAGATTAAACTTTTTATATTGATATAGGGCACCTCAGACTTTCTTTTTCTTGTATCAATTGTGATGAGCTATAATTGTCTACTACATTTAAATTTTTAAATATAATGCCATACGTTCTTAAATTCACCACACTTTAATGTGCATAAGATGTAAAGTTCTAATTTTATTTCTGATTTCAATATTTGTAACTTCTCTGGTTTTTTTTTATTCTTCTTGGTATTAAGTTTATAATTAATTAGTATTCACAAAGAACAAACTTTTGGCTTTTTGGTTCTAGTTCTACTTATTCTTTAATTCATTATTTCTATTCTTTATTTCTTTCTACTTTCTTTAGTTTTAATGTTTTATGTTCTTTTTCTTTTAACTTTTTGAGATAAATATTTACATTACTGATTTTCAGCTTTCATTTTCTGGGAGATTCATTTTATATTTTTAAACTATAACTTAGTTTATTTACCTGGGTTTTTGATAGTTTGTATTTTAACTGTCATTCAGTTCAAAATAATTTAATTCGTGTTGTAACTTAGTTTATACCTCAGGAGTTGTTTAGAAGTGCATTACCTAAAATTCGAACATTTGTGTGTTTTTCCCAATATTTTTGTTGAATTTATGTTTCATTCTACTAAGTTCAGTTAAGTTAACCACTATGATTTCCATACTTTCAAGATTGTTGAGACTTGCTTATATCCCAGTATATGATACATTTTTGTCCAAGTCCCATGCATACTCTGAAATAATGGGTATTCTTCAATGTGGTATACAGTATTGCAGATGGAGGTGAATCAAGATTCATAAATATACTAGGTAAAATTTGTTCATGACATGAATCTGAAATGGATCTTGCTGTCTGTTTATCCTATCAGTTACTTAGAAAAATATAATATCCCTCTGTGATTCCTATTTTGGTTGTATCATCTTTTGCTTTGTATATTTTTGAGGCTTTGATATTAGAATTGTTCTCTCTTCCTAGTGGATTCGTCCTTTTATTATTACAAAATTTCCCTCTTTAGCTCTAGTAATTCTTATTGCCTTAGCATCTTGTCCAAATTCTGATTTTAAATTTTTTTTAAATCGCCTTAAAATTTTGTCCACAATTAATTTAGCTACATCATTATTTTTTAAATTCATATTTGCACCCTTGCATTTTCCATTTTGTCACTTCCTTTTATTAAAAGTATGTTGCTTGTAAAAGCAGCATATCATTGAGTCCTTTTTTAAAAATCCTCCCAAGTAATCTTTGTTTTTCATTTGGAGTTTTAGAGTCTTTTATACGTAATATAATTACTGGTCTATTTGTTTAAATCAGTCATCTTATTTGTTTTCTTTTTGTTCCCTTTGTTCAATTTTTCTTGTCTTTTACCTTTTAATAACTAATATTCTCTCCAGTTTGGCTTGTTAAGGATTCACTTGCTCTTCTCTTAGAGATGTTCCTAGAAATGAAAACATGTCATTGACAATACAGTTTAATATAAATTAGTATTTTTAAAACTTCTTAACACTGCAATAAACCCTGCTTCTTTTTCTGCTACTCTTATTTAAACCCCACAAAACATGGTGAGGATGAAGATGTTTATTATTTTATATAGCCAATCAAAACTGATATTTATACACATATTTGTAATTTCCATTATTCTTTATTACTTTCTACATTTTTGTATTTTCAGCTGATCATTTTGTTTCTGTCTAACTCCCTTTAGTTTTTTCTTTGGTTTGGGAATGTTGTGGACAAATTTCCCCAGTTTTTGTTTGTCTGAAAAATACTTTATTTCATTTTTATTTATCAAGTATATTTTCATTAAATATGCAATTCTACATTATTGTTAATCTCAGCATGCTGAAGATGATGTGTTTTATCATTCCAATTTTTTTCTTTTGAAAATTTAGCTGTCAA
Source organism: Phacochoerus africanus (assembly GCF_016906955.1). Taxonomy (NCBI): domain Eukaryota; kingdom Metazoa; phylum Chordata; class Mammalia; order Artiodactyla; family Suidae; genus Phacochoerus; species Phacochoerus africanus. Next base: position 27,065,865 of record NC_062552.1, on the reverse strand, counting down.
TCCCATTATGATACATTAATGTTGATGCAGTTTTTACATGAATTAAGATTTTTCTCTTTGTTACTGGTTTTCAGCACCTTTACTAAAATGTAACTGCACATAGTTTTCACTTATATTTGTCCTGGTTTAGATTTATAACACTTCTGATATCTGTGGATAGTTGCCTTTTTTTTTTTTTTCTGGTAAAATGGAGTGCACCTATCATAAATTTGGCACTTAAGTGCAGGGTTACATTTATTCCTGTAATATCTCATATTGTATTTCCTCCAATGCTCCACCCTGGTAAGAATGCTATGGAACCTAAAATATTAACTATATCTCCCAGCTTTGCGCCATCTTCAAATTTAATGAATATGTTCTTCTATTCCATCTTTTAAGTAATTGCTGAAAGATTGAACAGGAGTTCCCTGGTGGCCTAGCAGGTTAAGGATCCCACGTTGTCACTGCTAGAGCTCAGGCCACTGCTGTGGTGCAGGTCCAGTCCCTAGCCTAGGAACTTCCATACACTGTGGGAGTGGCCAGAAAAGTAAAAACAAAAATAATTTTTAAAAACTAAAAAAAGGTAGAACAATAAGCGATATGCAATATTGATAAATTACTAACATTAATTTGGAATGAGGTCTCTAGTGATATGTCAACATGACTCTAGCTTTTCATTAACTTAAAAAATTATTGGATAATATCTCTCCTTGGCCAAGATATTTTTCAGTATTGTTTCTGCCTCATTTTACTTCTCACATATCCAGTTACATGTGTTTTAGAATTTGAATCATGTATTACTCATGTTATTTCTGCATTTTCAATTTTTTTTTCTCTTTGTTGTTTCGTTTGGATACCTTTCTGTTAGCCTGGATAGTTCTAGAGGGTGGCTCTCTCTATCTGATCTTCTGTTGAATTTACAGTTAACACATTTTTAAATTCTACAATTTCCCTTTAATATTTTTCTATTACTTATTAATAGTCTACCAAATATCACAACATTTCTTGAATTTATTAATCCAATTATTTTTAAATTTATGAAAGACATATTCTTTTCTATTCCTATAGACTTTGGTCTTGTAGTATTGCTTTCTTGTCTGCCTGACACTTTTTTTATTGAATGAGTGACAGCTCATACACAACCTTGTAGAAATCATTTGATAGTCTAGATAACATTATGTTCTTTTGCAGAGAATTTGCTTTTGCTTTGGCAGGCAGTGAATATTGAGACAGAAGAACCTCTATCCAATCAGGAAGTGAAGATATTTGAAACTGGGCTAGATACTTTAGGAGCACTGGTCTCCTTCAGGCTCATCTCTACCAGCATTTGCTCTTTGGGGTTGCTGCTGAAAGCCAGGGTTGCTTACTTAGTTGATAGACCTGGAGCTCCAGCTATTGCTCTCTGTTCAGTAAGACTGTTCATGTTCCTGCTTAGCTTCTCATATTATTGGCTGCTACATTTTATTCTCAGTCATTAGCTGGTGCTTGCCAACTGCCAAAAGCTTTGAGATGGAAAGAGGTGCTGAATGTCAGACAAATATCTATCTTCTTTCCTTTTCGCCAGCATACAAACCTTTCAAGTCTTTTTTGCTTTGGAAGCTTTCCGATGTTGTAAAGAGATGTGTCACACTCCCAGTTATTTTAGATGGGAGGTTCTCTCTGCAACAAGTCGATCTGTCCTAACTAGAAATGTAAACTGTTTCGTAATAGTAAAACCAATGGACTATTCAGAACTGTAATATTTAACACTCGGAGGAATATTGGCACTTTTTGGATATTTGCCAGCCAAGATTATCTGGCTGAAATTGCACAGTTCTCTGGGTATGACTTAGGTCTTTCCCTTCTTACTCTACCTCTTGGTTGATCTTTTCCTTACTCAACCAGCTTTAACCACTATTGCTATTCTGATGAATCCCAAATATGTGCCTGTAACTGAACTATATCTCCTGAAATACAGACCCATAAATCCAAATGCCAAATGGATATTGACGGTAAGATAACTCACAAGTGTTTCAAACTCACATATACAAAATGGAATTTCTCATCTTCTATCCCTATTTCCAAATGAAACTGCCTCATTCTCCTTTGTTTCATAGCTCCGTGGGCAATATGCTCCTCTCCACAACTGCCAAGCAATGTACCTGGTTATTATCCTCAGTCCTTCTTAACTCTTTCATCCTCATATCTAATCCCTCACCATGGCCTCATAGTCCAAGCTTATTATTTCTAGATCTCATTTATTTTTTCCCATTCTTCTGACCTTACTTTATTTCCTTGATATTCTAAAAAGTCTCAAAATTGGTCCCCTTGCTTCCTTTAAGAGCATATATGATTCCCACATTTCCTCCGTCATCTTTGAGAAATTGAGAGTCTTGTCACTCTGTTGCTTAAAATTTTTCATGGATCCTCTCCAATCTTTGGGATTAAGTCTAAATGATATAGATGCATTTCATGATCCATGAGTTGAATACGAAGTAAAGACAAAATATACAAAAATGAAAAAAAAATAGTTAGAAATTTTAGTATGGAAAGCAAGAAAGAGCCAAGAACCAGAGTTATAGCTTTGGAAATTAATCTCTAAGACATGAGAACTGAAGCTATGAAAGTAAATAATAACAAAGAAGGAAAGGGCATAGAAGAAAAAGACAAAAAAAGATCAAAGATATATATGGAGTGAAAGAGAGAACGTGTTTCTACAAAGGAGGGCAAACAAATAAGTTCCTTGAAGGCAGTATGATCCCCAGAAGTCAAGTGCCAGGGAAGGATAACTTACCCCCGTGTGCTAATTAGTGCAAAAGGGCCAAAGACAAGAACTAACCACATGTCCCTAGAGATTAGCTCTGAGGACAGGGTAGGGATCCAGATGCAGTTTTGAGAGGCTGCCCTGGGAACAAGCTCTTGTAGTGATCTACCTGTAAAGAGTGAAAAGACATGGGTAACCAAGACGTTGACACCTCCCACCCCAGACAAATTCCACTGGCATCTACCAGATGTAGCCATTAATAGAACTACGAATGTTAAGACCTTGGAGCCTTCCTCCCACTCAGGGATACCTGTTAACATCAATGCTGCTGTGGTCTCTGGCAGTTCCCATAGAGAGACCTGGTGCCCTGAGCCCCTCCTTTGCCACTCATCGACAGAGGGAGTCAAGCCCAGTTTCCCAGTTTCCTCCCTGAAGAATCTCTTCCTCCCTGAAGAAATCCCTTGCATTTCTGTTTTATAGCATTCTTCTATGTATTTTTCTCCTGGCACATTTTTGCCCATGTGAAGTTATTGTCTTTCTAAATGCCTTCCCAGACAATTTATTAACTGTGCTCTCTTTATTATTCCCCATATGTCCCCCCTGCTATCAACATGAGAGTTCCTGCCTATGTTAAAATAATGAGCTGGTGCCAATGAGAACAAATTTGTTAAATTGTAGACGTTTATGTTTTCTTGCACAAACTTAGATATATTCAAAGCATTGTTGTCTGTGCTTATATAGTAACTTTTCAAAAGTTTGCTTTCTCTTAATATTAGATAACCTTGGCGGGGGTGGGGGGAGGAAGGAGAGCATATTTCACACCACAGATGTGCTTCTTGGTAGTGTTGAATCTGTCAGACTTTGCAAGAAAAAGAGTGACATCTCTGCCCACAGCTCTTCTGAGCACAGACAGGGAGGTTCATAGACAACCTTGCCCAAGTGTAGGTGGAGACGGGAGATTGAGTCAGGAATTATGGCGCATTAGCCCGGGAAGAGAAGGAAGCAAAACTGAAAATAGGAAGGAGTGCCAACACTAGGGAGGAGGGGTGAAATGGAGATGAGGAAAAGGAAAGTAACTCAGGATTTCATGAAGACTTTGTTTTACTCTAGGAGGACCCACCCATAGTCGATTTCCCTGTGCCTTAAATCTATACGCTGCAATGACTCTGGATTACTCCATCCTTGCTTTCAAGAGAGATACCCCATGGCAGTTAAATATATGCTCTCTTCTATGTGTCTTCAATTGCTTTTCTGTTGTTGTTTTTCATTTAGAAAACTAGTTTTAGTTCATCTCATTTATTTGTATTTAATTTAAAAGATGTTTAAAGATGTTATTTTATTCATTCTATTCTTCCTTAAAGATTCTTTTTGGTCTAGAAAATCCCATTTGAAACAAATATATTTATTTATACATTATAAAGAGCATTTCAATTGATTTAATGTTTGAAACTCACCTCTGGCATGACAGGGGTAAGCAGTTTCAAAGGCTTTCACTGACACTTTGTGGCAAAACATGGAACTACAGTATTTTTGGAAGTTGTTTATTTTATATGTATGATAAAATATGTTTATTTTATATGTGTGATATAAAAAATAATAATCAAGACTATTACATTTAGAATGAATGAGCAATGAGGCCCTACTGCATAGCACAGGGAACTGTATCCAGTCTCTTGGGATAGAACATGATGCAAGATAATATGAGGAAAAGAATGTATGTACATATGTATGAGTCACTATGCTATACAGCAAAGTTAATGCATCCCTGTAAATTTACTATACCCAAATAAAAATAAATGTGGTTTTAAAAATCAAGGAATTGTCATTTTATATATCTATATACATACATATGTACATTAAATAAAGAACAGTCAAGAAATTGAATAACCGTTTAAGATAATCTCTAAATTACAATATCACAACCTACTACAAACAATACTTTGATTTCAGAAAGAAACTTAAATTATACCTAAAAAAACATGCTTTGCTATCTTTAATAGCCATTAATGTATTGGCACTGCACTATATTTGAAAAGTTGTGTTTTCTTTTTTATTGTATTTTTAATTTTTTGTCTTTTTAGGGCTGCACCTGCAGCATAAGGAAGTTCCCAGGCTAGGGATGGAATCGGAGCTATAGCTGCCGGCCTACGCCACAGCCACGCCAACGACAGATCCGAGCTGAGTCTTCAACCTACACGAGAGCTCATGGCAACGCTGGATACTAACCCACTGAGCAAGGCCAGGGATCGAACCTGCGTTCTCATGGATACTGGTCAGATTTGTTTCCCCTGAGTCATGATGGGAACTCCGTGTTTTCTTTCATTATTTTAGCTATTAACAAGTTTTTTAAAAAATCATAAAATGACCAATTAGATTGTCCCTTGGAATCTTCATTCTCTGTTAAAGATTTTTTTTTTTTTTTTGTCTTTTTCGCAATTTCTTTGGGCCGCTCCCGCGGCATATGGAGGTTCCCAGGCTAGGGGTCCAATCGGAGCTGTAGCCACTGGCCTACGCCAGAGCCACAGCAACGCAGGATCCGAGCCGTGTCTGCAACCTACACCACAGCTCACGGCAACGCCGGATCCTTAACCCACTGAGCAAGGGCAGGGACCGAACCCACAACCTCATGGTTCCTAGTCAAATTCGTTAACCACTGCGCCACGACGGGAACTCCTGTTAAAGATTTTTGAGGAACATTATTATTGGTTCAAAATGTTATTTCCCAAATTATTGTTTATTTTTTCAATGAAAATGATTTTTTTTAATTGTGATAAATACACAGAATTGAAAATTTACCTCTTTAACCATTTTTAAGTGTACAGTTTTTTGGCAGTAAGCATATTCATATTGTTGTACAGCCATCGCCACTAAATATCTCCAGAACTTTTTTCATCTTGCAAAACTATAATTCTTTTGACTTAATAACAGCTCATTCTCCCCTCCTCCCAGACCCTGGCAACCACCATTCTCCTTTCTTGTTTTAAGGGATTTGACCACCCTAAGTATTTCGTATAAGAAGAATCATACAATCATTGTCATTTTGTATCTGGCTTATTTTGCTTCACATAATATCCATAACTGGGTGAATGTTAAAAAATCACTTTGAAAATATTTAAACTAACCTGAAACATTTAGGAGAGATCTTTTTCGAGATGCTCAGTAAGATACCAATTATATACCATGCGCAATCTCCTCTTGATAGCATAATATCTATTATTAGACCTAAGCATACATTTAATAAGAGATGCAGTCTCACCAGCAGATTAACAGCATATCGCTTAGTTTACATTTTTCCAAGTGCAAGGATTGATTTGAGAGAAACTCTGTCCCTATGTAGCCTGACAGATACTAAAACAAAAGCCAGTTTACCATAAGTGCAGATTAAAATTGCAAAGATTGGGTCAATTTGCTGCACCACAGAAATTGAAGAAACATTGTAAATCAACTATATGTTAACAAAAAAAAATAAAAATTTTTTAAAAATTTGAAAAAGAAATATGCCTAGTCAGAATTGAGATGTGCTATGGTGTAAAATACAACCAGATATCAAACACTTGGAAAGTATCTCAAAATTTTAATATTGATTACATTTGAAATTATGCTATTTTCAATATATTGAATTCCAGAAAATATATAAACAAGATTTTTAAAAATCCCAAAGACCCTTTTATACTAATATATTCTTTTCCCATTTGAAAGTCAGTTTAATCTTTGGCCCATCCAATAACAGGCAAAGGGGTCAGGTCATTTTTGAAGAGGGTATCTTTATATTACGCTTTAAATCCCTCCCTGCATCACAGGTGGCAGATGTTCTCATATGGCTGAGGAATTACATTCCATCTGTCAGTCCTGCAGAGAAAAAAATGGGAGCTCTGTTATCATCGGATTCTTACAGAAGTGAAGATGGGGGGTGAAAGAGCAAGGGATAAATGGACTTTCATCTTCTTGGCCCCTCTGCATCTCAAATATCTCTATTTCCATCAAGTTGGAATTGCCTTCCAGCTGCATCCCTGTCTCCTGCTATCTCCTTTCTCCCTTCTGTGCCCAGCTACTCCTCATGTGTTGCTGGTTAATGCAGGCAGATTTGTAACTGCAGCCTAACCACAAACTAACTTTAATATTGGTATATCATGACCAGTTGGGGAACTGATTTCAAAAACAGTACCACGCTCATGGTCTTGCAATATCAGAGGCTCATCAAGAGTACAGTATATGGAGAATTGAGATCCAAGAAAATAATTGGCAGGCAACTAAGTTCTCTGTCAAATGTCAGGCTTTACTCAAAAGGAATGAAGAAAAGAAATGCTCTGTCGACTTGGGGTTTTTTTCTCCTTTTAAAGAACCTCCTGGGTAGATTGCTATACCAATGGCAGCAACACAGGTACGCTGATGAACAAGTCAATTTCATGAATATTAATTTGTTGCAAAGTAAGTTCTGGGCAGTGTTTGTGTTGGGAGGAAAGCTGTAAAAACCAAGTAGAGTAAGAGAAAGAAAAATCCCAGGTCTAAATGAAAAAGAGCCTTGTACCAGTTGAGAAAATACAAACACTAATAATAATCCATAACTTTAGAATGTGATTACCAGGAAAGGTATAAGAAGTAACGTGGTTTTTGAAAGGGAATAAGTCATCTTGAGTTAAACTAATTCAGTGAAATTTTGTGAAACAAACTTTTTTGTTTGACTGGTTTGGTTTTGTTTCTTGGTTTTATTTATTTATTTATTGGTAGCATTTAATTAGTTGAAAAAGGGGTTGAAATGGAATGTGGTCATTTCTAAAAAGGAATTTGCATTGCGTTAGCAATAGCATGGTCATACAAAGTGAGATAACAAACTTATCCTACAGTTCTGAATTTTTGTTCCTTTTTTTTTTTTTTAAGGGCTAAACAGCTCTATCAATTCTTTTTCTTTTTTGCCTTTTTTTTTTTTGTCTTTTCGGGACCACACCCAAGGCATATAGCATTTCCCAGGCGAGGGGTTTAATGGGAGCTGCAGCTGCCAGCCTATGCCACAGCCACAGCAACATGGGATCTGAGCTGCAATTGCGACCTACACCGCAGCTCACAGCAACGCAGTATCCTTAACCCACTGAGCAAGGCCAAGGACTGAACCCGAGTCTTCATGGATATTAGTCGAGTTCATTACTGCTGAGCCATGACAGGAACTCCCAGTTCTGAGTATTTTATGGGCAGCGTTGCAAAAGGGAAAAGTTCAATGAGAACTGAGTGATAGAATGGTCATCTGAGAATTTTTACTTACCCCAGAAGAAAAGGGAGAGACCCCCCTAGTGAAATGAAAGAATTAGTATAACTAGAGTAAATGGTATCAATGGATAAAACGGATAAGCGTAAAGAAAGGCAACATGGAAAGCCAACATATTAGGAGGTTATTGCCATGCTCTAGGTAATGGTTACCACAATATGACCAGGTATTTGCAGTAGGAGTAGAAAAACAATTACAGAGGATTTGGAGGATTTTAAACATAGGTTATTCGAGAAAAACAGGAAGAATGTTATACTTCAGAGAAATATAATGTCCAGGAAGAGAATATGGGAAAAGATGATGAATTTAACTTTGCATAAATTTGCTGAACTATCAGGAGAAGGTGGTGTTTCCCTTGAATTTTTGATATTTTGAATAGAGACATGAATAAACAAATGGAGAGCTGTTCAACCCAAATTTAGGGGATAGGCACCTAAAGTTCTGGATAGCGAACTCACTTAGGGATAGTAAATGCTGGTGATCTGCGGTATTTTCACAATAAGGAGACGGGTCATGAGAGCAATGCTACTGCTCTTATGTGTGAAGGACCTGGCAATGTTCAACCCAGAGAAACGAAGTCTTGGGAAATAGGCACAGTCATGCTCTTTAACATTTCGAGTGTATGTAATGTGAACCCCATACCGAAGATATTTTAAATGGCACAATAGTATTATCGAACATAAAAGTCCAACTTCAAATTTCTCCCCTTGTCCTAATAATATTCTTCAGAGATTAATTTTTTCCCCTTTTTGCTCCCCAAGATTCAGAGATAAGGAAAGATCTACAGGAGGGAGCCATTTTCTAATAATTGTATACATACATGATCCAAAAACGTGTGACGTGGCTGTCAAGAAAGCTACCGAGACCTCAGGCTGTTTTACGAGAGCGATATTGATGAAAGGCAACCACCCTGTTCTTTGCCGCCTATTAGACCACAGCTGGAAGTGTGCGTGCAGTTGCAGATAGCTCATTTAGAGCCACCACTGGTCATCTGGAGCGTGCGCAGAATAAAGGAAGCAGGGTGATGGGAGATGCAATGCCCTGCAGGTGCACAGGAGGGTTCTGAAGATATTTAGCCTGGGTTAGCAAAGGCTTAGGGAAGAGTCATAGCTATGGTCTTTAACAATTTGAACGGCTATTGTTTTAGGTTGAATTGTGTCTCCACAGAAAAATATGATGAAGTCCTAACGCCTAGTACCTCAGAATATGACTTTATTTGGAAATAGGGTCACTGCAGATATAACAAGTTATAAATACCTCATACTAGGATAGGGTAGACCCCTAATCCAATATGACTGAGGTCCTTATAAAAAGATGGCCATGTGAAGACAGAGACACAGAAGGCTGCTGTGCGATGATGGAGGCAGAGGTTGCATGATCAGCTGCAAGTCAAAGAGCACCAGAGATTGCTGGCAAACTCCTGGAAGCTAGGAAGAGGCAAGGACAGATTTCCTAGAGGTTCTAGAGGGTTGGGTGACCTCCCACACACCCCAGGGCTGAGGGGTTGTGACCATCACCCAGCTGAGCTCAGAGAACAGAGCATCAAGCCACAGATGATAATTAAATCTTAAAATGTTATAGAATTTGCTCTGCTGCATTGAAAACTTACTTTGGACCAGTGACCTCTTTTACTTCCAATTTCTCCAGTTTAAATTGGAAATGCCACTCTTTCCTTACCCCATCATTGCATTTCAGAAATAGGTAACTTGTTTTCTAGGTTTCACTGTCTCACAGATGGAGAGGAACTGTACCCTGGGAAGGACCATACCCCAAATCTCACCCATTCTTGACTTAGATGAGATTTGGAATTTAGAGTTGATACTGAAATAGGTTAAGAATTTGAAGGGCTGTCAAGAGAGTGAACTACTGTCTTTTGCATGTGGGAAGAACATGGGGGCCCAGGGGCCGACTATTGTAGGTTGTGTACCCCCCAAAATATGCTAAAGTGTTAACCCCCATATATCCACGTGTGATCTTATTTGGAAATGAGGTCATTGCAGATATGATTAGTTAAGATGAATCATACTGGAGTATGGTTAATATATTATAATCCAGTACACTGGGGTCCTTATAAGAAGTTGGCCAAGTGAGTACAGAGAGGCAGGAGAATGCCATGGGACTATGGAAGCAGAGATTGGAGTCACAGGCTACATCCCAAGGGGTTAAAGAAGGCCATATTTGCCAGCAAACTACAAGAAGCCATGAGAGAGGCAAGAAAGGATTGCCCTACCAATTTCAAAGGGAACTGGGCTCTGCTAGATTTTGGACTTCCACGTCCCTAGACTTGTGGGACAACAAGTTTATGTTGTCTTGAAACACCCAACCTGTGGTACTTTTTTAATGCAGCCCTGGGAAACTGATATAGGTGCAATGTAGAAAAAGAGAGATAAGGTTATTCCTTGAGTTCTAGGAAAGAATAAAGAACCCATGGTGAGGCCACTATGGGGAACAATATGGAGGTTCCTTAAAAAACTAAAAATAGAACTGGTGTATTATCCAACAATCCCAATCTTAGACATACATCCAGGAAAAACTATAATTCAAAAAATATACATGTGCCTCGATGTTCATGTTGCAGCACTGTTTACAGTAGCCAAGATGTAAAATCAACCTAAATGTCCATCGACAGAGGAATGGATAAAAATATTTTGTGTGTGTGTGTGTGTGCGCACGTGCGTGTGTGCACAACTGTATGAATATATATCATATATAATGAATCACTTTGCAGTACACCTAAAACTGACACAATTATGTACATCAACTATACTTCAATTTTAAAAAACAGTATAAATAAATAAATAAATAAGTAACCCCTGAACAGAACTGAAAGGGAAACAGATATGGATTCAACATGAACTTGCTAGTGGTTACGGTCACCACAAAAATGAAGTCAAGGGCTTAAGCAAGTCATAAATCCCCTGCTATTAAGGATGTTCAGACAAGATGAATCAGGAATGTTGCGGAGGTGACTGATGCATCAGATAGCAAACTGAAGGCTCTCCAACTCCAGAATTCTATGAACTACATTAAAGCCCTGCCAAGGAGAGATTGGCAGCTGCCTTTTACCTCCTGCTTCAATAGTAAATAGCAGTACAAGAGAACAGCATGCATGGTGAATAAGATTAAATCTAAGCTCGGCATTTAGCAGCTGTTTGTCCTTAGGTGGGTCCATAACCTCTCCAGCCTCAGTTTCCCACACATTAAACAGGGATATTAACAGTGATGATTTCTTAGTTTTATTATGAAGATTAAACTAGTTAATAATTTAAATCACTTAGAACAGAACCTGGGCCATAGTAAGTCCTTACAGAAGTGTGGGTCGCAGATCTACTTGCTCTCGCGTTGGTTAGACTTAATAATACATCAGTGCTGAACTCCCATCTCTACCATTCCTCATCTCTAAAATAGGGAAAATTGGGAGTCAAACTAAAACTGATTGTATTTTTTTCTTTTGTTTTTAGGGCTGCACCTGTGGCATATGGAAATTCCCAGGATAGGGGTCGAATCGGAGCTGCAGCTTATGGCAACATTGAATCAGAGTTGCAGCCTATGGCAATGCCTGATCCTTAACCCACTGAGGAAGGTCAGGGATTGAACCTACACCCTCATGGACATTGTCAGGTTTTAACCTGCTGAGCCACAACATGGACTCCAGAACTGACTGTATTTTTTATGTCTCGTTCTCTTTTCTCAATCCAAAATTGCACCATTTGGACCAATTATTGACCAAGTATCAGAAATGTGATACTTTTGTTAATCTTCTCATAACAAGCCATGATAATGTGTTAGTCATCTGCTAAGATGGGTCTGTGCTTGTGTGTGTGTTTATGTTTTCAGTGTTTCTAAGAAACAAATGGTTCAGCAGCAGCATTTTCAGACAATAAAGACTACATTCACCCTAAGAGAGCTCACTCAAGTTTTTGGTACTTTTGTGCTGGAGTTAGAGGAAGATGTGAAGTTTTCAAATTTAATTCCTCAGAAATTCAGGTACTTCATTAAATTAGCATCCGTGGTTAACAGAAGGGTATTTTTCAGCATATGGAACTCATAATAACTGGTGCATAATTGTCAAAAAGAAATCCCCACTCAGTGACTTAAATTTAACAAGATGTGCTTTTATATCTTCACAGCATAAGGTTACTAATCACTGCATCATTTGGGGTGCATAGGCGACAGCACTGACAGGTTAATGATACACCAGGTAAATTCAGTTACTTTCAGTGAAGCAATCCCATCAAGAGATGTGGGTAGCCGTGCATATTGTACGGTGCCTAACCTATATCATTCTGGAACCAGTGATTATGTAATCTTTGGGTTCATCAGACAGAGGGAGGATGGAGAATCAAGGAACAAGATGTTCTTTCCGTAAAAAGCAGCTGAGTGAGAAGAACAACTTTTGAACATGGAGATACATCAAAGCACAGTGAGGACGCCTTGGCTATGAATGTATTGAAAAGAGAGAGGATTGAGTTTCTAGGATTTGTATGTGCTTTTTTATAACTTCTTCATATTTGCAAAACAAGTCAACCAGTGGGGTGCAAAGACCAGCTCTTCACTGTTTAAGTCCAGTTGTAAATGTGGTTCTTTGCTTTATGAGCCATTTGTCTTCAAAGAGGTTCCAGGAAATCCCTGTGTTTCAATGACCTCATATATACAACTTGAGTAACGGTGTCTTCTCTTGGGATTATCATTGAGATTAAAGGACCTAAGGATATAACCATCCACCTCAGTATTTGGCAGCAATGGGGACTTTTGTCTTTTGTCTTTAAACCTCTTCATCTCTTAAAAGTCCCAAAGGCAAAGTTTGGGACCAGATATGGGTCGAGGCCATGGGTGAGGCAAACACTGCACTTCATTGAAAAAGAGCAAGCTCCCCATTCATCTTAAATCAGTAACTATTTCTTGAGTATCTACTACATGCTGACCCCTGAAGGAACAGAACAACAAATCAAAGGATGTTCTTTAACGTCTGGAGAACAAAATTCGAAAATCAAGTAAAAACAAACACAGTTTGATGATCCATTGAGAAATGTCTTCCAAGGTAAATGAACTGATTTTAAGCATATAGTCATCATTCATACAGATTGACTAATTCAATGGAAACAGCACAGCAAGCACTAAAGAACTAAATAGTATTTCGTCATCACTACCAATTTTCTTTTTTTCTTTTTTTTTTTTCTGTCTTTTGTCTTTTTAGGACCACACCTGGGGCATATGGAGGTTCCTAGGCTAGAGGTCAAATCAAAGCTATAGCTGCTGGCTACAGCCACAGCCATAACCACAGCAATCCAAGCCACATCTGCGACCTATACCACAGCTCTCAGCAACACCAGATCCTTAACCCACTTAGCACGGCCAGGGATGGAACCTGCATTCTCATGTCCTCATGGATACTAGTTCGGCTCGTTAACCACTGAGCCATGATGGGAACTCCTTTTTTTTTTTTTTTGTGCCAATTTTCTTCATTTAGTTACTACCTTGAGTCTGTCCAGCCTGCTGTTACAAGGACCATAAAGCGAAGGATTTATAAGCAACGGAAGTTTGTTTGTCATAGTTCTGGAGGCTGAAAAGTCCAAGATCAAAGCTCTGGCAGATTCAGTATCTGGGGACAGCCCACTTCCTGGCTCCTATGCAGCAGATTTTTGCTGAATCCTCCCGTGGTAGAAGGGTGAACAATCTGCATTCCTTTTATAAGGACTTAATGCCATTCGCAAGGGCTCCACCCTCATCAACTAATCGCCTCCCAAAGCCCAACCTCCTAAGACCAGCAAGCTGGGGTCAGGGTCTTAATATATGAATTTCTGGGGGGTACAAGTGTTCAGTCTATAACAGTTCCTATTCCTTTTTCTTTCCAAACTAGTTTGTGTGGCCGTGTGGAAGAACCACCACATGAGGACGGTGACCAATTACTTCATTGTCAACCTTTCTCTGGCGGACGTGCTCGTGACCATCACCTGCCTCCCAGCCACGCTAGTGGTGGACATCACGGAGACCTGGTTCTTCGGACAGTCCCTCTGCAAAGTGATTCCTTATTTACAGGTAATTGCTTTGCACACGTTTTTGGTTCAAACACAGAAACTACCCAAAAAGTCATCTTCGATTAGAGTATGGCCCAATGGCAAATTATCTACTGAACTAATAAAGAAACAGAGTTGCCTATGACATTAACAAACTTAAGGAAAATAATACTAGAGACTTTCAGGGGAAACAGGGTAAGTTCTGTATAAAAATAAAACATCAGAATCCTCAAGTCATCAATAGATGCTGCACAAACCTTCTACATCATTGACCTCTAATTTTCTGGTTATAGAATAAGGCACTTGAACAAAGGAATGATTGAGCCTTTCCCAGTCCAAGTAATTGATGACCATCTGCTTTTATAAGTAGTCTCATTTAATACTGAGAAATTAAGAGCTGTCTGATCAAAACAGTGCAGCGAACAGGTTTTAGTCTAAGTTCTGAATTAAACTACCAGGTTTGGAATCTCTGTTCTGCCATTGCCCAACTGTATGCTACTGAGGCAAAGACATAAGCTCTTTGAGATACACTTCTTTTAAAAGATTACTAATTTTAATTATCGTTATTATTGCTGGATTTGGGCCTCTGCTCACCAGTGCCAAATAGAAAGGTGGAGACAGAGTTTTGGGTGAAGAAGAAAAAGATAGCTCTATTGCTTTGCCAGCCAAAGGGAGCCACAGCAGGCTAGTGCTTCAAAGAGATGTCCCCCTTGGAAAAGACTGGGAGTGAAAAATAGGGCCATTGATAAGGACCAAGATAGATGGGAGCTTGCATTGTTTTTCAAGCTAGTGTTTGGGTGGTCCCAGGATTGGTTCTGAAATGAAGAATGCTTCATCAGCATCTTCCATTTGTTGGGGGTTTCAATTCTGTGGAAGAACTCAAAAGTATTGTTATCCATATTCCTTGAGGAGGAACCAGGACCCTGACTCAAGGCTGTGCTATTGTCTCTTGACTGCTCCTCCCTGGTCTCTGTATCCCCTCCCTTTCCTGATTAGCAACTGTTGGAACCTACTTTTTGGAACTCAGAGAAAGTCATGGAGGCCAATTCCTGTTCTCAAAAAATGAGAAATGAGGGATACATAGAAGCTTGTGTGCTCAGGAGCCCCTCAGGACTCTGCTGTTTCATTATCTCAGGTGGTTGTGGTGCTCCTTTACTTAATTTATATAAGCCACTTTGCATAGGGATTACTCTCTGGAAAACTGTGACCTTATAAAGACACAGTATGTTCTCAATGAACATCAATCCTCATCATCTTCCTCAGATGTTTTATCGTTCTGTTCCGAAAGCAGATTTTGCTAGAACTGGTTCCACTATAAGAAATTAAGAGCAGGGAGTTCTCATTATAGCACAGTGGAAATGAATCCAACCTAGTATCCAGGAAGATTCAGGTTCAATCCCTGGCCTCGCTCAATGGGTTAAGGATCTGGCATTGCCGTGACCTGTGCTGAGGTCACAGACGCAGCTCAGATCCTGTGTTGCTATGGTCGCGATGTAGGCCAGCAGCGGTAGCTCCAGTTCGACTCCTAGTCTGGGAACTTCCATATGCTGTGAGTGCAGCCCTAAAAGTGCAAAAAAAAAAATTAAGACCAAATACGTTCAGAGAGTAATTTTCTTTTTTTTTCTTTTCTTTTTTTTTTTTGGCTTTTTGCCTTTCCTTGGGCCACTCCTGTGGCATATGGAGGTTCCCAGGCTAGGCGTCAAATCGGAGCTGTAGCCACCTACACCAGAGCCACAGCAACGTGGAAGCCGAGCCACATCTGTACACCACAGCTCACAGCAATGCTGGATCCTTAACCCACTGAGCAAGGCCTGGGATCGAACCTACAACCTCATGGTTCCTAGTCAGATTCGTTAACCACTGAGCCACGACGGGAACTCCGAGAGTAATTTTCTGATTGATATTTTGATGACTCTAAAATCTTCAAACATTTTTCCAAAGCTGATGTCCACAGTCATGGTACTAAAACACATGGATTTCCTTTAGCAATTGGACAGTGAGTGAATGGTGGCCACTCTCTACTGGTTCCCATGAGCATCCTCCACCCCCTCCCCCAAGTTCTTATTCTATCTAGTCTCCCAGATCATATCATAGTATTTTCAGGAAATGAAAATATGCCCCAATGATGACAAGCTGGAGCACAGGGTATAATTGAATCTAGACACAGATCTTACACTTTTCAGATAAATGGACTCAAAATGGATCATTGGCCTAAAGGCAAAATGCAAACTATGGAAAGTCTAGAAGATAAAACAGGAGAAAGGCTAAAAGATCTTGGACATATTGATGACTTTTAAAATATAACAACAAAGGCATGATGCTTGAAATAAATAATTGATAAGCTGACCTCATTAAAATTAGAACTTCTGTTCTGCAAAAGTCAATGTAAAGGAAATGAAAAGACAAGGCACAGACTGAGAGAAAATATTTTCAAAAGACACGCAGTTATCTAATATATACAAAAAGTTGTTAAAACTAAACAATATGGAAGCAAACAATTGGATTAAAAGAAGGTGAAAGACCTTAACAAACACATCACCAAAGAAGACATACAAGTGGTAAAGAAACATTTGAAAAGATGCTTCTCATGGTATATCGTCAGTGAAATGCAAATTGAAACAATGATATACCACTCTATACCTTTTAGAATGGCTAAATTCTGGAACACTGACAATACCAAAAGCTGACAAGGATGTGGAGCAAGAAACAAGTAACTCTCCTTAAGCATTGGTGGTAATGCAAATTGTTACAGCCACTTTGCAGGACAGTTAGGTTTTGGGGGAGTTTTGTTTGTTTACAAAACTAAATATAGTGCCAACATACAATCCAGCAATTGCATTCCTTGGTATTTACTCAAAAAAGTTGAAAATTTATATCCACGCAAAAACTTACATGCAAATATTTATAGCAGTTTTATTCATAATTACCAAAACTTGAAAGTAACCTAGACGTCCGTTAGTAGATGAATGGATAAATAAACTGGAGTACAACCAGACAATAGGCTGTTATTCAGTGATTAAAAGAAATGAGTTATCAAGCCATGGAAAGACATGGATGAATATGAAATACTTATTGCTAAGTAAAAGAAGCCAATTTGAAAAGGCTATGTACTGCATAATTCCAATAATAGGACATTCTGAAAAAAGGACAATACTATGGTGACTGTAAAACTATGAGTGGTTGCCAGCGGTTGGAAGAGATGAACAGGAAGAGCACAGAGGACTTTGAAGGCAGTATAATGTATAATGGTATAATACTGGATATATGTCCTTATACATTTGTCCAAATTCATAGAACATAGAACATAGAGAATGTATTGATTATGAGGTACCAATGTAAGGTCACCAATTGTATCAAATATACCACTTGGGCGAGGTGTGTTGATAATGGCAGAGGCTAAATGGGAACAGGGGGTTTACAGAAATCTCTGTACCTTTCCTTCAATTTTGCTGTGATCTTAAAAGTACTCCAAAAAATAACATCTTAATAAAAACAAAAGTTGAGGGAGACCACAAACAGCCCATTCCTAGGAGTTATATTAATTAGGCTTTGGGGATCTGTACTGTTACAAAGAGATTTTTAGCTCACCAGTTCTTCAATGACCTGTTATCAAGAGAAGCAACAATTTTTGACATCAGACATCACTGATAGAATAGTAGGTGGAAAATGCCAGGGAATTTATAAGTTTCATTGCAAACATGAAGTTTAACTATAAGGTTAGTTTGTGTCAATCGCCTAAAAACCATGAGGGGGTTGCAAAAATAAACTATAGCAAAACTATAGTACATTGAGCAACAGAGGAAAATATCCCCTTGCTAGGGAGAAGGGGGGAAACCAGTAAGCGAGGGAATTTATGGTGTTTGCATGGAGAGACTGAGAAAATCATAAGTACCAGAGAAATCTAATATCTCACCATGTCTGTGGTACTTTCAGCAAATTTTTCTTGGTTCCAATAACCACCCCTGGGGAAACTTAGGGGAACCTCTTCTGTTTCAAGATGGCTTAAGTTGCCCAAAATCTTCAATTGGCTGAGATAATATTTCATGCTCTCTCTATAAACCAAAAGATGTCATAATGGAGAGTTGGGTGATGGGGTGGGATGCATTACCCTGCAGTAGGTGCAGCCCTGCTCCAGTTCACAGTGATACCTTTGTATAGACTAAGTATTTTAGATTCTCCTAGGTGGATTCAAGGACAGACTGAAAGCAATGTGTAACCAACGAATGATGCAGGGCTTGGGTCTTCCTTAATGTTTGTCATTGACAGTATTCTTTTGAGCAGCACAATTTAAATCTTACAGTTGAAAGAACATCTTCATCTCTTGACAATATCACTCTGCTTCTCTATAAACTGTGCCCAGTTTAGTCAACTCTTCAGTTGATCCTTCTCTCTATAGGCCAAGGAGAAAACTGTTGATAACCACAAGATCTGAATCAGATGGAAAAGACTAGACCCATTCATTACTTCATTCAACATAACTTCTTTCCTTTTTTTCTCTAATGGCTGCACCTAAGGCATATGAAAGTTCCTGGGCCAGGGATTGAACCTGAGCCCACAGCTATGACCAAGCCACTGTAGTCAGAGGCTTAAACCACCCCACCACAATGGGCACTCTCAGCAGAGTTTCTTGATGGAGAGTGATAAATGCACAAAAATATTGGCATACTAGTAAAACGTGTATCTCTAAAATTCTCTCAATATTTATCACAAATTTCCATAGAATTTTCCCAAATAGAACAAATAGTGCCAGTGTGCAATAAGCCAATCATTTAGATTTGAGTAGATGTTTTTTTTTTTCCCCTTAGTTGTGATGTTCTGAAACTGATGGTCCCTGATATGATGCTTATGCCTTACTGAGTATTTAAAAACATATACAAAAGTCCCAGTCAAATTTTAAGGTTATTTGGTTGCATTTAAGATGGATAGCTTTGGGCATTTACTAACGTCCTATTATTTATATGTTCTTTTTCTTTTAAATACAATTTAATACCACCTTTAGATTTATGAATACGACTAGCAAATTCTCATAAATGTTTTTTAAAATCTTGCAAATACCATCAAACTTAGCCAAATAATTAAAATGACTTACCTTTTTGTTTTTTCTTGCCACTCTCATGGCATGTGGAAGTTCTCAGGCCAGGGATCAACCAGTGCCACAGCAGCGACCTGAGCCCCTGCAGTGACAACAGTGGATCCTCAACCTGCTGCACCACAAGGGAACCCTTAAAATGGCCCTTTTGTCTTTAATCATTCCATAGGTCCAAAATCATTAACATTTATTGGGCTATTTGCTGAATAATTATCTTAAATTTCTAGAAAAAGTGTAAACTATTTCACTTTACTTCTCACGCTTACTGTAGCAGTTGGCTGCTTTTGCAGAGTGACTTTATTTTTGCAACTGCAAGAACAGTCTCGGCACAGGATATGCCAGGAAATGAACAAAAGCCAACTCAGCCGTGGGTGGTGGGACAGGCTCCCTCACTCTCTCAGTCACACTTTCCCACCTTCCAATCTAGTAGTACCTGTCATGCAAACTTGTGATTTGGCAAAATTCCATGTCTACTTGTCACAGATTTCTGAGCTCTATGCTAGCAGGAAGCTGACTCCTCCTTTAGCAAAGAAATTTTCCCACTCTCGCCTGACCACAGACAACTCATAGCGTGGGCAAAAGATCAAACACCGACAGCGGAGGGACGTTCACGTCATCTCACTGCGCTTCCCGCACAATGCTCATAATTCTCACTAGGTTCTTTTCTCAAATGAGTTACCATTAGGTCGATTTGAGCTAATATCAAAATCTCAGTGAAAAAAAAAGGCACCCGGAAGTGCACGCCCACAAGTGAAAAGCAACAACAAAACTCTCATTTATAATCACTTATGATAGGGTGCAATTTTATATCCCCTTCAAGAAAATCTTGTAAATTGGATGCTAATTGTATAGTAGAGCATAGCACACATCAGCGAAGATAGTTGTCAAACAGTGACTATTAAATCACTGATTGCCAAGGATTCAATGAACTCTGCCATTATATTAACCAAACCAGCAGGTCCTCTCATGAGAAGGCACTGCCCCCTGGCTCCACCATTGGCACTGGACCACCATCTCTCAAGTGCGCTGTGTTGAACTGATTATTACTGTCTAGTGATAGAGGGTGATGCTAGAAAGGAATTTGAATTTGAACCACACTGCTTCTATCCCATTCACCCACGTTAATTAGAATTCATGAAAAATAGATCATTTTACATTTCTAATTGCTAGAGAGGATAAATATAGCCCTGGCTCGGTACTGTGAAAGGCCAGCTGGGCAAAGCTAGATGCCACCATTCTAGTCCCAGGTCGTCAAGGGTGTGAAGGACCCTGGGTGTTGGACACATGCTCATGGAAGGAATGGACTTTGGAGGAGAAGGGGAGTGTTGGAGAAGGAGGTGTGAATGCCCTCTAAAGCAGCACCAAGGAATTCCCAGGTGCCATCAACCAACCTAAGCCTACCCTGGTAGAGTTCATCCCTTTGTGATTACACTTGAAATTAACCTCTAAGAATTTAGCATAGTTGATACCTTTGCTTATAATCTCTATGACTATTATTCACTGAAAAACAGTCTGTTCCAATTAAAAGCTAGAACCCCAAGTTTGAGTTCTAGCTTTTGCACTCTTGCTATCCTTGGAAGAGAATACCAACAGTGCAACCACCATTATCACGACCCTAATCACAATAAGAATTAACAAATGTTCCCACAGCATTTATATACCAGCCCTGGGCCAGGCATTTCATATCTCCACTGCCTCTTCCCACAATTCCATTATGCAAGTTTACAGATGAGAAAACTGAAGCACAGAGAGGCTAAGTAACTTTGCCAAGATCACACATTTAGCAAGTGTAATGGGGTGCATACCCAAGAAACCTAGTAGCAGAATTGATTTCAACCACACTCTGCTGCCTTTCCAAAAGAGAATCAAAAGAGTCAGAGTTGGCAAGAATCTTATCCTGTCATTTCACTCATTTAATAGAAAACAACAACACAATCACATTTTGCCTACACCCGTGAAGTGGGCAACCCAACACGGTGAACAAAACTGTCCCTCCTGTCATTGCTTTATTCCAACAGAGAAGATACACGATAATTAAACAAAGGAATTTACTGTAAGTGTTGAGAAGAAAATAAATAGAAATCTGTAAAAAAAAAAATGGAAAAGAGAATGAGGCTTTTTTTTAAAGAGAGTTTTGAGAGCAATATCAGAATCAATGGTCCATTTATCCAGTGTGGAAAATACCAAAAATAACTACATAAACTGACCACGTGGGGATAGGCATGCTGGACATATTTCTTCACTATTTCCTTAAAGTTTCAAGTTAAAGTGCCATTTGTGGTACTGTTAATTATATAGAAATCTGGATTGAGTGAACCTATCTGAATTTTAAAGGCAGGTTGCTTATTCCAGGAATGGGCAAACTAGGGTAAGGAAATCCATGTAGAGACTTATTTTTTACCATGATTCATGCCTCTCTTTGGGTGCAACATGTTGGAAATGAACTCATGTACAAATAGCATTTGTTATTTCCTACTTAGGAAATGAGATACTCATAATTCCAAAATGTTAATTAAATGTAATTGCAATCAGATTCTTGCATGATAATTTTAAAGAAAGCCATGCCATCATATTATTCCTTATAAGTGAAATAAATTTTTCCAGTTCAGACTAAACATGTATTTTTTTTCCATTTGAAGATAAGATTTACTCTGTCATAATGGAAGATATTATGAGAAAAAGAATATATATATGCATAACCAGGCACTTTGATGTGCAGCAATAATTGACAGAACATTGTAAATCAACTATTATAATAAAAAAGAAAAAATATATCCTCTATCAATGGAAAAGTTTTGAGATAAAATAATGATTACAATTATTTAAAGAATGCTATGTTATAAGAAAAAGATTGGCATAAGAAAGATTCTGGAGTTCCCGTCGTGGCGTAGTGGTTAACGAATCCGACTAGGAACCATGAGGTTGCGGGTTCGATCCCTGCCCTTGCTCAGTGGGTTAACAATCCGGTGTTGCCGTGATCTGTGGTGTAGGTTGCAGACACGGCTCGGATCCTGTGTTGCTGTGGCTCTGGCATAGGCTGGCAGCTACAGCTCCGATTCGACCCCTAGCCTGGGAACCTCCATATGCTGAGGGAGCAGCCCAAGAAATGGCAAAAAGACAAAAAAAAAAAAAGAAAAAAATTCTAAGATTTGTGTGGTACATATATTCAATGGGAAATGTATTTTTTTCCCTCACATATATCTAGTATTTTTTGGCAGAGGTTTTTTTTGGTTTTTTGTTTTGTTTTGTTTTGTTTTTTAATAGAAAGCACTTGCCTGAAATGTTTTTTAACAAATCTCAATCTCATTATCTATGTACCTACCTTTCTAATACAATAAAAATATTGAGAGGCGTTCCCACCATGGCACAATGGTTAAGAATCTGACTGTTCAGGTCACTGTGGAGGTGCTGGTTCAATCTCCAGCTGGGTGCAGTGGGTTAAAGGATCCTGCATTGCAGCTGTGGCCTAAGTCGAAACTGCGGCATGGATTCCATTCCTGGCCCAAGGAACTTCCACATGCCCCTGGTGCAGCCATACATTTTTTTAAAAAATAGGTACATACTGAGAGTGATCCATTAAACACCTGGTGCTTCCCTCATACTACACTGTTTTTTCTCTAGACTGTGTCGGTGTCTGTGTCTGTCCTCACGCTGAGCTGCATCGCCCTTGATCGGTGGTATGCCATCTGTCATCCCTTGATGTTTAAGAGCACAGCCAAGAGGGCCCGGAACAGCATCGTCATCATCTGGATCGTCTCCTGCATCATAATGATCCCTCAGGCCATCGTCATGGAATGCAGCACCATGCTGCCCGGCTTAGCCAATAAAACCACTCTGTTTACAGTCTGCGATGAGCGCTGGGGTGGTAAGTTCATCGTGGTCCACGAGCCTATACTTATACGACACTTGCAAATGGAACATCGGATGGGCATGGCCCTCGTAAAGCTGGCCTTGTGTATTTTATTGGCATTTGTTAATAGAGTTTTGCAAAAGCATTAAAAACAAATTGAAATGCAAAACAATGTCCCAGAATCCCTCCACGTCTCTTGACCCTCTAGAGGTATTATGCACTACTGTATACCTTTCCTGTTGTTCAGTTAGGGAGTGAAAGGGAGAGCTTATTCCACAATTCAGATTCGTTATGTTAGATTTTCTTAATGTCTCTAAAATGAAAAGGACTCCTAAGAACCCAAATATGTATTCTGGAATGATTGGCATTTTATAACATGGTAGAACATTACATTGCCTCAGGTGTCAGTTTCCTTAATAGGCTTCAAATACAACTAGATTTTTTACGCTTTAAAATGATATCCAGGAGGTTCCCTTGTGGCTTAGTGGGTTAAGGATCTGGCATCATTGCAGTGGCTTGGGGTCAATTCCTGGCCCAGGAATTTCTGTATGCCACAGGCATGGCCAAAAATAAAAAATGAAATATTTTATACCATGTCTGGAGAGTTCCTGTTGTGGCTCAGCAGGTTGCAAATCAGACTAGTATCCATGAGGATGCAGGTTGGATACCTGGCCTGACCCAGTGGTTTAGGGATCTGACGTTGCTGTGAGCTGCAGTGTAGGTCAAAGATGCGGCTCAGATCCGGTGTTGCCGTAGCTGCAGCTTTAGCTCCAATTAACCCCTTAGCCTGGGAACTTCTATATGGTGCAGGTGTGCCCTAAAAAGCAAAAAAACAAAACAAAAAATCATTCATGGCCTGGGAACATGACTGTCCTGCCTATGGACCTTTGCTGTTCTCTGAGTCAAATTAGCTGAATATGCTTTATTTATTCACGTTATATTAAACTGATAAACTTTATCACTGGCATAATTATTTTCTGATAAGAATTATATTAATTATGGATCCTTTTTGGTTTTGTATCTGATAGTTTCAGTAGTTAAATTTAAACAATCAGAAGTTTGAAAGTCTTTGTTTCAAAATTCTCAGGAACAGTCTTTGAGGTTTTTCTGTAACGAGAAACCCCTTTTTTTTTTTGGCTTTTTGCCTTTTCTAGGGCCACTCCTGTGGCATATGGAGGTTCCCAGGCTAGGGGTTTAATTGGAGCTGTAGCCGCTGGCTTACACCAGAGCCACAGCAACGTGGGATCCGAGCCAGATCTAAGACCTACACCACAGCTCACGGCAATGCCGGGTCCTTAACCCACCGAGCAAGGGCAGGGATCGAACCCACAACCTCATGGTTCCTAGTTGGATTTGTTAACCACTGTGCCACGACAGGAACTCCGGAAACACTTTTATAAATGCCTGGTAATGGCACAAATCTGGACATAGCAGAGAATGGAAGTAAATAAAATAATCCTTCCATTTCAGCATAGCATGCACTAGTTACAAAATATTGCATGAAATTTAAAGAAAACAATCTTTCTTTTTCTGGATAAGTATATAACAATGGCTCATATTTAGGGACTATAAACATTAAGAAAGCATTTGTTTATTAGAAAGGTGGATCAGGAGTTCCCTTGTGGTACAGTGAGTTAAAGATTCAGAATGCTGGAGTTCCCGTCGTGGCGCAGTGGTTAACGAATCCGACTAGGAACCATGAGGTTGTGGGTTCGATCCCTGCCCTTGCTCAGTGGGTTAACCATCCGGCGTTGCCATGAGCTGTGGTGTAGGTTGCAGACGCGGCTTGGATCCCGCGTTGCTGTGGCTCTGGCGTAGGCCCGGCAGCTACAGCTCCGATTGGACCCCTAGCCTGGGAACCTCCATATGCCACGAGAGCGGCCCGAGAAATATCAAAAAAACAAAAAAAATAAATAAATAAAAATAAATAAGATTCAGAATGCTGAATGCAGCATCTTGGGTCACTGTTATGACGTAAGTTCACCCCCTGGCCTGGGAACTTCCACATGCCACAGGTGAGGCCGAAATTTGTGCTAAATAAATAAATAAAAATAAAAAGCTCTCTTGTTCACCCAGATGTAGAAAGAAAGAAAGAAAGAAAGAAAGAAAGAAAGAAAGAAAGAAAGAAAGAAAGAAAGAAAGAAAGAAAGAAAGAAAGAAAGAAAGAAAGAAGAAAGAAAGAAAAACAGAGGCAGTGCACCCGGGGAGCTGTTTATGGCATTTTCAAGTATTTGAATCTTTGAATTCATGTTAATTCCTACCTTAATACTTTTATTGGAACACTGAAAAGAGAAAAATCAGGAACTGAAAAACTAGGTATATGTTTTCACTGTAGTAAGATAAAATTCCAAAGACACTGTGATTATTCCATATATCACCCAAAGGCCTATAAGAACTAAGATTTCACAGTTTGCTTTATCTATTACCCCAAACATTAAATGTCCCCCTTTAAAACTGAGCTTTACTCTTCCTTTATAATGCTGCAATCCTTTTGCTATATTTCTTTCTGGATCCTCTTCAGGTTTTTCCAGGTTTCCCCATTAACAATGCAGACAAAACCAAAGTGAATGGAAAGTTCCAAAATGATAGAAATATTTCTTAAGTGTCTTAGGTCCCATTTATTTAATGATCAAACAACATCTTGAGAACTTAGGCGACACCAGGAATGGTGCCAGTCTGGAGAGAAATAGACTCTGCCTAAGGGAACACATTGTATATAGTGAGGTTGAAAGGCAAATAAATAAAAGTTTATAGCGTGATTAGTATCTTAATATACTTATGCACACAGTGCCAGGAGCACAAATGAGAGGAAAGCCTCAGTCTTTGCCATTTGAACCAAAGTGTACAAGGAGCTGCTAACATTTTACCAAAGCGTTAGAGATGAGGTAGATGGAGTGACTGGCCAACAGAGACCTGCTGTATGGCAGAGAACTCTACCCAATATTCTGTGATCATCTATGCAGGAAAAGAATCTGAAAGAGAAGGGATATGTGTACATGTATAACTGCATCACTTTGTTGTGCAGCAGAAATTATCACAACCTTGTAAATCAACTATACTTCAATAAAACTTTAAAAAATGAAACAAAGCAAAAAACAAAACAAAACAAAACAAAAAGATGAGCAAGGAGGAAGCCCACTGGGCGAGTCCTTTACTCAGGGTTTGAACTCTGGTCACTTGGAATGAACTCGTTTTGCCTTTTGACTAGACTAGTAGGTCTTAATGTTCAATATCTCAATTATTTTTCCATTTAAGGAAGCCTTTAAAAATGTGGAGATTTGGAGTTCCCGTCGTGGCACAGTGGTTAACGAATCCGACTAGGAACCATGAGGTTGCGGGTTCGGTCCCTGCCCTTGCTCAGTGGGTTGACGATCCGGCGTTGCCGTGAGCTGTGGTGTAGGTTGCAGACGCGGCTCGGATCCCACGTTGCTGTGGCTATGGTGTGGGCCGGTGGCTACAGCTCCGATTCGACCCCTAGCCTGGGAACCTCCAT
Organism: Phacochoerus africanus; assembly: GCF_016906955.1. NCBI lineage: Eukaryota > Metazoa > Chordata > Mammalia > Artiodactyla > Suidae > Phacochoerus > Phacochoerus africanus. The sequence continues at coordinate 27,039,434 of NC_062552.1, read as the reverse complement.
ATGCCGCGGGAGCGGCCCAAAGAAATAGCAAAAAGCCAAAAAAAAAATGTGGAGATTCACTAGCATCAGTGTGATTCTCTGTCAGGGTACGATCTAATGGTTTGGTCAATTAAATGACTATAAGCTACCCAAACATTAATAATAAGCAGTGATTTTTTTTCAGACAGGGAAGAGGGAGAAAAGTGTTGTTAGAAGCAAGTAAGCCCACACATGGGCACCATCCCTTGAGGAAGAAAGGGAGGACCCAAAAGTATCATTTCTTTCTACCCCCAGAGCAGACAGTCCAAAGGATTGTGTTTGGAAAAAGGTGGGCTGGAGACCAATGGTAACATGTCTCTTAGGTAATTCCTACCCAGGGAGTTCTGTCTGAAAAACAGCCTGCAGATCCCTTGGTCAGAATGCTTTAGTTTATCACGATGAAACAGAACCGTAAATGAAATCATTTCCTCAATATTATGAAGCAAACAAACTCATTCAAATCTAAATGGTACTGAACTCACATTCAACAGCTCTCTGCTTAGAAGCCAATGGGGAAAAGGCAAGTGTCAGTAGGAAGGAAAGCTGTTTCTATCAGATAAACTGGCCATCTGGAGAGAAGGTACACTCATGTCCCAAGACCCACTCCAAAGATCCTGCTCAGCCGTGATGGTTTTTAAAGGGGAAAAAAAAGGGGGAAGAATCTCAGTGAAATATTGAGGCAGGAGGTGGGGTTCGGCATCACTCTCCATTGCGTGCAAACTGGCCGACTCTTCAGATGTTAGCTTGCCCACATGGTCTGCCTGCAGGATTGCTAAGGGGGCTGGTGAGGGTAGACAGCATTCTTCCTTTATTGAATTCTTCATTCTTCTTCTCATCTAGGAAAACAATCAACAGGTTAGGCAAGGCGTGGAGTACATTCAAGAGAGGATAAGTCAGGAGTTCTTAGGTAAAATTGCCTAGTGATCTCATTCCTATACTTAGATTCTTCAAAGGTTAGAGGAGAACAGAAATGGGCAAACAGAAAAAGGGCAATTAAGAGCTGCTTTCGTAGGCTTCAAACTCTCAAGGTGGGATTCTTGAAGTTTATGGAGATGGTAATTAGATTAAAATACCTACCTTTTCTTCAACGTATGTCCGTGGTATTTTCTCTAAAGTATTTTGGTAATTAGTTTCATTTATAACTATGTGGGCTGCTTTTATAAACTTGTCATTTAGTGTTGCCTGGAATAATCAAGCAGCATTAACACTCATGAACAAAAGGATAGCAAAGCTAAGAGCTAAGGAATCCCACCAGTTATCATGATTATCTAAATAGCTGCATCAATTCTTTTTCTTTTTTTTTTTTTTTGTCTTTTTAGGGCCACACCCAAGGCATATGAAAGTTCCTAGGCTAGGGGTCTAACTGGAGCTGCAGTTCATCGCCTAAACCTCAGCCACAGAAATGTGGGAGCCAAGCTGCATCTGTGACCTATACCACAGCTCATAGCAACACCAGATCCTTAACCCCCTGAGCAAGGCCAGGGATCGAACCCACGACCTGATGGATACTAGCTAGTTTTGTTACTGCTGAGCCACAAGGGGAACACTAGCTGCACCACTTCTACTTACCTTTGAACAACAGATATAAACATGTAAAACACATTTCAACCTGCCACATTTTACTCTCTAACTCTAGAAGGGATATTTTTCCTTTAAAAAAAAAAAAAGCAATTATTGTTGAATTTGTTGCAGAAACTTGGCCTGCGACAACTGGTGCCAAATAGAAACTCAGAGACAAAAAAAAAAAAAAATGGAGTTCTCGTCGTGGCTCAGTGGTTAATGAATCCGACTAGGAACCATGAGGTTGCGGATTCGATCCCTGGCCTTGCTCAGTAGGTTAAGGATCCGGCATTGCCGTGAGCTGTGGTGTAGGTCGCAGACGCAGCCCGGATCCCGCGTTGCTGTGGCTGTGGCATAGGCTGGTGGCTACAGCTCCAATTAGACCCCTAGCCTGGGAACCTCCATATGCTGTGGGTGCGGCCCTAGAAAGGGCAAAAAGACGGAAAAAAAAAAGAAAAAAAGAAAAGAAAAGAAACTCAGAGACAGAGTTTGGGGTGAATGAGAAAAAGATAGCTTTTATTGCTTTGCCAGGCCAAGAAAGCCACAGCAGGCTAATGCCTTTGAGACTGTGTCCTCCATTGGGAAGAACTGTGGGGAGTTTTATCGTAAAAGGGAGAGAAACAGCATTCCAAATAAGAATCAGGGTTGAGGGCAAAGGTGCATTCTTCTTTCTTAGGGGGAATCCGAGTCATCAAAACTGGTGTCAGGGCGTGATCATGACGGCAGTCTTCAGGGTTATTGCCTAGAATAACAATACTTGTGAAAGGGGCAAACGGATCAGAGGTTAGAACAAACGAGGGAAGCTCCTGAAAAACTTCATGTGCTAATAATCTTTAACTCAGAGGCAACTGTGCTCAGAGCACCTCATCTTCAGCTTACGGGTGATTGTGTTTGGGGTACGATTAAGGCAGGGGGAAGGACAAGGAAGGACTCTAAGCTGTTCAATTATAAAGCATTCATTTCTAAAAGAAGCATAAGGAATATAACTTTTAGTGTATAAGGTGCCTACGTCATTATATGTAGCACTTGAGAGGGAATCAGGATCCTGCCCCGAGGCTGTACTCTGGTTTCTCGGCTGTTCCTCCTCTGTCTTCGCCTCCCCTTTCTTCCCAGATCAGCAACCGGCCCCTTGGAACTCAGGGAAAGTCATGGAGTCTGAATGAGGCCTATTTCCTAAAAGCAAGAAGTGGGGGACACAGAAAGGCTTTTGTGCCCAGGAGCCCCACAGGGCCCTGTTCAGTCACAAATACCTAAACATCAAAACTCTGTCTTCAGAAGTCATTTAGAAAACTATTTGAAAGTGATTTTACATTAGCCTATGATTACTTAAAATGATTTTAAAGGCAAAATGCTACTGAATTGAGTTCATCATCCAGAAAATCAAAAAATAACATCTATGAAATGAGCTTTTCCTATATTAAATCCTTAGCACACATTTGTGTGCCCTACGCACAGCGAGGCCAAACAAACCAAAACGTCAGAGTTTGGAGCAGAAAGAGGTTTATTGCTGGGTCATCCAAGGAGACGGGTGGCTAGTCATCACCCCCCCCCCACCCCCGCCGCCGCCCCCCACCAGCTGCCAGAAAAAAGCCTGAAGAAGTACCTGAAGAAAATTGCAAAGCATTTTTAAAAGCCAGGTGAGGGGGGTGGGTCACAGGGTTTGTGACCAGCTTGCACACACTTCTCTGATTGGCTGATGCTGACTGGGTGGTGTCACCAGGTTAACGTTACCAGTCCTCAGGCTCCAGGAGGCCTGGGGCTAGTGCTCTTGGTCATCAAGTGGTTAAAGTCTTTCATTTGGTGAGGGTTTTAGCATCTGTAAAACGACTCAGGAAATGGGCATCAGCTACTTCAGAGACTGTTATCTAGGTACTTTAGAGAAGAGCTAAAGCAGAGGTTATGGGGGAAGGGCCTGCCCCTAGAAGTTCCCATAGGGTCCTGCTTGGTTACAAAATGAAATTTTTAATCATTTAATGTTTTTAAGGAGAATATAAAAGAATTCAAAACCTGTTCGTATTATGCTGCTTATTAGACAGTTTATTATGATGATTTGTACACAGCGTCAGCTTTGTTACTGTAAGCTATGTATAAGTCTATGTTTAACTTAAAATTTTACAGCTTGGATGCAAATGTGATAGACACAATCTAAAATCACTATAGGAAATTATATTATATATATTACAGTATGTATACAGTGTCAACTCTCTAAAGTTCAAACATCTTGAAAGTCCAAATACCATTTAGCCCAATTTGTAAAAAAATTTGTTATGAGATATCTTTGGGGATTAAGTCATGAACTGTGTCTCTTATCTTTATCTGACATTAAATCAATAATGTAGTTTTAAAAGTAGTCGGCTATGTCATTGTCCTACAACCAGTATTACAGTGTGGAAAAGTCGGTAAACCATGTGGTCCCTTGATTCATATCGATCAAATCACTTTTGGGCAAGTCTTGCTAAGGTAGTCTTACTCATGGTACAGAATAACTGAAAACTCTGTTCTACTGAAAATACTCCCACAAATATGTAATGTTTTATGGATACATTATTTCTGCAACACATGTTCCTCATTGCCTATGACATGTTCAAATACAAGATCACAAACCCTCAGTTCTTGGCAGATACACTTGACACTCAAAACAAATAAAATCTGTTAATACCTATTTTTAATGATCTTTAAAATATGTCTTCGTATACTTTCACTGTTTGCTTCAGTCACGTCAATTCACACTTCTGAAATGTTAAAATTCTTCCAGAATTATATCCATACTTTTTTGATTGCTTGGTTTATAAATGCAGTTTCACAGGATAGAGCCTATGGGAAGAAAGTAACTTTTGTTGTGCATTCAGTCCAAAATGTAAGTCTTAGGGTTCACTCATTCCACTTTTAAGGAACATGTACTGTTTGTCAAACGTTGTTTTGGACACTGGGGATTTATAATCTTCTTGAATGGTACTGCCAAATTATTCTTTGGTGGTCTGAAAAATAATAATAATGGAGCCTTTCTTTACATTGAAACTAATGATGGCATCTGGCCTATTATGTATATATATAGTATATAAATACTATATACTATAGTATATAATAAATACTATATACTAAAGTATATAAATATGTGTATTAAAAGGAACATTTATTGAAAACACTTATTGGGAAGATGATAATAAAATATGTTAAAGATTAGTGGATGTATGAACTTTGAAAAGTCTTGTCCAAATTGCATTTTTGGGAAATTATATTTAATTTACTTTTCCATTGACTCCCTGATAGGTGCACTACGAAGGAGAAAAATGTTTGCAGTTTTGAGATAATTATATCAACATGTTGACTCAATACTTGACCCCTTAACTCATCTGAGAGAAATTAAGTTTTGTGTATTATTCTTTTTCTGATTTCAAAGATCAAAGAAAAACACACAATTTCTCCTTACTTGGAAAAAATTTCTCCACTTACTTTATATATATCTGAATTTATTCAGATTATGCCTATTCATTAGTTGAGTAGAACACTGATTTCTACTGGTTGTCAATCTTTAAAATGCTTTTTCTAATTTAGGGAATGCGTAAGTGACAAATTTAATGTAGCTACTTTCTAGGTTATATATAACCGTCAAAAATATATTGAAGATATTGGTCATCAACTGCAGAGAAACTTCAAAGATTGTTTCAACGCATACAATTTAAATTTTAAACTTTCAGTGGGTTTTCAATTAGTTTAGAATCTAAGCATGAAATGAGGAATTTAAACTATCATGTTTCTCCAATTATCTATAATAATCTTTTTATTAAAACTATCCGTCTTAGCCTGCAAGCATAATTTGGCTTGATCAACTTTTCTCCATGTTGGCGTTCATTATCATAATATGCATTTACCAGCCAATTACATATTTTCCCAACTATTTATACATACACCAAGTGCAGAATGAGCTTTCTTTCCCATCTGTTTAAAACTCCAGGCTTTTATCACAGTGATGGTATCCATCTCTGCAGTTAAAAAAAAAAAAGACCTGCCAAATCTACTTTCCTCTACTCAATGTAGTTTGATGCAGACATCAGGGATTCTCAGGTATGTAAGCTTCAAAGGTATATTTTTATGTGGGAAGCTTATATGATACTTTCTACAAAACAAATAAAAGTTCAAAGCCCCTAAGGTGCTGGGGAAGTGCCTAGTTACTCACTCTCAGGCTCCTTTGAAATTGGCTCAGCAAATGCTGCAAGGGCTGCAGCACTTCAAAGAGAGAGGCTGTTTGTTATTCCTCCAGTCCGGCTGCTGCTCACATTCTACCATTTTTGTGTGTGTGTGTAGCTGGCCTGTTTTATAGGATAAACTTGAAAGGAAGTCAGAAAGTTAGAAATTGATGAGCTAGGTGTGAGCCACCTGGGCCCCAGGGAAGCTAAAAATGCCACCTCGAATTGGTCTCTTAGACCTCCTAGCAGGAGGTCCTCTACTAAAGATAGTAGTGGAGAAAAACATCTGTCCTCTCTAAAGATAGCAGTGAAGAAAAACATCTGTCTGAGAAAGAAGACAGCTTTTGGGGAGTAAGAGTAAAGAGACTATTAAACGCTAGCAGAACAAGACTCTGAAATCAAGATGGTAGAAGGGATTTAACTCATAGATATGTTTAAAACACACTGAGTAAGAATCCAATGAATGTTCAATAATGATATCCGTGATTACAGATCATCATCATTATTATTGGCGAATCCTAAGTATAAATTGCTCTTAGCATATTTGATCACACAACTGAGTCTTCATGCTTCTACACTCTCGCGAAAGTAACAAAAAGTAAAGTCATCCCTCCATATTGGTGCAGAACCAACCCCACTGGCAATATCAAAATCAAAATAAGATATGTAATATTTAGAATTAAAAAAACAAAACAAAACACAGTTCCCACTGTGGCTCAGCAGTAATGAATCTGACTAGTATCTATAAGAATGCAGGTTTGATCTCTGGCCTCGCTCAGTGGGTTAAGGATCCGGTGTTGCCATGAGCTGTGGTGTAGGTCAGCAGGCACTGCTAGGATCCGGCATTGCTGTGGCTGTTGCATAGGCCATCAGCTACAGATCTGATTCCACCCCTAGCCTGGGGGCTTCCGTAAACTACAGGTGCAGCCCTAAAAAAAGCAAAACAAAACAAAACAAAACCCTTTGTTTTATTAGTGTTCACTTAGAATTCTATATAAATATTGCATTTAATATCCATGAAATTCATTTAGGATATATTCTCTTTCCTATTTTACATAGAAGTGAAAGTAGCTGGATCACTGTGGCATATTCAAATACTAGTATAGGGGAAATATCCCTTAAAGCATTTTAAATATCAACAATGGATATATTTTAGAAAAGCTAAAAATTGATATTAAGCCACAGTTCCACTGGATTGATTGACTCATTAGTAAATGCCTTAATCTATGATACATTTACCCTGTGTACATAGAATTGATGATAAATAAGAAATCACTACAATCCTAGATGTACTTATGTCTGATAAGTAAGATGGATATTAAAAAAGAAAATACTCAAATCGATTTAAAATCTAGCATTCAAGAACCCTAAATGTCTTACTTTTCATTAAAAGTACATGCATACATACTTTAGACACACAACTTACTTAAAAAAGAATTTCGTATGTTTTAGTAAGTCAACAAAAAGAATCATCATCAAATGTTCGCTGTATTTTTCCAAAACTTTTCCACTTTTGTATTTGGAAGTACAGCTGGGAATAGTTTCTCATTTCTCAGGAGAGAACTGAGGAAGAATCCCTTTAGTTGGCAGTCTCTTCTCATTTTAACAAACACATTAGCAGTTACATTTTGATTTTGTCCCTCCTTGTAAATCCAAGTATAAGACAATCCGAAGTAATTTTTACTAATTAGCCAGATGTAACTGAGACAAAAAAGGGCTTTTTGATAAATGAACACTTTTACTTTGGATAGACCGTGGTAGCACAAATTAAGAAATAGCTACTGTTGCTCCTCTCTGTGTATATTAAATGAAATTGACTGCACATTTAGTACTTAAATGTAAGTAGTTAATACAGTAAACTATGGAGTTCTCGTTGTGGCTCAGTGGTTAACAAATCCGACTAGGAACCATGAGGTTGCGGGTTCGATCCCTGCCCTTGCTCAGTGGGTTAATGATCCAGCGCTGCCGCGAGCTGTGGGGTAGGTTGCAGATGCGGCTCGGATCCCGCATTGCTGTGGCTCTGGGGTAGGTGGGGCTCTACAGCGCCGATTTGACCCCTAGCCTGGGAACCTCCATATGCTGCGGAGCGGCCCAAGAAATGGCAAAAAGACCAAAAAAAAAAAATTGTAAATTGTTTTTCCCTTTCGTGTATATAAAGTGCCAGTGTAATCGTATAAAAAGTAAACATGTGTTTTAAAGGAGAACATTAATAGACATGCCTTTAAAAAAATCCTATGAATTATAAGATTTTATTATTTTGACTTTCATTCCAGGTGAAATTTATCCCAAGATGTATCACATCTGTTTCTTTCTGGTAACATATATGGCACCACTGTGTCTTATGGTGTTGGCCTATCTGCAAATATTCCGTAAACTCTGGTGCCGACAGGTATGTAATTTCAAATAGTTTTCTTGTATATTCTTTAAAATATGCTTAAAAACAAAATTTAAGAGTGTGTTGAACCCATGTAATATTCTTGGCAAAGGATTGTGTGTTCTTATAAAATAATGAGGTCCTAGCCATGAGAATATGTCTGGACATTTTTTTAGGGTGATATTTAGGGAATGTAGTATATGAATTGCCCCAATGATTAAATTTTAAACTTCTGGGATTAATTGACTTTTGTTTAGGAATAATATTATAAATTTTACTTTTTATGAGGTATAAAAAATAAAAATTCCTTTAAAGTTTCCTGAGACTGTAAGTAAAGAACATTTTATTCTTGATGAGACTTGTGTGTTACATTTTTATTATATGGGTTAAATATCCAACCTCAAAACTCATTTGTTTTAGAAAAGTAGAAGAATCAGGCAGAGTTGAAAATTTCAGAAATTGCTTATAATACTGATTTGAGAGTCCTGAAATCTTGTAAATAATTTTGCTTTGTCAGTGAATGTATTCATTCACCCAGTTATTCATTCATCAAACATTTCTATTTCTTTTGTATGCATTTCTATTTCTTTTTGTATGATGAATAGGTAAAAGCTCCAGGCTATTCCATTGATGAATTCATAGTCTAGAGGAAGGAAACAGTTGCGGAGTGAAAATCACCTTAATAAACATAAGTGGGGGGGGCAGGGGGGGTCAAAGGAAAACTTTGTGGAGAAGGATCTAATCCAGAGCAGGTAATGTTTAAGTTGAACTTTAATGATTCGAAGAAAATCAACAAACACATGTGGTGGATTTATAAAGGTATAGTCCAAGAATACAACTCAGCTTCCTGTACTTGAAAATTGTATCTTAAAATGCTACATTTCTGAGAAATGTATCTCTCTCTTTTCCTAAACTTCCTACTGGTACTTTGAGCTTATCAGGCTTGTGAAAAACCATGCGCTTGGTCTGTTTGTTCTGACGTATTTTATCCCACTGAAAAACTTACTGGGCCACTTTACTCATTAAAAGGATTTTATAAACTTTTATTTGGTCTTCAAGAATGAGTCTTCATTTGGGTCTCCTTCAACCCTTGCTATTCAAAGCAACTTTCAAAATTATGTTCTACTCTTGGCATATGAGCAACAGTCACATTTTTCAACTTTTTATGTCTCATACTTCCAATTTCTTTCTTTTCCTCTATTTTTATAAAGAAGTCACTTCTTTTATGACCTAATAAATGAAACCAGCACCAACACTTATTAGCATGCATTTTGTCCTCCAATCTTTGTAACTACACTAATGAATGTCTATCACTGTAAAACACAAGCGGGGATTTTCTATATCCTAGAGAGTGTCTCCAACACTCTCCACCTGCTCATGAAGCCAGTTGTAAATAACTTAGTATTTTTTTCTCTTGCACCCCACCTCTTTGTAACTATTGTCATACTTGTCTTTTTGCTAGGTTATTCTGCTGTAAAAACAAAACAAAAACAAAGAAACAAAAGCAAAAAAACAAAAACTAGGTCTGTGGCTTGCAGCAACAGTTTGTCTCACTCATATTCCATGGGCTGCGGCTACGCTCCCCTGGTCCCTTCAGTCCAGAACTCCATCTGAAGGAACAGCACTTCCTGGGCATGCTATTCTGGAAGAAATATACAATGTCCCTTAAAATATTTGCTTTGAACTGGCCAAGTCTCCTCACTTTTCATGGGCCAAAATAAGTCATGTGGTTAAGCTTAAACAAGTGGAGATCTCCTTACAAGCTGGGGAGTGAATGGTCCAACACGATGGATGTAACACAGAAGTCAAAAACACAGGAGTTCCTGCTGGTTCAGCAGGTTAAGCATGTGGCATTGTCATTGCTGTGGCTCTGGTCACTGCTGGGGTGTGGGTTTGATCTCTGGCCCAGGAATTTCCACATGCTGTGGGTGCAGTCAAACAAAACAAAACAAAATTTTAAAACTCTCAAAAACACAGAATCAAGGTCCAGACTGCATGAGCGTAAATTCTGACCTTACAATAGATGCATAAAATTTGTTAATTATTTAAATTTCTGTGCCTCTCTTTCACTGTATTTACACTTACCCGACAGGGTTGGTACACTTATTAGATGAATTAATTCAAGTGCCTCAGCATAGAAAGTGCTCAATAAATAAAATATTTTTAATACTATATTGCTGTTTTTTGGCCTTTCAATAATTCTGTTTATTTTACTTTCTAAAATAACAAGCAGGTGTTGACTTGATCTATGTGACTACTTTCTTTCTTTTTTTTTTTTTGTATGTGTTCTGAAAGACCTTTTCTTTTTAAATTATTTCCCCAATACAACTTTTCTTCTACTGTACAGTATGGTGACCTAGCTACACATACATATATACATTCTGTTTTCTCACATTATCATGCTCCATCATAAGTGACTAGACATAGCTCCACTACTTCCTTAAATAGATCTTTTTCATAGCACTTTTAAATAACATTATAATGACTTTTTATTTGTCTGCTCTACTATACTAAGATAGAGACAATACATGCTCAGCATATATCATTTGCTCAATAAATTATAAGAAAAAAGTTAGTGGAGGAGTTTCCTGGAGGCTTTGGTGCTTAAGGACTCAGTGTTGTCCCTGCTGTGGCGTGGGGTCCATCCCTGGCCTGGGAACTTCTGCATGCTGTGGGTATGGCAAAAAAAAAAAAAAGAAAAAATTAGTGGAAGAATAAAAGAAAGTACTAGGAAAGCTTAGACAGAAGTCAGAGGGGAATCTATTGCCTAGTTACTCAGAAAATATTTATAGAAAAATTAAAATTTGAAAAGTTATCGAAGGAGAAAAAAACATTGATGAACATGCAGGAATAAAGATATTTTACATTTAGATCCATATTTTTACTAGGAATGCTCAGTGTTAGATTCATTCCCTACTTATATTTTTTACTGGCTAGTATATATTAAATATAATAGATGTGTATTTTGTTATTCATTTATTTACAGAATGACATAACTTAAAATTCCTTGGATATACATAAATTCATCTTGTTCATCACTGTCTTCTCAACACAATGAGAAACCAAATCCCAACCTGTCTACTTCTTCATTAAGCTCATAGCTCTCCATTTCTCAAACTCTAAAGTAAGTTCAAAATTGTATTGCAGGTTTAGAAAGAATCCACATTCTTTTGACGAATTGTCCTGGTTAGTACAAGCCACAGGATCCAGAAGATTTGCAGTAAAATACTTGGGCTGTGAAACTAAAAACATTTACAAACAGATTGCCATAGAAAATGACAAGTTCAGCTAAGCTCACTTTAGCAACCACAATAAAGTAAATTAACCTCAAATGGGTGATTATATAGAATTCTGCTTGAGCAACTCTCAATTTCCAACTGTTAATGTCTATAAACAGAGTTTCAAGGCATTATGTGTGCTATAGGCTATATCAAGTGAGCCATCAAATAGAGGGCCTATCCTATTTGCTTAAAATTATGGAGAGCCATGGAATCTGTTACATATTTTGAAATTTGTGAGGATAAGGTTATTAGTAAACAAAATGTCTGTCCTTGTTTGACTTTCTCAAGAACTTAACTCTCATTAAAAGAATTGCCCAATGCTTTGCTCTAATCAAGGACTTAAATATTCTTTTTATTTGGCAATGTGACTCAGAGAACTCAGTCTAGAAATTCTACAGACTCTTCTCTAAAACTCCTCTTTTTCAGATCCACTTAATCTTAGCTTGTGCATCGTCAGCATTTTTTTCAGTTCTAGCTCATATAATTGACTGTGTGATAGAATAATGTTGAGAGACAAGGAATCTAGGGGTGATGAAGAAACAGGAGGCATTGGAGTTCCCGTGGTGGCTCAGTGGTTAACAAATCCGATGACGAACCATGAGGTTGCTGGTTCAATCCCTGGCCTTGCTCAGTGGGTTAAGGATCTGGTGTTGCCACGAGCTGTGGTGTAGGTTGCAGACGCAGCTCAAATCCTGCGTTGCTGTGGCTCTGGCATAGGCCAACAGCTACAGCTCCAATAGACCCCTAGCCTGGGAACCTCCATATGCCGTGGGAGTGGCCCTAGAAAAGGCAAAAAGACAAAAAAAAAGAAAAGAAAAGAAACAGGAGGATGGGTCGAAGGGTTGGTTAAGAGAATCGGGGACAAGAGTTGTAGTCCATAAGGGCATAAGGGTTATTTATACAATTGGAAAGTAGAGCTATTTATTGTGAGAATGAAGTCAAGAAACGAGACAGAGAACAATCATATGATCCTGATTGTAGGAACTTGGCATGTGCATCTAAATTCTAAAAGAGCAAAGCCAAGATTAAAAAAAAAAAAAATTCAAGAAACCATAGAGCTAAAGGGAAAAAAGTTTCTGGCTCTTAGAGCATGGTCATGCTCAAATAGTACTTGGTATATGAAACAAGAGAAAGTCCCATTGTTCTTGCAATGCAGAGAGATACAAGAGGTTATTTTATCATATGAGACAGCTTCTACTGAGCATTGATTTTACTCTATTTCAACAAAATGGGTAATGAGTTAAAGAATAGGAAAGAGATAAAGTCCTGTCCTAGAGCAAGGATTCATTGAGCACCAAGAAAAAACAGCATCCAAGCTCTAAGACCTTTCCAGCTACCAACTTAACTCTGCTTACTCTCCTCTCTCCCCTTTCTCTCCTCCTCTTCTTCCTCCTCCTAAAATTCTTGGTTCATTTCTATTTTCCTCACCAACACTCCATCGCCACTGACGTCTCAGCCCACTTTATTCTGACTTCAGCTTCCATCACTGAAACAGCTCTCACAAAGATACCAATTATTTTAAAAAAATCAAAAAACAAAAAACTTTCCTAAAGTGTTCTTACTTGATCATTGTCAGCACTGAGCAATGCTATGCATGGCTTTATTGTTCAAGAGCTCCCTTCCCAGGGTCCCCCTGTCTTTCTGCTTCTCTCTGATCGAATAGTCATCCCCCCTTCCCTGTCCATTTAAGGACTCTTCAGTAGATTTCTTCACAACTCCATACCATTTTTAGGTGATCTTTTTTCCAGGCAGTTTTTAAAAAAAATGAGATGACTTGCAAATGTATATATGAGGCTAGTCCTCCTTTTTCCTCTGAGATACACACAATGACGCATACCCAAAAATACTTATTATGTATACAGCTCAATTATTAGTCTCAAAATCAGATATGAGTCCTCCAACTTTGTTCATTTTTTTTGAAATTGTTTTTGTAATTCCAGATTCTTTCCATTTTCATTTAAAATTTAAAAATTGGGGAGTTCCCGTCGTGGCACAGTGGTTAACGAATCCGGCTAGGAACTATGAGATTGCGGGTTTGGTCCCTGGCCTTGCTCAGTGGGTTAAGGATCTGGCATTGCCACGAGCTGTGGTGTAGGTTGCAGACGCGGCTTGGATCCTGCATTGCTGTGGCTCTGGCATAGGCTGGCGGCTACAGCTCCGATTTGACCCCTAGCCTGGGAAACTCCATATCCACAGGAGTGGCCCTAGAAAAGGCAAAAAGACAAAAAAATAAATAAATAAAAAATAAATAAATAAAATTTAAAAATCAATGTTTCAGTTTCTACAAAGAGATTGCTATTATTTTGAATGAGATTGATAGCATTAAATCCATAGATTAATCCAGGGAAAATTGCATGATTAACAATATTAAATCTCCTTATCCATGAACATGGTATACCTCTTCATGTATATAGGTCTTCTTCAATAGCTCTTAGCAATTTTCATAATTTTATGTATACATATTTTGTTAAATATTTCCCTTAAATCCATATTTTTCTATTGAAATTTGTGTTGTTTTGTAATTTAAATTTCCAATTATGTATTGCTAGTATATAGAAATATAGTTGACTTTTGTTTATTAATTTAGGGTTCTGCATATTGCTAAATTTATCTATTTAGTTCTATTTAGGGCGTTTTTGTATATCCCTTAAGACTATCTTTGTAAGAAATAATGTCTTCTTGGTAGAATCAACCTATTCTATTGATATGTGGCTTTTGTCTATTTTTCTTGTCTTCTTGTACTGGTTAGGACCTCCACTTCAAGGTTAGGTAGAAGTGGTGAGAAAAGTCTTCACTGGCTTATTACCAATCTTAGAGGAAAGTGTTCATCTTTCACATTATGTAGGATGATACCTAAAGGCCTTTCATGGATTCTCTTTGTCAAGTTAAGAAAGCTTCCCTCTACTAATAGTTTATGTGAAAACGTGTTGACTTTTCCAAATGCTTTTCCTTTCTCTATTGAGATAACCGAAGTTTAGTTAATAAGGTAAATTATATTGATTTTTAAAGTTTAAATCAACACTGCATTGTGGGAATACATCTGATTATTTTATTACACCAAATCTATCATTATTTCATGTACTACTGATTTGGTTTGATAGTATATTTTTAAGGGACATTTTTCATCTCTTCATGTGGGATATTTGATCAGTGGTTTTCTTTTGTTCTCTTGTCTTTGATTATCAGGGTAACTGACCTTATTAGTATGCATTGGAATATTATATTTTCTTTGAATTTCAGAAAGAGTCTAAATAAGATTGATATTATTTATTTGCTATAGTTTAATTGAATACTACATCCATGAGCCTATCTGGGCCTGAAGTTTTGTTTATTTTGTTTTGTTTTGTTGTAACAGGGTTTGTCATGAAAATTGTCAGTTTTGGTTATCTTTGTTTTTCACTTTAAGTTCTTTGAGTTTGCAAATTTACTGGTTCTTCATAATATTCTCTTCTCCTCTTTTCAATGTCTGTAGCATTAAATTTTGTTTATCCTAGCCACAAAAATTTCTTTAGACAGGGCAGGTTTCAAGGTAAATCGTTTACATTTTAGTTCCAATTCATAAATGTGATAATACCTCTTCCAGGATGTATTTTCACATCAAAAGTGATTTGAAAGTTTCTTTGTGATAATGGAAAAAAAGGGGTATGTGTGTGTCTGCTGTGTGTGGGCTTTCCATAGTTAGGGATTGTTAATCCTTGACTGAGACAGCAAGGGAAACACCTTCCCACATGGACAGTCCCATAGACTGGATCTCTTAAAGTCCTTTTGTGTGACTATTATTGCTTTTTGTAACAAGGCATCTATTTTAGAAATTGCTGATTTCCATATCAGATTGTGTTGAAGTTTATAAAAATGCCTCACAGTGGGAAAAGATGAGCTTTGCAATCAAACAGACATGAGTGCAAATTCTGGCATGACGATTATTAAAGATATAGACTTGTATATTTTATTTCATCCTTCTTAGTGTTTGCTTGACCATCTATAAAATGGGATTTATAATAAAATACTTTTAAGGATGTGTTAATGACTCAAGATTGTGCATGGTTCTTGGTGCTCAGTTATCATCAGTGATTTCTATTGTTACTATGTTGACTTTCTCTAAATACAGACAAATTATCAGTGGGAATTATTGTGTGTCTCCTCAAATGAGTGCAGGATTAAACATCTTCCATCTGTATTTAGATTATCATCTAAGAGGGGACATTATTACTGCCCTTTTTTTTATGATTGCAGGGACCATAGCTATGCTCCCCATGGCAGTTTCTCTTTATGGGAACTCTTTCTGATGGTTGCAAAAGTCATCAAATGCAGAATATTGATTTTTTCCCTTGGGGGAACACTGAATGATAGATTGCTAAAGTTTAAATGATCTCTTAGAGATCATTTAGGAAACAGTTCAAGGCCATTTAGCAGACATTAATAGGGTTACTCATGCTAGAGGTCTCCTGGAAATTTCCATCATCCCTTGAAACTTCTCCTCATTATTTAAAAAATTACTAAGAAGAGCCCCTCAGAGGAGAAAAGGTTCTCCACCAGTGGATAAGAAGTTTGAGTGGGGTCACCATTATGTGAAATGGTCAGCCTACGTGACAAGACACACAGAATCCAAAGAGAAATCATTTATCAAATGTTTTTCAACTTAAGGGCAGGTTTTCTTAAATTTATTTGCTTCTTTTTGAGACATAATAGGTTGTCAAAAGGAGCATCGTATTTAATTCATCTATGTAGACATCAAAGAAAAATTCTGTTCTCAAATTAAAGATTATCTAATAGACTTGGATCTTATTATGTATAAAGCAGCAGAATCCATCCAACATCCATTCTGAGAGACCACAAGGACACACTGGTCTGTCTTGGCTTGCAGCACAGAGATAAAAACAATAGCTGAATAATCTTAATAGAACTAGGATGGCCTTATGTGCACATTTTCCTCTTAAAAAAATTACATGGGCTGAATTTTATTGTTTTGCTCACAAAACCCTATCAATCTTCATGAGCTTATAATTAAGCAAATATTATACTTGGAACTCCCTGCTATTATCAAATAACTTTGGAAAGAAATGGAAAAGTATGTTATGTAACTGTAGTTACAAATGCCAGCTATGTGAAACATTAATGTAAGACCCCTCAAGGGATTTTCAAGTTTTTTTACGTGCATTTGAAAGGGCTGGACCACAAAATTGATTTCAAGCAATTTTATAACAACATATGGCAAGCAACAGAGACTATTTTATTTTATTTTTATTCCTTTTTATTCAAAGCTTTGCCTTGCCGAAACCTGCCAATCAGAAAACCTAATAGAAAGTACTGGATTGTTAAATCCTATCTCTCCATCTGGCAGCAGATGGCAGTATCGATGCATGAAAAATCCATTTAGGTTCTTTCCACAGTTACCTGTTACGTTTTCCTTATGTTTAAACTCCAGGTGTTTAAACTGAATAAGAATTCGTAATATTATGTAGTTGTCCTCTCTTTACTGCTCTTCCTCCCCAGTTTTAATTCCTCTCCTTTTTAAACTAAGAAGTTTTTTTGATTTTTGGTTTTTTAGGGTAGTTATAGACTCAAGAAAAATTGAATGGAAGGTACAGAGAAGTTTCCTATCTTTCCCCTCCTCCGTTTATGAACAGCCTTCTTATTATAAATATCCCCCCCCCCCCGGAATGATACATGCGTTAAAACTGATGAGCCTATGTTGACACATCACAGTCAAAGGAAGTCCATAGTTCACATGATGGCTTTATGGTTCACTCTTTTTTTTTTTTTTTTTTCTTTTTAGGGCTGTACCTGTGGCATATGGAAGTTCCCAGGCTAGGTGTCGAATCAGAGCTGCAGCTGCTGGCCCATGCCACAGCCAGGACAACTCCGGATCCAAGCTGCATCTGTGACCTACACGGGAACCTTAACCCACTGAGCAAGGCCAGGGATTGAACCTGAATCCTCATGGATACTAGTCAGGTGCTCAATCCACTGAGTCACTATGAGAACTCCTTTATGGTTCACTCCTGATGTTGTACCTTCCATGGGTTTGGATAGTGTATCCAAATCCTGGATACACATTGTATATATACATGTATAATGATGTGTATCCATCATGTGGCATCACGCAGAATATTTTCCCTGCCCTAAAAGTTCTCTGTGATCTGTTTATCCTTCCCCCATTACCACTGGCAACCACTGATCTTTTCACTGTCTCCGTAGTTTCACCTTCTCCAGGATATCATATAGTTGGAATGCTAGCCTTTTCAGATTGGCTTCTTGCAGTTAGTAATATGCATTTAAGTTTCCTCTGTATTTATTCATGGCTTGATAGCTCATTTCTTTTTAGGGTTGAATACTATTCCGTTATGTGGACGACTTCTCTTTCTATAAAGAGATAACTTTTCCATCTGCAGCTCTCTTTAGACCTTGTGATGCTGCAACTTTTTTTTCACCCAGACTCCTATTTAGCCCTTGACCATGTTACCCAAGAATATACTCCACTCAGTAAGGGTTTTTTATGTAAAACAGGCTCGCAAACCTCCCTGACCACAGGTGTCTGGGACACTCTCCTTACTGAGTTTTCCGATTATTCCTGCAAAGTGGAACTTTCCTAAATCAGATAGCAATAAAGAGTCTTCGCTCCTTTCAGATTCCTGGAACATCATCTGTAGTTCAGAGAAAATGGAAGCCCCTGCAGCCTGTTTCCCAGCCTCGGGGGCCAGGACAGCAGACCAAGTCCAGGATTAGCGCTGTGGCCGCTGAAATAAAGCAGATCCGAGCCAGACGGAAAACAGCCCGGATGCTGATGGTTGTGCTTTTGGTGTTTGCAATTTGCTATCTACCAATTAGCATCCTCAATGTACTGAAGAGGTAACATTCACCTACTATTCTGAAAATGAAGAAACCTGCCATTTCTTGGTCTTTAGTTAAGAACTTTTTTTTTTTTTTTTTTTAAAGCCAGAGAAAAATCTAAACCGGCTGCCTAGATAGCTTGTCAGGCCAGATAATTCAATGTGTTGTTGTTACCAGCAGGTAGGGAGCTCAGCCTTTTAGAGCGTTCAGGCTAAATGCTCTCGTCCATGCAAATTCTCTGTTGAATGGCAGACATAAAACAGATGTTCCTCTGACCTCTTCAGGCTAATTGCTAAGCCTTAGATGTGGAAAAAGTTCTAATGCAAAAATCTCATTTACAGCTTGGAGTTCTTTTTTGATCAGAACAAATGGGTTTTCTAAACTTTGTTCTCAAAGACCTAGGGAATGGTGACAGAGTTTTATCTAAAGGCTAAAGAGAGATAAGAATTTTGTTAGCATTCTAATTATACTTAAAAGCACCTCTGTGAGCACATGCACCAAAAAAAAAAAAAAAAAAAATGGAATCACAGCGCCGTATTGTGTTTTGAATGTTTAAACAGAGAGAAAGAAAATCCATTTCCTGAAGTCACTGAATCAACTTTAGGGTGACTATTAATAAAAAATCAGCACACAATCTTTCAGGGAGAGAAAGAATATTATTAGGAATGCTGCAGACACATTATTAAAACAACTGATGGATACACAGAGCCAGTGTAGAGGGAGTGGTACCCATGAACTTTTGGCCAACCGTCTTTATTGGGAATGATCGTAATAATTGCACAAAGACTTGCCCCAAAGTAATATTAATTCTGTTTATCAGAGGCTTCAAACTGAAACTAGGATGGCCTCTCTCATGTTCTGGCTGATCCAGAGTCAATATCATATTCCTCACAGCTGGGGACTCTGGAGACAGGGAGTTTTGGCCTGAATCACACAGACCGAAGGTGGAATAACCAGCTGCAAACATTTCTTTTTCTCTTTGGTCCTTGTTTTTGATTGCTTAATGACTTTCTCAATGGAAAGAAAATAGAGAATGAACTTCTGTTCAGCAGTGTTATTTAGTGCAGACGCTGCCTTAAAGGTCTAAGATTTGTGGCAGCTTGGGTCCTTGAGACACAGGAAGGCTCCCAAGAAAATGAAAACGACTTTGCCCTCTATATTTTTTCATAATTCCCTTCTTATTTTTCTTGCCCAGAGAAATCCCATACCAATGTATTCTAGTCGGTTACTGGATGATGTTTTCTGTTCTTAAGAATGATATAAACAAGCCAGGATCCTGGATAGGTCCCCCCCACCCCCTTTTTTTGCACTTTTATTTTAGTCAGGCTAAACTCAATGAAAATTGGATTTACTGCTTTCTGGATGACTCATTTGGATTTTCTGCATCTCAGCACTTGTACCTTCCTTTTAGCTAGTTCCAGATATCTACTTGTCCACAATATTTCTCTATTCTTCTGACTTACAGACCTTCCTTTCCAAGAAAAATAAATGGCTTTCTAAGGAGAAAGTCCATATTAAATATAAAAATAGTTTCAATTTTTTGAGGCTTCTGCTCTTCATTACAAAACACAAATTTTAAAATAGTCTTGAAAATTGTTTTTCTCTTTACCACAGAGGGTTTTTTTTAATCTCTGGTTACCCTTGTATGTTATACTTGTGTTTTCTTTCTCTTAGAAATTAATTCCTAAGTTCTTTTCCCTGAAACTTAATGTTTTGTCTGACTAGTCAAAACCAGCTTCTTTAAAGTAGGTCTGGTTTGTCTGTGATTTCAAAAATATATTTTGGTAGAGGCTCATAACATATTAATTCCATTTGTCCATGCTATTTCACTACGTATTATATTTTTGTAAAACGCCACAGAAACACCACTTTATTCTGGAAACACATTTCTATCATGGGCACAAATTCCACAATCGATGATGGAGCCGCTAGCAGGAAATGCATTATAATCTTTAGTCTATAAAGTTATCAAATAGTTACAAGTGACCTGCTATTGTTTAGTGAATAGAATGTGATAGATGAGACATATCTAAGTATGGAACAGATCTTTAAAATGATCTTTAAGGATATACTAATAAAATATTTGTCAGAGTTTACAATAGTGCATTAAAATATTAAAACTCGGGTATTTTAAGAAATCACTAGAATTTTGCCTGCTGCAAACTAGGTCTTCTCTGGGTAGAAAGAAGTCCTAGAAACCAGTTGGCTTTGTGCATTCTTGAACGATTTAAGATGTCCTTTCCAGGCTCACAATGGATTTCCCGTCACTGTTTCTTTCCTACAGAGTATTCGGGATGTTTACTCACACTGAAGACAGAGAGACCGTATATGCCTGGTTTACATTTTCACACTGGCTTGTTTACGCCAACAGTGCTGCGAACCCAATCATTTATAACTTTCTCAGTGGTGAGTTTTCAACTCTTTCTTCTGTACAAAGACATGTCTAACCTAGGGTGAAGGATCGATGACCAGAGGTTCGAACACTCTTGAACTGAAGCAAGAGCTTCGTTGCTATACAATGAGAATTTTTTCCCCTGCTCTGGTTGCTCTGGGGTTTTTTCCTTTATAAAGGGGAACCCATGTTACCTAATGTACCTGATAAAATTGTCTAAGTAATTATTTCCATACAATTTAGAAGAAAAGTTGAAATAGGAGGGAAGTGAAAATTGTAAGAACCGAGTAAGGCAGAATCTTACTTGTCATACATTTAACTTAAGATTTACAAAAATGTAAAATAATTTTATTTGAAAATAAAACAGCCTTGCTTACCCCATTTCCTTTGCCAGCACTTTTAGCCTAATTGAGATGGAGTTGTAACCTGTCCACTTTTAGCTATTTCTGTGTATTTACAGTTCTCTTGTGGGTAACATGTCTTGGGTTTATCTCAAGATATCTCACTGACCTCAAAAAAAGAAAGAAAGAAATTCCTCCTAAATAACCCATACGCTAAATGACACACATATACACACATTTGCAACTGATTTAACCCATCTCTATTTATGGAATCTATGTAATTATAAAAATCATTTAACTAATTATTGTCTTATTTACAAATATTTTGCCTGATTAACTTTTAGAACTATGTTTTAATTAGCTATATCTTTACATTGTCTTCTCCAACAGGTTGGCTATTTCTTTTTCATGTCTGTCTTCAAATATATGATAATTTTATATGAAAGAATTAGAAATTCATTTTATTGCATGCTTAAAAAAGCATGTGCACTTTCCAACATCATCTTTGGCCTTCTGGGTTATATAGGTTATATATATATATATATAAAAGATAAAAATCCAGTCAATTGAGGTTTTTTAAAATGCCTTTTTTTTAGTCACATCTCTTACCCTATATAGATCTGCTTTATTTCACCTTTGGTGAATCGGGTGGTATATATGTGAGATACATTCTGTATTTAGTTGCCCCTTTTCATGACTTCCTCTGCTTCATCAATCTCAGGTTCCAAGATAAAGACCACATTAAGACTGAGATAACCAAGGCGTTCCCTCATGGTCTAGTGGTTAGGACTTGATGCCTTCACTGCTGTGGTGTTTGATCCCTGGTCTGGGAACTGAGATCCCACATCAAGCCACTGTGTGCCACCATGGCCAAAAGCAAACAAACAAAAAATAAAAATACAATGTGTCTCTTTAAAAAAAGAAAAGGCTGAGATAACCAGAGACCAGGGCTCACTTCCTGTTTGAAGGGAGAAGGGGTATGTGGAGCTATTGGCTTGGAAAGCAATGTGGATGCACTTGCCCTGGGCTTAGGGATGACTGTAGCCCTGAGCCTTGCACCAAGCAGGAAAACCTATTAAAGGCTCCTAGGGAGAAGTATCTGATGCGAAGCCACCGAACCGAGTAAATGTGCTGTGATATGGGTGGAGTGAAGCAAGAAGGCAGCTGGTAATTATGTTCTTTTTTTTTAAGGGCGGCATCTGAAGCATGTGGAAATTCTCGGGCTAGGGTTTGAATCTGAGCTACAGCTCCTGGCCTACACCACAGCCACGGCCAGATCTGAGCCTTGTCTGCGACCTACACCACAGCTCACGGCAACGCCGGATCCTTAGCCCACTGAACAAGGCCAGGGATCGAACCCGCAACCTCATGGTTCCTAGTCAGGTTCGTTAACCACTAAGCCACCGAGGGGAACTCCCAGTCTCACTGTTTGATGGCAACGCCTCATTGTTTCAAGCGTGTGTGTTTCAAGCGTGTACCAAGCTTCCAAAAACGCAGTCTCCGTTTCCTATTTTCCTCATCATTGCAAAAATGTCCCACCTCCTTGTAAGTCTGGCTCCTGGGAGCCCCTCGGCCGTATCTGAGTCATAGTTGGTGAAACCCTATTGACGCAGAATTCTTCTCCCTTTCCCTCTCCCTGGTCTGCCAGGAAAATTTCGAGAGGAATTTAAAGCCGCATTTTCTTGCTGCTGCCTTGGAGTTCACCACCGCCAGGAGGATCGGCTGGCCCGGGGACGGACGAGCACCGAAAGCCGAAAGTCTCTGACCACCCAGATCAGCAACTTTGATAACATATCGAAACTGTCCGAGCAAGTCCTGCTCACCAGCATGAGCACGCTCCCAGCGGCCAACGGCGCGGGACAGCTCCAAAACTGGTAGAAGGTGGACGCCCGGGAGAGGAGGCCTGAGTACATCTGTTCTTTTATAAAAATCTCTGTACACAGGAAATTTTAGTATCCTAATGATCGAAAATTACTGTATGGACCCATTTTTTTTTTCAAAGAAAATGATTGATTGCTCTTTGAAAATCAAGTCAGCTTAACATCCTTTCTCAACTTTTGATTTAAATATGTGAGAAGCTGAACTTTCCACTGAATTGATTTTCAGGCCATTTCCCTTTTGAGTTCATGTATTATGATGTGTGGAAATTAAACGTGTGAACATTGCCAAATCGAATTATTTTAATCTCACCTTCAAATTGGTGGCTAAAAGTGACCAAAACATATCCATTGGTTTTCTTTTGGCTACTAAAAGAAGCAGCAGTTACTAACTCTGAATGAACAAGAGATATGTTCATGGACTTTATAGTTTAAAAAAAAACATCACTGGAAAGAGTCATTAGGGTGTGATATCTGAGAGTATATTTATATACAAAATAGTGTATTATATTAGATAACTGAAAAGCTATCTTTCAAAACTATGTAAGCATATATACTATTAAACCTAATTTTCTATTAATTTTATAATTCATTTTCACAGTTTTCTTGGGTTTGTAACCCGGCCATTGCTGATATTTCTCATTTCAACATACGGCCAGTAAGACTCTGTTAATATAAAAATTTTGTAGTGACTACAAATACACAATCTCCACCTCTAAGGAAAGATTTCAACATTTAAAATAAGATAAAAATCACATTATTGTATTCATCTAATCAATAAAAATGATGCAGTTGGCCTTGCTAGATTAAATGAAGAATGCAATTTACAAAGAAAAGGAGTGGACTCCCAAATCACATCTGGGTCCCATATTGAACAGGTTAATGCCATGGAAATTTGATGGTAAATATTTGCATTTATTTACACTTTGTAAACATTTACCAAACACCTCTCAGAAAGCACCCACTGTGCTAGGTGCTAGGGCGTGAGGTAGGGTTGATATGAACAATCCCCTTCAAGAGAGCTCCACTCCACTGAGGGGGGCTGCAGGGCAGCAAGGCATTCTGGGGGATGATTCAGACTCAGGCAGAGCAGGAAGCACCCAATGACTGTGGTACTCACCCTGACAGGCAGAAATGTGGCACTCTTTTGTTTCTACTAAGTTACAGTGACTCTGTTGATCTCAGTGAATTCTACCTGGGCCTGTGGCTGAGAGCCAGGTAATTAAGAGAATGGAGGAGCTTGCTTTTATTATTTTTTATTTTTATTTTTTTGCTTTTTAGGGTGCACCCAAGGCATATGGAGGTTCCCAGGCGAGGGGTCTAATTGGAGCTATAGCTGCCAGCCATAGCCCCAGCCACAGAAATGCCAAATCCAAGGCACATCTGCGACCTACACCACAGCTCACAGCAATGCCGTATCCTGAACCCACTGAGCGAGGCCAGGGATCGAACCAGCCACCTCTTGGTTCCTAGTCAGATGTGTTTCCACTGAGCCACTACAAGAACTCTGAGGAGGAGCTTGCTTTATACTCACACACAAATGAACAGGAATGTACTATATTTTGAATGAATGTAAGATGTGAGGTTCAAAGCACTGAATGTTTTCGATTTGCTTCTCTGCAAAATTATTTTGATTCAAATATTCACTTTAAATTTAAAATTAAGGAGTTCTCGTTGTGGCTTGGTGGGTTAAGAACCTGACTGGTATCCATGAGGATTGCAGGTTTGATCCCTGGCCTCGCTCAGTGGGTTAACAATCTGACTTTGCCACAAGCTGCAGTGTAGGTTCACAGATGCAGCTCAGATTTGGTGCTGCTGTGGCTGTGGTGTAGGCCAGCAGCTGCAGTCCCCATTTGACCCCTAGCCTGGGAACATGCCATGGGTGTGGCCTTAAAAAAGAAAATTAAATTAAAATTAGAACAGATTTTTATAGAAAGTTACTCTTTTCATTTTTATAGTAGCAGGCATTCTTATTTTATTAAAAACAAGATATGGAGCATATTTAAGAAAGATTTTCATAGAACATAAAAATGATCTTCTTTTCTAACTTTTTCTCAAGTCATCACTTTCAGAAAGAGTATAACCAAAATTATCCACAACTGGTTTTCACGTCTTAGAATTTGGGATTACCTTGTGCTCTTTCCTACTAAAGGCGAAACCTACCCTCAAATATGAGGTTTCTTGAAATTATGTTGCTAATTATCAGAATGGTATCAAAGAAAGCAAAGTATCGTAACTCTCTCCTTTCTCCCCTTTGTACACTTGAGAACTTTTTTCTTATTTATGCTGCATGACAGGAGAGTTGTAATTTTCAGATTGCGATGGAAGCTAGCACTTTATTTTGAGGATAACTTCAAATAATATTGATCATATGCCTTAATAGCTAAGTAATATCTCAGAGTAAGAGCTAAAATTTTCAGATCCTACTATATCTAGTTATTGTCATTTAAGAAGAGAGATTGAGAGAGAAAGAGAAGGAACGTGAGAGTCAGAGGTGGGGGGGGGGATCAGAGAGGCGTTAGTTGTGTGAAGGTATTAACAGACTCAGAGGTCAGAATCCCCTTGCTCTGAATCAGTGATTCTCAAAGTGCGGTTCCCGAACACTTCACATCAGCATCACCTGAGAACTCATTGGACAGACAAATGATCATCCTATCCCAGATCCACTGGATCAGAAACTCTGGGGATGTGCCCAGGAAT
The DNA here is from genome assembly GCF_016906955.1 of Phacochoerus africanus. Classification (NCBI taxonomy): domain Eukaryota; kingdom Metazoa; phylum Chordata; class Mammalia; order Artiodactyla; family Suidae; genus Phacochoerus; species Phacochoerus africanus. The sequence continues at coordinate 27,013,873 of NC_062552.1, read as the reverse complement.
CTGTGTGTGCCTGTAACAAGCCCTACAGGCAGATTCTCAAGGGCCCTAAAACTTGAGAACCATTGCTCCAGATACTACCACCTGGCCCCTGTACATTAATTCATGTGAAATAAAGTATTTTACTGCCCAGGTGTCTACAACAGGGACCACTGTCATCCCTCCTGTCAACCTGATTGGAAGTCTGAAAGAAGAGGCTGAGTACGCATGTTGAAAGTCACTCAGCATCATTTTACCCAAAGAGAGAATGGTTTATGAAACTGTGGCCCCTGTGTTACCAGTGCAGTGTGGAAGAAGACTGATTTTAAAGCGCTGGCATGCTTTATGGCTGCCTGGATGATTTGAGTGTCTAGCTACAACTTTCAAATCTCCAGCTTTATTAATACTTACGAAAGTCTAATGTTTGTGTGTTTGTAAAAATGAGCATTGTGTGGAAGGAAAAAGCAAACACGCACCAGTACTTACCAGGAACTGGGAATGGAACAGCAGCCTGTGTACACAGGCTCATCAATACAGAAATCCTTCTAAGAGGTCTGGATTTAGTATTTACCTTAATAGGACAAATGGGAAATAAAGAAGTATTCCCAAACCCTACCAATCTTATGGAACAAAGAGTCAACGACTTACCTCATTATGTGCTAATAACACAAATGAGAAGACCTCTTCTAGAAAGAGTGTGTTTGTGACTGTTTTATGCTACACATAGAATATGTATCTCTCTAGTTTTGCTAGATTTCCCAGGTTGAATGTAAAATGTAACTAATGTTACTGAAATTTTGTTATCAATAAGAATGTGATAATAATTTTATCTACTCTAGAATCCGGTTGAATTCTATTATTTCTGAATTTCTACAAACCTATGACAACATTGATATTTGAATTCATTCATTCTTGGCAAAAAAGATGACTCCCAGCTTCAGAGGAAAATGACTTCTCAGTTCTCCAAGGATCGGAACTTTTCTCGGATAATACGTAACTGTTATAAATCATTGACAAGTTAATTGCAAAAGTGTTAGGTACAATGATTCTAAATTTCGATCCCGGTGTACATTGTGTTAATGAAGATAAAGGAAAATCTGCTTATAAAATGTAATCTGAATATACATAAAGCTGAATGACAATATCAGAATGACAAACCTCAGAGACACTTTGGGCACAAAATATGAGGAGGGCTATTACTATTTTAATACCAGTGTAACAATAGATATTTTGCACTTGATGTAACTCATAATAATAATCAACTGCATTTCAAAAAATCTGGGCAGTCATTATAATTTTGCAACAGAAGACTTTTCTACTTCCGACAAGTTAGACGTCAAAAAAGAGTAAATTCTCTTAGGTAACGTGAAATTAGTTTTCAAATGGCATGAAGCAAAGTCATAGATATTTTTAGAGACAATACATGTAAACAGAAAATATTGTTAAGTCTATTCTGTTACCTATGTGCACAGAAAATGAAGTGCAAAGGCATGAAAAACACTATCTCCTCCAATTCAAAGGGGATTGTTTTCTAGAGACCCACTGCAATTAAAGAGGGAGCAGAACGCTCCCACCCACTTGCCACGTATTTCTATGCGCTCCCTCTTTCTTGATAAGCTTTGGCGTTAGAATGACTCAAGTTTCTCATGAAATGTATTTCTGTAATTCTTTACCCCACGTATGTAACATCATGTCACTTGTGTAACAATTATTTTATACATTTAAGGTTCTCTATGCCTGATTTACTGTGTCTCCATGAAGAAATGTCTTAGCCAATCTGATGTGATTGCATACCGACTACCATGAAGGATGCTTGGCTATGTAGTTTTTAAGTAAAAACCATATTGAGAATTCTCTAATCACATTCACACTGCCCTCTTTCTTGTATGAAAAATCTTATTGATGTTCATTAGATAAGCTGGATATTCACTCATAACTAGCGTCAAATCTTTGCAGTTAAGGATTGAATTAAGCCCTCTGGTGCAGTACCTAATGACCAAAATATTTTTCCCAATAAGTTTATATAACCAAGGATAATCATGATATAAAAGGTTTTTAATGTTATTTTTAAGGGCGGGTACCATAATAAAGAGGGTTAGAATTAATGCAGAAATATTTCATAAAAATTATGTAAAACTGCATACTTACAGCATTAAATTTTGGAGTTTTTATCTGAGTTAAGAGCTTTACTCTTGCTTTGCTTAGAGGATGACCTTGTGATTTTCAATTTGTCATTAGACTAGTAAGTATGACATTTACATAAATAGGCAATTTTCTTCTTGGTCATTATATCTAAAACTTTCAGGACTATTTTAAGTTCATTAATACACTTTAAAATGTTTATTTTCTGCTTTCCATTCACTGATTCTGACAAATTACAGACTCAAGTACCAAGGACTTTAATTTAAAAATCCATTTTTATTCAATACTGTTTATTCTATCTTTTATCAAAATGGAGCCAAAGTAACTGGGGAAGATCAATACTTGGCTCCCTCCAGGGAAAGGAGATTTGAACGTGGGGTAGTTTCTAAACATAAGCAAAACTCTCAGGGTGAAATCTCCAGAAAGACCAATTCTTCTAGCATTGTTAATCTAAATAGCATCTAGATTTTTTTATTTGAGTGGTGCATTGTCACAGACTAGGTACTCAGCCAAACCTCCTCCTGGACTCAGCCCTGGAGAAAGTCACCCAGCTTCACTTTCATCAAGGCCAAATTGAGTTCTTCCTCAAATCCTCCTCGTGGTTCTACATAGCTCCAATCACAGGCTCCACTGGTAGTTTACTGTCTCATATGGCAATAGATCCGCTCCTGAAATGCAAACCTCTAGTCTTATTCTGGGCCAACAATTGCTTACCCATCCTTCCATCTCACACTTAATGTACCCATGACAACTTCCCTCCTCAACAAAGGACCTCTAGAATCTTTATCCTCTTATTGACCTGTCCTGGATTTACCTTCTCCTCCAACCCAAAGAAAAAACAGGACTGGGTAGTCCTCCACTCTTTAGGAGATATTATTATTATTATTTTCTTTTTAGGGCTGCACCTTTGGCATGTGGAAGTTCCCAGGCTAGGGGTCAAATCGGAGCTGCAGCTGCAGCTGCCAGCCTACACCACAGCCACAGCAATGCCAGATCTGAGCTGCCTCTGTGACCTACACTGCAGCTTTCGGCAATGCCAGATCCTTAACCCATGGGGTGAGGCCAGGGATCAAACCCACATCCTCATGGATACTAGGATACTAGTTGAGTTCTTAACCCACTGAGCCACAATAGGAACTCCAAGAGACATTATTGACTCCCAAAATAGTCTCCCTTGTTTTCCTTAATGAAGACATGACAGTTTTCATAAGGGGGCCTGCAGTCCCACAGCACTGAGAATAAATGGGTGGAGCAGGGCGCAGACACCTTATTGAGTTAGGTTGCTAGGCAAGAGGAGCCCGAACTCCTTTCTCACCCAGGCTTGCTCTCCAAAGACTCGGTTTCAGGTGGAAAGCCGGCCACGATGTTCACTACATCATGTTCTTCACCCCGTTTCTGCTCTCTTGAGCCCTTATTGTTTTTTCTCCTGCGTCAGAAGCAGTTCTGAAAATAATTTCATTATTGAGACATTCTTATTAAGACTGTCTAAATTTGCTTAATTTGATCTTGCAAATCCTCTCCAGCTCTTACTTCTCCTTGTTCAATCTTCGCTTTTAACCGCTATGGGTTTGGGAGGAGGGGTGGGTCATCTCATTTTCTTCTGGGCCAGCTAGTCATCATTTACTTATTTATTCATCTTTTAAAAATAGTGGCTTATCCATTTAAAATGTACCTGCAGCTGGGACACTTTAAATCCTGTGCTCTGTTCCTTCCCTGAGCTGTTGCAATAGTGGGACTTACTGAGCCATCCTCTGCGTCATGACAAGGCAGCAGTGCTCCCTTCATCTGATTACAAAGCTAATCATATTGCATTTTTTCCTACCCTAAGAAGAGATTTCTTCATGTGTTCTGTCAAAGGTTTCAGCTTTTAAGAACTGACTTAATTAATTAAAATGTTTTTGTTAGGAAACCAGAACTTTCTCTTTACAGGTTATGTAACCTCCCTTGCCTCTATACTCTTACTGATTCTCAAATCCCACTTTTTTCATGTGACAATATAGTCTAAGTCTTTAGGATGTATTATATTATTAAGGAAGAATCTACAGAGCCTGTTTTCTATTGTTCTTTTTTTTAATGGTTTTCTTTTTTTCCATCATAGCTGGTTTATAGCATTCTGTCCGTTTTCTACTGCACTGCAAAGTGACCCAGTCACACACATACGTATATACATGCATTGTTTTTCTCACATTATCCTCCATCATGCTCCATCACAAGTGACTAGATATAGTTCCCAGTGCTATACAGCAGGATCTCATTGCTTATCTACTCCAAATGCAATAGTTTGCATCTATTAACCCCAAACTCCCAGTCCATCCCCCTCCACCTTGGCAACCACAAGTCTGTTCTCCAAGTCCATGAGTTTCTGTCCTGTGGAAAGGTTCATTTGTGCCATATGTTAGATTCCAGATATAAGTGATATCATATGGTATTTGTCTTTCTCTTTCTAACTTACTTCACTTAGTATGAGAGTCTCTAGTTCCATCCATGTTGCTGCAAATGGCATTCTTTTGTTCTTTTTTATGGCTGAGTAGTATTCCGTTTGGTATGTATACCACATCTTCCTAATCCATTCATCTGTCTATGGACATTTAGGTTGTTTCCATGTCTTGGCTATTGTTACTAGTGCTGCAACTAAATGTAGAACTACCACGTGACCCAGCAATCCCACTCTTGGGCATATATCTGGACAAAACTTTCTTTTTTTTTTGGTCTTTTGTCGTTGTTGTTGTTGCTATTTCTTGGGCCGCTCCCGCGGCATATGGAGGTTCCCAGGCTAGGGGTTGAATCGGAGCTGTAGCCTCCGGCCTACGCCAGATCCAAGCCGCGTCTGCAACCTACACCACAGCTCACGGCAACGCCGGATCGTTAACCCACTGAGCAAGGGCAGGGACCGAACCCGCAACCTCATGGTTCCTAGTCGGGTTCGTTAACCACTGCGCCACGACGGGAACTCCAAAATTTTCTTGAAAAGACACATGCACCTGTATGTTGTTTGTTTTGTTTTACCCAGAGAATCTGAATGTTTAGCTTCAACTATTACTCCCTCATTGTTATACTCTTGTTTTTGAAAGGTCACCTCCTCCTTACCTTCTTGACCCTAGGTAGTGATCTTATAATGACTTATTTTGCAAATAACTGGAGTGGAGTGAGATCATGGAGTCAGATCATGGAATGAGATCAGAAGATTGAGAAGGACAAAAATTGCCTCCTCATTCCCTTAGCAGAGATCCATTGTTTGAAAGTTAACAGCATCCTAATATTCTCATGGGAGATTTTTTTCATGCTTATCGCTCATTAACAGCTTACATGTAGGTTAAAAGCAGCCCTGAACACAACTTCTTCGGGAAACAAAAACCATCTTTCTATCCCTATAAAAGATTGCAGGTAAGCCTCCTACTGATGCTTATATTGGCTCTGAGGTGAATATTTTCTCGAGAGTCTGAATCTGTTAGATGATCCCCTCACAAGACTTTCCAATGGAATGGCACTTTAGTGAGTTCCGCCCCCTCCTTTAAATATCTGAAAAATTTAGTTTAAACCAACTGTTAAATTTAATAGAATATAGGATCCCTAACCCCATTACATAGGACAGAGTAAAAGTCAATATTTCACAGAGTTCCTATTGTAGCTCAGTGGTAATGAACCCAACTAGTATCCCTGAGGATGTGGGTTCAATCCTTGGTCTTGCTCAGTGGGTTAAGGATTCAGTGTTGCCTTGAGCTGAGATGTAATTCACAGATGTGCCTCAGATCCAGCATTGTTGTGGCTGTGGTGTAGGTAGGCAGCTGTAGCTCTGATTCAACCCTAGCATGGGAACTTCCATATGCCACAGGTGCGACCATTAAAAAAAAAAAAAAAAAAAAGCCAATATATTCACTAGAGTTATCCAGAATAGACCACTAAAACAACTTTCCCACTACTACCATCTAAAGAGATTTTAAGGCGTTCCCATCAGGGTGCAGAGGAAACGAATCCAACTAGGAACCATAAGGTTGCGGGTTTGATCCCTGGCCTTGCTCAATGGGTTAAGGATCGGGCATTGCTGTGAGCTGTGGTATAGGTTGCAGATGCAGCTTGGATCTGGCATTGCTGTGGCCATGGTGCAGGCTGGTGGCTGCTAGCCTGGGAACCTCCGTATGTCACGGGTGCAGCCCTAAAGAGACAAAAGACAAAAAAATAAAACAAATAAATAAATAAAGAGGCTTTAAATACAGTATTTTTAGGTAAGCTAAATAATGATTTGGTATAGCTATGCCCAAACAAGGCTACCAACCACTAGCTGTACCATTTGGTGCTCCTGCTCTAAGATTTTAGCTGGTATACAGCCTGCTCATCCATTCATCAAGACACTAAATCCAATCAAGTTGATGTTTTTTTTTCAGCCAGATGATTCTTAGAGTGTCTATCAAGGTAGTGATGCTTAAAGCTGGGCATTCCGTGCATGATTTACTGGAGTATTTTTAAATAGCTACAGAATTCGATTATGCTTTTTTCCAAGCTAAAAATTATTGTGGCCAGGCTTCCATCTCAGGGGCTACCAACCCATCTCTGCTTCAGAATCCCCTGAGATTCTTGTTAAAGATGCAGCTCCCTGACACACCTCAATACACATTTCAGTTGGGTGAGACTTAGTTATTCTGATTCAGCTGGTCTAGACTGGCATTTGACCACAGAAATATTGCCTGGGGCCCTAGGAGGTCAACTGCTCACTTCCCCATTTCACCACTTACTCCATGATGTCTTGAGATTATTTGTTGTCTGGGGGCCTCTCTGCCTGAAATAGGCAGCATTTCATTCAAGCCATTGTCCTTTTTGATTTCTTACTTGCAGAAGTGTCAACACAATCCCAATTTCAGGAGAGCTCAAGTAGAAGGCTCTGCTCTTTTCTGAGTAATACGGCTGTGTTCCCGGCTCTCATCAGGAGGTGCGGGTATTTTCCCAGCTACGAATTTGCAACCAACAATATTTGACAACAAAAAAGTTACAAGCCAAAGCAAAACTCATTCTACCACCACCAGATGGTGTCAATTTGGACCTAAGTATAAATGTACTTCTAAATGGCCTTTCAGAAACTCACAGGAGATAATTAGACGATAATTAGAAGAACTTACAGAACTCACTACTGTCCTTTGCATATCAAATTCTATGACAAGAAACAGTATTTTCAGAGAATTTTCTGTAGGATATTTAGTCTTTTTTTCCTCCAGTTAAACTCCATCTTTTTTTTTTGTCTTTTTGCTATTTCTTGGGCTGCTCCCGCGGCATATGGAGGTTCCCAGGCTAGGGGTCGAATCGGAGCTGTAGCCACTGGCCTACGCCAGAGCCACAGCAACGCGGGATCCGAGCCGCGTCTGCAACCTACACCACAGCTCACGGCAATGCCAGATCGTTAACCCACTGAGCAAGGGCAGGGACTGAACCCGCAACCTCATGGTTCCTAGTCGGATTCGTTAACCACTGCGCCACAACAGGAACTCCTCCATCTTTATATTATTCCCAGATGGAGCTGTGTTCTGTTATTCCATTGTGTGTATATATGTATTTATATATGCATATATATAGTAAAGGCTATATATAATTAAATATATTATGACATTTATTATATATATATATATATATATATATATATATATATTATAAGTTGTAGATTTGGGTCTTTGGATTTAAGCACTGTCTTCCCTATTAGCAGGAACTGGACTACCTAGAGGCAGAAACTGGGCTATGTTCTCAGATTTGCGTGCCAGCCTCCCTGAGCCTAGCACGGTGCCTCATAAGATATAAGCACTCAATAAATCTTCATTGACTAAATCAGTAGATTTATCCAATGTTGTACTTTATTTCACTCAATTCTGAAAAGTACTAGGAGCAATATGAGACACGGTTCACAAAGGAAAAAACACTGTGTTTACTACTTACTGTCCTAAGAAGGGATATACAGATGAAATGGATTAAAGCCCTGCCCCCCTGAAAAGAGCTCTGCTGTGAGGAAGAACATAAACAAAGTTTAAAAATCACTATTTTGGAGTTCCTGATGTGGTGCAGTGAGTTGAGGATCTAGCATTGTCTCTGCAGAAGCTCCGGTCATTGCTGAGGCATGGGTTTGATCCCCGGACTGGCACAGTGGTTTAAGGATCTGGCATTGCCACAGCTGTTGTGTAGGCAGCAGCTGTGGCTCGGATTTGATCCCTGCCCCAGGAACTTCATATGCCTTGGGTGTAGCAAAAAACAAAACAAAACGAAAAGTCACTCTTTAGGTGCTAGATGAAGTATTAGTTCTCTCTAGAGAAAGATGGTTTTGGAAGAAAAAGATTTTGCTGGAGTTTGAAGGCAGAGCTGAGGAAGGCATTCTGTGCAGAAGGGACAGATCTACGATGGAATAGATGTGTGGAACAGCATGGACCCTTCAGGGAACTGCACTTAATTTGAAAGCATATAGGCACCCATGAAAAGAAATGGTGTTAAATGGGTGGGCAAGCGCACATGATAAAAGCTTTCTGTACTATTCAAGGAAATTTGAAACTTGTGTTAAGTCATGGAGAATAACTTAGGAATTCTACCCAAAGGAATAATATGATTAGATTTAGGTTCTAGAAGGTAGGCAAATAGCCCTGGATTTGGAGAATTTGAAAGCCAGACATTGTCTGTTTAATTCTCCGATAAGGTTTTATGGAGCTATTCACCCCGAAGAATAATGATGGGATCTAAACCAAATGGGGCTGAAAAATAAACAGGAGATTTAAAATCTAGATGAAGATGGGGGGGGGGTGTGCAGATCACATTCATGTTTAGTTCTATTTACTATGGATCCACTCCACCACCCATTTTCAGGGCGGTGGTGCCGTTCCAGGAGCTGTGGTGCTTTAAGGGCATTTGTGAACTTGCCTCCCCATCTTACCCAGCTTCTCCTGACCATGTTTACAGGAGGCAGAGTCCAGCGGACTTCACTTAGTCTTTTTACCATTATCAATGACATATATACCCACACAGTACTGCCAATCTGCTCGCCTTACATGACTCTGCCCACCTGGACCACCATCTGCCCTGCTATCAGTTCCCCTGCTTGTGGTGACCTTGCTCTACAAGCGTGGTCACCAAGGATCTCTTCTCTCCCCATCACTTTTCCAGGGTGTGTTTGTGCAGATGTGGCTGTGAGTGTGAGTGTCTACTCTAAACAGAAGAGAACAAGAATTCCTGTTGTGGTTCAGTGGTTAACGAATCCGACTCGGAACCATGAGGTTGTAGGTTCGATCCCTGGCCTCACTCAGTGGGTTAAGGATCTGGCATTGCCTTGAGCTGTGGTGTAGGTCATGGACACAGCTTGGATCCCACATTGCTGTGGCTGTGGTGTAGGCCGGAAGCTACAGCTCCGATTAGACCCCTAGCCTGGGAAGCTCCATGTGCTGTGGGTGCAGCACTGGAAAAGACAAAAAGACAAATAAAACAGAAAAAGAAAAATAAATAGAAGAGAACAGGCCACATTTTCTCCTCTTGTGACAAGAACATCCAAAGGTGTTTCATTTCAAAACCTATCCCAAGTCTTAGAGGCTTTTTATAGTATGGTTTACACTTGGGTGGCTATTACTAAAGAGTAATAGCCTGCTGTCAATTGAAGTTCGATATCTCATTTCAGCATTGGGAAGTTATGGGCTGAATTCTGCGCCCCCTGCTGCAAAGACATGTGGAAGTCCGAACCCCTAGCAGTTCAGAATATGACTTTATTTAGAGACAGGGTCTTTGTAGAGGCAGTCAAGTAAAGATGACATCATTAGGGTGGCTCCTAAGACAATAGGACTGGTGCCCTTTTAAGAAAGGGTCTTAGGGGAGTTCCTGGTGGCCTAGAAGTTAAAGGATCTGGTGTTGTCACTACTGTGGTGTCAATTCAATCCTTGGCCTGGGAATTTCTGCATGCTGTGGGCACAGCCAAAAAAAAAAAAAAAGAGAGAGAGAGAGAGAGAGAAAGAAAAAGAAAGGGATATAGGGACAGGACACACAGGGACAATGTATAAATGCAGGTAGAAATTGAAGTGATGTTTCTACAAGTCAAAGAATGCCAAAGGTAGCAGACAAGCTACCAGAAGCTGGAAGAGAGGCATGGAACAGATTATCTCTTACAGCCCTCAAGAGGAGCCAACTCCACCTGTACCTTGGCGTTCAGAAGATTGAGAAAAACAAAAATCATCTCCTCATTCCCTTAGCAGAAATCTCTGCTACTTGATCTTGGACTTCTGGCCTCCAGAATTGTGAGATAATACATTTCTATTGTTTTAAGCCCCCAGTGTGTGGTACTTTGCTATGGAGTTCCCGGGACTGGAATATAAGAGATCATCATCCTATGTTTGGAGGTGCCCAATGCCTGCTAGGAGTGCCAAGGAGCTGCTTTGGAATCACATTTGGATGCATCTGAACAAGGTAGCATCTTTCACAGACATCTTCCCCCAGGCCAGAGCCTCATCTACCTCCTCTGGCCATTGGCTCACTCTGTCCTATCCACGCTCTACTCCCAGCCTTCTGTTTTGCATCTGGAAGCAGTCCTTCATCCACTGCTTAGGATGTTATGAGTCTTTACATGCTCCCTGCTCTGGCCGCTGACTCCAGTGACCCTTTGGTTGGTCCTATCTACAGTCATGTTCTTTTTCAGTTCCTGAAACCCCAGCAGGAGTTGAGTCCTCACTTCCTGCGTGCTGGAGGTTGGATGGGTATCCCAAAGGCCTGGGGCTCTACCTCTGGTACCAAATCCACCATGTTGGTGTTGCTACTGTTCCCTGACTGAAGTCCTTTTCAATTTGTTTCATGGATCTGAACGCAACATTCTTCCCTATGAAATAAACATTTCTAGTGACTGGTACTGCAAGTGGCATCCTCTGGCTTATTTCTTCCAGGTAAATGTCTTCATGAAATCTATATGGATGATGTGCTAGATGAAACACAAGCCATTCCTACTCTGGGCTTATCATATTAATTCAGAATAAATGGGAAATATTTTTTAACTAGGTGACAAAGACTACTGCTTGGCAGTATCCAAGACTTTGGTTGAGAGTAGAAATTAATAACAAGACGAAGAAGAAGAGGAATGCCAGGAAACAAATTCCTGTAGTTTTCTCCACTAAGATTAAGTGGCACAGAAGCAGAGAACATTTGATTTGGGGATTGACATATTTAATGTATTTTAGGATCACAAGTAAAAGGCATCTGAGGGTACCAAAAAGTATGAAAAAAAAATTCTTACCATCACCTTTGGGATGGGAGGTAAGGAAGTGAATCCAGAAGAATAATGAGAATAAGAAAATCATGCAGAACTGAAGAATTATGCTGAAGTATAAGAAGATAACTGTAAAGTGGAACAAAGTTTGAAAAGAAAGATCAGCGTGCTTGGAAAGTGTGGCAGATTGTAATCTTTCTGAGAGTGCCTCAATATATTTCCAATTCCACATGCCGTTTTCACAACGCTACCTTCCCATTCCTCCATCAGGAGGTGGGGGGGTCTATGTTGAAACTAAGAGAACTTTGTAACTGCCTGGACCAGTAAAGTGAGGCTTCCTGATTTCCAAGGCTGAGTCATGGAAGACCGTCATGCCTTCCCTCTTCCTCTCTCAGGACATGTGCTGTGAGAGCCCTGAACTGACAGAGAAGGAGTCTGACTATCCTGAGGTTACTGTGCTGCCAAGACCACGTGGAGAAACTACCTAGAGACAGAGATCATATTCCAGAACTCCCAGCTGTTCAAGGCTTCCCAGTTCAGGCTCCAGCTATGACACAAAGAGGCCTTGGAGACCACACCTCTCAAATAACTAACTGCAACCCCGAGAGACCTGAGTGAGAACCACCCAGCCAAGACATTCCCAATTCCAGATCCACAGAAACAGTAAGAGACAGTAAATAGTTATCATTGTTTTAAGACACTAAATTTTTACATAACAATAGAAAAAAATGATAAATTGGAAACATGAGGGAAAATGCCAGGTAGGAGAAAATAGGGGGCAATGAAAGGAAGGAAACAAATACTCTTGCAGAAAAAGGCAATGCAATGACCTCAAAAGGAAAGTTTGCTCTGAGCATCTCAATGAACAAAGGGCCATGTTACACGGAAGCTTCAGGTTCAAATATCATTCATCTCAGGCTCTATTTGTAGTAATTCAACTACAAGGAAAATATGAACTGAAATGAACTTTACTTATATCAACAGAGAAGCTGAATTTATTTAGAAATCTATAATGGGGGGGGGAAAGCCGTTGCAAAAGTTTTTATGATGATTTCATTCATTAGACAAAGTCGTTTTCAGGAAGGCATTAAAGGGACATGGAGATAAGATGATCTGGTTCAAATGATATATGGAAAAGTGGCAGACAGATGTGGAATATGGTTGAGAAAGAAAAACTAAGATTACACCTTGATGCGGGAGGAGAAAGCTAGCTTCCGGGGGGTGCTTCTAATTTAGAGACAGAAGGGCTAGAAACAGCCAAAGTTATATTATAGATGTGACCTCAAAACTTATTTGATTTTCATTAGCAGTCAGGAAAAGTGCTTTCGGGTAGAACAAATATAATTTAATATCTTCAATATCTCTCCCTTGGACCTCACATCCTTCTTCAGAGACTGTCCCAGTTTTCAGCTTCATTTTATAATACACTTATCACCAAAAGTTATTCTGCTTTCATTTGATCCTGCAGTCATTCCATCTAGATTTTTCCCCCCAAACACTCATCATATTATCACCAATGACTCCACGTTGCTAAGTCAGTACTCTGTCCTCATTTTATCTGAGTTTTTGGTAGTTAATTAAATGCATATCTCAGAGACACTCTAGACCACAGCAACAAAGCAACTATCACAATAAAGCTAGTCACACAATTTTTTGGTTCCCCATGCATATAAAAATTATAGTTGACATTATACTGTTGTCTGTTAAGTGTGCAATAGCATTGTGTTTCAAAAATTGTGTGCATATCTTAACTTTAAAATACTTTATTGCTAAAAAAAAAAAATGGTATCCCAGGAAAAAGGAAGGCCCAGGGAGAGAAATGGTATATAAGGCACATTAATAAGCATATCAAGAACCTAAGAAATATAACCAAATATTTACATGTGTTACTGATACGAAGGAAGATAATCATGACTTTTTTCCTTGACATTTATAATCAGAAAAAATGACAGATGCTATTTAAATTACAAAGGTGTATACCAATATAATAGCTTAAAAGGTAACAAATAAATATGCGTAAAACATTTAAAGAAAATACACCAAGAGATAAATCCTGGATTTCTCTAGGTGATTTAAATATCGGTATTTTTGTTTGCTGTTTGTCAAAGCCTATACATAAGTACCAAATCTTTTAAAATGAAAAAAAATTTATGTTATAAAAGAAAAGAAAGTAATTTAAAAGTACAAATTTGTCTCCATTTAGTCTCAACAAGATATTTAAAAAATAGGTCCTTGTATACAATTTCCAGCCATCTCTTTCATGGGACATCCAGAGTCTTTCTTCAAAAACTACAATGAGGTACCACCTCACACTGGTCAGATTGGCCATCATTAACACATCTACAAATAACAAATGCTGGATAGGGTGTGGAAAGAGAACCCTCTTTCACTGTTGGTGGGAATGTAAATTGGTACAACTACTATGGAAAATAGTATGGAAGTTCCTCAGAAAACTAAATATAGAACTACCATATGACCAAGCAATCTCACCCCTGGGCATATATCTGAATAAACTATAATTCAAAAAGACACATGCATCCTTATATTCAATGCAGCACTATATTCACAAAAACCAAGACATGAAAACAACCTAAATGTCCATAGACAGATGAATGGATTAAGAAGATGTGGTACATATACACAACAGAATACTACTCAGCCATAAAAAAGAACAAAATAATCCCATTTGCAGCAACATGGATGCAACTAGATATTCTAATACTAGGTGAAGTAAGTCAGAAAGAGAAAGATATCACTTATATGAGGAATTTAAAATGTGGCACAAATGAACCTATGTACAAAACAGAAACAGACTCATGGAATAAAGAACAGACTTGTAGTTGCCAAAGGGGTGGGTGGAGGAAGTGGGATGGATGGGTAGTTTGGGGTTGGTAGATATAAACTACTAATGGATAGTAATAAGGTCCTGTTGTATAGCACGGGGAACTATATTCAATCTCTTGGAATAGACCATGATGGAAGATAGTATGAGAAAGCATATGTGTGTGTGTGTGTGTGTGTGTGTGTGTGTGTGTGTGTGTGTGTGTAAAAATGGGTCACATTGCTGTACAGCAGAAATTGACTCAACACTGTAAATCAACTATACTCTAAATTTTATTTTTATTCTTTTTTTTGCTTTTTGCTTTTTAGGGTTGCACCTCTGGCATATGGAGGTTCCCAGGCTAGGAGTCAAATCAGAACTATAGCTGCCAGCCTACACCACCGCTACAGCAATGCAGGATGCATGCTGCATCTGCGACCTACACCACAGCTCACAGCAATGCCGGATCCTTAAGCCACTGAGCGAGGCCAGGGATTGAACCTGCATCCTTATGATTGCTAGTCAGATTCATTTTCCACTGAGCCATGACAGGAACTCCAACTATACTCTAATTTTAAAAAAATAATTCCCTGGGGGAACTGGCATTGCAAAATCAACCAGTCTAACTCAGCAGAAAGCATCTCCCACCCTCAGTCATTTATCTCTCTGGAGGACAGTCTGCCCAGTAGAGGACCACATTTCCAAAACTACTAAGTCCTATAATAAAAGAAGAAAACATTAAATTTAAACATAAATGTATGTTGAGGTCATTTGGTAACAAGTGGTCCCTTCTCCATTTAATAATGAATTTGCTGAATCTATAGACATGTCATATTTATGTGATTACAATGTGCAGTAGGCTCTATGATTAACATGAAACATGAAGCAGAGAACAGATACGAAGTTAGGAAAAGGAAGTGTGAAGAAATTAAGAATTTTTGCAACAGTTGGTCTTGATTATAGTTTTAAAGGTGTCACAGATTCCTAAAAAATTAGAACCAACTAATAGAAGTTCCAGAACAGTATAAAGTTGGATACAGAATTGTTATTTTCAGATAAGAACATTAGCTGCTTTACAGACAAAACCTTCCATGGAACATATTTATCGTAGGTGAGACTATGCTTTGACCTTTATGATTAGCTCATCCATAAAGGATATTCTGCTACAAGAATTTATAAATTATCTGTGTCCAAGAAAATGATATTAATAGTACATTATAATTGCAGTTTTTCCCAAGAACTCAGAAGAAAGATTATCCACTGAAACAAACTATAAAGTCAACAAAATACAATAACAGAGGTGTGTCCAATTTTATTTAGAAGAGGTAGCACTTTGAGCCAGCTGGGCTGCTTGTGATTGAGTCATTTACCCAAAGAAAGCAAGAATGTGAGAGAAAATTTCATTATCAAGAACATTGATACATGGGAAACTTCTAACCTGATGCCATTAAATATTAAAATTAATTATAGGCCCTAATGCCCTTTCATCCAACTCTCTTTCCAGGAGTTCCCATCGTGGCGCAGTGGAGAGGAATCCACCAGGAACCATGAGGATGTGGGTTTAATCTCTGGCCTCGCTCAGTGGGTTAAGGATCTGGCATTGCCATGAGCTGTGGTGTAGGCTTCAGACGTGGCTTGGATCCTGCATTGCTGTGTCTGTGGCACAGGCCGGCAGCTATAGCTCTGATTCCACCTCTAACCTGGGAACCTCCATATGCCTTGAGTACAGCCCTAAAATGCAAAAAACAAACAAACAAACAAACAAAAACTCTTTCCATCTCTCTGCTTTCCCCTATAGACATGCTACCTGAAGAAAGTATACTGGCCAATAGTAGGTTTCTTTTTATATAGAAAGAAATTGGCAATAGGATTATTCCCATTTCTCTGATTTTTTTTTTTTTAACTGTTAGTTAAGTCCTAAAGGATGAATTTCATTTTGATCCCATTAAACTAAGAGCCAGAACTTGCGCAATACCTCCCACAGTGATCTATC
The DNA here is from genome assembly GCF_016906955.1 of Phacochoerus africanus. Taxonomy (NCBI): domain Eukaryota; kingdom Metazoa; phylum Chordata; class Mammalia; order Artiodactyla; family Suidae; genus Phacochoerus; species Phacochoerus africanus. Next base: position 26,997,742 of record NC_062552.1, on the reverse strand, counting down.
TGGTGGAGCTGTTTTGATCATCATACCTAGTGACACATGCACATAACTCATGGGAACTACGGTTTCATTCTGATGTTTAACCTCTTCAGTGGGTAGAATTCTGTCACTGGACCCAATTGTGTTGTCTGTAGAGCACTGATTTGTGAGTCGAGTGTCTGGCTCTACAGCAATAAGCAACACCAAGTCACGCAAACCAGAAGCATGGATTCCTTCTTCCCACTCCCTCCTCCACCTCAAATGGTCCTCAACTGGGAACCATGCTATAAACTCCAAGTCCTTAAATATTGTGAGCCCACCATCTCTTTTCCATTAACCTTACTTTTTAGTTCAAGCCTCAAGCACTAAATAACCTCAAAACTTAATTATCTTTCGAGCATCTGCCATAGGCTTGCTGAAACAAAGTTTCAAAATACCTACCTGGGTGCTTCCTGTTTAAAACTCACCAACAGCTTCCCTTTTCCCTTTTCTCTCTTCTCCTCAGTAAAACATAAAGGCTCCTATAATCTGGCCATTTGTCTCATTTCCCCCACGACCATGAGTTGCAGTGAAATTCGTTCTTCTGAGTTCCCCCAGAGCCTACCTCACAGGTATATTTCCATGCTGTGTCTCAGTTTTTCTCCGTCCTCACTGACCTGTCCCCCCACTCACAGCCATCTCCCTCCAGTTTGTTAGTGAGACCAGTGGGCAGTTCTTAGGGAGATGATTAAGTGCACTATGATGCTGAACTAATTTTTCTTTTCCGGTGAGCGGCCCTCCAGTAAAAGACGGCAAGAGTCGTAATTCCTTCCAAATGCTGGATGATGTCTTCCTTTATTACTAAGTGTCTTAGAATGATGCTTGCGGTCCTTACATCCAAGGAACTCGTCACATTGTTTCTGTGTTATATTACATGTGCTATATTATCAATATTCTGTACATAGCCTTCATCCAGTGCTCTTAATTTTAAATCACCACTAAACCTAAAACTAATCAGATTTTTTTCCTTCCTCCAGATATGAGCATCTTACAGAATTATGAGCAGAAAAATAAACATAGGGGCAAGGCAGAGGTGTTTGTGGGCTCCGGGATGGGGGGAGGGAGTCAAATGTCATTAAACACAAAATGATTGTTTTATGATCCAAAAAGAAATGTCTTCTAATATATAGAGTTTTTCATTCATTTATTATGTTTTTATTTATTTTTATTTTTATTTTTTGTCTTTTTGCCATTTCTTGGGCTGCTCCCTTAGCATATGGAGGTTCCCAGGCTAGGGGTTGAATCGGAGCTGTAGCTGCCAGCCTACGCCAGAGCCACGGCAATGCGGGATCCGAGCCGCATCTGCAACCTACACCACAGCTCATGGCAATGCCGGATCCTTAACCCACTGAGCAAAGTCAGGGATCGAACTCGCAACCTCATGGTTCCTAGTCGGATTCGTTAACCACTGCGCCACGACAGGAACTCCTATGTTTTTATTTTTTAGCAAATCTTTCTTTCTTCCTTCCTTCCATTTTTTTTTTTTTTTTTTTTTAGAATTGCATTTGCGGCATATGGAGGTTCCCAGGCTAGGGGTTTAATCGGAGCTACAGCTGCCGGCCTACACCACAGTCACAGCAACACCAGATACGAGCCATGTCTTCAACCTACACCACAGCTCATGGCATCGCCCGATCTTTAACCCACTGAGAGAGGCCAGGTGTCGGACCTGTGTCCTCATGGATAACAGTCAGATTCATTTTCACTGAGCCATGTGGGGAACTCCTCTTTTTCTCTACATGCGGTTTTTCTCTGCAGCCTGGTTTTTTTGATCCAGGAAAACTAGGGACCCCACCTCAGTTCTGGTTTTTCGTAGAGCTCTATGTAGTGCTATGGAGAGCTCTATGTAGTAGGTGTTTGTTGGATAGAAATTATAGTGTTTTTTTTCCCAGTGGTGAGGTACAAATTCTAATGTGGTTCATCTAATTGTTATGGAAATGGATTCTTTATGTGACAAAAAAACCTGAAAACAGTTAAATGAGGTCAGTGACTTTTAAATATAAATTCTGGAGCCTTTGGATGCCTCAGCAGCAGCTGTGGATGATAATGCAAAGGCCTCAAGACCAATGCCTGGGGCTTGCCACCCAAATTTCAACCAAACCAACACTATTTTCTTCTGAGTCACTTATTTATTGATAACATTTTATTCAACACACTCATCATCATTGGTAACTAGTGAAACTGCTCTTTTTTTAAATCATTTTCTCTTCCTTCTAAAATGTTTTGATTCAATTATCACTTTCCACTTCAGCAAATAATTGAGTTGAAGGTACTGTTTATTAATCTGAGCTGTCTATACATTAGCTTGGGGCAAAATTGTGTTCTATTTTTACTAAACTCTAATTTAAAATGCAGTGCTTCTTGCACTGTATTGTCACAAAGAAAAATTACAGATATTTTTACACAATACTGCACTTATGGAAAATATCTCAAATTAGCATCTATGGTCATCAGTACGCTGAAATTAGTGTCCTATTAGACCTACCTGGATCTTGATTTTTGTTCTCTTAATAAAGAAGCATGTTACGTTACTTTGTCACTAATGTGTTTTAAAAATATTTTGATAAATATATTTCAATATCCTTTATAATAGGATACCTGTAATAATACCTTTTTAAAAAAATTGATCTCTAAAGGCAAGATGGAAATATCACTAGGTCTAAGGAGTGACAAAAAAGCACAGGGATTGCACAGCTGCCAACCCTAATGCCACCACTGTCCCACATTTATGCATCAGCACCAGCCTCACTCTCTCCACATACCTAAAATTTTGACAGGCAGGGGTTTGAAAATGGCCAGCTCAGGATTCAACACAAAGACTCTGTGGACATCGGCTTCAGCCTCTGGAGGAACACAAGGCATTGAGAAACCCAGTGAATCCCTCAAGAATTCTAAGCACACTGCCACCCAACCAGGCTGCCTCTCCACCAAACAGTGTGGAAGAGACCCCTAGGTGTCCTCTGCCTGACCTCAGGCATCTTGGGGCAGAGAGTCCCAGGTGCCCAGAAAACAATCTCAAACCTCTGACTGCTGGCTCTGGCTTCTGCCCAACACAGCCTTTAAAAATATTCTAAGGAAGGAGTTCCCATTGTGACTTAGTGAGTTAAGAACCCAACAGAGTGTCTTTAAGGACATAGGTTCAATCCCTGGCCTTGCTCAGTGGATTAAGGATCCAGCATTGCCTTAAGCTGCGGCATAGTTCACAATTGCAGCTCAGATCCAGAGTTGCTGTGGCTGTGGTATAGGCCAGCAGCTGCAGCTCCAATTAAACCCCTAGCCTGGGAACTTCCATATGCCACAGGTGCAGCCTTAAAAAAAAAAAAAAAAATCTAAGGAAGGGGTCTATGGAGAAAGAGCACCAATGGCACAATAAAATGCTAAAAGTCCCCTTCAGATTTCAAAGATTTTAAACATGCAGGAAATCAGATCTACCCCAGACTCTTCAACTGTGGGATCCTGTTGGAGGAGGTCATCCAGAGAACATGACTGCAGTTTGTCCTGCAAGCTGGACCCAGGCGATTGGAAGATAGATCCTCTCCTCCCCTGTCCTTGAAAGGTAATTCTGCCCACCGTTCCCACAGGGTTAGCCATTTCAGGGATGCAGCCTTGAGTGAGCTCTGTGTTGCTGAGACCATCTGAACTGCGTAAGTGACTGAACCCAGTTAAAGCCTCTCTATGAACTTTTAAGATTCTGGTGGGAAGGTGTGGAGACCTATCTGTCTTTTGTTCACCCAAGGCAAGCCTCCATGTGTAAATGCTTTTGCTTATTAAATCTGAGACCTGCCAACTGCAGTCATCTGCCTTTTTCTGCAGTCTCTCCTTGCCCTTTGCGTAAAGGGCCGGTTTGCAAACCACCAGAGACATGGAATCCCTCTCCAGCTTAAGCCATTTTTCGTTTGGCTTATAGCGAAAAGAATAATTATCTTGGTAAAATTTATACTACATGCTTAGTGATTTGCCCTTTAAAAGGAGATCATTGATTAATTTTATAACATTATAATTATCTGTTAAATAAAAATGGAGTCAGTGGGTGCAATCTAGCTGGCTATTTGTTGATGTCTTGTAATATAAATCCCATTACAAACATGATATTTATAGCAACCTTGGGTGCACTCAGTTCATTTTACAGAGGAGTAAATACAAATAATTTCTGACATAAAGTCATTGACCTACGCCTCCAGAGAAGAATAGTGTTACAATTTCAGTTTGTTGGACTTTGGAGGCTGTATTTTTTCCACCATACCTTCTGCAAACAAAATACACTGTAACTTATTTTCTAGTGTAAAGCAAATAGGGACCATTGCAACCAACAACCTTTCTGTTGCGTAACTGTGTACACATCAATACTCCTCTCCCGCCTCAAGAGAGTCGGTTGTCCATGCCTATCTTTGCCCAATTTCCTGTTAAAGCCTTTGTTTTATTTCCTAAGCATCCATTACAAAAAGATCTCAAACTATTTTCCAAGTGGCAGTGTCATGCTGTCCCCAGGTAGATGATGTGGTCTAGGTTCTTGTACGTAAGAAATCAAAGAGAGACGAGATAAATAATGCCTGTCTAGTCCATTCAAAATACTACAGATTGGGGAGCTATAAACAACAGAAATGGTTTTCTCACAGTTCCTGAGCCCGGAAGTCCAAGAGCACGTTGCCTGCACGGTCATGTTCTCATGAAGACTCTCTTCCTATCTCATAGCTGGCACCTTCTCATCATGCTTCCACGTGGTGGAAGGAGCAAGGGACACTTTGGAGGTTCTTCTTTAAGACACTGATCTCACTCATGAGGGTTGTACCCACCACTTTACTTCCCAAATGCCTGACCTATTCATACCATCTCCTATGGTGGTTTAGGATTCCAACATACGACCTGGGGCGGGGGGACACAAATATTCAAACCCTAGCAATGTCTCTCATTGAATCCCAGAGAAAAATAGCATCGAGTGACACACACAAGGGGATGATTACCTTTCCAGGGGAACAGGAAATTTTTACATCTCCATGAGGAGTCATTTCATACACACGACCCTATTTGGAGGGTTAGAGGAACTGCAGTTAAAGAAGCACAGCTTTTAAACACACTGGGGTTCGGGGCCCCTATGAAGAACCCTTCTTGTCCGGGAAGATAAAGTACACTAGTTTGGTCCTAGTGAAACTTGAAATCCACATACATTTTCCTGGGCTGCTTATTATCCCTTTTCTCCTTTTCCCTACCCTCAAAGTCATAAAATTGCCTGAATGATAGCTGATGAATGAAGTAGAAATTGGGCATGCGCAAGCAGCTAGGAAAATTTTGAGTTATAGTTGGGAGGCTGGTACACAGTGTAGTATTCTAGTTGAAGAGGGAAACAAGCCACCTTTTTTTTTTTTTTTCTGAATGTGCAGAGTATGTATCATTTCCTAGTATCTGGCTTCTGGGCTTTCTTGGAAACATAATATCTGCGATCAGTACACTCAGAAGAAAATAATTGAATTTGGACATAATTAGGAAAGTTCACAGCTCAGGAAAGATGGGTGAGGAAGTAGTGACATAGGAAGCTGACTTCAATCGGGGATGCTCTTAGGAAGCAGGAACACAAGCTGAAGCCTTATTCTGGACAGTTGCAGTTAAGAAGGTGGTGAGAATAAACGCATCTGCTTTCCTTCCAGCTGAACAGCCCCCAGTGGTCCACCATGATATTCTTCATTTTCCTTGGTAAGTGATTTATGCTCCTGGTTTATCTGAATTCATAACACCAAGTCTTCATGAACCGATGCTGTCCCATGTAACTTAATTGTCAGTTAAGTTGACAAAGGCTTATAATTACAAAGTATTAATTACAAATGTGTATTTTAACATTAGCTTATTGCTTTTGCAAAACTGTATACTTACTTTGACTCATTTGTAACTCTAGAAAATGCATAATGTGAGAATTGCATTAAGCACTCAGGTTGCTTCTTTTTTTATAGCGTGTAATCCAACTACTCTGAGTAATAGATTAGGATTTATAGAATTCATGGATATACTCGCTTTTCTAGAAATGAAACCTTCCAGTACCTATTTACAAGTTATAAGGTGACAAATTTTCAATTACTATCTATTTCTGTTTGAAATTAAAGTGAGATTAATTTAAGCCGTTGTTTTCTTGATTTTAGGTGTTAACATTTTTTAAATAGAGTCAGTTAGTGGGGGAACACTATGCCAAATGCTTAACATTTTAGTCGATTTTCGTAAGCTAAAGTGTAAACTTATCTCTCTTGTATTGGGTAGTGTGAATGTCTTGTTAGATGCTGGTAAAAAAGAAGTTATTTATACTTAAAGCAGAATCTATGAAGCTCTAGTTGCTATATGTGATATTGAAGAAGCTATTATATTTTATTAGCATTCAGTAGACTCTACTCCTTGAATTCAGAAAAAAAGGATAGTTGTGATTGTAGCTGAATATTAATAATTCACTCATTAAAACAAAGACAGTGTATTTTCTGCTTACTCTCTGCTGATAGATATTGATGAATAAAGGCAAACTTGTGGCAAGAAAACAAAGAAGTTATTTGCAATTATGCTGAACATAAAAAAGAGTCAAAATAAATCAAGTCAAAGAAAATTAAGGCAAGAAGGAAAGGAATATTTTATATATTTTCAAGATTGGGAGGTTAAAGAAATAGTTATTCAAAATTGCACTACTCGTATTTAGTCTAATAATATTTCCTTATTTCTATTATTTATAATAGGGAGAAATATAAGAGATTTTAATTTTTATACATCGGGCAGCAATAGAATGAACCACACAAAATATAATACAACCTCATTACAGCCCCTGTTGAAAAGACAGTGATGGACTCTTGTTTTCAACTTTCACTTCTAAATTACCCCTGACACTAGGTTGCATGAAGGAAGGAAATCACATCGAACACTGTTAGGGTCCAAATTGTGCTATTTGATAGGTTTAATTGCTATTTCCCATAATACATGGTTCACAATTCTTGCTCAACATCATTTAAATAGGTCTTGTGATGTGGGAAAGTTCCGTAGCCAAATAAATCTGAGACACAGTGAATTTTTAAAGCAGAGCAATTCACATCCTAAAGAGCCTTCTATCTCTTTAGAAGGTAATACAATGTGCAACATTCTCCATCTTATTTATTTTAAATAGAACTTGTTTCTCACTTAGCATTTCAAGAGAATACTTAAAAACTCCTGGCTTAAATACATGGCCACAAATCATAGTGGGGAATGGACAAGATTTTGGAAAGCTAAAGTTATTTTGATTCTTCTGGGCCAAATCATTGAGGTGGTTGTCCTAGTTGATTCTGTATTTCATGGGGGTAATAGGTAGAAAATCATGTAAAGTCAATAATCAAGTTTATTATTCAATCCCAATATCTAAATATGAAAGAAAATAAAACACATTTAGGAAATATGTAGAACTTCCCATATGTAGAATTCATTAAGGATCATTGTACCATAATACTGGTGAGGTTTTGATGATATATCCAGGAAACCATCACCTATAACTTTCTTGAGAAAAGTATTCAGTAGATATAATGATCAAGGACAAATAAAATTTTAATTTCTTATAAATTGAGTTTCTGACATAAAACCCCTACTTTAGGATCTTTAGCAAGCTGGATGAAAACAAGTAACCTTGGGCCAGAATCGAAGTGGCTCTATTTCTCTTTCTCCAAGCTTGCTAACCTAGAAGAGGAGCTTGGCTAGATGAGGCTATCTGAGAATACATGAAAAAAACAGAAAGCTGATATGTCAATTTCCACTCCAGCCCTCAACAAGAAAAATGTGACCAAGCCACACCCATGGGCCCAATCTTCAAATGCAGTGACCCAACCAGTAGCACATATGGTCCAATCAGTTGTCATGGATTATCCTTAGGAGAAGATGTTTGGAAAGAGGTAAGATTTAAAACAAAAAACAAACAAACAAAAAAAAAACAAAGATGTTATGGCTTAACTTGAAGCCTATAACTCTATGTTGTGACAGGTGGTTCATAATTAATATCATCTTTTTAAAAATTCAAATAATTTGGCTTTGATTAAGATATAGCTTGAGGTCTCTTGATTATGTAGTTAATATACTGTCTCTATAACTCAGTTGTAGTTTCCATATTTTCCTGTGGATTAAACTAGTGTCAGTTTGTATGCTTGCAGAATCAGTTTGAGTAATTGGCATGTATATTAAACTAACGTCACTACTTTCTTGATATTTTAAAAAACTTGCTGGAATCTTTTCTTTTACCTGAAATAACTTGTAAACATCTGGAAGGTGTTATTTTTATTGAATATTATCTTATATATTCAGTTACATTATTATTTATATTTACTCATCCGTATACTGCTATTCAAGTTGGTGTTAAGTCAACATGCATTTACTGAATATCTATAATGCATCATTGTGCTGCTTGTGGGGATACCATTATGAATTACCCCTAATGCCTACCGAGTAAAACCCTAGAATCTAGTGGTAAAGACAAATACATAAATACGTACTTTCATTACAGAGCAGAAAATGCTGCCGATGCGGCATTCTTGAGATTGTAGCGAATCAGGTGAGGAGTGTTAAATTCAATGTGGATGTAGGAAAAAAGACATTGAATTCAGAGAAAGATTCCATAAAATAGGTAGTTGCTGTCTTGAGTCTTAAAGGATAAGAAAAGGGTTATTCCAGAGGAAAAGAAAAGGAGTGCCTGCTAGTGACCATGCAGAAAAGAGTCAGAGGTACAACCCAGTATGAAGCAGTTGAGAAACTATCAATGCTCAAAGACCCCCAAATTACACATGGTGAAGAATATGAGAGTCACGCAGTGGAGAACCATCCAATGGATAAAGCAGAGAAATGGCAGGACTAGGTTGGTGCATTAGGCAGATTAGAGGGGTGTAAAGAACCTATCTGAATAAGACGGACCTGCAGGCAGACTGATGAGTTTGTCAAATATTCAAAATGAGACTTGAACTATGCAAGAGCAATATGGGAGAGTGAAGTTGAGGATAGAAAAGAAGCCAGTCATGAACCCAAGTTTCCTAGAGTGGGTGCTATTGTGCGTGGTGGAATTGCTGCTGAAGTAGGGTGGTCCAGCAGGGAGCGGTGACGGTGAGTACAATATCAATGACACTATTATCTGGAAGTGTTCTGAAACGTTTAGGTGGAGATCCCAGGATCTCTGTCAGGAATGCTGGAAAATAATGGGTTTGAATTAGACATTTGAGAATCATCAGTCTAGAGATTTTAATGAAAAACATAAGTACATGGAATTGTCCACAGAGAGTGTGTAAAATGAGACTGGGAAAAGTCTGAGGACAGAACCTAAGCCACAAATGTACTTTAACAGAAGAGTAAGAGGATCCTGGGAAGAATTGTAACTACGGTCAGAAAGTATCAAATGAAAAAGTATCAAGAGAATTAGAAGGGAGGGTTGCCAAAGAAAAAGAGTTTCAAAAACAAAATAACAACAAAATTCCCAAGACAAAAGTAGGCAAGAGGAAGTCTTTTTTGTTTTAATTTAATTTTATTAGAGTATAATTGACTCACATTGTTGTCTTAGTTCAGGTACACAGCACAGTGAATCAGTTTTACATATACATGTATCCATGATTTTGTCCCATATAAGTTATTACAAATTATTGAGTAGATTTTCCTGTGCTATACAGTAGGTTCTTGTTAATCATCTATTTTGTACAATAGTCTGTATGTGTTATTGCCACCCTCTCAATTTTTCCCTCTCCCCAGCGGTTTCACCTATGGTAATCCTAAGATTGGTTTTAAAATCTGAACTTATTTTAAAAACAGGATGAAGTCTTAAAACTATTAAATTTAATGTTATGGGGATGATTGGGGGGCCTGTTTAAGAGTAATTTCAATGGAGCAATAGTCATAACAATAAATTATAATTTGAGAAATGAACAGGGAGTAAGAAAGAAAGAGGGCAAATGTAGACTTTTTATTTAAGAATCTTACATAAGAGAAACAGATCTATAGCCAGAGGGGGAGTTAGGATCCATTCCAGTCTTGTAATGATTTTATCACATTTTGTTTTTCATAGCTCTTGTCTTTATCATTAATAATTCAGGTTTGAGGTAAACAACTGCCTTGTTGTAATACTGCTGCGGTTTTCATTGTTCTGTTATTGCTGTTCTTCAAGCTGTGGGACTATACTTGGAAAATGAATCCACTTCCCAAACCACTGATTGCACGCACTTAAGAGAGCTCTGCCTAAATGATACAGATGGATGTAAACAGGCCTGGAGAATAATGGAAGATGCCTGCAATGTTTCAGGTAAAACAAATGGATTAAAATACACTCAAATAATTTCTTTTCACTTAGATAAAAATAGGATTTCCTGTTTTCTTTCCCTGTCTTAGAAAATAGGTTTGTCTCTAAATACCTTCCTTAAACTTGGTATTCAAGTGATTCACCTTCAATTAGTTATTAGTGAATTTAGTTACAAAAGAGTATTCTTGAATTAGTGAAGGGCCCTAATGCATTGACACTGCAGCGAGCTTTATGCAAGATTTCAGATTATTTTTTGACTCATCTCTTCAAATGTAATGTTAAAACTGTATACTTGCCTTTCAGAAGCATGGAAACAATTTTTTACGTACTGTTCTTTTGCTTATATGTTAATATGTCAGCAATAACGTAGGAAGATAACATTTGTGATGATCAAACACATTATTTATTTGCATGTACACAGCTTGAATTTTATATTCTTGTGACAAATACACTGCTTTCCATTCCAACTATGTCAAGAACAGGTTAAAATATATTTTTATTTTTAGCTAGTTGTACATTCCAGACATTTGAAGGAAGGGCCATGAGATAGAGATTAGAAAATCACTGTCATTTTTGTAACAGAAAAAATTTTTTTTGAGTTTATGAAGTAGCTGAATATATACCAAATAAGAGCTTTATAGTAACACTCCCTTCCCTAAAAGTAGATTAACTGATTATGCAGTAGGACATCGCACTAATAGCATATGACAAAACTTTTCAAAAAATCTTATTGCAACACAGTACGTTTTATCAACTTGTATAATGAATATTATGATACCATAAAAACCCAATGAACTTTATGGCATAGTCAGTGAGAGAAATCCAAAGTGAAAAATAATATTCTTCCATGACTCATGTTGCTTCTCCAACCATTTCATGAAGAATAAATTCTGTATTGCCTCTAATTCTGCCCACTTCTCAAAGATGTAAGGTGGAGAGTGTCAGGTTAAGAGGCAACAACTCATAGTTCTGACAACGCCAGTATGCATAATCCCCACCATCAGAGCTCCTGCCCAGCCACAAGACCTCAAGGAATTACATAGAATGTACAGGAAGGAGTGAGATTGCCTTCTCTTCCCTGCCCCTGAAGGGGGTACATGGGATGTTCATGTGCCAAAGAAAGTTATAGGTCTCTTATCCAACATTCTCATTATAGTTCCGGAAAAAAAATTCAAAGGCAAATTTCTTCCCAATAACACAATAATTTTAAGAGGAGCATAAAGGACAATGACCAAAAAAATGTTATTTGTTTTGATGATGAAGCCCCTTGTTACACTGTATAAGGCAATCTAAAATATCCCATTCAGTGTGTCATGAATTACAATACATTTATTGATTTGCTATACAAATAGCAAGTCCTTGGCAATGAATGGTAATATTTGCATAATTATCCCATGCATGAAGCCGAAATAGAAGTATTCTCAAAGACACAAATGAAATGGACTCAAGTAGTTTTATTCAGAAAAATGAATAAAAGAAAATTGTTGGGTAGATGAATATGGCCTTTTAAATTAAAGCAGAAAATGAGATATTGGTAACTATGGAAAGACTCGCTTTTCAATAGTATTTATTGGGTGCTTTCTAAGTGTCAGGACCGCCTCATTTTCCATGATAAATTTAGAGCCACCTGCGTGTCTCTTATTATGATCTTGGAATAATATGCAAATTAAAATAGCAGATAAAGACCAAATAGCTAATATAATAGATAAACTGAGAAAATAGCTAAGATTACTGAGCATTCTGGTTGCCTCGTATAAGGGTGGCCTTGGTTATGATTAAAGAGAAAAAACTGACATTCTAAGTGGGGACAATCTCTTTAAAATACAGAAAATTTTAATCTATTTTAGAAATATTGGGGGGAAGATAGTAGAAACAGATTTTTTTTGTCTGAAAAGTCAATTATATGGACATGCTGTGGCAACCCCAGATAACTTCACTATAATAATTAATTACTAAAATTAATCTGTTAAAAGCTTTGGGTAGGGGGATGCTACCCAAAGCTTTAACATACCTTGGCTACTTAGCGGGACTCCAAAATTATATTCGGATTAATATCTAGAATGCTATATGTTCGATTGTGAAATCCAGGCAACACCTGCCAGATGAAGGATTCATCCAGCTGTAACCAGAGCATCCAGTTCTTAGCAGAAAGCAATTTCCAATTTAAAGATTGTCTCTGCTCCGATGACCTCTATTGTACTGTTAACAACTTGATTGGAAAAAAATGCACCGACGAATCAGGTAATACCTTGCTATGTGAAATATTTACTGTCATGAAAATGAAAAGAACAATGTCAAAATTAACCACATCTATGTAATTTGATGAACGCTTTTTTTCTGTCGATTTGATTGATTCTTCATGTAATTTAAGGTTCTGTGGGTTCTGGATCTCAGTAAGTGCATAACATATTTCTAGAACTACTAATTGCAATTCCAAGCTTCTTTCAAGTATAATTCATTAGAATTCCAGAGTCATTCATTTAATATATTTATCTGTGGGACTCACTAGGGTGTTGTGCAAGACTTAAATGATAGAAGATGAATATGGTATTATTTCTATTAGTAAAGAATGGCAAGGTCTCCTGAGAAAGACCAAAGTATAATCACTTACCTAGAATTATGCTTGCCTTTGGATTATGAGCATATGATCATTCAATGTGCACGGACATGTGTCATCCAATAGCCCTAAAGTGATCTATTTCCAGATCCTCAGTGTCCCTAGGTTCTCTCTCTGAAAAATATCGGTTTGGTCACCTGTTTTCACAGAGTTCTCACCTCTTCTATAGGAATCATCCTTCTCCCTCTTTTCAAGACAGAGGTTTACCTCCCATCTATCTTGAAAGGTCCCATTGCCCAACCCCTCCAAGCTACTGGATAATTCCTGTTCCATAATTCTGCCTTGTCCATAATTTCATGTAAAGGGAATTGTACAACATGTAGCCTTTTGAACCTGTTTTCTTTTATTTAAAATAATACATTTGAGATTTATCAGAAAATCCTATTCTCTGTTTTGAAGAGTAGTATTCCATTGTATGGTTATACCACAAACTGGTTATCCATTCACCACTGAAAGTCATTTGCATTGTTTCCAGATTTTTAGAGATTATAAAGCTGCTATAAATATTCATATATAAGATTTATACAAATAGAGGTTTTTATTTCTCTTTGGTAAAAATTTAGTGGGTCATATATTAGTAAAGTGTGTGTTTAACTTTATAAGGAGCTTTCATACTATATTTCAAATTTGAAGTAGCTATAAATGTATGAAAGTTCCAATTGCTTACATTCTCAGCAGCATTAGAGTTTTGTTTTGTTTTTTTGCCTTTCTAAAATATATTAAATGGTATCACATTGTTGTTTTAACTGGCACTTAAAATAACATTGATCATATTTTCGCGTGCTTCTGTGCTATCTATATGCAGATTATTTGGTAAAATGCCTCTTCAAGATTTTGTCCATTATAAAATGGACAATTGAGTTTTGGCTTTTTAATTAAGTTTTAAGATATTTAATTTTTTCTTTAATATTGAATAGAGTTTACTAGAACATGTGTTTTGTAAATAGTATTTCCCAGTCTGTGTCTTTTATTTCCTTAAGAGTGCTTTCAAAAAACAGCATTTTTTTTTTTTGTCCTTTTAGGGCCACACCCATGGCATATGGAGGTTCCCAGGGCAGGGGGTCTAATGGGAGCCGTAGCCACTGGCCTATGCCAGAGCCACAGCAACACCAGATCTGAGCCGTGTCTGTGACCTACCTATACCACAGCTCATGGCAATGCCAGATCCTGAAACCCACTGAGCGAGGCCAGGGATCAAACCCGCAACCTCATGTATCCTAGTCGGATTCATTTCTGCTGCGCCACAATGGGAACTTCTTTTTTTTTTTAATTTAATGAAGTTCAATGTATCAACTTTTTTTCTTTTATGAATTATACCTCTGATACTGCATTCTAGGAAGTCTTTTTATTTATTTATTTATTGGATGTTATTTCCCCAATACATTTTTTTCTACTGTACAGCATGGTGACCCAGTTGCACATACATGTACACATTCTATTTTCTCACATTATCCTGCTCCATCCTAAGTGACTAGACATAGTTCCCAGTGCCACACAGCAGGATCTCATTGCCAATCCAGTCCAAAGGCAATAGTTTGCATCTATTAACCCCAAGCTCCCCAACCACCCCCCTCCCCCCCCCCCTTGGCAACGAGTCCATGATTTTTTTTTTTGCATTCTAAGAAATCTTTATCCAACCCAAATTCACAAGTATTTTCTCATATAGTCTAGATATTATCTAGTTTAGATTCTACATTTAGGTCTATGATACATGTTGAGTTAATTTTTGTATATGGTGTAAGCTATGTGTTGGATATGTTCTTTTGCTATATGGGTATCTAGCTATTCCACCACATTTGCTAAAGATAACTTTCAGTATCACCTTTCTCAAAAGATCACTAGATTGTATGTTAGTGGCTCTGCTTCCAGATTTTCTATTCTGTCCCAATGACCTATACCAATATTTCACTGTTTTATTTATTGACGTTTCATGGGATGTCTTGAAAACAAGGAGTGTAATTCCTTTAATTTTTTTCTTTTTAAAAATTGATTTGGTTATTCTCCTTCTTTGCTATCCAATATAAATTTTACAATCAGCTTGTCAATGTCTATAGAAAAATCCTGCTGGCATTTGATTTGACTTACATTGAAACTATAGATCAATTTGGGTAGAATTTATATCTCTAATATGTGAGTTTTCAAATCCGTGAACTTGGTATATCTCTCCATTTATTTAGGACTTTGATTTATTTTATCAATATTTTGTACTTCTCAGTATAGTAGTTCTTACACCCATTTTGTTAAGATTCACACAGATGTCCTTCACTTTTTTGAGGCTTGTTGTAAAGGGCACTTTATTTTACATTTTAATTTTCAATTGATTATAGTAATATACAGAAATACAGTTGATATTTTATATGGACCTAACATCCTGTGATTTGCTCAAATCAATTATTAGCTCTAAAAGTTTTAGTTTTAAAGGATTTTTTTTTGTGTGTGTGTGGTTTTTTTTGTAGAATCTATAAGATTTTCTACATAGGTAGTCTTATTATCTATGAACAGAGAGAGTTTTATTTCTCCCTCTCCAATCTGTAGCCTTTATTTCTTATTCTTGCTCTGTTGTTCTGAGTAGAACTCCAATATAATATTAAAAAGGATTGTTGGGAGTGACTATCTTTGCCTTTTTACCTGTCTTAAGAGGGATGCATTCAGGAGTTCCTGTCATGGCTCAGTGGTTAACAAATCCGACTAGGAACCATGAGGTTGCGGGTTCAATCCCTGGCTTCGCTCAGTGGGTTAAGGATCCAGCATTGCTGAGCTGTAGTGTAGGTCACAGATGTGGCTCGGATCCCACATTGCTGTGGCTCTGGCATAGGCCAGCGGCTACAGCTCTGATTCGACCCCTAGCCTGGGAACTTCCACGGGCGCAGCCCTAAAAAGTATAAAAGACAAAAAAATTAAATTAAATTAAAAAATATAAATGCTGGAGGATGGATATAAAGATGGGTGCGTCAGTCCCTGTTCTTGGTTAGCTAGACACATAGCAGAATATCTCTAAACAGATACATGGTATATCCATCGAATTAATTTTTCATGAGGGCATAAGGGAATTAGGAAAAAACTGTATGAAAAGGCTTCTTATAGGGGAAATAATGAAAACCAGTGGAGAAACACTTTCATATAGGTACATTTCTAGGAGAAAATGGAAATTCACAAAAATTTATACCAGAGAAATAATGGACTATCTTTTAAGTACTTTTAAGCTACACATGATTTCTACCCATCATCAGCAAAATGTAATGAAAATACAAAAGGAAATGATGATGATAAACTAGTAAAAGAAATTGAGCATTATTTTTATGTTTAGTTACCTAAACTGTAAATAATTGGCATTTTATTTCATTTTTTAAAAACCAAGATCAGAGTTCCCGTGGTGGCGCAGTGGTTAACGAATCCGACTAGGAACCATGAGGCTGCGGGTTCGATCCCTGCCCTTGCTTAGTGGGTTAAAGATCTGGCGTTGCCGTGAGCTGTAGTGTAGGTCGCAGACGCGGCTCGGATCCTGAGTTGCTGTGGCTCTGGTGTAGGCTGGTGGCTACGGCTCCGATTAGACCCCTAGCCTGGGAATCTCCATATGCAGCGAGAGTGGCCCAAGAAATGGCAAAAAGACAAATAAGCAAATAAATAAATAAATAAATAAAATAAAAATAAAAATAAAAACCAAGATCATTTGCAATAGCTCTCTGGAAATCATTGTTCAGGTTTTTTTTAAGAAAATAGGTGTTGGAATATTTATGAAAGGTACACTCTTGAGAAAACTTTAAAAGGTTACAAGTAAAAGAGCTTATTTAATTTTAAGTCATGTTTTTAAACTTTATTTATAGAAGCATCATCACTGTCCTCAAATGTGACTTCACAATCAAATACCACACAGTGGCCCCATCAGAAAGATACGTCATTAACGATTGAAAAAAAGAGTGATTGCGTCATGGCAGCACACTTCTGCCAGGAGTCTGAACATTGTGCGCTTTTGTATGAGAACTTTAAGAAAACCTGTGGGAAGGAATCAGAGCAATGCAAGACCCTTGATGGAAGCTACTTGTGTGCAGCGTTAAGAGAAAGTCTGAGAGAAACAGTCTTGTGGAATTGTCGATGCCATGACCCTTCCAAAGCAGAGTGCACCGAAATTTGGAAAAGCTTGTTTGAAGACACTTGTATCCAGAATGCTCAGATGAATCAAGTTCCAGCCTTCACTGAAGAGGAAGAAGACGGATTCAACCTGGACAGTGTTTCAGGTTTGGTATTCAAAGGAAGAATTTGGGAATATTAAGTATAATCATAAACAGTTACTAACTAAAGAATACTTTATTTCTGGGAGTTCCCGTTGTGACTCAGCAAGTTACAAACCCAACTAGTATCCATGAGGATGTGGTTCGATCCTTGGCCTTGCTCAGCGGATTAAGGATCCAGCGTTGCCATGAGCTCTGGTGTAGGTGGCAGACAAGGTTCAGATCCTGAATTGCTGTGGCTGTGGCGTATGCCAGCAGCTGCAGCTCCCAATCTGACCTCAGCCAGGGAATCGCCATATGGCACAGGTGCAGACCTAAAGCAAGAAAAAAAGAATATTTTATTTCTGATTCTAGCTCTGTCATTTCTGCCTATGTTTCTCCTAGAACATTAAAATT
This sequence comes from Phacochoerus africanus, assembly GCF_016906955.1. Classification (NCBI taxonomy): domain Eukaryota; kingdom Metazoa; phylum Chordata; class Mammalia; order Artiodactyla; family Suidae; genus Phacochoerus; species Phacochoerus africanus. The sequence goes on along the minus strand of NC_062552.1, from coordinate 26,980,230 downwards.
AAAAAACTTAATACTATGATTATGTCTAAAGGGATTATGAAGAGAGAGGTAAATGCTAAAAGGTTTTAGAATAATGTAAATTTTATTTAGTCATTCATTCATTCGACAAATACTTATGAGACATTCACAGTGTGCTAAGTCCTAAGTACTGGGCAACAGGATTTAAAAAACAAACAAATGTTGAATATAATTCCCTGTGCTTGTTGTTTATCCATCTTTCATAGAATAGTTTGCCTTCAACCAATGTTTCTGCAATAAAAATTTTTAGAATTAGATGGTCACCAAGTTGACTTCTATCACGGGAGTCTTCAATTCTATAATTATAATTCATAAAACCTCTGGGAGGCTAAGATAATCAGAGGTGGAACTCATCTTTAAATCGCTTTTCAATCTCATTAAGACTTTACTGGGAAGATTTTTTTGGATCAAACAATATTCCTTCTGTTCTTTCTCCCCAGACAGACCCTTTATTTACCTCCACGCACATGGCCTAGTCATTAGCATTTGTTGAAATTTTCAAGTAACTGAATACTCAGAGCAGGGCTGTTTAAATTGATTCGAGTGATATCTCAGAGGTTTGTTTTCCTTCACCTCTACCTCACTAACCTTGAGTATAAGGGTTAAAGAGGCGTTACCTGAGCTTATATGTATTTTTGCTTGGTTACTCATTCATAAGTGTAGTCCACATTCTCTTAGTAAATTTAGAAAGCTGTTCATTAATAAAATTGTCTCTTTGTTTTCCTTCTAGATAACATGAAGGAGGATGGTGTATTTAAGCGGAATCTGACCGCTCCTTCCTATCATGGTAATGTTTAGAAATTGTAATTCTGTTCTGCATTGTAAATTCTGAACAACAGAATTTAAAATGTAGTTACTAGGCTTTTTTTTTGTTTTTCTTTTTTTTTTTTTTTTTTTTTAGTTTTTAGGGCAGCATTTGGAGCTTGTGGAAGTTCCCAGGCTAGGGGTCAAATTGGAGCTGTAGCCACTGGCCTACACCACAGTCACACTAACAACCAGATCTGTGCTGCACCTGCGACCTACACCACAGCTCACAACAACACTGGATCCTTAATCCACTGAGCAAGGCAAGGGATCAAACCCTCATCCTCATGCATGCTAGTTGGGCTGATTATTGCTGAGCCACCTCGGGAACTTCCAAAATGTAGTTACTAGGCTTTTTAAAGGAATGCCATTACAAGATGAATTCTGCAGATTTTTGATATGAAAAAAATGCAAAAAAATTTGCATTTCTTCCACTAATGTTTCCAAGCAACTGTTTTACCTATCCATTAATTTATTTTCAATTATGCTGAGGAATATGCTTAAAATAAAAGGCTAGATCTTCTTTAAATTTCACAGATATTTAGGTTACATAAATTATACTGTTTGAGGTCAACTCGTTTTGTGTATATGTGTATGTTGTGGGAAGGGGGGCATTCGCACATATCTGTGTTTCCAGAATGTGCACATTTTTAGATGTTGGAATAACTAGATGGAGCCTTTAGTCAAGATTGCCCTTCCCAAATAAAAAGTGCAACAGAATAAAAATCATTTGGTTTGAGCCATTGAACTCACCATCAGCTAGATAGCTCAAATACCATTCCTGAAGATTTATTGTTTACATTTGGGAAACGTGGAGATGAGGATTTTTTTCATTCAGCTCAGTTTTGGCCCTACACACTTCCCATTACTTCTGGATCATGATCCATATGCAGTGTAGATGAAGGATGGTTCAAATAACCCACTAACCAGGTCCCTGTACGTTCATATTAATGCTGGAAAAAAAAAAAAAGAGAGAGAGAGAGAAAGAAAAAGAAGATGAAAAAGCAACATTTGCCAAAAATAGCACGTGGGTGCATCTTTGAAGTTTGCTCATGGACTTCTCAGGGTGTTTTAGAGATTTCTGTATGTACAGCTTTTTGCTGACTTTCCCACGACCTGGGTATATTGTTGCTTTTAGGAATCAGGGGGATCCAGTCCTGTTTGGAAGTGGCAGAGGCATGTGTGCGGGACACAGTCTGCAATGCACAGTTGGCCCTTTACCTGAAAGCTTGCTCAGCAAATGGGAATCTGTGTGATGTGAAACACTGCCAAGCAGCCATACGGTTCTTCTATCAAAATATGCCTTTTAACGTTGCCCAGATGTTGGCTTTTTGTGACTGTGCTCCATCTGATATACCTTGTCAGCAGTCCAAAGAAGCTCTTCACAGCAAGCCATGTGCACTGAACAGAGTTCCAGCCCCGACCTGCCTCGATGTAATTCGCAGCTGCCAAAATGATGAATTATGCAGGTGAGTAAAAGCACGCATACCTGACTTTCTGATTTTGGCACCTTATTTGTTACAGTCCAGTCCCAACACTCGATCTCATTACATTAGTTCCCACCATCATCCAACATGATGTAAACAGAGCCAGACAATTCATAGCTTTGACTCCCTGGTACATGTGTCATATCCTTTTCGAAATTCAAATGCAGAACATGTTCCTGGAGTAAAAAAAATTCAGCATGTCAGGATTTGGCAGTCATGAAATAGCATGATTGAAATTACATATTCAAGTGAGACTAATGAATTGCTTCAATAGACCTGGCTTATATGTCAGTTTTATTATTTGCCTATCTCGTGATGATTATCAAGGCTGTTGAACATCACAGAATTCTGACAGGTGGATTCTTCGAACTTCAAAATAAATCTTTTGTGTCTTAGGCTAGAACCATGGAAGGAGCAGGTAGCTTGAGGAGAGTTTGGGCCTCCCCAGCAAGCGTGGGCAAGTCCAAACTTTTTCCTCTTCCCAGCCTCTCAGCCTTGATTCTTAGAGCAGTGACGTTAGTCGTATATTTGCTTATTCAAAAAATAATTGCCAGGCACCTACTACTGCTTTAGGCATCAGAGTGCAAGAAACAAAAACGCCTTCTCTGTGGAGCTTGTATTCTCGCAGGGATAGATAGATACTAAATAAATATTACATAATATTGTAAGGTAATGAGTGCTCTGGAGAGACACACACACACACACACACACACACACACACACACACACACACACGGGAAATATGAATGGGCAGAAAGCCCTGCAATGTGGTCCTGGTAGGGAGCATTTTAGCAGAGTTGGAGAAGTGAGGAAATGAACTTTTGTGAGTAAATATTTGGGGGGGAAAAGAGATACCATGTAAATGGATAAGCCAGGACTGAGGAAGAAATGTGTGTGGCACATTCTCAGGCAGTAAGAGGGAGGGGAACAGCAGACAGGATTTACTTTGAGCAAATGGAGAGGTATTGGGGGATTTTGAGCAGAGGTGTGGATGATCTGCTCACTTATTAAAACGTCCACTCTGGCTGCTAGTTGAGACTGGACTTTTCCTTTGCAGGTAACTCCCCTTGGGCACCATAAATTGAATCCAACACTCTGGCTTTTCTCCTATCCCCACAAGGCTCTTCATTATCACCTTTCCTTACATATTCAAGGGGAATTTATCTTTTGAGTGGTAAGAAAGCCACAGCTAGTGAGCTCTTTGGACTCAAGGCAGACGAGAGAGGAAAGTGTGAGAACACTGAATCAATCTGATGAATCAAAACGATCTGAAACAGTGATGTTACCTTGTTAAAGGAGCTTTATTTAGCAACCAACATGGAACTGTATAATTTTTTGGCTTAAGCTTCTGCTTCTTCATGGAATAATTAACTCGAGATAATTCATACCGGCTTTTTTGGTTGGTTGGTTGGTTGGGTTTGCCCTGTAGCTTCTGTCAGAGACTCTATCCTTTAATTATATTTAGAGAAATAAGTTCCATATATAGCAAATTCATTGAAAGAGCAAGATGCATGCTTCGTGTGGAGGAGTGGCTCAGTGTGATAGCTCAAGACAAGACTTGTCATTTTTGTTCCCTTGCTTCGACCACTGGCAAACGAGATTCAAGGACATCAGCCTCCTGAAGGCCGGGTTCTTGGTAAACTTTTCCTTCAGCCTTTTAATTATCCTCCCTCCTTTACTGTCAGTCATTCTCACGTGCAGAGTAGCTCCAGATCTTGTAAACATTTGCTAAAAAAAAGACCCACTCCCCTATAAGACATATTCTAGTAAAGGGTACAGATCTCAGCAGAGTGCTAGAGCATTGGCTTTTTTTTTTTTTTTGCCTCAACTTATCACAGAGAATGCCATTGTCCTTAAGAAAGTTTTAAAGGTCTTATCATGCAAGTACTTAATCAGTTAGTTTTACTAATTGTTTCTCTTGAATGAATAATAAAATTATGATAAAATATGTTTACAAGGCAATTTAAATGGTTCAAACTATTTACAGCTCAAAAATCCTTCCTCAGGGAAATACTGTATTTCATGGAATCAAAGATGCAAATTTTTTGCACATTTAGTCATTAATGTGTTTGGAAGGAATCTTAAGCTCAATGCTCAATGGCCAAAAAAAGCATTAAATTAAAACAATTTAATTGTCAACGAGTGATTTTGGTTGTAATAAAATAATGATATCTCTTATGAGCTGTGAAATATGGTAAAAACATTTGGTTACATTATTTTTCTCATATTAAAGATTTATCATATCTGTCAATCATCTACCTATACTAACAGGGAAACCAAATAACATTCTGACCAGTCAGGAGACCCTCTTTTTTTTTTAAAGTAATCCCTGTAAAAATGTCAGATGTCTCCATGGATGGGTACCTAGCTTTACCTGATGCCAATGCCACGTCCCCAGATAGCTACCTCGTTATCTTGAAGATGTTTGTGCTTAGTGCTCACAGCATGAGATACCTGAGCTTCTCCATCAAATAAAATATTTCAATGGCAAGGGATGGGATCTGCCCCTTGAGAAGCCTGTGATGGATTGTGAAGCGCACACACGTGCATGAACCTCACCTTGGCATCAACACCTTCCCAGATGCACCAATCACAGAGTTGGTCATTTTCTTCGGCAAGGGTTCCCAGGTCTCATTGCCTTTCCAAAGGCTTGGTGCAGGGTCAGAATATAAAGTGCACTCAAACAATGTCATCTCCTTTCCCTCCACTTTTGAATATCTTATACTTAATTTTGATATTGTGTCAATATACAGATACACGTCTCTTCTTATGTACTTTCTCCCTTACATATATTAGTTCAGGGAGTAAGGACTGTGTGTCTTTGACTTCTTTTCACTGTGTGCAAATAGTCTCAATGCACATTTTATAGAGGTGATGGAAAGATCACACAGTATTCGCTGTCAAGATGAAAAGACAGAGTCTGTCATTTTCTCCAGCAAATTTTGCCTTAGGGAGATTTCCAGTATTTATGTTAAATTATTGTTAATGTAATTTAAATGGAAAAAAATCTCCAAGTGAAAAACCACTTCTTCAGTGAGAATGTTAAGGCCTCATCACTTATCTTTGCTGCGTAAGCACCTTCACATGGGGCAAAGCAGAGCAGTTAGATTTTAAAATACGACTTCACTCTCTGTCATAGATTCCTCAATTCAAGATAGGTTTTGAAACTCCTCTGTTTATTTTAAAAGGGCAAAGAAGATGATTTAAGGCCTTTTTCAACTGAGTTTGTCCAATACAGATGTATACTGGGAGGTGAGATTATGTTCTGCACGTTATAACTGTTTAGTTTACAGGAAATTATAATACATTATATTTTCATACATATGAACTCAAGAAAGTAATGGAGAAAAAGGTATTTGCGTAGAAGAAATTTTATCTACCTTTTTTTTTTTTTGGTCTTTATAGGGCTGAATCCAAGGCATATGGAAGTTCTCAGGCTAGGAGCTATAGCCACTGGCCTACACCACAGCCACTGCAATGCAGGATCCGAGCCGTGTCTGCAATATACACCACAACTCATGGCAACACCAGATCCTTAACCCACAGATCAAGGCCAGGGATCTAATCTGGATACTAGTCAGGTTTGTTACTGGTGAGCCAAGACAGGAACTCCTATTTTATCTACTCTTAAAAAGCAAAACTCCACAATATGCATATTTAAGTACCATGGAATATTCACAAAGTTTGACTATATTTTAGGTCACAAAGACAGATGTAATATATCCTACGTTCAGAAATTACATAGACCCCAAATCATTAAACACGCAATCAAAAATTTAGAGGGAAACTAAAAATGAAATAATCAACTCAGGTTAAAAATTACTCATTTAAATGCTTAATTGTTCAAATAATAAACCAGAATAAGAAATTTCAGAATAGGGAGTTCCCGTCCTGGCGCAGTGGTTAACGAATCCGACTAGGAACCATGAGGTTGCAGGTTCGGTCCCTGCCCTTGCTCAGTGGGTTAACAATCCAGCGTTGCTGTGAGCTGTGGTGTAGGTTGCAGACGTGGCTCGGATCCCGAGTTGCTGTGGCTCTGGCGTAGGGCAGTGGCTACAGCTCCGATTCGACCCCTAGCCTGGGAACCTCCATATGCCGCGGGAGCGGCCCAAAGAAATAGCAAAAAAAAAAAAAAAAAAAGAAATTTCAGAATATAAAGATAGTGAAAAAGCTACACATCAAAATATTTCAAACATAAAACAATTTCTGTAATATAAATTTTTTGCCATATTCAATTTTTTCAAATGAATTAGAAATGAGTTTACCAAAGTATTTTTATAATATTTTTATTTTTAATTAAATATTCTTCAACTCATTATTTTTGCAAATTTTCTAAGCTAATTTTTTGAATGGAAAAACTTTTATGAGTAGATAAATCGTGCAACTTAAACTTTGTAAAAACACATTTAAATATGTATTAATATCTTTTTTAAATAAAACAATAAAGGGCACCTATCAACCTCATAAATGATCACAATACCATCAATGCTTATATTTAGGTGACATCTTATATATAACATTTAATTGCATCAAAGGAACACATTTGTTCTTCTGGATTCAGAATTGTGTGCTCAAAAAATTTATAGCATTTTATTAAATATAAATTTTAATATATATTAATTCTTACCACTGTATTTAAAATCTAATTACTTTCAGATGACTTAAAATATGAGATTATTGAAAACAATGTGATTTATGGATTTAAGCAGAGCAGCATCATGACAGCAAATAGATCAGGACTTCAAGTGACATCTACTCAGAGTGTTTTCCTGCATGTTTGATGGTGATCTATTCAAGAAAGGGCAAAGAGTAATTATAGGTGATAGATACTAACTAAGGAAGATTAATATCCTTGGTTCCACTGAGTAGGTATCTTCCCTTACTGTGAAGTTTTAAATATGAAATTATTGTACACTATCCAGACTTTTACTCAAAGCTAGTACAGCAAGAATGAAATACATGGAAAACTTATGAATAGATGTGGTTATCTATTATCTCAACCATCAAATAAACTCATATTTTGCTTTAAATTGGCTCATGTTGCCAGAAAACCTCAGAGCATTTTGTTAATTCTAATTAGTCTGCTTAGAAACGTTGAGAAGAGTACAGTACCTCCCATCCTGCGTGAAAACTGTCTTGAAAGGTCAAGAGCCTTTTCTGAAATCACTTGGTATGAGATGATGGCCAAATGCTACTCTCAGAACCACATTCTGCTTCCAAAATTATGGCTAATAAATCTCCCAAGTAGCTCGTACTGCAAATCATCACCCACTGAAATAAAATTAGTAATGAAGGAAGATTCATCCAGGGAATCCTAAACTCAGCCTCTGTCTTTCATCACAAAATGAAAATAATTCTCTACGTTTTCTTCCACACTCTTTATTGGAATGTTTGAATGTAGAAACTGAGCTTTCAGCTATGCTTAGAATCATCTAGAAGGCATTTTGTTTTATGTCAGTCTTTCATTAGATGAGGCAGCACTCATGTAAATGTGAAACAGTACTATTCAGAGGCTAATTCCTTTTTCCGACTCTAGGAGGCGCTATAGAATATTCCAGGCAAAGTGCTGGCAGCACGTGACAGCAAAGTGCCATGAGGATGAGACCTGCATCAGTACCTTAAATAAGCAGGACTTCACTTGCTCCAGAAGTGATGACTGCAAAGCAGCTTACATGGGTACCCTCGGGACTGCCCTTCAAGGGCAGTGCACCTGTAGGACCACCACCCAAAGTGAAGAATCTTTGTGCAAGATTTTCCAGCATATGCTTCATGGAAAATCATGTTTCAGTAAGTTACCCAAATAAAATTTTAGATATGTATTATACATATTTCTTGTTTTTGTCTATATAGCATAAAGCAGTAATCTAGCACAGAAAAATTACTCGGAAAGACATCTTTACATTTGCTATTCCATTCTTAAGTCTATTTTCTGATCATGTTTTGTGCATTTGCTATTTTACTCATTTATCTGCAAGTGGTATGTGCTTTTAATTTACATGATTGGTCACTCCTAGTTCTCATTTATTGATTTCAATATCAACAGCATAAAAGGTTTATTCTATCAGATAACCGAATGTATCATATCTATTGCAAGTAACAAACCAACTCCAAATGTAGTGGCTTGAAATGATCGTTTATTTGCCCACAGTTCTGCTCCTTGGGCTTGGCTCAGTTAAGTGGGTCTTCTGACAGTCTTGTTTGGGGTCACTCGTACAGTGGATTGGTGGCAAGACTGAGGCTGAACTGTCCAAGGTAGTATTTAGCAAGCACCATTGGCTGGGATGGTGTGATTCTCCTCTTCAACAGTAGAACCCGGTACTCTTTCATGGTGATGGCAGCACCCCTAGCAGCTAATCCCCAACGACTAAGTACTTATGAAGTATCTGCTTCTGCTATACTTGCTGATGCCTCACTAGCCAAAGCAAGACACATGGCCAATTTCAGAGTCTCTCTGAGAAGGGACTATACCAGGAGATGTACATTCAAAGCTGGATTCATCGGGAGGTGGTTAAGTTAACAACCTACTAGACAGCTGTCCCAATCTAAGCAAAACATATTTGCTCTTGGATTTAGTCACATCCCCGTGGTCTTTAATGTGTCTGCTGATCTCCCTCTAATGAGAGGATGGAAAATGCATTTTCTAAACTTATTCTTTACTTTTTTGGTATAAGAAAACTGAGATTTGGGAATTGAGATAATTTGTCCAGAGTCTCAAGGTGAACAAGTGGTTGAGAGGCAACTGGCTACGAGTCTTACAGAAAGAGCCTAATGATGTGATCACAAGACCTCTCCATCATCTACCTTCAGGGTTAGTCCATGCAACTATTCGACCCCCCCCCCAAACATCCACAGCCCCTAGGGCCCCTAGTGGTAACCATCAAACCCACAGTTACCATTTCCAGAGGGAAATAATAGAAATTTACCCTTTCACTGTAAAAAAAAAAAAAATCTTTATGCAAATTTTGACAGATATAGCTGTCTTTATATATACTTATATCTAACTATAAACAAACACATTTTAATTTTTTTCTATTTTTCTTTAAAGATACTAAAGAGATACACATTATCCAAGATGATCAAAACTGTGATTTGTTACACATTAAGTAATAGACATACAACTCAGAGTGTATGGCTTTGATTTCAACAGAGCGCTCTATAGAGTTTCTACAATTTCTGTAATTAGCACTCCAGACATATTTCTATTGAAATCATCATGCTGAGAGGAAAACTGTTGCATTATATATGTTGAGTCATAATGTCTAAATAATCTTCCTCTCTGATTAATATTGGGTGGCTAATTCTGTTGGGACTAAAGGTAATTGTAATGAATGGCTCATAGCCTTACAAGAGGACATACCAAATAAGATAACTTAAACCAACAGCAATGTATGCAATTACATTATCATGCTTATTTATAAGTGGTTTCTCCATATTAAGTGGTATCCAGAAAAAAAATGTAATTCCTACAAGTTAATGATAACTCAGTTCCTTGGGCATAAATCCCCTAAGAATGCCAGTCCAAGCAACCTAATTCTACTTCCAAGCCTGGTTTTCTCCCATGTGTTTTTAATTATTGTTATGTTTTGCTTTCATTGTATTTGGCTAATATAACCTGCACAGAGTGGGGAAAAAAAGTTCATGAGGAGACAGTAGAAATGGACACACACAAAAAAATCCATAAACATTGACATAGTATATACTGTTTTAGAAAAAAGAAAATTCAAAATGATTTCACTTTTCTTCACTCACTTAGGAAGACTAAACATTATGAGGTTTTTCTCCTCAAGCATTACCTACTAAAAGTAGGAATTTTAAGTGACAGGTTTATAGAATTAAAGGAACCTTAAAGGCCTTCCGTCAGAATTCTGGGTACTTGAATTAACAGGAAAAGTTTCAGACAAAAACACACATTAAATCCTTAGCCTGGCTAGTTCTAACAAACCTCTATCCCCCGCTCCATATTCTTGGGAAGTAGTAGCACACAGAGATTTTTAAATGAATTTTCTCTCTAACCACTGCCTCTGGCTCTTCACATCAGCCCAGCATGCTCACGCATTATCAAAAACAGCCCTCATTACAGCTGGTTTCCAAGCTCTTCAGCTTCTGCTCACTTTACCTGAAAGAGGCAGAATGGAGAACAGAGAGGACAGTGGGGGGGAGGTCTTTCACTGGTCACATTTGTTTGGCTTTGAAGCATTGTTCAAACTCACTTGACCTCAGGCCACAGTCAGCAATGCATTTTACATTTGATTTTTATATGCAGTGTCTTCCGTGTATCCATTTTTTTTAGGCCCACACCCATGGCATATGGAAGTTCCCAGGCTAGGGATGGAATCGGAGCCAAAGTTGCCAGACTCCACCATAGCCACACAGCCACAGCAATGCAGGATCCAAGCCAAATCTGTGACCTACACCACACCTTGAATCACAGATCCCTAACCCACTGAGGGAGGCCAGGGATTGAACCTGAATCTTCATGGATACTAGTTGAGTTCTTAACCAGCTGAGCCACAACAGGAAATCTTCTTCAGTTTTTTAAAAAATATTATTATTCTATTCCATTATTTTTTTTTTTCAAGGCTGACAACTACCTACTAAAATGACTTCATGGAGTTCCCATTGTGGCGCAGTGGTTAACGAATCCGACTAGGAACCATGAGGTTGCGGGTTCGGTCCCTGCCCTTGCTCAGTGGGTTAACGATCTGGCGTTGCCGTGAGCTGTGGTGTAGGTTGCAGACGCGGCTCGGATCCAGCGTTGCTGTGGCTCTGGTGTAGGCTGGTGGCTGCAGCTCCGATTCAACCCCTAGCCTGGGAACCTCCATATGCCGTGGGAGCGGCCCAAGAAATAGCAAAAAAAAGACAAAAAATAAAAAATAAAAAAAAATAAAAAAATAAAATAAAATGATTTCATGACTCATGTGTTGCTTTGGGAAGGCTGAAAAAACATGCCTGAAACATAAATTCATCTGAAAGAAATCTACACTGACGTAGCCAAGTCAGAGTCTTATAATAATTATAAATAATTACAGAGTCATCAGAATTTATTGGTTACATTTCTCATCTAACCTTAATCATTCCATGACCTGGACACTCTTATTCCTGCGGTTTCATATGGGAGATCAAGGGAGGTAAGAGGTGCAATGGTTTGCTCAGCTTCCTTGCCCAGGCTGCGGTGCATGCGGGACCCCACGTCTGGCTGGCTGACCGCAGCCCACTGGGTTCTCCTGCCTGTGAAACTGTGAAGACAAGGAGCTTGTGTCTGTCCAGGATGCTCCACAGCTCTCACAGGCAGAACCTCTTCATTCCGATCTCGGACCTGAGCCTTGAAAACGTGCTGAAGAGCCTGCCTCAGTTCCTGCCTGCTGACCACACCTGGGCAACCAGCACCCTGAATGCACTGGAAGCTCGGCCACCACCTTTCACTTACCTGCAAACCTCTGCATCCATACAGACCCACCTCTCTCCGGGATCTTGCAACAGAGACCAAATTGGTGGCAGTTATTGCTGAGAGAGAGATGACAGAAAGGGAAGAGAGAAAAATTGGTTGAGACAGGGAGGACCACAGAAGTGGAAAGAATTAGAGGATCACTCTTGCCTTTGCCATTACGCTGAAAGGTTCAGTCCACGGGTGTGTGTGCAGGGCAGGCTGACAGGAATGTTCCATTTCTCTTGGTACAAAGTTGTCTTTGTAGGCCAACTGTAGTCATCTAAAAGAGATTTGGAAATATCCCCATTCTGCCCCTGAAGTCACAGCTTCTTTTGGAAGAATTATTTTTATAAGATAAATACATAAAAAGAGTTTACCTATTTCTCTGAAATCCTATAGGGGACAGAAAGCATTACGGTGGTGACAAAAGCTTAAAGAAAATTTAAAGAATGTGGAAGTAAAAATAAGTTAAATTCCTCTCTTAAGAGAGTCAATGTTAAGAAAATTGGTGTACATTCTTTCCAACCTTTTTTTTTTGGGGGGGGGGCTTGTAATACACAAACGCCTTGAACACTTTGTACACACTCAAGCAGATGCCTTGCCTTGCCCTGACACACCACACACACACACACACACACACACACACACATATTTTTAAAGGAATCAAACTATACATCCTGCTTTACAGCTCCCTTTTTACTTTAAAAATATGCGGTGGACCCATTTTCAAGTTTGTACATGTATGATTGCTTTATTCTTTTTAAAAGCTGCATCCTATGCGCATGCACGTGTGTGTGTGTGTGAGACTATAATTTATTTAACTGTATCTATTAATGTGGACATTTAGGTTGAATGTGATTATTTATTATTATAAGCATTATTGCAAGAAATGTTATTGCACATTTATCTTGCATTCTCATAGAATAGATTTCAAAGAGTGAGATAAACTAGTCTTAGGATTTTTGCATTTTTAAATTTGATAGAAACTGTACACATTTTTTCCAATTACATTTTGAGTGAGAAAGTAATTTTTTAATACACATTTTTATGATAAATAATACCGAACATCTTTTCAGTGGCTTGTTGGAAATATTCTGGTCTTCTTACCTATTCATATTTTTCACCTAAAAAATCTGCTTCTTTTGTATCAGTAAATTATACCATTGTTGCCTGTATCAGGCATTTGTATGTATATGTAGGGATCCACTAGTCTGCACCCCTCTTCCCAGGATCCTGAATTCATGGTGTCCTATGGAAAATTGATAACCTGGGGTCTACCATAGTCCCTGGCTCAGATTTTGACCCAGCTAAGCATTATCAGTGTTATAAAAGGGGAGAAATTTTTAAACTGACTCTTGAATATTCACCCATTCTTCTATATCTTACATCACAGAGATATATACCTGTGCATATTCTCTGGGGGAGGGTTCTTTTTATTTATTTTTAATTTTTTTATTTTTTTGTCTTTTTGCCTTTTCTAGGGCTGCTTCCCGTGGCATATGGAGGTTTTCAGGCTAGGGGTCTAATCAGACCCGTAGCTGCCCACCTAAGCCAGAGCCACAGCAACGCGGGATCCAAGCCGCATCTGCGACCTACACCACAGCTCACGGCAGCAATGGATCCTTAACCCACTAAGCAAGGCCAGGGATCAAACCCACAACCTCATGGTTCCTAGTCGGATTCATTAACCACTGCCCCACACAGGAACTCCTGGGGGAAGGTTCTTAATCTTTATTAAAGAGGAGAATTAGCTAGTGATTAAAAGTTCTGATACCCCATAAGCTAATAAAATTACATTATATGAAGGCAGGACATGGGTATCAGCTGGGCTGACTTTGTGAGCAAATGGCCAGGAACCTTTCTCATCTCTGTTCCTGAATTTCTAGAGTCCATGTAGTTGGACTCTAGCTAGAAATTTAGTTGATTTTTATACATGAATTTGTGTGCAGCAACATGTTAAATACTCAAATTTTAACAATTTCTTGACTTCTGTGTTTCCCATGTAGATAATATGCTCTTCAACAATTATGGTTTTCTTTCCTCTCTTTAATGCTCATACATTTCCTTTATTTTTTGCTCCCCGCCCCCACAACTAGGACCCACAGTAAAAAATGTTAACTAGAAATGATGATAATAAGCATGCTGGTCTTATATCTGATCTTAAAGGTAATTCTTTCACTCTTTCACCATTTCGTATGATGTTTGCCATAAGTATTCTATAGATACTTTGTATCAGAATAAAGAATTTCTAGGAGTTCCAGTCATGGGTCAGCAGAAATGAACCTTACTAGCATCCATGAGGACACAGGTTCGATCCCTGGCCTTGCTCCGTGGGTTAAGGATCCAGCATTGTCGTGAGCTGTGGTGTAGGTCGCAGACTTGGCTTGGATCCCGCATTGCTGTAGCTGTGGTGTAGGCTGGCAGTTGCAGCTCCGATTTGACCCCTAGCTTGGGAATCTCCATATGCCTTGGGTGCTTCCCTAAAAATACAAAAAAGGGGGAAAAAAAAAAGAATTTCTATTCCTGGACTGCAAGTATCTTTTAAAAATAAGGTTGAATTTTAGTAAAAGGGGATTTTCACTGAGGTCGTTCAGTACTTCTTAGTGACTTTCTTGTGGTAGAATGATTGGTCACGGTGCCAACTGTGTCATCTTACCAGAAAGGGAAGTCCTCCATTCATTTCTAAACATTCTCAAGGATCCCCATTTGTATGAAAAGGAAAAAAAAAATCTTGCTAATTAACTGTCACATCACCTCCTCTTCACAGCCAACTTTCTCAAAAGAGTTGCCTGTATTTCTCCATCTCTTATGCACCGTTCTGCCCGCTCCAGTCTGGCCCTCACTAGAGCAGCTTTCTATTTTCTAACCTCATCTATGTCAGGGCTTCCGGAAATTCGTGTCTTACTAGAATTTTACTTTATTTATTTATTTATCTATCTATCTTTTTAGGACTATACCAGCGGCACATGGAGGTTCCCAGGCTAGGGGTCGAATCAGAGCTGCAGCCTCTGGCCTATGCCACAGCCATAGCCATGAGAGATCCTAGCCATGTCTGCAACCTACGCCATAGCTCATGGCAACACCAGGTCCTTAACCTATTGAGCAAGGCCAGGGATCGAACCTGAGTCCTCATAGATGCTCGTTGGGTTCGTTAACCTGACGGAGCCATGACGGGAACTCCTTACTAGAATTTTAAGCTGCCTTAAAGAATAGTTTAATACTCTTTCTTTCTTTCTTGAAATATTTTTCTAAAAAAAATATCTCTTGGCTTTTATTCTCCTGATGCTTCTTCTATGTCTACCTTGCAGGCTTATCCAATGGGCCAATTAATATTTGTGTTGCTCAAGGTTCAGCTGGAGGCTTTCTGCTAAAGTAACTGTAATTTTCCCCTAGATCCATCCATGGCTACAACAGCATCATCCCTTCCATTGATTTACAGTCTTTAGGGCAAACCTCTTTTCTAAGCTTCAGACCAATTATCTGCCCACCTCCTTGATATTGTCTTCCGGAGTTTAAGCTCATGCTAGCTGAGTTAATAAGCAAGCTCCAGATCACAGAGGCTTCACACAGTGGGAGTTTGTTCTTTGATAACCAAAATTCCAATCAGCATTAGGAAAGCTCATTTAGAGGACCAGCCTCTTCCTAACATGTGTCTCTGCCTCAGGATAGACTTCAAAGCCCTCTCCATTAAGAGAGCAGAATCAGACAGAATGCAGAGGGTTTTGCAGTCAGAGAGGGGCAGTTCATGTTTGGAATTGATAACCCATGCACAGTGTCAACACCCCACATCCCACCGACCCTGATCAGGTCACACAGCCACAATGTCTGCAAGAGAGGCTAGAAAGTCCAGTGGAGCTTCGAGCCAGAAGAAATGGCCACTGTGGTTATTAATCAACAAGTAAGACTCTGTCACTGTTCATCGTTTTGGCCAATGTCTATTTCACTCTTCTGCCCACACAGAGAACATACTGACCCTTTCCCCAAGGGAGACAACCCAAAGTTTCCCAAATGTTCATCCACCTCAAAAACCAGGATCTTGCGGGGGTGGAGGGGGTGGCAACCCAGATGTTGCAGCACCGTGTGATGGACAGGCAGCCCAAGAACTAGAAAAACTAATTATCACCTGCCATCTCCCCACACAGATAACAAACACATGCACCCACAAACAAATGCAGACACACATGCCATATATATAAAACAGGACAGGGACAGCAAAACCTCAGTTAACGCTCTCATTCCAAATAAGGAAAAATGGGAGAGTTATTGCACCCAGTAATGAGATCCTGCCTGGTAGGCATTTGAAGTCTTTTTGACAGATCTGGGAAGGACCATCTGGGTGATTCCATCTTGGTCTCTGGAAGATTCTTCCTTGCCCTTCATGCTCCACAGCAGTATCTGAACCGGGGAGGAGGGAGGATGCCCTCTTTGGGGGACAGGAGCTCTCCTAGACCATAGCCTGCTCAGATGTTTTGAGGAATTGAGAGCTGTTTTAACAGTTAGCAGTCACAGACTCTTTGCATATAGATGGGTGGCTTCCTTGCAAGAGTCTCTTAAAAATATATCAGGTTTCTAATCTATTTGCTTTTTGTCAATTCTATGTGCCAGGATCCCTAATAAAAAGTGTTTTATTGACTTAGTTCCCAAGTCTGCCTTATTTCCTTGCTTCCTAGCCCTCATGCCCCTCTCCCTTATGCAGTGATTCAAGCTAATCTAAACCACGGACTTGAATGAAAAAAATGTAATCCCCTTAATCTGATTTTTGCTGCAGAGTTGAGTCAATTTGTTTAACTCAGAAATACTGGGCTGGAGATCTTTTCAGTTGTTATCTCTTACTACTTAGATCTACGACAGTTGGCTTTGGAATCTCTCTCAATCTCTGCTTGAAAACCAGCCAGTCTCTACTGAGCTCATATTCTTATTGTAATTCTCTGTACAATGCAGTCAAGAGTAATCAACCCATGTCATCAACTCCAGTTTGGGACCTTCCAAAGTACTTTGAGAAATGCATCTCAGAACAGTCTTTGCGGCAGCAGAGCAGGAAAGACATTTAGCTGTTGGATTCCGTCTCCCATTTGTCAGGGGTGGCCCCGTGACACCTGACTCCCTGGAAGTTGTGGATAGTGCATCCTCCAATGCAGAGAAGGGCCCAATGTACATCTTATGCCACAGGAGAAGAAAAGCACTGGGGAGGGAAGAAGGACATGTACTGTGCCAGGTCCAAGAGGAAGAACTGTCAGGTTGCATCTGGACAAAGATGGACTAGGCATTTTGATGGTAAGGAACAAAGGCACATCCATACCAAAAAGGTATAAATTCCAGCAGGATGCATCACTGCCTCCTTCAGGGTGGAAGGATTGTGGTGTCATCTGTCTGCCACCAATCAGTCATACTGAGGACTCCATACAGGTCTCTGCTGTTGCTAGGTGGTTTGGCATTTAGCATTGAAGAACTTTAAAGGCTCAGCCTTAGTGAGAGGGAGCCATGGCTGCTTTCCTTGCCACTACTCTCTCCATGCTGGCACTGGGTGGCAGAAGAGGGCACAGTTGGCTTTCTTGGGGTAGGTCACCAGTTTATCTGGTTGCTGAGGGCTTACTCCATGGTGGATACTGACTACTAGGCATTAACCTGAGATGGGAAGTTCTGCCCACTTGGTGCCACCACCATTGGTCCTTCTGCCTGTCTCTTCTTCTCATTCCTTTGTTTACAAGGATACTCTTTCCATGTCTCCAATCAAGCAATCTTCCTCTGCCCATCAATCTTAACCTCTACCCACATCTCTCTCTCTCTCTCTTTCTCTTTCTGCAAAGTAGGTAATCAAGAGCACTGGCCATGCTCTGCCTTAGGGACCACCCCATGCTCTGTTAGGGACCACCTCTAGTGGTGGCGGCTGTCCATTTACAGTTAGCAGTGATTCACTGTACTCACCTTCCTGCAAGCCAGTGAATTAATGGATCTGATAATACCCACGAGCATGTTAGGAGCTATATGGCAAATGGCAAATGGGTTCCTACTACAGATGGCATAGCCTTGCTCCAAAATCCAAGAGGTCTACACTGTGATGCTAGTAGGGCTTGCCAGGGATGCCATGTGCATCCAGGGAGCTTAAATGAGATTAAGTGTATAGAGTTCATGTTACATAGCAAATATTCTATACATTTTAATAGCCCTGCCTTTAAATACCATTGTTTTTGTCACTGGATTCGGGACTGGACCACTGGGTTTCTTTTTTTTTGTTTTGTTTTACATAGACTATACACGGTTTGGGACTTTCTTTCTTTCTTTTTCCTTTTTTTCCATATCTGAGGTATGTGGACGTTCCTGGGCCAAGGATCGAACCTGTGCCACAGTAGCCACCCCAGTCATAGCAGTGACACCACCAGATCCTTACCTGCTGAGCCACATGGGAACTCCAGGAGTTTCTATATTAATGTTTCCCAAAAGACAGCTGTTTCCCCAACTTTATTAGGAAGAACCTGACAATTGCAAAGATAATCCCAAAGTACTGAGAAGATGAACTTTGAATTCTTGGCTCTCAAAATGGTTAATCCTCAGAAATCTAGAGATTTTTTTAAAAATAGAGATATTTGGCCCTAACTCCAATTATTCTAATTCAGTAGGCCTGGGGGGTAGCTCAGAAATCTGTAGTTTCGTTGCTGTTTTTAATCATCTGGTGGTTTTATTTTCAACCAAGTTGGGGGACCACTACTTTAATTCACAGCTGGGAAAAACTGTGTCACTGGCTGTGGGTCCAGAGCCTCTTTTAGGTCACACCTCTCAGGGACTGAGAAATGTCTGTGCTCAGAAAGGCAAAGCTCATACCATGCAGCTCTTAAGGTGGCCTGCTTCACCCCAGTGCCTAAAAACACAGTTGGTATACATTAGCTACTCAGTAAAGAGTGAGTGAATTCACAGATGGGTGAATGAATGGATAGATGAGTGGATGGGTGGATGGATGGATGGATGGGTGGATGGATGGATGGATGGATAGATGGATGGGTGGATGGATGGATGGATGGATGGATGGATAGATGGATGGGTGGATGGATGGATGGATGGATGAATGGGTGGATGGATGGATGGATGGATGGATGAATGGGTGGATGGATGGATGGATGGATGAATGGATGAATGGATGAATGAATGAACCAGTGTTTACTATAACTCTATGGCAGCACTGTCTTCTGAATACCATTGGTTTTTTTTCCCCTTAGAACTCTCTTAATAATATAGCTTCCCTATTAAAAGACTTACTCATTTGTGTTTCCATTTAAGCTGGAATTTTCAGTTCAAATATTTGAGCAAAAGAATCAGGAATTAACAAGACCAGGCTACTACCACTGCCCACTTTCATAAAAACAGTTTAGGCTCCTTATATTTTCCAACATGTTTCCTCTTTACAGATCTACTTTCAAAAAGTCTGGATAGTCAGAAACTATTTTACAGTTGATCTTTGGGTAATGTCAACATTGAAAGAGGCCACTGGCTCTAACCCTTTTTTTGCTCATAAGTCTTGTTATCCCCTTAAAAAGCTGTAGGATGCAGGTAGCCCTGTCTGTTGGTAACAAGGATGAAAGAAGATTGTCCTCAATAGATTTGCAAAACTACCTGGTTTTTGGAAATAGTAATATAAAAACTCCTAAACATGTGTATAGTCTCTTGAGAGGCTTTTAAAGAGCCCTCCTGATTAAGAGATATTTCTACAACTTTTAACTGCTTTTTTTTGAAGCCCTCCTTCTCACCTGTATGTCTATTGAGGCCTCATCTTAGATATCAACATTATCAATAAGACTGATTTACTCATCCTATTTGTCTCCCTTCAATGGATAGATTATTGTTTGGATGTGTTGCCTTACAACATTTTACCTGTCTATTCCCAGTGAAGGTCTTGATCTAAAACTAGCATACCATTAGTGAGTATTTTTTATAGAAAATCCTTTAAACACACCCATTTAGGTACAGGGGTACCTAATACATCGTTTTATATAATTTTTAAACTGCATAAAAATTTACAGTCATTTTCAGCAACATAATTTAAAGATTGTACCAAATGAATTAGTAGAGGCTCAAACTCACTTTTGTATATTCTCGTTTTAAGTTTTATTGTCATCCAATCATTGGCTGTCTGAAAAAGGAAGATTATAGGCTACAAAGAAAACAGCTAAATGAATTATGAAAGACATTTCCACTACAAAAATCTCCCTCCCTACCTCTGTCTTTCTCTCCCCTCCCTCTCCCCTCTCTCATATGCTTACACAAACGCACAAACACACACATGCATACACACATATACACCACCTTCTCTTATAGCCAATTCATGTAGTTTAGTATTCCAGGAGCTTTATGTTAAGTTTTGGCTTTAAATAAATCACTTCATCTAGCCAAAACCACTGACTTCTTCTTGGTTCCTACACAAAACCCTAATTCAAGTCCAGTTTCCTTCAAATTCAGTCCAGGTGCTAAAAAAGTCTCTTGGTTTTTCCAAGGAACATTCAACATAATTTCTCAACTCTATATTCGTATTTATAACATAGCCTCTAAATAGCCCCGTATTTTGTATTTTCCTTTTTTTGGGGGTGGGGGGAGGATCTTATTGCCTAATAGTGTTTTATTTTTTTATTTTCCCACTGTACAGCAAGGGGATCAAGTTATCCTTACATGTATACATTACAATTACATTTTTTTCCCCACCCTTTGTTCTGTTGCAACATGAGTATCTAGACAAAGTTCTCAATGCTACTCAGCAGGATCTCCTTGTAAATCTATTCTAAATTGTGTCTGATAAGCCCAAGCTCCAGATCCTGTATTTTCTAGATTAAAGGGGCTCCATGGTGAATTTGTAGTCCATCATATTCATAGATGCTCACTTATCAATATACGATTTTCCTCTTAAAAATTATTCCTTTAGGATCTTGTTTTTCATTATTTGCAGACCCTTTAGAATTATTTAGAGAACAGCCATGTGTGTTATAAGTTATTAATACAAAGGATAATAAAAACAAATAAACCATTTCTTTAGAATAACTTTAGTTACCACTCAATGTAAAAATTCAGAGCCATGGTAAATAAGCTCTGTACATTTAGACTCTTATGCTACTTATAATTTGTATTTCTTTGAGTTTAGGCCCCAGGGATATCAACGTATTAAACCTTTATTAGTTTTCAAACCGAAAATATAAACAGGGCCTCTTTCACCTCCCTCATTCCCCAGCCCCAATCTTGAATTTTGGCTAAAGGCCATCATCATCCACAATGCCTCTAATAATCAGATGCCAGATTTGTTTAGAGAACCTAGCCTTAGATATAATTGAATAATTTCTCCATCCTTTACAGGATAAGTAACTGTAACCAATTCCTCTCTTTTTTGCCTCAATTTCTTATCCGAGAAATGGAAAATCAACCTTAACCAAGAATGTTGGTGCCAAGATTATAACATTAATTCATGGGAAGAAATATCCATAACTTAGTGAAATTCAGTAAATATTAACTCTTACTATAGACTTTTAGGGATTTGGAAAATCACACAAATCAATAATTTTCGTGTCATCATTAGAAAGGCTCACAGATGGTGTGGCAAATGGGCAAATTTCTGGAAGTTCTAAGATGTCATATTTTCTCAGGATGAGTGACTCTTTAAATATGTCTCTGAGTGACTTTGGGACAGCTGATGAATTTGGACATGCGGTCTCAAACTTTGATGTGTATAAGAATCACATAGTTGCTAGTTAAAATGCAGATTCTGATTTAGTAGTTCCGGGTGAAGGCCTGAGATGTGCATTTCTAGCAAGTTCCCAATTGATGGTAATGTTGCTGGTCCATGGATCGCACTTTGAGTAGCATGGACCAAGACAATCTCTTACGAACTTTTAAAGAAAAAAATCTAATGTAATATATATCAAGTAACTGACATATCTCGTAGCCTGTCTGCTACTGAGAAACAAACCCACCTAATCAGCCCGCTGCATTGGGTCAATCTAATAATCAGAAGGCATCGCTGCGTTATGAAAGATTTCAAGTAGCTTCCTTATCATTTCCTAAAACTTTTCTTGAGATGATGGCTTAGAGCAGTGGTCCTCAAACTTTAGCTGCAAGGGCATCACTTTGAGGGCTTGTTAAACACAGATCCTTGGGTCCACACCCCAGAGTTTCTGATTCAGTGGTTCTGAAATGGAACTAGGGTATCAGCTGTTGCAGATACTGCTTTACTGCTTGTCTGGGTACCATACTTCAAGAAAGTTGACCAAGAAATGCAGAAGGCTGCAAATAAGAAAAAGGTTGTTTGCAGCCTTAAGAATTGCGATTCTGGAGGCACTGATTTGAGTAGCAATTCAAATGTGCTGTGAGGGAAATAGAAAATGATCTGGTTCCTAAAGACAACAAAGATATCCCAGAGAGGCTCATAGGTTATCTTTACAGAACCATACCTGGTACTGGGAGGCATTCAGTCACTTGCTGGCAGTTGATTGGTTGTTAAGCTGAGGTCTCTAGGGAGACAAGAAGATAGGTTTCAAATGGTCTCGGGATGACTGGGTCAAAAGCTTATATTGCATTCAAAGGTGAATGTGTGTAAGTTCAACTTCCTTAATGGCCTTTCATCCCCCCTGTAGCTCCCTTTGACATAAGTAACTCCATTTTATTGCTCATGGTCCGCTAGAACCATTGGCATGGAGGACTCATTGATCCTTTCCTAAAATTGGCCAAAGTCTACCATGTTTTCTTACTCGAATCATCAATGAAAGCATACTCTGGAGTTCCCATGGTGGCGCAGTGGTTAACGAATCCGACTAGGAACCATGAGGTTGCGGGTTCGGTCCCTGCCCTTGCTCAGTGGGTTAACGATCCGGCGTTGCCGTGAGCTGTGGTGTAGGTTGCAGACGCGGCTCGGATCCCGCGTTGCTGTGGCTCTGGTGTAGGCCTGTGGCTACAGCTCCGATTCGACCCCTAGCCTGGGAACCTCCATATGCCGCGAGAGTGGCCCAAAGAAATAGCAGAAAGACAAAAAAAAAAAAAAAGCATACCCTTTCCCACACTGGAGGAGACTCAACATTGTTTTGAGATACTGTGATGCTGTGATTTATAAGAAAAAAATACATATAATTGTCCCTCAGTATCTCCCTCAATATCCGAGGGGGATTAGTTCCATCTAAAATGGTGATGCAGTTCCCTGCATAAGTGATGTAGTATTTGCATATAACCTATGCACATCCTCCCAGATACCTTAACTCATCACTAGATTATGATGACATGAAACAAATAGACTCAAATATTTCTTCCACAAAGATAGGTTTAGTTAGGATCAGCAGAATATTGAAACTGAGGGTCTACAATCAAGGTAAGCCACATATATGTTCCCAAATGGCAAAGGAAGAAGACGGTTTTATAGAGGGGAGAGGAAGTCAGGAGGACTGTAGAAAATAAAGAGTCCATGACTTTTCTTTGATTGAGATCTTGCCAGGAAATAAGAGGAGACTTTCTTCTTGTTGTTGGGCTCTGCTATTGTCATAGGGTGTGAGAGCTCTCCATCCTGCTCTCCTGACTATTTAATTGAAATTTCTGTTCATTAATATTTTTACAATCACTTTTAATACCTAGTACAATGTAAACGCTTTGTAGGTAGTTGTAAATACAGTGTAAACACTATGTAAATAAATAGTTGCCAGTGTGCAGCAAATTCAAGTTTTGTTTTTTGGAAATTTCTCGAATATTTTTTTCCAAATATTTTTGATCCACCATTGTTGAATCTTGGATGTGGAGCCCATGATACAAGGGCTTACTGTATTTAGTCTTCAACCTAGACCCTGTTCCTGGCACAGAGCTCCTTAAACCCTGTGATAAGCTGTTTTGTTATATTAACGAGGAGACTTTTGGAAAAGCCCTTAGGTAACCTAAATAAGGAGGTTAGTTACCAGAGAAACAATCAAGTCCTTAGAGAGTTGGAACGTCCAGGACCACTGCCCCTACAGCCTCCAGGGAGGGGAGGGGAGAGGGGTTGGAGGTTGAAATCACACAGTGATCAATGATTTAACCAGTCAAGCCTTTCTAATGAAGCCTCCATTAAAATCTCAAAAGAACAGTTCCTAGAGCCTTCACGTTGGTGAGCAGATGGAGGTGACAGGAGAGTGGTCCCTGGAGAGGGCATGGAAGCTCTGAACCCTTTTCTCACACCTTGCCTTTTCATCTCTTCCATCTGGCTCTTCCTGAATCATATCCTTTCATAATAATCTGGCAATCTAGTAACTAAAAGGTGTCTCTGGGTTCTATGAGGCACTCTTAGCAAGTTAATTGAAGCTGAGGGGGAGGTCCTGGGAATGTCTAATTTATGGTTAGTAGGAGAGAAGTACGGGTAACAGCATGGACCTGTGACTAGCATGAAGTGTAGTGGGGAGAGTCTTGTAAGACTTTTGGAATCGGACGCCATCTCTGGGTAGATGGTGTCAGAATCGAGTTAAATTTTAAGACACCTAGCTGGTGTCCAGAGAATTACTTGTAGGTATGCAGATCACTAGCACATTGAAATTGGTCTCAGAACACCAGAAAAAAGAAAAAAAAAAAAAGACATCCCTGGAATCATGATTCTTAAATGTGTTTCAATTTGCTCACCAAGCCAGTGGAGCAAAAGACCTCATCACCTCCATTTATCCCCACTCCATAAGATATCCCCAGAGTAAGAGAGGCGCTGGTTTTGATTAAAGAATGGTGAGATGATGCCTGCTTCTTATTAAGTATAAATAAACTATTAATATATCCCAGATGTATTAGGACTAAGATTGTCATATTATAAACATGAAATTGGAAACCTGGATCCCTGGGAGAAGTCTCATTGGCCCTGTAATTTCACGGTCCACCTTGATAACCACTGATGTGACGGATGAAAGTCACAAGTCAGAAAACCTCAGAACAGTGTCATCACTTGAGTGTCAGCACCCGATGCCTGATATTCAGAAAATGGTTCAGAACTGAGTGAAATTATGCTTGGAGGTGAAGAGCAACCATAGGGAAGGGAGGAATCCACTAGATAAGGTTACTTGTTTGAACCTCTGATATGAAACCTGAATGGATTCGGATGTCAAGTCTCCCATGCAGCAGGAATCTGCATCAGAACCCTACACAGAAAATAAGTTCGCCATGGATTTGCCCACCCTGCCAAGGAGAGCAGTGAGGAAGTTAAGATTCTGTGTCCAGGTTAGATGAGGTGGAAGGCTTGAACCTCTCTTGGTGTACCTGGGTGGCTCTGGAATGTGCGGTATTTAGAATAGGGAGGTACAGCTCATAGAGGAGGTTTCCAGTGCATTTTGCTCATATTTGATATCACTTATTATGGAAAGCAATGGCTATCATGTGCTGGTCCTCTCCCTGCTTCAAAGAATGACTAATGGCCAGAAGTCAATCCTTAAAACATGGCGTTAATATTCATAGTATCAGGATCTGGACAGATGCTTGAAAATAATCCTCCGAGAGTCCCCACTGTGGCACAGCGGGTTAACGATCCAGCTTGTCTCTGCTGTGGCATAGGTTTGATCCCCAGCCAGCACAGGGGGTTAAAGATCTGGTGTTGCTGCTGCTGTGGTGTAGCTCACAGCTCTGGCTCAGTTTCAGTCCCTAGCCCAGGAACTTCTATACGCTGACATGGCCAAAAAAGGAAAAAAAAAAAAAAAAAAAAAGGAAAAGAATTCTACCATTTGACAAACTGCATGGATAGAACACTTTAAGGCACATGTTGGCAAATTCACCTCAACAACATGAAATAGTAACATGGAGAAAACTGAAGCTATCTAAGATATATTACTTAAGATGAAGGTTTCACAGACATCTAAAGATACTGCTTGCCAGTTCAAAGCTGTCCCCTGGCTATGGTCACTAGCTTCCTTGTCTTTTGTTTCCTCCAGAATCTATGACCAAAATTGAGGGCTTACTATGCGTTCGACCTGATGCTATTCATCGCATGTGTGTTTCATTATTTTTTATAAGCCATAGATGAAGTAGATGCTCTATCTCTTACCCATGAAAAAGTGGGGGCACCTAGAAGGGAGTAACTTGTCCACTGTCTCACAGAAGACAACAGGGGCAGAATTTAAACAAGGCAGTTTGGAGAACCAGAAACTGAATTTTAAGCAACCGTTACTATGTCTCTCATCTAATGATGTGAAATTTGAAATTGTCAACTGATTAGAAATGTTGCATTTCCAAGGGAACAAAAGGTCTTCAAAACGTGTTCACTGGGAGGCAGCATGTTGTAATATAAAGAACAAGAGCCTAGGAAACAAGTTCGATCCCTCCCTACCCCAGGTGGTATGGAGGGAGTCAGCAATGCTCACCCTAGACCTCAGGTTTCTCGCAATTGAAGTTTTGGTAATGGTTTAACAGAAGTCAGTGATCTCTGATATTAGATGTGCCCTGATATTCTTAGATTAGGTGACTGAAAATATACCTGAAGCCAGTATATTTTCGGCAAATCTCTGCTCTGCTTTCGTATAGGACCAGATCGGGTGTCAACTTTTTTTTTTTTCCCAGTGCCCAAAAGACCAGAAGTCTGCCAAGAACTTTTCCTTCCTATAATTATACTAAAATCTTATGAAAGCCTGTATCATTTCTTTCTTTGCCCTTGGAAATGTCCTTATTCTTTCAGAGATCTATATTGAGATTTGGAGTAAAAGGATTTTCTCGAGCATTGAAGTACCTTTTAGGACTTTGTTTTCCAAATTCTAAATAGCTTTATGATCATGTATCCCAGACTTACTAAATAAAAGTTTACGACATGTTCCTTTGCTTCTACTACTTATGTTTAAACCTATAAAATTGCATATTTTTAGCAAGCAACGTGGTAACTTTCACTTAAGTTATAGTCAGTAGTCAAAATAGGATGTGAAACTATATACTAAATCCAGTAAGTTAGTCATTATTTGCCGTTCTCCGTGTGTGTGTGTGCACGCGTGTGCGCATGTGTGTGAATTTAAGTGAATGTGTGTGTGTTTTGGCTTTTGTGCATATGTGGAGGAAATCATTAGCTGGTTTCATTGGGGGTGATTTAAAGTCAGTTTATAGACAAAGACATAACTCCTATCTCTCTGAAGATTTGACTAAGAGACATCAGACCTAGTTGTAACTTCCGTCTTCATTGGCTAAGATTTCAATCAGACACTCATAAAGAATAATCTGGCAGATTTCTCTTAGGAACTTTCAAAATTCAAAACGCCCTTAAGGGAAGAGATGTGGGGGGAGGAATATGGTCCCTCAAGATGTAGCCCCTTCCAGAAGAGACAACCACTGGCTTGAGTTTCACCACTAGGTTTACTTGCATGCAAAAGTTCCCAATAAAATCCAGCTGGTTTAAATTTTGTCTGCAGACCTGAAACCCAGAAAATTTGGCCTGGCTTCCTATTTTGCAGAAAATGCTTCACGCAACTATAAGCTGGAAATGCTGAAGTGTACGAGCCCTCAACAGAAACAACAGATCATTTTCTCCCAACTCTACCCTGAAAGGCTTAGGTATTGTTAAGGGAGGGGGGGGGGGGAGTCTGCCACTGAGCATGAAAGGTCCCATGCATCATCCTATGCATCATCTGTGACCACCTTTGTTGTCTGTGCTAAGCCAAGAAGGAAAGATTAAAGAGTTGCCATTGATGAGTGAGACGATTCACATTTTGGCATCACTAGAGAAGGAAGGAACATTTAAGATCAGAGAGGGAAATGAAACAACCAAACAATACTGCTACAATTTGAACAATAACAGGCTCCAGCATGTGAAAGCACAGAATTATCTTTTCCATTTCCCACCCTTGTGCTTTCATTGGCTTCATACAATCCCCTTGTTGCCCATAATTGAGGATGGGGTTAGTGCCAAAGCTGCATAAAACAAGCAGTCTTTCCTTTATACTTTCTGTGCATCATGGTTGTGTATGTGAGGTCATAAAAATCATTTATTATGAGCATGTGTATTCCTGGCTTAAAGAGCCAAGTATTCTTGTGACAACCATATAATAACATCAGATGTAGTCCCATAAAACGCCATATGTGGGCACTTAATACTTATTGTCCTGGCACCGACATGCTGGGGTATCATCTTAAAGAAGGACTCCTTTGAAAAAACAAATGCTTGGTACTTACCCAAATAAAATCCCTTAAGTCAAAGAGGTGACCAAGGAGCAGAGCTGTGTTAAGAATCCATTCATAATGATAATCACTCATCCTCTATTAGCATCAGATTGTCTCAAACCACCTTCTAGAGTTCTTTTCATGGGCTCATGGTGAACCCTTTACAGCACTGCAAACATCAGTAAGTATATTCTTTCCATGTCCAAGTTGCAAGAATGCTCTAACATCACATCAGTATCTAGTAAACTCTAAGGGTGGGCACCACATAATTTTGATTCTTCTCACCGTTACATGGAAATAGAAATTTGGAAAGCATTTACTTGGGACTTGAAGTACATGTTATGGTACACAAATCAGTTTTCAAACTAGATAAAAGAATGTGGAATGGATGAAAGCTGCTTTGCTGGGCAGCGTGAGGGTTGGGTGAGGTTTTTAAAGTATGTCTGTGACACAGAATTTTCCCACTGTCTCGAACTTTCTGCCGGCTTCTGGCTTGGGGTGGAACAACTTCCTTTGGTCTCTACTGAAGCGGAACACCGAGCTTTTCTGATGTGCAACACACTTGGAGTTTGCTCGAACTCTGGGAGTGACATTCTACTATTGCATCAGCACCCGGGCCAGGTGGCCAAACACTGCAGGCATATGATAGAGTTTCTCAAAGCAACTCAACTGCAGAAAGAGGCCAGAGCCCACTGGTCCCCGATCATGCATCCACTTTAGTTGAGAGTCAAGGTGATCTGAAAGGAGGGCAATCATATAAATCAGATTGCAGAGCTTCCTTCAAAGGGTGCCATCTTTTTGTGAAATACTGCTGTGTGTCCCTGGGGTCTGTGAAGGAAGATGCTGTGGGGGATGTTTTAAGTTTTCAGACCAGCCAGGATTCAGTACCTGCATCTCTCTTCTCTCACCCTTCCTAGTATAGCAGACAGCCTGAAACATACAATGGTATTTTGTTTAAAGTCCATATGGTAGTTATTACTTTGAGAATGTACACTAAGCATATGTCTACAACCCTAATAGCTCCTTCCAACACTTCTACACGGCTGCTTCCACCCAGTTAATTTTTCTCACTGGTTCTTGGCCCAAACTCCCATTCCAGCACCCCTCCTTTACAATGGAAATATTGTTTCTTTTAATTGTTTTTGTTCTTTTAAAACTGCCAAGGAGCTGAAAGGGAACTTGGGAGGTTGGTAAGATCTTTCACTAATCCAAAGAAAGTTTTCTTCAATTGGTAACACTGGCTTGGCAGTTCCTCTCCCTATATCTGATTATGCTACATTATTAGTTGCTGATTTTTCTCAAAACCTTTATCTAGTAACCATAACTCCCCAACTTCTTCCTCACTAAGAACTTCTATTCCACCAGCTCACAGTAGTGTGATTTACAATCTGATCCATTTCTTTCACCTCCAAAACCAGGTGTCTTCTACTCTCTACCAATGGTTTTCCATCTTGAACGTGCATTGAAAGTATCCAGAGAGCTTTTGAGAGTAAGAATGTCTAGTACTTTATCCCCGCTTCTCTCTTGACCTACTAAATCAATCTATAGGGATAAGGCCAAGGGATCTTAAATTTTAAATGCTCCATAGTTAATACTGATATGCAACAACAATCAAAACATACTTTTCTAATTAAAAAAAAAAAAACAGCTTCTGTGTGGACCCTCTGCAATATACTTTATCTATCTTGTCTCATTTAATCCTCACAGTAAGCCAATAAATACTATTATCCTCAACTAATAGAATAGGAAACTAGGCAAAAAAGAGGTTTTTGTTTAAGTACACCCAGTCACACATTTAGCAAATTTTAGAGCAAGAACTTACATTATGACATGAAGCCAAAGGCTGGCCTCTTTCCATTGTGCCATTCACTCCTCACAGGACTCTATTGTCTGTACTTACTCATAGTGTCTTTTATATTTCCATTTCTCATTAGGTCTTTGTGGGTTTATTTAATGTGACAAAACAGCTAGAGGGTCCGTAATTACAAGGGCCTACTATGTTATATCGTAAGGCACTTTGAAGGTGTTTATGAATAAAAGTACTGTGGCTATATTCAATGGGGATATAATTTAATTCCAGTAGAGATAACAATGTTCCATCTCATACTTATTTTTAGGAATAAGGTGAACTTATTGAGTAATAAAAAAAATAAAAAATAAAAAATAAATAAGTAAAAATAAAAAAATTTAAAAATTAAAAAAAAAGAATAAGGTAAACTTGACATTAGCACTGGAGCATAGCAAATAAGGAAAGACAGCAGTGAGCGCACATCCCACAGCCCCATATTCCCACCACAAGAGAGGAAAGCACTGCATCCTCAAGATAAAGACTACACTTCAATGCTCTCCCCACCTTTCTTCAGTCTCACTTCCTTTCTCACCTTTCTTTAAACTTTTTCCACTGTTTTCTTTTCCATCCACCTCCCATCCAATTCCACTGACCATCCAATTGACAGATATAAGAGAGGAGAGAAGACGAAGGGGTATTACTTAAGAAGCTACCATTTATCAACAACTTTCATTTGTGTTATATTATTACTGGAATTAGTCAGCTTTTGTGGAGTTAGGCAGTTACATACATTATCAATCTCAGGGACTTACAAACACTAATACTGATTTCTAGGTTTTGACACATGTAAGCAGCTCTGGGTTGACAGCTGAGGCTCTGCTCCCAATTTCTAGAGTCGGGCTAAAGGCATGGCCCCTTTTTGGAACACGGGACAGAGACTAAAACGAAGCAAGGGAACCACTCTTAAGCTTCAGCTTGAAAATAGCATACAGCATTTGCTGCTCATACCTTTGACTAACTCAGTCAAGGTCAAGCCCAGTGGAAGTGGGGGCAGTAAGAGACTCTTCCCCCAAAAAGTGGTGTTCTGTGTCGCATGGCATTGAGCGACTGGGTGGTGGATGCATAATTCATTGCAGTGAAAGAGGAGTGAATCCTTATGCAAAATAATGCAGTCTGGGGGGGGGGGGATTAACAGACATACCACAGCTATATATAAAATGGATAAAAAACAAGGACCTACTATATAGCACAGGGAACTTATATTCAACATCTTGTAACAACCTATGATGGAAAAGAATCTGAAAAAGAATATATATATATATATATATATATATATATATATATCCCTTTGCTGTACACTCAAAACTAATAAACCAACCATGCTTCAATTTAAAAAATCAATGAATTAAATAAAACAATCTATCGCAATTACCTTCTGCATATGAGAAGCATGAGGGGCAGGTTAAATTAGCTGGTCCAAGGCTACTGCAGCTAGTGGATGACTCAGCCAAGACGACAATGGAGTTCTGGTTCCAAAACCAGGCTTCTTTGCTCTGAGCAGTCAGGTTGAGACATAGGGAGGTAACCACTGCAGTTCTCCCCTCTACTACTCTTTCATCTTTCATGCCAAGTCTATTCCAGTACATCACGTCATATCAAGAACCAAAGTGTTATCTTTGACTTAACTCTGCATTTTAGAGCAAATAAAACTCTAAATGATACAATGTTTTAAGTGATGTAATTTATTGATCACTTGTCATGTGCCAAACTCTCTTTCTATATTGTCACATTGAATTTCTAACTAAATGTTGTGGTTGGACTTATCCCATTTTAAAGCTAAGGGAGCAGAAGCCCAGTACATTGCCTAAAATGACAGAGCTGGGGGGAGGCCGAATCCAGATATGATTCTGATGCTTCTGTTACACTGCTCTACTCCATTCTGCTTTCCAATGGACCTCTTTGTTTTAAGTACACCCTTAGACGTCCTGTCTTCTCTACTCCAGCTTCTACCACCTATGTTCAGTTTTCATCCTCTCATGCCTCAACAGCTGCTGTAGCTACATTAGCTCCTCCCAGGAATAAATATTATAAATAATAAATAAATAACTAAATTCCTTCCCAGGAATAAACTGATTCTCAACCTCTGTCTTGAGCATGTGATTACTGTGTTCAAAAGAGAGCTATCGCTCTCCACCACCCCTGCTTTCATCCTTTCTCCGTCGAAATGCCTTCACCTGGTTTTCAGGAACACCCAGAATGTAAATCAGCCTTCTTCCCCACCATTCCTCAATCTGTACCTTTCCCCTAGTTGTTCTTTGTCAATTCCCACCACACCTGAGCCACATTATTCACCCAGAATTAGACTAAGAACTTCATGAGAACCAAGTCAAGTCTCATCCTACGAATGTGTCCCACGTTGATTGTCATGGTGCTAGCTTTGAAGTAAGAAGTAATTTCTTAACTGGAAAATCTTTACTTCAGTCCAAATATGGGGGTTTCTGTCCCATGGTCCTGTGCATGTTTATAGGTGACTAGGTATAAATGATCCATGAGCTCCCAGCTCTGTTGGAACGGCTCTCCTAAGCAGAGGGCAGATTCTAAATTCTCTATATCCTGTGAGGACAGGTTGAGAAATTGAAAAATAGCAGATTAACTGGCAGGGAACCTAGAATTAATGCAGCATCACACCAACCACTCCAGGGAGCCATAGAAGAAGCATTTGGGAGGTCAGGCATCTCCCAAACCACAGGGTGAAAAATTTGCTTGACTCCCAGGAGTAGAAAACAAGAGAAACTGTGGTGTCCGGTGCCTGTGAATACGTGTACTGAGTAGAGGAAAAGATTATAAACTAGTACCTACATTTATGGACACAAAACACTGTTAGCGTGGTGTTCCCTGAATTTCTGTTGATGGAATACAAATAAGAATCCTTAATAAACATCTTACACCCAGTCAAAATGTATCAATATTTTCTATAAATCACAGATGGTTGTTTTGCAAATTTTTTTTTTTTGGATTCCCAGATATAACTCACAGAGAAAATAAATTTAGGTAAAGTGTGCCCCACTAGTGTAGTAAAAAGCTTGAAACGTCTTGATGCAAATAAAGCATGTGATTTATTTTGTCTAATTTAGAGTTTTCCAAAGTCATTAACTTATGAGCTCCTTGATTTGTCTAGCACATAAAAGTATTCCACAGAGCTGGTGTTTCATGGGACAGCTTAGAAAACTCGGCCTCATCTCACCAACTCTGAATTTATCGTGACTACCTGGAATCAGTTTTCTGAAATAGAAAATACCAGAAGGTTCTAGTTCAGTAAATTTGCCTAGGGAAAACTTTCCAGAGAAAGGAGGCAGAGGAGGAAAGGAAGGAAGAGGAAAGGGAGGAGAAAAAGAACCACCAAGGAATCCCTTCTCTTCACCCATTCTCCCCTTTCCTCCTCCCTGCAAGTACACATTTTTTCTCATGAAAGTCTCCAAGAGCTCTGATATTTTGATATTAATCATAATATTATTTTTACCCTCAGAAATACTGCAAACATGGGTATTACCAGCCTCATTTACAAATGAGAAAACTGAAGCTCGGAGAAATTCTCAAAATTTTTTGCTCTTAGATGTCTCCTAATCCAAAGACCAAGATGCTTCCTCTTGGTCCATCAGTGAACAAACTTGACTGTTAGAATCCATAGCCCGGTGAAACAGTTTCTTAGCAGATTTTTGTTGATTGCGTAATTGTACCCATTGCAGTTGGGACACTGAACTTAATGTTTTAAGAAGAGCTGATCATGTATGAAAAATATCTGATTAATATGAAGAGCCTTGGCTAATGTCAGTTAAAGACGAGAAAGAACTTGATATTATGTAATTACAAACTCAAAATACATGTCATCACACAGGGACAAATGTGCTGTTGCAAATGTGAAAGTTGTTAATATACACTTTTTGGCCATTAGAGAATTGCATGGGAATGGCATTGGGACAGCCTTGTACTGTAAATTAGATGGAGATGGTGCCTAATCTTAAGGAGGTTGCTGTCTAAGGAGAATTAACAACATATATCACACTTTAATAGTTGACTTTCCCCTGAAGATTTCCCAATGCATATGCAGTGAAGAAATACTGCAACTAGATACCTTTTTTTACATTTTAAAACTCAATAACTTACAAAACATTCTGATTCTTCTCATCATTCCAAGTGACTAAGAAGACTCCCCGCAATGTATACCAACCCTTTATTTTTCCCCCCTCCCTCTTTTTTTTTTTTTGTCTTTTGTCTTTTGAGGGCCGCACCCGCAGCATTTGGAGGTTCCCAGGCTAGGAGTCTAATCATCGGAGCTGTTACCGCCGGCCTAGGCCAGAACGACAGCCACGCCAGATCCCAGCCGAGTCTGCAACCCACACCACAGCTCACCACAACGCAACGCCGGGTCTTAACCCACTGAGCGAGGCCAGGGATCGAACTCTCAATCCTTACGGTTCCTAGTTGGATTCGTTTCCTCTGCGCCACGACAGGAACTCCCTCCCCTCTCTTTTCCTTGATGTTTTCCATCAGCCTAGGAAAAAATTGTGTACTCCAGCCAGGTAAAGTCTTAGACATTTCCAAAAGGATAGACACTAGCAAGCCATTCATTTCCAAGTCAAGACATCAGAAAGCTATCTGGTCAATTAATGGAATTGTCACATATGCTTTTCCATTTAAAAAACTCTGTAGGCGTTCTCACTGTGGTTCAGCAGGTTAAGAACCCAACATAGTATCCATGAGGATATGGGTTCAATCCCTGGCCACAACCAGTGGGTTAAGAATCTGGTGTTGTTGCAAGCCATGACATAGATTGAAGGTATGGCTTGGATCCAGCATTGCCATGGCTGTGGCATAAGCCTGCTACTTGCAGCTCCAATTCAGCCCCAGCCTGGGAACTTCCATATGCTACAGGTGTGGCCACAGAAAGAAAAAAAAAAAATTAGGTGAGAAACCTCCATACATGAAAATATAAGTTTATAAAATAGATAAAATATAGTGTAAATTATTCCCATTCTTATCTTACACTTGTCTTGTTACAAGATTTCCTGGTACTTTTATAATATTTAAGGTAAAAATTGCTGTTCAATTTTGGGAATTTTTTTTTCTAGTAAACTCATTCCACATATGGGCAGATTGAAAGAATGGGGTCATTTTATATTTTTATCTGAGACTCAAGTTGTATTGATGGAGACATAGATTATGGCAACCAAACTAATAGCGCAGTCTGATTTTAAAGAGCTACACTGGTATTTTGTGTATTATTCTTTTTACACCCTTTGCCTGGTGAATACTGTGGAAAGCTTTATGTATGGTCTCAACTGTACATCTGTGAAAACAGAAAATACTCAGAGTCTAAGATAACCAGCTTGAAAGTTGAAGCATTTAAAAAAAATATTTCTGTAAATGTCAAAGTGGTTGATTTATCTGATTACGGT
Source organism: Phacochoerus africanus (assembly GCF_016906955.1). NCBI lineage: Eukaryota > Metazoa > Chordata > Mammalia > Artiodactyla > Suidae > Phacochoerus > Phacochoerus africanus. Next base: position 26,945,160 of record NC_062552.1, on the reverse strand, counting down.
GAAAATGATGAACATATTTCAGAAGTGTGTACACATTGAAAAATCCTATGGGTATATGTGAGGCACTTCGGTTGTTTTAGTTATTAGAGTTTATGCCTTCCATTGTGAATTTTGACAACAGAAACATGTATATAATTACAGACATTTGTAATCAGATAGTACTGTTAAATGCTTCTTCTTATTCAACGCTATTAAATCCAACCGTTCCCTATTATTTTTCAAATTGAATTCCTAATCCAATTGGCTGGACCCTGGAAAAAAGCTGCAAATGTTTTACATGTTTTTTTGGTCTCCTTGAGGTTATTTTTATATATAATTGGTAGACATTTTTGCTATAAATCACATCTTCACTATTGATCACCTCTGGGATCTTGGACAAAACAACTAATCTGAGTCTGAGTTTCTTTAAGTTGAGCTAATAATTCCTATATGACTAGTTATAAAATTAAACTGTGTGTGTCAAGGTGGCTTGCAAAGTATTAAGCACTGCGTACGTGGAAGCAGAGCATTTTGTACGTTGTATGAGTATGTACATGCCTCTCTTTCATTCTCTATACGGATATATGAGTGTGATAGGTTTATCTACCAGCAGCATCAGCACCATCTGGGAAGCTTGAAGAGATTCCGAATCCCTGCTTTATCGTAGACTTACTGAACCAAAATTGGCATTTCAAGATAAACAGAAGATTCGTATTAATGAAAAGCATTGCTCTGTGTGGTCTACTGACAGTGTGATTCTCTCTCTCGCCCCATAAACACACACACACGTGGCAGCCAGAGAGCTAGGCAGTGACACCCACAAAGGAAAGTATATTTATCATCTTGAGTTAATAAAGGTGCAGTCTGGAAAAATACTTTCTATTTTAATTAGAATTGACCGTCAATAGGATCAGACGGGTAAAACGTATTTATTAAACAGCTCATTCCTGGAGTGTCAAAGATGTGGCAAAATGCATCACAGCATTGTAACTGTGAATTAGATCATCTAAGAAGAAGCCCTGTCCAATTTTGCAATTCTATCCAACATACACACCTGTGTATTTACAGATATATATCTATCCATGAATATTCTATTCCTGTTTCTAATCTGTATCTTTAGATCTATTTTGTATAAGCCCCAAAGCTACAGGTGAGAGACTTTAAAAAAAAAAAAAAAACTTCAAGCTTTAAAATCATGGCCTTCTAAAACAATACTATACTGATCAAATCCAGTGTTAGTTATCAGAAATAGCATAATTTGCAATCCAATTGCTACCTCAGTGACTATTTCCTTATTTTCAGAAACTATTAAGAACAATGTGGAATATTTGAAATATTTTAGTAGTGCAGTTAAAATTCACTATAATCACTAAGCAAATCCACTATATGTGTGAACACTGATGTGATTCAACCAAGGGTGAAAGAACAGTTCCCAAGTTTATCAGTACAGTCACTTACTAAGATGGAGCTTTTGGCTCACGCCAAACAATCAAGGCAGGAGTTCCCATCGTAGCGCAGTGGAAGCAAATCTGACTAGGAACCATGAGGTTGTGGGTTCGATCCCTGGCCTTGCTCAGTGGGTTAAGGATCTGGTGTAGGCCTCAGATGCAGCTCAGATCTGGCATTGCTGTGGCTCTGGCATAGGCTGGCAGCAACAGCTCTGATTAGATCCCTAGCCTGGGAACCTCCATATGCCACAGGTGCGGTCCTCAAAAGATGAAAAGACAAAAAAAAAAGTTCTTGAGATTATACTTATTCATTTATATATTTGGGGGGGTTTGTTTTGTTTTTGTTTTTGATATTCAGAAAGCTGTACACATTTAATGCATACAGCTTGATGCGTTTGAAGTACAGATCGTGAAACCATCACCACAATCTTTACCATAAGCATATCCATCACCTCCAAATTCCCTGCCATCCTCTATCATTATTTTATGTGACAATGTAACCAAGCAGGACCCTGTGGGGCCTTCCCTCTCTGCTCTGGTTTAGCTTCCAAGTATCCCATGCACATTTCCCGAGTTTTTCAGATGCTAAAAACCACCTTCGGTTGGAAGAACTTAACTCCTTGATGGTTATGAGCATGTAGCCCCTGATGCATCTTCCGGTCCCTCAGGATTGAGAATGTTGACCACCTGTTACCTGAACATTAACCACCCAGAGAATGGTGCGCAGGCTGATCACACACCCGGCAATGTCTCTGGCTTAACTGGCCTTTAAAAATGCCTTGCTGAAACCCTTTGGGAGTATGGGATGATATTTTGAGCACGAGCCCCCCATTCTCCCCATTCTTCCTGCTGGGCGCTGCAATAAACCTTTCTCTGCTTCAAACTCTGGTATTTCCATTTATTTGGCCTCACTGTGTATCAGGCACATAAGCTTATGTTCAAATAATTTGAACGCATAAGCTAAAATCTACCCTCCCAGAAAAATTGTAAGCATACAATTCAGTATTGTTTACTTGACATTGCTGAAATTTCATACCCATTGTCTAATCTCTTTAGTTTCTCCTCCCCCCCCCACCCCCAGGCCCTGGCAACCAGCCTATGTTTTGCCACAGTGCTGGAAGATAAACCTAAGACATGGTTTAATCTTCTTTCAAGTCTGTGAGCTAAATAAAAGAATATGCCTCAGTGACGCAGGTTATGCCTGTTTAGGAAAAGCATATTATTTAGTTTGTATAGTTTTTACAACATACATTTTAGAAGCAATGGTGTCATATCCACGTTAGGTGCTTATATCTTGGTTGGTCATATTACTCATGTACTGGTTTTCCAAACTTGTAGATGCTGATATAGTTTCTGTTCTCGTCAGCCTTACTCCTTAGATCCACTTTAGAAGGAGGTTTTCATATTCTGTGATCGAAAGGGTCTATGATATATAGAATCCCAATTCTGATCAGGAGGTGAAAAGATTCAAAACTCACTTCTAACATGGGAATTGATGTTTCTTCACATGAGAAAAGGTTGACCAAATTAGAAATTACACCAACCCTGGGATATGCAAGAAGATCATCCTTGAATTTTTATTCTCACTAAGATGCTACCATGGTGCTCTTTTATTTAAACTTGGAGGAGTTCCTGCTATGGCTCAGTAGAAATGAGTCTGACTAGAATCCATGAGGACACAGGTTTGATTCCTGGCCTTGCTCAGTGGGTTAAAGATCTGGCATTGCCGTGAGCTGTGGCGTAGGTCACAGATGCAGCTTAGATCTGGCATTGCTGTAGCTGTGGTGTGGGCCAGCAGCTGTAGCTCCGATTCAGCCCCTAGCCTGGGAATCTCCATATGCCACAGGTGCAGCTCTAAAAAATAAAACAAAACAAAAAGACAAAAAATATTAAAAATTAAACTTGAAAAGAAGAATAGAATTTTAACTATGCCATGTGATGCATTAACAATTAAAAAGACATTACAGAAACACATTTTAATAGTCTATGAAAATATTCTTTTCATCAAATTTTTCTGCCAATCAGACTCTTTTAGGTTATATTTTCATTAAAATTTTAATTGAAGGTTTGCAGATGTGCAGCTTGTAATATATTTAATTTCTATTTCAAGAATTCTGTCACGTACTTTAAAATCATTACGTTGTGGCTGATCTACCACATTTTTTTTCCCCCATTCATTTCCCACTTCATAGAAATTACACAAAGTAGAGTTTGGGTTTGCATCAGCTCTCAGCCGCTGCTGCATTAAGGCTTTTGGAAGAAAAAAGGAGAAAGGATCACATCTCTGTAGCTCATTTGGGGAGAACACTCTCTAAATGTGTTCTTACTGTAAGGCTGCAATTAATCTTGATTTCCTGTCAAATGTACAGGGATTTTACAATACAGTTCATAATAGCGTTCAATTCCTCTAGAGGAGGGGTTAAGATAAACAAGTCACTGACAGTGTTTATCAATAAATAGAGCAGATGGTGTGGGACTGAGGTTGGTTATTAACTCTGCCGACTTTAATTTCATGGTTATAGAACACAGTAAACCTCACTGTTTATAAAAGGTGGGGAAGAATCTCCAAGGGGCTTCAGTAGCTGAGAAACCCTCTGCAGCATTAATCCCTCCAACTGATATTCGGTATCCTCCTAGGGCGCAATATTTAAGATTGCGGAGTGATTGCTGGTCACATTAAAATTTTCACTGGGATCTTTAGCTAGCATTTCTGTCATTGATCTATTAGAACCCGGTTAATGAGTTCCATGTGAGTGATATTTAGCGAATGAGACAATTCTTTCTAAAACAATTCTTTCTTTGCTAGGTGCACGTTTAACAATGACTTTAGGCAGTTATATATCTAAAAGAGAGCCTCATCTATCAAAATCATACCCTTTTCCTTACACAGAGTTGAATCGTGATGCCTAACTAGGCAAAAGGTCCTTAGGGACATAATTTCATAAAGGAAAACTGTAGTACCGTTTGAATAATCAGCCAATGTCCATTATATACAGGTACCTTCAGGTCTAGAAGTCACAAAATGCCATCGAATTTAAAAGAAGCAAAATAACTGATTCTTAAGAGTCCAGCTTTATTTAAATATAAAATCTCATTAGGACCCCTTAGTTAAAATCCATACACTTTACTTGACTGACATTAATTCTTCTGAAAAGAAGGACCACTGTTACCCAAAAATGGTTTATTGGAAGGAGCTCAATTTTTCCATCCCGATTTTCTAGTGAAAAATATAATTATTTTATAACCACAAAAGTTAAAAAAAAAATCACCACCTCTACTTCTATTGCTTTTATATTCAGAAGAGGTTGATTTTTCAGTGGCTAGAAAGGTCAGACTTTTATAAATACATGCTAATCCAACATGTGATTTAGTTGGGGATTAAGACAATATTGCATGAAAAATGTCTTAACTGTGTGAGAGGCCAGGCCCCTTAGGAATGAGTTTTCAATGACAAAATCCTCCGTTACTTTTCTTGCTCTTATGTTGGGCTGCTTCTTCTGGACTTACCTGAGAGTTTAATACTGACCCAAAATAGTCTGGCTTCTGTGTTTCTACCGATTGTGCCCCAAATAGACCTCAAACCCTGGCTTTTAAGGAGCTGGCTTCTGACAGCAGCAGCCCTGGGTGGAGAGAGGATGAGAATGGAACTGTTGGGGACAGGCCTTCTTACCTCCCTTCCTGCTCAGAGTCTGCTGTCACTAGTTGCCTTTGTATATACTCTCCTACCATTTGATACACTCATTTCTGCAAGACTTTCTACTCAGATTTAGACTTTCAGGTCTCAAATGCATGAAACATCTATAAGAGAGGACAGCCAAGCCTCTCTCAAGTCGAGGTGCTATCTCATTTTCCTTTTCTTCTTCTTCTTATTTTTTTAAGCCTCAAAGCCCACCTGAATCATTACCATCAAAGAAATGGGTCTTTGGGCTGTGGTATGTTTGAGAACATATTGCGTAAAACTGAGTCAAAGAAGGGAGAGGTGATTTCACTGCAAAGTTATCAATAAAAGTCACTTAAACTAGATCTACCTGTGAAGTCTAAGAATTGCATCTTCTTGTCTTATGGGTTTTGAAGCAAGGAGATATATATATATATGTGTGTGTGTGTGTGTGTGTGTGTGTGTGTGTGTTTCAAAAAACATGGCCAAGTGAAGGGGTTACAAAAGGGAGACAGGATAGAGGGAAGAAGCAAAATCAGACACTGAAGTGCCTGGGTAGAGAGGTGAGCAGGGGAATTCGTTCAGGGACTCTCCTCTGCATACTTGAAGAATTCATAAATACAGTGAGTCTTAGGGAAATGAGATATAGTTAAAATCACATTCGAATAATCACTCTTATAAACAAGGATTCTTTTTTCAGTCTCCCAATGGGTACCCTTAAATTACTGAGTCGTTTTTTCTTAGTCTATATATAAGGTACCAAGAACTATCTTATAAAATGTATTCTTTTTTTTGGTCCTGGTTTGAAAAAAACTTCTATTAGGAAATTAGCTGATTAAAGGGTGAAAAAAAAAAAAGCTGTCAAAATTTAGGTGCTCCCAATTTCACCCTAATCTATCACATTTTATTAAAATAATACCATGGAAATAAATTGCTGTCTTATAACAAAGCAAACTACAACTCATGGGGTAAAAACAATGAATCACCTCGAAAGACTTTAATCTCATTTTCATGATTTCCTTTCAGATTATCCAACCCTGTCTAATGTCAAAGGCATTGCATTGCATAAAAGAAAACATGCAAAGGAAATATCCCTCAGTGGATTTCAGTCCCCCTTCAACGGTCAGTTAAAAATCAATCCTCTAAAATATTTGTAGTATGTGTTCTCTCTGAAAATCCAGTAATTTTTCAAAATCTTTTCTTTCCAGGAGAAGTAATCTATGCTGTCATGTGCATGACAGTCACCTGCGGAATCCTTCTCTTGGTCATGTTCAAGCTTAGGTAATGGGATGCAACTCAGAAGGGACCGGCCCTGTGAAAGCACATTTCCCAAAGGCAGCGTTTACTCAGGGCCCAGGGGGAAAGCTTCTCTGCTACGACAGAAACCCCTCTCACCGTGGGATGGGGCCACGAAAACCTTACTCTGCTTTCATATGGAAGGGAAATGAAAGGGGATATTTTTATGGTGCATTTTACAAGCACATATGCATTGTTCTTCCGATAAAACTGCTACCAATCTTTGTCCTGGTTCCTACAAAATCCAAGCTGAACTTTGCTGCATGCCTTAGTCAAATCACTTGCAGGACGAATATACTCACATCATGGACCTGCTGTGTACATCATGCAGTTTACATTTACCTGAAGATTTACTCTTCACTATAATGTCTTATATGCTAATGAGTTTTATTCATATTTTAATAGTTATTAAATGAGACATGTAAAGAGGCCTCACTGGGTACCCTTGGAAAGACTTATTCCCATTACCTGACTTAATTCACTCTTTCCAAATCTTCTGTTGCCTTGGCTGCCTTCACTGTGACTGCTCCAGCAGGCACACCAGACCTCAGGTTAGAGATACATCGACCTCTAGATTTCTAAATGTCTAGTTTTGTTTTTTTTTCCTTAAAGGCTGCACTTGCAGCTTATGGAAGTTCCCAGGCTCAAGGTTGAATCAGAGCTGCAGCTGCAGCCTACACCACAGCCACTGCAAACCAGATCCAAGCTGCATCTGTGACCTATGCTGCAGCTTACAGCAATGACGGATCCTTAACCCACTGAATGAGGCCAGTGATTGAACCTGTATCTTCAGAGTCAATGTCAGGACCTTAACCCGGTGAACCACAACAGGAACGCCAAGGGGTTTTGAAAACTTCTACTTACTCAGCAATTACAAAAAGATATAAAGTGGTGTGTAGTGCTTACTTTTAATTAAAAAAAACCCCACATATTTAAATATCAGTGATGTTCACTTGCTTATTCATGATACAAATATGTACATTTTTGTTTAACTTGATTATCATAACTGTTAATGAAGATATAGCTATCGTGTGTGAATATACATATATATTAAATACAGTATATACACATAAAATATATTTATCAGTACGATTAGACCTGAGGGCATTCAACCTTCCTTATTTTTAAATGTAATCCCAGCTAAAGACACTCCCTGGTTGGCTCCACTTCCACCAAACACACTGCTTTTCTCCAAGGCCTTAAAAGTCGTATTCGGAGTTCTTGTCATGGCTCAGTGGTTAATGAACCCGACTAGGATCCACGAGGTTGCGGGTTCGATCCCTGGCCTCACTCAGCATGTTAAGGATTGGGCATTGCCATGAGCTGTGGTGTAGGTTGCGGACATGGCTTGGATCTGGTGTGGCTGTGGCTGTGGCGTAGGCCGGCAGCTGTAGCTCCAATTCAACCCCTAGCCTGGGAGCTTCCATATGCCACGCGTTCAGCCCTAAAAAAAGCCAAAAATAAATAAATAAATAAATAAATAAATAAATAAATAATTTTCTATACAATTTAGAATCGATCCTTACATGTAATCTGAAAGCTCCAGACCCAAGATTAAGTAAATTACAAAAGCAAAAGTCATCATGGAAAGAAGGAACAACAGCAACAAAAAACTGAACCATCATAACAGCTAAACATGTGTTACCTCCCATCAGGAGATCAGTATTGCCTTTTCATGAAAGAGGGCTGCTCACCACTCACCTGGTGGTTAAATCTAACCCATGTGAACAGCTTTCTGCAGTACAGATTAGGGTTTTTGCATTTGTATTATATTATGCTAAATTAAGATAGACCTAAATCTTCAAAGAAATTTGCAGGGAAACCAATAATTAAAATTTAAATATTTGAGGAAAAAAAAAAAAAAGGAGTTCCTATTGTAGCTCAGTGGTTAACGAATCCGACTAGGAACCATGAGGTTGCGTGTTGGGATTCCTGGCCTTGCTCAGTGGGTTGAGGATCCTGCGTTGCCGTGAGCTGTGGTGTAGGTCACAGACGTGGCTCGGATCTGGTGTTGCTGTGGCTCTGGTATAGGCCAGTGGCTACAGCTCCGATTAGACCCCTAGCCTGGGAACCTCCATGTGCTGCAGAAGGGGCCTTAGAAAAGGCAAAAAGACAAAAAACAAACAAACAAACAAAAACACCAAACCTCTTTTTCTTTTTGAAAATGATTACCTGGAGATCATATTTAAACTCCTGCTACTTAGAAGGACCAAAGACTACTCTGCTTTGGGAACTTTACACTTAAAACTATCTACCTTCCCCTCCAGGCACAGAATTCCAGCAAAAATACAGGTACAAACACATTTGTAAACTCCTTAAAATGGCCTTTTTTTTTTTTGTCTTTTCTAGGGCCACACCCAAGGAGGTTTCCAGGCTCGGCGTCCAATCAGAGCTGTAGCCGCCGGCCCATGCCAGAGCCACAGCAATTCCGGAATCTGAGCCATGTCTGCCGACCTACACCACAGCTAACGGCAACGCTGGATCCCCAACCCACTGAGTGAGGCCAGGGATCAAACCTGCAACCTCATGGTTACTAGTCAGGTTCGTTAACCACTGAGCCATGACAGGAACTCCTAAAATGGCATATTTTTAACTTCTATTTTTACTTTTATATAGAAACTTCAGAATATCAAGTCAAACAAGAGATCCTTCACCAATCCAAATACCTGGAGAACCCATGATTCATTAAGAGTCACGGATGATTAACGGTCTCTGTCTTTAGAGAAGACTTCGTAGCCTGTCAACAGAATATCCTCTTCATCGTCAATGAGGAAAAGCTTAAGATGGATTTAATGATACTGGACCACTAAGTATATTAATGTAAGGTATAATAATTTGGTCTCATGTTAGATTTATTTTTTCATAAGAAAATATTCACATATAAATATACAATGGTATCTTTTATAATACTAGTACAGAATTACCCTTGAAGGAAAAAGAATGATTCTAAGTTCTACTCTGCGTGGTTCGTTTCATAGTAAATCTGAATCCATGTAAGATTAATTGGTTGCATCAAACTATGGTATTTCACAGTTCACAGGGTTTTTTTTTTAGATCAGTTTTACAAATTCCTATGAACTTACCAAAAGGAAAATGCAAATTAAAAAATCTAGTGTATTTGTTATTTGTATATCCATTTACAAATCATCAACTAAGTCATTAGCATTGACTCTAATTTTCTAAATATATTTGATTAGATGAAAGTCTTAAAATCCAGAAGTGATATCTTTGGATTTTTTAAATTTGAATACTGTTGAAATTTACTCCCCCCGCCCGCCCGTCGCCCCTTTTTGGCCATACCCACAGTTCCTGGGCCAGGGAACAAACCCAAGCCACAGCTATGATCTATGCCACAGCTGCGGCAACACCAGATCCTTAACCCACTGTGCCACAGCAGGAACTCCATTTATCATTTCATTCTATAAAGATGTAATGCAACTACACTGGCTGAAAAATCAATGTGCATTTCAATGATATATTTCATTTGTAAATTTAACTTTTTCTATGCTAAATATTACAAACTTCTGCAATAACAAAGTAACATCATAATTGTTACTTTCTATATTATGTCTGTAGTTACTTTTGCCCTAATTTGTCAACAGAAGGTAATTGTGATTAGAAAATTGTGGAAAAGACATTTGTTAAGTTTTTGATACATATGTGTTTTTCGATTGTCTGCAATCACATTAGTATCCATTGCTAAGAATAAACATGAGTGTGTTTTACCTACAGTGACACAGAGGCTCAAATATTCAAGAACAGGAATAATCAGTAATGTATCTATAATTCAAGGTCAAACATTTTCTACTTGTTTGGTGTCATATCTATTGTTGTTCACTATACATGCCTATATTAAATTAAATCTGAAGTTAGTATTTGACTACATTTATTTGGAATAATGGAAAAGCCATTCTTTATCTTTTAAAATGGGGAAGAATAATTTGATGAGGTATAAATCTCCTTTCAGAATCTCTCCAGGTTCCTGTGGCTGTTACGCTCTTAGTTATATGAAGAGAATGAAGGCATTTCCATCACCAAGTCACTGCCATTTAATGCAGACTTCTTCATGCCTGGGAAAAGAACTGTTATCTAGAAAACTGAGGGAGGAAGTCAGTTTGCTTTTAGAAATGTTTGTATTGGAAGTTTCTGTTGTGGCTCAGTGGTAATGAGACCAACTTATATCCATGAGGATGTGGGTTCCATCCCTGGCCTCACTCAGTGAGTTGAGGATCTGGCGTTGCCATGAGCTGCAATGTAGGTGGCAGACTCGGCCCAGATCCCATGTTGCTGTGGCTGTGGTGTAGGCCGGCAGCTGTAGCTCCGATTCAGCCCCTAGCCTTGGAACTTCCATATGCTTCAGGTATGGCCCTAAAAAGAAAAAAAGAAAAAAAGAAAAGAAAGAAAGAAAGAAAGAAAGAAAGAAAGAAAGAAAGAAAGAAAGAAAGAAAGAAAGAAAGAAAGAAAGAAAGAAAGAAAGAAAGAAAGAAAGAAAGAAAGAAAAAAGAAAAGAAGAGAAAAAAAGCAAGAAAAGTAAAATGTTTGTATTGAGCAGAGAAATGGGGAGCAGAGGGTGAAATAGAAGCCCCGCCCCCTTAAAAACAGAATCTTGTCTCCTAGGAAGCAAGAAGAAGTAGACCTTGCAAGAACAGAAACCAGCATGGAGCATTTAGAGAACTCTGAATAGCCAGCTGTCTATAGAGCAGGGAGTCCAGGTTAAGAAAATACGAGACATAAAACATAAAATAGGGGCCATTCATCTGGACTGAGACATTCTAGGTGCTTAAACTTAGGCGAAGGTATGGAAAGCCTCTAAAGGAGGTTTTTGGGCTCCTTCAGGGCATTGCACTCATTCCAGAGGGAAGAGGGACATAATTAGATAAAATGTTTTCTAAATATTTTATGCCGGGGTAAAAATGCAATATCTTTGTTTGTAAGAGTTTGCTTTGGATGTTTGTATACAGCAAAAATTAAGCAGTTTCTGATTCTTATCCTCTGCTGCTCTGAGCATGTTACTTTGGGATACTGTTTACCTCATTAGGACTAAAGTTATGATAGCGGCAGCTCTAATATTTTAATTGGTAACTTGCCTTACATAGGAACATATGAAACTGTTCTGAGTAATCAAAGCAAAGCAAAGGATCCAAACATTGTATGATTGCCTTAAGATGTATTATACTATGTATATAAAGGTAATGAATATTTATATTAATTTAGGCATGGTCTAGTCTCAGAAGCCTCTATCCCCCCCAATGGTGTAAACTATATCTTAAAATTGTCAAAAAAAGGTAACCAAACTGCTTATTCATATTAACTCAGTCCTCTAGGAAAACAAATCAGCAGTGTTAACTTTGAATTCCCAGTTGGTTGACACCACGGCTCTTTTTCTCCTCTCCTTCCCCAAGACAGTATATTTCTGAATGGAGAACATGCTTTGGTGGGCATGCTGCCTTCTGCATCTTGGCTGGTTTCTGCTGTAAGTGACTGTCTTGTCTGGTCTCTGGCCCACCCTCCTACTTTGGGTACCACGGTTCCTCATCACAGCTTCCAGTTTTGAGGCTTCCATATTCTATGGCTTCCTTCCTCTAAGGCTGGGCCTCTTCTGGCTCCTTAGAGAGGGTCTCACCATCCTTGCATTCCTCCAGGGAGCAAAACGGCCAGCTACTTTCTTTGCACATTGCTAAATTATGCAGTATTTTGTTGAAGCTAACTTCAGACCCCCCCCTTCAGTCATGCTCCCTTTCTGCTAGAGTTCCAGTGCCATGCAGATTGGGCAATATAAGTAATGCACAGCTTTGCTGAGAGGAAAGTAACGTCTCTTACCCTGGGATGTTCCCCAAACTTACATGGGTGTAAGCTTTGTTCCTCATTTCTGCCCTGGTCCCAAACTCTCAATGACATCCACCAGATTGGGGTGGCATAGTGCCTGGCGGGGGGTGGGGGAGTAGAAGTTAGGATGCTTAGCTGAACGTCTTGCCTCTGCCTCTTTCTCCCCTCCATCCCTCCAAGGTTACTAGCTAAAGTGGATTTTTCTGGCCCTATGTCCTCCATATTTTTACATTATAACTTTTAGTGAAACTCAAGTCTCCCAGAGTTGGATCTTGATGTGCACAAGGAAGTTTTTAGAAATTAGAAAACACTGCTCTCTTGACAAAGTCTGGCTTTCAATGCCATTGTTTCTTTAAGTGCTTAAAAAGGCTAGGTTTTAAGCTCAACCCGCACAATGATTTCTTTGTTCTAAGACTATGCCCAGTCTTTTTCAGGAGTAATGGATACTTGTTGCTTCACTGGTCTTGGAGTTGCAGAGAATCACGATTCAAGGAAAATGAAAAAAAAAAAAGTGATGGCTTAAGATTTTCCATTAAGTTCCCTTTAGAGACATACAGTGATTCAATGAAAAGCTAGAGTTATTAGAAAGGGAATCAGAACAAGGGAAACAAGAGGAAAAGAAATGAGGCGATGAGAGGAAATGTGAAGAGAAAAAGGAGAAAAAAAAAGAACAAGGTGCCAGAGGATATGACAAATTGGCCCTGCTTCCCTCTCTTTCCATTTTTTATATTATCTTACCTCTACTGCAGGCAGAGGACACGAGAGTACCTATGACAGCAGGGCGAACCCTGAATATAAACCCACCTATGATTCAGTGCTTGTAGGTGTATTCAGATTAGACCTTTCAAGGTTGTAGTTGCTTCATTGTAGTTATGTTTTTCTCTTTTTTCTTTTTCTTTCTTTCTTTTTTTTTTTTTTTTTTAGGGCCACACCTGTGGCATATGGAAATTCCCAGACTGGGGGTCGAATTGGAGCTACAGCTGCCAGCCTACACCACAGCCACAGTATTGCGGGATCGGAGATGCGTCTGCGACCTACACTACAGCTTACAGCAATGCCGGATCCTTGACCCACTGAGAGAGGCCAGGGATCAAACCCGTATCCTCATGGATACTAGTTGGGCTCCTTACTGCTGAGTCACAATGGGAACTTCCTTCGTTGTAGTTTTATAGATCATTGAATTATCATCACCATAGGTCAATCATAACAGATGCAAAATCAATTTTCCATACTAGGCTTAATGTGCTGGTCAAATATCATCCTCTTGGTTAAAATTCATGGGAGCAGAGTTGAGATTTCTGAACTAGAAGCAGTTTGATTCCCCTTAGTAACTGATTTATGTTTATAAAATGGACACTGAACCTAGTACCTAAATATGTTTGCTTTATGACATGGTGGCTAAAAGGTCAGAGTTTCATGTGCATCTAACCTTCAGAAAGTATTCCTGATTGTACAGACTTTTGTGGTATTTTTATTTTCCAATATGTATTTGAATTTTCCTTCATTATCTGCCTTAATTATAACAACACTCCTAGTAATAAATGCAGGATAAACTAGGTTATCCAACAGTAACAAGCAATGGTGAAATGTCAGTGGATTACAATAACAATAACAAGTAATTTGCCGACACTACAAGCTCATTACAAGAAAGCTCTGACGTGGCTCTGTTGCCTTCACAGGAAGGTCCAGCCTGACAAAGCAACTCTTCCCTGGAAAATTACCAGAGGTAAATTAGGGATCTGGACAAAGTCATGTTGGGTCTTAAAACTTCCTTCTAGGACTTCCCGTGTGGCTCACAACATAGCTACTCGGCGTTGCTTCTACAGTGGCTGTGGCTCGACCCCTAGCCTGGGAACTAAAAAAAAAAAAAAAAAAAAAAAAAAAAAAAAAAAAAACAAAAACAAACCAACAAAAAACTTCCTTCTAGGATAACATGTGTCAATTCTGCTCACATTTCATTGGCCAAAGCAAGTCATACGGCTGCCTCACTCAGGAAAGCCAGGAAGAATAATCTTCCTCCAGAGAGGCCCACAGAATATTTGGGGATCACAATACAGTCTCTCAAAATAGGTAGCATTTGGAGTTCCCATTGTGGCTCAGTGGGTTAAGAACCTGACTAGTATCCATGAAGATGTGGGTTTAATACTAGGCCTCACTCTGTGAGTTAAGGATCTGGCATTTGGATCTGGTGTGGCTGTGACTGTGGTGGAGGCTGGCTGCTGCAGCTCTGATTCGACCCCCAGCCTGGGACCTTCCATATGCTACAGGTGCTGCCCTAAAAAGACAAAAAACAAAAGGTAGCATTTATATAAGTAATTCTTCTGAACCTGGTATTCTTCTAAGACATATATTTAGTACTCATTAGAATTCTATTTGCTATGTACTAGGTGTTTCTTCATACAGATAAACAATGAGTTTAGAGAGATTAAGAAATTTGTTCAGGGATTCCCATTGTAGTGCAAATGAAATGAACCTGACTAGCATCCATGAGGATGCAGGTTCAATCCCTGGCCCTGCTCAGTGGGTTAAGGAACTGGCATTGCCAAAAACTGTTGTATAAGTCACAGAGGCAGCTCAGATCTGGCCTTGCTGTGGTGTAGGCCAGCAGCTGTAGCTCTGATTTGCCCCCTAGCCTGGGAACTTCCATATGCCACAAATGTGGCCCTAAAATGCCAAAAAAAAAAAAAAAAAGGAAAAAAGGAAAAAGAAATTTATTCAGGTTTATACCATTGCTAAAAGACTGAATTGGGATTGGAACTGGATTTTTCTGCCTCCAAACCCAGTCTCTACTCCTGTTTATTGTACTGAATATGCTTTCATAACCTCTCTGAGATAAGGAGGGAAGGTGACTATTTAAATAGAAAAAGACGATCAGGTGCTAAGTAATTCACATTACCACCCCAGTGTTGAGAAAACCCAGTCTGATGGTAAATGGTAGATGAGTTTTCCTCTAACTTTATTTGAGGGACCAATGACCAATGGGCCAAAGAAGCTGCAAATGAGCTAATGAGCTAATGGTCTTTTCTCATTAATAGTTAATTAACCTGTCCTGGGGGCTCTTTTCAACAGATGTTCAG
Source organism: Phacochoerus africanus (assembly GCF_016906955.1). Classification (NCBI taxonomy): domain Eukaryota; kingdom Metazoa; phylum Chordata; class Mammalia; order Artiodactyla; family Suidae; genus Phacochoerus; species Phacochoerus africanus. The sequence goes on along the minus strand of NC_062552.1, from coordinate 26,929,876 downwards.
AAAATCAATAAAATAAGGGGTTGATTGGGATAGCTGAAAGAGGTCAAACCAGATTTCTGAAATATAACAGTTATGTACATGCATTTAAGTTATCTGTATGAGAACCAAAAGGAGAATCAAGGTGAAACCCACTATTTGCCATTGTATTTTTTTAAGATGCCATCTTTTCACATATGCAAATGAAACCCAGGAGTTCCTGTTGTGGCTCAGCAGGTTAAGAACCCAACATAGCGTCCCTGAGGATGCGGGTTCAATCTCTGGTTCACTCAGTGGGTTAAGGATCCAGCATTGCCACAGTTGAGGTGTAGCTTACAGATCCTGCGTTGCTGTGGCTGTGGCATTAGGCTAGCAGCTGCAGCTCCTATTCAGTCCCTTCCTGGGAACTTCCATATGCTGCAGGTATATATAATAAAGAAACAAAACAAAACAAATGAAGCCCAGAACTGGATAATTAGATTAAGTCATGGGCCTTCTAATTAATTAATCACTGACTACAGGGCTTTTCCCCCGAAACCATTCTAGTGTTGTTGAAGAGGCAGCATTATATTTTCTTGGATGCCATTGCTTTTGACATACAAAATTGTTGTTGTTTTTTCCCATTGTTATGCTCCACTGTGATTTCTTATGACACCATGAGAGTTTATGAAGGTTACATCATTAATTCAACAAATACTGAGGCACTACTATATACCAGTTCTTGTTGTGGGCCTGGATGCAACAGCCAAGAGCTGAAAGTCAAGTGGATAATAATGACTATCAATCATGGCAGCATTCACATATTTTTGGCAGCACATCCCTTTACATCTTTTTTACTGGTATCCTGAATTTAACAGGAAAGCAACATATAGATTTATTCACTCTGATTTTATTATCAACTGAATGGCTTAATATTAACAGAATGGTTGTATCCCCCAAAATCCATATGTTGGAACCCCAGACTCCAATGTGATGGTATTTGGAGGTATGCCTTTGGGAGGTCATTTACGTCACGAGGGTGGAATCCTCGTGAATGGGACTAGTGCCCTGATAAGAGACTCCAGAGGGCTGTCCAGCTTCCTTTCACCCATGTGAGGATACGGCAAGCTGTTCCAGCCGGGAAGAGGGTTCTCACCAGAACCCAAACATGCCACTCTTATCTCACACTTCCAACCTCTGGAACAGTGAGAAATAAAGTTCTGTTGTTTATGTCACCCAGTCTATGGTACTTTGTTAAAGTAACCCAAACTGACTAAAACATATTATGATTAATTTATACCATAGACTAGAAGGTAGGCATTTGTAGTCTTGTCTTGTCCTTTCTTTCTTTCTTTCTTTTTTTTTTTTTTGCTTTTTTTAGGCCCATACTTGCTGCATATGGAAGTTCCCAGGCTAGGAGTTGAATCAGAGCTGCAGCTGCTGGCCTACACCATAGCCATAGCGACAGGGGAATCCAAGCTGTGTCAGCACCCCACACCAGCACGCTGGATCCCCAACCCACTGAGTGAGGCCAGGGATCGAACTTGCATCCTCATGGATACTAGTCAGTAATGCACTGAACCACAATAGGAATTCCCAGCATTTGTAATCTTGATGATAATTATTCATGACCAGGTAACTGGACAGCAGGGATTGGAAATATTTTTTACCAGTATTGAAAACTTATATTTGAGGCTGACCATTTTTTAAGTCTCATTTTTTTTAATTTCCTCAGAGAATTTTAAAAGAATTTAATTTAAAAGTACATCAAAACTCAAAAATTATTTCATCTACACTTACAAGTAAACATTAATGTTGAAAAATATCTTTTGTTAGAATGTCTTCCATTTCTCCTTATGAGAACTAAAATTATGTTACTAATAGACTTCCTTTAAAGACTATGAAAATAAATAGTACTGTAAATTTCACTTTTCCATAATAAAAAGCCTTACATTTTCTGGTTTCCAGAATCTATAAACACATATTGTGTTCATCCTGGAATATCTTGAAGAATATATATTATGAAGTTTAGCATGAAAGTAACAGGTACTCAAGCAGGTGGATAACATAATTTTCATTTTCCTAATGTATACCAGAATCTAAGTTGCATCTTGCCTTCATTTGAAACCTAACCACTCAGTTTATGGTTAACTGACTTGATGGGAACTTTATCTTAAGACTTATGTAATCTTCGCCCCTTGGGTATCATGATATTTGGGGAATATATTTTCTGGGGATAACATATGGTGGAACAATCTTTCAGGTTACCTGTTGTGACCCTGAGTTTGCCTTATGGGGGGGAAATGTGCTTCCAATTAAAATTGTCCTGTGGGGATGCTATTCTTTATGAATTCAGAGTGAAGAATAGCTAAGAACTCTGGTCTGTGTCTGACAGCTGGTGTAAAGCACCTTGAATCAATAAAACTCTTATTAATTCCCTCCTAAGTCCTAGCTCTTGGTTCACCTTGACATGATTCTATAAAGAACTGTAGATGTGAAAACCCCTAATACAGGTTATTGTCCAGAACAATGCAGGTATTCCTCCAAAAGGCCCACATACTAATAAAAATAACTTCATATAAATCAAGAACTTCACAACTGCAGTTTATGGGCACTGTTTTAGATGATTTCAGGGTCACAGAGAAAGTTAAAGACATAATTTATCTCTAAATGATGTTTCTTGAAAATAAGAAATAGAACTCTACCTTAAGGCTATGGTGACCAGGGCTTCTAGAAGTTCTTCTCAAATACGTAAATTCACTTTGTATCAAATGATCCAACTATTCTTAAACCCTCTCCTAGGTTGGCCCCTGCCTAAGGCTAAGGCTACTAAACATTCTTCAGAGTCAAGTAAAATCTAATGACAGAATAACCTATTGTTTTTATTTCCTTACCATTCACCAAGCAGAATCTTTCAAGTTCTTCCATATTTAGTTTATCATCCAGTGCAAAGCAGGACAATGGTCCTGTTCATTGCTCACCATTTAGCATCCACTGCACATCTCTAGGTTGTTATGATACCCTATTTGTTTTCTTTTCTTTTTTTTTTTTTTTTTGTTGTTGTTGCTGTTGTTGTTGTTGCTATTTCTTGGGCCGCACCCACGGCATATGGAGGTTCCCAGGCTAGGGGTCGAATCGGAGCTGTAGCCACTGGCCTACGCCAGAGCCACAGCAACGCGGGATCCGAGCCGCGTCTGCAACCTACACCACAGCTCACGGCAACGCCGGATCGTTAACCCACTGAGCAAGGGCAGGGACCGAACCCGCAACCTCATGGTTCCTAGTCGGATTCGTTAACCACTGCGCCACAACGGGAACTCCCCTATTTGTTTTCTGAAACACATTTTACAATTTTACTCTCCAATTCACATCTGAATGTTCAGATCCAAAGTGACAGAAAGTTTCTCTTGCAGTAGGTATTACAGCCCCTCACCTCCAGGAGAAAGTCAGCTTGATGGGTAATAATGGAAGAGGAGGTGACTGTTCATTCCCTTCCTCCCATTACAAGACTATCAAGGTAGTTTTTTAAAAAATTAAAATATATGGTTCTCATATCCAAATGTTCCTTACAGTCAATGAGAGGAAAGATACAACTCTCTTCTTTATTTAGACTAAGGGATTGAGTGGCGTTCGAGAAACATTTATTGGAATAATGACGTATCACAAGACAAAATTAATTCCTGTTAAGTAATTCTGTCCTTTTTAAATGTATGCCTTCTTTAACCAAACAAATACATAGATGTAAAGAGTGATGGCTCTGTCTTACCACTAAGCACCTGGGTGTAGAAGAAGTTTGAGACTATAAACATATCTCCCAAGTATGTGCCCAATGGAATTTCTGCTTATTGTAATTTCCAAGCTCTTTAGTAACTGAGTCCACACACCCTCATTTCCCCTGTGCTTCAGCCACATTAGCCTTCTTTGGGTTTCCCAAATGCATCCTTCCTTTCAAAGGGTCTTTACACAGAAAGTTCCCTTCTCGTGAAATGGTCTTTTCCCACCTCTTCTACTATTTAGCAACTGAATTCTTTCAGAGCTCATCTCTTGTGCTGTGGATGTAGACACTTGGCAAAGTTACACCCTCTGTTACGCACTATTAGAGAAAGACACATTTCCTTTCCATGGAACTTATTACATGTGTAACTGATACTCGATGATACTTTCTATGGTTTCCCACTAGTTCAATAAGGGACCCCTGGCACTCTTGGACATAAAGGACAGCAACATCTTCTCAAATCCACCTCTTAGAGTATTGACAATAAAAACAAAAATAAACAAATGGGACCTAATCAAACTTCAAAGTTTCTGCACAGCAAAGGAAACCCTAAACAAAACAAAAAGACAACTTGCAGAATGGGAGAAAATCTTTGCAAGTGAGGCAACTGACAAGGGATTAATCTCCAAAATTTATAAACACCTTCTGCAGCTGCATACCAAAAAAAAAAAAAAAACCCCATTGAAAAATAGGTAGAAGATCTAAACAGACAGTTCTCCAAAGAAGACATACAGATGGCCAAAACACACATGATAAGATGTTCACCATCACTCATTATTAGAGAAATGCAAATCAAAACCACGATGAGGTACTACCTTACACCAGCCAGCTTGGCCATCATCAAAAAGTCTACAAACAATAAGTGCTGGAGAGGGTGTGGAGAAAAGGGAACCCTAGTACACTGTTGGTGGGATTGTAAATTGGTGCAACCACTGTGGAAAGCAGTATGGAGATTCCTCAGAAAACTAAACATAGAACTACCATTTGACCCAGCAATCCCACTCCTGGGCATCTACCCAGAGAAAACCACGACTCGCAAAGACACGTGTGCTCCGATGTTCATTGCAGCACTATTTTCAATAGCCAAGACATGGAAACAACCTAAATGCCCATCGACAGAGGAGTGGATCAAGAAGATGTGGTACATATACACAATGGAATATTACTCAGCCATTAAAAAGAATGAAATACCGGCATTTTTAGCAACATGGATGGACCTAGAAACTATCATGCTAAGTGAAGTCAGCCATACAATGAGACACCAACATCCAATGCTTTCACTGACATGTGGAATCTGAAAAAAGGACCAACTGAACGTCTTTGCAGAACAGACGCTGACTCACAGACATTGAAAAATTTATGGGCTCCAGAGGAGATGGTTTGGGGGGTGGGAGGATGTGCTTGGGCTGTGGGATGGAAATCCTGTGAAATCAGATTTTTATGATCATTATACAACTACAGATGTGATAAATTCATTTGAGTAATAAAAAAAAATAAGGGACCCCTGGCAATTTTATTCATTATGAAGTCCGGGCACATAGTACTTACCTGGCCCCTATTTGGCCTGGCTGATATAGGTAGTTGCTTTTCTGGGATCCAGTCTCATGCACATCCATATAGAGATTTATGATTTTGTTTGGGATGGCAATATGCTCAAATAAAATGCTTGGATTCCTTGACTCTTTAGCAACTACACACAGCAAGTTTGACACAGTCCTGGCCAATGTCAATAGGAAAGTTACAATTTTCCTGATAAAAAGCAACAGATGCACCATCCCTGTTATGGTCTCTCCTTTTGGCCTTGAAAGTGACTATAAAGACTGGAAGTATAGAAGCTATATTGGGACCATGAGGAAACCAGCATAAAAATGAAAAATAGCATGTTTCCATTGCGGTGAAGCAGGAGGACAACAGCACAGGGTGTTGTGCCTGCGCACATAGATGGGATGGGCCTCCGCCCAAAACGGATTCAGATGTGAAGACGGGTGATGCCAAACACACCAAGAGGATATGAAGAGATGCATTTCTCAGAGTGAATCTTTTTCAGACAATCAAGGAAGATTGTCTGAAAATAGCTTGTGGAAGAAAGAGGTGAACAGCCCTGGGTTTTACTGTGCTGGGGAGTAGAACCAAGGGGCTGGGGAGGTTCCTGCACAGTTTGAACTTTCCTGCTGGTGACGGCATGCTTTGAACTTCCCCTCCAGCCCCAATGGGCAGGAAACACTGCTGCCTCTATTGTGGCAAACAGACATCAGTCTCCCACCTGCTCACTCACCCAACCACCAAAAAAGAAGGAATACATTCCTACTGTTTGGAGTTTCCTGGTGGCTCAGTGGTTAAGGATCCCACTTTATCACTGCTGTGGTTCCGGTCACTGCTGTGACACAGGTTCAATCCCTGGCCCAAGAACATCTATAGAAGCTGCAGGCACAGTAAAAAAAAACCCTCCTATTGTTGATTAAAATTCTGACTTTAGGTGGTGTGGGATACAGAGACTACACCTGTTATGTTCTTTAGACAAGATTTCTCAGCATAGGTCTCATAGTAAGTTCCTGCTGTAACTACAGTCAAGAAAAGTCAGCTCACACAGAAAAGTTAGTTCAGAAGGCAAAGCCCAATGATGCAGTAGAGTAAGTGAGGCATGGGACTTTGTTGCCAATTTATGGTAACATGGTTCTGGGGTTTAATGGTCTCTTTGGGGATTATGCAGGCCCTTTAAGACAATGCACACTTTATACAGAACAAAATACAGGATGACTTTTTATTATAAGAGCCTCCCTGCGGGTTAAACAATTCATGATGGAGGAGGAGTTCCACTCCTGGGCAGTGCCATAGAAAAGGATAATAAAAATGATGATAGTGAACATTTACTGAACACTCACAGGCACTTGGCCAAACACTTGTAAGCATTATTTCATGAAATCCCTCCAACAGCTGTATAAATAAAGGCCATTATTATCCAAGTTTTACAGGTGAAGGAAGTGAGGTTTAAAGGTATTAGTAAATTGACTGAGCTTGCCCAGCCATTGAGTACTAAATCAGATGATGCCAAAATAACTCAGGATGGAGGGATGGGCAGTAAGCCCATTACACCATCTTTCTCCTGGGGCTGAGCATTCTGGTGATAGTGTCTCTTTCCTATAACTGATATATGATTTTTCATCATTCCTAATGGATATCCCTCATGCTCACTTTAATTTGCTTTTATATTTATAATAAGCTTGAGGGGTACCATGTACAAAAAATTGGTAAAATCTGTCTCCAATCCAGGCATCCTGGAGAAATTCTGATGATGACTCTGTTCCCTTGGATCTTGCTGGGAAAAAGAGTCAAGGGGAATAAGGTGGTGGGATAGATGACATTTGTTTGAAATTAACTCATTCCTATTTTTATTTTTCCTCCTAACTGCCATGTATTGGAGAGCTATTACATCAGGCCCTAGGGAAGTAAGGGCATTGAACACAGCTAAGCTCCTGCTCTCTTGGAGCATGTATTCTGTTGGGGAAAGAAAGAAAATAACTAAATAAACAAAGAGCTAAAAATTATGTAATGAAAATGAAAACAAAAATGAAACAAGTTGATTTGAGAGAAAGTAACTGAGGCCTTACTTTAGACTAAGTTGTCTGGAAAGACTCACTAAGGAGGTGATATTTATGCCAGGACCTGGATGACCAGAAAGAGCCAGTCACAAGCAGGGAAAAGAGCATGACAGGCAGAAAGAATGACTGGGTAAAGGATCTGCAATGAGTTCCAGGCTGGCTTGTTCCAGGAGCAGAGAAAAGACAACCAGCTAGGACACAATGCAAGAGGGTCAGTGGTACAAGGTACCTTGAATACAAGAAGTTTCAGATGCCTGTTAGATACCCAAGAGAAGTCAGTGACAAACTGGTAGATGCTTCTCAAACGTTAATAAGCATATGAGTTCTTCAAGGATCTTGTTTAAAATGCAGATTGCGATGCAGTTGTTCTGGAGTAGAGCCCAAGATTCTGTATTTTCCAGAAGATCTCAAGTGATGACAACCCCACTGGCCATTTGGATAAGTAGGGGTGTAGGTAATTTTGTATTTGTGAGTCTACAGTTAAACACAATAGAGAGAAGGAGGGGACCAAATAATTAAGAGGTGGTAGGGTAAAGGATGAAGGATATTGTAGGACCTGGGATAGAGCTGGGCCACAAGAAATCAAATGCTTCAAGTAGGAGGGCAGCATGTGGAACACAAAGTTGTAAAGGTAACATGAAAAACGAGAAGTGGACTTAGTCCCTGGAAAACTTTAACAGAGTAAGTGGCTTCTTTTTTAAAAAAAATTGAAGTACAGTTGATTACAATATTGTGTAAGTTTCAAGTATACTGCAAGGTGATTCAGTTATACATACATATAGATGTTTACATATATGTCAGTATATATATATATATTTCTTTTCTACTATGTTATTATAAAATGTTGAATATAGTTCCCTTTGCTATACTGTAAATTCTTATCTATTTTATATAAGGTAGTGTTATGTGTTAATCCCATCCTCCTAATTTATCCCTCTCCTTCCTTTCCCTTGGTAACCTAAGTTTGTTTTCTCTGTCTATGGTTCTGTTTGTTTTGTAAATAAGTTCATTTGTACTATTTTTTAGAGTAAGCTAACTTCTAATATTGCTCTTGGTGGTTTCACACTTGACCATGCTTCTCAAGCTCCCACTCCACCCCCCATGTGTATGCATGCAGACCTCACTTCCGACCTTCCTGAAACAATAGGGACCAGTTAGCAAGGTGAACTACTTTCCCTTTAAAACCTACACCTCTCATGTTTGGAACTTTTTCTATCCTTTCCTCCCATCTCAAAAAACTTGGATGTGACTCCTTCCTTAGAGCTGTTAGCTCATCTGCCTTCAGTTCTTCTCCCTTGTCTCATCAGGAGCGCTTCCATGGGGTTCTCTTCTCCCACCACTGTACAGATCCATTCAAGGTCACCCATGACCTTGGCTGGTATATCCTAATGGTCTATTCCCCACATGAGAGGCTAAGGCAGGGGTATGTGATAATGTTCTGCCCAGGGAAACAAGACAGGAAGTTTGGGATGGGGTCAGGAAATGTTCTCCATTCATGGGGAAAAAAAAGGCGTGTCAGAAGAAAAAGCCCTCAGCAGAGGCTGAGCACTGTGGGGAATGTGAGGCCCAGAAGTCCCACAAATGTCTTGCAATTCCAAGGAGCAGGAGCCTGGAGGTGCCAACAGGGAAATGGGCAGAAACTTTTATCTTATAACATGATTGAGCCACTGAGCTAAAGGAGGGTTGAAAAACAGTATTTCTAAGATATTTGATAAAATTGTTATTGTTGTTTAAGCCTATTGAGATCAGGTTTTCTACTGCCTGTGGTTTAAAGCAGCCTAACTGATCCCACTACCAGAGCAGAAGGTACCTTCCACTGGAGCTGCTCAAAGGCAGGACATAAATACAGTTTCTCAGCCCCTCTCTTCACCATCTTTTTCTCCCTCCATCCCTACATCCCTCCCCTTGTGCCTTTCTTCCCGGTCCATCCACTCCTCCCAAGCTCTAGCCCCAAAACTATTCATTTAACTTTTACGCCTGCCCCACACAAGCATAAAACTTACACCTTCTAGTGCACAAAAGCACTTTGCAAATGATTATTCACAGCAATTCTTCACTTGCCTATTTAATACAGCTTTGTGGATGGTTCCTAGGTCTTATTTTATCTCTCCTTTACTGCTGTGATGGGATCATTTGTGGCTTATTTATTTGATGCTAACTAACTCTTATGTCTGGAGTTCATCATTCTGGAGATACACGATGCACATACATAGAAATGAAGAGCCATAAAAGTACAGCTAACATGATATTTATTAAATGTTATCATGGTCAGACTAAACAGCACAAAAGGGCATTCTGAATTTTTGCAGCAAGTCATAGGCGGTTTCCCTTGATTTACTTTGTGAATTTCATGAATCCAGAATTTAGAAAATTTCTAGTCTTCAGAGTAGAGCAGATGTCATAAAAGATGATTTGGATATGTGTTTCAATAAAGGTCACGATCATTTTGCCATTCCTAAGGCTTTCCCCAGGGCTAACGGCAGGGGTCTATGCACGGGTGGATTGTTTGGGTAGGTCCTACAGTGGTCCCGAGGTTGCCTGGTTAGTTGAAACATAGCTTTGGATGGGGATTCTACCCATAGACTTCAGGCAGCTTTATTTGATTATGTGATTTTTTTCCCCACCAAACCAGAAAAGAAACTTTAAGTTAGGAAAGAGGTGTAGATGGTTAGAGTCAGGGAAGGATAACAAATATCTAAAGCACAAACTTCTCTGTAGAGCGTGTACCTAGGAACGGTCAGGTATTCTGGGATATGAATTAGTCCACTGATGCGTGTGTGCTTCTAAGTACGTGCGAGGCTGTACCTGGGCTTCTGACCACTTGCACTGCCTTTTGGAGAGTCCATGGTTTTTATTTCTAAACAGCAACGTTTTGCCCCTTAGCTGTTTCTATAAGCCATCTGCATGAACAGATGCTTTCCCAAATATCTCAAAACTAAGAACTTCACAGTTGCAATAAGAGAGAAGAAAAGTCAGTCTCTTCAGAGGATGGGTTTGTATTGTATGATGGTATTGTATGGTGTTCACTAGGGCAGATGACCCATAGTTGCCCCTGCCTGCCGGATCATGGCCTTCCTGAAAAGAGACGATGTAACAGATCCAGAAAGAGCTGCAATTTCATTTGCTCTTTGCACTGCCTCCCCCCAGCACTAATCCAGATGCAAAGAACCCCTCCGTTCTGACAAGCTCCTGCTCTTATCACCCATTATTACAACGTGAGTTAGCCTCTTCCATGGGAACTTAGTTTGGTTTTGTCAATTTCCAATATGTTTCCCTTGAGATCCTTTTCTTTGATTGTACATCTTCAAAGTTAACTTAGTTGCAATAAGTACTTCTCTTATTTTCTTGAATTTCTTTTTATTTCAGTGGTTTTGATGAATATTTACAAGGAAGTCCACAGTGCTCACTTTCATATTTCAAGTTCTATTTGAATTTATTCAAAGATAAAATCAGCCAGTATTGTTGGAGAAGTCTACATAAATAACAGAACTGACCCACCTATAATAATACCATCCCATATGATTTGCATAGGTTACCAAAATGTTTTTTCTTAACACAGCCCTCCTGCTCCTCTCCTCATCTTTGACATATTAATTTTTGCTATTTCTGGCAATACTATTTAAAAAGACAGAATTTCAGCCACTTCAACATTAAAAAAAAAACAAATCATAAAAAGTCAACCCCCCCAAAATGATGTGATTTAATCAAAGTACCCTAAATTAATGGAAAACAATTTTTCCCATGAATTAATAACTGCCTTAATATTACTAGGATAACAGTGACATTTCTTGGATAATTTGGAAGTGATCTGAAAACCATAAAAGGGAATTACAGTACATGCATCAATTTATTCTCAACTCTGTAACTCAGACATTGGGATGAAAGTTATACCTTTTATTTCTCAATTGTTGAGCAACGCCCCACTGTTTTTTTGTTTTGTTTTTTTTTTTTTACTACAACTGATGAAAGGGAAAGTATGGTAAACTGGATGCATGTGACAAACTGGGGGGTCATATGTTTCCAGGATGTGGCATCTTGCCATTGACCACAGCCTCTTGGAACAAGATAAAGTCATTGAAATAGTTAACAGATGTTAGCATACTTGAAATATAAAAGTTCTATTGCTAAAAATTATGTAGGGTCAGATGGAGATTTGGCGCTTGGTCCATAACTTAACTGACTTGGCAAACGGAAAGTCGAGATCCAGAGGCATAACTTATAACATGAAGGCCACACACTCTGCACACCACGCAGGAGCTCATAAACTACTGACAATACGGAGGCTGTGCTAAGCCAGCTTGATTAAGTATTAACACAGTACTTGATACTTAGGGAAATCTGAAGTCAATTTTCACATCTACTAAATTAAAAAGTTATTTCTGTAAGAGCAAAAGAGTAGACTTTTCTCCACGTTCAAAGCACGTCTACAAATTTTTCATTTAGCCTCGGCTTGAAATTTACTTGATGGCTGGTATTTCTTCTCCACGACTTCGTAATTTAGCCAATAATACGCTTTGTGAAAGTACCCCCTTTTTTCCCCACTCTTGTCTATTACTTCCCGTATCAGCACAAGTTGACAGTCATGATTTTCAGATGAATCTGTAGCTGAAATGGATCTTCTCAGCCTTAAGTCACAAATGCATTTAAGTCAAGCATGGAAGGAGGCTTGTGCTACTTTAGAGTTTGTAGTTTTATTCACCGCTTTGCAAATGAAGTCGCCAGCTTCCATCACTTTGTAAAGATTCACACCCTGGTGAGGCAAAGCGGGGGATGCCAGATGGAAAGGGGTGGGGTGGGGGGGGTTAGGGTGAAAGAAGACAAAACAGATTCCTTTTAATTTTATCAGTAGTTACTTAACCATTTAACATTACTGTACAAAATGTTGTTCCTTATTGATGTGGGGGTGACATTGGTCTTCAGGAATTACGTAGATTTTAGATTGTTCTGCTTTATTAAGCATATCTTGAATCGAACCCTAGTATAAAACCATAGTCTCCCCACACTTGAATAACCCAGTGAAATCTGTGCTCATGACTAAACTCTAGGAAGGACAATGAAGGAACCAGAAACACTCTACAAAATATCAGTGAAGGGCAATTTAAGTGATGATGGTTTGGAGGAGTTTATAGATAAGGACTTAAGGTAAAAAACTCTTACTACATGAAAATATACTGATAAATACTGGTAAAGCTATAAGAAATATAGGGAAGGTGAATGTATAATTTTTAACCATATTCAAAAACACTATAACTGGTATGAAAGGGAAGGAGGTAGTCAAATAAAATGAAGCAGTGTTTGGTACACATCTGGAGCACGTTTGCCTGAGGGGCTGTACTGCCTGAAAGCATACATAGGATCAAGAAAGGCTTTGGTAAATCCATGGATGACAGATAGGCAGTTGGGTATGAAGGCATGCTCCTCATCTCAGCCTTGATATAGACAAAAGTCACCTTCCAGGGCTCCACCCCGCACCTGCGCTATCACCAGGGGAGATGAGCATCAGGCAGATTAATCAGAGATCTGCCTCCACGGAGCATTTTTGTAAGTTCCTAGGTCCTCCTTCCACATGGACTAGAAACCACGTGGACTTAAAACTGGACAGAGTCAGGCTTCCTTGCTATTAAGGAGTAGTGTTTAAAATTTATATATATAAGTTTGTTATTTTCCTAAAATAGACACGTATAAATACTCATAGGGGCTTTTCATACCCATGATCATAGAGAGATCCATCATTTTAATATAGCAAATTACTTCTCTCTAGAAACTTTTAGAGCACTGTTTTCTGTTAGTCGACTTCTAAGAATCAAAATGGTAAGGGTTTTGTGAGGAGTACCTGCCAGTCATATTTTGGTTTAACATACTTAATCCAGTGACATGTAAATTTTGTAAATAATTAGCTACATGGGTCTTTCGTTTCTGGATTATATCTAACAAAAGACCATAGGAAGAGTTTAGTCACCAGTGTTCTTCTTTCCTCTCCAGTAACTCCATTTATTTTTATTTTATTTTATTCTTGTCTTTTTGTCTTTTTCTAGGTCCGCACCTGCAGCATATGGAGGTTCCCAGGCTAGGGGTCCAATCAGAGCTGTACACGCCACACCTACAACACAGCCACAGCAATGCCAGGTCCGAGCCGCATCTGCGACCTACACCACAGCTCAGGGCAACACCAGATCCTTAACCAACTGAGTGAGGCTAGGGATCGAACCTGCAACCTCATGGTTCCTAGTCAGATTCATTAACCACTAAGCCACAATGGGAACTCCCAGTAATTTTAACAATTACTCAGGGAGAGTTGCTGGTACCATACCAAAGAAGAATTTTGTTTTGGCCGTTCTCTACTATTTTATTTAATTAATAGATATCTCCATGTAATAAGGTTGTATTTAAATATTAAATCATCAAGCACTTAAATCCGATGCTTACATATATCTCATAGACTATGACAGGGTCTGGGTTTCAAGACATTCATGTAGAATATAGTTTCTGTATTTAGGGCACTGCAAGGCAATATGGACCCTAAACAGAAGACTCTGCACGGTAACTAACGTCACTGAGAGAGTGATGCCCCTGAATGTTCATGAGAACAGAGGTGCAGGGCTGTCAAACCATTGAGCAAAAGGAAGTGGACATAAACGGAGAGGAGTGTGTGAGGGCACGGTGCCAGGAGGGATGAACCCTGACCTGAAGCTTGCAGGGTTTGTATGAAGAGTAGGCGTCCTGGAGCAGAAGGAGGAAGGGTGGGCACTGCCCGCAGAAAGGAGTACAGACATCTGAAAACGACCATGAGATACATGGAAAGTCATGGGAGAAGGTGACTGGGAAAGGCACAAAAGGCCCCATTAGGTGACAGAACACCGCCTTGCTTTTCAGGAACTGGGAATCTGCTGACATGTGCTCCGGCAGAAGGCACACATCGGCAGATCCTCTCCTTTGTGTTTTAGGTGAAATCTTCATGGCAGCATGGAGGAGGATTTTTTTTTCTTTTCTTTTTAAGGCTGCACCTGCAGCATATGGACATTCCCAGGCTAGGAGTCAAACTGGAGCTGCAACTGCAGGCCTATGCCACAGCCACCCTGGATCTGAGCCACATTCGGGACCTACTGTGTAGCACAAGGAACTGTATTCAATGTTCTGTAATAAACCATAATGGCAAACAATACAAAAAAGAATATGTAACTGAATCACTGTTGTACAGCATGTAGAGAAGAAATTAACACAACCGTGTATGTCAACTATACTCCAACAAAATAAATTTTTTAAAAGACGTATACTTCCCTTTAGGTTCTGTCACGGCCACACATTTCTAATGGAAATTATGGAAATGATCAAACTGCTTTGTAAGTGAAATAATATTTATTCCTAACCAGAGAAGAGAGGCAATAGTTTCCAGTGCTTAGTGCCAAGTGTTATGGTCTTTCCAGGAACATGACTGAGCCTCTCTAGGCAACAGGCACTGAATGTGTATAAGCTGTCATACTACCTCTCTGCTGCAGGGGGCGCTAGACAGAAAGAAGGTCATACAACCTCCTGGTAGGTTATGAGGAAGGCAGCTGGGAACGCGGAAGCAGGAAAATGCTAGAAGATACGTTTTTGAGAATGATGGTGCCTCACTCCCCAGAGGAAAAAGAATCTGGAGACTAGGGCCATTCCAAGTGGTGGTGAGAGCAGGAGCGAGGGTGGAGGTGAGAAACCACCAAATGGTGCAGAGATGGTGGCTGCAGACAAGTTTTCTGCTGCAGGAGCACCACCAAGGAGAGTGAGGGATGAGGGAGGAGGAGAAGTGAGGCCAATGCCATTTTGGTAATCCAGATGATGCTTTCATATCTCAGAAAACATTCTGAACTCCAAACTTCAAACCATCTGTGAACATATCTTATCTTTTATACTTTTTCCCTTAAAAAAAAAAAAACTGCCCTATAGACTAGAAGGTTATTTTCACAAGCATGTGGCAAAAGAAGGTAATGATTTTGGTGGGTGTTATTACAGAGCCCATGGCTTTTTCAGGTACCACTTGTAAAAAGACTATTCTTGCTGTCCAGTGTCTTGCATACTAAGAATTTTTAAGCTCTGTTCCTCCACTGGCCTTTTAAAAAGTGCCCTGGGCTCTCTTCCAGGAGCCTCGTTGTCACTGTGAGAAAATCAAGATCTCCGTTTCCTCCAAGGAAAACATTCACGCAAGAACACAAAACGACAAAAACAACGATTATAAAAGCAAAAGCAGGCTCTAACTCACCAAGTGTGTGTGAAATCAAATCAGATAATAGATGAAATAGTACTTTGGAGGTCACGAAGCACCATAAAAATGTGAAATGGTAGCATTATTGGTGATGGATCTATAGCAGTAAGTTACTTTATAAAGTTCCCCTGAAGAATTTTTATTGTATTTTCCCACTGTGCATTTTAGCAAACAGCAACAGTGTAGTAAAACTTGACCTCAAAGTTGCTTCCCAAATCTGAGCTGCATTCCAGTTTGCGTCTGCAAGGAATGTATGAATATTAAAATATGCTAAGTTAACTTACTGTGTTGAGCCCCAGGCCATTAAGCATGTAGACCAAATCCTCAGTGGCTACATTCCCAGAAGCGCCCTTTGCATAAGGGCAACCCCCTAATCCGGATACTGCAGAATCCACCACATTTATCCCCATCTGCAAAACAAACCAAAACACCCAAGGCTTGTCTCTTTATGGCATATAAATTGTTGAGTTTCTACTTAACCAGTTCCAAAGAGCAAATAAGGAAAATTGGAACTATTATCCAAACATGCACTTACCCACCTGCGGCGAGAACAGTCCCCGAGGTGTTGATTTCTTTTCTGACTGATCTCACCTTTTAGGCTAAACAGAAACTCTGCTTAGCCTATCACTGGGAACTAGAATAACCTTAGATCAAAACGGAAAGGGAGTTTTCTTTGATAGCAGAACAAAGGTAGCGGGGGAAGCTTGAGGTAAGATTCATTCACACCTGGGTTGTATTTTCCAACCTCATTTTTGAGCTTTATTCTAAAAGCCTAATATAACCAACACGAAATATCTCCAACATCCCAAGTCAAAATCAAAGTGCCTTCGAAGATGAGCGGTGGGGGCAGGGCTGTCCCTGTGTTTGAACTTGTATTGTGTGGGCTCCTTTCACCCACTCCATCCACCTCATCTTTCCTGAGCCATTATTTTGCACTCAAAACCCTGCTGCTTTGGGGGAAGTGAAGAGGCATTTAAGAGGCAGGACATCCATCACAAACAACAGCGCAAGGTCACACTTACAGGGTTCCCACTAAGGGTTGGATATTATTATTAACACCTCAGGATACGACTCCCAATCCCCCTAAAAACACAGGTGGTAGATACTCTTCATCATCCCTAAATCACAGATGAAGAAACTTCAGTACAGAGCGATCACACGATTTGCCCAAGGTCATGTCTGTCTCCAGAGAATTCACACTCTGCTGTGATTTGTAAACTCTGGAAACAAGCACGTTGGTTCCCGTTACCGGTCCAGGGACAGCTGAAGTGGAGATCTGTGTGGGCTTGTGAAAGACACAAGCACAAGGGGGTCTGAGAAGGACCCCGGGGATCAGACTTGAAAGACTTGAAAAGAGAGGCAAACTTAGCACCCCTTTGTGGAAAGTGATGACTGGATACTCAGAGGCCACCAAGATGCCTCCTCTGAGCTTCACTCCAGGATACAGAGGAAAAGGTACCATGACGGCATCTAAAACGGGAGGTACTGGAGAGCAGAGCTCTTAGCCAATCTGCTAGATCAGCTTCTGACTCCGGAGGTCTGGGCTGGGCCCTGAGAATTCCAGTCTTTCACAAGATCCCACTGCTCTCACTGCTGGTCTGGGGAATCATCCTGTTCTTTTTGGATACACTTTTGACTTTAGAATGGTTTTAGATTTTCAGGAAGTTTGTGAAGAAGGTACAGAGCATTCCCATACATGACACTCACAGTTCCCCTCTTGTTCACGTCTTTCATCGTTATGGTGCATGTGTCACAACCAACCAACCAGGCTGAGTACATCATTATTAACTAAAGTGCACGCATGATTCAGATTTCCATGGTTTGGAACCTAACGTCCTTCCTCTGTTGTCAGAACTCACCCAGGTACCCCTTTACATAAGCAGTCGTCGTGTCTCCTTAGGACGCTGTGGGCTGTGACAGCTTCTCAGACTGCCTTTGCCCTCGTGGACCCTGACAAATGTTGAGTGGTACTAGCCCTGTGTTTTGTACAATGTCTTTCAGTTTGGGTTTGCCTGATGTTTCTGTCACGGTTAGACTGGCGTCCTGAAGTTTCGTGAGGAGGGCAACAGAGATGAAGTGCCATTCTTAACACATCATGTTAAGGGTATACTGTACTGCATGGTTTATGATGCATGGTGTTAACCTTGAGGTTTCTGCACTAGAAAGTCCCCATGCCCCCCTTTCCATATTGCACGTTTTGGAAAAAGTCATCTGTGCAGCTCACACTTAAGGAGTAGAGAATACCTACCTAAATTATTCAGAAATCACCCATATGAGACATGTGTCTCTTCTCCCCTATTTATTTATTTAGTCCAACATGTACGTCCGTACAGACACATGGGAATTTACTTAGTACTTTGGGTTATAATAACAATATTCCTTTAGATGTCCTGTCGCCCCGGTGGTTTGCCATTTGGCCATTGGGAGCTCTCAGTTGGCTCCTGGGTCCTTTGATTTGTCAAGGGAGCTGCACTTTTTAAATACCTCTTCTAGACTTTCCTTTGCAAGTGTTAGGATGTTGATCAAGGCTCCCTAGGGCAGAACCACAGTTCAGAAGCCACGGATGTCTTCGTGACCTCAAGCATGTTTATAGATGTATTTTGTTGTGCTTCTGCACCTCCATTTCTCCTCATTATATTCCTCAACATGGGAAGGTGTCCATGGCTCTTCCTCCATCACCATGACTTCTCTCAAAGCTCAGTCCTGTTTGGATGTTAATACTGGCCATGGAAAGTGCTGGTCTGCTTAGGACAATCTACCTTTGCTGTGCATCAAATAGTAAGTATAAGGAACTATGCTCTAGGAGTGAAATCTGTGCAACTGCCCCATGGTTGGAAGAGACACGGTGAAGGCACTGGCTCATTTCTGGGAGTCTGCCACCACACCAAACAGGCAGAGGCATCCTCACCTATAGGTTAACTCAGTAGAATTGAATCTGTCACTCAAGGAGACAGAAGTTTCAGTGGTTCTCGGTCCCTACCCAGTCTAATCACCTGAGAATTTTAAAAACTGACACCCAAGTTGCTTCTCCCCAGAATCTCTGTCCTGGAGTGGGGTCAGGTATTGGTATTTCTTTAGGGCACCCTCCCACCCCTCACCCCCCACCCCTGTGATTTTCTGTAC
The DNA here is from genome assembly GCF_016906955.1 of Phacochoerus africanus. Lineage (NCBI taxonomy): Eukaryota > Metazoa > Chordata > Mammalia > Artiodactyla > Suidae > Phacochoerus > Phacochoerus africanus. Next base: position 26,911,185 of record NC_062552.1, on the reverse strand, counting down.
CATTAGGTGTAGGAACTCTAAGGCAAGGTTCTCATCCATCTCACCCTTCATGACCTGTGGATATGAGGCAGCTTTAATTTGAGAAAGCTCCGTGCCCCGGGGCAGCAAGGAGGTAACCAAGACTGATGAGCTTTTCAAGGAAACCAGTTTTTGAGAGAGGACCCAAAAGAGTTTGAGGTAGTGAAGGCAGGGCCAGCATGATGGACGAAGGACAGCTTTAGCCCACCACGAGAGAGTATCATTTGTGTGATTTTCTGTGTGTGCATCAGACTTCAACAAACACCCATGACAAAAAGGCAGTGTTGGAACTGGAGGTAAACAGGAAGACTTAAACTGCTAGGAAAATACATTGCAGGGTTTTTCTTTCTTTCTGTTGTGCAATTAGGTAGTGATTCGTCTTAGTGGCCAATATCCATCATTCCAGGATTTCCTATCAAAAAAGTTCTTCCTAGGAATATCTCACAAATCCTAAAGAAATAATTAGTTAAGAAATAGAAACAAATAAATATATATGAGTGAGTGTATGTGTGTCCCACATGAAACAAACCCCCTTTCATATATAGATCCATCCCAGCATGTTTTATAAGAATAAAGATTTGGGAGTTCCCGTTAGGGCTCAGTGGTTAACGAACCCGACTGGTATCCATGAGGATGCAGGTTTGATCCCTGGCCTCGCTCAGTGGGTTAAGGATCCGGCGTTGCCATGAGCTGTGGTGTAGGTTGCAGACGTGGCTCAGATCTGGCGTGGCTGTGGCTGTGGCGTAGGCCAGCAGCTATAGCTCTGATTGGATCCCTAGTCTGGGAACCTCCATATGCCTTGGGTGCAGCCCTAAAAAGAAAGAAGACAAAAAAATAAAATAAAATAAAGATTTGAAAACAATCCAAATGTTGGCAGTGGTGACTAATTTAAATTAATCAAGATGTAACTATAAAATGGAATGACAAATGCCACGCAAATGCATGGCTAAGGGAAAGACACAGGTTACAGGATAATATAACAGCATATGGAGTCATAATCTCATTTTCAAAAAAAAAAAAGAATTTGGATGAAATACTAAAATGCTAACAGCAGTGATCACTGGGTGGTGTGATTAGAGGTAATTTCTTTTATTTTAATTGCTTGTTTTCCAATGGCCCTGCAACAAATGGAATTAGCACATGTAATTTGAAAGAGAAAAAGAAAGGTTTCTGCAAACAGCAGCCTGTAATAGAATGACAGTTACAAAACGAGAATGAGAATACATACATGCAAGACTGTATTTCTTGATTAACAATATTATTTTGCAACTAACTGATCTTTCTGGGGGGGGGGTAAAACTGCAAGTCTAATCTCAGAGAGGATCTGGGTTCACGACCTAGAAAATGGCCCTTCCCTCTTGCCTACCAACACATAAGCTCTGGAACAGACTCTCTTCCTGTCAGTGCCAGTCACAAATTAACTCCATCAATTCTAAGAGCAATACGTAGATGAAAATTTAAATAAGCATATTTAAAGCAAGTTTATGAATATACACCTTACCTGTGAAAGAGAATATTAAGATACATGTTCCTTTTAAAGTGTCTCTTTAAAAAAGAATCACAGGACTTTAAAAACAAAACTTTCTACATCATATTCTCTGAATTCCATCCTCTATTAGATGTGCAATTCTGTTCCTCCGGAAAAAAAGATCTTCTCGATGGACTGTGTTACTCATACACTAAGTTAGATGATTTTATTTCTAAACAAGTCACTTTGGAAATTCCTAGTCACAGTCATCTAAGAAAATGTGATTTCTATGTACGTTTTCTTTATGTTTCCTTAAAAGTGGTACATTATATGACGTAAACACGTTCTTAGAAGAGCAGGAAGGAAAACATGATTTCTTCTATTCATCTGTTCTTTATGGTAAATAGAGGAAACATATTTGCACTTTATTATTGAAATCATGGTATTATAGCAAATACATTCATTTACTATAATATCCCTATGTATTCAATCATAACAAATGGGTCACATAGCTTATTTTATCATACAAGAGATGGTCTATGTGAAAAGATTATTCTTAGATACTTTCTCTTACATATTTCTTTGTCTCCAAGCAATAAAACACTGCTTTCAGATTCTCAGGTTCCTGGTGTGTGTCTGTGTATGCGAGTGTGAGCACACGAGTACAAATAAATGGTTTTCTGCCCCCTGCATTGAAAAAACAAAGCATTTGGTTTTGTTGTGAGACAAACATCTTCAGCCTAGTAACCACAAGGTGGCGATGTAACACCAAAATCCACCAAGGTTAAGTCAAGCTTTTAAATGCCACTGGGTTCCAGCCCAGAAAATGGCAAATAACGTAAATAAATAGCTTTATGCTAGTCAAATAAATATTTTCTTACTTTTAAAATAAGGAAACTTTTACTAATGGTGTATAACACATAAACTGTGGTTCATTATAATCAGTATATTTTTTTATTATCCTCCCTTTGACTTGAACATGTTTATTAACCACGTTCTATGTGCCAGGAACTTGGAATACATACAAAGTCCTGCAGCTCATGGAGATCACTGTGAGAAATGAAAATCACTCTCTATTTTGTCTGCCACTGAGAAATAGTTCACTGTTACTAAATAAGAAATAATTCTTTCTAGAGCTCAGGGAACAAATTCTCCCTAAAAATGAAACAAACTAAGGACTCAAAGGATGGAGGTGTCCTTGGCTCCCACTTTCCCCCAAGCTCATGATCAAAGCTATTAATGTAGTGATCCAGGTTATGACAAACCTGGTGAGTGCAGTTATGTGGGCTTCCCAGATGTGAACTTGGACTTGAGGCTGAGGAAAATGGCAAATTAGCTGTGGCTTTCAGTTATCAGCTCGATATTGTCTTGGTACTGTAAGAATGTATTCTCCAAACAAAACTGAGAAATATGATGAAGCAAAGAAATCATTTTCCAAAATGTAATCTTCTACATGTGTCTGATTTCCAAATATTTCATGAAATCTAAAACTTTAGGTCCAAGGTCTCAAGGAACACATACAATTTTTGGTAATGTTATTTGTTGAAAAGATATCTACATTTTTTTTAACCTCTCAGACTAAATTTTTCTTTAAAAATCTGTAATAACGTTAGGTTTAATTTAAAATAACCCATCAATTCTGAGCGTGAAATTACTCATTGGGGGATGTAAGTTCCTCATGGGGAAAAAAGACAAATATTCATGTAGGATAAAATATTTTAAAATACACTCATTTTCCTAGTATTTTTCTCCTCACCTTGTTCCTCATTGCTAATGTTCCTTCCTATATTGTAATTATCCAGGATTGGAATTATCCTTACAGGAGGAACAACGTCTCCCCAGCAGCAAGACCAGTGTCACTCATGGGTCACATCTCCCTTTCCAGGGAGTCCAGATCACCCTGAGCTGCTTCTTAAACAGCACCTAAAGAGTTACTGCATATTGACATGGTACCAACGACTTGCCATTCATGTGTGTTGGGAACATACCAGGCTTTGTAAACCACAGGTAATGAACTGTTGGCACACATGAACCAAGCCCAGGGTTTGATTACACTGAAACGTACACTGAAATGAAATGTACACCAAAACCAGTGTGTGAATCATGACATGCATGGGTGTATGCCTTGCTGCAGGGGGTGACTAAGCTAACATGACTGATCACCAATGCTTTCACAGACCCTCTCTTGTCTTTGAAAGGTTTCCTACGTGCTTCACCCCCTCTTTGTCTCGCCACACATAATGAGAGAGATTAGATTCACACCTTCATTGAGGATATTTCAAACTGAGGTGGGAAGGTGGTTGTGTACAGAGAACAAGGAGATTCCAATAATGAGGAAATTTTCAATTTCAGCAGACCGAGAAAATCATAAATACTGTTAGTGACCGCAGATTGAATGCCTATTTTATTACAAATAGTGTGTACCACATGTGTCACAGAAAGCGCCACAAAATCGAGGTGGAGTGGGCAGTAATTCGTGCTCATTTGCTGATGAAGAAACCGTGGCTTCGAGAAGGCAAGTGGCAGTCCCTGCTTCCTTCGTATGAGGCAGCGCGTGACAAGTGTAGCACCTGGGTGCTACTGTTTTAACATTAATAGTTAACATATAGTAAGCGCTGACTATACGCTTATTAAATGCCAGGTGTATCACTAAACACTTTATACCCTGGTGTCATTTAATCCTTATAACCAGTCTGGGGGGAGGGGCATGAATTAGGAAGAGCACCGACTAATCCAAATACCTCATTTTCTCATCAGACTTTCTTCAATTTTCTGAAAAGTCCCTACACAACTTAACATTTTCAAGACACTTGAGAAAGTAAATGACTGTGGACCCATCGATTGTAATTCTGGGGAGCTAGCCCAAGAAAAATAGCCAGAAATGTTCATATAGGTTTACGTCCAAGGATGGCTATTCTTTGTATCATTATTTGTATAACAATGGAAAAAAAGTCCACAAGCAAAATGTCCAACACTAGGGAAATAGTTAATAAGTTATGGAAGATGGAGGGAGTTCCCATGGTGCAGCGGAAACTAATCCGACTAGGAACCATGAGGTTGAGGGTTGGATCCCTGGCCTCGCTCAGTGGGTGAAGGATCCAGCGTTGCCGTGAGCTGTGGTGTAGATCGTGGCTCAGATCTGGCATTGCTGTGGCCCTGGCGTAGGCCGGCGGCTACAGTTCCGATTAGACCCCCAGCCTGGGGACCTCCACATGCTGCGGGTGCGGCCCTAAAAACACAAAAAGACAAAAAAAAAAGTTATGGAAGATGGACGAATATGAGACAACTAAAATTTTTTGAAGAAGATATAATGGTATGGAAAAATGATTATAATAAAATGGAAGATAAAAGAGTGGGATAGTAACTATATTTGATATAACTCCTTTGTATTTCTAGGTTGTTAAAAATGACCTATTGAAAATATATACCGCTGGTAATTAGGAGTTCTCATAGTGGACAAATGAGCCATATTCCTGAATGTGCACACTTCTTTCCCAATCACTGCCTTCTGCCTGGACAGCACCCCAGAAGTTCACCGGCCCACCTCTGGCTCTATTTTCTCGCTTCTTGGATTCAATCCAAATCCTACAGACCATTCCTCTCAGAATCATCTCTTCCTGTCTGTTCTTGAGTGGAGAGGGCTGGCTCCCATCTGCACTCCTTCGGCTACCCTCCATGTGCTCTAATCTCTCAGCATATAATAATTAGACCCTTTCTCCTCAAACCCAACTGAGCAGATGATTTCACTTGATAGGTCCAAGGTGGAGCCCGGGCCTCTGCCTTTCGGACAACTCCCAGATTATGCTGAGGCTGCTGATCCCAGAACATACGGGCGACCATTCTTCCAGAGGACATCTCAGACGTCAGCCTCTCCCCCTCCCGTGTCCACAGTGGACCCTCCCGCCTCATGCAGTGTTTCTTAGAACGAGGCCCGAGGAGCATCAGAATCACCTGAGTTAAAACCACTTCATTCAAGATGCAGCTTTCTGTGCTCTACCCACAAATCCGAATTTTTTTTCTTGTAAAGCCCACGTATGTGCATTGTTCCAAACTCCAAGGTGACTTTTATGGATAATAAAGTTTGAAATTTTCTAACCTTTCCATTTAACTGTGCCTCTGTAGCCGACAGTGCTGGCCCTTCACCAACAAATTGGTTCCTCCTCTTCCAGGACTCAGCTAGAGGGATGTGACCAAACTGCCCTTCTGTGCAGGTGAGGCTGTGAGACGGCGGGTTAGCAATGGCACGTGAACAAAGTGACACAGGCCATTTCCAGAACAAGTCTTCCCGGAAACTCTGTGTCTTCTTCCTTTTCGATAGTCAAATGCATATGACAATAAGGCCTGAGGGAATGGTGAGCCACAAAATAGAAGGAGCCTGGGTCCCTGAGTGACCAGCTGGAGGAGAGATACCTGCTGACAGGAATATGTGCAGTGGACTACTCAATGAGTGAGGAACAAACATCCCTGTGTTTGAGCCTTTATTTATGTTGGGAGACGGGAGAGTACTGCCCTATCAGCATAGCCAGTTGGAACTAAGATACCAACTGATATGGTTGGATGAAGATCTGCCATTTTGTTAGCTATTTTTCATTTGTTCTGCTTGTTCTACATTTTGTTTTTCTTCTTTTTCTCTTTTCTTTTGTCAACTGAGCGTTTTTTTATGATTTCATTTTATCTCTTTCTTAATATTTCTACCTCCTCTTTAAGTTGTTCAGTATTTACCCTACGGTTTACAGTATAAATTAATAAAATGAAATTAATACTATTTTACAGCCTACCTTCAAGTATCTGTGCCACATGTAGAGATGGACCCTACATCACTATATTCTCAATTCCTTCTACCCACCCTTTGTGTTAATGTTTCCCTACCTTCTACTTCTTCATATATAAACTCACAATATGTTGCTAATTTTTTTGGCTTTAGGCACTCAGTTATCTCTTAAAGCAATTAAAAACTTCATCTTGATTTATTCCATTTCTGAGTTCTCTGAAGAAATCTGTCAGGAAGAGCAGAGATTCAAATCCTGGTATTGAGGGATCACTCACCTTTTGGAATTAGGAGAAGGTAGATGAATTCGTTCATGGGGAAGTTCAATGTCAGAAGACCAGGTGGAAAAAGTTTCCCAAAATACTTACACCATGCAGATGAACACCACAGACAGTTAGGGAAAATGAGACCCGGGGAAATGTACTGGATTTATGCCATTGGCAAATTTTGAAATGGGTCATTTCAGTAGAGGTAGGACAGGGGTGAGATAGCAGTAAATATAAAAATAAATGGAGAACCTATAGCCTCCTGCTGACAAGATCAGTTTTAGGAGACAGACTTCTGCTTGAACCTGCTCTGCCACTTCTTAACTGTGTTGTCTGTTTACCTCTCTGTTCCGTCAACTGTAAAATGAAGTTAAATAGCCCTGACTCATGAGCTTGTTAGTATTGAATGTGATCTTCCATGGAAAGCGCTTAGCCCATAGCATGGTACATGACACTCAGTAAATCTGGGCTTTAACAAGTATGTGATGAGGATAGAGAGGGAGAGACAGGAGGTGTGTGTGATCAATGAGGGAGAGAGTTGGGTAAGAGTCAGAGTAGGGGGGCTGTGAATGGAGAGACATGGGAGTTGGAAGCCATAAAGGACGGGGCTCACAGAATGGGGGTAAAGAATGATGCCACATTGGAGGAGAAAATCAACAAGAAACCTATGGAGGTGGGGGTGAATTTGAGATTAGAGCAAAAACATGGAGCTGAGCCAAGAAATTAGTGGGGAGAACTGTGCTGTGAGGTGGGGCAAAAGGAGAGGACAGACAGAGCTACAGAGACTGTGAGAGGAACAGTGAAGCTTCGGAGCAAAATTGGTGGTCCAGCCCTTCTCAGAAAGACAGTGACTGAGGTCATCTGCTGGGAGTTCTGGAAGGAGCTGATCATCTCCTTCTAGTTTCTCTTTGACCCAGCCTTACCCTGTCCTCACAATACCCTCACCACGTGCACAGAAAGAGATGGATGAAGACAAGGGTACCACAATGAAGAGAAAGATAAGGGATGGATAACTAACACAGAATAAATAGTAAAGATTGTATGCCTCTAAACGTGGAAGCCATCATGTGTTTTTTCATAAAAATCCAGATAATCACAAATTTTTACAGCTGGATGATTTTGTCAACATCCCTTATTAATTGACTTGGTTTAAAGGGAAGGAACGAAGCTCCAGAGCTCTTCAGGGGTCCCCTAAAGGCACAGAGGTCTTCTGTGGTAGAGATGGGTCTAGAACTCATGCCTGTATGCTTCTGGGGTTGCACTGGGAGGAGGTGAGTAATTTCCAGTTCCAAAATGAATGCTGGTGGAAAGCCTGCCTAAATTGTGACAATATAATTAAATCTTCAAAAAACACAAAAACAAATGTTAAGAGAAGAACAGAATTGAAAGCCCAGTGGTGCGGGCCAAGAATTAACAGTGTTATCAATACTCACAAACTAGAGAGGGCTTGTCATAAAAAGAAGGTTACACTTTTTTTAAGTCAAAGCAGCCAGAAATAAATATTAGCATCATGCGGTCACGAAGTGCACGCTATCTCACTCCATTATATCCTCAGGAGATGGGCATGATATATAGAGCAGAACAAGTTACTCTACAAATATTTTTTAAGGAATAATTGAACAAATGATGTCCATGGAACAACCAAGTTTGCAGTAGCAAGCCCAAACTGCAAGCAGGAATTGAACTTGATGCAATCAAACTACAGGCACAGAACAACATTCTGAGGGGAGCAAAATCAATGAGACATTTCGGTGGATCACTCCCTGCCTTGTTTGCTCCCTAAACCTTCGTCTCTTGGCCATGCCTTCTCACAAAGATGGGTTTATGGAATCTGCTTGTTTGCTCAAGGACTCTTTTATTAATCTTGGAGCAGCTGCTGGGACCTACATTGAGTCCATCACAGGCTCTTCCCCCAGCATTTGGAGCAGAGACAGAGATAGAACTTTTCTAGGTGGGGAGATGGACAGCAATGTTTTCCATGAGCCATGAGGAGCAGAGAAACTCAGTCTATGGCAGGAGATGGAATGAGACATCAAATCAGAGCAATGGTGCCTGAATTCCAGATGGCTTGCTGGACCTTCCTGGGATCGAGCTTCCTATCCTCCCACCTTTGTTTTTAAAATAACATTTAACGAGAGCTGTGCCAAGGGCTTTAAATCATGCAATAATCCTAGGATGGTACTATTATTATCAGCCTCACTTTATACCTGAGAAACTTGAGCCATAGAATGTTCATTATGATCATGCATAGTGATACATACTAGTTAAGTGGTGAGAGCAGAGATTCAGAATCATGTAGAAAGGCTTCTAAATGTTTGCCCTTTGCCTGTCTGCATACCTCCTTTAGGAAGTTTCTGTGACACACCCCTGTATCCTCATAATAAAGTCTCTTTTTTGCTTAAGGTAGCTTGAGTTGGCCACTGTTGCTTGGAAACAAAGAATAGTAATTAACACATCATTAAGTTAATGACCTGGCAGAGAAGATATTCATAAATACAAAGACCTATGATACACAGTAGAGCATGGGAGCTATTATAAGAATTATAAAGGAAGCTATTTAGAGACATCAGTGAGACACTTTCTCTCTTTAGTAGTGAAGCAAGGATGGGTGGGGTATGGTGAAATGTTTGGTGATTAGTTTAGCTCTGAATTGAGCCTGGAAGGATGTTTACAAGTGGGGGATGGCAAAAGGGAACAGCTTGAGAAAAATACACATGTGATGACCAGGTCGAGGATATACTGAGAGTTTAGTGAGACTTGTATCGAAGGGATGTTAGGTGTGGATGCCGTATAGCTCCTACTCATGGAGGGCCCTGGGGGCCTTTTTACAGGAGCCGAACCCTATTCTCTAGGACGTAAAGACTGACTTAAAGTTCATGAATAAGCATTTTGCTCCACTCAGATTTTGTTAGCAAGGGGGCAATAACTGAGGTAGACAGAAAGTTGAGAAATATCTAAGTAGAACTGCTAGTCAGAAAATTAATGCAATGCAGCCAGTCAATGGTGATGAGTATTTAAAATGAAGTCAAGGGGGGGGGGATTTTTGTTAAAGGAATAAATGTGAGATAAATTTATGAAATTAGATAGTGTCTAAAATGAATGAAGAATAATGGAAGAAAGAGGTGCCATTCACAAAAGCCCTGTAGTTTCCCACTTAGCAGTTAAGTGGAGGATGATGCATGAACTGGAAGGGAATATAGCATCAACTCTAGGAAAAGGCAGAGGTGCTTTCTTGAAAATCATTCCAGATATAGAAAACTTCATACTCAATAAGCAATGTTTCTTCAACCCTTCTTGATTGTTCAAAATTAACTTCAATTCTTTTCTTCTCTCTCTCTCTTTTTTTTTTTTTTTGCTTTTTTAGGGCTGCACCTGTGACATATGGAAGTTCCCAGGCTAGGGGAGCTACAGCCCCTGGCCTCTGCCACAGCCACAGCAATGTGGGATCTGAGCCATGTCTGCAGTCTACACCATAGTTCATAGCAACGCTGGATCCTCAGCCCCCTAAGAGAAGCCAGGGATCAAACCTGCATCCTCATGGATCCTAGTTGGGTTCGTTAACTGCTGAACCACAAAGGGAACTCCCCTAACTCCTTTTTTTTAAACTTTCATTATGTACCCATTTCCACCTACTCATCTGTATCAGGGATGATTTCATGGTTTGAGAAGGCTCGAATTCATGATGCAATATTCTTATAACTCAAAGTATTGGTCTCCATTGGGCATGTCGTAAAATAAATTTAAAAGATATGACTACATGCTACTAGGTTCCCAGAGAAGAGCCCAAGGCTCCTTCTCTCTGCTGAATACCAGGAATGTCGTTGGGGGTAATGCATGATAGAAATTCCCGATAGATTTAGAGAAGCCCTAGAACAGAAGGGACGGGGCTCTGCTTCCAAAGGTGTGGACCGGAAGTGGATTATAGGACTCAAAATCTGCCAGAGAGCTGAGAGGTGCCAGGGCAGCAAAGGTTAAGTGAGGTACCTGGCAAGTGGGACTCAAGGCACCTTGAAAGACAAAAAGAACAATAGGGCACTGATGGCTGGGCACAGAAAGCACGCACTCCTGCAGGGCTGCAAGAGCACTGGTGATCACAAAGGACTAGGATCATGACCAGGATGGAACGGTGCAGGGTAGAGGCCAACAGCCATAGACCGTGGTTAGGGTATTATCGCGAGGACAGAGGATGAACAGGCTGGAGACCCCCATCTCACGGGTGATAAAGGAAGACTAAGAACGTCCTCCGACAAGGTGACCCCTGACCAAGGGCAAGATGATGCTCCAGTTCCCTTCCAACTTAGCTTTCTCATAGGAACAGGAGCAAGAGATGTGTAGGAAGAACTCGAGATGCTGTTTTCAACGAGAAATGACTAAGCTGATGAACACTAAGCTGATGAATGTATTTAGCCAGGTATTAGGAGATATTTATTTGGAAGCATTTAAAAGGAAGGATTCATTAACCTGGCCACTGTCCTATATTTACATGAAGGAAAGAGTTTAAAAGATTTTATAATATTATGTCAGTCGCATCACTGTGTGAGTATGACCACTCGCATTTCATTGTTCACTTCAAATAGCTCAAGGTCAGCTTGATTTCTAAATGAGTGACCAAGGACACTAGAGCCACAAGGACAAAATATCTTACATTTGTGGTAATCGTGGTATAAAATTTTCTAAGCAATGAGTACAACTTGAAAGAAGAGAGAAAGCTTAGTACACATGAAATCAAAAATGGCTTTTCGCCCAGTTAAAGCCAGTTATTCCAAAAAAAAAAAAAAAGGTAGGAAAACAAAAGTAGGTATAATCAGAGTTAAATATACAGGAGATGAAGGAAGTTTGCACCAAACCAACATATCTGGAAAACATGATAGAATCAGTGTTTGAGGCAGTTATAGGTATTTATCTTGGGTAAAATTCAGAGGTAGATGATGGTTGTAGTTACATAGTTCAAGCTCATTATGTGATCAAGAAAATGCACATATTCTGTGTGATTCCAGAGGAAAAATAGGCAGGAGTAGATTTGGGTCGATTATGAGAAATAACTCTCTAGTCATATACTGCTCTCCAAACTTAAATGGGGTTGCTCTCAAAATGATGATCTCCCTGCCATTGAAAGTCTTAAAAGACAATCTAAAAACTGCAGAAAGAATCTCTTCTATGATGAGTGAAGCTTACGGGCTTTGATGGGCCCTAGGGTTTTATCCAATCCTAAGGCTTTCTACAAATGCGTGTAGGATGCAGCTTGTTCAATAACATCTAATTCTGCCATAAAGTTATAAACACAGCTGAATGAAAGTAAAATTAAGGGCTTCTGCTATTGTAGTTGAGACGACACATCACTGCGGTAGGTCCATCCCCTGGAACACATGACAGGCAAATTCTAAGCAAGGCAGTGACTTCTTGGGAAGGCCACATGCAGGAAACCTCCAGATGGCATGCAACTGTGATGCTCAGTGCTAACAGCCAAGAAAAAGTCATATAAAACACAATTTCCAAAGAAAAACACGTGTTGAAGATTCTCCTAAAAGGTGCCAAACCCACACACATTGGGTATTTATGGCAAGGCTGCCAAATACCATAGGCTTACAAAAGCTTTCATATGACCTGTTACATATTTTAGGATCTTTTTTAACTTGAATACTTCTAACCACCTAAAATGCAATGCCACCCTTAGTTAAAAATGAAAATGGCAAAGCAGATAGAATCAGTTTTTCTGATTTCTGAGTCCAATTCAAGAGCTATTTCTCTTACCAGCTAGATAACATTCAGAGAAAAAAGAAATCACTTCTGGGATATGCAGGAAAATACCCTAAATATTAATCAGGAAAAAAAAAAGAAAGAAAAACAGATTGATGTGGGAAAATAGCCTCTCTGGGCAAGTTTTGTTTCTCAACTTTCACAACAGAATTAGAAAGGTACCATCTGCACCTCTGCTCTCCAAGGATACAGCCCTGGGATAATCAAGCTGGTTGCTCCAGGCGGTCTTGCTTGTCCATCCTTTTTCTGCTTCTCATCATAGGGGACTGATCCCTGACGACTGCATCCTCAAGCTCCCACATCTGCTAGAATTCTGCTGGGTTCAGCCAATGGAAGGCTCTGATGGATGCAGAAGCCAGAATGGTTCCCCCTCTCTGCTTCCCGTGGTACCTCCAGCAGAGCCTATATTTCCTCTGCAGCTCGAAGGGCCTCTGGCGACAATGGCTTCAGTTCCCTCCTGGTGACTCTGGACGTTGAGCTCCAGTACACTGTTCTCTCCCTTTATCTGTCCATCCTAGGAATGTTCAGGTCCTGCTGATGATTTAATCTCAGGAGTGTGTCCTTAGCAGTGAGGCACCCAGGGAGCAAGATGAAGGAGGCACCGCCTCTCAAGGTTGGACAGTACAAGGTCAATGCCTGAAAATGAGTGCCTCCTAAATTTTGTACCTTGAATACCTGCCTTGCCCTGCCCGAATCCAGGCACTGTTCATCTCTGGGGTGCCTCATTGTCTAATGTTCAGGGTTTTGTGTGTTTGTTTGTTTTTTCTTTTTACAGCCATACCTGCAGCTTATGGAAGTTCCTGAGCTACAGGCTGAATTGGAACTGCAGCTGAGGCCACATCACAGCCACAGAAGCACTGGATCTGAGCCACATCTGTGACCTATGCCACAGCCTTCAGCAATCCTGGATCCTTAACCCACTGAGTGAGGCCAGGGATCGAACTCACATCTCAACAGAGACTACATCGGGTTCTTAATCCACCATAGGGGTTAATGGGAACCACAATGGGAACTCGTGATGTTAAGTTTTATAGTTCTCAAGAAATATATGTAAAGTTGGAGTTCCCGTCGTGGCTCTGTGGAAATGAATCTGACTAGCATTCATGAGGCCACAGGTTCGATCCCTGGCCTCAGTGGGTTAAGAAACCAGTGTTGCCGTGAGCTGCGGTGTAGGTCACAGATTCGGCTCAGATCTGGCATTGCTGTGGCTGTGGTGTAGGCTGGCAAATATAGCTCCGATTCAACCCCTAGCCTGGGAACCTCCACATGCTGTGGGTGCGGCCCTAAAAAGACAAAAAAAAAAAAAAAGTTTTATAGTTCTCTCATCTCCTGTATAACCTATCCCCTATATTTGATTGCTTACATGTAGCCTGCTTTCTGGCTGGACCTTGACAAATTCTAGCCTCCCTTTCATGGAGTTTTATTGTGAATTTGCTTCTGCCTAGCCTGGTCAGAAGCAGATGGAGAGAATACTAAAAGAGAACATTTTAAGAAATATACCGTCCATTCTCATCTGAGTATTCTTCTATCCTTATATCAATTTAGGCAAGACAGATCCGGAATCACCAGAAAGACTTATCCCTGGATCTCATTAGCACAGACTCCTGCAGAGATGATAGCTCCCTGAATCTCATTTTAAGGTTATTCTCTTGTCGTTTATTGACAGTTACTACAAAACATTAAAAAATAGATGTCTTTGCCCACAGTTATTCTGAAGATGTCTGCTGAAGATATTGTCCCTTAATTTTACTAAATTGTATCCTGTATTAGTAAGAGTGATTAGGTTGAATTATGTAAGGGGAAAAAAAGAGGGGACATTTATGAGTTCACTTAAGTGGACTGTGGAAAGAGTTTGGTGGAGCTGATCGTAGGAAAAACTAGACCAAGGACTCCAACATTAATTTTTTTCCTTTTTTCTTTCCTTCTCTCTCTCCTTCCTTTCCCCTTTCCTTCCCTTTGCTTCCTCCCTTCCTTCTTTTCTCCCTCTTTCTCTGTCTCCCTTCCCCCATCACTTCTTTTCTCTGTGTGTTGGCTTTATTTTTTTCATGTCTACTAATGCCCAAAGGTGCAGGGTCTTATATAAGGAAAGTGAGCACTTTTGCACAAGCACCAGCCAGAAAACTCTGGGGAGAGAAATCTTTACTGACCTTCCTTGAGTCAAATGTTCATCTCTGGACCAGTTATTAGAGGCAGTGCACTAGAATATACTCAGAAGGGGATGGGAGGATGGGCAGAAATGCTGCAATTTCTAGGCCCTCTCAAGAATCCCATGTTTAGAGAGGTGGGGGAATAGTTTCCTAGAAGAAGGGGGGATGTAACTCTGAACAGACCAAATAATACATATTTACGAGCTACCCTTTTTATTTTTTTTTAATTTTTTTTTTAAATTGCAAGGGAACCAACTTTATTGGAAAAGATAAAACAATAAGCTGGAAAGAGATCCAGATAAAATTACAAATAAAACCTTGGTTACTGATGAGCTACCCTTTTTAAAAGCCACTCAATGTATGCCATTTGAAGGTCAATACCATAGAAAGATTAATGAGTATTAAGCTCTCCCGCATCTCTTTAAGTCTTTGTTTTTAGGAGACTTAAAGCATGATTTAATGCGTGAGGGTGGCAACTGCTCTTTCTATCACTCGAGAGATGTTGATTGAGTTCCTACATTTTTTCTGGGTGCCAAGCATACAACAGTGGAAAATAACACATACAAAAATCCATGCTCTCATGGGGTCAGCTGTGTGGTGGAGAAGGAAACCACTTATGATGTCCCTGCATGTAGCCTGCTTTCTGGCTGGACCTTGACAAATTCTAGCCTCCCTTTCATGGAGTTTTATTGTGAATTTGCTTCTGCCTAGCCTGGTCAGAGGCAGATGGAGAGAATATTAAAAGAGAACATTTTAAGAAATACACTGTCCATCCTCATCTGAGTATTCTTCCATCCTTACATCAATTTAGGCAAGACAGATCCGGAATCACCAGAAAGACGAACAAAGGCAAGCAAGGCAGAGATGCTCCTTAGATTGTTCGTTCAATGAACCCTATTCTGTAAATGAGCTGAAACCCGCATGAAACAAGAAAGCAAACTATGAACAGATCTGAAATAATAGTATTTAATGCAAAACAAACAAGTCAGAATATGGTATCCTGAACACGGAGGTTGCTGGGTGTGTTTAGAGGGCAGGGGGGTCATTGTGACTAGAACAGAGGGATCCGGGGAGGCCAGGTGAAAAAATGACCACAGACACTGGCCATCCAGCATGTCATTTGGGAGCCCTAGTGAGCATGTTTTTTTCAATGATAAGAATAAAATAGGAGTTCCCGTCGTAGCGCAGTGGTTAACAAATCTGACTAGGAACCATGAGGTTGCGGGTTCGATCCCTGCCCTTGCTCAGTGGGTTAATGATCCGGCGTTGCCGTGAGCTGTGGTGTAGGTTGCAGACTCGGCTCGGATCCTGCGTTGCTGTGGCTCTGGCGTAGGCTGGCAGCTACAGCTCCGATTAGACCCCTAGCCTGGGAACCTCCATATGCCGTGGGAGCGGCCCAAGAAATGGCAAAAAAAGACAAAAAAAAAGAATAAAATAGGAGCTATCTTTGTGCATTGTACCTTCTTATCACAGAACACTCTGCAGTTTGATAGGCCACAATGTTGTGAAGTAATAACGGGATAGGGAACATATACTGAGCCAAAGCTCATGTGAAGCAATGAACAAATTAATTGGGGTCATTTTAATGCTTTCCTGCCAAGTAAAATATACTTACTTGAACAAAAGTCTCTGCATTGATTATAGCAGATTTTAGCTTCTTACTAAATATATGACATGCGTGAATTTCACAAATGTCTATTAGCCGAACAAGTTCTAATTTTACAGGGAGGCTTCCTCCACTGTCAAAATTACTACAGAAGGATATAGCTTTTAGCAGCACACTCAGTTTTATGTGAGTCAAAGACTAAATCAGGTGATCGGCCCATATCTACTAATTACTTACTCACAAAAGGCATAACATACCAATAATGTAAGATACTGTCTTTGACTGAAAAAAACTTACGATCTAGTAGAAAAGACATGATGTGTATAGGTAAATACTTAATAAAAGGGAGGTTATGAGAAACACGAATTCAGGTCAATTAGGAAAAAACTGCAAGAGTTCAAGGCGGAAGGAAGTCATTTCAGGCTGGGTTCATCAGAGCAGGTTTCATGGAGGAAATGACATCTGAACTTGGCCTTGAAGAGTAGGAAGATTCTACAGAGGGTGGGGCTTTGGGAGCAGTCCTTAAACACCAACTAAAAACGCCACTGACTCCACTTGTTAAGAACAGTTTCCTGTTGACTGACATTTGAAGTTAGCCCTGATGTAACACTGCATTCCTCCCGCGACATAGCCCGGTCTGGTAGAATTATCTCAAATGTTATTCATTCGCTATTTACTAAAACAGATGTATTAAGTGATTTCTATGAACAACTCATTATGGGGGACACAAATAAGAGTATTGGTATTTTAAATAATTCTAGATGCTTAATAGAATGGATTTTTCAGATAGCATCATGATGTACATGTGTCTTGTATACATAAGAATATACATACACGTATTCTTTTAAAATATCAGTCTGCTACTGTATTATTGAATATTTTAAGGTATCTGTATATAAATGCATGTAGAGATACACATATCTAGATTACCTCTCTGTGTGTGTCTTTCAGCTATATCACACATTAACTTTTCAGTTAGAATTCTCACTTTGCTGACAGCTAATGTTCACAGAATATCTGTAAGTACTATCACATCTCTGAAAAGAAGTATGTCTGCTCTTGCTCAGTATTTCAGGCCAGTATCTAATCTTGTATCAATTACTCACATGATCTCTCATGTCCAGGAGGGACTGATATCAAAGTCTATGCTCCATTTCACAAATGCATGCATGCTTCTTTAAGATACAGTTGTACAGGAGTTCCTGTCGTGGCACAGTGGTTAACCAATCCGACTAGGAACCATGAGGTTGTGGGTTCGATCCCTGGCCTTGCTCAGTGGGTTAAGGATCTGGCGTTGCTGTGAGCTGTGGTGTAGTTCGTAGATGTGGCTCAGATCCCGCATTCCTGTGGCTCTGGCATAGGCCAGTGGCTACAGCTCCGATTCGACCCCTAGCCTGGGAACCTCCATAAGCTGCGGGAGCGGCTCAAGAAATGGCAAAAAGACAAAAAAAAAAAAAAAAGATACAGCTGTACAGAAAACCAAACAGAGAGGAACACTTCCAAGCAGCGTAGCTCACTAAGGATGAGCTAAACCCAAAACTTTTCACACAAAAAAGTACAACATAATATAATCAACTATTCAAAAAAGTGCTGGATATATATATATATAATATTATTTTTCAGGTTGGTAAGTTAGTTCTAAATTGAATTACTTACATATATAAATAATTCATTTTAACCTTACCAGAGACAAATTCCAGACAACTGAAATTCATAGAGAGCCCTTAAGGCTAATTTTACCCAAGTTTTTGTCCCTTTCACCGACCACATATTGATAAACATTTTTTTTTTTCTTTTTACAGCCACATCTGTGGCATATGGGAGTTCCCAGGCCAGGGATCAAATCGGAGCTCCAGCTGAGGCCTACACCACAGCCACAGCAACACCAGACCCAAGCAGCATCAGTGACCTACCCTACGGCTTGCAGCAATGCCAGATCCTTAATCCACTGAGTGAGGTCAGGGATCGAACCTGCATCCTCATGGGGACAATGTGAGGTCCTTACCCCACTGAGCCACAATGGGAGCTCTCCATAACCATTACTCAAACCTGACAAAGTGTGGTGGAACCCTATGAAAATGGCCTTTGGTTTTTGCCTTCAGTTTTGCTTTAGACAAGTCACTTTCCTTCTGTGGGCCTCCCTTTTCATGTTTGCAAGGTAAACTGTTGAAGGAGTTCCCTTCGAAGTCTTACTTTTAGAGTCTATAAAAATATTCTCAAAAAAAAAAAAAAAAAAGAGCTAGAACAGAGCTCAAGGTTACTCTCCTAATTACAAAGGAAATGAGAGATGCTTTAAAGCTCCCTATAAAGATTTAACAAGATGGCATTCAAGGTGCTAATATTTACACCTGCCAAATGTCACACATGTGCAGCATAGTTTTGCACATGGTAGGCAGGCAGTCTGTAAATGTTTGTTGATTAAATGAATGTATTTGTACTTCTAATAGATTATTCTTTTGATAAAATATATGACAGTTAAAATACATGTTTAACATAAATAAATGCATATTTATTGTGCTATATACACTGTCATGCTTCTCAATACAAAAAAAAAAGACTTCTAAATCACAGTTCTAAATATTTCAGAAGTCATGATTTCTTCTAGAGCTCTAAAGAAAACACTGTATCCTTTTGCTAGAAAAAAAATTCACAAAAAAGACAAACTTGAAATTGTATGTATTGATCTGATTCATGAACAGAACATTTTTCTCAAGGAAATACATTGAATTTATTCATTGCCACTCTCATCCAAGGCAAGAAAAACCTGTGAACTCTGTAAACCCATGCATCTAAATATTTTTGCGTCAGTTAGTATCTCTTCATCCAGCAGTTTCTGAAATTGAGTCTGAAGATAAGTTTTAATGCCAAGTTTTATTTATTGTTACAACATAGCAACACAAATATTTCACTGACGAAGTAAAGTTAAGGAAGAAATTTCTGAGACATGTAAAACATAGATGTAATGTCTTCTCATGAGAAACAATTTAATGTATTTTATTAAGACTTTTGCCCTTACAGTGCTGCTTACAGGATTTGGAACCAAAATCATTTAATTCTCTGCCCTGGATATAAAAAATTTAAAAATACAAACTAATTCGTAGAATCAATTCTGCAGGATTTTGTTGGCAGGCTGTGTTAACATCCTAAGGAATAATGACCAACTATTTCTTTTAGTCACCTAGACATTCTTTAAGGCAGACAAAAAATTTTTAGAGTAAGTTTTTTTCGAGAGTCAAAGAAGAAACATGTGGAACACATCTCTCTGCTTTCCAAAATCTCCAACTGTGAGTGACACATGCACAGTATTTTGGGGTTTTTTTTCTTTGTTTTAATGATTTTTTATTTTTTCCGTTATAGTTGGTTTACAGTGTTTTGTCAATATTCTACTGTACTGCAAAGTGACCCAGTCACACGCACACACACACACACACACACAAACATTCTTTTTCTCACATTATCCTCCATCATGTTCCATCACAAGTGACTAGATATAGTTCCCAGTGCTATACAGCAGGATATCATTGCTTATCCACTCCAAATGCAATAGTTTGCATCTGTTAAGCCCAAACTACCAGTCCCCCCACTCCCTCCTCCTCCTGCTGGGCAACCACAAGTCTGTTTTCCAAGACCATGAGTTTCTTTACTGTAGAAAGGTTAATCTGTGCTGCATATTGCATTCCAGATATAAGTGATATCATATGGTATTTGTCTTTCTCTTTCTGACTTACTTCACTCAGTATGAGAGTCTCTAGTTCCATCCATGTTGCTGCAAATGGCATTATTTTGTTCTTTTTTTATGGCTGAGTAGTATTTCATTGTGTAAATGTACTACATCTTCCTAATCCATTCATCTGTCAGTGTACACTTAGGTTGTTTCCATGTCTTGGCTATTGTGAATAGTGCTGCAATGAACATACAGTTGCACGTGTCTTTTTCAAGGAAAGTTTTGTCCAGATATATGCTCAAGAGCGAGATTGCTGGATCATATGGTAGTTCTATATTTAGTTGTCTAAGGTACCTCCATACTGTTTTCCACAGTGGTTGTTACCAATTTATATTCCCATTAACAGTGTAGGAGGGTACCATTTTCTCTGCACCCTCTCCAGCATTTGTTGTCTGTTACTTGCTAATAATGGTCATTCTGATAGATGTGAGGTGGTACCTCAAAGTAGTTTTGATTTGCATTTCTCCAGTAATTAGTAATGTTGAGCATTTTTTCATGTGCTTGTTGGCCATCTGTGTATCTTCTTTGGAGAAATGTCTAGGTCTTTTGCCCATTTTTCCACTGGGTTGATGGTTTTTTGTTGTTGAGTTGCATAAGTTGTTTGTATATTTTAGAGATTAAGTCCTTGTCAGTTGCATCGTTTAAAACTATTTTCTCCCATTCCATAGTCTGTCTTTGGAGTATCCAAATTGGAAGAGGACAGATAAAATTGTCACTATATGCAGAAAATATGATACTATATATAGAAAACCCTAAGGACGCAATACAAAAACTACTCAAACTGATCAACGAATTCAGCAAAGTAGCAGGATACAAGATTAACATTCAGAAATCTGCTGCATTTCTCTACACTAACAATGAAATGTTAGAAAAGGAATACAAAAATATAATACCTTTTAAAATCACACCCCCCAAAAATTAAAGACCTAGTAATAAACCTGACCAAGGAGGTGAAAGACTTATATGTTGAGAACTATAAAACATTAATCAAGGAAATTAAAGAGGATTCAAAGGAATGGAAAGATATTCCATGTTCCTACTTTGGAAAAATTAGTATCATAAAAATGGGCATACTACCCAAAGAAATCTACAGATACAATGCAATCCCTACCAAATTACCCATGACATTTTTCATAGAACTACAACAAACAATCCAAAAATGTATATGGAACCATACAAGACCCAGAATTGCCAAAGCAATCCCAAGGAACAAAAACCAAGCAGGAAGCATAGCTCTACCAGACTTCAGGCACTATTACAAAGCCATAGTCAACAAAACAGTGTGGTACTGGTATCAAAACAGACATACAGACCAATGGAACAGAATAGAGAACCCAGAAATAAAGCCAGACACCTGTGGTCAGTTAATCTTCAACAAAGGGGGCAAGAATATAAAATGGGATAAAGACAGTCTTTTCAGCAAGTGGGGCTGGGAAAACTGGACAGCCATACATAAATCAACAATACTGAAACACACTCTCACACCACACACAAAAATAAACTCAAAATGGCAAAAGTCTTAAATGTAAGACAAGCCCCCATCAAACTCCTAGAAGAGAACATAGGCAAACATTGTCTGACATCAACCATACAATTGTTTTCTTAGGTCAGTCTCCCAAGGCAAAAGAAATAAAAGCGAAAATAAATCAATGGGACTTAGTCAAACTGACAAGTTTTTGCGCAACAAAGGAAAGCATTAAAAAAAGAAGACAGTATTTTGAAAGTGTCAAAAAAAAAAGAAAGAAAAGTAAATTGTATTGAAATTTTCCTAATAGATAGTACTATGTCTACTAAATAGTACTGCTATCGGAAAGACTTAGCTAGTGTCTTGATGCCTACTAATCAATCCCAGAGGGTGCTAAAACCAAAGAGGATATGCTTATTTCTGACATACTGTAAGGGTTGAGTGGAAGATTTGGAACATGGTAAAAACAAGAATATTTTCCTTCATCTTACCTTGACTAGTAAATTCACATATTGAAAACTGACTTATTTTGGTATTCTACCAAGTAATAGCTTAGATTTTAAATGTAGGCACAGTTGATTAGACTATTCAGCCTTAAATAAGTAAATAAATAAACTCAAGGTAGGTCAGTAAAAAGTCGGCCGCTCTGGCTCTTCCAAAATTCTTAGCTCAAAAGTACATTAATAATTCAATGATAACACCTCTAACTGCAGAGAGGGAAGTTAAACAGTGGCAAAATTAATTAATAATACAATTTGGGCTGGCTGTTCACTAATAGGGCTGAAGTTTGGATGATCCAGTGTGATCCATACGAATGAAAAACACAGCAAATCAAGACAATATTTCAGTCCCATCAGATATGTCATATATGCATTTGATTCTCGGGCCCTTGAGGTATCCCCACTCAAACTGTCACAAAGAAGATTCTATGAAATACCTCATACATTTTAAAAAAAGGTGGGATAAGATATACCGTTTTCTTTTCTCTGCAAGCTTTTCTAAAACATGAGTTACTTTCCGTCTCAAAGCTGAAGCTCTCTGAGGACCTTGCCGTTCTTAAAACTCTCCCATTTATTTGTCGAGACCACATACAGCATCATGTCCTCTCTTCCTGTGCTCACCACATGTGCTCACCTCTCAAACCTGTGTGTTGCTCCCTTTCTCAATTATACCACGACGGAGTTTCCTCTCCCCTCCAACCCCATGACCTCCAGAGCTCACCTCCCCCACATTAACCTTCAACCCCTGTCTGGAGTAACACTTACGATTTTAATTTCATTTAGAGATTTAAGTTGCAAAATATAATCCATGATGTTGTGCCAAGAGAATCTTATAAATTCTTTAGGTTGATCGAAATTTGGAGTTCCCTGGTGGTCTGGCAGTTAAGACTCTGGCATTGTCACTGCTGTGGTTTGATCCATGGCCCAGGAACTTATGCTTGCCATGGGTGCAGCCAAATAAAATTTTGATCTAAACTAGAACATGCAAATGACCAATGAAAGTGCCAGCCATCTTTATCTGTGCTTGGATAAGCTGCCGAAAAATGGTCTCAGGTTTATTTTGGTCTCAGGATTATTTAGAACACTTACGATCAAGCTGACTGTGCACACTTCCCATGTGGTAGACAAGCCACCACCATGTGTCAGTTTTTTCTTTTTTTTTTTTTTAAAGCCCTCGCCTGGGTTCTTCCCATCGTGGCGCAATGGTTAACGAATACGACTGGGAACCATGAGGTTGTGTGTTCGATCCCTGGCCTTGCTCAGTGGGTTAAGGATCCGGCATTGCCGTGAGCTGTGGTGTAGGTCGCAGATGCAGTTCAGATCCCGCATTGCTGTGGCTCTGGCGTAGGCTGGCGGCTGTGGCTCCGATTAGACCCCTAGCCTGGGAATCTCCATATGCCGCGGAAAGCGGCCCTAGAAAAAACAAACAAACCAAAAAAAGCCCTCGCCTGTGGCACATGGAAGTTCCTGGGCTAGGGGTCAAATGGGAGCTGCAGCTGCAGGCCTATGCCACAGCCACAGCAATGCTGGCTCTGAGCCACATCTGTGACTTACGCCACAGCTTGTGGCAATGCTGCATCCTTAACTCACTGAACAAGGCAGGGAGGATGTGTCAGTTTTCTACATCTCCTACTGCTGCTGTGGCTTCCAGCCCACAGGCTTCTCAGGAGGGTTGAACAGCAGAATATGTAGTCATAACAAGGACTCCCTTACAATTAAAAACACTGGTTATGAACAAAGTTGTTCATGGAAGATACAAAGCATCTCTTCCCAATGGGAACAATATGTGTGGTCAAAATTCACAAGTTATGCCAGGCTTGGTGTTGAATCCATACATCTTTGCCTCAGGAAGGAAAGGATATACAGGGAAAGTGGTCCTTTCCATGAGGAAAACTGTGTAGCTAATTTAAAGCAAATGAAAAAAAGATGTTATACATCGTAATTTATTTACTCATATGCCTTCGTTTCCTTGCTTTAGAACTCTCTACTAAGAAGAAAATTCTAGAAAAGTTATGCTAGAATATACACATTTTCAATGCGCTCTTGTAGGACAATGAGATGTATTCTGATACAAGTTTATTTCAAAATGTAAAAACATAAACATAACAAAATTTTGGACTGAACCATTGGTGCAATTGCAGACTTTCAAGTATCTCAAGCAAAATATTTACTTTTTTTCCCTAAATGTGGGAACCTCCAGGCACTTCTCCAGATCGAATCATCACTGAAGGAAAGGGAGCTTTGCCTTTTGTCCTGTTTCTGTTTGAGCTGTTCATTTTTCTACTCCATCTACTCTCCACTTTCCTAACATAAGACTGGGATACACTTTCAGGATAAAATATTTCCAAACTTTTTAGAATGTTGCAAGTCTCATCTTCAGGGTGATACTCTGTATGTATAGGACTATTTTTTAAAAATGAGTATGAAACAAGTGGAAATCAGGATGCACACAATGTCTTGTTTTGATTTTAGCTTTTTCTTCCTCATTCTCTCTCTCTTTTTTTTTCTTTTTTTTTTTTTTTTTTTGGTTTTTCTGTCTTTTCCAGGGCTGCTCTTGTGGCATATGGAGGTTTCCAGGCTAGGGGTCTAATTGGAGCCATAGCCGCCGGCCTACGCCACAGCCACAGCAATGCCAGATCCTTCACCCACTGAGCAAAGCCAGGGATCGAACCCACAACCTTATGGTTCCTAGTCAGATTCATTAACCACGGTGCCACAACAGGAACTCCACTTTTTGAGTTTTTAAGGAAACACTGCTACTGTCAGGCCTCTATGTATCACATGGATAAGCACTGGAAGGATATCTTAAGAAATTATAACCTAAAACACAGTTCTCCAAACAGAAACAAATCACATGGCAATAAATAAGCCTCGCCTTCAGTTTGTACAGCAGTGCAAATTCATTCAGACTAACAGCATCGTCAGGCTTAATCATAAATTGACCCTGAGAGCTCAGGCTTTCTCATACCCTCTCCTCCTCGCTAGCTTTTTAGAATAAAGTTTTGATCCTTATCCCAGTCATTGTGAGCTGTGGGATAGATTCTGTCCTGGAGACTGCTTTATCACAAAGTGTGTCTTTCTTGACAAAACAACAACAACAAAGTCAGTAAGGCAGATTCCTCTATCTGGATCTAAAATATGTCTTGTATACTTTTTGCCTTTTACTCTGGCAGTTTTTTTTCCTTTTCCAGCTTTTTTGAGGGAAAACTGACATGTAACATTGGGTAAGTTTAAGATGTACATGGTGTTGAGTCGATACATTTATACAAGTGCAAAATGATTACCTCTGTAGCATTAGCCAACCTTTCTATCCCAGCATAGTTACCACTGTGTTAAGAACATTTAAGATCTACTCAATGAGCAACTTTCTAATACATATAATACTGTATTATTTGCTATGATATAGCATTATTAACCTTAGAATACAGTATTATTATATAATGCAGTATAATTAGCTATAATCACCATGCTGTGTATTGATTCCCTGAATTTGTTAATCTCGTAGCTAGAAGTCTGTATTCTTTGACCAATATCTCCTGATTTCTCCTGTCCCCCTGCCCCCGGTAACCATGATTCAACTCTTTCTCTTTCTCTGAGTTTGTCTTTTTTAGATTCCACAATTAAGTAATATTAATTTTGTCTTTCTCTGACTTAAAACACTCAGCATGATGTCCTCAAGGTTCATCCAAGTTGTCACAAATGGCAGGCTTTCCTTCTTTCTTATGGCTAAAGAGTATTCCATTTATACACACACGTGCGTACAAATACACATAAAATAAAATTTGGGGGAGTTCCCGTCATGGCGCAGTGGTTAACGAATCTGACTAGGAACCATGAGGTTGCAGGTTCGATCCCTGGCCTTGCTCAGTGGGTTAACGATCCGGCGTTGCTGTGAGCTGTGGTGTAGGTCGCAGATGCAGCTCAGATCCTGCATTGCTGTGGCTGTGACGTAGGCTGGCAGCTGCAGCTCCAGTTCGACTGACCCCTCGCCTGGGAACTTCCATATGCCACATGTACGGCCTTAAAAATATATATATATAAATAAATAAATAAAAATATAGAGGATATTTTTATTCTTATTATATTTTATCATTTCTTTTCCTTATTACATTGGCTAAAATCTATAAAATGCTGAAACACTAACAGACATCTTTTTTTAACTGGGTCTTTTTTTTTTAGTTGAGACTGTTTCTAAGAGTTCATCATGAAGCATAATATTTATTGTATGTTTTTGACAGACATTATTCATGACCTCCAGGAAGCTCCCATCTACACTTTTGTTTTGTTTTCTTAAAGATTTTACTATTAAAAGGTATTTATCAATTTTTTTCTCCACATTTTTTTTTTTTGTCTTTTTGCTATTTCTTTGGGCCGCTCCAGAGGCATATGGAGGTTCCCAGGCTAGGGGTCGAATCGGAGCTGTAGCCACTGCCCTACGCCAGAGCCACAGCAACGCGGGATCCGAGCCGCGTCTGCAACCTACACCACAGCTCACGGCAACGCCGGATCGTTAACCCACTGAGCAAGGGCAGGGATCGAACCCACAACCTCATGGTTCCTAGTCGGATTCGTTAACCACTGCGCCACGACAGGAACTCCTCTCCACATTTCTTAAGAAACATTTTTCTCCTCTAATTTGTTCATGTTCTGATTCTATCGATTTCCTCTTAGGGAACTAATCTTTCATTCATTCCTGGTATAAGCCTCACTTGGTGTCCTAGTCAGTTGGGGATACTATACCAGAATACTATAGACTGGGTGACTTAAAAACAGACATTTATTTCTCAAAACTTTGGAAGCTAAGAAGTTCAAGAACACATCTGGTGTCTGGGGAGGGCCATTTCCTGGTCTGCAGATGGCTGTCGTCACGTTGTGTAATTACATGGAAAAGAGAAAAATCATCTCTATGTTTATTCTTATACGAGCACTACTTCCATTCATGAGGACACTACTTTCGCTACTTTATGACCTAATTATTTCCTAAAGGCCCCATCCCCTAATACCATCACATAGGGTTGAGGATGTCAACAAATGAAGCTGGAGATGACAACATTTAGTCCATAACACTTGGTCAGGTATTCATTCACTGGATTCAATTTTATAACAGTTTAAAATCTGTGCTGTTAAAGCTACTTCCCCTCTCATTTGTTAGTTTGTTTTGGTGGGTTTTTTCCCTTACGTTTACATGTATGCCCATCTATGTTTTAAGGTTGGTCAGACTCCAAAACCATTGCACTTATCTTTATTGCATAGTAATGGAGAAGGATGATTTTCCTAAGACATATTAAGGTGAAAATAAAAGCTGCACGAAGGGAAGCCAGACTGTAAGCTCCTTGAGTGCAGGGTCTCTTTGCAGAGTCTTTGCTCCTCTGAACCCCAGGACTGAGGTCGAAAGCCTTTCTATACCATAAACCCTCGTATTCCGAGTGTGGCAGAAATCTGAGCAAGATTATGCCGGATAGACTTAACTCATTTTGACTAATCAAGAGGCAACCTCACTGGCAATGCAAGAGGGAAACCCAGTGTTGCAGGAAGCCTGTGAGAGCTTTATGATAGTGGTGGGTGAGGAGAATGAATGGGGTAACAAGCCAGGAGCAAGAGCTTTGTCATCCAGTGCCACAAGAAATTGATGACTTAGTCCTAGTTCTCTGAGCTAATCTGACAACGTGAAAAGACTCTGGCGCTTTAACTCTTCCGTTTCCATGCCTCTTTCATTGTTCATGCACAACTGTTCTCTGCTCTGGAGGACCGTAATTATAGTTTAACAATGAGTTTATGTGACAATGGCTGGATCGCCGGCCATCTAGTCACTCGTGCAAGAAACACAGGAATCAGCCATACATCTTTCCTTTCCCTCGTCTTCCATATTCAGCTAATCCTGAGGACCTACCAATGTGACCTCCTAAAGAGAATCCAGTAGCCCTCTTCTCCTCTCTATTATGTGTACTCCACACACAAAGCCTTCAGTAGTTCTTGCTTCATTCACAAGAGTCTATGATCCGATCTGCTCTGTCCTCTGTCCTTTCAATCCCTTCTCTATCGATCTTCCAGAAAGAGTTTTCTAAAAGACAAGTCCAAAGTATAAAGATCACTTCCCTGCATCCTTTATGGCTTCCCATTACCTTCTGTATTTGCCATTACTAGTGAGGCCCTTTCATGTTGTGGCATCAGGAGCACGGATTAAACGGGGAATTATGTAGACCTATGTGTAGTTGTGCATACTTCCTTTACTCACTAATTCATCTTATGAGGCTCAATCTGGGGCTTTTAGCATACATTTTGCCACGGGAGAAAAATACATTAATGCTGAAGAGAGATATTTAGTGAAAGTACAAAACTGGGCAGGCCGGGGCGGGGGGAGACAAAAGATTGTTAAAAACACACAAAACCTCAAACAGTGCAAAGCAAGGGACGGCACTACATGAAGTGGGGAGAGGTAGGATCATGAACTACCATGGAAGCTGAAGAGCGGAATAACATGTTCAAATCATGGCTACATTGTACCACTGCTGGACATAAGATAGAGGCCACTTGGGCACCCACTGACCCCGAAGCCAGAAATGTGTGCAGCTACCCTCATAGTCATTTATTGATAACCTGCAAATATAAATACGAAAGTAGTTCTTAGGTTGTTTCAGCTTCCTGCTTATTTGAAACACTGAATGCAGTGGGAGGGTGGGAGGAAAAGAGGGAGTGCTTGATCAGGCAGGAGGGAGAGGGGGTTAGGAGGGGGGGAAGGAGAGGGAGAGGAGAGGGGAGGGAGAGGACAAGAAGAAGAATGACTTGCTACTGTTCGCTAATCCTCACCAGCCAAAGGGAGCGAATGTAAAGGGGACAAGTTACAAAGCCCCAGTGTACACACAGACTCCAGGGGGCTTCTTAAGTCATGGGGCTTGATGCAGGTGCACATCCATCCTTGGGCTCATGTGGGAAATGAATATTCTGTCCTTTATTCCAATGCCATTAAGTTATTTACAACTAGATGTGGAGGTTTCATATTTATCATCATGAAGTATCAAGCCAAATGTCCCTTTTCCAGGAGCACCAAAGATTAACAGATTAGAATGTTTTCCACATGTCCATTTTTACTGTCAAGAGAATTTTAAAGTTTTCCAGCTTCCACAGCTGAGCCAGATGTCAGTGGGTCCCACAGTGAGATGAAATTGGCAGAGCAGCCTTCTCATGACCCCGGGGTTGTTTTTATCAGGGATCAGTTGAATGTCTAAGAGCCATTCCTTGCTGAAGGCTGTGAAGTTTTGGGGTCCCATCTGCCACAATTATAGAAATCTGCTGACTTGGTTGAACCACTTAAACCCAGCAATATTTCTTACAACTTTTCTCAAGTGGTGCTATAATTGTTGTTTGCATTGGCACAAGACAAGTAAAGGGTCTCACTTCCACTGTACGTTTCCGGTCTCTGGTTTCAGAAACATCAGTAGAGAATATTTTACCAGCCACATGTTGTTGTTGCTGTGTAAATAAGCCCTGGAGGCTTACCCTGTTGGTCCCTCCACTGTGTTCTCAAATGACCGTGGGCTGAAAGATATCAGATGAACACTTTCTAAAATAACTGTAGGAGTTAACACAATTGTGTGTTTTATTCTCCTTGATAGCTTTGGTTCAGGAAATCCTGGCCATGAATCCATATGTGGCTATAGCGACATATTTTATGTTTTCTTCAACTTTTAATTTCTGTTGTCATTGATGGAAAAAATCTATTTAAAGTAGACAGTTAAAAATACAATAAAATAAGGCATCTACTTAGCACACCGTTTTTAAAATACGGCATCACCAATATCTTTGAATCCCCCGTTAGCTCTGCTTAATAGCATGCCCCTCACATCCCTGCCAAGAAAATTCTGCAAATTGTTATTTCGTTCTTCTTTAGAGTGTAACAATATAATACGATGGCTAATTTTGTTTGTTTTTAAACTTCATGTATGTGGAATATTACTTTATGTATTCTTCAATAATTTGCTTTCCTCCAGGCATTACTAGGTTTTTGAGGTCAATTATGTGATTACACAGATCTCTAGATATTCCTTATGATAAGACTATTTCATTCTGTGAATATGCCACACTTTATCCAACTAATATGAGATGGAAATTGGAACTGATTTGGTTTCTATTATGATGAACAATTCTGCTGCAAAGTCTTTTGCCAAGTCTACTGCTGTACACAAGATTTTCTAAGTATATACTAAGGAATGAACTGCTGTATCATAGGATATGTACATACTCAAAATTACTACAGAGTAACACTTGTTCACAAGTGGTGTATCGCCATATAGTCTCAGCAGCAGTATGTGAGATTTTCTATAAATCCACATCATTACCAATAGTCGGTACTGTCTGACTTTTGAATTTTTGCCACTATACAGGTATAAAATAGAATCATGTCTTTTAATTTACATTTTTTCCTGATTAATAACAATGTTAAATGTATTTTATCTTTTTGGCATTTGTGTTCCTTCTTTAAAATTTTATTTTTATTAACGAATCTAAGAACCATGAGGTTGCAGGTTTGATCCCTGGCCTTGCTCAGTGGGTTAAGTGTCCGGCGTTGCCATGAGCTGTGGTGTAGGTAGCAGACACGACTTGGATCCCGTGTTGCTGTGGCTCTGGTGTAGACTTGACAGCTACAGCTCTGATTAGACCCCTAGCCTGGGAACCTCCATATGCCACGGGTGCAGCACTAGAAAAGGCAAAAAAAAAGACAAAAAAAAAGTATAGATGATTTACAGTGTTAGTTCAATTTCTCCTGTACAGCATAGTGACCCAGTCATCCATATACATACGTTCTTTTTCTCACACTATCTTCCATCATGTTCTATCCCAAAAGATTGGACACAGTTCCCTGTGCCTTATAGTAGGACCTCTTTGCTTATCCATTCTAAATGTAACAGTTTGCATCACCAACCTCGAACTCCCCATCCATCCCACTTCCACCCCTCTCCTCCCCTCACAGACACAGAGAAAGACTTGTGTTCCTTTTTATGTGTAATACCCAATGAAGTCCTTTGACTGTTCTCCTCCTTTCAGTTTTTTTGGTGTATGTGTGTGTGTGCGTGTGTTTAAGGAAACTCTTTAAGTATAACATACATATAGAGAAGAGCACAAATCATAAGTACACATCAGAAGCACACATATCCATAACTTCCCCAAATGAAACCACCACCCACAACAGAAAAGAGAATATTACCAGCATAGGACCCCCCTCTCATGCCCCTCCCACATTATCTTATTTCCATCTTAACATCTATCGCTAAGGATTGGTTTAGCATGGTTTTGAATGTTATATAAATGTAATCATGTCATGTTTGACATCTCTTGCTCCACAGTTTTTTAAATTCAACCTTGTTACTCATGTTGCATGTACCCATGTGATGTTAGTTCTCAATGACGAGGGTAGACGCTGTAATCTACACGTAAATTCTATTCCTGATGTACATTTGTGTTGCTTCCAATTTGGGGCAGTCGTGTGAACATTCTTGAACATGTCTTTTGGTGAATATGTGTACATGTTTCTGTTGGTTATATATTTAGAAATGGAATTTCTGACTTCTAAAGTATGCATCTATTACAAAGTGGCGGTACCAAGTTAAATTGCCACATCATCATGTGAAAGTGCCATCTGTTTCACATTCTTGCCAACACTTAGCAGACTTGATCATTTTAGCAGTTCTTGTGGTGGTGTAGTGGTATGTTATTGTGGTTTTAATTTACATTTCTCTAATGACGGATGAAGTTGAATACCTTTTCATGATTTAATGGCCATTAGTCGGCGTTCCTTTGTGAAATGTCCCTTCAAGTCATTTGTTCAATATTCTATTAGGTTATTAATGTTTATTTTTTCATAGACTAGTGGGAGTTCTAAATATATTCAGTATACCACTGCTTTGCCTTGCCAGATATATGAACTGCCAATATCTTTCCCCACATTGTAGCTTCTCTTTTCATTTTCATGGTGGATCTCCTTGTTTCAATAAACTTTTTATTCTAAGGCAGTTTTAGATTTGCTGAAAAAATGTGAAGACAGTACAGAATGTTTTCGTATTAATCACAACCAATTACCATATATAATTTCTCCTATTATCGATATATTTTATTGGTATGTATTCTGCTGTCACTGGTATTCTATGAATATCAATTAGAACAACTGATTGCTAGCAGGGCTCAGATCAACTACTATATACTTACCGATTTTCTGCCTGCTTGAACTGTGAATTACTGAAAAGGCATGTCTAAGTCTTCAATCATAACAATGAATTTATCTATTTCTTACTTTAGTTCTAACAGTTCCGCCTCATCAATTTTGATGTTATGCTGCTAAATGCATACACATTTACAGTTATTTGTCCTGGATAATTATCTTCTTATCATCATGTGATGTACTTATTTACCCCTGATGATTTTTCGAGTTGTAAAGTTGGCTTCGTCCGAAATGAATGTTGCTATCCCAGCTTTCCTTTGATTATTGTCAGCATAGTATATATATACATCTTTCTCCCTTTACTTTTTTCTTTTATTATTATTATTATTTTAATAGTTATTTCCCCAGTACAATTTGTTTTCTACTGTACAGCATAGTGACCCAGTTACATATACATGTTCACATTCTATTTTCGCACATTATCATGCTCCATCATAAGCGACTACACAGCAGGATCTCATTGCTAATCCATTCCAAAGGCAATAGTTTGTATCTATTAACCCCAAGTTTCCCAACCACCCCACTCCCTCCCTCTCCTCCTTGGCAACCACAAGTCTATTCTCCAAGTCCATGATTTTCTTTTCTGTAGAAAGGTTCATTTATGCCTTATATTAGATTCCAGATATAAGTGTTATCATATGACTTACTTCACTCAGTATGAGAGCCTCTCGTTCCATCCATGTTGCTGCAAATGGCATTATTTCGTTCTTTATTATGGCTGAGTAGTATTCCATTGTGTGTATATACCACATCTTCCTAATCCGATCATCTGCTGATGGACATTTGGGTTGTTTCCAAGTCTTGGCTATTGTGAATACAGCTGCAATGAACATACGGGTGCATGCGTCTTTTTAAAGGAAAGTTAGTTTACTTGTTTAAAAAGGATTTCTTTTAAACAATGCATAGTTGGGTCTTGTTTTCTTATCCACTCTGACAATCTCTGTGTTCAAGTTAGTTTATTTATACAATTCACATTTTAAAGATTATATTTTTTGCAAATGTAATTTTATAAATGTTTGTAAATGTAGTCTATTAATTGCTTCTATTTTTCTCCCTCTTTTTCAGCATTCTCTGATTTTAACTGAGCATTTTTTTATTATTCTGTTTTATTTCTTCTATTAGCATACCAATTACACTTCTTCTAAAAAAAATTGAGCCATTTCCCTAGAGTTTCCAACACATTCTCTAACTAGGCTAATTTCAGCTTCAAAATTCTATACTATTTCTTGTCTATTCTCACTTTCTCCTTTCCAATCCCCATAACATTGTTATCATTCGACTCATCCATATATGAAATTAACCTATATTTAGTAACTTGTATTACTTTGAACAAAAAGTTTTCTACTAAATGAATTAAGATTAATTTTAAAAAGATTCTATTTTACCTTCATTTATTACATCTCTGATGCTTCTCCTTTCTACATAGATCTGATTTTCTGACATATAATTTTCCTTTATGTGATGAATGTCTTTTAACATTTCTAGTAGGGCAAATCTGACTATGAAAGCCTTCAGTTTTGTTTGTCTGAGAAAGTATTTGTTTCTTTAACATTTTTGAAAAGTAATTTTTTTGATGCTCCAGTTCTGGGCTGGTGGGCTTTTCTTTAAGCACTTTAAATATTCTACTCCCTTCTGTTGCTTGCATGCTTTCAGTGAGACATCCAGTGTAAGTCTTAGCTATGTTAGCTATGTAATTCTTAGCTGTATGTAAGATGTTTATATTCTTCTCACTTCTTTCAAGATGTTCTCTTTGTATTTGGTTTTCTGCAGTTTGAAAATGATACACATAGGTATAGATATTTTTATATTTATCCTGTTTGGTATTATCTGAGCTTCCTGGATCCACATTGTCCATTGTGAATTTTAGAATATCCTCAGCTATTTTGGCTTCAAGTATTTCTTCTGCTCTGTTCTCATTTTCTTCTCCTTCTGGTATTCCAAAGACACATCTTTTATACATTTAAAAATTGTCCCATAGTTCTTTTGTAGTCTGTTCTGATTTTTCATTATTTTTTTCTCTTTGCATTTCCATTAAATCAAGTTGTCTACCGACCTCTCTTTAAGCTTGCTGATCATCCCTTAGCCGTGTACAGTGGATTTGAAATGCTCTTGTGTGTATCTTTTTCTCTTTTTTTCCCTTATCTTCTTTTTTCCAATTCTTTTTAAATTTTATTAGAGTATAGTTTATTTATAACTATATTATACAACAAACTAACTGTTGTATTAGTTTCAGGCGTACCGCAAAGTGAATCTGTCATATATATAAATATATCCCTTATCTTCTAACAATGAATTGAACTCTGCATAGCTCTAAGTGGCTTTGACATTCCATGAAGGCATCTCAGAGATCACCCAGTCAACGCTCCCATTTTAAAGCTGAAGACGCCAAATTTATGAATATAGGAGCCATCTTCACTGGCTTGGACTTTTGTTTTGTTTTTGTCTTTTTGCCATTTCTTGGGCTGCTCCCGTGGCATATGGAGGTTCCCAGGCTAGGGGTCGAATTGGAGCTGTAGCCACCAGCCTACACCGGAGCCACAGCAATGTGGGATCCAAGCTGCATCTGCAACCTACACCACAGCTCACAGCAACGCCGGATCCTTAACCCACTGAGCAAGGCCAGGGATCGAACCTGCAACCTCATGGTTCCTAGTCGGATTCGTTAACCACTGAGCCACGACAGGAACTCTGGCTTGGACTTTATATATGGATCCCTTCCTACGCAGCAGGAGAGCTTTCTACCAGCCTATCCACATTCTCTATGAGGGTCTTTACTATCAATCAGTCTAGCATCTGCTAAGAAAGATTTTACCAGTCCTATTATTCTCTATCACACATATGAAACACATAGAAATGGCACAATTTTCCTTATATTGTGTTTGTATTTTGGTGTGTATATGTTTGCATTCTAACATGTGTTGGGATGTGTCTGAAAGTACATAGTGTGGCTTACTTTATATACAGACTCCTAGTAAAATCTGAGCAGCCTTAATCAGTTTCCTGAACCATTTTCATGGAATATGAAACTACAAGTCCCCAGGCATTCTCACCCTAACCTTTTCATTTCTACAACCACAAGTGATCCTCATGCAGTCTTTCCGTTCCATCTTTGATATCAATGCCCTTTTTTAAAAAATTTTTGTATTTGCCCAGAAGGTCAGCACAATGTAGAAACTCGCTTGTAGACATTTAATGATTTTCTTTCTGAATTGAAGAAAAGAAAACACTACCTCAGTGCCTGAAAGCCTGAACATTAAAAGGATATACAGAGAGATAATTACAAACTTACATCCATGGATCCACTGTTTTTACTCACTTTCACTCAACAGAGTTCAACAGGATTCATTTTACCCATCAACACCTACTAATTTAATCCAGAATTTCTCTACTTTCTAAAGACCACTGTCTCTATCTGAATCCTGAATTAGTAAGAAGCCCCAAATTCTGTTTATCAACTTACCATTACCTAGCCCCACTACCACTATCTCCTTCAAAAATTTGTATCGGGTTGCTAAAACTCAAATGCTTGAGAGGTGAAACAAGTAAATGGGACACAAAATGTAAACAAGATCTAATTAGAGCAAGCCCCACTGGTATGAGCTGGAGAGCCTGGCCATATGTCAGGGGCTATGTGTAACTTAGTTCCAGCCTATCTATGTCATGCAAGAATATGAACTCATTTTGATAAATGAGTTAGAATTTCATTAAAATCTAGAGCAAAGCAGGATCTTCATGTGAATTCTCACAATTTAAGAAAGTGAACAACCAATGCCTTTATACCTCTTTAATTGTTTATCTAACTTGGTGCATCAAGATTGAAGGAAAAAACAATATACATGTTTGCCATAAGATAGTTCCTTACTAATGTTCTCTTTCTAGTTGCACATTTCAAATTAAATGGCCAAGGGCGGGAGGGCGGGGCCCTCTTCTTCTGCCTCCACCCAATGGCTTCTTCCCCTTTTGCTCAAAGGACATATAAAAGTTCCTTAAAGAAATCATAGTTTCATGTTCACGTTCTCATGATTTAGCTACATCTTCCCACCTAGACCACACATGAACTCGGTCACCTGGAATTTCGTCCAGGAACAAGTTCCTTATGTCCTGATCCTACAGTAAGACAGCGTGGTTTTAAAATTAACAAACACCATAACCACTTTGGCAAGCCCAGCAGTATTTATAAATCACAATTAACTTTAAATTTACATGGTTTCAGACACACAAGGGACTCTCAATCCTTGACAGTTCTGTGTCTTTACCTTTAAGCAAATGAAGCAACTATAAAGTCAAATAAACTTTAGAAAGTTGCCTTTACTTTTTTCTTAACCTTTACTGCTTTATTGAAGTTATGTCTTAGCAATCAAAAAGAATCCCCCTTTTGAATATTTCATTTTTAGTAGATCTGCTAGGGCTAACACTGTTGGCTTTCTTACAGCTGACACAGGTCCTAATACTTTTCACTCTAAGATCTGTTATCTATAAAGCCTTGTGTATTTTCAAGGGGAAATGTTCCAAAATGTCTGTAGAAAAATAAATAAGATTTTTCTCTCCTTCCAGAATAGAAACAGTATTCTTTTAATTTGGACCTTCAGTGAAAACAGTGGGTTTTGGTTACTGAAGCAAATGTTTCCTTTAGGAATGTTTACTGAACTAAAAACATTTTACTAAGAAATGTGAGCTTTATTTAGTATCTGTTGTTATTATGAGATCAAAGTAAAAGAATCTAATTCTCAAAGCATCCTCTTCAAACCCCGACTTTTTTACCTCAGGAAACTGATGTCATAAACATATTTTCCATATCCTGCAAGGAAAGTGTTTCCTCAAGAAAATGCTCAAGGTATTCTTACATTTGATGTAAAAAGATTTAAATGTCTTAAACACAACTAACTATAAGACTACTCTGAGAAATCTGAAGAAATATTCCAGATTAATGAAGAAATGGGCCTTGGTGAGACTTATACTTTCTGAAAGAAGGGAGAATGAAGGGAGGACAAGAGACTGATAGAACCGAAGGACGACCCAATTCAAAATCAGGAAGAAAACCAGTAGCACATATTACAATGACCCTCAACAAAGGAGGAAATCTAAATTCATAGGAGTTCCATACAGAAAATAACCAAATTTCATTTTTATACAAACAAAAATCTGAATAAAAGGAAAAGCCTGCCAGTTCCCGTTGTGGCTCAGCGGGTAAAGAACCCAACTAGTATCCATGAGGATGAGGGTTCGATCCCTGGCCTTGCTCTGTGGGTTAAGGATCTGGTGTTGCCATGACCTGTGGTATAGACTGGCAGATGCTTTGATTTGATCCCTAGCCCAGAAACTCCAGTATGCCACAGGTACAGCCCTTAAAAAAAAAAAAAGAAAGAAAGAAAGAAGGAAAGCTTGGCAGTTTCTTGGGTAGGGAAATAATATTTTATGCATGTAGATATATATGTGTGTGTTGTGTGTATATATATACACACACACAAACACACATATACACACAACACACACACACAGGCAGACCTCAAACATCATACAGGCAGACCTCAGAGATACTGCAAGTTCAGTTCCAGACCATTGCAATAAAGCAAGAAAGCAAATATCACAAGTCATATGATTTCCTAGCACATATAAAAATGGTGTTTACACTACACTGTAGCTATTAAATATGCAATAGCACTGTATCTAAAAAGCAATGTACATTCCTTAATTTAAAAATAATACTGTTAGAAAAACGGCAGCATTGTGGAGTTCCTGTCATGGTGTGGTGGAAACAAATCCCACTAGAAACCATGAGGTTGCGGGTTTGATCCCTGGCCTCACTCAGTGGGTTAAGGATCCAGCATTGCCATGAGCTGTGGTGTAGGTCACAGATGTGGCTGGGATCTAATGTGGCTGTGGCTGTGGCGCAGGCCAGCAGCTGTAGCTCTGATGAGACCCCTTGCCTGGGAACCTCCATATGCCCCCGCTGTGGCTCTAAAAAGCAAAAACCAAAACAACAACAACAACCAAATAGAAAAAAAAAAAAAAAAAAACAGCAGCATTGGACTTGTTCAACGCGGGATTGCCACAACCCTTCAATTTGTTAAAAAAAAAAAAACACACAACAAATAAATAAATAAATAATAAGACAAAGTGAAATAAAATGAAGCATGCCTACATATATAGATAGATATGA
Source organism: Phacochoerus africanus (assembly GCF_016906955.1). Classification (NCBI taxonomy): domain Eukaryota; kingdom Metazoa; phylum Chordata; class Mammalia; order Artiodactyla; family Suidae; genus Phacochoerus; species Phacochoerus africanus. Next base: position 26,873,093 of record NC_062552.1, on the reverse strand, counting down.
ATAAGAATGATCTATTTTAGTAATTAATAATAATATTCCATCTGTAACAAGAATATTATAAGTAATTTTTCTTTGTTCTCATTTACATTTTCCAAATATTTGAAAATCAACATAATTTTTTAACCATTAAAAACCAACCAGTAGGAGTAGGGATGCCAACATGACAACTGAGGTCATTGCTGATGGTGCTCCCTGTCACCAGAAGAACAATTCACAACTACTCACGGACAAGACACCACTGAGAGACTCCTAGAGCACGGGGATGAGGCTGAGCACCCCCTGCACCAAGAGAGACCTCATTAGAAGGTAAGAAAGGTGGCTACACAGCAATCACCCTGCCCCCCCTCCGCCCCCCCTGCCCCCCCCCCGCCCGCCGCTGGAACAGCCCTATGCCAAAAGGTCTCTCCTGAGCTTCTGGCACCTCCAGTGGGGAAGAAAACCCTGGGGGGAACATCCAGCCCCTCCCCCCCAGTGTTGTGGATCACACTGTGGGAACTCCTACTCTGGCCTCAACCCACAGGGATTTTAGGAAAATCTTCAGGGATGAACCACTGAGAATCTGACCGGAACAGAGAAGTAGGGAGGGGCTGGCAACAATAGCACTTGGAGCTTGGAGGATCCAGTTCTTACCTGCAGAGCCTAAGCAGTAGCCCAGCCATTGATTTTGCTCAACCTCAAAGCCAAGTTAGTACGGCACTGGAACCTGGGAAATCAACAGGTCAGGTCTGTCAGATCCAGGTCCTCAAGGAAGGAGTGTAGGTGGCTCTAAGGGCCTCCCGTACACAGGCAAGGGAGCTGAGTCAGAGGCTATGAAACTCCTCACCCTCTGCTTTCTTTCAGTCTTGAATCTAACTTTCACTAATACTAGTAAGTTCCATATTCTAAAGTGATAATTTATAAATACGAACCAGTGTGATCTAACAGCATATATCCCTTCCACTTAGTTCAAGCTCAGAACTAGAAATATTTGGCAAAGTGTGAGAAAGCTGTTCAAACAACAAAGCTAAAGGATTCTTAAATTTTGTTTTTATGTTTATGAGTGGTTCTAATTGTGTGTGTGCAAGCATGTGTCCGTGTCCTCTGCGTGTGTGTGAGGGCATGATTGTTCTTGTTTTGGTGCTGAGCATATAACTATTAATTTGTTCCATTACAATAAGCCAAAAAAATAGTCATGAGAATAATACTTTATGTTCAATACCAAACTGACCAATTTTGAGCCAATACTTCTAAAGAAAAAAATCTGTGTCCCGTTGCACTAATGGGCAAGAGTATATGTGCATAAAGTTTCCTTGTAACTATAAATTTTCATGCAAGAAAAAAATTAAGAAAAAGGAAACATGAAAAGATATTAGAAAAACAAAAGCTTAATGCGTTTTTATGCAAACGGCAGGGCAAAACGGCAAGATTTCCAAATTAAAGCCACATGTGTTAGGCAAGATGTGACAAGTACGTGGTTGAAAATAAGATATTGAAAACAATAGGATGAGACATTTACAGAATGAGTAAGAGAGGCCCTCGAAAAGGTCACGAGTCTTGAAATTTCCATCTTTTTGTCAAAGGAAGAATCATATCACAACCTGGCCCTAATCCCCATCAGTAACATAAAAGCCAAAGTTAAATCCTAAAAAGAAGAGCGACAAGACTGGGAAGAAACTAATTGTAAGAAAAGACATTATTTTTTTTTTTTCTTGAAAGTGATTACCACTACAAAAATTCCATTTAAATCCAGGATGGCTATCTTCCTTTAAAAAAAAAAAAAAAAAGGTACAATTAACCAGCATGAGTCTCTCCTCCTGAATCAAAACTTGCATTATTATAACAGCTTTAGCCCAGGACTGCTGTTTTCTCGGTACATAGCTAAAGACAATGAGACATCCATTCATCTAGTTCTAGAATAATACTGTCACACTAATCAAGTTAAAACTGCTAAAAAGACCAAACAAGATATTTTTTTGGCCATGCCCAAAGTGTGTGGAAGTTCCCAGGCCAAGGATCAAACCTTTGCCATAGCAGAGACCTGAGCAGCTACAGTGACCATTCTGGATCCTTAACCCATTGCACCACAAGGCAACTCCTCAAACAAGATTTTTTGGGGTTTTATTTGGTCCTTTTAGGGCTGCACCCCTGGAATATGGAGGTTCCCAGGCTAGGGACCGAATCAGAGCTACAGCTGCCGGCCTACATCACAGCCACAGCAACACCACATCTGAGCCGCATCTGTGACCTACACCATAGCTCATGACAACGCTGGATCCTTAACCCACAGAGCGAGGCCAGGGATTGAAACTGCATCCTCATAGATACTAGTAGGGTTCGTTACCACTGAGCCACGATGGGAACTCCCAAGCAAGATATTTTGATTAATTACACCTGCTTGGAATTGACAAGATTTCGCAGATGAGATATGAACATGTATGTTATCTCCTCGCCTAACAGACTTCTTTTGCAGATGAGAAAACGCAAATCTAGAAAAATGAGACTTTCCCCGTATCCTTTCTTTTTACCTAATGGAAAGTCGGTGAGTTAACATAATGTTACTTGCAAGTCTTAAGTGAAAAAGATAAGTGCCCCCTGGGAAGGCACTGGGGAAACCTTAAGAAAAGAAGCTGAAAGCTCAACATTCAGGCTTGTAGGGAGTGAAAGTCAACCGGCAGCTCCACCCTCCACTTTCCGCTTTCACTCCCAGGGGCTTGTTCTCGTCTTCTCCTTGGACTCCTCTTCTTCAGGGATCCACCTCGGACTCCCTAGCCCCTGGGTCCCACGAGAGAGATTATCACTCTCTGATGAGGGTCAGGGGTTTTCCTGGTCCTATGAGCTGTGCTTTGTGGCAATGGAGATGCTGAGGTGTAAATACTGTTCCCAGTGCACTCCCCTGGGTCCCAGACTGTCCATCGTCCGTAAATAAAGTTGCTGGTAGAGGTGGGAAAGCAATGATTTCTTTTCAAGTTAAAATCATGATTAAGAAGAAAACCAGATGGAATTCCTGCTGTGGTGTAATGGGATTGGTGGAGTCTCTGCAGCACCAGGATGCAGGTTCGATCCCTGGCCTGGCACTGTGGATGAAAGGATCCAGCATTGTCACAGTGCAGCAGAGGTCACAGCCGTGGCTCAGATCTAATCCCCGGCCCAGATCTGATCTCTGGTCCAGGTGCTCCATACGCTGCGGAGCAGCCCAAAAAAAGTAAGAAAGGAAAAAGAGAGAAATAGACAAAATAAGACCTTCGCCAGATGAATTCAGTGTTTTTTTCTACTTTGCTTTTTTGCCAAATAGACTTTTTTAAAGTAGGAAAAAACGCTGAATCAACTTTTACACCATTTGCCTAACTGACCAGCATGATTTAATTGCTGCGGGAGAGGCAGAGCTGTTTGGGGCACATTTTCTTTCTTGGCGAGCATCAAGCTTATGATCTTGATAACACCTTGAGCATAACCCACTACATGCAGATTAAATACTTCCATTTTTAGCATATCACAGTTATTTTTAAAGATTGATTACTCTAATGTCAGTTGAAAATGCCATGCACTTCAGAAGCAGTTTTTTTCCAACTTCAATACCTGTGGAACATCTAGAAACGGATAAAAGTTATATTATCTCTGAAAACAAAAACCTGATTGCCTACTGTCAACATAGGAGAGTTTATATTAATAAAAAGATGTTGGAGATACACATAAAAAATTATTCAAATGTTTCCTCACTTTTCAATACTGCTGCATGCAATCCAGCCACTTAAAAAAAAAAAGTAATAGAAAGGAACTTTGTTCATCTTTTTCTCATTGGCATTTATGGCTCAAAGCCCTATTTACACACACTTGAAAACTGGTCCATGTTAAACTTCTTCTGGACTCTCTGTTCTCTTTTATTTGTTTATTTTTGTCTTAAAACTATTTTTTTAACTGAAGTATAGTTGACTTACAATATTGTGTTAGTTGCCCTCTTTTATTGGTATATTTTTTATGACAACTTACACTTCATCCCACCTTCCTATGAAACTATTTTTCAACATAATACTGTGCTGGAGAAAGTTAATTGTGTAGCAAACAACCAACCAAACCAATCCCCCAAAGCCTATTTCATAATCAAAGAACAAGTTAAAACTAAAACAGTTTTCTCTACAGCAAGTGCTCAGAGATTTTAGATGACTCTAACATCTAAAACAGGGTCTGATAAAAAGAATATTTGATGAATAAATTAATGATGCATTCTGCAAAACCTCTGTAGGGGCATCCACGTTTCAACTTTTTGTTTTCTTTCTCATTCACCTATTTCCCCCCACACACACCCTTTTTTCCTTCCCTTTTATGGCCGCACCTGTGGCACATGGAAGTTCCCAGGCTGGGGTCTGATCAGAGCTGCAGCTGCCAGCCTACCCCACAAGCCACAGCAACACAGATCCAAGCCACATCTTTGACCTACACTGCAGCTTGGCCACTGAGCAAGGCCAGGGATCAAACCCACATTCTCATGGACACTATGCTGGGTTCTTAAGCCACTGTGCCACAACAGGAACTCCTTGCTCATCTATTTCTATTTAGCTCCTTAATGGATGTTGAGGAAATATATAATATATAATATCTGGTGCATGTCTTTACAGATTTATAATTTGTAAAGCAATGCCTTTATGTCTCTGGACCTTTGAGTAACAAAGGTTCCCAAATACTTTGAGTGACAGAGGTTATTATTTTTGTTATTAGTCGGTAGCAGCAGTATAATAGTCTTCATTGTAACGAATGTGATAATATTAAGTATTAACCAAATGCACTGTTACCAAGACAGATGTTCTAGAAACTGTATCGCATCTCAGTTCTGTAAAATCTAAGGATGCAGACATCACTGTGCACATTCTACAGACACAGAACTGAGAATGGAATTTGGAATTCCCAAAAAAAATTCTCCCAGAGAATCTCAACAACAAATTACATGAGGAAGTACTTGCTGTCTGGTAGCATTTAAACCTGATTTAGTAAGAGTCAATATAAAAAATTAATCCTTTGTTGTAAAAATTACGTAAATAATTTGGTTTTTCTAACAGAGAATAATAAACATATGGAAAACATTATGAGGAACGGCACATTAGCTGAATGTCTTAAGTGTAAGAGGAAAGAAAAAGGCACATGGTATTTCTTTAGGGGAAAGCTAAATATTGCCTATTCTGCTCTCTTTGCTACCAATTAATGTGGTACTGGTATTTGCAGTATTGGATCTCACTTGTTTTATTCTCTTTTTATCCAGTTATGGAGACTCAAATCACTTGAGTGGAGAAAAGCGAAAACTGTGCAATTGTTTAGTATTAAGTAGATTAAACAATTTGTTCACTGGTGTTTTACGGAGGTTCTTGGGAATATGCAGAGGGGTGAGACTCAATATTTTCATAAAAAATTAAGGCAAGTATATTGGGCCATGTACGCTTTTTCCATTACTGAAAGGCTGTACGTTTTGTCACCTCATTTTCTTGCTCTTTTGGGTTCGAGGGGTTATAAATATCCCACCCTCAAATCTAGAGTCTCAGAATTATTTCTCTATATTAAAGAGTATCTGATAATTATGAATTCTTGACTTCCATTCACTCAGGCACAGTCCTATAAGTCATATGTTTAAGTAATAAAAAATACAATAAAACCTGGGAACCCAAGAAAGAGCCCTCTTTTACACGATTAGTATGTGCATTCCAGACGGAGGAGAGATGTTCCATTTATAACTCTCATTTGTTTCCTACCATCGTGGCCAAGTTTCCACTTACTACATGTCTCCTTGCCTTAATATTAACTTCCAGTTTGGAACACTGCAAACTGTTTCTCAATCTCTAAATTAAGGCAAATGATATGCACTCCAATTCTACCCCCAATCAGACTAGAAGCCACTGCAACAATTCAATTGTAAAGACTGAAGTAAGGTCTCTGCTCCTTGAAGGCAGGTTAGCCCTGGTCATCGTGAAGCGGGACTTTCTCTGATTTCCCTCCTAGTTCAACACTGGCAGTTTTGTCCAAGATATTTTGTTTCTCCTCTACGCAAGGTACCCTGGTTATTTTGTCGTTGCTGCTGCTGTTGTTGGAGAGGTGAGAGGGGATGAGAAAAGAAAGCACAAGAGGCCTCCGCCTCGCTCAGCGATGCTTGGGACCAGGGCCCATGTGTTTGCAATGCTGGCCCAAGACTACCCTTGGCTGCCTTTACAATCTCCAATGTTCCACAACATTTTACAGGCTGTCTCAGCTACATTTAGCTTCAAAGAGAGCAGCAGGGTAGATTTCTTTCTGACCTTGTCACTGGCTTATCAAACTGGATGAAAGTGGATGAAATTGGATGAAACGGAAAAGCAGGTGGAAGAAAAGACAAACTCTACAGCTCGAATATTTAGATCTCTCAGCAGGTCTCTCTGATTTTGGACCATTTCTGCAATCGTTCACTGAATCTGGCCTCGCAGGCTGCAGGCCATGTTGCTTCTTGTACAAGCCACTCTTACCCTCTCCTCCACCCACTTACCCTGGGACTACAAGTCCAGGATTGGGGAATGTAACAATGCCAGGCTGGAAGTGCACTGTTGCTTTTTCAGGTCTTCTGCCCTCCTGCCTCCCTTGAATACTTAGAGCTTGGGCACACAGTAAAGGAACAGAAAACACAGTGACGGATGCTGATGGACCCACTTCCTACCAACTTGCAGAGGAGCTGCTGCAGAGCAGAATAGCCACCCCTCCCCTGCCAGACAGAGACACCTATGCACACACATACACACAGAGATACATGCACACACAAATAGATACATATACAGATACAGACACCTAAACACACACATACACAGAGACGGATAAACACTGAGACACAGAGACACACACATAGACACTTATACATACACACACACACACACACGGTGAACAGTTCTACTTAAATAATATTTTTCAGTTCTGAAAAAATTATATTCCCTGACACCTGCAGGTGCTAGTAACCCACACCCATTTGAAAATCACTTACCCCCTTGGCTCTTTCACATTCTGCAGGCAAGGTGAATTTGAACCCTAAACCTACCCATACAAAGGTCAACAAAAATACATGAAGTATAAAGGGGGATTTTGCATTTCTCCGTCACCCACAGCCAAGGCCACAAGCATAAATATACTTGCTGCCTTCTCCCTTTGTGGGGTGGAATTTTTGTTGGCTCAACCTTTTTGACCAAGAGTGTAGAATTTTGGGGGGGAGGGGGTGGGCTCTTCATCTTATACGGCTCCTCCCCGGAGCTCCGCATCTTGCTTGAGCCCAGGGTTGTTTCCTGTCCCTGCCTCTCCAGGTGGCTGTTACGGGTGGACAACAGGCAGACGCCCCAGGATTGCAGGCCTCCCCTCTTTGTAAATGGAGACTCTGCAGTTCAACCAATTCAACAAATGTTATAAAGTGTAGCTTCCCCTCTGAACACATCAGTCATCTTTCAGCTCCTAGGACATGATCCTCCCTCTCCAAGGCCTTTTGCCCAAGTGGTGTTTCATCTGCTTGAACATTCGTTTCACACATCAGTGTGCATATGCGCGTGCGCATGTGTGCACACACACCTTCTTGGGGTTAGTTTCTTCTCATTCTTTATATCAGATTTTAAACACTACCTCCTCAGAGAGACTTTGTTAACCATTACAACCACAATGGGATAACAGCAATATTTTGCGCTGGGGCATTTTCAAGAGGCAGAAAAGTATTCAGAATCAGATGTTTGGGTTCCCAGAATTTGCACAGTAGCCCTGTATCCCCAAACACTAAACCATCACTCATTATCTAATAAATATGCTACATGAATATAATTATTACTCAAAGTGTTACCATGTAGAGGATATATTCACATAGAGAAATGAGAGACAGACAGACAGACAGACAGACACACACACACACACAAACACATCTCTCCAGGAACTTTCTGGTGAGGAACACTTAATAAGTTACAGTTGCAGCAGAAACACAGAATCCTGAAGCGATGCCTAGTTCTCTATTGTCTTAGAAACCAGAATAGAGAAGGAAACTTGTAAAAATTCCCACACCCAAAAGTCCATGGGATACCGTTTTTTCTTCTAATTCAATACAATGTTCCCTGCTTGCTTCCAGAGGATAAATAAGGATTTGTGCACATATGTTACAAAGTCCAAATAAGCCCTTGTGGGGCTTGATCTTCATAGGGTTTTTTAACTTCTGCCAAGCAACTGCACACTGCAGAGCTGTGACATTAAGCTTCACGCATTGATTTTCAGCCACACCAAAAAGCTTTCATACGCTCTTATCTTTAGTTGTCAAAATCTTGGATTCGAAGACCATCAAGTGACTCTATTTTTAGCCAGGTTTAAGAAATAACATCAATTTAAAATAATAACCTTAAAATTCAATTTATATCTATTCTTTTAAATAAATACATTAAAAAGAATCAAGTTATTATTAGAATTTAATAAGCAAGTCTTCATCCTCCCCCTTTTTCAATCTCTTGATTTTGCTCCTTTAACAGAACAGACTTGATAAAAACCAGGGGTTCTTTCAAAAGTATGCTTGCTAACACCAGGAACACATCTTAAACAAAACAGTCTCTACCTCAGCACCATATCTTCTCATCACAGCATCAAATTATCCAAAGAATATCGGTTACATGTTTATAACAGCATATGCTCCCCAAAATGCCACCATATTTTGGTCTATTAAATTTTGAGGCTGAGAGCCACTAGAAGTTGAAGAAAGCAGCCAGAGCTCTAAGAGGACTAATATTTTAAAAAGAACAAATTCAGAGATATTATCAAATCAAATGAACAATAGTAAGAGACATCATTACCCCCCCAAAATGTGCAATTTACTAATATTTCCCAGGTGCTTGTCACGTGGCAGGCACTGTTTAAACGTTATATTCACAGCAACGCATAAACATTATCTCACTAAAGCTCTTAATGTGTTTATATTACAAACAAGTACACACCTTTGCACACACATGCAAATAAAACAAAATACCTGAAGGGCTGTAAGAATATTTGCTAAGGCCTGTCCGTATGTGTCATGACAGTGAACAGCCAGGGCTCGCGGTGGGATTTCTTTCATGACACTTTCCAATATTTTCTTCATGCTTCCAGGAGTTCCCACGCCAATCGTGTCTCCCAGAGAGATCTCATAACATCCCATGCCATACAATCGCTTAGATACCTATTAGGAAAAGGGACGTACTAGTCAAACAGAAAGGAACGAACCCAGTTGTTCCTTAGCAAACATCATCTGGAGGTAAACATCACCCCTAGGATCAGATGCATATCCATGGAGAACTTCTATTTTAGTTTTCTAGTCCTTTCCCTTGCTCATGAAATCCCAAGCATAATATAAAACTGCGAATGACCTTATGGTAGTTATCTTTTTCTAATATTGAAAATTTAGAGTCATATCTATCTACAAGTTCAATTGTGAAACCATGAGCTACAATCAATTTCAATCATGGGAGGCTTATTTTCTCAACCCTTTTAGTCAAACAGAAGCATCCCAAATTTACTTTGGAATTAGTATTTCACAAGGCATTAGATTAGTGGTCAAGAGATATCAATTAAGTAGCTTTGTAATTGGTAGAGACACTTAATGTTTTTGGCTTAACTTTTCCAGCTCATAAATGGATGCGCCTGAGCTTGGTAAATTTCAAGTTTCCTTCAAGCCAAGTAACTGATGTTTGCTTTCAGGGAACAATATGAATTTGCATGAAGGCAGCATGGTATGTTGACAGAGACATGGCTTCTGGAGTCAGACAGGCCTGCATTTAAATCTCAGCTGCCACCAATGCTAGTCATGAGATACTGGGCAGAAGAGTAACCTTTATAAGCCTTGGGCCGTAGTCTGTAAAATGCAAACAATAGAACACATTTATTTAGGATGTTTTCAGAATTGCAATAATAATGATGATGGTGGTAATGACATGGTTGTGAAAATAAAATGAGATATATGTTAAGAAAATCACTTCGTACAAAATTTGACACATGGTCACTGCTTCACTCCTGTCTTACGTATTTCTCCAGTGACTGCTTTATGCCAGGAGCTGTGCTAGGTACTGGGATAGTGTGAGAATACAGGCGTTGAGATGGCTCTCGGTATCTTGGAGTCTGGAGTCAAGCGAGGACAGACCTTAATCAACTCCACTTGAGAATGTGTAAACAACAGGTAAAAAAATAATTGTGGAACAAAGAAATGGGATTCAAAGAGCATGGAGCAGAGGAAATTGACCTAGATCTGTCGGAACAGGAGGGGCATGAGATAAAGTCATCATTAACTTGTTTAAATCACAAAGGAAGGGTGTGAGAAGAACATTCCAGGTGGAATTTCAAATACAAATGGTAATGTGTTCCAGGCAACTGAAATATGAAATACAAAGGGCATTCCAGGTAGGAAAGAAGGTCAAACACAAAGGACATTTGTGACAAGAAAGCAAAAACAAAGAGGGAATGGAGTGCATAAAGCTCCATAAGGGGCAGAGCATACAAAGGGTACACACAGCCTTGCAAGCCAAGCAGGCATAGGGTTCTGGTTGAAGATTCTACCATAAGATCAACAGAAAGCCTTGACCGAATGTGGGGTGGTGTTGATACCACTGGATTTATGTTTCAGAAAGGCAGTAACAATACATCGAAAACAGGCTGGAGAGCACTCAGAAGGGCTACCTAGTCCAGGTAGGAGACCATTATTGGATGGAAACTTGGACTGAAAAAAAAAAAAGCATAATGCTGATTTTCCTCTCTTGCCTATTAAATGCTGGAATTTCTTAATGGTCAGGTAGAGAAGAATGAGGCTTACACCTAAGAGGTTGGAGGAAAATCCTTAGTGTGGTGTCAAGGGAAATACAAGGGCAGCGGGAGTGTCAGGAAGGGGGGCAGTGGTCACCAGCCCCAAATTCTGCTATGAAGTCAAGACAAGGACTAAATTTAATCTCACATTTCTTGACCCAAGTACCTAAGAGTGATCTTACAGAGAGAGATTTCAGCAGCATGAATGGTCTAGATGTCATCTCAGAACATGACGGAGAGCTGGTGGCACATGGGGAGAGGGACCCTCCTGCTGCAGAGAGTCCTTCAAGAAGTGTAGATGTGGCACGATGGAGAGAGAACATCACTGCTAGACAGGGATGCTGACTTAAGGAAGGAAGTTTTGAGATGAAGAGGCGCGAACATGTTCAATCAAAGTCAATGGGAAGGACTCTGCAGGTGCATACACAGGGGGCCAGTGGGGGAAAGGGCTCGAGGCTTCAACAGAGGGAACACAGGGTTCAATAGTCATTTTGGAGAATGAGAGAGGAAGCCAGGTTCACGGTGTAGAGGTACAGTATAGAAGGCCCAGGTAAGGTCGCTGGTCATGAATTCCTAATTCTTCCAGTCTGCCTGTTACATGCTTGTCTTCAGCAACATCCCAGACACTGTGGAGCAGGAATGGAGAACCTGAGGCTGTGTGCGTGGTCTGTCCAGAGGTGGTGTGAGGCAGAAGGCAGAAAAATCAGGGGTGGGTGTATAGGCACAGTTGGATTCAGGTTTTGTGGAGCCTGAAGTTATACTATTTTGGAAATATTCTTTAAGAAAAGAATATGCAATTGTGAATACAAATTAGTAACAGGGGCTTGGAAGGGTCCAATGACAGAGAAGGATCACAAAATATTTTATGATATTTCTGCCTCCATGTGCAAAGGTCTTAATTAGTAGACTATGGGATCTCTCTCATTTGAAAAATCTACAGTTCAAATGAATGTGTCAAAGAGGAATGGCTTAAGCCAGACTGGAAGTTTATCTTGCCTAAATTTTGATCTTCTAACAATGCCATCTTCACAACTTCAGCACCACGTTACTAAACTTCTCAAAATTAACCTGAACAACAGCGCGCACCAATATACTACTTTATATACAAATACGTTTCTGGGTCCAATATGATCTCCAAGACTGAACATTTTGTATTCATTCGTAACAATTAAGACAAGAGAAGATGGAGTAGAAAATGAACTTCGATAAGTAGATCCTGACTATTATCTATTGCTGGAAAATTGCTCCGGAAAAAATAGCAGAAATTTCAGCAGAAAGAGCTGTAAGATCTCAAAGGAGCAAAAACACAGAAGCCATGTGTACTGATACACATGCCAAAGTATGCAGAGAAAACAAAGTGATGCTACCTGAGCAACCAAGGCAGCGCTTAAGGGAGATGTGCAAAAACACCAAGGCAGTTTAAGCAGATGCGCAAGTACTTCCCTTGCACTGCGACAGAAGGCAGAAAGGTTACTTCCTGTGTTCCATCCACAGAAAAACAAAACAGATCTTTTTATCTCCTCCATCTTTAGCACCCACATAAGACTCAAATCTTAACTCTGAATAGTGACAGTCAATATATAGGTCTTTAGTGTTAAAATAAAACAAAATAAAAGTGATCAAACATGTCTCCCAGTTCATGGTTTCCTTAGTCTTGTTGTGCAGATGCAATAAATAGTGTTTTAAAATAACATAAATCATTTTACCGAGAACCAGAAAATAGACATACAACTCACTTCTGTCACTTTCTGTGGTGTGATGTTTCCTTCATATGGACAGCCCAAGGCGCAGGATACATACCTAAATTTAAAACACAGAGCCATATAAATATGCATATGGTGAATAAGCCATTTCCTAATTCCCAGTTTATAAAAATGAAGAAATACCCCAAAAGTCATCAAGATGACTTTTTTTACTCTATTCCCTCATTATTGTCTTATTCTCAGACCAAACAAAAACAAGTGGGAACATCTGCAGTTTAATTCATATTTTAATTTTTCTAATAATTACAATTTGACATATGTTATTTGATGGCAGCTGGGGATAAGATAAGTGTTTATCTTGTGGGGTTGCTTTAACTATAGCTATAGATGAACACTCACAGCAGAAAGTAAAGTGAAATAGAGTCTTTTATTTAAATAAGTGCATATATTCAACAGTTAAATATCCAAGTCTTTGGAACCACAGAGAGCATGTGGATGACTAACTGAATTTCCCTCTTCATTTCCATCTGGAGGTTCTGACCTCACATAGATACAGTCATTAATCACCCCCAAATTCCTAGAACTGGCCACAAAATCAAAGTTCATCTTGTTTATCTCTCATGGGTGTACCTAAATCATCCCAAACAGAAGAGTGTCTAGTCTGCGTTTTAAATATTCCAAATAAAGATGATCCATAAGCTTCTTTGACAATTTAATATAAAAAGCCAAGCCTTTCCTGCAAGGACAAGGATACCTTTCCACCTTAAAGTATTTATTAAGCTCTAGGAAAAGCCTGTTTTAGCTATTTTCGGCTCAACACCAATTCCATTTTATTAAACTTTTCTCAGAGATTTTAGAACACCTGTATTAAAATAATGCATCATGAGTCTGATCATCAGGAAGGAAGTAATTCACATGAGGGAGAGAGGGAAATAGGCTGGATATTCAGTTCTTTGGGCAAGAATATGAAAGGCTTTGGAGAGTAACGTCCTTGAATGCTATGCCATCGAGCTTAAACTTTAAGATCACTCAAAATTATTTTCAGACATTCATAATACAAGATCAGATTTGTTTTCCAGAAATGTAATTCTTCCCAAACTTTGGAAGTGGCTGCCAAAGGAAGGGGGGAGGCAAACATGAGTGAAAGCAATCCTATGTTTCCTTGATTTTAAGATGCTGTCAATTTGATGTTCTTTTCCAAGACATACAGATGGCCAACAGGCACATGAAAAGATGCTCAACATCACTAATTATTAGAGAAATGCAAATCAAAAGTACAAGGTACCACCTCACACTGGTCAGAATGGCCACCATTAAAGTGTCTACAAATAACAAATGCTAGACAGGGTGTGGAGAAAAGGGAGCCCTCTTTCACTGTTGGTGGGAATGTAAATTGGTCCAATCACTATGGAACACAGTATGGAGGTTCCTCAGAAAATTAAATACACAACTACCGTATGATTCAGCAATCCGGCTCCTGGCATATATCCAGACAAAACTAATTCAAAAAGATGCATACACCTGCATGTTTACAACAGCACTATTCACGATAACCAAGACATGAAAACAACCTAAACATCCCTCAACAGATGAATGGTTAAAGAAGATGTGGTACATATATACAATGGAATACAGCCATAAAAAAAATGAAATGGTGCAATTTGCAGCAACATGGACGCAATTAGAGATTATATTAAGTGAAGCATGTTAGAAAGAGAGAGACAAATACCATATGCTATCACATATGTGGAATCTAAAACACGACATAAATGAACTTATCTATGAAACAGAAACAGACAGACACAGAGAACAGACTAGTGGTTGCCAAAGGGGAGGGGAGGTGGGAGAGGGAAGGACTGGGAGTTTGGGCTTAGGAAATGCAAACTATTACATATAGAATGGATAAAATTAAAAAAAAACAAGGTCCTACTTATAGCACAGGGAACTACATATCCTGAGATAAACCATAATGGAAAAGAGTACAAAAAAGAATTGTGTGTGTGTGTGCGTGTGTGTGTGTGTGTGTATAACTGAATCACCTTTCTATGTAGCAGAAATTAACACAACATTGTAAATCAACTATGCTTCAATTTTTTAAAAAAGATGCTGTCAATTGAGAGATACATACGAATTTCATAACAGGTTTTGGAGAAAAAACATAAAATACAGGGGTCCCAGTACACATCCATTGACCCTAAAGATGTCATGTAATTTCAAAAGTATTAAAATGTGAATAAAAGTTTGGTTTTGGAATTAAAATAATAAAGCAGTTCCAGAAGCCAGGCAAGCAGTTATGATGGCAGAAAAGAAAAGGATATAAATTCAAGTAAAATTTGAAAGCTATGCTGGACGGGAAATCCATCTCTCTGCTCTTTCAATCACTATAATATGAGCTTAACATTTGAATAATTTGTATAAATTTAATCAAGATATGTGAGAAGAAAATGTTCTTAGGTGAACATTTTCCTTACCACTGGAGAAAGTGGTAAGGAATGGAAAAGGATCAACACTTTCAATTCAGATACAATGATTATATACAACATGTTGAAAACAGCACATTTATTCTGAACCCAAAATATTCAGATGTGATTAAACAGGAAATCCAAGTCATCCATTTATATGCCAGACCCCTAACTGTGAAAACCAAAACAAGCAAAAATGTGACTGATTTCTGAATGTTAATCTTGTATCCTGCTACTTTGCTGAATTCGTTGATCAATTCAAATAGTTCTTGTGTGGAGTCCTTAGGTTTTTCTATACATAGTGTCATACCATCTGCATACAGTGACAGTTTTGCCTCTTCCCTTTCAATTTGGATACTCCAAAGACAACCTACAGAATGGGAGAAAATAGTTCAAACGATGCAACTGACAAGGGCTTAACCTGTAAAATATACAAACAACTTATACAACTCAATGGCAAAAAAGCCAATGACCCAATGGAAAAATGGGCAAAAGACCCAAACAGACATTTCTCCAAAGACGATATGCAGATGGCTAACAAGCACATGAAAAAGGCTCAACCTCATTGATTATTAGAGAAATGCAAATCAAAGCTACTATGAGGTACCACCTCACACCAGTCAGAATGGCCATCATTAACAAGTCCACAAATGACAAATGCTGGAGAGGGTGTGGAGAAAAGGGAACCCTCTTACACTGTTGGTGGGAATGTAAATTGGTACAACCACTATGGAAAACAGTATGGAGGTAACTCAGAAAACTAAATATACAACTATCATATGACCCAGCAATCCCACTGTTGGGCATATATCTGGATAAAACTTTCCTTAAAAAAGACACATATACCCGCATGTATACACAATGTAATACTAATCAGCCATAAAAAAGAACAAAATAATGCCATCTGCAGCAACATGGATGGAACTAGAGACTCTCATATTGAGTGAAGTAGTAAGAAAGAGAAAGACAAACACCATATGATATCATTTATATCTGGAATCTAATATACGGCACAAATGAATCTCTCCACAGAAAAGAAAATCATGGACTTGGAGAATAGACTTGTGGTCGCCAAGGGGGAGGGGGAGGGAATGGGATGGATTGGGAGTTTGGGGTTAATAGGTGCAAACTATTGCTTTTGGAATGGATTAGCAATGAGATCCTGTTGTGTATCATTGAGAACTATGTCTAGTCACTTATGATGGAGCATAATACTGGGAGAAAAAAAGGATGTATACATGTATGTGCAACTGGGTCGTCATGCTGTACAGTAGAAAAAAAATTGTATTGGGGAAATAATAACAAAAAAATAAAAAAGTAAAAAACAATTTAATAAAAAAGGAAAAGATACATGCAACTGTATGTTCATTGCAGCGCTATTCACAATAGCCAAGACATGGAAACAACCTAAATGTACACTGAGGAGTTCCCGTCATGGCGCAGTGGTTAACGGATCCGACTAGGAACCATGAGGTTGCAGGTTCGGTCCCTGCCCTTGCCCAGTGGGTTAACGATCCGGCGTTGCCGTGAGCTGTGGTGTAGGTTGCAGACGCGGCTCGGATCCCGCGTTGTTGTGGCTCTGGCGTAGGCTGGCGGCTACAGCTCCGATTGGACCCCTAGCCTGGGAACCTCCATATGCCATGGGAGCGGCCCAAGAAATAGCAAAAAGACAAAAAATAAATAAATAACTAAATGTACACTGAGAGATGAATGGATTAGGAAGATATGGTGTATATACCCAATGGAATACTATTCAGCCATAAAAAAGAACAAAATAATGCCATTTGCAGCAACATGGATGAAACTAGAGACTGTCATACTAAGTGAAGTAAGTCAGAAAAAGAAAGACAAATGCCATATGACATCACTTATATCTGGAATCTAATATAAGGCACAAATGATATTTGCCACAGAAAAGAAAATCATGGACTTAGAGAACAGACTTGTGGTCACCAAAGGAGAGGAGGAGGGAGTGGGATGGACTCATAATTTGGGGTTAACAGGTGCAAACGATTGCCTTTGGAATGGATAAGCAATGAGATCCTGCTGTATACCACTGGGAACTATATCTAGCCACTTATGATGGAGCATGATAATATGAGAAAAAAAATGTATATATGTATGTGTGACTGGTCACCTTGCTGTCAGTAGAAAGTTGACAGAACACTGTAAACCAGCTATGATGGAAAAAATAAAAATAATTTAAAAAATAAAATAAAAAATAAAAAAACAAGCAAAAAAAGAACAAAACAAAAAAAGCAAATGTCAAACAAGCAGAACTCTTGTGTTCTCTTAACTAAATGGTAAACTATATTCATTTATTGTATTTTAACATTCTACAGCAGAGTTTGGCAAGCTAAGGCTCATTGACCAAATGCTGCTTATAACTCTCACAAGTAAAGTTTTATTGGAACAAAGCCATGTCCATCTGTTCACCTTTTACCCATGGCTATTTTGCGTAGCTGCATCAAAGACTATCTGCCTCACAAAGCCTAAGATATGACTAACTGGGTCTTTACAGAAAAAGCTTGACAATTACTGGTTAAAAAAAAAAAAGTGAGGCATTTTTATGTGTGAAAAGACCTCCATGATGATGAACACAGGCTGCAGTGTGGCAAGAGTCAGTTTCTAAACTTCTGCTCTTCTCAGACAATCTATTACAATGGTTCTTAATCTTGGCTGTACATCTAGGGAATTTAAAACAAAGCAGACACTGATGGATAGGACACACTCCAAACCTATTAAATCAGAAACTTTAATGGAATATAATCTGGCCATTAATATTTTAATATAATTTTTTTAAGTCCCATTAGCTGCCAAAACTGAAAACCACTCAACTATCAGCAATACTTCCTCACCTGAACTGTTTGATTGATGCCCTGGTATAAAAGTGATGTTACACAGATGTGACAGATTCTAATCTCAGGGATCTCCTCACTGCTACCCCACAGCATCTGTCCAGGGCATTCATGACATTTATTCATCTTTAATTGGCTGGTGGTTAAATTTCTCAGAGACCCATTTCAAATAGCTTCTACTCTGCTTAAACCTCAATATGCAACCTCTCTGTTTCTTTTTCATTTCATTCCTTACTTCTGGTTCAATGTCCTCTTTACCGAACTACATCCTTTAGTAATTCTTTCAGCAAGGGTAGAATTTAGCGAGAGCAGGCTCTTTTGTCAGCAAATGGTTTTATTTCACTTTTATTAATGTATAATAATTTGGCTAGCTATAGAAATCTAGGCTGACAGGGTTTTTTTTTTTGCCATTTTGAACATATTATTTCACTCTTTCTGGTCTTGGTTTTTGCTGATGAGAATTTTCCTAATGATCCTTCCTTTATAGTAATTTTATAGTAATATTTGGATTACTAATTGCTTTAGGATTATCTGTTTATATCTAATGCTTTACATTTTACCACGAGTATGTCAGGACTTGTTACACTTCTTTGATGTTAACATTAATGCTTTTCTTTTTTTTTCCTAGAAAAATCCTCAAGGTACCAGTTAATCAAACATATTTCTCATATCTATTTTCCTGCTTTTTTCCTTCTGGGAATTCTTTTAGGCATTCTCTCTTAATTTCACTTCCAAAACTTCTGTTATCTTTCTGTGTTTTGTTACTGCAATTTTCTCAAAGCCTACTTCCAGACCATTAATCCCCTCTTTAACTGTGTTAATATGCTGTTCAATACAATTATTGTTTTCATCTAATACATGTGTTTTTCATTTCCATTTCTTTTTGTCAGATCTTCATTCTATTTTCATAAAGACAGGTTCTTTTATCATGCTCTTCTTTTGCCTCTATAAATGTTAAGGGTTAATTTACAATCTTATTTTCAGATTATTCTATGTCCCTCTTTCCTGCTAAAGTTCTGGTTTTTCTTTTTCTTTCATTTATTTTTCTTAGGGTAGTTTGTTTCCTCATGTGGTCTATAAATTTTACTGGGAGTGACTTTTCATGGTGATTTTAAATGTCTGTAGAAGTTCCATGAGAGTCTTGAGTTATTTAAATGTTCCTATAAAGAAGATCTAATTTCCTTTTTCCCTTGCCTTGTAGACTTTACCAGTTCCCAGGCAAATTTCTACCTTAATTTCTCAATTTTGGTTTCCATAATACTCATATGTCATAAATTCACAACCTATAACCCTGGCACAGGTTTCAGTGACTTTGCATTGGCAAGGAAGTGCTTCCAGACTCCAAGAATACTGAGTTCCAAGTCCGTTTTAGCAGAATATCTATCATTTCCCATACAGACTTTAAAAATCCCACTTCCAAGCCACCAGGGATTATATCTGGCATAGATACCCCTATGTGCAAGTGGCATCCTTACCACACTTTCTTTGATGAAATCTGAGGACCTTCTTTTCTGAGCTTGGCTCTATGTTTTACAAGTTTTTGTATTTTTGTGTTTGTAATGGGAACAGAAAATGGAGTCTCTGTATCAGCTCTGTTCCCAATACTCACCACCCCCTTCTCTCTCTCATTATTACACAGATAACTCCATGAACAACTCCCACTATGCTTATGGACGTTACAAACTGATTGCTTGATTGTACTTACCTGGTACATTAAGTTCAATATATCCAAAATGGTGCTCTTTCCTATTTTCCCCATATTTGCCATTAAAAAAAAAATCAGACAGTCATTTTCAGCTGCAAAATCACTTGCAGGTCACCTTTGAGAACACTTTCATGAACCAGCATTGGCTGGGTCTCCCCTCCAGTCTCAAGGGCATGTGTGCTCTACCACTGCCAGTCCACCTGGACAGAACGGTACCCGACTGCCCTCTCCACGATGGTGGAGGATGTCTCTTAAGTGCCCTCTTTGCCTCTAGTCTCATGTCACTCACTCATCTGTATTCCAATATCTATTGCCCAAATAATACTCCTAGAGCATGGGTCTGAGCGCCTATTTTTCCATTCTAAAAAACTTTAACGGCGTGCCATTGTCTAAACTTAGTATTCAAGTCCAGCAACTTGTGAAACCTCATCTTTCCACTTGCCTTCCATTGCTCAGCCTCAAAAGCTCCTACTCCAGTAAATATCAACTTCTGCCTGTTACCCAAACATTCCTGGAAATTTCCCTTCACTACACCTTTGGTCTTTGCAGATTTCCTGCCTTGCCTGGTTACGTTTCCATATTTTTACCAATCTTTATTTTTAATATTCTTAATGGCTACACCCATGGCATATGGATGCTTCAGGGCCAGAGACTGAATCCAAGCCACAGCTGTGACCTATGCCACAGCTGCAGCAATGCCAGATCCTTTAACCCACTGAGGTGGGCCAGGGATAGAACCTGTGTCTCTGTAGCAACCCAAGCCACTGCAGTTGGTTCTTAACCCACTGGGCCACAGCGGGAACTCCTATCCATCTCCAATGACTCCGTTTTTTGACATTTTTTTCCTTAAGGTTTCTACACATAATGCTAGAGAAATTTAATACAGTATTACCTTGAACTTCAATAGGATTTATCTATATCTATCTTAAAATATTTGGCTTTCTGACCATATAATCATTATTTCTTGCATACATCTTACTTTCCCATTCTGCTGGAAACTCTGTCTTTTTTTCTTTTTTTTTTTTGCCTTTTGTAGGGCCACTTCCGCGGCATATGGAGGTTCCCAGGCTAGGGGTCTAATTGGAGCTGTAGCCACCGACCTACACCAGAACCACAACAATGTGGGATTCGAGCCACGTCTGCAACCTACGCCACAGTTCCCAACAATGCCAGATCCTTAACCCACTGAGCAAGGCCAGGGATTGAACCCGCAACCTCATGGTTCCTAGTCGGATTCGTTAACCACTGAACCACAATAGGAACTCCTGGAAACTCTTTGAAGTTAGGGTTGCTTTTCATTTTCATAATCCACACAGCATCACGAGATAGGAAATTATATAAAACAGCATTCCTTGAATGAATTAATGCAAAAATATGTTAGTAAAAATACCATTTTAATCTTCTGAATAATTTCCTATGAAATTCCTAGGCTTTATAATCAGCAAATAGCTAGATTCAGGATATTAACATCCTAAATTCTGTAGCCAGAGATGACAGGATTCTGGGAGTTCAGACTTGGAACCACGTTTTAAACATTATTTAGGATGACAGAGTAATAAAGGAATCACCAACCATATTGAAACCAATTGTCCTAAAATCAACAAAAAACAGTGTTACAATAAACTCTGGATAGAAAGATGAGTTATTTTTATTTGTACTGGCTGAGGCCATTTATCTGTATGATGCAAAGTCATGATAAAAGATACATAAATCGAAAGCATTTAAGTCTTTAACAACTTTACCCAGCAGAACTGAATGATGAAAATTCACCTACAGTGAGGACTTATGCAGGTCTACCTTCCCACAATTAGCCCATGTTCCTCCAATCACTGTAGCAAAATGAAACCAAAAGAATGAAAAACCGTGAATAAATGCCACAAACACTTGGAGTGTGAAGTGTTATCCTCAGAAGAGAAAAACAATGCCAAGAGTGATGAGATAACATGTAATGTCAATTAAAGTAATAAAGACATTTGAACAGAGAAGCAGATTTGATGCATTCATGCAGAATATATCAACGTATAAACAATACAAAATAGCATTCCATTACCAACAAGCCAATTCAAAATAAATCTTGAGAGTCTATCATGCATTTATTACTGTGAATGATGTACGAAATAATGACTGTCCTTTGGTCTCAATGAGCAATTCTGCTAACATTCTCCTTTTGCTCTAAAATGCAAATTTCATGAGAAATGACAAAACACATTTTTTCCTCAAAAGCTCTACATGAAGGCTATTTAGATATGACTGCATAACCACAACTTACACATATTAACTATAGCTGGGTATGTGAGATTCTGGCACACAGCAGTGACAGAATAATGTGTAAGGCTAAAAAAAAGTGTAACTCCAACAAACCATATGTATGAAAGAAAATAGTTTTAACAGATGTCTCATTTTTAGAGTTTCATGCGCCATATTTTAGTAAATGATGATGTGAATTGCTCTTTCAGGCCAACAGAAAGGCCTCAGTTTAACAGTAGAACTTGGAAAGGAACTTTGAGCAATAAGCTGTCCACTTATAAGAAGACGGTGCCATAGATGCATGTGAATCCCACTGGGATAGATTCCCCAATGGAAGGCATGTGCTTCCATCAGTCATGAGAAACACGGCCTGCCAGTCACCGTGTATGTCACACATTGAGCCCTAAACAAGGAGGGTCATTATCTCACTTAATACGGCTGCTATTACAGTATCAGGATCCACAACAGTATATGCACGAGGTAGGGGAAGGACAGGAAACACAACATGTTCAACACGACCAAGGTGCTTTGGCTAACAAACAAGTAGGTTGCAAGTTCTTGAATAAATGTGTTGAATTATACATTTTCTCCCAAAGGAAAAAACCAAAGAAAACTGACAATTTTGAGAAAGAAGACTATGCCTTTATTTCACAGTTGCTGGAAATCATTGCCATTTTATTTACTTTTGACCACGCTTAAGGCATGAGGAAGTTCTCAGGCCAGGGATCAAACCCATGCCACAGCAGTAACGAGAGCCACTGCAGCGACCATGCCAGGTCCTTAACCTACTGAGATACCAGGGAACTCCCATAATTGACACTATAGAGGCTAGATCATTGGTTTGGGATAAGAAGAAAGTGAGTGATGATGGCTATTGAGATGAAGAAGTATATGAAATAGGCACTCATTACGGCTCCATGAAAAGCTGATGCTTCATCTCCTCCAAAATATTGATAAGTATTCATCCCATTTTATAAAGAGTTTATGATGAAAGCAGAACATTATTGCATCCTAAAACTCTCTTTGTTTTTCCATACCTAAAAGTTATCTATGGTTGTCTATGTTAAATTATTAATTTGCCTTTTACTCCTTGTTCTCATTATTTTGTACCTCTACTTTTTCTGGGAATTTGCAAAGAAATTCAGCAGTTACAGTTCACACTTAAATATTTTTGTATTTTGTATTTTTTAAATAGTGAGTGAATAATTTTGATTGGCTCCTATAAAAAGTGTTACAAATACACTTCTTTCAAGTTTGAGTAGGTTCAGACTTTCAGGAAATTAATCATGGATCCAATCATTCTAGGTCACTTTATAGGAGAAGCCTAAGACGTCATCACGTAAAAATCCTTTGCTTTGATACATACAACTGCTGATCTTGTGAGTTTACATATTTATAAGCATCATACAGGGAAATCAACAAGGCGCCTTGGCGAGTTTCTTTTTTAAATTAGTATTGTCACCAAAAGCATGTGAGCTCAAAAATATATGAGCATATAAGCATGTGATTCTTGTGACTCCATTAAAGAGAAGTTTGATACTAACTTCAAACAGAAAGGAGTAAAACCTGAACATCTTACATATTAGAGCATGATTTCATATCCGAGGCATTTCAATTTTACAGGATTTTAATAAACCAAGAGATAATGCTGCCCAAAAATGTCATTGATAAAAACAGAGAAAATGATTACACGTTTAACAGGCTTTCATTTTTTGTTGTCTTTTTAACGTTTTAAAAATTTATAGACAGATAAGAGAAAAATAACCTGGATTTTTTAAACATGTGAATTACACATGAAAGAAGGAAGGTAAAATGTGGACATTTCACTGCTCACATGCACGAAGTGTGTGCAGCAGTGGTCGCTGACTTTGTACTTTATGTCAATGATCTGGCCTGGTGTCCCAGATGTTAGCTAAACTACCCGAGCCTGTATAAAAACGATGTACACAGAAAAAAAAAAAAAAGTTAGGGAGTGCCCACTGTGGCCCAGTGTTAATGAACTCGACTAGTATCCACGAGGCTACAGGTTAGATCCCTGGCCTCACTCAGTGGGTTAAGGGTCGGGCGTTGCCATGAGCTGTGGTGTATATCACAGACATGGCTTGGATCCCATGTTGCTGCGGCTGTGGCTGTGGTGTAAACAGGCAGCGGCAGCTTTGATTCCACCTCTAGCCTGGGAACTTCCGTACGCTGTAGGTGTGGCCCTAAAAATCGAAGAACAAAACAAAGAGAAACAAAAACAAAAAAACTGTGTACCCGTGTACAAACACATGTACGTACGTGTTTCTGGGCAGGGAGGAAATAAACAATAGCCTTCATAACTTTAATAAAAGCTGCCATTTAGACCATATGAAAGTTTCTTATTTTTATAAAAGCTTAAATGGCTTTAGTAAGCATTTATGTAATGTTCCCTGCCTTATGGCCTTTAAATCTGACAGCAGCTGGTGACATACATTTTCTGGATGGTGATCCATGTCCATGCTGCTGTTGCCATAGTAACACCTGCCAGAGCATCTAGTTCAGGTTTAACTGGTTAAGCATGGTTCTTTTCCTTAAATGAGTCCCACTGGACTATGGCTTTTAATAATGAGTACCTACCATCTAGATTGTCAGTGGAAATAAAATCTAATTCAAACTCTGCAAAAGTTTGGAGGAGAACAAGAAATTTTTCAGCTGTACCAAGAGTGAATTCACATCCATCCATCCAAAGGTATATTTCTGAAAGTGTCTAGTTTTTTAGCAAATTGGAGACTTGTGCTCCCAAGGAAGGAAATCTGCACTGGAAAACACACATTTGTCTACAGTGTAACTCTATAAGACGTCTCCAATGTCCTTTGCTGATTTCATTCCCCTGCAGGTCACTGCTTGCCCATCCTTCTTAACAAAGCCTGGAAAACTTTCAGTTGTAGCCTGGTTAGAAGTTTCTTTACTGATAGGATGATATAAAATATTCAACAATCAGTATTAAAGAGGACTTAGGGCTTCTATGAGCCTTACTGTGTTACCTATTCTATTTTATAAAAACTACAATGATAAAATCTGATACTAACAATTTATTCACATCCCTCTTTCAACATTTAAAAAAAAATCTTCCCATTTGAAGCACAAACTGCACATGCACCCCCCTGACTTCTTAGAGTTTGTGTTTTTTCAACTTTCCAAAGAAAATTACTTTACTCTAAAACCTACACTCCACATTTAAACACTTACATAGAAAAACAGGGTCTTCATTTTCCCCTTTCTTTGAAAAGGAAGAGATATAGCAATGTACATGTGTGAATTTGGAAACTGATAGTACATCTCTTCCTTCTTAAGGTGGTTAAGAAATTTTTGCCTGACGAATAGACATCCTTTATTTACTGTCTATAGAAGTACATTATCCTGTTTTTTTCAGTTTTGTCGTTTGTGCTTTGCATGATGTGTGTGTGTGTTACAAAACAAATTATATATCTTTAAAAACCCATGCTGGAAATTTACTAAGGAGAAAGGAAAAATAAGTTTGAAAAAATAAGCAAACCAACAAGAGCTAACTATGGTGTAATCTAATTCTGCTTGCTCTGCAAATGACCCTGGTTGAATTTCAATCCTTTTCTAATACTGTCACTCAAAGTTGGTTCCACTTGTCTTTCTCATTAATGACGAAAGTGAACTTTGCTCCCTTCAACCAAAGGAAGGACAACCTGTGTCAAAACCCAGTGACAGCACTCAGCCTTCTCTTACAAACGTTTTAAATTTTAATTTATGAAGATATGGCATGTTTATCATATCTCCATAATTATAGCAAACAGAAAATTAGCTGGTGTCTTAGTAACAACTGCTTTATTCAGTAACGATTGGCAATGCATTTCACAGACATGGGCCTGAGGTCTAGAGCTTGTTAATAGAGGCTCTCCTGCTGGCCTAGAGTCAGGCAAGAACCAAAGTAGGTCTCCTCTCTCTTCGCCTTCCCCATATCCCTTTGCTTTGGGGTCATGCAGAGAAAGTATGGAAGTCGGCTATAGAAAGGGAAGCTGAGGAATTCCCAATGTGGCTCAACGGCAAGGAACCCTACTAGTATCCATGAGGATGCAGGTTCAATCCCTGGCCTCGATCAGTGGGTGAAGAATACGGCATTGCCCTGAGCTGTGGTGTAGGTCACAGATACGGCTCAGATCCCGAGTTGCTGTGGCTGTGGCAGAGGCTGGCAGCTGCAGCTCTGATTCAATTCCTAGCCTGGGAACTTCCATACTCTGTGGGTTTGGCCCTAGAAAGCAAAAAGAAAGAAAAAAGAAAGGGATGCTGAATGGGTGAAAGGAGGGACCCAAGACCCCAGGGCACGTGAATTTTACATTTTACATATGCTGTTGAATTTCTTCACAAAACACTGCTGTCTTTTTTTTTTTTTTCTTTTTAGGACCACACCTGCAGTATATGGAAGTTCCCAGACCGTGGGTTGCATCAGAGCTACAGCTGCCGGCCATAGACACAGCCACAGCAACACAGGATCCAAGCCATGTCTGCAACCTACACCACAGCTCATGGCAACACCAGCTCCTTAACTGACTGAGTGACACCAGGGATCCAACCCACATCCTCATGGACACTAGTCGGGTCCGCTGAGCCCAACAGACATACAATATTCTTTGAAGAAGAAGCATGGTTCTTAAAAAAAAACTTTCATTAGAAAACACATTGTATGATTCCTTTCCAAAGGCTACTATGGGCGTATACCTTTCTATTGACTTCATAATCTATAGCTTACTAGGTTGAGAGCCGAAAGTGGCTGCATTGGGGTAATTCATAATTAATAAAATGAATAACAATGTCAGGCTAGTCCCTCTGATCTCAAATGCATTACACCCCACGGGCCAAATATACCCTCCTGATTATCAACTGACGTTAATGAAATGTATGAATACACAATGATGGCCCTGAGCACACACAGTACAAATAAGATACCCTAGGTGCATTGTTACATGTGGTAAAACAATGTCTAGATAGTTCACATGGAGCTTTAACAATAGACATTACTGAACTACACAGAACTTGTGGGATTCTATTAACGAGAACCTACGGTATAGCACAGGAAAATCTCCTTAAGAGTGTAATAGCCTGTATGGGAAAAAGAATGGATATATTCATATGTGTGACTGATTCACTCTGCTGTATGCCTGAAATGAATACAACGCTGGAAGTCAACCATATACTCCAATAAAATTCAATATTAAAAAGGGAATTTGTTAGATTCCACAAGTACCCTCGAGCTGGAATATTCATGTGCCTTGCAGACTTAACGACCTCCTCAAACTTCTCCATACTTTCTTCGATAGAACAGTTAATATTCTTCTTGCTAAAGGATTCAGAGGCGGCACCAAAAACTGATACCTCAGTGGCTCCTGCAGCAACCTGAAAAACATAATTAAAAGGTAACAGCTAATAATTTCGAAAAAAAAATGATAGCAGCAGGAAACACATTAACTCCCCTGTAAAGGAATACCTGTGTTCTCTAACATTGTCCTTAGAATTTAAAATCAGATTTCTCTCAGCGGGCCAAATACTTTATGACAGCAGAATAATTCCACACGCTCCAACATGCACATATCTGTGAGACACAGAAAACACACCCCAATTTTGCCTTTCCTAATGGCTATGCTCAGGAATTTCATTTTTTGTTTTTTATGGCTGCACCTGCGACATATGGAAGTTCCCAGGCTAGGGATTCAAATCGGAGCTGCAGGCCTACACCACAGCCACAGCAACGCCAGATCCAAGCTGTATCTGTGACCTACACCGCAGCTTACAGCAACTACCTTATCCTTAATCACTGAGCAAGGCCAGGGATTGAACCTATATCTTCACGGATACCTGTAGGGTTCTTAACCTGCTAAGCCACAATGGGAACTCCCAGAAATATTTTTACCCTAATTCTGGAAAATATTAGCACTCTGATCAAATCTCTTAATATTTATGGAAAACATCACTTTTTGAACAATTATTAACATAGAGGATGATAAATGCTTTCTGTTTGTCTTCTCTTCTTACAATCCAACATAAAAAATGGTTTTCCAAGTGATCATTTAGATTTTGCTTCTTCATTTGGCTTCCACTGTTTCCTACCTTAACTATTACAAGCAAACTCTTGTTATTTAATGCCTTAATCTTCTCACCAATCTTTAAATCCAAATGTTGACCTTATAAGTTTTTTGGCTTGTCCCTTTTGCCATCTTTCCTCTTTCCCCCAGGCTTCCCCAGTGCTTGTTTTTCAAATATCAAGCCTCCTAGTTTTCTAGCTGGATGTTTAAGACTTTCTATGCAGTTATCTCTAGCACTGTGCCTAGACTCCCCTTTCTCTCTGATACCCTACAAATACCTTAAGAAAAAAAAGTCATCTTTTCTCCAACGTTTAAAAAAAATTGGCTTCCACTCCTTCATACAAAATAAATTTTTAACCTTTAAAATTAAAATTCTATTTATCGAACACCTACTATGTGCTGGGGTTGTTGTTAGCACTTTGCATGTCTTATTTCTTTTTTGTTGCTTTTTTTTTTTTTGCTTTTTAGGGCCGAACCTATGGCATATAGAAGTTCCCAGGCTAGGGGTCAAATCAGAGCTGCAACTGCTGGCCTATGCCACAGCCATAGCAATGCAGAGATCCGAGCTGCCTCTGCGACCTACACCACAGCTCAGGGCAATGCTGGATCCCTGACCCACTGAGCAAGGGCAGGGATCGAACCCACATCCTATTCCATGCCACAACAGGAACTCTCTTGCATATCCTATTTATAATCCACTATCTTTTAAACTAAATATTATGCTGATTTTATAGATGAGAAAACTGTGACTCAAAGAGGCTAGTCAAAGTTCTGGAGCTACGTTCAAAAACACAGGCTTGCCTGACTCCCAAGCCAAGCCTTATCCTACTATATTCTAAGTTATCTTGAGGGTATCCTGTCATTTCTTTCTCACGGTGGGAACATTCCCTACTTTGTCAGGACCTGGATGCCAGCAATATTTACAATTTCTTAAGGGGCCTCTTTCTTTGCAATGAGATACCAAACTGTACCAAATCCAACAAAAGAGGTTTCACAAGATATACTAACAGGTGAGACATCAACTGAGCACCCACAATTTCCAACTTATGCAACACATTCCCAAATACAAAAGTAAAAAGCATCCATTAACACCAAAATTAGCCACTGCCAAACTTTTACAGTAAAGCCATGCACACATAACACTTCAAGCCTTTACTTAAAATGGCATTGATTCTTCTAGTATGTGTAATCATGAAAGCTTTGCGGTATATAAATTTCTAAGTCACATAGATTGAAGAAACAAACCAGAAGATGAATAAGGAAAGTTGTCAGAGGTGGTGCCAATGACAGCGATTGGTGTCATGTAGATGGTGGGAACGACAGCCACAGAAAGCTGACCCCCCCAAGAGTGACAAATATAATTATCCACTACAATAATATTAATAATTATAATATTGTACTAGGAATGTTTTATTCTGTATTACTTTTTTTGAGAGGGAGGCATGAAATGCACTTTCAAAAGAATTTCATCAAAATGGATAATTGCAGGTCTGTGTTTTAATTCTTGAGGGATGAGGCTGGAAGAGCCATTTATGTGGAGCATTTTGATGGCAGCAATGCTGCAAGGTCACGGATCTCCATGTCCCTATGTGAATATATTAGTGATACTATTTACGCAGGATAACCTGGAAGTCACATATCACGCCAGTTTAACTTTGTAAAGATCTCTACAACAATAAGAAGCATATCAATTTTAGAAAACTTAGTAGCACACTTACAGCACGGTGAAAACCCTGGAGATTCGGAGTTAGGACAGGATAGCGAATTCCTGGATACTGACGAATGCCCTTCATCACTTCCATGTGGTCAGCCATCTTAAACACACAATAGTTATGCAGAGGTAGGGACTCTGAATAATCTGTCAAGCATGACTTTACTTTTTCAGGAAGCTTATGATTATGCAGGCAATTGGAGTCTATAAATTAACATTTAATTTATTAAACGCATCCGCTATTGGTATTACAACATATTGGTATTTATTATTTAATGTATTCATGTTTATTAAACGTATTGGCATTGACTATTGCAAAACCATGCCAACGTAGCTAAAGACTCAATGTCATAAATATATAATAACTAGATCTGGGTTTAACGTCCTCATGTAGCAGGATCTGGTCAAGTGACTGATAGTCAGGAATCCTACACGCTGGGGTTTACACCTGACTGATCTTTAGTCTCTTCGTTTCATTTAGGAGCCTCCAACACTCCTGAGAGTGGGGAGAGTTTAAAAGGCCACAGGCTAAGCATTTACTTTCCACATGAAAATGTTACCTCCAAATAATTTTCAACATATGAAATTTTACAATGCTTATAGTAAGGTGTAAATTACACGTGTCCATTAGAATAAGTTAACAAAGCTGAGATCCTGACATATTACTGGTTTTAGTTAGTAAAAGTCATGATACCCTATGTAGTTCTATCATGGAATTACTACTTGTTCTCAGAACCTGAACAAATAAATAAATACAATAGAGGACACAACAGAGGACACAACTCCTCCTACCAAGAGTTTATTTTTCTATATTTTCTATGAAACTATTTTTAAAAACCTCAACGTTGAATCAAAATATTAAATTTACCAGTTTGCCACCAAGTCTATAGTTTAGCCTCCTAGAGCAATAACTGACGATCAAATTCTGCAATCACCACGTAGAGAAATTACCATTGCCATCACCATGAGCTATGACACGAGCATAGTGAAGAATAATAAATTATGACATGAGCAATACATTTTAGGAATAACATATAAATAATGAAAAGTATACAACACGAACATGGAGGAAGCTGTAAAAATATGCACCAAACCAAAATCTGTATCTTCGATATGGGAATTCTCAGGCAACAGTGGGAACTCAACTTGTGACAAGTTCCACTGCAGAGAAATGGCACTGGGAATAGAATTCCCAGAAAAAAATTAATAGGACACAGTGGTTGGTGGTACAAGGGAGGTGACTTTACTCAGAAATGTAATCCTCACCCTTTATAGTGTCTTTTTAAAATAGTTAACGTTTGTGCGGATTTCAACACAGTTGTCGATTACACATCCATGAATTTAGCCTTCTGCCTGAGGCTAGTGTGAGCTCTGTCCTTCTGTCTCTGTCTGTCTTTCTGTCTCTGACTCTCACACACATACACGTAAATATGTACTCACAAACTATCATAAAAAATTTAGAGCATCTATTCTAATCTCTGTTAATCAGAAAGAAAAGCAAAGTTACTACTAGTTTTAGGATATTGTAATGAAATCTAAAACAACACTCTCTTACTAGAGAATAATATTAGATATTACTAGTATTTAGGTCTAACTAAATACAGTATGTTTAAATATTTTAGACCCATTTGCATTAATATGATAGCAGAAAGCAATAAAGAGTGCTTCTCTAACCACTCTACGTTAGAGAATAAAGTACGGCAGCACATCACAGCATGAAGGGGACGAGACAAATTTGAATCTTCAAGAAATATAGGTCATATTAACCCTTAAGTGATTATTATACTCAACAAATAATTTAACAAAAATCTTGAATCATTATATAGAAATGTATGTAATGAAACAGTGACTTAGCATATTATCAAGTGGTAGAACTGAAAAATGAGCAGAGATGATAGTAACCAAATTCCTAGGTCATGAAAGCTAAATATTGATAATCACTGAAGATACTTTAATGAAATTATGATAAATACATTAGTTAGAATCCAACGAATCAGAACATTTTCCTTTTTAAAAATAGCCACAATATAATGAGGTCATTTAAGAAATAATAATTTTCTAAGTTTGGTCAATAAAGACAATTATGTAAAGAGCTTTAGGAAATCATGATAGGATATAATTTTATTACAATGAATAAAATAGAGCAGGTTTCAATTAAAAGTATAAAATCCTTGGTTTACTTTATTTTTTTACTCTTAGGGAGTTTATGTTATACTTCAAGCCTGATGTTATTTTAATGTCTAAAGTTTAACTACTATTCAAACAATAAAGGAACTATTCCTTTACAGGACTATTTTGACATTTTAACAAAACCTTTCTACATCTGGTTTGAATTAACATATTTTTAAGATTTTGCTGTGACTTTTCATTTAAGATAATAAAAATCCCCATTATTTGGTTGGTAACATGAGTTGCCATCCTCTAGCCATGGTGTGGGAATGGCCATATTTATCTAGCCAGCCAAATAGGCTACACCATGGTGAATCAATTTCGTAGGTATCCACACTTTGATATGGATTCAAATAATCACAATATTTGTGCAATAATTTGCAAGCATCTTAAAGATATGAAAGGGTCACAAAAATTAGACTGTAATAGGTGTATATTTAGAGATCTTATTTTACCTGCTACTAACTCTATCACGGGGTGATCATTTTGAACACCTCACATTATACCCATGTAGACATCTCCCTAATATTTTGTCATTATCTGAATACTGCAATCTCTCCTAAACATTTAGGCTTCCAATGTGTTCTCCAGATGACAGCAATGGCTAAAATATGGTTTGGGCATTGTTTAGTGTCCTCATCTCATCCAAATTCTCGGAGATTATTGGAATTTCAAGATAATGCATATGAAGGGAGTGTATATACATTGTATGACTGGGTCACTTTGCTGTACAGTAGAAATTGGCACAACATTGTAAATGAACAATAAAAAAAGATAATGCATAAGAGTATGTATTTTGGAAATAGGCTATACAACTTGCCATTGTGGAAATACAAAAGTTAATTTTTAACTATCATGAGACCTTAAAAATTGATTTTTAAAATGCATTTCAATATTTGAATATTGACTCATTTCAATATTTTATACACTTAGTATACATCTAACATTATGATATAGATAAAAGAAGCAGAGGCAATCCATCATATACAGCACACAGGCTAGTTGTGGAAGGTGTGTGTGTGCGTGTGTGTGTGTATGTATACATCAAAAATATAAAATAATACAAATACCATGTGATCTGAAGTTCTATGGAGCAGATAAAGAAATATTTTTCTTTGCAACCTAAGCTAGAATAATGACAAATATTTAAGCTAAACCTTTTCTAGGCCAAATGAAAATAACTCAGGGGTCTGCTTTTCAGTGGAGTAAAATATTCATAGAGTTTAATGGAGCAAAATCATTCATACAGTATGAAATTTTTAAAAATATTCATAGACCAAAACTACTCATATATACATTCATAATTTCTATGATAATTAAACTTTCTAGTGTACTGTAAAAGGAAAGGGTTTCATAAATCAAAAACTTAAAACATTATTATTTATTAAAATTCTCCAGATGAAGTGACATATGTAAAAATTAATTTTAAATTCATAAAATTCATTCTTCCATTTTCTACTCCAATGAAATGATATGTGTAAGTATCTACTACCCTTTATCTCTCTTGCAGATACCAGTTGATAGAGAAAACAGAATATTCCCTGAGTAAATTTTGTTTAGTTCCAAATGAACATATGTTATGTGATGTTCACTTATTTTTTTTATTAACCATGATTTTTTTTACAAAGTATAGCTGATTAACAATGTTGTGCTAATTTCTGCTGTACAGCAAAGTGACTCAGTCATAAATATATACATTCTTTTTAATATCCTTTTCCATCACGGTCTATCCCAGGAGATTGGATATAATTCCCTGCGCTATACAGTAGGACCTCATTGCTTATCCATTCTAAATGCAGTAGTGTGCATCTGCTAACCCCAAACTTCCAGTCCAGCTCTCTCCTTCACCTCTCCCCCTTGGCAACCGCAAGTCTGTTCTCCATGTCTGTAAGTCTGTTTCTGTTTCATAAATACGTTCATTTGTGTCATATTTTAGATTCCACATATGAGAACATATGGTATTTGTTTTTCTCTTTCTGACTTACTTCATTAGTATGATAATCTCTAGTTGCACCGATGTTGCTGCAAATGTCATTATTTCATTCTTTTTTATAGCTGAGTAATATTCCACTGTATATTTAAATGGCAGAAGTGTTTGGAGAAAAATCTAAAATCCGTGGAAGAAAAAATGTTAAGATACTCCATCTTAGGGCAATATCTGCAGAATTATACAAATTGACCACCTCTTTTACCACTGGATCTTGTAACCTAAATCTAAGACTCTCTTTTTTCTCCTCTCTGCTCTGGTCCAGTCAATAGGACCAAGTTAAGCATCATCGATGGGTGAACGTTACCTACTTTTCCTCCCTTCACTCTGCTCCCCTGCTAAAGAGCTCAAATTATTTCCCTCCCCTGCCATCTAACAGGAGTCCTGCACCTGATTTCTTGTCATGATGGATGGAGTAGAAGGATAAAGCTGCTAAGTGGTAGGAAAAAGAGAATAAGACAGTTAGAAAATCTGAGTGATCTAGA
Organism: Phacochoerus africanus; assembly: GCF_016906955.1. Lineage (NCBI taxonomy): Eukaryota > Metazoa > Chordata > Mammalia > Artiodactyla > Suidae > Phacochoerus > Phacochoerus africanus. Next base: position 26,838,934 of record NC_062552.1, on the reverse strand, counting down.
TAGTCATGAAGCTGGAGAGGGACAAGATGGGTTTGAGAGATATGTTTAGGTAGCAAGAAGCCTTTACTGCTCTGGAGCAGTTAAGAAGTGTGAGAAGAGAAAACAAAAGGACAACTATACAAAGCATTGCTCTAAACCATAGAGTCAGTCTCCTGTGATGGTCCTCAAGTAATGGACATAAGATGGGAAGACCATTTAATTCATTTAGGTCGCTATATTATACCTCTTTTTGTGTGAATACAGGCACTGACTTTGCCACTTGGGAGAATTCACAATGCTGTGCTCTTCAAGATTACTGGTGTAAATATTCTCATACATAAAATATAGTTCTCAATTATACCTCCTATTAAAATTTTCACTCCAGAGGTAAGCCAAGAGTCCATATACATCATGTCCTATGATACCTGGCACCAGAGGTATGTAAATATTTGAAGAGAAACAAGTTTCAAAACATACAGTCAGATGCTAGTCTATAGAAAATTGTTCCAAACAGCACATACATAAAATTGTAAGTGAATGAATCAGTTTGCACCAATTCTAAATTAAGGGAAAGTCCTTTCCTAACAGAAATATGTTCAATATACAGTATATACAATTATAACTACATCATTCATAATTTTGTTTTTCCTTTTTAGGAAAATCACAGATAATAGAATAGATATCGAAATTCTTCACCAGAAAGAGCTCAAAAAGACAGTAATCCTTCTAAAACAATGTGTATGTGTATAAGGTTACACATCACAAAGGATTAGATTACATCTTAGCATGACATTACCAATTATGGGTTATTAAACTGAAATACTCTCCCCTAACCTATCAATAATTTTTAAAAATCTTCATCAGTGAAGCAAGAGAAAAGAAAATCTCTCTTAATGAGGTATCATTCCTCCTTTTTTTTTGTCTAGTCAATTTATTTCATCCTCCAATATTCACGATATTCACCTCAAAAACTCCTTTATAAGACATTCTCAATAACCAGCTTGATGTACATGCCTTTCTACCTCCATAGTTCTGTTTACATTTATATATAGTTACTCTTATCAAATTTGTATAATTTATATTGACTTATGTATCTCTCTCCCTGACTAAAGCATTAGTTCCTTGGAGACATCAAGAAAAAGGGACATTTAATAAATGGTTGTTGAATTGACTGAAGTCTCTCCTTGCCCTTTATTCTGGTTTGCATTCACTCTGAGTTCAATCCACTTTGAATCAGGACTCTTTTTCTCCGCTAATTCTTCTAAGATTTTATTGTTAGTAATGATGGTTATAGTGATAAAAGCCAATTTACTTTCTGCCCATCTCTACGGCAGGTCTATATGTACTGAGTTCTTTATGTGCATTATCTCTTTAAACGTTTTCAACAACCCAATAAGAGGGATGGTTTCTGCGGAAGCAGAAGGAGGCAGAGATGTAAAGAACCCAGGTCTGTCTCACTGTAAAGCACACTCTCTAACTCCTCCTTGACAAAAAACATTCTCCATGTCTTCTCTCTCCTTGTCTTAGTCATTGATAAAGTGTTTGCGCATCACGATGTCAAGGGAACAGTTCCCAAAAAGATCCACCCCTCAGGCTGAAGAGTTTGGGGAGCATGTTTTATCACCTAATCCAAGGTCCCCCAAACTGGTTTTATCATCAGAACTCTTTGAGTTTCTTTAAAAAAAATTTTTTTACAGAGTTCTTGGACTCATCCGCACAGATTCTGATTCTGTTCTGCTGAAGGACCTGGGAATCTACGGGTCCCAAAACTTCCCAGGAGATGTCAGACATCCACAAGTCTGGGAATCACAGTGGATTCAGTCACAAAGGCCGCCACTGGGCTGGAGGGAAGCCAAATAGGTGCATCTGAGCCCCTCATCCCTGCTTCAATACGGTCAGCCTCCTTTTGTTTTTATTCAAAGATGAATCCAAATTCGCGGGGGTCTGAAATTATTACAATTTGGGAGGGAGCCTTTTTAAGAAAAGTAACTCAAAAATACCTGATTTTTATAAATTTTACTAAAACACACGATCAGGTAAGCACATTGCAGGGCCCCTTGGGAGGCATCTATACAAATGCTTACGGTAACGTTCCTGTTTGTATCCTATATTGAAGTTCTAAGTAAAGTTTCAACCAAGGTGACAAAAGTTCCACAGATTAAAAAAAAAACAAGATTTCAGGAACTATCAGCCTTGCTGAAATTTCTTATCTTGTTCTTAGCAATCTCATCAAGATAGTTCAGGATCTATCTGAAATAAAGATCCATGGGGTCAACAGTCATTCTTTTCCTTACAAATCCAGAAACACTATCGAGAAACAAGTGAGATCAGTTCGGCATGTCTTATTCTTGGTATACCCATAATATTTATGGGTAATTTATTTTTATAAGGCCTCTGCTTCATAAGCCTTTGTGAATTTTGCCAAGAGACAGATCTACATGCATGGACCTAGAACCTTCATTTGCTTCCTCTCCCTAAGACATTTCGCTGAGTAATTTTTCAAAAACATCTTTGAAGAATGTGTTTTGATCCCACCATTGCCCAGGACAGCATTCACATGCTTTCAAAATAAGCAGACAGTGTCAGAGGTACGTGCCTACCATCTCCACTGGCCAGAGGAGACATCACTGATGGTACTTGATGCAGGAGTGCCACAGGAAGGATGGACACAGGACGGGCGATTCCGTCAAGACATGCCACAGATGACCATAGCAATGTAAATCATGTGGTTCCAGACCCTCTAACTCAAAACTCAACTGGAGCAGTAACCCCTCTTAAAGGTAACACATTCATAAGTTCGGCAATGAGGGAAAAAATGGGACTAGAGCTCTTCCTGACAACCCTGGGTGAAAACGCTCTATCAGCTCTGACTAACACTGCAGCCCGGGTACTATAACCCTGTCTCATTCACAGACTCTTTCCACAAACCCCATATATCTTAGCCTCAGTAGCACAGAGGAAATCTTGGTCTGCTTGAAGAAGTAAGACAGTTTTAATAAATCACAGTCTTACAATAATAAACACAGGAAATCTCTGGAAAATTGAACATCTAGTTTTTTTGGGGTTTTTTTGTTTTTTTTTTTTCCCTACCCAATGCCCTCTCTTGGCGGCCACTGCCAAAATGGTTTGACACCATACTCACAAGACTTCTTAAGTCCAGAAGCCTTAAAACTAATTTGGGCTGGTGTATAATTTCCTGTGCTTCCTTATTTCACATTAGCTTTGTGTTCTAAGGGCCTCTGGACTGCCCTCTATGGGAAGGAATGCGCTGGCTTCTCAAGAGTGACCCAAGCAATTGGCAGAGGATCCACTCTCTTTTACTATGAATGCCTGCAAGCCATTTTAATCATAATCTATTAAGGTCTACAAATACTCACTTTTTAAATTATAAAATAAACCCAATCTACCCAACGGATTTGTGGGTTAGAAACTGGGAGACCAGTGTTCCAGACAGAAAAACCAAAGTCACCTTATTCCATAACACTTCCCCATTTCCTAAGGCAAACACAACAAATACGCAGGAGTTATTCTTTGTTCAGGTCAGTGCCTTTTCTGACCACCCTCCTGGTCTTCCCGTGTCAAAACAATCATGCTCCCAACATCACTCTGATGTCAGGGCAAGAAGTCTCAAAGCTCCCAGTATAATTTTCTTTCCATTCAACTGTGTTGCCTCTCATATATCATGCCTTTGTGCTTGATAATAACACTGTCAACGTTGTTATTTCTCAGGCATGGAAGCAGACGTGATTTTTTAAAATACTGTATTTAATTGCATGCATTCTAGAGAACTGTATATGGAGTTTCCCCTCTATACTTACACTTCCTCCTGTGAGCCCCCCTGCCCACGGCAGACTGATGAGCAGAGAGAAAGCTTGAGTGGTTTAAGGGAGAAATCTCCCCGGCAACAAGAAAATGCTGTAACAAAAAGGTTTTCTTTCTTTCTTTTTTTTTTTTTTTTTGGTCTTTTTAGGGCCACACCCACAGCATGTGGAGGTTCCCAGGGAAGGGGTCTACAGCTGCCAGCCTACACCACAGCCACAGCAACGCAGGATCCCTAACCCACTAAGTGAGGCCAGGGATCAAACCCACAACCTCATGGTTCCTAGTCAGATTTGTTAACCACTGAGCCATGACGGGAACTCCAGCAAAAAAGTTCTTACTACCCTGGCCAGCAATGTCATCACAACAATAACCCAAAAGACTAAACTGCAATGTTTTGGCATTGACCTGAAGATTTCTGTCTTGGTAAACGGCAAAGAACTAACAGAATTTTAAAAGGTTGGACAGACAACTGTTTCAAGACCAACTGCTTAATGTATTCTGATTATTAGGTTCTATTTTATTATAGCTCACTTACAGAGAGTCACTTGATTTTAAAAGCCCGTTATATGAATTCTAATTTTTTTTTCCTTTAGTGATTTCATTCCCAATACCCATTTTAACTGTACAACTGGCTTATTGGGTGGATAGTGCAGTGATTGTTAGCAACTACACATTATTGAGTTTTTGAGTCCAACAAAAAATTCAATGCAGTTTTTAATAGAGACATAATGCAAGCAGTGAATGGGTGAATAAATGAATGGAAAGAATCCGAGGTACAAAGAGCTGAAAGTTACTTTGCCAAATCAGATCATAAATAAGAGTCATGTCTCAGATTTTCTACCGTCCCATCAGAAAATGTGTTTGTTGTTATTCCTAAACAACAGATAGAATAATGTCATTGAAAGCGCAGAAAACCTGCAACCTGGAGGATTTGGGAAGACTTACCTGTTTTTGGATTACTAAGACATGCAGTTCTTACTACATACTCTAAGCTGCATTCAATAAAGATGAATCAGTCTTGACTAAGAGTAAAGATTTCTTGAAGGGTCCCACATCATATCAGCACAAGGTCTGGAGTAAGTATATATTAGTGCTCACAGGTTTTTAGCATGAATTTGCTTCAATATGTTGATATTTCAGAGTACTTACTAACGAAGTACTCCTTTTTTTCTTTTTACGATCGCACCCATGGCATATGGAAGTTGCCAGGTAAGGAAAAGGGGTCGATTCAGAGCTACAGCTGCCAGCCTACATCACAGCAACATCAGATCCAAGTCGCGTTTGCGACTTACCCCGCAGCTTCTGACAACCCTGGATTTTTGACCCACCGAATGAGGCCAGGGACTGAACCCACATCCTCACAGACACTGTGTTGGGTTGGTAATCCGCTGAGCCATAATGGGGAACTCCTAATTAAGTACTCTAAGTTTAGTAGTTTAAAAAGCAAACATGAATGTGAACACCTAAAACAAATAAAGCAGCTCAACTATAACCTATAAACATTTACCATTACAAGTTTGAAGTTTTCTAAAATGTTTATAAAATGAATAACATTCTTCAAAATAATGCCCTATATGTTGACAATGAACATACAGCCAAAATTCATAAATGCTACAAAATAGCCTATTATCCTAAAAATACAATTCCAATCAGGCTTTAATTTGACAAGTTGAATACTCAAAATAAAAGGATTTGGATGAAAAATTTAAGGATAAAAAATGAAACACTTTAAGCAAAAAAAAAAAAATACATTTATTCCTTTTATCAAGTATAGAAGAAGTAAAATGTTAGCATATATGTCTCATTAATGTGTAAGTTTAAATATAAAATTTAACCTATTGCTTAATGTGATTTTTGGAATGTAATGTTATTTTCAGCATTCAGATTTATCTAATTTCCTATGTTTACTACATTTTACTTCTAGAGAGCTTTCCATCAATTTAACCAGGCACTATTAGATGTGTGTGTGTCTCTGTGTCTGTGTGTGTGTCTGTGTATGTTTGTGTGTGTCAATTTAAAAATTAGGAAAAAATATTTTATGTTCACTTCTTAAAATTAACTAGAAATCATAATTCTTTATAAACATGTCAACAAAAATATGTCTCTTAAAACCATAATCTATTTTTTTTACTTAGTGTATGTCCCATTGTCAGAATTCAAGGTACAAGGATCATGAGTTCTTAAAAGCAAGTGCTATTTGACATACTTAAAACTCATGATCAAACCATCCACATTTCACATCTGAACATTTTTAAACTTTAAATGTGGTTTTCACTAACGGCTGTGACTCTTCCCGTGAGAGAACTATAACCTTAGCACATGGGAAGTACTTCAGTTCCTTGGAGTCTGGTCCACAAGACATACTCGGGTTCTCCTAAAGCGGACTGCATGTAAGTGGCTTAGTCAGGAGTCCTATCAATGGAATTAGTGATGCTAAAATAAGATGGACAGTGTTTATTAACACACTAATCAGAATGATGCAGAAAAGACCATTAAAAAGTTAGAATCCAGTTGTTCTGTGCCAAACTGTGTTGCGATCCAGCTTTTATGCAATTACATTATAGGCAGACCTTTCAAACTGTCAATGCTTACTGATAACTCTACAAGGCCAAATGTTAAGATAACTTTAATAAGATACAAAAATGGGATTTTTATACGATCAGAATGCCTTTGAAAGTTTCTTTCTTTCATGGGAAAACTCAGACAAAATTTGATAAACTCCATATAATTGAATAAAAAATGAGATAAAAGTGTTCTATGTTAGCATTTGGGGTACCTATCATAAATCTAAGGACCAAAAAACCCCCACAATTTGTTAGTCAAGATGTAATTGATCAAATTAAGTAATTAGAAAAGCAGTGCATGCTGAACATAAATCTTTGAGTAGAATCATAGTTTTTGGCCTCATGGGGAAAAAAGTCTAAAAAAATATTGAATTATTACCTTCAGTGTGGGAAAAAAAATATGAAATCTAACCAGTAGAACTGACGACACTATTACTCTTCATTATAAGCTTTGCTTTTCACTTTGCACCCAGACGTGAAACCTCATCTTTGGTGGAGAATAAGTTAGTGTAGAATGCTGAGCAATTCACACAATGTCAGCAACTCATTTTCCCCCAATTTTATGGCAAAGTATAACCTTAGTCAAGTTCAAAAAGAAACAAAAATGTAGTGTCCACAATCCTAATCAGAAAAACCATTTTCACATTTCCATGTCCTTTTCCGAGAAAGACAAAGATGTTTTAAATATCTGTGAATATGCTTCAGGCAATTTGCTTGTCCTAATTGCCTATGTGACAAGTGTAGCAATGATACAAACGCAGGATGGAACAACTTCAAAATACTGCATTTCAGGTTAATCACTCAAATACTAACCTGAATTCCACTTGAGTCATCATGATTTACATAGGGAGTGGGTAGGAATGAGGTAAATATTAGCTGACAGAGCTACAATATTTATTTGGGGGAGTTTGGGGGTTGCAAAATGCAGAACACCCTTTTCTATCAACTGCATTTATTCTTTAATTATTAGTAAGAAAAAGCACATACATAAATAGATTAATTACTAGATCCCTTTTTTTTTTGGCGGGGGGTGCACTTGCAACATATGTAAGTTCCCAGGGCTAGGGATTGAACAGAAGCTGCAGCTGCCAGCCTATGCCACATCCATGTGGGATCTGAGCTGTACCTGTGACCTACACCACAGCTCATGGCAACACTGGATCCTTAAACCACTGAATGAGGCCAGGGATCAAACCCACATCCTCATGGATACTAGTTGGGTTCACACACAACGGGAACTCCTGGATCATTTTTAAAGACATAAGTGCTGCAGATTATAAAAATGGTTGCAATGATATTCCCCCACCCGTGCATTCCTCTGCAATGCCATTCCCCAGTCAAGAGGTGGCACGTACCCCTCCCTGGGAAACTGGCTGGCTTTGTAATTAAATCAACCAACACAGGATGGAAAAGTGATGCTCGGAAATTTATAAGGCTTGGTTATAAAGGGCATACCATTTTTGCCTGCCTCTTGGAACTCTCACCTTTGCATCTCTAAACGACGATGTTATAGATGCAAGGCTGCTGTGCTGGGAGGAAATCCAAACTAGCCATGTGGGTGAAAGGACTCCTGTAATCCCACAAAATGGGAACCGCAGCCTTGTAAATTTCACCAGGATCCTCTCTGGGCCAGTGGCAGAGGCCAGCTCCTCTGGGATACAGCGGATGAGACTCGCACTGGAACACTTCCCAGAGGATGAAATTACCCTCCCAGGACACCATGTCTCACATGCAAAAGAATTTGGGGCCTCTATGTGTACACACAGCTCTCCCATGTCCTCTCTCTCCCTCGATCTCACACACACACACACACACACACACACACAATCAACATCTCTGCTATATCATCCCCTTCCTTGTCTCTTCCCTATACAACCACCCGCCTCAAAAAGAGCAGAACAAGAACGAGAGGCCAGGAAGGGACTCAGGAGCAGAAGCTACACCCTCCTGCATCTCATCAACATAAATCTACATCTTAAACTTCAGTCTAGTAAACGTGTTTTCATTACCAACAAAGAATTAATTGTATTACACACTCAGAGGAGGGCAGGGAAAAGTTTACAGATTCCTTCTTGCTTACATTGTGCTTGGCCACATTTTTAAGAGTTAGACTGATTTGTAAATAATTGTTAGAGCCTTTTAGGTACATTTCTTTCTACTTTGACAAAGAAAATCTATTTCTGCCCCTTGCTGATGTGTCAAGACCTGTGACCCACCCATGCCAACAGTTAAAAATTAATTAAACAGGGAGCAAATTATTGATAACCGAGACTTTGCCTAGGATAGAGGGAAACATACAGCGTTTTGTACATTTAATGTATTATTATTATGAAATAAATGAGATTCTCTTTAGCCACTCATGTGAATGAATAGGCCTACCACCAAATGTCTACATTAAAGATGAAGGGAAAACTCTAGTTCACTTTCAAACGGACTGTATGTATAATGATTTAAATAGTTCATTACGGAAAGCTGCATTCCAAAACTGCAGTAAACCCATCGAGTTTTATAAACACATTTTCTTTCTACTGTTACTGCTGCTCACTCCACCGAAGTGAAGGGCTATCTGGACTCATTTCAAATGTCCTTAGGTTATATGTCACTCTAAGGAAACTTTTTTCCAGATAAGTTGTAAAGAACATGTATTTTTTAATGGCAGGTATTTTATCATCTCTGGCCATTTAGATTATAGGTGTGGGATCCTGTTTTATATGGCATCCTGCTACCGTGGAACTTTTCTTTCAGCTGCTTTAGTGAGAGAGCTGCTGCCAAACAAAACAGTAGGAGGGAAGCTGTAAAAAGCTTTAAAATGCTAAAAAAAGGAATAAGTGAGCAAGCAGCAATCTAAACATAAACCAGAGGACTCTTCCCATGACCCACATTTAAAGGAAAGAAACAGAAGATGCAAAGAATGAACTGAATACCAATTTAGAGCCACACTCATGATGGTGAGAGGAAGCAGAAATCACTTCAGACAGCTCCATGGAAGCGGGGGCACTAAAATCATTCTCTCACAAGTCTCAGACGTGATTTTGCATTAGACCAAGCCTAATGTCATGACATTTTCTTTAAAAAATGAGACGTTATGATATAAAACTTCAAAAACGAAGTCACCATTATGAGTCAGTCCTGCTGATTTAAGGCCTTTTTTGTCAGCATAGAAACAATGAAATCAGCAGTGATATGATGAGAGAACCTCCAACTCCAACAACAGAAAAAATGCTTGCTCAGGCAAGCTCAGCGAAATTGCAAAAATGGGATATTCTCAATACTGCCCTTTGAAAAACCCACGATGCGTTCATTACACACTAAGAGACCGGTACCACTTTGGAAGCTGTAACTGACAATATTCTTGGTTTGGGCACACGGCTCTTTTGAAGATACGCGATTTATTTAAAACACTTTTTGGGGGGGGGGATTGGTTTGGAATATATGCAGCCAGATGAGTATTCAAGATATAACATATTCTTCAGTATTTGAAGGACGAGCATCTTTAATGATTCAGATGAGGGCCCGATCCAATATTTAAACCAAACACATACTTCAATCTTCCAGAAAAAGGCTGTTTATCACAGAGAAGGTAATTAACTTGCATGGAGCCCAGGATAAGTCATCTGTCAGTCTGGCTTCCACTTGGATAAAACCAGTGGGGCTGGTCGCGAGCCAGCTGCTCTGGACTCTGGGCATCCACACACAGGGACCCATTCATGGGCTTTATTGCCTTAAACCCTCCCAAGCTGCAGGCATCATTGCTGGGATTTCCAAGGTGCAAGTCAGGTTAAGTCCCTTCCTCCAGCCCCAGGCAGAATGTGAACAGAACGCAGTGCAAGAGGTGCCTCTGCCTCACCACGGCTGCCCTCACGAGCCAGAGTATCATTTACCTGATAATACTTTGAGCCTAGGATGAGTTCATTACATCTCAATAGGTTCAGTCCTAAATTCATCTCAGAACCAGGCCCAGAATGAATCTTATTCTTTTACGGCCCCATCCCAAACATCCACTTAATGTGAAGCCAGAAGGCACTTTCCTATGAGTGGCCACTGAGGGAGAGCCTTCCCTCTGCGCTGTCCCGCTCTTCTTTTAAGTAGCCTTGGCAACGGGTGTTTAAGTAGCTTCTGCACAGGGCTTTAGACACATCCTTCTAATGGTCTCTGGATGTGTCCCAGATCAGGCTAAAGAATAATCCATCAAGCAAAGTCCGGTCTTGTGGGACAACAGAACGTGACCGCGAGCATCACTGTGGTAAAGAGGCAAAGTCTGTAGGCAGCTTTACAAAACCACTGGGAAATAAAAGTATCTTGCAAAGGACGCGTAAAATACAAAATCTAAAATGCGGCTTTGGCTAGTCATCATTAATGCTACCTGTCCTCCTCCCTAAACCCTTATACCAGTGTATCCAGTTTCCCTCTAGCAATAATCGAAGACATGAAAAGAGCACTTACTAAATCAAATACAGAGGCAACGTCACAGAGACTTAAAGATGATAAAGGGTCTTACACGACAGCTAGGAAAATAATACTCACTAGCATCTTACGAAATGGCAAGTCAAGGAAATATGTCCAGTTTCATCAAGTTGTTCGTGTCTTCCTAAGGAAACTACCTGTGGCCTTTGTAACACAAGACCCAATACGTGAACCGAGAGGAGTCACTTGTCCATACTAAAGACCTGAGCAATGTGTTATTATTTCAGGCTGATTAAGTCATTATTCATTTCAGAATATTTACTGGTCACCAAGCGCTAGGGATACAGGGAAGGACAAGAGAGACCAGTCACTACCTCCGTAACTCCTGGAGTCTGGGAAACAGATCACTGACAAACATTCACAGGGAGCTCCCATTGTGGTGCCGTGGAAAGGAATCCAACTAGTATCCATGAGGATGCAGGTTCGATCCTTGGCTTTGCTCAGTGGGTCAGGGATCGGTGTTGCCATGAGCTGTGGTGTAGGTCACAGACCTGGCTCAGATCCCACATTGCTGTGGCTGTGGTGTAGGCTGGCAGCTGTAGCTCTGATTTGACCCTTAGGCTGGGAGGTTCCATATGACATAGGTGGGGCCCTCAAAAGAAAAAAGAAAAGTTCACAAAAAAATATATGATTATAAACAGTGGGATGGAGAAAAGTTTGCTTTGAGGATAAATAAAAATGACCCTGATATTTGAATACTGACTCTGCAAAAAGCGACGTATAACTAATACTATTAATCCTATTGTGGTTTGTTTTGCTTCCAGTGCCTTGCAATTTAAAAGACTTTAAGGAGTTCCTGTTGTAGCGCAGCAGAAACAAATCCGACTAGGAACCATGAGGTTGCGGGTTCGATCTCTGACCTCACTCAGTGGGTTAAGGATCCAGCGTTGCCATGAGCTGTGGTGTAGGCCAGCGGCTACATCTCCGGTTAGACCCCTAGCCTGGGAACCTCCATATGCTGCAGGTGCAGCCCTAGAAAAGACAGAAGACAAAAAATAAATGAAATGAAAGACTTCGATGTTTGAAGTCTTTTTACATCTGCCTGTTATAACCGCAGCACAGTGCAGAAATTGAGATGTACGTGGAGAGATAAAGAGCTACACAGACACAGAGGCAGGAACAAGAGGTGGTTTGGTTTGGCAGGAACTTCTGCAAAAGGAAAGAGGGACCTAGAGTTAAGGCTAAAAAGGAAGGAAAGGGCAGGCAGAGAGGCCTTGAACACCCGGCCAGGTTCTCAGACTTTCTCGACAGGGAGAAGAGAGCTTCTATAGAATTGAGGATGTGAGTTTGAGGAGGCTGGTGTTTCTGGGAAATTAACGTCGAAGCAATAGGCAAAATACATAAGGAAGGGAGAAAGAGTCCCTACCAGCATCATTTAAGGGGCTCTCCCCATAATTAGTCAAAAAGGGTGTGGACTTCTAATGCATCAATGAGACTGAAAAGAAGAGACAAGTATAAGCTACACTGAGGAGGAAGAATTTTTGAGTCAGTAACTGACTAGATGTAAAAGACAGACGTTTGCGAATTCAAATCTAAGATTCCCAAGGGAACAAAGAGATGGGCTGTGAACATTGAGTAGGATGAACAATAATGAGTGTGCTTTTGAACCCCCTGGGTTTCAGCTGCTAGTGACACACCCAGATGAAGCTTCTCAGAGAGGGCAGGACTGGAAATACAGATTTTTCAACCTCTCAGGAGTGACTGTCGATGTGGGAAGGGTCGGCAAAGAAGAGAGCACAAGCAGAGAAAATCACTAAAGAATCTCAAGAGAACCTTAAACTTGGTGGTGTTGAAATTTCGCTGACTTTGTGAGTGGTGTGACTATCTTCAGATGACTCAGCATTTTTGTCTGTTAGAAGGAAGTGACAGAAAAAAAGAGCAAGGGAGGGGTACATGATGGAGGATTGTAGAGAGAATTAAGGGAAGAGGATGAAAAAGTAATCAGAGAAGTTAAGTGCTGGGGAGAGACCAGGGGATCCAGGGAATGAGAACTGGAATGGAAAGGGAGAGGGGCTCACTGCTGGCTAATTCCTAATCATGTTTCAAAGATCAGAGCCGAGTCTCAGAGGTGATGATGGCTGGCACATGCCAGCCAAGCCTGGAAAAGGCTCTATCCTCACAAAGAGAAGGTTCTAGGTGACTCTCTTTACCTTGTCTTTAATGAATATATATTTTTATCAATACATAGGAATATATATAACCTCGAGCAAATATAAGCATTAAAGGAGTTCCCATCATGGCTCAGTGGTTAATGAATCTGACTAGGAACCATGAGGTTGTGGGTTTGATCCCTGGCCTTGCTCAGTGGGTTGAGGACCTGGCGTTGCCATGAGCTGTGGTCTAGGTCACAGACGTGCCTTGGATCCCGCGTTGCTGTGGCTGTGGCATAGGCTGGTGGCTACAGCTCCAATTCAACCCCTAGCCTGGGAACCTCCATATGCCGTGGGAGTGGCCCTAAAAAAGGCAAAAAGCCAAAAAAAAAAAAGGCACTATTTAACGTGGGATTGAATGAGGATGGTACCAGGCCACACTCATCATCACTTCCTTCTAACAGACAAAAAAAGCTGAATCACCTGGAGAGATTCACACCACTCATAAAGTCAGTGAAACAGTAAATGAAGGGCCAGACCCTAAATTCCTATGAAGAGTTTTATCCTTCGTGAGACTGAAGCGTTGCCTACTGCTCTAAGGAGGCAGATGAAGAGTTTTATCCTTTAATCATTATATTGGACCATGCATTCTTGCAGGTTTAGGATGGAGTTCCAAATAACAATTAAGTCCAAATAGTTTCCTAGACTTAACTGATGTATTTCATTAAAGAGGTTTTTCTTTAATCACATAGCTTAGTGCATGGGATAATATTTTGTAAGAACACAGAAAAAATTTAACATCACAATGTATATTGCACTGTTTACTAAATCTTGGCAATGCTGAATTAAGAATCCAGTTAAGGAATTATGGATTTACATACCTGTGGTATCCATCTGGAAGACACAAAGCTTGTCACTTCTATTACAGACAAGCCGGTTTGCGAAAGCTGATTGATAAATTCAATTTTTATATCTGTAGGGACTATAACCTAAGGAAACATGAAAAAAATATTTTATAAGTAATTGGCAGAGGGTTTAGTGAAGCATAAATAGAAAATTGATTCCTAACTGAAAGCAAGCAATTTCAAGATTTATAAATTCAAGTAGTAACTGAGAACACATATAACCACCTACTATATGAAGTCCATATAAGTCTTTAGACTCCACAACTATTAATATTGAGATATAGCATTTTAAATAAACAGTAAAATTACTATCAAAGTACCTTTTCATTCTGCAATCCATCCCTAGGTCCAACTTCAACTATTTTAACATACTCAGGGAGTCCGGATAACCGGGAGGGTTCCTGAAATGGCAAACACAAGGCAAGAAAAAGAGGTAACTGTTAGAGTATCAAACATGCTTATCTGAAAAGTCAAACAATTTCACTTTGTTGAATTCAGTTCTCACCCTAGAAAGTTAAGAAAGGTAAGAAATAGATACAATGATATAATCCAAATACCAAGTTTCTATTGTTAGCAACCTGAGGTCATTTTTTTCTTACAACCCAGTGACATTGGGTCTAATTAGGATTAAAATCCAAAAGATGAATTTCCAAGGTAAAACTACAGAGAAGGAAACTTAGGATGTAAAGAGCCAATCTGTTGAGTGATTCTATGTATGATGATAAATTTTCCACTGTTAGAGCTCACTAAAAAAAAAGCTGGATCTCTTTGCTCAACATTGCTAACAGTTAGAGAGATGCAAATCAAAACTACAATGAGGTACCACCTATACCGGTCAGAACAAGCATCATTAAAAAGTCTACAAATGACAAATGCTGGAGAGGGTGTGGAGAAAAAGGAACCTTCCTACACTGTTAGTGGGAATGGAAATTAGCCACTATGGAGAATAGTAAAGAGTTTCCTCAAAAAAACTAAAAACAGAGTTGCCATATGATCCACCAATCCCACTCCTGAGTATATATCTGGAAAAAAACTAATTCGAAAAAATACACAGACCCAAATGTTCACAGCAGTACTATTTACAACAGCCAGGACATGGAAACGACCTAAATGTCCATCAACAGATGAACAGATAAAGAGGATGTGGTATACATATAAAAATAGAAACAGACTTTCTAAACTTCATATTGCAGTTAAAATGAGAAACAGGCTACGTATTTTCACACACACACACACACAATGGAATATTACTCAGCCATAAAAAGAATAAAATAATGTCATTTGCAGCAACATGGATGCATTATACTAAATGCATGGAGATCATTATACTAAATAGTCAGACAACAACAAATACCGTAAAAGACAGCCTATATGTGGAATCTAAAAAAATGATACAAATGAACTTATTTACAAATCAGAAACAGACTCACAGACATCGAAACCAGAGACCCACAGACCACAGACTTATGGTTACCAAAGGGGAAGGGGGGGGGATAAACTAGGAAATTAGGATTAACATATACACATTCCTACATATAAAACGGAAAAACGACAAGGACCTATGCTCAGTATTTGGTCATAACCAATAAGGGAAAGGAATCTGAAAAAGAATCACTTTGCTGTGCCCCTGAAACTAACACAATATTGTAAATCAACTACACGTCAATAAAAATAAATAAATAAATAAAACAGGAAAAAATAGACAGACTTTCTAAACTTCCTATCGCAGTTACAATGAGAAGCAGGCCACCTAGTTTCCAACTGGACAGACATAACCTCCTGGTATCTGAGCTCAGTTAAATGTGGATAACCAGGAGTTCCCATTGTGGCGCAGTGGTTAATGAATCCGACTGGAAACCATGAGGTTGTGGGTTCAATCCCTGGCCTTGCTCAGATCCTGTATTGCTGTGAGCTGTGGTGTAGGTTGCAGACGCGGCTCGGATCCTGTGTTGCTGTGGCTCTGGCGTAGGCTGGTGGCTACAGCTCAATTAGACCCCTAGCCTGGGAATCTCCATATGCTGCGGGAAGCAGCCCTAAAAAAGGCAAAAAGACGGAAAAAAAAAAAAAGTGGATAACCAGGTGTCACGTTCTTCCAATGTTCCAATGGACGCTGATGGAATCCACCTAAATCAGCAGGACCTGTGGTTCACAGCTTGGGGGGTGTTTTTGTTTTTTTTTTTTTTAACCTTGTTTTTCACAAGGGATGATGCCTGTGGGCTGACCCGTTTGTACCATCTCACTCTGTCCTTGTAACGATCACAGGCAGACACGGATGATAGATGCGCCTGTTCTGGATGCAGCACCCAGTTTGTTTCCATCACAGAAAAATGCTCCCTGGTCCTTTTAGGGTCCGTCGCTGTTATTTGGTTTTATTAGTGTTCTGTGTTAACTAACATGGCGAAAGAATCCAGATGGTCCCAGTTACACGGCTTACACACCACCCTCCACAATTTCCATGAAATCAGGCAATTCAATAAGCAAAAATTAACCAAGAAGAATCCTCATTCCTGTACCTCCTGAGCAGATGCGTGCTGTTGGCAGAGTGGAGGCTTGAGCGTGGACACATGACTCGAGACTCAGTTTTGGACGACAATCATGAAATCATGCCTCATGCCAGGGTGGCCATCATTTCATCAGGCCATAAAGGAAAGGGACAGCACGGGAAGGTAAAAGAAATAGGAGACACACACGTCTCTTTCTTATTGCCTATAATCCTAAAAGGGCAGGAGTGAAAACACAAAAACAAAACTAGGCAGTCTTAAGCCATGTGGTCTCATTATCACTGATTGTTTCCTGAAACTGCATTTTCAACAGCAATTAGCTTGGAGCAGTCATGGATAAAGAGTACTTCTTTATTAAACAGCAAGGTTTAACCCCAAAAAAGAACATAGTGTTTTTTGAAGTGATAACAAGATGCTGATGGAGTTCTCGTTGTGGCTCAGTGGTAATGAGCCTGACTAGTATCCATGTGAGTGCGGGTTCAATCCCTGGCCTCGCTCAGTGGGTTAAGGATCCAGCATTGCCTTGAGCTGTGGTGTAGGTCACAGATATGGCTCAGATCCCGTTGCTATGGCTGTGGCATAGGACAGTGGCTACAGCTCCAATCTGACCCCTAGCCTGGGAACTTCCACATACCACAGGTGTGGCCTGGAAAAAGGACAAAACAAACAAACAAACAAAAACAACAACAACCACCAATATGCAGAATACAATTAAAGAGCCTGGGCCCTTCCTTTGCATCACTGCTATAGCTAGCAGAAGATAACAATATGAAGAAATTAAAACAAAAATCCCTCACCAATTACAGCCATTTCAGTCAAAGCAGAATATGTGCTCACTTGATATTATGTTAGATTTCTTCTTGAATCTAATGCTACTATTTTTGCTTTCTAGGCCTGGAAATGTATTCTTTGTACCCGAACACCTGAGAAATCAGAAGAGAGTTATAATCTGTTCAGTAAGTTCATGAGAAACAAGTTTCCCATACATAGTATATACTTAAATAAATAAAAGTAAAGTCAACACATATTTCTTGAGTATGTGTCATGTGAGAGCCCTCTCCGGGTATCTTTAGTCTCTTTCTGGGCTCTACTCTCTCTGCACTGACTTCTAAACAACATCTGCTTTACGTAAATAATGCAATGCCTACTGGGCAAATCCACTGCAATGCTGTCCAAACACATAGAATTCAATGACTCAAAACTGATCTCATGGTTTCTTCACCTCTTGCCTCTCCTCAAATCATCTCCCACTGCCTCCTGTCCACTCCCACTGCCTGCTGTCCACTCCCACCTCTCTGACCACTTACACCTAACTGGTACATTTACAACTGGTTCTTTTTTGGCACATACACCAACACCCAACACTTAGCTTGCACTTAATAATTGCTTGTAGATTGTATTAATGAATCTACTGTCACTGGCTTCATTTAAATTGTCATCTTTTTCTACCCAGTCTATAACTATAGCTTCATAAGTATTCTTCTTAATCTTGTTTTTCTTTGACCCAAAACTTCAGCATCTAAAAATCACCTTTGGAGAGACCTATCAATCCAAGGTAAAGGTGATTCATAATGAGCCACTCATCTTCTGCCCCACTCTATTTCATGCATCCTGTGACTTTCGCTGGGCTAAAGTCACGTCCTGCTTGCATGTCATGTCTGTACACTGGAAGTTACTGTTGGTTGAAATAGCTTCCATCTGTAGGAAAGACTCTCCACCAAACCCATTTCTCTTCAGATGGACACAGCACTGGACCACATTTCTCCTCTAAGAGTTATGTTTGAATGAGTTCATGAAGGTGAATGAAACGTACCACTTTTAGGCTTGACCCATGAAACCATACCATGCACATGGCTCCATGCTCTTTCCTCTCCAGCCAGCTTGATGCAGATGAGGATGACAGACTTGAAAGTGGATAAACACCAAAAAAATGGAAGGAACCTACAGCCAAGTCACTGCTTGAATAAGAATTCCATGCCAATAAGAAGCAACCATTTTGTCCCTCCAATAGATAAAATAAATGTCATCTCTTTTAGACCACTGCGATGAAAGATAGATCTTCTGTCACTACTAATTGTGGAAAATGGTGAAGGGTCTAAAACTTTACATTTCCGGCAAGCTAACAAGCGAACCTGCCATAGATACTGGTGGAAGGCACAAGACGCCTGGGTCAGAGAAGAAAAAAAAAAAAAAAGCTTATCACTCACAGAAACAGCAGTAGCTAGAAGGTCAGGATTTGTGCTGGTTCCCCAAACCCCAACTCTCAGAAAGAAAAGGGGACCATGTGATGCTTGCACAGGTAACTGTATCACAGGAAAGGAGGCCCAAGCACAGGAAGGCTGAACCTTTTGTAGTGGGCAGTAAGCACATCTTCTCTTGGCAACAGAGGTGGACATTGTATTTACGATGCTTGGCCAAGAGTAGGCCTGCCTTTTCTCTCAGAGAAAGACACTTCCTCTTGGCTCCAGAAGGAGACACTAGCTCTATCACTCAAAGCTGTTCCCTATACAAAGATCCTTGGAAAAAAAAGCCCAGAATAAAGATAACCGTGCATGTGCTTGCAAGACATACAGAAGTTCAAGGTATTCATGAAGAATTACTTTCCAATAACATCCACTCTTCCTTTTCACACCATCTTGGTTTATGGCAAATTTTTTCATCTAGTAACCCATTCTGCTAGCCCCTCTGATTAATCTAACGAACAGAAGCTGAGATCAAATCTGTTCAGTTATCTCATAAAACACTGAATGAGATAAAACATTTAAGGATACTCTCAACAGATCCCCAGGGAGTAGGAGGCCAACATGCTATATTGACTTCAGCCATGCCCCCTCCTCCAATGGTCCTGGACTAATCCAGCCCAACAAATCCCATGCAGTAGTGGCCTCCGTATCAGAAACTTAAAGTTGTTTACTTTGTGCCTAGTTTACGATGGTGGGTGTGTTACAGTGTTCAGGGCCGGCAGTGGTGGCAATCGGATGATGGAGACTTGATCAGCGGTGTGATCCCCATGGGCCTCTTCAGAGTATAAGTCTCAGATGATTCTGTCAGCAGCCATAATCTGTCACCATAACTCACAAGCCATCCAAAAGGTGTCTTTAATATCCTAGTCTACAGTTTTCCAAACAGCAGATGAGCTAGGCCAACAACCACAACCCAAGAGCCAGTAAGAACATGGAGACGGGCCCGAGTTCTGCTGAGTGAGTAGCCGACCACATCCATTTTCAGTTCTGCATGGCTGCTGGGAGGTTATATAACTGCAGGGGCCCTGTGGTTATCATCAGATTTCAGCTCAGCCAACACGTCATTGAACCAGGCCCACTCGTTTGGAAAAGCACCGTGAAGCAAAGGGCCCCCACTGAGCCCATAGCTTTGTTCCAGGCAGTGGAACGGGCAACAGAGGGCAAGTATATTACTTTTTGTGTGTAAAGCTGAGCCTGCACAGGGGACAGGCTGACCACTTTCTCGAATATATCATTTCCATTTGATTAGTGAGGCCTGTTGAAAATGTCCTACCTCATTAGTCACTGACTCCACATTGACCCCCCAAAATGGAAATACAGGCCACAGAGTCACAAAAGGCCCCCATGGGTCAGGTGTCCAGTTTCAAAGAGAGCTCAATAGCAAGCCAACAGCTTATTTGCAAAAGAAACCCGGTTGGCTATGTCATGGCAGTAAGGGGTCCACAGCCCTCCAAAGAGCCACCAGATAGCAGTGACTTTGCCAGAAGGTCTAATGTGCAAAGTCCCCAGTCACAGAGACCTGGAGCTCAAAGACATCAGAAGGATGAAGCCCAAAGGTAAGTTCACTTCACTACCCACAGCACCTATGATTCCCTCTGGCCACTAGTGGGACAGAGAATTACAATCACAATACACATCAGTTTGTACTATACATTCAGACATGGAAGCAACAGTACAGTCCACTGGCCCCAAAAGCCCCACCCACTAGGCTGCCTCAGCTCTCCTTTCCCACTGGGAACACTACCCAACCCCATCAATTAAATCAGGATTCCCACCCCCATGGAACAGACAGGATGGAGACTTTATAAGACTGAACCAGGAAGGCGAGAATCCCTGCCCTGTCCCATTCCCCAGTACACTCTGATGGATGATCTCCATGCACCAATAGTCACCTTTTTCCTTAAACGGCTGAAGGAAGAAGGCTGTGAGTGAGCAGGGGATGAAGAAGGAGGGATCATCTCCAATGCAGTAAACAAAGAATACTTGCTGACTTTCAATTTCAAGCAGCACCACGGCTGCTCACTGGCTCAGTCCAATGCACTAGCAATGCCTCTGGTCTACACAAAGCCCTGTACCAAAGAGCAACCTCATCATCCCTGACGCCACCTACAGTAAAACCTTAGGAACCCCTGGATTTGGCATCCATAGCTGCGTCGGTTTCCAGTAGGATCACACGTTTGTTCCCTCGGGTGACACAAGCTAGATTTGCACATGCTCCACTGTCAAGATAACATCTCTTAAGTCTTCATCCAGTTATAATATAAAGGCTAAGGAAGTTATGCAAGGTGGCAAGACTGACTCTAAAATTTATCTACAATTCTTTGGGTCTGTTCTCATTCTCCAGTGGGTTGCCTTTCAACAGCATAAACATAATTTAGGGCAGCAGGACTCGCACCTTCAGGTCAATGACTCATCTGTGCTTCCTTATAAGAGTTTGTCCATCCCAGTGAAATCGCCCCAAAATTTCTGAAGAGGAGCCAGGGCAGACCTTTCGCTGTCATCTCTAATTGTATTCCATTTGTCATGACAGACTGCAGGACAAGCTAAGCTGTAAAAAGTTCCAGCTACTGTTACTCCGTATTAGCCAGAATGACTTCCATCCCCTCATCTCCCAACTCAACCAGTCAAAGTTCTTAGAGTCACCTGACTTCTTTCCATAATGCTGGCCAAATCCGTTCCTCTAGACTCCCAGGAAGCACTGATGAACAGAGGAAAGGGAACTTTCAGCCCACCCAGGATCTTCTCAGTGCTAGCTTGCCTAATGGATGGACCTGAGGCTGACCACCAGATCGCCAAGGAAGCTCCCCCTCCCTGAGAAGAGTTAGCACAGCCAGGGCACCATGTGGTCTTTGGACCTACTACCCTGAAACCAGAGAGCAACCACCTTCCCATCTCATCATAAAGAGGCAATAAAGCAGAGGACCCTTTGTGTCTCAGTTGACTATATGATCTGGTGAACATGATTGTTAACAATTCCTATGACCTTCCCTCGAATCCCTTTAACCCCCTGAAAAGCCCTTGGGCTTCCACTTTCAGAAAGTTGTGTCTCTCTCAGTATTCCATCTTCATCCACCATACTATCAAAACTATGAAGGGCTGAGATTTTACCCTATGTGCTAGCGAACACGTGACCCTGCCAGTTTTCTGGATGCGGGCAGAAGATATGTGACTCGAATCAAAGACAAAAGGCGTTAGGGAGTTCCCGTCGTGGCTCAGTGGTTAACGAATCCAACTAGGAACCATGAGGTTGTGGGTTCGATCCCTGCCCTTGCTCAGTGGGTTAAGGATCTGGCGTTGCCGTGAGCTATGGTGTAGGTTGCAGATGCGGCTTGGATCCTGAGTTGCTGTGGCTCTGGTGTCGGCTGGTGGCTACAGCTTCGATTCGACCCCTAGCCTGGGAACCTCTATATGCTGCGGGAACCTCTATATATGGCAAAAAAAAAGACAAAAGGCATTATTATTCATCTCAATAGCAGTAAGCTGAGAGCCAACATTTTCTTGCATGAATTCCCCCTGAGCATTGCAGGAGTGGGGCTTGGGGAACCTCAACATCTCATAATGGGCAGTAAGCAAGCCTGCCCTTAGTTCCAGAACGACACACTATCACCCAAGGCTGCTACACAAACACTTTGAAAAGATATGTGCAAAGGAGGCTAGTAAGACATGCAGACCTATGAGACCCAGGAAGAATCACTTCTCAGCCCTGTGATTACCTGTTATTATCCTCAATCAAAATGCGGACCCATTATCCAAGATCAAGTTTGTCATCCACTCAAGACTTTTCTGACCTCCTTGTACAGAATTAAGTAAACTGACCCCAGAACAATGCAAGGGGTTAAGGGCACCGGCCCTCTGTGCAGTTGAATATCTATATATAATTTACGGTGAGCCTTCTGTATGTACCCAGCTCCTTCCCAGCCACAATTCCTCCCGGTGGTTCCGCATCTGCAGGTTCAACCAACGGCACATCACATCAGATAGTCCTGTAGTATTTACTATTTCAAAAAATCCATTACTAAAAACTGGATCTCCACAGTTCAAACCCTTATTGTTCAAGAGTCAACTGTAATTTCATTTCTATGATCCCATAACACTCTGTGGGGATTTATGTTAAAATATATCTGTAACTACTTCCTTGCCTGCTTGTTTCCCATTTTTGGTCATAAATATTCAGAATAGACACATACTCAGCACTTAATTAACACCATTGGTTAAATGAATGAATGAATTCATATCTAAAATTTAGAAAATGAAGGTCGACCTTTCATTTATACAACGCATATTAGCCAGCAGTATTATAATTATTGGGTCTATGGACCCAAACAAACAAAAATCTCTCCCACAACCAGTTTATAGTTTAGTGGCACAGGGGTCTGGGTGCTACCTTCTGGGAGGAAGACAGTGGAGCCTGAGTATGTTCCTTATACACTGGATACATGAGAGGATAAATGACTTCTAAGTTCCAAGGAATTGCATTTAAAAAAGGAGTCTGCAGAAGTGAGCGCCATCATCCCTAAACTAGTCTCTGGTCTAAATTTATTTTTATGGCATTAAAAGCCCTGTTACTGAGCTCACTGTATCCTGTTTAATGTGGAGTACTGTATGATACTAGCGAGAAACAAAAGATGTATTATCCAGAATGAGGGTTTCAAAAAGCCATGGTATAGGGCTGAGTGTACACCCACGGTTGGCATCGGATTTCTAAGGGTTCATTTTCATAGGGCAACAACAAAAGCTATACTATCCTGCATTTAGATGTGGCTTTATTATTCCAAGGCACTTTTCTATCTACATTTCATCTCTGGAGCTGCTCTGTGAGGGAGGCAGGCTGAAAGAGAGATTAAATGACTTTCTAAGGTTACCCGACGACGTTCCCTGGCTCCTATTCTAGTTTTCTTGAGGATGAGATTAAATACATCACTAACTACTGAGTTTTGGTTGAAAACATAATAGTGAACCATTGTTTTATGTAAAACATAAATGGACTTGCTTTAACTCACTTTGTTTCAATCTTACACAAAATTAAATGGAAGACATAGACGGATAGAAATTTCTCTAAAACCTTTAAGGGGTGTGTGTGGTTTGTATGTATGTTATATTATATATGTTTTATACATATTATATAACATACACATATATATAATTTCCCTGCAGTCATAATGAGTGACTTCTATATACACAACCAACCCTCTTGGTGGTGACAGATAAGATTCCTGATTATTGACTCGGCAAACACTACTTTCTTGCTCTAGGAAAATGATACCATTCAAAGGAGAAATTTCTAGACAGAATTTTATCTTCACTTTTTTGGGGGGGTTGGGGGGGCATGCCTGTAGCATGCAGAAATTCCCAGGCCAGGGATCAAACCTGAGCCACATCAATGACAGAGCTGAATCTCTAACCACTAGATCACCAGGGAACTCCCAACACACTTCACTTTTTTTTCTTTTTTTTTTCTTTTTGTCTTTTTGTATTTTCTAGGGCCACACCCGCAGCATATGGAGGTTCCCAGGCTAGGGGTCCGATCGGAGCTGTAGCTGCCGGCCTTCGCCAGAACCACAGCAATGCCAGATCCAAGCCACATCTGTGACCACAGCTCACAGCAACACTGGATCCTTAACCCATTAATCTAGGCCAGGGATCGAACCTGCAACCTCAGGTTCCTAGTCGGATTCATTAACCACTGAGCCATGACGGGAACTCCATCCACACTTCACTTCTCGATGAATAATTCTATGTGTAAATAAAGTCTTTATGAATATTGCAGTATCCTGTTGCATAGCCAGTATTCCCCTGGAGAACTGCTACAATGGCCAAATCAAATGCTCCCACTACATAGATGAAAAGCCTGAACCAAGGAAATTGCATGATTTTCTTTTCAAATTAAACTGGCCTTTTTAAGGTGGCATTGGATGTTCACTTTTCCAAAAGAATCTAATTTTGCCATCCGATCTGCAATATGCGCATGGTGTATTTGCAGTCATGTTAAAGTTTCCACGTTCTGCTATTTGTTATTCCTTGGATATTAATTTATCTTCTAACTGAACATAGTCAGAAATACATAAAGTGTTATCAGTGATGGAGCAGACGTCCACAGGAACCTCAGGTCATTGAAGCAATCTGAAGAAGGCTCTCTCCCTGGGTACCCTTTCTGGGATGAAGGACTGAATTAGCAAAGCTGGTATCTAAAACTGTTCTTTCAGGAGTTCCTGCCGTGGCTCAGTGATTAACGAATCCGACTAGGAACCATGAGGTGGCTGGTTCGATCCCTGGCCTCGCTTAGTGGGTTAGGGATCCGGTGTTGCTGTGAGCTGTGGGGCAGGTCACGGACGCAGCTCGGATCTGGAGTTGCTGTAGCTGTGGCATGGGCTGGCAGCTACAGCTCCGACCAGACCCCCTGACCTGAGAACCTCCATATGCCGCAGGTGCAGCCCTAGAAAAAGACAAAAATAAATAAATAAATAAATAAATAAATAAATAAATAAATAAATCTGTTCTTTCAGAATATCCATGCCCCAAGATGGATTCAAAGGCAATCCTTGGTAGTTTTAGAATTTATTTGGAGTCACATGAAAATAAGTTTCTGGGCCACAACTAAGTCACCTTATACTCAGTGAACCACACATCTTACTTTTCTGAATCAGAAGATGAAGGAAGATGTCCACTTACCTTTTAGCAATGTTTGGTCATTCAGAAGGGATCTGGGCAGTGCTTTGTTCCCAAATGCATGTGGTCAACGTTTTTACAAGAGATTAAAAACAGGCTCTAAAATGTGAATACTCCTCTGTATGAACGTGTGCTAATATTTATTCTTGGCACCGGATGGAAAATTAGTCCTGGGTGTCAGGGTAGATATATGGCCTGGTTAAATATGAATTCCCTCTGGAAATATATAAATTTTCTAAACACTTACATAAATCAAGAGGAGTTAAAAAAAAGCATATGAATATTATATAAGGGGCATCTGTCATATACAACGGATTGAAATGCAGTAGAATAATGGACAATATAAAATCACCCCAAATTGTTTATTGAAATAAAAAATAGGGTTCTTAACATCTTCAGCATATATTTCACTTCCCAGTTAAATAAATTCCATTTTTAAAACTGTCTTGAGTAATAAATGCATACATATGTATTCAATAACCATCTGTTAATTACTGTTTAATACAAAAATATGACTCCTTTAAGTAAGATAGTGTATGAGGGCTGCAAATATCAAAAATAGATTTCATAAACAGTTTATGAAATATAGATGGTAAAAAAATAAAATAAAAGTAAGATGAAGCTCATGTAAGGAAAAACAAATTGAAGAAATCGAGAATAATTTTTATTTTTTTATTTTTTTGTTTTTTTATTTTTTATTTGTCTTTTGGCCATTTCTTGGGCCGCTCCCATGGCATATGGAAGTTCCCAGGCCAGGGGTCAAATCAGAGCTGTAGCCGCTGGCCTACGCCACAGCCACAGCAACTCGGGATCTGAGCTGCATCTGCGACCCACACCACAGCTCACGGCAATGCCAAATCCTTAACCCACTGAGCAAGGCCAGGGATCAAACCTGCAACCTCATGGATACTAGTCAGATTCACTAACCACTGAGCCACGACGGGAACTCCTTCAAGAATAATTTTTAATGCCAAGGATTCAATAAACCATGCAATAGAAGAATTAACATAAATTTAAAAGCTCAGGGAGGAGTTTCTGCTGTGGTACAATGGTATCAGCAGTGTCTCGGGAGCACTAGGCCTCAGGTTTGATCCCCAGCCTGGCACAGCGGGTTAAGGATCCAGTGCTGCTGCAGCTGTTGTGTAAGTCCCAACTGCAGCTTGGATCTGACTGCGACTTCAGCTTGGATCTGATCTCTGGCCTAGGAACTTCATATGCCGGGGGGTGGTCAAAAAGGAAAAAAATAATAATAAAAATTAAAATAAAAGCTCAGTGAAAAAGACTTCCATCCATTGATAGAAGATGAGACCCTGCATACTTAGCTGTTATTGGCATTACTTAGTTTCAAGAAATATATTAATCTTGCATTCAAGACAATTTAAGAATAAAATGAAATAAACAGTGGAATATTTGCCAACATGATCTATAGATTTTTCACTGCTATTATCAGTGTTACTGCATGGACATTTAGGATAGTAATAAAAGTGTTAATTAGAAAATATAAAGAAAAAGTTTGACCTTGAAATATTTTGGGTATGAAAAGTTTCTTTTTCCTCAGGGTCTTCACTAATAAAATTTTATGAAACCACTAAGATTGTTTTGCTTTCTGCAAGCACAGCAGTCAGATTGATTGAAAATATATGTATACATATTTGGAAAAGCTAAATCTCCCAGGATACAATGTGATATGTCATATAATTCACCAAGTTTCATCTCGGAAATATTTTTTAGAATAAATTTCTGAAAACAGTGGTTTAAAATAGAAAATGCAACTATGTTAAGCTAGTTATACAAGCAGCATGACCTTTCAGCCACAAAGTTTAAGAAAACTTTTGGGGAGTTCCTGTTGTAGCTCAGCGGGAACAAATCTGACTAGCATCCATGAGGACGAGGACAAAGGTTTGATCCCTGGGACGAAAGTTATAACCCTGGCCTTGCTCTGTGGATTAAGAATCCAGCCATCCAGCATTGGTGTGGCTGTGGCATAGGCTAGCAGCTACAGTGACTATAGCTCCGATTCAACCCCTAGCCTGGGAAACTCCATACACTTCAGGTGTGGCCCTAAAAAAGAAAAAAGAAAAGAAAACTTACGGGATATATAATTCTATCAGAGCTTTAGAGTTTAGACTCCCAAGTGGAGTAAAAGCAGGGCTTTTGCTGGGGAAGTTTGGCTTATTTGGCTAAGCTCCTTATTTGGTTAAGGAGTCACAATTCATGGTTCTAAATAGTCATTTAAACTTGGGATTTTTTTTTTTTAGGATTATTTGGGGGTTTTTTTGGTTTTTAATTTATTTTTCCCCACTGTACAGCATGGGGACCAAGTTACACATACATGTATACATACTTTCTCCTCCCATTGTTGTGTTTCGATGTACTATCAAGACATAGTTCTCAGTGCTACACGGCAGGATCTCATTGTAAATCCACTCCAAGAGCAATAGTTTGCATCAGTTAACCCCAAGCTCCCGATCCCTCCTACTCCCTCCCTCTTCCCCCAGGCAGCCACAAGTCTATTCTCCATAAACTTGGGATATTATTGTTGACAAAAAGCAATTACATTGCTTCATGTGACTTTCTAGTTATGCCATGTTGGTTGTACAACAATAGCAAATTGGGAAATCATCTTATAGATACACCATGAGTTTTCAGATTTATAATGCTCTTCATGAAGTTCAATAATACTATTCAGCCATCCACAGCATCCACTCAAACTTTGAATATAATTTTTCAGATCTTGATGAAGTCCCTCCATGCAAACACTCCCTATGTAATATGCATTTTCTGACTGGCAAAAATCAATTGACTATATGAGCATTTGCACTATATATATATGTATACACACACACACACACACACACATTAGCACCAAAATACACTATCTAATTAGTAAACTGTGGGGTCTTACACCTCATAATGCATAAACTGTTTTGGATATTTGTTACAGATGAACGGTTGTGTGCTAAAGGTGGGCAAATAAGAGGCTGAACATCCATTCATTCTTTGTCCTATAATGAGACCTACCACACAGCTTGTTTTTGTTATATCATAAGGGCAAATGGAAACCTCTGAAACTGTTTATTCCTCCCATTCAGCCAAGACGGTTAGGAAGAAAGAAAGGGAGGAAGGAAAGGAGGGAGGGAGGGGAAAAAAGAGAAGAAAGGAAAAGAAAAGATAAAAGGAAAGAAGAAAGAAAAAAAAAAGACAATTTGGGGAGAATTGGGAGTAATGGCAGAAATGATTGCCATCTGCAAGTGTCTCAAGTAAAAGATGTAGGAGTGATCCCCACCGTAAATCCATTTCTATTTTTCAGTTTTACTGAGGTTTAACTGACAAAATTTTAAGACACTCAAAGTGTATGTTGTGATGAATTTATACATATATGCATTTGAAAGGATTTCCCCCATCAAGCTAAGTAACATATCCATCACCTCACATGTTTACCTTTTTTTTTTTTTTTTTGGTAAGACTATTTGGCAAATTTCCAGTGCATAGCGCAGAGTAACCAATGACAGTGTCCATGTTATACCTTATACATTAGAGCTTCAGACCGTATTCTCTTAGAACTGAGCATTTGTACCCTTTACCAATCTCTCCTTCTTCTCCCCAGCCTCTAGCCCCTGGCAACCACTTTTCTGCTCTCTGATATAAAGCCTCTTCCAAAACCATGAAGATGTTAAGATTCTGAAGGTTGACAGCGACCAAACTCTCCCCCAATTGTGCCAGTCATATCTTTGCAAAAATATTAATAGTAATAACACTGCCTCATGTCATACATGCATGTAGCCACTAATCAGGAGAATATATTCTTTTCTATACTAATGGAAAGGAGAACATAAATAATTCCTATTTGTTTGGGACAAATGACATTAGACATTTCGGAATTTTCCTAGGGGTGTAATAACTCTCCTTCCACCTGTCATAAATAGTTCAGGGGATCTGAACTGTCTGGACAGTCTACAGAACATCGCGCTCATCCAATATTTCAATGAAGAGTCTGTCCACATTCTAACAGTATGAAACATGCATTAAGAAATTATAAAAGTGGAGTTCCCGTCGTGGCTCAGTGGTTAACGAATCTGACTAGGAACCATGAGGTTGCGGGTTCGATCCCTGGCCTTGCTCAGTGGGTTAAGGATCTGTTGTTGCCGTGAGCTGTGGTGTAGGTTGCAGACGCGGCTCGGATCCCGCGTTGCTGTGGCTCTGGCGTAGGCTGGCAGCTACAGGTCCGATTGGACCCCTAGCCTGGGAACCTCCATATGCCGCGGAAGCGGCCCAAGAAATGGCAAAAAGACAAAAAATTAAAAAAAGAAATTATAAAAGTAATTCGGGAGACTTTGGGGTCATTTTTCAAAGGCAGGCATCTGAAAACAAAACCAAATAAAAATGATTGCTGAATACACAGTATAGAATTCAGAGCATCAAATAATCTGATGAACACCAGAGAAAATCTACCTCTGTAGGACACTATATTGGCCAAAAATGTCAGGCTCTCGTGATTAGGACCACTCTTCCATTTCAGGCTCGGGGTGGACAATGGTGATCAAACATGGGAATCTCTCACAATGAGTCCAGGTGTGGGCTCCTGGCTTCGCAGTGTAACCATCTCCTCCAGTCTCTCCTCTCCAGTTACACACTATCCACGTAGTTCCCAGTAACCACTATTATCAATGATTGGGTCTAGGACCCAAGACAAAAATCGATTCGCCATCCTCAAGATAGTGGAAATATTCCTCTTACCACCATGTACCTTGCTGACCCTATGAAATGGAGATCACAGTGGCTCTAAACAGCTGTACAAAGAATAGCCACTGGACAAACAAGAGGTACAGGTAATCATTTTTTGTTCATGTATTCATTTGCTTTATTCTGACTGCACACAGCATATGCAAGACCCTATGCTAGAACTTAGTCAAAGAAAGTAAAGTCCCTTTTAAGATGGAGATCTACTTTAAAAAGAGTTACTCTGGCGAAAATACTGATGAAATAAAGCCTTGGTTACTCTAGCAGCTTTGTTTCTAACACCACCACGGAAGCAAATCTTAGAAGTCTCTTAAAAATGAAGGTGTGGTCAGCCAGCCAGCGTGGTGGCAGAAAACCCCGGAGACAAACCACCTGGCTCTACCATGTCCTGATGTGTGGACCTGAGGAACCCATTTAAACACTCGTCCTCATTCTCCTCTGTTTAAAGTGGGGATTTCAATCCCCTCTGACCCAAAGGCACTCAGCCCATAGGTTTGTGGTGTGTGAAGATTAAATGAGAATATAAATATAAAGCTAGTTAGCACAGTGTTTGGTGAGGAGTTTAATACTGGATCATGGATCAACATGTATCGTTTGCCTTTCTTAAGGCAAACCTGAAGACATGAAAAGTATTTCCTAATACTTTGGAAGAAGGAGTGCTTAAACTGATCCCATTTATCATTTTAAAACAGACTTACTTGTTTAAAATGTGCAGTGAAAGGATTCATTGTCCATAGCAGAGCAGATTACCTTATTCAATCCGAATAATACATGGAAATTATTCAAGGTCTTTGGGCAAGGAGCTCAAAACGCTTTAGAGATATTATCCCATTCTGGAGCCTGCCAACAATTTTATCCACCTCCAGCGCTGACACCACCAACTCCACCCATCCTATTCCACTTGGCAACGTCAACCTCGGTTTGAACCTTTAAGAGGCAACAGAAGGGCACTCACTTCATCTTGAGGGTAAATAAGAGCTTATATTCAAATCCTGGCAGCCTGATGCCATAAATAAGCACGGTGGTCACAGCTATTTACGTGTTGGAAATGTTTTTATGGAAAGAATATGAATTTAAAAGGCAAATTAAATACATTAATAATTCTGATTGGCATCACACACTCAGAGGCAAGTGTCCCCCAAAAGCCCTCTATCCTCTTCACAAGCTAGATTTTCGACTCTTCTTTCACGCCAGGGAGCTTCTTTTCAACTTTAAAGAGTAGTTTGGGGCTATAGAAGAGTAGCTTTGTGGAATCCAGAGCTGGCAGATGAATGGTTAGACATTCACGCCACAGCATTAGGCTTAAGCTGACCCACACCCTTGAGCAAAGAAGACTTCCCAATGCGGTAAAGTAACTCAATTACTCATTTTGTCATTATTCTTGGAGTACACCGATTACTCTAAATGCCACTACAGGCAATGGGATGGAAAAGCTACTTGACCTCAAAATCTGTCAGAATTTTCAGAAACTACATCATTTGGAACATTCGAAATATAAGGGCAATGAAATAAATTGTGGAAAACCAAAGCAGTGAAGACAAAGTTATCCCAATGCATGTGGCCCCTGGGGATATGGAGCCCAGAACAATGGGCTAAGGTCCAAGAATAGTTCAGTCTAAACCTGAGACTTGGAGTTCCCGTCGTGCCGCAATGGAAACAAATCCAACTAGGAACCATGAAGTTGTGGGTTCGATCCCTGGCCTTGCTCAGTGGGTTAAGGATCTGGTGTGGCGATGAGGTGTGGTGTAGGTCGCAGACGCAGCTCAGATCTGGCGTTGCTGTGGCTGTGGTGTAGGCCGGCAGCTGTAGCTGTGATTAGACCCCTAGCCTGGGAACCTCCATATGCCGTGGGTGCGGTCCTAAAAAGACAAAAAAATAAACCATAAATAAATGAATAAAACTGAGACTTAGTTCACGCCTCTGCAACCTGTCTTCCTGCAGATTTTCCCATCTCAATAAATGACCTATCTTTTCTTTTAAACTGTTTCTAAAGACCAAATGTCTGTATGTCCCCTAAAACTCATCTGTTAAAGTCTAATCCCCAGTGTGAGAGTGTGTGGAGGCAGGGCCTTGGGGAGGGGATCGGGTCATGAGAGTGTAATTCTCATGACCGGGATTAATCCTTTTATGAAAGAGACCAGGGAGAGCTCCCACTCCACTTCCTCCACGTGAGGACACAGTGCAAAGACAGCTGTCTGTCAACTAGAAAGTGGGTCTCACCAGACACTGATTCAGCCAGTGCCCTGGTCTTGGACTTCTCAGCCTCCAAAAGTGTAAGAAATAAATTCCTATTGTTTATAAGCCACCCGGTCTATGGTGTTCGATTATAGCAGTGCCAACAGAGTAAGATAATTGCTAAAGCCCATGCATGGCCTCATCCGTGATGCTCTTCTCCTCACACCCCTTATCAAGTCAATCCGCTGACCATGTTCTAGCTTCCAAAGAATCACCTCTCCCCTGGAAAGAGCATTATCAATGGTCTAATCTGCTTCCACTCTCGACACCTACTCTTCAAGTCTAAGTCTTATTTTTCTTTAATTTTTTTATTTTTTGTCTTTTTTTAGAGCCGCACCTGTGGCACATGGAGGTTTCCCAGGCTAGGGGTCTAATCGGAGCTGAAGCCACCAGAGCCGCAGCAACGCAGGATCCAAGCCGCATCTGCGACCCACACCACAGTTCACCGCAACTCCAGATCTTTAACCCCCTGAGCAAGGTCAGGCATGAACCCACAACCTTATGGTTCCTAGTCGGAATCGTTTCCGCTGTGCCATGACGGGAACTCCCAAGGCTAATTCTTTTAAAACAAACCCAATCACATAACTCCTCTGGTTCAATATCCACCATGACTTCCCACTTCCCTTAGAGGAAAACCCCATCCTTACCAGGCTTTCAGGTTCCCCATGACATTGTACCTTATCCCTTTCCTGAGCTCCCCGCCCACTCCTCCTGCACCCCTGCTCTAGCTACACTGAATTCCTTGCTGTTTCTTAAACACCTGGGCATTTTACATTTCCCCTCACTGAACTACTCTTCACTCAGACATCTCTGTGGCTCACTTCTTTCAGGCATCCACTCTCTAAAAAGTCTATATATGGAGCTCCCACTGTGGCACAAGAGGATCAGTGGCCTGTCTGCAGTGCCCCAGACACAGGTTCCATCCCTGGCCCAGTACAGTGGGTTAAAGGATCTGGTATTGCTGTAACTGTGGCGTGTAGGCCACAACTGTGTTTGGGATCTGATCCTTGGCCTGGGAACTCCATATGCCATGGGGTGGCCAAAAAAGAAAAAAAAAATTTTTTTAATAAAAAGTCTATATAATATAAAGAAAAATCCACCACAACAAAACTCCTCTTCACTCTCTCACCTAACTTAACCTTTCGCACTCATCACCACCTAGCATGTTCTACAGGAGTCTGTTTGTCTACTGTCTGTCTCTTCCTACTAGACAAGCAGCCCCCTGAGGGCTCATTGCTGCATCCCCTTCATTAGAACAGAGCCCAGCATATAGAACATGCTCAGTAAACACTTGTGGAATAAATATGTGAGTATGATTCACCCAATCGGAGCTCCCAGAAGTTAGTCACTTTTTTTTTAGAAGTTAATAGCTTTTGAAAATTAACACAAGTCCACTACTCCTAGAGCTCCCTTAAACTTCGAGGAGGACAATTAGAATCACTGTTTGTACTCAAATTATCCAAGGAAAGCCTTCAGAAGCATTTGGAAAGGGAGCTGGGTTTGGGGAGGAAGCTTCCACCAAAGGAAGGTGGGCCAAACATCTGGACCTCTGCTTTTCTAAAGGATAGAATACCCTGTGATTTAAAGGAAGCTTCATCTTTCTTTTGTACAGATTCCTGAGGGCAGGGTGGGGTAGAGCAGAAATTCTCCATTGGCATTACGGGCTCTGATATACCAAGATAACATATCAAAGGTTTGACCCTGAGGGTCCAAACATCTGCCAGTGTGCTCAATCTCTGCAGGGCTCCCAAAATTGGAAGGGGGAGAGCTATGATCACGGTTAGCAGCCTCAACTTACTAAGGGCCCCATAGAATTCCGGAACTGTTAATAAGCTGAGCTTTCTTTTGTCCATTCATTTGAGAAACACTAGAAAACAGCAACAAACAGAACAGACCAAAGGTCCTAGCTTCACGGAGCTTACCGATTCCAGGGGGAAAAAAAAAGTAAACTATATAGTGCTAAGTGTTATACAGAAACCAAGGGCAAAGGGGAAGAGGAATTGGGGGACAGGAGACATGTTGCAATTTTACCTAAAGAGATGTGCTTTGAGAATAGAACAGAAGGAGGTGGGTGATGGGGTGGGTACAAAGTTATACAGATACCCCGGAAATAAGCCTGCGGACAGCCAGTGCAACGTTCTCTGACTTGCTGGTGGGAAATGCGTCCCATGCACGAGCTGTTCCAGGAAGGGCTAGAAGAAGAGAAAACAAGGAGTAAAACAAAAAGATAAAGGCACCAGAAGTGTAGAGACAGCCCAGGTAAAGACAGTCCAGGGCAGATGGAAAGGGACTGGAAGGCTTTAGAGCAGAGGAATGACCTAAGGAGCATTGTACTGGGCGGGCTCTGATGCTGTGCTGAGTTGAGAACAGGCTGAAGGGGGTCAGAGTGGAGACAAGGAGAGTAAAAGTTAGGAGGTTACAGCAACAATCCAGGTGAGAGACGACAGCGGCTTGGATTAGGAAGGTTTGGGTAGACGGGGAGGAGGCAATTTCTGAAAATCCAGAAATTTTCACCCTTACAAAGTTAGTCTCCAGACTCACTGGGCTGAGCAGGACAGGTGAGAACCTTCTATCCAAGTCTCCCTGGAAGTCTAACAATTAAAATTCAGAGAAAGTCAGAACACTTACAAGAGGAAAACCCAGAGCCCCAAATACAAGAAAAAGGAAAGTGAATTGTTAAATTTATTCAAAATCTGCTTCTCCATGAAACTTCTTTCGAACCTTAGAATAAATACTGCTACATATTCTCCGACAAGAAGTTTTCTCACACTTTACAGAGTTAAACATAATCACTCTAAGAATATCAATATTTTGTGCTCTCTGTTTCACTCCATAGTCCCCAAAGCTAAGAGTTCATCTACACACACTAATTGATACCAAAGAGCCTTATATAAAGATTTATTTGTTTTCCATCTATTAAGCCTGAAAGTACCATATGGCTGTGCCTAATCTGTTTCCCACTACAGAAGATGCTCTCCAGAGCCAGGGAGGGCACGCACGCATGCGCTTCTGTCACGATCCCTGTGACCGCTAACCCCAAGCCAGCCCGTAGCCGCAAAGCCACATGTCAGGTCACCTGGTGACACCTCCAGGCTCCCAGACAGTACTCAGGATCAGCAACCTCAGCTCTGCATCCCTTGGTTTCTAGATGACTTCTCTCCCACCAACTGCTAAAGGGCTGCACTTGCCAACACACTGACCCCTCCTGGCTCCAACTCCAATTAAAATGCATGCCGTCCAAACCCCTTCCCCCCTTGGAGTTGGCGGTCGGTAAATGCAAACTACGACAGAATAGATAGACAATGAGGTCCAACTGTACAGCACACGGAACTATATCCAAGTTCTTGGGATAGAACATGATGAAAAATAGTCTGAGCAAAAGTGTGCATGTGTATCACTGGGTCACTATGCTGTACAGCACAACATTGTAAATCAACTATGCTTTAATAATAATAATGATAAAAGGATGTTGTGTGTCCTGAGGGCTTTGAGTCTGCTCCTGGTTTTGTCATACATGCTGTCCTCTCTAGATGGCCGATTCCATTTAGAGACATTCCATCTCGGACTTCAGAGATGTCTTTCCACGTTGGGGTTGTGAGCAAGCTGGTGGGAGGGGGTCTGGGGCTGCCGAATTTCTGCTCCTTCCCCAGTCACGTCATGCATTTGCTTGTTCATTCCATGTAAGCCAAGCTCTAGCCCCGCATAAATGTTCTCCATCTACCAGGGGGCAGGGTGTTACTCAATCGATTATGCTGCCTGAATAGAGCACAACCGTGCTTCACATACTGGAAGACGGTGACTCATTCATGCCACAATCTTCTGTTCTCCAGCTGAACACGCGATCAACAGGATACTTAAAGGAGAGGGCCATCTGTGGGGGTCAGTCTACATCGCTCCTCCCGCCTCACGTGGGATTTGGTGGGAACCCAGCGAGAGAAGTCCCAACTTAGTCCCCATTTAAAGAAATGGAGGCCTTAGAAAAGGTCTGCAAAGGGATCAATAGGGCAGTTTACAGAAAGGTGAAAGAGGGTGAAAAGCACTGGGAATATGTAGCCTTGAGGATGGACAACTAAGTGGCAGTTTTCTAACCGACTGCGTAAAGGGTTACCCTACCCAGATTAGATTTCTGTTGCTTGCTATCTAATGCAGGAATTAACTGAAACAGGAGGTTGCGTATGAAGATGCAATTTTCTTAAAGTGGGAACTATTAAATACTTGGAAGGGTGATTATTAGACGCATTCATTATCACGTTCTTAAAAGTAAGGTGGCCAGACACTCCTTTTGGTTTGCAGTGATCCTAGTTTACACCTGTTATCTGAGGGTAATTAATACTCTCCCCTTTTACTCTCAATGTGGCTGTGTTTTGGAGTTCCCGTCCTGGCTCAGTGGTTAACAAACCTGACTAACATCCATGAGGATGTGGGTGCGATACCTGGACTTGCTCAGTGGGTTAAGGATCCGGCATTGCCGTGAGCTGTGGTATAGATCAGATCCCACATTGCTGTGGCTGTGGTGTAGGCTGGCGGCTACAGCTCTGATTGGACCCCTAGCCTGGGAACCTCCACATGCCTTGGGTGTGGCCCTAAAAAGACCAAAAAAAAAAAAAAATTTTCAATGTGGCTGTGCTTGGACCATACGATGTGATCGTCTCACCTAAATTTTGCCTATACATTTACTGTGAAGAAATACAGACTTTATCATACTCCACGTCCCTTCCCCTACCAGAGCTTTCACTAAAGATCAAGGGTCCTGCTGTCCCCTGCTCCTGCCAATGTGCCTGGATCTGGACCATTCTATGTGATCAAGTGATCAGAATAAAGATCAGGGTTCCCGTCTCTGCCCCCGCATATAATTCTCACAGTCCCTCCAAGTGACTATAAGGACCAAGAGCAATCACCCATCAGCAAAGCCACCCCTCCCAGAACCCGCAGACCCCATGGGAACCCCACCCTCTCCAGCCTAGGCCTTTTCTAGTCTCTGTGTTTCTAGAGAACATTTCTCCGGAAATGAGGGTGAGCTCCAGGAAATGTGACAAGGGAGCCTTGTTTTCAATCTTGTTTCCCTCTTCTTGACTCTTTTTAAAAAATGTTCTTTCTGTCCCTCAGGGGATGACCATCCAAACTGCTGCTCCTTCCCAAATCTCATCAAAATTTGCCTGACCTTGCCGATAACCTGCCAGGACTGTGAGCTTGGCTGTCTAAGGGCTATCCCATGTGGAGGGAGCCCTGGACAAACTGTGGGCACAGAAACATTCCCATCTCTTTCACTTACCAGTGGAACCAAACCTAGGGCACAATTAGCAATCTGGAGCTCCTTAGGTTTGGACTTGATGAAGTGATTACCCTGAGGAACGCTGGTCTAAAGAGCCAGATGGTCGCCAGGACTAGACAGGAGAAGCCAGAGGAAGTGTTGGGGTGGAATTCAACAGGACTTTTTGTTCCAAGGTTTTATTGTGAAGCCAATACTATAAAGATAGCCCTCTATTTAATTTCCCTGTTAGTTCTTGAATGTGGCCACCTAGATGTGCACTTTCTTCTAACCCAGAGAAAGAGTCTTTCTGGTAGAGCCTGAGCACACTCTCCCTACCACCTCCCCATCCAGGTGGGACCATTTGAGTCAGTTCTGGACAATGAAGTAAAGCAGAGGGTGTCACTTATGCAGTGAAGTGGGAAGAAGCAGATGTCTTTCCCCTGGTCTCTCTCCCTCTCCTCGAAGTGGAGGACCCAGGGCAGAGCAAGGTCCAAGGAAAAAGACCTCTGGGGCCCTGAAGGGCCAGATCAGCCACCCTGAACTTGAGCAGGAAATCATCAGTGATGATTTTAAGGCACAGGAAATGTGCAGTTGTATGTTACAGTATTTAGGTATATTGGCTAATGAATCCCAGTTCTTAGATTTGAAGCCTTGAGGCTTGTGTTTGAGTTCCCATACACTGAGGCTAAAGGACCTTTAAATGACTGCTGGGAAGAATAACTGGGGACAGAGTCAAGAACCAGCTTCCATAAGGTTGCCTCATCCTTCTAATTTCGAATTTTTCCAGATGCTCAATTATCTGGCATCAAGAAGAATAAGTATTCAGGGGAAGCTTGATTTTGTTTTTCAGGATCAACCTGAGCCTTTGGGGAGGAATAAACTAGCTGTCATCCCCTATCACTGAAACTAAACATAGAATTTTATTTATTCATTCATTCGTTCACGCCTTTATTCACTCATTCATTCGTTCACTATAACGGGGAATGGGGAACTGTGAGTAGGCAAGTGGACTGGACAGGAAGATGGGATTGTATAAAACAATTTAAAGCAATGCTGTCTACACATTATGTACGAATTAGCATCACACCGCTAAAGTAAAACCGCTCGCTTGATCAAAGCCTAGGATTTCCATTTCGAAAACCCAGAACTTTCTGAGGACTTTAAAGCAGGGCCAGTATAATCAGAGTAAGACTCTAAAGGTGTCATAGCAGGGTGTCTTTCCAACTCGAAGAGATGATTTCCAGTGGCTCTGAATAACTAGACATCATCCCTGTCCTTTCTTGTTCCAAAAACACATGTCCCAGGATGTTCTGTCTTAGATGAATCTCATGTTCTGCTTCACATGATACCTAGAAGCTGTTCTGTCCAAATTCCAAGTCCAGCTTTTTATAAGTCCAGCTGTGATCTATGGTTCATTTTGTTAAGTCTCTTCCATAATCCCTCCATTCCATATTATATATACACCTTCAGTGCTTCCTTCCCTCCCTCACATCCTCACACCTTCACTTAATCGCCTCTTAATCATTTGCCTGAGAAGCAACCCCTCCAGTCCCTTACTGTTTCCTTCCAGATGCTGCTGTAGAATGACTCCCCACAGGCTTCCCCTCACATTCCGTCCATGTTCAATTGGCTGGGCAGACTGTGGTTCCAGCGCTCCAAATCTTTTAAGCTCTTTCTTTCCAAGAAAACTCAGAGCTAACACCATTATTTCCTCAGAAAAACAGCTAACATCTGCAGACCGAAACATCAAAACAAAGGAAAAGAAAATTGTGCACAGCTCTGCTTGAGTTGGATGCAACCTTTATCGGCCATTGCAGGCAATAAATCAATGTTCTTCTTTTCAATTTCTCTTAAACAACAAAACCAGAGTGGCTGATTTTCAATTTCCCCTCAGAGGAATAGTTAACAAACAGGTTATGTGCAATGACTAATGAGTCCTTCTGCCTTCCGGCTAAGCAAACT
Source organism: Phacochoerus africanus (assembly GCF_016906955.1). NCBI lineage: Eukaryota > Metazoa > Chordata > Mammalia > Artiodactyla > Suidae > Phacochoerus > Phacochoerus africanus. Next base: position 26,799,512 of record NC_062552.1, on the reverse strand, counting down.
TAGCTTCTAGTTGGAAACCTCATCTCTAACAAAATTCATCAGGTTGCTCCAGATCAATTAATTTCATTCTGTGTTTAAACAGTTCATTTCAGCAGCTTTATTTACTGTTGTCAATAAACTGAAATATCCCAACCAACTGCTTATTCCAAACTAACAGTATGCAATGTTTATTAACATTATTCATTCTCGAATATCTGGCTGACATGCAACAGCATCGGCAGAGTTTCTGGAGGGCTGGGACAGAGGTTCGATTCCTGGCCCTGCAGAGTGAGTTAAGGATCCGGCATTGCCATAGCTGTGGCACCTACGGCTCAGATCTGATCCCTGGCCTGGGAACTCCATGTGCCACGGGATGTCCAAAAAAGAAAAAAAAATTATTCATTCCCCCAAACTCTAATATTAACAGCTGTGACTATCATTACCATATTATCTTATAAAAAACACTTTTAAAACATTGGTCTTAGTTGTACTACAATCTCAGAGATGTAGGTTCCTTTTTAAATGAGAAGGGAAGACCCCTATAATACAAGACAGAGCCAAACTCCAAGCCTCCTAATTCCAGCTGTTTCCTGTAGAGGTCATAATGGCTTTTAGCCATTTCTTTACTTTAGACAATTCCTTTAGATCAGCATTTCTCAAACTTTAATGTGCCTATGAATCCCCTATAGAGCTTGTTAACACAGTTTCTCAGGACGGTCTCCAGGGACAATGATTCATTAGGTCAGGTTGGGTCCACGAATGTGCATTTTGAACCAGCCCATGAATGATGGTGATGCTGCCCATCCAAGGACCACAATTTGAGATCCATTGCTCTCTAACCGACTTTTTAAAAATCTATATGCTTATGCTTCAGTAACAGCCTGTTACCATCAACTATAAAATTGATAAAATCCTTCCATCCATATAATGTAAAACCAATAAAAATTAAAATTCCAAGTGTTACATGAATATCCCTTCTAATTCTGTAGCTTGCATGGCACTCTCTCACTCCTTCCTTTCAAATGTCACTATTTTATTTCCAAGCGGAAATGATTTTCCTCCCTCGGACCACTCCAAGTTGGTCTTCTCAGCATACACTAGAGTCAAAAACGAATGAGATTTTAAACCAAATACCAGATTCTGAAGCAATTCCATAACATTTATTTACAAAGTTCACACATCATTTAAACATTTTCTTATCCTTCTTTAAGTGTCCAGGGGTAGTTTTAGAAATACCAATGCCAGGATGATCTATGTTTAATAGAAATTGAAAAGAAGAACATGGATTTGTTGCCTGCAATGGCCGATAAAGGTTGCATCCAATTCTAGCAGAGCTGGGCACAATTGCAGTTGAGTTCACTAAAAGACACACATACACACAGAGACATTTTAATGAATGGTTTGAGAGAATGGGAGGGGGTTGTTCTGAAAAGCCATCAGGATCTGCTACCCTGTGCCCTCTGCCAGGCCACCTGCCCTCCAGGGCCTCCTTTTAGTCCTCATGGAGGGGAGAGGCTGGGACCTCAATGGCCACCTCGGGTGGGTCCTGCGGTCCAAAGTCACATACTACAAATCTAATAACTTACAATGATCATTTGAAAACTTACTTAACATAATATAGGAAGTCTCAAGGACACTCAAAGATGACAGGAGAAAAGGCTGAACAGTCAACTACAACACCGGCGGGACAAACAGAGCCGCTTCATGGACGTGTCTATCCTGATCAATGCCTCATCCTACAAGCCCACTTGTCAGGGGTTCCACTCAGCTGTTACCATGTCAGTCTCATATGCAATGCCCTCAACTGCACCCAGTCTGAATCTCCCTGAGGGCTCCGACCCCAAAAAGTATGCTGTGATATACCCCTGTTAACCCAACAATGATGAACATGTACTTACATGTAGTCACAGACATAAGCCTACACCCGCGAAGGCCTCCATTCATGCACTTGCAAACACGTCTGGACATGGATGGTGTCTATTTCAATGAGTATCTATGGCACACACATGCTGATAATATATTTACAAGTTCATTAGCCTAAATGTCCTTAGGAAAATGGGAGCAACAGGAGTTCCTACTGTGGCTCAGGGGGTTAAGAACCTGACACAGTGTCCGTAAGGACGCAGGTTCCATCCCTGGCCTCATTCAGTGGGTTAAGGATCTGGCATTGCCACAAGCTGAAGCTTGGGTCGCAGATGTGGCCAGGATCCCGTGTTGCTGTGGCTGTAGCATAGACCACAGCTGCAGCTCCGATGTGACTCCTAGCCCGGGAACCTCCATAGGCCACAGGTGCAGCAGTAAAAAGAAAAACAAAAAATCGGAGCAACTAAAATCTATCAACACTTGAAAAGTATTCAAAATTTTAGCTAATAATAACCAATAAATTATAAACTAGTTTTCTAAGAAAGTATTGATACAACACTAGCAGGGATATTAAAGCCAAATTGGAAAAAACAAAACACACGCCCTATAGACCAAATACAATTAGGCTCTGTGCCAACAATAATACAAAGACCAAAATTATATACAGACAGGCTCAGTTTTTCTAATTTCAATTTCTGGCCAATTCCATGGTCTATGAGATTTAGATTTAGATTTTACTAACAAATAGGCACAAATTTAATTTTTCACGCTTATTTTTCCTTCCTGGAAATCAATAAGATATTGTTATTTTGTAGCATGTCTCAGTTCATTTTAATTATTTTAAACTTTCTAAAAGAGTTCTCAGCATTCACTTTTTTACTGTCCCTTCTGGCTGAATGAAAAAGGCCTCCAACAACACAATGAATCTGAAAACAGAAGATGTGTACTGCAGGTAGTTTGAGTAATTATTGGATATCAAGTTCTACAAGTGGCTTCATTACAACTAGCTAGACACGGGAGTCCCCGTCATGGCTCAGGGGAAACGAATCTGACTAGTATCCATGAGGATGCAGGTTTGGCCTCTCTCAGTGGGTTAAGGATCCAGCATTGCCATGAGCTGTGGTGTAGGTCACAAACGCGGTTCGGATCTGGCGTTGCTGTGGCCGTGGTGTAGGCCAGCAGCTATAGCTCCAATTCAAACTCTAGCCTGGGAACCTCCATGTGCCGCGAGTGTGGCCCTAAAAAAAAAAAAAAAGAAAAGAAAAGAAAAAAAAGGACAAAAAAACCTACCTAGATAGGAATTCACACGAAATGAATGACAAGAATCATATTTGTATTCTCTTTCCCAAGTCTGAAAAGGAGTTGCCTACTGTGGGATGTGTGGCTTCCCCAGAGGTGGGTGGTACAGCCTCACCCTACAGCCTCCTCTTAACAGAGTCAGCCGCATGGACAGGGGAAGTCAGGAGCCACTGAAAGGAACCACGGGGGCTCCTGGCCCCTCACCAGTGTGTACTCCCAGCCCAGGTTTGAGAAACGCTGAGCAGAAATTCAGGCTGGCAAAGGCACAGGAAAGCACATCTGTGAGAGTGTGAATTCAACTCAAAGGTTCAGCCGTAACTCGCCTCTGGTTCCTAAGCTGCTCTGGGTGCGTTTTTCACATGGAAGATGCAGAAGTCTTTCTAAGGGCACATTCTGGGCATGAGAACAACTGCTTTGTCATCACTTTTCGTTCTCATTATCCTTTTATTCTATGATCCATTGTGTACAGCTTGTCATTATCTTTACATCTATGCTTTCAAACAATCCAATGTCTTATTAATAAAAACTTGTATTAACCTCACAAGAGCACTTCAGCACATTTTAGGGCATCGGATTTTTTTTCTTTTTTAATTCCATGTATTGTATTGTAGTGTGACTTTTCTCTACACACTATGGTTTTGGATGATCACTCAGAAAAATGAACAAAGATTTAATGGTTGAAATAAAGTGAATAAATTTTTCAACAGAAGTTATCCAGGGACATTCAATATGTGTACAGAATCTGCATACACAATATGTAGCTATGTATGCAGCCACACATTTGAAATATGATTGATTGTGTGTGCCCATTGGAGCTATTTACTATAAGACCCAGGAAGGATGTATATCTCAGAAATATCCTATAAAACTATTTACCTGAGTGCTGGGAAAGGGAAGGGCAGCTGGTAGGTTAGAATGAGAGGAAGAGACCATGAAAGGTCACAAAGATTCATGGAATCATCCCAAAGAGTCTGAATAACTTGCCTCTGAAGTAAGGGTGATGCATTCAGGTCCATCCAACTCAGGCTTTAAGTGTTGGGTCTCAAACGAATAATGTGGAAGCTGAGCTAAATCATCCTAAGATGCGTTGCTAACTGCAGTATGCCTCCTCTAAGTGATAGATTAATCCAGAACTTTACTAATGTGTTACAAGAAAGAAAGTCACAACAAATGACTACAAAATAGTTTTCCTATAATTGAAGTTCCTACTATTCAGTCAAGTGACATGATGTGGTGAAGAAATACAGGTTTGGGAACCTGATGTAAATTCAACTCTACCAAGTATTTGGCCTCTTTCTATCCAGCCTGGAAAGGGTCCTATTAACTCCCTTTCCTCATATTAAAAGTGAAAATAATAGCATCTTCTATGCAGAACTATATGAGCTCAGAATCAGGTAAAGCCTTTAGCAAACTTTGCTAATAAAGAGTGGCTGGTATCTAAATGTCCACTGACAGATGAGTGGATAAAGATGTGGTACATATAAACAATGGAATACTACTTAGCCATAATAAAGAATGAAATAATGTCATTTGTAACAACATGGATAGACCTAGAAATTATCACACGAAGTGAAGTAAGTCAGAAAGAGAAAGACAAATACCATAGGCTATCACTTATATGTGGCATCAAAGATATGACACAAATGAACTTATGAACAAAACAGAAACACATTCACCAACACAGAGGACAGACTTGTGGTTGCCAAGGAGGAGGGGCTAGGGGAGGGCTGGATTGGGAGTTTGGTTAGCAGATGCAAACTACTATTTATAGAATGGATAAACAACAAGGTCCAATTGCATAGCACAGGGAACTATATCCAATATCCAGTGAAAAACTATAATGCAAAAAACTATTAAAAGAATGTGTATATGTATAACTGAATCACTCTGTTGTACAACAGAAATTAATGCAACATTGTGAGTCAACTATATGTCAATAAAATAAATTTGAAGAAAATGAGTGGTTGGTGGTATCATCCCCATCCTCATTACCAAATAATTTCCTAAACTCTTATTCATATTATTCTAGGGAGGGGAGAAGGGGTGGGGTGGACTGGGAGTTTGGGAAACTGTTACCTTTAGAATGGTTAAACAACAGGGTCCTACTCAAGAGCACAGAGAACTATACCCAATCTCTTGGGATACGTCATGAGGGAGGATGATACAAGAAAAGGAATGTGTATGTATATATCACTAGGTCGCTTTGCTGCGAAGCAGAAATTGGCACTACACTGTAAATCAACTATACTTAATTTAAAAAAAATAATGGTCTATTAACAGTTAACATAATATTATGTCTTTCATATACTCTTAAATTTGTCCCATGCAGTCAGTCAGTTGCAAATCAAGTGCAGGTAGGCTAAAATAATACTTCTGCTCCTAAATAATACTCTTTTATTAAAATAAATGACATTTTGCTTAACAAGTTATCACTATGGCGTTCCCATCAAAAGGTCAACAGCTGTCTACATGCTTCAGAGAGAAGTAAATGTAAGAACTCCAGCTCTCCAGAGATGAGTGTTTTTGCAAGCTTATGTTCCATCTCCTTTAGCTCAAGTTTTCCTTTCAATATTTTCTGGAGCATACATTCAGTCGAATTATATTGAATTAAATATGAAAATCTTGTCACACTGGGAAGGGAACTAAGTGATCGCAGACTTTCACAAGTGAAATTCCGAATAACTACATCTGTTGCTCTACAGGTTCTGCAAATGTCTTTTAAGCCCAGCCCTAAAACCAAGGCAAAGAGAGTTCCAAATGGCCCTCAGCTTGTATGCCTGACCAGGTTCACAACTACCTGTAAAAGGCAAGATTTGAACGATGGCACAGCATTTTTAAAAAATCAGCGAATCTCTGGTCCTTTAATAAAAATCCCCCCCAAAGTAGACATTACGTCTCACTAAAATAAGATTCCTATTTTAACTTCAACTTTCACCTATGCTCGGCTTCTATTTCACAGTGAAATAAATACAGATCAAGGAAAGACGTTTAAAAAGTGGATGCCAGACTGTACACCCAGTGGGTCACAGATGTACAAAAGTGGTGGCAGGGAGCCACTCCGCTTCCTTCAAGATCCAAAACCGTTTGGAAGGAAAGCCCACGAGGAAAGACGTCTGACAGACATGTTTCTCTAGGGTGTCCTGCTTTTTCTTGTTTGCCAAGCTTCCTCGATCCCATCGGTTGTTAATAAAGTTCACCAAAAAAACTCTATGAAAGGCTGATTTCACAGAGTGCAACTTATATGAAAGAGATTTTTATGTAGTTGGAGTTTCCTCCCTGCCTTTCCCTACTTCCCAAATCCAGGGAAGCGTGACTTGGAAAGATACAGGCATAAGGTGACATGTGCCGTGCCTGCTATCAGTGGGATATGCAGCTCAAATGCTGAATCCTAAACCGGAGCCCCTAGCTGACAAACGTGCAACAGAGAGGCTGCCTCCCCAGAGGATATCAATGCACCCCTCAGTCTCTACTCCTTCTCCTGTAAAATGGATTTACAAGAAGATGCAGGATGTACACTGTGTGAATTAACAAAAAGAGAGATGTAGAAAGTGAATGAAAAGCTAGGTACTTTTGGGGGGACTTTTGGACAATAACCACAAAAGCCTATTTTTTAATAGACTCTGAAACTTCCAAAACTAATACAGGAATTTAAAAATAGACATTATAGTCCAATATGCAAAACAATAACAGGTAGGTACTAATTCTAGTTTACAAAAACAGTACGTTTGATATAATGGGATACATAGCTTTGCCAATCAGAAAGTCAGTAAATTTGGCTAAAGTCACCTTAAGTTCACACTCTGAATGAATTTTGAGCATATACAAACTATTTAATTCTATACACATTCAACAGGAGCTAAGTATTTAAGTCTTCTGCATAACAAAAGGTAAATAAAATATAGATTCACTCCCTGAGAAGACCTCAGTCTAGCACTATAAATATTATATATTTAATAAAGAGATGTTTCAATCTATTCAATGATCTTAGGAAGGGTACTCAGCTTCAATGTAGAAACCAAAATGGGTCCACCAAGTACTATTTAAGAATGGGGTTGACGGGACAGTAATGAAGGACACAAGAGAAACACTTGCAAAACGAGTTTCACTAGTAGTAAAAGATGAGCACCCATGTTCAGATCGAGTGTGAAAAGAAAATAACATGGTAATTTTTAAGATTAAGGGCCTTTATCTTTTTTCATGTAAGAGAGGGTAGATTGGACCTATGAAAGATAGATAGATACATACATACATACATACATACATACATACATACATACATAGGGCAGAAACGCAAATGAAGATATAGATTGATATGTTATATTCATACACATATACATTTACAACTAAATGAATAATTCTCCATGATTTCACTATCTTAATTCTGCCTTCAATTATCTTATTCTGACCAGGAATGCCTACCTGGATCCCACTTGACCTGAAATCCACCTTCACCGGAAAGACTACGATCATCATCCCTAACTCCCCTGGCACTGAATTAGAACAAATGTACTGGCTTGTGTTTTTAATTGAATCACAAGAAAGGACTGGACTGTGGTGGGGGGAAGGAGAGGTGGGTAGTGATCCAAATAAAAGGCAAAACCAAGACATGAGCTTTCAGAGGAGCAGAGCAATGAAGAATGAAAATGTGCCCTGGGCTGAGCCCCCAGACAGAATCTCCAGTGGTTCCAGCTCCCATGACACTCTGCCCTCCTGCCCTGACATGTCCTCACCACCTGGCAAGTGTCAGAGCGAGAGCACAGCTCTTCCTTTGAAAGAAGTATCAGTTCCTCCTTAATGGGAACTCACAGCTCTGGCCCTTCCATCACTGCCTAGAAACTACCATTTTTGCTTATATTTTATATTTTTCAGAGAGACTTCCCATTCTTGTTATTACTTGGCTTTTACAGAAACCACATTTCAAAAACAGTTCGAAATATATACCTCTCTGAACTAGAACAACTTTAAAAATTATCCTCGAGTAAAATCAAGTAAAAATCAGTCTGATTTCAAAATGAATGTGTTTAAGAATAAGATCTGGTAATCAGTATTATTTTCGATAAGAAAAGAACAGAAAAATGGGCTTTTAAATATGGCTATATCCAGGGGACGAAATCCCAACACATCCAAGTGTTCATTTAGGAATGAATTCTGATCACTAAGAAAAGGAAGACAGTCCCAAAGCGAGAATGGCGAGCTTCTGGTAATTTAAAGACAGCTTCCTGCTGGGTGAATGATCTTGATTAGGCTCTACACTCTTGAAAGACATGCCAGTGCTCAGAAATGTCCTGGATGGTCTCATTAAAGTATCTCCAAGTAATTGTCCAGTAAGGACCATAGACTCACATAGCCATACACACAGGAAGATAAGTTGGATGCCTGAGGGAGCTAAGTATATGCGTGAGGAGTGCAAACCCTATTTAAGATATTTATATGTATTTAAGTGTAATCTCGACCAAATGAAATGTTCCCAGAGGTTAAATGTGACCCACGCAGGTAGCAGCCAATTTGCATCTCCTACTCAGACTAACACGACTGAGACCAGGAAAAACTGGGCTTCCTAGTTTTTACTGATAGGTCTTCAAGCAGGCTGGATAATCACTTTCCAATCAGAATTTCTGCTAAAATGGTATTTCCCAAATACATGCGTTCGCCTTATCTCTTTGAAATACCATCAGCTACCATCAGTGACCCATCAAGGCTCAGGTCTGCAGGGTCTAGGCACTGGCTTGATGAGGGAAAAATAAAAAGAAACAAAAATAAAAGCTACACTTGGAAGAGGAAAATGAGGAAAAGAAGAAAGGATCAGGGAAAGTTACAGCCCGGAGAAAGCCAGAGGACTTGGAGGAGTTCAGAGCTAATGAAAAAAACACGAACACGGGGTGGGGGGTGGGGGGGAGGGCAGGATGTGAGAGCCAGCTGGAAGAGAAGAAAGCAAGGACTGGGGGAGCCAACAGAAATCCAAGGACAGAAAGTATTGGAGATTGCAGGGAACAGGAAATGTATTGGAGACCAAGTTGTTTTTCCTTTTGTATCCAATTCAATGCTATTGCAGGCAGAACTCTAGATGCACCCTCAAAGAGGAGAGAGGGGAAGTTGAAACTCATAGGAGTCGTTTCATGGGCTGGAGCCAGGAGCTCTGGGAAGACAGATTAGAGGAAACATGAGCCCACAACAGACCCTCGGACAGCAGATCCAGGGATGAAGATGGAACAGCATCACCCAGCCCAGTGTTTCCCGAAATTTAGGGGACGCAAAAAACAGTGAGAGTTGGGCTCCAACTCAGAGCTACTGAATCAGAATTTCCAGCACATTTAATAAACACCTCAGTTCACGTCTATTCCCAGAAAGATCAGGAAGCACCAGTATAACGGAGAAAACGGGGCCTCCGGAACGACAAATGCCTGAATTCAATTCCTAGATCATTAGCTATTGACCGTGAACAAGTCATTTATCCTTTCCGCTTATCCCCGTTCCTAAGTCCATAAAATGGATTGCTGTGGGGACTGAGTAACTGCATGTAAAGCGGTCAGGTGGTGCCCACTGCACACTGAATAGGAACCAAGAATGAATCAAGGCAGAGCAAAAAAGGAGATTAAAAAGAAAAGGTTAAAAATTAATAAGAAAATACTTTTACCAACTTCCTGCCCTTAAAACAGAAAGATCCAAGATAATTTTACATCCCTAGAAATAAAATATTATAAAGAAGCCATCCATTTAATCACTAATTCCTTCATTTAACAAATTTTATTAAACTATGTCATAAGGAGGGAGTAAATAGCATACTGTTTCTCCTAAGCCAGATACTGAGGTTAGGCATTATATTAATTTTTATGTTTAAAAAATATCTTCTTGGAGTTCTCGCTATGGCACAATAGGATCGTCAGCATCTCTGCAGCACCAGGACACAGGTTCGATCCCTGGCCCAGCAGAGTAGGTTAAAGGATCTGGCACAGGTTGCAACTACAGCTTGGATCTGAACCCTGGCCTGAGAAATGCATATGCCTCAGGAAGACCAAAAAAAGCAAAAAAAAAAATTCATTGTCTTTCACATTTTTTACTTACAGTGAAAACCATTATAGGTCAGTTTTTCCATAAAATATTACTTTTTCATGACGCAACCAATCTTTTTAATATCTTTTGAACTTATACAAACTTCCAATAATGTACTATTAAATAGTATAGTGATTAAAACTATAGTTAATAATACTGTTGCATGCATGAGAGTTGCTAAGAGAGTAGATCTTAAACGTTCTCACCACAAGAAAGAAATGGTAATTATATTCTGTGATGCAGACATTAGCCAAAGCTATGGTAGTAATCATTTTGCAATATATGAGGGTATCAAACCTGTACCCCTTAAACTTACATACTGTTATATGTCAATTATATCTCGATAAAACTGGAAAAATAAATACATAAATTCTTATTCTCAACAGTTTGCAGATTACCTGGAATGTAACCACTTTAATAGCTTTGTAATATGGTAAATGAATATATTTTTACAATTCTAATTATATTGCAAAATTGACTTTTTTTTATTTCCCCTGTTATGCTGTTAATCTTTCAACCTGTTCAGAACAAACTTCTCTTTGAGATGTAGAAAATCTGGTGAAAATATTAGCGAACAACACTTGTTTGATGGCTTTAGGAGCTGCCAAAGAAAGGATTACTTTTGTGGCCAATACACTATGCAGAAGAAAAACATAAAGGGGTGAGACCAACATTCAGCATGACTTTTCCTCTTGAGGCATTTGCCAATTCTATGTAATCAAGTGAGAAGCTGAGATGAGCATCAGAGCTTCTAGAAGCCTGAGAGATTGGTTCAGGTCCCAACAAGAAGACATCCTAATAAACACTTGAGGCCTTTCGTTAGAACCCCTCAAGGGTGACAAAATAAAAATAAGGGTGAAGAGAAACGACAAGCCCTCGCAAATGAAGTAGGTCCAGCATCAAATCAGAGAAACATCTGACTGGCTTAAGGTAAGCTACCCTTGCACTTGTCTGCTAGAAGCAAAAGATAATCAACCCTTCCTGAACCTCATACATGTAGAATGGCTCTTATCAAAATTATAAGAAATAACAAATGTTGGTGAGGATGCGGAAAAGGGAAACTCTTGTGCACTATCAAGAGTATGTAAATTGGTGCAGCCACTATGGAAAATAGTATGAAAGTTCCTCAAAAAATAAGAAATAAAATGATCATATGATTCAGCAACTCTACTCCTAGCTATTTATCTGAAGGAAATGAAATCACTATCTTGAATAGATAACTGCACCCCCATATTCACTGCAACACTATTTACAATAGCTAAGACATGAAGAATGTATATTATATATACACGAATGTATATTATTCAGTCATAAAAAGAAATCCTGATATTGATACCTGGTGGACCCTGAGGGCATTATGCTAAGCAAAATGTGGAAGAAAAACAAATACTGTATAATCTCACTTACCTGTGGAATCTTTAAAAAAATGAATTCATAGATACAACAGACTGGTGGTTGCCAGAGGCAGAGGGAAGAGGGTGGGCAAAATGAGGTGTGGTTATAGGGTGTTAATCCTTTCTGGAGGACAGTATCACTCAGAGCTTCAGATTATATCCATAATATTTTCATATCAGTTGTCTAATCTAAACAGAAAATTAGTGAGCATCCTGAGAGAGAAGGTACATGAAAAAAGACCCACTGGAGATCTGAATATTTGGGTTATCAGACAGGAAACAAAATAACTGATAAGTATTCAGGGATTCTTGATAAGATGGAGAATTGCAGCAGAGAACTAAAAATTGGTTTTAAAAACCACATGAAAATGCACTAATTCAAAAAAATGACTAAAATTAAACACTCAAATTAAATTAGCAGCAAATTGGACAAAGCTAAAAAGGAAATTAGTGAACTGCCATATAGGTGAGAAAAAAATATTGAGACTGAATATAGTGATAAAAGAAAAGATGAAAGATACAAAAATAAGTATAAGAAATAAGTGGAGCATAAGGAATGTTCTAAGATTCAAGTAGAGGGGAGAGGGGTAAAAAAAAAAAAAAGAAAAAAAGAAAGAAACCAATATTTGAAGATAATTAGTTGAAAAATTTCCAAAACATATGGAAGCCAAAAAGCATCAAGTCAAAGATCCAAGAAGTGCTATGAACCATTGTCCGATACAAAGAAAACTACCTCTAGATACATCATAGCCATACTGTTGGAAGTCAAAGATAATTACAAGAGAATGAAAGATAAACTATCATCAAAGAACCAAAAATAAAACTAACAGCTGATCTCTGGTTTTTCTCTGGTCTCCATTATATGTATTGAGAAATGTGCATTTTGTACTGCTGTCATGCCATGTACTTTTAATTCTTTATGTAGAAAATAGATTTATACTCAATATTCATTACTTGGATGCTCAATTACATATGCATTAGTATAATTCTGAGCAAAGAAAAACTGAAAGAAATTATCACCGCCAGATTTTTACTAAAGAAAATACTAAAGCAAATACTTCTAGTTGAAGGAAAATAATTTCAGATGAAAAAATGAAGCTGAAAAAAGTAAAGAAGAACAGAGGAAAAGGTAAATATATGTGTAAATATAAATGTATGTTGACTGAACAAATATATATCACCATATAGAGAATTAATACATACAACAATATAAAAGGCAGAAGGCAGTAAAAAGAGATAAATTATATTTTTAGTGAGTTGCAAATATACTAATTTATACACTATTTTTAATAAGTCAAGGTTGTATGTTGACACCTTATAGGTAGCAACTAACAGTACTGGAAAAACAGTCTATAACTAACAAGCTAATACAGGGGAAAATAATAAAATAATAAAACGCACATAATTTCAGAAAAAGTCAAATTAGAAAAAGGCGAGGAGCAGGGTATGAAAGAACACCTGAGACAAACAGAAAACAAACAGTGGGAGGGTGGTTTGGTTCCTTTCTGAAAATTCTTCCCCATTCATCCTAAGGTATTTAGTACTGTACTAATAGCTACAGAGTTGCAAACTAAAAAGTATAAAGCCACTTAGTCTTTTTACTAAATGTAAGCAAAAACACCATGCATTCTGGTTAAGTTCAAGAGACCCTTTAACACTAAATACTTTACTTGGAATCAAAATTTTTGCTGACATAACTTACAGGATTAGGATATAATCAGGATATAATGTAAAATAACCATAAGTTTAATTTCACATAATCTACAATTTTATTTTTAGAAAATGAATGTATTTAAAATGTAACAGAATTTAGGTCCTTGGGAATTCTATTGTTATGATTACTATATGAAGAGCTTTAGCTACTGCTTACGCAGCTCTTAGTAATAAAATAAGGACTATTTTACAAGGAACCTTAATTTTAATCAAAACTTTAAAACACCAGTTAAGCCAGCTTCATTATAGCCATTTTAACAGAACAAATACAGAAAACAAAACAGGCACTAAGGGACAGCTTGAACTACAGAAAGATCAAGTTTAACCTTCTAGTCTATGAAGAAGATACTCTACAAAAATAATGCCATTAGCAAAAAAAAAAAAAAGAGAGCGAGAGATAAAAAATTTAATTAGTGGAACTGTGGTAGTGTAAGCCTTTAATTCACTGACCTATTATAAATTTGGTAATAAATTGCTAAACTTCGAATGTGTATTTTTACACACACACACACACACACACACACACACGCACATACTATTTAATTTTGTCTTAATAATATAGTGGCACCAGGAAAAGGTCTAGGTTTTGAATCTTGTATTGTCTAGCCTAAGATTCTTTCCAAATAGAGCATTCTGTCTGTCCCAACTTAAACCAAATTATTTCAAAACTTAGGGGTCTTGTCTATGATTCCTTCTGCCAGATTTAACAATGGAAAAATGGTTAAGCTCTGAGTGGCACTTAAGAGTCTCAGGAATCCATTTTCAACTCTTTTCCATATCAAAGAATGACCAGGTTCCATGAGATGAAGAAATAAGATACAAACAGTAATAATATCCATTTACCAGCACTAAGACCAAACTTTATTAATAACTGTCTTAATTATCACTTTGGCATTCACATAACAAATAGTTAGCATTATATTAGGTCATTGTTTTGGGACCCTGAAAAGTGCTAAAAGGCCATGAGATGCTTATGGCCTAGAGGGGTAAATTTCATTCATTTGTTCATGCAACAAGTATTTATTGGTCATCAAAAACTAATCAGACACTGTTCATTGCTGAGAGTCCTGTGGTGGAATTTTCCCCTTACTTTTATAATGCTTAGAATCTGGTGGGGAAGTAAACATAAAAAGATCTCTACAAAATTCATATTATTTGTAATGAATAGTGCACTGCGCAATATAAGATAACAAGAGCAGCTTGCCTTGAGAGTCTGGGAAAGATTTCATGAGAAAGCGATGTTTGAGTTGAGATCTCAAGGTCAGTTAGTTGAAAAGAAGCTTCCTCTCAGAGAGGAAAACAGGTAAAGACCATGTTTCCAGAGGAAGGATGATTAGAAAACTCAAAGAAAGACATTGCAGTGAGGGACAAAATAACACAGCTTAAAGGCAATGAAAAGATCATTTGAGGCTTCCAAGAACACATTAAAAGTTTTGCTCACTATTCCCTCGTAAAAGCAATGGGAATTCACAGAAGGCTGTGAAACAGGAGAATAGCATGATTCTATTTGAAACAGAGAACATGTCCCAACGAGCTGTGGAAACAGTGAGTGGAAGGATTGCAAGAGTTTAGTAGTACATTTGAGAGATAATTTTAAAATGGATAGCAGCAGTAAAGTTGGACAAAGATGCCTCCAAAAGAAATTTAAGAGAGAAAACATCAGGACTTAGTGATACTTTGAATGTAGGGAAAAGACGGAAAGGAGCTCTTGGCTTGCACTTTCCAGGACTGAATGAACTGTGATGGCATTCCCTGTGGTAGGAAATTCTAGAAAAAGTCTGAGGTTAGACGGGGAAGAACATAAATCCGATTTTGCAAATTTTGAGTTTGAATTGCTTTTGAGGGATCCCGGTGATGACGTCAGATGAGCAACACCATCAGGACTGGAGCTTAAGAGAGAGACGGGACTATAAATCTGGAAGACACGGATATCCGAACAGTAATGGAAACTAGGAGTGGGGTTAAAAAGTTAGGAGGACTCTGAATATTTAAAAGACAGATATAAGCCCCTGAGCCAGCTTGGTTCCAGCCAAAGGAACCAGAGAGGCAGGGCTTAAAGCAGTAAGCATGTTGGTAAACAGAAGCCAAGGAAGGAGATAAATTTCAGAGTGAAGTGTCAGGTGTCAGTGCTGCTGTGAGTTCAACACAACAGGACATAAAACATTACAGTTCGACCACATTGGAACTACAACAGAACTATGCATAAACTACCACAAGAACAGAGAAAAAGGATAGCGACTCTGGAAGGAGAAAGGAGTTGGTCAAAAGAAGTGATGGTGAGGCTGGGACTGAGGAATGAATAGGAGTTTCTTAGGCAAAGTAATCCAGAGATAAAAAGGTACTATTTAGAGAAAGCATATCCTCCGAAAAAGGAACAAAGAAGTCTTCCTTGGGCTGACTAATGTCCAAAGATCCTACTCCCTGCATTCCTGGGTCAGTCATCCTAGTCATTTTCAACTAACCTGTTACTACATCCTAACAGGGCCAAGCAGACATCCTCACCCAGCAGCCTAGCCTCTATCATTGGTTCCAAAGCCCATGAAATCAGCATACAGGGGTAGGAGGGGAGAGAGAGAAAAATAATATTAACCCAGCAAAGAAAGTCATATAAAGTCTCAGACTTCGGGACTGAAAGGTAAAGATTCCTGATTACATAACAGAGTGACTAGGAAAGTTAAGAGAAACGTTATCACATGAAGATCAATGAGAAGGCAGGAAAATTAAAGACAAGTGAACATACGAGAAGATAAATAATAACTTTCCTTTTCTCGCATTGTCAGCAACAGGCTTGGAGTCAGATGACCACAGCCATCTTTTAAGTGATAAGGAGCAAAGGGTCCTTTAATGAATCCACAAATGCTGAACTCCAGTTTGCAGAACTAAGATTCCGATGTGACATATCTGTACAGTGAACTGAAAATACACTAAATGTAAAACTATAGGCAAATGGATGCTTCACATTAGAATAGTTGATTTAAAGCCACATGGTTAAATTATGCTTATCCACTAAAATATTTTGTTCACAGAGGAATCAAGAATAAGCATTTTTGCACCCAGCAAAAGCCAAAACAGTAATAGCTAAACTCTCATAATGTCCCTCCCCTTTCCCATGTTTTAACATTCACTTAATTATCACTGCCATTCCTTTGTGGAAGTTTAAATGTCTAGCTCTTTTAAGGGAAAAGTAAATTTCTTTATATACATTCTCTTCATTTCTCTGCCATTTCTGCTTGGGAATGCATCAAATCGCAAGTGGATAGAAACTAAGAATTTGCCTACTAGGTGCCTTAAAAAGGGTTTTCAGGAATCACATGGGAATACTTTTTGGTCCGAAATCGCTGTTATTTACCATTATTTTCCCAGCTCCTTCAAGGGTGTTGAAGCTTAAATACACTCTCAATAGTTAATGACATGATGACGTCATTCTACCGTGTTCTCCTAACCTTCTGTGTTGGCTTTGTTCCTCTTTCTGCCTCATATTCTGACAAATCTGTCGTCTTTGTCACACAATAAAAAGGAGGGGACTGAAAAGACGCGCACTGTCCTCGAAGGAGTGCGGTATCGGGAGTCCTCTCCAAGGGAAAGACAGAGAAAGAAGGGTTTCCTTTAGGCAACCTGCTGCGGCCAAGGTAGGAATTTTAGTGGGTCTCCGCTGCAGGGGCAGGTCTGCAAGTTCACCGCACAGAGATGGTGGGAAACCTTTTAAGGGGTGAGGCCTGACACGACAGAACTACCGCAGGAAGGGCTTTGGGGTGGGAGGCAACGTTGCAACTGGAGAGGAGGCCTAGGGGTGGGGGGGAGGGAGGGCGGTGACGGCGGAGAGGCCTCCGGCGGTTTAAGAAAGGGTGGGGACACCCCGGGCCGTAAGGTGGTACCTGCGCGGGGTCGAGCGCCCCTGCCACTGAATCCCCGATCCAGAGATGCTCCCGGAGAAGCTGCTGGTAGCTGAGGCAGTGCTTCACCGCGGAGGGCACGTTCCCCATGACCGGGGCGCGGGGCGTCGGCGCTCGGCGTTGCCGGGGTGCGGGGAGGAGAGGGCTGCGGGCCGGCAGGGCGCGCGCTGCGGTCCTGCGCGCGCCTCCCGCGCGCGCCCAGCCCGGCCCGCTCTGCGTACTGCGGCGGCGCCGCGCCAGAGCGCCCAGGACAGCGCCTGGGAGGCACCTGCGCGCACGCGGGCCACCCCGGAGCCTGGAGCAGAGAGGGATGCCCTGAGAAGAACCATATTCACAGCCTTGCATACTTTCTGCACCGCACCCAGGGCGCAAAGCTGATTGCACTGCACACACCCCACCGACCGACTTCTCACCTGGTTCAGATCAACCCGGAAAGCAAGGGTTAGGGCTCAAAAATAAATAAATAAATAAATAAAGACGAGGGCCTTTGGTTTCTTGTTGATGCATTTGCTCATTCCCAGGTACAGCCTTTTGTGCTCAGTGTAGATGTGTCCAGTGTTGAACTCACTTGAGTTTATCTCCGTGACAATAAAGTCGACTTTTAAATATTATGAGGTGGGAACAATACTCAATATTTTGTAATAACCTGTAAGGGAAAAGAATCTGAAAAAGTACATATATATATATGTGTGTGTGTGTGTGTTTCTATAAATACACACACATATATTCACATATATATAAAACTGAATCTCTCTTGCCGTATAAACTAACACAACATTGTAAGTCAACTATATTTCAATAAATTACAAAGTATGACCAAAAAAATAAATATGATGAGGCAAACTGCAAGGTTAGAACACATAAACTGTCTAATGAAGAAGAAAAGATAGAAGGTTGTAAATTAGGGGAGATATCACAGGAAACTTGGTAAGTCAGGAAATTGTCAGTAAGTGAGTCCCGCACTTACTGAGCCCTGAAATGGAGTTGAGTTGCTTAAAGAGACACAGGGCACAAGATTATTGAAACCATAAAGGCTAAAGTCATGCCAACTGAAAATTCTAAACACATCTTTAGATTATTAGAATAGGACTATTCTTGGGTGGGGAGGGTGTTGGGAAGCTGGTCCTCCCTGCCTCCCCCTCTTTCACAAGCACTGAATTCGGCTCCGGCGACTGGTGACTGAATATCCATCAAGAATAAACTCGAGCAGCCAACTGTGCCCAGGTACCATTCAGCCCTGCCGGTTGCTGCAGGTAATGGTTGCTGCAGGAAATATAAATTAGGAGCTCTCTGATGCCTACACAGTTGCACAGCCAGATGAAAGGATTCAAAGATTACTTTGTAAAAACATAGCATAAACACAGTTAGAAGGAATTGAACATCCAGAATAAACAAACCATCATTAATATTTGTGAGGGTAGTGAGACTTCCACTGGTAATAGAAAGAAAGTTGTTAAGGACAGGAAAGGGCAAAGAATGGGAGAGCGATGCTGGGTGTTCTTAGTGGGACCCCACTGGAAAGTCGAAGAAGATGAAGGGATTTTAGACCTCTCATCGCTTTGATCAGGGATGGATATCTCCAAGTTGGAGAACATGATCTGAGCTGCCAAAATGAAATCATGCAACAGTTGGAAGCCTTTAAAATCCTCTAATACACCCAAAATTCCAATCATTATTTATCTGAACATGACTATTTTATAGACATATATTCCTGGGGCTAAATCTCTATTATAAGTTGGGGCTAAATCTCTGTTATAAGTTGTTTTCAGCAGAACTCAAAGACTTATTTTTCCAGTACGGTTGAAATGTAGCACAGACGTTGCATCAATGCCTACTACCATTTTTGTCTCCTTTTTATAATTCTATAACAGGGAACATGGTATTTAAAAGAATGTGAAAGGACCCAATTTAAACAACAGTAATTTAGCAAGGTGACTTTTATCATGAAATCAGTCATTCAAAACTTGAAAAAGTTTTGACAATTAATATTGAAATCTAAACTTTTGGGGAATATGACCTCTAAGATAAGCCAAATATTGTATGAGCCTCTGCTATTAAGAAAAACAACAGAAATAAACTTTACTGCTTAGTAGGGTTTTTTTGTTTTGTTTTGTTTTGTCTTTTTAGGGCCACACCCACAGCATATGGAAGTTCCTCAGGCTAGGGGTGGTATCGGAGCTGCAGCTGCCAGCCTACACCACAGCAATGCCAAATCCAAGCCACATCTGCAACCTCCACCACAGTTCACAGATCCTTAACCCACTGAGGGAGGCCAGGGATCAAACCCACGTCCTCATGGATACAGGTCAGATTCTTTACCACTGAGCCACTACAGGAACTCCTATAAGTTTTTTTAAATCAGGGAAATCTTTATAAACATGAAAATATTTCCTACAGTTTTATTTTAATGCATTTCATATAAAAAACTGCTATCATCTCAAAACCTGAAACTATGATTCTCGTAAATACCAAAACCATTAGCAATAGTAAGGCCCAGATAAGGACCATCTTAAGATGTTTAATCTCACGTACAAAAGGGCGTGAAAAGAGATGTGCTTTTGTTGCAAAGTAGTTCAGTGTTAAATCTAATCACGAATGCTAAAGATGTACAAGTTCAAAAACTTCCAATGATAAATTTGAGCAATTAGTGTTAGTGTCCTGTGTTGTTATGATTAAAATGAAAAGTCTCAATATGTGCCCCTGTTAGTGCAAATCTAAGAAGCTCCAGGTAAAATGAGACTAGATGCAGCAACTGTGGAGGAGGCAATTAGCTCTCCATCCCCACACTTAGGAAAGGAAACCTGGGCCCCACCAGGACGGCAAACATCCCTTGTTAAAAATGACAACCTCTGGCATATCCTGATCTGCACCCTGTATGACTTTCATTGAATTTTAGGACTAAGCTGTTTCTATTTCATTCCATTTTAGTCATTCAAATGTAAGGAGATACAAAAATTCACTGGAAATTGAGAGGAATTAAATTTCCTGTTTTTGCTAATGAATAACTTTTTACTTTTAAAATTTATCTTCAAATTGAAGTATAGTCGATTTACAGTGCTGTCTTCGTTTCTGGTGTACAGCAATTGGATTCAGATATAGATACATATATTCTTTTTCATATTCTTTGCCATTGTGGCTTATTACAAGATGTTGAATATAGTTCCCTGTGTTGTACAGTGGACATTGTTGTGTATCTATTTCAAATGTAGCGGTGTGTATATGATAATCCCTCAGTCTTAATTTATCTCTCCCCTATCCCCTTTCCCCTTTGGTAACCATAAATTTATGTTTCAGTTCCATACATAAATTCATTTGTATCATTTTTTTTAAATTCCACATATAAGTGATATCATATGAGACTTAGCTTTATCTTTCTAACTTACTTCACTTAGTATGATCATTTCTGGGTCCATCCATGTGGCTCTAAGGGTCATGTGAAATCATTCAAGTCTACCTGCCTCTCCTGAATTATCTGACTCCCTTCTCTCTTTAATCCTACTTCAAATCTAATCAATCAGAGAAGTTAGTTAACATCTTGGACCCACCCATCCATTGTCTCTCTGTTTTCCAGTTGACTTCCACCACCACAGCCCCACCCCCACTCCTTCTCTCGGAAAGGCACCCCCACAGCACTGAGGGAAGAGCCTAAGTGCTGGTTTTAGATTACCAGAGATGGGAGCCTGACTCCACCAGATACCAAGTGAGTGACCTTTGCAAGTTCTTTATCCTTCAATTCTTATCTATAAGAGGGTGATGATAAAAGTTCCTACCTGACAGAGCTGTTACAAAGATTAAAAGAGCTAAAATCTATCAAGTGTTCAACACATGGTTTGGGGCACCCAATGATTGTTAGCTAAGTTTACTACTGCCACCTGGTTTTCTGTTTTATTTTGCATTCAGAAATCTACACTGTAAAGCCTGAGCATTTTTGAAAATATATATCTGGTCCATATTTGTAAGCTTAGACTTCTTGGAGAGTTCCCCTGACTTTTGCAGAGAAGCTATTTCTTAAAATCACATAGTGACTTGTTCTCAATGAGACGTTTAGTTATCTTTCTAGGCTTAACTCCTGCCCATTTTCTGAACTCATCCTTCCCTCCAAAAGTATCAGCTTGTGTGCAGCGTTGGTGGTATAGTGGTGAGCCTTCCAGAAATATCAACTTGTGTGTAATTCTCCAAGTTTTAGGCTCTTGCTTGCCGTCCTATAATTCTAATCTTGTTCTTCATTGCAGACCCTTTGAGAAATACAGAAGATGCATAAAGATATCAAGGAAGTCACCTATCATTATAATGCTAGCAATACTTTAATATATTTTCTTTTAGAGAAAAAATAATGTTTTCCTTTTAATTTAACATTGATTTAAACTCTTTAAAATTAGGATGCTAATGTTTATTCAAGAGTTGTGTATATGTATATATAAATCATTTCTTCAATAATCCTCTAATGTTTAGCCTTTTAATTATTTTTGAAAGGGAAATTGGCTACTAGAATGTGATCTTATGAATGTTCATATAATTATCTAAAAAATCTTCCCAAAATAGCATGGCAGTGGAGCTCTTCCACTACAGTTGTATTTCTGTCAATTCTATTTATATTTTGAACGAAGTCTTTCTTATATACAGTATTTTCTTGCTTAGTGATTTCTCTTGCATGAGCTTATCTTTGGTGAAGGTTTTGGGGGGTGTTATTTGAGAAGGAGTTCTGTGGGAATCTTGTATGAACGATTGCAATGCCTCTAAATAATGGTTTCCTGTTTGCTTGGCCAGAATTCTAATGAGTCTGCCTTGTCAATTCTAGGATTATTTTCTTGCTAACATCTTAGCTTGGGGTACCACAGGATATTATGAGTCGGGAACTTAAAACCAGGCACAGTGTAACTTGGCTTCAATTTTATTCCAGGGATTTAACTTCTCACTCACAGACTCAGGTGAACTTTTTTCGTCTCCCATACATGGAGTCACCTTAGAAGATCCAGTGGTTTATGACTTGGCTCAATTAGCTTTCTATCCTCAGATGGCAATTGGTTGAGAAGGACCTTCCCATGTGATTACAGCTCCAGCCTCTGACTATCAAGACCTCCTCTGAGCTTCTTGGCCGTATTAAGTCCCTCAGTATGTCCTTGATGTTAGCATTTGAAGGGCGGGAGAGGTATACCTCACAGCAGATTACCCTCCATATTGTTCAGAATTCTAACTTGAGAATTTTTCTGAGATTAATGTTTGCCCCAATTTTTCAATGCATTCCGAAATTCTTATACCCTTTAGGAAAGTAAAGCTAGGACCCAAGAAATGCTGATCTGAACGAAGATTCAATTTAGGTCAGAGAGCCTGAGAATCTTACACTAGAGTTCAGACACCTTGACTGATTCACAAGGGAGAAAACTAGACCAAAGCCACATACTCCCATCATTCTCCCTATCTCTTCTCCATCTAAAATGACAATAATAAATTACAGTTATGCATCACTTATATCCTAAGCAAAGTGTCTCAAGAATAGTAGCAAGTCCTTGGGAGAAAAGGTTCCAATTAAAACAGGTTAAATTATAGGTCCCTTTGGTCCCAAAGTTGTCAATTTAAGGGTCTGCAAGATGACAGGATGGGTAGAATCAGAAACAAGCGAAAAAATCAAAATTGTAACAAGAATAAATGGCAGACTGGCATGTGGCCAGGGTACCTACTGGGCAGGGATCAAAGACACATCTGGTGAGTCTCAAACAATAATGCCATAGAACCTTGGCAAGAATCAAGAGTAATATGCTCCAGCCTTAAACAATAAAAAAGAGAGAATGAAAACAACTTGGTTACTGATACTGGTTGATACCTAAGGGGAAGCAAAGCTTTCATCATCTCAGTTTTATTGCTGAAGAATTTCGATAACTTCTCACATATGTTATGTCTGGCTGATGTAAATTGATGGGAAGGATAACAGAGTGTTTAAAAACTTTCTTGGCATTTGCTCACTAAAATCAAAGTTCCATTAACAATAGCATCGGTCTGAAAGAGCACATTCTTCTGAAAATAAGTAATGAGATCTATTTTACCAAAATAGCACCCCACCCCAGGTGATGGATACCTGGCATTGGATACAGAAATCAGAACAAAGCTACAACAACATTTCTCCAGATGTAGGAATCTATTTACTCTTTCACTAATTCAAAAGGATCCAAAAGTATTAGCTTCGCCAACTTTTATTGTAAAATAAAAGATACAGACATTGACTGCTTATTAATTATTATTAATTCATTAGATTGATGCAGTGTGCATCACTTTTGCCAGTAGATATAAAATTGTCTTTTTATTATACTATCTACAAACTCAGACTCTATTTGAAAAATGTTTTTATCATAAGTTGATACATTTTGATGGGTTATAGTAAGTGTGACCTTAATAGGTAAGTTACATTAACTCTTACCCATGGACAGTATCATCCTTTAAATCCAAATCAAATACTATTGAAAGAAAAAAGTCCACAATAATTACAAGCACAAAGCACTTGGTCTTTGCTTTGCATATAGTAGGTTCTCAATAAATCTTAGCTTTCTATCTTTTCCTCCTTACAAATCAAATCAGTTCAGTGTTAAGAATAGATATATGTTACCCCAGTTAGAGGGACTCTGTTAACTCGAATTTACTGATTCCTATAGAACACTAGTTAATTCGCTACAGAAATTTTCATCTTGTTTTTTAAACTCTAATACTCAATAGCTAATGGGAAAGTAAAAATGAAAAGATACATAAGATGTGCCTCCTGACTTTAAAGATCTCATGTTCCCATGGCAACATCTGGAGAGTACTAATTATAAATATTAGATGTAGCAGATATATCTTAGTCAGAGGAATGTAAGAAATTAAATCCCGGTGTTCCTGTTGTGGCTCAGCAGTAACGAACCAGACTTGTATCCATGAGGATGTGGGTTTGATCCCTGGCCTTGCTGAGTGGGTTTAAGATCCAGCATTTCCAGTGAGCTGTGGTGTAGACCAGCAGCTGCAGCTCCAATGTGACCCCTAGTGTAGGAATTCCCATATGCAACAGGTGCTGCCCAAAAAAGAAGAAGAAGAAAGAAAGAAAAAAAGCATTTAAAGTCCAAAGTTGTTGAATTTGGATAAGAAAACATTATATATAGCAGAAGTTGCATGTTCATCAAATATTTATTGAGTAATTAATTACATGATAAATATAGGGCAGTATCGTAAAGTAATGATGAAGACAGTCATTAAACACAAAAGACTTAGTAGTGAAATATGATGCACTCAAATGTTTACAGCAGAGCTGTATGTTTTTAAGTGCTATGTGTAGAACCATGGAAGCAAAAGGGAATAAACTCCCAGTTCAGTCAGGAAAATAAGAGGAGAAATCGGGAAGGAGGTCACACACGAGAGGGTGGGCAGACAGAACCCATCACCATGGAGGGAAGGGGCGGGGAGGAGAGAGAGAACATTAATGCTAACTGGTAACAAGCTGCATCACCCTCAGGAATTATCAAGATATGGAAATCACTTCCAAATGAAAATCTTCAAGTACCTGATTTAATGACGTTTTTATGTCCATGACTATTTCATCATGGATTTTTTTGTTTGCTTGTTATTTGTTTGATTTTAGTTGCACCCGCAGCAAATGGAGATTCCCAGGCCAGGGGTCGAATCGGCGCTGTGGCCGCCAGCCTACACCACAGCCACAGCAACTTGGGATCCAAGCCGCATCTGCGACCTACACCACAGTTCATGGCAACACTGGGTCCTTAACCCACTGAGCGAAGCCAGGAACTGAACCCACATCCTCATGGATTATAGGTTCATTAACTGCTGAGCCACGATGGGAACGCCCTCATTATGAATATTACAGGTAAAATGCTCATTTCCAGTTTTACCATAGATGAACATAAACAAATCCATCCATCAGAGGTGCTAAAGAGACCAGCTTTAAAGTATTAATCTTGCAAGTCAGACTTTTATACACAGCTATAGATTTTTTTAAGTGTGTCCTCCCTCTTCTCCAGGGACAGGAAAGGAAAAATCATACTTATTAAGTAATAGACTTATGAAGCACTTTGCTGGATATTTTATTTGGTGCATGAATTATCACCCCCATTGAACAGATGAAGTAACTGAGGCTCAGAGATCTTGAATGTCATTATAAAAAGGAAGTCTAAGAAGTGGACTCAAATGTGTGTGTCAAAACCTTTGCTTTTTCTTTGTTACCTCATGTTTTTCAAAAATAAATAGTAAAAAGACATTGTTCACATACCCCATCATGTGTTCCTCAAAACATTGCTCCCAGAGGCAAAAACTTTTCCAAAGGAAGTTCTTTAGAGGTAGGACTCGAGCTCAGCCTCCTGATGCTGCATTCCAGGAGATTTCTACAATACATGAAGGAATCAGTCTTCTTGAAACCCAAGGACCTTTGCAGGTTTGATAACATTAAAAGTGCTGTCCACAGAAACATAATAAGGTTAAAGAAGTCTCTCGATACCATCTGCAGCCATGCATGCTCTGGCTTATTAGAGAATGTAAATCTCAGCCCTAGGTCTTCTAAGGAAATGTGCAGAGGGATGCTTCATCTTGCTAATCATGTGTGGAAGTGGGATTTCTCTTTCCATAAGCCATTCATGCCATGGACTTATGATGGCTATAAGTTTATCCAAACATATGTATATCTAATGGAAATTAGAATTTTCGAGTTCCTGATCTCGTTTTTGCTTTTCATTTTTTTTTTCCTTCTGTGACTTGGCAGACTTAATAGTATCTTTCCCCACATATCATATGTTGGTTTGTTTCTTTGTTTCCTGAACTAAATATGTTTTACCCTACCACTTAAGGAAGTGTTTCCATCATGGAAAAAATAGTTCTTGCCAACAATTTCCCGGAGTTCTCTTGAAAGTACAGATCTCTATAGAATTCACAATTGATTGGATAGTGGAAGCCCTTTCTTACTAAAATGCCATCACTCCACATTTTTTTAGCTGTGTCTTTGGCATGTGGAAGGAGTCAAACCCAGGCCACAGCAGTGATAATGCCCAGTCCTTAACCGCTGGTTGAACTCCACCAACTACATTTTAATTAAAAGTTATAAGGGCAGAAAGTCGTAAGAGTGCTTTAATAACTGGCATTATCCAATGCCCTGCATTTTTCTAGCCTCAGATCTCCACTTAATTCACAAATGGAAATGCATCCATATGAATCCTATGTTTTCAAGGCAAAAATCTACAGGTTATTGCGTAATGCAATATTAATTTTATAACTTTCAAAAACTCATATGGGATCTTTGGATAACTCTTCATTCATCCTTTTAAAGCTCAAAATTAACTAAAAAGTTATAAATCTATACCAGAAGCCTGGGTGGGAGATGAAACAGGAGGCTTAAAATCTTGAAATTCCCTTTTTCCCAATCAGTCCCTGGCCCCATTAGTTTTCCCCCAAATCTTCTATTTCACCTTCTTACTCTGTGTTACTGGGGTTCATTTGCTACCTTATTTATTTTATTATTTCCTCAGAAACTTTTTCCTACCCCAAGGTTATACGTTCAAGGAGATTTCTAATTTTTGGTAATTCATAGTTTGTTTAACAGAGGCTCAGAAGATACGGAGTTAATGTTATGATCATCAGCATTATTTGCAACATTTTGCAAAGGTTTGTTGGCCTTTTCTTTTTTTTTTTTCCTTTTTAGAGCTGCACTCGTATGGCATATGGAAGTTCACAGGCTAGAGCCACAGCCATAGGCACAGCCACAGCAATGTGGGATCCGAGCTACATCCACAACCTACACCACAGCTCATGGCAACTCTGGAACCTTAACCCACTGAGGGAGGCCAGGGATCAAATCCACATCCTCATGGATACATCGAGTTCATTACAGCTGAGCCACACCAGGAACTTCCAGTTTGTTGGTCTTTAAACTTGACCTTCAAACAAGAGAATTACTTATATTGGCATTTCTCAACCTCGGCACTCTTGACATGCTGGGAGCCCAATGAGTCTTGTTTGCGGGGGCCGTCCTATATCTTGCAGGAATTTTAGCAGCATCCCCAGCCCCTACTCACTAGACGCCAGAAGTCTTCCCCCAAGTTGTGACAGCCAAAGTTATCGCCAGACACTGCCAAAGGCCCCCGGGGAAGCAAAAGTCACCACTGGCTGAGAACCACCGGTTGAAATGATGAGGATGCTGATAACAAGATCTTATCATGTGCCAGAAACTATCCTAAGTATTTTAAGTGCACATTATCTGATTCACAAGAAAGGTTCTGTGATTTCCACATTACAGATGAGACAGTTTGAGCACAGAGAAGTTACTAAGGCATTTAGCATCACGTGGCCAGTGAATAAGACAGCTGGGATTCAGACTCAAGCGGAGTGACCTTGGAGCCTGTATTTTCCTTTGTCAGGCTACAGCTGCTTTGCTGAAATCACACAAGCAACACTGAAATCCAGCAAAAACATGGATCATTTGGGGTTTAAATTCTTTTTCATGATGTCAAACATTTAAATCTTGGGAAATAGACTTCCTACAAATTCAAAATCTGTCGAGATAAGTAGGTCCTCTTCTTCCCTTAGTCCTATTCACTGAACTGGCAAATTCTATCAAAGACCAGGTTTCCCAGGCAAAGAAGTAAAGTTCACAAGGAATTAGATTCCTGAGATGACATCCTAATAAAACCATGGTCATGAGTATGAGATCCATGAATACCAAAAGGCTGCTAGTATGTTTTATTATCTTATTGTCATCATTTGAATAACAAGGGTCTGTTTATTTTTATTAGAAGAAAATAATTACAATTAGCTTAAAGCACTTTTCCTATGTCCCTTAGCATTCAAATACCATTTTATCTTATTTATTTATAGCATTCGTTCTACAAAAAGTAACCAGCGAAAATTAAATTTCTTTTCCCACCTCTCCCTCTTAACTATGTGTGGCAGAGGTTCTATTTCTGCACGAAATAAAAACTATCATACTATATATTAGATAAAGGCTTTGCCTTTGTGTCTTCATAAAATGTGCTTGTCTTTTGCTCTAAAACCTTCTTCCAATTTGTTTCAATCTGACTATTAATTGTTTAAAAGGAGCATAGTGTAATAACCAAAGTTTTCTATCTACTCAAGCACAATTAATTTATATAATATGAAATACATGACATTATTATTTTCTTTAAAGCTTCTAGGAAAGTTGATTGAAATAATAACATTAACCCAGACTGCTTAACTTACATTTATGGATTTGTTTCTATATGCCATTCACTATTTTAACAGTTATTCATATATTAACTCTTTTAATCAAGTAACAACCTTTAACATCTCTATTTTGGAATGAAAAACCAGAACCCCAGAGAGATTAAAGAGCCTGATCAAAGTCACACAGCTCGGAAACTATTTAGCTGGTTCATTTGGCAAGAAAACTGTGCTGGCATCCCTTACATATACTGCTTTCCTAAAGTGTGGCAATTATCATCACATATAATATTATTCATTATTGTAATAGGTGGAGAGATGAATTAAATTAGACACAGTAGGAAAAATGTACTTGGTCTCTTAAAAATTGTACCATCTGTAAAATTCTTGGCAGCAGAGGATAAGAACTTTGTCTTATGAAGACGTGAATTAATAAAATTGTAAAAATGGTTTTGAATCCAATGATTCTAAATGAGGACTTAGACAGTTAATGGATTTTTCCTTCTTCCCCTCTCCTGAGCTCAAATATCTGGGTCCTCCATGCCTTTCACGTCATCCGTGTCAGTGACACCAAGTTCTCCGGTTTGCTTGCTTCAGTCCTGGATTATACTGGTCCTGGTGTTCTTTGCTATTTACAATTTCCCAAATTTCTCATATTTGACCAAAGCTTTCATACAATAATTGTATTAAAATAAGCCAGAATGAGTTAAGTCAATCTCCCTTTTACTTCCAGTTTCTGCTGTCATTTCATCTTGCCATATGTGAGAGACGTTTGTTCTGAGAATGGAGAGGCCACAAGCCTCTCTCTTCATTTGATCTTTTCCAGATGCAACAGATAACTACTACCTCCCTTTCCAGGACAGCATGCAGGGTGCCAGCTGATAAAATATGCTTTGCGAGAAGCAGCTCCGGACAGCTACTCCCCTGCGGTCTTGTATGTTGACGGTGAGAGAAGAAATCTGCCCATCTGCCCCTGCGGGTCCCTTGGTCTTAGCAGCTAGTTTGTTGTCCCCTGACCCCTTCCTAGTGTTGTGAGATGCCTGAAGCTATTAGGATACCAATCATCTGGGTCGGAGGGAAACACTGAAAATGATAGGCTAAGCATACATGAATTGTGTAAGG
Source organism: Phacochoerus africanus (assembly GCF_016906955.1). NCBI lineage: Eukaryota > Metazoa > Chordata > Mammalia > Artiodactyla > Suidae > Phacochoerus > Phacochoerus africanus. Next base: position 26,770,039 of record NC_062552.1, on the reverse strand, counting down.
GAGTAAGTCTGGGCAGTCCTGCTACAGGGTATAGAAAATAGCAAACACTCCAGATATTATGAGAGTTTTAAAAACTGTATTGTATAATGTAAATCTATAATCTGTTGACTTTTTATTTATGCTAATACATTTTATTCTGAAATAAAATCTTTAGATGGCAATTGCACGAGAAAATAGAAACGGGAATTTAAAGTAATAAGTGCAGAGTTTCCATTTCTCAAGAAAGTAGATGATGCACTTGGAACTGGAGCAAAATGTGTTTCAGTATTTACCATCTACCTAGAGGACTGAACTGACCCTATGACAATCAGAAAACGTAAATCTACAATACAAGCAGCAGCATTTTAAGAAGAAGATGCCCAAAGACAACCTCAAACACAGGCAAGTGTAAATGTGGACTGACTATACATCAATCTATAAAGCATTGGTTTTTAATTTGGATAATTTACTATTTTTAATTAATCCTGCCAATCCATTCTAAGAAGTTTTTGGTGGTCGTGTGTGTGTTTAACCATGGGGGGAGTAAAGAGAAAACTGTCAATATAGGCACTCCATGAGGAAGCGAACCAGTATGTGATGCCTTACGTTAATTGCATTGTTTTCAGAAATTTCAAACAGAAAAGCAGCTCCGCTAATTCCGACAAAAGTTTGATTTTGTTTTTCATCTGACTCATGGAATCAAAGTAAAGCTGTTGAAATTCATTCTACCAAAGGTCAAAGATCTGACTTTACTGTGAATGCTGCTAGAAGTTCAGTTAAAAGTTCAACGTTGAAGATACTTTTTTTTCTTTTTCTTTTTTTGTCTTTTTTGCCATTTCTTGGGCCGCTCCCGTGGCATATGGAGGTTCCCAGGAAAAGGGTCGAATCAGAGCTGTAGCCACCAGCCTATGCCAGAGCCATAGCAACAGGGGATCTGAGCCATGTCTGCAACCTACACCTACACAACACCGGATCCTTAACCCACTGAGCAAGGCTAGGGATCAAACCCACAATCTCATGATTCCTAGTCAGCTTTGTTAACCATTGAGCCACGACGGGAACTCCAATATTTTTTTTCTTGTGTGATAATATAAATTTAAAAATGGGTGGAGCACAACATAATAGTAAAAAAGCAATGTTCTTACTAAACAACCTATGGAGAAAAAAATGTACTTGGAATTGGTCATGAAGCACAGATAATTCATGAATGTTGTCAAACCAGGGAAATATGCCACTAATCACAACTGAAAATATAAATGTCAAAATTTATACATATCAAGGAATATACCATGGAACTACAATTTTCTTTTTTTGCAACAAAGTGATGTTTTCTAAAAAAAAACTCAGCAGCATAACAATGTAATATTCCTTCTTCACTGATCCTCTTGGATCTGATTTTAGAACATTAGAGCCTTTGCAAACAACTTGTAAATCAGTCTCAATCTCTAGTATGAATTGAATGTTTTTGTAAACAATCCCCCTGAAAGGTGATAGCATTTGTTCAAAATGAGTTGGAAATCTTCAACACCTATTTCAATTAATAGAGTGCCCAAGACTTCAACTGTTGAATATTTTAGTAAATTGCAATTATAGAAAATAAAGCTTAGGTGTTCCCATTGTGGTGCAGCAGAAACAAATCCTACTAATATCCATGAGGCTATGGGTTCAATCCCTGGCCTCGCTCAGTGGGTCAGGGATCCTGAGTTACCATGAGCTGTGGTGTAGGTCACAGACACGGCTCGGATCCAGAGTTGCTGTGGTTGTGGCATTTACCAGCAGCTACAATTCGATACCTAGCTTGGGAACTTCCATATGCTTTGGGTGCAGCCCTAAAAAGCAAAAACGAAAAAAAAAAGGAAAAAGAAAATAAAGCTTATAAAGAGAATTCTTTAATATTTATCTTTATTACTCCAAGCCAAATGCTGAAAGTTAAATGAAGTATAAGATTTAAGCCTGAAATTGAATAACCGAGTTTTGTGATTATCTTGAATTTCAGGAAGAATTGTTTGACAAAATTCTTTTGTGTTGTTGGATAAATTTATATTCTGTGTGGGAATTAAGTTAAATGAGAAAGTTTATACTTTCCCAACATTTAATTTGGAAAATATTCAACAAAATAGATGTCAAATTGGATATTGATATTTATATTGAAAGATAGGTATTGAATTTGAATAGAATAATAAATATTCACAGAGACACTTGCTTGAGTTTTATCTTGCAAAATATTTTGTCAGAGCAAAGGTATTCTTTTTTTATAATGATTTTTATTTTTTCCATTATAGCTGGTTTACAGTGTTCTGTCAATTTTCTATTGCACAGCAAGGTGACCCAGTCACACATACATCTATACATTCTTTTTTCCCACATTATGCAATTAAAAAGACTACTTTCGGGTTAGTTGGATCAACAATATTTTAAAATTTTAGTGAAACATAGGAATTAGGAGTACCTTCTATTTAGAAGATTTTTTTCTGTGCTTAACAGGCAGCAACTATATAAAAATATTTTCTCAATTAAAGAAACAGTAGGAGCCATTGAGTAGAGTGCAATAAAGAGGTAAAATTTCTGTTTTATTAAACAGAAGTTCTTTTTGTGCCCTTTGCAAATTCAAAAGGGACTCACTTTGGACCGTTAAATTATAGGGTCACTCTATATGATTAAAACCACAGCACAGGTTTGAACTTGGCAATAAAATTGCATCAGTTTGCAGAGTTCCCATTATGGCCCAGCTGTAAGAAACCCAACTAGTATCAGTGAACCCAATTCCTGGCCTTGTTCCGTGGGTTAAGGGTCCAGCATTGCCATGAGCTATGGTGTAGGCCAGCAGCTGCAGCTCTGATTCAACCCCTACTCTGGAAACTTCCATATGTCTCCGGTGCAGCCCTAAAAATAAATAAATAAATAAATAAATAAATAAATAAATAAATAAATATCAGTTTTCTATCACTGTAATAAGGTACCAGAAACAAAGCAGCTTAAGGCAACACACATTTACCACCTCTCAGCTCCACATGTCAAGAGTCTGGGCCCAGCTTAACTGGGTCCTCTCCTCAGGCTGTGATCGAGGTAAGTAGGCTGTATTCTCAACTGAGGACTCGCAGGGGAAGAATCCACTTCCGATTTCATTTTGGGTTGTTGGTAGAATAATTTCTCTGTGGTCATATGATGCAAGTCCTGGCTGGAGGTTGGAGGCTGTCCTCTGCTCCAGGCTGCTGAGGGAGCACCTCGGAGGGCTTAACAGAATCACAGGAACGCTGTTCCATCACCTCGCTCTGTCATTAGAAACCAGTCACAGATTCCACCCATGCTCTCAAAGAGGAGATCACGCAAAGACACGACTCCAGGAAGTGGGACTCACTGGGTGAGAAACCCTCTTAGGGTGTGTCCATGACAAAGATGATATTAGATATTTCAACATAAAAAAAAAAAAAGTACGGGTGTATGACTGCATGTTGTGCATACATTGTGGTGGTTTTAAACTATGACTTTGCTCCCCTAACCTTGCCAGGTGGTGTCTGTGCCCCTCTCCTTGATTCAGGGCCAAGCTGGGTTGATTCGTTTTTTGTTTTTCTTTTCTTTTTTTTTTTTTTTTGCCTTTTTGTCTTTTCTAGGGCTGCACCTTCAGCATATGGAGGTTCCCAGGCTAAGGGTCTAATCAGAGCTGCAGCTGCCGGCCTACACCAGAGCCACAGCAATGCAGGATCCAAGCCGCGTCTATGACCTACACCACAGCTCACGGCAACAATGGATCCTTAACCCACTGAGCGAGACCTGGGATCAAACTGGCAACCTCATGGTTCCTAGTCGGATTCATTAACCACTGAGGGGAACTCCTGGGTTGACTTTTTTCTAAGAGGGAGAACCCTCTGGAAGAGATGTACTGTGATTTCTGAGATGAGGGCAGAAAAGGCTCTGCAGTTTTTGCCCAGTTGGCTTGTCACTTGCTCCTTGGAAGACAGACCCTTTCAGAACCCAGCGCCCTGTGCTCTGAGGAGTCCCCATCACATGGAGATCCAGCCCAGATGCCAGGAGTGAAGAAACCACTTGGAAGTAGGTCTCCCAGCCGCAGCTGTTCAAGGCCACAGCCCCCTCTCAGTGTTCCCAGCTGAGGCTCCAAACACGGTGGCTCAAAGCACAGTTGTCTCTGTGCCTTTCCTAATCCCTAATTCACAGAATCCGTGAGCGCAGTAAAGGGGCGGTTGCTAATAGGTGCGAGGTGGTTTGTTTCACAGTAATCGTAACTAGAATAGGTATATATTGAGGACATCCATGCAATTTCTGTTTAAACCATAAGATTAGGAAATTCTGCTATAACTCAAAAAGCCTGGCAAAACTATTAATAAAACATAGCAAAAGTTTGAGAATTTCGTAGATTTGCATTTTAAAGTCCTTTCAAGTATATATTTCCCCTTCTATTTAAATGTAAATTACGTACTTACTTTTAATTTAATTTTCATTTCAATGACATTTATTACTTTCCTTCTAATTTTACAGGTAAGACATGTTCACTGCAGACAACTAGAAATATGTAAAAGCGTAAAGTACAAAACCACAATCGCTGATGATCCCACTCCCTACTGAGAGCCGTCATTAGAGTTTTGATGCATTTCCTCCCAGCATCTGCATATTTTTTTTAAAAAAACTGAGCCATAGCTGACCTACATCACTGTTAGTTCCAGGTGTACCACATAGTGACTCAATATCACTATATATTATAAAATGATTGCCATGATATGTGTATTACCATCTGTTACAGTAGAAAGATATGGCAACATAATTGACTGTATTCCCCACGCTGTGACTCTTTTTTTTTTTTGTAACTGGAAGTTTGTACCCATCCTCTGGTAACCACCTGTTTATTCTTTATCTGCATACATACATGCTTCATACATTACAGACATACTTGAAATTTTTTTTCCTTCAAATCTGTTATCAGCAATTAGATCATGAAAATCAATTATAACTTAAACATATTTAAGAAATTAGTTCATGAAGTTTATATCACTAGGAGCTCGATTTTGCATTAAACTATTGTCTGCCAAGTTAAGCATTTTACATTTAAAACAGCTGTAACAATTCTACTTAGTACGTAGATATTGAACATCAATGACAAATACTAAAATACGCATAGCCCATAACCAAAGCCAGTTGTTAACGTCTCAACATGGAAAAATATTTAGATTAAATACTACCAACAAAATGAAAAATAGATTAAAATAACATGTTATATATAAAAGTACAATGTTGTGAGTGAAATGCAATGATTCCTGTTCAGCAACACAATGTGGGTATCATTTACTTTTCCACCTTTCATTTGGGTTTTATCTCAAGGTCAAGTTGCAACATTTAGAAGTTATGAATAATGTAAGATATTCCTTGGAACCTAACATAAGGAAGTGAAAATATTGTGATTTTTGGCGTTCTTTACAAACACCATGTCGATGAACCTAATAATAACTTAATAATGAAATTCTGGAAAAAAATCTTGGACTCCTATGTACTTTTATTTTATAAAGCTCAAAATATGATGCCTCTATGAGACTTCTCCTTTCATCACAAGAGTACTAAAGGCATATTAAAATAAAAGGTTAAATATGATTTACAACAGCTTTCTATCTGTGAAGACATAATTTCTTCCATAACAAAACAGTTCTTATGTATGAATTAATCCCAGATTTTCAAAGCTACGAGGAAAAGGTTACAGAAGTTGTTAAGAGGGAATTGAAATACAAGATATATTAAAAAGTCATAAAAGGAAGAGGTTGAAGAGCTCAGGGCTCATAGCCCAGAAAATTACATGTCTGGATTCCATGAAAATCCGAAGAAACAAATCCCTCCACTTATTCCATTATCTTTGAGGAATGGTGGAAATGAACACCAATGACAATGGTAAAATGAAGCAATTGTCTTCAAAACTAAGGGCTTAAATATTAATTCCAGGTAAGATGCTAGCTGAAATTATAAATGGGACAATTTGTAAGTATAGAAAATGGAAATGGGAATCATGCCAACACAACTTACAAAACTAAGTCTTTTTAAACGAAATGTTTTCCCCTTTTTTGCAGATTTACTAGCCTAGAAGGACACAGAAATGGAGTTGAATATCTCGATATTTCACCTAATAAGACAAAACTTTGGAAAGGAACATGATAACTAAAAGGATATGTTTAGGAAAATCTATTGTAGGAGGGTGAGACAGGTTGTGTGTGACTACAAAGATGAGAATTTGAATCAGTGGGTGAAAATCAAGGTTCAGTGTAACCAAGGGGAGGTTTCCAGTAATAAGAGCGGAGTCAACTAACCTGCCGGAATTCAGATGTAAGACATATTAGTCCTCCTCACTGGATATGTTCAAATACAAGGGGAAAAATAACAACCACCACCACCACAACGAAACAAAAACAGAAGCAAAGACAAAACCTAACTTGCTGTAGAAGAGTCTATCAGTTATCCACTGTCATTAGGGTTGCCGTGTGCCCCGTATTTACAGAATGTGCCCAGTATTTAATTATTTTCATCTGTGCCATGTACTAAATTTGATTGGATACTTTAAATGCTTTTTATTCATATTTTGTTAAAAAAATTCCAAAACTATGACAAGCCAACTTTTTTCTGCTGCAGTAATGGGCATCTAAATCATTTAAATTGAGAACGTTAGCTGAAAGCCATACCTTCATAAATAAAGATCTGGAAAATCTCTTATGGTTTTTCCTACAGTTTTGGCTGAGGGAGGATGGACAGAAGCAACTGAGATTAAAAATACTTATTTTTTCATATTCGAAGGAGCGAAAGAAAAGAACTTTGTATGAGAGTCTCTAGTTCCATCCATGTTGCTACAAATGGCATTATTTTGTTCTTTTTTATGGCTGGGTAGTATTCCAGTGTGTGTGTGTGTGTGTGTATACACACACACACCACTTCTTCTTAATCCAATCCTCTGTCAATAGACATTTAGGTTGTTTCCATGTCTTGGCTATTGTGAATAGTGCTGCATTGAACATGCGGGTGTATGTGTCTTTTTCGAGGAAAGTTTTGTCCAGATATGTGCCCAAGAGTGGGATTGCTGGGTCATATGGTAGTTCTATGTATAGTTTTCTAAGGTACCTCCATACTGATTTCCATAGTGGTTGTACCAACTTACATTCCCACTAACAGTGCAGGAGGGTTCCCTTTTCTCCACACCCTCCCCAGCATTTGTTATTTGTGGACTTGTTAATGATGGCCATTCTGACAGGTGAGAGGTTGTACCTCATAGCAGTTTTGATTTGCATTTCTCTAATAATCAACAGTGTTGAGCACTTTTTCATGTGCTTATTGTCCATCTGTGTATCTTCTTTGGAGAAATGTCTATTCAGGTCTTTTGCCCATTTTTCCTTTGGGTTGTCTCTCATACTAAGTGAATTAAGTCAGAAAGAGAAAGACAAATACTATATGATATCACTTATATATGGAATCTAATATATGGCACAAATGAACCTTTCCACAGAGAAGAAAATCATGGACATGGAGAACAGACCTGTGGTTGCCAAGGGGGAGGGGGAGGAAGTGGGATGGATTGAAATTTGGGGTTAGTAAATTGGTCACCTTGCTGTACAGTAGAGAATTGACAACACTGTAAACCAGCTATAATGGAAAAAATAAAAATCATGATAAAATTTAAAAAAAGAACTTTGGTCAGAGTTCTAAGTCATGACAAGTAACCACCACTGAATACAGATTAATTTTTTTTAATTTTTATTTTGTATTGAAATATAGCTGATTTACAATGTGTTGTTAGTTTTAGGCGTACGGCAAAGCAATTTAGTTACACATGAAAAACACATCTACGTATAGAATTATTTGCACAGAACATCAATTGAATGCTGGGAGAAGAACTTAAACCTCCAAAAAGAGCAAGAACTCCTTCACATAACTGGGTAGAACAAAAGGAAAAAAAAAAAGAGAGAGAGAGAGAAAAGGAATCAAGTCAAGTCTAGCACTCTGAAAGGGAGCTGTGAAATAGAAAAAGAACCCACACCCCAGGAATCCACTTAACCGACAGGGAGATCAGCCAAAATGGAGGGACCTCAAAGTTGCTGAGAAAAGCTCAGCAGCTGGACTGAGGAGGGCAAAGCAGAGTGAGAGCAGCAGATCATCTGCATCACTGCCTTGGACACCACAGCCTGAGATGTTCAGGTGGGGGCTGGGTGCTGAGACTCAGGCTCCAGAGGTCAGTTCTGGGGAGCGGACTAGGATCGGTTGTGTGCAGACACCCTGAGGGGCACACGCTCTGAGCCACAGGCTGGGGAGCAGAATGCCACAGCCCAGGGAGCACAGGAGGAGGTCTGGTCCTTCAGGAGAAGCAAGGCCATTGTTGGGAAGGGTGAGAGGAGGAGGGGCAGACTGCCATAGGAATTTCTTTCCTTGTGCATATGCAGGTTCTCAGAGGGCGGCGCACCTCTGGTGCAGGCTGTGGGTGGCCAGAGGCCACTTGCTCAAGCTGTGAGAGACTGGGCACCTTTTATGTAGGGTATGGGTGGCCTGGCACCTCTTGTGTGGTCTAAGGGCAACAGGGGGCCAAGGGTGATGCCGCACCTCTTGCGTGATCTACAGGCGGCAGGGGGGATAAACCATAGATGTCATCTCAGAAACCAGACGGGGGCATGGCCAGCCACTGCCAGAGGTCTGTGAACAGACTCCACCTGCAGCCCCAATCACTGCAGAGGGCACCACAGAGGAGGGCATTACCACCGAACACCACCCATTGTTGCTCTCACTCCCCTGGGAACACACACACCCTGCTGCTGCCAAATGCTCCAGGCACCACCTAAATCTGCCTGAGGCTCATTACCACTCCCCAGGGCCCTGCAACTAGGAGTAGCCTGCTCCACCTTCCTGCAGATCCTCACTACTATCAAGAGCCCAGCAACAGGCACTGATTTCTAGCCCTGCCCATTGCCTCCTTCTCCCTGGAAACACACTCAGCACCCTATCAAGGGGATATACTGCTCACACTGAAGAAAGAGACAGCAAATATCCAAACTCCTATGCCAAAAATAATAGTAACCCACCACAAAATACAAAGGGGTCCTCTTGCATAGAAATAGCTCTCCAAAACTAAAGTAGTTGGTTTCCCTAAACTCACAGAAAAAGGAAAATATAAGTGAAATGAAGAAGCTCAGGAACCATTCCTGGTTAGAAGAACAGGAGAATTCACCTGAAACAGCAAACAATGAAACAGAACTCTGCAGTCTAACAAACAGTGAGTTCAAAAAAAGGAGATAGTGAGACCATATGATATCACTTATATCTGGAATCTGTTATACAGCACGGATGAACCTTTCCACAGAAAAGCAACTCATGGACATGGAGAACAGACTTGTGGTTGCCAAGGGGGAGGGGGAGGGAGTGGGACGAACTGGGGGTCTGGAGTTAATAGATGCAAACTATTGCATTTGGAGTAGATAAGCAATGAGATCCTGCTGTATAGCACAGGGAACTATATCCAGTCACTTGTGATGAAACATGATGGAGGATAATGTGAGCAGAAGAATATATATATGTGCATGTGTGTGTGTGTGTGCGTGTGTGCGCGTGCGACTGGGCCACTTTGCCATACAGTAGAAATTGACAGAACACTGTAAATCAATTATAATGGAAAAAATAGAAATCATAAAATTTAAAAAAGAGCACTATCATTTAATAGGAATATAAATTCTGAGTTGAAGCGTACAATTTTTAAAGGTAGTTGCCATGACTTTTTTTTTTTTTTTTTTTTGGTTGCACCCACAGCATGTGAAAGTTCCCAGGCCAGGGATCCAACCTGCACCACATGAGTGAACAAGCCACAGCAGCGACACCACCAGATCCTTAACCCACTAAGCCACCCGGGGACTTCCATTTTTTGAAATGGATTTCATCCCTTAAAGAATTTATTTCTTGTACAAGGATGTTACTAAACACTCTTCCAGCATGAGAACATGAAATCATCCTGTGTAGCCTTGGAGAAGAATGGAATAAACATGGACAACAATGTTCTTTTTTTAATGGACAACATTGTAAAAAGTTGTTGATCAAAATATTCAATGTCATCCTGAAGGATGAAAAAAGCAATTATGCCATTAAAAACAGCATTATGTGTGTCAAAGAATCACATCTGAAAATCAGGTATCAGAGCTAACTTTACAATTCCGTATTCAGTATATCAATTCATGATGTTAATGTTGGTGTTTTTTAATTAATGACTGTTCAATGAACCAAAGAATGGAAGCTGGATATGATGATTATGGAGGCTCTGTTACAAGGTCCCAGGTAATTGGAAATGTTGTTGGTTCAGGGACCAAACTTTGAGAATTACTGATTTCAGTGGGACTTGAATAAACAGTAGAAAAATCGCATTACTCATTTTTCTCAAGTCTCCAGCTTACCACGTCTTTGGATAAATTGCTCTATTTTCCAGGCATCTTGATCAAACTGGTTGTCCCTCTGTGGTAATCTAAAAGGAGATGCTCGAATTCAGGTGATACGACTAAGAAATTCTGGAAATTTCCCCCACCTAGAATGTTGGTATCACGTCCCTAACTCTTCCTAGTTGATCATTTCGGATGCCCGGTACTGTCTTTGGAACTGATTTATTTCAAGTTTATTTAGGTTATAATTTATTTTAGGATTTATCTCTAGTTAAACTCCATTTTAAAATACAGAGGGAGAGGAGTTCCCGTCGTGGCTCAGTGGTTAACGAATCCAACTAGGAAGCATGAGGCTGCAGGTTCGAACCCTGGCCTCGCTCAGTGGGTTAAGGATCAGGCGTTGCCATGAGCTGTGGTGTAGGTCATAGATGCGCTCGGATCCCGCGTTGCTGTGGCTGTGGTGTAGGCCGGTGGCTACAACTCCGATTAGACCCCTAGCCTGGGAACCACCATATGCCACGGGAGCAGCCCTAGAAATGGCAAAAAGACAAAAAAAATAATAATAATAAAATAAAATACAGAGGGAGAGATTTGTGAGTGAGTACTCTCACCATCTGTGTGTTATCTGTTCATATTGGGGGTTCTCACTGCTCAATTTGCAAGTTGATCCTTTGCCATTTTAGCTGATGTAATCTCCTGTATTCACTTAACGTAAGAATGTACAGATTCTGAATACCGAACTCTTCTCAGTGGCCTTAGTGTTTGCTTCATTCACTTTGTAATGTGGGGGGCAGAAATAACCATGCCACCAGCTTACTCAATTTTGTGCCTTCTTTCAGAAAAATTGGTGGTATCCTTCCTATGACCCATCAGTAACTTCAGTCTTTTATGACATCTCACCAGGTTGCCTGATGAACTTGAAAAACCAAAAGTTATATAGCATGTTTATATTCCTCTAAATTTTATCTTTAAAAAAATCAGTGATTGTGATTGTAGTTTATGATTTCTTCAACAAGAATATTCTACCTTTTTTAGTAGGGGCCCACTGAACAGCAGAAGCGTAAGAAGCATTCAATAAAAAAAAGTAACTTGATTTTTTTATTCCATAAGGGCATACAAAATTTATATTTATTCAATATCTATTTCCATAGAAAAGTAGTTTCGTGGGGCGTCTAGAGAGTTTGGTGGGGGAAAAGGTCATTCATAAAATTGTCTCCTACAAATTTTTCCTTTCCCCTTTGCCTTTTAAAGTAAAAGAAAAGTCAAGTGCAGCAGGGAACTAGCCCCCTGGCTGCTGGCCTCACCACCAGTGAATGTTTTATCTGCAGCGCTCTTTGCCAAGTTTCCTGCTGACAGAGAAGCCCTGAAATATGAACCTTTAAGTCAATTCATCAGAAAACAAATATTAAATATAAATTAGTTTGAGGAAAAGAAAATCACACACATTCTTTAACTTCCATAGTTATTTTGAAACAAAACAAACCCCTTCAACTTTTGCCAAAGTATATAACAAACACATAACTAGCTACATTTTAAGGCTTAAGACTGAATTTATATTTCCAAATTAGTTTCAGTTAACTTTTGTGTTGTTCAAGTTATCTAAGAGTGTATGTTATAATTTTTAAATTATATTTTCAGAGATTATACATTTAGTTTTCTAAACCTTGTGATTAAGACAAAAGAAATTCTAAAATATTAATGTAGAAACATTGAAACTTATACGAGGAGCACATATTATAAACATAATGGAAATTCCATGGGCTACTGGTATATGAAACACAGTTTCAAGGTTTTCTTTTTCCCTGGTTTTTAATTTTATAATAAATGAAAAGTTTTCCTTGAAAACATTCCAATTGGCAGAAAATCTAAATGTACAGAGCAATTATTAGGATGATACAAGCTATGACTATTTCACCCTCTCTAAATGCAGGAATTTATATTACTATTTTAAAACCACTCTTTCCATACAGTGGGCATTACATTACAGTGAATATTCTAAGCATCTTTACATGTATTAATTTTCAATGATCTGGCATAGAGGAAACCAAAGTCCATGGTCAGTTAGTCATAGATCATGTGCTGCAGCTTAGAGTATTGAATTTGTTGATATTTAAACCCATCGTGTGCCATCTGTGTGGTGGACAAGATCTGCCATCCAGAACCTCCCAGTGAAGAATTTGTAGTGCCAGCTGCTAGAAATGCTGCTGGCAGAATGTCTTCAGCTGGCAGCCCTTGCAAGGATTGCCTCAGTTGCAAGGCTTGCCCTCCACCCCTGCCGCCCCGGGGCAGCCTCTGTCCAGCGATTGATGGAGCGAGGGTAAAGAGACTTGGCCATTTTGTCCGAGATGGACCAACTCTGATCATTCACATTAGGTCCAGAGGCTACGGTCAGGCACACATTGCAGCTTGACTATTCCTAACGCTCAACCCTGCTCCTCTCCCCACCCCTCCCAGATACTGATTCCAGGAACACTTCATAATAAATATCTCATGAGCTAAACCCCATCTCCGAATCCGTTTCTCAGAGAATGTAACCTAGAACGTTGTATCTGCATAATAATGAAACACATTGCCTATAATACACCTTTTCCAGTTACTCTTTAAGGTGTTTCAATAAACACCCTCGTACATATATTTGAGGATATTGGTGAGAAGTCACACTCAAATGGATATGATTTTTTTCATTTGATGGCTAATTTTGCTTCAGTTTAGTATCCCATAACCATCTAAAATCTTATCCTATTTTGATTTACAGAAGTCGCAATAGCTCTCTAACTGCAAATCTCCCCAACTCCAACAGTAAATCTTTTAAGATTAATCAGCTCTTTATCTATTAAGCACCAGTTTCTGCAGTAAAGAGTGATTCACGTCACCACTGTAGCAATTTTCTGAATCACCTCCCCAAGCCCCTGACTTAGAAATCCATTCCAAATGTTGTACTATTATTTTTTTCATAAATCATTCCAAACTGTTATATAAACCTTAAGATTAGGTTTTCATCAATATCATATGAGCTTTTCAATGTTGCTCCAGCTAAATAACAATGCAGTACAACTTTTAATGTTTATTTTTTTGGAATATTTGACATAGTAGAAGGTCTTTATTTTAGAGTATTCCTTTTAGGGAGGTTGAAAAGGTACAAGTTATGAAGGGCTGATCATCCAACACAAAGATCATCCTTCTATGTACTTCTGTTACTGCCTTTTGAATATTTCATTGCTCTGTAAGGCCTCTGCTTTGTGGTCAGCTAGGGAGCAGTAAAGGAAATAAACAAGATTCAAACTACTAAGTGAAGTTCATCTAATTTAAGCTTTGGAGAATAATATAACGACTAGAAAAAATATAATATTTGAGATATCTAGGTGATTTTTACGCACATAATATATTGCCGTGTTGAGACAATAAACCACTAAAGTTTTGTAGAAAAACATCTTTTATATTTCATACCTCTAATGGGCCACCTTACATTTAGTAAGAGAAACAAGGAACCGTGCCTTTTCACAATTAGTGGCAGAGGAAGGATTTGAACCCAAACATGTTGATTCCTGGTCCAATGCTCTTTCATTCGTTAATCAGAGTTTCATAGACTGTCAATCACAGTTCTCCATTTAATATTCTTCGAAGTGCAATCTAAGAGTTAAACAAGTGTTTCTGAGGATTTTTTGGCAGGTATCCCCCACAAAGGGCTGATCTCCATTTCGACATCGAAGCACAGGTATAAAGACCTGGCATCCCAGCCAGCTGGAGACAAAGCAAAGGCCACCAGCACCAGAGCTCCTTGGAGTCAACCATGAGTATCACAGGCCTGACTTTTCCCTCCCTTCACTTGCTTTTATCTCTACCCTTTTCCCTTGGGTTAATCCCAAGAGCACTCTTAACAAACCTTCAGATGCTCACCTCCACCTCAAAACTCTGCTTCTTGTAAAAGCCAACCTGCAAGAGAGAAGATGCTTTCAAATCTCATTCTACCTCTGCCATTAAATATTTGTGAATGGAAGAGAAATGTATCCTTCCTGCCCCTCTGATTCTGACTTCTGCTTTCATATGAAAAGCAATATTTTTAAAAATGCTTTTGTTCTTGTAATGCAGCTAACTCTGGTCCCCCTTCCTGCTAAACCAAGACCACTTCCTATCATCTTAGTACCCATTCATTGCCTTCCTATTTTAGTAAAGACCTAGGATCTAAATCTCGGCGGTGTCCCCATTTTTCTCCGTTATTATTCAGCGGTGGTCCTACTCTAACCCATGTCCTTGGTCAACCAGACCTACTGCTGCTACGTAACTTCAGACCTTCCTTTAAAGTCTTGGAGTGTCTTTTAACAACTCCTTCATGAGATCACATTAATACATCATTACACATGTCGTCTTTACCAAGAGTCAACACCCTGCGCTTGTCTGTGCCAGAGATAAAGTCTAAGTCTACGGGTGAGTCAGTAGCTTCAGAAAATTTGTGGCTGTTTAGTGTCTCCCTTGCCCCACTCCGGACTGAAAGGAAGCCCTCCTCAACTTTGATGTATTTCTTCCAGAGAATCAGATAATTTAGACAGAGTTACTGAGAATGGAAAAGAAGTTAGAGGAGAACCAGGCCAACTCTGATCCAAAGCTGATCTTACTGCAGCCAAGAAGACTAGTCAGAAAAATTGCATCAAAAGAGAAAAAAAAAAAAAAAAGGCCTAATTCATTCTGGTAAGATAACTCCTCTTTTCCTATTTTTTTTTCATTCAATGGATGTGTAAAAATTAAAGAAAAATAACTGTCTTCTTTCCAGTCTCACTTAAAATAATTTCTAAAGCTCACACTGTGGAAGCCCTAGAGTATTATAAATTTGCTTGAGCAACAGTTCTTAAAGTTGCATTTAAGGATATTGAAAAGTAAAAACACTTCTGTTTTCATAGACAAAAAGATATGATATTCCAAAAAATAGTAAGTATGACAAAATACTGTAAGACTTTAATGTAATATTTTGTCTAAATATGCACATTTTCTCCATGCTTATCTTCTATTTAACATTATATGCAACCTCATATATGAAAATGTGAATATGTATTATGCAGATACATTTCATTTAAAATGATCATGTGCTGTGTGGACTGAATTGTGTTCCCCTCAAATATTTACATATTAAATCCCTAACATGCAGTGTGATGGTACTTGGAGATGGGACCCTTCGAAGGGGTGGATCTAGGGGTGGGTCCCTTGTGGATCCCCCATGATTATATTAATGACCATAAAAAAGAGACACAAGTTCTTTCTCTCTCTCTCTTCCTCTCTCTCTCCACCCCTACTCTGTCTCTCTCTCCCTCTCTCTCTCCTTCCTTTCCTCCCTCCCTTACCACCATATACAAAGGGTACAGCAACAAGGTAGCAGTCTGCAAACCAGGAAAAACGCCTTGGCCAGACACCAAATCTGCTGCCATCTTGACCTTGAACTTCCTAGCATCCAGAACTGTGAGAAATAAATATCTGCTATTTAAGCTTCCCAGTCTATGATATTTTGTTACTGCAGCCTGAGCTGACTAAGATACCATTGCTTTAAAGAGTCTTTCTATTATGAGCCAATTCTAATCACAAGCACATAAACAATCTATTTAGTTTATTAAAGTTCTGTTAAACTTCTTTCTTAAGATTAATTCCAGAGTTCCCATTGTGGTGCAGAAGAAATGAATCTGACTAGTATCCATGAGGATGTGGGTTAGATCCCTGGCCTCAATCAATGAGTTGGGATTCTCACATTGCTGTGAGCTGTGGTGTAGTTCACAGATGCGGCTCAGATCCTGTGTTTCTGTGTCTGTGACGTAGGCTGGAAGCTATAGCTCCAATTTGACTCCTAGCCTGGGACTTCCATATGCCTCAAGTGCAGCCCTAAAAAGCAAAAAAAAAAAAAAAAAGAAAGAAAGAAAGAAAAAAATTAATTCCAGATTTGGATATAACTGTGAATTTTGTACTTTTTTAATCATTGTTGACCTATCTTGGCCTAATGTTTGAGTGTTTATCATGTTTTCAATTCTATACATTATTTAGTATTTAATTTTCTGGTATTTAATCTTAAGAGTACTATTATAAAGCTTCAAGAATATTTATAATAAATATATATCATTGAGCTTAAGCAACAGCAGCAAATATCCCTAGGTATGATCAGTTTCCCTATCAAATGTTAAATGGAAAAATGCTATGTTCTAATGAATACATTTATGAATTGAAATAATAATCATGAACAGAATCTTTAAGAACAAAAGTGCTATTGGAAATTTAAAATCTAATAACAGAAATGAAAACCTGAATAGAAACATCAGAAGATACAACTGAGAAAACTCTCCAGAATCAAAAACAGTTGAGAGAAAAAAATGGAAATGAAAAGATAAAATTTGAGCGTTTGAGAATCACATTATATACAATAGACATTTAAGAAAGAGAAAGCAGAAAAAAATAGAGAAGACATTTTCAAATAAATAATTCAAGAACTTTTTTAAAAGTTAAGGACATTAATATTCCAGATTACTGCATAGTAGTTTTAAAAAGACCTGGGGTATAGACATGGAGTGTATGAAACCTTACAACTCTAGAAACAAAGATCCTAAAATCTTTCAGAGGAAAGAGGAAAAGGAGAAAAAAAAGTTCACATACAAAGTAGTTGGAGTAAGAATATAATATGACTGCTAAAAAAGGAATTTTTAGTTACCTCTTCAGTTATTTTACTAACAAACGTAACTTTTGTGTGTCCTGGAGACTACAAAGCTAGAAACCACCAAAAATTTAAAAGCACAGAAAACTGAACACATTGGAAATGCTGAAGGGAAATAATTCTCAACCAGAATTATACACCCGGTGAACTTATATCCAGTGTGAGAAGAAGATAATGACATTCTCAGGCATGCAAGGTTTTGAAGTTCTTACTTCTCATTCAACTTTTCTCAGGAAGTTGCCAGAGGAGGTATTTCCACCAAAGAGAAGATAAAGCCAGAAAAAGAGACAACA
Organism: Phacochoerus africanus; assembly: GCF_016906955.1. Lineage (NCBI taxonomy): Eukaryota > Metazoa > Chordata > Mammalia > Artiodactyla > Suidae > Phacochoerus > Phacochoerus africanus. The sequence goes on along the minus strand of NC_062552.1, from coordinate 26,752,697 downwards.
TGTATTCCAGGAATGATGGATCTATTATTACAAGATGGAGGATACCATCAGCAGCCCTCCAGGGCAAGCCAGCCAGGAAGATTCTAAGGAGGGAGGAGTGAGATTGATTGGGAGTTTGGGGTTAGTGGATACAAACTATTGCATTTTAAATGGATAAGCAATGGGAATTCCCATTGTGGCTCAGTGGTTAGCGAACCCAGCTACTATCCATGAGGACACGGGTTTGATCCCTGGCCTTGCTCATTGGGTTAAGGATCTGGCATTGCCATGAGCTCTGGTGTAGGTCTTAGACACAACTCGGATCCCACATACATATATGTGACTGGGTCACTATGCTATACAGCAGAAATTGACACAGCATTGTAAATCAACTATACTTCAATAATTTTTTTAAAGGCGGGAGGATTTTATGAAATGGATAGGATGCTGGATGCATTTGGAATGCACAGGGGGCAGGTGAGAACTTTCATGCTTGGTTCCGTGCACTCACATATTATGAGGTTGAGTACAGGTGGTAATTGTATTGAAAACTGTTTTGGTATGAAGAATTGTGCATAAATGCATTAAATGCACATGTCCTATAAAACACTATCTCAAAATAAGTGATTTTGCTTTTAATGAAAATTACATTTCTGCAGAATTAATAAGGCAACTGATTCTAATGTTTTTCACAGACCTCAAATTCAAACCAAAACTAGATTTAGATGTGACCAATTACATGTGTTTTATTCCATAAACCAAGGAATTAACGAGCACTTGGTAATGAACTATTCATACCACTTCTGTAGCACAGAGCATCTCCCATTGAGTCCCCTGACTTCAAATGAGAACTAAAGGATGGCTCTTTGTTAGAGCAATCATTGTAAACATCTTTAAATGTAAACTGGAAATAACAAAATACTTCTTATGGAAAAAAAAAGCAGTGACAGTGTATTGATTTTCTTTGTACCATTAGTGGGTACCACTTCCACAATTCACTCTGAAGTCGATGCATGGGTTCTGAGTACAAAGTGACACATAAAGGAAGAGATTTTAAATACACAAGTTGGGTGTACTCGTGTTTATACTCACCACCCTCTTGGTCAGGCCTAATGCTGACAGTATAGTGTGGAAATGCCGAAGAGTCGGAAAGGGAAGGGCAGAACCCTTCAAGGATAGGTGTTCTACTAGCCTTATTTGTGTTCTTCTACTCTTGGACTGAAGATAATTTCCGTGAACTTTTGTGCTTCCTAAGCATTCAGTTTTTTGTTTGTTTGTTTTCAAAATTTTTAACTGAGGCCATGGCTGAAACAGATCAAAGAGGCACCCAGGTAAGAAGCAGTAAATGTTCAACAAGATTTGAGCCAAGATGAAGGCGATTATAAGATGCATTTAAAATGAACAAAAGGCTAGAGGACTATTTTTACTTGCCTCGCATTTTGCCTTGGTAGAAACATATCCTAGGATGGCAATTCAAAGCAGAGCAAATAAAGTTCTAATCTAGGAGTTTCCATCGTGGCGCAGCAGTAGCAAACCCAACTAGGTTCCCTGAGGATGCAAGTTTGATCCCTGGCCTCGCTCAGTGGGTTAAGGGTCTGGCGTTGCTGTGAGCTGTAGAGTAGGTTGCAGACGTGGCTCAGATCTTGCATTGCTATGTAGGAAGGCAGCTGTAGCTCTGGTTCAACCCTTAGCCTGGGAACTTCCATGTGTTGCGGGTGCAGCCCTAGGAAGCAAAAAAATAAAAGTTCTAATCTATCATATCTAAGAATTTTTATAATGATAGAAAATGGAGAATAACATAGGTAATCATAATAAGCTAAAGTAGCCAGAGCATGACCGTCACACTTTATTAATCAAATGAGTATGTTTTAATGTTTTTTTATTATATGTAGTTGTTTAATTGATAATCATGACTATCAGATTTTAAATTTTAAGTAAACCTCTATATAATATATGTAATTTCTTAATAATTGCAAATTTATTTTTCTTGTATATAAATATCAAAAAAAGCAAGGCATTTTAAATCGATCTAAGAGAACAGACTTCTTGTTCCATTTTAGATTTTTAAAGTAAAATCCATGTCAACCTAAGTTTTTTGGAAGTACTAACCTTTCTTTCTAAGGCACCTGCTCATCACAGCAACTGAGAGACAGGTTAATTCTGCACATGTTTATATTTATAGCATATGTCATGTTCCTGTGGACACCGAGCCCCTGAGGAGGAGTATAATATATTAAGAGGTACCATGGCTGGTAGGTAGTCAGTACATTTTGGTTTAGTAAAGGTAGTATTAAATTCTTCCTTGGACTCTTCTAGAGGATTTTCGGAATAATTTCTGTGCATAGTTCATTCACCTGTGAATTTTATTGACTGCTTGAAGAGATCACACAGTTATACATGAAGCCATAGGAAGCCGCATCAAGTACACAGGCTCTTGACATCTCCGAGAGAATCATCTAGAGTCCTGTTTGACTCTCCGTATTGGCAAGGATTTGCATTTGGGAGGTGTTCGATTTTATTACTTTACAAAAGACTGTAGTGTGAATATAAAGCAGAGGATTAAAATGTTGGCCAGTTGCTCTCTAGTGACTCACTAGCCCACACCAGCCTCAAGCATGTGTGATTCAGATGTATGTCTCACCAAATTACACAGAAAAATTACATGGACTTTTGTGATCTTGCAAAGGTCAAAGCCACAAATGTAAAGATGAGACTGTCTATGGTCTAATATGCGGTTAAGTGTGCCCTTGAGTTACAGGAATCAAAAGAAGGGGTAGGCCAAAATTGGCTGGTCTAGTCATTAATTGTTTGTGGAGGAGCTATGCACAGTCTCAGAAGATGGGTGTGTTTGAATAGGCAAAGAGAAAATGCCAAGTACATAATTACCGTAATTTAGGAATAAAGATTAAAATGAGAATGATGACCATGAAACAATAAAGAAACCAGCTTAGTACAAATAGAATGTAGATGTGTGAAAAGGTGGGGAATAAGGTCAGGAAACTATAGAGGAACTGCATTATTAAGAAAAAAAAAAGCCATTAAAGTTAATCTGGGAAATTCAACCTAGGTACAACAGGCACCAGGAACAACTATTGGTTTTTCAACAAGATAAAGTGATGCTAAAAGTAAATATAAAAAAATAAAGTGATGAGAGAAAACAGTGTTTGAGAAAGAGTAAGTTAATGTTGGTGAGCAGAATAGACCAAGCAGTGTAAAATTTTACAGCAAGAATCACCATTGAAAAGCTCTGAAATGACTCATTAAACTATGGGCAATGAGAAGTGATAAGAAATGTATTAAATCTAAACAACATTAAGATTATATTATGGTCAAACCTTAATGAATGGATCTGTGGAAGAGGAGATAAAATTGCCAAAAAATTGTTTTGCTTTTAAGCCAATTTCCTCAGTGTTAAAATAACTTCTGAATAATTTTGCAAATATCGACACATAAATTTGACCATTGCTTCAGCCTGTCTTTTAGCAAACATTCCACTCAAATTAACTATGTATTCTCATATATGATTACTGTCAAACCCTTCACACTTATTAAATAATTATATTTTTCATTTTTCTGTCCATAGTTTTACCATCACTTTTTTTGTAGCCAAAAGAAGGCGAAATTTTTGCTGAAAACAGTATTGAACCCTGCCCCCCCCCAAGTCAAATATAGAAAGCAAAGTTAAGTTGAAGTTAAGTATAATGAGTGGAGCTCATAGAACAAGGGGTCCAGGATTTAGTGTCAACCAGCAATTGAGAGGGGGGAGACCATTAGCCAGATGACAGATATTAATAAAATTGATGGGTCTAGATTTTACTTAAAGTGTGTGTGTGTGTGTGTATGTGTGTGTGTGTGTATGCACAATGTTTGCTAAAACATCTGTTCAGCTACAGCATCCAGAAAGAGCAAAAGAAATGGGGAGGAAAGAAGGATAAAAGGAGAAGCTTTATGTCTGAAACCTCAGAATCCCTGAATATGCTTTTGCTACTTGACTTTAGCACTCTTTCTTTAAGATCACTACTGCAAGCCCAGCAGGAATTTAAGACAAAGAGGAATTGGAAAAATGACTTGGAATCTTAATCCATGTAGCCGGAAGTGATAAATGACATTTCTAAAAAGACTAACTTGCTTTTTCCAACATTCTTGCAGCCAAACGTCTGTGATAATAAAAGTAAACACATCACACCCCCTTTCCAAGTAGATCAATCTGTTGAGATCATTCTTAAATTCCAAAACCTTGATTGGCTGAAGTCATAGAAACCCTCATGGCACTCTGAGTAAATGACACATTTATATGTGGTACAGAGTTCCTATCCTGGACAAGGAAGAGTCCACAGAAGAGCATTCAAGTCCCTAGAATAGGTTTTACTTCTCTTGTTCACCACCTAACTGGGCCTTCTGTGAATAAAATCAAACACCGTTTAAGGTGAGGGTGAAAAATTGCATCCTGGAAGTCTTCTACCTTGTTTATTCGTTCTTCTGCTTCCTGTAATCTGCTATTGGTTCTTTCTAGTGAATCATTAACTGAGGAATGGGTAAAGAAAATGTGGTACATATAAGCAATGGAACATTACACAGCCATACAAAAGAATGAAATAATGCCATTTGCAGCAACATGGGTGCACCTAGAAACTATCATGCTAAGTGAAGTTAGTCAGACAATGAAAAACAATCATATCGCCTATATGTGGAATCTTTTTTTTTAAAAAAAGGGATGCAAATGAAATTATTTGCGGAACAGAAATACTTTGAAAAACTTACGGTTACCAAAGGGGACAGTTTGGAGGGTGGAAGGGATGGACGAGGGGTTTGGGGTTGGCATATGCACACTGAGGTTTATGGAATGACCGGGCAATGGGGACCTGCTGTATATCATAAAGAGCTCTACTCAGTATTCTGTGATAATCTATGTGGGAAAAAATCTGAGAGAGAAAGGATATGTGTATATGGATGACGGGGTCACTTTGTTGTACAGCAGAAATGATTACTCTTATAAATTAACTATAGTTCGATAAATTAAAAAAAAAAAAGAAAGAAAATTGCATCTTGTAAAGGTATTTGAATGAGTTCCTGTTTGTGGCTCAGTGGGTTAAGAACCCAACGAGAATCCATGAGGATGCAGGTTCAATACCTGGCCTCGCTCAGGGAGTTAAGGATTCAGTGTTGCTACAAGCTGCAGCATAGGTCCCAGATACATTTTGAATCCAGTGTCACTGTGGCTGTGGTGCAGGCCAGCAACTGCAGCTCCTATTGGACCCCTAGTCTGGGAGCTTCCATATGCCTCAGGTGCAGCTCTAAAAAGAAAGAAAGAAAAAAAAAGATATTTGGAGATGAGGATTTCTAAATATTCTAAAAATAACTGAGGTAGTTTATTATCTGTTAAGACAGAGTCTCCAAGTAAACAAACTTCCAAATACAAAAATTTAGTCTCCCTAAGGGACAGTTGGATGTTCCTACAAATTGGAAATCGAGTGACCTGGACAAAACACTTAAAACTGTATCATCTGGAGAGATAAAATGATCTGATTCTAACACATGTATACTCCCATCATTCTTGAGATCTGTAACTTAGCAGAAAAAAAAAATATGCCCTGATAACAAAAATGGAAAAATGGAACTTTTTTCCCTGTAAAGTTTCTCTCTCTGGCTATGTCCAAAGCAAGATAAACAGACAACTGAGACCTAGTTTTTAGGATGTGCATTGCATCTTTCCAATCAATCAGTAACATGACTCGGGATGCCTCACAGAATCTGCTCACATGTTAATAAACTGAGTACATCTCAAAGGGGAGTATAATTGAAGAATGATCAAAAACAACTGAAATTAGAAGTAAACATTTCAAGCATTTTTAAAAGGTTGATGTGTCAATAATATTCTACAAATATTAAGCGGAGCAACACATCAATCTTCAGACAGAGATCCAGATGGAATTCAGGAGAGGTAGCAATGGAGCTTTGAAGGATAACGTGAATAATGAGTACAATGTACAGTAAGTAGCTTGTTCTCACCAAGAAGAGACGGTGGAAGTTTCCTGGCTTTGCCTTTGGTAGCTCCCTCGTATTTCCATATGTCCTTCTTACTGTAAGTGCTTTGTTTCCAGTGTTACAACTAGACCCCCCACCCACCCCGCCAAGCTAAATCTTTTCCATTCAATGGCTGGTAAGCTAAATAGCTTATGGCTTAGTGTAAGGATTCATATTTCTTAAGTTTAAGCAATGAGCTGTGGGGATGTGTTAAACTAACATGTGAGTTATACGCCTCCGGAGAGTTCAAACCAAGAGGTGCCTTGTATTCACACCAGGTCCCCTGGGTATCTTTCTCATTACAATTACAGACAAAACAGCATCATTTTAAAATCTGTGCAATAGTAAAGAAAGGAAGTTCAGAGACCGAGGTGATGAACTGTTTAACAAATTTAATGAAAGGAAACAAGTGCCGTAAAAGAAGGTGGATGGAAGGGGGTTCCTGGTACCATTACTCACTTCTGACAGACTCCCTGGGGTGAGGGATGCTGTAAGGAGCTTCCTGCAGTGATGCAAACTTTCAAAAACCCTGATTCAGTTGTCCCTCGAAAGTGGAAGGAAGTGTGAAAATAACATCCCATCTCCCACAAAAACACATTTGGAAATTGAAAAATACAGTTGGAAAATAAAAACAGAGATAATTCTCTTTTTAAAATATACCCATTCTAGAAATTTCTTCTCTGAACATCCCTGTTAATACTCATTGAAATGTTTCAGCCAGAAAACTGGTACGTGGGCCCTGTGTGCAGAGACCACATCTGATCATACAGCCTCCAGTATTCTTCCTAGAATAATGAAGGCAAGGGAAGTTCATTAAAATGACTCATATGTTCCCCTGGTCTTTCTTCTACAATTTGATATGCACACGTACATAAACATACAGCACAGTTGACAAAATTGCCCAGTAGAGAATAGGGTTGAAACCTTGGGCCTCAATGGTGGCTTTGTAAATTCAAGGTGAAGGGCAAGGAAAAAGCAAATAGGGAGGAGAGCCTAGTGGCTACCCAAAGCATCATATATCTCACCTAAACACCTGCCACTCATTGGAACTGCAAAACACCCTAAATATGTGTGCTCTAAAGAACTTTGACCCTAGAATTTCTCACTTAAAACTGATGCATTTATATTGCTCTTGCAATCTTTTTTTTTTTTTTGTCTTTTTGCTATTTCTTGGGCCGCTCCCGCGGCATATGGAGGTTCCCAGGCTAGGGGTTGAATCGGAGCTGTAGCCACCGGCCTAAGCCAGAGCCACAGCAACGCGGGATCCGAGCCGTGTCTGCAACCTACACCACAGCTCACGGCAACCCGGATGGTTAACCCACCGAGCAAGGGCAGGGACTGAACCTGCAACCTCATGGTTCCTAGTCAGATTCATTAACCACTGCGCCACTACGGGAACACCTGCTCTTGCAATCTTGATCATTTTACTGCACTTTTGTTAGGAGTACAGATAGGACAAAGTGTTATTAGATAGTAGAAATAAAAAGTAACTTAGAAACAAGAATTTTACCCCCATTAAGAAAGAATGTATCAATATTTGACTCCCCAAACTAACTTAAATGACAAAGGGCAGTTAAATGCCAGAAAAGTCAACCTAAAAACAAAACAGGAAAGTCAAAAAGGAGAATTCAATCTGAATTGAGTCCTGGATTTTTCCTTTTCAACTGTTACTATCTTGTAGAAGTCACAATTACTTCTTGAAAACATAATTTCTTCATTTGTAAAGTGCAGCCGATAAGTCTGCCTAATGCATAGGTCCTTGTACAAGTGACAAGAAATAGGGCAAGGGAAAAATTTATTTTGCTGTACCCTTGACCTTGTTATTGTTGTTGTTGTTGTTGTTGTTTTAGGTAGCTTGATAGCCTTCAAATATATACAGAGTAACACAGATTAATTAGTTTAGGAAATTAAAGATAAATGGAAAATAGGAATAGGAAAATAAAGCCAGGCGTATAATAAGCATTAATTTTATACCATATGGTCCTGACTGTTGCTGTTAGTACTAACAATGGCCAGCATTTAGTAAGATTGTATGAAATACCAGGCACATATATTACTGAACTCGATTGCTCAACTATCCTCTCAGTAGGTTTAATTATCATTTCATGAATAAGAAAACAGAAGCAAAGAAAGTTTAAATAATTATTAGTAAGCGCAATTAGAATTTACAGAGTGATTACATATTAACTAAAAAAACAAGTCTGTTTATCTTTCGGATGTTGTGACTATAACCCTTTTGCAGTCTTTGCTTGGGATGCTAGGAGACGCAGATTTAGACTTGTGGTTCAAGTTTAACAATATTTAGTTCTTGTTCATGGACAGTTCTTTACAAGTGAGTAGATAGGTTTAGACTGTACTCAAGGGGAAGGATTACACCAGAGTGCGAGTACAAGGAAAGGGGAATTGCTTGGAGCCGCTTCGAAGCTGTCTACTCCATGGTTTTCCACCATGTCTCTGTTAAGGGAGGGATAAACGTGTATCTAAGTCATGCAAGGAAATTTGGATTTTGCCTTCCTGGGCAATCCTTTCGATGTTTTTGGTTTGATTTTTAGAAGCAGACAATTATCTTTTTAAATAGAAGCTGAAAAGTATGGCAGATAATCAAGTGAGGTGATGTGATTTATTCCAAATAAGGGTGTGACGGTAAAGTGAGAATCTGCTTCCATGTGGAGTCCTTGAGGTTTTCATTCAGCACCAGGGCCACAAGGTGATTTTCAAGCATGCATATTTTCTTCATTAGGCTGTTGTTTTATATTGTGGACGGGGAAACATTCGTCAGATTAGACTTGACTGATTTAGGAGGAGATTCCAGGGCAGAAAGAAGGGGTGTCCCTCTGTTGATAATTTCACTAGCACGTGATCTGCCTGCTTTCCTCCTGTGCCAACTCTGCAGATAGAGAAGTTGCCTCCCCATCCAAACCCTTCCTTTGGTTCTTGTTGGGAAATCCTCCTGAGCTTTCAATTGGAATTCAAACATTACTGGACAGTCCTCTCTCTCAAACCCCAGCTGTGGTGCAAAGGATCGTTCTGTGAACTGATCTAGTTACAGGAGGAAGGTATGGAAATCGTTGTTAAAAAATCCTTAATGTAGCCAATTCTAAAAGCTCTCAAGGTAAGTCAGTGGAACGTTTCATTGAAATGCTTGTTTTCCTGAGCTCTAAATTATTTGATTATAAAGATAAAACAATGTAATCTAGCACCTATGAAGTTGGACAAATTGGTAAGTTATTATATAACTGAAATGTACCGGAAAGGCCATGACTCTACAATAACCATATGAGAAACTATTGCTCCCTTGACTAGATCATAAACTTTTAAGAACCACAGGACATAGAGAAGCAGGGGAAAGGAAATTCTGTGCTCATAGATTTTCAGCACCCAAGCTTTCCTTCTATCAAAATGCACATTTATAAACCCTCTTGTTTGGTTCTGAATCAAGCATAAGCCTGCAGCCCCAACTGTATGTAGAAAGTAATGGAACCAACATGACCCAGCCATGTAAGTAACTTTTACAAATAGGGCCTAAAAACTAAACTGTGCTATCCGCCAGAAACAGGACCCCATTTCAAGAATTAACCCACAGGGTCCTCTGTAATGAGGTAGCCCTCTTCATGGAAAACCACATTTTTAACCACTCAAAGTATCAGAAATCAGCTGTCCTACTTTGCAAAGTGCCTGAGCTAAGGAGGTAATTTTTCTAAGACCTTAAGCAGAAGCAGTTACATTGTCTTGTTTCACTTGTCAAGGGAAAGGGGGAAAAAAAAAACCTCTACATGTTATTACATCTAATGTTTCATGTTAAAGCCTTGTAAAGATTAGAGTTTTTATTTTTTTATTGTGGGAGACCAGGCCACAAATTATCATAGATTCATAGCACGACTCATTCATTTTACGTTAATATTTTCTAACTAACAGAGCATGAAGGACTCATACAGATAGTCTTTCCAAAGCAATAAAACTCAAATTATTTTCTCCAAGCTATCGTCTTAAATGCTTGATTTATACCAAAAGGAAATAAATCCTACTGCATGGGTAGCAGCCAGTTGAGAAAGCTGCACCAGTTAAACATTTCAAAATTCTGGAAACATCTGCCAAAGCTGCATGGAACACCCTTAAACAGACATGGAGGCAGGACCAGAAGGCATTGCAGTCGAGTCTCTTTTATAATAACATTAGACACAGAAGCCAAGAAACATTCACATTATTATTATTTTTTTTTTTTTAAGTTTGGACCTCTGTACATCATGTGCTTACACAGACTCGGTTATAAAAATCATGAGCTGAGTTTCCGCTGACCTTTGCCCTGCCTTCTTAACTTTGAAGAGCCCTGTGGCTTGTGTTTGAAGATAAGCATAAGTGGGTTTCCAGCAGAGATATTCCAGATTCGAGGTACCTGCTAAGACCACCACATACAAGAAGGTGGACCTGTTTAACATTTAGAAGCCTTTTAATTTATTTCTAATCTCTTACCAAGAGTGGACAATGAATCAGGAACTATCCACTGGTTGTAAACAGGTAGTTTTTGTTTTACTCGACATTGAAGATACTTTTGAGTATCTTAGAAGATAAAATGAATACATTTTGTAATCATATCAAGGAAAAAAGCATTAATACTCTTGGGCATAACTAAAATTTGTCAAGCATTTACTTTGTACCCCGCTTCGCTTTTACCTCGATTCATCCCCTCAGGAATTCTATGAGCTTGTCACTCTCGTTTTACATATACAAAGCCTGAATGCAGAAAAGAGGAGCAACTTGCTCAGCAATTAAGTGGGCAGGCTTTTTTCCTTTCAGAGGCTGTGTTCTTAAGCACTACATTTTAAGAGGTAACTACTTCAGAGGGCAAGAATCCAGGGTGTGTTTGTTGGGTTTTGTTTGTCTATTGCAGAGTTCTATATTGGAAACGTATGACATTATGAGCTGTAAGTGCAATGGTGCCCTTATCTATATAGTGTTTTTCTTATCTGCCTATGTTCAATGTCACAATAAAAGCACTTAAAAATACCAGTTAATTTCATTAAAACTTCTAGGCATATAAAACACACTAGTCCTTTCACCAACAAAACGGATGACACATAGTTAGTCAATAAAGATCAAAATGTCTTTGGTCTTATACAACATAGTCAAAATGCAGTAGACATTTGTCACATTTCCTGGTTGCCCAACACACTTTGAATACCCTGGGTATGCGCAGGGATTTGCCTTCATGAGGTGGGACCCATAGAGCTCACTTCCATGGCTTTTCGATGTTAAAAATCCAGGCAGGAGACTTGATTTGCACATATAGGCATGTGGCATGATTTTCATACATTAGGTTCACCTGTGAGAGGCTTGGATTTAGTGGCTTGAGCGAGAAAGCATTGGAGGCGAAGATGACTACTGGCTTGGGTTCTGGATTTGGAGACTGATTTCCTACTGGTGGCAGTAGCCATTGTGGAACATCTGGAGTTTCTAGTAAGGGCCCTCAGGGTTGTGGCAGATGTTCCCAGGTGAAGCAGGTTCTGGGACAGGGTTAGAATTGTTCCTGCAGCAATAACTTAGGGGAGGGAAGGAAAAGAAGGGAGTTCCCATCGTGGCACAGTGGAAATGAATCTGATTAGTGTCCATGAGGATGCAGGTTTGATCCCTGGCCTCACTCAGTGGGTTAAGGATCTGGTGGTGCCATGAGCTGTGGTGTAGGTCACAGATGTGGCTCAGATCTGGTGTGGCTGTGGCTGTGGCATAGGTCAGTGGATCCTTAGCCTGGGAACCTCCATATGCCATGGGTGCAGCTCTAAAAAAAAAAAAAAAAAGAAAGGAAAAGAAAACCAGTCAGAGTCCGCTTCTATCACATCTATTCAAGAACCTCAAGTTGGGGACTCTGGTTCCAGATACAGTGGGAATAAACACATACCACCCAGTCTCCCTCCTTGAGCACAACTCTAAAACCTGCACAGATTGAATGTGACCCACTTGGAGGACTTGGAAAAGTGGACACACCACATGGGCAGAGGAAACGCACCAGAATTCAGAGAGTCACCAAACCTGTGGCGACTTGACCTTCCTTCTCTTTGGAAACAAGTCGAGCCCTCCTGGGCCCTTGGCCTCCAGAACTGCGAGGTAATAAATGGAAGCCGATTTAAGCCACTGTTCGTGGTGATCAGTTATGAGCAATCGAAAAGTAATACAAGCAGTTAACTAAAGAGCTCTGACAAAACACAAAAACCGACAGAACTGAAAGGAGAATTAAAGATTTTAACCGCTCCTTGAAGCCTTCAACACTTCTCTCTTAGTAATAGGTGGATCTAGTAGATAGAAAACCAGCAAAGATACGGAAGAACTTAATCTTGAGATTTTTCATTTATTCATATTTAGATGGTGCAGGCTTTCCCCTCAATCCTTTGAGGAAAGAATATATGGAGTCAGGAACTCAGCACACAAGGGCCATGGAGCATGCGTGAAAATAAACTTCTGTTGTATAAGCAGTTGAAACTTGGGGGCTTTTTGGTATTGGTCCTGCAGTAACATCTAGTTTCTTTGGTCAGTACAGTCCCTCGACAGGATCCTATTTAAATAATTACAAAATATTCATATAACAAAATTCCATATGAACATTAGATAAATGAGAAAACTCTCTACACACTGATGCGGAATGATCTCTAAGATGCATTGTTATTTGAAAAAGATACGGTGAAAAAAAGAAAAGAAAAAACCTGCTAGCAGGTAAGGCCCTGTGTTTGTGTGAACGCGTGCTCGTGTGGACAGAGGCTGGTGATCAGCCTTGGAGGGTACATAGGCTGATTCTTTGCGAAACAGAACTGGGTGTCAGGGAACAGAGTTGAGAGGGAGTTTTTCAGTCATATCCTGTTCGTGCTTTTTGAATTTTAAATCTTGCGAATGCATTACCTTTTCATGTATCAATAAATAATTTAAAGTTTTTAAAAATCCATATTATCCCAATCATAAAGTGCATTTAAAAATACACTTCTAGAAAAGAGAGAAGTAAATATACTACTTTTTAAAATTCTGATTCCTAGAACAAAATAATGCCATTTGCAGCAACCTGAATGGAACTAGAGACTCTCATACTGAGTGAAGTAAGTCAGAAAGAGAAAGACAAATATCATATGATATCATTTATATCTGGAATCTAATATACGGCACAAATGAACCTTTCCACAGAAAAGAAAATCATGGACTTGGAGAATAGACTTGTGGTTGCCAAGGGGCAGGGGGAGGGATTGGGATGGATGGGGTACTTGGAGTTAATAGATGCAGACTATTGCCTTTGGACTGGATTAGCAACGCGATCCTGCTGTGTAGCACTGGGAACTCTGTCTAGTCACTTATGATGGAGCATGATAATGTGAGAAAAAAGAATGTATACATGTATGTGTAACTGGGTCACCATGCTGTACAGTAGAAAATTGACAGAACACTGTAAACCAGGTGTAATGGAAAAAAATAAAAATCATCATATAAAATTTTTAAATAAAATAACAAAAAATAAAATGTAAAAATAAAATAAAAGGAGGCAGGAAACTGGGTTCTTCTCTTAGTGGGAAACCCAGCTACATTCAGCCTATTGTCTAGAAACAAAGTAGACATATTGTAGAGAGTCCTGTGCATCCTGCCAGCCTCCAGCTGTGAGCTTCATTGAGCCGGTGTTAGTTGTTTTACATGGTGATGGCCTTCTCCTCGCGTTCTATGGTCATCAAGCTTAAAAAAAAAAAAATCCATGTAAAGATAAATGATGCAGTGTAACCAAAAAAAAAATTACAATGAACCAGAAATAATGTTTTTAAACTGCCTAAGTGCAAATAAAGAGCTTGAGAAGATAGCAAACAGCCACTAACAGAATTAAACAAGAAAATAAAAAGTAATATCAAAAACATAGGATTGGAAAGCAGTCAATATGCCTAAGGTCACCAACATGCTACAACTTCAGAATGACTAATGTGTAATAGAAAACTCAGTTTTGGTGGCGATGTCACTTAGGGGATGGATGATAATAAAAATAGTAATACAATTGCAGTGCTGGTATTAGTGCTTAGTGAATGTTCATTGTGTGTCAGATATTTACATAGTATTTCAAAAGTATCATCTCATTTAATTTCCACAGCCACCCTGTGATATTGTGGTCAACCAAACCATGAGGATTCGGGTTCAATCCCTGGCCCCACTTAGCGGGTTATGGATCTGGGGTTGCTGCAAGCTGCAGCATAGGTCGCAAATGCAGCTCAAATCCAATGTTGCAGTGGCTGTGGCCAGGCCTACAGCTGCAGCTCCAATTCGACCCCTAGCCCAGGAACTTCCATATGCCACGGGTGTGGCCATTTAAAAAAAAATGAAAAAAAGAAAAATATTTAACCTCATCTAGGTCATAAGTCACAAGAATAATTAACTGAAACAAAATGCAATGCAAAACCGTTAAATCAATATGTGTGACCGGGTCAGTTTGCTGTACAGTAGAAAACTGACAGAACACTGTAAATCAACTATAATGGAAAAAATAAAAATCCCTAAAAAAGAAAAAATTATAAATAGATGATAAATGAATGTAAAAGAAAAAATAAAAGCCTTATCTAATGGGGAAAAAAACAATTAAATCATGGAAAACAATGGCGAATCATCACATGAAATTTGTCAATTTACCTTTCCTCTCTATTATTATCGTACTTACTGGAAATGTTATGCAAATGACCTAGGGGACCATACCTTTTTGATGAAGTGTGGTCTTTCTGAGGCGTCTCTTCCCAGTTTGGAGCTCCACACATGTGAGGCCAGGAGGCCATGGCAGTGTGAGTATAAGATTGCATCCAACAATTTTAGCAGAATAATAGGACCTATGAGGAAAATTAGGGCTTGCAGCTTTCAAATGAACTGAAAAAGAGAAATTAAGGAGGGCCTTACTATTGTAAGAGGGCAATGTCCAAACAGCTGTTCTTGTTTGTCAGTGAACCAAAAGGAAGGGGAGACAGGCTTCAATTGTGGCAAGAGAAATTTAGAGTTGACATGTGCTGAGCTGATATGATGACTCCATATTTTTTTTGGAAGAGAAAAAAGAAGAAGAAGAAAAAAAAATCCATGAATTCATGTTTGAAAATATTTTGAAACAATTTCATAAAAGATGAAAATCCAGTCACTCCAATATCTTCTCCAGGAAGGAAACAAAAACAGTTGCTTGTGCCTAAGAAGTATTTTTTGTTGCATCCCCCGATAATATGCTAAACAAATACTTTTGATTAAAATACTTAAATGAAAAATTCGATGGAAACATAAGCATAAGAGAGAACATCATCACCAGAATTAGTATAAAATGTACTAAAAACTATTTAGGGGGAATTGTAAGAATAAATGTTATGTTTGCACACAGGCAAAAGAAAAAAATGGAAATGGATTTCTCTCTGCTCTGTACTTATTCTTTCTGATTACGCCAATACTAACACTGCTTGTACCAGTAAAAAGTTTTCCATTCTTGAAATAAATCATGAATTTTCTCAAGTGTCAGTGGCTATGTTCTAACTGACTAAGGTATTCAGGATTATTTAAGGCTGTCATGAGGAGCTATCTTATTGTAATTCTTGAAACCCTAGGCTCCTAAGGCATTTGAAAGAGCAACAATATGAAATAACAAGCAGTCAATGAATTAGGCAGGAGACATACATAGTGATGGTCATTGGCTTTCTTTTTCTTTTTCTTTTTCTGTCTCACATCATCCTTTTTGAAATCCTTAAGAATCCTCTCTTAAGAGCTGACCTAATTAACGGCATTCCTTGAATGTGTGCATGTGCTCATTTTTGTTATATCTGCATATAAAATGAAATAGAAATGCTTTTATTTTATTGTTCATTTGAGAATCGTTAGGTATGCAATTTTTCCTATTTACATATCAAAGTCTCCAGCTCCTGGGTTGCAACCCCTGGAGTTAAGAACTGGATGCTTATACCACCTACAGCCAATTTCGCCTAAAGCTTGGTCTTATGTGTTAAATTACTTCTACATATTTAAGGCACATGCTTTTTGAGAAGGCACACTACATATTTTTAGAATTTCATCACTCAAGGCCACAGCTGGTTAATACCAAACACCACTCATTTCCAAACTTTTAATGACCATCAAAGTACAGTTCTACATGTCAAAGAAATGATAGTCTTACACTCTGTTCATGTACAACATAAAAGCAGGCAAAGATAAACAAAAAACAAGGTGCTACGTCTCAGCTACTGTAAAGAATTGGCAGTAGAAAGGTGGAGAAAACGCTCCTCCAATTCTTCTTCTTCTTTTTTTTTAATGGCAAAAGCAAGACCGTGGGAATACACAAACAGATGCCTTCCAAAATTCTGACACTACTAAAAGTCTGTGCAGGCTGAGTTCATTAATGAGCCTGGCACTGAGGAAGTGCTGATGGCAGCAGTGTAGGCTGAATGTCTGCCTTTTCCTCACCCCTTCTGCCGCATGGCCCATTTCCAAAAGTTTCCCTCACTCACCACACACATTTGCCTAAACTTAATAACCTCAGTTCAGGGACAGCCTCGTTCCTAATGTGGAGACTTATCTTTACAGCACCTGAAATATTCAAAGTCGTAAGAATCCTCCTACACGTTCTCTCCGAAAAACGCTTGCATCAAACCCGGTGTATTAAAACTCCAGTTTGCAAAATGTTTTACGTGTCCCCTATTTTCATGCAAGAACCACAGCAAAGGCTTGTTTTTAAGACTGTAAATACTTTCTTAATAAAGGAAATAGAGAAACAATTCAAACTGCCCATCTTGATAGAAATTATGTTCATAAGAGATGGTTCCCATATGCAGGGGAAAATGCTTTGCCTGCTTTTGTATCTGCCTGGCAATTGGGGCCTATTTATTACTTCATATACTTGGACACAATAGCAGTTAGCACCTAGTTATAATGATGGAGAGAGGTAATATTGTGGTAGATGTAATCTGAGTGTTAGCAAATGTCATCTAATTATTATTTTCTAGGCTTTATCAAGCCCAGATAACAGAAAAAATTAAACATGACTTTACAAAATATATTCCATACAATACTTTAGCAGCCTGAAATATACTGTCAGGAGAAATTTATCCCTTTAAAACTCACACACCTAAACCCAAGATTGTTTTTCCTACGACACTAAAAACTGCTTAATACATATGGGCTGCTATTTTAGAATCAAAAGAATATTCAAAATTTCTGATTGACGCTTATAGTAATTCTTCAATTAAGATATGTCTTTTCCCATGTAGGTTATTACACAGTATTGGGTAGATTTCCCTGCATGGGAGAAGGATCTGAAAAGATATATGTATTTGTTTAACTGATTTACTTTGCTGTATACCTAAAACCAACACAACTGTGTAAGTCAACTAGACTCTGATAAATTTTTTATAATGCCTTAAATGTGTCATTGAATGCTATAACCCTACTTTAGGTACCTTTGCTATCACCTGATTACATAGAAAGGTATTTATTTTGCCAGATAATCGAATCACATCTACTTATACCTCGATTGTTAATAATTGGGAGTAAGGGTGAAACAACCATCAAATGATAACCTCACAGTGACAATGTTGTTTCCAAAGGCCATTCACATGCATTGACTTATTTCCACATTTATCCAGTGAGGTACTTTAGAAGGCATATATTTTAGGCACCTTGGCTGATTCAATGCCATCTGTCATGTGTAAGGACTTAATATTAGGGTCTGACAATGATGGTGCAATTTTTTTTTTTTTTTTTGGCCACATCCAACATGTGGAAGTTCCTGGGCCAAGTATCAAACCTGAGTCACAGCAATGACCTGAGCCACTGCAGTGACAATGCCAGATCCTTAACCCACTGAGCCATCAGGGAACTCCAGTGGGATTACTGATGACAACGATGATGCCGGATTCAGCGAGACTAACACAGTGAGACTGCATCCCTGTACTTCAGGCTAGATTCAGGGGCTCACAACAGCCTCCAGACCCTTCCCACCATACTATGCTGAAAACACCTACGTAGTATGTTTTAAACCAAAAAGCTCCCTTGAAGAATTATTAACCACTCTGGGTCAGAGCATCAGCTCATGGACAGCTGGTATTTTGAGAGATAAGGGCTATGGCCGAGATAATATTAAGTAGGGATTTAAATAGTTGGCACAATCCAATATATTTACTCTGGAAAAGTCATTCCAGATCTATCCTTGCCTTTCCCTTCTAAATTCCTCACCTAAATTAAAACTAGAGATATAGCTGCAAAGACTTTTGATTTTACTGGGACAGGTAAAGCCAATAGCACTACCTGTAGAGCCTCAAGGCGTATTATTGTACACACAAGAAAGCCAGCATGTGGAATAAAAGGGAACACAGGGGATAAATAAAAAATAAGTTCCTAATAAATCTGATTTACGGTCTTAAGGGGACCAACCTACATGCAATGGCCAGAAGTAAAGTAACAGTAAAATGGACCTGTGTTGTCAGGTATAGAGGCTGTGAAATCTGACCTGATTAGTGACATGGGGCAAAAAAGAAGAGAAGCCACAAAGAGAAGGGGGCTCTGGGATGCGATCTCATTCATGGTTATTTAGTTTAAAACAAGTTAGTTTTATATCATTTAGAAAAATAACCATCTCGTTGACTTCTCAGTTTTTTATCGTCATTAGAAGTAAACATCTGAAAAAAGACACAAGGCTTTGACAGAATTCTCTGTCTTAACTAGTTAGGAAACAAATGTGAGGGAGGAGAAAGGAGGAAAGGAAGAAAGTGGACAAATGTCCAACACCTAAGTACTAGTAAATATTTATTCATATTTCCTAAGATAAGTTGGGTGTAGTTTCTCCTGTTAATGCCCACATGGCAGTTTACACCTATGCAGTTTACACCCTGGACTCAGGTGCCCATGTGTACCCAGCTTATCCAACTCTACAGGGCACCGAGTCCCAGGAGCATCATGTTAAATTAACGTGCAGGCTCTGATGCAGGGATGCTGGGTTGCCAGGAGACACCCATGTTGCTGGTCCAGAGATCACACTGTGAGTAGCACTGCTCGGCGATTTACATAAGCTTAACGGAAGGTCTTAGAGCACCTGCCTTCCTTTTGCATAATGGATTGTAATCAAGAGGTTAAATATTTCCCTAACTAAACTTCTAATGAGCACTTACATTCTCAAAGACTAAATCCCACTCAAGCAGATCAAAGCGACTTATGCCGAAAGGAAACACGTTGGAACAAGCAGCAGCCCTGTAATGTCGTAAAGAGAGATATGAAGCAGGCGGTTTCATAATGGAATCTTCAAATAAAAGTGACGAAAGTATAGGTCTATCTACTACACACAAGTCTACAGAATAGAGATTTTTTTTTTTTTTTTTAAGCAGCGGTTATCTTGTTTTCCAAGCAAAACCCCTCATCCCTCACTGTAGCCAATATCCAAACATGGGAACCAGAAAAATGGGAAAGAGAATGCTTTTCTTCAGACAATGTCCCTGCCTAATGATGCTAGGAAGGCTGTAGTTACCTCTGAGAAAGCCCTCTGATGTGAAAACACCTTTTCATAGGAAAATACCTTGTTGCCTTAAACCAAACCTGAAATGGGCCTCACTGTAAAGCAAACCACAAAATGAGTTTTGCTCGTCAATACTGGTTTTCAGCTCAATTAACTCTGTCCCTTCCAGTCCATTGACCATACTGCCAACAGTGATTTTGCTTAAATATCGCATTTCTGATGTTACCCTCCTGCCTAATAAAACCTTCAGTGCTTTCTACTGCTTTAGAAAAACAGCATATTTTTATTAACACAACATTTAAGATTCGCAATTAAGCATACATTCTAATCTATTCTATGACACAAATCTCTTGAATACTGATTTATGTTCTCCAGCTCCAAATAAGGTCACGCAATTTGGCTGAAAGAAATTTAGAAGAAACTATTTAATTAAATAAGGGTTTTTTTTTTTGGTCAAAATGATATTTGGTAAAAAATTACTCAAGCCACTTTTTTCCTCATAAGCTAGTTACTTCGAAGAATGGCTGAGAAGTTTTATATTCTTTTGACCTTTTATTCAGATTTTTTTGTTGATCTTAAAGGATTTTATACTTTGATTTTTTCATTTTTATTCAACTATTATTGTTTTCCCTATTTATATTTGTTGCATTGTTAGTTTATAAATCAATATATATGTTATATGCAAGAATATAAAATATGAATTCAATAGAAATAAAATGAACATTTATACATTTCAAAAAAAATTAACTCATTATCATCGCAGGTATAATAGATTGACAAATAGGAAAAGGAAGGGAGAGATTGGAGAAGATAATCCTTCTAAATAACGGATCCTTTGCTTTAACTTAATTTTTTCTTATTTGGTTTATTGAGTCCATTCAATTATACATATCATTGTTGTCTGAATTACTAAAATGTAAAGTAAAAATAAAATATCACAGTTCTATCAGCAGTATAACAAAACTGGCAAATACAAGAAGAATACTAAAAAGTTATAAAGCTGTTCATACAAAACCAACCATAACTGACATCTGCTTTTATAAACTTCCAGGTACATTTCTATGCCTCTACACATGAACATATGAAATAGAGGGGGGCTTTGTCCCAGGCACTGTGCCAAGTGTTTTACTTACATAACCTCATATGATCCTCAGAACAATTTCAAGGGGTAGGGGTTATCCCCATTTTTCAGATGAAACAACTGAAATTTAAAGACATTGCAAATTATCCCACTGTGTTATGTCATAATTTATTTAGCCAATTCTCTATTATTGGAAATTCATATTTTTAAAAATGTTATGACTACAAACAGCTCAGAGTAAGAATAATTGTCCTCAAAATAGTCGTAGGTAAAAAAGAGAACAAAGACCAAAATGTATGATAACAGTTTCACCAGTTCTTGGGTCAATGGTTAACATCCCAACCTTCTTAGCCTCTTTTTGTCCAGGAAAATATCACAGCTTTAATATGACTCTCTACTAAACGCTTTGTTTTCTTGCTCAGTTCTCAAAATAAGTCTGTAAAGCAGATACATTATCCCTATTTTACAGAGTGGAAAACTGTGGGTCAGTGAGGTTAAGTGACAGGTCCAAGGTCACAGGGCTTGTGTATGATACGCTCAAAATACGAGCCCAGGCCTGTCTTGCTGTACAGCTCTTAGCCAGCATGTCACAGTTTTTCTCCCCAACTGGGGTCTCAAACAAATAGAAACAGTAAACCCCAGCAAGGTGACACTCCGCCTCCTCCCTTTTTAAACCTCTGATCCTTTAATGCCCCTTCAAAATAATACCTGTGTCCTATAAATGCTCGAGGAAACCTGTAAGCATTACTCGAAGGTAGTTATCGTTGTTTGTTTTCATTTTCTTCCCAACCGTAGGCTCAGTAAGTATTCAGGTGGCCGTGAAGATGGACAAAACAAGGAAATCAACCATTAACTGTTAGATGGCTTTGATCTGAAAATGCAGACCAAGACTTTTTGCCTCTAAGAATTGTATTTACTTCAAGTAAAAGCATTGCTCTGAGGTAATTTCACTAGTAAAATGCATTTTTCTATTGAATTTTTGTTACGTGTTAAGCAGCAACCACCTTTGTACCTTTTTATATAACTTTATGGTCATTTTTGTCAAAAATTAATTTTTCTACAACCTACAACCTTGGTTTTTTTTTTTTTTTCCTTTTACGTACAACCTGTAAAGGACCTTCTGAAGGTGCCTCTGATAAAAGAATAAAATTTTTTGTGTTTTTCATTAATTACATTTTAATAAGCCAATCAAATTATCACAAGATTGTAAGTCAATTGTACTTTAACAAAACCTTTAAAAAAGCCAATCTAGTTGTTGTCTTTTTTTTTAATTTAAAAATTTATGGCAAAATATTATAATGGGAAATTTAAAAACTTTTAAGTATCTTTGGGGAAATTTCAAACACATACAAAAATAAAGAGAATAGTATAACTTAATTCACCTTCATTTATCAATCACCCACCTTCAACTAGTATCAACAATTGGTAAAACTTTTTCCATCTGTATCCCAGCTTACTGGGGTTTTTTTCCTGAGAAGCCATCTCTTAACAAATATCTGCGATCAATTTACATTTTTTATGATTGATAAATATGTGAACTCTTTATACCTGTTTTTCTCCCTATTTTTCCCTTCTTGACTTTTATTGGATCAACTTTTTAATTTCCTTTTCATTTAATATATTACATTTATTACATATATAATATTTTGAATATTATACATATTTCTATTTATTCAGTAATTCCTCTAAAATGTATCACTTTTTGAACAATTTTAAGTCTAAAATTAAGCCATATCTCTATCCCGCTACTGAATACATGGGTCTTAAAAAGTTTTAACTCCTGTATCCTAATCCAGATGCTATTATTGTCTAGTATTCTATTTTCACTTTGTTTCATACCTTCAGGCATTTATTATCTTTAATGTATATAGTCAATATTTATTATATATTTATAACTTGTTCTTTCTTGCTTTTTTCTACCTATTCCTTCTGGGTACAATTCCCATCTAAAGTACTGCTTTAGTCATTCTCTCAGTGGCAGTCCAGGAGCGGTAACTTCTGGCATTTTGACTTTGTCTGAAAATGCTTCTATTTCACTCCCACTCTTGAATGATAGCTTAATAACTGGGTATAGACTTCTATGTTTCCAGGTATTTTTCTCCTTTAAATTTGAAAGTAGCACGTAGTAAGACTATTCTAGACTGTGAAGGTATCATTACAAAATTATTTGGGGCTTGCTTTTGCCAAAAGCCTTAAGGATTTTTGTGGTACAGAAAAAGACCTTACAGTAAATTCTTATGGTTTTGATTCCCTGTCATTGAGTAAAGTCAGACTCCAGAGTTTCATAAAGCACATGACGGAAATCTCGATTTCTCACAAATGACAATTCAACTACCAAAGTTCCAGTTTTGCTCTCCACTTTTCTTTACAAGTGGCCGAAATTCCCTACCATGGAAAGGCCCACACAGCAGCTCCTGTACGGGACTGGCCACCAGAACCCCCAATCCCAAGGCCCTTGTCTGATCTGAAACCATAAGGGGCTGCTGCATTTTGACAGTTTCTCCTCAGTCCTCAGCCTTTAAGTTCTCTGTACTTCTGGCAAGTGGTGATTTATCATCTTTCCTTATGATTTTAGCTATGGATTTTTTAACAGCTTTGTTAAGATATAATTGACATGGTATACAATGACCAATGTACCCTTGGATATGGACAGAGGCATACCTTGTTTTTTTGCGTTTTGCTTTATTGCGTTTTGCAGATGCTGCATTTTTTTTTTTTAATTGAAGGTTTATGGCAATTCTGCACTGAGCAAATCTATTGGCACCATTTTTCCAACATTTGCTCACTTAATGTCTCTGTGCCTCATTTTGGTCATTTTCACAGTATTTAAAAGTTTTTCATTATTTTTATATTTGTTGTGATGATTCGTGATCAGAGATATCCTTTTTAATGGAAGTGTAGTTGATTTACAGTATTATGTCAATTTTAGCTGTACAGCATGATGAGTTAATATTTTTTATAGATTATACTTCACTTAAAGTTGTGATAAAATACTAGCTGTATTCCCTGTGATGAACAATAGAACCAAGTAGCTTATTTATTTTATACACAGTAGTTTGTGCTTCTTATCACATACCCCTGTCTAGTTCCTCCTCCCTTCCCTCTCCCTATGTGTAACCATTAGTTAATTTTTTAATCTAAGAATTTGTTTCTGTTTTGTTATATTCATTCATTTTATTTTTTATATTCCAACTACAAGTGATAGCATACAATGTTTGATTTATTTTACTAAGCGAAATACTCTCTAAATTTATCCATGTTGTTGCAAATGGCAGAACTTCATTATTTTTGTGGCTAATATTCCATTGTGTGTGTATATACCACATCTTCTTTATCGATCCATCTGTCAGTGGATACCTAGGAGCTTCCATGTCTTGGCTATTATAAATAATGCTGATATGAACATTGGGGTGTATGTATTTTTATTTTCTTCAGATATATATCCAAGAATGTAAATGTTGGATCATATGATAAGTTTTATTTTCTAGTTTTTTTTGAGAAATCTCCAGTCTGTTTTCCATAGTGGCTACATCAATTTTCATTCTTACCAGTCGTGTATTACAGTTCTCTCTTTTCCACATCCTCACCAATATTTGTTACTTGCAGACTTTTTGATGATAGCCATTCTGACAGGTATGAGGTGATATCTCATGGTGGTTTTGATTTGCATTTCTCTGATGATTACTGATGTTGAGAATCTTTTTATGTGCCTATTGCTCATATGTATGTCTTCAGAAAAATTTCTATTCAGGTGTTCTGCCCATATTTTAATGTGGTTTTTTGGTTTGCTTTTGCTATTCAGTTGTATGACCTGTTTATATATTTTGGAAATTAACCTCTTATCAATCAGATCATTTGCAAGTATTTTCTCCCATTCAGTAGGTTGTCTTTTCATTTCATCAATGGTTTCCTTAATTAAATTTTAACTTTAATTAAGCCACATTTGTTTATTTTGCTTTCATTTCTGTTGCCTTACAAGACGGATCCAAAAAATATTGCTATAATTTAAGTCAGAGTGTTCTGTCTATGTTCTCTTCTAGGAGTTTTATGGTTTTAGGTCTTACATTTAGTTCTTTGGTCTCTTTTTAGTTTATTTTGTATATAAAAAAGTTCAGATTTTACTCTTTTACATGTAGCTGTTCAGTTTTACCAGCATCACTGATTGAAGTAAGTATCTTTTCTTCATTGTATATTCTGGCCACTTCTGTCATAAATTGATTGGAATAGCTTTTTGGGGTTATTTCTGGGATTTCTATGCTGCTTTGATTATTGTAGTTTTGTAGTATAGTCTGAAGTCAAGGGGCATGATATACCTTCAGCATTGTCCTTTTTTCTCAAGACGGCTTTGGCTATTTAGGATATTTTGTGGTCCCATATAAATTTTAGACTGCATATAAATTTGTTCTGGCTTTGTGAAAAATGTTATGGGTATTCTGATAGGGATTTGCTTAAATCTGTAGATTTCTTTGAGTAGTATGGACATTTCAATAATATTAATTCTTGCAATCCATGAACATGAAATATCTTTGCATTTATTTGTATCATCTTCAATTTTCTTCAAATATAACTCATAGTTTTCAGAGTGTATGTCCTTCATCTCCTTCATTAGATTTATTCCTAGGCATTTTGTACTTTATTATAAAATTTTACATGGGATTATTTTCTTGAATTCTCTTTCTGACAGTTCATTATTAGTATATAGAAAAGCAACTGATTTCTGTATATTAATCTTGTATCCTGATACTCTATTAAATTTATTTTATTAGTGCTAATAGTTTTTTTTGGAGGAGACCTTTGGGTTTCTCTATATTATAAAATGTCACCTGTAAATAGTGACAGTTTTACTTCTTCCCTTCCAATTTGAATGCCTTTTATTTACTTTTCTTGTCTCATTGCTATGTCTAGGACTTCTGATACTATGCTAAATAGAAGTGGCAATAGCAGGCATCTTTTGTCTTGTTCCTGGTTTTAGAGGAGAAACTATCAGCTTTTCGCCATTGAATATGATGTTAGCTGTGAATTCGTTATAAATGTGCTTTATTATTTTGAGATATATTCCCTCTATACCAACTTATCAAAGCATCAGAGAATTTTTTTCATTAAAGAACATTGAATTATGTCAAATGCTTTTTTCTGCGTTTATTGAGATGATCATGTGACTTTTGTCCTTCCTTTTATTAATGTGGTCTATCACATTTAATTGATTTGAAGATACTGAATGACCCTTGCCTTCCTGGAATAAATCCCACTTACTGATATTGTATTATTGTAAATTTCCATCTTTACATGTCTGCTGCTATGTCTGTTAATTCTTGCTTTATAAATAGGTGCTTCTATTTATACATCGATACATATATATTAATAAATGTTGTATCCTTCTTCTCATATTGATTCCTTTATTATTATATAAAGCCCTTCTTTGTCTTTTTTGTAGACTTTGTTTTAAAGTCTACTTTGTCCAATGCAAGTATTGCAGTCCCAAGTTTCTTGTTGTTTTCACCTGTGTGAAATGTCTTTTTCCTCCCCTTACTTTCAGTCCGTGTGTGTCTTTAGTTCTGAAGTGAGTCTCTTGTAAGCAGCATGTAGATGGGTCTTGTGTTTTTGTCCAATCAGCCATCCTATATTTTTTGATTGGAGCATTTAGTCCACTGACATATAAAGTGATTATTGATAGGTATGAACTTATTGCCATTTTATTACTTATTTTCTGGTTGTTTTTATTGTTCCTCTCTGTTCTTTTCCTCTTCTTTTAGATTTGTCCCTTGTGGTTAGATGATTTTCTTTAGTGCTGTGCTTCATGTGACTTTCTCTCTAGTTTTTGTCTATCAAGTGTAGGCTTTTGATTTGTGATTACCAAAGTGTTCACATACTTTGAACCTATAATAGATATTTGCTTTAAACTGGTAATCATTTGAGTTCAAATACATTCTAAAACATCACACTTTTTTACTCCTGTCCTCTGTATTTTGCATTTTTGATGTCATACTTTGCATCTTCATGTTTATCCCTTTGCTGTTGTAGCTATAATTGATTTTATAATTTTTTGTCTTTTAATCTTCACACTAGCATATTTAAGTGGTTATTAATCATATATTTCTCTAATAACACTGTCTATTAAAAGCATTGTTTCATTTGTTTTGTCTATTTATGGCTATTTAGGTTGAGTATAAATGCAGTTCCTCATATTCCATCTTGGCTGGAAGTGGAAATTTCAGCTATGCCTTTTAGAAACTTTAGTTCATCCAATATTTCTTGTATTTGTAGAATGGGAAAACTATCTGCCTCAATCATTACACCATGTGTGCAGAATTCAATGTGGTTTCCTATGTGACACTATAGATTAAAAACAAACTACCATAAAGAAATAAGTGAAAGGCACAGAATTAAACTAGAGAAGAATAAATCATTTTTAGATCCAAATGTCATTTATGGGGTTTTTGATAGCCTTACTTAAAAACATATCTTACAAGCTCATAGTTACTATTTTAAAAAGAATGAAAAAGAAAAAAGAAAACAAGTAAACCACTTAGTGTTTCAAAAAGAAAAATATGTGACTAAACTATAATGCAATACCTGAGTAACTATTTTAAAATAATCCTTAATCAGAATAAATTACAATTCATTGAAAAATAATTTTCTCTTTTAAGATATAATATTCAATGGAATAAATGTAAATAATAACATAACCTAAAATTTTCGATTATTTGAAAATGTTTTAAATTACCCCATTACTGGTAAAGTTCAAATGAGTTATCTTTGGAGAAAATAACACTGATTATTTTAAAAACAATTTTATAAATAGATTTTGAAGTGTTAAATTTATTGCATCATTTTTCTTTCCTTTTTTTTTAGGGCCACACCCATGGCATACGGAGGTTCCCAGGCTAGGGGTTGAATTGGAGTTATAGCTGCTGGCCTATGTCACAGCCACACCAACACGGGATCTGAGCCACATCTGCGACCTACACCACAGCTCATGGCAATGCCAGACCCTTAACCCACTGAGTGAGGCCAGGGATCAAACCTGTGTCCTCATGGATCCTAGTAAGATTCATTTCCGCTGAGTCACAACGGGAACTCCCTTGCATCATTTTTCTCGTAGAACACCTGTGCTTGTTTAGGTCACAGATGACATTGTTTAAAATCAAGGTTCAATCAGGCTTAAATGCTGCATGGAAATCCCAATGTCTATCCCCTATGAATTCTCAATCCATTGACATGTTTAAGAACCTCAAAATAGTAAAAGCTTTCCCTAGTCAATTACTTGTTATATCTTTTAAAATGATGATGCCATGTAAATAATTGTACCTTCACCCCTGAGAGGTAGAAGCAAAATATTTTTTTTAGTATTTTATTAACCAGACGTATTTTATTTTAACCTGTAAGTACAGAAATCTAGATTTTCCATTTTACTCTGCAGCTTTAACTCTTTACCAAAAACCACAAAGATGCATCCTATGCATTATGTCAGTACCTCTGTGAGTGGGGGTGTAAGCCAGTGGTTTCAATTGCTCATGGGCAAGTCGTCAAATCTACCTACTTACATTCCCGTTAGTTTTACTCTTCTTCAAATAACTTAAAATCAGCTCTTTGGCAAGGTCCTTTCAATGGGAAGAACTCCTCTTTCGCTTTGTGTTCTGAATATACTTTACAGTGCATCCATGAATCATCCCGTCACCTCTGGATCCACCTACTCTTTCTCCTCTCTGAAACCTGAAACGTCTTGGGTTTATAGACAGATTCCCCTCACGGCCTTGGCCATCTGATCTTAACAGACTCGCACTCCTTGCTCTGTTGACAAGAAAGAAAGAAAGAAAATTAGAGCCACAAAATTGAAACAGTTTGTGGATATTAATAATGTCAATATTTATATATTTTTTGGTCTGACTGAGACGATCTGCAAATTAAAACGAGGAGCATTAACTTCATGAAAGAACAAACGATCTGTTCATGATTTGGAGCAAGAAGACATTTATTTTATCTTAATCCAGACTGTAGAAAAGCATTTCCTTGTCTTTTATGTGGCCTAAATGAAGTAAAACCCTCATATTCCGAGCAGCGAAATCATAGAAGGAGCCCCTTGCTGTTGTGAGCTGCTGTTAATACAGAAGAGAGGCTTCATGGCTGGAAGGCATTCACGATATTGAACAGGCCACGGGGCGGGAAAGTGCTGAGAGGGGTCATGTGGAGCAACAGGCCACAGGAATGCAAATCACCCACCGAGCCAAGAGTGGAGCCAGCAGGTGGCCTTGCCCGCTCATCGGATGTCAGGACGCTGCTGGGCTCAGGCCCTTGAACAGCTGTGCGTCTAGGGCTTCTAAGTACAACAGGCCACACAGCATCCCAGCGGATGAGAAAAGCATCATCGATAACAGGACCTTCTGAACACTGCGGGTCAGCCTCATTGTACAAAGAAATGGGGCCCGTTACCTTCAATCATGTGGGGGTTTTCGTTTCACGCAGTTTCCGTAAATACATTACTTTGGCTTTTCATGGGATATGTTTCTTTGGCGTTTCATACCTGACCAAAATATCCATGAGGGAAGGAACGTGTTTTTTAGTTCTTTTAGGATTATTTTATACTTTTGAAATATTTCTACTTGAAGGAATTTTGGAATCACCGTAGCATACCTTTTCAAAACAAGTTTATAGAAGATTAACCTATAACAGCGGATAGGGTCAGGGTATACAGAATTAAGTTATTTTCTGAGGTTTGACTCGAAAGCCAAGCTATTTGTAACTACAATTCTGCCTGGAAATGTACACACACCTACACACCTGCACACACATATACACGCATACTGACTATCAGATTATGTAGAATAAAGCATTATCTAAAACTAATTCAATCACCACTCCTTGAAAGCCTACTAAGAGTGAAATTTCTTAAAGACACTCATGATGCATAGAAAATATTTAACTTAGAAAGGCCCGCCAGAGTAGTAAGGGTTTCAAAGTTTCATTTAGAATTTCATTACAATTATCTTGTGGTTTAATTAGGTTAGTTACTCCCTAAATATCTGTGAAAGGCAGGATTGTCCTTTCAGAGCTAAGAATGCTCAGTGTCTTTGTGGAAAAATGTGGGTTTTGTTGCCAACAAGTTAAGCTTCTCTACACAGGTCGCTGTAAATTCTACGTTGTCAACCAAAGGCAAAATGTTTTCTAGAAGCCTAGTAAAGCATTCGGAGAATCATACTGAGGCCCTCTTGAAACCAGGGATTATTTATTCCATGTCCACATCCATACATCTGTGTCTAAGTCACAACAGGTGCTCAATATGTGTTTGCTAAATAAAGGAAGGAGGAAATGAGGGGGTGGTGGCACTTTTGACAAAATGAATAACAACATAAAATATAAAAATGGGGGAGTTCCCATCGTGGCTCAGCAGAAAGGAATCTGACTAGCATCCATGAGGATGCAGGTTTGATCCTTGGCCTCGCTCTTTTGGGTTAAGGATCTGGCATTGCCATGAGCTGTAGTGTAGGTCACAGACATGGCTCGGATCTGACGTTGCCATGACTGTGGCGTAGGCTGGTGACTACAGCTCCGATTTGACCCCTAGCCTGGGAACCTCCACATGCCGCGGGAGAGTGGCCCTGAAAAGATGATATATATATATATATATATATATATATATATATATATAAATGGCACATGCTTGCATAATAAAAGATACACAGAGGAAGATGATTCCCTCTATTCAGAGTCCATGCTTTTGAACAAGTTGTTCCACATTCTTCAAAATCCAGTTCTCTTTAGATTTTGGCTAAAGTCCCATGATCCTTTCCTGATAATTCACCCCTTTCTCCTCAGATTTCTCACCTTGTTGAGTGTATCAAACACACCCCATAGAAGCACTTCAACGTGCTCATATGAGAGCCCTCTCGAAACCCGCTTCAGGCTCTCTGGTGAGGTCCCTGGCCTATTCCCCATGTCTGAGCACAGTGCAGATTGTTCTCAGGCCCAGCAGATATTGGTAAGCACAGCACTGGTCACACCAGTCTCTTCCCACATACATTTCCTTACCCCCACTCATGTGCTTATGCTCTTGGTTTTTCCTCAAATGCTCTTTTCCCCTTCTATTTCTAGTCAAAGCTTAAGGATTCTTTTTAAGTTTCATATCCCTCCCTGGAAAAAATTGTTCACTGCCCTCTCCTAAATCATTTCATCTGTAGTTAATGAGATTGGATTACTCCAGAACAATTTGCAGCACATTAAATTTGGTTCCAAGTCCTCACTTGCCAGGAGGTCCCAATAAAAACCATGACCAGGAGAATTGCTGAGGTTATAAGGGACTTGCATGGAGGGCCTTGACGGGGCAGACCAGGGTCGTCTACCCCCTGAGAAAGCGCAGGTCCTCAGGATTGCTCAGATGGCTCTTCTTCCACACTAAGAAGGAGTCTTGAGCACTCTGACCGTGACTGAGTACGCAGCTTCCTCAGGTGGCAATCCCTCCACAGCCCTGCGAGGGAAGATTCCTTTTAATCAATTCCTGAGATGAGTTTCTCAGTAGGCATCCACCTCCAAGATACAGTCTGTGTAGGGATTATTACCCAGAAGTTTCGAGAAACACAAAGGAGCTCTTTTTTCCCATCATACTTTTGGAGCCTAGAATTCAGAACGCAGATCTATATCGAAACCTTTGGACTCTTTCAAGCAAATGGACCTGGAATGCATTTTGCTCTCCATGGCAACAAAAATAAACCACAAACTAATCTATCAATATATCGTCCCTCCACACAATTTTTAACCTGTTATGCAGATAGATATCTGTTTTTCCGTCTAAAGTGTCAGTGATCTTGTTCTGAGATTTATAACTCATTCATTCAAAAATATATATTAAGCAACTATTCTAAAGGCACTCATTGAGTACATGGAGTATATGTTGTATAGTGAACACTGTGCCGAATGCTGGTGACAAGGGAGAGAAAAGAACCTATACATCCCCGCCCTCAGGATGCATACGATAGGATGGACGATTCATGCAAATAAACTGGCAATTACAGTGTGGCATCTTCTGTGCTGGTGCAAGGACAGGAGACTGGGGGCATCCATGACAAGCACATCTCACCAAGGTTTTCGCCTTGAGAACCCAGTTCCTGGAGATAATTGGTGCTTAAGAAATGTGCAAACAATAATTTTTCAAAAGCTTAAACAAAAAGTTTACATTATAAATATCCATCATCACCCATTCCTCAAGTGGATGAACTACCATGTGGAGGATACTTTAAAAATGATGAAGCAGTTAGATAACGTTCTTTCTTCACTGTAGGATCAAACTTTGCTGCCTTGAGAAGTAGTACGTATCTTTAGGAGAGGGAGCGTGAGGAGGGTCTGCAGTTATTTTCTAGCCTATGTGGGGAACAACCAGTATCTGAGAATCTCACCAGTGGAGAGATGACGGTGGCCTCAGAAGCATGGCCAGGTTCACTGATGAGACGTAGAAGGACTAAGCCCAGCAGGCCCAGTGCCATTCAGGAAGAAGTGGCTTTTAATGACCAATCACATGGAGCTTTGGACTCATTCATCCTTAGATGGATTAAGGTTTAGTGATGAGAAGGTGATGAGCCCTTGGGCAAAGCAATTCCACAGATAGAAGGTAAATGGCAGTAGGTGTTTGCACAACAGAGGTTAGAGGAAAAGCCACATCGGGTGGGGTTGGGCAGCTGATGTAGGTTGGCAGTGGAGAAAACCGACTTCAAAAGACTAGGCGCCCCCAGAAGTAGACTTATTGGTGTATGGGGAAATACAATTTAACAATACACAAATTCTCCTGTCTTCTTCTCCTCTGTTTTGATTCCCTATAATTGCCACTAAATTTTGAGGAAAGTCTCATAAAATCACAGGTGGAGTGGCGGTGATGTGGAGAAAGGAACAAGGCAGCAAATTGAAGGCATGTACCCCAAAACAGATTTTCTGCAGGTTCTTCTGGGGAAGAGTAGTATCTTTTGGGGTCTTGGGTCTAGAAATTCCAGGCAGTGACCAATCATAGCGTGAAACGTTTTCCAGGATGCTGCTTAAAGCACTTTTGGATGGGCTGGTGAGACCAGGGTGTGGCTTCACACCACACAGCACAGGAGGAACATGAAACAGCCCCTCCCACCCCCAGTACACTGGAGGGAAGGAAGGGGAAGTGATGGTTAGTTACTGTAATTCACTGTAAGCAAAATTCACCGCTCTGTCTCTCAGCCTCCTATTTATTGCTACAAATGACTCTGTCTGTTTGACTCCTGCACTGGCCATATTGGTAGGTCATGTGCAGAATATCCTTCTGAAAGAGGATATTCATTAGGGGTATTAAAGAATACGCATGACAGATTCTGTTCTGAGTAAGTGTGGCAATAAATATCTTCAAATTTACTGTTAGAGACATAAAGATTCTACATCAGCAGCCAAGTATTTCTTCGAAGTGCTTTCTAGCTAAAGAATTAAAAGGACTGGTGGATTTGCTTCACTTGAATTCACTGAATGTTGGCACTTCCATCATTGTATTTACCAGTTCCTATTAATACTGTTCAGACAGAATAAGAAAGTTGGCCACTTCACTCCATCTTTAACTGGAAATTCAATGCGTGCATTGAAGAGTTATTACAGTGTTCAAAGGTGCTAACAAAAAAAATGTCTGCACTAAGCTTATAGAAGAGAATAGAGAAAATATGACAAGTTTTTTAAAAAGGGTGACAGTATCTTCTGCTTTATGTGGTTTTTTAACAGATGACTCGGACTCAGGGGAAAGGGGGATCTTTCAAATACTCTCCCATCCCTCCCGGGCTCGCCAGTGTTTTATCTTCAACTATAGAAGGACTGAGGGGCTTGGGTTACCTCAGTATGGTGGAGACGCCCACCCTATAACCATATAGTACCCTCTGAAAGGGGTGCTGGTTTCGCTGCAGATTCACAAGTCTGAGCTGCAAAGTTCCTGTCCCCCAGAAAGAAACCACAGAGATACAATTGCTGTGTAGTCACAAGAGGGCGCTGTTTCTGGAATTAAGTAATGATCAGGGAGAGGGGCTGGGATTTAGGGACTAAATATAACACTGGCCTTTCATAGGAACAAGGAGGTTTTGCAGAGCGTTCCTGTGATAAGCAGGGAAAATGCATCCTCTGCCGACAACTTCCATTTCCTTTGTGAAATAGGAAGCAAGATCATCAGCTGGTAGTTTGGAGGGCAGACAGGTGTTGACAGTCTAAGGAACTCCAATATGACAGCAGCAAAAAGGCCCTGTTGAGGTTGGTGGTGATCAAGTTAGTGGGAAATCAGTTATCAAGGCCATTTTTTCTCCCATCGCTTTGAGTTGTATGGCAGAGTCAAGAGCTGAATCCAGTCAGAACTTGTTTTTATATTTATTTTTTTATTTATTTTTTGCCCTTTAGGGCCACACCCATGGCTTATGGACATTCCCAGGCTAAGGGTCCAGTTGGAGCTGTAGCCACTGGCCTACATCACAGCCATAGCCACGCCAGATCCAAGCCGCGTCTGCAAACTACACCACAGCTCGCGGCAAGGCCAGATCCTTAACCCACTGAACAAGGCCAGGGATTGAACCTGCATCCTCATGGATACTAGTCAGATTCACAAAACTTGTTTTTAGAAGAGGCAGAGGGTAGGATGAGAGGGTCAATAGAGGTTAGAGTGTGTAATAGCGGTTTATCGTCATGATAGGCTTTTTGCTGGGGAAGGAGGGAAGTTAGGACTTGAAGGAGAATGAAAGATAAAGGAGTTGATGGATAGAAAGCCCTGTGGGGAAGAAGAGTCACTAGCATTGGAGTATTAGAGGGAGTGAGCTGGAAATTTGAAGAGGGAAGCACGCTTAAAATTAGATGTGTGAGATAACTGCAGTATGGGTGACTCTGGTAAATGGAAAAGAAAAAAGTGAAAATTTGACCCCATAAGAATCTCAAGTAATTTTGTAACAAAACATCACAAAATTACAATACAAAAACACAGTGGAAAAATGTTTGCAGTCTATATGATGAAGGGTTAATACATTTACTAAATAAATATATCCTTTAGGAGTTCCATTGTGGCTCAGTAGTTAACGAACCCAACTAGTACCCATGAGGACATGGGTTCGACCTTTGGCCTCACTCAGTGGGTTAAGGATCTGGTGTTGCTGTGAGCTGTGGTGCAGGTTGCAGATGCAGCTCGGATCCTGGGTTGCTATGGAGTAGGCCAATGGCTACAGCTCTGATTCTCAACCCCTAGCCTGGAAACCTCCATATGCCTCAGTGCAGCCCTAAAAAGAGCCCCCCCCCCAAAAAAAATATATATATGTATATTTCCTATGAATCAATAAAGAAAAAAATCCCAATAAAAGTTGCCAAACACAGACTCAGGCAATTCTCATGATAAGGCACAAAAAATTAATAACAAACACATAAAGAGCTATTTAAGCAAATTAAAG
Organism: Phacochoerus africanus; assembly: GCF_016906955.1. NCBI lineage: Eukaryota > Metazoa > Chordata > Mammalia > Artiodactyla > Suidae > Phacochoerus > Phacochoerus africanus. The sequence continues at coordinate 26,717,743 of NC_062552.1, read as the reverse complement.
CATCTATCAAGTTGGCAAAAACATTTGTAAATTATGACACCCAGTGTGGACAGATTTGTAGTGACAAAACTATTCTCATACAATGCTGGTGAAAGTTTAAATCAGAACAACTTTCTAGAAGTCACTCTGGCAATAATTTTTACAAACCTCAGAAATGTACATATCCTTTGACCCATTAATTCTCTACCTAGGAATTTGTTCTAGGACACAATAAGAAATTTGTTTCTGAATTTTTGAAGTATAATTGACATATAACATTATATTGTTTCAGGTGTTCATCATAATTTGATATTTATATACATTGTGATATAATCACCACAAGAAGTTAACATCCATCACTGTACAGAGATTTTTTTGTTTTGTTTTGTTTTGTTGGTTTTCTGGTGTGTGTGTGTATGAGGAAGACTTCTAAGAGTGTCTCTTTTACCAAATTTTTAATATGCAATACAGTATAGTTATCTATCACTGTACATTAGATCCCATGACATTTATTTTATAGCTGGAAATGTATACCTGATTATTCTTATCTCAGCATTTATTTCATCTTAAATGTTGAACACACCTTGCAGGAAATGGTAAAGGTAGATAGAAGGAATCACTGGACAATCTTTGACTATCATTTTCAACTAAAATTTACTAACAAGGAATTCTTTATTTAAAAAGTAAAGTAACAACAGTTTGCTCCCCAAATAATTATGCTTGTGTGTGTGTGTGTGTGTGTGTGTGTGTGTGTGTTCGAGTGTGCTATGCATGCAAATGATTATGTGAATCCTGGAAGGACACTCTTAGTAATGTTTATGTGTGGATGCTAAATGAGTTAACAATACTTTTCAACAATACAGGAACACTCAGCAAGTTCGAGGCAAGTTAGTTTACAAGAAGCAGTGATGAGATACATAGTTAGAACAAGGATGTGTTGACATCATTTGGATTTCTAGATCCAGGCAGGCATTCACAAATCCAGCTCCCTGTTGCTCTTCCCACAATTTGGTTAAATATTCAAATATGTTACTCACACTTTGTTAACTGTTTGGTTGGTTTTCTTTTGTTTTTTCCCATGTAGACTTAAGTGAGATTTTATTGTTTGAACCAGAGTGGTAGAAAGAGATGACTATAATTGCTATTATGGATTTCATAGCAAGGAATTCTCAGTACATAAATCTTGGTCCTAATTTCTTCCTGTTTCCTTAGAGTAGATTTCTAGAAGGGACTGAGAATGTCAAAATCTTACCGACTACCTTTGCAGTTAAAAGAACTGTGACATAATTATCCAAGAGACCAGCCAGCCATATGAGCAGAGTTTGAAAGGGTGACCAGAGATGGGTCTATTCATCATTTCTAGGTTCTGGCCCCCAGTTTTAAAAGTCGAGAAATTGAATTTTCTTTAGTGAACACAAGATTCAGAGAAAACAATATCAACTCTAGTAGGAAGACCAGTTTATGGAGTCCGAGCTACTACTTTCATGACAAATGAAATATTCAAGGCATTTGATCAGTGCAACTCTCTACAAAATTATTCCACCTCCCAGGGCCATTTGGCAAAGTCTGAACACATTTTTTTTGGGGGGGGAGAGGGCTACACCCATATCGTGTGGAGGTTCCTGGACCAGGGATCAAACCCACACCAGAGCAGTGACCTGAGCCACTACAGTGACAACGCCAGATCCTTAATTCATTGAGCCACACAGGAACTCCTGACGACATTTTTAATTGTCACAACTGAGGAATACTACTGGCATCCAGAGAGTAAAGACCAGGAACGCATCTAAACATCCCACACTGCATAAGACATGCTCTCCCCCCACCATAACAAAGAATGATTCAGCCCCAAAGTCCAAAGAGCTAAAATTTTAAAATCATGCAATAGAGGCTTACACTAGCCTAATGATGCAGGCAGTTTTCCCCAACTGACCCTCTGTCTTCTTTCACAGGAAGTGCTGGAGGTATCCTCGTACGATTTTTTACCTTTGTATTCCTTATTTCTAACCTCCATGCCGACCATTGATCATCTTTTAAATCAGAAGCCTCCAAAACAGGTTACAACACAGTTCATTAGATTTCGGCTTCCTTGGTTCCAAACACATTCCATTCCTGCTCCCTTGGATTAGAATTAAGTCCAGTGATTAGAGTTTTAAGTGTGGCCACAGTGCTTTATTCACATAGAAAAGCTGGATCAGATGATATGCATATTCCAGCTTTTATAGAAATTGTCAAATTGATCGTTTCTGTTTTCTTTCCTTCTGACAGTTTTATTCCATAACCTTGGCATTTCCAGACTTTAAATATCTGCAAATTTAGATATAAAGTGCTATTTCATTATTGTTTTAGTAAGTATTTTTCTGAATTCCAGGACAGCTGTGAATTCTGTCAATATTTTATTAGCCATGCTGTTTTCTTCTTTGGCAATTTGGCTATTAATATTCTTCATTCATTTTTCCATTAGCTTTTATTTTTTAAATATTTCTTATTGACTTACAGAGATCTTTGTATTTCCTGGAATCCAGTTCTTTTTTTCTCTTTTATATATTGTAATACCATCCAATAATGTTTCTTTATGGCAGCAGTTCTCTTGATTAAAAAAATATTTCAGATAATTTTTAGTCTAAGGAAATGTGTAACTGAGCATTGTCTCAAAAAAAAAATGCTACCCCTAATAATTTACTAATTCATAGAAGCAAAGTTAATCAAGCGCCTTATGTTTCAATATCTTTTCACTCTTAAGAAATATTTTTGATACATTATTTTCTAATTTTACACATGTATATGTCAAGGCACTTTAATCTGCTCTTTGCTTTACCTTTGAATTTCTTTCAAAATACAGATCTTCTGTGATAAGTTCATAGTTATATACTCATGTTTATGCCATTTAAGGTAGTCATAAATGTTTCACCTAGGAGATTTGGAAATAGATGGTAATGTTATTTGCTGGTGTTTATCTTTGCTATGGGAAAACTACAACAGAGATTTGTTTTATTTTAGACAGAGGTGAATGGCATGTCTCTCATTTACTTTTTTAGCAAATATTTATTGCATTCCCACTGAGCAACAAGTACAGGGAATACATTAGGATACAGAATACCTTTAATTCCTGCCATCACGGAGCTGACATTGTGAGAGAAGGGCACATAGTGAAGAGGAGAAAGATGTAAAATATGTTAGCTAGTGACAAGTGCCTTGGACAAAAAGTTAGCTCTGAAAAGTGAGTTATCTATGTGGGAGGTGACAGAGGGGAGGATGATTTTTCTATAGAACAGCCCATTCATTTATTTTTGTTTCTATTCCCATTACTCTAAGAGATTCAAAAAACGTATTGCTGCAATTTATGTCAAAGAGTGTTCCACCTTTGTTTCCTCTAGGAATTTTAGAGTATTCAATCTTACATTTAGAGTTTTAATCCATTTTGAGTTTAGTTTTGTATACACTGTTAGAGAATGTTCTAATTTCATTCTTTTATGTATAGAAGAGCCCCCCCCAAAAAAAAGCCTCCCCCAAATGACATTCATGAAAAGATTGATGGTTGTGGATATTTGGAAGAAGAGCATCTCAACTAAAAAGCAGAATAAGAACAAAGCCTCTGAAGCTTGAGATTGTAGGCTGGATGCCCAGATGCCTGAAGGGGAGGAAGCCAGGGAGGAAAGAGTAGGAGATGAAGTCAGAAAGATAATGGAGGAGCCAGATAAGGATGCTGGCTCTCATTCTCCAGAAAACAAATGGGAAACTTGCAGTAGAGTGACTACACCCTCCGATTTAAAGGGATCACGCTAGCTTCCGTCCTGAGGAAGGTCGGCCAGGAGACAAGGGCACCAAAAAAGGGACAGGTAAGGATGGAGGTGACCACCCTTGTCTCTCCCCCGCCCCCACTTCTTTTTAAACCCACTCCAAGTAAACATTCACCCTCACTCTTTTCCATGAAGGGTAAACATGACTTCCACACAGGTAAATCCAGGGCTCAATTCTGGGTCCTCATTTTCATCGACTTCTCAGGACCCTTTGTCTCTTTGACACACTTTTTTGCGTGGCTTCCAGGATGTCACAATCTTTTCATTTGCCTCCTAATTTACTGACTTATCCTTCCCAGCTCCCATGGCTGGTTTCAGCTCCCATCCTCAGACACTTCATGTACAGAATCCCAGAGCTCATTCTTCATTTTCTTTTCTCCATCTCCATCCACTCCCTGGATAATCTCAGCCGGTCCCCTGGCTATAAATACCATAGAAATGCTGACAGTTCCCAATTTCCATTTCTATGGAAGTTTGCTATTGATTCCAAACCTCATATATCTGATGATCTGTGATACTCACCCTCAAACCCTGATCATCAACAGCTTCTACAGCTTGGTCAGGACAAGCCCATTCTTCCAGTAGCTTAAGCTAAAAACCTTGGAATCTGAAATTAAGGCTAGAGAGCGAGGCTACAGATATTAATGTTAGAGTTATCGTAGACGAGTTTCAAGGAATTTCCCTAGAAATTACATTCTGGTGTGTCTTTAACAGGATACTATGTAAAGGATCCCTTTTGTTTATGAACAGCCCTCTTCGATACCAATGTATTTCTTACCTACATCTTCACTACAACCTGTCATAATTGAGTTTTCAGTTAATTATTAAGAAATCATTATTGGATGTAAAATATTAATAAATTAATAATTAAGGAAAGACAGACCCAAACCCTTAATATGAATAAACAAATAGTTACCCTGCTAAGCACAGATGCTCTGAAGTGACTTGCTGGTCACAGCTTGAAGGTTGTTAAACTAACCACATTGGTTTTACTCCTCATCCCCCTTGATCCAGGCCATCTAATCAATCTCTTGACGATTTCTCCAAAAGAATAATTTTCAAAAAATAAGTCAAATAATGACTCCCATAAAGATATAAAATGAACATCTGTAAAATCTTTTATTTAACTTGTTTGCTAATGAGGTAAGTCGAAGATGTTAAATCCATTCAAAGGAGAAGCCAAAGAACAAGTACGTTTATATATCAGGAGCATTGAAATGAATTTGTGAATAGACACAAAGCTGGCTTCCTCTAAGGTGGAGCTGGGAAATTACTTGAACCTCTACCTGACAGAATTTACTGGCATGTCTATAGACAAGAATTGCTAGGTATGACTTATAGATTTATGAAATAACCCAAAGGCTGTGAGAGGCACAGAGCAGTACCCACCGAATTAGAATCAGAATAACCCCGAAGAGGCTGCTATGCTGTGAACATCACGTAGTTTTTCAGTGGAGACGTCCAGTAAATCTTTTTGCTTATTTCAAATTTCCTTACTGATGTATATACTTAGACTTATATTTGTCACCTAAGAGAAGAAGAACTAACACAGAAAGAGAAAATTATTTTTTCATGAATTCAAACATATTTAGATCTTTAAAATAAAAAGAAGAAAGGAGAAATAGTACATGTTGTCCAGGGTGAAGATATGGAGATTAATTTTTGAACATCTTCAATTGGTGATATAAGTAATACCAAAATAGTGCTATGAGGATAACCACCATTTCAGCGGCCCAGGCAGTCAGTGTTGGCCACCATGGACCAGAACCATATCAAGCCAGCAAATTTTAAGCCTCTTGGACCACAGAGCTTCATATTTAGAGGGGTATGTACTTTGTGGGGAGCCCCTAAGTGATTCATCTAGGCTTATAGATTCCTCCTTCATGGATCAGACCATGTGCCTAAGATGATCAATAGCATTCCTCAATTCCAGAGAAAGGCTTTTCTAACATGATAATACTAGAAACTCAGTTCTGTTTGTCAAGATCTATATGTCTTTGTTACTGCATCTTCCAACAATAGCTAGCTGGATGTCCACCTAGTTTGGAGGGGGCTATCCGCTTGGCGTATGAACAAGGGGGCCTGGCGGGGAGTTATTTATTCAGTGAGAGTGAATTATTTGGGTAGATTATTCCTCGAGCCAGTCATAGCATCACACTGGGAGCATCATCGATGCAACAATGAATATCAATTATAAATTGGGGGGAGGGAGTCAGGTGCATTACACTATGTTCATAAGTTTTCTCTTTCCTTCGCCCATGGTTAGCTGATTTCATCCGGTAATCCCATTATTCAGATGGTGAAATTGAGAAACTGAGAGCAGATAAGTGCTGTCCAAAGTTATCCAGCCATCCTGTGCCTGAGGTAGGATTTGAACCCACACAGCTTAATTACAGAGTCCATACTCTTAACCACAACCGGATCTCAGTAACTATTGGACATCATTTGTGAATGTGGTAGCCAGAATAGAATAGGGTAGAATGGCTTGGTATTTCTAATGCACAAACTTGTGAAAAAAGAAAAAAAAAAGTAAAAGGCGTTAAACACAATACACACATTCTAGTAACAGCCATTCTTCAATGATTTTTACTATTTAACATCAAATATTATGTTTCCTATTTTGAAGCTGATATCCAAACTTTCCATTTTATTATCATAATTTGATCAAATTTTAATAATTTTAGACAACCCACTTGAGAACTATTATTCTTCTCTTTATAATAAATGAGCCCTTGAGAAAAAAAAAAATTGTTTTAAAAATAGCGATCAAGTAACTTTCGGTTAAACTTACGTATGGTGAAATAAAGAATTTCTAGTCTTTGTCCCTGGCTCCTGGCGAAGAGTTTCAAAAATCCTTGGAATGTCTTGAGTAGACGTGTCTTTGTCATGTTAATGAGGGGACTCAGGGTGGGACCCCAGAAGGCTTCAAAATGGGGGCTGGTCTCCAAAAAGACCAAGTAGGAGGTGTTAAAAGCGCTGGAGCTTTGAGCCAGCCCAGACTGGAGGAGCTGGAGTCTGCGTTCATCAAGTGGCAGATGATTTAATGATTTCATCAGTCCAGTCTAGACCAACTAATGAATGTGACTCTGCAAAGATTGAGCCATTAGCCACTACAGTCACTGACCTTCAACATATCCTGAAAGGAGTTCAGGGTGGCAATGAGAAATGAGGCACTCTGTGCTCTAGGAAACACTGGCAGAACTGGTTGTAAGAGAGTTTGCTATTTTCAGAACATTTTACTAACCCAATGTCTTGCATCTTCTGTACTTAGAAAAACATGCAAACCAGTAACAAAGACATCTGCTCCTCATGACTAGCAGCAACCTTCTACGGAGATGCATGCTCAACTGCACAAACCCCTTCTCCAAAATCACACATATGTGGACTTCCCCACTCCCTCTTTGAGCAGTTCCTCAGAGCTTCTGAGAGGCCAGCTCCTGGGCTGTAGTCCTCAGGAAGTCAAATAAAACCAAACTCATGGCTCTCACGTTGTGCATTTTTATTTCAGTCGATACCTACAAAATAAAACCTCTGGATGACTCATGGCAGCGTCTGGGTTGGTGAAACATTGGTATAACAGGGGGGTGACATGTCTAGATTCATGAAGAAAGGGCACCGAAGCCCTGCACTCCTCCCCACTCCCCATCCACAGACTTGGCCTCTGTGGCGCTCCCATTGGCTGTTTCTGATCTAAACCCTTTATAATAAAGTTGTAATCATAAATACAGTGCTTTGGGTGAGTTCTGCTAGTCATTCTAGCAAACTGTTGCGTCTGAGTGGGGGTTGTAGGAAACGCCGGCCTGTTGGCAATGACTCAGAAATGCAGGTAACCCTGAAACTTGCCAATCTGCATGGGGTGAGGGCAGGATGCTGTCCTTGTGAAGGACATTGAAGTCCTTGAGAAGGACGTTGCCCATAATCTTTGGAGTCAGTACGAACGCTGGGTAGTCAATATCAGAATTATATTGAATTGTAGGAAGTCTAGGTGGTGTTCAGAGGCTGACTATCAGAGGAGAATAGGTAGATACTGCTGAGTGTGAAATAATGTGTCAGCAGTAATAGAGAAATATGCTTAAGTAAAGCACCTAAAAGGTGACCAAATCTGTTCCTGGGTCTATCTGCATAATATTCAATTAATAGCTCAATTCCATTTAAAATAAATCGATTTATAAAACAATTTAATTTTTTCTATGAGTCCTGAGATTCAGTTGCACAGAAATTACAGTAACTTGTACCAAAGTAACTTTTCCAGAGAATTTCCTTTCCCACCCACATAAATACATAAAGAGGAAGCTTCTGGGCCAGTCCTTCCTACTGCAAAGTAGAAATATGGCAAGGATCCAACGTGTGTGAATAGTGTAAGTGGTAAGCCTGGATGATGTAGGGACAAAATATACTTTTTCGGTCATCATATTTCATTGCCTACACATCTTCCTGGCATCAATGCATCTTGATTTCATTTCAACCATTTTGTTTCATCCATCTACAAAATAAAAATGTAAGGCTTTTACAAAGAAATATTGAGAAAAATAAATCCAGATATAAACAGTACATCTACAGGATTGTTAGAGCAGCTCCAATTATAATGAAAGCAATGTTTTAAGCTTTCTTACATTGTGAACATAATGCTCCCAGTATTTCAGAAGCCAGAGGTCTATTTATAATAGTCTTGGCTCCACTATGCCACATCCTTAACATGCAAACTGAAGCCAGAAAATCAAGGATCCAAATTACACCACATAAATGCCAACACAGGTTTCTCTTCCATGTCCCAAAGCATAATAAGACTTAGAATTTGGAAAGACTGGCTAAAAATATGCTTACCCTTGAATCTTCAAATGTGTAAGATAAAAAAGCACGCCTCGAATCTCTATGTCTTGATTTAAATCTACATAAGACAGCACTGAAATTATTCGACATTGATTATATGGCAAAGAAGAAGCATTACCAAAAGTCAGCAGAAGATCTCCCCTCTTTCTTGCGAGATACAACAGAGAACTCTTCCTGGTTTCAAAAAAGGAAAAGAAACTGCAATTATACTAAAAGATGTAAGGATAAAAGTGCCAGAGAATTAAAGTACTGCAATTATACCTACTGTCTGTAAATCGCAGGTGCTAAAGAGACAAAATGGATGGTTGATGACAATTGCTGAAAAACTGGGCTCTGTCAGTGAGTCAAATTAGCTCACTCAGAACCTTCCTTTTCACCTAAATCATAACGAGAGTATTGGTTTTCATACCTACGTGGTATTAGGCCATTTCACAAAGTGAAACTTTGCAAATCTGGAACTTGAGCTATTTTCCCCTCTGTTTTCCATTTCAACACTTGAATTAGTCCCAAACCATCACAACTGTCTGTTTATTATTACTGAGGTTCAAAGCCATGAAGCTCTGGACATTTCCTTTATAAAAATATCTTTCTTCTTAATAGTACGAAAAGTTTCCTTAGGCTGACTATTTCCAAAGTGTCTTCTAATCCAAAAAGGAAGTCTACTCTTTAATTCTATATTTGTGACTTGGAAACAATAAATTAATGAACATTCTGTTTCGCAGATATTAGCTTCTTTTATTGCAACTCACAGTCTACATCGAGGTACACCTTCTCCTGCTGAGGAGGCAGAGGAATTGAAAAATCTAACACCTTGTCAGACTCAGGACCTGCTCCTGATCCCAGGTACCCACCAGCAGGGGAGAGCCTGGTCCAAACCTCCAGGCAAGTGGCTAGAGCTAACATGGTCCACTTCAGAGCATGTCAAAACTTCAGCATCCCTCGTGTGGCCCCAGGACCCCCTCCTCATCAAGAACTCCTTGGGATTATTTATGAATTAAAGGATGGTTTCTAAAGAGGGCCATGCTTAACAAGAGGACAAATTAGGAGTTTGGGATTAAGAGATACAGGCTGCTACATATAAAATGGGTAAACAACAAGGACCTACTGTATAGCAACGGGAACTATATTCAATATATCATAGTAACCTGTAATGGAAAAGAATCTGGAAAAGAAAATATGTGTGTGTGTGTATGCTGTATATACACACATATATATATAAACATATATAGATCAAAACTTTAGTCATTGAGACTACTGCTGAAGTGGAGAGAAAATATTAGGTCACACGAAAGAGGCATCTGTTTTTTTTGTTTTGTCTTTTCTTTTTCCTAGGGCCACACCTGTGGCAAATGGAGGTTCCCAGGCTAGGGGTCTAATTGGAGCTGTAGCTGCCGGCCTACGCCAGAGCCTCAGCAATGTGGGATCTGTGCTGCATCTGTGACCTACACCACAGCCCAGAGCAATGCCAGATCCCCAACCCACTGAGTGAGGCCAGGGGTCGAACCCGCAACCTCATGGCTCCTAGTCAGATTCGTTAACCCCTGTGCCACAACGGGAATTCCCTAGAGGCATCTGCTTATACACAGCCACACACATTTATATAACATATATACATAGTATATATAAACCAAATCACTTTTCTATACACCTAAAAATAACACAACATTGTAAATTAACTATCCCTTGATTTTCTGAAGGAAGGACCACTGCCAAGGAATGCAGGTGGCCTAGAAGCTGCAAATGGCCAGCATGGAAAGGGGGACCTCCGTTCCACACCTGCAGGGATTCTGTTCACATCCCGATTGGTCAGGGAAATGGCCCCTCCCCCAAAAGAGCCCTGCCAACAACACCCCCATTTTTGTGTAGTGAAACCCATATTGGATTTATGACCTATAGAACAATAAGATAAGAAATGTGGGAGTTCCCGTCGTGGTGCAGTGGTTAACGAATCCGACTAGGAACCATGAGGTTGCGGGTTCGGTCCCTGCCCCTGCTCAGTGGGTTAACGATCCGGCATTGCCGTGAGCTGTGGTGTAGGTTGCAGACACGGCTCGGATCCTACGTTGCTGTGGCTCTGGCGTAGGCCAGTGGCTACAGCTCCGATTCGACCCCTAGCCTGGGAACCTCCATATGCCGCGGGAGCGGCCCAAAGAAATAACAAAAAGACAAAAAAAAAGAAAAAAAGAAAAAGAAATGTGTGTTGTTTTAAGCCTCTAAAAAAAGAAGACATACATTGTATTGGTGGTGTTTCTGGTTTTCCCATTGCTTGTCAGCTTCCACAGATGAGTGTTCCTACCTCGTGTGATGATGGAGACGACAAATTAGCCTTTCCTCTATCACACTGAAGTGTATTTGATTTAAAGACACTTAGGATCAATTATTTAACCTAGAAATATTTACAGGACATGGAAATGCTGTCTGTTGGTAGGTGGCACTCATTCCTTACGGAAACCTTTTTTCTGAAGCTAGTACATTTCAATTATTTCCTTCTCCCACTTGGCTCTTATCTACTTCCCTTGCCCGTGACAGAGTCCTTTCTCCACCACTCTATCCTGATACTAATACTTAACCCAAATCTCAACTTTTTCTTTTATTTTATTTTTTTAATTTTTTTTTTTTATTTTTTGCTATTTCTTTGGGCCACTCCTGCGGCATATGGAGGTTCCCAGGCTAGGGGTCGAATCGGAGCTGTAGCCACCCGCCTACGCCAGAGCCACAGCAACTCGGGATCCGAGCCGCGTCTGCAACCTGCACCACAGCTCACGGCAACGCCAGATCCCCAACCCACTGAGCAAGGGCAGGGACCGAACCCGCAACCTCATGGTTCCTAGTCGGATTCGTTAACCACTGCGCCACGACGGGAACTCCTCAAATCTCAACTTTTTAAAGTTACTTTTGTAGTTTTCACAAATCTAAAAGACCTTGTAAAGTTATATTAGCAGACAATAGATATTCTCATTCATAAAATGAGAACCTCACAGATTGTTTATTTTAGAGGCAACTGTAAATAGTCTATCACAATTCGAGGTCTTTTCTTATTATAGCACTCGGCTTGATTTGGCCTCAGTAAATTCAGAGGCCTCCTTCGCGTGACCTGGTATTTTCTCTCCATATTAGAGAATTTTGTAGTACACGGCCATGTCATTCTTTTCCACCTACATGCATAAAATTTAATTTAACACAGCGTTATTTTTTAATTTAGAATATTTTCAGGAGTTCCCGTCATGGCGCAGTGGTTAACGAATCCGACTAGGAACCGTGAGGTTGCCCGTTCCATCCCTGGCCTTGCTCAGTGGGTTAAGGATCCGGCATTGCCGCGAGCTGTGGTGTAGGTTGCAGACATGGCTGGGATCCCGAGTTGCTGTGGCTCTGGCGTAGGCCAGACCCCTAGGCTGGGAACTGCCATATGCCGCGGGTGCAGCCCTAGAAAGGGCAAAAAGACAAAAACAAAACAAAACAAAAGAATATTTTCAGTGTGCTGAAGTTGCCATAGCAACTTGAGATCCATAGCAACTTGAGCTGCATCAGTGACCTACACCACAGCTCACTGCAATGCTGGATCCTTAACCTACTGAGTGAGGCCAGGAACGGAACCCGCAGGGATGGAACCTGCAACCTCATGGTTCCTAGTCAGATTCGTTTTACACTGAGCCACAAGGGGAAACTCTTCAGTCTAGATTTTTTAAATCAAGAGAGGATAAGGAGTTCCCTTTGTGGCTCAGTGGTAAATGAACCCAACTAGTATCCATGAGGATACAGGTTCGATCCCTGGCCTAGCACAGTGGGTTAAGGATCCGGCATTGCTGTGAGCTGTGGTAGACCAGCAGCTGCAGCTCTGATTCGACCCCTAGCCTGGGAACTTCCATATGCCATGGGTGCAGCCCTAAAAAGATAAAAAAAAAAAAAAAAGATAAGAAAAGAAAAGAAGGGCTAGTATCACCACCTTAAAACTTTGAAATGATTACCTGAGCAAGATGGTAGTAAAAAAAAAACCTCACAGAACAAGAGACAGGGTTTTCCAGAGTTCCCATCGTGGCACAGTGTTTAACGAATCCGACTAGGAACCATTAGGTTACAGGTTCGATCCCTGCCCTTGCTCAGTGGGTTAACGATCCGGTGTTGCCATGAGCTGTGGTGTAGGTTGCAGACGCGGCTCGGATCCCGCGTTGCTGTGGCTCTGGCGTAGGCCAGTGGCTACAGCTCCGACTCGACCCCTAGCCTGGGAACCTCCATATGCCACGGGAGCGGCCCAAGAAATAGCAAAAAGACCAAAAAAAAAAAAAAGAGAGAGACAGGGTTTTCCTTGTTTAAAACCAGTAAGAGAAAGGAAATTTCTCCACACTTTTCCAGACTTTAAAGGTCTATTTATGCATTTTGTGTAGAGTTTATAAAATTCTGCCACAAGACAAATAGCATCAGAAAAGCCATTCACGACCATGTTCAAAGGAGTTGGAAAACATATGTGGATTACCCATCTTTTCAGTGAAAAGAGGCATACATTGATTCTCTTGAGAAGTTCCACAATTAAAGGGTTTGCGGGAAGACTTTTCTGAAATATAGATATAGGTCCACATTCATAAGTCCTTCCACTGGCCCATTCCAAATCCCTCGGTGTTGCCTTAATGGCAAACCTCATACACTGCCATTCTGTTCCACAGCAACGACAGAGCCAAATTCATGCTTCTTGAAAATTCTGTGTTTTTAAAGAGTTTGAGCAATGCCTTCTACCCATGAAGTCAGCAAGAAGTATTTCCTGAGGCCAGTTAAAGGAATGAGGTCAACACAGGCAAGGCAGGAGAGCAAGACTGGGGGGTGGGGGGAGATGAGAGATGGGATGCAAATGGGAGAGAAGAGTGAGGAAGTACTCCCGGGGATTCGACCCACTCCAGCCTTGAGTGACAGAGGCGTGTGCACTGCTGCGCTCCGTGAAGCTGAAACAGGAAGGCCAAGAGGCACAGAGAAGGACTGGACATGTGTGCTTTTATTCTCTAGAATCCTGTAAGTGGTTGTCAAGCTTGCTTCACAATTACACACACACACACACACACACACACACACACACACACACACACACACAGAGAAAATCATCAGAAGACTATGAATTCACTTACATGCTGATTGGTAAGCTTTCTTAAGGATGGTTTTAGTCTCTTTCGAAATTAGCTTTGAAATTAATGCTGAGTTATGTCACTTTTTTATGGCTCATTCTTAAGATGCTCTGCTTTTGTGGTCTTTGCTTTTCGCTGTATCTCAGGTGCAAGAGCCTTTCTCTAAGAAGTGTTCAACTTAGGAGCTCCTGCTGTGGTTCAGTGATCATGAACCTGACCAGTATCCATGAGGATGTGGGTTCAATCCCTGGCCTCATACAGTGGGTCAAGGATCCATGAGGTATGGTGCAGGTCACAGTGTGGCTCAGATCTGGCTGGTGTGGCTGTGCCTGTGGATGTGGTATAGGCTAGCAGCTGCAGCTCCAATTCAACCCCTAGCCTGGGAACTTCCAGATGTCGCAGGTGTGGCCCTTAAAAAGCGGAAAAAAAAAAAAAAAGTTCAACTTAAACACATGAGTTCATAGAAGCCTCGGCATAGTTTTTAGCAGGCAGATTGGTTTGTATCTAGGTTTTTTTTTTTTTCCCTATTAAAAAATAAGAGAGTGGACCTTTGGCACTGTGGGTTAAACATCGGGCATTGTCACTGCAGTGGCTTGGGCTGCTGCTGTGGCCTGGATTCGATCCCTGATCCAGGAAATTCCTGGCATGGCCAGAAAATTAAAAAAAAAAAAAAAAGCAAGAGAATATCTTTCAAATTTCCTGATACTTAATTAGGGATCTATGTTTATTTTTCAGAAATGTAGGTATATATTAGTCAAGAGGAAGTCTGAATAAGCTTCATGTAATGAAGTTTGGGGATCACACTGGGCAATCTATTTGAAAAATACCTAACACTTACGGAAGGAAACGCTGACAATTATTTGAAAGCATTCTTTAAATACCTGGAACAATTGCCAGTGCTGGTCCAATGACTCTTTTGGATCCAGAAGCCTGTGATGTTAAAAATGTTTGATTTTATCTACTTTTAGACAATATAGGTGATTTAAATTTTTAAATTTGAAAAAATTTATTGAGGAACATTTTGGCCTAATGCCTGGGAATTCATTTGATTTTTGTAAAAACACAGTGTGACCACTTTTTGTTTTGCCTTGTTTTCTTTGGCCTGTTTTTGCCCCCTTCTGAGAGGTGCATTCAGAGAGCTAGTAAAGGAAGAAAGATTTGATCAAGATTAAATGTAACAATGTATAGAATGTACAAAATGTCTCATATAGTTTCTTACATATCACTGGCTCTCGATAAATGACAGTAGTTTAAAACACTTAATTCCTACCATGTGCCTGTCTACCTTTTTACTTAGATGTCCTCACATGATGAGCTAGCTGGGGATGTCATTATTCTCATTTTACAGACAGGAAACTGAAGCACAGAGAAGTTAGGCAACTTGCCCAAAGACAGACAGCTGGTAAATGGCAGGGGTGGGCTTGAATCCAGCCATCTGCTGTATTAGTAAACACAATGCACTAAAGGGACAGGGGTGCCACCTGCAGAAAGAGACCAGAATACCGTGCCAGATGGAGCTGGAAAGGTGGGAAGAGAGCAGATCACAGGGGCTTGTCAGCTGTCGGAAGGAGTTTTCTCTTAAGGATGTCACTGAAAGTTTTTGAATCAGGAAAGAACATGAATGGATATGCCAGATTATTACTTGACTACAGTGTGGAAAACAGATAACAAGAGGTAAAGCGGATCTCAACAGTCAGGAGGCTTATGTAGAGTCTAGCAGGAAAGATGTTTTCCAGGTCCAGGAAGCTAGTGTGGGAGGTGCAGAGATACTTTGGGGAGGCATTTCATATCTTAAAAGCACTTACTTTCCTGGAGCTAAAAACTCTGTATTCATGAAAGTTCTATTACCTTCAGAGGCCACTTAAAGCAACTGAACGCTGCAGTGCAAACTCCTGGTTAAATCAGGTTCTAATTTCAGCCCAAAGTCTACTTCCTCCAAGAAGTCTTCCTTGAATGATGATCCTGGGTAAGACGCCCCTGATAAATGCTCCAGTTATCATCTCTCATAGCATTTTGTTTGTTTGCTTTTAATTTTATAATTTTTGAAAATTAATTTTAAAATTAATTTATTTTTGATCATTAATTTTGAAAATTAATTAATGATTTCATATAACATTTGTCTTTATCTGACTAACTTCACTTAGTACGGTAATTTCTAGACCCACCCATGTTGCTGCATATGGCATTATTTCATTTTTTGGTAGGGCTGAGTAATATTCCATTGTACATATGTACCACATCTTAATCCATTCATCTGTTGGTGGACATTTAGGTGGCTTCAATGTCTTGGCTATTGTAAATAGTGCTGCAATGAACACTGGAGTGTGTATATCTTTTCAAATTAAGGTTTTCGGATTTCGCCAGATGTATGCCCAGGAGTGGAATTGCTGGATCATATAGTAGTTCTATTTTTTTTTTTTTGGTCTTATTGCTATTTCTTTGGGCCGCTCCCGCGGCATATGGAGGTTCCCAGGCTTGGGGTTGAATCGGAGCTGGAGCCACCGGCCTACGCCAGAGCCACAGCAACGCGGGATCCGAGCCGCATCTGCAACCTACACCACAGCTCACAGCAACACCAGATCCTTAACCCACTGAGCAAGGGCAGGGACCGAACCCGCAACCTCATGGTTCCTAGTCAGATTCGTTAACCACTGCGCCACACGGGAACTCCATGGATCATATAGTAGTTCTATATTTAGCTCTTAAGGAATCTTCATACTGTTCGCCACAGTGACTGCACCAGCTCACATTCCCACCAGGAGTGTAGTAGGGTTCCCTTTACTCTACACCCCCTCCAGTGTTTTTGTTTGTAGATTTCTTGATGATGGCCATTCTGACTGGTATGAGGTGATAACACACGGTAGTTTTGATGTACATTTCTCTAATAATTAACTATATTGAGCATATTTTCATGTGCTTTTTGGCCATCAGTGTTAGCATTTTTAAGTTGTGCCTTTATGTAATTGTCTACTGTCCTGTCTCCTCTGTGGAACCACAAGCTCTTTGAGAGCCTCGAACCATCCATCCTGCAGTCCCCAGAATTCCGCACAGGACCTGTCAGTCATTACTTAAAAGATGTTTAGGAATGGAAACATCTTGAATGGCAAAGGAGAGTGTAGCTGCATCCCAAAGGGGAGTTAATTGGCTCAAGCAAGTGTGTACCTGGGAAAATCTGTGGTGTCTCTGCATTTGGGTAAGGAGCTTAGTGGTCCTTATTCCTTCAGGAAGTCACCTCAGGCTGCTTAATAAATCCTTACACTAAGCAAGGAGTTCCAAGGTGAGCATTTTTTTTTCTCATGCAGCCTCACCTCTACCTCAATCAATTGTCCTCTTTTGTCATCACCGACACAAACCCTTTTCTCAAGCAAGGTACTTCCACACTTGCACAAAAGATTCCATAGATCACTGGACTTATCAAATAAAAAAAAAATCCTCATGGAGAAAGACCCTTGGAAGAGTGGTTTAAATTTATGAATTATAGACTGAACAACAAACTCTTGTGCCCAAATATACTCATTCTATGGAAACAATGAGAAATATTTTGTGAAAAAAGTCAAATGGTTTTCTAACTACTTGACCTATTGCTAAAGTCAACTGGCATTGTTATTCGTTGTATTCATGGAGTATCTATTATATGCAATTTCTATAAGGGCTGTACAAATAAAAGTAAAAATTTTACTCAAAATAAAAGAATGTCCCTCCCAAGAAGATGAAACTCATGTGTAAGCTTATATAAGTGAATTTTATATTCTAATGACGTGAGGAAAAAATAGAACCACCCATGGAAGTCTTATCCTTCATGGAATGTTCCTAATCCTGAAGCAGTAACTATATCAAAACAAACAAAAAGACTAAAGAGAGTAGACTAGGTTTTCTAACCCGCTATAACTATAAATACCAAAATCATCATTCTGTCTTTGCTAGAGACCATAGTGCATCATTTATAAAGGACTTGTTTTGAATCATAGCAAATATAGATGCTAATCCTATCCTTTACTTATCATTTGAGGACTCAATTCACTTCTCTATAAAAAAAAAAGAGTGATAATGTCTGCCTTCAGTTGTAGAAATTGAAGGAAACAATGAGTATTAAATGTCTAGGATAGTGCCTGCCTCACAATAGCAATTAGCCATAATTAATAGACTGACAGATCCAAAGCTGAATCTGTATATGAGACCTCAGCTGCGGATTCTTCAGAGTAAGCTGTGCTGCTCCTAAGTTGGTTACGGAGTTTCAAGGAGATATGCCAGAAGTGGTAGAGAAACAGGAGTGGGGTGGGTGCTTAGAGTGGGCTGAATTTTTATGAGTCTGGTTCCCCAATAAAGATTTCTTTCTTGGATGGGAGGATGGACGAGGGAGGCAATGATATTCCCAATGAAGTCATAAAGATTGACTGTATTTAATACACATAAGGGCTGAATATGACCTACTAATAGGGACTTTGTTCTGTGATACAGAGAGTCAGTGACAGACACTTTGGAAAGAGTTTGGGCCTGTGCACCCATGGTTAGTATATGGGATGCACATAACATACAGGAACACATAACTGGGCCTTTGAGCCCCTTCTCCTCTCCCCATGTTTGTTTTTTGTTTGTTTGTTTGGTTTTTGGTTTTTGGTTTTTGGTGTTTTTTGGCCAAGCCTGAGGCATGCAAAAGTTCCCAGGCTAGGTATCGAACCTGTACCGCAGCAGTGATCCAAGCCCCAGAAATGACAACATTGGATGCTTAACCCCCCGAGCCACCAGAGAACTTCATCTCCCTGTATTCTTTTTTTTTTTTTTTAATCTTTTTAGGGATGCACGTGCAGCATTTGGAAGTTCCCAGGTTAGGGATCAAATTGGAGCTATAGCTGCCAGCCTACATCACAGCCATGGCAGCGAGGGATCTATTGCATTTGAGATCTACACCACAGCTCATGGCAATGCCAGATCCTTAATCCACCGAGCAAGGCCAGGGATGGAAACTGCATCCTTGTGGATAATAGTCGGGTTCATTATTTTTGAGTGACAATGAGAACTCCCACCTCCATGTATTACTCTCTTGTATCTGGAGAATTGGGAGACATGGAAAAGAGAAAAGTCTCCATATCTATCATCAAAGAGCACCTGCCTGATAGCATTTATGATGCTATGTCTAAGATGCTGATCAGCCTCTTGAGGTAGAACATAATTTTTGGTGAGAATATGGAGAGAGGCATCCAACAAAGGAAGAGTAGCTATAGTTAAGACATGGTCACTCTGAAATATAACCCCCTTCAGGGTTGTATTTCATCTAAAGCAAATAGAAATCTTTTTTGAGACTAACACAGTTATTAAGGATTCAAAAACGAGGTCTATGAATCAAATTCTGGATTGCAGAATATCTGTTATATTTAGTTAAGATCTGCGACTAAGCTTCTCTGTCTGGAAAAGGACAAGAATAATTCAGAGCCTCTGTAACAAGTTACACCAAGAGAAATGGTGGAGAGAACCGGCTACCTCCATATATTTGTGACTTTCCATTCAAAGCATTTGTTTCCATGCCTACATGCTAGTATTTAAATAAATGCTACCCATTAACATTTACAGCTCTGATTGGGAATCTGGGATCATCAATAACTTTCCTGCCAATAAGCAAAATGAGAAGGAAATCACGGGACTATGCCAACTTTTCACAACAATCGAAAACACATTATATTAGTAAGCATTTGAATGATTTTCCACATCCTCTGCTTGAAAGAAAAGAAGAAATAAAGAAGGGAAGAAAAGAAGGAGGGAAGGGAGAGAGGGAGGAAAGGAAGGAAGAGAAAGAAAGAAAACCTCAAGAGAAATAAATAAAAAATATGTCATTAATTCTTGAAAAATGTTATTTAACTGTCCATTTAACTGGTAGCACCTTGCCAAACAAAAGCCAAAATTCCTGAAAGTGGCTAGAAATCCTTCTAACACGCTAAATCTCAGCCTTTCTTGGAGCAAGGGTTCTCTGAGTTCTTGGTGAACTCAGAGAATTGGCTGCTTGGCCATCTTTCTTTTATCCCCACCAGTTTCATCAACAAAGGAGTTTTCAGGTTAAATCATAAAGCTAGCAAGATTGATAGGTGACAAAGAGATGGCAGAGGCTTTTGGAGTGGCTTTAACCCTCATCCTATTAAGTAGATGGCAGCTCCAGCCAGCTACAAGGCTGAGAAGTAGCCACCAAACAGGTTGTTGCATCGGACATATTACAGACATCGAGATCAGTGCTGACTCTACAAGTGTTTTATTTTGAAGAGATGGAGCTTTTAAGAGAACTAAGTACAATTATTGGCATCATTTCTGGGATAGATAAATATAGATATTTTAAATAGACCCTCAAGAGTGTATTCACCATTGCGTAAAAGTAATTTTGAAAGAACATGCTGTGAAACTTTGGGGACAATAAATTGTCTCCTCAGGGATGATAAATTGAAATGTGAATGCATTAAGGCAACTTATTCAAGGGGGAAAAAACCCCTTTTAAGTATAGTATGTGCCCAAATCTGTTTGTTCTTTTCAATGTGTACATAGACCCCAATGTTCCAGCTAAACTTAAGAGGAGTTTGCTGTATACATGCAAAACGTACACCCTTAAACTTTAAATACATTTGTTCTTAGTCATAAGTGATTTTCCTCTTGTATATAATATATGGTAAGGTATACATATATCTTGAAAATATCCATGACGCAGCATATATATGTATACATTTATAAATGTGGCCCTAATAGTGGTCCTTGACAAATATTTTGTTATTTCTCATTGAAGCATCTCCTGCATGATGGTCTGGCTTGATATCAAAGAACAATGAAAATATAGAATACATCACACGAACAGACTGCAGGGAAAAAGACTCAATGACAAAATAATATTGAGCACTTACATTTCTAAGATCTCTCATGAATATTTCCACGGTCCTCACCTGTGGAAGTTATATAAAGTAAGAGTTTTCAAGGTTAAATGATTTTAATGAGGAGAGGGCAGAAAAAGTCTTGAATAGGAGCAAGGATACAGAGAGCTACACACTTTCTTTTAAACACGTGATGCAGTTGCTGTAGATTTTCCCAACATTTGGGGTCAGCCTGTAAGGCCAGGCAAAAGGGCAAAGATGATTCAAAACCAGTAGATGAATTTACTTTGAGCCAATTATAATGAATATCGCATCAAGGCTGTTTACATTTCTGCTGTCATCCATATGCATTAGCGCCAGGTTAAGTGCAAGCCATGAGCCACACGATGGCTTCATAAATCTCCACTGTCGTTAGATAGCAAAGTCCAATGCCCTTGCCTTACTTCCTGGGAATAACCTTTGATCTGCAGATCAACAGTAAAAATAATTACTGACTGTAGCCAAAGCGGGGTGAGTCATTTCAGTTCTGAGTAGCTGCACAGCTGGAGACAGATGTGCGGGTCTCCTGCACGGATCCTGAAGCATCTTCCCCGAGCGTTTATATCATGCTTGTCATTCGTTTATCAGAGGCCAAATGTTTCTCTTTTGTAAACGTGTGTAAAACATTCTCAGAATTTCAAACAATAACAAAGCAGGGCTGAATGTGGCCGAAATGCAAAAAGGAAATCTCCCATCTGTCCGAATCAAACGGTTGAACTATCAGAAGATGAAGGCTGAAAACAACACACATACACACAATTATTTTAATATAGATTTCAATCATTTGTCCACAGAGAGAATAATATTCAGTAAAGATGCCAAAAGTTTAAAACAAGAACAAGATTTTAAAAAGTGTTAATTCATGAAATTAATTTTTATAGTTACACTGGGTTTTCTATTTTTCCTTCTCATGCATAAGTATTGTTATTAATATTATTTTTAGGAAAAATAAACTACATTAATACAGTATTTCATAGGAAATTTTCTTTTTTCTTTTTTTTTTTCAGGGCTGCACCCGTGGCACATGGAAATACAGCTGCCTTCCTACAGCACAGCCACAGCAACATGGGATCTGAGCCAGGTCAGCAACCTACACCACAGCTCACGGTAATGCCTGATCCCCAACCCAATGAGCAAGGCCAGGGAGCAAACCCTCATCCTCATGGATACTAGTCCGATTCCTTTCTGCCATGCCACAGTGGGAACTCTGGAAATTTTCTATTTATTGCTTATACCTTTATATGTCATTTATTCAGAGGTTATTCATTTATTTATTCAATAAGTATTACTTACAGTCTATTACTTTCTGGGTACAGTCCAGTCATTGAGGATACAAATGTGAACAAGACAGGAGTTCCCACTGTGGCTCAGCAGTAACGAACCTGACTAGTTCCATGAGGACATGGGTTCCATCCCCGACCTCACTCAATGAGTTAAGGATCCAGTGTTGCCATGAGCCGTGGTACAAGTCACAGACGAGGCTCAGATCTGGTGTTGCTGTGGCTGAGGCTGTGGCTTGGGCCAGCAGCTGCAGCTCCAATTCGACCCCTCACCTGGAAACTTCCATATTCTGTTGGTGTGGCCTTAAAAAGACAAAAAAAAAAAAAATGACCAAGACAGAATCTGCCTACAGCCTCAGGGGAAGATAAATTTTACTGAGAAGGGACAGGCAGTAAATGAGTAAACTAACAAGTTAATTTCTGGTGGTGATTGATGCTAAGAAAAGAGAACTGAGTAATATCCGAGTGACTGGGTAGGTGGGCAGCCTGCTATAGATAAAGTACCGGTCAAGGCAGACACCCCTGAATCTGGTGGCTCCTGGTATAAGACTCAATGATGTAAAAGAATCAGTCAAGAGAAAACCAGAGTTACGAGCTGTCCCAGTAGAATGAGCAGCAAGGGCAAGGGTCCTGTGGCGGGGGATGAACATGATGTGTCCAGGAAACAGACAGACCCAAAGCCAGTGTGACCGGAGCTCAGAAGCTCAGGGAACCTGCAGGCACTAATTTTCACAGGACCTTAGGGGCTGCAGTAAGGAGACCTGACTTTATTTTACACATATTTGGGGTTTCCCTCAGCATATTTTGAATACTTTCCCCTCAGGATCATTAAGGGCATGGAGAGATTAGAACTTTCTCTTTAAGTTAATGAATAAGGTAGAAAAAAATAGGTACAATGAGGCCTATTCTAACTTTGTTGTTGTTGTTGTTGTTGTTGTTGCTATTTCTTGGGCCGCTCCCGCGGCATATGGAGGTTCCCAGGCTAGGGGTTGAATCGGAGCTGGAGCCACCGGCCTATGCCAGAGCCACAGCAACGCGGGATCCGAGCCGCGTCTGCAACCTACACCACAGTTCACGGCAACGCCGGATCATTAACCCACTGAGCAAGGGCAGGGACCGAACCCACAACCTCATGATTCCTAGTTGGATTCGTTAACCACTGCACCACGACGGGAACTCCCTATTCTAACATTTAAAAAAAAAAACTCCTTGGAGTTCCCATTGTGGCTCAGCGGAAACGAATCCGACTAGGAACCAAGAGGTTGCAGGTTCGATCCCTGGCCTTGTTCAGTGGGTAAAGGATCCTGCGTTGCCGTGAGCTGTGGTGTAGGTTGCAGACGTGGCTCAGATCTGGCGTTGCTGTGGCTCTGGCCTAGGCCGGCGGCTCCAGCTCCGATTAGACCCCTAGCCTGGGAACCTCCATATGCCATGGGTGCTACCCTAAAAAGACAAAAGAATACAATACAATACAATACAATACAATACAATACAATAATAAAAAATTCCTTAACAGACTCTTCTTGTTCTGAAAAAGAAACATATAATCCAGCCAAAAATTTTTTCTTCTCTCTTCAGGCTATTGTCAAACACAAGGTGGTAAGGGAAATTTCAGGTTTGATTTCACAACTGTCAAAAACCTCTTGGGGTTGATTTTTACATTTTATTGAGCTTGGCTCCTGGATTGTCTGATTTGCCAGAACTGCCTTTACTCGAGTGTCACACAGACACAGACTAAATAAATTTGCAGTATTTCAGGAACTCTGTTGTTTTTATTCCAGTTGTTCACGAGAGCCTAGCCCGCTTCTTTCTCACTTGACCATCCAGGGGTCACACCTGACTTGAAACTAGCTCAGGGTTCATATGTTTTTTAAACCCAAGCACTAAGTTCCCAAAGAAATTAATAGCATTTTACCAAAAATTCATTAAGTTAATATTATTTTAATTAACTTACCAAAGTTATCAACTTTATGCTGATTAAATTCCAATACAGGAGTTCCCACTGTGGCACAGTGGGTCAAGGAGCTGGTTTTGGCACAGCTGTGACATAGATTGCAGCTCTGACTTGGATTTGATCCCTGGCTCACCTGGGAACTTCCATATGCTGTGGGTATGACTGAAAAAGAAAAAAAAAATCCAATATATGACTTGTAAAAACAGTTAGAAAAATACAAACAAATTTCATAGGTATTTCCACAACCCAGAGATAACCACATTTAATATTTGATTTCTACTTTCCAGATATTAAGCCTTTTTAGGTCTACTTAATTTCTTATTACCCATTTGCTTACTTTTCCTTATAAGCAATTTATAGGGTTTCACACTCTCCTAAGACACAGAATTATTGATGATACTTGATGAACGACAATTATGTAACAAATATCCTACTACCAGACCTTAAAGCATTTCTCAATATTCTTTTTTTTTTTTTTTGGCTTTTTTAGGGCCACATCTGCGGCATGTGGAGGTTCACAGACTAGGGGTCTAATTGGAGCTGTTGCTGACAGCCTACTCCACATCCACAGCAACGCCAGATCCGAGCCACGTCTGCAACCTGCACCACAGCCACAGTGACACCAGATCCTTAATCCACTGAATGAGGCCAGGAGTCGAACCTGCAAGCTCATGGTTCCTAGTTGGATTCATTTCCACTGCGCCACAATGGGAACTCCTCAATATTCACTTTTATTTAAAAAAATTTTTTTTCCAAAGCCAGAAAACTCCTAGAAGAAAATGTAGGTGGTAAGCTCCTTGACAAAGTTCCTTGGCAATGATTTTTTGGATTTGACACAAAAAGACAAAGGCAACAAAAGCAAAAATAAATAAGTGGGACTACCACAAACTAAAAAGCTTCTGCACAGCACAGGAAACCATCAACAAAATGAAAAGGCAAATTTCAGAATGAAAGAAAATATTTGCAAATTATATATATGATGAGACTAATATCCAAAGTATGTAAAGGGCTTATATTGAGCAGTAAAACACCCAAACAACCCAATTAAAAATTAGGCACAGGACCTGAAGAGACATTTTTTCCAAAGGAGACATACACATGGCCAATGGTTGTATGAAAAGATTCTGAACATCACTAATATCAAAGAAATGCAAATCAAAACTACAATGAAATAGTGCCTCACACCTATCAGGATGGCTATTAGCAAAAAGACAACAAATAGCAAATATTGGTGAGAATGTGGAGAAAAGGGAACATTTGTGCACTGTTGGTGGGAATGTAAATTGATGCAGCTGCTATGGAAAGCAGTATGGAGGTTCCTCAAAAAATTAAAAATAAAACTACCATATGACCCAGCAATCCTATTTCTGGGTATTTACCTGAAGGAAATGAAAACACTAACTCAAGAAGATATATGCACCCCTATGTCCATTGAAGCATTATCTATAATATCTAGGATATGGAAACAACCTAAGTGTCTACTGATTAATAAATGAAGAGAATGTAGTGTATCATATATATGAAATGGAATATTATTCAGCCATAAAAAAGACCCTGCAGTTGTGGCAACATGGATAAACCTGGAGGGTTTTATGCTAAGTGAAATAAATCAGACAAATACCATACTGAACTCACAAAAACAAAACACCTGAATATATAATTCTTAAATATAAGGAACAAATTGGGGGTTGCCAGAGGTGAGGATTTAGAGAAGGACAAAATGGATGTAGGTGGTCAAAAGGTACAAACTACCCATTATAAAATAAATAAGTCCATGTGACTACATGTTAATAGTACTGTGTTGGATCTTTGAATGTTCTGAAAGAATTCATCTTAAAAGTTCTCACTGTGAGGAAAAAAAAAAATGTAACTCTGTATAGTGATAGATTCTAGACATATTGTGGTGATCACGTTGCAATACATAAAACTATTGAATCATTGTATGGCACACCTGAAACTAATATAATGTTATATGTCTTTTTTTTTTTTTGTCTTTTTGCCTTTTCTAGGGCTCTCCATCAGCATATGGAGGTTCCCAGGCCAGGGTTCTAATCAGAGCTGTTGCTGCCGGCCTACACCAGAGCCACAGCAACGCGGGATCCAAGCCGCGTCTGCGACCTACACCACAGCTCACGGCAATGCCAGATCCTTAACCCACTGAGCAAGGCCAGGGATCGAACCCACAACCTCATGGTTCCTAGTCAGAGTCATTAACCACTGCGCCACGGCGGGAACTCCTCAATTTTATCTTAATTAAAAAAAAAGATTATCCAATCCAAAATGTTCATAGCATGAAGGTTGAGAAACCCTGGCTCAGGAAAAGAAATGGATAATCTTTGGAATTAAATGAGATCTGTGATCTCTGTGGACTGGAGAGCAGGGGTAGTTGGTCTATAGAGCAAGAGAAGAAGCAGTTTCTCAAGAGAAGTACACACAGGAGAGCTAATAGCTTCCTGGTCTTTGGTTTCTCTATCTTGATGGAATGGCCACCTTCCTACCTCTGGCTCTAATGGGAGCGTTATATAGTATCCTTGTCTTAATTCCTACTTAAACTAATCACAGCTGGTTTCTGCTACTTGGTCTCTCTTTGAACCTGTGCTTTAAGAACTTGTTCCAAGAAATCGCACATTTTGCTCAGAATATAAGCGAAGGTTTTCTGATGAGAGCATAAGCAAAAACAAAAACCCAAAAAAAGCTAACCCCAGCTACAAAATAATTCTACACTGGGAAATGGAAAGAGAAATTAAATTATTAGTGAATATTAAATGTGAAAAAAATATATTTACAGTAGGCTTAAACTTGCACAAGGGGCAAGAGAAGTAAAATGAAGTAAGGATGTGGAGTGAAGTACATTCCCCTTTATTATAGGCTAGTGCATGAAATGTCCCGTGTCCAATTTCCTCATATTCAAAACCAGGGTAATAAAAATGATATGAGTTAGACCCTTTCACTTGAAATGAAAGAAAATCAGCTCTGTCTTATGAGCAATTTGTGGCACAATCTTGAATCAGAAGAGCCCCTAAATCTTGAATTCACCTAAAACCAGCCACTTGTTTGTTATCAGAACTCTTTATCTTTCTTCTCCCCCCCCCCAACTCCCAACTCTCTCTTTCACCCATTTTTTAACAGCAGTTTTCTTAGGATAAAATTTATTTACCCTGAAGTTCATCCTTTTGTGCAACTCACTCCACGATCTAATTGCAGAACATGTTCATCCTGGCAAACAAACCCCATACCTATTAGCAGTGGCTCCCCCTTCTCACTCCCTCCAGCCCTAGTCACCCAATAATCCACTTTCCATCCCTACGGATTTGCCTATTCTGGACATTTCATATACATGGAATCATATAACATATGGCTTTTTGCATCTGGCTTTTTTCACTTAGCCTAATGTTTTCAAGGTTCATCCATGTTGTAGCCCATGTCACAACTTCATTCCTTTTATCTTTATTGCTTCACTGCTTCATTTTTCTGATTCTCCCTGGAGACCAAAGGCCTCAGCTGCTCTGGTCCATATGGCTGCCAACAGATCTGGAGCTTAACTCCACTCACTGAAGAGAGAATGGCTCCACTCTCTAGGACCCAAATGCAGAGAAAAGAGCTCTGATGGGTTGCATTTTGGCCAGGCTCATCTTTAAACCCATCAACAAGTTAGGGTGTGAGGGCCTACCATGGTCTCCTCCTTGGTACCGATCAATGGTAGTCAGGGAAACAGCACAACAGGCTTATGAAAATGTCCGATTTGAGGAAGCCATGTGGAATAAAATGGAATCATATAGGGAGTTACATGTCCCAGAATATTTCAGGATGGGTGAGTGAAAAAACATGTGCAACATAATTCATACATCAGACTAGAGAAGAATAAGAAAACCGTTATTAAAAATTTAAGTATATGCCAGTATAAACTTTATTCATCAATTGGTTTATCCAAGAAAAGCTTAAGCATTCTAGAGAAATTGCAAAAGGATAATGGAGAAAAACAACAACAGCAGCAACAACAAACTAGCTGCCAGGGTTTTGATTAATGAGGACCTATAGGTATTTTTCCCTGAATGAACACCGGTAACTGTGGATGCTTTTTTTTTAATCTACGAAAGTATAGGGTTTTGTGGGCTGAACTAGAAACGAGGGCCAGATGAACAGATTAATGAGATGGACAAATAAGTCATGGTGTATTTATGCAATGGAAGCTGTATAGCAGTGAGACTTGATTAGCTACAACAGTCATCAAGGGAGTTGCCGTCATGGCTCAGGGGTAAGGAACTAGTCCATGAGGATGCAGGTTTGATCCCTGGCCTCGCTCAGTGGCTTGGAGGTGCCATGAGCTGTGGTGTAAATCCCGCACATGTGGCTTGCATCCCGCATTGCTGTGTTTGTAGGCCGGCAGCTGTAGCTCCAATTGGACCCCCAGCCTGGGAACTTCTATATGCCGTGGGTGCGGCCCTAAAAAGCAAAAAACAAAAAACAAAACAAAACAAAAAAAACAGCATCAACAGATTAAAATCTCAAAAATACTTTCACTACTGAGTGAAAGAAGTCACAAGTGAAATACGTAATATGATTCTATTTAT
Organism: Phacochoerus africanus; assembly: GCF_016906955.1. Taxonomy (NCBI): domain Eukaryota; kingdom Metazoa; phylum Chordata; class Mammalia; order Artiodactyla; family Suidae; genus Phacochoerus; species Phacochoerus africanus. Next base: position 26,689,343 of record NC_062552.1, on the reverse strand, counting down.
ATAAAGGTCAAAAACATGGAAAGCAAAATAATTTATCAAGACTGTATATGTATTAAAGCTGTGAGAAAAGCAAGAAAATTCAGCACGATGATTAATAACTGGTGGGGGTGAGGAATGAGGAATGACCTTGAAAGAGGGCTAGGAAGGTAGTAGGTAGGCTTTCAGAGGTAAGGTTCTATTATTTCACTTTGATAGCAGCTATATGGATATATACTTTTTGTTCGTTTAAAATTATTCATGTACATTTTCATTTCTTTTTGTACATATGATATATTTCATAATTTTAAAAATGCATTTCACACATACACAACAAACAAAGAGGGAGGAGAGAGGGAAAAAAAAGAATATGAGAATGAGTGACATTTTGGTTTTGGTTTTTCACCAAAAAAGGCAAGTGTTCCAAATTTGCTGACCTTTTCTGTAAGGATAAAACTGGCTCACATTTTTACATTGCTGAAGATATATGTGGGGAGTGGCTGGTGAAGAATATGTTTTATGTGGCCTTCAAATACAGACAATGTTTTTGAAAAGAACATGAGAGAGAATTTTGAAAATTCATCTTAGAGAATGTTTTCATTATTCCAAGATACCGTGTATTGCGTTGTATTCAGGCTGCAAAATTTTAATAAGCGTGCATGATTTTTAGAAGTTTGGACATCATTGGTCTAAAAATCTTCCTATCATCACATGGAATATTAAATTTGGGCTTCTTGCCCTTAACCATGTGGCGAAAAAACCAGTATTATCAGGTTAATCATCCAAGTGTTAAAGTTCCATGTCCTTTATCATACAAATCTCTTTTCTTACACCAATTCGGTATTTCTCTTTTTTCCCCCCTAGAGCACATATTAATGTGGAAGTGGTTTTCTATGCAATAATACTCTAAGAATGCTTTGTTTCAACATTTCTGTTGTTAAATGGGCATACCGTAAAAGCGCTGGGGTGGGGGGAAAAGCTATAATCATGCTTATGTGATTCAGTGGGCTGTTTGCTGCTAAAGCAAAGGAAATGAATTCTAAATAGTTAAATTATTTACCCATGTAGAACTATGTCATTTGTTTATATTAAAAACACATGTTCTAAATTGAAAGGTAAATTCTATTCCATGTACATTTTTAGAGGCGGAGAGTTTTGTAGTTTGACTTGTCTCAAAACGACTATGATATAATAACTTAAAAACGCTGTTTTAGAATATGCACATCAACAGAACGCATAAATCCAGCACAACGATTTTCTGTTGTCCCCCACAGTGTTCAGTATTTTTAAGGATAATTCACCAACTGCAAAATAAAATCGTTACCATCTTTTAAATTTCGACCTCAAAGAGCGTTATCAATTTGATCACCAATTTTATTCTTCAAATTTGGATTTCAATTCTATTATCTAAAGAAAATCTGTTCTCAAAGGATGTAATCTTTTTAAGTAGTGAAGTTACTGAAAAGAACTTCATTGGGTAAATGAAAAAATATAATTGATAACGTTTATCCTGAAGTGAAATTTGAGGTTTAAAAATCAGTCTCATTCTTTTAAATAGTTGCCATGGCAGTGATGGTTCTATATGAATCTAGCAATGAGTAATCTGTGATATTCCTAAGATTACATATTTTATTTGCTCAAAAAGATCATTTAAAGAATATACCTTTTAGGTGAATAAAACACCAAAATAAATTATAAATAATTACTATCTTCCTCCAAAAGTTATCAGATAGCTAAATACCAAAACATGAAGGTCAGCAAAATATTATTTCTTAAAGTGTATATGCAGACAGCAAACCAGCTCAAAGTTTGACTTTTTGTAGTGCCAAAAGTATTATCTGATAGGTGTTTTTTCACATTGGAAAAACAATGAATTTTTTTCATCCAGTCTCAAGCATGCGATTTATGGGGAGTGATGGGGGCAGAAATAAGCACAAAAACATAAGAATCCAATGCACAATGCTTTGGAGTTTTTTATGCTACTGATTAGGACCCAATCCAAATGCATTAATATAACTTCTACAAACTCTGACCTCTTTATTCCCCTGAGAACCTTCAATACTTCAAAGGGAAGAGGTAATTCTCAGTTTTCTATGTGTTTTCATTTGTTCCTTTGGAGACAAGGTCAAAGAAAAGTATACTTCCATTTGAAGGAGCCTCAGAAACAAGCAGAATGTCTAATAATGAGAAAAGAACTACAATTTTCTGAATGATTAAATTATCTGAAATCAATTCAGGTGTAACATGAATGACTGAAGTCACCACAAGTTAGGAGGAAATACCAGGCATTCTTTTAATTCTGAACTATCTGTAAGGAACTCTCTGTATCAGATAAAGGAGAACCAGGGGGAAAAGAAAAATGGGATGAGAAAGAAAAATACCTCTAACTTTGCACAGATTTTTGGACCACACATTTTTGCTCTTTGAAAACTGCTTTCCACATAGCTTTCTTCTGGCACCATTGTTATTAATCATAATTATAGGAATAATATAAATATAGGCTGGGACTAGAGTAGGATATTTAACAAATGAGGTTTATGGGTGGAGAGAAGAAGAGATAAGTTTATTTCTAAATGCTGGGAGATGCAGTACTTTTTCAAACATAGTGGAGTCCACATGTGGATTTTAATACTTACTGGTTAGCTTTTCTGAACTATTTATTGGTGGCAATTTACCCTGAATATAGTGAAATCCACAGATACTTATTTTCTATATGCACAGCACTATCACTGAACATTTCAACAATTTACAGAGTTTGACAAACAAATTGGTTTTACATTTTTAAATTTGGAAGACCAATGACTCGAAATCACACTATATATTCATTTTTGCACATTTCTACACAAAGTCGCAATACTAAGATGTAGACTTGACTATAAACCGCACCAAGATAGAACACCCTTCACTGCAGTGCCCCTGATCTATATGTTAAGATCTTGTTTTTAAAATGCCAGTTTCGAGAGTGCCTGTGGTGGCTCAGCAGAAACAAACCCAACTAGTATCCATGAGGATTCAGGTTCAATCCTTGGCCTCCCTCAGTGGGTTAAGGATCCAGCATTGCCGTGAGCTGTGGTGTAGGTTGCAGACACGGCTCGGATCTCGTGTTGCTGTGGCTCTGTCGTAGGCTGGTGGCTACAGCTCCAATTGGACCCCTAGCCTGGGAACTTCCCTATGCTACACGTGCTCCCATAAAAAGTAAAAAAATAAAAATTTTTTAAAAAATCAAAATGCCAGTTTCACTAAGGAAAACATAACTTGTCTGAGAAATAGTCTATTGACTTAAAATTTCACTCAACAATCTAGCTTTTTCCGTTTTTAACAAGGTTGGCTATAATCCTAGAAATGCAGCTTTGATCCAGCCTGGTGTGTTGACCTAATATTCACACTTGAGATGACGGTGGGGTAGTATTTCATTGGATTTCAGGGGGATGGGCAGAGAGAGGAAGGAATTACCAAAAGCTGAAAAGGATACTGAAACAAGAGATGCTTAATGGGTCAAGAGCGGAGACAGAAGCAGAGTTTAGGAAGCTCTAGAAGTGAGTCAAAATCAGGCAAGTAGAGGACATATCAGAATATAGAAGCATAGAAACCACAGTGAGAAGGTATATGGTCGCAGAGCAGGAAGAGTTGTGAAAGGTCACTGAATGTGGGTATTTAGCTCTAACAAACTTAAAGCGGTAACCTGCTCAAAGTCTGGCGTGGGAAGGATGGTCAGGGACTTTCCATTTCAGATGTCCCCGTGTACACGTAGTTTCCAGCAAACTAAATTGTAAACAACTTGAGTAAAGAAACTGTCTCTTCTAGTTTTTGTCCATTGAAAAGAATAAAACAAAGGGTCAGAAGAACTTGATTTCAGTGTTTGCGTTTGTATTTATTTTCTATTGTGGCCGTAACAAACTTAGCAGCTAAAACAATGCAAATTTATTAACTCTTAGGTCTCTAAGTCAGAAGTCTCAGCTGGTTTCTCCTTTTCACAGGCTGCAATCAAAATGTCACCAGGATGAGCTCTTGTTGGGAAGCTCTAGGGAAGAAGAGCTGCTTCCAAGGTCATTCAGGTTGTTCCTTGTGGGTGTAGGACTGAGGTTCTCATCTCTCTGCTGATTGTCAGCTGTGATTGCTCACAGCTTCTGAAGGCTACCCATGTACTCTGGCTCATGGCCCCTTCCTCATCTTCCAAACCAACAGCATCAGTCAAGTCCTTCTCACTCTTCACCTCCCCCCTCCCAATACACCCCCCAGCCTTCCTCTTCTGCTGCATCTGTCTGCCTTTTCTGCCTCCATCTTCTGCTTCTAAGATTCATGTGATTACACTGGGCACAAGATAATCCAATATAATCTCCCTACTTTAAAGTCACCTGACTAGCAATCAAAATTCCATGCGCAAAATCCCTTAACAGAAATGCCTAAATTAGTCTGTGATTAAATAACACAGGGAAGGAAAACTTGGCTGGAGAGGGCACATTTGGAATTCTGCCTATAACAGTTTTACAAGGAAAAAATTGTGTGATCCTGGGCAAAAAAAAGGCACCTCCCCTTAGATGCAGTTTCCTATTGCAAAATTAAGAAATTAGACCAAAGAAATATTAACTTTCTTTCCAGCTCTGCATCTATAACTAAAATCTCCTGCACAGGACAAGCTTTCAGTTGGTAAAAAAATGAATATTTATTTGTTTGATGTTAAACAAATATTATAATGGCTGATGTTATCGAATATTGACCTGGTCTCATTTTCTTGTTTTCTTTTATAAAACTGTATTATATTAATAAAAGTTTAATATAATTTATTATATTCTATAATACATCTAAATAAAAATCCATATAAAGTTTTAAAAGAGTAATACTGGCAAAGTTTAAAAAAAAAATACTCCACTGCCCCATTCCCTACCCCTGCTCCCAGAACTGGCAAATTCTGCTGTTTACATCATCCAATGTTATATTTATGGCTTTAAATAATATATTTCTCTCTCTTGATATAGAATGTGCCTATTGCTTAAGCCACTGTAAAAATGAGGAATTTACTAAAATTACACTTCATTACCCTCCTTCACCTTCATCCCGGGTGCACTGGTGACATATGGCAGATTTTATTTTCCAAGATAAGATCTTTTCCCCCTCATTTTACAGCATGATGTTGAGTCTCCTCTCCATTGAGATGGGAGGTGCTCGTTCCCTCCCCTTAAAGCTCATGTGCTAGTGAAAAGAGCAGAAGTGATGTAACTTGACTTTCAAGGGTAGGTCATAAAAGACAACACAGCTTTCTCATAGTTCTCTTGGGATGTTCACTCTTGGAACCCAGCCACCCAGCTCTGAAGAAATCCAGATCACAAGGAGAGGCCGTGTGTATGTGTTCCAGCCAACAGACCCAGCTGAGGTCCTAGTTGACAGCTGGGATCAACTTCCAGACATGTGAGGAAGTCTTGGAGATGATGCTAAGCCCATCCACCACCTGAATGTAGCCACTGAGAGACCCAGAGCAGTTGAGCCAAGTCAAACACAGGAACCATGAGAGATAATAATAACACGTTTGCTGTTGCTTTAAGCTTAGCTAAGGTTTGGGTCAGCTATAAGTAACTGGAATCGTTATATCTATATTTTATGTTGTGTTATTGTCTCAGGATTCCAGTCCAAAATTCCATGATAGATTTTTTGATTTGACAAATAATTCATTTTAATCTTATTTTTTTATTTTAATTTAAAAAATTTACACATATTTTAATTTTTTTACTGAAGCAGAGTTGATGTACGATGCTGCGGTAATTTCTGCTGTATTCTTATACAATTTTTAAAGGTTACACTCTATTTAGAGTTATTACAAAATATTGGCCATATTCCCCATGGTGTACAGTGTATCCTTGCAGGCTGTCTTTCACCCAGTAGTTTGTGCCTCCCACTCCCCCACCCCTATATTGCCCTTCCCCCGCCACACACTGGTAACCACTAGTTTGTTCTCTGTATCGGTGAGTCTGTTTCTTTTTTGTTATAGTCACTCACTAGTTTGTTGTATTTTTTTGGTTTCCACACACAAGTGAGAGCCTACAACATTTTCTTTCTCTGTCTGACTTATTTCACTTAGCATAATGCCTGCCAAGTCCATCCATGTTGCTGCAAATGGGAAAATTTCATTCTTTTTTGTGGCTGAGTGATATTCTATTGCATATGTATATGTATTTATACACATATATACATCACATTTTTTTTATCCATTTATCTGTTGATGGGCACAGGTTGCTTCAAAATCTTGGCAATTGTAAATAATGCTGCTATGATTATTGGGGTGCATGTGTCTTTTCAAATTAGTGCTTTGAATTATTGGGGTGTATGTGTGTGTGCATATTTATACACACCCAGAATGTAATTGTTGGGTCACATGAAGATGCCCACTCTCACCTCTTTTCCTCAATATAGTTTTGGAAATCCTAGACACAGCAATCAGAGAAGAGGAAATAAAAGGAATCTAAATTTTAAAGGAATAAGTAAAATTTTCACTGTTTGAGGATGACATGATATTATTCATTTTAATATACAAAGAATAAAAACAAAATGTACTATATTATGAGTAGATAAATGTAATTTAACACACAATTAAGAAGTGGGGTGAAACTTCTAGAGAAGAAAATATGTTCCCATTTCACTAAGTCACTGAAACCCACAGAAGAATGTTCCAAACACCAAGGTCCAACATATTCTCTACTAAGATTTTCAGCTTCTTTTTGTTTTCATGGCCATAATTAGCTGTCACTCCTCTTTTATCTAAGAACATCCTCTTCTTTCTGTGCACCCTTGCATTTTGCTTGAATAATTTTATCTTCACTAGGAACACATGAGCAGGAAATAGTCTGAGTTAGTAAGTAGTTTTAAATGTCTTTGGTTTTGCCCTCCCACCTTCTTGATAATGTGGTTTGGTATAGAATTCTAAGTTGAAAATATTTTTTGAAAGAAATGGAAGGCATTGCTTTATTGTTTCCTAGTGTCCAATGTTATCTTTGATCCCTTGAGGCATCTTTAACTCATTTGTGTGTAATCAATGTTTTGTATTTAATCTATTTACCAAAAAGATTCTGGAATGTTTCTCCCCATTGGGATTGGAGCCATGCATGTGTAGATCTTTCTTAGTTCATCCCTTTGGGCCAATTTTGGGTCCTTTCAGTTTAAAGAACCATGTCTTGCTGTACCTTGGGGAAATTTTCTTTTATTATCTGTTTGATTGGTTTCTTCCATCTTTTTGTCTCTTTCCTTCCACTCCTGGACATGTTTTTAAGTACCTCCTAGATCTATCCTTCACATCCCTCACATTTTTTCTCATGTCATTCTTATATTTGCTTTTAGTTCTGCATTATGGGGAAAGTTCCTTGCTTTTGATAGATCACTGGTTTGATTTATAGCCTGACCAATTTTATTCTTCAGTCCAGTTATTTGCTTTGTTTCAATTTGGGGAAAAATATATTTATTTCTTATAGTTTCTGTCTAGATTTCTAATTGTTCATTCTTCAGTAGCAGTCTCTTCTTCTGCTATTGCCATTCACAGTGACATGGATGCAGCTAGAGATTATCATACTAAGTGGAATCAGGAAAAGAAAGATAAATACTACATGATATCATTTACATGTGGAATCTAAAATATGGCACAAACGAACCTGTCTACAAAACAGAAACAGACTCACAGACATAGAGAACAGACTTGTGGTTGCCAAGGAGGAGGAGGGAGGGAGTGGGATGGACGGGGTGTTTGGGGTTAGGAGAAGCAAACTATTACATTGAAAATGGGTAAGCAATGAGGTCCTACTGTATAGCACAGGGAGCTATAGATCCAATCTCCTGGGAGAGACTGTGAGAGAAAATAACATTAAAAAGAACGTATATGTATGTATGACTGGGTCACTATATTGTACAGCAGAAATTGGCACAACGTTGTAAATCAACTATGTATGTTTTTTCTTTTTTGGCCACTATTAGCCAGCACATGGAGTTCCCAGGCCAGGGATGAGATCTGAGCTGCAGCTACAACCTATACTGTGGCAATGCCAGCCCCTTAACCCATTGTGCAGGGCTGGGGATTGAACCTGCGTTCCAGCACTCCAGAGATGCCCCCGATCCCACCATACCACAGCGGCTTCTGCTATGCTTTAATTTTTTTAAATTATTCATTTAATAGTCTCTCAAATCGCTTCAAATTCTCCCAGTGTTTCTCATGAATTAGGCTCCCAGGGACATTTGGCAATATTTGCTTGTCGCAGTTATGAGGTTTGCTATGGATATCTAGTGGGTACAGGTCAGGGATGTTGCTAAATATCCTACAATTCACAGTGACACTAAAAGAATTATCTGGCCCAAAATGTCAATAGTACCAAAGCTGAGAAACCAGGGAATGTACCTGTTAGAAATTTAAAATTCCCTTTGTTCCATATATCACTTTTAATTCCTTTGGAGTTAGTGGATATATTTTCTTCCTTCTATTTATGCTGTGTATGTGTGTGTTTTCCAAATGGGCAATGACCATAGTTCTTAGTTCACATTCACACAAAAAACACAAAGTAATTTGTGGATTTTTCTCGTGTTTGTCTATTTTCCCAAGAGTTTAATCAAAGACCCAGTTATTGGTTTCTGTGAGATGATTGGGTTATGTCAAGAAATCAATACATTGTAGTGGGCTTGAGTGGGCAGGGGGCAGACTAGAGATCCCTTTAATTATCAAATTAAGGATATTTTTACTCTGGGGATAATTTACTCTATTTCACTACCAGATTGAACGTTCTTTCCTCTTCTTTTTTCTCTCTCTCTCTCTCATTCTTTCACTCTCTGTTTTTTAGTATTTTTCTCAGTGTCTGATGTCAAGGTCTGGAGTTATTTCAAAACCTTCTCTACATCTCCCACAGGTCCAAATTCATTCTAGAATACCTCCCCAGACAGGTGTTAGGTTCTAGCCTGGAGGCAAATACCACTGCTGTCAGTCATATTATCTGTAAATACGGCAAAGGGGGAGGGAGAGGGACTAGGTCTCTTCAGGCCCCATTGTTCCTAGAGCAGTTATTTAATTAATTAATTTCCCTGATGATTCCCAGGACCTTCTCCTAGTCTTTGCATTGTCTCTGATCTTGGAGTTTCTCATGGGCTCCATTAGGATTGATTGCTTTCACTTCTGGAATCTTGGCTTCGATTCTTCTGCTCTGCTTTCTCCATTAATTCCATCCCACCTGTTTTTTCGCTTTTAGGGTTTGTTTAAACTTTCTGGTCCACTGGTAGCTCTATTTCCTGTCTTCCAACACTATTGCATTTGCGTCCTTTATTTAAAATGTTGGTCCTGATTATTTTAATGAAACTACAGGTAGGAGGAGAGGTAAGCCTGCAAAACAGAAGCTTCCCTGAATCAATTACAAACCTTGGCTTTCATAGGTATTTATCCTTTTTTATTTCCAAATGCCCTGTATTTGGTCATGTGCCCTAGAACATGTCCTTAGACAATGACACTCGTATGTTAAGTGATTTATTGAGGAATGGCAGCTCGGAGAAACTGTGGGGGGGAAGGGGGTCAGGAAGGGAAGAAGCCAAATCTGATAAGCAAATAATATCCCCCCTCCCAAAAAAAAACCACATCACACCCCTCTCTCTGGAACCTATGAATATGCTATCTTGCATGGCAAAAGGAAACTCACAGTGATTAAATTAAGGATCTTAAGACACAGAGATTACCTAGATTATCCAAGTGGACCAACTGCAATCAGAACCTTGAAAGTAGGCAGGGGTCACAGACTGTCCAGATGCCAATTCTATTTCTTGCAACATAAGATTTGAACAACATGGCAGCAAGGAGCCTTCAGGAAACTCTAAGGAATTTGTCATCTGACTGAATTAAGGTAGAAGGCAGCAAAAGTCTCATTAATATTTCAAGATGGGAATCAAATAGCTCTCAACATGAAGTGATGGCACCTGATTAAAAGTATTATCTAAGATCACCAGGAATCAAATGTTCTTTGGAAGCAAAGATCTGGGGTGTTGTTGGTCCGGTACTAGGGAATGGTATAAATGGTATAAAAAAATTAAGACTGAAAGGTGAGTAATTATTTCCGAATTTTTATAGGGACGTTTATAGGGAAAAAAAAAACCTCACAAATATAAAAACTAAATTATAAGCTCAAAGAGTAATTCCATTATTATTTTGGATGTATTAACACACATCCTAAAGTCTAAACCACTGCCCTTTACCTAAAAAGTGAAAAAACCCAAATGACATCGTTCCACTCATTCTTGCTTTCATCTATTCACTGACATTTGAGTGATGTCTATAACATATTGGCATCTGGGTCGTTGCTAGAATTAACAGGGATAATTCAACACACACATACACACGCAAGAAAGAAGAAGCAGCTTCACCTTCTGGAAGCTTACAGTCCCATACTGTAGGACAGATAGAGAATCCTAAATATAAGATACATGTATAATTTAACACATTAAATATATTAATTAAATACTTTGACCCTCATTAGGCTAACACTGACAAAAAATACAATTCTGGAAACAGATCATTAAAGACTAATCAGCCCAAGACATAACTGTATTTGGTTAAACAAGTACCTTGAAACTGTAGACAGTCAAAATACCCAGTCTACCTACAAATTCCTTTCCACCTACACACTCTTTCTGATTCCACAAAACGTTTCCAATCAGCTTTTGCAGAAAAAGCATTTTATGTATCATCTTCACCATGTGAAAAAGTCATTGCCTGTTTCATTCCATCAGTGTGGTACTTAAACACGTAAAAATTTACCTGGCTATTTACTCCTTCACCATTTTCCGTTTCCTTCCTGTTAAATTAATATGGACCTTGGGCAATCACATAGTAGGAATTCAAAACTCTTACTGGTTCAGGAGATGAGGTTTGAAATTAATTTTTCCTTTTTTTTTTTTCCTTTTTTTAGGGCCCCACCCATGGCCTATAGAAGCTCCCAGGCTAGAGTTGAATCCAGGCTATAGCTGCCAGCCTATCCCACAACCACAGCCACAGCAATGTCAGATCCATGCTGCATCTGCGACCTACACCACAGCTCACAGCAACACCAGTTCCTTAACCCACTGACGTGGGATCAAACCCACAACCTCATGGATACTAGTCAGGTTCATTACCACTGAGCCTCGATGGGAACTCCTAATTGTTCATGTTAACACTTTATATGATCTTAGATTTAAAATTGTTGATTCTAAAGTAAGAATCCCATTGACAAAGTAAAATTATTTTCTACCCTATGAACTATATACACTTATATTCCAACAACCAAAAAAAACCCTCAACCTATATTTATTCAGTGTGATTGAGTCTTTAAAAGTTACATTTCTTTAATTATTAGGATTTTCCTTGAAGATATTCAAGGTTAAATTTTAAATCTAAAGCACTTAGTTTTCCTGGAGTTTAAATTGTATACAAAGGTTCTAGGGTGACAATAAGGTTTTAATGTCTTAATAAAATGTTTATAAATCAGCTCTAGAGGTCTGGTTCAGTTCTGTTAGATATGCTGAAATCCAGATGAGGGAAGTTGGGATTAAATTAGATTGATTCTCTTTGTGAGCCAGAACTACTCTAGTCAAAATTTCAAGATTTTAATACAATATTTGTAAAAGACCCTCATCTAAATTAAACTAACTGAGATGCTTGATAAACTTGATATATGGACTAATTATCAGTATCTCTTTGCTCTTTTTTGTATTGCTTCTAATACTCTTCAGCATATATAGTACTATTTTTCTCTCATAATATAAACACTGTGAAGAGCATTTATTTTTATTGAACTCCTTTTATTGAGCTGGTTTCCTATGGCATACAGGATTTTTAACCAATTCTCAATAGCTTATTATTACTGCTGCTGTTGTTTGGGAAGTTATTTATGGTTATTGTTTCTGCTAATGCAGTTTTTGTCCTAGAAAGTGTCAGACAAAATGTCATTTCTCAAACTCTTATGAAGGACAAGGTAGTCAGGGGTCCAAGGCCAGTGTTACAAAGCATAAGCCCTTGACAGCTGAGCCCTGGACAAGAAAACTTAAGCCCTACACAAGAAAAGCTCTGGACAAGAAAAGTAAGTGGCAACATATAACCCACCTACATAAAAATATTTTCCTCACTGAATAGTTTCTGTAATTCTTATTATCAGACTAATTCCTTTCAAATCGTAACTACAGCTTGTATCTAAAAATGGAATCTTTAAAATGTTGAATCTGAAATACATTGCTTGAGCCAGAATAAGACTTAGGATGAGCTAGGATTATTTAAACTAGTGACACCACCCTTATGACTTCCCAGACATAAATAGAGCAAGAAAAGGAATCCCCCCTTCAAAAAAAGGATAACTAGTAGTACATGGCATTTGGTTGCTTCAGCAGAGCAAGAAAGAGACAAAAGGGGTTTCTGGCATCAGGGACCCATGTAAATATATGCAAACTGGACTCTGAGGAATATGAGCCTTTCTGCTACCTGAGAGAGAAGTAACCAGAATTGGTATGATATTCTAAGAAGGAAATATTGAGGAAGAGGAATGAGGACAGGCGAAAGGCAATTCGCCATATTCCATTCTACCATATATCTCAAGGTCAACCAACATAACCCAGCACATACTTTTCTAATGTGTTTTATTCAGCACAGTATGCTCCTACGGAAAAGTTTCCAGATATAAGGATTTCTAAAATGAAATGTTATGTGCCACCACTAGAGAATTAAACAATATTTTTGTCAAAAGAATAACCTTATGTTCACTAGAACATATAAGGAATAGATATTTATAAAACAAAATATATCAGCTGGTAGGAGACAACATCTAAGTATCATACCCCTTTTTCTGTGTAATTAAACTACAAACTACCCCCCCCTTTTTTTGTCTTTGTCGTTTTAGGGCCACTCCTGTGGCTTATGGGTTGAATTGGAGCTGCAGCTGCCAGCCTACACCACAGCCATGGCGACGCCAGATCCGAGCCACATTTGCAACCTACACTGCAGCTTGCGGCAATGCCAGATCTTCAACCCACTGAGCAAGGCGAGGGATCAAACCTACATCTTCATGGAAACTAGTCACGTTCTTAACGTGCTGAGTCACAAGAGAAATTCCCAAACTACCCCCTTTTAAAAGAAAAATTTTAGGAGTTCCTGCTGTGGTGCAGTGGGTTAATGATCTGGCTTGTCTCTGTGGCAGCATTAGTTCCGTCCCCAGCCTGGTGCAGTGGGTTAAAGGATCCGGCATTGCCACAGTGGCAGTGGAGGTCACAGCAGTGGCTTAGATTCAATCCCTGGCCTGGAAACTTCCATAAGTCATGGGTGTGTCCATAAAAAATAAATAAATAAATAAATTTGTGTAACTGTAACAAAATCTTAAAAAATACTTTAGATTTTTAAAAAATTATTTAAAACAATTATGACCAAGTAGTTATTCTCTTGACACAAAATAAGGGGGAACGTTTTTATTCTTCTTGGGAAATAACTTGACCTTCAGCTTCCTAGAGTGACAATTTTAAATTGGGGAACTTTCAACATAAATTCACCAGTTGTTCTTTATTGCCATGAGGACTAATGGGAAATAAGGCATATGGCATAGTACAATATATAAACTGGGAGTTCCCGTCGTGGCGCAGTGGTTAACGAATCCGACTAGGAACCATGAGGTTGCGGGTTCGGTCCCTGCCCTTGCTCAGTGGGTTGGGGATCCGGCGTTGCCTTGAGCTGTGGTGCAGGTTGCAGACGCGGCTCGGATCCCGCGTTGCTGTGGCTCTGGCGTAGGCCGGTGGCTACAGCTCCGATTCGACCCCTAGCCTGGGAACCTCCATATGCCGCGGGAGCGGCCCAAGAAATAGCAACAACAACAACAACAACAAAAGACAAAAAAAAAAAATATATATATATATATATATATATAAACTGGCTGAAAAATTAAAGAAAAAGAAATTATAAAAGTAATTCCAACTATAAGAAATGCTGTTTGTTTAAAAATAATAATAATAATAATAATAACAATTACCTTTGTGATCTGATAGCCATGTAGAAAATTATTTGACATGGACAACAAAAATATTTGGTTTTTTGGTACCTTGGTTTCTTTCTCTTATCATCATATAACAGAAGATGTGATTCTAAGAGTAGAGCTTGAGTCTAATTCCCTTGGGAAAATAATATGCATATTAAAGGTAGTGGATGTTTATATTCCTTCTAGAAATAGCTGTATAAAACAGATCTCTGCACTTGCCCAGAACTAATATTTTTAAGTAACTAGGGCAGAGTGATACCCCTACTCAAGGCTTTTTTTTTTTGATCAATCAAATGTGTTTCACCAGTGAAAAAGAGAAGACATACCTTGGAAAAAACTCCACCTTAGGTTTATAGTTCTGCATCAGTAAATGAAGCCCAGGCTAATGCTGTGTAACAGTCAGAAACCTCAATACTGTACAGAAATAAGCATTTATTTACTCACAAATCATCAGGTCACTTGTGGGTGAGCTGATCTGAGCTGGGAAAGACTTCAAAGCTCTGCGGATCTGGAACAGTATTTCCAGAGTCCTCTATCTTCGAGAGTTTCTTATCCTTCTGGACTAGCCTGAACACATCCTTATGGTATTGGGAGAGGCCAACGGAGATCGTGCCAGTACTTTCCAATGCTTTTTTTTCATATCACACCCACCAGTCTTCCATTAGACAGAATAAGTCACGGGCTCAAGTTCAAAGACAAGGAGTGCAGAAATACATCTCACCTTTTAGTGAGAGGACTGAACATGGATACAGAGGAGGGCGAATAAATAGGTCTATTAAGGGTCTACTATAACCCCCACTGTACCACGGAAATCTGCTCCAGCTTCTTCCGCGGCTTTCTTCCCTCTTCTCTAACTCCATGGTCCCTAAGAGCCTTCACTTGTGTTATTGGTGGTTTTCATTTGCTTTTAGATATAGCATGTATTATTTAAGCAAATCACAATTAATTTAAATAGAATCAAACCCGTCTCGATCCATAAGGATGCCACTAAGAAAATATCCCTTCCAAAAATCTACTTGAGGAGGTGATTTAGGGGGAAGGGGTATCCGAGGTTCACCTTTGGGGAAAACAATGCCAACATCTGAGCATCTTCTTTTAATGAGGGACTCTGGGAAACACCAACAGCATGAATGTGATAACCAGGTAGCGAAGGATGACAAGGAATGTGAAGAGTGGACTTTCTCTCACCCAGATATTTTTCCTGCCTCGCATCTATTCTCTAAATTGCAGGTAGGTGATCTTGATGTTTAATCTTTTCTATTTAATGCATCACCCTGTTTATTTTAAAATTCTTTGTTATGAACCTTAAATATCTGATATGACAGAAGGTAAACAATGAAGATGAACAACCATCAATTGTTCTGGCACTTACTTTTAGTTCGAAGAGATTTAAATGTTTATTCACCATTATCTAAACGATAAACTCTTCCTCCGAAACTGTTTAGATTCCAATTTCAGGGTTTTTAAAATCAGCTTATAACTTTCCCCAAATCCTAATACTAACCATGAACAAAATTAATTTCAGGTTTTTTTCTCATTTCCTACCATTTCATGCATCATCTTGTACAATGCTTGTGAAAACACAAGTTCTGTCTCTTTAAGTCGCCTTTATTTCTCAAGGATCAGGGTGGTTCATCTGAAGGAAATAAAGAATCAGCTTCAGTTTCCCAACACTGGCCTGTTTAACAGAGACTTGGACCCTCGGGGACACAGAAGGAAAGTTTTGAGAACACGTTCAGGACATAAGAGAAAGAATTATCTTAAAAATACCATTCCAGGAGTTCTTCTTGTGGCTCAGCGGGTTAAGGACCCGACATGGTCTCCATGAGGATGCCAGTTTGATCCCTGGCCTCGCTCAGTGGGCTAAGGATCTGGCATTGCCTCAAGCTGCGACATAGGTTGCAGATCTGGCATTGCTGCAGCTGTGGCATAGGCTGGCAACTGTAGGTCTGATTTGACCTCTAGCCTGGGACCTTTCATATACTATGGGTGCGGCCATAAAAAGAGGAAAAAAAAAAAATACCATTACATCTGATAAACATGGAAACTCAAGAAACTTGATCAGATCCTTGATTCAGAGATCATCTTTAAGATATCAAGCTGCTTAAAACAGTTCTTATGTTAATATCCATGGTTAAAATTTCTGCAAGGCCAGTCAGTCTGCAATGAACCCTATAAGCTAATCTGTTTGCCTCTGTAACTTCTTACTTCTGACAGGCATACCTCATGGTAATTTTTAATGGAGTTTGCTTGGGATTCTTTGCCACAAGAATCATGGCTACCACTTACTAATCTCTCTCTTTGTGCCAGGAACTTTGATCTATCATTTGGAAATATTATTACCAAGATTCCCAAGAACAACTAGAGTTACTGTTATCATTCCCAATTAAAAATGAGGAGACCAGGAGTTCCCGTCGTGGCGCAGTGGTTAACGAATCCGACTAGGAACCATGAGGTTGCGGGTTCGGTCCCTGCCCCTGCTCAGTGGGTTAAGGATCCGGCGTTGCCGTGAGCTGTGGTGTAGGTTGCAGATGCGGCTCAGATCCCGCGTTGCTGTGGCTCTGGCGTAGGCCGGTGGCTACAGCCCCGATTCAACCCCTAGCCTGGGAACCTCCATATGCCGCGGGAGCGGCCCAAGAAATAGCAACAGCAACAACAACAACAACTACAACAACAAAAGACAAAAAGACAAAAAATAAAAATAAAAAAATAAATAAAAATGAAGAGACCAGAGTTCCCGTCATGGCTCATTGGAAACAAATCCGACTAGGAACCACGAGGTTGCAGGTTCAATTCCTGGCCTCGCTCAGTGGGTTGAGGATCCAGTGTTGCCGTGAGCTGTGGTGTAGGTCGCAGATGCTACTCAGATCCTGAGTTGCTGTGGCTCTGGTGTAGGCCTGGCGGCTGCAGCTCCAATTAGACCCCTAGCCTGGAAACCTCCATATGCCACAGGAGCAGCACTAAAAAAGGCAAAAAAAAAAGAAGAAGACAAAAATGAGGAGACCAACTCTAGGACAATAACAGTCTCTTATAGTGTGTTAAGGACCTGGGATTTTATTCTTCACGAGATAGAGTCATCCCTTTTAAGTAAGGAATTGACATGATCAGAGTTACATTTTGGAAAGATTATTCTGGTGACAGAACTTACCTAATCCTGGGTTGATTTCTCACAGACAAGAATGGAGATAGAGGCTTGTTAGGAGGTAACCACAGCTGTAGTGATAAGAAGTCACAGGGACACGGACATTGTTCGTGGAGTGTCACCCCCTCCCTTTTTAACCACGTGTAAAGTCACCGTAAGACCCTTCTCAACACATAATCTCCAGAAAGCCTTTAAAATATAGAAGAGTTGACATGCATATGAAATATTTTTGCTACTCTTTCTTGCCTAGATGGTTTTTCCACGATGCTTTCCTCTCACATTGCTGCCTGATAAGCGTCTACTAGTTACAATAATGCTAACTTCCTAACTAACCGAGCTCAAAAGAAAAATCATCTTTCTTTCTCCCTCGACCCCCAACACCCCCCATTTGCCTGAAAAATTCTCTCTTTCCAACATTCCAGTTGAAGGGGAAGGAAGGAGCAGGTGTCCAAGCCTTGGACTTTCTACATTCAAATAGGGAACACATTGCAAACTCGTCTCCCACTTCCGTTGCTTCTTGAGAACGTTGTTACGAGAAGTGGCTGCAAGTTGGTCTGGGAAATATGATTTCCCACTGGGCAGTTGTGCGTCCAAGATGAAGAGAAGGGATTTGAGGAAGACACAGACGTTTCCTTAAGTGTTTTTGTTTGTTTCCTCTCATTCCTTTAAAT
This sequence comes from Phacochoerus africanus, assembly GCF_016906955.1. Classification (NCBI taxonomy): domain Eukaryota; kingdom Metazoa; phylum Chordata; class Mammalia; order Artiodactyla; family Suidae; genus Phacochoerus; species Phacochoerus africanus. Next base: position 26,671,560 of record NC_062552.1, on the reverse strand, counting down.
ATTAGTTTCCATTGTTTTAAATACCAAAAAAAAAATTTCCAAATGGCTTTTTGCTATTAGTCGAATCCCTGTGTTGTCTGACCCCTTCCTATACAAAGATATTCATTCCAATTGCTATCTTTTAAACTTCACTGTTTCAGTACAATTAAACAATAAACAAATCCCCCTTCAGACTTTCCCTTTTGGCTTCAAGCTTATGTTTGCTGCTGGGACCGTCATACATTCTCACCTGAGACCCCAAGCCTATATTCTGTCATCATCAAGTCCCATATCGAATGCTCCCTCTGCTGTAGTGCCTGACTTGATGGCTTCAACTGAAATAACCCTTCTGCCATTAAGCATCCCACACTCTTTACCTGCATCTCTCTGTTGATGCTAGTGATTTTCTTTTTTTTTAATTAGGGAATGTTGAATATATGCACGTAATATATAAAAATGACTGATAAATTGTGGTCATAATAACCTTCAGTTTGTTCACGTGTATATTTACACATGCATGAATATATATTCATTCTTAAGAGCATGGATTTATTCCCTCCCACATGAGCTCTGGGCTTGATCATATGATTTGCTCTGGCTTTTGGGACATTAGCAAATGTGACACAAGACCCTGAAAAGAGCTGGCACACGAGGCTGTGCCGTCTAACTTCGCCTAGGGATGTGGTGCCCACTAGCGTGGAAACAAGCCTGGGTTAGTCTGATAGAGACACGGGCCTCGCCAACCTATGAGTCTTAGCGGACAGCACCAGCCGGTAGCCTGCACCAGCCGCTGGATGGGAATGAAGCTTTCTTGGAACTTCCAGCCCCAGCAGATGCATAAGCTGAATGAAGCTGCAGAAGTGAATCTAGGCAAGATCAGTAGAATTATCATATGTGACGTCTAGTCAAAATGACCAGTCCACAACCCTGTGAGCTGAAAAATCACTGTTGAGTCCCACTAGGATGAAAGGGTATTCTTTTACATAGCAAAAGCTAACTAAAACATAATGTAGATATTCATTTTTTAAAATATTAATGAATGCAGCCATTTATACTGCCATTCATATGAAGAAATAATATTACAATTAAAATCACTTTCCCATCCCTTTGAGATAATTCTTTTCTTGAATTATGATTTTTTTTTTTTTTGCCTTTTTAGGGCCACACCTGAGGCATATAGAGGTTCCCAGGCTAGTGGTCAGATCAGACCTATACCTGCTGGCCTACACCACAGCCACAACAATGCCAGATCCTTAACCCACTGATCAAGGCCAGGGATAGAACCTCAGTCCTGATGGATACTAGTCAAATTCGTTTCCACTGAGCCACAACAGGAACTCCTGAATTTTTGCTTTATCATTTCCTTCTGTTCTTTAATGTACCTATACATATCTATGCTTACAAATAATATATCATTCAATGTTGTTTTATTTGAAGACTTATAAAATTTATGTCAAACCGTATGTACTGTTTTACAATGTACTTTATTTTTTCAACATTGTGTTTGTGAGATTTATGTACAGAGCTGTGGCTTATTTCCCCTGCTGTACGTATGATTTATCTGCCCGTTTTCTGTAGATAACATCTGTGTCACGTCCAGGTTTTTAGTTATAACATGCAGACGTTTATTTGTTTATTATTGTCTGCTAACGTAAATAGTTTTGTCACAAGCGTTCTCATATAGTTTCCTAGTTCAGATCTCCAGAAGCGTTTCCTTGGTGACTATTTAGAAAACAAATCATTAGGTGGTGGAGCAGGTGACTATTCTTTACACAATGAAGCAAGATGGTTTTCAAAATCATTTCACCAGTTCACACTCCCATCAGCAGCGGAATGATCCACATTCTCTCCAAGAGTCACTATTAAAATATTCCTTGATAAAAGCTATTTGCCAAGCTGGTATGAAATGTGATTTCATGGTGGTCTTTATTTGCCTTTTTATAAATGCTAGGGAAACTGAACTTTGTGTCATATATTACTTGGCCATAACTCTTTCCCTTGGGTGGAAACGCCTATTCAAACTTTTACCCATTTATCTCTTAAGTTGCTCCTTTACATTTTCTCAACCATTGTTTTAATTTTTTTTCTGTTGTATTAACTTTAGAGTGTGTCTCGTGTAAATTTAATAAGTAGGCACTCAGAGTCTTCAACAAGCAAAGCTACTTTTCTTAGAAAATCTAGAATAACACATGTGCCTTACTTCACTCAAAATGGGAATCTCTAGTTGCCTCCATGGAGCCACAAATGGCATTGTTTTGTCCTTTTTACGGCTGAGCAATATTCCATTGTATCTATGTACCACATCTTCTTAATCCATTCATGGTATCACAAATACGTGGAATCTAAAATATGGCACAAATGATTCCATCTATAAAAGAGAAACAGAACACAGACGTGGTGAGCAGATTTGTGGGGAGTTCGGGGTTGGTAGATGCAAACTATTGCATCTGGAATGACTAAGCAATGGGGTCCTGCTGTACAGCACAGGGAACTGTGTCCAGTCTCTTGTGGGAGAGCATGATGGAAGATGGAATGAGCAAAGGAATGTATATACACATAGAAATATGTGTGTGACTGTACAGCAGAAATTGGCACAAGACTGTAAATCAACTATAATTAAAGAAAAAAAAAAAAAAAGGCAGGGAGAGTTTCATTCATGGCTCAGTGGAAACGAATCCAACTAGTATCCATGAGATGTGGGTTTGATTCCTGGCCTTGATCAGTGGGTGAAGAATCTGGCAATGCTGTGAGCTTGGTGTAGATGTCGGATGCGGTTCGGATCTGACATGGCTGTGGCTGTGGTGTAGGCCGGTGGCTGCAGCTACGATGTGACCTCTACCCTGGGAACCTCCATATGCCATGGGTGTGGCCCTAAAAAGGAAAAAAAGAAAAAGGAAAAGGAGAAAAGAAAAAAAAGAAAAACACATCTGTCCATTTATACTGCTTTTTTAGGACAAGCATTTTTCTAATTTCACTTTTGTTTTCACTGTTACTATTATAGTGAAATGCCCTGGCACACTTATTCCCAAACAGAGTATGCATTTGTCCTCCTGATGTCATGGCTTGGTGCTCTCCACATTTTTGTGAGGAGAGGCTTGAAAGGCAAAGTGAGAAAATAGGCTTCAAAATGCTCATTGCAGTTCATCATGCAACAGACTTTGGCTAAACTCTTCTTAATCAACTCCAATGACAACATCTAGGGTAGTGCACTCCCTAAGAGAGCTGTTAGAAACCTTGAATATTTAAACAAATAAAATATTGACCATATTTTAAACACTACTTCAAGCCCTAAAGACAAAACTCAAGGCATTGGTATTTAAAGCTAGTAAAATTGAAATAACAGCAACCGGCCCAGTTTAAAGAAAAGCATCAGGAAAAAATCCATATATACTATTTTAAAAGTTGTATTAATATGTGATACCTGATTATGCCTAATGATAAATAAAACATCTTAATCTAATGATAATATGGTCCACTTATAGAATAGTCATGCTTCTACTACAACATCTAGAAAACTTTGGATAACATTCACATTGCTGCCTTGTAATATAAATTCTTTTGCATATGCAGTCCTCTAGCAAATAAACGTTCTTAACTAAGTAGGTCCTAATCCAGAAAACGTTTGTTGTACAAACAGCAAACAGATAGGCTTTTTGCTCAAAATAAAGCCATGTAAATGAAAGAAACTTGAATAATAGACAAAGGAACTTACAGTCTAAAGTTCAAGGCAGAATTATACCTTGTCAAATTTAAGAGACAGGGATGATCAAAAGTCAATCCCACTCCCATGAAAGATTTTTCAAAGCCTTTTCTTGAATGTCCAGTAGTGTTTTTTGTGGCTCTCCTAAACGACGCCATCCTTAGGGCTCTTTTTACCCCAACATCACATATGCAGAATTGATAGAAAATCATGCATTACTTTTGAATTTGTTCTTTATTAAGAACTCATAGGCATATAGCATCTATATCAATGATATTTCATGCAAAAGTGCCAAGATATTTAGCTTTGTCTGTTTTTTATTTTATTTTTTTAATCTGTCTTTTTTATCTCACTGACATGTTCACTTTCCCGAAGCTCCTTGGACTTTTTTTTTTTGGCTACGCCCATGGTAAATGCAAGTTCCCAGGACAGGGATTGAACCCAAGCCCCAGCTGCAACCTGTAGCACAGCTGCAGCAATGAGGGATCCTTAACCCCCTGCACTGGCTGAGGATCCAACCCACATCACGGCAGCTACCTGAGCTGCTACAGAGACAACACCAGATCCTTAACCCCCTGTGCCTTAGTCCTTGTTGGCTATTTTAAGTGCACAGCAAAAATTACAACTTCATATAAACACTTTAGTCAATACCTAATGTTATTTTCTTTTTCTTTTTTTCTTTTTTTAGGGCCACATATGGAGGTTCCCAAGCTAGGGGTCAAATCAGAGGTGTAGCTGCCAACCTACACCACAGCCACAGCAATGTCAGATCCTTAACCCACTGAGCAAGGCCAGGGATCAAACCTGTGTCCTCATGGATACTAGTCCAATTTGTTTCCACTGAGCCATGACGGGAACTCCCCTAATGTTATTTTCTACATAAATTATAGACCTTTCTCAGTATGCAGAGACAACATGATTCATAAAGCCCCACAGCAGAAGGAGCAGAACTGTGACAGCCTTCATGTCAATACCTGTTCTCACAGGTAGGGCTCCAGCATGAACGCAGTGGTGACAAGCTGGGGAAGGGTCCTCATTCACTGCAGTATCTCATGCCTGCAGTGGTGACCTCATGATCACATGGTGTTGTTTTTTCTTCTGTTGGTTTTTTTGCTCTTGCCTTTTTCCTTTTTAGGGCCACACCTGTGGCATATGGAAGTTCCCAGGCTAGGAGTCAAATTGGAGCTGTAGCTGCTGGCCTACACCACAGCCACAGCAAGATCAGATCCAAGATGCATCTGAGAACTTTGCCGCCCCTTACAGCAAGGCTAGATCCTTAACCCACTGAGTCAAGGCCAGGGATTGAACCCACCACCTCATGGATACTGGTCGGGTTCTTAACCCGCTGAGCCAAAATGGGAACTCCCGATTACATGGTTTTAAAGAAGTTAACATGTCCCCAATCAAACTCTCAATTCTGTGGTACAATCTGGCCTCCGCTGAAGCTCAGTAAATGACTCGTCTTCCTCCCTCCCCCCCACTGACTCAGGCCATTTCACAGGGCGCATCTTAACTCACTCTTAGCAAATTCTGCCTACTGTTGGGGTATTTCCAGATCCTGACTGCTCCTCGCTGCTTCCACAGTTACCACACTAGTCCAAGTCGCGCCATCCTTCCCAGGACTAGACTATTTTCATGTCCCCTGAACGGTCCTCTCTGCTTACGCCTCTGTTGCCCCATCCAGAGCTGGCCTCACCAGTCCTGGCTTCTTCTGCTCAAAACCCGCAAGGGCTCTGAATCTCAAGGCAAAAATGCCAGGTCCTTACTGTGGCCTCTCAGCCTTGCACCATCTGACCCCAGCCCACCAGCCCCAACCCAAGTCCTTTCTGTTGCTGCAACACACTCTACCACACCGCCTCCTTGCTGGCCTCAGCAATGCCAACCACACTTCTGCAGTTGCAGCTGCCTTTGCCTAGAAGGCTCTTCCCACAGATGCCTATAGAAGTCACTCCTCCTGTCCCTGTGGTCCCTTCTGTATCACTGCAGGAGCCAGCAATTTCCACCCTCCTTCTATAATTGAGAAGGAACCATCCGGTGGGCCCCACCACGTGCCTTGTTTTACCCAGATTAGAATGTGAGGTTCCGATTCAAGACGGTGAGGGGCAAGATCTGGAACTTGCCTCCTCCCACAAGCAGTGCTGGATCAAAAAAGACTTAAAAACTGGAGGAGCAACCCCTTCACATGTGGCAAACAAGAAGAAAATCCCTTGGAAGGGAGTAGGAAAGGCTGAGGTGCTCTTACCATGAACACACCTCAGGTGCAGGGACCACAGTCGAGAGGGAGCTCAATCCCCAGGAGCAGGGTGTCGTTCCCCACCCCCGCCCCGGCACATAGAACACATAACATATGAGCCCACAGAACATCGTGCTTTGAAGACCTATCAGCTCTGCATGAAAACCCATGGCCTGCAGTGTACTGAGGACACCTCCTCCAGGCCCCCTCCTGCACGCACAAGGCTTTCTGCCCAGGGCCTGGCACAGGCAGTGGTAGAAAACTGCCTAGACTTGATGCACCTGGGCTGAGGTCAGGGGCTGCTGAGAGCCTCCTGGACAGAGGCTGGGGGGACTTCTTTCTGCTCCCTCTCTGCCTGGATTGGCCATCAGGGGCCATCTCTCTATTTTTGCTTTTAAATGCCTTTTCTTTTTCCTCTTTTTTTCTCCTCTTTTTTTCTTTTCTTTTTGTTTCTCTTTGATTCTTCTTCTTGGGAAAAGGATCAAGATGGCAGAGGAGTAAGACACCATGCTTAAGTTCTCCCACAAACACATTTAAAAAAAAAAAAAACCACATCTGCATATAGAATGATTCACACAGAAGATCTACTGAACGTTGGCAGGAGAACTTAAACCTTCAAAAAGGGCAAGAAATCCTCCACATCACTGCATAGAAAAAGAGAGAGAGAGAAAAAAGGAATCAGGACGGGGCTAGCACTCTTGAGAGGGAGCCGTTAAAGAGGAAAGGAACCCACTCTCTGGGAAGCCACCTAACCGACGGGGAGATCAGCCAAGATGGAGGGAACCTCAAAGTTGCTGAGAAAAGCGCAGCAGCTACACTGAGGAGGGCAATACAGAGTGAGAGCCGCACAGACCATCTGCACCACAGCCCCTGATACCACTGCCTGAGCTGCTCAGGCAGGGGCTGGGCACTGAGACTCAGGCTCCTGAGGTCAGTTCCTGGGAGCAGACTGGAGTTGGCTGTGTGGAGACAGCCTGGGGGGCTAGGGAGTGGTGTGCCACGGGCTGGGGAGCAGAACACCACAGTGAGGGAACCCAGGAGGAGGTATGGGCCCACAGGAGAAGCAAGGTACCATTGTTAGGGAGGGCAAGAGGAGGGGGGCGGACCACCAGAGGGATCCCTTTCCCTGTACATACAGGCTCTCAGAGAGCAGAGCACCTCTGGCACAGGCTACAGGTAGCAAGAGGTCACTTGCTCAGGCTATGGGAGACCAGGTGCTTCTTGTGTGGTTAAGGGCAGCAGGGGGGTAAATGTGATGTGGTGCCTCTTGCCCAATCTACAGGCTGTGGGAACAAACCACAGCAGTCATCTCAGAAACCAGAGTGGGGCATGGCCTGCCACCACTAAAGGTCTATGAACAGACTCCACCTGCAGCTCCAGTGACCTCAGATGTAAGCAAAAGAGAGGGCACTGCAACCAACCACCACCTGTTGTTGCTCTCACTCTGCTGCAAACACACCTCCCCTGCTGCTGCCACTGCCAAAAACCCTGGGCAGTGCCCACACATGCCTGATCACGGTTGCTTCCAGGACCCTGCAACTAGGAGCAGCCTGTGCAGCATCTTCTGCTTGGGCTAAGTGGGACAGGGTGCTTGTTGTGTGCTCTACTGGTAGCAGGGGCAAACCAATGCAGTTATCACTGACTCCAGAGGTGGGATCTGTGAACAGGCACCACTGCAGCCTCAGTCACCTCAGAGAGCACCACAGAGAAAGGCCATTGTGACCAAACTCCACCCATTGTTGCTCTTACACCCACCACCCACCACCCCCGGGAAATCAGACACCTTGCCACTGCCACTGCCAAATGCTTCAGGCACTGCCTAAATCTACCTGAGGGTCATTACCACTTCCCAGGGCCCTGTAACTAGGAGTAGCCTGCTCCATCTTCCTGCAGGTCCTTGCTACTGTCAAGAGCCCAGCAACCAGGCACTGACTACTAGCCCTGCCCATTGCCTCCTTCTCCCTGGAAACACACTCAGCACCCTATCAAGGGGATAATAGCCTGCTCACACCAAAGAAAGAGACAGCAAATATCCAAACTCCTATGCCAAAAATAAATAGTAACCCACCACAAAATACAAAGGGGTGGTCTTGCTTAGAAATAGTCCTCCAAGACTAAAGTAGTTGGTTTCCCTAAACGCACACAGAAAGAAAAATATAAGTGAAATGAAGAAGCTCAGGAACCATGCCCAGTTTAAAGAACAGAATTTCCCTGAAGCAGCAAACAATGAAACAGACCTCTGCAGTGTGATAGACACTGAGTTCAAAAGGGGGATAGTGAAAATACTGAAGGGACTAAGGGTGAATATGAAAGAATTAAGAGCAGACATGAACAGTAATACAGATTACTTTAGAAAGGAACTAGAAAATATAAGGAGAAACATAGAAAAATTAGAAAATTGGGGAGTTCCCATCATGGCGCAGTGGTTAACGAATCCGACTAGGAACCATGAGGTTACGGGTTCGATCCCTGCCCTTGCTCAGTGGGTTAATGATCCGGCGTTGCCGTGAGCTGTGGTGTAGGTTGCAGACACAGCTCAGATCCCACATTGCTGTGGCTCTGGCGTAGGCCCGGCAGCTACAGCTCCGATTCGACCGCTAGCCTGGGAACCTCCATATGCCACGGGAGTGGCCCAAAGAAATAGCAAAAAAAAGACCAAAAAAAAAGAAAAATTAGAAAATTCATATGCAGTGACACTAAAGAGCAGAATGAATAATGCAGAGAAATGAATTAGTAACTTGGAAGGTAGAATAATGGAAATCACCCAATCAGGACAGCAGATAGAAAACCAAATGAATAAACATGAAAGCAATATAAGAGGTCTACAGGATAATATAAAGTGGGCCAATCTACACTTAATAGGGATTCCAGAAGGAGAAGAAAAAGAAAAGGGGATTGAAAACTTATTGAAGAAATTATGTCTGAAAACTTTTCAAATCTAAAAGAAACAGATATCGAGATACAGGAAGCACAGAGGGCCCCAAGCAAGTTGAACCCAAAGAGGCCCACACCAAGATATAATAAAAATGGCAAAAGTTAAAGATAAAGAGAGAATTCTAAAGGCAGCAAGAGAAAAACAAAGAGTTAATTACAAGGGAACCCCCTTAAGGCTATCAGCTGATTTCTCTACAGAAACCCTATAGGCCAGAAGAGAGTGGCAAGATATAATTCAAAGTTCTAAAAGGCAAAAATTTGCAGCCTAGAATACTCTACCCACAAGAATATCATTTAAAATAGAAGGAGAGGGAGTTCCCGTCATGGTGCAGTGGTTAACGAATCCTACTAGGAACTATGAGGTTGCAAGCTCAATCCCTGCCCTTGCTCAGTGGGTTAATGATCCGGCGTTGCCGTGAGCTGTAGTGTAGGTCACAGATGCAGCTCAGATCCTGCGTTGCTGTGGCTCTGGCATAGGCTGGCAGCTACAGCTCTGATTAGACCCCCTAGCCTGGGAACCTCCCATATGCTGTGGGAGCAGCCCAAGAAATGCAAAAAGACAAAAAAAATTAAAAAATGAAAAAAATAAATAAATAAAATAGAAGGAGAAATAAAGAATTTCTCCAACAAACAAAAACTAAAAGAGTATAGCAATAATGAACCTGTTCTAAAAGGAATACTGAAAAGGCTTTGCTAAATAAAAAAGGAATAAGATATAGGATGGAGGAAATCACAACTGGAAAGCAATCACTTAAATAAGCCGGTAAACAGATATAAAAGGAAAAAAAATTATTGTAAAAGGGATGATACACACAAGGAACAGCAGAAGGACAAATATGAAGATGTTAAAAAAAAAAAGGACTTCAAAATCATGGCATGTGGGGAAGGAAAGTAAGAAAATCTATACCGTTTTCTTTATAATGTGTTTGAGCCTATATGACAATCAGGCTAAAGCAAGCGGATATAGGAAGGGGTTAACATGCTTGACAAACAGGGCAACCACAAATCAAAACCAAACATTACATTCACAAAAACTAAAAAGAAAAATACACACGCATAAAATAAAAGGAAATCATCCAACCAAAAAAAGAAAGGAACAAAGGAGAAATACAGAATCAACTGGAAAACAAGGTTTAAAAATGGCAGTAAATAGATATTTATCAATAATTACCTTCAAGGTCAATGGACTGAATGTTCCAATCAAAAGACACGGCAGATTGGATAAAAAAGCAAGAGCCTCCAATATGCTCCCTACAAGAGACTCACCTTAGGGCAAAGGACCCATATAAATTGATTCTTCTTTTCTTCCTCTTCTTTTTACCTTTTTTTCTTTTTTTCATTGGGAGCCATCTTCACACGTCCCTCTGCCTTTCTCCATTGGGCACTATCTCCACATGGCCAGGGTACTAGTATCTCCGTGTCTGGTGCCTCAGTTTTTGCATCTATTGATTGGATGTCTCTAGCTGACACACAGAAGGCCCTTTGATCACCTGGCTCTGGAGGCCATGGTGGACTGGGGGGAAGGCAGGGGAAGGGTGAGAGTGGGGGGCTTGTATCCTGGGCCCCAGGAGACTGTAACAATTAGGGAGAGAGTTCTTGGCCCACTGCCATCCCTGGCCATGGCACAGGCAGCAGCCTGAGACAGCCCCCACCCCAGCCTTTCTGAAAAAGAGGCCATTTTGCTGGTCCAGCAATATTTGCCTGAGGGGCAGCTCCTGGCTCAGCAGCCTTGGGGGTGGGGGACCCACAGAAGTGCTCCTGGACAGCGAAGGCCTTAGATGCCATCTCTGTTCTCTCTTGCCTTGTTCTAGCTCTTCCAGAAAGGAGCTTGTCTGCTGCCCTGATTTTGGGGGCTGCTGCCGGGGTCACCTCGGCATCACCTGGCCCTGATGGCCAGCAGGCTTATACTCGAGAAGCTCATAGGACTGTCAGAGACCACCCAGAAAGAGTCCTCAAAACTACCACCTCCAGGGCTTGGCAAGAGGCTACAGACCCGGGAGACATCTTTCAGTGAAAGAAACCTATTAGCTTATTATCATAGCTACAGCCTGAGGGGCAGACTTCTAATGAAACACACAGCTAAGCACTGACAGGGAACTTTTTCTGAGACCTTGGAGGGTGGGTACCAGTTTCACATGCTATGCTCTTTAGAGTCAGCATCTCTCAGAGGGCAGCTCACATACCTGGTGCCCCAGTTTTTATATCTGGTTCACTGAATTTTGCAGCTATTGACAGGGAATACCTTTACTTCCCCTGTGCCCAAGGGGGAGGAGGGGGCAAGCTTGTGTTCCAGAGTCCCACAAGGCTATAACAATCTCAGAGTTCTTGGCCAGACACCACCCCAGGGCACTGCAGGGACAGCCGCATAGGCAAGAGGCCTATATGCTAGTCCTCAAATTTAACCTGAAGGGCAAACTGCAGGCTCAACACACATGTAGAGGCTCCGGGGGTGCGCTCAGGGAACGTGGGCTGGGGGATGCCATCTCTGCATTCTCCCTCTGCCTCACTGCAGCTCACACAATCTTCTGGAGCCCCGATTTTTGCAACTCTCACCAGGAGATAGGTCGCCTGACCCTGGCGGCCGGGCAGGGCTTACGCTTGTGGTCCCTCAGGGCCATGCAAATTTACCTACTTTAAAAGCTGCTGCCTGAGGGTCTGGCTGACAATCAGCCTCAATCTAGGTGCTGACTGCGATCTTCCCCTTGGGACACTGATGGTCTTGGCACACGTTCAAGTACTGGGAGCTATTAAAGTAAAATAGGCAGCTTGGACAATCATAGAAGTTTGAGAGGCAGCCAAGCGCACAAAGCGGGGCTGAAAATGAGCTTCATCTTCTACCCAAGGCCAATCCTACTAGACTGGGAGAGAGGGGCTGTCTCATCTCATGCTAGAAAGCAACACAGAAAGTCAAGCAAAATGAGGAAGCAAAGGAACATGTTCCAAACAAAAGAACGAGATAAAACCTCAGGAGAAAACCGTAGTGAAACAGAGATTAGAATGGTCTAAAAGTGAAAGCTCCCTTGGAGACATTCATTTTAAAATAAGGAATCGAATCCCTTTGCTGTCTCAGTTTTGACAGTACTGCTTTTCTGCTTGCTGTTCATTTTCCATTAAAATAATATATGAAACTCTTCATTTCCAAATCATTTCTAGAACATCAACTCTGAGGCTACTTTTAGGATGATTTTTAAGGAATTCATAAACGAGTGAATGTGGTAAATTTCTCCATCTTACAATGTAGGAGCGTAAGATTTTTCCAAATAACTATAGGAGTTGGCATAATGGGAGGTACGTCTCAGAAACAAGAAGGCCACCACGGCTGGATCGGACCCCTCTGGTTTGCTATACTTGGTCTTTTTGCAGGAAGTAGCAAATGAGCAGGGCCTCCAGGAACAGGTAGAAGAATATCAGCAGATAGAATTGAGGGAGGGCATTTCCCAGGAATGGAAAAACGCTGTCAAAGTCCAGACACTTGTGTTAATGTCGTGGCACTACAGAAGGTAATTTATTTTGACTTAATTAATAAACCTAAGAGGTTAATATGAGATGAGACTCAAGATTTTTCAAATCTTCTTCCTTTTTATCACAATATCTTTGGAGAATCCCTTGTTCTCTCAAATAAGCTTTCTTTCATTGCCTAAGTAGAACCCCTCTGAAAGGCTTATTGACATCCACATGTGTTGTTGAGTAATGTGGTCCTTCCTCCCAAAGATAAACGGGTTTCAAATCACCAGTCTTAATAACCTTAAGAAGAGAAATGATAGGAAGTTCACTGGTGGCTCAGTGGGTTAAGGATCGGGTGTTGTCCCTGCTGTGGTGCGGGTTCGATGCCTCCTCCAGGAACTTCAACATGCTGTGGGCATGGCCAAAAAAAAAAGAGAATGATATGCTATGCCAAGGTAAAATCGTGCTTTTATTTATTTTAAAAAGGCAATTTCAAAAGCCAAAAGCCATTCTAGAAACTATTTTATGAGCAGGCATGCCAACAATTGAATAGACAACAATGTCCTTATATTCAAAAGGATGCACTCTATCCCCACAGATGCTCTCTTTTTAAAGGAAAAATTCATAGCTCCCATTGTGGCACAGCAGAAACAAATCCGACTAGGAACCATGAGATTGTGGGTTCAACCCCTGGCCTTGCTCAGTGGGTTAAGGATCTGGTGTTGCCATGAGCTGTGATGCAGGCCACAGACACAGCTCAGATCCAGCGTTGCTGTGGCTGTGGTGTAGGCTGGAATAAATAAATAAATAAATAAAGGACAAACTCTGTTCATTATTTGCTTACACATCTCAAAGAAGACAGATAAAAAAGAAATAAATTGTTCCAAGTATACTCATTTATTCTTGTCCCAAAAATGTTTTGACTTAGCAACTTTATGAAGTTGGTTGAAATGATCAATTTTCAGACATTTTCCATATTTACTGGAAAATAACGTGTATTCTTTAATGTTCTCTACATGGTCCCTAAGTAATATTTGTTAATTGGGCCTATTTTCTCTACCCTCGCTGCTCTTTTTTCTCTTAAGCTGTCAAATAATGAGAGAGGTTTGCTCAAAACTTTCCCTAAAAAGGTACCCTTTTTATTTAGTTATTTTAATTTTTATTTATGCTTTCTTTTTAGGACTACACCTGTAGCATGTGGAAGTTCCCAGACTAGGGGTCAAATTGGAGCTGTAGCTGCCAGCCTATACAACAGTCACAGCAATGTGGAATCCAAGCTGCATCTGCAACCTACACCACAGTTTGTGGCAAAGCCGGATCCTTAACCAACTGAGTGAGGCCAGAGAATCAAACCTGCATCCTCATGGATACTAGTTAGGTTCTTAACCCATTGAGCTGCAACGGGAACTCCCATATTTATCATTTTCTTGCTCGCCATATCTGTATACATTTCTTTTGGGGGGTTCCTTTTGTTCTTTCTAAGATAATCTTTAGCAGTGGCTTTGCCACTGATGATAAATTCTCTCTCATTTTTATTTGCCTGAGACTGTTATTATTTTGCCCTAATATTTGAAATAGTTTTGCTGGGTATGGAATTCCAAATGACGGTTATTTTTCCTCAGCAATTTGAAGGTAGTGATTATCTGTTCACTGCTTTCTAAGTTGAGAAGACAGCTTTGATTGGAAGATCAACTGCTCACTCCCAAATCATCCCTGATTCTCTGGAATATTGATTAAATGGATGTTACAGCTCCTTTTACATATGTTCTTTTTGATTTTCCATCATGTTATCTGTCTAAATGTTGCTTTCTAGAGAATTCCTTCAGATCTGTCAGCTCACCATGTTTCTCATGAACAACATCTAAGCCACTAAAACACATCCCATAAAGTTTAAATTATTGTATTTTTATTTCATAGAAGTTCTATTGGTTCATTTAAAATATTTTGTATTCATGTTTTATACTCTCTTCTTTAAAACAATACATCTTTAGAAGTATGTGTGTATGTGTTTTATTTAAATATGTTTATAAGTGTGTGGTGCTCACTTCAGCAGCATATATACTAAAATTGGAACAATACAGAGATTAGCATGGCCCCTGAACTAGGATGACACACAAATTCGTGAGGGGTTCCATATTTTTTTAAGTAAGTCAGAAAAAGAAAGACAAATACCATATAATATCACTTATATCTGGAATCTAATATAGGTACAAAATGAACCTATCTACAGAAAAGAAACAAACCCATGGACATGGAGAACAGACTTTCAGTTGCCAAGGGGGAGGGGAAGGGAGTGGGATGGACTGGGATTTGATGTTAGCAGATGCAAACTATTGCATTTGGAGTAGATAAGCAATGAGATCCTGCTGTATAGCCCAGGGTTCTATATCTAATCACTTGTGATGGAACACGGTGGAGGATAATATGAAAAAAAGAATATATATATATATATATGACCTGGGTCATTTTGCTGTACAACAGAAATTGACAGAACATTGTAAATCAACTATAATAAAAATTTTGAAAAATAAATTAGTTATTGAACATAAAGAAATAATAAATGTATGTGTAAGTGTGCTTTAATGAAGAAAGTATAAATATACACAAGCTAAGACATCTATCTTATTGGTCTTAAGTCTCAAAGTAGAAAATTATTTCCATAGTTTGGGTTTTTCTATAGGTATCTGCAGGAAAATAACCACAGTCTAGTTTCTTTTAAAGTAGACTCTGTTATATTCACCATGTAGTAAGAGTTACAATGAACTGAGGAAAAAACACTGACCACACCCCTCTGAACCATCAGCTTAGGTCCTGTTTCCAGGCTGCTTACTCTGGAGGCTGTTTCTGCAGTGTTTCCTCTCATCCTCCTACATATGAGCCACAGGATTTGAGGCTGAAGTATATACCTACCCATCCTGTCCCATTGATTGGAGGCTAGTGGCCTCTGTAAAGTTGAAACTAAGATGGAAAGATTAACGTGTAAGTTTTTAACTTTCTGAAATGTCTTTGTAATTTTTAAAGGCTATATCCGATCCAGGTTCTCCTGTCTTTGCAATCCTCAACTTTCAAATATCCTTTAACAAGTATTACAACAGACTTGGAAGTAATTTTCCCAGAAACTTTTTTTTTTAATTGCTAACTTGGATATAGTGCCATTTTTCTGCCTAAATAAAAACAAATTGTTGCTTTTTCCACTTTTTCTTTGGTCATGATGTTAACCAACCTTGATATAATACAGTTGCATTGATGTGTACCTAGCGTTATCTATGCTTTATCAGTAAAGGCATCTTTACTTTTAACTTTTAAAAGTGCCAGCCCCTGCCCCCCTCCCAAAAAGAATGCAAAGAAAAAAAAGTAGGTAATCTGAGAGGGAGACTGGATGATGGACTGAGCAGTGGATTGAATGGTAATGAGACAGTGACTTGGTTTGGGAATGAGGATTTCTTCTGTCTCTGAATGGAGCTCCAGCCTAAGCTAATTATTCATGTAAATGTCTTGAGAGATGGAATCTGCCAGACTGCAGAGTAGCCAGTAGACTCAGGCTCAAATTGGATGATGGCGAAACAGGGATTATAAAATGACAGTTCTTTACTTGAAGAAAAAAAAGGAGGGGATTTTCTTTTTTGTGTTTTCTTATTTCTTTACTTCAAATGTAGGTGATTTATTTTTGCTTTAGTTTAAAAGAACATGAGTATTTGTAATTGATGCCCTTCTATTTTCAAAAAGGATTAGGGCCACTTTACAAAGCAAAATACATATAAAGCAGAAAAATTTGAAACATACAAACAAACAAACAAAAGCCAATACATAACTAGCTAAAAAGACCTGAGTCATTTGGAACCTGTTAAAATAGGTCAAGGTATTCTGATTTCTGGTAATAGCTTGAGTATCAGCAAAGCAATAATAATAATTTACTATAATACTAATTTGACAGTAATGTAACTGAGCATATGGTGCAGATATGTATGAGTGTATGTATATTTTATATACATATATATGCATATATATAATTTGAGGAAATGTGAAAATACTGACACCAAATATCTCACTTATTTTTTTTTAATTTTTAAAAAAAATTTTGGCCACACTCAAGCGTGTGGAAGTTCCTGGGCCAGGGATTGAGCCCAAGCCACAGCAGTGACCCACGCCACAGCAGTGAAAAAAAAAATCTCCCTTCTTAAATGAAAGAGAAAAAACAAGGTAATTTCTCATTCTCATCAATTTTTTTTTTTTGGTATTTTAAAATTTCTTTGTTGTTTGAACGGATTAAGAAAATATTTAATTTCATGGATGGTTGCTTTGTTCATTGAATATGCGTTATTAATCAACTGCATAAAAACTAGTTTTGGCAATTAAAACATGTTACATTTGATATTCTTATAGTCTCAATTTTGGACATACTCACATTCTGTATCCCTCTTAAAAAAAAAAAAAAAAAAAAAGGAGTTCCCGTTGTGGTGCAGTGGAAATGAATCCAACTAGGAAGCATGAGGTTTCAGGTTCGATCCCTGGCCTCACTCAGTGGGTTAAGGATCCAGGATTGCTGTGAACTGTGGTATAGGTCACAGACATGGCTCAGATCTGATGTTGCTGTGGCTGTGGCGTAGGCCAGCAGCTGTAGCTCCAATTCCTGTAGCCTGGGAACCTCCATATGCCCTGGGTTCAGCCCTAAAAGGACAAAAGACAAAAAAAAAAAAAAAGAGCCAAATCAAGAAGCACAGTAGAAAGGAGCATCACAAGTTTAATATAGTTTAAAACATAGAAATATATTTAAACAGCACATTTAAAGAATAATATAATAGACTTTCGTTTCTTATTCTTATAATGGTATACCATTAATTCAAAAATATATTACTTAATGTACCCTCCCCAATAGCATTAGTATCAAATTTACTTTAAGATAAACTGTAATTTAAAACAACATTGCAATATTTCTGAATTACGAACAAGCCCATACATTTTTAAGCTATTTCTGATAGCAGTCTTATTTTAAAAGTCCAAAAGAGTGATTAATAAATGCTGTTTTATGACTATTTAGATGAACTGTAAATAAGCCTAACCGTGGAGCCAACATAAATAGCCAGTTATCCACTAAATGTCATTCTTCCAAAAGTCAGTGGGTTAAAGAAAAGCTTTAAAAGGCAGAGAGAGAAACAAAGAGAAAATAAATTAATTTCAGAGGGGAGAACACACATGCACATACACACAACAGAACCTTCCCGTTTGGAATTATTTGTGCTTGGAGGGAGGTTTACAAAATCCCCCTACAAAATAAGGTTTTCAATGAGCTCATTCTCAAAGATATGAAAAATGGATTTCAGCTGTTCTTTCGAAATGGCAATTCTGTCAGAGCCATTCTGGGATTTTGGGTAATTTCCTCCAGTTTAGTTTCAGTGCTTTTACCCTAAATAAAATCCCTTGCATCACATCAATCAGCAAACTCAGTTATAAAAGAGAGCTACAGAAAGTGGCTCTGCCGGTCTCTTTGCTTGGGGGTATTTTACGCATGCGGTGACTCTTGTCTGTGAGGAGGGAAGCGGAGAACTATGTCATTTTTTTATTCTGGACTGTTTTTAAATGTGAAAAAAAATCTGCAGCAGTAGTGTTCTAGATAATAGGCGGACATGATTTATGCGAGGTACGAAGGTTGTACTGCCCTTTTTTGGTGTTAACTTGGAAAGTTATGGACACAGGCTCAAGTCGGTCTCCACAGAATTCCTGAAGCTTTGAGCTCTTTGCAAAATCTACAATCTGAAAGCCAAGGAGGAACATATTCCTACAGTTACACCAATGCTGTTAAGGCGAACAGTTAGAACAATTAGGTGCAATCTTTCAGCTTCTGGGTTCTGCCTCCTGTGTATTTACTCAAATCCAGTTTGACCTTTCCCTTTATCTAATGAGCAGAAACTCTCAAAGAAAGATTGTGTTCAACCAAGCGTTTTGGTGTGGGGTTGTTATTTTTTAAAGTTTTCTTTCTAAATAAATATCCTATCAGAGTTTTCATTGGCACAGCCTAACCAAACGCATTCAGTTTCCTTCAACAATATTTAACAGTCAAAGGAGTTCTAATTTCAGAAAATTGTATAAAGATTATATTTTTAAAATGTTGGAATGGAATTGAATTGAACTCAGCATATCCCATGGAAAGTTAGACGGGACTATCTATTGCAAAGTGCAGTGACCTACAAAATAGATGTTCTTGAAAAGGCATCCACAAAGGAGAATATATACCTTTAAATAAATAAAAGTGACTATATACATGATATGGTACATAGGTTAAAGAGATGACATGAGCCAGACTAATTGCATGAAATTCCCCTTTTATCTGAAAGGATATTTTTTATTGTAGTCATAAACCTTAATACAGATCTTTTCCTTATTCCCATTATTATCTGATATTAGTGGCAGCCACACGAACGCACTACCATATTTCTGTATTTTTTCAAAATGACATTGGAACTGTCATCAAAATACAACACAGAGATGGCGTTTAACTTGGTTGGCGCACAGCAAGGTTTTGGTACATGGTCAGGAAACATCAGATGGACCTGCAGGGGGAGAAAATAAGAAATAAGACAGATAGCCTCGTTTCATCACCAACCCCCAGGCACCGCCTTAAGCTACCACTGGGTCTCCTACTTATGTTCAATGGTGGGTGGGTTGGAGGCTGGTAGTGAAAGAAGTATTCTTAGTATTAACAACTAGAGTTGACCCACCAGTCCTTATTATGCGTTGGGGCTTTGAAAAAATATTCTTCCAAGGAAGGAAAACTCCCGCTGTGGAATAGTCAGTGGAAATTTTCCTGGGGGGGAAGAAAACGGCATCTAGCACCGGGTTGCTTTTGGTTAAAGTCACCCCTTCTATGTGCTTTATGAGAACTGCAGAAGTTATAAATGCAAATCAGTGAGGCCACGCCATTGGGCTGTAGAAAGATTTGGACTTAAGAAGTATTTTTTAAAAGGATAACCAAACAATAAATCATAAACATTATGCCAACTCTTCATTTTCCATGGTAAAGGAAACATAAAAATCACAGCGAAATCAACTCCAGGTAAAATCCAATACTTGCTTTAAAGCAGTGATTTCAAACTCTTCTCCCCATGATTTTTTACCAGATTGGCTGGAGTTTCATATCCTTTGACTTGCTTTCTCCCCTAGGCAAGTGCCAAAAAGCAGGATAAGCTACATCAGAAGCAAGGAGCCCAGATATTCTGCAAATTGAATATCCACCTCCCCGCAAAGCCTGAAAAGGTAGCTGTACATGGAAAGTGAAATGCTGAAGCCAAGGGTTTGTTCTCATTTTGATCAGACTGGCGGTTTATCTCTGATCTTCAATAATCAAGGAAGGAGCCTGAACACAGTTGGTTCCCCCTTTCACACCCACCTACCCTGACCCTCCCCCCAGAGGAGTTTATGGGAATTCCCACTGCGGAGCCCTCAGGGATCTACAAAGAGAAAAGACAGCTCTTAGAGTCTTGGCTGCACAATGTCCTGGCTGAAATGATATAGGAGCCGGGTTTGTGGACAGAAACAGCAGGAAAAATGAGGTGATCAGACACGGATGTGAAATTTCCTAAGACCTCACAAAACTGAAAGTTGGATGGTTTCTCCAAATTTCAGATGCAGTGTGCGTCCCCCCCTCAGCTTTATCCTCCTCAATCCCCACCCCCGTGATGGATAACCCCCTGCTTCAACGGCCTTGGCTGGCTCACCAAGGCATTGCTCTGAAAAAAAAAGGACTGTTCTTGAATCATTTCTCAAACATATTCATCACAAACATGCTTTACTTTAACAACAAACACGCCTGTGTTCTTGTTTCATGTCCTTTCACAGAACAAATGCAGAGAGTGCACAATGCCAGGAAAAAAAAAATTAGACTTCCCATGTTCCCTTCAAGTTCTGAGATGACTTACGCCCCACATCCCAGGACAGTGATGCAGCCCAGGGTCCCGTTCCAAGTCCGTGTCAGAGTTTTAAAAAATGTTTGCTTTTAGACACTGCCTTCTCGACTACAGTCCTAAAAGCTGACACTATGTAATTATATATTTATAAGAAAAGAAAATGAGAGATGGGGGGGGGGGTATTGGACAAAGTGTTTTTTTCAATAATTAAGCACTGGGTAGCCTGAGGGGACTTTGATGGGTTAGGTACCTACTTAAGGGAGCCCAGAAAGCTTTCTGAGTCATTGAAAGGACATCAAAAGAGCTTCATTTCTGGGAAATCAAGCAGTATTTCTCTATAGGCTAATAATGGCTGTTTCTCTGTGACCCGACAGAAAGACAGTGAAACGGCAGCATCCTTCTCTCTGTGATCAGCTTTCAGGGGTCATGACTTCTCATGCAGAAGGATAGAAGGCTGGCCTCTGTAGACATTCCATGTACCCGAGGAAGTTTGCACCACCTATCTGCTCCCCATCCCCCAGAAAGATATCCTACATCAAAAAGTGCTGATAGTTATACAGAGTAAAGATGAAGGCATATCAGAACTTAAAATGCCCCCAGAATTTACTCCAAACTTTGGATAGGGCAACCTCATTGGTCAAGAATCAATACCAAAGAAGTATTTCTATGACATCAGCAACATCAAAGCGAGGATGAGTGATGTTGCTGGTTGGAATGTAGACTCTTGTTTCTTCACTCTGGACAGTTAAATAAGAGCTATAGCAAACTAAGGTTGTCTTTCAAGAAAAATAAATTTTACAGTCAAGGAGGAGGTAAGAGTCTCTCCCCACACCTATAAGTTTGCTGGTATGCTAAATTATTTAAAAAAAAAATCTAAGATGGAAAAAATAGTATTGGAGAAGGATAAAGATGACCAAATGTTTTCCATTCATTATTAAAAAGCAACCTGATAATTTTATGTGATTTTATCCTAAAATAAACATTTCAAACTTGGGGGAGGGGATATTTACAAATGACTCCCTTTCAAAATTTGTTCTCTATGTTTTCTCTTTACACCAAGGTGATGCCCAGAGTTTTTGATGATGCCTGTGCCCTAGTTGCCATCGATGTGCATCTTTAGTGTCCAGCTCTGGAGTAGCTCTGAAGTCAGTAAGATGCCAGCAAAATAATCAAGTCAAGGATTTAATGTCAATGTATATATATTAGTATATATATATATTCAGAAGGAAAGTGGGATCTTCTTTATATCTGCTTTAAATTTTAAATTAATTGTGAAAAAAAGGAACCTTCTGAACAGTTAACTCCTTACACATTCTCACTGTTACTCTTTTCATTGGTCGTAAACAAGTCTCACCCACAGATAGATGTGATTCTAATAGCTACTGGTCTCCTACTGCCATCTGCCAAATAACTCCACTCCCATCATTGTCTTGATTCTAAAATAATGGGTTCCCTTCTTCTGCCCTAGTTACTTATAGTTGAAATGTTCCTATGAACCCAGACTTTAATTGGTATCCCATCACATAGCTTATGCATCTTTTGGAAGCTTGTCACTTGGTCTTCCACGGCTGTCTCCCTGTCACATCAAGCAATCACACCATAAGGCAGGTAGGTCAGACTCTCAAGAGGTTTCTTGAGCTCACTGGATACAGTACAACCATTCAGAGACCCAGAAACCAACCAATTCACTATCTTTTTCGCAAAAATAAATCTAGATTATTAGAGATTAAATCTTTGCTATCTTCCTGAGTGTGGATGGAAAGAAATGAAGATTAATTTCCACTTTAAAGATTATAAAGAAAAAAGGTATCAAAAAATAGAAACCGGTCTTCTACTTCTCGTCTACACTAAAGAACTTCTATAAAACCAAAGTGTATTACGGAACATTCTCAAGTCATTGGAGACAAGCCTGCAGATGAAATTCAGTACAGCTATTATTCAATGTTTTTGCAATGATTACTAATGAATTGTTAGGTTAGAAACAGCCCCTGTGTGGTTAGTCACATTGCCTAGTGAAGAAACCAGTGCAGAATGACCACTTTGTATGATTACTCCAATTTTCCTAGCTGAATCCTTCCCCATTCTGGAATCAGGATTATTCTTTAGACCAGCCTGAATCTCCTGCCTAGATTCGCAATGGTTATTTTGCTACAATTGCTACTTTAGGAGTTTGAGAAGAGAAGGTAATGCATTTTTAACTATGAATGGACGCTTTCCTTTAAAATTACTTTATAGGAAGTTTGCATCATAAACCACTTTCCATCCTACCAAAAGAAAGCATACCAGAGTCTGAACTATGGCATGGTTGGTGGCATTCATATGGGCATTGAGTGGAAAAGAACATTCTCCATCACAATAAAATGCAGCATATCCTTCTGGCGCTATAATCCAGTCCTAAAATGCACAAAAAAGAATAAGAAATAACATCGCCAAATAAAAATACAGAAAAACAATTCTTAAAAAGTATTCCAATATGTTTAATCTGGATTGGTGTCTCTCCTCGGCCAACAATTATTCTAATAGGACAGCCTCCCCCAAGCCCTTAATTTATTGTTAAAGTTTACAACGAAAGTACAAATATTTTCATAAGAAATTGTGCTCTGTAATTTCTCCCAAGAGGTCACTCTGTAAGATATTCGTAGCCTGTATTAATCCATGTATTCATGAATAAAACTGTAATCATGAAATAGCATTCTAAATGTTGTTTACACAGGAAATGATGAACTCCAGAAAGTTCAAGTGAACCAGAAAGGAAAAGAAGAATAAACTTAATTGAGATAATTCTCATTACTTCTTAATAACTCATTCTTGCTTTTAGAAGCCTGACAACCTCCTAAAGCTTTAATATTTGTTTCTCATTCTGTTTTTCTTTCCATTCATGTGTTAACTTTATAGTCTCTTTAGAAGAAACCAATTGGAGTAAATTCCTGATCACTGTACGTGAAAAATATTGGGAAGCAAAAGCATTGGCACTTATAAAGGTTACCCTAATTTTCTTTCCAGAGATGTAAAACTTGGCACAAATGTAAAATTACTGCACAATTCATGTTGAAGGTTTATCATAAATTTGAAAATATTTACATGTTAATCTTACTTCTTAATACATTGGTTCATATTCTGAGGGTACATTGTAATGAAATAATGTCTTCTAAATATTTCAATTTAAACTACTGCTACATAAAGCCATTAAAAATTATTTTGGTTAAGTATTATTTTGGTTAAATCCTCCTTCTCACCCTGTTTGTGAAACACATGTAAAAGGAAGCAGTAAGGTTTTTTTTTTCTTTTTATTGCTGCACCTACAGCTTATGGAAGTTCCTGAGTCAGGGCACGAATCAGAGCTGCAGTTGCAGGCCTACACCACAGCCACGGCAATACCTGCGTCGTATCGGTGACCTATGCCAAAGTTTGCAGCAATGCTGGATCCTTAACTCACTGAGCAAGGCCAGGGAGCAAACCTGCATCCTCACAGAGACAACATCCGGTCCTTAACCCATTGAGCCACAGTGGGAACTCCAAGATTTTCAAGTACAAGAAAAAAATTTTTTTCTGTACATCTACTTTATGACAGAGACATAGTGGAGGATTCTATTTCCAATACCAATAGTGGGGACCATAGGAGGTAAATGGAATTGCTAGAGTCAATCTGGAAAATTGGTATTAAAATCAAACTTTTGGGATATTCAAACAACAGCACCTTTTCTTCATTCTCTAAAGATGAAAGGGTTGCATCTCTTCGGCAACGTGATTGTTTTTTAACCACAACACTAATAATTTTGTTTCAATGGTAAAAGGATAATGGAGAAATGAAAATGATGCTGATAATCCATACACTGAATAGTCATGTCAAAAATAATTGGTTACCATATTGGAAAAATTACTGACAAAGACTGCAAGTAACCGAAGATTTATAATAAAGCAGAAAAGAAGCAACCAAGTTGACCTGCCATTCTTACCTGCCATCCCAGATCCCGGAAACTCACATAGAGTTCATGCTTCTTACAGGCTTGTTTTTGTTCACTTGTGTTGTAATCTGAAGAGAAAAATCAGATCTTAAATAAATGGCAATATATTAAGTATACAAATGTTTCTCTTATGAGATCACTGATAAAATAAAAAAGAGGCTGTATTTGAAGCTGTAAAACATGAGTTTGAATCTCAAAGCTACAGCTGCTTACTAACCATGGGAACCTCAAACAAGTCACTCATCCCAAGTTTCTTCTTCTGTAAAATAACAACATTATTTACCTCGAGAGGTTCTTTTTTTTTTTCTCCTTTTTAGGGTCGCACCTGCAGCATATGGAAGTTCCCAAGCTAGGGGTCAAATTGGACCTACAGCTCCCAGCCTGCACCACAGCCACAGCAATGCCAGACCCAAGCCACATCTGGGACCTACACCACAGCTCAAGGCAATACTGGATCCTTAACCCACTGAGCAGAGCCAGAAATAGAACCCACACACTCATGGAAACTAGTCATGTTCACTACTGCTGAGCCACATGGGAACTCCACTTTTTTTTTTAATATTTTTTTTTCTTTTTTAGGTCTGCACCTTGGCATATGGAAGTTCCCAGTTTAGGGGTTGAATAAGAGCTGCAGCTTCAGGCCTACACTACTTGTGACCTATGCTGCAGCTTGCAACAATGCCTGATTCTTAACCCACTGAACAAGGCTGAGGATCAAACCCACATCCTCCAGATACTATGTTGAGTTCTTTTTTTGAAAAATCTTTTTATGGCTGCATGTGTGGCATATGGAAGTTCCCAGGCTAGGGGTTGAATTACAGTTGCAGCTGCCAGCCTACACCACAGCCATAGCAATGCAGGATCTGAGCTGCATCTGTGACCTACATCACAGCTCAACCCACTGAATGGGGGCAGGGATTGAACCCACATCCTCGTGGATACTAGCTGGGTTTGTTAGCACTGAGCCACAATGGGAACTCCACCTTAAGAGGTTCTACCAAGGATTAGGTTGGACCTTCTGTGTCCTAATGGGCCACAGCCTGATACCTGCCTGGCAGTGGATGCTCATTGAGTAATTCACTCAAACTACAGAGGTGTTTGCCATATATGTAT
Organism: Phacochoerus africanus; assembly: GCF_016906955.1. Taxonomy (NCBI): domain Eukaryota; kingdom Metazoa; phylum Chordata; class Mammalia; order Artiodactyla; family Suidae; genus Phacochoerus; species Phacochoerus africanus. The sequence continues at coordinate 26,646,291 of NC_062552.1, read as the reverse complement.
ATTCGATATTCACACAATACTTTTTAAATTCTTCCATGGGACCAGCACTGAGAAAGTGCCTACTGGGATGTTACAGAGTTGGTTTTATTTTAATAAATATCTTAAACTCAGAATACCCCAAGTGGAGATTCTGATGGTTCCCTCCCCACCCCATCCCCAGCAAACGTGTTCCACCAGCAGATGACTTGAGAGCACTTCTCAGGCAAATCAAACTGACAAAAGAATTGGAGTCAAAACATACTCCTTTCTTCCTCTCACCTTCACATCCAATTTGTTGAGAAATCCTTACATATTTTATCTTCAGATACAACCAAAATTCACCCACTCTCACCCCCTCCACGGCAGGTTCTGGTCCAAGCCACCATCATCTCTCACCTGAACTACTGCACTGTCCTCACAGCTATTCTTTCTGCTCTGACCTGGCCCTGCTACATCAAAGCCGCCAAGTGGACTGCTAGAGAGTCAACTGAACTATGTCACTCTCCAGCAAAAAGTCTCACTGTGGTTCCCGCATCACGAAGGCTTACAAGGCTCTAATGCTTTGGCCCCATCACCTCTCCGACCTGCTTCCTCTCCTTCACTCCACCCTGGTCATGCTGCTGTTCTGCACAAGGTCAGCTTCCTCCCGCCTTAGGGCCTTCCCTCTCACTCCCTCCTGCTGCAATGTTCTTCCCCTAGACACCTCCTCACCCAACACTCAGGCTCCTCCAACCCTTCACTTATGCATTATCTTGTTGACAACGCCTTCTTCACTGCCCTATTTCCACCCCAGCTCCCACTGGGATATTCCTGATCTCCTTCTCCTTGCTCTGATTTTTTTCCTCCATTTTGCTTATCACCTCTTTGTATGTTAGCCCACTTACTTATTTATTATGCATATTGATTCTGGCCTGTTTCCTCCCTCTAGAATCTTCCTGACAAGAGTAAAAACCTTGTTTGGTTCCCTTTGGTGCTCTGATATAACTTAAGTGTCAGGGACGGTACCCGGCACACAGTAGGTACTCAATAAATCTTTGAGGAATTGAAGGATGAATTCCTCAGAGGGTTCTAGGAGTGATTTGAGGCAAAGGAAATGCATGATTTCCATCATTTATTTTGGACTATAATCTGAAAAATCCATAACCTTTGATAATTGTTTGAAAGAATTAAAAATAGAGCATTCCCAACTTGTTTCTGGAATAAAGTAAAATGCTGAAGAAACACAGAACTTTACAGAAAATCTGTATTATTGTCCTTTGGGTTTACTCATATTTTATACAAAACATACTCACAAAGCTAAACTGTGTGGATTATTTCCAACACAAAATACGAAAGAGGAAAAAATTTAGGGTAATGAGAGATGCAAAATATTTCATTTTCAGACAGCTAATGTGTCCATTAGGAATAAATGCTACTTTCACTCTGACAGTCTCTGGCAAATTAATGTAGCAGCCTGCTACGAAGAGTAGCCTGTCTTAGATGTCACCTTCCAGCTTAATTATCCCCAACCTCTAAGGAAAATGTAGGTGCATCCAAGATCCAAGGGGCCTGTCTTAGCAGACCCTGTCATCTGTGACTTCAACTATTTATTTAATGTCAGTCTAAGAAACAAGATAATGATTAAATTTGAACTCAGAGATTCTTTTACTTCTAGGTCAGAGTTATTCCTATGTGCCATTACCTTCATTAGAACAAATCAAATATGTAATGACAGAAAATGGAGAAAAGAGAATATATCTGAAACTTAGCACTCATTCTTTGGGTAAACTTTTCTCTTAATTGAAATAGCAAAAGGAGATAACTTTGTCCAGACAATAAACATGCATATTGTAACTAATTGAAATAGCAAAAGGAGGCGTTCCCTTCGTGGCTCAGTGGTTAACAAATCCGACTAGGAATCATGAGGTTGCGGGTTTGGTCCCTGGCCTTGCTCAGTGGGTTAACGATCTGGCGTTGCCATGAGCTGTGGTGTAGGTTGCAGACACAGCTCGGATCCCACGTTGCGGTGGCTCTGGCATAGGCTGGCAGCTACAGCTCTGATTAGACCCCTAGCCTGGGAATCTCCATATGCCTTGGGAGTGGCCCTAAAAAAGGCAAAAAGACAAAAAAAAGGAAAAAAAAAAGAAATAGCAAAATGAGTTAACTTTGTCCAGACAATAAACATGCTTATTATAACAAAAGCCATTTCCATACCAGGAAATGGCTAAGTTTGAATGTTGTATCATTTTTAGGGAAAAGGAATAATTCTGGTATTACTTTGATTTCACAAACTTCTTGACATTGAGAATTTTTTTTTTTAAGTCAGCTATGCATTAGGTCAGGGGTCAGCCACCTTTTTCTGGAAAAGGAAAGATAGTACATATTTCAGGCTACAAGTTCCCCTTCTCAATGACTCAACTTTGCCACGGTAGCATGAAAGCAGCCATGGACAGTATGTAAATGGATGGATGGTAGCTATATTCCAATAAGCTTTGCTTATAGATACTAAAATTTGAATTTCATAAGATTTTTGCCTGAAACAAAATAAATATTATTCTATTCTGAGTCCTTTTTTACAGATCTAAAAATGTAGAAACAATTGTTAGCAATTAGGCCGTACAAACATAGGCGATGGCTGAATTTGGCTCTCAGGCATTACTTTGCCAAACCCTGCATCTGACAATCATGGGGATATTTATTCATCCATCCTTGTCTTAATTAAAAACACTGAATGCGAATAAAGATCTTATGGCCAATAATATATACAAGTATATATGAAAAGCCATAAACTATGTCTATGGTTATTTGAATTCCATGTTTATAAAAAAAAAAGTAAAACTTAAAAGTCAAAATAGATGTGTTCCATCTATGCAGCTTTTCATGCAGGCTAAGTGATGTATATAATGTAACATCACATAAAGGTAACGAGCAATGAAATTTATAACAGAATCTGGTTCCAAGAGTCTGATTTCATAGAGCGTTCAGACCATATGTTTATTCTGTCAGAAATAAAAATTAATGGATACTGAGTGAAGTAAATGTTGTACCCAAACCAGAAAAGTCTGCAGTTAGGTTTACCAAATGGTTGGCACAACAACCAGCAGGATGAAGGGCAAAGAAATTAGATTTATATCTTTTTAAAAAAAGATTGACTGGCAGCCCTTCAAATATGAAAATGAGATGGACATGATCCCACTGTAGATGAACCTCCCCACAAATGAAAACTCACACCAGAAACTACTAAATATTCTGGAGTCAGCCAACACTAGAAAAGCATGAGCATTTCTCAACCACAAAGCAGATGCCACAGGCACGCTATTTCTCTGTTTTGCCTCTTACTTGTAATAATATTGGGAAATCAGTGTCAAAATATAGAAAATATTGTTAAATACGTGATGCCAATTTGTTTATGGTCAATTTCTGGTAACAATGTAAATGCGTGCATTTTTCTTACAAGCTATTTTATTATTTTTTTCTTCCAACGTTATGGACCTGCAACATTGTACAAGTTCAAGGTGTACGTTGCGTAAGTTCAAAGTGTGCAGCAGAATGGTTTGACTGACACACATCATGAAATGATTCACACGGTAAGGCGAGTGGCCATCCATCATCTTATAGAGATACAAAGGTAAAGAAATAGAAAAAATGTTTTCTTTGATGAGAACTCTTAGGGTTTCCTCTCCTAACCACTTTCATATATAATGTACAGCAGTGTTAATGATATTTGTCATGTTGTACATAGTATTTATGTACCTTATAACTAGAAGTTTGTACTTTGTAATTGCCTTCATCCAAATAATGCAAATTGAATCTCTGTCTTAGTTTGATTTTTAAAAATGTATGTTCATTTTTAAAAAATGAAACATGTGCTTTAAAAAATCCTGAGATCTGCATTGGGCTTCAATAGTCTGTCCACTAGTTCCTGAGGAAACAACCAAATGGACACATACTAGCCTAGTTATGAAGAGCACAAAAGAAAACCAAGTCCAAAAAGCTCCATATACCAGTATAAGTTTCTTTTTCTTTAAAATCTAGTGTTAGCTTCTTTAAGAAAGAAAATCTAGATAAATCTATTTTTATTTTTATTTTTTTTAGGGCCGTACCCATGGCATATGGAGGTTTCCAGGCTAGGGGTCGAATTGGAGCTGTAACTGCTAGCCTACACACAGCCACAGCAATGCCAGATCCTTAACCCACGGGAGTGAGGCCAGGGATCAAACCTGCATCCTCAGGGATGCTAGTCAGATTTGTTTCCACTGAACCACGATGGGAACTCCTATATAAATCTATTTTTAAAAAGAAAAAAAGGAGTTCCCACTTGTGGCTCCGTGGTAACAAACCCGACTAGCATCCATGAGGATGCAGGTTCAATCTGTGGTCTTGCTCTGGGCGTTAAGTATCAAGCGTTGCCGTGAGCTGTGGTGTGGGTCAAAGATGTGGCTCGGATTCTGTGTTTCTGTGGCCATGGCGTTGGCTGGCAGCTGGAGCTCTGATTCAACCCTTAGCTTAGGAACTTCCATATACCACATATGTGGCCCTAAAAAGAAAAAAAAAAAATTCCAAAGTGGAATTTGACATTTAAGCACATCAACAGCTTAAACAAGCCAAATATGATGAAATACTGTGTTTCAACACCAAGGAGGTGATGTTAACATCGTCTTCCTGAATTCCCAGAGGGAGATAACAGAAGTCGGCATCCAGAGCGTCAGGGTGTTAATTAATTCATAGAAAATGGAAATGACAAATGCATGAAAACTTAAGAGGTACAATAGCAGGAAGGGGGCTACTGTAGATGATTCAGTCATGCAAATTTTTATATAGCTTCGGGGGTAGAGAAATGCATGAGAAACCCCAAACAAATAAGAATTCTCCCTAATGATGAGGGATTTGAACTGCTAAGGCTACCCTGCATTAATCCCCATCGCCCACATCCAGTAAATGTACCTATAACCCAATAGGAATTACTGTTATTTATTTGTGTAGGGATAACTGTGTTTGTCTACATATGAATGTGTGACACAGAACAGATACTACAAAATAACAACTGCCCGGTGTGTTTGCTTAACTCTGCTTGGCAAAGTATCCATGTGAATGATGCAGCAAACACTCACCTTAGAGCTTGTTGCCATAAAATCCTGTCCACAAGCCTGAGTCTCCAAATACCTGCCAAACATCTCTACGTGACAGTTTCCTAGACGCTTCCTACTCACTGTTTTTGCTTCTGACCTCACACTCCTTCCACGCTCTCTACTTGGTTAACAGGATCGCCCACGCCAGAAAATTTAGTACATTTCTTGATGTTTTTTTCTCCCTCCTACCCTACGTGAAATCCATCTACAACCCCCTTTCACCGACCCACCTCTAGCCTAGCTAACCTCCTGGAAGTCCTCTGCCCTCATACTCCCCTAACATCCTCTCCGGGACCTTGGTCCTCAGATAACCCTTCATCCCTTCATCCCTGTCTCCTCCTATCTGCTTTTCTCTCCTTCAACTTCACTTAAAGCGCTGAGGACCCCCAGAGACCCCATCCTGGACATTTCTGTCTTACTTTGCTTTCCATGGTGGTTCAAGTCCTGTCTTCATCTAACCCTTGGGGCTCATAGCTGTGTCTTTTCCCTGCGCCTTTCACTTTTGCTTGACGCTCCCATCACCAGAGTTCCACTGGCCCCATTCCAGATACTTTGGTTTCCACTTCCCCTCTCTCCAATCTATGATCTTCATCGCTTGGGGTGTTGGACCAGACTCCTCATCATATTTTGGCAGTTTCCTCCCTTGGCATCTCATCCTTCATTCTGATGCCAAATTTCACTGTTAAAAATGTGTATCTTCTTGTGACACTCCTTTTTCCAACTGCCTGCACAGAAACACCCAGCTTCCTGGCCATGACACACCTACTCTTTATGACTTGGTCCCTGCGTGACTTTCTAGCTGACATCACACTGCTCTCACACAAGAATACTTGCACACTGACCACCTGACACTGGTACATGGTTCTACAATGTGCACATAAGTCTGAAGTGGCTTCATCCACCCCTCCATTTCTGGAAAATGTCTGTTCTTTCTTGAGTCCCTCAAGAAGTCTCCTGGGCCATACCTAGTTCTTGCTTAGATGCTCTACTTCAACTGCTCTCCCACAACCTTGTACCCACTCCAGAAGAACTGATCCACCCAATAATTCCTAGTGTATGTGTCTTTTCCATTGTCTATGGGAGCACTTTTTAAGAAGCAAGATTCTTATGCTAACCCATCTGTATCAGCAAATAGTCAGTACTGTGCTTGTCACATCGTGGGCACTTACTTAACATTGAATAAATACAATAAACCATGCCCAGATAATATTATCTCTGTGGATTCTCTCCGGATAGAAACTTGACAATAAGTGTCCAGCGGAACGGGTACTTATTAGAGAGAGGGAATTTCTAGTTTTCTCTGATGTAAAACTCTGAACTCTTTTGGTATCAGTTCTGAAAGACCAAATCACATGAAATCATTTGAAAAATAGCAATGTCTAACACCAAATGAGCACGTACCACTGTTCTCAGTTTTTTAAATATATTAACTCATCTAATCCACACAACTTTTGTAATTTCACCCTACGAGGCAGGTATGACTCACATTTCCACTTTACAGATGAGAGCGATGTGACATATGCTGTCCAAGATTATACGACTAGTATGTAGTGGACCCAGGGCTAAATGACAGAATGATAGCTAGATAAATGGATAGATAGATGGATGGATGGATAGATAGATAGATGGATAGATACAGAATGATAGCTAGATAAATGTATAGATAGATAGATAGATAGATAGATAGATAGATAGATAGATAGATAATAGAGTTAGATATTTTATGCACTGAAATAATTGTTGCTTTGGAAGGGATTTCCAAAATTTTGCGTACTCAGGGCACAGATACCAGCTTTTAGTGTTAATTATTGTAGAAATGATGTGGGTGAAAACCATTCTCACACGTGCAACCTTGCAGGATTTTCACTGCAGCATTGATTTTGAAAGTTGTAATTTAAAAACAACCAAAATGTCTTTTTAAGAGTGACAAGATTAAATAAACTCTGATATAAGCACTGTTGAATATATCACAGCAGTTTAAAAAAAATGAAGTTCCCCGTTTGAAAGATAGCTGAAATAAAATAATGTTCAAAATTCATGAGACCAACACCAAGAGTGAACCTCTAAAGTAAGTTATAGACTTCAGGCGATTTTAGTATGTCAAAAAAGGTTCATCCCGTGTAAGAAATGCAGCATCCTGGACAGCGATGTTGATAATTGGGGAGACTATGCATGTGTGGGGATAAGGAGTATATGAAACATCTCTGCACTCTCCTCTCAATTTTCTCATGAACCTAAAACTGCTCTTTAAAAGTGCATAAGAAGAGGAATGTAAATTGGGGCAGTCACTGTGGAAAAGAGAATGGAGTTTTCTCAAAAACCTAAAAGTAGAGTTGGCATATGATCCATCAGTCCCACTTCTGAGCATATATGCAAAGAAAACTCTAATGGGAAAAGGTATATGCACCCCAATGTTCATAGCAGCACTATTTACAATAGCCAAGATGACATGGAAGTAACCTAAGTGTCCATCAACAGATGAGTGAATAAAAAAGATGTGATTGACACACACACACACACACACAAAAATGCACGCACGCACACACACATGCACACACACACGGAATATTGCTCAGCCATAAGAAAAGAATGAAATAATGCCATTTGCAGCAACATGGAAGAATCTAGAGATTATCGTATTAGGTGAAGTAAACAAGAAAAAGAAAAACTTATGGTTACCAAAGGGGAAGTGGGGGGGAAATTAGGAGTTTGGGACTAACAGATACATACTACTATATATAAAATAGATAGGAGTCCCCACTGTGGCTCAGTGGAGGCGAACCCAACTAGTATCCATGAGGATGTGGGTTCAATTCCTGGCCTTGCTCAGGGGTTAAGGATCCTGCATTACCACAAGCTGCAGTATGGGTTGCAGATGTGGCTCAAATCTGGTGTTGCTGTGGCTGTGGTGTAGGCCAGCAGCTGTAGCTCCAATTCGACCCTTATACTGGGAACCTCCATATGCCACAGGTGCAGCCCTAAAAAATAAATAAAATAAAATAAAATAAAATAAAATAAAATAGACAAACAACAAGGACCTACTGCATAGCATAGGAAACTATAGTCAACATATTGTAATAATCTATAAAGGAAAATAATCTGAAAAAGAATATATATATGTATATAAAACTGAATCACTTTACTGTACACCTGAAACTAATACAACATTGTAAATTAACTATACTTTCATTTTAAAAAAGTTTTAAAAAAGAATTTAATACAATTGATACACAAAAAAGGAATCTCTGGAGAAGAAGTATATCTCAGTAAATAAGTGCATAATCCACCATGAAGGGGGTCATTTGACATCATTCTTGGAGTGCTAAAGTCTTCTTAGATCTGATTCTGATTTCCTCTCCACCAAAGAATTTATGATACTTATAGTTAAATAATGCAACTGTACAATTAAATAATACAGTTCTACAATTGTATTATTAATAACCATTTCTCGCTGAAAAAAAGCATAAAAAAAAAAAATAAATAAATAAATGAAAAAGAATAGATGTGTTAAAATAAATAAATAAATAAATAAATAACCACCTCTCTCCATGGTACAATGTAAGGTCTATAATGTCTTGTTTATCATATCACCTAGAATGGTGTAATGCCTATATTGAAGAAGCAATAAGATCTAATGATTTGTGAGGATATATTTATATAGTTACACTGTTATTTAACCAATTTATGCATTTTATATTTTACTTATTTACAGAGGGTGTATTATTTTTTTTATTCTTACCAGTTAAGTAATTCCTTTTATTATGCTATATAAAATAGTTAATCGTATATAAGGCTTTTTTCTTTATAAATTTTAGTTGCATAATATACACAATTTTAATATGATGCTAATTTTTAAAGAAAAATTGAAATGTAATAGATAATACTAAATAGTAAAGATGAAGCCATACAAAATGGGATAAAGTATAGAATAAATTTCCTATTTGTCTCAGCATATTTTCCATTCCACTTCTCCAGAGGGAGTCACTTAATCTGTTTAAGATCCATGATATAATAACCTGTGTGAATGTAATTGTGTTTAAATACATGTATTTTATTCTGTAAAAAAAATAAATAAATAAATGTTATTAGACAAAAAATAAAAAATAAACACACACACAAAAAAGGAATTTAAAAAGCAGAAACCTAAAAGTAAAATAATAAAAATTTTTAAAAAATAGAACTACCATATGATACAGAAATCCTCCTGCTGGGTAGTTAGCCAAAAGAGTTGAAATTGGTATCTTGAAAGATATTAGAATTCCAGGAGTTCCCTGTGGCTCAGCGGAAACAAATCTGACTCGTATCCATGAGGACACAGGTTCGATCCTTGGCCTTGCTCAGTGTGTTAAGGATCCGGCGTTGCCATGAGCTGTGGTGTAGGTCACAGATGCAGCTCGGATCCCACATTGCTGTAGCTGGGGTGTAGGCCAGCAGCTACGACTCCAATTCAACCCCTAGCCTGGGAACCTCCATATGCTATGGGTGCAGCCCTAAAACAAACAAACAAACAAACAAAAATTCCAATGTTCACAACAGCTAGGATATGAAAACAATCGAATCGTTCATCAGCAACTGTGTGGATAAAGAAACTGCGGTGTATGCATGCAATGAAATACTATTCAACTTTCAAAAAAGAAGAAAATCCTGCAAATATGCTACAACATGGATGAACCTTGAGGACACTGCGCTGAATGCAGTAAGTCAATCATAAAAAGACAAACACTGCAGGATCCCACTTAGATGAAGTATCTAAAATAGTCAAACTCCAAGAGTCAGAAATGGTCGTGGCCAGGGACTGGGAGGAGGGGAAAATGGGGAGTTGCTAATCAATAGGCATAAAGTCTCGATATGCAGTTTAAATAAGTTCTAGAGGTCTCCTGCATGATACTGTATCTACAGTGAGTCGCACTGCATTACACACTTCAAAATGTAAGAGGGTGTATCTCATGTTAAATGGTCTTACCCCCAAAAAAGGAAATTAAATTAAAAAGAAAAAAAAGAGCAGAATGTGTACTTGTGTACATAACCTAGGCAAATGAAAGGAAAATAAGGTTGGATTAAATTGAAAAAAGTACACAAAAATACATCATCCGTGTAATTAAAAATACATCCTCCAAAGGATGCACACAGGGAGGAAAAGATTTGGAAGTACATGTACCACACTGATATCCATGTATCACCATAAACTGCCACAAAAGAATGAGGTGATTCCAGAAGACTTTTAGCTTTATTTATAATTTGATTATATTTAAATAACGAATGTGCATATAATTATATAAGACATTCTAAACAAATAATCCTAATTAGTTGCTCTTTCTGGTTTTGATGAATATGTTTGTCCGAAAGGCATGGCTTTACATTGTATCCATTAGGCAAGAAATAGTGCCTGTCAGAGTTGAGAGTGCAGACCGCTCCCATTTTAATGCCTCTTTAAAATAATTGTCCTGCAGTTCCCATTGTGGCTCAGTGGAAATGAATCTGACTAGGATCCATGAGGACGAAGGTTTGACCCCCGGCCTTGCTCAGTGGGTTAAGGATCTGGCATTGCTGTGAGCGGTGGTGTAGGCTGCAGACGTGGCTTGGATCTGGCGCTGCTGTGGCTGTGTTCGACCCCTAGCTTAGGAACCTCCATATGCCATAGGTTTGGCTCTAAAAAGACAAAAAATTAAAAAAAAAAAAAAAGAATTGGCCTGAGAAGTCACTATGGTTTCAGGCAGGACCATCAATGATTGGATTCATCTTGAAGGATCTCTAGCATCAAGCTCGCAATAAGCACGTTCCCAAGCAGTTGTTCCCAAGCAGTGATCCAGGACTTGCCATGTGCCCCGTTAGTTCTCCAACTTCTTCACGCTCTACTTTTTTTTCAGCACTGAAACAGTCCTTAAGACAGCATCTTGCTCTCAGTAGGTTCTTTAAAATCATATCATCTTGGTGCCTTTCCATCTTAAAGGATGGCTAACAACATTTAGCCTTTGCCTACATTTCTTTCCCCATAAACCCCACTTCAAATGAACACTGTGCTGCCTCGTTGTGAAATAACCAATATCTTGCACAAAGTGTCTGCTCAACCTTTCTGCCAAAATCCTGAAGAGGAACAAAGAGGTAGGGTTTCTGCAGAAAATCAGGGAGCAGCAGTTCCCGTAGAGTCAACACATGAACTTCCTGAGCATGTGTTCGTGCTCATGTCTCCTATCTTGTGGGAGACCCTGTTCTAGGCTCCCCAACAGGAGCATGGAAGACTAAAAGGGCACTGAGAAGTTGGAAGACAAGACTCTTTGAAAGAAAAAGGAATGAGGTAAAGGCAGCAAGAATGACCTGGATATGTGAAATCTAAAATACACTACAGGAGTTCCCATTGTGGCGCAGTGGTTAGTGAATCCGACTAGGAACCATGAGGTTGCGGGTTCGGTCCCTGCCCTTGCTCAGTGGGTTAACGATCCGGCGTTGCCGTGAGCTGTGGTGTAGGTTGCAGATGCAGCTCGGATCCCGCGTTGCTGTGGCTCTGGCGTAGGCCGGTGGCTGCAGCTCCGATTCGATCCCTAGCCTGGGAACCTCCATATGCCGCGGGAGCAGCCCAAGAAATGGCAAAAAGACAAAAATAAAATAAAATAAAATAAAATACAGTACAAATCAACTTATCTATGAAACAAAAACAGACACACGGATATAGAGAACAGACTCATGGTTGCTGGGGGAGGTCGGGAGATGGGAGAGGGAGGACTGGGAATTTGGGATCAGCAGAAGCACACTATTATAAATAGTATGGATAAACAACAAGATCCTACTGTATAGCACAGGGAAATATATTCAATATCCTGTGACAAACCAACATGGAAAAGAACCTAAGAATATATGTAACATACAACCGAATCACTTTGCTGTAGAGGAGAAATTAACACAACATTGTAAATCAACTATGCATCAAGAAAATTTTTTTAAAAGAAACTACACCCCCCACCACCACCAAAGAAAATGACCTGGGTTCTCCTGCACTAATGGAGACTTTTAACATTTGATGATATGTGGAGTTTCCATCATGGCGCAGTGGTTAATGAATCCGACTAGGAGCCATGAGGTTGCGGGTTCGATCCCTGGCCTTGCTCAGTGGGTTAAGGATCCGGTGTCCCGGTGAGCTGTGGTGTAGGTCGCAGACGCAGCTCAGATCCCCAATTGCTGTGGCTGTGGTGTAGGCCGGCAGCTACAGCTCCGATTAGACCCCTAGCCTGAGAACCTCCATGTGCCACGGGTGCAGCCCTAGAAAAGGCAGAAAGACAAAAAAAAAAAAAATTTAAAAAGAAAACAAAACATTTGATGATAGGCTTTGGGAGAGAAAAAGAAAGACAGAAAGAAAAAAAAAAAAAAACAGCCAAGCAAACTTCTAATACAACTCTCTCCCTTCTCCCTACTGGCTCTTTCTCAGACCCAGAGTCTTCACACAGTATTTTATTGTAAAAGCCTAGTGGTATTACAGCATTCATTATTTATATTTGGATAATTTTAAAATTTCACTGGCATTTCAAGTCTCCTAAGTATCAAATTTTATGTTTATGTTAAAACCCTGTCTTTCGGGCCAAATCCTATGAGAGTTTTTCCCGTCTGCTTGATGACTACCTACTGAAAGGTTAAGTCTCATACGCACAAACCAGCTACTTTCTTTCTTCTTATTATCAAAATACGAACATGCTCCAAAACCATCTACCACATATTTCACAGAAATGGCTGCCAATGACACACTTTTTAAAAAGAAAATATTGGTCTATATTAGAATAATTTTGTACTCTAAATGGTGTTAGGAAACTGGTGAAAAGTTACGTGATTTCTGCTCCATGTGTTTTATTCATCTGTAGTTATAGAAACACACTGGCTACTCGTGGTCAGGAAGAGAAGATAAACAGAGTTCACCAATAGGGAGAAGGACTTTGATGATTGGAGTCGCAGGAATGCCTCTGCCAGAGTCATTACGAGCCTTAATAATAAGTATGCGACTTATCCTTTTCCCTTTGTAATTTCCTCAAAAATTATTTACTATTCAAGATTGAACAAATCTTCTGCTTAATGCAGTGTGCTACATTAAATTAAAAACATTTCAACCAATTTCAGAACCATTCTACATGAAAAGAAAAATATACTACTGTGACAGGCTAGTATTTATAAGGAAGAAAAGGTCTTAGAAAGTTATTTTTCTCCATCTTTCCTATTAAGCAATTACAATTTTTTGCCAAACTAAATATCTTGTGAAGATCTCTATACAAATAGTCTTGTAATAAGGCACTAATATCACGTTTTACTTGCAAGTGGAAAAGACAGTTAAACTTATTTGATGGAAGATTATTTTGAAATATTGCTTTATGTGTAGCATGTAATTTGGTATAATGCAATCCCATTTAGAACTCTCCCCTATGCTTCTGTTGCTAGATCCACAAAATAGACTTCTTTCTGACATGATTCTCCTGTGTTTAGACTCTAGGAAGGTTCCAGTGAATTCTATTTAGTATTTTTGCTAAGAGTCCCAGGTTCAAAAAAATTCTATATCGGAGTTCCCGTCGTGGCGCAGTGGTTAACGAATCCGACTAGGAACCATGAGGTTGCGGGTTCGATCCCTGCCCTTGCTCAGTGGGTTAACGATCCGGTGTTGCCGTGAGCTGTGGTGTAGGTTGCAGATGCAGCTCGGATCCCGCGTTGCTGTGGCTCTGGCGTAGGCTGGCGGCCACAGCTCCGATTCGACCCCTAGCCTGGGAACCTCCATATGCCGCAGGAGCGGCCCAAGAAATAGCAAAAAAGACAAAAAAAAATCTATATCTTTGGTTTCATTTATAATCATTAATTTCTTATCTAACACTCACACATAATTGAGTAATAAAAAATTACAGAATGACTTGTCAGTATTTGGGAAAAAAATGATGATTTCAGGAATAATGGCAAACACTGTCAATGTGTCTTTTTGGAAGAACAAAGCATAATAATTTGCTGAAATACCATTTGCAGAGGTCATATCTGTTTCGTTCACCAGCTCATGCACTGTGCCTCGCAAGTAAGTACTCTGCATTTGGAGGCAATTGACAGAAGACACATTTTACAAACGAACAAACACGTTGCACTAAGTTGGCATGTTCAAGGGCAAGATTTCCCCTACAAATAGGTCTATTTTTCATAGAAAAGACAATTCCTTGGAATAAAATCACCATCGTTTTCATCTAAAAACAGCTCGTGAAAATCTGTTTGCAGCCAGGACTAAACAGGCACTTACTCATATAAAGTATATGATGAAACCACTTCAGATCTTTGCAGTTAGATGAGATCGGATCAACTGCATCTCTCTATTAATTCATAGATTAAATTGCAAGCACAACAGAATCAGTTGTGCATTTGTAACATTTCATGAGATTTCATCTATGCATGTGTGCGTACACACACACTCCAGAGCAAATTATCTAGATAATAGCTGTCCAAATAATTAATGGAAATTTAATCTCAATTACCATACAATCTACCCTGCTTCTATCACTGGAGAAAAATTAAACTGCATGATTCACATGTATTGTTTTAAGTACTAAAGTAATACTTTTATTTTGAATTTACCTGGTTACCCATCCATGTTTGAGAGGCTCTGGGAGGTCAGCTCATAAGCTGAGGGGTTCAGTTTTGGCTGGCCTTGTTTGAGGTAGCCATTTCATAATTTTATGACTGCCAGCTTGATTTTAATTTGAACTGCATCTTTCAACATACGAAGGCAAGTCCTACTTATTTGAAAATGAATTACTGAGTGATTCACTGATGAAACGTTCTGGGGAATGCTAGAAACCTCGCCGGATGATTTAATAGAGCAAATGAAGGTGTGTCCAGAGGGTAAATTTATTGTGGCTCCTTGATTTGCAACACATGACCCCATAACTCTCTACGCAGAACTGCTGCTCAGGTTTTATCTTACCTCCAACGCTGGACATTCTGGAGGAGTCCTGATGAGAGCTGGATTTATTGCGGTTTTGATTTTTCCGTTTGTTGGCTGCTCTCACAGATCGAAGAAGTACCTCGCTCGCCTTAAAGAAGGCCACCATGAACGGCTGTTTTGACTGTGGCCCATGTCTTCCCACGAGCCCGGCCGACTTCACGCTGATGCTGTGTCCTAGAACAGAGGGAGCCGGCACTTGGTGGATGACAAAGACAGGACGGTTACCCACCAGAAATGAATGTGGAGGGCACTTTGGAAAAGGGAGACGTTTTCAAACACGACCAGAATGTTTTCTCTGCGGACCAAAGATGCTTCTAAACAGCGCAAGACTGCTGTGGCAGACAAACTGTCCACACTAGCTTTTTGGAGTCGGATCCCTTTGGCCGAAGCACACCCTCAGGCCTTGGCTGCAGGGCCCTTCTCAGACACGGAAGTTGGCAACGTTCTAAATGGAAAGGCTTGACGACCATCAGCCTGGAAATGTCCACGCTAAACGGCAATTTCAAAAATATTAGCTATGGGCTCCTCTGCATTAAAGGCCTTATAATTTCCCTCCACGTGATAAAATCTGAATGGCTGGCTGGGTGTTGCTACTTTCTCTGGTGGCTTTGGAGGCTTTCCAGTGTTAATTAGTGCTGATAGCCTCCCCGCCTCACCTCTGGCCTGTGCCCAGTGAACTTTACAAAGCCGTGATCTACTTAGAGCTCCTCTCAGGTTGTTCTAGAGGCCCCTGCGGGGGAGGGAGGTTTGCTTGAAGCTTCAGGTCTGGCTTGATGTAAAGGATTTTGAGGCAAACATGAACATTTCAGAATCCCTTCTCCACCTCTTAGCTCGGACACACCTGAGTGTTTACTGAAAGGATTTCAGAAGCTACAGACCAAGCCCAGAGATGCTCAGAAAGGAGACAAATTCCAGGTGAGCTTGGAGACTCACATTTGTCTCTACATGAACCTGTATCCAGACCCTCTGAGCCAATTTCTGTGGCTGTTTTTCTAAAAATGAGCGAGCCCAGAGCCTGGGCAGAAGTGAGAAATCAGGTGACCCGAGGACTAGAAGTAGATGGTAATCAAGTACTGCTCCTAGTGGGGCAGCAATAACAACACATCATTAAAATAACATCGAATGCATTTGGAGTCCTTGCTACATATCCTAGGCATTTTTCTAAGTGTTTCCCATGCATTATTTAATGTGATTCCACAAATACCCTAGGAGTTGGTATTACTATTCCCCCTTTTGATAATTCACTCCCATTATGCTCTCCTCATTTAAAATAATGATCACGGGAAATTTTATATATATAAAGAAAACCATTGGCCGATATCAAGTTCAATGAAAATCACCCAAGGAGGATGAACTATTTCATCTTAAGTTGTAAATGTAATCAAGAATTACTCAAAACCCATGCCCCCAAAATATTCTACTCCAGATACAGAAGATACCAATTTTTTCAAAGCACCATTAACATGGTTTGAAATCCTCGCATGATCGGCCCTGCCTTGTCCCCTGAGAGATGTGCAGGTTTTCTTAAAACATTTACTCAGTAAAGGCGGCAGAGCAACTTCAGTCCGTTATAAGACCTGACCCATCTTGGAAGAAAAGAGAAACAAGTGCCTGAAATGGCATCAATGGCATTTTAGCAAATAAACTGTTGCCCTTAACAAAATTTATTTTGGCAGCATAAACATTTTTGTGTATACTTGTGTTGTGCAGAGACCTTCTACCGTCAGAAAACGAGACCGTGTCATGTGAGGCTGTACAGCTGTTGAGAGGGACACAGAGGTCCTTTAAATGTGGAGATACTGGTTTAAAAAAAAAAAAATGCATGCACACTAGTCCAGCAGTATCAATCAATCTCTTCAACAATTGTTCTACAACGAATTGGGAAAAGGTGTTCAGTTCCTACAAATATTAAAACAGGCACCGGCATCACAAATGCCATTCCACTCAGTTCTACCAGAGAAAGAACTTCCAAATAATCAGAGCAGTAAACCTTAAACAAATAAGCATATGGGTTTCTCTTTTAAATGCAAACTTACAGTGGCTCCATGCCAGAGTCTATATTTCTTAGAAAAACTCTATCACTGGCATAAATGAAAGAGGCAGTTTGATTTGTGGTCAGAGTAGTTTCCATTCTACTTCCACTGTAACAAATGTATTAATTCAGCTCAGACTTCCTCCTTCTGGCAGCCCTTTTGCTGTAAAAAGAGAAATTAGAAGTTCCAGCCAAATACCATACCTTGAACTGACCCACTTCAATACATAAACACTTTTACAACATGTTTATTCAGGTGTAGCCCTTGAAATTGGTTTAAGATGTTTCCAGTGACAGAGAGTGCAGCAAAAAAAAAGAAGAAAGAAAGAAAGAAAGAAAAAACAGAACTGAGAAACTTGACTGTGATGGAATAGAATAACTGGCAATCTGTTCTTCAAATTCTGGGGTTTTTTTCTCTCTTGGAGTACAACATAAAAAGTATTTGTTGAGCTTTTAGTTTGATGTTTTAATGAAGTGTTAATTTCACAGGAATGAAATTTTTGATTGTATACATTGATGACTGCAGAAATCATTTTTAATATATGATCTTTCTAATACTGAAAAAGGTTGTCACAAGATGGGCGCAGATGGAATACAGTAAAAGAGGTTTTCCATTCATTGCAACACACACTGACCCTCTTACAGTCAAATAAGCACTTCACACAAAGTTCCAAGTTTCCTGGGGTTTGCAAGAGGGTTCCTTTTGTTATGATTTGAAAGAATTTCGATATTTTAATTTTTATCTGTGGAGAAATAATACTGCTCTCAAGATTTATGTTCTGAAAACTGTAAAGATGTGTGTATGTTACAAATAGGGGTTTCTTGGGCTTTACAAAGGTGGATATTGTGTGTGAAGCAAAGTACCCTTCAAATCAATGTGAACTCCCTTTAAAATAACTTTTGATATTATTAAGTTTCCTCTCGGTTTCCTTTTCACTTCAGCAATGAGGTGACTATTAAGATTCCATAAGTTAATGCTTGCTCAGTGGCTCTTGGTCTTGAGTTACACCAGGGAAGCATTAACTATTCGACCTACTCCTTCAGACACATCATACCTACACTGATTATGTGGACTGAGGCTTTTGAATGGCTGCACAATTATTTTCATTAGAAGTGCTAACAGAAACCCAGACTATATCGCATGTATTAAAAACTGTGAATCTTGGGAGTTCCCTGGTGGCACAGTGGGTTAAGGACCAGGTGTTGTCACCACTATGGCTCAGGTTGCTATGGTGGCTTGGATTTGATCCCTGGCCCTGGAACCTCCATGGGAGCAGCCAAAAAAAAAAAAAAGTGACTCTTTTATAAAACTTATTTGACAATGCTGACTTATATTACTAAAGATTATGTTTTAGATACTGCAAATATACCAGTAAAGAAATCTACCTAGAACATTTTGATTTAAGAAAACTATATGTAGGTATATATTACTGTGGTTTTATTTTTCAAAGCTGACCCTTATTTTTGATTTCTCATTAAAAGATATAGATAGGGGAGTTCTCTTGTGGTGCAGCAGGTTAGGGCTCCAGCGTTGTCCCAGCTGTGACTTGGGTTGCTGCTGTGAGTTCAGTCCCTGGCCTGGGAACTTCCATATACCACAGGTGTGGCCAAAAACTGAAAGATAGGTAGGTAGATAGGAAACATATATATTAAGGATTGACAATACCATGGAGATAAAAGTGGTGTGGGATAATAAAAAGAGTATTAACATAAAAGGGTAATAAGGAACAACAGCTTGAATCCAAACTTAATCACCTTAGGGTTCAGACAAGCCTAGGCATAGCCAGAATTGCTAAGTTTAATTCATCAGGCATATATGTGGCTGAGGACAGAGAAACCTGGAGAGAGAGAATGCACCGTAAGGAAAAGGTGACCCCCTAAATTACAGACTCAGAGCAATGTCCCAGTGAGTAGAAGGAAGCAGGGATTTTTGAGTCTGTAACTCAGTGTTCCTTTTGGCCCAGCTCCAAGGTTTGCATGATTGACTCCTTAAGAACAAAGAGAATTCAAGAAAACCTAATAGAAGTCTTTTTACCCAAAGGGCCCATAAAATCCTGGGAGGGCAAAGTAGCCCAACTTTGGAGCTTGGTTAACAGTGTGACACAGGGGGAGGAAAAAGATTCTTCCTCCATCAGGAGAGTGGATTCCAAGTAGCTCTACACTGGTAGCAGATGGCGGCACCAGAACCTAGGCTCGTATCTCCTGTGCTCGTATCAGTAGTCAGTTCAGAGCATGGGAGCAGCTCAAAGGTGAGCAAAGAAGCACTCTGATCACCTTGGGAGTTTTAAGGTGGATCAAAAACATACCAGTGTGAGAGGCAGGCTGGTGATGGGATGAAGTGGCCCTAGAACAAGAGGACACTTCCCTTGTGTCACCCCCCAGGTCCTGATGTTGTACCCTAGGAAGAAGGAAGGGCAATGATCTACGAAAAGGGGGGACTGACAACACGAGGGATAAGACCTTGCCAGCTGGAAGTTGCTCAACTTTTAATAGACCTCCCACACAAATGGGAGCGGAGAGGAGATAGAAAAGGCTCTTGGAAGGATTTACCAGCATCCCAAGGATCTCACTGATGGCAGCTATACCCAAAGAAACGTTGTGCCCAATTATCTCAGGTTTGTGCCTCCCCGAATTCTTGGATTATAACATAAAAGGAGTGATGAGAACAAATATGGGAGTCCAGAATTTGATATGGGCAAAAATATTGTCTTTTGCAATTACAAAAAGAATACCCGTTAATGCCTTTCCCTGTGAATGTTCTTTTCCAACTATTCCTACCTTGGCCATCTTGTCTTCATCTCAAAATTACTGCACAGGTACTGAGGGAAGAGCAGCAATTTGAGAAGCCAATATATAGGCATATTATTTCTCAGTTTCATTAAGTGTAGAATGAATAAAGATGGGAATAGGATAGGTATTGTCTAAGCAAACAATTCTTCTTTTCACACAGAATCAGGAGGAAGGTATGTGAGACTGGAGCTCGAACCTATGCATTTTGCTGTTACTGAAGATAGAGATTCAGGACTTCCAGATCTGAGACCCTGACCCAAATGACTTGTGTAGCATCCCTGGGAATCAGGGTGTCATATTCACATCTGCCTAAGGACACAACCATTTCAAATTTAGAGTCAATAGAGAAGGTAGGCTGGCAACCACAGATCCCTCCCAAACTCACCAGTTCCGTATTTCAGACCATTCTTTTTGGAAAATGTGACTTTCAATATGTTTATTTCTCTAAAAACGGGGTTATTAAAGGAGACTCTGACATAAAACAGCTCTTTGGAGACATGTTGATGTTATAAGGATAAGTGGTTCCAAATATGAGCATTTAGTTTCCCTCCAGAACACACAGTTCGAAAAACATTCATTCGAGGGTTTATCAGAGTCTAAACGTTGATATCACTCTAAGATGTTAGCATAAATTCCAGCTTTTTTTTTTCTCCTATAAACCCACAGTAATTGACTGCTTAACCTGAAACACCTGTGATGAAACTTGCACACAAGTTACCTATTCTTCATTTTGAAAGGTTCTTGCAGCATCCTTTACGGACTCGTTCATAGAAAACAAATCACTGCACTGTTTCTCATTCACATATTCTCCTGCTCTTTGCTTATTTTCAATCTGTGATTAAATTTGATTCTGGTGCTCTTAAATTATAGTTTCCATAGCTCTAAATTATACTGGAATTTTACCCTTTTTAGAAACAGATGATTTAGAATGTGCAGAATTCTCTACTCGGCATATAGACTAAATCATTTTTATATCAGATTTAAAGGAATGTGGGGGAGATAGAATTTTGTCTACTTAAAATTCCATATACATTTTAACTCAGTGTAACCTTAAATTAAGCATATTGTAATCTAGCTATGAATTTCAACTCCCATAATTTGATGAATATTTTGCAGTTTCTAGTTTTCAGTAAAAGTTCAGACCTATTACCAGATATTTGAAGTATCATAAATAGAATTGTATACCCACACTCAGAATTGTCTTGTTTTTAAGATGGTTTCCATTGCCTTTTAATCTCAAACAAAAACAAAGTAAAGCTGGGATTTTAAACTATTTCAGTGATACTGAAAACTCCTAGTAACACGGTATTAGTAAAAAATATATATAGTTTTGAATTTCAGAGTGCAAGGTAGTTGGATTTTTTAGTGATTCTTCATGGTGATTCTGGGCTTCTGTTTAACGACCCAGGCTTATCGTGTAATTCCTTTGCTAGATCTTTTCCTTCTTTTCTTTATATTGACATTTAAAAGAATACATAAAGAATACTTTATTTTATAGTAAGTATTATATATTTGAAACTATATATTCTTTATTTAAAAGTATCAAAAACAAAAGAAGGGTCAAATGTACTCGTATGCATGCATAAAGACAGGATTCCGTGGTTGATGATAAGGAGAAAAGATACACTGGAGGCATGATGTCCACGGAGGGCACACGGGGACCATGTCCTCATGTGCCCACACCAACAGTGGGTCAACTGTTAGGTGCAGACAAGAAATGTGATCACAATTCCTGGTTACACTGCAGTAGAAGAAATCCATTTTCCTCTATGATTGGGGCAGGTGAAGAGGAGAGAAGTTTCAAAGAGGTTTTTTTGTTCCTTTTTATGGCCACACCCGTGGCATATGGAAGTTCCTAGGCGAGGGGTTGAATCGGAGCTACAGCTGCTGGCCTACACCACAGTCATAGCAACATTGGATCCAAGCTGCATCAGCTTGCAGCAACGCCAGATCCTTAACCTACTGGGCAAGGCCAGGGATCAAACCCGCATCCTGACGGACATTATGTTGTTCTTCACCCGCTGAGCCATAACAGGACCTCCCTCAAAGAGATTTTTTTAAAAAGTTTAAATTCTTTCTAAAAAGTTTGCAGTGGGTTGGGGATCCAACATTGCAGTGAGTTGTGGTGTAGGTCACAGAGGCAGCTCGGATATGGTGTGGCTGTGGCTGTAGCATAGGCTGGCAGCTGTAGCTCCTATTCAACCCCTAGCTGGGAACTTCCATATGCTGCAGGTGCGGCCCTAAAAAAAAGAAAAAGGGAGTTCCTGTCATGGCTCAGTGGTTAACAAATCCGACTAGGAACCACGAGGTTTTGGGTTCGATCCCTGGCCTTGATCAGTGGGTTAAGGATCCAGCATTGCCATGAGCTGTGGTGTAGGTCGCAGACATGGCTCTGATCCTGTGTTGCTGTGGCTGTGACGTAGACCAGCGGCTACAGCTCTGATTGGACCCCTAGCCTGGGAACCTCCATATGCCATGGGAACGGCCCCAAAAAATGGCAAAAAAAATAAATAAATAAAAAAGAAAGAAAGAAAGAAAAGAAAAAATAAAAACCAAAGGTTTGTAGAAGAGACTGTCATGCCCTACAGTTTGAGAAAGTCATGGGGATTAGAAAAAAAAACTGGACTATTTAGTCAGAAACATGGGCATGATGGTTCAGGGCACGATGGGTGGGACATGCCAACAGTTGAGAACTGCAGCCCGAGAGACTCATGGAAGGGGTTGGGGGGTTGGTGCTGGAGGGAGAAAGGCCGAGAACCATAAAAGAGCAGGGCCAGAGGTCTGTGCCCCATTGTGGAAGCTTTCCAGAACGCTCAAATATTTCATCGCCCCGAGGGTGGGACTGAGGCGATGGAAGGTGATTCGTCTCCTTTCCACCGACATCTCCTGAAAAGCAGAGGCTTGCGGTCTCGGGGGTGACAATCCCCACAAACGCTTTTTCCTGGGGCCCAATTTTCAGCTAGTGGAAACAGGAATTTCAAACTAGGAATTGTAGTTTACCTACACATAAGCACTTACTTTTTAATAGCTCTTCTCTTTATATACAGTGCCTTTCCCCTGAGGTCCTGTGAAATTTACAGATATCATCTGTCACACGTCCCAAAAAGACTGGTTACCAGTTGGTATTACAGGCCTCATTTATTTTAAGAAAGCAGAAACATTCTTTTCACAAAACCAGGGGACGAGTGAATAATTTTTAGTCATCTTTCCAGTTATTGTATGACTTTTTAAAATTAAAAAATGTACACATACATACACACATACTTCTTTCCTTTAAAACCATAGGAGAATTAAATAATACTATAATGAAGGATACTTTCAGCAGAAATCAACCCAAAAAAGCCTTTGAAAATTATTTCTATGTGTTAAGATATCAATGGAGAGAAGCTTTTAGACATCCAACCTGGAATTTGTTTCATAGCAGTGAAATTAACTTTATACTCTGTGTTTTATCTATAGTGGATGAAAGTGGTCTTTGTAACTAAACTTAATGCATTACTTGGGAAATTTATGAGTGTCTAAAGGAAACATTTTTTTTTACCAGCTTATATGCTACATTATTCAAAAAGAACTTTTATCATACAAAAAAAATAGTTCATTAAATGTTTGACCTTCCCTTTCAATTTGATACATGAACCTGTGAAATGATCTAGAATCTTTAGAATAGTCTCGGACTACCAAAATGGAAGAGAAATACATCATTTTGACACTCAATAAAGAGAAAGAGTGAAAGGAATAAGAGGTATTTTCCCAAATAGGCAGTGAAGACCTAATACTGAATACCTAATGTATATCCCATGACGATGTGTCTGCTTTTTGCCTCCCAAAAAAAGGAAAAAAAAATGAAGTTAAGACATTTGATATTTAATCCTTTCCTCTACATAGGAAGGTAGGGTCACAAAACATTCCTCTTTTTTTTTTTTTGCTTTCTTAGGGCCGCACCCACAGCATATGGAGGTTCCCAGGCTAGGGGTCAAAATGGAGCTACAGCTGCCGGCCTAGGCCACAGCCACAGCAACATGGGATCCAAGCCATGACTGCAACCTACAGCACAGCTCATGGCAAGGATGGATCCTTAACTCACTGAACAAGGCCAGGGATCAAACCTGCGTCCTCATGGATCCTAGTCAGATTTGTTTCTGCTGTGCCATGATGGGAACTCCACAAAACATTCATTTGAGTGAAGAGAAGCAGAACTTTCCTTCACCAGTTTCTCAGGGGTCTGGCCACAGGAGAACATGAACTGGCCTGCTTCACGTAAGGGACCAGGCACAGGTGAGACCTCATGCCACCATGATTCCATGGCGATTCCATGACTCCATAGTGTTCCATGATTCCATGGTAGCTTCCAGAGCAGGAGCATCCTTCTGAGCTGTCCATATGCAAAATAATGGTTGGGTTCCCAGCGTGTTTACCTCTCGGTCAGATTGAATCAAAAGCAGTTCTGAGAGTTCCTGTCATGGCACAGTGGAAATGAATCTGACTAGGAACCATGAGGTTGCAGGTTCAATCCCTGGCCTCGCTCAGTGGGTTAAGGATCCGGTGTTGCCATGACCTGTTGTGTGGGTCACAGACGAGGCTCAGATCTGGCATTGCTGTGGCTGTTATGTAGGCCAGCAGCTGTAGCTCTGATTGGACCCCGAGCCTGGGAACCTCCATATGCAGTCCTACAAAGCAAAAAACAAACAACAGCAACAACAGAAAGCAATTCTGACCTCACAGCAAAAGTAGAACTTTCCTTTGTCTATCAGTTGTACCACCTCAGAGAGGGATCATGTGACAACTTCCTTATAAATATAGCTGGTACCCACAAGTCGAGCAAGTGACCCTTAAAAATGATCAGGGAAATTGAGAACTGAGAAGGTTAGCCCCTTCAGTCCTGCTGAAGTTAAGGAAGAAAGCAGCAGGAGCCATTTGGAAGTATTTTGCCAGCTGTTTCACAAACATCAATTTATTTACTCCTCCCAACGAATGGTTACACTTTAAAGATGAATAACTTAGGCTCAGAAAAGGGTCATGGTTTTGACTCAGCCCTAAAGCAACAACTCCTCCATTAAGTGCACAGATCTCTCCTTTGTTAGGAGTTGTTTGGGGCCAATACCTTCATCTTGAGCCCCCGCTGTCCACCTGGAGAAGAGTGGGGACTATCCATCCATTTTCCGAGACTGTCAGTGACACACACACTGTATTTGTCAAGAACACTGTGGTAGCTGCTGGTTTTGTGAAGTTTAAAGTTGGACTTTCCTTAGTAAGTAGGAAGACCACTCAACACTCCTTCCAGTTGTAGAAACACAAGTGGTTCCCCTCGTTTCTATGCCACTCAAATTGAAACCAGAGAAGTGTGACTACAGAAAAAATTAGTATGCATGTTTAAAGAGCTGGGATATGTAATTTCCCTGGCAAAGTCGTTTCCTTCTGAGAGTTCCCTCTGAGGCACAGTGGGTTAAGAGCCTGACAGCAGTGGCTTGTGTCTCCGTGGAGGCCAGGGTTCAATCCTCAGCCCAGCTCGGCACAGTGAGTTAAAGGATCTGGTGTGGTGTAGGTCACAGCTGTACCTCCAATCCAGTCGCTGGTCTGGGAACTTCCACATGCTGTAGGTGCAGCTATAAAAAAAATTTTTAAAAGTGGTTTCCCTCTAATTTCAAGTTTTGATCCTCATTTGCAATACCTACTGTTGGCTTTGGTGGATTGATGCTTTGGTTTCTGTTTTGGCTTTTCTTTGTCCCTGTGAGCTTCCATGAGGTGAGCCCAAGTTTAGTGAGTAACTGCTAGTTCCTTCCATGGACTAAAGGCTCTCTCTTCTTCCCACTGTGCTCCCTACTCATGATGCAAAACCAGCCCTGCCTTTGTTTTGCTGTATGTCTTTAAGAAATACGTTGCAATGTGTCTTTAAGAAATATGTTCAGCAATAATAAATTTACAGTGGGCAGAACAATGGGAGAGACCGAGTTAACTCTTTGCCCAATGAGAACAAGGAGGATCTCGTACTCCTCAAGGCCCTAAGTCAATATTACCATGAAAATATTTACCCCTCAGATCATTAGTCAAACCAGAGTGAGAGCCTAGAAGAGGGACTATAACAAACAACAAAAACTGGAATATGTTCCTGACATTGGCATTTGCTTGGCAAGATGGGTGCTCCATGGTTGCTGTTTTGAATTAGGGAAAATCGAAAACAGAAATACAGATGTAGCCAAACACTTCCATATCCCTTTTCATTAAGGGAAATCTAAAAAATGGCAAAAATACATCTTTCACCAGATAATGAAGCAGGACTAACTCCTGTTTGTCTCTGCTTACCTTAAATCATTGATTTCAAAACTCTTTTTCATGTATGTTTTTGAGTCGTGATGCTAAAATTTGGATAAGCCAATTATGTTCACCATGTGGCTCTCATTCAACTCTACACATACTATGAATTAAAACAAAGGAAATTGCCTTTAAAACCTTGTTTTGAAACATTGTATATCTAATGGACATAGTAAAACAGCAAATTCAAGTTTTTTCAATTTATTATTGAATGTATTCTATCATTAAATCTGTATTTAAAGAAAAAATATTTTATTTCTACCAATCACTATACAAGACTAGGCCGTAGAGACCCATTTTAGGGTACCAACCGGGGAAAAACATAATATAGATAACAAAATAGATATAGATATTTTAAAAGACATCAGCATCACAATTCTTCCAAAAGAACTTAGTTCCAAAAGAACTAAGAGATCTGGACATCACATTCAAACCATTTTGTTCAAAATATGAGGTTTTTGGAAAAGCAGTCATGCTCACCCAATTAAACTCTGCTCATAGGGAGAAATATTAAAAAGCGAAGCTAAGCACACTGACAAATTAAAAACGTGTTTCATTGCCAGAGATTTTTCTTTTCAATTTGGGGGTCAGGGAGGAAATTACTTCAAGGTCATGCTCCTCAAAACACAATGCAGGGAGTCCTCTTTAGGGCTGGAGCAATACCAAGTCACCATCAGCCACGCTGTTGGAAGGAAAATGGTGAGATGAGAGAAAAAACTTCATACTGACTTTTTGCAAAGCAGTGAATTAAAAGATTTTGGAATCTGCATGCTTGCCTACCCTTAGGTGAGTTTGCTGCACCCTGATTGAAACTACACACTTGAGCACCAGGTGACAGTTAAAAAGGAGGATGGGAGAGGTAGCCATGAGGATTCCATGATGGGGAGGGTGGACTGCAGAGTAAAACAGAGATGGACAGAAAACGAGGAAGGAGAACTTAGCAAAATACTTCAGTGAGCTACACAGGCACACAGGAAGGGGGACGTTTGTCATCAAATTCAAAATAAAGGTATTAAATTTGGCTATATTTAATTACATGTTGAAGCTGACTGCTGGCAGGAAATAAAGTTGCTTTTTCTTCTTTTCAGTCTATAAATGTATCAAATTAACCACAATTGTGTAAGGAGCTAAAAGAAATACTGAACTAGTTAGATTTAAAAACCAAAAAAAAAAAAAATACATAGTAAAAATGCTATTACCTTTTGTGGTTCGGATCACAATTAAATTGCAGACAAAAAATACAAAAACCCAAAGGTAATTCCCAACAGATCCAACATAAAATTCAATTTTGTTCCGTAGCAATCATGATTAATAGCATTGCTTTGTTTGGAAATTATTTTAAAAATACATTTTTTTCAGTTTCAAATTTATATAAAAATTCATGTAATTTATGAGAGCTATAGTATGTAAGATCTGGCTCCAAACAAATCATTTTTAGATTCATGGCAAGATTCTTAAACTTTCTAAGGCTGTTTCCTCATATACCAAATGGGAAAATAGTTAAGATGAAGTTAACCTTCCATTGAAAGAGCTTACCAGGAGTTCCCGTAGTGGCGCAGTGGTTAACGAATCTGACTAGGAACCATGAGGTTGCGGGTTCGGTCCCTGCCCTTGCTCAGTGGGTTGACGATCCGGCGTTGCCGTGAGCTGTGGTGTAGGTTGCAGACACGGCTCGGATCCCGCGTTGCTGTGGCTCTGGCGTAGGCGGGTGGCTACAGCTCCAATTCGACCCCTAGCCCAGGAACCTCCATGTGCCGCGGGAGCGGCCCAAGAAATAGCAACAACGACAACAACAAAAAAGACAAAAGACAAAAAACAAAAAACAAAAAAAAAAAGAGCTTACCAAATGCCTGGCATCTAGTATGTTCTCAGGAAATGTTAATTTCCATCAGTTATTAATATTATTTTGATTGACCATCACAGCAAATATGTTTGAATATGTACTTTGAATATGTACTTTGAATATGTACTTTAAGTGGCCTAAAGATGTACCTAATAAATAAAACCTGAGTTAAACATGAAGAACTAAAAACTAAGAAAAGTACTGCCAAAATGAGGGTTTAAAAAAAAAAAAAAAAGCAGCTATTTGTAGAGACAGAAAACAAGTTTTGCTAAGTTGAATGCATTTGAAAACACATAAAATATAGTTTATAAAAACTGTATGTGACTAAGAAGAGTTGGGTTGAGCAAAGTAGAAATTGAGCAGTGTTCCAATATTTAAGTCCAGTTACTCAAGCCAAAGGCATATTGATGATTTTGCTCATTTTTATGCAGTGGGAAAATCGCAAAAATCTAAAACACAGGAAAGATTTATGTTCTCTGATGTTCTTGAAGTCATTACACAAGTTAGAAAACCCATAGGTCATAGCTTACTTGGGTTTGGAAAATTAACCAATACTGATGTTAAACCCCAAAGGAAATCTATGTCATATTTATTTTCAGTAGAAATCTAGTCATTTTCACCATAAAGATACAGGAAGTCTTCTCAATGGAAATGCTGCTGAATCATTCACACAAAATAACCAATGCAGTTGTTTTGTTTAGCTATCTTTTAAATATTTCTCCATGGCTTGACTCATGTCAAAAAAAAAAAAAAAAGTTTTGTTTTTTTAGAAAAACTGACATATTGCCATAGATTAATTCATGTTTTAATATTTTTAAAATTCTATAGAAATATGACAGAAACAGAAACCACTTGTACAACTATAAATGTAATAAAATTCACTGAGTAATAAAAAAAAGAAAGTTTGAAAAGTTTCTGGAAAAATTTAGATTAAGTTGTGTGTTTTGTTGAGATACTGAAAAACATTATAGCACTTCAAAGAAAAAATATATAATCCTACTAAATTCTGTAATATGAGCTCTCTAGACCCCTTAATAATTATAGATTTTCAACTGTGAACTTGTCTGATCCTTTGCATGATTACTTGGGAATTTGTTTAGGCCTGGGTATTTGCCCTCTTTGTACACACACGCACTTAGCCCAGAAGAAAGTTCATAGGATTTCTAGCATTTCTTGCTTCCCTTTATCAGTTTCTCCATCTCTGATTTGATATAATATGTTCTCTTGGTTTAAATATAACTATTTAATACCAGGCTCCTTAAGATGGTACAGTTCTGGAGTTCCCTTGGTGGAGCAGTGGTAACAAACTCAGCTAGCATCCATGAAGACTCAGGTTCTATCCCTGGCCTTGCTCAGCGGGCTAAGGATCCGGCATTGCTGTGAGCTGTGGTGTAGGTCACAGACTAGGCTCGGATCCTGCGTTTCTGTGGCTGTGGTGTAGGCTGGCAGCTACAGCTCCAATTCAACCCCTAGCCTGGGAACCTCCATATGTCAGGGGTGCGGCCCTTAAAAAAAAAAAAGATGGTACAGTTCTATTCACTGTACCCTCTCTAAATACAATATTTATATATGTATAATGCTTAAGGCATAAACATATGCTTATAAGTTACAATTACCTGGGAAATTATCTCATGCACTGTAAAAATCTCTACTGCTGTACAGCACTGGGAACTACATCTAGTCACTTGTGATGGGCATGATGGAGGATAATGTGAGAAAAAAGAATGTTTAGGAGTTCCTGTTGTGGTGCAGTGGAAATGAATCCGACTAGGAACCATGAGGTTGCAGGTTCCATCCCTGGCCTCACTCAGTGGGTTAAGGATCCTGCGTTGCTGTGGCTCTGGCAAAGGCCGGCAGCTGTAGTTTCAATTAAACCCCTAGTCTTGGAACCTCCATATGCCGTGGGTGCAGCCCTAGAAAGACAAAAAGGAAAAAAAAAAAAAAAGAATGTATATATATGTGTGACTGGGTCACTTTGCTGTACAGTAGAAAATTGGCAGAACACTGTAAACGAAATATAATGGAAAAAATTAAAATCATTTTAGAAAAAGAAAGAAAGTACAGGTCAAGTTGAAAAAAACATGTAACACCCTCTAGACAAAATGTCAAATAAACAGTGAATTCTATTCACACGTGGCTCATCTCTTCACAATACAAAGAGTTCTACAGCCATTAACTCTCACATCTCAGGCACTTTTTTCCTATGTCTTCAATCTCCTCTTTTCACACATTAATTTAATTTCTGGACTATGGGAAAAATGCTTAATTTTACTTATTCATTGTATTTGTTTAAGTATTTGAACATAACTATTCTTCAGCTGTCCTCATTTGTTCTTAAATACTCATCCAAAAATCAAGCAAGTATGCTCTAATTATCCTTAACATTAAACAGTACATAAAGAACTACTTCGTTTACACTAATATTTACCTAAAACAAATCATAGAAGTATATGTTCCTTATTCCTATCAGAACATGGAGCAGGATATGTAGCTCTTGCAGTCTCTTGGATGTAGAGACTCTCATTTATTTCTTTGAAACCAACTGTCATCCCCATAAATTCAGCAAAAGGGAGCCATATGGTTTTGTGAACAAAAACGTCTTAATTGCTTTATAAGATAAAGTTCAGATAAAGGAAGAGAATATTATCAAATCTCAAAATGTTTAAGAGATCCTCTGATAAGTGGGCATAATTCAACTTTTTGAACTTAGATAAATAAGAATGAGAAACTGTAGTCAAAACAGCTAGACAAAAAGAAAAATATTACCCTTGATCTCTGAATTTCTTCTGCTACTTATTAGCACAATGTCAGCTGATATTCAGATTAAGCAGCCACATAGATCATCTGACCCTTGACACAGATAAATAGTCCTCTGACAACACAGGGGCTTAATTGGGGAATTTTTCCCCCTAGGTAAAAGAAGGCTGTATTGGGGGATCTAAGGATAACACAACAAACTTGTTAAACCAGATACTTCATGTACAAGCAGCAGATTCCGGGACCTACTAAATTTCAGCAGATATTACATGAAGAACTCTTCATCTCTCACACAAACATGCTCACATTCCATAAGAGTAAAAGAATAGCAAGTTAGTAACTCACACATTTAATATATAATGATGTGAGGACTTCAGACACTAGAATATATTTTTCTAACTAGGAGTATATATTCTATAACTCAAAAGACGTCATAGAATTTTTGAAAAATCTGATTTTTTTTATTTTAACAGTATATTTAGGAGCCACCACAGGATATTGCAATTTTGGAGAAAATGTCTATCAGTATGTTAAATCACTCAGCACATAATAAGGAACAACAGGAAACGATACTTCAAAATTGTAGAAAAATATAATTAATCCCATTTATTATTATTAATGTAGGTGTGGCAATTATCAATTTCCAGAAACAAACTCCAAAAAAATCCCAATAGAGAACATGGCAAAACCCTGGGTAACAACCCTGGGTCTTTAAATAACCCACTTTCTATTTAATTGTACTGATAACTAAAGTAAAGAACTTTTTAAAATTATGGTTTGCACAATAACATTCGTGAAAATAAAAGATTAAATTGTTAGTGCTTTTAGAAAACCTCTGACATATATATTATATATATAGTATATATAATATATGCATATATATAATTTCTAAAAATGGAATAGAGAAAACTGTACCAACAAGTGGGGGAGGGAGGCTAGCCACAACTTTATCTCTTTTCAATGTCTGGGAACTATAGCTGCTAACCAGCATGGTTATAATGAGGACACAACAATTACAAGGGTTTGTTTCATTGACTTTCAGAGAGGGCTTCGTGATATTCTTCCAGTCAATTCACAAGGTATCTTCAGTTTTCTGACTTTTTTTTTTTCTTGGCTACGCCGGGCAGCATGTGGAAGTTCCTAGGTCACAGATTAAACCCATGTCACAACAATGACAATGCTGGATCCTTAACCCACTAGGGCACCAGAAAACTCCTAGTTTTCTGATTTTTTTTTTTTTCTTTAATAGGGAATACCATTTAGGTAGTGGGGCTTGTATGCAATTTGCTAAAAATGTTAGCATCATATATTAGGAGCCATTAGGCTCCACTCTTTAACAAAGACTTTCATTTTTTTTTTTCTTTTTAACCATGTGTCTTATGAGCATTAAAACACTATTTGTAATTCTACTATCTTTGTAAGAAGTCACATTTATGTGTAAGGCTTGCTAGTAAGTTTCCAAAGCCAAATGCTAATAATTTACACTGAGGCATCTCTCAGTTGAAAATTTTTTCAGATGTTAATGTAGGCCAGCCTTTAACCAGTTTTCCCTGTTTATTACCCTACCAAGTGACAAGAAACTTGTTTCCTTTATATTCATTAATGCAATTAGTTATCCCTCAAATAAGCATGCTCTTTTTCCAAAGAACTAAAATGGTTGGGCCTCAAAAAGCTACCATATTAAGTATTAGTAATTTGAGATTCTCCAGTGCCTGTAAATATCTAGCCAATATAAGCAATCAGTCATGACACATACCTCTGAGTGTTCATTTCCATTGGCTTCATACATTTAAAATACATTTTCATATATTTATGTATGTACATATTTACTATGTAAATTTATCTCATATGTATGTACATATACATATACCTATTATGTGTGTGTTTATCATATATTTATGTATGTATATATTTATATTACATACATTTTCATATATTTAAAATCTTCCTATGAGAAACCATTTTATTAACCAAAGTTATTAGACATGCACCTAATGACGAACCTGTCTCTACACTATGCTTCCAACTCAAAGTTTAAGAAAATACATCAATAATCTTACCTTTCTCCAGTAGGCTATCATTTGTGAATTTATCTAAAACCCTCTTACATCATCTGTAAAACCTCCACAATAAAAGAACTCGATCCCAAGTTAAAGGAGTACCACCTAGAGCATGTTTCTGTGCATTTTCTCCTCCAGTTCAACCCAAAGACCTTTATTCCTGTCCTCCCATATTCCCAGGACTACTCTTTAATACAGGCTCACACTGTTCTTGGAAAACAACTACCATTACATTTATTCTATTAATGCGAGGGCTAAACATAAAACATTTTGTCAGAGCCAAGATCTGAATCTAGTTTGCCTAATTTCGTCTTGGAATTTACTTCCCCAGCATGGAGCTATCTATTCTATTTATTTTTCCTCCTTATTTAAATTAAGTATCAAAACTTTAATCTCAGTTATCATAGCAATAATGATAAATATCTTGATATTTACACATTAATGATAATGAATTTGATAGTTTAATATCTCTGAAAAAAATTTTCTTGATTTGGCTACAAAATTCAGTGAGACTTTGAAATCTCTGATTTTAAATCTGAATTTTTACCTTGATATATTTGGAAATTATGACACAACTTTGTTCAAAGAAAAATGGGTTTTAGAGTCATATTTTAAAAAGAACCTTATCATGTTTCTTGGACATTAAACAATACTCTGACGAAACAACATTTTGGTGACTTGAATACAAATGAATCAGAAACATACGGATTGAATTTTCCTTGACGTATAAGTGGGCTTGAATAGACAAGAAAAAGTCATTGGCAAAATTTACTCTGAATATTGCCAAACCTAAAATGTCTGAAAACACAGGGTTTTTAAAAAGACATTCTAATGATCCCCAAAATAACTATCTTTGTTTTTCCATTTCTAAATTACTCTACAAACCCAAATTTGAAAAAAGAATTCATTTACTTGGAAGTTTTAAACTACATAAAGGATCAAACAATGGAAAAGTATAGGAGTTCCTGTCATGGTTCAACAGTTAATGAACCTGACTAGCATCCATGAGGACTCGGGTTTGATCCCTGGCCTCGCTCAGTGGGTTAAGTATCCGGCATTGCTGTGAGCTGTAGTGTATGTCACAGAGGCGGCTCAGATCCTGCGTTGCTGTGGCTCTGGTGTAGGCTGGCGGCTACAGTTCCGATTAGACCCCTGGCCTGGGAACCTCCATATGCCACGGGTGCAGCCCTATAAAGACAAAAAGACAAAAAGACAAAAAAAAAAAAAGGAAAAGTATAGCATTCGGGGAGAAAACCCAAGTCTTAAAAGCTAGATTAAATTGCTACCTGGGTAATAAATTCTGTGTACATATATATGTAAAGGATAGCAATTGCCATAGATTTATTATCAATTTCAATAAAGATCTAACAAGCAAGATAATTAATGCATCTTTGTGATTTTGGGAGAGTATCTCATCACAGAAGTGGAGCAGATCTCTCATCTCCACCATGAGAGAGGACTTGCGAATTCTGAAACTGACAGCACAACTGGGTACAACCACTTGTCTGGAATTTCTAGATTTGGCTCTTAAGAAGCAGCAATGTTTCTCTTCTGGTTGCTGCTCATATGTATGTTTTATTTAGCTGAAACGCACATATGAGCTCAGAGAATTATCTATTCTGTACGAAATAAAAAATTAATAGGATATCCTTAAATTCCCGTGCCAAATCCATGGCAGATCATTTATCAAATCTCTAAAAGGAATATTTCACAAACCGTCATATTTTCCACAGGTCCTCTAGGGATCATAACGCTACTTTTGATTTCAACGGTCTTTTGATTTCCAAAATAGATTTAGACCTCTTAGCTATTTTTTCTTTGTGGGAGTAGGATAAACAAAATTTAATAATATATATCACTGACTTTCTCCTTATCGTATGATTGAAACAATTTTAACTACTGTACTATGGTTTGTGGTAAAAAAAAATATTCCCCTCCTGTGTTACACCTAATTGGTTTGGTTAATAAGCACCCCCAGATTTACCATTTGGAATGTCTTTTTTTTTTTTTTTGTTAGGGCCACACCCACAGCACATGGAATTTCCCAGGCTAAGGGTCGAATTGGAGCTACAGCTGCCAGCCTACACCACAGCCACAGCACCACCAGGTCTGAGCCATGTCTGCTACCTACACTGCAGCTCACAGAAATGCTGGATCCTTGACCCACTGAGCGAGGCCAGGGATTGGCCTGATGCTTCCCCTTGGATGCTAGTCAGGTTTATTACTGCTGAGCCACAATGGGAACTCCCTGGAATGTCTTCTTAAGAGTAACATGTTCATGTGTATAAAATAGATAAACAATGTCCTACTGCATAGCACAGGGAACTATATTAAAATTCTGTAATAAACTATACTAGAAAAGAATATGGACAGATATAACTGAATCACATTGTAATACACAAGAAACTAATGCAACATTGTAAACCAACTGTACTTAAGTAAAAAAAGAAAAAGAATAACATGTTCAATGGCAGGTGGTCCACAAGAGCCTAAGTCACAAACTCATTCAATAATCATCCGAAACATTTTTAATACCTAAAACCTTCATTGTCACAAGTATCCAGGGTCCAAATGTGAACCAGAAATATATACCGATGATCTCATGAAACTGATATTCATTCAAATATGTGATCATGAAAATGTCACTCCGATTAATGCAGCAAGTCGAGTTATTTAATGAGCAGCGATCAAGCTACCAGAACATACATGTAAGTTAGATGTCATGTTCCTTCTATGATTTGTCTTCAAATCACTCCCCTAATAGCATCTGCAATCATACTTAGACATGAAAGTTATTCTAGCCAAATCGGGACTGCTGACTTTTTCCAGACTACACTGGGCCATTTGGCTATCCTATGTAATTACCCACATTGCTTCCTCATCCAGGAATGAATTCTCTCCTCCTTTCTCACCATCAATCCCTTTCCCTCCTCATCTTAATTCCTTGAAATCTTCCCCAGCTGACCTCACCTAAGAGTCACCTGGACCACAGCTCTTTTGGTTCCATTTGGACCTAACTGTGTCTCTTAAGTTTTCCTATAGTGTCCTGATGGAATCATTATTTTTAACATCTAGGGAACTTTACTCCTTCTGAATTAGCTACAGATGTCTGTCCTCCAGGTTAAAGTCTCCTTAACACTTTCTCCTGCACTTAATACTTTAAGGTCGAACGAATGAATAAATGAATAATAGCCAACAAATGAATTTGAAAGCAGACTTTCCTGAGTATCATTCTTTCATAACTTCTAATTATTTTGCTGAGAAATAAACATATTCTGAATCCATGATTGCAAATAAAAGCTGGTCTGTCTCTTCTGTTTGAAGCAGTACTGCAATATCACATTAAAAACATCAGCAGTGGTGGGAGTTCCCGTTGTGGCTCAGTGGTTAACGAATCCGACTAGGAACCATGAGGTTGTGGGTTCGATCCCTGGCCTTGCTCAGTGGGTTAACGATCCGGTGTTGCCGTGAGCTGTGGTGTAGGTTGCAGACGCGGCTCAGATCCCGAGTTGCTGTGGCTCTGGCGTAGGCCAGCGGCTACAGCTCCAATTCAACCCCTAGCCTGGGAACCTCCATATGCCGTGGGAGCAGCCCTAGAAAAGGCAAAAAGGCAAAAAAAAAGAAAAAAGAAAAAATCAGCAGTGGTGATGATGAAGCAGTGATAAGGTGAAGCATCTGGTTATCCATATTTATAGAGATATGCCACATACATAGTCTCCGTGAGGTTGCAGTTAATAAAACTAAGGTACCCGAAGGGTCGTTACTTTTGCAAGGCCGTATATGCTCTAATTCTGGTTAAAATATATTTTAAGTATTGCTTAAAAATAAAAAGCCAGCTTACCTAACATATTTTACCATTTTAATATTTTCCTATCAGACAATGTTAAAGAATCACAGTGAAAGGCCATGTATCTCAAAGTTAACATTTAAATAAAGAATTTGGAAACCTTTGAAAAAAATGAAATGTTAGTTTATTTTAGGCTCCCCAATACCCCCTATAAATAATTCGAGTCATTTTAAAATAAAATTATCCATAAAATATAAGAGAAATCAACCAAAGGAAAAGAGTAAACAAAACATAAAGTAGTTTTCAGAGAGAAAAGGATAAACTGAAAGCAAGATAGAACAAATTATATGGATCGTAAAGGAAAGAGAAGCAATACAAGAGAAGGAATGAAAAAACAAAAGAGAAATTTCAGAATTTTCAGATGGAGTGGCGAGGGAGAGGGGATTAAAAGGAAACAGGCCGATCATATTTCGCACATCTCCTGAGCTGTTTGGTTAGACATTTCTACATATCCCTAAGGAGAAAACTGAGAGAAGCACATACCACTAATTTAATTTTTCTTGTTTGGGCCACATACCAGGGAAGGGATGACTGGCTCGGCCCTGCCATGCACATTTCCCAGTTACATTTCTGACCATAAATGTACAGTAGTTGGACATCGTAAAAATGCTTGAAAGATTATTTAAATGGGTGCTTTTCTCCGCCTACATGTATAACCCTTGAACTGTGAAAATCCTTAACGATAACCTCAAAGCCATAAATGAAAGATAGCCTACAATTCAAAATATTTGAATTGCTTATCAAAATTAACAAATCAGCACTGAATTAAGATCTATGGAAAAGTCTGGATTTGGGAGCCAAAGGGAATGTCTGAAAGTTGCCTGTAACACTTTCAGTAAGAATTTTCTCTTTCTGGATCAAGATCTGAAGCACGTGGAAGCCTTCACCAGACTGACTCTGGAATATATTTAATTTGCGTTTATCAACATCATTCTGTACACACAATCCTCGGAGTAATAGCATTGGCTATGGTCTTACTTTCAGGTGGTGAATGGGATTGTAACAATGCCACCGTGAGGTCCCACTGCTTAACTGTAACGACCCTCCCTGAAAGAGACCCACGGGAGACACAACTTTTACTTCACTCTGGTTTATTAAGCAAAGCATTAGTGTAATACAGCAAGGAGAACAGAGACAAGACTCTAGGGCTGATGTCTCTATTGCCAGATCCTGAAAAAATATTAAGGTAGAAAACCTGAATAAGGCACATTCTCTAACTAATCATCCCTTTAAAAACTACCCTTCCTAGACCTGGCTCTAGCATGTTTAGGTGTCCAGCAAAAGCATAAGATAGGCCCAGCTGGTATACTGAATATTTTATAAATACTAATCAAGCTAATAAATCATTAAAGAATGTTCATTCCTCTTATCATGACAAACACAACTTTAAATTACCTGGAAGTCCAGATTTGAATTTAAAATTTTTGGACTCTGAGTGATCAAAAGCAAACAAGGCCTTGGGCTCCCTGAGCTCCTGATGGAAGGGCCAGGACCCTTCTCACCTGTGTCTTTGTAAGCTCTCTTACTTTGGTCCGAAATGCCTGCCTTCCAACTTCTTCCCCTAATAGCCCATCTTGAAGACTGTAGCTCGAATTCACTCTCTGTTCTATACTCAGAGGTTCACTGGACCCTTCTTTGTGTAGCGACGAGCATTAGATCAAACCCCGAGCTGCCTTCCATGTCCCTCACTCAACTGCAAGCCTGGGGAAGCCATCTCTGCATTTGCTCCCCATTTCATCCCCAGGCTTGAGCCAAGCACACAGCACATGAGTACCTGCGAACATACGAATAACTTCTGGAGCATCTTAGAAAGGAAGATTTCCTACAGACCCCTCCCAGAAGTGATTGTGGAGCTGTTGTCCTTGAGCGATGATGACCATATGTTAAGACCTAACTCAATATGATTTTCTGTGGTTTTTCTTGACTCTGTTGCTCCATCCCAACCCTCCTTCCTCCCGTATATTATGGTACTCCCTTGTCTGTTTCCCTAGCACCTTTTTTGATACACATTTCTTTTTTTTTTTTTTCAGTCAAGTTTTGAGACATCATTTGCCTATGGTACAATTCATCCTCACTTAGTGTACAGTTCCATATGTTTTTACAAATTACATAGTTGTGCAATCACCACCACAATCAAGACATAGATCCACAACACTATACACCACTTTCTTTTGGTATTGTTATATTATAACAGTGCTACTTACTTGCATACAGGCCTTCGACACAAGACTAAAAACTCCAAGAGCAGGAACGGTACCTAATTCTTCTTCACCCTCCACCCCAACTGCAGAGCTGAACAAGAAATGTGTGTTGGGTAAAATGTTCAGAAATTGATAAACTGATGAATATATTTCCCTGTCCTATAGAATGAATCCACCACCTTGCACAGTGTGTGTTTAAAACATACATGGGTTAAATCTCACAAAAAGCTGTAACTCTGAATGTGTCAACACCAGCACCACAAAAAGACAGGAAATTCAGTGCTTACCATCTCCTGTTTCTGCACAGAGCTGCAAGCCCAAATTGTTCTGTGGATTAATCACCCAGTGATTGCTGGTCACAGTGATATCAAAGACAAGCCAACCCACATCTAAAGCTTGGACTTTTCTTGTGTCTAACAAGAACAGATCTGCATCCCTAAGGAGAAAGAGAACAACAACAAAGAGAAGTTACAGGTTGGAATGATCATCATTTCCGAT
The DNA here is from genome assembly GCF_016906955.1 of Phacochoerus africanus. Classification (NCBI taxonomy): domain Eukaryota; kingdom Metazoa; phylum Chordata; class Mammalia; order Artiodactyla; family Suidae; genus Phacochoerus; species Phacochoerus africanus. The sequence goes on along the minus strand of NC_062552.1, from coordinate 26,606,918 downwards.
ACGTAAGTGAAAACACTACAAAAGTCCTCTTACAATAACAGCAGTTAATTAAAGAGCAAGGGGAACAAATGACTCCAGTGATGAGTAATAAGATACAGAACCCTTTATTGCTAGGATCCCAATGCAAACCTGGTGCACATTAGTAATATCTGAAAGTAATTTCCATCTTCCTGCTCTGCACGGTAGTGTCCTTTCCAGACTGACTCAGAGGTCTTGATTTGGTCCCTGATAATCCGTGTTTTCCCAAACCACTATCCATAAGTAGCCCTACACTGGCAAGGGTTAAACCAAATAGAGTTGGAAATGAAAGTAGCTGCTCCAGTGTGGATGGATGTGGATTCTCCAAGGAGATGGAAGCAGGCAGGCTGTGACGTGAGCATCTATTTGAGAGAGAATTAATTTTCCTTTTATTTCAATTTTTATCATATTTTTTCATTTTATTACATATTTTTTTGCATTTCTCATTTCATTTTCCATTTTTTATTATATAATGAATTACTTTATGGGTACCAGAGGCCAAGAGAGGGTCACCAAGTATACCACTGGATTAAGGGAGAAATCCCCTAGATTGAGTGACAGATCTACCCTGACTTGCTTTTAACTTCTTTGCACACAAGCCCCCCGGGGGCAGTAGAAGCTATGAATATAAACGTGTATGTTCTGGATAATCTCCACAAGCTACTGTTATTAATATTTCTCAATCTTTAGTATTAAATTTCCAAATGTATGCGTATGTGTTGAACTATAATGAATTATTCTTTTAATGATTTTTAAATTTTTTTCTATTATAGCCAGTTTACCATGTTCTGTCCACTTTCTACTGTACAGCAAGGTGACCCAATCACACATACATATATACATTCTTTTATCTCACATTATCATGCTCCGTCATAAGTGACTAGATATTTTTCCCAGTGGTATACAACAGGATCTCATTGCTTATCCATTCCAAAGGCAATAGTCTGCATCTATTAACCCCAAATTCCCAATCCACCCCACTCCCTCCCCCTCCCCCTTGACAACCACAGGTCTGTTCTCCATGTCCATGAGTTTCTTTCCTGTGGAAAGGTTCATTTGCGCCACATATTAAATTCCACATATAAGTGACATCATATGGCATTTGTCTTTCTCTCTCTGACTACTTCACTCAGTATGAGAGTCTCTAGTTCCATTGATGTTGCTACAAATGGCATTATTTTGCTCTTGAAATTTTTTTTTTTGCCTTTTGTCCTTTTAGGGCCACGCCCATGGCATATGGAGGTTCCCAGGCTAGGGGTCTAATCGGAGCTACAGCTGCCAGCCTACGCCAGAGGCACAGCAATGCCAGATGCAAGCCGTGTCTTCGACCTACACCACAGCTCATAGCAACACCAGGACCTCGACCCACTGAGTGAGGCCAGGGATCGAACCCACAACTTCATGGTTCCTAGTCAGATTTGTTTCCACTGCACCACAATAGGAGCTCCTATTATTCATTATTTCCTTACTATGGGAAGCCTGAGCTAAATGCTACATATTTCTAATATTTAACCTTTACAATCCTTTGTACTGATGAAATTCAGGCTCAAATAGGTTAATGGTTTAAAAAAAAATGGAACTCCATCAAAAAAGTATAAAAATACACTACTATGCATTTATCAATCTATGCCTTCTTTATTTTATTTTTTTTTATTTTTTTGGAGTATAGTTTGCTTCCAGTGTTGTGTTAATTTCAGGTGTACAGCAGAGTGAATCAGTTATACATATACATATATCCATTACTTTTCAGATTCTTTTCTCATATACATTATTACATGTGTTGAGTAGATTTCCCTGTACTATACAGTAGGTCCTCGTTACTTTCTATTCTATATACAGTAATGAGAAGTCCACTAGTATGCATTTTATAACCTTTTATACTGTGCTGAATCTGTTTGAGAACATATTCATGTAAGGAAAAAGAGAGCTATGTCATAATAAGCTTTGTTAAAAGCTCGTCTACTGTGTTTTCAACCTCCCTGTATTTTAGAAGTCACTTCAAAGGTGGCTTGCAAAAATGTATAAAAAGTTAATTTTGAATAATCAAATCAAGTCATTACTATTCCTCTAGGAAAAAATCATCTATGATCATTGAAAACCAAATTATTTTTAAAAGAAGTAAAGAAACTTGGTCAACATTTTAAAAGCTACATCTTCATTTCTTATTTCAATTTGATTTACATCATTCTTTCATTAACCTAGAGAAGTTAAAATAAATGTATTATGATCAATTTAATTGTTAATCTACCCCACCCCCAAATATGCAATTTTCATTCTCCTTCACAATTTTAATCACAGCATTTACCAAAGAAGGGTTACAGACACTTTTTCACATCCAATCTAGAACTCAGTTTGAGATACCGCAGACTTAAGACAAGCATATACTATAGTACAATGAAAAGACTGATTAGTTCCCACTTGAATTTTAAGGACCCATTATATCCACAGTGTGATGGGACATCGATCAAATTCTACTTCTTCCTCCTAATTTGAAAAAAATCTACCAAATAAACAGAACCTAGGAAAATATGGATTAGCCTTCAAATTTTGAAATATTTTAAAAGTATCTTTGAGACTGGAACCTTGGAATTAACTTAATCATGTTATCAGCTTCTTAAACAGAAATGTTGTCGAAACTTGGCCTCTCTCCACCAGTGCTGAACAGAAACTTGAAGACAGTGTTTGGGGTGAAAGAGAAAAAGATAGCTTTATTGCTTTGCCCAAGCAAAGGGGGGCCACAGCAGGCTAATGCCTCAAAGACTGTGCCCCCCTTGGGAAAGATTAGGAGGTGGTTTTACAGTTTGGGGAGTGGAAATAGGGCCATAGATAAGGATCAGGGGAAAGGCAAGCTTGCATTGTCTTTCAAAGCTGGGGTTTAGGGGCTCCAGGACTGGTTCTGGTGGTTCTCCTTTATGGAATGAAGGATGCTTCATCAAATAGTTAACATCTTCCATTTGTTAGGGGTTTTAGTTCTGCAGAAGGGCTCCAAGATATTGTTATGCATATTCCTTGAGGAGGAACCAGGATCTTGCCCCAGGGCTGCACTACTGTCTCTGGACGGCTCCTCCCCGATCTCTGCATCCCCCTCCCTTCCCTGATTAGCAACTGCCCTTTGGAACTCAGGGAAGGTCATGAAGGCTGAAGCTTATTTCCTAAAAACAAGAAATGGAGGACAGAGAAAGGTTTGTGTGCCCAGGAGCCCCACAGGGACCTAGCTCGGTTACGGGAAGGATTTACCTTATAATTTGGAAAATACTCAAGTGCTACCCTACTTTCAAAGCCTGCTTTCATTTAAAATATAGTAAAGATTTTCTAATAAAATCTGCATAGTGTACAATGTCATCCCTTGGCATGATATAAAGAAACATTTGAAAACGAACAGATGAGTTCTGAGAGCAATTTCAACTAGTTAGCAAATCTCTGTAGGTAGTTATTTAGATGTGTTTTCTATTATTTTTAATTGTGCTCCTTTTCCAGAAAAAGTATTTTTTCCCAAACTATTCACATTCAAGTCTCAAAACTTTTAAGCATGTCTATAAGGAGGATTTCAATAGATATATTTAGAAAAAGCATCAGCCAACAGATCCAAGCAAATCCTAAATACCAGAATATCATTGATGCAAATCGCAATTCACTGAAAAGTAAACCTGGGCAAACAGTATGGCTTGAAAAATCCATACATTTCTTATTCACCTGTGGAAACTTATGAATGTTCAGTTGCTTTCATAGGTTTCATGGTTTCCTATTCTTGAGCAAAGCTATTTTATTTTTGACTGTTAACTTCTATTCTTTAATGTCTCCTTTTTCCTTTTGTATAAAAAGCTCTTCTGTGTTACCTACAGATAAGAGAACAGGCTTTGGGAGAATCAAGTCTATTTCTAATAAGCACAACAGTAATAATCCTGTAATTTTCTCTCATGTAGCAACTTTCTTAACAGCACCTTAAAAACAATTCCTATCCATTCTGTAGAAAATGAGATATGATTTCTTTGGAAGCATAAAATTACACCATTAAAGAACATCACTTAGGTTCCTGGAAATAGCAGAATGTACTAAATATAGTCTATGAACAGTATAAAATACATTTGTTAAAGTTGCCTTGCCTTACCATTTTTACCTGACTTTTTTTTAGAAATTCTCACATCTAATAAAAGAACATTTTAAAGATTAAGGCTCTTAAAAGGAAAGCAGTACAAAGAAAATATGTCTGTAGAAAAATAGATTCATTTGTAGCAGAAATGAACTCATAATCAATTACCTTATATTTTGTATGATTATAATAATGAAACAAAACTTTAAAATCTGCATTCTAGGAAAGCAAATAAAGTCTGTTTACATGGATGCATGCAATCGAGTATTTCAGAATATTATTATATTCGTTTTCTAAGGCCGCCATAACAAAGTACCATAGCTTGGGTGGCTTAAACAACAGACATGTATTGTCTCTCAGTTCTGGAGGCTGGAAGTCCAAAAATCAAGGTATTGGCAGAGCTGGTTCTGTTGAGGGCTGTGAGGGAAGGAATCTTATTGGCCTGTGCATGGCTGTCTCCTGCCTGTGTCTTTGTATCATCTTCCCTATATGCATAACACTGTGTCCAAATTTCCCCTTTGTATAAGGTTTACCCTCATTTTAACTGAGTTACCTCTTTAAAGACTCTATCTCCAAATAAGATCCCAATCTGAGATGCTGGAGCCTAGAACTTCAACAAATGGATAGAAGAGAGAGGGGAGCACAATTCAACCCATAACAATATTTTAAAAAAATTTTAAGACAGGAATAATTCTGGATGTGAACAGTCTGTGTTTATTGACATTCTATCAATTACCAACATGAAACATTTTCAGAAACTAATACGTGAAAATAAATTTATATTGATCAAAATATTCATAATTACTAGTCAGTATTTTTCTTTTTCAGGTAGAATTTGAACCTTTGTATTAGATGTGATACAGATCAGTGTGATAATTTCTCATACAGCTAAGTACAGAGTCATACTGAACAGAGTTGTAGCACACAGATACATTGGATATGAAATATGTAGATATATTAAATATAATAACTGAAAAATAACATGCTTATGTGTAGATATGGTTAGAGTTCAATACAAATACATTTGAACATAGCTTTTTTTTTTTTTGTCTTTTTGTCTTTTTAGGGCTGCACTTGAGGCATATAGAGGTTCCCAGGCTGGGGGTCCAATCGGAGCTATAGCCGATGGCCTACACCACAGCCACAGCAATGCCAGATCCGAGCTGCGTCTGCGACCTACACCACAGCTCATGGCAACACTGGATCCTTAACCCACTGAGCGAGGCCAGCAATCAAACCCACAACCTCATGGTTCCTAGTCGGATTTGTTTCCGCTGTGCCACGACAGGAACTCCACATTTGAACATATCTTATTTCAAACAGCACCAAAGGTTTAAACATGTTTATTCATGGGAAATTGCTGGGCTTGTAGACACGGCTTTGCAATGGTGCTTTTTATTTTACTGAGAGGAAAGAGTTTTGTATACATGTCTTGGGAGTCTCAAAATACCAGAAGGATAGGAACTGCACTAAGGACAGAGCAGCAGAAGTCAAATTCAATTTGAGTTATCATCATTCTTATCATTCCTCTGAAAATAAAGAGTGATGGAATTGGAAATTGAGGCTATATATCTAAGTGTATGATATTGGAGGAACTAAAACAATTTTTATCATCTTTATTTAAATATCAGTGTACTGTAATGACATAAACAAGATTCAGGGGATCTGATAGAGCTTAAACAATTAAGGAATTCTTCAACCTCAGTTTGCCCATGCATAAAAAATAGTATGGTATTCCATACCTTAAAAGATTTTGTGAAGGCTAAATGTAATATAATTTGAATATCTATCTGGAAGAAATGCAAATGTAGTTGAGTCTTTACCTAGTCTGTCATAATACAGACAATTTTCCCAGAAATAGAACATGCAATCCGAAAATTTGTCTAGAACCACAAAAGACCCCAGATAACCAAAGCGGTCTTGAAAAAGAAGAGCAAAGCTGGAGGCATCACACTTCTTAATTTTAAACTACATTGCAAAGCTATACTAATCAAAATAATTTGATACTGGCATAAAAACAGACACATAGATCAATGGAACAGTATAGAGAGCCAAGAATAAACCCGTGTATATGGGTTAATTAATTAAACAAAAGAGCCAAGGATATACAATGGAGAAAGGACAGTCTCATCAATAAATGGATTTGGGAAAACTGGACAGCCACATACAAAAGAATGAAACAGGACCATTATCTAACATCATACACAAAAATTAACTTAAAATGAATTAAAGAGTTGAATGCAAGACCTGAAACCATAAAACTCCTAGAATGAAACATAACCAGTAAGCTCCTTGATATTGATCTTAGAAATGATTTTTTAGCTCTGACACCAAAAGCAAAAGTGATGAAAGCAAAAATAAACAAGTGGGATTACACCAAACTAAAAAGCTTTAAGAAGGAAAGTTTGGTTTACCTCACTAGGTGAGGAGCAACAACCAGCCATGGTGCTTGCTGAAATCAGAGGGTATGGATTGCATAGAGGAAGAAGGAAGTTATAAGATTCAGCTATAACCGTGTGATCAGTTTCAGAAATAAAGATTATAATAGTTATGAATATCACTCCCTTATTATGACATCAAAATATTTATATATATATTAACCTGTTCTTTAATTCTTCCCTTCCCTATCTGTCTACCATCTATTATAAGTAGTTTTATTGTGTCTTGCATTGCTTTTTAGGGCCCTACCCACAGCATATGGAGGTTTCCAGGCTAGGGGTCTGACTGGAGCTGGAGTTGCCAGCCTACACCACAGCCACAGCAACACCAGTTCTGAGCTGCATCTGCAAACTACACCAGAGTTCACAGCAATGCCAGATCCTTAAACCACTGAGCAAGGCCAGGGATCGAACCTGCAACCTCATGGTTCCTAGTTGGATTCCTTTCTGCTGTGCCACACAGGACTTCCTATAAGTAGTTTTGATATTAGTGAACCTCATTTTTCAGGACTAAAGTGATAGTTATCAAAAGGGGAACATAACTCAACCTAGAAAAGGAATGAACAATATCCAAAGATGGATACAAAGTCAGAAGAATTATTTTACTATTCTATTTTTTGTCAAGTATGAATAGTTATAAAAGGTGTATATTGGTGCCAAGTTGACAAGAGTGGACTGATGTGGCTTTATACTTTGTCAAATTAGCTAAAAGGGAACTAAAAATCCCAGAATTCTCTTCCAGTTGATTTTGTGTTAAGATTGTCAATAGAAGAAACTTCTGCGGGACCCACAAGCAAAGCAACAGCCAAGTTGATTCTTGGAAGATTCCTGCTGCTCACACCATGGTTGCTGAGCTGCTGGCTCACCTTGTTTTGGGGACAGCTTCTTCCAGCTTCTGTTGAACTTCAACTTCATTGAATTCTCTAAATCCTGGCCCAAACTCCTCCTTCCAGATCATCTCCTTCAGCTTCTCCACTTCCTGAGCAAGTGGTGGTAGAGCTGATGGTGAAGGGCACCTGCCACCCCTGCAGGTCACCCACGTCATTGAACTTGGAGTTTCTGAGAGATGGGTGTGGGTTCTAGCTTATTCTTGCAGGTGCTACTTCTACTTCACAACCATTTTCCCTCCCAGCTTCCTCTACTACAAACTCCACACCATCACCAAAAAAACAAAAGCCTAACAAGTTCACCAGGTCCCACAATTGCAGAAAGTCAAATCACTGTAATAAACTCCTTATTCCTTACCACTCACAATGGCTCTATTTCTCTTATCAAACACTAACTGTCATACTCCCTGGAATGGGTTGAACTGTGTCCTCCAAAAAGACGTGTTGAAGTCTTAATCCCCAGAGACTGTGAATGTGATATTTGAAACGTGACCCTTTGGAAAGAGGGTCTCTGCTGTTGTAATCAAGTTAAGATGAAGTCATTAGCATGGGCCTTAATCCAATTATGACTGCTGCCCTTATAAGAAGAAAAGAAGAGACACAGATAAAGACACACAGAGGGAAGACGGCCATATGAAGACAAAGGCAGAGATGAGACTTATGTTGACACAAGCCAAGGAACATTTGGAGATACCGGAAGCTGAAAGAGGCAAAAGAAGAATCCTCCCCTAGAGGTTTTTGAAGGAGTACTGCCCTAACAACACTTGGATTTTGGACTTCTAGTCTTCAGAACTGTGAGAAAATAAATTTCTATTGTATTAAGCCATCCAAGTTTTGGGTAATTTGTTTCAGCAGCATTAGGGAAAAAAAGCACCCTTACCTAGTTTTCACATATTAAATATTTCGCATGTTAAATAGGAGATGGGCAGTCACATCAATGGCTGAGAAGAATAGGAAGAAAAAAAAGTGTCTGTAAGATTTGGTAGGAAGGAGAGTGTTGGTGGATAATCAGTAGAGTGGACTTAAGGGAGTCAAACTGCAGTAGGTTGAGGAGTGGATAAAAGATAAGATAGGGATGGATTTAAAGCAAAGTTTTATATTGTGAGCTTGACTAAGATACAGAAACGAGAAACAGTGTGGCATTTGGAGCAGTCCGAGCAAAGGGAGTCAAACAGAGGGATTTCTAATTAGTGCAAGAAACATGAAATATTTATGACACATTTAAATTCACATTTAGAAGATAGAACATCTTACACTATTTCAACACAAGAAGAAATGTGAGTGGACAATACTGAAAAAGCTTCCAAAATAAGCTTATGTTTGGTTGCTACTCTATGACATTGTCCTTAGAGTTCATATGCAAAACATCTTTATAAATGAAATCACTTCTTAGTAAGGGGAGCTGGGTAAATGAATATGCATCGGATGAGTCCTTGGATGGGACCCCCATTCATCTTTTGACAAAATCTATTTTCTCAAGGGTATTGTTTCATAGGCTTGTGGCAAATAAACTCTCTTGCTTATTTCTAAATATGATTAACAAACACTTCTTACTGGTATCTTATTACTTGAGCAGAAAGTTTAGGACACAGAGCTCCTCTGAGGAGCTTCATTATTAGTCTACTTTTGTAAAGCAAAGAATCGTAATTATAGGTGGAGTTGGTATCTACTTAATTTCAACAATGACTTGGCTATACTTAGGCTTTGCTTAGTATTAGAAAGTATAATTATGTCCTTTAAATCAATTTTCTGAGCTTTTGTTTCTTCTTTAAATTAAAGATTACAATAATATCTACCTCATAAATCTATTGAAGGAATAAAAGATACACAAATAAAAATGTTATGCAAATTACTGTAATTGCTATTATCTTACCAAAACACATTTACAGCATGTAAGTACACATATGATAAATTGTATGTCTGATGCTTGATGACATAAATAGGGTCAGAAATAAAAATTTATGCAATCACTACCATAAATGTTCTTTGCTAACCTGTACTTACTTATTTTGGATATAGAAATTCATTCATTTTTCTTTGAATTTAGTTATATTTATTGACACATATACTCCATAACGAACCTTTGTCCTTAAATTAATTAGAGGGAAAAAATTAAGTTGAAAGCATACCAAAAGGAAGTAAAATTATTTGTATCATCAACAATGAGATAATGAAAGAGAAATATTCTTTAGATTTTTATAGTTTCAATTATATGTATGAATGCATATATGTGCATACATACATATTATATACAGAAAGAGTATGTGTATGTACATAGAAAGAGAGGAGTTCCCGTCGTGGCGCAGTGGTTAATGAATCCGACTAGGAACCATGAGGTTGCGGGTTCGGTCCCTGCCCTTGCTCAGTGGGTTAACGATCTGGCGTTGCCGTGAGCTGTGGTGTAGGTTGCAGGCCAGTGGCTACAGCTCTGATTGGACCCCTAGCCTGGGAACCTCCATATGCCGCAGGAGCGGCCCAAGAAATAGCAAAAAGACCAAAAAAAAAAAAAAGAGAGAGAGAGAGAGAGAGAAAGGGGGGAGAAATAGTTAACCAGAAACATAAACATTCTACTGTTTAACCAAGAAGCTCTAAATCTAGCCAAGAAAAGCTTTGGGAAATTGTCTGGAAGATACACTGATAAATTTCAGGGGAAAAGTTAAAATATTCCTCTATTTCCATGAGGCATGAACCTTACAGAGCACAGTGATATCTCCACTTTTCCCAAACTTTCTACTATTATAACTTTTTCACCTTCTTCCACCTCCTTTTGCCTCTGAATAGCTTATCACGCCTAGTAAAAATGTAACAATGGCCACCCAAGAAGAAAGCATATATCTTTCTCTGGGTGTCTGACATAAATATATACCACACTACTTGAGGAATCTGATATATAGCTCTAGTACAGGACACATTAACAAGGAATGCAAATTAATCAATGATACTCTCTGGAGTTTATAATGTCACAAGTATCTCTCAGGAGCAACTTAGGCTTAAAAGTGTTAGAATTTGACTTTGTTAGCTGATTGATATTTTCAGATGGCAATTATTTTTTCTCCCAAAACAAATGTGAAATAATGATTCTTTAATCTCACAGAACACCAATTTTTCAGAATATCTAATTTGATTTTTGTTTGTTTGTTTTTTTTGTTTTGTTTTGTTTTTTGTCTTTTTGCTATTTCTTGGGTTGCTCCCGCGGCATATGGAGGTTCCCAGGATAGGGGTCTAATCGGAGCTGTGGCTGCCAGCCTACGCCAGAGCCACAGCAACGCAGGATCCTAGCCGCATCTGTAACCTACACCACAGCTCACGGCAACGCCGGATCGTTAACCCACTGAGCAAGGGCAGGGATCGAACCCGCAACCTCATGGTTCCTAGTCGGATTTGTTAACCACTGCGCCACGATGGGAACTCCCTAATTTGATGTTTTATTTACATTTAAAAGACATGCTGCTGCCATGAATACGGGGGTGCATGTATCTTTATCTTTTTCAATGAAAATTTTGTCCAGATATATGCCCAGCAGTGGAATCATATGGTAGTTCTATATTTAGTTTCCTGAGCACCTCCATACTGTTTTCCATAGTAGTTGTACCAATTTACATTCCCACCAACAGTGGAGGAGGATACCTTTTTCTCCACACCCTCTCCAACATTTGTTACTTGTTGACTTACTAATGATGGCTATTCTAACTGGTGTGAGGTGGTACCTCATTGTAGGTTTGATTTTCATTTCTCTAATAATTAGTGATATTAAGCGTTTTTTCATATGCCTATTGGCCATCCATATGTCTTCTTTGGAGAAATGTCTATTTAAGTCCATTTTTCAGTTGGGCTGTTTTTTATGTTGTTGAGTTGCATGAGTTCTTTGTATATTTTGGAGATTAGGCCCTTGTCAGTTGCATCACAGGCAAAGATTTTCTCCCATTCTGTGGGTTGTCTTTTCATTTTTTTTTTAAAGATACATGCACCTCTATGTTCATAGCAGCACTATTCACAATAGCCAAGGCATGGAAATAACCTAAATGTCCATCAAGAGATAAATGGATTAAGAAGATGCGGCACATATACACAATGGAATATTACTCAGCCATTAAAAAAGACAAACTAATGCCATTTGCATCAATATGGATGGATCTAGAGACTCTCATACTAAGTGAAGTAAACCAGAAGGAAAAAGACAAATATATGATATCACTTATTTGTGGAATCTAAAATATGGAACAAATGATCCTATCTAAAAATAACAAACAATCAAAAACCAGAAATAGATCATAGCCAAGAAGGGCAGACTTGGGGTTCCCAAGGGGGAAAGGGGAAGGATGGATGGGCATTTTGGGGGTTTTTTGGATGCAAACTGTCATATTTGGAATTGATGGGCAATAGGATCCTACTGTACAGCACAGGGGAATGTGTGTGATTGGGTCACTTTGTTGTACAACAGAACTTGACAAGATATTGTAAATCAACTATACTTTAATAATAATAATAATGACAAATAAAAGGCATGATGCAAACTGGTAGAATAGTAACACTAGACAGAACTGAATGACAAGCATGGCAAAAAAGGGAAAACAAGTTGAATTCCCAGTAAGAAAATGCAATCACTTTTCTCTTTGCATAGTTTTTTAAATTGCCAAGATATTGCTAATGTTAGCAGGTTTCATGGCATTACATCATCCCATATTTTTCCCTGCAGAAAGATCTAAGTGTGTGCTATTGAATACACACACACATACACATGGGAAATTCACTCGATATGAAACAAAGAGGGGAGATTATCACATAGACAGTCCAGCACTTTTAATGTCCCCTAATGAATGAGTGATATACCCAGTTCAAGTCCCAAGAATTTTTCCATGCTATGACTCTTATGACCCCAAATAGGAAATCGTCAAAGAAAAGCCGACTTTACAACACAAATTATTCCATTATTTGGAATAATAATAACAATTATTCCATTATTCCATTCTATTATTATTTTTAGGCTTACAACCTAAATCTTCAAGTAGAGTGGGATTTCTCAACCTCAGCATGAAGGACAGTTTGAACCAGATTATTCTTTCTTTATGGGGTGGAGGAGTGTCCACGGAAGAAGGTTTAGCAGCATCCTCTGCTACCCCAGCATTGCCACCCACTGGCTGCCAATAGCACCCCCATCCTTCTACCCTCACCCACAACCAAAAAAGCTCCAGACATCGCTAAATGTCTCCAAGGGACTCAATCCCCCTGTTGAGAACCAGTGAACTAGAGCATGATCCCTGCACACTGCAGAAAGTAAGCCGTGCCTGTGTGCCATCCTGTATACATAGAGCAGACAGCACTCTCCATCTGAGTGTTAGTTACACTGCTCTCAAGAGCCCATGAGATCTTCCTGGGTGGAAACTGTCACTGTACATTCTAAAGCACAGAAGAATCACAAATCTTAGAGAAGCAGGAGGCAGGAGATGATGTAAATATGAAGCTGACTGCGAACTGGAATGATGACAGCTGAACTAAATATATCCAAGCAGTGAAGGTGGTGAATGACAGCGAGCAGGCTGGCTTAAACTGTTTTCACAATGGAGCACAGAAATTTATATTCATAGCAGGACATTAGGAAAAGGTCAACTTCTACACAGCACATTTTCTTTCTTTTCTTTTCTTTCTTTTTTTTTTTTTTTTTTTGTCTTTGGTCTTTTTAGGGCTGCACCTGCAACATATGGAGGTTCCCAGGCTAGGGGTCAAATTGGAGCTGTAGCTGCTGGCCTACACCACTGCCACAGCAACACAGGATCCAAGCCAAGTCTATGACCTACACTACAACTCAACTCACAGCAACACTGGATCCTTAACCCACTGAGCGAGGCCAGGGATCGAACCCTCAACCTCAGGGTTCCTAGTCAGGTTTATTAACCACTGAGCCACGACGGGAACTCCACAGCACATTTTCTTGGGGGAATATATAAATATACATATTTGTGAAAAAATTAATTCAAGTAAAGCACGTAGCACAGTGCCAGACACATGGTGAGTGCCCACTAAATGGCTAAGTGCTAGCTGCTGTTCTTAGTAGTATGACTACTGGCATTAGTCCTCTCCTTTGTATTATTTAATTCTTTGTGCATTTAAGCATTAAATGCTTAGGAATATATCTCCTAAGATACATATCTATCCCTCCCTTCATCCCTCTCTCTCTCTCTCTCATTCTCTCTCACTGTCTCTCGCAACATAGAAAGTTCTTACCCATCTTCAAAGACCCAACTCAAGGGTGATCTCCTCCAAGTGGCTTTTCCTGAGATGCTTCACCTTCCCGAGTGGAGAATTAATTTCCCCTTCATTTGTATTTCCACAACATCAGTGCATACTTCCATCATAGTGCTTAGCACACTGTATTACAGTTATTAAAGTCTGTGTGTGGCAAGCCTACCACAGCCCCAGCCTCAGGCTATACGATTCTGGGATCCTACTTACTACCCTTATGTCCCCTGTGCTGGCCACATGTAAGGTGTTCAGCAAAAGCATGCCCAACTCAGCTGAATTATCTGGAAAATTCAATCAAGTAGAAACCTCATTTCCCAATAATGCCAGATATATGAGGTGTGACTGAAGAGTGAGGCCTTCTATACAGAATTTGGGGCTGTCAGCCTTACATGTAAAGATTAAACAAGTGAAATGATGCAAAGCGTGTTAACTTTTTACCAAGAAAAATAAAGATTTGGATAAATATCAGAACACTCTTTTAAATTGCACACATTTAAAAATGAGTAGGGATAAATGCAAGAGGTAGGAGGTGGTAGGAATAAAATATATAATTTCAAGAGGTTTGAGTCTTGCTAAGATAAATAAGTGTGAAAAGAGATGACATCATGGGTCTGTCTCTTGTTTACATGACACTGTCAAAGAATTTATAGACCAGATAGTCAATAGATCAGATGATTTCTTGAATATATCTATAAATCATCAGTCTAAATTACTGCAAGAATCCCCACCCTGACACTCCTAGATGACATTTTAGGGAAACTGAGCCTTAAATATATGAAAAACACAAGTGTTTGCATTGTCAAATGCACTGCATTAAAGATTTAATGTCAAATCACTGCATTACAGTTTGTCCTGACATTTCAATTGCTTCTCAGTTTAATTCAAAACACTAAGTACATGGATAAAATTCACAAGTTTGAAGGTAGAAGTTTTAAGAGGGTACCCTAGGATTGTAAATGTTCAGAGGTACTAGTTTCTTTTCCTATCTCCATTTTCATTCTTGATTTGAGAAATATATGAAACCACAAAGAATCAATCCTCAACAAAGAGTAATAATAACCAGATAGTAAAATCAGTTTTTCAAATTGAAATTCTTTCAGTTTGAACTTTGATCACATGATATACAAGTGAAGTTTTTTAATCCATTCCTCCTCACTTTCAGATAATTAAAGTCAAGGTTTCCAGTTGGCAGAGAATTTTTCAATAAAATAAGAGGAAGAAATAAATTCATCTTCATTTTCTGTAGGGAAAAAAATGCCTTTCATAGCTTAAGAAAAAATAAGAGCAATTTACTTTTAAATTCTGGGGTTTTGTTCAGTTTAGTCTGATTTTTGCCCCTCTCTACCTGGAAATGGTGAGTTTGCTATTTTGTAAAGAAATGTGTAACATAAAGTTATTTCATTATCTTTTCTCTTGCTCAACTATACTTATACTTGTTTCTGATGATAAAAAATAATTTTCACTATAAAATTTAGGAAGTATGGAAAGGGGAAAGAATTTTTTTTTTTTTTTTTGCTATTTTAGAGCCCACTCGCAGTATGTGGAGGTTCTCAGGCTAGGGGTCCAATCAGAGCTGCAGCTGCAGGTCTATGCCACAGCCACAGCAACGCTGGATCTGAGCCATGTCTGCAACCTATACCACAGCTCATGGCAATGCCAAATCCTTAACCCACTCAGTGAGGCCAGGGATCAAACCTGAAACCTCATGGTTCCTAGTCGGATTCATTTCTGCTGTGTCATGACAGGAACTCCGAGAATTAAAATTTAAAATTACCTGCAAGCTTTCAATGAACACTTGATACTTCCTTCCAATCTGTTTTCCACATGAATTCTTTATAATGAATATATTATGCATATAATATGCAAATCATAATTATGTGCATAATATGCAAATAAAAGTCCTGCTTTGGGTTACTTAACCTTACACTCTGAACACTTTCCAGTGTTACTAAATATTTTTAAAACACAATTTCTACTTGCCACATGGAGTATAGCAATTCCATTTTCCAGGAAACAAAGTGCAACTTTTTCTCTCCTGTTTAACATGGAAGTATTCGCAATTTATGTAACCAAAAGTAATAATTCTAAGATAAACATGTATACATGAATCTTTGTCTAATTGTCTATATCTTTGATACTTCTATAAAATAAATTCATATATAACCAGCCTCTCATCCTCTTCAACTATATTTTAAACTGTATTTTCCTACCTCTTCAACTGTATTTTAAAGAAGAATTTGACTATCTGAAACTTGTGTTTTCAGGGACAAGTTCACAGATAAGTTGAGTGCTCATAAATTGGGTGATTTCCATTTAAATATTAGACTTAAGAATGTACCAAGTCCTTTCATATGACTCAGATCAGGTAATTTTTAATTAAGTGAATTCACCTGGCATCATTTTGCTTACTTTACATAAACAGTAGAAAATGGTAGCTACTGTTATTATAGTAACCACCTACTTTTGGTTACCTTTTGTATATAAGCCTCTAAACTCTAGTAAAATAGATGCTCCTGGGAGTTTCCTGGTAGCCTAACAGGTTAAGGATCTGGTGTTGTCACTGCTGTGGCTCAAGTCCCTGCTATGGTGCGGGTTCAGTCCCTGGCCCAGGAACTTCTGTATGCTGTGGGGACAGCCAAAAGGAAAAAAAAGAAGAAAAAAGGTGCTTAAACATCAACTCTGGTCTTTGCACTGTGATAACAGCCAGCCCTTCCACGTCATCTAAAATATTTTTTATTGTTCTAAAATACTACCTTTTGCTTTTATTCTTTTTTATAGATTTATAAACTGAGACCCACAAGATGTACATCGACTTCCCCATGTGGGAATTCCAAATTCCAGGCTCATATTAGAGCACAAAATACATCACTATTTTCTTTCTTTTTTTTTTTTTGTCTTTTTTTTGGCCATTTCTTGGGCTGCTCCCGCGGCATATGGAGGTTCCCAGGCTAGGGGTCGAATTGGAGCTGTAGCCACCGGCCTACGCCAGAGCCACAGCAGTGCAGGATCCAAGCCGCGTCTGCGACCTACACCACAGCTCACGGCAACGCCGGATCGTTAACCCACTGAGCAAGGCCAGGGATCGAACCCACAACCTCATGGTTCCTAGTCGGATTCGTTAACCACTGCGCCACGACGGGAATTCCCATCACTATTTTCTATAGTGACTTTGAAATCCTCCTCGGAACCCGAAATATTCTAAGAAGAATATATGCTGTTTCTATATCTTCCGTCTCTTAAATGTCTTTCTTTGGAAGAGAAGGAGGCGTGTAAAAAGGAGATCCTACATTTACAGACAATGAGAGAACACAGGATTGCATTTTCTTTTTTTTTTCCTTTTTTTTTTTTTTTTTTGCCATTTCTTGGGCCGCTCCTGCGGCATATGGAGGTTCCCAGGCTAGGGGTCGAAACAGAGCTGTAGCCACCGGCCTACACCAGAGCCACAGCAACGCGGGATCCGAGCCGCGTCTGCAACCTACACCACAGCTCACGGCAACGCCGGATCTTTAACTCACTGAGCAAGGGCAGGGATCGAACCCGCAACCTCATGGTTCCTAGTGGGATTCGTTAACCACTGCGCCACGACGGGAACTCCATGGATTGCATTTTCTTACACTACAGGTTAATGAATGCCTTTTTCAACGATAAGGAAGGCAGTTTGCCAGAGGTTCTCCCACCTCATCGGTGGTGGACAGAATTGAAACATAAGGTATGCATGCTTGAGTCTGCATATTTCAGAGACTGAAACAAATAATTAGGGGAAAATTTCCATACACATTAGCAAAAACAAATACCATAGAAAACAAATTGGTATAGCATAGCCCTACATGATGAAAATCATAATTCAGCAACAACACTTAATAGTAAATGTTCAAAAATGTGGTAGAATTGAATTAATACTAAATTGACTTTATTATTAAAATTTTAAAGATAATTTTCAGTAAATTGAGTAGGAACCTATTCAAGCTATGAACACTGATCAAAGATAAATATGTACTCTAAAAGATGCTCAACATCACTAATTATTAGAGAAATGCACATCAAAACTACTGTGAGGCACCACCTTACACCAGCCAGAATGGCTGGCCATCATCAAATAATCTACGAACAATAAATGCTGGAGAGGGTGTGGAGAAAAGGGAACCCTCTTACACTGTGGGTAGGAATGTAAATTGGTGCAACCACTATGGATAACAGTATGGAGGTTCCTCAAAAATCTAAAAATAGAACTACCATATGACCTAGCAATCCCATTCCTGGGCATCTATCCAAAGAAAACCATAATTCGAAAAGATAACATGCACCGCAATGTTCATTGCAGCACTATTTATAATAGCCAAGACATGGAAGCAACCTAATGTCCATCAATAGAGGAGCAGATATAGAAGATGTGGTACATTTACACAGTGGAATATTATTTGGCCGTAAAAAAGAATGAAATAAATCAGCAATGTGGATGGACCTAGAGATTATCATACCAAATGAAGTTAGTCAGACAGTGAAAGACAAACATCAAATTATATCACTTTTATGTAGAATCTTTAAAAAAGATACAAATGAACTTATTTACAAAACAGAAACAAACTCACAGATTTTGAAAAACTTACGGTTACCAAAGGAGATAGGTGGGGGTGGGGATGGATGGATCCGGGTTTGGGATTGGCACACGAACACTGTAGCCTATGGAATGATTGGCCAATGGGGACCCGTTATATAGCACAGAAAACTGTACCTAATATTTTGTGATAATCTATAGGGGAAAAGAATATGAAAGAGAATTGATGTGTGTACATGTATAACTGAATCACTTTGTTGTACAGCAGAAATTATTATGACGCTGTAAAACCACTATATTTCAATAAAATTTAAAAGATAAAAAAGATATAGACTTTAGAAATCATTTTTCAAAGATTTAGGAAAAATATCAGTGAAATTGTGGATTTTAGAGTAGATTTAAACACATGTTAAAATAAGTAAAGACTTAGCCAAATTATAGCCAAGAATACTGAAAGAACATGCAGGTATAGTCGTAGAAACATTGAGAATAATATGTTTAAAACCAGCTATAATTAGAGAAATACCAAAGTTTCAAGAAAGACAAATGTTCCATTTTTAGGAGAAAGGATATTTCCCAAAACCATGAGGTCCTGATAAGTTAAGCATCACTATCGATAAATATTTCAAAATATATTATTAATAAAAATCATCATGGATTCTTTCAGAAGTAAGTCTACAAATTACTACCGATAGACTCTTAGCCCTTTATTTTCATCATTGTTATAATGTCTTAAATTATACTGTTCACATACTTAGAAAATAGAGTGAAAGAAAGAAAATAGAGTGAACTAGGGGTGGCTAGTTCAATGCATAACATTCAAAAATATCCTGAGCAGATAGAACAAGGGACCTAAATAAAAGTTAGGATCTTGAATTGTGATCAAAGTAAATGACTCTATTTGGATTCAAATAATTAATATACTCCAGAGGATAAAGGCCTGCTGTACAAATGTGTAAAAAAAAAATACCTGGTATGTTAGATAACCAAATACAAATTCAACATGCATAAAAATATATTGTGGAGTTCCCCCGTGGCACGGTAGGTTAAGGATCTGACATTGTCAGTGCAGTGACCCAGGTCACTGCTGCTGTGGCATGGGTTCAGTCCGTGGCCTGAGAACTTCCACATGCAATGGGCATGGCTTATATATATATGTATGTATATATACAGTGAGTGGCCAAAAATAAAGATAATTCAAGCATTTGGGGAGATGTTCATGGAAGAAGTATCCCATTCACGGCTAATGATAATTTCAAAACTATAAATCATACCCAAATTCATAGTGCTGAGGTTAAAAAAAAAGTAAAATTACTTAAGACACTATCCCTTCTTAAAGGAGCTCACAGTCTACATATGGAAGCAGACACAGAAAAAGAGTATTTATTATAAATAAATATTTGTTAGCTATGGCAATATAATGAAATTATATTTGGCACATTATTTTCAATTCTAGTCATTTAATTTTAAAAAGACACCACTATTATTTAGTATTTTTTAAAAAATCATGTCCTATCCCAGGCCCTATCTCCGTGAGGGAAAAAAAAAAAATTAGTGTTCTCAGTTTATAAATGGAACCACAGGATTAAGTTTTTTTTTAAATAAAATAAAATTAAAAATTCACCCGCAGACAAATAGCTAGTAAGGGTTAGAGCTGAGAGAAGAACAGAGATCTTTCTGCCGTGGAATTACTGGTCTTAAAATAACAGTGTAGAGAGATCAATATTTATTAAGGTGTGTCCTGATGAACCAGAGTTTCATATGATATTAAGTATTACACTCCCACCCAAAGAAAAAGATTCCATAGTCAAATAATGTTGAGGAAGACGAAGTAAAACAAAAGTGACAGATTTCTTTACTATTTAAGCCTTTCCAAGAGGAAACTATTCTGATCCTGACCCTCCTAAAGGTCAGTTTAACCAGTAGACTTTTCAAATGCATTTGATCCCAGAAGTTTCTTATTTTTTCCTCCCTGAATTTTGTGAAGGGCTAGTGTTCCATGGAACACCCACTGGGAAATCCTGAACATAAGAAAATTTAAAAAAAAAAAAGTCTAAATATCGGGAACCGGAAATATCCAATGAGGAGAGAGAGGGCTTGAGGGTTCACCATAGCTGTCTTGAAATACTGTCTCATCGAAGGACACAGTATTTCATCAAAGAGAAGATCTAGATCTAATGAATGGAAGATAAATTTCACCTCAATAACACACTCCAAAAAGAATTTTTTTTTTTTTTAATTTAAGAGCTGTCCAACAGAAGGGCTAATCACCTATAAAAGGTGTTACCCAAGCAATTTCTGCATTGGGTGAAAGGTCTGAAAACACCACTCATGTCCCTTTCCAAATCTTATAGTGGATGGCTCATTTGCAGCCATTATCGGTGGAGGCTTTCATTTAGTATTTCATGTTCTCTGCCCATTTTTTTGTACCATTTTGAGGCATTTCATAGACAGAAGACATACAGGTTAATGGTCAAAAGCTGTTACAAATACAATGTCTTCCATCAAAATACACATCGCTCACACAATTTACACTTATGCCAGGGAAAAATAAAACCACTGTTCTCTAACTTACAAAACACCAAGGGAATTAAGTCATCTTAATCATAAATTTCATGTGTGCAGAATAAAATGGAAGTTTTATCATTTGCAAAACAAGGCAATGGGCTTAGTTAGAAAGCACATTCTGAGGGGTGGGGAATGAGACCCCTTAGCACACCAACTGGTGTCAGGAGTAGAGAAAAGCTGTGAAATGTACAAGGCACCTTTCAGATCCGTTACTCTTAAACAGATCTTGACCTGGCCTTGACTGCTGTTACATCAAAGAAAGTATGCTTTAATAGATCGTGTGGGTTATCAGTGGATTTCACTACAAAATATAACATTTGTTTGCTAGGGTAATAAGCTAGATATAAAGCTGATTCCCACAGAGTACTCTCCCCAATATTCGGTGATAACCTATGTGGGAAAAGAATCTGAAAGAGAATGGATGTGTGCTCGTGTATATGACTGAATCACTTGGTTGTACAGCGGAAATGACCATGACATTGATAATCAGCTATACTTCAATAAGTCATTAGAGTGTTTTTTAAAAAGAAAGGGGCGGGGCATTTTAACTTTAGGCTTTTAATCAAGACATCTTATATTTACATTGAGGTCAATTTATTTCCTAAGTAAAATTCATACTTTAGAAATAAACTCCCATTTTTCTCATTCTTACAAACTTGAACTGTATCAAAGTTTTGCCAACGTAACCTACTTTGAAATTCAATTATATCCTTTTTATTCTCTAAAAATAAATAAATAAAGTTGATACCTATTTGTGTATTCCTTGATGATCTGATATATGCTAATCTTAATCGTTTCATTTTCAAATCGGCTGTTGCTCCGGTCCTTGTATATCCGGAATTCTGCTGCTGTCACTGCTTCTCCATGAGGAATTTGAGTAAGATCAAACCGGAATTCTTTGTAATGCCTTCTCTGGTGAGAAAAATCCTTGTCTCTTTCAACTGAAAAAAAAAAAAAAAAAAAAAAAAAGGAAAAGAAAACGGAAAGGAAGGGAAAAGTTAGCCCTCTGTAACATATGGAAATTGCTGGTAAATTCTTTAGCTTTGAAAATGAAAACAAACAAGCAGGATGTTATAAAACTGGGAAAACACTAAAACCACAGATTCATACGTGCTTCCAGTTGAAGGAAATTCCACAAACCAACAGCCTTCAGTTCAAAAGCGGTATAGCCTCTGTGGTTTTACACAAATTCCTGGCTCCTAAATGGAAAGGTTATCCAAAAATGTTTTTAAAAGGGAAGGTTGTAAAGTTATTACTAGTATGTATCAAGGACCAGAACAGAGAGGGGTTCATACAGGAATTAGGAATCTGTGATAGAAAGCTCCCGAGTTTCAGGTGAAGTCAGCAGGAGGATTTAGCACAGCCGAGGGAGGAGAGTCAGAAGGAGGCCTGAGGAGCTGCATGCAGGCACAGTGGGACTGCGTTTAGGAAATTTTAGAGGTCAAGGAAATAAAACAAATTCATTTTCACAAGAAGGATTATTCCTAAAATATCTTCCCAGGAGAGTTTTTCCTCCTTTTAGCAAATGAAATGCTCTTTTAAAAAAAGAAAAGCAAAATGGACTTCCATTAGTTCTTGGAGATTATTAAGTGCAATCTCCCCACCTGTGGTGCAGCATCAAGCCTCCCAAAGACCTCTGTCCTTATGCAGAATTGAGAGGGGAGCTATTCCCACCTTCAGCAACCTTTCTATCAAATGAGGTCAGAGAATTTTTCCTCCTGGGCATATTAAGGAGTGTTGAAGAACCAGGACCGTGTCGGGCATATTGAGAAGATCGTGTATTGTTTGATACAGCCTATGTTGGGTTTCAAAAGCTTTCTTAAGAAACTAGCTCTTGAAAGGGCTCATTTTTGGTAATACAATATCATTGAATAAAGTTAAGTTTCTCAGCATTGGTAAGCTTCTCAAAATCTCAGTCATCTCAGATAATAGAGGACAGATTCCAAACAATCCACTCACGGCAAATCACTATGTCCTTGTGTCTCACAAGTGTAATCAAAGTGTTTTTAAAATGTATCCAGTGGCGTTTCATTGCTAAAATGTTGATACAAAATAAAAGATGGATGTTATATATACGATTCACAATTTTCAAAAACTGGATGAACATACCAAAAATACCTTTAGGAGGTTAACTGAAATGATACCAACACTACTGGAAATATATGAAACTTGGGATCCTAAACTGGAGGAAGGGTCAAGGTTAAGGAAGAGAGAAGGCAGCCAAGACCATCCAGGAGTGATTTGGGAGAACTGAGACTGCTGGACCCCTAAGTTTATTATTTTGGTCCATAATTTGTTTTGTTTTGTTTTTTTTACTTTGTTTTTCTTTTTATGGCCACACCTGTGGTATATGGAAGTTCTCGGGCTGTAGGTCAAATCAGAGCTGCAGCTGCAGGTCTTCATGACAGCCATGGCAACACCAGATCCAAGCCACATCTGCCACCTATGCCACCGCTCATGGAAACACCAGATCCTTAACGCACTAAGTGAGGCCAGGGATGGAACCCGCACCCTCAAGGGTACTAGTCAGATTCTTAACCCACTGAGCCACATGGAACTCCATGGTCCATAATTAAAACCTCTGATCTGTCTAAGCTCCAGCTGGTGGTAGTGGAGACGCTATGAACAGGACTCCATCTCCATCTGTCCATTCTCTTGACTGAGCCATATGAGAGGGGAAGCGTAAGGGCAGAAAATACCTACAAACCCAATATCTAGTAACTAAAGTGTGCGTATGAATTTTAATACTAGCCACAACTCTTGTTTACAGATAACTGCATTTAATTCACAGTAAACCTGTTCTCTTCTGATCTTAACTAAAATGAAGTAGATGGCATCAGGAAACAAAATTTTAAAAGAACTGTTCCAAGTATTTCATTAATATTAATATATTACACCTCATAATAACCTATGAGGTAGATTCTATAATTATCCTTATTTTATTTATTTATTTATTTATTTATTTATTTATTTATTATGCCTTTTTAAGGGCCGCACCCACGGCATATGGAAGTTCCCAGGCTAGGGGTCCAACTAGAGCTACAGCTGCCAGCCTCCGTCACAGGCACAGCAACGCCAGATCCAAGCCACTTCTGCGACTACACCACAATTCACGGCAATGCCAGATGCCTGACCCACTGAGCAAGGCCAAGGATCGAACCTGCATCCTCATGGATACTAGACAGATTCGTTTCTGCTGCACCACAATAGAAACTCCTTATCCTCATTTTGAAGCTGAAGAAACTGAAGAGGTAGAGGAAATAAATACCTTGCCAACGAACTTGAACCCACGCATTTGATGCCACCAAGCTTTGGTCCTTAAATGCCAGGATTATGCAGCTTCTGCTTAAAGTCTACTACTTTTTCCTAATTTACTAAGTATTTATACTTTAATAAAGATCTAAAATCTTGCATTCACAAGACCAAAGTCCAAAAAGCTCTGAGAACTGAAATTTCACTTCAACTTCATTTGGCAGAAGAACTGGAAATTAACTGATTTGAGGTGATTTTAAAGTCCTTATTTATTTCACTTTACATTTATTTCTTTGCCGCAGAAATGTTCATGTGTATGACCAGACTCTGCTTGAGGAATTCTGTACTTATGGTATAAACACTGCTCAGTCATTCAAAAAAATTTTTTCTCTGTTCTAAAAGTCAACATTCAAAATGCTAAGTGATAACAATCATTATCCAATTTTTCATGAACAATCAATTTTATATTTGAGATTTAGGCAAACATAACTATAGTCTTGGAAATAAGGGCTTTGACATGAGTTTGTTAGTGTCCAGTCTAAAGCATGCACCTGCATAATGCGGATGAGTATTGAATTCATCTTATGTAAAGTCATTACTGTTCTGGAATCTCCTGTGAGATGTTAGGGTAATAAAGTGGAAAGCTAGAATTTCAGCTATTATTATAAAATTTCAGTTTCCTAATCCAAGCTATTTAACCTAACCCCTGAAGGGGGTACATTTTCAAAGAGTTTAATAAAATTTTATATGAAATATACCACATAGAATAAAGTTGCAGTGCAGATTTGTCCAGGGGTTAAAATGCCTATATCCTACTGCTTTGAATCACAACTGCACTGGTATAGTCCATGGGACATGTTCAAGTGAGTAATGGAATAAAAATAGTACTTACATAGCCTTGCAACTCCTAATGATGCTCACAAATATTCACCAGGTAATCTCAGTTACCTCAAAGAGTACTGCTAGGGAGGTGTCAAATATTAATATCCCTGACTTAAGAATAAGAAATTGGGTGATGACAGCTAGGCAATAACAGATGTCTGCCTTCTAAAGCTCATTATAAATCTCTGTTCAATGTCCATACCACCTACGTAATGACATCCTACTTGGAAACTAGTTAGCGTTAGTATAACTGACACTCGAACAACCTGGGGACCAGGGAAACAACCTCCTGTGCAGTTGAAAATCTGCATATACTGGAGTTTCCATTGTGGCTCAGCAAGTACAAATCCTACTAGTATCCATGAGGATGTGGGTTCCATCCCTGGCCTTGCTCAGTGGGTTAAGGATCCGGCATTGCCATGAGCTGTGGTGTAGGTCACAGACACGGCTCGGATCTGGCGTTGCTATGGCTGTGGTGTAAGCTGGCAGCTGCAGCTCTGATTTGACCCCTACCCTGGAAACGTCCATGTGCCACAGGTGTGGCCCTAAAAAGCAAACAAACAAATGAAAATCTGTGTATAACACTGACTCCACAAGTAACTGCTGAGCACCTACTGTTGACCAGAAGCCTTACAGATAACATAAACAGTGAATTAACACATATTTTGTATGTTATATGTATATCTATGTATATTTCTTAAATTGTTATTATAGTCGATTTACAGTGTTGGGTCAATTTCTGTTGTACAGTAGGACCTCATTGCTTATCCATTCTAAATAGTTTGCATCTACCAACCCCAAACTCCCCGTCCATCCCACTTCCTTCCCCTTCCCCCTTGGTAACCACAAGTCTGTTCTCTATGTCTGTGAGTCTGTTTCTGTTTTGTAGTCTTATGTATATTTTATGCATTCATGATACACTTTTTCTTAACTTTTCCAATATTTCTAGGCGATGCTGTTTGTGTCTGAATTTTTTCAAATTGTTGCAAATCTCCAAAAGATTTCCTGATATATTTATTGAAAAAAAATCTGCATATAAGTGGACCCATGACCCATTGTTCGAAAGTCAACCATATATTCAGAAATGTTTATCAGCAGTAGACTGAAACATGGAGAACAGGCTGGAGAAACAAGGGTTTGATCATCAGGGTGTAATTAGCATCTGACACAATACAATGACTCATCCAGAAAAGTTTTCTAATAAACATTAGCTGAAAGACTATGAATGGATGAAAAGCTGGTGCTGTTTTTTCACTCAGCAGCATCCTGTTGCATTTCCCATGGACTAAGTCCATGACCATTTACTTAACTCTCATTTGGGGAGCCCCTGTTTTATTTAATCCGCATGACTTTACTTACGTCCATAAATTTCTATAACTTACTGAAGAGCCCACAACCTATAATTGAGAGGAAACAGACTTCCATCCAGGGTCAAGGTTTCAATTCCCCAAGCTCTTAACAACACAACATTGTGTTTGTTTTTCCTGGATGCAGTTTTGTTTGTTCATTTTATCTAATTATCCCTCAAGAGAGTTGACCTCTCAGTGCTTATATTCTGCTCTGTGATGCTTCTACCCTATAGAAGCTGCCATACATCTGGATTCTGCTCACTGTTCTAGAACACACTTCCTCCAATCCTTATCATAGCAAATATTGTGTTATATTCACTTATTTAATACTGATTCCATTTCCTATCCAAGAAAAAGTTTATGAATAAGCAAGTGATTGTATTCACAACTTGAATTAGTAGTATATAGTATCTATATTAGTATAGAAGGTCACTCTTTTCCCTACAACCATATTTTAAAATAACCATAATTCACCAGCTAGATCTTCCATACCCCAGCCCTTCTCCATTAGACCCACTGCCAAAAACAACACTCCCAAAATAGATGAAAGAAAACATACACACATATCATATTCCTTACATGTAAGCTTGTATATAGGAACTACCCTTGCCTTGTTCATATTGTGATGATTTTAGTAAATATTAAAATGTCTTGTGTTTCCCCCATATATAACAGTATTCTGTATAACCCCTTGCAACTGGAAATGGCTTGGGAAGGTTAAAAGGTAAACAAACAAGTAGAAAAAAAAATCTGTCAAATGTACACTATTTGGGGGTTTTGATTCATAGTGTATTAAACTAAATATTGGGGCCTTTCAATTCACTCTTTAATTTATATGGTACATCCACAAAATGCCATGCATGAGTTCCCAAAACATCTTTATGATCATTTCTAACAGAATATGTTATCAGATTAAAATACACAAGACTCCATAAAAACTATAATGGCATCCCTATGTGGTGGTAGAAAAGCTCTCTCACTTACCAGCCAAAACAAAGAAAAACAAACAAAGCAAAAGAACACAGCACAGCAGAGCAGAAGGGAGCGCTCACTCAAGCCAGACCCACACTTGTCAAAGGGGATGAGAAACAACACAAGGGTTAAAACATGCTGAGACCAGGAGGCTAACACTTTTCTCTAGTAGAGACCATTTCTTCCTCTCATACCATGGATGCTATTTCTCCCACGTGAAGTGGAAAAGACAATTCAAGAACAAATATGACTAGATTTAAAACATACATCCTGTATCCACTGATTCACCTTCAAATACTGTATTTAAAGAGAGAACCCAACAACCTGCCCAGACTGCTATTTTCACATCTGCTTACATATTTAAAGACAACAACAGGCTGTATTCTGCTGAAAAGCCATACAAACATGACACTGATGTCAGGTGCTCCTCTCCCACTGTCATTTATGATCCATGCTTCAAAAAGTCAGCAAAAGGTATACCAATTACCACTCAAAACACGATCATAATGATAGTAGGAAATGTCCTTCCTTCTGCTTCCAAGAAGGAGATTGTTGTGGCTTTCAAATATTTCCCTCTATGAACCACCTACAATACCTGAAAGCTCCCTACCCTGACAGACCAGAGAATAAATTTATTTTTATAGTTAGGTTTTTTAAAGTGGCAACATCAAAGCGTACAAGAGGTAAAATATGAATCAGAAGATTCACATTCCATGAGCAATGGGCTGAGAGTGAAAAGAAACAGGATTGCCTTTACATAAGCACCAAACTACATTCTAAACGCTCTAAATGGCCTAAGTTCTGCAAAGATTAAGCTTCTTGTGTTTAAAGACCAGACATACACTGAAGCCTTTTATTGTTGAGATATAATTTAACAGAAGTTAGTGACTGATTGCAGACTCTTTTTCCCAAACAGACACCTCTCCAAATGACTTTATCATGAATAGAAATTGGATAGAAATGTCCTGACTAAATATTTTCCTGTCTGCAATATCTGAAGAGTAGAACTAATTAACAGAGGACTGTGGTTTTATCTAGTTAGTGATTTATCTACAGTTTTAAGGAGATGCATCCACGGGCAATCAGTCTTAATCTCCCACACAAGGGCTGTAACTTGGAAGATTCAAACAGAATCAGTAGCTGAAGGCAAAGATAGCCTTTTCCCAGGAGCCCAGCCAGCTGTTGAAAGAATACAGATCATTGTTTGCTGCTGAGTGCAAAAAATCATTAAGAGATTACTCATAGAATTATTACTTATCTGTGTTCCATTTTAAAGTGAAAGGAAAAAAAAAAAAAAAGGAACGGTATCATGTGACCACCAAGATATATCCTTCACTGACTGGTCCACTGAGAAACATAAACCTTGTCCTATAAAGGCCTATTCACTGGTCAGTGAATGCGCATGTTCACGTTTCTTTGAAAGGATAACCATCCCAGAGAGTGTGGTTAAACTCCAGATTCCAGAAACCCTAAGAGCCTCTTAATACCACAGCCATGTGTGACTTGAAAAAGGGAAAATTGTCCCCCTGAAAGGTCTGTGTCAACGAACAATTTCAGTTGACTTTCAAATGTTCTATAGTTGAAACACTCTTACTTCGAGTCATAAAGACTCCATGAATACAGTTTTATAAGGAAGAAGACTCATGAAAGAAAAGTAAGATGTTTAAATAATTTAAATCCTGTCATATAGCTAAAAAATTGACTTCCTGAATCAATTTAAAATACAAGGCACATAATTTTGAAATTTACAAAATTTAATTAATTACCCAATATGTATAGATTATTTTGTTTTAAAAGATAGAAATGATTGAGACAGAGAATTAAGCCTTTTGTGCAGAGAGCTTTGGAACCGGGAGGAAGATGGTCTCAAAAGTTTCCCCTCCATCACTGGATGGTCCCAGTACCCAGCCCTCAGAGATTATTAGAATATGATAATAATAAAAGTTATACATATCAAGCATTGGCATAAAAATTGATGTTCAATAATAAATAAGCAACAATAGCAATAAAGTAAGTAATTACTGACATCATATGTTAACATATTTCAATTTTTAATTTTTTTCTCCTTATTTGTTCCAGTTCCACCCTTGGCTGTCAGGGGATTGCTTTTCTCTTTCTTATCTTCCACGTCTACTCATCTTGATTATCCCAAAAACAGCCACTGTGCTACCTCTACATTTAATCAAGCCCAGTATATTAATTGGATAACTGCTCTGGGCTGAACAGTAATAGTTAAGGAGATTTAAGAAGCAAAGAGATAGGAGAGCGGGGTGAGAAAGACAGGCTTGGGAAAGTACCATGTGGCACAACCATGTTGGGATCTGTTGGGGGACATGTGGGGGAGGGGCAGAATAAGAAAGAAAGGGGCAACGCATTATGCAGGAGGTTTCAAGGTCAGGTCATTTTGACCTTGGTCTTAAAGAATTATCACCAGGTTGAGAAACGGTTCATACAGATAGGAAGAGATGTGAAAGCTTTGGGCCAGAATAACGAATAATAAATAGACCATCGTCATTGCACATGGTGGGGTCTAGGGTGTCAGTAGTGGAGAATGAGAAGTACTAAAAAATTCCTGGGACTTGGTCAACATTTTCCAGGATTCCCATCCCAGCAATACATTCTATATTCTAATGATTAAAGACAAAGTTATTTTTTTTAATCAGTTTCATCCAGCCCAGAGAACACAACCCTCAAAAAGTTTTGAATGAAAGTTGAATGAATTCATGATTCCTCAATAATCAGCTCCCTTTCCAAACTTGATGGTTTTGTTCACCCTTTCCAATAAGATGCTTTCTCCAGGTCCAGAGGTTCAAATCCCACTTCTACTTCAAATCTCCAGCTCTAATTCTACAAAGACTACTTTGGAAAATTTTTACCCAGATTAATTCCTCCTATTGGGAGCCCCATAGCACTTTTTCTCTCCCTTTTGAATATGGGAGTGTCATTACTGGCCCACAATTAAGAGTCAGATTTGACTCAAGAAGAACTTGAGTTCAATCTTCATTCCCTAACTTACTAAAAGAAGATGACAATAGAAAAATTATTTAACATTCCCCTGCCTTGATTTATCCATCCTTAAAACAGAGGTGGAATAGAATTTATCTATCTTTAAAATAGAGGTGGCTCAGCAGGTTAAGGATCCTACATTGTCACTGCTGTGGCATGGGTTGGATCCCTGGCCTGGGAACTTCCGCATGCCTCAGGCATGGCAAATTAAATAAATAAATAAATAAATAAATAAAGGTCAATCATAAAAGGCCCACTCCACAGTGTGTTGTAAAGGTTAAATAATATTTGAGAGAGACGATTATAACATAGTGCCTAGAACAGAGCAAGTTCTCAAAAAGCAGTAGCTGTTCTATGAATTAATTTCCATTTGCCTAATAATTATATGAACCCCACTGAGTAAGATACTTCAGAGGAAAATCCAGGCTTCCTTTTTGCTTTCTTTCTTATTTCTGTACTTCTACACATACTATACTAAAAATCTTTATACAGTAAATGGTCAATAAAACTTTAATTGTACAAAATTGCTACCTGGCCTAAAACCCTAAAATGCAGCCATTTTGATTATCAAAATGTCTTTTTTTTTTTTTTTTTGCCCATGCCCACGGCATGTGGAAGTTCCCAGACCTGGGATCAAACCAGCACCGCAGTAGTGAAACCATGCCGAATTCTTGACCACTAGGCCACTAGGTAACTCCAAAATGTCCATTTCTTTATCTAGATTACAGATGTAAAAGCAGAAATAAACTCACAGATTGCAAAATCATTGTGATAAATTAGGATTAACACAACATTGTACTATATATAAAATAGATAACTAACTAGGACCTACTGCATTACACAGGGAGGTCTACTTGATGTTCTGAAATAACCTATATGAGAAAGAATGGACATATGTATATGTATAATTGATTCACTTCTCTGTACACCTGAAACTAACACAGCATTGTAAATCAACTATACTCCAATAAAACTAAAAATATATGTAGAGGGAGTTCCCGTCGTGGCGCAGTGGTTAACGAATCCGACTAGGAACCATGAGGTTGTGGGTTCAACCCCTGGCCTTGCTCAGTGGGTTAGGGATCCGGCATTGCTGTGAGCTGTGGTGTAAGTCACAGATGCGGCTTGGATCCCACGTTGCTGTGGCTCTGGCCTAGGCCGGCAGCTACAGCTTTGATTAGACCCCTAGCCTAGGAACCTCCATATGCCACAGGAGCGGCCCTAGAAAAGGCAAAAAGACAATAAAATAGAGAGAATATTGATCTATTAATAGAAATAATTATTGTTTTTTAGATTTTGTTGTAGTGGAATTGAAATCTTCAGGCCAGATTTTTACAACAGTCAGTGGTTAGAAAATAACTGTATTTACTTGATACCTTGTTTACACATCTACAAAATAGAGAACACAGTGGGTATATTTTGATGTTCGTATTTTGCTCATCAATCCAATCAAATTAGCTGGTTCTGACACACTTCCTCTTTAAAGGAATCTGAAAAGTCACATACTTAGCTATTTTTATCCCTACAATGCATCCTGATGTACAGAAAATGTTTTATTTTTTTATTATAGGCATTTTATACAGAAAATTATTAATTAAACTTTGAAACAAATACTCATCTTTTATGGGTTGGATATTAAACTTCAAAAGTCAGTTTAGAGTGAATACTCACAGAGGATGTCCCTGATTAATTCATTTTGTATCATAAAAAATGATTACTTCATGATGAGTGAATATACTTAGTATGTAAATAATGGATTTTGCGTACACTGCGTACAAATATTTGTGAAAGTTTGTGTTTACCCATAAGAAGTTACACTGCGTACAAATATTTGTGAAAGTTTGTGTTTACCTGTAAGAAGTCAATGTAAGAGCACAACCGCTGGATAACCACCTTTTGGTAAATATTTATCTCAGGTTTTCTGCAGTGGAAAATCTGTGAGATTTGTAGATTGCCTGGCAGCTAGAGGTCAGCCATTCCAATCCCACCAGACCTCACTGAATGACCTCGTGAATCCTTCTACTCCATTGCTAAAATAAAACGGTCCGTTTTTAACCACCTGAAGGTGACAGAGGTTACAGTACGTGATACACAGCAAAGAATCGTCCTTTACATCGTGGGTACAATGAAACGACAGTTTATCCACAGCGAATCCTTCCAGTTATCTGACAAAAACAGGTCAAAGGTTTTGTGAATTTTCTTCTGAAATTGCTCAGTGCCTCCTCTAATGACTGATAATTGAAAACAGAGACAGGGACTCCCAAATGTGGTGGGTGACAGACGAGCAGATTAATGCCAATACTTGGTTAGCAGACACTAAAAGGTCAGGAGTCACAGGAATTAGCTATTGTGCTGCTGTGAAAAGACAGACATCGAAAGTCTATTATCCCCCTAATAGCTCTTCCCCAGGCCTGAAATTCATTCTCACTGGCTTTGGTTATAATTTAGAGACATTTTCAGTGCCATGATACATGTGATGCCAAAGTGAAGCCACTCCCCTGAAGTTTATCAATAGTTAGGGTTTGCATGTTTTTATTTATATAGTAAAGAAAGATTATTCTCCTATTATATTTTTAGTGTACTCAGTGCTCATTTTGAGAATTTCAGAAGCATTTTGTCTGGAAAAAAAAAAAACTATACTTAAAGGAAAGAAAGGGAAAACTAGAAAACTTGACACTGTATTAAATGTGTTTGGAATGTCTCTATAGGGGAGAAATGAAGGAAGTTTAAGACACAGTTTACGTAGTAGAAAGAATATGAGAATATCTCTAGCCGAACAAACAAATAAATGTCTTTCTCAAGTGACTGCTTTAAATTTTAAATCGGTATGATAACTTTTATAGAGTTCACTCAAGTTCAATCTGTGGTTCAATCTGTCATTTTGAAACAAAAGCAAACTCTACCTACATTTTTTCTGCCTAATGGGTTGCATCAGTAAAGTTTGGTGGAGGAAAGGAGCCACAGAGAAACGTGATTGTATTAAAGCTATATCAAGTTATTAGTGACACAATTACACGGTATCATATGTTTTTAAGAAAAGGAACAAAATGATGTATATGAATGTATTACCTATATATTCTATAACTAATACAAAGGTACCCGATTTATCAGTTCTGCTTACAGTGGCCACTGGTAGCCCATGTTTGCTTCCTAAGACGTGTGTATTGCTTTCTGATTCCAGCACAAGAATTTTTTTGGCCATGCCCATAGCATATGGAAGTTCCCAGGGTAGGCATGAACCTGAGCCACAACAGTGACAATGCCGGATCCTTAACCCACTGAGACAACAAAGAACTCCATTCTAGCACTAGATTTTAAGCCTGACAACAATATCTTTGCTTGGTCCCTACCTCAATCCCTGACACACACTAGGTGGTCAACATACATGGGATATGAATGAATATAAGAATATAGGAATATATGTCTGATTCTGGGGAGGGTTTTTTGGTTTTTTGTTTTTTTGCATGTTTCAGGAGGGACAGTAAATTCAGACTCTGTTAATCCAACTTAGCCAAAAACCCCTGAACCATTCATTCTTTTTTTTTAATTGAAATAGTCGATTTACAATTCAACTATTTATTCTTAAAAGTGTCCTGCCCATGTTTTAAAATAGCATTAGTCCTAATGATATATTTCTTTTTCCCTTTCTTCTCTGAAAGGAAATCAAATAAATAATGATACTTAGAATCCTATCTTATATTTATTTTGTTGCCACTAGCTATATTGACACTTA
This sequence comes from Phacochoerus africanus, assembly GCF_016906955.1. NCBI lineage: Eukaryota > Metazoa > Chordata > Mammalia > Artiodactyla > Suidae > Phacochoerus > Phacochoerus africanus. The sequence goes on along the minus strand of NC_062552.1, from coordinate 26,572,928 downwards.
GAGAAATATGCTGGACTAATAGAATCTCTGATTCTTAAATGGATATATTACTCGGGGAAGGAGGAAAAGTTTAATAAAAAACTAAATGGCATTGCTTTATTTTATGGTTTTTTAAGAGAACAGTATTTAAAATAATTTGCAGAACAATTTGTATATTGTAGAAGATAATATTTATGCATTTTAATATAATATAATTTATGTATTCTCATTAATTTTTCTCTATATGAAAACATGAATTTCACTCCTCCACCACAGGTATATGTAATATAACCAATTCTTTGATAGCATTTTATGTTCTTTTAATCTCCTTCCCAAAATACTGAAACATATTCAGAAATATGTTTTTATCCATTTCTTTTTGTTTGTTTGTTTTTTGTTTTTTGACTTTTTGCCTTTTCTAGGGCCACTCCTGCGGGACATGGAGGTTCCCAGGCTAGGGGTCCAATCGGAGCTGTACCCACCGGCCTAAACCAGAACCACAGCAACGCCAGATCAGAGCCACATCTGTGACCTACACCACAGCTCACAGCAATGCCGGATCCTTAACCCACTGAGCAAGGCCAGGGATCGAACCTCCAACCTCATGTTCCTAGTCAGATTTGCTAACCACTTGAGCCACAACAGGAACTCCTCTTTTTTTAAAAAATTAGAGTATAGTTGATTTATAACAGTGTGTGAAAATTACTCTAACTGCTTTTATTTGGTATGTTTTTCTAACATCATCCTTGAAAGTGAAAGTTCATTTCATCAGTCTATGTGTTAACAGATAGAAACTGGCATATATAATACATGACTTGCTTAACATTTCTTTATAGCACATTATTAAAATTGTGAGTTAGATGAATCGATATGTTGTATTAAAAAATGTTTTCTATAATTGGAGAACCTACTTAAGAACATGTGCTAGATTTAATAAAGATGTAACAGGTGCCAGAATCAATAAGGAAATCGCATGACCTTCCCACATTTATGGAATGAGACCACATTGTAATTAGAGTCCAGGGATTCTTAGTAGTCTCAGGTCGCAGAGTTTTCATATGAACAGTCTCATATTTTGGTTGATCTGGTTTCACACTCCTGGGTGTTTCCTTTGTATTGGGACTTCAGGTCCACCACAAAACTCAGAGCAAACTTCAGCAAAGAATCATTGAGCAGTATCTGGTTTTGAGTTCAAACTACACAAGTTTCTTAAGATGCACACCTGGAAAGAACAATAAGTCTTCTGAGATCCAGGTCAGACGATCTCATTTTAGATCCAATTTTAATAACTTCCTGAGTCTCCGATCCAGTTTTATATTAATTATCAGATGGCCTGTTTTCTGATGCTTTTATGGCTAAATGCTTGACTTGTTCTTAATGTTATTTAATAATCCATCCAACTAACCCATCTGTACTGTTACATAAAGGGCCAGATTCAGCAATAGGAAAAGCTGAATACCGACCTCATTTAAACCATATTCCTTCCCACAAAGATAGAAATCCTATAAAATTGGATTTTGGTGATCCTTATACAACTATAAATGTAATAAATTCATTGAGTAGTAAAATAAATAAATAAATAAAATTTAAAAAAAAAAAAACATATTCCTCAAAGTGGTCAGGAACTTGTAATACCTGGTACCTAGAAGGCAGTACGAAGAGCAGGTATGAATGTGGGATTAACCTGAGAGTGTCTGGGTGTTAGATGTTTAAGAAGAAAGATTCTTAGAGTACCCTCCACATCTGTGCTACTGAGTGCTCTTGGCCACATGAACAAAAGTTTGGGAGTTTTCTGAAGAGAGCAAACCTGGTGCCACCGGCACGGCTGAGAATGAGGTAGCATTCCGGGACCTGAGGAACGAGATCAACCCGTGCATACTAAATGCTGAGGTCCAGGCCTCTTCTCCAACTCAGTTTCCAGAATGTTGACAGCCAGGCCAATGCCTTCCGATAAGAGAATGAAAGGGTCCTCGCAGTGAAATCTAACCATTCCCAGAAGAAAGAATAAGTCTCCACAAAATGGCAAAGCAAAAATATCTTAGAAAATAATGCCAAGTTCCACTCTTATTCTAAGAGCCTCTAATCAGCTTTTTAATCTCTTGCAATTAAGTAAGAGCTGACAAGTAAAGATCACTAGATGTATGAGAAAATGCTCTCCCTTTAAATACAGAAAAAAAAGTTGATTTGCTTAAAACGGAAATTGTAGATATTTCAAAAAAAGAAAAATTACCCAATATCCTTTAAGAGCTAAGAGAAGCTTTTGCACCCATGAAACAAGAAGGTTCTATGAAAGATAAATATTCAATACTAAAACATCTCTGGAAAATAAAGCTAAAAATCAATCTCAGTGTGAAATATTAAGTAGAAGAAATTTTCAAAAAGGAAAGCAATTCGTCAAAGGAATGGAAATGGGAAAAGAAGACTAAAGAAAGGAAGGAAGGAAGAGCAGGAGAAAAGAAGGGAGGGAGGGAGGAAGGAAGGAGGAAGAAAGAAAGGAAGAAAGAGAAAGAAAGGAAGAAAGAAAGAAAGAAAGAAAGAAAGAAAGAAAGAAAGAAAGAAAGAAAGAAAGAAAGAAAGAAAGAAAGAAAGAAAGAAAGAAAGAAAGAGGAAGGAAGGAAGGAAAAGAAAGACAGAAAGAGAGAGAGAAAGAGAAAAAGAAAGGGAGGGAAGAAGGAAGGAAAGAAGAAGGATTAGTTCAGAATTAGTCCTAACAATAGTGGTTCCATAAACAGAGATCAGGAAACAAAGGAGAAATCATCCAGAAATAATTCAGTTCACTGATCCAAGTGCAAAAGTCTCAAGATTGAAAATGTCTGCTTTTGTGGACAAAGAGAAGTTTTTACAAGGTTCCAGACACAAAATACAATTCACATACATAGGGATTAGGAATCAAAATGGATTTAGACTTCTCAAAGACAAAGCAACTGCAATCTAGGAGACAAGGGGACAATGCCTTCAAAATCATGATGAAACATTATTTATTTCCACCTTAGAATTCCATCAGATTACAAAGGTGTAATATCCATGAAATACAAAGGTGCAACAGGGATACTTTCAGATATGGAAGGTATCAAAAATTTAATTCCCAAAAGACATTTCTCAGGAATTTTTCCTGGAGAATTTGTTCCACTGAAACATGTCAGCCAGAAAGAAGATGAAGGCATAGGAAAGAGAAGGTTTGACACGGGAGGAACAGATAATTTGCAAAATGATTGAGTAGAGAGATCCCAGGAGAGCAGCTGTGCTGCATCCCATTGGAGCCCTGTGACTCCAGGATAATACCTGAAGGCTAACGTCACAAAGACCTCATCTCCTGTTTGCACCATCCTTCTGAGGCAGAATAATAACTCATGTCGTCAGTGTAGGAGCATGGGCTTTGATGCATTCTTTGATATGGCCATTGATTAGCATTTGTGTTTTAAGGGCTCCAGAGAGTAATATCTCCACCCACTTGTTTACTATAGAGGGTGTAACTATACCCACATGGACCTTAATCTCTAACCCACTCCTCAACTGATAGAAAAGGAATGAGAGGAATGGCAACTCAGTCTAAGGGAAGAGAAGGGTAAAGAAACCATAAAACTTACAGGATATTTCCACCCCTAAGACCCCTATTGGACAAGGACTGATATAAGCACCTGGGCAAGGGAGAAATCCACATCTTTCTGGACCCCACGTTGGTACTCCCCAGTCCGTAAGGGATAAAAACCCCTATAGGACAATAGAGAAGGGGGCTCTTCTCCCTTAGGAGCTATCTGCTTTCCTATAATAAAGACTGTTTGCTTGACGCCTGTGTGTTCATGAAGTTCATTCTTTGGCTGCGTGAACAAGAACCTGGATTCCGGTAACATCTTTCCGGCATCACTAGGTGAGCCTGAGCCAGAATGGGCTTTTCTGACATGTATTTACGAAGTTCCTGCTTTCTTCTCAAAGTCTGAGTCATCTGTCTCAGATGACTCCTGCTGTCCGAGTCATCTGAGACTGCTCACTTCTTCCCATAGAAATTTTTTTTTCCTTTTTTGCTGGATTCTTCTATGGGCCATTGACCATAGTAAACCCAGAAACTGAGACTACAGAACAGCCTGCAGGCCCTCAGTGTTGCAGCTGCCTGGGTCATACCTGGCCTCACCACACTACTGGTCCCCCAGACTCCCAGGACACCACCTCCCCAGAAAGGACACTAAAAACTACCAAGCAAACTGAGCGAGAATTTTATTCAGAAGCTGTTTCACTCAAGCCTCTGGAAGCAATCTCCTAAACACTTTGCCTTAAATAAGGAGCTTTGCACTTTCTATTCATTTTACAATAATTGGCTTGATACTTACTTACATGTGAAATATATCTGACAGAATATAAAATATGTAATGGAAGTAGAGAAAAATAACTTATTCAAGTTCACAGATTTAGTGATTCTTGGAGCCTGGATTCAAACTCAGGTCTGTCAATGGACATTTAGGTGGTTTCCATGTCTTGGCTATCGTGAATAGCGCTGCTATGAACACTGGGGAGATACATGCCCAGGAGCAGGAGTAGGATTGCTGGATCATATGGTAGAAACAGAGTCACAGGCATGGAGAACAGACTTGTGGTTGCCAAGGGGAAAGAGGAGAGTGGGATGGACTGGGAGTTTGGGTTTAATAGACGCAAACTATTACATTTAGAATGGATAAGCAATGAGGTGCTACTGTATAGCACAGGGAACTATATCCAATCACTCGTGATAGACCATATAAATATGAATGACTGGGTCACTACGCTATACAACAGAAATTGACAGAACATTGTAAACCAACTCTCCTTTAATTAAAAAAAATTTTTTTAATCCAGGTCTGAGCACATCACTACCCTAGGGAAACGTCCCAAGAGGCTACAGAATTTCTTTCTGAACTTTTATCTTTATCCCCTCACTCAGTGTTCATGCTAATTCCGAAATTCGACTGTTTCTCTTTTCCTTTGAACAGCTTTCTCTTATAAAGAAACCATGGAGTGATTTGGAATACCTAACACGGGAGAGCATTTTCAGAAATCCTCATGGCACTGATCAAAGTACAGAATATTTAGAAGCTGCAAAATGCACGTGCTATTCCTACAATCACACAAATGTACCAAGAATTGCTCTTGTGTGGGAACAGAAAATACACTTGGAGTTCTGTTTTGCTTTTTCACCCCAGATGAACATTCACAAGGGCAAACAAGGCATAACCTTGAAAGTATACGAACATCACCAAGCAGTTTTATTCTTCATTGCTCTTAACACACAGCAAAAACAAAACTAATCCTAAAACTACATTTCACATATTTCCAGTTAAACTAGTTTTCTTCTTTTTTGCTTTTGAAGGAATCAGCTAAAGCCCAAAATAGCCATGTAAAGAATTATTTAACAGGAGTTTCCTTCATGGCTCAGAGGTTAATGAGCCCAACTAAGATCTATGAGGACTCAGGTTCGACCCCGGCCTCACTCAGTGGGTTAAGGATCCAGCGTTGCCGTGAGCTGTGGTGTAAGCCACAGACACAGCTTGTATCCTGTGTTGCTGTGGCTGTGGTGTAGGCCAGCAGCTGTAGCTCTGATTGGACTCCTAGCCTGGGAACCTCCATATGCCACGGGTGCAGCCCTAAAATGCAAAAAGGACAAAAAAACAAAACAAAACAAAAAGAGAATCATTTAACGAAAGAGAGCTGACCGTGGTAACAGAAATGGTTAAGGAATTCATCTGAAAGGGAAACAATGCATCTGAGGGAGTAAGAGGTTAATAAAGTTTGTTAATATTCATTATTTGATACATTCAAGCAAGGGATGTCAAAAACACATATCAATCCAACAGCAACCTCAGAATAATAAAGCAAAGTCTGTGTCATTAAATGTCTTATGATGGAGCAGAAGTTAGAAGCTATGTAGTCTCCTTCCTTCTTACTCAAATCATACAGGACACTCAGTTTGTGATCATGGAATCCTAATGAATTTATGAGGATTAGGGGGGTACCTAAAAGCCTTAGAATGTTCAGAATCCATAGTAAAAATAATTATTATGAAAATTATAATAACTGATATTTATGAGACATTATGCTAAATGCACATAATCTTATATAATACAATATGTATTCAGTGAGAGAAGAGAGAAATTCAGCTAACATTTATTGAATGTTCATTATTCAGCCACTATATTGAGCAGAGACTGGGGAACAGAAAGGAGGTCGAGAAGGTGGAAACAAAAGTTATCTGGAGAAACAGATTTACAGACATAGAGGACAGACTTGTGGTTGCCAAGGGGGTGGGGAGGGATGGAATGGGAGTTTGGGGTTACTAGATGCAAACTATTTTATATATAGAATGGATAAACAACAAAGTCCTACCGTACAGTACAAGGAACTGTATTCAATATCCTGTAATAAACCATCATGGAAAAGAATATGAAAATATATGTATGCATAATTGAGTCACTTTGCTGTACAGCAGAAATTGACATTGTAAATCAATTATACATCAATAAAATAAAATTTTTTTTAAAGTTATCTTCCTGCAGGCGAGTATCCACTTATACTCCCAGGTAGTCTGACTCTAGAAGAAATAAAGATCATGGAAGGGAACATGAAATTCATGTTAAATTAAATTGGAGCATTTTTTTCCATCTGTGATGAATGTCTTGCCTGCTGAAATATTAAATTTTCTATTCTCTTAGAGCCACTTTAAGTTAGATTTCATGCTCGGGCACTGCCTCTTCTCTCTCCTAGAATCCTGCTTTTCATTCACCGGTAGTTACATTCTGAGAAAAGAATTCAATAACAGTAAATATTATGGATATGACCTACATTAGATTGATAAGCAAAATTACATCCTCATGTGTTGAACATATTGGCCTCCTATCTCTGACATAGAAGGCTGTCTTCATTTTTCCAGGATTCTGAATTGTCTCAAAGGAAAATCTGCACTGAGTTGGTTCATGTATCTTTTTTTTTTTCAGCTCTATATCCATGCATTTAGATTAGAGCTATAAAAGTTCAGCTGTCATTTTAGCGAAACTTTGCATGTGGCAGATACAGTACGAGGTGTCACAGAAAATACACTCATCCAAAAAAGTCAAACGTATGGTTTCCATACTCACTTTGACGTTGACAACACAGATGAGATTTCAGAAGGAGATTCTAGGAGTTCCCGTCGTGGCTCATCGGTAACAAACCCAACCAGTATCCATGAGGATGCGGGTTCAATCCGTGGCCCCGCTCAGTGGGTTAAGGATCCTGTGTTGCCCTGATCTGTGGTGTAGGTCACAGATGCAGCTTGGATCTGGGTGTTTGTGTGGCTGTGGTGTAGGCTGGCGGCTACAGCTACGATTCTACCCCTAGCCTTTGAACTTCCATATGCAGCAAGTGTGGCAAAGAAAGGAAGGAAAGAAGGGGGAGGAAGGAAAGGAGGGAAGGAGGAAGGAAAGAAGGGGGAAAAAAAGAAAGAGATTCTATAGCATTCAGAAGATATTAAACAAATGGTACAAAATTCTGGGTGTATTTCGTTTGAGAGGACTTTCTTATGAATAGCAGTCTCTATTTAGTCTTTTGACAGAACCCATTTTAGAGGGAAACATTCCCCTTTACTTAATATACCATCTAAAAAGGTAATTGAATGAGAACAAGACCCTGTTCCAAATTTCCTCCACCAAATTTCCAAAAATGAAAAGACAAGAAAACCCAGGATTTCATCAAAAGCAAGTGTAACATGGATTGGGGGAAAACTTTCTAATTGAGCAGGGAATGTCTCTTTGATTTAAAACACACACGTACAGGGAACTTCAATTTGGTAAAGCAATGCTGCTTTACTTTTTGCACTACATATCACCTTGAAAATAAACTCAAATTGCAAAGCTCTTTTCATTTCTCTTCGCTGAGCACCTATTTTGTACAAGGTGTTCAGCTTGAAGTTGTGGAAGGGGCAGCAGAAGATGTATTGTAAGCACTACTTTTGTGCTTGAGACCAAACTCCATTGTTCAGGGCTCAGGGGTATACAGTTCTATTTTTCCATCTCCCTCTGTCTGAGGCTTGGAGTCTGTCCAATTTTCAGGAACCTATTTTTCCTTTCCCGAATGCCAACTAGAGCTTTCCCTGTGTTCAAGAGGAAAAGCAACAGATAGAGTATGTTTGCAACATTTGAAAAACACTTCAGTGGCAAGGGACTGAGAAAGGAATTTTCTGTCAGAAACTATTTGGGGGAAAGTGTTACAGTTTTCAATTTAAATTTAAAGCCAAAGTGAGAGACAAATTTAAAGGTAAATGGGCACCAGTTTAGAATTTAAAAAATGGGCATATTCTCTTCATCACTGTTGGTATGTTTGCAATACATTTTCATTCAACACAAGTCACATATTGAATTTGTTCTTTATTTCTTCAGTAGTAAATGGAATCATCACCTTATTATTTATTTAGGTATAGTCTGCATGGCTTGATTTTCCCAACAAAAACACAACAAATTAACACACTTCTGACCTTGAAGGAGGTATCTAGAAAGGCTCATAAAAAATATCAGAGCATGAATAATTATTATAATTACAAATGGTATTTACTGGGCATTTAAAGTATACTATGCAATGAATTGAAGGCTATAGGTGCATTTTCACTAAACAATGCATAAAAATCCATAACCAAAATCAAGATAACCTTAAACATGATTGTCATTAAATTTTTGCAGCAAAAGTATTAACATTAAGGAGTAAACAATCAAATCCTAGAATATATGGTACGTAGAACTTTTTGCAGATTAGACTAGAGAACCTATTTCAAACACAAAAACAAACAAAAGCTTCCTCCATCGCTTTCATAGGGTTTAGGTCTAGAAGTAAGAGTTCCAGTGCCCAACATGAAAATTTAACTTAAGTCCTGGTGAACCAAGTAATATGATGATTCAGTGGTAAGACTGAGATTTCCGTCCACTGACTCTTTAGATTCCCAGTTGACAGGCTCTAGGCTATAGAGAGCTTAACCATACCCTCCCACCACCACACACATTAGTAAGCATCACTGGAAGACCTCCCAGACCATCTAGTTTGCCCTCCCACCCTTCAGTCTGGGACCAACTAACATATTCCAGAAAGCGCTGTCAATTTCTGGACTCACTTGGCTATACTGTTTAATTTCCTATTTCAGCATGAAACATCAATGTTAGGAAGTCTGTAGATCTAGCTTAAATACTGTCTCACAGTACAATTAAAAACACTTCTTCCATTGAACTTGAGGGCTATGAAAATTCAAACAGAAGAAATATTGTAGAAGACTAGAATAAATAAATTATAAGCCAAGTTCTTTATATCTGTAAAGTATAAATGTTCTCAAAAGTGCTTTTTTAGTATTGAAAGTATGGGAAGAATGGCTGAAAATGATGTAACTACAAAAAGTTTTAAAATCATCCCTCACAGCTTATAAAATATAACTAATTTAGATAGGTCGTCCATTTTTCCTGGCTCCCAGGACTTGACCTCTGGTTCAACAGCAGCAGCTGCTCTCAGCTCTCTCCCCAGAGCCTCACCTGCACAAGTAGAGGCCAACCTTTGACTAAGTTCTGGGAGAGGGGGGCGGCGCCTCAGTGCCCCAACACAGCTTACTCATCTACCCTACCTTTTCCCTGAAAACTGCAGCTGCCTTGGCCCACTCTGCTGCCCTCAGATTAGATTCCACCTTCCTGCATCAAGGCCCCCAAACTGCCTCCACAGAGCAAACGAGGGCAAGTGTGGGTCTCACCTGGGTGTTTCCCGTTCTGCCGGAGATGATAAGCCTCAGTGCCTAGAAAAGATGCCTTACGTATTACTTCCCAGCCTCATAGGTTATCATGTTTAGTTTTATTTTGTTTTTCAACATTGAAGTCGGAAGTATAAGACTAGTGAGTCTGCCAAGGTGAGAAAAAAACATATATTATTTTATATTTTTAAATGTCTGAGTAAAATAATGTATGTCAACATTAAAGAGTTATTTTTCCTCACTCATCTAATGACTTCCTTTTTTGTTGTGAGACTAAAAAGAACCTAATTGCTTACCCATATAAGATGCAGTCTCCTAAGACTATGTATCATGAAATCTACTCACTGGCTGTTGATACTGCTTCTCATGAAAACTTTAAAGCAAAAAAATAAAATAAAATAAATTAGAAATTAAAATAAAGTAGTACTTTTCCTAATTTTCTTTGGAAAAATAAAGTGATTTGCCTGGCTATATTCCATCATGTAAAAACACCTTTTTATTTTTTATTCTCAGGTAGGATATATGATTTTTAGACATACTGATAAATGATGAGCTTGTAAAGCAGACTGGCTGGTTCACTGGATTGCCTGGTAAGAGTATAACACTTATTTTAATGTTTCCTTCAAGTCTTTATGCATTTTAAGTGTAAGCATTTTCTAAATTATATAAATTAATACATTTCTGAAGTCAAGAAATACAGCCAACTAAAGCATAAGTGCACATCTCTATAATGACATTTGGAGCAAAAACTTCAAAAATTTGCATACTGACATAACCATTTGATCACTCTTGATGTAATGTTTTTCTTCCAAATGCATGAACTATATTTTTTCTGCATTACTCTAATATACAGGTCCTGGATTTCACAATGATTAGGCTGCCTTTAAAGAACAAGATGGTCCTATGAACACAATCATTTAGGAATAATGAAAGCCAAGTCAGCTGTAAATATGTTTAGATATAAGTGTTTATAAGAAGTCAAGTTGCTGCTAAAGATAATCTGGGCACATGGAATTTGTTATCTAATATTTGTTTTTCAGGTTTTATTAATAATTGAAAATAACATTAATAACTGAAAAACAGAAATTAACAAAGACTAGTTTCTACTTTGGTGAACTTTTTTATTCTTTTTTTTTTTTTTTTCCTATTTCTTGGGCCGCTCCCACAGCATATGGAGATTCCCAGGCTAGGGGTCTAATCAGAGCTGTAGCCACCGGCCTGCACCAGAGCCACAGCAACGTGGGATCCGCGTCTGCAAACTACACCACAGCAACGCCCGATCGTTAATCCACTGAGCAAGGGCAGGGATCGAACCCGAAACCGCATGGTTCTTAGTCGGATTCGTTAACCACTGCGCCATGAAGGGAACTCCAACTTTTTTATTCTAATAATAAAAAGATAAGGTGCTAGTTTTGAGGCTTTATAAGATTATTTTATTTAATAAAATGGAAAAATTATTATTCCCACTGTACGGTGGAGTAATCTGAAATTCCGAGAGAAAAAAATAACTAATCTGACATAGAAATGATTTATTTGGTATTCTATCAAATCAAATGCAATCTGCGATATATAGTATTCACTTAATAAATGAATTTTGAAAAAATTAACAAGGCTTTTCAATGCCTCCTGAGCCAAGATTCAAAGGCAGGTTTGCCTGACTCTTAATATCCTGCCCTGAATAATTTTTTTTTGTCTTTTTTTTGTCTTTTTTTTTTTTTAGGGCCACACCTAAAAATATTATAGCATATTGAGGTTCCCAGGCTAGGGGTCAAATTAGAGCTGTAGCCACTGGCCTACACCACAGCCACAGCAACACAGAATCTGAGCTGAGTCTGCAGCCCACATCACAGCTCGCGGCAAACCCAGATCCTTAACCCACTGAATGAGGCCAGGGATCAAAGCTGCATCCTCATGGATGCTAATCAGATTCGTTTCCAATGACTTGCCCTAAATAATATCTGTAATACCCTGCAAAGAAACTTGAAATCTCTGCATATTTAAAAAAATCAGATTATGGTGCTTTCGTTTAAATAAAAAGAAATTGTCCTTGAATTTTAATCAGGTATCAATCAGTTACCAGGTTTTTTAAGAAAAGTCAATGTTGACCATAAGTAAGTAGCTCCATTCACATCTCTACTCATACACACAGTGAGGGAGGAGGACGGAGGGAGAAGCCTGCAGAGGAATCAGTATTCATGCTCCAGGACGAGTTGCTTTTAGTTTAATGAAATTTCCACCCGCCCTTTGGATAAAGCATCATGTTATTTATCTGCACACAGCAGGAGCCAAGGAGTTGATTGCTCTGTCTTCTCCATTAAGCCATTTCCCCCACCAATATTCTGCATTCAAAAGGTTTGCAAGCAGAGTTTGGAGATGGTCCAATGAGAATTCATCAGTTCTTTTAACCATGGTGCTGTCACCATGGCTCATCAATCTAATTTTGATTTGGATAACTGAATAAAAACATTGTCAGATTTTCTTTCCTGTGCCATCAATCTGCAGCGAGTGAGCTTTTTTAAATTAAAACTAAAAACTATCAGCTGAGGGAAGATGTAGCATCACGAAGTTATACGACTTTATAGCTACAACAGAGCATCCGTGTTTGTGAACTCATGTTTAATGTTATACATTTAAACTATAAGCTTCCTGCTGTGTAGCACTGGGAACTCTGTCTAGTCACTTATGATGGAGCATGATAATGTGAGAAAAAAGAGTGTACGTGTATGTGTAACTGGGGCACCATGCTGTGCAGTAGAAAAAAATGTACTGGGGAAATAACAATTGATGGCAATTAAGACTACTTGATAAGAAAAAAATTTTTTTTAATTTAAAATAATTTAAAAATTAAAAAATAATAAACTAGAAGCAGTTTCCCTTTTATAATGGACTTTTTCCTTGAGCGTGATTTTGTGAGTTCTACAAATTAAAGATCACATTGTTTCCCAAACTTCAAACATCAAAATAGTCCACAGCAGATTATTACAAGTCAAGGGGTAGTCAATAAAAGGAACACCAATACTTTTTATTAACAATTTTATAAATTTCATAATCTACTGAAATTGTGTTTTCCTATCCTTGAAAAATCTAGTAAATGACAGCTTAACTCTTGTTATAAGTAATTCATAAGACAAATACCTATGATTTCATTCCAAGTATTATTTGGTGTGAAACTTATCTATGAAAAAAAGCCATGATGCTATTTAACACCTACCAAAATATTTTCTAAAAGGCTTAAATGTTTAGCTAAAAATGTACATTTTAAAAGATGGATTTTGACATGTTAAATTCATTTTAAGTTTATTTCAAAAGCAAAAAAATGACACCTTGTATATATCATGTAGCTTCAGTTTAATTCACCATGTACATGACTGTCAGTTGTATTTATTATTTCCTATACACATGAAAAACCATAAACAAATGCTATCTGCAAGTTATTTGAAACATACTAAAATTCAAAATCCCCTAGAGGACCTTCCCCAAATTTTATGGCTAATATCTTTACACTGCACATGCACATAATGAGAAACAGAGCTGTCATATTGACTTCAATGGACATTTATAATGAGATTTATATTTTTGCCAAGAAATGTGTTTCACAACAAATCAGATATGCTGAGACAATGAAAAATAAACATGGAACTTTATGAATTATTCCAAGATATGATTTTACCATATAAATTGCCTGACATCTGTAACTAACTAAATGACCCATAGCAAATTCACCTGAAACCTAAAACGAATCTGTGGAGCAACTCTTGAAACCAAAGCATGGTCTGGATGTGTTGACGTAGAGATACAGTTAGAAGGTGGAGAGATTTCCATGAACGTGTGAAGATGCAACACTTCATTAACTGTGAAGATGTGTGTGTCTCCTACCAGCTTCAGGATGGTTTTAACTTACTCTGCAGATCTGTGGGTATCACAACAGGGTACTGCCTCTTTAAAATTATTTAAATAGCCAATATACATACTTGGATGAAAATACGAGGTTGGTCATATCACAAAACCACAGAAAGAAGCCTTTCAGAGAAACTCCAGGAAACGAGGATTGGTTTTCTCTCATGCAGGGACAGAGGCTGTGGTGCGCCTGTCCCTCTGTAATTGGAGGGACTAGATACACTCTTGGCTCAGTTTAGTAAATGTCCTATTATCGGTCTTCTTGGAAAGCATGCATTGTACCCCTGGGCAGCCACTCTAACTCCTCATCCTCAAACTTTTATAGAACCTAGTACTTGGGACAAAGGACACTAAATCCAATTCTTTCTCCTCCATGACCCACCCCCACCCCCAAGGGTCTAAGGCACAGAAAATCTCAGAGGAAACAATGCTGTCCTTAGAATCTGGAGATTTACAGGGTCGTGACATTTAGCAGGGTTGCCACACAGGAGTCCTTCCCCAAGAAGGACTGCCTCGGGCCCCACATCACCTTGACCAGCAGACTAGACCTCCATAAGTACAAACTGGACATTCTTTAGCATATAACATCACTAACGAGTTTTTACAAGAACGTACGTGAACATACCAGTAATTTAGCGCAAGTTCAACACAGAGAGGCAAGCGTAAGCAGAATAAAGGCATGTCTTGAATTACTGGAGTACTGATTCTACTAGAAAAGAATCTACTCTGTACTGTAGCCAATGTCTAATGTAAATGCCGTACATTGGTAGTGACATAAAATGGGAAGGAAAATGCAAGTCCTAGTTGGTTAATTTGCATTTTGTTCCTATTTTACTTATTGTTACTGAGAACACATGATAGTTGCTTAGGACGGTCCTCATTATATTATGAGCGATAAGTGCTGCCCAAAGTAGTCTAGAAGAGGGGACAACCTGAAGGGCTCACGAGAACATGATTTATGCCTTCACAGGAAAGCTTATGATGGTCCCTGATTTTCTCCACTTCAAGAGCTGATCATTATTCGTGTGTATCCTGACTTCAATTAAACTCGAACTCATATCTACACACTTCTTACCAGTTGCTTACTATTTAATACTAATGTACATGGTTCTATTCCCCTGAATGCAGGCTCTTTCGTTTCAGTGTGTTTTTTGAATGGAATGGGCTTCTGACATCATGTCTCTTCAGTTCAAATATTTCCCCAGCAATCCCACTCCTGGGCATCTACCCAGAGAAAACCATGACTTGCAAAGACACATGTACTCCGATGTTCACTGCAGCACTATTTGCAATAGCCAAGACATGGAAACAACCTAAATGCCCATCGACAGAGGAGCGGATCAAGAAGATGTGGTACATACACACAATGGAATATGACTCAGCCATTAAAAGGAACGAAATACCGGCATTTTTAGCAACATGGATGGACCTAGAAATGATCATGCTAAGTGAAGTCAGTCAGACAATGAGACACCAACATCAAAGCCTTTCACCGACATGCGGAATCTGAAAAAAGGACAGAATGCACTTCTTTGTAGAACAGATACTGACTCACAGACTTTGAAAAATTTATGGTTTCCAAAGGAGACAGTTCAGGGGGTGGGGGGATGTGCTGGGGTTGTGGGATGGAAATCCTATAAAATTGGACTGGGATGATCATTGCACAACTATAAATGTAATAAAGTCACTGAGTAATAAAAAAAATTAATTTTAAAAAAATATATATCAGTGGTCACCAGAGTCTGGGGGTAAGAAGGATGAATAGGCAGAGCACCAATTTTGAGGGCAGTGAAAATCCTCTGCATGAGACTATAATGGCAAATACAGGTCACTATATATTTGCCCAAACCCACAGAATGTACTCCAGCAAGAGTGAGTCCTAACGTAGACTATGGACGTTGGGTGATTATGATGTGTCATAGGTTCATAAATTATAACAAATGTACTCCTCTAGTGGGGAATGTTGCCAGTGGGGGAGACTATGCATGTGGGGACAGGGAGTATGTGGGAAATCTCTGCACTATCCTCAATTTTGTTGTGAACCTAAAACTCCTCTAAAAAATAGTGTTTAAAAATACGTATACTAGGGGAGTTCCCGTCGTGGCTCAGTGGTTAACGAATCCGACTAGGAACCACGAGGTGCAGGTTCCATCCCTGCCCTTGCTCAGTGGGTTAAGGATCCGGCGTTGCCGTGAGCTGTGGTGTAGGTTGCAGACGCAGCTCAGATCCCACGTTGCTGTGGCTCTGGCGTAGGCCGGCAGCTGTAGCTCTGATTCAACCCCTAGCCTGGGAACCTCCATATGCCGAAGGAGTGGCCCAAGAAACGGCAAAGAGACAAAAATATATATATATATACATATACTAGCATTTAAAGATATTTGATCTGTAAAGAGTTAAAAATAAGAGAAGTTTTTACTTTTCCTATTGACACACATATGTTTGTATCATTGCATATCTGATCATTTTCTTGGAATAAATGCTTTGCAGTAAAATTGCCAAAAAAAAATTTTCATTGCTAGTACGTTCAAGCAACTATTTTATTATTTCCTCTAGCAAACTAAGACTCAAGTCTTTATATATTCAATTATGCAATTTTTTTCAAGTTTTCCTTTTACCCTCTTTTATATTACATTTCAGCATCAGCAGATATCATCTAATTAAGTGTAGGTGAATTATGCTTTTGGATGATTTTCATTTCAGAAAAGTAAACATGTATAGTGAGAAGATAGTCTCAAGAGGCAACCTCTGGTCTAAGGTTGGGGGGCGGGTGGAGTAACCCCCAAAGGCTAACTATGAACCAGTCCTGTTTCCAGTATTGTGGATCCGCATTTCCATTGTCTCATATAGTGGGAATTAAAAATCCTGTTTTATAGATGTGGAATCTAAGGTTATAAGAGATTTCCTTGCCCAAGTTTACAGCTAGAAAGTACTGGAGCCAGGATTCAAAGTCAGCACATTGTGAAATGCACCCAAGCCTGTCTAGTTAACTTTACCAAACTCAGGATTAACAAGCATGCCTTCCGGTCATGGCCTTTTTCAGCCCAGGCAGACCCAACACTTCCTTACAAGCTAAATTTTTTATAATGTGCTCTTTTCTATCTTGAAATAAAACTCTTAATGTGTCCTACCTACTTCATAGTTTCCAAAACATTAATATAAGATCAATATTATAAGGTAATTATAATATAATTATAAGGTAAATATATACAGCAGAAATAGTCAGAAGTTACATTGCCAGAAATGCCATGGGCTAAAATGTAGGCTGATCAACTTGCAGTGCCATCAACCATATAATTTATCAAGCGGAAAAGGGTCCTCCTTAAGATCTTAGACCAAAAGTAAAAAGTACAATCATTTTTTGACTTACAAAATAAATACATTAGTGGAGAAACCAATACCGGTAAAAATGTAAAAATATTTTATGTTTTTATGATAAATGGGTTTAGAATCTAGGTTTTGGTTTTTCACCTACAGGAATTTCAAGTAGGAAGTTAGAAATTTGTGTAAGAAGCAGAAAATTCTCCACTGTGTGGAATGTCTATTTTATAGGGTGTTTAGCACCCCACTTACAACATATATCGGTGATATAGCTCAAAACTGTGAAAATAAAAAACACCCTGCAAAATTCAAAAAGAGTGCTGAGGGCAAAATCACATCACACCTATAGTTTTTTCACAGAATTCCCTAATATTCTCAATGAAGGGTACTTTCAATTTTATTCCAACTAATTTTCCTTAGATAGATAAATGCTTCTAACATATGCAGTTTGACTCTGAAGCCATTATTTTTAGAGAATTTTTTAAAGACTCCTATTTACTTTTTTCATCAAAACTGCTGGGGTAGCCTAAGTTCATTTAGATTTCCCTGTGTGAGATCAAAAGTTTCTGCTTCCAACCAGAATGCTTCTCTGTGTATATTTCTATAACGCTGCTTGTAAAATGTTCTGTTTGTTGTTCTGTTTCCTGGAAGACCACCCTAACGTATGAATAAATATCCTGCAAAAATTCAGCTGACTCCTGGTTTCTGGTTGACCAATTGCTGTCACTTTGGTGTAATCACTCAAGGACCAAAGAATGCAAATTTGTAAACAGAGAAAACACTGCATCCCAGTCACTACATTTCATTCTCTATCTTTTGTCATTTAGTTGACATAACATACAAAGTTGAGCTGATTGGAACACCACTCATAATTCCATATATTCACCCTGTTCTTAAATTCAGTGTGTGTGTGTGTGTGTGTGTGTGTGTGTGTACATACATACATATACATATATTTACATACATGTATGTAGATCTAGCTACCAAATGATGGATAGGATCCAAATGAGAAGAGAGTCCTTGTTTATCCCATTTCCTGCTATAACCCTAGGATTGAAAGCAGCAACAGCACTTGGAACATAGTTGGAGCTTAATAAATATTTGTTGTTGAGTGAGGAGTGGGGGCTTTATCTGTGATCTGTGGATGGCTACAGAGGGTTTTGTTGCAGGAGGATAATATCATTTTCTGATTTTTGACTTCATTTTCTATAAGATTCCTTGTGTCTGTAAACGCTGAAATGTTAATCGTTCTGAATATGAATGGGACAAAAGATGCTGCAAAAGCCACTTTCCTCTTCCATCGAGTCATAAAAGACTGGAGAGTGGCTACGGCTCGACCCCTGTTTGCAGAACAGATACTGACTCACAGATTTTGAAAAACTTATGGTTTCCAAAGGAGAGAGGTTGCGGGGGTTGGGGATGCTGGGGGTTTGGGATGGAAATGTTATAACATTGGGTTGTGATGATCATTGTACAACTATAAATGTAATAAATTCTTTGAGTAATACAATAAAAAATAAAAATCCATAAAATGTGAAAAAAACAGAACACTTCCTAACACCATACACAAAAATAAACTCAAAATGGATTAAAGACATAGATACAAGACCAGAAACTATTAAACTCTTAGAGGAAAACATAGGCCACTCTCCAACATAAACCACAGCAACATCTTCTCAGATCCACCTCTTAGAGTAATAAAAAATAAAAATAAAAAAATAAAAAAAGACTGGAGAATTAAACCAGCTCTTAAAGCTCCTGTAGTCTGAGCATGATTCTTCCTAAGTCTTACCTAAGAAATTAGGCAGATGCTGCTTGAATATCTTTGTTAACAGGGAACAAACACTACCTGTAACAGTCTATTTCCTCTACAAAATCCTTCCTCGTCTTGAGCTCAACTGCATTTACCAATAATTGAGTGCTATCCCAGATTATATTAAATCACATTTCCACACAAAAGTAATTCAATTATTTGAGAATCATGATTAGCCTCACTCCATGTGCCCCTTCTCCAGGCTAAATAATCAGTCATTTATTCCTTCAGTAAATATTTATGAGCCTACTGTGTGCTACACACAGTTCTGAGGACTGAGGGGTAGAGAAATGATCAAAATCGACAAATCCCAGTCCTTATGGAGTTCATATTCTACTGGCAAAAACTGTGGTAACAATCACTGAGAATTGAAGAATAGGGAACTAACACTGGAGGGTGAAAAACGCAATTTGTGTGTTAACATATGTACACACATACATTTATACATGCATACATTCATAAGGAATAAGAGGATAGAGAGTAATACGGGTTCTATTTTGTTTTTGTTTTTGTTTTTTTTTCTGGTCAAGAAAGGGCTCTCTGGAGGAAGTGGCAATTTAGCAAAATAAGAGTAAGTCACTTATAAACACTGGGGAAGGACATTTAGGCAGTGTGGACAGCAGGTACAAAGGCCCTGAGGCAGGTGTTTGATTCATGGAAGGGCAATCAGACTAGAGCACAGTAAATGGCAGGAAGAGTTAGGGGAAAATATGAGAAAGTGAAGAGCCAGAAACTGGATTACTCAGGGCTTTGTCAGACAGAATAAAGAGTCAGAATTTTATTCTGTGTAATGGAAACTTTTGAGACTCCCTTGAAGTGCTCCTGAGCTAATTAAATGATGCAGGACACACTCACAACCTGCAGTGATCTCCCACGAATTTAATGAACTTTTTCTAGGTGTCTTTTAAACCATGGGGACCAGAAGATAATGAAAACAGTCCTAGATTTTTCTTTCTTTTTTCTTTTTTTCTTTTTTTTGGTTTTGGTTTTTAGGGCCGCACTCCTGGCATATGGAAGTTCCGAGGACAAGGGTTGAATTGGAGCTACAGCGGCTGGCCTATGCCACAGCCACAGCAATGTGGGATCTGAGCCACATCTGCGACCTACACCACAGCTCACAGCAACCGCCAGATCCTTAACCCACTGAGCGAGGCCAGGGTTCAAACCCATATCCTCATGTATCCTAGTTGGATTCATTAATCGATGAGCCATGAAGAGAACTCCCTAGATTTTTCTAATTGACAATTACAATTACTATTTCCATCCAACCCTTGATCATCTACTCTGTTCATAAAGTCTAAATTGCATTACATTTTCCTGTGAGCCTAGCAAATATTTCCTCTTGAACTCAGGGTCAGAAAATCATTGACCCAAATTTTCACGTCTCCCATTACCAAAAAAAAAAAAAAAATACATTGAACTTTTTTAATGATAAAAAAGTTAAAAAATTAGAAAAGATTTCTACTTATGTATCTGCCCTCACTGAATTGAAATAGAGCCAATTCAGGAAGCATGCTACATAAATTCTTGCTTTGTGAATAATAGGTGCTTGTAAAAAAAAAAAAAGAAGAAGAAGAAAAATAAAAAGAAAAGAAGGAAGAAAGATAAGCAGAAAACACTGGAATTTACATAAAATAGAGAAAGTAAAGAGATTTTGGTATAAGTATGTCAATAAAATCTTTCTGATGATAAAAATACTCACGATACACCATTTGGGAAAGTAGTAATAAAATACATAAAGAAGAAAATGAGAAAATCATGGTAAATTTAATTCCCAGCAATTAAGCTAATTAGGGGTTTGGTTCATTTTTTCTCAGGCATTATGCAATTCATTTTAAAACCTATGCAAGAGTAGTTACATACTCCTTAACAGTGGTTTGATCCATATCTATGTCACATTCCTTGCTCTTTTTTCTAATAGTCTTAGTGCGTATGTTAATTTATACAAGCGCAATATAAATTAGTATGTAACATTCATATTTTATAGTATTCTACATTTTTTTATCAATTGGTTGTCGATCTTCTCTTTCTCTTCCCCTTTTCTTAGGTGAGAAATTACTCATTTGTGATATGGTTAAATCTAGCTATCTTCCCAAGTTTTTTCCATTTCCATTAATAGATCTTCTTCCCACAATGAGTGCTTTAAAATAAACATCAACATGTTCACTATAATGACTACAGTTGACAATACTATGTTGTATGTTTGCCAGTTGCTAAGAGAGTAGATCTTAGAAGTTCTCATCACAAGAAAAAAATTTTTGTAACTATGTGTGGTGATGGATGGTAATCAAAGGTATTATGGAAATCAGTTCACTATGTATAAATATATCAAATCACTATGCTATACACCAAAAAACTAATACAGTGTTGTATGTCAAACTAAATAAAAATTAATAAATTAACTAATAAACATTAATTTCAATTTGATATGTAATTATGCATTTATTGTATATTAAATTATGATGTAGGGGTTCCCATAGTGGCGCTGTGGAATTGAACCCAACTAGTAACCATGAGGTTGCGGGTTCGATCCCTGGCCTCACTCAGTGGGTTAAGGATCTGGCATTGCTGTGAGCTGTGGTGTAGTTCCCAGATGTAGCTCGGATCCTGCGTTGCTGTGGCTGTGGTGTAGGCCAGCGGCTGCAGCTCCAATTTGATCCCTAGCTTGGGAACCTCCAAATGCTGTGGGCACAGCCCTAAAAAGACAAAGACAATAAATAAATAAACAAATAAATAAATAATGATGGAAAGTAGTGTTTCTTAGCTATCCTGTGTCATGGATCTATAACCTGTTATACACAAATACTATACTGCTTCTACTATCATGGCATTATAATATGTTACAATACTTGATAGGGCTTTACAACTAAGACATGATAAGATTCCTAAACTTCCTATTCAGCCAGGTCTTAAGTAATTTTCATCTGAAGGTGAATTTTAGTATAGTTTGTCAAGGACCAAGAAAGATCCAGTTAAGAGTTTTAATTGTAATAGTGATAAATCTACATGCATGTAAAAGACAATTATTTCACATTCCTCTTCTCTTACAGGAAATAGTTTGTCTCTGAGTTGATTTATATATATTTTTATATGTAAAGTTTTAGTCATAATGTACATGTTCTTATAAAGGGTTCCTTTTAGACTTTTTACATGACTATGTTGGTGTTTGGTGCTTTGGGATGTAATTTTGTTTGTTTGCTTTTTGGCTGCACCCTGGCATGTGGAAATTCCTGGGCCAGAGATCGAACCCATACCACAGAAGTGACAAGGCTGGATCCTTAACCCATTGAGCCACAAGCGAACTCCTGGGATATAATTTTTTCTGTAATAGTTTCTAACTGGTTGTTTCTTTTCAAGAAATCTGTGTATTTTTTAGTTTCAGTATTATTTCGGCTCATTTATCCAAATCAATTTATTCTAGTACCTTTTCAGTTGATTCCTAAAGTAAACAATAATGTTAATTGTGTATTACCCTTAAACTTGTCGCATTTTCCAGAGCTCCCACCCTTGTTTGTTTTTGCTGTTGTGGTTTTGTGGTTTAGGTTGTCCTTTTTTTTTCCTTTTTTTAATAAGCTTAAGGTGTTAAAAATGTTTATTGTTGATTTATGATAGATTTTACCATGTGAGTAAAATATCTTTCTTTCAAGCTCTCTTTCTCCTGCTCTCTCTCTAGCAGGACTGGGAATTGAATTTTATTGTACACCATTAATTTTTTATTAAGATCACTGGTGTACCAAGAGTAGGTGGTTAGAGTAATCCATGCTCAGTCTAGGAAAGAAAGGGATTCATTAAAGACAATAGTAAAACCAACTATAAGTCACTCTGTTTTTTATTATCACCATGCCTCAGCGATTCTAAACAGTGTCAGTGATAAAATACTCCTCCCAGAAAAAAGGCTGTGTTAATCAGAGTTCAAAAAATTGCTATTCTTACTGTTCTATTTTCATAATACTTATGTAAGCTTTGAATTAGCACCTTTTTACTCTTTATCCTTTAATAAACATTTTATTCTGTGGACTTTAATAAGGGAGAACTGCTGGTTATACAATGAACCCCAATGCACATGGGTGAGTAAGAAGTTAAGCTCAGGAGTTCCCGTCGTGGCGCAGTGGTTAACGAATCCGACTAGAAACCATGAGGTGGCGGGTTCGGTCCCTGCCCTTGCTCACGCCGGGTTAAGGATCCGGCGTTGCCGTGAGCTGTGGTGTAGGTTGTAGACGTGGCTCGAATCCTGCGTTGCTGTGGCTCTGGCGTAGGCCGGTGGCTATAGCTCCGATTAGATCCCTAGCCTGGGAACCTCCATATGCCGCGGGAGCGGCCGAAAGAAATAGCAAAAAAAAAGACAAAAAAAATATATATATATATATAAAAAGTTAAGCTCAGTTATATTTTTTCTTTACACTGTGCTATCATTATTTATACCAAATTTGCTGTTTAAATGCAGAAGTACATAGTATCAAATGATTTGGAAGACACAAATAACACCAGAGTGGGCTTGAAATTCTGAACCATTAAGAATTTCACAAGTTTTTACCAAGTATAGCATAATGTTATTATGAATTTACTTACTATAAAGATATTTTAGCACAAATTTTTCAAATATGAAAACTTTGGAAAGCTGCTAGAACTAATCCAAAGGAACATACACAGACAATATTGCAATTTTTACAAAGATAAAATGGGATTTTTATGAATCTCAAATTTATCCTTATGTTTAAGACCTTCCTTAACTACTTATATAACTCTTACTATATGTAAATTATAACTTCTCTAAATTATAATTTACAAAAACTATTCTTTGACTCAGGAAGAATAAAGACAGATTGATAAAAAAGACTATACTGCTACTGAAGATAATTACAATGTATTTGTAAATTATAAATTATAAAAATAATACACAAAGATTACTTTGAACAAAGTAACAAATCACAGAAGCCTTGAAAACAGAAACCCTAATGTTATTTCTTAGGTATTTGGCCAAGATGTTGATATTTGTCAATATTTTTCTTTATTTTTTTATTTCAAAAATGTATTCATGTAATTAAAAAGTATAAATTCAGTACCCCTTTCCTTATTATACTGTATTTTTTATTATTTTATCAACATACATAAATATGTATATATATATCATTCAGTAAAATATGGTTCACTATATATTCTTTGTGATCTTATTGGATTCATTTCATGATTATAATTGAAACTAATGTGCCAGTCACAAGAGTCAGATGTTATGTCCTCTGAATGTCAGTATTCTAGATATGCCATCATTTAAGATTATGTAATTAATTGCATTGACAGATTCCCTGATACTAAATCATCCATTCATTTTTAGGATCAAACTCATCTGATAAAGTTACATGGTTATTTTAAATCAATTTGCAAGTATTTTTAACTAAGAATTTTTCACTGGATTCTTGGTTTTGATTTGCAAGTAATTTTAATTGAGATTTCTGTGATGAAAAAAATTTCTTTTTCATATTTTCCTACCCAAGTTTGCTAATTTATTAAAAAATTATATAGCCTTTTTTTTTAGTATTCTGGATCAGTTTACATAGCATCTGCTTTTCTGTCTCTTAATTTTTTCACTCCCCTGCCCAAAATGACAAAGCTCCAATCTCTGAAAAAAAAAATAACATTTTGATCAAATTTTCAGTAAATATCAATGTTGTTTACCTATTCATATTTCTCATTCCTGAGCTATCTCATTAAGGTTTTCAACTTATTAACATAGAATTAATTTAGTACTCTTTAATGTGCTAAATCTTTATTTAAGCATCATTTCTCTATTTATTTATTTTCTTTACATTTTAATAATACTTGACAGAAGCTTGTTGATTACTTGGTCTTCCAAATTAACAGCCTTTAAATGAATTAATTCAGTTTGTTTTCTAATTCAGGACTTTTTTCTTTTTTTTTTTTTTTTTTTTTTTGCTATTTCTTGGGCCGCTCCCACGGCATATGGAGGTTCCCAGGATAGGGGTTGAATCGGAGCTGCAGCCACCGGCCTACGCCAGAGCCACAGCAACGTGGGATCTGAGCCACATCTGCAACCTGCACCACAGCTCACGGCAACGCAGGATGCAGGATCGTTAACCCACTGAGCAAGGCCAGGGATCAAACCTGCAACCTCGTGGTTCCTAGTCGATTCGTTAACCACTGCGCCACGACGGGAACTCCACATTTTGTTTTTATTTCTGTACGCTGTCCTTTCAGGATTTAATGGGGCATGTTGAACAAAATTCTTAATGTATTGATCTATATTCATTTCTATTTTTTCTTTTTAGTATGAAAACTCTAAAAGCACAATTTTATCATAGGGTATAGTTTTGACATTCATTCTTATGTTTTGATAAATTTTCATATATGGTATTTTCAAATCTTATTCCTTAAACTTTTCTTTTTTTTTTTTTTTTTTTTTTGCTTTTTAGGGCTGCACCCGAGGCATATGGAAGTCCCCAGGCTAGGGGTTGAATCAGAGTTACTGTTGCCAGCCACAGCCACAGCCACAGCCACAGCAATGCAGAATCTGGGCTGCCTCTGCAACCTACACCACAGCTCGAGGCAACACCAGATCCTTAACCCAATGAGCAAGGTCACGAACCAAATCTGCATCCTCATGGATCCTAGTTGGACTCCTTAACCGCTGAGCCACAGAGGGAACTTCTATTCCTTAAACATTTAATCTTTCTCTTAATGTATTTTTTCTCTCTTAATTTAGTCAAGAAATTTAGAGTTACTATATGATTTATGGATATTCAGTTGTAAATACAGCATGTAAAATATCTGCAGCTATCAGTTCTACAACTCTTGACAAATGCAAAGGGGTGTGACCACACACCCCCCAATCAAGATTCACTATCCTGCAGCTACTTTCTAGTCAAACCCTTGCCTATCTTTAATTCCTGGCTCATCTGTTTCCCATCTCTATAGTTTTTCTTTTCCTAGAATTTCATAATAAGTAAAATCACACAATATGTAACCTTTGGGGGGTGTCTGGTGTTTTTCCCTTAGAAAAACATATTTTAAGTCTATCTATGTTTTAGCATGTTAAATAGTTCTCTCCTTTTTATTGTTGAGAATTCCATCTAGTGGATGTACCATCTGCTTAACCACTGTGCCCACTGAAGGACTTTTAAGTCCTTTGCACTTTGGGGTTATTATGAAAAGAGCCTCTGTAAACATTCATGTACAGGCTTTTATATGAACCTAAGGTTTCATTTTTCTATTGTAAAGACCTATAAGTGAAGTATCTGGGTCACAATGGCTAGTGTATGAGTAATATTATGAGTTAACTGCCAAGGTTTTTTTCAAAGGGGCTGTATCACATTGCATTCTAGCAATTTTATGAGAGCTCCATACCCTTGCCAAGCACTGCTACTGTGAGGCTTTGTTGTTTTCTTTTGTTTTTCTTTTTCCATTTTACCTATTTTTATGATGTGTAGTGCTATCTTACTGTGTTTTAATCAGCATCTCCCTAATGACTGATGATGCTGAACACGGTTTTATGTGCCTATTGGCTAGCCATAACTTTAATAATATTTTTAATTGATGTATCATCCAATCATTAATTTATTTAAATCGTCCATGGAATCTCAGAAAAAGTATATACTCTACAAAATTTGATACATGTCAATATATTCCAAAGTACAATTCTTAAAATATGTCAATTAATTTAACTTTATTAATTGCGTTATTCAAGTACACCTTTGTTTTACGTGTGTGTGTCCTATTATGCATTTTTAATTGTACGATAAGACTTCCTACCACAATTTTGTTTCTACCAACTTTTACTTCTGCTTCTAACAATTTTTGTTTTATACACTTTGATTTATTACTTACCATATAAAGATTTGGCAATGCTGGAGCTTTGTGGAGTTTTATATAGTTCATGATCTTAGTGACTAGCTCTGTTCCATGTCGTTTAATTTTCCCTCGGTTCCTAGACTTACTAAAATAAAATTCTGACCCCTGATTTCTCCGTGTGTATATCTCCAGTATATGTTATTCCTTGATTCCGCATGTAATTATTTGTCACTTCAGTTTTATACGTTTTACAGTAAGCACACCATTGTTCTAATATTTGGATTTCTACCAAATCCTTTTAAAACTACACTCTGATGCAGTGTTGAACGTTTCAGGGCGAAGAGAGGTTGATAAGAGGATGAACATGTGTAATGAAAAAACAAGATTTAGAGACCAAAACAAAAATGCAAGCATATCCTGGCCTTCTTCCTTAACCTCAGATGTAGTTGCCAGCCTAGAAGGTGCTACAGAGGTCAAGGGGATGAAAGTGGGCTGTGCATCTTCCACATCGCTGTGATCATTTAAACGACTGCTGGTGGTACAAAGTGATGACACACCACCTTGGGATTCTGTTAAAAAGATTTAGACTCAAAAATCAAACTTAATACTCAACTTGAAAATATGTAATTTGTGAGTAATTCCTGGCCGTGGCTAATCAATTGAAAAAATAATGTATGCATTTCCATAGCGCTTTCCGCCCGCATTCCAAAATGCCACATTTTAGTAGTATAATCATCCTTGTTCTTAGGTCTTATGTAAATGCATGTCTTATAATTAAATTATAAGAGGTTATTTGGGCATAAGTTTATTTAGACCAAATTATCTGTTCGGTTGTTTTTAATTCTCAAACTGTGGTTCCTTGAAGACTATAAATCCCTCATTCTTCCTGATTTCTATTCTAGGAAACAGGTACATTGCACCTTTGAGGAGTTATTTCTAGAATGGGATGTGGATGGAATATTTTCCAAACTCTTAAATAACTAGACGTGTTTTCCCATGACTGTTATACCCACACGACAAATGAAGTAGAAAGCGAGAAATCAAAGCATTAAAATATTAAAAATTGAAGTGATAATTATGAAATGCCTATGCACAGGAGTGATTTCTAAGCATAAGCAAAAATGAGATAAGGCAAATAGGAAAATGAACAAAAACATCAAAATAGAAGTCCTGAAAGAGAAATTATAAATGGAAAATAGATATATAAAAAAATCACCAAACGAAAAGATGCCCAACATCACTAATTATTAGAGAAATCTAAATCAAAACTACCTTGAGGTATACCACCTCACACTGATCGGAATTGCCAACATCGAAAAGTTTACAAACAGTAAATGTTAGAGAGGGTGTGGACAAAAGGAAATTTCCTGTGCTGTTGGTGGGAATATAAATTAGTACAATCTCTACAGAGAACAGTATGGAGTTCCTTAAAAAAATAAAAATAAAAATAGAGCTACCATATCATCCAGCAATCCCACTCCTGGGCACATATCTGGCAAAAACCATAATTTGAAAAGATACATGTACCCCAATATGCACTGCAACACTATTTACAATAGCCAAGACATGGAAGCAACTTAAATGTCCATTGACAGAGGAATGGTTAAAGAAGATGAGGGACATATATACAAGGGAATATTACTCAGTCAGGAAAAAAATGAAATAATGCCATTTTCAGCAATGTGGATGGACCTAGAGATTATCACACTAAGTGAAGCTGTCACACAGAGAAAGACAAATATCATATGATATCACTGAATTATGCAATCTAATTTTAAAATGATATAAATGAACTTATTTACAAAACAGAAACAGACTCACAGATTTCAAAAACAAATTTATGTTTGCCAGATGAGAAACATGGAGGAGAGATAAATTAGGAATTTGGGATTAACATATACATGCTACTATATATAAAATAGAAAACCACCACAGACCTACTGTACAGCACAGGAAACTCTATTTGATATTCTCTAATAACCTATATGGGAAAAGAATCTGAAAAAGAATGGCTGTATGTATATGTATAACTGAATCACTTTGCTGTACACCCGAAATTAACACAACATTGAAAATCAACTATATGTCAATACATTTTTTTTAAAAAATCAATCTCAGAAGAAATATATATTCAAAAGAAGATGTTTAAGGTTATCAAGAATGTAAATGTATTAGATTTAATTTATATAGCACCAGCATTTACTGTTGGTGCAAACAGTAATTTAAACAAGTTTACTGAAAACAATTTAGTAATATTTTTCAAGAGATTTAAAAGATAACCATATCTTTTTTCCAATAATTCATTTTTAAGAACAGATTCTAAGGAAATGATCAGAAATTGTCAGAAATATTTATGAACACTTAGATATAAAGACACCCATTGCAACAAAATACATAATAGTAAAAGCTGGCAAAATTACATGCCCCACTATAATTATTCAGCTGAAATATTACTGTCATTAAAAATATGCTCATAAAGACCGAATGAAAAAACAAGAACAGGCATGTACTAAAATGTCAAGAATAAACTAAGGGTACATCATTGCTCTACTCTGTGAAAAAGGTATGCTTGAAAAGTATGGAAAGAAATATATAAAAATACCAACAATGATGACTCTAGATAATAGAATTAAAACATGTTTCCTGCTTTCTAAAATTTTGGATATATAAAATGGCCACAACGTCAACAAATTAGTTCACCATAATACTTTGCCATATTTCCAAAATGGCTTTCATCTAATGGGATTTTCACATGGAAGAGTGTTTCTCAGATTGAGTTTCCAGTATTCCTGGGTTTCTGTGGGGCTCTATCAGGAGAGTTTCAGAGTCCAAGGCACATGGGAAACCATATAACCCGCTTTCTCGTGTCAGGCATTTGTAATGCTCACTAGCATAATAAAGATCGTGAGAAGTCTCATCTGAAAATATCAAAACCTATTTTACTACTGCTTAAATTTATTTGATTATAGATGAAATTTACTTGACAATAAAACTTCAGATACACCCCATAACAGGATCTAGAAATACTTTCAATGAAATCCTCTTACTAAGAATCTCATTAGGAGTTCCCATCGTGACTCAGCAGAAACAAATCTAGTATCCATGAGGACGCAGGTTTGATCCCTGGCTTTGCTCAGTGGGTTAAGGATCCAGCATTGCCATGAGCTGTGGTGTAGGTTTCAGGTGAGGCTTGTATCTGGCATTGCTATGGCTGTGGTATAGGCCAGTAGCTACAGCTCTGATTAGACCCCTAGCCTGGGAACCTCCATATGCTGTGGGTTTGGCCCTAAAAAGACAAACAAACAAAAAAAAATCTGATTAAAAAGAGTCAGCGATTGAAAGTTTCCAAGAGATTTAAATAATCATGATTCAGCATGGGCTTGAGTTATTATGACAATGAAGTTAGTTCAATTTTAAATTAAATATGATTTTGGACTCTTTCATAAACAATAATTCTATCTTCTGACTTTCTAAGTACGTTTAAGCCTAAATAATGAGAAATCAGATATTGAGATTGTTCATGCCTCTCTTTACCTTACAATCAGGCTGTGGGTAGATTGGGTAGCAGTGATTAGGTGAAGGAAAGAGAAAGAAACAGAATTGGGGGGAGGGGGGAGGCAGTGCAGGGCCTGCTGCTTCCAGAAGTTCCCGGGCAAGGGATCGAACCCAAGCCACAGCAGCAACCCGAGCCTCAGGAGTGACAACACCAGGTCCTTAACTCACTATACCACCAGGGGACTCCTGCAGCTACTTCTTGACTTATTTTTCAAAGCAGAGATCAGTCCTCTGGCATTGAAAACTTGATATGTGAAGTTTTTCATCCCCGCTTTTTACAATCCTTTTTTGATTTCTTTGCTTGGAATTGCGAGCCAAGGGCAGTTGAAACTGAGGGCATCTGAGAGTCCTCAAGCCCTTCAGCATTTTCCTTTGAGAAATGTTGTGGTCCCAGAAATATTTTCTATTGGGGGGAAAAAATTAAGTATCTCAGGGCCTTAGCTTTTCATTCATAAGCTACCTGAGTAACAGAAATAATAGATTTAGCTTTGGTGTGGTATAGGGGCAATGAGTGAGCTATGTGAAAGGCACTTTACATGTGCAAGAGATTAGGGCTCTCGCTGCTTCAGATCAAGAGATGTGCATTAAATGTGGAGTGTTGGGTGTTATCGAGAACACATAGGAGACTTTGGCCGTAACTGGCAGCATGGAGCAGAGGCTATCTGCCAGAGTTCCCATCTGCAGCAGCAGGAATTTCCTAACTTGGAGGTTTAGATGGTCCTGCGGCCCACCCTGCCAGTTTAGTCAGCTTCTCCTACAACTCACTGGCCAGTCCAGGGCTGGGTCAGAAAAGCTGTGGCAAGGCACTCCTCAGCTGCAGGGCAGCCCCGCTTACGTGCCCTTCTACACTGGTCGATACTCGGGTAGTTTTCCAGCATCCAAACGAACTCACTGTTCTTTATTCCAACCTCCACCTACCACAGTTGAGGCCTGTGACTGTTTGCAACGTTGATAGTCTACCTATTTTCTATTTTGCCAAATGTTACTCCTGCTCACGCCAAGTCTGTTGTTTGCTTTTTTAGGGCCACGGTATGTGGAGATTCCCAGGCTAGGAGTCAAATTGGAGCTGCAGCTACCGGTCTACACTACAGCCACAGCAACACAGGATCTGAGCCACATCTACAACCTACACCAGAATTCATGGCAACGCCAGATCCTTAATTCACTGAGCGAGGCCAGGGATCGAACCTGCGTCCTCATGGATGCTAGTCAGAGTCATTAACCATAGAGCCACGACGGGAACTCCCGCAAGTCTACCTTTTAAAGGGGAGAATCAACACAGATCCCCTTTCCATCCCTCAGTACCGGCCAGTTGGTTGTGTGACACAAAGGTCAGTCTCCTTGGTGCCTGCAAAGCGCTTCCTTCCCTCCACCTTGTGAGAATCATATCCACCTCCTTCAAGAGGCCACAGTACCTAGTTCAGAAGAAAGCCGGGAAGAGCTCAAGTCTGGGGATAAGACTCTTGGTAAACTCATTACTAGAGATTTTTTTTTTCCCCTAAAATATAAAGCGTTACTAATGAAGTGAAACTATTCCAAATCCAATACAGGAAATGCTAGAAAAGTATATCGAACTTTGCACGGTTCAAACCATGTTCCAAACACCATGTTCCCAACAGCATTTACAAAGACAACACAGCACAGCAGAGTAGCAGAGACTCTGAATGCAGCCCTCCGCTTAACAAGGAGTACGACTTTGGACCAATGACTTAACATCTCTGGGTCTCACCTTTTGCATCTGTAAAATGGGGTCAGTTTGTGAGAAGTAAATGCTAGTACTTAAAACGTCAGCACACATCCGGCACTGCCTAAACTCCAATGCTCTGGAAAGACAGTGGATTCCAGTGGAGTAGAAACCATTACAAGTCTTAAATTCTTCTATTATTTCACCCTGATGATCTGGTGTTTTGTTGCTATGAATTAACAGATCAACCCCAAAGACAGGGATAGCGTACCGGAAGTCTTAGAGGCACATCTTACTGCGTATCTTCATTTCGCAGTCACAGCAGATCGTTAGCAAAGAGTAAAACAGTTGCAAAATATTGGTCAATTCTTCTCAATAATCAGTTGAAGTAATAATGGTCTGATGCCCGTATCCTGCGCAGACTCAAAGCAATGTACCCAAGAGGTCTGTGGACCAATTCTTGGAATTCTCTATCTCCACATAGCAAAATGTGCCTTCAATCACTCACTATACCCTGAATCCACATCATATTCAGTGTGTACAGTCACAAGAAACACCGCACACAGCCTCGTTAGCACACACATGAAGCAGTGAGGTAGGGTCTAGGGTCAAGATGTAGACACATCAAACAACATAAGTTTGAAAAATTGTATGACCTTTACCCTTATTTCCCCTAACTACAACGCAAATAAAGAATGAATATTTAAGACACACTTAGGCTCTGGAACATGCAGTAAGCATCCAGAGTAAAATGTAAACCTTCTTTTTTAGATATTTCCCCCAAAACCACTAGAGCCTCATATTAGTAAAGTCTTATCAAGACACAGCAGACTTCATACAGAGCCTCCTAAGCTTTGGTTCTACCTCTGCCTTATGCTTTCTGGACTATTCTTGAGGTTCTATTTGCTGGTAAGAAGCACTTTTTTAAAAAAAGGACTGAGGTTTGAAAAAGATTTTCTCTACTCACAAGAGGTTAATTTTCCCTGGTTATTTCAACAATGAAGAAACACACTGTTTTAGATCATGTGTGTTAGTGCTTTTAATTTTACTTGGTGCTGGACTCTTTGTGTGTGATTTCTTTAAAGTATGCAACATTGAGCAAAAAAAAAAGCCCTGGCTCAGGAATCAGAGACTTGGCCTGAACCTGGCTCCTCTCGCCCTGCAATCTTGGCCCTGGGATAGGCAGAGTCTTTCCACAGTGCCTGACCCTGCGCTAGGTAGTCAGCGTCCACTTGTCCAATGACTGAAGGAAAGACCTCTCAGGACGCCAGCTGAGAGGCACAGACGTATGTTGCGGTGTCACATCTACTTTGCTGAGTGCCTGACCCTGCAGTGATGTAGGGGAGGCCCATGATGTACAAACAGTATCAGCCCTGAATATTGTTGTGGTTAAAAGCTGCATGGGTGTCTGCATACTTCAGAAGCAGCTTTCCTAGCTAACAAGGAGTGGCAAAGAACAAAAACACATTGTATAGTCAGATTGTGATTCCAGCACTGATTCTGCCATTTCCCAGTTGGGTGACCTACGTAAATTACTTAACCTTTAATGAGTTTCAATGTTCACGCCAATAAAATGGGAATAGAAAAATATTTATCCATAAAACTGAGATGCAGTTTAATTAAAATAAGGCATGTCATTAAACCACTTAGCCAGTCCCCAGTACAGGAATTATATTTATTGCTGTCATCGTTGTTTTGATTACCACTATACCACCATTTAATATTATATGACAGTGTCATAAACTTCAAAGGTATCACTGACACACACACACATAATCATAATAAACAGTCTGCTTAATTCTGATAAATGCTTCCTCCAAGTAAATAAGTGTAGAATGAGAACTGTTTTTGATGTGGCAGTATGAAGGAAAAATATTCATTGTTGATTTGATTATGTCAATGTGTATAATTGGAATCTATATTTTATTGTAAGAACTTCACTCATCACAACTGACTTTAGCAAAGAGCATCTTAATGACATCTCTCAGCATGTTATCAAATAATGAAAAAGCAATAAATCCATATTTTCCCACTCAACATATTAAGAAATATCAAAAGTTGGAATTTCCGTTGTGGCTCAGCAGAAACGAATCTGACTAGCATCCATGAGGACACAGGTTCGATACCTGGCCTTGCTCAGTGGGTTAAAGATGGCGTTGCTGTGAGTTGTGGTGTCCGTCGCAGATGCAGCTTGGATCCCACGTTGCTGTGGCTATGGTGTAGGCCATTGGCTACAGCTCCGATTGGACCCCTAGCCTGAGAACCTCCGCATGCCACGGGTGCGGCCCTCAAAATACAAAAGAAAGAAAGAAAGAAAAAAAGAAAAAGAGATATCAAAAGTCAATATGATGACTTTACAGATAGATACTGTAAACAGAAGAGGTCTACAGTTTATTATGGCCTTTTGTGTGACTTTTGGGAAAAAGCCATACATTCGCATTCGGCTTTAAAATATTATAACAAGAAGCAATTCAAGAAAATTAATTAAAAGATCTGTTATCTGAAAAACAAAAACAAATAATCTAGGAAAGTCAAAATACTTAAGGCTGAATTGTTTGAAATAGAAACAAAATGGTAATAATGATATAACTAGTAATAATAACAGAAACAAATTAGAAAATCACAAATTCAAACAAGATCTGAGTAACAGACACCACCAAATGCTCCAGGACTGAATGATTATTTGACCAGAGTGGGTTTCCCTTTTTCGAGTTCAGCAGTTTATGCACCAAGATTTTCATCATGAATGGACTTTTTTTTTTTTTAATTAGAACTAAAAAAACAAGTTGTCTCCTGAAATATGCATTAAAACTCAAGATCTTTTCCCTTCTTTCAAAGGGTCTTTTAGAGAGTGCCATGTCTCCACAACCAAAAGTTGTCTAATTCTATATGATTCCTTTGGCCTGCCATCAGTGTTCCCCCTTGACAACAAGCAAGGAAATGGAACAGGTAATGCCTGGATCTAAAGTAAAACATTGGGTTCGTTGTACGAATCGGGCCAAAAGTAATTGAAAAGCCCCTTTCAGCAGCACCTCACAGAAAGCATTGCCTTCAGGTGATCACGGAGAAGCCCCACAGCTGCCAACGACTCTGTTGTGGACCCACCTTTCTCTGGACACCCCCAGGAGGGAGCACAGTCCACCAACTGTCCAACTTGAAGACAGAGTCTCTGAAAGTCACGTTAATTATCTTGTGGATAGAGGAAAAGCAGGTGCACCATGTTCCACGATTTCAGGGAGGCGTCTGCTTGACTGTCTGGTGGGCTGGGTTTAAAACACCAAATCAAACAGCAGAACCCCATGGATCCCACTCAAGCAGAAGTAGCTGTCGTAGCCAGAGGGACTGCTAATGGCATACGTTGCTCATGTGGGTCCTGACATCTATAACCGTGCCTTAATTAAGTCCTAGCTCCAATTCTGTATTATGATCTCTACCGATGGGGAGATAGTTCCAATGGAGTGGAATGGTTTATTTGAGGATGTGGCAGCTGTCAATACAAAGCTGGTATTCCAAAGAGTCTGACTTCAAAACCCTGACACTTAAACCCTACGGAGATAGTCAGAGAATCAAATAATCCCTCTTTATTCAGAGCAAAGGAAACACCTACAAAACATTAACCATAACATCTATTTAATCGATGGCCTTCACTTCTTCCTCCCTAAATGAGTCTTCAATGTCTCTGTCATGGTACCTACAACATTCCCAAGTTGAACTGTTCCTTCCTCTGCTTTTGACAACTATAGAGTACAGTCAGGTTAAAATTACCATCCTTCATGGCTTCTTCTGGAAAGAAGCTGTTCTACTCGATGTTCGCCTGGGATTAAAGGCCAGGGGGACGGCTCTCGCCTCGAGGCTTTGTGGTTGGTTATTTATGAGAACCAAACAGCAGACACACCTGCTCCTCCACAAAGTTCTCCCTCTGTGAGTCACAGGAACTCTGCGAGGGGAGAGGAAAGGTAGCACAGAAGAGACAATAATCCCAATTTACCTCCTCCTAACATTATTGCTGCCTGCAACGTTAACTGTGGAAAAGAGCATATGATTCCACTCGGAATTTAAAAAGCTTTAACACACAGTCATGGGTCATTTCAGGAAGAATGACATAGGATTGAGGATAAACAGGCCTAAAGATTGAAAGCATATATTGCACTTTGTATTTGCTCTACATGTCTGCATACATGCTAGCTAGCCCTTTCAGTGCTGTTTTGTGACTGGCAATGGTAGTCGACCGTTTGCCTTGCTAGGTTTTTGTTTTTAATTTCAGTTTGCTCTAGAAGAGTTTTAATGTATCACCTGAAATTACTGATCCAGATGCAATTTAAGAATTTTTTTTCTGCCACTTTACTTCACCACCTTGTGGAGTAATTAACTCTCATGCTCAATTATGAGTGTCTCTTAAATCTTGCCATAAATTAATGAGGACAAAGATTAACATCCGTGTCAGTAACTTGCCCTGAAACTGAAGTGACTCCAGAATTCTTGATGACTAAACGCCCCACATCCAGGTAGGCATTTGTGCTAAATATCTCCCGTGTATGCCTTGAGACCCACTCTCCACCTTTCTCTGCCCTGCTCTCTGCACCTAGAGGCTGACTTGCAGAGCTGGTCCAGTGCGCTCCATGACGTTCAGCTGGCAGTGAAGAACAACCAATGGGAATGGCAGAAAAGTAAGGTCTGGGTGTTTCCTCCTTGGCCTCCCTCCCTGCTGAGTCTCTAGGGGTTGGCTGCCTGGATCGTCAGATAAGGTCCATCATTCCTGGCAGGATGCCTCCCCCACGCTCTTCTCTGAGCTTTCTTTTTTTTTGGTTTCTTTCTTTCTTTCTTTCTTTCTTTCTTTTTTTTTTGTTGTTGTTATTGTTGTTGTTGTTTTTTAGGGCCACACCTGCAGCATATGGAAATTCCTGGGCTAGGGGTCAAACTGGAGCTGCAACACCAGATCCTTCACTCGCTGAGCAAGGCCAGGAATTGAACCCACATCCTCTTGGATACTAGTCAGGTTCGTTTCCACTGAGCCACAACGGGAACTCTTCCTCTGAGCTCTCTGATACCTGTTTCTGCTTCTGTCCCAGGAGCTGTGAAAAAAGGCTCCCCTGCTATTACAGGGGCTGCATTATCACAGTTTTTCCAGAAAGCTCTGCCCACATTAGAAATACTATAAGGTGAATTAAATCTTCCTCAAATGATTCAGTTTGTTTGTGTGTGTTGTCTCTGTCCGCTGGAAATAAAAAAGGATGAACAGGGCATGATTCCTGCTACTGTGACACTGTCATCAATTGTGCGTTCAGAAGGGCCCTGCGCTGGGTCTGATCCTCTGCTGCCACCATCTTGGAATTCTTGATAACTTTTAAACAAGTGGCCTTGCATTTTCATTTTGCATTGGGCTCCAAAGTTATTCAGCTGCTTCTGCAAATGTGAGACAGATGTTGGCTACAAATGCAACTCCAGTAACAACAGCTATTTAGAGAGGTCTCACTAGGTTCCAAATACTGTTCCTAAAATTATATATGATTAACTCATTTAATCCTCTCAACACCCAATGAGGAAGGTGCTACTATTATCAGCAGCACTTTTATAGGCAAGGAACCAGAGGCACAGAAAGAATGTAAGTAATTTGCCCAAGGTCACCCTGCTAGGAAGTGTAGACTATGGGATTCAATCCAGGCATGCTGGCTTATTCTATGCCCCTCTCTGCTTCTGTGATGGAAGCACAGAAAGGAAAGCAATTAGATTTAATTTATAATTAAACTGTTTTCTTGAAAGTCAGTTTTCCCTCTTGATTTTATTTATTTATTTATTTATTTATTTATTTATTTATTTATTTATTTTTGCCATCCCCTTGGCATGTGGAAGTTCCCAGGCCAGGGATTGAACCCGCACCACAGCAGTAATCCAAGCCACTGCAGTGACAACACTGGATCCTTAATCCACTGTGCCACAGGGAACTCCATTTGGGGGGCAAGGGGGTCTTAGAATTAAACTTTAAAGTCATTTGAGCAGTAATATGCCATGGACTTCAGACTCTGAAAATAGACTGTCCTTCCCTCAAATGGCACAGTTACAATAGGGACAGAAAATGTGTGCACCACAAATAGTAATGAATTTCTCCTATCAGGACAGCCTAGCTGAAAGGGGTTCGTAAATGCTAATAAATCTTTTGATGGTGCCATGTTTCACAGGCCTGCGTGAAATCCAAATGAGATTCGCATCTGACCTTTTTAAACTATTTTCTTTATTCCAAACAACTTCAGGAAAGCTGTTAAACCACAAGAACAATAAAAGTTGTTATTTACTTCCAGAAAGAAGTGAAATCAACTCAGTATCTATGAGATCATTTCATTAGATGTATTTATTTCTGAAATGCCGTGTTGTGTTCTCTAAGGCAAGCACTGACACTCCCTTGTTTGTGAAAAGTAAACTGAAACGACACATCATTGTAGAGACAGGAAGCGTCATCATCTTAAAAATTAGAAAATCGCCCATAACTCAGTTTAACTTCTATACCAATCAAACAGTGTAACATTACACAAGGTCTGGAGTTCCACATTTTATACCACATTTGTGTAACTCACTGCCTTCCAAGTATAGGATAGTCACTCCCTTTGGGGATGGAGGTTTTGCTGTTATTTCCCTTTGTCCCAAAACCGCAAATCTACAAATGATTTTTTTTTTCTCACGTTAAGCACTGTACAGTTGCATAGACTTTGTCTCTACCTTAGCAGGCTGTCCTTTTATCACAGCCGTTTAGACAAGACTCATACAAATCTGGGGTTACTACCTGGTTACATAGATTCTTGTCAACCTCTCCCAAAAAAGGCAGGTGACTACTCCCACTCTGATTTTTATCTCGCTGTCCTAACTTTAAGGTCCACAACTGAATCTTAAGCATCCCAACCTGACATCAAAATCACACCCGACACCCTTTTTCTCCCCCCAAACAAATGAGCCAGTTGTCAGGGCTGACTGGTGGATTGTAAAGGCTATCTTAGCCAAGGAAGGGTATTATTTTTAAGAGATGAGCAAATGGGGAAACCCCACAGCCCCGCCAATAAAATATGAACTTAAGGTGCAAAGAAGCACTCATAAATATTCCCTTGAACAAAGAATGCATTGTTTCACTCCAGTCCTTTCAGTGGCTCCTCTGATCTCAGCCCCTCTCTGCGTCAGGGAAGCCTCTTCCTTCAACCTGTGGTTTTTTCAAGCTGAGCTACTACATTATTTATGGCTGTAAGGGTGAGTAGCCCGTCTGTATGCGCCTCGTACACACAGACTGGGCGCCCCCGCCCTTGTCCCCACTCCGGGATTCACTGTGGAAGGATGAAAGGGCTTCCCCCCGAAGCTGATGTGGTTGGGGATGTGGCATTAAATGCCAAGTATGAAGTAGACGGAGGGTTTCCCCACACAGCCTCCACCTGCGCGGTTCCCAACAGCCCCCAACGCTCATTCCATTCATTTTCCTTCTTTCAGGGGCTTTGAAAAAAACACTTTATTTCTCTCTTGGCCTCATCCTCATTGTTCTCTGCCTCCAAATGTTACTCTTGATCTCTTTATACTCTCTCAACATCTCTTCTCAACCTCAAAAAGGAACGAATAATTTCTTCACAGGCGTGACAGGACTATTCAATGAAAATTACATACGCAAAAGTGTTTTACAAACCGCATTTTTGATTAGCGTTATTTTTGTTTCGTGGCGCATTTTTTTTTCATTTTTTTTTAACTTTCCCTTGAATTTCCCCCTTTTAAATTTTAATTATGTTATGAAATAGTAAAGGCAAAAACAATTAAACTCAGTCAATGGGCTCCTCGGGGAGAGGTGAGCAGGCTAAGAAGAATGGGGTGGTAGAGAAACAATTAAAGGGGGTGGCAACTGCGGAGAGGTTCTGATGCCCTGGGGGGCTTTTCTCCTGATGGGTGGAGGCCGCAATTGGCCCATCCTAACCTTTTCCTTCTCAACGAGAGAGAAAACAGGAGACTGTACCTAAATGATCAAGCTGTGACGAATTGATTTTCAGCTAATCTAAGCCTCCAGCTATGAAGAAACGAGGACCAAAGGCAGATCCCAGGAATGGTGGGGGCAGTCAGAAGAGGGGTGCCAAGAACGCCTGGAGCTGGAGAGGCCTTAGAACTGCAGAGAAAAGCTAAAAAAATGGGAGGGGAGGGGAGTGAGGAGAGAGGGAGGCGATACTGGAGAAATGGAAGAATGAAAGGGGAGAGGCTGGAGGTGGGGGGGTGAGCTCCTCTAACATGTGTTACAGCTTCTTATTTCCAGCTTCTGGAACTTCTGACTAAACTTCTAAAGCTAACAGTTTGTGACAGACCATTAAAACATGCAAAAACACTTTTAATTAAACTATGATTATAACGATCTCTGCAGCCAAGCCCATCAGTTGTCAAGAACAGAGCTTGAAAGGAGAAGGAGAACCCTCCTGGGTGGGGGGTGCTGTGAAGTCAAAGGTTGATGAGAAAGAGAGCAAAGGCCTCCACCATCAGCAACTTCTTTTCTCTTCAAAAGTAAAAAGTTGTAAGGAGTGATGGTCTCACCCAATATTAGTATTTGTTATTCCAGGCATAATCCACGAATGCGTACGACAAGGGTTTTAGAGGATCTTTCCCGTCCCATCCCCCCTTCCTCAAAAAAAAAAAAAGTCTTGTGTGTGTTTATAGGTGTGTTTATGTTACACAAGTGTTAATCACCTTGCTGGAGAGACTACAGAGACAGGCATCTTGAGGTATATCTGTGTACACATTCCCTCCACTGGGCACTTGAGTCAGCCAAAAACAACAATAAATATCAATGATGTCTTTCAAATCTGTCAGCTGAGGGCACAAGCGTTTTTTTTTTTTCTCCCAGTACCAGGAAAGTTTAATGATTTAGGGAAGTAAGGAAAGAAGGGTTCAATTTAAAACTGTGAAAGAGCTTTTTTCTACTTCATATCTTAACGCACTAACGGTGTTATAAAATATGAATAAAAATTAAGCATCACATTTTTATACTTTTATGCTTGAGAATGAACATATATTCTTGAACTATATCGACGTATTTGACTCCAAGCCAACTGATCAAAGCCCATTAATAAACCCAAAGTTCTTCTTTATCAGAGAAATACATGTAGACAAAGAATCATATAAAAGTGAATTTTCTGTGTTTACTGTTTTTTGTAATTTCCTCTGAAAGTACAATGTTATGTCATTTTAATTATACTGTCGCCAAGTAATCAAATAAAATCGGTTTCTAACTAAAAGATCTGAGAAATGCACTACTTGTTTATTTTTATGTAAACTAGAGATAGACTTAAATATTGCAAGCAAATTACCTAATCATTCCTTTCATTTGCAAAGTTACCTGATATATAAACTAACCTTTACCATTTTTGCAAAAGAGATGGTTAAAAAGAAAAAGTTTACCAGAAAGATATTTTTTGTTACTAGCAAAATAATGGGATATCAACTAAGCAAAATTCCACTGATACCCAATAGTCTCAGGGACAAAGCAGAGAAGTCAGTTTGTAAAAGCTAGAGACTGATAAAAGTTGGCTTAAGAATAATGGATAAAATAAAGCATAAAGTTTCTTCTCATATAATAATAAATATTTGTTTCTTCCAAGTGAACAAATCACTAACCTAATTTTGAGGTTGGAATAATGTGTTTGGTTTCATATTTAGCTGCTGAATTGGCCTTGGGGCAACTTATTCATATTGTATTGTTCCTTTTAGTAAATTCTAATCTATTTTTTACTTATGAACATAAAACTAATCTCATCTGAAATTTTAAAAAATAGATATCTTGTTAAATACAATTCAGAGTTTTAATTATATTAAATTGTTCTTGGTGAGCAAAATTTACATTGGAAAAAAAAGTTTTTCTGAATGACAAGATAATTGTAGAAGACCCATTATCTGACTTGAAAATGACACTGGCAAGCATTAACACCAAGGTGCTACTAGATCCTTTTTATATAATTCAACCTATTATAGGAAATGTCAGTAGATTCCTTTCACACATTTAAATATCCAGGTGACTTCCTCAATACAAATCCCTTGCCTGCTGCTAATTTGATCATTTGTGCTTAGTCTCCACTGTATCTTTTAAGATCCTAAAAAAAATGAAATAAAATTCTCTTCAGTCTTATAGAACATGAAAAAGGCTGTAGATAATATTTGTTAGCAAATGTTACATTAAGAAATGTTGAAAGTCTTGGTGCAGTTAATGATGATATTACACTTTTACCTTTTCTAAGTGTGCTGTGACCTATTTTATTATGGAAGAAATACAGAAGCTACAGCTTATTACTAAGCAGTGATTGACTGTAAGCTTTGGATGGATTAGAAGGTATATAGTCTAAAGATAATAACATAAAATCATGGATCAATTTTCCTCAGAGACAACTAGAAAAATCTCACTTAGTATCATAATCAATTTGTCAGTAATTTCATGTGAGACATTTAGTTTGGATTTATTAAATTAAAAAATACAGTTTATTACTGAAGACAGATCACTACTCACAACTTGAGCATTATAAGAATAAATAAATACAGAGTTTCTGAATCTTATATCTAGTGTCATTTCTCTAGGTAAAATAAATAATTATATTCTGTGGCATAGCTAATAAACTGCTTTGTTATTATAATCCAAACAATATAACCAAAATTTTATAGATTTAAAAATGTAAGTATTCTTTAATGATAAAAATGGTCCTAGAAGTCACTGAATAAAACTGTTTATTATTGGTTTTGGCTTTCTTATGCTATGTCAATTTATAAAAAATAATGGCACACAGATTCAAAAATCATACTTCCTTTCTAAAAAAACAAATGCACTTCTGTGAATGATCAAAGCATTCAGTTACAATAAAACATATTATTAGGACAGATTCATGACTGAGCTATTGTTTTATAAAGTAGATAATATAAGAAATTCTTTCCTGTCAGATTTTAGATAACCTGAACTGATTTTTTTTCAGTGATTTATTTTAATATGTAAACCACACTAGATGTCTTTTTTTTTCCTGTGAAAATATGATAACTAGTTGAAATTCTTGAATAATCTTGAGAAATTGCTACAAAGTAAAAGACTATGGGTCACATTTGCATGCCACTCATACTAGGAAAAAGCAATCAACTAATTTAGAATTAAGACATATTATAACAGCCTGAAAGTTCCAAACTGAACCTGCTAATTGCATGTAGAAGAAAAGACCCCCAGGACACCTGATTAGGGAAACCAGTGATGACTTACTAAAACTTATAATGAGAGCTTTGTCTCCAGTAACGTGAAACATGATTTATTAGGCACCTTATCCTTCCTGCTAGGATTGCTCAGAGCAAATGAGGAGGGCATATTAAGCAACATATATTATTAAAGCATCATATGCTGTTAAGATTTGTTGCTATGTGACTTTTCAAAGAATATTTTGACATATTATACAAGGAAGTTTTTAACTAAGTGTGTAATAAAACATGTCAGTTTTAAGTCCAAGCAGATTGCACTTTTAAAACAGTTTCAAAGTTCTTAAATTAAAAACTGATTAAATCTGTTGATTAAGCTTTGTCTTCAAAAATAAATACATTTTAAGATTTTTTTCTTTTTTAGTGTCTGAAGATGGTAAATTTTCACCTTCAGTCTCTACCAAAAAATTGGAAGAAAATTACAGCCCTTGGAAAAATCATTTCAAAGTGGTGATCCTTTAATATCATTGCAAGATGAAATACGGGGCACTAATATTTCATTTGATATTGTCAATATCGGTTTTGGGGGGTATTGTCAGAACCAGCAGTCAATAAAACATAATTTTAAAACTATTCTCTAACAATGCTAACTAAAGAATTTTTCCATTGAAATTTTTTATCTTAAATGATAAGACCATTAAAGTATGTTTTACATTTCTCTTGCTTCTGAAAAAAATCAAATGAGTAACATATATTTTA
Source organism: Phacochoerus africanus (assembly GCF_016906955.1). NCBI lineage: Eukaryota > Metazoa > Chordata > Mammalia > Artiodactyla > Suidae > Phacochoerus > Phacochoerus africanus. Next base: position 26,529,239 of record NC_062552.1, on the reverse strand, counting down.
ACCATCACAGTTCAAAAACGTTAGATTGAAACTTTTTCCCAAAATGTTTTTCACAGAATTTCAGCATCTATCTCTGAAAGTCTTTGATAGTAATCTTTTACAATATTATTGAATCTTAATTACTTTCACATCAATATTTTCAGAGTGGTTGCCTCCTCTAAGTGAAAGTTAAGCAGCATAGACATCTATGCTTTCTAGCTTACTGACCCAAAAAATGGTTCAGAATGCAGCTTTTACTTTTCCATCTGTAAACACTTGCATTAATATTATTGTCATCATTCTTTTGCCTATAGCATAGCTATCCCCATAAATTCTCCTTTTTTTAGATTATTGCCTGTTTATCCATACATGTAAGCAAGGATGAAATTTTAACAAGATATTAAAAAGACCCAAATCTATCCAAACCATATGTTTAATTTTAGCTTTTTATATTAAACATCTATGTATATAGATGACTTGGTTGCCTAAGGCAAAATCTTAACATTGCATCAATGAAAGAAAGGAAACAGAAGCTGGAGAGGAGAGTTATAGAAAATGACTTTATATAAACATGACCACCTACCAGGCAGCTACTCTACCATTAGGAAAACTTCCACTTTGTAGTAACAGAGATGAACAAATAAACGAACAACATACCTAAATTGACAAAGCTCATGACCATGTCAGCATCGTTGAGAAAGTTGGCATCATGGAGGCTGGCTAGAGGAGGGCTCTGGGTGGTCAGGGGAGTCGTTCGAGACAACTGTATGCGGCGAGGGTACCCATTGGGAGAGGCTGGGGAGCCCTTCCTGGCTCCCCTGGTCTCTCCTGCCAGGGACGCCCTCACAGAGTACTCCGGCTCCTCGGGGTTCTCTTCGCTGGCCATGGCGTTGTACAGGTCCAGCATAAAGAGAGGTGCAGAGGAAGCTTGCTTTCCAGGTGAAAATGGTCTGGGTCTGTGAGGCAAACCCAAGATAGAGAGAATTTCCCTCTGTATTTCCCGTCTTTCGTGGTTCCGTAGTCTTCTATAAATAAAACTGGAGTGAACATGGTTGTCTCCCAAACCTCCTTTTGCATAACCCACTAGAACCCAGCAGCTCCAGAGGAAACCCACAATACCCCTAAGTAAAAATACAGTCAGATGCATTTTTGTCCAAAAGCAAAAGTTGATATTTTTAGTCCTTCTTGTCCTCTTAAAAAAAAAAAAAAAAGATCTAAGTTCCTAGGAGGTATACTTTCCCAGTAGCTGAAAAACAAATTTACCTATTCTTCATGACAGTGACATTTCTGAACACAGCATCCTCACTGATTTTCTTGCCCTATTTTAAATATTTTGGACTATGTCAAGAGTAGTTATTCCTAAGAAAGCTGAAACTCAGATTTCCAATTATCCACAGTTGTTAAGAGTTTTTGCTGCATGGATGTAGCAGAAGACGGCTAACAGTATTTGATCAGATGACCTAGGCATTCCTATATGAATATATGATAATCAGGCCTTTGGTATCTGAATGAGCAAAAGTTGATCTTCTGATAAATTGTAGTTCCCAAAGTTATCTTCACTTGCTCTTGAGTTCTTCTCAACCTTTGAGCTCTTTCCAAGACAAATCCTGATTTCTGAATCACAGATCTAGGCTGGTCTGCACCTTGGTGTTGGAATATATATTTGTCCGGCAGCTTGGTGATAACTTTAACATCTTTTGTGTCGTCTTAGTGTAAACAAGACTCAAGGTTGTACTATTCAAGTCAATGTGTTTTCCTGAATTTACTTGAAAACCTTCCTGTTACTTCCACCTCCAGCAGGCACAAATATACCAGCCCTCTTCAAGGGAGATCTAAAGAGTAATGTAAGCACAACCCTGCTGGGAAAGAAGAGGCTTCTCATTGTAATTTGAAACTGGTAAAGCAAAAAGAACTTAACCCTTTTGCTACCAGAAAAGCCTCCATTTTTGCAATTTTATAGCCACGCATCTGACACGGCACAGTGATGCGTGAAGCATTTAAATTCTAGGGGAGGAAAAAGCCAGCTTGCAAGCAGTAGACTGAAAATTTTGTCACCAACTTTATAGGAGAAGCTTTTAGATCTTTCTTTTAATAGTACTCATTTAATACACTTCTATATTAAGTCTCAGGTTGTGGCTGAATGTACAGGACATGTCTCCATCCTATATTTAAGGTTATTTCTGGGTTTTATAAGTTATTAAAGTTTACTTCTTAAAAAATAAAAGGAAGAGTCATAAATCGAGGTTTATCTGTTGTTTCTTAGTGATAGCCAGATCTTTTGAGAATAAAATACAGTAGGGAATTAATCACCAGTAATACATTCTAGTTCCCAAAGCAGTAGTTATAATAATTCAATAATGGTGATGAGACAACTCAGCTTTAGTGATCTTTAAATATCAAAATTTTCAGCAGAAACGTATATTCGTATTTTTTTTAATTCAGTGCACTTGAAATACAAATAGCCTAAAATATGGTGTCATGATTCTTAACTTTCCAGTCATTTCGGGTGAAATGTAAACAGACTTACAAATGAGATATTTCCCATAAATGCTACTCGGTGCTTTGATTTGTTTTAACCCATGCAAATAAACGCAGGTCAAATGTTCTTCATGACCACATGCATACTGAAATCTGCATTTTTAAAACTTGATGAGTATAATGGGGAAAGTGCACACCTTTCTTAAATACCACACTTAATCCAGGGAAATGAGCAAAGTATGTGTTTATCCTTAATGTTTAATGCCTTTAAAATTTGGAAGTCTACAATGTTTTTGTGCAGCTATAATTTTCCTTACAAGTTCTCCCTTAACCTTAGAGCTCACAGTACTTTCATTGTCTGGGACAGTATTCTTCTGATTACCAGCATAGATTTATCGAGCAAATTCTAGAACTATTATGAAATTTTAATGTTTTTCCTTTACCCTACCCAGAGGCGCCTAGTTTCTTATTTAATTTCTTTTTAAATATTTCCTCTGAATGTCGAAAGCAAAGCATATTTCTCATAAGTCTACAATTTATTGGTGAAGGCAAGACACTGAAAGGGCTTGTGGACTCTTATTGTATGGATCATTTTTCTTACACCAACACACTGTATTCAAACATCATGATGCTGTTTAATACTTGCCCTACAGAAAATTCTTTATTCCTGGCCAAGTAGGAAGCCACAGTAGCAAAACCAAATACTGATAGACATGAAACACCTCTGTAACACAGCTATCACAGGAATAGCAGTAGTGCAGGTAGAAAGTAAATGAAAGAATGCCATTTTAGGAGTTCCCATCATGGCGCAGTGGTTAACGAATCTAAGAACCATGAGGTTGCGGGTTCGATCCCTGGCCTTGCTCAGTGGGTGAAGGATCCAGCGTTGCCGTGAGCTGTGGTGTAGGTCACAGACGCGGCTCGGATCCCACATTGCTGTGGCTGTGGTGTACGCCGGCAGCTACAGCTCCGATTAGACCCCTAGCCTGGGAACCTCCATATGCCGAGGGAACAGCCCAAGAAATGGTAAAAAGACAAAAAAAAGAAAAAAGAAAAAAAAAAGAAAGCTCTACGCCAATAAAATAAAAAATAAGATAAAAATTAAAAAAAAGAATGCCATTTCAGTCGAAAATGGCTTAAACCACTAAAATTCTTGAAATGGTTTATTCCATATCCAAACAAAACTAAGCTTTTTTTTTTGTCACTGGTGCAGATTCAAATCAATTACTTTGAGTTAAAAAGGTTCTCCACTGCATTTATGAAACATATTCCAGATAAAGTCTACTCCAGTTTTTCGCTACCTTTTAGCAGAAATGATCAAGGTTATGAATTTGCTTCATGTCTCTAGAGCACAGAGTAGAGTTACAAATAAAAATTGGCTACCCTGGAGGAAGAAGCAATTCTTGTCTTCCACATGCGCTGATTTTTTCTTCCTCTAAGATACAAGTGAAAATTAAAAGTGAATCAAGGTGTCATGAGTCCCAGACATTCATTTTCCCAAAGTATGATTTATAATAACAATCAGTGAAATCGTGATTTAATCGCTTCACCAGGCATATAGCCTACCTCTATCCTGTTAATCAGTTGCTAGCATTCCTAGTCAGAACTTCTAGTATTCACCCTACCCCCACCTTCCCTTCCATCTCAGACTAGATTTGGCAAACATTCATTTCTTCAAAAGGATCAACATGTGCAAAGAGAAAAAGGAAAGAAAAACCTGCCAGGAAGAGAGGGGAAATGTTTACCACCAAATGAAAAGGCAGAGTCATTTTTAATTAAAAGTAAAGGTATTTTACCATATCATTGGGATTCCCAGGCTACTGTGTATCTAAGTATGTAAGAGCAATTTAGAAGATAAAGCATTTTGCAACTGCAAGGTATAAATATTCCAAACTTCAGAGCATGTATTTATAAGTTGTATAAGTCATTGAACAGACTGAATAAATATATTCCATATGAAAGAAGTTGGGACAGGAGAAACATCCAGGGCATCACAAGAATTGTTCCTAAAGATAAGCACATTCCAAGAAGATGAATCCTCATAAAAAACCCACCTCTCACAGTATAGAGTTTGCCTGGGGTATAGACTAATACAAGTGGCCTCCTGGTGGGAAACAGAGACAACAGAATGCCTGGAGAAGTACTCCCCCACTGTCATTCCTCTTGCCCATTTTTCTTTTTCCCTACAAAAAGTGGATACACTTAGCCCACGGATATATAAACCAACAACATCCAAAAGACGGATTCCATTTTCCCCAGCCTTTCAAAAGAAACTAGCTCTAAAAAGATGACGCATTTGTAAATCTGTTTTGTTCTGGAAGAGTCTTTCTATTTCACTTCTGGCTCTGTTGTTCTTGTCGTCATTGTTGTTGTTACACATTGCTCCTTGAAAAAAAAAATCCTAATTGAAAGATAAGACTGCAGGGGAAGACAGATACCCAATGTTAGCGGTATCTGCGCTCCTAAATTAGCTCTCAAGTTGAAAACAATCCAAAATCATGTACACAGGATCCCAAAATTCTTCAACAGAAGCTACCGTAGATTGTGTTGGAAGGAGCAGGGGAAAGGGGGGAGGAGGGTGAGACCACGCAGGAGGCTGGAGAGTCCAGGGCAGACAGCCCCTTCTAGAACCTTCTTGGTGAATACCTGCACAAGTGCAGAACAGAGCAGCTCTGTGATATTAAATTGCTTTCAGCTCACGCTTTCTGAGCCCCAAACATAGCGTATATATAAACAGAGACGATGGTGTGCATAGGAGAGGCCCGGAGGCAGGCAGAATGGTGCTACAACACCACCATCTGACAGACTTGCCTGCACAAACCGGAAAGGGACTGTGATCGTGGACACGTAGCCTACACTTGCTGTCTGGCTAATAGTTGTTAAAGAAACCTTGGACACGAATAATGATAGTGATCCAAAATGTTTGAAATAAAATGGTCTTATTTTTAATGAATGGTGACATCATTGAATATCTTTAAGTGAACAGGGGATGTCAATATGCTTTGTATTATTAAATGCTCCTCAGATTGTTTTCTATTATTTCATGAGTAAGTACGCTAACAGTTGCTTACAGGAGACTAAATCAACATTCAATCATTAAAAAGTAAACACCGTTAATGAAGTACTGATCTAAGGATTTATCCGGCAAAGACTCCAATTAACTAACCCCAAGACAGGTGGTAAGTCAAATTATTAGAACAGATGTTTTCTTCATCATCCAAATGGATGGACTATTTAAAATAGGTCGGTTGACCATTCAACAGTTACATAGTTAACCATGAAGTAATAATTTCATTTGTAGAGCACTTCATCATTTTAAAAACTCAGGAGTTCCTATTGTGGTGCCCCAGAAATGAATCCGACTAGGATCTGGGAGGATCGGGGTTCGATCCCTGGCCTCACTCAATGGGTTAAAGGATCCAGGGTTGCCTGTGAGCTGTGGTGTAGGTCACAGATGCAGCCTAGATCTGGCGTTACTGTGACTGTGGTGTAGGCCGGCAGCTGTAGCTCAAATTCAGCCCTTAGCCTGGGAACCTCCATATGCCAAGAGTGTGGCCCTAAAAAAGCAAAAAAGAAAAAGAATTTTTTTTAATTTAAAAAAAAAACCTCATTCATAACTACTCAGCTTTTGGAATTGTTTATTCATTCAATGAGCCTACTGTGTGACTACTATGTGCAATATGCTTCACCTTAAAAAAAAAATGATTCTTGTCCTCACAGAGTTTACAATCACATATTATCATTTCAGTTAATTTCAGGACATAAAGTTATTATTTAAAAGTGGTTGTTACTCAAGAGATATTTCCACTTTTTTCTTCAGAGTTAAGCTCGAATGTAAGCAACATAAAAGTAGGGACTGAGTTTAGTTTATTCATCAGTGTCAAGCAGTACATATTAGCAGCTCAATTAGTATTTATTGAACAACCACCCTTTTTAACAAAGATGAACAATATTCCAGGGATTTTTTTTTTTTTTAAACAGCGTATTCTCTGGAAACACTATAAAGATTCATCAGACCTTCATTGACAAATTGTGGTATCTCTTAAGAGATAGGCTCACTGACACTACTAAAGGTTCCTTTCATGCAGAAACTGGCCGATCGCACGCCTCATCCCATGGCTGTGAATCAAAGTGCAAATTTTTGTCAATATAAAGCAACTGTGATGACTCAGAAGGAAAAACATCATGGAATGAGTTGCATGAGCATTACAGAGTATCTTTAGTCTGTCATTACAGGGAGTACTGATTAGGTGACTGCCCACTGATTTGTTTGTTTGTTTGTATAATGATTTTTACTTTTTTCCATTATAGCTGGTTTACAGTGTTCTGTCAATTTTCTACTGTAAAGCATGGTGACCCAGTTACACATACATGTATACATTCTTTTTGTCCACTGAATTAAAGTGGCCCTTGACCACTACAAAAGACGAAATTCTGTTGCTATCAGTTAATACCTCCTTGGCTTTGAACTGTAACGGTTTATTTGTTTAGTTTAGTTTGGAGTTTTGGTGCTGTTCCTATGACCCACATGACAAGGCAAGAAGCCCTGGAATGGACCACTTTGTCTTAACAGTCATTAGCAATGAACACCACACCTGCCAAGGCTGGGGCGGGTATATACAGAGTTGAGACACAGGCCAGGATGAGATGAGTCTGAAAATGCCCGGAGCAAGGGAAAAGGCATTTGATAAAACAAGTTGCAGAGTCCCAAAGTCCAAGTCTTTCAACCCACGTTTTTCCTACTTCACACTTAAGCAAATGGAGAACTCTAGAAGTACCTTACCTAGTACTAACCAGCTCACAATTTGTAGGAGTCTTACAGATCAATGCACGGCACAGCTGCTGATGTATCCCCATCATTCTCATGAACAAGTTAGTCCTCGGTGGAAAATACAGTCTACAAATGTCACCGGTCATGATATGTTCAAAACAGGACAATTCAAAGGAAATTTTAAAATTTTCTGATGCAAAGCTGCCTTGATGGCATACTATTATTTGCAATGCTTTAATTATCAGCCCTACTTTTCCATATCATTTTTTTTTAAAGGAATTAGACACTATTTCATAGAGTCCTCATCCAAAGCTTTAGGGTAAAGCTTTAGGATAAATTTAGAGCCTAACAAATTAGCTCCAATTGTACCACAAAAACTGTTCAGCAGCAACGGAAAAACTCCCGTGTGTGTCACTCAAGACCCAATAATGTTCTGCAACATGGGAGGATACGAACTCTGTTTCTTAAGACATGCTGAGGAAATATAACTAATAATGAAGACAAGGGACAATAATTATTAATATTCAAGCGGTAAGCATACAATACTATCCTTCTAACACAAAGGTTCTGAAACCAGGTCACACATTACAATCACAAATGGGGAGCAGGGAGAGCATTTAAGAAATACTAATGATGTTGCTAAGAAAGTAGACCTTCTGAGACCAGACGTTTATGTTGATCATTTTGCAATATAAGCAAACATTGAATCATGTTGTATATCTGAAGCTAATATAATGTTGTATCCAGTTATACCTCAATTAAAAAAAAAAAAAAACTAATGGCTGGGCCACAGAGAAGACTAATTTTAATTCTGATTAATAAGCAGACAAAGTTGAGAACCCCTAGCAAATAGTCTTGGCAACATCCAAACCACTGCACAAGAAATATGAGTAATGTTTCAGTATAACAGAGTTTCTAAATTAGAACAAGACCTTTGATTTTTTTTCTTGATTGCTGCTGAGACCCCCTGGTATGCAATAAATGGTTTAAACAAGTACACACTGTTTGCCTCCAGAAAACCATTTATACACTAAGTACAGCTTATTCAGCACCTACTGTAGCAATGAATAAAACGCACAGCACTTGCTCTTTCCAAATTTAGAGATCAGGTGTTTCTAGAACAATTTCCTTAGATATTTGTATTTGAATGCTAAGTTTGCCACCCCCCCTCCACCCACCCCAGGCATGAGGAAGTTCCTGGGCCAGGGATGGAACCTGCACTACAGCAGGGACCCGAACTGCTGCAGTGATGACACTGGATCCTTAACCCACTGCACCACAAGGGAACTTCTCAAATGCAAGCTTAGACGCAAAATGCTCTTGAATCACAGAAAGAAGAAGATACATTCCTCAACATGGCATCCATTTATCACACGGTCCTCTTTGCACTCATTTCCGGCTCCTTGGATTACGATGCAAGGTGTATCTCAAGGCCTGCTCCATTACATAACCTTCAAAATTCAATTTAAAAAAATAGTCATATTAGCTCACATAGCAGGTGCCCTTCACGCCTATGCACACACGCGTATTTCTGAAGTTCCCGTTGGCACGGGTCTTCCCTCCATTTTCATTTCCAGGTACTTTATTTATTCAAAAGCTATTGATTTTCTAGTCTTGATCCTTCATTCTCTTGATATCTTTGGTTCTTCCATTTTCCAATAAACTCTTTATCTCCATGTTTCCATTTTTAAAAGCCTTATCCCTCCTAGTTTCCTTATCTAGAACTCTCTTTCAAGCTGTAACTGTTTTCTCTCTCACCTTTCACCACCTCTCTCTCCCTGCAGGGTAGTCCCACCCTCCCCCTCCCTAATCTCCAGTTCCTTCTTCCTTCTAGAATAGTGTATTTTCTACTACTGCAAGTTCATTAGTAAGGCAGTGATATCAAGTTGCAATATAATAATATTCTTCCCATCCGATAAATTCATTTTACTTTTAAACTGCTTCAAGAGAAATGGATGCAAATATTGTAGCTAAACAATCCAACTCTAGATCAGTGTTTTCAGATACAGATATAAATATGTTTGAAACGTTCATAACTTTTTAATGTTTCTAGCCAATACGTCAAAAATAACAGTGATAATAACTCTCAATTTGCAGTGTTATAGCAAAAAACAAGAATATAACCTAAATAGCTACTGAAATTATATCCCGATGCCAGTCCACACCTAGCATAATGGATAATTATCTTTGAGTCCAAAGTATTAACTTCTTACTCTCAATGTTTTTATATTCTGACATGGGATACGTTTCTTCTAATAGGAGGCCCTAACGATATATGCAGTATGGTTTAATACTGTCTTCTAAAATGTTTTTTAAGGCTTCCTAGAAAATTCTCTAGATATAATGCTTATCAATTATATGTTATCTTCCAGTTATTTTAAGGAAATAAAGTTAAGCCAAATCATCTACAATTTCTAACATAACCCAGGAATTCCTCATATGTGAATATGCTGCTTATTTACATATATTTTCAATATACTGCTCATTTACATATATATGCTTCTTAGATAAAGACCAGTCTGATAAGGTCCCTTAAACAGAGTGGTTTCAATACAGCATTCAGGACCGCTCAAGTTTTTCAAGCACTTTCTAGGTGGCGAAAGTTATTTCCGTGGAATTCTGGGGCAGTTCAGTTACCCTGAGCTTTTCCTTTCCACATCTATAGATGCTAATGGATGCTTGATTCTATAAGAATTTGCTGGCATGATCCCTCTACCAGAATGAAGTGCTGAATTATTCATATACATGAAATCAAGACCACTTAGAAGGATGAAATCAATAACCATAGGGCAGGAGATTAGAACTCATTGCTCTGTAGTTTATACACTGTTTTCTTTCCAAGTGCTTTCTTTTCCAGCAACCATCTGGATGCTTGAATCTTCTCCTAGGCACCCACTACCCTTCATCACTTAACACGTGCTCAGAGAATGTTGGCCAGGAAGTTAGATTTATATCTTGGTTTTGCCACTTAACTGTTCAAGTGACCTTGGAAAAGTCATTTTGGAATCATACAACTAGAGAATAAACAGGAAAGAGTCACTTTGTTGACTCTAAGTTTCTTCAGTTGTGAAGTAGGGGGAAAAAAAGGCCTTACCATGGAGCGACTGAGTCCCTTAAAATCAAGAGAATACACAAGAAAATGCTTTGTTAAAGTCAGCGCATCTTATAACTCATCATGGGCACATGGCCCTGGAGAATTCAATCTATGTAAGTTTTTCCATTGGCTGGTGCATATTGACAAAGGGAGACAATGTTTTTATTCCTGTCTAATGACTTAATGGGGAGAAAAACACTTCAGAATCGCTAAGAAAAGATCATTCTGCAAAAGAAGGTTGTTATGTCTACAAATAGACAAAGATAGACAGAGCCAGGAATTTTATGCTGTTATCTTTATGGACAATCTCCTAACATTTGAAGGACACAGAGCCTCTCTCTCCTTGGTGATATTCCCTCCTTGTTTTCTCAGCCCACCTCTATTCTGGTCTGATAGTATCTCAGTGCAGCGGCAAAAAAAATAATAATAATAAATGATTAGCTCACTGCTCCTCCACTGCAGAAGAAACTCTAAAATGCACATCTACCCCTAGATTTTCCATTAGTGTTCATGGAAGCGTGGTGAGTGAAGAGTTAGCTTGCGTGGTGAGTGAAGGGTTGCTTAACTCAAGTAAGCAACCCTTGACCAAGGACTGGGCAAAGGGATTGTCCAACACAAATGGGCACATGTGCAGGCAGTGGAGGAGTTTACACAATTTAGAGCATTGGGTTTGGGACCAGAATTGATTCAGACAGAAGTCCTGGTACTGCCTACTTTGTTCCACTTGAGAAAGGTCATTTAGCACTTCAGCCTCAGTTACCTCATCTTAAAAAAATGGGGGGGGGGCCACCACATTTATGACTCAGAACACTGTCACTGAGAGGTATAGTGCACTATTCTCACACCTTTACAGATTACCCAACGCACTTAGATGCTGGTGCACACTGACAGTAAACAAGGGTATTTTAATGGTGGGGTGATGAAGAGGAGCTTTAGCGTGTAGTATTTTCCAGACAAATTTTACCATTTATCTAGGGAGCTGGTGGCTGTTTTGCAAAACACATCCTAGGACTTATCTGCAACAAGCACATGTTGGGAAAGAGGTCATCTGTGTCTTGTTAAAATTAGAGAGGCAAGATAAAACAGTGATTAGGAGTCTAGGCTTGGGAAGGAGACTAAATCTGAGTCCTGGCTCCACTGTTTCACAGCTGCGTAACCAGGCTTTGCCTCAGCTTCCCAATCTATAAAATGGGGTTAATCACAGTCCCTCCCACATAGGGTTTAATAAAGATTAAATGAGTTAATAAGTGTAAAAAGACATAACACGGGGCCTGGCACATAATAAATAATAACTGTCAGGTACTATAAGATTTCACTAGTGACCAATTCCTGGAGGACAGGACTTTCTTCTGATGTCTCACTAGACAATACCCCTCCCCACCCGCCGCCACTATGTCTTACATGGCACATAAATGCTCAACAGAATGAATGTCCATTCATTTGTTGCAAAAAATGTTTATTAAGCATTTATGCGTAGCTAAACAACAGCGACTATTAAACAAATCAGTAAGTATTTACACGTCTTACTCCCTGACTCACACAGCATCAAGGTCTAAGAAAGGTAGTCCACAATGGTGACTGGTCCACCCAACTGCGTTCACATTAAGAGATAAACAAAATCCAAAATGCTTCTCTCCTAAAGGGCAGTTTCTCGTGCCCCTGTGACCTTTAGCAACATTCGCCAAGGGGAGTAGATGAGCTCTAACAAGGGAACCTAGAAAGAGGTGCTTTTAGGAGTCGTTTTCTTGAACTGTAAGGACAGTTTCACTTTTTTAAGTTGTATAAATACTTTGAGAAATATTCCATGAAAAAAACCAATCATAACACGAGTCCAAGGTATAAACATCAGTTCATAATTTTCACTCCTCTTCCTCTCAATGACCAACTGGAGACAATTTTACTGCCATTTGCATTCCTTCAACTGGGAGGCAAGGAAGCAGAAGAAAGATGAAATTAAAACTAGTCAAACCTGCTCAGTCCTAGAAATTTTTCTTAGGTTAGGTGGTAAAGGAGCTTTAAGGGAATAAGTAAAGTCATTTAAAAGACTTTGCCATTAACGCAGACAACTGAAGAATATGTTTGCTCATTTTGATAAAATCAGTTATAAAAAGTTACTTTGGTTCACCAGCTAAAAATAGCCATCATTCCAATACAGAAAGGCTGTCTTCAAAAGTCTTTTTAAAATGAAAAGTACTGTGAATGGTTCATGAATTTATATATAGTATTATTTGTCAAATATAGCCAATTATAATTTTTATATATGGTAAGTGAACAGAGATAAAAATCCCCAAGTCCAAAAATGTAACCATAATAAATGGAAGAGTTTACTTTTTCCCACATTTATGAGAATAAAAATGAAAGTCTTCTGGTGTTCAGGCCAAACTCAAAACAAAATTCCTAAACTTCTGTTTGAGAATTTTGATGCCAAGCTTTAGCTAAGGCAGTAACAATCCACAGCACTGTTGCGAAGCTCTAAAAAAGGGGGTTTTATACAAACAGGCTCTGACCACCAGTGGCAACAGAAGGCGCCACCATAATTGCAGTCTTCTTAAGACATAACTTATTTCAGGCTAAGTAGGAGAGCCAATATTTTGTATTTTAATTAAGAAACCTGGACTTTGTTTATAATAATTGACTGTTAGATCAACTCTTGCCAGGATACACTTATAAAAGAGGATTTTTTTCCTCATGTAAGCTCTCATTTAAAATTTTGGAGCAGATTTAGGATTTGGGATTGAAATTATTTATTTTAGGTGCCTTCATTGTAACATTAATAGCTTAAGAATATATTCGTGGGAGTTCCCTGGTGGCCTAGCTTGGGTTAAAGATCTGTTGTTGTCATGGCTATGGCTCTGGTTGCTGCTGTCATTCCCTGGCCCAGGAACTTCTGTGTGGCATGGGTGCAGCCAAAAAAAAAAAAAAAAAGAATATATTTGTGTATACTTTCAATCTACTTATCAATGGCCATAAATACTTATTATTTGCTTCTTAAAGAAAACTTTCAATCATAGTGATAAAAATACATTGTCTCCTATGACACAAAAGCCAAATTGTTTCCCTTATTAACTAGTTAGACCTGAAAATAAATCAAAGCTTGCATGGTGTTATAAAATGAATCAGTCAGTATTCAAGAATGAGTAGAAAACCAAAAAGATAATGGAATAACAAATAAAATATCTTAGATGTGAAACATTTATATGATGATTTTGAAAATGTCTGTGGGGGTGCTGTTCAGATTAAAGAATTCTATACAGTAAGTCCTTTAAAGCTCCTGTTGTCAAAAAAACCCTTTTTTCTTCGCAGTCATAATTATCTTTTGGCACATGTGTTAATAATAATATTGCTTAATGTTTGTTTTAAAAGTAAATTAGAGGCAGAATACATCTGAAAATTATACCTCTAGAAATTGAAGTTCCAAAGGAAACCAAATGGAACACTGCCACCTTTTGGTTACATAAATTGTAAAGTTGCAGAAGTTCAGGGTAGGCCTTTTTAATGAAAGTGTCTAGACATACTTTCAGCTTTTAGAAATAGTAATCCTATCTCTGTTGGTAAGAAAATATCCATCTTTATATTTCTATTGTGATCCTTTAAGTATCCTTTTAGTTTCCATTTTGTAAGTTTGTCCTCAAACTCTTGAACTTTAGAACCTGGAAACAATTCTTCCTGTTTATTTTGTAAAGAAAGGCAAACAATGATCCAGTAATGAAAAACACAAAGGGACTTTTTTATACCCTAGGGATCTTTTGTGAATATTTCTATTACTTCTCTTTACACCAAACCACACCACCACGCTACAGAGCAGGATGTTGCAATGACACCCTCAAATTCCTCAAATTACTAACTGCATTTCTTTCACCTAGAAGGATTTATGTCTTCTCACCCATAATTGTTTTATGTATACAGTTTTAAATTATAGGGTAAAAGAAATGGTACAGTAGGTGCCTAGGTACATATAGGGTCTAATTGGTGGGTAAGAAGAAATGAAGGGCTATATATAGACATAGATTTCATTTAGAGAAGGATTTGAAATTACGTTTTTCTAATCATGGGAACAAAAAAAAAGGAAAATAAAGACTGGAAGAGTAGACAGACTCAACAATATGGTTGAACAGCACATTATACTCCAATTCCTACAACCTGACCCTCTGGCTATACAAGTAGAAGAACAGTAAATATCATACAATCAAAATAATAATAAATATATATACATAAATTTAAAGGAAAGAAAGAGAAATTCCTAGGAGAGAAAAAACGTAGAACAAAAGCTTTCTAAAGTGACTCAGTAGATGTTGAGGATGTTATTAGACTCAAGTAAGCCTCATTCCCAGGGGCCACATATTAAATGTCCATATGGGATAAGAACACAAACTTGGACATGTGAGAGGTTAGGGATAGGACCTGAGATCCCTGCAAAAATCTAGGAAAATGAAAGAGTGATTCTTGAGTGATAGAGGAGAGGGATGAACTCACTGGGAGTGTAACAGGATATTTGAGTTGGCTTGAGGGTCTAAGCAGGAAAAACAAAATTCTCCTTCAAAAACTAAAGCAAAGACTTCATCATACGAGACTGTCTTCAAGGATGAGAGTAAAATCTTCAATCTAGAAATTAAAAAAAAAAAAAACTAGTCCTAAACCAATTAAGCAAACATGAGTACATAGCATTACTCATCTTACAGTACACAGTAGTCCAAAAGGGGTGAGGGGGAGGAATCCTTACTGAAGAGAAATTCAAAATCACAAATTGCAAACTGCACAAGGAAACACTCTAACAGTAATAGGAGTCATCAAATAAAATAGCAAGAGGTGTCACCTACGCCAACCTGGAGGTAGTGAAACCATCTGAAGTAAACTGTTTTAAAATATGCTTAAAATGGTGAAAGAGGCAACAGAAGGAAGAGAAACCATAATAATAAACAAAAAAAAAAAGCAGGACACTGATAAAAAGAATAGGATGATTTGGGAAAAAAAATAGCAGAAATGTTTACAAATTATTACCAAAGTTTAAAAAAATCAATGAATGGTTTAAACAACCAACTAGACACAACTGAAGGAAAAATTAATGAACTAGAAGATTAATCTGGGAAGTTAATTCAAATGCATTACAGAAAAATAAAGTGAAAGACATATGAAAAGGAAGTGTTGGAAATTTCTGCAAAACATGATGGCAGGTTTTTCTTCAACAAACTTATGGTATTTGTCTCAATGTACTATTTATAAACAGATTTCGGGAACAACCACCCTGGTGATCATGACTGTTGTGCTCTCAAATGTTGCTTAAATAATCACAGAAAAGAATTCTATGTGCAAGTTTCCAAATAGTCAAAGTGGCTTTTAAATTATTGAAGTTGGGAATTTTCTCATGTTCCACAATGTAGAAATTTGGATTCTTCAAGATAATTCTAGTTTTGGCATTAGGTACCCATGAGTATGACAGGCAGCCTCTAAAATAGCTTCCCAGTGTTAGTGCCCTAATGTAATTGCCTCCCCTTGAATGTGAGTTGCACTTATTGACTCGATTCTATGAGGAAAAGAAGTAAGGGGATCTTACTTCCAACATTATGTTGTAAAAAGACTGTGGCTCTGTCTCAAGTTCTCTCTCTTTCTCACTCTGGCTCTCTCTTCTGAATCACCAGCTGTCCTGTTGTAGGACATTCCTCAGTCTATGGGGAGGCCCATGCTGTGAGAAACTGAGGCTTTCTAGAAACCACCTAAAAGTAAGCTTAGAAGCAGATCTTTCCTCTCATCCACCGCCATCAAACTATCACGATATCACAGCCGCCACCACCAGCTTAACTGCAGCCTTGTGGGAAAGCATGAGCTACAGGCACCTATTTATGCTGAAGTCAGATTCCTGACCCACAGAACTATGAAATAATAAATGTTTATTGTTCTAATCTTCCAAGTTTGGGGGTTATTTGTTATGCAGCAATGGTCAGTTTCTTACATGAATGAGATGTCTGTTAATTTAGGAAAAGGTTGCTACCAGTGGAGTTCCCATCATGGCTCAGTGGTTAATGAATCTGACTAGCAACCATGAGGATGCAAGTTCCATCCCTGGCCTTGCTCAGTGGGTTAAGGATCTGTTGCTGCTGTAAGCTGTGGTGTAGGTTGCAGATGTGGCTTGGATCCTGCACTGCTGTGGCTGTGGCATTTGACCCCTAGCCTGGGAACTCCATGTGCCATGGGTGTGGTCCTGAAAAAACAAACAAACAAAAAAAGGATTGCTACCACTATCTCAGCATTCATAATGGAAGGTGAATTAATATCACCTGATAGTTCAGTTTCTAAAGAATATGGATTGGCCATCAATCAACTTTACAGACATCAACTCATCAAAAAAATTAATGTCAAAATTAACATTTTGATTTCTGATTTCTTTAAATGGCTAAGAAACAAGCTATTTAGAAAAGATAATCTAATGGACATGCCATTCATTCACTCCCTGAGAAAACTTGATCTGAGGATAAGGTGTAAAAGAGCTATACTGGCTTAACAATTCTTGGTGAAAACATTGTCCATGTCTAAAAATATCCATATTAAAGCATCACATGAAATTTTTATTTTCAAACTTAATGCTAGGGGGAGGAGTTCCCATCGTGGCGTAGTGGTTAACGAATCCGACTAGGAACCACGAGGTTGCGGGTTCCGCCCCTGCCCTTGCTCAATGGGTTAACGATCCGCCGTTGCTGTGAGCTGTGGTGTAGGTTGCAGACACGGCTCGGATCCCGCGTTGCTGTGGCTCTGGCGTAGGCTGGTGGCTACAGCTCTGATTAGACCCCCTAGCCTAGGAACCTCCATATGCCACCGGAGCGGCCCAAGAAATAGCTAAAAAAGACAAAAAAAAAATACTAGGGGGAAAATATTTCTTCTGTAATTTCATTCATTCATTCAATAAATCTCTTATTTATTTTCTTACCATAAGTTAGTATTTAAGTTGGTACTAATGTGCCTTTTTCACTACTTTGTTGTCTTCCACTGCTCCTCTAAACACTCATATATATGTGATTATATATAAATTTTTTTTGTCTTTTTAAGGCCGCACCTGGGCGTGTGGAAGTTCCCAGCCTAGGGGTAGAATCGGAGCTGTAGCTGCTGGCCTACACCACAGCCACAGCAATGCGGGATTCAAGCCACGTCTGCAACCTATACCACAGCTCATGGCAATGCGCCAGATCCGTAACCCACTAAGCAGGACCAGGGATCGTACCCATGTCCTCATGGATCCTAGTCAGGTTCGTTACTGCTGAGCCATGATGGGAACTCCTAAATATAATTTTATAAAAGAATATGTTATAGGTACACACGTATGGAAATGTGATTATTTCTAATTTAAACACCTTCTACCCCAAACTTCCCTTTCTTCCACTCTCCCTTCTCTTCAGGGATATTTAATTTTATGTAATGAAAAGAAGACATCCAGTCTCCGGCCACTGGTGTCTGTCCATGCATCATTTACTGAAACGCAGAGTAAGGTATGGCTCCTGGGGTCCTACCTGGGTCGTCTGGTGACTGGATGAGCAATACTATCATTCACCAAGAAAAAGGATAAAGGAATAAGAGCAGGTCTCAGGAGGGATCAGAATGGAGAAGGCTATCTCTGCAGGGCTGGTGAGACAATCAAGAGGTTAACTCAAGCAGGCAGATGAGGATCTGGGGTCTGGAGCTCAGACGAAAGAGCTGAGCTAGAGTTGGTGATGTGGGACTCATCAATGTCATTCCTGGGGAAGGTAGATGCTCAATAAACACTTGTCTTAAAAGCATTAAAAATGAAAGTGAAATCGGGAATGCAAATACAGAGTAATAAGGTCTTGTTATTCTCTACTTGAACAATATAAAATTCAAACATTGAAAAAAAATGAAATAATGCCATTTACAGCAACATGGATGGACCTAGAGATTATTGCACTAATCAAAGCAAGACAGAAAGAGAAAGACAAATGCCACATGATATCACTTTACATGGAATCTAAACTATGACACAAATCAACACATATACGAAACAAAAACAGACTCACAGACATAGAGAACAGACTTGTGGTTGCCAGGGAGAATGGGAGGGAAGGACTGGGAATTTGGGATTAGCAGACGCGAACTATTAAACACAGGATAGATAAACAGCAAGGTCCTCAAGGTCCTACTGTAGAGCACAGAGAACTATTTTCAATACCCTGTGATGAAACAGAATGGAAAAGAATATGAAAACGAATATGTGTATACACACACACTTCAATAAATTATTTAAAGGAAAGAAAAAATAAGATATAATGGCTGAAAGCAGAAGGTCAGGAAACACCAATATTTGTGAAACAGGTTAAAGAAGCACTGCTCTATTTTTTTATGGAAGTACAGTTGATTTATAATATTGTGTTAATTTCTGCTGTACAGCAAAATGATTCATATATATGTATATAGATACAGAGATACAGAGATACATCCATACATCCTTTAAGAAACAACAATATCATGAGGTCACAGAACCCAAGACAGCAGAGCATGCAAAAGGGTGGATTAGTTACAATTCTCAGACAGTTTCAGGAGGTCAAGCAAGATAAGAGCTAGAAATCATCTGTCATTTTAAGCCTCAGATTGATCATCAAAGACCTTTACCTAAAAAATTTTGGTGGGGCAGCCTTGATGGAAACCAGATTTCAAAGTGTATAGAAAGTAAAATAATAGAGATAATCAATGAAAACAACTATTTTATTAAAAAATCTGGGAAGTAAAAGGAAGGGGAGAGAGACATTTGCTACTAAAGGAATGTTTAGAGTAAAAGAAAGTTGCATGGTTGGTTGCATTTAGAATTGCAAAACAGAATTTTTTCACTAGACGGTTTGTTCGTCTCACATCTCTGGTGATTACCTCTTCTTCATTCTCTATCTACATCACCTCTATCAAAATCACTTGCTAAATGCTGTGAATTCTTTCTGGGTAGCAGCTTCCAAATTTGCTGATTTCATTCTCCTATCCACACCTCTCTGAAGCTTGAAGTTTTCTCAGCCTTCCTTAATCATCTTATATAACAACTGCACTTTTTTTTTTTAACTGAAAGTATTGCTTTGGACAAATCACACACTTTCATAAACTTTTTTTTTCAACCTTTTTTTTTTTTACCGCTTTCCTATCACCTATCAAATAAAGCAAATACTACTTTTATTTGTGGAGGAAAAAAACCTCAAAATTGTTGCTCAGCTCATACGATTAAGCATTTTTACAGGAGGACACCATTTTCCCATGCCATTGCCTCTGCCTAGAGATAATATCCTCTCCATTTTCTCCACTTATCCAAATTCCGCTCACATCTAAGGCTCAGTTCTGAGGTCATCTCAACAGGGATATCTGCTTTGATCTCAAGTGGAAGCCATCCCGCTTTCCCCAGGCAATCTGGCAGTCCTGACTCTTGACAGCTTCTATCACACTTTTCACACACCATGTGTGCAAAGCGATTGGTACATTTACCCCTCCTATCAGAGAGAAAGAGCCTGAAGATAGAGAACATGGTTTGTGTATTTCTCAGCTCTCACAGAACCTTCTACAGGAGATGTTCAATAACACCAGTATATATGATGTGGATCCATTTGTCAGCAATGCTAATGCGAGAAGAGTGAGGAAAAAGACCAGGTGCAGAAGAATAAAATATAATTATTTCACTATCTGTTTAGTAACTGCAATATTCAAACACCTCTATTACTGTTGTTACTATTTTGAAATTTCAAAGATCATCATATGTACAAAGACTTCTATAAATGAGCTTAAAAAAGGAATTCTTCTTTTTTTCTTTTCCTTTTTTTTTTCTTTTTTTTTTCAGGGCCACGCCTGCAGCATATGTAAGTTTCCAGGCTAGGGGTCAAATAGAAGCTGCAACTGCCAGCCTATGTCACAGCCACTGCTGCCAGATCCGACCCACGTCTACGACCTACACTGCAGCTCACAGCAATGCTGGATCCTTAACCCACGAGTGAGGCCAGGGATCGAACCCACATCCTCATGGATATTAGTCCAGTTCATAATCTGCTGAGCCACAATGGGAACTCCAAAAAAGGAATTCAATGTACACAATAATAATGTTATTAATAGTAGGGTCTCTAATATATTTTTTTTAAAAAAACCGTGGAACTGTGCACTGTGAAGGGATTCTATGCCTTCTGGGAAGTGCCGGGGTGTTATCCTGAGGGAGTGTAGTTGCAAATGAGAAGATGAAGAATAGCAGTCCCTTGGAAAGTTTTGAACTAACACATAATTCCACTTTGATTCAGAAAATAAGTTGGTAGTGTTATTTTATGTCCAAAACACCTTGGATCAACACAGTACGTAATAGAAACATAATAAGCCATAGGACTTCCTCAAGAATCTTACAGATTAATAAGAGCGAGAGAAAGTTGTTAACAGTGTGAGTTTATTTCTCCAGCCTCAAAGGCCCAGCACCAAACTTGAGATGTCCATGACAGGGAGTTCCTGCCATGGCTCAGCGGAAACAAATCTGACTAGCATTCATGAGGATGTAGGTTTGATCCCTGGCCTCATTCTGTGGGTTAAGGATCTGGTGTTGCCATGAGTTGTGGTGTAGGTCACAGTCATGGATAGGATCTGGCATTGCTGTGGCTATGGTACAGGTCACTGGCTATAGCTCTGATGCTTTGACCCCTAGCCTGGGAAGGGTGCAGCCCTACAAAAGAAAAAAGATGTCCAAGGTAGTTACCAGAGATCACAGTCATGGCCCTGCTGGGTCCCCAAGTGGCTGCCATCTGGGGCAGCCATGACGACAGTGCCTTGGCCAACACAGACCAGAATCAGAAATTCCCCACTGTACAAACCCTGCAGCTCCAGGTCTGGCCTCTCCCTCTGTGGAGCTGGGGCCTGCCAGATGTGATGGCTGCAGCCTGGGGCAGAGGGAGAGCTGGACTGCTCCTCCCCCATCCTGCCTGCCTTTATGCTATCTCCTCCTCTCCCATCCCAGACGAATGCCCTTTAACTCGGATTTATTGTAGATCACAGCTGTCCAAAAGAAAGAGAATGCAACTCAGTGACCCAGATAGATAATTTTCAATTTTCTACTAGCTACAGTTTTAAAGGGCACCATGAAACTAGTGAAATTAATTTTAATAATACATCCATTTAACCCAATATAGCCAACACATTAGCATTTCCTCATGTTATCAAAAAAGTATTAAAAGGAGGAGTTCCCAGAGTTCCCATTGTGGTGCAGGGGAAACGAATCTGACTAGGAACCATGAGGTTGCAGGTTTGATCCCTGACCTTGCTCAGTGGGTTAAGGATCCAGCATTGCTGTGAGCTGTGGTGTAGGTCACAGCGCATCTCCGATCTGGAGTTGCTGTAGCTGTGGCATAGGCCAGCAGCTACAGCTCCGATTCAACCCCCAACCTGGGAACCTCCATATGCTATGAGTGCAGCCCTAAAAAATCAAAAAGACTAAATAAATAAATAAAAGGAGAAGTTCCCATCGTGGCTCACTGGAAACAATTCTGACTAGCATCCATGAGGACACAGGTTCCATCCCTGGCCTCATTCAGCGGGTTAAGGATCGGTGCTGCCGTGAGCTGAGGTGTAAGTTGCAGACAAATCTCTGATCTGGTGTTGCTATAGCTGTGGCATAGGCCAGCAGCTACAGCTCCAATTCAACACCTAACCTGGGAACCTCCATATGCCAAGGGTGCAGCCTTAAAAAAAAAAAAAAAAAAAAAATATATATATATATATATATATATATATATATACACACACACACACACATAAAGGTATTTTACTCTTTTTATACTGTCTGTGAAATATGGTGTGGTGTTTTACAGTTACAATACATTTTAATGAAGACTAACTGCATTTCAGCCACATGTACACAGTAGCCACCGTACTGCAAAGCCCAGCTACAGATATGTGATATCTATAGGGAGACTGAGGTAAGAAAAGACATTCAACACAATGCACTTGGAATGTCTGCCTTGTCCCTCCTCAACTACGGAATCCAGCAGGGGCGTGTGGTCCTCTGAGGCCTGACAGTGGGCATTATCACCTACACTTACCTTCAGCACCTGGAGAGCCTAAAAAATGTGGAATATAAAAGGTGATACTGAGCATTCCTCTTATCCCTGATTCAAAAGGGAGTGTAACATTTTCCTGTTAAGCATAAAGTTTTCTTTAGATTGTCAGTATATGCTGTCTCGTTTTCCTAATTTGCTAAGGTCTTTTTTTTTTTAATTTATCAAATGACTCATGTATTTCTGTTAAGAAAAGCATCTAGATGTTTCCCTTCCTTCCTTAATCTATTAATATGGCAAATTCATTAATTGACTTTCTAACTTAAGGCAAACTTGAATTTCTAGAAAATTAGAATTTCAGGAGTTCCCGTCGTGGCGCAGTGGTTAACGAATCCGACTAGGAACCATGACGTTGCTGGCTCGGCCCCTACCCTTGCTCAGTGGGTTAAGGATCCGGCGTTGCCGTGAGCTGTGGTGTAGGTTGCAGACACGGCTCAGATCCCGCGTTGCTGTGGCTCTGGCGCAGGCCGGCGGCTACAGCTCCGATTGGACCCCTAGCCTGGGAACCTCCATAAGCCGAGGGGTGCAGCCCAAGAAATAGCAAAAAGACAAAAAAAAAAAATTAGAATTTCAGGGGTGGGGCATGTCTCTCTATACATATATATTTATTTTTATATATAACATATATAACCTAAATTCAGTTTGCCAATATTTTTGCTTAGAATTTTGTGCATATATGTTAGGATTAGATTGACCTATAATTAACTTTTATTGTCTTTATCTAATATCGATATCAAGGTTATTTTAGTACCATAAAATGTGGAGGGGAATGTTCCCTGGTTTTCTATCATTTGGTAAGTTTTACACGACTAAAATGATCTATTCACTTAAGTCTGTAGAACTCACTTTACAAAATTGCCTAGATCTAAAGTTTTCTTTTTTGGAAAAATTAACTAATGATTCCATTACTTTAAATGTTATAAACTACTCAGGTTTCCTATTTTTTATATAAAAAAAATAGAAAAGACAGACTCAAATAAATGCTCTGCTAGAGATATTGACCCAACTGCTGTAGAAACAACAAATCAAGATGGCTAAAGAGAAATGGAAGAGGTTGCAGCCCTGACCTGTGGGTTGAAAGAGGAGGGGATGGGACAGAAGACTATCTCTAGTGGTTCTCTGAGGTGGGCAGGAGAAGGGGTGGAGACCTTACACAGCACATCACAGGAGCCAAGTTTCCAAAAGCATCAACTTCAACTTAGGTCATCCATTCATGGAAGAGTAAGTGGTCCAGTCTGGGTGTGCTGTGTGGGAAAATATAGACAATATGAAAAGCAAGCTGGAGATGTGAATTTCGAGCTGAAGTGTTTAGACCTGCTCTTGATAATTATACTTAGGATGTCAGAATAATGGAACTGCTTCCTTATCTTTGTGCTGTGGCAGATTAGAGTTGCCTGAGGCCATTATGAATCAGCAGGTACTACACTTTCCTAGGCTACTTCTCTCAAATTTTTCTAAGCTAACAGCTCTCTTCTTTTATTGTGTTCTGAGAAGGATAACACTTTGAGTTATATAGTTATAACTGATAGCCAATAGTTATATCAGGTCTTGAGTGCCTTTGCCTTCTAAATTTTTATCTGAGAGATTTAGGCCACAATTAACCACTTATTTCCTGGGAAAATATGATTTTATTTCATATTATCATTTTATCAGAAAAATAATGATTTTATCTGGGAAATGAAAAAAAAATGGAAAAGTGTAAAAATTAGAAGTTGCTTTAAAGCTGATATATCTAAATTATTGTTTTTCATTTTATTATGACTTCATGTTATTTCTACCCTAGCCAGTTTAATGTTAGAAACTGTTTATGAAATATTGTCATATGTAAAGAATGAGCTCCTGGCAGATTCCTGGACCCAGGAATTTAGCAGCTTGATAACTACTGGGGGAGAGGGAGAGAGATAGAGTTTATTGACAACTAGTATGTGCCAGGCACTAAGCTAAGTGCTTTGCATGTATAACTACATTCATGCCCCACAATAACTCTGTGAATTAGATATTATAATTTTCTTGGGTTAATGATGTAGCTAAGTTCTAAAACATACACATTCAACCGATAATTTTAAATTTTAAAATTAACTTAAAAAATGGCATATATGTTTTCAAAAATATTTGTTGGATAAAACAACATTTACTAACATACACAAGGTCATACACATACTACTTAACAGACACAGAATCAAACTCGAGTCTTTGATCCAAGGACCACAATCCTAAATATTGCAATATGGTTCCTAAAACACAATACTGACTCAAATGAAGGGCTTGTTGCTATTTGATAAATCTAGATTTCTTATATGTCTGTAAACTAGTTAACTCAATACTAGGCACATAAAAACAATCAGTTGATATTGGTTATCATTACTAACATAATTAATAATTTTGACTAAGATAAGCCTACACAAAATATTAAGCAGTAAAATTTCTCTTTAAGAAATTGAATTACTCTGTTGGAATTCACCAGATGACTGTAAATTCTTCGCTGTACTTTGGAATAAAAGAGCTCTGGGAGAAGGATCTATGTGAAATGGATACAGAGGCTTTGTGTCTGCTGCAGAGACACAGAAAGGATAAGAGCCCAGGCATTCTTAGGAAACATTCAGAGTATTTGTTTTTCTTTTCCTCAGTCTCAGATTTCCAGAGGCCCCAAACATCAGCAAAAGAAGAAGAAGGAAAAAAAAGAGTTGAAGGTAAGGTTTAGATAAACGTGACTCATTTGTTCAGAGAAAGAGCTGAATTCCAAAGAGATAATAGGAAAGAAGCAGTCCTAAGGACCAGGGCAGTCAGAGAAGAGGCCTGGGCTGGGCCAGGGTTTTGAAGAACCATGGAAGCAAGTGTCTAGTATATCAGAAGAGCCAAATAGCGATTTTGATAGCAGAGAGAGCTCATAAACCAAGAAATAATTCAGAATTGGTCAGGGAGCCCATGACAGCAGAGAAGGATACAGTCACATTTTCCAACTCAGTAGTGGTCAAACTTGGGTATTCAACATTTGGCCAAAAGACATCAAGATGCAGGATGTAAAGGTACACAAACCAAAATAAACAGTATTTAAGATAAAAATCCTTGTGGTCTTAGGAGGTGATTTTTAAAAAGGGGACGGGGGACAAAGCACAGAAGCAAGGCTGTATCTTGGCATGACTCTCTAAGTGTCTATCAGCAGAAGAGGAAGCAAATGAGAGGTAGAAAATAAATACAGTTAATGAAGAGGAAAGATGCCACAAGCTTTGCCTTTAGGAAAAGTGACTTCAGTGCCTAATTCACAAGGAATGGTGATAAATGCAAGCAATGAAAACATTTTATGAAGAAAACTATTACTGTTAAAAACATTTAGTAGTAAAGAACTAGTAAGTAACAGCATATCTAGAGAGAATTCATTTTTCAAAGCAATTTATTAGAGGACCCAAGGAAAAGGTCCCCTATTTAGTTAATCTTGCTCCAACTGAAATTTCAAATAGAACATTTCCCATTTGGAATAGGCTAGAAATAATCTATTCCAATAATAATAATAATAATAAATAAGCATCTTTCAAATGTAAGACACCTATTCATTTTTGTCCCACTTAGAAAATACCCAGGCACTGGGCTCAGCCTCCAGGGACTAATGAAGAGCAATGGCCCCAGAAGCACCCCAAGCCTGTAAGGTCCTGGCCAACAGGAAGAAGCAGGTACATTTAAACTTTTCTCTAGACGCTCTTTTTTTTTTTTTTTTGGAGTGGGGAAGGGGGTTGAATTTGGAAGGGAACACTTTCTGAGTGGTGTTTTGTACATATGTTAACACTAATCATTGTTGGAGCTCAAATATATTATCAATAATTTCTCCTAGTTTCAGATTACCAGGAGGATATAAAGAGAGGTATGATGCTATTTCCTGTTTCTTTATTCAAAGTCTATTGCTGCCTCCTCCAGGAACTCAGAAGTCATTTTTTTTCCTGATTAATTAAACTTTAAAAAGTATTTCCTGGAGTTCCCGTCATGGCGCAGTGGTTAACGAATCCGACTAGGAACCATGAGGTTGTGGGTTCGGCCCCTGCCCTTGCTCAGTGAGTTAACGACCCGGCGTTGCCGTGAGCTGTGGTGTAGGTTGCAGACGCAGCTCGGATCCCGCGTTGCTGTGGCTACAGCTCCGATTGGACCCCTAGCCTGGGAACCTCCATATGCCACGGGAGCGGCCCAAGAAATAGCAAAAAGACAAAAAAAAAAAGGTATTTCCTTCATTTGAATTGTCACTAAAATGCATGAAAAAGGAATCCTCCCCAGCCCAAACAGTAGGGATGGAATTTGTGACCATTACAATCAAACAATGTTACTAGCCATCACTGGAGTTGACGTGAACTGGAGGAAAATATACGGCTAAGAACAGAACGTGCATCAGGCCAAGGAATGGAGGTGAATTTGTGACCATTTCAGACACGGTGATACTTGGTCTGAGTCTTCAAGGAAGACTTTCCTCTTTATTAGAGAATGATCTTTCTTTACCTGAAAAGGTCACTCTTTTCAACCTTGTGCTTGAGCCAAAATTGCAACAGGGAGGAGAATCAGTAAACAGACTTAGCCATTAGATAAAGGAATGGTCACAACAGATCAGCAGATTAGTTTTCCTGACTCAAAGCGGATCTATAAGAATTGGAGAAGGTAAAGAAAGTATGGGGTCATGGCACAACCATAAAAAAAAATAAACAAATAAAAAACAATAAATATATTTTTCTGAAAAAAAAAAAAGTATGGGAAAGAAGTTCCCAGCTTGTCCACAAAAGTTTTAAGACAAGAAAAGTCACTTCATTCCACTTTGACGACTTTTGAGAGGCTAAACCGTAGGGCATGTTTAGAAGCTTAGTGGGAAATGAAATAAAGCAAGGGGATGGGGCCAAAATGTGGAGGATCTTGCTTTCCATGCAAGAACGTTGAGTCTGTCAGGAGGGGGAGTGAAGGTTTTTTTAGTAGAGAATTTATATAACCAGCTACCTACCGATATGGAAGAGAAGTTGAAATAGGGGGACAATGAGAAGAGGGAGACCAAGCAGACAAAATAATCCAGGGGAAACGTTAGGACTTGAACTAGAAGAAGAACGGAGAAGCGTGGATAGTCTTTCACTAAACTGCAGAGATAGATTAAAACAATTTTAGAAATAAACAGTTTTTTTTTTTTAAATCTCCCTTTCGGTTGCTTTAAATTTGTGACCAAATTTCCTACCTGAGAAACTGAAACATCTTGGTCAACAGGATTTATCAAGTTTTTATGCCAACTATAAATACATTAGATGAATTCCCATATTGTTATGATAAATAAAAGGCTTTTAATCTTTTTTTTTTTTTTTAAAGCAAGTTGTTGGGAATTTTTAAAAAGTTAAAACTTCAAGTTTGGAAACTAACTGAAGAATATTTTATTCAAGGTTTGCCTGGAAAAATGGTTTGGGAGGAACTGAAAATACTGAAGGGATTTTTATTCAACTGTGGAATTTAATTAAAACACTCCCTTAGATGTCATAAACAGTGACCAACAGGATCATTACTTAATTAGACAATGTATTTCTTTAAAATGTATAGCCCACTCAATTTATGAGGGATTTCAAAAATCTGGTAAATGTAATTATATAATAAAATGGGGGGCAGGTGAGAAGAAAGTTAAACCCCATGAAGAAAAGAGGCTAATAAATACTATCAAAATATGGGCTTATATCCTTCTCTACCTAAGTATTTAAAATATAGTACCAGGAGTTCCTGTCGTGGCACAGTAGTTAACGAATTCTACTAGAAACCATGAGGTTTGCAGGTTCGATCCCTGGCCTTGCTCAGTGGGTTAAGGATCCAGCATTGCCGTGAGCTGTGGTGTAGGTTGCAGACATGCCTTGGATCCCCAGTTGCTGTGGCTCTGGTGTAGGCCGGCGGCTACAGCTCCAATTCGACCCCTAGCCTGGGAACCTCCATATGCCGTGGGAGCAGCCCAAGAAACAGCAAAAAAAAATAGTACCAAACTTCCTGGAAGCATTATTTTTTTTTTTTTTTTTTTTTTTTTTTTTTTTTTTTTTGTCTATTTGCTATTTCTTGGGCCGCTTCCGAGGCATATGGAGGTTCCCAGGCTAGGGGTCTAATCGGAGCTGTAGCCGCCGGCCTACACCAGAGCCACAGCAACGCGGGATCCGAGCCGCGTCTGCAACCTACACCACAGCTCATGGCAACGCCGGATCGTTAACCCACTGAGCAAGGGCAGGGACTGAACCCGCCACCTCATGGTTCCTAGTCGGATTCATTAACCACTGCGCCACGATGGGAACTCTCATTAATTTTTTTAATATCAGGAAAAATTCTGCATCAGCCTTTTAATCTTAAATTCTTAAAAAGTCTACCATCAGCCATTGCATTTTAAATTCTCTATAGTCAGACTCTTTCAAACTGATATTCAGATACATCCAATTGGATCTGCAGCCTCAAGCAGCCTCTAACTCATCATCTTCCCCAGTAAACCAGTAGCCCAGATTGGGTTCTTTGAAGTGCCTGTTAACGGCATCATTTTTCCAAAACATAATAGCCCATATACATTATCAAAATATAAGGCAATAGAAAAAAATACTGACATAAGCATTGTTAAATTATATAGACATTTTCAAATATGTTCTATACCACATACATATTATTATTTTTTAAATGGTACAATTTTTTACATACTGTCCTATGACCTACTTTATTGTTTAGATAGTATATTTTCCAAGTTCAACTGTATGGATTTATATCTTCATTTTTGGTGACTCTATTCCACTTTGCTCAATGAATTACAGATTTGTTCAAAATTTCTAACTCAAAAACAAAGCTGCAGTAAAAACCTTCACTCATACACTTCAACATGTTTGTCTGAATTGTCCTTGAGTTATCACTAAAGGTAGAATTTCTGGGAAATGATACACTATTATACTTTTGTTTTTTGTTTTTTGGGGTTTGGGGTTTTGGTTGCTTTGAGGGGGGGTATTTTTATGGCCTCACAGAAGTTTCTAGGCTAGGGGTCAAATCAGAGCTGCAACTGCAGGACTATGCCACACCCACAGCAACGCCGGATCCGAGCTGCATCTGCGACCTACGTGGTAGCTGGGCATAATGCTATCTAAGCAAGGCCAGGGATCAAACCCATATCCTCATGGACACTCTGTTGGGTTTTTAATCCACTAAGCCACAATGGGAACTCCTGTACTTTTGTTTTTATAGTTTCTTGAACATATTATCAAATTCCCCATTTAGAGATTTGGATAACATATACTTCTACCTACAATGAATGAAGAGTTCCTGTTTACAAAAATGTGGGTCTTTGACCAATGGTATTTTTGTTCTTTTTGCTTCTACTTGTGTGGATGTTAACTGCAAAGGCACTTTGTCTCTATGAGTCATTGTATCCTTTCTCATCATCACCATTATTGGACCTGCCTTACCCCTCACCAAGGTGACTGTACACTATCCTAGCTGATCCCCAACTTCCAACTATTTACCCAAAGCATCTTACATGCTCTTTTCCTCTCTTTTTCTTTTTAATATCAGAAATCTAACAATGTTGTTTTCACATTTAAACTTCTCAGTGTCTCCCTTTGCTTAGCAAATTAAGTACAAACTCCAGTACATCACACCATTCATTAGAAATGTTTTTAAGTTAGCCTAAGGCTGTTGACACACATAGGCACATGGCAGAAAAATATCAGTTCTCACGAGCAAAGCATAACCTCAACCTCTCCTCATTCCCCTCTTGCCCCCGCCCTGGCCTCTCCAAACACAGATACATGAAGAAACCATGGGAGAGAATCAGCATGGAGGGGAAAAAAATCAGATTTGAAATCACAACACTTCAAATATTGAAGTCTGGAACAACACACAAAAAATGTTCTTGGCCACATCTGTAGTATGCAGGAGTTCCTGGGCCAGGGATTGAACCTGTGCCGCAGCAGTGACCCGAGCCACAGCAGTGACAATGCTGGATCCTTAATCCAATGAGCCACCAGGGAACTCCTTGAATACAAAATATTAACTTTTTTTTTTTTACTTTTTAGGGCCACTTTCTTGGCATATGGAGGTTCCCAGGCTAGGGGTAAAATTGGAGCTACAGCTTCTGGCCTACACCACAGTCACAGCAACGCAGGATCCAAGCAGCATCAGCGATCTACACCACAGCTCATGGCAACGCCAGATCCTTAACCCACTGAGTGAGGCCAGGGATCCAGGGATCAAACCCACAACCTCATGGTTCCTAGTCAGATTCGTTTCCACTGCGCCATGATGGGAACTCCCAAAATACTAACATTTTTAAATGTTTAAAGAAATAAAAAGAAGAGATTAAAAAGAAGAAATTTAAAAGTCTACTCAAAACGGACCAAGTATATTTGGAAAGAACTAAATAGATTTTCTAGAAATATAAGACCACATTGTTATTAAAATTACAAAGTCAGTATGTGAAAGTAAATATTTGCAACATGTATTACTTACGAAGGTCATATATCCAAAATAAAAGAATGTCTCCTCAAATCAATGAGAGAAAGCCCAACAACTCAGTGACTTCAACAGGCATTTTGCAAAAGGTGACAACCAAATGGTTAGTAACCATACGAAAATCATCAAAGGAATGAGCATTATCATTTCAATGCTATCCCACTACCTGCTTCCCAGAATTATTAGTGTTGAGTCCAGGCACTCTCATACACTGAATGTGAAAGCATAGTTGATGTAATACTTTGGAAAACAGTTTCATATTATCTACTAAAGTCGAAGAGGATTATTAATACATGAATTCCACTACTAGGTACAAACCCAAAAGAAGTACCTGCACGCATACACTGAGAGATATGATGCGAATGTTGATAGCATTATTTGCAATAGCTTTAAGCTAAAAATCACTCAAATGTCCACCAATGGAAGAATGTGGTTTATTCATATGATTTCATGCTATCCTGAAAATTAACCAGTTGTAGCTATGTGCAACGTTCAATGAGAGAAGACAAAGACATATGCATGCTGTGTAATTGTATTTATATAAAGCCTGAAAAATAAATAAGCAAAGCTAACCTATGAAATGAGAATTCAGAATGATGGTTATCCTTGGGGAAGGTAGAGACTGAACAGACTTCCAACGAAGCTGGGGACGAGGAAATTTCAGCCCCTCACTTGCATGGGCTGCTTCGAGGTCCTAAGGAAACCTGTTCAATGTGCAAACATGATCCTACGTTTTGGTAAAATGTTTAAAAGACATACACTGGGAGCTCCTGCCATAGAACAGCGGAAATGAATCCGACTAGGAACCATGAGGTTGTGGGTTTGATCCCTGGCCTCGCTCAATGGATTAAAGATCTGGTGTTGCCATGAGCTGTGATGTATGTTACAGAGGAGGCTTGGATCCTCTGTTGCTGTGGCTCTGGTGCAGGCAGGCGGCTACAGTTCTGATTCGACGCCTAACCTGGGAATCTCCATATGCCACAGGTATGGCCCTAAAAAGACAAAAGACAAAAATAAAATAAAATAAAATAAAATAAATAAACTGCAACTGGTTAAGACAGGTGGCTCATTCCTGTCCATGTTCCCTTCTGTCACATTTGCCCTTTCACTGGATGCCTCAAGAGATGTAAGGAGCATTCAAGGGAACCATCTAAAAGTTGGCTGTTCATTTGCTTTGGCTCTAGTATCAAACCTGAGTGTCCACTGGTCCCATGTGGTTCACAAGTATTTTTGTGTACAGTTAAGTTATTGCTACCATTCCAGTACAGAACTGGCTTCTAGGCATACTTCTGCCACTCACTGTGTTGACTCCTTAGCTTTGTGACACTGTAGAGCCAGAAGTCATATGGCAATAGACGTGTATCCTACAGGGCCACGCTCTGGAAATATTTGGGTAATAAGAAGAAACAAGGTAAAAATGAACTAGTCCATGGGAACTCTTCCAATCATGATGGATAAAATTATAGGCAGAGAATTTCTCAGTGGTGCCTAGTCAAAACAGAAGTTTCCTCTAGACATGAATATACTAGATAATTCAACATAAACAATTATAAATGCACCATTAATAGGTTTTTTTCCCTTTGTGCTGGGAATTAAGAGAAATAGAATTTATTAAAATTCTCAGATGTGAGACACTGGGTAAATCCAAAGCAGAATTTAGAAGAAAAAAAGCAAAGGAAACTCACTATTAGAAACATTGTGGCCAAAATAAACAGAATTTAAAAGCAGTTAGAAATAAAAGATTACCTACAAAGGAACAAAAACTAACCTTTCATCTAAAATGTTCAACAGGAACTCAGGAAATAATAAAATATTGAAATCCCTTCAAAATTAGGAAGAAATGTCTCTGGGTATCGTGGTCCACCACTGTGTTTCCAACAAAACTATTTTTCAAGAACAATGGGGGGGAAAGGCTTTTCAAAACAAAACAGAATTTTATGGGGAAAAAAATCTTGAGAGCGATTTGAAAGGAAAGGATTCCAGAAGATTCCAGAAGGAAGATTTGAGATATAGGGAGGAATAGAGAAACTGGTAAAAGTGTAAATATATCTCAATAAAGCTGCTTCTGGAAAGAAAGAGAGAAAGAAGGAAAGAAAGAGAGAAAAGAAAGAAGAAAGAAAGAAAGAAAGAAAGAAAGAAAGAAAGAAAGAAAGAAAGAAAGAAAGAAAGAAAGAAAGAGAGAGAGAGAGAGAGAGAAAGAGAGAAAGAAAGAAAGAAAGAAAGAAAGAAAGAAAGAAAGAAAGAAAGAAAGAAAGAAAGAAAGAAAGAAAGAAAGAAGAAAGAAAGAAGAAAGAAAGAAAGAGGAAGGAAGGAAGGGGAAGGAAGGAACAAAAAAGGAAGGAAGGAAGGAAGAGAGAGAGGAAGGGAGGGTGGGAGGAAGGAAAGAGAGGAAAAAAGAACTAATACTAGACAATGGTAGTCTGAGAGAGTAAAGATGATGCACTCTGCCTGGATCTCTGTTCCTCAAAATATCAAGATGATGAAAATTTTCATCTGCTTCCAGTGTTTGCCCAAATGTCATTTTCCTACCTAGAACTTTCGGACCATCCAATTTGTGGTTGTAACTTGTAATTCCAATCACCCTTTCCTTACTTGATGTTTTCTCTTCCCCAAAGCATATGTGTATGTCATTTCCTAATACATTTTACTTATTTATTATATCACTTCATAACAATACATGATATAGTCTCCACCAGGGCATAGATCTGTGTCCATTTAGTACATTGATAAATCTTCTAGAACAGTGCGTGGCACAGAACAGGTGCTCAGCAGCTAGTTTGCAGTAAATATTATAAAAAATGGTTATGATCTCATGGCTATCATCTTTGACTTTAAGCTTCTTATATGTCATTTCTCAGGAGTGTGACGTTTTAAGCATGATTAAAGTTTTATGTATTTTGCATATGGAAAGCAATTCATTTTACTTATTATTTCTCATTTTTAATGATTTCTGCTTACTCACTTCTGATTTTTGTGCTTCCGAAAAGTGCCATCATATTTTCTCATTTTTTTAATATTTTTAAGTTTTTATTTCAGTATTTAATTATCTGTTAGTCATTTATTTTCATGCTTGCATAATCCTTCATCCATTACTCCTTCCAAATCCCTATTACACTATCAATAATTCATTGAAGATTTTAAACTCAGTTTATTATTGTTATTTTTCAGTGTATTTCACATTTTTAGTATTCTCATGACACTTGCATTTTGTACACAATTACAATTATTCTCATTTTTAATAACATTTATTGCTTTCAATTTTATTAGCAATGCATGTTCACTGCAGAGAACTAGCAATAAGCAATACATAAAATCATAAAATAAAAAAGAGCAATCACCTATAATCCCCACCCCCTAGATATAACTACCATTAGCATTTTGATACATTTCCTCCCAATGTCTAAATATTTTTTAATTGACCTGCAACACTGTATTAGTTCCAGGTGTAAAATATAGTGATTTGATATTTCTCTATATTGCAAAATGATCACCATGATAAGCCTGGGTACCATCTGTCACCATACAAAGATATTATAAATGACTATATTCTTCATGCTGTACATTTCACTCCCATGGCTCATTTATTCTGTAACTGGAAGTTTGTAACACTTAATCTCCCTCACCTATTTCCCTTCTCTCCCAACCCCTCCCATCTGTCAACTACATATTAGCTCTCTGTATATATGAGTCTGTTTCTGTTTTGTTATCTTTGTTCATTTGTTTTGGTAGGTGAAATCATACACTATTAGTCTCTCTGATTTATTTCACTTAGCATAATACCCTATAGATCCATCCATGTAGTCCAAATGGCAAGATATCATTCTTACTTATGGCTGAGTAAGAGTCCATTGTATGTATACATATACCACATCTTCTTTATCCATTCATCTGTGAGTAGGCATCCATTAGGTTGCACCCATGTTTTGGCTATTATAAATAATGCTACCATGAATGCTGGGATGCATATAGCTTTTCGAATTAGCATTTTTGTTCTCCTTGAAAAAGTACCCAGAAGTGGAATTTCTGGGTCTTATGGTAGTTCTATTTTTTAATTATTTGAGGAACTGTCATACTGCTTTCCATAGTGGCTCAATTTGCATCTCCACCAACAGCACGCAAGGGTTCTCTTTTCTCTACATCCTCATCAATACCTGTTATTTGTTGTCTTTTTGATAATAACCATTCTGACATGTATGATGTGATACCTCACTGTGGATTTGATTTGCATTTCCCTGATGAATAGTGATGCTGAGCATCTTTTCATGTTGGCAATCTCTACATCTTCTCTGGAAAAAGATAATTACAGTGATTTAAATTTCATTTTACTTTTTTGTTTCAATTTTCACTGCTTGCCTTTTAATAAAAAGATATGTTTATAACATAAATAAAAACCAATTCAGCTGGTAGAGAAATTCTAGATCACAAGTTTTCCCTTAAAAACATAGATGTTGTTTCACTATCTCCTTGATTTAAAGTGTGGTGGATTTGGGGTTGAGCAAGTTTAATGTTGCTTGAAGCTCATAGATTTATTTCATCTCCTGACCAAACGCTATGGGACTGTTTCTCTGACTTCCAAATTCAAATATTTCACTAGATTCTGCCTTAATGTTAGTGCCTTTTCATTTACACTTTTCTTGTTCCAAGAAAGATCTGTGAATGTGTAGAGTCAAGTCCGACTCCGGCTCGCAAAATGTACTTCCTTTATTTCTTTATTCCTTACTATCTTCTTTTAAAAATTATTTTATGAAAATAACAATCTATATTCAAGTTCTACTCTCAGTTCATTTTTTTAATCCCCAACCACCAAACCTTTCATGGAAATTTTAATTGCCTTCATTAGATTGATCTCACACTATAACCTTTATACTTTATAATGTAGGTTTTTATTACGTTACTGTATGCTTAATTTTTGTAGATCACACAACTCATTTCCTTTGAGTGTCTACCTATTTCTTTCTTTTTTTTTTTTTTGTCTTTTTTAGCTATTTCTTGGGCCGCTCCCGTGGCATATGGAGGTTCCCAGGCTAGGGGTCCAATCGGAGCTGTAGTCTCCGGCCTACGCCAGAGCCACAGCAACGCGAGATCCAAGCCATGTCTGCAACCTACACCACAGCTCACAGCAACGCCGGATCGTTAACCCACTGAGCAAGAGCAGGGACCGAACCCGCAACCTCATGGTTCCTAGTCGGATTCGTTAACCACTGCGCCACGACGGGAACTCCTATTTCTAAGCAGGTTTTCATTCTTCCTCTATTCTTTTTATTAATTTTTGTCTTTCCTTTTAAAGTTATCTTACAAGAGCAAAGCTGTAAATAAGGTAACTATCTCATATCTACAGTTACATGGGGTCCACGGGTCCTGCAATGCAGGTCATTTTAAATGCCTTAAATTTTAGTAGTAAGAGCCCAAGTGGAATGTATCTTTCTCTTCCAAGAGTGGTCTCACCTTCTGAAGGAGTTTACCAGACTTCCCTATGCTAACCTACTTCATCAAAAAAAACTTTCAAATGTGGCTCCTAGAGAGCCCATCAATCTATATACCATATCAAGCATAAATTCCTGAAATGTTATGGAAAACTTACAGTATTTTTTCCTAGTTGCCGGCATTAATTCTGGGTTTCTCTATTATTTTGTCATTCAATCATAATGTAAGAGGTAATTCTAGAAATCAGTGTTTAGGTAATCGCTTTATCTGAAAGTCCTTCAAACAGATTTTCAATGAAATGTTTTGCAAAGCAGGGAAGAGTAAAGTTAAATTTACAGAGATTTCATGTCATTGATATTGATCTATTGGTCTTATCTTTGTAACTCTAGCATCAAAAAAGACCACTGTCACCAAGAATCTGTTCTTTTAAGGGGTATCATCCCCCTTTTGGCAACATTTTTCACTCAAAAAATTTGGGAATTCAGCCCATCTAAATAAATAAGCTCAATCTCTACCACTTGTCATGATAATTTTAGGAATGAGCCACACAAATATTTATTAATAGTTAACAAGCAAGTCTCACTTCTTTCACTGGTGACAAGGAAAGCAACCTCCTCAAAGTCAAGTACAGTCACTGACTACAGAATCTTCTCTCTAGGGCTCACTCTACTTCCTGTTATACAGTTTTCCAGAGGGAAGTCCCTTTCTCCCTTCTCATGGGGTCTGCTCACCATTCTGTACCTGCAGGAACACTGGACTCCTGCCACCTAGGCTGTTCCTGCAACTGACATCCATCATTCTCTGCCATAGACAGACTCAAGATAATATGAGATCTTTACTTAGTTAATTAGACATCCTTCCTCCATTCAAACGTTTCCCAACATAATCCACTGAAGCTGCCTCTACCTGACAAAGCTCAGTTTTCAGCAGTTTTGTTTCAAACACCTTCACACACAAAGAATATAAAGGGGCAACTGAAATTGCCTCAGATTATGTGACTTTCCATCTGGTTAGCTCCATAATCTAGTGTAATGTCATATTCCTGGATGACATTATTACTGGATAATTCTCAAAAATTATCCAGAATCCACACCATCACAGTTGTTTCCTCTACCAAAGACACAGTTAATTCCATTTTTCTTGGAAGTGCTATATCTTAAGTGTCCTTCAATGCTGCTTAGGACAGGGGAGAATGTCTTCACACCCAAGGTCTAACCTTGATTCTACAAAAACATCCATTTTGATTTTTCTTCGTTTATACATAACCATACAGCACTTAGGAACATTTCTTAAACTTAAAAGAAAAAAAGGATAACTTTAGCTTGAACAAAATGAATCTAATTATCATTAACTAATTATAAAGAAAAAGTCAAGGGCCCATTGAAATCCTTTCTCCCAAACTACATACACCTTCTTAAAAAGGCCAATTTTAGAAGATTTTCCATTGAGTTATAAATTGAAAATGTTTATACATGCAAATAAACTGCATCAGCCTTTAATGGTAGTGTTAACTCTAACTGAACATGACGATATCTATGAGATTTAAATGGTGAAAAAATTAGTCATTATATCACATTACATGCACACAGTATCTTTATTTCTAGATAGCTTCAAACTGTAAAACTGGGTCAGAACAGAGAAAATGGGTATTATTGAACAGGAATATATAAATAGGTTTGCTGATAGAAGTAAGCCTTACTGCTGGTACAACAGTACCAGCTGTTACTGTAATTTTCCACTCTGGCTCCTTAATATCTCATGGCAGAATGGTGTTATGAAGTCCTACGCTTTCATTTTTAAGAATCTTTATCAAGGAGGTCCAGTCATGGCGCAGTGGTTAACGAATCCGACTAGGAACCATGAGGTTGCAGGTTCTATCCCTGCCCTTGCTCAGTGGGTTAACGATCCGGCGTTGCCGTGAGCTGTAGGGTAGGTCGCAGACGCGGCTCGGATCCCGCGTTGCTGTGGCTGTGGTGTAGGCCAGGGGCTACAGCTCCAATTCGACCCCTAGCCTGGGAACCTCTATATGCTACGGGAACGACCCAAGAAATGGCAAAAAGACAAAAAAAAAAAAGAATCTTTATTAAAAAGTAGCAAAAGGAGTAGCTTTCAGTCCATCAGCATCAAATTCTTCATGAAAGTTCTAATCTTACAATGCTATGAAATTCTAATCTTACTTTACACTTTGATTATGTATGATATGTCCTCTGCAAAATACAGAAGACATTGGGGACAGAGTCAATATACCAGTGCTGTGCTAAGAAATGTTTAAAACCAGTTTTCTGGAGGGAGAAGGGGAGGGAAGCTCTGATATAAATTGTTTGCCAATTGTTGTGGTGTAAATATTTCTGGATCTATCTTTCAGCTAGAGTTCTGGGTGCAAAATAGATGCCACTGATTAGATGGACTTGCAAAATATTTAGAATGGGAAAAGTGAGCCACAGTTTCCTCCACTGTAAAGATAAGTTGTAAGGATATGAGATATTCCTGCAAATATCTTCCCACTCCAGGTCACCAGATGCCCAGAGTCAATTATGACAACAGCAGGTGCAGTTCCCTAGTGTCTGGATCCCAAATTCCTAGGCTGTTCATGAATGTAGTAGTGCCCACAGCAGTCCTAGAGGAAGCATGAGAAGATTCTGGTGAGTCAATTCTGTGATGCTCTGGGAGTTTTTCCTGAAGAGCATAGAATCCACGCCCTTCAGCCCCTCCACGCATTGTGTAAATCCTTAATTCCCTGTTTTAAGCTTTTTTGGCTTAAAACTTGCCACACAAAGTGGGTTTTTGTTGTTGTTGTTGTTGTTGTTCCTGTTTTAGGATTTAGACAAGTTCAGGACAGATGAGGAAGGCACAAATGATATATCTTTATATTATAAAGACAATAATCTGTGGGAATGTGATAAATTCATTTGAGTAATAAAAAAAAATAATCTGTGGGAAAGATGCTAATCCAAAGTAAGGATCAGTACACAAGACTGGTTCAAGACAACACATTGATTAGAGAGGATCCCAGTGATTCTCACAGAGCCTTTCTTCCCTATCACTGAGGATTGTTGTCTGAACCCAGGGAGAGAGGGAGCTACGGGCAAGCAAAGGTAAATGACTGCATCACTGAAATTCTGAGTATTACT
Source organism: Phacochoerus africanus (assembly GCF_016906955.1). Taxonomy (NCBI): domain Eukaryota; kingdom Metazoa; phylum Chordata; class Mammalia; order Artiodactyla; family Suidae; genus Phacochoerus; species Phacochoerus africanus. The sequence continues at coordinate 26,489,846 of NC_062552.1, read as the reverse complement.
GGTGTACACACCAGAAAGGTAGAGAAGAAGAACCTTCCAAGTTTTAGGTTACACACTGTAGCTGTAGAGTCTGTGGACCATTGGCTCTCCCGGCGCAGGAAGGGTTTTCCCAGCTCACAGGGCAGCTGCCGCTGCGCCAGCTCTTTGGCACTGAATTTTCAGTAGGGTGGTTAAATAGCATGTTTGGCAAACCCAGGAAAATCCTGTAGGTCATATCGATGGCTTTGCTGCTTAGAGTTAGGGTGCTGGGGGGAGCAGGGTAAAGTCATCCCAAGGCAGAAAATGAGTCTGGTATCTTTGAGAAAGAAAAGAGGCAATGAGGTCCACGCACAAATGCCCACGCATGCGCGCGCACGCGCGCGCGCGCGCGCGCGCACACACACACACACACACACACACACAGCTTTTGTTGACATTCAGTCACTCAGGTGAGTCACCAACAGTTTGTTTGTTTTGTTTGTTCTGGTTTGTTTTTTTGTTTTTGAGCATATGTAACCAAATCATTTCAGGAGAAAAAGAAAAAATGGCAGATGGTTACTGGACCAAAACATCCCACTCTTAGATGGTGTTTAGCCACCTAAAGAATCCAAGTAATAGTTTTAGTATTGGGAAACACAGTCAAATAAAATATGTTTGTTAAAAATACGATCCTATAAAGAAGATGTGGAAAGTATGCAATAGAATACTACAGCCATAAAAAAGAACAAAATAATGCCCTTTGCAGCAACATGGATAGAACTAGAGATTTTCATACTAAGGGAGGTAAATCAGAAAGAGAAAGACAAATACCATATGATATCACTTATATGTGGAATCTAAAATATGGCACATATGAACTTATCTAAGAAACAGAAACAGGAGTTTCCGTCGTGGCACAGTGGTTAACGAATCCGACTAGGAACCATGAGGTTGCGGGTTCGGTCCCTGCCCTTGCTCAGTGGGTTAATGATCCGGCGTTGCCGTGAGCTGTGGTGCAGGTTGCAAACGCGGCTCGGATCCCGCAGTTGCTGTGGCTCTGGTGTAGGCCGGTGGCTACAGCTCCGATTCGACCCCTACCTGGGAACCTCCATGTGCCATGGGATCGGCCCAAGAAATAGCAACAACAACAACAACAACAAAAAAGACAAAAGACAAAAAAAAAAAAAGAAACAGAAACAGACTCACAGACATAGAGAACAGACTTGTGGTTGCCAAGAGGGAAGGTGGGTGGGATGGAGTGGGAGTCCAGGATTAGCAGATGCAAACTATTATATATAGAATGGATGAACAACCAGGTCCTATTGTACAGCACAGGGAACTATACTCAATATCCTGAGATAAACCATTATGAAAAAATCTGAAAAAGAATGTATATATATGCACTACGGGATCACTTTGCTGTACAGCAGACATTAACACAACATTGTAAATCAACTACACCTCAATAAAATAATTTTTTAAAGTATGATTCTATACTTACGTCCAGGCTTACGTGGCCTGGTATTAAGATTATATAAAGCAGGTAATGAGTGTCCTGCGGTGATATGAATGTGTGTTATCTTCCCATCTAATCTGGCCTATAAACTCCTTCAAGTTCAGTTAAGAATTCTACACAATATCTAGCACAGTGCCTCTTCCATAATAGACAACAAGATATGTGGTAAAGGAGTGAATAACTTTTACCTTTATACATTTTCTCTTCTACCAAACACTCACACATATACAAATGCTGCCAACACCATAAATCACATTAGTTCAAGTTTGACTAGTGTCGAAATCATAACAACAGGATTTCATAAGTTCTTTGATATCAACACTTTGTCCTGAACAAACCCAAAGAACTTTCAAATTTATTTTCCTATTTAAAATCACAATACTTGCGTCAGGTAGTAAAAGCAAGGTTGGTTAATTCCACATTACACACGAAAATTTGGTATAATCATTTAAATGATTTTTTCAATTTGTTTAGTTATTTCACTCCTGGAATAGAATTAGAGAAAAAAATTGAATAACTTGACAGTAGATTATATGCTGATTTCTCTAAAATATGCTACAGTTTGAGTGTCTACAATACTTCTGATTATGGTTTCTTTTGAAAAATATTTAGAGAGGTTAAAACGATTTTAAAGTGTGTACGTATGGATGTAGCAGAGGTCCTTTTTTCCTTTGGTAGAGTAATTAGAGTTCCCTTTTGGAAAATAAAAAACTGAGTAAATACATCAGCAATTCCAATGAGTGTCTTTAAATATTAGCTCTGCTGATTTCAAAAGAAACCAATGGTGCTGTATTTCGACTTTATGCTCTCTAGAGAGAACAGCCTCATATAAGACATGTCTACCTTGAAGACCACCTAATGTTTTACAGCTATAATTTCTAAAGAAAAACATGACAAAAACACAGCCTAAGGCAGTACCATTATAAGAACAAATGTTCCTAAGTCACAATAAAAACCCTACACTTGACCAAATTTGCATGCTTTTTATATTTGCCAATAACAGTAGCCATTTAATACTGTGGGAAAATGTATACACATATATACACACATTTCTCCTTAAAATCATGTCCTAAGTTCTTAAAAATAATGTTCTCTCCAAAGGGGGACTTCTGATGAGTTAGAGTCCGAGTGACAGAAAAATCTGCTAATCTCCTATCAGGCAGAGTTAAATAACAGTGCTATTAGAGACTTTGATGATTTTGGAGGAAAATTTAATAATGATATAAATCATATGTTAGAATAATCCTCTAAGGAAACTTACTTCATTTGGGAGAAAAATAAAGTTTCACCAGTCACCATAGTGAGTTGATATTACTACAGTTGTTTTTATAAGTTGTTGCCATGACTTTTTTGACTTTGGGGCTAGATTTTACTTCAAATACAACAGATGGCAATGATTACACTTCTGTAACTTCTTTTTTTCTTGAATAACTAAACAGAGCACAATAAAATAAACAGTCTTATACACTGGAGAGTTTTATTTTGTTTCACATTTTATTAAAACTAAAAGTGAACAAAGTAACTACACCAAATATAAAGCAAGACCTCCATGTATCCCAAACTTTACCCACAAATTTTAAAATATTAAATATTCTATTTTTTACTTCTCTCATGGTTTCAAAAGGACTGAAATAAAATGGAACAAAAATATTGTAAGGAGGAACATTTGAAACATTGACAGCTCAAATCGGAAGCAAATGTTAAAAGCCTAGGAGAAAGTTCCTCTGTATGTGTCTCACGCAATACAAAATTCAAGAAACCAGATTTTGATAGAATTAAAATCTGGAAAAAAAAATCTTATAATGGAATTTTTATTCCAAAGATTTTCAAATTTATTTCTTAGTATTATATGCTATCTGTCAATAGCTTGAATTTTCCTTTTCACGACCTCTCCAAAAAAAAAAAAAATTGGGGTAATTTTCAAAATTCAAACTAAAGCATACAAATAAAGCCAAATTTTGATTACAGTTCACAGAGCATATTTTAAATAAATTAATTCTATAAGGATTATTTAATAAAACTGGTATCATTAATGGGAAATATGTTCTAATGAATAGAGCACTAATTTAATGTCAGGGACCAGATTCCCATTTCTAGATGTTTAAAATGTTGGTATGTGTCTTTGAGTAAATAATTTAACTTTCATTCTTTATTTTCCCCATCCTGATAAATTAAGACAAATGTTGACATATTACAATTAGATAGGGACTTTAAAGCAACATAATAATATCAATGTTAAAACTATTAGTCATGATGATTTCATTGGCATAGATAAAAGTCTTTCTTAAATAGTGTATCGAATGGTTTCTCAAGTGCCAAACTGCCTTTTTAATGATCTCATCATGATTTCATCCTTTGGTTAAGAGCTTGAGAATTTGGTAAAATAAAATGTTCTGATTGAGCAATACCCAAAGTATTTGCCTATAAAATTTTTATTTTAAAAAGAAATCCTGCAAAAACTCAGCAAAATTACTAAGGAGACAAGCAAAACCAATCTTAGTAATGCTTAAAGATTTAATCCTTCTAGTAATAATCATTGAGACTACAAATTAATTAACAAATTTTTAAGTATTTCAGACCAGAAGCCACTGATCTTAGACTGAAGTTTCATATTCATGGCATGTCTCCTGACTATAAAAATAATACTTTATGACTATTTTTTTGTCTTCTTAGGGCTATACCCACGGTATATGGAGGTTCCCAGGCTAGGGGTTGAATTGGAGCTACAGCTGCTGGCCTACACCACAGCCACAGCAACTTGGGACCAAAGCCGCATCTGCGACCTACACCACAGCTCATAGCAACACCAAATCCTTAACCCACTGAGCGGGGCCAAGGATAGAACCTGAATCTTCATGGATGCTATGCAGATTTTTTTCCTCTGAGCCACGATGGGAACGCCTGATGACTATTTTTCAAAAATTCATAAAAATAGAAAGAGTAAAAGAAAATAATAAGCATGTACAATGTTCCAAAACAAACTGCTACATTTTTACTGTATATTCTTTCAGGATTTTTTAATTTATTTAATTTATTTTTATTTTATTTATTTATTTCATTTCTATTTACAATAGCCAAGACATGAAAGCAAACTACATGTCCATCAACAGATGAATGGATAAAGAAGATGTAGTAGATACAGATATATACATATACAATGGACTCATCCATTTAAAAAAGAATAAAATAATGTCATTTGTAGCAACACGGATGAAATTAAAGAGTATCAAACTAAGTGAACTAAGTCAGAAAGACAAGGACACATACCATATGATATCACTTATATATGGAATCTAAAATATGATACAAATAAAGTTACTTATAAAACAGAACCAGATTCACAGACATAGAAAATAAATTTATGGCTACCAAAGGGGAAAGGGGGTGGGGGAGGAATCAGTTAGGAGTTTGAGATTAACAGATACAAACTACTATACATGAAACAGATAAACAACAAGGTCCTGCTGTGTAGCACAGGGAACTCTATTCAATATCCTGTAAAAAATCATAACAGAAAAGAACATAAAAAGGTATATCTGAATCATTTTGCTGTACACCATAAGCCAACACAACATTGTAGATCAACTATACTTCAGTTTTAAAAATTAATTTTAAAAAGAATTTTATCTTTGCATCATCATAGCATCCGGGGGGAGGGATTTTACTTCTAAAGGTGATCATAAATATCACATTTTTAAAAAGCTTGGAGAGCTACTAGAGGAAGATGAAAGTGTCCACTTAAATACTCCTGATATAACATTGCATAGGAACTAAGGATTGCATAGGAGCCCTTAGATGGGATTTGGAGTTAGGAAATCCAGGGTAAGTTCAGGATCCTTCTAGTTCTTATTAGACATGAGATCTTGGAAATGACACTTGGGTTCCCCTTTCCTAAGTTTCCTTAAGGTTGTGAATTAATTCAATCTTTAATCCACTCCTTCCTTGATACTTTTTAAATGTGTGTGAGCGTAGTCATAGAGGAAGATAAAACAGGTCGGGGAAACAAGGAAACTTAAACAGGGCAGAGAGAAAACAGAGACAAGTCCACAAACAATTTGTGGGGAAAAGCAACCTGAGAGATGGCAGAGGCAAAAAATGCAGTGGGGGAGAAAAGGGTTTCAGGAAGGACAGAGGATATCTCTGAGAAGTCAAGACAAGAAGAACACAGAAAATCATCTGTTGTCCTTTTAGTTCATTAAAGAGAGAAGCCTGATGCAGTGGAGGTGAAAATCCTACACTACTCTTTCCTGAATCTTAAAAGGAAAGAGGAAGGATGGCATCTGTTAGCCAACTGACATCTACAGTTTTCTTCTGAAGATTGGAAGAGGATCTGGGATCTTCACTTATTAATTAGTCAGGTCTTCCTTTATTCAAAGATTCTCCAACAGAATTTGGAAAAGGTGCCCCAACCTGCATGAAGCTCCATTTTTAAGCAGTGATGTCTATCAGACCCAGAGCTCTAAGAACACAGAAGGACAGTGGTAAACCGCCTCAAAGATACGTGACTTATTCATCTACGCAGCTCCAGAAACTGTTATCTTGCCATTTTGAGTGTTCGATAAATGCTGAGAGCTTAACGTGATCACAACTCCTTTATGTCACTGTGATCAGAAAAGCTCAAAGAAAGGGTTTGGGGTTTGTTTATTTTGTTTCCATTTTAGGCAGATGGAACTGTAACTTGCTTATATTCAGAGGAAAATGAAACAACAAAAAGAAACAAACAGGAAAAAAGGGGAGATTGCGGACAGATGGAAGATTGCCAAGGAGGTGATGGAGGATGGGATCTGGGAGCCAGATAGAAGAGGAATTCTTTCCACTGAAGGGGGCGTGATGGAGATAAGGATGCCTGGAGATGCAGATAAGGGTCTACGTGACTGAGGGGGAAGAGTGGAGGAGTGGAACAGGAAGGAATCTGAAGGAGTTTCAGTCCATGAAGTAGTCAGGTTATCTGCTGAGAGGAAGGAGAGGAAGTGACACAGTCTGACTCGAGCAGAGCCTCAATGGCTTGGAGTAGCTGTTGGGGGTGATAGGCTGTTTCAGATAAGTAAGTGAAAGGACCTTCTATATTATGGAGCCAGAGAGATGCACAAACTTAGGTTCTTAAGACTATATCTGTAAAGCTGGTTACAATTGCATTTGTAACTTAAATGCAATTGTAACGAGAAATCAAGTTTATTCATTTAAATACATAAAGACTTCTAAATTGCACAAGAAAGGGAAAAACTAAAATAATAAACTCGTAAAACCTGTGTGCATACAATATAACCAGAGGAAAAATGGAAACAAATACTGGGGGAAATTCTCCAACTGCATCAGAAATCAAATTTTAAGTTAACAATGTCATCATTTCTGCCTTTCAAATCAGTAAGTTGTTTTCTCCCATAAAATTTGTCATGTGGGTGATACATGATCATCTAATAAAAGAAATATTAAAAATAAAAATGCCCCAGAGGAAAAAAAATAATTCAAAATCACTTGAAATTCGAACGGGCAGAGATATTCACTGTTTAAATTTTGCTATTTCTGCTTTAAAATTTTTCCTATACACACACATACACACATGTATAAATGTGTGCCCACATTTAGAAATACATAGAAGTATCATATATATTTTCCTAAAACTTGCTTTTTTTACTTAATACACCAGAAATATCTTTGTGTGTTAATAAATACCCATACAATTATTGTTAATAGACATCTACTATCCCAACATAATAAAATCTATTTAATAAAACCTCTTTGAGATATTTTAATCATTTATAATTGCTACAATTTGTTCCTATTACAAAGAATCCTTCAAGGAAGAGTTTTCTACATAACATCTTTGTGCATCTGTATAAATATTTCCTAAGGGCAATTTTTTAAACTGAAATTTCTGAGTCAGAGACTTTGCCCGTTAAACCCTGTGAAAACAACACTTTTCCTCCAGAAAAGTTAGGATAATTTCTGCCCTAAGAGCAGTGAGTGGAGTTTTTTCATTTCCCTACATCTATACCAACACCGGCTACCACCATTTAAATCTTGCCAAGCAAGTAAATAAAATACGCTGCTACTTCATTTGTATTCCTTTAAAAACAAGAGATTGTAACTTCTTAACTTTTTTTACTGGTCATATATATTCCTTCCTTTTCTAAATTTCTAATTTTCCTATGTCTACATATGGTAAATATTTTAATTGTAATAATATTCAGTGCCAGCATCACTATACCTTTACATTGGTAAAGTTGTAAGTTCAATAATTCTTGCCTTAGCTAGGCCTTAGCTACACCTTAACACTGTTTAATCCATTCATTAAATTTCAACTTCAAAAATAACAATAATAAAATCATGAATTCCCCACCCAGAAACAATAATTGAGACAGTCTCAAGTGGGCACCCATTAAGTGGCAAGGAAGGCAGGTAAGGAAGCAAAGAATTAAGTCAGCTGGAGAATTGTCAGAGAGGAGAACTGTGGATCTGGTGATGGGCAAATGGAAAAGGCCTGGAAGCAAAGAGCTCAGAAGCCCACCAAGCTTTTGACCAAAATGTGTTATCTAAACAGCCAAGAATCCAGATGACAGAATTACTGTCATGGCTCAGCGGTTAATGAACCCAACTAGCCTTCCTGAGGACGTGGGTTCTATCCCTGGCCTCACTCAGCGGGTTAAGGATCCAGCATTGCCATGAGCTGTGTTGTAGGTCGCAGGCGTGCTTAGGATCCTGTGTGGCTGTGGCTGTGGCAAAGGCCAGCGGCTACAGCTCCCATTGGACCTCTAGCCTAGGCACCTCCATATGTCACTGGTACAGCCCCAAAAAGACCAAAAAAAAAAATCCAGATGACAAAAAAAAAGTAATTGATTGAGACTTAAAAGTTCCTATGGGACCCTAAATTTTCACTAGCAAGAGGCAGGTTTTTAAGGTATACAAGCACCCTTAAAACAGCCATCTCAGGCATGGGGAAGGAGGATGTAGAAAAGGAAAATCAATTCAAAGGGCAAAGCAAAGAAGCACCAAAAATACCGCATAGGAGGTTTCGTCCTAGAAAAGAGATCAGGAGACCAAGAGCTTTCCTCATCACCCCACATGGCAGCCTTTACGGAGAACTTCCTGCACAGATGCCAGCACTGCCAATGACCAGTGACTCTGAGGTTTTCCTGCCTTCCTTCCCTTTCCCAGTAAGACGTTTACTGAGTTTATCCTGTCCTGATCACTACTGTTTATCAGGTACAGGGAGCAGGGGGCGGTAAGGACCCAAAGGGACGACTTGTTATGTGAGCATGTAGCTTAAAGGGTCAAGAGGAGGCACAGGTGGACCTGATGGAAAGGACCACAGAGCCCTGCGATCCTGGGCTCTGGGCAGATGCAGTGACTACCTGGGATTCCACCCTGTCCCCTGAAGGAAAGGGTGAGTGTGTTCTGTGTTGCAGAGGGGGAGCCCCCTGCTCTTTGGTGTTCAGAGGACAGACAGTGGCAGGCTCACCCAAAGACAGGCATTACCATCTATTTCCTACCCTTTCTTTAGGCATGGACTTTCTTTAAAAAGTTTTATCACCTCTTGAGACAGAAGGCAGGGCCCCCTGCCCAGGTAGGTGGGATTGATGTATGCTACTCCTAAGCATCACCCTAAATGTCTCTCTCTCTCTCTCTTTTTTTTTTTTTTTTTTTTTGCTTTTTAGGCTGCACCTGCAGCATATGAAAGTTCCCAGGCTAGGGGTTGAATCAGAGCTACAGCCACCAGCTTACATCACAGCCACAGAAAGGTGGGATCCGAGCTGCATCTGCCACCTACACCACAACTGAAGGCAACGCCAGATCTGGACCCACTGAGCAAGGCTGGGGATCAAACCCACATCTTCATGGATACTAGTCGTATTCATTTCTGCTGTGCCACAATGGGAACTCCCTCACCCTAAATGTCTCTTGAACCCACTCTCCTTTCTTTTCATGGCTGGGACCAAAGGATTCTGAGATAGTCTCCTTTCTGGAAGGAGGCACAGTACCTGAGTGACTGCTGTGAAGACAGCAGCTCCACCCACTACAGACTGCAGTGAGGAATAAACAGCTACGATTTGACACAACAGCTAATGTTCTTTACTCTGAATAATGCAAAGCAGACTGTTAGCTGCTCCCAAACCAAGTCATACCCTGTAATGAACCAAGGAAGTACATTCTACCAGAGACACTAAACTTTTAGAAGATTGTTTCTGGGGGGCAAAAGTGAGGGTAGCAAAAGGAGTAATGGACTTACAACCTTGTCCTGGAGGACCAGTCACCTGTTAAAAGCAAATGACGCGTCAGCCCTGGAGAAGGAGGAGTGAGGTGGGGAATGCAGGGGGCAGCCCTCTAACACATGGGGGGCTGTCCCAGACTGGACGTGGAACATGAGCTCATGTCTTCAGACATGCACTTTTTTCTAAAAGTTAGCCCGTGCTTTGAGAGGAAAGGCAGGTCCATGGATGATATATTGATACTGGTTGGGATACTGGTTATGATACGTAGGAGGTGACCTCAGCATCCGGGACTGCTGAGCTGGGCAGACATTAGAGGAGCCAGGCAACCAATGTAGATGCTGCTAGATTCTGGAAACTTAAGGATTTACAAAGAAGGATTCAGGATGCCCTGGGAGGAATCTGCACCATGATTTGATCACACGATGGGGGAGGGGAGGGGAAATTTTCAGAGACATAAAAATAAAGAAGAATTGTGGAAATTTTGTAAATCTCCTCTCAAGGATTGCTTGTGGTTTAAAGCTACAAACGCATCCATTTGGGCTCGTGGCAGCTTGTCTGCCTTATGATAAGTCCTTTACTGTGTGGAATGCCAAACAGACTAATACGGCAAGAGTTGAAATGTGCACACTCTAACTCAGATATACACACACAAAATGCACTTTTAAAACCCAAAGATGATGTCATCTGTCTCAAGTTTCCATTTCTACTCAGTAGATAAAAAAATCTCAAATGCTTTCAAGGGACTTCAGTCCTTTTAGATTCAACAGACTCTCTGGGCTATTAGGAACTCAGGCTTTTTTCATTAGACAAACTCATTGAGTTTTTAATTATTCTCTTCCTCATTCTTCCGGTTTCCCTCCTAAGGGAACCTATGGTTTCAGAGGGTTAAGCTACCTTCCCCTGTAATCACCCTTAGTCATTTAGTCACTGCTTAGTCAATTAGTCACTGAGAATATTCTGCTGAGCTGTGCTTGGTCCCATCCGGTACATTTGGTCTCTGTGCTGGCATCAGCTGCTGAAGCCAACTGCTCCTCCACAGCCCCAAAACAAATTATCTGCAGCCCCCTCATATAATCTGGCTCTTTTAAGCACCTCTGTGTCAGCCAGCAGGGCCCAGGGAGCACAGGGAACTTCCAGGTGGCCGAGACAACATACTCAGTTTGTGAAGCTGTCAGACTACCATCTCAGGCTGATTTACTTAGACCTCTGCCTTAACCAGACTAAGGCACTGCCCTGCCTCGTCTTTCTCACATCACACTGATTAGGAGGTTGGGATAAACGTCTACATGCTACTATATATAAAATAAACAAGTAACAAAGACCTACTATAGGGAGTTCCTGTCGAGGCGCAGTGGTTAACGAATCCGACTAGGAACCATGAGGTGGCGGGTTCGGTCCCTGCCCTTGCTCAGTGGGCTAACGATCCGGCGTTGCCGTGAGCTGTGGTATAGGTTGCAGACGCAGCTCAGATCCTGTGTTGCTGTGGCTCTGGCGTAGGCCGGTGGCTACAGCTCCGATTCGACCCCTAGCCTGGGAACCTCCATATGCCGTGGGAGCGGCCCAAGAAATAGCTAAAAAAAAAAAAAAAAAAAAGACCTACTATATAGCACAGGGAAATCTACTCTATGCTCTGTAATAACCTCTACGGGAAAAGAATCTGAAAAAGCATGGATATATAACTGATTCATAATTGATTCCCTTTGTTGTACACTGGGAATTAACACAACATTTTAGGTCAACCATACTCCAATATATATATTTTTTTTTTTAACGGCTGCGGCATTTGGAAGTTCCTAGGCTAGGGGTGGGATTGGGCCGCAACTACAGGCCTTCACCTCAGACACAGCAACATGGGATCCAAGCCACATCTGTGACCTACAACAGAGCCCACGGCAACACTAGACCCTTAACCCACTGAGCGAGGCGAGGGATCAAACTCGCATCCTCACAGTTTTAACCCACAGAGCCATAAGGGGAACTCCCAATAAAACTTAAAAAAAAAAAAAATACAGTGTAGAGAGCTCGAAATTTCCCAAAGTCTATCCAGAGATGAACAGCAAATTTGCTTTCCCAAGGTTTTCCTGTACCTTGTCTCCTCCCCCAGGGAGAGGAAGCACAGACTCTCACTTCTTATCCCTGACTTAATCCCCACTCTCCCTGTCTTCCTCTCCAGCCCCCCCACCCCGCGGGGGATGGGATTTCCATTTTCTGTGCCTGTAAGACAATGATTTCCCTGATGGTATATTCTTCTTAGATGAAAATGAGCCTCCGTGTCAGAACAGCTTGAGGGGCTGCAGAAGAAACAAGGTAATGAACAATGAGTAAGCCCTAGAAAAAGGCAAAAAGACAAAAAAAAAATTTTCACAGATAAGAAATGTTATAGAATGTAAGCAGATTTGGAAGTCCCCAAATAATTGATATTACCTATCTGCACTTAATGAATTATCTGCCCTTTTCCTTTACTCATCAGGATAAAACTTCCATTAACATCTCCTACTTTCTCTGTTTCTCAGTGCCTCAGAGAGACTTTTAATTACTTCCTAAAGCATATAGTCTCCAAATTACTCCCATAAGAATGTGAGTCATGTATAAAGACAAACCAGAAATAAATTCTATTTGGAGTTCCCGTCATGGCTCACTGAAAACAAATCCGACTAGTGACCACGAGGTTACGGGTTCAATCCCTGGCCTCCCTCACTGGGTTAAGGATCCAGCATTGCGTGAGCTGTGGTGTAGGTTGCAGATGCAGCTCGGATCCCGCGTTGCTGTGGCTCTGGCGTAGGCTGGCGGCTACCGCTCCGATTTGACCCCTAGCCGGGGAACCTCCATATGCCACAAGTGCAGCCCTACAAAAAAAGAGAAAGAAAAGAAAGAAAGAAAGAAATATATTCTATTAAATATTAAGACTTGTAAATTTAATTAAGCCATACTGGAGAACATAGGAAATCTTTTTAGACCATATTTGTATTGTATTATATTGTATTGCATTTTGGCCACACATTTGGCATGTGGAAGCTCCCAAGCCAGGGATCGAACCCACACTACGCAGCAGTGACTGGACCCACTGCAGTGACAATGCCAGATCCTTAACCCACTGCACCACAAGGGAACTTCAAGATCACGTATTTTAGGAGGAAACAAAAACCCTGCTTTTATAACTAATGACAAAGTAATGCTCAAAATATTAACAATGATATTGACATTGATGTCTAATGCATTGAATCAGAGAACAGACCAAAATATCAGATGAGACAACACATTAGAGGGACAGAACGCTTTGCTCTACTTCATTCATGACTCCCCAAGGTTGGAAGCAACCCCTAAAATTGAACAACTTTTCTAAAATTTTCGGCAGTTTCACATCACCTTAACACTTCTTATTTTATATTTAGGTAAATATTTTTCCTTCTCCGGTTTCCATATCTTTTGAACACACAGGCCTCTTCCAAGAATACTTAAACAACAGCTGTAAAATTCATTACAGTATCATTTATGGCTTTGAACTCAAGCCCATAAACCCAAGAAACCTAAAAGTAGACATTATTTCTTAGAAATACAGGCTTACTCCTACAAAAAGATAGGATAAGTAGCACAATCTACCATGAGATATGCCAATGATGTAAAAACAACCAACTAAATATTTTGTCCTAGCATTGTTTTTACAAGTACCTGGTATTCTAGTTAGGGACTATTGGACCAATCAACAAGGTGTTTAATGGGCTTAGTGAAGTGCCAATTATGTGATAAATTGCACATGGTGGAAAAGCTTCTCCAGACCCTCCTTCCTCCTGGACAGACACACAAATCTTGAGCTCATGCATTTGTATCTAATATTATTTACTGAATGACTGACTTGTCTTTTGCTCATTTTTTCCTCTTTACAAAGTTAGCACATGTTTATTGCAGAAAATGCAAATAATGTAAACAGTATTGCATATCAATACATATAAAAATATGAGTATCTGCATCTCTAAAACAGGGGTTTTAATGGGACCTACTTCAAAGGTAGCTGAGAAGATTTGATGAATTAAAACATATGAAGCACTTTCAACAGTCTAGAGTTTGGTAATTGTTCAATAAATGCTAGCTGTGATCAATATTATCAATTACATCCAGAGTACCTAGGGTAGTTCCTAAACAAAATAGGCACTTAATAAATATTCAGTGGGGGTGGGGGAGGGAGGGACTGGGAGTCTGACATTAGCAGATGCAAACTATTACATATTGAATGGATAAAAAACAAGGTCCTACTATATAGCACAGGAAACTATACTCAATATCCTGAGTACTGGAAAAGAATATTTTAAAAGAATATATATGTGTGTGTGTGTGTGTGTGTGTGTGTGTGTGTGTGTGTGTGTGTGTGCGCGTGTGTGTGTGTATAACTGAATCACTTTGCTGTACAGCAAAAATTAACACAACATTGTAAATCAACTATACTTCAAGTGGGAAAAAAAATGTTCTGTGAATTCACGGTTGAATGAAAAATGGGCTGGTCATGAGCCATTTGGCTCTTTATCAATGATGACAATTCCCAAGAGTGTCAGGATGGCTCCCAGCTTGGTCCAGAATTCCAACCATCCAGAGGTCAAGTTTGAGTAATTCAGCTTCTAACTTCGTACACTTGTGTTCTAAGACAGTTTGAGTGATTCTCAAGGCATCCAAGAAACTCAGGTTTTACTTGAATACTGTATGTTTGCCCAGGATGCATGAGAATAAGCAAGGGTGCCATTCCAGCTCTGTGACCTCACAGCCCAGGGCTCGGAAGAACTGACACCCGATGATCTGTTTCCTTATGCATAAAATAACGGAGGTAACACAAGAGATTCAAAGTACAGGGATTGCAGTGGATGTGAAAGGATTTCCTCCTTTTACGTGCATCATAGAAATTAACAATTCTCATCCCTAAACAGGTGGGGACCAGGCAGAGCCAGAATGGATCTGTTCACAGTCACACTCTGCCAAGCCTCTCAACTGCCAATCAAGGGGAGGTGTCTAATTCAATCCAGTCACAAGAACACTTGATTAAACCAAGCTTCTGTGCCAAGAGGGAAGTCTGCAGTGACAGGACACCAAGGCTCATACTGTCAGGCTGTCATCAAAACACACCCACCTTGTCCTCAGCATGGGCTGTCTGGAAGTGCCTTCATATCAGACCTCTGCTGACCCTGGGTCGCTGCCAAACACTCACCTCTCGGACCATCCTTCCTCTTTCTGTATGGTCATCTCTACACTGTTATATTCAATCGATTTTTCCACAATTCTCTTCACAATCAACTACAGTTGACCCTTGAACAACACAGGTTTGAACTGCACTGAGTCCACTGATATGCACTTTTTTTTTTCTTTTTGCCAAATACATACTACAGCATCACCCATGTGAGGTTGGCTGAATCTGAGGATGCAGAAAGGTGTGTACAGAGGGCCAGCTGTAAAGTTATATGCAAATTTTGGACTACACAAACCCCCATGTTGTTCAAGGGTCAACCGTATTTGTTTACTGGAGAACTTCATTCTATTTTTTTAAGACATTTTATTGGAGTATAGATGACTTACAATGTTGTATTAGTTTCAGGTGTACAGCAAAGTGAATTGGCCATACATATACCTACATATCCAGTCTTTTTCAAATTCCTTCCCCCAAATAGGCTATTACAGAGTATTGTATAGATTTCCCCAGGCTATATAGTAGGTCCTTGTAATTGATCAACTTTGTATGTAGTAGTGTGTGCCTATCATTCCCAACCTCTCAATCTCATTCTATTTAAACCAAACTCATCTTCACCGTCAGCCCTTCCCAATGTGCTCAGCACCTGCATTCTCTAAGGAAAACCCAGCTCCCCAGAGACAGTTCCTGCCACAGCCTCCCTGGGTGGTGACTTCCCTTCCACAACCTTGTCCGTCACTACTCCACGTTTACGTACAACGTCTTTGCTCCTATAAAGTTTACTGCTGCTCTTCCAGTCACTTGACCAGCATAGTCCTATATTCTCCTAGATATTTTGACAGTAAATTCCTGGACTTCCTCCCTTCCCACCTGCCAAGTGCCAAGTTGGCCACACTGTAAAGGTAGATCTCCTAACTCTGCTTGGATTTACTCAGTACCCTCGCTCAGTACCCTCATCCTACTATCACATCCTCCTCCCAGGGCTCCAGCTATCACTGCCATGCCCAAACTCCCAAGCCTATTTCTCTGTTCCATATGTTGTGATTCCCAGCCCCATAGATGTTTCCACTGAAACGTTCTACAGGCAGCTCACATTCAAAGGCTGAGAAATGAATTTATGCAGCCCCATACCTTTAGTCCTGCATCTCAGTGACTGGCCTCACCACCACTCAGCTGCCAAGTCTAGTCAGTAAATGTCTATCATCCTGGCAGGTCCCCTCTTAGCTCACTTTCCAAATCTGAGCAGCCACCGAGCTCTGAGAACTGCATTTCTCAATTCTACCCACTTCACTGAATCACCTGACACTGCCTTAGCCTGAACTCAAATTCTCCATATGCACTGCTAGAATATCCCCACGACCAGCCTCCTTATGTCCAGTCCCAGCTCCTTCAAACCTTTTCCCCGCAGTGCTAGGAGGATGCTAAAACTCACATTGGCTCTTTCCATTTTCCTCCTTAAAATCTCCAATGGCTCTTCTAAGTTATATAGAAAATTCCAAACTCTTTAGGATGGACTAAAAGAGTTGGCCACCTCCATCCCTCACTAGCCTCATGGATTCACTTACATCTTCCAAACATGCCAAACACCTCTCACCTCTAGACCTTCCAACAGGCTACCATGAATTCCTCTTCCTCTTCCACCAATGTCTTGCTAATTCCTGGAAGATGTTTCAGTATTTAGGCTGATTCAGATTTTACCTCTTCAGAAAACTTTTCCCAAGGCCATCATCTTCTCCCACATCTTAGACCACTTCCCCACTCTGGGTCAGATGCGTCTCACAGCAGCCCCCTAGAATCCTGTGCTTAATTCTAGTACAGCAATACCAGATTGTAATGAAACTGTCTCTTTGGTTGTCCTTACCACAAACTCTGTCCCCTTTTCAACCTAAAGTGTCAGTTCCTTGAAGTCAGGATTTGGCTTGACTCATGTATCCTTAGCATCCAGCCTAACACTTGGTACCTAAATATTTGGTGATGAAGGAAGAACAGAAGAAAAAGGGAAGGAGGGAAGAAGGAGCCTGGGTCTCTGGAGCAGCTGGGTCTGGAGATATTCCCAGAAGTCCCTGCAGACAGATCAGACCCACACAGGCCCTGATCAAAACCATCAGGAGAGATCAGGGGCATCATCAATAGTTAGGATATGAATCCAAAAAAATCCTTTTAGGATAGCTAATTATAGGTACTTTATTGGGCAAACAGTGCTACCCCTTCTATCATGTTCATAGAATGATAAATGCTACTCCAAGTTCCCTACATGTATTACTCAGTTCGATTCTTACAACCACCCAAGGCAAGCCACACTATTATGATATTTGTTTTGCAGAGGACGAAATGGAGGCAAGGGGGCTCAGGATGACATTGGCAGGTGAGAGTCTCACTTGGCAGCCCATACGCCTCACCTCCTCATGGCCATGCCTGGATGTATCGTTTAATGACAGTCGTTCAGGTGGCATCACTATATATTACTAATGTCCACAACTCTTTGTGAAAACTGTTTTATTTTTTTTTTCTTTTTTTTTTTTTTTTTCTGGCTGTGGTGTGCTTGATATAGGAATCTCCGTTTTGAGACTAAGAACTGAACCCAAGCAGTGGTGAAAGTGCCAAGCCCTAACCACTAAATCACCAAGGAACTGCCTCATATTTGTTTTATAACATGAGCAAAATAGCACACATACACAAATACACAAAATCAAAAACCAGCTTAGAATTGCAATGATGGTGAAAGAATTTTTCATACTTAGAGCAGCCAGGGCCAGGAGTTAAAGTTAGGAGTGTCTAAGAATTAAGGATGAAGTATTCAATAGGGAGCTGTGGCTGGCCCCTTCCTCGCCCACCAGCTAACAGCCTAATTGTATGTTATAATTTAGAGCCCTCCAAGAGCACAGATGAATCCTCACCCATGGCTCCTCCCTGCACATGAGCCAAAGCATGAGACATCAGTACTCTTAGAAAGCCAACAAGTACACACAGCCTTTCCAAGCAGCTAGTCCAACCTCTAAGAGTCTATGTTAATTTTCCTTTAGTTCAAATCGCTTTCTTTACTGCTACAAGCAATCAAGAAGTGCTATGTAAAAGAAATGGCATTTAACCAATATTTTTACCTCCAAGTATAAGCAAGCTCATCCGATTTTTTCCCAGAACTACATTTAATGACTGATTACATGGTAAATGCTCCATTTTTATAGCAGATTTGTAAAATCTATATTGCATTAATAATTGCCCTTAAATTGTCTTTCTATAATTAATGGAAAATATTATATTCCTCAAATGTTTGTCATGTGCTTTGTAGGGAAAATTACTAAAGATTTTGGAGATTATAAAGCACTTTTTATAACTTCTCAGGGTCACCTTACACAGCCTGGTGGCTCAGTATAAACTCATCCACTGTCAGACCATTAGCAATTTCAATGGCAGATTACATGGAATAATTTTTGAGAAAGCTTGAAATAAATCTTTAAAAATAAATACTTCTACAGGTAAATAAACATTAAATATGCAAACCGATGAAAAACAAAACTTATTTCAACTTTAAACTGTCTATCACATGGGAAGTACTACATGATTTTTGTCTGCCTCCTTTTCAGAAAACATTTTTGTTTTTTCTAAGTTGTTCTTTGGTTTCCAAAACTTTGGATTTCTCTCTCACTGCATGCACTCCTGCAAGGATCCTGTAGAGACCCATAAAAACATTCTCTTGTATCCCAGATGGCCCTCTCTTTTTGTTTTTCATTTTTTTTTTCTAGAGGCAATACTACTTAATAGCTGATGGTTAGCAGTCCCTCCACCGAGTGGACTGTTTTTGGTATTTCACAGAGTATAATTCTCCAAGGAACCATGTTTAAAGAGAAACACAATAGCTACCTACATGTATTTTAGTAGAAAACTCCATGTTCGCTCAAGTCCAAATCATGTTTATTAATGAACATCCAAGAAATATTCATTCAGTTTAGAAGCTCTACACACACACACACACTTGCACACATTTAATCCATGACATTAATTAGGTTTGTCAATAAATTTTTACATATGGAAGGATTAAGAAATAAATTTTAAACTGCGAGTTAAAACAGGACCAGATCTTAGAAAAACCAATAATCCCAAACAGCTTCAAAGCCTGAGTCCAGGCCTGAGTAACCATAGCTCCAGCCACTGACTCTCTTTTTAATGTAGCAACAGGACAGGGCTGGCCTACAGGATTCCTCTCCCAGAGCACATCACATGACCAGCTTCATTAACCTGTTTTCTTTAATCACCCACCTGCTATCACCTATAGATGGCAGGGTAGCTAAGTGCCCACTATGGACTGACCTGTGTCCCCCCCACTCCAAATTCATATGTGGAAGTCCTTACCCCCAGGTCCTCAGAATGTAACTGGATTTGAAAGTAATTAAGATAAAAGGAGGTCCCTTCAGTGGGCCCTCATCTAACAATGACCAGTGTCCTTGTAGGAAGAGGAGACTGGGATACAGACATCAGACAGCACAGAGGGAAGGGCATGTGAAAACACAGGGAGAAGATGTCATCTACAAGCCAAAGAGAGACTCAGGAGAAATCAACCCTGCCAACACCTTGATCTCAGACTTCCAACCCCCAGAACTGTGAGAAAATCCATTTATGTTGTGTAAGCTACTCAGCGTCTGGTATTTTGTTATGGCAGCCTGAGCAGAATGACACTGAAATAAATCTGTCTGACTGGATTCCCAGAGCATCACATAACAAGTCTCATTACCTATTTTCACCTACCCAGCTAGTCATCTGCAAAAGGCAACAAAGTTAAGCCAGACTTGAGTCCAGAGCACACGTACAGCTTCAAACAATAGGAGCTAACTAATTAAGAGGAATCCGCAAAATATTTTTGAAAATCAAAGACTGGGCTCTCTCTTCAGTAGTTAAGAATTTCACATAACCCCATATGAAGAGAAAAAATAGTAAAAGAATTCATCTTATTTCCAGTGAGAATATTGTCAACAGTAATACTGGCAACACCTCCATTTTCATCTATGTTTTCTGTTTCTTACAGATTATTTGTTCTTAGTCTTGATGAGTACCTTGTGTGAGAGAGTCTCTTGTTTTATTAGTGCCTTCTAGCTCCCCATGTGTCTACTGCAATCCCGTCAATAACAACTGAGATGACTGTTCTGATAACTCTGTATTTGAAATGGAAACTTCAACTCTTCAATTACTAAGAAAATATCTTCATAATTGTACGGGATCAGAAAAGCTGTTTTAGCACTGTAAAGTCAAATCCATCTCATTTACTCATATACAGTTGCTTAGCATAACCTATTCCCAAGATCATGAAAAGAAAGTCCATTAAATACTCAGTGCTTTCCAAGGCAGAGTGGAAAGTGGTTCAGTGAATCGTGAGAGACCCCTAGTGGCCTTTTCAGGTATTACAAGAAATCCATCACTGAGATAACACTTTGTATCCCCCGGTGCTTGTTAACATTTGTGTTAACCAAGGGATACCAAGCACCAGGGGATACAAAGTGTTATCTCAGTGATGGATTTCTCATAATACTGGTAAATGCCACTAGGGCCCTGGTGCTTGTTAGCATTTGTGTTAATCAAAGGCAGTTGAAACCCACAGCAAATATAATACTTAATGGAGACAAGCTGAAAGCCTTCCGGCTAAAATCTGGAACAAGACAAGGATGCCTACTCTCACCACTTTTATTCAACAGAGTATTGAAAGTCCTAGCCACAGCAATCAGACAAACCAAAGAAATAAAAGGTATCCAAATTGGAAGAGGTAAAATTTTCACTGTATGCAGATGACATGATACTATATACAGAAAACCCTAAGGACTCCACACAAAAACTACTCAAACTGATCAATGAATTCAGCAAAGTAGCAAGATATAAGATTAACATTCAGAAATCAGGGAGTTCCCGTCATGGCTCAGTGGTTAACGAATCCTTCTAGGAACCATGAGCTTTCAGGTTCGATCCCTGGCCTTTCTCAGTGGGTAAAGGATCTGGCATTGCCGCGAGCTGTGGTGTAGGTCACAGACACGGCTCAGATCCTGCATCGCTGTGGCTCTGGTGTAGGCCAGTGGCTACAGCTCCAATTAGACCCCTAACCTGGGAACCTCCATATGCTGCAGAAGCAGCCCTAGAAAAGGCAAAAAGAAAAAAAAGAAGAAAGAAAGAAAGAAAGGAAGAAAGAAAGAAAGAAAGAAAGAAAGAAAGAAAAGAAAGAAAGAAAGAAAGAAAGAAAGAAGAAGAAAAGAAAAAGAAAGGAAGAAGAAAGAAAGAGAAGAAAGAAAGAAAAGAAAGAAAGAAAAGAAAGAAAGAAAGAAAGAAAGAAAGAAAGAAAGAAAGAAAGAAAGAAAGAAGAAATCAGTTGCATTTCTCTATATTAAAAATAAAATATTAGAAAAAGAAATATAAAAATACAATATCTTTTAAAATCACACCCCAAAAAATTAAATGCCTAGGAATAAACCTGACCAAGGAGGTGAAAGACTATAAAATATTAATCAAGGAAATTAAAGAGCATTCAAAGAAATGGAATGATATCCCATGCTCCTGGGTTGGAAGAATTAGCATCATAAAAATGGCCATACTACCCAAAGCAATCTACAGATTCAATGCAATCCCTATCAAATTACCCATGACATTTTTCACAGAACTGGAACAAACAATCCAAAGATTTATATGGAACCATAAAAGACTCATAATTGTCACAGCAATCCTGAAGAACAAAAACCAAGCAGTACTTCAGGCAATATTTCAAAGCTACAGTAATCAAGACAGTGTGGTACTGGTATCAAAACAGACATACAGACCAATGGAACAGAACAGAGAACCCAGAAATAAACTCAGACACCTACAGTCAATTAATCTTCAACAAAGGAGGCAAGAATATAAAATGGAGAAGAGGCAGTCTTTTCAATAAGTGGTGTGGGGAAAATTGGACAGCTGCATGTAAATCAATGAAACTAGAACACACCCTCACACCATGCACAAAAATAAACTCAAAATGGCTTAAAGTCTTAAACGTAAGACAAGACACCATCAAACTCCTAGAAGAGAACACAGACAGAACATTCTCTGACATCAACCATACACACGTTTTCTTAGGTCGCTCTACCAAGGCAACAGAAATAAAAGCAAAAATAAACCAATGAGGCCTAATCAAACTGACAAGCTTTTGCACAGCAAAGGAAACCATTAAAAAAAAAAAAAAAAAGACACCTACAGAATGGAAGAAAATAGTTTCAAATGATGCAGCTGACAAGGGCTTAATCTCTAAAATATACAAACAACTTATACAACTCAACAGCAAAAAAAACCAACAACCTAATTGAAAAAATGGGCAAAAGACCTGACTAGACATTTCTTCTCCAAAGAAGATATACAGATGGCCAACAAGCACATGAAAAAATTCTTAACATCCCTGATTATTAGAGAAATGCACATCAAAACTACTATGAGGTACAACTTCTCACCTGTCAGAATGGCCATCATTAACAAGCCAACAAGTAACAAATGCTGGAGAAGTTGTGGAGAAAAGAGAACCCTCCTACACTGTTGGTGGGACTGTAAATTAATACAACCACTATGGAAAACAGTATGGAGGTACCTCAGAAAACTAAATATAGAACTACTATACGACCCAGTAATCCCACTCTTGGGCATTTATCCAGACAAAACTTTCCTTGAAAAACACACATGCACCCATATGTTCATTGCAGCACTATTCACAATAACCAAGACATGGAAACAACCTAAATGTCCATCGACAGATAAATGGATTAAGAAGATGTGTTATATATACACAATGGAATACTACTCAGCCATAAAAAAGAACAAAATAATGTCATTTGCAGCAACATGGATGGAACTAAAGACTCATACTAAGCGAAGTAAGTGAGAAAGAGAAAGATAAATACCATGTGATATCACTAATATCTGGAATCTAATATATGGCATGGATAAGTGAACTGTTTACAAGTAAGAGGCTCACCAGTGACACCAGATTAAATGCAAGGGAATTTATAGAAAGGATGCAGGAACCTCTCACAACTCTAAGAGTAGGACTAGAATCAGCGTCTTAGATACAACTGGAACCTGTCATCTGAATGCAGTCAGCCTGTCCGTCCATCTCTTTGCTTGGTCCCTCTCTGGCCATCTCTTTCATTTCTTCCGTCTCTATTCACTTCTCCAGCCCAGACAAAAGAAAACAAAACCACTGAGGGTTTGGGATGGAAATGCTATTAAATTTGATTGTGATGGTCATTGTACAACTACCAAAAAAAAAAAAAAAAAAAAGCAAGGCGTCTATAAAAACTTTTTTTTTTTTCATTTTAGGGCCACTCCTGCGGCATATGGAAGTTCCCAGGCTAGGGCTTGAATCGGAGCTGCAGCTGCCAGCCTAAGCCACAACAACACCAAATGCGAGTGAGGCCTGTGACCTACACCACAGCTCATCGCAAGAGCGGATCCTTAACCCACTCAGTGGGGATCAAGCCTGCGTCCTCATGTTTGCTAGTCGGGTTCATTACCACGGAGCCACAAAAGGAACTCCAGAAACATTTGCTTTTTAGGTCTGCACTAGCAGCATGTGGAGGTTCCCAGGCTACAGCCACTGACCTACACCCCAGCCACAGCAACATGGGATCAGAGCGGCGTCTGGGACCCACACCACAGCTCACAGCAAGGCCGTAGCCTTAACCCACTGAGCAAGGTCAGGTATCGAACCCACAACCTCATAGTTCCTAGTTGGATTCACAGAAACAACACTGAAAATGTTGCACTTTTTCACTATGTTTGGAAAACCTGTTTTGATGGGTCCTTAGTCTAGATCTTCTAGTGGAGTATAAGCAGAGGAAGCTGCAAGTCTTAGAAGAAAATAAAAAGCAGGCATTCTCAATGGAGTCTATTCAGTAGAAGAATGGATGAATGAACAAACGAACAAATGAATAGTCGTCAGTGCCAAAATATTATCACAGCCTGAGACTACAAGAACATAGAAAAGAACCAATGTTGATTCTCTGTGTCAGATGGCTGTGAAGTGTTACTGCAGTCAATTAATTTGGCAAATGATATATTATCAACATGGTGGGAAAAAAATCGTTAGTAGTGGGAAGTGCCAGAAATACTAAACAAACCCAAATCCCATTCATAAACAATGATGTGATGGGAAAGCCGAATTGCATAAAAATTTTTAAAGTGTGAACATTCTCGTTCTTTCCAAAACAAGCTGACAGGAAAGTGTGAGGTGAGGCCAAGGGATAGAGCCGCTGCCCTGGCGGCCCTCGGGAGGAGCCTGACAATTTTGGTGCTTCTTTCTTGTGAGCTCTGAGTCAGGGACGAGAGGGGGTGAGGGGTGACTCACCAGGCCTGGGTTCGCTGGGTGTCACGGGTGGACGCTCAAGTCCGAGATGGCAGCGCAGCCAGGACAGAACCGACAGATAGGTCTGCAGCTGGGAGTTTCCGGGAACCCGTTTGCAGGCGCTCACGAAACTGCGCAGGCGCACACGATACCGACGGATCCTCTGCTTTGGGTACCACATGGTTCTCCGCGTCCCGGCCCAGGGTGTGTGCTCACCTCCTACACAGATGCACGCGTGCCACGTATAGAGGCGCCCGCTTCCGGCTGTTGCCTCATTTAGACAATAAGGCCCACGTAGAGCAGCCAACTGTGTTTTGCTCAGTGGATGAGTGAGGAATCTCTCACATACAGATCCAGCCTGGATATACTTGGAGCACTGATAAAAAACGCATATCTGCCCAATATTCATATTCATTGGGAGTCCGGTCCTGAGTTCCTTTTAAGAGTTATCTGCGGTCTGTAAGGTCATCTTTCCTCAGTGAAACATACCAATCAGGCAGACCTGGGACTCTGGGTAAGAATAGGCCTGTATCAAACAAACAGTAGGGACCTTTTTGGTGTGATGGAAATGCTTCAAAAATGGATTGTGCTCATGGCTGTGCTGTAATTTTACTAAAAATCATTGTGCACTTAAAACAGGTAAATTTTATAGTATGCACATTATCTCAATAAAGCTGTTTAAAAATCTTTTTAAAGGCTGACAGATTTTTTTTTAACATGTACTGGTTAGACAACAATATTGGATCATTGGAAAACAGAGCAAAAATCCCCTTTCTGTTAACCATCTAATAAGTTTTAGACATTCCCACTGTTTTCCCCTACCAAAAAGAATTAGGCAGATTGGGAGTTACCTTTATGGCTCAGTGGTAGCAAACCCAAGTAGCATCCATGAGGACCAGAAGGTTTGATCCCTGGCCGTGCTCAGTGGGCTAAGGATCCAACATTGCCGTGAGCTGTGGTGTAGGTCGCAGACACGGCTTGGACACTGCGTTGCTGTGGCTGCGGTGCAGGCTGGCAGCTGCAGCTCTGATTAGAACCCTAACCTGGGAGCTTCCATATGACGTGGGTACAGCCCTAAAAAAGACAAAAATAAAATAAAATAATAAAAAAAAATTTAATTAAAAAAAAAAGAATTAGCCAGATTGGATGTGGATTTCATTCCTCTCTCTGTCACAAATCTTTGAGGAATGCCTTCTAGAAGTTTTCTGAAGAATTAAAACAATATCTCAGCATCATCCTATCACCTGCCACATAGGTGTTTCGTAAACATTTGCTGACGTTGTGAATCTCCTCTGCTTACTTTCTCAACTCTCTGACAGCAAACTCTGCAGTTTTGAAAGTGGAAAAAGAAGGGAGTGACTAGTGAAATGTAAAGAGCAGAAATGAGAGGATTTATATGATTCTGAAAGTGAGAGAATTCTATATTAAAATTCTAGATGGTTATGGGGTGGATACTTGGTCTGCACTTTAGAATAAATTAGGTGTCCCTGGCGGCACTGACTTCATAGGATGGGTATCTATAGGTGTGGATGATTCGACAGCAGCTGAGTGATTCCCTGGCCCTCTATGTCACCTAGAACAAGCAAACATTCAAACTACAGCATTGTGTCAGCAGAGATCAAATCATCAGGAAATTTCATGAAATAGCATCAGTTCTTTCAATCATTGACAGCCTGATAATCTCCAAGAATTTCTAGAAAGTATCTAAGGTAATGAAACAACCTCTGGGAAATTTCCAAAGACCAGCATGCTAACTTGCCCTCATCCTAATGAAATATAGGTGAGACATCTGCAAGGTGACCCAAAAAAAATGCCATCACTTGGTCAGCGTTTTCCATTTCTCCTGTGTATTCCTAGATTGAATGTGATCAGATGAAAATGTACCTCTCTCCGCCCCTCCTCCCCCTTCTCTTAGAGTTCTTGCTAAAACTTCTGCTTCTCCTCCTTGTCTTCCACACAATGGTCTCTTTAAGCAAATAATCTCTCTCTTATCCAAGAAAAATCCTGGATTATGATTTGCATTTTCCTTGTTTTTACTGAATAATAGGATTGAGGTCTTACAAATCCTTCTAGTTTTTCCTGTATGGTTGAAGTGTTATTAATGGGGGCATGATTTGTTTATGTAGAGATAGATTTCACTCCATTTCTCCGTCTCTATTTCATCTGGAAACTGGGAATTCAATAACCTTTCTCTGACTAAAGCTTACATGGGTCTACCAACACAATTCAAAGCAGGAATTAGGTTTAAAAATCCTATATAATAAATTTTAGTTCTCAGTTTCCAAGTCCCATGAACCACCCAAATAAACTTTAGATGATGTGCTCAAATGTTCCCTTTCTGGGTATTTATTTTAAATGTACAAGAGCTAATGTGTTCTGTTATACTTGATTAATGCCCAATTAAGCACTTCAAATTATAAATACCCATGGGTTAATTTTCCTTATAAAATAAGGTATATAGTCTCAGTCAATGTTTTCCATGGATTTTTATCTTTGAAGTATATTATCAAATTGCACATTTTTACGAAGATGCCCTTGAGCTGCTACATTTCCATTACCAAGTCAGAGATGAAGTCACCATTAACACTCAGCTTAAACTCTCAGCTTCCACAAACATACCGATTACTCATTTTTATTTTGCCTTCTCTCAATGTGCTGCTGCTTTATTCTTCTTCAAGGGGGATTTTAAATGATTTTCATTCCACTCACCATATCCACTCAACACTCACAATATTGTACTGACAATCTAGTGGGCTTAGGGTATCGTCTTTAGTTGCTTTGTTTTCCTATGTAAACATAAGAATTCAGGGCAAGTTGATTTATTTTATAATATATTTTAAGTGCCTTAATAATTTAAGCTGCTATTTTCACTTCATTTTGAACTAATCCCAAATGAATCAGGCCCACATTCAAACATTCATCTTGTGTATTAGGACTCAGGAAAGGTGTTATTTAAGAAGACTGCCACTATCTCTTACCTTGATAACAAAAAAAAAAAAAAAGAAAGAAAGAAAAAAGGCAGATAATGTTCTCAAATGACTGAATTAAATCTTTTGAATGTAGATGTAGATTTAATTAATACCCTAGGATACCTACCATGCCCTTGAGTGATTTGTTAATGGATTTAGATTTCATCTAAGTATTATAATCAAAGCTAAACTCACTCGTTTATAAAGTCACATGATTTAATTACTAAATTAGGAACTTTATTACATACAATTTCATACCAAAGTGTCTTCTAAAATTCCTACCCTTTTTTTCGACTCTGTACTTTCTTTTAAAACTTCTTTCTAGGGAGTTCCCGTCGTGGCGCAGCGGTTAACGAATCCGACTAGGAACCATGAGGTTGCGGGTTCGGTCCCTGCCCTTGGTCAGTGGGTTAGGGATCCGGCGTTGCCGTGAGCTGTGGTGTAGGTTGCAGACGTGGCTCGGATCCCGCATTGCTGTGGCTCTGGCGTAGGCCGGTGGCTACAGCTCTGATTCAACCCCTAGCCTGGGAACCTCCATATGCCTCGGGAGCGGCCCAAGAAATAGCAACAACAACAACAAAAAAGACAAAAGACAAAAAAAAAACTCCTTTCTAAATGTTAAAACAATACTTTTATCATTTTAATAAACATATGTTGTAGAATTGGTTTTTGAGATAGTTTCTGTAATTAAATCCAGCCTGTTTCAGTTCTCCAGAGTCCATCTGCAAGAACACGTTATGAGACCAAAGTCAATAAAAGTAATAAAGTTATAAAGGAACTCTACTGGTTTTCTAGAACTTGCATAACAAATTACCATCAACTTACTGGCTTAAAACAAGAGAAATTAATTCTCTCACAGTTCTGGAGGCAGAGAGGGCCACTGTCTCTAAAGTTTCTAGGGAAGAATCCTTCTCTGCTTCTTCCAGCTTCTGGTAGCTCTGGCACGCCATGGCTTGTAGCAAGTGGTATCATTTCGGTCTCAACTCCTGTCTTCACATCTTCACATGGCCTTTTTTCTGTCTCTTCTCCTTTTCTGTCTTTTTTTTTTTTTTTTTTTCAATTTATGGTCTCACCCACTGCCTATGGAAATTCCCGGGCCAGGGATTGAATCTGAGTCACCACAGCTGCAGTCTACACTGCACTTGTGGCAACGTCAGATCCTTTAACCCACTGCGCTGGGCGGGGGATGGAACCCACACCTCTGCACAGCCCAGAGTCGCTGCAGTCAGATTCCCAACCCTCAGCACCAAGGGGGAAACTCTGCATCTGTTTCTTTTACTTTAACCCTTGTAGTCTATTGCTTTTGCTACAAGTTAATCACTAAAGGGATATTGTCTATAGCTTAAAGTATACATAATAGCCCATCTCCTGGAACCCTGCCTCCCACGCCTGAGCCTTCAGCTAAAACGCTTTTGTTCAGCTCATGGGAAACGTCTTGACCAGGACCACCTGGGAATGGCTGCATCCCCTCTGGAGTTTGGCCGGGTCCAGGAAATACTTGCAACAACTTACTATCTTTTTTACTTTAACTCCTCACCTCTCCCTCTTTGTTCTGTGAAAGAAACCAGCACCCAAACCTGGGTGAGAGGTCCTTTGGAACACTAGTCCACTATCTTCTCTGTCTAGCTGCCTTTCTGAGCGGCTGTTCTTCCTTGCCCTAACAACCCATCTCTCAATGTATCGGCCTGTCGTGCGACAAGCAGTATGAGCTTGGACTCAGTAACACTACAAGTGCACATGAAGAGCCTGGAGGTACAAGGGCAGAACTGAGAGCATTCCTTTTTTTTTTTTTTTTTGTCTTTTTGCTGTTTCTTGGGCCACTCTCGTGGCATATGGAGGTTCCCAGGCTAGGGGTCTAATCGGAGCTGTAGCCACCGGCCTACGCCAGAGCCACAGCAATGCGGGATCCGAGCCGCATCTGCAACCTACACCACAGCTCACGGCAACGCCGGATCGTTAACCCACTGAGCAAGGGCAGGGACCGAACCCGCAACCTCATGGTTCCTAGTCGGATTCATTAACCACTGCGCCATGACGGGAACTCCTCTTTCTTTTCTTTTTAGGGTCACACCTGTGGCATATGGAAGTTCCCAGGCTAGGAGTCAAGTCAGAGCAGCAGCTGCCGGCCTAGGCCACAGCCACAGCAACTCAGATCCTAGCCATGCCTGCGACCTACAACACTGCTCACGAAGCAGGGCCGAGGATCGAACTTGCTTGCTCATGGATACTCGTCGGGTTTGTTACCACTCAGCCACAACAGGAACTCCCAGAACTGAGAGCATTTCAGATCACACACATGTCAAAGAGAGATGGGCATTCTAGCAGAAGAAAGATTTTCTGAAAGAACATAACAGATTCGAGGAATGTTGAATAAATCCCTGTACCCAAGGATAGGAGAACAACACAAATTGAAGCCAAAAAGCCAGACAGGAAAGGTTTTGAATGACACACCAATTAATTTCAGCTTCACCCTAAAGTGGTAGAGTACCACTGAAGGATTTTTAAAAGATATTCTCTTTTTAATATTACTTATGTAGTGTACATAAAGTAATGCCTAAAAATACATCCCTTAGCCCCTAGAGCCATCTTCCAGAAAGGATTCTTACATATCCTTCCTATGAAGAGGTTGCATAAAATATAAATTCAGTGTAAACACTAATAGGAGTTCCTGCTGTGACACAGAGGAAACAAATCCGACTAGAAACCATAAGGTTGTGTGTTCTATCCCTGGCCTCTCTCAGTGAGTTAAGGATCCAGCATTGCCGTGAGCTGTGGTGCAAGTCACAGCTGTGG
Source organism: Phacochoerus africanus (assembly GCF_016906955.1). Taxonomy (NCBI): domain Eukaryota; kingdom Metazoa; phylum Chordata; class Mammalia; order Artiodactyla; family Suidae; genus Phacochoerus; species Phacochoerus africanus. Next base: position 26,459,893 of record NC_062552.1, on the reverse strand, counting down.
CCCAGATCTGGTGTGTCTGTGGCTGTGGTGTAGGCCAGCAGCTGTAGCTCCAATTCAACCCCTAGCCTGGGAACTTCCATACGCCGTGGGTGAGGCCCTAAAAAAAAAAAAAAAAAAACAGAGTAAACACTAATATAGATCTTATATGCCAGATGCTGTCCAAAGTAAGGCATATTAACCCATTTAATCCTTACAACAACCTTATTAAGGAGTTACTGTTATCATTTCCATTTTACAAAGAAGAAATTGTGGCCCAGAAAGACTAACCAAGTTGCCCAGGACCATGAAACTAGTAAGTGGTAGAGTTAAGCTTTGGACCCAACAAGTACAGCTCAACAATCTATGCCATTAACATGTTATATTATCTCCAACATATGAGTTCATATGTGTGTATGCAAAAAACATGAAATAAGTATTCTAACACAAATGACTCCCACGCTTACATCTCACTCTGTACCTTGTTCTTTCAATTAGTAATATACCCTGAAAGTAGTTCCTTGTCAACACATTTTGATCCACTTTATTCGTCAGGACTTCACAGAATTCCTTTATGGTGACATTCCAAACTGTACCTAAAAGTATCTATATTGATGAATATTAACATTCATTACAGGTTTGAGTCTCAGAAATAATGCCGCAATACAATAACAGCAGAGGGACTGTTCAAAGAAAATATTTATTTTTAATATTAAAAATAGGACACAGAGGGGGAGGGAGTGGGATGGACTGGGAGTTTGGGGTTAGTAGATGCAAACTACTGCATTTGGAGTGGATAAGCAATAAGATCCTGACGTATAGCACAGGGAACTCTATCTAGTCACTTATGATGGAGCATAAAGGAGGATAATGTGAGAAAAAGAATGATGGAGCATAATACATATGTATGACTGGGTCACTTTGCTGTAGAGCAGAAATTGACAGAACACCGTAAATCAACTATAATAGAAAAAAATTTTAGGAGTCCCCATCATGGTGCAGTGGAAACGAATCCGACTAGGAACCATGAGGTTGCAGGTTCGATCCCTGGCCTCGCTCAGTGGGTTAAGGATCCAGCGTTGCCGTGAGCTGTGGTGTAGGTCGTATAAGTGGCTTGGATCTGGTGTTGCTGCAGCTCTGGCATAGGCCCGCAGCAACAGCTCCGATTGGACCCCTGGCCTGGGAACCTCCATATGCTGCAGGTGTGGCCCTAAAAAGACCAAAAAAATTTTTTTAATTAAAAAATATATATAAGGCACAGAGAGTTCCCATTGTGGCTCAGCAGGTTAAGAACCTGACGTAGTGCCTGTGAGGATGTGTTTAATCCCTGTCCTCACTCAGTGGGTTAAGGATCTGACGTTGTTGCAAGCTGTGGCATAGGTCACAGATACAACTTGGGTCCAGGGTTGTCATGGCTGTGGCGTAGGACTGTTGCTGCAGCTCCGATTCAACCCCTAACCCGGGAACTGCCATATGCCACAGGTGTAAATGTAGAAAGAAAAAAATTAGGGCACAGTTACCTCCCATAAAGAGAGAAGTTCAGTGGCCCTCCCATAACTGTACCCCCACATTCCTGCCAATGGTGGGTTTTTATCAAATTTTGCTTTCAAATTTTTTTGCCCATCTGATACATAAAAAGTGACACCTATGGTTTTTTTAAATAGCCTGATGTGACGAAACATGCTTCGGAAAGATCATGCCTAGACAGTACAGAGGTTAGCTTGTACTGTCAAGACTTGAGGCAGAAAGGACAGGTAGGGGAAAATTAGACAGACTGTGTAAGAAACAAGCATGACTTAACCCAGAGCAGTGCCTTGACTGCTTTAGGAGGAATAAACAAGAGGAGAAGCCCTCTCAGAAAGTCCAGCTGCCGAAGTAGGTCAACAGACCTTAGTTCATGATATTTAATATCGTGCGAAAGAGGAGCGAGAGAAAGAAAGGATTCAAGAATATCTCTGAGGTTTATGAGTTAGGAAGCCATGAAGACTATAAAGAAAATAACCGGGAGTTCCCGTCGTGGCGCAGTGGTTAATGAATCTGACTAGGAACCATGAGGTTGCAGGTTCGAACCCTGCCCTTGCTCAGTGGGTTAACGATCCGGTGTTGCCGTGAGCTGTGGTGTGGGTTGCAGATGCGGCTCGGATCCCGCATTGCTGTGGCTCTGGCGTAGGCTGATGGCTCCAGCTCCAATTCGACCCCTAGCCTGGGAACCTCCATACGCCGCAGGAGCGGCCCAAGAAATAGCAAAAAGACAAACAAAAAAAGAAAGAAAGAAAATAACCGTCCTAGGAAACACAGAAGAAGGCAAAGATTTGGGCGCATGCCAGAGGAAATGGGATGACAAAAAGTCCCTTACAAATCTAAGGCTTCGTTATTGACTTAGAGTAACTACCTTCATCTGTGGCAGGAGCTATCAGAATATTGAGTGTCACTTAATAAATCATTGACGTTTGCAGCAATGTGAAAGCTCTTAAATCAAATCACCCAGCACAGTTTGACAAAACCAACGGTACTCTGCCAGAGCATTCTTTTTAGTATTCTGCCATCTAGTGAATAACAGTCATTTATGCAACTTGGCCGATAAAGGGCTTCTTCAGAACAAAGAAACTAGAATTTTATGTCTTCTCCTCATGTATCTTTTCAGTGTCCACATCATTAAAAAAAAAAAAAAAAAAAGCCCTGAAAATGTCTCACATTTTTGGCAAAATCTAACCTCATAGTAACTATTAAATTCTTTTTTTTTTTTTGCTTTTTTTTTTAGGGCCGATCAGGCAGCATATGGAGGTTCCCAGGCTAAGGGTCGAAGCAGAGCTGTAGCTGCCGGTCTATGCCACAGTCACAGCAATGCCAGAGCCAAGCTGCTTCTGTGACCTACACCACAGTTCAGGGCAATGCTGGATCCCTAACTCACTCATCAAGGCCAGGAATCTAACCTGCATCCACATGGATCCTAGTCAGATTTATTTCCACTAGCCAAAACTCCAAAATTCTTTTTTTTAATTTAATTTTTATTGTTTCTTGAAGTATAGTTGATTTACTATGTTGTGTCAGTATCAGGTGTACAGCAAAGTGATTCAGTTTTATATATACATATATTTTTATATAATCTTTTTTAGATTCTTTTCCCAGGTTATTAGGGAATACTGAGTAGAGTTCCCTGTGCTCTGCAGAGGTCTCTGTTGATTATCTATCAAATTCTTAAACATAGAGCAAAGAATGAAAGCATAGAACCTATCAGCTGAATCCCAAAATTTGACTTTGGACTCTTCTTGAAAATGCACATCATTAAAGTCATTAGGAAAGTTATTTTGACATTCTCTTACATTAATGCCATCCCCACCCAACGTTAAAAATGACAACAAAAGCACAAAAACTTTATTCATTAGCAACTGGCTTCTCTGTAATAAGTATAGTTAAGTAAACAATTTTCTTCCATTCATTGAGCTACACTTAATAATATTAACAAAAAGTTATCATCTGAGGAGTTCCCATTGTGGTGCAGCAGAAGCAAATCCAACTAGGAACCATGAGGTTTCAGGCTCCATCCCTGACCTCGCTCAGTGGATTAAGGGTGTGATGTTGCCGTGAGCTGTGGCATAGGCCGGCAGCTATATCTCTGACTGGACCCCTAGCCTGGGAACCTCCAAATGATGCGGGTGCAGCCCTAAAAAGCAAAAAAAAAAGAAAATTATCATCTAAAAAATTATCCTACATGACATACTAGAGATTGTATTTGAATGTTGTATATATATTACAAAAAATTTTCTCTATATTTCTATGAAAGCTTAGCTGATTTCTCCTGAGTTGATTGCTTATTTTGTGCAACAAATGTATTTGTGTGTTGCCATTATTATACTTTACACATAAACTAATTTTAATTATTTTTTGCTAGCCGATCTCCCCAAAGGGCCTATGAATTTTTTTGTGGGAGTGGGAGCCACACCTGAAGCATATGGAAGTTTCCAGACTAGAGGGTCAAAATGGAGCTGAAGCTTCCAGCCTATGCCAAAGCCACAGCAAAGCCAGATCCAGGCCATACCTCCAACCTCTGCTGAAGCTTGCAAAAACACCAGATCCTTAACTCACTAAGCAAGGTCAGGGATCAAACCCACATCCTCACAGATACTATGTTGGTTTCTTAATCCACAGAACCACAATGGGAACTCCTGAATTTCTTGGTTAAAGAGACTATGTTATATACAGTTCTATATCCCCTCTAACTCTCATGATGTGTAGAGTACTGATCAGTTTTCAATAAATGTTAATGAATGAATGATTTGAAATGATTGAAAAAACTGATGGCGAAGTTTGAAGTTTTATTAATTTTAATTCACATTATCTTAATTGGTAATTTAAAATAAGCAATCACTACACACAGCCTTCTTCACGAAGCCTAGAAAAGACAGACTGCACATATCGTCTGAGTACCCACAGGGCACCAAAACAGAGATGTCCAGTCATTAGAGTTTCTAACAGGTAGACAAAAATCCTCCTTTGAAATTTGTCCTCATAGGTCATGGCACTATTCCCAGGCTTGTCAACTTCTTTCCCTCGCCAGGCCTCTGGGGTCCATCTGTTGAACTTGAATGCTGGAATGCTCTCAAAGTGAGCATGCCTTATGGATATCTTTATTCTGCATGACTATATGCCAGCAGGATATATAATCCTGAGCTACTTCAGATCATCAACTGAAATTGTTCCCAAGAGAGTGTTTTATTGTCTTATGGGTGATTATGGATAAACTTCAAAATTATGAACTTTGTCCTAAGAATTTAATTTCTATTAGTAATGTGCATTGGTTGCAAGTCCTCTTAATCCATCTACATTTTAACCTCTAATTTTACTCTAGCCAAGCTAATTCCAAGATGTTTAGATAAGGGCCCCATCTGTTTTTGTGGGGTTTTTTAATTTACCAATTTCTATTCCTTTGGGCAACTGTTTTCTTTTTTTTTTTTTTTTTTAACTTTAGCACCTCTGCTTTTAAAACACAAACCTGGGGAGTTCCTGTCAGGGCTCAGTGGTTAACGAATCCGACTAGGAACCATGAGGTTGCGGGTTCAATCCCTGGCCTTGATCAGTGGGTTAAGGATCTGGCATTGCCGTGAGCTGTGGTGTAGGTCGCAGACGCGGCTTGGATCCTGCGTTGCTGTGGCTCTGGCATAGGCCAGCGGCTGCAGCTCGGATTCAACCCCTAGCCTGGGAACCTCCATATGCTGTGGGAGCAGCCCAAGAAATGGCAAAAAGACAAAAAATAAAAATAAAAATAAAATAAAATAAAACACAAACCTGAGTACTTTTGAGGGGTCATTAATTGCATTTGTGTTTTTCTCAGGGCATCATCCCCATCTATGGTGGCATGGAAGCTGCAGAAAAAGAAAAAAATTGCTATTACTGTTAAGAAACTTAGTCTATTTTAAAATGTATGCCTGACCTCTATAATATACATTTTCCATACCTTCTGTCTCTTGGACAGTTGTGTGTCTCGGAAAACTTAGAGACGACAGAAATAATCTTCCTGTTCAGATCAACGCATCTTGACTGGGGAGCCCAGAAGGAATTAACCACACTCCACTTTTCCCCTTCTGTCCTTCTCTCCTTCTTTTTCTTCTCCTTTTTTTCTTTTTTCTTTTTAGGGCCAGCGGTAGAGCATATGGAAGTTCCCAGGCTAGGGGTTGAATCAGAGCTACAGCTACCGGCCTACACCACAGCCACAGCAAGGAGAGATCCAAGCCACATCTGTGAGCTACACCACAGCTCATGACAATGCTGGATCCTCTACCCAATGAGCGAGGCCAGGAATCGAACCTGCATCCTCACGGACACTAGTCAGATTCTTTTCCACTGCACACTACGGGAACTCCTCTCCTTCTCTTTCACAATGGCTTTTCCTCAAGAGACATACAGTTTCTGCTCCATCAAGCAGTGATGTTACACCAAGCTGGGGTGGGTAGGGAATGGAGCTACAGTCATCAAACTCTAACTATAGATAACAACTTAAATTTAGAATGAAATACTAGAAAATGCCATTTGGCCCCTGATACCAGCCATACTTAGGAATCTAAACTAAATTTTATCTGTAATAAATACATTGACATATTGATAGGCCTTTGCTGGATACCTGTCTTGGTTCTCAATTTTTCTTCTGCAACTTGGGGGTAAATTGTGTAACTGATTATTAGACCTTCAGATGCCAATATATGTTGTTAATAATTGTTTCCTTTTTTTCAGCTATTGCTATTAACCTGGCTCTTCTTTTCATCATTTTCATGAGGTACCTGATCTGTGAAATACACTGCTTCTATTATGATTGTCAATAGAAAAAGCCTGAAAATTTGCAAACAGAACCAATCAGCATATACAGTTGGCCCTCTGTACCTACAGTTTCAGTATTTGCAGATTCAACCAACAATGGATCAGAAATATTTTTTAGGAGTTCCTGTTGTGGCTAAGTGGGTTAAGAACCTTACTAGTGAGTTCCTGCTGTGACTCAGCAGAAACAAATCTGACTAGTGTCCATGAGGATGCAGGTTCAATCCCTGACCTTGCCCAGTGGGTTAAGGACCTGGCATTGCCATGAGCTGTGGTCTAGGTCGCAGACACAGCTTGGATCTGACGTTGCTATGGCTGTAGTGGAGGCCGGTGGCTGTAGCTGCAATTCAACGCCTAGCCTGAGAACCTCCATATGCCGCAGGTGCAGCCCTAAAAAAAGGCAAAAAAAAAAGAACCCAACTGGTATCCTTGAAGATGTGGTTCGATCCCTGGCCTTGCTCAGTGGGTTAAGGATCTGGTGTTGCTTGTGGCTGTGGCTTAGGCCGGCAGTTGCAGCTTTGATTTGACCCCTAGCCTGGGAAATTCCATTTGCTGCAGGTGCAGCCCTAAAAAAAAAAAAAAGAAGAAGAAGATTCCAGAAAGCTCCAAAAAGCAAAACTTGGAATTTGCTGTTCAGGCAACTATATACATAATACTTACATTGTATTTACAATTATTTACATAGCATTTACATTGTATTAGGTATCATAAGTAATCTGGAGTATATGGGAGGGTATGTATGTGTTAAATGCAAATACGACACTATTTTATATAAGGGATTGAGCATCTGAAGTGCTTGGTATCCTCTGGGGTCCTGGAACCAATTTCCTCACAGATACTAAGGGACTGTAAGAGGAAAATAAAAAGGCTCACAGAGGATTTAAAAAAAAAAAAAGGCAGAAAAGCAGAATATTTAAAATAATTATATAAAAAAGTAACTAATTTTTTGTTTGTTTTTTGTCTTTTTAGGGCTGCACCCGAGGCATATGGAGGTTCCCAGGCTACGGGTCTAATCAGAGCTACAGCCACCAGCTTACACCACAGCCACAGCAACGCAAGATCCGAGCCGCGTCTTCGGCCCACATCACAGCTCCCGGTAACACCAGATCCTTAACCCACTGAGCAAGGCCAGGGATCGAACCCGCAACCTCATGGTTCCTCATCAGATTCGTTTCTGCTGCGCCATGACGGGAACTCCCTCAGTAACTGTAATTTTTTAAAAGATTGATACTTCATACTTGAGTCAAAAGCATAATAATGTGGGAGTCAACACATTAAAGAGAAAAAGAGCCTTCTCTTTCAGAAAAACCTGAGATAAAAAACCTCTCTTGGGAGGACCTTGAGAACACGGAAGAATTCATGGATTTAATGAATCCATCGGTTCTAAGGACCCTAAATTATACCTGGCTTTACAGACTCCAGAAGGAATGGTTCAGTCAAGCTGCTGCCTCAAGGCTTCTTGGATGAACAGGGCTTGTAGAGCAGTCCAAAGATGATCTCTACTATCCAAGCGTTCTGCAGACAGAAGACATCTGCATGCCATAGAATCAGGCTTAACACGGAGTCAGTAAGTGAGCCCAGACAAGATCTTTTTCTCTTTCAAGTCACATATTGAGGATTTAATAGCAAAAATGCGAGATGCCAGAATGACTGAGAAACAAAATCTGAGAATTAAGGAGCTCATCATCAGTCTTGCGTGTTGTTTCAACGCTGGCCCATTCTATCAATGACCAGAATTCTTGAGGGGAGCTGTAACCGAGCAGCACCCTGCCATGTCCGCTGTCTCTTATTTGTGGAAAGACTTTAGCCTCCTAGGCTTTCCCTGAGTTCCAAAGAGAAAATTTAATCAGAGAAGGGAGCAAACGCAGAAACAAAGGAAACAACTTCCTTTGTCTTACTTGCTTCTACTCAAGCAAGACAAAGTAATGATAATTTAAGCATAAAACAAAGGCAAGGACCTTAAGTTCCCCTTAAAGTCTATAGATAATATTCTGAGCCAAATATTCTGAGATAATATTCTGAGCTATTTTGCAGATACCGAAACCCCCACCAGGTGGAAAAAGTTAAATGCATACTGACCACAAACACGCAGAGCCCAGACTGGGTGGAACCAGAAGGTTGATATTGTTGATTCCTGATTACCTCATCACCAACTGATCCAAGAATTGGATGTGAGCTAATCATGTACCCCACAACCCTCTCCCTCACCCTGTCTTTAAAAACCTTTCCCTGAAAGCCATTGGGGAGTTTGGGTCTTGTGAGCAATCGCCTCCCATTCTCCTTGTGTGGCGCCCTGAAATAAATGTTGACCTTTCCTTCACCACAGCCCAGTGTCAGTAGATTGGATTTACTGTGCATAGATGCTCAATCCCTTATATAAAAGCCCAAGTTTGGTTCTGTAACAGAGGATGGTATCTCACTGGCCACAGCTGATCCTGTAGAAGAATGCTGTGTAAGACCCACTTGAGATTGTAAGACAAACCCAAAGGATGTCATGAAACCAAACCAGTTGCCTAGAAAAGGTGAGACTAGTTTCCCACGATGGAACTAAAAAAGCCAACTGAGGGAGCTTTGCCTACAAGTATCCACAAAAGGTACGCCTACAGACTCAGAGGATTAGCTACAAAGAAGATCCACCAAGTCTTAGAGCCCTCGATGGTGTAGCTATCTCAGATACCACTGGCTGCGTGACTGGCCAACATCAGCCTGACCTGACTGCTGTGAAGAGCCCTGAGAATCGACAATGATTGCTTCTGAGACAAGGAATCGGGAAGGGTAAGGAAGATCAGGAACCTGTCATGTGTGTGTGTGTGTGTGTTGTGATGAGCTTTTAGATATGGCTTTTTATGTAAAACATCTGATTTTAAACTTAGAAAATGGAGACCATCGATAAAAAATAAGTGAAAAACAAAAGAAAATTTTTTAAAAATTTAAAAATATAAAAAATAAGTGAGGGGAGTTCCCGTCGTGGCGCAGTGGTTAACGAATCCGACTAGGAACCATGAGGTGGCGGGTTCGGTCCCTGCCCTTGCTCAGTGGGTTAAGGATCCGGCGTTGCTGTGAGCTGTGGTGTAGGTTGCAGATACGGCTCGGATCCCGCGTTGCTGTGGCTCTGGCGTAGGCCAGTGACTACAGCTCTGATTCAACCCCTAGCCTGGGAACCTCCATATGCCGTGGGAGCAACCCAAAGAAATAGCAAAAAGACAAAAAATAAATAAATAAATAATTTTAAAAATTTAAAAATTAAAAAAAATAAAAACCCTTTAAAAAAATAAGTGAAATACAAACAAAAATTTGTATGACCATTTTATATTAGCATAAATTGATATGATCCCTACATTAGCAACATCAGTATCACTCAGGAACCTGTTAGAAATCCACCTTCTTACTCTCCATCCAAGACCTGCTGCATTAGAAACTCAGGCCAGGGGGTGCCAATCAGTGGCATCCCAAACCCTCCAGATGATTCTGATAAACACCAGTGTTTGAGAACCATGAACAAGATGATAAAGAGATAGATTAACCTCTAAGCTATTTTTTAAAGAATCTCGTTCACAGTTTATGTAAGAAAACAAATGTTGGGAATTTAAAGTAAAAGAAGTCAAAAACCTTCTATAGTCACACAATACTGATCCATTAGATATTAGGTGAGAGTTGAAAAGTCACTTGGTTATTATTGACATCGTGAAGTTTTTATGAAGCTAGAATATTTTTCAAATTCTAAACACACTCTAAATAGGAAATAATAAAAAGCATTATATTGTGTTATATTGTATTATTTATTATTTTGGCTCATCTACTCTCATAAGGAAGTCTGCAAAATCTTCCATGGTGTACCTAATGGAACTAAACTAAATGAGGGGAAAAAATCAAGTAAAAATCAAGTACAAATGCCTTGAGTTTGAGAAGAAAATGCCAGGCTTAAGAACATACATGAGCTCCCACTCTGGCTCAGTGGGTTAAGGATCCAGTGTTGCTGCAGCTGTAGCATAGGTCATAGCTCTGGCTGGGATTCTGGCTCTGGCCAGGGAACTTCCACATGCCACAGGTACAGCTGGGAAAAAAAAGAAGAAAAAAAAAAAAGCAGAAGAACATACAGCAGGAAGCAGAAGACAGCTGGATAGAACCACATACTTAGTTCTGTGAACAAACCAAGTTCAAGCAGAAGTCTCAGACATCCAAACTCTAACTCACAAAATGAATGAAATTTGTCTGAATAATTGCACTTTACTGATGATGGAACTTGCTACTGATTCTGAATCTAAAGGCATATCTGCTAAGAAAGGAAATGGATGGAGAAGGAATAAATTCAGCCAACTAGCAGAACATGGGTGTGAGAAAACTGAAAATGATGGATGTCTCACAGATATTCATCTCACAATATGCATCTCAGATATCTTGCAGCCCCCCCCCAAAAAAAAATCAAAAAAAAAAAGAGAGAAAGAAAGAAAAGAAAAAAGAAATAGAGGATAAATTTCAGACTATGAAAAGATCCTACAGAAACCATATCCCTCCCTCTGAAGAAAATCTATGCCAAAGGCTCACCACCACCTCTCACAGCTCTTGAGTGGGTGGCACAGGAAACCTGCCAGTTTCCATTCCAGCTCGGGTACCTTGATTACTTGATAAATGATGTAAAACTAAGTGCCATAAAAATATAAATGCTCTTCAATAAATTTTAAGCAAGAAGAAGAGAAGTATCCCCCTATGTTTTTACTAACATGTTATTAGCCTGTTTCTAAGGACAGCTGATCTAAAGAAAGATCGTGTGAATGAATCAGATAGCTTTTAAAATAAATATTTTGTCCTCAAGACAAAAGGCATAAGTAATTATAATTCTTTGAAGAACACAAAAACTAGGTGATAATTACAGGTACGCCCCCAACAGGAAGGAAGGGAATAAGAGGGAGAGAAGTAGAAAGGAAAGCACTTTCAGATTTAGTGAGAAGAAAACATCTGTACGAAGGGCTGAGAGGAGATTGGGTTGCACCTCTTCCTTTCAACACCGCATCTAAAGGACCTGATCCATTGAAGATAGTAAGAGAAAAAGGATGTGTGTGTACACACACATACACACATACACACATACATGTAGTTATATATATATATGTACACACACACACATATACATATATATGTATGACTGGGTCACTGCTGTACAGCAGAAAATGGCATAACCTTGTAAATCAACTCTACTTTAATTTTTTTAAAAAAGGGACCTGATCCACAAGGTGACAACCAACCTTGCCCTTCCCCCCCAGTGCAAGCCGTGGAACATGGACCTCGGCTTGAACAGAGACATGGAAAATTTCCTACAAAATCTGAATAACGGACAAATAAGTGCTATGAATATGCTTAATCATTCAAATCGCTGGTACGGTAACCACTTTTTTATATTTTGTCGTCTTTTCTGACTATTTTTCTGAGCACAACCATACTGGGATCATGCTGTGCTTTTGTGTGTATGATAGCAGTTACACACCTTTTTTAAGTTTTTTAAATTGCATACAATTTTTAAAGGTTACACTCCATTTAAAGCTATTACAAAATATAGGCTGGAGTTCCCGTCGTGGCGCAGTGGTTAACGAATCCGATTAGGAACCATGAGGTTGCGGGTTCGGTCCCTGCCCTTGCTCAGTGGGTTAACGATCCGGCGTTGCCGTGAGCTGTGGTGTAGGTTGCAGACATGCCTCGGATCCCGCGTTGCTGTGGCTCTGGCGTAGGCCGGTGGCTACAGCTCCGATTGGACCCCTAGCCTGGGAATCTCCATATGCCGCGGGAGCGGCCCAAGAAATAGCAACAACAACAACAACAAGACAAAAAAAAAAAAAAATACAGGCTATATTCGCCATGTTGTACAATGTATCCTTGTCGCCTGTCTCACACCCAATAAGATCTCCTGCTGCGTTACCTCTGTGTTACCCTCCCCTCAACTGGTAACCAACCACTAGTTTGTTCTCCATGCCTGTGAGTCTGCTTCTTTTTTTAGTATTCACTACTTCCTTGCATTTTTTTAGATTCCAACAGATAAGTGACGTCATACAGTATTTGGTTTTCTCTTATTTCACTTAACATAATGCCCTCCAAGTCCAATCATGTTGCTGCAAATGGCAAAATTTATTTTTCATGGCGGTGGCTGTGGTGTAGGATGGCAGCTGTAGCTCCAATTGACCCTCTAGCCTGGGAACTTCCATATGTGGCCCTAAAAAAGCAAAAAAAAAAAAAAATATATATATATATATATATATATATATATATATATAAAATACTCCATTTAAAGTTATTATGAAAGTCTTTTTCTTTTCTTTTCTTTTTTTCTTTTTTTTTTTTTTGGCTTTGCTTTTTAGGTCCACACCTGCAGCATAGCTGCCGGCCATAGCCACAGCCACAGCAATGCCAGATCTGAGCCGCATTTGCAGCCTACACCACAGCTCATGGCAATGCTGAGACCTTAACCCACTGAGTGAGGCCAGGGATCAAACCTGTGTCCTCATGGATACTAATCAGATTCATTTCCACTGAACCACAATGGGAACTCCGAAAGTCTTATTCTTTTGATAGTGAAACTGTCAACCAGAATTGTGCAGAGAAGACAGGATGGAAATGAAATCGTCAATAGAAATGACAACAAAAACTATTCTCTAAGTAAGTATAATGGAAAAAGTGGTCTTTCTGCCTTACTAATATGTCCTCAGAAGCCAGAAGTCTGCTGAAAATATGAGCCCTGTAAAAGATGACCTACAGCAGCTGGGAAAGGAGAAATGTAGGCCATCCCAGACCATAAATTATAACTTTACCCACAAGATAAGATTTATTAATGACTTTTCAGAGAGGAAGAACTAGTTGGCTGGAGAATCCAGGGTAAAGGATTTCTAAAGGATAGGTGTGTACGTGGAACTAAGTTACTACAGTAAAATCTGAACTACCATTTGTCAAGATTCCTCGTCTCCAAAATCAAATTTTTTTTTTTGTCTTTCTCTCACCCCCAAAGCACATATCCACTGAGCAATTCGTATATGGACACTCTGGGCAAAATGATAATGGTGAGAATTGGTCATAAATACACCAATAGCCTTGAAATGCTGCATTTTTAATACCAAAAAAATTTATTGTGACTGTCTCCAACTTTGGAGAGTGGGGTTTCCTGTGTCATTTATCTTCCTATTTTGACCTTTTTAAAATTACCGTGTCTTAATAATAACTTTTGTACTATAATACCTTTCGTATTCATAGTTTAAAAGGTTCCCATCACTTAGGCGGAGCATTCCAGTTTCTTAACCACTTTTTCATATTTATTTTTTCTGATAAATCTTAACACTGAAAACGTTTTTCTCCCCCAATCTCTTGTTGCTTTTTAGGGTCACACTTGCGGCATATGGAAGTTCCCGGGCTAGGGGTCAAATCGGAGCGACAGCTGCCGGCCACAGCCACAGCGGGATCCAAGCCGCATCTGCGACCCACACGAGTGTTCATGGCAACACTAGATCCTTAACCCACCCAGCGAGGCCAGGGACTGAGCCTACGTCCTCATGGATACTAGTCGTGTTCATTGCCACCAAACCACAGCAGGAACTCCTGATGAGTGTTTTAAAAACGCCACGAAGTGGTTATTTAGCATGTTTTTTGTTTTTTGTTTTTTTGGGGGGGTTTTTTTGGTTTTTTTTTTTTGGTCTTTTTGCCATTTCTTGAGCTGCTCCCGCGGCATATGGTTCCCAGGCTAGGGGTCAAATCGGAGCTGTAGCTACAGGCCTATACTACAGCCACAGCAACGTGGGATCCGAGCCGTGTCTGCTACCTACACCACAGCTCACAGCAATGCCGGATCCTTAAGCCACTGAGCAAGGCCAGGGATTGAACCCACAACCTCATGGTTCCTAGTCGGATACGTTAACCACTGCGCCACGACGGGAACTCCTATTTTAACGTAATTTCGATAACTCTAGGTTCTTTGTCAAGAAAATAGTAGTAAATGGGAAAATAAGCATAATGAGAAAATTCAAAATGTCACAAATCTCATCAGCAGAGACCCATGGAACTTTCTGAGGAATCTTAAACTGAAAAAAGTACTGCATTTTAACCACCAGAGGGCAGTGCATTCTAAATAATGGCCCACAGCGATTTTTGAGAGGAAGCCTATTACCCATTTATCTTGAAGATCAAATTTATGTTAGAACAACATAACTACAAGTTTCATTTAAACTCTATAATAATTATAAAACTTAATTCTGATTTAAGCAGTATAACACTTATTTAGCGTATTTATGGAAAAATAGTCACCAGCGAGTTTTCCATATTAATATCCCAGGTGTCCCTGCACTGGACACATTGGGGAAAGATGCCCATGAAACAGGAAGTTGCTGAATTTGAATGGGAACCCAGTGAAGAAAGGAACTTCCCTGTCCACCAGCTGCTTTTCAGGACATGCATAGGGTCCATTTTATAGTAACAACTCAATAAATACTTGATGAAAAAAACTAAATGACCATTGTTTCAGCCCTTCTCAACTAGTACTCCCTTTGGACAAGCGGGACTCTTGGCCTGGGCCCTGCACTTTAAAGCCCTACATTACACCTCCCATCAGGCTAGTACCACCCTCCCCACTTCCCAGGTCCAGGGAACATGGATTCCTCTTTGGCCTCATGCTCTGGATGTCTCGGAATCAGCGAACCTAGCAAAATCACTAGGGTGCAGGTCCAGGGCCTGTGTGGCCTTCTTCTCTGAAGCCCATCTCTTCCCAGGGCACAGCCAGCTGTGGGCCTGGATACCGCAGCCACAAGGGCTAGTTGATCAGAAGCTATTTCTTTGGAATGTGGACAGAGTTTCACTGTGCAGTCAAGGATTTCTGGATGAAGGAAACTGAAGGAGAATTTTGTCTCTTCATTCCTTGTATTTCTGAATTGCATAAGTTGTGAAAAATCATGTATTAATTGTATATTTTTTAGAACACAAAGTGAAAGTTATAGGTAGGAAGTAGAACCAGTTTGACTCAGTGATAGAATAGATATAGACGGTGAAAAGCAATGAGTGACTTTGGGGACTTGGGGAACTGGCTGAATGACAACATCATCAAATGAAATTAGGAATTTGAGAAGAGCAAGGGGTTTGGGGATATGGCGTGACAATGGTAAGTTCCATGAGGAACAAGTTGCATCGGGATCTGTGTAACATTCTTGGGTAAATATCTGGAAAGCAGTCAGAAGTTCTAGTGGCGTCTCAGGGGGAGGGTTTAGACTCATCATGAATTTAGAGACATCTGTATAGAGCTGACCATACAAGCAAAGAGCCCATCCGGGAGAAGGGTAAATGTGCAAAGAGAATAAGGCCAAACTTATTCCCACTCACCACGGGAAGTGGTGGGTGTACAAGCAATAACTGTATTATAGTTTCAACTTTTCTGTAAGGTTGAAACTTTTCTTATGAAAAGTTGGGGGAAAATTCACTCGATAGGTTAGGGGACCTCACCTATCGCAACACAACATTTATTCGACAACACCTAGGCACCTCTGTCACTTGGGATCTGGCCCTCAGCTCTAGCACAACCTGAAACCCTGAACATCTGCTCTCATAAGGAGCACTGTTCAGGCCCCAGGGAAATGCCTCTGCAATCCCTTGCTCTGTATCCCGGAAACAAAAGATGACTACAACCAAATCCTGTGAACATCTGAGGTTGCGCCTCTGCCAGATTCCAAAGCATACACTGTTTTGGAGTGTAAGGAGAATTTAAGCAGTTAGAAACTCTTAGGTAAAAGAAAATACAACTTAACTAATTCATTACATAACTCTCAAATACCATGATACAGTATCATCTCTCTGTAGTGTTGCTTTTTCTTGCTTCTTTTTGTGGTCCAGGAGCATGGACTCTGCTGCATTCACAGCAGTTGCAAATGGTAGTTGAGGAACATTTTGCAATATTAAATGATTCTTACTACTCTTGAACTCATATGTGTGTTGGTCTAGACATCATTTGTGAAGTAGGGTGTTGATTATATCGGTAAGTGGATGAATACTGGATACCATGGGAATAGTTTGATGTCCATAAAACCATTTAATAACGTGTTTAAGTAAAAAAATCAACTTCAATTAATTTTATGGAATGTTAATGTTTATTCATTACCATTTGTATCTTGCCTAATTTTAATAGGTAATTTTGAATATTTTAGAAGAAAACAACTGGTAAAGATATTAGAAGGATTTTAAGGGGTGTTTTTACATTTATATATTTTGATGAAAATAAATACATTTAAATTTTGCAAACTTTGACTATAATTATATTTTTCCTTTTAATTCTTTTTTTCTTTTTAGGACCATATCTGCACGGCATGTGGAAGTTTCTGGGCTAGGGGTCGAATCAGAGCTACAGCTGCCAGACTACACTACAACCACAGCAATGCCAGATCTGAGCCACACCTGTGACCTACATGGCAGCCTGCAGCAACACCAGATCCTTAACACACTGAGCGAGGCCAGGGATTGAACCCACATCCTCAGAGACCAGTCAGTTTCTGTAACCCACTGAGCCACAATGGGAACTCCTATATTTAACTTTTTAATCCTAGATCATTGAGAATGACACACATTGAGAACATGATAGAAACAGAAACTATCAATGTGGACCCAAAGAAACAGCTGAAAATTAAAAAGAAATACAATAACTTCAAGGAAGCAAACTACTTAAGAGTTTAGAGGCCACATACAGAAAAGAAACAGAGGCCACATTGTTTTGATCAGTAATTAAATCAACAAAGAATGTGAACTTACACAAATTTTATCCAAACTCTTCAAATTGTAGATGTGATAAAATAATTCTCTGCCTCACTTTTTTTCTTTTCTTTTCTTTTCTTTTTTTTTAGCTTTTTAGGGCTGCACCCACAGTTCCCAGGCTAGGGGTCAAATCTGACCACTGGCCACAGCCACAGCCACACCAGACCCTAGCCACATCTGCAACCTATACCACAGCTCAGCAACACTGGATCCTCAACCCACTGAGCAAGGGTGAGGATCCAACCTGCTTTTCCACTGAGCCGCAACGGGAGCTCCCATTTTCTCTTTTCTTTTTCAGCCCCACTCATGGTATATGGAAGTTCCCAGGCCAGGGATCAAATCTGAGCCACAACTGTGACCTACACCACAGCTGTGGCAATGCTGGGTCCTTAACCCACTGCCAGGGATCGAACTTTATGGCCACAGAGACAACACCAGGTCCTTAAGCCCTATACCACATTGGGAACTCCTGCCTCATCTTCAAATGGCTAGCCAATTAACCCCAGACAAGTTAAGAAAGAGTTCATCCTTTTCCACTGATTTGTGTTACTTTCGTCATACACTCTGTTCTCACATCTTTGAAGGTCTGATTTCATGAAGTTCTAGTCCATACCAGCTGTCTATTGGTCCATGTGCCAGGACTGCCCTACTTTCATCACTCTAGCTTGAATAAACTGGCATACAGTGAAACTCCACTATTCCTCCACTTCAAATTCATTCTGACTTTTTTTTGGCCATTTACCCTTCCACGAGAATTTTAAGAACAGCTTATTAGGTGCCATAAAATAACTTGTTGGGGTTTTGATTAGAACCCTATTGAATTTAGAGATTTGAGAAAAATTATTAGCTTTGCATTGAATTTCCCTCTTCATGAGCGTGGCATACCTCTCCTTTCTTTTTGCCTTCTTTTCATGTTCTCCAACAGAGACTTATATTCTCCATAAAGATCATGCACATATTTTGCTATATTTATTCCCAAATATCTCATACTTTCTGTTGCTATTACAAATGGTGTTTTCTTAAAACAAAATCTATTTGTTTACTGCCATGGGATAGGCATACTGATTTTGAACATATCTTTCCCCCCAGAAAGGGGTGTGTTAGTTTAATTACTTGTAGACTCTCATAAATTTTCTTTGTAAATAATCAATCATCTATGCATAGCGATGGCTTTATTTTTTACTTTTCTTACTGTACCAATTCAGACCCTCCCCCCAGCACAAGTTGAATAGAAACAGTGAAAACTAGTATCCTTGTATTAACATTGGAAGTTTGTTTGTTTTGCTTTTGGCGGCCACATCTGTGGCATATGGTGATTCCCAGGCTAGGGGTGGAATTGGAGATGCAGCTGCTGGCCTATACCACAGCCACAGCAATGCAGGCTCGTTAACCCATTGAGCAAGGACAGGGATCAAACCTGCATCCTCACGGATACTAGACTGGTTCATTACCACTGAGCCACAATGGGAACACCCTGGAAGTTATTTTCTATTCCTAGTTAGCTAGATGTTTTTCAAATCATTAGTGTTAAACTTTATCCAGTGCATTCTCTGTACCTTTTGCAACAACCGTATTTTTTCCTTTTAATATGGCAAAGTTGTAAATATCATTAATAGATTGTTTTTTAAGCAGACCATCCTTGCATTCCTGGAAAAAACCCTGCATGGTCACACATACATGCATGTATACATACACACACTTGCACAAACTCCACTGGATTCACTTTGCTAATATTTCATTTAAGATATTTAGCCTTACAAGTGTGATTTGTCCTCTTTTTCCATTGTCCAGGATAGCTTATATAAATAAATAATTCCTGTAAGAGCTGGCAGAATAACACAAACTATAAAATCATTTGGGTAGTGTGTGGGTGTGTCATTCAATTGATTAGAATTTACAGATCTGTCGGGTTTTCTATTTCTTTTTGAGTCAGCTTTGGTTGCCTTTCATCTAAGTTCCCCCTTTCTTCAGGACTAAGATCTCTTCTGTCCCTGGTGGCTGGTAAAACAGCCCTTAGGTAACAGAACTTGTTCCTTCCCAGTTCCCTCCTAGTAACCACAGCCACAGCCAGTGCATCCTCCAGCTTTCGGTTTCCTCTTTGTTTCTAGTACCTGGGGTTTTGCTTTTGAGAACTTAGTCATATGTTTACATTTTTCATATTTTATACAGTATTTCTAGGTGATGGTGCTTTCAGATTTTCTAATGCCTCTATCTTGCTTGATTCTGAAGTTGTTCTCGTTTTATCGTTAAGAAGGCTAGGGATCAGAGTGGTTTCATAGCCAGTTGAAAGCCACAGTGGCCTTTTACCTAGTTATTGAACCCAGATATTCTGGTTCTGCATTCTGTACTGTGGCCACATTATTCATGCTGCCTTATGAAGCCAATGAGGCAAAACCAGGAAGGGACCTTAGAGACTCAGAGAGGGAAGGGGTCTCATACTTAGGCAAGATGGAGGAGGCTGTGATGAAGGCACAACTGTGGAGATGGCAGAGGCCAGGTATAGGGAAGAACAAATGGTGCTGAGAAAATGACAGGTCGGACTTCAGGGCTTCAGCTGCTGGAGGGAGAATCATGACTTGAATCCTGAGGTCCAGAAATGTGTCTTCCCCTCCCCCAGATCCTGGCACGCATGCATCATTCAACCAACATTTGAACTCCATATTCATGGAGTGTTCAATTCTCCGTCCAGGGAATGGCAGGAGTGAGCATCCGAAGTCATGGTTCCTGCCCTCAGGGAGCTTACTTTCTATGGGGATCCAGACATCAATCGAATAATCCCTAACAGGAGTTCCCCTCGTGGCACAGCGGAAACGAATCTGACTAGGAACCGCGAGGTTGCAGGTTCCATCTCTGACCTCACTCAGTGGGTTCAGGATCTGGGGTTGCCTTGAGCTGTGGTGTAGGTCCCAGAGGTGGCTTGGATCTGGGGTTGCTGTGGCTGTGGTGTAGGCTGGGCAGCAACAGCTCTCATTAGACCCCTAGCCTGGGAACCTCCATATGCCACCGGTGCGGCCCTAAAAGGACAAAAGGCAATAATAATAATAATAATAATAGTAATAATAATTCCCAAGAAACTCAGACCTGTGGCCGCACCCAGTGCCCCTGAGGAAGAGCATATCTTGGTGTGGGAACTCAAAAGAGGAGATCTGACCGAAAGGAAGGTCTAGGTACCTTCCCTGATGAAGGAGCTGAGATCTGATGAAGAGAAGTAAGCAGCCTTTCAGGCCCAGAGCCCAGCCTGCACGAAGGCTCAAGGGCTGGCGGGGGGCGGGGAGCGGAGGGCGAGGGGCGGAGGGCAGGGAGCGCCACGCAGCGGAAGTGGAGCTCTAGCGGTGAGCATCCGCGGTGAGGCGGGAAGAACCGCTGGGCCACAGCTCACAGGGTTTAGAGGCCAGGTTAAGGACTTGGGTCTTTAACCTAAGGTCGGTGGGAAAGCATTGAATGTGTTTCCGCAGGGTGCCTGAACCGATCAGATCTCCATCTCAAAAAAAAAAAAAAAAAGTCTCTCTTAAACTCGGTGTGTGTGCCGCTTGGACCGGAGGCCTTTCCCAGCCTCTCCAGCCTTCGCAAGGACGCAGAGAAGAGCCAGATGGTCCAGGTGGTGGGTGGACCGGGGAGGGAGAGGGCTGGAGACTTACGATGGAGACTTGAGAGATATGATAGTGGATACACCTGATGGATGGTAGGTAGATGATGGATTCAGCATGGAGATTCTCACCGTGAACAGCCCAGATCAAGTCTTTTGAAGGCAGGGGCCACATCACATGCCTGTTAGTGGTCCCCAGGTCCTAGAACAGTCCTGACACGTGGTGGACTCAACACATATTTCCTGAAAGGGTAAAACTGACCAGAAGTCTCCAAGTGATCCTTTTGACTCTAAGGTTCTTTAATTCCTTTCTGCATGGGGCAATAACCAGCCTCCTGGATGCACCACAGAGAGAAATATGCCAAGTTCTAAAGAGTCCACCTTATCCTTTACCACTGCACTTAGATGCATGATCTGCTATGGTTTAGGGAGCAAGAAGCCGGAGAGAGAGGCTTCCCTCCATCCCTCTGCCCCCTCACCTGTTCCCTTCTTCCCCTCCCATCCACCCCCAGGATGGATGGCACCTCCAGGTGAAGTTTTTCCTAACCATCCTATGGCAGCTAGTGATTCCCCTGACACCCCTCCTTCAGGAGACACTTGGCATTCACCCTCTAAGGACAAGAGCATCTATTGCAGTGGTTCTGGGCCTTGGCCCACGTCACATTCACAAAGAGGGCTTGTTAAAACACAACTGCGGACCCCCCCCTCAGTTCTTACGCAAGTTCTCATGGTTCGTATGTTTCCAGGTGGAGATCTGGACCCCAATCTGCCCATGTCTAGCGTCAACCTTTCTTTCTCCACCTTGCTCCTCTGGGTTGTTATATTCCTATGTGTATCCTGTCCCTCAACAAAACAGTCAAGGAGTTCCCATCAGGGCTCAGCGGTAACGAACCTGACTAGCATCCATGAGGACTCGGGTTCGATCCCTGGCCTCGCTCAGTGGGTTAAGGATCCAGCTTTGCCATGAGCTGTGGTGTGGGTCACAGACCCGGCTCAGATCTGGTGTGGCTGTGGCTGTGGTGTAGGCCAGCAGCTGCAGCTCAGTTTGGACCCCTAGCCTGGGAACTTCCATATGCTGTGGGTGTGGCCCTAAAAGGACAAAAAAAAAAAAAAAAAAGTCAAGTTCCCTTCTACAAATGTTGTTTCTCATTCAGTTAAGCCCATAAGTGTAGGTTTAACTGACAGGGGCTGAAGGACTTGGGGAAATAACCCAGGGGAGCAGGGAGTGGGACAGACACACCCCAACACCTTCTTCTTCCGCCAGGAAGGAAAATGCCTGGGCAGGTCGGGTAGTCAGTTTGTCTTTGTTGTGGGTCAGGGAGACGTACCTGGGGCAACAGTTCTGTGTGTGGACTCACTTGGTGTCACCTCAATAAATAGGCATGTCTCCAAAGTTCACCGTCTTGGGGACAGAGGAGGGCGACAGAGCACTGGCAGCAGAGAAGGGCCCTAGAAGTGTGAGAAACGGAGTGGCGGGCAGGGTGGGGTGGAGGTGTGGACTGGGGCTCTAGGAGGGGAGAAAAGCGGCGCCAGGACCTGCAGGCGGTTCCGGGGTGAAGCAAGAGGCCAGGGGAACAGGCAGAAGAGGCTGCCGAGTCGGGTAGGGCTGGCCAGAATGGGGATCGTGGGGAGGTGGGGTATAGAGGGTGGGGGAGTCCGCTCCTGGCAGCCCCTGGAACCAGAAGAGAAGCCGAGTTCATTCTAGACTCTTCGCAGCTTCCACCTCGGTATCTCCCCCCTACTCCTCCGCATCTATTTTTCTCCCTTGGAAACTCCAGGAGTGACGCCCACCTTCCTCCCGCCCTCACATCCCGGGAGCGCCCTGGATACCTGGGGTGGGAGAGAAGGGGAGTCAGGATCTGGGCTCCAGGGAGGCGGGCGTAGAAAGGGATGAAGTGGCTGTTGTCTACTTCTGCAGGATGAGAGGTCTGGGGTGAGCGCCCGGTCACCGTGTCTGCGGTCTTTGTGGGCTGGAGGGTACCCTCCTGCATGCATCCGTGGGACTGAGGGTGATAGCAGGGGGGAACAAAAGAGAAACGCCAATCGCGGAGTGGGGTGCCCTCCGGTGGACTGTCAGAACCGGATGCCGACTCCTCCGCCAAGAGGGCAGAGGCTGAGTGAGCCTGAGGAATTTGGGGCGGAGGGGGTCGGGGGCACGAAGGGCAAAGGAAACAGGAAATGAGGGGCAGAAGGGGGGGGGGGGCGCCGGCGGGAGGCAGCATCAGTCCCTTCGGGAGACGCGATTCCTCCCCAACCTCGCAGTGCACAGCGGGCCCGGGACGCGGCGCGTAGCCGTGGGACCCTGACCTCCGACCCCTTCGAGGAACTCGAGACGGGAGGCCGCGAGGGCTTCACTCGACGTTCCCACCCCTCTGCTCTCAGCCGCTGCCTGGACGAGCGCAGAACGACAACTCCCGCGCGCGCGCGGCCCTCCCTCCACCCGACCGGGGCTTGGAGGGGACCCGCTCGCTCAGTTCTGGGAACTGTAGTCCCCGCTCCAGCCTCCTTCACGGGGAGGCTGCCCCGGGGGCCGGGATGTCTGGGAGCCCTCCACACCGCCGCGCCTTTTCTTTCGCGCTTTAGATAAACCAGGTTCTCGCAGGGCAGGGACGAGGTATTACACCCTTCCAAACACCACGGGCCGGTCGTGTATACAAACATGCCTTACTCTCTCGAGCCACTTTCCTGCTCTCCCCGGCGTATTGAAACCCGGGATCTCAGCGTGGGCATTCAGGTCGTAGGGGGCAAGTTTGGAGCCTGACTTCACGTGTCTCTGCTCCTCATCGGGTCTCCCCTACCTTCACAGAGCGTTCCTTCCTATTTAGTACGTATGTGATGATTTGAAGTTTCAGAAAACTGGGATCTACGCACCATGAATAAAAGTTGATATTTCCTCCCCATTTCCAAGGCTGACTATATATGATTTCTACGGTTCCCTCCCCAATCTTTTTTTCCCCCTTTCCTTCTAGTATACCCCAGATAAAGAGACACAGAAACACAAGTTTCAAAGAGGAAAAAAGCAAATTCGTTGTTGGTGGGAGGTATGAAGGGGAAGGCTCTTCACCCTCCCCACCATCGTGTATGGATAGGTAGTTGGGGGCAATAGAAAAGGCAGTAGATGGGGGTGCAGGCCCCACGCTGTACAATATAGAAGAATCTGATATAGATACTTTGTATAAAAGCCACTTGTTCTCATTTGTGTCCTCTTGCTGGCTGGCCGGGCTGGGGGGGGGGACTGGGGGGGGCAAAAAAGCTGGGGTCGTGGGCCAGGACACAGGGACACCCCCATGGTCCCCATCCTCTGGCTGTCCCCTTGTGGGGTCACTTTGGATCCTTGGTGGGGGCATAGCAGAGCTCCAGTGGTCGGGACACCTTCCAGAACTTCTCATTCACCAGCTCCAGGGTCAGCGAGCCATTCAGTGTCTAGGGAAGGGGCAGAAGGGAGAGGAGCAGGGCAAGGAAAAGTACGTTGGGAAAGATGGTAAAGGAAACGAACGGGAGGGGAAAAGGGACCAGGGGAAGAGGAAGACAAAAGGAATGAATGCGGCAAAGCAGGGACATGGATGATGGGGAAGAAAGGACAGAGAAGGGGAAGGGAGATGGGAGATTGAAGAGCGAGAAGAGGGTTGGTCTGTTAGGAGGTCAGGTTCCCAGGGCCGCAAGCCCAGGCCACCCTGGTCTCCCGGCTGGCGGCTGCCCTCGGACTCTCACCGTGAAAGCTCCGCCCCCCGGGGCGATGTAGATGGTGTACTGCTTTTCGCTGACACCCTCCAGACTGGGCAAGGCAGGCTCCTCAGGGCCGTCACCTCCTCCGGCACCCCCGCCCTCCCCACCACCCCCATCAGGTCCTCCGGCATCAGAGGCGCCCCCTCCAGGGCCTCCTGGCTCCCCAGCCTCTTGCTGCTGCCTCCGTTCAAGGGCAATGCGCAGGGCCAAGTACTTGGAAAGATGGTCCACTGTGGCATTCCCAGTTGTCTTCACATACCTGGGGTAGGGAAGAGGGCAGGTTTAGGGCACAGGAAGACTCAAATGGAGAAGGGAAGCAGGGGTTTCCACAAGGGCCTCTGGGTTAGGGGCTCTTTCTGGGTTTGGGCAAAGGCCATTTCTGAGGGAAGATTATGCGACCTTTGGTTTCGCAGGAGTCTGGGGAAAGACAAGGCTCTCACCTAGTCTGGCAGTATTCTCCCTTCTCCACGAGCAGGGGGTGGGGCCGGAACACGAGCTCAATTTCTCCACCTGGCTCTGGGGGACTGGGAGCCCCAGGAGGGCTTGGGGGACCCAGGGTTCCCCCTCCCAGGGTCCCTCCCCGGTCACCAGAGTCTTCAGAACCGGCACCCCCACCCACCCCACCAGTGCCACCTCCCCCTGTCCCCACACTGCTCCCCCCTGCACCCCCTCCACGGGGTCGCTTGGGAGCAGGGCCCGGGGCAGAGTCAGGGGCGGAGTCTGAGCTCACATCCTCTCCATCCCCCTCTCCCTCCCCCGGCTCTCCTTCCCCTCCACTCATCGTTGTGGTCTGATCTGACCCAGGCATTGGCCGCCTCACACGCTGGGCCCTGTGGAAGCAAGGGGTTGAGGTTAGAAAGTACCCAAGGATAAGGGGTTTAGACTTTAGACTTCAGGGAACTCTTAATGACACCACCTAACAATTACTAAATACTAACTACATGCCAAGCACCCTGCTAAGTGTGTTGCACTGGTGCCTCACATTATATAAATCCTAAGGACACAAGTAATTGCATCTTCTCTATTTTATGGCTGAGGAAACTGAGGCTTGGGAGAGGTTAAATAACTTGCTCAAGATCACAGTCCCTTTGCCTCTCAGAGTGTGGTCCAAGAACCAGTACCAGACACTTGTAGAAACGAAGACTCTCAGGCCCAACCCCTGACCTACTGAATCAGAACTTGCACTTTTAACAAGACTCTCTGGTAATTTGGATACACATTAAAGATTGGGTGATGCTGACCTAGGAAGTGGTTTAATGCCCAGCAGTGCAAGCCTAGAGTTTACGCTCAAAAACCACTCGACCGGAGTTCCCACTGTGGCACATCAGGATCAGCGGCATCTCTGGAGCGCCAGGACAAAGCAGGTTGGATCCCTGGTGGAGCACAGTGAGTTAAAGGATCATGCATTGCCGCAGCTGTAGCTGCAGCGTAGTTGGCAACTGTGGTTCAGATCTGATCCCTGACCCAGGAACTCCATATGCCACGGGTGAAGCCAAAAAATAAATAGATAAATAAAATTCAGCTTAAAAAAAATCACTCTACTGTTCTAACTTTTAAAAAGTTAGAATGTAAGCTATTTACTTCCGAATAGTACCAGCTGCTAACCAAGATACTGCAATTTACATCTATGACTTCCAGGTGTGACAGTTAGACTGCAGGCAGCATCAGGAATGCTAAGGCTTAGAAGCAGAGACAGCGCCAGGAGTCTGACCTACAGATCTGTCCCATCCGCCCTGCGGCCGCCTTTCTCCTCGCCCCCGAACCTGTGCATGGCCTGCATGCGCAGCCCCTCCTCAATGCTGGAGCTCAGTGCCTGCTGGTTGTGCAGGCGGCTGAGGCGGATGAGCACCCTGTCTTGGTGGGCCTCGTATTCCTCCCGGCTGGGATAGATCTTAGAGATCAGGGCATCAAAGTTGGGGTCTGGCCGCAGAGACCTCTTGGATACCAGCTTCTTTCGGCAGGTAGGGCACTCCTTGTTCCTAGAGTGGGAGAAAGGAAACCCTATGCAGTCACCAGGACATTGAGGGCCCAACTCTGTACCTCTCACCCCACCTCAAACATGTCCCTCCTGTTACCCGCTCCGCAAGGCCGTGACAATGCAATCAGAGCAGAATCGGTGGAGGCACTCCTTGGTGGTCATCGTATTCTTCAGCATGTCCAGGCAGATGGGGCACATGAGTTCTGAATGCAGTGACCGAGGGGAAACTGCAATCTCTGTGCCATCCATGATGGCTTCCTGGAGGCATCGATGAGCACAAAGGTAGTGGTGGGTTGGGGGGAAAAGGTTTTAGAAACAAGTGGTCCATGAAATTGGAGGTTTGAGAAATACAGTGAGATGGCAGAATCTGGTTGCCCCATGTTGGCCTCTTGAGGAAGATAAGAATTCTGAGTAGGAGCTTTGGAATAGGAGGATCTAAGGTTTGGTGATTGGCACAGATTTTCAATCTGGGGAAGACTTTGTCAATAGGATCTCTAAAGTGTGGTCCTGGTAACACCTATATCAAAATCCCCCAGAGTGCATGTTAAAAAATGCAGAATGTGGGGTCCCATCCCAGTACTGGATCAGAATGTTAGTGGCAGATGACAGCAAGCCGGGAATTCCATTTTTAATAAACTCCCAAGATGAGTCTTAAATGCCCTGACCTATGACACGGAACTGAGGAAGAGGAAAAGGTAATTTCTGTTTACTGTCTTTCAAATGAAGACAGTAATACTTGCTCTACTTCTCTGGCCCGTGTGTTTTGAGGATGAAATGAGATAAAGGTGAAAGGCGCTTTAAAAGATTAAGGTGATTCAAAGGTAGGGCCAGGGAGTGTGAAACCGGGCAGGGTCAGAACGGGGCCAAAAAAATTTCAAAAGAGGCTGTGAGAGGAGCATCTGTGGATAGAGGGGGGAACGGGAGTATGCTGTAAGGGGAGAATCCCTGTCACCTGCGGGGTCCGGTGCAGCTCGTACAGACTCAGTTCCCACGTTTTGCTGGCATTCTGGGCATTCGCCGGCGTCGTCATGGTGACCGGGCACAGACCCCCCACCAGGGCTCCACCACGGAGGAGGAGATGTAGGCTGGGTAGTGGGGGAAGGGGGAAGGGGAGGGAGAGGGTTAGGGGGGCCGCCCCCGGCGCAGACCCCGCCCTCCCGAGGCTCCCCCCTCCACTCCCCACCCCGCGCCGGCGCAGCCCCTCACCCGGCTCCAGCCGTCCGCGCTCCCGCTGCCGCAGCGCCTCTCCTGGGGCCCGGGCTCCCCGGTCGAGTTCGCTCGGTCTGCAGCCGCTGCTCAGACAGCAGGTCCCGCCGCCGCCGCCGCCATGGCCCGGGCGCTAGGGCCCTACGTCACTTCCGCCTGCCCCTCCACTCCACTCCACCCCCCACCCCGCCTGCGGAGACGTCACCCGCCAGTCGCGGCGCGGGTGGGACGCGACGTGGACGCCCGGGTTCCCCCGCCCCCCTGAGGAGCCGGCGTCCCCGGAGTCCCGCACCACGTGGGGACCGCGGTCTCGGTCCCCGAGCCAGCACCGTCGCGCGGCCAACTTTTGCCACCCTTCCCTTCCCAAGGTCCCCACTCGGGGCCTCTGCTCCGGAGTCCGGAGGGCGGGGCCTGGGATCGCTCGGACCCCGGGAGGGGATGGAGGGAATTGGAAAAGGGGCCACCTCCCCCACCGCGTCCCCTGCCGGCTCTTGGGAACGGCTCCCTTCTTCCCCGAACACAACTTCTCAATAACCCCAGCCCGGGATTCCGGAGATAAGGAGCCTCTGCCAAGGAACCTCTGCCGCTACAGCCAGTCTTGTGAACGCAACTATGTCCCTATGTGTCCGGGATTCCCCTTACCGCCCAGGGGACTTGCTCCACCCTCCGCTTTGGCTCTGCCTAGACTCTCCGACCCGCTCTCCCCTCGAGGTTTGGGGGCGACGGCTCGGGACGTCCAGACTCAACTCTCGGCCAGAGCTATAGACTCGAGAATTGCGTTTGGACAATCAAGAGCCGCGGCCCGGGGCGGGGGAGGGAGGCGCACGGGAGGTACGGGGGAATGGAGACACCATGCGGAAGCAGGGACACACACACACACACACACACACACACACACACGATGGGGCCCCAGTCGGGGAGGGGGTGTGCGCGTGTGGGGAGGGGGTTGGTGGCACAAGGGGCCCGAATGTCTGAAGTGGGAAGCGGGCAGAAACCTCCTCCAGGACTTTCCAGTAAAGGAAGGGGACGGGGAGAAAAGAGAAGAGGAAAGGGCAGAGCGATCCCCATTGAGGGCAGGGGATGAGAGGGATCCGGGGGGGAAAAGAGACCGGGATGGGCGTCCTGTCTCCTCCAGCCTGAGCTGAGGCTCCCAGACTTGGGCTGCAACTGCCAGGGGGTGGCCTGTTTCTGGGACAAGGCAGCAGTGGGTCCCCTCGCCCCCTCTCCCAGTTCCCCCCTACTTCCCTGTCCTCTCCTTCAGTCCGTGGCCAGTCCTTATGTGGGCTCCAGAGTCGATTAGCGCGGACCCCCTCCCCTTCCTCCTCCTCCTCCCAACCCCCTCCCTTCTGCTCTCCTCCAGCCCTTTTCATCGGCTGGTCCATTCCCCTAATCCTGGCCCCCTCCCCTAATCCCCCCCCATCCGACCCCCGGCCGGCTGCAGCTATTGTAAGGTGGAGAGAAAAGGGAGGGGGGGCACTCAGAGAAAGGAGAGGTGTGGGGGAGGGCCACCTGTTCCAAGACCCCCTTCCAAGGCTAGACTGGACACCAGGATGGGGCCATGAACGAATCACCCTTGGGGACCACAAGGACCCAGGGTATTGGGGGGGGAGGGGACTGGGGCTGCAGAATCAGTGGAAGGGGGTGGCGCAGAGACCCCTCCCTCCAAAAGACCCAGAGTGTCACGCACACACAGTGACACACACTCTCTCCTCTCACACCCGGCGGCGGGGGTTGCCCTGGGAGACCAGGCAGTGAAAGGGAACAATCCTTCCCGAAAGGGAAAGGAGGGGGAGGTGGGGAAGGGTCTGAGGACTTGGACACAAGAAGAACCGGAGGTGGCAGGGAAGAGGATTTGGAATTTATTAGGGTCACAAGCACCCCTGCCTCCCATATTCACATTCCTGAGCCATACACTGCCACCCCTTTTGTAGCCTGGGAACTCAGAGTCCTCATCAGCAGGAGGCCGGGCAGAATGGTGGGGGAGTGAGCAGAGTCCAGGGTCCTTGAGGCAGTTACATGAAAAGACCTCCTAGGAGGGGCAGAAACATTTGGACAGATGTATAGGTGGAGACAAATGGCCTGGGGGGAGGGAGCTCCCACTTCTGTCCCTGGCCTATGGGAACTTCTGCCCTTCCCTCAGTGGCTCCAGACTCCTCTCACTTGCTTTCTCATATCATCTGGGTCCCACTCCCCTGCCTCCTCTTCCCCATGATGGCCTCATACCAGTGACTTCGACTGATGCCCCTGTGATGTATCCACTGTCCTCAGATGCCAAGAACGCGACCACATCGGCCACATCTATGGGAATGGTGGGGAGAGGGCAGAATCCTACTCACTCTCATAGACCCAAAGTAGCCATCACCTCCCACCAGAATCACCCTCTCCCCTAAACATCAAGCCTGGCGAGAACCTCTTGGATACCAAAAATTTGGGGATCTTTTCATTCAAGCCCCCTCTGCACTCAGTGCTCACCCTCAGGGTCCCCCAGATGTCCCATCGGGATCATTCCAACCACCTGTAAGGAAACACTCATATGTGAGTGAAAGTTTCTCTCATAGGTTTTTTGGTAGACTGAGTCTATGACTCTGTTTTTTGGTCTTCATTCCTCATACACTTATTGAATATCTACTGTTTGCTCCCCACTGTGCACAGCATTCTCTCTGAACCCCAGACAGATTGGGTCTCTGAATGATTCTGCCCTCCACCCGTGGTCTCCTACCTTGTCCAGCACTTTCTGTGGCACTTTTTGTGCCATGGGTGTTTTAATGAACCCTGGGAGGACAGAGTTACAGCGGATCCTGTATCTGTGGAAAGGAGAGTGGCTGCTGACTTCAAAGAGGACAGAACACAGACCCCTCCCTGAGACCCTCTACACGCCTCAGCAAAACCTCCCGTGCCCCCAGGTGCCTGACCAACCGTCCGAGCTCCCGGGCTACAGCCTGGGTCAGCCCAATCACTCCAGCCTTGGATGCTGCGTAGTTTGTCTGTCCCATGTTTCCCACCTATAGGTGAGCCAGAGATGTGGGATGAGTCAGGGGTCCCAAGGAAGGGCTCTCCTCTCTGTGCCCACTTGGCTGGCTGAAGCCATCCCCACACAACCTGACCTTCCCTATGATGCTACTGATGTTGATGATGGAGCCAGGACAGCCACTGGACACCAGGGCTTGGGCTGCAGCCTGAGTGACTAGAAAGATGCCCTGAGGGGGAGGGGGGCAGAAAATAACAAGGCAGAAAGGATCAGCCGGGGTGACAGTCCCCCAACTCCCCCCATCCCCAGGCTAGAGGACCCAGAAGTCACAGGTTCAGAGGTCACCACCTTGAGGTTGACAGCTATGACTTTATCCCAGTCATCTTCAGACATGCGGAGCAGAAATTCATCCCTGGTGATGCCCGCACAAGACACAACGACAGATGGCGGGCGAAAAAAGTAGGCCTATAGAAGGGTAAGGTTACACACCAGAAAACCTTGCAGAGCCAAGAGCAGTGGAGGCAACGTTAGGGCTTTAAAGGGGGCAAAGTCGTCTCGCTTTCACCTGCACTTGCTCCAGCAGGCGCCTGGCGGTCTCTGCCTCGGACACGTCAGCCTGGAAGGCAGCATGGGCCCCGCGGGGTGCCTCCTTCTCACTCCCCGGCCCTCCCAGCAGCTGCACCGTCTCCTGTGCCGCTGCCCCGTCCAGGTCGCAAGCGGCCACGGCGGCACCCTCAGCAGCTAAGCGCACACTGACCGCTCGGCCGATGCCGCTACCTGCACCTGAGGTGGGAGAGGAACACCCGAGGAGGGAGGGAGGGAGGCATGGGCAGGGGTCAGAGGTCAACAGGGCGCGAAGTTAATAAAATTTAGACCAGAGGCCAGAGGTCACAGTGACTCTAGCGTCCGAGGGCGCAACCCCGATATCACTCTGGCACCCTACCCCGCCCGGGAAGCGGAGTCCCCCCAACCTGTGACCAGGGCCAGAGCGGAGCGGAGCCGAAGCTGAGACGCCATGGTGAGCCGCGCATGGGCGGTCGCCTCAGCACTGAGCCAATCCGAGAGCACAGGGGGCGTGCCAAGACCAAAACCCGTCCAATCGAAGCCCGGCCAGCATTAGGGCACCGGCGGCCACCACCGCGAGCAGACCTCCAACCGCGGGGGCGTGGCCAAACCCCAGGGCTCCCGGGACCAGGGCAGCCGGAGAAGAGGGGGCCCTCATAACCCCCCATAAGACAAAGAATGCGTGTGGAGCAGAAGATCCGAGGACTTTATTTCCGTTCACCATCCCTCCTCCTCGATCCAAACATTGATATAAAAGAATAGAAACAAAAAAATCAGGCCATGAGATTAACAACTAGCCCCCCTCCCCCACAATCACTCCCAAATCAGGACACACAATTGACATTTATCCCTGACTTCTCGTGCTGTCCCTTTTGTCTAGGGCTCGGGTCTTCCCTGAAGCCTTCTTCACCAACAGGTGGGAGAGAGGTAGACCTTGGAGAAGCCTGTGTGGCAGCTTGGTCCCCTGTGAACAGGTGGGGGTGGGAGACAAGCGCTAGGCTGCCATAACTCTTCTCTCTTCCAACCTTCTTCATGGTTCCACTTAGCATCCCAGACCCACCCAACTGTGGTCCCACTGGGCTGGTCAACCCCACCTCTAGAGCCAAATCTTGAAGATCTTTAAGCCAAAGTCACCATTTCCCTAGGATACAACTCCTTCCTCTGGCAGATATCCGAGGTCAGGGCCCCCAACCTCCAGACCCCTAACCTGAAGGGCTTAGGACTTTGGGGCTGGAGTGGGGGTGGTTTACCCTGCCTCTCACTCGAGGTGGGCAATCAGCACCATCATGACCACTCCCCCCAGCAGCCCCAACACCTCCAGAAGTGACTGCAATGGTGATGCCTCCCTCAACAGCTCAGGCAAGACCGAAACCGTTGCTACATAGATAAAGCCACCTGCAGTGAATGGCAGAACCCAGCCAGGACCTGTGCCACCTGCAACTTCACTGCCCACTGCCCCTCCTTCGGTTAGGAGGGCAAAGGCTGTGCCTGCCAGTGCCCCTACTGCCGTCAGAAGTTGTAGACGCATCGCCTGGTGGGCAGAAAAGAGAGAGAGAAGCACTCACTAACATCTAGAGGTTATCAGTGGTTTAGACAAGGCTGGAGAGGTATAGGTGTACATGGATACAGTGCATGTCTTTGGAAACCAAAGAGTAGGCAAAAAGGGGGGCATCTAGAATAGACACTTTCCATTCAGATGGCGTATGGACCACAGTTCAAGAAATACTGAGCTACAAGACGAAATAGAACTTTTCATCCCTCATTTATAGAGGTTCGGTTGCCAACAATACTTCAGAGATGCTGAGTTCAGTTCCAGACCACCACGATAAAGTAAATATCACAAAAGTGAATATCATGATAAAGCAAGTTATGTGAATTTTTTCGGCTTCCAGTGCATATAAGTTATATTTACACTATACTGCAATCTAGTAAGTGTGCAGCAGCATTATGTCCACCATATACACAGCTTAATTAAAAATTACTTTATGGAGTTTCTGCTGTGGTACAGTGGGTTAAGAATCTGACTGTAGCAGCTTGGGTCGCCGCAGAGGTAAGGGTTCAATCCCCAGCCTGGGAACTACCATTGCCACGGCCGCAGCCATTAAAGAAAAAAAAAAAAAGAAGGTACTTTATCACTAAAAAATTCTAATCTTCATCTGAGCTTTCAACAAGTTACAATATTTTTGCCGTTATGACATCAAAGATCACTGATCACAGATGAACATACCAAATGAGATAAAAATGAAAAGGTTTGAAATATTGCAAGAATTACCAAACTGTGACACAGAGACATGAAATAAATAAATGCTGATGGAAAAAAATGGTGTCAACAGACTTGTTCAACACAGGGTTGTCACAAATTTGTAAAAAACACAATATCTGTTAAGTACAATAAAGAAGCACAATCAAACTAGGTAGGCCTGTAGTACAACTTGCTTGGAACTAATGGGTGGCAGTCTGAGTTTGGGCTGGATGAGCAGGGGGTAAAGGGCTTGAGACAACCATGTCTGGTACACCAACCTGCTTTTTGCTGCAGCCAGACTGGACCAAGATGGCAAAGTCCCCCACTTCATGGGGCACTTCATGTAGCAGCACAGTCATCGTGGTCAGGATCCCGAGCCCCCGACCTCCTCGAAATGAAGCACCAATAGCTAGACCATCCGTGAAGTTGTGTGCCAGGTCAGCAGCCAGATTCAGATACCCTGACACACGCAAGTCTTGTACAGGAGAAAAGAAAGATGAAACAATCAGAGGCACTCCTCAACCCTAGTCCAAACCCTAGTCAGCCATTATCACATCTCCCCCAAGAGACCACTTCATGCCCAGCCCCAGGGTTTCCAGACACCTGCCATTACCCACAGCCCTTTTCCATGTGACTCGTGATGATGCCCCTTGTCCAAGTGTATGCAACCCTGGCCCTCACCTGACCCTGCTTTTTCCTCTCCAGAATGCTGAGGTCTCACTGGCCCATCTTTGGGCCTTGTGCTCCCTCCTCTTCTCTTCCTCGACCCCCCTGCTTCCTTTTCTTCTTCCTCTGAGCTCTGCTTTTCCTTTGAAGGACACTCTGAGGGGAAAAGAGGAGCTGGTAAAAGTGGGGAACGGAGACCTACCAATATGTCCTCAAAAGAGGAGTTCCCTCCCACCCAGGAGCCATAAAATGAGCAGATTCAGAGGTAGGCAAGATGGTTTTCATTAAAGTTTTTCCTAGGCTCACCCTGTCTTCCATGTCCATGACCTCCATGCGTGTGACCGTGAGCATGTCCATGTCCGTGACTGTGTCCATGTCCTCCTTTCACGTGTCTCACAAATTTCTCCACCACAAGAAAGGCGACAATTCCACTGAGGACCCACAGTCCCACAGACAGAATGGGGCCCTGGCCTGAGGATGGACACATTGAGACATTAAGAGAAATATAGATTCCAGACTCTTCCTCCCCAAGTAGAGGAGAACAGGGAGGGACAGACCTTCCCTAGCACCCCAACCCATTATCTCCATCCTCCCCTTCCTTACCACTGTGGGAATGTCCGTGTCCGGGCTGCTCCAGAGGGTGGTGAGAATGGGGTTCTGGAAGAAGTGGGGGAAAAGGTTAGATAAGGGAACATCCCACACAAAGGGTGTGTGTTGGGGGGACACTAGAAGGTCAGGGATCACAAAGAGGAAAGAACCCTCTCATTCAAAGAATAAAACACTCTAAGATTTGAGGTCACTTACCCAGAGCATGAGGAATGAGGTGCAGGAAGGCATCTCCCAAGAGCCCACCCGAAGCAAAACTCAGCAGGATCTGGAGCAGAGAGCGGTGCCGAGGTGAGTTGGACTCCACCGGGATAAGGAAGAGGACGAAAAATGGAGCTGCAGAGATGAGCACTGTGGCCCCTAGTGCCTAGTGAGGGAAAGTCAGGGGTCAAGAGGTGTGGGACTTCCCAACAATCCAGAACTAGCCCCCCTCTGCCCCATCCCGGGGGACTCACATAGGCCCAGAGAGTGACAGTGTCCAAGTCTTGCTTGATGCCTGCAGCCCCAGATTCCCCATAGCCTCCATGGCTGTGCTCATGGTTATGTCCGTGTCCTGGGTGGTAGAGGCTCTCATGGGAGTCGCCATGAATATGGCCATGGTGCAAATCCTCATGTGAATGTCCATGATGGTGACCGTGGGTATGCCCATGCCAGATGCTCTCATGAGTATGGCCATGGCCATGGCCATGGGCATGGCTGTGTCCATGGTGGAAATCCTCATGTGAATGCCTGTGGCTGTGGCCATGCAAGTCCTCCTGCAGGTCTTCGTACAGGTCGCCATGACCCCCGTGTCCGGCCACTAGCAGCCCCAAGGCTGCCCACGTCAGCAGTCCCACGGCCACCCTGTGGGGGGCCCCCAGGCCTCTGGCCATCACGCTGACCAGAGGGACACAGACAATGACTCCACTTGACCCTCAACTGTATACCTATACAGGGTCCGCTTTACTCCGATAGCGCCCTCTGTCCACGTCTATGGACCGCTTCCCCGTCCCATTCTGTCCCCACCCACATTGTCCCCAAGATTCGTTTTCTTTATCCCGAACCCCTTCCCGGATGTAGGGCCCCCGGGATACCGCTCTAGGCTTTGATCCTCCACTCTTGGACTCTCTGGGCCCTCGTCTCTATGGCCCACTAGTTGAGAAAAAAGGCTTGGAAAGGACAGCAGAGAAAAGCGGGCTATTCTCACCGGCTCCGGGATCCTCTCCTTTCCCGGTTTGCTCGGACGTGGCAGTCCCACCTCCAGCTCCCGCGAGAACAGGGAATTCGGTTCTACCTTGGTCCCAATACTTTACCAATATGGCCGCATCCCGGCAGCTATGAAGCGCGCCTGTCCTGGCGCGCACGCGCGAGTGTGGAGGTTATTTGAGGGGATGCTGGGCGAGGCCGCTTAACAGGCGGGAGGAGACCGCCTCCTCGGTTTCCAACTAGACGAGGGGGCGGGAACTAGCGCGGAGACTTCCCGTCTATACCAAGATGGCTGCCACATCGGCGCTGTCATTTGGGTACAGAGCAGAGCGAAGCGCTTAATTTGACTCGGTTCAGGCCAAAGTCTTTTTCTCTGGGGCTTCCTCGTGCTTGCCGAATTCCCCGATCAGTTCTTGAGAATCCCTGGTACCCTCTCGGCATCCCTACACTCAGCCAGGAATCATGTCTTGGGCGGCTCGCCCGCCCTTCCTCCCCCAGCGGCATGCCGCAGGGCAGTGTGGGCCGGTGGGGGTGCGAAAAGAAATGCATTGTGGGGTCGCGTCCCGGTGGCGGCGGCGACGGCCCTGGCTGGATCCCGCAGCGGCGGCGGCGGCAGCGACAGCCGGAGAACAACAAACCCCGGAGCCGGAGCCGGGGCAGGCTGGACGGGACGGGATGGGCGACAGCGGGCGGGGTGAGTGTCCTAACAGACGGACAGGCAAGGCAGTGACCGCGTTATCAGCAGCCCCTACCCCCCCTCCCCTGATGCTCTTTACCAGGTGCTCCCGCCCCCTTGTTTGTAAACACGCGTCCCCTCCCTCCCGAGGGCCTTAGCGCCCTCCCCCCGGGGCGGGGCGGGGAAGGGGAGCTTCCGCCGTCCGAGGGGTGGCCGCTTGAGGCCTTACACTCCTGAGATCCCAGGAGTGGGACAGTAGACCTTGAGCTTGAGGATTCTGGACGTTTGAAGGCAGATTCTGCGTCCTAGGAGGGGTCTCTTCCGCCTGTCTCTTTTCCCTGCTTGGTTTGGCTACAAGCTGGGAATGGAGGTGCTGACTGGTCCACACCACGTGCTGCCCCACCCACACGAGATGCCCCAGGCCTGGGGTGACCAAATGCATTGCTTGGAACGTGCCTCACCTGAACTGTCCTCTTCTTTGGCAACCCCCTCCTCTCACCACAGTTAGGAGTTAAGCCGTTGTTTGACAGCAGGGTACCTCTGAACTTAGGAAGGGGTGGGTGGGGTGGGGTGGGGTGGGGGTGCGGTGGGGGATCAGAGAAAGAATTAAAAGTCTCCGGTTGGATGATAGAAGACTCATTTTCTCTTTTTGTCTCTCCTGTCTGTGTGTCTGCCTGTGTGTACCCCTCCCCAGACTCCCGAAGCCCAGATAGTTCCTCCCCAAATCCCCTTCCCCAGGGGGCCGCTCCCCCCTCTCCTCCTGGGCCACCCCTACCACCTTCAGCAGCTGCATCCCTTGGAGGCTCTGGGGCCCCACCCCCACCCCCGATGCCACCCCCCCCACTGGGCTCCCCCTTTCCGGTCATCAGCTCTTCCATGGGGTCCCCTGGTCTGCCCCCTCCAGCTCCCCCAGGATTCTCCGGGCCTGTCAGCAGTCCCCAGGTGAGAGGTTGTGACCCACTTCCTGACTCTCCACTTTCATTTCCTGTTTTCCTGTGACCCCACATCCTTGAGTGAACTTCCCCATGGCCCCTTGACCTGCCAGGCCTGAAGTCCTTTCGAGACCCCTTGCCCTTCCTGAAGTGACTGGTCATTCAGTACACGCCTCCTCCCCGACCCTATAAAAGAACCCAGGTGTTCTTGATGTCCCTTTCCATCTATTAGTGATTTTTTTTTTTTTTGCCCTTTTTGTTCCAGCTGCCCTTCTGAGATACAAGCCCTCGGGGCCATTGTGTTGCACAATTTCAGGGGGACCTTTATGTCTCATCCTCTTTGGGGTTGTGCTCATTGGGGGTGGCCCTTCATGGGCACTGCAGTGTCAATAATGCCCTTTGTAGTGTGCAATGCAGGGCCCTGCCTACTGGTAGGGAGTGATTTCTGTCACCTCTGAAAAATTATCCTTCCCAATGAGTCTTCCTGTGACTTCCCTATTTCCCCCATCCCAGATTAACTCAACAGTGTCGCTCCCTGGGGGTGGGTCTGGCCCCCCTGAAGATGTGAAGCCACCAGTCTTAGGGGTCCGGGGCCTGCACTGTCCACCCCCTCCAGGTGGCCCTGGGGCTGGCAAACGGCTATGTGCAATCTGCGGGGACCGAAGCTCAGGTATGAGACTCAGAGGACCAGCAGGGAGGAAGAAAGAGTGTTCCATATACCATCACCTGTGGGATTCCCAGGGGCCACTGAGGTTGCGTTAGAGCAAGTGAGCTGGGGAGCTCTGATGAGAGCTAAGGAACCTGCAGCTCAGATTTGGGATGTGGAGTGGTCAGAGGGAGGAGGGGGCTGGTGTAGGGTTTTGAACATAAGAAGAGTGAGGCTGGATCATCCCTCACATCCTGGTTCCCCGTCTCTCTACTTGGCAAACAAAGAGCAGACTTAAACTAGATTTGCTGGGGGGAGGGTGGCAAGCATGTTTGTGGCGCAGGGTCTACACACAGTCTTATTGCTCTTCCTCTCCCATTGTAGGCAAACACTACGGGGTTTACAGCTGTGAGGGCTGCAAAGGCTTCTTCAAGCGCACCATCCGTAAGGACCTGACCTACTCGTGCCGGGACAACAAGGACTGCACGGTGGACAAGCGCCAGCGGAACCGCTGTCAGTACTGCCGCTATCAGAAGTGCCTGGCCACAGGCATGAAGCGGGAGGGTAAGGGCCTCCTCACGTAGGCCTCCCAGTCTGCCCGGTGGGAGAGGAGGCAGGAGGGGGAGGGAAGACCTCAGCACAGACTGTACCTCAGGAAGGCCGGACTCTTCTTTCTCTCCTCCAGAGGGCGGTGTTTGATTTCTCTCTGCTCCCCTCTTCAGCTCTCCTCCCTGGGACCCTGGTCTGGTCCCTTGAGTTTCCTTCTTAATGCTTCTGCCCCTGTGACCTGCACCTCCAGCGCCTCCCTGGTCTGGTGCTAGGCTAGGATCACTTCTCCTTCCCCACCTCGCTCACCTTCTCCAACCTAAAGAGTTGTTCCTCTCTGACCCAGGGCATCCACTCTGGTCTCCATCTCCCTGTTCCCTGTGTTCTCTCCTGCAAACTCTAGGATTCTGCCCTCTTAAGCTACAGCCTTTACTGAAGACGTCAGGGCTTCTTTCCCTCTTTTAAATCTCTAGCTTATCTTCTGAAGTCTGATTCTGGAATTCTTTTTTTTTTCTTTTTTTGTCTTTTTTGTTGTTGTTTTGTTTTGTTTTTTAGGGCCACACCTGTGGCATATGGAGGCTCCCAGGCTAGGGGTCCAATCAGAACTGTAGCCACTGGCCTACGTCAGAGCCACAGCAATGTGGGATCCAAGCCGCGTCTGCAACCTACACCACAGCTCACAGCAACGCCAGATCCTTAACCCACTGAGCGAGGCCAGGGATTGAACCCACATCTTCATGGATACCAGTCAGATTCGATTCCACTGCGCCGCAATGGGAACTCCAAATTCATTATCTTTAAAAATGGGGACAGAACATTGTAAATCAACTATAATAGAAAAAATAAAAATCTTTTAAAAAAATAAGAAAGACCAGAAAACAAAGAAAAATATAAAAATGGGGAGAAGCGCCCACAGGGTTGTTATAATAATTGAGTGAATGTTAATGTGTGCCTAGTTTGTTTCTTAGTGTGAAGTAGACCCTCAATTTAAATGTTAGGTTTCTCCCTTATTCCTGTACCCACCCTTTTACTTCTCCTTCTTGGTTTATTTATCTGTCCTTTTATGATGCTTGCTTCTAGACTGCCCCACGTTTGCTGTTGTTTCAAGTGACTTTTGCAATTTCTATAAATATCTCCTAAAGGCCATGAGACCTTGATAAGGCCCTAAGGACGTTTTGGAATCTCCTCATAACTGGCTGCTGACTTTCCACTTTTTTCTCCTTCCTTCTTCCCCCGCAGCGGTACAGGAGGAGCGCCAGCGAGGGAAGGACAAGGACGGGGATGGGGAGGGGGCTGGGGGAGCCCCTGAGGAGATGCCCGTGGACAGGATCCTGGAGGCAGAGCTTGCCGTGGAGCAGAAGAGTGACCAGGGCGTTGAGGGTCCTGGGGGAACCGGGGGTAGCGGCAGCAGCGTGAGTGGTGGAGTCAGTCTACTCTTCCTCCTGATGGGGTGGGGGGGCCGGGTCTAGGTCCACTCTCTCTCCCCCTCCCCCGCCTTCCCTTTACAACCCACTTAACACTGCCCGGGACTGGAAGTGCTCCAAGCAGGGTCTCTCAAACCTCCCAGGTGGGTGTGGTAGCGTCCTCTGTCCCCGATCCCCAGACAACCCACTTGCAGAACCACAGGCAAGTCCCAGATAAATCACTGTTTTCATGAATGCCAGAGAGAAGGACTTGCTTCAGATGGGGCTCATAAGGAGCGGGTGTCAACAGCCTCTTAAGTGGGGGGCTCCCAGTGTACTTGCAAACTTTCCGTGACTCTCACCCCTCATCCCCCGCAGCCGAATGACCCTGTGACTAACATCTGTCAGGCAGCTGACAAACAGCTCTTCACACTTGTTGAGTGGGCGAAGAGGATCCCACACTTCTCCTCCTTGCCTCTGGATGACCAGGTCATACTGCTACGGGCAGGTCAGTGGCCTTGGACCCCTTGGACCTCTTGTCCTTTGACCCCTCTCAGACCTCCCGACCTTCAGAGACTCCAGTGGCCTTACCTTGCCGATTCGGGGAGCCGATCTCATTGACCTTGCCACCTCCTCTTCTCTTCCCCTGATATGCTTTGAATCCCACCGCCTGATCCCCGGCTCCTGACCCTCGCTGCCCCCCACCCAGGCTGGAACGAGCTCCTCATTGCCTCCTTCTCTCACCGGTCCATTGACGTCCGGGATGGCATCCTCCTCGCCACAGGTCTTCATGTGCACCGCAACTCAGCCCATTCGGCAGGCGTGGGAGCCATCTTTGACCGGTCAGTGGCCCTCGGCTAGGCTGGCCTCTAGGTAGAGGGGGTGGGGCTATAGGCTGGTCCGTGTCCAAGGCTGGCTGAGCTGTGACCTTTGAGTGACCTGCAGGTCCCTCTCCAGGGTGCTGACAGAGCTAGTGTCCAAAATGCGTGACATGAGGATGGACAAGACAGAACTTGGCTGCCTGAGGGCAATCATTCTGTTCAATCCAGGTAAGAGGAAGATCACCCCTGTCTCTCAAGACCAAGGCAGCCTTGGAGCCTCCTCTTCTTCGGAGACTCCTAAGTTACCCAGCTATCCCCCTCAGTAAGACCCTCTACCTCGAAAGCTCCCAGCTGACAAGAAACCCCCGTCCCCACTGATAAGATTCTCTTTCTGACCCCATCCCACAAACCCACTGCGCCCTGCCTCCCTTGCCAGGCGTCTGCTGAAGGGCATGTAGGTGGGGCCCAAAAAGGGACATCAGGTGGGTCACAGGACCATGTTTGTCCTGATCTGATTTGTCTTCCTTTCTCTTCCCCTGCCATCCCAGATGCCAAGGGCCTCTCCAACCCCAGTGAGGTTGAGGTCCTGCGGGAGAAAGTGTACGCGTCACTGGAGACCTATTGCAAACAGAAGTACCCTGAGCAGCAGGGACGGTGAGAAGCAGCTGTGGGTCTGAGGGGTTGTGAGAACTGAGGCTCCCGCAGGACCTGGGGTGGGTGGGTGGGGCATAACGGTATGTTCAGGGCCCAAGTGCCTCCAGCTCTCACTCCGCTTCTCCCCTCCCCTCCTCAGGTTCGCCAAGCTGCTGCTGCGTCTTCCTGCTCTCAGGTCCATCGGCCTTAAGTGTCTAGAGCATCTGTTTTTCTTCAAGCTCATTGGCGACACCCCCATCGACACCTTCCTCATGGAGATGCTTGAGGCTCCCCACCAGCTGGCCTGAGCCCACACCCAGATGTGGTGTTCCTCACGCTTGAGGAGGGCACATCAGAGAGGGACTCCGAGCGTTGGGGCAGGGTGGGGAGGGGCGGTGTTCCCAGGATCTGGTGGGGTGAGCAGTACAGGGCAGAACCGAGACCTCCACATGGGGTGGTGGGTCTGTAAATCCTCCAAGGGTTTACTTGACATCCCAAGCCAGAGAGCACCCCCCATCACTGCGAGGGCTGGACCTGGCCCTGCAGTGGCCTCAAGTCTCTGCATTCGTCTGGGTCTGCCATGCTTTGGGGTACTTTCTCATCCCCTGCCTGAAAAGACCTCTCCTTCCCCCAGCACAAAGCACTGGTCGTGCTCCCAGGACCTTGCTTCCTTCCCATCTTGCCTCACTTAGCCCCCCATCTGAAGAGAGGAAATGGGAACTCCCCCAGAGATGGATATTGGGGGGCAGGCCCCCCAGACTGATGGACATGGGAGTAAGGCTCTGACAGGCCTTCCTCTAACCAAGCCTGGCAGATGGGGGCTACTCTGGAAGAAGGGGAGGGGGGTGCTGCTGTTGTCTCCTGTCCAGAGTCCCCTCTCACACTTCACCTCCTTCTGCAGTCAGACTGAAAAATAAAAAGGTGGTGGTGGTTAAGGGGAGGGTGGAGATGTAGGAACCCATCTGCTATTTTTAATTTCCTCTGAGGATAGAGACTTGCAGTTAGACTCAAAGAAGTACTGTACTTTCCCAGGTTGACTAAGAAATGCCAGTGGTGGAGGTGGTATTTGGGAAAGGCAGGGCCCTGAGATGTCTGTCCCTGGGGCTCTTCAGCACTGGCCTTCCCCCCCAGCCCCTCCTGTCTAACTTGAGGAAGGGGCCTGGGCTGTGATGGCAGGGAAGGGGTGCTCCGGTGAGTAGTCCTCACGCCCTAACCGTCACAGCTCTGCCCCCAGCCCTGGGCGCACACAGTGTAGGCCGGGAACACAGGGTCCTGGCCTGAGACTTGAGGGGGGTTGGCCCGCCAGCAGAGACGGGCTGCAGGGGCTGCATGATTTTTGCCCTGCAGCTCTTCTCTCCGGGGTTCCTTTCCCCTCTCTTTCACTCACTTAAAGTCGCTTTCAAATTAAAATCGCTGTTTTCTGGACTGAGGCGTCTGTATTGGGGTTGGGGGCTAGCGCTGCCTCGGGCCGCGTGGTGGGGTGGCGAGTATCCGGTCCGAGCTTCGAAGGGCTCCCTTCACACCGCCGAAGTTCCCTGGGGCCTGAGAGGCGGGCGCAGGGTGGGGGACACAAGGCGCGCTTTGTCGCGGAGGGGGGGAAAGGATGTGCCAGGCCGGGGGCGGGGCCGGCCGGAGGAGGAAGGGGGGCGGCGGACTCTCAAAGGCGCCTTGTTCGCTTGCGCCCTCCAAGCGCCAGCGGGCGGCGGCGCCTCAGCTCGCTCTGGTCTTCCCTCCAGCCGCGCCGCGGGCTCCGGGCAGACCCGGCGCCGTGCCCGTTCGTGGGGGCGCACTGGGCGCTGAGCGCCCGGCCTCCTCAGGCGTTGCCCGCCTGGAGGCGGCCTCTCGTCCCCGAGTGACCCCCATGTCCCCGGACTCTGCCAACCAGCGTCGACGGCCCCCTCACCTCTCCACTGGCTGCCTTTCCACCTGGGCTCCCGGGCGCCCTTGCGTCGTTCCCCCTTTCATCTCCTGGGACCTGATTAGCCTGTTTGTGGGTCTCTGACCGCCCGCCACCCCCACCCCACCGCGCTCCCCGCGACCGTCGAGTTGCAGGTCTCTTCCAGTCTCTATCTATAGCCTTGTCTATAAATACCCCGCCTCGGGCCCGCTCTGTAATTACCCCGGGCGGGGCGAGGGGAAATAATTATGGAGACTTGATGGGGTGAGGGGAGGTAGCGACCCCCAGGCCCGCCTCTCCCCTCCCACTGTGCCCTAAATCCCGCCCAGGACTCTGCTCTAAGGGGGCTCTGGGCCCCCAAGGGGGAGGAACGGGGAGGGAGGTTGTGACTGAACGTCTCGGTCCCCCCAAAAGCGAAGGAGACTGGGGAAGAGCTATTGGGGTTCCCGAAAAGAGAATCCTAGGCTTCAGACCACTGAGTGCCTGCAAGAAGCAGAGAGGGCGGTCCGAGGGTCAGCGAGGGAGGGTTCCCGTTCGCACCCCGCACCACCGCCACCACCAGGTGGAGATTGAGGGTGGGGTTTCTCTTCGGTGCCTGTGGGCGGGAGGTTGGAGGAGGAGGCTGGGCCGGGGGCGGGAGCGGGGTGGGGGCTCTGGGCCGCTGGGGTGGCCGGGGACACACAGGAGCGGCGGCCACCGAGGAGGGAGCAGCGCCGGAGCCCCGACGGCGCCTCGCTGCATGGAGCTGAGCGACTGAGAGCTGTCGCCACCCGACAGCTTCTGACTTCTTTCGGGACCCCGGCGTCCAAGCCCGCTCACCCTCTCTTGTCAGCCTCGGGGCGTTCAACGGCTCCGGCGGCCCCTGGGTCCCTGGGACCTGGCGTTCCGGGCGCTAGCCATGGAGCGGTGCAGCCGCTGCCATCGCCTCCTCCTGCTTGTACCGCTGGTGCTTGGGCTGAGCGCGGCCCCGGCCTGGGCAGGTAAGGGGAGTCCCAACCCCTGGGTCATCCGAATCAGGCTGGAGCTCCACATACCTCTGGACAGGGGACAGCTGATGCCTGAGGAGTGAGGGTAGCGTCGGAGTCAGAGAATGGGATTTGAGGGTCAAGAGTCTGGGCTGGAGGGCAAGACACCTGGGTTCCTTGGAGCCAGAGTGGGGATCTCTTTCCCTCCCTGAAGTGATTAAGGGAAGGCAGATAAAGCTGAATGGTGGAGGATCAATCACCTGAGCGGGGTGAGTGGGGCTGGATGCTGGGGTCCTCCAGCAGGGTCTGAGTGGTCCAGCCTGTGCTGGAGTCAGGGCTAGATGCCAGTGTCGATGGGTGAAGTTTACATATTTGTTTTCTGGTCTTTCTGTCTGCATCTCTGAGCTTGAGAGGGGAGCATCCTTGGGTCAGAACAGAGAAGGAAGGGATGCCTGGACCATTTGTCCCACTGGCTTCCCCAACAGGATCCCCTTCCCCCCTCCCTGTGCCCTCGACGCTGCCACGCGGCTGGCTCTGGGGAGCATTGGGGCTGGCTGCCAGCAGGACGGCCGCTGGACAGGCCAGGATCAGGTGTCTGAGGCAGGAGCCAACTCTTTGCATTCCTGCCCCACCCCTCCCCCTCCGGCCAG
This sequence comes from Phacochoerus africanus, assembly GCF_016906955.1. Taxonomy (NCBI): domain Eukaryota; kingdom Metazoa; phylum Chordata; class Mammalia; order Artiodactyla; family Suidae; genus Phacochoerus; species Phacochoerus africanus. The sequence goes on along the minus strand of NC_062552.1, from coordinate 26,414,951 downwards.
CCAGGCTCCCCTTGGGACCCGGGCATCCACCATCCCAGTCTTTTCCTTCTTTTTCCCAGGATCCAGAAGTCCTAGCTCCTAGCAAAGGGGATTTGACATCACAGAGGAGTCTGGGAGTACCTGGGTACTAGGCAGGCTGGAACAAGTCCACCAACCCCTGGAAACACTGGGGGGGGGGGTGATTTGCATATAATTTGAATATTCATTTCTTCTCTGCTCAGGAGAGAAAATGGTCAGAAAGCCACATAAAGGATTTAGATTCGATTACAGAAGGAAGACCTTTCAAGATAGGAGGAGCATGAAGCTTAGAGACAGAAAAGTGAAGCGTGGGATGTCTGAGGACTCCAGGAATCTTTTTTAGGGAGAAAAGCGCTCCTTTAACATGGAGGCAGGGAGATGGCTGAGATGTTATTTGGGTGCTGAGTGGGTAGAGTCGGTCTCTGTGGGGAAATGAGTTAGTGTGGGATTCATGAGAGGAAAGGATGGGGCCTTTGAGGGGCCAGAGGTAGAACGATGAGGGTGACAGGGCCACCAGTGGGGACACTGAGACGGACTGAGGCCAGTGACAGTGGGGCACATACATGGCTTGAAGTGGAAGATGAGTGGGCAGACCTACGGGTAGTCATCTATAGGATGGAACTGCACTTTCCTGGGGTTTGGTGGAGGTGGGGGCCTCTGAGGTCTCCTTGGCCTGGGGTCTCTGTGAGTCTCTGTGTCTCTGTCTCACTTACCCTTCGTCTCTCAAAGCAGTCCTTGTGTGTTGGTGTTTGCAGAGCTGCCACACACGGGGGCCAGGCTAGGGCAGGGAGGTGGGAGGGGGCAAGGCCGTGGTTTCCCGGCTTCTGGACTCAAAGGGCCTTTTCTCTGCCTGCCCGCCCCACCTCACCCACCCCACCCAGCTCTGCTCTCCTGATCACTCCGGCCCCTGCCCTGCCCCACACTTCTATGAAAGTTTTGCTGGAACTTTCTTGGGGATGTCTCCAGTCTGGAGCTGATGGTGTGAGAAGTATGTGTCCTGGGGAGAAGGTGAGGGAGAGGTGACCCTCGGCAGCTGAGTTCTGCGTGCACAGCGCTAGTGGCCTGAGTCGTCTTTGGATCCTGGGAGGTGGGGGTGGGGTGGGGCAGGGTCGCAGTTCCAGGTGTGGGGAGCTTGCCTGGATTTTGGGCAAGGACTCTGATGGGATCCACAGATGTGTGGCTTAGGGCCCTGGACCTGCTCCGGCTCCGCGTGGCAGCTGAGCTCCCCTCTCGCCCCCGCCCTCCTAACCCATCTCCCAAGCCCGGGACCCAGGCCGCTGGTGTGACTCTTTCTTGTATCTCCTTCCCCTCCATCGTCCCCACCTCCCCAAATGGGAAGAGCAACAGCTTGAAGCCTTCTCCCCATAGAGCTGCCTCTCTGCTCCCTCCTGGTGGCCCCCCTGCACCTCCCGTGCCCAGGATGATCGTTTGCCCAGATGTTGTTTATGCTGGAGACTCGGGACAGAGGCCAGAGACTAAAAGATACGGAAGGGGAGTAAGAGAGAGAAAAGGAAAGATGTGTCAGGGAAATGAAGGAAGACAGAAGAGACGGGAGAGAGAAGGACCAACAGATACAGAGCCAGAGGAATGGGGAGGCAGGTGGAGAGATGAGAGCGAGACTAAGAGAGAATATAGACAGATTCATAGGCTGAAAGATGGAGAGAGGGAGAGAGGCTGGGAGGAAGGGGTCGAGGGTGGCCCCAGCCAAGTCCAGGGTCAGCCCTGCCTTTTTCCAGGTGACTTTCGTTTCCCATCCATTCGGGCCCGTTCAAGAGCAAGTAAGGGAGAGGTAACTTATCTTCTAGGGAGTTTGAGCCCAAGGAAGCTGAGCCCTAGGCCCCAGGTGTCCCCTCTTTGGGCCCTCCTGAGACAGCGTCCCTCCCCTTGACCTACGTGGACTCCTCCAGGTGCATCGCCCGTGGATGTGCTTCGGGCCCTGAGGTTCCCCTCCCTCCCTGATGGCGTCCGGAGGACGAGGGGCGTCTGTCCTGCTGATGTGGCCTACCGAGTGTCTCGCCCTGCCCAGCTCAGTGCACCCACCCGCCAGCTCTTCCCAGGTATGGGTAGTGTGCTGGAGTAATGAGAGCTGGGGGCAGAGGGCGGGGGGGTTCAGGCTGGGATCAGACACCAGAAGGAAAGGGCTTTACAGCTCGCTTTGCCTCTCATTCCACCTGTGTGTGTCTCTCTCTTGGGTACCAGGAGGCTTTCCCAAAGATTTCTCTCTATTGACTGCTGTCCGGACCCGCCCTGGCCTCCAGGCTCCGCTCCTGACTCTCTATAGTGCCCAGGGTGTCCGACAGCTGGGCCTGGAGCTCGGCCGACCCGTCCGTTTCCTGTATGAGGACCAGACAGGACGGCCTCAGCCCCTGGCTCAGCCCGTCTTCCGAGGCCTCAGCCTAGCAGATGGCAAGTAAGTCAATTTGCTCCTCTGGGCTGTCTGGCCTATTCTTTCAGGAGTTCCCTTCTGGTCCCCCGCCCCTGGAACCCCCACTCCCTAATCTAGGAAACCCTGCCCGCCCTTTGGGCCACAACTCACTTACCTGCTGCCCAAACTCCAGTCACTTCTAGCACAGAGTTTGGGCTTTAGAGTTTAAATGCTTGCAGATAGCTTGTGCCTCGGGCAACTTATTGACTTTTTGGAGCCACAGTTTCTATGTCTAAAAAGTATGGATAATGGACAGGTGAGCATCCGATGGGGAAATGATTGCATCATGCCTGGTGCCTTGGAAGCACGCGGTGAATGGGGGCTGCTGTGGTTACTCCCCTTGTTATCAGTGATTTGTTAGCCCTTCCATCAGCTGCTCCCCAGCCCTCCTGACTTGCCCCACTTCAGTCAGTCATTTGAACCTCTCCCCCCACATGACCAGGTGGCACCGCGTAGCTGTGGCTGTGAAGGGCCAGTCTGTCACCCTCATCCTTGACTGCAAGAAGCGTGTCACCCGGCCCCTCCCCCGAAGTGCTCGTCCAGTGTTGGACACCCATGGAGTGATCATCTTTGGTGCTCGTATCCTGGATGAAGAAGTCTTTGAGGTAACCAGTGCTCTCAGGGAAAGGCAGGATTGCGGGGGGTCCTGTATCTTGTGTCCACGCCCTTGCTGACCTCAGGACTCCATCCGCCTATGTCCTGACCCTTCACTTTTCCTCTCATAAATTTATGTTTCCGTCTCCTATTTTCAGGGCTAAATTTTTTTTTTTTTGTAGGAGAACTAGGTACCCACTTATATGGCAGGATTGTCCACAGTCACTTACTCTGTCGCTTGGTTTTCATTAGTCCCCCCACCCGTCCATCCATCCCTTCAACCATTCACTCACATCTTCCCACCTGCGCAGCCGCTCCTTTAAACCATCCGTCTATTCATCTGTATTTCCGAGCATCCATCCTCTCTAGCCCATCCCCGCATCTATTCACTCCTCCCTCCACCCACCCACCCCGTCTACCCATGCAAGCAGTTCACCCGCCCAGCTCTTCACCCACCTGCTCTCCATCCAAGCCTTTATTTGCTTCCGTCCATCTCCCTACCCACTCTTTCTATCTACTCTGAGCCTCTCATTTTTCTACCCACCCGTCCACCCATACATACATACATACATTCACCATCTGTCAACCGTCCCGCTCAGACAAGCGTTTGAGCCCCTGTTCAGCCAGCCAGCCGGCCAGCTGTCCATTTACCCACCCAGTCAGTCAACATTTTCTGAAAACCTGCTGGCCCAATGCCAGAGGGAACACAGAAGAATACTATAAGGTCTCTTTCATTCCAAGGAGCTACCAAGTCTGCTCTGGAGATGAGTAGTAACCCCAAACTACAAGGCAGTGCAGGGTGTGCTAGGCACCACGTGTAAATGCCATTGGAAATCAGAAGTGGCCTCCCTCCCCTATTGCTAGAGGTCCTGAGAATTCTCATTGTCACTATCAGTGGAAGGCCAAAGCAGCTAAGGTTGGGCCACTGTCTCCAGAAGCCCCTATGAACAGGTTCATGCATGACTACATGGGTGGGGTATAGGCTAAGAGTTGAATTTAGAGTTGGAAGGCTTGAATTCTACTCCTTTTCTTGGGGTGGGGGGGCACACCTGCAGCATATGGAGGCTCCCAGGCTAGGGGTCAAGTCGGAGCTACAGCTGCCAGCCTACGCTACAACCACAGCCACTCCAGATCCAAGCCACATTTGCCATTGAATTTTATGCCTGATTCTACCACTTCGAGTGGCCTTGGGCCAGTCATTGTCTCTTTGAATTTTTATGAACGGACTGTGCTTGGAAAACGGGTCTCAAGATCCTTGTCCTGCTTTCCCAGTTGTTGTGAAGGTTCAATGGGATTATGAGAGAAGGTCCTTTGAAAATGGAGAAGAACTGCGCGCCTGGAGGGTAGATAATGACCTTCTCCAGTCTCACCTCAGATGGGCTCCTACCCCTCGTCCCAGACCATACCCTTTGTCTCCCGGAAGCCCTCTCTGCCTCCCTCCACCGGTGTTCCTTCCTCTTGTATTTGTAGGGTGATGTCCAGGAGCTTGTCATCATTCCGGGGGTGCAAGCTGCCTACGAATCCTGTGAACAGAAGGAGCTGGAGTGTGAGGGGGGTTGGAGGGAGACACCTCCAAAACAACAGTCTCACAGAACCCAGAGATCTCCGAAGCAGCAACCACCGAGACTTCACAGGCCACAAAACCAGGAGCCCCAGCGACAGGTGAGGGAGCTGGGCAAGCTCCAAACTGCAGCACACCCCAGGGAGGGAAGACACGCACACATCTCCCCAGGGGAACTTCCCCCGGTGTCCCAGAGCTCCCCAGCCTACTTTGGCCTCCTGTCCTCCCCTCCCCCGGGCCCCTCCCCAGCCATACCCTCTATTTCCCATCACCCACGCACCCCCAGTCCTCATTCATCAACCTTTTTATTTTCATTTAAAAATAAAAAGAGTCGTTATGAAGAATTCATGGCTGGGAGCTGTGTCCCCTCCTTGTGTCTCCTCCTCTGCTAGTCTTCTTGGAACTATGTCCTTGGATTTTCCATTGAATTAAGAGATTGGGAGATGGCGGGCATGGGGCTGAGGCTTGGGGACAGAAGATGGGAGAGCAGGGGCAGGGAGAGCCAGAACCGGGGAGTAAGCAGAAGTGGTGAGCCCCGGGAGTAGCAGCAGTGGGGAAGGGGTAGAGGGCAGAGGGAGTCCCGAGGGAGGAGTGAAGCTCTGCAGGTGTCGAGGTGGGGGGCCTGCCTCTGGCCCCTGCACTCAGCGGTGTTGGATAAGAGGCTGTGGTGGGGGGACGGGAATGAGGAGACTCAGGTGGAGTCCTGATAGTTAGAGGGACAGATAGGATCTGGGGTCAGTGGTCTGAAGACTGGAGGGTCAATCTCTTAATCATGTCTGCTTCTGTCCCACATGGGGGACCCATTCCCCCCATCTCTCTCCTAATCCCCCTTTCATCCCCAACTCCCAACACCACCTCCTCCCCCCGCCCTCCCCCCCACCCCCTTCCCACCTCCTCCCGCCACCCCTTCCCTAACCCCAGTCCACTGAGTCTCTCTACTATGACTACGAGCCCCCCTATTACGATGAGATGACTACGGGGACGACCCCTGATTATCAGGTAAACTTGAGGGACCCCTTCCTCTCTCCTGTTCCTCCCACCACCCCTTGCAAACATCTATGACACCTTCGTCCCCTCCAAACACGTAGGAAGAGCCACCTTATACAGAGATTAAGGGTGTTTCCTCACTGCCCCCTCCCTCGTGTCTCTCTGCTGCAGCGGCCTCCAAGACCCCACCACAGGGCTCCCCCTTCCCCCAGGGGGCGTCGGACCCCTCCCCGAAAGCCTACCCCACCTGCCAAGAGGTCAGCGGCCCGGCAGGCGTCCCCCTCACCAGACTGGAGGTCCTCTCGAATTGGTGGAGGTCCTGGCCCCGCGCGGAGCCAGCCTCCCCTCTCCCGGCGCCCAGCTCGGCGGGCAGCTCCCCCCCCTGCCCGGGGCCCCCCCAGGACCAGAGGCAGCGGTTACCGGCAGGTAGAACGGGGGCATCCAGATCTCTGCCCCCAAAGCCCTCTGACCTTGGAGATTCACTCTCCCCAAACGGTCCCCCCTCCAAAGGGGCTGCAAGATCTGAGATTTCCTCCACCCCCCAGCACAGACAGACCCTGTCCTCTGGGGGCGGGAGGGGGGGACGAGGTGCTGCTTTGCCTCCCCTTCCACTAACCACTCTCCTTCCTTCTGCCCCCTGCTCCTCTCTTCTCCCTTCCCCTTGGGGTTAGGACCCCACCCCAGGTGGAGAGGAAGGAATTCTGGAGTCAAGCCCCTTGCCACCCCCTGAGGAGGTAACTCCATCCCCCACCCTCACCCCAACTGGGGGTGGTGGGTGTTTGCGACCCACTCCCCTTGCCCCATGTCGGCCGGAGGGCTCTTGGTCGTATCCATTCACAGCCTTCTGTCTTCTGGTCACTCCAGACCTAGCCGTCTGCTTGTCTGTCTCAGTACAGCCATTGTCATTCAGTGTCCACGTCTCCTGCCATTGCTCTGTGATTCTGGAGTCACCTCTTTTCCCTGTTGGTGTCAAATGGTTTTCCTTTGTCACAGTCTGTTCCCAGGAGCCATTTTTCTGTCCAATGCTGTCACTTTTTCTCTTCTCTCTTTCTTTCCATCCCTTTCTTGGGTCGTTCTCTGGACCCTTTTGTCTGTCATGATTTCTATGGACTGTCCGCTCTGTGTCCAGCCCTCCGGCCACCCATCTTGTTACCCATCATCCCGTCCAACCAGGCCCAGTGGCTGTCTTCCCTCCTCATTTGGGGTGTTTGATGGCCATCTCCCATCTAGACAACCATTCCTCTTGCTCTTCTTGGGAGGAAAGCTCCAGTCCCCGTTTTCTTCAGCATCCTCAGGACTAGACGTTGTCACAGCCTGGGGTCCAGAGAGAACCTCCTCTGGGCCCTAATGCCCCTGTCTACCCCTCTCCCTCCCCACCCCCGGGAAGGAGCAGACAGATCTCCAGGTCCCCTCCACAGCCGACAGGTTCCTGACAGAGGAATATGGGGAGGGTGGCACAGAGCCCCCAACAGGGCCCTACGATTACACCTATGGCTATGGGGACGATTATCGTGAGGAGACGGAACTTGGCCCTGCCCTCTCAGCGGAGACAGCCCACTCAGGAGCCGTAAGTGAAAGGAGCTCCTCTTCCAACCTTGACCTCCAGCAGGAGCCACAAGAATTGCTTCCTGCTGTTTTGGATTGCTGTCTGTGAGCTACTTCCCATTGGTGGTTTGCCACTTTTCTGTTCACTGAAATGTATCTGTTGCTTGAAAAGATTCCTTCATGCCTTCCTGTGCCAAATGTCTTACCCTATGACTCCTTATGGAGCCTTCTGTCCAGGGCAATTGATTTTTTTCTCTTAATCCTGTGACCACTTCCTGTCTCTCTGGTCACTTCCTGTCTCCATCAAGCTGGATTTCACAAAGCATTTGGTCCATAAACCCCTACCTTGTGTTGGTGTTCAGCCGTCTCCACCATTTCTTCTTGGTTAAAACAATTTCTTATCCACGTTGCTGCCAAATGGTCTAAGCTCCTCTGTCACATTGTCAACCCTAACGTTTCTAGCTTCCCGTCTGTCCCCTCCTGTCTTCTCCAGTCACAGCGTTCGTTCTTTTTTTTTTTTTTTTGGTCTTTTTGCCATTTCTTGGGCCGCTCCCATGGCATATGGAGGTTCCCAGGCTGGGGGTTAAATCGGAGCTGTAGCCACCAGCCTACACCACAGCCACAGCAATGCGGGATCTAAGCCACGTCTGCAACTTACATCGCAGCTCAGGGCAACGCTGGATCCTTAACCCACCGAGCAAGGCCAGGGATCGAACCTGCAACCTCAGGATTCCTAGTCAGACTCGTTTAACCACTGTGCCACGACGGGAACTCCCACAGCGTTTGTTCTGGGAACTGTGTCAGGCTGGACTGGAAGGGACTTATTATTTGTGTTGCGGCTCTAGTTTTTCATGCTGTCTTCTCTGCTGATAAGAAGCCCCTTCTTGTGTGTCTCATAAAGTTTCCATTAAGGGCCTAGATATTTATCACGGCCACTTGCTGTCTGTACTAGCCTTGCTATTTGTGTTCTCTGGAGGGATCGCCTTTCGTTGTCATGATCCATTTCCAGGAGTCACCTTCCGTCTGTTGGGTGAGTTGCTTCTCTCTCTTGGTCGTGGGAGCCATGTCGTTGTTGACCGGCCACCTCTCGGCTGCTTCCTGTGTGTCCAGCCACTTCCTGTTTATCCGGTTCGTTTTCTGGCCATCTTGGCCATGTTTCATTTTTCTTGGCCCTGGTATCGTTCTTGCTTCCAAGTGTTTGTCCCTTTGTGCGGTCTCCCAGCGTTGTGTCCCGTGTTATTAAGCCCTCCCTGTCAGCGGGGATGCTTCCTGTCCACGTCCCTTCCTCTTCTGCCTGCCCGGCACTGAGCGCTGCCCGCTCCACCTGCCCCCTCATCCCGCCCCCTTCTCTAATATCACTGCCTCAACCCGCTGCTGCCTTCCCCTCATGGCTGCTTTCTGGAAATTTAGGGTGGATCTGGGATATGGGAGAGTTTGGAAATTGATCGTTTTTGTGGTCAGGATGGAGGTAGAAGGGGGCATTTTGAAGATCTCCATTGGGAGTGGGGGGGGGGCTGCTGGTGAGTGTCCCCCATTCTCCCTCTCCGTGTCCTGGCTGTGGCCCCAGGGCTGGGGGTGGGTGTCTGCGTGGAAGTGTGGAAGAGAGGCTACTGGTGGGCTTGACGTGTAGATGAGGAATGGAGAAAAGCGTGTAGAGTCCTTTGCTGGAGAGGAACTCAGAGCACCTGGGAGGCTTGGTTCTGGGGCTTGAGTAACTATGCCCAAGAGCTGTATTTTTCCAAACACCAAGTCCAAGTGTGGGCCATCAGTGGGGACGGCTCTCCACATCTACTTCAAGTATGAACATTGAACCTCTGGGGAGTATCAAACTTATGAACCCCTTGAAATGTTAAGTACCTTTCTATGCTGTAAGGGCATATATTTTTTCTTTTCTGGGGGGAGACTCCATAGATTACATCAGATTCTCATAGGGATGCATGACCTGCCCCCTAAGCCCAAGTAAAAATCTATTCACAATCTTAGATTCTTATTTGGTGAGTTGGGGTAAAAGCGAGGAAGTTAGAGTTCCCACTGGGGCTCAGCAGGTTAAGAACCCGACATAGTGTCCGGGAGGATTCAGGTTTGATCCCTGGCCTTGCTCAGTGGGTTAAGGATCCAGTGTTGCCAGCTTAGGTCACAGATGCAGCTCGGATCCCCCGTGGCTGTGGCTGTGGCTGTGGCATAGGCAGCTGCAGCTCCAATTTGACCCCTAGGCTGGGGGCTTCCATGTGCCACAGGTGCGGCCTTGAAAAAATTAAATTAATTAATTAGTCAATTAAAAGGTGAGGAAGTCAGTATTTTCTTAAGAGTCCAAGGGAGTTTGGGGGATAAGGTGCAGTCCTCCAGAAGAGGCGTGGGAAAGTTGGGGGGGTCGAATCCCAGGAAAGAAGTTTGCAGGGAGGTGAGGAGATTGTGTATCGGTGGTGAGACTGGGAGTTGAGGGGCAGGAGCCCTGAGGTCTCCCTCCATAGGGTGGTCTCGGAGGAGGGCTGGGGGCTTAGGGGGTAGGGTCAGGGCGGTCTCCAGAGGACCTGAGACGGCCAGTGGGATGGAGGTGGTCCTGGTACCTTGGCTGCTCACGGGCCCCACTGGGGGTTACATGTGTGTCTCCCTCAGGCTGCCCGTGGACCCCGGGGGCTGAAGGGAGAGAAGGGGGAGCCTGCGGTGCTGGAACCTGTAAGTCACTCTGGTCACTGAAGAGGGGAAGGAGGCGGGGGTGCTGGCCCTATAGCCTCTGACTTTTAACCTTTAACTCCACAGGGCATGCTGGTGGAGGGGCCCCCTGGTCCAGAAGGCCCCGCGGTGAGTTCTAGCGGTGACCCCTTCGCTGCCATCCTTTGCTTCCTGCATACTTGCCCATGCCCCCCACCCCCCATGTGCCCAGCCTCCTCTCAGAACTCTGGAACGTCCTTCCAATCGAAGCTTCCCAGAGCCCCAGTTCTCTTCTGCAGAGACCACCCCTCAACCCCATACCCCTTTTCTATCTTTTTTTTTTTTGCTTTGTTTTTAGGGCTGCACCTGAGGCATATGAGGTTCCCAGGCTAGGGGTCCAGTCGGAGCTACAGCTGCCAGCCTACACCACAGCCACAGCAACACCAGATCTGAGCCACATCTGTGACCTACACCACAGCTCACGGCAACGCTGGATCCTTAACCCACTCAGCGAAGTCAGGGATTGAACCCGCAACCTCGTGGTTCTTAGATTCGTTTCCACTGCGCCACGACAGGAACTCCCCCCTTTTCTGTCTGAGTGCCCACACCTGACCCCCTTCTCATTTGTTGTCCAGGGATTGACTGGTCCCCGTGGTATCCAAGGCAACCCCGGCCCCGTTGGAGACCCGGGCGAGAGGGTATGAGAACATCCTTTGGGGCAGGGGGAGGGCTGCCGAGGAGCCTCGGGCGCCCAATGGGGGTGCCGTTCTCAGGAATTTCTCACTAGCTGGGTGATTAATGAGTGAGGGGCCGTTGCGCCCCCAGCACCCAGAAAAGAGGGCAGACTCTGGTTGGGGAGGGAAGTGGTCTAGTGTCTCACAGCCGTTTTTCTCCATGGGGTGTGGGGAGAGCTTGGGAAAGATGTAGGGAAGTCTACATTTATTTTGTCGAGGAAGAATTCAGAAGGATGCCAGGACCTAACAACGCCATGTCATCCTATCCTTCTCCTTTTCTCCCCCACTCTAGGGCCCCCCTGGCCGAGCAGGGCTCCCCGGATCAGATGGGGCCCCTGGCCCCCCTGGCACATCTCTCATGCTCCCAGTGAGTCTATCTTCTGAGCTTTGGGATGGGTTCATGGGGAGGGCAGGGGTTGTGTTGTGTCACCAAGAACCAGAGGGTCAGAAAAGCTAAGGAGGAGTCCCTTTCAATCAGTCAAAGAGATTGATCTTTGTTTTGTTTGTTTGTTTATAACTTTTTGTTTTTTGGTGTTTTTTTTTTGGCTTTTTGCCTTTTCTAGGGCCGCACCCACAGCATATGGAGGTTCCCAGGCTAGGGGTCTAATTGGAGCTATAGCTGCCGGCCTACACCAGAGCCACAGCAACGTGGGATCTGAGCTGTGTCTGTGACCTACACCACAGCTCACGGCAACGCCAGATCCTTTACCCACTGAGCAAGGCCAGGGATCGAACCCACAACCTCATGATTCCTAGTTGCATTCGTTAACCACTGCGCCATGACGGGAACACCCAAGGAGATTGATCTTTGGGATGAAGTTCTGAGGGCCTAGTGACTGAGAACCAAACGTGGATCGTCTAGAATTGGGCAGAAAATCCCCAGTTTTGGCAGGCCTAGAAGCAAAGAGGGGTCTTTAGGGAGGAAGAGGCTGGAGAGTTGGGGAGGGGGATAGGTGTCAAGTTTCTGAAAACCTCTAAGTGATTATCTGGATGCCATGGGAGATGCTGGAGGGGGCACAGGGGGAGGTTGGGAGATGGGGCAGAGATACTGGCTGAACCTCTGGCTGAGAGGGTCTCGCGGGTTTCCTGGGAGAACCTGGACCTTCTCTCCTCGCCCTGCAGTTCCGGTTTGGCAGTGGAGCGGGTGACAAGGGCCCGGTGGTGGCGGCCCAGGAGGCTCAGGCCCAGGCAATTCTGCAGCAGGCACGGGTGAGTGGGGAGGGGGGTCTTGGTGTGGGGAGGGGGCCTGGGGCGAAGGGAAGACTCTGGGAGGAGTTGGAAGGAGAGGCTGGTGTGAATGCAGGGCAGGGGGAGGTCTGGGGTGTTTGGGGGTTGAGAGGGAACTTGGGGAGCATATAGGACCGAGGAATAAAGGTCAGGAGGGCGAAGGTGAATTTGGAAAGTGGTCTGGGGTGCGCGTTCTCTGGCTGCCTCTTCATCAGCTCTGCGTCCCCCCTGCTCCCCCAGCTGGCGCTCCGCGGACCCCCTGGCCCCATGGGATACACGGGCCGCCCCGGACCCTTGGTGAGTGAGTGGATGCTGGGATAGGGGATCCTTTATTTGCGTGGGGGCATATGGAGAGTTCTGGAAAAGGACCAAGTTGAAAATTATTTCGCTTCTTTGGGGAGGACTTTGAGGCCACCAACAGGTGTGTCCTCCATCAGAGCCACCCTCTCTCCTCTCTCACAGGGTCAGCCTGGGAGCCCTGGCCTGAAAGGAGAATCTGGAGACCTAGGACCCCAGGTGACACCCCCCACCCGCCCGCCTGATCCCCAGCCCAGGGCCCTGCCCCCATCTGTGCCCACTCACCCTGCCCCTGCATCTCTCCCTCACAGGGCCCCAGAGGACCTCAGGGCCTGACGGGCCCTCCGGGCAAGGCTGGGCGAAGGGTGAGTGAGCCAGGGTAGGAGGTGGGTGGGTGGGAGATGGGAGACAGGGCACAGGGTGTGGAGGACTGTGGCCCGTGGGCTCTGACACTTCCTCTGCGCCCTCAGGGCCGGGCGGGTGCTGATGGAGCCCGAGGGATGCCCGGCGAACCTGGAGTGAAGGTAAGGCCTTCACTCTTCTCTAACGCCCCCACCCTGGACTCTTCTCTAACGCCCCCACCCCTCCATAGCTCCCGGCCCCTCCTGAGCTCATTTGTTTTCTGAGCATAACTGAGTCCCCCCCACCCCGGCTTCCTCCATGAAGCAGCCCATCCATACTCTGGACACAAGAGGGAGGGGTGGGAAGGGGGCTGGGACCTCACTTGGCTGCCTCTCTTCTCCCTAGGGTGACCGCGGTTTTGATGGACTCCCAGGGCTACCTGGGGAGAAGGGACACAGGGTGAGTATATCACAGGGTGAGTATATTGGGGGGACAGGGCGGGGTCGGAGGCAGGTCTTCCATGGAGGGGAGGGGAGGTGGGGTCTCAAGGCAAGGGAAGGAGGCTGGGGGTCCCAGCAGGCAACTGGTTAATGGAGATGGTCGGGGCCTGCCTGTGTCAGGGGTTCTGCAGCCCCCTTACCTGTCTGCCCATTTTCCAGGGTGATACCGGTGCCCAGGGCCTTCCTGGGCCCCCTGGTGAGGATGGAGAGAGGGTAAGTAGTGGGGGGTGGGGGGCTTGGTGTCGGGGAGCTCTGGGAGGTGAGGGGGCTTCATCGTGTCCTCCTCCTCCAGGGAGACGATGGCGAGATTGGGCCTCGGGGGCTGCCTGGAGAGTCCGTGAGTGTCAAGGGGGTTGGGGTGGGGGGGTGCCTGGAGGGTTGGGGTGGAGGTGGCTCTGGTGGGGGGGGTGAAGTGGGGGGGCTCTGGGGATATCAGAGGGGGGACCTGGGCATGAGAAGGGACAAATTTTCTCTCACCCACGTGTGTCCTACCTTGCTCTCACCTGAACACAGGGACCTCGAGGTCTCCTTGGCCCCAAAGGCCCACCCGGGATTCCTGGACCCCCAGTAAGTGACTGTCCCTGACCTCTGACCCTGCCCACTCCAAACCTCCCTGCTTCCTTCCCTCCCCCACCTCTAGCTCCTCCTCCCTCCCCCAGCTCCTCCCCCCTCCCCCAAGCTCTTCCTCCCTGCCCCCCCAGCCCCCCTTCAGCCTCACCCCCCGGTGCCCTGGCAGGGCCATTTGGTACAGTGCACTAAAGGCTCTGAGCAGAGCCAAAGGGAAAAAAATCCTCAAGAGAAACAAAACAAACCCCCACAAACCCACAGACCCACGCCCTGTGGCTCTGGGCCGGCTGTGTTTTCTTAGGTTTGGATGAACTGGAGGTCTGACCGCTGTGTGCCTGCCCCACCCGCCCTCCTCCGGGCCGGGCCTCGAAAAGACCTCTGGTCCCTCCAAGGCCCAGGCCCGCCTCCCAGCCTGCTCACGCCCCTCTCATGTTTCAGGGAGTCCGAGGCATGGATGGTCCCCACGGCCCCAAAGGAAGCTTGGTGAGTGATGGGCATGGAGACCCCACCTGACCCTTAGCCCCCGGGTCTCTGCCCAGGTCCTGTTCCCTTTGCCACCATTGCGAGCCCCATGCCTGTCCCTCTGGGACTCGGCTCTCTGCCCTGTTCGTTCCATCACCATCTCCCTCTGACCCCTGGCCGGGTTGTCTGTTTCTAGGGCCCCCAGGGAGAGCCAGGACCTCCTGGACAACAGGGCACTCCTGGGACCCAGGTGAGTGTCATGTCCACCCCTCCCCAACTTCAGTGACTTCTCCTGGGGGCCAGACCCAGAGGGGATAGGAAATTAAGGGTCTCAATTTCCTCAGTTAAGGGTCTCGCGGCTTATGCTCTGCCTGGGGGATGTTGGCTGGGGGGAGAGCGGCCCCCCTGGGGGTCCCCTGTGACGTCTCTCTCCCATGTCTAGGGTCTCCCTGGGCCCCAAGGTGCCGTCGGCCCTCATGGAGAGAAGGTAAGTGACTAAGTGATCCAGGGGACAGTGCAGATGCCAAGGGGGGTGTCGGGAGGGCCCCCGATGTCTGGCTGAGATCTAGCCACATTCAGACCTGACCCCTCTGGTGATCCCAAGCCTCCTCATCTGCCCGCAGGGCCCTCAAGGGAAACCAGGCCTCCCCGGCATGCCCGGCTCAGACGGACCTCCGGTGAGTGGGCCCCCACCTCCGAATTCACATTCCCCTTGACCCTCCACCCCAGCAAATGACCTCCAGTGAGTATCCATACCATGCGCCCCTTGCACTGGAGGTCACTCCTGGGGCCTGCCCATGGTCGGTCCACTTAATTAGGCCCCAGGGGCATTTGGGTTGAAGAAGTGTAGGGAGGGGTACCCGGAGGTGACACACTCTCCTTCTCCCACCCCCAGGGTCACCCTGGCAAAGAAGGTCCCCCTGGAACCAAAGGAAACCAGGTGAGATCTTCCTGCCTTCTTTCATCCCAGCCCAGACTCTGGGCCTCCCATCTTTGGGATTTCCTTGTCTCATCACGCGGCTCTGACAGTCTTCTTGGTCCCATGCCCTGTCACCCTGTCCAGGCTCCAATGTTGTCACTTCCATTTTTCCCACCCCCTGGAGTCCCTGACAGTGACACCCTGAGCCCCCCGTTATCGATGCCTCTCTTTCCTCTTCCAGGGTCCATCTGGTCCTCAGGGTCCTCTGGGATACCCAGGACCTCGAGGTGTCAAGGTAATGGACCACCGGGCTGGGAGATAAAGTCTGAGGTCAGGGGACCCAGCTGGGGCCCCAGGAGCACTCTCCTTCCAGCCCCGCCTCCCCCTTGATCTCTCTGTCTCTCTCTCCCCTCCTCTAATTCTAGGGTGTGGACGGGATTCGAGGTCTGAAAGGTCACAAGGGTGAAAAGGTGAGCCATGGGCCCCTGGCTTCCCGGGGCCTCCACCCTACCCCACACCAACCTTTCTGCCCCTCCCTTCTGCACGCCCTGCCTCCAGCTCCCGAAATGCACCCCTCCACCCACAGTCTCCAAAATCCCTCATTTTAACCCCCGAGCCTCCATCACGAGGCCTCCTCTGTCCCCATCTTTTTCAGGGCGAGGATGGCTTTCCTGGGTTCAAAGGTGACATGGGTGTGAAAGGTGACAGGGTGAGTAGAAACCCCCGCACTGCCCCCCCCAACTCGAGATGCTAATGGTCCTCCCTTTTGGAGCCCCCAGTTCCCAGCCTGTTCCCTCAATACCCTCGACCCCTCATCTCCAGTGCTGGGCTCCCTGTAGGGCCTGATCCTAGCAGGAGCAGGGCCCCGCGGTCTGAGTCCTACTGGCTCACCAGCCACAGCACTCTCCCTGCCCCGTGGGGCTCCCTGTCCTGCAGTAGCTTCTGGGACCCCCCACCAGCCCCACTCAGCCTCCCGGGGGCCTGCCTATCCTCTCAGGACTCAGCCCCCACCCCCATCGCCGTCCCTGTCCAACCCCCTCACCTGCCCACCCCTCTCACCCAGGGCGAGGTTGGAGTCCCAGGTTCCAGGGGAGAGGATGGTCCTGAGGGGCCAAAGGGACGCACTGGACCCACCGGAGACCCTGGGCCCCCCGGGCTCATGGGCGAGAAGGTGACAGGGGATGAGCAATCTGTGTCTGCGCGCTCGAGGGTGTGGTGGGGACGAGGGCCGGGGCTCTGGGGTTAGAGTGGGTGTGGGGGTGCCAACAGCTGAGGTCAGCAAGTCAGTGGAAGATGATCATGCAGCGATTATGCTCTTCCCTGCGTGTACGGTGCCTCCTAGACACGAGTGGGTTGAGGGGGGCTACGTAAGAAGTCAAGGAAAAGTCCCCGCCATGAAGTTGACAACAGGTTGATGGGGACCAGGCCTAGAGGCCATGGCAGGGTGCCTGCTGGTACAAAGCAGAGTGAAGATGTGTCCAGACTCAGAGCAGTAGGGGTTCTGAGAAGGGAGAGAGAGCAGGTGGGCTCTGACCTCTTCAGAACTAACGCTCACCAAGCCCCCACCATATGCCAGCTCTGTGTTAACTTGTCCTATGGATTCTGTGCCGGAGGCGCTGCTACGGTCCTGTTTGGCAGAGGCATCAGGAGGTGAAGATGCTAGTTAATCACCTGGCCTCTGAGGGGGCAGAGCCAGGGTTTGAGCCCAAGAAGTCAGGTTGCAGAATCCCTGCTCCCAACTGCAGCTGCACAGCCACCTTAGCAAGACGGTTCCCAAAGCCGCAGGAAGCGGGGAGCTGGGGAGGCGCAGAGCTGAGCCCAGGGGCCGAGGTGGTGTGGAGGCTTCAGGGGACTGGTCTTGGTGGAGAGAGTGTGTGCTGGGAAGATGGGGCTGAGGCTGACAGGCAGGCAGGGCCTAGAGCCCAGCGCCTGCAGGACTGGATGGAGTACAAACTTGAAGACACAGGGGAGGCAAGACTCCAGTCCTAGAGTTCGGAAAGATCCACCCTCAGAAAGGAGAGAGGACCCAGGCCAGGCAGCCCGTGGGGTGGGAAGTGAGGGGCCAGCGGCTGGGGGTTGGGTGGGGAGCGCTGCTGGGTAGGGGCTGGCTCCCGTCTCTGAGGGCTGGCGTCGTCTCCGGGGGCAGAGTGGCCTCTGTGACTCCTCTCGCTCCTAATTGCTCCCTGTCCCACCACAGGGCAAGCTGGGTGTTCCCGGTCTGCCTGGCTACCCCGGACGCCAGGGTCCCAAGGTGATTCCATGCCCCATTCATGCCCCTCCTCCTTTTCCTGACCCCTAGTTTCCGGAAACACAGACTGACAGAGCAGTGGGGGGACCCTAGGGAGCATTAAGCCCACCCCCATTCTACAGATGAGGAAACAGAGGCCCAGAAAGCACCAGGGTTTGTCCACCTAGTTCCTGGCAGAGCTGCCTCCATCCCTCTCCTGACCCCTCGGCCCTTCTCAGGCCCTCCCCATCCATGACTTCTCAATTTTTCCCCCTTCTCCATCCTCGCCAGGGGTCTCTGGGATTTCCTGGTTTCCCTGGAGCCAGTGGTGAGAAGGGAGCCCGGGTAAGCTGGGGAAGGGAGGGTGGGGAGGGAGGGGCGGCTCTGTGGGGTGTCAGGCCCTGGGTGACATGTGCTGTCTCTGCTTCATTCACCCCAGGGCCTCTCGGGGAAACCCGGGCCTCGGGGAGAACGTGGCCCCACGGTGAGTGCAGGGGGGGAGACGAGCCTCTCCAGGTCCAAGGGGGATGCTTTGGGATTTTTCTGACTCCTCCCTTCTCTCCCCTCTAGGGTCCACGGGGTCAGCGGGGACCCCGAGGCGCCACTGGGAAGTCTGGAGCCAAGGTTAGTGGTCTTGGCAGAGCCAAGCCCAGCTCCCCTCAGCTCCTCTGGTCTCAGGGATGCTCGAAAGCAACTCCTCTCACTTTCTGTTTCCCCCACAGGGAACATCTGGTGGTGATGGTCCCCACGGGCCCCCCGGAGAGAGGGTGAGTATGGCTGGAGCGCCCCAGGGACCTGAGCGCAGCCAGGTCCCTCTCACCTGGGGAGGAAGCTGTGTCCCTTGCCCCACGCCTGCCCCCACTCCCCAACCCTGTTCTCCTGACTCAACCCAGCTCTGCCTCTAGGGTCTCCCTGGACCTCAGGGCCCCAACGGATTTCCTGGCCCCAAAGGACCTCCGGTAAGCTGACCTCTGACCTCGGACTCACCTTGGTTCCATGAGTCCTTCTTCTCCATCCCCCTTCCCAGCCTAGAGTTCACCTGACATCTGAACCATTTCTAGGGTCCCCCTGGGAAGGACGGGCTGCCGGGACACCCGGGCCAGAGAGGAGAAGTGGTAAGTGGTGCCCCAGCCCCTGGGACCTTCATTCCAGAGCCACCTGGAAGGTCCACCAGGAAGGTCCTGACAGAGGGCAGCGCATCCCTGTGCTGCTCAGACCACAGCCAAGGATCGGTGGTGACCCTACCCCTCCTTCGGGAGCCTGGGTCCACCCCCCAGTGTCCCTGCCTGACCATGTGTTCTGACCGCTCTCTCCTTTCTTCCTCGCTCAGGGTTTCCAAGGAAAGACCGGCCCCCCGGGCCCCCCGGGAGTGGTGGGACCCCAGGTAGGTCTGCCTCCTGGAGAGAAAGGACCCCGGACTCTGGAGTTAGTCTCTCTGCCTCTCTTCTCCCTTTTTCCAACCACACCCCCTGCCCTTCTTTGCCCCACCTGGAACCCCGGGGCTGGGGTGAATGGTACAGACTGGGATTTGGAGCCAGAATTCCAGATTTCAGTCTGATTCCTGGACCAGTTCGCATCTTCTCACATCTTGGAGAAGAAGAAGTTCCCAGCAGGGACACAAGGTGGTGTGGTTACTCCACACTGGGGAATAAAACCAGCGCAGAGGCCCAGGAGAGCCCCAGGAATTTCCCAGAGGGGTTCTAGAGCAGAGTATTTTAAAGGGGGCCACAGTGAGTTGGAGGGTCTGAGATTGGAGTCTCTCTGCCTCTTTCCCAGGGAGCCGCAGGAGAAACCGGGCCCATGGGCGAGCGAGGTCACCCAGGCCCCCCGGGCCCCCCTGGAGAGCAGGGACTGACTGGAACAGCTGGAAAAGAAGGAACGAAGGTCAGTAAGGGGTCTGGCAGAGGGGAACTTGGGGAACCAGGGTTGGGGGGCTGAAGGGAAGAGGCAATTGCAGATTTGAGAGGGCTGAGATCCATCTGCCCAATTGGGGAGCATGGCTGTGGCTCATCACTTCTGTTTCCTTTTAGGGGGACCCCGGTCCCCCTGGAGCCCCAGGAAAGGATGGTCCTGCTGGTCTGAGGGGCTTCCCAGGAGAGAGGGGCCTTCCTGGCACTGCGGTGAGTGTGACCCCAACCCCACTGCCCATAACAAGTCATCGCATCCTGTCACCCCTCAGTGTCGCCCTCTCTCCTATCTCCCCGACCCTCATCCTGGACCCCTATGCCTGTGACATCCCACCTGGCCGTCTCATGTCTATTGCCTCGATCTCTGGTTCATAGGGTGGACCTGGTTTGAAGGGAAATGAAGGTCCAGCTGGTCCCCCCGGCCCTGCGGTGAGTCTGGGGTCCCTGGGAGGTAGGGGGGAGGAACGAGGAATGAGGGTGGGTGAGAGGCATCTGGATTTCGGCGGTGCTGGGACCTGGGCAGAGGGGGTCTAGGGTCAGCCAGAGGGCATCTGATTTGGGACCTTCTGCTGAGGTCACGGTCAGGGGTCCTTTGTGTGGGTGGGCTGTGGTCTCCTCCGTGGGTGTCTGACTCTTATCTCCTGTCTCAGGGCTCTCCTGGGGAGCGAGGTGCAGCAGGATCTGGGGGACCCATTGGCCCCCCAGGGCGCCCAGGACCACAGGGCCCTCCTGGAGCAGCAGGAGAGAAAGGCGTCCCGGTGAGCGTTCGGTCCCTGGGGAGATGCTGGGAGATGTCTGGGAGCTGATGAGTTACAGGGTGTGGGGTGGGGGGTGGGGGAAGGGTTCTCCTAGGGACATTTGAGGGTGAAGGCCGTCTCCAGTTCATGACTCCTTTCTCCATTTCCCACAGGGGGAGAAAGGCCCCATCGGTCCTACTGGCCGCGATGGGGTGCAGGGTCCAGTGGGGCTTCCTGGTCCTGCTGGACCCCCAGGTGTGGCAGGAGAGGATGGAGACAAGGTGAGGGAGCCCGCAGACCCTGGGCTCGATCTTCTTTCCGGATGAGATGGCCGATGTGGGCCTGGGCCCCAATCCCTGCCTTATTGTCCCCCCACAGCAGCCACTGCTTTCTCTGATGTCTCCTTCTCCTCCCAGGGTGAGGTGGGCGACCCTGGACAGAAGGGCGCTAAAGGGAACAAGGGCGAGCATGTAAGTGTCCGCTCCCTTAACTCCTCACCCACGGCCTTTAACCTCATCCCTACCTGGTCTCTCCCCTTGTCTTGGTATCTCTGACTCCGTGTCCCCCCCCCCCAGGGCCCTCCTGGACCCCCTGGGCCCCTTGGTCCTGTGGGGCAGCCTGGAGCAGCGGTGAGTGACCCATGTCCTGCCTACAGCTCCTAGTCTGTCCTCAGTTCCCCTCTGCCCTTGGCCATGGGGGCGGGAGAGGGGGTCTCTGGGCCTGGTGCCCAGCTCAGTGTGGGGCTTGTAGATAGAAAACACCTAACCCACGGCCATCTCTGTGTCCTTGTCCTTGGCCCCTCCACCTCAGGGGGCAGATGGGGAGCCCGGTGCTCGGGGTCCCCAGGGGCACTTTGGTGCCAAAGGTGACGAAGGAACAAGAGGATTCAATGGGCCTCCAGGACCCATTGGTCTGCAGGTGAGTTGGGGGTGGAGACGGGGGCTGAGAGGTGGGGTCACGATGGCGCTGATGACTGCCCAGCCCCCCACCAGCCCCCGGGAGGTGGGGACAGAGGACTGGGTCAGGGGGCCTGTGGGGTCTGAGGGGGAGGGAACTGGGGAGTCCAACTGCCTAGGGCTCTGCTTCGGGTGGCTTGGTCACCTGAGTCTGTGCCGTGTTTACCCATCTGTGCAGGGTTTGCCAGGCCCCTCAGGGGAGAAGGGAGAGACAGGAGACGTGGGCCCTATGGTGAGTGGGACCCCATTGATGAGGTGTGACCCCGACAGATTCCTGCCCCATCTGCTGGTCACCCCCTCATCCATCAGGCCCCATCCCAGCAGCCTGCTGCACTGGCCCCACAGCTCCCTGCACTCTGTTCCCGCCTGGCTGCCTCCCTCCCCAAACCCCCCCAGCAGCCCGCCTTGCCTGCCCTCCTCCATTCATGGGCCTGCAGGGCCCTCTCACTTCCTTCCTGTCTCCTGTGTATTTGTTTCTCTCCAGGGACCACCGGGCCCCCCAGGACCTCGAGGCCCAGCTGGACCCAACGGAGCTGATGTGAGTGCTCTTGGCCCCTTGTCCCTTCAGATCAGTGTGGATGTCCCCTGCCTCCCTTTCTCCAGACTGTAAGCCCTCATCTAGATGCCAAGAGAAGCCGCTGGACCCTGGGAAGGCCTCCCACTGTCTCACTGCTGTGACCTCAGGCCCTTGTCCAGGCCCCACCCCCACAGGGCACCCCCTCCCCTAAGCAATGATCTCTATTTCTGTTCTCCTTCCAGGGTCCGCAAGGCCCCTCAGGAGGTGTTGGGAACCTGGGTCCCCCTGGAGAGAAGGTACCGGAAAGGGGCCCATGGATGGTCCAGGGGGAATGAGGGTTGGACTTCTGCCACTGTCGGGGGGAGGGGCAAAAAGCCAGGTGAGGGATATCAGGTTTGGGGGTGGGGGGAGGAGGGTTTTGACCCAGTGTCCTTGCAGGGGGAGCCAGGAGAGTCGGGATCTCCGGGAGTCCAGGGCGAGCCCGGTGTCAAGGTGAGTGGTAGCTCTGAGGCCCTGCTCCCCAATCCCCTTCACCCCTCCCCCACTCTTCCTGTGACCTCCTGGAGCTGGAAGTCCTTCAAAACCCAAGTCTGGGGAGTTCCTGTTGTGGCTTAGCAGTAATGAAGCTAACTAATAGCCACAGGGACACAGGTTTCATCCCTAGTCCCCATCAGTGGGTTAAGGATCCAGCATTGCCATGAGAGGTGGTGTAGGTCATAGATGCAGCTTGGATCCCAAGTTGCTGTGGCTGTGGCGTAGGCAGGCAGCTGCAGCTCTGATTAGACCCCTAGCCTGGGAACCTCCAAATGCCATGGGTACAGCCATAGAGAACAAAACATAAACAAAACAAAAAAAACCCCGCAGTCTCTGCTCTTGGCCATTCTCTTTGGGGGCCGGTCCCCAGATCTGAGGGAGCCCTGCCCCCCTTTTCCTTGAAGGGAAGAAGGGCCAGGGACTCCTCCATGGGCTTGATTTTCTGTGTGCTCGCCAATGTCACCAAGGGCACAAGGGGAAGGATGAAGGTGTCTTGGAAGCAGGGTCTGCCCCCTCAATCTTCAACACCTCATCTGTACCCTCCACTCATCTTTCAGGGTCCACGCGGTGAGCGTGGGGAGAAAGGAGAGTCGGGGCAGCCCGGAGAGGCAGGACCACCAGGGCCTAAAGGCCCCACGGGAGACGATGGCCCCAAAGGGAACCCCGTGAGTTTGGGGGGAGGGGCTATGAGGGGGCCCCGGGAATGGGAGACCTGGTGTGTGTGAGTGGGAGGCTCTTGGCGTGTGGGGGATGCCTGGGAGGAAGGCTTTGGGAATGGGGTCCCCGGGGAGGGGTGTACAGGGTCTAGGACCCAAAGAGAGAGGAAGTAAGAGCAGCTCTCCAGTTAATCACCTGAAAGCATTTGAGGGGCTCCAGTGCAGGCGGGGGCAGGAGTGGTGCAGGAGAGCCTCTTCTTAGGGTGATGGCCACTGCCTGCAGAGGGGAGCGTGTGGCATGTGCCCGTGGGGTCTGCTGGCTCTGCATGGGCTTACGGGGGCATGACCCTGACCCTCAGTTTCCCTCTGGATTAGGGTCCTGTTGGTTTTCCTGGTGACCCTGGGCCTCCTGGAGAAGCTGGCCCCCGGGTGAGTATCACTCGGGGAGGGGAAGGGGCGAGGGGTGGTCTGTAGCACAGGGCCTCTGAGTGGCTGAGGGGCCTGGGCGTGGGAACCGGGGGGTGTGGCAGGCCAGGTGGAAGGATGGGAGGATGGGCAGTTTGGGGGTGATGCCAACCAGATGAAGGGCCCCCCTCTGACCCTGCTTCATCCCTGCAGGGCCAGGATGGTGCTAAGGGGGACCGCGGAGAGGATGGAGAGCCAGGACAGCCTGTGAGTGACCAGCGACCCCTCCCCCATCACTGAGCACAGGCCCTCAGACGGGTGTCCCCTCTAAGATGCCTCACACCTGAGGGGCCCCTCACCCACCCTATTCCTCCCTCTGTAGGGATCCCCTGGTCCCACTGGGGAGAATGGACCTCCTGGACCACTTGGAAAGCGGGTAAGCGAGGCGGACCCCGGGGGGCTTGGGGGGCAGTCCTTGGGCAGGCTGGGTGGAGGTTGGGGCAATGGCAGGAGGGAGGGAGGGAGGTGCCTGGTGTCCAGGTTGCCCTTGGGTTGGGGTGTGTTATGTGTGTGAGCACCTGTTTATCAGTGCGCCGTGTATATGTGGGCATATTTGTTTCTGAGTTTGGTGTGTGTGTTCTGTACATTCTGGCCAGGGGTGGTGGTGTCTACCAGCCAATTGGAGGGAGGGGTGCTGGCTTACCTGCTGAGCCAGGGGTTAACCCTTTAGTTGCTGGAGTAGGAGGTGGAGCACTAGGTGGTGTGTGGGCCAGAGGCTCTTCACCAAATGCACAGAACTACTTGGTGTTTTAACAGCTGGCACCACTGTAACAGCTCTCACATCTCTGAGTTGGCCTCTGTGATTGTACCTGTGCCTGCATGTGTGAGTGTACATGTGTGTACAAGCGTGTGTGTGTGTGTTGTGTGTGTGTGTGTGTGTGTGTGTGCGCACGCGCGCGCGCGCACCAGCAGGGCAGGAAGACGGAGGGAGGTGAGCCTAGCTGCTCACTGCCGCCTCCATGCCTCCCCCGTGTCCCCCGCCTGCTGCAGGGTCCTGCCGGTACCCCTGGCCCTGAGGGGCGACAAGGAGAGAAAGGCGCCAAGGTGAGGGGGAGGCTGCCCTGGATGCTGGAACATTCCTCCCACCTGCCCGCCCCTCTTGCTCCTCCCTGTCCTGTCTCCAGACGCCTACCCCACATCCACTTCCTCCACGTCAAGCCCCCTGTGGGAACGGGGGTCCCTGCACTTCTTCCTGCCCTGAGGCCCTGGGGGTTTGACCCTCCATCCACCTTGGACCCCTGCCCCGACCCCCGCCCCTCCTCTGCCCTTTAGGACATGTTTCTTGTGTGTGTTTCAGGGGGATCCCGGTGCTGTGGGCGCCCCGGGAAAGACAGGCCCCGTGGGTCCTGCAGGCCCGGCAGGAAAACCTGGTCCTGATGGTCTGCGGGGGCTCCCGGGCTCAGTGGTAAGTCACGGAGTGGAGGGGCCTTGCTGGGGGTGGGGAGGGGCATGGTTCGGGGACGCTCCTTCTGACTTCTGTGGTCCCCTCAATTCTGTAGGGTCAGCAAGGCCGTCCTGGGGCCACGGGCCAGGCCGGGCCTCCAGGTCCTGTGGTGAGTGACTGTGGTTGGGTAGGGTGAGGGGGGCACCCCGGGGCAGGGGGCAGCGAGCTGGCGCCCTGGAGGGGGTGGGAAGTGGTGGGGAGAGAGTGGTCCCACTTCCCCTGGAGAGGGTGACCTCCTGTCTCCCCACAGGGACCCCCAGGGCTTCCTGGTCTCCGGGGCGATACTGGGGCCAAGGGAGAGAAGGTGAGTGACAGCATGTGGCCAGGTGTCCCTCCCTTCAGCCTCACCCCTGATACTTCTGGGGACCCCTGTGCTCTTGGGGGGCCCTAGGGATGGCTGTGGCACCCCCACTCTTTCCTCAGACCCCTGCCCAAGTCCCTCTCTTGTCTTCTGGGCTCTGACCCCTGTGGTTCTCCTTCTCCCCATTCATGCGTCCCCCCCGACCACCTGTCCCCTTTTCCAGGGTCACCCAGGTCTCATCGGGCTGATCGGCCCCCCTGGGGAGCAGGGAGAGAAGGGTGATCGAGGACTTCCTGGGCCTCAGGGCTCCACTGGACAGAAGGGAGAGACAGTGAGTAGAGAGCGTGGTCCTGGGAGGTCTGGGCTGGGGGACGCGTGCTGGGGGTGGAGACCCAGCTGCGGGGTGGGGGGTGGGAGGGGAGGAGGAGGATGCTGAACCGGCCCCCTCCCCTTCCTAGGGCATCCCAGGAGCATCTGGCCCTATTGGTCCTGGAGGGCCCCCCGGCCTCCCTGTGAGTACCCCATCTGTTCCTCCACTAAAGCCTCTAAACCCCACGGCTCCCCCCTCCATAATCCCCCCAGTGGTTTCCATGGCAACCGCCAGCCTAATAAGCCTAGACCCCAGTGTTCCCCATATGTTCTTGCACCTGCAGTGTTTCTACCCCTACCCTCCCGGGGCCTCCCGAATGTCCCCATGTTCCCTCGTGCCTGCTCCTCCTGTGGTAGCCCCGTGACCCTGCCTCTCCAGCTCCTCCCAGTCCCAACGTTCCCCTGTGGTGACCCCCTCCTCCTTGTTCCTCATTTCACAGGGACCTGCTGGCCCCAAAGGAGCCAAAGGAGCCACGGTGAGTGACCCCCAGCCAGCTCTGACCTCGCCCCCGTCCCCACAGTGGGACTCAACCCCGTCTCTCCAAGACAAACATCCTCCCCCTCACCCCCCGCCCCCGGACACTGACCGTGATCTTGTGCTTGACCTCCCGACCCCTCCATGACCTCATTTACTCCTTCGGCAGGGCCCGGCCGGACCCAAGGGAGAGAAGGGCGTCCAGGGCCCTCCAGGCCACCCAGTGAGTTACAAGTCATGGTCCCTCCCTGTCTGGGTGGTCTCGGCTTCACCCTCATACCGACCTCACCCTCACCTTCTGTGCCTCCCCTCAGGGCCCCCCAGGCGAGGTGATCCAGCCCCTGCCCATCCAGATGCCCAAGAAGACGCGGCGCTCAGTGGACGGCAGCCGTCTGATGCAGGAAGATGAGGCCATGCCGACTGGGGGTGCCCCGGGCAGTCCCGGGGGGCTGGAGGAGATCTTTGGCTCACTGGACTCCCTTCGGGAGGAGATTGAGCAGATGAGGCGGCCCATGGGGACCCAGGACAGCCCAGCTCGCACCTGCCAGGACCTGAAGCTCTGCCATCCAGAGCTCCCTGACGGTCAGTCAGCCTCCTGGACAAGGCCTGCTGCCACCAGCGTGGATGTGAACAAGCAGAGTGGATGCCAGGGGTCTCGGGGAACATGTTGGGTAGGGGTGAGAGGTGAAGGGCTTGGAACAGCAGCTCTTTACCAATCGGCTCAGAAATATTTCAATATTTAGCAACAGATGTAGTTGGTCCTAGGAGGCTTATCAGCTCCTTATCCGCCCTGTGTCTACAGGAACAGACAAACATACACTCACGTACACACACGCTTGTGTTGACACACATGGACGCGTGTGCAAACCCACAACCACATTTTGTTCCAATACAAGGGTGTCAGCGCTCCTCCCTCCTTCCGTCGGGAGCCTGGGGTGCTGCTGGGGGAGGGGCATCAGAGATGGGGGGAAGGAGATGATGGGGGGGAGGGGAGATGATGAGGGGGTGGGAGATGACGAGGGAAACAGGAGTGGACCAGGCTGGGCTGCCGGGAACGGAGGACAGGGAGGCTATGAGTCGCGGGACGGCTGGTGGGAGCAGTGGGAGGGACATGGGGAAAGAGCATCTTGGAGCAGGGACCTCAGGCCCTGACCCTCCTCTCCTCGTCCCTGGACAGGAGAGTACTGGGTGGACCCCAACCAGGGCTGTGCCCGCGACGCCTTCCGGGTTTTCTGCAACTTCACCGCAGGAGGGGAAACCTGTGTGACGCCCAGGGATGACGTCACGCAGGTGAGAGCTGGCCCCCCAGAGGAGCCCCCATCCGGACCCAGGGGCTTCGGAGTTTACAAGTTCCCTTGACCCTGCAGAGCCGGCTGACCCTCCATCCCTCGACTCCGATTCCCCTCGCCCTCCCCACCTTGTCCCCTGCCCTTGACAACCCAGGACAAACGTTTGCCTTCCCTTCAGCCCAGGCCTCTGGCTCCCACTCTGGCCCCTGGTTTCTCCCCCAGCCCTTTCCCCCCACCCATCCCCCTGCTCAGCACACGGGCCCAGCCGCCCTGTCCCCACCCCTGACCCAGCCTCTCTCCTGCCAGTTCTCCTACGTGGACTCCGGAGGCTCCCCGGTGGGTGTGGTCCAGCTCACCTTCCTGCGGCTGCTCAGCGTCTCGGCCCACCAGGACGTGTCCTACCCGTGCTCTTCCGGGGAGGCCCAGGATGGTGCCCTGAAGCTCCGGGGGGCCAACGAGGATGAGCTGAGTCCAGAGACCAGCCCCTATGTCAAGGAATTCAGGGACGGCTGTCAGGTGGGAACGGGGGCAGCTGGATAGGGGCGCATCCTGGACTTGGGCAGGAGGAAGGCGGTGGAAAGACCCTTGGGCGTGGGCGGGAGCACGAGCAGGAGCCCAGTCTCCTGAGCCTCCTGGTCAGATATGCCTGCGGGAGCTCAGACGGGGTTGGGGGGACATGGAAGGTGGGGTTCATGCAAGCTGCTAAGCACATTTATACAGGTTGTCCAGCAGAGGCACACGGGGGTGGAAACACCGTCCCCTCTCGATGAAGGCACAGGGGTACAGGGACACCGCCAATCCATACATTCATCCCCA
Organism: Phacochoerus africanus; assembly: GCF_016906955.1. Lineage (NCBI taxonomy): Eukaryota > Metazoa > Chordata > Mammalia > Artiodactyla > Suidae > Phacochoerus > Phacochoerus africanus. The sequence continues at coordinate 26,387,428 of NC_062552.1, read as the reverse complement.
GAGTCTCCTGAGGAGGGTCACATAGGTACACACACACGGAATCACATCAGCTATCATCACACAGTTACACCCACGAATTTACTTATATACACCCCTACGGAGTCACATAGACTCACGCAACTGCTACAGACATGATCTCAAAGACAAACCCAGGAGTTCCCATCGTGGCTCAGTGGTTAACAAATCCAACTAGGAACGATGAGGTTGTGGGTTCGATCCCTGGCCTTGCCCAGGATCTGGTGTTGCCGTCAGCTGTGGTGTAGGTTGTAGTCATAGCTTGGATCTGGCTTTGCTGTGGCTGTGGCATAGGCTGGCAGCTACAGCTCTGATTGGACCCCTAGCCTGGGAACCTCCATATGACATGTGTAAGGCCCTAAAAAGACGAAAAGCAAAAAAAAAAAAAAAGACAAACCCAAAGCTGCACAGACTGACTCAGGGTGCATGAGTGTGTGCATGCATACACAGGCACGGGCACACACACATATATACAGCCTTCACAGCTTTTCCCAATCCTGACTCTCTGGAAGAAAATTTAGCAAAGTCTGAACATGTGACATGGATGAAGGGAACAGCATCTCAGGGTGCTCAGAGGAGAGGCAAGCCTGGGCCTGAAGTTGGGGGGTCCACAGGCCATATGTGTCTCCCCCACACTCACCCTTCTCTCTCTTGTGTCTCCCTCTCAAGACACAGCAAGGCCGGACGGTGCTGGAAGTTCGAACACCTGTGCTGGAGCAGCTGCCAGTGCTGGACGCCTCCTTCTCAGACCTGGGGGCGCCCCCGAGGCGGGGAGGGGTGCTGCTGGGGCCTGTCTGCTTCATGGGCTAGGACCTCCTCCTCTGTCTGACCCTGTCCGTCGAAACCAGGCCCACCTGGAATCCCACAGCCTCCGCTCTGTGCCACCTCGCAGGAGGGCTCCTCACCATCTAGGGGGCCTTGGGCCAGGGCACCGAGGGCCTCCTGGTCAGGGGCAGTCCCGGGGAGGGGTGCACCGGGGGCTCACTGCCCTCCCACCTGGAGCCTGTGCCCTGTTCAACAGCTGAGACCCTTATTTAAAAATTTACCTCCCAATCACCCCAAACAAGTGGAAGAGAAGAGAAAGGACACTGTGTATTTTGTATTTAAAAGTAATTATATTAATTATTTAAAGAGTGGAAAACAAAATAACAAAAAAGATAAAGAGAGAAATGCCAACAAAGACCAGCAGACTTTGGAGACAGGGCTCTCCAGGGTGAGCGCCGGCACCCTCATCCTTGCCTCAGGGCCTTCCTCAGTGACAGTGGGGAGTTGGGGGCTGAGCCCCACCTCCCTTGCACCCCACCTGCAGCACCCACTGTGAACGCTGGAAGATATGGTCTCCTTTGTCTCAGGGCTCTGCCTCTCTCTGCCCAGGGTGGGGCTCTCTCATCTCTACCTACCAGGCATTTGGCTCCCTGACCCATGTACCTGCTGTCTCTCACTTGGTCGGGGGCTTGCGGCAAGTGCCTGCTCCTTGGGGACCTGGCCACACCCCCAGGGGAGTCATGGAATAGGGAGGGGTGTGTGCAGGGCCTGGGTTCATTCAGAGACTGTTAAAATATTGAAACATTGACACTCTTCCATAGTAGGTGGGAAATCGCCATGGCCCTGAGTCCCCTGTCCCCACCCCCAAGTATCCCACTGCCACCCTGGCCACCCCTGTCCCTCCCCCGGGCACCCCTTCACGTTCCCTGATCCTGTAGTAAAAGGTTAATGTGTGGCATATGGATGGAAGGCACTCCCAGGACCTTGTCTACACTATGACCTGCGTCCATTCTAACTGATGGTTAAAAAATGTGATTGTCCCCTCCTGGGGTGTATGTGTGTGGCACTTGTGTTGTTATTTCAATCCCCACCTCAACCCTCATTCAACAACACCCCTTCTTCCCGGCTGAGCTGCTACCAGACATGGATGGCTTAATCCTTATTCCCTGGAGGTCCTGTCCAGTTGGGGTGTCAGGGCACAGAGAGAGTTCCTAAAGCCTGGATGACAAGTACAGAATGTCAAACAGACACCTAGTGATGCCAGGTGAGGGCCCAGGGTTCTGCCAGAGCTGGTGCTGGATTGGTTCAGTGTGAGGGTGTGCCTGCCCTCTCCGATTTCATCTCAAATGCAACCACTCCCCCTTCTCTAGGTACCTTGGGGCTGGAAGGAGCTTAGATGCTTAGTTTGAACTCTTTGCAAATGAGGAGACTGAGTCTCACTTTCATGAAAACATTTACTACACCTGTACCTTTGGTACAGTCTTACCTGACTGTCATAAAAAGCCACGGCTGTGGCTGTGGATGGGGCCCCACCATGCTTGTGTGTTAGCATCTACATTATTCTAGGCTTTGGGTCCAGTCAAGATTCACAATCCGGAATTCCCTTGCGGCTCAGCGGGTTAAGGACCCAGCGCTGTCACTGCTGTGGCTCGGGTTTGATCCCTGGCCCAGGAGCTCCCTCATGTCATGGCGAACCCCTCCCCGCAAAAAAGCGCAATCCTTGCCTCCTCTCCCCTGACTCCGTGCCGCCCCCACCCCCTCCTTCCTGCGGTCCTTCCCCGGGCTTATTCAGGGCTCTGGATCAGGTGTCCCTTCGGTTCAGGGCTGGCCGCACAGCCGGGCATCGGTAACCGGCCTCTCGCAGCTCCCAGGGCTTCCCATCCTCACTCAGCACTTCCTGGCTCCTGCCGGTCCTGGCAGTAGATTAAAACGTATTTCAGGCTCTCCTCCGCATCGCGACGCCCCTTTCCTTGATGGACGCCTGGCTGAGGGCGCGGGAGGGGGACGGGTCTGCGAGCCTGTGCACGCGTGTGTGTCCCGGTTTCTCATCTGCAAACTCCCGGGGGCAGGCCGGGGGAAGGGCTGCCTTGCACTCTCCACCCGGCAGGCAGCGCCCCCGCCCCTATTCCGGGTACCTCTTAATCCAGGCGGATCCCAGACTTCACCGTCTTGATCTTCCCGGTCCCCAAGGACAAAGTCCTAATGTTTGAAATCCTGAAGCGTTGGAGCTCACTCAGTTTCGATCCCAAGGAGGTCTCCAACCGGGATCTAGAAGCCGGGTCTCGCGAAGACAAGTGGGCTGGAAAACCCAACACAGGTGCAAACCCTTTATCACGCGCCGGCGCCGCCGGCTCCGCGCAGCTCCCCTGCCTCTGCTGCCCCCTGGTGCTGGCGCGAGACCTCGCCCCTGGCTAAGCAGCAAGCGAAATGCTTCGGATCCCTAGGACATCCTTGAACCCCTGCCCCTCCCTCGTCACCCACTGAACCCCCACTCCTACACCCTCATCCCAGGAGGGGGCCGAATGGCACGGAAGCCCCTGGACCTCGTCTGTTTGGGGTCAGGCTATGGCCCGCGTTTCTGGGATCAGCCAAGCCCTCTCATCCATTTCAACAGCTTCAGACACCCCCGCCTCCAGCCCCCTCCCAGGCCTCAGCCGAAGAGAAGGTCAGCCCTAAATAGACGCTCCCCACTCTTCTCACCATCACGCACTCCCAGCTCAGACGGGCGAGAGCTGAGGTTTCTCTGGAGCTCTCTCTGCAATTGGAGCCAAACACGCAGAGGTCGCCCTCAGAGCACAAAATGTAGTGTCCCCAAAGGTCACTTTTGGTCAGATGCTCTGAGCTCAGAGGGCTTTTCTCCGTGCAAACAATACCATGCATTTACTCAAATAACATTTATACTTGGCGGTTAGGTCCCCAGGCCAATCCACAAAAGCCTATTTAACTAATAGGCCAAGCAACCCCATCTAACAGTTTTATGAGCAAGTCTGTGCCAAGCTGCAGCTGACGACGCCAGGATGTGTCCCGCCCCTCCAGCAAGCTGGGGCCTGCCTCTAAGGAAAGATGAGTGGAGTTCAAGGGCTGCGCGCCAGAGGTGGAAGTTTGGGGGTGGGGCTGGGCGTGAGCAGTGCAAGTGTTAGGCATTTGGACACGTGGGTGCTGGCAGGGGCTCTCCTGGCTTGTGGGTAGTGAATGCTTCTAGATGGAGTGGGGAGGAGAAAAAGGAGAGAGAAACAGATTTGGGGGAGTGACTTTGGGTTTGGTTGGGTCAGAACATAAATTCTTGTAGGAGGGGCTGGATTCTGGAGTGTCTTGGCTGCCTCTCAAAGGAGTTTTATTTGAACCTAATAAGGAATAGGGAGTCACTGATGGTGTTTGGAAAAGTAGGTGCTTTGATGGAGTTGGGTGCTGGCAAGGCCCCACCCAGGATGGAGGAGGGTGTGAAGGACAGCACAGGCTCAAACACACCACAGGTTGGGAGGTTTAGGAGGGCAGGACTTGAAGGGGAACAGGCAATGAAATTATAGTTCTATTTCTGTGGGGGTGGGTCCCTTAGCCTGTCACATCTTGGAGCTGCTTCTTAGCCTTGAGCTGATACTTGTTGGCTTCTGTGACCTATGGTCAAAAAACAACGTGTGGAGTTCCGGTTGTGGTGCAGCAGAAACAAATCTGACTAGTAACCATGAGGTTTCAGGTTCCATCCCTGGCCTCGCTCAGTGGGTTAAGGATCCAGTGTTGCCGTGAGCTGTGGTGTAGGTTGCTGACAAGGCTTGGATCTGGCATTGCTTTGGCTGTGGTGTAGGCTGGCAGCTACAGCTCCGATTTGACCCCAAGCCTGGGAACCTCCATATGCCGCAGGTGCAGCCCTAAAAAGCAAAACAAAACGACTTGTAAAGTTCAGACCACTTAGATACCTGTACTTGGGAGTGCTACATATTCCAGAAGGCCATGGGCCTTCTCTTGTTCATCTTTTTCTTATCTCTGTCTCCTCTTGGTTATCAAGTCAGTGAACTGTGGCACCAGTGGGTGAATTCTTACCCATTTTCTTTGGCGAAGCTACAAGCACATTATTTTGGTTATAGCTGTTGTTTTGTTCATGTCGCTATCAGAGATGACATTCACCAGCAAAGAAAAGCTGCCTTAGATATACCTGAACCCACTTAACTGTAGACATGCCCAGTATCGTTTCGCTGTGTCTTTCTAGAGCAATTTCATGGCTCTTGCAAATGCTTTGAAGATATTAAATTTTCATACCCAGCAGGCATGAATGCAACATGGGATACTGCAAAGTACAATGGGCACTGAATTGTCTTATTGATTTTTACCACTAATAAATCTATACCTTGTCCTTTCTGAAATCTTTGGAGATGGCGCCACATTCAACAGATGCGAACCGGCTCACTCAACAGTGTCTGGGATTCCTTCTCCATCCCATCAGTCACAGTTTCTGGGGCTCACAGAATCTCATGTGCTCTTTACCAGCAGGCACCGTGGACGTGTATGATGTTGGATAAAGCACCATGTAAGGTGTGGTCACCAGGAAGATAAAGAGCAGTGAGAGAGCTGCTAGAGGGGGTCCCGCCCTGGGACCGGAGGAATCCATTCCATCTGTGGTCTCTGATGCTTGAAGGAATATGCACTTTGAGAGCTCCAGTTTATATCTCCATGAGTCTGCTCTTGTTATATTTGGCTCTGAACCAGAAATGCTGAGAGTTTCCTGGTGGCTCAGCGATTAAGAACTTGGTGTTGTCACTGCTGTGGCTAGGGTTCGATCCCTGGCCAGGGAACTTCCATATGATGTAGGAGAGCCCCCCAAAATTAATTTTAAAAAAATAAATTAATAAAAAATAAAAATCAAAAATCTCGGAGTTCCCATTGTGGCTCAGCGGGTTAAGAACCCAACTAGTATCCGTGAGGAAACGGGTTCTATCCCTGGCCTTGCTCGGTGGGTGAAGGATCCGATGTTGCCACCAGCTGTGGCATATATCGCAGATGTGGTTCGGATCTGGTGTGGCTATGTCTGTGGTGTAGGCCAGCAGCTGTAGTTCCAATTCAACCCCTAGCCTGGGAACCTCCATATGCCAAGGGTGCAGCCCTGAAAAGACCAAAACAAACAAACAAACAAAAAACAAGACAAAATTCCTATAGCCCTTTTAAAAAGAGAGAGAAAGATGTTGTACATATTGGTTAGAATTAAGTTGAGCTGTGAGAAACAGTAAACATTGAAAACAATAGTGATTTAACCAAGATAGACTTTTCATGTCTTCCTTACACAGAACCCAGGGCATGTATGGTGTTTAATGGTGTCGAGAGTCGGGCGTTTTCCCTCTTCTTGCTCCACCAGCCTCGACGTGGCTCCTCCCTCTCAGGTCCAATCTGACTGCCTGAGCTTTCACGTTTGCATTCCAATCAGCTGGAAGGAGGATGGGAAAGGACCCACCGCCCTCTTTTTTTGTTTTGTTTTGTTTTGTTTTTTGTCTTTCTGCTATTTCCGCTCCCACAGCATATGGAGGTTCCCAGGCTAGGGGTCAAATTGGAGCTGTAGCCACCGGCCTACGCCAGAGCCACAGCAACGCGGGATCTGAGCCAGGTCTGCAACCGAAACCACAGCTCACGGCAATGCCAGATCGCCAACCCACTGAGCAAAGCCAGGGACCATCGCCCTCTATTTTAAGGCCATTTTCTAGCAGCTGCACACAGCCCTTCTGCTGAATAGTGCATTGGACAGAACTTAGATGTGGCCGCATAGAACTGGAAAGGAAGATGGGAAACTCGTACTTATTCTGGAAATCCATGTGTCCAGATAAAATGGAAAGTTCTATTAAGGAACTGGGGGATTATGGATATTGGGGAACAGCTCTCTGCATGCCATGTCTCTGAATTACTTCCCGGGAAAGATCCAGAAATGAAGGATGCTGCAGTGGTGCTTTTACCAATAAGGCAGCCCCATAATTTCCATAAAAATCAATTGTTTAAGAACATATTTTTGCCCCAATGGGAGGAAGTTCTGATATAATCTACCCACTAGGGCTGGCCTAAAGACCAACATCTGTAGGCAAAGCATTAAGCAGAAATTTGAAAACAAAGAAGCTGTCTATTCTGTTTTGCTGGCAAACCTCCCCCTAGGGGTTTCTTGAAGTTTTTGTAGGCTGTTTGGGGCACCTGGAACTTGTGCCTGTTGCCACAGAGGCGTAATTTCCTCTGCGACTCCTCCATGAGTGACCTCTAATGGTGCGCCTGGTGCTGAGTCTCTGAGATGGTCATTGACCTTGTTGGAGCGTCAGTAGAATAGTTACAATATGCATCACCCCAAGATGATTTTTTCTTTTTTGTCTTTTGCCTTTTCTAGGGCCGCACCCTTGGCATATGGAGGTTCCCAGGCTAGGAGTCACATCGGAGCTATAGCTGCCGGCCTACACCACAGCCACAGCAATGAGGGATCAGCGCCAAATCTGCGACCTACCCCACAGCCACAGCAACGAGGGATTGGAGCCGAATATGCGAACTACACCACAGCTCACAGCAACGCTGGATCCTTAACTCACTGAGCAAGGCCAGGGATCAAACCCGTGTCCTCGGGGATACTAGTCAGGTTTGTTAACCACTGAGCCACAAAGGGAGCTCCCCAAGATGATTTTAATTAGAAAAATGTCAACCAGTTAAATTTTCAGTGACATGAGCCATGTTGTTATGCATTCAAAACTCATATCCTTAAACTCGATATGAGTCCATATGGTCGATACACCTCTTTGGCTTCTAGAGCAGTGCTGTCCAATGGAACTTCCTGTGACAATGGAAATCTACACCTGTGTGATCCAATTTGGTGGCCACAAGCCACATGTGGCTATTCAGCACTTGAAATGTGGTTAGTGCACCTAAAGAATTTTATTTTTGATTTTTAGTTTTAATTGAGCTAAATAGCCACACGGAGCTGGGATTACCACAGCAGAGAGCTTTTAAGTCATCTCGCCTTAAACCATTCATATTCAGGGATCCATATGAATTCAGGTCCATTTTTAGTAATATGATGAAGAGATCCAAATTTAATGCAGGTGTGAAATATGCAGTTTTTAGAATTCAAACATGCCAATTCATGTCTGTCCTTTTTTTCGGTAGGGAGATTCAAGGGCAAAGACTCTTGCCTGATCTCAGGCAGAATTTTTCTCTTCCAAAAATTTTTCTCTTCCAAAATGTCTTACTGACATTTTGATGGTTTTATGGTCCATTCCCTTTAAATCATAAAATCAATAAGGGAATGCAGAACTTTGGGGAGCAGCTGCTTTAAAAAAAAAAAAAATCAGGTTGAAGTTCCCCTTGTGGCTCAGTGGTAATGAACCTGACTAGTATCCAAGAAGATGAAGGTTCGATTCCTGGCCTCCCTCTGTGGGTTAAGGATCCAGTGTTGCCGTGATCTGTGGTGTAGGTCACAGATACAGCTCAGATCCTGAGTTTCTATGGCTGTGGCATAAGCCGGCAGCCGTAGCTCTGATTCATCCCCCAGCCTGGGAACTTCCATATGCCTCAGGTGTGGCCCTAAAAAAGAAAAAAAAAAAGGAATAAAAAAAAGAAGAAGAAAGGAGAAAATACACAAAAATAGTCAATATCGAGAATTATAAAAATATGCAGTTCCTGTTGTGGCTCAATGGAAACGAATCTGACTGGGATCCATGAGAACCAGACTCAATCCCTGGCCTCACTAAGGGGTTAAGGATCTGGCATTGCTGTGGCGTAGGCCACAGTTCTGACTCAACTCCTAGCCTGGGAACCTCCAAATGCCACCAGAGCAATCCTAAAAAGACAAAAATAATAATAATAATGAAAATGTTTTAAAAAAATCAGGTCGACTGAGATAGAGTTCACACACAGTAAACGTCATCCTATGGGGTTTGACAAGCGTATTCATTGTGTAATCACCACCACAATCAAAATAAAGCCTATTTCTACCACCCCCGTAAAATTCTGCCTAGACATGATTGTTTTCAAGTCATCCCTGGTTAATGTGTCATCAGTGTAATAAGCAATTTTAATATACTGGCATTGGATTTAGGCCATCTCTTTAAATTCTGCTCTATTGGATTATGCCTCAGGGTGGAAGAAATTATTGTGGTAATATTGTGAATGTGACGGGCTGGGGCAGCCAAGCGAAAGCCAAATGGTGGTGAACATGGTTTATTGATGTTGCAAAGAATATATCAGCCAGATGGACGCATACTTGCTGATCAAGGATTGATTTAGAAAGATCTTTTACTGAGGAAATAATGGCAGCTAACCACATTTTATTTATTTATTTATTTATTTATTTAGTCTTTTTGCCTTTTCTAGGGCTGCACCCGAGGCACATGGAGGTTCCCAGGCTAGGGGTCTAATCGGAGTCATAGCCGCCGGTCTACACCAGAGCCACAGCAACGAGAGATCCGAGCCACGTCTGCAACCTACACCACAGCTCACGGCAACGCCGGATCCTTAACCCACTGAGCGAGGCCAGGGATGGAACCCGAAACCTCATGGTTCCTAGTCAGATTCGGTAACCACTGCACCACGATGGGAACTCCATCCACATTTTATTTTTAACAATTAGATAAGTTAAATATATATAAAAGACTTAGAATAGTCCCTGGCTTCTTGTAAACACTATATAAGAATTAGCCATTATTCTTTTTTTAAATAATTGATATTTTTAATACTATGTTAGTTTCAGGTGTACAACATAGTGACCCAGGTGTTTATTTTCTTCTTATTGTATTCCATTATAGGTGTTTCTTTTTTTTTTAGGAGAAAACGTTTATGTTATTCGCTGAGAATACAGGAAGTTCTTCAAATTACCCCCTTCCTCCCCTCTTCTAAGATGTGCTGAGCCAGATGGAATTATGGCTGAGCTGCCCTTTCTCTCTTGATCTTGCACATATTCTTTTTTTGTTTTATTGTTATTTCCCCTATACAATTTTTTTTCTGCTGTACAGCATGGTGACCCAGTTACACATCCATGTATACATTCTTTTTTCTCCCATTATCATGCTCTGTCATAAGTGAGCAGACATGGTCCTCAGTGCTACTCAGCACATTATAGGTCATCATACGCTATTGAATATAATTCCCCGTGTTATACAGTAATCCTTATTGCTTATCTATATTACATATAGTAGTTTGTTAATTCCATACTCCTAATTTGTCCCTTCCTCTCTCTCCCCTTTGGTCATCAGAAGTTTTTTTTCTGTGTCTGTTTTGCACATAGATTCATTTGTATAATTTTTAAGCGATAGCATATAATCTTTGTCTTTCTCTGCCTGACTTTACTAAGTATAATATTTTCTTTTTTTTTTTTTTGCTTTTTTTTAGGGCTACCCCTGCGGCACATGGAGGTTCCCAGGCGAGGGGTCCATCCCGAGCTGTGGCTGCCTGCCTACTCCACAGCCACAGCAACACAGGATCCGAGCCACATCCGCAACCTACACCATAGCTCAAGGCAACACCAGATCTTTAACCCACTCAGTGAGGCCAGAGATGGAACATGTGTCTTCATGGATACTATACTAGTCAGATTCATTTCCTCTGAGCCACAATGGGTACTCCTTCATTCTTTTTTTGATGACTGAGTAATACTGAAAATTAGCTATTCTTCTTTTTTTTTTTTTTTTTTTTTTTTTTGCTTTTTAGGGCTGCACCAGTGGCATATGGAGGTTCCCAGGCTAGGGGTTAATCAAAGCTGTAGCTGCTGGCCTACACCACAGCCACAGCAACACAGGATCTGAGTCGTGTCTGCAACCTATACCACAGCTCACTGCAACGCCAGATCCTTAACTCACTAAGTGAGATCAGGGATCAAACCTGCGTCCTCATGGATGCTAGTCAGATTTGTTTCCACTGAGCCACGACAGGAACTTCCTAACTATGATATTTTCTAGGTTCACCCACACTGCTGAAAATGGCAATATTTCAATCTTTTTTTTTTTTTTTAATTTTTCTTTTAGGCCCGCACCTGCGCACATGGAAGTTCCCAGGCTAGGAGTACTGCAGCTGCCGGCCATAGCTCATGGTAACACCGATCCTTAACCCCGATCGAGGCCAGGGATCGAACCTGTGTCCTCATGGATGCTAGTCAAGTTCATTACCGCTGAGCAATGTCAGGAACTCTGAGAATTAGCTATTATTCTTAATATTGCTATAATTCACAATTAACTTCCAAGATTCACCTATCTTTTGACTGGCCAAAATGAGTCATTGTTAAAGGGTTCTCTCGGTGGGATAGATTATCTCAATTTTCTCCAACTATTTTGTTGTAATTTTTATTTTACATGCTGCACTGGAGACTTGGTGCTCTTTCATATTTACATTTTTTTGGTGGGGAAATAGAATTCCAGAAGTTCAAAGTGGGAGTTTTCCATTTCCCAGAATCCCAGTACCAAATTCAAATAACATACCCAGAGGCAGGTGAAACCACCACAGAAACTTTTCTGGTTTTCTATAACCTCCTTTCATGTTATCATAACCTATCCACTAAGTTACTTTTTCCTCCACACACCCAGATAGTCAAAATAGCCTGGTTAGGTTTCCTAATTAAAAGCTGCTGTTGAGCCTGTGTCCCAAAGTTCCTCGAATTCTGCCATGTTGTCATTTGTCCAAAGTGTTTTACTAGGGTGTCGTGTTTCCAGACAGATCTAACCTGTAACAGATCTGAGGGAAGGACATTGGAGCTATTTGTGTTGTCCTGTGAGACGCTCTGCCCTGATCTTTAGGGAAAAGCCCTTTAAAATCAGAGCAAGAATCAAAGGAGATGTGTTGAAGTGCCCTCTTTTCGTGTGCACTGAGAGAGATGGGTTCTCAAAGCTTATAAGCCCTTTGTCTTGGTGATTCCCTTTGGCTCTGTTCCCAGGACTCTTCAGCTGCATGATTTGAGGGGCTGCCAAGATTATTGCTACGGCTGGAGCTCCTGTATCTGGTAAAACTGGACTGGTTTTGACGCTTCCTTAGCCTCTTTTGTAATTTCATTAGTTGGTCTGTTGTGATCATCGAGACTTTGTCTTTCTCTGACTTTTTTAAACATAGTATTTTTCAGGTCCACCCACATTGCTGAAAAAGGCAGTTTTTTTTTTCATTCTTTTTTTATTTTTATTTTTGTAATTTGGCTTTTTAGGGCCATACCTGAGGCACATGGAGGGTCCCAGGCTTGGGGTCTGTTCAGAGCCACAGCAACGGGGGATCTGAGCCGCATCTGCCACCTATGCTGCAGCTGGAGGCAAAGCTGGATTCTTAATCTCCGGAGCGAGGCCATCAATCAAACCGGCCTTCTCATGCATACTAGTCGGGCTCTTAACCCGCTGAGTCACAGCCACAGCAAGAACTCCCCCTTTGCTGTCTTCTTAAATTCTTTTTCATTTCTCAGTTTTCTAGCAGCTTGTCCTACAGATGGTCCTGCCTCCGTTACAGGCTCCTAAGGGAGGGCCTGTATTTGTTTAGAGAAACATCGTAGACTCTACTCTGCCTGTCCAATGTGGTAGCCACTAGTCACATGTGGCCACAATAATTTACCTTTAGTTAATTTAGAATTAAATGTAAAAAAGTTCACCCCTTGGTTAACCAGTGCTCAAGAGTACATGTGGCCATCTGTACTCTGTTGGGCAGCTCAGATATAAATATTTCCATCAAAGTAGAAAGTTCTAGCAAGGCGGTGCCGCTCTGGGGATCTGTACTAGTATAGTTACTAGTACTCTCTACTTAGGTAGACCCTCTTCTTTCCAAAGTTAATGCTGAAGGGCTGCCTTCTGTTGGTATGTTTCCTTTTTTTTTTTTTTCCATAGCTGAGCCTATGGCATATGGAAGTTCCTGGGCTAGAGGTCAAATCAGAGCTGCAGCTGCCGGCCTATGCACACAGCCATGTATGTGCATAAGCCACAGCACCGACGATACAGGATCAGAGCTGCATCTGCAATCAACGCCGCAACTTGCAGCATCTCTGGATCTTTAACCCACTGAGCTAGGCCAGGGATGGAATCCAACTCCTCAGAGACAACATTGGGTCCTTAATCTGCTTAATGGGAACTCCTATTGGTATGTTTCCTTATATTCAATCATTTAAAAATACAGTTAGAGGAGTTCCCATCATGGCACCGTGGAATCAAATCCGACTAGGAACTATGAGGTTGCAGGTTTGATGCCTGGCCTCGGATCAGTGGGTTAAGGGTCTGGCGTTGCCGCGAGCTGTGGTGCAGGTCACAGATGCAGCTCGGATCTGGCGTTGCTGTGGCTGCAGCGTAGGCCGACAGCTACAGCTCCAATTCGACCCCTAGCCTGAGAACCTCCATATGCCGAGAGTGTAGCCCTAGAAAGCAAAACAAAACAAACAAACAAAAAATGATTAGAGTTTGATGCCAGAGCAGTGATTAGCATTTTTTTCATGGCTGCTGTCAAAGGCACAGCCAAACCACAGAAGTGATGGTGCTTCCAAAGCCTCTACATTTGGCCATATTTATTTTGATTTTTGTATGTCTAACCTTTTCTCTGACTTATTTTGTTAAGAATGTTGGACTATTCACAAATTGTTGACAAATTCCCTTATTTCTTCGCCCAAGTCTAAATTCCACTGATGGCCACTAGGTGGAGATGGGATCCTATTTCATATTCTTTGGCTTTAAGGAATGCTTAAAATTCAGGTTCTTGGTGATGGATCATCTGACGTTTTCCTCAAAAATCCTGAAACATTTCTCATAAGAATTTAAAACGGTTTTAATTTCCTACAGTTGCCCAATAAAAAAAGGGAAGAAAAGAAGTACTAAACCGTTTACCTTCTATGTTTCCTTATGATAATTCTCTACCTGCAAGAGGGCAAGCTTCAAAACCTGATGTGATGGTTAAAATTCTGCATTAATCCACAGCTTTATGACTCTACTCTGATGATACCATATTAGGAGGAATTCTTGGCCAAACAGAAAAAAGGGGAAAACAACTTTTTGTCAAACCCTATATTAATCTATTGGTTCTGCTTCATAAGCAGAGGATGAAAGGTTCAACGCTCCAAGATAACAGTTAAAATGGCTTTTGGAGTTCCCTGGTGGTTCAGGGGGTTAAGGATCCAGCTTTGTGACTGCCATGACACAGGCTGCTGCTATGGCGCACGGGTTTGATCCCTGGCCCTGGGATCTTCCACATGCTGTGGGCACCGCCCCCCCCCCCCATCCCGCCAAAAAAGGCTTTTAAACTAAGTTCCTTCTAGTTATGACTCAAGATAGTATTAAATTAACCACTAGGCATTATGAACACTGGTTTCACAGTCCTCTGCTGCCAAGGTTTGTTTCTTTCCTCTCAAAATCCCCAATCATAAAGCCTCACTCATCTTAGCAGGGCCGTCAAGAGATGATTATTCACAGTCAAACTCCTTGGTTGTGAAATTCTTTGTGTACAAAGTGGACTTTTTTTTTAAAAAAAAAACCAAGATGGATAACAGTGAATATATCAAATTACAACTTCTGGAGTTCCTGTTGTGGTGCAGTGGAAACGAATCCCACTTGTAACCATGAGGTTGAGGGTTCAATCCCTGGCCTCGATCAGTGGGTTAAGGGTCTGGTGTTGCCATGAGCTATGGCGTAGGTCACAGATGCAGCTTGGATCTGGCATTGCTGTGGCTATGGCATAAGCCAGCAGCTGTAGCTCTGATTAGACCCCTAGCCTGGGAACCTCCATATGCCGCAGGTAAACCCCTAAAAAGCAAAAAAAAAAAAAAAAAAAGAAAAAAGAAAAGAAAAAAATTACAACTTCTCTTTCACATCTGGGGCAGGGATCAAACCTGTGCCGTAGCAGTGGCCTGAGCCACAGCAATGACAAGGCTGGATACTTTAACTGCCAGGCCACCAGAGAACTCCTGGTCTATGTCTGCTATTAATGTAGTAAGTACTGTTTTTATTACTGTAGCTTTGTAATATATTTTGATGTTACGAAGTGTGATACCTCCAGCTTTGTTCCTCTTACTTTGGCTATTAAGACTTCAGTCATTCCTTATAAATTTTAGCATTAAAAAAATTTCTGTAAAGAATGCCATTGGTATTTTGAAAGAGATGGCATGGAATCTGTAGGCCACTTTGGAGAGTATGACCATTTTAACAATATCAATTTTTCCAATCCATGAATATGGGTGTCTTTTCACTAATCTGTGTCTCCTCTGCTTTATTTCATCAGTTTTATAGTTTTCAGTGTAAAAGTCTCTCATCTCTTTGGTTAAGTTTATATCTAAGTATTTCATACTTTTTGTTGCTATTGTGAGTGTGATTGTTAGCAACATTTAAAAATTGTTAAGGAGTCTGTGAAACTCTTGAAAATGTCTGAAATTTCTAGATCAGAGCTTGAAAACTTTCTCTCTCCCTCCCACTCTGTCTCTCATACACACACACACACACACACACACACACACACACACACACACGGCAGCCCATGGCGTATGGAGGTTCCCAGGCCAGAGATCGAATCCGAGCTACAGCTTCGACATACACAATGGATCCTTTAACCTACTGCAATCGGATTCTTAACCCACTGCACCACAGCAGGAACTCTGGAGTTTGAACACTTCTGATGTCACATAAACCATCTTTCCAGGACATATTAAGGATATGTAATTACTGTAGGATATAAGGAAGGCAATGAGAGCAGTGTCATAAGAACGTCCACAGACCAGCTGTGTGACCTTGAGCAAGTAAAGCAATGTCTCAGAGTCTCAACTATTTTACATATAAAAAAGGATTCTTTTTTCTTACCTTCAATGACTCCTGCTAAAATTAAGTAGGATGATATAAATAAGACCTAGAACCTAGGGCCCGGCCCCGCTCGCTGGAGGTTAGAGTCCTGGGTTCCCCTGTCAAGCATGATGGGTTAGATTAATACGGAGCCAAAAGAAACACAAAGGACAGAGCCCCAGTTTGTTCAGAAGTGGCTCAAAGGAGCTGCCCTTGGGGCATGGCCTTAATGCTTGAAAAGGAGCTTTTATTAACTTAATACCGATAGTTTCTTTCTTTCCACCTTTTCTTTCACTTGGGAAAAGGAGATAGAAGAAACGGAGTAAACAAGAGTTGAAATTCCCAGGCTTCTGCTGCTACCCAGGTGGTGTGATAGGGCCGAGTCCCAGGGTTTAAATATCAGGATGGTGAATGTCAAGAACAATGGATTTTTCAAGGCTGTTAGAGCCGCAGATCTGCTGCCTCCTCTGGTTGGATGTTTCCTTTCTACACAGTTTTCTTTAGGACCCAATAGTCACTACTGTCTTCTCAACAATTTCAGCTTCACCAGGTCTTCTGCTCTGTTGCAAGTTGAGGAAACCCCGAGGAGCTGGAAGCCTAAGAAGGCAACAGAGGCAGCTTCCCAGCCCCGCAGATCCAAGTCCCCGGGGCTCCACATCACACTGAGCAATGAGCTCCTCAGCTTCAAAACCGGGCAGAGAGCTCCAGGCCATCCTCTCCCTGCCATGAGTCTCTCTCACATGGCAGGGGGACCCCATCTTTCCTCTTACTAATCTGAATCCGTTGGCCTCTGCACCTCACCCCACCCCTTCCCGTCACCCACCACCCTGCTCACCATTCCCCCCAGAGGAGCCTCCAGCCCCAATTTCCAATGTATCCATAGCAATGCCCACCTCCACCCCTGCTCTCCGGAGCAGCTTCTCCAGCGCTCATCCTGCACTACTGCCTTTCTCACTTCCTATAGGACACGGTCCTGCCTCCCCCGCCACTTCCACAGCCCCTTCCTGCTCTCTGATTCAAGCTTCTCCATTTCTTCTCTCATCTGTGGACATGAGATCCACACCTGAGCTGCCCTTGTTCAAGTCTCTGCTCGTCTGAGTGAGAAATGTCTCAAGAATTTCCCCCCCCCACTTCTATCTGAGAAAGGGGTGCGATGGGATGGCATTTGAGAGGAAGAATTTGAGAGTTTTGGTTGCTTATCACCACCGGAAGTCAGGGAGGGAACCTGGGAGAAGCGGATTCTCAGAAAGACGTAGAGCTGGTTTTATGGATGCAGATGGGGAGGTTGGGGAATTACTTTTTCCTCTTTTTTTTTTTTTTTTTTTGGCTGCCCAATGGCATACAGAAGTTCCCAGGCCAGGGATTAGAACCTCTGCCACAACTGTGACAACGCCAGATCTTTTACCCCACTGTGCCAGGCCAAGGATTGAACCTGCATCCTGGGGCTGCAGAGATGCCGGTGATCCCACTGGGCCACAGGGGGAACTCCAGTTGGGGAATTTTAACATAAACAACCTCACCGGTCCTCTCATACCTGGTTTTGGGGTTGAACTGAAATTAGAAGAGGCCATTTCCTGTTTCCCGCTTCCTCGCAGAACCTATCCTGATGTGCTCTGGTCTGGTTCCCGATATGGGGGGACAATCAGCTGCTGGCCTTAACCCACCCCCCCACACCCCCCGCCCCACTCCTCAGACCGTCACTGTTCCTGGAATGGAGTTCCTGTGTGGTTCTGTTGAAGGGACCTCTCCTTTGATCACTGATCCTACAGCGAGACCTTGGGATCCTGGACAATGCAGACTAACCATAATTTCCTCTTTCTGATCTTCGATGCTGAAATGTTCTCTTGATGTCCCCTCTGTGAGAACCGTGTCCCTCCAGAGTCGTTTCAGACCACCAGCTACCATTGTGCCGAACAGACACTTGCCCGGCTCTCTTTCTCTCTCTGGTGGGAATAGTGGCCCCTGGACAACATCGAAGCCCCAAAGCCTTACTAAGACAGTGGGCCCACCCAGGAGAGCCCACCAGGGTCATTCCCCTGAGCCAGGACCTCCAAGAGCAGCAGCTCTGCCCTTACTGGGCTGTCTCTGCCCTGAGCCAAAGGGGAGCTCAGCATCTCTTAAGGACATCATCGAAGCTGCCACCAGTGACCTGCAGGACCACCATCCTGCCACTGGGAAAGGCCGGGGCCAAGAGAACTGCAGTCAGAGCAGCTCTCAGTCCATGGGCCTCCCTCCAAACATAAGAGGTAACACGCCTGGACCGCCTCCTATAACCCCAAGGTGTGGCCAGATTCCAAAAAAGAAAGCAATAAGCAGGAATTATCGCTCTCCAAGCAGAAGTCTGGCATAAAGCACATGATTCTTCAGAGTGTAAAATTCACTGAAGACAAAATAAGAAGAGGGATTCTCATTTTGAGCAATTGAGTGACTCAGAGGGTTTGGGGTTTTTGATTGATTGTTTGGTTGGTTTTCCTTGCCCTGAAATAGATCCCAGAAATGTCGTTCCCCCTCCACGGTGACCGCCAGTTCCCCCGGCAGGGATGTGGCCTGAGACAGAGCAAGTCCTAAGTGGTGTTAAAGACCTCCAGAGGGTAGACTGTCCACACAGGATTCTGAATTGGTCCTGGGAGCTGCACGAGCCATCACGCAGTGTGACTGATGTGCGTTTTCTCCTTGCGAGAGTCCGCTGGACCTCAGAGGTATAAACGTATAAAGGATGGAATGAGGGTCTCTCAGTTTTGTTTTGCTTGTTTCTTTTTATAGCTGCACCCTCAGCATATGGGAGTTCTCAGGCTAGGGCTTGAATCAGAGCTGCAGCTGAAGCCTACGCCACAGTCGCTGCAATGCTGGATCCAAGCCTCATCTAGGACCTACACCACAGCTTGGGGCAACTCAGGATCCTTAACCCACTGAGCGAGGCCAGGGATCTAACCTGCATCCTCATGAATACTAGTCGGGTTCTTAACCCACTGAGCCACAACAGGAATTCCTTCTCTCGGATTTAATACCAAATAAGCCATGGAAAAGTAAGTGCACGACTTTGGACAAATTGCTTGTCTTTTCTGGGCCAGTTTCTTTACTTTTTTTGGCAGCCGGGGCGGGGGGACGGGGGGGGGGGTGCTGCACCCTCAGCACATGGAAGTTCCCAGACCAGGGATCAAACCCATGCTGCTGCAGAGACAACACTGGATCCTTAACCTGCTACACCACAGCGGGAACTCCTAGTTTCTTTACTTTTGAAATGGGGATGGTAGCACCTGCCTTCTCAGGTGCTCCTCTGTGAGGGGAAATGAGAGCATAGCATATAAAATGCCTTAGAAACAAATATCAGAGAGTTTTTGAAGTAGTTAAATAAATGTTTGATGAATTGAATAAAAGCATCTATTAAACTTAGGTTTGCTCTTGGGAACAGAATGCATTATATTAAAGTGGTCAGACACAGGTTAAGAATGATATTTCCTGGCTGTGAAGCCCCCTTTCTGCTACATCCCACCTTTTTTTTTTTTTTTTAACCTGAAGTGACTTAAAGTCCTCTAATGTAGAATGGAGACTATCACGGAGCCTATAATCGTTAATTTATTAATAATAATATCTGGGAGTTCCCGTCGTGGCACAGTGGTTAATGAATCCGACTAGGAACCATGAGGTCTCGGGTTCGATCCCTGCCCTTGCTCAGTGGGTAAAGGATCCGGTGTTGCTGTGAGCTGTAGTGTAGGTTACAGACGAGGCTCGGATCCCGCGTTGCTGTGGCTCTGGCATAGGCCGGTGGCTGCAGCTCCGATTCAATCCCTAGCCTGGGAACCTCCATATGCCACGGGAAGCGGCCCTAAAAAAGACAACAACAACAAAAAAAGTCCATTCATTTGAAAATAAATAATAATAATAATATCTGGTCCTACAAGGATACTAAGGTCTTATGATAGAGGGGTGGGAGGACAATTCAGTATTGCTTCTTCTTTGTTTGTTTGTTTGTTTGTTTTTTTATTATTCTTTTTCCCTTATTCTTCTTTTTTTTTTTTTTAGGGTCACATCTATGTCATATGGAATTTCCCGGGCTAGGGGTCCAATTAGAGCTATAGCTGCTCTATAGCCACAGCCCCAGCAACACAGGATCTGAGCCGTATCCACAACCTATACCACAGTTCACAGCAACACTGGATCCTTAGCCCACTGAGCAAGATCAGGGATTGAAGCCACGGCCTCATAGATACTAGTCAGGTTCGTTTCCACTGAGCCATGATGGGAACTCCTAATATTGCTTCTACAAGAGTTGTGTTACCTTGGGGACAGTTACCTAATCTCTGTGGTCAGTTTCCTAATACGCAAAATAATGCTGTACCTGGGGGCGTGAAGATTCAATGAGTTAATGGAGAAATTGTAAGTCCTCGATAAATATGCTTATTATTGTGTTCATCCTTTGTACATTCTAGAACAACATATATAAGAGAGGAATGATTTGTTTTCAAAATGTGGTTGGATGGACCCAACTGCAGTTTTTCAGGACAGGGGCCTTTGGAAAGCAAGGCAGCATATGAAATTTCCCAGGCTAGGGGCTGAATCCGAGCTACAGCTGCTGGCCTATGCCACAGCCACAGCAAAGCGGGATGCAAGCATCATCTGAGACCTACACCACAGCCACAGCAATGCAGGATCGCTGACCCACTGAGCAAGGCCAGGGATCAAACCCGCATCCTCATGGATACTAGTTGTATTTGTTTCCGCTGCACCAAAACAGTAACTCCCTCTCTTAGTTTTCTATTTCTCCCTGTGGTTTTGACTTTTATATCTTTCTAGAAATGTGTACATGTTATCTAAAATTTCAGGCTTATTGGCATAGAGTTGATTATAACAAGTGTTTTCATTTAAAAATGTCTGTATATAAACAAACGAACGAAGTCTGTATATTTAATTCTTTCTCCTTTTCATTCCTGATCTATGACAGTCTTGCCAGAGGGTTCATCAGCCTTTTTAAACTTCTTTTTGAAGCAATTTTTTTTTTTTTGTCTTTTTAGGGCCACACCTACAGTATATGGAGGCTCCCAGGCTAGGGGTCCAATCAGAGCTGTAGCCGCTGGCCTATGCCACAGCCACAGCAACACAGGATCCAAGCCACGTCTGAGACCTACACCATAGCTCACCAAAACACCGGATCCTTAACCCACTGGGCGAGGCCAGGGATTGAACCCAAAACCTCACAGTTCCTAGTCGGATTCATTTCCGCTGGGCCGTAATGGGAACTCCTGAAGCAAAATTTGATTTGTTTATCCCTATTTTTCTTTTTCTACTTCCCTAATTCTTCCCTGTCTTTATTATTATTTTTGTAATTACTTAATGAATTTTATTACATTTATAGGTGTACCACAATCATCACAACAAAATTTTACAGCATTTCCATCCCAAACCCTCAGTGCATCCCCCGACCCCCACAACCTGTCTCATTTGGAACCCATAAGTTTTTCAAAGTCTGGGAGTCAGTGTCTGTTCTGCAAAGTTCATTGTTTTTCATTTTTTCATTTTCTAGTTCCCCAGTTCTTCCCTGTCTTTATTATTTAGTTTAGTTTTTTTTTCTTTGTTGTTTTGTTTTTTTGCTTTTATGGTTTATCTAATTTTCCACCTCATTTGCTTTAAGGCCTCATGTTCCTAAGAAATTTGTTTAAAAGCTAGATGTTTCCTTTTAGGCACTGCTTTTTTTTTAATCTTTTTTTTTTTTTTTTTAGGGCTGCACCCTATGGAGGTTCCCAGGGGCCTACAGCTGTAGGGGCCTACAGCTGCCGGCCTACACCACAGCCACAGCAACGAGGGATCCAAGCCGTGTCTGCAACCTACACCACAGCTCACGGCAACACCGGATCCTCAATCCACTGAGCAAGGCCAGGGATCGAACACGCAACCTCATGGTTCCTAGTCGGATTCGTTAACCACTGCGCCACGACAGGAACTCCTATTTATATTTTCATCCCCATGGTTGTTTAATTGCATATTTTGGATACATGGAATTAATTTCTTTCCTTTTTTTCTTGGCCACGCCTGTGGCATGTGGAAGTTCCCAGGTAATTTCCCCCACCCTTCCCCACACAGCAGCTAGCTGTGGGATCTCAGTTCCCAGACCAGGGATTGAAGCCAGGCTGCAGTGATGAAAGTGCTGACCCCTGACCATTAGGCCACCAGGGAACTCCCTCAATATCTTCTTTTACACCATGTCATACTGTATCGTAGCCACTATTCTGATATCCCCACCCCCACCTGCCAGTCTTTCCTCTCTTCCTCCCATCTTCTTTCAGGGGTCCCTGCGAGCACCTTTGGAGTCCCCAGTGTGTGAGCTGGTTTTATGGTGTCTGAATCCCAATTGCAGATCAAGGCCCTCTCTCTCCCTCAGGGTCCAGAGAAAAATATGGGGATACTGATGAGCATGTGTCTCAATTTGGGGGATTTTTTTTTTTTTAGCACATCTGTAGTTATACAATGATCATCACAATCCAATTTGGGGGATTTTAACATAAACTACTTCACATGGGCTTGGTGGTGAGTTAGAACTAGAAATTAGGTGCTATGAGAATTTGATACTGGAACCTGTGTGTGTTCATCACATTACATTATGTATACAGGGCGGCTGGAGGAGAAGGCCATTTCCTGTTTCTCACTTCCCCTCTGGCCCTTCCCGATTCACAAGCCAAAATAATAACTCCCTCCCTTTAAGGAGTACTACCACCTCAAAAGAAAAACAACAGGCCCACATGTGTCCTTAAAAGAAGAGGTATTAGTGAATATAGACTAGCCACTTAAAACGAGCGTGGAAAATCCATTTACGAAAAAATAAGAGAAGCTCTTATATGAAAAACGAATAGGGCATATAGGGAAAACTATGTAGAAGTTCTAGGTGTGGGAGTTCCCGCTGTGGCTCAGCAGTTACGAACCTGACATAGTGTCCATGAGGATTTGGGTTTGATCCCTGGCCTCGATCAGTGGGTTAAGGATCTGACATTGCCACAAGCTGCAGTCCAGGGCGCAAATGAGGCTAGGATCTGGGTGTTGCTGCAGCCATGGCTTAGGCCAGCAGCTGTAGCTCTGATTCGACCCGTAGCCCAGGAACTTCCATATGCTGCCGATACAGCTGTAAAAAAGAAATAATGAACAGAAGAAAAAAATTAGAGTACAATGTGAAATATGGCAAATATTGACCACATTCCAAGCCATAAAGCAAGTCTTGATAAGTTTCTAAGATGCATCACACTGACAAGATTCTTGGGTTATAATGCAGTTTAATTAGAAGTTAAGAAAAACCTCGTACATTTTACAAAATCCCTATATATTTTGTCATTTAAAGGTTTGGAGGATTTTTATTGGATATTGTGTATCTAACAGTTCCCTTTAAAGTTACCAAGTAAAGTTGGTCTTATTTTTTTAACTCAAAATTTGTCCACAGAAACTTAAAGAGAAATAGGAGTCTTCACACCATGGATCAGGAAGAAAGAGGATTTGTTTGAGCCTACCTGCCAGGTGCTCTGATGCCTTTTCTCTCCCTTCAGAAGGTCTCTTCTTGGGGGTTGTGGTATCAGTTGATTTAAGCCCCTCCCATCCCTGTTGACTCTTCTGTGGGCCAAGCCTCCCGGGCACAAGTGGGTACAATGAATTCTTCCATCTTCTCACCCAGGCTCTTTACTGCTTTACCCAGCAACAGCTCTGCTAACTCAGAGAATTTCTCTGATTGGCTGAATATGGCAGGGGTCTCCCCCACCCCAGTCTCTGTTTTCTTCCTCCTCTGCTTTCTTCCTTTACCCGCCCCCGCAACACACACACCAACCAAGACTTATTTGGTTAAAACACCAGAGGGCCATGGTCCTCCATGGGGGGCTGGTCCTGGGACTCCACATCTTGATGACCCTCCTGAGTCCCCAGAAAGCTGGGGCCATCAAGGGTAAGTGCTGAGAGTGCTACGCGAGGAGAGCAGATTTAGGGCGACAGGTTACAGGGTTACAAGCCAGATAGGACAGAGCGTGAACTCTTCCTCTGGTTTATGGGTAACTGCCTTTACCAAGAGATCCCCCATCCCTCTCACCTCTATCAAGTCTGTCCTGGACCTAAAATACAGGTGCAGCTCAGCCCAGCCACACGAGCCTCACGTTCAGGCTTTTGCAAGTTCAAGTGGCTCCTCATTCCTCCCTCCTTTCTGAGAACCAAGCCTCCATCCTACTGCTGCCCAGCACCCTGATTTCTCTACCACTTCCTGGCTTGGAGCCTGTGCATCCAAGTCCAGTTCTCCTGCCGAATTTATCACCATGTCGATAGGTAGCTCTTTATTCCTGTATCCCGCTCTAGACATGAGCTCCTTGTCTGTGGGGTCCACAGCTAGTTTGTCTGTATTTCCTCGGGGCTCACAGTAGTCCCTTATCGACTATGGCACAAATAATTTCATAGAATTAAAAAGCAATCTTGCTGATGAACACCTAACCCCTAATTTCTAGCAAACTGAGCCTCAGTTATGGGAAGAGGCACGTTTGATCATGATGCTCTGAGACAGAAGAGGTAGGACTTGAACCTTGAACTTCTGACTCCTTTTCCATCGCTCTCTGCAATACCTCGGGCTGCCTTTTTCTATCCCTTTGGTCTCTGGGTCACAAATCTTAATTCTCACTCCTGCTTGTTTTCCTTCGCACCCACCTACACGGCATCTCTGGGCCCACAGCTCCCTTGATGCTCCTATCCGGAATTATTTTCTCCTCATCCCACCCTTGTACCCTTTCATCTCACACACAGGACCCAGTAGCACAGCCAGAGGAGGATGCTCACAGCCAAGGTGTAGCTCTGGGAATCCTAAGCGTGAGTTTGGGCAGCCTCTGGTCTCCCAGCCAGTATGCCAGGCTGCTCCCATGCCTCTGTGTTTCCCTCCACCCCCTCCTTTCCACCCCCAGCAACGCGTCCACTCTGCAAGGACTAACTCAGTGTCAGAAGAGGACTCTGCGCTCCGTGCAGAAACTCAACACGTCTCATGTCCCGAGACCGACATTTTTCTTTTCTCCCCCTGACCCTGAACTCACCCGACACAGCTGACCACATGGGCTCCTATGGACCAGCCTTCTACCAGTCCTATGACAGCTCAGGTCAGTTCACCTACGATTTCGATGGGGAGCAGCTCTTCTCCGTGGACCTGAAGAAGAGGGAGGCTGTGTGGCGTCTGCCTGAATTCAGCAACTTCGCCGACTTTGACCCGCAGAATGGGCTGAGAGGCATTGCACTGATCAGAGCCCATCTGGACGTCTTGGTGGAGCGCTCCAACCATACCAGAGCCACCAATGGTATGGATGGGGCCCTTCCGCTGTGCCCTCTCCCCGGCAGGCAGGGGAGGCCCAGAGAAGCCCCCTCCCCACCTCACAGACCTCTATTCGCTCCGGGGCACCACTCCCAGAATCTGTGACTGTTGTGCTCAGCCCCTTTCTTTCCCAGGAAGGTTCTCGATCTTCTCACATTCGCTCAGCAGCCTCTTCCCCTTGAGGAAGGACCCCTCCCACCCGGGCTGCCCCTCGGGACCTGGTAGATAAGGAGGCCCTGGTGCCCCCTCCGCCCTCGGTCTCTTCTCCCTCCCGCCCCCCCAGCACCTGCCCCGTAGTCCCCAACCCAGATGGTTCCCTGCCCACAGAAGCCTAGAGGGGGAAACATCCCTCAACCCCAGCCCTAAAAAGGCCCAGCCATACGATAAAGCTCAGGGATTCAGGGCCCTGTTCCTCCTAGTGCCTCCAAGGGTGACCGTCCTCCCCAAGTCCCCTGTGGCGCTGGGCCAGCCCAACGTCCTCATCTGCATCGTGGACAACATCTTCCCCCCTGTCATCAATATCACTTGGCTGCACAACGGCCAGACGGTCACCGAGGGGGTGACCCAGACCAGCTTCTATGCCCAGCCCGACCACTCGTTCCGGAAGTTCCACTACCTGGCCTTCGTGCCCTCGGCAGGCGACTTCTATGACTGCAAAGTGGAGCACTGGGGTCTGGACGAGCCGCTCTTTACGCACTGGGGTACGGAGCCCACCCTTCCCAGAACCCCCGGTGGGAATGCCTTTGCGGTGCCCCTGACCCTCTGTTTCTCTCCCAGAGCCCCAGGTGACTATGCCGCTGCCAGACACCACAGAGACCCTGGTCTGTGCCCTCGGCCTGGCGCTTGGCCTGGTGGGCTTCCTCGTGGGCGTCACTCTTATCATCACAGGCAGATGCCGGTCCAGCGCCCCCAGGTGCAGAGACCTGGGAGTCTCCTGGGAGGAAAGCGGGTGCCTCAGCCCAGGATGAGGGTGGAGGATAAGAGGTTCTCTGGGGAGGAGCCAGGTCACCGACGAGTGGTCTCCAGGGAAGAGAAGAGCAGAGGGGAGGGGAGGGGGTCCGTTCTGAGGGAGGGGGTCAGGGATGGGATCCCAGAATTGTGAGCTTAAACAGCTTGCTCATATGGTTTTTGCTACTTTAGGTAATGATCCTTCTGAGAGGCTGGGATGTGAGAGAGACCCCCCGCCCCAGCTTCCTCGCAAGTTTCTGACAGCCCGGAATACTTGGCTCCACCATCCACCAAGTGCATCCCGGCGGAGCTGCCTTTCAGTGGCATCAACCTGTAGCCTAGATGCCTCCTCCTTCTTTGGTCCCAGTACTCATGGCAGGACTTCTGGGGGAGCACCAACTAGCTCCCCTCCCCACCTCCAATATGCACTCTTGCTCCACCCAAAGCCCCCCGCTAGCTGCAGTAAAATTTTAAACAGTGTTTGTACTGTATGCATTTTACCGGGTCTGGGTGAGCTCTCCCAGGGTGTCAGGGATGCTGGAATCTGGAGGAGGGGATTCAGGGTGACAATCGCTGAGCCTGACCAGTGTGCTGGGGGTTATGCCGTCATTCCCAGGCCAGTCCAGCTATGTCTTGCTCCCTTTGACTCATCACGTGGGTCTCCTTGTGCATGACTTGTGAACAGGCCATTTCTCATGACACGTACGTCCTGAGTTCAGATTTGTCCCAAAGGGATGTAGAGTCCTGCACAGCACCAGGAGAGGAAAGGTTTGTGCCAGTTCCACTCTAGTCCCGATTTTCTCTGCAATGAATAGGCCATTGGTATCCAGCCATAATCTACAAGGTCATCCTAGAGACTGTGTCTCCCAGTCACCACTTAAAATCACCACTTAAAAACAGGAGTTCTCTTGTTGTGCAGCAGGTTAGGGGTCTTGGTTGTCATGGCCGCGGCAGGGATCAGTCCCTGGTCTGGGAATTTCCACATGCTGTGTACAAGGGCAACCAAAAAAACAAAAACAAAAACAAAAATTTTAAAAATTAAGTGGAAATGCAAGTGACTGCCCACACTTGGGAAAGTGCCCATCTCGGTCCAAAGTACTGTGACCAGGGGAACCAGGATCCTACAGAGCAAGCATGGCAGCTGGGCACCCACCTCTGAGGTGAGGAGCCAGGTCGTTGTCAGAGGAAGAAGAGGTTCTGAGAAGACACGAGATATGTCTGTCCCCAGCGTGCCCTGATCTCTGCTGAACTTTTACTTAAAAGTTAACAGGATGCATTCTTGGAACGGTGTTTCTCCGATCTCTGTCTTAGTATTTAATAAAATACCAAGACTGTGCATACATTACCCAGAAGCTACTGGAAGCAAAAAACATGCAAGGACAATGGAGCAATTCCAGATCTTTCAGGTTCGTATAGCTGCCCTCACACTCACATTGTTTTCTTCTAGTCTTAAAGTAAATTGCCTCAAACTTTAAAAACAAAATTAAAAAAAAAAAAAAAGCCTGGCCGCACCTGTGGCATGTGGAAGTTCCACCCCAGGCTAGGGGGTCGAAGTAGAGCTGCAGCTGCTGGCTGACACCACAGCCACAGCAACACAGGATCCGAGCAGCATCTGCGACCTACACCACAGCTCAGAGCAACGCCAGATCCTTAACCCACTGAGCAAGGCCGGGGATGGAACGCACATCCTCCTGAATACTAGTCAGGTTCGTAACCTGCTGAGCCACAAGGGGAACTCCCCAAAACCTTTCTTTTTGCATTCTTTTTTTTTTTTTTACATGCAGCCTGGTATGTAGCAGTTTGATGTGGGATTTCAGTTCCCAGAACAGAGATTGAACACAGGCCGCACAGGTGAAAGTGTCAAATTCTAACCACTAGACAACCAGGGATCTCCCTTGTCCTCCCGCATTCTTTTTTTTTTTTTTTTTAGGTCCACACCCTCGGCATATGGAAGTTTCCAGACTAGGGGTCAAATCAGAGCTACAGCTGCCGGCCTACAGCACAGCCACAGCAATAAAGAATCTGAGCTTCATCTGTGACCTACACCACAGCTCACGGCAATGCCAGATGGCTGACCCTCTGAGCAAGGCCAGGGATGGAACCCACAACCTCATGGATACTCGTTGGATTCATTTCCACTGCACTATGATGGGAACTCCTGCTTTGGCATTCTTGATTTGACTTCTTTCAGTCTCTTTTAGAATAGATATTCAGGAGTTCCCACTGCGGCTCAGTGGTAATGAACCCAACGAGTGTCCATGAGGATGAGGGTTCCATCCCTGTCCTTGCTCAGTGGGTTAAGGATCCAGCATTACTGAGAGCTGGGCCCTAAAAAAAGAAAAAGAAAATAGACGTTCAATAGTCACCTCCTCTTCTATATTTTCAAACTCTTCTTTGCAGAGTCCTTACTACAGATAATAAACATATCATCTAGATCATATACTGAGAACATTAAATCCCCTGTCTGTCCTATAACCCACCCCCCCAACTCCTGCAAGCTTCTCACAGTCACTCTCTCTATAAGAGGATTCTCCATGGGCTGTCTCCAGATCCCCTCTGCCAATCCACTCTCTTTCTTACAATTTTATCTTTAACAAAGTTATTTTATACACATAATTTATCTTTTTACTACTTTTTTTTTTTTTAGGACTGCACCTATGGCATGTAGAAGTTTCCAGGCTAGGGGTTAAATCAGAGCTGTAGCTGCCGGGCTGTGACACAGTCACGCAGGATCCGAGCCACATCTGCAACCTACAGTACAGCTCAGGGCAATGCCAGATCCTTAACCCACTGAGTGGAGACCAGGGTTCGAACCCGGCTTCTCATGGATCCTAGTCGGGTTCGTTACCGCCGCGCCATGACAGGAACTCCCATTTGCACCTATTGTTAATGAAACACAAGTTGTCTCATAATACAGCCAGCTCCGCACTATACAGTCAGGTATTCTGTCAATTTTAGTTTCGGATAAAACTCCCTTGTGGTCTGTTTCAGCCTTAATTCGCTGCCCTCGATGAGACTGTGTCCTGCTGGGACCACCCCTTGCCATCCCCGTCAGGATTTACCCGTCCTCACCCTTCGTGTTGGACCTCCTGTCTTCTTGTATCCAACTAGACCACCAGTTTAGGAATTACCCGGGAGATGTTACTGCTCCCAACC
Organism: Phacochoerus africanus; assembly: GCF_016906955.1. Taxonomy (NCBI): domain Eukaryota; kingdom Metazoa; phylum Chordata; class Mammalia; order Artiodactyla; family Suidae; genus Phacochoerus; species Phacochoerus africanus. The sequence continues at coordinate 26,358,520 of NC_062552.1, read as the reverse complement.
GTGTCATTCATGAGGCTCCCCCTTTCAGACTTTCTTTCTCACTTGGAATAGTCTCTAAATTCCCGACTGGCCAAGGCTCTCCAACCTCACCTTCCTCCTCTCTTGCTTCCTTCATTAAGCCACAGCCAACTCATCACCCACCCATAACGTCTGTGTTAAAAATTCAGGGGATCTCCCCATCAGCTCTACTAAACAACCCGCGCCCCACCACAGACCCCCACGCCCCCCACTTCCCTACCCGCCATCCCTCTTGATCACATGACCCCATGTAAGTTTAAGGACAGCAGCCTTTCCCACAAGGGAGCCCTTCCCCTCAGGCTTTCTCTCCTCCTTCCACCTCCTGGGTCACAGCTGCTCCCAATGACGTGGCTCCACCCCTAAGTTTGACTCGATCCCAAGTGGAGGCTCCAAGCCTGAGGAAACCTGTCTCCTGAGGAGAGTCCTTGGCGTCTCTGCCCCCTGAAAGCCTTCTGCTGCCTCATCCCCAGAGCCCCAGCCACTCCTGAGACCTGGTGGGACACTCAGTGGTCTTGCATCCCTTCCCTCGGGCCTGCAGCATCCAGCTCTGCTCCAGACACAAGTTGGTACCATGATGTCTGGAAGATGGCAGTTACTCAATAAATGTTTAAACACCCGACTGACTGAAGAGTAAAATGTAGTCCACTCAGCTCTCAAATTCCTTGAAGACATGCCCAAATAAAGAAAAATTTTAGAAACTTTCTGCTCTCATTGGCCCTATTGCTTTTATTATCATTATCTTTCATGTATTGAGCACTTCCAATGGGTCAAGTACCAAAGACAGTTGTCAAATCTGTTAGTCTGCACACTTACCATGAAGCGCACCTGCTGAGACCCAAACTGTTCCATGAAACTTGAACTTCTGAAGAATGCGAATAACTTAATCAAAGACAAATCAATACAAGCAATATTTTCCTTCTAAAACATAGTTTAACATGGAGAAGGAAATGCCAAATATATGTATGTCATTTTTTAATAGAGTAATCTGCTTTTCAAAAGCGATATGCCATGTTTGGTAATAGCAAAAGATTGGAAACGTGTTCAGTAAGAATGGAATTGTTGAAAGAGCGATGGTGCATCCTCACAGTGGAGAAACATAAAGCTGTTAGAAAGAATGTGGAGCTCTTTGAACTGATATGCAGGGATTCGCCAGGACGTGGTAGAAAATGCAAGATACAAAAGAATGTAGCATGCGATACTTTTTTTTTTTTTTTTTGGTCTTTTTGCCATTTTCTTGGGCCGCTCCCTCGGCATATGGAGGTTCCCAGGCTAGGGGTCAAATCAGAGCTGTAGCTGCCAGCCTTCGCCAGAGCCACAGCAACGCGGGATCCAAGCCGCGTCTGCAACCTATACCACAGCTCACGGCAACGCCGGATCGTTAACCCACTGAGCGAGGCCAGGGATCGAACCCGCAACCTCATGGTTCCTAGTCGGATTCGTTCACCACTGAGCCACGACGGGAACTCCAGCATGTGCTACTTTTGGGGTTAAAAAAAATTTTTTTTGTAGTTTGCAAAAAGCTACACTGAAAAGATAAGCCAAAAATTGTTTTTCTAAAAAGAAGGGGGGCAGGGGTGGGGTTAGAGCCGAGGAATGGGTTCGGGACAACGAGGATAAAAGTGAGCATTGTCTTTTGCAATATATAAATGCTGTACAATTTTTATAAACATTGAACAAAAGAAACCATAAAATTTAAAACAAACAGAAACAACCAAACCGGGAGGAGAAAAGAATTAACTCATATTAGCAAACAGTACTATAATAGTCTCAGTGGGCTATATTCTAAGAATAAAAAGCACTGTTTAAAATGTTGAGGGTCATTCAGTAGTTTTATCATTAATAGTAATATTGAATTATTATTTTGAAAATAGGTTATATATATTATAGAATAAATCAACTCAGTAATTACCAGTGTAATGTATTTGGGAACCACGATTTTTGTTTATAAAAAGGAATGAAAAAAGTAGCTAAATTAAAACACTAATATTAAATTTGAATTGGAAATATCAACTTTAATGATAAATATATATGTGTATATATGTATACACACACATATATGTGTACAAATATATTCTATTATATATGTAGATACATGGAAACCACAATAAATGAAAAAAAACAATGGAAGCAGTGGTACTTCAGGAGCAATGGGCATCCCTTGAGCACAGATTGTGGTTTCTTAATACCATTACCCAATGAAAGCACTTTTTTTTTGTCTTTTTGCCTTTTCTAGGGCCGCTCCCACAGCATATGAAGGTTCCCAGGCTAGGGGTCTAATTGGAGCTGTAGCCACCGGTCTACACCAGAGCCACAGCAACGCGGGATCCGAGCCATGTCTGCAACCTACACCACAGCCCACGGCAATGCCGGATCCTTAACCCACTGAGCAAGGACAGGGATCGAACCCGCAACCTCATGGTTCCTAGTCGGATTCATTAACCACTGAGCCACAATGGGAACTCCTGAAAGCACTTCTTAGAGAAGTGACCTATCTCAGGTCTGGGCCTGGGAAAGTCCAAAGCGAGCTTGTTTCAGAAAACAAGAAAGTGCTCAGGAAAAATCAATACTGTAAAAATGGCCATACTACCCAAAGCAATCTACAGATTCAAGGCAATCCCTATCAAATTACCCAGGATATTTTTCACAGAACTAGAACAAACAATCCAAACATTTATATGGAACAACAAAAGACCCAGAATCACCAAAGTAATCCTGAGAAGCAAAAACCAAGCAGGAGGCATCACTCTCCCAGACTTCAAGAAATACTACAAAGCCACAGTCATCAGAACAGTGTGGTACTGGTACCAAAACAGACAGACAGACCAATGGAATAAAATAGAGAACCCAGAAATAAACCCTGACACCTATGGTCAATTAATCTTTGATAAGGGAGGCAAGAACATCAAATGGGAAAAAGAAAGTCTATTCAGCAAGCATTGCTGGGTAACCTGGACAGCTGCATGCAAAGCAATGAAACTAGAACACACCCTCACACCATGCACAAAAATAAACTCCAAATGGCTGAAAGACTTAAATATACGACGGGACACCATCAAACTCCTAGAAGAAAACATAGGCAAAACACTCTCTGACATCAACATCATGAATATTTTCTCAGGTCAGTCTCCCAAAGCAATAGAAATTAGAGCAAAAATAAATCCATGGGACCTCATCAAACTGACAAGCTTTTGCACAGCAAAGGAAACCCAAAAGAAAACAAAAAGACAACTTTCAGAATGGGAGAAAATAGTTTCAAATGATGCAACGGACAAGGGCTTAATCTCTAGAATATATAAACAACTTCTACAACCCAGTAGCAAAAAAGCCAATCAATCAATGGAAAAATGGGCAAAAGACCTGAATAGGCATTTCTCCAAAGATATACAGATGGCCAGCAAACACATGAAAAAAATGCTCAACATCATTGATTATAAGAGAAATGCAAATCAAAACTACCATGAGATACCACCTCACACCAGTCAGAATGGCCATCATTAATAAATCCACAAATAACAAGTGCTGGAGGGGCTGTGGAGAAAAGGGAACCCTCCTGCACTGTTGGTGGGAATGTAAACTGGTACAGCTACTATGGAGAACAGTTTGGAGATACCTTAGAAATCTGTACATAGAACTTCCATATGACCCCACAATCCCACTCTTGGGCATCTATCCGGACAAAACTCTACTTAAAAGAGACACGTGCACCCGCATGTTCATTGCAGCACTATTCACAATAGCCAGACATGGAAACAACCCAAATGTCCATCAACAGATGATTGGGGGGAGTTCCCATCGTGGCGCAGTGGTTAACGAATCCGACTAGGAACCATGAGGTTGCAGGTTCAATCCCTGCCCTTGCTCACTGGGTTAACGATCCGGCGTTGCCGTGAGCTGTGCTGTAGGTTGCAGACGCGGCTCGGATCCCGCGTTGCTGTGGCTCTGGCGTAGGCTGGCAGCTGAAGCTCCGATTCGACCCCTAGCCTGGGAACCTCCATATGCCACGGGAGCAGACCAAGAAATAGTTAAAAAGACAAAAAACAAAAACAAAAAAAACCAGATGATTGGATTCAGAAGATGTGGTATATATACACAATGGAATACTACTCAGCCATAAAAGTGACATAATGCCATTTGCAGCAACATGGATGGAAATAGAGAATCTCATACTGAGTGAAATGAGCCAGAAAGACAAAGACAAATACCATATGATATCACTTATAACTGGAATCTAATATCCAGCACAAATGAACATCTCCTTAGAAAAGAAAATCATGGACTTGGAGAAGAGACTTGTGGCTGCCTGATGGGAGGGGGAGGGAGTGGGAGGGATCGGGAGCTTGGGCTTATCAGACACAACTTAGAATAGATTTACAAGGAGATCCTGCTGAGTAGCATTGAGAAATTTGTCTGGATACTCATGTTGCAACAGAACAAAGGGTGGGGAAAAAAATGTAATTGTAATGTATACACGTAAGGATAACTTGATCCCCTTGCTGTACAGTGGGGGAAAAAAAAAAAAAGTGCTCAAAGACTACCAGAGCCATGTCAAAAGAAAAAAGCAGGAGTTCCCATTGTGGCTCAGTGGAAAAAAACCCCACTAGTATCCACGAGGATGTGGGTTCAATCCCTGACCTACCCATGATCCAGTGTTGCCTCGAGCTGCAGTGTAGGTAGCAGATGCAGCTCAGACAGATCTGGCGTTGCCGTGGCTGTGGTGTAGGCAGGCAGCTGCAGCTCGGATTCGACCCCTAGCCTAGGGACTTCCACACACGGCAGGAAAAAAAAAAAGAAAAGAAAAGAAAAAAGAAAAAGCAGCCAGCAAGAAGGGGCTCCCATGGGCCAAATTTGGAAAAATTTGAGCATCAAAAATATTTTCTATACACCACCTAAATATATTGATTGTATAAAAATCCATGAGTCCTTAATGATAATCAAATCAAGATAAAACCAAAAAGTAACAACAACACTTTCCTATCACTGCTGGATATGCTACTCTATTCCTAACAAAGAAAATTGGTACCGAAAGCAAACAAGCATATATCCTGACTTTTCAGAAGGTCGCTATAGTTCTCCTGATGAGAAAATCATCCTTTCAGATGACTGCCAGGTAGGACATAAGAGAATTATAAAGTCAGCATTTTGTAACCCTAACAAGATAGTTGATTGAGGGAACGCATCAAGAAGTTAGGAGAACAGGTAGTGGGAAACTAGAATCACACCATGCCAAAGCATCACGCCCAGAGAGTGTGAACCCACCCATCCAACGTGGCCTCGCCAATAATGAGATGACAAGACAGTCATCATATGCTGCTGCTGCTTTTTTTTTTTTTTTTTTCTTTTTCAGCCGCACCCAAGGCATATGGAAGTTCCCAGGCCAGGGGTTGAATCCAAGCCACAGCTGCAGTAATGCCAGATCCTTAACTTGCTGTGCCCAGTGGGAACTCCCATCCTGTGATGCTTGGTGAGATGAAAAAATATGAAGATGGTTTGTAATTTTGTACTTTTACTTATGTTTGAGATGTTTGTTGTCAATTTCAATCAGAAAACAGAGAAGAGCAATAAAGACTAATAAGAATTGGGGTTTTTTAAAATAAGGTACAAAATTTCCAAAATCTTACAAAGCCATGTATTTTTATTCCTGATCTATCATGTCTGTCACCCTTTTTTTGTCCTTACACAGTCTGTACAGGCTGAGATATCCCCCTCCCCCACTTTCCTCTCGTGGCCCCTGTGCGCCTGGTCACAGCCCCATCTCCTTCACATCCACCTGCTAAAGCCCCGTTCCCATAGGCCTCTTGCTTCACAAAGCCAAGCCTGAAGGAAGGTTAGGAGGGATGGCAGGTGTGAGTTGTCACCATTCAGATATTACTCAGTGATATCACTGAGTGAAAATCCCTCAAAGCAAATACTTGCCACTCAGCCTGGTTCCTCTTCACCAGCAAAAGTCATCACTGGGAATTCCCTCACCTGTACTTATGGAACAAGGTCATTTCATTTCTTCTTCTGTGTCTTCATACTTCCTAATATTTCTTCAGCTAAGATCAATTTGGTTGGGCTCAAGGAAAAAAATTAGTCTTCTACAGCATGGTGGCATCTTGGGCAGAAGCCACATTAAGAAAAATATTGATAGGAGTTCCCGTCATGGCTCAGTGGTTAATGGACCTGACTAGTATCATGAGATCGCGGATTCCATCCCTGGCCTTGCTCAGTGGGTTAAAGATCCGGCATTGGCATGAGCTGTGGTGTAGGTCACAGAAGAAACTCGGATCCCGAGTTGCTGAGGCTGCTACAGCTCCAATTCGACCCCTAGCCTGGGAACCTCCATATGCTGCTGCAGGAAAAGAAAAAGACAAAAAAAAAAAGATATTGATAGATCAATAGATGATAGATAGATATAGACAGACAGGTGTGTGTGTGTGTGTGTGTGTGTGTGTGTATGTGTGTGTGTGTGTGTGTGTGTGTGTGTGTGTACCTCCAGCCTTATTCTCCAGTTCCGGTTGGGTGGAGTTAACAATATCTGAATTTTTTTTTCTAAACTTCCCTTCTGAATTCCTTTTTTGCTTATACCTAGAATATAAACAGAAACATGAGCATGAAAGAAAGAATATAAACCTTGAAATCAGCATTACCCTGTCTCATCAGCTCTGATTTTATGCACATTAAGTTAGTTTCCTCGGGAGTTCCCGTCGTGGCACAGCAGAAATGACTCTGACTAGGAACCACAAGGTTGTGGGTTCGATCCCTGGCCTTGCTCAGTGGGTTAAGGATTCGGCGTTGCTGTGAGCTGTGGTGTAGGTCACAGATGTGGCTCAGATCTGGTGTTGCTGTGGCTCTGGTATAGGCTGGCAGCGTAGGTCCAATTAGACCCCTAGCCTGGGAACCTCCACGTGCCGCAGGTGTGGCCCTAAAAAGACAAAAGACAAAAAAAAAGTGGTTTCCTCATCTCTAAAATAGGAATAATAAGACACATGTGATAGAGATATTACATGGACTAGAGATCACTATGAAAAGTGCTATGAAGTGTTCCCTGGTGGCTTAGCTGGTTAAGGATCCAGCGTTGTCATTGCTGTGGTTCAGATCACTGTAATGGCGTGGGTTCAGTCCCTGGCCAGGAAACTTCCAAATGCTGCGGGCATGGCTGAACACACACACACACACACACACACACAAGTGCACATGATAATGCCTGGCAGATAACCCAGTAAGGGTCAGTAAGTGTCAGTCTCCTGGCTGTCCCCTTCTCACTCGGCTTCCCCAGAATCTGCAGAAACAAGGTCCTTTCTGTTTTGTTTTCCACCTCGCTCCGAAGCAGGCCTGCACCACTGCTCCCACCCAAAACTGCTCTCTGAACTTGCCTCTCAACCTCAAGCATCTCCTTCAGTTGCTCATCATTCTTTCCTGCACTGGGTTATTCCTTCTGGCCAAACCCCAGGTTAAACGGCAGTGGGGCACTGCAAGGTCTATTTGTGAGACGAAAGGAAACAATGAAAGTGCGTAGTACCGGGGATCCGCCTGAGGGGCGGGAGATGGATTCAAGAACAGCATATCAGTGGGCTGGGTCATTGTGGAGTCCGGTCCAGAACGGGATGCAGAATTTTAAGGGGACATCTAGACAAAAATTCATGGCCAGTATCAGCACCAGGGCACTGACTAAGCCCCAGGGAACTGGGGGCCAAGTTAGGAGAGTTCCTTATAGAAGACAGAAGGTGCAACCAGGAACCCACGCGGGAGCCAAAGGCATAGGGGCTTGGGTGGCGCTTGTTCTTTCTCAAATCCAGATCGTAGAACACTGTGTCGCGGTAACCATGGATCTGAGAGAAGAGCCATCTCCACTTCCCATCCAAGAGCACTGAGGTTCACTCTGCTAGAGATACAGGACTTCCTGACCACGTATAACTTTCATCCTGTTAATAATTTTTCAGATTTCATTTCCCTGAGGTTACTTAGTATGTTGAGTTAAAGGCATACAAGCAAACTTAGAAAACTGCCCTTTTTTTTTTTTTAAGAGGAAAAAAGGATGAAACTATGAAATTATCTCCTTTCATGCAGCAACTCTGGATGAGAAGCAAAAGCTAGGCAGGAGGACGGCTAACAATCATTTTTGGAGGAGCTCAGTGTCTTGCGTCTCTACCACCTACATTTATGGGAAAGCCACATTTTTTTTTTTTTGTCTTTTAGGGGCATATCCGAGGCATATGGAGGTTCCCAGCCTAGGGGTTGAATAGGAGCTGTAGCCGCCAGCTTACACCACAGCCACAGCAAAGCCAGATCTGAGCCACGTCTGCAACCCACACTGCAGCTTGTGGCAACGCCAGATCATTAACACACTGAGCAAGGCCAGGGATCGAACCTGCATCCTCATGGATACTAGTTAGATTCGTTTCCACTGAGCCATGATGGGAACTCCCAGGAAGCCAGTTCTAATACATACATTGCAGAGACAGAAGAGGAGAAAGTAGTCATGGATTAGCTGCTGTTAACACTTTCAGAGTTCCCGTCGTGGCTCAGTGGTTAAAGAATCCGACTAGGAACCATGAGGTTTGTGGGTTTGATCCCTGGCCTTGCTCAGTGGGTTAAGGATCCAGCAATACCGTGAGCTGTGGCGTAGGTTGCAGATACGGCTCAGATCCCAAGTTGCTCTGTCTCTGGCGTAGACCGGCGGCTACAGCTCCAATTAGACCCCTAGCCTTGGAACCTCCATATGCTGCAGGAGCGGCCCTAGAAAAGGCAAAAAGACAAAAAAAAAAATTTCATAGTCTCAGAAATTATAATGGCAACTGACTCTGAGGTCTGATGGTTACAGCTGATGGCACTTTAGTCACACTCTTTTCAAACAAACACCTGGCAAAAATTCTTACTGGTGAAAAATAAATCCCTTTCCTCCTCCAACCTCCAATCAAATATTAGCTTACCTGACAAGATCAAGAGTGTCCTCATTTGGCAAACACATGTGAGAAGCATTTTACTATGTATAAATATTTACTTGCTGTACAGAGACACAAAAATGCTTGGTTTGGCAAGGATGCTGGGCTCATCTTCCTTTTACAAGGAGCTATTCTTATCTTGGTCACCTCAAGTTAAGGTGAAGCCTCATTGGAGAAGACAAGCCCAGGAAAGGAGGTTTACTGGCATGGTAGGGTGGCGGCAGGGCATGAGGAAGCAGGAGATCGAAGGACCCCTGAGACAAAGTGTATAACTGGAAAAACATGGTCTTTGAAACCAATGATTTAGGCCAAGTTGATATACGATTCCGAACCTCTGCTTTTTCTTCTTCTTTCTTTTTAGGGCCGCACCTGTGGCATAGGACGTTCCCAGGCTAGGGATCGAATCAGAACCATAGCCACTGGCCTGCGCCACTGCCACAGCAACATGGGATTCGAGCCTCATCTGCGACCTATGCCACAGCTTGCGGCAACGCCAGATCCTTAACCCACTGAGCGAGGCCAGGGATCAAACCCACAACCTCGTGGGTCCTAGTTGAATTCTTAACCCCCTGAGCCACAACAGGACTCCTCTGTTTGCTCTTCCATTGAGCGGGTATGACAGAATGTAATGCTCAGGAGTTGAATGCTATCAGAATCGTGAGTTGAAGTGTGTGACGTGACAAGCGTAGGTCCCCAACAATAAAGCCTGGTGTACATTAGCTCTGTCTTCCTACGTGTCCAAAGTGGTGATGATGTCCCCTGCTCACAAGGCGACCACCCATCCCAATTTTCCCAGGATGTTCCCAGTTTAACCACCAAAGGTCTCACATCCGGAAAGCTCCTCCAGGGCCAACGCTGGGTGGTTGTTTACCCCACACTTACCCCACTTTGATGATATGCCCCTTTCAAACCTCAGCCCCAGGCCTGCCCAGCCCTAAGTCAGGGCTGATGAAACTCCTTTTGGGATCTGTGCTGGGGCCCCAGAATGGGTGTAATTGTTTCATCTCCGTTTATACTTATATTTAAACCAATTCCAGGCACCGGACAGGTTAAGGACATAAAGAATAAGACACAGCCCCTACCTCACAAAGGAGCTGGGGGAGACAGGTATGTACATGGGGACAAAATTAAGGAGAAGGTGAAGTGTGAACTGAAATGCAAAGCCGTCAGTCTAATTGTGTGGGGAGGGGAGGGTGGTTCCTCCAAGGTTAGTGAGCAGAAGAGCCATACAGACAGCCATTGTGATGGGCGCAGTCACAATGCTAGACACTCCTGCTGGAGTCTGGAGACAGGGGAATGGTTGAAGGAGAGGGTCTGGGACACAGTTGGAAGCTCAAGGACGTTCCTTGGAAGATGTATGTGGATGTGTCACGGCGGATGGGGGGAGAGTCAGGAAAGTCTTTGTAGCAGAGGTAATAAGTTGTTCTTGGAGATTAGACAGGATTTGCTGACGGAGGAAAGAGCTTATTCCAGGCAGAGAGAACAGTGTGTGCAAAGGTCCTGTGGCAATAAGCAGTATGGGAGCATCTGGGACGGCCTCTCTTTTGCTCCGAGTTGAGCACAGAGTTCAAGGAAGGGTGAATGAAGGATATAACCTTATGGGGGTAACAAAGGCTAGAGAGGGGCCCTGTAGGCCTTGCAAAGGAGTTCAGACCCTAAAGATAATAAGCAATATGACCAGGTTTATTTTGCTACAGGGTCTCTCTGGCAGCAACAGTGTGAGGAGTGGATTCGATGGAAATAGGATTGTGCCTAGAAGACTAGGACGAAGAGAGTGGTGACAGTCCAGCCTAAGGGGGCACTGAGAGGAGAGAGCCACAAGGAAGGCTCGGCAGGTCTCAATGGCTCAACAAAGAAGGGAGAGCGAAGGGGGAGAACTGTGGGCAGATCACCAGCCTCTGGCTCAAAGGACTGGCAGAGTAATGGTGCATGAGTAACACTGGCTCTGCTACTCATCTACCATAGAACTGTTACTGAATGGTTCTGAGCCTTGGCTTCCTCATCTGTAAAATGGTGATGAGATTATTATGAGGACTTTTTTTTTTTTTTTTTGTCTTTTTAGGGCAGCACCTGTGGCATAGAGAGGTTCCCAGGCTAGAGGTCAAACTGGAACTACAGCTGCCAGCCTACACCACAGCCACAGCAGCACCAGATCCAAGCCTCATCTGCGACCTACACCACGGCTCAATGCCACGCCAGATCCTTAATCTACGGAGCAAAGCCAGGGATTGAACCCAAGTCCACATGGATACCAGTCAGATTCGTTTCCACTGAGCCACAACGGGAATTCCGAGGACTTAACTTTAAAGACATTCATACATGTCTGACACATTAATGAGCTCTGTATGAGTATTGTTACATAAATGGATCTCAGAGGGACATGCTTGGGGAAAAGATGGGCTCCTTACTGGACGCATATCGAGTGCCAGGGTTTGGTAACGAACCTGACTAGTATCCATGAGGACGTGGGTTCAATCTCTGGCCTTGACTGGTAGGTTAAAGATCTGGCGTTGCCATGAGCCGTGGTGTAGGTCACAGATGTGGCTCAGATCCCGTGTTGCTGTGACCATGTTTGTAGGCTGGCAGCTGCAACTCCGATTGGACCCCTAGCCTGGGAACTTCTATATGCCACAGGTGCGGCCCAAAAAGCAAAAAAGAAAACAGACTTGGAACTTGGGAGCAAGTTTTTTTTTTTTTTTTGTCTTTTTAGGGCAGCACCTGGGAGCAAGGTCTAGACAGAGGTGGATTTTATGAGTGGGAGTTGCCTCCAACTGTGTAAGAAGTAGTGTGCAAATAATGAGAAGAGGACCAAGGAAGATAACATGAGGGGCAAGAACATCTCATGGGAGGCTGAGGCAGAGGCTGAGAAGAGGCAGAGGCTGAGAAGAGGCAGAGACAGAAGGTGACCAAGAGGGGCTGTATAAAAAAGGATGAGAGGAGTTCCCACCATGGCTCAGTGGTTAACGAATCCAACTAGGAACCATGAGGTTGAGGGTTCGATCCCTGGCCTTGCTTGGTGGGTTAAGGATCCGGCATTGCCATGAGCCGTGGTGTAGGTCGCAAATGGGGCTTGGATCCTGCATTGCTGTGGCCCTGGTGTAGGCCGGCGGCTACAGCTCAGATTCGACCCTTAGCCAAGGAACCTCCATATGCCTCAGGAGCAGTCCTAGAAAAGACTAAAAAAAAAGGATGAGAGCTAGGAAGCCATGGTATCGAAGAATCAGGGGAAGCCACAGCAAATGATTCAGAGGTAAAGGGAGATAAGGGACAGTGAAGGTTTGTATTTCAAGAGCTGATGTACAGGAAAAGAAGAATCTAAAATGGGAGGGGCACAAAAATATCTAGAATAGATTCAGGACTTCGTGGATAACATGCTCACCAGGTGGCGCCAAAGACCCTCCCTGGTTATTAAGATGGGCCTCAGAACTCCTGCCCCTTAGGCAAGCCTAGCCCAGTTACATTCACACTTGAATGCCACCTCAGCCCTGTGGTGTTCCTTTAGTCAAGGAACAATCAAAGTTCCACTACTGGAAAGCTCTGGGACTCTGAGCGATATAGATATATATTCACATACAACTCTGCTCTTCCTCTGCTCTTCCTCTGGTACGTGGAGATAAGAACCTTTGTGGAGTTCTCTCATGACTCAGTGGGTTAAGGATCTAGTGTTGTCATTGCTGTGGCTCTAGTTCAATCCCTGGCCTGGGTATGGCAAAAAACAAAAACACAGCCAAAAAAACCTTCAGAGAATAGTGCCATCCATTTTATTCCCCGCATAGTTTTCAAATCTATCCACATCTGCACTTTGCCCTGTCTCCATTCCAAACCACTATCCTCACACCTAGCGCTGCAATCGCTTTCTAAATTGTCACTCTGCATCCATTCTCAATGGCCCCCAAACCCAACAGTGATTCTCCCTAATGCGATTTCTTCCAAGTAGGTGTGACTCCCAGCTCCCCACCAGCCCACAGTATTGGAATTCTGGTGGAGTAGTTCTGGAGCCAGATTGCTCGGTTCAAATCCCACTTCCGGTACTCATTGGCTGTTGCAACTTTGGGCAAGTTCCTTTAACTTGTCTCATTTCTCGACCTGCTAAATGGAGGTAAGACTTACCTCAGAGGACTATAATGAGGACCAAATGAGTTTACAGGTTGTTTTTAGTACAGTGCTTTAGTACATAGCAAGTGCTCAATAAATGACAACTGTTATTAAAGGCTGCAGGTTAAAAATTCAAACTCCTATTGCGGCCTAAATAACATCCTCGATTGAGCTCTTCCCAACTTTCTGGCCTTCTTTGAAGAGTGTACCCTCTCATGCCTGCGGTCTCAGCAACCTTTTCTCAGGTAGTTAGCATCACTGTTTCTTTGGCTGAGTGTTCACTCCCATCCTTCCTGAAAGAAACACTACTCATCCTTCTGAGATGTCTGAACAGTTCTCAAAAACCTCACAGATGGAAACCTTCCCCTCCAAATTCTTTACAGATCTTTGCATAGTCCGCTGCTCGAACTTGAGTTTTTATTTAAAACTGTTTGTTGCCTAGTGACACACCTTTCCCTACTCCCCACATGTAAACCACGGTGACAGATCTGCTAGTGTCGATCTTGCAGAACTTGAACTAGGGTGATGATCCAGGAAGGGGAAAAGCAGATCAGATCAGCTCCCTTCTACCACTGCCACATCTCCTTCCTAGCTCTCCAGCAGTCCCTTTCTCACTGCCCAGGGAGTCCTCTATTATTTTTGGCAAGCCTCAGAGAGAATAACTCCGAATTAACTCCAACCAGCTTCAGTCCTTGCCCAGGCCCCAATTAAGACTTCAGGTAGAATCCCAAACCACAAGTTTTTAAAAAGGTTAGAATCCAAGTATGTGACAAGCAACTGAGGATCACCATTGGGGTCCAATTTCGCTTTCAAAATTACCAATTTCGCTTTCAAAATTACCCTTACACCATTTCTGGCACTGTAGCAAAATAAATCATTTGCTTTAAATCCCTACTCCGCAGCCTTCCTTTAAAAATTCAGTTTTCAAGTTCCCATCATGGCACAGTGGAAACAAATCCAACTAGGAACCAAGAGTTTGTGGATTCGATCCCTGGCCTCGCTCAGTAGGTTAAAGCTCCTGCATTGCTGTGGCTGTGGCGTAGGTCCCCCTAGCCTGGGAACCTCCATATGACATGCCTGCGGCCTTAAAAAGGAAAAAAACTACAAAACAGTAGGCACACTGCCTTAAGGCAGATGCCCAATGCAAAAACCATCGCTCTTGGCTACCTCCTATCCCTTTCACATCTTAAGTTAGGGCATGAATAAACCACAAGGTTTTTGTTTTTCATGTAAGTGAGAATAAACTGTGAACCTTAAGGTTTATTTTGGAGGATTCACCCTTACAGAGGGCAGATTTTTTAATCATTTCTTACTTTACAGAGGGCAGCGTTTTCATCACCACACCAACAGCCTACTGACTTAAAACAGCTCAGAAATACTTTCTTCAAAATTCTCAATTGTATCACATTCCTGTTGAAGCACTACAAAAAATGTAATTAAGATAATGAACTCAGAACTTGAATAATATTTTCTTTATTTACAAGTTAGAATCAACAGACAAAGAAAAGACAATCCAGGGGGACTGAATGGGGAGATGACTAAACCCCCAGGAGCCCCAAATTGGAGCAGAAGGAAAAGGGAAAAAGAGTAGAAAAAAAAAAAGTCAACGTAAAAAAAGAGTTCCCCCTTCCTCCCTCCCCATGGAAGCCGAGGGGACCATGGCCCCACCCCCTCAGCCTTACCTAGCTTAAAATAAATTAGAACAAAACAACCTCAAAACAGGGCCCTTACAAGTGAGCAGGGCAGCTACGGCCTCAGGTAACCCCTTATCAGGGCCTTTGCCCAGTCCCACCCTGTACCCCTGCCCCACCTCAGTCATTTCGAATGGGAGCCCTATGCCCAAGAGGTCACTTTCAATGGGGCTGGGAACTCAGTCTTATTTTGTCCATTTATGTCCCTCCTTCAGAAATTGTCCCTGCATCCCTCCCCCTGCAGAGCCAGCTCTCCTACAGTGGGGGGAGGGGGGGTGAGATGAGGAAGTGTCACAGCAAAGGGAGGGAAGGGGTGGGGCAGGGTGGTCTAGGGGTCCGGTCCTGCGGAGCCTCCTGCCCCATCTGGCCTGGCCCCTTAGCCTGAGTCTGAATCACTGGTGTCTGAAGAAGAGGAAGATGAAGAGGAGGAGCTGGAATCTGAGCTGGAACTGGAAGCGCTGAGGCGTGACACTGCTACCTGCTGTGCCGATGATGTCTCTGTTTTCTCACTCGCTGCAGAACAAAGTTGAGGTTGAAAGATGTTTAAGTCTGATTTCCATTTCTCAAGAAAAGACAGTCAAGAGGGAGAATATAGTGAATTCAGTGGCTTACAAGACACCCACCTTTCTTGGGGGGCTTTTTGGTGGAGTTGAGCTGCCCACTAACATCCTGTAAGCGCTTTTCTAGTTCCCGCTTCTTCTCCAAAGCCAGTTCCTCCTTTGTCTTTCCCACAGGTTTCTTAATAGCTACAAAAAAAAGCAACAGGATTTTAAGGCAACCAGAAGCACCTGAGTTTTTCTGCCCCACATTGTTGCCAAATTCCTTTAATGAACACTGGGAAGCAAGCAACTAATCATCCAACCTCCATCATCCCAGGAGCTGACAATCACAAGTGCTTCAAGGCATACCCCCCCCCCATCTTTGTCTAAATTGTCCTCAGAACCTCATGAGGATTTGCCGAATTAACTGGTGGACCTCTTTTCATACTCACTATAGGGCTTCCGAGGTTTCTTTCGTAGGCAGGAAAGGACATAGCGTTCAAGCTCTCTAAGCGTGGATGGCTTGAGCGTTTCAAAATCAATCTCAATTTCTTCTGGATTTGAGTCACGTAAAGAGGGCTCCCTGGCTTGGATTATGTGTACAACTCGGCCTAGCTTCTCCCCAGGCAACTTGTTGATGTCCAGGCTCAGCTGCCGCTTTTCATCATAACTCATGGGCCTGCTTTCTTCCTCCTCCTCTGAATCATAACCTGCAGGCAGGGTAGGTGGGGCTGTCTTTGTGGCCTTTTTGGGGAGTCTATGAGCAAAAAAAAAAAAAAAAAAGAGTCAATTACGGGAGCATCGACAAGTTCTTACTGTTCAGCCCAGTGATCTGGATCTTCTGCCTGAAGCATAACTATTTTTCCATCAGGTGAATCAGAGGTGGGCCTCTGGGACACTCAATCAGGGAAGCAGAGCTTCTTACACGCCAAACATCTTACATTAATTTGGGGCCTTGAAAACCAAGTAAATACCCTGGCACAGGTCCACTTTTTTTGCTCCTTAAAGCATAACTTGCCCTATACCACAGAAAACATACCAAAAAAGTATCGATTAATTGGTTTAGAGAAAGATCAGGCAAACTATAGCCCAACAAACAAATCTGGCCTGCCACCTGTTTCTGTAAATAGGACTTTACTGGAACACAGCCACACTCATGTTTACATATCCACCCATGGCTGCTTTCATAGTACACTGTCTGAGTGAAGCAGCTTTGAGAAACTTTCAAAGTTTATTTCATCACCAGGCCATTTATAGAAAAAAACCCGTTGGTCCCTGGTTTAGAGAAAACTTTGTAAGGAGTGGGAGAAATCATCCTCCCCTAGAGAGATTATAGAAATACCCAAGCTGTCTTTGCTTCCTACCCTGTTGGAACTCACTTGGTGCCACTTCCTCCAGAAGGTCCAAAGCCAGGAGGACCCAATGTAGCAGCACTGCCACCCCCACTGCCACTTGCTTTCTTGGACTTCTTGGGTTGAGATGGGCGGGGTGCCCGAGGCCCTTTGTCATCTTCATCAGCCCCAGCTCGGCCCCGATGCTTCTCTGCCTTCCGTTTCTTCTTTTTCTCTTTTTTTTCCCTCTTCCGCTTGGGCTTTGATATTGGGCCTTGGGACAGGGCAGCCAGTTGTTCATGTACTGCTCGAAGCTAGAGAAGCAAAAGGATTATGCGAAAGGGGAAAGATAAGTAAGTCAATAAAAACTAAAGCAATGAAAAAATTTAGGGCAAAAATAGACCATGAACCTTACTCAGTAAAGATATTACCTGTTCTTGCAGTTCAGCCAAGCGATGAGCTCTTTCTTCCTCAGAGTCAGAGCTTTCACTCTCTTCTTCCTCCTCTTCCTCCTCCTCATCTTCCTCCTCCTCCTCCTCAGAAGAGCTCTCACTGCTACTTTCCTCACTAGAGGACTCTGAAGACGACTTGGCCAAGCCAGGAGGCAAGGCAGTCGAGACTGGTAAAGGACCCGGTTCTAGCGGTTCATCTGGCATCTTGGCATAACGGAACTCAAATACATCCTAGAAAAGGGACAGGCAGACTCAAATCCATGCTAGTGGACAGTGCCCCGATCACAACAGACCATTTGGTGGCTTCAATCTACAACTGTACAGATTAGGAAATCCTCACATTGAGGTTGTGCAACAGGTGACAAAACTTCTCTCCCCAGATCCATTTATTGTTTAAACTCCAACCCTGACACTCACCTGTAACTTTCGCGCCATGGCCACAACATCGTGGTCTGGAGGATTGTACTTATAACAGTTGGAGAACATAAGCCGCACATCAGCAGCAAACTCCTGTGCGTCTCGGTAATCACGATTCTCCATCTTCCGCTGCAGAAGGAGGCAGCATCAGAAGCTGCACAGGCAGGGAGACTCACCTTTCCCTGCCAGCCCCAGACACCACAAGAATAGCCCTCTCTGAGAGCACAGTGGGGGTGACCTTAACGATCTATGCCCTGGGGTTCAAGTTTGAAGTCAAAGGAATTTGGGTAGGTTGAAGAAACATATATGTCTAGAAAAAAAAATCATTTCTAAGTGAAAGGGGAGGGTGGATGGCCTCTCACTATCCCACCCCTTAACCTTCCTACTCTTAACTCCCAACAGAGGTAGAACTTAATTGGAAACGAGCAGTGATGCTCTGAACACAAAACCCATCACAGGAACTATAGACTCTTAACAAGAACTTCACCTTCTGCCCTGTTACTATTTTGTAAAAGTAAAATACCAAGATTGCTGTGTGCCCATTAAGTGACTTTTATTGAACCCTAGGTTCTAATCACTGCCTGAGTATCCCATCTGCCCCATGCAGTGGGTACCTTGACAGTGCTGAGGTCCATGGGGTGCTTAATGATGTCATGGTAGTCATGCAGGCCAAGAGCAGAAGCGTCCACTGGTTTATAGAAAGGCCAGGCATAAGCAGCATGCTTCTTCGAAAGCAACTCCTTCAAGATGCCATTGCAATGTTTCAATTGTTCTGACAGCTTTCCTTTCTTGGAGCTCTGGTGTTGCTGCTGAGAGTCAGGCAAGTCTTTGCGTGGGGGCTTGATGGGACGGCCACTCTCTCTACGCATAGGGGGAAGCCGTGCTGCCTTAGGCTCAAGACCCCCGGGAGGGCTAGCTGGGGAGCCAGGAGCCAGAATGGCTGTAGGCGTAGGGGTGGTAGTATCTGCTTTTCGTTTTACCCCTTTTTTCTGCAGAGAAAAACAAGATGGGAGCCTTTTATCCTGTGTCCACCTCATTGAAAGCCTTTCCTCCTCATTGCCCCCAAAATATCCACAGATGTATACCTTGGCAAGGGGCTGGGCTGGGGGAGCTGCAGAGACAGCAAGGAGCGGGGGTCCAGCGGAGTGCAAGGACTTGAGAAGGGGCGAAGAGATGACCGATGGGTGGGGAATGTTGAGGACAGTGGTAGGTATCTCGGGTGGTGGAGTATACAAGGTTGTGTGAGACACAGAAGAGACTGCAGGCACCTGATGGGCACTGGTGATACTGCCCTGGAGTGCTAGGGGAGGAGGAAAAAACAGTTTAGTTTGATTATCTTTCTTATCTTTTGGGCTCCATTAGCAAAACTCCTATTCTTCCTACCTGCCAATTTGGCCCCCTTCTTGTGGCTGTTCTTAGGGATAGTCACCACGAGTTCTTGTTCCTCTTGTGGCATTGATGCCACTTTCTGTAGGAAGATCTTTTCCAGCGTTTGTGCCATCAGGACAATATCATCAGTGGGCTACAAAAATCAAACAAAAAGTTTCAAATGTCAGCACAAGAGGCAAATCATTTTCCTCTGAAGAATTCCTACCTCTACACATCACCACCCCCTCATACAACTATTAACAAATACTGAGAATTATCTATGTTGTGCCACCAAATATCCTTCTCTCCCATTTCTGTCCTTCAAAATGCAACAAAGGGATAAAGTTCAGAAGAGCTGATAAAAAAATAGTTCCTGCTCTACCCAGGTCTCTGGAGAGTTTTGAGAAATAGGGCCATCAGCCACAAGTATGAAGTGTTCTATTTAAAAAAAAAAATCTCCATAACTCTGAAGCCACATCACCGTTTTCAGTGCTACCTTTTGGAACTCAGATTTTCTAGATCCTAACACTCTGAAACTCTGCAGTGAAGGACTTAAAACTCACCTTGTTGTAGATGTAACAGTTAGTGAACATGGTATTGAAATCTTGCATACACTCTGATGCAGCCCAATAATAGTTGTTTTCAAGTCTTCTCTTAATAGTACCCATATCCATTGGCTGCTTTATAATTTTGTGATAATCCTAAAAAAGAAAAAAAAAAGAAAAATAGTAGGTCAGAACCACAGAATGACAAATGCCTTCTAACCTAAGCAAACTACTGACCCCAACACACACACAGACATACGCACACCCGCCCTATGCATCAAAGAAATACAGTTCCCTAAACTGCGGCCCCAATTAAAAAACTAAGGGACAGAAAAAAAACATGTGGAACAGATTTCTTATGACCCACACATAGGGAGGCATCTACTGCCTTTCTCTAACCACCCACCTCCCACCCACTCTGGACAGTTCCCCGTCCTGTGACATTACCTCTGGGGCTGGCTATCCATGGGCTGCATGAGGGAGAGGAAGAAGCTAAGAATTTTGGCCACCGTGGTCCTCTCCCAACCTGGGGTGGGAATCTGTAAAATGGAGCCAGGGCACAAAAGTTAAGGAAGGACACATGGAGGGCACAATGAGAGATGCCAAGATAGCAAGCGGTTGGATTAATCACAAAGGACCAAGAATCCAGCAATCTGGTGGCTATCTCTACAGGGTAGAGACGGAAATTCCCTAGGGGCCGCAGCACCTATACTAGGCAGCCCACTTCCACTCACACACATTCTTCTCCATTTCTATACCTCCCCCACTCCAATCTCTCTACTCACCGGCAGACCCAGTTTGACAGCATCCACAGGCTGCCGGAAGGGCCACGCGAACTGATGCTTCCACAAAGCCTTCATCACCACCTTGTGTAGGTACTGTAGCTGGTTGGTAACCCGTCCTGGCTTTTTGGGATTCGACACCTCTGGAGGTGGTGGGTTGGCAGGGGTTAGTTGCAAAGCCGGCACTGAGGCCATTGTAGGGCTCTCAAATCCCTCATACAACAGAGAGGGCTTTCGAATCCTTTTCCCAGGCGCTGCTGCCTCTGGGCCCAGCCCCAGTAACCCTGCATTCCCCTCCCCAGGGAGCCTGTGAAGACAGAAAACAACATTAAAAGTAGCAACCTTGTGGAAAGCGGTAGAATATGCAATTTACACTAATTCACACTATTTACCCTCAATAAATCCATGCGTGGAACCTAATTAAAAGCAGTCAAGATTACGAAACTGGATCTTAATCAGAACCAGTATCCAAACAATCCTTGAAGCTTTTGTTCCTGTACCTCCTCCCACCTTTTCTTTATTTTACTATACCCACCTAGGCCCTACATTCTGAAGTCTGATGGGGTCTTTCATCTGTTTGGTAAATTTAAAATGAGAAAGCCAAAGTAGTTTCTCATAAAGCACAGCCATCAGAAAATCACAGTCTTATGGGGATGAGGCTTAAGCAAAAAGGGTGGAGCTGAGAAACTCAAGCCCCAAGCTTCCTCCTCACTAGGGGCTTGGTGGTTGCCATGGTGGTTGAGCCTAAAGGAAGCAGGTGAAAAAAGGAAACAGAATAGGAAAATTGCATAAAACGCTGATGTGACTGACACCTCAGACTCCATCTGCACAGAAATGATCAGCATTCTCCACAAGCTCTGGATAGTTAACTCTAAAACAAAAACAAGACTAACAGAAAACCACACCAACTCAAGTTTATTTAAAAAAAAAAAAAAAAGAGTATTTAACAGACTTCACAGCCTGGAATATCCGAAGCTGCCAGCCCTCAGAAATTAATTATTCGCAAATTCTGTCTCCTCCAAGAGACTCAAAAAATAGAGCTGTCCAAATAGTCAAGGTCAGCAAGTTCCCTCAAAGTGGTATAAACTGCCCCCCACCCCTGCCAAAAACTGCAATGCCACTAGCAATTCCCACTGTAGCATCAACTCTTGAAATCAAAGGCCAGGTAACAGTGCAAGTTTACACTCCCTCTGGTGCTCAAGACCAAGTGGTTCTCAGGGCCTAAGACTGTAAGACTTTACACGGAGATCTCATTGTTTACATCCGCAGAACTGGACCAGAGGATCCCTAGCTCCACCCTTCCACCCTGAAACACTCGAAGGTATTTTTTAAAAATTCTCTACAACAAAGCACACACCTCTCAACACAAAACTGTACCAATCACCGAAAGACAAGTATCTAATGACCTAACCTACACATTAGAAACCTATAGACTCAAAAACTGATGCTTCTGCCCTACTCTGGGAATATCCATCGTCAGTCTCCGAAGCTCCATCACCATGACAACCCTGTAAGGCACTAGATGTGACCACGAACCCCCCCCCCCCCAAAAAAAAGGCCTGTGACGATCCGTCGCTAGACACCAGACCCACCACCTGCAAGACCTGCTGCCCAATCAATGTCGTCCTTCCATCGTTCTGTCGACAACCTTGGCCTGCCCGACTCGGCTAATATCACGCCACAGCAGGAAAAGTAACGAGTAAATTGACAACCTGTGCTCCCTCCATATGCGGTATCTGGACCGCTACCACGGTTCCCAAACCGTCGCTCAACCCCTCCGCGAGCCCAGAGCGCCAACAGTTGCACCACGAAACAGCAATTGGTCCCAGCCGATTCCGTACTCCCTCCGAACCCGGAGTCCCACACCCGCGTGCCGCAGCCCCCCAACGTCCCCTTCCCACACGCGGCTCGCACGGACGTACTTGCTGTGGGGAGTCACGTTTTGCAGCATCTTGACCGCGGGGAACCGGCGCTGCCCTCAGCCGCGTAAAGTCCGGGTGGCCTCGGTTCCCCTTACCTCCCAGTCCAGCATAACCCGGGAAGCGGGGGGGGGGCGGGGGCCGTTGCCCTTGGCCCTCCAGGCGACAACCCCCACCCGGCCGGGCCGGCGAGAAAGCAGTCTTCTCCGCTGTTTCTCGGAGAACTCCCGGCAGCTTGGCGCGCTCCGCAGGAGGCGGACAGCGAGAAAATGGCGGCGGCCTTAGTAGAAGCGGGCGAGCGAAGGGGGACGGACTCTTCAAACCCCAGGACGGCCCCCGATCCCAGACACCGTCGTCAATACCGCCCGCTGTTGGTCTGCAAGGATCCCCTCTTCCTGCTGGGACCGACCGGGGCAGACGAGGTCCCTTTTCGATCTCGGATGGAGGCGGATGAACACGAAAAGTGGTTTAGGGAGCCGCCGCCTCCATCTTTGAAATCCTCTTGAGGGCGGAGTAGAGGGGGTGGACAGACTCCGAGGATTGGGCGGGGCCCGAAAAAGGGGAGCTTCGGGGGCTTCTATAGGGTCTGTACTGTCCGCCGGGACCGGTCATAGGCCGAGACGAAGGCCATTTCCAAGCGGATGGACGTGGATTGTAATGGCGGCCCCGGACGACTTCAAGGCTCTGTGTAAGTATGCAGAATCCTCCAGCTCGTTCTAGAGGCTGCTCCACTCCAGCGCGAAATGGCGCCGCCGAGCCCCGCGCCAGCCCTTTATATATAGGCAAGGGGGAGGAGCTTCGCCGCTCATGCGCGCCACCGTGCTCGAGATTTCCCCCACCCCCTCCGCGCGCGCACGCTCGCTCACGCGCGTGAGGAAGCAAAGTCGAAGGGGGAGGAACAGCTCTCCGCGGGAGCGTCTCCTATTGGTCCGCTGAAGCGATGACGTCACAAGCCTCATTTCCAAAGCGTCAGTCACCAGGCAGAAGAGTGCCGCATAGACCCACAGGGAAGCAGCAACCTGCCACATCTTTGAACCAATTGGCTGCGCTGTGGTTCGACAAGTCCCGGGAAAGAGGGAGGTCGGCAGGGGTGCAGCACCCTCTCCTCGCCTCCCCTTCCAACAAAGTCTCCCCAGGCGTCCGATCCCAGTGCGACTGGCGACTGCCAAGCTCGGGCAGGTCGTGCCATTCGTATCTCCTCCATTGGCCAGACCAGCAGGACTGGAGGAGGCCGCGTGGGCGTAGCCAGCCTGGCCCGCCGGGGTGTGGCCACAGGACGCCTGCGAGTTGTTGTTCTCGGCAGTGAGGAGGCCGCCGCAGTGAAGAATCTGAAATGAGGAAGAAGACGCCATTTTAGAAGCCACGGCCTGCCACTCTGGCAAACAGCTAAAGGCTCCCCAACGCAGCGAAAGGAGGCATCTAACGTTCTTGCGCGCCACAATCAAAAACACACGGTTGCCAGTCCCTCCCCTTCCTTCCCCAGGTCAAGCAACCGAAAAACAAAGGCAAACCGCTCCTCAAAACCCACCACCTGTGAATTCTTAAAAGGCTTCTCAACAAGGCAACCCAAGTTCCAAAAACTTGCACCCCAGACACTTTTCCAATCCTTTCCACCATACCTTGAGTTAACAATACAAATATCTGCCTACCCGAAAAAACCGAGGCAACTCAGATGGTAGCAAAATCTCCAAACACAACCATGTAACCTATAAAATGAAACCCACCTCACCCCCAAACTTCATTCCGGTACCACGCTCTCAGCGGAAAAAACAGGTCCTGCTAGGGGCGAATCAGCGTGAACACCCTCCCCCTCCTGGCGAGCTCGGACCTTTCCCCACGCTCTCCGCCCTCCCCCCACCCCGAAGGCAGGCCCGCACCCCCGCACTTAGGGTCCTTGCGTCGCGGGGGTGGAAGCCCCCCCCCACCGGGGTCCGGAGTCCTCCCCATGGAGCGGCTGGTCCATCGGTCAGCGCCAGGGAGGAGGGCGAGCGGAGGAGGCGGCGGCTGCGGCTCAGACTAGCCCTCCCCCTCCTCTCCCTTCCTCCCCTCCCCCCCGGGCCGTCCGCCTCCGAGGAGGGGCAGGAGCCATTTTGGGAGCTCAATTTCGCCCCCTCCCCCCAACCCACTCAATTAAATCTTTCCCACAATCTGGTAATCTGAATGGGGTTACAGACTACGTATGAATAAAGAGCCAGAGCACAAGGTCAGGATCTCTAAAGCCATCTCTGGGGCTCCCCCGCCCCCTTGCCGGAGAGCGAAAGAATGTCTCCCACCTGGGCTTCAGTGGGGGGCCTCCCTGCTTCTCCACGTCCCCTTTTCTGGCTACCAAGCAAGAAAGTAAGACTATGCATATCTGAGAAAGGAAATTAATATCGGTCAATGAATGTAAGAGCCCCACCCTCACCCTAGAGCTTCGTGAGGGCCGAGGTCCTTTAACTCCAACCTCATCACCCACCCCTGTAGCCCTAACCTCGGTTACTGCGTTTAAAATGGCCGTCAACCTCCCGTCGTCTTGACCACTCCAGTCAGGCAAGCCCTGCGGGGGGAAGAGCGCACAGGGAAAGCGGCCTCTCCCCTCACTTTCCCTCCCCGCCCCCACCTCCGATCAGGCCTCGGCCCCCAAAGCACAGACGAGCCCGCCCGGGAGGCTGCAGCAGGGCAAGCAATGACACAGCAACTTTGCAGAGGCCTTCTCCCCTCCCCCATTCCCCTCCCCCTAGTGGCCCAGCCTTCTCAATATGCTTTTCTCCACCCGGGCCTTGCAAATCTGCTCTGAGGCCCATCAGGGGACCGATCAGGGAAGAAAAATTTAGGAGGTCGAGAGAATACGGAGCCTTAGAAAGGGAAAGGGCAGCCAGACATTACTCTGGCTTATTTCCCTGCATTCCGGAAAAATCACTGCTCTCCGCTCCCTTCCAATCCTCCCTTCCCCCACATGAGTCACAGGGGAGGCCACTGCTACTCAGTAATTTGGAAAAGTAACTCTTCCCTCCTTTCCGTTCCCTCCCCCGCAGTACACAAGGAGAGATCTGTTCAGGAATGGGGGAGGGGGTGAAAGAGGCAAAAGACGCCACCCTGGAGAAACCCGAAACCTTTGGAGCTGTGAAATCATTCCAGGTCCTGAGACTCGCTCTCTCCTGTCCCAAGCCACGATTTCCAACCCTTCCCAAGACCCACGTTGGTCCTGGTTTCTGCTCCCCAGGGGACCCCCGAGTTTTCAGCCAGCAAGCCCTCCCCAGTTTGGAGTAGACCCATGCTCAACTAAGACCCCACCAAGGCAACGAAGGCTCCGGAGGCCAGGTCCACGTGAATGCACACAAATTCGATAAAGGACTCGAAGCGTAACCTCCACCATGCCATGTGATGACTGCCAGCTCCCTACTGCTGACACAAAGGAAGCACAGAAATGCTCCTTCCAGTCTATGGGGAGAAAAGGAGTGGGCGCCTGGGAACAATCTCAGTTCACAACCTGGGTTGCCAACTCTAAGTATTTACATCTACGGGTAGGAGCTAGTCACCACTCCCACTCCTCAGCCCACGAGGTCACCCCTCCCTCCGGCCACCAAAAGGATCCCTTCTCACCTGGCTCCAGGCTCCTGCACCCCCAAGGGACGAATGGAATGGGGGAGGGGGAACACACCACCCCCACGCCCCTTTGCCCTCCAATTGGTATGGAGACAGAGGTTGGCCATTCCCCTCCCCCAACGAGGGCCCTCTCCTGCTCGCCCCCCTCCATGCTCCCATTGGCTGTAAACTGTTTGAAGGACAAATCTTCCCATCCTTAGGATTCTTCTCTGAACCCCAAGAAAATCATCCTCCCGGACTCCCCATCATTGGTTAGGCACTTAAATGACTGGCAACATCCCCGCCCCGCAAGGGCCCCTTCTCACCTCGATCCTGGAACCTTCCAGGGGGGCTCCAGTGTTCCCTTCGGCTTGGTGCGGGGGGAGGATGTAATCCGGGGTGTCACCCCCCCAGAAACCGAGGTTGTGTTGGGGGAGGGGGCGTTGCCCCCAGCCCCTCCCTTCCTGACCGAGCTGGGGGGTGGGGAGAGCATCGGGACCGCGCGGCCACGTCAGCTGCACCCAGATTGGCTGACCCAGGTCACGTGCCAGCCGTCCCCCCCCTCACCCCCGCCACGGGGGCCAGTTTTCCGAAGGTTCCTGAGGGTCGCGCCAAGGGGCCAAAGGAGCCTCAAGGCCCAGACCTTTCTTCACAGACCTAGAGTACTCTAATACCGCCGCTTCTCCATATCCCCGGCTTCCTAGCTCGCTGTCGTCGACCCTGTCCCCCCCACTCGCCTCTCCGTACGGGTTCAGCATGGCTGCCGCAGCCCGGGAACCCACACAGCGCAGGCGCAAGGGTGCGACCGACTTGGGGGGGAAGGGAAAGTAGAGCCCGAGGCAGCGAGGGAGAGCAGTAGTGCGCAGGCGTCGGGGCGGGCGCCGCAGCTCCCGCGGCGGGGCTCAGTGCGCGCGCAGTGGGTGGGGCGGAAGCGGGCACTGCGCGCGGACCTCCCGCCTCAGCGGCCCCTCCTCCACTGCCGGCGGCCTCCTGGACTTGGTTCCTTTTCCACAGGTGTAAGGTGCAGCTTGGGACGCCCTGGCCGGAGTCCAGCGGAAACGCGCGCTGCCCAGCTGTTGTCAGTGGAGGAGAATGGCGCCTGGACCTGGAGTTTTAAGGGTTTGCAGGATGGGGTGTAGTGTGGTTCCACGTCGGGAGACGGAGTTTTATCAACCACCCTCGTCATGCCTGCGGCGGGGAGATGAGGCGCGGGAGGTTGATGTGGGCATTTTGTTTGACCTGTTTGTCTTAGGCTGCTTTATAACTTCTCATTTCACCCGAATCTACGAAGACTTCGTTGAGACCTGCCAGTGCTTGGGCTCCTCTGCCTTCTGCAAAACCTAACACTTTTACTTTTTTTCTGGACTTGCCTCCACCGTTTAAAACTTCTGCTTTTTCTAAGGCTTTACCCTTTGCTCAGTCTTGAAACCCATAAAAATCTGATCCAGTGATGGTTGCCAGCTAAAGCAGATCTTTTATTGTTCATAGGCAATACTCCCTCCCTTGATCCTCAGAATGTGGTTCAGATTTTTTACTTTTAATTCATAACGCCCACTCTCCACAAGCGGAACATTACAGAAAGGCCAACTTGCAGAACTCTTGGCTTTCCGACTGGGACATGTCTGTGTTCCTTTACCATTGTACCAGAAGTCCCCTCCAGCTTAAGGAAATTTTTCTTTTTTGTCCTGGTCACATTTAGCTATTAGTCTGAAGCTATCCTCCATTTTTCTCCCAATTGGCATTTTTAACTTCTTCCTTTTATGGGTTTCCCAGCCTAAAAACAAGGAAAGAAAGGAAATAACCTTATCAATATTGCATCCCCTTGTACACTCTTATTTACCTCTCAGCTCTCCTGCACAGTCAAGACCTGAAACCATCCCCTTTGTACTCTTTTTTACCTCTCAGCTCTCCTGCACAGTTAAGACCTGAAACGGTCTTAATTTTCCTCTCTCAACCTCGTCCCCATTCTTCAGCTCATTTCTTCTACTACTGAAGCTGTCCTAGCAAAGGTCACCAAAGACCTCCTAATTGGCAAATCAGGAAGCACTTACCAGTTCTCATCTTATTTGACCTCTCTGAAGTATTTGACATTTGATCATGCTTCCTGAAATTCTCTACAGCCTTGATTTTTGTGACCAGTTTGTACTTATTTCTTTTCTTGCTTGTCCAACTTTTCCTCTGGTCTCTTTTCGTGGACTCTTCTTTAGCCCCTGTGGATTTTTGCCAGAATTTTGCCTCACTTCTAGTTCTTTTCATCTTCCCTGTATAATCTCACTCAATGGGTCAAAGCTTCGCAAATCTTTTTCTTTAGACAACTCTCCAGAGCTGAACTCACCACTAAATTTTACTGCTTGGATAACCCTCAGGAGTTCAAAATTGATACAATATGTATACACTCTAGACCTGTTCCTTCTATATTATCCTAGTTGATGGCAGCTATTCAGTTATAAAGCCTAGAATCTGGGAGCCATTCCTGATTTCTTTTTCTCACAACTTTACATTCCCTAGACTTCACATTTTGCCTGTAATATTGCCATGGCTCACACTCTGTCCTAGTCTTACCACCAGAGCTCTATCAATAGCTTCCTGATTCCACTATCTCTAAAGTTGCACTGTCCAATATGGTAGCCACTAGCCACTTGTGGCTGTTTAAATTAACATTAAATATGGCTCTAAATTTAGTTCCTTGGATGCATTGGCCACATTTTAAGTTCTCAGTAGCTGCCTGTGGCTCAAGGCTGTCACACTGGACAGCACAAATTATAGAACATTTCCATCATTGAAGAAAGTTCTGTTGGACAGTGTTGCTGTAGATTTTCCTCTCTACCTCACCACAGTACCGCCAGGAACCAACTTTCCAAAATACAACTCTGGCCATATGCTACTGTTTAAGCGCTGTATTAATTCCTCATTGCCTGTTGTGATCAAGTCCAAATTCCTGTGCTTGGCAGAAAGGTCTGCCTACCTGTCCAGCCTCATGTCTAGCCACTTCCTCTTGAGCCCTGTACTCCAGCTGTATTAAAATGTTCCCCAGATGTACCATTTTGTTTTATGCCTCTGTCTTTTACACATTCTGCTCACTATGCGGAATAGGCTTTTCCCCAGTCCACCTAAGCCCAAATACCATCATCTGAAAAGCCTACTCTCACCTTTCAAATTGAGTTGACTGCTCATTCTTTGGTGTCCATTTATCTTATGATTGCACTTTGATCATAAGCTTTTGTTTGTTTGTTTGTTTGGCCGTGCCCACAGCATGTGGAAGTTCCTAGGCCAGGGATTGAATGCACACCACAGTAGCAACCTGAGCCACTGCAGTGACAACACGTGACCCTTAACCTACTGAGCCACAGGAGAACTCTCTGTTATAGTCTTTTTTCCTTTATTTTACTTTACTCTATTGTATTTTATTTTATTTATTTATTTTTGTCTTTTTAGGGTCATACCTGTGGTATATGGAATTTCCCAGGCTAGGGGTTGAATTGCCACCAGCCTACACCACAACTACAGCAACATAGGACCCAAACTACATCTGCGACCTATACCACAGCTCATGGCAACGCCGGATCCTTAACCCACTGAGCAAAGCCAGGAATTGAACCCATATCCTCATGGATACCAGTTGGGTTCGTTACTGCTGAGCCACCATGGGAACTCCTGTTAGATTCTTTCTTAAAAAGAAAAAATATCCCCAGCTCCTGGCTCAGTACCTGGACAATGTGAGGTGTTCCCAAAGTGAACAAATGTTGAAGGAAATTGATGTTTAAGTAAGCATGTGACTTAGGTAAGATTGTAATGTATATGTATCATGGGGTGCCATTCAAGGTTTTTGGGAAATAATCCTAGAGAAAATAATCACTGTCAGATAAATATTTGAGACACTGGAGTAGTGTGAGAAAAGACAATCAGAACAGCACAGGTTATTTTCACAGAAAGCATTGCGATCCAGTCTGGTCCGAGTAGAATATAAGCTATAAGAAGTAGAGCAAGAGAAGACGGGAAAGTAAATTTATTTGAGGCAGTATTGCAACGGCTTCCCAGTGCTGTTAAGTTTGGACCTAGAGAGGAGCCACTGAATGTTTTTGAACAATGGCTTGATTGGAATTATGTCATTTGATGGGAGTTCTCTTCACATCGTCAGTGGCTATCACTATACCTGTTCATCAATGCCAAATAAAAGTGTCAGGAGTTAGAAGGAGATGACCCTGGTGATAGCTAACATTTTTGAGTTCCTGAAATGTCTCAGGCCCTACTATAAGTGCTTTACATGTATTAACTCTTCTAATCCTTGTAACCTTATTAGATAGATGCTGTTGTTATCACCCCCATTTTTCAAAGGAAGCAACTGAAGCAAGAGATGTTAAATAATTTACCCACAGTCAGCACAGTGTAGTAAGTGTCCAGAGCTGGGATTTGAACCCAGGCAGTCTGCCCCTGGATGGTAGGGTATGTATGCTATTCTGTTTGTTAGGCACAGCAGGTATTTTAAGATCTAGGGTTGAAGTTGGAGAAGAGATTAGTAGAGGTGGATGTGGGAGTCATCTTTGAGGTGTAATTTGAAGCAGTCATGCAGGTAGGTGAGATAAGGGAGGGAGGATGGAACTACTTAGGTGTGGGTTAAAGTGTGGGTTAAGGATTGAAACTTGGGTTTGATCCTCACTCGGAAGCAAGAATAAAAAGTGAAAAACACCAATGAAAGAGCATCAAACAAAGAGGAGTAGAACAACAAAATAGGGGGAAGCCGAAAGAAGAGAGGGCTCCCATGAGAGGACTTCACATTTATTGAAGGAATGACTAATCAGCAGTTTTTAGACTTGTTTTTGCCATGGACTTCTTCGGCAATTTGGTAGAGCCTTTGGACCTTGTCTGACAATAATATATGTAAGAGCATAAATAAAATACACAATTGTCAAAATATTTAAAGAAATGTGTGATGACCTACTAATATGTGCTTCCTTATTAATATATGTGTTTTTTAACTATTAAATGATTTCTTGGCAGATCTAACAACCCTTAACTGTGAAGGAAATATTTTGAGATATGTGTGATATGAAAATATTAACTGATGATGATTTCTCTTGAGGACCAGGTGATAGGTTCTGTTAGTACTACAAAGACTTGTTCTCTACCTTCATTAAATTAAATTTCAATTAGTTCGTTAGATGTTCTTAAAGATCAGGGTTCCCTTGCAGCACAGTAGGTAAAGTATCCAGCATTGTCACTGCAGTGGCCCAGGTTGCTGCTGTGGCACAAGTTTGATCCCTGGCCCAGGAACTTCCACATGCTGCAGGCATGGCCAAATAAATAAATTAATTAAATAAACATGGCTTTTTTTATTCCATCTAATAAGTTCATGGACCCCCGAATTTTATGGCATTTGGCCTGCAGGTTAAAAACCCCTGTTCTGGTTGAAAGATCCTGCAGATGGGTGCAGAGAGAATGAAAACATGGGAAAAACTCCCTAATGTAATTGGGGATCATTACTGTTATCAGAGGGAGTCTCTCTAGTCTGGGGATAGAATTCAGAGTATGGGGAACCTGAAAACCCAGGTTCAAGTAATTTGCACTGAATTTTGTAGCAAGGCAAAGAGCTAGCTTTATAGGAAGATTTACCTGGCTGCAGTGGGCACCACAGATTGGCTTTGGAGAGACTGGAAGTAGGTCAACTAGAACCTAAGCACACATTCAAGCATGAAATGAAAAGGAATAAAGTCGTCACAGCATTAGAACTAATTGTACTAGGAAAGAACACAAACCTCACTGTGGTTCACAAGGTCCCACGTGGTCTCGCTTCTTCCGGCCTCTGAGTCTCATATGCTGTCCTCTCTTGTTCACTAAATAGGCACCAGCCACACTGCTCTTTTTCACCTTCTGGAAGGAGCCGGCCACTTCCCTGCTTCAAGGCCTTATTCTTCTTCCTACTCTGCCTGCCTAACTCCTACTCCCCCTTCAGATCCCACCTCCATATCACATCACTAGGTTCCCCATTTCAGTTAGTCTCCCTTAGGGATCTCAGTTCTTTTCCTTCATAGTACATTTTATTTTATTTATTTTTTGGCCACACCCACGGTATGTGGAAGTTCCCAGGCCAGGGACTGAACTCATGCCACAGCAGTGCCCCAAGCTGCTGCAGTAACAGCATTAGATCCTTAACCTGCTGCACCACAAGAGAGCACCCATAGTACCTATTATAACCTTCTGTAGGTTTAGATGTTAAATGTCTCTATTTTCATTAGATTATAAGTTTGATGTTAGGTGTCTGGTCCTCAGCATACTGCCAGGTATATAGAGGGGTAATCAATAGATATTTGCTAAATAAATATATGAATGAACCTCTTTGAGCCACAGATGTCTTATTTCTATAAGGGGAATAATAAACCTTGTAAAGTAGTTGACAGGCTTGCTATATTCTAATGATGTAGCTAAAAGGGAAGAATGAAGGAGCCAGCTACTTGCTGAGAGGCTGAGCTGGGCATGAGGGTAGAAGTGGGAGCTGGATGGCCAGGTTTACTCTGAAGTAGGGTAGCAGGGAGCGGGAAGGAGATGGGAAGAGTTGGGGGTGGGGGGATGCACCAAGAAGGCAGTGGCAGTGAAGGTGTTTGTAGGGTAGCCCACAGACATGGTAAGATTTGCTGTTGAAACATCCCTGCTAGATGGGGCAATCTATCATTCATCTAATGCTTGAGGCCTCTCCCAGGCCCAGCTTCAGCACCTACAGTAACTAACAAACAGCCCATTTATTCATTCAATGAGTAGTCACTTGCTGGTGGGCCTTCTTGGCAGACACTAAACATGTAAAAAAAGAACTGGACAAGATCCCTTGAGACCTTGTAGTAGGAGTGAGGTGACTTTGAAGAAAATGTAAACAGGATAATAATAGAATAAAAATGATGGTAGGAGTTCCCCTGTGGCACAGCAGTTTAAGGATCCAGCAATGACACTGCAGTGGCTCAGGTTGCTGCTGTGGCATGGATTTGATTCCTAGCCCAGGAACATCCATATGCCACAGGCACAGGAAAAAAGAAAAAAAAAAAAGATATTAATGGGAGGCTGGTGCAGTGGAAACATACTGAAGAGGCCACTCATCTCCACTCTGGGTTCCAAGACTTCCTGAAGGAGGTTAGATTTCCTCTCAAAGACATACAGAAATAAGTTAAGTGGTCCAGATCACTGAGGATCATGCTGAGGAAAGCAGACTGCAGAGAACTATTGAAAGGTTTTCATACAGAAGTGTGATGTGATCAACTGTGCCTAATAAAGAGATCCCCTTGGCAGCACTGGAAAATAAGAATAAAAGTGGAGACAGATCAAATGTAAGAAAATTTCAGGGAGTTCCCTGGTGGTCTAGTGGTTAGGATTTGGCACTTTCGCCATGGCAGCCCAGGTGATCCCGTCTGGGAACTGAGATCCCACATCAGATACATATATGCATGTATATAGTTGCAGCACCAGGAAAAGACAAGCAAACTAATGAGGGCCTGAACCAGTGGGAATGGAAGGCAGACTCAAGAGATATGGAAGATGTAGAATTCATAGGACTTGGTCAAACCTTGAGTGAGAAGGTTTGAGGAAGATGAAGTATCAAGGTGGACTCCCATATTTGTGACTCATCTGATTGGATGAGTCAGTTTACACATTGGAGTCTTGAATATGGGAGCTGGAACGTGCTGGGAAGAGCAGGTAGTGAGTTTCATTTTGTAAATTCTGAGATAGAAGGACATTCAGTATAGTAATTTCTGAACTTAATTTGCCTAAGAATTCATTATTGGACATTCAACAGGAGTTCATGAGACATAAACTCATAAATAGAAAACTCACTAAATTTTTTAAAATGAAGGCACAGTTTGGAATTCTCTGGTGGCTCAGCATGTTAGGGATCTGGTGTTATCACTGCTGTGGCATGGGATCAACCCCTAACCCCAGAACTTCCACATGCCGTGGGTGAGGCCAAAAAAATCTGGCATTTAATTGGGAAATGTTTTTTTTTTTTTCTTTTGTCTTTTTGCCTATTCTAAGGCCCCTCCCTTGGCATGTGGAGATTCCCAGGCTAGGGGTCTAATCGGAGCCGTAGCCACTGGCCTAAACCAGAGCCACAGCAACACGGAATCTGAGCCTCGTCTGTGACCTACACCACAGCTCACAGCAATGCCAGATCCTTAACCCACTGAGCAAGGCCAGGGAAGGAACCCGCAACTTCATGGTTCCTAGTCGGATTCGTTAACCACTGCACCACAACGGGAACTCCTAATTGGGAAATGTTGTCTAAGCATTAATGCACAGACTGAAACTCATGTTTATGCCTCAGGTGATCTAATGCAATTGTCTGGGATGTCATATGTTCAGGATACTGTATCGACGCGGTTGTTTGGTTTGTGATAGTCTTCCCTTCTCTGGGAATAGCTCTGATACACAGACGTGCTATTGTGCCTGACCACTGTCATTGATCCGGAAGTACACACGGAATTCAGATCGTCTCTCCCAGCAATGTGAAACGTGAAAGATAGAGGCAGGAGGCCTTTGAAGGAGAGGCACATTAATGGGCAACTCAATCCCTGCTGCTAAGGCCCCGGTGGATCCCTTTCCTGAGACAAGCTTATTCCATTCTTCCTTTGATTTTGTGAGCCAGCTCAGTATCTGTCCAAGAAACTGACCTTTTCTTTTTCTTTTTCTTTTTTTTTTCCTAGGGCCGCTCCCACGGCATATGGAGGTTCCCAGGCTAGAGGTCCAATCGGAGCTGCAGCCACCAGCCTACACCAGAGCCACAGCAACATGGGATCTGAGCCACGACTGCAACCTACACCACAGCTCACGGCAACGCCGGATCATTAACCCACTGAGCAAGGCCAGGGATCGAACCTGCAACCTCATAGTTCCTAGTCGGATTCGTTAACCACTGCGCCACGACAGGAACTCTGTCTTTCTTTTCTTTTTTTTTAATGGCCATAACTGTGGCATATGGAAGTACCCAGGCTAGGGGCTGAATCAGAGTTGCAGCCACAGACCTATGCCATAGTCACGGCAATGACAACACCAGATCCAAACCACATCTGCAACCAATGTCACAGTTTGAGGCAACGCTGGATCCTTAAAATACTTAACCCACTGAGTGAGGCCAGGGATTGAGCCTGAATCCTCACAGGGACAACATTGGGTTCTTAACCCCTGAGCCACAGTAGGAATGCCATAAATCACCCCTTTAAAAGTTAAGTTAGGAGTTCCCATTGTGGCTCTGTGGGTTAAGAGCCTGACTAGTATCCATGAGGATATAGGTTCAATCCCTGGCCTAGCTCAGTGGGTTAAGAATCTGACATTGCTGTAAACTACAGTGTAGGTTGTGGATTTCACTTGGATCCAGTGTTGCTGTGGCTGGGGCAGAGGCCTGCAGCTGCAGCTCTGATTTGACTCCTAGCCTGGGAACTTCCATATGTCGCAGATGTGACCCTTAAAAAAAGGGGCGGGGGGGGGAGTTAAGTTAGTCGGAAGTGGTTTCTGTTGCTTACAACCAAAATAGCCTTATTAAACATGATACATTATTGCACAATAAAATTACTATGTAAATGTGTTTGGTGTTTTATTACATCTGTGCTGAAATAAATTTTAAAATAAAAAAATTGCTACTATCAGATTTACATTTTCAAAAACGTCTTGAGGGATACTGCTTTGTGGGGAATACGGTTTGACAATTGCTATTGCTCAACATCCAGGTGGAGATGCACATAGACAAGGTACTACCGTATAGCACAGAGAACTATTCAATGTCCTGATAAACCACACAGAACTTTTTTTATTATTATTTTAGGGCTGTACCTGCAGCATATGGAAGTTCCTGGGCTACGGGCTGAATCAGAGCTGCAGCTGCCAGCTTACACCACAGCAACACCAGATCCATCTGAGACCTGTCGTAATGCCAGATCCTTAACCCACTGAGGGAGGCCGGGGAACGAACCTGCAACCTCATGGTTCCTAGTCGGATTCCTTTCCACTGCGCCACGATGGGAACTCCCGGTTTACAGTGTCTTACAGAAAAAGTTTGCTCACCCTGGTTTAGAACTCTAGGTGGCTCTGTGCCATCTCTTTCCCCCGACAGTTCTGATGATGTCCATAAACTTCCTTTTACTTCCCTTAGGGGCTGAATCTTCCCACATCAGGAACTGCGGTGGGTTACCCCACAAAGGATGGGACATAAGGAAAATGTTCTCCTGATTTTTTGGAGTGTAGGACAATAGTTTCCAAGCCTACCCCAGCCCTGGCATCCTGCCAGCCCCCGCCACGTGCACACTCACACTCAAGTACACATAGGCACTCTTCAGCCTTTCAGAACTCATGGGCCGTGGTGGGGCTGGTGTTGTTTGGGGCTGTTACTGCTGCTGTTGTTTGTTTCTCAAAAGGGAGTATGGATTTTGAAAGGACCATATGCATCTAGCACCATTTCTAAGATTACTTTGTTGCCACATTCGATGGTTCTCACTGCCCCTTCCCCCACCCCTTCTGTCTGTCCTCTTCTCTATACACTGACAGTTTCTTCTTCACCTCCCACGGACTTCTCAGCCCACCGCAATCTGGAGTCGACTCCCACGACAACACAGAAAGTGCTCACAATACACCCGTCAACCATCTCATAATTACCAGATCTAAGGACACTTTCCAGAACTCCCCTGAGTTATGAGCAGCATGGGATGATGCTGATCTTGCCCGTCTTCGTAGAACACCTCAATTTCCCTGAATCTGCTGCTTCTTTGTTCTTCTCTTAGCTCTCTGGATGCTCCGAGTGCCACCAGAGTCTTACAAATTAGTGCATTTCAGTGACCTGGTCATTATCTATGCCAGTGCCACGCCCACCCTCTTCTACTGTGTTCTGGACGGCTCAGCCTAGGTGTCTACGAGGTGTGCATTTGCCAGTCTTCCTGGCCAGTTGGTTTCCTGTTAGAGCCTCCCAATGGAAGATCAGAGGGCAGGAGAAACCAAGGAGAGCTTCCTGCTTTAGTTTCTAACAGATGGGCGGCTCCTGGAAGAGATAGCAGCAGCAAGAATGGGTGTTTCTGGACGCCAGCTTCGTAGGCAAAGGCAGTCCCTTCTCCATGATCCACTCTTGATGGAGATGCCACCTTTTTGGTAGACCCCGAAGTGACTGTGACACTGTCTCCCCCAGGCTGACAGAAAGTGCAGACATGGAGTCCAGCCCAAGGGCAACAGCAACTTCTGATTTGCAAGTATTCCTCTTTCCTATTTGCACCTCCAGCCTCTCTCTTTTCCCCCTCTTGCATTTCTTGCCTTTTGAACACCTTTGTAAGTTAAATTCCCTCAGTCTGAAATACCAAGAATGATTCCTGACCGGATCCTGGAGCATAACTGGTAGAAGGTTGGGGTATGAAGCCAACCAGGCTTATGTCCTTGTGTCACTTCATGCTCCCTGTGCACAGTCTACATGGGTGATCTTATCCACGGTCTCTGCTTTACCATTTGGGCCAAAGGCTCCCAAATTAAGATTTGCAGCCCACACCTGAGATCCATGCCCACCTACCTCATGGCTCCCGGTGGATGTCACAGTGGCACCTCATCTTCAACACTAAGCTGAGCTTATTCTCTTCTTCATCAAACCTGCTTCTATGACATCCTTTTCTATTTCAAGTCAGTCAATCACTGATCACCCACCCAGCCCTCCAAGCTGAAAAAACTTTGCTGTTATCTCTCCTGGACCTCTCCACATCTAATCAGCAGCCAAGCCCTTTCGATTAGACGTCCTAATTACATCAATATTCAATTCCCTCCATTGCCTCTGTTCATATCCTAATTCAGGCTCTTATGTCTCACCTAAATTATTGCCATGCAACTACCAGAGGGCAGTGTGTATATATGGGTGTGTGCAAATTTTAATTTTGATGTAACATGCATCAAAATTACCACACATGGACTCTTGACCAGCAGTTTTGCCTCAATTTCAGGCTCCATTCCATTTTTGAAATATCAGGACAATCTTCCCAAAATGTTAAAAATGATTGCATCACTCCTCATTTTTAATATGTCTGTCATCTGCTAAGCATAAAAACAGCCTCCTTTGGAGTTCTCTTGGTGGCTCAGCAGTTAACAAACCTGACTAGGACCCATGAGGATGCAGGTTCGATCCCTGGTTTCACTCAGTGGGTTAAGGACCCCCAGTTGCTGTGGCTGTGGTGTAGGCCAGCAGCTGTAGCTCTGATTCGCCCCCTAGCCTGGAAACTTGACATGCCGCAGGTGCAGCCCTAAAAAGCAAAACAAAAGCAAAAACAAAACACCCTCGTTGTAGCCTAACAGAGCCTATGAGATCTGGCTCCTGCCTAAGTTCCTAGCTCATCAGTCCCCCTCGTCCCCTGCCAGTTACCAAACAGGGACTCATGAGCAGCCTCTGCAAAGTTCACATCCAACTATACAAGAGGTCTCCAAAGGAAGGAGCTATGAATGCCTTTGACCTTCACGCATTTGCCTACCCCTTTGCTCTGGAATGCTTTTCTCTTCCCTCATGTGCTGCTGGTCTGTTTTTCCTTCAAGCTCTTAGAGGACTTCCTGATTATGTCCCACCTCTTCCTCCACGGTCATAAAATCACAACTTCCAGAACACCTGGCGCATTCCTATTTGAATACATTACATTGTGTCTAATTACGTATCCAGCCATCCCATCCCACCCCCACTGCCACTTAGACTGTAAACTCTTTGAAGGCAGGGATGTGCCTTCATCTTTGCATTTCTAGCACTGAGCCTGATACCTAACACTTGTTAAATGTGCCGTATATGTCTGCAGAGTGAAGAGAGCTAAAGCCTGAGGAAGAAGAATCTTTGTGAGAAAGAGTGGGGACTGGGAGGGAGAGGCAGAGTCTGAAGAGCCCTGAGGGGTTGCTGTGGGAAACGAGTTTTCCCAGTTCAGCGTTCGGCCACGGGGCGGTGCTGCTCTGAATGACAGCCTGATACCAAGGAAGGATCCCCACCAGGAGGCAGACATTCCTCCTCTGCCTACCCAGCCCAGCCACACACCCCACTCTGGCCTGGTAAGAGAGCCAAGTCTTAAAGAGGTTGCTTGCTTTAGGTGTCTCCCCAGCAACTGATGATGTTCACCCCTATGCTCTCCTGTGATTGGCTTAGTGAGAATGGCAAGGGCAGTTATGGGAAGTGAGCTGGTGAACCATGATCTGGGAAGGGACCTGGGGGACCTGGGTTAGCTAGTTAGTAGCTCCTAACCCACTGTGAGGATATGGATCATGAGCTGAGCCGGGGAGCTGCACTGCTACGGCTGCTACACCTTCTGTGGCTGCTGCCCCACTCCTGGACTGCCCCCGAAGGTATGACAGCACCTGCCCTTTGCTTCTCTCCTGACTGCCTGAGAGCCTAGGGAGGCAACCCAGGGCATCTGCAAAGGAACCTTGTGTTTGTAAGCAGTGTGTGTGTTATGAGAGAGTGGAAACGGTAGCAGAATGGGGGAAGAGAGCTCTGGTGGATGCATGGCCAACGATATCAGAGGCAATTCATATGTCCCATTTAAGACAATCTCTTCAAGGCATATGGAAATTCCCAGGTTAGGAGACTGAACTGGAGCTGTAGCTGCCAGCCTACACCACAGCCACAGCCACACAAGATTCTTAACCCACTGATCAAGGCCAGGGATTGAACCTGCAGCCGCACGGACTAGTTGGGTTCTAACCCGCTGAGCCACAAGGGGAACTCCTAAAGCAGAGATTACTACATCCATTTTATAGATGAAGAAAATGAGACTTAGAGTGTAAGTAACCTGTGCAAGTTTACACAGTTGGAAAGTGGGAGAGCTGGGATTTGAACAAAACAAGTTATTTCCACTGTTCCTGCTTAGGAGTCTGCTCTGCACTCTGTCATCAATTCACCCTTGGTTTTTAAAAAGGCTTTTGACTTTATTGGTCCTTAGTTTCCTTCTCTGAAAAGGATGGGGCAGTTTGGAGAATAATCTGGAAGATCCCTCTGGGTATTGGATTTTGAGTAGAAGATTTCCTGCTGGCCAGGAGTTGCAAAGAATGGGAATTATTGGGAGTTCCTTTTGTGGCTCAGTGGTAATGAACCTGACTAGGATCCATGAGGACGCAGGTTCAATCCCTGGCCTCGCCCAGTGGGTTAAGCATCCAGGCATTGCCGAGAGCTGTGGTGTAGGTCGCAGATAAGGCTCATATCTCACGTTGCTGTGGCTGTGGTGTAGGCTGGCAGCTGCAGCTCCAATTGGACCCCTAGCCTGCAAGGTTTGCAGGGTTGAGGGAAGGGAAGATATTTTCAGAGAGGCCTAGTGTTAATGAAGTGGCTGAAAAGAAGCCTGGAGACCGGCTTTTCAGTCTACCGTGTGTGTCTGAGGATAGGATGGGGACAATGTCGCCTAGGGCTTAGGGAGGCCAAGCCATTCTTCACTCACCCAGGTGAAGACTGGGGAATCCACCCAGCCCCT
The DNA here is from genome assembly GCF_016906955.1 of Phacochoerus africanus. NCBI lineage: Eukaryota > Metazoa > Chordata > Mammalia > Artiodactyla > Suidae > Phacochoerus > Phacochoerus africanus. The sequence continues at coordinate 26,318,446 of NC_062552.1, read as the reverse complement.
TCACACGTCAGTACGATGGCCTCCTGGAAATCAGACTAAGGCCTTCCTTTTGGGAGAGTGTAGCCCTGTGCCAGGATGCATGGTTTGGGGAGCAGAATGCAGGCTAGATTTCAGCTGCCTTTTACCTCCTTGGCTGGGTGCCTTTGTGCAAAAAGCACAACCAACATTGTGACTCCGAATCTGTCACTTTAGGCAGGAGAGCTTTTTTGCTTTTCTCAACTTTAGACAGTTGGCCTTTGTGTGTGTGTGTGTGTGTTTTAGGGCAGCGTATGGAAGTTCCCAGGCTAGGGGTCAAATCAGAGCTGCACCTACCAGCCTACACCACAGCCACAGCAACGCCTGATCCAATGTGCATCTGCTATCTACACCACAGCTCACGGCAACACCAGATCCTTAACCCACTGAGCAAGGCCAGGGATCAACCCTCATCCTCATGTATACTAGGCGGGTTCTTAACCCACTGAGCCACAATTGGAACTCCTGATAGCTGGCCCTTTATAGGCTAGGAAAGTCTGGAGAGACCCCTTAATTTTCTTTCTTTTTTTTTTGTCTTTTTGCCTTTTTTTGAGCTCTTCAGCGGCATATGGAGGTTCCCAGGCTAGGGGTCGAATCGGAGCTGTGGCCGCCAGCCTACACCAGGGCCACAGCAACGTGGGATCCGAGCAGCATCTGAAACCTACACCACAGCTCATGGCAACACCAGATCCTTAACCCACTGAGCAAGGCCAGGGATCGAACCCACAATCTCATGTTTCCTAGTCAGATTCGTTAACCACTGCACCACAACGGGAACTCTGAGACCCCGTAATTTTCTTTATCGTCCCCATTGGGAGGGAGAGCCTAGGTGACAGACACAGGAGGCTGCCACCTCTCTAAACCCCACCCTGTCTCTCTTGCAGCTCCTGGTCCAGGGTGGAGGGATGAGCTGCAAAACCACACGTTCCAGTACACAATGTACTGCCAGGATGGGAATCCCGAAGTGGGACTCTCCGAGGTCTATGATGGGGACCAGCTTTTCTCCTTCAACTTTTCCCAGAACATCCGAGTGCCTCGCCTGCCTGAATTTGCGGACTGGGCTCACCAGATTGAAGACACTCCTGCCATTTTCTTTGACAAAGGATTCTGCCGAGAGATGATCGAAAAAATTGGCCCAGTGTTTGAAGGGAAAATCCCAGTGTCTAGAGGTCAGGGGTTTTTTTTGGGGGGGGGGAGGGGGATGAGGGGGTGAGTGGGCTTCACTCTTAACCTGAATTATACACTGAATTACTCCCCTTCTCATCAGCTCCCCATCTCTCAGGCTTTCTGCTCCCTCCCCCCCCCCCCCCCCCCCCCCCCCCGCCTCCACCCCGGACCTTGATATTTCTGCCACTCATGGTTTGCCCTCTGTTTTTGCTGTGGGGCAAAAGACAAGACCCTAGGAACTTGTCTTCCTCGAAACTATTTATTGAACTCGATGAATTCAATAGGGACCCCTGGATGTCTACCGAGTATCATTAGCCCTTGTGCTACAACGCTTAGCAAGATGGGAGGGGAGCATGGAAGTGTCTGAGGATGTGCCTGCGTTTTAGTGGGAAGACAGCACTGATCCGACACCAAAGTGAGGTCTAGATAGGAAGTGCGGCAGGCAGTAGCCGGGAGGAAGACCTTCTCAGAGCCTGCATCATCTCTCCTCCCCAAAGCCCATGCCCTTTGACCCTGTCTCTGCCCTCCCTTCTGTATGCCGCGTCCCCGCCACACAGAGATGTCACCTGAGCTCCTGGCGTCTTTCCCTCACACCTCAATCCCTTCGCAGGGTTACCCATCGCTGAGGTGTTCACGCTGAAGCCCCTGGAGTTTGGCAAACCCAACACACTGGTCTGTTTTGTCAGTAACCTCTTCCCACCCGCACTGACGGTGACCTGGGAGCATCACTCTGCCCCTGTGGAAGGAGTCGGGCCCACTTTTGTCTCCGCCACGGATGACCTCAGCTTCCAGGCCTTTACTTATTTAAACTTCACACCGACACCCTCTGACCTTTTCTCCTGCGTCGTGACTCATGAGATCGACGGCTACGTAGCAATCTCTTACTGGGGTGAGACCCTTCTTTCCTGGAAAGTTGATTTCTCGGGGGGGGGGGCAAAAAAGACCCACGGGAGGGCTTCTTTTTCCCACTCGGCCCTTGTTTCTCCTTCTGAGCCCACCTCAACTTTCCATGCCTCAGTTTCTCCCTTGTCATCCTAGACACCCACCACTCACGGCTTCCCCCGGGCCTCCAGGCTGACCTCCTCCTGCTTTTTCCAGTGCCCCAGAATGCGCTGCCCTCAGACCTCCTGGAGAACGTGCTGTGCGGTGTGGCCTTTGGCCTGGGTGTGCTGGGAATCATTGTTGGCTTAGTCCTCATCATCTACTCTCGGAAGCCTTGCTCAGGTGGTACCTCAGGGCATCTGGGGGTGTGGAGACAAAGGCGCATGCGCGGAGGGTCCACCGAGCCTTGGACCCTTGGGTGGCGAGGCCTGTCTCGGGCACAGTGGGACATCCTCTTAGTTGAGGTCTCAGTGCCACACACCCCCTTATAGATCACAAGAGTGGCTCTGAGCGGGAGAGGAGTGACGGTGGGAGGTGCAGGCAGGACGCCGGGAGTTGATGGGGAGTCAAGGAGCGATCAACTTCTGTGGGGTGTGTTGCAGGCTGGGAGGGGCCTTTGAGGAAGAGGAGGACCCACTGAAGGCTTTCCTCCATCCTTCTCTCTCCTCAGCCTGATTCTCCCTGGCCAGAGTCCGGTGCCAGCAGCTGCAGTCATCCAAGCAGGAGGCATTCAGCTTTCTCACCTCCTGCCCAGGATCTCTCCTTCTTAGAGCAGAAGTCCTTGGGACGCTGTGCGTGCCTGCTCTGCTCTCCGTGGTACTGGATCCAGGGGAACCCCGAGTGGCCTTCCTATCCCTACGACATCGCTGCCATGTCAAGGCAATAAATCTCATTTTTTAATATCGGTGTGGCTCTTTTTTAACTCATGATATTTATTTCTGGATGTTTTAACTTGAGTAGGTTGTCATTTCCAATCCAGTATGCTCTAACCTGAACACAGCTTTGCCCTCCTTAGGGAGAGAAATAGGAAAACCCTTACTCCTCAGCCGACTCCCCTGCTCTGGTCTCAGCCCAACAGGATGGCTTTCACTCCTATCAGTTTGTGCAAAATATGGGAGAAGTGAAAGCAGAACCACTTTCTGATAATCTGCTTGCAAAATGGTGGAAGAAGCTGCTCCAGAGGTTTTTTTGCCCTTTACTGTTTGTGAAAATGTTTACGCCTAGTCTAGGCTGCCTTAAGAAATATATAACTGGGGAGTTCCCACTGTGGCTCAGTGGGTTATGAACCTGACTAGTATCCATGAGGATGCAGTTTCGATCCCTAGCCTCACTCAGTGGGTTAAGGATCTGGCGTTGCCGTGACTGTGGTGTAGGCTGGCAGCTGCAGCTCCCATTCTGACCCCTAGCCTCCTAGGAACTTTTTTAAGGGCCGCACATCCGGCCCTTAAAAATATATATATACGTGTGTGTGTCTGTGTGTGTAAAACTGCCTTATATGTGTGTGTGTGTGTGTGTGCGTGTGTGTGTGTAAAACTGCCTTCAACCTTCAGCATAGTTGGGAAAACAAGAGCTCAAAAGTGGGAAAAATAAGGGTTCAGATGTTAGTCTGAACTCAGTCATACTCATTTCTTGAAAACAGTATAACGAAGCTCCTGACGTGAAGTGTGAGCATCCTGGAAGGACCCAGAATTCACGTGTCCTTCCAAACGATTTGTTCTTTGGTCTGAGAACTGCTGTCCTGGTGGGGCAGGGCAGGGAGGTGGTGAGGGCAGGGGGCACCTGACAAGTGGTAGTAACTTACTTTGCATATGCTTTGTTTCTTGCTTTCTGTGGAGTCAGGAGTTGTTTTGGAGGAGAGGGTGGCATGAAGATTATGAGAGAAATTAGCCTCGTATTAGTGAAAGGGTCTCCATGCTTTGTTTTGGATCTGAATCTAATCTCAGGGAAAATATCCACTTGTTCCCAGGACTTGGCACCTCCTCCGAACCATCTCATTTCTAAGGGCAGCATGTGTGCTGGTTAAGAGTATGGGCTCCGGAACCACACTGCTGGGAATTCAACCGTGACTGTCACTTTTTAGCTGTGTGCCCTCGGGCAAGTTACAGAACTTTTCTGTGCCTTGGTAGCATTTTCTGTAAAAGGGTGATGATAATGGTGCTGAAGAAATATGTTGTTAAGGAGTTCCCGTCGTGGCTCAGTGGTTAATGAATCCAATTAGGAACCATGAGGTTGCAGGTTTGATCCCTGGTCTTGCTCAGTGGGTTAAGGATCTGGCGTTGCCATGAGCTGTGGTGTAGGTCGCAGATATGGCTTGGATCCCGCGTTGCTGTGGCTCTGGTGTAGGCCGGTGGCTATAGCTCCGATTCGACCCCTAGCCTGGGAACCTCCATGTGCCACAGGAGGGGCCCTAGAAAAGGCAAAAAGACAAAAAAAAAAAGAAGTTTGTTGTTAAGCTTAAGTAACATCTTGTAGAATGCGTGGAACAGTGTTTGGCACGTAGAAAAGGCGCTCAGTAACTTAGCAAGGATTTTCATGAGGGAACTTAGCAGCATCACTAACTTCTCTCCTGGAAACAACTTTTTTTTTGTCTTTTCTAGGGCCACACCTGCGGCATATGGAGGTTCCCAGGCTAGGGGTTTAATCGGAGCTATAGCCACCGGCCTACGCCAGAGCCACAGCAACACGGGATCTGAGCCACGTCTGCAACCTACACCACAGCTCACGGCAACGCCGGATCATTAATCCACTGAGCGAGGCCAGGGAACCGGCAATGAACCTGCAACCTCATGGTTCCTAATCGGATTCGTTAACCACTGCACCAAGACGGGAACTCCCTGGAAACAACTTTCAATCTACCTTCAAGTATTATATGTTCTCCCTCTGAGATGTTTCTCTTTTTCTTTTCCCTTTACTATTCTACATCTGTCTCTGCTTTCTAGTTCTTCCTGATTTTGATTTCTCTCTCTCCATTTTCCAACTTATCCAGAAATTTCCTGCCAGTCAAGACTTAAAATCGCTTTTATTATGCTGTGTCACGTCACCTCTCTGGGCCTCAAACTCCTCATCTGTAAAATGATGGGCTTGGTTAGGTGCTCTCTGATCAAGCATTTTATGTTATTGTTACTTATAACAGCGGAGAAACATTCAAAACCCTTTCTAGTCTGGTGCCCCCATCCTTTTTTTTTAGGCCATACCTGCGGCACATGGAGGTTTCCAGGCTAGGGGTTGAATTGGAGCTGCAGCCACAGCCACAGCCCTAGCAATGCAGGATCACAGCCGAGTCTTCCACCTACACCGCAGCTCACAGCAACATTGCATACTTAATCCACTGAGGCCAGAGATCAAACCCGAATCTTCATGGATACTAATCAGGTTTGTTACTGCTGAGCCATGATGGGAACTCCATCCTGTGCCCCCCCCCCCCCCAGCCCCACTTCTAAAAAATATGACCCACTCTTTCCAGCAGGAATCCTGTTCTTGGATGAATCAGTGTCCGCCATTCTTCCTGGGTAGTATCATATCTGTCTTCCCTTTAGGGAATCTGCCCAGATTTTTTTCCTCTTACTGGAATGCCTTCTTTATTCTGCTCAACTTATTCCATCTTAACCAATTCCGCAGATCCAAACCCAGCCCACCTTTGCCATGAACCTCTTTCTGATCCTCCAGCCCTAACAGAGCCTTACGGAACTCTTCCGAGACTTACACCCTCCCAGATATGCTGCCTTGTTTTGTGTGTGAATTTTTTTTTCACAACTAGTTGGTAATTTCAGTAATTCAGGGACCATAACGGTTTACACTCTCACCAACACAGCAAAGTAGTTCTCACCTTGCAAAGTAGTTCTATTCAAAGTAGTTCTCTTTATTGTCACTAATACTTGAAAGTATTTGACTTTCAAATAATACGGTGGGTGTAAAGTGGTATCACATTTTGCCTTTTTTTTTCTCTTTTTGCTATTTCTTTGGGCTGCTTCCGTGGCATATGGAGGTTCCCAGGCTAGGGGTTGAATCAGAGCTGTAGCCACCGGCCTACGCCAGAGCCACAGCAACGCAGGATCCGAGCCACGTCTGCAACCTACACCACAGCTCACAGCAACGCCGGATTGTTAACCCACTGAGCAAGGGCAGGGACTGAACCCGCAACCTTATGGTTCCTAGTCGGATTCGTTAACCACTGCGCCACAAAGGGAACTCCCACATTTTGCCTTTTTCTCATTACTAGTGAGGCTGGATATCTTCTAGATTTCTCTCTCTCTCTCTCTCTCTCTCTCTGTGATTTGCTGATTTATATCTTTTACCCATCTTAAACTTTGTTTTTTTTTCTTGTGAATTTGTGGGGATTTCTGATAGATTCTATATGGTAATCTTATGTCAGTATACATATTGTAAACACCTCCTTTCACTTTTGCTGTTCATCAATTAAATTTGTATACAGTTCCTCCCCGAATAGAATTATTTCATTTTGACACTTAGAACCCTCATGGTTTGTGCTTTTATAATCTTTAGAAATCCTTTCAAACCACAAGGCAGTAAAGTTAAAATTCTTGAGGGAACATAAAGTCATAAAGTGATTCTCCATTTTCTCAATGAGGACATTTTAAAAGTGTTTTTTCTTTTCTTTTTTTCTGGCCACATCCTCAGCATGTGGAAGTTCCCTGGCCAGGGATGGAAATGGCCTCACAGGGGTGACCAGAGCCACTGCAGAGACAATACTGGATCATTAAGTCCTATTTTAATAGCTTTTTGACCAGTTCAAGATATAGTTTTAGGTAGACAGAGTTATAAAGAAGTTGTCAAATGTTTGCTAACTGCCTTTATTTAGTTATTGACTCACAAATTTAAAATAACATTTTATAGCTTAATATGTTAATATAGGCCAATTGCTATTTCCACTCTCATATTTCATAAAACAATTTTTATTCTCATTCTTCTCATGTATTTATTTTTATATTATGCTAATGACTTCTGAATTCTTTTGTTTATTTAAAAAATAAATCAATTTATTTAAAACAAAAAACAAAAAAAACAAAAAAAACCACACCCAACATTTCTCCCACCTCCTGCACCCTGTCTCTGGCAACCATGAATCTGTTCTCTGTTTCTATAAGCTTCGCTTTTCTGGGTCTGTTTTGGTTTTGGTTTTGTTTTTAGCATTCCACGTATAAAAAGATCACACAGTATCTTTCTTTCTCTACCTGACTTATTTCACATCACAGAATGCCCTCGTCTTTCACCCATGTGGGATCCGAGCCGTATCTGCGACCTACACCACAGCTCACAGATCACAACTCCGGATCCTTAACCCGCTGAGCGAGGCCAGGGATCAAACCCTCGTCCTCACGGATGCTAGTTGGGGTCACTAACCACTGAGCCACGATGGGAACTCTAGGAGTGTGTGGTCTTGAAAAGACATTGAAAGGAGTCACAAGTGTGGTCTCGTGCTCTCGGTTTTAAATTACGAATGATAGACAGATTGGACAATTTTTGAGTTTACAAAATGGAGACTTGAGTTAAAATGATCTGTCCAGAAGAGGAACCTGAGAATGTACAGGGAGCGATGCTAGGAAGAGGTGTATTGTATTGCCATGATCATACTCAGAAAAAGCATTAGACTGCATTGGTGACTTTCTTCCATGTGCAATGCCAGCGACGTTCCTGTAGCTGGGTTTTATTTTAGCCAGTCCAGGTACCTGATAGACCCCCAACAGCACCTGTAACATCGCCAGGCTTGTGCAGTTACAGGTCAAGACCACAGTGCCAACTGCCTTCCTCTTTTCCCACTTGAATCCAGCCCACCTCCAGACTCCCCCAAGGGAGAGGACATCCTGTCATACCCATAACCACAATGACTTCTCTTTCCTCTTTTAAGTCCACTGGCCTTATCGCTTACTTGTTTTAACATAAACTCTTTTCTTTCGAGATGTTTGTTCTCACTCTCCCACCAACCTCTAAGTGAACGATGTGGGGCAGAGAACACATCTCTTACTCTTGGGATTCCCTGTAAAGCTTTGCACAAAGACACCGTGGTTCGTCCACTTCTGGCCTATGGTGGCCGGGCTAGAGGGAGCGGCAGCAGGCAAGGAGAGGACTCACTCTTTGGGCCTTTCTGTCGTGGCAGTAAAGGAGGGACAGCACATGGGAAGCTGGCGGGAATTCCCAAGCATCTCCAGTCCTGGTGCTACATAAATAGTTATCCCATCAGCAGCAATGGACAGGACAATTGAAATACACTTTGGGGTTGACTGGAAGGTGGGGGTGTGCTGGCGAGGATAGAGCTGTCTGTTAAAAAAAGAAGTAGGGTTAGGAGGAAGAGGGGAAGGAAGAAACTGCTTCGCTGAGCACAGGTCTCCGGGTTTTTCTGTCCTACTCAATTCTACCATTCACCCTCAGTTTTCTCATTAATAGAGAAGTGAAATCTTCTGCATTTCCTGCTGTTGCCTTCTGGAAGGTTTCACATCTCCTTTGGCCGCCAGAGCAGAGATCCAGACACGAGAGGGAACTCGCTGAGCCTCAGCCACACTGTCCTGTGCCAGAGCCGGCTTTTGCAGGCATGGAAAAGGATCCCCTGACCTGATTCCTGTGAGGTTAGGCTCCCCCCCTACCTGGGCGGGGAGGGAGGAGAGGTGGAAGGAGGAAGTGTGCCTGTGTGCAGGAGAATTCACACCCTTCTGAAACTGTCAAAAGAGAAAGTGGAAGAGACTCTGGGTCCAAGAGCAGAAGGAACTCTGAGAATCGGAAACATAAGACTTAGAAGGAGGGGATGGCTCTTCCCTTTTTCCTTTTCTCAGTGGAGGTAGCCACTAGCTACCTTTATGTGGCTTATCTCAATCCCAGGATGTCGTGAGAGTGTGTGTGTGTGTGTGTGTGTGTGTGTGTGTGTGTGTGTTTACCTGGAGACCTTGATTGTGACTCTTTGGACCTGTTCTCAAAATTGTAATATGAGGACAATTAACAGATCTTTTAAGATTAAGTGATGAAACTAATACAACAATATAAATCAACTAACCTCCAATACAATTTTTGTTTGTTTATTTTTTGGGCACACCTGTGGCATGCGGAAATTCATCTGCCAGGGATTGGACCTGTGCCACCGCAGTGACAACACCAGATCCTTAACCCACTGAGCCACCAGGGAATTCCTCCAACAAGAATTTTTAAAAGGAAACTTAAAAAAAAGAAATTTGACTATTTTTATATAACAACTATAGCATACAGTTACATTTAAGTGTAACATTTGACTTTGAGCATTTGTCTCCCATCCAGAAAATCAGAGGACACATTTTCTGAGACAATAAGAAGGGAAGGAGTTCCCTTCATGGCTCAGTGGTTAAAGAATCCGACTAGGAACCATGAGGTTGCGGGTTCGATCCCTGGCCTTGCTCAGTGGGTTAAGGATCTGGCATTGCCATGAGCTGTAGTGTAGGTCGCAGATGCGGCTCGGATCTGGCATTGCTGTGGCTCTGGCGTAGGCTGGTGGCTACAGCTCCGATTGGACCCCTAGCCTGGGAACCTCCATATGCCACGGGTGTGGCCCTAGAAAAGACAAAAAAAAAAAAGAAGGGAAGAAGGTGTCAGAAGTCAAATCTGAGAGCGAAAACATACTGCCAGTCTTCCACTCTTCTAACCTTTTCTGTACCAAATCTAATTAACGTAAATTAATAAATATTATTATTAACAAAACTATAGTTTCTTTAAAGGTGAACAGAATATTAAATGAGAGAGCATGTAAAGGGTCTACTGAGCACAGTATCTGCCACAAAGTAGAAGCTTAACAAATTTTGGACTCCCCTCCCCCATTTTCTGCCCATTCAACACATTTGATGGTTCATTACAGAAGTTAAAACACAGAACAGTCTTATAACCAAGTGGGATTGAGAGTAGGATGCTGGGAAACATGGGCAGAGGATCAGTTAAGCTCTACTAGTCACACAAACCAAGTCTTTCACTTCTGATATTGATCATTATATTTTCATTTTTGGTACAGGCTTTTTTTTTTCCCCTCCTCTTCCTTTTTTCTTCATAAATATCAGACTCTCTTGGGGTCAGGGACTTTGGAGACAGTGTCAAGGGATTCCCTCCTAAGTACTCTTTCATTTAGCTCACTATGTTTTTTTTCTTTTAGGGCTGCACCCTTGACATGGGAGCTTCTGGGCTAGGGGTTGAATCAGAGCTGCAGCTGTCAGCCTACGCCACAGCCACACCAGATCCAAGCCGCATCTGGGACCTACGCTGCAGCTGGTAGCAACAACCACCCACTGAGCAAGGCCAGGGATTGAAACCATAGCCTCACGGATACTAGTCGGGTTCTTAACCCACTGAGCCACAACAGAAACTCCTAGCTCACTATTAAGTCAAGTTCAAGAGCTTTCAGAAACAAAGGTGAGGAGAGGCATCCTGGTATCCTGTTAGGGAGCACAGAGAAGCCAATTTGGGTTTTTAATTTGTGATGGAAAAGCCTAACAATTGTACAGTTCACAATAAGAATGAATTGCTATTTAATAACTGTCTTTTCAGGGGAAGAAAAGTAGCAAAGCATTATCTCCTTTTTCTAGCGCCTTTTTAAGGCAGGGACTACTCCAGGACAGATGGGATCTGCGGGGGAAACACACAGGGGAGTTTTGAGTTTTGAGTTTGGGGGAGATAAGCGAGCTTTGGGCACTGGCCCATCACCAGCTTTTTATTTTTTTTAGGGCTGCACTCATGGTATATGATATGACTCCAGGCTAGGAGTCCAATCAGAGCTACAGCTGCCGGCCTATGCCACAGTCACCTAAACGCGGGGATCCAAGCCACATCTGCGACCTCCACCACACACCGCCCATGGCAAGACCAGATCCTTATTCCACTGAGCGAGGCCAGGGATCGACCCTGATTTCTCATGGATACTAGTCGGGTTCGTTACTGCTGAGCCGTGACAGACTCCATCACTAGTGCTATTTATCAAGGCGTTTATGCGGAGTTACCCTTGGCTCTGCCTTGAAATGGTTTGGAGGGTAGGAGGGTGGGGTTTCCTGGCTCCAGCAAAACAGAAAGGAGAAAATGAAGCTTGGCGGGCTAGCACAGAAGCCACTGAAGCGCAAGGAGGGATTTTTTTTCAGGGCTGTGGCCCTGAGCTCTAAGGTAGAAGGGCTTCTCTTATTCTGCAGTCTTGCCTTGAGGCCAGATAACTGCACTCTCCCTGTGTCATCTTCCTTCTTAGCAGCCCTGCCTCTGCCTCCCGCCCCAGGAGGGCCCCTCATCCTCCTGTTTCCTGGGTGACAGGACAGACAGGACAGACCAAGGGTTAGTGACCAAGGGTTAAGCTCCCAAGTAACTTCCCTTAAAGGAGCAAGAGAGGTTATCTAGTCCCAGTCTTTGGGGAGGACGTTGAGAAGAAACACTTTAAAAAGTGCGCAGTCCGGGCTACACACATCCTGAGAATGTGGGTTTATTCTCTTCAGTGATCTAAAGAAACCCACCTAGGCTGGTTGTTCTGTCGTAAAAGACTTTAGAGGCTAGAAGAGTTGTTTAAAGCCTAGGGCGGGATGAGATTTACCTAGTAACTGATGATGCTGGGCTGAGGCACTTCGCGATTGGTCTCTACCCTTGTTCCCGCCTACCTCGCCAAGCTGACAATTCTCAGTCTGGGACGCGGATTGAGGCGAGCTTGTAAGGGACCAGTTTAGTATCAAAGGACTTGGTAGCTCCAAATCACTCATTCAGAGAGCACCAAGGGACCAGGACAACACCATATTCCCGCTCAGTGTTTGGAGATCATCTATCCAGGCTGGGACTTCTGGGGGCAGACAAGGACCCAGGGCCCCTGGGAGAGCGGGTCCAGGGGACCGGATGCCCTGTATCTCCCCGGAGCAGAGCATGAGTGCCCTCCTGCAGCTGCTCCTGGGCCTCAGCCTGGGCTGCACCGGAGCAGGTAAGGATTTTACCTCTTTGGGACCCTTCCCGCCTCTGCTCCTTTTGGGTAACGGGGTTCAGTTTTGGACTCAGACACCCCTCCCCAATGAATTTGTCTCCCTATCACATACCCCTTACATAGGCCTTTGCACTGTACCTTTGTAGCAATTTTACTAGTAATTAAGCTGTATAACTGCATGTGTAATAGATAATCTCCTGCAGGAAGGCCAGCAGTGACAATATCTGTCCTGTTCACTGCTGCACCGCCAACTCCTAGCACAGTGCCTGGCACATCACGAATGCTTCCTAAATACATGTGGCATGATATTTAATAAAAATCCGGCACAAAACAAGGCTGACTCTTTCCTTTGACCTTTTTTTTCCCCTCACTCAATAATTTGCCTTATCAAAGGTCTTCTCCTGGGTAAATCGTCCTGTTTAAACATGCAAGAATTTTGAGCCACTTCTGTGCCATACTTAGTCTCACATGTAGAGAAAACGGGGTAGACAAGCTTCTCTGCTAGTACCGTATAGTCCCTTCATTGAGACTCTCAGAGACTCCAGTACCCAACCTTGGTCTGCAGGTGCTGCCTCAGCTGGGAAACCTGTGTCGCACTCACTGAGTGTAACAGAGGCTTGGGGTCCCTGCAGAGGACTATGACCTAAGCTCCCCCTTTCTCTGGCTCCTGTAGGTGGCTTTGTGGCCCACGTGGAAAGCACCTGTCTGTTGGATGATGAGGGGACTCCACAGGATTTCACGTATTGCATCTCCTTCAACAAGGACTTGCTGACCTGTTGGGATCCCCAGAAGACCCGTATGGTCCCTTGTGAATTTGGAGCGCTGAATACGTTGGCCAGATATCTCTCTGATTACCTCAACCAGCAGGAAAAACTGCTCCAGCGCTTGTCCAATGGGCTCCAGAACTGTGCCACACACACCCAACCCTTCTGGAAATCACTGACCCACAGGACACGTAAGGAGAGAGGGGAGCCGAGGGCTGTTAGGAAGCACGGTTAGGAGAGGGGAGGCCAGGAAGGATTCCTTCAGCTGGCAGAAGGTTTGAGATTTAGGTAGGAGGGAGGCAGAAAATGTGAGGATCTGGGATGTAGAAAAAGGGAGGGTTGACCCTTTAGGGGAAACTAGATGGTTGACGAAGGTAGAGCAAGGATGAAGAGCAGGAGGTGATGTTTGAGCCAGCGAGGTGCTAAGTGCAGAAAGTAAAGCATGCTTTCCTTCTAGTTAGGGCATCTCAAGAAGCAGATCCAAAAAAACACCCCCCCCTCAAATGAAACAAACAAAACAGATGCAGATCCAAGTTTAACCAAGGGTTGAACTGTCAGAATAACCAGAATGGCTTTTCCCCAAATGTTCCTGCCTCTGTATTCCAGGTTCTGATGTTCCAGGTGTGGGAGGGGCCCAGGCCCAGGAATATTTGGAAAGCCTCCCAGGAGATTCGGATGCATACTCTTCACCCTTAGTCACTTGCATTGAGAATTACTTGAAAGTGATAAAAAAGAAAACTTGAAATTCTCTTGTCCCTTAAGATGTGGTATTGTGCCTTAAGATGTGATTTCTCAGAATTCCCTGGGGAAGGTGCTTGTAAAAATGCAAGCTCTTGAGTACCGCTGCAGCTCAAGTGAAAATATCTGGGGTTGCAGGCTAGGGAATCTGCATTTTAACACAATATCTTGGGTTTTTATTTAAGATCTTGTTTGAAAAACAACAGAGCAAGCAGAAGGATCATCTAGAAGAATAAACTATTAAAAGATGGCAGTATTAACCATCTCATTAATTTGGACTATCCTAATCCAATTTTAAGAGAGTTAGTCTTGAGTTAGTCTTGTTTCCTTAAACTATGCAAGGGGGAAAGAGCTTTATTTAGCACTCTAATGTGTTAAATGCAATTTGAGGACAAGAGTGTCTTCCTACTTTTGCTAACCCCAACCTAGAACGCTGGACAATTAGCTTATGTACTTGAAATAAACACAGTGACTTTCGAAAACAGCTTGCAGTTCAGACCCGGCTTCTGCTTACTGTGATTGAACATAATTTTGGAGGAGAAAAGAAAGGAAGCAGCAGTAATGGAATGGGAGGGAAGAAAGAGCCGAGTGAGAGTTTATTCTGACTCATTTTCTACCAGTTGTGGGGTGGAATGAGGTGGCGGTGGGGAGGGTCAGTTGGCAAAAGTCTGCAAAGAATTGAAGTGGGAAAGAAACCAGGCTGGAGGAAAAGCCGGAGTGTTGCCCTTCTTCATGACGATGCTTTCCTCCCATGCAGAGCTGCCGTCTGTGCAAGTGGCCAAAACCACTCCTTTTAACACGAGGGAGTCTGTGATGCTGGCCTGCTATGTGTGGGGCTTCTATCCAGCTGATGTGATCATCACGTGGAGGAAGAATGGGCAGCCAGTCCTTCCTCATGGCAAGGCCCATATGATCACCCAGCCCAACGGAGACTGGACATACCAGACTGTCTCCCATTTGGCTACAACCCCCTCTTACGGGGACACCTACACCTGTGTGGTGGAGCACATTGGGGCTCCTGAGCCCATCCTTCAGGACTGGAGTAAGTGGGTGGCACAGCATCACAACCAAGAATGAATGCAAGTCGGTGGTTGCAAACAGAACACCAGTACTTCGGCAAAAGGAATGTGATGTAGGAAGGGCCACGGTTTATGGTAGAGCAGAAAGGAGATGCTGAGAAGGAGGAGTCTGGGGGACTTATGGAGGGTTCGTGTCCAGAGACGGGACAAGGGGATGTAGAAATGAAAAGGGTTAGTTATCGTTGCTGTTGCTGTGGTGTTGTGGTTGATGTTATGTGCTTGTCTGAGGGTGGGTGGGGAGCATGACTGTCCTCAAAAGAGGATGTAGATTTTGGAACCACATTTTCAGAACACGCAGTGATGCAATGTTCTAGGATCCTCGGATTTCAACTATTCTCTTGTCAGGTCAGGAATGGGAATTGCAGAAATAAAGACGGTCATGAAGAAAGGGGACTCTCTCTTGGTGTGGGGGCAGCACTGAATTTGGAGCGCACTGTCAGGGAGGAAAAAGCAGACTGGCAGACACTTTGGTGTGCCTGCTTGAGGGCTAGTGCACAAGGGTGCTGATCACTGCTGTTTGAACCCCAGGATTGAAAGCAGTTAAAGGAAATGAGAAAAGTTGCCTGTGGGTTTGGGGATCCTTGGGAGAGAGAAAGAGGAAGAAATGAGAAAGAGGGAGGGTGCAAAAGGCTAGGGGAAAAAAAAAAGGAGTTTCTGTCCTGGCTCAGTGGTTAATGAGCCTGACTAGTATCCATGAGGAAGCGGGTTTGATCCCTGGCCTCTATCAGGGGGTTAAGGATCTGATGTTGCCGTGAGCTGTGATGTTGGTCACAGATTCGGCTCAGATGGTGTGGCTGTGGCTGTGGCTGTGGCCAGCAGCTACAGCTCACATTAAACCCCTAGCCTAGGGACCTCCATGTACCTTGGGTGTGGCCCTCAAAAGACAAAAGAAAAAAAAAAAAAAACAAAGCCTAGGAAACAGGATCTCAGGCCTCCCTCTGTGGGACGTGTTCTGTCTTGCTGAGAAGCTGAGAAGGGCCTGAGGGGCAGGGAGAGGAACCCACAGGCTCACCTGAGCTGTCCCAGGAAATTCTCCTTCACATCAGGAACAGGGAGTGGCCTTTGGTGATGGTATGTTCCCTTTAGTGGAAAGAAATTAGGGGGGCAGAGGGCAGGATTCAGAGTAGGACTAGCTCCCAGACGTGGGGGCTGTGGAGGGAGGTGGAGACAGATTCTGGAAGAGCACATGGCAAAACTGGATGTCACAGGAAGGAGACACAGGTACTCTGATAACTCATGGAATGGAACCCTCGGAAGTTAGGATGGGGGAAAGCCAATTTAATAGGAAAATGCTCAGAGCAGTCAAGAGAGCAGATATGGTCTCTGTGGGCAAATGGAGAGAGGAACAAAGAACTCTATTCTTCGGTGCGGGTGCCTTTGGGGTGAAGGAAGAAAAGAAGAAGCTTTAAGGAGTTCCCGTTGTGGTGCAGCAGAAACTAATCCGACTAGGAACTATGAGGCTGTGGGTTTGATCCCTGGCCTCGCTCAGTGGGCTAAGGATCTGGCATTGCCATGAGCTGTGGTGTAGGTCGCAGACACAGCTTGGATCCTGTGGTGCTGTGGCTGTGGTGTAGGCCAGCAAATGTAGCTCCGATTTGATCCCTAGCCTGGGAACTTCCATATGCCAAGAGTGTGGCCCTAAAAACCGGGGCGGGGGGGGGGAATGCTTGGAGAGGCCCCATCGTGTTAGAGAGGAGCTGGCAGGGAGGTTACCAGCCCTGGGGAGGGCGGTTCCCTGCCGTTACTCTAGGCTAGAGATCCATGGGATGGGGGTTTTGAGGAAAGGCCATCTCCGTGGCACTGGATTGGTGTGAGCCAGACTTGGAGCAAGCGTCTGGGAACCTGCTAAGTGGAGGTCACAGTAAATGAAGTCACCTGGGAATGAGCACAGAAATTGGTTCTAGTAAGTTGTTGTCTTTGCAGCTTCTGGGCTGTCCCCAGTGCAGACAGTGAAGATTTCTGTGTCTGTGGTGACTCTGGGCCTGGGCCTCATCATCTTCTCCCTTGGTTTGCTCAGCTGCCAGAGATCTGTTGCCCCAGGTGAGTGATGCTCCCGTGCGCCCCATCCCAGTCTCGGCTCACTGTCTGTCTGTGACTGGTTCTCCCATTGCTACCCTGTCTGCTGCGAATAACACCTGATATTTTCATCCACAAAGACTGTCCTCTACTCAAATATTTTTTTCTTCTCCTAGGCTACATTTTCCTCCCGGGGACCACTTATCCAGAAGGTAACGTCTCTGTTGGTCTGTTTGGTCCCTCGGAGGGGGGAAGAGTTAGAGGGAGTCAGCGCTGGGTTCAGCTAATGGTGCATACGTAGGGGTGTGCTTCCCCTGGGGTTTAGCTAAGAGCATGACTCAAGCTGCCATTGTTGGGACTAGCAGGAGAGAGGAGAGCCTGCACCCTCCCCTTCAATGCAACAGAAGGTCTGAAGGTGGCTCCTTATTATTAGTGTTGGGTAAGCTAGAATTTTCAGTATTACTGTATTCAGGGGTCTGGCATGGATGGTTATAGGGACAAATGATGGCATCAAGTTGGTTTGGAGCTTTACTCTCTCCTTTCTATTTCTTCTGCAGGTCAGCACATTTCCTAGAGGCGGAGTCCTGCCACTTCCACTCCCTGTGAGAAGGCAATTCGGTCTCGTGTGGATGCTGCTGTGCCCTTGGCCGACATCCTCAGACCCTCCACAGTTTCTTGGGTCCTCTGGTTCCTCTCTTCAGTTCTTTAAAATTTGCAGTTCCCCCTATGTAAACCTTAACCACTTGCGGGAACCATTCCTGGGAATATTCTGTGACCTAGTTATTGTTCATAGCTGGAGCCCAAGGCTGTGAACCTGAGGGGAATATCATTTGGGGAGGAAGGGCGAAGACCCTTTTGGGGGTTCCCCTGTGCCACAGAGGGCAGTGAGTCGCCGGTAACCATCTCTGAGGAATAAACTCTGGTGGAAATCTGGTGTTTCCATGCTTTTTCCTGAGCCATGGGGGAGGGACTACTGGCAGAGTTAGGGGCTGGGCTTCATTCTCTCCTACTTGGGTAAAGGATTCAGTGTTTCTTCCCATTTTCCCATCTAAACATGAAAGAATTGGGGGTATTTTTCTGATTTATAATTCTTAAGAAGACATTAAATGGTGGTAGGACAGGGGAGGAAGGTCCCTGGCAGTCTACTGGTTAGGACAGTGTACTTTCACTGCTGCAGCCGGGGTTCGATCCCTGGTCTGGAAAGCTGAGACCCCACATGGAGCCACTGCATGCCGCACCAGAACCAAAACACAAAAACTAAAAAACTGTGGTGGGGTGGAGTCACAGAGTAAGAGATAAGTAGGAGATTAACAGTTTACTTAGCTCAGCAGGGATCTTAATGAAAATTAAATGAGTTCATACTTGTAAAGGGCTAAGAACATGACCTGGCACGCTGCCACACTGTGAGCCCACAGTAGTGATACCAACTCTTATCAGTTACTGAACTTTCTGGGCCAGCCATTCTACCAGGTGTTTTACAGGCATCATTTCATCTGATCCTCATCACGGCTCTGAAACAGACCCTTAGTCAGGATTCTGGGGGCAGAGCCTAACTTCAGCTCTGAGTTCTGGGCAGTTATTTCTTCATCTCCTAGATGGGAACGGGACCATAGCTCAGGGCTTCTTATGACAGAGGCACCGGGCTAAGTGCTTTGTGTTGTATCTCATTCACTCTGCACCACAACCCGCTGTTGGAACAGACTGCCTCCCCCCAAGTCATGGGTGAAAGTGAGCGTCAGAGAGGTTGGATAACTCGCCCAAGGTTCAAGAGCAAGTTCTCTACAGGATGTTCGTCTACCTGAGCTGGAAGTAACTAGGCTGCTTTACTCGAAGGACCCTCCTGCTGGTGAGCACCCCGCTCTTTAGAGCCCCCCTTCTATTTTCTCGCACAAACCGAAGGGGCATCCACGGCAAGGGGCTGGATTGCACACCGCAGGAGAGGCGCTGATTGTTCCCAGGGAAGGGCGACACCTGCTGGCCACGGAAAGCTGAGCTGTGGAATTGTCTGGAATTAAGGGTTGGATACTGGACTTCAGCAAAACAAACAATCAAAACACACACACGCGCACACACGGAAACAAAAACCAGACATGAAGACAAGTCCTGGAGGAGTTTCCCCTAACAGAATTGTGGAGGGAGAACAAGGGGTTAAGGATGCGTGCCTGTGTGTGGGTGTCTGTCTGGAAAGCATAAGATCAGAATCTGATGAGCTGTGGAGGGGGGTCAGAAGACAGACTGTGGGTGGGCTCCTCCCACGTGCACTTCTGCATGGTTGTCTGGGTGAGTGGTTGGAGGGGTGGTCACAGGGCTGGGAGCCTTCATCCTCACATGGTTTCTATGCAGATGGGGACCTGGAGAAGGGTGGGCAAGGCTCTGTTCATACAGACTTGATACCCAAAGTGGGTGCTCAGAGAATAACCCGATTTCCACCACAGAAGCATGCTTGTGATCAGGGCATCTCTTCTGGACGCAGTTTAGTGAAGAAGTCAGTGGGCGGGAAAATGCTCAGGAGTTCAAGAGAGCTGTTGTCTGAGCAGGGCCATATAAGGTAGGAAGATGTGGAGTGCTGACCAGTAAGCTCGGGCTCAGCAAATAATCTCTACAGATTTTATCAGTTTTATGTTTCGTCTTTTAACCTTTGTATATAGTATTCAATTAATTAGCTTGTATGTCATGAAAATAATCTTCCACCTCTACTCCACTCTGTGCTTTCTTTAAGAACTTGCTGTTTGAGGTTTTGTCATATTGTTTCATTTTCACTTTTCCATTTGCTATTCTTGTTTTTGTTTGATTTGTCCAATCCTTCTGCTAATTCCTTCTGAAATTCTAGTCTCCTCTGGGGTGGGGCTTTGGGTCTTGGGGGTGCCTGGTGAATTTTGAAGGAGACGCTGCACCTCCAAAGGGTCTGGGTCTGGTCTGAGCAGGGAGAATCCAAGCAACAGGACCCCAGGGGGAGGGGGAGAGGGTCAGCTAATTGGAGAGCTTCCTGTCCCCTTCTGGAAAGCCCGTACGACCTTTTCTCTGCCCGAAACTTGGAGGTTTTTGTTTTCTGTCCCCTTCCAGATAGAGAGTAGAAAAACTGCCACATGAGTCTCCTGGGATCGGGAGGCCAGATTACAAGAGAGAGAAAAGGGAGGATGTGTCTATTGTTACACAGGTGAGTGAGGGGTGCCTGGAAGGAAGGCGGAATGTAAGGTAATGATGGGCCACCTCCAGGACTGTGCGAGGAGAGTAGAACGTTACACATAACGAAATGCCAAGAAGGGGTGTGTTTGTGTTTGTGTGTGTGAGAGAGAGAGAGTCGGGCTTTGGGGTTATTTCTAATCTAGGTGGCACAGTTGGTTCTCTCCTCTCAAGGTCTAGTTTGTTTTAAAAATTGAACTTGCAAGAAATGGCAAAAAACAAAAAACAAAAAAAAAGGGGGGGGGGTTCCCGTCGTGGTGCAATGGTTAATGACTCCAGCTAGGAACCATAAAGTTGCAGGTTCGATCCCTGGCCTTGCTCAGTGGGTTAGGGATCTGGCGTTGCCGTGAGCTGTGGTGTAGGTCGCAGATGCGGCTCGGATCCCGCGTTGCTGTGGCTCTGGTGTAGGCCAGTGGCTACAGCTCTGATTTGACCCCTAGCCTGGGAACCTCCATATGCCGAGGGAGCAGCCCTAGAAAAGACAAAAAGACAAAAAAAAAATTGAACTTGAAGTTGGAATTGTCTTTAAAGGTCATCTAGTCCAACTCCCCACCCATAAAGGACACTCATCTTGAGAGGAACAGACAGGGATCAGCATTTCATCTCGTGGTTTATTTAGGAAAATTATTTTTAGACCTTCTCAGGTAGAGTAAAGTAAAACTAGGCGAATCAGATGACAGATGAGGGTGGCGTCAACTCCATCCCCACCTTGATCTTGACTGGAGTGTCTGCCATTCCCAAGAGTCCTCATCCTGCCTTGGAGCAGGGCATGGGGGGGGGGGGTCCCTTCTTGACGCATCCTGCCACCCACCCCTTGGCCAGACCAGTCCGTAGGGGCTGCAGAGTGGAGAGGCCCCAAACTCAAAGAGGCGGCTCCCAGACAGGGGGCACCGGCTCTCCTGACCCTTCCTCTGCTGCTTTTCCATTGCATCTGAGGCCGCCAAGAGTCCCTGGCCAGATGGGCCTGGGGCAGTGAATGAAGAAATAAATGACTTTCATTGCATCAGGGCCTCCACAGAAAACAGGTGGCACACTTAAACCAAGATGGTTCCAGAAGGGTCTATTTACAAGGAAGTATTTACAAGGAAGAGGGTGGCAAAGGGTAGAGTAACCGGAGCCAGCAGCAACTGAGCCGTCACAACCCCAGGGGATGGGAAGGGCTCTCAGAACTCCATAGGAAGGCAGGTCCCCACCTTGCAATTGCCCTTCCGTCAAGGGACACCACCAGCCTGAGGTGACTTTGCAGGGAGGGAGCCACAGGAATGCAAAGCCTGACCTCACTCTCCTCCTAAGCAGGAGAAAGCCAGGGAGCTATTAAGCCTGTGACATCGCGGAGGTCAGTGCCCGCCCCAGGGCAGAGGCCAGGGTGGAGAAGAGCTGAGAGCGGACCGGAAGGCAGAGGGAGGACAGTCAACACGTCCACAATCAGCAGGAAAGAAGCCAAGGTTAGGGGGTGGGAGTGGGGTGGGGTGGGGTTGAAAGATGCAAAGCTTGGGCTTCCTCTGGCCTCGGACGAGACCTCGGCAGCAAGAGGCAGAACGAGTTTCTATTTTCCTGCTGGGGGACCTGGGGGAACATTCATTGCCAATTCTCCCTCTCTACCTGCCCTTACAGTTCCTGTAGCTTGTTCTGAATCTTTCTTTTTTTCCATATATATGTTATGGTAAATTTATTGAGTTCCTCAAAATTAAACTCGAATTTTGATCAAGGCTATGCTGACTCTATAAAGCCACATGGGGCTAATTGGTTTCTTTTTACTATGAGTCATCCCCCACAAAAGCAGAGGGTATTTCCCCATTTATTCAAATGACGTATTTGCTCTTTATGATGTTTTTTTATTTATCTATTTTTGGCCATTGCACCCAAGGGAACTCCCTTTATTATTATTATTCAAATTTACTTTTTCACAGTGACCTGGGTATAATCGGCTTTTGTTGCAATTTTGATTGCTATCTTCTTGTAATTTTATTTTCGAATCAGTTATTTCTGGCAGAGAGAAATATAACCATTTAAAAAAATTGTGTTAAAAATCAACATAAAAATTTACCGCTTTAAATATACATTTCAGTAGTGTTAAGCATATTTATTGTTGTGCAATGAACATCTATGATTTTTTCATCATGCAAAGTTGAATCTTTGTACCCATTAAACACAACCCTCTATTTCCCTCTCTCTCCAGCTTCCTTAGGTTTCATTGAATTTGACTCTTCAACACCTCACATAAGTGTAATCACACAGTATTTGTCTTTTTTCACTCAGCACAATGTCCTTAAAGTTCATTGATGTTGTTGTACATGACAGGATTTCCTTCCTTTTAAAAACGGATTAATGTTCCATTGTATGTATAGACCACATATTGTTTAAATATTCATCCCACAGTGGGCATTTTGTTGCTTCCACCTCTTGGCTATTGTGCATATGGGTGTGACTAAGGGTGTGCAAATATCTGTTCAAATCCCTTGTGTTTTTAACATTAGCCACCCTAATGGTGGTATTTCATCACTGTGGTTCTGATTTGCATTCTCTAATGATCAGTGAGGTTGAACATGCTTACTGGCCATTTATAGATCATCTGGAGAGACATGTCTATTCAAGTTCTTTGCCTTTTTTTTTTTTTTTTTGGCTGCTCGCTCCTGCAGCATGTGGAAGGGCCTGCACCAGAGATCAAACCAGAGCCACAGTAGCAACCCAAGCATCTACAGTGACAATGCTGGATCCTTAACTCACTGTGCCATAAGGGAATGCCTTTATTTCCATTTTAATTCAATGTAATGTATTTTGAAAATTTCACTTGAGACTTGCTTTTTTTTTTTTTGTCTTTTTGCCTCTTCTAGGGCCGCTCCCTGGCATATGGAGGTTCCCAGGCTAGGGGTCTAATCGGAGCTGTAGCTACTGGCCTACCCCAGAGCCACAGCAACTCGGGATCCGAGCTGCATCTGCGACCTACATCGCAGCTCACAGCATTGCCGGATCCTTAACCCACTGAGCAAGGCCAGGGATCGAACCCGCAACCTCATGGTTCCTAGTTGGATTCGTTAACCACTGAGCCAGGATGGGAACTCCCGAGACTTACTATTTGACCCTTACTCTTTGGTTATTTTAAAATGACTCCTTAGTTTCCAAGTATTTTGAGATGTTTCCCTTATCATTCTGTTAGTGATTTTTAGTTTGATTCAATTGTGGCCAAAGAACACACTGTATGATTTCCATTATTTTATTTATTTATTTATCTATTTATTTGCTTTTTAGGGCTGCACCTGCAACATATGGAAGTTCCCAGGCTAGGGGTCGAATTAGAGCTACAGGTACCAGCCTATGCCACGGCCACAACAATGCAGGTTTGTGACCTACACCAAAGTTCACAGCAATCCCGGATCCCCAACCCACCGATCAAGGCCAGGGATCGAACCCACATCCTCATGGATACTAGTTGGATTCATTTCCACTGTGCCACAACAGGAACTCCCCAATATTTTAACTTTATCAAAAACATTTGTTTTAGGGCCCCAAGTATATTCCATCTTGATATATGTTCCATGGGCATGTGAAAAGAATGTGTATTTTGCTGTTGTTGGAGGAATAGTTGATAAATGTGGATTAGATCCTATTGGTTGATGGTATTGAGTTCTATTATATCTTTATTGATTTTCTGTCTAGTTGTTCTATTAATTTTTGAGAGTTGTGTTGAGTCACAACTATCATTGCGGATTTATTCATTTCTCCTTAGTTTTATTAGTTTTTGCTTCACGTATTTTGCAGCTCTGTTGTTTTATGGATAAACATTTAGGATTGCTATGTCGTTTTTGGTAGACTGGTGCCTTTTATCTTACAAAATGTCCCAATCTGTCTCTGATAATTTCCTTTACTCTGAAGTTTACTTTATTGATAACTGTAAACTCATTCATGTTTTCTGCTGATAAATGATCACATGACATATATTTCCCCATTCTTTTAAGTTTAACCTATCTGTACAGGCATACCATACCACAAAGATATTGCGGGTTCAGTTCCAGATGACTGCACTAATGAGAATATCACAATAAAGCAAGTCACATAATTTTTGGGGGGTTCTCAGGCATATAAATTTATATTTACACTATACTATAGTCTATTGAGTGGATGATAACATTGTGTCTAACAGAACAAAATACATACCTTAATTTAAAAATAATGCTGTTGGAAAAATGGTGCTGATAGACTTGCTCAATGCAAGGTTGCCACAAATCTTGAATTTGTAAAAAACACAGTATCTGCAAAGTGCAATAAAGTGAAGTGCAATAAAACAAGGTATGACTATTTGAACTGCGTTTCTTGTAGTTAGCATATCTTTGATTCACTTCTTCAAAATCAATGCTACCAATCTCTTTTAATTGATGTATTTAGACTATTTACATGTAATGTAATTACTGGAATCTGTATTCGTCTACTGGAGCTGCCAGAACAAAATAAAATAGATTGGATGGCTTAAACAACAGAAATTAATTTTATTATAGTTCTGGAGGCTGGCAGTCTGAGATTAGGGTGCCAGCATGATTGATTTATGGTGAGAGCTTCCTTCCTGGCTTGTTGATGGCTATCTTCTTCTTTCCATGGATGGGATGGTCATTCCTCAGGTCCTGGCGTCCTACATGGTCTGCCTTCTTATCTCTACCTTTCAGAGTCATCTTATGTTTGTCTTATATAAAATGCCTGGGATTTTCAGTTGCATTTAATGGGAGAAACAGGGAGATTTCTATAAAGTCTATTCCATCTTCCCAGAAGCAGAACTCCTTGTTGTAGTTTTGTGTGTGTGTGTGTGTTTTGGCTGTCCCCATGGCATGTGGAAGTTTCCAGGCCAGGGGCTGAACCTGAGCGACAACAGCAACCTTAGCCATTGCAGTGACAACCCTGGATCCTTAACCTGCTGAGTCACCAGGGAACTCCTGCTGTAGGTTTTTGAGTACAACCTTCACTAAATTAAGTAAGTGTCCCTTTATTATTAGGTTTCTGAGTTTTTTTTAAATAAAAAATCATAAATAGGGAGTTCCCATCGTGGATCTGTAGTTAACGAATCCGACTAGGAACCAGGAGTCTGTGGGTTCGATCCCTGGCCTTGCTCAGTGGGTTAATGATCCGGTGTTGCCGTGAGCTGTGGTGGAGGTTGCAGACGTGGCTTGGATCCTGCGTTGCTGTGGCTCTGGCGTAGGCTGGCAGCTACAGCTCCGATTTGACCCCTAGCCTTGGAACCTCCATATGCTGCAGGAGCGGCCCTAGAAAAGGCAGAAAAGACAAAAAAAAAATCATAAATAGATGTTGAAATTTTAAAAATAATTTTGCAACACTGACTTATTTCATTATATCTATTTTTCCCCCAATCTCCTAATATAGTGGATTACATTGAGAATGTTTTTTGTTTTGTTTTATTGCTTTTTTTGGCCACACCCTCAGCATACAGAAATTCAGCAACACCAGATTCCCATTGTACAGGGCTGGGATGGAACCAGATACAAGGTGGATCATTAACCCACTGCATCACAGTGGGAATTCCTATCAAGAGGTTTTTTTTGATGTGAAACATCTTTGCATTCTTGGAATAAGCTCTATTTGATCGGAGTTCCTGTTGTGGCACAGTGGAAGTGAATCCCACTAGGAACCATGATCTTGCAGGTTTCATCCCTGGCCTTGCTCAGTGGGTTAAGGATCCAGCATTGCCATGAAGTGTGGTGTAGGTCACAGACACGGCTCGGATCCAGCGTTGCTGTGGCTGTGGCATAGGCCAGCAGCTGTAGCTCTGATTCGACCCCTTGCCTGGGAACCTCCACATGCTGCTCGTGCGGCCCTAAAAAGCCAAAAAAAAAAAAAAGAAAAAAAGAAAAGAAGGAAAGAACATATTAACTGTTGGTTTTATTTAGTTAATATTTTACTTAGGGTGTTGTATTTACTTTTATAAAGCATGGACACAGAATTTGCTTTTTTTATATTTCCTTATTTATTTTTTGCAATAAAAATTCCTCTGTACAATGAGCTGGGCAGATTTTGTTCTTTATTCTTTTTTTTTCTGGAACAACATATATATGTATCTTTTCAAAGGTCAGCTTTTGTTGTCATTAATTCTTTTATTGCTTTTGGTTTTCTCTTTCATTGATCTCTATCCTTATCTTTATAATTTCCTTTCTTCTTTCCTTGGGTTTGTTTTTTTCCTCTTTTTTTAAAAAAATTATTATTATTTTTTTAGTGGCCCCACCCATGGCACATGGAAGTTCCTGCACCAGGGATTGAATCAAAGCCGCTGCTGTGGCAACTTGGATCCCTTAACCCCCTACTCTCATCCCCGGGCTGCTGCAGTCAGATTCTTAGCCCACTGTGTCACAGTGGGAACTCCTGATCTTTTTCTCTTTACCTAACTTTTGGGCTGAATGCTTAGCTCATCTTATTTACATCTCTGTTTTTTTTTTTCTTTTTTTCAGTTTCCTGATAAGTATAGTTAAAGGTAAAAACATTTCCTCTTAGTTCTACTTTAATCATATTTAACACATTTTCATATGTATGATTTTAATTTTTATTCAGTTCTAATTATTATCTATAATTTTTATTTTAACTTGAGTGTTATTTATGAAAAAATTAAACGCTTTATTTTGAAATAATTTCAAACTTAGAGAAGTTATAAGAATAGTACAAAGAATTCCCAAGTACACTTTGCCCAGGTTCAACAATTTTAAACATTTTTTTCTGTTTGCTTTCTTTTTCTTTCTGTTTCTGCCCCTCTCTCTAATTTTTTTTCCTAATGATTTTTGAGCAAGTTGCAAACACATACCCCTTTACTGCTACATATTTCAGTGTATTTCCTAAGAGCAAGAATATTCTTTTACATAAACAGAGGAGAATGATAATATTTGACATTTAACTTTCTTATAATACTATTATTTAGTTCACAGCACGTATTGAAATTTTTCTCATTTTCCTAATAAAGATCCTTGTAGTCCCTCACCTGCAACCTTCTGCTCTGCAATCCAGGGTCAGTTGAGTTCAATAAATATTTATTAGCATTTATACATACAAGAGTAAAAGAAGTAAGATGCCAGCATTCCCTGAAAGAGCATATACTCCAATTATGTAGCTAAGACTAAACACACATTTGAACCATCGTGGTCCAACCTAAAAAAAAAAAAAAAAAAGTAGGGCATTCCCGTCATGGCTCAGTGGTAATGAACCTGACTAGTATCCATGAGGATGCAGGTTCCACCCCTGCCCTTGCTCAGTGGGTTAAGGATCCAGGGTTGCCATGAGCTGTGGTGTAGGTCACAGATGTGGCTTGGATCCTGAATTACTGTGGCTGTGATGTAGGCAGGCAGCTACAGCTCCGATTCAACCCCTAGCCTGGGAACTTTCATATGTCTTGGGTGTGGTCCTAAAAAGATTTAAAAAAAAAAAGCATAAAACCCTTATTATGGTCTAAATAGCTACATCATTCTCTCCTCAAAATTCGCATGTTGAAACCCTAATGCCTAATGTGATGGTATTAGGAGGTGGAGCCTCTGGAAGGTGCTTAGGTTGTGAGGGTGGAGCCCTCACAAAAGTGCTTAGCGCTCCTATGAAAGAGACCCTGGGGAACTCCCCTGCTCCTACCATTTCAGGACACGGTGAGGAGGCATGAGCTCTGAATCCGGAACAGGGCTTCCACCCGTATGAGACCATGCTGGCACTTTGAGCTTGGACCTCCCGGCCCCCAGAACTGTGAGAAACACATTCGTGGAATTCCCACTGTGGCTCAGTGGATTAAGAACCCAACTCGTATCCGTGAGGATGCAGGTTTGATCCCTGGCTTCAGTCAGTGGGTTAGGGCTCTGGTGTTGCCACAAGCTGAGGTGTAGGTCACAGATGTGGCCCGGATCTGGCATGTCTGTGACTGTGGCCAGCAGCTGAAGCTCTGAATCCACCCCAGCCTGGGAATTTCCATATGCCTCAGGTGCGGCCCTAAAAAGGTTAAAAAAAAAAAGAAATACATTTCTGTTGTTTGTAAGCCACCCAGTCGCTTGAATTTTGTGATGGCTGCCTGAATGAAGTAAGACAGCCCTCTCAGTAAAAAAAGTACTCGGGGGTGGGGGGGGGGAGTACTTGAGCACTTATGCATCTATCTATCTATGCATGTTTATTTATTCATAAATTATCATAGTTTGTCCACATGTCCTAGCAATATGATGTCGTTATACACACTATAACAGGCACAAGTAGAGAATGTTTAAATTGCCAAATAAATAAAAATAGAAATTTTAATATATCCTTCCCACACCCCCAAAGGATCTTTTTGTGCATTCCTGCAGTGTACTTCCCCTTCATACTGGAAACCAGTGCTTTAGAAAACAATTCGGGATGGTGTTAAGTTTTACGTTAGACAAAAAGTACTTTAGAGAGAGGAGTTCTCGTTGTGGGGCAGTGGAAATGAATCTGACTAGAAACCATGAGGTTGTGGGTTTGATCCGCAGCCACGAACAGTGGGTAAAGGATCTGGCATTGCCGTGAGTTGTGGTGTAGGTTGCAGACATGGCTCGGATCCTGCATTGCTGTGGCTGTGGTGTAGGCTGGCAGCTGTAGCTGCAATTTGACCCCTAGCCTGGCAACTGGGAAACTCCATATGCTACAAGTGCAGCCCTAAAAAGCAAAAAAAAAAAAAAGTTCTTTAGAGAGAAATAAGAGCAAACCTAGACTGCCAGAACTGGCGAATGAAATGAATAAAACTCAGGATATAAAATATACTCCAAGGTGTTCCCGTCGTGGTTCCGTGGTTAACGAATCTGACTAGGAACCATGAGGTTGTGGGTTTGATCCCTGGCCTTCCTCAGTGGGTTAAGGATCTGGCATTGCTGTGGCTGTGGTGTAGGCTGGAAGCTGTAGCTCCAATTAGACCCCTAGCCTGGGAACCTCCATATGCTGTGGATGCGGCCCTAAAAAGCAAAATAATAATAATAATAATAATAATTTTAAAAAATTAAAAAAAATAAAATATATTCCAAAAGTAGATCAAATAATCTGCTTCAGTATATGCTGTAGGCTCTTAAGAGGGAAGCTCAGAGAACAAGGATGTAAATGAGTAAGAGAGGGGAAAGAAACACAAGATAGAGATTTTGTCTTCCTGCCCTCGCTGGAGTCTGTGCTGACATCTACAGGCCACCATTCGCCAGTGAGTTTACTTCAGGATTGTACAGGGTATATGCATTTCTATGTCTATTGGGAAAAAAAGTGATACTTTTAAAAGTTTAGTTATTTATATGTTCACTTATTTCTGTTTGTCAAGGACTCCTGATGCTGGAAACATTTCTCTTTATTGCTTTGCAGATCGGCTGTGTTCCTGAAAGTCTTGCATCATCTTTTAAATATGAATCATTTTTTTAATGAAAAAACATATGTAAACAATTTGAAGGAAGAGAGTGAGTTATAGGAAGAAGTGTAAATCACTGACCACAGCATTTTACATAAATAATGCATATTGACTACAGATACAAATTCATTGCCCCCCCCATATGCACGTTTTCAACAATCGGTCCATGCATGGTTAGCACCTTTGAGAATGAAGCTGAGGACACAGAGGGAGAGCAAGGCAGAATCCAAGGCCTGGCAACAAGAATAAGCAGAAAAGCAGTATTTTAGACTGTTCTGAGCAAGAGGGGGTGGCCTCAGCTTAAGGCAGAGAGAAGCTGTTGGAAGGACAATTTATCTATCTATCTTTTTTGTCTTTTCTAGGGCCCCACCCAAGGCATATGGAGGTTCCCAGGCTAGGGGTCGGAATCGGAGCTGTCGTCTCCAGCTTACGCCAGAGTCACAGCAATGCCAGATCCGAGCCACGTCCGAGAACTACACCACAACTCATGGCAACACCGGATCCTTAACCCAGTGAGCGAGGC
The DNA here is from genome assembly GCF_016906955.1 of Phacochoerus africanus. Classification (NCBI taxonomy): domain Eukaryota; kingdom Metazoa; phylum Chordata; class Mammalia; order Artiodactyla; family Suidae; genus Phacochoerus; species Phacochoerus africanus. The sequence continues at coordinate 26,288,817 of NC_062552.1, read as the reverse complement.
CAAGGATTGAACCCGAAACCTCATGGTTCCTAGTCGGATTTGTTAACCACTGCGCCATGATGACGGGAACCCCTGGAAGGACAATTTAAATTCTCTGCTTGTCTCTCCTCACGCCACCCTCCACTCCCCTCCCCTTCCTAAAACCACTGCTTTGGTTTTTTCCTTGCGGGCAAGAATGTTAGTGGATGAGAGGAAAGAAGGCGGCATTGAGGTGAATGCTTTGGGCGTTTAGCCCTATCCTCTCCCCATCCAGTTCCAGGGGTTTTCGGATTACAACCTTGCAAAATTGCCTTCTTGGGAGTTCCCGTTGCGTTGCAGGGGAAACGAATCCATGAGGTGGCGGGTTTGATCCCTGGCCTCGCTCAGTGGGTTGGGGAATCCTTCCTTGCTGTGGCCCAGGCCAGCAGCTGTAGCTCCGATTTGACCCCAAGCCTGGGAACTTCCATATGTTGCCATGAGCTCGGCCCTAAGAAACAAAAAACAAACAAACAACAAAAGTACCTTCTCTCTACGTTATACCCCCTAAGGATGTAGGGGTGAAACACTGAGAGAGTTGTTTCTTGCTGAGTTGTTGCAAAGTAAAGTGATCATTCCAGTTGGTAGGGTCTGCGTGCCCCGTACCCTACTCCCCACATCCAGACAGCCTGAACTACCCTAGCCTGACACAGACTGTGGTCCCAAGACCAAAGAGCCAGTAATTCATAGGTTACATGAACTCACAGGCCAAATGAACCAGACTCCTGAGGAATGCCTGCGCCACAAAAGATAAACCATGAACTGGACAAAAGAAATGAAGCACAGTATTAACACAGATACTTAAATAATTTTAAATAAATATGATAGGCTATAATAAAGAAAGGAAGGAAGGAAGAGAGAAGAAAAGAGAAAGAACAAGTCTAAGTTACCCTGACAACTAATTATAAACAAGGCTGCAATGCACATCTTTTTTTTGTTGTTCTTTTTAGGGCCATGCTCATGGCATATAGAAGTTCCCAGGCTAGGGGTCAAATCGGAGCTGGCCTACACCACAGCCACAGCAACATCAGACCCAAGCCGCATATTCGATCTACGCCACAGCTCATGGCAACGCCGGATCCTTTAGCCCACTAATCAAGGCCAGGGATTGAACCACATCCTCATGGATACTAGTCGGATTCATTTCTGCTGGGCCACGACAGGAACTCCTAGAAGTCATTATTTTTAAATCCCAAAGTTTGTCTTGCTTCTATACAGAAACGCATCAAGAATTAAGTTTATCTTGTTTTGCAACAATATTAAAAATATTTTTCAAAAACATTTTTAATTTTCTAAATTTTATATGAAACGCATTATTTTATAATTGAATTTCATTCTAAAATTAAGGACATTTTATTTATAATACATTTTCTTGTATTTAAGGATGGAGTGTTGGCTTAAAAAAGGGAGATGAGAATACCCATTTTCTCATCCATGTCTGTTGCCTATGTCTGAAAAAATATGAAACTGTCATATCAGCAAGTTCTCTAACTTATGTAAAGGAAGAAAATGTTTCAATGAAGCTGGGAAAAACTGTAAATGCAAAAAATGTCAAAAGGTATCTTTCCTTCACCTTTATAGATGATAATAATTGACCTTATTGTGTCCTATGAAATAGAACATTTTCAAAAATGAATATGGTTCTGGAGTTCCTGTTGTGGCTCAGCAGAAATGAATCTGACTAGCATCCATGAGGACGCAGGTTCAATCTCTGGCTTCGCTCAGTGGGTTAAGGATCTGGTGTTGCCTTGAGCTGGGGTATAGGTAGCAGACTCAGCTCAGAAAGTGCATTGCTGTGGCTGTGGTGTAGGCTGGCAGCTACAGCTCCAATTGGGCCCCTGGCCTGGGAACCTCCATATGCCACAGATGCAGCCCTAAAAAGACCAAAAAATAAAATAAAAAGAAAGAAAGCACAGTACTGCCACTTTCCAACCATACAGTAACTTGTTAAATGAAAGATCTGATTTAACTGCAAACATAAAAACTGAGTTAATATCTTATCTGAAAAACGATACCTTTCCCTTACAAATGGACTGATCTGTAAGTATGATTGGACCTGCCATTTCACTTGCACTCATTTGGTATCAGCAGAAGTTAATCACTGAAGATATTTTATATAAATGTTTGCAACAAACACTGAGGTGCTGAAAACGGTAACTTATGAGGTGCTGAAAATACTAACAATGTTGCATAACATTTTTTGAATCTCAGGGCTTCTCCTGCAAGAATGTGTTGACATTGTACTGATGGTGCAGAAACAACAATGGATAACAGAACTGGTGCTTTAGCATGAATCAGGCTAACAGCATCGAACTGTATTAGTAGTCACTGTATTCCCTATCACCACACAGTCGTGGTTTCTAAGACGTCAGTGGCACTAGAGAATGTCCTTGATGAAGCAGCAAAATTACAATTTTTATTATATCTCCATTCTTGAGTATATCTTAGGAAATATTCTGTGTGATGAAATGAGAAGGACCCATAAAGCATTTCTGTCACATACTGAAATACAGTGGTTGTCTCCAGGAAAAACACGGAGCTGCAAGCTGAACTAGCCACTTTTTTCATAGAATAGATTTTTTTTTTCCCCTTAGAAAAATAAACGACAGATAGAAAACTTGGATAGTTGACATACATTTTCTTGAAAATGAACGGGTCACTTCAAGGAAAGCAACTAAATGGAATCTGTTGCCAATGATAAAATTTAAGCTTTCAAATGAAAACTAGGATTCTGGGAAACTCGTGTCTGCCACTGTGGGATATTTAAGAATGTGTTTCTTTCCTTCTTTTTGCTTTTTAGGGACACACTTGTGGCCCATGGAAGTTCCCAGACCAGGGGTCGAACCAGTCACAGCCACAGCCACAGCAACACGGGATCCACGCCAGATCTGCAACCTATGCAGCAGTTTGTGGCAATGCCTGATCCTTCACCCACTGAGGAAGGACAGGGATCGAAGCCACATCCTCGTGGACACTAACTATGTTGGGTTCTTAACCCACTGAGCTACAATGGGAACTCCTGAACGGATATTTCTAGTGACCAATGCACAATGTTATAGAATCATGCAAAGGTAAAAGATCCTTTCAAAGTGCGAGACAGGCTAATAGATTTCAAAGACTTCCTGTCATTTATGCCTTGAACCTGAAACTTTAAACTCATCCTACATTCTCACCTCTCCCTGGATTCCCTTCATTTTATTTCTTGACACTTAGTGTAAATTCCACATCCCAGACAGCCTTAAATACATTCTCTCATCCTCAGCGCAATTTCCAATGCCTTCATTCAGAACTTCGGTGATTTTGCGTGTTTCAGAACACGTCAAATCTCTAACACAGTGTCTGAGGGCTTTATCTGGCCACCGCCCACTCCCGCTGTTTCTCTGTTTCAATTTATTCTCCAGTAAGCTGATCTGATGATAGCTCTTTATAAAAAACATGCTGATTCATGACCCCATGCCTTTACATTCATGTGTTTTCTTCTGCCTGGAATGTGTCCCCCTGCTTACTTGGAAAATTCCAAGTTCCATCTATCAACATTCCATTCAGATGTCCCTTTCTCCAGGCAGTGTTTCTTGACCAACTCATACCAATAAGAGTTAATTACTTTATTGTTCTGGGTTGCTTTGCATTTTTTTTCCTGTTGCAGTGTACTTATGATTCGGTAACTGTTGGCTTTCTGTAGAATTCTTGTTACAGATCTTTTGCTTTGAAGATGTTTACCTATAGTGAGCAATCCCATTAGAAGCAGGTCTTGTTTTCTAATATATATATATATTCTTCTGTCCCTAAAATGCTTTTGTATAAGAAACGGGAAAATATAATTCTGGTTTAATGGCCTCTGTGTCTCTGTTAAGTTATAAAATAAAAATCAAGGAAATGCAGACCAAAAATTAGTGGTTATAAAAAGACTTCAAAGACCCCTTGGCATTAAGAATTTAAACCAGCGGTACTTAGAGAATTACTCAGTAAATTAAATTCAAGATAACTTAATTTTAATCTAATTATATTTAATACTCCTAGTCTGGGTAAACACTTTCATAAATCAAATTATTTTCTGTATTTTGAGTTTAAAACGCATCCCTGCTCTGGAGCATCTGCTGTGGCACAGTGCATTAAGAATCTGACTGTAGCGGCTTGGGTCACTTCAGAGGTATAGGTGTGATTCCCAGCCTGGCGCAGTGGGTTAAAGGATCCAGCATTGCCCCAGCTGCTTAACTTATTGATGATCTAATATCGTCTCTTCATTTTAATGTTGATTTCCACTAAGTAAATTAAATTGTGTTTTTAAAAGCAGAAATCCACTTATGAATAAACACAAAACAGAATGTTCCCAAATGCAGTCTTTGATGTAATGCCCTAAACTTTAGAAATTCAGGTTCATTTATTTGGGATTAATTTCACCCTGTCGGATGTTGACACATTGTTCTATATCTGTCAAATGCATAATTATAAAATAAATCATTATTTGACAACGAAATGAAATTATACACACGCATTAGTTTAAAGTGTCCATCTCTTTGCCATACATTTTAAACACTCTCAGATGACATAAAAAATGGAAAAAGATCTTTATTCAGAACCTACTAAATTTTATTTTCAATTTTGTGGGTTGGTTTCTTTCTAACCCCATTTTCATCTAATTAGAGTTTCACAAATAAGATGCCTGCAAGTGAAAGGCTAACAGGTATAATTATTGTTTCATAAGAATTTGTAAAGTCTTTTTGGTATTGAGAAAGTGATACAAATTAATGTATGTCTAAAAACATTTTTATGGAGTTCCCGTCGCGGAGCACTGGTTAATGAATCCAGCTAGGAACCATGAGGTTTTGGGTTCGATCCCTGGCCTTGCTCAGTGGTTTTAAGGATCCAGCGTTGCCGTGCCATGAGCTTCAGTGTAGGTTGCAGATGCGGCTCAAATGCCGTGTTGCTGTGGATCTGGCATAGGCTGGTTGGTACAGCTCCGATTAGACCCCTAGCCTGGGAATCTCCATATGCTGTGGGAGCGGCCCTAGGGAAAAAGACAAATAAATAAATAAATAAATAAAAATAAAAAAATAAAAACACTTTTGCAAATCAAGTAGCCTCTAATTCTTTGCTTCAACAAAATTAAAGAAAAACTCTACATTTTAGTTGTGAGATTATTAAAAATAGTATTTAATAATAGCTTACTTCGTGAGTTTTTGGCATATAACTAAGAAGACACTTTTAAAATTGGGTGAAGTTGCTGCAACAAAATTCTCTCCAGTCTCATACTTACTATATTTCCATACTTGCACATGTGAAAAACAAAATTCTTTAGTTATTTCATGCTAATTTTTTAAATTAATACAAATCATATAGAACCTAGCCTCAGAATAAATAACTTTTCATCAACATGAAGTTGGGAAAATAAAACTTCAATCCATCTTAATAAGAGACCTTTTTTTTTTTTTTTTTTAAGGGTCGCACATGAGGCACATGGAAGTTGTTCCTAGGCTAGGCTGAATCGGAGCTACAGCTGCCAGCCTACACCACAGCCACAGCAACATCAGATCAAGCCGCTTCTGTGACCTACACCACAGCCACGGCAATGCTGGGATCCTTAACTCACTGATCGAAACCAGGGATTGAATCCACAACCTCATGGATCCTAGTCCGGTTTTGTTATCGCTGAGCCATGACAAGAACTCCAGAGATACATTTCCAATTAAATTTTACTTGCAAACACTTTATTTTTTTACTTTTTCTTTTGCTTTTTAGGGCTGTACCCATGGCATATGGAAGTTCCCAGGTTAGGGGTTGAATCAGAGCTATAGCTGCCAGCCTACAGCACAGCCACAGCAACACCAGATCAGAACCTTCAACCTTCACTGCAGCTCATGGCAACATCAGATCCTTAACCCACTGAGCAAGGTCAGGGATCAAACCTGCATCCTTATGGATACTAGTCAGGTTCTTAATCTGCTGAGCCACAATGGGAACTTCCCAAAATTTAATTTTTAAATATTTTTATTTACTAACATCGATATTATTTATATTGTTTTGATTGACTGTATCTCTAATAATTGTAACATTATCTTAACCCATATGACTTTTTTTTTTTGTCTTTTTGCTATTTCTTGGGCCGCTCCCACGGCATATGGAGGTTCCCAGGCTAGGGGTCAAATCGGAGCTGTAGTTGCCGGCCTACGCCAGAGCCACAGCAACGCGGGATCCGAGCCGCGTCTGCAACCTACACCACAGCTCACGGCAACGCCGGATCGTTAACCCACTGAGTGAGCCCAGGGATCGAACCCGCCACCTCATGGTTCCTAGTCGGATTCGTTAACCACTGCGCCACCACGGGAACTCCCCCATATGACTTTTTACACTTTTAGAAGAGGAAATAAAAATTCATTTTTTTTTCTTTTTAGGTCATATGTAAGTTCCCAGGTTAGGGGTGGAATTGGAGCTGCCGCTGCTGGCCTACACCACAGCCATAGCAATGCCAGATCCTTAACCCACTGAGCAAGGCCAGGGATGGAACCCTTGTCCTCATGCATACTAGTTGGGTTCGTTACTGCTGAGCCACAACGAGAACTCCAAAAATTCATTTTAAGAAGGTGTTTTGCTTCAAAGAAACCTAATATCTGGATCAAGAAAAGATTTCCAAGAACAAAAATGTATGACATTAGGATGCAGCCAGGGTGGAGAACTCAAAAACAATTCTATGGGGGAGTAAAATGAAAATATGAATTCAAAAGGAAAAGAAGGAGCAAACTAAAATTTCCAACCGTTGAGGAAGGGGTTGCTTGTGAGTTTTAAAAATTAATGATGGTTTGGAGTTTGTGGCACAGTGGAAACGAATCCGACTAGGAACCATGAGGTTGCAGGTTCGATCCCCGGCCTCGCTCAGTGGGCTAAGGCTCTGGCATTGCCCTGAGCTGTGGTGCAGGTTGCAGATGCAGCTTGGATCTGGTGTTGCTGTGGCTCTGGCGTAGGCTGGTGGCTACAGCTCTGATTAGACCCCTAGCCTGGGAACCTCCATATGCTGTGGGTGCAGCCCTAAAAAGACAAAAGACAAAAAAAAAATAATAATAATGATGGGTGTCAAAACATTACAGTATTTGGATTCCATTGGCCATGTGACAGTTATTACCAGTTTCACTTAAAACTGGAAATTTTATTCTTTGCAACTGTTTGAATCCATGCTGAGAGTTCAGGTCAACGGAAGCCTGTGGCAAAGGCAGAAGGTACTTCACAATTCTTTTAGGAGAGATGTGAAGGGAAGGCCACTGAGTAATTCTTCCCCCTTCGTGCGTTACCTTCATAGAAACACATACAACTGGAGAAGAGAATCTAGGTGCCAGCAGAGACAGAAAGGAGTGGACCGTTTTTAGAGTTCCATGCTGGGAAGCCCACCCATACTGAGAACAGAAGCAGTAAGCAAGAAACACTAGTCTTGGAACCACTGACATTCTGGACAGCCTTGCTCACACCCCAAATCGCCAAACCCCAAAGCTCCCTTCAGCTCAGAAGGGTGTTCTTTAACTTTCAGCAACTCTTGGACATAACACAGAACCAATTCTTCCTCTCCCTTGTAATGGAAGCCCTCCCCCTGATTTACCTGATGATGAAGATACTGCCCTCTTTGATTACCTGTGAAGAGAATATGACCTGTGGGAGGTGGAGGTGGAGGTTGTGAGGTCCTAGAGAAAATCTTTGGTCTTACTTTCGATGCAGCATAAAAATGTAAATATCAGACCCATGGTAGATTCTGGAAACAATGGGGCGGGGGGAGAGGACACATGCACTGCTAGGAGTCTGTCCTAGGCTTTCTTCCAATGAACCCTACAACACACACATCTGGGGACCACACCAAGTTTCTTTGACTCCAACTTTTCTCCTCATAGACGCTTGAGGTTGATGTTCCCTTTGACTATTCAACACACCATTTGTAGCAACATCTACACACACTTATACATGCTCACCTCGAGGGGTTTTTTGGTTTGTTTTTGTTTTTGGTCAAGCCTGGGACCTGGTTTCTTCCCACTGAATCACTAGTGAGACTCTTGAGAAATGCAAGAAGAGAATTCTTGGAGTGGAACTCAGAGATAAGGAAATCATGGCCTGGGTGCCTGGATGCCCTTCTGGTCGCTCTCCAGGCTCCTGGCTCAGTTTCCTCAGCTCCTATTATAAATAAGCAGGGGAGATCCAAATGCAGACCAAGCATGTGGAGTGCAGCCCACAGAGACTGGCCATGCCTGCTAGAAACCGGGCATTGGGCACTGCGACTCCTGGAAAACCTGTCCTGCTGATTCTGTGGTTCTCCACTTTGACGGCTTCTCAGACTGACCAGGAGGCTGAGTTTTCACCAACCTATTGCCTTACAGGTTTGACACAGGCAGCTGCAGGAACTCACTTGCATCTGCTGGCCCTCTGGGTGATGGCTTGTCACACCCTCTGCCTACCAGGCTGATGAGACCTGCCTGCCTGAGGTCATGCTCCCTTCCATCCTCTACAGCACATCTCTGGCCCCAGTGTAAGAGTGGTGGGATATTGTGTAACCTCACTACTTAAGAGTGGAAAACCCACACATCAAGGTGAAGAGGCCTGGTGTCCTCACTCTCTTTCTGCTCAAGTTTGTCACCTATTTTTTTTTTTGTCTTTTTTGCCTTTTCTTAAGCCGCTCCTGCGGCCAATGGAGGTTCCCAGGCTAGGGGTCTAATCGGAGCTGTAGCCACCAGCCTTCGGAGCCACAGCAACGCAGGATCCAAGCCGCATCTGCGACCCACACCACAGTTCACTGCAACGCCAGATCTTTAACCCCCTGAACAAGGTCAGGGATGGAACCCGCAACCTCATGGGTTTTAGTGGGATTCGTTAACCACTGCACAACAACGGGAACTCCGTTTATCATCTATTTTATCCACTCTAATAACCAGAGCAACAAGGAAGAGCAGGCCAGCAATTATTCCACGATAATTACAAGGAGGTAGGAAGATAGCTCTGGAGAAGGGGAGAGGAAGTGGGTTATGATTCTCCCTTGGCTGGAACCCTGGTCCTGCTTAAGGCACTGAAGATGGTTCCTGACTTCCCTGGTCTGATAGACCATTCCCTTCCCCACATAGTCCTCCGTACCCCAGGCTGAAAGACACGGATATGAGGCCCAGGGGGTGATGTCTGAGAGAGAAAATGTCTGTCGCACAAGCTAAGACGACCTCGAGTTACAGATCCAAACAAATGTAGTGACAACTTAAGGGCTGAATGTACCACTCAAGTATTCGGGGACCCTCTCCAAGGACCTGGTTTCCTTTAAAGACCCCGCCAGGATGGGATTACTTAGGGTACACCTCCCACAAATAAAAGGTTTAAAGGTCTGGGCAGACCTCGTCCCTCCCTCGTCGTCCATCCCTTGTTAGGGACGAGACCCAATCTCATTGCCCTTCCCAACTTCACTCCAGGGTTCCAAGGAGGGAGCGAGAGAGGAACCTAGACGGCTGCATCCCTACCTCACTATCCCAGATTGAGTGATCCCTGGGGAACAAAATCGCCGTCCCAAATCTTACCTCGCAAGGGCGTCTCCTGCGCGTTCTTCAGGTATTTGCGGAGCTACCTGATCCCCTCTCCCTCCAGGCAGGCGCTCCGGACTTTGCAATAGGCATCTCCTTTGGAGCCTGGTGGGGGAGGGGTTTCGAGCCGCAGCGTAGCTTCTGTTCAGTCTCTAGGCCCGGGTGCAAGCATTTTCACCAGAGCTGCTGCGAGGGGTGGGGGTGGGCGGAGAAGCCGGGCCCATCAGGTGACCCTCTGCGAACCGCCGCAATGGAAAAAATGCCCTCTGGGCATCCGCCTCCAGGGTCGCAGCGGGAGCCCTCTGGCCCCACCCACCTCAGGGCCAGAAGCTATGATTGGCTCGCTGGAACGCCAATCAGAGCTCGGCGCTCTGGGGCCGGAGAAACGCGGCACCACCCTCCGGCTTTAACAGCTGCTGGGTTCTTTTCTGAGGTCCGCCAGGGTAGCGGGTTCCTAAAAGTCCCTCTGAGGGTTCCGCGGTGACCTGATGTCCAGCCCTCAGTCGCCGCCCCCAGGATTCTCCCAGCTTGTCTGCGCTGATTCCGGGGCTCCGCTTCCCTTCCGCCAGGTTCAGCCCGCGAGCTCGGCCCTCCCACCTGTGAGGTGCCTGGTGCCCAGGCGGGGATGCGGGCGGCGGACCGAAAGCCGGACCGAGAGTCCCCGAGCCTCGCCACCTGACCGCACCTCTCCAGGACTCTGGGCCCGGCTTCTTGTAAACTACCCGCTCCTCATAGACCCTGAACGGCTGCCAGGCGGAGAGTTATTCAACTGCAGGGAGGAAAGGTGAGCAAGGTGGGCGAAGGAGAGAGAGGAACAAAAGAAGGCAGAACGAAGGCAGAGTTGGAAGAGGGCGGGGGCAGAAGGTTGCTGAGGAAGGAGAGTGTTAACTGCATGGCCTTTTCCCACTCAAGGGTAGTAGTTCCATGTCCTTTGGCTTCTCACCTCAGTTCTCCGTTCACCTGCTCTCCTCTGCGGCAGGGCCCCTGAAAGGAGTGGCAGGGGGATTTCTAGTAGCGTTATCGGGTTCCCAGATGCCACAGCGTGAAAGAGGAACTTAGAATGGACCTGGACTTTTGTTTTTTGGGAGTTACTTTTTTTTAATTAAGTAGTCAACTTCATTATTAGTCATTGATCTATTCAGATTTTCTGTTTCTTCAGGATTCAGTCTTGGAAGACTGTATGTTTCTAAGAATTTATCAGTTTCTTCTGTTGTCTAATTTATTGGCATATAATTGGTCATAGTGTTTGCGTGCGTACCTTTATATTTCTGTTGTGGTGTCAGTTGTAATTTCTCCACTTTTCTTATTTATTTGGGCCCCCCCCCTCTTTTTTTTTTTTTTTTTTGGAGTCTGGCTAAGTATTTGTCAGTTTTGTTTATGTTTTCAAAGAACCAATTTGTAGTTTTATAAGTCTTTCTTTTTTGGCCATGCCCATGGCATATGGAAGTTCCTGGGCCAGGGATTGAACCTGCACCACCGCAGTGACAATGCAGGATCCTTAACCCACTGTGCCACAAGTGAGCTCCTTGTTAGTCTGGTTTTGTCTTTCTTTTCTTTCTCTCTCTCTCTCTCTCTCTTTTTTTTTTTTTTACTTTTTAGGGACACACTGGCGGTATAGAAGTTCCCAGGCTAGGGGTCAAATGGGAGCTATAGCTGCCAGCCTGCGCCACAGCCACAGCAACATGGATCTGGGCTGCATCTACAACACACCACAGCTCATGGCAACACTGGATCCCTGACATGCTAAGCAAGGTCAAGGATCAAACCGGTATCCTCATGGGTACTAGTCGGGTTTGTTACCCCCTGGGCCACAACTGGGAACTACTAATCTTTTCTATTTTTAAGTCTATTTCAATTATTTCTGTTCTGGTCTTTATTATTTCCTTTCTTTTGCTAACTTTGGGTTTTATTCTTTTTCTACTTCTTTTAGGCTTAAGAGTAGATTGCTTATTTGAGCTTTTTCTTGTTTCTTGAGATTGCTATGAACTTTCCCCTTAGAACTGCCTTTTTCTGTGTCCATAGATTTTTTTTTTCTTTTTTTTTCTTCTTCTTTTTTTTTGTCTTCTTAGGGCCACACCCGTGGCACATGGAGGTGCCCAGGCTAGAGGTTGAATTGGAGCTGTAATTGATGGCCTACACCACAGCCACAGCAGTGTAGGATCCAAGCAGCATCTATGACCTACATCACAGCTCACAGCAACGCCGGATCCTTAACCCACTGAGCAGGGTCAGAGATTGAACTTGCATCCTCATGGATACTATTTGGGTTTGTTAACTACTGAACCATGATAGAAACTCCTTGTCCCATAGATTTTGGACAGTTGTTTTTCTGTGTTCATTTTTCTCAAGATATTTTTTTTATTTCTTCTTGGATTTCCTTATTGACCCAATAGTTGGTTAGTAGATGTTGTTTAGTGTCTACGTATTTGTGGGTTTTTTGCAGTTTTTTCATGTTTTTGATTTCTTGTTTTTGATTACTGTGGTCCAAAAAGATACTTGATAAGATTTCAGCCTTTCTAAATTTGTCAAGACTTGTTTCGTGTGCTAATATATGATCTATTCTAGAGAATGTTCCATGGGTACTTGAATAGAATGTGTATTCTACTGCTTTTGGATGGAACGGGGAAAGCAATTGAGCAGAGACATAGGGGGTCATTGATGCAGATGGACCAAGCATATTGGAGATTAGATAAGGATGCTGCAGCCTATTTGTGGTTGTTCCTGCTTCAGAATATGCATCCTCTTATCCAGGGTAACTTAAGGAGAGGGATGTGTGCAGATCCAGTGTATATTACTGCAATTTCACTTCACCTAAGGGAGAAGAGTGTATATCTTTATATTAGCAATGTGTGCATGTGTCTCTTCTCAGGGTTCCATCATAACAACCATAACGCACCCTCACTGTTCAATTTCAGTAGTAAATAATATATCTCAGGCCAGTTTTCAGAAAAGCAGGTTATAAGAGAACAAAGCCAGAAAATCATTGCTCAAAAGAGCATATACCTATCATCTTATGTTCATGAAGCAACTGAACCTTAGACTGATAATTTTTTTTTTTAGGCTTATAAATATGTGTAACTACAAATGGGCTACAGCATTTGATTCTCAGCTTAATGAGTATTTCCCTTTGCCCATGGGGGGTGGAGGGATGGTTCAGGCTAATATTGATTGTGATTCTCTACTACCACCTAGTGGAGATTCATTCATTAAAAGCCCTATTTCTTATTTAAAAATTCCACAGTAAATATCTTGTTATAAAAGGTTCAAACCATACAGAAGAGTGTAGGGTAAAAGGTCTCTGTTACTCCCTCCTTCCTCATTCCACTCTGTTTCCCAGAGGCTGTGTATTGTGGCACGTATCCCGCTAGGACATTTCACGTGCTTTTACTTACTCAGGTGTATGATGGGAGAACTTCTAACACATGAGCTGAAGGTTGTTTTGTCTTTCTGGTACAGAGACAGATAAGGCATTTTCTCTTCATGCCTTGGGTGACTATAGCAAAACAATGATGATCAAAGGTTAAGCTTTTTTTTTTTTTTTTGTCTTTTTGTCTTTTTGCCATTTCTTGGGCCACTCCCGCGGCATATGGAGGTTCCCAGGCTAGGGGTCTAATCGGAGCTGTAGTTGCCAGCCTACGCCAGAGCCACAGCAACGCAGGATCCGAGCCACGTCTGCGACCTACACCACAGCTCATGGCAATGTCGGATCCTTAACCCACTAAGCAAGGGCAGGGATCGAACCCGCAACCTCATTGGTTCCTAATCGGATTCTTTAACCACTGCGCCACGATGGGAACTCCAAGGTTAAGATCTTGAATTTAAAATTTACTTTTGAAGACCATGGTAGAAGCAAGATGAACAAAAGGCATTAGATGAACATTCGTAAATATCCGAAGTCAGTGCTTATGCTGTAAATAGTAGATGGGGGAAGGACTCTTGATGAAGTTAGAGCGAGTTTTCTTGCTCGCTCTAACTTCAAGTTGACAGAATCCCTGGGCTGAGGAGAAAGTATCAGGAACTGGTCTGGGAGCCTTGTACCCTGTAATCCCCACTAAACTATGTCTTGGATGTTTTTGTTTAAATAATTTGAATTTGAAAAAAACTGATCCGGGAGTTCCCCTCGTGGCGCAGTGGAAACGAATCCGACTAGGAACCACAAGGTTGCAGGTTCAATCCCTGGCCTCCCTAAGTGTGTTAAGGATCCAGTGTTGCTGTGAGCTGTGTTGTAGGTTGCAGACTCAGCCCAGATATGGCATGGTTGTGGCTGTGGTGTAGGCCAGCATCTGTAGCTCCGATTAGACCCCTAGCCTGGGAACTTCCATACGCCACAGGTGCAGCCCTAAAAAAGACAAAAGAGAAAAAGAAAAGAAAAGAAAAGAAGAAACTGACCTACTAAATTAGGGGGCAAAAAAGGAAACAGTATATTTATATTTAAAAATTTTTTTTAAATTAAGGTATAGTTGATTTACAATGTTCTGTCAATTTCTGCTGTACAGCAAAGTGACCCAGTCATATATATATATATATATATATATATATATACTTTTTCTCATATTATCTTCCATCAGGTTCTATCACAAGTAATTGGATACAGTTCCCTGTGCTATACAGCAGAACCCCATTGCTTATCCATTCTAAATGGAATAGTTTGCATCTACTAACTCCAAATTCCCAGTCCATGCCACTCCCTCCCCTTCTCCCTTGGCAGGCGCAAGTCTATTCTCTGTGTCTGTGAGTCTGGATAGCACATTTGATTGTGCTATCCTTGACACATGACCTATTTGGTTTTCTGTTGCTAAGGCTTACAAACTGCACAGCTGAAACATTCGATCTTTTTATGGTTTTTAATCAACTTTATTGAGGTGTACTTTAAATCATACAAATTGAAGCATTTAAAGTATCAGCTTGATGAGTTTTGACCAATGCATACACAGTGTAACCATCACCCCAATTGATACATAGAACATTTTTCCTGTCTCAGAAAGTTCCCTCTTGCCTTTTTGCAATCAGTCCTCCCCACTCCAGACACTAATTTGATTTCTATCACCTTAACTTGATTTTTGGGGAAGAAAGGGATTTGTTCCCCATCTTCAGATTCACTTTGCTGTCTCAATTTCTGGGAAGCAAACCTAAATTTAAACATATGCATTTAATCTAATTAACACAGGACATACACTTGTATTTTTAAAAACTATTTGCTCTTTTGAACTTTAGACAATGCTGCAAATCATTTGACTTGATTATTCCACTTACTCTCTTGGTAAAAATTTAAAATTTCACCTCTGAAAAAGTCTAAGATCGATAGTGATTACGTTCATCTCTGTCGTCTCAACCTGAATGATTTTATAACTTTGGACCAATTTAAATTGAGTTAATAAATAACTTTTGATTACCTGCAAAATTCTCAGAAGAAATAGTAATTCATAGAGACCAAGAAAGAAATACTGAATCATCAGCTATTATGTATAAACTTGTCCATCTTTACTTTCTGCCAAAACTCAAATTAAGATGGTAACCTCTGGAGTTCCCGTCGTGGCACAGGGGAAATGAATCTGACTAGGAACCATGAGGTTGTGGGTTCGATGCCTGGCCTTGCTCAGTGGGTTAAGGATCCGGCATTGCTGTGAGCTGTGGTATAGGTCACAGACGTGGCTCGGATCTCACGTTGCTGTGGCTGTGGTGTAGGCTGGCAGCTGTAGCTCCGATTCAACCGCTAGCCTGGGAACCTCCATGTGCAGTGGGTGTGCCCTAAAAAGACCAAAAAAAAAAAAAAAGAAAAAGATTGTAAATTCAATGTGGTACATAGATTTGTATGTTATAGTAAAATTAGTTTTACTTTACTTTATTCTATTTTTTCAATGGCCATAACCATAGCATACAGAAGTTTCCTGGCCAGGGATTAAATTTGATCCACAGCAGCCACAATGCCGGATCTTTTAACCCACTGCACCAGCAGAAATCGAAACTGTCTCAGCGGCAGTGATCCAAGCCGCTGAAGTCAAATTCTTAACCCATGGCAGGAACTCCTAATTATATTTTAAATTAGCACAACATTGTAAATCAACTATGATACAAAAATAAAAAAGATTAATCATATTTTAAAGCTGAAGTTTAAAGCTTTAAATAATATTGTCATTTAACTATGTACATATTTCTGTAGATTTAAAACATATACATGATGAATTAAAATTATTAAGCAAAAAAAAAAAAGAGGATTTTTAAAAATTTGGTCTTGGAATATTCAGTGGGCTCTTAAAATGAGGTATAAAAAGTGATTTCCCCCCCTCAGTGTTATCAGCTCAGCTAGCAGCGAATTCTTATCAGAATACTCTCTCTCAATATCCTGATATATTTGACTGCTTTGTGCTGATATCTTTGTGTTCTAAAATAATTTTTAAAACAAATAGTAAAACCCCTTTGATTTATGAGAGACCTAACACTTCTTATAATTATGTTACTTTGCTTACTTTTATTTTAAAATGTTTTATTGTCACTTTGATTATTGGGATAGCAAACGATATAACAATTGCAGACGCTCAGGTCTTTAGGATTCTTTGGAAAGTTATTTTTGTTGTTGCCTTCCTGAAACCTAGCCCTGAATTGAAAATACTAAAACTGTCGGAGTTCCCGTCATGGCTCAGTGGTTCACGAATCTGACTAGGAACCATGAGGTTGCGGTTTCGATCCTTGGCCTTGCTCAGTGGGTTAAGGATCTGGCATTTCTGTGAACTGCGGTGTAGGTTGCAGACCGCGGCTCAGATCCCGAGTTGCTGTGGCTGTGGTGTAGGCCGGTGGCTACAGCTCCGATTGGACCCCTATCCTGGGAACCTCCATGTGCCGTGGGAGCAGCCCAAGAAATGGCAAAAAGACAAATAAATAAATAAATAAATAAATAAAACTGTCAAGCTATCGTTTACACTAAAAAAAAAACCATTTTCCCACTAGGTAGCCACTATCCATTTGACCACTAGGTAGCACCAAAGGATTAATCTTTCACCATATAAAATGAAGGAGGCTGGCCATAATTAGGTGCATTTGGCATGCTTTATACACTTTAATTCTGTATTATAAAAGGAGCTACCCTGTGTATCAACCCCACAATGTGGAAAAAGCTGACACCACCCCCCAACTCAGTCTTTCTTTGATTAATTTTGTCCAGGTAAAAATATTGTCAATGTGTGTTTTAACAATCATTTTTTTTGTTTCAGGAAGGGTAAAAGCATACTCATATTCATATTCCCAGTCTTTCATGGTGATTTTAATACACTAATTTAATTAATTAATTAATTCATAAATACACTAATTTTATTTATTTATTTATTTATTTTTGTCTTTTTTCCCTTTTTTAGGGCCGCTCCCGTGGCATATGGAGGTTTCCAGGCTAGGGGTGGAATCGGAGCTGTAGCCACTGGCCTACACCAGAGCCACAGCAACGTGGGATCCGAGCCGTGTCTGCGACCTACACCACAGCTCACGGCAACGCCAGATCCTTAACCCACGGATCGAGGGCAGGGATCGAACGCACAACCTCATGGTTCCTAGTTGGATTCGTTAACCACTGTGCCACAACGGGAACTCTGACACTAATTTTAAAGAAGATTTTGTCTCTAGGTTTAAAATACCTTTGTGAATTGGTAGGAATCCTAACCGCACTTTACAGGCTGGGTTAGAAGACTGTGGAAAGTTGCTATTGCCCCTCATCCCATCCAGACTGTGCACTGACTTACCTTTGCAGTCATGACTAGTAAGTCTTTGTGAAATCGTGAGATTTCTAAGTTCTTCTCCTCTATTCTAATACTGTTGGTTACTGTGATACATTAAACAGAGCCATCCTGTCCTGTTACCAACAGATGTTTCCTGCTGTTCTCTCATACTTGCCCCAAAGCCCTCTGCTATTAGCTATCATCAAAAACTGAGTCTTCTGAGAGACACAACAGAAAAGGACAACCTCTGAAGCTCAGTGGCAATGATCACCAGCCTGATATTGCAAAAAAGAGAATTATGAGAACAAACTTACCAGTTTGAGCTGACATTGCCAAACTATGCTGGGGGACTTGAAGACTGGCATTTATAGGACTGTTTTAATACAGAAGCAGATGAAGTCATTAATGTACTCTGCTAGCTCAAGATCAGTGGAACAAGAAATAAGACTGGAGGAGTTGTCGTCATGGGTCAGTGGTTAACGAGTCCGACTGGGAACCATGAGGTTGCGGGTTCGATCCCTGGCCTCGCTCAGTGGGTTGGGGATCAAGCATTGCCATGAGCTGTGGTGTAGGTCGTAGATGCGGCTTGGATCCCTCGTTGCTGTGGCTCTGGCGTAGGCTGGTGGCTACAGCTCCAATTCGACCCCTAGCTTGGGAACCTCCATATGCCACGGGAGCGGCCCTAGAAAAGGCAAAAAGACAAAAAAAAAAAAGAAAGAAAGAAAGAAATAAGACTGGATAAAACTGTTAACCAATATTTAATTATGGTATTTGTTTTAGAATATTGTTTTACATGTTCCATTTTCTGATAAGCACATGAGCAAGCCATTTTATTTTCTTTTTATCTAGCTTTCTAATCCTCACCTTTAGCCTATCTTGTGGAAACTAAAACCAAATATTCTTTGAATGGGTCTTATTCCAATGGAACCTCAAAATTCAGGAAAAAAAATAGTCCTATAGTAAATTTAAAAATAGATGGTAGACTATAAAGTTTAAATACTCAAGGAGTTTCCTGGTGGCTCAGTGGTGGGTTAAGGAGCCAGCATTGTCATTGCTGTGGGTTTGGTCGATGCCATGGTGCAGGTTTGACCCCTGGCCCAAAAACTTCCACATGCTATGGGTGTGGCAAAAAAATATTTTTTTTTAATACTCAAGAAAAATGAAATATAATGATGATCCAATTAATTGGAATTTTGAAAAATGCTTTTACAATTTTTAAGCTTAGAAAAATCAAAGCCAAATTGAGTCAAATTTTGCTTTTTATTACTATCACACCTCTACAATCAAAACTTTTTGTTTTGTAGACATCAATGGTAGAATATATGATAACCCTGTAGAAAATCTGATATGTAATTCTTCTCTTCAAATACCATGCAAGTGCATTCATGGCTTGCTTTAAGTTTTTATGTCAGTATAGAGATATGCAGTGGTTCACATCTCCAAAGCTGGAATAATGAGCATGCCATAAATATCACATTTAAAGGAAAATCTCATTTAACTGGGTATAAGTCACTAATAAGAGAAAGGACTGGAGTTTGTATTTGGAAACAAGAGCTACAAAATCCTCTCAGTACACTGGTTCCTGGTTTATTAAGGGCCCACCTGACAGGTACAAAAGGATATTATTTCTTACAAGCCAGGATCACTGATAGACTTTGGGCATCTCAGAGAAAATGGGACTCCATTCACAGTTAAAGGCACTACAAGCAAAGCTCTGAGAAACTGAATTGGGGGATGGTTTTTGGAATTAGGGAGCTGATAAGTGGCAGTAAAATTATTTCTGGTTATCACAGGAGTAATTGAAACTATGATGTTAAGAGCTAAAGCTTTCTGGGTAGATGTTGACACTCTAGTCGTAATATCATAAGAGCTTTGTTTTGTTAACTACACAACAAGGAGATCGTCACATATTAATCCTAAAACAGGCCAAATAAAAGAGCCTGTCAAATTAGGAGTTCCCATCGTGGCTCAGCGGTTAGCGAACCCAAATAGCATTCATGAAGGCATGGGTTCCATCCCTGGCCTCGCTTCGTGGGTTAGGGGTCCACCGTTGCCATGAGCTGTGGTGTAGGTTGCAGATGTGGCTCAGATCTGGCATTGCTGTGGTTCTGTCGTAGGCAGGCGGGCTACAGTTCCGATTAGATCCCTGGCCTGGGAACCTCCATATGCCACGAGTGTGGCCCTAAAAGACAAAAAGACCCCCCCCCAAAAAAAAGGAGCCTATCGAATTAATGATAATGAATTAGAATGTTTCTGGAAAATCTTCTTTGGTCAGTTCTGTACCTTGCAGGTAGGAATTGTGTAGGACAAATGTTTCAAGTATTGGGAAAAAGGCAAAAATTTGCTTTCTTGATTAATTAATATCATACTTGAACATTTTCTTATAATCCTGCCTGATCAAAATCCGAGTGTTTTAGGGATTGTAACTTGACTAAAAAGGATCTGGTTGGCCCTGTACTATTAGAGGTTAATCTGCAGAAAGTTGATAAGCTATGATGGCTTTACTTTTACCCTGCTAAAGAAGATAAGTCCAAGGCTATGATTTTATTGCTCTGTAGTACATTAACTGTTTTTAATCTCTATCACAGCAACTGTTCCCGACTATATAATCTTTGTTTTACAAACACTCAGAATCCTTAGTGAGTTTGATGAAGTTTTGAAGAGTCTAACAAATACATTTCTCATAGAATTAGGAGTGGAAATGTTGAAACAATATGGGAGGCTCATTATAAACAGAAAAGCATCACTTCTCTGTTCTGCAAGAACAAGCCTCAAACCGAAGCACTGCTGCTTCTAAGAGCAGCTTTTTGCTCTGTCATTAGGAGCTGGATTTTACTGCAACCACCACTGAAGATACTTCTAAGCCACTTCTGTTGCAGGAACTTCACCTTTTTTTTTTTTTAAACCACTTCTTCCCCCAAAGCCAGTTGCTTTTTCTGTCATCTCTGCCAGTGAAAAGATCCCCATTTCCTCCTGTTGCTCAGTTTTTAATTGAAGTCTCAGGTGTATGAACTTGACTGGTGAGACTTAGGTCTGGAACTGGTGCCCTAGCTTCAAAGAGAGCTGGGGGAAGTGGGTTTTCTGAATTATATTATGAGAAGCAGGACTCATAGAGGAGAATTGTACAGTATTCTAACGGTGTTTAAATCTGATGGGACACATTCACCAGTGTCCTGACACGAAATGTGAGGTGCCCTGTGGGGTGGCTCCTGTAAATCAGTGCTTCGGTTCATGGGCTACATCAGTGGTTCTTAAAGTCCAGTTAACCCACAGACTCAAAAGAAACAACGAAATGATTGTATTTGTTTTAAGCCACACAATTTAGGAGTGGTTTGCTCTATAGCAATAGATAACTGAAATGTATATTGTGTTTGGTTTCTTCAAGCAATATTATTTCTATGACATTTATCCATGTTGTTGCATTGTTGGTAGTTCACTAAAATGCATTGCTTATATAGTATTCTGTTGGATCAACATTATATTTATCCATTTACTGTTGAGGATCTATTTTGTTAAGCCATTTGAAACAATTTGTGGACATTATGACATTTTACCATGAAAAAGTTTGGTGTGTGTATTTTAAGGATAAAGACATTTTGGCGTTCTCCCTGTGGCACAGTGGGTTAAAGATCTGGTGTTGCCTGTGGCATAGGTTGCAGCTGCTGCTTGGATTTGATCCCTGGCCTAGGAACTTCTATATGTGCCACACAGACACACAGACACACACACAGACACAGACACACACAGACACAGACACACACACACACACACACACGAGAATAAGGACATTTCTCCTACAAAACCCGAATAACATCATCACCTCAAAAATACTTAACATTGGGAGTTCCCGTTGTGGCACAGTGGTTAACGAATCCGACGACTAGGAACCATGAGGTTTCGGGTTCGGTCCCTGCCCTTGCTCAGTGGGTTAACGATCCGGCGTTGCCGTGAGCTGTGGTGTACGTTGCAGACGCGGCTCGGATCCCGCGTTGCTGTGGCTCTGGCGTAGGCCGGTGGCTACAGCTCCTATTTGACCCCTAGCCTGGGAACCTCCATATGCCGCGGGAGTGGCCCAAGAAATAGCAAAAAGACAAAAAACAAACAAACAAAAAACTTAACATTGATACAATATTATCAAACACACAGTCCATGTTCAAATTTCCTCTGTAGTCCCAATAATGCCCAAGAGTAACAGTTCTTTATTCTAAGATGCTAAATTTTGGCGTCATTTGTTATGCAGCCGTAGGTAACTAACGCAGAGGGCATGACACAACAGGTAGAAAGTGAATTCAGTGGGTCTGCTTCTTCCAGTTAAGCTGTTCAGGGTGATGTGGTGATTCCTACTTCTCGGACTTCTCCATGTCTGTTCACGTGTCCCCATTTAATATCTCGGAGTTCAGATCCATCCCAAGCAGTGGCCTTACCCTTAGTGGAATAGACCCCACGGGCTTATGCAATTAATAGTTCTATAGCCTCACAACCTGTTACATAAGACACTAGGTTTGGCTCTCATCTCTATCTGTGTTGCGTTGTAGAAGAGAAGGTACCCTTTAAAACTGCTCTAGTGGCTTTTTTAAAGTTTGCAATCATGTCTTGAGCTTGGATGGAAAGCTTTTGATTATCCTTTGTTTCTTTGTATGCCCTATAGGGCAGCCTGAATCAGCCAGCTTATGAAGGTGGTGACAAAAACCTTAACTGAATCACCCAGCATTTGTCTGGTCCTGGTCCTAATCTAAAACCTTGTTTCCTGTTACCTCAGATGTGAGGTCCCTCTGACACTTCGGTGATGGTTCAGCTGTTCTGATTGGCTAGTACTAAGTCCGTTTCCCCCCCCCACCCCCTTAACACCCCTGCCCCATGTTTCTTAAAGTTTCACTTTGAGTCGTGAGATGGCTAGTTTTGTGTCACCCGGCTATGGTACCCAGGTCCAGTCTAGACATTACTGAGAAGGTATTTTTTTCAGATAAGATTAACATTTAAACATTTAGATTTAGTTAAGTAAAGCAGATTACCCTCCATAATGTGAGTGGACTTTCTAAGCAGCTGAAAGCCTTAAGAGAAAAAGAATGAAGTTGTCTAAGAGGAAACTGCTTCCACACTGTCTTTGGACTTGAGCTACCACATCAGCTCTTCCTAGATCTCTGGCCTTCCCTAGAGATTTTGAACTTGCCAGCTCTCACATGAGTCAGTTACTTAAAGTAGATCTCCCTTGATAGATAGATAGATATAGATATAGATATAAATATGTCTCCTGTTGGCTCTGATTCTGTAGAAAACCCTGACAAATATATTTCCTAGAGAAGGCTGTTTCCCAGATAAATCCACTTTTTTTTCCATGTCCATACAGTTTTAGGAAATTGATTCTCCACACTCTGTCACTAAGTTTTTGAGTGTACAAGCTCTGTATTACACATAAATAGACTACATACAACGCTGTCCTAAACATTTTTGGTTGACTATTGCTGAACCAGTTTCCAATGCTTCTGAATAAGCCCAGTGGAGTGAAAATATTTTTCTTCTTACCATATATGTTCATCATCAGAGAGTTAAGAATTTGGTAAGGAGGACTGAAGATAATCCATATATCTTAGCTTATTATATAAAATAGAACATGTTTATTAGATTCTAAAAATTATTATAAAAATAATATGTATGCATTGGAAAGAGATGCTGCAAATGTAGGAAGAAGTCTAAGTATTCTTAATCCCTACTCTCCCGTTTTAAATCCTGACCTCCCATCTGAATACTTTTATTATATTCTCTGTTTAACTGGATGGAAAAAAAAGGGGGAATTATTTAGTATTTGTCATGAAAATACATAGGAAATTGTTCTCGGAACAATATATATATGTCATATGTGCGTATTTGTTGCTTTCTTTTTTTCTTTCTTTCTTTTTTAGGGCTGCATGTGGAAGTTACTGGGTGAGGAGTTGAGTTGGAGCTGCACCTGCGGCTTACGCCACAGCCACAGCCGCAGCCACGACAACATGAGATCTGCCCCAGCTTGTGGCAACGCCGGATCCTTAACCCACTGAGCGGGGCCAGGGATTGAACCTGCGTCCTCATGGATACCAGTCAGGTTCGTTACCACTGAGCCACAAGAGGAACTTCTAAAATGATGTTTTTTAAATGAAACTTCTGAATCTTGTGCCTGATTTCATTTCTTTCTTTGTTTTCGCTACCCCATAGCTCAGAGCCATTTTTTTTTTTTTTTTTAACTCATCTACAGCTGGCTGATAAACAAGTCCTGTTACACTGGCTCTCTGGGGGGGAAAAAAAAAACAAAAAAGTTCTGGCATGTAGCATTGTTGGTTTCTGTAGTATAAATATTTCCATCATGGTCAATGTCAAGCTACCAATAGTTAACAACTGCCTTTCAAAATTCCTGAATGTGGAGTTCTCATCTTGGTGCAGTGGAAATGAATCCAACCAGGAACCATCCCTGGCCTCGCTCAGTGGGTTAAGGATCTGGTGTTGCCTTGAGCAGCTCAGATCCTGTATTGCTGTGGCTGTGGCATAGACCAGCAGCTATTGCTCTGACTGGACCCTTAGTCTTAGAACTTCCATATGCCATGGGTGTGGGCATAAAAAGCAAATAAATAAATAAATAAATAAATAAATAAATAAATAAAAATTTCCTGAATGTCTTACAAATTGCTCTTGTTAGGCTGCACAGGACAGCTCCAGCATATCACTTTTTTTTTTTTTTAACGATATTCATACCCCTTGGCTTCATTATTTCTTATTTTTATTTTCTCTTTGTTCCAATTTCTTTTTCTTCTTTTTAAATTGTGCCTGCCCCTATAAGCTGCATTAAGTCCTTTTTGGAATGAGGAGCACAAGAACACAATTCTTTGGCTAATAAAGAAAACGATGGCCATCTAATTTCTTTTCTTTTCCTTTTTTTTTTTTTGGCCACCTTGTTGCATATGGAGTTCCCCAGCCAGAGATCAGATCCCAGCTGTAGTTGCAACCTATGCCACAGCTATGGCAGTGCTCCATACTTAATCCACCATGCTGGGGCCAGGGACTCGAACTTGCGTCCTGGCACTGCAGAGACACCAAAGATCCTGTTGCATCACATCAGGAACTCTGCCATCTAATTTGCTGGAGTTCCCTCTGTGGCCCAGCTGAAATGAATCTGACTAGTATCCATGAGGATGGGGTTCAATTCCTGGCCTCGCTCAGTGGGCTAAGGATCTGGCATTGCTGTGGCTGTGGCTATGGTGTAGGCTGGCAGTTGCAGCTCTGATTCGACTCCTAGCCTGGGGACTTCCATGTGTCATGGTGTGGCCCTAAAAAGCAAAAAATAAAACAATAGGAGTTCCCATCGTGGCACAGTGGTTAACGAATCCGACTAGGAACTATGAGGTTGTGGGTTCGATCCCTGGCCTTGCTCAGTGGGTTAAGGGTCTGGCGTTGCCGTGAGCTGTGGTGTAGGTAGCAGATGCGGCTCGGATCCCGCGTTGCTGTGGTTCTGGTGTAGGCTGGTGGCTACAGCTCCAATTGGACCCCTAGCCTGGGAACCTCCATATGCTGCGGGAGCAGCCCTAGAAAAGGCAAAAAGACCAAAATAAATAAATAAATAAATAAAACAATAAAAATAAAGTAAAATAAAATGTCTAAATCTTGGGAGTTCTCCAGTGGCCTAGGAGTTAAGAATCTAGGTTGTCACCACGGTGGCTTGGGTTTGATCCCTGGCCTGGGAATTTCTGCATGCTGTGGGCACAGACAGAATAAAAAAAAAAAAAAAAAGGCTTAAATTTTACCTCTGTTCTCAAAGTCTCTGCTGTGCTGTTACGGATTTGAGGAACACGCATGTGCAGCTCAGGGGGCACCCCGGTCGTCACGAGGGTTCACACCTAGAATCAGGGAATCCCCTTCTCCAGCTCTCACTTGGGAGATACCCCTCCACACTCCTGCCCACAGGGGCCCCTTTTCTTAGTTCCTCTGGCCAGAGCAATGGTCTTTTTCTCTGAGAGTCAACTCAGCAGGGCTGCTCCACAATTGATATTTGACTTCAGGACAGAGCCGTGAGAGGAAAGAAGAAAAAACTGAACACTCCGTTCCCCACAATTCCAGCCTTGCCCCTCCAAGTTTTGACCCTCTCCACAATCCACCTGCTTTTGCTGATTTTTCGGAGTTGTTTAGTACTTGCTTTTGTCTATTCCCCAGAGTTTTGTTGTGATCAGTGAGAGATATAGGCTCTTAAGTTATGTTAAACTTCAAGATAATTTAAATATCATGACTAGAAAGAACTCAAGGCTCTCGTAATGTTAAATTATTTTTCTGCAAACCAAATACACACTCCTAAGGACATAAGAGTGTTTTAGGGTATTTTGAATGTGTATGTTTAGCCTGGGATGTTAGAAAAGCAAACAGAAGCTTCCTGGGTAGCCTACTAGAATTTCTGTTAAATGCATTTCCCAAGCGCTCACTTACCAGCAAAACGGCATTGAATGTCAAAGCTGTAAACCCCCTTAGAAGTCACTCAACGCCTTCATTTGACAGAAGAGAAAATGAGGGCTTCGAGAAGGGAACTCATTTGTCCTGTTGCTCAGGAAGACCATGCCAAAGACAGGACCAGAACTCAGCTTATTTAATACAGTTACTCAAGTATCTAGTAACAGCTTCCTAAGTGTCAAATCATAGTCTGAATTAACTAGTGCAGATTTCAAGGAGGAGAGGAGGGAGCTCGTGTTGTAGCATAGCAGGTTAAGAACCTGACTGGTATCTGTGAGGATGCAGGTTCAATCCCTGGCCTCACTCAGTGAGATAAGAATCCTGCATTGCTGCAAGCTGCAGCATAGGTCACAGATGTGGCTTGGATCTGGCATTGCTGTGGCTGTGGTTGTGGCTGGCACCTGTAGCTCCGATTTGATCCCTAGCCAGGGAATGTCCATATGCTACAGAGGTAGCTGGTTTAAAAAAAAAAATACACCGAGACACATATTAATCAAACTAACCAAAATTAAAGACAAAGAGAAAATCTTGAAAGCAGCTAGGGAAAAGAAACAAGTAACATACAAGGGAACCCCAATAAGGTTATCGGCAGATTTTTCAGCAGAAACTCTGCAGGCCAGAAGGGAGTGGCATGATATACTTAACGTGATGAAAAGAAAACACCTCCAACCAAGATTATTTTACCCAGCAAGGCTCTCATTCAGATTTGAAGGGGAAATCAAAACCTTCACAGATAAGCAAAAGTTGAGAGAATTCAGCAACACTAAACCAGCCTTACAACAAATACTAAAGGGACTTCTCTAGGCAGAAAAGAAAAGACAGCAACAGGAAACAAAAATTCCACAAATGACAAGGTTCACCAGTAAAGGTATATATACAGTAAAGATACGAAATCATCCATGCACAATTATACCACCAAAATCAGAAACCATGAGAAGAGGTGGGTACAAATGCAGGACACTGGAGATGAACTTGCAATTAAGAGAACAACAACTTAAAACAATCTCATATACATATAGACTCTTATATCAAAACTTCAGAATAACTGCAAACCAAAAATCTACAACTGATACACCAACAAGGAATCTCTGAAGAATAAATATATCTCACAGTAAATAAGTGCATAATTCACCATGAAGGGGGTTATTTGACATCATTCTTGGAGTGCTGAGGTCTTCTTAGAACTGATTCTGACTTCCTCTCCATCAAAGAATTTATGATAATTATAATTAAATAATGCAACTGTACAATTAAATAATACAGTTCTACAATTGTATTATTAATAACCATTTCTCGCCATGGTACAATGTAAAGTCTATAATGTCTTGTTTATCACATCACCTAGAATGGTGTAATGCCTTTATTGAAGAATCAATAAGATGTAACAAATTGTGAGGACATATTTATATAGTTATACTTTTTTTTTTGTCTTTTTGCCATTTATTGGGCCACTCTCGAGGCATATGGAGTTCCTAGGCTAGGGGTCTAATTGGAGCTGTAGCCACTGGCCTACACCAGAGCCATAGCAACACGGGACCCAAGCCGAGTCTGCAACCTACACCACAGCTCACGGCAATGCCAGATCTTTAACCGACTGAGCAAGGCCAGGGATCGAACCCGCAACGTCATGGTTCATAGTTGGATTTGTTAACCACTGTGCCACGACGGGAACTCCTAGTTATACTGTTTTTTAACCAATTTATGCATTTTATATTTTACTTATTTTCAGAGGGTGTATTATTTTTGTTATTCTTACCAGTTATTCTTTATATTATGCTATATAAAATATTTAATGTTATATAAGGCTTTCTTCTTTATACATTTTAGATGCATAATATACACAATTTTAATATAATGCTAATTTTTAAAGAAAAATTGAAATGTAATAGATAATACTAAATAGTAAAGATGAAAGCCATTAAAAGAAAAAGGATACAATATATGAAGCTTGAGAAAGTAGAAAGTTGTATGTAGTGGTAAAGAAAGGACATATGCCAAACTAAATCCCACATCTCAGTTTCTGCACTTGCCAGGACCTATTCTAGGCTCTCCTCTATCCTACGTAGAAGTAGCTATAGTATCTATAGAATGTATTTTTGTTTGGGTTCTAAGAGATAAAGTTTATTTATTTATTTATTTATTTATTTATTTATTTTTTGGTCTTTTTGCTATTTCTTGGGCCACTCCCGCAGCATATGGAGGTTCCCAGGCTAGGGGTCTAATTGGAGCTGTAGCCACCAGCCTACACCAGAGCCACAGCAACGCGGGATCCAAGCCACATCTGCAACCTACACCACAGCTTACGGCAACACCGGATCGTTAACCCACTGAGCGAGGCCAGGGATCGAACCCACAACCTCATGGTTCCTAGTCGGATTCGTTACCCACTGCACCACGACAGGAACTCCAGAGATAAAGTTTATAAGCCTTTAGCTAATGCCTGCTTCAGTAAATGTAGTTTTGGGGTTACTGCTATTATCTGAAAGTCACAAGTGTCCCCACCCCCAATATATGTAAGTATTTATCATATTTTGACCTAGAGGTGAATGCATGCATTATGAAAGAATTTTTTTTTTTTTTTTTGGTCCTTTGTCTTTTTGAGGGTTGCACCCGTGGCATATGGAGGTTCCCAGGCTAGGGGTATAATCGGAGCTGTAACTGCCAGCCTATGCCACAGCCATAGCAACACCAGATCTGTGACCTACACCACAGCTCACAGCAACGCCGGATCCTTAACCCACTGAGCAAGGCCAGGGATCGAACCTGCAACGTCATGGCTCCTAGTCGGATTCGTTTCCACTGCGCCACGATGGGAACACCCTATGAAAGGAATTCTTTTACATGTGAGTTTGCAGGTGCTTTTCACTAATTCTCACATGTGTGTCTTAGTTATCTATCAGTCTTAGCCTGAAGGAAGGAATGCCAGTTCACTTGCACTTTCATCCTCTGAGCGTCAGAATGAGACTTTATATCATTTCTAATATTTCAAAATCACTCAATACATGATGGCCTGTCATGTATAGGGTTCTTCCTAGTTCCAGCATCCTCCCGATGCACTTTCCTCTGGGAAAGATGTTTGCAAGCTGGGCACAAAAGAATAAAAAGGATAAGCTACCATCTGTGAGGGAAGAAGCTCCCTTCCCAAGCTTCATCTCGCCGAGCACCCACTGACCATACCAGGTTCCGGGCCCAGAACGTTTATTACAAAATACAGCAGGGAGGTCTGAGGAAGAGTCACTCGTCATAGAATTTTGGCAGCTCATTGCCCAAGATTACTCGATGGTCCACACCAGCAGCTGTAATGGTGACCAGATAGATGACACCCCCGCTAGAGCCATCCCGGTTCATGGCCAGAGCAATAGCTGCAGAGGGTTTCAAGTTGGAGAGAGAAGAGAGAATGGCTTAGCTTTAAAAATCTTTTCCTTTCCTTGTGTCTATATGCCTACTACCACTTTCAGACTTCAAAACCCCGTCTCCTAGAGATGCATATTTCATGGTGTACTGGTGAACCCACTTAAAATTCTTCATCTCTGGCATCTCCTGATGTCCATGGTCTCAACACTCTTGCCACGAGTGACTTCAAGTGTAAATAGATAAACAAATAGCTCACAAATTCTTGCATATTTAGCAATCTTAAGAGCTGGCGCACTGGTTCTTGTAGTCACCATATAACTTAACTTGGTGTGCTCACAACAGTCCTGGTTTATGCCGTTTGTCCTGAAATCCCATCTAGTTCACCACCGGCCCTGCCCCCTTTCACTCTCAAAAGCGTCCCAGTGTGGCTATTTAATTAAATGGTCACCAGCATATTCCTCTTCCTGTTCCTTGTACTCTGCTTCCTTCCCATGTTTAACTCCTGCCCCAGGTTAGTTACCATTTGTGGTGAAGCGCCTGCACTCCTCAGGGGACATGCCTGGCTTATACGCCGCGTCCACATAACCGTAGATGTAGGTGCTTCCAGAGCCACCGATGGCAAAGGGCTGTCGAATCAGCATTCCTCCCATGGTTCCATATACCTGGGGGGCGGGGGGCATCCTACAGGTCAGACTGTGAAAGCATCAATCCTCTACTTACCACCAAGACAAGCAGGTGGGCTCCCCACTCTGCAATGAAGCCCCAGCATCCTCCACCCTTATCCTTTGCGTCTATACCATGCTTTTAGAGGCAGCATCTTTGAAACTCATTGCTAGAATGACATAGGACCTCCATCTCCCTCTCTGGGGGAGAGAGGAACCCCCAGGGAAGGAGTACATTGGGAGGGACTCACCTGGCCCCCTTCACGTTGGTCCCAGCCGGCTACCATGAGATGTGCAGATAGGTCCTCCCGATATTTATAGCTGATGTTCCTCACCACGTTTGCAGCAGCCAGAACAAGTGGAGGTTCTTCCAGTTCCATTCTAAAGGAAGTGTTAGGAGTAGGCGTCGAGATAATTTCCGGGAGTTCCATCCTCCTGGGTCATTACCATCCTCCCGGGTCATTACCATCCTCCCGGGTCATTACCATCCTCCCTGCCAAGTGACACCTGAAACTTACAGCTGCAAAGATCCTAACTCCAGTTCCCCTCCCACGTGTACAGGCAAACCAGTCTCACATCACCAATGGGTAAGATTTCATTTATTTCCTTCCTTTACTCTGTCCCACCCCCACTCCCTAGTGACATAACTCTCCTGGCTGCAAGAACGCTGCCCATGTGGGGAAAAGCAGATAAGCTTTACTTCTGCCCCAAATGACCTTGGTTTCTCGCAGGTCACTGCCTGATATTATGGTGGGCCATGGTGTCATTACCTTCCTCATTATTTATATGAGGGTACTGGTTTGCAGTTTTCAAACCCCTGTCCTGCTCATCACTTGATCTGGTGAGGTAGGGTAGGTACTATTAATATCTCTACTCTACAGGTGCAGAAACCAGCTTCAAGAGATTTAAGTGCCAGTTCAAGGCTAATAAAAGCGGGAGCCAAAACAAGAATTTTTCATTTTCCACTGCAGTGTTCCTGGACCAGGACACTGTATAGGGGTTCACTGGTTGGGGAAGCTCTAGCTGGGGTGGACTGAGGACCCCAAAGCTTCATACCCATGGAGCTCCAGCTGGTAGGCAGCCATGTCCGCTATGGCCTGAGCATCAGCGGCTGAGCCAGAGAGCGCACAGTAGATTCGATGATGCAGGGGGGACAGCTTGTCAAACACTCGGTTTACCACCGCCTCTCTGTCAAGAAGAAGGCAGAAGTCAGCAATGTCAGAAGTGCCCAAATTCTTGATATTAATCTCTCAGTGTTTCTCAAATTTACTCCACAAGAGAACACCTTCAGAATACATTACATTTAATGCATGAATGAAATCCAGAAGCAAAGAATCATCTCAAATGAAATGCTGCAGGCGATGATCAAAATTAGACTTACTTTCAGTCTTAGACTTTTATGATAAAACAAAAAAGTTAAATTAAGAAT
Organism: Phacochoerus africanus; assembly: GCF_016906955.1. Classification (NCBI taxonomy): domain Eukaryota; kingdom Metazoa; phylum Chordata; class Mammalia; order Artiodactyla; family Suidae; genus Phacochoerus; species Phacochoerus africanus. The sequence goes on along the minus strand of NC_062552.1, from coordinate 26,257,661 downwards.
AATGTTTCCCTGCAGTTCCTGTCCTGGCTCAGTGGTTAACGAATCCGACTAAGAACCATGGGGTTGCGGGTTCGATCCCTGGCCTCACTCAGTGGGTTGGGATCCGGCTTTGCCGTGGGCTGTGGTGTGGGTTGCAGATGCAGCCTGGATCCTGTGTTGCTGTGGCTTTGGTGTAGGCCTGGCAGCTACAGCTCCAATTAGACCCCTAGCCTGGGAGCCTCCATATGCCGTGGGCTCGGCCCTAGAAAAATACGAAAAGACAAAAAAATAATGTTCCCCTTATTAATTTTTCTTTGCTATTAGCCATCTGGAGGAAGTTATGTGTTCTATGGGAACATTAAGTAATATTGACCAAATCCTATATATATTTATTTTGTATGTGAGAAAACTAGCCAGAAGGGAGGAAGACGAAATTAGTTCAACACACAGTGGATGAGAAAATACAATATCTGCCTGGCAGAAGCATTTTTTTCTATCTCTAAACACAGGTGGCAAGAGGGCCCCTGAAATCTCTACCCCCCAAACCCTTTAGAGTCCCGAAAAAATACCCACCCAGTATCTTATTATAGTGGCCTTTCTGAAAGGTTAAATCAGTGTCTCCAAATTGCCAGTTCATCAGTCTCTTCATGAATGGTTAAGAAAAACGTGTGTTTGGGACCATTAGCTTCCTTCCAAAAGTATACACCATCACTTGTACTTACCCTGCAGACACCCGGGAGTCAGATCCCACCACGACGCCCCCATCAAACTCCACTGCCATGATGGTTGTCTGCAGAGACACAGAGGAGGGACTATCAGAGCAGGAAGAGCCTTGATCCCTTCATGTGGAGGGATCTCTTCCTTCTTGAGGAAACAGCCTCAAGAGAGGGGAGAAATCTGGCTCAAGGTCACACGGTCATTGAGGCCAGAGGGGACTTCCAGTATTGGATTTTTTTTCCCTCCATCTTTCCATTTTCTCTCTTGTCTCTCCTGGCCGCAAGGGAATGTTGGAGCCTGGCCATGGTATCACACAGAAGGAAGGGCATCCCTGAGCCCCAACCTTCCTAAGTGGAGTTCTTTGCACGGTAAAGAGAGAGACAGGGTGAGGTGCCTAGAGGCAGAAGGACTCCTTTTGAGTAAAGGGTGGGGGAGGGCACTTCCAAGCACCCAAAGGCAGCTCTGCAAGTGAATTACCTCCACATCTGCTTGCTGTGTGTACAGCTGTGCTACCGACCACCCCCGCCCCCACAGCAAGTTACCATGATCATCTTGGGAAACAAGGTAACAAGCTCTAGTCTTTTTTTTTTTGGCCCGGAATCATCCATCCCACACCTTTCATCAGAAGTGAGCTTTCAGTTTATTGAACAATGGAAAACACCTCAGAGGTCAGTGGTTAGCATGGCCAGTGAAAAGGAAGGAGGAAAGAGCAAGAAGCACATGAGACAAAGGTTTCATTCAAGGATTTCTGATCAAGACGCAAATAGATATCTCAGTAGACAGGGGAAGGGATTTGTACCAAGGGAGCATTTGATTGGGGAGTTTGAGCTGACTTTTCCAGGTCAAGAAAGGAAATTAAGGAGAAGAAGAAAGAATGAAGGAGAATAAAGGTACAATTTTAACTCCCGTTGAGTTGGAAAGAACCTTTAGAAGAAACTGAGTCACTGAGAAGGCGAGTGACTCGTCCAAAGTCACACAACTAAAACCCAGGTCTAGTTCTCATGCTTTGTTCTGACTTCTTACTCTCCACTGCTCATCTGGCTGTGAGGGGAGATTATCTGATTTATAAATGGTTTTATGGCTCTCCTTCTCACCACTCCATAAGTTACCTTGGCCCCCAGGGATATTAGCCTGAGTGTTCATTTTGACCTACTGATTGGTCATGAATAGCCCACCAGGGAACAGGGGCAACCCCATCCTAGAGGGTGTTGCTTTACAACAAAGCTGCTCTGACGCTGAGTGGTAGCAGTAGTTTGAGAGCAGAAGCTAGCCAGTCTTGGGCTGCCATCTGCCCCCCGGGGGCCCAACCTGGGCAAAAGTCCCCCGGCAGGTGTGTGCAAGACCTTGGAAAGGGAGCATGGCAGCGCCTGGGCCAAGCAGGAGCCTTCCTGGGCCCAGCTGGGGAAGGGCACTACCAGCTCACATAGAACCCCCATGATCAGTGCTGGGGCTACGACTATGAGTTACCCAAGGGCTGGCTTATCAAACGGTTGTGTCCCTTCTCAATTAGTACCCATACTCCCCTCTCTCAAGCGCTGTCCTACTTCACCCAGGGCACAATTTCCTCATCTCTGTGCATCCTCTCCAACCCCCTCCCTTGATTTAACCATCCCCCCCCTCCAGTCCAGAGTGAAAGCGAAAGCGCTTTGGAACAGCTTCCCCTTAACGCTTCCACCTAAGGGCCAATGCACCCCCTTTCTACCAGCCTCGCGTGCCCAGTCCCTTCGCGGACCCCTAGACGACCCCCTCCAGAACAGAGACGCCTGTATTCATTTCAGGGTGCAAGCAGCTGGCTGCTACAAGCTATCTCCTCACGCTTGTTAGTCTTCAAATTTACTCCTTGGCGCTTCCAGGGTCCCCTTGTCTCTCCACCCCTCTGCTGGCCCTCAAGCCCAGACTCATTACCCCAGTGTGGACTTCTCCGGCCCGGGGTAAGTCCCCAGTAGGTCCTCCAGCCCGCAGCATCCCGGTGCCACGCTCCTCGCTGCCTTGGGCACTGGTTTCCGACCTGGGACAGCACGGGGTGAGCTGCCTTACAGCCCCGCCCCTTCGCCACGCCCGCCAGGGGGCGCCCTGGTCCGCTCCTTGCGGCTTCGCACTCCTGCGCCAACCTGTGTGGTGCAGGTCTGCCCGGAGACAGATGACGTGAGATCCCTACCAAAGGGCTGGGGTGAAAAAGTCCAGACCATTGGATCCCGCAAGAGGAGGCAAGGAAAGAAGGAGGGTCTGGCGTTGGTGATAGTGAAGGTGGAGCGCCAGGGCTCCTCCCCCAAACCTCAGATCTGACGCCAACGCCCTCCTCCAAAATAGTCCGGGCTGGCCGCCTTGGGGAAGTGGGCGGGTCTAGTGAGCCGGCGGCCGCTTTCGTTTTCCCTTTCCCATAAACCGCTTGCTTCCAGCTCGCTGAGGCGGTCCAGGTCGGTTCCCGGGACTTTCCGAGATCCCCGCCCCGGCCCGCCCCTGGACCCTCCCCGCTGCGGGTCCAGGCCTGCTCGGGCACCCACTCCGACAGCATCGAGAGAATCCAGCCCAGCAGGGATAGCGAGAGCCCCAGGCCGGGGATCGACCTCGTACGGCCAATGGCCAGCTCGGGGTCCTCGGCTCCCTGCGGGTGTCTCTGCGTCTCCCGAGCTTCCCTGCCTTGGCTGGGGGCAGCGCTGCTGCTTCTCGCCGACTGGGTGCTGCTCCGGCCGGCGCTGCCCCGGATATCCTCCCTGCTGCTGCCCCCAGCGCTGCCGCTGCTCCGGGTCTGGGTGGTGGGCCTGAGCCGTTGGGCTGTGCTGTGGTTGGGGGCCCGCAGCGTCCTCAGGGCGACGGTTGGCTTCCGGGGGAAAAGCACAGGACTTCAGGGATGGCTGGCAGCTTTGGAGCCGCTGGCGGCGGCTCTGGGCTTGGCTCTGCCGGGACTTGCCTTGTTCCGAGAGTTGGGCTCGGGAGCAGCTGACAGAACGCGGCTACTGCACTGGGGGAGTCGCCTCGATGCCTTCGCCCTCAGCTATGCAGCGGCATTGCCCGCGGCCGCCCTGTGGCATAAGCTTAGGAGCCTTTGGGTGCAAGGAAGTCACGGAGGCTCTGGAGTGACAGTGAGCCGGCTTCTCGGCTGCCTGGGCTCAGAGATCCGCCACCTCTGGCTCCTTCTGACCCTGGTGGTCCTCTCCAGCCTTGGTAAGGGGGATGCAGGGGGAGGGAGAGGGAGGTTAGAGGGCTGGGTAGGAATCAAGCCTAATGGTCAGTGAGATAGACAGGTGTGAGTTCTCGGAAATGTGGATAAGAGCAAGCCGACCCCGCTCAGGTCCACTTGGTGGAGAGGAAAGAGCCCTGGACTGGGTGGGAGTCAGGAGTCCTGGACTCCAGTGCTGCTCAGGTGTTGCTTCACTGGCCACCTTGGGCGAGCTCTTTCCTCCTACCATCCTAGGCTTCTTAATTAACCCTCTAAAGGTCTGGTGAGGCCACAGGATTGCGAGTTCCCCGGGGGGCCCATTCCAGTGCCGAGAGTGTGCGCTGTTTCTGCAGGATAATGGGCAAGGGTGAAGGGAGGATGGGTGGGAGGTGCAGCCTGGTTAGAGCTGAGCTGCTTAGGCTGCTTAGACTTGCTCTTTCTGACCCGGCAATCTCTCTTCTCCCTCCCCAGGGGAGATGGCCATTCCGTTCTTCACAGGCCGGCTCACTGACTGGATTCTACGAGATGGGGCAGGCGCTGCCTTCACGCAGAACCTAACTCTCATGTCCATCCTCATCATAGCCAGGTCTGACTGCTGAGCTTGGAAGGCTGGGGACGGGGGACCCTGAAAAGGGAGCAGTTGGAAATTGGGGCCGCCCTCCAAAGTGCACTTCTACGGGGTCCCTGACCGACCGGCCCTCCTTTGTCTCCCTCTAGCTCGGTGCTGGAGTTCGTGTGCGACGGGATCTATAACAGCACCATGGGCCGCGTGCACAGCCACCTGCAGGGAGAGGTGTTTCGGTCTGTCCTGCGCCAAGAAACAGAGTTTTTTCAGAAGAATCAAACAGGTGTCTTATGAACCTCTTTCATTATCCGTCTGTTTTCTATTTGTATCCCCACACATCATCTTTTACTTATAACCTTGATCTTTCTCACACACACACACACACAAATGGTGTCCCTTTTTATTCCTGATGTACTTCAAGAGCAAGATATGCTCTTTACCTTTAGAAAAGCCTACTGTTGGAGTTCGCCGGTGGCTCAGCGGGTTAAGGATCTGGTGTTGCCACTGCTGTAGTTCTGGGGCTGCTGTGGCTCAGATCGCTGCTGTGGCTCAGCTTGCTTCCATGGCGAGGTTCCATCTGGCCAGGGAAGTTCTGCATGCTGTGGGAAGGGCAAAAAAACAAACAAACAAACAAACAAACAAACAAAAAAAACCAAAAAAACCCCAAAAACACAATAAAACAAAAAAAAAAATGATTAACCTACTGTTTCCATCCAAGATTTTTCCATAAACTATCCCTATAAGTGTATTTAGGTAGAATTTCAAACCTGGAAATTTTGAGATTAGAGAGTCTAGCTGACTCATTTTACAGAGAAGTGAAATGAGGTCTAGACCTAAATGCCAACATTTGCATGGATGCACATGGATGAAGACAAACTTGAGAGCAGAACCCATGTCTTGATTCCCAATCCAGTGCTTGCTGTGGTTTCCTGGACTGCTCTCTAGTAGTCTCTCCATTTTTCTCCAGCTCTTGTATGATCAGCTTAAGTTCTTCCTACCTATGAGCATGGTATATACAAGTTCTTTAAGGAACAGACACCTGTCAAAGAAACAGAAGTTCACATGGGCATCCATTTCTTTAAAAAATTTTTTTTCTTTTATGACTGCACCTGTGGCATATGGACGTTCCTGGGCCAGGGGTTGAATCAGAGCTACAGGTGAGGCCTGTGCCAGTCATGGCAACACCTGATCCAGCATCTGTGACCTACGCCACAGCTTGTGGCAACAGCTGGTCCTTAACCCACTGAGCGAAGCCAGGGATCCAGCCTGCAACCTCACAGAGCCGGCGTCAGGTCCTTAACCGCTGAGCCACAGTGGGAACTCTGGGCATCAGTTTCTTTATAGTTAAAACGAAGGTCTTTGGCCAGGCTTTTCCACTCTAACACATTTTCCTTGCATTATGTTTCAGTCCTCCCCCAACCACAGACCTTGTTTTCCTGACCTTTTTTTTTTTTTTTTTGCTATTTCTTGGGCCGTTCCCGCGGCATATGGAGGTTCCCAGGCTAGGGGTCCAATCGGAGCTGTAGCCACCGGCCTACGCCAGAGCCACAGCAACGCGGATCCGAGCCAAGTCTGCAACCTACATCACAGCTCACAGCAACGCCGGATCGTTAACCCACTGAGCAAGGGCAGGGACCGAACCCGCAACCTCATGGTTCCTAGTCGGATTCGTTAACCACTGCGCTGTGACGGGAACTCCTTTTCCTGACCTTCTTAGAACACTGTGTTGATGCCCTTCGCTGTGGCACCTGGCTCATTGCTGGTCGCTCCCATCACTCTGAGCCTCCTGTTCACTCCACTCTCTTCTCTTGAACCCTTGGCAGGTGCCATCACATCTCGGGTAACAGAGGACACATCTACTGTGAGTGTGTCTCTGAGTTCGGAGCTGAGCCTCTTGCTGTGGTACCTCGCACGGGGACTGTGTCTCTTAGGGCTCATGCTCTGGGGGTCACCTCCCCTCACCATGGTCACCCTGGCCGCCTTGCCACTGCTTTTCCTTCTGCCTGAGAAGCTGGGGAAATGGCACCAGGTATGTCTAGGGAGTTGCCTCAACCTACACTGACCCTCATCCCAGACTTGGTGGGCTCAGATCCCTTTCCTGGCACCTTCACTGCTTCTCCTCTTTGTGGGACTCCTTGTCCCTGTCGTCCACGTTCCCAGATTGCTCAGTGTTGATCTTCACATCCCTTGTGTCTTCTTTTCTAATGCCTGCCCACAACCTGTCTTTAAGAACATGATCAGCCATCTCAAGAATATGCTCCCCTACGACGCTTCTGAGTCATTTTCCTCTTCTCTGTATCCTTTAGTATCTGGGGGCCTGGCTGTGTCCCTTTGTCCCCTTGCCTTCCCTCTACCACGTCTCACCTTTAAACTCTAATCGGATAACTCAGGTACTAGTGTCCCTTATGGTTTGTCAACAACCATGTGTGGCATCTCTGGTCCATGTCTCCACAGGTGATGGCAGCACAGGTGCAGGAATCTCTGGCAAAGTCAAGCCAGGTGGCCATTGAGGTTCTGTCAGCTATGCCTACTGTCCGGAGCTTTGCCAATGAAGAGGGTGAGGCCCAGAAGTTCAAGCAAAAGCTGCAGGACATGAAGACACTCAACCAGAAGGAGGCCCTGGCCTATGCGGTCGACCTCTGGACCACCAGTGTGAGCACCTGCAGATGACTGCCTAGTCCCTTGTCCCCAAGATGCCTCAATGCCATTCCCTTTCCCATGACCCTGCTCCACACTCTTCCTCCACTGCCCAGTGGTTGGTTCAGTGGCCATATTCTAACAACCGGAGGCTCAGTCACCCTACTCACTGTTCCTAACCCCCTCCCCCTTTTTAGGCGTGCTGGATGGCTTCCTTTCACTACGGTACACAAAAATCCACCCAACCCTCTCTTTAGGGAAGTGTTTTCCAAGGCCTTCCTTTGCCTCGAGGGGGTGCTCAGAGGACTATAAATTCTGGCACCCTGTCCCGTTTCATGCTGACACTACATGGATGCTAGTGAGAGTCCTGGGAGTAGCAGAAGCAAGGATGAGGGGCACCTGTGATGTAACCGAAAGCGACCGCGACCAGCCATCAAGTTCCTGTCATGATGCTGCCATTTTCTGGCTCTGTGACCAGGGGCTGGTGACTTCACTTCTCTGAGACTGTTTTCTCAGTTTTAAAAATGGCAGTGACCTAACCTTGTTTATGGGGCTTTTGATGCGACTATTAGATGACATTACATTCATGAAGGCCTTTTGTGCAGAGTAAATGCTTCCCAGACAAGGTGATAATGGTGATGGTAATAACGATTGGCTTCTTTTCTGTATAACTGAGTGAGACTCCGTGGCATTGCTATGGTTCATTCCTTTTTTTTGTTTATTTGTTTGTTTTTGCTTTTTAGGGCTGCACCTGAGGCATTTGGAGGTTCCCTGGTAAGGGGTCCAGTCGGAGCTACAGCTGCCAGCCTACCCTAGAGCTACAGCCACAGCAACACTAGATCTGAGCCACATCTTCGACCTACACCACAGCTCATGGCAACACCCGATCCTTAACCCACTGAGCGAGGCCAGGGATCGAACCCGCAACCTCCTGGTTCCTAGTCGGATTCGTTAACCACTGAGCCACGACGGGAACTCCAAGAACTTCTTATCTCCTTAATGCTAATGATTCTGCTTCTCTGAACCCCCTCTAGATTTTTCTACAAAAGTCCCTTTTCTGTGTGGTCTCTCCACAGATCTCAGGGATGTTGCTGAAGGTGGGAATCCTGTATGTTGGCGGGAAGCTGGTGACAGGTGGGGCTATAAGCAGTGGAAACCTCGTCACATTTGTTCTCTACCAGATCCAGTTCACCGAAGCTGTTCAGGTGAGGTCCTTCCATTCTCACATCCCAGGGCTTTTCCCTCCCCTGTCCCATCACCATCTGAGTCACCTTCCTTCCATGCTTTGCCCTTCTCACATCACATAATCCTGGCAGGCAGATCAGGTCCCTCCCCCACTACCTCCCCCCATCTCACTATTCATACCTCCCCTCCAGGTACTGCTGTCCACCTACCCCAGGGTACAGAAGGCTGTGGGCTCCTCAAAGGAAATATTTGAGTATCTGGACCGAATCCCTCGCTGCCCGGCCAGTGGATCGTTGACTTCCTTAAAGTCGGAGGGGCTTGTCAAGTTCCAGAATGTCTCCTTTGCCTACCCGAACCGACCAGAGGTCCCAGTGCTGCAGGTACAACCCACCAACCCCTGCACTCCACCAACCTCCCTCTCAGCTCGATCTGAATCGTCTTCCTGCCTTCAGTCTGCTTAACATCAGGTGTAGCTAGATCCTTCTTTACCCTTCAGAGGCAAAGATGAGCATCATCTGTTCCATAAAATTGCCCCAAACTCAAGAACCAGTTTGGATTTCCAGGGAGGACAGGAAAGGAGGCTCTCAGGGAGAAGGCTCTCATATCCTAAGGAACTGCTGCAAAATCTGTGTATCCATCTGGTCTTCCATCTTTCCTTTTTCTTGCCTTTTTTTTCTTCCTTTTTTTAATGGTCACACTGGGCCAGGAGCTGAAGTGAAGCTGCAGCTGCCGGCCTGCATCACAGCCACAGCAACACCGGCTCTGAGCCACTTCTGTGACTGAACGGGGCAGCTGCAGCCACACCAGGTCCTTAACCCACTGGGCGAGGCCAAGGATCGAACCTGTATCCTCACGGATACTATGTCAGGGTCTTAACCTCCTGAGCCACAACAGGAACTCCTCCTTTTTCTTTCCATTTGTGATTTCAAATGTGATTTTTTTTTTCTTTTTTTCTCCTGGTCTCTGAGATTGAGTGTGCGGCACGGTCTTTGCCCTGGTCTTTGTCTCCTCTTCCATCTCTAGTCCACGGGGAGGTGGCATCGCTGAGGAGCAGAAGTCTGTGCATGTGGGAGGGTAGGAGTTGCTGTGTTTCTCCACTTTCCTCTTTTCTTCTCTGGGGTGAGACACTGACAAAACAATGGGCCAAGTCCATGACGCTCTTAAGGTTAGGGGCCTTGATCTGCCTCTTAGTGTGTGATTCTCTGGCCTCCAGGGCCTCACGTTCACTCTACGTCCTGGTGAGGTGACCGCCCTTGTGGGGCCCAATGGGTCTGGGAAGAGCACCGTGGCTGCCCTGCTGCAGAACCTGTACCAGCCCACGGAGGGGCAGGTGCTGCTGGGTGAGAAGCCCCTTCCTGAATATGAGCACCGCTACCTGCACAGACAGGTGAGCAAGAAGGTGGCACAGGGGAGGGCAGGGAGCTTCGAGTAAGAAGAGCATGCTCACTGGGCACTCTGAAAGGAGTGCTGGGAATGACAGGAGATCCTGGGGGGGCGGGGGGTGTGGTCAGGAGAGAGGCTGTGTGATTTCATGATTTGTTCACAATAAAGATTTTCAGTCTTCAGTCTCCAGATCATCATACTCCTGTGTTCCTCGTTCTCTCATCATGCTTTGTCCCAGGTGGCTGCGGTGGGGCAAGAGCCACAGCTCTTTGGAAGAAGTTTTCAAGAAAACATTGCCTATGGCCTGAGCCAGAAGCCAGCAATGGAGGAAGTCATAGCTGCCGCCATGGAGTCCGGAGCCCATAGCTTCATCTCCAAGCTCCCGCAAGGCTATGACACAGGTGCTCTCTCCTCTCATATCACCACCCAGGCATCTTTTTTTGGAGGGCTAGTTTTTTATGGCCACACCCATAGTCTGAATCCAAGCCTTGGATGCAACCTATGCAGCAGCTGCAGCAACGCCAGATCCTTTAACCCACTGCACCAGGCCAGGGATTGAACTGCACCTCCAAGGCGACCTGAGCCACAGCATTCAGGTTTTGTTTTTTGTTTTTTTTTTTTTTTTTTTTGCTTTTTTTCAGAGCTGCACCACAGCATATGGACATTCCCAGGCTAGGGGTCGAATCGGAGCTACAGCTGCTGACCTATACCACAGCTCATGGCAATGCTGGATCCTTAACCCACTGAGCAAGGCCAGGGATCTAACCCGAGTCCACATGGATACTAGTTGGGTTCATAAACCACTGAGTCATGTCAGGAACTCCTGCAGTTGCATCCTGAACCCACTGTGCCACAGCAGGAACTCTTTTTTTTTTAATTTTATTTTATGGCTCAGACATCTTTACCTTTGTTGAAATCCAATAGTTTTGCCTTTATTCATCAGTTTGAAGTTGTAAGAGCTTGTTTCTATGGCTCTTTCATCCTCATATCCTCAGAACTCCTTCACCTTCCCAGAACCTTCCCTATCCAGCTGTATCCGTCAGTCCGTGTGTGTGTGTGTGTGTGTGTGTGTGCACGCGCGTGCGTGCGTGCACATGTGCGCACACACTCGCGCATGTATGCAAGCACATGGATGCACATGTGCTTATCCAGCTCTTACCTGGGCACTTGTCTCTGCAGAGGTAGGTGAGGCTGGGAGCCAGCTATCAGGGGGTCAGCGACAGGCAGTGGCCTTGGCTCGAGCCTTGATCCGGAAACCACGGGTACTCATCCTGGATGATGCTACCAGTGCCCTGGATGCCAACAATCAAGCACAGGTGAGAGAGTCATCTTCTTAATGCCTGTAACCCACCCAGTCCTCCTTCCTTCACTCATCCTTTGTTATTGTACTAACATCATAATCATCCAAACCAGTCTTTGCAATTCTCAGTTCCCCTTCGCTTCTCCCCAACATGCCTAGAGTCAGTTAAAAGAGACGATCCTCAGACTCTGAATCTGCGAAGCCAAACATAAAGAAAAGATCCCATCATACCAATATTAGTTGAAATCTTACCATGTGCCAGAAATGTTAACAGGCCCTTTCCATGTACTCTCTCGTTTAATTATTCATCGTGAATGCTTGTGAGCTGGCTGTTGTTATCTTCATCGAACAGATGCTAAAATGCAGGCTAAGAGAGGCTGAACAACCCACTCGATAGCATTCAGCTCAATGTTGAATAGCAGAGCCTGGACCCAAATTCGAGTCTGCCTGACTCGAATATTCATTCTCTTTACTACTCACTTATGTCTCCTTGAAAGAGAATGTAAAAATTAGAGAGGAGAGGCTACTCAATACCCTTCACACTTTTCTTATGAGTTTCACCATAGGACACGCTCTTGCCCCCTCATGTAAACTGTCCTTAACAGATCAAAAGTTTGACAGAGAAGCACTCAGAATGAGAAGCTTTGATTTTGGGGTTCCTGGCCGAAGTGGCAGTGATCCTGGCGAGGTCTGTCCCAGCTCTTCTGGGAGTGGTCCCCAGCTTGACAGAGTCTGTGTTTTTTTCTCAGGTGGAGTCGCTCCTGTATGAAAGCCCTGAGCGGTACTCCCGGTCTGTGCTTCTCATCACCCAGCGTCTTAGTTCCGTGGAGCAGGCCAATCACATCCTCTTTCTGGAAGGAGGCACCATTGTTGAGGAGGGAACCCACCAGCAGCTCATGGCTAATAAGGGGCGCTATTGGACCATGTTGCAGGCTCCTGGTGGGTCAGATGCTCCTGAGTGAAGCTCTTCTCAGACCTGCACACTCCATCTCCCTCCCTTTTTCTCTCCTCTGTATAGTGGAGAATTTGAGAACAAGGGTCTTAACTAGAGCTGCAGCTGCTTCTGGGGGGAAGGGGGGGTCACATTCTAAAATGTAACCCCCTAGGTAATGCCTGAGATTTTGGCATGAGTGTCACCCACTGTCCAAGCTCCTCTTGATAATGCAGATTTCCTGGAAGAAAACCGGGCTTATAACTCTGTAGTGTAACTCCTTGGAGCCAGGTTGGTGTGGCTAGAACCCTGAAAATGAAGTGAAATATTTAAAATACGCAGAAAGGGAAGGTCAGCTCCTTTCGGTCTCACCAGAAGCATGTGCTGGCCCATAAATACCCTGTGGATTCTTGGTATTTATAATAAAATTGGTGTTTCGTACTGTGGTCTCTGGAGTTTTCAGTGCACCGAATGGCTCAACATGTGTAGTGCATTTTTCAGGAGCGGGTCTCTCCCACCTTCAGCATCCTCAATGTTTCACAGCCCTAAGTGTGCCATCTTCCCCCTTAAGTTTTCTATTTCCTATGCTTACCCCCTCCCCTTCTCCATCCTCCTATGCCTGCCCCTAAGAACGAGCCAGACAGGGATACAGTGTGGTCGTCTGAGGCACCAACTGTAGTGCCTCACGCCTCGGGGTGGAAGATTGAGGCCGAGCGCAGCTAGAGGAAGTGCAAGCGGCAAGCACTGGAGCGGAGGAGCTCACGCTTCACCACCTCGCCTGCCCAGATCCTTTCCCACAGGGCTCACCCGGCTCAGCAATGCCACCTGCCGGGGTAGTCTTAGTGTAGTGGGTGGGGTGGACCAATAAATCTCTTGCATTCGGGTAGGGCCATGGTAGCGTGACGTCAACAGTTGCTGGGCAGGTTAGGCCAGCACAGGTTGCAAGGAGAGGCGGGGTTTAGAGAAGTTAAACTCGGCAGCGCTCAGTCAAGCAAGAATTACTTGAGTAGATGCGGGCCGAAAGGGCAGGTCCTGTGGGCGGCTTCGGGTTAGGAAGACCGTTGAACTGGGAGAGGTCGTAAGAGGGACTAGGTCGAAAGACTGAGAGGCTGCGCCCTCGCCTCGGTGCTCCCTTCCCCCACATGCTGCAGGTGTATGTTGTTGCAGGACGCCCCAGAACCTGTCCTCAAGACTCAGTGCCCTCACCTATTCCTACCTCTCCCCTACTTGTATAAAATGATGCTTCTCTGAACACCCCTTCCCCCTTTCCGAGTTGAAACTATTCGCAATTTCTTGCTGACTCCAGCTTTCTGGTTGAGGTTACGCCTTTTGATGATACGACCCCTACTCGGTCCATAACTGTTCCTGGAGGATGCCCCAATCTGGAAGAGTCTCTCACTGTAATCTCATCGCCAAGGGGGCTTTCGAAGCCATTTGCTCTCTTTCCTTCTTTTGACAGTCTATCACCTGTTGCTTCCCTAATTTCCATGAGGGCGGAGCAGAAAAGCCTGTCCCCGACACAACATTCCTGGTCCCCAGACACTCACAGGACACTTCTCAGAAAAGGCAGGGGGATGCGGAAAAAATTCTGGTTCCCTCCCCTTAAGGCTTCGGGCTTTCGCTTTCACTTCCTCCTCCGAGAGAGCGGACGCATCTCCGGTGCTAGGCGATCATGGCGCTGCTGGATGTTTGCGGAGCCCCCCGAGCGCAGCGGGAAGACTGGGCTTTCCCAGTCGCGGAAAGCCGGCAGCGCTCGGACCCTGGTCACTACAGTTTCTCTATTCGATCTCCGGAACTCGCCCTCCCCCGGGGAATGCAGGTCAGGGCTGTAAGAAAATCCTCTGGGAGGTGGGCAGGAGGGCGCAGAGTAAAGAAGGGTCTGCCTTGAGATTGTCTAAAAGGCGGGGAAATGCGGACCGGACCACTCTTTAGCCCGGTGAGAGCCACATCCTGGGTCCAGGACCTGAGCCAGGACAGAGGCCACGTGGGACTTGGGGACTGGCAGCCTGAGGGTTAGGAAGTGCAGAGAAGGGCAGAGAGTTAGAGGTGAGATGGGGGCTCCCATCCGGAGACAAGAAAGCTTTTTCACCACACACAAATCACGCAGCCTTTCTCTTGGGACTATCTTAGGATACAAGGGCTGTGTATTGTCTTAGAAACCTATGCGTTTCAGCGGTCAGCCTCGCCTCAGCCACTCACTGTGGTGTGCCTTGGATCAAGTCCCTGTCTAAGTCTTGGGCTTTTCTTCCATAAAATCAGGATACTATTAATAAAATGTGTTCCCTGAGGGTTAAAGGACCTATAATGAAAAAAAAAAAAACAAAAAAACCATTATAGTGGCCCAAAGTTTTTAGCCTACAGTAACATTTTCTTTCTTTTTGACTGTGCTGGAAAATGAAAAAGGTTGGTGTCATGGCCTCTTCTTTTCCTTCTCTCAAACCATTTCCTTGTTGAGATGGATTGATTCTTAGCCGTTTCACTTATTGATGGTTGATTCTGTGTATCTCCGCACTCCCACAGTCTCTAAAATCCTTTCCTGGCGCTTCCAGCTTCGGAAGTTTCCAGTGCCCCTTTCTCTGCCTTTTCTGTCTCACTAGCCCACTGAATTCCTCCGGTCCCTGGGTGGGAATGGAGAAAGGAACGTACAGATTGAGATGGCTCATGGCACTACCACGCTGGCCTTCAAGTTCCAGCACGGAGTGATTGTGGCGGTGGATTCTCGGGCCTCGGCCGGGAGTTACATTGGTGAGTGTGGGTTCCAGCTGGCAGCGTCTGGACATCCGGGCCCTCCTCTGAGCCCGGGTTCGACATCAGCACCAAAGTGGAAGAAGATGCTGATTTAGGACATACAGGGAGAGCTGTGTGTGTGTGTGTGGAGGTCATTCCTCCTTTCTCAAAACTCCATCTTCTTCCAGCCACATTAAGAACGAACAAGGTGATTGAGATTAACCCTTACCTGCTTGGCACCATGTCTGGCTGTGCGGCGGACTGTCAGTATTGGGAGCGTCTGCTGGCCAAGGAGTGCAGGTAGGCGAGGCCTCTGACCTCCCTTCCAAGCCTAGGTTTCAATCTCGGATTCTGGGTCTTCCAGATCGCTGCTCCTCATTGACTTCCCCTGTGCTAACGTAGCATTTTAGCGCTAACGAAGTAGTTCAAAAAACAGCCTTTTGGTGATTGAAAATCCTCTCCCAAATCTCAGCCTGTGCTCCTGCCCATAAGCCAGACAATTTGTCAGTCATTTAGCACTGACACCATCGATGCTGGGTGGGATCTTCTGGTTCACTGGGATCTCTCCATGTGGCTTAGATACTTTACATTCCAAATCTTTCCCTGATGCTTAGAGCCCACAAAACCCTTCCTTGCAAATGCTTAGCTCATCAGTCATTGTCTGCACCCCCAGCTAGCCTTCTCCTGCCACTTCTAAGTCCCCTCCCAAACCAAACCGCCCTGTCCTCCCCAGGTTGTACTATCTGCGGAATGGGGACCGTATCTCAGTGTCCGCAGCCTCCAAACTGCTCTCCAATATGATGTACCAGTACCGGGGCATGGGCCTCTCCATGGGCAGTATGATCTGTGGCTGGGACAAGAAGGTGAGTCTCCCACCGTGGATGAGAGATCAGCTTCCCCATCGTACACTTTCACTCCCTCCCCTCCGAGGTATGTGGCACGTGGACTCCTTGGTTACAGAACTGTTCCAGCACATCCACTGGCAATTTCTGGGTCTGGCTGAGGACCCACTGTTTCATAAACTTGTCCCTTTTGACAAAATAGCTGATTCCAAGTTTGTTCCCCCCCCAAAGTTCTATGATTGTTACCAAAGTGCTATGTTACCCAAAGTTCAAATGTTTCTGTGGTCACCCTTATTCTTTTGTCCACTTGTCCTGGCTCACACTTGAATCTGTCTGTTACCAAGAGCTTCCTCTCCAGTCCCCACCTGGAACCTTCTTACATCCTATAGGGTCCTGGACTCTACTATGTGAATGAAAATGGGACTCGGCTCTCGGGAAATATGTTCTCCACTGGTAGCGGGAACACCTATGCTTATGGGGTCATGGACAGTGGCCATCGGTACGATCTTAGCATTGAAGAGGCCTATGACCTGGGCCGGAGGGCTATTGTTCATGCCACTCATCGAGACAGCTATTCTGGAGGCGTTGTCAATAGTAAGAGACTAAGGCCCCCCGCCCCCATCCTGGCGGGTGGGGGGAGGGGGTTTGAGATTGGGAGACGTGGAGGAGGCAGAGGGGCAGGGAGCAGGTGTTCAGAGCCAGAACAGGGGCATCGGAAGTCCCAGCATGAAAGGCTTTGACATTGCGTGTTGCTGTTGCCCCCGTCAACAGAACATCACGTATAATAGGAACTCACCAGAGGGGAAAGTCATGCCCTGTTCTTTCTGCCTTGCTTGCAGTGTACCACATGAAGGAAGATGGGTGGGTGAAGGTGGAGAGTACGGACGTCAGTGACCTGATGCACCAGTACCGGGAGGCCAGTCTGTAA
This sequence comes from Phacochoerus africanus, assembly GCF_016906955.1. NCBI lineage: Eukaryota > Metazoa > Chordata > Mammalia > Artiodactyla > Suidae > Phacochoerus > Phacochoerus africanus. Next base: position 26,241,307 of record NC_062552.1, on the reverse strand, counting down.
GGGTGGCAGCAGCAGCTGGGCCGGCCTCTCCTGAGGAAGCCGGGCCGACTCAGGGACCTGGACCAGTTCACGCCCCAGAAGAAAGAGGGGCTTCACGTGACCCAGAGGGAACGAACCAGTGGCCCCTGGGGGGCAGGGCGGAGTTTATCCTTTTGTGTAGTCTCTGCTTCACTGGAGCCTCCCCCCCTCCCCAACCCCAACCTTCTGGGCATCTCACTAAGCACAATAAAAGAAAACGGTTACACAGGCGCCTCTGTGTTGTGGCTGAGCGGGCGTTGGGTGCGGGTTGTTGGGAGGAGGGGGCAGGAAACCCACTCAGACTTTTCCTGAGAAGAGATGTGCACCTCCCCCCCCCAAGAAGTGGGGCCTCACCAAATATTTCTCCTGGGTTTTCCTTCCATACTCATCTCTCCAGACCTCGGGGAGGCTCATTGTCTGTGCACGTTGACCAGCAATTTAATTTGGTTTAGGGTCCTTTCTATGGGAGCTCCGCCTGGAGACGTCTTGGGTGGTCGGTGGTGAATGGTTTGGGCATCTGGGAGAAGGACACTTAGAACAACCATTTCTGGTGCTGTAGAGTAGGATGAGAAAGCTTCCACCTCACGTGTGGGCCATAATAATTGCCAACGTGGTCCCACTGACCTCGAACACGGTGGAGAGACTGGATAGGAAGTGGAACGATGGACATTTGGGGTTCAGTTTCATGCTGTGTCACACTCAATTGCTAGATGACAAGACCGTGATTGAAATGGAAGAGGAGATAAGAAGGACTCGCTGAGGTGGGGAACATGAGGAAAAAGTAACTAGCTCAGAAAGATGAGACATACGAGAGCCTCTGCGTCACTCTGGAGCTGCAGGAAGGAGCAGGACAATGTCACGGCTCCAAGGAGAGTTGCTCAAAGGAAGAGCTTGTAGGAAGCAGCTGAGCGTGGAGCTTTTCCATTAGAGAGATCCTTAAAATCCCCACATGGACAGGGTTGGAGAAGTTTTAGTAATTCCCTAGCTTCAATCTCCCCCTCCCCACTTTAAATTTGAAGTGACTCACTCCTCATCATGCCAATGACCTTTCAAAAAGATGGACTGGAATCCAAGTCCACTGGACTCCAAGTGATCCTCCCTTGGGGGTTATTTTGAGTCTGGGAGGTAGTTTCAACCTGAATTGTTATTTCGGGAATAAAGCAAGCTTCACAGTCCATAGACAGGCCCTGGATCAGGCAGGACCCATGGAAACCGGATTCCTGTGCTATTCAGTGTTAAAATAGACCAAGAAACAAAGTCCCCTTCCTTCATGTGCCGACAGTGCTCCCAGCTTAATTTGGAGCATCAATTTAGAGGTGTCTGACACATTCTCTGCTCAGGAGCTGTGTTGACAAAGATAGAAGACGACACGGGGTGAGGCCTTCTCAGCTCAAAATCTGTAAGTTGAAACCCATGGTAGGTCCTGGTAGGAGCAGTTGCGGCTTCTATTTAGGAGAAATTCTGTGTGTTTCTTGCTCGGGATCTGGCTCTGTTTTTTCTACCTCAAGAGCCTACAACTGGAGCTTCGATAAGAGAAGAGAGCAGTTCCCAAAACAGGTTCAGGGCTGGGGCAGTGAGAACTTGAGGCAAGAAAATCCAGCGGTTCTCCAACTATTTCGTGGCAATTTTCTTAGTGGCAACTTAAGAAATGCAACCGTTTCCTATGATAGAGTAACTGCTGCTGAGAGTGGGCGATTTAAGCCCGGGCCTGGCAAGTGGAGCGGGACTTGGGCGTGTCCCTGGGTCTGCGGTGTCGCGCGCCCCCTGCTGGCCGCCGGGCCCAGAACAAGGCACGCGCTGGGGAAGCGAAAGCGAAAGGCGCGGGGAGCCGGGACGCCCCGGCCCGGAGAGCATCGCCCGCAGATCGAGGGGAGACAACGTTGAGACAGTGCGAGGGGGTTCCCAGCTCAGCCCTCCGCACTTAAAGGAAAGACCCCTGGAGCTGCATCGCAGAAGCCGCCGCTGGTGAGTGGGGCGGGTGGAAGTCTGGAGCGCTAAGGGGACGCAGCCCACCTACCGCCTCCCCCGCTCGGTGTACGGTGATTCCTGTCCCTAAGGGGACGCAGCCCACCTACCGCCTCCCCCGCTCGGTGTACGGTGATTCCTACGGGGAAGCGAGGGAGCGAGGCAGGGACCGCCCGGCCGCCCGCTGGAACACGGCGGCGGCTGGCAGAGGACTGGGGCGGGGGTTGGGGGGAGGGTAATGGGACTTTTTTTTTTTTTTTTTTTTTTTTAAGATGAGGCTGCAGGTGGTCAGGCTTCCCAGCGCCTTCGGTCAGGCCGAATGCCTTGGGTCCTAGGAGGGAGCACAGGGTACTCAGGGTAGGGTTGGGTAAATCGAGTGAGAAGCCCATGGGCGCGTTGGGAGGAGTGGGAATGGGGGCGGGAGTAGCGCCGAGGACTGGGACTCCACCCCTGGCACTTCTCCCCTTCTCCCCACAGACCACGCCATGCGGCTCCCTGACCTGAGACCCTGGGCCGCCCTACTGCTGGCAGACTCGGCCTTACTCTGGCTGCTGCAGGGACCTCTGGCGGCCGTGCTTCCTCGAGGGCTTCCAGGCCTGTGGCTGGAGGGCATCTTGCGACTTGGAGGGCTTTGGTGGCTGCTGAGGCTGGGAGGGCTGCTGGGATATGTGGGGACACTGCTGTGCCCCCTCTGCCTGGTGATACCCTTCTTTCTCTCCTTGAGGGCCCTGGTCCCAGGAGCCTTGAGTGCTCCCCCAGCCAGAGTGGCTTCAGCCCCTTGGAGCTGGCTGCTGCTGGGGTCCGGGGCTGCGGGGCTCAGCTGGGCAGTGTGGGCTGTGCTGAGTCCTCCAGGAGCCCAGGAGAAGAAGGAGGACCAGGAGAACAACAGAGCTTTGATGTGGAGGTTGCTGAAGCTCTCCTGGCCGGACTGGCCTTTCCTGGCTGCTGCCTTCTTCTTTCTTGTCCTTGCCGTGTTGGGTGAGTCAGGAGAGGGCGCAGTGAATTGGAGGTGGGAAAAGGCCCTTGGCAGCAGCCCATTCACTGTGGTCCTCATGTCTTTTGCAGGTGAGACACTAATCCCTTACTATTCTGGCCTCGTGATTGACATCCTGGGGGGTGATTTTGACCCTGATGCCTTTGTCAGCGCCATCTTGTTCATGAGTCTTTTCTCCGTTGGGAGGTAGGTGATGGGTGATTTGCTGGCTTCAGGTGTTGACAGGGGCCCTCACTTTCCTAACTCTGTTTTCAGACCATTTTGTGCACAAGGCACAAAATACTTAAACTAAAATCTGCATGTGTTTACTCATTCGCCAGTCTGTTTCATACATCCATTCATTTATGCCTTCATTCACCAAGTAGCACCAACATCTTCAAAGTTTATATTATATCATTGCTACAGATATGAGTGATCTAGAACAAAACGTGTCTGTATGTCAAACAGAATGTCCCTCGGTTGCCTCTCAACAAATTTTTAAAATTTTTAAATTTTTATTTATTTTTTTGCTTTTTAGGGCCGCACCCGTAGCATGTGGAGGTTCCCAGGCTAGGGGTCCAGTCGGAGCTACAGCTGCGGGTGTACATACACCACAGCCACAGCAACAGCATCTGAGCCTCCTCTGTGACCTACATCACAGCTCATGGCAATGCGGGATCCTTAACCCCCTGAGCAAGGCCAGGGATCGAACCCTCAACCTCATGGTTCCTAGTCGGATTCATTTCCACTGTGCCATGACGGGAACGCCAGCTTCTCAACATTTTTATCTGCGCAAACTTCCATTTCTCTTTTCTGTCTCCCACCTCTCACCCTGTATTTTTTTTCCCCACAGTTATCCTGTTGTCAGAATGAGCATGTTTCTTCCTCTTGACCCTTCTTCCCTAATTCGTCTTGTCAGTTCTGGAAGATCTTATTCTGAGGCTTGTCACCTTCCTTTTCAGCGTCTTTACTCTTTTCCACTTTATTGCTTTCCCCTCTCTTTTTAGACTTACCCAAGGGTCTGCTGTCTACAGACTAACTCACTCACTAACGAGTGACTTGATAGGGCTGGAACTAGGATGGGGTGAGTGAGACACCTGGGGTGAGAAATCTAAAGAGAGCTTATTCTCAGAGTTCTGCAAGTGCTTCACTAGCATTACCCTAATATCAGCTGGGGGCTTGATTCTCTCCTTTGTTATGGTCCTACTTCATTTAGAATCCCTCAAAAGCCAATCATTATTCCATACTTGCTACTCTTTGCTGAAACTGATTTCTCAAAAGTGAATTTCTTACTGGGAGTTCCCGTTGTGGCTCAGCGGTAATGAATCCGACTGGCATCCATGAGGTTGCGGGTTCGATCCCTGGCCTCAATCAGTGGGTTAAGGATCAGGCGTTGCTGGGAACTGTGGTGTAGGTCACAGACACGGCTCGGATCCTGCGTGCTTGTGGCATCAGAACAATCTCTTATGAGTGAGCTCTTACTTCAGGTAGCTTTTGAACTTCCTCTTTTTCCCAGTCCCTCTACCTCCCCTGGAGAACCATTCTCCACTGAACCCTTAATTATGGACTTTTCTCATGACTCGGTTCTCTGATCTTTAAGACCATTTTTGCTCTTGAGCTTACTCAGCTCCCCTCTGCAGGTGAGTCCCAGATGCGCATCTCCTTGCCCAGCTCCAGTCTTGTAATCCAGTGGCCCCCTTCATGTTCCCATTGGACGGCTCACTGTCATCTCGGACTCCACACACCCAGGGTTCCAGATCCATCCCATTCCCCCCGGTCTCCTTGAAAGTGCTCCCTCTTCTTATTCCCATTCATGAGCCCATCCATATCCTAGGCTCCAAGCACTGCACCGACAAGGCCTTTCTCATGTTCAAACAGTAGCCCTGGCGTTTTCCACACTCCACATGTGCTCCTCTGGCTCCTTTCTCTCCATTCTCACTGTCATCGCCAAAGTCCAAACCTCATCATTTTATGTCTGACTATCCCAACAGCCTTTGAAACGTGGCAACTAGATTTGTATTAGAAGCCCTGTTTTGTAAAATTCCTGCCTCTGTGCATTTACCTTTTTTCCTTTATGTTTTATTGCAAACATGTGCATGGTCTAAGAGGAATTCCTCACCCCCAAGGACAATGGGGGCGGCAGGGAGGGGGGGAACAGCATGATCCCAGGGCTCTGGAGAGTGGGAGGGCCAGGAGTTCATTGCTGCAGGTCCCACAAAAAAGTCTGTGGGAGGAATTTCCATTGTGGCTCAGGGGTTAAGAACCTGGCTAGTATCCATGAGGATACTAGCCTTGCTCAGTGGGTTAAGGATCCGGTATTGCCGTGAGCTGTGGTGTTGGTGGCAGATGGGGCTTAGATCCCGAGCTGCTATGACTGTGGCGTAGGCCAGCAGCTGAAGCTCTGATTTGACCCCTAGCCTGGGAACCTCCAAATGCTGCAGGTGCGGCCCCACACAATAAATAAATAAATAAATAAATAAATAAATAAATAAATAAATAAATAAATAGGAAAGGTGTGCAGAAATAGGAAGAAGAATATTGGGGGCAGGGAGGAAAGGGAGCAAGACCCAGGGGAGGGCAGAGGGATGGCCCTGAGGGAGGCCAGGTCAGAAGCATCTTCACAGCATCTTTCCACCCCATCATACTGTTCGCTTGTGTGTAGCGCAGAGTGAGCCCCATCAATACTGGTCATAATTAGAATTTTGTTCTCACAGCTGGCTCACGGTGTCCTCTTTTTTCTTCCTCTGTTTATTCCTGCCCCGCCTGTCTCCCTCTCTCTTACCTGTTCCTCTTTTGCCTCTGGTGGTATGCATCCCCCCCACCCCCCAACTTTCTATTTCTTTTCATTCTCTGCTTTTCTCCTCTGCTTCTCTCCCTCCCTCCCCCCTGCATCTCTGTCCGCTTGGTCCTCCGCCCCCTTCCCTCCCTGTAGCTCACTGTCCGCTGGCTGCCGGGGAAGCGCCTTCACCCTCGTCATGTCCAGGATCAATCTGCGTGTCCGGGAGCAGCTTTTCTCCTCCCTCCTGCACCAGGACCTGGCTTTCTTCCAGGAGACTAAGACAGGTGGGGCCTGGGGTCCAGGGCTGGGGATCCCCTGCACCTGCCCTGCCCCTCGGCTCCCCTGTCCTGCCTGCATCCCTGGCACCAGGGCCTGGAGCTACTTTTCTCTCATTTGGGACAATGTAGTGAGGCAGCCGCCCCCACTTGTCTCTCTGCAAGGGAGAAGGGGGCTGCGGGAGGTCGGGAGGTCAGGAGTGAGCAGAGTTTGCATTGCAACACGCAGCTTCCACACCTGCTCTTTCCCTCCCAGGGGAGCTGAATTCACGGCTGAGCTCGGACACCAAACTGATGAGTCTCTGGCTTCCTCTGAATGCCAACGTGCTCTTGCGCAGCCTGGTCAAGGTGCTGGGACTCTTCGGCTTCATGCTCAGCTTGTCGCCTCGACTCACCCTCCTCTCTCTGCTCCAGATGCCTCTCACGATAGCGGCTGAGAAGGTGTACAATGCCCGCCATCTGGTAAGTGTGGATGCTGGCGAACCCCCCAGGGGAATAAAGGCAGGAGTTCTGGCAGGCTTCAGAAGGCCCACGACCCCTGAGGGGGAGAGGGAGGGGGAGAGGGGGAGGGGAGGGGGAGGAGGAGGGGGGAGAGAGAGAAGGAGACCACATTTTATGGGGAGAGAATAATCTTCTCATCAGATTTGCAAAGCTGTCTATACCCATCTTCCCCAGAAAAGATTAAAGATGCCATCTTAGGAGTTCCCACTATGGCTCAGTGGTAATGAACCCAACTAGTATCCCTGAGGACGTGGGTTTGATCTCTGGCCTCTCTCAGTGCGTCAAGCATCCGGTGTTGCCCTGAGCTGTGGTGTAGGTCGCAGATGTGGCTCGGATCCCATGTGGCTGTGGCTGTGGCTGGCAGCTGCAGCTCTGATTCGATTCTTAGCCTGGGAACTTCCATGTGCCTGGGTGCTGGCCTAAGAAGCCAAAAAAAAAAAAAAAAAAAGAGCCATTCCAGAGGGTTTAAAATAGAGTTTTTCCTTTACTTCAGCAGAAGGACTTTGAGGGGAGCATAGAGAATATTCCCTGCCAGCAGTTAAGTCCTGAGTCTGAATGTCAGCTCTACCTCCTCTCTCTAGTTTTAAAAAATTGTGATAAAGTATACATAACATAAAATTGACAGTTTTTAAAACCACTTTTACATGTGCCATTTTAGTGGCATTAAATATCCTGTTTTGCACCTGTCACCATTCTCCATCTCCAGAACTTTTCTCGTATCATCCCTGACTGAAGCATGGTACCCACTAAACATGGGCAAGGTCCCCATTTCCCCCTCCCCCCAGCCCCTGGCCACCACCTTCTGATTTCTGTCTCTCTGAGTTTAATTACTTTAGGTCCATGTTAGCCGGGCTTTTTCTGACTGGCTTCTTTCACTTAGCATAATGGCTTCCATGGTGTAGCCCGTGTCGGGATCTCCTTCCTTTGTAAAGCTGAATCGTATTACATTATATGTGTATATCACTTTTTTGCTTGTCTGCTTGTCTGTTGATGGATGCTGGGGCTCTGTCCACCTTTTGACTCTTATGCATAATGCTGCTGTGCACATGGGTGTACAAATATTTCTTCAAGCCTCAATTTCAGTTCCTTCAAGTGTAAACCCAGAAGTAGAAGTGCTGTATCGTTTGTTAATTCTATTTTTAATTTTTTGAAGAGCTGTCATACTGTTTTCCGCAGTAGCTGCAGCATTTTACATTCCTGCCAGCGGTACACAAGGGTTTCTCTCACCTTCTCATCAACACATAGCTTCTGTTGTTTAAAAATTCTTATTATTTTTAGTATCTCCCTAGTCCTTATTGATCTTATAACTGGAAGTTTGTACCTTTGACCACCTTCTCCGATTCCCCCACCCCCTCCCCTCACCTCTGGTAATGATGTTCTACAAGTTTGATTTTTTTTTTGCTTTGCCTTTTTTTTTTCCGATTTCCACATATAAATGAATCATACAGTTTTTGTCTTTCTCTGTCTGACTTATTTCACTTAGAAGAATGCTCTCAAGGTCCATCCGTGTGGTTGAAAATGGCAAGATTTCCTTCTTTTTATGGCTGAATAACATTCCATGGTATATTTATACTACTTTTTTTTTTAGTTTTTATGTTTTCTATTATAGGTGATATACATTGTTCTGTCAATTTCTGCGATACAGCAAAGTGACCCAGTCACTCACTCACTCACACACACACACAAAACATTCTTTTTCTCACATTATCCTCCATCATGTTATACCACTTTTAAAAATAAAGCTGTCCTAAGGGTTGTGAGGTATTTCATTAAGGCTTTAACTTTTCCCCAATGATCAGTGATACGGAGCGTCTTTTCATGTGTTTATTGACCATTTTAATATCGTTTTTGGAGAAATATCTACTCAAGTTCTTTGCTCATTTTCAAATTGGTTGTTTTTAAATCACTGGCTTGTAGGAATTCTTTATGTTAATTTAGGTATCAACCTTTTATCTCACATATGATCTGCAAATGTTTCCTTCTATTCTCTGGTTTTCCTTTTCACTCTATGGATAAACAGAGTCCTTTGATGCACAACTGTTTTTAATTTTGATGAAGTTCAGTATACTTATTTTTTTGGGGGGGCGGTGCTTTGGTGTCACATTCAAGAAATCAATGCCAGTCTAGTCTTGTGAATCTTTCCCCCCATGTTTTCTTCTCAGAGTGTTATGGTTTTAGCACTTATATTTAGGTCTTTGGTCCATTTTGAGCTGGAGCTCCACCTTCTGTTAATCAGCTGTGGCTCCTTGGGAAAACTACCCCTTCGTTCTTCATTCAGATCCTGGGGTTGGTGTGAATCACCTCAAATGAAGGTTAAAAAAAAGTCGGTCTGTATCCTCCACCCCCTAGTACTGAGAGCTCAGTAATGTCTCGTTCCCTCCTTCCTTCACTGTCATGATCTTTTCTGGAAAGAAATGTAAGGAAACAGGAAAGAAGAGGGTTTAGTATTTCCAGGTAGATTGAGGGAGCATCCCAAGGCCTGGAATGAGACATGGGGGTCTGTTCTCTCCTGCCAAAGTCACCCCTTCCATCCTCTGCCCCGTTTTCCCAGGCAGTGCTTCGAGAGATCCAGGATGCAGTGGCAAGAGCAGGGCAGGTGGTGCGGGAGGCTGTGGGAGACCTGCAGACTGTGCGCAGTTTTGGGGCCGAGGAGGAAGAAGTCTGTCGCTATAAGGAGGCCCTGGAACGATGCCGGCAGCTGTGGTGGCGAAGAGACCTGGAACAGGCCCTCTACCTGCTCTTAAGAAGGGTGAGGAAGCTGGGGGAAGGGCCCAGGGAGGGGCAAGGGAAAGCAGGGGTCCTGGTCCTACAGCTGCTCCTGGGGACCCTGCCGCTTACTGGCAGGGAGGGCAGGGAATGGAAGGTTCTCAGGCTCCCCTTTCTTCTCCCTCCAGATGCTGGAGTTGGCAATGAAGGTGCTGTTGCTGAGCTGTGGGCTGCAGCAGATCCTGGCTGGGGACCTCACCCAGGGTGGGCTGCTCTCCTTTCTGCTCTACCAGGAAAACATGGGCTCCTATGTGCACGTGAGTTGGGATCTGTGCAGGCTGTCTTTTTCCCCTTAAAAAAACCCCTGAAATAAGCCCAACTTATTGGTTATGGAGAATTTCAAACATAGGCCAAAAAAAAAAAAAAAGCTATAATGAACCCCCATGTACTTAGCATCTGTTTTAACAATTATCAACTGATGGCCAATCTTAATCCATCTTAAACCCATCCACTTCCCCTCGCCCATGTTATTTTGAAGCAAATCCAAGAAATGGTTTCATTTATAAATATGTATCCCTAAATGCAAACATTAAAATATATAACCACAAAGCCATGATCACACCAGAAAAGTTAACAGTAGCGTCATCAGTCAGTGGTCAAATTTCCGCGTGTCTCTTAGAGGTAGGAGAAGTGTATACACTGAGTCGATGTCTTTCTCTCTCTCATCTGTGGGGGCACCATCCACCAGTGCTCAGGGTCCGTCACATTACTGGGGGCTGCAAAACAGTGACCCTCGCCATTCCCTCCTTCATTAGCGGGGGTTCATCTCTCAAGGGAGACGTCTCCTCATCTACTGTGTGGTTCCCAGGGGTGCAGTTTGATGAAGAAAGGCAGAATGAGCATTCAGCTCCTTGCCTATAATTACCAGCTTCCAAAAATAATTAGTTCCTGCATCTTGGGCTTTATTTGATAATTTTCGTGGACATTTGTTAAACATCGTTATGTTGGAGAGCTGCGTGGGAGGCACTCTGGGGGCTACAAAGATGAGGTGGGCACAGCGCCTGCCTTTAAGGAGTCCCCTGTCTCATCAGGCAGAGCTGTGTAGGGGTCACAGGGACCAGTCCCTGGACAGGTCTGGGGTGGGAGGAACACTGTGTGGGAGGAGTGTGGATGTCTCCTTCCTTTATGCTGCAAATTGGAGTAATGGGGGATTGGGGCTGATGTTAAATTCCATCTGCATTGCACATTTAAAGGTGGGGAATCTTTTCAGATGAGGGAGAGGCATGGCAGGGGCAGTGTGGGGCAGGGAGTGCATGAGGAGGGGAGAGGTAGGTTTTCTGGGGAGCTGCCTCTGATTGGCTGACCCCTGCGTTCCTGTTTTCCAGACCCTGGTATATGTGTTTGGGGATATGCTGAGCAACGTGGGGGCTGCAGAGAAGGTTTTCTACTACCTGGACAGACAGCCAGATCTGCCTCCACCTGGGACATTGGCCCCTTCCACTCTGAAGGGGGTGGTGAAATTCCAAGGCGTCTCCTTTGCGTATCCTAACTGCCCTGACAAGCCTGTGCTCAAGGTGCTCGCCATAGGCCACAGGGAGGGGACCTGGGGCCCTGGCTCCCTGTGTGACCAGGCATCATGGACTGTGATGATTTACCTCTGAGAAGCTGATCTTACTCTGATAGAAAAGGGGAGGTGGGGAGTTCCTGTGGTGGCTCAGTGGTTAATGAATCCGACTGGTATCCTTGAGGACACAGGTTCAATGCTTGGCCTTATTCAGTGGTTTAAGGATCCTGCGTTGCTGTGAGCTCTGGCCATCAGCTACAGCTCTGATTTGACCCCTAGTCTGGGAACTCCAAACTCTGCAAGTATGGCACTAAAAAGCCCCCCCAAAAAAAAGAAAGAAAAGAAAAAAGAAAAGGGGAGGGGGGAGTTTCCTGGTGGCTCAGCAGGTTAAGGATTCGTTGTTATGCCTGCTGTGGCTCGGGTCCCTGCTGTGGTGCCGGTTCTGTCCTTGGCCCAGGAACCTCTGCAGGCAGTGGGCGTGGCCAAAAAAAAAAAAAAAAAAAGGAAAACAAAAGGGGAAGGGTCTTGAGGGAGAGGAGGCAGGCCCCTAACTCCTTCTGGCTTTTCTAGGGTCTCACATTCACCCTGCATCCTGGTCAGATGACTGCTCTGGTGGGGCCCAATGGGTCTGGGAAGAGCACCGTGGCTGCCCTGCTGCAGAACCTGTACCAGCCCACGGAGGGGCAGGTGCTGCTGGACGAGGAGCCCGTCTCCGCCTATGAGCATCACTACCTGCACCAACAGGTGGGCGGGGAGGAAGGAGGGGACCAGAGATGGGAGAGAAGAAGGACGGTCGCACAGAGCCTGGGAGGAAGCGGCGGGAAGCAGCACAGGGAGTCCGTTCGGAGGCAGGCAGGCAGGCGAGGTGCCAGGGAGGGTCCTTGCCTTGCGGGTTTCCCCATGGTCTGTGTTCCCACCGCCTCCGCACAGGTGGTTTTGGTCGGGCAGGAGCCTGTGCTGTTCTCAGGGTCTGTGAGAGACAACATTGCTTATGGGCTGAGGAGCTGCAGCGATGAGAAGGTGATGGCCGCTGCCCGGGCTGCCAGGGCAGAGGAGTTCATAAACGAAATGGAGCACGGACTCTACACAGGTACCTGCAGCCAAAGGAGAACCTGGAGCTTATTCGGCCGGGCGGGGTGCGGGGCGGGGGGTGGGTGGGTGCGGGGAGGGTCTTGTCCCTGTAGCTCGGTGTTCGCGGTTTTCTTTCCTTACCTCCCATCTCCCCTCCTCGCCCACCGTCAGGAGTTCTTTAGCCTACTGTCCGCTCAGGAGCCTTTGTTCCCCGAAAGCAGGCGGGAAGTGGTGCTTCCTCCCTCTCCTCCTGAGTCTCCCTCTTCACCTCCCTCCCGGAACCGGGCCCTCATCTTCCGGACCCGAGCCTGTGGACATACCACTTGTGCCCTTGTTCCTATAGTGATCACTCGTGTCTGAGGATAGATGTTTCTCGGTTTCCACAGATGTGGGGGAGAAAGGGAACCAGCTGGCTGTGGGACAGAAGCAGCGTCTGGCCATTGCCCGGGCCCTCGTGCGGGACCCACGAGTCCTCATCCTGGACGAGGCCACCAGTGCCCTGGACGCGGAGAGCGAGCAGGCGGTGGGTACCGCGCTGGGCGGGGCAGGGGACGCGGCCCCGAGGGGTCAGCCGGTGCAGAATGGGGCAGTGGGAGGACGAATGGGCCACTAGTGGAACGAACACCTGCGCCTTCTCGCCTTCTCGGAGTGGGGCAGGATTGGAGGACAGAGTGGTGTGGGGACATCCCGGCTTCCTCCCGGCTCCCTCCTCCTCCTCCTCCAGCTGCCTTGGCCCCGCTGTCGGAGAAGCGCAGTGCACACCCTCCCTCGGGCTCTGGGCCACCTTCTCGTGTTTCATGCCTTCTTCGCCCTAAGTCACAAGAGATGGTGCCCAGTTGGGCTGTGGTGTCCATCCCATTCCTAGCTTTCTGAGGCATGGCGGTCCTCCCCCTTTAGCTGCAGGACTGGAAATCCCACGGGAACCGGACGGTGCTGGTGATCGCGCACAGGCTGCATACGGTTCAGAACGCGGACCAGATCCTGGTGCTCAAGCAGGGAGAGCTGCAGGAGCATGCGCAGCTCATGGAGGGGGAGGACCTCTACTCCTACCTGGTGCAGCAGAACCAGAGGCCGGAGGGGGGCACCCCAGAGACACTGCCCTCTTCCCAGGGCCATCTCAGTGACCCAGAGGAGCTCCTGCTTTGACTTTCCCCGGGAGCTGCTTTTGGAGCTGGAGGCATGATGGAGGTTTAGACGGAGGATACTTTTGTTAGCGCACGGGGAGTGGGGGTGGGGAGGTTGCTGTCTCTATCCAAGAACCTCATTTACTTGATGAACAGAACTTTGGTGCTGAGAAGTGTATTGTGGCATAACAAATATATTTTAAAATATTTTTTGCTTATTATATAAATAGCACACATTCATATGGAAAATTTAGACAGTATAGACAAGTTGGAAGAAGAAAAGTAAAACTAGCCGCTATTTCACATCCCAGAGGTAAAGATGGTTACTATTTTGCTGGCTGTCTTCCTGTCTTCATTGTTCTTTGAGATACATATTAACTAGTATGACTTAAATATTCATGAGACTGCTTTTCTGTATCCTTTCCCATTCCCATCAGGGTCTGAGGTTTGGGGGGAGTTAGGGTATGGAGGGCTGGAGCGCAGTTCCCTAATTAACAGTATTAGTAGAATATAGATAATAGCTGGTTTACAGAGTTTTAATATGAGTAGGAACTATGCTAAGCAGTTTGTCATATATTATCATTTTTAATCCTTATCCTCATCATATATTTGAGGTTGGTTGTCATCCCCATTTTATGGATGAGAAAACTGAATCTCTTAAGAGATTAAATCACTTTCCAAAGGTTATACAGTGGTGGAATTTGAATTTGAATCCAAGCCTGACCCCCGAGTCTTCACTCTCAACCAATAAATTACAACCCATCTTGTGTCATAATCTGCTTTATAATGAGATCGTCAGGCCCTTTTACTTCTAGCTCTGAATCTCATCTCTTCCCTCTAGCCCTGTTAACAACTTTCAATCATAGTGTTAGATGCTCTCATCTCCAAGGAGGTTCCCCTACATTGGTTCCCCTCTTCCAGCCATTCTTCACTCTTCAGGAAGTCATTTTTCTTTCTAGAAGACACCTAGGACAATGTCACTCCTGTAAAATCCTTCCAGTGTCTTCGCCGCTTTCAGATCTTCCTCAGAGACACAGGTTCTTCTAGCCCGTTTGTCTCACTCTCTCTTGTTGGATTCACCTCCATCCACGACAAACTTCCTGCCCTCCTGATGCCTCTGTGCCTTGGCATGGGGTGTGGCCTGCCATTTTCCCCAGTTCTTTAAGATTCAACTCAGGGGTGAGGTCTTCCAGGAAACCTTCCCTTCCCTCCTCAGTCTGGAGAAGGTGTCCCTCGCATGTGCTCCCATAGCTCTGCTCCTGGGGCTTACCTCTTTCACAGTCCCTCTTGGACTCCCCCCCCCCCCGTAGACCTCTGTCCTTCCACTTGACCATGAGCTCCTGCAGGGGAGGCTGTATGTCATATTAAGCTTTATATCTACTACCTGACACAGGGCTCTGTTCATAATGGATGATACATAAATGTTTGCTGGATAAATGAATAAATCTCCCTCCTCTGTCCTCATTCCAATCCTTCCTTCACATGCAAACCACTGAAAATCCAAAGCTGTACACATTACTCATTCCTGGAAGGTTCTTGCCTTTGAAGATGCCTATTTTAAGAAGCTGAAACTGTCACTTACCCAGAAGTAGCAGGTACTTTCCAGGCTAGCGATGATCTAGCCAGAACTTTTGTGGTCTTGGATTTTTTTTTTCTTCCTGGAAACTGTTGGGAGCAGGGTCAGGCCAGAGCAGGGAGTTTCTTAGACAGATAAACCTTTGCTTCATCCTGCTGCTGCCTTGCTGTTCCACATCTGCGTATCTCTCAAATGTCACTAAGGGTGAAATAAGCATTTAGAGAGAGAGAAGACTGGCCTGATTCCTTCCCCTCCCCCACCAAATGTCCTTCCTGTATTTGTAAAATAGGAATAGTAATTTGTGTATCTCCCAACCCTAAGGGAACTATTGTCTTCATGGAAGAAGACAATCTATTATAATTCTTTGGAATCCTCAGTGCAATTATACCCATAGACTCATAATACTTTAAACATGGAAGACATTTTAAAAATAGTATAGCTGTCAAATCTTACTTTACAGTAGGGAAAGGGGCCTGAAATCACACAGCTACTCAGAGACGGAGCTGGGAGGGAACTCAGGCATCCTGACATATAGTACAGGGGGATGCAGTGGATCTTAGGCTCTGAAGAGGTCATGAAAATGTGTTATTTCAGGGAAACTCCCAGCTAAGCCTTATTTTATCGACACAGAAAAATGTTCCCCGACAGAGTATTCAGTGCACCCCTCACAAGTGTGGTTTGCCTCACGACTGCAGATATTAGTAACCTGGTTTTGTCCAGAGTTCTTGTTCTTTTCCTCCTCCCCACCCACTGTCCACCATCATTTGACTTCCACTCTTTTTTTTTTTTTTGTCTTTTTAGGGCCGCACCCATGGCATATGGAGGTTCCCAGGCTAGGGGTCTAATCGGAGCTGAAGCTGCTGGCCTACACCACAGCCACTGCAATACCAGATCCGAGCCATGTCTGCAACCTACACCACAGCAACGCTGGATCCTTAACCCACTGAGGAGGCCAGGGATCGAACCCACAACCTCGTGGTTCCTAGTTGGATTCATTTCTGCTGTGCCACAATGGGAACTCCAACTTCCACTCTTTAATCTCCATTTTTCTTTTTTTTCTTTCTTTCTTTTCTTTTTTTTTTTTTTTGTCTTTTCTAGGGCTGCACTTGTGGCATATGGAGGTCCCAGGCTAGGGGTCCAATCAGAGCTGTAGCTGCCGGCCTACGCCAGAGCCATAGCAACACGGGATCCGAGCCGTGTCTGAAACCTACACCACAGCTCACAGCAACACCAGATCCTTAACCCACTGAGGAAGGTCAGGGATCGAACCCGAAACCTCATGGTTCTTAGTTGGATTCATTAACCACTGAACCACAACAGGAACTCCTAATCTCCACTTCTTGTCACATACCCTCAGTGTCTTTCCTGCTTAGTTGGGACCTACTCTTCCCAAAGGAAGGTGTGAACGTAGAGGAGGAACCTCGGCAAAGGCTCATAGATGACCTTGGAGCCCCAAACAACTTCCCACCCTGTCTGCCCTGCCCAAGGTGGGAACAGCATTGAACTTCAAGTCCTTTACCCCCCAAGTCAAAGGGGTGGCCACATGCAATCCCCATGGCAGTTGGGACTCAGGAGGAGGAAGTGCGGGGTGGTCAGATTTTGTGGGGGAAGGACCAGGGAATAAGGAAAACAAAGACCTTCCCTGTTTTGGGTGCTGAGTGAATGGAGCATCCATTTACTTGAATCTGATGCCATCTGCTGGTCCAAGGCAATCCTGAGTTTTCAACCCAGAGTTTTTTATGAATTGTAATAATTCAGCATCAATAAGAATCATTCATGGAGTGCTTTCTGTGAGCTACTGCTGTGCTGGGTGTCTGCCATATATCTCCTTGCTTTATCTTTAAGGTAATCCTAATGCTGTGTAGCAGGCCCCAATTCTAATGGGAAAATGGAGACACGAACAGTTACTAACTTGCCTGGGTCACAGAGCTAGGAAAAGGTAGGCTTCACCCAACTTGACAAACAAAACTCCCCCAAAGAGCTCCTTGCACTCCTTGTATCCACTTGCCCTCATGCTCTTCTCCTTTGTAGAGACGCAGTTCATTTGACTAGGCGATCATTAGTGTGGTTTAAACTTTGAAATTCAAAATGGTAAACAGAGGAAAACCTCACTCCCATCCTTCCCCACGGTTTACCCTTGGCATTGGCAGTCCATAGTCCCAGGTTTATCTTTATCCTTCCAGAGAAACTTAATGTATATCTCAGTGTGTGTGTGTGTGTGTGTGTGTGTGTGTGTGTGTGTGTGTATTCTTGGTCCCTATTTTTACAAATAGCAGCTCTCTAAATTCCCTGTTTTGAATTTTACTTTTTTTTTGTCTTTTGTCTTTTTGTTGTTGTTGCTATTTCTTGGGCTGCTCCCACGGCATATGGAGGTTCCCAGGTTCCCAGGCTAGGGGCCGAATCGGAGCTGTAGCCACCGGCCTACGCCAGAGCCACAGCAACTTGGGATCCGAGCCGCGTCTGCAACCTACACCATAGCTCACGGCAACGCCAGATCGTTAACCCACTGAGCAAGGGCAGGGACCGAACCCGCAACCTCATGGTTCCTAGTCGGATTCGTTAACCACTGCGCCATGACGGGAACTCCTTTTTCTTTGTTTTAAATGCCTTCACCCTTGGCATATGGAAGTTCCTAGGACAGGGATTGAATCTGAGCCGCAGCTGAGACCTATGCCACAGATGTGGCAATGCCAGATCTTTTAACCCACTGCACTGGGCAGGGGATTGGACTTGGGCCTTTGCAGTGACCTGAGCCTTAGCAGTCAGGTTCTTAACCCACTGCTGCATAATGGAAACTCTACTTTTTAAACATATCTTAGAAATATATGGCGATAGGAGCTCCTGTTGTAGCTCAGTGGGTTAAAAACCCACTGTGAGGATTTGAGTTTGATCCCTGGCCTCACTGAGTGGGTTAAGGGTCCTGCGTTGCTGTGGCTGTGGTGTCGGCCGGCAGCTGCAGCTCCAATTTGACTCCTAGCCCGGAAACTTCCATATGCCACAGGTGTGGTCATAAAAAGAAAAAAAAATGGCTATAGTGTATTCTATTTTATGAAAGTACTGTATTTCATTTAGCCTGTCTCCCTTTATTGATGGGTAGTTAGGTTATCGGAAGTCTTTTGCTATTGTAAGCAATGTCTTGTATAGACGTTGTTATGTGCCCGCGTGAGAATATGACTAGGATAACATCCTAAAGAGGGGAAAGTGCCAAGTCTAAATGTTTATATAATATTATTAATGATAGCTCTTGGAAGATTGCCATCCTAGAGATTGTATAATGCAGAGTTACATCGGCAGTAGATGATTTTATCTTTCCCCACAGTCTCATCAACAGAGTAGTGCAATATTTTTAAATTTTGTGATTCTTATGGATAAAAAGTGGAATCACGTTGAAGTCGTCATTTGCTCTATTTTTACTACACCTTCAATAAGAAGGATACTGAGCCCAGAAAGAAAAATTGGGATGCAATAAGCAAGGATGAGTAAACACGCACACACACACATCCCACTACCACTACCATAACCATCATCAGCCAAAACCTGTCTAAAATATTGGCTAATCACAGAAAGAGAATGTAAATATGTATAATTATATTTGCTTTGCAAATATCTAATTTATATATTAAGTGAAACTTCAAGCCAGGATTTATCTAACCATTCACGAGGATCTCTCTTCAGGGTTGTTAAATTGTGGTCAGTGATTTGTCAGTGCAGTCTCTTCCACTCCTGGGGCGATCATAAGCTAAAATATATTTGTAATATGTTAGATTATAGACATATTAGGAAGCAAAATATATCATTCAAAAATTATTTGCAATGAGAAGGAAAAAAGAAAACCCCCAGCAGATTCTAACCTTTAAACACTATTTTGTGTATAATGTATTAATTTATCTATGTGAGGATAGATAATTTTCTTCCCTCCTTTAAATATATCCTTGTAGTTTCCAATTTTTGGCACAAAATAGTTTTTTTTCACTTCCAAATGGCATTTATTAATAAAATCTTTTAAACATAATAAAATAAAATAAAATATCAGTTAATCAGACAGAGGAATGAAGAAACGATTGTAACTACAAAGACCACTAGCGGAGTTCCTGTCATGGCTCAGCAGTTAACGACTAGTATCAATGAGGACGCAGGTTTGATTCCCGGCCTCGCTCAGTGGCTTAAGGATCTGGTGTTGCTGTGAGCTGTGGTATAGGTTGTAGGTTGCAAATGCAGCTTGGATCCCTTGTTGCTGTGGCTGTGGCTGTGGTGTAGGCAGCTGAAGCTCTGATTCGACCCCTATCCTGGGAACCTCCATATGCTGGGGGTGTGGCCCTAAAAAGACTGGAAAAACAAAAAACAAAAAACAAAGCCGCTAGCAATAATGAAAATTTAAGAACAAGGTGGAACAATCACAAATAACGAGAGTGGGGCAGATAAAGTAAAAGCATTCTGAAGTCTGTCTTGTTTGGAAGGAGGGTAGAGATAATTGACCAACTTCTTCTTCTTTTTTTTTAAGGGCTTCATCTGCAGGATTTGTAAGTTCCTGGGCTAGGGGTCAAATTGGAGCTGCACCTGAGGCCTACACCACAGCCACTACAGTTGGCATCCGAGCCACATCTGTGACCTATGCCACAGCTCGGGGCAACGCTGCATCCTTAACCCACTGAGCAAGGCCAGGGATTGAACCCACATTCCTCATGCATACTAATTGGGTTCTCAACCTGCTGAGCCCTATTGGGAACCCCATCAATCAGCTTCTGATGTTGCTAAATTAGATAGTCGTGTTGAAAATGTGGAGGTAAATCTTGGGTCTCGTGCTTCATGGAGGCTTTTACCATAAAACTCTCCAGGAGGCCCCGTTGTGGCTCAGCAGAAATGAACCTAACTAGTATCCATGAGTTCTCAGGTTCGATCCCTGGACTCACTCAGTGGGTTAAGGATCTGGCATTGCCAGAACTGTGGTGTAGGTTGCAGATATGGCCCATATCTGGCATTGCGGCAGCTGTGGCCTAGGCCGGCGGCTATAGCTCTGATTTGACCCGTAGCCTGGGAACCTCCATATGCCATGGGTGCGGCCCTAAAAAGCAAACAAAACAAAACCCAAAACAAAAACAAATTCTCCATTGGGGTACCAGGGATTTAACCAGCTAATCACAGAGGAAGCCTTTGATTTACAATTGGCTATTATAGTTATGAGCAGAGCTGGCCTGAGGTCATCCCAGCGTATTTGGTAAGGCATAACTCAGGTATTCCAGGCTCTCCTCATCAACTACATCATAATCCTGCATTCTTTTATGGAAGTGAAGAAGAAAAAATTCTACTGTAGTCTCCCATTCAATGAAATAGTGTGTGTGTATACACACACACACACACATAAATATATGTACACACACACATAAATATATGTACACACATATAAATATATATATACACACACACACATATAAATATATACACACACACATATATAAATATATACACACACATATAAATACATACACACATATATAAATATACACACACACATATATATACACACACACATATATAAATATATATATATTTATTTATTTATTTATTGTGGGTAGTCATAATTTTTAAGGAATTCCAGGGAAACTTTCTGTTTCAATGTCTATTTCTTCTCTTTTGTCCACATGCACTGGGGATTCAGAATTATAACATTTCGTGTTGACCCCTTCTATCAAATGTCAACTTCATCAGCCTCATTACGAACTCTCTCTAGATTGTTAGAATGTTCTCTTCTTGTGCCCAAACATGACAAACTTTTATTCTTCCTGACATTATAGTGGATTGTAGCCCTGTCACTCCACCCAGGTTTTACATTCTTTTTTGGGGTTGAGTGGGGTGCATCTGTGGCATGTGGAAGTTCCCAGGCCAGGACTGGAATCTGAGCTGCAGCTGTGACTCAAATCACCATTGCAGCAACACCAGGCCCTTAACCCACAGCAGGAACTCCTACACTTCTTAACCATCATCTCATACAACCTATGGTATTGGACATGGAGTGCTATGCTAAATAAATAATATACTTACAGACCACTTTGGTGAAATGGAATCTCTCTCTCTTTGTTTTTTTAGGGCCATACCTGCAGCATATGGAAGTTCTCAGGCTATGGGTCGAATTAGAGCTACGGCTGCCAGCCCACACCACAGCCAGAGCAACGTGGTATCCGAGCTGCATCTGTGACCTACACCACGTTGTAGCTCACGGCAACACCGGATCCTTAACCCACTGAGCGAGGCCGGGGATCAAACCTGTGTCCTCACGGATACTAGTCAGATTCGTTTCCTCTGAGCCATGACAGGAACTCCTAGAGTACTTTTTTCTTTCTCTCTTAGCCCAGTTTCCACGTACCTAAACTGCTGTCAGTGATTCTGCAGGTAAACCATTCTTCCGTGATGAGTAGTCTACCCAGTGCCTAATGACACGAAGCTCCTCTCTCTTGATTGGTTATCTCTCTGAGGAGTTTCCAATCCTGAGGAAGCCAGAAAGATGTCTCTGCTCTTAATGAATATTTTTGTCTGTGTTGTGTGTGGGCAAGCCCCATTCGGAAGAGGCTGATGATTTATACAACCTCATTTTCTTTTTCCCCCTCCAGAATGGGTTCTAGCTGGGTTCCCTGGGCGGTGGCTTTGTTAATGACGGTAATCAGGCTGGACTCCTCCATGACTCAAGGCAGAGATCCTCCAGGTAAGAACACAGTGCTTTTTTTCAGGTATATTTGCAAGAACTGGCATGGGGGATGGATGCCTTTCCCGAACCAGTCTGGACTGGAAGTGACGTCTGGCTCCAAAGAGCGTGTTCTTCCCTTTGACAAAAAAGTATTCCTTCCTTCCTTACCACACGCAAGGGACTGATGGGGAAAGGGACTTCCTGTCCCAAAGCCACAGATTCAAGGAGTGGGGAGGCAGGAAGAAGGGAAATCCATCACTTGCTTAGGGTCCTTATTGTATCCGTGTCAGTCTGAGAAGAGCTGCTGTTCTTCAGCCAGGAGTTTGATGATTTCGACGGTTTCAGTATTTATCCAATTGGGGTATATGTGGATCCAAGAACTTGTAAACAAAGTTTGCTTCATTTGCCATTTTTAAGCTTCTTATCATACGGTCAGATTGTACCCAGCGATTTGGAGAAATGAGAGAAGTTGTATATATTATCCCCATCCTCAGGTTCCCAGGTATGTGTATTTACTGCTGTTGTTTTTCTAGATGAAGAATTAAGCTATGCAAACAGGAAGCGATGTTATGTTATGAAAACATATCAGAAGGAGACAGGATATAACGTGCTAAAAACAGAACCCCTTTGAATTCAAGGTCTCATTAGACATAAAAGAGGAACAAACCTATGGGTAGGAAGATCACTGTTCTTATTGAACAGAAACCTCTCTGAGCTTATAAATGTTTATTCAACAACACACACAAAATCAGTAAGACATAAAATCTGACACAGCTCTTCGAAAAAAAAATTTTTTTTTTTTCTGATTTAGACTGTAAGAGGACAGAGAGAATTGGAGGTCAGAGCTGCACGTGAAGTCAGCTGTTATTAGAGGTTAGTGTGGCTGGTCCAGGAGGGCTGCCATTCTTCCACTCAGCTCAGTAGGTCCTCTGAACTTAGAAAAGAAAGCCAAACTACCACTCACCATCAGTAACAACTATCCTGTAAGTCTCAAGTTAAATGCCAGGGAGATCCTTCCTGATCAATCTGCATTATCAATCCATTTGAATTTCCATGTATATTTTGTTCTCAAGTGCACAGAATGGAGTTAATCCTTCCCAGTGAGGTCATGGCATCTGTGATCAGAACAAAGACTTCCGGAGTTCCCATCGTGGCGCAGTGGTTAACAAATCCGACTAGGAACCATGAGGTTGCGGGTTTGATCCCTGGACCGGCTCAGTGGGTTAAGGATCCAGTGTTGCCAAGAGCTGTGGTGTGGGTTGCAGACGTGGCTCGGATCCTGCGTTGCTGTGGCTGTGGTGTAGGCCGGTGGCTACAGCTTCAATCCGACCCCTAGCCTGGGAGCTTCCATATGCCGGGAGCGGCCCAAGAAATGGCAAAAAGAAAAAAAAAAAAAAAAGAACAAAGACATTCTTCTCTGCCCTCATCTCCATTCTCCCTCCCTCTCTTCCAAAGATATCTATTCTAACGTGTCTGGCATGTCTTGAAGTATGCGGGTGGCTTTTAAAAAGATATAGCATTGTTCTCCTGTGTATCTTTTAAATTTTTAATCAATGCCACCACTCATTGAATCACATTCTGCTTCTCTTCTTACTTAACACTATGCTTTTGAGCTCTTTCTCGGTGTTGCTCATGAACTCAAACTCATCTTGACCGATGGGGAAGCAAGTCTGGGAGGGGAAGTGTCTGTTTCTATGTAAAACTCCTGGATAAAGAACTAGAACTCAGGTCGGCTGAGACCTAACCCTTTAGGCTGAGACCAAGCCATTTACTGGTTTCTTTCTTAAATTTGGCAGCGCCTCTGATCTAAGACTCCCATCACTATTGTAGTCTGTTTGGGCTGCTATGACAAATGCCACAGACTGGGTGGCGTCCAAACAACAGAAATTTATTTCTCATGGTCCTGGAGGCTGGAAGTTCACGATCAAGGCTCCAGCAAGGTGAAGCCTCCTCTTGGTTCAGAGTTGGTGCCTTCTGTGTCCTCACATGGTGGAAGGGACTGGGGATCTCTCTGGAGCCTCTTTTATAAGGGCACTGATCTCACTTATCAGGGCTCCAGTCCTGACCCAAGAACCTCCCCAAATACCACCGACTGATACTGTCACCTATGAGGGTTGGGATTTCAACATATGAATTGGGGGGGGGGGCACAAACATCCAGACCACAATACACTAAATCCTACTGTGTCTTACCCATGCAGACTGATTAAATAACTTTGGAAGATTAAATTGTTTTGGAGAACTTGAACTGACTAGAAATGAGGGGCGTTGTGTGATAGTTAATGCAGAGCTCAAACTAATCACTACCAATAATAATAAGGTACATTTTTATACAGTCATTTTCTTTGAATAGTAAGGCACTTTGACAGTAGAAAATCATAATGGAGAGGGATTTGGATTTTTTAAATTCCTTTTCATTGGAAGCGGTTAATAGAAACGCCTCCAAAGAGGAGTTCCCGCTGTGGCCAATCAGGATTGATCGTATTTCTGGAGAGCGGGATGCAGCTTTGATCACAGGCCCGTACAGTGGGTTAAGGATCCGGCATTGCCACATCTGCGGTATAAGTCACAGTGGTGGCTTGGATCTGATCCCTGGTCCAGGAACTCCATGTGCCGAGGAGAGGCAAGGAAAAAAAAAAAAAGAGAGAGAGAGAGAGAGAGAAAGAAAGAAAAGCCTCTAAAGAAAGTTTAAGTTAAGCTTGTATTTCCCATCACCTTGTTATTGCAAACATTAGAACTGTACTTCTAGTGCTGCTGATGATAAAAGGCATCTTTGGGCCATGAATTAAAGCTATTTTACCCAACGTCAATGGAAGTAATGAGGTCATTACCTTACTAGAGCCACCAGAGGGATGAGGTCTCTGAGTAATTGTGCAAAGGTCCAGAAGAAAATTCTTGAGAAAACCCATAGTGAGTGGAAAGTGGAGGGGAATTTATTTCACGCCTGTGATGAACCTACCCCGCATGTCTTTGTCCCACCTCCAGCCTCTTCTCATTTTACTTCAGAAAGAATAGATAGAATGATCCTACTACTGAAAAGAATGTTCTTGAACTATTCCGTATAGGGATGGATATTTTTGACCTGGGCTCCTGAGAGCTTGGCTTGGAGAAACAGCACAGTATCTGGTAAAACACAGTCTACTAATACTTGTCGAATTAGTGAATATTTGTTGAATGAATGTTGATGTCTCTTGGCTCATGTTGGCTTGCTTCTTCAGATTCCATGTCTCCCGTTTGGCTGGTAGGATGGCCCTCAGGCTTCTTTCAAATGTGGATGTCTCTTTGCTAAGCCCCATGTGAACCAGGATGGGGCTCGGGGGAGAAGAGGTTACTTTGGCCAATTTACTGAGGTCAGAGGCCTCCTTTCAAATCCATGTGGTCTGGGATAATAAACCCGCTCTGGTTTCCTAAGGGTGGGGGCTGGTCCATAGACTTTTTTTTTTTCTCTCCCCAGAAGATTTTGTGATTCAGGCAAAGGCTGACTGTTACTTCACCAATGGGACACAAAGGGTGCAATTTGTGGTCAGATTCATCTTTAACTTGGAGGAGTTCGTACGTTTTGACAGCGACCTGGGGAAGTTTGTGGCCTTGACAGAGTTGGGGCAGCCTGATGCTGAGCTGTGGAACAGTCGACCAGATATCCTGGAGAGCAGCAGAGCATCTGTGGATTTGCTCTGCAGACGTAACTACTGGCTGGGTGCGCCCCTCACCGTGGAGAGAAAAGGTGAGGTCTGGTGGGGTTCAGGAATTGCCCTCACCTGACCCTGACTGTGGATCATCTTCCTTGAGCCAGGTGGTTTCCTGCTGCAGGATACTGGGTTGGGAGCAGGGGGGTTTGGGTGTGTGTTTTGTCCCCAGCTGTGGCTCACTCCCTATCCTCACGGGTCGGGTCCCTGTGGACTTGGTCCCAGACCCCCAGTTCTCAGGGACTTATGGACCAGCGTGTTCTCAAATACTAGGGGACAATTGTGGGATGTCTGAAAAAGCCTAAAGCCTCCTTGTGGTGGTGGGGGGGGGGCGCTCCCACATCCAGTGTCTGAGTCTTCCCCAAATTTCCAGTTTCTGCTCGGGTCATCTGGGAAAGAGATTAGGGGCAGAGAGCGTCCCTAAAGAAAGCCCCGAGCTGGCTTTGTGGTTTCCTTCACGGTGTCTCATTTTTCTCTCCCCTCCTAGTGCAACCGGAGGTGACAGTGCATCCGGAGAGGACCCCATCCCTGCAGCTCCGCAACCTGCTGCTTTGCTCTGTGACAGGGTTCTACCCAGGGGCCATCGAGATCAGGTGGTTCCGGAACGGGCAGGAGCAGAGAGAGGGGGTCCTGGCCACTGGCCTCGTCAGGAATGGAGACTGGACCTTTCAGACAGTGGTGATGCTGGAAATGACTCCTGAGCTTGGGGACGTCTACACCTGCCTTGTTGATCATCCCAGCCTGCTGAGCCCCGTTTCTGTGGAGTGGAGTGAGAATCAGCTTCTTGTACTTTCGGGGTCCATCTGACTCAAGATGGGTCCTGAGCTACCTCCATGCTCATCCTGGTCAGAACCCTAGTTCGTCCGTCCTTCCCTGATCTGAGGGAACCATAGAAATTGGGGTCGTGGGAGGAAACATGCAGAGATCTGTCTTTGTATCTTCCAGACACTAAGGAGGTCTAATTGTCTTGTCCCTTACTTCCAACTTTGGGAACTAGTGTTCCCTATGCTTTGGTCTTGGCATTGAGGGGGTATGCTAATTGGCTATCAGAATAATTAACAGAGGAGTTCCTGTGATGGTGCAGCAGAAATGAATCCAACCCGAATCCATGAAGATGCAAGTTCCATCCCTGGCCTCGCTCAGTGGGTTGGGGATCCGGTGTTGCCGTGAGCTGTGGTGTAGGTTGCAGATGTGGCTCAGATCCTGCGTTGCTGTGGCTGTAGTGTAGGCCGGCAGCTGTAGCTCTGATTTGACCCTTAGCCTGGGAACCTCCGTATGCCTCAGGTGCAGTGCTTAAAAGAAAAAAAAAAAAAAAAGAATAATTAACAGAAACTTCATGGCTACAAACCTTGGCTTCCAAGATGTATTCCTTCTCCAGATAGCACTGGGTTTGTGTCCAACACAGGCTCTGGGATTTTAAGAACTTACACCAAGGGTGGGGAGCTTTTTGCTAACTTTGACTTGTTTCTCATAGGAGCTCAGTCTGACTGTTCTTGGACAAAGGTGCTGATTGGAGTTGCAGCCTTCCTGGGGGGGCTAACCTTCCTCCTGGCAGGGATCAGCATCCACGTCAGGGCCCGCAAAGGTAATGAGCTCTGAGGGGTCCCTGCCCTGCGCCCCCCAGCTTCTCCCACTTTCTACTTTTCCTGGCGTCAGAGATACGAGCCGGGAAGGGCTGACTGCGCTGCCCACGGACCACAGGGATGGTCTTTTCTGAAGCCAGAAACCTTCCAGGGGGCCACTGGAGATGGAGTTCTGGTCCCGCAGGCCATCCCCTGCTGCTCAGGACAATCACGTTTGGTCCTAATCGGGGTGTACTAGTTTTTCCTTTTTTTTTTCTTTTTAAATTCCAGGACGTGTGGAGACTCAGCTGTCCGGTGATGAGGTAGTGTCTCCTTCCTTATCTTTGGGGGGCCAGGTTGTTCACCCCTCCTTTGGCGGAGGGAGGGCCATGGGGGTAAGCTGTCAGGGTGGCTCTGGCTGGGTGCGGGGTCTGCTGAGTCCCTGCGCTGGGAGGGTGGGGCCTCACGGGACCTTATCGCTGTCCCTGCAAATCTCAAGAACCATTCTTCCCTCGCAGCCACACTAAGGTCCTAGGTGAAGCGTCTCCCCCTGGAGCCTGAAGTGGAACTGAGTGGCCTGGGCCCTGGACAAAGTCAAGGACGTTCAGGAGGTTGATGTTCTGGATGATTCCTTTCCACGAGCCCTTGGAGGCGTCCTGAACTGATTCTAGTTTTGTGTTCTGTGATCATTCATCTCTTACCCTTCTGCCTTTCTTCCTCCTACTTGTCTTTATTAGTCCCTGTTTCTAAGAACAGGGTCCCTAAATCCCCCTAAGACCCAGCTCCTCCCAGTCCCAACCCCTTTACTTTTCTCTGGTGCAGCCCTTACCCAGAAATCACTATTTTCATCTTCTCTCTTGCAACGGCAGCCCCACAGTCCTAAGAAGATGCATATTCAGTCACTGTTCCCTTTTCATTGTTTTTTTAGGTCTTTTTCCTTCAAAATAAAACTGTGATACATATAATCCCATCAAATGTATAATTCAATACATTATTTAAGGCAGAACCCTGTAATTGACACTCAGTTCAAGAAAGAAAACTTTTTTTGGAGTTCCTTGGTGGCTTAGCCAGTTCAGGATCCTGCATTGTCACTGCTGTGGCCCTGGTTACTGCTGCGGTGTGGATTGGATCCCTGGCAGGGAACTTCTGTGTGCCGTGGGTGCAGCCCCAAAAAAATGAAAGGAAAAGAAATAGAACTTTTCAATCTACTGCAAAGACTTCCTGTGCTGCAGACCAATCAAAACCTCCGCTCTCCTCTCAAAATCAGTCATATGCTGTTATACCGATCACTTTTGTTGGTATTTCTTTATTGTCTATTCCCTCAAGTATGAATTATTTGACCCTAAATCTTTTTTTTTGTCTTTTTTTGTTGTTGCTATTTCTTGGGCTGCTCCCGAGGCATATGGAGGCTCCCAGCCCAGGGGTTGAATCGGAGCTGTAGCCACCAGCCTACGCCAGAGCCACAGCAACATGGGATCCGAGCCGCGTCTGCAACCTACACCACAGCTCACGGCAATGCCGGATCGTTAACCCACTGAGCAAGGGCAGGGACCGAACCCGCAACCTCATGGTTCCTAGTCGGATTCGTTAACCACTGCGCCACGACGGGAACTCCTTGACCCTAAATCTTAGTTGTCTTTTACGTTTATTTTACTTTACAGCTTTCTCCTCCCTAATTTTTTGTTCCTTATGATTAATATGTTGACATTCCTGAGACATTTAAAATGTACAGTTCTCCACAGTCTGGATTTTGCTGACTGATTTTGTTGACAGATGTCTGGTGCAATTTGCTGGTGCAATTTAAAAAAAAAATAAATTTTGTTGGAGTATAGGTGACTTACCATGTTGTGTTAATTTCAGGTGTACAGCAAAGTGAATCAACCATACATACACATATATATCCATTTTTTTCAGATTCTATCCCCATATAGGCTGTCACAGGGTATTGAATATTTTCCTCTCAGCTATATCGTAGGTCCTTGTTACTGATTGACTTTTGTATACAGTAGTGTATATCTGCCTATTCCAGCTTCCCAATCCATCTCTCCTCTCAATGTTTCTGCTTTGGTAACCATAAATTTAGTTTCAAAATCTCTGAGTCTGGAGTTCCCGTTGTGGCTTAGTGGTTAACAAATCCGACTAGGAACCGTGAGGTTTCGGGTTCGATCCCTGGCCTCGCTCAGTGGGTTAAGGATCCGGTGTTGCCGTGAGCTGTGGTGCAGGTCGCAGATACGGCGCTAGGATTCTGTGTTGCTGTGGCTGTGGTGTAGGCCGGCGGCTACAGCTCCGATTAGACCCCTAGCCTGCGAACCTCCATATGCTGTGGGTGCAGCCCTAGAAAAGACAAAAAAAAAACCCCAAAAAACAAACTTTGAGTCTGTTTCTGTTTTGTGAATTAGTTCCTTTGTATCACTTTTTACTAGATTCCACACATTAGTGATCTCATATAATATTTGTCTTTCTCTGACTTCATTTAGTATGATAAATGTTGGTGCAAATGGCTTATTTTTTTTTTTATTTTTTGATTTTTGGGGCCATACCCATGGCATATGGAAGTTCGCAGGCGAGGGGTCTAATCAGTCCTCTGTTGATGGACATTAGGTTGCTTCCATGTCTTAGCTATTGTAATCAGTGCTGCAGGGAACATTGGGGTGCACGAATCCTTTCAAATTATGGTTTTCTCTGGGTATATGCCCAGGAATGGGATTTCTGCATCATTTAGTGGTTCTATATTTAGTTTTTTAATGAACTTCCATAATGTTCTCCATAGTGGTTGCACCGTGCTGGTGCAATGTAACATGTCCCTTTGTCCTCTGCATGTCCTGCAAATTGGCACCTGGATAGAGAGGAGTTCTATCATTCCTTCTTCAATCCATGCTTCATTCCTTCTATAAAGAGATACTTCCCAGAGTTCACTTCATGGCTCAGTGGTTAATGAACCCGCCTAGGATCCATGCGGATGTGGGTTTGATCCCTGGCCTTGCTCAGTGGGTTAAGGATCTAGGGTTGCCATGAGCTGTGGGGTAGGTCGAAGACACAGCTCAGATCCCTAGGTGCTGTGGCTGTGGTGTAGGCCAGAGGCTGTAGCTCCAAAGTGACTCCTAGCCTGGGAACTTACATAAGCCATGGGAGTGGCCCTAGAAAGCAAAAAATGAATGAATACATAAATAAATATAAAAAAATTAAAAAAGAGATACTTCCTTTCATTGACTAGTGGGTTGCCCAGTGGTACTGCAAGGAAATGATTAACATTGAATTATTGCCCTGTATTCTCTAGTTTCAAAATTAATGTGTTTTCCCATTATCCAAAGATGAGCAATTAGGTTTTACTTTTTATTTGTTGTATATAATATACTCCGGGATTTATTTATTTATTTATTTAGCCTTTTTAGGGCCGCACCCCGGGCATATGGAAGTTCCCAGGCTAGGGGTCGAAATGGAGCCCCTGGCTTATGCCATAGCCACAGCAATGCCAAATCTGAGCTGTATCTGCAACCTACACCATGGCTCAGCAATGCTGGATTCTTAACCCACTTAGCCAGGCCAGGGATAGAACCCGCATCCTCATGGGTGCCAGTTAGGTTCCTTAATCGATGAACTAAACTCAAGGATTTAAATGGTGACCTCTCAGGTTTGGGCTTCAGGGTGCTTGGGAGGGGAGGGTGAGAAGGGAGAGGCAGTCACAGGTCTTCTGTGGGTGGAGATTTGGGGGCAGGAAGATCTCCTCTATAGCAACAAAGGAGGGATGAGCTGAAAGGACACGAGATCATGTCAAAGTGGGGGACATCGTTACAATGCTAGGTTAACCATTAAATACAATTCCAGCTGGATAAAGTTCGGAAATTTAACAATCTGAAACTTCAGCCTACTTTTACGCAAAGATGGGTCTTGCTCCGAGGATGTGATGTGGCACTTCCACCGCCAGATGGAGCTCGAGACCGGAGTTTAAGTTGATTTCTCCCTTCGTGGAGAGAATCCCGTGGAAACCTGGCGTTTTCTAAGCGGCTTTCCTCACGTAGCTTTCCGATATTCTTTCTTTGTCATATTATCTCGGTCTGCAAGGCTCTGAAAGGAGCAATGGTGGGGTGGGGGATATGGAAACTCAGCGAAGGGAGAAGAGATGGTAAGGTTCCAGCCCAGCCGCGGAAGCCCCCTGCTTCCGTCTCCTCAATGTCTGTCTCCTCTCCTCAAACCCCTTCCTCCTTAGGCTGCTGTTCTTAATGGTCGCTGTCGCCGCCTTTATTAGCTGTAGCCATAGGGATCTGGGTGAAAGAAATTGAACTTTAGTATTCTGTAAAATTAACTGTGGATACAAAACCAAATCTGGTTAATTAAGAGTCGACAAGAGAGTTCCCTGGTGGCTCAGTGGGCTAAGGATCCCATGTTGTCACTGCTGTGGCGCCAGAAGGATCCTTGACCTGAAAACTTCTGCATGCCAGGGGCTCGGCCAAAAAAAAAAAAAAAAAAAGGAGGGGTGGGTGGGTAGGCAGCAGACAGCAAGTGTTAGCAACCATGTGGAGAAAAAAGGGAACCCTCCTACACTGTTGCCCTAAATAGGCAAAAGACAAAAAAAAAAAAAAATCGCTGTGTTCAAGAAATCAGTGAACACTAAATAAAGGCATTCTTTTCTTGAAAAGTAGGCTAACAAATTAGCTAATTAAACCCAGAGCTGGGATTCTAACAGACAGCTGTTTAATACCTGCTATCTTCCCCACTTTATTTTCAAAGGAGGGACTTCAGCCCGTGGTAAGAATTTTGTTGCCGCCTCACTCTCTAATTGTGTCTCTTTTTCTGCCTAGTGCAGCCTACAATGACTGTCTCCCCAGCCAGGACAGAGGCTCTAAATCAAACTCTGCTGGTCTGTTTGCTGACAAATTTCTATCCTCGCCAAGTTAAAGTCAGATGGTTCCAGAATACACAGGAGATGGTTCGAGCTGTGTTCACAGCACTTATTCAGAACGGGGACTGGACCTCCCAGACTCACATGATGCTAGAAATAACACCACAGCCTGGAGAGATCTATATCTGCCACGGGGAGCACCCCAGCCTCCAGGGCCCCATCACGGGAGAATGGCATAAGGGCTCCTTCATGGACGCCAGGGGCTCCGTAGAAAAGGAAAAGTGGAGTTCCCATCATGGCGCAGTGGTTAAGGAATCCGACTAGGAACCATGAGGTTGCGGGTTCGGTCCCTGCCCTTGCTCAGTGGGTTGACGATCCGGTGTTGCTGTGAGCTGTGGTGTAGGTTGCAGATGCGGCTCGGATCCCGCGTTGCTGTGGCTCTGGCGTAGGCCGGTAGCTACAGCTGCGATATCCCGCGTTGCTGTGGCTCTGGCGTAGGCCGGTAGCTACAGCTGCGATTCGACCCCTAGCCTGGGAACCTCCATACGCCGCGGGAGCGGCCCAAGAAATGGCAAAAAAAAAAAAAAAAAAAAAAAGGAAAAGTGCTGGAGTTCCTGTGGTGGCCCAGCGGGTTACACACCCAACTACTATTCATGAGGATGCAGGTTCGATCCTTGGCCTCGCTCAGTGGGTTAAGGATCTGGCGTTGCCACAGCTGTGGTGTAGGTTGCAGAAGCGGCTTGGATCCGGTGTTGCTGTGGCTGTGGTGTAGACCGGAAGCTGCAGCTCTGATTCCACCTGGGAACGTCCATGTGCTGCAGCTGCAGCCCCCCAAAACAAAAATAAAAAACAAAAAGTGCAGGGAGGGCCCTGGGTCTGGTGGGGGTGGGGGCTCTCTTCTTTCCTCCCCTTGGGCATAATTCCTTGACGTGGTTTCTGGACTGGGAGTTATGGACTGGATCCCACTATCTCAAGCTGAAAGGCACAGGCTGAGTACTGATATCCTTTTCTCCCAGGATAATGGTGGTGGTCCCTCCACCGAACCCCGCTCCCAGGCTGCCCTGCACCTTCTGAGGTGCTGCTGTTCTGGGCTTTGACATCAAGGCTGGTGCTAGGAGACGGTCCAAGGGGGTTACAGGCAGACACACCTCCGGAGGAGCTAGCCTCCCCTCCCCCCATCTGCGCTGCCCCCGTGGGGTCTCCGCAGACCGTCCCCCTCCTCTGTTTGGTTTCTGAACACCTCTGCCTCATACATGCGGAACTGCACTCCCTGTTCCTGATGAGGACACTTTGGGGTGTTGGGGACAGACGCTGACACGCAGGCTGTTACTTCCCAGGGGCACAGTCTGAATCTGCCTGGAGCAAGACGCTGAGTGGAATTGGGGGCCCTGTTCTGGGGCTGATCTTTCTGGGCGTGGGCCTCACCATCTGCTTTTGGAATAAGAAAGGTCAGGCACCCTAGAGGGAGGAAAGGGGAAGGCTGGGCTGCTTCACTCCGTTGCGGTTTTCGTACAAGAAAACCCCCTGTTCATTTTACTTTGGTGACTGTCTCAAGTGACTTTCAGGTGATCTTATTTTGTGACACCTGACTCCTTAGTGTTTGTGGGTGGGAGTGGAGGAAAAGACGGTCTGGGGCTGCTCCCTCATTTCCTTTTTTTTTTTTTTTTAAAGGGGCACACCTGAGATATATAGAGGTTCCCAGGCTGGGGGTCCAATTGGAGCTGTAACTGCTGATCTACACCACAGCCACAGCAACGTGGGATCTGAGGCATGTCTGCCACCCACACCACAGCTCATGGCAATGCCGGATCCTTAACTCACTGAGTGAGGCCAGGGATCGAACCTACGTCCTCATGGATACTAGTTGGGTTCATTAACCACTGAGCCACAACGGGAACTCCCCCTCATTTCCTTTTGGAGGCTGAGGGAAAGAGAGAGAGGCCGTTTTCCCACTGCCCAGGTTAACCAGTTTTTCTTCCCCTTTCTCTTTTCATCCTTGCCGATGCTGGAATATCCTGAAACTCCATCCATTGGTAATATTCCTATCTTCTTGCCCTCAGCTGGGACACACATAAGCTAGGAAAGGGGTTGAGTGGGTTGGTCTGGACACGCTGACACACTTCTGTGATTCTGTCCTGGCTTCACGCTATGTTAGTTGAGGCAGGGGAAACATCTGGAACATTCCGTGTAGTGACTGCAGGAAACTTCAGAGATTGTTTCATGGAATAAGACCCAACCCTGGATCTCAGCCATTCTGTGGGGTTTGAATGATGCCCCTGATTCCAGAATTATAGGAAGTGCTCCTCAACTTGCGGGTGGGCAAGCATCTCCTTTCTACGTTCCCCTTCTGGCTGCAGGTGTGTGTTCACCTGAGCAGAGTACGTCTGGAATCGGCTCCCGGCCAGGGAATGAGGAGAGGATGTTTTAGCCTCAGGGTCCTGAGGCTGCAGACGGGCCCCCAGGAGGGCAGGGCTGAGTCTTCTCCAGGGACTGGTCTGACTTGAGACTGCCTTCTCTCTCCTCCGGGGCTGCTGCCCTGACCCCAAACATTCTTCTCCCTGGGATTTGTCACCTCTTTTCCGAGCTCTCATCCTGCTGTTCCTGTCCGTGGTTCCCAGCCTCCCTTCGCTCAAGCCTCTGAACAAGTCGCCTCTGCCAGCTGCCGCCCGTGGAGATCTGGCTCCGCAGTGACCCGGAAGCAGCTGCCCGGTCCTCCTTTTCTTTTCGTTTTTCCTGAACTTCTGCCTGTGACTCTGCCTCCTTCCTCGCACTGTTGATGTGCTGTCTGGTGGATCTGCATGAACCAAAAATACTCTCAATAGGCATTTCTGATCTTGTTCTCTTTCTGAAGACTGCGCGTGAGTTAAATGTCAAATTCTTTTATCTTTCCATAAAATATTTTTCAAAGTTAAATAGATTTTGTGGGAGTTCTGTTGTGGCCCCGCGTGTTAAGTACCGGACATGATCCATGAGGATGCAGATTTGATCCCTGGCCTCCCTCAGTGAATTAAGGACCTGGCATTGCTGCAAGCTGTGGCGTAGGTTGCAGATGCAGCTTGGATCTGGCGTGGCTGTGGCTGTGGCTGTGGCTGTGGTGTAGGCTGGCAGCTGCAGCTCAGGTTCAACCCCTGGCCTGGGAACTTCCATATGCAACAGGTACAGCTGTAAGAAGAGAAAAGAAAAGAAAAAAAAAAATAGATTCGTGAGTCACTTGTGTTCCTAATAATAGTTGAAGTCATGAGGAAATAGTGACCAAGAAAAGTTCAGTTATGTCCCAAAGAAGGTCATGTCCAAGCAAGTAGACTAGAAAATCGTGGGTCCCCATTCTTGGAACAATTCACGTGCCACGTGAGAGGATGAAGTGAGGTGTGAATAAATTCAGTTTTCCACCATCCATGACTCCTAGTTATGTTGGATTTTTGGCCATGGGCAGAAAGAATGCCTCTTAATTATGATTAATATTTATGTTTTGATGGATGGGCTTGAAGAGAAATTTGATTCTTTCTTGTTGTTTATGATACTTCCCTTTCTTTCCTAAATTATGAATTTTGGGGAAATGTAATTCAGTCTGTAATGGGGTACAAATGAGCTTCGTGTCTATAAGCAGTATTGTTTATACTGTTATCATCGAATACAGACCAGGTCACATTCTAGGCTAGGGAGAGAGCGTTTTTCTTTCCTAAGACAAAAAACTTCCTATTATTGAAGAAGACAAATGAAGGTCTAATGTTTATCACATAGTAATGAGTGCTCTGTGTGAAAAATAAAACATTTAAAAAGTAAGTGGGAGTGATTTTAAAGAACTGCTTTAGACAGAATGATTAGGAATGGCAGTTCTTAGAAAATGCTATTTGAATTGAGACTGGAATAACAGGAAAAAGCCAGCTGGCCATTCACAATCCAAAGCAGGGAGTTCCCTGGTGGCCTAGCAGTTAAGGATTTGGTGTTGTCACTGATGTGGCTCTGGTTTGATCCCTGGCCTGGGAACTTCTGTAGGCTGAGGCCAAAAAAAAAAAATTAACTTAAAAAAAAAAAGATGTAACATCTAATGCAAAATATTCCAGGCAGCAAGAGCAGTTAAGTGCAAATCGCCAAGGTGGGAACACACCTGCCATGTTTGAGGAGCACGTAGAGAGCTGGTAGAGCTGAGTTACTGAGAGGCAGAGAGTGCTGCTCTGTGTGGTGGGTAAAGCTGCAGGTCAGGCTTCTCTGGAGAAGAGTTAATGGGATTACAATGTGCTTTTCTGGAAACTCCCCAGCCACCACAGACTGAAAGGGAAAGTGTGGTAATGCTGACTTCTTCCCCATGAAACCAACGTGTGCAGTTTGCAAGATGAAGAGGGAATGATGAGACCTTTGATGGGCAAGTCATCACTCACTAAAAAAACAAGCCATAAAAATATCTTAAAATAGGGCACAGGAGACAGATGCCTATTTCTCATTGAGATTCACACAAATTATTTTGCCGTGACTTTGAGGCATAAGATTGACTAGACTTTGTTGCTGTTAGATTAAGTAGAAAAGACCTAGTAAACCTATTGGTTTATTTTTGCTTTTATTTCTATTGCCTAGGGAGACTGACCTAGGAAAACATTTGTATGGTTGATGTCAGAAAATGTTTTTCCTAGAGTCTCTTCCAGGAGTTTGATGGTGTCTTGTCTTATGTTTAAGTCTTTAAGCCATTTCGAGTTTATTTTTGTGCATGCGTGAGGGTGTGTTCTAATTTCATTTATATGCAGCTGTCCAGTTTTCCCAGGACCACTTGCTGAGGAGACTGTCTTTTTCCCATTTTATATTCTTGCCTCCTTTGTAGAAGATTAATTGAAGTAACTGTCTGGGTTTATTTCTGGGCTCTCTATTCTGTTCCATTGGTGTGCTTGTCTGTTTTTATACCTGTACCACACTGTCTTGATGACTGTAGCTTTGTGCTATTGTCTGAAGTCTGGGAGAGTTATATCTCCTGCTTGGTTTTTTTTCTTCAGAATCACTTTGGCAATTCTGGGTATTTTATGGTTCCATATAAATTTTTGGATTGTTTGTTCTAGTTCTGTGAACTATCAAACCAAAAAGTGATTGATTCACCCATCATCATTGTATAAAAATACCTGCCCCCCATTTCCATTGCAGAGGGTTTGATCTTATGCTTATGCATATGCTTATGCTTATGCTCATATGATCTACTTATGCTGCTAGTAGAAATGAAGGAGCATTTTTAAGGACTCCCTCTTTCCACGTGTGGTGGACTGGAAGACAATACACCTTGAGACCTCTTCTCGTGCATTTGCCCTGTACCGTGGACAATGTAAAACCAAAAAATACATTTCTGGATAATCTCGGATGTTGTCTAGCTTTGGCTAATCAGAAGCATTCTGGTGAAGCGTGGACATGTGATTTTTCTCTCCTGAAAAGACACCAGTGTGGATGTGTTTTGATTTTTTGGTGGCAGAATTGGGAAACGTTTTCATGTGTGATAACTCACTTCATGATGTAAAGAGGTGGCTTACTGCTGTCCATTTCATTGGTGCAGACTACGGCGGGTGACCTAGTGGCTTACCAAATGCAAGAGCTCCCTCAATGTGATGCTTCTGAGCTAGGTGGCTTCCTTGGTTGCCTGATTCCATTCCTTCTATTGTCCTGATGATTTTCTAAGCCATGTTAAGCACTGTAATAAACTCCTTCTTGTGTAAAAGTATTTAAAGTAAATTTTGTTCTCTGGAGGTGTTCTTTTACCAAGAGGCCATGTTTACCACTTGAAAAGTTGGGGGGTGGGAAATTATCCTTAATGGCAAGCCAACACCCTCTTCTGCAATAAATAAAAATAGTGACTGCACTCCTACTATAGCTGAGCCACACGTCTAGGAATATGGATGCACAATTGTGTGTGTGTCAGTGATCATTTATGACCTTAATCAGAGGTAGCCCTTGGCATCTCCTTTCACTCTCAGCATTAAATGGAAACCAAATCAAAACCAAACCAAAACAGAAATTAATAAATTCATAAAAATATACTTTAAGTGACAATAGTATTCTTTTTACCTTCTCTGCAATCTTAAGTGAAAAAGTGTATTCATATATTTTTAAAACTCCTTTTTATTTAAAGCCTTCTTGACTTTAGCTTCCAGTGTAAAAGGCAAAACTTTGAACAGTTATAAGATTTTTATTTTAAATATGAAAAAAAGCTAAGAAAAAAACCTTTTCCTCAGTCTGAAATGGAGTACAGTGTGTTGGAGAAAACTCTCCTCATTTTCAAATTGAATCAACCAATATCATACTGTGGTATACCGAATTTCTTTTTTGGCCTTCTGTATATCTTCTTTGGAAAAATGTCTGTTTTTTGATTGGATTGTTTGCTTTTTGATATAGAGCTGCATGAGCTGTTTGTATATTTTAGAGGAGTTTCTTTTTCATTAGGGTACTTATATCGAACACTTGAACTGATGTGTCTTAATAAGGCATATTAGTCCAATTAGCTTTTTCTGTTAAAACTAATAAATGAATTCAGTAAAGTTATATCCTTTTGTAAAGAATACAAATTGATATACAAAAATCTGTGGTGTTTCTATACACTAATAATAAACTATCAGAAAGAAATTAAGAAAACAATTCCACTTATAATTATATCAAAAAGAATAAAATACCTAGGAGTAAATTTAACCAAGGCAGTGAAAGATCTGTACACTGAAAATTGCAACACCTTGATGAAAGAAATTTGAAAAGATATAAATAAATGAAAAACTATTCCATGCTCACAAGTTGGAAGAATTAATATTGTTAAAATGTCCATACTAACCCCAAGAAATCTACAATTTCAATGCAATCCCTATGAAATGTTCAATGGCATTTTTGACATAAATAGAATCAACAATCCTAAAATTTGTATGGAACCATAAAAGACCCAGAATTGCCAAAGCAATCTTGATAAAGAACAAAACTGGAGGCTTCATGCTCCCAGATTTCAAACTATATTACAAAGCAACCATAATCAAAATGGTATGGTGCTTGGACAGGACCAGAAAAGAGAAACCAGAAGTAAAACCATGTTTATATGCTGAATTAATCCACAACAAAGGAGGCAAGAATATGCAATGGGGGAAAGCCTCTTCAATAAATGGTGTTGGGAAAACTGAACAGCCCATCAAAACAATGAAACTGATACCATACAGTATCTTATACTACACACAGAAATCAACTCAACATGGATTAAAGGCTTGAACATAAGACCTGAAACCATAAAGCTTCCAGAAGAGAACGTTGACATTGTTCTTGGTGGTAATTTTTTGGATTCAACACCAAAAGCAAAAGCAACAGAAGGAAAAATAAACATGCCAGAATACATCAGACCAAACATTTTCTTCCCAGCAAAGGAAACTATTGGCAAAGTGAAAAGGCAATCTACTGAGGGGGAGAAAATATTTGCAAATCATATATCTCACAAGGGCTTAACATTCAAAGTACATAAAGAGCCCATAACTCAATGGAAAAACCCAAAACGATCCAATTAAAAAAAAAAACAAAACAGTCAGAGGATCTGATAGACATTTTTCCAAAGAAGACTTTTTTTCCAAAGGTGCCCAACATCACTAATCTTTGGGGAAGACCGTCTGGAGATTCCTCAAAGAACTGAAAATAGAATTACCGTAATGATCCAGAAATTCCACTTCTGAGTTTTTACCCAAAGGGGAAAAATAAAAGTTACCTTGAAAAGATATATGTGCCCTCATGTTCACTGCAGCATTGTTTACGGCAGCCAAGATGAGGAAGTCACTTAAGTGCTCAGCAGTGGATGAATGGATAGAGAAAATGCGGTATATGTATACAAGAACACTATTCAGCTGTAAACATAAGGCAATCTTGCCCTTTGTAAAAACAGAGAGGCCATTATGCTAAGTGAAATAAGTCAAGCAGAGAAAGACAAATTGCCATATGATCTCACTAATATGTAGAATGTAACCTCCCCACCCCTCCCCACAGTAGTAATCTTAGAAACACATATTTATTTTCTTCTTCTTCCTCTTTTTCTCTGTCACTCTTCCTGTTTCATCGGTCCTGTTCCCCAGGCCACCTCCCAATTAAACCTTCTGTACCCAAGCCCTTCTCTTAGACTTTGCTTTTAGGGGAACTCAATTCAAGACAAATAATTTGTGTAATCCTTGTCAAGAATCAGGTCATATGTGTATACACACACACACACACACACACACACACACACACGTGTATATATTTCTGTGCTCTTCATTTTTTTTTTTTTCTTTTCAGGGCCGTACCTGCGGCATACGGAAGTTCCCAGGCTAGGGGTCCAGTTGGAGCTGCAGCTGCTGGGCCTGCACCGCAGCCACAGCAACTCAGGATGTGAGCCACGCCTGTGACCTACATCAAAGCTCACGGCAACGCCGGATCCTTAACCCACTGAGCAAGGCCAGGGGTCGAACCCTCATCCTCATGGATACTAGTTGGGTTCATTGCCACTGAGCCAGGATGGGAACTCCTGTGCTTTTCATGTTTCACCAAGAACATGGACCTATATCGGTGTATCTCCTCTATACTTGGTTTCCTAATTACAGTTTCTTATCTCAAAATCAGTAACAGATTTCCAGTAAGATTTATTTCCCTATAAATTTAGAGAGACAACAAATTAATCTACTAGTTTTTGATTGTGGGGTACTTAAAATCATTGCTCTACATTGCTTATCCAACGACAGCCATTAGTTCCCTATATTGTCACAGAATCCTGAAACTGAGCCTGAGAGTCTAAGAGTAACTACCAATTTGTCTATATGCCTCCGTCAGTGCATGCAAATACTCCCCTTCATGATTTTACAATACATAAGAAAGTAATGTTTTATTTTATGTAGGTATTTATTTATTTATTTTTGTCTTTTTGCCTTTCTAGGGCCATTCTCTCGGCATATGGAGGTTCCCAGGTGAGGGGTCTAATTGGAGCTGTAGCCGCCAGCCTATGCCACAGCCACGGCAACGCCAGATCCGAGCTGTGTCTGTGATCTACACCACAGCTCAGGGCAACACCAGATCCTTAACCCACTGAGTGAGGCCAGGGATCGAACCTGCAACCTCATGGTTCCTGGTCGGATTCGTTAAGCACTGAGCCAATGACGGGAACTCCAATTTTTTATTTTTAAAAATTTTTATTTATTTATTTTTGCTTTTTAGGGCTGCACCCATGGCATGTGGAGGTTCCCAGGCTAGGGGCTGGAGCTGTAGCTGCTGGCCTACACCACAGCCACGGCAACGCCAGATCTGAGCAGCGTCTGCGAACTTTAACACAGATCACAGCAACACCAGATCCTTAACCCACTAAGCAAGGCCAGGGATTGGACCCACAACCTCATGGTTACTAGTTGGATTTGTTTCCGCTGTGCCACAACTCTAAGAAAGTAATTTTTTAGATGCAGGTAATTTTCCTTTTTTCCCTTGCAATATAAAATTCAAGAGAAAACGGCTCTGATTAGGAGTTCCCTTGGTGGCGCAGTGGGTTAAGGATCTAGTATTGTTACTGCTGTGGCTCGGGTTCAATCCCTAGCCCTAGAACAGAAAATAGCTCTGATTAAGCTACTCCAAACTATGCATTGCTATTCAGGCTTTTTTCTGTGCGTATCTGCATGAGTGAAATCTGAGCCTAAACAAGGTCTTCTGAAGGGCACATGAGGCTAATTGATTATTTAAAGTTTTCTGTTTTGCCACTTCCAGGAACTGGCTGTACCAATGATGCACTCGCCCCCCCACTTCTTTTTTATTCTTAGGATTTTTTACTTTTCCATGAAGTACTTATCTCTTTCCTATTGTCTTGCTTTGTGACATATGTATGAAGCTACCACTTCCTGTTTCAGGTCTTTTTTAAGCTTGGCATCTGTCACTTGTCCTAAAACATCACTGGTGTTGTCCTTCTTCTTCTTTTTTTAATGGCCACACCCATGGCATACGGAAGTTCCCAGGCCAGGGACTGAAGCTGAGCTGCAGCTGCGGCAAAGCTGGATCCTTTAACCCACTGCAGCACAGTGGGAACTCCTGGTATTGTTCTTTTCAAGGCTTTGCTACTAGAAGACCTTTTCGGAGAGGGAGTCCCAGCATTTAATAGAAGATGCTTACTATTTTCTATATCCTGTCAAACAAAATATGCCTCCCATAACCTTTTTGTCTTGAACTGAGCCTGGGGGTCCCTTAACGAGGACGGATGGGCAAGAATCACCATGATCCTTCCAACAACTACTTTCCTCACTGATCCACATCCTTGGAGGGCATTGGGTCTTAAATTTCTATTAGTTTAAAAGGTTTGGACTTCTTTTAAGCACAAACACATCATTTACCTTGAAGTATTCCTTTTCCAAAGTTAATTGTATTTATATTTCCTGAACTGGACTTATATCTAGGAAAGCTATATACATGATTCTTTAGCTCACGACCAAGAACGAGGTTTTCATAACTGAGAATTTAATAGCATTTCTTTTAGAGTGATGTATAACTTCTATACAGAGGTCTATAAGTGTGTGCAGAATTTAATTAATAATTAACCACACAGATTATAAAGCAGAACACAGCCAGTCTCCCAGAAGCACCTTCTAATTACCATCCTCCCCGTAAGAGGAAAATATTACTCTGAATTTGTGAAAATTATTTTCTTATTTTTCTCAGATTTGCCTGGCTTTGAATTTTATATAAATACAAAATAATTTTATTTATTGGTTTTGTTTCTTCTTCTTCTTCTTCTTTTTTTTTGTCTTTTGTCTTTTTAGGGCCGCACCTGTGGCATATGGAGGTTCCCAGGCTAGGGGTCGAATCAGAGCTACAGCTGCCAGCCTACACCACAGTCACAGCAATGCAGGATCCGAGCCGGGTCTGTGACCTACACTATAGCAGTATCCTTAACCCACTGAGCGAGGCCAGGGATCGAACCCACAACCTCATGGTCATTAGTTGGATTCGCTAACCACTTAGCCATGACGGGAACTCCTGTTTCTTCTGATAAATATTTTGTTCATGAGCTTCACCATTTTTTTGTGTGTAATTGTATGCTCACCCATTAAGATGATTATTATCAACAACTCAGAAAATAGCAAGTGTTGGCCTGGCTATGGAGAAAGTGGAACCCATGCACACTGCTGATAGGAATGTAAAATCATGCAGCTGATGCCAGAAAGATGTTACTAGAATCCGGGTTCTTGTCCATGCAGCTGAATAATGAACTTCCGAACGCACAGGCAGCAAGCAAGCAAAGTCTTTATTATAGGAAAGCAAATACTTCCTGGGCTGCTGGGAGCGGGGAGAAGAGCCCTGCTCTCTATTGTCCGATAGGGGTTTTTATCCCTCAAAGATGGGGGGTTACCGTGGTGGGGTCCAGAAAGATGTAGTTTTCTCCCTTCCACCTTGCCCAGTTACCTACATCTGTCCTTGTCCAGTAGAGGTTTTAGGGGTGGAAATGCCCCATAAGGTTTATGGTTTCTTTGCCCTTCTCTTCTTTTCAACTGAGTCACCTTTCCTCTCATTCCTTTTATATCAGTTGAGGCGCGGGTTAGAGATTAAGGTCCATGTGGGCGTAGATACACTTCCTATCATAAAAAAGGCCTGTGGGGAATTACTCTCTGGAGCCCTTAAACCACAAATGTTAATCAGTAGCCATATCAAAGAATGCATTGAATCCCATGCTCCTACACTGACTACCTGAGTTATTATTTTGCCTCACAGACGCTGTGGAAAATAGTACGGTGCTTCCTCAAAAAGTGAAACACAGAATTGCCATACAACCTAGCAACTGGAGATATCTATGTCTATCTCCAAGGAACTGAAAGCCAGGGCTTGAACAGCAATGTCCACAGAAGCATTCCTCACAATAGCTGATGGTGGAAACAAGTCAACTGTACACTGATGGATGAACGACTGGATAAACCAAATGGGTTATACACACACAAGAGAATATTATCAACCTTCCAAAGGAAGGGAGTAATGATACATGATGTAACCTGGGCGAACCTTAAAGACATTATGTTAATTATTTTAAAATAAGTCAGCTACAACAAGACTACTCTTGTATGATTACATCCTATGGAGTATATTGAATTTATAGAGATAAGGGGTCGAATGGTTAT
Organism: Phacochoerus africanus; assembly: GCF_016906955.1. Lineage (NCBI taxonomy): Eukaryota > Metazoa > Chordata > Mammalia > Artiodactyla > Suidae > Phacochoerus > Phacochoerus africanus. The sequence goes on along the minus strand of NC_062552.1, from coordinate 26,197,891 downwards.
TATCAGGGGCTGGAGAGAGGATGGAAATAGAGAGTTATTGTTCAATGGATACAGAGTTTCAGTTTGGGATGATACAAAAGTTCTGGAGATGGATGGTGGTGAGGGGTGCACAACAATGTGAACCTACTCAAGGTCACTGAACTACGCACTTGAAGTGGTTAAAATAGGAAATTTTGCATCTTGCCTGTTTTACCACAAGGAAAAAAAAAAGAAGGAAAGAAAGAGCGAGGACAAAAAAGAAAGGGAAGAATGCCTAATGCATGGACTAAAATTGATTTCCAAAGATTGGACATTGATTGAGATTTGAGTTTTGAGTCCAGGATGGTATGAATTATACTCATAGGTAACATGTATTTGAGGCTTATTGTTTGCCACCCTTTAGGTTAAGTGTTTTATCAGTATCACCTCTTGGGTCCTTTCAACAGCTCATTCTATGGTTACTGAAGGATTATATTGTGTGCAGATGTGAAATACTATGGTATTCATACATTACTGAAATCTTAGTTACTTTACAAAGTCTCATACAATAAAAACAAGCCAAATTAAAATATTGTCAAAAACCGTAATTTATGAGCTTGAGCATAGAGTGAATTTATGTTGTATTTATACTATTGCCAAACGCTGGTGCCTACAGAAAAGTGAAGCTCCAGCTGCCCTTGCTGTGGCTACTTGTAGCCAATGACCTCCTTCTTGCCTTTCTCATCAATATGAACCCCAAAGAATACTAGGTTTGGGGCACTTTCTTAGATACAGACAGCATTATCTCATTCTCTTGTTCTCACTTCTAATTTCTGTCTCATCCCAACCTAGAGAGTTTCTACCTTATCAGGCAGGGGACGAAAATGGAAAGGGAAGCTCTCATATCATTCAGCATCCCTCAAAAATCCAAGGTTCACGGCAAAATTCTTCTGATTTTGTGTTCTCAAAATCCAATTTTTGTGTTTAAAGATGTTATTTCAGGAGTTCCCATTGTGGCTTAGGGGGTGAAGAACCTGACTAGCATCCATGAGGATGCAGTTTTTTTTTTTTTTTTTTTTTTAGGGCTGTGCTTATGGCTTAAGAAGTTCCCAGGCTAGGGGTCCAATTGGTGCTACAGCTGGATTCCCAACCCACCGAGCAAGGCCAGGGATTGAACCCACATCCACATGAATACTCAGATTCGTTTCCACTGTGCCACAATAGGAACTTCCAAGGATGCAGGTTTGATCCCTGGCCTTGCTTAGAGGGTTAGAGATCTGGTGTTACTGCAAGCTGCAGGGTAGGTTGCAGACTTGGCTTGGATCTGGCGTTGCTGTGGCTGTGGTGTAGGCCTGCAGCCGCAGCTCTGATTTGATCCCTAGCCCGGGAACTCCAAATGCTGCAGGTGTGGCCCTGAAAAAAAAAAAGAAAAAAAGATACTTCATTTCAATTTATGTCTTGCACAGATTTATACCTCTATTTTAAAATTCAAAATCTGATTGTTGTCACCCTGCCTTTTTTTTTTTTGGATATAAAAACACTGGGGAGAGAGTATGCCCCATCTTCACTGTCACCTACCTGGGTAAGGAGAGAGTGCGAAAAGGACGTCCAGGGAGGAAAAAACCCCATGTTTATATGTACCAGTTATCATTGGCCCTTTGGCGGTGTGGTATTGAGGTAGGAGGTAGATGGGTCCCTGGGCTGAGAACACCTGGGACTGGGTAGGCCAAGGAAACTGGGCCTTGTTTCTCTTGGACTCTTCAACGAAAAACTTAATTGCAGGAGCTGAACTCTGCTGGAGCAAAAAGATAAGAAGACCATTTCAATCACTCCTGGGGTCAGGGACACGCCCCAATTACACATGCGCAGTAAGACGCCTAGGGGTCAGAAAGGGAGTGGGGGTGCCAGGCCATACTAAGTCCCAAAACGGGCTGGGCACACTTTGCTCTGGAACCCATCTTTGCCAAAAGATGCGCATGCATATTGGGGAGGGTCCTATGTACGGTCAGGTGTGAGAAACAGAAGAAGATAATTGGCTAGAGGTAAACAAAGACTTAGAAGAATTGTCCTATATAATGAGTTAAATCACCTCTCTGGCGCTGCTCACTCGGGGGAACACCTGCACCCGCACTCCTCTTTTGGGCGTGCCTCACTTCCTTGCTTCTGACTTAAATGAACTACTCTGAGCTCTCCCACAGGTTGCACTGCGACGCCAACAATAAACTTTAGACCTGTTTCCACAGACTTTGCCTGCTCAAAATATTCTTGCTTTCAACAGGGGCAATTCTGCTTCTAGCCTCTAGCTGGTCAGGCAACCAGGCCTCCTGATTTTCATCCAGGCTGCCCAGGTTCAATTTCTGAGCAGAAAATTAAGACCTTGCTCCAAGCCGTCACTCACTGCCTGCTGTCTCTCTGAGTTCAGTATTAATGTGATCGAGAAACAGGTTAAATGGAGCTGAGATTTCTGCAAACATTCCAACACAAGGTCTCTCATTCTTATGTATGAGCCGAATTCACCCTAAAAAGACAAAGAAATTACACACTCTAAATAGATTTACTCCAGAAAGAGACTGATACTGGATGAGGGTGATCAAGAAGTAAGTGGCTGGTGGAACCGTCCAGATGTCTCTGTGAAAGGTGGGTGCTGAACCAGAGACTCGGTTGGAGGAATTCATAAGGGTTGGTGATTTTTGGAGGAAAATTTATCCATAAATTCCACTCCAGGAGGGAGGGAGGACTGTGTGGAAGGAGGCATGTCATAGACAAGGAGCAGGTCGAAGGCACACACCACGGCCAAGGCAGGCCACAGGAGTCAGAACCATTCCTCTTTTTTTCTTATAAAGACCGAACACCTGAAACAGCAAACAGCTTGAGATTGATAGGTCCTGGGCTCCTGTCCCAGGGTCGACCCATCTCCAATTTGCTCACAGCTCCTCAAACCCATTCATGGAACCTAGATGCCAGTTTCCCACCATTGCCTTCAGTGCCTATGGTAACCTCTTTCCAGATCTGAAGCATCTGATTCTTACCGTCCCTTGTCCCAGGCCACAACTCATGTGGCCCTGCGGCATCTGGTGGCATCATGGGAGCGCTGGGCTCCGATGATGAGGTCCGCATAGACCAGTTCACCTCCCTCAGATTCATATGTAAACTGGCCAACGTCACCATATGTCTGGTAGGCATTTGTGCCGTAAGTGCCCACGTGGTCAGCTAATGAGTAACCATTTCAGAGCAAAAAGATAAGAACAGGAAGGTAGGATATAGAGGGAAGGGAAAGAATTTATTAAACCAGAAAGCATAAGAAACTGTGTTCCAGATAGCGTCGGTTCCTGTTCGGCTCTGTCTGATATCAGTCTTCATTTCTGTCTTCTCCATCTCAGGGTGACTGGGAGGTAAGTTAAAAATTATCTCTCAAAGATTGTTTTCATGTATTTGTCTTTCCCGTGATAATTTTCACTTCACGAGGCATCGAGATGCTCTGTCTTGTTCACTCTGGACCCCTGATTGTGGAGAGACAGCAGTGACGGGTGGCTTGGCGTGATGTCTTAATTCCTTGCTCAGGAATTGAATCTGGGCAGCCTAGATGAAAACCAGGAATCCTAGCCACCAGACCAGCTGGAGGGTCCAAGCAGAACTGCCCTGATTCTTGCCCCCTGCTGAAAGCGAGAACGTTTCAAGGAGGCAAAGACTATAAAAATAGGCATAAAGTTACTGTTAGACACACAGTACACCATGTGTGAGAGCAGACTGAGAATAGTCTATTTATCTAAGGCAGAAGCAAAACAGTAATGGGCACCCAAAGGATGAGTGCAGGGCGAGCATCCCCTGAATAAGGAGCATGCCAGAGAGGTTATTTACTTATTTATTTATTTTTCAGTGACGCACCCACGGCATATGGAGGTTCCCAGGCTAGGGGCTGAATCAGAGCTGTAGCTGCTGGCTTAAGCCACAGCCACGCCAGATCCGAGCCCTGTCTGGGACCTACTCCAAAGCTCATGGCAAAGTCGGATCTTTAACCCACTGAGGGAGGCCAGGGATTGAACCCTCGTTCTCATGGATACTAGTCAGACTTGTTTCCACTGAGCCATGATGGAAATTCCCAGAGAGGTAATTTAAACCACTTATAAGGGGCAGTTCCTCCGGGTCTTTGTTTTCCTTTGGCCAATTATTGTGTTTTATCTGTTACACCTGACCAGACCTGGGGCCCTTTCCTATTTGGCCTGCACATCTTTTGGCCGAGATGGATTCCAAAGCAAGGCATGATGGGAGGGTTATCTAGGCTTATTATGGTCTGGCATCCTCTCTCTTTCTGACCCAGAGGGGTCTCTCTGCGCATGTGCAGTTGGGGTCTCCTCTTCGTCCTTTGCCCAGGCAGGGCTTAGCTCCTCTCTGCTCGGGCTATTACCATTGTTTAACTTGTCCACGGGAGCAAGTACGAGTTATTTGCCTGTGCCTGTTGTCATTGCTATCCTGAAGTATAGACAGGTGGCTTGTCGTAAACATCTATCCTGGAGCCCACCTGTCTCCTGCCTCAAGAAGTGTAGACAAGAGGCTGGTTATAAATGTCTATCCTGGAGCCCACCTGTTTCCTGCCTCACCTCCAGGACCTAGTAGGGTTCGTGACACATGGTCAAACTTCAGTAATATTTGTAAAATAACAAATAGTGAATAAATGATTCAAATCCTTAAGATTATCTCTAATCCTTCAGTCTCTTTTCATAGCATTTATGTCATTCTAAGTACACTATAGAATTTAGTTACTTATGAAATCTGTTTTTAAAAAATGATCTCTTATGGTAAGAACATGAGTTTCTTAGGGATGGGAAATTTTTCCATGCCAAGCACCAAAAGGAGTGCTTGATACCTCACTGAATATTTGTTGACCTAATGAATCATGATTGGGAAATGTTTTAAAAATTCCATGTCTCTTCTGTTTTCCTTGGCTTGCTTTTTTTGCCTCAGGTTTCAATAACTGTTGTTAATGCCCACGACACAGGACAAAGATCTGGTCAGGAGACTGAAATGTAGTGGATAAACCATTGCTTAAGGAGGTGGGGTGGGGGGGGACTAAAGAATGATAATTTTTTTTGTGTCTTTTTTCCATTGCTTGGGCCACTCCTGCGGCATATAGAGGTTCCCAGGCTAGGGGTTGAATCAGAGCTGTAGCTGCTGGCCTACACCACAGCCACAGCAACACTGGATCCAGGCCACGTCTGTGACCTACACCACAGCTCCTGGCAATGCAGGATCTTTAACCCACTGAGCGAGGCCAGGGATCAAACCCATGTCCTCATGGATACTAGTTGGGTTCGTTAACCACTGAGCCACGATGGGAACTCCCTTTGTTATTTAAAATACACACCTGCATACTTATTATATTTGATTCTGTGTTCCTCAACCTGCTGAGCCACAAGGGAACGTCCTCAGCTAAATTTATTTCTCTGGTTGCAATCATCTTTAATAAAATTCATCCTCCTCTAGAGCCCAAGCCTAGAAAATGTAAACTAACTTGGAAACAAAAAAAAATGACATGGTACCTTACATGTGGCACAGAAAATTTATGGGCTTGTTTACTCTCAGAAATTGAGTAGACGCAATTAGTTATAACTTTGAAAAGGAGTCCGGAGTGGCTTAGGAGTAGTAGGCTCATAAATTACAGTTAACAAAAAGCAATATATTTGGAGAAATACCCCTAATGCTAGAAGTTACCAGAAATTACTGCCATCACATTTAGGATGTTATGATAGAGATGGTTCTGATATTAGAAAAAGAGAAAGGCCCTGGTGAGGACTGCAATGACATGGGGATATCATGAAGTTTAATCTGTGAACTAGGTACAGACTTGGGGCTGGGGTTTGGGCTGGAGGTTGAATAAGCATAAGAATTCAGATTCCAGAGAGCTGGGGTTTCCTAGACTCCTGACTACTGACTCAGCAAACTCATTCACGGCTTTTCCAATTCTAATTCTTTTTTTTTTTTTCTTTTTAGGGCTGCCCTCTATATCTTTCCATAGATCTAAGCACATACCGCTCCACAATAGCCATCAGTCTTGATCACCGTAGCTATACAAACATTTTACATTTGGTTAGGGTGATCTCTCAAGGTTATTTTTCTTCATCAAGTTTGTTTTATATATTCTAATTCATAGAATTTTTTCATAAGTGTTTTAGAGCAACTTCCAACTAGTAAAGATTTTGCTGGGTTAGGATTAAAATTGCATAAAGCCAGAATGTCAGTTTGGGAAAGAATTGATATCTTTACCATGTTCCATTTTTCAGTTGATAAGGATGGTAAGTCTTTCTGATTATTTAGATCTTTGATTTCATTTCATCAGCCTTTCAGTTTGCAAGTTCTTCACATGTTTCTGTTAGAGTTATACTTGTGTTGCTTTCTTTTTTGTCTTATTGTGAGTGATACTGTATTTTTAATTTTTGCTTTATTTCTTCATTGCTCTGTGTAGAAATACAAGTTGGTTTTTAAATTGATTTTGAAATCTGCAATTTTGATGAACTCCCTTATTAGCTCTAGGAGGGATTTTTTTAGGGGCATTCCTTGGGATTTTTTAATGTAGATCACCATATCAAGTGAAGACAGGTACAACTGGTGTAATTGTATTTCTTTTTTTCCCCTGATCTGCATGTGTTCTGTCCACTTTCCCTTCATCCTGTAGACAAAGGAGGGTCTGCGATCCTACGTCGTGTGAAGGTGAACATATGACATAAATCCAGAGGGACAGATGAGATCGAAGGCAGCTTATCACATATTCTCACAGCCTGAGGGAGGACACTTGCACTCTGTGTAGGAGCACACGTGGGCTGCCCTCAGGAGCAGAGTGAAGCAGCAGGGGCTTTGGGAGGCAGCCTTGTTAGTAACAAGAGAATGGGGTTCCCCTGGATTTCATGGGAGGCTGTTATTGGTTTGTTTGAAGAATTTCATTAGCTGGTCGGGGTCTGCAACCTTAGGCTGAGAATCAGGTGGGGTGCAGCTGTTCAGGCTGATAGAGGAAGTAGGTGGGGAGAGGAACAAATCTGGGGAAAGCAGGGGACTCACGGTTAGGACTTTGGGGCCCATTGAGGCTTGAAAATGTCGTGGCAGCCCTCGATTTCAGATCTCACAATATAGCATGCCATTTATTTCCTTTTCTTTTTTATTTTGCTGGCTAGGACTTCCATTACTGTGTTAACTGAATGAAGGAGAAAAGGCATATGACCGTGTGGATAGAATCATAAAATATTATTTGACAGCATTCCACCTCTGTTCTTCTTCTTCTTCTTTTTAAAATCTATTATTAAAGAACTAGTATTTAAAAGGAATTTTCTTGGGAGTTCCCGTCGTGGCGCAGTGGTTAACGAATCCGACAAGGAACCATGAGGTTGCGGGTTCGGTCCCTGCCCTTGCTCAGTGGGTTAATGATCCGGCGTTGCCGTGAGCTGTGGTGTAGGTTGCAGACGCGGCTCGGATCCCGAGTTGCTGTGGCTCTGGCGTAGGCCGGTGGCTACAGCTCCGATTAGACCCCTAGCCTGGGAACCTCCATATGCCGAGGGAGCGGCCCAAGAAATAGCAACAACAACAACAACAACAACAAAAAAAGACAAAAGACAAAAAAAAGGAATTTTCTTGGAGTTCCTGCTGTGGCTCGGTGGTAATGAACTTGACTAGTATCCATGAAGACATGGGTTCCATCCCTGGCCTTGCTCAGTGGGTTAAGGATCCGGCATTGCCATGAGCTGTGGTGTAGGTCACAGATGTGGCTCGGATCTGGCATGGCTGTGGCTGTGGCTGTGGCTGTGGTGTCGGTTGGCAGCTGTAGCTCCGATTTGACTCCCTAGCCTGGGAACTTCCATATGCCCCAGGTATGCCTTAAAAAGACAAAAGAAAAAAAAAAAAGGGAATTTTCTTAATCTAAGAAAAGATAACTACCCTGCTGCACACATCAGACTCAATGGGGAACTATTTAAAATTTTCTTCTTGAGATCTGGGATATTGGAGATAGTAGACAATGAAGAATGGAATGAAAAATAAAAAGAAGGCATAAGGCTGGCAACAGAGGTAAAATTGTCATTATCTACTCTTAATTTGATCATGTACTTTGAAAATAAAAATAATAGACAACTAATATATTTAATAAGTTTAACAGTATTGCTGGATAACAGACCAACATACATAAAATCAGTTCGATTCTGCTCTACCAGATATGAAGAAAAATCAAAGTTGAGAAAATGATGCCATTCATCATAGTACCCCAATATATCAAATATTTAGGGACAAATCTAACAAGTACAACCAAGAGTTCTATACTGAAAACTACAAAACATCATTGGAAGAAATCAATGAGCCTATGTAATTGGTGAGACTAAAGATTAGTGATAGTAAGAGTAAGAATTTTAAGTGTGAGTTATCTCCAAATTAATCTATATTCAATTAAATTTTCATTAAGAATCAAGGTAAAGATTTTTATTTGCTTGCTCCATCATTTTTTGTTTCCTCTGCTTTTTTTTTTTTGGTGTAGGAGAAGATTGTCAAACTAAATTTAAAATTCATATGTAAATTCTATAGTCTTAGAATCACCTAGAAAATTTTCAAAAATAAGAACAAAACTGGAGGAACACAAGTACACGATAACAAAAGCCTTATTAATTTACATGGTATGGTATTGGCTGTATTAGTTAACATATTGTGGTATATTACAACACAGTGTGATATTAGCTCGAGTGTAGATAAACAGGGCAACAGGATAAAATAGAAATTCTAGAATCAGAACCCCTCCCACATGAAGTGCCCTGGTCTATGGTGGCACTGCAGAGCAATGAGAAAGATGGCCTTTTTAAAATAAACACTACGAGGTTGTTTGAATGTCCCTTTGAGAAAATTCACTGTGATACTCTAATCAGTAATGAAATCATCCAGATGGATTGAAAATATTTGGCAGAATTTAACAATGAAGCAAACGGGGGCTTGAATTTCCTTTGAGGGGTGACTTTATTATCCTTACACATTTTATTTAATCAGATGTAAGGCCATACAGCGTGTCTAGTTTTCTGAGTCAGTTGTGGTAAATTGTGGGGTCGAACAAACAAGGGTGCATATTATTCGCCATTCAGCTCATGGGGAGGTAGGTGGTATTTCCCCCTCCCCTTAAATCAGGCTGGTCCTGTGCTCACTTAGACCTTTAGAATGTGATGGAAATGATGCTACGGCCCTTTCTGTGGCCAAGTTCAAAGAAGTCTTGCAGCTGTTACTTTTGTCTCTTGGGAGTGCTGAGCCATCAGGTAAGACGTTGTCTTCATTGCTGATGGGACCACAGAGGCCACCTTGGAGGCACTGGAACGTCACGCAGAAGGAGACGAGTCTCAGGTCCCAGCTGAGCCTCCAGAGGAACCCAGGCCCAGCTACTGTCTGACTGCAGCCACATGAGGGACCCTCCGTGAAAACACACACTGAGCTCAATCAGCTCCCAGAACTGTGAAAAATCGTTAAATGGCTGCAATTTTAGCCACTAAGTTTGGGGGTGATTTGTTTTACAGAAATAGTTCATGAAGTGTTTTTGAGAGAACTTCTAAAGAGTCAAATCCACTGGTACAAATTCTTTATTACATGTTAGCATCTTTTTAATGTTTGTAGAATTTGTAGGAATGGCATCTTTTTCATTTTAGAGGTTAATAATTTGTACTTTGGGTTTTTCTTTTTTCTTCCTTATTGGTTTTGTAAGTGGTTTATCAAAGAAAAAGAAATCTTTAGTTTTATTGATTTTCTTTATTATATATCTTTTTTTTTTTTTTAAGGGCAAGCCTGTGACATGGAAGTTCCCAGGGCTAGAGGTTGAATTAGAGCTGCAGCTGCCAGCCTACACTGCAGCCACAGCAACACCAGGTCTGAGTCACATCTGTAACCTATGCCATAGCTTGCAGAACACCAGATCCTTAATTCACTGAGCAAGGCCAGAGATTGAACTTGCATCCTCACAGACACTATGTCAGGTTCTTAATGAACTGAACCACAATGGGAACTTCCTCTATTTTCAATTTTATTTATTTCCTCTCTTCATTATTCCCTCTCTTCTTCTTCTTTTTTTCCCCATGTGTTTCTCCAGCTTGCACAGAACCATCTGTCAAAGATACTATCCTTTCCCCATGGGATACTTTTGGCTCCCTTGTCAAATATTGACAATATATACAGGGGTTTAATTTTGGGCTCGCCATTCTGTTCCAATGGTCTATGTGTTTATTTTTATGCCAGTGCTATACTGTTTTTATTTCTATGTCTTTTTACTATAGTTTGAAATCAGGAGTGTGGTGCCTCTGGCTTTGTTCTTCTTTCTCAGCGGTGCTTTGGGTATTTGGGGTCTTTTGTAGTTTATGATTCTTTTGCTATCCGTGTTGCTAGACCTATATTCATTTACTTAAACCTTGCTATATTATTCCTTTGTATGTCTTACTACATTTCATTTGTTCTCTCTCTGAAAGACTGCATCTTTTCCCTCCAGTTACATTTTCTTTGTGTCATCTTGGGCACATATATGAGAATTTATTTAGAATGTTTATATTTGGGATGGAAATCTTGGGTTATCCAACTACCCAAAGTGATAGACACCGATATTTAACATATTTTATGGCTTTTTAATGTGCAGAATTCTTATAACCAAGGGCAATTGATCAGTTTTTCTTTTACAATTTGGAAATGATTTTATTATTCCAAACCCTAGTGCAGCCAACCTTCAATCAGAGGTCTCTTTAGGTTAAAGTAGGGTTGTTTCTTTAAGATAGATACTATTTTCTTTTTTCCTTATTTTTACTTTTTTTAGGGCCACATCTGTGGCATATGGAGGTTCCCAGGCTGGGGGGCCAATCGGAGCTGTAGCTGCCGGCCTGCGCCACAGCCACAGCAACATGGGATCCGACCTGAGTCTGTGACCTACACCACAGCTCATGGGCAATGCCGGATCCTTAACCCACTGAGCGAGGCCAGGGATTGAACCTGCATTTTCATGGATGCTAGTTGGGTTCATTAACCACGGAGCTATGACAGGAACTCCTACATTTCTACTTGAGCTCACAAATTCTCTCTTCCATATGTCTCCTCTATTTCCAATGCTTTCTCATACATAATTCATTTCATTTATGAGTTCTTCAGCTCCAGAATTTCTGTTTGGTTCCTTTTAGACTTTCAATATCATTGTTAAAATGTTTCTTCTGTTCATTAATTTTGTTCCTGATCTCACTGGAACCGCCTTTGTGAGTTTACTTGTAGCTCTCTGAGTTTCTTTAAGACAGCTGTTTTGAATTCTGTGTGAGTTAGATCTCAATACACTCTGACTTTACAACTGGTTTCTGGAGAATTGTCATTTACCTTTGTGGTGTAGTATTAACTGTGGTTCTTCAGGGTGCTTGATGAGTTTTCCTTGGCCAGTACCTTTGAGGTAGCAAGCTATTTGGTACTAGTGATTTGTTTAGAAATCAGAAGCTTTTCTTTTATTTTCCAGTAGGTGGCACCATAGCACAAGGTTTTGGTTTCTCTTGCCTGAGCTGCCACTAGTTACGTTCACGTCGTGTCAGACGTGTTTCGTGTGCTTTCATTATCGCTTCTTGGGCCTCTGGAGTCATCGGTGCCTTGCTGCTGCCCATGTCACTGCTGTTGCCACCTGGGACTCTCAGATGGAGAGCTCTTCTGCTATGTCTGGGGTCCTCTGAGCTACAGGTTCTGCTGCTCCTCGGGTTAGGGGAAGAGTTCTGGGCCACTGGGTTTTGCAGACACTTCTACTTTATCGGGTTAGCAGGCTCTGCCACTCCAGGGGGAGGATAGCAGGGGGCTGAAGTCGTGGGTGCCTCAATAGCTGTAAGAATAGGGTCTCAGGCCCCATTGCCACTGCTGCCAAGTTACCTGTTGCTGTGGGTGCCACGGTGGCCAGGAGGCCAGTGTTACATGCATCTGATTCCTTGCTGCTACTGGATTTTCTAGGGCTGCAGGCTCAGCTGTGGGAGCCTGAGGGCTGGGATGGCAGTCCCTGCTCTGCCACTGCCATGGTTTTGCCTCCTGTCTTGTGTTCCTTGAGGGGTACAGATGGGTGGAATTCTCTGGCGTTCTGCTGTGTTGGGCAGAGGCACCTTTGTTGTGCTGTGGATGTCTTACTGGTTGTAGATTAAAGGGGACAGAAAAAGGGAGTGTTTCACTTTGCTGTGCTGTGGACATCACAGTAAATTTATAGATCTGTGCAACTGTCACCACAACCCAACAAAGACCCATGGAAAATATGAGGGAAGGGGCATGGGGCCTCCGTGTCTGCTTCAGGTGCACCATTCTCCCAGCACCTCCAAATGTTCACCAGCTGGAAGCTCTCCAAACCCTGTCCTTTTGGGTTTTACAGAGGCTTCCTTGCATAGTCATGATTGATTAAATCATTGGCCATTGTTTCAACCTCTAAGCACTCACTCTTTCCCAGAGGTCAGGAAGTGGGTCTGAAAGTCCCAACCCTCTGACCACATGGCTGCTTCTTCTGGCAACAAGCCCTCATCCTTAAATGTGGTCCAGATGTCACCTCATTAATATAACAAAGAGATACTTTTGTTGTTCTCATTAGTTATAAACTTCCAAGGGTTTTCGGTGCTCTGTGCCAGGAATGGAAACAAAGACCAAATATAGAGTTCATTTTATAAATCACAGTATCACACTCTGGGAAAAAATTAAGTTATGTTTTGTGTAATTAAAAATTGTTGGAGTTCCCTAGCGGTTCAGCAGGTTAAGGATCTGGTGTTGTCACTGCTCTGGCATGGGTCTGGGAAGTTCCACATGCCATGGGCATGGCCAAAAAAATTAGATCTCATGTAAAGTATTCTTACCACAATAAGGTGGGGGAACACAGGGAGATTTTGGAGGTGATGAATATATTTATTGCCTTGATTCCAGTGATGGTAATACAAGGGTATGCCTATGCTCAAACTCTTCAAATTTTATACATTAATTAAGTGCAGGGTTTTTTTTTTCATATGTGAATTATATAGGAATAAACCAGATCCTGAGAAAACACTCTCTTTGTGGAAGAATTAGAGCTAAGGAAGAAACATTTTCACGCTGCAAAGAAGCTGGGACAGAAGGTTCTTCTAGAGTGTCAGCATCTCCACTTCAGCTTAGGAGTCCTGCAGGAGACAGAAGAGAGGGTGGTTTTCAGCCCTAACTCTTCGTGCAGCTTCTTTTCTTCTCTCTCAGGGCCTCATGTTAAGGCACTGCCGTAGGAGGGGGATAAATAATTCTTCAGTCTCCCTGAGCCAAAGCTGCTTTAGAGCACAGGCCTCTTCATAACTGATGAAAAGCTTTACTGCCAACTGTCTGATGAGAATTCAAAGTCTTTCTCATTTTGTCTCTCTCCTGCCTTGTCATCTCCACTACCATTTCTAGGAGACCCAATCTATTGCTAAAAGAGGATTAAAGTCCAGAGTATCCTAGGAAAGAGAAAGATGATATATACTTAAAAGATATGGAGGTGGGGTTCCCGTCATGGTGCAGCAGAAACAAATCCGACTAGGAACCATGAGATTGTGGGTTCGATCCCTGGCCTTGCTCAGTGGCTTAGGGATCTGGTGTTGCTGTGAGCTGTGGTGTAGGCCGGTGACTACAGCTCCGATTCGACCCCTAGCCTGGGAACCTCCATATGCCTCGGGAGCAGCCCAAGAAATGGCAAAAAGACAAAAAAAAAAAAAAAAGAAAGTCTATGGGGAGTCTCAGCTGCTGACAGGCTCCTTACCTTTCTAATACCTGATGGAGATGAACAGTCCCATCCCCAGGAAGAGCAGGCCCAGAACCGAGGCCCCGATTCCACACAGCATCTTGCCTTGTGAAGAGTCACGCTGCGCCCCTGAGAAAAGGAGCTGGTTTTAGTGATTTTTACCCCCAAGCCAACTTCATTAATTGGACTCTGCGATTGAGGGCTTTGAGATTAGGGGGAAGGAGGCTGCCTTGGAGGAACTAGAATAATTAGCCATTTGTGGAAAAAGAGATTAAAATGAACACTGAGTACTAGAAGGTTCAGGCATCGAACTCATTTAAATATCACCACCCTGACACAGGTCCACGTGACCTCAGTATCTGATGGGTGAGGAGCCTTGGACTGAATGAGCTTAAGCAATTTGTCTAGGGTGACAGAGCCAATCAGACGCAGAGCTGGGTTGGATTCTCCTCATGTCAGACAGGTCCCCACATGGTAGAGGATGTGCCTCTTCTCAGATCACAGGGACCAACCCAGAGCAGCAGTGTCAGAAGCACGAGCCCAGTCAGACACAGGGGACCGCTGCCAGGGGCCACAGGGCGACCATGACTTGAGACACGGCTGAAAACAGGGACATCCTCCATGCTGCCTGTCAGGTAGAATTACCTCCCCAGGGGGCATCGGTGTTTGGAGACACTATCACAGGGTGTCTGTAACCCATCAGAGCATTTCTAGCACAGGGCGTCACCGGGCTCCCCCGTCACCTCAGCTGAAGGACAGGAGAACAGGCAGCAAGTGGACACAAGCTGAGAGGAGAGGAGACACCTGACACTCAGGGGCAAGTATGTCCCCTCCTTGGTGCCTGAGGGACTAGAGAGTCAGAAAGCCTCTCACTCCATTCCACTGTGACGGGGCTCGTCAGGCTGGGGTGCTCCACTCGGCAGGTGTAGACCTCTCCACTCTGAGGAACCGTTTCAAGCATCACCATGGTCTGGAAGGTCCAGTCTCCATTAGGGATCAGGCCTGTGGAGACCACCCCCGCCGCCTCTTCCTGGCCGTTCCGGAACCACCTGACCTCCACGTGGCCTGGGTAGAACCCGGTCACAGAGCAGACCAGGAGGTTATGGTGCTGCAGGGGCTGGGTCTTTGCAGGATACATCGTCACTCTGGGCTTGACTAGGAGACAAACAACAGACAGGAGTAGTGAGGAGGACAGAGCACGTCTCCTGACAGACTGCAGCCTTGGGCAGGCCAAGCTGCCCATGTGGCTTAAACGGAGTCGATGTCATGAGTGTTGAATTTAATCCTTAAAGCAGGGGGCCGTCAGGTTTGGGAGATGTTGAGGAAAATTGTGGGTTTTTTTCCCCCATAACTTGAAATAGTTATTTATTGTCAAATTGAGGTAACCAAAAAAAAAAAAAAAAAGAAAAGATAATGCTTAGAGCAGTCAATACAATTGGCAAATAATTATGTGACAAAATAGAACTTTAGAAATAAAAGAAATATAAGTTAAAAAGCATAAGATATAAATTTCCAACTAAGCGGCAATATTAAACATAAAATCTTACAATGGGAAATGTGAGGTGAATTATTTACAACTATACAAAGGGATAACATAACAACTCAAGTACTACTGACATTATTAAAGTGGTAACATCGGTATGGCAAAGTCAAGTAATGAAATTATATCCAAAAGCTGGCTTCACAATCATTTCAAACATGTAAAAATATGCACATTCAGAAAGAAAAAAGTAGCCTCAGAAGGTCAGAGGTGCCTGGGAGGTGCCTCTCCACTGCTTTCTAGAAATTAGTTTTCCCCACAAATTTCCACAATGAAGTGCTCCTGCACAGACATAGGCCACTTATTTCAGGATGGTCAGAATGAGGGGGCGTGGCCAAGAGCAGGTGATGACTCCTCTCTTCACAGACTCTGGATCCTCTCACATTCCTCACCTCTCCTGCCTAAGACCTTCCTGCAACCACAGAAGCCTGGAAACCTCCTCCCCCATCTCTTAACCCACCCCCCCCCCCCCCCCCCACCACCCCCCCCCCCCCTCAGTTTCCACCCCCCCCCTCCCCCCACGACTTCCCTCCTCCCGCTAGATGTCCTCCTTCCCTTCACCTCCGCCCACAGGGACACCAAGGATGCCCGGAGCCTCCCTCCTGGACGCCAGTCCCCACCCCTCTCCTCCCTCCTGTGCCTCTCAGACCCCAGGCACCTCCCTCCGCCCCCTCTCCCTTCCCACAGTTACACCCTCGCAAAATCACACAGTCTCCCTTGATCACAGGCTCTCACTTGTAACCTTGTAACTTGTGCTCGTCCACAATCCTACGCTCTCACCTCTGGCTCAGTCTGTCTCAGTCTGTCTGTCTGACTCACACACACACACACGCACACCCTCCCCTGGCTGCCCATCCACCTTGCTCACCTCGTCGCTGCACCGTGCAGCTCTCAAAAAATTCATAGTTGCTTCTGCAGAACGTGTCCACTGCGGCTCGCATCCGCTTCAGGATGTCCTTCTGGCTGTTCCAGTACTTGGCAGCCGGCTGCCCCATTGGGGTCACCGCCCTGTACTCCCCCATGTCGCTGTCGAAGCGCACCAACTCGTCCCAGTTGTAGATGTATCTGTCCAGGAACCGCACCTGCTGCGTTCCGTTGGAGAAATGACACTCGGACTTACCCTGTATCATGAAAACTGCTGGAGGGACAAGAATGATCTTGTCACCCAGGCTCTTGGGAAGAGAGTGGAGGCAACGCCCCTGGAGGCCCTTAGGACCCCCTCATAGGCTCCATCAGCACCCCGACAACCAGCACTCCAGTAGTGGAGAGAAGATGTGCTGGGTGAAAGAGACCTCTCTGCCTCTGAACCTTTTGGGGTCCACGTGGTTTCCACACTTGGCTGAACATGTCCAAGTTCACCCGAGGTCCAGGATATGCTCCATCACCACCTCCTCCTAAGAGCCTCCACCGGAAAGACACCCAAATGCTTCATCTTTGCTTCTCGTAGACCTTCGCCCATTCCTCAAACCGACCCACCTCCTTCATTCTGTAAATATTAGGTTAGGGCTGACCTGGTGCCAAATCCATGCTAATCATTGGTTTAGGTGTAATAGGGTGGACATGAACTCACTCATAAGAAGTATGATTTAGAAGAGAGGGTTTCTCCATACTACTTAGATTTAGACTATACCATCTGTGTTTTAGCATTAACTATGTGATGCTGGGTAAATTATTAAGTTTTTTGAATTTTAGATTCCATATATATGTTTTTAATTGCTCTGCGTGTATTAGAAGAGACATGGTAATTACATACAGAATTTTGTAGACCTGGTACTTTGCAGCTCCAAAATGTTTTGATTCTCCAGCTCATAGAGAACAGTTTGATTTGTCACTCTGTCCTCATCACCTAGGGTAATAATCGCTGTGTTCCAGATCACCAGTAAATATTGGCTGTATGAATTAATAGTTTTTAGCATAGCTAAGCACCACTGCATACAAGGGCACTCTTGCTGATAACTAAACATCTCTGGTTCTCAAGTCCTCCCAGCTTGTCTTCAGGCTCTTTAATTCTTATATTTTAGGTTTAGTTGACTTCCCAATCCCAGGACATAGTCTTTCCTTGAGGTCAATGATTCAAGAAAGCCATCATAATCCACCCTATCTTCTGCAGCTCCCATTCTCTCTTCAAAAGATCCAATTCAGATCTTGTTCTATACGTTCCACTGCCTGTAAGGTCAAGTCCACCAAGCCCGGTGCTCACTTCTCTGTCATGTTCTCACTTCACGCACTTCTTAGTCATACTCAACAGAGTAGCCACTCCTTCCTTCCTCAAAGAATCTACTTTGACTTGCATGCATCACATTTCTCTTGGCTTTTGTCAACATCACTGGGACTCTTGTTTTGTCCCCCTTAGTTATCATTGGCTCTTGGCTCTCTGGGCTTAGCTCTTGCCCTCTTCTTGTTTTTTACATCCACTCCCTTTGCTTTTCTGGAGCTTATCAGCGTGCCCGTCAATGTTCAGGGCATATATACTTCCAGCTCTGGCCTCACCCTGTCTTACACATTCAGGGGGCCTCTTGATAGCTCCATCCAAATGCAAACAAATCATTTAAAACTTAACTTAAATGAAGCCTTTCTTCCTAACCATTTGCTTCAAATTCTTTCCTTTCACAGTCTTCACTGCCTCAATAAACAGTACTACATTCTACCTAATTATTATGCAAGACAAAATTCTGAGGCTTAAGCTTGATTTCCTATCCTCCAACTCCCACCATGTAATTTATTAACTAGTCTCACAAGGATCTGCCCCAAATTTGTTCACTTCATCTTTACTATTGTCGTGGTTACTCTTACACTAAATGAAGCCACAGGCGCATCTTCCCTGGAGAATTCGCTCGAAATGGTCTCCCTGACTCCACTTGGAACCACTGCAGTCCAATCTCCATGTAGTAGCTACAATTATTATTATCATTATTTTTTAAACATGAATGGACTCTCTTTGTAGCCCCTCAGTAGCATCACATGTTATTGTAAATAAAAGTCAAGGTTCTCACCATGGCCATCAGAGTCTAATGTGATTGGCCTCCTGGTTTCCTCTCCAACCTCATCTTATTCCACTCCCCAATTTGCTTGCTCTGCTTCAGCTTCTCTAGCCTTCTTTCCATTCTTTAAATACAGCAAACATCTTCCCACACGTTAGCCTGTCCCCTGTCCCTTCTCCCTGGGGCACTTGTCCCTTAGATCCCTCACATGTCTGGCTTCTCATCATTTAGGTCTCAATTGAATGTCACCTTCTCAGGGAGAGCTCCCCAGACACTTTCAGTGAAGTTAGATGAATACAATTCTCTCGGTCCCATAACCCTGAGATATATATATATATACATATAAAATACATATTCCCCCCCCCCAGAGGACTTATTGCTCTTCGAAATGTTTTTTCTTGTTAAATGTTTATTGGGTTGTTGTCTCTCCTCTCACCCTGCCCCCATCATTAGATAGGTTCCATGGTAATAGGGAGTTTTCTATGTATTCAAATAGAACTCTCTAAGCCTAGACCAGAACCCAGTGTATAATAGGTGCTTGGGAAAGCATCAGTGGTCTAAATGAATAAACTCATGGTTTGGGGAGTTGATTATGCCTGGGATCCTGGAAAGCAAGAAGGAGCTCCAGCTCCACCACTTTCTAAAATAATTATGACACATTATGTCCCTTCTGCTTCCCGTGAGAACTTCAGACGAACTTCCTCTTTCCCCTCTTACTACTTGAAAGAACGATCCACAGGCGAGGAAAAGGTGATTTTAAGAGTCAGGGACCATTTCGTTATGTTTCATTTCATCCAATGGATCTGTTATAGTGCTGAGGGTCTATTCAAACTTTGCGGATTTTTCAGGACTGGTGATGCCATAGTTGGGAAAGAACAGGGAAAAACCAGAAGGAGAGGTAACACAGATGGCTAATTATAGAAAACAGAGGGCATGATGAATCAGCCTATGAAATTTAGGCCCCAGACTCCAAGAGGCCAGGAGCTCCCTTGCTTGCTTACCGACTTTCAGCCCTACGGGATGGAAACCTCCTTCACAATCTCTGTACCCTGCTCCGGGTGTGTGGTTTGACCATGTGGAATTGCTTATATTTGACTATTTTTGGCTTACAAAAATAGTATTTCATTTAATATATTCTATAAATCTCTTCTTGGGGGTTCAGGCCAGAGAAAAGGGAGCTATAAGAGAAACTAATAGTATATAAAATAGAGTCATAATGAACACTAACCTGTGTTAGGTTTTCAGTTCTTGTGAGTTCTTTTTTGAAAAAAAAAAAAAAAAAAGGAATTCCTGTTGTGGTGCAGTGGAAATGAATCCAACTAGGAACTAAGAAGTTGCAGGTTCGATCCCTGGCCTCACTCAGTGGGTTAAGGATCTGGCATTGCCGTGAGCTGTGGTGTAGGTCACAGATGCTGTTTGGATCTGGCATTGCTGTGGCTGTGGTGTAGGCTGGCAGCTGTGGCTCCGATTGGACCCCTAGCCCAGGAAACTCCATATGCTGCGGGTGCGGCCCTAAAAAGACAAAAGACAAAAAAAAATTATTTTTTATTTTTATTTTTTCTTTTTCTGGCCACACCTGTGGCATAGGGAAGTTCCTTGGCTAGGGCTGAATCAGAGCTGCAGCTGCCAGCCTACACCACAGCCATGGCAATGGCAGTGGTGGATCTGCAGCTTGCAGCAGCATGGGATCCTTAATGCACTGAGTGAGGTCAGGGATTGAACCCACATCCTTAGCGACATGATGTCGGATTCTTAACCTGCTGGGACACAACGGGAACTCCATCTTATGAGTTCTTTGAGAACAGCCCTTAGACACTCTTTATCTACAGGGTCATTCCAAGCACTAAAGATCCCTGCTTAGCTCTGGGATGCTTTACCCAGGAGAGAAAAGAGAGAGAATTAACCCCAACTTTGGTCACAGAACATCCAGTATAGGGAACCAGGCCTTTTAAACAGTGGGGTTTAGAGAGAAAGAAAAGGACAAGATGAGAAGGACTTTTTTTTTTTTTTGTCTTTTTAAGGCCACACATGGCATATGGAAGTTCCCAGGCTAGGGGTGGAATTGGAGCAGCAGCTGCTGGGCTACGCCACGGCCACAGCAATGTGCAATGCAATCCGAGCTGCATCTGTGGCCTGCACCACAGCTCACGGCCACGCTGGATGCTTAAGGCACTGAGGATTGAACTGGTGTCCAAGGATCGAACTGGTGTCCTCATGGATACTCGTCAGGTTCGTTACCACTGAGCCACAACAGGAACTCCCCAGGAGATCTTTCTAATTCCTTTGGAGTCCCTGTAATTTTCAAAGATACTTTCCCATTTTCTGGCATAGCTCAGTATAATAAAGGGAACCACTGATGGGAATGATTTTTAGATCATTTCTAAATCACCTCAAAACCTTGAGGGAATGGGATGCAAGGCTAGCGAGGTTTTATTCAAGGAGAGTTAAGAATAAATAGCTTATGCATTTGTATATATATTTATATGTATATGTACATATACACACATATATACATGTGTATGTGCATATATATAGAGGATATATATATGTGTGTGTGTATATAGATATATATGTATACATACATCTACACACATACATATGCATGGTGTGTATTTATATGTAGAGAGAGGATATATACACACACACACACACAGAGGATATATATACACAGAGAGAGAGATCGAGAGAGCAAGGAGCAAGGGACAGGCATCTTACACAGGTCTCACAGAGAGGCAGGTTTTGTTTGTAGGAGGAATTGAGGATCCATATGATAAAGCTTAGTGGTCACTGAAGAAAATGGCTCGTTTTTAAGGGACCTGGCCTGGATGCCTGCAGACAAAGCAGAGTTCCTTCCGCCCCCGACACCACGGCAGCTCACCACACGAGGTATGCACTTACTTCGGGTGTCCCCTGCCCAAGCCAGGGGAGGGCTCAGCACCATCAGTATCACTGTCAGAACTACTGTCCAGGAGCTTCCAGGGGACCAAAGACGCACCATGCAGGAGAAGAGCAGAGGACAGGGTGCAGGGAAGCAGAAAATCTCACTCAGGGAGGACTAGGGCCCTCCCCCATGCACATCTCAAATATTGCCAACCAAGGAACTCATTTCTTGGTTCCTGGATTGGGTGCTCTTAGTTTTGGAGAACCAATCAGTATTGTATATGAATAATATCATCGGCTGCTGGTCAGAGATTCGGTGTGAAGTTCCTCTTTCGAAACTCAGCTTTCCTTCACTAGGAGGATTTTTTTGATGTAGTGCTTAAAAGGTTTAATCCAGTTGTATTTGTAACATTTCAATGGGGGCCCTATTGTGGGCCAGCTCTGTGCTGGCCAGTGAGGGTCACTCAAGTTTTCAGGATTGTCACCTGGTGCTGTCACAGAGTTTAGTGGCACGTCCAGAAAAACACAGAGAAAGGGCCTTATAGGAGGTGACCTATCTGGGATGAAGGGTACCCCTAGAGACCCTAACTGAGTGACAGAGCCAATGTCCAAACCACATTATACAGGGGCTGGAAGATTGACAAGGAACGCCAATTAAGCCTTTGGGATGGCAACTCTGCTTTGGAATAACTATTTTTCGAGAAAAGATGATCTGTCTCTTACTCCCGGTTCCCATTTGGATTTCCTCATTTTATTGGGAAGACGTCCCCTCATTATGTTCCCCTCCTGCTTTATCCTAAGGAAAGATACAAGAAGATGTTGCTCATGAATATATTGTACAGTGTTCAATAAATAGAACCCTATGAAAAAACTATGAATTACATTCTTGGATGCAATCACAGAATTTAAACATATATTCCTACTTTTAGATTATTGTACCTTGTATTAATATAAATGCAGTTTCTTAGATTCAGAGTGGACTCTCTTAGTTCTGTTTTAATTCACACTCCACCCAGTTCTTTCTTTCTTTCTTTTTCTTGCTTTTTAGGGCTGCACCCATGGCATATGGAGGTTCCCAGGCTAGGGGTCAAATTGGAGCTGTAGCCACTGGACCTACACCACAGCCAGCCACAGTAACGCAGGATCTGAGCTGCCATTTGCAAACTACACCACAGCTCATGACAACACCAGATCCCGGACCCACTGAGCGAAGCTGGGGATCGATAAATCCGCATCCTCATGGATACTAATCGGATTTGTTTCTGCTGTGCCACAGTGGGAACACTTATACTTTTGTTTAATCCTCACATCATCTCAGTGATTGAAGTACCTGCAGGTGGAGAGAATAAAATGGTGACAATTAACAATTTTTGCAAGGATGCAAGACTGGTCAATGGTACTCTCCTGATTGAGCCAAGTTATATGTGACTCCAAACCCCACAAGTTTAGCTGTTACATCATAACAATTTGCATTCAGTTTCTGAAGAGAACTGTGTCCTTATGTTAAGACAATTTTTTTTTTCATTTTATTTCATGGAAATGTGATTGTCCATTTTAGGGAGTGACAGTACTTTCTATAAATTGAGGCAGCTTCGGGATAACAATTCTAGTTCCTCTAAAAGGTTCCCCTCATCAGCATTGCTAATCTCTGGAAATGACAAAATTTGCATTGACCTTATGGAATGACGCCATAGATTCTGTACAAGTCTCCTTATTGAAGAGAACAGGGGCCTCCAAATTCCTAAATCCAATCTATTGCTCTCATTCATTATTTCAGATTTTTCAACATAATGTAGTGCAAGTTTGAATATTTCAGAGTGGAGACAAAGATAGTATCTCATTTATTTTGGAAAAACATATTTATATTCATATGAAAGTTCACCATTTCTTGGAGAGGTTGAGGAGAAAGTCACGTTTGTTCCTGCAGTGGAGAAGAATCTGTGTCTTCAGGATGCCAGATGTTTGCCATTGAGCTGTCCCAGAACACCTGGAACTCTCAGAGATGTGTCCATTAATATTGTACGTAGGAAGAGTCTTAGTTTTCTTTCTCTTTGACCTCGACCTTGTGTTAGTCGTGCTGTATCTACCTCTTTATCCAGTACAAATACTAGCTAGGTTATTTTTCACAAATTCCACTTTGGCTTGGAGGAAGAAGCAGTTCTCCAAATAGGTCCAGAGCTTGAGGTGGTAAGAATTTGAGGTAAGAAAATCCAGCGGTTCTCCAGTTACAAAGCATCCCAATCCTGGAAACAGCTTTACTTTAGTTGGTGACGATTGTTTAAATTGAAATACTTTCCCGTTACAGAATAACCTTTGCTGAGGCTGGGAGACTGAACCCCGTGCCTGGCAAGTGGAGCAGGACTTGGGCGTCTGTTCCTGGGTCTGCGGTGTCGCGCGCCCCCTGCTGGCCGCCGGGCACAGAACAAGGCACGCGCTGGGGAAGAGAAAGTGAAAGTGGAGCCAGGACGCCGTCGCTTGCAAAGCATCGCCCGCAGACCGAGTGGAGACAAAGTTGAGTCAGCGCGAGGGGGCTTCCGAGCTCAGCCCTCCGCACTTAAAGGAAAGACCCCCGGAGCTGCAGCCCAGAAGCCGCCGCTGGTGAGTGGTGCGGGTGGAAGCCTGGAGCGCTAACAGGACGCAGCCCACCCTCCACCCACTCTGCAACCCTACTTCCTTTCCTTCTGGACCCGGGGAAGCAAAGCCAGGGAGCAGGGGTGGGGGACTGGTGGGTAGCGTCCACGGGAATTTTTTTTTTTTAAGATGAGGCTGCAGGTGGTCAGGCTTCCCAGCGCCTTCGGTCAGGCCGAATGCCTTGGGTCCTAGGAGGGAGCACAGGGTACTCAGGGTAGGGTTGGGTAAATCGAGTGAGAAGCCCATGGGCGCGTTGGGAGGAGTGGGAATGGGGAGGGTAGCGCCGAGGACTGGGACTCCACCCCTGGCACTTCTCCCCTTCTCCCCACAGACCTCGCCATGCGGCTCCCTGACCTGAGACCCTGGGCCGCCCTACTGCTGGCGGACTCGGCCTTACTCTGGCTGCTGCAGGGACCTCTGGCGGCTGTGCTTCCCCGAGGGCTTCCAAGCCTGTGGCTGGAGGGCACCTTGCGACTTGGAGGGCTTTGGTGGCTGCTGAGGCTGGGAGGGCTGCTGGGATTTGTGGGGACACTGCCCCCCCCCGCGTCTGGTGATCCCTCTGTTTTCCTGAGGGTTCTGGTCTCAGGAACCTTGAGTGTGCCCCCAGCAGAGTGGCTTCAGTCCCTTGGTGCTGCTGCTGCTGGGGTCCGGGGCTGCAGAGCTCAGCTGGGCAGTGTGGGCTGTGCAGACTGTGCAGTTTGCTGGCTTAGGAGCAAGATGTCTGCTTTTATAAGGAGGCCCTCAAATGATGCTGGCACCTGTGGTGGCCAGGAGACCTGGAACGGACCCTCTGCCTGCTCTTAAGGAGGGTGAGGAAGCTGGGGGAAGGGCGCGCGCACGGAGGGGCGGGGGGAAGGCAGGGGTTCTGGTTCTACAGCTGCTCCTGGGGTCCCTGCCACTTAGTGGCAGGGAGGGCAGGAATGAAAGATTCTCAGGCCCCCTTTTCTTCTCCCTCTAGATGCTGCACTTGGCAATGAAGGTGCTGTTGCTGAGCTGTGGGCTGCAGCAGGTCCTGGCTGGGACATCACCCAGGGTGGGCTGCTGTCCTTTCTGCTCTACCAGGAGAACCTGGGCTCCTACAAGCAAGTGAGTCAGGAGCTGTGCAGGCTCTTTTTCCCACCCCCCTGTTTTCCCCTCTGGCTTCTGGGCCTTGGGTTTTATTTGTTCCTCTTTAAAATACAAAAAACAAAACCAAACAAAAGCAAAATAACTCTAATTTGTTTGCTATGGAGAATTTCAAACAGATGCAGAAAACCCCACTCCATGTAATGAACCCCCATGTACCCATCCGCTTTAACAGTTATCACCTGAAGGCCAGTCTTGTTTCATCTGTTTCCCCATCACTCCTCCCATATTCTTTTGAAGCAAATCCAAGATATGCTTTCATCTGTAAATATTTCTGCGTGTATCTCTAAACATAAAAAAAAGTTATACAGATATAACCACAAAGCCACGATCACACCAGAAAAGTTAACAGTAGCGTCATCAGTCAGTGGTCAAATTTCCGCGTGTCTCTTAGAGGTAGGAGAAGTGTATACACTAAGTCGATCTCTTTCTCTCTCTCATCTGTGGGGGCACCATCCACCAGTGCTCAGAATCCGTCACATTACTGGGGGCTGCAAAACAGTGACCCTCGCCATTCCCTCCTTCATTAGCGGGGGTTCATCTCTCAAGGGAGACGTCTCCTCATCTACTGTGTGGTTCCCAGGGGTGCAGTTTGATGAAGAAAGGCAGAATGAGCATTCAGCTCCTTGCCTATAATTACCAGCTTCCAAAAATAATTAGTCCCTGCATCTTGGGCTTTATTTGATAATTTTCGTGGACATTTGTTAAACATCGTTATGTTGGAGAGCTGCGTGGGAGGCACTCTGGGGGCTACAAAGATGAGGTGGGCACAGCGCCTGCCTTTAAGGAGTCCCCTGTCTCATCAGGCAGAGCTGTGCAGGGGTCACAGGGACCAGTCCCTGGACAGGTTTGGGGTGGGAGGAACACTGTGTGGGAGGAGTGTGGATGTCTCCTTCCTTTATGCTGCAAATTGGAGTAATGGGGGATTGGGGCTGATGTTAAATTCCATCTGCATTTATTTTTTTGTCTTTTTAGGGCTGCACCCGTGGCATATGGAGGTTTCCAGGCTAGGGGTCCAATTGGAGCTGTAGCCACTGGCCTACGCCAGAGCCATAGCAACGCATGGCTGAGGTGGTGTGGGGCAGGGAGTGCGTGAGGAGGTGAGAGGTTGAAAGTAGAACTTTTGATCTATGATCCAGCAATTTGACGTCTGATATTTTCCCAACGAACACAGAAACATTACCTATAGACTCAACCCTGTATTTATCGCAGCATTATTTACAGTAGCAAAGATATGGATGCAACCTATCTGTTCTATCTGTTCTATCTGTCAATAGAACAGATAAAGAAGATACCACAGTGGAATGTTACTCAGCCATGAAAAAGAATGAAATTCTTCCATTTACTACAACATGGATGGACTCAGTGGGTATTATGCTAAGTGAAATAAGTCAGAGGAAGACGAATACTCTATGATTTCACTTGTTGGTGGAATTTAAGAAACAAATGAACAGAACAAAACAGAAATTGACCCAAGATACAGAGGACAAAGAGGTAGTTGTCAGAAAAGTGGCGGGTGGGGGCCAAAAACATAGCCCGGCAGTTTCCGGCTCCGATAATGAGTTAGGAGCAGGGGAGCATCTGTGTGTATGTTCTGTCCCCAGTTGATCACGCATTCTCTTCATGGGTCAGGTCCCTGTGGTCTTGGTCCCAGACCCCCAGTTCTCAAGGACTTAAGGACCAGCATGTTCTCAAATACTGGGGGACAATTGTGGGATGTCTGAAAAAGCCTAAAGCCTCCTTGGGGGGAGGCGCTCCCACATCCAGTGTCTGAGTCTTCCCCAAATTTCCAGTGTCTGCTCGGGTCATCTGGGAAAGAGATTAGGGGCAGAGAGCGTCCCTAAAGAAAGACCCGAGCTGGCTTTGTTTCCTTCACGGTGTCTCATTTTTCTCTCCCCTCCTAGTGCAACCGGAGGTGACAGTGCATCCGGAGAGGACCCCATCCCTGCAGCTCCGCAACCTGCTGCTTTGCTCTGTGACAGGATTCTACCCAGGTGCCATCGAGATCAGGTGGTTCCGGAACGGGCAGGAGCAGAGAGAGGGGGTCCTGGCCCCTGGCCTCGTCAGGAATGGAGACTGGACCTTTCAGACAGTGGTGATGCTGGAAATGACTCCTGAGCTTGGGGACGTCTACACCTGCCTTGTTGATCATCCCAGCCTGCTGAGCCCCGTTTCTGTGGAGTGGAGTGAGAATCAGCTTCTTGTACTTTCGGGGTCCATCTGACTCAAGACGGGTCCTGAGCTACCTCCATGCTCATCCTGGTCAGAACACTAGTTCGTCCGTCCTTCCCTGATCTGAGGGAACCATAGAAATTGGGGTCGTGGGAGGAAACATGCAGAGATCTGTCTTTGTATCTTCCAGACACTAAGGAGGTCTAATCGTCTTGTCCCTTACTTCCAACTTTGGGAACTAGTGTTCCCTACACTTTGGTCTTGGTGTTTAAGGGGGATTCTTTTTTTTGGGGGGGGGGGGTCATGCCTGCTGCCTGGGGAAGTTCCTGGGCTAGGGATCAAACCCGTGCCACAGCAGTGACTCAAGCCACAGGAGTGACAAAGCTGGATCCTTAACCCCCTGCACTACCAGGGAACTCCTCATGGAACATTCTTAAGGGCCATCAGAATCAAAAACGGAAACTCCATGGGCACAAACCTTGGCTTCGAGGATGTATTACTTCCCTAGATAACATTGGATTTGTGTCCTGCACAGGATCTGGGGTTTTAAGAACTTACATCAAAGCCTTTTGTTAACTTTAAGACCTGTTACTCATAGGAGCTCACTCTGAACATTCTTGGAGAAAGGTGCTGAGTGGAGTTGCAGCCTTCCTGGTGGGGCTCATCTTTTTGGTGGGGATTGTCCTTCATGTCAAGGGTCCGGAAAGGTAATGAGCTCTGAGGGGTCCCTGCCCCCTGCACCCCAGCTTCTCCCATTTCCTACTTTTCCTGATGTCTACGATGCGAGCCAGGGAGGGCTGACTCTACTGCTTCAGGACCCCTGGGATGGTCTTTTCTGAGGCTGAAAACATTTCAGGGGTAATCGGGGGTGGGGTTCTGGAACTGCAGGCACCAGCTACACCAGTGAAGCAGAAGGGAACTGTGACACCACGCCCTGGACTGTGTACAAGAAAGTGCAGACTAGAAAGTGAAGACCCAGAAATTGAATGGAAAGAAAACAAAAAGCCATGAAATGAGAGTTAACTAAAGTCAGAAAAGAGAGTAATAATTAAAAAAAGACAAAATCAGGAAGTTCCCCGGTGGCCTAGAGGTTAAGGATTCCGCATTGTCACTGCTGTGGCTCAGGTTTGAACATTGGCCTGGGAACTTCTGCACGCCATGGACCCGGCCAAAAAAAACCCCAAACCAAAATAATGTTAGAACTGAAGACTAGATTACACATGGGTAGTATATTTAAATAAAAAGATAAAAGAAGGCATTGCAAAAAGGCATAAAGAGAATCAAGAGAATGACAATCTAATAAACTAGGTAAACAGGTATCAGTGCTTATAATGGTTTCCTACTGCAAAACAGATGACTGCCACGGCAGGTTAAAATAATACACATTTGTTTTTTTCATAGTTTTTGTGGGTCAGAGGTCCAGTCATAACCTAAAAACTGGGTCCTCGGAGTTCTTGCTATGGCACAGAGGGTTAAGAATCTGACTCCAGTGGCTCGCGTTGCTGCAAAGGTTAGGGTTTGATCCCTGGCCCATGGCAGTGGGTTAAAGAATCCGGTGTTGCTGCAGCTGGGGCTCAGATTTAATCCCTGCCCGGGGAATTTCCATATGCTCCAGGTACGGCTGTAACCCCCGCCCCAAACTAGTCTCTTCTTCAGGGTCTCAGGCTGCAACTGAGGCATTGTTCAGACTGTTGCGTTCCTTACTGGGGGCTCTACTGTCCAAATTCATGCAGGTTGTTGGCAGAATTCACCTGCTCTAGATGGGAGCTCTGAGGTCCCTGATTTCCTGCTCAGCTCCTAGAGGTCACCTGCAGTTTCCTGCCCCATCGCACTCTCCCAGGCTTAGAGCCAGCCAAGGAGAGTCTCTCCAGCATGCTAAAATGAAGTTTTTTGTAAGAAACGTAATCAGGAGTGACATCCCATCACCTCTGACCTATAATATCTTATTCACAGACCTCCCGTCACCTTTGACCTATAATATCCTATTCACAGACATCCTGTCACCTTTGCCATATTATCCTGGTTAGAAGCAAGTCACAGGTCCCATTAACTTTCAAAGGAAGAGATTATCCGAGGACTTGATTCATTGGATGTCACTTTAGAATGTGTCTGCTCTCCGGCCCTTGATGAGCCTTGTCCCTTCCACGTGAACAAATCATCGTCCCATTCCAAGTTTCCTTAAAGTCTCATTCCAGTATAGCATCGGATGAAAGTCCAGAATCTCATCATCTGAATCAGGTGCTGGTGAGGAGGAGGCTACTGGTGGTACAACTTTGTGGAGCTGTGAAACTAAGAGGCAGGAGATCTGTCTCCAGTACAGCCAACTTAAAGTTGTCAGGCAGGCGTTGGGTAACTGCTATAAATATTTCTGTCCAAAAAGGAGTTGCTGGTCCATGGCAATTCTGAATTCCAGTTGAGAAAACTCCAGCCAGAGTCCTTGGTTAAATTTCAGAGACTAGGGACAACCCAGGTCTGAAGTGGGAAAGGCCAGTGTTTGTTCCTAAAAGGTGGCAACTGGCCAGCTGTTATTTCTCTGACTAGTCTTCAGGGTACCTTGGCTCTCTCTCTGGATTCTTGGCCCTGCCCTATTGGTCAACTTTTTTTTTTTTTTTTTTGAGGTCATAGGAGGTAGCCCTTGCTTACAGTGAGTAGTTTCATCAGCCTGCTTCCTGCCAGTGGAATATGGGGAGTCTGATAGCCTCCTTTCACGTTGTGCTTCCTCCTTTAAATCCAGGCAGCAGTATGTCTTTTTTTTTGTTTTATTATTTAAAAAAATTATTAAAGTTGATTTACAATGTTCTGTTGATTTCTGCTGCACAGCAAAGTGACCCAGCTCTACATCCATATACATTTTTTTTTTTCACATTACCCTCCATCATGTTCCATCGCAAGCGGTCAGATAAAGTTCCCAGTGCTATACAGCAGAATCGCATTGCTTTTTAAAAATTTTAAAACATTTTTATTAAAAATTTTTTATTATAGTTGATTTACAATGTTCCATCAAGTTCTGTGAGAAGTTTCTTAAAACCTTTGGATATCTTCTGTGGGTTTTTTGTGATGCGTTCCATCAGACCGAAGCCACATCTAAAAGGACACATCTGTCCTTTTAGCGACAATCACTTCTCTGAGTTGGCCCTGCCGGGATGACTGAGAGGATTGGTGAGCCGCACGTTTCATCTCTTGAGAAGGCTCTTTGCATGACTGAATTCTCTAACTACTTGGTATATAAAAGGATATATAAGTATATATATATATATATGACAGGAAACAGACAGGAAACGGATTTACCTAAAATATCATGAGCCAGAAAACACTGGTAAATACTGGGTGCTGCAGGAAAGGCAGTGTAAGAGAGGTTTTGGGTGAGGAGATGAAAGGGAGGCAAGAGACAAATCTGAGCAGAAGCCAGGAGGAGTGGATAATGGGGAAAGGGGTTGTAACAAAGGTGTTATTTTAAAACTTGCCCTTGGATAAGCAATGAGACCGTCCTGTATATAGCACAGAGAACTGCATCTAGTCTCTTGGGATAGACCGTAGTGGAAGATAATAGGAGAAAAAGAATGTGTATATATATATATATATATATATATATATATATATGGCTGGGTCACTATGCTGTACATACAGCAGAAATTGACGGAACACTATAATCAGCTATACTCTAATTAAAAAATAAATGAAAAAAACCTTGCCCTATGTGGCATGATTCAATTTTCTCACTGCCACATCCTTGGAGACCTAAATTACATTAAACATTTTAGAATTGTATTTGGTTTTTCTTTTGATATAAAACTGCTAACGTACACTGATTCACTGGAAGTTCAAGGTCCCTCTTTCCGTCCTAGGACATTGGCAACCACAAGCGTATTGATTGGGCCATGTATACCAGCAGATGGAGACATTGCACTTTAGAAATTCAAGGCAACCTGAGCTTTCCCTTCTCCCTTTCAGATGTGGAGTGTGGCATTTCTTCCTAGAGGATGGGAATCCAGCTTGGCCAGCTCTCATTGCCCTGACTAGTCCTTTCACATTTCCAGAATATGTCAAAATCAGAGATGTGGTTTTGGATGTTTGGGAAGCAAAGAAGCATAAAATGGAGCAGAAGGTAAAGCCAGCTTTTGCCTGAAGATGGAGTTCAGTCTTTTTACATGTTGTAGCAGGTAAGAGATTGCTCCTATAAAATCGTGTGCTTTAAAAGAAAATCATCACCGCCATCACTCAAGTGCAAGCCACTATCCTTTTTCACATTGAGTTTCCATTATTCTCTGCTGTTGTCCAATGCGTTCTTGATACTTCAGTAAGAGTGGTATTTTACTTTATAATATACGTTTGAAAATTATCACTGGGGGTGTGGGATGGAAATCCTATAAAATTGGATTGTGATTGTCATTGTACAACTATAAATATAATAAATTCATTGAGTAATAAAAAATTATCAGAAGGAGGAGTTCCCATTGTAGCTCAGCAGGTTTAAAGACCGGACGTTGTCTCTGTGAGAATGTGGGTTCGATCCCTGACCTTGCTCAGTGGGTTAAGGATCTGGCATAGCCTGCAGATTTGGCTTGGATCTGGTGTTGGTGTGTCTGTGGCATAGGCCCCAGTTGCAGCTCTGATTTGACCCCTGGCTCTGGAACTTCCGTATGCTGTAGGTGCAGCCTTAAAAAGAAAAAAAAATTATCAGAAGGATACATGCATGTAGTTCAAAATAAACAGTAGCGATATATTTAATAAAATAGGAGCCCTTCATGCCTTCTCTTTATGCCAATGGAACATACACACAAAGAAAATATCCATATATTCCTGTTTTATTGAATGATTTTAATATGAATGGACTCGGAATTATGTCAAATGATTGTTTTAGAGGAGCAGTAATCTAAGGATCAATGAATTTGTAAGAATTAGAATCATACAAAGTTTGGGCACTGACCAAAATGAAGTTAAATTTGAAATCAATGTATAAACACATAATCAGATATCTGTAAACTAAAACACACTTCTTTTGAATAAAACATGGGTCCAGGAGTTCCCATTGTGGCTGAGTGGTTAACAAACCCAACTAGTATCCATGGGGACGTGGGTTCAACCCCTGGTCTTGCTCAGTGGTTTGGGGATCCTGCGTTTGCCGTGAGCTGTGATGTAGGCTGGCAGCTGTAACTCTAGTTTGACCCTTAGCCTGGAAACCTCCATATGCCATGGGTGCGGCCCTAAAAGGACAAAAGACCAAAAAAAAAAAAAAAGTCCATTGACTCTTTTTTATTATATGACTTCACAGAAGTTTTGTAATTCCTCATGATTCTACAGATTTCTCGATATGTTTATTTTATGCTGTATTTCCCCCTAATTGCAGCTCTGTGCTTCTTGTTGGCCTTCTTAGGGATTTGTCTGCTAGAGACAAGTGATGCTGCCTCACATCTACTCCTCATTGGCTGGAGAGAAAACCATTATATCCTTAAAAATAGCTCTACAAAATCTCTTTGCCGTCATTGTCTTTATTTGAGTGTTAGAGTTGAGCATCAGAGTTTTGGGGAAGGGAAGTAGCTGTAGGAAGCCACTTAGTACGTAAGCGTACCTTCCATCTTCCAGGGCACCCTGCTCTTGCCTCGACACAATTGCTCTAATATCAAAGGGAGGTGGTAGGATCAGCAGTGGGAGGAGGGGACAGAGTCACAATTAGATCATGAATCTTAAACCAGTGGTGGCTCAGCACTAACAGGTATTCAAGAAATAATTAACTATAAATGTTAGCAGCTTTTCCCAAGAGGCAAAAATGTGTTTGCCTCTTGGGAAATCCAGGGGATAGGTCTTGTGTGAAGGGGTCAAATAAATATCAGAGTCAAATAAACATCATTTGTAACCCAGCTGTGGCCCTGGTCCTGGCTCTAATCAATGAAAATGATTGGTGACTCCAGATCCGTTGGTGAGTAGCTGATCCTCACAGCTTCTGGGTCAACCAAAAGGTTCCAGGGTGTATTAGTGGATGAGAAGGAAATAGGGCTGAGGGTTTGGGAAATGTACCCAAATGCCTCCCAATTGTCTGAGAGCGAAGCCATTTTTTAAGGTATCTAAGAGAGAGGTACAACTCTAGTATAAAATGATTGCAGGGGAGTTCCCGTCGTGGCGCAGTGGTTGGCGAATCTGACTAGGAACCATGAGGTTGCGGGTTCGGTCCCTGCCCTTGCTCAGTGGGTTGACGATCTGGTGTTGCTGTGAGCTGTGGTGTAGGTTGCAGACGCGGCTCGGATCCCGCGTTGCTGTGGCTCTGGCGTAGGCCGGTGGCTACAGCTCCAATTGGACCCCTAGCCTGGGGACCTCCATATGCCGTGAGAGCGGCCCAAAGAAATAGCAAAAAAAGACCAAAAAAAAAAAAAGATTGCGGGTCCAATCCTTATTTCTTTCCTTTATCCCATCCAATATTAAAAAGGATAGTTGGCACAGGGAACTATATCTGATCACCTGTGATAGAACATGATAGAAGAGATGATATGAGAAAAAGAATGTACACATATGTATGACTGGGTCACTTTGCTGTGCAGCAGAAATTGACAGAACATTGTAAATCAACTAGAATAAAAAATTAAAAACTATTTAGTTTCTTTGTCCTATGTTTTTGGACTATTGTTCTTGTTCAAATCCATGGGTTACCTTTTCAGTCAGGCCAATGAGGAGGTGAAGGCAGATTTTCAAGTAGCCCTCCAGCCACAATAATGTGTTGCTGTTATATTAGTCTATTTTTATTACTGAGCCTTTTACACGCCATGTAGCTTTTTAGGCACGTTCTGAATACCGGCTCACAGAGTCCTCACAGCAATCCTTTGAGGAAGTACTGTGAGGATGAGCATCCACAGTTACGGATGAGGAAACTGGCACAGAGGAGTTTAAGAGCTTGTGTGATGGTACAACCCTGGAAAATTGTAAGACCCCAATTCAATACGGGCAGAAGATAACTGCTGCCAGAGGGACCTGCTTAACTACTATGCGACACTGCCTTTCATAGCCGGGGACCCACTTCTGTTATTCAGATGAGATGGTTGAATATGGTCTGCCCAGAACTTCTTTCATGTTACCTCATATCAAAGACCAGTACTGTCTTGGAAGCTGGAAATTGGCAGTCTTTTTTTTTTTTTGCCTTTTAGGGCCAAACTCAAGGCTTATGGAAGTTCCCCAGCTAGGTGTTGAATTGAATCGGAGCTAGAGCTGCCGGCCTACACCACAGCCACAGCAACGTGGGATACAAGCCTCACCCATGACCTACACCCCCAGCTCACGCGGCAACTCCGGATCTCCAACAGAGGCCAGGGGTTGAACCCTCACCCTCACGGCTACTAGTCAGATTCATTTCTGCTGTGCCACAGTGGGAACGCCTGAAATGTGTACTCTTGTTGCTGACTCAGCTCTTTTCCATCAGGTCCCTTGAGGGGCAAATTCTGGGTGGACATTTCTATGTTCTCAGTACTTGTAATCCCTGGTATCTATTAAGTAGGTGCCTAATAAATTAAAATAAATTCTTTATAGACAAACACACACACATATAGGCATGAATGTGTGATTGTATTCCATACAGAACCTGCACAGATCAGAAGCCTGAAACTATCTTTATCTTATGTGGGAATTGACACCCTTTGTGGTCAGGAAAGCTGGTCTTCTCACACCAAGGTCAAGTGTGGCTGTAGGAGGCGGAGCCTGCAGGTGCAGCAGCGTGTGGAGGGTACTTCTGACGCCCCCCTTCTCCCGAGGAAGAGAGTGTCCTATCCCAGTCGGCGTTCCCATCTTACCCGCTGGACACCCTCAGACTTTTAATGGCTTCGAGGTTTAGACCACACGTGCAAGTGTGAGATATTTCTCTTCTCAATTTTTTTTTTTTGTGGTGTATGATAGGAAGTCATTATTTTAATTCTTGGAGATGAATTTGTTTACAGTATTAAATTACACATGAGGGAAATGAGAAGGGTTGACGACAAAGGTCGTGTGAAAAGATTGAGAGGTGTGTTTAACAGTTCAAATTAGATTGAAAGCTGTTAATGGGTGGCCTTGAAGGTCGGAGACACCTCAAGCCTGGTGGAGAGAAACAAGGGGACAGAAGAGACAGAGGGGCTACTTCAAGAGTTCCAAATATTATTCTGACTAATAGTTCAATACAAATTTTATTTTACTGCTGGGTTTATAAAGCCGGTCACAGATCTGTCAGACCACGTTAGAAGCAGGAAGAGGAGAAAACAAGATCCCTTTTATTGTAGTCTAGATCCTTGGGTGACATTTTATTCCTTCCACCTTCACAGGTATAAATGTAGATATAGATATAAATAGAAAAATGGTCAGAGGCTTGAGATCATAGTAAACAGGCCAATTTGTCGCTAAGCTTTGTTTTTAATTAATTTTTTCCTATCCGTTTTATTGTGTTATGATTGACATACAGCATTGGCGAAGTTTAAGATATAAAGCATGAGGAGTTCCCTTGTGGTGCAGCGGGTTAAGGATCCAGTGTTGTCACTGAAATGAATCAGGTCCCTAATGTGGTGCAGATTGAATCTCTGGCCCAGGAACTTCCACTGCCTCGGGTGCAGCCAAAAAAAAAAAAAAGATATACAGCAGAATGATTTAACTTGCATACATCATTAAATGATTATTACAAGTTTAGTGAACATCTGTCATCTCAGATAGATACAAAATTAAGGAAATAGAAAAAAATATTTTTTCCTTGTGATGAGAACTCTTAGGATTTAATTACTTAACAACTTTTCTATATAACATACAACCGTGTTAATTATATTTATCATGTCGCACATCATCTCTTTAGTACTTATTTCTTATAACTGGGAGTTTGTACCTGTGGTTTGCCTCCTACCTGCTGATGGTCATAGATTTATAAATAGATTCTTAATTAAACTATCTTCAAAGTAACCAATTTAAGCATGCCTTCTTTTTCTTGCAAGGAACCTGACTGATATACATTTAAATCCAGAGAATTTTGTGCAAAGAGAAAGGACTTGCTTTATATATGTCATGGAAAATTCACATACCTGCTTACTTCAGTGTTCAGATAGAGAACACGTGTGAGTAGCTTCACAAAGATTTAAAAAAATTTCGGGATAGTGATTTGAAAAAATGTTATCCAAGGAAATAATATTCCGGGGGGAAGTATTCTAATTATATTACTAATCCTATTAAGGAGGTCACGGAACCTTTCAGGATGTACCATGTTTTTGTTTCCTGAATTGAATGCACAACAGGGTCCTGGATCGCCTTTCTGGTGACAAGATGACTATTATGTTCACAGTTAGCCCCACTGAACAAGCACAGATTCCAGGGGATGCTGATCCGGGAAGAAGATTTCCCCCCAAATTTCCACAAGGAAGTAACCCCTTTCCACAACTTTCATCTCCCTGCTGTACAGAACAGAGAATGAACCGTGAGAGTCTCCCTGCAGGAAACCTGACCCGTATCAATGAC
Organism: Phacochoerus africanus; assembly: GCF_016906955.1. Lineage (NCBI taxonomy): Eukaryota > Metazoa > Chordata > Mammalia > Artiodactyla > Suidae > Phacochoerus > Phacochoerus africanus. The sequence continues at coordinate 26,161,440 of NC_062552.1, read as the reverse complement.
TTCCTTTTAAAATTTTATTTTATTTTATTTTATTTTATTTTATTTTATTTTATTTATTTTATTTTATTTTATTTTTTTGCTTTATTTTAGGGCTGCACCCATAGCATGTGGAAGTTCCCAGGCTAGGGGATCCAATTGGAGCTACAGCTGCTGGCCTGCACCACAGCCACAGCAACGTGGGATCCAAGCCGCGTCTGCTGCTTACACCATAGCTCATGGCAAGGCCAGATCCTTAAGCCACTGAGCGAGGCCTGGGATTGAACCCACATCCTCATGGTTCCTAGTTGGGTTCGTTAACCACTGAGCCATGAAGGGAACTCCGACTGTTCCTTTTTATTAAAAACATTTTAAAAAATTTTATTTCTAAGGCTGCACCTGAAGCATATGGAGTTCCCAGGCCAGATGACCTGAGCCCCAGCTGCTGCAAATGTGTGGGACCAGGGGATCAACCTGTGTCCCAGCACCGCAGAGACCCCGTGATCCCATTGTGCAACAGCAGGAATCCAATGACTCTTTCTTGATCCCACTGTTTAGCTGCATGGAACACACACTTTCTTTATTCTAAGTGTCCTGCCTTCGCAGAGGCCCAGTGGGGTGATTGGAGTAAGTCCTTGGAATCAGAGTGTTTGTCTGTATTGCCTTCCTCTCAGGCCAGGCCAGCAGTGAGTGCCCTGAGTAATACAGCAGGGATGTGGGCAGTGCAGAGAACTCTAGAAAATGTAGAGAATGCTGCCTGGCTCAGGAGGAAGCAGTGAGCAGAAGCCCACACTGGAGCTTTGCAGTTGAGGTTTTAGCCAATCAGAAGAAGGATTTTAAGCTGACGCTCTGGTTGCTGGTTGAACAGTCCGTGAAGAGGCCTGCGTGACTCGGGGGATCCCCAGGTCTGACGCAGCCTCCACTGCACAGCCTCAGAACAGAACAGAGGGAATCTTCCCCTTAGGACAGGAGGGAGGAGATGGGCCAAAAGCCTCTGTTTACTCCAGGGGACCCTGAGGTGGAGTCTGAGGGAACCGAAGCCCCTTCAAAAGCTTTCTCTGACTGTTCTTTGTTGCGCCCCCCATCCTATTACTGGTCTGAGTTTGATGGTCCTCCTTTAATGTCTCTATCCCACCATGGAAGCCCTCCTTACTCTGGAGTTACCCGGATCCTGTGAACATCACTGTTAGTGGAAGCCCCGTGACAATTTGCCCGTCTCACGTGCTCTAGGACTATGGACCTAATTCAGAGTATTGAAATAACTCATTGTCTTCATGTGCCACTAAGAGAAACTTCTCATCATGGTCTCTTCCCTATTTCTTTTTACCTGGTGAACTCCTTCTGGTCTGTTTTAGATCCTGTCCTCTGTTTTAAAAGAAGAACCTAAAATTCAGGAAGAGAGGGAAGGAAGGAGAGAACACAGGAAAAGAACCTTTTTGTCTTGTTTATTAAGGTCTGCCAGGCACTGTCTAATTGCTCTATAACCATTTAATACTGCCCCTAGTCATAGGCAAGAGGAGTCTGATAAATAATACATTTATTAAAAGAAAAAAAAAACACGTGGATACCTCTGCCATTGGGGATTTGATGTTTAGGGCTGTCACAGTACATTCTGTAACTATAAGCATCTGCTCTCTCATTAACACTATTCAAGCCCCAGGAAACACTTCTCCACAGCGTTTGCTGTCTGTACTCAAAACTAAAGATGGCTGTGTCTGAATGCGGTTAATGTTTGTGGATTGTGCCTCTGCTGACACCAGATGGCTCAGGGAAGATCTGAATTGCTGAAGAGATCTAAAGAGAAAAATCAACTTGAACTTTCCGGATATTTTCATTCAAAGAGCATGAATACAATAGATCCTTGTGTTAATGACAGATCACTTGCCAGAAGGACCAGCTGTCAAATTTTATTTGCCTGTTTTCTTGCTCCACTTTTTAACCTGATATTGCCAATAGCTACACATGGCAGCTGAGGAGCATTTCACGGTATTAAACAAGTCATGTTACCCTTAAGTTTGTGTGTGTGGAGCCCTAGATATAAAATGTGTGAAATGTGAGTCACATTTTACAAAGAGAAATCTGAGGCAAAAAGGTACATTGTTTTGTTGACGCTCATAAAGCACAGCAGAGGGAGAACTGCAGTTCTAAACCCTGTCAAGACTCGCTCTCCCCACCACAACTTAAGGCTCCTCAGAGTATCTAAGATAATAGACTTGAACATCTCTGACAATAATTTCCTCTCCCTGAAATATGATCCCCACTATTTTTCCCCTGCCCTCAATCCCAAGAACAATAAATTTTAAAGAAAGATTGCAGAGATGTCCACTCTTGAAAGGTGTTTTTGTTCTTTAAACTCCTAAGATGCTGAGTTTTCAGATCTTTCATAACTGAGAGAAAATCTTCACCTCAAATGATCATCCAGTGTAGGGTGATGAAAGCACAGTGCCAGGCATTAAATTGAGAACCTTCATAAAAAATGTCTACCCAGAGACAGATGAGGTCATTGAGTTCCTCAGTGCTGATTGGTACCTTTCCTAGGGACTCTCCAATCCTGCCCTACATGGGCACTTCCACAGGTTTTTATTCTCTGAAGGGGGGATACGAGAACCACTGAGTGGGAGCTGTGTTGACTACCATTACTCCTTCATTTGTCCTCAATTATGTCTGGGATGGTGGCTCTGCGGCTCCCCAGAGGCCTTTGGACAGCGGCCGTGACGGTGATGCTGGTGGTGCTGGGTGCTCCGGTGGCTGAGGGCAGAGACTCTCCACGTAAGTGCAGCCACCATTCAGGGGACCAAGCTCTGAGGGGCCCTTGGGCTGGGGCGTGATGTCGAATATTGTCTTTATCACACATTTTCTCTCTTGGAAATGTGACCTATGTTGCAATCTCATTTCCACCTTCAAAGGACAAGGGGAGGACAGGCTTAAGGCTTAAGCCTGGGGATGTTTGGGGGGTAGGGGGAGGATAAGACAAAGCGTGTGTCTACTTCGAGTGCTGGGACAGAGTAGGCGAGTTTGTGTTTGTCTGTTTTTTTTAAGACGCAAATTTCTTCAAAGAAGACACAGCAGGATTTGTCATTTCAGGGTTCCCCAAGATCTTGTCGGGGCTCAATACTGTGGGGTTCTGGGACTGGGGAAATGTAGGGCAGCAGTGGTCTCTGTAGTCTCAGAATTTGAGGAAAAGGACTCACATTCCTGACTCTGAGTGGAGGGTTCACAGAAGCAAACTCTTGGTACCTGAGTGAAGCTCACTCTGTGACCCCTGACAGAGTCTGAACCTCCAGTTTCACTGATTTATGGTCAAATAGAGACTTGAGTGGGATTCAGAGACTTGAGTTGAAGATGGACTGACTTTAGGAGAAAAGAGAACGGAAGACGGGAAATGTATTGAGAAACCATTCATTTCAGACACAGGATTATCTTTATATAAATGATAAATTCTCTCTCAATTTTCCCAGCACCCGTATGTGGAGGTATAATGACTTTCCTTTTACACAATTATAGTCATGATATGGATACTCAGAGCAACGCGTTCAAGCTGGTAACGGTCTTGGTTTAACTGGAATCCAGTTCACCTACTTTTGAAAGTCTGTGTTCTTTCCATGAATAAACTGTTCTTTTTAGGACTGGGACCTGGGGTGGGGGTGGCAGAAACTCAGAGAAAACCTGGGCGCGGGGAAGAGAGTCACTTTGCTAGGGACCCAGCGAATACGGGTGTCCAGACGAGGACCGGCTTAATTCTACGCCTCTTTTGTGATTCCCTGGGACACTAGTGTTCATGTGGGGACTTGTCTGTGAGGGTCCCAGGAGTTTGAGGGGAAATGAAGTTTCGCGTGAGAACCTCAAGTACACAGACGCCATAGCATCAACCCTCCTTCCTCGACCGGGAACCCTCCTGCCTCAGGGACAGGCCTCCTCACAAGAGGGCCATTCTGGAAGCCCTCAGAGAGGAGCCGCCTGGAGGATCCGGGGCTGGAGCGCGAGGCGCGGGGCCGGGCACGGCCGGGCACCCGGCTTGGGCGGCGGGTTTCAGGTGGATGGGCCCAGCTGGCGGCGGCGGACGTCTCCCCGCCCGGCCGAGCGGTGGCGGCGTCTGGCGGGCAGAGGCCTGACTGACGCGGTATCTCCCCGCAGAGGATTTCGTGGTCCAGTTTAAGTTCCAGTGCTACTTCTTCAACGGAACGCAGCGGGTGCGGCTCCTGACCAGATACATCTACAACCAGGAGGAGCACGTGCGCTTCGACAGCGACGTTGGGGAGTATCGGGCGGTGACCCCGCTGGGGCGGCCGGAGGCCGACTACTGGAACGGCCAGAAGGACGTCCTGGAGCGGACGCGGGCCGAGCTGGACACGGTGTGCAAACACAACTACCAGATAGAGGAAGGCACGACCCTGCAGCGGCGAGGTGAGTGCCTGCCCGCCGCCCGCGGAGACTCCGCGCGGAGAGAGGGGGGCGGGTCCCCAGGCCCGGGGAGGGGACGGCGAGGCCCGGCGCCCCGCGGAGGGCACAGCAGGCGACAGACTTTGGCCCCCCGGGAACATTCCCTGAAGAGACGGCCGGGCCTGCCCCCTGTGCCCCATCTCTCGTGGGCCAGCCCTGTGAGCGTCTTCCCACGAATTCTGCGCGTCCTCGGCCCGCGCCTTCAACATCTGCCTCCTGAAGGCTGACAGCCAGGCGGGGGGGGGGGAGCCAGGGCTGCTCTGCGTCTGTGCCTGTGAGAGAACGCAGTCTTGAAAGAATATATTTACACTTCCTGGTCTCAAATTATTATTCATCTTCATTCTGATTTCCTAAATGTACGTCACTATATCATTAGTCTTGGACCTCTTTCAGCCCAGGGACTGCCTTAATTATCCCTGTATGACACATGGGCAGCTAGTATGAACTCCATAAACTCTTATTAAATTAATGAATAAATGTATTTGTTTGCCCAACCACATTGGCTCAAGAGAGAACACAAGGGTAAACACAGTCTTGAAAACTGACTTTGCTATTTTGCTTAATGCTTTAGAGCAAACTCTTATTGACTTGGGTCTTAATAATTTAGAATTTGTGAATGCAAAGTCTGAGAAAAAAGTGTTTGCTAAAAATAAAAATGACACTTGAATGGTGTTGTAAGGCAGAGTTTAAATTTCTTAGAAAAGCTCAACAAATAGCAGAATAGAAAGAGCTGAAGTTTTGGGGGTAAATAAATGGACATCAGTAAATTACTGAAAGAAAATTATTTATTTCATACCAATTTTGGCATGTATAAAGGGGTGATGGCTAGTCACTAAGGTAGGTGTGAAATGAAGTGGCATAATATAGATGCCATAATATAAACAGGTTTCTTTTGACCTAGAACCTGCCTATCCTCCTTGTCCCTGCACCCTTCCCCAGCATCACCTTCTAGTTCAGGGGTATGCATTTTGAGAGTTAATTATAAGTTATAGTAATAGTTAAATTATATTTTAACTAGGACCTTTTTCTAGACAATAAACTTACCAAACACCATCTGTATTATGCCACTTCATTTCAGAACTACCTGAGTGATTAGCCGTCGCCCCTTTATACATGCTAATATTGGTATGAAATAAACAGTTTAAATAGTTACACACAATTATTCACTTTCTTGAAGCCTCCCCTGAATCCACAGCAGTCATCATGTTCTTTACTACATGTGTATAGAGTCTAGTGGAGGCAAGGCCTTGTTAAAGCCAACTATGACCAGAAGAAGCAAACGAGTCTGTTCCTGCCTATTTCAAAGTTGGTGGGATGAAATGATACATTCGAGGGATTGAAAACTCACACATTAATCCCTGGTCTGATGCCATGGTGGTTTATACATTTTCGCATAACTTTTAGCTTACTTTACGTTCTCTTGCCCTCTTCTTCTTTTCCTTTTTATGGCCGCACCTGTGGTATATGGAAGTTCCCGGGCCAGGGGTGGAATCGTAGCCACAGCTGAGGCCTATGTCACAGCCACCCCGGCGCCTGGTCCAAGCTGTATCTGAGACCTTTCTTGTAGCTTGTGGCAGTGCTGGATCTTTAACCTACTGAGCAAGGCAGGGATTGAACCTGCATCCTCAGAGACAACGTTGGGGTTGGAACTACAATAGGAACTCCTTCTTCATCCTAGTGTCACCAAGTACTTACGTTTTTGCTATTTCAGTCTTTTTCATAAAAATTATTCTAGCAGTTTTCTTTTGAATTTGTGCCCTTTGTTTTTTTATTCCCAATCTATTTAAGATGAACAGATTTTGTAAGTCCACCTAGCTGACTGTGATTTCAGTCACATTCCTGATTAGGAGTTAAAGTCCCTATTGAAAACATGATTCCTTCCAGATGATGGCTCATGACCGCTGTGTAATTGGGATGCTGAGACTGCCTGCTGGCCTCAGCAAGTCCCAGTTATCAGTTTACATAACATTCTCATTAACTCAGGCCAACTTCTGCAAGAATCTCAGAATATTTTCTATAGAGAGCATATGTGATAATGTTTGATTTCAGAACAAGGCAGTTATTCCTAACATCTAGGGGATGGAGTAGGGTAGGCAGCCAATAGTTAAGCTCATTTGAATGTTAACAGAAAATTAGAGGAAAAAAGAAAATGAAAGGATATAATTTTTTTTTTTTTTTTTTGCTTTTTAGGGCTGCTCCTGAGACATATGGAGGTTCCCAGGCTAGGGGTCTAATCGGAGCTGTAGCTGCCGGCCCACACCAGAGCCACAGCAATGCAGGATCCTAGTTGCATCTGTGATCTACACCACAGCTCACTGCGACGCCGGATCCTTAACCCACTGAGCGAGGCCAGGGATCGAACTCGCAACCTCATGGTTCCTAGTCGGATTCGTTTCCTCTGGGCCATGATGGGAACTCCAAGAATATGTTTTATCAAATGAATAAAACATATATGAAATATTTACCATGGTTTCACACTAAGGGTATGAGGGAGATGCAGTAAAGTGGCTAAAGAGGTAAAAGATGAGATATGTAAAATGGATTGGGAGGTGAGCGATATTTGGTCCTGAGTAGCAATCTGGGAAGATAAGGGCATTGAGGTGTGGGGATAAGCATGATGTTTTATCAGATTTACGTGTTTGCAAGTTTCACTTTCTTTTACTTTAAAAATTACAAACTTTTGAAATGACTTTTTTTTTTTTTTTGGTTTGGTCTCTGTTACTAGATTGCAAGTTCTGTAAAGCAGGGGCCATGGTCTGTGTTTATCTTTGGATTCCCAGTGCCTGTCAATTTATATTTGTTGAATAGATGAATAAGCGAATCAACAAATGAATAAAATTTAGGTGGCATTTATGATGTGGCAATGGAAGTTTCTGTATTTAATAACATAATTGTTTTTCCGGGAGTTCACCACAGATAACATTCTGAGCTCAGATTAGGCTAAAAGCTGAGAGAGATGCTTTGTTGACTGGCAATATGGAAGAAGTGCTCTTGCTCTTAAATTCCACATTACAGGGTCCAGGATTGTACATACAGCCTGTTTGAGACACATTACTTTGTAGGAAGGATGTGACGGTCACTGTGGTCCTACTTTGCTGGACATAGAAATGCCTATATTTTCTTTTTCTTTTTTTGTCTTTTTGCCTTTTTCTGGGGCCACTCCCGCGGCATATGGAGATTCCTAGGCTAGGGGTCTAATTGGAGCCGTAGCCACCGGCCTACACCAGAGCCACAGCAACGCAGGATCTGAGCCACGTCTGCAACCTATACCACAGCTCATGGCAATGCTGGATCCTTCACCCACTGAGCAAGGCCAGGGATTGAACCCGCAACCTCATGGTTCCTAGTTGGATTTGTTAACCACTGTGCCATGACAGGAACTCCAGAAATGCCTATATTTTCTTAATTCTCAGTCCATGTTGCTATTCCTGGGTCCATGGCTAGTCCTAATCATCTCATGGCCAACACTTAGGAGTCAGAATAGCTGGATTTTCTCTACTGTGAGGGGCACTGACTAACAGGAAATGGTGCCACTGTCCTAGCATGAGTCATTAGAGCTGACCCTGAAGGTCACGTTCAATAGTTGTGGGTGAAAACAAGCCTGGGTTTTTTATTTTTTAAAAACTTACCAACAGTGGCCTGTACAATATAGCAATGTATAATTTTAAAGTGCTTTATCCTATCAATTAATATCAACAGAATAATTCCCATAGAATGGTTACAATTATCTCTTGAGATGCTGAAAAGTAAACTGACTAGTGTTTTTATTCAGACTAATTAAGTGGTCAAGTGTGGATCCTAATCCAAGACTTGGAGTCCAGGGATCTTTCCACCTGGATACAAAGAAAGGGTTCTTCCCCGGGGAAAGACTTGCTGTGTGTTTGCACATCTCACTGTGTCTTTTCCTGTCTGTTACTCCCCTCAGTGGAACCTACAGTGACCATCTCCCCATCCAAGACAGAGGCTCTAAACCACCACAACCTGCTGGTCTGTGCGGTGACAGATTTCTATCCAAGCCAGGTCAAAGTCCAGTGGTTCCGGAATGGCCAGGAGGAGACAGCTGGTGTTGTGTCCACTCCTCTTATTAGGAATGGAGACTGGACCTACCAGATGCTCGTGATGCTGGAGATGAATCTCCAGCGAGGAGATGTCTACACCTGCCGCGTGGAGCACTCCAGCCTCCAGAGCCCCATCTCGGTGGAGTGGCGTAAGGGGCAGTTGGTTTTCTTTCCCTGTGGGCCCCGCAGAACAGAGGGCAGGCAGAGCTTCCTGGGTCCATCCCATCTCATTCTTTGTCCCCGACATCACTACTGAGCTGGACATCACTGGGCACATGAGTGCTCTTGCCTCATAGCAAGGGCATCAGGAGAATCTTCATCTCCTTGTCTTTCCAGATACAGAGCGATCACTACATACCATGACCCCAGAGCCCAGCTCTAGTAGCTCTGCAGGATTGACTAGTGACTGGGGCCTTAAGGTCTCAGATTATGAAAGGAGCAGGGATCCACTTTCCTTCCCACTTACCCTCCCACTCTGTCCAGGGAGCTATTGGCTGGTCCCTCTCCTAGGGGTGGTCAGAATGGATAATGGGGTTCCCCTGGCACCTCCACCCCCTGTACCTCAGACTGGACTTCAGGCCTCCCAAAGGGGCACTGTGGGGTGTGGTGACAAACTCTGACACTTGGGCTCTGCTCCGCAGGGGCACAGTCTGAATCTGCCCAGAGCAAGATGCTGAGCGGTGTCGGGGGCTTTGTGCTGGGGCTTATCTTCCTCGGGCTGGGCCTTTTCATCCGTCACAGGAGTCAGAAAGGTAAGGAGCTCTGGGGAAATGGGGAGACGGGCTGTGGTTGGGACCGTCTGCAGGGAGGCCTTGTCTGTAGATGAGCTCTTTCCTCCTGACCGTGAAAGGAAGGAGACTGGGCTGGTGGTGAGAAGAAACGAAACAATCTAGGGTGACACTGGAGTCTGATTTCACTGATTGAAAGGTAGCCCCACCGCAGAGGTGACAGGTGGAATTTATTCTAGGGCTTTTTTCTAGTGACAGCTCTATTCACTTGGGAGGATTTTATTTTAGGTCACTTAAGGCCTTGTGGGTAGGGAGGGAATATATTTCCAGTTAAGTTGCTTATCTCATTTCCCTTTGGGGTGAGTGAGACACTGTGCCATGAGACATTTTGTGGGACCTCCTGGGCAGGTAATGTTTCTGCTCTGATTCACCAGGGGTTGTGGGGACAGGGAAAGGCGGGGGGAAGGGGTGAGGTGAGTGTACCTGGGCACAATGGTCTCGTTCACAGCCTATTTACTGCTGTGGGATCCAGAGATAGGGGAGAAGTTTGCTCAGTTTCTATAGGAAGCTCCTGAGGTTGTTCCCTAGAACCAGGACATAACTTTGGTGGCACCTTTCTCTGAAACTTGGAGCCAGAGCTATGGCTTGGGTATTAGACACCAGGACGATGCCTCATGTTAGTAGCTACTGCCTATGGGCATTTATAAGTGATTGCAAGAGGCTATGAGTGGTGGAAAGAAAGTGGGTTATTAAATTTACTAAAAGGATTGAGGAGTTTCTATTGGGGCACAGCAGAAATGAATCTGATTATCCATGAGGATGCAGGTTTGATCCCTGGCCTTTCTCAGTGGGTTAAGAATCCAGCGTTGCTGTGGCTGTGGTGTAGGCCGGCAGCTGCTGCTTCGATTTGACCCCTAGCCTGGGAACTTCCATATGCCATGGATGTGGCCCTCAAAAGCAAAAAATACAATAAAATAAATAAAATTTTTAAGAAAGGTTTGAAGTCATCATATCATCCAGAAGGATAATAGCTGCTCCCTGCCTCTCACACATGTACGTCAGTCTGCAGTGCTGTGTCCTCGTTAGCTGATTCACCTTTACACAGATGTTAGAGGCGGCGATGATGGCATGTCCTGGACCTCAGCTCTCTCTGTCTGATGCTCAGGGACCCCAGAGGAGAGGATGTGCCCCTCAGGGAGCTGTGTGCTGACCACTCTCTCTCTTCTACAGGGCTCATGCGCTGAATCCTGAAGATACTTTGGGGTTGGTTTTTGCTCTTTTTAAATGCCTGTCTGTTCTTGCCTGGAATTCCCATCCCCACTGCCAGCTTGTCCTCTCTGAGGTCAGATCCTACAGTGACTGATGCAGTCACCAGGGTGCTTCCTGTGATCCCCACCTCAAGGCTCTGGCTGTGAAGCTTCTTCCTGAACTGACCCCAGCGCCTCTGCCTGAGTGCAGCCAGCTGTGTCTACTCAGACCACAAGGGATTTTCCTGTTCCTATTTCCCCTCAACAGACTGTGCAAGAGAAGCACATTGAAACCATTTACCTGGCTATAGAGTGCTTTTTTTAAAATCATAATTAAACATGATTATGAGTTATCTGTGCACCGACCCTCCTTAAATGAGCAGAGGTAAGAAACAGTGGCAGAATGAAGAAACATATTCTGGGGACCAGAAAGAGGGATTGTTTCTGAAGAAGATTAGAAGCATCATGGTGTGCTGCGTAAAGGTCAACAGAGGAGAAAGAAAATCAATTTTTCTCTATTTGCGTCTTTATCACTCTTTATCGCCATCTCTTTATCTTGCTGTGTTTCTCTTTTCATCTCTATTTTCTATATCTTTCTTTCTCATCACCTCACAGCTTATCTGTGTGTGTGTCTGTATTAATTTGTCTCTGTTGTATATTTCCAGAGCGTATACTACAGTTTTAATCATTTTAGGGAAGATGCTGACCAGCCCAGTCTGGGTAACATGCACACCTCTCAGAAACATCATCCTGTACGTGGGATGCAGACGGTTGGCATTGGGCCACCCCCCTTATAAGGAACAGGGACTGGATTTCCCAGATCTTTGTGCTGCTGGAAATGACTTTCCAGCATGGAGATGTCTGCATCTGTCACATGGAGCATCCCAGCCTCCAGTGCCACCTGAGTGTGGAGTGGATAAGGGGCAGTTTGTTCTTCTGAACCCCACAAGACAAATGGCAGAGTTCCCTTTGTCTCTAGGGTCCCTCATTGGCTCCAGCCAGAGCTGACTCACACCCATCCCAGCCATTGCCTCCTGCACAGTCACCTGATGGCGCTGCTGAGCTGGGATTCTCTTGTCTGTGAACATAATGACCTGTTGATTTGTGATGACACTGTCTTCCCAGGCATTAGAAGAGTCACTCTACTGAAAGTGGTCTTCATCTCACACTCTTGGATTTGTCATTAACACGAGTGGCTTAGAGCTTTTCTCTGAGGTTATGAAACTGCTGTGCCTCTAGGAGCAGGCATCCTCTCTTCCCTGATCCCTCATCTACACACTGGACCTGAGGAGCCAATGGCGGGTCCTTCACTCTCCTGGATGAGGTTAGATTGGAGAACTAGGCTTTCTTTTGGAGAAAGAGCTTGTATCCCAGGGTGTACTGCAGGTCATCAGCCAGGGACACTGTGGAGTGTGGGAGTCTCCAGATTCTGCTTCTCAAGGTCATAGTCTGTGTCTGCTCAGAGCAAGATGCCAAGTGGGGTCAGAGGTTTTGTGTTGACTCTGTCATCTTCCTTAGGGTGGACATTGCCATTCACAATAGGAGTAAAGAGAGAGTGACACCATGGAGAAATCAAGAGGACTTGTGCTGGGTGTCCAGGGAGCCCTCAGGTCTCTATAGGTAGCTCTTTTCTTTTGACCCTGCAAAGACAAGAGGCAGGACTGGAGATGGAGCCAGACTCAGAGTTCAGGCAGACATTGAGATCTGACTTTTCTAGTTGACTTAAGACCTAATATAGGGATGAAAGTTCAAGTGTATTCTAATGACATTCTTATGGTTCAATGTTGTTACACTGGCTCCATGCTGGAAGCTTCCTTCTTAATGAGAAAGAGTCTTTTTTCTTTCCTTCCAGTGACAGTTTCATAGGAACAACTTTTTTTTTTGTACCCAGATTTCATTGGGTAATAAAATCCTTTATTGATCATTTAATTAAAAATACATATAAACAAGTTTGCTAACAAAAAATCCCAAAGTTTTAGTAGCCATATACCTTGGAGAAAAATACATGGGTGTATCCGAGAACAGCCCACTTGTCATGAACATTTGGTCTCACCTTCAATCATGTCACCCAGTATCTCCCAGCTTCCCCTCCAGGTTAGGTTGGAGTTGTGACTGGTACCAGCCGATGGAATTTAAAAGCGAGTTTAAGCTCTGTCTGCTTTGTCTTTTCCTTCTACTGCAAGCCTGGAGGCCATTGCTGAGATGATGGTGTATGAAGTGTTGTAACCCTGAGTCATAACCTAGATCCCTTGAATGACTGTGGAATTGAATCCCTGTCAGTGAGCTAAGCCACTCAGATTAAATTTTAATGCAGGTTAAAATATTGCTGCAACATAACCTTGCCCTTCCCGACTACAATGGGATTGTTTAGCTGAAGGAACAGAGGTCGTAAGTTGGAAGATGAGTCAGTGGAATTAATGGAAGTTAAGAGATGATGACTTTTTAAAAATATTTGTTTGTTTTCTTCCACCTGAAAATATATGTATTCCCAGTGACTAGAATGGTGTTTCTCGATCCACCTCGATTTCTCCCTCTGGGAATGAAGGGTTTATTCCCTCAGCTGCTGATGTTGCCTGCTGAGAGCCCTCAGCTGTTTGCCCTCCTTTGGCATTATCTTGGGTGAGGGGAGCTGTCTCACCCAGTTTTACTCCACTTCCCAAGGGAATTCAGCTGCAGTGACTGCTCATTGCAGAGGTGTAAAGTTTGTGATCCCACCATAACTTGGGTCAACTCTGAAGAGCCCTTGAAGCTTCAGAACTCTTTGGGGGTTAGGCTGAGCACATCTTTGTGACTATTACATAGACAGTGGGTAGTAAGCAGCCCCTCTTGGTTACACAAGCTCTTCCATCGTTACTGAAATATCAATAGTAAAACAAAACAAATAATACCCCCTTCTCCCTTCACTGGTTATAGGAAATGGGATCTAGCTTACTAGTTTTTGGGGCAAGTAAAATCAAAGTGCTGTATGGTAATAAGGCACTTTTTGGACTGGTCTCTTTGTCACATAAGAAATGTAAAGTTCCCAGACTGGTGGTTGAATTGGAGCTAAGCTGCAGCTGTCAGCCTGTGCCATAGCCGCAGACACAGCAATGTGGGATCTGAGCCACATCTGTGACCTACACCACAGCTCATGGCAACACCGGATCCTTAACCCACTGGGCGAGGCCAGGGATTGAACCTGCATCCTCATGGATGCTAGTCAGATTCATTGCCGCTGAGCCACAATGGGAACTCCCTGAAATTTTTAAAATGACACATTTAGGAGTGAGTCTTTTTTCATTCATTTTGCTAAATAATTGACAGTCCTCTTCCATGTAAAGAATTAGTTCCAGGAGTTCCCACTGTGTCTCAGCAGGATATGAACCCAACTAGTACCCGTGAGGATGCGGGTTTGATCCCTGGCCTTGCTCTGTGGATTAAGGATCCAGCGTTGCAGTCAGCTGCGGTGTAGGAGGCTCTGATCTGGTATGGCTGTGGAATGGCCAGCAGCTACGTCTCAGATTTGCCCCCTAGCCTGGGAACTTCCATATGCCGCAGGAGCTGTCCTGAAAAAGGAAAAAAAAAAAAAAGAAAAAAAAAGAATTAGTTCCTTTACAGCTGGAAAATTTCCCCTTATTACTTGCTTTGGTAAAATAGTCCCCCTTAATTTTCTGTCTTATCTTTACCATGAATTACATTTCTTTGTATTTTTTTTTTTTAATTTCAAGGAGATTTTCTTTTTTTTCTTTTTCTTTTTCTTTTTTTTTTTTTTTGTTGTTGCTGTTGTTGTTGTTGCTATTTTTTGGGCCGCTCCCGCGGCATATGGAGGTTCCCAGGGTAGGGGTTGAATCGGAGCTGTAGCCACCGGCCTACACCAGAGCCACAGCAACGCGGGATCCGAGCCGTGTCTGCAACCTACACCACAGCTCACGGCAACGCCGGATCGTTAACCCACTGAGCAAGGGCAGGGACCGAACCTGCAACCTCATGGTTCCTAGTCGGATTCGTTAACCACTGTGCCACGACGGGAACTCCTCAAGGAGATTTTCTTGATTGAATTTTCCACTTTTAGCCCCGATTATTACTTCTATAAATGCAATATCTTTTTCCTTCTAATAATTCTAATTAGAAAAACTTTAAAGTTTGTTTAAACAAGTTTGTTTTCTCCTACATGAACTTTCTCTACTAAATCTGTGATAATTTTCATTTTATTCTCTTCTCTTTCATATTGCAAGACTTTCTCAAACATTTGCTCTGCCCTTAATCGTTTTCTTTACACACTGTACGTCATCTTATTTTATCTCAAGTTACAGTTTTTCAAGTCTCTTCTAAACTCTACCAAATCATACCTCGTGTCTGTATAATACCTTGTTACTTTCCATTATAAATTCTTCAGAGTTTGTGATTATACCTTTGTGGAATTATTTCATAAGTGCACACTTCCTTCCACTGGAGTGTAGATTCTTTGAAGACAATGAATGTATCCATTTTCACGTTATTTTAATATAGTGAGAACATAATACGTTGTGTATCACAACATTGGTACTCAATGACCATTTTTGCATTATTGATCAAATTAATGATCATATTAACAAAGTTTGGGGATTAATCCAGCCAATAATGAAGGGAGCATCACTTTACTTTTCCTTTGCTATTATTCTTTGTTGCATACTTTTATATTATTTTATTTTACTTTATTTTATTTTTTGTCTTTTTAGGGCTGCACATGCAGCATATGGAGGTTCCCAGGCTAGGGGTTGAATCAGAGCTGCAGTGGCCAGTCTACATCACAGCCACAGCAATGCAGGATCCGAGCTGCGTCTGCGAACTACACCACAGCTCATGGCAATGCCAGATCTTTAAGCCACTAAATGAGGCCAGGGATTGAACCTGCATCCTCATGGATACTAGTTAGATTCATTTCTGCTGAGCCACAGCGGGTACTCCAATATACATATATTTTAGGTTTACATGTCTGAGAGGTTTCTGTAGTTGGGACTAGCGTTTGTATACTCAAAGTTTCCTAAGTGTGACGAAAACTTTAAAAACCAACATAACTTCAAACAATGTTTCTCTGCCTACTTTTTTTTTGTTTTCCCCAGAATACTTTTAAAAAATCTTTGTATTATGGAAAATTTCCTCTGTATACAGTAGGGAGAATAGTACCCTATATCAACAGTCCAGCTTCAACAATTATCAGTTCATGGGCAATTTTGTAAAATAAAAAATCTATCTACTTAATCTTACATGTGCAGTGGATTACTTGGAAGATAATCTTAGAATATTTCACTCATAAATATTTTATTATTAAATATAAAATATAATGACTTTTTATAGATATAGCAATAATAATGTCATTACCACACCAAAAATTAGATAATTCTTTAACATGTTCAGTGTTCAATTTTTCTGATTGTCTCACAAAAATTTTTAACTGTTGTTTTCTTTGAATATGAATCCAAATAGAGCCTGGCATTTGGTTGATAATATTTTTTTAAATGTATAGTTTCTCTGTTCTGTTTTTCTTTTCAAATTATTTGCTGAAGAAGTTGTTTGTCCAGTAGAACTTTCCATATGCTGGACATTGATGGCTATATCCCTAGGATGTAATTTACTATAAGATTTGTGGTTTGGGTTCCAGAAAATAGCAATACTGCCAATTGTTAACATCTGTTTACTGCTTACTACATGACAGGCTGTGTGTGAAGTGCTTGATTTGTAATATTAAATCCTTCAAAATCTTAGTTTGCCTGTGGTTTGTAAGTGCAAACCTGAGATATTTTATGTGATTTTTAATTGTGTAGATTTAACATAGTGGAGTTCCTGCTGTGGCACAGCAGGTCAAGGATCCAGCATTTTCTCTCTGGTGGCTCGCTGCTGAGTCACAGATTTGGTGCCCTGCTCAGCGATGTGAGTTAAGGATCCGATGTTGCCATGGCTGCAGTGTAGATCACAGCTGCAGCTTGGATTTGATCCCTGGCCCAGAAACTTCTATATGCTGTGGGTGTGGCCAAAAAAATTACAGTATTAAATATTTATAAAATCATACTTTATACATGCAATCTGAAATAATTAAAATAATTCGAATAATTGCTCAGGAATCATATCATTTTA
Organism: Phacochoerus africanus; assembly: GCF_016906955.1. Classification (NCBI taxonomy): domain Eukaryota; kingdom Metazoa; phylum Chordata; class Mammalia; order Artiodactyla; family Suidae; genus Phacochoerus; species Phacochoerus africanus. Next base: position 26,144,898 of record NC_062552.1, on the reverse strand, counting down.
AATCACGAGGACTGATTACTAACTTTGTTTATAGATTGTCATGTAGTGGTGCCACTTTTAACTTTTGGCTTGTTAAAAATATTTGCTGTTTTTTTTAGACTTAACTTTTTTTTCTTTTTTGGCTACCCCACTGCATATGGAGTTCTTGGGCCAGGGATCAGATCCCAGCCACAGTTTCAGCCTATGTCAGAGCTGCACTAATGCTGAATCCTTTAGCCCACTGTGCTTGGCTGAGGATTGATCTGGTGTCCCAGCATTCTAGAGACATAGCTGATCCTGTTGCACCATGGAACTCCTAGAATTAATTTTAATTATGCTATTTTAAATTTATATGAAGACCTTATGAATGAATCCCTTTAATAAAGCGGAACTACTATGAAATTTGCTTTCCTTAGTACTTCATGGGGAAGGAATCTGAGTAGGGCCACATTTGTATATTTCTAGGTCATAATTCTATTCAATATAACCCTATATAACCTTAACATACATACATAAATACACATATACACATGACTACCTGCGAAATTCTGGGTTCTTACCTCATGAGTCATTGAAATTTATATAATATTTTTCTGAAATTCTATTGCCAAAAAATTATCAGCACATTTGTGTATTTTTAGGTTATCTACATTTTTTCCCATACTTAAAATTTTTATTTTATACATTTATACATTTGGGATCATAATTACTAATATTTTATTTTTTTGGTTTTAAATACACTTATTTTAGAGCAGTTTTAGGTTTATAACAAAATTAAATGGAAGGTACAGAGATTTCCCACATATCCCTTGCCTCTCACCCCCCCATGCATAACTTCTTCTATTGTCAATATCCCAACCAAATAATGTGGAACAGTAGTCGGTACAACAACCTACACTGACATGTTGTTATCACTCAGAATCCATAGTTTACATTAGGATTTACTCTTGATGTTGTACATTATACACCTTTAGGAAAATGAATACAACATGTATCAACTATTATAGTATCATTATAGTGTCATTTTTACTGCCCTAAAAATCCCCTATGCTCTATCACCTACATTTTCATGATCACTTCTGGTACAAAGTCCCTGCATCTATTGATTCCTAGTCTGTATTTTATTTTTATTTTTTTTGCTTTTTAGGGCTGCACTCACAGCATATGGAGGTTCCCAGGCTAGGGGTCCAATTGGAGCTACAGCTGCTGGCCTACACCACAGCCACAGCATTGTGGGTTCTGAGCCGAGTCTGCAACCTACACCGCAGCTCACAGCAACACTGGATCCTTAACTGACTGAGTGAGGCCAGGGATCAAACGTGCATCCCCATGGATCCTAGTCAGGTTTGTTAACCACTGAGCCACGAACTAGGGAACTCCCCTAGTATGCATTTTAAATTATTCTCTTGCTTCCACCTACAGGTTGCTTTTAATCTTCCCCAGCTTCTCCTCAAAGTAAGCATGGATAAAAATCTCTTGTATGTAACCTAGATTGGCTAAAAATTTGTAGGCCATAAGGAGGGGACATATCTTTAATTAGAGAGTAAAACCCAAAGTCAAATATTATAACTTTCTCTAAGAGTTCTTTTCATTTATTTATTTATGTCTTTTTGCCATTTCTTGGGCCGCTCCCGCGGCATATGGAGGTTCCCAGGCTAGGGGTCCAATTGGAGCTGTAGCCACCGGTCTACATCAGAGCCACAGCAATGTGGGATCCGAGCTGCGTTTGCAACCTACACACGCAACGCTGGATCCTTAGCCCACTGAGCGAGGTCAGGGATCGAACCCACAACCTCTTGGTTCCTAGTCGGATTTGTTAACCACTGAGCCATGACGGGAACTCCTCTAAAAGTTCTTTTAGCAACCCCTTCACCAATGATACGTCACTGACCACTAAACCCCATGTATTTTCTCAGCCTTCCCCAATCTCAGCCTCCTTCAATCTGGAGAGGGAGAAAAATCCCCAATAACATATGAAAAGAAATTTATCTATAGCATCACGTTTGAATCACCTAAGTCAATAAAGTGTTCAGCGGCACAAATGACCTTTCCTTACAGAAAAGAAAATCAAGGACTTGGAGAACAGACTCCTGGTTGCCAAGGGGGAGGGGGGAGTGGGGTGGCCTGGGAATTTGGGGTTAATAGATGCAGACTATTGCCTTTGGAATGGATAAGCAATGAGATCCTGCTGTGTAGCACTGGAAACTATGTCTGGTCACTTATGATGGAGCACGATAATGTGAGAAAAAAGAATGTATACATGTATGTATAACTGGGTCACCATGCTGTACAGTAGAAAATTGGCAGAGCACCATGAACCAGCTATAATGAAAAAAATAAAAATTATATATATATAAAATAAAGGGTTCAGAAAAACAAAAGTGCTTTTCATATAGTATAACTCACTCTTTTCATGTAATATAATCCATATATTGTATGTAAGGCACTTCCTACATAACAAGATTATTCAAAATCTGGGTTATTGTTCCCAAATAAAGGCTGGGAAAAATAAGATTAAAAAATGTCAGATACTTTACCCAGTGTTATAAAGTTTAAAATACTAGCTATAAAGTGCGGAGCCCTGGGTTTGGATTTAGGTTTCTTTGCACCAAACTATGCTGTATCAGCTATTGTGCTCATATTGTGTCTTTACTTCCCAATTACATTTTAAAACTCACTGTTGCAGATGGCATGGGTAGGGACAGTCTTGTACATTTTATAGCTGTTCCGTAATACCACCTGAGATGCAAGGTATGAACTCAGTAACTATGGAGTGAAAAGACTGGGGCAATGTGCCTAGAACATTCTCAAAGGGCAAAAGGACTCCTAGTCAAGTCACATACACTCTACTTTCAAGGGCAATTGGACACACTCAGGAGAGCCAAAGAATCCCACCTGCTGATCCATTTTCTCTGCAAAGGTTTCCTTCCGCTAGGAGGCAGTGAGTCTAGAGTAGGATATGGCACCCTTAGCAACTGCTACATTATCTCAGTTGTGTTATCTCTCCTGGGATCTTTCCCATAGGCTTGTGCTTTCCTTAGCCAGAAGGGGTGAGGGGCAGGAGCTGGGGACACTGAGGTTTTCTGCTGTACCTCAGAGAACACAGGGATGAACAGGGACTCAGTGAGCCAGGCTTAGCCTTATCTGCCTGGAAACATCCTGCAGCCATATTCACTCTACTGTCCCTGACATGGCATGTCAGGGAAATCTATGTGGTTATCTAGCAGGAATGCAGGTAGGACATGGGGCAAACTACACCTGTGTCCCAGGGACCCTGAATATGGCTTTTTTTTTTGACCATTTCTTGGGTCGCTCCCGCGGCATATGGAAGTTCCCAGGCTAGGGGTCCAATCGGAGCTGTAGCCGCCGGCCTACACCAGAGCCACAGCAACGCAGAATCCGAGCCGCATCTGCGACCTACACCATAGCTCAAAGCAACGCCGGATCGTTAACCCACTGAGCAAGGGCAGGGACCGAACCCGCAACCTCATGGTTCCTAGTCGGATTCGTTAACCACTGCGCCACAATGGGAACTCCTGAATATGCCTGTGGTTTATACCATCCTTTTGTTACTAACACTTAGCAAAGACAAAGTATTTGGTTCTTCTCAGATACCTACCTTATTGTCTTATTCTAATGTTTTCTTAACTAACTTTCATTTCTTTTCTTGCCTGGATAATTCTTTTTTTCTTTTGTCTTTTTAGGGCTGCACCTGCGGCATACGGAGGTTCCCAGGCTAGGAGTCGAATCCGAGCTGTTGCTGTCAGCCTACAACACAGCCACAGCAATGCCAGATCTGAGTCACGTCTGCGACCTACACCACAGCCCATTGCAACGCCAGATCCTTAACCCACTGAGCGAGGCCAGGGATTGAACCCAAAACCTCATGGTTCCTAGTTGGATTGTTTCTGCTGTGCCACGATGGGAACTCCCCTTTTCTTTTTTCTTTTTTTTTTTTTTTTTTCTGCTTGGGTAATTCTTATCTCTTCAAGGGAAGAGGGGGGAAAGTTTCTCTTATCACTGTTCATTCTTTAAAAGTTAAATCTTTTAGAAGCCAATTTTGACTTTTGGTATTTTTGAAATTCAAAATTCCTTTCTCTTATTTCCCTGTCGTAATTTAAAAAGTGATGTTAAAATGAATGGATTTACTTCTTGGGTTTTGTATTTTTGTTCTAACAAATCTACCAAAGGCAGAGGGTATATATTACATTCACTGATACCTGAACTGGGGGGTGGGGTGGGGGTGGGTGACAGTGACCAAGAATGGGAACAAGAGGAAGAGAGAAATGCAAACCTTGGCTAAGACAGCAAAATATTTATTGCCAGTCTATACATGCTTCTCCTGTGTTACTGGGCATGAACCATAACCTGGGAAATGAGATTAAATGGGCCTGAAGCGCAAGAGACCATGGTCCTAGTCAGCCTTGAGATGAAAGACAGGAAAGAATTCAGTACAAAAACCTCATGAAGTGATTTATTGTTTCCATGTACATATTAGTTTAGGGTCACTGAGGGATCAGGTAGCCGAGTGGGATATCTCAGAGATCCCATAACAGGTAACAACTGAGAAAAGAAAAAGACCTAGAAGGTCAGGAAGAGGATTCCAAGGGCATATGAATTCTGAGATGACACAGCACCTTAAGTTCCAGAGAAGAGGTGAGAAGAAGAATGTAGGAAGAGAGAAGGTATATGATGAATTTGGCCAGAAAATAGTTCTAGGTCGTTGAGCACATCCACTCTTCAGCTCTTGTAGGCGGGCAGTGCACCTGCAATAGGACAGACATGAGATCGGAGGGTCCTTGGGGGCTTCTGTGCTACCATCACACTGTTTCCCAATTCTCCTACAACTTCTCAACATTTGTGTGTACAGCCTCCTCCCACTTTCCTTCCTCCTGTACTGTGTCTCTGGTTCTGACAAATCTGAATCCTTACCTTCCCTTCTGGAGTGTGACTCACAAGGACCCTTGGTGTCTAGAGGGACCACCTGAGCGCAGGCCTTGAATGATGAAGACAGTGCCCACCACGATGCCCACAAGGCCCACGATCAATCCCAGGGCGCAGACCACTGTCTCTGTCAGCTCTGACATGGGGGCTGGAATCTCAGGTTCTGCAAAAGTGAGGTTGTGGAAGTCAGAACACAGAGTGTTTCTGTGCACGTAAGTGGGATGGGGTGAGGAGGGGTTGGTCCTGCAGACTTGGGGCAAGGGGCTTAGGAAGGAGAATGAGTTCGAACATTAGAAAGTCTTGAAGTGTGAAGTTTAGAGCCCTGAGGATAGGGGATAACAGACAGGGTGTTCTGGACTTGACAGAGAAACAAAGGTTCCAAAAGGGGTGGAACTCGTCCATACCCCAGTGTTTCAGAAGTGGCTTATCCAGGCCCCAGTGCTCCACTTTGCAGTCATAAAAATCATCATCAGAAGGGAGGAAGGTGAGATAACTGATCTTGAGGAAGGAATGATCATTTTTGGAGAGGAAGCTGGTCTCAGAAAAACCTTCTGTGACAGAGTGCCCGTTCTTCAACCACGTGATGTTGATCACAGGAGGAAAGATGCTGTCCACATGACAGATGAGGGTGTTGGGCTGACCCAGCATCACTGGAGACTTGGGAAACACAGTCACCTCAGGAACCTCTGTGGTGAGAAAACAGCACTGATGTGAAAATTTATGGGAACGGCTCTGCCCTGAGTTCTGCATTGTGTCCTGGAGGAGCCCTCCCACCAACGTTCCCCAGTCTGATGGCGCAAGAGCTCTTGTTTCCCTTCTGCTCAGGGCCTCTGCTTTGTCTCTGTCCCCTTCTTTTTGAGGACCTGGCTGTTGGGTAAGAGGTCTATGGGACCTCTCCTTGAAAGATTCAAAAATTGTGATATGGGAGTTATGGGAGAAGAGATCTTTGCATTATATGGAGATACATGATGGGTAAGATGGGAGAGGATGAAGGTCCAGCAATCTCCATGGGAAAATCTGGAGGCTCCTTGGAAAGGAGAGAGTTTTATAAAGGGGTGAGGGGTCTCTATCCCTAGGGAAGAAGGGAGAGGGGACTGATGTGAACGGGTAAAGAAAGGCAGAATGATGAACACATACGATTGACAGCCGCGGTGTTGTTGGAACGTTTAATCAGGATGTTCAAATTATATTTTGCCGTAGCTATGTTCCTCAGTGCACCCTGCGGGTCAAAACTTGTAAATTTACTAAAGAGAGGCAGCTGCCAGACAGTCTCCTTCTTATCCAGGTCCACGTAGAATTGCTCGTCGCCATCAAATTCATGGGTATAATAGCCGCTGGGACCGTAAGACTGGTAGACATTTAAGCCATAGGAGGCAACATGGTCGGCTAGGTCGGGGTCAGCATGAAGGTAGACAACAAAGGGAGAGAAAAGAACCTCATTAAACAAAGTGACAAGAGAACTTGACTTTCAAATATCAAGGGCTTCATCTGTGGCACAGTCTCTAGATAAAATCCCCATCACCTGCTTCCTCCCCCCTTAGTGCTGGCAGTTGTCCAGTCAGTTAGAAGGCCCTGAAGCGAAGCCTTCTTATCTTTGCAATCAGCCTTCTTCTTCTTCTTCTTCTTTTTTTTTTTTTTTTTTTTCTTTTTGGGGCTGCACCTGCAGCGTGTTGAAGTTCCCTGGGTTAGGGGTTGAGTTGGAGTAGTGGCTGCCAGTCTACCCCACAGCCACAGCAACACTGGGTCCCAGCAGCATCTGCGATCTATGCCGAAGCTCGTGGCAACACCAGATCCTTCACCCACTGAGGGAGGCCAGGGGTTGAACCCTCATCCTCACGGACTCTATGTCAGCTTCTTAACCCACTGAACCATAGCGGGAACTCCTACAATCAATCTTCTGGATTCATTTTTCAGACACGAATATCTGCAATTATTCTTTTCATCTGGTACTTGCCCTTGGGCTGCCAACTGTTGATAAAGAACATCACGCTGTTGGGTCAACTGGAACTAAATTCCCTTGTACAGTTTTAGTCCTACTCAGCAAGGGTCCTTCTGCTTTCCTGCACCATTTCCTTTCTGCCACTAATCTCTGCCCCCTCTAGGGGTCAGAAACTGTGTCTTTTACCTTTGAATCTCCTAAATTTATTTTATTTTATTTTATTTTATTTTGTTTTTTCCATCATGGCTGGTTTACAGTGTTCTGTCAATTTTCCACTGTATAGTAAGGTCACCCATACATATACACATTCTTTTTCTCACATTATCATGCTCTATCATAAGTGACTAGATATAGTTCCCAGTGCTATCCCAGCAGGATCTCATTGCTTATCCACTCCTTTGAAGGGCTCTGGATAAGGCAATAGTTTGCCTTTGGAATTAACCTCAAATTCCCAGTCCATCCCACTCTCTCCTAAATTTAGCTTGCTGTGTGTTCAAAAATGTGTACTGAATGGGAATTGCTAGTCTCAAGAATCATGGACACAGAGGCAGCAGAACTATATGAAAGTCAGAATCAGTGGTGACCAGAAGGGCATTATGATTTGTGGGCATTATGATTTGTGATGGTTGCTTCTGTGAGTCCCTTCTTTTATAAAAATATTAAAAATTGTATTTGACCATATTGGTGCAAAGACAAATATAATTCAGGCTGGATTAAAAATTAAAACATTTCCCCCTACCCTAAGTGGTTCTTTTTTCTTCTAATTTTAAAAAAGAAAAAACCTTTTTTATTGGACCCTACAAGCATTGCAGATCCCTGGCGCTGTGCCCGCAGTATTTAACATGTAAGTTGAGCATGACCAGGACACTCTGGTGTGACACTGAAGAAAGAAATTTCAGAAGGGCTCTGGATAAGCAGGTGAAACTTTTACTACTACCAAACAAAATTAGAATGGGAGCAGCCATGGCTAAGAAAGTCGTTGAAGATTAGAGTAACCTTCATTTCATGTCCCCTCTGAACCATTTAGCTTTTCCACTTTGGTTTTTACAAACCCATGCTTCTTGTTTGTAAAATAACAGAGATATGAGCCAGGGAGGGATCCTGGAAGGAAAGGAGGATAAAGGAAGGTCTGAAGAGAGAGAAGAAAGAGGTGGACAGCAAAGGTCAAAGATTCTGAGATCACACAAACACCCTGTGCTTAATCAGTTGCCCTCTTACCAGTCTTCATTAGATTAACTGAAAGATAGGGAATTTGGGCTGACAATTTGAGAATGATATAATTTTTAAAAAATTAATTATTTTTTTTTGTCTTTTTGCCTTTTCTAGGGCCACTACCTCGGCGTATGGAGGCTCCCAGGCTAGGGGTCGAATCGGAGCTGTAGCCACCAGCCTATGCCAGAGCCACAGCAACACAGGATCTGAACCACATCTGTGAGCTACACCACAGCTCATGGCAACGCCGGATCTTTAACCCACTGAACAAGGCCAGGGATTGAACCCACAACCTCATGGTTCCTAGTCAGGTTCATTAACCACTGAGCCACAATGGGAACTCCTAAAAATTAATTTTTTAATTGAAGTACAGCTGATGCACAATATTATATACTGCAGGTGTACAATATGAATTGTACACCATGAATTTTATTACTTTTATAGTTGTACAATGATCATCACAACCAAATTTCATAGTATGTCCGCCCCAACAGTTTTTAAAGGTTATACTCCACTTATAATTATTATAAAATATTGGTTATATTTCCTATGTTGTACAATATATCCTTGTAGCTTATTTTATACATAATAGTTTGTACCTCTTAATCCTCTGCTCCTATATTATGTCCCCCCCCCCCCCCCCCCCCCCCCCCCGCACTGGTAACCACTGGTTCATTCTCTATATTTGAGTCTGTTTCGTTTTTGTTATAGTCACTAGTTTGTTGTAGTTTTTAGATCCTACATACAAGAGATATCACAGTATTTGTCTATCTCTGTCTGACTTATTTCACTGAGTGTAACACCTTCCAAGTCCATCCCTGCTGTTGCAAATGGCAAAATTTCAGAGAATGATGTAATTTTATTCACCAAATTTTTCATCATAAAGTTCTCATTTTAAAATAAAAATGAAGATACTCTCTGCTTTGTCATTGAAAAAATTTATAAAATTACACCTGGGATAATAATTAAAAAATAAGAATAATCATTGCAATTTATGTGTCTTCATGACTCAGAAAGCATTTCTACATACCTATTTTATTTGATTATTTGTGAGGTGCCACATACGAGGTAACTGAGATTAAGTGAGGACCATGTGATAAAATGACGGGTGTAAAGGCTTGCTTACCCCTCCCCACCTGTGCCAGGTTCCGGAATGAAGATGTATGTAAATCTGAGACTGATGGAGTTCCCGTCGTGGCTCAGTGGTTAACAAATCCGACTAGGAACCATGAGGTTGCGGGTTTGATCCCTGGCCTCGCTCAGTGGGTTGAGGATCCGGCGCTGCCGTGAGCTGTGGTGTAGGTCGCAGACGCGGCTGGGATCCTGCGTTGCTGTGGCTCTGGCGTAGGCTGGTGGCTACAGCTCTGATTCGACCCCTAGCCTGGGAACCTCCATATGCCGAGGGAGCGGCCCAAGAAATGGCAAAAAGACAAACAAACAAACAAACAGCTGAGACTGAGAAAAGGACACCCTTCTTTATATCTACATAGTATACATAATTCATGGAACTATTTCCCTCAAGAAAAACTGCAGAAAAAATATATAAAAAGCTTCAAAAGTTGTTCAGAGAAATTTGAGAGCAATGGTTCATGAAGTTTTGGCAACATCACATTGACTTGGGAGACACCTCTAATCTTTGGAGCGATCATGGATGAATGTCCTAGAACCCCCTCAGGACATCGTCGCTGGCTCCAGTATCAGAAGTACAATAATATCCTTGGCGAACTCTGCAATGGCAGAGGTAGCAGAGAGAGTGGGTTGGGACTCTGGTTTCCTGCCGGAAATAACTGTAAGTTTTAGGTTTGCTTACTATTGAGAAGGCTTTGGGACGTCTCTACGACTTTTATGCCAGACTCTATCTGCCCCCCACCCCGCCTCCTGTTCCCCCTACTCTAGTCCCCACGTCCCTCGGCTTTGCACTCACCTGCAATGTCTTCACCTCCACAGGCGCTCATCACGGTGGTCAGGGCTAGGGCCCCCCACATCAGAACTCGGCCTGGGACCATGCTCTTCTCAAGGTGGTCTCAGCTGTTGCTCTTTGGAGTTGTAGAGCAATGATGAGGATGGAGCTGAGAAAGAACTCTAAAGACACCCAAAGCCCAGCGGCCAGGTCAGGTTTTGGCCAATCAGAAACTTCCCCTATGATGACACCTCTGTTGCCAGTTGAAGACTTTGTTTGAAGAGGCCTGGAAGGGGTTGGGAAATCCCCCGGTTCTGAGGCCACCTCCTCTCAGACTAGAGCTGAGGGGACTCTCAGTGAAAGGAGGGAGGGGATGAAATGAGAATCATCTCGGAGGTGTGTATGCCTGCCACGGACAAGCTGGGCGGGAATTTCTGAGCTGTCTCATGGATAGATGAGGCCAACACTAATAATTTGTCCAACCGTATTTCCTGAGTTACAGCTTCCGGGGACACTCCTGAGGTGACCCCCCTCTGAAAGGCACTACCCCCCCCAACCCCCTTTGCAAATGTGGGTTTGCTGCGTTTCTTTTTGCTTCTCTAGTGCACATGGAATTCTTTAAATATTGAGTTGACTCATCTACCTAGGGAATTTCTGTTGGTGGTAGCCAAGGAATATCTTTTCTTTTTCTACTTTTATAAATCCAGTTGAGTAAGTTTTCTTTCTCCCACAAGCTCCAATATTTGCAGCCAGGGCAATAAAAGGACTTGAAATATCATGTAGTGCTGCCTAACATAACTGCATCGTCTTTCATCTGAATTTTTCTCCCTGGCTTGAGTATTCTTCCTTCTCTGTGTTTTAATCTAAAGTAAAAGGAATTTGGGGGACATTGATTATATTAAAAAGCTCTGACTGTAGCTTGCTCTATGACTTAAACATTTTTTTTTTTGATTTTAAGAATGTCTTAACAGGAGTTCCCATCAATGGTTAATAAACCTGACTAGTAAACATGAGGTTGTGGGTTCGATCCCTGGCCTCACTCAGTGGGTTAAGGATCCCGCGTTGCCATGAGCTGTGGTGTAGGTTTCAGAGGCGGCTTGGATCCTGCCTTGCTGTGGCTGTGGTGTAGGCCGGTGGCTACAGCTCTGATTTGACCCTTGGCCTGGGAGCCTCCATATGCCGAGGATGCAGCCCTAGGGAGACAAAAGACAAAAGACAAAAAAAAAAAAAAAGAAAAAGAAAAAGAAAAAGGAATGTCTTAACAGAACACTGTAAATCAACTATACTTCAATTAAAAAAATTTTTAAATTTAAGAATGTCAAGTGCTCAAGACATAATCCAAGGAATTGTTGTGACTTAGAAAATTGTTTTCCTTCCACTTACCTACTAGGTGTTTTAATATTATTTATCCCGCTGCATGAAAATTCCAGATAATTATGAGGGATCAGGGATTGAGCTGAAGTTAAAAGCAGTTTTTATTTTATTAAAAAAATTTTTAAAAATATTTTGTCTTTTGTCTTTTTAGGGATGCATATGGAGGTTCCCAGGCTAGGCATTGAATCAGAGCTGTAGCTGCTGGCCTACACCATAGCCGTAACAACACAGGATGTGAGCCGAGTCTGGCAACACAGCTCATGGCAACGCCTGATCCTTAACCCACTGAGCAAGGCCAGGGATGGAACCCATGTCCTCATGGATACTGGTTGGGTTTGTTAATCATTGAGCCATGATGGGAACACCTCGAAAGCAGTTTTTAGAGGGAAACTTTTTTTTTCCCCCAGAAAAATCAACTTTCTCAGTGCTGTGGAAGCCACATGTTCATGGGGATTCCTCTTAGAATCAATCCCCCTGTCCCTGTTAGATGGCCCCCAGTTTCTGAACACTGTCTTACCTCATAGTGACAAAGACTGTAATAAAAGGGTGAGATAGAAAAAGCCAGGGCATCTGGGAACTTCCTGTACTCACAACTAGGTTTTGTTATTTTCTTGCTGAACATAAGCAATGCCATAAGGAGCATTAGACAGCTGTTCTGTGACCATGATGGATTAAAACAGAAAACAAGGTCATTCCGTAATCACATTTCAACACAGACAAAACGATATCCAAACCATGAAAAGATCAAGCATACTTCCCTCCTGGATAATATGAGTGACCTCTACTTCTTTATAATTATAGCTTAACCTCTGTGTCATTTTCCTTTCTTCTAGGTAAGATTTATTAAGATGTTTGATTATAGAATTACCCCACTACCCAATTCCTGACAGAGTCTATTTAAGAATAAATTCTCTCTTTCTTAAATCCTCCTCAAAATCATCGAACACAAGCCCAGACACTGTAATAGTTTTATGTGTTGCATGTTTCTGTATTTTTTTTTCCTGGGTCAGAACTTACCTGCTTTGTATCTTGTAGAAAGGTAAATGGGACAAAAATCTTTCCTGACGATGCTTCAGAATTTCACCTATTAGTATATAGGTAAAACGAATTGATTAATATAGTTAAAATTTTAACTCAAATTTGGAAGGCGGGGTGTCAAACACGCAGGACCAGAACTGCATCTTGGATGGGAAGCTGGAGGGCCAGTCTCAGACCTCACATCCTGTGGGATGAAGGATAAGTCCAAGCAAGACAGTGCCACCAACGTAGAGACATAAGACGAGCTCTCTGGCTTTAATCTGACTCTACGTCTCTCCTTTTTCTTCTGTCACACAATGGACCTTGTTCTGGTCGCTTCTGTTTTCAGGTAATACTTTTAACATAAGGTAAAATTATGAGGGAATTAAACTCAGGTAGAGGAATGGTGTACCACTTTGACAAAAGCTAATTTGTTACCTTGTCTGAAAGAAAAAGATCCTTTTCATAAATTAATGGTGAAATGAAATTTGCAGATTAAAATATTAGCCTGTCCAATGATTTTCTTAAAAATCATTAATTTCCAGCAATTGATTTAATGCCTAAAATTGTCAACATAAATGGAATGGACTATGTCATTATAACTTACATCTTTTGGTGTCCTCTAGGAAATTATTTACATAGAACTTATGTTACTTTTTTTTCTTCTTCTTTTTTTTAGGGCTGTACCCATGGCATTTGGAAGTACCCAGCCTAGGGGTCAAATTGAAGCTACAGCCGTCAGCTTATGCCACAGCCACAGTAACGCGGGCTCTGAGCCTGTCTGTGACCTGCGCCACAGCTCATGGCAATGCCAGATCCTTAACCCACTGAGTGAGGCCAGGGATTGAACTTGCATCCGGATGGATACTAGTCGGATTCGTTTCCGCTGCTCCACAACAGGAAAACCGAACTTATGTTACTTTTAATTAAAAAGTATGATGTTCTCTAAGAATCTGTGCATCTTCAAATTTTTTAGTTCTGGCTTTCAACTATTTTGCCCTGATACAACTTTGGTGAGGTCTTACTAAAAACGCCAAGCCTCTACCATCTTGCAGTAATTAAAATGCTTCACGGCATTTTAACAGCAGAGTCTAGAGTAGTAAAAAGAAGATGGACTTTGTTGTTGTCTTTACTATGTCTTTTTGTTTTTTTTTAGGGCCTCACCCGCGGCACATGGAGATTCCCAGGCGAGGGGTCCGATCGGAGCTGTAGTCACCCGCCTACGCCACAGCCTCGGCAACATGGGATCCGAGTGGCATTTGTGACCTACACCACAGCTCATGGCTACACCAGATCCTTAATCCACTGAGCAAGGCCAGGGATCGAACCCAAGTCCTCACGGATGCTAGTCAGGTTTGTTAACCGCTGGGCCACGATGGGAACTCCAAGAAGATGGACTTTGTAATCAAATGAGTAAATGTTCAACAATGCTTTCAGTTTTATCAGCTGAATCATCTTGGGCAAGGGATTCAAAATACGTGAGCCTTATGGTACTTCACTATAGAAATGGGATGAAAACTATTACATGATAATTAATACGGACAAAAATAAATAGATAAATATAAATGATAAGTTTTAAATATAGCCCAGTACTTGGCACATAGTAAGTATTCACATACGAAAGCAACTATATAATGACAAATACTAACCATGCCCAGGTGAGGGACAGCCTATGGCTTTTCTCTCACTGTTCCAACCTTCTCCCCATGGCAGTCTAGGTATGTGGGAGTATAGGAGTCACAGAAGAATATGAGGGCTCTACGAAATAGAAATTTTTTGAAGAGGGTTATTATCAGTCACATTTTAATGTAGCAAACGACTCCAAACTATACTAACTTTAAACAAGGTTTTAGTATTTTCTCAGGCTGCTCTAAGACAACAGGTTGTGTTAGGTCCCCTTGGGCAGTTGCATCTGGGCCAGGTTGGCAGTGTTCAGATGCTCGCATATTTGTGGCGTCCTTTGGTTTATCTGGGACAGCTGGGGTTCTCTTCATTTGGGTTCACCATCCAATAGGTTGGCTGAGGCTTCCTCACTGGGTGCTGGAAGGCTCCCTTGCACAAGAGAGAGATGGCAGGGCTTCTGCCCAAATTTAGACTTACAACCTTACTTCCTCTAAGTTCTACTGGCCAGAGCAAGTCACAGCCCTGGCTCAAGTCAAGAGCTGGTGTTAACAGACTGCGTTTCTTAATGGGATGGAGCGGCACAGAATCTGTGGTTTGTTTTAATTTACCACAAATGTCCTCCAACTTTTACGTTTATAGAAGTGAGTTTGAATATGGGGATTGGAGTTCTTCCATATAAGAGATGAATTCCACCCATCCACCTACTAAATTTTACTTTATCCCCATTGAAGGCGCAGCATGCTGTTCTCAAAGGAGATTTGAACTCAGAGCTTTTGAATGGCTCTATGGACTAGGTGCTATGATTTGTTCTTACAAATAATGTTTTGGAGGTTTCCAGAGAAAAATATAGAAACTTGGAGAATTTTAAGTGATCTTTGTCAGGTCACCAAGCACGCTCTGAGGCAAAGGCCTGTGGACTGATAAAGGTAATGACACGGATGGGCCTTGCAAAGGTAATTATTCTGTTTTTCAGTCTATAGCTGTGCCTCCAACAACTCTTATGTGTATGAACACATTACTTTCTTAGCAAAACTATTCCTTAGCAATTTTTCACTGAAAAACCTGAAAAATTGCCTCCACATCCAGATCTACTCTCACCATAGCTTGGGAGAGCTTGTCAGCTAAACTGAATAGGTTATTTGATGAGGATGGTGTGTTAGGATTATAGTATATGATCAATGAATGCTTGTTGAATTGAATGGAAGCTCTTAATTCATCTGAATCAGGTTACAAAACTGACTGCCTGGAAACAGATGATGCTTTTCATGTCCAGCGGTGATTGGTTCTCTTTCCAGGAACTCTCCCATCCTCATGTACTTACTGTGAACATTAGTTGTTCAAAAATATTTACTTAGCATTAGTCAATAAAGCAAATAAAAAAAGAATGTAAATGATAACTTCAGGAGTTTCTGTTGTGGCTCAGTGGATTAAAAACCTGACATAGTGTCTGTTGGTGAGAATGCGGGTTCCAATCCCTTGTCTTACTCACTGGGTTAAGGATTTGGTGTTGCCACAAGCTGCCATATAGGTCACAGATGTGGCTTGGGATCTGGTGTTGCTGTGGGCCTGGCTGCAACCCTGATTCGATCCCTAGTCCGGCTCAGGTGTGCAGCCATAAAAAGAAAAAGAAAAAAAAAGAAAAACCTCAAATGCATTTGTTTTTTTTTAAATTACAATTTTTTAAGTTTATGTCAATACATACAATTTGCTAGAAATTTTAAAATTGTGATTTTTCAAAATTTAAAAGTACGAATGATAATATAGGTAGAATTCTGATGTTTTAATTACTGATAATATTAGGGAAAAGAAATCTACATGTATGTGAAGTTTGGCAATTTTGAAAAATATGTCAAACCAAAGAAATGTCTTATAAAATTGTAGTTACAACAATAGAACTGATTACATATTATTCTTACTGGAGTATTTCTCTAGAACTGTTTGAAATGTAAGCCCAGGTAGTTGATTTTTCTTTTTTGTAATGCAAATGCCTATCTCCCATGATCGCCAGAGGCTCCACTTCAAAGAAGACTAGGTTGAATTTGTCAGCCAAAGGTCTAGATAAGGAGCCAGGGCCCCCCACTGTGATATTTTCTTTGCTTAGGGATTTAGTTGATTGATTGATCGATTGATTGAATTTATTTTTTTTCCCGTTGTACAGCATGGGGACCAAGTTACACATACATGTATACATACTTTTTCCTCCCATTGTTGTGCTGTGATATAAGTATCTAGACATAGTTCTCAATGCTACACAGCAGGATCTCATTGTAAATCCATTCCAAGAGCAATAATTTGCGTCCATTAACCCCAAGCTCCCGATCCCTTTCACTCCCTCCCTCTCCCCTCCCCGCCCCCCCGCCTCTCGGGCAGCCACAAGTCTATTCTCCAAGTCCATGATTTTCTTTTCTGTGGAAACATTCATTTGTGCTGTATATTAGATTCCAGTTATAAGTGATATCATATGGTATTTATCTTTCTCTTTCTGACTTATTTCACTCAGTATGAGAGTCTCAAGTTCCATCCATGTTGCTGCAAATGGCATTATGTCATTCTTTTTTATGGCTGAGTAGTATTCTATTGTGTATATATACCACATCTTCCTAATCCAATCGTCTGTCAATAGGCATTTGGGTTGTTTCCAGCTCTTGGCTATTGTGAATAGAGCTGCAATGAACATGCCTGTGAATGTGTCTTTAAGGAAAGTTTTATCTGGATATATGCCCAAGAGGATTGCTGGGTCATATGGTAGTTCTATGTATAGATTTCTAAGGTACCTCCATACTGTTCTCCATAGTGGCTGTACCAGCTTACATTCCCACCAACAGTGCAGGAGGGTTCCCTTTTCTCCACAGCCCCTCCAGCACTTGTTATTTGTAGACTTATTAATGGTGTTCATTCTGGCTGGTATGAGGTGGTATCTCATGGTAGTTTTGATTTGCATTTCTCTAATAATCAGGGATGTTGAGCATTTTTTTCATGTGCTTGTTGGCCATCTGTATATCTTTCTTGGAGAATGGTCTATTCAGGTCTTTTGCCCATTTTTCCTTTGGGTGGTTGGCTTTTTTGCTGTTGAGTTGTATAAGTTGCTTGTATATTCTAGAGATTAAGCCCTTGTCCACAGCAAATATAATACTCAATGGAGAAAAATTGAAAGCCTTCTCACTCAAATCTGGAACAAGACACGGATGCCCACTCTCATCACTGCTATTAATATAGTTTTGGAAGCCCTAGCCTCAGCAAATAGACAAACAAAAGAAATAAAAGGCATCCAAATAGGAAGAAAAGTGATAAAACTGTCACTGTATGCCAGACAACATGATACTATACATGGATTTAGTTGATTTAGATAACTGACTCCCCACCTTCTCTTCCTGTGCCTTAATTCCCACTCTGATTTTAAAAATTCGCCAATAAAGAGTAAACCTGCAAAATCTTAGTTTTGCAACCTGGCTAAAAGCAGAACCCCAGCTCTCTCTCTCTCTTTGCAACCTCACTGTGTGGCTCCAGGTGTGTCATGTCATTTCCAGGACCTGTAGGTAATAAACCTTGTCTTTTTCCATTCCTATGGTTATTGCTGAGGATGTCTTGCAATCACATTAAGAATCACAAGGGCTGGTCCAGCCACAACATTGCTTATTGATAGGCTGAGACTGGTACAAAGCACTATCCCATTAAAAAAGATTGGTCAGGGTCAGTCTTGCAACTGGAGAGAGGGCAGAGGGTGATAAGGGCTTGATAGGGCTTAGAAGGTGCCCTGGAGGGAGAGGGTTAGGAGGCAGGGCACCCACAGTCCATTTGGCCTCTCCTCTCTGCCTGTGTGCTTGAGGGAGTCAGTCACCAAGGTGCAGGAATATTGGAGTCCATGGAATTTTCCCAGTCTTTCATAAAAGGAAGTTAGTTCTTCATGTGGTAGAAATAGGACATCACACAGAAAGCCGAGTTTGTGCAAAGAAATGAAGAGTCCTGGCGATGGCATAAATGAATGGAAAAATCATTTTTTCTTTTTCTCTTTTTTTAAAGAAGTTTCTTAACCTCAGAACTATTGACGTTTTGAGAAAGACATTGAAAGATGACATAAATGGAAAGACAGCTCATGTTCATGGGTTGGAAGAATTAATATTGTTAAAATCTCCATATTAGCCAGAAGCATTTATAGATTGAAAGCAATCCCCATCAGAATACTAGTGGCATTCTTCACACAAACAAATAAAATTCCTAAAATTTGTGTGGAACCATAAAAGACCCTGAATAGCCAAAGCAATCCTGAGAAAGAAGAACAAAGCTTCAGGTATCACACCTCCTGATCTCAAACTATACTACAAGTCTGTAGCAATAAAAGCAGTATGGTACTGGTATAAAAAATAGACATATGGAGCAGTGGAACAGAGTAGAGGGTCCAGAATTAAACTTCTACATAAACGGTCAACTAATATTTGTCAAGGGATCCCAGATCATCCAAAGGGGAAAGAATAGATGCTTCAACAAAATGCTGGGAAAACTGGACAAACATGTGCAGAAGAATGAAATTCATAAAAATTAACTAAAAATGGATCAAAGTCTTAAACATAAAAGATTGTTTTTTAAAAATACTGGTTAATTGTACTTCATGAAAATTGAAAACTTAGGAAACCCCATTTAAAAAATCTAAATGCAAGCTACATACTAGGGGAAAATACTTGCATCACATATCTGATAAAAAACTGTATCTGGACAGTATCAAGGATTCCAATAATGTAATAAATGGACAAGGAAGCCAATAAAAGTAAAAAGAAAAATATTTCATAAAAGACTATGTGAGTTGCCAGCACAGGCATGACAAATGTTCAACATGTTTAGTCATGGGGATAAGCAATTGGTATTGTCCTTGTCCCAAAGCAACACACAATAGGTTCCCCTCTTGAATAGAGTCGATCAGTAGCTTTGAGTTTCAGGAAGAGACAAATTAGGGAGAGGGTTTGTTGAGATGTTATTTTTAGCTTTTTGGAGGTAGATCTTGTGATTGGGCTGTCTGGGTACCTCAGCCTCAGGTCAGGATGCTGCTCCTTCTGTCCTTTCCTGTAATTCTGCTCTTGACACTGCATCTGCATTAACACTAGATACTTCACTCTTTGTGTTTCTTGATGGATTCACTGGGGTGCCAAAGCCTGTACCTCAGGGCTCTTCCTTCCCATCTGATTATGAAGCAAAGACATACCCATTTTTATGGTGTTAGTGCAGTGATTCTCAACCCTGGCTGGGTATAAAGATCCCCTGCGAGATTTTATTTTATTATTTTTTAAAATTTTGTTTATTTATTTTTGTCTTTTCCAGGGCTGAACCCTCGGCACATGGAGGTTCCCAGGCTAGAGGTCTAACGCCACAGCCACAGCAACACAGCATCTGAGCCGCATCTGCAACCTACACCACAGCTCACGGCAATGCCAGATCCTTAACCCACTGAGCGAGGCCAGGGATCAAACTCGCAACCTCATGGTTCCTAGTCGGATTCGTTAACCACTAAGCCACGACGGGAACTCCCACCCTGCGAGATTTTAAAATTCCCTTGAGCTCTGCTCTAGGTTATCCCCATTTAATGGGCAGGGGATGAGGGCTGGACGTATAGGTGATTCTTTTGTACAGCTCCCTTTGAGACCACTGCTCTGAAGCAGGGCTTCTAGAACTTTATTTTACATCTGAATCATCTGGGGATACGGTTAAAATGCAGATTCTTATTCACTAGATCTAGATGGTTCCTGAGATTTGGCATTTCTTATGAATGCCCCAAAGCTACAGATCACTTTCAGGGGCAAGGCTCCAGAACAGGATTTCCAGTACTATTTTATTTAATTAAATTTTTGTTTTAAACATTTATTTTATTAAAATTATTCTTGGGGGCAGGATAATTCCTGGATGTTGGGGGGGGCTGTCTTGTGCATTGTGGAAAGTTTAGCAGCACTCCTTGCAGAGCTCTACCCATTAGATGGTGGCGAAAACCAAAAATACCTCCTGTAGGGTATTCCCGCTGTGGCACAGCTGGTTAAGGATCAGGTGCTGTCTCTGCTGTGGCTGGGGTTCCCATCCCCTGCCCAGCACAGTGGGTTAAGGATTCTGCCTTGTGATGGCTGTCACAGCTGCAGCTGTGACTCAGATTCAATCCCTGGCCCGTCAACTTCCGTATGTCAACTTCCATATGCCGCATGAAAAAAAAAAAAAAACAAAACCCTCCAGCGTTACCAAATATCCTTCTGGCAGGGGGTGGGGGAGACTGCCTTTGACTGAGAACCATTGTTCTACACTACTAGTCCCCCAGGTTTGCTGGCATCACCTGGGAAGACTTAAAGATACTGACGTTTGGTTTTATCATAGATCTTGAATTAATTGATCTAGGGTGCATCTGGGCAGCACACACTGAATCTCCTTTGGAGAGTGGGAACTCCAGGGTGCTCTTCTATTTCAACTTTCTTAAGAGGAGATTCGTGGAGGGATTTACTGGTGGTGGCTTACAGCAGATGATATTTCTAGTTTGCTGAGTGATATTTGATATTCAAAGCATATTAAGCTTCTTTTATCCAATGCTTCACTGCGTCAAAGCTGTTTACTACTTCGAGCTCGCTCCTCATAATGGATAAGGTAGATACTCTGGTGTTGATTAATGGAAGAAATAAGTACCAGCTACAGTCTCTGGTCAAGAATGTACACAGGTTTGGATCACCCTAAGAGTGGAAGCTCTAAGATGTCTCCAGTGTGTATGGGTGTGTCAGGATGGACTACATTAAGAGAAGCGTTGCATTTCATAACACCCAGGGCATGGCTGGAGTTCAGGTGAATTCTGATTCTTTATCAGAAGACTGATGGCAACCAAAGTGGGGTGGGGGTGGGTGGGTGGGAAGGGTGAGGCTTGAGTGGTTGAAGTTCAAAATAAGATAGCAGTAGCCCATGAGATTACTGCCTCCGATATTTTTGAGAAGTTCTCTGTGAACTACAATCACTTTTGTAGCATCATCTAGATATTTTAAACACAGAGGCTGTTTTTAGGACCTGTGGATCTTATTTTTCCTAAGTGGGCAAAGTCTGGACAAGAACCCAGATTTGATCTAGTACACAGCTTTCCTTCCCTTACTCATGCCAATTTGGCTTTCTGTCTCTCTCTCTCTCTCTCTTTTTTTCTCTTTATGGCCATACCTGTGGTATATGGAAGTTCCCAAGCTAGGGGCTGTATTGGAGCCGTATCTACTGGCCTATGCTACAGCCACAGCAACCCTAGATCCAAGTCACATATGCAAACTACGCCGCAACTTGCGGTAACACGGGATCCTTAAACCACTGAGTGAGGCCAGGGATGGAATGTGCATCCTCGTGGACACTAGCTGGGTTCTTAACCCAAGTGAGCCACATGGGAACTCCTAGCCTTCTCAGTTTTGAGTTTAGGAGATCATGTGACCTGTAAGTCACATGCTTTTAGGACAAGGTGTGGTAGTGAACAGCCCAGTTAGCAAAGATTCAGTGTCTTTACTGCTTTAGTCACATTAAAAAGATGATGTTGCAATTACTCTTCTATAAAATGCAAATTTATTTTCTCATGACCCATCACATAGATTAGCATAATGAATAAAATGAGCATGTTTTCCTTAGAGCCATCCCGGTCTTTGGGGCTGAAAAGGAGAGACTTATGATCCTTTAAATAACTGAATACAAGCTGTCATAAGCCTAGAAAAGCTTTGTTCTTTATTTTTATTTATTTATTTATTTTTTGTCTTTTTGCCTTTCTAGGGCTGCTCCCACGGCATATGGAAGTTCCCAGGCTAGGGGTCTAATCGGAGCTGTAGCCACCAGTCTACACCACAGCCACAGCAACTCAGGATCTGAGCCATGTCTGCGACCTACACCACAGCTCACGGCAACGCCGGATCGTTAACCCACTGAGGAAGGCCAGGGATCAAACCCACAACCTCATGGTTCCTAGTTGGATTCGGTAACCACTGTGCCATGACGGGAAATCCAAAGCTTTGTTCTTTAAAACACCTTGGCAATGGAGTTTGAAAGACTGGTGAAACAAGTTTTTGGATGTGACACCCCGAGTCTCTCGTGTGGAGAGGCCCATCTCCAGGCCAAGCATGTGAAGCAATCATAGATTTTTTTTTAAAATGTTTTATTGAAGTATAATTAATTTACAAAGCTGTGATAATTTCTGCTGTACAACAAAGTGACCCAGTCACACATATACACATATCCATTCTCACTGATTCTTTTCCCACATAGATTATCACAGAATACTGGGTAGAGATCTCTGTGCTATAGGGCAGGTCCCATTGCCCAATCATTCCATACACCTCGAAATGCATATGCCAATCCCAATCCCCCAGTCCCTCTCTACCACCCCCCACCCACCCCTGTCCCCTTTGGTAACCATAAAGGGGTTACCAAACTGGTAACCAGTTTTTCAAAGACTGTGAGTTGGTTTCTGTTCTGCAAACAATTCTTTGGTTTTTTTTTTTTTTTTTAGATTCCACATTCACAAGTGAAGTCAGTCAGACAGTGAAAGACAAACATCAGGGAATTCCCGTTGTGGTGCAGCGGAAATGAATCCATGAGGTTGCAGGTTCGATCCCTAGCCTCACTCAGTGGGTTAAGGATCCGGCATTGCCGTGAGCTGTGGTGTAGGTCGCAGATGCGGTTTGGATCTGGCATTGCTGTGGCTGTGGCATAGGCTGGCAGCAACAGCTCCAGTTAGACTCCTAGACTGTGAACCTCCGTGTGCTGCGGGTACGGCCCAAAAAAGGACAAAAGACACACACACACAAAAGACAAACATCGTATGATATCACCAATCATAGACTTTGAGAAGGCTCTTTTCCAGCTTTGTATTTTTCAAATACCTTGCGCATACCACCTCACAGCCTGACATAAATGGCTGGCTGTGAGGTGACAAGGGATTGTAAATTTACAATCAGGAGTTCCCGTTGTGGCACAGTGGTTACCAAATCCGACTAGGAACCATGAGGTTGCGGGTTTGATCCCTGGCCTTGCTCAGTGGGTTAACGATCCGGCGTTGCTGTGAGCTGTGGTGTAGATTGCAGACGTGGCTCGGATCCTGTATTGCTGTGACTCTGATGTAGGCTGGTGGCTGCAGCTCCGATTCAACCCCTAGCCTGGAAACCTCCATATGCTGTGGGAGCGGCCCTAGAAAAGGCAAAAAGACAAAAAAAAATTACAATCAGAACTAAGGTGATGGTGTTTCTGTTGTGGTTCAGCGGGTTAAGAACCCGACTAGTATCCTTGCTCAGTGAGTTAAGGATCTGGCGTTGTCACAAGCTGTGGTATAGGTCCAAGGTGCAGCTTGGATCCCGTGTTGCTGTGGTGTACTCCAGCAGCTGCAGCTCAGATTCATCCCCTGGCCTGGGAACTTCTGTATGCCGTGAGTGCAGCCCTAAAAGGACAAAAACAAAAACACAAACAAAACAGAAAAAAAAAAAAAAACTAGGGTGAAATACCCTACTCAGATGTCCAGGTCACTTCCATGGTAAATGCAGAAACCATGAATCCATGCCTGCCTGCCTTTATGTGTGGGGCTAGGGAGTTAATTTTTTCTTGCATGTCCCTTCCAACTGCTGACTTTAAGGTCTATTTCATCCCCTCAAACAACAGAAATATTTGAGAAATTATTGGATCCAATTATTGGATCCATAAGAAAAGAAAATGCATGCTTAGAAAGAAACGTGGATTTACAGAATAGACTTGTGGTTGCCAAGGAGGAGGGGGAGGGAGTGGGGTGGTTGGGAAGCTTGGGGTTAATAGATACGTTTGTATTGCCTTTGGAATGGATTAGCCATGAGATGCTGCTGTGTAGCTCTGGGAACTATGTCTAGTCACGTATGATGGAGCACGATAATGTGCGAAAATAGAACGTGTACATGGGTCACCATGCTGTGCGGTAGAAAAAAAAATTGTATTGGAGAAATAACTATTAAAAAAATAGCAATAACAGAAAAGGAAACATTTTGGAGAAGACGGTAATTATAAACCAAGTGGTGAGATTACTAAGAGAAAAATGCTCCCTGGTCTTAATCACACTATTAATTTTACAATTTCATGCAGCATTTGATTTATATTTTATCTTTTCAGTTTTTATGTTACTTTAAATACCTTTGTAATGTTCTGTTACATTTTGTTTTTGTTTGTTTCTTACATGTTACATTTTGCTGGCCTGGTGAAGATAGACACTTGTATCTGTCCACAATAGCTCTCTTCCTGGGACTTCTCTGAATAGCTTAGTTTTCCAGAGACAAGCAATGCTGCCCTTCATCTGGTCCCCACTGGCCGGAAAGAACATGTTCAAAGCCAACTTTAAACTGGGGTTCTAGACACTACTGCAAAAGTAGTATGTTCCTAAATTCTAAGTTAGCTCATGTTCTCTTTGTGGGCAGTAGAGCAAGGCAGGGCCACAAAGTCACTCTAGACAGGTTCTTTTTTTCTTCTACTGTCTTTTTTTTTTTTTGCTTTTTAGGGCTGCACTTGTGGCATACGGAGGTTCCCAAGCTAGGGGTTGAATCGGAGCTGGAGCTGCTGGTCACAGCCACAGCCACAGCAACACAAGATCCAAGCCACGTCTGTAACCTACACCACAGCTCATGGCAACACCGGATCCTTAACCCACTGAGCGAGGCCAGGAATCGAGCCCAAATCCTCCTGGATACTAGTTGGGTTCGTTAACCCCTGAGCCACGACAGGAACTCCTCCTCTAGTATCTTGAATCTGTCTCTAGGGGTCATTTCTTTCTCTTTTTAAATTTTTTTGTATTAAAGTGTAATTGATTTATGATGTTGTGCCAATTTCTGCTGAATAGCAAAATGACCCCATTCATGTACTTATACATACATATACACATTATACATATATACATATATATTCCATATATATATATACATATCCGAGCTGCCTCTGTTACCTACACAGCTCACGGCGATGCCAGATCCTTAACCCACTGAAGCCAGGGGTCGAACCCACAACCTCATGGTTCCTAGTCGGATTTGTTTCCACTGTGCCGCCGGGAACTCCTACATTTTTTTCTTATGTTATCTTCCATAGGATTCATTTCTTTAGGCCCAAACTATAATTATTAATATTGTGATGAGAGAACGTGAAATAAATCCTCTCCAGAGAAGAACAAATTAATGCAAAAAAGAAAGAGTGTTTTTGAAAATTAAGCAGTATACTGGGGAAGAAAGCTAATTATTTTTTCAAAAGTGCTCAATAGAGTAGCAGTATTGTATATACAGACTTTTCCTATTGATTTTTGGGAACACAATATTCCATGTAGATTTTGACTGAAACTGCATGAAATCTATATATTTTCTATTTCCTTTCTGGGAACAACATATTCTCCTCTTGTTATTCATCTTCTTTTGTGGTCTTGGAGAAATTGTAATATTTTCACCAAGGACTCTACATTTCTTATTAATTGTATGCCTTGGTATTTTATTTTATTTTTTGCCCTTGTTAATGGATACTTTCTTCTTTTTCTATAATTGTTTTTTCTTATAGTCTTTCAGGGCTTAGTCTGCCAGAGACAAATGATGCTGCTTTCCACTCGGTTTTAATTTGCCTGGTTGGAAAATTTCCATTGTCTCATTTCGATTTCACGTCAATGCAACTTCTGCAAAGTTTGTTTGTACCAAATTTGGCTAGAGACGAGTGGGCTGTGGAGACTAGGGGCTGGGTAAGGACACGTAAATAGCACTTACACCATGGGCGTGCCTTCTAGGGTGCTCTAGACAGAGAACTGTCTAGAAGAGTGTTCCATAAGAAAAGAGAAGTAAGAAGCCCAGAAGTCAGCCATGGGAACACATACTGTATTACCTTTTTTTTTGGTCTTTTTTTTTTTCTTTTCTTTTTAGGGCTGCATCTGTGGCATATGGAAGTTTCCAGGCTAGGGGTCTAATCGTAGCTGTTGATCCTGGCCTATGCCACAGCCATAGCAACGCCAGATCCGAGTCGCGTCTGCCACAGCTCACAGCAACACCAGATCCTTAACCCACTGAGTGAGGCCAGGGATTGCACCCACAACCTCATGGTTCCTAGTCAGATTTGTTTCCGCAACGCGGTGAGGGGAACTTCTCTATTACCTTTTTGATCTAGGTCACAATCAAGTATAGGAACTTAAAGCAAGAGCTCCCAGCCATATGCTTGTGGGAAATGACAACTATAACTATAGTGTGTTAAAGCATTTCTGGAGTTCCCATTGTGGCTCAGTGGGAACAATGGCAGAATCTAAAGCACAACGTGGCTCTTCCTCTCACATTCTCTCTCTTCTCTACTTTATCTGCATCGGAAAGAAAGGCAGGCTTCTTTTGGCTTTTGACCCTGAGACTTTCTTCCCAGACATATTGGATCCTTATTAGCCAGGCTGGTGAGAAATTGAAGACAGATTGCCATGTACCCTCCAGCCATGACGGTAATGATAATGAATAATAGTGATAATAACTGTAATGCCTGAAATACTGAGTGCTTGCTATATGCCAGACACTCTTTGAAGTGCCTTTACTGTAGCAACTGACTTAATCTTTAGGATACCATGAGGTTGGCACATTAGTTACTTCCCTTCCCCATTTCATCAGTTAGGAAATTGTAGCATGGAGGAGTTGAATCCTTGCCTAAATCTACACCATTAATAAGAGGTGGATCCAGGTTCAAACCCAGGCAGTCTAACCTCTGGCTATACAGGGCTTTTGGGCTATACTGTGGCACAGAAGACCACTGATGCTGTACATTGCCTCACAGGCACTGGACCCCTTCTTAAATCACCCACTTAATTCTTCTAAAGTTATATTTTTGCAGCTGACTAAGCTCTTCTCCGTGGACTCCTTATGGGCAGAAAAGGGGTCTTCTTCGTCCCCTTGTTTCTCGTGCCTGACATAGTACTTGATTGATGGATGCGTGGATGAACACTCCTGGTGAGATCCACGATCATTTATCTTCAGGTTATTTTAAAAGATGATATACTTTGGAATCTTCAGGTTCAGCTGAAGAATCTGAAATTTTACACAGACTTTGAAATCTTATAGCCTCAAACATGCTGAGGCTACTAAATCTTTCCAGCTTTATCAAAAACCAAATGTTCCTGAGCTGAGGTCCCTGCTAAATGTGGACAAAGGGTCGAGGCTAAACCCAGTGTCAGAAATTCCAACACAAAAGGTGCTATATTTTAACTACAGACTGGACATTTCTTCTGAAAGTTTCTTTTTGCAGCAAAAGAATGTGAATCTCAATAGTGGTCTTCTATCTGCTTACTTGGGTACCGCAGGTTTCATGGACTCTGAATTTTTTAAGTCTCATTAGATTTAAGGACTATTCAGATTGTTTCTCTTCTCTATCTCTGAAGTACAAAGTAGTAATTATCTCAGTTCCATGAAGTGATTAAAAACAAGAATATTTTGGAGGGAAATGAGAAGTATAAATGACTAAAGATATTTTATAATAACTTTATATAAAGTATAATGTATAAAAGTATCAAATCACTATGTTGTACACCTGAAATGAATATATTATTGTAAATCAACTATACTTCAATTAAAAAAAAAAAAAAGACCAAGGGTATGTAAAAGGATTGAAAAGTGGACTTGAGAGCTCAGCTAGGATTAGAGACTTAAGTATTTATGGCCATGATCCCAGGGGACCATGAAGCCTTGTGGGAGAAAAAGAAAGGTAGGGCATGAACGCAGTGGGGGCAGCATAGGCCAATAGCTTCAGAAATTCTACATAATGCTCTATATTCAAATATTTCACATACAAATTCCACTGAACTGCGACGTAAATAGAATTTCTTTTTACGTTGGCGGTGGCCATTCCTGCCCACCACCACGACTCTGAGTATGCTTTCTGGACAGTTTAGTCTGCCAGAGACCAGTGATGCTGGCTTCCTTCCTTCATCTTATTAGCTGGAAAGAGATGTATCTTATGACACACCACGATTGTCATCATCCTTCTTCTTTAACCACAGCCCTGGTTTAATAACCACTTCCCAAACACTTCTTCCTTTACTACAAGCATCAAATGGATTATTAGTTTCTCTGAGGTTTTCCGTATATATATATTTTGTTTGTTTGCTTTTTGTCTTTTTTGTTTGTTTGTTTGTTTTTTTTAGGGCCGCACCTGAAACATATGGAGGTTCCCAGGCTAGGGGCTGAATCAGAGCTGCAGCTGCCGGCCTACATCAGAGCCACAGCAATGCCAGATCTGAGCTGCATCTGTGACCTATGCTGCAGCTTGCAGCAATGCCAGATCATTGAGTGAGTCCAGGGATGGAACCTGCATCCTCATGGATACTGGTTGAGTTCTTAATCTGCTGAGCCACAATGGGAACTTCCTTCAATGTAATTAGATAGCAATATAGGCTTTGATTAGTCCTCTAACAATCTTCACCCGAGATGTGAAAACCATAAGAACAAACTCTTTAACAGTAAGTGTATCAAAGGAACATAGGTTAAGCTCCCAACTGTAAAGGCAGTTTTCAGTAAGACACTGTATTCTACGGGGTGTTTTCTGAGTATATGAGTCCAACATACTAGTAACTACACTGTAGAATGTTCTCAGAAAGAGAAAAGAGCATTTGGGAAACTCATTGCAGTAGGAAGGATCTGAAATTGGTATGGTTGTGAGGATTGCATTGAGTTCGGCATCAGACGGAATTAGGGCCATTGTTTTATTATCTGACAGAGACCAGGGTTTTCAATGGTGAGGACTGCATTTTCCAGGGGTCTGGGATTGAACCCACATCCTCATGGATCCTAGAAACTAACCTGACTAGTAACCAACTGGCAACTAACTAGTAGTTAACTGGTAACTAATATGAGGATACTAGTCAGGTTAGTTACCGCTGTGCCACAAGGGGAACTCCTAAGCTTCTAAATTCTGTAACCTCTTTCCTCCAGTAGATTTTCTATATCTGAATTTAAATTTAAGACTAGGAATCCTTTCTGACATTTGGACACTGAAGGGAGGCACCTCTCTCTTTCCTTCTTTACTTACCTACCTTCTTGTGCACTGGTGAGTCTGGAGGTCACAATGCAACCCTGGAAATGATCACTTTCTCCACTGGCCACCTTGGTGACTGAGATCTTAACATGGGAGTCCTTGCTATGTCACTTGGGGAAAACGAAGGCCGTGACTGGCTTTGTGGGGTTGGCTGTGGGATCAGCTGCTCTGTGTCAAGTAATTCAGTGAAGGGCACCGATGTCTTCTCTTACTCTGAGCCTTTTAATTTGAATGATCTCTTCACAGCAAGGTCTGTGGGTCCCTGATAAATGGTGAAAAGATGCTGACAATGTTTCTGAAAACCTTTTCGATAGCAGACTTCTGGTCATTTCTATTTTCCTTTGTTTGCTATTACTGTCTCTGCCTGTCTGGACATCCTTGTGCATGTCTGCTGGTCCACAAGTATAAAGTTCTTCAGAGCAAATGTGAGGGAAGAATTGCTGTGCATTGTATGTGTATTGATAGCTGTACTGGTTGTATGAACTTACACCTCCACCATCAGTGTATAGTTAATCTCACTAATGAACTTGCTTGGCAATACTTGGTACTTTCAGACTTTTTCATTTTGTCCATCTGATGAGTATTAAATGGTACCTCCTACTGGTTTTTAAATGCATTTTACTGATTACTCATAATGTCGGGCTCTTCACATGTGTGTCAGCCTGCTATGTTTCCTTGTCATAATCTATCTCTAACCCTTCTAGTAATATTAATTCCTTACTATTTTTATAAATATAAAAATATACAAAAATAATAAATATAAAAATAGATATATGTCTAGATAGAAACAAATTTATTTATTTATTTAGTTATTTTTTGCTGTAGAGCACAGGAAACTTTATTCAGTATCTTGTAATGACCTATAATGGAAAAGAATCTGAAAAAGCACGTATATATATATATATATATCTCCAAATCATTGAGCTGAGCACTTGAAACTAACACAATATTATAAGCTAACTATACCTCAGTAAAGTAAAATAAAAAAAAAAGGAGGGGGTAAGTACACAGACTTTAGTTGTTCCTCCTCTGCTCTCTGCTGACTCGACTTTGCTAGATTGTGCTATTATTTTTACCTTGTCTGGATTGATAACATTTTTTTTTTTGGCCAAGCCTGCGGCATGTGCAAGTTCCCAGGCCAGGGACTA
The DNA here is from genome assembly GCF_016906955.1 of Phacochoerus africanus. Lineage (NCBI taxonomy): Eukaryota > Metazoa > Chordata > Mammalia > Artiodactyla > Suidae > Phacochoerus > Phacochoerus africanus. The sequence goes on along the minus strand of NC_062552.1, from coordinate 26,114,753 downwards.
AACCCATGCCAGAGTTGCAACCTATGCCACAGCTGTGGCAACGCTGGATGGGTAGATGCCATTTGCCTTCTGTTCTAGATAGAAATAAATTTATAGGACTTAGATTTTAGTTTTCTCAATCTCAATTTCCTGTATAGGTTATATGTGTCAAAATCATTTCTCCCAAATTGTTACATGTTTTTAAAAGTGTCTTACTTAAGGTTGACATACTTTCTTTTCTTTTCTTTTTTTTTCTTTTTTGGCCCCATGCAGCATGCAGAAGTTCCAGGGTGAGGGATTGAACTCAAGCCATAGCAGTGACAGTGTTGGATCCTTAACCTGCTAGGCTACTGTGAAACTCCAGGGTTGATGTACTTTTAAGAAACATGTAATAAAGTCAATTTATCAATATTTTAAGAGGTTTTTTGCTATTATATTCCAGATCGTAAAAGTAAACCTCTAAATGTTTTACTAGAAGTTAAATTTTTTTTTTTTCTTGTTCACATTTAAGTACATGTTCTGCATGGAATTATTTTTTGTTACGTGCCATGTGGTCTGGGTCCAATGTCAAGTTTTCCTCTGGATAACCAATTCTCACAGGATGATTTATCAAAAACTGCCCCATTTCCTAAGTGAATTCCAATGCTACCTCCATATTTAGATGAGTTAGTTCTTTGTTTTTGTTCATTTGTCTATACGTCTACCCCTGTATGAATCTCACTCATTCATATTTAAGTTTCATACCGTTTTGGTCAGAGTTCAATCTTCTTAAATTTGTTAAGACTTGCTTTGTGACCTAACATATGATCTCTCCTGGAGAATGTTCTGTGTATGCCCGAGAATACTGTGTGCTCTGCTGCTGTTGGATAGCATGTCCTACATATGTCCATTAGGTCAATTGGGTCTATATTGTCATTTAAGTCCATTTTTTTCTAATTGATCTATTTGTTGATGAAAAGGGTCAATGAAGTTCTCTACTCTTATTACGTCACTGCTTGTTTCTCCCTTCAGATCTGTTAGTAATTGTTTTATACATTTATGTGCTCCAACAGCCATTGATTTCATGCCCTGGGACTTAAGTTCCTCTATAAATTTATTCAATAAGGTTGTGGCTCCTTATGTGGGATTGTTTCTGAGGTCAGTGTTTGATCTTTGTTCTGACTCCCAGAGGGCACCTCTCAGTTGTCTTATTTCCTAGTTGGTACCTAAAAACTAGCCAGCCTAGAGTCTAGGCTGTATCTTCTTTAGATCCAAGAATTGCCTCCCAATTGCCTTTCACCACAACCTCTATTCTTCATGAGAGTGACATTCTGTAGTTGTTTTCAGGTACCAAAATGGCCAGGGACAGTGGAATAAAAATGAAATGTTTACTGACATTTATCATGTTCCAGGAATTGGTTAGCTGTTAACATGTAATTTGATCCCTTAATTTTAGAGAATTAGAAGAATTAGAAGCTCAAAAGAGTAAGCCATTGGACTAGGCTACATACAGATCAGGCCCCAGAATTCTGACCCCATGACAATAACCACTGATTTTTTCACCCTACAGTTCATGTATATTCACTAACTGAGCTCCAGAGTAACTCTGATCCAGGGCAATGTTGCTTTGTATTGGAGGAATATTAGAAGAGGAAATATTAAGTCAAAGTGTGTAAAATTCACAGAATGAAACTTCACACATTTTTTATTCCAGATACTCTTCTGATTTCAGAAAAACTAATATTTCATTTCCTGGGTTTTGGACTTGGGCAGAATTAGGTTTGGATACTGATAATTATGACCTTATATATTTTAAACTCACTAATTCTTCTTCTTCTTTTTTTTTCTTTTTAGGGCTGCACCCATGGCATATGGAAGTTCCCAGGTTAGGGGTCGAATCAGAGCTGCAGCTGCAGGCCTACACCACAGCCACAGCAACACCAGATCTGAGCCTGTCTTTGACCTATACCACAATGCCAGATCGTTAACCCACTGAGGGAGGCCAACCTGCATCCTCATGGATACTAGCCAGGTTCGTTACCACTGAGCCACAATGGGAACTCCTAAACTCACTAATTCCTAGTCTCCTATTCATTTATTAATTAATTGCCTAGCTGGTTATTGAGTGCTAAGAACTATTCTTGGTGCTGAAGAATCAGTGGTTAACAAAAAATGCAAGACAGTCATGGTGATTAATTGAGAAAGGATATAGCTGGAAGTGCTGCCTCTCTAGAGCAAAATCTAGAAAAATTTAGAGCAAAAAAATCTAGAGCAAAAGCATGTGATAACACAGCTTTCCCTCAGATTGTCCACTGACAATCAGCAGGTGGGCTTATGGACTTTTTCACAATTTCCATCACTTCCACCATAGGTACTCATGCATCAGTAGCAGGGAGAGTTCAGCGTCATAGCCATTTCCTTCTTTTCAGAAATTGAGCAGGGACTTCCCATAGATGCATGAAAAATATCAGCTTCCCTCTCTTTTTCCACCCAATGCTAAGTACTTAGATACCTTCTACTCTGCTTCACAACCACAGTGTGGTTTCTTGGCTCTCTAACACGGAATGTCATTTTTCTCCATGAAACTAGGCTGTCCTCTCACCACATATTGGTCCCCTGTCCTTTCTCCACCTTCTCCCCAAGACCTGGGATCAAGAGCAGACCTTCTTAAAAGATACATCTGCTTGGAGACGAGTGATGCTGCTTTGTTTCCTATCCCTATTGGTTGAAGAGAAAGGTCAAAGGAATGGGGATGTCCAGGAATGCTTTTCTTTTTTAAAATGCCTCAGTGTGAAAAGCTGGAATGCCTTCCTAAAGAGGAATTAATCTGGACCTGAATTGATGGATGAGGCAGATTCTTACTTTGATGGCTGAGCCTATAGGTGCTGCCTTTGAAAAGGGAGAAGATGTATTCCTTCTAAAAGGACCCATCCTTCCCTCTACATCAAATGATATTTCCTTACACATTATGAGAATATAAGTGCACAGTCAATTCAAGCCTTCCTTCCATTCTGTTACTTCGTAATCTTGTAACTGCCTTGGGATTACAGAAATGGCTTGGTTCAGTTCATTTCCCTTTCTATTTCGGCTATACACTTTTACTTATGGGGGTACTTTCTCTTTGTATATCCCTTTTTCTTCCTTAAGGAAGGGTTTTCTCTTACATCAGCCAGGGCACTTCTCCCTGCTTTCTGTTTTTAATCCTTTGTTTCCCCTGCATGTCATTCCATTCCATTTTATTTGCCCCTTCTTCTCCATAATTAATCTGAAACATACCCCCTTTCCTCTTTTCATGACTCTTACTATCTCACACAACAGAGAACTCCAATCTTAATGTTTATGGTTCTTATAGAATAGTACAACATTTTATCAATTTTTCCCACTTTTGAAAGCTCATGGCTCCACCATGTCATGCTCTCACCCTACATTATAAACAAATCTATTGCAGCTCTTGTTACAGTGTCTTACAGCAAGATTATGTAGGCTCTGAACTCCAAAGAAACAAGATCTACAGATCCCATTCATCCTGGCAATGTCAGCATGTTGAAGAATGCTTTGCACAATTTTCAGCAGTAATATGTTTTTTACCAAATTTATGGTCTCCAGAGAAAATGCTTTTTCTTTTTGAAGTCAGGATAGAATTCCTGTACTTCTATTCTCACCTCCAAAAATGGTATAAAATATTATCTGCAGTGTTGTAATAAAGATTAAATGAGATAATTGAAAAATGCTTCATCAGGACCTAGAACTATTGATTTCTTTTTCCACCATCATCCCTGCACTTTCTCATGATAACCAGCAGGTGGAGCGATGACCCTCAATACCTCTCAGTCTTCTCCACCATGGATATTAAATTTTTACTGGCAGTAAGATACTAGCATCATAGCAGTTTCCTTTCCATTTAATCCTGTCCAGGGAGTTTCCAAAGATGCTTGAAAAGGAATAAATGTCCTGATTACAGCACTCTATACCCATCTAAATCACACTTTAAACGAAAAGTGAAGACTTGGCAATCCACATAGCTATATCCTATTTCTTCTTGTTTCTTCTTGCAAATTCCAGGTATTAGAACTTCCTCTCACCACATAATGCATAACCTGTCCCTACTCCACTTTCTCACCAAGTTTTGAAACCAGACGAACCATAGGACCATGACAACAGCTTTATTTGGTGGAGACAAATGATGTTGCTATGCCCAGTGGTTATATAGGAAGGAAAGTGATAAGAAATGAGAATTTTCCAAAAGTATCTTTATTCAGCAGTTGATCTGCTTCATTGAACAAGAAAGAGCCTAGGACCTAGGCTGGAGAAGCCGCCTGAGCTTTAAGGACTGGATCTTTTGCTACTACTCCCGAGAGAAGAAGAGAGACCCTTCTAGATCTCTGCATTTACTTTCCCTGCTCATCCAATGGCAGCTGTGAGGACCCAAGACACTCAATAAGATCAGCCCTCCAGTCCCACGGCCACCTCTGTAGTCTTGAAGCTTTTCTTATGACCCATGTGCCACCTGGGTTACCAACAGTTGATTTTGCCGTTTTGCATTTGTACATCTCAGTCCATCACCTTCTGAAAGAAGTTACCACTCAGCTCAGCCTCTAAGGCCTTTCATACAGCAGGTCCTCTCTGCCCATCTGCTCTTCCTCCATGACCCTCTTAATCTCTGTAATGGGAACATTCACTCCCATCAATCAGGGCTTCTCCTTAGATTACTTCGCCCCCTCCCCCATCGACCCCCCACTTCCAACCCTAAGCGGTACTGTTCTTGCTCATGTGATTCATGATTGTTCCCCTTTCTCTGCTGTTCTTCTGAATCATATCTTCCTCTTTCTCTGATTCAAGGCTCACTTCTGGAAATGAACCGCGTTTTCAAGTGTCTTCTAAATACTCCAACCTGTATGAAGATACCCTTCTCTACTCTGTTTAAATTTGATTGCTTTAAAATTATACCCATGTGTATTTTCATTGTACTGATAAATGCTTGTACTTATTCTTTTTTTCCCTTTTTAAAATGGAAGTATGTTTGTGGTATATTATGATTTAAATTGCAGGTGTACAAAATAGCGCTTCACAATTTTAAAGGTTATACTACATTTATAATCATTATAAAATATTGGTGCTATATCCTCTGTGTTATATATCCTTACAGCTTATTTTATACCTAATACTTTGGACCTCTTAATTCCCTACCCTTATATTGTCTTCCCCCCTTCCCTGTATTTATTCTTTTTTTTTTTCATGGCTGTACCCATGGCATATGGAAGTTCCCAGGCCAGGGATTGACTCCAAGCTGCAGCTGCAAACTACGCCATCTGTAGCAATGTTGAATCCTTTAACTCACTGTTCTGGGCCGGTTTGGAACTCTTAATTCCCTACCCTTATATTGTCTTTCCCCCTTCCCTGTATTTATTCTTTTTTTTTTTTTTCATGGCTGTACCCATGGCATATGGAAGTTCCCAGGCCAGGGATTGACTCCAAGCTGCAGCTGCAAACTATGCCATCTGTAGCAATGCTGAATCCTTTAACTCACTGTTCCGTGCCTCTGCAGTTGGATTCTTAACCCACTGTGCCACAGCAGAAACTCCTCCTTGAGGTTATTCTTAGTGATTTGTTTATTAATTCAATAACTCAGTGACTAGCTACCCCGAACTAGTTATTTCTCCAGAAACTGAGAGAGAGTGGTGTACAAAGAAGAGAAAGTTTCTAACTCAAGGAGCTAATGTTCTATGTGTGTTTCTTTCTTTCCTGGTAGATATTGATCTGCCTGGCGTCTTTGGCTTGGTGTTGCTAGCCACTGGCACTCTCTTTTGGATGTAAGAGGCATCCAATATATGTTTGCTCTTTGAATTTCACCTGTTGTACTCCCTTCTGCGTCCACCTAGCACTTAGCATAGTGCTAGACATTCATATGTGGCAGGTAAAATCTGCTGTTTAATTGATATCATTGCATCAAGCAGAGCTTAAGATGGACACTAAGGAAGAATTTTTTTTTCTGACTTTGGAGGTGGTGATTAGGGAGGTAACTTCTGCCAGGTCACCCTTTCCACCTGTCTTTGCATTTTCACACTGTAGTTTATTACGGTTTCCCAGATTTAACTGCTGCTTTTCCTTTGGTGATTTCCAAAGTATCTGAGGATGTGTTCCCCTCTTATTCTTATTTCTTTTTTCCTAAGCAAATAATGGAGCCCAGATAATGAGCAGCTTCTAAAAACAGCATGATATTCTTGTTGAAGCTCATCAGGAGTTTTCCTAGTACCTCCCATGACACCTACTAGTTGTGCCCAATGATTTATTACTATCCCTGTTTAAATGGTACACCTTTTTATCCCCCCCTTTTTTTGGGCCGCACTGGCGACATACGGAATTTCCCAGGCTGGGGGGTTGAATTGGAGCTACAGTTGCTGGCCTATGCCATAGTCACAGCAATTCGGGATCTGAGCTGCGTCTGCAAACTACAGCTCAAGGCAACGCCAGATCTCCAACCTTGTGCCCTGTGAGCGAGGCCAGGGGTCAAACTCGCATCCTCATGGATACTAGTCAGATTCGTTTCCTCTGCGCCACAACAGGAACTCCTAAATGTTATACTTGTGACTGCCAGGTAATCTTTTTCTTTATGACTAGTGAAATTTGTGTCTTACTTTTAAAGCCTTTTTACACTTCAAGGTCATAAAGACATAGATATACAACTCAGCTGGAATTAATGTTATGTATAGTGTGAGATAGGTGTTGAATTTCATTCATTTTTTTTCCCCAGAAGGGTATCCAACTGACCAAGCAGATTTATTGACAAGACTTTCCTTTCCAGGCAGCTTAACTGAAAACAATCAGGTCACAAAAGAGGCACAAAAAGAGAACGTACTATATGATTCAATGCTACTAAGCATGTTTAGAGATAAATGTCAGGTTAGAAAGGTGCACTGAAGATCAAGGGAGTGATGGCTAGAGATGTCTGGATAATGAATTCTCCTGCTGGAGAGGGAGGAGTGTGGGTGGAAAGAGGCATATTATTCACTTACAGGGTGTTGGCCCCGTGTTCCCAATGTTCTATTTCTTTCCTGTTTTTCTTTCTTTCTTTTTCTTTCCTTCCGTCTCTCCCTCCCTCCTTCTTTCCTTCTCTCTCTCTTTCTCTCTCCCTCCCTCTCTTTCTCTCCGTCTTTCTGTCTTTCTATCTTTCTTGTCTTTTTAGGCCCTCACCTATAGCATTTGGAAGTTCCCAGCCTGGGGGTTGAATTGGAGCTGTCGCTGCTGGCCTACACCACGGCCACAGCAATGAGCCAAGTCTTCGACCTGCACTATAGCTCACCACAACATTGGATGCTCAACCCACTGATTGAGGCCAGGAATTGAACTCATGTCCTCATGGATACTAGTCGGGTTCATTACCACTGAGCCACGTTGGAAGCTCCCCTAGTGTTCTATTTCTTGATCTTGGCAGTGGTTCCATGAATGGTGGCGTTGTAATAATTAAGTTGTACATGTATATATTTTTCTATATGTGTTCTACTTCACTCTAAAGCATTAAAAATGCAAAATGTTTAGTTTCCTGATCAGATCCTAGTCATCAATATTATTGAGGACTACTAAGTGATCGGCATTTTTCAATGTGCTGGGGATGGAAGAGTTAACTGAAAATATAGTGTGATACAACACAGCCATTTCAAGGCTATGATGAGAACTAAATGAACTAAAGTGTCTGGAAGCACATAACTCAGTGTCCTGGAGAAAATAAACAATAATTCATTCTCTGATTTTTTTTTTTAAATTTGTCTGTGTAACCAAAGTTAAGAGAGTAGGTCTCATTCACAGTGCCCATCTCTTCTAGGTCAGGAATCTCAGGGAGATAGCAGCATCATAGATTTTTATCTGTGCTCTTTAATCATAAGCCATGTAGGCAGGAAAAATCAGGCATCATGTGTGTATCATTCTAAATGCCTATCTCCTCCAGACCTCATTCTGCGTTTGCTTTCACTTTGCAAATACTCTTTCTTTGATAACCACTCAGCCATGTCCTAGTTCATCCCACTAAAGGATGTTTTTAGCCTTTATTATCAACATCTAACTTAGCCTTTCTTCTCCTGATTTTCACTCAAGACTTCACAAGACCCTCTAGTCAGATGCATCTGCTGGAGATAAGTGATGTTTCTTCACTCTTTATTCTCATTGGTTATGGGGCGGGGGAAGTCGTCTGAGAAAGGATGTTGTGGTTTTCCCAGAAAATCTTCCTCTTTCTCTTTCTTATTTCTCCAAAGTATCTCACCCAGAAGGAAAGAACCAATACCCAGACTAATATGAGGAATGATCTTTTGGTTGCTATGTCCAAAAGGAAGGAAAAGATATTTCTTCTAAAAAAATCTTATGTCCCTCCATTTTCCATCGGATACAAATTTTTAATATATGTCTGGGAATCCAAAAATGCATAATATTCATCACACTAATCTCTATGCCCAGCCCTTCATAACTTATCTTGGATTACTAAGAGTTTTCCTAGTTAATACTTTTTCTAGTATCATCCCTATCTTTCTAAAAGATGTAATTTCTTTACATTTTTTTGAATAACTTACCTAGCATAGTTTAACTCTGCATTTCTACTCTGAGAAACTGACATTATTTGGGAAGGAATTTCAGGTCTGTCAAAAAGGACCCACTCACTGTTGTGCCTGCTCCCCAGATGTTTCTAAATAACCTGAAATATTACCTCTTCCTCTATGTTCTCTGTCTCACTTCTTCCCAAACTCACATCTACACAAATGCTTCCTTGTTGTTGTAAATTGTTTTTACTTAGTTTTAATTATTTTATGTTGAAAATTAATGTTACCAACTTGTGTTTGGAATGTTTTTTAATAAGTGTGACTAATGTAGGTCTTGCGACATTATTTTAGATTAATTTTATGTATCTATCTTTACTGTGCGTTCTAGTTTTCTTAAAAGTAGGATCTAAGTCATGTATATCTTTTTTTTTGTCTTTTTGTCTTTTTAGGGCCTCACCTGCGGCATATGGAGGTTCCCAGGCTAGGGGTCCAATTGGAACTGCAGCTGTAGGCCTACACTAGAGCCACAGTTGGATCTGAGCCACATCTTCAACCTACACCACAGCAACGACGGATCCTTAACCCACTGAGCAAGGCCAGGGATTGAACCCATGTCCTCACGGATGCTATTTGGGTTCACCAACCGCTGAGCCACAACGGGAACTCCTAAGTCATGTGTATCTTTTAATCCCTGGCATTAGAAGAATTTTATGCATATAGGAAGCACTTGATAAACTTCTTGTGAGTTGTTGCCCCCAACTAGATTGTATGTGGGTTCTCAGTTAAAATTTGCTGAATACTGGTGAAAGGTCAACTTCATGGTAGGAAAAGGATATGAGGGCTAGGCATCAAGAATATTTTTCTGACTTTGAGGGTATTAGCTTTGGAAATATGTGAAAGAGGGACAATCCCACAAAATTGTCTTATCACCAGACTACTACTCACTACTGCCAACCTGTGTGGCTCCAACAATTTCTCCTATGTAGAAATGAATAACTATTTCTTCCTAGAAAAAGAGAGGATGAAATGACTAGTGACCATGTCCCAGATGATATCCGTGCTCCTTAGTTCATAATTTACTCTTAATCACAAAAGATTTTTTGGATGCTAGATGCTTGGTCTTTTGGATGTCCTTTATTCTACTTTCCCTCATTCCTCAATATATACACATCTTTGATTTCTTTCATCAGCATCTCATAGTTTTCAGAATATAGGACTTTTGTATCTTTAGGTAGATTTACTCCTAGGCTTTTTATTCTTTTGGATGCAATGGTAAACGGGATAGCTTCCCTAATTTCTCTTTCTGCTCTTTCATTGTTAGTGTATAGAAATGCCATCAATTTCTGTGTATTGATTTTGTATCCTGCGACTTTGCCAAATTCATTGATGAGCTCTGTTTTCTGGTAGAGTCTTTAGGATTCTCTAGGTATAGTACCATGTCATCTGCAAATAGTGATAGTTTTACTTCTTCCTTTCCAATTTGGATTCCTTGTATCTCTTTTTCTTTTGTGATTGCTGTGGCTAGGACTTCCAAAACTGTTGAATAGTAGTGGCGAGAGCGGACATCTTTGTCTTGTTCCTGATCTCAGCGGGAATTCTTTCAGCTTTTCACGATTGCAAATGATGTTAGCTGTGGGTTTGTCATATATGGCCTTTATTATGTTGAGGTAGGTTCCCATTATGCCCACTTTCTGAAGGGTTTTTATCAGAAATGGGTGTTGGATTTTGTCAAAGGCTTTTTCTGCATCTATTGAGAGGATCATATGGTTTTTATTCTTCAGGTTGTTAATGTGGCGTATCACACTGATTGATTTGCAGATATTGAAGAATCCTTGCATCCCTGGGATAAATCCCACTTGATCATGACATACAATCCTTTTAATGTATTGTTGGATTTGGTATTCTAGTATTTTGTTGAGGATTTTTGCATCTATGTTCATCAGTGAAGTTGGCCTGTGGTTTTCTTTTTTTGTGATATCTTTGTCTGGTTTTGGTATCAGGGTGATGGTGGCCTCATAAAATGAGTTTGGGTATGTTCCTTCCTCTGCAATTTTTTTGGAATGGTTTCAGAAGGATGGGTGTTAACTCTTCTCTAAATGTTTGGTAGAATTCACCTGTGATGCCATTTGGTCCTGGATTTTTGTTTGTTGGAAGTTTTTTAATCACAATTTCAATTTCAGTTCTTGTGGTTGGTTCATTCATCTTTTCTATTTCATCTTGGTTTATTCTTGGAAGATTGTATCTTTGTAAGAATTTGTCCATTTCTTCTAGGTTTTCCATTTTATGGGTGTATAGTTGCATATAGTAGTCTCTTATGATCCTTTGTATTCCTGTGGTGTCCATTGTTACTTCTGTTTCATTTCTAATTTTATTGATTTGAGTCCTCTCTCTTTTTTTCTTGATAAGTCTGGCTAAGAGTTTATCGATTTTGTTGATCTTTTCAAAGAACCAGCTTTTCGTTTCATTGATCTTTTCTATGGTTTTCTTTGTTTCTATTTCATTGATTTCTGCTCTGATTTTTATGATTTCTTTCCTTCTACTAACTTTAGGTCTTGTTGGTTCTCTCTTGATCTGCTTTAGATGTAACGTTAGCTTGTTTATTTGAGCTTTTTCTTGTTTCCTGAGGTGGGCTTGTATTGCTATAAACTTTCCTCTTAGAGTGGCTTTTGCTGCATCCCACAGGTTTTGGAGTGTTGTATCTTTGTTATCATTTGCTTCTAGGTATTTTTTAATTTCCTCTTTGATTTCTTCTGTGATCCATTTGTTGTTTAGTAGCCTGTTGTTTAGTCTCCATGTGTTTGTGTTTTTTGCAGTTTTTTTCTTGCTGTTGATTTCCAGTCGTATAGTGTTGTGGTCAGAGAAGATGCTTGATATGATTTCAATTTTCTTAAAGTTACCAAGGTTGGATTTGTAGCCCAGGATGTGATCAATTTTAGAGAATGTTCCATGTGCACTTGAGAAGAATGCGTATTCTGTTGCTTTTGGATGGAATGTCCTATAAATACCTATTAAGTCCATCTGGTCTAATGCTTCATTCAGGGCCTGTTTTTCCTTATTGATTTTCTGTCTGGATGATCTGTCCATGCTGTAAGTGGGGTGTTAAAGTCCCCCACTATTATTGTGTTATTATTGATTTGTCCTTTTAATGTTGTTAGCAGTTGCCTTATATATTGTGGTGAACCTATGTTAGGTGCATAGATGTTTAAAATTGTTATATCTTCTTCTTGGATTGATCCTTTGATCATTAGGTAGTGACCTTCCTTGTCTCTTAAAATATTCTTCATTTTAATGTCTATTTTGTCTGATATGAGTATTGCTACTCCAGCTTTCTTTTCATCCCTGTTTGCATGAAATATTTTCTTCCATCCTCTCACTTTCGATTTGTTTGTGTCCCTAGAAGTGAAATGGGTCTCTTGAAGACAGCATATATATGGGTCTTGTTTTTGTATCCATTCAGCCAGTCTATGTCTTTTGGTTGTGGTGTTTAGTCCATTTACATTTAAGGTAATTATTGATATGTATGTTCTAATTGCCATTTTCTTGATTGCTTTGGATTTGTTTTTGTTGCTCTTTTTTCTTCCCTTCTTCCCTTGTTCTCTCCTCTTCTGGTTTGATACTATCTTTAGTGTTGTATTTGCATTGATTTTTCTTATTTGTTTGTGTAGCAATTGTAGATTTTTGGTTTGCAGTTACTCTGAAGTTTTGGTATAAGAGTCTATATACATATATACAAGATTGTTTTAAGTTATTGGTTTCTTAATTGCAAGTGCATCTGCAGTGTCCTGCATTTGTACCCTCCTCATGATTTCTGATTTTGGTGGCATAATTATGCATGGATGATTTTGTATCTTTACTGTATGTATACCTTTACTGGTGAGCCTTGTCATTTGTGGTATTTTTGTTTCTGGTTGTGGCCTTTTCTTTTCTGTCTAAAGAAGTTCCATTAGTATTTGTTGTAAAGCTGGTTTAGTGTTGCTGAATTCTCTCAGCTTTTGTTGATCTGTGAAACTTTTGATTTCTCCTTCAAATCTGAATGAGAGTCTTGCTGGGTAAAGTAATTTGGTTGGAGGTTTTTTCCTTTCATCATGTTAAGTATATTATGCCACTCCCTTCTGGCCTGCAGAGTTTCAGCTGAAAAATCTGCCAATAACCTTATTGGGGCTCCCTTATATGTTATGTGTTTCTTTCCCCTAGCTGTTTTCAATATTTCCTTTTTGTTTTTAATTTTAGTCAGTTTGATTAATATGTGTCTTGGTGTATTCTTCCTTGGGTGTATTTTATATGGTATTAGTTGCACTTCCTGGATTTGAGTGAGTGGTTCCTTTCCCATGTTAGAGAAATTTTTGGCTATTATCTCTTTGAATATTTTTTCTGTCCTTTCTCTCTCTCTTCTCATTCTGGCACCCCTATAATACAGATGTTGGTGTGTTTCACATTGTCCCAGAGTTCTCTAAGACTCTCTTCTTTTGTTTTCAATCTTTTGTCTCTTTTCTGTTCTGCATCCATAATTTCAACTAATCTGTCCTCCACTGAGCTTATTTGTTCTTCTGCCTCCTGTATTCTGCTGTTGGTTGCTTCTAATGAATTTTTTATTTCAGTTATTGTATTTTGCGTCTCTTCTTGTTTAATTTTTATATCTCGTATCTCTTTGCTCAGTGTTTCCTGTAAATTATCCATCTTTACCTCCAGTTTATTTCCAATTTCTTGCATCATCTTTAACATCAACAATCTAAAGTCTTTTTCCTGGAGGCTGAGAATCTCCTGATCAGTTAGCTGTTTTTTGGTGTTTTTTCTTTCTCCCTTATCTGAGTTATAGTTCTCTGTCTTTTCATTTTTATAGGTTTTTTGTGTGGTGACCTTTTTACAGATAATAGAGTTGTAGCCTCTCTTACTTCTGGTGGCTGCCCCCCTTGTGGCTGAAGTTGATATGGGGGCTTGCTGTAGGCTTCCTAATGGGAGGGACTGATGACTGCCTACTGGTAGGTGGAGCTGATTCCTATCCTTCTGTTGGGTAGGGCTTTGTCTCTGGGTGAGATTAGAGGTGGCTTGTGCCTGGGGGGTCTTTAGGCAGCCTGTTTACTAATGGGTGGGGATGTGATCCCACCTGGATTGTTGTTTGGCCCAGGGCTTCACAGAGCTGATGGGTGGGGCCAGATTTTCCCAAAATGGCCACCTCCAGAGAAATGCATGTTGATGGATATTCCCAAAAGCTTTGCCTCCAATGTCCTTCCCTCACAACAAGCCACATTCACCCCTGTTTTCCCAGGATGTCCTCCAAGAACTGCAGTCAGGTCTGACCCAGATTCCCATGGAGACCCTGGTTTGACCTGGGACCCAGTGTATGTGAAAGTCTGTGTGCACCTTCCAAGAATGGGGTCTCTGCTTCCCCTCATCCTGTGGAGCTCCTGCACACAAGCCCCACTGGCCTTCAATGCCAGATGCTCCAGGGGCTCTTTCTCCCAGTGCCAGATACCCACTCCTAGTGGCTTGATGTGGGGCTCAGAGCTGTCACTCCTGTAGGTGAGTCTCTGTGATACAGTTACTTTCCAGTCTGTGGGGCTTCCCACCCAGGAGGTATGTGGTTGCTTATATCATGTAATCACCCCTCCTACCTCTTGATGTGGCCTCCTCTGTCTTCTGGATTAGGATAACTTTTTGAAAGTTCTGGTCCATTTGGTTGAAGATTGCTCAGCATTTGATTGTAAATTTTGTTGTTTTTAGGAGAGAAGTTGAGCTCCAGTCCTTCTATTCCACCATTTTAATCCCATCTCTGAGAGTTGACTTTTAAAGTCCATTCTAAATTTGAGATATTACACTGATGTTAAATTAATGTGTAATAATTAAATAGAAATAGAATTACATATTTTAAAATATATTATTATATCAAAGGATTTACATAGTTTTCCCATAGTATTTTGTTTCATGAACATCCTGTAATGCATTTATTAGCAAAGTCTTCTCATATCTTCTACTACGGTAAAGCAAAAGAAGGTGACTAATAAGGACACACAGTCCCAGTAAAATACGGAAATCAAATGGAAACCAGGAGTAAGGGAGTGAACACTTTTTCATATAAAATATTGCTTATTCTATTTTTTTTGTCTTTTTACCTTTTCTAGGGCTACTTCCTGCGGCATTTCGAGGTTCCCAGACTCAGCGTCTAATCGGAGCTGTAGCCACCTGCCTACACCAGAGTCACAGCAACGCAGGATCCGAGCCGTATCTGCAACCTACACCACAGCTCACAGTGACGCCAGATCCTTAACCCACTCAGAAAGGCCAGGGATTTAACCTGCAACCTCATGGTTCCTAGTCGGATTCGTTAACCACCGCACCACCATGGGAACTCCAAATATTGCTTATTCTAAAGCAGAGCTGCTGTGCCAAAGGTTGATTTTGAATCCTTTATTGAACTCTCAGCCCCCTGCATACTTTGATTTGGACAGTTGGCTCTTCACATTGTTAGATTACATGCTCTACAAGGTACCCTCGAGACTCTCCACTCCACATAGATCACTTCCAGTAAGCCAAGCCCCTTTATCTATGGGTAGTCTGGAAGTGCCACTAATATTACTGACTGCATTAGGAACAAACCTGAAAACTCTTTTTACTCAGGAAAAATCTTTCACTCAGAAATTCCCTTTGTTTATCAGAGACACCCCTATCTGTTAGGAGGTACAGACTATACTCTCCAATCAACAGCTATGCCTCTGCCACATCATCAGTTACCATAGGGTGCTGTTTTTTGAGGTGTCCATAGAACCACAGCACTTCTCAGTATGGAAATACTTGAAAGATCACAGTGCCTTCATTTCAACTGTACAGATTAAGTCATTCCCCACCCCCCCACCAATTTTCCCAAACACTGTGTGATGGTGCAAGTAGGACCAGATTAAAGATCTTGTAACTTGCAATCATTTTCTTTCCATTCCCTCGTCTCCTAACACACTCACATATGTTTGTCAAACAGCTCTGTCTCAAAGTGAGAGAAAAGCATGCTTGTAAAAGAGTTAAGTTTGTATATACATCACTGATCGGCAAAAAGCTGGCTCACAATAGGGGCCCATTTAAAATATTTTGGAAGCAACTGGGTCAAACCTTTGAAATATTTAATTAAAAAAATCTCTTCACTGGAGGAAATTCTAGGTTTCAGAAGAGGACCTTCATAGTGAATCTCTGACCAGCAACAAATGATGCTGTTTACCACTGATGTTGATTGGTTGGCTAATGCTGGTTTCACCCAATCCAGGAGCAAATACAGAGGTCCTTGGGTGGTATTATTCGGTATGTGGGTGGAGGAGGGCCACAGTACCCATTTGAGTGGTTCTTGCCTGCTCCCCTCACACACTGTCCTCTCCTGTTCTCCAGCATGTTGCATCTGTGTTTCTCCAGAGGCTTCTGGATGGCGGCTCTAACCGTGATGCTGGTGGTGCTGAGCCCTCCCTTGGCTTTGGCCAGGGACACCCCAAGTAAGTACCTCTCTTGAGAGTTGATCTATCACGGGGTGGGGAAGGAGGGGAGTTGCCATTTCACTCTGTCTAGGCCATGTCACTGAAAAAAATTGTGACATATTCTTCAGTGACCACTGATCTTTAATCATATGGATCCTCAATTCTTTCCACAATTCAGAAGGCTCAGTGCTTGCCTTCTTTATGAGAGTTGTATAAGTTGCCTCCATATAGTTAACCATTTTTTCAACTCTCCTCCAATAAAATCTTGCCAGCCTTGCATCTCATTCCCTTGGGGTCTTAAGTAGATTTATAAATAAGGATGTCAAATTAACTTCTTGTCTAGCAATTTCCTTTATTATGTTGTGTTACGCCAAAAAGGGAAGATTTCAGCCAAAATTTTCTGGGGAATCAAAAGGAATTAGAAAGATCTTGCCTAGAAGATCCTGTGTTATGCCCCAACAGATTTATGATGTTGGTGTCTCTCCCAAGTATCTGAGAATGTATCACAGGGCCGCTCCCCATTAAATCTTTTCCTTTTACCTGAACTCCTGTGTTTGCAAGAATCATAGCCCTGTACTGGAAGTTCTGACAGGAGTTGCGGTTAGTTTTCTCTCTATTTCTCCTGTGGGAAGCACCCTAAAGCTTAAGCAGAGATCCTTAGTACTTGGTATGACCCTGTAGATAAGGACCATCCATGGGGTGTTCTTTGATGCTTTAAAGAACTGAAGGCATTTCTGAAAACCAGACCCAGGTTAATGTTCACTATGAATCTATTTTAAATCTTTCTACACAGTTTCTCCTGCATCTCCCCATTCTCTGCCTTGAGCCCATGATAAGGGATTCAACTAGTATAGGAAAAATTATATAAAATTCTGTAAGTCAAGGGTAGTCAAATATCAATAATTTCATATGGTTCAAGCCACAAACTCTGAGAAGGGTACACAGAATGTAAAGCTTGTGTCCATCCCATGGGGCTGAAAGTCCATAGGCAAATGAAGGAATCTCATTAGCCTCTTTGATTCTTGGCCCCAATTCATAAGTTCATTCATCAGGCCTTCTGTGTTCCTAAGTTAGCCATGTTTGGTTACCTCTCTTTCTAGTTCTTCCCTAGTCTCTCTCCAAGTACATCATCACTATTGCTGAAAATCCCACCACTATTACAATCTGTTAGATGAGATGGAACTTAGTGAAAAATTTCCCCTTTCTTAAAATCACCCCTCCCTTCCTTCCCTTCTTTCTTTTGCTTTTTAAGGCCACACCTGTGGGGCAAATGGAAGTTCCCAGGCTAGGGGTTAAATTGGAGCTATATGCTGCCAGTCATAGCCACACACACAGCAATGCAGGATCTGAGCCATGTCTGTGACCTACACCACAGCTCACGGCCACAGCAGATCCCCAACCCACTGAGTGAGGCCAGGGATTGAATCTGCATCTTCATGGTACTAGTCGGATTCCTTTCCACTGCACCACAATGGGAACTCCCCAAATCACCTTTTTCTTAACTATGAATATTTCTTGCAACTAGTAGGAGGAGAAAAAGGAAGTTTGTCTGACGTTGTCACAGCAAGTAAAAGGGATTTGATGCATTACAAGAATTAAAGAATGTTGGAGATGGAGCCCCTTCTTGCTTTCCAGGATCCCTACAGAAATCAATTTCTGGAAACATGGGTTTATTTGCTTACACCATTTTTTTTTTGAATGGCTGTTAAATGTTGGCTCTGTTTTAGGCTCAGAGAATTCTATTTGAAAAAAATAGAAAAGTCTCCAACTGTCAAGGAACTAATAGGAGAGAAAGACAATAAACCAATAAACATTTAACAAAGAAAAACATTTCAGAGACCAAGAAGAGCTCTGAAAATAATAAATCAGAGTTACAGAACAATGAGAACTGTATTCAGCTGCTTCACTTCAGGTGGCTAGTAAAAGCAACATTTAGTTGAAATAACAAATGATGGGAAGCCAGTCATGGGAAGGATGTAAGGGAACAGGGCGAGGATGAAGTGGGGAAGATATTTGATTTTCTTAAGGGACAGAAATGAGGCTAGAGAGTGGCTGAAGCATAGCAAGCAAGTTGGTACATGGAACAAGATGAGGTTGAAGATGAAGTCAGGCAACAAGTGATACTAGGCCCTAATAGCCGTGGTAAATTTTTTTTTTTTTTTTTTGCTTTTTAGGGCAGCGCCTGTCTCACATGGAAGTTCTCAGGTGAGGGGTCTAATCAGAGCTCTAGCTGCTGGTCTACGCCATAGTCACAGAAGTGCAGGATCCCAGGGTCTGAGCCATGTCTGTGATCTACATCACAGCTTCCAGCAACACTGCATCCTTCATCCATTTAGCAAGGCCAGGGGTTGAACACGCATCCTCATGATACTAGTTGGGCTCATTTTCTGCTGAGCCACAACAGGAACTCCTAAAAAAATTGTATTTTATTTAAAAAGATATGTGAAGCTACTGAGGGTTTACAAGGAGAGTCACTTATGTTTATAAAAAAATAATTCTAGCTACCATGCGGAAACTGGATTGAAGGATTTGCCAGTGGTCAGGGAGATCATTTAGGGTCATGGCAGAATTCTCCATGGAGGACGTGCTTGTGGTTTCAGTTGGTGTGGTGGTGACAAAGACAGCAGTCGTGATAAAGAGAACAGATTTGGGCAAGATTGTTGAGTAACTTGTTAACGAAGCATAAGGGGAAGAGGGAGAACAATCAAGCTTACTCCTCAGGGCTTCGTCTCGAGTAACGCCTATAAACTTGGTGGTGCTGTTTATTGAGACAGGAAAAGCTGTGGAAGGAAATAATTTGAAGTGGGCGTTTAGGAGTAATAGTTTTATTTATATTTAGTTTGAAGTCATGTATTTGCATGTATGGGGAGCTGTCAAGCAGTCAGTTGAATGTGTGAAACTGGAATTCAGGGAGAGGCCAGGGCTGGAGGTGTATATGGTGGGGTGATTGGCACATGTCCTGTGTTAACATCCAGGAAAGTAGAGGAGGTTGCACAGGGAGAGAGTGTGTGTAGACAACAAAAAGCAGGCCAGGGCCAAGCCCAGAGGACCAAGGGCCAATGAACCAGCAAAGGGGACTGGGAAAGGGGTCCAGTGATGAGGAGGAAAATCAAGAGCATGTGATGCATGGACGTGAAGGAAAGCAGGTTTGTCGAGGAGGGAGGCAGTGACTAGTTGTGTGCATCACTACGAGGCTCATGAGGTGAGAACACGAGGGAGAAGAGAGCACTGGGTTTGGTGGACTTGACATGTACAGTAGGTGAAGTTTCCAAGACAGGGACTGGATTGGCTTGTTTGAAGAGAGAAAGGGAGCTGAGGAAGTGGAGTAGAGATGCCACATGTGGGTAGCTGAAATCAGGGGAAGCCTGTGCCCTGGAATCAGAGAGTTAGCTGGACCCGGAGTGTAAGAATCCAAGAGACCGAAGACAGGCTGGGAGATCTTGAGACCCAGAGACGTTCATTTATCAGTAAGGAAGCACTAGGGTGCCCTTGTGTGGGGTGGTGATGGGCTGTGCAAAAGCCGTTCATTCATACGGTCAGTATTTACTCGTGACCTAGTTGATGAAGATGGAGTGAGGAACAATTTGGTTTCCATGAGCATGGAGCATCCAGACATTTTGCAGTTCCCCTCTACCAGGCCTATAAATTTTAGCCTGTAAATCTCAAAACCATCCTCTCATATCTACAACAATTAAAAACATATATATCCATGGGGTCGAAATTCAAAAGGTTTCAGTGACTTTGTGTCACACAGTTGGTGCTAGAACCCAGATGATGTCGCATAAATCTGAGTTGACGGAAATTCCCCTTCTCCTTTGTCAGCATACCCCTGTTGTACTGGATTCAAATATGCTGCCTTATTACATAGTAAGTAGTGGTTCTACTCTTATGTGTTCAAAAGGGTAACTGGTGATAGAAGTCGTTGATGACTCTTGCCAAATGATGATGAAGTTATCATGTGCTTTAGAAAGTTAAGGAATAGAAAGATTCTGTGATCTTGCATTCCTAGGGGTTATGAAAATTAAAATAAAAATATGTGTATTGAGTACTTATTATGAGATCTGCACTAGGAAGAGTGCTGGAGTCAACAGCTAAGAGAAAGTTTCATCATTTTGCACTTATCTGTCAGGTTCCATATGGGTTCACGCTGTGCCCAGGCTGTCATGGGCATGTGAGGAAGAACAAACAGAAGTATGAAATGCATTCCTTCTTCTCAAACTGCATTAGCAAGCTGGGCTAGGGTTGCTGAATAAAACATAGGATCCAGTTAAATCTGAATTTCAGCTGAACAACAGTAACTTACCTGAAATCTAAATTTAGCTGGGAAGGCTATCTTTTCACTTACTAAATTGGCAACCTTAAATTGTGTATGAGCCAGAGGAACAGTGTTGACCATACAAGGCAGGGAGTTCCCTTTGTGGCTCAGTGGAAACAAATCTGACTAGGAACCATGAGGTTTCGGGTTCTATCCCTGGCCTTGCTCAGTGGGTTAAGGATCTGTAAGGATCTGGCATTGCCATGAGCTGTGGTGTAGGTCGAAGATGCAGTCTGGATCCTGTGTTGCTGTGGCTGTGGTGCAGGCCTGCAGCTATAGCTCTGACGTGACCCCTAGCCTGGCAACCTCCATATGCCGCAAATGCGGTCCTAATAAGAAACTAAACAAAACAAAACAATACCATACACACTACGGTGAAAAATAACTTCACATATTTTAATTTTTTTTTAACTTTGACAGGTGTGAAAACAGTATTAGAGAATTTCTGAATAGTAAGATGGATCTGGATTGATCCAGAGTACCCTCCTCTCTGCCGTCATTTCTAAGAGGCAAAGTCTGGGGACCTGTTCTTTTTTTGTAAACTGTCTCTATGAGAATGTCATCTTTTTCTTACTTTCATTTCTTCTGAGGGAATTGACTTGAGAAATAAGAGTTCTACATCGGGCCAAGTCTGGTAATTTAATGCCTAGTGCAATTATTGGGAGCAGAAGAAATGAATTTGTGGGAGCATTGAAGAAGAATAAAAAATCCATGGCTCTGGTTCACTAATATGGGATGAGTGGCCGAGAAATTAAGAAAGAAGGCAATGTGTCTGTCGATAAGTTACATGTCTTTGTAATGGGTTAGCAAAGCAAAGAATTAGGTCAGTTTGGTCCCGAACAAAGTAATTTTGCTGGGAAAATAGCTCTCTACTGAGGCTGGATTCTTCTTTTTATTTTATTTTTTTAATTTCATCTTTTTAGGGCCACACACAGCGCACGTGGGTGCTCCCAGGGTAAGGGTCCATACCTCAGCCACAGCAACGCCGTATTCGAGCCCAGTCTTGGACCTATACCACAGCTCATGGCAACACTGGATCTTTAAGCCACTGGACGAGGCCAGGGATTGACCCTGCGTCCTCACGGATGCCAGTCAGGTTTGTTTCCTCTGAGCCACGGTGGGAAATCTGAGGCTGGATTCTTAAAGGACTTAAATTTCATGTAGGACAAAGATTTCCAACAGTTAGTACCTTGACAAAACTTTCAATGTAATTCTCAGCTGCTCCATAACAAACAATGGCTTTTGCACCCCATGATCAGTGGTTTACACCAGAGGAGCCCCCCCAGTGAATGATCACCATCCTTCTTTACCCAATCTTTGATGTCGTCATATTTGGAAATATCTGGAGCCATTTTTAGTTGTCACACGGAAGGTTTTCCTCTGACATCTAGGGGTAGAGGCCAGGGAGGCTGGCGGACAGCCTGTGATGTGCAGAACAGACGCCCTCACCCTGAGAGCCATAATGACCTCTGACCTCATGAGGTCTGATATGCCAAGAGAGTTTTGGCACCCACGTCTTAAAAAATCAGGATTTCTGGCATTCCTGTTGTGGCTCAGTGGGTTAAGGACCTGACATTGTCTCTGTGAGGATGTGGGTTGATCCCTGGCCTCACTCCGTGGGTTAAGGATCTGGTGTTGCCATGGCTGTGGTGTAGGCTGGCAGCTGTAGCTTGGAGTTGATGCTCAGCCTGAAGACTTCCACATGCTTCAGGTGTGGCTGTAAAAGAAAATAATTTTTTTTTGTTTTTTGTTTTTTTTTGTTTTCTGAGCTTTCTTGATTTGGAAATGCAGAAAAGGAATTGTGTCCCCGCATTGAGATTATGGCTTTAATTTCCTTAAAACTCTTTAACACTTCTCTTTAAACTAAGTATAAATTCAAAGTCCTAACATCATCTCTCAGGGTTTTCAGTACCTGGCTTCACTTGATTTCACTAGTCTGGGCTTTCCCCTTCCTCCCTCTCACTCCCTGCACTTGAGGAAGTTTTTTGAAGAAGCTCATCAACTCTTTTCAGGCTTTGTCCATGGCAGTCCCTTTACCTGAAACGTGCCTCTTTCCCCTCAAGCATATACACACACACACTCCTAAGTTTCCCCTCAGCTCATATCACTTTCCCTAAAGTTCAAGCTCCAAGAGTGGAGGGAAATCTGTTTTCTCCTTTTATGTATGTATGTATGTATGTATGTATGTTTGTATGTATGTATGTATGTATGTATTTATGCCATTTCTTGGGCCGCTCCCGCAGCTTATGGAGGTTCCCAGGCTAGGAGTCCAATTGGAACTGCAGCCACCGGCCTACACCAGAGCCACAGCAACGTGGGATCCGAGCTGCGTCTGCGACCTACACCACAGCTCATGGCAACGCCGGATCCTTAACCCACTGAGCAAGGCCAGGGATTGAACCCTCAACCTCATGGTTCCTAGTTGGATTCGTTAACCACTGCACCACGACGGGAACTCCTGATTTCTCCTTTTTAGATTCGAAGGGGCCCAGGTGGGTCAGGCACAAGGTCAGCCCCCACCAGGTGTTCAGGGACTGAGGTGAACACGGTTAAGGAAGAGCTGTGGGAGAGGAGCGCCTGCCTTTCTGGTGGGGGCTTCTAGAAGGAGGCGGTGATGGGGCGAATCCTTGTGGAGCCTTAGCTTGGAGGTTTCCGGCCACGCATGGAAGCAGTGGGTCCCCAAAGGCTCTGGACCAGCGGAGTGTCCTCTGTCCTGCCCTCCCCTCCACAGCCTCCCTCTGCAGCAGGCAGATGAAGAAGAGCCCGTGGGTGCCGGGGGTGTGGAGGTGCCCGTGGAGCCTGTGAGGGGGTCCTGGGGCCTCCCCCCGGGCCAGGTGCCCCTCTGCTGGGGGGCAGTGCCTCAGTCTTTTCAGGAGCCCGCCTGGTGACTGGATCATTGCTGTCCACGCAGCGCATTTCTTGTTTCTGGGGAAGTCTGAGTGTCGTTTCTTCAACGGGACGGAGCGGGTGAGGTTTCTGGACAGATATTTCTATAACGGAGAGGAGTACGTGCGCTTCGACAGCGACGTGGGCGAGTTCCGGGAAGTGACCGAATTTGGGCGGCCAGACGCCAAGTACTGGAATAGCCTGAAGGACTTCTTGGAGGAGAAGCGGACTGCAGTGGACAGGTACTGCAGACACAACTACAGGATCTTGGATACATTCCTGGTGCCGCGGCGAGGTGAGCGCGGGGAGTGGGCGGCCGGGGGGCAGGGGCAGAGGTGTGTGTGTGAGAGACAGACAGAGACAGAAAGACAGACGTACTGGACTCAGTCTTGAGTTGTTGTGTGTACAGACTAGGAGTGAGAACCAGGTAGGAGGGTTCCTGTGAGAGGGTGTTGTCTGGGAGACCCTGTGTGGTTTTGACAGTGTGTGCCTGAGAGGGGAGTGTGTGTGTGTGTGTGTGTGTGTGTGTGTGTGTGTGTGTGTGGTGGTGGTGGTGGTGGTGGTGGGCGCCCTGGGGTCTGAGAGGACCAGGAGGGAGGGGACGGGGTGGGGGCAGCTGCAGGCATCCTTGGTGTCCCTGTGGGAGGCGAGGTGGGGGGGGAGGGAGGACCGCTGAGGGGGGAGGGAGGGCAGAGATGAGGGAAGGGGCTTCCAGCCTCTGTGGTTGGGGGCGGGTCTAGGGGAGGAGAGGGGAGGAATGTGAGGGGCTTGGGAGCCTGGGAGGACAAGAGCCACCACCTGCTCTTGGCCACGCCCTCCTCTCCTGAACCCCCAGAAATCTGGGTGCAGGAGTTTGTAGTGGAGAAAAGGTGTCAGGCTGATTTTTGAGAGGTGGGGGAGGGGACCCCCTGAGGCACCTGTGACCTCTCAGAGGCTCCTTTGAGGTCTAAATTGCTTGGTTTTCTGTTTATTGAGTGTATATATTTTTACATCGTTGACATGATTGTGAGACCAGCTTTTTGAATTATACTTTTGCCTTGAAAATGCTGATGGTGCTATTTTTATAATGCTAATCCTATTAGAGGGGTGACATATTGTTTCTTTTTATAGTGTAACCATTTGCCTCACTTTCCCTTTGGTTAGATCTTTTTTTTATGTAACAAATATGGCCAAATACTAAGTTTAAAATTTATGTTTTTTTAATTTTAATTTATATTTCTTTGATTTCTAAGGTTCATGAACATTTTTTTTTTCACATATGTATTGGTTAATTGTTGTTGCTGGGCTCAAAACTGTTGTTTATTCCTCTGGGGTTCTGGTGTTTTTCTCATGAATTTATGAGCTCTCTGTACAATAAAATCAACAATTTGCTGACATCTGATTCAGCAATTTATCAGTTTGTGGTTCATATTTTGATTCAGTTCATTATTTTGGAATTTAGAAAATTAAACTTTTTCCAGGTTTCTCCTTTAAAAATATGTATTTATTGTGGCTGCTAGTGTCAAGGATTATCTCAAGTATTAAGCACATATTAGTGAGTCCTAAATTCTGCCTTGAACTCAAAGGTTAGCTTAAAAACAAATATAAAATGATACTAATTCCAATAGGAGATATGCTCGTTTTACAAAAGAGACAGATTGATCAAAGGAGCATAATTATACGAACTTTTAACAATTACTTTCCTTCTTCATTTCCCTCTCCTTTAGGGCAGCGCCCATGCTTTTCTTGGGATTCAACTCAGGGAGTTTCAGAAGCACCAGTGTCTCTTTCCTTTCCAGGGTAGAACCATTTCTCAGGTGCTCTGAGTGTGTGGAGACAGCATTCCCAGGACTTTGTCCTCTGTCCCCACAGCTCCCCACTGCCCTTCCCCCATCTGCACACACAGCTTTGAGTCCTATTTCCTCTCCAGTCAAATGAGGATAATAAATAGCCGACATATGTGGAAGGCTAATTGCCTCTTATTATTTATATACTTTCTGTCCTTCATTCCTCACATAAGACTAAGAGGTAAATTCGCATTTTATCTCCTCTCATGGGTGAGAAAACTGAGGCACAGAGGAATGTGAGTATCTTCCCAGGATCAATCAGTAAGAGGCAGTAGTTAGATTTGACCCCAGGCAGCCTGGCTTTAGAAATGATGCTTGTAATGAATACCTTATGTGTCTTGCAAAGATCTGTAAATACTTCAATGATAAATAACTGTTTTACACTATGAAAAGGGAAACACATGCACATTTCCCCAAGAGCTCTGAAATCTAGGAGGTGAATTGTGTGAGGAGGAAATGCAAGGCTCATGGCACTAACTCCCTGGGGCCACATGGCCTGCTGTGAGGGAGGCCTGCCTGGGACTGCAGGCTGGCCCAGGAGACTGGATTCAGAGAGGCAGCCAACCAAGGAGACGTGCTCTGTCCTCCTCACTACTCCTGTCTGTTGTTTGTCTCCTAGCTGAGCCCAGAGTGACGGTGTACCCTGCAAAGACCCAGCCCCTGCAGCACCACAACCTCCTGGTCTGCTCTGTGACCGGGTTCTACCCAGGCCACGTGGAGGTCAGGTGGTTCCGGAACGGCCAGGAAGAGGCGGCCGGGGTGGTCTCCACAGGCCTGATCCCTAATGGAGACTGGACCTTCCAGACCATGGTGATGCTTGAAACGGTTCCTCAGAGTGGAGAGGTCTACACCTGCCGAGTGGAGCACCCCAGCCTGACGAGCCCCGTCACAGTGGAATGGAGTGAGAGGCTTTCTGACTCTCTAGTCCCTCAGGCACCAAGGAGGGGACGTGCTTGCCCCTGAGTGTCAGGTGTCTCCTCTCCTCTCAGCTTGTGTCCACTTGCTGCCTGTTCTCCTGTCCTTCAGCTGAGGTGACGGGGGAGCCCGGTGACATCCTGTGCTAGAAATGCTCTGATGGGTTACAGACACCCTGTGATAGTGTCTCCAAACACCGATGCCCCCTGGGGAGGTAATTCTACCTGACAGGCAGCATGGAGGATGTCCCTGTTTTCAGCCGTGTCTCAAGTCATGGTCGCCCTGTGGCCCCTGGCAGCGGTCCCCTGTGTCTGACTGGGCTCGTGCTTCTGACACTGCTGCTCTGGGTTGGTCCCTGTGATCTGAGAAGAGGCACATCCTCTACCATGTGGGGACCTGTCTGACATGAGGAGAATCCAACCCAGCTCTGCGTCTGATGAGCTCTGTCACCCTAGACCAGCTACTCAACACCACTGAGGTCCTGGCCTCTCATCCCTCGGATGTTGAAGTCATGTGGCTTTATGTCAGGGCTGTGGTGTTCAATTGAGTTGAATGCCTTAGCCTTGTAGCTACTGAGTGTGCATTTAATTTACTTAATCAATTAATTTATTTTGTCGTTTTAGAGGCGCACTGGTGGCATATGGGAGGTCCCAGACTAGGGGTGGAATCAAGGCTGTAGCTGCCGGCCTGCACAACAGACATAGCAACAAGGGTTCAGAGCCACGTCTGCTACCTATACCACAGGTCGTGGCACTGCTGGATGCTTAACCCACTGAGCGAGGGCAGGGATTGAACCCACATCCTCATGGATGCTAGTCGGGTTAGGTAACCACTGAGCTAGGACGGGAACCCCCTGAGTTTGCGTGTCAATCCATTTTGCACAAATGGACAATTATGCTCCTTTTTTCAGGGCAGCTTTCTCCCCCATGTCACAAAGCTGTCAGTCTCAAATCGTGTATTTGGCTTTGGGGTAAAAATGACTACAACTGGCTTCTTTTGTCAGGGGCACGGTCTGAATCTGCTCAGGGCAAGATGATGAGTGGGATCGGGGGCTTCGTCCTGGGTCTGCTCTTTGTTGCTGTGGGGCTGTTCATCTACTTCAAGAATCAGAAAGGTGAGGAGCCTATTGTCAGCCGAGATGCCCCACGGCCTTTTTGGAGGAAGAAATACGGCTTTGCTGGATTCGTTCTCTCTCTGTCACTCTTCTGGCGTAAGACCTTTATTTCCCCAGTTTACTTTGGTTTCTTGGAAATCCAGAAATCGATGGTCATGGTGGCTTGTGGGTGAAGCATAGAGGGGATGCCGGCCTGTAGAGATAAGACACATGTTCACCTGAGTGGCGATTTTGGGTGGAGATTCTGGGGAAGTGCAGGAAGAGGGAGTTCGGCTGATGAAATTACCCTGGATTTGTGTGAGAAAACCTTCATAGGTCCCATGCTCTTAGTGTCTGCCGTCCTGTCTATCCTGACATCAGTTGCTGTGGGTTGTGGTTTAGAGAAATCTCAGTGGTGTGTCAGGGGCTGGGGACATTGTGTTTTGAGGACAGATTTACCTCCTTAGCTTCTAAGTGTATGTCTTCTCTGTTCTTTCCCAGGACGCCCTGCCCTTCAGCCAACAGGTAATGCTCTTTACCTCTCTTTTGGGGTTATTTTGTTTCCCTGGAACAGCTGGCAGAGGTGACGAGACAGAGGCAGAAATAAGGAAAGACTTGGACCAGCCTTCTGACCAGGCATTTACACTACAGTTCTTCTCACCACTAAGCAAAAGGCCTGTGGGCTAAATTAGTCTTAAGAATTTTTCCCCTTCTTGCCTCAGTGCTTTCGCATGAGGTCCTGAGAGAGGGTGAAAAGGAGCCACTTTTAGGGTTACTTCTGGAAACAGTCCCCTCCTTTGTTCCCTGCAGGCCTCCTGAGCTGACGTGCAGATGGTGACACTCCAAGCAAGCATCCTCTGTGCCAGCGTCTTCACAGCATGAGAAGGCTCCTGCTATGCTCTACGTCCTCCCCCAGGAGAGCTCTTCCTCAGACTCTCCTTTGCTTCTGGTTCAGGGACCCTGAAGAAAAGGTCTTTTGATGGCTTTCTCAGCCTCCCACCTTTGACTTGGAAGTTCCTGGCATTGATTGCTGTGCCTATGTTCATTTTTCTTTTCTTTTTTTTTTTTTCTGGTTGGTCCCTGTTGTTTTCGACCACTGCCTCCTGTGCATCTGAACTCATCCACTGCCCATATTACCTTATTATGTTTTTCTCAAATAAATATGGAGTGACAATGGTCTGTTTCATACACCTTCAAAGAAAGAGGTCAAAAGAAAAGAGAAAGGGAGGATTGCATCAGAAAACAATAATGATTTTATTTATCTTCCTGAATTTGGTCACGTGAGGATCTAGAAAGTTTCCTTTTTTCCTTTCCAGTTTTTGTCTCGGGTTTTCTGCATTGTGTCCTTAGGCATGTTTTCCTGAGGTAGGAGAGAGCCCTCAGTGAATCCATTTCCTGATGGTTCCCTACATCTTTGCATTTTCAAAGACAATTCCTTCCCCCCATGGGACAGAGAATTGGGGCAACAGATGTAAGAAACACAGGTAACTTGAAAGGATGTGATGCCCTCAAAATGTTTGTAACCATTGTCTTTGGTATCTCTTTTTTTTTTGTTAGACTGATAGTGGGCCCTAACACTTCAATCTTTTTCTGTTCCTTAGATAAACATAACAGACATGCTGACTGTTTGGCTTGAGATGCATTTTTTTCTCATAAATAGATCTCAGAAGGCCATCAAGACACAGCCATAACTCAGGCTGATAAGATGTATTTCTGCCTTCTATTTTGCCACAATCTTACTGTCCCAGGAATAGCCTGTGTGGGTTTAGCAGAAATCAGCAGCAATGCTTGGAAACAAAAGAGGTTATATGAATCCAGTGATAGAAAACCAAACAATGAAATACTCTGCACTGCAAAAAAAAAAAAATGAGAATATCCAGTTATGAAAAAAATCTCTAAAATTCACTTTTAGTAGGTACAGGAGAGTGTATTCGGTACACAACATTTAGTTTAATAAGGCAGAGGAGGAGAATAG
Source organism: Phacochoerus africanus (assembly GCF_016906955.1). Lineage (NCBI taxonomy): Eukaryota > Metazoa > Chordata > Mammalia > Artiodactyla > Suidae > Phacochoerus > Phacochoerus africanus. Next base: position 26,085,809 of record NC_062552.1, on the reverse strand, counting down.
GAACATATAACTATCCTTACTAATTTATTATTTTATTATTTTTTTGCTATTAAATGCCTCATTTATTTATTTTTTATGATTATTATTTTTTAATAGTTATTTCCCCAATACAATTTGTTTTCTACTGTACAGCATGGTGACCCAGTTACACATACATGTACACATTCTATTTTCTCACATTATCGTGCTCCATCAAAAGTGACCAGACATTGTTCCCAGTGCTGCACAGCAGGGTCTCATTTCTAATCCATTCCAAAGGCAATAGTTTGTATCTATTAACCCCAAGCTCCCCAACCACCCCCTCCCTCCCTCCCTCTCCCCCTTGGCAACCACAAGTCTCTTCTCCAAGTCCATGATTTTCTTTTCTGTGGAAAGGTTCATTTGTGCCTTGTATTAGATTCCAGATATAAGTGATATCATATGGTATTTGTCTTTCTCTTTCTGACTTCACTCAGTATGAGAGTCTCTAGTCCCTCCATGTTGCTGCAAATGGCATTTTTCCTTACTAATTTAATCTATTTATGTATCATTTCCTTGCATTTGTAAATAGAAACAATGAAGGATTTTTTTTTTTATAAATAGGTTATAGAGGACAGAAATAAAAGCAGGGCTTTTCCAAATTATTAAATAATTTTTCCAAATTATTTAATAATTTTAGCTAGAGGCATATTCACGTACCAAAACATGTAACTCAATTAAACATGCAAAGTTTCAAAGGTGAGACACAAAAGCGAAAAACCAACTCTAATTATTGAAACAAACTTGAGAGAATTATAGGATGGGAAACAAGCTGGAAAAGTAAATGGAACTTTTCTTAGCCTTGCATAAAACTTTGTGGAACATTGTAAATCAGTGTTTAGTTCTAAATTCCATAGACTTCAGTAAGGTAAAGGAGTTGGGTAAGTTCAAAGAAAGGTCACTAAATTAGTTAAGGAGGTGGTGGGTCCTGCTACTGGATTCTATCTGAAGAGTCAGCTTTAAATGCAAATTAAATCTAAAAAGTTTATTTCAAAGTAATAGTAATTTGAACATAATTTCCCCAGAATCCGAAACAACTATTATTTTCTTTTCAACCAAATTCAAAGCTAATGCCATGCATATGTTAATTATAATATGCATTGTTTATGTGAAACAAGTTATCTTCTTATAGCAATTTGATAAGCTGATTGCCATATCTCTAATGGGCATACAGTTTGGATAAACCCTGTTTGATGCCAGTTTGTAACTTTACTCTCACTTTGTTCTCTGGGATGAAGAAAAGAGCTGTCTCCTTTTATTTGCGACCTGTGGTCTGACATTATAAAGTAGAATGAAATGAAGGGCATGCATATTTCAATTTAGGTGCTTCCTGTTATAGCAGCAGAAAAATCCAACCTAATTTGCTTTACTTTTTTTTTTAACTTATTATCTCACATAACAGATCCACCCAAGGTAGCGAACCTCCAGAGTTGGTTAGTTGATCAGGCCAGCGGCATCACCAATGATCATAAAGGCAGGGAGAGAGACCTGTCTCTTCTCCTGTGCTGTCAGAAGAGCAACTCGACTTTCCCAGAAAGTTCCTGTTGGACTCATTTCCTTCCCAAGTTAGGAGGACCCTGTTACTACATCGGTAGCTCAGACAGACCATGATTTCACTCTTTGTGAGGTGAACCTGCCTCCTCTGATGTACATGGGAAGAAAAGGAGCAAAATCATTTTTTTTTTTCTTTAGAAAGAATTGTTAGTATGGGAGAGAACAATTTCAAAATAAGGAAATTATAGTATCTGGTACTATTAGATTGTTTGCATTTTGAATAATTGCCTCATAAATTATGATAGATTCTTGATGAGAAGCATCTATTCAATGTTTAGTTTTTTTTTTTAACACGGAGTATTCAGTGCCAGCCATCACCACCCCCTCCCTAAAACAGACAAACATGCAAAGAAGCAGGAGGTTTAGTTTTTTGTTTTTAGAACTTAAAATGTTGATTCATAATTTTATGAGGAAAAATGTAATTTTCAGGGAAATATTTGAAAAGAAAGATATATAATGAGGAATGACTAGCCTTATACCATGTAAAAACTCTTATACATCTATTTTAATAAGTACTTTTTTGGGTGTTCATTGATTCATCGTAGTTCATAAACACCAGTAAAACAGAGTCCAGATTTCGGAAAAATTGAGGATTAGTTTAATGTAGAGTTTCAAGTTGTTAGTTTTTGCCCAAACTCATTCCTTTTAACAAAATGAATCACTGGTGAATAAACATTTAAACATTAAAAGAATGTGCAAATTAATTAATCAGGTTTATTATGATTTTCATTACTGTCATCATCACTGTTATAATTATGTTTGAGAATAAAAAGCCTTTCTAATCCCTGATGGATTAGTGATGGGAATGTACAATATTAAAACTATTTTGGGGAGTTCCTGTCATGGCTCAGCAGTAAAGGCGTAGGTCACAGGTGGGGCTCGGGTCTCACATTGCTGTGGCTGTCCTGTAGGCCGGCTGCTGCAGCTCTGATTCAACCCTGAGCCTGGGAACTTCTGTATGCTGCAGGTGTGGCCCTAAAAAGAAAGAAAAATAATGTAGCCATGGTTTAGATAACTTCTTATTGAGTGGCCTCTTCATTCTTATTTTAGCAACTGACTAGATTCCTCTGAAAGGTTTTTTCTTTAAGATCAGTTTCCAAATTCTGAACTCTAGAGTCTGACGGGTGTATTTTTCACACAGGTGATCTTTAGCGTCTCTAGATGGATGTTTAAAACATTTTGGTTTCACACATTTATATCGCTTGTGCAACCTATGGAATAAACATGTGACCAAATTATGGATGCTAGCAATGAATAGTGAGGGCTGTATGCTCCAACATTCTCAGGACGGCACTACAACATTGAAAGATGATTTGTTTGACAGGCACATCATGTAGGAAGCGATGTCATGACAAAGGGAGGAGCTCCTTCTCCCACTTGGGGAAAATGATTACTAGTAAGTTTATTTTCTGAAGGTAGAAACTTGTGTATATGTATGTATATACATACATATATGTGTATATATTAGTATATATATATGAGTGTGTGTGTGTGTGTGTGTGTATATATATATATATATATATATATATATATATATATACTTCCTTATTTATATACTTTTATAGCAAAGGTAATAAAAGATATTATTATTTTGCTTTTTAGGGCTGCTCCCGCGGCATATGGAGGTTCCCAGGCTAGGGGTTTAATTGGAGCTACAGCTGCTGGCCTACACCACAGCCACAGCAACGCCAGATCCGAGCTGTGTCTGCGACCTATACCACAGCTCGTGGCAACTCCAGGTCCTTAACCCACTGAGCGAGGCCAGGGATCGAACCTGAGTCCTCATGGATGCTAGTCAGATTTCTTAACTGCTGAGCCATGACAGGAACTCCTGATAAAAAATATTATTCCTAAAAGATATTATTCTTTATTTTGAATGAAATAGACAACATTCCAGACACATGCCTGGAATCACTAGGTAGTGGCTAGTGGAAAATCTAAGAATTTTGAAAAAGAATCTGGGAATTCCCTCTGTTGGGCAGGGGGATCGGCAGCGTCTCTGCAGCACCAGGATGAAGGTTTGGCTTCCCGCCTGGCACAGTGGGTTAAAGGATCCAGAGCTGTGGTGTAGGTTGCGACTGCAGCTTGGATCAGATCCTCAACCCAGGAACTCCATACGACACTGGATGGCTATAAAAGAAAAAAAGAAAAATAATCTGGCTAGTATCTGTGTTGTGTAAAGTGGTAGACACTTTGCCACGGCACTATTAACACAGGATTCGAAGCAAAGGGAAAGAAAATGAATACTCTTCCTACAACATATTAGTGGTCGGGCCTATGTGTAGGTGTCTTTCCACGACTACTCAATGGCAGACATTCTAGTTCTAAAAAAAGGTAGTGTGTTCAGCATTATAAAACCCAGGTAACTGGAATCAAAGAATGGCATTTGGAAGCTGAAGAAGCCCTGTCAGCTGACTCAGTGCCGTGGTGTAAAGACTGGCTCCATCCTCAAAAAAGGAACATCCCTGAGTTCTCCCTGAAAAGGGTCCTAACGGGTTTGCTGAGGGTGAACATGGCCTTTGAATGGCACAGTCTTTTGTTGAGGGTACATGTATTTCCCTGTAAGAAGAAATTGGACATGTTCATCCATTTCTTAGTATTAATATTTTTTTTCTTAGATAAAGGGACCACTGGTCTGTTTTTCACTTTAGGTTCTAGATTAGTGGTGGTAGCTTCTGAAAACTGCAGAGAATATTCTGAGACTAGTTGGAGAAGAGAGGGACAATCTGCGATAACTGTGGTTTGCTGATAACTAAGAGCTCTTTTTTACAGATGTGACCTTTCAGCCTTCGTAGAAGTGAGTCCTAGTCTGTGAGGATTGGAAGGACTTCAGACACCTTCTAGTGCTACAAACTTCAACCTACTTGCTGTTCAACAAAAGTCTGTGCATCGGATGTCGCTTGTTTGTTCTCGAGAACGTGATGATTTTTCCATAAAAACAAACTTGTGTCTCATGCATCAAGAGCAAAGACTAGAACTTCAGTAGTGATAACTACTTTCTTCCAGGAACAAAATTAACCACCTTTTCCTTGGGATAGAATCCCTTCTTGACGCTTCCCTGACACAGCAGGAGTTGAGCAGGATTGTTTCTTCTCCTGCTTTCAGTGAAGAAGTTCAGGCTTGGGATCACCTGCAGGATTGAGGGTTGGGTGACAGTTGCTACATTGTTGAACCTGAGCTTTCCTTCTATGGGATTAATATTGCAGAACATTTGAAACAGACAATATTTAGAGCAGCACATTTTGGTTATTCATAAATGTATAGACCATACAGCATTTAGGTCATAATTGGTTCATTCTCTTTAAAAATACATCGCACTATTAGAAAATTATCTATCAGATTTAGATGAACAGGTTTTGATACTGTTCTCTTTACCTCTGTTTCAGTATGGTCTTGATATAGAATTATTTTGTCATTCCTGTTATCCTATAATCTACGGTGAACCTTATTTTAGCTCTCCCAGATTAACACTTGTCACAACTAGTTAATTCTGAGTAAATTATGGTTTTTCTCTTTGTCAAATGTGATATTCTCCTGATTGCAATGGTACAACTTCCAATAGTACTGAACTATTGCTGGGTCAAGGGACTTATATTTTTCTCAAATTCAGGCCCTTAGTGACTTTTACCCCACCTCTCCAAGAAATTGTGATCTTTCCACATTAGTAGAAATATATTGTTCCAAAGTAAATGAGATGCTATTTCTATTCTATTCCTAAGTGTTCATAGTTGCACCACAGTGTGCTGGTAAATCTTAAATAATATTTGAGAATAAGATTAGATATAGGAATTTGAAGTGCCATCTTATCTTCAATAAGGAGACTCCTGGAGAGTTAAGGATGGGATCACCTAAGAGAAAGCAAATTTTGGCCATTTCCAGAGAAGAGTAACAATGCTGATCATGGGAATCTTTTTGAGGAAATTAGAATTGCTACCAATGAGCTTTCCCAATGTATAGAAAATATTGCATTTATTAAAAAGAGTAGTCTGATTGATACACGGATCCATGAATTAAAGTGACAAGAATAGTTTCAATCTATGGGACACTATTTTCCTCAGAAATTCACTTTGGGGTGGTATGATGTAATGGCTGAGCTTGTGGGGCCTGAGATCACTATAGCTTGGCTCAACCTGTGGTGTACCATTTACTAGCTTTGTATCCTTTTAAAGCTTTTTTTTTTTTTTCCTTTTTAGGGCCGCACCCACAGCATATGGAGGTTCCCAGGCTAAGGGTCCAATCGGAGCTACCCCTGCCAGCCTACACCACAGCCATAGCAACACTGGATCCTTAACCCACTGAGTGAGGTCAGGGATCGAACCCCCAACCTCATGGTTCCTAGTCAGATTCGTTTCTGCTGAACCACGCGACGGGAATTCCCTTGTAAAGCTCTTTAACCTCCATCCGTTATGTTATTCTTCTCATCTATAGGACTGAAAAGTGCACTGAGGCAATGTGAGAATTAAATTTTAAAAATGTATAAAATGTCCTTGTATAACTCTGCATACAAAATAAAATTCTCAAAAATTGCTCAGTAAACGTTACTTTTTAAAAATTTTTTATTGTCTTTTTGCCATTTCTAGGGCCACTCCAGCGAAATATGGAGGTTCCCAGGCTAGGGGTCTAATCGGAGCTGTAGCCACCGACCAACGCCAGAGCCACAGCAAATTGGGATTTGAGCCGCGTCTGCAACCTACACCACAGCTCATGGCAATGCCGGATCCTTAACCCACTGAGCAAGGCCAGGGATTGAACCTGCAACCTCATGGTTCCTAGTCGGATTCATTAACCACTGAGCCATGTCGGGAACTCCTAAACGTTAGTCTTTTTAATTGCAGCATGGAGAGTACTCTGTCACTAGACATGTTAAGGCACATAAAGAAGGATTGCTTACCAGAACCTTAGATAGATAGCTGTACTTTAAAGTTCATTCTGGGGAGTTTCCTTCGTGGGGCAGTGGAGACGAATCTGACTGGGAACTGAGGTTGCAGGTTCGATCCCTGGTCTTGCTCAGTGGGTTAAGGATCTGGCATTGCTGTGGAACTGTGGTATAGGTCACAGATGGGCTTGGATCCTGCATTGCTGTGGCTATGGTGTAGGCTGGCAGGTATAGCTCCAATTATACCCCTAGCCTGGCAACTTCCATGTGCCTCAGGTGCGGCCCTAAAAAGCAAAAAAAAAAAAAAAAAAAAAAATCACTCTGAATATGAGATAATATTTTTGTATTGATATAAGGTGTTAACAATCTAAGAGAAGAATTATGTGTTTAAAATTATATGACCCTGTCAAAGGATGTAACTCATAGTATTTTCCATCATGTTCTACTTCTTCCACTCTCTATAACGTATTCTTTTTTTTTTGTTTTGTCTTTTTTCATCTTTTTAGGGCCACATCCTTGGCATATGGAGGTTCCCAGGGTAGGGGTTGAATTGGAGCTGTAGCCTCTGGCCTACGCTACAGCCATAGCAATGCCAGATCCGAGCCCCGTCTGTGACCTACGCCACAGCTCACAGCCACGCTGGATCCTTAACCCACTGAGTGAAGCCAGGGATGTCGAACCCAAAACCTCTTGGTTCCTAGTCGGAGTTGTTTCCACTGCGCCACGATGGGAACTCCCTCTATAATGTATTCTTCACCAAAATATTTTCTATCTTCCCTCAGAATAAAACAAGAGAAGGGGACATATCCCCAATAAAATGAGGAAATCAGGCTGAACTCATTTTTCACATAACATGTTAATTATTTTAAAGGAGAAGTATTGTGTTAAAGGTTGACTTTCAGTTCTTTATCAACTCCTCAGCCTCGTACATATTGTTATTTGGACAGCTGGCATTCCCACATTGTTCTAAGCGCTCTACAAAAGTACCTTTGAGAAGCTCCATTCCACATAAAGCATAGCCTCTAAGCTCCTTTCTCTCTATGTGTGTTTTGGAGATGCCACTAAAGTCAGGGACAGCATCAGAAGACAGACCTGGAAAGAATTTTCACTCGGGTTAAATTATTGTTAACTTCAAATTTTCTTCAGTTTCTCAGAGACATTGCACCCTATCAGGGGGTACAAACTATTGTCCAATCAAGAGCTACAATTCTGTCACATCATCAGTTACCAGGGGAGGTTGTTCAGTGAGGTGTTCACAGAATCACAGTATTGAAATACTTGAAAGATCATAGTACTTCATTTAAGTGTACAGGTTAAGTAATTTCCCCAAATCTACCACATTAAGTTATACTGCAATAAGGACCAGGTTAAAGATCTCCTAACTTGCAATCATTTTCTTCCACCATCTCAACTCCTAAACACACTCACAAATACATTTGTCAAAATAGCCCTGTCTTCAAGTGAGAGAAGTGAATCCTTTTTAGGTTCAAATATGTGACTTGTCTCTGACCAGCACAGAGCTGGCTCACAATAGGGACCCACATAAAATATTTCAGATGCGACTGTATCCATCCTTTAAAGTACAAAATTAAAACAATTCGTTTAAAGGAGGAAATTCGAGGTTTCAGAAGAGGATCTTCGTACTGAATTTCTGACCAGCAACTGATGATGTCATTCATCTCTGATGCCGATTGGTTCTCCATAAGGCACTCACTCAATCCAGGAACAAAGACGCGGATGATGTCATGATGTCGTGTAAATCTGAGTTGATGGAAATTCCCCTTTTCCTATGTCAGCATACCCCTTTTGTACTGGATTCAAATATGCTGCCTTATTACATAGAAAGCAGTGGTTCTACTCTTATGTGTTCAAAAGGGTAACTGGTGATAAAAGTCGTTGATGACTCTGGCCAAATGATGATGAAGTTATTATGTGCTTTGGAAAGTTAAGGAATAGAAAGATTCTGTGATCTTGCATTCCTAGGAGTTATGAAAATTAAAAATATGCATATTGAGTACTTATTATGTGATCTGCACTAGGAAGAGTGCTGGAGTCAACAACTAAGAGAAAGTTTCATCATTTTGCACTTATCTGTCAGGTTCCATATGGGTTCATGCTGTGCCCAGGCTGTTATGGGCATGTGAGGAAGAACAAACAGAAGTATGAAATGCATTCCTTCTTCTCAAACTGTATCAGCAAGCTGGGTTAGAGTTGCCGAATAAAACATAGGATCCAGTTAAATTTGAATTTCAGCTGAACAACAATAACTTACCTGAAATCTAAATTTAGCTGGAAAGGCTATCTTTTCACTTACTAAATTGGCAACCTTAAATTGTGTGTATGAGCCAGAGGAACAATGTTGACCATACAAGCCAGAGAGTTCCCTTTGGTTTTCTGAGCTTTCTTGATTTGGAAATACAGAAAAGGAATTGTGTCCCTGTATTGAGATTATGGTTTTCATCTCCTTAAAACCCTGTAATAGTTCTCTTCAAGCTAAGTATAAAGTCAAAATCCTAACATCATCTCTCAGGACCTGGCTTCACTTGATTTCACTAGTCTGGGCTTTCCCCCTCCTCCCTCTCACTCCCTGCGCTTGAGTGAACTCTTTTCTCTGGTTTCTTGAAGAAGCTCATCAGCTCTTTTCAGGCTTTGTCCAAGGCAGTCCCTTTACCTGAAATGTGCCTCTCTTTTCCCCCAAACATAAATACACACACACCCTACTTTTCCCCTCAGTTCCTGTCACTTTCCATAAAGTTCAAGCTCCAAGAGTGGAGGGTAGTCTGTTTTCTCCTTTTTAGGTTCGAAGGGGCCCAGGTGGGTCAGGCACAAGGTCAGCCCCGACCAGGTGTTCAGGGACTGAGGTGAACACGGTTAAGGAAGAGTTAAGAGCTGTGGGAGAGGAGAGCCTGCCTTTCTGGTGGAGGCTTCTAGAAGGAGGCAGTGATGAGGCCTTGGCCTGGAGGTCTCTGGCGGAGCATGGAAGCAGTGTGTCCCCAAAGGCTCTGGACCAGCGGAGTGTCCTCTGTCCTCCGTCCTGCCCTCCCCTCCGCAGCCTCCCCCTGCAGCAGGCAGATGAAGGAGAGCCCGAGGGTGCCGGGGGTGGGGAGGTGTCCGTGGAGCCTCTGAGGGGGGCCTGCTGCCTCCCCCGGGGCCAGGTGCCCCTCTGCTGGCGGGCGGTGCCTTCAGCCTTGTCAGGAGCCCGCCTGGTGACTGGATCATTGCTGTCCACGCAGCGCATTTCTTGTTTCTGGGGAAGCTCAAGTATCACTAGTGCAACCGGACGGAGCGGGTACTGTTGCTGGACAGATTCTTCTATAACGGAGAGGAGTACGTGCGCTTCGACAGCGACTTGGGCGAGTACTGGGCGGTGACTGAGTCTGTGAGGCTTGAACGACCAGAAGGATTTCCTGGAGCAGAAGCGGGCGGAGGTGGACAGGGTGTGTAGACACAACTATGGGGTCTTGGATACATTCCTGGTGCCGAGGCAAAGTGAGCGCGGGGAGTGCGCGGCCGGGGGGGGCGGGGGGCAGAGCGTGTGCGAGACAGAGACACAGACATATTGGACTCAGTCTTGAGTTAGTGCGTGTGCAGACCAGGAGTGAGAACCAGGTAGGAGGGTTCCTGTGAGAGGGTGTTGTCTGGGAGACCCTGTGTGATTCTGTCAGTGGGTGCCTGAGAGGGGAGTGTGTGTGTGGGTGGGTGGTGGTGGTGGTGGTGGTGGGCGCCCTGGGGTCTGAGAGGACCAGGAGGGAGGGGACGGGGTGGGGGCAGCTCCAGGCATCCTTGGTGTCCCTGTGGGAGGCGAGGTGGTGGTGGGGGAGAGGGAGGACCGCTGAGGGGGAGGGAGGGCAGAGATGAGAAGGGGCTTCCAGCCTCTGTGGTTGGGGGCGGGTCTAGGGGAGGAGAGGGGAGGATTGTGAGAGGCTTGGGAGCCTGGGAGGACAAGAGCCACCACCTGCTCTTGGCCTCGCCCTCTTCTCCTGAACCCCCAGAAATCTGGGTGCAGGAGTTTGTAGTGAAGTAAATGTGTCAGGCTGATTTTTGAGAGGTGGGGGAGGGGACCCCCTGAGGCACCTGTGACCTCTCAGAGGCTCCTTTGAGGTCTAAATTACTTGTTTTTCTGTTTATTGAGTGTATATATTTTTACATCGTTGACCTGATTGTGAGACCAGCTTTCTGAATTATAATTTTGTCCTTGAAAATGCTGATGGTGCTATTTTTATAATGCTAATCCTATTAGAGGAGTGACATATTGTTTCTTTTTATAGTGTAACCATTTGCCTCACTTTCCCTTTGGTTAGATCTTTTTTTTGTGTAACAAATATGGTCAAATACTAAGTTTAAAATTTATGTTTTTTTAATTTTAATTTATATTTCTTTGATTTCTAAGGTTCATGAACTTTTTTTTTTTCTCACATATGTATTGGTTAATTGTTGTTGCTGGGCTCAAAACTGTTGTTTATTCCTCTGAGGTTCTGGTGTTTTTCTCATGAATTTATGAGCTCTCTGTACAATAAAATCAACAATTTGCTGACATCTGATTCAGCAATTTATCAGCTTGTGGTTCATATTTTGATTCAGTTCATTATTTTGGAATTTAGAAAATTAAACTTTTTCCAGGTTTCTCCTTTAAAAATATGTATTTATTGTGGCTGCTAGTGTCAAGGATTATCTCAAGTATTAAGCACATATTAGTGAGTCCTAAATTCTGCCTTGAACTCAAAGGTTAGCTTAAAAACAAATATAAAATGATACTAATTCCAATAGGAGATATGCTCGTTTTACAAAAGAGACAGATTGATCAAAGGAGCATAATTATACGAACTTTTAACAATTACTTTCCTTCTTCATTTCCCTCTCCTTTAGGGCAGCGCCCATGCTTTTCTTGGGATTCAACTCAGGGAGTTTCAGAAGCACCAGTGTCTCTTTCCTTTCCAGGGTAGAACCATTTCTCAGGTGTTCTGAGTGTGTGGAGACAGCATTCCCAGGACTTTGTCCTCTGTCCCCACAGCTCCCCACTGCCCTTCCCCCATCTGCACACACAGCTTTGAGTCCTATTTCCTCTCCAGTCAAATGAGGATAATAAATAGCCGACATATGTTGAAGGCTAATTGCCTCTTATTATTTATATACTTTCTGTCCTTCATTCCTCACATAAGACTAGGAGATAAATCACATTTTATCCCCTCTTATGGGTGAGAAAACTGAGGCACAGAGGAATGTGAGTATCTTCCCAGGATCAATCAGTAAGAGGCAGTAGTTAGATTTGACCCCAGGCAGCCTGGCTTTAGAAATGATGCTTGTAATGAATACCTTATGTGTCTTGCAAAGATCTGTAAACACTTCAACAATAAATAACTGTTTTACACTATGAAAAGGGAAACACATGCACATTTCCCCAAGAGCTCTGAAATATAGGAGGTGAATTGTGTGAGGAGGAAATGCAAGGCTCATGGCACTAACTCCTCTGGGGCCACATGGCCTGCTGTGAGGGAGGCCTGCCTGGGACTGCAGGCTGGCCCAGGAGACTGGATTCAGAGAGACAGCCAACCAAGGAGACCTGCTCTGTCCTCCTCACTACTCCTGTCTGTTGTTTGTCTCCTAGTCAAGCCCACAGTGACGGTGTACCCTGCAAAGACCCAGCCCCTGCAGCACCACAACCTCCTGGTCTGCTCTGTGACCGGGTTCTACCCAGGCCACGTGGAGGTCAGGTGGTTCCGGAATGGCCAGGAAGAGGCGGCGGGGGTGGTCTCCACAGGCCTGATCCCTAATGGAGACTGGACCTTCCAGACCATGGTGATGCTTGAAACGGTTCCTCAGAGTGGAGAGGTCTACACCTGCCGAGTGGAACACCCCAGCCTGACGAGCCCCGTCACAGTGGAATGGAGTGAGAGGCTTTCTGACTCTCTAGTCCCTCAGGCACCAAGGAGGGGACATACTTGCCCCTGAGTATCAGGTGTCACTTCTTCCCACACCATATTTTTATTTGCTCCATGTTTTTCTTTTTTTTTCAGCACAAGTTCCTGAGGTGATATTCTATGTCTTCTCTCTAGTCCTCTAGCAGTTTATAAATACCCTTTGATAATTTGTATAAATACCTATACCTGCTGGTGAGACAATTCTGTCTGGCAGGCAGAGGTGTCCCTGCTTTGACCTCCATGGGATCACAGTTCATGGAGGTCACAGTTCACCACATGGCCCTGGGCTCCAGGTCCCTTTGTTGGGCTGGGCTTGTACTTCTGACATTGTGGCTCTGAGTTCATTGTGACCTGAGAAGAGGCACATCCTCCACAATGTAGGGACCTTCCAGCCATGACGGGAGTCCAACCTCAGCTCTGCCTTTGAGTGGCTCTGTCACCCTAGACCAGCTACTTACATCATTGAGACCCTAGCTTCTCATCCATCAGATGTTGAAGTTGAGGCCTTATGTCAGGGTTGTGATATTTAAATGAGTTCAATGCCTTAACCTTATAGCTTCTCAATGTGATTCTTGAATCTCTTTTTTCTACCAAGTCACCAATTTTTCCAGTTCTTTCAGGGCATTCTCAGGGCATTTTCTTCCCTCATTCTCAAAGCTCTCAATCTCAGAATCTCAATTAGGGAAATTAGATTTGGGTTAAAAAAACCACTAAAACTAGCCTGTTTTCTCAGGGGTATGGTCTGAAAATGCACAGAACAAGATGCTGAGTGGACTTGGGGGTTCGTCCTGGGAATCCGCTTCCTGGCGGTGGGGCTGTTCATGTACTTCAGAAGTCAGAAAGGTGAGGGACCTGTTGGCAGCTGAGATGCCCCACAGACTTTTTGGAGGAAGAAATACAGTTCTCTGAATATCCATGGCCCCATCTAAAGCTGTTTCTTTCCCCGATTGACCTCAATTTCCTGAAAATCTAAGACTTAAGAGTCTTTGGAAAGTTGGAAACTTATGTCTGTAACATGAGAGGTGATGGCTTTTACAGATAAGGAAAAGGTTTACATGCGTGGGGATTTGGGCTGGAGGTTCTGAGATAAATGGACACTAAGGCTGATGAATTTAGGCTGGATTTGTGTCACAGAAATTTCATGGGTCACATGCTCTCAAAATCTGCTCTTATGTCTACTTGCTATGATGCTGTGTGGGTTGCAGTATTAGAGAAATCCTGGAAGGGTGGTCTGGGCCAGGGGGCCTGGGGATTTACCTTCATATATTTTAAGTATATATCTTCCCTTCTCCTTCCAGGACACTCTGGACTTCAGCCAACAGGTAAAGCTCTTTAATCCTCTTTTAGAGACATATCTAGTTTGCTTAGAACAGACAGTAGAAATGAGCTTGGGACACACATTGCCAACAAATTCTTGATGGGCAGCATCAATTCAAAGGTTTTTTTTTTGTTTATTTTATTTTATTTTATTTTATTTTATTTTATTTTATTTTTGTCTTTTTGCCTTTTTTAGGGCTGCTCCCACGGCATATAGAGATTCCCAGGCTAGGGGTCTAATCGAAGCTGTAGCCGCTGGCCTACGCCAGAGCCACAGCAAAGCGGGATCCGAGCTGCGTCTGCAAGGTACACCACAGCTCACGGCAACGCCGGATCTTTAACCCACTGAGCAAGGCCAGGGATCGAACCCGCAACCTCATGGTTCCTAGTCGGATTCGTTAACCACTGAGCCACTACGGGAACTCCTATTTTTTAATATTGAGTATTAAATTCTAGCCATATCCCCATCCCAAAAGCAAGAAGATCATTTGTTGGTTTTAGAACTTAAGGTGCTGATTCCTTTCTTTATGAGGAAAAAAATTTTTCTAGAGAAATTTTTGAAAAAAGGCACAATGAGAAATGAGTGGCTTTAGCTTTATGAGATGGTAAAACTTGTCATACATCTATTTTAAGACATATTTTCTTTTGCATTGTTTCATTATTGGTTATGTATACCAGTAATACAGAGTCCAGAATGACATCCCTGACCAGCTGAGGTTTAGTTTAGAACAGGGAGTTTCAAGTTTTTGGTAACGTGTGTCCCAAGCTCATTCATCTCATTTCTTTCAACACAATGGATCCCTGATGAATAAAATTTGAAACTTAATAAGAAAATAAAAATTAATAAAATGTTATTATCATTTCCATTACTATCATCATGATTGTAATTTTGTTTAAGAATACAAAGTCTTTATAATCCTTGATGCCTAGCTGCTGGGAATGTATAATCTTGCAGCTACTTTGAAAGACACTTGGGTAGTTTCTTAAAAAGTTAAACTTACATTTGCCATATGATAAGCATTTCCTGTCCTCGGATTCTCGCCAAGAGAAATAAAATATATATGTCCTGACAAATAGATATATGTAAAAGTTCATAGCAATATTATTCAAAATAGTCAAAACTGTAAACTGTCCAAATATCCATCAGTTAGTGAAAGGATAGACAAATTGTGTTATATCCATGCAATGGAATAATTTAGCCATAAAATAGAATAAATTATGTGAAATGAAAACATTTAAAGGAAATGATGATACCTACTACAAAATGGATAAACTTCAAAAATATTGCACTAAGTGAAAGAAGTAAGACACAAAAATCTACAGGTCATATGATTCCACTTATATAAAATATCTAGAAAAAATTATGGAAATCAGATCCATGAATGTCTAGGGTTTAAAATATTTACTTTTACCATTCCCAACTGCGTATTCTAATCACTTATGCAAGTCTAATCACTTATACAAGTCCTTTGATTTTTCTCAATAATGTATCCTAGTTTTCAATATAGAAGTCTTGTTTATGTTTTGTTAAATTTATTCCTAGATACTGGCTACTTTTGGATGCTACTGTGAATGGTGTCATTATTTTGACTTTGATTCTAATTTGTTTCTAGTAAAGCAGAATATAATTGGTTTTATGTATCCAGAAATATTGTTAAGGTTAATTGTTAAAGTTAGTTATTAATCTGTGAGTTTATCTGTTATTTTTCTTGTCATGTTAAGATAGTAATAATTTTAATTCCTTTGCCATATCCTTATGCTGTAGAATCAGCACATTGGCATGTTGGTACACCAAGGTGCTGAGTAGTAAGCAGGCCACTTCTATGGGAATTTGCATTTAATGAGGTACTTCCTAGGTTCCTCAGATGTTTTAGTTTTCATTAGGACCAGGTGCTCAGATAATTTATATCAGGCTATTAGACCTTGCGCCACCACATGCCAAGGGTAGAGCCCAAGAAATCCCATATGGTCAGAGGTTGAGTTGCAGTACCAGAAAAGTGTGTATTGACAGAGGTATGAGGTGCCAGGCCCTGGATCCACTTGACTTTGTGAAGAGCCATGCCTCCCCAATCATGCTGGTTAGGTTTTGGAAGTCTGGTGCCATCCACAAGAAAGAAACCAGATAAGGAGAATCTTTATGTCCTCCTTCTAAGGGCATGTTCTGGCTCCTTTATCTGGTAGTACACACTTGGGCACCGTTTGCCATTTCCATGTCCTGTCCTTTAACTAATGCAATGGGACTTTGCAAAAATCTTAGCCAATTCATCTAACATTCAGCCCCTGGGTTCATGTTTAGTTGGAAAATACACTTGAAATCTAACACCGGCTAGGAGATCTCAACCTTCTGTGGGGAATTAACAAATGGAAAATAGCTAAACTCTTAGAAAAACAGAAAAAAAAGATATGATTGGGTGCATTCAGAGTGGTATGGCCATATACTGAAAAAAAAAATTAAATAGAGGTCAGTAACAAAAATTTAACATTTGTGTTATTGGAGTTCTAAGAGAAAACAATGATGGAACTGGTAAATGTATTCAGTGAAATGTTGGATGAAAATATCCCAAATTTGTCAAATGACATAAAACTGTAGATTCAAGAAGTTGAGAAAAACCAAACAACACACACAAGGATGTGTCATAATCAAACTCTGATAACTACAGGAAAAAAATCTTGAAAGCAGCCAAAGGGAAATGACACCTTACTTAAAGGAAAAATAGCTCAAATGACAACATATTTCTCATCAGAAACCATGGAGTCTAGAAGGAAGCAGAATATTTTTCAAGTTCAAACAAAACAAAACAAAAAAATGAAACAAACCTGTCAAACCAGAACTCAACATCCAGAGAAACTATTGTTCAGAAGTGAAGGGGAAAAGCCACACATTTTCAGATGAAGGAAAACTAGGAGAATTTGTCAATAGCACACCTACCCCTCAAGAACAACTAAAGAATTATCTTAAAATGGTAAGGAAATGATAAAAGAAAGAATCTTAAATATCTCAGGAAAAAAAGAAAAAAACAATAAACAGAGAAAAACTCGCATAAATATAAAAAAGATGTTTTTCAATTCTAGTGATCAGTCTGCTCAGTTGGTCTATTTCTTCTTGATTCAGTTTTGGCAGGCTGTAAGATTCTATAAAGTTGTCCATTTCTTTCAGATTGTCAAATTTGTTGGCGTGTAATTGTTCATAGTATTCTCTTACGGTTTTTTGTATTTCTGCAGTATCTGTTGTGATTTCTCCTTTTTCATTTCTAATTTTGTTTATTGGGTTCTTTTTCTCCTCTTCTTAGTGAGTATAGCTGGAGGTTTGCCAATTTTATTTACCTTTTCAAAGAACCAGCTCTTGGTTTTATTAATTTTCTCTATTGCTTTTTGAATCTCTATTTTATTGATTTCCTCTTTGATCTTTATGATTTCCTTCCTTCTGCTGACTTTAGGTTTCTTTTTGTTCTTCTTTTTCTAATTCATTTAGGTGGTGGGTTAAGTTGTAAATTTGAGATTTTTCTTCTATGTTGAGGAAGGCCTGTCATCAACCTCATGAATATTTTCTCAGGTCTGTCTCCCAAGGCAACAGAAATAAGAGCAAAAATAAACCAATGGGACCTAATCAAACTGACAAAGGAAACCAAAAAGAAAACAAAAAGGAAACCAAAAAGAAAACAAAAAGACAACTTACAGAATGGGAGAAAATAGTTTCAAATAATGCAACGGACAAGGGCTTAATCTCTGGAATATACAAGCAATTTATACAACTCAGTAGCAAAAAAGGCAACCACCCAATGGAAAAATGGGCAAAAGACCTGAATAGACCATTCTCCAAGGAAGATATACAGATGGCCAACAAGCACATGAAAAAATGCTCAACATCCCTGATTATAAGAGAAATGTAAATCAAAACTACCATGAGATACCACCTCACACCAGTAAGAATGGCCATCATTAATAAGTCCACAAATAAGTGCTGGGGGGGGGGTGTAGAGAAAAAAGGGAAACTTCCTGCACTTTTGGTGGGAATGTAAGCTGGTACGGCCACTATGAAGAACAGTATGGAGGTACCTTAGATCGCTATACATAGAACTACCATATGACCCAATGGTCCCATTCTTGGGCATATATCCAGACAAAACTTTCCTTAAAAAAGGCACATGCACCTGCATGTTCATTGCAGCTCTGTTCACAATAGCCAAGAGCTGGAAACAACCCAAATGTCCATCAACAGATGATTGGATCAGGAAGATTTGGTATATATACACAATGGAATACTACTCAGCCATCAAAAAGAATGACATAATGCCATTTGCAGCAACATGGATGGAACTAGATACTCTCATACTGGGTGAAATAAGTCAGAAAGAGAAAGACAAATACCATATGATATCACTTATAACTGGAATCCAATATCCAGCACAAATGAACATCTCCTCAGAAAAGAAAATCATGGACTTGGAGAATAGACTTGTGGCTGCCTGGCGGGGAGAGGGAGGGAGTAGGAGGGATTGGGAGCTTGGGGTTAATGGCTGCAAACTCTTGCTCTTGGAATGGATTTACAGTGAGATCCTGCTGTGTAGCATTGAGAACTATGTCTAGATTCTTACATCACAACACAACAATGGGAGGAAAAATTATGTACACATGTATGTGTAACTTGGTCCCCATGCTGTACAGTGGGAAAAAAAATAAAAAAGATGTTCTTTCTTTTCTTGAGTTTTATAAGTTGTGTGTGACAGTTGCAAAAATCAAAACATTGATCTGATTCTCAAAGTTTACAAGGTATATATTTAAGAAAACTGTATTATAAATATGGGAAGGTAAAGGGACATAAAGGGAGATGAATTAAAAAAAAAAGTTCCCTTGTGACAAAGCAGGTTAAGGATCTGGTATTGTCACTGCAGTGGCTTGGGTGGGTTGCTGCTGTGGCACAGGTTTGACCCTTGGCCCGGGAATTTCCAGTGCTGTGGGTGAGGCCAATAAAAATAAATAAATAAATAAATTTTCTTCAGTAAAATTGGTAGTATGCTGACATTAGTAGACTGTAATAAGTAATGAATGTAAAACATAATGCCTAGAGCAGACAATTAAAAAAATTACACAAAGAGAGACCCTCAAAAGCACTATAAATAAATCAAATGCTAATTCTAAAAAAATGTAAGTAATTTATAGGAGGCAGAAAAAAGAAAAAACATACAAAATATAGAAGGAAAAAACAGAAAAAAATAAAATGGCAGATTTAAACCTTAACACAATAATAATTACATTAAGTACAAATGTCAGAGTTCCCGTCGTGGCGCAGTAGTTAACAAATCCGACTAGGAACCATGAGGTTGCAGGTTCAATCCCTGGCCTTGCTCAGTGGGTTAGGGATCCGGTGTTGCTGTGAGCTGTGGTGTAGGTTGCAGACGCAGCTCGGATCCCAAGTTGCTGTGGCTCTGGTGTAGGCCGATGGCTACAGCTCTGATTGGACCCCTAGCCTGGGAACCTCCATATGCCGTGGGAGCTGCTCAAGAAAAGGCAAAAAGACCAAAAAAAAAAAAAGTACAAATGTCTAACACATGAGAGATGGTTTTTGACTTACTATGGTTCAACTTATGATTTTTTTGACTTTACAATGGTGTGAAAGTGACTAACATTCCTAGAAACCATACATTGAATTTTGATCTTTTTCTGGGTTAGCAATATGCAATGTGATACTCTTTTAAGATGCTGGGCAGTGGCAGTGAGCTCCAGCTCCCAATCAACCACCCAAACATGAGGGTAAACAAACATTTACATCCATTCTATACCATACAGTCATTCTGTTTTCCACTTTCAGTATAGTGCTCAATATATTACAAAAGATATTCAACTTTTTTTATAACATAGACTGTGTGTTAGATGATTTTGCCCAACTGTAGGGTAATCTGAGTGTTCTGAGCACGTTTAAGGTAGGCTAGGCTAAGCTATGATGTTCAATAAGTTAGATGTTTTAAATACATTTTTGATGTACAATATTTTCAATTTCTTATGCACTTGTCAGAACATAACCCCATCTAAAGTCAAGGAAGATCTGTGATTAAACTGCTGGGTGGGTAAAGTAATGACCCACTGTTTAACATCCAAAAGAAGTTCATTTCAATTATAGCAATATAAGTAGGTTGAATGTAAAAAAGGAAAAAGCTATAACGCAAAAATTCATGGGGAAAAAATGTGCACCTCCTACTTGAGAATAATTAGTAGTAAGTTTACTTTCTGAGGTTAGAAACTTATCTCTCTATAAGGATGGACTAGAGCAAAAGAACTGCTAAGAGATTTGATTATTTATTTTGAGGAAAACAGACAACATGCCCGACATATACCTGGAATCTCCGAAGATATTATTACCTGACATATAGTCTGGCCAGTATTTGTACTGGATAAAAAGGTGGATACTTTGCTACAGCACAATTAACACAAGATTCAGATCAAAGGGAAAGAAAACTAATACTCTTCCTACATATAATATTAATGGACAGGTCTATGCAAATTGTAGCTGTCTTTCTGTGACTACCCAAACATTCTGGTTCTTAAAATGGAAAACATTCCGGCTCTTTAAAAAAGTCGTGTGTTAACTATTATGAAATACAGGTAAGTTGAATCAGAGAATGACACTGTGAAGTGGGAGAGACCCTGTCAACTGACTTAGGTGGCACCATGGCATAAATACTGGCTCCATCCAAAGTTCCTAATGGAGGACATCACTGGAAAGAGGTTTATCAAGTCTGCTGACGGCTAACGTGGCCTGTAAATGATGGCTGTCTGCCCAGGATACATGTCTTTCATGATAAGAAATTGTACTGTGTATCAATTTCTTATTAATAATATTTAAAAAAATAAGGTACCACTGAGTTCCTCCTCACTAAGTTCCAGGTGAGTGGTGGTGTCTTTCCGAAACTATGAAAAATATTCTGAGACTGCTTGGGCAAGAGATAGACATTCTATGCTAACTGGCTGGCTGGTAACTAAAAACTCATTTTTTTCCAATTTATTGCAAACTTTATTTATGCATTTACTTATTTGCTTTTTAGGGCCACACCCATGGCATATGGAGGTTCCTAGTCTAGGAGTCTAATTGGAGCTATAGCTGCCAGCTTACACTACAGCCACTGCAACACAGGATCTGAACCACATCTGCGACCTACCCCCCAGCTCGCAGCAATGCTGGATCTTTAACCCACTGAGCGAGGCCAGGAATTGAACTTGCGTCCTCATGGATGCTAGTCAGTTTTGTTAACTGCTGAGTCAAGACGAGAGCTCCTCAAGTGCAAACTTTCAAGCTTCCTCCAAGTCCTATTCTGTGATGATTGATAAGACTCAAGAGATTTTGGAATACTATAAATTTCTTTTTTTTAATTTTAACTTTAATTTTTAAATGATTTTTTATTTTTTCTGTTATAGCTAGTTTACAGTGTTCTGTCAATTTACTACAGTACAGCAAAGAGACCCAGTTGTACATATATACATTTTTTTTTCTCACATGATCATGCTCCATCATAAGTGACTAGATATAGTTCCCAGTGCTACACAGCAGGATCTCATTGCTAATCCATTCCAAAGGCAATAGTTTGCAGAATGTTATAAATTTCAATCTGCCTCTTGTTCAAAAGAAAACAAGACTGTGTACCTTTGATGTCACTTGCTTGTTCTCAAGCATGTTGTGATTTATTTTCCATAAAAACAAACCATTTGTCTCATGCATCAAGAGAAAAGACTAGAACTTCTGTACTGATAACCACCTTCTTCCAGAAACGAAATTAGCTGCCTTTTCTTCAGGAAATAAGCTGTTGTTGACACTTGTGTTACACAGCAGGAGTCGAGCAGGACTTCTTCTCCTGCTTTTAGTGAAGAAGCTCAGGCATGGGCTCACCTGTAGGATTGATGATTTGCTCACAGTTGCTACATTGTTTTACCTAAGCTTTCCTTATACTAAATTAGTACTGAAGAAAAGGTGAAGAAAAACAACAGTTTTTTTTTTCTCATAAATTTATACAATATAACAGAATTTAGGTAATAGCTATTGGTTAATTCTTTATAAAAAGCAATTTGTATAATCTGAAGATAGTACATCAAGTTTATATGAACAAATGTTCTCTCTCACTCTATTTCAGTACTTTCTTGATATAGAATTACTTTTTTTGGAAGTTCTCATTGTGACTCAGTGGGTTGTGGCACTGCAGCTGCAGCCCCAACTGGGAACTTGTATGTGTCTGAGATGTGGTCCTAAAAAATAAAATAAAATAAAATAAAATAGGTTCACTTAAAAAAAAAAGGAATTACTTTTTCGCCATTCCATTTATTCTATGATCTAAGGTGAAACTTGGCTTTCTCAGATGATCACATGTCAAAACTAATTAATTGCAAACATTGTAAAACTTAAAAAAAAAAGAAAAACTAGTTAACATCACAACTTTCAGTAGGACTGAACTATCACTGTGGCCTAGGGACATAACTTCTTCTCAAATCCAGGAACAATAGTGGCTTCAACCCAACCACTTGAAGAAATTTTGAAATTTCCATATTAGTAGAAACAAATTTTTCCAAAGGAAGTGGTATTATCTCTGTTCTATTCCAAGAAATCCAAAATAATAACTGAGAACAAGATTGAATATAAGAATTTGGAGGTCACCGTTATCTTCAGTTGAAGGAAACTGGTGAGGAGTGATGGGTATGATTACATAAGACAAACACAATTTTTTTTCTTTTTTTTGGCTTTTTAGGGCCGCACCTGTGGCATATGGAAGTTCTCAGGCTAGGGGTCGAATCAGGGCTGTAGCTGCTGGCCTATACCACAGCCATAGCAATGCTAGATCAGAGCCATGTCTTTGAACTACACCACAGCTCAAAGCCAGATCCTTAACCCACTGGGCAAGGCCAGGGATTGAACTCATAGCCTCATCGATACTAGTTGGGTTCATTAGCACTGAGCCATGACAGGAACTCCCAAACGCAAACTTTGTCATTTCCAGAGGAAAGTCACAATGCATAGTGGGAATCTTTTGAAGAAACTAGAATTGCTACACAGTAGCTGTATTGATGTGTATAAATATTATCATTAATTGAAAGGAATAGTCTTATTGATCAGTTTATCCATAAATTAAAATGTCAAGAATAGTTTCCATCCAAGGGACATTATTTTCTTCAGAAATTGAGTGTGATGTGGTGTGATGCAGTGTTCAAGCTGTGTGGTTTGGGGTCATATATATCTTGGTTCTATCTGGGATGTACCATTTTCTAGCCCTGTATCCTTGTAAAAGTTTTTTAACCTCCACCCATCATCTTATTCTTTCCATTTGTTGGACTGAAAAAGAGTACTAAGATCACGGAGATAATATGAGCATTGAAATTTTAAAAAGATGTATAAAACTCCTTGTATATATCTGAATATAAGGTAAAAAGCACAAAAACTTCTCAATTAATTATTGTCGTTTTTATTGCAGCATGGTGAGTACTGTCACTAGAACTGCTAATCCATATAAAAATGAATGCTTATCAGAACTGGGGTGAAGTGTGAATTAATGCTGAATTTTAGACAGATAGTTTGGCCTTTAAAGGCCATTCTAAGTCTGAGATATTACATTTATACTAATATAATGTGCAATAATTATCTAAAATATATTTATATGTGTAAAATTACATGATTACATCAAAATATGTAATTTGCAGGTTTTTCTGTAGTGTTCCACTTCCTGAACACTTTTAATGTATTCATAGCAAAGTCTTCTGATATCTTTTCTTAGTATAAAGCAAGATAAGCTGAACAAAAAGGGGACATATCCCCAATAAAATGAGGGAATCAATGGGAAATAGGAATAAGGAATAGAACACTTTTTTACATAAAATATTACATTCTGAAGTTGAGTTATTGTACCAAAGCCTGACTTTGAGTTCAATATCTAACTCTCAGTCCCCTGCATACTGTGATTTGAGCAGTTGCTTTATTACATTGTTAGGTTAAGTGCTACAAAGGTACCTTCAAGACCATCCACTCCAAATAGGTAGCCACCTATTAAGCCTCCTTCTCTCTGTGTTTTCTGAAGATAACAGTAAACTCAGTGTTGGCATCAGGAGACAAACCTGAAAAACACTTTCATTCAGGTAAAATTATTGACTAATTTTAAATTTTCTTTAGTTTATCAGGACTTCTCTACCTGTCAGAAGGTACAGACTATACTCTCTAATCAACAGCTACAATTCTGTCACATCACCAGTTACCAAGGATGCTGTTCCGTTATGTGTCCATGGAATCATAGCATTTTTCAGTATTGAAACATATGAAAAAAACAAAGTGCCTTCTTTTCAACTGTACAGGTTCAGTAATTTCCCCAAATCTACAACACTAAGTTATGGGGCAATATGGACCAGATTAAAGGTCTCCTAAATTGTGATCATTTTTCTCCCCACTTCCTCAATGCTTCCCACACTCACTCATGCATTTGTCAAAGTATTTCTGTCTTCAAGTAAGAGGAATGAATGCTCTTAAAAGGCTCAAACATGTGACACATCACTGACATGTGACACATCACTGGCTCACAGTAGGGGTCCAATGAAAATGTTTCAGATACAACTGGATCAAACCTTTAAAGTGCAAAATTAAAACCATCCTTTTAATGGAGGAGATTCTAGGTTTCAGAAGAGGAGCTTCATGCTGAATCTCTGACCAGCAAACGATGATGCTTTTCATCTCTGATGCTGATTGGTTTTTCCAATACTGAGACCACCCAGTCCAGGAACCAAGAGTTCATTGGTGCGTACTGTTTGGCACGTGAGTGGAGGAAGGTCTTGGACCTCACCAAGTGGCATTTACCTGCTCCCCTCACACTCTGTCTTCTCCTATTCCCCTGCCTGATATGTCTATGGTTCACTGGATGGCAGCTCTGACAGTGACCCTGATGTTGCGGAGCCCTCCACTGGCTTGTGCCAGGGACATCCCACGTAAGTGCACACCTTGGGGCGTGAGCTATTGTGGGTGGGAGAAGAAAGGCAGTTACCTTTGTTGCAGTGCCCAGACCACTTCCCCTAAAACTTGCAACATTTTCTTCAGTCATCACCTATCTTTACCATAAGCATCCTCCATTCCTTCTAAAAACAAAAGGGCCCTGGATGCTTGCCCTCTGAATGCTGCTTAAGGAGCCTCTGTATGTTGGGGATATTTCTTCTCAACTCATCTCCAATAAAACCTCTCCAGGCTCACACCCCACTCGCTTGGGCTCTTAAGGAGATTTAGAAGTAAGGGTGTCAGAATAATTCCACTTCAGGCAATTTTATTTACTACGTTTTAATGTCAGAAAAAGGAAAAGTTTCTCTGAAAATTTTATGGGGAAGCTCAAGGAACCAGAAAGATCTCTCCTACAAGATCCTGTGTGGAGTTCCTGTCGTGGCACAGAGGAAATGAATCTGACCAGGAACCATGAGGTTGTGTGTTTGATCCCTGGCCTAGTTCACCGGGTTAAGGATCTAGCCTTGCCATGAGCTGTGGTGTAGGTCACCGATGCGGCTCGGATCTGATGTGGCTGTAGCTGTGGTGTAGGCTGGCAGTTGTAGCTCCGATTGGACCCCTAGCCTGGGATCCTCCATATGCTGCAAGTGTGGCCCTAAAAAGCAAAATCAATCTATCTATCTATCTATCTATCTATCTATCTATCTATCTATCTATCTATCTATCTATCTATATCTCCTGTGTTATGTCCTTAACAGGGTCTATGATGTTTCTATCTCTCTCTAATATATGAAAATATTTCAAAGGGCCTCTCCCATTATATCTTTTCCTATGTTCCTGAACCATAATGTTTAAAAGTCCTATGTCCCTGACATGGAGGTTCTTTGATAGGAAACTGGCATTAGTTTTCTCTTTATTTCTCCTGGTAAAACACCCTGGAGCTGAATCAGTGATCCTTAGTACTTGTAATGGCCCTGTAAATAGGAAGGACCCATGGGATGTTCCTTGATGCTTTAAAGAACGGAAGGGATCTTCTGAAAACCCGAGCAGGTGAATGTTCACTATGAATCTATTTGAATCTTCCTCTATGATTAGTTTCTTCTGTATCTCCCCACTCTCTGGCCCGAGCACATGAGATGGGATTCAACTAGTAGAGGATAAATTACATAAAATTAAGTCAAAGTAGCCAAGCATCAGCATTTTCATGAGTCAAACCATAAACCCTGAGCAGGGTACAGAGGATGTAAAGGTTGTTTCCATCCCATTGGACTGAAAGCCAATAAGCAAGTCAAGGGAGCTCATTGGTCTCCTGAAGTCCTGGCCCCAAACTTCATAGATTCATTCATCATGCCCTTTGATTTCCTTTAGCCACTTCTGGTGTCCTCTCCTTGCCCCTCCCTGTTCTCTCATCAATGTCATCACCATTACTGAAACTCCCCAAATTCACACGGACCTTCAACACTATAACAGATCAATTGGATGAGGGGAAAATTAAGGACAATTTCCCTGTTTCTTAAACTCACCTTTCCTGTGAATGTTTCTTTCAATGAGTAGGAGGAGCAAAAGGAAATTTACCTCAGTTTCTCACAGAAAATGGAAAGAACACCATGTGTCATCAAAATAAAAGAGTTGTGGAGCTGAGCCCTTTCTTGCTTTTCAAGATCCCCACAAACATTGATTTCCAGAACCCCGAGTTTCCTCATTTTGACCACAGTTTTTTTTTTCTGAGTAACTATTATATACTGTGCTTGGGCTCTCTTCCAGATGCAGAAAACTCTATCTGAGTAACATAGGAAAGTCCCTTACTCTCATGGAACTTACCTAATGACACGGGAGGAAGACAACAACCCAGTGAACATTTAACAAAGAAAATCAGTTCAATATATGCTCTGAAAAAATACTTCAGGGCTATGGAACAGAGCGAATTGGATTCACCTGACCTCAGTGCAAGTTTCTGGGGCGCTCTCCCTGAGAAGGTGGCATTTAATAGAGAGGTAAATGATGAGAGGAAGCCAGACATGTGAGGAATCTAAGGGACAAGAGCTCCAGGAGGAGGCGACAGGCTGAAGTATGGGAAGATGTTTCCTGCTTAAGGGTCAGAAAGAAGCCTGGAGCGGCTGAAGCGGGAGCAAGCAGTGTGGGGAGGGGAATAAGATGAGATCTGAGAGGAAGTCGGGAGCCAAATCATGTTAGGTCTTGATGGCCTTGGCAAGAACTTTGAATTTTATTTGTAGATATATGTGAGGCTACTAAGAGGTTATAAGCAGAGTCAGCTTATTTTATTTTTTTAAATTTTATAATGATTTTTATTTTTTCCATTATACCTGGTTTACAGTGTTCTGTCAATTTTCTACTGTACAGCAAGGTGACCCAGTCGCACACATGTGTATAGATTCTTTTTTCTTTCATTATCATGCTCCATCATAAGTGACTAGATATAGTTCCCAGTGCAATACAGCAGGATCTCATTGCTTATCCATTCCAAAGGCAATAGTTTGCATCTATTAACCTCAAACTCCCAGTCCATCCTACTCCCTCCCCCTCGGTTTAAAAAAATAATTCTAGCTACCACCTGGAGAATGGATTCCAGAGGTTCACAAATGGAATTAAGAACACAGTAGAATTCTCTAGGGCAGTTGTGCTGGTGGCTTCATTTAGTGTGACAAAGACTGTAGTAAAAATCAAGTGAACAGATTTGGGGTAGATGGTTGGGTGACTTGTTTGTTATTTTTAAATTTTGTCATGTGACAAAAAGCTCTCAGAGAATTCCTGAATGGTGAGATAGAGCTGGTTTCATCCAGGGCACTCCTCTCTGCCATCATTTCTAAGCGAAGGCCTCAAAGTCTCGGGACCTATTCTTTTTTTGTAAACTGTCTACATGAGAATGTCATTTTTTCTTACTTTCTCCTTTTCTGAGGGTGCTTGGCTACATAAATGAGAGTTCTACATCTGGCCAAGGCTGGTAATGTGATGCCTACTGGTACTATCCTGGAAGCTGCCTTACAGGACACAAGCTAACCTCCAACTGACCAATGCGTGGCCTCTCATGTCAGCCAATCAGAACCTCCATGTTTCAATCCTTATTTGCATGGTGGGAACTGGGAGGTGGCATTCTGGGAGCAGACAGCTCTGATTATGCCCCCTGCCTGCTCTCCCTGAAGTATACTCAGTAAATCTGCCTTCCTTTACTCTGACCTGACTTGGGTGAGTTCTTTCACCTCCTATGACCTTGGTACCTGACTGGTTGCTGCCTGAGACTCCACTGGGTACAGGAGACAAAGTTAGAAAATAAATTATTTAGGGCTTTGAATGTCTGTGGCAGTAGTTCACTGCTATGGATACTTAGTGGAGCAGTGGCAGAGAAAATAAGAAGCAAGATGATGTGAAGGATAAATTTTCTGTCTTTTAAATTGGTTGATAAGGCAAATAAATAAGTAAGGCCTAGTTCTGAACAAATTTATTTTGCTGGGAAAATAACCCTCCATGAGGGCTGGCTTCTGAAAGCCTATAAATTTCATGTGGGAATACGATTTTTCAATAGATATACTGTTGGCAAAACTTTTAATATAAATCTCAGGGCTCCGTAATTAACAGTGGCCTTTGCATCACAGATTTTCGGATGGTTTACACCAGTGGCGCTCACCCAGTGACAGATCACCAATCCTTCCCTCCCACCCATTCTTTGACCCCTTAATACTTGGCAATACCTGGCACCGTTCTCTTTGCTACATTGAGAGATTTCTCCTGAGGTCAAGTAGAGGCCAGCGATACTGGTAGACAGCCTGCAAGGTACAGAACAGACCCCTTGCTCCCAGAAACTTATTTGACATTTTACCTCTTCTGGTCAGATTTGTCAAGTGAACGCAAACATCAAATTTGTAAAAACTGGTTTTCTGAGCCATCTGTATTTAGAAGTGCAGAAAAGGAATTGTAGAAGCGTTATCGACATCATGATTTTAATATCCTTAAAATTCCTCAAAAGTTACTGGTTATAGTTAGCATAAATGTAAAATTCTAACATTACCTATAAGGTTTTTAAGTCCTCAGCTCCCCTGATTTCCCTCTGGAATCTTTCTCTCTTTCCTCCCTTTCCGTGTTTCAGTGAACTCTTTTCTTGTAGCTTCTTCTTTTTCTTTTTTCTTTCTTTTTTTTGTTTTTTTGACTTTTTGCCTTTTCTAGGGCCACTCCTGTGGCATATGGAGGTTCCCAGGCTAGGGGTCCAATCCGAGCTGTAGCCACCAGCCTACGCTAGAGCCACAGCAACGCAGGATCTGAGCCGCATCTGCCACCTACACTACAGCTCACAAGCAACGTGGGATCCTCAACCTACTGAGCGAGGCCAGGGATCAAACCCGCAACCTCATGGTCCCTAGTCGGATTTGTTAACCACTGAGCCACGGCGGGAACTCCTCTTGTAGCTTCTTGCAGAGGTTCACCATCTCTTTCACGCTTCTACACGTGCTATTACCTTTACCTAAAATGTGTCTCCTTTTTCTCCCAAACATCCACATGCATCTTCTCTTCCTCTAGCTCACATCAACTTAAACTGTCATGTCATATCTTCAGTGTCACTTGGAGACCACCTCTCTGACGCCCTAATGTAATTATCCTCGGTTCTAGAACGCCACATTTTTCTTCTGCCGTTTCTGATCCCTGTAGAATTAATTCTTCGGTGATTAGGTTTTATCCATCACTTTCACTGAATGTTTGCTCCTAGAAGGTAGGGAAGATTCTGTTTTTCCTTCTTTGGGTTCCCAGGGGGCAGCATAGGCCTGGCACAAGGTCAGCGCTTGGTCTGTAAGTGTTTCAGAGACAGCTAAAAGGGGGCAAGAGGAGAGGAGGGAGCAGTGAGTGTGTTTCTGGTGCAGGACTTCAGGAGGAGGAGGTGGTGATGGGGCAAATCCTGGTCCGGCCCAGGCTTAGAGGTCTCCAGCCAGAGCTGACCACACCCCAAATGGCCTGGGAACAGAGGGGTCGCCTCTGTCCAGCATGGCCTCTCTTGACCTTGCAGATGAAACCTGAGGCCTTGGGTTGTTCAAAGTTGGAGATAACGGTGGAGCCAGTGCGGGTGGTCCTAGTGCTCCACCCCCCTCGGTGCCCGGCATTGGTGGGCATCGCAGGCAGTCTTTTCCCAGGAGCCCACCAGTAACCAGATCTTTCATGTCCTCACAGCTGTTTTCATGCATCAGTTTAAGTGCGAGTGTCAATTCTCCAACGGGACAGAGCGGGTGAGGTTCTTGGCCAGATACATCTACAACACGGAGGAGGATGTGCACTTTGACAGCGACTTGGGGGAGTTCAGGGCCCTGACTGAGCTGGGGCGGCCAGATGCTGAGTACTGGAACCAGCAGAAGGGCTTCTTGGAGCAGATGCGGACCAAGGTGGACACGATGTGCAGATCCAACTACTTGGGTATTGGCAGCCTCATGATGCAGCGGCGAGGTGAGCAAGGCAGGTGGGCGGCCCGGGGGGGAAGTTGTGTGTGGGAGCCTGACAGAGACAGGGACAGACAGACAGATAGACAGAGATAGAGACAGAGACAGTCTGGGTGACCGTGTTAGATTCTGAGCCATTCCAAGTTAGCAGGCTTCCTGTGACAGCTTGTAATTGGAAAACTAGTGTGTGATTTTGTGAGTGTGTGACTATGAGAGGGGAAAGAGAGAGAGAGTGTGTGTGTGTGTGTGTGTGTGTGTGGTGGTGGTGGTGGCGGGGGGGTGTCCTGGGGTCTGAGGGAACCAGGAGGAGTGGGGAGCAGGGCTGCAGAAGGGCAGCTCCAGGCATCCTTGTGTGTGTCCCTGTGGGAGGTGGGGGGAGGGGAGAGGGAGGACCGCTGAGCGGGGAGGGAGGTTAGAGATGCTGGGAGAGGCTTCCAGGCCTCTGTGGTTGGGGGGCAGGTCTAGGGGAGGAGAGGGGAGGAATGTGGAAGGATTGGGAGACTGTGAGGAGAAATATCACCACCCTCTTACCCCGAACCCCCTGAAATAAGTGGCCTGTGTCTGAGTGCAGGAACTTTTTATTGAGAATAAAATATCACACCACTTTTTGAGAGGTGGGAAACCTCTGAAGCACATCTAATCTTTCTGAGGCTTCTTTTAGATCTAAATTCCCCGTTTTCTTTTTTTTCCTTAATGTATATATTTTTGCACAATTTTGAAGAGTTTTTTGAATTATAATATTGTTACCTAATATGCTGATGTTACTATTTTTATAATACTAATAGAGTATTTGAGTAGTTACATTTTTTCTTTTGATAGTTGTAACAATTTACCTACCATTCCCCTTTGTTAGACCTTTTTTTGTCAAATGCTGTCAAATACTCAGTTGAAAATTTACACTTTTTATATTTTTAATTCTTTAATTTTCAAGGTTCATGAACGTTTTCACACATTTAATGGTCTATTGTTATTGCTGTCAGAATTACCTATTGTCTATTATATCTTGGGTCCTCATGTTTTTCTCAGTGAATTTATGAGTTCTCCTTACAGTACAATGAACAGTCTGCTGATATTTCAGTCAACATTTTCTCCAGTTTGTAGTTTATATCTTGAATTCAGTTCCTCACTTTCCACTTTAGAAATTTAAATGCTTTTACTTAATGAAATGTATGGCAAAATTATGAGGAATAATTTATTTTCTCTTAAACCTGTCATTTTACGATATTATAAAACATTTTCCCCCAGGTTTCTCCTTCTAAAGAAAGAGGATCGGTTGAGGCTGGTAGTGTCAGGGTTTCTCTCAGGCACTAAGCACATGTGCTGAGTCCCAGACCCTGCCCTGAACTCAAATGCCAGCTGAAAAAGAGACAGTTGCAAAATAACAATTCCAAGAGTAGATGTGTGTGTTTTACAAAGGAGAGGGATTAATCAGCAGAGTGTAATTTTAAGGAATTTTTAAAATTAGTTTTCCTTCTTGCTGTCACTCTCCTTCAGGACTCAAGCTTTTCTTGAGATTAAACTCATAGAGTCAGAGAATTTCCTGCGTTTTTCATTATTCCAGGGGCTGCACTATTTCTGAGGGGACATAAGATACGAGTGCCTGGAGACAGCTTTCCCAGGGTTTCATCCTCTGCCTCTATACCTGTCCCACTGCAGTTCCCCAGTTTTCCCACATGGCTCAGAATCATATTTTTCTTTCGAGTTAAATAAGGGTAATAAAGAGTTAACAAGTGTTAAAGGCTAAATTCCAGTTATTGTTTTACATATATTAGGTGATTTAATCCTCACGTCACGCACTGAGGTAAGTTAGTATCAGCATCCTCCGCTTTAGGTGAGAGAGCTGAAGCACAGAGGAATATAAAAATTCTCCCAGGACCAGGGGTTCCCGTCATGGCCCAGCAGAAACGAATCTGACTCATATCCATGAGGACTCAGGTTTGATCCCTGGCCTTGCTCAGTGGGTTATGGATCTGGCATTGCTGTGGCTGTGGTGTATGCTGGCAGCTGTAGCTCTGATTGGACCCTTAGCCTGGGAATCTCCATATGTTGCAGGTGCAGCCCTTAAAAAAAAAGACAAAAAAAAGAAAATTCTCCCGGGATCAATCACTAAGAGGCAGAGCCTGGATTTGAAGCCAGGCAGTCTGGCTTCAGGTATCATGCTTTTAATTAATTAATATATGACTTGCAAAAATTTATAAACATTTCAAAAAATGAATAGCTGTTTCATACTATGGAAACATACACACACATGTACATTTTCTCAATATCTCTCAAATCTAATGGACCCATGCTGGAAGGGTTAAGTCAAGGCTCATGGCACCAATTCCCAAAGTTAAGCCTGGCAAGGACTGTAGTTAGGATGGAGACAAGGGAGAGAAAGACAGCCAACCAAGGAGACATGCTCTGTCCTCCTCACTACTCCTGTCTGTTGTTTGTCTCCTAGTCAAGCCCAGAGTGACGATGTATCCTGCAAAGACCCAGCCCCTGCAGCACCACAACCTCCTGGTCTGCTCTGTGACCGGGTTCTACCCAGGCCACGTGGAGGTCAGGTGGTTCCGGAACGGCCAGGAAGAGGCGGCGGGGGTGGTCTCCACAGGCCTGATCCCTAATGGAGACTGGACCTTCCAGACCATGGTGATGCTTGAAACGGTTCCTCAGAGTGGAGAGGTCTACACCTGCCGAGTGGAGCAGACGAGCCCCGTCACAGTGGAATGGAGTGAGAGGCTTTCTGACTCTCTAGTCCCTCAGGCACCAAGGAGGGGACGTGCTTGCCCCTGAGTGTCAGGTGTCTCCTCTCTTCTCAGCTTGTGTCCACTTGCTGCCTGTTCTCCTGTCCTTTAGCTGAGGTGATGGGGGAGCCCTGTGACGCCCTGTGCTAGAAATGCTCTGATGGGTTACAGACACCCTGTGATAGTGTCTCCAAACACCGATGCCCCCTGGGGAGGCAGTTATTCCTGACAAGCAGAAAAGATATGTCTTTGTTTTGACCTCCATCATATCATAGGTCAGGATCACTACACGGCCTTGGGCACTAGTTCCCTGCTTCAGGCTGGGCTTGTGCTTCTGACACTGTTTTTTTTTTTTTCTTTCTTTTTTTGGTCTTTTCTAGGGCCGCACCTTCGGCACATGGAGGTTCCCAGGCTACGGGTCTGAACGGATCTATAGCTGCCAGCCTACAACACAGCCACAGCAAAGCCAGATCTGAGCTGCATCTGCGACCTACATCACAGATTATGGCAATGCCAGATCCTTAACCCACTGAGTGAGGCCAGGGATTGAACCCTCAACCTCATGGTTCCTAGTTGGATTCACTAACCACTGAGTCACAGTGGGAACTCCGCTTCTGACACCGTTGCTCTGAGCTGGTCTTTGTGATCTGAGAAGAGGGACAACCTCTACAATGTAGGGACCTTCCTGCCAGGGACGGGAGTCCAATCTCAGCTCTGCGTCTGATTAGCTCTGTCACCCTAGACAAGCTACTTAACATCATTGAGGTCCTGGTTCCTCCATCCATCAGATATTGAAGTCGTGCGGCCTTATGTCAGGGCTGTAATATTTGAACGGGTTCAATACTTCAGCATAATTCTTAAGTCTCTTTTCCAAAAAACACCAACTTTTCTAGTTCTTCCGGGGCAGCCATCTTCCCCCATTCTCAAAGCTCTCAATCTCAGAATCTCAGATTGGGGATTAAAATCACTAAAACTAGCTTCTTTTCTCAGGGGCATGGTCTGAATCTGCTCAGGGCAAAATGCTGAGTGGAATCGGGGGCTGTGTCCTGGGTCTGCTCTTCCTGGCCGTGGGGCTGTTCATCTCCTGCCGGTGTCAGAAAGGTAAGGAACCTGTTGGCAGCTGAGACGCCCCACAGACTTCGTTAAAAAAAGAAATATGGTTTTTCTCAATTTAGTTCTCTTTATATCAATGGCCCTATATAAAAAAATTGCAACATGGAACTAGAGAATCTCATACTGAGTGAAATGAGCCAGAAAGACAAAGACAAATACCATATGATATCACTTATAACTGGAATCTAATATCCAGCACAAATGAACATCTCCTCAGAAAAGAAACTCATGGACTTGGAGAAGAGACTTGTGGCTGCCTGATGGGAGGGGGAGGGAGTGGGAGGGATCGGCAGCTTGGGCTTATCAGACACAACTTAGAATAGATTTACAAGGAGATCCTGCTGAATAGCATTGAGAACTTTGTCTAGATACTCATGTTGCAACAGAAGAAAGGGTGGGGGAAAATGTAATTGTAATGTATACATGTAAGGATAACTTGACCCCCTTGCTGTACAGTGGGAAAAAAAAAAATTGACCTCTATTTCCTGGAAATCCAGAAATCGAAGTCCATGGCTTCGGTTACTTATGGCTGAAACAAAAGGTAATGGTCTGTAGAGATAAGAAGAAGGATTACATGCTTGGAGATTTGGGGTTGAGATCCAGAGGCAAATGCAGAAAGGCTGATGAATTACGCTGGATGTGTGTGACAGAAGCTTCATGCTCCCAGTGTCTGCTCTCTTGTCTACCCTGGCAGCATGTGATGTATGCTGTGGTGTAGAGACGTCTTAGAAGAGAGATCTGGGCCTGGGGACACTGGGTTTGGGGACACATTTACCTCTGTATCTTTTAAGTGTATGTCTTCCCTTGTCTTTCCCAGAACACTCTGGACTTCAGCCAACAGGTAATGAATTTTCTTTAACTATCTTTTAGAAGCATATTCAGTTTCCCTAGAACTGGTGACAAGACAGAGAATGAAATGGAAAGACTCTGGATTGACTTACAGTTTACACTAAAGGTTCTTCTCTCCACCCAACAGAAGGCCTGAAATCTAAAGTGGCTTTGGCTCGGGGAAACGTCAGGATGTTTCCTCCTTCTTACTGCAGTGCTATAACATGAGCCCTGAGAGACTGAGTGAAGGGGATGGGGTGGGGGTGGGGGGAAGCTGCTTGTAAAGTTAAGCCTGGAAACAACCTTCTCCTCTGTCTCCTGCAGGACTCCTGAGCTGACGTGAAGGTGATGATATTCAAGGAAGAGCCTTCTGTCCCGGCCTCTTCACAACCTGAAAGGGTTCTCTGCTTCCCTCTAATTCTTCCATAATGAGAGTATGTCTCAGAATCTGGTCTGCTCATGGTTCAGTGACCCTGCAGAAAATATTCTTCTGATGACTTTCTCAGCCCCCAACCCTGACCTGGGAGTCCCCAACATTGATTGCGGTGCTTTATCTTCCTGCTTTCCTGGTCCCCTTTGTGTTCAACCTTTACAGCCTTCCCTGCATCCGATCTCATCCTCTGTCCATATTATTTTATAACCTTTTTTTCTCAAATAAACACGAAGTGGCAACCACCTACTTCATACAGCTTCAAGGAAAGAAGTAGAAAGAAAAGAGAAAGGAAGAATTTCATCGCAGAACAATAATGGCTATTATTTATATTCTTGAATTTTGGTCATTTATGGAACTGGAGATTTCTTTGCTTTCTTTCCTGCTTTTTTCCTTGGGTTTTCTGCATTCTGTCATTAGGCATGATTTCCTGAGCTAGGAAAAAGCCCTCAATTCACCATATCATGGTGGTGTAGCCACCCCAAATGGAAGATGTGACGACTTGATGATCATGTGACCACGGGCACATAGTCCCCAGCCCTCTCGGTGCCTAAGGACTGATAATGTTAACTAACCCCTGTGACACTGCCCTTTTACCTCACCATTCACCAATCAGAATTGTGTAAGCTGATCACTTACCCTGTGATTCCCCACTCCCTCGCCTGGTTTTTAAAAATTCTTTATGGGAGTTCCCATAGTGGTGCAGAGGTAATGAACCCTGGCTTAAGGATATGGGGTTGCTCATTGGCTTAAGGATATGGGGTTGCCGTGAGCTGTGGTGTAGGTTGCAGACTGCTGGG
Source organism: Phacochoerus africanus (assembly GCF_016906955.1). NCBI lineage: Eukaryota > Metazoa > Chordata > Mammalia > Artiodactyla > Suidae > Phacochoerus > Phacochoerus africanus. The sequence continues at coordinate 26,049,843 of NC_062552.1, read as the reverse complement.
ATCTGGCATTGCTGTGATTGTGGTGTAGGCCAGTAGCCTCAGCTCCGATTCGCCCCCTAGCCTGTGAACTTCCATATGCTGCAGGTATGGCCCTAAAAAGGCAAAAAAGACCAAAAAAAAAAAAAAGTCTTTACAATTTTGGTTTGGGGAGTTTGGGCTTTTAGGGGGACATAAGCCACCCAGTTCCTTTCATGCCCCTGCAATAGGCCTTATTCTGCTGCAAACTCCAATGTTTTGGTTTGTTTGGCCTCACTGTGTATTGGGCACACGAACTTGCCCTAAAGTGGTTTCCTGCATCTCTGCAGTCTCAAAGGTAAACACACTTTATCATAGACTTTTGTTATCAAAAAATTACCAAATTTATAATCATGTCCTTTTTCTCCTTTTCTGTGGTTTTTTTTTTAAAGAAGGTACCTAATCTGGGCTAGTTCACCACTTGAACTCTTTTATTTGTGAGCTGGAGATGGGCATTTGCCACCTGCCTCTACAGGGATTGAATCCTGAGCTGCTGTGGCTGCTGACCCTCAACACCCCCTAAACACAGAGACCAGGAGGGAGGCACTCTGTGCTCTGGGAAAACTAGCAGAATAGGTCTTTCGATAGTTAGATACTTTCAGGAGATTTTATGAGCCCACTTCTTGCATCTCCTCATATCTAGAAGAGCACTAAAATCCTTCATGGTGACATCTGCGCCTCGTGACTAGCAGTGACCTTCATGAGACCAGCAGCGACCTGCTGCAAAATGTGTGCTTGATTGCATGCCCCTCCCTCTTTTACCAAAATCACATATGTACTGACATTTCTACCTGCCTCTTTGGAGCAGTTTTTCAGAGCTCTCTGAAATGCTGCCTCCTGTGCTATAGTCCTCATTTTGCCCCCAATAAAACTTAACTCTCAAATTTTAGGTTGTGCATCTTTTTTAAGACAACTAATGGTGGGATTCAGCATTTGAATATTTGTTTTTGTCCCTCAGATTAACATAAATGACATGCTGACTCTTTGTCTGGGGTGCATTATTCCCCCTAAATAGGGTTTAGAAGGCCTAAGATCAAGGGCACAGCTCTAGTTGATAAGAGGCATTTCTGAACCCCTCCAGATTGTGTGACAAATTACTGTCTACTGTTGGAAAATCCCTTATGGATCTTATCTTAGCAGAAATCAGAAACCATGTTGGGAAACAAAGGAAAATATATGAATACATAACATTCATGCAAAAAATCAGATGCTCTGTAGCTGGAAGAAAAATGATAACCACTGCTATGGAATAATCCCCAAAATATACTTTTAGTAGCTATAGGAGATTTGTATAGCACAACAATATTTGTTTAATAAGATAGAGGAGGAGAATAGGAATATATAGCTATTGCTGTTCACTCTATCATCTATCTACCTACCTATCTAATTTTCTTACACTTGTAAATAGAAATTCTGGCAAGCTTTGAAAAAAAAAGTTGCCTTGGTGTTCCTGTCGTGGTGCAGCAGAAACGAATCCGACTAGGAACCATGAGGTTGTGGGTTCGATCCCTGCCCTTGCTCAGTGGGTTAAGGATCCGGCATTGCTGTGAGCTGTGGGGTAGGTCACAGACTTGGCTCAGATCTGGCGTTGCTGTGGCTCTGGTGTAGGCCGGCAGCTGTAGCTCTGATTCGACCCCTAGCCTGGGAACCTCCATATGCCGCAGGTGCTACTCTTAAAAAAAATAAAAGGCAAAAGACAAAAAGTTGCATTTAGGGTCAAATGAGAGAATAGGCTGAAGGGAACAAATATGAAAGCTAGATTTTTTTGAATATACTTTTTTTGGGGCAATGCCTATGGCATATATAAGTTCCAGGGCCAGGTGTCAAATCCACACCACAGCAGCAACCCGAGCTGCTGCAGTGACAATGCTGGATCCTTAATCCGTTGAGCCACAGAGGAACTCCTTGAATATATCTTATTTAATAGTTTTAACTTGAGGAACATTCAAATATATTATGAAATAAAAATTTAAATCCAAAGTTTAACAAGGCAATACATAAAAACTAAAACTAAAACTTTTTGTCAAGCTTGAAACAAGCGTGACAAAAAGTATGTAATAGGAAACAAGCTAGAAAAGAAAATCAAACTTTTTTTGACCTTGGCATAAAAGATTGTGAAATTGTAATTGTAAATAAGTATATAGTTCTAAATTCCAAAGACTTTAATAATATAAAGGAGTTGGATAGGCTCAGAGAAAGGTAATTAAATTAGTTAAGAATATGATGAGGGAGTTCTGAACCTTCATGGCACAGCAGAAACGAGTCCAACTAGGAACCATGAAGTTGCGGGTTTGATCCCTGGCCTTGCTCAGAGGGTTAAGGATCTGGCATTGCCATGAGCTGTGTAGTAGTTTGCAGTCACGGCGTGGATCTGGCATTGCTGTGGCTGTGGTGTAGGCTGGCAGCTGTAGTTCCGATAAGACCCCTAGCCTGGGAACCTATGTACGCCTGAGTGCTGGGGGGGGGCTCCCCCCCAAAAGAATATGATGAGTTCTGCTATTGCATTCCTTCTGAAGAGTCAGTTTCAAATGTAAATCAAATCTAAAAGGTAGATAGTGGATTCTGAAGTCTATTTTTAAATAATAGTGAAATTCTGAACACCTCTACTGTTTTATTTTCAAGCAAATTCAAAGCTTGCTTTTACATGTGTTAATTTACCATATGTTATTTGCGTGAAACAGGTTATCATCCTGTAGGAATTTGATAAGCCAATAGTCATGTGCATACAGTGGGCAAAGTTTGAGCCCAGGGTTGCAACTTTACTGTCACTTTGTTCTGAAATAAAGAAATAAGGTGTCTCATTTTACTTGAGACCCTATAATGTGAGCTGTAGTGTAAGGCAGAATTAAAGAATATGGTATGAACATAACTATGAAAATACTTTCTGCTACTAGTAGCAGAAAATCCAATCTAATCGGCTTCATTTTTCTTTAACTTATTATCTCATGAGACAAAGAGACCCAAGGTAGGGATTCTCCAGATTTGGTCAATTCATCAGGCCAATGGCATCACCGATGAGCTTAAAGGCAGGAAAAGAGAACTGTTACTTCTCATGTGGTTTCATAAGGAGCAACTAAACTTCCAGAGTATTCTTAGTAGACTCATTTCCTCCTACTTTAGGAGGACCATGGATTATAGAAGTCAGTTCAGGCCAAACTCTGAGATTCGTATAGCATAACAATATTAAACAATATTTTATATGTTGTATAGCACATACAGTATATGGGCCTGCCTCTTCCTGGTGCATAATGGAAGAAAAAGTGTAAAATCATCTTTTTTAATTTTTACTTTTTTATTTTGCTTTTTAGGGCCAAACCCACAGTATATGGAAGTTCCCAGGCTCGGGGTCGAATTGGAGCTACAGCTGCTGGCCTACACCACAGCCACAGCAATGCCAGATCCGAGCCGCATTTGTGACCTACCCCACAGCTCACGGCAACGCTGGATCCTTAACCCACTGAGTGAGGCCAGGGATCAAACCTGCATCCTCATGGATCTTAGTTGGGTTCATTAACCACTGAGCCACGAAGGGAACTCCCCAAATCATCTTTTTTAGAGAGAGAGAAATGGGCAGTGGGGTAAAGAGAAGGATTTTCAGGTACAGTACTATTTTTTTTTAGCATTGAGGCTTAAACATCAGCCATAAATGACCCCTTCCCTTTCAAAAAGCAAGCAACAGGAGGATTATTTATTTGATTTTAGAACATTGGCTGGCTCTTAATTTTATGAAGAAAAATATATTTTCCAGGGGAAATTTTCAAAAAGGCACATAATTAGGAATTGCTCACTTTAAAAAGTGCTGAAAACTATTATACATCTATTTTATTAAGCACTTTTCTGGCATTGATTCATTGTTTGTTATATACATTCACAAAACAGAATCCAGAATCAGATCCCTGAACTTTTGAGGTTTAGATGAATACAGAGAGTTTCACGTTGTTTGTAAGATATATCCTGAACTCTTTCCTTTGAACAAAATAGATACCTCACAAATATATATGTGCAAATATTCATAGCAATATTAGTTATTATAACACAAAGCTGGAAACCATCGAGTTAGTGAATGGAAAGAGTATTGTACTGTGTGTGTACAATGGAATACTATTTAGCAACCCCCAAAGAACATGATGCAAAATGGATGAACTTCAAAAATATTATACTATGTGAAATAAGCCAGACACAAAATAACTACTTCTCATATGATTCTATTTGCATGAAATATCAGAAAAGGCCAATTTAGACACTGAAAATTTGGTCTCTAGAGTTTGGGATAAGGGTGGGTATTAACTGTTAACAGAGGACTTTTGGAGGATGGAAATATTCTAAAATTGAACTGTGTTGGAGTTTCCATTGTGGCGCAGCAGAAACAAGCCAATGAGGTTGTGGGTTTGATCCCTGGACTCAATCAGTGGGTTAAGGATCCAGTGTTGCTTTGAACTGTGGTGTAGGTCACAGACATGGTTCAGATCCCTTGTTGCTGTGGCTGTGGTGTAGGCCAGTGGCTACAGCTCAGACTTGACCCCTAGCCTGGGAACCTCCATACGCTGTGGGTGTAGCCCTAAAAAGCAAAAAAAAAAAAAAAAAAAATTGGAGTGGGTTGATAGATGCACACATCTATAAAATTGCTAGAAATTTTCCTGTTGAATATGATGTAAACTGTGGGTTTGCCGTACATAGGCTTTATTATATTCAGCTCTCTTCCTGCTATATCCATTTTACTGAGAATTTTAATCATAAATAGGTGTTGCATCTTCTCAAATGCTTTTTCTTCATTTATTGAAATAATCGTGTAATTTTTACCCTTCAGTTTTTAATGTGATGTGTCATGTTGATTGATCTGCAGATGTTGAAACATCTGTGCGTCCCTCTACTAAATTCCATATCACGGGGTATGATCCTTTTAACGTATTGTTGCATTTGGTTGGTTAATATTTTGTGGAGGATTTTTACATGTATATTCATCACAGACATTGGCCTGTCATTTTTTTGTGTGTACTGTCTTATCTGGTTTTAGCATTAGGGTAATGTTGAATCGTGAAATGAGTTAGGAAGCATTCTTTCCTCTTCAGTTTATTGGAATAATTTGAAAAGAATAGGTTTAAATCATCGAATGTTTGAAGTCATCTGTGAAGCCATCTGGTCCTGGATTTTTTGTTTTTTTGGGAGATTTTGGATTATTCTTTCTTTTTTAATGTAAATTTTATTGGCGTGCCGGTGATTTTCAATGTTGTGTTAGTTTCAGGTGTACAGCAAAGTGAATCAGCCATACATATACATATACATCCATTCTTTTTCAGAGTCTTTCCCCATGTAGGCTACTCCAAGGTGTTGAATAGATTTCCCCAAGCTATGTAGTAGGTCACTGTTACTGATTAATTTGACTATATTAGTGTGTATATACCAATCCCAATCTCCCAGTGCATCCCTCCCCCGCAAAATTTCCCCTTTGGTAACCATAAGTTTGGTTTTATTTTATTTTTTATTTTCTTATTTTTTAGGGCCACAGGTGCGGTGGCATATGTAAAATCCCAGGCTAGGGATCAAATCAGAACTACAGCTGCTGGCTTTCATCACAGACACAGCAATGTCACAACAATTTCGCTTCTGTGAAATACACCACAGCTCACAGCAATGCCAGATCCTTAACCCACTAAGCTAGGCCAGGGATTGAACCCGCATTCTTAAGGATTTCAGTCAGTTTTGTTTCCGCTGAGCCACAAGGGGAACTCCTAAATTTGGTTTTAAAATCTTTGTGTCTTTCTGTTTTGTGAAGAAGTCTTTTGTATTATTTTTATTAGATTCCACATATTAGTGATCTCATATGATATTTGTCTTTTTCTGTCTTACTTCACTCAGTTTGATAATCTTTAGGTCCATCCATGTTGCTACAAATGGCATTATGATGTTCTTTTTAATGGCTGAGTAATATTCCATTGTACATATATGTACCACATCTTTATGCAGTCCTCTGTGGATGGACATTTAGGTTGCTTTCATGTCTTGGGTATTGTAAAGAGTGCTGCAGTGAATATTGGGGTGCATGTATCTCTTTTGAATTATGGTTTTTTGTGGGTATATGCCAAGGAGTGGGATTGCTGGATCGTATAGTAGTTCTATATTCAGTTTTTTTTTTTTTTTGATGGCTGCACCTGCTGCATATGGAAGTTTCTGGGACAGAGACTGAATCCAAGCTGCAGCTGTGACCTATGCCACAGCTGTAGCAATGCCAAATCCTTTAACCCACTGCGCCTGACCCAGGATCAAACATACACCTCCTCAGTGACCCAAGCTACTGCAGTTGGATTCTGAACCTGCTGTGCCACAGCAGGAACTCTCATATTTAGTTTTTTAAAGTATCTCCACACTGCTCTTAGCAGTTGCACCAACCTACATTCCCACCTGCAGTGTAGGAGTGTTCCCTTTTCTCTACAGCCTCTCCTGCATTTGTTTTTTGTAGACTTTTTGATGATGGCCATTCTGACTGGTGTGAGGTGATATCTCATTGTCGGTTTGATTGGCATTTCTCTAATAATTAGTGATGTTTGGATTACTCTTTCAATCTATGTACTAGTGGCTGGCCTATAAAAAATAGAGAGTTTCTATTTCTTCATGATTCAGTTTTGAAAGGTCATATGGTTCTAGGAATTTATCTATTCTTCTGGGTTGTGCAATTTGTTGGTATATAGTGTTCATAATCCATTATGGTCCTTTGTATTTCTGTGGTATCCATTGTTATTTCTCCTCTTTCATTTCAGATTTTATCTATCAGATCTTTTCCTTTTTTTCTTAGTGAGTCTGGCTAAGTCTTTATCAATTAAAAAAAAGATTCAATTTGCATTTCTCTAATAATCAGTGACGTTGAGCATTTTTTTCATGTGTTGCTTGGCCATCTGTATATCTTCCTTGGAGAAATGTCTATTCAGGTCTTTTGTCCATTTTTCAATTGAAAAAAAAGAAAAGAAGTGTTAGTGAAAATGTGGAGGAATTGGAACTTTTGTACATTGATGGTTGGAATGCAAGATATTGCAGCTATTTTAAAAAACAGCTTGGTCATTTCTAAAAAATGTTAAACATGGGATTATCATGTGACTGGGTAATTCTACTTCTAGTCATGTACTCAAAAGAAATAAAAACTTGTACATGAAAAAAAAGATTTGTTAATTTTATTTATCATTTCAGTAAACTAGCTCTTAGTTTCTTTGACCTTTTCTGTTGTATTTTTTGTCTCTATTTCATTTATTTCCACTCATATCTTTAAACTTTGCTCTCTTCTATTGTCTTTGGGATTCATTTATTCTTTTTATGCTTCCTTTATGTGTAAGGTTAGATTGTTTATTTGAGGTTTTTCTTGTCTCTCGAGGTAGGCTTGTATTACTACAAATGTCCCTCAGTATTTCTTTTGCTGCATCCAAAGGTTTTGATATTTCGTATTTCTATTTTCACTTATATTCAGATATTTAAAAGATTTATGCTTTGATTTCTTCATTGACCTAATGGTTATTCTGTAGCATGTTGGTCAGTCTCTGCATATTGGTGATTTTTCTACGATTCTTCTTGTAGTTGATTTCTATTTTCTTATCACTGTGATCAGAAAAGGTGCTTGCTGTGATCTGAATCTTTTTAAATTTATTGAGACTCATCTTGTGTCTTAGCATATGCTATCCTTGAGAATGTTTCATGTGCAGTTGAGAAGAGTGTGTATTCTGAAGCATTTGGATGGAATGTCTTTACCAATATTTAAAATCCATCTTGTTTAATGTTTTTTTTTCTTTAAATTCTCTGTTTCTTTGTTGATTTTCTGTCTAGATATCTATCCATTGATATAAGTGAGATGTTAAAATCCCCTACCGTTATTATGTTGCTGTCAATTTTCCTCTTCAGGTATGTTCATACTTTCTTCATATATTTTGATGCTCTTAATAATAACTATTATATTTTCTTGATGAATGGTCCCCTTTATCAACACATAATGTCAATCTTTGTCTCTTGTTACCTTTTTTGACTTGAAGTCTATTTACATTTAGGTTTATTATTGATAATGAGAACTTAGAACTGACAATTCATCTTTTCTTTTTTCCTTGTTGCTTTATATCTCCGTTGTTTCTTTTTCCTTGTGTTTCTGTCTGCCGTTTTCGGTTTTGCATGAGGTTTTTCTCGTTTCCTTTTTTTTTTTTCTGTTTCATGTCTCTGTTCTAGATTTTTGTTTTATAGTTCTCATGAGGTTTGTAGAAAACAACTCATAGATAAACTAGTCCTTTTTCTGCTCATAGCACCATATCTTCATTTGCTTGCAGAGGTTCCATCCTTTTCCTCTACCCCTTTTATGCTTTTGTTGTCTCGAATTATCCCTTTTTATGTTGCAAGTTTGATACCACATGAAATACTTATATTTTAATTGGTCCCACCCTTCTTCACTTTTACGATATAATAAAGTGTTTAAAAATCGGTTGTGATATAAAATTCAATTTTCTGATTCTATTTATCACCTTCCTCAAAGTTTTGTGTACTATTGCCTTTTTGTCCAGGTAGAAGAGCCCTTTCAACATCTCTTATAAGGCATGTCTGTGTTGATGAACTCCCTCAGCTTTTGCTTTTCTGGGAAAGCCTTTATTTCTCCTTCATATCTGAATGATCACTTTGCTCAATAGAGTATGATTGGCTGACACTTCTTATTTGTTTTCAATATTTTTGGAGTATGTCATTTCTCTCTGTCCTGGCCTGACAAATTTCTGTTGAGTAATCAGCTGATAGCTGAATGGGGGGCTGTGCTTTGTAGGTTACCATCTTTTTTTCCCTGGCTCCCCTTACAATATTTATTTGTCATTGACTTTTGAGAGTTTTATATAATGTGTCTTGGAGAAAGTCTATTTGCATTGAAGCAGTTAGGTGTTAGCTTTGCGGACTTGTCTATCCAGTTGATTCTCCAGATTGGGAATTTCTCAGCTACTATATATTTAAATACACTCTCTGCTCTCTTTTCTTCCTTTTTGAGATCATTATCCTTACAGTATCCTTCTTAAAGGAGTCAGGTCAATCTTCTATGGTATCCAGGGTCTCAGGAACCATAGACACCACCACTGTGGGCAAGGGGAAGGGAGGGTAATGGGAGACCAGGGTTGTGGGTGCTTCTGCCATATCTGGGTTATTGGTTTTGCTGGCACCTTAGCTGTGGGACTTGGTGGTTCAGTTGTGGGCACATCTGTGATTGGAGGAATCGGATTGCAGGCCAGCTTCCTCTTCTGCCCAGTTCCCTGTAGCTGTAGGCTCTACTGGGGTGAGGAGGCAGGAGTCATGTGTTCTGCTTCCATTGAAGCTGCTGGGTTCTCTAGGGCTGCAGGCTCGGCCTCTGGGGATGGTGGTCCAGGATTCCAAGCACCATTTTTACTGTTCCCCCAGCTCATCTTTTCTGTGTGTTCCAGTCCACCTTTAGACGTGGAATTCTCCAGTGACCTAGTGTGTTGGGCAGAGGCACTGTGGTTGAATTGTGGATGTTTCATTGATTTTAGATTAAAAGAGACAGACAAAAGGACCATCTCCTTCTACCATGATGCTGGCTTTACTCTCACCATTTCTTGATAATAATATTCTTCCTCAGTTGAGGAACCACCAGCATGCTTCTCACTAAATTTCAAATTAGCTTTCTGAAAACTACAGAGAATACATCTAGACTTCTTGGACAAGGGACAGTCATTCTATGCTGACTTCCTGATAACTTAGAACCCATTTTTCAAATTGATTGCAACCTTTCAGGCTTACTACAAATGAGTCCTATTCTGTGACAATCGGTGGGACTCAAGACATTCTGTAAAACTATAAATTTCAACCTGCTGTTGCTCAACAAAAGTCTATGCCTCTGATGTTACTATGGCCATTCTCAAGAGTGTTGTGTTTTCTATAAGTACAAATCTATGGTCTCATGCAACCATAGATTTGCAGAGCATATCATAGTCTTTACAGAGCAGAGACTGTAAAAAAAAAAAGAAGGAAAAAAAAGGGGGTTCCCGGCATGACTCTGTGGTTAACGAACCTGACTAGTATCCATGAGAATGTGGGTTCCATCCCTGGCCCTGCTGAATGGGTTAAGGATCCAGTGCTGCTGGGAATGAGTCTAACTAGGAACCATGAGTTTGTGGGTTCAATCCTTGGCCTTGCTCAGTGGGTTAAGGATCTGGCATTGTCCTGAGCTATGGTGTAGGTTATAGAGCCAGATCGGATCCCGTGTTGCTGTGGCTGTGGTGTATGCTGGAGGCTACAGCTCGAATTTGACTCCTAGCCTGAGAAACTCCGTTGCCATTCCTTTTATCCTATAATCTAAGATGAATCTTAGCTTGGCGTCTCCAGATTACCACATGTCACAATTTGTTAATTCTGAGTAAATTATGACTTCTGTCTTTTGCAAGTTAAAGCTGATATTCTCATGATTACACTGGTACAACTTCCAGTAGTACTGAATTATTGTTGAACACTTGGAACAAAGTTTCTTCTCTAATTCAGGGCCAAGAGCGATTTCTACTCCCATTTCCATGAAATTTAAAATTTTTCACATTAATAGAAATATATTTTTCAAAAGCAAGGGAGATATCATTTTTATTCTATTTCAAAATGGTCAAATTTGCACCACCTTATGCTGAGGAATCTGAAATAATGATTGAGAAAAATAGATTAGATTTGGGAAATTGAAAGTCACTTTTCTTCAATGAGACAGAGACTTGTGGGGAGTTATGGGTGTCATTCCATAAGGTCAATGCAAGTTTTGTAATTTCTAGAGCAGAGTAACTGTGGTGATGAAAGGAATCTTATGGAGGAACTAGATCTGCTGGACTGAAGTAGCCTCAATTTTTATAAAATACTATCAGCTATTAAAATGGAGTAGTTTTATTGATAGGCATATCCATGAAAAAAGTGATAAAAACTATTTCAATATTAGTGCACTATTTTCTTCAGAAATTGAATGTGAGGTGCTATGACACAATTTCTGAGCTTGTGGGGTCTGAGTGACATATAACTTGGCTCCACCTTTGGAGCCAAGGTTCGTACCATTTACAAGTCTTGTATCCTCAAATGTTTTTAGACTCTGTCTCTTTATTTTCTCCATCTGTAGGGATGAAAAGGATATTTAAATCAGTGAGATGATGTGAGAATTAAATTTAAAATAGATGTCTAAATAGCCCTTGTATAATTCTTGGTAAAAAGTAACAAAAATAGATCAATAAATTTTAGTCCTTTTTATTGTAGCATAGTGAGTATTGTTACTGGGGATATTAAGACACATTAAAAAATGACTGGGGTGGAGTGTGAGTGAATGAAGACATTTAGATTGAAATTCGTCCTTTAAAATCCATTCTAAACCTGAGATATTATATTTATATTAATAAAATTAATAAAAAGTAGAATTATATGTATACTATTACATCAAATGATATAATTCATAGTTTTCCCATATGTTCTGTATACTGAACACTCTGTAATGTGTTCGTTAGTAACATCTTCTCACATCTCTTTTTAGGATAAAGCAAGAGAAGATGAGAAATAAGAGGACATTTCACCAAAAAGAAAAAAAAAGAAGAAATTCAAATGGGAAGCAGGAATAAGGAATTTAACACCTTTCACATAAAATTTTAGTTTTTCTAAAGTAGAACTATTGTGCCTAAGGTGTATTTCGAGTCCTTTATCGACTTCTCAGTCCCCCACCTACTTCGATTTGCACAGTTGGCCTCATCACACTGCTAGGTTTAAGTGCTGCAAAGGTGCCTTCACTGTCTTCAGCTCTACGTGGATCATCTCCTCTAAGCCTCTTGCTCTCTGTGAATCCTGGAGGTGCCACTAACTCGGCATCAGGAGACAACTCTGAAAACCTTTTTCAATCAGGTTAAGTTATTGACTACCTTTCAATTTCGTTTGGTTTTTCTGGCAGAACAGACTATACTCTGAACAGCAGATATAATTCTGTCATATCAGGTCACACCAGTTAAAATACTTCAGATACACCTGTATTACACCTTTCGGGTTCTAAATTAAAGCAATCCTCTCAAGAGTTCCCATTGTGGCTCAGCGGTAATGAACCTAACTAGTATCCATGTGGACACAGCTTTGATCCCTAGCCTCACTCAGTGGGTTAAGGATCCGACATTGCCATAGCTGTGGTGTACCTTGCAGAAGTGTTTTGAGGAGTTCCTGTTATGACGCAGAAGAAACGAATCCGACTAGGAACCATGAGGTTGTGGGTTTGATCCCTGGCCTTGCTCAGTGGGTTAAGGATCCAGCATTGCTGTGACTGTGGTGTAAGCCAGTGGCTACAGCTCTGATTCAACCCCTAGCCTGGGAACCTCCATATGCCACAGGTGCGGCCCTAAAAAGACAAAAAAAAAAAGACGAAAATAAAAAATAGCGTACAAACATACACACAGAAGTGGTTTGGATCTGGCATTGCTGTCGCTGTGGCATAGGCTGGGAGCTACCGCTCCAATTTGACCCCTAGTCTGGGAACTTCCATATGCCATGGGTACAGCCCTAAAAAAGACAAAGGAAAAGAGAGAGAGAGAGAGAGAGAGATAGAAAGCACAGAAAACAAAGAAAAAACCCATCCTCTCTATGAAAAAAATTCTAAGTCTCAGAAGAGAAGCTTCATACTGAGTCTCTGACCAGCGCCTGATGATGTGGTCCATCTCCGATGCTGATTGGTTCTCCATCTCGAGATCACCCAGCACAGGAAATGAGTCCCTTAGTTGGTGTCACTTGGGATGTGGGTGGGGGAGGGTCCTAGTGCTCACTAAGTGACACTTGCCTGCTTCCCTGCACCCGGACCTCTCCTGTCATCCAGTGTGGTGGGTCTGTGGTTCCCTGGAGGCTCATGGGTAGCAGCTCTGATACTGTGAACGAAGGTGCTGAGCCCTCCTGTGGTTTGGGCTTGGAACACCCAACAGAAGTACACACTGTGAGTGCAGAGAGGAGGAAGGAAGGGTGTTAGCTTTGTCTCTGTGACCAAGTCCCTTAAAAAAAATTGTGACATATTCTTTAGTGACCACCTATCTGTATTATATGGATAATCTATCCACAACAAAGGAGCCTGGATGCTTGTCCTAAGAGCAGTGCATGAGGAGCCTCCATATCTGTAGACTATTTCTTCTCAATTCTCCTCCATTGAAACCTCTCCAGAGGTGTGGATCAGGTACAGGAGGAGGAATTTGCCATGGCACAGACTCTTCCTTGCTCTTCCAACAAGTAATCTATATTATCTAAAACCACCGTATTAGTTCAAAATAATCTTTCCACCAAAGAGGCATGCTTTGAAGTGGCGTATTCTGCTGCCCTTCAAGGTCATGCTGCCTTGATCTGTGTTTGTTTTTGTTTTACTTCTCAGATTTTTATCAATAAGCTGTAAAAATTTTGAAGCAAAATAAAGGAATTTATAATATGTGGAATATTATAATTACTAAGCATGTTATCTACTTACTTTGCATTTTTATTTTAATTTCCATTATACCTCAATGTAATAAAAATTAGCTTCAGTCTATGTTAAAAAAGCGGGTAATGTGAATCCTCAGTGTCCAATTTCATGCCTCCTTAGGTCTAAGATGCATGGTATTGATGTGCAAATCCTGTCATATACAGAGGCTCCTCTATTCTACTCACCACTCCACCACCATCTGCTCCCCACCATCTGTCTCACCCATTATCAGAGTTCTACCTTAGGGTTTGAGATTCACTCTACTGAAGATCGAAATATCTCAGTGACTTGGAGGCTTAAGAACCCAAACCAGATTACGACCCTGGTGCGAAATCATCTCTCAACATATAAACCCTACTCTAGTATTTTCCAGATGAGGACTGGACCACAGCGGCTGGGTCGCTTGCAGCTCCTCAAAATGAGACTGAGCCCCAGTGAACGTGGATAATTCTGAGTACTTACAGAGCTTATAAGACACATTCGACATCCAGATATTTCAGGATGGAAGCATCACATATGTTCCTCAGTCTCTGTGAAGAATTGGCTCAGACACCAAAAACTCCACCTAAGGCCCACTCAAAGTTTATTGTATTCAGAAAAATCACAGAAGAAACTCCAAGTAATAAGTATACAGTAGATGCCTCCATAGAACATTCGAAAGGTTTCATAGCAGAGAAAGGATCCTATGGGATCTCTTCCAAAGGCATTACACGGTGATAATAAAAAGGCCGTGGAAATGGAGGGGAAGCCAGCACAAGAAGGGGTAACAAACAGGGAATAACCAGATGTTAGAATTTGAAGATTAAAGAAGGCATCAACACTTAGAGTGGCTTCAGGGCTGGAAAGTGCTGAAGGAGAGTTGTCTTCACGGAGGTGAACAGCTGGAGTATCGCTGGGTTTGTAAAGCTGTTCAAGAGGAAATATCTTCATTGATCTTTAACAAAGTCCATTCCCTGTAGCAGGAAACATAAAGTTACTATGGAGTTATTTTGAGCTCTTACTTTCAGATTCCTTCCTCTTCACTCTTAATCCTTTGACTTAGGAAACATCTCTCAATATCCATCTGACCTCTAGTAAAGGCAACCTTTCCAACACAAACCGCTCTTACCTACCCTCCCAGGTGAGCCTGAATGAGCAGACCCTGCTTTACTTCCTCCGGGAGCTTCTGACACTGCTTATCAGAATGGAGGCACAAACACAGACGTGGGTCTCCAAGGGATTCCCACTTCAAACCCTGAGTCTACCCTAAACCCCAATGAGTGAAGCTCTGCAAATGTTTCAGAACTGAGGTCCTGTCTCAGGAAATATAAACCAGAAAGCGTCTTAATCTGGAAGCTGGAGTTCCCGTCGTGGTGCAGTGGGTAACGAATCTGACTAGGAACCATGAGGTTGCGGGTTCGGTCCCTGCCCTTGCTCAGTGGGTTAAGGATCTGGCGTTGCCATGAGCTGTGGTGTGGGTCGCAGACGCAGCTTGGATCCCGCGTTGCTGTGGCTCTGGTGTAGGCCGGCGGTTACAGCTCCGATTCGACCCCTAGCCTGGGAACCTCCACATGCTGCGGGAGCAGCCCTGGAAAAGGCAAAAAGACAAAAAAAAAAAAATCTGGAAGCTGACCGTCCCAGATTTTAAGACATGGTATTCTAATGTGAAACAATTCGTTGAAGTACAGGAGATAATTTCCAAGACAGAAGGTGTGGTCTTAGGCACCCATGTAGAGAAAGAGGTAGGACTGTGAGGCTTTGGGATAGCAGATGACACCAATGTCTGATTCTGTTCAGCCAAGAAAAATCAAGAGCCGTGACCTCTGGCATCGTTTTCCCTTAAAGGCACCAGATGCCCTTTCCTCCACTCTGCTTCCTTTCCTTGGCTCATTGCATGCATGTCTCCCTCTGACTACACCAAACCCACCTGCAAGCACCTCACAGAGGCCCTCGGCGTTCAGTGGCGTTGCCTTTGCGCACACCCTTGATGATGAGGACGGTCCCGACGATGATGCCCACCAGAGCCACAATCAGGCCCAGAGCACACACGGTGTTCTCTGTAGTCTCTGGGAGGGGGGTTTGAGCTTCAAACTCTGGGGAAAAAGAAAGCAGAGCACCGACGTAATAAATACGGTAGGGAAGAGCACTGAGGGCCAAATAGAGAATACTTAGTCAAAAGAATTGTTATTAGGCAATTAGATAAGAGAGAACAGAACGATGTATTACGGGAATTACAACTGGAAGTGTGGAAAGCTGATCAGTGGGACAAGACCAGGGATGAGAACTGGAGCAGCTGCTATGAAACAGGGAACTCAGGATCCCAAAGGACCAGGCACAGGCAGGCCTTACAGGACAAAACCATGAAGCAAAGGAGACTGAGGGATGGTTCTTACCCCAGTGCTTGAGAAGAGGCTTGTCCAAACCCCAGTGCTCCACCTGGCAGTCATAGACATCCTCGGTTGAGGGCATGAAGGGGAGATAGTGGAACTTGCGGAAAAGGTGGTCCTCCCGGGGCAGGAAGACTGTCTCTGACACTCCTCTGGTGACAGGGGAGCCATTTCGAAGCCAGGTGACATTGACCACTGGCGGGGAGAACTTGTCGATGAAACAGATGAGGATGTTGGGCTCTCCCAGTTCAACAGGCTTGTCTGAGAGCACAGTCACTTCTGGAGGTACTGGGAGAACAGGTGACGGAAATTAGCCTTCCCTGTTTAGCATTGGCTCGCACCCTCCCAGCAAGGCTGAAAACGCAGTTGACACTGTGCCCTGGAGTCTATGCCATGGTCCCAGATAATACCTAGCTCTGAAATCCGCCCCCTTGGACAGAAACCAAGCTTAAGGGATGAGAGAGCCCAGGGCTTCATTTCTGGACCCCCTGGCATGGATGCAGGGCAACGACTTTATGAGAGACAGTGGATGGCAGAGACAAGATGTGAGCACAGCAAGAAAGGAGCAAACTCATGAGGTTCTTGGGATGGTGGCATGAGAATCTGGGGTTTGTTTATGGCAAGATTAGGCCCCTGGAAGGAAAAGTAAGTCACAATAACATAATGCAAAGAACTGAACATCTACTTAAAGCTCTAAATCCCATGTCCAGGAGTGCAGTAGAGACAGGTACCATTGGTGTTCGGGGTGTTGTTGGAGCGCTTGATCATGATTTCCAGGTTGGCTTTGTCCACAGCTATGTTGGCCAATGCACCCTGAGCCTCAAAGCTGGCAAAATGTCCAAATTCTTCAAGCCGCCAGACCGTCTCCCTCTTTTCCATATCCACGTGGAAAATCTCATCACCGTCAAAGTCAAACATAAACTCGCCAGTTTTGTCAGGGCTCAGATAGAACTCAGCCTGGATGATCACGTGATTCTCTGAAAAGACAAGAGCAGGAATGAGGGTGGAAAATAGAGAAGGCGATGAAGAAGAACCCAGGATGCGAGACACAAACGTGGAGGCAGGAGGTGGCGAAGGGGAGGGCCAGGTGGAATGGAAGAGTGATGGAGCCTACAGATGAGGGGGAAGATGAAGCCTGAGGAAGGGATGTTCGTGGCGGACAGAGCTGGGAGTGCAGAGGCAAAAGGACAGTGTAGAGAGGGTGGATGAAGGAAATGAGGCTGAAAACCCAGAGTCTCGTGAAGCATTTTACTCCATGTGACTGTCCGTGAAATGATTCCCTTGTTAGAAATCCAGCAGCAGCTCCTCAAAGAGAAATATTCTCTTACTCTCTTGATCTAGGAATTAAATATCCTCAAGCCAGAAGCATGGGCATGCTTTGTAACTCTAAGAAGAGAGAAACACTTTTTTTTTTCATATAATGATTTTTACTTTTACAGTTGTAGCTGATTTACAGAGTTCTGTCAATTTTCTACTGTACAGCAAGTACCCAGTCACACATACATGTTTACATTCTTTTTCTCACATGATCATGCTCCATCACAAGTGACCAGACACAGTTCCCAGTGCTACACAGCAGGATCCCATTGCTTATCCATTCCAAAGGCAATCGTTTGCATCTATTAACCCAAATTCCCACTCCCTCCCCCTCCCTCCCCCTCCCTCTTGGCAACCACAAGTCTGTTCTCCATGTGCTGGGTTCTGACCTCTGGCGTCAGATTAAATCTTGAACTCTCATTTAGCTACTTATTTACCTAGTGATCTTGAGCGTGTGTGTTTCCCACTATATTCTTCTGTGGTTCTGCTTCCAGGTTGGCTTTATTTTTAAAATTAAATGAGACTAGGTTCATTTGTGCCATATTTTAGATTCCACATATAAGTGATATCATATGGCATTTGTCTTTCTCTAGGAAACAGAAACAGACTCATGGACATAGAGAACAGATGTGTGGTTGCCACAGGGGAGGGCAGAGGAAGTGGGATGGATGGAGAGTTCGGGGTTAGTAGATGCAAACTACTCCATTTGGAATGGATAAGCAATTCCTACTGTACAGCACAGGGAACTATATCCAGTCTCTTAGGATAGAACATGATGGGAGATAATATAAGAAAAAGAATATATATAAATATATATATGTATGTATGACTAGGTCACGCTGCTGTACAGCAGAAATTCACAGAACACTATAAATCAACTATACTCTAATAAAAAGAACATTTAAAGAAAGATTCAATGAGACTAAAGTAATTTCTTGGTATAACATCAGGATTATAGCAAGTACTTTAGGGTCAGAAAGGTTTGTGTTTAAAGATGAGACCCATGGACTATATGACTGGAGCTTATGGCACCCACGTGATTAAGTTTGAGACTTTTGAGACCTTGTGACATAGAAGGCCCGCCTTCCTGGATCCACCCCCACACCGTGTACACCTCTGAGGGAAGGATTACATTTGGATGGACCTTGCCAATGTTCCCTTGGATCTTAACGTTCTCTGATGGAATCTGTCGTTATGGGAAAATGTCCTTCTATTACGGTTGATAGAAAAATCCAGGAGAATAATCGACTTGAAATAAGAAAACTACAGTTGAAGAGTATGCTGCCTCTGTGGTGCACGTATATGAGAGGCGGTTTTTTAAATTCAACTGTGTATTGATAAATGGAGGGATTTTTTTTCTTAGCATTTGCATCTATAAACACACACACACACACACACACACACACACACACACGCACACACTAACTGCCTCTTTCCATTCTAAGGGAAGCTGTCTTTCCTGGTAAGCTTCCTCATCTATGGCTCTTATATGGGCAACAGAAACCTACCACTGTCATTGCAGGTCTTGGAGCTGAGTTATTACTTTAATTATTTTCGACTGACCTGCCACCTTCTTTGGGGGTCACAACGGCACAATATTTGCTCTGGAGATGGCAGAGAATAATATCAGACTCTCCACTTCTTTACTCATTTTTCTACTCTCCCAGGAACATTACTAAGGAACAGTGACCCAAGATCATTGTAAGATCCATTGTAATTGGAGCTACCACTGTCCCAAGAAGCAGAAAATGAAATACAATTCATAGCAGCACATCTGCCCTTCCTCCTTCCTCGATGGCTGCTTTGCGGTGACTTTCTTTTCTAGCCCTCTTTGATACAATATCTGTGCTCCCAATATGCTGACAGGATCCACAGGCCAAAAAATAGCTACCACGGCAAAAAGCGCTAAGAACAGGTGCCGGGAAATTCTCATATTTTTTTCTGATTTAATCCTCACAAAGATAAGTGAGGTTTTAAATTTTAATACTTTCCCAGAGTGAAAAATTCAAGTGCGGGGAGATACCTTGTTCATCCTGCCAGAAACTATTTCCCTTCTGGCTGAAGTCAAAGTCAGTGGTATTATCAATATACAACTCAGTTCTCCTCCTCTAATCTGAACTTGGTCTCCTTCAGTTTGTGGGGAGGCGAGAACTCCTTCAACTACAAGTTATTATCATTTTAGGTTTAGACCCACATAAGTACCCATCACACTTCTCTTTCACTCCAAAGACTGTCTTGCAAATGTTCACCAGAGCATCACATCTCTGATGCTCTCAGAACTTTCTACCCCTCGCTTAGATTCTCTCAGAACTTACCTATGATAGCCCATGATTTCTGAAGGTTCAAGATGGTGATGACAAATCCTAGGACTGGGACCCCAAGTATGGTCATTTTCTCCTTAGATGCCTCGATGAGGGTCGGTAGAGCTATGGTGGGTCAGGACGGACAAGAATACAAGCAAAGAGAATGCAGGGCGTCCTAGGGTCTGACTGATTAAAATTTAAAATCAGTTGAGCTGCAGCCAATCAGAAAAATCCTTTGAGATGATTCATCTGTTGCTAAAGGAAAGACTCTTGCAAAGGGTCCAGGAAAGGAGACGCTTTGTTCATTAGATGAAAAGGAACTTCTTTTTTATAATTTTCTATTAAAGTGTAGTTGATTTACAATGTTGGGTTCAATTCTACTGTACAGCAAAGTGACCCAGTTATATATACATACTTTTTTTTTTCTTTTTCTCATATTATCTTCCATCAAGGTCTTATCCCAAGAGCCTGGATATATTTCCCTTTGCTATGCAATAGGACCTCACTGTGAAAAGGAACTTCTTAATCAAACTCACAACCAAACAAAAAGGACCAAAAAAATCAAATTTTTGTGCATAAAGGGTAATGACTTATAGGCTCTTCCATCCCAATCCAATTTCTAGAAGAGGAGCTACCTGAAGCATGTTAACTCAATGGAGTACATCAACTATAATAGAAAAAATAAAAATCTTAAAAAAAATCAATGGAAATACCCTATAATGAAAGTTAATGGCAGATTATGCCTCTGTGCTGTGACAATTGGGAATTTATTTAAGGGACAATAAGTCACCTAAAGGGAAGGTACTCTGTCAGGCCGAGGAAGGTCTGAATCTTGGCAGCATTGAGCGAGAGATCTTTTCTGAACACACCTCCTATTGGAATTCTTGTTGTACCTCAGCAGGTTAAGACATAGTCTCCGTGAGGATGCGGGTTCAATCCCTGGTCTTGCTCAGAGGGTTAAGGATCCGCAGTCACTGTAAGCTACAGCGTAGGTCACAGATGTGGCTTGGATCCAGTGTTGCTGTGGCTGTGGCATTGGCCTCTGGTGGCAGCTCAGATTCAACCCCTAGCCTGGGAACCTCCATATGTCATGGGTGCAGCCTGTAAAAAGAAAACAACAACAACAAAAACCTCTTATAGCTTCAGGCTTCTCCTCCAGTGTCCTCCATCCAAAGTGGCCAGTGCTGCCCCAGAGTTGGGGACCCCTGGCGTGGTACTGCACAGAACATGTCGGGGGGGAAAGTGAGCCCCCAACACTCCCGAGGCTGGAGAGGGCTGGAAAACTATGACTTGGAGCATAGTAGTGGTTATTGGAAACAGCAGACAGTAAAGGGGGATCTGTTCCTAACTCCTATTGCCTGGATCGGAGACCTATGACTCAAGGCCCATGAAGCCTGTTGGGGACACACCTTATTTGAGGGCTCAGCTAGATGAAGATATGGAGTAAATTAATCAGAGATTTTTTTTTTACCTGGAAGACTAGAGATAATAATCTGCTGTACCATTCCTTCCTCATGATGAAAATTCTGATTCAAATAATTCATTTTGTTGTTTATTCAAAGTTAGGACATGCGGAGCCTCACATTTTTGGAAATACAGCAAGATGGAAAGTAAAATGTTAAACCACCCATAGACAGGGCTGGAATCCAAATACCTCCCGGGAGGAGAGACCTGGCCGTGAGGCAGCTCATGAGGTGGTGAGTTCACTTTTTACGACGGGGCATGATATACACACTTAGGGTGGGTTTTCCACACTGCTTTCTACCCCGCTGAGGTCTCATCCTGGCCTACCACTCCCCTCATAAATCATAAGAACAAACACTCTCTACGCTGCTGATTTTCTGATTGTTTCTAAGGGTTTTGCATCCTCTGATACTGACTTCACCATCACAGGGAAGATGCACGCACAGTTCCGCCCTAAAATTGTTGAGGACTCTGTTTCTTGGAGGCAGGGGAACGGGCCAGATGAGTTCTACAATATCCATCTCTGCCGAGACTCTGATCCCATAATTTAGACTTGTCATCTCCTCTTTCAGAGGAAAAACCAAGTATGATTTTTCCATGCCTGCCCTTTGCTGGCTGTCATCATCCTTCTTCTTTGAAGATGCTCAGTAAATGTATAGCAAACCCAGAGGCTGTGCCTATCTCTGCATCTTACACGTTGGAAATAGAACCTTCAGCCCAAGGTGTTGGTCAGCAACTCATGATGTCATTTAGTCCTAAGACACTGATTGGTTCTCCTCAGGAGATGACTCAACTGGGGAGTTCTTTAGACTTTCAATTCCGTTTCTCTTGGGTGGGAAAGGAGTTTCAATTTGGAAACTCATCATGGTTCCTTGTTTCTCCTGACCTCTAACTTCCTGTGTGTTTGAGGGAATTTCTGAGGGTACCTGAATGAGTTTGTCTCCGTGACGTTAAAAGGTGAGGAACCTCTGTACTAGTCAGAATTCGTTCCAGAAATAGAAATCCCTGAGGATGCTCTAAACGGAATTCTTTATTACAATTATTTATTACCTTAAAACTGTTAGGAGGTCTGGAGGAGCACAAGTCAGTGCAGACCTTAAGATGTTGGGACCTGGGAATTCCTGTTGTGGCTCAGTGGGTTATGAACCTGGGTAGTATCCATGAGGATGTGGGTTCGATCCCTGGCCTCGCTCAGTGGATTAAGGATCCGGCGTTGCTGTGAGCTGTGGTGTAGGTTGCAGATGCGGCTCGATTCCTTGTTGCTGTGGCTGGGAACTTCCATGTGCCATAGATGTGACCCTAAAAAGCAAGCAAGCAAACAAACAAACAAAAAAACCGCAAAGAGTCCAGACCTGTTGGAGCCACTGCTGACATCACCATGGCTCCTCTAGAGCTCCAAGAGAAGGAAAGTCTTGGGAACACAAGGATGCTTCCAAGATTGCAGTCTAGGAACCCTTGTGTCCACTGCCTGGGACACCTCAGCCTGTCTGTGCTTCCTGAATCTCACAACAATAAGTTCCACCAGCAGAAGGTAGACCAGAAGGAATAAGTCTGCATATTTTTTAAATCTCTCTCTCTCTCTTTTATTTTTTCCTTCGGCATGTGAACGTTCCCGGGCTGGTGGTCGAATGGGAGTTGCAGCTGCTGGCCGGCCTAGGCCATAGCCACATAGCAATGCAGATCTGAGCTATGGCTGTCACCTACACCACAGCTCAGGGCAACCCTGGATTCCTGACCCACAGATCGAGGCCAGGGATGGAACCCACATCCTCATGGATACAAGTGGGAACTCCCTTTTCAATCTCTTTTAAGTCACCTGCTCTTTGTTCAAAGAGTAAAATCAATGCTGAAGCCATCCATCTGTTCTGCATTCTATCAAGTTATTAGGCATTACAGGGTCAGCACACCTCCAAGTCACTAACAAACATCTGGTCTTGGGGAATGTGGTACATAAACCTGCTTAGCGTGGAAGATTATTATTTCAGAGGGAGGTCGCAGGCCTTCTGTGAGGGCCCTGTCTTTAGTCAGAACGGAATATAGGGGCTGGAGATTTAAGAACTGACCACACTCAGACAAGAGTGCTGCTGTTCCTGCTCCATTCCCCTGGGCATGTGTGGCCTTATTCAAAAGTGTTTATCCATTAAGCACGACAGGTACTCTTTTCTGCATATTGTTAAGAACATCTGTCTAGTAATCCTCTCCTCCTCTTCACTGTCTTCTCAAGGGTCTAATTGAGGATAAGAAATGAACATTTGAAGGTTTATTGAATGTATTTGGTCAGCAATCACCAAATACCCTGGGTTCTAAACGTGCCAAACGCTGG
This sequence comes from Phacochoerus africanus, assembly GCF_016906955.1. Lineage (NCBI taxonomy): Eukaryota > Metazoa > Chordata > Mammalia > Artiodactyla > Suidae > Phacochoerus > Phacochoerus africanus. Next base: position 26,026,608 of record NC_062552.1, on the reverse strand, counting down.
TTGTGGACAAGTGAAGAAGACAAGACGGAAGTGTGGGAGTTCCCGTCGTGGCTCAGCGGAAACGAATCCGGCTGGGAACCACGAGGTTGCAGGTTCGATCCCTGGCCTTGCTCTGTGGGTTAAGGATCTGGCGTTGCTGTGACTGTGGTGTAGGCCAGCAGCTGTAGCTCCAATTAGACCCCTAGCCTGGCAACCTCCATATGTCACCAGTGTGTCTCTAAAAAAGACAAAAAACAAAAAACAAACAAAAAAGATGAAAGTGTGAAGATGAGGAGTTAAAAGTGAGCAATGAATCCCTAGGCTGGATTAGGGTGAGGAAGGTGGTAGGAAATGATCAGAATGTACTTACCTACTTAGTTTCAAGTCTGAAAGAAATTAAAAAAAAAAAAAATAGAGGTCAGGATGAGAAGGTGGATCTTGCTCCAGGTGATATAACACAGACCAGTGTGTGAGAGGGAGGTTTGTTAGGTGATCGCAATAGAACAGAGAACACCAGTAGATAAATGTCATCTGAAGAACATCGTTTTGGGACTCAGATGGGATAATACATGAGAAGTGGCCAAGGCTGTAAACCATTTTAGCAAAGCCCATGTTTTTATCTATCCATGATGATAGAGAATAACTTTTTTTCTTTCTTTTTTTGGCCACCCCACTGCGGGCCAGGGGTCAGATCCCAGCCTCCGTTGGGACCAACTTACATTGCAGCTGCAGCAACACTGGATCCTTAACCTGCTGTGCCAGGCCGGGGATTGAACCTGTGACCTGTGTCTCATGCCCTTGCACCACAGAATAACCTATTTTTGGATCTAAGGTTACTTTTGAGCTTTGAAATTTTATGGTGGAAAGGTGAGAAATTAGCCAGAGGATGGCCATGGTTTTGTTGAAAGGCTCTCTCTCTCTCTCTTTTTTTTTTTGGTGCATTCTTTCTATCTTACCAATTAAAATATTACTAATAATAAACATTAAATATTTATCATTATATTCTCCAGATCCTAATTATCTTTCCAATTTATTCTGAGGAAACTGGGATCTAAAGAAGTCTATTCTTTCAGTCAAAGTCTCCCTTAGAAAGTGGGAAGGTGGTTTTCTAAATCATGTCTCTAGTTCTGTAGCCAGCAGTATATGGAGTCTAAGAATGAGTCTATTCAAAACACTAAAACCACTCCAACCACAAATGAAGCCTCATTTGGGGATGATAGGTATTTTGTCCTATACGCTGTATTTATCGGGGAATATTTTAAAAGTTCTCAGGAAATAGCGCTTCCGTCCTCCTCCCCCCGCCCCCCAAAGCATGGTAAAAGCGAGACTAAGCTTCCCTCTTGTGGCCAATAGTAATATAACTTTTTTGACTTTGAGCATTCAGATGGCTTGTGAAAGAGCCAAGATTTTTATTTTATTTTTTAATTTTTTGGCCTTGCCCATGGCCTGTGGAAGTTCCTGGGCCAGGGATCGAACCCATGCCACAGGCTTGAACCAAGCCACTGCAGTGGTTCAGTGCACCAGGTCCTTAACCTGATGTACCACAAGGAAACTCCAATCCAAGATTTTAAAAATCAGGATGTGTTTTTTTTTTTGTCTTTTTGCATTTTCTAGGGCCACTCCCTTGGCATATGGAGGTTCCCAGGCTAAGGGTCTAATCGGAGCTGCAGCCGCCAGCCTATGCCAGAGTCACAGCAACAAGGGATCCGAGCCCCGTCTGTGACCTACACCACAGCTCACGGCAATGCCGGATCCTTAACCCAATGAGCAAGGCCAGGGATCGAACCCACAACCTCATTGTTCCTAGTTGGATTCGTTAACCACTGAGCCATGATGGGAACTCCAGGATGCTTTAACTAATCTTTTTCCTTATGTGCATACTCAAAAATTCCCAGGTGCGTTTGATCTAAACACATTTGCAATTTAAAACCCTTTAGTAGTTTCTGTCATGGTTCAGCGGAAATGAACCTGACTAGCATCCATGAGGACGTAGGTTCGATCCCTGGCATTGCTCAGTGGGTTAAGGGTCTGGTGTTGTTGTGAGCTGTGGTGTAGGTTGCAGACACAGCTCGGATCTGGCATTGCTGTGGCTGTGGTGTAGGCCAGCAGCTACAGCTCCCATTCGACCCCTAGCCTGGGAACTTCCATATACCTCAGGTGCAGACCTAAAAAAAAGATAAAATAAATAAAATAAAAATAAAATAAAAATCTTTAAGGTATTCTATAATGACTATCATAAAGCCTTTTTGAAGCACGTAAACAAAATATGAAATGTGTTTCTTTTGAATAATTTGAAAAAGGAGTTCCTTGGTAGCTAGTGGTTAAGGATCTGGTGTTGTCACTGCTGTGGCTCGGATTGAATCCCTAGCCCAGGAACTTCTGCATGCTATGGGCACAGCCATAAAAATAAATTAATAATTTGAAAACTAAAGGAAGGTTTGATAAAGGAAAAAGTAGCTGCAATCACTTTCATTCTTCTGGGTAAATATTTAGTACCCTTTTTGCTTCTCCAGGGGAAATTTAATCTTAGGCAAATGTTCTAGCTGTTTTTCAGGAAACTTGAGAAGGGAAGGACATCAGCTTAATTTCTAGGCAAGATTGCTTCTGGTGAAAATGACCTTTGCCTGGTAAACTGAATCTTGGCTAGGAGGAACATTTGATGAAGTATACAAGTGTGGGAACCCACATTTTGGGCACCCCTGAATGCAATGACCCTTGTAACTGGGCTTGCACTTACCAGGGGTCTGGAAGCTGTGCTCACGGACTTGCTACAAGAGGCACCGACTCCAAGCGGGTGCGGATTCTAGCCCAGGGGGATGTCACTTCCACAGGTGTGGAGTCCTCTTGCACCTAAGCGGTCCCCCGGGGGGTGTGGTGGCAGAGACAAACAGCTGCTCTGCATTATGGACCAGATCAAGAACTACTAGCCTGCAGAGAATTATCTCCTGCTGCCCCCTTGAAATGCTTCCATTCTGTCTGTTATTCTTCTGAGTGAATCTAAGAGCCAAGTCAATCTGAACATTCACTTAAACCTAAGAAGATCCCCAGGCCTTCATATGTGGACACGGGCAGTTTTTATTTTATTTCCCGCACATATGTGTGTGTATGAGACATTGTCAGCGTTGTTAGAGACCCCCTCTAAGAAGGGTCTGCTTCTACAGACACAGATAAAGGGTTTCCAGTGTCTCATCTTGCTCCTCCCCGACTTTCCTTCGTAAAACCGTAGCCTGAACGCGTCCCCGCATCACCACTGTCTGTGATCCATCAGGAAGAATGGCGGGGAGTTCCTGTCGTGGCGCAGTGGTTAATGAATCCGACTAGGAACCATGAGGTTGCGGGTTCGGTCCCTGCCCTTGCTCAGTGGGTTAACGATCTGGCGTTGCCGTGAGCTGTGGTGTAGGTCGCAGACGCGGCTCAGATCCCGCGTTGCTGTGGCTCTGGCGTAGGCCGGTGGCTACAGCTCCGATTCGACCCCTAGCCTGGGAACCTCCATATGCCTCGGGAGCGGCCCAAGAAATAGCTAAAAAAAAAGACAAAAAAAAAAAAAAGAATGGTGGAGAGTTAGGGGCACGCAGTTCCCCTCTACGTCATGATTATGTCTAATAACCAGTGGGTTTAGTTTCCATATGACATTTGATATTTGTATTTCTTTTGATTTGTCCCAAGCTACATCATACGAAAACACACACACAAAAATAAAAAACAAAACAAAACAATGCTTTTGCAATCAGCATTTGCAATTTTTTTCTTTTTCTTTTTTGGCCACACTCATGGCATATGGACGTTTCTGGGCCAGGGATCAAATCTGAGCCAGAGGTGCAGCGATACCAAATACTTAACCCACTGCTGGGGATTGAACCAGCAACTCTCCAGAGCCAAGCTCAAACCCACTGTGCCACAGTGGGAACTCCAAGATACTATTTCTATTCTTTAGACATATATATATATGTGTGTGTGTATATATATGTATATATATTTGCATAATGTCACTCTTGCTGGCTATCAGTGCTGCTTTTGGAATCAAGAAATTCTACCACTTCCCTTTGTGAACTGCTTTGCTTCTACCAAGATGGAAAATTTAGGTTTTCAGTAAATGTGGGTTGCGGGAAACATGCTTCTCTGTCCTCTGAAAGCACACACTGCCCAGGAGAGCACCTCTTCCTCTGGGGCTGCCCTGTCTGGGATTGTCTTGATGCTCAATGCCAAGGACAGAGGCCACCACTGCGGCCTCTTCCCCAAGTGCAAAACTGGGACTTTCCTTAAAAGGCTCTCTCAAGCCCATGTCAGAAGGCAGGGGGCAGATGACCCTCCATTCCGCACGTGGACTGATGTTCACCTGGACTCTGCAGACGTCCCTGGGGTTCTGGGGAAAGGGGTGGGGAATAGAGTGAGCAGGAAGTCTATGAAAAAGTGAGAGAAGAGTTACCATCGTGAGACCTTTCGGCGGGCAAGGTCCATGATCTGGAAAACCTAGCCTTGGGCAGATGCTTTTATAACCCTCGGTGTAGGTCCCCGATGGTGACCACACATGGACGGTGGAGGTATGTTCCATCCATACCTGCTTGTACCTTGCCACACATGGGTCATGCACCAGTGTACTTGTGCAAAATCAAACAGCCGGGCCCTGGGAGACACTGTTCCCATGTGTCCCCTTACCAGGCTGGTTTCAGTGGCACTCCTGTTGCAGTTGGGTAGATCTTCTGTCAGGCTCCTGTGAAGGTGATGTCACGTATGGGAAAGTAAGGTATCCAGCTGTAGTGGGACCAGAGAGCAAAGTAACTGATGATAACAGTCAGCAGCTAGAGACCCATACCTGCTTATACACAGCCTGGCAGATATGTCTGGAGACCAGGAGAGAGAGGCAACAGCGAAAATCAGGAACTTGATCTGCACAAAGAATCAGAGCTTCTGCTTCACGCTGGCTCCCACCCAGAGAAAGCTAAGGATAAAGTTCCAAGCGAGGATGGCAGTTTCAAGGGGTGCTGGACAGAGCGATAAGGGCTGAAGGAAAGTGACAGGGCTGCCAGTGACCCTCGTACCCACTCAGCCTGTTCAGACTCCAAATCCAAAATCACTAGGATGGGTCTCCCCAGAGGTCCCGGACACAGCACAGATGACACTGGGAAAAAGGTAGGCGCCCTGGGAATGTGTTTTTCTTTCTTTCGTGAACCCTCTGATACTTTGCTGTGAGTTGCCTTGAGAGAGAGGCCAGTTCTTTGGATCATATTCAAGTTCTGGAGGCATCTTTTGCCCCTGACAACTTGAGAAGGAAGAGGGCACTGCCCACGTGCTCCGCAGGCCTTACGGTGCTGGTTCTGTCTAGCTGGAGCATGGTGGTGCAAAAGGTCAGGGCCCATGAGCCTATCCAATTTGTCTCTCGGATTGGCTCTGAGGCGCTAGGGTGCATGCCAGGTCAGAGAGGGTGCTGGCACTTTCCTGACAAAATTTTTGCCATTCCTCGTCTCTACTTAGATGTATTGCTCCCCAGTCCTACCAGTCTTAGCTTCCCAGTGAGAGTTGTCCATGGGGCATGTGAGTCTACCTATTGCAAAATTATGTGCAATGGGAAAAGACTGGAAACTGTCCTGCTGTCCATTACAAGTCACAGTTCCAACACATAAAGTACAACTGCACAATGTAATACAATGAAGCTGTTAAAAGCAATCGCGGAGGCTGGGAGGAGAAGCAGGGAGGAGAAGCGGGGAGGCCCCAGCAAAAAGGACTTTTGCCCTGGGCTTTGCAGCTACTGGTGATGGAAGCAGCAGAAGCCACACCTGAAGACAGAAGCTGGAACTGGTTACAGAAAGAAAGAATGTCACTGGACCCCACAGCCAGCGACACGGTGATCTGCCCGGTTTCACCAACCATTCCTGGATTTCCTCTCTCTCTGCCAGTATCGGGACTACTTGTTATTCTCACATGCCCACAAGTACTTATTTCTCTGATATTGAAAGCTCCGTGTACCTAACAGAAGATGCTCCACCTCGGCCAGCCTCAGCACCCTTGCTTTCCAGCGCTCAGTGAGGTATCAGCTGTGCCCTGTGTTCCATTCCGCAAAGCATCGCCTCCGCAAAGACTTTCTTGACTCCCTCATGAATCCCTGAACGATTCTAATCCAGTGCCAATGGTCTTTCCTCTGAAAACTATAAATGCCCCTGAGAACTGGACTTATAATTTTTTTCAGCGTTGCTTCTTTAAGAATGCCTGGTAATAAAGCTCCGTAGCAATGAATTAAAGATAAGAAAGCATCCCCTCTTTCCAAAATCTTTCCTTTTTCCTTTCGCATACCCCTTCAATCTCTCTTGCTTTCCCTGTCTTTCTTCCGTTCCCATCGCCACCTGCATCTCCAGGATTGTTCAGTCACCAGATTCTCCTGGGGCCCCAGGAGATCGGAGTAGATCCAGCTGCAGCAATTTTCCTATTCCTCCTCCCATTTCGCACAGATGATGAAAGGAAGAGATTGGGAGTTAGGATCTGGGACCTCTTAGGATCCAGCTCTTAGCCCTCCCCACCTCGTTCAGAAGTCCCTAGGCCTCCCTGAAACCAAGTGCAAGTTCTTGGACAAACCTGCCGCCTACAGGTCACATGTGGAACTGCAATAGCTTGCTTGGGAAACCAAGGACGGCAGGGTGTAAGGGTGAAAAAGGCTTGCTAGATTGGTGTGCTTTTCTTTAACTGTTTTCCCCCAAATTCTGAAGGACCTCCTGTTTCCAGTGTGACGCATGCTTGCCTATCTTTGAGTGCACCCCCTGGGGTCCTGGAGAAGCATACAGGAATTAATGCCATTCTGCCGTCCTCCTAATTCCTCGAGTGAGGCATCCGCCCTGGTTTGCTAGTCCGTTAATACGTGGTTCACCAATTCTTCCCATGAACTTCACTCCTTCAGGCTAAAACCCCACAGTGGAATCAATTTTATATAATTATATCGGTTTTGAAAATCATGGGTAATTAGTGATTGTTCCGAGTTTTTTTGGCCACGCCCACAGCACGTGAAAGTTCCAGGACCAGGGCTGGAACTCCAGCCACAGCAGTGACCACACTGGATCTTTAACCCAATGAGCCACTGGGGACCTCCAATTAGTGACTGTTTTTACAATTTAACTTTTTCACAAAGTAAATTTCAAATTTAAATTTAAACACTTCAAGAATTTTAATTTAAATTTTTTAAAATTTAAGCACTTCAGAGGAATTGGTTTGTCAGATATTGTTTTGGATTCTAAGATAGCATTGGAGCTGACAGTCCAGCTCAGACTGTAGGACCATCACAACTAGAAAGTACCTCAGCCCCCAGCACTAAATGTTTGGGTATTTCAAGGACCACTATACAGAAGTTCCTTTTTTTTTTTTTTTTTTTTGACTGATTGCTGGTAGACAATCTATAAGATTGGGCGTTTTTGTTCAGAAAGCTGGATCTGAATGAGAGTCCCTGGGGCCAATCACATTATCACAGTGACCCTATTTTTGTGGCATGAACTTTAGAAATAACCATACTCTTCATGTCATCCTCAGTCTGCAGGGTCTCCCTTTGCCACCGATTCTTTGCCTTCCTTGGGTTTTGGCCAGATGGCAACGCTGTGCTTCTCTTCAATTTGTAGAAACACTCTCATGGCTCTAAGCCCCAGAAGTCTCGGGAGGGGAAGCCCAATTCCATGCCCATTGTGTCACAGTCTGCTGAGGCCCAGGTGACATGGGACAGGCTGTGGTGGAAGGAGGAGACAGACACGCCAAGGAGCCCTCAGAGCTATTTCCTGAGTGTTTATTATCACATCAGCTCCATGTCTATGGACCTGAGATGTCACGGAGGGGCCTCTGATATAACCACAGACACTGGATAACTTGCTTCTATCCCTTCAGAACTCGAGCTCATCTTCAGGTTGTTTATACCGGGGAACACACCCCCCCGTGGGGTGCAACCTTCGCAGAGGTGGGGTTGCTGACTTGCTCCTGATTGTCAGCTTCCTCTTGCACACAAAGCCCCCTACTGACCCTGTAGTGGGCAAACCGAACTCCTCATTTCCAGCTCCCCTATTACCTTAAAGTGAGGGACTCATCTTCCTCTCTCAAAGCCGGTTATCTGTTATCCCGTGTCAGAAAAACACATTTGCGAAAGGAACAAATCAAAAAATTATTATTTTAAACAATATTTCAGAGCTGTAGGCATCTTCCAAACAACAGTGAGAGCCAGGCTTTTCTTGCCTGTAGTTCCAGAGCATCCAGGGCGAAGGAAGAGGGTGGAAGACAAGGACCAGCTTACCCTTCCTGAGAGGCCAGCAGCACTGGGGTCATACTTTTGAAGAGAGGCCACCATCCAACTCTGAGCATCACTGCTAGAGGAATGGTGCCTATGCTCCATGAAATAAATAATTATTACCTTTCTGATGAGACCACCTAACTCTCAGATTTCCACCAGGCCCCAAAATAGAAGCTGATAGCTATCACCGGAATTTCTCTGAATTCATAGCTCGACTCTTGATGTCCTCTGGCCATGATGTATGTTTTTATTTCCATGTATCTTCTTTATTGTTTTCATCTCCCTTCTTTCCGAGACGCTCTACTCCCTGTAATGAAACCTCATACCTAAAGAGGGTTTTTATGTCATGATTATATTATCACAATATATATTTAGGAATATATATATATCTTTTATGGCCGCCCCTGTGGCACATGGGAGTTCCCAGGCTAAGGGCTGAATTGGCGCTGTAGCTGCCGGCCCATGCCACAGCCAGCACAACGCCAAATCCAGGGCGCATCTGTGACTTTCACTGGAGATTGCCACAAGGCCTGATCCTTAAGCCACTGAGCGAGGCCAGGCATCCTCACGGAGACGTTCAGTCCTTAACCCACCAAGCCACAGCAGGAACTCCTTTTGGGACTATTTCAACGTGAGTGGTGCACGATTTCTCCCTATTTTAAAACTAAGGAAATGGAAACCTCAGAAATGAACAGACTTATCCAAAGAAGAAGCTTGCCCAAATTTATAGCAAAACTACAACTATAGTCTCAGATACCCTAAGCTTAGGACTCCTTTGTCAGCTACTAGCTGAGAGAACCATGAATGTGTGGTTCAAGACTGCAGCGTTTGGAGGAGGAAATGTCTGTACGGAATCAGGTCTTCAACAAAAGCCCTCGAGGGGCAGACCCTGAGCATGTCTCTGCTGCCCTCTGGTGGCCGTGGAGATGCATGACTCTCCTCCGTGGTTTCCTCAGTGCTTCGAACATTTGCCTAGTTTTCCTGCCCCTTTCTCCCACATATCTACACGCCCCCCACAAAATGAACATCCGTAATCCACAGCATCAATCAGGTCACTGTTCTTATTTCAAAACTGGTGTGCCCTTGAAAAAAATGTTCTTAAGAGCTTGCATGCCTACACATTTTTTTTAGTTTTAAATGATTTTTATTTTTTCTGTTATAGTTGGTTGACAGTGTTCTGTCAGTTTTCTACTGTACAGCAAGGTGACCCAGTCACACACACACCTATGCATTCTTTTTCTCACATTATCCTCCATCATGCTCCATCATAAGTGACTAGATCTAGTTCCCAGTGCTATACAGCAGGATCTCATTGCTTATCCATTCCAAAGGCAATCATTTGCATCTATTAACCCCAAATTTCCAGACCGTCCCACTCCCCCTCCCTCTTGGTAACCACAAGTCTGTTCTCCACATCCATGAGTTTCTCTTCTGTGGAAAAGTTCATTTGTGCCGTATATTAGACTCCAGATATAAGTGATATCACATGGCATATACATTTAAACAGAGCTTCTTACAGGATCAGTTGGTGATAATGTGACTGACCGTAAACAAAATGCAAAGACAAGTCCCAAGGTCCTGGGAAATTGAAACATCAAGATGATACAGAATATGCGTAATGGGTAGAATATTTTCATACCACAAATTTGAGTGTGAAAAAATTTCTATATTTTTCTATTGCTGATTCTATGTTTTTGGTCTTTTTTTATTTTTAATTATTTTATTTTATTTTATTTTTTTTAGGGCTGCACGCAAGGCATATGGAGGTTCCCAGGCTAGGGGTTGAATCAAATCAGAGCTGTAGCTGCTGGCCTATACCACAGCCACAGCAATGAGGGATCCGAACCACATCTTCGACCTACACCACAGCTCACAGCAATGCCAGATCCTCAACCCACTGAGTGAGGCCAGGGTTCGAACATGTGACCTCACGGATGCTAATCAGATTCGTTTCTGCTGAGTCAAATTGGGAACTCCATACTGATCCTAATTTTTACATCAAGCACTGTGATGTCTTACAGAAAAGGGGTTAATCATTTTAGGCAGCAAATTTTCATTCCAATAGTTGAGTCTTCCAGGGCCCGCCACTTGCCTTGGGTAGCTTTCCCTTTGCGGCTGCTCCTTGGCACTTTTGTGGAAGAGGGATGTCTGTGGCATCCCTGCTGTCCTAGGAACCAGAGGTAAAGTGGGGCAGAGAGAGAACCAGGGTAAAGAAACTTCTTTCCCCAAAATGTGACATAGAGCCATGAAGTGAGCAAATGCCATTTGGAAAAAATGGTGCCAATGGACTTGCTTGACTTAAGGTTCCCCGAAGTTAAAAAAAAACAAAAAAGCAAAAAACAACATAGCATCTGGGAGGCATCTTAAAAGAAGTTATGCTGAATCGGCAGACCCCAGGGGTACTTGCACTCTGATTCAAGAAAAACTGACCTACGGGGAATTTGAAGGAGAAAATCTAACCTAAACCAACGCACACACAAAACATGCCTATAACCTCCATCATTATAATTTTTGTGTCCAAACATTTTGTTGAGAAGCTTATTAAATTTTTTGGTTTAATGTCTGAGGATAATTAAGTTTTTTATTACCCAGTAAAGGAAGATAAAGAACCAAGGTTGAGCAATAAAACCAGCACGGAAGGGACCTTGGCCCGGCGTCCTGATGCTGGAGAAGATAATTCCTTCCTCTGGGCCACTGTTTTCACATGAGTAAAAAGCGGGGGCGGGGGATATATTTGATGATTAGTCTTGCTTCCAATTCTGTACCCTGCAGTGCATTGTGTTCTGGTGGAAACCTGGCATTTGATGGGGATCCTTGGCAGGTAGGGAGTAGAGGGAAGAATGGTCAAGACAGAGGGCAGGCAGCCAGAGCCTGTGAGGACCAGGGGAGGTGGCCTCCAGGGGTCAGATGGGGCCTGGTTTCCTGGGGAAGAATGAGGAGTGTTAAATGTCCCACTTTTGTCCGTGGGTCCAAAGAACTCATAACCAAACCCAGTCAAAGTTCACTTGGCATCTGAGTTTCACTTTTCAGGGGATCACAGTTCTAGGAGGTGAGCGTGTGCTCCTGATTGGAATCTCATCCTCAGGAACGTGACTCTCCCTCCAGTTGCCGAAAGTGGCTTAAATCCTCCTTCACCCAAAGCCTCGGGGGACCACGCTGCCTCCACGCCATCTGGTGGGACCTCAGTTCTCGCCCCAGTCAGCACCTCAGGCTCTGATTGTCTTTGGACGTCTGCTCTGTGGATGAAGGGTACACCTGAGAGCAGGTGATGAGACGGCCCGGCAGCCCTGGTTTCACCCCTAAGGAAAGAGGGAGACGTGTGAGTGGACTGGAGGGTCTCTGGTGGGGGAGCGGGGAGCCGTGGGGAGGTGGGGGACGTGATGGGGAACAGGACGTGGAGACACCTGGCAGGAAGACAAACTCCATCACTTGTCCTATCACCTCCCGCCTGAATTTTATACTCACCCCACTTTACCCTTTCCAAAGAGCTGTCCTAGCGTGTTTGAGCCTCACAGTAGGGCTGCAAAGCCGGCTGGGTGAGGAAGGGGCTCCAGATTAAGCCTCGAGTTAAACCAGGACCACGTCACTCATTTGTCATGTCCGATGTTGGGCTTGTGCCTCTGAGCCTGGCTTCCCCATCTGTCACAGGGCGATGATCCAGCTGGAAAAGCGTTAGGAATGATTGTCTCCTCCAGAGAGGAGAGGTTCGAGGAAATAGGGAGATTTTCAAGTCACAGGGGAAAACACAAAGTCACTGTGTCTCCGAGAACTCGTTACTTTGCTTTCTCTCCAGAAGAATGTGTTTATATTTTTTTAAGTTTGCAAAGATAAGTTAGATTCGAAATTTATGAATGGACTTAATTTATTCTCATTAGTTAATTACTATGGTAATTGGCATTCTGAAAATTAAATTTTGGAGGTTTTTTAAACTGAAAAAAAAAATCTTCTAATGGTCCTGGACATGGAGAAATTTGTAATTTTCTTTGACATGAATCTTAATAGTGCATGCATAGACCTTGAAATTTGGAGTTATTTACCTAATGCCTGGACATAAACCATCACTATTGCCACATCTTAATATTTGCACTTTATCAATGTAACATGGATTTTTGAGAACTTGATGATACACATGCATATTAGATCATATCACTTGACAATATCAAAGTTTACCATATTTAGTATCAATGGCGGGTCAGAAGATTCATGGCTTATATTTTAATGGTAAAACGGAGATGTCAGAGCTTATGATTAAAATGTTTTGATTTGAAGCTTACAATGTAAGGCCAGCTATGTATTTACCCCCCCCCCCCAAAAAAAATGTGCCAGGGATTTTCAGGACACTGAAAGTACATGGTCTATGGCAAGGCTTTTCCTTGGCACTCTTGACATTTTGGGCTGGATGATTCTTTGCTGTAGGGCTTTCCTGTGCACTGGCAACATCCCTGGTTAATACCCATTGTGCAGACTTGCTGAATGTCCCCCAAGGGCACGGCCACTTCCGTCCTGGTTGAAAATGCTGAGCGAAGGCACTTATTCTCCCTGTTTATACTCTCACAAATCTCGTTCTGAGCATCATTGAAGGTTAAGATGTGTTTTCACAACTTTCTTCAAAAGCTTCAATGATTTGAACAACTTTTATCCTAGACTGTATTTGCAGGCTTCCCCAGCTTCCACGTAAAGAGCCTAAAGGAACACAAACCTTTAACTTGTCTGTAGTCAGTGTGGGTCCTTTAAGAAGGTTCACCCGAATGAGTGATGATGTTTGCATGGGCTTTGTGGGTTTTCTTTGCTTTACTGGGTGGAAAAACATGTTTCTGCTTTTCACAGGAGGAGTCAAGGCGTGAAGAAGGCAGGCTCCTTCCATCTGAGGCGAAGTGACTGACGCATTTCAAGTGGCAAACTACTACGGGTCTGTGCTGTCTTCCAAAACTCAGGCTCATTTTCTGTAAATATTTGAGTGCTCTTTCAGGTATTGTGGTATTGTGAAGGGGCGTGTCTCGGTGTCCCTAGATTATTTGTTTTATTCATTTCTATATATCTTCAAGAGAGTCCTGAAAGGCCATTTAAGGTAATTTCCTTGGCCATCTTCTTTGTATGACCATTTCTGCCATTCTTGCCTTGCCTTTCCAAGGCATCCCCTTGCCTTTGAGGTCTTCCGAGGCCCTAGGGATGGCTTCCTGGATACACGGGAAGATACAGAGCCTTCCTGCTCTTTTCTGTACATCTAGGAGAATGTAGTGATGAAAGACTTTGCCCGAGGGACTGGAATGAGGACGAGAAAAATTATTTGAATCCTGCTCTGCAATTCAGCATGTTCAGAATAGATAAACTGAAGGAGATTTAAAAAAATTTTTTAAATCTAAATATTGTTGCCCCTTTATCCCAGAAGATATTTTCAGTTCTATTTCATTTCAGTCAGAAATTTTTCTTCTTTCCCAAGTAGCTTCAGGTACCACATATTAAGAGGTTGGAAATGATCCCTAAATGCAGTGAAAGAGAGCCACATCATTTCATCGTTTGATTGTGGAAGGTGTTGATGTTGGTTCCTTGTTTTTTCTACATAATCACAGGAAACCAGGGCAATGCTTGCAGCTTCATTTACATACAATAATATTGTCCCTATGTTTGCTCCAGGGAGGATGGTGGATTTTCCAGGATACAGTCTGTCTGCTTTCGCTGCCTCCTTCCTCTTTATGGTGTTCAGCATGAAGCAGTCAGGTAAGAGGTCCTTCTTGTATACTTGAGTGTTTTTAGAGGTCCATCTGGGTGCAGAGTTCTAAATCCAAAAAGGCTAGTGCAAATATTAAAAGTGCGCACCCAGGGGCCAAAGCACCTGTGTTCCAGAAAGGGCTTCTCCCCCCTCCAGCTGTGTTACCTTGGAAAGTTACTTGAATAGCTCCTGCCTTGGTTTTCTCATCTTTATGGTAACAATAACAACCTTACCCATGTCTCATAGTCTAATGAAGGCTTTACAATTCAATGAGTCTGGCCATGGAAGGCATTTAAATCAGTACCTGGAACACAGTAAGTTATCCACTCTCCTGCTTCTATTTAGGACAGCACTTTGGGGGCAAGAAAGGCAACTGCTTCTTGCCATAAATCAAACAGCATAAAAATGCTTGGAAATAAGAAGTTAGAAGGAGACTTCCAAGAAATGGGCTTGGAAATCTCAATAGCTGAATTTTCTTGGTTACAGTATTGTCCCTTGAAAAAGGAATGTGAAAATTCAGTGTCAGCAGGTAATATCAGAGCTCCAAGGAAAATGCAAGGTGGCCATGTGGGAAAAAACACTGGACAAGACATCAGAAGACACAGGGTCCAGATTGAGGCTGCCAGAAACTACATGATGTGCTAAGGATGCACTTTCCTAACCTGTAAAGGAAGTCAGCCAGGTGGTATGGCTTCAGTTCCAGCTTTATATTCAGGTTCCATCAATGCAGACTGCAAGCAGATCTCCACCTATGTACCATAGTGACCTTTCGAGCACCATCTACTTAACGCTGAGCAGCAATTAAACAAGATCAAGTTCCTTCTTAGGAGAATTGGATCTGCACAGAGAAAGTGCAAATGGCCCTGGAGCATTCAGGATGGAAACAAAATAATATACATGATATATGAAATTATTAAGCATAGAAACACACAGAATTATTAAACACCTTTTCAATTTTCATATAGTGAAGAGGTCAAACATGACTTAAAATTTGATTGGAAGGCTTGAACTCTTTACACAAGGCACTGCTCTTAATCCATCACAAAATGTCCTTGCAAAAAACTGCATTTTGCATAGCATGGGTAACTGGAGTCTTTGTTTGCTCCAGACAAAAAAAGAAAACAAACAAACAAAAAAGACCCAAACAACAACAACACCCCCCCCCCAAAAAAAAAAAACCCCAGTTCTTTACCTAGGACAAGACAACACCAATCTGAAACGCTGAAAAGTCTATCGAATAAATCTATTATCTAAATTTTAGAAAAAGTGATTATAGTGTCAGTCACTGAAGTGAAATTACTCACTATAAAATAAATCACTGGAGTTCCTGCTGTGGCACAACGGGATCAGTGGTGTCTTGGGAGACCTGGGACGCAGGTTCGATCCCTGGCTCTGCTCAGTGAGTTAGGGATCCAGCGTTGCCACAGCTTTGGCTTAGGTTGCAACTGCAGCTCAGATCTGATCCTTGGCCCAGGAACTCCAGGTATCCCAGGGTGGCCAAAACAACAACAACAAACTACAAATTATAAAATATAAAATAATCACTAATCTATAAAGTTCCCAATTCCAAAAAATCAATTTACACATTAACTTATTTGAGAATTAAAAACAACTCAAAGACAGTGGTTTTACAGTCTTAAAGATGAAGGAATTGAGATGCCAAATCTTAAAATTTCATCAAGAATAATGGATTTGCCCCCCAAATCATACAGCCGGTAAGTGGCAGATTCAGCACTCAAGACACGCAATGTTTTGAACTGCATGCTCTTTTTGGTACATAAGATTGTTTCTGTAAACAACCCAACATGCAAATCTTAATGCGGAGTTTCTTAAAACATTGAAAATAAAGCATTCCCTCCTCCAGGTGCCTCCATTTTGATAGACTGGCCATTCCAAAGTACCATATTGATTCTCTAGGTGGCATTTCCTGGTTTCTCTCTGTCATTCTTTTGTAGATGACTTCAGAGTGATTGGCTCTGTTTATCCTGTCCTGGCCATGGTTGGGGAAGATGCCCTGCTAACCTGCCAGCTCCTCCCCAAGAGGACAGCAGCGCACATGGTCGTGAGGTGGTACCGCTCAGGGAGCAGCACACCTGTGTTTGCATCCCGGGATGGATCCGAGGTGACAGAGATGCAGATGGAGGAATACAGAGGCCGGGTGGAGTGGATTGAGGACCACCTTGCCGAGGGGAAGGTGGCTCTGAAGATTCATAACATCCGACCATCTGATGGTGGGCAGTACTGGTGCCAATTCCAAGAGGAAAACTATTATGGAGAAACAAGCTTGTTGCTCAAAGTAGCAGGTGAATATCTGGGAAAAGACATAGGGTCTCGGAAGGAGAAGTATATTAATTTGTGGTGAACTTCTTGCCAGTCGGAGAATTCCTCTTTATTCATCAAGGCCATTGCTAATGTTCCGTCCTTAAACCTGATTCATTTGAAGATGAGTGTTTTGAAGTCTTCGAAGTGAGCTCACTTGTCAGTAATTTCCCTCAATTTAACTTACAGTTTTGACTCTTCTTAAGGATGACTTAAACTTGATGACGTGTAGTCATTAGCAATTTTGCTGAGGCAAGAATTCCTGCCACATAGGTTAGCGTGCAAGAGCAAGTTTACTGCTGAGCAAGATGCTGCCCAGTGGATGTGTTCTCTGCTCAGCCTCAAACGCAACTGAGAGGTGAACACAGAGTTTCTTTGTCTGATGCCTCCAATTAGAAAGCTACTGGTGGAGTTCCTGTAGTGACTCAGCTGTTAACAAATCTGACTAGCATTCATGAGGATGCAGGTTTGATTCCTGGCCTCGCTCAGTGTGTTAAGGATCTGGTGTTGCCATGTGTATGTTGCAGATGCAGCTCAGATCCTGCGTTGCTATGGCTCTGGCATAGGCTGGCAGCTACAACTCCGACTGGATCCCTAGCCTGGGAATCTCCATATGCCTTGGATGTGGCCCTGAGAAGAAAAAAAAAAAAGAAAGCAAGCTAGTGGTGTGACTGAAGAAGATAAGAATATTGTGTTTTTAAGAGTTCCCTGGTGGTTGGAAGTTAAGGATCCAGCATTGTCACTGCTGGGGCTTGGGTTTGATCCCTGACCCAGGAACTTCCACATGCTGTGGGTGTGGCCAATGAAACAAACAAACCCACTGTGCTTTTATGGAGATGATTGTATACTGGCATTCAGTGAACTGGAGGCTTGGGGGAGCTTTTGGACATACCCTCTGGGAATGGTAAGGTTCTGCTTGATGATTTTGAGTTAGCACAGTAGCAAGGAGTTGGAAGAATGGAATGACCGAAGAAAGGATCTCTCTGTAGGAAAAGAAATATCTGAAAAGGAGACGACCGCATGGTGCCCTGGCAGGAATAATTCCTCCATGTGCTACAGAGAAAAACAGGCTAACCTGTGTACTTTAGCAGGGAAATAGTTCTCTGGGGATGTTATCTCCGGCTGATGCTGCTTCTTTCTTTGCTCCCCCATGAGGCTGTTTCCCAACATCTTTATTCCTAACACTCGTTGCAGTGATTCTTGCTCTTACTATGTTCAAGTTGATTCAAGATGGATGAATGAATCCACATGCTTCTGAGATAGCAAGTGGGGAGGCCACATCCTAAGGCATTTCACTACTAGGGAAATTTGAAAATAAACCGTGCATTTCAATTTCTTTTCTTTTTTTCTTTTTCCTCCCTCCCTCCCTTCTTTCCTTCCTTTCTTCTTTTTTCTCCCTCTTTCATTCCTTTTCTTTCTTTCTTTCTTTCTTTCTTTCTTTCTTTCTTTCTTTCTTTCTTTCTTTCTTTCTTTCTTTCTTTCTTTCTTTCTTTCCTTTCGCTCTCTCTCTTTCCTTCCTTCCTTCCTTCCTCCCTTTCTCACTCTCTCTCTCTCTTTCTTTCTTTTCCTGTGCCTGTGGCATGCAGACGTTCCTGGGCCAGGGATCAAATCTGTGCCAGTAGTGACAATGCCGAATCCACTAATCCACCAGGGGACACCCATGCATTTCATTTTTGCTAAGATTCTAGGGAAAGTAAGTGAGCTTCTGTCCCCCAGCAAGTGATAGAGACAGAATTACCATCTATGGAAAATATAATCCCCCTTTTTTGGGCTTGAGAGTTGTGTTGAATGGAAAAAGAATTTCATGATTATATAAAACTGGGATGTCTCAGAAATATTTTCCTATGGAAGGGATTTTTTTTTTCTTTTTAGGGCTGCACCCACAGCATATGGAGGTTCCCAGGCTAGGGGTCAAATCAGAGCCATAGCCACCTGCCTACACCAAAGCTCATGGCAATGCCATATCCTTAACCCACTGAGTGAGGCCAGAGATCAAACCCGCATCCTCATGGATACTAGTTGGGTTCTTAATCCACTGAGCCATGAGGGAACTCCTGGAATGGAATTTTTAGAGACAGAAACTCCTCATGAAGTTTCCCTTTGACATACACAAGGTTACCTATTTGCACCCCGAAATCATAACCACCAACAAAAAGGAACGGGAAGAATATTCTCCCAGGAGATGATTTCTCACTTTATATTAAATATTATGTTTGAAGTGGAGTCAAGGTATCATCCAACCTGTCAGAATCCCTGATGCAATAATATTATGATGAAAAAGGGAGAGTTTGTGGAATGAGGGATTTTATGAATCACTTATAACACATCTCTGTTTGCAGTACTAGAGACATAAGCTTGGATCTGAATAAAAATACTGCTCACATGCTAAAATTTAAAGATCCAGACTGGCATAAAAATAAAGTGTATATGACCTCCAATTTGAATGGGAAGAAACCTGGGGGGGGGGGCCCTTTTGCTGCCCAGAACCTTGAACTCCTGCTCTCCTTCCCTCTGAGCAATGCCACTGGACTCCCAGCCTCGGTGGGCTCCAGGCCTCGGGTCTGTGTCTTTGCTCCACAGGTCTGGGGTCCGCCCCTTCCATCCACCTGATGGGATCTGTGGAAAGTGAACTTCAGCTTGTGTGCACTGCCAAAGGCTGGTTCCCAGAACCTCAGGTTTCTTGGCAAGACATCACAGGAGAAGAGTTGCTGACTGCCTCTGAGCATCACTTCCAAGAGGAAGATGGCTTGTTCTACGTGGAAAGCATGCTTGTACTCTGGAATACCTCTGCAGAGATTGTGTCCTGCTTCATCCGCAACCCAGAGCTCTCTGAGAAGAAGGGGTCAAACATCTCCATCCCAGGTCAGTGCTCTGCCTCTAGGACCAGATGCTCAGATTTAACAGGAAAGGTTGCAGGGACTGTTCCATTTCACATAATATTTTTTAATCAAGAAAAATATCTAACATTTAGTAATATGCATTAAAACTATAAAACATGTATGGCTATAAATATATATGTATATATACCATATAGCTGTTGTTAATGACATTCCAGTTATTTTCAAATTCTGCCTTTATTAATTCTCTTTACTTACAGTATGCACTACGTTGTAAAGGAAATACATTTATATTCTTTCAACAGAAATGTTTTCCTGTACTGTTATTTGTGTCAGTTACTTCTAGGAACTAATTATCTGAAGACAATCAGAGATGGAGATAACTATTTGCACAGTAGCATCTGAATTATAATCTCTTTTATAAATAGTAACAAAAATAATGGGCCCCAAACCCAACACAGCAGTGGAGTTCTGAGTGTCTTATGTTACTATACATTATAGCATTGATGAAAAATGATATTTTTGAATAATTTAAAAGGTTGAAAAAATCCTCACGATGGACTACTCAATGATAAAGATCTTCCATCTATCTATCTATCTATCTATCTATCTATCTATCTATCTATATCTGTCTATAAATAGACATTTCCAATCATGTAATAACTTAAAATGGCACTAAGACTTCTGGGACACCCTTTATATTTAGATATAAGAATATAAATATACAGAGTTCCCAGCGTGGCTCAGTGGAAACGAATGCAACTAGGAACCATGAAGTTGCAGGTTCGATCCCTGGCCTTGCTCAGTGGGTTAAGGATCCGGTGTTTCGGTGAGCTGTGGTGTAGGTCGCAGATGCGGCTTGGATCCCGTGTTGCTGTGGCTGTAGCTGTAGCATAGGCTGGCAGCTGTAGCTCCAATCTGACCCCTAGCCTGGGAACTTCTGTATGCCAAGGGTGCAGCCCTAAAAAGGAAAAAAAAAAGCAAAAATAGAATATAATTATATATGGTTATGCATACAAATGGATATAAGGAAAAATGTTTAAATAAATATTATAAGTTAATGTTAGAAGGATCCAAGTATATATATTTGTATATATATGTATATGTGTGTATATATGTATATGCATATATACATTTATACAATTGCAAAACATGTACATATATTTATCTCTCAGTTTGTAATTATGGGTAATAATTGTCTGTATCCAAATATTTTTATACTTTGTATGCATTTATAAAAAGAATATTATTTTTATAAAATGGGTAAACATTGATATGTTAAACATAAGCAGAAACAAGCGGAATCATGGGGTGGCAGAACTGGGAGCATTTTTGTTGTGCAGGAAGTGGATGGGGAGAAAGAGATGGGCAGGGTAAAAATCATTATTTTTCTACATTTTATTTCTTATGAATCAAGCATTTCAATAAAATGTAGAATTTGGGTTTTTTTTTTTTTTTTTTTGAAAATTTTCCCTCCTTTCTCTTAGACCAAATTCCTTGATATATTATTTTCATTCTTTTTCCAGAGAAACTCCAGACAGAGCTGGGTAAGTGGCTGTGGCGGCTTGCATGGGTCCAGGTGAGGCTCTGCGCTGGCGGAGGAAGGTGCTTCTCCCTGGACAAAGTGCGCAGGGAGCACCTCATGATCTAG
This sequence comes from Phacochoerus africanus, assembly GCF_016906955.1. Classification (NCBI taxonomy): domain Eukaryota; kingdom Metazoa; phylum Chordata; class Mammalia; order Artiodactyla; family Suidae; genus Phacochoerus; species Phacochoerus africanus. The sequence goes on along the minus strand of NC_062552.1, from coordinate 26,005,861 downwards.
AAGAGAAACCGAGGTGTGACCTTCAGGTTCAGTTAGTACCAGAGGGACCAGCAAAGCGCAGCCTCCAGCAGGCACCTTTGCACTTCATAACCCACCACTTTCAGTGCCCATGGGGATCCCATGAGCCTCAGACGGATGCCTAAAAAGTGCAGACCTAAGCTCTGACCTCCTGGGCAGGAGGAAAGGGAGTTGGCGGGGGCGGGTCAGGGGGTTGGGGAGGGCACAGGACAGCTGGCCCAGCCCTTGAGGCCCCAGCATGAGTTTCTAGTGTAAGTGCAGTGTCATCATGAAATGACACCACCTACTGTTTCTGCACTTGCTTCTCAGCCCCAAAGGCCAGACCTCATCACTGTGGGAGGGGGCTGTTACTTTCCTTGATGCAGCCTGGGACCCTGTGCTTGGGGGTTATATTTCCCCTTTTATTCCCCCACTTAATAGTTGGACTGCAGGTATTATTTTACTGTACCTAAGGTAAGTGGTTTAAACAATAACCAACTGATTTTTGAGCCTCTTTCGGTTTCTCCTTTGTTGCTGTATTATCTTCCTCCCTGTCCTCCTTTCTGTGACCTCTTCTCCCAGCCCACAAGGAACAGCCTGCCCCTTACCTGCTCTTTTTCTTGTCCCATCAGTACCCTGCTGTCCCTCAAGTCATTTGTTACAGGAATACGTGCATGTGTGTGTGTGCATACGCATCCCTAGGCACAAATTAGGTGAGTTTAAATACACTTTTCAGCCCAGGTAGGAGACCTTGAGGAAAATTAGGGTGGCAAACACACCCCAATCTCTGCCAGAGTCTAGTGTGACACTTTGGACCCCTTTGGGCCATAAAGATAAAGGGAAGGACCTTGAGATGGTCAAAGGTAACCCCACAGTCTGAGGACAGCTGCACACCTCTGAGCCTTACTTCCCAAGTCAGATCCCCTCCAGGACAGCAACCTGGACTGGCAGAGCTCCTTAGTCACAGCTCAGAAAGCCCATCTAGGGTCTGAGCAGGTTGACGCCTGGGTCTGTCTCTCCGGAAAATCTTAGGTGAAGAGTCATTTCTCTGAGTTAGCGGAACCAAACGGACATGCCCATTGGAGAGCCAGCACATAAAATACAATCTGATGTCCTATCCGTTCTAAGTTGTGCAGACCTTGTGGGACCAAAGCTAAACAAGGTGAAAAGACAGAGCTCCCCCAGGCTCTCTGTCGGAAGGAGGCTGTAACCTCAGGAGCTTTGAGGTTGCGCTGTTCATGGAGGAGCCGACCAGGAGCCACACAGCCACCTCTGCATTGTTAGAGCTTGTGAATTGGAGCTCAGAGGCTGCTGGCAATCCAAGATTTCTTTTTTGTAATTTAAAAAAATTTTTTAGTGAAAACTTTTATTTTTATTTTTTTGTACTTTAAAAAATGTTTCTTATTCTAGTTGATTTATAATGTTCTGTCAATTTCTGCTGCACAGAAAAATGACCCAGTTATGCATATATACATACATTCTTTTCGGTGCACCTGTGACATGTGGAAGTTCCCAGGCCAGTGATCAAACCTGCACCACAGCAATGACAACGCTGAATGCGCAACTGCTAGGCCACCAGGGAACTTCTGGCAAGCTGAGCTTTCTATAGAGGTCCTGAGACTGAAGTCTTTGTTCCTACTAAGGCAAATAATGTTATTGGTTATAAAAATAATGGCTAATTTTAAAAAATAGTAATTCTATGCCCAGTAGGACGCTTTTCAGGAATTTTTTTTTCTCACAGTAATTTTTAAAGGTGAATAGATTTATCACGATTTTATATTTGGGAAATAATGTTAGAGACATGTGTGATTTGCTGAATAGCACAAAGAAATCGTGATAGGTGCCTTCTAATTCATGTCTATCTCACTTAAGAGTTTTAGTTCTTAATCACTTATGTTTGATTTTAGTAAATCTTGGTCTCTATTTTTCTCACTTTGAAGTGAACATTGTTGAATCTAGTCCCTAGTGTAGTGTTAGGTTCTGAGAGTCTATAAATGATATAAAATAATGAAACATGATTTAGCATATTTGGTGAATGAGATAGCCCACTTAATGGAATATGCTGATTGAAGGAGGATTATGTAGGGAGTTCTCATCATGATTCAGCAGAAATGAATCTGACTAGCATCCATGAAGAGGCAGGTTTGATCCCTGGCCTTGCTCAGTGGCTTAAACATCCAGCGTTGCCATGAGCTGTGGTGTAGGCCACAGACTCGGCTCTGATCCTACTTTGCTGTGGCTGTGCCGTAGGCCAGCAGCTTCAGCAGCTCCAATTCAACCCCTAGCCTGGGAACCTCCATGTGCTACGGGTGCAGCCCTGAAAGAAAGGAAGAAAGAAAGAAAGAAAGAAAGAAAGAAAGAAAGAGAAAGAAAAGAAAAAAATAGGATTAGATAATATGATGATGAGATTACCAGGTTTCAAGGAATTCGTGTACAAGTCTGCAACTTGACACCCCAGAAAGGATTTAATTTTTCAGTGGATATTCAGAAACTATTTTGGAACATACATCCCAATAAAGCAACACAATAAATGTAAGCACAAATTATGTGGAAGGCTGGGTACAAAACTATATAGAAAAAGCAAATTAGGCAGAACTGTTCTCAAGGAGTTCTTATTCTAGTAGAGCATTAATTGACAACACATAGGGCTGCATGATTTTTTTTTTTTTGTCTTTATGCCTTTCTTCTAGGGCCGCCCCTGTGGCATATGGAGATTCCCAGGCTAGGGGTCTAATCGGAGCTGTAACCGCCAGCCTACACCAGAGCCACAGCAATGCAGGATCCGAGCCACATCTGCAACCTACACCACAGCTCATGGCAACGCCAGATCGTTAACCTACTGATTAAGGCCAGGGATCAACCCCGAAACCTCATGGTTCCTAGTCGGATTCGTTAACCACTGAGCCACAACAGGATCTCCCTGCATGTTTTTTAAAAAACTTTGTTTTTACTTGGATTCTGGAAAAACAGAAGTCTCATATATTTGGTAACACGGCTAATTTGTTAAATTTTCATACTGATATTTTGCTTTCTTTAGTCCCTATTAAAATCAATTTTAAGTCCTAATTACCAGTCTCTGGCAGGGTAATCTAGTTTGAAACTTGATATGCAGGTCATGGACAGGAGAAAAAAATATCCTCATATGGATAAAGAGATGAGGAGACAGTCTGCTTTATACCTATAAGACACATGGATTGAGAAATAGCAGCAAACGAATCCCTAGTTATTTTTTTTTCTGACTCCTACTTTTGCTCTTCAATTTTAACAGATCCATATGAACTAGAGATAATATGTTCCAGGTAAAATTGCAGAATAAAGCAAGCGAAATGCTGGAAATAACTTGGAGTCAAATTTTAGCAAGAATAGAATGGAATAATCTGACAGAATGATGCTGGCAACAAGTTTCCTGTCTTGAGAAGTACCTGGCAGATTTTGACTAAATATATAATGAGAACATTTTGCCTTTGGTCATTGACTCCTATCCAGACAATATACAGATTTATGCCTGTAATTCTATTATAAATGATGGTAACATATGTGAAAACATTCTACTATTTAATGGGAAAGGATGACTCTCAATAGAGCATAGAGCAAAGTCAGCACAGCCAGGAACTGATGAGAACTGAAAATGCAGCATAGCTTGGATTCAGGAAAGCCCTCAGAGAGTTCTCCTTTCTCCACAATGAGGGAATTAGACTCCTTTTTACAAAATTCCTTCTTGTTTTGTGCTTTGTGTTTTGCTCATCTTCCCAGGTCTTGATCTTATAACATTTCTCAAAATCGCCTGAAGACATTGACTAGTGTGTGCTTAGAGCCCCACATATAAGTTATTATAATGCAAACTGGCAGAATATTTCTTCAAATTTCGTTACTTAAAACCCACCTGACTCACTTTGATTCCCTCCCTGTTATCAAGGTCTAGAGTGTAATTGATTCCAATGACCTTGAGTCTTACAATCTCATGCCTCCATTCACACTGCAGGTCCTCAAGCTCTTTATATGGATTATTTTGTTTAACTCCAGTATGACCTTATGATTTTTATAGTGATATAAATTGATATATAGTATTTTGTGGTATAAGAAGCTGAGACAAGAGTTCCCATTGTGGCTCAGCAGGTTAAGGACCCAACATAGTCTCTGTGAGGATGTGGGTTTTATCCCTGCCCTTGCTCAGTGGGTTAAAGATCCAGTGTTGCCTCAAGCTGCAGCATAGGTCACAGATGCAGCTCGGATTTGACCCCTGCCCTGGGATCTTCTGTATGCCACAGGTGTGGCCATAAAAAGAAAAGAAAAAAAAAAGTAAGCTGACACATACACAGATTAAAAAGTAGTTTAGGGTCATGCAAATTTGAAGTGATAAACTGTTAATTTGATTTTAACAGCAAAATTATTTTCTTATTGGCTGCGACTGAATAAGATTATAGGTAGTGGCTGCAGGTGTGGGTTCAGTTAGTGATGATTTTCAGACAGACACATGTCGTGGGATGGTTCTGTTTTGAACAGGGACAACCTCTATCCTGATTTCACTAAACTTCCACTTCTCCAAAGGATGACTTTAAACCTCATGGCTCCCCGGGATGCTCTTAGGCTCCAAACCTTACTGGAGTTCTTGCTGATGATACCATTTGCTCCAGTTTGAATATTTCATTGGGTTTCGTTTGCTCTATTTAACAGCTTCCTTAAAAGTGATTGGACCTTCCCAGCCCATCCTTGTCAGAGTGGGAGAAGACATAGAGTTAACCTGTTACCTGTCCCCAGAGACTGATGCACAGGGCATGGAGGTGAGGTGGGTCCAATCCCACCGTTATCCTGCTGTTTATGTCTACATGGATGGGGACCATGTGGCTGGAGAGCAGATGGCAGAGTATAAGGGGAGGACTGCACTGGTGCGTGATGCCATCAATGAAGGGAGGCTGACCCTGAAGATAAGCAATGCCAGGACTTCAGATGATGGGCAGTATCAGTGCCTTTTTGAAAAAGATGGTGTCTACCAGGAGGCCCATTTGGATCTGAAGATTGTAGGTAAGGATTCTATACAGATGTTTTGAATGCAACATCTACTCCTACTGCTTAAACTTGCTAGTTCATGGAAAATTTCTCTGGCACCTGAAATTTTCTTAATGTCCATTCACTCATCAAATTTATATTAAACTGTCCCATGTGCAGGAGCTGTCATAGATAAAGTCCACAAATGCAAAATGACCAGATTTAATTTTGTGTGTAGAATTGGTATGCTTTCCTGGATCTCCATAAAGTGAAACTCGCACACCTAGTGAAATGTGAGAATTTTACTCCATAACTATGGAGGACTCATTATTTCAGTATGTTCTTAAAATTCTGGGAACTGTGTAGGTATTAAAATTATGATAATCTGAGGGCTTAAACTAGATCCATAATATAAGCAAAAATCATAAATATTGACAGTATTGGCAGGGATGGAGGAGAAAAGAAAAAAACCACTCCCTGCCTCATGATTTCCCACTGCCTATATTTGTGGGTGAGAATTGATTTTCCAAGGTCAGCAAATGCCATTGAGGACATCGTCTAAATTGTAGATCATCTACTTGTCTTTCCCATTGATGGTGTATTCAGATTAACAAATACGTGAGAAAACATCCCTAGGAGCACACACTGAAAGGTAAGATGAACCCCCAAGTTTTCTGCCATTGGACACATATATTTATAAGCTTTTGATCTTTGAGCATATTCTCTTATTCTTTTTTTCCTGGCCGTGTGACTCATGACCTGGCCAAAGTTCCTTTCTTTCAGGTAGAGAAGAAAGAAAAATGGATTTGAAATGCATGCCTCAATCTGCCCCAGAAAGATTTTAGGAATACAAAACATAAAGATATGCAAACAAAAGGAAACAATGAAGGCTCCAGATAGTCCCCTTCCTAAGTGGGATATTATTCCGCATGAGCTTGGCTTTCTTCTCCAAGGCCCTGAACCCCTCTCTTCCTTCTCAGTGGCCATGTAACTACTTGCAGAGATGCTAGGTTGTCTTCCTTGATCTCTCTCCCAGGTCTGGGTTCTTACCCTTCCGTCTCCTTGGAGGAACTGAAGGATGGACAAATAAAGCTGAAGTGCACTTCGGAAGGGTGGTTCCCACAGCCCCACGTGCAATGGAGAGACAGGGATGGAAGGCCAAGACCGTCTTTTTCCCAGGAGGTGACTCAAGGCAGCCATGGGCTGTTCCATGTGCAGGCGTTTCTATTGGCCACAGACACCTCTGTTGTGAATGTGACCTGCTCCATCAGCAACCCCCTTCTAGGCCAGGAGGAGAAAATGACAACTTTTTTTCTTTCAGGTTAGTGATTCCATGAGTTCCTCTCAGCTTTGGGAAACACATACAAAGCCCAACCGAAGCTTACTCATTTTATCACGCTTCTATTTTTTTGTTTTTTATTTTTTCTTTCTGATGAAGTCTTTTACTGTCTCTGGAAAGCTGGTCTTGGGAACACCTAGAAATTCTACTCTTTTTAAGTTTCTCCCTTGAAATCCCCAACCAAAGCCCCAAGGTTATATGGTTACACTGTTATATATTAATTTCCAAGAATGGACTCCATCACCACGACATCTACAAACTCTTTTCTTCTTGTGAAAACAATGACATTATTTGCCCCCCCTCCCCGCCCCCACCACCATGATGGGTTTTCTTCTGGATTAGAAGGCGTCATGGCTGTGACCTTGGTAAATTTATCTTTTTACTACCTTTGTGGTTCAACTGATTGTGGTGATATTGTTGGAAAAGAGAAGGGGGGAGAAATGTGTGTGTGTGTGTGTGTGTGTGTGTGCATGTGTGTATTTGTGTTCCTGAGAAAAGCAAACAGGAAAGCCAGCATAAACCTCTAGTTTCTCCTCAGCTTCTGCAGAGCAAGGAGCAGGGAGGAGCAGACCAACTTCCTTCTTTTATTTATTTGTTTTTTGGCTATACCCAGGACATGCAGGAGTTCCCAGGCCAGGGATCAGACACATGCCACAGCTGGGACCATGCTGGATCCTTAACCCATGAGCCACCGGGGAACTCCCCAACTTCCTTCTGGACAGGACCAATTCTCATCCTCCTCTCCAGCCCAGGAACTGCTCAGATGAAAAGGATGATCTTGAAACTTCCCAGTTTTGTGATTTAATGTGATTCTGGGGTTTCCATTTTAGAGTATGGGATGACTTTTCCATGGAAGATACTGCTTGTGTTGGGATTGCTTCTTGTTGGGACTGTGGGCTTGATCTGGTGGAACAGCTGTAGAAAAGGTAAGTTAGGAAAACAGAAACAGCAGTGTGGAGTGTGGTTTGTGTTGGGAAATTTACTGTACACTTTCCCTAGCCTCTCTTTTCAGAGGCATTCCTTGGATATTCAGTAATTAAGGAAACATGAGAGTCCATGGCTTACATGCATGGAATCGAGGATCAGTGCTGAATGAGATCAGGTTACAGTGATGGAAGAACTAGCAAAAGAATTAAATGACAATAATTTCATGCCCCAGTGCACATTCCCAAGTGATCTGGTTGAGAGAGAGGAAGAAAAACAGTGGCAGAGCCATCTCTGCTTTGAAGGCTGAGAGCTGAGACTTAATGGGGATCCTGTTGGCATGAACATTTCACTCAGATCGTTACTAGTATGGTGACTTGCTCAGTGCTGTTTTTGCTCTGAAGGAGGGAGTTCTCGTATATTGATTATTTTGTGTGCCCTAGAAAGTTCCTCTACAGTAAATTTCTAAAGTCACTGTAACTTTTGTTTTATTGTTTGGATATTAATATCAGGAAATTAATATTTTAAAATATTCCCATGTTCATTATTATCAGAAAGGATTTTCTTTCTCTGCAGTGGACAAGACATTGGATCCAAATACAGCTCACCCACACCGGATCCTTTCTGAGGGAAATGGACTGCCAATCATGAAGCCAGCCAGACGGAGAAAAGAGGGACTTCTCAAAACTCCTCAAAGCTCAAAGCTCCAGAAGGGGCTCAACTCATGAGGGTGGTACACAGAGGTGGTATTTGGGGACAGGAAAATATGTGTCCAGAATGTTGCCAAGGACAGTTCTTCAAAGAGTCTTCTCTGTGTTACTTGAGGATGGTTTGGGCAATGGGTTGCTATGGAAATGAGTACTGGGTCATCAACCTGCCTCCCAGCCTCCTCTCTCTGAGGATGTCTCCAGGACTGGTTAGACTGTCCCTTGACTATGCCCGTAAATGCCTCTCCTTTTATCACATGAGCAAGGCTCTATCTACATCTTTCCCTGAGATGTTTTTTTTCTCTGAAATTCTGTACCCCCTCTTCATTCTTTGGTCCTCTAAGGTAGATTCTCCTGACATCTTTCTTGTACCCAAGGCTTCCAAGGAAAACAATAACCTTGGATTCTGAAAACCAGGATTATATTCTAAGTCCCAGCTCTTTTATCTTTTCACCAGTTTCTTGAAGGGGCTCACAGGATCACCCATTCCCCTAATCAAGAGGCTTTAACTTCACTGTGGCATCAAATCTGACCTGGAGGCTGATGCATTCAGTGACCTATCATATCCCAGTGTCTCTGATATCCTGCCTACTGATCATAATCTGATACTGGTGACAAAAGACCCTTAGAAATGACAAATGCAATTTAGCCAAGAGGAGGAGGAAGTGCAAGGAATGATCAAGTACTTAATTGGTTTCTCTAGGAAAGTGGGGCTGAGAAAACAAGCAAACAAAAAAATACAGTTAAAATGTGGAAGAGAAAATACAGCTGAATCTAAGGAGAAAAGTCTGGTCACTAAGCTATATCTTGAACATCCCATGAAGTGTGTGATCCCTGCACCAGACTTTTCCAGAAAGTTAACTGAGAATGGGGAATGAGGAAGTTTTTCAGATATTCTAGTCCAAGAGGAAAATTAGTTATGTGTTATATATATGAAAACGTCCGTTTTATTTTTAGAGTGAAAAAAAGCATACAATTTAAAACGAATAATTATGAAATAAACATAAGCAATAAATGCAACAGATGTAATAAAATGCAATGGAACCAAAAATAAAATCACAATGAATTACACATAGAGGAAGAAAGAATGCGAAGAAATAAAGATTCAGAAAAATAAGTCTTCAAATCTTCTGCAGTGAGGATGAGGAATCCCTGCAAATGACATTCTGCTCTTTCCAGGAGGGCAGGGATTAGGGACTTCACTGTACTTTGTAGGTTATTCATCTGTAGCATTCTGGATTTTTCTCTTTGGGTCAGAATATTTGTCTCTATTTTTAAACTCCTAAATTTATGCTTGAAACTATGTATTGTTTTTCACAAGTGGTTACACACTTACTTTATTTAGTTTTAAAATTTGTCAATTGTGGTAAAATACACATAACATAAAAGTCATCATTTGGGCCATTTTAAAGTGCACCGTTCAGTGGTATTTTGTTCCTTCACTATGTGTACAACCATCATCAGTATCCAGTTCTAGCATATTTGGATTATCCCAAAAAGAAACGTCATCACCATTTATCAGCCATACTCATTTCCCCCTCTCTCCAGCCCCTAACCTACTTTCTGTCTTTATGAATTTGCCTATGTCGGGTATTTCATAGAAAAGGAATCATAAAATATATGGATTTTTGTGTGTCTATTTTTTTTTTACTTAGCATAATGTTTTCAAAGTTCCTCCACGTTGCAACATGTATCAGAAATTCATTAATTTTTTGAAATTAAAAGACTTTATTTTGTTAAGAAGTGTTTTAGGTTTACAGCAAAATCGAGTGTATAATTCATATGCCTCCCCTCTCACCCCCTCTGTTATGAACAGCCTGCCTTGCTGGGGTACATTTGTGACACGGATGGAATGATATTAAGACATTATTTTCAATTAAAGTCCCTAGTTTACATCAGGGTTCACTTTTCTCTGGGGTTTGATTTAAACATTTCGGATACATTGATATATCCTTATATACCCTTTATATTTTGAAGACAAATTTATTAGTAAATTACTTACATCCTTACCTTGCAGCCCTATTTTCTACCCCTAGACTATAAGACAACTTTCTCTCTCGCTCAAGGGAGGGCACAATCTCTCTCTCTCTTTTTTTTTATTGTCTTTTTGCCATTTCTTGGGCCACTCTCGCCACAGCCACAGCAACTTGGAATCTGAGCCGCGTCTGCAACCTACACCACAGCTCACCGAAACGCCGGATCCTCAACCCACTGAGCAAGGCCAGGGATCGAACCCGCAACCTCATGGTTCCTAGTCGTATTCATTAACCACTGTGCCACGACCGGAACTCCGGGAGGGCACAGTCTTGAGGGCACTAGTCTGCTGTGGCGCCTTTGCCTGGGTGAGGGCACCCACCTCACCTGAAATTCTGTCTCTGAGTTTCTATTTGGCACCGGTGAACAGAGGCTGAGTTTTAGTAACACTTAGATGCACTAAAGGCAAAGGTGACCCTCAACAGTGAGAGGAACTTGGTTAGAAAGAAAAAAAAATGCCAATTTGTTTTTTTTTTTTGTTGTTGTTGTTGTTTTTTTTTTGTTTGTTTTTAGGGCTAAACTTGCAGTTTATGGAGGTTCCCAGGCTGGGGGTTGAATAGGAGCTGCAGCTGCCAGTCTACACCACAGCCACTGCAATGCCAGATCCAAGCCGCGTCTGCAACCCACACCACTGCTCATGGCAATGCAGGATCCCAACTGAACAAGGCCAGGGATCAAACCTGAGACCTCATGGATACTAGTCGGATTCGTTACCACTAAACCACAAGGGGCTCCAAAAAAAGCCAATGTTAACAATGACTATTTCCTCATGAAACCTATGTGATGATTTTTTTCTCTGAAAACATAAACTGCAACATTCATTTTTTTTTAATTTACATACAATTCTGGACTTGCTGATCAGTGAGAACTTGTTTTAAAAAAATGAGCTTGCAGGTTGGATCCCTGGCCTCTCTCAGTGGGTTAAGGATCTGGCATTGCCGTGAGCTGTGGTGTAGGTCACAGACGTGGCTCGAATCTGGTATTGCTGTGGCTGTGGTGTAGGCCAGCAGCTCTAGCTCTGATTTGACCCCTGGCCTGGGATCTTCCGTATGCTATGCATGTGGCCCTAAAAAGAAAAAAAAAAAGTTTCTTCCTTTCCAGAAGGCTTGGTCTCCTGCTCAAATGGTTTATAGTTATTTATCATATTTCCCCACCTCTTGGCAAAGTCCAAGTTTTAGAAGTTAATGGACACTAAAGTCTGAAGAGGGAACAAGCTGAGCTACTAGCTTTTAAAAGACTCGAACAGGAGTTCTCTGGTGGCCTAAAGGTTAAGGATCTGATGTTGTGACTGCTGTGGCATAGGTTTGATCCCTGGCCTAGGAACTTCCTCATGCTGTAGGTGCAGCCAAAAAAATTTTTAAAAAAATTAAAAATTAAAAAAAAAAAGATGAACTGGGATTTCTTGTTGTGGCTCAGCAAAAACAAATCCAACTGGTAACCATGAGGTTGCAGGTTTGATCCCTGGCCTTGATCAGTAGCTTAAGGATCTGGTGTTGCTGTGAGCTGTGGTGTAGGTCACATACACGGCTTGGATCCTCCATTGCTGTGGCTGTGGTATAGGCTGGTGGCTATAGCTCCGATTCGACCCCTAGCTTGGGAACCTCCATAGGCTGCAGGTGCAGCCCTGAAAAGAAAAAGAAAAAAGACGAACTGATTTCTGTGCATACGTCTTGCAGTAGCACCGTGTATTGAGAATTTACTCAACAGGGACTCTTCCCTTCAAACTCCACTCACTCCTCCAAATTTGACGACACATGTAAGAAGAGAGATTTTTCTCTTTAGATGTAACTTTAAACGTATTTACTTTGAAACACACTAAGTACCTGAACTGAAGAAAGGTCCATGTGTTTACAAGGAGTTTTCCTGTGACAAATCGTGGTTGCCCACAGAGAGTATTTCCGCAAAGGTAACACGAGAGGAAATTCTCACAGTCATTTTCCAGCTGTCGCATTTCTCTCTCTCTCGCGATGAAAGGGATTGAACTTATACCTAACGAGAAGGACCTACTCTTCAAGGACAGCTTTCTTGGTGGACACACCCATAAGAAGCTCCTGCAGAGGCAGCAGGGGCGCCGACTCGCTGCTCAAGGAGGTAATAGAGAGCTTCTTGGGGGACACTTAGATCACGATTTGAGTGGGTTACCAAGGGCTTTGGAGACGAATCAGGACGAGTTTCAGTGTGATCTGAATCTAAGCAGATGGTCAACGATGTGCCAGCACCCCGAAGGCTAAAATAAGGATAGAGAGGCTCATGGATGGGGATTCCGGTAAAAGAATGGATGTGGGACCCGTCAATCATGTTGTAAAAAGACACTTGCCTAGCATCCCAGTCCAGGAAAATGCCTATCCTGCGGGGCAGCTGCCTCAGTGACAGCGACTCTTTGTGGGAGGCGGGAACACTGACTTTTCCTTCTTTGTACATCACCACCCAGAATTTCTTCTCTGGACTTTCCACAAACCACCCCTTTCTCAATGCTGTTTTGGAGCAAACACCCAGAGCCCACTTCGTTCCGGATCCATCGTCTGTCTTTGCCTTTGCTTCTACCTCCCAGTAATGTCTCCCTGCAGAAGGGTATTCCTGGCCCAGAACATTGAGGATGTCTTCAGACGCCCCTTGGTCTTGGAGTGCTGGGGTGTCACCATTCGGAGGAACATTCTCTGTGAAAGACTTTCCGTTTTCAGATAAGCTGAGGTTGCGATGAGCTGTTCGGATCCAGAGTAACAGCCACTGCAGGGATAAGGGGAAAAAATAAAGGTCATTCCCCAATGGAGACTGGCTGGCTTTAGGAAAGACATAAATTACTGGTAAAGGAGAATGGAGAAAAACAAAGAGAGAAATGAAAGATTAGGTAAAACAATTAATCTGCTTTCCTGTGTCCATTCACAGGAGATACATGACGTGTAAATCAGAGAAGGCCAGGGTTGGGCAGGCCCGTGGGTAACTGGGTGTTCCAGACAGGCTGAGACCATTTAGTTAAGAAGGCTTCTCCTATCCTGCTGAGTAGCATTGAGAACTTTGTCTAGATACTCATGTTGCAACAGAAGAAAGGGTGGGGGAAAAAATGTAATTGTAATGTATACATGTAAGGATAACCTGACCCCCTTGCTGTACAGTGGGAAAATAAAAAAAATTATTATAAAAATAAATAAATAAATAAATAAATTTTGGAATGATAAAAGTAAAAAAAAAAAAAAAAGCCTATATACTGTTTTCAGGTGAACGGTTAGATTTTCCTCTTAATTCAATACAAGATGTTTTTATGATTCAGGTCCTTGATAAGGTTGTCCTTTTGGCACAAATACCCAATAGAGAATGTATCATAACAGCTTTATTCTGATGATGGAGAAGATTCCTTTGCAGAGGATCAGATTGGGAAGCATTCTATCTAGGCTTGATTATTTGTTGTTTTTTTAATTTTCATTATTTCCTATGTATTCATTAAAACAACATTGTCTAGAAAAAAAAAAAAAAAGAAGGCTTCTCCTCCAAAAATCCCCAGGGTCATGTGTTTCAAGTTGGGGTCTTGCCAACCTCCTGTAAATCCTGGCTGCTTTACTGCCTGCTCTTAACCATTAAGCCACATCGCATTTCCAATCGCAAGGCACCAATTCTCATGTAAGCTTCTTTGGTTCCATTTTTCTGTGGACTTAGGTAAGAACTAGGTCATCTACTGCTCATGTACTCTTACTGTATTTCTAATGTTTGAAATCCCAGGCTCTATGGTCAGAAAGATCTGTATTTTGATAACCATCCTTTCTTTAGTAGCTGTGAACTTGAAGTGACTTTGCCTCTTTTGGTCTCACTTTAATCTCATGAAGATGACACCTCAGCATAGGACTGCTACGAGGAGTAAATGACAATGTACTATATTTTGTCCATGATGAACACTTGGTAAATTTTAGTTTCTGATAGTTATAGTAACACTACTACCAGTAGTAGCAGTAACAAGAGTGCTAATACTAGTAACAAGCAATCTGCTTCTTACCAAACCAAACATCTTAAGTAATTACAATTTTTCTCCTAAAAATTTGTATGGGAGAATGTATTTTAATTTTTTTTTTTTTGCCTTTTTGCCTTTTCTAGGGCCGCTCCCTCTGCATATGGAGGTTCCCAGGCTAGGGGTCTAATGGGAGGTGTAGCTACCAACCTATACCAGAGCCACAGCCACTTGGGATCTGAGCTGCGTCTGCAACCTACACCACAGCTCATGGCAACGCCGGATCCTTAACCCACAGAGCGAGGCCAGGGATCGAACCCGCAAACCTCATGGTTCCTAGTCGGATTGGTTAACCACTGAGCCATGACAGGAATTCCCTTTATTTTAATTTTTGGAGGGTTAAGTTAACAAGGAAAGGTTGGCAGATGCAGGGATATTCAGAGTGAAGTAGCGTGGAGTAGAAATAGATGTTCGACTCAAAATTCTGGGAAGACTGTAAGATCTCAGGGGCTATTTTCCATTTGTACTGAGATGCAACTTACTTGCTTTGAACTGTTCCTTTCTCCAGTCTAAAAAAGAAAAAATATCATATGGAAAATATGCCACGGACATGTCCTCCGAACTATTGAGATGCTTATCCCTTCATCCCTTGTATTTTTTTGGACTCCCCAGATTCAAGCAAAATCTCCGGAAGATGGCACTTATGTGAAAAATGCCCTGGAAAAGCCTCATGACATCCTAAAGTCCCTGAAGCCCCAAAACAATATCAGTTACTCACCAGCATATATCTCTGCTTTTCTCCAGTCTGAAACAAAACAAAGGAATTAGACTCTCCCGTTCATAGACCTTCAGAGTATGCAATTGCTGTGACCATGGGAAACCCGAGGGTTTATGATTGTTCTACATTTCTGTGCTCATCTCAATACAATTCGGATACACTTGTCCTCTTTTATGCCTCCTGTTTTATTGCTCACATTTCCACATTCTACATATGAAATAAAAAGGAGGGTCTGGTTTTTCCTGGGTGGAGAAAGAGAAGGTAGGCTTGAATTATGAGAGTGTGTGGGAAAGCCTAAAATGTTATGGGCTGCCTTGCCGGCTTTGAGCTCACAGGACTCCAAACGCCTAGTTCTCTTGCTCTCACCAGATGTGCCCTCCACCCAGCAGGATAAACTCCCCATTCAGCTAATTTCCCTATGGGCCAAGACAGCTGAACCCCACTTGTCATCAACGTAATGAGGTTTACCTCCCTGTCAGCCTGCAAAATTATTCCCACAAGCCGATTACAAACTTCTACAGAAAACAAGGGCACTTCTTCCTTTTGTTACTACAAAGCCCACAGACCTCGCTAGTTCATTCTGCTCCCAAGTGCAACCTCCATGTGGTCCTGTATGGTGCGTGGTGTCCTTCTCCCCCAGGGTGCAAATATATGTGATTTAAAAACTGCTGCCAATCCCATCTGTCCAGAGTTGGGTGTTGTGTTTTATACGCTTTAAGGTAGGGGACCCATCCCCCACCAAGAAGGTAAATTGGAGGCAGCCAAAATATTGGAGGCAGCCAAAATAGAGGGGCAGACGAGACGGTTCACCCAACCCTAACATCCATAGAACTCACCTTGCTGATATAATTCCTTCCTTCTGGCTGAAAAGGAATTAACAGCCTGTGAGATTCCAGGCATTCAGCAAAGTATAAGACTCTTTCCTCTGTCAGATCAAAGGAAATGGAAAACTTACCAAGCTCTTTCTCAAAGGATACTAAAAAGGAAAGAAAATAACAAAATGGACTTAATGGCTTGTTTTCTAGGCTATGTTACTTAGCCCAGATCCTACTTCCATATGCCCAGAACCAAAACTACCTTAATTGAGAATTATGATTTATTTATACCATATACCATACTATGTCTAAACCAGTGATGTTCTCTCTCTAATGGACGCCATCATTTTTCTTTTTTTCTCATGGAGGTCCTGGGCTCCATGTTTTGTTGGAGGTCTTGGGACTGTGACTCATTCTTACCCGTAGCTCTGTGTTCCCCAAAGATGCCATCCACACACACAGCCACGTTAACAAACCCATACATTCACAGATCCCACCAAGTCTGATTTACAGGCTTACCTTTGGCATTCATTTCCTCCTCCTTTTCCTTCTGGGCTTTGGATAATTTCTTCCTTTCCTGTTGTTCTTTCCAAGCCAAATACACAACAGCACCAACGAAAATCCCAAGAATCAGGAAAGTCACAAGGAATGGTACCTTCCAAGGAGAGGTCCTAGGGAAGAAGGGTTCTGACACAGAGCCCCCAAAACCTCGTCAAAAATATACACCCGGAGTTCCTGTTGTGGCTCAGTGGTAACAAACCCAACTAGCATCCATGAGGATGCGGGTTCGATCCCTGGCCCTGCTCAGTGGGTTAAGAATCCGGCAGTGCCGTGAGCTGCAGGGTATGTTGCAGACGCAGCTCAGATTTGGTGTCGCTGTGGCTGTGGCTTAGGCTGGCAGCTACAGCTCCGATTCAGTCCCCAGCCTGGGAACTTCCATATGCCATGGGTGCAGCACTAAAACAAACAAACAAAAAACAAAAACAAAAACAAAACCATCTGCCAAGTAAGCCTTCCCATTCCCATTCCAAGTCCTGAAGATCCCCTCCTTATTCTTGTCCTATCCCCCAAATGCCTCAGACTGACCTGGAATGAAAATGGTTTCTACTTGCTCTTGTCCAAAGAAGGGGTTCTTCATGGAACAGGACACTTCTGACTGTGAGCTGTCTCTCACAATGATGGAAGCCTCAATCTGAAACAACCCATCATCGTCTTGTGTCTCATCCTCAGAGAGAGATGGGATCTCTCCTCTTGCATCTTTCCATTGTACCTCTGGCTGGGGAAACCATCCCTTGCCTGTGCACTTCAGCCTTATTCCTTCATCTTCTGGGCCCACCATGAAAGTATGAGGACCAGAACCCAGACCTGGAGAGGAAAGTCATTCATCTGAGACTTGGATTTTTTTTTTGACCCAGAAGTCCCCAATGTTTCACAGTGTGAGGGGTGGGGGGTGGAGATGGACAAAACATCATAGTTCTCAGTGGAAGGAGGGGGTTTCTTTACTTTTCCCATGAAGTATCTGAGGTTCAAAAATTAAAAGAGCACTGAAGGTGATCCTGGGACTTCCACCAATGCCCGTCAGAGCTCCTTTACACAAGCATATCTGCAATTGGCTGTAGAAGGGTGATAGGGAAGGAATTGAGTGAAATTTGCCAGTGTTAAATTCTTTTGGAAAAAAAAACCCCACTATACCTATTCTATATCTGTATCATATGTCTATTCCATTTATTGCCGTCTCAAGAAAACTATTTTCCTGTGCTTAAATTGAGACTTCTTGTGGTCTTTTCGTTAAACAATGACCCTTTGTAATTTTTCCAAATTTTCTTTCTTCCACTGAGGAAAGATTATCTAAAAGACAGAGGTAACACAGTGAGGTGAGTCCATGAAGGAGTCAAGGTGTTTTTACTTTTCCACTCTGACCCCTTCTTTTCCCTCCACCACCCCTGCTCTTTTTCACCTCTGCACAGGGGGGCTCTACTAGTTATGTAAATAACTGCCACCCATATCAAGATGTAACCTGCCAGAATGCTAGATGAATCCACTGTCTCTTCAAGAATAATGGCTAGTCTGACTTCTAAGACTACATATTATTTTGATTTCAAATTGATATCATAAGGTACAGATCTTCTTATGTTTGCTCAATCTTCTTACAGTTCTTTTTTTTTTTTTTTGGTCTTTCTGCTATTTCTTGGGCCGCTCCTGTGGCATATGGAGGTTCCCAGGCTAGGGGTCAAATCGGAGCTTCAACCACTTCTGATGCTTTTCTTGTCCAGAACTTTCTTTTTCACTTCTCCCCCCCAACACTGGAGGCATATGGAAGTTCCTTGGCCCTAGGAAGCAAACCTAGAGATCCTAGGGATCAAACCCGTGCCACAGCATTGACACGAGCCATTGCAGTGACAACACCAGATCCTTAACCCACTGAGCCAACAGGGAACCCCAGAACTTTTTCTTTGGCCTTTACACTTCATGTTAGTTCTGCTGCTCAGATAATTCTATTTCTTAATTTTTAAAATTTTATTTATTTATTTATTTGGTCTTTTCTAGGGCCGCTCCTGCAGCAAATGGAGATTCCCAGGCTTGGGGTCCAATCGGAGCTGTAGCCACCGGCCTACACCACAGCCACAGCAACGCGGGATCCGAGCCGCGTCTGCGACCTACACCACAGCTCACGGCAACGCCGGATCCTTAACCCACTGAGCAAGGCCAGGGATTGAACATGCAACCTCATGGTTCCTAGTCGGATTCGTTAACCACTGTGCCACGACAGGAACTCTGCTCAGATAATTCCAGTTTCCATTCTGGAAAGTGATGAGATTAAATTTATATTTTAAGGCAGGACAAGAAAAATTGAAGCATAAAATTCCCTCTCTGTTTGGGTCCCCTTCCTCCCCTTTTCATGTGCAGGGTGCATCTGCATTACACAGTAACCAGACCTCAAAGGTGGGGATGCTGGCTTGACTATAAAGATCAATTTTTCTTCTTTTTTCTGACACCAGAGAAATCTGAAAATTAGAGAGAAGCAACAATAATAGAAACACCCATATTTGTCCCATTCAGAGATCAGTAGTCTATCGTCATTTTTCTGTGACTTTGATGTCTATCCTTCTCTCCTTCTCAAATATGTTCAAGCTGTTTTAAAAACTGCTTTTTTTGATATCAATAATATCTTGCCAGTTTCTTTCTCTCTCTCCCCCTCTTCACCTTTCTCTTTTAAACACACGAACACTGGTGTGTACTCAGTGTAATTCCCTCCAAATGTTTTTCACAAATTAATTAGCTTTACTCAAAATAGATAAGATAACATATGTAAAATTTTCAAACTTATTTTTCTAGCTTTGTTGGAAATATATACTAATCTATTTACATTTTGAGAGCGAATACACACAAACATACATAATACATTTCAAAATAAACAAAAGAGGCATGTAGTCTCTTCAGCCTGGCCCTCTTCTCCTTCAGTTTTTGCTTCCCATTCCCCCTATTTCAGATCTAATCCCTTAGATGCATGTCAGGTTCCAACTGAGACAGGAGGGCTTTACGGAGAAGGTGGAGGGCTGCCCAGTGTGGTGTGAAAGAGTAGAAGAAGAAGAAGGGGACCCTGCTGCACAGCACTGGGAGCTCTATCTAGTCACTGGTGATGGAGCACGATGGAGAACAGTATGAGAAAAAGAAGGTACGTACATATGTATGTGTGACTGGGTCACTCTGCTGCACAGGAGAAAATTGACAGAACACTGTAAGCCAACTGTAATGGAAAAAATAAAAATCATTAAAAAAAGAAAAGAAGAAGAAGAAGGGCATAAGGGTGAGGTGGGAGGCAGCCCCGAAGACAATGGCAGAAGAGGATATTGTCCTATATGCAAACAATGCACTATTATGCAGCAATAAAAACTTTTCAGTGTACTGATAAAATGTGGTTGAATCTCAAAAAAACATTTTGTTTTGAAAGGATGAAAATGCAACCTGACCCTCCCAGAACCCAGGAAGTTAATAAGAAGCTCTAAATGCCAGACCCTGTTCCCTATAAGTAAAAGATCATACTTTTTGCTGTTTTAGGGCTTGCTTTCTGTTCTGTACAAAACTATGTGGAAAGGGAAAAACAGGCCCCTGAGAATGTGCCTCTATGCATAAAACTTACTAACTGCTTGTTTGGCTTCTGTAAAGCTGCTTGCATAAGATAAAAAGAGGAGAAGTTAATCGCCTAACCGACCCCAGTAAGATCGGGTGTGCCACAAATTGTTGAAAATCCTGATAAATATATCTTGGTGACAATATGTCTCCCCCACCCAAAGGGAGGTACAAACAGGTAACTCCAGAACAAGTTTGAACTAATTGGTCCACAAAGCGCGGGCTCTCAACATTTTGAATTGACTGGTTTGTGATATTTTAAAATGATTAGTTTGTAAAAGCGCGGGCTTTGTTGTGAACCCCATAAAAGCGGTCCTGACTCCACACTCAGGGCCGCAGTCCTCTACCCCGGCGTGGCGTATGACTGTGGGCCCCAGCGCGCTTGGAATAAAAATCCTCTTGCTGTTTGCATCAAGACCGCTTCTCGTGAGTGATTTGGGGTGTCGCCTCTTCCAAGAGGGGGATTTTCTTTCTACTGGCCTTTCAGTTTAGCCAAAGAAGCCAAACACAAAAGCGTTATATACTGTGACTCCATTTGTGTTGTCTTTGAAGTTTGAGGACAGGCAAGGTTAAGCTGTGATGATTTACAGCAGAATATTGTTTGCTTTTTTGGAACAGACCGACTGACATGGGCATGGGGAACATTTGGAAGAGACGGAAATGTTCCCTATTTTGATCGAGATGGTAGTTACAGGCCTGTAAGCTTTTGTGAAACATCATTGAGATGCATGTTTTCAAACCGTGCTTTCATGGTGTGCAAATTATACCTCAATGCATTTGATTTCTCAAAAAGGTGAATGTACCTTACCGTCTCTGGAGAATATTTATTTAAGATCGTGGTATTCATTTGGCCAGACTTAAGGGCTTACATGCTAATGTTTATGGAATTGCTCTTTGTGTCCCCGATTATCTGTAAACCTTGTGTGACATGAAGAAACATGAATTAAACGTGGAAAGAGTGTGAAATGGAAAGAAACTGCCATTTGAGCTTTCAGTATCCAGCACTGAGCAACTGTGTTGTTACATCTGTTCTAATGTGGGGGGCCCTGAGGTTTTTGGAGCACAGAGCCCTCTATCTCTGACCTCTTGTTTTCCCTTGTGCAACTCTGCACGTGGCTTCTGATGGCAGTCACGGTGTGGGAGGAGGAAACACACTCCTCTCGGGTTTATTCTCCAAATCACTTAACTTTGTAAGCTGCGCACTTGGATAACCAACTGACCTGAAGATTACACAGCAAGATGCTTCCTTCCCCCTGAATAATGTGATTTCAGCCCTTGGCCGGTGGGAGGAGGGAGCTCTGCTGAGCATTCGCCACCAAAGTGACTTCAGAGTCTCTATCATCCTACAGCTCAGCCCAGTCCAAAGTCCCCCCGGGATGACCTCCATTAGTTCCACTTTCAAAGTAGCTAGAAGAGCTGAAGGTAGGCTGCGACTTTCTTGCTAAACCCCTTCTAGGAGAGGCATTGAAATGCGAGTGCCTCTTGGCAGCCCTGTTCGTCCTCCTCCCTGAGAATTTTTTCCCAATCCAGGAATGGGTTAGGAACCTACCGTTTCCAGCCCCCTGCAGCCACTCCCTTGGATCCTGACCAGGAGAACAACCAGGTACAAATTGTCTCTGCAGCTGGGCCTTGTAGGTGCACCGTGGAGACCAGGACTTTCAGGATCCCCCGGCCCCGTGGCTCCATCTGGCTGGTGAGAGAGAGAAATGTGTGGCGATGTGCAGGTGGGTCTGTGGAACATGTGGGTCCTAAAAAAAGAAGGGCTTGAGTTCTGGGTCATGTGGTGAGAAAACTCCCATCTCTTTCAGGAGTTAAGCCATGAGAGCATTTGTGGTCAAAATAAATAAATACATGTGTGAAAGAACTAACAAATGAAGGAAGGAAGGAAAGTAGTCTGAGAGGAGTGGACAAATTCTGTGTCTGCCTTCAGTTCTCAACATTGAGTTTTCAACTTCAGCAGAGCCCTGGGGAGGAAGTGAATCCGCAGATAAGCGGGAAAACCCACGGGACACAAGAAGACAGTTTAACAATTTTCCACACCTGCTGGGGAAACAGTTGGTTTTCAGGAAAAAAATAAAAAAAGGGTGGGGGGGAGGGGTGGGAGTTAAAAAAAACACAAAGACCCACTGGGAAGGGATGGGAGTTGGTGGTGTTTGTTTCAAGATCTGTGAGGGCAAACAGCCAAAAACTTGTGTAGAAAGCATGTCTTGGAACACAGCAGTTTTTTTCTAAGAACAGTCAGATGGCTTCTTACCACCTTCTCGTGCAGGCGACCTCCTCCTGAGAATGAATGTTCTGTGCTTCCAGCTCGTTCTGCTTTCTGCTCCGAAGAAGATGGCGGATTTTCCCAGCTTCTTTCCTACTGGCTTTCTCTCCATTCTTGCCCTTCTCCAGATGTCCACGTGGTGTTCTGCGGGTCAGTGTTGTCCCTTATGCTTTTTTTTTGTTGTTGTTGGCTTGTTTTCAATGGCTCTTCTCATGTAATGAGTCCATCAGTCAGAGCTCGGCACCTTCTCAAAGGAAGTTATATTGGGGCGATCTCCTTCCCATGCGCACCCCTTACTCCTTGAGCAGACCCCACGAAACTCAGAGCTGGAATATTTATCCACATCTTGATTAAGTAGGAGTGATCTTAGCCTGTTTAAAGTTGATGTAACTGTTTGGTAAAATATACTTTGTAATGTTTACACTGCCAAGAAAACCCGAGTCTGAGTCCAGATTCTTTGGACTCAGGATGCCTGAGCTCTGTCTGGTTATAATCTTGGACACACAATTCATTCTTTCTGGGACATGAGTTCTTCCTTCATGAAATAAAAGGTGCCCTCATGATGAAGTTTTCAGACTCCAGGTTTGAAGAGAAACCAGCTATGACGTTGCAATAATATTTTCTGTTATTGTCTCTTTAATGTGAAGTCAGGCAATGAGTATCAAAATGTTTAATACCTATACATGTTGGCTCAGCAGCTCTATAATAATGTATCCCAAAGAAAGCTCTCCCACGTTTATATGCGTATTTGTATAACATGCTTATTGCAGGAATGTTTGTAGTTAACACTGAAGTGGAGGCAATGGAAATATTCACCAATATAGGAAAAGCTTAAACAGTGACCAAGACAATCAGTAGAGCTGACTGCATGTCTTACAATGGTTGGATGTTCCTTATTGGAGAAATTTATATGTAATGATCCCGTTTTCATGAAACAGAATTACTTCTTTTCATTGGTTGTAGCACTACATATGTACATAGCACATATAACTTTTTTCAAAGTAATGCAAAAAAGAAGGAAGTATGTTTGGGTCCCTACAAAATGCAGGTGCGTTTGCCATCTCATTCCCCCTCACTCTTTCCCCCAATGTGCTTCTGATTTTTGTGCAGTGTCCAAGTTTTCCGTGAAGGGACCAGCTCAGCCCATCCTGGTCCTGCTGGGGGCAGATGCCTCTCTGCCCTGCCAGCTGTTCCCTGAGCAGAGTGCAGCCCACATGCAGATCCGGTGGTACCGAGCTCAGTTCACCCCAGCTGTGCTTGTGTACCAGAATGGGCAGGAACAAGGCGGGGAGCAAATGCTGGAGTACCGTGGCAGGACAGAGCTGGTGCAGGACTCCATTGGCAGAGGGACCGTGACCCTGCTGATCCAACAGATCCGCGCCTCTGACGATGGCCAGTATCGGTGTCATTTTAAGGAGGGTTACATCTCCCAAGAAGCCATCGTGGAGCTGCATGTTATAGGTATGTTAACATGGCATAGAGTGCATGTGTCACGGTGCACAGCAAACTATTACGTTTAGAAGGGACAAACGACAAGACCCTACGGTACACGGCACAGGGAACTATATCCGGTCTCCTGGGATAGATCATGATGGAAAAGAATATAAACAAGAATGTGTGTGCATGTATAACTGGATCACTGTGTAGCAGATTATGGCACAATGCTGGAAGCCAACTATACTTTAATAAAAAACTTGTTTGGTTTAACAATTTAAAAATACATAACTTTTTAAAAAGCAAAGGGAAAGGTGACACTATCTGGATTCCCAAGCTGGCCTTTCTTGCGATCTTCCATATGTTGATACTCTGCTTTCCCTTGCAGAACGTCAATTTCCTAAACTGTACAGCGAGGATAAGACCACATGCTGTTTGCCTTTCAATAGCAATATTTCTGAAGATATTCTGGTATCCAAAAAGATCTCAAAATTAATTAACCAGTAATAATTCACATGGGTCCTGACACCTTCAAGTATTTTTTACCCAATCAGGAGAGAAAAACAACAATAATGTTAAACTCCTTTTTTTCTGTCTTGAATTGTCCCTGTTTTTTTCTCTTCTTGGAATGACCTCAAAGCTCTCTCAGTCCACGTAAAGCACAAAGGCATTATGTTGACTTAAAAACTGAATCACAGGTAAGCCTAACACTGGCTGTGAGTGGTTTTGAATTCTGAGCTTCAGTTTGCTCCTCAGCCCAGCGAAGAGCAGTTAGACCTTCAGCCTCAGGGACTCTGGAATTCCAAGGGCCACAGGCTGAGCTCCAGCACATGCTTTCTCTTCTCAGGCTTGGGTGCTGCCCCTCACGTTCACATGATGGGGCCCGAGGATGACGGGATCCGAGTTCTGTGCTCCTCAGGTGGCTGGTTCCCCAAACCCAGGGTGCAGTGGAGCGACATGGCAGGAGCGAAGCTTCCTTCCCTTTCTGAGTCCCAGACCCAAGATGGAGATGGGCTCTTCCATGTGGATGCGTCTCTCGTGGTCACGGACAGCTCTCTGGGCAATGTGACCTGCTCCTTCCAGAACCCCCTCTCTGGCCAGGAGAAAGTGTCAGCTCTCTTCCTCCCAGGTCAGTAAAGCACAAACCCCAAGGCAGAGCTGGGGTGTGTTAAGGGCAGGGAGGAGTGAAGAAGGGCTGAAGGGAGCCTTGGAGAAAAGCTTCCTCCAGATGAGTCTCTCACTGTGTCTCCACATGCCTGTGTCAGAGCCCTTCTTCCCCAGGACGTCACCATGGAAAAGAGCCTTGGCTGGGACACTCCCTGTGCTGGTGCTTCTCCTCATCGGGATGAGCTACTTTGGCTGGAGAGAACATAAAGCCAAAGAGCGAGAAGTCATGGAAAGGAAGAAGGAATCTCAGGAAAAAGAGGAGATGAGCAGCAACAAGGAACGAGCACTTGCAGCCAGAGGTAAGTCAGGGCAGCAGGTCAAATCAGAGGTTCCAGATACAGGTTGTGCAGGGCGGATGGGGAATAAAAGCTTGCCCAAGAACTGCAAATAAAACACAGGGTACCAAGAATTCCACAGAGCTGGGGGATGTGTGGAAAGGAGAACACCGAGTGGGAAGTGTGGACATCTGTGCGCCGTGGTCATGAAGCCTCCAAATTGCAGCTCAATCTGCACTCCGCCTTTTTGTGCCTCTGTGCCCTAACCTGTTTTTCTTTGGGGAAATGTCTTCCCTTATCTTCTCTTCCATTTTTGCCCTTCAAGTATACATTTTGGAAACACCGAAGAAATCTTAAACTCCCATGAAGTATGGGCTTTCCTTCCCAGGTGATCCCACGTTATTTCCCATGTAACTTTTCTTAGCACTTGTCCTTTCACATTTGACATAACATGTTTGCTAATCTTTCTCACCTGCTTCGCTATGGGACCCTTAAGGGAAGGCCAGATTGAATTCATTTAGCTACTCCCCAAAGTCAGGAGCAGCTAGACCCCAATTTGATGGATTTTATATCTTCTCCTTTCAGAGAAACTCAAGGCAGAGCTCGGTAAGTCATGCGTCTTCTTGTGCCCTGTGTAAATCTGTTCCCATTTTTACCCTGTTCTGGGTCTCTCACTGAATCTTTTCTTTTTCCAGACCAGCGAAAGGCATTATACAAGGAAGGTAAGAGACCCTGTCATGTCAGTTGATGTCCTGATATCCACCAATTGCTCAGCTCCCTATCCTTAGAGGAAAAGACTAAATGACCTGATGATTAGTAGAAGAGAAATAAGGGAAAGGAAGAGAAATATGAGCCTCCAGATCATTGCATCTTGTCTTACCTGTATTTGTTCTATTTTAGATTGGAAAAAGGCCCTGCTATATCCTGGTACGTAACTCTCTGGCCCCTGTCTTGTCAAGCGCCTATGGTGTTCTGAGCATAATAAGCAGAGTCATAAACACTCACAAACACACACACTTGAAAATTTATTGTGTATTACTCTGTAATATTTTGTATTTGGAGGCTCAAATAATCACTTGTTTTCCAGAGCTAATGATAAAGGAGAAACAACTGCTAACTGGTCAATTCTGTAACATATCTATGGTAGAACCTGACATGAATTGTCAGCCCATCCACTATGGAGAAAAAAAGGATGGAACTCAGAGTGATTTTGATGAAATGTGGGAAGAATAAAGAATTCTTTTTTTTTTTTTTTAAGGTCGTACCCTTGGCACATAGAAGTTACCAGGCTTGGGGTCGAATCAGAACGGAAGCTGCTGGCCTACACCACAGCCACAGCAATGAAGGATCCGAGTCACGTCTGCAACCTACACCACAGCTCACAGCAACGCCAGATCCCTAACCCACTGAATGAGGCCAGGCATGGAACCTGTATCCTCATGGATCCTAGTCGGGTTCGTTAACCACTGACCCACGAAGGGAACTCCAGAATAAAGAATTCTGGGAGTTCCCACTGTGGCTCAGTGGGTTAAGAACCCAACACAGTCTCTGTGAGGATGCAGGTTCAATCGCTGGCCTCGCTCAGTGGCTTAAGGATCAGGCATTGCCACAAGTTTGTAGATGCAGCTTGGATCTGGTATTGCCCTGGCTCTGGTGTAGGCC
The DNA here is from genome assembly GCF_016906955.1 of Phacochoerus africanus. Lineage (NCBI taxonomy): Eukaryota > Metazoa > Chordata > Mammalia > Artiodactyla > Suidae > Phacochoerus > Phacochoerus africanus. The sequence goes on along the minus strand of NC_062552.1, from coordinate 25,979,409 downwards.
TCAGCTGCAGCTCTAATTCACCACTAGCCTGGGAATTTCCATATGCTGCATGGGTTATTTTCTCTTTCTTGACCTAAGTGTCCTCATCACTAAGAGGAAGAGTCTGGAATACATGATCTCAGAGGTCCTCTGCAACTCATATTCATAGATTCTGTACCTCCAAGTGTGACACTTCTTACAGGAGGGCAGTTAGTGAGAGACCACAGTGCTGCTCCAATCAAGAATTATGGATATGTCTTTATCTGCCTATTGTCCCAAGACCCTCTGAGAATGTACAATCTTTATATAAAGCCCACAAAGTCACACTGGCAGTAAGAGACATGGCCAAGGCAGAAGCAGATGCAGTTCTATTTCCCAAGAGGAATTTGTCTCTGGAGAAAAATATAAGTAATTTGATCATAATCTGGGTCAAACTAATAAGGGCCGTAGTCGTAATCTTAAGCTCTATTCTGAGGAGGTCATAGGCTAGAAAAACTATAAATACAATAGAATAAAATAAAGTAAATTTAAAAATACATTATCAATGAGGAGGTCCATAAAGTTTTGAGAGCGTAGTAGGGCAGCATGCAGAGCATTACAGCCTGCTCCAGGTGTTCCCAAATCTGGCTCAGACTGGAGAATAGGCCCCAGTTTGGGGCTGAATTATGAGACAGTTCTAATCTGAGACAGAGCACAGAAAACATAGTATTTGTTTTGTAGTTTCTGAACACTTCCAGAATTTGAGGCTTTTAGAGGAGGAAGAGAATGTTGAGGGGAGAAGGTGATGCGGATGAGTCAGAGAAGAAAGTGTCTTACCTCCTTTTCATTCGATGAGTATGCTTCCATCTCAATTTGTATTTCTCTTTTTCAGACTGGAGGAAGGAACTTTTCGAACCTGGTAAGCAGGTCTTTATCTTTTTGGCTCCCTTCCAGCCTGCTCTCTAAGACCCCATTTTTCCTTCTTAACATTATCTCCCAGTTGAAAAGACAGAGGCGCCATTGTTCTGGTAAAGAGAGGGAAGAACGTGAACATTATTAAATATTATCCCGAACTGAAAATTGCTGCTAGGATTAGCTACTCTGGTCATGCATCCACTCTCACACACTGACACAGCTTTCTTGTCTGTGGGGTCCACTTGGTTCTGAAACAGAAATTAATATACATCTCAACTGAGGAGACCCCAAACTCAGTTAAAAAAATTCAACTGCTGTTGAATTACTCAAAACAGCAAGAGTAATTCTGTCGTTCTTTGTAGAGAGGTCAGCTTCTATGGAGACTGTTACTAATTGAATAACGTAGGTCTAATTTGTAGAGAACGTGGAAAGAAAACTCTTCTCCAGTAAACACTTCAAGGCCCCTTCTCACTCTGGCACTCTGCCAAGACACTGACCATAGCGGAGATAAGATAAGCAGCATGGAACTCAAGACAGAGTACATCAAAACCCCCAGCACCACCTCCCCCAGTACACAGGCATTCAGAGGAGAGGTGTTTTTTCACCATTCCTTACACATTTGCTCTATTTTGATGACTTCCCCTGTACAATAGTTATCTGAAATATACAACATTGGCCCTTTCATCCCCCCTCCTTTTTTTTCTTCCAGCTCTTATAACTCTAAATCATGAAAACTCTTCTGAGGGCGATTCTGACCCAGTGAGAGAAGAGAACTTCGGAAAGGAAGCACCTAGTGATACACAAAGAGACTGCAACCTTATCACACTTGAACAGGAAGCATTCACTTCAGGGAGACATTACTGGGAAGTGGACATTAAGGACACTGATGAATGGACTCTAGGCATTGATGAGATGCCCATGCAGGGGGAGGGGGAATGCAACAATCTACCAAAGAAGTTCAGAGTCTTAGAGAAGAAGGGACCGGACTACAGGGCTCTCATCTGTTCCAACCAAGACATTTCCCGAGAAGAGCTTGACCAGATTGAAAAGGATCCACAAAAGATTGTGATTTTCTTGGATTATGAGGATGGTGACATTTCATTCTATAGCATGACTGATGGTGCCCACATCTACTCCTTCACCCACTGTAACTTTTTTGGGAAAATCTCTCCTTATTTCAAGCTTAAATCCTATCTGCACCAATTTAAGTGACTTAGAAGAAGAACCTATAAACCGTGAAGACAGTAGCCCATTCTCTGTAAACTCTGACTCCAGACCTAGAGTATCTTCAGGACCACTAATTAGGATGCTTCTTGGCTTAAGGGTCTGAGTCTGCATGACCAAAGTTTCCAACCACATTAAGCAGTGTTTCTCAAACAATCTACAGAGAAGAATCTTTTTTTTCCTTTTGTTTATTGCTGTAAATGTTCCTTGATTTATAAATTATATATCACAGATTTATACTTTTCTGAAAAATTACTGGAAACAAAGAAGTGAATAAAAAACATTGTGGTAACAAGTGGTAATTTTATTATTAGATACAATATACCTAAAAGTTTCTGTCCATTTGCTCTAAAGTTTTGTAATCCTCTATTTCTGTATTTGTTTTGTAAAGAACTAGTAGGAAACAGTTTATAATTATGCATGGGTCACATTTTAGTAGCACTGTTTAAGGAATAAAAATTAGATATACCTCTTCACATTTCTCAACAGCAACATGAATAAAATGACAAAAGAGTTCAATTTCCTCTTTCTTTCTTTCTTTCTTTCTTTCTTTCTTTCTTTCTTTCTTTCTTTCTTTCTTTCTTTCTTTCTTTCTTTCTTTCTTTCTTTCTTTCCCTTTTAGGCTGTACCTGAGGCATACTGGAGGATGTTTCCAGGCTAGGGATTAAATCGGAGCTGCAGCTGCCAGCCTATGCCACAGCAACACTATATTAGCACGGAGGATCTGAGCCATGTCTGTGATTTACACCACAGCTCATGGCAGTGTTGGATATTTAACCCAATGAGTGAAGCTAGGGATCAAATCTGCATCCTCATGGATACCAGTCAGGTTTATAACCCGCAGAGCCATAACAGGAACTCCCAAAGAGTTCTATTTTCAAATATGGAAGGAGAAAATTTAAACTATAATTTGATAATGAGCTAAGCTGTATCTTAAATGCAAGGATAATCTGATAAAGCAAAAATATATATCAATCACAATCTGATTGATTCTAACAAACATACTGATCTGATGTCAACATGGTAGAGGTCTGGGGAAATCAGAATCAAATGAGAGAATATTTAGGTATTATCTTATTGAATGATGAGAGAGAAATTTGATTGATTAGTTTAAGATGTTAATAAGGAGAATTACTACTTTGAATTCTTGGGAATTCTAAGTACATCTCCCAGCAAAGATAAGGAAAGACCCTTCTTTTCTCTCTATTATTGGAGCTATCTATCATGTTAAAATGAAATGATTAGAGTAAAACAGTAACCAGGGCTTCAGCAGGGATGAGAAGAAAGTGTGATCCTACCAGCCAGGCTGGAAAACCTTGTAAATGCAGTGGCCATGGTGTAGAGTACCCAGAAAAGTCTTGCCTTAGTAACCGGGAATAATTAGCACTAGACTAAAAACTGATCCAATATTGATGAGGAGATTTAAAAGCAAGGTTCAACTCAACCATTTTTTTTTGTCTTTTTAGGGCCAGGCCCATGGCATATGGAGGTTCTCAGGCTAGGGGAATAATCGGAGCTGCAGCTGCCATTCTACACCCTAGCCATAGCAATGCTGGATCTGAGCCGCATCTGCGACCTACACCACAGCTCATGGCAATGCCAGATCCTTAACCCACTGAGTGAGGCCAGGGATAAAATCTGCATCCTTATGGATGCTAGTTGGGTTTGCTAACTGCTAAGCCACAATGGGAACTTCACCAAATTCTTTTCAAGTATCTAAACTTCATCTCAGAGCAAAGCTCAACAAAGCAAAATTCACATTGTCTGGCATTCAATCAAAAACTCCCAGCCCAGGAAAGAAGCAGGAAAATATGACATACAGTGAACCAAAAACCAATAAATTAAAATTGACATGGAACTGGTACAGGTGTTCAAATTTATAGACAAGAATTTTTTTGGTTTTATTTTTATTTTTTTATAATTCAACAAATTTTATTATATTTATAGTTGTACAACCATCACCATTCACAACCTAATTTTAGAACATTTCACACCAAACCCTCAGTATAGACAAGAATATTAAAACAGAAGTTATAATGTATTCCAAATGTTCAAATAGTTCATTAGAGATAAACATTTAAAACAAAGCCCCAAAATGGACTTCTAGCAATGAAAAGTTCAGTGTGTGAGATGAAAATTTCTTTGGATATGAGTAACAGTAGATAAGTCATTGAAGAAATAAGTGATGAGTGACCTTGAAGACGTAGAAATTCAAACTACCTAAAGTTACAGGAAGAAATAATTTATAAAACGAAGAGTATCAGAGATTTGATGGAAAACTTTAAAGGGCATAAAACAAAGGTAATTGTAGACCTTGAAGAGAAAGGTGTGTGGATAGAAAAAAGATTTGAGAAAAATGAGAACCTAAAATATATTCTAAATTTGACCATTATAAGCTCCAGATCCGAAAATTAGCCTTAGTCTGTTCAGATTGCTGTAAAAAAACGTTAAAGACCCAGTGGCTTGTAAGTAGTATAAATTTATTTCTCACAGTTCTAGAGGCTGTTCATTAAGGTGAACAAGAATGAAAGTTGTACAATCTCACAACCACATGTTGAGACATTGTCACATTTAAATGTATGGAAAATATCCATGGTCACCAACTGAGACCTCACAAAAACTGCAGAGTCTAAATGACATGTGTATTAAATATAAGAATTCTTTAAATTCCTTAAGTTAACTTTGAACGTGCATTTTGTTAAGTTGAATGTATTCAGAAATGTGTTAGGTATCACCTGTGCTTTATGCACTAAGAAGGACTGCAGAGCAGCTGCTGACACACGAAAACACTTCCTGAAGTCTACATCATCTATAGAGTCAAAGCCTCTTATGTACAGAAAATATATATTGTATACACACACACACACACACACTCAGAGATAAAACAAATTCGGCAAAGTTGCAAGATCGACACGCAAATTTCAGTTGTATTTCTACACACTATGAACAATCCAAAGATAAAATTAAGAAAAAAGTTTTATTTATAGTATATCAAAATAATAAAATACTTAGGAATGAATATAATGAAGAAAGTATAAGATTATAAATGTAAAATTACAAAATATTGTTGGAAGAAAGTATCAAAGACATAGATAAAGACATTCCATGAACATGGATTGAAAAACTTAGTATTTTTAAGATGGCATTACTAGGCAAAACTTACATTTCTCAATTTCAAAACTTACTACAAATCTGCACTGATCAATACAGTGTGGTTCTGGCATAAAAGTAAAATATAGGAGTTCCCATAGTGGCACAGTGGTTAACGAATCCGACTAGGAACCATGAGGTTGAGGGTTCGATCCCTGGCCTTGCTCAGTGGGTTAGGGATCTGGTGTTGCTGTGAGTCATGAGCTGTGGTATAGGTTGCAGACGAGGCTTGGATCCCGAGTTGCTGTGGCTCTGGCGTAGGCCGGTGGCTACAGCTCCCATTCGACTCCTAGCCTGGGAGCCTCCATATGCCATGGGAGTGGCCCAAGAAATGGCAAAACCCAATATATAAATAAATAAATAAAAATAAAATAAAATTGTATTTAAAAAACAGAATAAAATATAAATCAGTAGAATTTCTTGAGAATCCAGAAAATAAGCCCATATTTTTATGGCCAATTGATTTTTGACAAGGATCAAAAAAAAATCAATTTATCCATATGATGGTAAAAGAATAATCATTTCAATAAATGCTGAAGGGACAGTAAACATCCACATGCAAAAGAATGAAATGGACCTCTATTTCACATCATATATAAAAAGTTAACACAAAACATATTAAAGATCTAAATGTAAGCACAGGTGTAAATCTTGCTATACTATACTGTGTTTTTTTTTCTTTAGATATTACAACAAAAACACAACCAAACAAAAATAAATAAACTTTGCTTTATTGAAATTAGAAGTTTTGTGCACAAAAATTCACTATCAAAAAAGTGAAGAGGCAGGAGTTCTTGCTGTGGCACCGTGGATTGAGGATCCAGCATTGCTGCAGCTGCGCCTAGGCCACAGCTGTGGCTTGGATTTTATCCCTGGGCCAGAAATTTCTATATGCAGGTGTGGCAAAAAAAGAATAGTGTAGAGGCAATTCATAGAAAGGGAAAAAATCTTTATAAATTATCGGATAAGAGTTTAGTATGAAGAATATATAAAGACTTAATAGTAAACAATGAAAAGAAAAGCAATTCAGTTTTTTTTTAATGAACAAATGATGTGAAAAGACATTCCTCTGAAGAAAATATGCAAATGGCCAACAAGCGCATGAAAAATGTGAAACACAATTAGTCATTTGGGAAATGTAAATCATAGTGTAATATCACATCATTCCCTCTAGGATCGCTGTCCTATGCCCTCCCTATACCCCCCCCACCGCCAAAAAAATAAATAAATGGAAAAATAACAAGTGTTGGAAAGGATATAGAGAAATCAGAAACTCACACATTGCTGGTTGAATGTAAAATGACACAGTCATTTACACTCTCACAAGTTAAATGTAGAATTACCGTAACTCTGCAATTTCAATCTAAGTTATATACAAAATAAATAAAGCTATAATATTCATAAAAACGTGTACACAAACGTTCATAGCAGTATTTATCATAATGGCCAAAGAAGTGCAAACAACCCAAATGCTTATCAATGGATGAACGGATAAACAAAATTTGGGTACTGCCACATGATGGCATATTTTTCCACTATGAAAGGATTGTGGACCTAGGTAAGGATTAGAAAGATACCAAGACGACTATAACAGAATCTAGGTTTACCTTGTCAGGCAGAGTTCAGAAAGTCACCAAATTTGAGAAAAATAGAAGCTAGTACTAAATTTGGATGGCAGAAGTATAGTCTTGGAGCAAGGACTGGAATCAACAAGTAAAGAAACCCAGAATTATTGCCTACTCTGTAACAATCCTGGCTTAAGTTTAATTGGTTCTCACAGATTGTCAAGTGAACATAAAATTTCTTCTTTCTCCAGCACTAGACAGTCTCACTGGGGTTTATCTGCTTGAAGAAAAACAAACTAACTAACCACGTAGCAATTGAACTTTGTATGTAAATGTGCATTCAAGTAAGAAAATTTATGGTCATAACTAAGATAATATCGTCCCATGAGGACAAAAGTCCAGAGTCTCCTTCCCTGCTTCTGAGATAACTATAATCTACCTGGCTGTAGAACTTGGGAGCCAGAACCCTGGTTCCTGTGACTGAAGCGGGCTCAAGGATACAGCCCTGGGTGGTACTGTGCCTCCCTTCTGTCCTGGCATAGGAAGCACAAGGGCACTTCAAGCTCTACAACCCAGATCAGCATAAATCTGGGAATTTCTTGTGGACCAAGAGTGACAGACGTGAAACAAACTCACTTCTCAGCTGGTAACTCAAACAATGAGTTGGTTTCAGAGACTATTTAGAAACTCTAGAGAAGGTAAGTTTTATTTTTGTTACTGCTATAGTTTGTGTTTATATGTGTAGGTGTGTTTGAGTATATTTGAGCCTCAGAGAGAGAGCAGACCACAAGGTACAAAGCTAGGGGTTGGGGCTGTTACTTTTAGATCTGCCCAAACTGTCTATTCATTCCCTAGTTAGTGATCTCTAAGCAGTTTTTACCTCACGAATCTATTTCTCATTATATGTTGATTTTTTTCTTCCACCTCGTTCTTCTATCTCACTTCTTTCAGTACACTTTAATTTTTGGATACTATCACTCTTCCCGTATTTCTTTTCTTTGGATCTGTGATACTTTTAGTAATATGCTTCTTGCATATTCTGGGTCTTTTTCTCTTTACTCCAAACTCACAATTCAAACTCCTTGAGTAATCTCACTCTAATCCATTTATTTTTATATTCTAAAAATATTGAAAAATCACCTTGTAAAATTGAAAACCAATACTCTCATGCTGGGCACAGTAAAGAAATCAAATCTTTTTTTTTTTTCTTTTTATTTATTTATTTATTTATTTATTTATTTTCCCACTGTACAGCAAGGGGGTCAGGTTATCCTTACATGTATACATTACAATTACATTTTCCCCCACCCTTTCTTCTGTTGCAACATGAGTATCTAGACAAAGTTCTCAATGCTATTCAGCAGGATCTCCTTGTAAATCTATTCGAAGTTGTGTCTGATAAGCCCAAGCTCCCGATCCCTCCCACTCCCTCCCCCTCCCATCAGGCAGCCACAAGTCTCTTCTCCAAGTCCATGATTTTCTTTTCTGAGGAGATGTTCATTTGTGCTGGATATTAGATTCCAGTTATAAGTGATATCATATGGTATTTGTCTTTGTCTTTCTGGCTCATTTCACTCAGTATGAGATTCTCTAGTTCCATCCATGTTGCTGCAAATGGCAGTATGTCATTCCTTTTTATGGCTGAGGAGTATTCCATTGTGTATATATACCACGTCTTCCAAATCCAATCCTCTGTCGATGGACATTTGGGTTGTTTCCATGTCCTGGCTATTGTGAATAGTGCTGCAATGAACATGCGGGTGCACGTGTCTCTTTTAAGTAGAGTTTTGTCCGGATAGATGCCCAAGAGTGGGATTGCGGGGTCATATGGTAGTTCTGTGTATAGATTTCTCCAAACTGTTCTCCATAGTGGCTGTACCAGTTGACATTCCCACCAACAGTGCAGGAGGGTTCCCTTTTCTCCACAGCCCCTCCAGCACTTGTTCTTTGTGGATTTATTAATGATGGCCATTCTGACTGGTGTGAGGTGATATCTCATGGTAGTTTTGATTTGCATTTCTCTTATAATCAGCGATGTTGAGCATTTTTTCATGTGTTTGTTGGCCATCTGTATATCTTCTTTGGAGAAATGTCTGTTCAGGTCTTTTGCCCATTTTTCCATTGATTGATTGGCTTTTTTGCTACTGGGTTGTAGAAGTTGTTTATATATTCTAGAGATTAAGCCCTTGTCGGTTGCATCATTTGAAACTATTTTCTCCCATTCTGAAAGTTGTCTTTTTGTTTTCTTTTGGGTTTTCTTTGCTGTGCAAAAGCTTTTCAGTTTGATGAGGTCCCATGGGTTTATTTTTGCTCTAATTTCGATTGCTTTGGGAGACTGACCTGAGAAAATATTCATGATGTTGATGTCCGAGAGTGTTTTGCCTATGTTTTCTTCTAGGAGTTTGATGGTGTCCTGTCGTATATTTAAGTCTTTCAGCCATTTGGAGTTTATTTTTGTGCATGGTGTGAGGGTGTGTTCTCGTTTCATTGCTTTGCATGCAGCTGTCCAGGTTTCCCAGCAATGCTTGCTGAATAGAAAGCATTTTCTATTTTTCCCATTTGATGTTCTTGCCTCCCTTATCAAAGATTAATTGACCATAGGTGTCAGGGTTTCTTTCCGGGTTCTCTATTCTGTTGCATTGGTCTGTCTGTCTGTTTTGATACCAGTACCATACTGTTTTGATGACTGTGGCTTTGTAGTATTTCTTGAAGTCTGGGAGAGTTATGCCTCCTGCTTGGTTTTTGTTTCTCAGGATTGCTTTGGCAATTCTGGGTCTTTTGTTGTTCCATATAAATGTTTGGATTGTTTGTTCTAGTTCTGTGAAAAGTGTCCTGGGTCATTTGATAGGGATTGCATTGAGTCTGTAGATTCCTTTGGGTAGTATGGCCATTTTTACAATGTTGATTTTCCCAATCCAGGAACATGGAATATCTTTCCATTTCTTGACATCTTCTTTGATTTCTTTGATTAAAGTTTTATAGTTCTCGGCATATAGGTCCTTTACCTCCTTGGTCAGGTGTATTCCGAGGTATTTGATTTTGTGTGGTGCAATTTTAAAAGGTATTATATTTTTGTATTCCTTTTCTAATGTTTCATTGCTGGTATACAGAAATGCAACTGACTTCTGAATGTTCATCTTATATCCTGCTACTTTGCTGAATTTATGAATCAGTTCAAGTAGTTTTGGGGTTGAGTCCTTAGGGTTTTCTATGTATAGTATCATGTCATCTGCATACAGTGACAGTTTGATCTCTTCTCTTCCTATATCGCCCAATATCATTGATGAATATAGATGCAAAAATTTTTGCCTTTTATTTCTTTTGTTTGTCTAATTGCTGTGGCTAGGCCTTCCAAAACGATGTTGAAGAGCAGTGGTGAGAGTGGGCATCCCTGTCTTGTTCCAGATTTGAGTGAGAAGGCTTTCAGTTTTTCCCCACTGAGGATTATATTTGCTGTGGGTTTATCATAAATGGCTTTGATTATATTCAGGAATGTTCCCTCTATACCCAGTTTGGCGAGGGTCTTGATCATGAATGGGTGTTGGACTTTGTCAAATGCTTTTTCTGCGTCTATTGAGATGATCATATGATTTTTGACTTTTTTTTGTTAATGTGGTGTATGATGCTGATTGATTTGCGTATGTCGAACCATCCTTGTGAACCTGGGATGAACCCAACCTGGTCATGGTGTATAATTTTTTTGGTATGTTGTTGGATTCGGTTGGCTAAGATTTTGTTGAGAATTTTTGCATCTATATTCATCAGTGATATTGGGCGATAGTTTTCTTTTTTGGTGATATCTCTGGTTTTGGAATGAGGGTGATGGTGGCGTCATAGAATGTCTTTGGGAGTATTCCTTCTTCTTCAACCTTTTGAAAGAGTTTAAGGAGGATGGGCACCAATTCCTCTTTATATGTTTGATAAAATTCACCTGTGAAGCCATCTGGTCCTGGACTTTTATTTGTAGGGAGTGATTTTATGACCTCTTCAATTTCATTTCTAGTGATTGGTCTGTTCAGTTGGTCTGTTTCTACTTGATTCAGTTTTGGCAGGCTGTAAGATTCTAGAAAATTGTCCATTTCTTCCAGATTGTCAAACTTGTTGCCGTATAGTTGTTCATAGTATTCTCTTATGGTTTTTTGTATTTCTGCTGTATCCGTTGTGATTTCTCCTTTTTCATTTATAATTTTGGTTATTTGGGTTCTTTCTCTCCTCTTTTTAGTGAGTCTGGCCAGGGGTTTGTCAATTTTGTTCACCTTTTCAAAGAACCAGATCTTGGTTTTATTCATTTTCTCTATTGATTTTTGAGTCTCTATTTTATTGATTCCTTCTTTGATCTTTATAATTTCCTTCCTTCTGCTGACTTTAGGACTTTTTTGTTCTTCTTTTTCTAATTCATTTAGGTGGAGGGTTAAGTTGTCCATTTGGGATCTTTCTTCTTTTTTGAGAAAGGCCTGTATTGCTATAAATTTCCCTCTGAGCACTGCTTTCGCAGCATCCCATAGATTTTGAGCGGTTGTGTCTTCATTTTCATTTGTTTCAAGGTAATTTTTAATTTCCTTCTTGATTTCCTCATTGACCCATTGGTTTTTTAGTAGCATGTTGTTTAGTCTCCATGTAGTAGGTTTTTTCTCTTTCCTTTTTCCATGGTTGGTTTCTAATTTCATGGCATTGTGGTCAGAGAAGATACTTGAGATAATTTCTATGCTCCTAAATTTATTGAGGTTAGCTTTGTGTCCCAATATGTGGTCGATTCTTGAGAATGTTCCATGAGCGTTTGAGGAGAATGTGTATTCTGCTTTTTTTTGGATGTAGTGTCCTGAAGATATCAGTTAAGTCTAACTTTTCTATTGTTTCCTTTAGGATCTCTGTTGCTTTATTGGTTTTCTGTCTAGAGGATCTGTCCATTGATGTGAGGGGGGTATTAAGGTCTCCTACTATGATTGTATTCTCATCAATATCTCCCTTTATGTCTATTAATATTTGTTGTATGTATCTGGGTGCTCCTATATTTGGGGCATATATGTTGACGATAGTAACATCCTCTCCTTGGATGGTTCCCTTAATCATTAAGTAGTGTCCTTCTTTGTCTTTCTTTGTCTTTTGTTTTAAAGTCTATTTTGTCTGATATGAGCATTGCGACTCCTGCTTTTCTGTCATGTCTATTGGCGTGAAATATTTTTCCCCACCCTTTCACTTTCAATCTATATGTATCTTTTGTCCTAAGGTGAGTTTCTTGTAGGCAACATATTGAAGGTTTTTGCCTTTTTATCCACTCAGCCAGTCTGTGTCTTTTGATTGGGGCATTCAGTCCATTGACATTTAGGGTGATAATTGATAGATGATTATTTATTGCCATTTGAACCTCGTGTTCTAGTTGATTCTATGGTTTTCCATTCTTCCTTTCTTTTTTTTTTTGGTTGGATGGTCTCCTGTTATTATCTGCTTGAGTGTATTTTTTTTTCATTTTTTGCAAATGCAATATTTGGTTTTGGCTTGTGGTTGCCCTGTTTTTTAAGTATGCTAACCCCTTCCCATAATTGTGTTTTAGCCTGATGGTCCTGTAAGTTCAAACACTTCATTACTATATTAAAATTAAGAAGAGAAACATACAAACAAACAAACAAAAAGGGTTATTTACTTCCTAACATCCCTTGCCCACATTTTATGGTTTTGATGACTCTTTTTTATTTTTTTCTTTTTAATTTTATTTTGTTTGAAGCATGTTCATGATTAAATCTGTATGCTGGCTTATTTGAGTGACTGCCCTCTGATTGCGGTTTCCTCAGTCCTAGTTCTTCCTCTTCTTCTTTTTTCTTTTCTCTTTTCTTTTTTCTTCCCTTTCCTTTCTTTCTTTTTGGTTTAGACAAGCCCTTTCAATATTTCCTTTAACCTGGGTTTTGTGTTGCTGTATTCTTTAAGTTTTTGTTTGTTGGAGAAAATTTTTATTTCCCCTTCTATTTTAAATGATATTCTTGCTGGATAGAGTATTCTAGGTTGCATATTTTTTCCTTTTAGCACTTTAAATATCTGCCACTCCCTCCTGGCCTGTAGTTTTTCTATAGAGAAATCAGCTGATATTCTTATGGGGGTTCCCTTGTAGGTAACATTCTGCGGGTAGCAGGGCTGTTGGAGACCCAAGAGGCTCCTCCCCAGGGGCAGCCTGACTCAGAAAAACCGTCTGAGATCTTTTCCTGACTCGGCCAGGCTTGTTGCAGCTTCTCTGGACTGCAGGGGGTCCTGCCTGGAGCTGGAAGTCCTATGCAGCTGATCCACTAGGGCACCCCCTGGGGACTTGGGCGGGTAGCAGGGCCGCTGGAAATCCAAGAGGCTCCTCCCCAGGGCAGCCCGACTCAGAAAAACCATCCGAGAATTAGGCAGATCTATTCATGGCCTGGCTAGGCTTGTTCTAGCTTTTCTGGGCTGCAGGCCTTTTCTCGGGGGCTGGTGGTGTTTGGTGCTGCTCTACGGAAGTGTAGCCCCTCCAAAGGGCAAGCAGGCCTGTGCAGGGACAGCCCCTGCGGTGGTAGGCTTCAGGCAATTGTTGAGGCCAGCCCTCCTGGATGGCAGGCAGCCCCAGGTTGGGCGAGAGCGTAGGGGGTGGCGGGGTTGGGGGGAGGGGATGCACTGGGAAGCACAGCTTTCAGCTAGCTAGTGGGCCTGTAAACTTGCTGTGGCGTGGGGGGTATTCTATGGGGACCCACCCCTTCTTCTCTCCCCTCCCCAGCACGGGCGCAGACCAGGCTCTTCTCCCAGGTTCCCTCTGATGCGGCTTTCCACTTCCCCGCCCCTAGAGTATTGCTCCCTTCCTCTGCGACAGCTTTGTTTTCTAGTCTCCCAGGCAGTCTCTGCCCCGTCAAATGGTTTCTAGACCTCCCAAGCAGTTTCCGCTCCACCCCGCCCCCCCAGCCCAGGGACTAATCTCTGGAGCGGAGGTCTCGGTGCCCAGCCCCCACCCCGGCATCCCCTGGCCCTTTCCCGGGGACTAACCTCTGGAGCGGAGGTCTCAGTGCCCAACCCCCACCCAGGCGTCTCAATTTTTGGTGACTGTGCCCGTAGTTCAGATGGTCCATTCGGTTCTTGATCGGCTTTTCCGTACTCCAACTTACTGCTATACTCTTCTCTGCATCTGGAGATTGCTCTGGTTCGTTTGATCTTTCCCCCGTGTAGGTGACTTTCCAGGGTGCGGGATCCCTTTCTCCTCCGCAGTTCCCTTTTGGGAGCGCTCGTCCCGCTCGGATTCACCTTCTCTCACTCTCCTCTTTTCTCCCGTTCTGCCCCGTAATGTCACGAACTTCTTGCCGTTATTGGAGTTTAGGTTCTTCTGCCAGCGATTGGTTGCTGTTCTGTGCGAGTCATTTATTCTGTAGACGTGCTTTTTTTGTTGTGTTTGTGGGAGAGGGCGAGCGTGTCCCCCTACTCCTCCGCCATCTTGTCCTCTCCCCCAAATCTTTTAAATAATACATTGACAAGGAATTATAGGTGGGTATTATACCTATGTGCATGATCAAAAATCATAATGTGCATTTATTTGGAGGTTCTGAGAGGGGAGTAGAAATCCAGTCTCTAGTGACTATAATTCTGATTCCTATTAAGTACTGAGAAATATATAAAATGAGACTTTGGACAAGTGATGAACCTTTTCTGTCTTGAAAAATAACAATTTGATCAAGTGTGTAAGTCACCAGTGTATATTCACATACAACTGGTGAATGAGGAAAAGTTCGCCCCAATAAGAAAAACTATTTCTTGCCATTAGTGGGGTATATTCAAGTTACCCTCACATAAGATTTATGTACCCTTTCCACCTACAGAGATACGGTTTTCACTGGGAACTGCTTGAAGCTTCCTCTGAGAGTAGACATGCTGTCTTCACTTGCTCTCATTCATGTGAACTAACACAGTCAGGGTTCACCACGGAAAGATCCTTCCTAGACCCACAAAGTCCTTTATCAATTGACCCAAGCTCTCTCCAGTATCAATTCAGTATTTTCCTTTCTGGAGAGAGATGGGGGGTTGTCTGAACTCTGGCGAAGGCCCAAGCTTGTCTCTGTATCTAGAGTGTCCTTGAAATGAAGGAACAAAGAAGCTGCAGTGGTTGGTCAGTGAGTCATAAACATATCAAGAGTGAATATTTTCCAATCTCTGTCTTGGAATAATTTATGCAATATCAGTCAGGCCATATGTATTTCCATCCTGATAGTAATCATATATTATCATTTCATGTGTAAGAAACCACATGAAGATAGTCAGAGTCATCTTGTGAGCTAAAGGGAGCATCCCCCCCACTCCTTAAGAGTTTACCCTTGAGTTGAGAACAGAGAAGAGCACACTCTGAGTTTCTCAGTGCAGAAGTAATCTCCAAGCAAGAGATGTCAGTGTGCTTTTCTGTGGTCATGTTTCAGCTAGAGTTCTCTGCTTAGTGCTGGGATACTGAATTTGAAAAAAAAATTAAATAAGAGGAACATGTCAGAGGTATAATATACAGAATTGTGAAGGGTCTAAACACTTGGAATAAGATGGAATTTTCTAAGGACATTTAACTTTGAATGGAGACAATTTTGGAGAAGGTAAAGGCTGTTTTAAAATGTTGGAAGTCCTTAATATTCAGCAATCAGAATAAGTATTGAAAATTTTGGAGTTCCCATTGTGGCACAGTGGAAATGAATCTGACTAGGAACCATGAGGTTGAGGGTTCGATCCCTGCCCTTGCTCAGTGGGTTAAGGACCCAGGGTTGCTGTGAGCTGTGGTGTAGGTCACAGATGTGGCTCAGATCCCGCACTGCTGTGGCTGTGGCATAGGACGGTGGCTACAGCTCCGATTAGACCCCTAGCCAGGAACCTCCATATGCTGGGGGTGTGGCTCTAAAAAAATACAAAAAGACAAAAAAAAAAGAAGAAAAATTTAAAAGGCCATCTTTACCTTTCCACGAAAAAGAAACTCATGGACCTGGAGCATGGAGAACAGACTTGGGGTTGCCAAGGGGGAAGGGGCAAGTGGGATGGACTGGGAATTTGGGGTTAATAGATGCAAACTATTGCCCTTGGAATGGATAAGTGATGAGATCCTGCTGTATAGCACTGGGAACTAGATCTAGTCACTTATGATGGAGCATGATTAACGTGAGAAAAAAAAGAATGTAAACATGTATGCATGACTGGGTCACCTTGCTGTACAGTAGAAAATTAACAGAACGGTGTAAACCAGCTATAATGGAAAAAATAAAAATCATTATTAAAAAAATTAAAAAAACAAAAGGCCATCTTATTTCAAATGGTGAATAACTGGAAAAAAAAAAGAACCAACTTTTTGTTTCATTGCCTTTCATCATTACTTTTCTACTATTTTGTTACTCTTCTTTCTAATCTTTATTATTTTCTTTCTTCTGAGAGTTTTTTTTTTTTTCCATATCCATGGCATGTGGAAGTTCCCAGGCCAGGAAACCAAACTGTGTCTTAGCAGCAACCCAAGTCACAGCAGGGAAAACACTGGATCCCTAACTTGCTGAGTCACCGCGGAACTCCTAAGAGTGTGTTGTTTAATTTCCACATAATTGTGATTTTTTTCAGATTTCCTTTTATTATTGATTTCTAACTTCATTCCTTTGTAATCAGAAAAGATATTTTGTATTGCATCAACTTTAAAATTTATTAAGACTTTTTCTCTACAGCCCAACACATGGTCTATTTAGAGAATGTGCTATGTTCATTACAGAAAAAAGTACATATTCTGCTCTTTTTCAGTAGAATTTAATGTATAGGTCTGTTAAATCTGATTGGCTTAATGCTGTTCAACCCTCCATTTCTCCGTTGATCTTCTATTTGGTCATTCTATCCATTATTAAAAATGGAGTACTGAAGTCTCCAACCAATAGTGTAAATCTGCCCATTTCTCCCTCTGCTTCTGTCAGTGTTTGCTTTGTATATTTTGGGCATCTGTTATTTGGTGTATACAAGCTTATATTTTTTATATCTTCTTGGCAATTTGCCCTCTTATGAATATACAATGTCCTTCTTTGATTATTTTTAACAGGTTTTGTCTTACAGTCGGTTCTCTGATAATAGGATAGTTCTCTCTTGGTTTGTATTTGAATGGAATATCTTTCTCCATTGTTTCACTTACAACCTGTGTGTATTTATATCAAAATTATTTACTTTTAGAGCATTATTGGATTTTTTTAATCTATGTGCCCAATCTGTGTCCTTTGATTGGGATCTTTGACTTATTTGCTTTAAATATAATTAGTGATTGAGAAAGGCTGTAGCTTCTTACTACTTGCTTTCTGTCTTATAGCAGTTTTGTCCTTCATTTCCTGCATTGCTTTCTTCCTTTGAATCAGTTGGCCTTTTTTTTTTTAAATGGCACGTTGAGATTACTTATCATTTCCTTTTCTGTGTAGTCCATGGATATTTTCTTTGTGGAAACCATGGAGTTGTACCTAATATCCTAAAGTTTTGACAATCTATTTTCTCTTGACAGCAATGTGACTTCAAATGCATCAGAAATACTCTACTTCTGTGAAGCTCTATCTCCCCTTTTGTAATCAGTGTTAAACATTTACATCTTTCTACACTGTGTACTCATTAACACAGACTTATTATTTTATGCATTTGCTTTTACATCTTGTGGAAATATCTTTAAAATGAGTTACAAACCAAAATTATAAATAATGCTAGATGGTATATTTTCCCTTGTAATTACTTTTATTGGAAATACTTACAATTTCATATGGCTGTGAATAAGTGTCTAGGATCCTTTCATTTACAAATATATTCATAATTCTCCTCACTTTTGAGAAAATATCCAATCATAATACTTATAATTAATTATTTTGTATTTTTTGACACAGTTATCACATTGGCAAACTCTATCCCTTTTAAATATTTGTAGTGGCCCATATGTCTTAGGGGAAGTCCAAATATAACATAGCTCTTGATTCTGAAAGTTTTATATGAGGGATGTTTATAACTATGGTCCCAGGATGTTTCTAAAAGAAAACCTAATACCATCATAAATTTTAATATTCTCCTTTTCTAATGATATCTTCATATCATATTCTTGTTTCCATCCGGAATATAAGAGTATCTATTGTCAATGTATAATACAGGTTTTATGTAACTACTGCTACATACCCAGTTTTGGACAAAAGGGTGCCTTTACTGTGTGCTTCCTCATCACTTTTTGTGTAGTAACTGTGTCATGGATGTGTGCATATTTGCTCTTTATTCTGAAAAAGGCCAACAAAAGAGGAATGATTGACATCATTTAACCCAGCAGAAGTCCTGTCAGTCTTCCTCTCATGTTTCCCGTCTTAGCTCTTTTTGCACCAAGGAGTGGAGTGATGATGCAAACAAACAAATGCATGCATGCACACACACACACACAAAACTTCTGATTGTTGAAATGCCCTTTGAAATCTTAAGGCACCAATTCTCATAAATATGGGTCAATATGCGCCATAGAGTAAACTATAAAAGGGTTTTAAATTTTGTCCTCCTCCATTCCTGACAAAATACATTCATTTGGAATGGATCGTTTCTTCCTTCCTCCTACTTTTTAGAGGGCAGTGACCATGAGAAAGGCAAGTACCGATAGCGTATTACACTGAGGACCTTGTCATTATTTCATCTGTTTCTTGTACCCTTGCCTTCAACAAGTTAGGATCACCTTCCTCAAGTCGCACAGACACATATTTTTATTCTCTATTATCTTGTTAATTTATCTTTCCGACTGGGGTTACCCATCTTTATTTGCCATTCAGTTTCCCCCATCATTATGTCTTTGATTTGTCTTCTAGTTGCAACAGATCTTTTCTTTCTTGTAAATTTTATCAGAATACTTTTGAAATTTGGGCATATTTAATATTTCTGACATGTACGAGTTCTCCCAGAAAGATTAAGGTCATTTGATTTAGAACCTCCTTTACTGTCATTTAATACTTTTTGCCCCCCCCACCCATGTCATTTAGTTGAAGATAAGCTTTATTCAGGCCAGGTTAAAACAGAAACTTAAATTCAATAAAATTGTATATTAATTGATAGACAAAAACTTTTGTGCATAGAGGCACCCAGCAACATAACTGTGTATTAGGAATCTATAGAGCAGTGATTCTGTTCACTCTAATAAAGTGTTTGAGGTGACTTTACACAATGTAGCTACCACAGTACAAGAATTGATTGTATATATTTAACTATAGCCAAAGACTAAATTGAAGATAACAAACCAAATAATAAGTGAGCTTGTATTCACTGTCTGTGTGAGTTGGTTTCTGTGTGTATGTGAGAGCAAGCCTCTGCATTCTGAGAGTGTGCATTTTAAATACTAATTTTTTTAATAAATTTGAACTTCACACTCTTTGTCTAGTTCCTGAAATTTACTTTGATCTTTGCATTTCTATTTTTCAGAAGAACTTCAGAAAAAAGTTGGTAAGTTTTCTGATACCCCTTTCCCCAAAGCCCTTTAAAACAACTGGTTTCTTGATGTCTTTATGATTCCCTGCCTTTTGAAAAATGTATAAGCCATCTGTTGGCCTCCAGTGCTCCTGGATGTCTATTATTCACACCCAGACTTTATGGTGTTGGACTTCCGTTGTTTTATGGTTGTATGTAAGCATAGTTAAAAGAGAAACTCTTACACAATGTTATATATTAATTGGCTAATGAAAATATTCTTAGTAATGGAGCCCAGGTTATATACCCTACAGTACCTCTAGAAGCAATGATTTAAGATCCTGCAATTCAGTGTTTGCAGCTATTTATGTCATTTAGATATCATAATAAACATACTGAATATACATTTTAATTAAAAGGAAAAATAGTTATTACATCCTATAAACTGAATGATAAAAGCCTAACTGTATCAAAAGGGATGAGGAACATTTCAAAGGTTAGCATGAGAAATTCCAGTTCTAAAAAGTTCACTCAAATCAGAATACTCACTCATTTTATGCCCATTTTCATTTTGAGAAAAATGCTCTTCAGATAAAACTAAGCTCTCAGCCACTGGATATGTGTATATGCGTGGGAGTGTGCGAGTGCTTTCATGTACATATGTTTATGTGTGTGTGCATCCACGTGGGTTTAATTTGAAAGATGAATATTGCATTAAATTTGTATTACCTTCCCATTTTTTACATTACATTTACATTTTTATCTCCATTTTCTTTTTCCGAAAGACTGGAGAAAGACTGCAGGTAAATTTTTAAAAAATGCATTGCTCCTAACCCCATTAAAATGACAGTTTTCTCCTGGCATTATCATTTCCTGCCTTTGAATCTACATCTATCCTCTGCCTTGCTCTTCTCCTGGATGTTGGCCCTTCCCTCCCCAATTATATGTTTATGCATTTCATTCTTAATTACCTCAATGTAACGTCATCTCCCAACCATCCATAATTTCCCATTCCTCCTCTTTTCATTCCTTACCTTTCTTTCCCGATGGACACTGGCTTTTTCTGTTTTCTAGAGCCATGCAGTTGTTTCCCTGAGAAGTTGCTGGGATGAAGGGCATTAAGTTGACAGGCACATTGTTTGTCTTCCTGAAACACAATCCAAAGATAGGAACTCTGTCACATATGCCAAGTTCAAGAGAACATTTCCCTGCCAAAGATACTTATTCAAACATGTAGAGATGAGAGAAGATGTCTATCATGTGAGTGATGTTTGTCCATCCACTGTCCTCTCCTTTATAAATATCAATTATTAATTAACATGAATTTGAGGCTCATTTTTCCACTGCTCTTTAATATGTTATCAAACTATGCAGTTGATGTTGATCCGTACCATAAGTGAAAGAAAAACTCCAAATTTGCTGAGTATATTTTCTTCATCTTCTGCTCTTCGAAGGATTATAAATTCAGATGTCCTTCCAATGTCAAATGTGATCTCTAAGCTAACTTTCCCCTTCACCTTGATCATATTACTCAGTTGTTCCAGGTATACAAATGATTTACATCATGTTGTACAACTTTTTTTCTTTCAAAATCATTACTTCTGCAAACAGATTTTTCTTAATGTATTTAAAAGGTCATCACTTGTTAAGGGAAGATCATTTGATAATATATCTCTCATTATATTAGTGAAATGAGATGTGATTTTCCTTGGGAAACTTTGAGAGTTCTTTAGAAAACCCTCATTCAAACACTAAATTTTTACCCTCTCTAACCTCTTGATAGTTTTCATTTACATTTTAGTCTCATGGAAAATGGAATTTCGCATATATCTCCTTTCAGCTTGGAGGCTAAACATGGCTGCTTCTCCATTAACCCACGTGTACAGAAGGGTCCCTTTACTGTATTTCCTCATCATTTTTTAATTTTCTCTTTGGTATATCTGTTCTGGTTCATTTTTATTTTGAGAAAGGAAGAAAGACCTTCACAAATCCAATAATAGATATTAGTTATCCCAGAGGAACTCCTATTCTACCTCCTCTGATGGGACAGCTTCCTATCTTAGATTCTTTTGCAAAATAGGGTGTATAGAATTAAAACTGTATTACTTCTCATTAGTGAGATATATTTGAAACTTATGCTGTGGATTGTCATAAATGTGGCTCCATTTGAACTTGAGGGGAAACTAAGGAATTTTTTCAAATTTTTGACCTCCACTCTTCCTGATACTGTCCTGATACTGTCCTGATACTGGTATTTTCTTCTTTTCGTTTGTTTGATTAGTGTGAAGAGGAAAAAATGCATGTCTCATAATGTATTTCATGGTAAACCTAAGCATGGCTTCATCTGTTTCTTAAACCTTTGTTTTCAACATTCAATTTTCATCTTTCCTAACAACATACAAATAACTTACATGGCTTCTCTTATTATTTAGTCTTTCCAGATGAAGTTTGCCTTCTGCATTTGTTATTCAGTTTCTACCATTAGAATTTCTATGATTTTTCTTCTTGATGCAATCCAGACAGATGTTTCTTTTTTGCCATCTAAATGTTAGTAATGATACTTTTCAATGTTTCGCTATTTCCTTTTTTTGTTTTTTCTTTTTGAGGGCCATACTCATGGCATATGGAAGTTTCCAGGCTAAGTGTCAAATCAGAGCTGCAGCTCCCAGTCACACACAGTTTCAGCAATGCCAGATCTGAGCTGACTCTGAGACCTACTCCACAGCTTGAGGCAAATCCTTAACCCACTGAACGAGGCCAGGGATGAAACCTGCATCACCTCATGGATAGTCAGGTTCTTAACCCACTGGTCCACAATGGGAACACTAGTTTTGCCACTTTCAAGCTTCTGAAGTATGAGTTTTCTCCACGACATGTTCAATTGTTTTATTTACACCACTTCCACTCACTTTTAGTACTGAAATCCCTTCTTTTCATGTGATTTCATTAAGATGCGCCACTTAGGCATTAGCTTACATAGAAATTCACATCACAGGAATTTACCCATCACAGGACAAAAGTGTGAGCAGAATCATCCAGGAAACAAACCTTGCACTTCCTCTACGGCACAGTTTCTGCCCTGAATCAATTCTTTCTTTATCACAGAGGTGTTACACTACCTTTATAGAAGCTGCTTATGACTTTACATTAAGTCATTTATAATCTTAGTTCTTTTCTCACCAGGATTCGTGGACAAGTGGGAAGTTTTGTTTTTTGTCTGATTGGTGAGGTTGCATTTGAATCTTGTGGTCCACTTCTCAGAAGTGTGCATCAGTTTTGACCACCCAGAAAACTATGGCAGCACTGAAATTTGTGTCTTTCTCCCTCCCTGACATTGTATCTTCTTTGGAATTCTTTCTCCCTTCCTTCCTTCCTTCACATTAACGATAATAGGGAAGAAGAAGTTAAGTCACATGAATGTATTTCCCTGTTTAAAATCAGTTTCCTTTCTTACTGCACTTTCTCCTTTAAATCCCATTCGATCACCTTTTTCAACGCCAATAAATGCATATTTTTACATGAGTTTCTTGGAATCTTACTCTTCCAACAGAATTGCCATCTTTGTCATTTATTTATTTCTCAAAATTGCTTCTTTGATTTGTCCAATTGGTGCAGTCTATGCATATGTTTTGTCAGACTCAAGTAAATTCTGTTAATCATACACCTCTGGGTATTGGCATTTTCTCTGTAGCCTGTGTGAAGATTTTGTCCAAGATTAAAATCATTTGACTTAGACCTGCTTCCCTACAAGCTAAGCTTACTTTCCTTCCTTTCCTTTCATGGGGTTTAACTGAGAAGACCTTCACTTGGGCATTAGCTGAAATAGAAATTCACAAAACATGAGGTTATATATTGTCAATGGATGAAAATATTGCAGATGGAAGAGCCCAGAAAACATGTCCCTGTGTGCCTCTGGAAGCAGTGCTCAGGATGCTCTAATTTAGTTACTATTGCTACTTTATACCCTTCGGCTATCAAAAAACTCGATTTAACTATACATATTAATTAAATGCCATCAATTGATTCAATCTTACAAACAATAATAAATGCCTGTAGCTCCAAGGGATCAAGAACATTTTTAAAAGGTGATTAAGAAAACTACTCTTCCTAAATTTTTTCTCAGTGAAATCATTCATTTTATGCCCATTTTCCATCTGAGGAGAACACTTCTTTGGACAAAATTGAGCACTCGAGCACTGTATTTGTGTATGTTTGTGAGTATTTGTGTGATGATAAGATATGTGTTTGCATTGCATGTTTGTGTTTATACTTATCTGCTTCCTGATGGGTTTAATTTATGTATAAATTTTGCATTGCAATGATTTTTTGTTGTATTTCTCTTCAATTTTCAGAAATATTTCAGAAAAAACATTGGTGAATTATTTCTGATATTCTTTAGCCTCAAAATACTTTGTAATGATGGTTCTTCTGTTGTCTTTAATATCCCCAGCCTTTTATCAATATGTTATTCATTGGCTTACACTTCCTTGAGATTTCTACTATTGTAACTCAAATTTTTGGTTACAGAATTAACTCCTATTTCTCTCCTGATTTTCCTCATTTTCTTATTTGTAGGATATTCTCTGAATAGAAGAGAGCAGTCTTCAGCCATTGTTGGTAGGTTCATTAAATGTGTAAATGTCTTTGTCTGCTGCCAATATATTATATTTTGCTTTCATGTTTTTCAAAAAATTAGATTTTTATTCATGCTTGTTTTCAGAGGTATTTAACTTAATCTTTCCATATTATCTTTCAGATGATCTCCAGGGAAAAAATGGTAAATTTCTGAGAAGTGTCCACTCCAGTAACTCTTCCAGTGACTGCTTCTATGATATCTTTAACATTATGTGCTTTTTTTTATCATTATGCTACCCATTGGTTCCTCCTCTCCTGCATGTCCGTTCTTCTCTACCCAATTTTTGGATATGAACTTCCTCCTTATTCTCTTATTTCCACTCTTTTCCCCAGTGTCCCATCAATTCCCATTGCATCTTTTTTTTTTTCTTTTTAGGGTTTTAGGGCCATACCCACGGCATATGGAGGTTTCCAGGCTAGGGATCAAATCAGAGCTACAGGTGCCAGCCTACGCCACAGCCACAGCAACACCAGATCTGAGTCATTTCTGCGACCTACACCACAGTTCATGGCAATGCCAGATCCTTAACCCACTGAGAGAGGTCAGGGATTGAACCTGTGTCCTCATGGATACTAGCCGGGTTCCTTAACTGCTGAGGCATGACAGGAACTCCCATTGCATCTTTTTAAATCCATACCTTTCCTTCCCTACAACATTGGTTTTCTTTATCTTCCAGAGACTTGCCACATTTGTATTGTGAATTTGTAGACTAAATGGGTTCAGACTAATAGGCACAGGATTTTCACATTCTATATATTTTTCCGGAAACTGCCCATGACCTTAGGACCTTTTCAAGTATCCAGGTTGAAGGGGCCATTACTATGCTATTGATACCTCCCCAAACCTGAAAAGAAAAGAGGATTCCAAGTTTGTGGAATAAAGTTTCTCCCTCCATCTCACTGTCAAAGAATGTATAAATTCGGATGTCATCCACTGGTGAAAGATGACACTGGTCTCACTGTTTAAGTGTTCTTTATCATATTAACCAAGTGTTGCTAATTTTACAAGTACTTCATCATATTTTCCTGGATTTTTTCCCATCTACATTAAATATTTTTTGTTCTTTTTCATTTTTTATTCAAACAATTGTTAATACTAAAAACTGCTATGCTGTTTCAATGTTTGCACAAGAAGAACAGTACCATTTAAGGAAAGTTTGTGTACAATACATATCTCAGTTCGGAATTTTTTATATGAATATGAATGAAAAGAGATGGTATTATCCTAGGATAAATCCAAAATATGTTAATAAGGCACTAATATAGTTGAATAACTATTCAAAGTTTACCATCCCTTTTTATAATCATATTTTCAATTACATTTTGGTCTACAGATTGAATGGAATTTAGGAAGACATTTAGTCAATGCATCAAGCAGACTTCATAGGACTATGGCAACAGATAACAGTTTTTGTCAGAGGGGTACTTTTCTGCACACTTTTCCATTACCTTTTGGATACTTGTCCCATATATGTGAGCAACTTGGTCTTTTATGGTGAAAAAGCAGGAAGGCCCAAGGCAAGATCAATGATGGTCATAACTTATACCAGAGGAAGTTCTACTCTATGTTCTCTCATTATTTCCTTTCTTCTCCTAAATCCTTTGGCACAAAATATGAAGCCATATAAAAAACAGCATCGCCTTTCATGGGTTACATGGCATTTGGAAACCTTTGATTCCAATTCTTAGGAATGTGGGTCACGTTTAAGGGAAAATGAACAACGAAAAGATTTCAAATCATCGCCCTTTCCTTTTCCTGATGTTGTGCCTTCATTTGTAGTTTAAATGGCTATTTCTTCTTTTTATCTTTCAGCTAAGAGTGAACAGAATAACGGCAAGTCCCTTTAAATATTTTACACCTTGTATTTTGTCATGTTTTGTCTGTTTCTTCACCATGTGTCTTTGATGCTCAGCAGTATTCTTTCTCAACTCCAACCGACATATATAACGCTACCTCATGATATTTTCATTTCATTGTTATTTCAACTGAAATTTATCATGTTCGTAGGTTATTCAATGCCCCATTTTCCTTTGACTTACCCTATCCTACCTATTCATATGGAAATTTCCTTTTTGTCAAATATATATTGATACAAATTAACTTGTAAAAATTTTGCTATTTTTAAAGTTCTTTGTCCAAAATGGTTGCCTCATTTGATTGAGAAGCCCATTCACTGCCAATTAACAGTTCACTTCTTTTCCTTTTCTCTGACTTCCTGAAAGTAAGCATCCTTGAAGAAAAGTTAGAAATCAAACTCCCATAAAACACAGCTAAACATTAATCTCCTGAAAAATGACATGAAGAGAGGCACCCATCAACCTGACCTGATCTGACCTGAATGTCCTATAAAAGCAGTAGTTCAGGATTCTGTAATCCAGTGTTTGGTGAGTTTATATACCAATGCTACTACCACTGTAGGAACAGTGAGTGTATTTATTTAACAGAAATCAGATGACTTATAAACATGAAAAACTGAGTAATAAAAGACTAAATACTTTCAAAAGGAATCATGAAAACTTTTATCAGGTTCATTACCAGAAATAATATTTCTCACTGTCTCAATGGAAAATATGTATTCATTTTCCCCTCTTCATTCATTTAATACCATTCATTTCTTAAAAGTGAGCTTTCAGAAACAGTTTGCATGTTGGCTTGCATATGTTTATTTGTCTGTGTCTGTATTTTATACTTGTCTGCATCTTGACAATTTAATTTTGCATACAAATTTTTCAGTGAATCTGAATTTCATTCGTTTCATTCCAATGATATTTACATTGTATTTTGTTTTTATTTTACAGATGTACTTCAGAAAAAATATGGTAAAACCTCTTTTATACCCCGTCACCCCCAAAACACTGTAGAACAACTGCGTTCGTGGTGTTATAAAGATATCCCAGCTTTTAACCAACGTATCATCACTGGCTTGCCCTTTCCCAGATCTCTACTATTCTACAATATTGTAGTTAGGGACTCTCCCATATTCCTCCCTTCTCTGCTCTTGCAAAGCCTGTATACTCCAATACAGTCTGTGGGTCAAGTGTAAACTTGAGGGGCACTCCCTGCACTGCCTCTGAGCACATTACCCAAAGGTTCCTGGGTACTCAAAGACCTCACATGGTTTTTCCTAGAATTTTTTTAAAAGCCAATGAAAGCAGTTTTAATTCATTCTTTTTTACTTCATTGACACAACTGTCAATTTTGCAAACTCCAACTACTTCAAATATTTGTAGAAGGATTTCATAGCTTAAGGAAAGATCAGTAATAATAATCATAATACATTTTTGATTTCTAAGTTTTCATGCGAATGACGCAAGGAACTACTGTCCTACAATGTTCCCAGAAGGCTTTTCATAAAACACAAATGTAGTCTTTAGAAGTTTAATATCCTGTTTTTCTAGTGACATTTTTGTCAGTGTACTTTAGTTTCCAGAGGGAATCATATTCACCTCTTCAATGCAGTGTAGCTGGCTTCATGTAGCCCCTGCCACAGGCCTTGCTTGGAACCAATGGAAGTTTTTTCCTCTTTGCTTCCTCCTCTCTTTTCAAGTAACTCTGTCCTTGTGTGAGTGTGTATCTGCATGTTAGATCTCAAAAGGGGACTGAATAAGATGAGCTTTTATCTTGCCATGAGTGAAAATAGATATTCGCCTAAAAACAAAGTGATGTAATCATTGCTGAGTGAAATGTGAAGGCAGACAGGTTCCCAAGAGCCAAACCCTGCATTTTCTCTAGCAGCAGTTCTTGAGTATCCTCTAATCCATTGTTCATGGATACCTTATAAAACAAAGTTACGACAAGGAAGAGAAGTGGTGATTTGTATTTGGCAGTGACAAAGAATGCCTTAAAGGTATCCAACCAAAGAGTAAGGTCCTGAGTGTTGTCCAGATAATTTAAGAGCTTTGTACAAAGGTAACCACCATCACTAATGATCCTGAAATTTTTCCACTAGTCAGTAACATCATTGTCCTTCCTTTAATTTTGGACCAGTATTCTCAGGACAAAAGGAAGTTTCCAGGCACACTGGTACATAGGTGCGTGCCTATGTGTCTGGTGGGCTTTCACTAAATCTGGATGCAATTAATATTGCATGTGAACTTGTTCCCATCAGAGCACAGTGAAAATAAATCCAACTAGGAACCGTGAGGTTGTGACTTCGGTCCCTGGCCACGCTCAGTGAGTTAAGGATCCTGTGTTGCCCTGAGCTGTAGCAGAGGTTGCAGATGTGGCTCAGAACTTGTGTTGCTGTGGCTGTGGCATAGGCAGGCAGCTGAGCTCTGATTAGACCCCTAAGCCTAGGACTTCCATGTGCCGCAGGTGCAGCCCTAAAAAGCAAAAATAACTGAATAAATACATAAAATCCCCTTGTGCTGTGAATCCCATTGTAATTATCTGGACTTTCCTTTTTATTTTTCAGATGATCTTCAAAAGAAACTGGGTAAGTATCTCTGACAACCTCTTTGTTTCCACAGCCTGTATTAAACATTCAGGTTTTTGGTTCTTTCGGCATCCCCTCTCTTCTTACCTATATGCCATCTTTTGGCTCACATGTCATCTCCATGTCTTCCCTCTCCCCCCTCAAGGTTTCTGTTTATGGATGTCTCCCATCCTAAGTTCTCTCTGTTTCTTTTACCCAAGACCTGATTCTTTCTCAGTGATTCCCACTTCATTTCACAGGGCCCTTCCTGTAAACATGGTCTTACTCTGGCATCCAGAGTCTTGGCAGGTTCGTTTTGATTTTGTGAGAAGAAGGGGAGAGACTGATGGGCATGTGGCTTCTGTTCCACGTTTAGCTTCTGTAAGACTTCCATTAACTTGGAATCTCTGTCATACAGCAAAGTTCAAGGGGCCATTCTCATGCCACTGATGCCTCCCCAAAGCTTATGAAATAAAACAAGACTGCAAATTTGCTGAGTGATGTTTTCCCAAAGCTTGTCTTTTAAAGAGTGTGTAGACTCAGTTCTAATCCATTGATCCAGGTGGGCTTTGGGCTCTTACTTCCAATGCTCCCGGTTGTTTCCTGCAGTCTTTTCGCAGGTGCACAGAGATTTTACACACCATTTCACGGATTTCTTTTCTTTTATGTTGTAGCACTTCCTCTGCCTTCTTCTTGCATGATATTGACATAGTTATTAATTTAGCACATTGAGACAAGCTTCAAGTGTTTGTAGAAGCACTGTGTACACTAGGGAAAATTTATTTATACTCTAGTTCTCCAACTTGCAATTTTCTATGACTGTCATGAGAGGCTATCGCCCTAGGATACTCCTCGATGTTTTTAATGAAACACTGATATAAACTAAGATAACACGGCTACGGAGCAGGGTTTTGGCTAGATGGGTGCTCTTACTATGGACTTCCTCACGACCTCATAGTACGGGACTCCCGTATGTGTCCATAGTTTACACTGTATTCTGGAAAAAGGAGAAGGCCAAGTGAGAGACAAATGATTGCTACTGTTTATCCCAGAATGAAGTCCTATTCCTACTTTCCCTCAGCACCAGTCATTTTCTGTCTTTGTGGCTTTGCCTCAAGCGGTGAGGGGTGGGGGAGGTAAGACAACACTGCCACCGATTCACACCATGTCCTGTGAACATCTGTGCTTCCATTTCTAAAAACATTGGTCCCTTTGAGACGTGGCCTAAGCTCAGAAAGCACTTCCCAATTCTGTCAGCCGCCCAGCAGAGAGAGCCAGTGTTTTCTACCACACTGGTAGAGTCGTTAAAAACATAGCAGTCTTTGCCTCTAAGGAAATGTTCCAGTTATGATTCTGTTTTCAAATGGATAGTATTGAGGATCGTTTCTTAACTGTCTGTAGCAGGTTTCATAGGATGATTGCTGTACATTTGATTGGAAAAATGGATGCTCTTTCTCCTTGCTTTCTCATCTGTCTCTCTCCATCTCTCTCTCTCTCTCTCTCTCTGGTAAGTACCTCTCTTGTGTGTGACTGTGTGTTTGCAGTTTATTCTGAGAAGGTAGAAAGTCCAGTGGAGAACCAGTGATGGATCACCCTCGTCCCAGGGGAAGTCATTTCCTACCTCCTCCAATGCTGTCACTTCCAGTTTGGTTCCTCTGTCTCACCAAGGGGTGAGGGGAGGTAAAACAAGCTTCCTCTGATTTCTGAAAAGGCTTCAAGCCTTTAAGAAAGTTGGGTCAAGTCAAAACACAGATAAAAGCCTGGATGTTTTGCAAATTTTTTGTCCTTGTCTCATCCTCCCTTAGGTCCTCATTTTCAATGGTTTCTGAGTATTCTCCCTTTTTGGTTAGCAGTAATGATGAGGAGAAAAGCCTCCAGCCTCAGTAATGCCCTACCCTGTCTACCTTGTCATCGTTTCATGTTTTCTATCCTTACCCATGTGCATAAAGTATCCCCAGGAATAAACATGTTACTTCGGTTTGCCTGCGGTTCTAAACAAAAGCCCAGCCTATGGAATTGTGTCATTTTGTGTATATTAAATTTCTGAAATGTCAATTCTCTCAGAATTAGGCTGTTGGAAACTTAGAGCAATCTTCACAGAAAGCTTTCATTTACTGGGTCCTCCACCAAGATATCTAGATGGAGTGCCCGCTGTGTCGTATTTGACATTGTCCCAGTTGTTACTGGAATGGTTCCGATTCCAAACCCTGCTTGCAGGGATAAGTTTCTCCTTTGATTGCTCACACTGTGTCGACTGCCGATGCCCTGCATAAGTTATCTGAAGACAGGCCAGTTCACGTCTGCCGATCACACTCTCAAGGGACCCAGTGTATAGAAATAGTGTTGCCTGACTTGTCCTGGTTATGTTCAATTTACAACCACAGTTCTTACTCTTCGTTCATTTTTATGTTACCTATTTCTTTATTATCTCACCAAGTTGACCGCCCTCTGGCATCTTTGGGTGCACTTTTTAACCCTCAGGAAATCACACTGATCATACATAGCTAAAGTCCAAAGTTGTGTTCTGAGATGCTGCCACACCTCTCTGTAATACCCTAACACAAGAAATATCTTCAATCTTCATAAGCCTGTATGTGACAAAGTATTCTGGAAAGGGTGGTGGTGCTGTCAATGGAACGGCGTTTAGGGATCTGCCTCTTTAACTCAGGAGTGGACGTGACTTGAAAACGCTCCAGAAGCACTCATTCGGAGATGTAGCGCTCTGGTCACGCCTTCTTCATAAGGTTCGGAAAACCTGTCTCATACATGCACGTTCAGATATTTTCTCTCAGATGGGAGGATGCACAGTAAGCATGGGGTGAGAAAGAGTCTCTCTCGGGGAAACGCTCTCTCCCCTGGATTCAGCACCCATGTGCTTTGGTTCAGAAAAGCTGCACTTCTGCATGAAGTGAAACACACACTCAAATACAACGAGGTTGCCATTTAATCCGTAGCAACAAGGTTGCCCACTTAATCAGTAGCAGTCTCGTTGTGAAAAGAGGCACCCGGAAACCTGACCGTGGATCCCCTACAGCAACAGGGTCTCGGTATAACCTCACACAGGATTTGTGGCAACTTGACACAAGGTAGCGCCCCCGACCACCAGCATGAGAACTGACTTCCACATGCACAGCCAGCCCATGGCCATGCTAAAGCGCACAAGCAGAACAACAGGACCCTAAATACGGTCAAAGGGATCAAGACTGCTTTTGCGAACTGAGCCCCAGAACGAATCGTTCTCGTTTTCTTCAGCTCATCGAAAGTAACTCCATTTCCCCTCCGTTCCTTTACTGTAGACGATCTCTGAACACTGCAGTCCTCTGAGCCGATGTGTGTGCGGGTGGCTGTGGGGGTGGCTGTGGTTGTCCCTTGAAACCGTGGAGGGTTCCTTTTAAATAGGACGTTTTCAATAAGTCTGAATTCTCCCTCTAGTTCTCCCTCATGATGTTTACATTTACCTTTCTTTTCTTTTCTTGCAGCCAGTCTTCAGAGAACAAATGGTAACATTTCTGCTATCCCATCATCCCAGTGCTCTTGAGCCCCTCTGAAGCGACTGGTTCAGCCTTTCATCTTGTCTGCCGTTTCATCTGTTTCGCTTGTGTCGGCATGCCTTTCTCTTGCACGTCCTGTCTACGAGCTCCACCTCAATGTTTTGCGTGGGACTTGTCCCACGTTACTTCTGTCCATTTCTGCTTGCCTACCTCCTCTGCTCTGCCATTCCTGCTCTTTGCAATGCATGCCATGCCCTCCCGATAAGGACTGGCTTTTCTCCGGTCTTTCAGGCACTTGCCACAGTTTCAGGAAGTTGGTGAGCGGCAACGCATTAGGCGGATAGGGAGATGGTTTCTCTTCCACGTGTGTTTCTCGAAAACATCCAAACACAGGGGCTCTGTCGGGACTTCCAAGTCAGAGGGGCCACTCCTCCACAAGCGATAGCTCTTCAAAGACATAAGTGATGGGAGATGGCCCCCAAACGGCTCAGTTAACGCCCTCTGCCCATTGCCCTTTCAAAGCCTAGGTAGCATATGCTATCATCCATCGGTCAAGAGTGTGCCAGGGCGCCCCTCTCCCACTGGCCTTACCCCTGGGAACCAAGTATTCCCAGGTATAAACGTGTTACTTCAGTTTGCCTGCTGTTCTAAACAAAAGCCAGGCCTACCGCTTGTGTCATTTTGGGTGTCTCAGAGTTCTGAAAGGTCAGTTCTCCCTGACGTAGGCTGTTGAAAAGGTAGAGCCATCTTCAGTTCCACGTAACACCTCTTCTCGGTTCCTTTTGGGTTACTCGCTTTTAGAATGATTAGCTTTCCTCCCCAGAAGTTAGGTGAGATGGCATTATTAGCCTTTTTTTTTGGTTTTGTAAAGGCCACACCCACCGGCACAGGGATGTTCCCAGGCTAGGGGCTGAATGGGAGCTGTAGCCGCCGGCCTACACCACAGAAGCAGCAAGGCCGGGTACCGGCCACCCCTGCGACCCACACACCCCAGCCCATGGCCACGCCAGACC
The DNA here is from genome assembly GCF_016906955.1 of Phacochoerus africanus. Taxonomy (NCBI): domain Eukaryota; kingdom Metazoa; phylum Chordata; class Mammalia; order Artiodactyla; family Suidae; genus Phacochoerus; species Phacochoerus africanus. The sequence goes on along the minus strand of NC_062552.1, from coordinate 25,946,653 downwards.
CTTAACCCCCTGAGCGAGGGCTGGATGGAACCTGTGTCCTCCTGGATACTCGTCTGATTCACTTCCCCTGAGCCATGACGGGAACTCCCAGGAAAGCCTCGAGTCACATCAAAGCAAAGAGAGAGAACAAGAGCATGGCTTTCTGGCACCTTGCTCATTCAATCGTGCCATTCGTTTCCCTCCACCAACGCATTTTCGAAACCTGCATTTCCCCGAAATGCACGAGTCAGTCTCAACATCGATTTGATTCCATTTCTCTGCGCTTCGCGTATAAAAATGATCTGTCGCTGAGAACGTCCCTACGACCACGTCAGTTGACGAGAATGGAAAGCACAGGATTAGAGCCTTGTCGCCCAGGCCTTTGCCTTTCTGCAGGAGACGACACCTTCAGAGGTAATTTTGAAAGCCCTCTCGACAACTACGTTAAGTTGAGCATCGCTTTGTGCCATGCAAAGCATTAGACACCATCACACTTGCAAAAGCCAGTACCCAGACATAGGTCATCCACTTGCTCAGGCACTGTGGCGTCTTTGGAAAAGACTTTTTCGGGAGTGACACGTGTGTTTCACACGAACTACGACAGCAGTGCTTTCACTGGAAGACAACTTGTCTAATGTGGCATCGTCAGAAGTGTTTGCCAAACGGAGAGATGTAACTTCGATCCACAACCAAGAGAGCAGTTGCTATCATTTTTTATTTCTTTTATTTCTTTCAAATGCACCCACAGCATTTGGAAGTTCAGGTCCAGTGACTGAATCTGAGCCGCAGCTATAACCGACACCACTGCTGGGGCAACGCCACATCCTTTAACCCATTGTGTCCAGCCAGAGCTCGAACCCGCACCTCCACTGCAACACGAGCCACTGAAGTGAGGTTCCTAACCCACCATACCACAGTGGGAACTCCTGAAATAACATGACTTCATTTTATGAGATATGTCTTCTGAGTCAGAAACTCCATGCCTGGCAATTGTCCTCTTCTTTTACTATCTGTTGTGGTTTCCTTAACATTTACATGACTATTTGTCAATTTCCTTTTCAGGAGACCTTCAGGCTGAAAACGGTAACTTATTTCTGAATTTTTCTTTTCTTTCTTTCTTTCTTTTTTTTTTTTTCTGTTTTGGAGGGGTGGATGTATTTCCTAGGAATAGTTATTCTCTCTTGACTTTCCTTCCTTTGCTATTGCTTCAAGTCACTGTCTTCCAGGCACTTACCACCCTCTCATTACGAGGTTTGTTACATGAAGAGAATCAGGCTGAGAAGAATGCTCTTTGCTCCATTCCACAGAAAGCTTCCTTCTCCTGGGTCCTCCACCACGACATCTAGATGCAGTGCCCGCTGTGTCGTATTTGACATTGTCCCAGTTGTTACTGGAATGGTTCCGATTCCAAACCCTGGGTGCAGGGATAAGTATCTCCTTTGATTGCTCACACTGTGTCGACTGCCGATGCCCTGCATAAGTTATCTGAAGACAGGCCAGTTCACGTCTGCCGATCACACTCTCAAGGGACCCAGTGTATAGAAATAGTGTTGCCTGACTTGTCCTGGTTATGTTCAATTTACAACCACAGTTCTTACTCTTCGTTCATTTTTATGTTACCTATTTCTTTATTATCTCACCAAGTTGACCGCCCTCTGGCATCTTTGGGTGCACTTTTTAACCCTCAGGAAATCACACTGATCATACATAGCTAAAGTCCAAAGTTGTGTTCTGAGATGCTGCCACACCTCTCTGTAATACCCTAACACAAGAAATATCTTCAATCTTCATAAGCCTGTATGTGACAAAGTATTCTGGAAAGGGTGGTGGTGCTGTCAATGGAACGGCGTTTAGGGATCTGCCTCTTTAACTCAGGAGTGGACGTGACTTGAAAACGCTCCAGAAGCACTCATTCGGAGATGTAGCGCTCTGGTCACGCCTTCTTCATAAGGTTCGGAAAACCTGTCTCATACATGCACGTTCAGATATTTTCTCTCAGATGGGAGGATGCACAGTAAGCATGGGGTGAGAAAGAGTCTCTCTCGGGGAAACGCTCTCTCCCCTGGATTCAGCACCCATGTGCTTTGGTTCAGAAAAGCTGCACTTCTGCATGAAGTGAAACACACACTCAAATACAACGAGGTTGCCATTTAATCCGTAGCAACAAGGTTGCCCACTTAATCAGTAGCAGTCTCGTTGTGAAAAGAGGCACCCGGAAACCTGACCGTGGATCCCCTACAGCAACAGGGTCTCGGTATAACCTCACACAGGATTTGTGGCAACTTGACACAAGGTAGCGCCCCCGACCACCAGCATGAGAACTGACTTCCACATGCACAGCCAGCCCATGGCCATGCTAAAGCGCACAAGCAGAACAACAGGACCCTAAATACGGTCAAAGGGATCAAGACTGCTTTTGCGAACTGAGCCCCAGAACGAATCGTTCTCGTTTTCTTCAGCTCATCGAAAGTAACTCCATTTCCCCTCCGTTCCTTTACTGTAGACGATCTCTGAACACTGCAGTCCTCTGAGCCGATGTGTGTGCGGGTGGCTGTGGGGGTGGCTGTGGTTGTCCCTTGAAACCGTGGAGGGTTCCTTTTAAATAGGACGTTTTCAATAAGTCTGAATTCTCCCTCTAGTTCTCCCTCATGATGTTTACATTTACCTTTCTTTTCTTTTCTTGCAGCCAGTCTTCAGAGAACAAATGGTAACATTTCTGCTATCCCATCATCCCAGTGCTCTTGAGCCCCTCTGAAGCGACTGGTTCAGCCTTTCATCTTGTCTGCCGTTTCATCTGTTTCGCTTGTGTCGGCATGCCTTTCTCTTGCACGTCCTGTCTACGAGCTCCACCTCAATGTTTTGCGTGGGACTTGTCCCACGTTACTTCTGTCCATTTCTGCTTGCCTACCTCCTCTGCTCTGCCATTCCTGCTCTTTGCAATGCATGCCATGCCCTCCCGATAAGGACTGGCTTTTCTCCGGTCTTTCAGGCACTTGCCACAGTTTCAGGAAGTTGGTGAGCGGCAACGCATTAGGCGGATAGGGAGATGGTTTCTCTTCCACGTGTGTTTCTCGAAAACATCCAAACACAGGGGCTCTGTCGGGACTTCCAAGTCAGAGGGGCCACTCCTCCACAAGCGATAGCTCTTCAAAGACATAAGTGATGGGAGATGGCCCCCAAACGGCTCAGTTAACGCCCTCTGCCCATTGCCCTTTCAAAGCCTAGGTAGCATATGCTATCATCCATCGGTCAAGAGTGTGCCAGGGCGCCCCTCTCCCACTGGCCTTACCCCTGGGAACCAAGTATTCCCAGGTATAAACGTGTTACTTCAGTTTGCCTGCTGTTCTAAACAAAAGCCAGGCCTACCGCTTGTGTCATTTTGGGTGTCTCAGAGTTCTGAAAGGTCAGTTCTCCCTGACGTAGGCTGTTGAAAAGGTAGAGCCATCTTCAGTTCCACGTAACACCTCTTCTCGGTTCCTTTTGGGTTACTCGCTTTTAGAATGATTAGCTTTCCTCCCCAGAAGTTAGGTGAGATGGCATTATTAGCCTTTTTTTTTGGTTTTGTAAAGGCCACACCCACCGGCACAGGGATGTTCCCAGGCTAGGGGCTGAATGGGAGCTGTAGCCGCCGGCCTACACCACAGAAGCAGCAAGGCCGGGTACCGGCCACCCCTGCGACCCACACACCCCAGCCCATGGCCACGCCAGACCCTTAACCCCCTGAGCGAGGGCTGGGATGGAACCTGTGTCCTCCTGGATACTCGTCTGATTCACTTCCCCTGAGCCATGACGGGAACTCCCAGGAAAGCCTCGAGTCACATCAAAGCAAAGAGAGAGAACAAGAGCATGGCTTTCTGGCACCTTGCTCATTCAATCGTGCCATTCGTTTCCCTCCACCAACGCATTTTCGAAACCTGCATTTCCCCGAAATGCACGAGTCAGTCTCAACATCGATTTGATTCCATTTCTCTGCGCTTCGCGTATAAAAATGATCTGTCGCTGAGAACGTCCCTACGACCACGTCAGTTGACGAGAATGGAAAGCACAGGATTAGAGCCTTGTCGCCCAGGCCTTTGCCTTTCTGCAGGAGACGACACCTTCAGAGGTAATTTTGAAAGCCCTCTCGACAACTACGTTAAGTTGAGCATCGCTTTGTGCCATGCAAAGCATTAGACACCATCACACTTGCAAAAGCCAGTACCCAGACATAGGTCATCCACTTGCTCAGGCACTGTGGCGTCTTTGGAAAAGACTTTTTCGGGAGTGACACGTGTGTTTCACACGAACTACGACAGCAGTGCTTTCACTGGAAGACAACTTGTCTAATGTGGCATCGTCAGAAGTGTTTGCCAAACGGAGAGATGTAACTTCGATCCACAACCAAGAGAGCAGTTGCTATCATTTTTTATTTCTTTTATTTCTTTCAAATGCACCCACAGCATTTGGAAGTTCAGGTCCAGTGACTGAATCTGAGCCGCAGCTATAACCGACACCACTGCTGGGGCAACGCCACATCCTTTAACCCATTGTGTCCAGCCAGAGCTCGAACCCGCACCTCCACTGCAACACGAGCCACTGAAGTGAGGTTCCTAACCCACCATACCACAGTGGGAACTCCTGAAATAACATGACTTCATTTTATGAGATATGTCTTCTGAGTCAGAAACTCCATGCCTGGCAATTGTCCTCTTCTTTTTACTATCTGTTGTGGTTTCCTTAACATTTACATGACTATTTGTCAATTTCCTTTTCAGGAGACCTTCAGGCTGAAAACGGTAACTTATTTCTGAATTTTTCTTTTCTTTCTTTCTTTTTTTTTTTTTTCTGTTTTGGAGGGGTGGATGTATTTCCTAGGAATAGTTATTCTCTCTTGACTTTCCTTCCTTTGCTATTGCTTCAAGTCACTGTCTTCCAGGCACTTACCACCCTCTCATTACGAGGTTTGTTACATGAAGAGAATCAGGCTGAGAAGAATGCTCTTTGCTCCATTCCACAGAAAGCTTCCTTCTCCTGGGTCCTCCACCACGACATCTAGATGCAGTGCCCGCTGTGTCGTATTTGACATTGTCCCAGTTGTTACTGGAATGGTTCCGATTCCAAACCCTGGTGCAGGGATAAGTATCTCCTTTGATTGCTCACACTGTGTCGACTGCCGATGCCCTGCATAAGTTATCTGAAGACAGGCCAGTTCACGTCTGCCGATCACACTCTCAAGGGACCCAGTGTATAGAAATAGTGTTGCCTGACTTGTCCTGGTTATGTTCAATTTACAACCACAGTTCTTACTCTTCGTTCATTTTTATGTTACCTATTTCTTTATTATCTCACCAAGTTGACCGCCCTCTGGCATCTTTGGGTGCACTTTTTAACCCTCAGGAAATCACACTGATCATACATAGCTAAAGTCCAAAGTTGTGTTCTGAGATGCTGCCACACCTCTCTGTAATACCCTAACACAAGAAATATCTTCAATCTTCATAAGCCTGTATGTGACAAAGTATTCTGGAAAGGGTGGTGGTGCTGTCAATGGAACGGCGTTTAGGGATCTGCCTCTTTAACTCAGGAGTGGACGTGACTTGAAAACGCTCCAGAAGCACTCATTCGGAGATGTAGCGCTCTGGTCACGCCTTCTTCATAAGGTTCGGAAAACCTGTCTCATACATGCACGTTCAGATATTTTCTCTCAGATGGGAGGATGCACAGTAAGCATGGGGTGAGAAAGAGTCTCTCTCGGGGAAACGCTCTCTCCCCTGGATTCAGCACCCATGTGCTTTGGTTCAGAAAAGCTGCACTTCTGCATGAAGTGAAACACACACTCAAATACAACGAGGTTGCCATTTAATCCGTAGCAACAAGGTTGCCCACTTAATCAGTAGCAGTCTCGTTGTGAAAAGAGGCACCCGGAAACCTGACCGTGGATCCCCTACAGCAACAGGGTCTCGGTATAACCTCACACAGGATTTGTGGCAACTTGACACAAGGTAGCGCCCCCGACCACCAGCATGAGAACTGACTTCCACATGCACAGCCAGCCCATGGCCATGCTAAAGCGCACAAGCAGAACAACAGGACCCTAAATACGGTCAAAGGGATCAAGACTGCTTTTGCGAACGAAACCCCAGAACGACTCATTCTCGTTTTCTTCAGCTCATCGAAAGTAACTCCATTTCCCCTCCGTTCCTTTACTGTAGACGATCTCTGAACACTGCAGTCCTCTGAGCCGATGTGTGTGCGGGTGGCTGTGGGGGTGGCTGTGGTTGTCCCTTGAAACCGTGGAGGGTTCCTTTTAAATAGGACGTTTTCAATAAGTCTGAATTCTCCCTCTAGTTCTCCCTCATGATGTTTACATTTACCTTTCTTTTCTTTTCTTGCAGCCAGTCTTCAGAGAACAAATGGTAACATTTCTGCTATCCCATCATCCCAGTGCTCTTGAGCCCCTCTGAAGCGACTGGTTCAGCCTTTCATCTTGTCTGCCGTTTCATCTGTTTCGCTTGTGTCGGCATGCCTTTCTCTTGCACGTCCTGTCTACGAGCTCCACCTCAATGTTTTGCGTGGGACTTGTCCCACGTTACTTCTGTCCATTTCTGCTTGCCTACCTCCTCTGCTCTGCCATTCCTGCTCTTTGCAATGCATGCCATGCCCTCCCGATAAGGACTGGCTTTTCTCCGGTCTTTCAGGCACTTGCCACAGTTTCAGGAAGTTGGTGAGCGGCAACGCATTAGGCGGATAGGGAGATGGTTTCTCTTCCACGTGTGTTTCTCGAAAACATCCAAACACAGGGGCTCTGTCGGGACTTCCAAGTCAGAGGGGCCACTCCTCCACAAGCGATAGCTCTTCAAAGACATAAGTGATGGGAGATGGCCCCCAAACGGCTCAGTTAACGCCCTCTGCCCATTGCCCTTTCAAAGCCTAGGTAGCATATGCTATCATCCATCGGTCAAGAGTGTGCCAGGGCGCCCCTCTCCCACTGGCCTTACCCCTGGGAACCAAGTATTCCCAGGTATAAACGTGTTACTTCAGTTTGCCTGCTGTTCTAAACAAAAGCCAGGCCTACCGCTTGTGTCATTTTGGGTGTCTCAGAGTTCTGAAAGGTCAGTTCTCCCTGACGTAGGCTGTTGAAAAGGTAGAGCCATCTTCAGTTCCACGTAACACCTCTTCTCGGTTCCTTTTGGGTTACTCGCTTTTAGAATGATTAGCTTTCCTCCCCAGAAGTTAGGTGAGATGGCATTATTAGCCTTTTTTTTTGGTTTTGTAAAGGCCACACCCACCGGCACAGGGATGTTCCCAGGCTAGGGGCTGAATGGGAGCTGTAGCCGCCGGCCTACACCACAGAAGCAGCAAGGCCGGGTACCGGCCACCCCTGCGACCCACACACCCCAGCCCATGGCCACGCCAGACCCTTAACCCCCTGAGCGAGGGCTGGGATGGAACCTGTGTCCTCCTGGATACTCGTCTGATTCACTTCCCCTGAGCCATGACGGGAACTCCCAGGAAAGCCTCGAGTCACATCAAAGCAAAGAGAGAGAACAAGAGCATGGCTTTCTGGCACCTTGCTCATTCAATCGTGCCATTCGTTTCCCTCCACCAACGCATTTTCGAAACCTGCATTTCCCCGAAATGCACGAGTCAGTCTCAACATCGATTTGATTCCATTTCTCTGCGCTTCGCGTATAAAAATGATCTGTCGCTGAGAACGTCCCTACGACCACGTCAGTTGACGAGAATGGAAAGCACAGGATTAGAGCCTTGTCGCCCAGGCCTTTGCCTTTCTGCAGGAGACGACACCTTCAGAGGTAATTTTGAAAGCCCTCTCGACAACTACGTTAAGTTGAGCATCGCTTTGTGCCATGCAAAGCATTAGACACCATCACACTTGCAAAAGCCAGTACCCAGACATAGGTCATCCACTTGCTCAGGCACTGTGGCGTCTTTGGAAAAGACTTTTTCGGGAGTGACACGTGTGTTTCACACGAACTACGACAGCAGTGCTTTCACTGGAAGACAACTTGTCTAATGTGGCATCGTCAGAAGTGTTTGCCAAACGGAGAGATGTAACTTCGATCCACAACCAAGAGAGCAGTTGCTATCATTTTTTATTTCTTTTATTTCTTTCAAATGCACCCACAGCATTTGGAAGTTCAGGTCCAGTGACTGAATCTGAGCCGCAGCTATAACCGACACCACTGCTGGGGCAACGCCACATCCTTTAACCCATTGTGTCCAGCCAGAGCTCGAACCCGCACCTCCACTGCAACACGAGCCACTGAAGTGAGGTTCCTAACCCACCATACCACAGTGGGAACTCCTGAAATAACATGACTTCATTTTATGAGATATGTCTTCTGAGTCAGAAACTCCATGCCTGGCAATTGTCCTCTTCTTTTTACTATCTGTTGTGGTTTCCTTAACATTTACATGACTATTTGTCAATTTCCTTTTCAGGAGACCTTCAGGCTGAAAACGGTAACTTATTTCTGAATTTTTCTTTTCTTTCTTTCTTTCTTTTTTTTTTTTTTCTGTTTTGGAGGGGTGGATGTATTTCCTAGGAATAGTTATTCTCTCTTGACTTTCCTTCCTTTGCTATTGCTTCAAGTCACTGTCTTCCAGGCACTTACCACCCTCTCATTACGAGGTTTGTTACATGAAGAGAATCAGGCTGAGAAGAATGCTCTTTGCTCCATTCCACAGAAAGCTTCCTTCTCCTGGGTCCTCCACCACGACATCTAGATGCAGTGCCCGCTGTGTCGTATTTGACATTGTCCCAGTTGTTACTGGAATGGTTCCGATTCCAAACCCTGGGTGCAGGGATAAGTATCTCCTTTGATTGCTCACACTGTGTCGACTGCCGATGCCCTGCATAAGTTATCTGAAGACAGGCCAGTTCACGTCTGCCGATCACACTCTCAAGGGACCCAGTGTATAGAAATAGTGTTGCCTGACTTGTCCTGGTTATGTTCAATTTACAACCACAGTTCTTACTCTTCGTTCATTTTTATGTTACCTATTTCTTTATTATCTCACCAAGTTGACCGCCCTCTGGCATCTTTGGGTGCACTTTTTAACCCTCAGGAAATCACACTGATCATACATAGCTAAAGTCCAAAGTTGTGTTCTGAGATGCTGCCACACCTCTCTGTAATACCCTAACACAAGAAATATCTTCAATCTTCATAAGCCTGTATGTGACAAAGTATTCTGGAAAGGGTGGTGGTGCTGTCAATGGAACGGCGTTTAGGGATCTGCCTCTTTAACTCAGGAGTGGACGTGACTTGAAAACGCTCCAGAAGCACTCATTCGGAGATGTAGCGCTCTGGTCACGCCTTCTTCATAAGGTTCGGAAAACCTGTCTCATACATGCACGTTCAGATATTTTCTCTCAGATGGGAGGATGCACAGTAAGCATGGGGTGAGAAAGAGTCTCTCTCGGGGAAACGCTCTCTCCCCTGGATTCAGCACCCATGTGCTTTGGTTCAGAAAAGCTGCACTTCTGCATGAAGTGAAACACACACTCAAATACAACGAGGTTGCCATTTAATCCGTAGCAACAAGGTTGCCCACTTAATCAGTAGCAGTCTCGTTGTGAAAAGAGGCACCCGGAAACCTGACCGTGGATCCCCTACAGCAACAGGGTCTCGGTATAACCTCACACAGGATTTGTGGCAACTTGACACAAGGTAGCGCCCCCGACCACCAGCATGAGAACTGACTTCCACATGCACAGCCAGCCCATGGCCATGCTAAAGCGCACAAGCAGAACAACAGGACCCTAAATACGGTCAAAGGGATCAAGACTGCTTTTGCGAACTGAGCCCCAGAACGAATCGTTCTCGTTTTCTTCAGCTCATCGAAAGTAACTCCATTTCCCCTCCGTTCCTTTACTGTAGACGATCTCTGAACACTGCAGTCCTCTGAGCCGATGTGTGTGCGGGTGGCTGTGGGGGTGGCTGTGGTTGTCCCTTGAAACCGTGGAGGGTTCCTTTTAAATAGGACGTTTTCAATAAGTCTGAATTCTCCCTCTAGTTCTCCCTCATGATGTTTACATTTACCTTTCTTTTCTTTTCTTGCAGCCAGTCTTCAGAGAACAAATGGTAACATTTCTGCTATCCCATCATCCCAGTGCTCTTGAGCCCCTCTGAAGCGACTGGTTCAGCCTTTCATCTTGTCTGCCGTTTCATCTGTTTCGCTTGTGTCGGCATGCCTTTCTCTTGCACGTCCTGTCTACGAGCTCCACCTCAATGTTTTGCGTGGGACTTGTCCCACGTTACTTCTGTCCATTTCTGCTTGCCTACCTCCTCTGCTCTGCCATTCCTGCTCTTTGCAATGCATGCCATGCCCTCCCGATAAGGACTGGCTTTTCTCCGGTCTTTCAGGCACTTGCCACAGTTTCAGGAAGTTGGTGAGCGGCAACGCATTAGGCGGATAGGGAGATGGTTTCTCTTCCACGTGTGTTTCTCGAAAACATCCAAACACAGGGGCTCTGTCGGGACTTCCAAGTCAGAGGGGCCACTCCTCCACAAGCGATAGCTCTTCAAAGACATAAGTGATGGGAGATGGCCCCCAAACGGCTCAGTTAACGCCCTCTGCCCATTGCCCTTTCAAAGCCTAGGTAGCATATGCTATCATCCATCGGTCAAGAGTGTGCCAGGGCGCCCCTCTCCCACTGGCCTTACCCCTGGGAACCAAGTATTCCCAGGTATAAACGTGTTACTTCAGTTTGCCTGCTGTTCTAAACAAAAGCCAGGCCTACCGCTTGTGTCATTTTGGGTGTCTCAGAGTTCTGAAAGGTCAGTTCTCCCTGACGTAGGCTGTTGAAAAGGTAGAGCCATCTTCAGTTCCACGTAACACCTCTTCTCGGTTCCTTTTGGGTTACTCGCTTTTAGAATGATTAGCTTTCCTCCCCAGAAGTTAGGTGAGATGGCATTATTAGCCTTTTTTTTTGGTTTTGTAAAGGCCACACCCACCGGCACAGGGATGTTCCCAGGCTAGGGGCTGAATGGGAGCTGTAGCCGCCGGCCTACACCACAGAAGCAGCAAGGCCGGGTACCGGCCACCCCTGCGACCCACACACCCCAGCCCATGGCCACGCCAGACCCTTAACCCCCTGAGCGAGGGCTGGGATGGAACCTGTGTCCTCCTGGATACTCGTCTGATTCACTTCCCCTGAGCCATGACGGGAACTCCCAGGAAAGCCTCGAGTCACATCAAAGCAAAGAGAGAGAACAAGAGCATGGCTTTCTGGCACCTTGCTCATTCAATCGTGCCATTCGTTTCCCTCCACCAACGCATTTTCGAAACCTGCATTTCCCCGAAATGCACGAGTCAGTCTCAACATCGATTTGATTCCATTTCTCTGCGCTTCGCGTATAAAAATGATCTGTCGCTGAGAACGTCCCTACGACCACGTCAGTTGACGAGAATGGAAAGCACAGGATTAGAGCCTTGTCGCCCAGGCCTTTGCCTTTCTGCAGGAGACGACACCTTCAGAGGTAATTTTGAAAGCCCTCTCGACAACTACGTTAAGTTGAGCATCGCTTTGTGCCATGCAAAGCATTAGACACCATCACACTTGCAAAAGCCAGTACCCAGACATAGGTCATCCACTTGCTCAGGCACTGTGGCGTCTTTGGAAAAGACTTTTTCGGGAGTGACACGTGTGTTTCACACGAACTACGACAGCAGTGCTTTCACTGGAAGACAACTTGTCTAATGTGGCATCGTCAGAAGTGTTTGCCAAACGGAGAGATGTAACTTCGATCCACAACCAAGAGAGCAGTTGCTATCATTTTTTATTTCTTTTATTTCTTTCAAATGCACCCACAGCATTTGGAAGTTCAGGTCCAGTGACTGAATCTGAGCCGCAGCTATAACCGACACCACTGCTGGGGCAACGCCACATCCTTTAACCCATTGTGTCCAGCCAGAGCTCGAACCCGCACCTCCACTGCAACACGAGCCACTGAAGTGAGGTTCCTAACCCACCATACCACAGTGGGAACTCCTGAAATAACATGACTTCATTTTATGAGATATGTCTTCTGAGTCAGAAACTCCATGCCTGGCAATTGTCCTCTTCTTTTTACTATCTGTTGTGGTTTCCTTAACATTTACATGACTATTTGTCAATTTCCTTTTCAGGAGACCTTCAGGCTGAAAACGGTAACTTATTTCTGAATTTTTCTTTTCTTTCTTTCTTTCTTTTTTTTTTTTTCTGTTTTGGAGGGGTGGATGTATTTCCTAGGAATAGTTATTCTCTCTTGACTTTCCTTCCTTTGCTATTGCTTCAAGTCACTGTCTTCCAGGCACTTACCACCCTCTCATTACGAGGTTTGTTACATGAAGAGAATCAGGCTGAGAAGAATGCTCTTTGCTCCATTCCACAGAAAGCTTCCTTCTCCTGGGTCCTCCACCACGACATCTAGATGCAGTGCCCGCTGTGTCGTATTTGACATTGTCCCAGTTGTTACTGGAATGGTTCCGATTCCAAACCCTGGTTGCAGGGATAAGTATCTCCTTTGATTGCTCACACTGTGTCGACTGCCGATGCCCTGCATAAGTTATCTGAAGACAGGCCAGTTCACGTCTGCCGATCACACTCTCAAGGGACCCAGTGTATAGAAATAGTGTTGCCTGACTTGTCCTGGTTATGTTCAATTTACAACCACAGTTCTTACTCTTCGTTCATTTTTATGTTACCTATTTCTTTATTATCTCACCAAGTTGACCGCCCTCTGGCATCTTTGGGTGCACTTTTTAACCCTCAGGAAATCACACTGATCATACATAGCTAAAGTCCAAAGTTGTGTTCTGAGATGCTGCCACACCTCTCTGTAATACCCTAACACAAGAAATATCTTCAATCTTCATAAGCCTGTATGTGACAAAGTATTCTGGAAAGGGTGGTGGTGCTGTCAATGGAACGGCGTTTAGGGATCTGCCTCTTTAACTCAGGAGTGGACGTGACTTGAAAACGCTCCAGAAGCACTCATTCGGAGATGTAGCGCTCTGGTCACGCCTTCTTCATAAGGTTCGGAAAACCTGTCTCATACATGCACGTTCAGATATTTTCTCTCAGATGGGAGGATGCACAGTAAGCATGGGGTGAGAAAGAGTCTCTCTCGGGGAAACGCTCTCTCCCCTGGATTCAGCACCCATGTGCTTTGGTTCAGAAAAGCTGCACTTCTGCATGAAGTGAAACACACACTCAAATACAACGAGGTTGCCATTTAATCCGTAGCAACAAGGTTGCCCACTTAATCAGTAGCAGTCTCGTTGTGAAAAGAGGCACCCGGAAACCTGACCGTGGATCCCCTACAGCAACAGGGTCTCGGTATAACCTCACACAGGATTTGTGGCAACTTGACACAAGGTAGCGCCCCCGACCACCAGCATGAGAACTGACTTCCACATGCACAGCCAGCCCATGGCCATGCTAAAGCGCACAAGCAGAACAACAGGACCCTAAATACGGTCAAAGGGATCAAGACTGCTTTTGCGAACTGAGCCCCAGAACGAATCGTTCTCGTTTTCTTCAGCTCATCGAAAGTAACTCCATTTCCCCTCCGTTCCTTTACTGTAGACGATCTCTGAACACTGCAGTCCTCTGAGCCGATGTGTGTGCGGGTGGCTGTGGTTGTCCCTTGAAACCGTGGAGGGTTCCTTTTAAATAGGACGTTTTCAATAAGTCTGAATTCTCCCTCTAGTTCTCCCTCATGATGTTTACATTTACCTTTCTTTTCTTTTCTTGCAGCCAGTCTTCAGAGAACAAATGGTAACATTTCTGCTATCCCATCATCCCAGTGCTCTTGAGCCCCTCTGAAGCGACTGGTTCAGCCTTTCATCTTGTCTGCCGTTTCATCTGTTTCGCTTGTGTCGGCATGCCTTTCTCTTGCACGTCCTGTCTACGAGCTCCACCTCAATGTTTTGCGTGGGACTTGTCCCACGTTACTTCTGTCCATTTCTGCTTGCCTACCTCCTCTGCTCTGCCATTCCTGCTCTTTGCAATGCATGCCATGCCCTCCCGATAAGGACTGGCTTTTCTCCGGTCTTTCAGGCACTTGCCACAGTTTCAGGAAGTTGGTGAGCGGCAACGCATTAGGCGGATAGGGAGATGGTTTCTCTTCCACGTGTGTTTCTCGAAAACATCCAAACACAGGGGCTCTGTCGGGACTTCCAAGTCAGAGGGGCCACTCCTCCACAAGCGATAGCTCTTCAAAGACATAAGTGATGGGAGATGGCCCCCAAACGGCTCAGTTAACGCCCTCTGCCCATTGCCCTTTCAAAGCCTAGGTAGCATATGCTATCATCCATCGGTCAAGAGTGTGCCAGGGCGCCCCTCTCCCACTGGCCTTACCCCTGGGAACCAAGTATTCCCAGGTATAAACGTGTTACTTCAGTTTGCCTGCTGTTCTAAACAAAAGCCAGGCCTACCGCTTGTGTCATTTTGGGTGTCTCAGAGTTCTGAAAGGTCAGTTCTCCCTGACGTAGGCTGTTGAAAAGGTAGAGCCATCTTCAGTTCCACGTAACACCTCTTCTCGGTTCCTTTTGGGTTACTCGCTTTTAGAATGATTAGCTTTCCTCCCCAGAAGTTAGGTGAGATGGCATTATTAGCCTTTTTTTTTGGTTTTGTAAAGGCCACACCCACCGGCACAGGGATGTTCCCAGGCTAGGGGCTGAATGGGAGCTGTAGCCGCCGGCCTACACCACAGAAGCAGCAAGGCCGGGTACCGGCCACCCCTGCGACCCACACACCCCAGCCCATGGCCACGCCAGACCCTTAACCCCCTGAGCGAGGGCTGGGATGGAACCTGTGTCCTCCTGGATACTCGTCTGATTCACTTCCCCTGAGCCATGACGGGAACTCCCAGGAAAGCCTCGAGTCACATCAAAGCAAAGAGAGAGAACAAGAGCATGGCTTTCTGGCACCTTGCTCATTCAATCGTGCCATTCGTTTCCCTCCACCAACGCATTTTCGAAACCTGCATTTCCCCGAAATGCACGAGTCAGTCTCAACATCGATTTGATTCCATTTCTCTGCGCTTCGCGTATAAAAATGATCTGTCGCTGAGAACGTCCCTACGACCACGTCAGTTGACGAGAATGGAAAGCACAGGATTAGAGCCTTGTCGCCCAGGCCTTTGCCTTTCTGCAGGAGACGACACCTTCAGAGGTAATTTTGAAAGCCCTCTCGACAACTACGTTAAGTTGAGCATCGCTTTGTGCCATGCAAAGCATTAGACACCATCACACTTGCAAAAGCCAGTACCCAGACATAGGTCATCCACTTGCTCAGGCACTGTGGCGTCTTTGGAAAAGACTTTTTCGGGAGTGACACGTGTGTTTCACACGAACTACGACAGCAGTGCTTTCACTGGAAGACAACTTGTCTAATGTGGCATCGTCAGAAGTGTTTGCCAAACGGAG
Source organism: Phacochoerus africanus (assembly GCF_016906955.1). Lineage (NCBI taxonomy): Eukaryota > Metazoa > Chordata > Mammalia > Artiodactyla > Suidae > Phacochoerus > Phacochoerus africanus. The sequence goes on along the minus strand of NC_062552.1, from coordinate 25,931,254 downwards.
AGATGTAACTTCGATCCACAACCAAGAGAGCAGTTGCTATCATTTTTTATTTCTTTTATTTCTTTCAAATGCACCCACAGCATTTGGAAGTTCAGGTCCAGTGACTGAATCTGAGCCGCAGCTATAACCGACACCACTGCTGGGGCAACGCCACATCCTTTAACCCATTGTGTCCAGCCAGAGCTCGAACCCGCACCTCCACTGCAACACGAGCCACTGAAGTGAGGTTCCTAACCCACCATACCACAGTGGGAACTCCTGAAATAACATGACTTCATTTTATGAGATATGTCTTCTGAGTCAGAAACTCCATGCCTGGCAATTGTCCTCTTCTTTTTACTATCTGTTGTGGTTTCCTTAACATTTACATGACTATTTGTCAATTTCCTTTTCAGGAGACCTTCAGGCTGAAAACGGTAACTTATTTCTGAATTTTTCTTTTCTTTCTTTCTTTCTTTTTTTTTTTTTTTCTGTTTTGGAGGGGTGGATGTATTTCCTAGGAATAGTTATTCTCTCTTGACTTTCCTTCCTTTGCTATTGCTTCAAGTCACTGTCTTCCAGGCACTTACCACCCTCTCATTACGAGGTTTGTTACATGAAGAGAATCAGGCTGAGAAGAATGCTCTTTGCTCCATTCCACAGAAAGCTTCCTTCTCCTGGGTCCTCCACCACGACATCTAGATGCAGTGCCCGCTGTGTCGTATTTGACATTGTCCCAGTTGTTACTGGAATGGTTCCGATTCCAAACCCTGGGTGCAGGGATAAGTATCTCCTTTGATTGCTCACACTGTGTCGACTGCCGATGCCCTGCATAAGTTATCTGAAGACAGGCCAGTTCACGTCTGCCGATCACACTCTCAAGGGACCCAGTGTATAGAAATAGTGTTGCCTGACTTGTCCTGGTTATGTTCAATTTACAACCACAGTTCTTACTCTTCGTTCATTTTTATGTTACCTATTTCTTTATTATCTCACCAAGTTGACCGCCCTCTGGCATCTTTGGGTGCACTTTTTAACCCTCAGGAAATCACACTGATCATACATAGCTAAAGTCCAAAGTTGTGTTCTGAGATGCTGCCACACCTCTCTGTAATACCCTAACACAAGAAATATCTTCAATCTTCATAAGCCTGTATGTGACAAAGTATTCTGGAAAGGGTGGTGGTGCTGTCAATGGAACGGCGTTTAGGGATCTGCCTCTTTAACTCAGGAGTGGACGTGACTTGAAAACGCTCCAGAAGCACTCATTCGGAGATGTAGCGCTCTGGTCACGCCTTCTTCATAAGGTTCGGAAAACCTGTCTCATACATGCACGTTCAGATATTTTCTCTCAGATGGGAGGATGCACAGTAAGCATGGGGTGAGAAAGAGTCTCTCTCGGGGAAACGCTCTCTCCCCTGGATTCAGCACCCATGTGCTTTGGTTCAGAAAAGCTGCACTTCTGCATGAAGTGAAACACACACTCAAATACAACGAGGTTGCCATTTAATCCGTAGCAACAAGGTTGCCCACTTAATCAGTAGCAGTCTCGTTGTGAAAAGAGGCACCCGGAAACCTGACCGTGGATCCCCTACAGCAACAGGGTCTCGGTATAACCTCACACAGGATTTGTGGCAACTTGACACAAGGTAGCGCCCCCCGACCACCAGCATGAGAACTGACTTCCACATGCACAGCCAGCCCATGGCCATGCTAAAGCGCACAAGCAGAACAACAGGACCCTAAATACGGTCAAAGGGATCAAGACTGCTTTTGCGAACTGAAGCCCCAGAACGAATCGTTCTCGTTTTCTTCAGCTCATCGAAAGTAACTCCATTTCCCCTCCGTTCCTTTACTGTAGACGATCTCTGAACACTGCAGTCCTCTGAGCCGATGTGTGTGCGGGTGGCTGTGGTTGTCCCTTGAAACCGTGGAGGGTTCCTTTTAAATAGGACGTTTTCAATAAGTCTGAATTCTCCCTCTAGTTCTCCCTCATGATGTTTACATTTACCTTTCTTTTCTTTTCTTGCAGCCAGTCTTCAGAGAACAAATGGTAACATTTCTGCTATCCCATCATCCCAGTGCTCTTGAGCCCCTCTGAAGCGACTGGTTCAGCCTTTCATCTTGTCTGCCGTTTCATCTGTTTCGCTTGTGTCGGCATGCCTTTCTCTTGCACGTCCTGTCTACGAGCTCCACCTCAATGTTTTGCGTGGGACTTGTCCCACGTTACTTCTGTCCATTTCTGCTTGCCTACCTCCTCTGCTCTGCCATTCCTGCTCTTTGCAATGCATGCCATGCCCTCCCGATAAGGACTGGCTTTTCTCCGGTCTTTCAGGCACTTGCCACAGTTTCAGGAAGTTGGTGAGCGGCAACGCATTAGGCGGATAGGGAGATGGTTTCTCTTCCACGTGTGTTTCTCGAAAACATCCAAACACAGGGGCTCTGTCGGGACTTCCAAGTCAGAGGGGCCACTCCTCCACAAGCGATAGCTCTTCAAAGACATAAGTGATGGGAGATGGCCCCCAAACGGCTCAGTTAACGCCCTCTGCCCATTGCCCTTTCAAAGCCTAGGTAGCATATGCTATCATCCATCGGTCAAGAGTGTGCCAGGGCGCCCCTCTCCCACTGGCCTTACCCCTGGGAACCAAGTATTCCCAGGTATAAACGTGTTACTTCAGTTTGCCTGCTGTTCTAAACAAAAGCCAGGCCTACCGCTTGTGTCATTTTGGGTGTCTCAGAGTTCTGAAAGGTCAGTTCTCCCTGACGTAGGCTGTTGAAAAGGTAGAGCCATCTTCAGTTCCACGTAACACCTCTTCTCGGTTCCTTTTGGGTTACTCGCTTTTAGAATGATTAGCTTTCCTCCCCAGAAGTTAGGTGAGATGGCATTATTAGCCTTTTTTTTTGGTTTTGTAAAGGCCACACCCACCGGCACAGGGATGTTCCCAGGCTAGGGGCTGAATGGGAGCTGTAGCCGCCGGCCTACACCACAGAAGCAGCAAGGCCGGGTACCAGCCACCCCTGCGACCCACACACCCCAGCCCATGGCCACGCCAGACCCTTAACCCCCTGAGCGAGGGCTGGGATGGAACCTGTGTCCTCCTTGTTACTACTCACATTCTTTCCCAGTGAACCAGAACAATAATTCAGCCTTTTTTTTTTTTAATGTGAGGAAATAGTGCTTAAAGCATGTATGAATAGTTATGGTATTTCTTGGTAAACCGATTTCTACATTAATAAATGCTTTCGTTTGTTGAACACAGAAGATATGGAAGTATGCCCACACAATTATTCTACCAATGCCAGAGATTTTTCCTCCAACAGTGTTATTGGACAAGAGAAAATGTATATGACCTAAAAGCTGCAATCTTTATATCATAAGGTGTCCTAAATACTCTCTTTTAATAAAATGTCAGTTGTATAAATGAGCTAATCTCTTGAAATGTGCATACAATTCTATAAGGGACATCAGTAAAGCCTTGAGTCATATTATAGAAACTGAAGAAACAAGTGCACAGTTTTCTAACACTTTGTTCTTTTATTTGTACCATTTGTTTCTCTTCACTAACTCATTGCTGAAAATTGTTTTTGCCCCAAATACATGACTCAGCCTCAACATCCATTTTATTCCATTTCTTTACTCTTGCATTATGAAGGTTTGGTTTGCTGAGACAGTTTTCACTCCCATGTAAGTTAATAGGAATGGAAAAAATGTGATTAGAGTCATGCTCCTTAGCTCTTTGACTTTCTTCATTAGATGATATAAATGAGGTAATTTTGAAAGCACTATTGAAAGTTAAATTAATTTTTCTTACAGTTGTGTTAAATAAAGAGAAATAAAAACCATAAGACTTCAAAAGCCATTACCCACGTGTCAGTCATCCCCTTTCTCAGCTGCTGTGGCATCTTCCAAAAAGACCTTTTCAGGACTAATACATGTGTTTCACACTATTATAAAAAGAGTGCTTTCCCTGAAAATCATCTTGTTCAATGTGGCATAGTCGGAAACACTTTCAAAATGAAAAATCAATTTCAATCCACTCTACCAAAATAACATTTGTTATATAATTATTTTATTGAATATGCATTTTGTTCTCAATTTTGAATTATTAATCTAACACCTGGAAATTTTCTTCTTCTTTCCCTGTTGTTTTGATGATTTCCTCACATTTACATGAGTCTTTTAAAAATTTATCTTTCAGGAGCACTTCAGGATGAGATTGGTAACTTTTTCTGGTCTTTTTTTGGTGGGGAAGATATATATATATCTATATATCTATATATTTCTTCATTTTCTTGCCTTCCTTTGCTATTACTTTCATTTACTGTCTTCCAGATGATTACCGTGATTTCATTGTAAGGTTTGTTAAATGAAAGGAGTTGGGCAAGAAGAATGTTGTTTTGAAGAATGTTGTTTTCTCTGAAATAAAAAACTTTCTTTAGACTGGGTTCTCTAACATGTCCTCTGAGATGGAGTCCCCACTGTTTTGTACCTGATATTGTCCTGATTTTTAATGTAAACGTTCAGACTCCACACTTGGTTAGAGAGATATGTTTTTCCTTTTGATTTACACACTTTTTCTATTATAAGTTCCTCCTGTAGTTGACTGACTAGTCTACTTTCCTTGAACATACCCTCAAGTAATCTGTCTGTAAATATATTTTCCTGATTCTGCCTGCTTATTTTCTCTTTCCAACTTTAGCTCTACTTATTCTTTTGTGGTTATTTTAACCCACTCAAACATGTATTCAACAAATTTATCTTCCTTCATGATTTTTTATATTGATTTTTCTATCGCACTTCTTTGGTAATGTATCCTTATAGTCTAAGGCTATCTTATGAGGAATTCTTAAACTATTTTTTAGTACTCTATATGAATATTTTATGTTGCCATGTAGTACTCCTAAAATTGAAGTGAACTTTTTATTTAGAATGGACCAGAGAGATTTCACATTATTTTTAAAATGTGAGTTACTTGACCAACATGCAGATATAACCATTAGCAGATGTATGGCTTTAATTGTATCTTCCTCATGAAGTCAAGAAATCCTCTCATATCTATGGGTGTTTTGTGTTTTCTCTCAGCTAGGAGGAAGGCTCAATTCCAGAAAGGTAAGTAAATGGTTGTCTCTCAGAAAGCTTCCTTCTTCCATCTCTCAGGTCCTGTCCCTATAGCAGTATGATAGAATGTAGGCATAAAAATAAAAATGTCTATATTGGGCAAAGAAGCCTTTGTTTTTCCTTGTCTAAATTTCTGTAATGAATTCTCTCTGAAGTGTAAATGAGGAGTGATTCAGCATGTTCTGCCCCCCATCCCATCCTCTTTCCTTTCTTCTTGTCTTTATCTTATGCTCCCTGCTTTGTGTTCCACCTCTGTCCCTCCCACATTTTGTTGCTTCTGTATTTCTACCTATGTCTTAAACCTGACCATTTTAACTTATTATCTGTACCTTAAACCTGACCATTTTTATTTGTCATGTTTCTTAAAATGCAATGTGGAGGTAATACAGGGTAGAAAGAGGAAGTCTGAGGAATTCATAACAAGAAAAGGGATAATGACAGGGAGCAATGGAAAAGATAACAGGAGGAAATGGAGAAGGAAAAAAGCTAAAGGGTTTCCTATGTTTTCTTTTGCAGCCTGGAAGAATGATCCATTATATCCTGGTGAGTAACATGGACTCTAATAAAGAAAATCCTACTCTCTAGGATATTTGCAATGAATACCTACCATGTGCAAAATAATATACTGAAAACCAAAGAAAATCCAAAGCATAGACAACACAAACTCCATAGATTACTCAATATTTTAACAGATGATAATGTGTTTGAAACATTAAGTTGTAGAAGGTTTTTCATTTTTTAATTGCACTTACATTGTGTTTTGAGCATATGTAGAGTGATTTTCATTGGCGAAAATCTGAGGACACTAACATGAAAAATACTTTACTTGGTCAGATACACCATGTTCCCTATCTTCTCTGAAACATCCTAACAAGTTTATAGATATTTATCCTATAAGAATGTTGACTTAGAAGACACAGAAGATGGGTCAGGTCTCAAGTCAGACATAATTTAATAGATTGTAAAAAGAAGTTCAAGTTATGAAAGTGTTTTCCTTGGTTGCTTTTATTCTTAACATAATCCTAGGAAATTTATACTCATGGTCTTCTGGTCAGACAGGCAGATTTATTTTTCAGATGGTGGGGTCTCATGTTTTTTTTTTTCCTTACAGATTGGCAGAAAGAGAAAATCAAAGCTGGTGAGTCTATGAAGATACAGCAGGAAACTTTCTTTTTTGTGGGGTGGCTAGAGGATTGCTGGGTAGAAGTGAGCTGGATCTACCCAGGGCCAGAGGAGTCCTGACAGAACGGGAGCCCTCTGGCCCATGCCTATGACCATTGCCAGAAACATGATAGTCCACTTGTCTTTGCAGCAAATGTGACCCTGGATGAAGCCACTGCCCATCCTGCCCTCCTCGTGTCTGAAAGTGGGGGGCGGGTTACCTGGCAAGAAACTTGTCAAGATCTTCCCAGCTCCACACAGAGATTCAACTCCATTCCCTGTATGCTGGGTCAGCTGTGCATCAACTCAGGGAGAGCCTACTGGGAGGTGGAGGTTGGGGACATGCAATCTTGGGACTTGGGAATTTGTAGAGATAATGTGACAAGGAAGGGGGCATTCATTATGTCCCCACAGAATGGTTTCTGGGCCATTAGGCTCTATGACGGGGACTACTGGGCCCTCACATCCCCGGAAACTTCTCTTCCTCTAAGAGAAAGACCCCTTAAGGTGGGGATATTCCTGAATTATGAGGCTGGAGATGTATCTTTCTACAACATGACAGATGGATCCCACATTTTCACCTTTCCCCAGAGCACATTCTGTGGTGTCCTAAGACCACTTTTCAGACTTTGGTCCTCTGACTCGGGCTCCCTAACCATCTGTTCAGCTGAAGGAGAATGTACTGATGTTGTAATTCATAAGCCTACCCTCCAGGTGAAATGATCACTTTGCCCCATAGAAGATGGCACTCCTCCCCCAACGAGATATATAAATAGATTTTTTCCCTACTCCCTACTGGTTCATTGTCAATATGAAGCTCTGGGACTCAGACTTAGTGATTGTCCCTCATATCAATTCTCCCTCTTTTCATTGTGTACTCTTTCTCATTATTACCTTTTCCTATGACAGCCTCCTGTAAGTACTAGATTTCCTAGACCCCCCTGGTGCATGTGATCAAAGGATGGTGGTGTATTAAAAGGTGAATTACAAGGATGTGTCCTTAAAGGAAAATTGTGTCTTTCTTTTCTTCTTTACTTTTCTTCTGGCTATAAAGTGTCATGATTAATGGAACTCAAAACACATATATGACCATGTAATATGATGCAGATGGTAGAGAAATTAAAATGAACTTGGGAATCCAACAACTCCATGGAGCCCCTCTATTGCCCAATTCTAGAATTCTTTTCTGTGAAACATAAACATTTATGTCTTTAATCAATTTGTGTGTTGGATATTTGCCCCTTGTGATTGATTCTTACCAGTGCCTTACCAGTGCCCTCTCCCTTTAAGTTTGGTGGTAGATGACACCCACATTGAATATGCAAGTGAAACTGGAGGTATAAGTCCTGTACTTGATTACATAGCTACTCCTACTCCTGCACTGTGTCAGTCTCATCAGGCCTCTTTATGTCTCCTAATTCATTCATCACTCCTGACTTCACTTCCTACCCTTTTCCCTACTTGGTGTCATGGCTCTCTTCCTCAGAAATGGAAATCCTGGTGTCATTGTTTTTCTGCCACAATAACTTGGCAAAATACAAATACAAATTAATGTAATCATCTACTTATTTTTTTGGATGGCCACACCTTTGGCATATGGAAATTCCTAGGCCAGTGACTAAATCCAAGCCACAGCTGAAACCTATGCCACAGCTGTGGCAATGCCAGATCCTGTACTTCACTGAACAGGACCAGGGATGGTACCCATACTTCTACAGTGACCTGAGCCTCAGCAGTTAGATTCCTAACCTCTGAATCACAGTGGGAACTCCTCTACTTAGGATACTGGCAGCTTTACATGGTATAAAAATTCATACAAATGAGTAGATTGTGTTCTTTATACACGTGTAGTCACCTATCTACTTGTGGACACCAGTACTATCTGATAATCACCCCATGCATCTCCAACCATTTGCATTCCCTTATTTTGCAGTTATTTTTATTAAAAATTCCACCTTCTCTAAACTTCCAACTCTACCACCCCCCTTATTCTCGGTTTCTAACTGTATTTCCTCTTTGAATAATAAGAAGAAGAAGAGGAAGGAAGAGGAGGAGAGGTGAAAGATAAGAACTTATCAGAAGGGTACTATATGAACTTTGTAATAATAAAATAACAAACCTGTTTAATTCTATACCTCTCCATTAATCCCCCCTTCTCTGTTACATTAAAGGAATGATTCATCTTCCTTTACAGAAAACACCCAATCCTTCTTCTCTCCATCCATCCTGTATCACCCTCTCTGGTACTGGGATCCATCAGTTATTCCTCTCAGCTTTTGTACTAGCTTCTCCACACAAACTTTAAGACTTTCAAAATCTCGCCCATGTTAACATCAAAATAATGCAATTTGCCATCAACTCTGTCTCTTATATACTCTAACTCTCTTTTCATAATCAAACTTCTCAGAATAGTTACTTAAATAGTATATTCATATTTCCCTGTTCCTCATTGCCTCCTCAGTATACTCTATATTATGGATTGAATGGTGGTTCCCTCACTCCAACCCCTCAAAATTTGTATGTTGAAGTTATAATCTCCCAGTATTCAAAAGGTGAACTTATTTTTAATTAGGGTCATCCCAGATGTAATTTTCAAAGATAAGGTCATACTGGAGTAGGGTGATTCCTTAATCCAACATGACTAGTGTCCTTATAAAAAGGTGAGCTTTGGACACAGACATGCACACAGGGAGAACATTATGTCAAGATTTGAGTTTTACTGTCACATGTCAAGGGATGTCCAAGATTACTGGAAAAGCACCAAAAGTTAGAAGAAACACATGTAACAGATACTTTTCCTATGGTTTAAGAGGAAATATAGCCCTGATGATACCATGATCTCAGGCTTCTAGTTTCCATAAACTAGAACTTCTTTTGTTCAAGCCACTCATTTGTCTTACTTTGTTACATCAGCCCTAGCAAACAAATACATTCTATTTTTTTTGGCCTTTTTGCCTTTTCTATGACCACTCCCATGGTATATGGAGGTTCCCAGGCTAGGGGTCCAATCAGAGCCATAGCCACCGGCCTACACCAGAGCCACAGCAACGCAGGATCTGAGCCATGTCTGCAACCTACACCACAGCTCATGGCAATGCCAGATCCTTAACCCACTGAGCAAGGCCAGGGATCAAACCTGCAACCTCACGGTTCCTAGTCAGATTTGTTAACCACTGCACCACGAAGGGAACTCCTAATACATTCTATTTTTATCCCAAGAATTTCACTGAACTTTCCACAGGAAGCCAGCATTCTCTCAGTGGGTCTCAGTGGATGCAATAGCAGTTAAGTCAACCACACGTGCCTTCAGTATATACCAAGATTTCTCTGGAGGGAAAGCCTTAGAGCTCTGGTGTTTTCTGGGGCCAATTCTGTATAGTCTTCAGATATTACATGCTAGGCATTTAGAAGAAAAGCTACTCATACCCCACACACCATCAACTCTTCTAAAAGCGATTCCAATAATTCTATCACTTTTAAAACTTCATCAGCTGGTTTTATGATTAATCTAGGTTTGATCCAGCATAAGAGATAGCCAGATTCATAGAGTAAATCTCCTTGTAAAGTAATAGATAACAAGAGAAGGCCTAAAGCCTCAAAGATAATTTTCCCTGGAACTCCTTTCAAAAAAATTCATCCTTCACGTTTACACCTTGGCTAAACCATATTTCAGCCAAGAGAAATAAACTTCCACATAAAGAGTGACATTGTTTTTCTCTGTTTTGTCATGCAAAACCACTAATTCATCTTATATCACAAATATTGTTTGCAGTTCTACAGTAATTTGATGGTATACAGACCTGAAGTATATACTGTTGAGAAAGAAACCGTGTGTTCATATTGAACAACAAAACACACAAGCAATGATTCCTGGGACTGGCGTCATGGGTCCCATGACATAAGTTCCCTTGTTTACATACCAATGGATCCTCTGGTTCACATTTGAGTATGATGGCAGTATGTCAGCTTGATTAGTATTTCCCAGATGACTTAAGAGTCTGGTTTATACAAATACCATCTCATTGCTTATTCTGGTACAAGAGCTAAGGGTTAGGATCATGGGGTGCTATAAAAGGCCCAACCGTCCCCCTTACAAAATCAAGAAACATTAAGTCTAGAAGAAGCATCATGGACTGTGAAGCAATGCAGGGGGAAAAAATAAGGACATTTCATAAATTCCATTTGGTAAACCTCCTAGTATTTGCAATGTAGTTTTCAGAAAATGACAGCAACTTGTGCCTGAACTTGAGGTGATTACATCCCATCTCTAGTATTTGATCTCCCTGAAAAGCCTCTTGCACTCTAATTATTAATCTTGCTAAGGGATTAGATAACTCAAAATATCCAGTAGATAGTGTCTCTGGCACTTCACTCATTTTTTTTTACTCTTTAAAAAAATCCATGGAAATTAAGTGTATCACAAAGATTTACCTACAGGAGTGAGAGTCGTGAGCCCCACGTCAAGTCCCTGTGCCTGGAGATCTGGCATTGGGAGAATGAGCCCCTGGAGCAACTGGCATTGAAGGACAGTGCAGCTTGTGTGCAGGAGCTCCCCAGGACTGAGGGAAATGGAGACCCCATTCCTAAAAGACACACACAGAATTTCAGGTGCACTGGGTCCCAGGGCAAAGCAAAGTCTCCATAGGAATCTGGGTCAAACCTGACTGCAGTTCTTGGAGGACCTCCTGGGAAAGCAGGGGTGAATGTGGCTTCTTGTGGGGGAAGGGCATTGGAAGCAAAGCTCTTGGGAATATCCATCAACATGCATTCCTCTGGAGGTGGCCATTTTGGGAAAATCTGGCCCCATCCATTAGCACTGAGAAGCCCCATGGCAAATGACAATCTAGGTGGGATCACAGCCCCATCCATCAGTAAACAGGCTGCCTAAAGACCCCCCAGGCACATAGCCACCTCTAATCTCACCCAGAAACAAAGCCTCACCCAACAGAGGGATAGGAATCAGCTCCACCTACCAGTGGGCAGGCACCAGTTCCTCCCATCAGGAAGCCTAGAGCAAGCCCCCATACCAACTTCTGCCACAATGGGGGCAGCCACCAGAAGTAAGAGAGGCTACAACTATATAATCTGTAAAAAGGTCACCACACCAAAAACTTATAAAAGTGAAAAGAGAGAGAACTATAACTCAGATAAGGGAGAAATAAAAAACAACAACAACAACAAAAAAAACCCCCAGAAAATCAGCTAACAGATCAGGAGATTCTCAGCCTCCAGGAAAAAATTAGACTGTTGATGCTAAAGATGATGCAAGACATTGAAAATAACCTGTAGGCAAAGATGGATAATTTACAGGAAACACTGAGGAAGGAAATACAAGATATAAAACTTCAGCAAGTAGAGCTGCAAAATACAATAACTGAAATAAAAAATTCATTAGAAGCAACCAACATCAGAATACAGGACACAGAAGAATGAATAAGTGAGGTGGAGGACAGATTAGTAGAAATCATGGATGCAGAACAGAAAAGATTAAAAAAGATTGAAAACAAATGAAGAGAGTCTCAGAGAACTCTGGGACAACATTAAACACAACAACATCCGTATTATAGGGGTGCCAGAAGGAGAAGAGAGAGAGAAAGAGACAGAAAAAACATTCCAAGAGATGATAGCTGAAAATTTCCCTAACATGGGAAAGGAAACACTCACTCAAATCCAGGAAACACAATGAGTACCATATAAAATAACCCCAAGGAAGAACATCCCGAGACATATATTAATCAAACTGACCAAAATTGAAGGCAAAGAGAAAATTTTGAAAGCAACTAGGGAAAAGAAAGAAATGACATACAGGGGAACCCTGATAATGTTATTGGCAGATTTTTAAGCAGCAACTCTGCAGGCCAGAAGGGAGTGGCATGATATACCTAAAATGATGAAAGGAAAAAACCAACCAAGATTACATTACTCAGCAAGGCTCTCATTCAGATTTGAAGGAGAAAACAAAAGCTTCACAGATCAGCAAAAGCTAAGAGAATTCAGCAACACTAAAGCAGCTCTACAACAAATACTAAAGGGATTTCTCTAGACAGAAAAGAAAAGGCCACAACCAGAAACAAAAATACTACAAATGACAAGGCTCACCAGTAAAAGTTGATATACAGTAAAGATGCAAAATCACCTACGTACAATTATGCCACCAAAATCCAAAATCACGAGAAGAGGTGGGTACAGATGCAGGACACTGGAAATGCATTTGCAATTAAGAGACCAACAACTTAAAACAACCTCGTATATATACAGGCTCTTATACCAAAACTTCAGAGTAACTGCAAACCAAAAATCTATAACTGATACACAAACAAACAAGAAAAGGCAACTCAAATACAACACTAAAAATAGTCATCAAACCAGAAGAGGAGAAAACAAGAGAAGAAGGGAAGAAAAAAGTCCAACAAAAACAAATCCAAAGCAATCAAAAAAATAGCCATATGAACATACATATCAATAATTACCTTAATTGTTAATGGACTAAACACCCCAACCAAAAGACATAGACTGGCTGAATGGATACAAAAACAAAACCCATATATATGCTGTCTTCAAGAGATCCACTTCACTCTTAGGGACACATAACAAATTGAAAGTGAGAGGATGGAAGAAAATATTCCATGCAAATGGGGATCAAAAGAAAGCTGAAGTAGCAATACTCATATCTGACAAAATAGACTTTAAAATGAAAAATATTTTAAGAGACAAGTAAGGTCACTACCTAATGATCAAAGGGTCAATCCAAGAAGATGATATAATAATTTCAAATATCTATGCATCCAACATAGGTTAACCACAATATATAAGGCAACTGCTAACAACCTTAAAAGGAAATATTGACAATAACACAATAATAGTGAGGGACTTTAACACCCCACTTACAGCAATGGACAGATCATCCAGATCAAAAATCAAGAAGGAATACACTTCCTGAGTGAAGCATTAGACCAGATGGACTTAATAGATATTTATAGGACATTCCACCCAAAAGCAACAGAATACACATTCTTCTCAAGTGCACATGGAACATTCTCTAAGATTGATCACATCCTGGGCTACAAATGAAACCTTGATAACTTTAAGAAAATTGAAATCATATCAAACTTCTTTTCTGATCACAATGCTTTACGACTAGAAATAAACAACAAGAAAAACACATGGAGACTAAACAACATGAGACTAAACAACCAGTGGATCACTGAAGAAATCAAAGAGGAAATTAAAAAATACCTAGAAGCAAATGACAACAAAGATACCACACTCCAAAACCTATGGGATGCAGCAAAACCATTCTAAGGGGAAAGTTTATAGCAATACAAGCCCACCTCAGGCAACAAGAAAAAGCTCAAATAAACAAGCTAACTTTACATCTAAAGCAGCTCAAGAGAGAAGAACAGACAAGACCTAAAGTTAGCAAAAGGAAAGAAATCACAAAGATCAGAGCAGAAATCAATGAAATAGAAACAAAGAAAACCATAGAAAAGATCAATGAAATGAAAAGCTGGTTCTTTGAAATAAACCTATAGCCAGACTTATCAAGCAAAAAAGAGAGAGGACTCAAATCAATAAAAATTAGAAATGAAAAAGGAGTAGTAACAATGGACACCACAGAAATACAAAGGATCATAAGATTCTACCATATGCGACTGTAGGCCATAAAATGGAAAACCTAGAACAAATGAACAAATTCTTACAAATGTACAATCCTCCAAGACTAAACCAAGATGAAATAGAAAAGATGAATGGACCCATCACAAGAACTGAAATTGAAACTGTGATTAAAAAACTTCCAACAAACAAAAGTCCAGGACCAGATGGCTTCACAGGAGAATTCTATCATACATTTAGAGAAGAGTTAATACCTATTCTTCTGAAACTATTCAAAAAAGTTGAAGAGGAAGGGATACTCCCAAACTCATTCTATGAGGCAACCATCACCTCTGATACCAAAACCAGACAAAGATTCCACAAAAAAAGAAAACTACAGGCCAACTTCATTGATGAACATCGATGCAAAAATCCTCAACAAAATACTAGCAAACCGCATCCAACAATACATTAAAAGGATTGTACATCATGATCAAGTGGGATTTATCCCAGGGATGCAAGGGTTCTTCAATATCTGCAAATCCATCAGTATGATACTCCACATGAACAAACTGAAGAATATAAACCATATGTTCCTCTCATTAGATGCACAAAAAGCCTTTGACAAAATCCAACACCCATTTCTGATAAATACCCTTCAGAAAGTGGGCATAACAGGAACTTACTTCAACATGATAAAGGCCATATACAACAAACCCACGGTGAACATCATTCTCAATGGTGAAAAGCTGAAAGAATTCCCACTGAAATCAGGAACAAGACAAGGATGTCTGCTCTTGCCACTACTCTTCAACATAGTTTTGGAAGTCCTAGCCACAGCAATCAGAGAAGTAAAAGAAATAAAAGGAATCCACATTGGAAAGGAAGAAGTAAAACTATCACTTCTTTGCAGATGACGTGATACTATACCTAGAGAATCCTAAAGACTCTACCAGAAAACTGATAGAGCTCATCCATGAATGTGGCAAAGTCACAGGATACAAAATTAATACAAAGAAATTAGTACAAGAATTGAGGGCATTTCTATATACTAACACTGAAAGATCAGAAAGATAAATTAGGGAAGCAGTCCTGTTTACCATCGCATCCAAAAGAATAAAATATCTAGGAGAAAACCTACCTAAAGAGACAAAAGACCTGTACTCTGAAAACTATAAGCCACTGATGAAAGAAATCAAAGATGACACAAAAAGATGGAAAGACATACCATGCTCTTGGATTGGAAGAGTCAACATTATAAAAATGACACTATGACCCAGAGTAATCTATAGATTCAAAGCAATCCCTATCCAATTACCAAGGACATTTTTCACAGAACTCAAACAAAATATTTTCAAGTTTGTTTGGAAGCACAAAAGACCCAGAATAGCCAGAGAGATCATGAAAAAGAAAAATGGAGCTGGAGGAATCAGACTCCCTCTCTTCAGACTATACTACAAAGCAACAATCCTGAAAACAGTATGGTACTGGCACAAAGACAGAAATACAGATCAGTGGAACAGGACAGAAAGCCCAGAATTAATCCCACACACCTACAGCCAACTCATATACAACAAAGGAGGCAAGAATATACAATGGAGAAAGGACAGCCCCTTCAATAAGTGCTGCTGGGGAAACTGGACAGTCACATGGAAAAGTATGAAATTAGAACACTGCCAACACCATACACAAAAATAAACTCAAAATGGATTAAAGACTTAGATAGAAGACCAGACTCTATAAAACTCTTAGAGGAAAACATAGGCCAAATATGCTCCAACATAAATGACAGCAACATCTTCTCAGATCCACCTCTTAGAGTAATGACAGTAAAAACAAAAATAAACAAATGGGACCTAATCAAACGGAAAAGTTTCTGCAAAGCAAAGGAAACCCTAAACAAAACAAAAAGACAGCACACAGAAAGGGAGAAAATCTTTGCAAATGAAGCTACTGACAAGGGATTAATCTCCAAAATCTATAAACACCTCTACTGCTCAATACCAAAAAAAAAAACAAAAACAAGAAACAGCAAAATAACCACTCCTATCAAAAAATGGGCAGAAGAGCTAAACAGACAAAGAAGTCATTCAGATGGCCAAAAAACATATGAAAAGATGTTCAACATCACTCATTATTAGAGAAATGCAAATCAAAACCACTCTGAGGTACCACCTTACACCAACCAGAATGGCCATCATCAAAAAGCCTACAAAGAATAAGTGCTGGAGAGAGTGTGGAGAAAAAGGAACCCTAGTACACTGTTGGTGGGATTGTAAGTTGGTGCAACCACTGTGGAAAGCTGTATGGAGATTCCTCAGAAAGCTGAAAATTGAACTACCATTTGATCCAGCAATCCCACTCCTGGGCATCTATCCAGAGAAAACCATGACTCACAAAGACACATGTACTCCAATGTTCATTGCAGTGCTATTTACAATAGCCAAGACACAGAAACAACCTAAATGCCGATCAACAGAGAAGTGGATCAAGAAGATGTGGTACATATATACACAATGGAATATTACTCAGCCATTAAAAAGAATGAAATAATGGCATTTTTAGCAACATGGATGGACCTAGAAATTATCATGCTAAGTGAAGTCATCCATACAATGAGACACCACCATCAGATGCTTTCACTGACATGGGGAATCTGAAAAAAGGACAGACCGAACTTCTTTGCAGAACAGATGCTGACTCACAGACATTGAAAAAATTATGGTCTCCAGAGGAGACGGTTTGGGGTGTGGGGGGATGTGCTTGGGCTGTGGGATGGAAATCCTGTGAAATCAGATTGTTAATATCATTATACAACTAAGGATGTGATAAATCCATTTGAGTAATTTAAAAAATAAATAAATAAATAAATAAAATAAAATAAAAGATTAATATATTTAATTTCAAGACCAGTCATCTTAAAAATTTTCTTATTGCATATTCCCCCCCCCACACTTTCAATTTTTAATCTCTTCCCTTTCATGTTCTGCTCTCTGGTTCTCAAGATTTATTTCATCCTATCCCACTTTGGTTTCGGACCCCATCCATGGTCTCCACACCATCCTACTTTCCATCTCTATCTCCACCTCCACTCACTTTTCTTTCCAAGGCTGAGAACAATCTGCGTCCCTTTTCATTCATATATCCAATTTTTATAATTCAATCACTGGGAGGAAATTGATCCCATATGTTCTCTTTTAAAATGTCTGACATGGGAGTTCCCATCATAGCTCAATGGTTAATGACTCTGACTAGGAACCATGAGGGTTTTGGTTCAATCCCTGGCCTTGCTCTGTGGGTTAAGGATCTGGCATTGCCGTGAGCTCTGGTGTAGGTCACAGACACAGCTTGGAACCTCATTGCTGTGACTGTGGTGTAGGCTGGCAGCTATAGATCCAATTTGACCCCTAGCCTGGGAACATCAATATGCCACAGGTGTGGCCATAGAAAAGGCAAAATAAAAAGACCAAAAAATAAAATAAAATTAAATTAAAATTAATTGTCTGACATGTTTGTATTGTGAATAGTGTCCAATCATTATTCCTGTGCACATACTACTGAACAGTCATTTGGGAATATATACCCTATGTGGTTTACCTTGGACATTGTATTTTCCTTTTGAATTACTGAACTAAAAGTGAGGGAAGGAGAGTCTGAATTAGCACAGGGAAATAAGAAACCATAATGCTGTTAAACTTAAAGCTTACATCATTTCTTCCCTCTTCTATATGACAACTAAATCTTACTCTCAAAAATGTAAATTAAGGTATACCTATTGAATTATTCTTTCTTCTATATTTACACCATTTCATTACTCATGCATTCTCTGAGGGGAGCCAACATCCTCTTATGCCTAGCAGAGTCCCCTGTGCAGAATAGATATTAAGTGTATAAAAGGATTCTCTTTCTCTTTGGGGGATTTTTTTCCCTTTCAATCAGCATCTCTAAGCATCAAGCATAATGAGCAGAGAGAGAGAAAAGAAAATGTTTCATTTAACAATATCACAGGAAAACCATCTCTGGTTATTGAATGGACAACCTTTTCAAATTTTCTCTTCCTTCTGAATTCCCAAAGAACTCTGTGACATTACAAGTTCTCCACAAGGAGGAGCATATGGATGAGAAAGGACATGAAATCCTCTAGGGCATCCTTTAATCTCCCAGGCAAGTGCTGGTAGGTGATAGAACCACACTCAGTACCTACCTCATCTTAGACATGATCCTGCTAGCTACCACTCCTTCTCCTGTGGTTCCTGTTTCCCTTCACAGTCCCATTCATGGACAAGCAATTAAAAGAAAGCAATGAAAATGATAAAGTCCAAGTTCTAGAAGAAACTTCCCTCTTCTCTGAAAGTTGTCATTGGTGCTCTGATGAGTGTCATTGGACTCATTTGACTGCTCAATACAGAAAAATATAGTAGTCTCATTCTAGTATTCACTGATTACATCAGGACCTACCACGATCTTAGAGGCATAGTTTGATAAGGAATTGACAAATTTGATCATGAAAAGAATATGACAACTCTAACTGAGGATAATTTGGACACTCCCCAAAGAAGAATAAATGGTTAAAATGATTGAAGATGTTGAGGTGGAGTGGGTTGAATGGTGGCTTCCCAAAAGATTGATCCATGTCTTAATCCCCAGAACCTGTGAACTCAACCTTATCCGGAAAAACAGCAATTGTAAATGTAATTAAATTAATAATATTATGAGAAAACCTTCCTCAATGTTCCAGGTAGGCTCTAAATTCAAAAATAAATGTCCTTATAAGAGAAACACTCAAAGAAGGTGGCATTGGGAAAATGGAAGCATGGATAGAAGTTATATAACCACAAGCCAAGGAATGTCTGTGTCACCACCAGAAGCTGGAAGAAACAGAAAGTACTTTCACCTAGAGGTTTCAGAGAGGGTGCAGAGCTACTGAAACCTTGATTTCAGACTTCTGGCTTTCAGAACTGAGAGAGAATAAATTTCTGATCTTTTAAACCACCAAGTTTTTGGTAATTTGTTAGAGTAGCCTTAAGAAAATAATACAATCTGAAAAGGAAAAACCTTTGGGAGATTAAGGTAATAATTTTCAAACACCTAAAGGACTAAGCATTTGGAACAGTAGTCATCCTGAGAGGTCATCAAGCAGGATTAGGACTATTTGTGGAAATTTTCTAAAGGCAAATTTGCAATCTATATAAGAAAGAAATGATAACAGCTGCTGAAGATAAAAATGTCACCTCCTTCAGAGAGGTAATCCATCAAAAGCAAACGATCACACAGTGGAGATTGTTATGGGATCACAATAGCATTGGATATGGTATTGAGGAGATTCTGGCACTCCAAGAGGTATAAATAAGCTCCTTTTTAAGGGTTCATGATTTGCTAAGAATCGGTATCCCTTCCCTCAGATTTGAACTACTTGTCACCAAAATCCCAGCCATAGGATTAGTTATTTATCTCAGTGAACTCTTTCTGGAGGTAGAGGGATTTCCTGATTTACAAGTAGATCCACAGATGATATTAACAGAAGATTTGTGCTAAATTTTCCAAATTTACTGGAATGTGCACTTAGGAAATGTCAGTAGCAACAACAGGAAACAACCTTGATCCAGAACCAAAAGTAAAGACAGGATCACCTCAGAAGAAGACAAATCTTTAGAGTCTACCCTATCTCCTTTGTTTGATCAATAAAAGTAAGGAAAGATTTAAAAAGTAGCTCCACAAACCTAGCATCCTTATACTGCTTTGTATTTGTTTTTTGGGCCTCCCGGCAGCATATGGAGTTCCCAGGCCAGGGATCACATCTGAGCCAAAGTCGCAACTGAAGCCACAGCAGCAGCAAGCACCAGATCCTTAACCCACTGTAGCAGCCTGGGGATCAAACCTGTGTCCCAGTGCTCCCAAAGCACTGCCCAGCCTGTTGAACCAGAGCAGGAACTTCCAGATGTAATTTTTAATACTATTCTCCAATAAAAAGAACTGTGCAGGGATCCATGGAGAAATGGTTGATTCTAGGACTGGCTCAGAAACATTTTGTAGTGTCAGAAAGTAAAAAAAGCTAAAAAAGTTAATGAGGGCACATCAAAGAGGTGCAGAAGCCAAATGAAAGTGATCCCAAGGGCCAAAGCCAGAATAATTTAAATAACAAAATTAAATAATATTGCATTAACCTAAAGTAAAAAATAAATATCCATGATTCCATCTTGATAAAAAAAAACAAATGATTAAGTTAATTAATCGGGAGAAAAAGAGACAAACATTTCATGTAAATGAATTCCAAGTAATAAACGTAGGTTGTAGTTACTTTGTTCTCAAGGAGGGGTAGCATAACTTTTCACTCCTTAGATGTGGGGGTTCACACATAGTGACGATTTCCACAGTGTACGGTATGGAAATGGGAGGTGGAAAGGAATAATTGTGCAGTGGAGAAAGCTCATAAACCTTACCTCAGTGAGGTCAATGAGTCCAACAT
Organism: Phacochoerus africanus; assembly: GCF_016906955.1. Taxonomy (NCBI): domain Eukaryota; kingdom Metazoa; phylum Chordata; class Mammalia; order Artiodactyla; family Suidae; genus Phacochoerus; species Phacochoerus africanus. The sequence goes on along the minus strand of NC_062552.1, from coordinate 25,910,936 downwards.
AATCTTGTTGATAGCATATACTCTTGATATGCTGTGATGAAAATGGAAGTTTACCTCTGCGCTCTTCCTCTTGTCTGTCCATGAGAAAAACATCTGACAACTCTCAGTTCCATGGCATATAAATCTCCTGACAAGGACTCCTGAAAATTGTCAAGGTCATTTTCAAACCAAGGAAAATCCGAGAAATTGCCATAGCCAAGAGGAGATTAAAGAGATATAACATCTAAACCAGCTATAATGCAAAAAATAAAAATTGTTATAAGTGAAAAAAATAAAAAATAAATGTAATATGGGGTTTGTAGCAGAAAATGACAGTAGATAAAAAGTAAGGACATCTAAACAAACACTAAACTTCAGTTAACAATAATGTATCAATATTGATTAATTAATAGCAACAAATTCATCTTACTAATGTAAGATGTTAATTAAAAGAAGAAAACTCATTCTGGGTATAGGGGAACACTGTACTTACTCTCTTCACAGTTTTCCTATAAATCTAAAACTGTTCTAAAAATGTCAGATCCACAGATATTCTTTCTTAATGTGTGATCAGAAGGAAGGCACAATGATCAGAGCCATAGAAAGAAAAAATGATGGATGAGAGAGCTTCTGTCCTTGGACTTCTATAGTATGGAGTCTATAAGTGGAAGAGACACCAGAAGTAGAGCAAGGGAAGTATAAGGGCCAAATTTGTCTCCCCATTGGTCACATGAAACCAAAGACCCCAGGGGGACTTCCAAAATATAAGGCATAGGTGATACATTCATTATGTTCCCTAGATGCACTGCAAACTCTCTATCATGTAATGGACAGCTGAATCTGTATCTTATATTTTTTGTCCAATTTTATATGAATGGTTCTTCTGAGGACAACCAATTATCTATTACTCAATAAGGCAAAAAGACCGAAAGAGTTCAAGCTCAAACAAGTTGTCAGAGAGAGGTAAACGGTGTAGGAATGAAGTCCATGAGAGCCAGGAATTGATCTGTTTTGTTCAGCAGAGTTGGTAAAAAAATTTTTTTTGATTTATGAATATATAGAGTATATTCTCCTTGGCATGTTTAAGTCACGAATTTTCCAAATTAATAAACTCTTGCTGTGTATCACATCAAGAACTTTCTAAAATGTTTATGTTGCTTTGGTGGCACAGTTGAGGCGTGGGATTCTGTGCTCCACAGAGTACTCTCTCCATTCACAAAAATGACTTATGGAGCAAGGGGATTCTGCTCTCTCACATAACATAAAATTCTTTAAGAATGACTATGGGCCCACTCTTAGGAGATTGATTAAAACCACCATGCCCAGAGGCCAAAGGCAGAGCTACAAAGAGCATCAACATGTAATAATAACTGCGTTTATCCTTTTTGAGAAATTTTACTTTAGCACAAGAGTGTGTGATGAGGTCCGAGTGGCAGCTGAACATAGACGACATTAATTAGGGCTCACCCCTAGCAGCAGAGAGCCCCACCCAAGGGAGTAAAAACTGAGGTCTAGGACCTGGAGGATTACAGAGCACTGGCTACTGGGAAGTCAGTCAAAAGAAAGGGACTGGGAAAGTCTGTGGGAGCAGAAATAGCAAGCTTGGGAAGGCATCCCTTCCAGGGGTAAGGGAGGGGCTTAGCTTCCTGCTCTTGGCATTTCACTCTTCTTCCTTTACAAGTTATCTCTTACATCCTCAGGGCCTTATCTCTTCCTCCACATCTCTTATCTCTTTTCCCTGAATTCTTGAGTATAAAGTTTAATGTTCTTTTTCAGCACTTTCTCTCCAAGTGATTTCTTTCTTCTGCATTCTCTTACAGTCAGTTTTCAATGAAAGAGTCTAGTTTATTTACTCCAAAGCCCTAGGAAGTGGCTGCTGCCATATCAAGTACCAGTGATGAAGACTCTCTGATCACCATTCACTACAGTCCTTCCTCCATGTTAGAGATCAGGGAACTCAACTGCTCTCTCTGTCACCTGGTCTGGGCTTGAGGAAGGGCATATGGGGGACCTCCTGGCACGGACTAATTCCCACAACTGTAGTCATCATGTGAATGGACAGGCCCCCTCAAACCAACTGCTCCAAACTACCAGCTCACCCACACAGAAAAGTTCCTCAATGGGCAACTCCTTATGGTATTTTTTCTGATAGTTAAAATGTCCTTTAAAGTAGTTCAGTAAAAAGGATATTGAATTCATGTATTTATGACCTAGGCAGTGGGCTGCCTCAAATTCTGGCACCACAAATTCCCAGTATTCTATTATTTATGATTTTGATTTTTTCCCATTATAGCTGGTTTACAGTGTTCTGTCAATTTTCTACTGTACAGCATGGTGACCCAGTTACACATACATGTATACATTCTTTTTTCTCACATTATCATGCTCCATCATAAGTGACCAGACATAGTTTCCAGTGCTACACAGCAGGATCTCATTGCTAATCCATTCCAAAGGCAATAGTCTGCATCTATTAACCCCAAGCACGCCATCTATCTCACCCTGCCCCTCCCCTTTGGCAACCACATATCTATTCTCCATGTCCATGATTCTCTTTTCTGTGGAAAGTCCCATATGGGCCCTATATTAGATTCCAGATATAAGTAATGTCATATGGTATCTGCTTTTCTCTTTCTGACTTACTTCACTCAGTATGAGAGTCTCTAGTTCCATCCATGTTGCTGCAAAGGCATTATGTTGTTCTTTTTTATGGCCGAGTAGTATTCCATTGTGTGTGTGTGTGTGTGTGTGTGTGTGTGTGTGTGTGTGTATACCACATCTTCCTAATCCAGCAATATTCTATTTTTAAGATGCTCTCAGCATATAGTTTTCAGAAACACGATCCCTATTTTTTCTGACATGCTTCGCACCAATAAACCAAAATCACTTATGTATTCTTATGGAAGGAAAACATGTATTTAAATCAAAACAGGTGACCATTTTTACCATTAAATTGACAAGCTGTCATTAACATTAAAAAATTAGTAAACCCTTGCAGTGGATTTTTGTAGACATCTTGACCAGCTCCAACAATTCTATAGTCAAATACCTATTGCAAACCCTTCATTCCATATAGTTTATAATTGTCCTATGTCCATAGCCAAAGCATAATTAATACAAAACATTATTTCAATGTCACAGTGTCAATTGGTATAGAAACCAAAGGGAAGCTGATTTAAATGGTAGTGTTTAGGGTCAATGAATGAATCATAAGCATGTGAGATCCTCCCTTGGACAATCATCCAGTGTGTTGGGAGGTTTAAACTTAACAAATAACTTCAGAATGTGTCCGTTGGTTTGGGAATACCTGTTTGGAATTAACCTCCTAGGGCAGAGTAAATGATACCTTCAGTTGATCTAAGCCCGACAGCTGGGCAGAGAGGTACCAAGAATCTCATAGGGTATTATGGATGCCTTCCTTAGCTAACTTGGTTATACTGATTAGAAGGATAGAGGTTGAGCCTATGCTCATCGTTTTATGTCAGCCTGGCTAGGCTATCGTACTCAGTTATTTAATCAACCGATGATCGAGATGCTACTGTGAAGATATGTTGCAGGTATGGTTAGCATCTAAAACCAACTGACTTTAAGCATATTAACCTCTGTAATAAAGACGGCCTCATCTAGTCAGTTGAAGGTCTTAAGGGCAAAAATTAATGAAAGAGAGTGTCAAAAATTTATACAGTTACTCTTTCTCCTAACCCTCCTCAGAGGGACCTGTGGTGACCAGGGTGACTATGTACTGGGTAAAAGGAAATAATCAGACCTTTCACGGATTTCTGGACACTGACTCTGAGCTGACACTAATTCCAGGGGACCTCGAACTTTACTGAAGTCCACAAGTCAAGAGTACAAGCTTATGAAGGGTAGGTGATCCAAGGAGTTTTAGCTTGGGTTCATTTTACACTGGGTAGAATAGGCCCCCAAACCCATCCTGTAGTCATTTACCCAGTTTCAGAATGCATAATTGGAATAGACTCACTCAGAATATGGCAGAATATCCACATTTGTTCCCGACAAGTGGGATGAAAGCTATTAGGGTAAAAAAAAAAAAAAAAAGGCCAAGTGGAAGACTTCTGTGAAAATAATACACAAATACCATTTTCCTGGAGTGACTGCAGAGATTAGTGCCATCGTCAGTGACTTGAAGGAGGCAGAGGTGGTGATTTCCCACATCTTCCTTCAACGCACCGATTTGGCTTATACAGAAAACAGGTGGGAGGATGATCATGGATTATCACAAACTTAACCAGGTGGTGACCTCAATTGTATCTGCTGTATTAGATGTGATTTTATTGCTTGAGCAAATTAACACACCCTCTGATAAGTAGCTATTGATCTTGCAAGTGCTTTTTCTTGATTCTCATTATTAGAGACCACCAGAAGCAGTAATGCTTTCAACGAGCAAGGCCACCAATATAACTTCTCTGAAGACTACATTGTTTATAGACTCAAAGCCTTTTTGATTGGAAAAGAGGTGAAGGAGCTCCAGATTGCTAGATATATTTTCCAATCTATTTTATTATACCTTTATGATTAAAAAAAATATATATTCATCCTATTGGAAGAAGTGAGTAATAATCTTTTGAATGTACCCTGAAGAATCAGACCTCTATACACATAACGTACACTTCTATACCAAGAACTTTTGCTGTGTTTGGAATGTCAGGTCTTTCCTAGTCGTGTCTCTATAAACAGATCCCCAAGTTTATGTTCAGTCTGATATTCCTTTGAAACTTGCTTAAGTGTTAATAATCTCATTCGAGATTTGGGTTTGCATTTTCCAAACAGGCAGAAGTCTGACATGGATATAAATGCTTGCCTGCTTTTGGGGAAAAAAATAAACTTATATTCTCCTAATCTTAACCTTGTGATGTTAATGTTAAAGGGTCTCCATGTTCCACCTCTCCAGTCCAGATGTCATAGTCCATAGAAGAGTTTTGCAAATCACAGTCCCTGATCCTATCCTGGCCCATAGTCTCTTTTTGCATAAGATACAACCAAGAAGATTTTTCACATTTTTAAAGGCATGTAGGGAACAAATATATGACACAGACTATACGTAGACTACAAAGCCCTAAAACAATTTACTTTCTGACCTTTTATAGAATAAACATGCTGACTTCTAGTCTACAGTATTGATAGCTATAGGGTTGCGCAGTGTACCTCCTGTGCAACTCTACTAGGTTTCCAAGATGTTTATATTTTGCCAAAAATTGTTACTTTCTATAGTTTTTTCTTTCCAGCTCCTGTTTATATTTCATACTCTTGCCACCATATTTCTCTTTTAAAATAATATGGATTATTTTTAATAAGAAAACCTAACCTACAACATTCCTATTCATTCATTTTCTTTAACATGATCTCTTTTTTCTCTCTCTCTCATGTGGCAAAAAGTTCTATTCAAGGATTAAAAACTGTACCTAAAAATTGTTCAGACTATAATGGGTTGTACATAAATGAAAGCACATTAATGAAGCACACTTTAAAAGGTGATGTGTGTGTGTGCATGTGTGAGCGCACATTATTTTTTCCATTTGGGGATACTAGATGTGAGTCCAGAGTTGCCGAGCATATATATATATGACTCCTGACAACATAAGAAAGATACATCAGATTAGGATGACTAAAATAATTTTAAAGAATAATATTTTCTAAAAGGGAATTATTATTATTATTATTATTATTATTATTATTATTTGGTCTTTTTGCTATTTCCTGGGACACCCCCGCAGGCATATGGAGGTTCCCAGGCTAGGGATCCAATCGGAGCTGTAGCCACTGGCCTACACCAGAGCCACAGCAACGCGGGATCCGAGCCTCATCTGCAACCTACACCACAGCTCAGGAAAACGCCGGATCGTCAATCCACTGAGCAAGGACAGGGACTGAACCCGCAACCCCATGGTTCCTAGTTGGATTCATTAACCACTGTGCCATGAACAGGAACTCCTAAAAGAGAATTATTGAAGGACTTCAGGCCTGAACTGCCAAGTATCATAGATGGAGCCTAAATATAATATAGAACTACATAAATAACTGAGAGCTATGAGACAAAAGAAATCAGTTTGAACCACAGCCAAAGATAATATTCAAAATACTCACGAGCCAGGACAGTGCATACATTTTTATATTCCACTCATTTATAGATTTGCCTTGTTTTATTCTGCGAATTGCAAAAGAGGAAGTTTTATGTTTGGGATTGGCAACCATTAAAATAAAAATTAGATTCAATTCCAATTAGGACATATTAAATTATTTGATGAATTTTTAATATGAAATGAAATAGACTAGTTAATATAACAGATACAGGGAACTCTGGACTGGTTTCTTTATATTTATAAAATGATTAAATCTTACTTGGTGTGATCACAGAGTAATGACGTTCAATTTCTTCACAAGAGAGCTCATTCTTGTACTCTTATTTCAAAGATCACCCTTGCTTTATATATTCTTTGAAGTCAGAGTATTTAGAAAATAAGGAAAATGAAATACTACATCCGAGATGAAGTCAAACTGATGCTGGAAAGATGTTATTGGGATCGGGTTCTTGTTCACACAGCTGAAGAATGAACTTCGTGAACACACAGGCAGCAAGCAAGCAAAGTCGTTATTACAGGAAAGCAAATAGCTCCCAGGACAGCTGGGAGGAGGGAGAAGTGTCCCCTTCTCTATCATCCTATAGGAGTTTTTATCTCTTAAAGATGGGGGGGTACCAACATGGGGTCCAGAAAGATGTGGGTTTCTCCCATTGGCCTTGCCCAATTACCTATATCAGTTCCTGTCCAGTAGGGGTCTAGAGGTGGAAATGTCCCATATGTCTCAGGGTTTCTTTGCTCTTTTCTTCCTGTAAACTGAGTTACAGGGGGTTGGAGATTAATGACCATCTGGGCATAGGTACACTGCCTATAGTAAACAAGGCCTGTGGGGATGTTACTCCCTAGAGCCCTTAAGCTACAAGTGTTAATCAATAGCCATAGCAAAGAATGCATGGGAACCCATGCTCCTACACTGACTACCTGAGTTAATATTCTGCCTCAAAAGAACTCAGCCATACCTTTAATCAAAGGTCAATTATACATTAATGTAACCGAGCCAGTACCCTGTTTGGCATACAAGACTTTCTGTGTCCTCCATCTATTGTATTTAGGGAATAAGCCTCAGCCACTGTGACCTTCTGTGAGTTCCAAAGGGCAGCTGCTAATCAGGGAAGGGAGGGCATGTAGAGACCAGGGAGGAACAGTCAAGGTGGTGCAGCCTTAGGGCAGGTCCTGGTTCCTTCTCAAAGACTATGGATAATAATCTCCTTGAGGCTATCTGAAGAACTGAAACCTCCAGCAAATGGAAGAAGGACTTGATGAAGCATTCTTCATTCCTGGAAGAAGAAGGACCACTAGAATCTGTCCTGGGGCCACAAAACACCAGCTTTGAAAGACAATGCAAGCTTGCCTCTACCCTGATCTTTATCTGTGGCCCTATTTTCCACTTCTCAAACCATAAAACCACCTCCTAATCTCTTCCAAAGGAGGCACAGTCTTTAAGGCATTAGCCTGGTGTGGCACCCTTTGTCTGACAAAGCAATAAAGCTATCTTTTTCTCCTTCACCCAAAGGTGCTGTTTCTATTTGGCAACAGTAGGCAGAGGTTGAGTTTCAGTAACATTAACTACCCTCATGAGTTTTAGTGGCACATAACACTTTTGGGTGAGGCACCACAATATCTTTATACCCATGGGTCAAGAACACTAGATTAATTGTGGTTGAAACGGAGTTCAAAATATTTCTTTTGATAAGAAGTGGCTGGTTTGATAAGAGGGTCCTTGCACAATACAATCCCTTCCATTTCACCTTGACTTGAGGGCTCAGCAGGAGCTCTCAGATAAGGGATAGGAGGAATGGGATGACAGGTAGAACTGTGCTTCTTAACTCTGGCTGCACAGTATAATCCCTTGAGAATGTATTTTAAGTTACTGATTCATAGCCCCACCTTCTCTTTCTTCCTCCCATCCCCAAGAAATTTCTATTTAATTAGTCTGAAGTGGGAACCGGGCAATGGTTCTTTTTAAAAGCTCTTAGCTGGTTCTAATGGTACCTGGGGTTGAGATCAGTTGATCTAGAAATAGGGTTAATATTTGAAACAATTCAAGTAGCCAAAGGGGCCTTGACACACATTGACTGCCCAGTCAGAATATGCAGTTCTCAGCAATAACAATAAAGACTGACATAAGGCTGGTTGGCTGGCCAAAAATGAGATTTTTATATCCCTGCAAAGCATGGTTTAAAATTAATTATATACTTTTTGGTGGCTATGAAACAGAAGAATTGTGTGGTTCTTTTCCTAACCTCATTCCCTGTCTTTTCATTCCATCCAAGATGGGTAAGAGATGCTACAAAATGGCCCAATTCAAGACACCCTCGGTAGAGGGCTAACAGGCTCATGAAAACATGCTCAGCATCACTAATTATTAGAGAAATGCAAATCAAAACACAGTGGGATATCACCTCATACCTGATAGAATGGCGATTATTACAAGTCAAATATTGGTGAGGCTATGGAGAAAAGGGAACCCTTACACACTATTGGCAGGAATGTAAATTGGTGCAGTCTCTGTGTGAAACAGCATGGACGTTCCTCAGAAACTTAAAGATAGGATTTTCCCCCTGTGGCACAATGGGACTTGCGGCATCTTGGGAGCCCTGGGACACAGGTTTGATCCCTGACCAGGCAGAGTGGGTTAATGATCTGGCATTGCCACAGCTGTAGCTTAGGTTGCGACTGTGCCTCGGGTCTGATCCCTGGCCAGGGAAATCCATATGCTGTGGGGCAGCCAAAAAACAAAAAACAACTACAATATGATCCAGCAATTCCACTCTGGGTATATATCTGAAGAGAACAAAAACACTGATTTGAAAAAAAAATGTACCCCAATATTCATAGCAGCATTATTTACAATAGCCAAGATACAGAGGCAACTTTAATGTCTATCAACAAATGAATAAAAGAGAAGATTTGGAATACATATGGTATATAAATGTGTGTATGTGTATCAATGTGTGTGGGTATAAAGTGAAGTATTACTCAGCCATAAAATAACGAAATTCTGTCATTTGCAACAACATGGATAGACCTAGAGAGTATTATGCTTAGTGACAAAATTCAGAGAGAGAAAGAAAATACATTAACACTTACATGCGGAAGTCTAAAAGTAAAACAAATGTATATAACAGAACAGAAAGAGGCTCACAGATATAGAAAACAAACCAGTGGTTACCAACAGGGAGAGGGAAGGTGGAAGTCGTGTTACTCAAACTTGGCCTCTGTCCACCAGGGCTGAATAGAAACTCAGAGACAGAGTTTGGGGCCTAGGAGAAAATATTGCTTTGCCAGGCAAAGGAGCGCACAGCAGGCGAATGCCCTAAAGACTATGCCCTCCCTTAGGAGAAATTAGGAAGTGGTTTTACAGTTTGAGAGTAGAAAATAGGGCTGGAGATAAGGATCAGGGTAGATGCAAGTTTTCATCCTTCTTCAAAGCTGGTGTTTAGTGGCCCTGGGACTGGTTCCTGGGGTCCTCCTTTCTGGAATGAAGAATGCTTCACCAAGTAGTTAGCATCATTCATGTGTTGGGGGTTTTAGTTCTGCAGAAGAGCGCAAAGATATTGTTCCGTGTATTCCTTGATAGAGGAAACAGAACCCCGGCCCCAAAGTGGCACTTGACTGTTCCTCCCTGGTCTCTGCATCCCCTCCCTTCCCTAATTAACAACTGCTTGAACCTGCCCTTTGGAACTCAGGGGAGGTCATGGAGGCTGAATAAGGCCTATTTCCTACAGACAGGAAATGGGGGACAGAGGAAGGCTGTTGTGTCCAGAAGCTCCACAGGGCCCTGCTCAGTTTCGTATTGAATCACTATACCAAACACCTGAAACTAATGTATTATTGTAAATTAACTATACTTCAATAAAAAAATCATGGAAATAATAGGGACTGCCTTAGTATTACTTCTCATTTTTCTACAAAGTTGAGAAGATAAGGAGAATACACAACCTTCTTCCATAAAGCTGCAAAGGTAAGAATTTTCAAAAAGGGTTATTCTCCAGTAGCCGTTTCCTAAGGAGAATTGGGACAGGCACACAGATAAGTTATGTGTTAGTCTTTGGGTGAACATTCTTGGAAATTAACACCAATGAAGACAATCTTTTTGGTCAAGTTTTTCCTCTATATCAACAGATTATGAAGACCTTCAGAGAAAAGAGGAATAATTCCCTTTTTTTTTTTCAAAAAAAAAGTCCTGCCCCAAATTACCCTAAGTGTTTATAAAAAGTGACTTCATCCAAGTCCTGTCTTGGATGAGATAAAAATTTCTTGGGAGGGGACATCCTGTTGTGGCTCAGCAGAAACAAATCTGACTGGTACCCAAGAGGACACAGCTTAGATCTCTAGTCCCACGCAGTAGGTTAAGGATCCAGCGTTGTCGTGAGCTGGATAAGATCCCAGACATGTCTCAGATCTGGCCTTGCTGTGGCTGTGGCATAGGCCAGCGGCTACAGCTCCAATTGGACCCCTAGCCTGGGAACCTCTGTATGCCTCGGGTGTGGCCCTAAAAAGATTTTTTTTTCCCCTTGGGAATGGGGAGGGGGAGAGGAGGGAAAGAAGACAGGGCTATGAATCAGTAATTTAATGACAGTCTCAAGTGACTATGCAGTGCACCCAGGATTAAGAAGCACAGTACCAGGCTGCCATCTCCATGCCTCCTGGCCTTTGTCTGTTAGCTCCTACTGAGCCTCAAGGCTGGGTGAGGACAAAGGGAGTGCATTGTTCAAGGACCTTTTATCCAACCAGCCAACTATTTCTCTCTAACAGAATTATGTAAAGAAAATAACCTAACACAACTGTGTAAGTCAACTATACTCCAATGAAATTTATTTTTTAAAAAAGAGAAGAACAGCATTTAAAAAAAAAAAACAGTCTCTTTCCTCTGAAAATTCATTATGACCTTGACATGTTTTATTTTGTAAATATAAAGTAGCATTCATGTTTTTCAGGAAGAAAGCAAGAAAAGGCAAGAGAAATACAGTGAGAGAGGGAGAAAAGAGAGGTTGTAACTTCTTTTTGCTTTTTATGGCCACACTAGAGGCATATGGAAGTTCCCAAGCTAGGGGTCGAATCGGAGCTGCAGCTGTCAGCCTACACCATAGCTCACAGCAACGCTGGATCCTTAACCCAGGAGCGAGGCCAGGGATAGAACCTGTATCCTCATGGATACTAGTCAGATTAATTACCATTGAGCCACAATGGGAACTCCCTATTTTTATCTTTTTGATGCACCCAAGACATATGGAAGTTCCTGGGCCAGGGGTCAAACTCATGCCACAGCAGTAACCAGAACCAGAGCAGAGATGATGCTGTATCCTTAACATACTGAGCCACCAGGGAACTCCCAAAAAAGTTCATTAACCATGATCACAACTACTCATTTTTAACTGCCTTGAAAACAGATAGAAGTAGGTATGGGTTACAATAAGGCAGAGAAAAGAAAGAAGCAGAATAACAACAGCAAATGATCATTTTTAATTCATATTTCATTAATTAGAAAATCTTTACTGAAAAAGAGTATTTTCAAACGACTTTATTAAAGCAGGACCGTAAAATTCGCTGAAGTTAAAGTACACACATACCTGGTTTTATTGTGCTTTGCTTTATTGTGCTTCATAGACACAGTTTGTTTGTTTGTTTGCTGGTTTGTTTTTTACAAATTAAAGGTTTGTGGCAATCCTGCACAGAGTCAGTCTATCAGTGCCATTTTCCAAGAGCATTTCTCATTTCATGTCTCTGTGTCACATTTTGGTAATTCCTGCAATATTTCAAAGGTTTTCATTGTGATCATATTCATAACAAATCATATTAAGGTGATTTGTCATCAGCGATCGTTAATGTTACCGCTATTGCAAAAAGACTAAGATATGCTGAAGGCTCAGATAAGTATATTTTAGCAATGAAGTATTTTTAACTTAAGATATATATATATATATATATATATATATATATTTAGATATAATCCTATTTAATACTTAACAGACTACAATACAGTGTAAATATAACTTTTAATGCACTGGGAAACCAAAAAACTAGCATGACTAGCTTTATTGGCATATTCGCTTTATCGAAGTGGTCTGGAATTGAACTCACAGTATCTCCAAGATATGCCTACAGTGTCAAGAACACCACTGGAAATACTAATAAACTATTATATCAGGTATTATAAACATATAATTCTATTAAAAATACAAATACCTTGTGAGATATTACTATGTGACATCACTATGTGTTCAGTGCCCTTTATGCTAATCTATCCCTCAAACAAGATGGTCATTGATCTGAAAGGAAAGAAAGGACTTGAATTCTGGAGCTTCAAGGTGACAGAGTTAGCCAGCTATGAAAAACAAACAGAATAAGAATGTAAAATACTGGTTCATCAGATCTAATTTATTGGAGGTTCTCCCAAAAGCAGTAAACCAGGAAAGACTAGTAACATTTTAAATTAATTAATTTTAAAATGGTATTAATTCATGTCCTCCACAAACACAGTGAGTATAGAACAGGAAAGAAAGTAGACACAAATCCCTACCCTCAAGGAGTTTTCATTCTTGTTGAGAGAGACAATACACATTTACAGACGTTACATATGGAGTGTCTTAAATGGTAATAAATACTCAGAAGAAGATAGAGTAGCAAAGGCGTATAAGGATTGAAGAAGCCTGGCAACATGAGACAGTTTGCCCAAGGAAAGTCTCCCTAGAAAGGTGAACAAAGACCTGAGAGGGTGGAAGGAGAGTCGTGGGCATATCTGGAGGAAGAGCATTCCATTTAGAGGAAAAAGTAAGAAGAAACAAAACCTGATTGGAATATTCATGGAACAGCAAGGGAATTGGTCTGGTTAGAGCAGGTCATCAAAAGGGTGTGAGATGGGGTCAAAGATATAGCCCTGGGACTCCACCAAAGAGCCTATGTAAGGATGAGAGATACAAGGAGAACCTACGGCAGAGTCTAGGTCCATCATAGCAGAAATGGTTCAGAAGTTCACAGAGCCTGAGGATAGTGTCCAGTGCTCAACATGGGCTGCTGAAGAAAACTCTTGAGACAAGGAGACTGAAATCAGTGGATAAGATTTTAAGAAAAAAGAAGAGGAACCTACTTTGCAACAATCCTTAGTTTTTACTGGTCTTTATCAATTATCAAGTGAACATAAAATCTTTTTCTCTTTTAGCACTAGGCACTCTGAGGTTGATTTGCACTGAAGAGAAAAAAAGAGAAATCTCCCATGTATCAATTGATTTTCTGTGTATGTGCAATTATTTGTGCATGTGTTCAGATGAGCAAATGAACTAAATGCAACTAAAATATGGTTTTATGAGCTATAAAGTCCAGAGTCCAGAGTTTCCGTTCCTGCTTCTGATTAATTCTATACTCCAATCTAGCTAGAGAGCTCAAGAGCAAGAAACCTGATTCACATGAGTAAACCTTCTCTCTGATCCAGTGATATTGCCTTGGGTGGTATCTTGCCCCTGTGTTAACAGAGTGAATACAAAGACTTTCAAAATCTTTGTGTTTCAAAAACACAAAGGATTTAAAAATCCTGCCAACACAACTTGAAACCAAGTTAAGGATTTTCTTTGGGCCACGAGTGAAAGACGTGAAACAATTTATTTCCTGAGATGATGACCTACCCAAGAGATTGCTGTAGAAAATTACCTATAATGAATGAAAATCATAAAGGTGAGTTTTATTTTTTGATACTGCAGTTATTGTTCGTGTGTGTGTGTGTGTGTGTAGAGCGAGAGCATGTGTTCAAGAGCACACATGTGCCTAGTGCTTCTGAAAAAAAACATCTGAGTCACAAAGATAGAGCAAACCTCAGTGTACACGGTATAAGACTTGGATATTCTACTCTCTCAAGTCTGGTCAACCTGACTTCCATGCGTTCTTTTCTCTATGTCATTAGAGTATCACTTATTTCAAAAATATAACCAGAAATTAGCAATTAATAAGTGTGATATTTTAAGTGTGCATTCTAAAGTTATGAAAAAGTACCTTATAGGATTAAAAACTAACAGTCTTATACTAGTGACTTTATGTAATAATGAATTAAAAGCTTCTTCTTTTTTTTTTTTTTGTCTTTTTGCCATTTCTTGGGCCGCTCCTGCAGCATATCGAGGTTCCCAAGCTAGGGGTCGAATCAGAGCTGTAGCCACCCGCCCACACCAGAGCCACAACAACGTGGGATCCAAGCTGCGTCTACAACCTACACCACAGCTCATGGCAACTCCAGATCCTTAAACCATTGAGCCAGGCCAGGGATCAAACCCGCAATCTCATGGTTCCTAGTCAGATTCGTTAACCACTGAGCCACGACAGGAACTCCAAAAGCTTCTTTTAAGGCACATGATGCTGTGGAATTCCAAGATGCTTTTAATATTCTTGGTGAATATATTTTAATGTGCAGTAATTGGGCATTTTAAGAGTGGAGAACTAAGCTATAGTGGCTAATATTCTGGTTCATAGTAAGTCCTAAAAAAATTGATGTATAATGAGGCCATAGGTAAGCTTCTCTGCTTGGAAAAATAACCTGTGAAACAACTCATAGATGTGTAGAGATTAGAAAAAGTTATTTCTGGTCATTGTGGGGTATCATTCAAATTATCCTAACATAAGAGTTTTATACTTTGTTCTAATGTGTTTTTTTTGTCTTTTTGCCTTTTCTAGGGCCGCATGTGTGGCATATGGAGGTTCCAGGCTAGGGGTCGAATAGGAGCTGTAGCCACCGGCCTACACCAGAGCCACAGCAACGCAGGATCCGAGCCACGTCTGCGACCTACACCACAGCTCACAGCAACGCTGGGTCCCTAACCCACTGAGCAAGGGCAGGGATCGAACCCGCAACCTCATGGTTCCTAGTCGGATTGGTTAACCACTGCGCCATGATGGGAACTCCCTAAAAATGTTTTATGTAAGAGTATGGCTTTGGACTATTTTGATATTAACTTTAAACATTTTATTACTTGGCAATATTTAATGAAATATTTAATGTTTGAGGAAGAAGACTAGATACAAGAACAGAGGAACCCATAGATGATATGACCATTTACCTAGAAGGAGAGCTTCACCAAAACTTCCTGTTCAAACAGTACTAACAGTAATGGTGTAAATACATCCAATTCCCTCAGACATTTGGCTAAGAAATAAGCAGAGAACTGTTGGTCTCTAGCAAGAAGAAAGATGATAATATAAAGAAAAAGAAGTAAGAATATAACTAAATCATATTACAGCCAGTTCAATTAAGTAAAGGTGGCTACATCTCATTTACTTAAATTCTTGGAGTTTATCTCAATTATTTAATTATTTTTAAAAACCAACAAGTAAATAATCTGAATGACATATAAGACCGTGTTATTACCTTCAAATGCATTTTCTGAACAAAAAAATTTAAAGGTGTAGAATTTACATTTAGAAAGAGTAAGTTTTTCATCCAATCCTGGCCAGGGATCAAACCCAAGCCACAGAAGTGACTTGAGCCACTACAGCGGCTATGCCAGATCCTTAACCTGCTGCTGCACCAGGGAAATTCATACAGATATTTAAAGGTTATACCCCATTTATGGTTATTACAAAATATTCGCTGTATTTCCCGTGTCTTAAGTACATCCTTGTAGCCCACCTTAAACTCAATAGTTTGTACCTCCCACTCCCCACCCCTATTTCGCCCCCCTTTAAAAATTGTATATAAAAAAAAGAATGAGTTTTTTCACTTTACATTTCAAAGCAAAGATCAGATTCAAAGATGAAAAGGGGAGTTTCTATCCCAGGTCAGCAGTAACGAGCCTGACTAGTATCATGAGGATATGGGAATGATCCCTACTCTTGCTCAATGGGTTAAGGAGCTGGCGTTGCCCATAAGCTGTGGTGCAGGTCACGGGTGCAGCTCAGATCCCGAGTTACTGTGACTGCGGGGTAGGCTTGCAGCTGCAGCTCTAATTTGACCCCTAGCCTGGGAACTTCCATATGCCTCAGGCACTGCCCTAAAATGGAAAAAAAGAAAAAAGATGAAAAAGGATTTTTCCTGTTTATTGCTCATAAAAGCAATATTTGCATTTGACAATAAATAAAACTTTACATTTATCTGCTCTACATCTACTAAATTAAGTCTTCTTAAAAATATGTATATATATGATCTAGGAAACAAACTCATTCACTTCTATTCATAAAATTTGTCTATATTTCCAGTAAAACGGCACAGTTCTAGAGGGGTGTGAATCATGTATATATGATTGGATATACATAATCAGTGTGTACAGTAAAAAAATATCCTACTAGAAGCCTGATCAGTTAGCTGCATCTTCAGATTCCAACCTGAGCAGCACTTCAGAAGAGTTACGCTGTTTTCACTCAGGTAGAGTCCCTCCAGTTTCTTTCCCCAAACCAGGGATCAGGAAACATTATATGTAAAGGAAAAGGTGATAAATACTCCAGGCTTTGAAGACTAAGAGGCAAAAAATAGTATGTACTTACATAATAAGAGAGAAAACATTTCCATAGACATTTTATTGGTGAGATTTATTAAGTTTTTTTTGTTTGTTTTTTGTTTTTTTGACTCTTCTAGGGCCACTCCCGTGGCATGTGGAGGTTCCCAGGCTAGGGGTCTAATTGGAGCTGTAGCGGCCGGCTTACGCCAGAGCCACAGCAATGCAGGATCCAAGCCGCATCTGCAACCTACACCACAGCTCACAGCAACACCGGATCCTTAACCCACTGAGCAAGGCCAGGGATAGAACCCACAACCTCATGGTTCCTAGTCAGATTCGCCAACCACTGAGCCACGACGGGAACTCCGAGATTTATTAACTATTAATAGCTATTGAGTACAATTTTTGTGATGCAGATCTAATAATGAGAAGAATAGAAGTTTTGGAGGAAATAGGGTCTTGCTTAATTGTGGATTTAAGTTAGCATTCTGATCTTTAGAAACAGTGCTTATCTGTTAATAATGGTCTGTTGTAAGAGTTACTTATTTCATCTTTGAAAATGTCTTTTCACCCAGCGAACTACCACCAAATGCTGATACTAGTCCAGGGGCATATGAGTTTAACTGAGCTTGAATCACTTCAAAGACAATATTTGAGTTCTATTTTGTTCTTCTCTTACTAGTCGCCTTTAGAATGTCATTACACTGTAGATCTGCCACTTCCATTTGAAGATTATTTGGAAGCTGCTCAATTGCACAGAGACATACATTTTAACATATGGAAATTTCCTTTGCAGTGTTATTGAGGTAAAATGGATGCTGCTGGAAATCTAATTTAAACTTTGAAAACATATCTGGTGCAAATTCGCGTGAGGAGGAAGATCTTTCCTTTTGTTTGTTTACTTTCTGACACCACAAGAGGCATATGCGAAGGAGCTTGACACTTTATGTGATACAATTGTAGTTAAAATGACCTCATCACAGTCTAAATTTCATATGTAAGTTCTATTTTACCTTGTAATTTTAGGTTGAATGTGTGGAGAAGCATTATGATGTCTGAAGTAAGAGCTATTTTCAGAGTTACGTGGTGTTCAGTATGAATGACTGAGATTGATCTTAATTTTCAGAAAATTTCAATCTCACCCTGAATTAATAAAATTATATAAAATAAAATTTTATCACTGCTAAGCCATCAGCATCCTCTGTGGTAAGGTAAATTAGGATATTCTGATTCTATTTCTGACAGAAATTAACAGAATTAACAGTAATTAAGGACACCATAGTCAATGAATGATATTCATTTTCAGATGTTGGATTATTATGTATCTTGGCGTGAATTTAGTCAGGTTTATCCTATTTGTGGTTGCTCAGCTTATTGAATATGTAGATTGATGCCCTGTGCCAAATTTGGAAAATTTTCAGCCATCAATTATTCAAACAGTTTTTCAGCCCCACGGCCTCTCCCCTTCCTGGGACCTCAGTGACATGTACATTAGATCTTCTGTGATAGCCCCACAGGACATTTATTTTAGTCTATTTCCTCTTTGTTGTTGAGATTGGATAGTTTTGTCTGTATTCAAGTTCACTGACTCTTCTGTCATCTCTTTTCTCTGATAAGCTATTCAGTGAGCATTTTATTTTCCAGTTCTTAAATTTCTGTTTTGTCCTCTTTTGTATCTTCTATCTATTTACTAAAACTTTCTATCTTTTTTCATTTGTTAAAAGTATGTTCAGAATTGCTTATTTTTGTGATAACCACCCTACCATTCTTGACAGATCATTCAAAAATCTTTGTCCTTTTGGTGCTGATGTACATTGATGGTCTTTTTTTTTTTTTTTTTTTCATTTGAGTGGATATTTTCTTGGTTCTCCCACGTGTGAAGTGTGATTTTCTATTGTATACTGGACATTTGGGGGATCTCATATAGCACCTCATTTTGCTAAGTGCAGGTAAAAGTACAGGTTCTCCACTCAGCATTGATTAACGCTATGGAAGGAGAGAGGCGTTTTGAGTTGCTGGGTAGGGCCATTCTGCAACCTGCCCTGGATCATGTTTAGCTTCACAGGACATACGACATAAGATCCCATACATGTGGTACCATTTGAGGCTTGACAAAACAGATGATGTAGGGAGTTCCCATTGTGGCTCAGTGGTTAACGAATCTGACAAGGAACGATGAGGATGCGGGTTCGATCCCTGGCCTCACTCAGTGGGTTGAGGATCCGGCATTGCCTGTGAGCTGTGGTGTAGGTCGAAGACGCGGCACATCCAGAATTTGGCAGAGATTCCGTCATTTACTTTTCAGTGTCCACCCTCAGCAATCCTTCATAACCCATAGGAGAAACATCTCCCTAATCCCTGGTCTACTCTGAGATATTCAGTCCCACATTGTCTTCTGAGTGGCTGCTGCAAGACCCCCTTAAGATACTTAGAAGCAGAGCAATCCCTCTACTATGAAGACTGAAACTTGGTCATAGACCTACAGGTTACTTGAGTATAGAATAAAATTTCTATTGTAGAAACAGCAATAGGATTGGTCTGGATGTTAACAAGAAATTTCTCTGTCATGCCTTTTTCAGAATCTCAACCCAAAGTAGACCACGTGGACGACAACTTTGCAACTTGCCTTCTCAGGCTCTTAGTGATGGTTCTTATTTTTTATGTATTCCGGGAGGAATGTTTTGGAAATAGTAAGTTACTAAATATTTAAATAACTAAAGTCATGCTATCTTAAGGAAACTGTCCACTACTCTGACAGGCTTTGACGTTGTTCCTGAATGGTGATGATAACAGAGATGAGCGGCCTCTAACCTTCCCACAAAAGCAGAACTGGAGGCAAGAGATGTGGCAGTCTCGCTTCACTGTTTACTTTTCATTTTTGGAGGGAACACATTCTATTATTACTATTATTATTATTTTGTCTGTTCTAGGGCTGCACCCACGGCATATGGAGGTTCCCAGGCTAGGGGTCTAATTGGAGCTGTAGCCGCCAGGCTATGCCACAGCCACAGCAACTCAGGATCCGAGCCGTCTCTGTGACCTACATCACAGCTCACGGCCACACTGGATCCTTAAACCCACTGAGCAAGGCCAGGGATCAAACCTGCAACCTCATGGTTCCTAGTCGGATTCATTAACCACTGAGCCACGACAGGAACTCTGGGAAACTCATTCTTTTAGTTCTGGAAACACGGTTTAAGAGAGATTTTGACAAGAAATTCATCAAGTGTACCATTTCCCCAAATTGCAAAGTTTCTGAAAACACTTCTTTTAAATTAACAGAATCAATCAAAAATAGTTGAAATTTCTCAACTATTTTGATAAATCTTCATTGAGAGTAGATTCTCTCAGTCTCTCAGTTTCTCTCTCTCCAGCGT
Organism: Phacochoerus africanus; assembly: GCF_016906955.1. Classification (NCBI taxonomy): domain Eukaryota; kingdom Metazoa; phylum Chordata; class Mammalia; order Artiodactyla; family Suidae; genus Phacochoerus; species Phacochoerus africanus. Next base: position 25,891,067 of record NC_062552.1, on the reverse strand, counting down.
TATTTCAACTGTTAGCATTAGAAAGAAATAATGATTGAAGTTGTAAAGCATCATATTTGAGCTCTATATCAGGAAATATTTTAATGGTAAGACCTTTTTCATTATTGAATATTCCTGTAAAAAAAGGTCATGAGTTGCCTACCACTGAGAGCATTTAACTGAAATCTTAATGGTCATATACAGGAATTGTTTTTCCTCACATTAGAAAATAAATTTCTAAATATATTGAAGGGTCTAATTATATTTTATCATAAAAATGCATAAGTGTAAAGAATAAATCCTAATTTTCAAGCAAGATTTGTGGGGTGATGTTAAAAAAATTTTTTACCACCATTTTCACAATTTTTTAAAGTTGCTTTTAGAAAAAAAATTATCTCCTTAGAAAAATTAAATATGCAATATTTTGCAAATTTAGAAATCCTGAATATGCAGAAATATTCAAAGAAATACACTGGGATTTTTTTTCAGCAGATTCTTAATAGCATTAGAAATCAATGAGTATTAACAAATGAAATCCTATACAAACATTTTATTCTAAAAAAAACCCACACTGGATTTAAATAAATACTCAAGTAAAATCAAGGCCAAAAAATTTTTAAACAGGAGTTCCCGTCGTGGCTCAGTGATTAGCGAATCTGACTAGGAACCATGAGGTTGCAGGTTTGATCCCTGGCCTTGGTTAGTGGGTTGATGATCCGGCGTTGCCATGAGCTGTGGTGTAGGTTGCAGACGCGGCTTGGATCCCGCGTTGCTGTGGCTCTGGCACAGGCCGGCCGCTACAGCTCTGATTAGACCCCTAGCCTGGGAACCTCCACATGCCGCGGGAGTGGCCCAAGAAATGGCAAAAAGACAAAAAAAATTTTTTTAAACAATTTAAATTAATATATAATCAACCTAACACAAAAATGGATATAGATACAATATAGGAAGCCAAATTTAAACAAATATCTTTAAAAACTCCTAATAATACATTAAAACAAATGATATAGGGAATTCAATTCAATGAACTCAAACATCATAACTATGTAAGGACTAATTGCAAATATTTCACTGAAGAACTATTATAGAACAGGCAACAAGAAAAGCTATTATTCTGTTCTCTTAGGCTGCTAAAAGAGATAGATTTGATTTTGTGTTTCTCTTGCATACGTGGATAATTATAATTTTAATGGGAGAATAAACAGAGCTACAGAATCCCATAGATTCTGCACTGCCAAACTCAGATGTAACACTCGACCAGTCATACCCATGTGTTCTTACGCTGGTCTTCACCATGATTACATATCCAATGGACATGGAACCCCTAAAATCCTCCAGTGACATTCTCCATGCTGTGGACATATGCAGGGCTGGCTTCATGGGTATGCGACTTGTGCAATTGCTCAGGGTCCAGTGCTAAGAATGTCCCATGATTGGTATAATGCTCTCGTGTCGTTATATTTACATTTTCAATAACTTTATATCTGAATATGTTTCCTAAGTGGAGTCCAGTGAGACAACAGACCATGCATATGAGTGGAGGAAATACACTTATTGGCACTGCATGGAAGCAGTTGTGATCCAGCAGCAGTCCAAACACAGTGGGCTCAGGCCTATGGACAAGGAGCAGTGTACAAACCATAGTTGGCACATGCAAATACTTGTGGTGGACCAGAACATCATGGGACCTAGGTTTAATAGGATTTTGGCCTGTGTCCAAATTTGTGACAACAACAGTGGCAACAGCAACAGAAGTGATGTCAGAGGCTGTGGCTGTGGGAAAGAAGAGGAAATTCTCATGTGTGTAGTGAGAGCACCTGCAGTGGAGACCAGCTTGCTCATCTGTCCCAGAGCCTATTCCTGTGGCATTTGCACAAATATTAAACTTGCTGTTCTGAGTGTTGGAAGAGAAACAAATATTCATGGTAACTTTATTTATATTGGCAGAAAATGGTCACAAAGCAAATACTTTTCAATAGCTGAATGGGTAAATAATCCAATGTACATCCATACAGTGGAATACTATTCAGCAGTAAAGTGGAACAGGCTATTGATTCCTACAGCAAATTTGATGGACTTCAATGGCACTGCATTTTGTGAAAAAAAAAAAAAAGTCTATTCAAAAGATTATATACTGTATCATCCTATTTGTATAACACTTGAAAAATTATTTAACCATAGAAATGGAGTATAGATTAGTGGTTGACAGGGGACAAGGGCTGAGCAGAGATGTGGAGTAGGAATATAAAGAGATTGTACAAAATATTTTATCTGTGGTTATGGAATATTTCTGTTTCTTGATTGTGGTGGTAATTGCTTGACATGATATATGGGGGAAAACTGCATAAACACAAACAGAGACACACTCAACAGAAACACACACACACACACTCATCAATGCATGGCAAAATGGTGAAACCTGAATGATATATATTGTATAGTCAATAGTATTGTACCGTGTCAATTTATTCGCTTTGATATTTTGCTACAATTACAAAGATATTTATCTATCATTAGAGGAATATGTGTAAAAGACACACGGGGATTTATACTTTTTTTAAAAAAAAGGAGGAAAAGAAAACTATAATTGCTAAGCTTCATCAGGTAAAGCAAAAGAGACTAGAAATTAAAGAAATAGAAATCCACAGCAGAGAAATAGAAACTAGGGAAAAAAACAGCCAAATCAAAATTTTAGAAATTTTAAAATTTGAAATTTAAATATTTGACTGTATTGGCACAATAGCAAAATGCGGATGGCAAAGTATAAAGACCAGAAACTGGAGAACAAATCCATGGGATTTATTTTATCTGAAGAATAGAAAGGAAAATATATTTAAACCATGAACAGAGCTGTGAAGAAACTACAAGATAATATCAGACGTTCTAACACAAAAATCACGAGATTCTCAGAGGGCACAGCACAACTGAGGCATAAGACATATTTGACGAAAACTGTCAAAATTTCTCAAACGTGATGAAGATTTAAATTTAAGGTTGCAAAATACTGGGCAATATACAAGCAGAATAAACTCCAAGAATAACCACATACCTAGATATATCACAATCATAATACTTAAAACCCCAAGATAAAGAAATAACTCCTGAAAATCTCTAAAGGAAAACAAGAAGATCAATTATTTAAGATCAGGTGGTTTCACATCAGACATCATAAGAGGAAGAATACGGTGAATCAAGAGTGTTAAATACTGAATGAAAAGACTGTCAATCTAGTAAAATCTTCTATATATCCAGTGAAAAGAGACTTCAGTGATAACGGCAAAATCATACAACCATGCATGGAAGAAAGGAAAGTCAAGGAATTTATCAAAATATTTGTTTAATAAGAAACTCTAAAGGAAGTTCTGCAAACTTAAGGGAAATGACACAGAGGGAATAATAGAGAGGAAGAGAAGGATATGATGGATAGAAATAAAATGAAGGGTGTGTCAATTCTGAAAATTTTAATTTCCTTTTTTTTAGAAAACATGAAGGTGAAACATATTTTATCTTCATCAGTACACAAAGGGTTTAATTAATAATCTAATTAATTTGAACCTCTTTACTCATTTGTATGTTGTACCAATTTATCGGACACAAATGAATTTAATCTATTTAATCAGAGAAAAAAAGGAAGTAAAAGAACTATCTCCCCCAATTAGAAAATATATAATTAAATAAAAATCAGACCTGGATTATATAAAAGCCACATTCTTGGTACCTTGGCATTATGTAAAATAGAGCTGTATCCATAAAGAATTAATATTTGATCCTCTGTAAGTTTATTTGTGAATTATTTGAATTATTTATTTATTTATTTATTGTCTTTTTGCTATTTCTTGGGCTGCTCCCGTGGCATATGGAGGTTCCCAGGCTAGGGGTCGATTCGGAGTTGCAGCCACCGGCCTACGCCAGAGCCACAGCAACGCGGGATCTGAGCCGCGTCTGCGACCTACACCACAGCTCACAGCAACGCCGTATCCTTAACCCACTGAGCAAGGGCAGGGACCAAACCCGCAACCTCATGGTTCCTACTCGGATTCGTTAACCACCGCACCACGACGGGAACTCCTGAATTATTTTAATTAATATTTATCTTATTTGTTTTGCAGAGAAAAGAAAAGGAAATGGTGAGCTTCAGACTTTGATCCACTTACAGAGACATCATTGCAGCCAACCCAGCTTTAGGCAATAGCAAGGAAAGAGTTCCAGCATCTTCACTTTATATAAAATAAAGCATTCCCCCGGTATACAAATCTATTTGAAAATCTTATTTTGTTTGCAATTTTCTTCAATTTAATCTGTAATACATTTGTTTATATCTGTTTTTCGAAACTGTCCAAATTTTTGTCTAATATTTTTTTCAGAGACAATTAAGGAAGAAAATAAGCCAGAGCAAAGGAAGCCTTTTATCGTCACATAAATACAAATTATGTAACCAAAGCAATGTCAGCCCTTGTGTCTATAAGAGCAACACAATGGGTAGGTATTTTGGCGTTTTGTAAAAACAAGGGCTTTGCCCATGAGTAAACTTAATCGATTCAGCCCGCTGCTATTTCGTTTGTAGATTGCTTCTAGAGATTTATGTTTTGCTTCTATTGGGCTAAAATTCATATAACATTAAGTTAGCCATTTTGAAGTGTGAAATTCAGTGGCATTTGGTACATTCACAATAGAGTAACATCACTTTCATCTAGTTCCAAAATAATTTTATTACCTTAAATGTAAACTCCTACTCATTAATGAGTCACTTCTCATTCCCTCACCTCTTAGTCTCTAGCATCTGCTGGTCTGCTTTCTGTCTCTGTGAATTTACCTATCCAGGTATGATTGCACATGCATGGGATTATACAACATGCCAACTTCTCTGTCCGCTTTTTTCCCCTTGCACAAAGTTTTTAAGGTTTGTTCATGTTGTAGCATGTATCAGTATTTCATTCTTTTTTCTTTCTTTATTTCTTTCTTTTTTTTTTTATCCTCAGGGCTTCACTGGCAACATATGGAAGTTCCCAGACTAGGGGTCTAATCAGAGCTACAGCTATCAGCCTACACTACAACCACAACAATGGCAAGATCTGAGCTGCATCTGCAACCTACAGCACAGCTCACAGAAACGCCAGATCCCCAACCCACTGAGCAAGGCCAGGGATCAAACCCACATCCTCATGGATTCTAGTCAGATTCAATTCTGCTGTGCCACGAAGGGAACTCCCAGTGTTTCCTTTTTTTTTTTTAAGGCTGAGTAGTGCTTCATTGCATGGACATACCACATTTTATTTATCCATAAATTGTTGATGAGCATTTAGGCTTTTTATACCTTTTCATTACTATGAATGGTGTTCCTTTGGGTATTTGTATTCATGTATGTGTTTAAATGTCTGTTTTCAATTTGGGGGATATTGCTTGGTCATATGGTCTGCTTTGTTTAACATTTTGAGGATCTACCAAACTATTTCCCAGAGAGATGGAACCATTTTACATTACAGCCAGCAAAGTATTAGAGTTCCAGTTTCTCTGCAATCTCAACAACACATTATTTTTCCTTTTTTTAAAAAAATAAGCCATACTAGTGCCTTTAAAATGGTATTTCATTGTGATTTTAATTTCTATCCCTTCATGACAAAAGATGATCATCTTTCCATGTGCTAGTTGGCCATTTGTATATCTTCTTTTGAAAAATGTCTATTCAAGTCCTTTGCTCTTTTTTCTTTTCTCTGTCCATGTCATGCAGAAGTTCCTGGGTCAGGGATTGAATCCAAGCCACAGCAGTGACAATGCCAAGTCCTTAACTGCGAGGACACCAGGGAACTCCACTTTGCTGATTTTTTTTTAATTTAATTTTTTAATTTTAGGAGTTCCCATAATGGTGCAGCAGAAATGAATCTGACTAGGAACCATGAGGTTGCTGGTTTGATTCCTGGCCTTGCCATGAGCTGTGGTGTAGGTTGCAGATGTGGCTGGGATCTGATGTTTGCCATGGCTGTGGCATAGGCTGGCAGCTGTAGCTCTGATTGGGCCTAGCCTGGAAACCTCCATATGCCATGGGTGCAGCCCTAAAAAGCACACACACACAAAAATTTAATTAAAAATTTTAATTTAATTTAATTTATTTTTTGGTCTTTTGGGGGCCACACCTGTGGCACACGGAAGTTCCCAGGCTAAGGGTTGAGTCTGAGCTATAGCCGCCAGCCTACACCACAGCCACAGCAATGCAGGATCCGAACTGCGTCTGTGACCTACAACACAGCTCACGGCAACACCGGATCGTTAACCCACTGAGCAAGGCCTGGGATCAAACCCTAATTGGCATGAATGCTAGTCAGATTTGTTAACCACTGAGCCACAACAGGAACTCCCAAAATTTTAATTTAAAAATTAAAAAATTTTCCATACCCCTGTGGCATATGAAAATTCCTCAGTCAGCTATCAAATCCCAGCTGGAGCTGAACCTATGCCATAGCTGCAGCAATCCACTGCATTAGGCCAGGGATCAAACTGGCATCTGAACAGAGACAAGCCATATCATTAACATACTCTGCCACAGTGGGAATTCTCCCTTAGCTCATTTTTACACTTTTCTTTTTGTTATGGAGCAGTAAGTTTTCTTTCTCTATATATATTCTTGAAACTAGGCCCTTAGAGTATATACTTTGCAATATTTTCTCCTATTCTGCACCTTGCCTCTTCACCTTCTTAACTTTTGATGTATGGAAGTTTTCAATTTTTATTAAGTCCAATTTATCTTTTTTTCCCTTTTGTTACTTGTGCACTGGTGTCATATTTTAGAATCAATTTTCAAATCCAAGGTCATAAAAATGTACTTTTTTGTTTTATTTTAAGAGTTTTATAGATTTAAGCTCTTGGATTTAGGTCAGATTCATTTTGAGTACATAACATTAATACAGTAAGAACATTAAAAAGTGAGTAAGAAAGACCTATATACATTAGTCAATCATTGGAGGCTTTTGCTGACCTTTTTAAAAGCACTTTAAAGTGTCCTAGCAGGAAAAAAAACCCGTGATGTTAAATCACTAATTGGATTTTCAAATTAGGTAGTTGAAATAAGAAAAAAACACATGATATATTATTGTTTAACCTTCTGAGGATCTGCCAAGCTTTTAATATAGTCTTGCTATATATTACACAATATTATATACTATTTATCACATAGTATTTGAGAGTGCTGACTTTAGCCTAATGCTTTTTTCTTCTACTGAAAATATCTTTCCCTAATAAGAAAATACACAGGCAAATGTGTTCCCTGTTTTTTTTCTATTTTATCACATATTAAGTTAAAATGAAAGAAATGAATTACAATATTTACAAATCATTGGAGTAACTAGTCTAAAATAACTAACAACTACATGCTTAAAACTTTTCTACCAGAGAGGTCTAATAATGGGAGAAGTATATTATAATGACGGTCAAAACAGACATTAGCAAAGAGAATGAAAGAGGAGTATATGCAGACAAAACCACTTAAAATTTTATACAAAACAGAAAGTGGATATTGTTATCACATAGCAGAGCAACTAGGATCATAAAACAAAAGAGGAAATCTATGCTTCCATATAAACCTTTAACGGGCTCTAGACATATCAATGTCAAAAGCAGTGAAAAATTAAAGAGCACTGTAGAGTTGAAATAGGGTGAAAATGGAAGCAAGTTATATGACTTTTCTCAGTATGAAGTTTACTGCCACATACAATAATCTAGGAACTTGCACATCACACAAATGAAAGACAGCTAATACTTCGTCTTTATAAAAATAATTGAATTGCTCTAAAGAAAAAAATTTTAATTATCTGTTACTTAAATGGGCTCCAAAATAATGGCTAGCTCTACCTCTTATCATCCTAAGATGGAGCTCACCTCTCATCAAGCTATTTCCGAGAACAGAGGATGTCCAGTTTGCTTTTAAAAATGAATTCATTACTTAGCCTTATCCATCATTTCACATGTTGTTCAACACAGATGAAAAGCTATTTTTTAATGATGCTGAAATGCCCAGAGATAATACAGAAAACAGAACAGATTATTGCATTGGATAAAATCATTAATTTTGATGTCAGACAGACTTTGGATAAAGTTCTGACTCTGAAATAAGCAACTGCAGGGAACTCAGCAAGGAACATATGCTTGCTCTAACCTGTTTACTCCTCTGCACAAGTATAGTAACTTATCTGGAGCACTTCGATGATCAAATATAATGCTACTTCTAAAACATGTATCACAGAGTCTAGTACAGAGAAAATATGCAATGAATGTCGATGGTAGTTATCGCAGTGGTGGTGATGGTGATGATAATGACGACGACGTTATTATGTCTTAAAAGGGGCTTTAGGAAAACATTTTGTGGGATTCTTAAGTTTAGTCATGAGAAATTTAAAACTCTTTATCTACTTCACCATTTGGCAAAAAGCAGTGATGCCCCCTATATATTTTACAGGAAAACACCTAGACAATAATGTTTTTCCTCTCTGAAAGGGCTAACTTATTATATATCACCTAGGTGAAGAAATTTGGGGGACTGTTGTGTTTGTTTCTGTTTCATAAGAATTCTTATATTACTCTTTTTATTTTTCAGATCAACTTAAGGAAAATGGTAAACATTTATGACTCTTTACAAAATACGATCTCCCTGTTAACCATTTCATAAGTCTTATAGTACTCTTTTTATTTTTCAGATCAACTTAGGAAGGAAAATGGTAAACTTTTATGACTCTTTACAAAATATGATCTCTCTATTAACTGTTTCATAAGTCTTATAGTACTCTTGTTATTTTTCAGATCAACTGAAGGAAAATGGTAAACTTTTATGACTCTTTACAAAATATGATCTCCCTATTAACCGTTTCATAAGAAGTCTTATATTACCCTTTTTATTTTTCAGATCAGCTTAGGAAGGAAAATGGTAAACTTTTATGACTCTTTACAAAATATGATCTCCCTATTAACTGTTTCATAAGAAGTCTTATAATACTCTTTGTTTTTCAGATCAACTTAAGGAAATAAATGGTAAACTTTAATGACCATTTATGTGATTTTTCTACAGCGATTTTTCCTGCTTCCTTGCTTTTCCATTCCTCCCTCTGTATCATTTTCTCTTTAGTGATTTTTATTCATTCTTACTACATTACATCTTCCATTGCTTCTTTCTCTCTTTGTTCTTCTTCATCAGTTAACTCACTTTTCCTACTGACCCTTCTCTTTATCTAATGCATTATTTTTCTTACTGTCTCCCTGATGCTAACAATAATAACTCCTTCTCATGGCTCTGAGATGAGTGAAATTCTAATATGAAAAGATATCTGAAAGTGCTCTCATAGTGCTTTTGTGTCCACAAGCTGATTTTAAGAAAAATTCAAAAGCTCTTCTATGCAAGACACTTTTTAAGAAGTACAGTCGATTGTTCCTTGTAGAGCACACCATTGTTCTCTACCTTGAGATTGAAGCCTCACCTGGCTGGACCAGGAGTGGAGATTTATGGCATAGTGATATGGAGACTTTGCTTTGCATTTTAACAGACCTGGGTTCAAATCACTGATCTGTTCATTGACCAGCAGAAACTTCTCCATGTTATTGACCCCTTTTATTCTCAGGTCTTTCTTTTGTGAACAGAGAAGCACTAATTTACAAGTATTTTGCTAATATTAATCAAGTAATTACATCAAGCCCTTAGCAAATATTTAAGTCATTGGAAACACCAAATAAATTGTAGCTTCTTTTGCACAGATGATATAGAGCATGCCAGCATTGCAGAGGATGATAACCATGACTATCAGCATTCCAAATTAGATTAAAAACAATACTTCATGGGGGATTTGATAATTTCCCTCTTGAATTTTAACTGTAAAATTATTTGTCTATGTTAGCACGTAATATGTTTTCTTATTTTCTTTCTTTTTTGGGGAAACATGTGCTGGAGAAAACTGAGGATTTTAAAAACCTTGATGAGTTAATTTATGTCTTTGTATATAATCCTTCCAAGCAAGTTTAATTTTTCTTTTTTCTGTAACATTAAAATGGAGTTTTCACTTTTTTCCCCCAGGAAAATTGCAAAAGGAAATTGGTAACGGTATTCTAATAGTTAAAATATTCTCAAGAGGATGTCCTCCTCTGATGATCCCCTGCTTCCTTTCATTCTTTCCCCTTAACTCTTCATTTTAGGTATCTTTTGCATTTCCCCGTTGCCTCTGTATATTGCAGCTATCATGTTAGGAATAATTTTCTGCTTACCTTGATTAAGTCCTGAAAATCATGTGATTCAACTTTATTTTATGCATGAACAACAATTTCCAAAGGGAGCAGTGGCTTGACTAATGATAGTAATGACTATGGTAAATCCCTCAGAAGAATGCCTGTCTTTTTTCTGCGTCGTCCTCTCTTTGAGAGTCCATGTCTTATGTGTGTATCTCCTTTCAGATGAGAGGAAAGCTCAATTTAGGAATGGTAAGTAATTTGGAAGTTCTTTCGTGGGATCAGATTCCACAAATAATAAGCCATCTAGCCCTTCTCTAAACCTCCTTCCCAGAAAGAGTCAGGCATGGTATACCATGGCATGTGCTCACTGTGTAGAAGCATAAATGGAAGAGAATCTGTGAAAGTGAGTTAACTCATTTTCTTTTCTAACTTAGAATATCCTTTTATTGAGATGGGGAAAAATTTAATTGTTTAATGGATATTTCCCAAGCGCTCCTCCCTTTGTCTTCACTTCCCTAACCACCCTTTTCTTTCCCTTTTCACTCTTTGTCTCACTCTTGTCAATTCTTTCTTCCTTCACCTCTGTTCTTTCCAAATCCTTACCTTTCTCCTTCATCCTTTCCTCCTTCCGCCCTCACTCCTTCCATTTTATCCGTTGTGCTTTCTTTCCATCTTCATTTCTCAAACTATCCACTTTTATTTCCATCATTTCTTTATTTTCTTTGTTCTTATTTTTCTTTTTATTATTACTTCTCTTGCTTATAGCTTGATTTTTCTTTTGACTTTATACTTTTTCACATATATATACAAACCCAACAATTTTAAAGTTAAAGGAATGGTCACAGTATTGTGAGGAAGGAAAGGGATGGAGAGATAAATAACTGAATACTTAGAGAATACTGGTGATGAGGAGAGAGGAAAAGATACAAGAAGGACCAGGAAAGGGTAATCACATGTTCTCATGTCGTTCAATTGCAGGCTGGCAGAAGTCATTGTTGTATCCTGGTGAGTATGTTGCACTGAAGATGAGTCTAAGATAGACAATTAAGCTTGTAAATTCTATAAAACATTGGGCTACTAACTACCACATGACAGAGAAATACATACATACATATATGTATGTATACATACATATATATATATATATATATATATAGAGAGAGAGAGAGAGAGAGAGAGAGAGAGAGAGAGAAGGGTATGCATGTATATGTGCTTGCAACTTCTGGTCCATAGCAAACATAGCAAGAAAGATAATTTTTAAGTATTTTTCTTTTTGTCTTTTCTCACGTGCCTCTCACAAGACAGAAGTTAATTAAACCAGATATTAAGAAATGAAAAAAGTATAATTTTCTCTTTTGTGATTTTTATTGATTCTCACTATATTACAACTTCAGTATTCCTGGCCTAACTCAAAAACATAAATTTTTTCTCTAATTTTTTCCACTGGTATTGGATTTTATCAAATGATTTTTCTGTGCCTATTGAGATGATTATGCTATGCTGTCCTTTATTTTATTAGTATGGTTTATTATATGAATTGATTTTTACATGTTAAGCTGATCTTGCATTCTGGGAACTAATCCCACTTGGTGGTGTGTATAATCATTTTTGCATGGCTGTGATATTAAATTTACTAGTATTTTATTGAGAGTTTTGCATCTGTATTCATGAAGGATATTTGTGATGTCTTTGGTTTTAGTACCAGGGTGATACTAGCCTCAGGATGATAAGGGAAATATTCTACCCACTTCTATTTTCTAGAAGATTTTGTTGAATCTGGTATTTTCTGTCCTTTAAAGGTTTGATAAAACTCACCAGTAAAATCATCTGGGCCTGGGAATGAATTCGCATAAATTTTCAATTAATAATTCAATTATTTTACTTGTTATAAGTCTTTCCAGATTTTCTATTTCTTAAGCCATTTTTAGTAATTTGCATATCTTGGAGAATTTGTGTAGTTCGTCTAAGTTTAATTTGTCAGCTATGGATTTTAATAGAAGTTTCATTTGAGCTTTCTAAATTCTGTAGATTCAATAGTGATCTCATTAATATGTGGTTTCTCATTCTTATTGAGCAATCTAGTAAAATTTGCTGATTTCCTAAAAAAGCAAAATCTGTTTCAGTGATTTTTTTCCTAATAAATTTTGTTTTCTTTCATTGATTTCTAACCTAATCTTTATTATTTCATTATTTGATTGCTCTAAGCTTAGTTCACTCTTCTCTTTTCAGTCTTTTCATGGAGAAACTTAGGCTATTGGTTTAAGATAATACTTTTTCTCTACTTTGGACAATTCAAGCTCCAAATTTCCCTGTAGGTATTACTTTTAGCTGCATCCAATAAAGTTTGGTAGATAGTGTTTTCGTTTTTATTCAATTCAAAATATTTTCTTTTGATTTTTTTATCCACAGATTGTTTATAAATATATCAATATCCAAATGTTGCTAAATCAGAAATTTTCTTCTTTTTTGATTCCTAATTTAATTTTATTGTAACCAGAGATCATCTTTTTTACAGCTGTCTTTTTATTAATCGCTTTAAATATTTTTTCATGAATGAGTGTTTCTCAGTTTGATGTGTGCCTTTGTCAATTTCCACCATTGCAAAGTGATCATTTTTTTTTATAATTTTTCCAGTTTTAATTGTTGCTTTTGGGGATAGGATTTAGGCTTCTCATTCATTCCCTTCCAGTTAGTTTCATGCATCAATAACTATTTCCTAAGTAGAACTCTAGTTATATTTGTCTAGCGTTTTTCCCTATATGTCTTCTGTATGGTTGCTCACTTGAAGCTACCCAGTATAGCTGTAAAAATTCCATCATCTTGATCTTTGCTTATTCTTGACTTTCTTAAGTCATTTTGTTCAATAAAGAAATTGCACTAGTGCCTTAGGCTAAAATTGCACATTTAATTTCATTTCTTATTTTAGGTGATCTACGAAAGCCATTGTCATACTTGTTCTAAAAAGGCCAAGATTGTAAATATTTTAAAGTTTATGGGCCATATGGTCTCTGTCACAATTACTCAACTGTGCCTTTTTAGCACAAAAGCAACCATAGACAATACATAAAGAGATAGCATGGTTGTGTTACAATAAAACTATTTACACTGACAGGTGGGCTGGATTTGTCTCCTGGACTAACACAGGAACTGACTCTGGGTCTAGAAAAAGTCACTTTTCGAACCCTGAAAAATCCACCCATTTCTGGAGTTTTTCATTTATTTTGATTATGTTTTATATTAAATATGTATTTAAAAGACAAATAGTTCTTAAAATAAATGGTAATAACAGATCCAGTGGATACTCTCTTTTCAAATTCATTCCTATAGATCCTGTTTAGGGCACAAGATATATTGTCTAAATGATTATAGAAAAAACGTTTTAGAACTGTTTTGTCTCTTCTTATCATGGCTGTCTCTATATGCAGTCAGGTTTATCTGTTTCGTCACTCTTACCACCTAAGCATTGAACTAAGACTGCACTTTTTAAGTGTTGGTTACAGTATTTCACTTTCATTTATTATGGCACTATCTGCATTGAGCAGTGTAATGAACTTTAATTTTTATAAAAATCAACTCATATCTCTGTGGTTTAACCTCTCGCATACAAATTAATATGAGTATATCTAGGTCTGTGGTTCTTCTGGGCAACTGTATTCAAAATAGTAGCTCTGAGAACTAGTTTTTTTCCAGTCTGCTGTCTTCTCCATTTCTAGGGCCTTATAATTCTGGCATTGGGTGGGAAAGTGTTAGAATGGGAATGAAAAAAAATCAAGTGAACTACTTTATTGTCCAACCTAGAAATGATATGGTTGCCTGCTGAGCACATTGTAATGACCATAACTCATTTGTATCATCTCACCTAAAGACGATGAAGGTGGTGAGGGTTGGTATGTAATTCTACTCTTTTTTAAGAAGAGGATAACTGCTGGTAGTCTGCACTACATAATATATAAGTTAGAGGGATTAGTTCTTATGAGAGCATTTAATAAGAAAAGCAGTGGAGGAGTTCCCGTCGTGGTGCAGTGGTTAACGAATCCGACTAGGAACCATGAGGTTGCGGGTTTGGTCCCTGCCCTTGCTCAGTGGGTTAACGATCTGGCGTTGCCATGAGCTGTGGTGTAGGTTGCAGATGCGGCTCGGATCCTGCGTTGCTGTGGCTCTGGCGTAGGCCAGTGGCTGCAGCTCCAATTCGACCCCTAGCCTGGGAACCTACATGTGCCATGGGAGTGGCCCAAGAAATAGCAAAAAAAAAAAAAAAAGACAAAATAGAATAAGATAAAAAAATAAAATAAAATAAAATAGCATACATAAAAAAAAAAGAAAAGCAGTGGAAACTTCAGTTCAAGCAAAAGTTCTAGAATATATTTGGATCATTATCAAAAGAAGTGTTAGAAAGAAGAAATTACCTCTCTGTACCAGACAATTCAGATACTAGGTCTGATCATGCATATTTATTTTCTTTTCAGACTGGAGGAAAGAATTTTTCCAGGCTGGTGAGTCATACCCTGATGGCCAAAGAGGGATTCGACTCCTTATTCTCAGGATCAGCCTCAGGAATTATTGGAAGAGGGCAGTTGAAAAAGTCCATGTGGGACTACATGCATGTCCCACAAGCTCAAAGACACCTCAGGCTAATCCAAATAGTGTCTCTGTTTCTAGGATCCCTCTTTTTCAGAGATTAAAAAGCTTACTGTCTTTGCAGTGACTATTACTCTGGATCCAGACACAGCCCATCCTAGCCTCATCTTGTCAGAAGGGAACAGACGTGTAACCTGGGGAGAGAAGTCTCAAGATCTACCTGAGAACCCACATAGATTTTATTCCTTTCCTTGTGTGCTGGGTCTTCAGGTCATCACCTCAGGGAGGTGCTACTGGGAAGTGGAAGTTGGAGACAGTCAAGCCTGGGACCTGGGACTCTGTAGGCCTCATGTAATGAGGAAGGGAGGGATTTCCATCAAACCTGAAGATGGTTTCTGGGCCATCAGGTCTTGTAATGATGAGTACTGGGCACTTACCTCTCCAGAAACACAACTTATTCCAAAGGAGCATCCTGCCAGAGTATGTATTTTCCTAGAATATGAGGAGGGACGTATCTCATTTTATAATATGACAGATAAATCCCACATTCACACCTTTTCTCAAGGCTCCTTTGAGGGGCCCTTAAAGCCTTTTTTCAGGCTTTGGCCCAGTGATTCAGCATGTTTGACCATCTGTCCAGTGCTTGAAGCAGCACAGAATCCCCTGTGCTAGGAGTATCATAAAGCTGCAGGTCAGTGTGGATGGAAGCATCTGATCATGACATACATTCTCCTATACCAGAAGCAAATTATTTTTTCTTATCCCATATTGTGGTTCTCCCTATCATTTTATCTTCTTCATAAATAGTTCCCCCAAAGCATGGTGCAGGGTAAAAAAACTGTGTTGCTCATGGCATGTTTCAAGAAAAAAAAATATGTATATATAAACACATAAATAGACTCATATAATATGATCATACTATCATTGTAAGGATATACAAGGAACTAGTGCATGTGATTGCCCATACAGTATTGTAATT
Source organism: Phacochoerus africanus (assembly GCF_016906955.1). Classification (NCBI taxonomy): domain Eukaryota; kingdom Metazoa; phylum Chordata; class Mammalia; order Artiodactyla; family Suidae; genus Phacochoerus; species Phacochoerus africanus. The sequence continues at coordinate 25,875,331 of NC_062552.1, read as the reverse complement.
TCTTAAGATTCCAACTTTAAAATGGCAAAGGTAGGAATGAGGGGAGAAAACCTTTTTATTTTATACAATTTTGTAACTTTGGGTTTTGTACTACATTTATAAAGGGATATGCAGAAAAATAAAATTAAAACTTTCAAATAAATAATTGAATTGTTCTCAGTTGTACAACTTAGTGACATTCAGAGGGAAACATATTTCCAAGTTTATCCTTCAGCTTCCTCTGTATGAACCTCATCTATATTATATTTTTACCCTTTTGACCTTTATTTCCTTATGAGATACTGGTTCATTCCTGCCTTTTCTTACTACTATTCATTGCTTGGGAATGAATTCATAGCTCCACATTTTCTTAACGTACAAGCATTAAAAATGATTTTTTTTGGTACAGTCCTATGGATTTTAATACTTGTATAGCCACTACTACCTTCAGAATACATGACTGTTCCATTATTTCAATAGACTGTTTTATGCTAGGTTTTTGTAGTCAAAAACCTTTCGTTAATGCCTAACCTGTCAACAATTGATCACACTGGTGTTTCCGTATTTTTGTATTTTACCAGAAGCTTTTATAAATAGAATTATATTATCGGTTATGGTTTGAGATTGGCTTCTTTCCCTCAGAATAAGGCTTTTGATAGTCAACCAAGGTAATGGAGGCATTAATACTTTATATTTCTACTGTTTGCTGAGTAGTATCCCACTGAATGTACAGCAATTTGATCGTTCAGTCACTAAAGAGTATTTATGTTGTTTCCTGTTGAGGTGATTATGAATTCAGGTGCTATAACCACTCATGTAAACATTTTGTGGGTAAACATCAGTTCTCACTTTCTACGGTAAATATCTAAAAGTGAAATTACTGGGTCATAGGGTTAGAGCAGTTACAACTTTATAAGAAACTGCCAAACTCTTCCCAGAGTGGCTGACCATTCTGCATTCCCACTAGAAACGATGGGGAGTTCCAGCTGTTCCACATCCTTACCAGTACCTGGCATTGTCAGTTTTGCTTTTATGTTTCACTTTTCTTTTATTATTTAATTTTATCCACTATCTAATGCTTATAACTTTGAACATCTTTTCCTGTGCTTATTTACCATTTGAGTGTCTTCTGGAGGAGGTGTCGGTTCAAATCTTTAGTCCATTTTATAAACACTATAAAAGACTTTAAGAGCACTTTAGGTTTAGAGAAAAAAATGTGCAGAAAATAGAGAAAGTTGACCTATGGCCCCTATTCCCTGCACACAGTTCCACGGAGTAACAGCTTGTATTAAGTAGTACATTCATTGCAATTGATGAAGCAAGGTCCTGTGCTCCACTTGTCCATTTCAACTCCTCTCCTCTGAACCCCTGGCAACCACTGATCTTTTTACAGGGTCTACAGTTCTGTCTTTTCCCTCTATGAAATTATATAGGATGGGAGCTTTTTTCAGACAGGCATATTACACATGGAGAAATGCATTTAAGTGTCCTCCTTGGTGTTTTGTGGCTTGATAGTCCATTTCTTTTAATTGCTGAATAACATTCCATCATACAAATGTTCCACAGTTTGTTTATCCATTCTCCTGGTAAAGGATATCTTTGTTCCTTTTGATGTTGGGCAATTATGAATAAAGCTGCTTTAAACACTCATGGTCAGGTCACTGTGTGAACATGAATTTTCGGAGTTCCCGTTGTGGCTCAGTGGTTAATGAACCCGACTCGTAACCATGAGGACACAGACTTAATCCCTGACTTCACTCCGTGGGTTAAGGACCTGGCATTACTGTGAGCTGTGGTGTAGGTTGCAGATGGGGTTCTAATCTGACGTTGCTGTGGCTGTGGCGTAGGCCAGTGGCTACAGCTCTGATTCGACTCCTAGCCTGGGAACCTCCATATGCCATGGGTGCAGCCATAAAAAGACAAAAAAAATTTTTTTCCGACACATTTGGATAAATAACTGGATCATTTTATAAGACTACTGACAATGAAAGGGAGTTTCTGTCATTCTACATCCTTGCCAACATGTGATAGTGGGAACACAGACAGTGAGTCCACAACACTATTTTTTCTCCCAGATTTATAAGCAGTGTTGGTGTACAAGATATATGAATGGATCTGCCTCTAATTTATGTGGAGGATATTTTTCTTCCAGTGTCTATTTAAAGCTTAATGTGTCAAATGGGGGCTGTGAAATTGTTATGAAGACCGTCTTTTATTTCTTAGGCTGTCATAATGATATTAGAAATTCCTTTCCATAGCTCAAGTCAAATTATTTGGCAGTGGCTTTACCTCCTGAATGTGGAGCCAGCACCTAGGAACTGCCAGTTACCTGGAGCAAGTCAGGACAGTACCTCACTTTCTAAAGAGGGAAGCCATCGGCTTGATTTCCTAGTTACATGTGTATGGGCTCCATGTCCCAGATGTAGTGGGTGTAGTGTGCCCATGAGGGCAGGTCTGGGGAGGTGGTGGGGATGCTCTTCTCCACTGAGGATTCATCTTTTACCTTCTCCCTGCTGGTAGCAGGGGGGTTACAGAAAGCTTTTGGGATGTACACTTCCCAGGGCCTCATGATACAGGTCATGATCAGACACTTTATGGCTTTCAATCGTTTGTGGTTCCTTTACAGTGGCATCCAGTTATCTACCCTATCTATATATTTGTCTCTATACATATGTAAAAATACACAGGTATTTTGGTATTAGACTTCCTTTCAGACTCTTCTTCCAATATTCTTTGATATATTACCTTTTATACTGCTGATACTTATTAATTTTACATGCAAAACTGATCACCTATTTAAAAATTTACAGGTCTCTTTGAAATTTATATGAATCAAGGCAGAGGAAAGTGTAAAGGGCATTCGGGTTTGAAAATGGTCTGCACAGGGATTACTTGAAGGAAAGCAGGCAAAGGAAAACAAAGCTACCTACAAGGGAGTAGAAAGGAGAATTAATACCAGGAAACCAAAAAAGCAATCCTCAAAAGAGAATTGGAGGATTGAACTTCTCTATGACCTACATGTTCTACTGTAAATACTTAACAATTCGCAAATCCTAGCTCCCCTCATCTTAAAGTAATTATAGCAAGGAAGGTTTCTGTGTGTTTGTTCTTAACAAAGAAATCTATTTTCTCTATTTGGCATTTAAATGAATGGTATATATTAAAATCACAAACTTTGAAAGTAGGTTTCTCTAATTCTTTCTATTCCAATGTCGTATAGGAAGAATGATGAAGATTGTCGTCTCTTTCACATGAAATTAAATCTAGTTGAGCAGGGGGATTCAGATTAAAATTTATTCCACTTAAAAACATAATTAATTAGTGACTCGTGATTCTAGGCAGACTGTGGTGGGTATCAGCAGGATAATACTCCTATCCCAACAAAATGAGAATGAATGCAATGAGTAAATTGAAAAAGGAAAAAATTGAAAGTTGAGTCATGTATGTAAAGAAGTCAAAAGCTGAGGAAGAAACATTGACTTGAACTAATGCGCTGATTCTCTGAACATTTTAGTTCCCGGGGGTATTTACTGATTCAGAGAAGGGCTTGCCTGAGCAGAGGGATACTAGTGGAGAAAAACCACAGGGCCTTTTACAGTTAGGTGAATCTGGAGCAATGAATTACAAACCAGAGGTTCCCATACTGAAGGTTAATTTTTTTCCAACAGGACATTTTATTAAGTGTTGGGTCAGTACAAGAGGTTGGCAGGGGCAGAAGGGGTAAAGAGGAGGGCAGTGTAAAATTTCCTGCTACTCTGAGGTGTTCTTCCTGGTAGCAAAAGACTTCAGCAAATGTCAGGAACTGGATCATGTCTCCCAAGATAGCAGGACTTGAACCCTGCTAGTTTAAAGAACATGACCACTTGCACTCTTATGATTGTTTCAGCATCAGGTTGGGTAGACAGCATGGAGACACCCAACAGAGATATCCACATTGCCAGAAATAATCCTCTGAAATTAGGGCAAAATTATTGAAATTCTATTGAAACACTGAAAAGTAAAAATAGAAAGTATTATATCTTAAAAATGTATTTTCTCTAAAGAACAATGAGCAGAAAATAATGAACATGCTAAATATTCCTTGGATTATTTGGCATTCTCTGAGAATGAGATTACAAGCTACAAGACAAGATTTGAGGAGCACATAGTGAATTCATGTCTGCATATGCTGAATTTGAAGTACAGCTAAGTGTTCACTGGTGGCCTGGCAGTCAAGGATTCGACTTTGTCCCTGCTGTGGCACGGGTTTGATCTCTGGCTCAGGAAGTTTTGGATACCCCAGGCTCAACCAAAAAGAAAATTTTTTTTTTAAAGAAGTACTAGAAAGATGACCAAACGGAAATGTTCTGGAGGTTGTTAAAAGAATTGTCAGGTGCTCAAGATGAATGCCTAACACAGATAATTGGGACATAGGAAAGAAGATAAGGGCTGGGATGAAGAGAAAGACCCTGTAATTGGCCCACAAAGACCCATGGAAATGAAAAAGAGTGCTATTTCATGGCGCTCAAACAAGACTTGAGTGTCACAGGCTTAGTGACGACACGTGTCCAATGCCGTGGAGGGTCAAATTAGGTGAAGGCTGAAAAATGTCCAAGCAGAGCACGATGGATCTGGCTAATGTTCTTCAGCAGACTGCTGGCTTTGAAAAGTGAATGGATATTAGGTAAGTGAAAGGGCTGAGTGTAGACCACTCTTTCAAAGGAAACTGGCTGTCAAGGGAAGACAAAAGACATGGCAGAATCTGTGACAGAATGCAGGTTAGAAGGAAGGAATTTAGTTTGTGCTTGTTTTGATTGCTTTGCTTACTTTTGTTTTGTTTTAAAGTGAAAAGCACCAAAAAATATGTTTATGCAGAAAGGAAATTGGAGAGTGAGAGATGGAAGTGATTAGAGAGAAGGTACCACGTGAAATGATTATGCCTGGGAAAGAATGGAGGTGGTGATATTTGAGCCCACAAATGAAGACTGCATAAGAGAACATAAGGTGTAAAAGGTCTTTAAGGGAAAAGAACAGCATTGCCAAATCATGGTTTAAAATATTCACTCAGGCTGCATTTAGGCGTTGACTAAAATAACCAGCATAAGTGATGGATCCAGTGGAGAGTTAATGCCACTGGAGGCCAAGACCCTACAAAACTGGGGGAGATATTATGAAAGCAAAGGAAACAGCAGGCTCTGGAGAAGAGGGACGCCTCTGAGTGCCTGAATGATGAGAAATTACAGGAACCACGGAATTGTTTGTGCAATTAAATCGTAAAAATTCTTCCACTGATTTTTGCTTATCAGTTAATTATGGTCTGGATTTGTCACCTTTGGTCTTTTCGAGAGGGGAGCTCACACATTACTATGTCCCACAGGTTTGTATCTAATTATCACAACCCCAGACTTAACCCTGATTCATGCTCCATTCTAACCGCCAGTTACTAACAATCTCCACAGCCAATGTTATACATCTCTGTGCAGAAACAATCACCCAACATTATGTGGGGTCCTTGCATAGAGTTTCCCTTTAATCTTTCTGAAAGTCCCTCTGACCTGTATAATTGTTTGTTAGGTCCTTTTCAAATCCTTCCTCTAATGCTCTTGCGTACCATTTTTTGCCATGACTTTGCCTCTGAAATGAACCAATATTTTACTTTATTTTTATGAACCCTAGAAGATTCTCTAAATTTTCATCAATGAAACACAAAAAGTTTCTGCACCAAAATACTCTTCCAGCAGTAAAAACAATACCTACCCCTCCTCAGCCTCATGGACTAAATGACAAAGGTGAACCGATGTATCAGTAAGTCATTAGTTGTGGCTGATTTATTTCTGCAATCATTCTTATCTGGGCAATAAAAGCTTCTGAATAACTTTCTTGTTTTTTCTAAGGTGATATGTTCAAAGATCATCAACAAACCACGAAGGGATGAAAGAGAAAGAGAAACACAGAAACACAAGCTCCTTATTACACTAGGTAGAACATTCATGGAAAGAGAATGGAGATGGGAAAATCAGTGAACTTTGAAAAAAGAAGATATATGGATTATTTTATCTGAGTCACTTTGAAAACATAAGTGGCAAGAGAGTTTAAAAATGCGTTTCGTTTAGTAGGTTTTTACTCTCTTTCACACTACGCAAGCACGTATAAACGAACAAAACTAAAAGAAGCTGGATATCAAGGAAACCGGTTTCTGAGCATTAGAAGGGAAAAAACAAATGGTTGTCCTTTCATTTGGTATGTGATTTAATATATTTTTGGAAATATATTTTGAGAGCAACATGTGTACTTGGAAGAGGGTACATCATGGTTCTTCCTCATCTGCCTCTGTGACAGGTGCACCTGGCTGAAACCAGAAGCTTGGGCCATGGCATTCACAATAAGGGCAATACAGCTCAAAAGCAAAACATTGGGGGAAAAAAGGGGGAGACAGAGAAAAAAAGAAAAGCAAAACTTAGAAGAACTGCCAAAACCTGAACTTGAACGAATGGTACACAAAGTATTGACATACCTGAAGGTGACATGGGCTGGTCTAAAGTAGGGAAGCTGAACCAGTTCTTTTTACCAATAAAGGCAGAATCTAAAATAAGGATCTGAGTGATTTTCCAGAAATGCCTTTATCATTATTACCTTTTTTTCTGGCCTCCATAATGAGTTAACAGAGAAACCATCCCCCACTCCTCTGGTCAGCGATAGGCCAAGGTATCTCACTTCAGTAGCTAGAATTACAGTAGGTTTACTCGGTAGAAACTCCTGATACTTTCAATGGAATTTTCATGGTAGGGCATGGATGTTATTTTTGGCTTAACTTTTTCCCTATTTTACTTTCAATAGAATTTTTATGGTAGGGCATGGATGATATTTTTGGCTTTATTTTCTTTCCTATTTTACTTTTTTCAAATATTCATAAGCAACATCAGTTTCACCAGTAGTGAGAGAGTAAATAGCAAACATTAGGCTCCTAGAGGGAAAGGAATGTGAACATCACCACCTTGGACTTCCTGGCATTCGCACAAGGTCACAGTTTGCTTTAAGTTCCTACAGTTCTTCAAAGTGAGGGAGAGTTTTCGGAGGAGCTGGCTCATCTGATGTTCCTTGAGCATACAAGACCATTAAAATCTGTTTTAAATCTTTTCCATTATCAAAATACATCCTCCAAATAGCACAGTTCTGCATCTCTCATCTGCAAAGTGTTCTGCGTACATATTTTCACTAGTCTGCCTGACTGGAGGAGGGGGTGGGTTTGAGAACTTGTTGCACTGAGTCATCCAAATCACCCATCTGAGGTGGGAGGGACGGGTGGACTGGGGATTTGGGATGGAAATGTTCTAAAATTAGGTTGCAGAGTTCTGGCCTGGCTCAGCAGAAACAAATCTGACCAGCATCCATGAGGAGGCAGATTCAATCCCTGGCCTCGCTCAGCGGGTTAAGGATTCTGCATTGCCGTGAGCTGTGGTGTAGGTTGCAAACACAGCTTGGATTTGGCATTGCTGGCTGCAGTGTAGGCCAGTGGCTACAGCTCCGATTCCACCCCTAGCTGGGAACTTCCATATGCCGTGGGTACAGCCCTACAAAGACAAAAAAAAAAAAAATTAAGTTGTGATGATGGTTACACAACTATAAATATAATAAAAATTCACTGAATTATAAAGAAATAAACAAAAAATTAAAATATAAAAAACCTCAAAAAACAAAAAAACAAATTGTCCATCTGAGAAGAGAGATCACACAGAGCATTCGCAGACATGGAGTGAATGGCTCCAAGGCCAAAGAAATGTATGATGCTGGCATCATTGTGGGGACTGACAGTCATGAGGGCCAAATAAGGTTTTCAGTCCAGAGATCAAATCTGAGGAATTAAGACATGTCTAGGATATTTAGACAATCATCCCTAGAATTTTGTATATATCTTATGAGTTTAAACTGAATGCAAGTGATCCAACAATAAATGAATGGTGGGTTATTTCTGAGTTCTTCTGTACAACAAGCATTAGAATTTCTAATTTAGTTTTATGGGCTGACGTCGTTTAAGGAATGGGAGTATCCTGGAGAAAGCAAACTCTTGACAAATGTAAGTATCTATTGGAGATTTTTGCACAGACCAGCTATAAACATTTATGGGGCTGGAGACGTAAGAATTAATTAAGAATCAGCTACCCTCAATGGCCCAGGTAGATTTTCCATAAACTGTAATATCAGTAAGGCTAGATTGCAAAAACTATAGTGGCTATATATATATATACACAATCCTCAACTCTGAAAAAATGTAAGAACATAAAACTAGAAATTTGGTATACTGGAATTCCCATCGTGGCTCAGTGGTAAGGACCCATTATTGTCTCTGTGAAGATGTGGGTTCAATCCCTGGCCTCCCACAATGGGTTGAGAACCAGGCATTTCTCTAAGCTTTGGCATATGTTGCAGATGCAGCTTGGATCCAGTGTTGTCCTGGCTGTGGCAAAAGCCTCAGTTGCAGCTCCAATGTGATCCCTGGCCCAGGAATTTCCATATGCCACAGGTGTGGCCATAAAAAGAAAAAAAAAAAGGAAATAACAAGTTGGTATACTGATATTTCACTTAAACGTCTATGCTATTCTCTTGAAAATAATAATAATAATAAAAGCAGGAAGAAGGACAGCCATTCATCAGAGGATATTTATGTGTGTGTGTGTCTTCGTGTGAGCATATACATCAGCTTTACATTTATGTGAAGTCAAATTTATTGCCATCATGTGAGCAAAGGAGAGTAAAGTACAGTCCAGAGTCCCCTTCTCTGGGGCTTCCTGTCCTTGTGCCCCTCTCATACCCCTGCTGGTTACAGAACAGGGAGGAAGACAACTGGGTGTTGTGACTGACACTTGCAGGTGGCAGGCTTCAGTATTTCAGAGGGGGCTCAAGAGAAGCGAAGAAACGGACCTATTTTGTTGATGATTAAGCCGGGTGAGTTAAAAGTAAAGGGTGTTTCCTGGGGAATTAGAAAGAGAAGAGCCTGAGAAAGGTCAAAGGAGACATGACAAATTTAGATTAAAAGGCCCAAACTTAGTGTCTTTGATTCTCATAATTTGTCCATCTTTTTTTTTTCTTTTTTCTTTTTTTTTTTTTTTTTCGTTCCCTGGTTAGAAAACTTGAAGGGCTCATCTGGAACAGCTGTATGCTCTCCAGCGCTGGGTACTGGGCTTTCACCCTGCTCTCTCTGGTCTTCAGAACTTGTCTGGCTCTGTCCCGATTGGGCCTGTACCCATCCCATGGCCTCTGTCTCTTCCTTCATATTTCAGTTCCCCTTTCATCACTGTCTGTCCAACGGGCTCTTTTTTTTTTTTTTTTTTTTTCTGTCAGGTGAGAACATTCTGAGTCCTGCTCCTTCCCTGTACCTCCTTCCCTAAACTCAGCCTCTCCTAAACAGATGAAGAAAACGGGACTTCATCCTTGTAATCTTACTTACTTACTATAATAAAATCTAAAGCAGAATATGAAAAACAGGTACTATTAAAATGCATGTAAAAAGAGTTCACTAAGATATAGAAGCATAATCCTCTTCTCTTCCTCTCCTACAAATGCCTTAGTAAAAGCGTTATCTTTTGTAAAAAGAATTGCAACAATTAGACTTTTGCTGCCTATTTCCCAGCACTATGTTCTGTCATTCTGTAAAGGGAATGCATTTCCTGCAGATCTGTCTATATTATACCATATGCATTTGCCAGCTATGTGTTATATTTCCTCCTTTTGTTTCCTTGATCATGTCTTCAGAAGGAAAAACATTTAAAGTTTTGTTAAGGTCCAATTTATAGATTATTTATGACTCATGGTTTACATGTCCTAAGAAATTCTTGCCTAATCAAAGTCTCAAAAAAATTCCTCCTACGTGTTTTCTTAGATGATTTATAACTTTTGTTTTATATGAAGCTCTATGAGCCTTTTTGAAAAGTTTCAATATTGTGAGATAAGAGTTCATGATTACTTTTTTCCATATTGTTCCAATGCTATTCATTGAAAAATGATCCTTTCTCCTACTGAATGCCTTTGGCACTTTTGTTGCAAATCGTTGAAGCAAATACGTACGGATGGATTTCTCTATTACTCCTTCAGGTACACTAGTCTATATATCTCTGCTAATGCTAACAACATACTTCAGAGTTAGTGTAGCTTACTGAAATTTAAAAATATATATAAGCCCTCTGGGTTTTTTCTTCATTTTAATATTTCTTTGACTGGTCTAGGGCTTTTGGCATCATTTTGTGAATTTCCAAAGAAGTAAAAGGCAGCTAAATTTTGATGGGGGTTATGTTGGTGCAATAGGTGATTTGGGGGAGAACTGTGATTTTAACAATAGTGAGTCTTACAACACATAAACTATGGAAGTTCTCTCCCTTCACACTTTCTTTAATTTTTCATAGATGAGATCCTATATGTCCTTTGTTATGTATATTTTAAAGTATTTTACACTTCTGCTAATACAAATGGAGTCTTCTGTATTTATCATGGTTATTGCTAGTGCATACACTTAAATCGATAATTGTATATTAACTTTTATTCTATAACCTTGCCATATAGACTTATTCGTTGTTGTTAGTTTGCTTTGTGGATTCCTTAGATTTTTTTTTGCATTGATAATTTTTTTGCACATTACCTGCAAATAGAGATAGTTTTACTTTTTTTCTTTCTGATTTTATGCTTTTTTTCTTTTTACTGCTAATACTTCAAGTAAATTATTGATGAGAAGTCATGAGGATGAGCTCCATTTTTCTGTATTTTAATCTTTAAGGAAAACATTCCATAGTTCACCATTAAGTACGATTGATATAAGCTTTAGGGCTTTTCCACAGATTTCACTGATCAGATAAAGGAAATTCCCTTTTATTACTACTGTAGTGACACTTTAATTTTTAAAACCGTGAGCAGATGGAGTATTTTGTCCAATTTTTTTTGTCCTTTGGAATGATTATCTGTTTTTTCCTTTATTTTCTTAATATGATGAATTGCATTAATTGCTTGAGAATATTGACTGGTCTCGCATTGTTGGGATACATTCTATTGACTCCAATCTTCTCATATATTTTGGATTCAAAATTGCAATTTCTTTGTAAAGGCTTTCTTTGTCTTTGTTTATGCGTGCTGTTGGGTGTGGAACTTACTTTTTGTGTAACATCTTTGTCAGGTTTTGTTTTTAGTTTTATACTGATCTCATGAAACAAATTGATAAATGCTCCCTCCTTCACGGTTTCTTCAAGAGTTTCTGAATGATTGGTGTTATTTTTTCTTCTAATGGTCAAAAGAATTCACAAGTGAAATTACTCTTCTGAACTTTTTTGTGTGTGGAAAGGTTTTGCTGACAAATTCCATTTCTTTAAAAGACTTAGGGAAAATGACATTTTATGTTTCTCTCGTATCACCCATAGTAAATTGTATTTTCAAAGAATTTTTAAGAAATTTAATCACACTTGCCCAATTCGTTCCTATAAATTGATAAAAATATTCTTCCATTATCCTTTTAATATATGTAGAATTTATAGTTACAGATCTTCTTTTATTCCTAATACTGGTGATTTGTGTTAACTCTTTTCCATTCTTGATCTGATAAATGAATAGTTTATCAATTTTGCTGTCTTTGCAAAGAACCAATTTTTGGCTTTTAAAATTTTTTCTCAATCATTCACCTCTTTGCTTTTATAGATTTCTGTTGGTTTGTGAAATTGACAAGCTGATACCAAAGAACTCAAAATAATGTAAGTACCTTCTTTCTTACACTTTGCAATAACTTTGCTTCTGGAATATATTCTGCAGTAGATTGGTGTAATTATTGATATGATTGCATTTATGTTTACATATATATATAAATACACACACACACACACACACATAATATTACTTGTCTCCTCTGATTTTTGTGCTCTATACTCCCTTTTCAGTATTCCTTGGATTACTTGAATATTTTTAGGTTAGGATACGATTTTCACTTGTCTTTTGACTTTTTAGCTTCAACTCTTTGCATCATTCTTATATATTTTTTAAACAGGTATGTATGTCTCTAAAAGAAAAGAAGGGAAAAGTGGATTATTTCATATATCTAAATATTTAACACTGTTGATACCCTTCATTCTTTTCTGAAGCTCTGATTTTTTTTCTGGCAATGTACCTTCAGAGTGAAGAATTTCCTTTAGCATTTCTTAAAGAGGGAGTTTGCTGATGACTCATAGCTTTTAATTACCACAAAATATCTTTATTTGTCATTAACCTTGAAGGATATTTTTGGCTTACATTAGAATCTGGGGTTGGAAATTATTTTTTTTAACTTTCTTTCATGCTACGAAGATACTGTTTCACTGCCTTTGGCCTTTCAGAGTTTCTGATAAGACTCTGTACCATCAAATCTTTGTTTCTCTTATGGAATATGTCACTTTTCTGGGTACTTTAACAGTCTTCTTATCTTTGGATTTTTCAGCTTTAATTTCATATGCCTATGCATGGTGTTCTTAATATTTATTCTTTTTCGGGCTCCACTGAACCGATTGGAACTTTAAATTTGTTGTTTTTGACTAAATTTTGGAGGAGAAGTTGAAGAAGAACCATTACTTCTTCAAATATTTTTCTGACACATTCTCTTTCTACTTTCTCTGATTGCACACATCTATACATAGTGCCCTCTGCTGTGGTCCTACTGGTCCCTCAGTCTCTGTTGTTCTTTTTCTCATTCTGTGTCTCTCTTATTGGATTGGATCATTGTTACGTTCATATATTTTTTTTTAGATATTGTACTTTTTAAGTTTAAAAATTCCCATGTGATTCTTTTTTATATTTACTTGTTTTCTGTGAATTTCCTGTTTTTATTCATAATGAACAAGTTTTTCTTTATCTCACCAGTCATAGTTACAGCGGGTTTAGAGTCATTGTTAGATATTTCCAACACTTAGTTCATTAGCAGGATGCAATTTATTGCTCATTGTTCATCTTTTTCCTGGAGAATGTGTCACCTTTAACTGGCACTTCATATATCACTTAATTTGGACTGTAGCCTGGACTATTTCAATGTTATGTCACAGAAACTCTGAAATCTTTTACATATTCCTAATTGGTATAGAATTATTTGCTTTAGCGGACACCTGTTGAAATTCAAACTGTAAGCACTATGATGCCTGTGGTGGGTGACACTTAGATCTCAGTTCAGATTTTATAAGAAGTCATCCCCAAAAGGACATGGATGACAACTCAAAGGGATTTAGGACAAGTCTGTATGTGACTCTTGGTTTCTCTTTTTTGGTTCTCCTCTCCTGTATTCCTCTTTCATTCTTCTGTGTTCTTAGTTCTTTCTCTGGTTGCTATATACAAAAATATGAGACTTTCTATTAGAATATAAGCAACATTGCTAACTGGGTGCCCTCAGGGTAAAGGCACAGCAGTTAGGAAACCTGATTTATGCTGGTCACTTGCTTCAAGTTTTTACTCGCCAACAAATCCTGTCTGTTTTTGTTCACTCTCCAGGGCTCTTGAGTAGTTGCTTCTTAGTTTTCATCCAAAGTTTAAGGTTCCTTTCTGTGAGGAGGGTCAGTTTGTTACTAGGCTAATTCTCTAAAGAGAGACAAACATTTTTTTACCTTAAAAATATATCAGGCCAATATATGTATAGCTGGGTTACATTGCTGTACAGCAGAAATTGACAAAACATTGTAAATCAACTATAATAAAAATTTAAAAAATATACCAGCCCATTTTATATCTGTCAAATTTATTCCAAAATGATTTACACTGTTGGCAGGATATGAAAACTCCAGTTACTCCACATGTTCACCAAACTTGGCATTATCAGCATTTCATTTTAGGTATTTTAGAGAATGCATAGCATCATCACCTATTGTGTTTAATTTGCATTTCCTTGATGGTGGATGGAGCTGAGAATATTTGCAAATATAGATTTATTGGCAAAATACAACTTTCTATAATCTAAAATCTCAGCAAACTAGATGAAGAGGAAGGTACCACAACAGGCTAATATTAAATATAATATTGTTCATACAAACAAGCACAGCTAACATCTTACTGAATGGTGAAAAGCTGAAAGCTTTTCCTCTAAGATCAGAAAGGATGTGTGTCCACTCTTGCAACTTCTATTCAGCATAGTTCAGGCATTCCTCTTTTTATTGCATTTCATTCTACTGTGCTTTGCAGATATTGCATTTTTTACAAACTGAATATTGTGGCAATCCTGCCTTGTCAGATGATGGTTAGCATTTTTAGCAGTAAAGTATTTTTTATTGAGACATGCACTTTTTTTGACATAATTTGATTGCACACGTAATACACAGCAGTATAAAGGAAACATAACTTTTATATGCACTAGGGAACCAAAAATTTATGTGACTTATGTTATTGAATATTGGAACTGAAGCTGCAATATCTCCAAGGTATGTCTGTACTCAAAATCCTAGCCAGATCATTAAGGCAGTAAAAGAAGTAAAAGGAATCCCATCAGAAAGACGTAAAATTGTCTGTTTTCAGATGACAGAAAAATGTATGTAGAAAACCATGAGGCTTTCATAAGAACATCATTAGAACTGAAAAATAAATTCAGTGGTTATAGGAATCAGAGGTATTTCTACGTAATAACAAACTAACTAAAAGAGAAATTCAGAAAGCAGCTCCATGTAACATAGCTTCAAATAGAATAAAAATGAGGAATAAAATGAACCAAGAACGTGAAAAATCTGTACACCAAAGACTGTAATGACACTGTTGAAGGAAATTGAAAAAGACCCAAATACATAAAAAATATATCCCATATTCCTGAGTTGGAAGAATTAATTTTGTTAAAATGTCCATACAACCCAAAGTAATCTACCGATTCAAGGTAGTATGTATCTTAATTCCAATGGCATTTTTCACATAAAGAGAAAAAGTAGTCTTAACATTTGTATGGAACCACAAGGGACCTTGAATAGTCAAAGCAATCTCAAGAAAGAAGAATAAAGCAGGAAGCTTCATATTTCCTGATTTCAAACTCCATTCTAAAACTATAGTAATCAAAACTGTATGATACTGTCTGATATAAACAAAAGCATAGATCAATGACACATAATCGAGAACCCAGAAATAAACCCATAAAGAAGTTAAATTATTTTTGATTAAGTTATGAATAATACTCAAGGGGTATAGTGTGGCCTCTTCAATAAATGACATCAGGAAAATGGGAAAACCACATGCAGAAAAATGGCATTGAAAATCTATCTTACAAATTAACCCCAAATGGATTAAAGACTAAAAAATAAGATTTGGTATCATAAAACCACTAGAAGAAGACATGGAGGAAAAGCTCTTTGACATCAGTCTAGGTAGTAATTTTTTGAATTTGACACAGAAAGGACAGGTACCAGAAGCAAAAATAAGTAATGGGATTCTGTACATCAAAGGAAATAATCAGCACAATGAAAAGGCATCTGAGAAAGTGGGATACAAAACTGCAAATCATATCAGATAAGGGATTAGTATAGTGAATACATATAGAGAGCTCAAACAACTCCATAGCAAACAAACATCCAAAAGGGAAAAAAAAAAAAAAACAAAACCTTTACTTAAATATGGACAAAGGACCTGAATAAAAATTTCTCCAAAGATATGCAGATATGCAAAGAATATATGAAAAGGTACGTAACATCCTTAATCATCCAGATAATGAACCCCAATAAGATATCATCTCACACCTGTTGAAATGGCTATCATCACAAAGGCAAACAATAACAAATGTTGGTGAGGATGTGAAGAAAAGTGGACCCTTGCGCTCACTGCTGGTGGGAATGAAAATTGGTATAGTTCCTATGGAAAACAGTATGAAAGTACCTCAAAAGTTAAAAGTCAAGTATCAGGACTTCCCATCATGGCTCAGCGGTAAGGAACCCAACTAGTATGCATGAGGACATGGGTTCAATCCCTAGCCTCACTCAGAGGGTTAAGGCTTTGCCATGAGTTGTGTTGTAGGTCACAGATGCAGCTTGGATCTGGAAATGCTGTGGTTGTGACATAGGCCAGAAGCTGCATTTTCAACCGGTCTCCTATCCTAGGAACTTCCATATGCCATGGGTGCAGGACTAAAAAGCAAAAAACAAACAAAAACAACAACAACAACAACAAAAACCCTATCATATGATCCACCAATCCCGTTTCTGTATATACATTTAAAGGAAGTAAAATCAGAATCTCAAAGTAATATTTGCACTCTTATGTCCATTGCTGCATTATACACAATACCTAAGATATTGCAAAACCTAAGTGTACAAAAGATGAGTGTACAAAGAAAATGTGGATAAGTGCACAAGGATATATTATTCAGCCTTAAGAAGGAATAAAATCCTAGATTTTGCTAAGAGATAGATGAACATAGAAGACATTCTGCTCACGGAAATAAGCGAGACATATAGAGACAAATGTTGCACGATCTAATTTATATGTGGACTCTTAAAAAAAATGAGAAAAAAGCCAAACTCATAGAAACAGAGTAGAATAGTGGCTACCAGAAACTGGAGCATGGGGAAAATGGAGACATGTCTTTTAAAAGGAAAGAAAAAGAAAAAAGAAAGGAGAATGACTGTTTGCAGGACGTGGGGAGAGGGAACCGTGGGAAGTTTATCATTTAATGGGTACAGAGTTTCAGGGTTGCAAGATAAAAAGAGTTCTGGAAATGGTTATTGATGATGTTTGCACAATATGAATGTGCTGAATACAACCAAGCTCTACACATGAAAAATGGCTAAGATAGTAAATTTCGTTGTGCATATTTCATCACAATAAAAACTGGGGAAATTGAATAAATTCAACAAAAGTCATGAAGTACATAACTCTTCTCTTTTTTTTTTTCACTTTTACTGCAGAAAGAGAAGAGATCATGAGAAAGTCACAGCGGATTCCTGTTTCAGGCAAGAAATAACCTCCTCAATAACTTTTATTCACATTCCATTGGCAAGAGCTAATTATATTGCCAAATAATGTGGCAGTGGAGATAGATAATATACTCTGGCCGGGATGGTGATCTAATGCATCTCTCCTTTTATCAGTTGTGGGTCAAAAGAAGCAGGAGCCAAGAACATTGGGTGTCCTGTGACTAAATTTTCCTGAAAGTACCAGCAAGATGCATGAAACAATTACTCTAGAATGCTGCCATTTTTTTTTCTTACAAAAATACAATCCTTAGACCTATAGTATCCTCCTTGAAAAAAATGTCAAGGAGGCATTTTTTTCAACAATTTTGTTTAATTTCAAGGGGAGTCAACTAAGGAATAAATCAAATCAATGTATATAGGGGGCTTTACCTGACGAATACTGCTCAAATAGTTTTGGACACATGAGTGCCTTTACTCTGTTCTTCATCATCACTTTTTAAGCACCTCTCCTGTGTATGAGCAGAGGTTTTCCTTTTATTCTGAAAAAGGTAGAAGACTCAATGCAAGATCAATAGTTGATATATTTATTATCTCAAGTTATTGATTCTTTGATTTGCTATGTTGCTACAATTTATGCAGATACTACTGTTTTTTTTTCTTCTTAGAGCCACACCTGCAGCATGTGGAATTTCCCAGGCTAGGGATCGAATCAGAGCTGCAGGGGCCAGCCTGCACCACAGCCACAGCAATGCCAGATCTGAGCCACATCTGTGACCTACACTACAGCTCATGGCAATACTGGATCCTTAACTCACTGAAAGAGTCCAGGGATCGAACCCATGTCCTCATGGATACTAGTCAGATTCTTTTCCATTGTACAAAATGGGAACTCCCAGATCCATTTTTGAATCAAGTGAATTATATTACTCATAACCTCCGAAGTACCAAGCCTTTTCAGAGTGGCTGACGGGAATGTTTTGTCCAAAATATATTCACGACATTTGACTTAGATCTGATCTACTGCCATTGAAGACACTGTTTCCCTTCCCTACATGGAATTTTATTATGAAGAACTGAATTTAGGCATTAGTTAAAAAATAAATTTATAAAAAACACTTTTATATATCCATCAGTTGATGAAAATTTTCTAAGTAGGGTAGCACAAGAAAATTACCCTGTAATACTACTAAAAGCAGTGGTTCAATATGTTCTAATTTAGTTTTGTAGAAATTCTATACCACATAGCCTTTGCAATACAGAATTGTATATTCATATTGGTTTAAAAAAAACCTTATTAAATATCACAAACCAAATTTAAAAAGCCTAACTAATGACAAAAGGGATCAGGATCATTTTTAAAAGGTGAACACGAGGGAGTTCCCATTGTGGCTCAGCAGTAATGAACCCAACTACTGTCCATGAGGATGTGTGTTCAATCCCTGGCCCTGCTCAGTGGGTGAAGGATCTGGCGTTGCTGTGTCTGTGGTATAGGCTGGCAGCTGCAGATCCAATTTAACCCCTAGCCTGGGAACCTCCACATGCCATGGGTGTGGCTCCCCCCCTAAAAAGAGACAGACAAACAAAAGAGTTGAACATGAGAAGTAATATTCCTGAAACTTTTTCTCAACAGTAAATTCGCTCTTTTTATGCCAATTTTCATTTTGGGAGGAATACACACTATGGACAAAAGTGAGACCTCAAACACTGTACTTATGTGTGCATGAGTGTGTATGTGCCAAAATGCAAATTATGTGTGTTTGTGTGTGTGTGTGTGTGTGAGTTTATGTTCATCTGCATTCTGAAAAGCTTAATTTTATTTTAAACATCAATTTTGTACTCATTTCATATTTTATTTGTATTTACCCATTATATTTTCTTTGATCTCCTTACTTTTTATGTTTCAGGAAATCCTCAGGGAAAAAAAGGTAAATTTTTTGGAAATATGTTAACTCACAAATCCCTTTTACACTACCGATTTCTCAAGGCCTTGAGATTCCCTGTTGCTAATTCATACACCTTTCCTTGTTTTGTACTCCTGAATCGCTAACTTTCTCTAATTTTTAACATATAGATTCTCATATCATGTACTTAGTTTCCCTTGGTTTCTCTCTCTTGAGTCCTTTTCAATTCTTACTTTTTCTGCTCTGTATCATTTTCTTCCTGTAACACTAATATTTTGTCTTTCGGTGACCTGTTCTGGTTTTACTAGGAAGTTGTTGAGAGGAACAGCACTCACTTGAAAGGCACACTGTTTCCACTCTGTATATTTTTCCAGGACACCGCAAGATGGGAACTCTATCATATATTTCATGTTCAAGGGCTCATTCTGATGCCAATGAAACTTTCCCAAACTAATTTCAAAGCCTATGAAATTTATGCTCTCATTGACCAGTCAATGCAAAATCGAGGCTTATTCTCTTAACTGTGACAGAATTTTTATTGCCCAAAGAATCCCAGGTATGAAAATATGTCCCATGAATATTCTCAGAATATTTTCTCACTGAAGAAATTATTCTGTGTTTTTGTCATTTTCAATATCACATTTATTGTCTACATAAACTGCAATTCCTATTAAATATGTGTGGAAGGACTTTATATCACAGGGAATGTTCAATTATTGTACATCTCTCAATTCTCAATTTTTCAGGTGAAATACATGGGCAACAATAACCATGGGTTTTATCAAATACATTTCTTACACACAAATATAATTCATAGCAAGTCAATAACCTCTTAGTCATCTTTTTGCAATGACAATTTTTAATTCAAAGAGAATTCATCTTACAAACATACTGATTTAATATATATAGAATATATGATTACTGCTACAGAGGAGTTGGGGACAGATAGGTAACTTTATTTTGTCCTTTTCATCTCTTTTCAAATATCTCTCTTGTGAATAAGTGTGTGTTTTCATTTTATGATGAAAATGTCGGAGGTATAATGCAAAAGCAGAATCAGTGATTGATACATTTTGTATCCCAGAGGGATAGTTAGCACTCCATTCTACTTCCTTGCATCGGTGTATTGACAGTGTGTGGGAGGACTTTAAATCACAGGGAATGTTCAATTATTGTCTTTCATCAAAGGGTGTATGGAAGTTTAAAAAAATTTCTGATTGGTGAGGTGGTCTTCAATCCTGTGGTTCCAATTCCCAGAAACATGTGTCAGTTAGGATTACAGTGAAAACCATAGCAGCGTCTGAAATGTTTGTCTTCCTTTTTTCCTGACATTGCGCCCTCATTTCAAGTTAACTACTTCTTTCCTCCTTTTATTTTCTCAACAAATATGAAGAAAAAAATGGTAATTCTCATTATTGTATTTGTCTGTGTACATACATAGTCAAAGTTTCATCTGTTTTTGCACTTTCCCTAAAGTATGTAGACATCTCTCTCACTGGGCTTCCTTATATGTTTACCTGATTTTCTCTCCTATCTTGTCTTTGCTCTGAATGCTGTCATCTTCCTTTGCTATTCAGTTATCTCACATTGTTGCTTCTTGGATTTGTCTTTTGATTGCAATCTATACAGATATTCCTTTTGAGCCACATAAGCTTTATTAAACATACACATCTGAAATATTGGCATTTTCAATAATGATATGAAAGTTTTGTCCAAGGTATGTCAGTGATTTGATATAGACAATTTCACTGCCGTGTGACACTTCCAGTCCTACTTTTCATGGAATTTGATTAAGAATATTAGTTAGGCAATGATCAAAATAGAAATTTAAAAAAACCACAAAGTTCTGCATTTCTCTGTTGGTGAAAATGTTGTGACTAAAGGGAGCCCAAGTAAGTTTCCCTAAAGTATCCCTAGAAGCAGTGCTTCAAGATCCTCCCATTTGTACTTATTGTAGAATATATACTCAATAATACATACAAATTACAAGGCATTGTATTTATAAAATCATACACACGGAATAATAAATGTTATTAATGTCTAAAAGGATAAGAAATGGACCACTAAATTCACTAGCGTAATACCATTTTCACTTCAGGGAGAATCCTCTGTGGACAAAACCGGCCCAATACCACCATATTTATGTGTTCATATTTTGAGTGTGTGGGTGTGGATGTGTTAGTGTGTGTGTGGGTGTGTTTGTGTGTGTGAGTGTGTGTTTTTGTGTGTATCTGTGCCCTCATAGGTTTATTCTCATGTATAAATCTTGCATTCAATTTGAATTTTCTTCACATTTCCCATAATATTTACATCGATCTCTCCATTTTAATTTCAGAACAACATCAGAGGGAGTATGGTAAATTTTCTGAAAATCTGTAAATCGCCCCCAATCAAAGTGACTGCTCTCCTGTTGCCTTAACATTCCCTGCCTTGTAATCTGATACCATTCATTGGCTCACACGTCTCCTGAACATCTGCTTCTGCTTCCTCAACTGATAGCTTATGGATGTTTCCCAGATGAAGTTCTCTTTCTTTGTATTTCCCACCTTCCATGATTTCCAATTCCTTCTTTTCCCACTCCATAGCAGTCTTTCCCAATTGACATTGGCTTTTTCTGTTTTCCAGGCATGTGCTATAATGTCACTTAGAAGGTGGTGAGATAAGGGTCACTAGGCTGATAGGAACACCCTTTCCATTTTGTATATTTTCCTGGACCATATCTAGTGTCAGGACACCTGGACACATTTCTTCTTCACTGGCCAATTTTGATACCAGTGATATTTTCATGATCTAAGAGATGAGAGAGGACTCCCACTTGCTGAGTTCAGTTTGTCCATCCATTGTCCTTTCAAGGCATGTGTAAGTTCTGATATCGGCCATTGGTCAAGTATGAGTTTGAGGCTCATTTTTCCACTGCTTTGGAACATATCACCCAAGCATGCCAAAGTATACAAAATTTTTTTTATGATTCTCATTGAAATTTTAATACAGACAATTATACTAACACTTCTTTCTCTTTAACTTTTTCAGTGAAGCTATTTAATTTTATTAAACTTCAATTCCTGTTATATATTTGCAGAAGGAATTTAGTCCACAGGGAATTTTTCTTTTTTTTCTTATCTTTACCATTTTTTTTTCCAGAACTGCACCTGTGACATATGGAAGTTCCTGGGTTGGGGGTTGACTCAGAGCTATAGCTGCCAGCCTATGCCACAGCCATAGCAAAACTGGATCTTTAACCCACTCATTGAGGCCAGGGATCGAACCTGAATCCTCAAGAGACTATGTCGGTCCTTAATCCTCTGAGCCACAACGGGAACTCCTCACAGGGAATTTTCAATTGCTACCTACCTCTCAATTTTCAATTTTTCATGTGCAAGACATGGAAACTCTTACTTTGGAATTTTGCCCAAGATGGTATCTTACAATACAAATGCAATTAGAAATTTAACATGCTCCATGGAATGGTATTTTTAATGATAATTTCTATTTCGAACGGAAGCCAATTCAAGTACATATAGACTTAATGTTTGTATGAAGCCGTATATAGGTACGTCTACACAAAGTATTGTGCAATGGTGACTTGAGTCTATTTTTCCTCTCTCTTTACAAGCACCTGTTTTGTGTTATGAGTGCGTGTTTTCCTTTTACTCTGAAAAAGATACAAGGCCGAGTACAAACCAACGATTGAAATAATTCTGTATCTTTTAAACCAGAGGGAGGGCTATTTACTGCCTTCCATTCTGTGATTTCCAGCTCAGTCCCTTTGTCATCAGAAGGTGCATGGAAATGAAATGATGCTTCCTTTGATTGCTGAGATACTCTTTGAATTTTGCAGTTCCAATTCTCAGAAGACAACGATCAGAAATAACTTTGGAGGTGTTTGAAAGTTTTGTTTTCCTACTTCCTGGTATTGTGCCCTCATCTTGAATGAATCTTTCTTTTTTTTCATTTATTGACCAATATGAAGAGGAAACTGATAAGTCCCATGAATGCATTTCCCTGTGTGCTTAAGCATGATTTTATCAGTTAACTGTGCCTTTCCCTTCAACTTCCAAAGATCATCTTTCTCAAATCCAACACGTGCATATTTTACATGATTTTTCCTGGGATCTTACCTTTGCACCTGAAGCTTTCCCCATATATTTGCTATTCAGTCATCCCTCAATACTGCTATTTGACTTGTCCTGTTATTGCAGTGTATTCACAGACATTCCTTTTAAGTCGAGCATTTTTTACTAATCGTATGCCTCTGAAGTAATGGTTTGTCAAAGTGGCCAAAGTGAAAATTTTGTCCAAGACATGCTCAAGTCACATGATTTAGACCTACTTCACATCCATTAACACGTCTTTTCACGGAACATAATAAAATCGTATTTAAGTATGGTTAAAAGAGAAACATACACAATATTATATATTCATTGGATAATGAAGGTATTCTTAGTAATGGAGCCCAGGTGATATACCCTATAGTACCTCTAGAAGCAATGATGTAAGATCCTCCAATTCAGCGTATGTGGCTGTATGTGTCATGTAGATAGCATAATAAACGGATTGAATACACACTTTAATTAAAGGGCCAAGTACTTATGACATCCTATAAACTGAATGATAAAAGCCTAACTGTATCCAAAGGGATGAGGAACATTTTAAAGGTTAGCATGAGAAGTTCCAGTTCTAAAACGTTCACTCAAATCAGACTACTCACTCATTTTATGCCCACTTTCATTTATGAAGAACGCGCTTCAGATGACACTGAGTTCTCAGCCACTGGATATGTGTATACGTGTGTGAGTGTGCGAGTGCTTTCATGTACATATGTTTATTTGTGGGTGCATCCACGTGGGTTTAATATGAAATATGAATAGGTGCCTTAAATTTGTATTACCTTCCCTTTTCTACATTATATTTACATTGATATCTCCATTTTCCTTTTCAGAGGGACGTGAGAAAAGTGTAGGTAAGTTTTCAAAAATCCCATTGCTTCCAAACCCATTAAAATGACAGTTTTCTCCTGGCATTATCATTTCCTGCCTTTGAATCTACATCTATCCTCTGCCTTGCTCTTCTCCTGGATGTCGGCCCTTCCCTCCCCAATTATATGTTTATGCATTTCATTCTTAATTACCTCAATGTAACGTCATCTCCCAACCATCCATAATTTCCCATTCCTCCTCTTTTCATTCCTTACCTTTCTTTCTCAATGGACACTGGCTTTTTCTGTTTTCTAGAGCCATGCAGTTGTTTCACTGAGAAGTTGCTGGGATGAAGGGCATTAAGTTGACAGGCACATTGTTTGTCTTCCTGAAACACAATCCAAAGATAGGAACTCTGTCACATATGCCAAGTCCAAGAGACCATTTCCCTGCCAATGGCACTGCCTCAAATATGTAGAGATGAGAGATGTCTATCATGTGAGTGATATTTGTCGACCTACTGTCCTCTCATTTATAAATATCAATTATTAGTTAATATGAACTTGAGGTTCATTTATCCACTGCTCTTTAACATGTTATCCAAGTATTTCCAGGTTAAAAAAAATTTATACTTGATTCTCATGGAAAAATTTTAACGAAAAAATCATATTGTTCTATTTTTGCACTTTCAGTAACACAATATTAATTTAGCCAAATTGAAATTCCTGATAAATAATTATAGCACTTATATCTCAGGAATTGGTCCATTATGACATACCTCTAAAATACCACTTTTCATTAAAATTTCATGACATGCCATTACCTAATATGATACCAAATATTTTTCACACTACAGGAATAAACTTTTTGTTTATTGAACTATTCTCAATGTACAATATTGTGTTAGATTCAAGTGTAGAGCAACGTGATTCAGATATACATGCATATAATCTTTTTTCAGATTACTTTCCATTATAGGTTATTTCAAGACATTGAATATACTTCCCCGTGTTACACAGGAAATCCTCGTTGCTTATCTATTTTATACGTAGCACAGTGTATCTGCTAATTCCATATTTCTAATGATCCCTCTCCCATCTTTTTTCCCCTTTTGTGGCCTTAAGTTTGTTTTCCATGTCTGTGTGTCTGTATCTGTTTTGAAAATTAATTCATTTGTATTACTTTTTTAGATTCCACATATATGTTATTTAATACTTGTCTTCCCCTGTATGGCTTGCTTCACTAGTATGATAATCTCTAGGTCCATCCATGTTGCTGCAAATGGCATTCTTGTGTTCTTTTTTATGGCTCAGTAGTATTCCGGTGTGTAAATATACACAACTTCTTCTTAATCCAATCATCTATCAATATACATTTAGGTTGTTTCCATGTCTTGGCTGTTGTGAATAGTGGTGCAGTGAACATGCAGGTGCATGTGTCTTTCTCAAGGAAAGTTTTGTCCGGATACATGCCCAAGAGTGGGGTTGCTGGGTCGTATGGTAGTTCTATGCATAGTTCTCCATAGTGGTTGTACCAATTTACATTCCCACCAACAGTGTAAGAGGGTCCCCATTTCTCCACACCCCATCCAGCATTTCTAGTTTGTACACTTTAGTTTCCCCACTGAAAGCCAAATACCTCACTTAATCATACAAACTGAAGAGTGAAAGCCTAACTACTGACAAAAAGTGATTACTAACTTTATGAAAAAAATTACCCCCAGAACTAACATTTCTAAAATCCTTTCTCAATGTAGTAAAATGACTCAGGTTATGCCCCTCTCCATTTCTGGAAATGGTTCTTAGCAAAAGTGACTATTTGGTCACTCTGAATGTGTTAGCATGTGTGTGTGTCTCCATGGGTCTGGGTGCTCCCGTATATAAATGGTTCCATATGTGCATTACTGTTTTGTGTTTTTGTGTACGAGGCTATGAATGAGATGCACTTTAAATGCAAATTTTTAGCAAGAGTGAATTATCTTTGTTTTTTGAGGTTTACATTGACCTTCTCATTTTATTTTTCAGCGGAACTTCGGAAAGTATTTGGTAAAGTTGTCTGACATTCTTTGCCTCATAACCTTGAAATGATTCTAATGTTCCCTGCATTTCTATCTGCATGACATCCACTGCTTCTCTTTCCCTTCTTTGCCCTCCAATTTTTTGATATGGACCTACTCCCATTTTAATGTCTTCTGTTTGGTTTTCCCCATTCTATGCCTTCCCACGCCTTGATTTTCATGGAGTATCTTTTCTTTCCTATAAACATTAGATTTATTTCCCTAGTTTATACATCTCCAGAGACTTGTTGATTTGACTGTGATTTTAAATGTAATGTAAAAAACAAGAGATATTAGGCTGATCAGCACACCTCTTCCATCCTGTGTACGTTTTCTGATAAATGACCACTGAGGTAGAATCATTGTCACTTTTCAAGTTCAAGGGACAATAACCATGCAACTGATACTGGCCCAAACTTGAAGTGGAAAGCAAACTCCACATTTGCTGAATGAAGTTTCTCTACCTTCTGCTCAGTCAAAGGCTCATTTTCTCCTGTCATCCACTGGTCAAGAATGGAGTGAGCTCTAAGCTAACTCTCCAATAAACCTTGATCTTATTAATCAGTTGTTCCCAGGTATATAAATAGTTTACCTAAAATAGCGTGGCATCTTAGCTTTCAAAATTACTCGTTCCGCAACCTGCAAATGTTCTTACTGTGTTTAGAAGGATATCATCTGTCCAGGGAAGGTCATGTGATAACAGATCTCTCATTAATGAAATGTTATGTTAGTGAAATGAAGAGTGGTATTGCTTGGCAAACTGTAATGAGTTTTTTCAGAAAACGCTAAGTCAAACACTAGGTTTTTCCAACCCCTATACTCTTGACATGCTTTCATTTACATTTTTGTCTTGGAGAAATTGCATTTAGCCATCTATCTCTTTACACTTTGTAGGAAGCTAAGAGTGCCTAAGTCTCCATTAACGCATGTGTAGAGGAGGATTTACTCTTTACTGTATGTTTCCTCATCACTCTTTTTCTGGCCACACCCACAGCATGCAGAAGTTTCAGGGCCAGGGATCAAACCCAAGCCAGGCCAGGACCTGAGCCACAGCTGTGACAACACCAGGTCCTTAACCTGCAGAGCCACCAGGGAACTCCATCATCCCTTATTAAATACATCTCTAGTATATCTGCTCATGGAACATTTTTATTCTGAAAAAGGTAGGCGGCCCAACACAAGCCCAATGCCTGAAAATGCTTAATCAGGAGGAACTCCTATTCTCCTTCCTCTGATGAGGCCATTTCCAACCTTACATTCATGTGGGAACCAGAAAGTATGGACTTAAACCTGCACTACTTCCCATTACTTACTTGGACATGGAACCTCATGATTTAGATTCTCCTCAGTGGAGGGCCATTTGAACTTGAAATTTTTGACCTCTTCTCTTCCTGCCATTGACCTCTTGTTTTTAGTGGATAGGTGTTTCCTTCATTTTATTTGACTGATTAGTTAAAGCAAAAAGGTATATCTCACAACTTATATCACTATGTACCTAAGCAGGTTTCATACGATTCCCATAACTTTGTCTTCAACACGCAGTTCCATCTACCCAACACCTGCAGACATAAAACTTACATGATTGTTCTTGTTATTTAGTCCTTGCAAATCAAATTTGCCTTCTGCATTGGTTATTCAGTTTACTTCCATTCCTGCTTCCGTGATTTCTCTTCTTGATACAATCTAGGCAGACATTTCTTTGTGTCAGCTAAATGTCATTAACATTAGTAATTACACGTTGCAAAGTTCTGCCATTTTCAAGCTTCTGCAGTACGAGGTTTTTTTCCAAATATGCTCAGCTGTGTGATTTACAACCACTTGCACTCTCATTTAGGACTGAAATCCCGTTTTTCATGTGATTTCATTAAGAAGGCCTTCCCTTAGGCATTATCTAACATAGCAATTTGCATCACAAAAGTTTAGGTGTTCACCAGTAGACAAAAGTGTGAATAAAACTATCCAGGGAACAAACCCTGCATTTCCTCTGCAACACTGGCCAAAGATGTCAACGCAATAGTTAGAGCATCTTGAGACATCTTAGCTATTACAGTAGTGATGTTGACTCCATCTATTCTTAGAGCTCATAATCCTAGTAATAAAGCAGTAGTTATGGCAAAATAGGTAAAGAACATTTTTAAAATGTAACATTCGGAACTATTACTTGAATAGTTTGTCCTTAGTTAAGACGACATTTATTTTTTACTCTTATTCTCCTTCAGGAGAATGCTCTCTTGACAAAATAAGATGTCATCCACTCTGTGTGTGTGTGTATCATTATTCAGCTAGTTATAAATTTATATATGAATTTTCTACTAACTTGTGTGTCCTGTTGTTCCACTTCCATGATATTGACCTTAAACTTTTCACTTTATTTTTCAGAACCTCAGGGAAAAAATGGTAAGTGTTCTAAAAAGTTGTTACTCACTAATCCTTTTTACACGACTGATTTCTTGAGGTCTCGACATTCCAAATCTCTTAATCATCATGCTTTTCTTTGTCTTGTCCTTTTCTGGAATGGGTATCTTTCCACTTGCAATTTTTTGTTATAGAATTCCCCATAGAAAGTTTTGTTATAGAATTCCCCATAGAAAGTTCTTTCCATGAAGCTTTCCAGCCTCAAATCCACACCCAACTCTGCTCTTTCTATTATTTCTGCACTATCAATAATAGCACTTTTATGTTTCTTTAGAGAATGGTTTCAGGCTCATTAAAAAGTCCATGAGTTGAAGGACCTTAAGTTGAAAGGCAGTGGGTTCCATCCTGTTTACCATCCAGGACACACCCTAGTTAGGACCCTGTGACATTCCAATTTCAAGGGTCCACATTTATGCCAGTGGGACTTGCTGAAATCTGCAGAGGTGAGAGAAAATGCCCAGCAGCCTACCTGAAGTATGACTCTTCATTGTCCCTTCAAAGCCTTTATAAATCCTGCTTTTTCTTTCATCCAGAAACTTGAGACACATTTTCCCAACTGTTCCTGAAAACCAAATTCAAGCACTCCAAGCTAGAAGAATATTTCCAATATTAATTTTGGAATTTTATTTCTAACTATGGAAATTTGCTGTTGTTGCTGTCTTTTGTTTTATATTGTGAATGACAGAATGATCACCTTGGTGGCCTGAATTCTGTTTAACAATTGCAGAAGAATTTTAAATCTCAAGAACTGTTCAATTGTTCTTTCAATTCTCAGCTTTTGATGTGAAACCTAAAGAAACCATTGCCCTAAGAAGTTATTGAGAATTTTTTTCCTAAGACAGCATAAAATTTTCATAATGTTATTGTCTTTTAATCATAATTTTCAGTGATAGTTTTTTTTGTCTTTGGTCTTTTTTTTTTTTAGGGCCTTTCCTGCGAAATATGGAGGTTCCAGGCTAGGGGCTGAATTGGAGCTGAAGCCGCCTATGCTACAGCCACAGCAGCACATGATCCAAGCCGTGTCTGGGACCTATACAGCTCACTGCAACACCAGATCCTTAACCCACTGAGCGAGGCCAGGGATCAAACCCACGTCCTCATGGATGCTAGCAGGTTTGATATCCACTGAGCCACGTCAGGAATTCTATCAGTGAAAATTCCTGTTTCAAGGATAATTCAATTCAGAAAGGTATGAAATTAATATATTTGGCAGGATTTAAATGACTTCTGTAGGAGGTATATTAGTGAAGAGATGAGTCTTTGTTCTCAGTTTTTTTAATGTACCTCTCTCGTGAATGAGTTTTTGTTCATTGTCTATTTATTCTCTAAAAGGACATGGCCTAAGGCAAGACCGATGATTGACGTAACTTTTATGGCTGAAGGGAGGCTGTATTACCTCTTTGTATGGTATCATTTTGACATTATTCTTTTTGGAACACAGGCATGTATGGAAGTAACACGTTTCCCTCCACTTGGTGAAAAGGACTTTAGGGCTCATGGTTCCAATACTCAGAAACGTGCATCAGTTAGGACCCCACAGAAAACTATGGCAGTGTTTGAAAACTTTACCTTCCTCCATTCCTGACATCTTACTTCTTTGGGGGTGAATTTTTCATTTCTTCCTCTGACTTTATCAGCAAATGTTAGGCAAAAGGGCAAATTATGTGGTCATTTTTTCTGTGTAATTTCACAGTTTCATCTGCTTTGTATCTTAGTCTTCGGTGCTCGATCACCATCTTCTTCAAGGTCAACGTACATACATTCTTGTTTAACATCCGTTTTGTGTAATTATATTTTCAATCACATTTTGGTTTACAGAGTGAATGGAATTTAGGAACACATTTTTTTGTCAACGCATGAAATAGACTTCATAGGACTATGGCAGCAGATACAGTTTGTGACAGAGGGGTACTTTTCTGTACACTTTTCCATTACATTTTAGATGCTTGTCCCATATATGTGAGCAACTTGGTCTTTTATGGTGAAAGAGCAGGAAGGCCCAATGCAAGATCAATGATTGTCGTGGCTTAATCAGAGGAAGTCTGCTCTATGTTCTGTCCATTGTTTCCTTTTCCTATCTTAACTCCTTTTGCACAAAAGTATGGGAGTATAAAACAACATTGCCTTTCATGGGCTACCTGGCATTTGCAACCTTTGATTCCAATTCTTAGGAATGTGGTTCAAGTTTAAGGAAAAAGTGAACAATGGAAGGGTTTCAAATTATTGGCCTCTTCTCTTCCGGATATTGTGCCTTCATTTGTATTTTAAATGGCTATTTCTTCTTTTTATTTTTCAGCTAAGGGTGAACAGAATAATGGCAAGTCCCTTTAATACTTTACAGCCTTGTATTTTGTCACGTTTCTTCTGTTGCTATACCATTTGTCTTTGATGCCCCATGACCATCTTTCTCAACTCCAACCTACACATATAACGTTACATCATAATTTTTTCATTTCTTCATTGTTCTTTTAGCTAAAATTTATCATCTTCATATGTTATTCAATGCCCTATTTTCCTTTGATTTATTCTAGCCTTGCTACTCATATAGAAATTTCCTTTTTCTCAAATACATTCTAATGATAACTAGCTTGTAAAATTTTGCTATTTTTAAGTTCTTTGTCCAAGATGGTTGCACTCATTTGACTGAGAAGCCCATAAACTGCCAATTAATAGTTCACTTCTTTTCTTTTCATCTGACTTTGTGAAAGTAAGCGTCATTGAGGTAAAGTTAAAAATTAAACTTCCATAAAATACGAATACACATTAATTAACCAAGAAAATGATGTGAATAGAGGCACCCATCAGCCTGACCTGAACTGACTTGAATGTCCTATAAAAGCAGTAGTTCAGGATTCTGTAATTCAGTGTCTGGTGAGTTAATATACCAACACTACCACTCTAGGAACAAAGAATGTATTTAGGAGAAGTCAGATGAGTTATAACCATAAAAAACTGAGGAGTAAAAGACTACGTACTTTCAAAAGAAATCATGAACAAATTTATCAAGGTCCATAACCAGAAATAGTATTTCTCGTTTTCTCATTAAGAACATGTATTTGTTTTCCCCTCTTCATTTATCGCACACTATTCAGTTCTCAAAAGGGAGCTTTCAGACATGGAATGTGTGCACGTATTTGTTTATGTGTGTAAGTGTGTGTGTGTTTGTATCTGTCTGCATCTTGATAATTTAATTTTATGGGCAGATTTTACAATAAATCTGAATTTCATTTATGTTTCTTTCCAATGAAATTTACCTTGGCTTTTCATTTTATTTTACAGATGAACATCAGAAAAAGGATGGTAAAGTCTCTTTTATATCCCTTTACTCCCCAAACACTGTAAAATGTCAGCTTTCCTGATGTCGTAAATATATCCCAGCTTTTAGTGAGCAGGTCATCATTGGCTCGCCCTCTTCCAGATCTCTACTATTCTAGTGAGATATTTTGCTTACGGACTTCTTCCATGTTCTTCCCTTTTCTGCTCTTTCAAAGCTTACATATTCCAATATAATAAAAGATAATTCATTTTGGACATATATCAAATTAATGTATTTGGCAGGATTGAAATGACTACTGTTAGAAGCAGATCTGTGGAGAGATGAGCGTCTTTACTCTGTCCTTCTTTACGTCCTTTCATGTACCTCCCTTGTGAATGAGTCTCTGCTCGTTGTCTGTGTATTCTCAAAAAGGACAATGGCCTAAGGCAAGACCAGTGATTGATGTGACTTTCATGGCTAAAGACAGGCTATAACACCTCTTTGCATGACATCATTTTCAAAGTCATTCTTTTAGAACACAGACATGCAGAAATACAACACTTTTCCCTCTAATTGGTGAAATGGCCTTTGAATCGCACTGTTCCAGTACTCAGAAATGTGTGTTGATTGGGACCCCGTAGAAAACTACGGCAGTGTTTGAAAATTTTACCTTACTTCTTTCCTGACATGTTACTTCTTTGGGGGGTAATTCCCAGGTATAAAAATAGTTCCTGTATTTTTCTTGGAATTGTTTCTTCCAACAATAGTAATCACCTTTCTTTCTTTCTTTCTCTTTCTTTCTTTCTTTCTTTCTTTCTTTCTTTCTTTCTTTCTTTCTTTCTTTCTTTCTTTCTTTCTTTCTTTCTTCCTTCCTTCCTTCCTTCCTTCCTTCCTTCCTTCCTTCCTTCCTTTCTTTTTTTTTTTGGATTTTGCACGACACATTAATCATCTTGGAAACCTAAATTTTCTTTAATGCCTGTAGATGAATTTTATCTCCTGGGAAATTTTCAATTGTCAAGTACCTCTCTTGTGAGTTAGTTTGTGTTTGTTTTCCACTTTGCCTGGTTCATTTTCATTCCTTGGCAACCAGGCATCCATGAAAGTAGAACAATATTATCCTCTGATTGCTGAGATGTCCCTTGAATCTCATGGTTCTGATGCTCAGAAATATTCGTCAGTTAGGACTCCTCAAAATAACCTATGGAAGGGTTTGAAAACTGTGTCCTCCTAACACCCTGATATGTTATTTACATGGACCTCTTTTTTTATTTTTCAGATGTTCCTGAAAAAAATATTTGGTAAGTCTTTCTTACACCCTTTGCCCCATAACCTTTTAAACAACTGCTAACATTCCCTGCCTTTCTTTCTCTATGCCATCCATTAGCTCATCCTTCCTTTCTTCCATATTTAAGATTTTGAATATGAAGAAAAAAATAAAAGTTCCCATCTGAGCCGAAACGAATCCGACTCAGAACCATGAGGTTGCAGGTTCGATCCCTGGCCTTTCTCAGTGGGTTAAGAATCCGGGGTTTCCGTGAGCTGTGCTGAAGGTCACAGACGTGGCTGGGATCTGGCGGTTGCTTTGGCTCTGGCATAGGCCGGCTGCAACAGCTCCTATTCGACCCCCTAGCCTGGGGACCTTCATATGCCACAGGCACAGCCCTAAAAAGGACAAAAGACAAGAAAGAAAGAAGGAAAGAAAGAAAGAAAGAAAAGAAAGAAAGAAAGAAAGAAAGAAAGAAAGAAGAAAGAAAGAAAGGAGGGAGGGAGGGAGGGAGGGAAGGAAGGAAGGAAGAAAGATTTCGAATACGACTACTCCCATATTAATTTCTTCCCTCTCTTTTGCCTAATTCCATCCCTTCCTAATACTTGTTTTCCTTTACATGCCTTTTCTTCTCTTTAAACATAGGTGTAATAATGAACAACAAAAACAACCTTTTATGTCTCCAGAGAATTGCTCTGCTTTAATTATGACTTTTGGAGGGATAGAAGTGTTAGGCTGATCACTACCTCCCTTCAATTCTCTATATACTTTCTTGCAAATCACCAGAGATGTAGAATGTCTGTGACATTTCAAATTCAAGGGACAGTAATTATGCAACTGACACTGACCCACAACCTCTTTGGGTGGAAAGCTCCAAATCTGCTAAATAAATTTCTTCCACCTTTTGCTCTTTCAAAGACTAAAATTTCAGATGTCATTCCCCGGTTAAGTGTGAGCTCTAAGTCAAACCTGTCACATTCACATTGATCATACGACCCAATAGTGCTAGTTATCAATGTATTTTGTTTTGTTTGTTTTGTTTTTCTTTTTACCTACTATGGTGTGGCCTTTTCTTTTTTTGATTTCAAAATCACTAGTTCTGCAAACTGCAGACTTTCTCCGCAGTATGTTCACCTGCTAACAGAGGGTTGTCTGATAACATATCTCTCATTAAGAAAATGTTATGTTAGTGAAATGAGAAGTGATTTTCCTTGGAAACTTAAAAGATTTGTTCAGAAAGCACTAATTCAAAACCAAAAGTTTTACCTCATCTATCCTCTTGATATTTTCATTGACACTTTTGTCTCAGGGGAAAGGGAGTTTAGCAATATATTGCTTTGAAGTTTGCAAGAGGCTAAAGTGGCTACTGCTATAGTAACCCATATGCAGAGCAGGGCCCCTTTACTGTAGGTTTCCCCATTATTTTATATTATCATTTAAGTAATTATTAAAGACTATACTATTTTAAAATATATCTCTTGTATATCATATATGTTCATGTAACTTTTCTCTTCTGAAAAAGTCATAGACCCAAAGGAAGACCAATGATTGTTAAGTCTTTTCTTCCATAGGTAGTGTTATACTAAATTTTGCATGGTGTCATTCTCAGTCTCTTACTCCCTTTTGCACCCAGGCATACATGGAAGTACAATAATATCACCCTCTAATTGGTGAGATGGACTTTGAATCTCATGATTCCAGTTCGCAGAAATGTGTGTCAGTTTGAACCCAGAAGAGAAAACTATGTCAGGGTTTGAAAATTTCGTCCTCCTCCCTTCCTGACATGTTACCCACATTTTTGAGTGAAATGTTTCTTAGTTCTTTTGCCTTATTGGTAAATGTGAGGCAAAAAAAGGCACATCCTGGGCCAGCACAAGCCCAGTGATTGATATTCACTAACCCAGAGGAACTCCCATTCTACCTCCTCTTGGGGGGCTGTTTCCAGTCTCAGACTCTTAAAACTACACTCATTCTCCTCAGTGAGATGGACTCTGATGCTTATGTTTTAAATTCTCATAACAGTCAGTCAGTTTGAACTCAAGAGAAAGCAAAGGAAGTGTTTTGACCTCCTCCCGTCCTAACATGGTCCTCTTATTACCTGGAATGAATTGGAGTTTTCTTCCTTCCATTGAGTGATTGGTGTGAAGAGGAAAATGATATGTCTCATAAGGTATTTCACTGTGAACCCAGCATGGTTATTCAACTTCCACCATTTGTACTTCTTTTTCTTTTTTTTTCTTTTTTTCTCCACCCCATGGTATATGGAGTTCCTGGTGCAGAGATCAGCTCCAAGCTGCCATTGCAACCTACACCACAGTGGTGGCAAGGCCAGATCCTTAACCCCCTGTGCCTGGCCCAGGAATGAACCTCATATCTCAGCACTCTAGAGATGCCACTGATCCCACGGTGCCGCAGTGGAAACTCCTCACTATTAGCACTTCTGTGATTTCTCTTTTTGGTCCATCTAGGCAGACTTAGTTTTTGTGTCCATTAAATGTGAGTAATAATACATTTCCAACCTTCTGAGGTGTGAGTTTTCTTCAATGTGGGCTGAGTTGTTTGATTTACAAACACTCTCCCAGGCTTTTAGGACTGTAATACCTTCTTGTCATATGATTTCAATAAGACCTGCTCCACTTAGGCTTGGCTTAAGATAGAAATTTGCATTGTAGGATTTTAGGCATTCATCATTTAACAAAATGTGAACAGATTCATCCAGGAAACAAACCCTGCATTTTCTCTACAGCACTGATTCAAGATGTTAATTGTTGTAATGGCTTCTTAAGAAATTTGGGGTTTTAAAAAAATAATGAAGTCGACCTCGACCATTAAGTAACAGCCAAGGAACTTATTAGAACTAGTAAATGGAATAATTATGGCACTACCATTGCCAAAATAGGAAAGTATATTTTTTTAAAGTAAACTTGGAGCTATTATTTTAAGACTTTTCCCCAATAAGGGAATATTTTTATATTTTACCCCTATAATCTTTTGGGAGTAGAATCTTTTTTCTTTTTTTTTAGTTTTTACCTTTTATTTTTTTTTTTCTACTGTACAGCATGGTGACCCGTTACACATACATGTATACATTCTTTTTTCTCACATCATCATGCTCCATCATAAGTGACTAGACAGAGTTCCCAGTGCTACACAGCAGGATCTCATCGCTAATCCATTCCGAAGGCAGTGTCTGTATCTATTAACCCCAAGCTCCCAGTCCATCCCACTCCCTCCCCCTCCCACTTGGCAACCACAAGTCTATTCTGCAAGTCCATGATTTTCTTTTCTGTGGAAACGTTCATTCGTGCCGTATATTAGATTCCAGATATAAGTGATATAATACGGTTTTTGTCTTTCTCTTTCTGACATACTTCACTCAGTATGAGAGTCTTTAGTTCCATCCATGTTGCTGCAAATGGCATTATTTCGTTCTTTTTTATGGCTGAGTAGTATTCCATTGTGTATATATACACACCACATCTTCCTAATCCAATCATCTGTCAATGGACATTTGGGTTGTTTCCATGTCTTGGCTATTGTGAATAGAGCTGCAATGAACATGCAGGTGCATGTGTCTTTTTGAAGGAAAGTTTTGCCCGGATATATGCCAAAGAGTGGGGTTGCTGGGTCATATGGTAGTCCTATGTATAGTTTTCTAAGGTACCTCCATACTGTTCTCCATAGTGGTTGTGTCAGCTCACATTCCCACCAAGAGTACAGGAGGGTTCCCTATTCTCCACACCCCCTCCAGCACTTGTAATTTGTGGACTTTTTTTTTTTTTTGCCATTTCTTGGGCCACTCCTGCGGCATATGGAGGTTCCCAGGCTAGGGGTCGAATTGGAGCTGTAGCCGCCGGCCTACGCCAGAGCCACAGCAACGCAGGATCCGAGCCGCGTCTGCAACCTACACCTCAGCTCAGGGTAACACCGGATCATTAACCCACTGAGCAAGGGCAGGGACCAAACCTGCAACGTCATGGTTCCTAGGATTCGTTAACCACTGTGCCACGACGGGAACTCTCTGTGAACTTTTTAATGATGGCCATTCTGACTGGTGTGAGGTGGTATCTCATGGTAGTTTTGATTTGCATTTCTCTAATAATCAGGGATGTTGAGCATTTTTTCATATGCTTGTTGGCCATCTGTACATCTTCCTTGGAGAAATGTCTAGTCAGGTCTTTGGCCCATTTTTCCACTGGTTGTTGGCTTTTTTGGCTGTTGATTTGTATAACTTGCTCGTATATTTTAGAGATAAAGCCCTTATCAGTTGCATCATTTGAAACTATTTTCTCCCATTCTGTAAGTTGTCTTTTTGTTTCCTTTGCTGTGCAAAAGCCTGCCGGTTTGATTAGGTCCCATTGGTTATTTTTTCTTTTATTTCTGTTGCTTTGGGACACTGACCTGAGAAAACATTTGTAAGACTGATGTCAGAGAATGTTTTGCCTATGTTCTCTTCGAGGAGTTTGATGGTATCTTGTCTATATATTTTTTTTAACAAAATGAGCTCTTATCCCTGTGTGTGTGTGTATGTGTGTGTGTGTGTGTGTGTGTGTATGTGTGTGTGTCTATGTCTGTGTGTCTCTGTGTGTCTGTGTGTGTTCTGGCATTCAGATAGTTATAAATTTAGACATGAATTTTGCAATAAATTTTGTTCTGGTGTTCCATTTCCATATTGACCTTAAACTTCCCATTTTATTTTTATTTCTTTTTAGAAATTCAAGAAAGAAATGGTATGTACTCTAAAAATCATTATTCACCAACCTCTTTAACATAACAGACTTCTTGATGTCTTAACATTCCCAGATTCTTAATTTCTGTGCTTTTGCTGGTATTTCCCTTCCCTTGAATGTGTACCTTTATGTCTACAAATTTAACTATAAACTTCCTGATGGAAAGTTCTTGCCATCTCATCTCCCCATCTAAAGTCCATTTCAATTCTTCCTTTTCCCATTCTAGATCATTCTTTCCCAAAAAATTACCATTTTTTTTTCTGCTTTCCAGATACAAGTTATAGGCACACATAGAGAGAAAGACATTATGTTAAAAGGCAGAGGGTTCCATTCTGTTTCTCTTCCAGGACACATGCCCAGTTAGGACTTCCATCATATGCCCATTTCTAGGGCCCACATTTATGCCAATGAGATGTCCCCAAACCCACAGAAATCAGATAGCATGTCCAGTGGGCTGAGTGAAGTTGGCCAATTCATTGACCCTTCAAAGCTGTGTGTATTCTGTTATTTTTCCTTGCTTGGCCATGAACTTATTTGTTCCTTTGACTTTTATGAGTAAATGTGAAAAGAAAACAAGCAAATCCCGTTAATGTGTATTCCTGTGTCCCTAGCCATGGTTCCATCTGATACATTATTTTGGTCATTAATCAAAATCTCCATCTTTTTCTTTTTCTCTTTTTTATTTATTTATTATAAATTTATTTATTTACATATTATTAATATTAATATTACCACAGCTCACCCTAATGCCGGATTCTTATCCCAGAGAGCAGGCCAGGGATCAAACCTATATCCTGATGAACACTAGATGGGTTCCTTTCCACTGTGCCTCAATAGGAACACTCATCACCATCTCTTTCAAAAACTATATCCTAACATTCTTACATGACTCCTTTCTCAGCTCTTTGTCTTTTCAAGGTATACTGCACTTTCCTTTGTTATTCACTTTCCCGCATTGGTATTTCTGTGATTTGTGCTGCTGCCGCAACATCTGCAGGCATTTTCTTCCTGTACAGTAGTGCTGGTCATCACATCCCCCTGAAGCGCTGTCATTTTCAGTGTGGATGGTGTGTAATGTGTCTGTCCAAGAAAAGTTCCTGTCCTGCTATTTAAACACGCGTTAGTGGCATCGAATGTTTTATTTCCCTCCTTTTCATGAGATTTAATTCGGACATCTTCATTTAGGCTTGGGTTGAAATACAAAAACAAGATCAAGTATTCCTCAGTTGATATAAATGTGAACAGAGACATCCAGTACATAACCAAGAGTAACCTCTAGACATGGTTTCTAATCTCCTGATTCAGTGTTTGCGTCCAGTTTACTGACCACGGCTTCCCCAAACCCCAATCATGTGTACCAGCAGCCAAAGAGCTTATTGGATCGTACAAACTGAAAATGACAACCAAACTAATGACAAGTCAGTTGAGAAATTTTTAAAAGTAAACTCTAGGACTAAGAGTCTAAATATCTCTACAAATACAATAAATTTCTCAGTTAATGCTCCTCTCCATTTCTGGATAAGAGCCTTGAACAGGAGTAAGGCTTTGAACAATGTGGATGTGTGAGCATGTGTGTGTGTGTGTTTGTATATCTGCATGTTTTATAACTGTGTTCCTATTTAGGGTTTGTATCTGACCATTAACAAATTTATTATAAATGCAAAACATTCAATAAAATTGAACTATCTTTTCTTTGTTTCTTTTGATATTAACAAGTGTTAACATGGATATTTTCATTTTATTTCTCCTATTTTGGGGGGAAAATTGGTAAATTTTTCTGACAGCCTTTGGCCCACAACCTTTTAAAGGAATGCTAACATTTCCTGTCTTTCTATGTGAATGCCACCCATTGGCTCACCCTTCCCCTCTCCCCTCCCCAGTGTTTTGGCTATGGTCTACACCATATTAATTTTCCCCATCCCTTCTTCCAAATTCCATCCCTTTCCGGCTCTTCTTTGTCCGCGCATACATTTTCTTCTCTGTAAACAGTAGGGTTTGTTTCATTTTTTTAATGTCTCCAGTGATGTGCCCTGATTTTGTTAGGATTTTTGTACAGAGGAGGGGTACTAAAGTGAGTATTAGAAGTTTGCCTTTTGCATTTGTCATTCAATGTCCTGCATTAGTTCTTCCATGATTTCTCTTCTTCATACAATACAGGCAGGCATTACTTTTGTGTCTAAAGCTTACTAATGATATATTTCAAAGTTTTGCCATTTTCAAGCTTCTGAAGTGTGACATTTATGTGTGCTCAGTTGTTTGTTTTAAAACCAATTCCACTATCATGTAGTAATTAAATCCTTTTTCCATGTGATTTTGTTAAGACATGAGTCACTTAGGTTTTTTGCTAAACATAAGAAGTCACATTACAGGGGTTTATATATTCATCAGCTGACAAAAGTGTGAATTGAATTATCCAGGAAATGAACCCTGCGTTTTCTGTAACACAGTGCTTCATGATGTTATTTCATTGTTCATGTCTTCTTAGTACGTTTAACGTTTTACAATAATGAAGTTGACTCCACCTAGTTAGTAACTGCCGAAGAACTTATTGGAGCTAATAAAAATAATATTCACCCTAAATGTCTAAAAAGGTAAGGAACATATTTTAAAGTTAAACTTCAGAACTATTATTGTAGTCATTTTTCTCAATTAAGACAATACATTTATCTTTTTATCCTATTTCCTTTGGGAGAATAGTCCCCTAACAAAATGAGCTCTCAACCACATTGAGTCGTGTGTGCGTGTGTGTGTGTGTGTGTGTGTGTGTGTGTGTGTGTTGAGTTAGTCATTAATTTAAAAGATGAATTTTGTGAAAACGTTTTTCTTGATGTTTCATTTCTATGACATTGACCTTAAACTTTCCATTTTATTTCTCTAAAGTACCTCAGGAAAGAAATGGTAAGTATTCTAAAATCTCATTACTCAAACCTCATTCATATGACTGATTTCTCGCGGGCTTAACATTCTAAATCGCTTAATCTGTATGCTTTTCTTTGTCTTGTCTTTCTCCTGGGTGTCTGTGTTTATTCCCAGTAATGTTATTTTTAAACACTAATTTTTATTTCAAGAGAATACATTTTAAGTATATTTGGATTTAATGTTTGTTTGAAGCTGTATGTATATAAGTCCATCTGCACACAGAGTATTGTACAATGGTGGCTTTAGTCAATCTATGCTTTCTCTCTCTCTTTTGAAGTAGCTCTTTTTGTGTATGAGTGTGTCTTTTCCTTTTATTCTGGAAAAGGTTTGAGACCCAGTACACACCAGTGATTGGCACATTCCATATCCTTTAAACCAGAGGGAGTGCCAATTCTACTGCCTTGCATTCTGTGATGTGCAGCTTAGCCTCCTTGCCATTAGGAAGGATACAAAAGTGAAATCTCATTTCCTTTGAAGTGAGGTGGTCTTTGAACTTGGCAGTTTTAATTCTCAGAAGACAGTTCTCAGAAACAACTTTGGAAGTGTTTGAAAGATTTGACCTTCTCCTTTCTGACACGGTGCCCTCCCTTTCAATGAACTGTTTCTTTCTTTCTTTTAGTTACTAATAAACGTGAAGAAGAAAAGGGTAAGTCCCATGATTGCATTTCCTTGTATACCTAAACATGGTTTCATCTGTTACTTGTGCCTTTCCCTTCACTTCCAAAGATTATAGTTCTCAACTCCAACATCTGCATATTTTACATGCTCTTCTGTCAAATCTGAATCTTATCTTTACAACGGTAGGTTTCCACTTTTATTCACCATTGAATTATCCCAAAATATTGCTCTTTGACTAGTCTTATATTTGCAACATATGCAGACATTCCTTCTCAGTCAAGGTGCTTTACTGGTGCTTCATTTATCACATAATATTGGACTGTAACCTGGACTGTTTGAATGTTATATGTCACAGAAACTCTGAAATCTTTTATATATTCTCTCTTTTTTTTTTTTGATCTTTTCGTCTTTTCTAGCACAGCACCCACGGCATATGGAGGTTCCCAGGCTAGGGGTCCAATTGGAGCTACAGCTGCTGGCCTACGCCAGAGCCACAGCAATGCGGGATCTGAGCCTCGTCTGCAACCTACACCACAGTTTATGGCAACGAAGGATCCTTAACCCACTGAGTGAGGCCAGGGATTGAATCTGCAACCTCATGGTTCCTAGTCAGATTCGTTAACTGAGCCACTATGGGA
The DNA here is from genome assembly GCF_016906955.1 of Phacochoerus africanus. NCBI lineage: Eukaryota > Metazoa > Chordata > Mammalia > Artiodactyla > Suidae > Phacochoerus > Phacochoerus africanus. The sequence continues at coordinate 25,833,795 of NC_062552.1, read as the reverse complement.
ACTCCATGAAATCTTTTGTATATTCTTAAACAGTATGGAATTATTTGCTTTAGCAGACACTTAACTTGTTTAAACTCAAACTGCAAGCACTACAATGCCTGTGGTGGTTGACAATTGGGTCTCAGTTTGGGTTTTATTATAAGTCATCCCCATAAGCTCATGGCTGAAATTCAAAGGGATTTAGGACAAGTTCGTATGTCGCTCTGGGGTTCTCTTTTTTGGTTCTCCTCTCCTGCATTCCTCTTTCATTCTCCTGTGTTCTTAGTTCTTTCTCTGGTCCCTAGATACAAAAATAAGAGACTTTCTATTAGACTATATGCAACATTGTTAACTGGGTGCCCTCAGGGTAAACGCACAACAGTTAGGAAGCCTGATTTGTGTTGGTCATTTGCTTCACGGTTTGACTCGCCAATAAATTTGGTCTGTGTTTGTTCACTCTCCAGGGCTTCAAGTAGTTGCTTCGTATATTTCATCCAAAGTTTATGGTTACCTTCTACGAGGAGGGTCAATTTGTTAGCCGGCTAATTTCTCTCTATAGAGACAAACCGTTAGGGCTTAAAAACATACCAGCCCATTTAATATCTGTCAAATTTATTTCCTAAATGTTCACAGTGATTTACACTGTTGGCAGGATATGAAAATTCCAGTTACTCCACATGTTCACCAAAACTTGGCATTATCAGCATCTGATTTTAGATATTCTAGAGAATGCATAGCATTATCACATGTTTAATTTGCATTCTTCCGATGGATGATGGAGTTGAGAATATTTGCAAATATGGATTTAGTGTAAAAATGCATATTTTATAGTAAAAAAAAACTCAGCAAATTCGATGAAGAAGGAATGTACCTCAATAGGCTAATATAAATATAATATTGGTCATACAAACAAGCGCAGCTAGCATCTCAATAGAGAAAAGCTGAAAGGCTTTCCTCTAAGATCAGAAAGGATGTGTGTCCACTTCTTGCAACTTCCACTCAACATAGTTCAGGTATACCTCTTTTTACTGCATTTCATTCTACTGTGTTTTGCAGATATCACATTTTGTACAAACCGAACATGTGTGGCAACCCTGCCTTGTCAGATGAGGGTTAGCACTTTTCAGCAGTAAAGTATTTTTTAATTGAGATATGCACATTTTTAGACATAATTCTATTGTGCACTTAATAGACAGTAGAATAGTGGAAACATAACTTTTATATGCACTAGGGAACCAAACATTCATGTGACATATGTTATTGAATATTTCCTATATTATGGTGGTCTGGAACTGCAGCTGCAATATCGCCAAGGTATGTTTGTACTCAAAATCCTAGCCAGGGCATTAAGGCAATAAAAAAATGAAAGGTGTCCCATCAAAAAGGAAGGCTTAAAATTGTGTCTGTTTTCAGATGACATAGAAATATATGTAGAAATCCATGGGGCTTTCATAAGAACATTGTTAGAGCTAAAAAATAAATAAATTCAGTAGTTATAGGAAACAAAATCAGCATATAAAATAAGTGGCATTTCTGTATCCTATCGACAAACTATCTAAAAGAGAAATTAAGAAAGCATTGCCATTTAAAATAGCCTCAAATAGAATAAAATACTTAGGAATAAAATGAACCAAGAATGTGAAATATCTGTACACTAAAGACTATAATGACACTGATGAAAGCATTTGAAAAAGACACACATAAAATATATATCCCATATTCATGGGTTGGAAGAATTAATTTGTTAAAATGTCCATATAACCTAAAGTAATCGACAGATTCAAGGTAGTATCTATCTTAATTCCAATGGGATTTTTTACATAAAGAGAAATCATAGTCTTAACATTTGTATGGAACCACAAGGGACCTTGAATAGTCAAAGCAATCTCAAGAAAGAAGAATAAAGCAGGAAACATCATGCTTCCTGATTTAACACTACATTCTAAAACTATAGTAATCAAAACTGTATGATACTGTATGATATAAACAAAAGCATAGGCCAACAGCACATAACCTAGAACCCAGAAATAAACCCATAAAGAAGTTAAATTTTTTTTGATAAAGATGTGAATAATACACAAGGGGCTCTTCAATAAACGTCATCGGGGAAATGGGATAACCACATGCAGAAAAACAACATTGGAAATCTATCTTACAAATCAACCCCAAATGGATTAAAGACTAAAAAATAAGATTTGGCATCACAAAACCACTAGAAGAAGACAGAGGAAAAGCCCTTTGACATTGGTCTTGGTGGTAATTTTTTGAATTTGACACCAAAAGCAAAAATACGTAATGGGATTACATCAAACTAAAAAGTTTCTGTACATCAAAGGAAACAATCAGCACAATGAAAAGGCATCTGAGAAACTGGGATACAAAATTGCAACTCATATCCGATAAGGGATTAGTATAGTGAATACATATAAAGAGCTCAAACAACTCCATAGCAAACCAAACATCCAAAAGGGAAAACAACAAACAAAAACCAAACAAACAAAAAACACTTTATACTTAAATTGGACAAAGTCCCTGAATAAACATTTCTCCAAGAAAGATATGAAATGTGCAAGGATTATATGAAATGGTACTCAACATCCTTGATCATCCAGATAATGAAGCACAATAAGAGATCACCTCACACCTGCTGTAATGGCTATCATCACAAAGACAAACAATAACAAATGTGGGTAAGGATAACAAATGTGGGTGAGGAAACCCTTGTGTGCTAGAGGGAATGTAAAGTGGTACAGTTCTTGTGGAAAACAGTATGGAAGTACCTCAAAAATTAAAAGTCAGGTATCAGGACTTCTCATCATGGCTCAGTGGTAAGGAGCCCAACTAGCATCCATGAGGATGTGGGTTTGACCCCTGGCCTCGCTCAGTGGGTTCAGGCTTTGCACGAGCTCTGTTGTAGGTCACAGACACAGCTTGGATCTGGCATTGTTGTGGTTGTGACATAAGCCAGAGCTGCAGTTTTAATTGGATCCCTATCCTGGGAACTTCCATATGCCATGGGTACAGGCCTAAAAAGCAAAAAACAAACAAAACAACAACCCCCTATCATATGATCCACCAATCCCTTTTCTGTATATGCACTTAAAGGAATTAAAATCAGAATCTCAAAGTAATATTTGCACTCTTATGTTCACTGCTGCGTTAGGCACAATAACCAAGATACTGCAAAACCTAAGTGTACAACAGATGAATGTACAAAGAAAACGTGGATAGGTATACAATGATATATTATTCAGCCTTAAGAAGGAATAAAATCTGGAGTTCCCATCATGGCGCAGTGGTTAACGAATCCGACTAGGAACCATGAGGTAGCGGGTTCGATCCCTGGCCTTGCTCAGTGGGTTGAGGATCCGGCATAGCCATGAGCTGTGGTGTAGGTTGCAGACACGGCTCGGGTCCCGCATTGCTGTGGCTCTGGTGTAGGCCGGTGGCTACAGCTCTGATTCGACCCCTAGCCTGGGAACCTCCATATGCCGCAGGAGCAGCCCAAGAAATGGCAAAATGACCAAAAGAAAAAGAAGGAATAAAATCCTAGCTTTTGTAACAAGGTAGATGAACATGGAAGACATTTTCCTCATGGAAATAAGCCAGACATATAAAGACAAATATTGCACGATCTGATTTATATGTGGACTCTTACACAAAAAATGAGAAAGAAAGAAAAAAGTCAAACCCATAGAAACAGAGTAGAATGGTGGCTACCAGAAACTGGAGCATGGGGAAAATGGAGACATGCCTTTTAAAAGGAAAGAAAAAGAAAAAAGAAAGGAGAGTGACTGTTTGCAGGACGTGGGGAGAGGGAACCGTGGGAAGTTTATCATTTAATGGGTACAGAGTTTCAGGGTTGCAAGGTAAAAAGAGTTCTTGAAATGGTTATTGATGACGTTTGCCCAATATAAATGTGCTGAATACAACCAAGCTCTACACATGAAAAATGGTGAAGATAGTAAATCTTGTTGTGTATATTTCATCACAATAAAAACTGGGGAAATTGAATAAATTCAACAAAAGTCATGAAGTACATAACTCTTCTCTTTTTTTTTTTCACTTTTACTGCAGAAAGAGAGGAGATCATGAGAAAGTCACAGCGGATTCCTGTTTCAGGCAAGAAATAACCTCCTCAATAACTTTTATTCACATTCCATTGGCAAGAGCTAATTATATTGCCAAATAATGTGGCAGTGGAGATAGATAATATACTCTGGCCGGGATGGTGATCTAATGCATCTCTCCTTTTATCAGTTGTGGGTCAAAAGAAGCAGGAGCCAAGAACATTGGGTGTCCTGTGACTAAATTTTCCTGAAAGTACCAGCAAGATGCATGAAGCAATTACTCTAGAATGCTGCCATTTTTTTTTCTTACAAAAATACAATCCTTAGAACTATAGTATCCTCCTTGTAATGTCAAGGAGGCATTTTTTTCAACAATTTTTTTTTTAATTTGAAGGGAAGTCAATCAATGTATATAGGGGAATTTACCTGACGAATACTGCTCAAATAGTTTTGGACACATGAGTGCCTTTACTCTGTTCTTCATCATCACTTTTTAAGCACCTCTCCTGTGTATGAGCAGAGGTTTTCCTTTTATTCTGAAAAAGGTAGAAGACTCAATGCAAGATCAATAGTTGATATATTTATTATCTCAAGTTATTGATTCTTTGATTTGCTATGTTGCTACAATTTATGCAGATACTACTGTTTTTTTTTCTTTTTAGGGCCACACTTGCAGCATGTGGAATTTCCCAGGCTAGGGATCGAATCAGAGCTGCAGGGGCCAGCCTGCACCACAGCCACAGCAATGCCAGATCTGAGCCACATCTGTGTCCTACACTACAGCTCATGGCAATGCTGGATCCTCAACTCACTGAAGAGGCCAGGGATCGAACCCATGTCCTCATGGATACTAGTCAGATTCTTTTCCACTTGCACCACAATGGGAACTCTCAGATACTAATTTTGAGTCAAGTGAAATTATATTACTCATACAACTCCAAAGTATCCAGCCTTTTCAGAGTGGCTGACGTGAATGTTTTGTCCAAAATATATTCACGACATTTGACTTAGATCTGATCTACTGCCATTGAAGACTTTGTTTCCTTTCCTTTCATGGAATTTTATTATAAAGAACTGAATTTAGGCATTAGTTAAAAAATAAATTTATAAAACACACTTTTATATATCCATCAGTTGATGAAAATTTTCTAAGTAGGGTAGCACAAGAAAATTACCCTGTAATACTACTAAAAGCAGTGGTTCAATATGTTCTAATTTAGTTTTGTAGAAATTCTATACCACATAGCCTTTGCAATACAGAACTTGTATATTCATATTGGTTAAAAAAAACCTTATTAAATATCACAAACCAAATTTAAAAAGCCTAACTAATGACAAAAGTGATCAGGATCATTTTTAAAAGGTGAACACGAGGGAGTTCCCATTGCGGCTCAGCAGTAATGAACCCAACTACTGTTCATGAGGATGTGTGTTCAATCCCTGGCCCTGCTCAGTGGGTTAAGGAGCTGGCATTGCTGTGAGCTGTGTGTGCAGGTCATAGACAAGGCGCACATGTGACATTACTATGGCTGTGGTGTAGGCAGGCAGCTGCAGATCCAATTCAACCCCTAGCCTGGGAACCTCCATATGCCATGGGTGTGGGCCTAAAAAGACAAAGACAAACAAACAAACAAACAAAAAAGTTGAACATGAGAAGTAATATTCCTGAAACTTTTTCTCAACAGTAAATTCACTCATTTTGTGCCAATTTTCATTTTGGGAAGAATACACGCTATGGACAAAATTGAGACCTCAAACACTGTACTTATGTGTGCATGAGTATGTATGTGCCAAAATGCAAAGTATTTGTGTGTGTGTGTGTGTGAGTGTATGTTCATCTGCATTCTGGAAAGTTTAATTTTATTTTAAACATCAATTTTGTACTCATTTCATATTTTATTTGTATTTACCCATTATATTTTCTTTGATCTCCTTACTTTTTATGTTTCAGGAAATCCTCAGGGTTAATCATACACCTCTGGGTATTGGCATTTTCTCTGTAGCCTGTGTGAAGGTTTTGTCCAAGATTAAAATCATTTGACTTAGGAGTTCCCGTCGTGGCTCAGTGGTTAACGAATCTGACTAGGAACCATGAGGTTGCGGGTTTGGCCCCTGGCCTCGTTCAGTGGGTTAAGGATCCGGCGTTGCCATGAGCTGTGGTGTAGGTTGCAGACGCGGCTTGGATCCCGCGTTGCTGTGGCTCTGGTGTAGGCCAGTGGCTACAGCTCCAATTGGATCCCTAGCCTGGGAATCTCCACATGTTGCAGGAGCGGCCCAAGAAATAACAAAAAGACAAAAAAATAGAAATTAAAAAATAAAAAATCGTTTGACTTAGACCTGCTTCCCTACAAGCTAAGCTTCCTTTCCTTTCCTTTCCTTTCATGGGGTTTAACTGAGAAGACCTTCACTTGGGCATTAGCTGAAATAGAAATTCACAAAACACGAGGTTATATATTGTCAATGGATGAAAATATTGCAGATGGAAGAGCCCAGAAAACATGTCCCTGTGCGCCTCTGGAAGCAGTGCTCAGGATGCTCTAATTTAGTTACTGTTGCTACTTTATACCCTTCGGCTATCACAAAACTCGATTTAACTATACATATTAATTAAATGCCATCAATTGATTCAATCTTACAAACAATAATAAATGCCTCTACTCCAAGGGATCAGGAACATTTTTAAAAGGCGACTAAGAAAACTACTCTTCCCAAATTTTTTCTCAGTGAAATCATTCATTTTATGCCCATTTTCCATTTGAGGAGAACACTTTTTTGGACAAAATTGAGCTCTCGAGCACTGTATTTGTGTATGTTTGTGTTTATGTGATGATAAGATATGTGTTTGCACTGCATGTTTGTGTTGATACTTATCTGCTTCCTGATGGGTTTAATTTATGTATAAATTTTGCATTGCAATGATTTTTTGTTGTATTTCTCTTCAATTTTCAGAAATATTTCAGAAAAAACATTTGTGAATTATTTCTGATATTCTTTAGCCTCAAAATACTTTGTAGTGATGGTTCTTCTGTTGTCTTTAATATTCCCAGCCTTTTATCAATACGTTATTCATTGGCTTACACTTCCTTGAGATATATACTATTGTAACTCAAATTTTTGGTTACAGAATTAACTCGTATTTCTCTCCTGATGTCCTCCCTCCCCTCTTATTTGTACGATATTCTCTGAATAAAAGAGAGCAGTCTTCAGCCATTGTTGGTAGGTTCATTAAATGTGTAAATGTGTTTGTCTGCTGCCAATATATTGTATTTTGCTTTCATGTTTTTCAAAAAATTAGATTTTTATTCATGCTTGTTTTCAAAGGTATTTAACTTAATCTTTCCATGTTATCTTTCAGATGATCTCCAGGGAAAAAATGGTAAATTTCTGAGAAGTGTCCACTCCAGTAACTCTTCCAGTGACTGCTTCTATGATATCTTTAACATTCTGTGCTTTTTTTTATCATTATGCTACCCATTGGTTCCTCCTCTCCTGCATGTCCGTTCTTCTCTACCCAATTTTTGGATATGAACTTCCTCCTTATTCTCTTATTCTCTTATTCTCCACTCTTTTCCCCAGTGTCCCATCAATTCCCATTGCATCTTTTTTTTTTTTTTCCTTTTAGGTTTTTAGGGCCACACCCGTGGCATATGGAGGTTTCCAGGCTAGGGGTCAAATCAGAGCTACAGGTGCCAGCCACAGCCACAGCCACAACACCACCAGATCTGATCCATTTCTGCAACCTACACCAGAGTTCCTGGCAATGCCAGATCCTTAACGCACTGAGAGAGGCCAGGGACTGAACCTGCGTCCTCATGGATACTAGCCAGGTTCCTTAACTGCTGAGGCACTACAAGAACTCCCATTGCATCTTTTTAAATCCATACCTTTCCTTCCCTACAACATTGGCTTTCTTTACCTTCCAGAGACTTGCCACATTTGTATTGTGAATTTGTAGACTAAATGGGTTCGGACTAATAGGCACAGGATTTTCACATTCTATGTATTTTTCCGGAAACTGCCCATGACCTTAGGACCTTTTCAAGTATCCAGGTTGAAGGGGCCATTACTATGCTATTGATACCTCCCCAAACCTGAAAAGAAAAGAGGATTCCAAGTTTGTGGAATAAAGTTTCTCCCTCCATCTCACTGTCAAAGAATGTATAAATTCGGATGCCATCCACTGGTGAAAGATGACATTGGCCTCACTGCTTAAGTGTTCTTTATCATATTAACCAAGTGCTGCTAATTTTACAAGTACTTCATCATATTTTCCTGGATTTTTTCCCATCTACATTAAATATTTTTTATTCTTTTTCATTTTTTATTCAATCAATTTTAATACTAAAAACTGCTATGCTGTTTCAATGTTTGCACAAGAAGAACAGTACCATTTAAGGAAAGTTTGTGTACAATACTTACCTCAGTTCAGAATTTTTTATATGAATATGAATGAAAAGAGACGGTATTATCCTAGGATAAATCCAAAATATGTTAATAAGGCACTAATATAGTTGAATAACTATTCAAAGTTTACCATCCCTTTTTATAATCATATTTTCAATTACATTTTGGTCTATAGATTGAATGGAATTTAGGAAGACATTTAGTCAATGCATCAAGCAGACTTCTTAGGACTATGGCAACAGATAACAGTTTTTGTCAGAGGGGGTACTTTTCTGCACACTTTTCCATTACCTTTTGGATACTTGTCCCATATATGGGAGCAACTTGGTCTTTTATGGTGAAAAAGCAGGAAGGCCCAAGGCAAGATCAATGATGGTCATAACTTATACCAGAGGAAGTTCTACTCTATGTTCTCTCATTATTTCCTTTCCTCTCCTAAATCCTTTGGCACAAAATATGAAGCCATATTAAAAAACAGCATTGCCGTTCATGGGGTACATGGCATTTGGAAAACTTTGATTCCAATTCTTAGGAATGTGGGTCACGTTTAAGGGAAAATGAACAACGAAAAGATTTCAAATCATCGCCCTTTCCTTTTCCTGATGTTGTGCCTTCATTTGTAGTTTAAATGGCTATTTCTTCTTTTTATCTTTCAGCTAAGGGTGAGCAGAATAACGACAAGTCCCTTTAAATATTTTACACCTTGTATTTTGTCATGTTTTGTCTGTTTCTTCACCATGTGTCTTTGATGCTCCGCGGTATTCTTTCTCAACTCCAACCGACATATATAACGCTACCTCATGATATTTTCATTTCAGTGTTATTTCAACTGAAATTTATCATGTTCGTAGGTTATTCAGTGCCCCATTTTCCTTTGATTTATCCTATCCTTCCTATTCATGTGGAAATTTCCTTTTTGTCAAATATATATTGATACAAATTAACTTGTAAAAATTTTGCTATTTTTAAAGTCCTTTGTCTAAGATGGTTGCCTCATTTGATTGAGAAGCCCATTCACTGCCAATTAACAGTTCACTCCTTTTCCTTTTCTCTGACTTCCTGAAAGTAAGCATCCTTGAAGAAAAGTTAGAAATCAAACTCCCATAAAACACAGTTAAACATTAATCTCCTGAAAAATGACATGAAGAGAGGCACCCATCAACCTGACCTGACCTGACCTTAATGTCCTATAAAAGCAGTAGTTCAGGATTCTGTAATCCAGTGTTTGGTGAGTTTATATACCAATGCTACTACCACTGTAGGAACAGTGAGTGTATTTATTTAGCAGAAATCAGATGACTTATAAACATGAAAAACTGAGTAATAAGAGAGTAAATACTTTCAAAAGGAATCATGAAAACTTTTATCAGGTTCATTACCAGAAATAATATTTCTCACTGTCTCAATGGAAAATACGTATTCATTTTCCCCTCTTCGTGTATTTAATACCATTCACTTCTTAAAAGTGAGCTTTCAGAAACAGTTTGCATGTTGGCTTGCATATGTTTATTTGTCTGTGTCTGTGTTTTATACTTGTCTGCATCTTGACAATTTAATTTTGCATATAAATTTTTCAGTGAATCTGAATTTCATTCGTGTTTCATGCCAATGAAATTTACATTGCATTTTCTTTTTATTTTACAGATGTACTTCAGAGAAAATATGGTAAAGCCTCTTTTATACCCCTTTTCTACCAAAACACTGTAAAACACCTATATTCATGATGTCATAAACATATCCCAACTGGCTTGCCCTCTCCCAGATCTCTAGTATTCTAGCACAATATTGCAGTTAGGGACCCCCCCCCCATATTCCTCCCTTCTCTGCTCTTGCAAAGCCTGTATATTCCAATATAGTCTGTGGGTCAAGTGTAAACTCGAGGGGCATCCCTGCACTGCCTCTGAGCACATTACCCAAAGGTCCCTGGGTACTCAAAGACCTCACATGGTTTTTCCTAGAATTTTTTTAAAAGCCAATGAAAGCAGTTTTAATTCATTCTTTTTTACTTCATTGACACAGCTGTCAATTTTGCAAACTCCAACTACTTCAAATATTTGTAGAAGGATTTCATAGCTTAAGGAAAGATCAGTAATAATAATCATAATACATTTTTGATTTCTAAGTTTTCATGCGAATGACACAAGGAACTACTGTCCTACAAATGTTCCCAGAAGGCTTTTCATAAAACGCAAATGTAGTCTTTAGAAGTTTAATATCCTGTTTTTCTAGTGACATTTTTGTCAGTGTACTTTAGTTTTCAGAGGGAATCATATTCACCTCTTAAGGCATGTAGCTGGCTTCATGTAGCCCCTGCCACAGGCCTTGCTTGGAACCAATGGAAGTTTTTCCTCTTTGCTTCCTCCTCTCTTTTCAAGTAACTCTGCCTTGTGCGTGTGTGTATCTGCATGTTAGACTCAAAAGGGGACCGAAATAAGATGAGCTTTATTTTGCCATGAGTGAAAATAGATATTTGCTAAAAACAAAGTTATGTAATCATTGCAGAGTGAAATGTGAAGGCAGACAGGTTCCCAAGAGCCAAACCCTGCATTTTCTCTAGCAGCAGTTCTTGAGTATCCTCTAATCCATTGTTCATGGATACCTTATAAAACAAAGTTACGACAAGGAAGAGAAGTGGTGATTTGTATTTGGCAGTGACAAAGAATGCCTTAAAGGTATCCAACCAAAGAGTAAGGTCCTGAGTGTTGTCCAGATAATTTAAGAGCTTTGTACAAAGGTAACCACCATCACTAATGATCCTGAAATTTTTCCACTAGTCAGTAACATCATTGTCCTTCCTTTAATTTTGGACCAGTATTCTCAGGACAAAAGGAAGTTTCCAGGCACACTGGTACATAGGTGCGTGCCTATGTGTCTGGTGGGCTTTCACTAAATCTGGATGCAATTAATATTGCATGTGAACTTGTTCCCATCAGAGCACAGTGAAAATAAATCCAACTAGGAACCGTGAGGTTGTGACTTCGGTCCCTGGCCACGCTCAGTGAGTTAAGGATCCTGTGTTGCCCTGAGCTGTAGCAGAGGTTGCAGATGTGGCTCAGAACTTGTGTTGCTGTGGCTGTGGCATAGGCAGGCAGCTGAGCTCTGATTAGACCCCTAAGCCTAGGACTTCCATGTGCCGCAGGTGCAGCCCTAAAAAGCAAAAATAACTGAATAAATACATAAATTCCCCTTGTGCTGTGAATCCCATTGTAATTATCTGGACTTTCCTTTTTATTTTTCAGATGATCTTCAAAAGAAACTGGGTAAGTATCTCTGACAACCTCTTTGTTTCCACAGCCTGTATTAAACATTCAGGTTTTTGGTTCTTTCGGCATCCCCTCTCTTCTTACCTATATGCCATCTTTTGGCTCACATGTCATCTCCATGTCTTCCCTCTCCCCCCTCAAGGTTTCTGTTTATGGACGTCTCCCATCCTAAGTTCTCTCTGTTTCTTTTACCCAAGGCCTGATTCTTTCTCAGTGATTCCCACTTCATTTCACAGGGCCCTTCCTGTAAACATGGTCTTACTCTGGCATCCAGAGTCTTGGCAGGTTCGTTTTGATTTTGTGAGAAGAAGGGGAGAGACTGATGGACATGTGGCTTCTGTTCCACGTTTAGCTTCTGTAAGACTTCCATTAACTTGGAATCTCTGTCATATAGCAAAGTTCAAGGGGCCATTCTCATGCCACTGATGCCTCCCCAAAGCTTATGAAATAAAACAAGACTGCAAATTTGCTGAGTGATGTTTTCCCAAAGCTTGTCTTTTAAAGAGTGTGTAGACTCAGTTCTAATCCATTGATCCAGGTGGGCTTTGGGCTCTTACTTCCAATGCTCCCGGTTGTTTCCTGCAGTCTTTTCGCAGGTGCACAGAGATTTTACACACCATTTCACGGATTTCTTTTCTTTTATGTTGTAGCACTTCCTCTGTCTTCTTCTTGCATGATATTGACATAGTTATTAATTTAGCACATTGAGACAAGCTTTAAGTGTTTGTAGAAGCACTGTGTACACTAGGGAAAATTTATTTATACTCTAGTTCTCCAACTTGCAATTTTCTATGACTGTCATGAGAGGCTATCGCCCTAGGATACTCCTCGGTGTTTTTAATGAAACACTGATATAAACTAAGATAATACGGCTATGGAGAGAGTTTTGGCTAGATGGATGCTCTTACTATGGACTTCCTCACAACCTCATAAGTATGGGACTCCCGTATGTGTCCATATTTACACTGTATTCTGGAGAAAGGAGAAGGCCAAGTGAGAGATAAATGATTGCTACTGTTTATCCCAGATGAAGTCCTATTCTGCTTTCCCTCACACCGTCATTTTCTGTCTTTGTGGCTTTGCCTCAAGCGGTGAGGGGTGGGGGAGGTAAGACAACACTGCCACCGATTCACACCATGTCCTGTGAACATCTGTGCTTCCATTTCTAAAAACATTGGTCCCTTTGAGACGTGGCCTAAGCTCAGAAAGCACTTCCCAATTCTGTCAGCTGCCCAGCAGAGAGAGCCAAAGGGTTCTTTGGGTGGTGGTGGTGTTTTGTTGGTTTTCTACCACACTGGTAGAGTCGTTAAAAACATAGCAGTCTTTGCCTCTAAGGAAATGTTCCAGTTATGATTCTGTTTTCAAATGGATAGTATTGAGGATCGTTTCTTAACTGTCTGTAGCAGGTTTCATAGGACGATTGCTGTACATTTGATTGGAAAAATGGATGCTCTTTCTCCTTGCTTTCTCATCCATCTCTCTCCATCTCTCTCTCTCTCTCTCTCTGGTAAGTACCTCTCTTGTGTGTGACTGTGTGTTTGCAGTTTATTCTGAGAAGGTAGAAAGTCCAGTGGAGAACCAGTGATGGATCACCCTCATCCCAGGGGAAGTCCTTTCCTACCTCCTCCCATGCTGTCACTTCCAGTCTGGTTCCTCTGACTCACCAAGGGGTGAGGGGAGGTAAAACAAGCTTCCTCTGATTTCTGAAAAGGCTTCAAGCCTTTAAGAAAGTTGGGTCAAGTCAAAACACAGAGAAAAGCCTGGATGTTTTGCAAATTTTTTGTCCTTGTCTCATCCTCCCTTAGGTCCTCATTTTCAATGGTTTTTGAGTATTTTTCCTTTTTGGTTAGCAGTAATGATGAGGAGAAAAGCCTCCAGCCTCAGTAATGCCCTACCCTGTCTACCTTGTCATCGTTTCATGTTTTCTATCCTTACCCATGTGCATAAAGTATCCCCAGGAATAAACATGTTACTTCGGTTTGCCTGCGGTTCTAAACAAAAGCCCAGCCTATGGAATTGTGTCATTTTGTGTATTTTAAATTTCTGAAATGTCAATTCTCTCAGAAGTAGGCTGTTGGAAACTTAGAGCAATCTTCACAGAAAGCTTTCATTTACTGGGTCCTCCACCACGACATCTAGATGCAGTGCCCGCTGTGTCGTATTTGACATTGTCCCAGTTGTTACTGGAATGGTTCCGATTCCAAACCCTGGTTACAGGGACGAGTTTCTCCTTTGATTGCTCACACTGTGTCGACTGCCAATGCCCTGCATAAGTTATCTGAAGACAGGCCAGTTCACGTCTGCCGATCACACTCTCAAGGGACCCAGTGTATAGAAATAGTGTTGCTAGTGTTGCCTGACTTGTCCTGGTTATGTTCAATTTACAACCACAGTTCTTACTCTTCGTTCATTTTTATGTTACCTATTTCTTTATTATCTCACCAAGTTGACCGCCCTCTGGCATCTTTGGGTGCACTTTTTAACCCTCAGGAAATCACACTGATCATACATAGCTAAAGTCCAAAGTTGTGTTCTGAGATGCTGCCACACCTCTCTGTAATACCCTAACACAAGAAATATCTTCAATCTTCATAAGCCTGTATGTGACAAAGTATTCTGGAAAGGGTGGTGGTGCTGTCAATGGAACGGCGTTTAGGGATCTGCCTCTTTAACTCAGGAGTGGACGTGACTTGAAAACGCTCCAGAAGCACTCATTCGGAGATGTAGCGCTCTGGTCACGCCTTCTTCATAAGGTTCGGAAAACCTGTCTCATACATGCACGTTCAGATATTTTCTCTCAGATGGGAGGATGCACAGTAAGCATGGGGTGAGAAAGAGTCTCTCTCGGGGAAACGTTCTCTCTCCTGGGTTCAGCACCCATGTGCTTTGGTTCAGAAAAGCTGCACTTCTGCATGAAGTAAAACACACACTCAAATACAACGAGGTTGCCATTTAATCCGTAGCAACAAGGTTGCCCACTTAATCAGTAGCAGTCTCGTTGTGAAAAGAGGCACCCGGAAACCTGACCGTGGATCCCCTACAGCAACAGGGTCTCGGTATAACCTCACACAGGATTTGTGGCAACTTGACACAAGGTAGCGCCCCTGACCCCCAGCATGAGAACTGACTTCCACATGCACAGCCAGCCCATGGCCATGCTAAAGCGCACAAGCAGAACAACAGGACCCTAAATACGGTCAAAGGGATCAAGACTGCTTTTGCGAACTGAACCCCAGAACGAATCGTTCTCGTTTTCTTCAGCTCATCGAAAGTAACTCCATTTCCCCTCCGTTCCTTTACTGTAGACGATCTCTGAACACTGCAGTCCTCTGAGCCGATGTGTGTGCGGGTGGCTGTGGGGGTGGCTGTGGTTGTCCCTTGAAACCGTGGAGGGTTCCTTTTAAATAGGACGTTTTCAATAAGTCTGAATTCTCCCTCTAGTTCTCCCTCATGATGTTTACATTTACCTTTCTTTTCTTTTCTTGCAGCCAGTCTTCAGAGAACAAATGGTAACATTTCTGCTATCCCATCATCCCAGTGCTCTTGAGCCCCTCTGAAGCGACTGGTTCAGCCTTTCATCTTGTCTGCCGTTTCATCTGTTTCGCTTGTGTCGGCATGCCTTTCTCTTGCACGTCCTGTCTAGGAGCTCCGCCTCAATGTTTTGCGTGGGACTTGTCCCACGTTACTTCTGTCCATTTCTGCTTGCCTACCTCCTCTGCTCTGCCATTCCTGCTCTTTGCAATGCATGCCATGCCCTCCCGATAAGGACTGGCTTTTCTCCGGTCTTTCAGGCACTTGCCACAGTTTCAGGAAGTTGGTGAGCGGCAACGCATTAGGCGGATAGGGAGATGGTTTCTCTTCCACGTGTGTTTCTCGAAAACATCCAAACACAGGGGCTCTGTCGGGACTTCCAAGTCAGAGGGGCCACTCCTCCACAAGCGATAGCTCTTCAAAGACATAAGTGATGGGAGATGGCCCCCAAACGGCTCAGTTAACGCCCTCTGCCCATTGCCCTTTCAAAGCCTAGGTAGCATATGCTATCATCCATCGGTCAAGAGTGTGCCAGGGCGCCCCTCTCCCACTGGCCTTACCCCTGGGAACCAAGTATTCCCAGGTATAAACGTGTTACTTCAGTTTGCCTGCTGTTCTAAACAAAAGCCAGGCCTACCGCTTGTGTCATTTTGGGTGTCTCAGAGTTCTGAAAGGTCAGTTCTCCCTGACGTAGGCTGTTGAAAAGGTAGAGCCATCTTCAGTTCCACGTAACACCTCTTCTCGGTTCCTTTTGGGTTACTCGCTTTTAGAATGATTAGCTTTCCTCCCCAGAAGTTAGGTGAGATGGCATTATTAGCCTTTTTTTTTGGTTTTGTAAAGGCCACACCCACCGGCACAGGGATGTTCCCAGGCTAGGGGCTGAATGGGAGCTGTAGCCGCCGGCCTACACCACAGAAGCAGCAAGGCCGGGTACCGGCCACCCCTGCGACCCACACACCCCAGCCCATGGCCACGCCAGACCCTTAACCCCCTGAGCGAGGGCTGGGATGGAACCTGTGTCCTCCTGGATACTCGTCTGATTCACTTCCCCTGAGCCATGACGGGAACTCCCAGGAAAGCCTCGAGTCACATCAAAGCAAAGAGAGAGAACAAGAGCATGGCTTTCTGGCACCTTGCTCATTCAATCGTGCCATTCGTTTCCCTCCACCAACGCATTTTCGAAACCTGCATTTCCCCGAAATGCACGAGTCAGTCTCAACATCGATTTGATTCCATTTCTCTGCGCTTCGCGTATAAAAATGATCTGTCGCTGAGAACGTCCCTACGACCACGTCAGTTGACGAGAATGGAAAGCACAGGATTAGAGCCTTGTCGCCCAGGCCTTTGCCTTTCTGCAGGAGACGACACCTTCAGAGGTAATTTTGAAAGCCCTCTTGACAACTACGTTAAGTTGAGCATCGCTTTGTGCCATGCAAAGCATTAGACACCATCACACTTGCAAAAGCCAGTACCCAGACATAGGTCATCCACTTGCTCAGGCACTGTGGCGTCTTTGGAAAAGACTTTTTCGGGAGTGACACGTGTGTTTCACACGAACTACGACAGCAGTGCTTTCACTGGAAGACAACTTGTCTAATGTGGCATCGTCAGAAGTGTTTGCCAAACGGAGAGATGTAACTTCGATCCACAACCAAGAGAGCAATTGCTATCATTTTTTATTTCTTTTATTTCTTTCAAATGCACCCACAGCATTTGGAAGTTCAGGTCCAGTGACTGAATCTGAGCCGCAGCTATAACCGACACCACTGCTGGGGCAACGCCACATCCTTTAACCCATTGTGTCCAGCCAGAGCTCGAACCCGCACCTCCACTGCAACACGAGCCACTGAAGTGAGGTTCCTAACCCACCATACCACAGTGGGAACTCCTGAAATAACATGACTTCATTTTATGAGATATGTCTTCTGAGTCAGAAACTCCATGCCTGGCAATTGTCCTCTTCTTTTTACTATCTGTTGTGGTTTCCTTAACATTTACATGACTATTTGTCAATTTCCTTTTCAGGAGACCTTCAGGCTGAAAACGGTAACTTATTTCTGAATTTTTCTTTTCTTTCTTTTTTTTTTTTTTTCTGTTTTGGAGGGGTGGATGTATTTCCTAGGAATAGTTATTCTCTCTTGACTTTCCTTCCTCTGCTATTGCTTCAAGTCACTGTCTTCCAGGCACTTACCACCCTCTCATTACGAGGTTTGTTACATGAAGAGAATCAGGCTGAGAAGAATGCTCTTTGCTCCATTCCACAGAAAGCTTCCTTCTCCTGGGTCCTCCACCACGACATCTAGATGCAGTGCCCGCTGTGTCGTATTTGACATTGTCCCAGTTGTTACTGGAATGGTTCCGATTCCAAACCCTGGGTGCAGGGATAAGTATCTCCTTTGATTGCTCACACTGTGTCGACTGCCGATGCCCTGCATAAGTTATCTGAAGACAGGCCAGTTCACATCTGCCGATCACACTCTCAAGGGACCCAGTGTATAGAAATAGTGTTGCCTGACTTGTCCTGGTTATGTTCAATTTACAACCACAGTTCTTACTCTTCGTTCATTTTTATGTTACCTATTTCTTTATTATCTCACCAAGTTGACCACCCTCTGGCATCTTTGGGTGCACTTTTTCCCCTCAGGAAATCACACTGATCATACATAGCTAAAGTCCAAAGTTGTGTTCTGAGATGCTGCCACACCTCTCTGTAATACCCTAACACAAGAAATATCTTCAATCTTCATAAGCCTGTATGTGACAAAGTATTCTGGAAAGGGTGGTGGTGCTTTTAATGGAACGGCGTTTAGGGATCTGCCTCTTTAACTCAGGAGTGGACGTGACTTGAAAACGCTCCAGAAGCACTCATTCGGAGATGTAGCGCTCTGGTCACGCCTTCTTCATAAGGTTCGGAAAACCTGTCTCATACATGCACGTTCAGATATTTTCTCTCAGATGGGAGGATGCACAGTAAGCATGGGGTGAGAAAGAGTCTCTCTCGGGGAAACGTTCTCTCTCCTGGGTTCAGCACCCATGTGCTTTGGTTCAGAAAAGCTGCACTTCTGCATGAAGTAAAACACACACTCAAATACAACGAGGTTGCCATTTAATCCGTAGCAACAAGGTTGCCCACTTAATCAGTAGCAGTCTCGTTGTGAAAAGAGGCACCCGGAAACCTGACCGTGGATCCCCTACAGCAACAGGGTCTCGGTATAACCTCACACAGGATTTGTGGCAACTTGACACAAGGTAGCGCCCCTGACCCCCAGCATGAGAACTGACTTCCACATGCACAGCCAGCCCATGGCCACGCTAAAGCGCACAAGCAGAACAACAGGACCCTAAATATTGTCAAAGAGGAGGCTCCTCTGGTGAACTTCTGTGAGACCTGGAGGAAGTCTTCATGTTGAGGATGTTGTGATTTCCCTCTTGTTGGAGAAGGGACTTGATTCCTGCAAGTTGTGTCTCTAGAGAAGGATGAGTCTTTTCCAAAATAGAGTGGGGTTTGGTGACAGAAGACTTGTACTCTGGCTCATTGTCAGCCAGGCCTTCATTAAGATTGCTCAAACTGTTGTTCTGCTGCAAATTCAGTGAGACATTATAAGTCACAAATATCAATTCCTAAATCCCCAGTGCACAAGACCTCATGTCCACTCCCCAGTGAATCCACAAGACCTAATATTCCTTGTGTGCTCTGCTGCAGGAAAGCTTATTATTGATAGAGCCCTCATATGAATGTGATTGAAAACCTTTTGATTTCTTAGTCCAAATTTTAGCCAGTTAGAACTCAGTTCACAAGAAGTTGTCAGGGGTTACAGTGAATGTCTGATAATTGGATTAAAAGGGGGAGGATGGCCCGATTTGGAATGTATATTTTCTGACATAGGGGCTCTTCATGGAAGAGCCACTGTATTTTGGATGGGGGATCATAAGACATAGGGAAAGAATTGGGTAAAGACTTGGATGGCTCTCTTGGAAGATATAATATTTCCATGATCAACAGAGGAAATCTTGTGGCAGTAATATTTGAGAGAAGGTGATAGAAGGAGAGAGGGAAGGGGGAGAGATAAAGGAGATTTTGATTCAAGCAACAGTCCAGGGCAAGATCTCAATGCTGAGGAGGTGTCAGTGGTTGAGGTGGATATCCAAGTTCACGTAAAAAATAGCACTATTGTCCAACCTCTTTTATTCATTTTTGGTGAGAATATTGGGATGTGGTCCTAAAATTCACAGCTCTCCACTGGCAGATAAGGGTTAGAGGCCCTGTATTACACCCTTTTCCACTAAAATGGCATGATGTGGGGATAAAGGCAAAAGACAGTCGACATTTTCCCTGAGCCAAAAGACCACTCCCCATATAAAGTGATTCTCATGCTGTGTTTCTACTCACTCCGTACTTATTTTCAGGATCCAGTCTATATGCAAAGTGGGTCTTTGTCACTCACATATATTCTTTTCAACCTGAGAAAATGTACAGTTCTTGGATGCATGTTTTAAATAAAATTTTGACCCTGAACTTCTGCTCATATCCAGAGTAACAGCCACAATTCTATAGAGAGATGGATGCCCAGAGTGGGTGGCATTCCCTTCCTTCTGCAAGTTCCAGGCCAACTGGATACCATGGCAATGGGATGATGCCCATTGAGCCTGATATTACAACTGACACTCTGTGAGGTGAGAGGTGTGTGTTGGGCAGCAGGTTGGAAGATCTCCCCATCACACCTTGAGGGTTGGACAATGGGCAACCTGAGCTGTTGGTCTCGAGGTATGTTGATACTGATCTGAAGGCTGTTCCATCAGATGGGTGGTACATTTTGATGAAAAATATTATCTCAATCATTTTACACTCATGGCCTCCACTCTCATCAGTCTACTGAGATAAAAATCGAGTAAAGAGGCTTGCAGGTTGATCATAGTGTATCTTAAAGGGAGCAGTGAGCAGGCCAACTCAAATATTTCCTAAATGGGATAAAAATCTTGTGTTTTATGGCCATAATATACACATCATCCCAGAGTACAAATGCAAAAAACATGCTCTTCTGCCTTCACCAAGCATGAGGCTCTTGATATCACCCCTCATAAAGCCATTCAAAAGGGGTAATTTACTGCTCCACTCTTCTGAATATACATGTCAATAGCTGAAACCACATGCTAGCAAAGGCAATAGAATTTTAAACAGAGAATGGAACTGTGATATTTCAGGTTGGATATCCATGGGTTGATGAGAGCACGCCCACTTTCACTTTGGGTGTCTGCTGGTAGTATGGTTACCAGGGCCAGTGCCAGAGTCAGTGGTGTCCTTATTTGTAAGAAAGGGAAGGAGGATCTACCTTGTGAATTTCTGTGAGCCCTGGCATGAAGTTTTCATGTTGAGGGTCTTGAGGGTTCCCTCTTGGAAGAGATGGGACTCTGTCCCTGCAAGTCTTGGGTCTAGAAAAGGATGAGATTTTTTTCCTTAATAGACTTGGTTTGGGTAACAGAAGACTGGTACTGCAGCACATTGTCAGCCAGAACTTGGTCAAGAATGCTCAGGCTAGGGTTCTGAAGCAAATGCAGTGAGACATGAAGAGTCAAAGACATCAATTCCTTAATCCTCCAAGCACTAGGCCATTGTCTAACTCCCCAGTGAATCCACAAGCCCTAATCTTCCTTGTGCGGTCTGCTGCAGGATTGCATATTCTTGATAGCACCCTCATGCGAATGTGGTTGAAAAGGTTTTGATTTCTGTGTCCAATTTTGAGCCAATTTGAATTCAATTCACAAGCCGTTGTCATGGGGTCCCAATGACGGTCTGATAATTGGATTACTGGGGGAAGACAGCCTGAGTTGGGATATCTCTATTCCTACAGAGGAGCTCTTTACAGAAATGCGAGTGTATTTTAGTTGGGAGATCAGAGGGAAAATATTGGGTAAAAGTTGGACGTCTCTCCTGGCTGAGATAATATTTTAAGGATCAACAGAGGAAATGTTGTGGCAGTACTATGTGAGAGAAAGAGAGAGAAGCAACTAGAGAGAGAGAGAGCAAGAGAGATGGGTGAGATAAAGGAGATTTTGATTCAAGCAACAGCCCAGGGCATGATCTCTATGATGAGGAGTTGTCAGTGCTTCAGGTGGATATCCAACTTCAGGGAAGAAAGAACACTCTTGTCCAGTCTATTTCACTCATTATTGGGGAGACTATTGAGATGTGTCCCTAAAAATCACAGCTCTCCCTTTTAAGATAGGGGTTAGAGCCCCTGTTTGGCACACTTTTCTCCTCACTCTTTACTATGTTTCATGATCCAGTCTATATGTGAAGTTGGTCTTTATTGCTCACATACATACTTTTCAACCTGTCTGGTCTGGTCTGGTCTCATCATGTCTGTTAATGTTTGGTCTGGTCTGGTCCTGTCTGGTCTGATCTGGTTGTGTAAGGTCATGTCTGGTCTGGTTGGGTCTGGTCCAGTCTGTTCCTCTCATGTCCAGTCTGGTCTGATCAGGTCCAGTTGGGTCCAGTCATGTCTGTTCTGGTCTGGTCAGTTCCAATCATGTGTGGTCTTGTCTGGTCATGTCCGGTCATGTCCGGTCTGGTCTGGTTGGGTCTGGTCAGTTCTGATCTGGTCTGGTTGGGTCTGGTCAGTTCTGGTCTGGTCTGGTCTGGTCATGTTTGGTCATGTCTGGTGGTCTGCGTGTTTCTGGATGTGTCTGGTCTGGTCTGGTTGTGTCTGCTCATGTCTGGTCTCATCTGGTCATGTCTGGTCATGTCTGGTCTTGTCTGGTCATGTCTGGTCATATTTGGTCCTGTCTGATTGGGTCTGGTCATGTCTCATATGGTCTGGTCATGTCTGGTTGGGTCTGGTTGGGTCTGGTCTGGTCTGGTCGGGTCCTGTCATGTCCAGTCTGGTCCAGTCATGTCTGGTCATTTCTGGTTATGTCCAGATTAGTCTGGTCATGTCCAGTCATGTCTGGTCTGGTCTGGTCTGGTCCAGTCATGTCCAGTCATTTCTGGACATGTCCTGTCAGGTCTGGTTGTGTCTGGTCAGGTCTGGTCAGTTCTGGCCTGGTCTGGTCATTTCTGGTCATGTCCTGATCTGGTCATGTCTGGATATGTCTGGTCTGGTGTGGTCATGTCTGGTCTGGTCTTTTCAGGTCTGGTTGTGTCTGGTTGTGTCTGGTCATGTCTGGTCTGGTCATGTCTGAGGGTATCTGGTCCTCTGGTTGGGTCTGGTCATGTCCAGTCTGGTCTTGTTGGGTCCGGTGGGGTATGGTTGGGTCTGATTTGGACCAGTCAAGTCTGGTCAGTCTGGTCAGATCCACTCAGGTCTGGTCAAGTTTGGTCATGTCAAGAGAACAACTTAAAACAATCTCATATACATATAGACTCATATCAAAACTTCAGAATAACTGCAAACCAAAAATCTACAATTGACACACAAACAAGGAATCTCTGGAGAAGAAATATATCTCATAGTATATAAGTGCATAATCTACCATGAATGGGGTCATTTGACATCATTCTTGGAATGCTGAAGTCTCCTTGGATCTGATTCTGATTTCCTCTCCATCAAAGTATTTATGATAATTATTATTAAACAATGCCACTGTACAATTAAATAATACAGTTCTACAATTGTATTATTAATAACCATTTCTCTCCATGGTACAATGTAAGGCCTATAATGTCTTGGTTATCACACCACCTAGAAAGGTGTAATGCCTATATTGAAGCATCGATAAGATGTAACAAATTGTGAGGACATATTTATATAGTTACATTGTTTTTTAACCAATTTATGCATTTTATATTTTACTTATTTTCAGAGGGTGTATTATTTTTGTTATTCTTACAAGTTAAGTTATTCTTTTATTATGCTATATAAAATATTTAATGGTATATAAGGTTTTCACCTTTATACATTTTAGTTGCATAATATAGCAATTTTAATATAATGCTAATTTTTAAGGAAAAGTTGAAATGAAATAGATAATACTAAGTAGTAAAAATGAAAGCCATAAAAATGGGATAAAGTATAGGATAAATTTCCTATTTGTCTCAGCATATTTTCCATTCCACTTCTCCAGTGGGAGTCACTTAATCTGTTTCTTAAGATCCATGATATAATTATCTGTGTGAATGTTATTTTGTTTAAATCTATGTATTCTGTAAAAAATAAAAATAAAATTAAAAAAAAAGTTTGGTCATGTCTGGTCTGGTCTGTTCCTCTCTGGTCATGTCTGGTTGCAACTGGTCATGTCTGGTCTGATCCTGTCTAGTCCAGTCAGGACTCATAGGGTCTGGTCTGGTCCAGTCAGGTCAGGTCATGTCTGGTTGAGTCCAGTCAGGTCCAGGAGTGTTTGGTCTATTCCAGTCACAACCCCTCATGTCATGTCAGGTCTGGCCAGGACAATTCTGGTCCCATAATATCTGGTCATGTCCGGTCTGAGCTGGTGTGTTCCAGTCATGTTCAGTCATGTCTGGTCTGGGCCAGTCTGTTCTGGTCTGTTCCAGTCACAACCAGTCTGGGCCGGTCTGATTGGGTCATGTCCAGTCATGTCCAGTCTGGCCTAATCTCATCCACTATGGTCTGGTCTGGTCATGTCCAGTCTGAGCTGGTATGTTCCAGTCATTTCTGGTCATGTCTGGTCTGAGCCAGTCTGTTCTGGTCTGGTCTGTATAGGTTGTTCAGATCCAGTTGTAACTGGTCATATCAGGTCTGGTCTGGTCTGATGCAGTTGGGTCTGGTCAAGTCCAGTCTGAGCCAGCCTGAGCCAGTCTGGTCCAGTCTGCATGGGTCAGATCCAGTTGTAACCAGTCATGTCTGGTCTGAGCTGGTCTGTTCTGGTTTCATCCAGTCTGATCCAGTCATAATTGGTCATGTCCAGTCTGGTCCAGTCAGGTCTGGTCAGGTCCATTCTGAGCCGGTCTGCTCCAGTCTGATCTGGGGGTAACTGATTGTGTCCAGTCTGGTCCAGTATGAACCGATCTGGTCCAGTCTGATCTGTTTGTAAGCAGTTGTGTCCAGTCAGTACCAGTCTGAGCCAGTCTGTTCTGGTCTGATCTGGTTGTTACCAGTTGTGTCCAGTCTTGTCCTGTCTGGACTGTTCTGGCCCAGTCTGATTAGGTCATAACTGGTCATGTCCAGTCATGTCCAGTCTGGCCCAGTTGGGTCTGGTCAGATCCGGTCATAACTGGTCATGTCCGGTCTGAGACAGTCTGTTCTGGCCAGTATGGGCCAGTATGATCCGTGTAACTTGTGTCTGGTTTGATCTGGTCTGATCCAGGCTGATCTGATCATAACTGGCCATGTCCAGTTTGATCTGGTCTGAAATGGTTTGATCCAGTCTGAACCAGTTGTAATCTGTCATGTCCAGGTTGATAAAAGTCTCATCCAGTCTGATCCGGTCTGAACTTGTTGGGACCGGTCTGATCTGGTTTGGTCTAGTTTGAACTGGTTAGATCCGGTTTGAACCAGTCGGAACTGGTTTGATCCGGTCGGAACCGGTTTGATCCGGTTCGAACCAGTCGGAACTGGTTTGATCCGGTCAGAACCGGTCTGGTCCGGTTTGAACTGATTAGAACCTGTCTGATCAGGTCTCATCCGTTTTGGTCCAGTTTGATCCGTTCTGAACCATTCTGGTCTATTCTGAGCTGGCTGATCTAGTCATGTCTGGTCATGTCCAATATAGTCTGGTATGGTCCATTCTGATCCAGTCTGGTTCAGTCTGATACATTCATGTACATTCTTGTCAGTTCTATGCCAGTCTGTTCTTGTTGTGTCCAGTCATAACTGGTTGTGTCTGGTCCAGTCTTTTCCAGTCATTTCTGTTCTGAGCCAGTCTGCTCTGGTCGTGTCTGGTCATGTCTGATCATGTGCAGTCATATTCAGTCTGAGCTAGCCTGTTCCAGTCGGGTCTGGTTGTGTCTAGTCGAGTCCAATCCGATCCAGTTTGGTCTGGTTGGTTCCAGTCATGTCTGGTCCAGTCTGGTCCTGTCCAGTCAGGTCCAGTCCTGTCCAGTCATGTCTGTTCTGGTCTGGTCGGTTATGGCCTGGTCTGGTCAGGTCTGTTCTGGTCTGGTCATGTGTGTTCATGTCTTTTCAAACTGAGAGTACCAATGTGTGGTTCTGGAATGCAGATTTAAAATAAAATGTTGACCCTGAACTGCCACACTTTTACAGGGATACAGCCACAACTCTAAAGAAAGCAGTTGGGCCTAGAGTGAACCAGACTGGACATGATTGGATATGACTGGACATGGCCAGACATGAATGGGCCCGACTGGACATGACCAGACCAGACCAGACCCAACCAGACATGACCAGCATGACCAGACCAGACCAGACACAGCCAGTCCAGACCAGACATGATAAGACCAGGCCAGACACGTCCAGACACAACTGGTCATGACTGGACCCGACCAGACATGACTGGACCAGACTGGATGTGACCAGACATGACCGAACTGACCAAAACAGACCAGACATGAATAAACACAAACAGACCTGACCAGACAAGAGTGGACATGACTGGGCCAGAGCAAAAATGATCCGACATGACCAGACCTGACCAGACCAGACCATCACACCTCAAGTGTTGGATGATGGGCAACCTGAGCTGTAGGTCTTGAGTTATGCTGATACTGAGCTGAATCCAAATGTGAGCAGTACAAAGGCAAAGGTATTTGAAACAGAGATTGTTACCTGGATGTTTCATGTTGGATATCCTTGAGTTGATGAGCAAAAGCCACCTTTTGCGTTGGGTGTTGGCAGATAGTGTGGTGACCAGGGCCAAGGCAAACTTGTCAGTGGTGTCCACATTTTTAAGAAAGGGAATGAAGATTTTTCTGGTGAACATCTGTGAGGCTGGGCAGGATGGGCTACAAACGGCATGGAAACAATTGGAGCCAACTCCTCAGCTGCATGCTGCAGATGACCCATTTATTAAATGAAAAGCATCAGCTTTTATATCATTTCACAATCAAGTTTTGTGTAAGATTTGACATTAACATTTGACTTAAAGCCCTTTCTGTTCCCTCCACCTGAGATACAAAAAAAGGTTAGTTAAAACATGTTCCTTTCAACTTTAGATTTTTCTTCAAGATTACAAACTTAAAGTTTCACACTGTATTTTTCTTAAAAGGTCAATAACAGTAGCTATTCTATTCTATATTAAGAACAAAGCTTTAATAAGTAATAAACTATGATACGTAACATTCTTTAACTAAAGGCGTATATAGTTAACAAAAATGCATGAAAGCCTTAGGCTCATGACATTCTTGAGGCTGCAGTTTATTCAGCCCCAGCAAGCTAAGCATTTAACCTATTGTCCTGATTTACGTAAGCTCCAAACCACCAATTTCAATAGAAAGGAGTATTATACCCAAAAATTATCAAGTGCTCCCACAAGGGATGAAAGTTACAGGTGACACTCATTTAATAAAAAATATATCTATTGTAAAAAATAGCAATTTGTAAGCCATACAACACTTATCCCAGCCCCAAACTTCTTTTCATGTGAAGGGACTGAAATCATAAGTTTCCCCTGTATACTCTTACAACATAGGTGCCATAAATTGTTATTCCAAAACAAAGGCTTTTTCAATTACATTGTTTAAATGACTTCACTCTGTTTTGGTTCAGGTGTTTTACACACCCAGGGGAAATCCTTAGCTGTAAGAAAGCTGTGAATTAAAGATAGAAAAAGAAGGATAAACATAGGAAAAATAGATTAACATATTTTTTAGGGGATATCATTTTTATTTTCCAGGAAACTGATGTTTTTCAAGGAATTGCTCTGCAATCCTTCTTCTTTCTTCAGCTTGTCTGTAGCTCTGCTAACCAGACAAGCCTCATGCAGGTGCCGACTGTGGCTTTGTTTTCTTTACTGGAGCAGCCTATGGCTCCTGACATCTCCCCCTTTTTTATTTTTTAGAATGAAGGCATGAAGTTCAGTAGAAACCTTAGTGATAGACTGTTTTAAAAGTCTGAAGATGACAGGAAGAAGAAGAAGAACAATTAATAAGTCTACTAAACAGATGTCTATATTATAAATAAATGTTACCCAGGAAGAAGGGTTAACTAGTCCTTTAAATCCTGAATACAATTGAGAGGATAAATCTTGAGCACTAAAAGCCTTTTCTCCCTTACTCTTGGCAAAAATTTCTTGATGTAATTTAGTAATATCCAAAGAGAGATCAGAATGATTCCAAACTCCTTCAGGATGATTTTTAATTTTATTCCAGGTATGAATAGAGTGATTAACTTGTAATGGAGTAACACATATCCATTTAAAATCTGAATGGCACCACAAGGCTAATTTTATTTTAAGTGTTAATAACTCCTGTTCTATAGCCAAAACTGCTTCTTCCAAAGCATCCACTTTATCATTTAATATTCTATCAATAATTTCCTAGGTGGTTAAAGCTAAAGTAACATTCTTTGACAATTGGTCTGCAAAGGTGGCTGTATGTACTTCTTTAGTAAGAGCTATAGCCGACATTGTCAATGAAGCTATAACAGAGATTAATGCAAAAATCCCCAATATAAGTTGCAGCAATAAATCTTTTAGATCTGGATAATTGATTATGTAAAAGCTCTAATATTTTGTACCTTGATTATCATACCAATCACCAGTAATATTTACTGGAATCATAACATAAGGAGGCTGTCTTACAATCAACATAATCTTAATATTACCATTATCTTTTGTTAAGCAATTAGTTAAAGTGCAATTATAACATTTTAGGTTATAGGAGTTATTTTCTACGGTAATTATAACATCAGCAAAATAATATGCAAATGAAAAAGCATAAAGACTTTGTACACTTTGTACACAAGACTTAACTATATCAGTTGTATTTTTCTATGGCATATGGAATATAACTATACGTAAGGCTGATATAGCTTTCCAAAGTTGGAGATGAAAATAAACTTTCTTTTTATCATTAGCCTCATAAGTTAACACAGGAGCTACCCATCCATTATCTCTTAATTTATTTGCCAGTAGTGGTGGTGGGAGGCCATCATGAGTCCAATTTAGGGATTGATTATATTTATTAACCCAGGTTCTGGGAGCTGCCTTCCACAGAGGGAAACACTCATCGGGGAAGGAACCACAGCCCCAAGGCATGATTGCTAAGGCAAGCAACACTAGTCTGATTCTCAACTAGCCCTCTGCTCACAAAGGGGCAAAGGAGGGGCTGGGCAGCCTCTAGCTCCCTAAGTCCTGGTGGGTGGCTGCTGGTCCCCTTGGCTGGAAACCCACTCCCAATGTGTTCTCCTTAGAGACCAAGTCAGATTTGGCATGGAAAAGGCTTGTTTTCACTGGCCCCTACAATCCACCCTAGGCCAGCTAGGGACATAAGCACTAAGGGCCCATGACCGAAAGCCACAAAAGGATGTTCTGGGAGCTGCAATCTGCACAGTTAAACTATCCTCGGGGAAGGAACCACAGAAGCAAGACAAGTTTGCTCAAGCCAGGAGCGCTGGCCTGTTGCACACACAGCCCTAGGCTCTCAAAAGGGCAAAGGAGGGTCTAGGCTGCCAACTGCTCCGTGTGCACCGGTGCTTTGCTGGTGGTTGCCAGAGTTTGAAACCAACCCCAAACGTGCTCTCCTTTGGGGAGAAGGTGGATTGGGCCTGAAAAGGCCTTGTGTGCACTGGCCCCAGCACCCCACCCTTCACCAGCTTGGGAGGGACCAACCTAGGGCCCATCTCAGAAACGGCACACAACGAGTATCTGGGAGCTGCATTCTCCAAAGTGAAACTCTCCTCAGGAAACCAAGCTCAGGCCCAATGCGTGTTTGCTCAGGAAAGCAGTGCTTGCCCTTTTCTCCCCTAGCCCTGTGCTCCCCCTAGGGCCGAGGAGGGTCTGGGCTGCCGCCTGCTCGGTGTGCACTGGTGCTTGGCTGGTGGTCGCCAGAGATTGAAACCAGCTCCAAACGTGCTCTTCTTTGGGGAGAAGGTGGATTGGGCCTTGTGTGCACTGGCCCCAGCACCCCACCCTTCACCAGCTAGGGAGGGACCCACCTAGGGCCCATCTCAGAAACGGCACACAACGAGATTCTGGGAGCTGCATTCTCCAAGGTGAAACACTCCTTGGGCAGCCAAGCTCAGGCCCAATGCGTGTTTGCTCAGGAAAGCAGTGCTTGCCCTTTTTTCCCCTAGCCCTGTGCTCCCAATAGGGCCGAGGAGGGTCTGGGTTGCCGCCTGCTCCGTGTGCACCGGTGCTTGTCTGGTGGTCGCCGAAGATTGAAACCAACTCCAAAAATGCTCTCCTTCAGGGAGAAGGCGGATTGGGCCTGAAAAGGCCTTGTGTGCACTGGCCCCAGCACCCCACCCTTCGCCAGCTAGGGAGGGACCCACCTAGGGGCCATCTCAGAAACGGCACACAACGAGATTCTGGGAGCTGCATTCTCCAAAATGAAACTCTCCTTGGGAATCCAAGCTCAGCCCCAATGTGTATTTGCTCAGGAAATCAGCGCTTGCCATTTTCGCCCCTAGCCTTGTGCTCCCCCTAGGGCCGAGGAGGGTCTGGGCTGCCGCCTGCACCGTGTGAACTGGTGCTTGGCGGATGGTTGACAGAGCTTGAAACCAACTCCAAATGTGCTCTCCTTCAGGGAGAAGGTGTATTGGGCCTGAAAAGGCCTTGTGTGCACTGGCCCCAGCACCCCAAACTTTGCAAGCTAGGGAGGGACCCACCTAGGACCCATTACAGAAATGGCACACAAAGAGTATCTGGGAGCAGCATACCCCAAAGGAAAACTGTGCTCGGGGAACAAACCACAGCCCCAATCCGAGTATCGTCAGGAAAGCAACGCTTGCCTAGTTCTCACCTAGCCCTATGTTCCCCATAGGGCCAAGGAGGGTCTGGGCTGCCTCTGGCTCCGTGGGCACTGCTGCTTGGCGGGTGGTCTCCACAGCTTGAAACCAACTGCAAACGTGTTCTCCTTTGCGGCGAAGGCTGATTTGGCATGAAAAGGCCTTGTTTGCACAGGCCCCAGCAACCCACCCTAGCCAGCTAAGGAGGGACCCACCTAGGTCCTATCTCAGAAAAAGGCAGAAAACACGCTTCTGGAAGCTGCATTCTAAGAACACAAAGTGTGCTAGGGGAACAAACCTCAGCCCCAATGCGTCTTTGCTCAGGAAAGCAACGCTTGCCTAAGTCTCACCTAGCCCTATGTTCTATAGAGAGCCAAGGAGGGTCTGGGCTGCCTCTGGCTCCGTGGGCACTGTGGCTTGGCGGGTGGTCTCCGCAGATTGAACCAACTCAAACTGTGTTCTCCTTTGTGGAGAGCCTGATTTGGCATGAAAAGACCTTGCTTGCACAGGCCCAAGAAACCCACTCTTAGCCAGCTAGGGAGGGACCCACCTAGGGCCTATCTCAGAAATGGCACAAAACACGCTTCTGGAAGCTGCATTCTGCAAAGGAAAACTGTGCTCGGGGAAAAAACCTCAGCCCCAATGCGTGCTTGCTCAGGAAAGCAACGCTTGCCTAGTTCTCACCTAGCCCCATGCTCCCCATAGGGCCAAGGAGGGTCTGGGCTGCCTCTGGCTCCGTGGGCACTGCTGCTTGGCGGGTGGTCTCCGCAGCTTGAAACCAACTCCAAACGTGTTCTCCTTTGTGGCGAAGGCTGATTTGGCATGAAAAGGCCTTGTTTGCACAGGCCCAGCAACCCACCCTTAGCCAGCTAGGGAGGGACCCACCTAGGTCCAATCTCACAAATGGTAGAAGACTCGCTTGTGGGAGCTGCATTTTGCAAAGGAAAACTGTGCTCGGGGAACAAACCTCAGCCCCACCACTGCTTGGCGGTTTGTCTCCACAGCTGGAAACCAACTCCAAACGTGTTCTCCTTTGCGGAGAAGGCTGATTTGGCATAAAAAGGCCTTGTTTGCACAGGCCCCAGCAAACCACCCTTACCCTGCTAGGGAGGGACCCACCTAGGGCCTATCACAGAAACGGTAAAAAACATGCTACTGGAAGCTGCATTCTGGAAAGGAAAACTGTGCTCGGGGAACAAAGCTCAGCCCCAATGCGTGCTTGCTCAGGAAAGCAATGCTTGCCTAGTTCTCACCTATTCCTAAGGTTCCCATAAGGCCAAGGAGGGTCTGGGCTGCCTCTGGCTCTGTGGGCACTGTTGCTTGGAGGGTGGGCTCCGCTGAATGAAACCAACTCCAAAAGTGTTCTCCCTTGTGGAGAAGGCTGATTTGGCATGAAAAGACTTTGTTTGCACTGGCCACAACAACCCACACTTAGCCAGCTAGGGAGGGAGCCACTTAGGGCCTATTTCAGAAATGGCAAAAAACGCACTTCTGGAAGCTGCATTCTGCAAAGGAAAACTGTTCTTGGGGAACACAACTCAGCCGTAATGCGTGTTTGCTCAAAAAAGCAACACTTGCCTAGTTCTCATCTAGCCCTATGCTCCCCATCGGGCCAAGGAAGGTCTGGGATGCCTCTGGGACCTTGAGCACTGCTGCTTGGCGGGTGGTCTCTGCAACTAGAAACCAACTCCAAATGTGTTTTCTTTTGCGGAGAAGGCAGATTTGGCATGAATAGGCCTTGTTTGCACAGGCCCCAGCAACCCACCCTTAGCCAGCTAGGGCGGGACAACGTAGTGCCTATGTTAGAAACGGCACCAAACTTGCTTCTGGAAGCTGCATTCTAAGAATGCAAAGTGTGCTCGGGGAGCAAACCTCAGCCCCAATGCGTCTTTGCTCAGGAAAGCAACGCTTGCCTAGTTCTCACCTAGCCCTATGCTCCCCATAGGGCCAAGGAGGGTCTGGGCTGCCTCTGGCTCCATGGGCTTTGCTGCATGGGGGGTGGTCTCCGCAGCTTTGAACCAGCTCCAAACGTGTTCTCCTTTGTGGCGAAGGCTGATTTGACATGAAAAGGCCTTGTTTGCACAGGCCCCTACAACCCTACCCTTGGCAGCTAAGGACGGACCCACCTAGGGCCTATCTCAGAAATGGCAGAAAACGAGCTTTTGGAAGCTACCTTCTGCAAAGGAAAACTATGCTCACTTTGGGGAGCAAACCTCAGCCCCAATGCGTGCTTGCTCAGGAAAGCAATGCTTGCCTAGTTCTCACCTATCCCTATGTTCCCCATACGGCCAAGGAGGGTCTGGGCGGCCTCTGGCTCCGTGGGCACTGCTGCTTGGCGGGTGGTGTCCGCAGCTTGAAACCAACTCCAAACGTGTTCTCCTTTGTGGCGAAGGCTGATTTGGCATGAAAAGGCCTTGTTAGCACAGGCCCCAGCACCCCACCCTTAGCCAGATAGGGACGAACCCACCTAGGGCCTATCTCAGAAACGAAATAACACTTGCTTCTGGAAGCTGCATTCTGCAAAGGAAAACTGTGCTCGGGGAAAAAACCTAAGCCCCAATGCGTGCTTGCTCAGGAAAGCAACGCTTGCCTAGTTCTCCCCTAGCCCCATGCTCCCCATAGGGCCAAGGAGGGTCTGGGCTGCCTCTGGCTCCGTGGGCACTGCTGCTTGGCGGGTGGTCTCCGCAGCTTGAAACCAACTCCAAACGTGTTCTCCTTTGTGGCGAAGGCTGATTTGGCATGAAAAGGCCTTGTTTGCACAGGCCCCAGCAACCCAACCTTAGCCAGCTAAATAGGGCCTATCTCAAAAACGGCAGAAAACGCACTTCTGGAAGCTGCATTCTGCAAAGCAAAACTCTGTTCAGGGAACAAACCTCAGCCCCAAAGCCTGCTTGCACGGGAAAGCAATGCTGCCTAGTTTTAAGTAGCCCTATTCTCCCCATAGGGCCAACGAAGTTTTGGATGCCTCTGGCACCGTGGGCACTGTTGCTTGGCGGGTTGTCTCGGCAGCTTGGAACCACCTCCAAACATGTTCTCCTTTGCAGAGAAGGCTGATTTGGGATGTAAAGGCCTTGTTTTCACAGGCCCCAGCAACCCACACTTAGCCAGCTAGGGAGGGAACCACCAAGGGCCTATCTCAGAAACGGCAAAAAACACGCTTCTGGAAGCTGCATTCTGCAAAGGAAAACTCTGCTCAGGGAACAAACCTCAGCCCCAAGCCTCTTTGCTCAAGAAAGCAATGCTTGCCTACTTCTCCCCTAGCCCCATGCTCCCCATAGGGCCAAGGAGGCGCTGGGCTGCCTCTGGCTCCGTGGGCACTGCTGCTTGGCGGGTGGTCTCCACAGCTTGAAACCAACTCCAAACGTGTTCTCCTTTGCGGCGAAGGCTGATTTGGCATGAAAAGGCCTTGTTTGCACAGGCCCCAGCAACCCACCCGTAGCCAGCTAGGGAGGGACCCACCTAGGGCCTATTTGACAAAGGGCACAAAACATGCTTCCAGAAGCTTCATTCTGCAAAGCCAAACTTGCTCTGGGAACAATCCTCAGCCCTAATGCGTGCTTGCTCAGTGAAGCAACGGTTGCCTAGTACTCACTTAGCCCTTTTGTCCACAAACGGCCAAGGATGATCTGGGATGCGTCTGGCACCGTTTGAACAATTGCTTGGCGCTTAGTCTCCGCAGGTTGAAACCAACTCCAAACATGTTCTCCTTTGTGGAGAAGGCTGATTTGGCATGAAAAGGCCTTGTTTGCACAGGCCCCAGCAACCCAACCTTAGCCAGCTAGGGACGGACCCACCTAGGGCCTATCTCAGAAACGGCACAAAACGTGCTTCTGGAAGCTGCATTCTGCAAAGGAAAAGTGTGCTCGGGAAACAAACCTCAGCCCCAATGCCTATTTGCACGGGAAAGCAATGCTGCCTAGTTTTCAGTAGCCCTATTCTCCCCTTATGGCCAACGAAGTTCTGGGATGCCTCTGGCACCGTGGGCACTGTTGCTTGTTGCGTTGTCTCAGCAGCTTGGAACCACCTCCAAAGATGTTCTCCTTTGCAGAGAAGGCATATTTGGCATGAAAAGGCCATGTTTGCACAGGCCCCATCAACCCACCCTGAGCCAGTTAGGGATGAACCCACTTATAGCCTATTTAACAAAGGGCACAAAACACGCTTCTGGAAGCTGCATTCTGCAAAGGAAAAGTTCTCTTGGGAACACACCTCAGCCCCAATGCGTGCTTGCTCAGGAAAGCATCGCTTGCCTAGTTCTCACCTAGCCCCATGCTCCCCATAGGGCCAAGGAGGGTCTGGCTTCCTCTGGCTCCGTGGGCACTGCTGCTTGGCGGGTGGTGTCCGCAGCTTGAAACCAACTCCAAACGTGTTTTCCTTTGTGGAGAAGGCTGATTTGGCATGAAAAGGCCTTGTTTCAACAGGCCACAGCAACTCAGCCTTAGCCAGCTAGGGAGGGACATTCCAAGGGCCCATCTCCGAAACGGCACAGAACGCGCTTCTGGAAGCTGCATTCTGCAAAGCAAAACTCTGTTCGGGGAACAAACCTCAGCCCCAAAGCCTGCTTGCACGGAAAGCAATGCTGCCTAGTTTTAAGTAGCCCTATTCTCCCCATAGGGCCAACGAAGTTCTGGGATGCCTCTGGCTCCGTGGGCACCGTTGCTTGTCGGGTTGTCTCGGCAGCTTGGAACCACCTCCAAACATGTTCTCCTTTGCAGAGAAGGCTGATTTGGGATGAAAAGGCCTTGTTTTCACTGTCCCCAGCAACCCACACTTAGTCAGCTGGGGAGGGAACCACCAAGGGCCTATCCCAGAAACGGCAAAAAACACGCTTCTGGAGGCTACATTCTGCAAAGGAAAACTGTGCTCAGCAACACATCTCAGCCCCAAGGCTTGCTTGCTCAGGAAAGCAACGCTTGCCTACTTCTCACCTAGCCCCATGCTCCCCATAGGGCCAAGGAGGCTCTTGGCTGCCTCTGGCTCCGTGGGCACTGCTGCTTGGCGGGTAGTCTCCGCAGCTTGAAACCAACTCCAAACGTGTTCTCCTTTGTGGCGAAGGCTGATTTGGCATGAAAAGGCCTTGTTTGCACAGGCCTCATCAACCCACCCTTAGGCAGCTAGGGACGGACCCACCTAGGGCCTATCTCAGAAACGAAACAAAACTTGCCTCTGCAAGCTGAATTCTGCAAAGGAAAACTGTGCTTGGGGAACAAACCTCAGCCCCAATGCCTGCTTGTACGGGAAATCAATTCTGCCTATTCTCCCCATAGGGCCGACGATATTCTGGGATGCCTCTGGCACCGTGGGCACTGTTGTTGGCCGGTTGTGTCGGCAGCTTGAAACCACCTCCAAACGTGTTCTCCTTTGAGGAGAAGGTTGATTTGGCATGAAAAGGCCTTGTTTGCAGAGGCCCCAGCAACCCCCAGTTAGCAAGCTAGGGAGGGAAACACCTAGGGCAAAAACGCGCTTCTGGAAGCTGCATTCTGCAACAGAAAAATGTTCTTGGGGAACAAACCTCAGCCCCAATGTGTGCTTGCTCAGGAAAGCAACGCTTGCCTAGTTCTCACCTATCCCTATGCTCCCCATAGGGCCAAGGAGGGTCTGTGCTGCCTCTGGCTCCGTGGGCACTGCTGCTTGGCGGGTGCTCTCTGTAGCTTGAAAGCAACTCCAAACGTGTTCTCCTTTGTGGCGAAGGCTGATTTGGCATGAAAAGGCCTTGTTTGCACAGGCCCCAGCAACCCACCCTTAGCCAGCTAGGGAGGGACCCACCTAGGGCATATCTCAGAAATGAAACAAAACTTGCTTCCGGAAGCTGCATTTTGCAAAGGAAAACTGTGCTCGGGGAACAAACCTCAGCCCCAATGTAGCTCTGCTAAGGAAAGCAACGCTTGCCTAATTCTCACCTAGCCCCGTGCTCCCCATAGGGCCTTGGAGGCTCTGGGCTGCCTTTGGCTCGGTTGGCACTGCTGCTTGGCGGGTGGTCTCCGCAGCTTGAAACCAACTCCAAACGTGTTCTCCTTTGGGGAGAAGCCTGATATGGCATGAAAAGGCCTTGTTTTCACAGGCCCCAGCAACCCACCCTTAGCCAGCTAGGGAGGGACCCACCAAGGGCCTATCTCAGAAATGGCACAAAACGCGCCTCTGGAAGCTGCATTCTGCAAAGCAAAACTGTGCTTGGGGAACAAACTTCAGCCCCAATGCCTATTTCCACGGGAAAGCAATGCTGCCTAGTTTTAATTAGCCCTATTCTCCCCATAGGGCCAACGAAGTTCTGGGATGCCTCTGGCACAGTGGGGACTGTTGCTTAGCGGGTTGTCTCTGCAGCTTGAAACCAACTCCAAACATGTTCTCCTTTGTGAAGAAGGCTGATTTGGTGTGAAAAGGCCTTGTCTGCACAGTCCCCATCACCCCACCCTTAGCCAGCTAGGGAGGGTCCCACCAAGGGCCTATCCTAGAAACGGCACAAAACCCCCTTCTGGAAGCTGCATTCTGAAAAGGGAAAGTTCTCTTGGGAACAAACCTCAGCCACAATGCGTCTTTGCTCAGCAAAGCAACGCTTGCCTAGTTCTCACCTAGCCCTATGCTCCCATAGGGCCAAGGAGGGTCTGGGCTGCCTCTGGCTCGGTGGGCACTGCTGCTTGGCGGGTGGTCTCCGCAGCTTGAAACCAACTCCAAACGTGTTCTCCTTTGTGGCGAAGGCTGATTTGGCATGAAAAGGCCTTGTGTTCACATCCCCAGCAACCCACCCTTACCCAGCTAGGGAGGGTCCCACCTAAGGCCTATCTCAGAAACGAAACAAAACGTGCTTCCAGAAGCTGCATTCTGCAAAGGAAAACTGTGCTTGGGGAACAAACCTCAGCCCCAATGCGTGTTTGCTCAGTAAAGCAACGCTTGCCGAGTTCTCACCTAGCCCTATGCTCCCCGTAGGTCCAAGGAAGGTCAGGGCTGCCTCTGGCTCGGTGGGCACTGCTTCTTGGCGGGTGGTCTCCGCTGCTTGAAACCAACTCCAAACATGTTTTCTTTGCAGAGAAGGCTGATTTGGCATGAAAAGGCCTTGTTTCAACAGGCCACAGCAACCCACCCTTAGCCAGCTAGGGAGGGACATTCCAAGGGGCCATCTCAGAAATGGCACAAAACGCGCTTCTGGAGGCTGCATTCTGCAAAGTGAAACTGTGCTCAGGGAACAAACCTCGCCCCAATGTGTGTTTTCAGAGGAAAGCAACGCTAGCCCTGTTCTCACCTAGCCCTATGCTCCCTTAGGGCAAAGGAGGGTCTGGGCTGCCTCTAGCTCCTGGGCACTGCTGCTTGGCGGGTGGTCTCCGCAGCTTGAAACCAACTCCAAACGTGTTCTCCTTTGCGGCGAAGGCTGATTTGGCAGGAAAAGGCCTTGTTTGCACAGGCCCCAGCAACCCAACCGTAGCCAGCTAGGGAGGGACCCACCTAGGGCCTATCTCAGAAACGACACAAAACGTGCTTCTGGAAGCTGCATTCTGCATAGGAAAAGTGTGCTCGGGAAACAAACCTCAGCCCCAATGCCTATTTGCACGGGAAAGCAATGCTGCCTAGTTTTCAGTAGCCCTATTCTCCCCATATGGCCAACGAAGTTCTGGGATGCCTCTGGCACCATGGGCACTGTTGCTTGGCGGTTTGTCTCGGCAGCTTGGAACCACCTCCAAACATGTTCTCCTTTGCAGAGAAGGCTGATTTGGCATGAAAAGGCCTTGTTTTCACAGGCCCCAGCAACCCACACTTAGCCAGCTAGGGAGGGACCCACCAAGGGCCTATCTCAGCAACGGCACAAAACGCACCTCTGGAAGCTGCATTCTGCAAAGGGAAACTGTGCTTGGGGAACAAACCTCAGCCCCAATGCATGTTTGCTCAGGAAAGCATGCTTGCCTAGTTTTCACATTGTCCTAATTTCCCCATAGTGCCAAGGTGTGTCTGGGCTGCCTCTGGCTCCGTGGGCACTGCTGCTTGGCGGGTGGTCTCCGCAGCTTGAAACCAACTCCAAACGTGTTGTCCTTTGTGGCGAAGACTGATTTGGCATGAAAAGGCCTTGTTTGCACAGGCCCCAGCAACCCACCCTTAGCCAGCTAGGGAGGGACCCACCTAGGGCCTATCTCACAAAGGGCACAAAACGCACTTCTGGAAGCTGCATTCTGCAAAGGAAAAGTGTTCTCGGGGAACAAACCTCAGCCCCAATGCGTGCTTCCTCAGGAAAGCAACGCTTGCCTAGTTCTCACCTAGCCCCTTGCTCCCCATAGGGCCAAGGAGGGTCTGGGCTGCCTCTGGCTCGGTGGGCACTGCTGCTTGGCGGGTGGTCTCCGCAGCTTGAAACCAACTCCAAACGTGTTCTCCTTTGTGGCGAAGGCTGATTTGGCATGAAAAGGCCTTATTTGCACAGGCCCCAGCAACCCACCCTTAGGCAGCTAGGGAAGGAGGCAGCTAGGGAGGGAGCCACCTAGGGCCGATCTCACAAAGGGCACAAAACTCACTTCTGGAAGCTGCAGTCTGCAAAGGGAAACTGTGCTCAGGGAACAAACCTCAGCCCCAATGTAGCTTTGCTAAGGAAAGTAACGCTTGCCTAGTTCTCACCTAGGTCCCTCCTTGGCACTATGGGGAGCAGTGGGCTAGGTGAGAAATAGCAAGCATTGCTTTCTTGTGCAAAGACACATTGGGGCTGAAGCTTGTTCCCCGAGCACAGTATTCCTTTGCAGAATGCAGCTTCCAGAAGCGAGTTTTGTGCCATTTCTTTGACAGGACCTAGGTGGGCCTCTCCCTATTTGGCTAATGTTGGGTTGCTCTGGCCTGTGCAAGCAAGGCCTTTTCCTACCAAATCAGCCTTCTCCCCAAAGGACAACACATTTGGGGTTGGTTTAAGGCTGTAGAGACCAGCATCCAAGCAGCAGTTCCCATGGATTCAGAGGCAACCCTGATCTTCCTAGGCCCTATGGGGAGCAAAGGGCTAGGTGAGAAATAGGCAAGCCTTGCTTTCCTGAACAAACACGCATTGGGGCTGAGGTTTGTTCCCCGAGCACATTTTTTGCTTTGCAGAATGCAGCTTCCACTATCCAGTTTAGTGCCGTTTCTGTGATGGGACCTAGGTGGGTCTCTCCCTAGCTGGTTAAGGGTGGGTTGCTAGGGCCTGTGCCAGCAAGGCCTTTACCTGACAAAACAGCCTTTGCCCCAAAGGAGAACACGTTTAGTGTTGGCTTCAGGCTGCAGAGACCAGCAGCCAAGCAGCAGTGCCCAACGAGCCAGAGACACCACAGACCGGCCTTGGCCCTATGGGGAACCTAAGGCTAGGTGAGGAATAGCCAAGCATGGCTTTACTGAGCAAAGACGCATGGGGCTGAGGTTTGTTCCCCAGCACAGTTTTCCTTGGCAGAATGCAGTTTGACTGAATCCTGACAGACTGGATCAATCACACTTGACTGAATCCTTACTGATTGGATCAATCACGCTTGAGTGAATCCTGACTGATTGGATCAATCACGCTTGAATGAATCCTGACTGATTGGATCAATCACACTTGACTGACTCCTGATTGACTGGATCAATCAGGCTTGACTGACCTCTGATTGATTGGATCACTCACGCTTGACTGACTACTGATTGATTTGATCAATCACGCTTGACTGACTCCTGACTGATTGGATCAATCACGTTTGACTGACTCCTGACAGAATGTATCCATCACGCTTGAGTGAATCCTGACTGATTGGATCAATCACGCTTGACAATATACTGATTGATTGGATCAATCACGGTTTACTGAATCCTGAACGATTGCATCAATCACGCTTGATTGAATCCTGACTGATTGGATCAATCACACTTGAATGAATCATGATTGATTGTATCAATCACGCTTGAATGACTCCTGATTGATTGGATCCATCACGCTTGAGTGTATCTTGATAAATTGGTGGGATGATGGGTTCTGTTCACTCAAGGCCTTTTCCTGCCAAGTCAGCCTTCTCCCTGAAGGAGAACACGTTTGGTGTTGGTTTCAGCCTGCTGAGACCAGCAGCCAAGCAGCAGTGCCCACGGAGCCAGAGGCAGCCCAGACCCTCCTTGGCCCTTTGGGGAGCATAGGGCTATGTGCGAAATAGGCAAGCATTGCTTTCTTGTGCAAAGACGCATTGGGGCTGAAGCTTGTTTCCCGAGCACAGTATTCCTTTGCAGAATGCAGCTTCCAGAAGCGAGTTTTGTGCCATTTCTTTGACAGGACTTAGGTGGGTCTCTCCCTATTTGGCTAATATTCAGTTGCTCTGGCCTGTGCAAACAAGGCCTTTCCCTGCCAAATCAGCCTTCTCCCGAAGGAGAACACGTTTGGGGTTGGTTTCAGGCTGCGGAGACCAGCATGCAAGCAGCAGTTCCCATGGATTCAGAGGCAACCCTGATCTTCCTAGGCCCTATGGGGAGCTAAGGGCTAGGTGAGAAATAGGCAAGCCTTGCTTTCCTGAGCAAACACGCATTGGGGCTGAGGTTTTTTACCGGAGCACATATTTCCTTGGCAGAATGCAGCTTCCTGTATCCATTATTGTGCCGTTTCAGTGATAGGACCTAGGTGGGTCCCTCCCTAGCTGATTAAGGGTGGGTTGCTAGGGCCTGTGCCAGCAAGGCCTTTACCTGACAAAACAGCCTTTGCCCCAAAGGAGAATACGTTTAATGTTGGCTTCAGGCTGCGGAGACCAGCAGCCCAGCAGCTGTGCCCACCGTGCCAGAGGCACCCCAGACCATCACTGGCCCTATGGGGAACCTAAGGCTAGGTGAGGAATAGCCAAGCATTGCTTTTCTGAGCAAAGACGCATGGGGCTGAGGTTTGTTCCCCAGCACAGTTTCCCTTGGCAGAATGCAGCTTGACTGAATCGTGACAGATTGGATCAATCAGGCTTGACTGAGTTCTGATTGAGTGGATCAAGCAGGCTTGACTGAATCCTGACTGATTGAATCAATCACGCTTGACTGACTGGATCAATCACGCTTGACTTACTCCTTACAGATTCGATCAATCACGCTTGACTGAATGCTGACTGATTGCATTAATCACGCTGAATGAATCCTGTGATTGGATCAATCACGCTTGATTGATTGGATCAATCACGCTTGAGTGAATCCTGATTGATTAGATCAATCACGCTTGATTGAATCCTGACTGATTGCATCAATCACGCTTGAGTCCTGACTGATTGGATCAATCACGCTTGACTGACTCCTGACTGATTGGATCCATCATGGTAGACATACTCCTGACTGATTGGATCAATCATGCTTGACTGAATCCTGACTGATTGTATCCATCATGCTTGAATGACTTCTGATTGATTTGGTCAATTTGGCTTGACAGTATCCTGATTGATGGGGTCATTTCCGCTTGACTGAATCATGATTGATTGGATTAATCACGCTTGAGTGTATCCAGGTTGATTGGATTCATCATGCTTGCCTGCATCTTGATTGATGTGTGGGTTGTTGGGACCTGTTCCAGCAAGGCCTTTTCGTGCCAAATCAGCCTTTTCCCTGAAGGAGAACACGTTTGGTGTTGGTTTCAGGCTGCTGAGACCAGCAGCCAAGCAGCAGTGCCCACGGAGCCAGAGGCAGCCCAGACCCTCCTTGGCCCTTTGGGGAGCATATGGCTAGGTGAGAAATAGGCAAGCGTTGCTTTCTTGTGCAAAGACGCATTGGGGCTGAAGTTTGTTCCCCGAGCACAGTTTTCCTTTGCAGAATGCAGCTTCCAGAAGCGAGTTTTGTGCCGTTTCTTTGACAGGCCCTACGTGGGTCTCTCCCAATTTGGCTAAGGTTGGGTTGCTGTGGCTTGTGCAAACAAGCCCTTTTCCTACCAAATCAGCCTTCTCCCCAAAGGACAACACATTTGGGGTTGGTTTAAGGCTGTAGAGACCAGCATCCAAGCAGCAGTTCCCATGGATTCAGAGGCAACCCTGATCTTCCTAGGCCCTATGGGGAGCAAAGGGCTAGGTGAGAAATAGGCAAGCCTTGCTTTCCTGAACAAACACGCATTGGGGCTGAGGTTTGTTCCCCGAGCACATTTTTTGCTTTGCAGAATGCAGCTTCCACTATCCAGTTTAGTGCCGTTTCTGTGATGGGACCTAGGTGGGTCTCTCCCTAGCTGGTTAAGGGTGGGTTGCTAGGGCCTGTGCCAGCAAGGCCTTTACCTGACAAAACAGCCTTTGCCCCAAAGGAGAACACGTTTAGTGTTGGCTTCAGGCTGCAGAGACCAGCAGCCAAGCAGCAGTGCCCAACGAGCCAGAGACACCACAGACCGGCCTTGGCCCTATGGGGAACCTAAGGCTAGGTGAGGAATAGCCAAGCATGGCTTTACTGAGCAAAGACGCATGGGGCTGAGGTTTGTTCCCCAGCACAGTTTTCCTTGGCAGAATGCAGTTTGACTGAATCCTGACAGACTGGATCAATCACACTTGACTGAATCCTGATTGATTGGATCAATCACGCTTGAGTGAATCCTGACTGATTGGATCAATCACGCTTGAATGAATCCTGACTGATTGGATCAATCACACTTGACTGACTCCTGATTGACTGGATCAATCAGGCTTGACTGACCTCTGATTGATTGGATCACTCACGCTTGACTGACTACTGATTGATTCGATCAATCACGCTTGACTGACTCCTGACTGATTGGATCAATCACGCTTGACTGAATCCTGACAGATTGGATCAATCACGCTTGAGTGAATCCTGACTGATTGGATCAATCACGCTTGACTGAATCCTGATTGATTGGATCAATCACGCTAGACTGACTCCTGAATGATTGGATCAATCAAGCTTGATTGAATCCTGACTGATTTGATCAATCATGGTTGACTGAATCCTGAGTGATTGGATCAATCACGCTTGACTGAATCCTGATTGATTGTATCCATCATGCTAGAATGAATCCTGATTGATTGGGTCAATCCGGCTTGACAGAATCCTGATTGATGGGGTCTTTTCTGCTTGAATGAATCATGATTGATTGGATCAATCACGCTTGACTGGCTCCTGATTGATAGGATCAATCACGCTTGAATGTCTCCTGATTGATTGTATCAATCACGCTTGACTGACTCCTGATTGACTGGATCCTTCACGCTTGACTGACTCCAGATTAATTGGATCAATCACGCTTGACTGACTCATTGATTGGCTCAATCAGGCTTGACCTACTCCTGATTGATTGGATAAATCACGCTTGACTGACTCCTGATGGATTTGCTCAAACAAGCTTGACTGACTCCTGATGGATTGGCTCAATCACGCTTGACTGACTCCTGATGGATTGGATCAATCACGCTTGAGTGACTCCTGATTGATTGGATCAATCACGCTTGCCTGACTCCTGATGGGTTGGATCCATCACGCTTGACTGAATCCTTTTAGTTTGGATGAATCACGCTTCACTCTATTTTCATTGATGGTGGGTTGATGGGGAATGTTCAAACAAGGCCATTTCGTGCCAAATCAGCCTTTTCATTGAAGGAGAACACGTGTGGTGTTAGTTTCAGGCTGCAGAGACCAGCAGCCAAGCAGCTTTGCCCACAGAGCCAGAGACAGCCAAGACCCGACTTGGCCCTTTGGGGAACATAAGGCTACGTGAGAAATAGGCAAGCGTTGCTTTCCTGAGCAAGGACGCATTGAGGTTGAAGTTTGTTCCCGGAGCACATTTTCCTTGGCAGAATGCAGCTTCCAGTATCCATTTTTGAGCCGTTTCTGTGACAGGATTTACGTGGGTCCCTCCCAAGGTGGTTAAGGGTGGGTTGTTAGGGATTGTGCAAGCAAGGCCTTTTCCTGCCAAATCCGCCTTGTCCCCGAAGGAGAACACGTTTTGTGTTGGTTTCAGGCTGCAGAGACCATCAGCCAAGAAGCAGTGCTCACCGAGCCAGACGCAGCCCAGACCCGCCTTGGCCCTATGAGGAACATAAGGCTAGGTGAGTAAAAGGCAAGCGTTGCTTTCCTGAGCAAAGACGCATTGGGGCTGTGATTTGTACCCCAGCACAGATTTCCTTCGCAGAATGCAGCTTGACTGAATCCTGACAAATTGGATCAATGACGCTTGAAGGATCCTGATGGATTGGCTCAATGAAGCTTGTACTGAGTCCTGATTGATTGGATCAATCACGCTTGACTGAGTCCTGATTGATTGGATCAATCACGCTTGACGGACTCCTGATTGATTGGATCCATCACGCTTGACGGACTCCTGATTGATTGGAACAATCACGCTTGAGTGACTCCTTATTGATTGGATCAATTATGCTTGAGGGACTCCCGATTGATTGGATCAATCATGCTTGACTGACTCCTGATTGATTCGATCAATCACACCTGACTGACTCCTGATTTATTGGATCATCTTGCTTGACTGAATCCTTTTATTTTGGATCAATCAGGCTTCTCTGTATATGGATTGATTGGTGGGTTGCTCGGGCCTGTTGAAACAAGGCCATTTCATGCCAAATCAGGAGAACAGGTTTGGTGTTAGTTTCAGGCTGCTGAGAGCAGCAGCCAATCAGCAGTGCCCACAGAGTCAGAGAAAGCTATGACCCGCCTTGGCCCTATGGGGAAATCAGGGCTAGGTGAGAAATAGTCTAGCTTGCTTTCCTTTTAGTTTGAATCCATCATGCCTCACTGTATTTTGATTGATTCGTGGGTTTCTCCGCCTGTTCAAACAAGACCTTTTCCTGCCAAATCAGCATTTTCAATGAAGGAGAACAGGTTAGGTGTTAGTTTCATGCTGCTGAGACCAGCAGCCAAGCAGCAGTGCCCACCGAGTCAGAGAGAGTCAAGCCCTGCCTTGGCCATTTGGGGAACAAATGGCTAGGTGAGAAATAGGCAAGTGTTGCTTTCCTGAGCAAAGACGCATTGGGGTATGGTTTGCTCACCGA
Source organism: Phacochoerus africanus (assembly GCF_016906955.1). Lineage (NCBI taxonomy): Eukaryota > Metazoa > Chordata > Mammalia > Artiodactyla > Suidae > Phacochoerus > Phacochoerus africanus. The sequence goes on along the minus strand of NC_062552.1, from coordinate 25,788,838 downwards.
GCACAATTGTTCCTTGGCAGAATGCAGCTTCCAGTATCCATTTTGTGCCGTTTCTGTGACAGGACCTAGGTGGGTCCCTCCCTCACTGGTTAAGGGTGTTTTGTTGGGGCTTGTGCAAGCAAGCGCATTTCCTGCCAAATCAGCCTTGTCCACGAAGGAGAACACGTATGCTGTTGGCTAAAGGCTGCAGAGACCGGCAGCCAAGCAGCAGTGCCCAACGATCCAGAGGCAGGCCAGTCCTGCCTTGGCCCTATGGGGAACATAAGGCTAGCTGAGAACTAGGCAAGCGTTGCTTTCCCGCACAAAGACGCAATGCGGCTGAGGTTTGTACCCCAGCACAGATTGCCTTGGCAGAATGCAGCTTGACTGAATCCTGACAAATTGGATCAATGACGCTTAATGGAATCTTGATTGGCTCAATCAAGCTTGACTGAGTTCAGATTGAGTGGATCAATCATGCTTGACTGACTCCTGATGGATTGGATCAATTATGATTGACTGACACCTGAATGATTGGACCAATCACGATTGACTGACTCCTGATTGGATAAATCAATCTGACGTACTCCTGATTGATTGGATCATCTCGCTTGACTGAAGCCTTTTAGTTTGGATCATTCACGCTTGACTGACTCCGGATGGATGGGATAAATTACGCTTGAGTGAATCCTGACTGATTGGATCAATCACACTTGACTGACTCCTGATTGACTGGATCAATCAGGCTTGACTGACCTCTGATTGATTGGATCACTCACGCTTGACTGACTACTGATTGATTCGATCAATCACTCTTGACTGACTCCTGACTGATTGGATCAATCACGTTTGACTGACTCCTGACAGAATGTATCCATCACGCTTGAGTGAATCCTGACTGATTGGATCAATCACGCTTGACTGAATCCTGATTGATTGGATCAATCACGCTAGACATACTCCTGAATGATTGGATCAATCAAGCTTGATTGAATCCTGACTGATTTGATCAATCATGGTTGACTGAATCCTGAGTGATTGGATCAATCACGCTTGACTGAATCCTGATTGATTGTATCCATCATGCTAGAATGAATCCTGATTGATTGGGTCAATCCGGCTTGACAGAATCCTGATTGATGGGGTCTTTTCTGCTTGAATGAATCATGATTGATTGGATCAATCACGCTTGACTGGCTCCTGATTGATAGGATCAATCACGCTTGAATGTCTCCTGATTGATTGTATCAATCACGCTTGACTGACTCCTGATTGACTGGATCCTTCACGCTTGACTGACTCCAGATTAATTGGATCAATCACGCTTGACTGACTCATTGATTGGCTCAATCAGGCTTGACCTACTCCTGATTGATTGGATAAATCACGCTTGACTGACTCCTGATGGATTTGCTCAAACAAGCTTGACTGACTCCTGATGGATTGGCTCAATCACGCTTGACTGACTCCTGATGGATTGGATCAATCACGCTTGAGTGACTCCTGATTGATTGGATCAATCACGCTTGCCTGACTCCTGATGGGTTGGATCCATCACGCTTGACTGAATCCTTTTAGTTTGGATGAATCACGCTTCACTCTATTTTCATTGATGGTGGGTTGATGGGGAATGTTCAAACAAGGCCATTTCGTGCCAAATCAGCCTTTTCATTGAAGGAGAACACGTGTGGTGTTAGTTTCAGGCTGCAGAGACCAGCAGCCAAGCAGCTTTGCCCACAGAGCCAGAGACAGCCAAGACCCGACTTGGCCCTTTGGGGAACATAAGGCTACGTGAGAAATAGGCAAGCGTTGCTTTCCTGAGCAAGGACGCATTGAGGTTGAAGTTTGTTCCCGGAGCACATTTTCCTTGGCAGAATGCAGCTTCCAGTATCCATTTTTGAGCCGTTTCTGTGACAGGATTTACGTGGGTCCCTCCCAAGGTGGTTAAGGGTGGGTTGTTAGGGATTGTGCAAGCAAGGCCTTTTCCTGCCAAATCCGCCTTGTCCCCGAAGGAGAACACGTTTTGTGTTGGTTTCAGGCTGCAGAGACCATCAGCCAAGAAGCAGTGCTCACCGAGCCAGACGCAGCCCAGACCCGCCTTGGCCCTATGAGGAACATAAGGCTAGGTGAGTAAAAGGCAAGTGTTGCTTTCCTGAGCAAAGACGCATTGGGGCTGTGGTTTGTGCCCCAGCACAGATTTCCTTCGCAGAATGCAGCTTGACTGAATCCTGACAAATTGGATCAATGACGCTTGAAGGATCCTGATGGATTGGCTCAATGAAGCTTGTACTGAGTCCTGATTGATTGGATCAATCACGCTTGACTGAGTCCTGATTGATTGGATCAATCACGCTTGACGGACTCCTGATTGATTGGATCCATCACGCTTGACGGACTCCTGATTGATTGGAACAATCACGCTTGAGTGACTCCTTATTGATTGGATCAATTATGCTTGAGGGACTCCCGATTGATTGGATCAATCATGCTTGACTGACTCCTGATTGATTCGATCAATCACACCTGACTGACTCCTGATTTATTGGATCATCTTGCTTGACTGAATCCTTTTATTTTGGATCAATCAGGCTTCTCTGTATATGGATTGATTGGTGGGTTGCTCGGGCCTGTTGAAACAAGGCCATTTCATGCCAAATCAGGAGAACAGGTTTGGTGTTAGTTTCAGGCTGCTGAGAGCAGCAGCCAATCAGCAGTGCCCACAGAGTCAGAGAAAGCTATGACCCGCCTTGGCCCTATGGGGAAATCAGGGCTAGGTGAGAAATAGTCTAGCTTGCTTTCCTTTTAGTTTGAATCCATCATGCCTCACTGTATTTTGATTGATTCGTGGGTTTCTCCGCCTGTTCAAACAAGACCTTTTCCTGCCAAATCAGCATTTTCAATGAAGGAGAACAGGTTAGGTGTTAGTTTCATGCTGCTGAGACCAGCAGCCAAGCAGCAGTGCCCGCCGAGTCAGAGAGAGTCAAGCCCTGCCTTGGCCATTTGGGGAACAAATGGCTAGGTGAGAAATAGGCAAGCGTTGCTTTCCTGAGCAAAGACGCATTGGGGTATGGTTTGCTCACCGAGCACAATTGTTCCTTGGCAGAATGCAGCTTCCAGTATCCATTTTGTGCCGTTTCTGTGACAGGACCTAGGTGGGTCCCTCCCTCACTGGTTAAGGGTGTTTTGTTGGGGCTTGTGCAAGCAAGCGCATTTCCTGCCAAATCAGCCTTGTCCACGAAGGAGAACACGTATGCTGTTGGCTAAAGGCTGCAGAGACCGGCAGCCAAGCAGCAGTGCCCAACGATCCAGAGGCAGGCCAGTCCTGCCTTGGCCCTATGGGGAACATAAGGCTAGCTGAGAACTAGGCAAGCGTTGCTTTCCCGCACAAAGACGCAATGCGGCTGAGGTTTGTACCCCAGCACAGATTGCCTTGGCAGAATGCAGCTTGACTGAATCCTGACAAATTGGATCAATGACGCTTAATGGAATCTTGATTGGCTCAATCAAGCTTGACTGAGTTCAGATTGAGTGGATCAATCATGCTTGACTGACTCCTGATGGATTGGATCAATTATGATTGACTGACACCTGAATGAATTGGACCAATCACGATGACTGACTCCTGATTGGATAAATCAATCTGACGTACTCATGATTGATTGGATCATCTCGCTTGACTGAAGCCTTTAGTTGGATCATTCACGCTTGACGACTCCGGATGGATGGGATAAATTACGCTTGAGTGAATCCTGATGATTGGATCAATCACACTTGACGACTCCTGATTGACTGGATCAATCAGGCTTGAACTGACCTCTGATTGATTGGATCACTCACGCTGTGACTGACTACTGATTGATTGGATCAATCACGCTTGAATGAATCCTGACTGATTGGATCAATCACGCTTGACTGACTCCTGACTGATTGGATCCATCACGCTTGACTGAATCCTGACTGATTGGATCAATCACGCTTGACTGAATCCTGATTGATTGGATCAATCACGCTAGACTGACTCCTGAATGATTGGATCAATCAAGCTTGATTGAATCCTGACTGTTTGCATCAATCATGTTGACTGAATCCTGATTGATTGGATCAATCACGCTTGACTGAATCCTGATTGATTGGATCCATCACGCTTGAATGAATCCTGATTGATTGGGTCAATCCGCTTGACAGAATCCTGATTGATGGGTCTTTTCTGCTTGAATGAATCCTGATTGATTGGATCAATCACGCTTGACTGGCTCCTGATTGATTGGATCAATCACGCTTGACTGTCTCCTGATTGATTGTATCAATCACGCTTGACTGACTCCTGATTGACTGGATCCTTCACGCTTGACTGACTCCTGATTAATTGGATCAATCACGCTTGACTGACTCATTGATTGGCTCAATCAGGCTTGACCTACTCCTGATTGATTGGATAAATCACGCTTGACTGACTCCTGATGGATTTGCTCAATCAAGCTTGACTGACTCCTGATGGATTGGCTCAATCACGCTTGACTGACTCCTGATGGATTGGATCAATCACGCTTGACTGACTCCTGATTGATTGGATCAATCACACTTGACTTACTCCTGATTGATTGGATCAGTCACGCTTCACTGACTCCTGATTGATTGGATCAATCACACTTGACTGACTCTTGATTGATTGGGTAAATCACGCTTGATTGACTCCTGTTGGATTGGATCAATCACGCTTGACTGACTCCTGATATATTGGATCAATCAGACTTGAATGACTCCTCATTGATAGGATCAATCACGGTTGACTAACTCCTGATTGATTGGATCAATCAGACTTGATTGACTACTGATTGATTGGATCAATCATGCTTGAATGACTTTTCATTGATTGGATCAATCAGACTTGATTGACTACTGATTGATTGGATCAATCATGCTTGAATGACTTTTCATTGATTGGATCAATCAGGCTTGAATCAATGTTGATTGATTTGTGGGTTGCTGGGGCTTGTACAAACAAGTTCTTTTCGTGCCAAATCAGCCTTTTCACTGAAGGAGAACAGGTTTGGTGTTAGTTTCAGGCTTCAGAGACCAGCAGCCAAGCAGCAGTGCCCACAGAGCCAGAGAGAGGCAAGACCAGCCTTGGCCCTATGGGAACATAAGGCTAGGTGAGAAAAAGGCAATCATTGCTTTCCTGATCAAGACGCATTGGGGCTGAGGTTGTTTTCCGAGCACATTTTTCCTTGGCAGAATGCAGTTCCAGTATCAATTTTTGTGCGTTCCTTGAAGGACCTACGTGGGTCCCTCCCTAGCTGGTTAACGGTGGGTTGCTAGGTCCTGTGCAAGCAAGGGCTTTTTCCCTTCCTAATCAGCCTTCTCCCCGAAGGAGGAGAACAGTTTGGTGTTGGCCTAAAAGCTGCCAGAGACCAGCAGCCAAGCAGCAGTGCCCAACGAGCCAGGGGCCGCCTAGTCCTGCCTTGGCCCCTATGGGGAACATAAGGTATGGTGAGAACTAGGCAAGTGTTGCTTCCCGATCAAAGACGCAATGGGTCAGAGGTTTGTACCCCAGCAGAGTTTTCCTTGGCAGAATGCAGCTTGACTGAATCCGGACAAATAGGATCATGACGCTTGAAGGAATGCTGATTGATTGGCTCAATAAAATTTGACTGACTCTTGATTGATTGGATCAATCACGACTGTACTGCCTCCTGATTGATTGGATCAATCACGCTTGACTGACTCCTGATTGATTGGATCAAACAGGCTTGACTGAGTCCTGATTGATTGGATCATTCAGGCTTGACTGACTCCTGATTGATTGGATCAATCAGGCTTGACTGACTCCTTATTGATTGGCTCAATCAGGATTGACTGACTCCTGATTGATTGAATCAGTCACGCTTCATTGACTCCTGATTGATTGGATCAATCAAGCTTGACTGACTCCTGATTGATTGGATCAATCCCACTTGACTGACTCCTGATTGATTGGATCAATCACGCTTGGATTATGCCTGATTGATTGGATCAATCACGCATGTACTGACTTCTGATTGATTGGATCAATCAGACTTGAATGACTCCTGATTGATTTGAACAATCACGATTGACTGACTCCTGATTGATTGGATCAATCAGACTTGACTGACTCTTGATTGATTGGATCAATCACGCTTGACTGACTCCTGATGGATTGGATCAATCACGCTTGACTGACTCATGATTGATTGGATCATTCAAGCTTGACTGACTCCTGATTGATTGGCTCAATCAGGGTTGACTGACTCCTGGTGATTTGGATCAATCACTCTTGACTGACTCCTGAATGATTGGATCAATCACGGTTCTGTGACTCCTGATTGATTGGATCAATCACCGCTTGACTGAGTCCTGATGATTGGATCAATCACGCTTGAGTGACTCCTGATTGATTGGATCAATCACGCTTGACTGAATCCTGGTGGATTGGATCAATCACGCTTGATTGTATTTTGATTGATTGTTGGGTTGCTGGGTATTTTTCAAACAAGGCCTCTTCCTGCCATATCAGCCTTTTCACTGAAGGAGAACAGGTTTGGAGTTAGTTTCAGGCTGCAGAGACCAGCAGCCAAGCAGCAGTGCCCACAGAGCCAGAGACAGGCAAGACCAGCCTTGGCCCTATGGGAACATAAGGCTAGGTGAGAAAAAGGCAATCATTGCTTTCCTGATCAAAGACGCATTGGGGCTGAGGTTTGTTTTCCGAGCACATTTTTCCTTGGCAGAATGCAGCTTCCAGTATCAATTTTTGTGCTGTTTCCTTGACAGGACCTACGTGGGTCCCTCCCTAGCTGGTTAACGGTGGGTTGCTAGGTCCTGTGCAAGCAAGGGCTTTTCCTTCCTAATCAGCCTTCTCCCCGAAGGAGGAGAACACGTTTGGTGTTGGCTAAAAGCTGCAGAGACCAGCAGCCAAGCAGCAGTGCCCAACGAGCCAGGGGCCGCCTAGTCCTGCCTTGGCCCTATGGGGAACATAAGGCTAGGTGAGAACTAGGCAAGTGTTGCTTTCCCGATCAAAGACGCAATGGGTCAGAGGTTTGTACCCCAGCAGAGTTTTCCTTGGCAGAATGCAGCTTGACTGAATCTTGACAAATAGGATCATGACACTTGAAGGAATCCTGATTGATTGGCTCAATGAAACTTGACTGGGTTCTGTTTGATTGGATCAATCACTCTTGACTGACTCCTGATTAATTGGATCAATCATGCTTGGCTGAAGCGTGATTTATTGGATCAATGACGCTTGTACTCACTCCTGTTCCGTGTGCACTGGTGCTTTGCTGGTGGTCGCCAGAGCTGGAAACCAACTCCAAATGTGCTGTCCTTCAGGACGAAGGTGGATTGGGCCTGAAAAGTCTTTTGTTCACAGGACCCAGCACCCCAACCTTCACCAGCTAGGGAGGGACCCACCTAGGGTCCTTCTCAGAAATGCCACAAAACTAGCTTCTGGGGGATGCATTCTGGAAAGTGAAAATCTCCTCGGGGAACCAACCTCAGCCCCAATGCCCGTTTGCTCAGGAAAGCAGTGCTTGCCATTTTCAAACCTAGCCCTCTGTTCCCCCTAGGGCCAAGGAGGGTCTGGGCTGCCTCCTGCTCCGTGTGCACTGGTGCTTTGCTGGTGGTCGCCGGAGATTGAAACCACCTCCAAACGTACTCTCCTTCGGAGAGAAGGTGGATTGGGCCTAAAGGCCTTGTGTGCTCAGGCCCAAGCACCCCACACTCTGCCAGTTAGGGAGGGACCCACCTAGGGCCCATCTCAGCAACGGCACAAAGGTAGCTTCTGGGAGCTGCATTCTGGAAAGTTATTCTCTCCTTGGCGAAACAACCTCAACCCCAATGCGCGTTTGCTCTGGAAAGCAACGCTTGCCTTTTTCTCACCTAGCCCTGAGCTTCCCATTATCCCAAGGTGGGTCTGGGCTGCCTCCTGCTCCCTGTGCACTGGTGCTTTGCTGGTGGTCGCACAAGCGTGAAAAAAACTCCAAACGTGTTCTACTTCGGGGAGAAGGTGGATTGGGGCTGAAAAGGCCTTGTGTGCACATGCCCCATACCCCCACCCATCGACAGCAAGGCAGGTACCAACCTAGGGCCCATCAGAAAGGGCACAAAACTAGCTTCTGGGAGATGCATTCTGGAAAGGTATACTCTCCTGGGGGAACCAACCTCAGCCCCAATGCGTGTTTGCACAGGAAAGCAGCGCTTGCCTTTTTCTCACCTAGCCTTTTGCTCACCCTAGGGCAAAGGTGGGTCTGGGCTGTCTCCTGTTCCCTGTGCACTGGTGCTTTGCTGGTGGTCGCCAGAGCTTGAAGCCACCTCCAAAAATGCTCTCCATCAGGCAGAATGTGGGTTGGCACTGAAAAGGCCTTGTGTGCACTCGCCCTAGCACCCCAATACTTGCCAGCTAGGGAGGGACCCACCTAGGGCCCATCTCAAAAATGGCACAAACCTAGCTTCTGGGAGATGCATTCTGGAAAGGTATACTCTCCTGGGGGAACCAACCTCAGCCCCAATGCGTGTTTGCTCCGGAAAGTATTGCTTGCCTTTTTCTCACCTAGCCCTATGCTCCGGCTAGGGCCAAGGAGGGTCTGGGCTGCCTCCTGCTCCGTGTGCACTGGTGCTTTGCTGGTGGTCGCTGGAGCTTGAAACCAAATCCAAATGTACTCTCCTTCGGGCAGAAGGTGGATTGGGCCAGAAAAGGCCGTCTTTTTTTTTTAAATATTTTATTTTCTTTGTGGTTTTGCCAATTCGTTGGGCGGCTCTGGCAGCATATGGAGGTTCCCAGGCTAGGGTTCGAGTCGGAGCTGTAGCCACCAGCCTACGCCAGAGCCAGAGAAACGCGGAATCCGAGCCGCTTCTGCAACCCACACCACAGCTCACGGCAACGCCGGATCGTTAAACCACTGAGCAAGAGCAGGGACTGAATCCGCAAGCGCATGGTTCCTAGTCGGGGTGGTTAACCACTACACCATGACGGGAACTCCAGAAAAGGCCTTCTGTGCACGGGCCCAGCACCCCAAACTTGGACAGCAACAGAGGGACCACCAAGGGCCCATTTCAGAAAAGGCACAAAACTAGCTTCTGGGAGATGCATTCTGGAAAGTGAAATTCTCCTGGGGGAACCAACCTCAGCCCCAATGCGTGTTTGCTACGAAAAGTAGAGGTTGACGTTTTATCACCTAGCCCTATGCTCCCCTAGGGCCAAGGAGGGTCTGTGCTGCTTCCTGCTCCCTGTGCTGGTGGGCTTTGCTGGTGGTCGCCGGAGGTGGAAACTAACTACATACTTGCTCTCCTTCGGGCTGAAGTGGATTGGGCTTGAAAAGCCTTTGTGCACAGGACCCAGCACCCCAACCTTCACCAGCTAGGGAGGGACCCACCTAGGATCCTTCTCGGAAACGCCACAAAACTAGCTTCTGGGAGATGCATTCTGGAAAGTGAAACTCTCCTCGGGGAACCAACCTCAGCCCCAATGCCCGTTTGCTCAGGAAAGCAGTGCTTGCCATTTTCACACCTAGCCCTCTGTTCCCCCTAGGGCCAAGGAGGGTCTGGGCTGCCTCCTGCTCTGTGTGCACTGGTGCTTTGCTGGTGGTCGCTGGAGCTTGAAACCAACTCCAAATGGGCTCTCCATTTTGCAGAAGGTGAATTGGGCCTGAAAAGGCCTTCTGTGCACAGGCCCCAGCACCCCAACCTCGGTCACATTGGGACGGAAGCACCTAGGGCCCATCTCAGAAATGGCACAAAACTAGCTTCTGGGAGGTGCATTGTGGAAAGGAATACGCTTCTGGGGGAACCAACCTCAGCCCCAATGACTGTTTCCTCAAGAAAGCAGCACTTGCCGTTTTCTCACCTAGCCCTGTGATCCGTTTAGGCCCAAGGAGGGTCTGGGCTGCCTCCTGCTCCGTGTGCACTGGTGCTTTGCTGGTGGTCGCCGGAGCTGGAAACCAACTCCAAACGTGCCGTCCTTCGGGCCGAAGGCGGATTGGGCCTGAAAAGGCTTTTGTGCACAGGACCCAGCAACCCAACCCTCGCCAGCTAGGGAGGGACCCACCTAGGATCCTTCTCGGAAACGCCACAAAACTAGCTTCTGGGGGATGCATTCTGGAAAGTGAAAATCTCCTCGGGGTACCAACCTCAGCCCCAATGCCCATTTGCTCAGGAAAGCAGTGCTTGCCATTTTCACACCTAGCCCTCTGTTCCCCCTAGGGCCAAGGAGGGTCTGGGCTGCCTCCTGCTCCGTGTGCACTGGTGCTTTGCTGGTGGTCGCCGGAGATTCAAACCACCTCCAAATGTACTCTCCTTCACAGAGAGGGCTGATTGGGCCTGTAAAGGCCTTGTGTGTCCAGGCCCAAGCACCCGACACTTTGCCAGTTGCGGAGGGAACAACCTAGAGCCCATCTCAGCAATGGCAGAAAACTTGCTTCTGGGAGATGCATTTTGGAAAGGTATAGTCTCCTGGGGAAGCAACCTCAGCCCCAAACGTGTTGCCCAAGAAAGCAACTCTTGCCCTTTACTCCCCTAATCCCCTGCTCCCTTTAGGCCCAAGTAGGGTCTGGGCTGCCTCCTGCTCCCTGTGCACTGGTGCTTTGCTGGTGGTCGCTGGAGCTTGAAACCAAATCCAAATGTGCTCTCCTTCGGGCAGAAGGTGGATTGGGCCAGAAAAGGCCGTCTTTTTTTAAATTTATTTATTTATTTATTTTTTTGTATTTTTGCCATTTGTTTGGGCTGGTCTTGCGGCATATGAAGGTCCCCATGCTAGTGTTGGAATCGGAGCTATTGCCACCAGCGTCAGCCAGAGCCACAGCATCGCGGGATCCGAGCTGCTTCTGCAACCTACACCAGAGCTCACGGCAACGCCGGATCGGTAAAACACTGAGCAAGGGCAGGGACCGAATCTGCCAGCTCATGGTTCCCAGTCAGGTTCATTAACCACTACACCACGACGGGAACTCCAGAAAATACCTTGTGTGCGCTGGCCCAACACCCCACCCTTCGCCAGCTAGCGAGGGACTCACCTAGGGCACATCTCAGAAACGGCACAAAACTAGCTTCTGGGAGCTGCATTCTGGAACAGTACACTCTCCTGGGAGAGCCAACCTCAGCCCCAATGCGTGTTTCCTCTGAAAAGTACATTTGCTGTTTTCTCACATAGCCGTAACACCACCTAGGGCCAAAGAGGTTCTGTGCTGCCTCCTGTTCCGTGTGCACTGGTGCATTGTTGGGGTCACGGGAGGTTGAAATGAACTCCAAATGTGCTCTCCTTCAAGCAGAAGGTGGATTGGGCCTTAAAAGGCCTCCTGTGCAGAGACCCCAGCCCCCCATCCCTGGCCAGCTAGGTTGGGACGCACCAGGGTCCCACCTCAGAAACAGCACAAAACTAGCTTCTGGGAGCTGCATTTGGGAAAGTGAAACACTCCTCGGGGTACCAACCTCAGCCCCAATGCGTGTGACCTCAGGAAAGACGTGCTTGCCATTTCCACACCTAGCACTCTGTTCCCCCTAGGGCCAAGGAGGGTCTGGGCTGCCTTCTGCTCCGTGTGCACTGTTGCTTTGCTGGTGGTCGCCAGAGCTTTAAACCGAATCCAAATGTGTTCTCCTTCAGGCAGAAGGTGGATTGGGCCAGAAAAGGCCTTCTTTTTTTTTTTTTAATTTGTTTTTTATGTATTTTTTTTTGTTGTATTTCTGCCATTTTCGTGGGATGCTTTCGCGGCATATGGAGGTTCCCAAGCTAGGGTTCGAATCGGAGCTGTAGCCACCAGCCTACACCAGAGCCACAGCAACGCGGGACCCGAGCCGCTTCTGCAACCTACAACACAGCTCACGGTAACGCCGGATCATTAAAGCACTGAGCAAGGGCAGGGACCGATCCTGAAAGCTCATGATTCCTAGTTGGGTTCGTTAACCACTACACCACGATGGGAATTCCAGAAAAGGCCTTGTGTGCATAGGCCCCAGCACCTCACCCTTAGCCAGGTAGTGAGGGACCACCTAGGGCCCATCTCAGAAACAACACAAAACTAGATTCTGGGAGCTGCATTCTGGAAAGGTATACTCTCCTGGGGGAACCCACCTCAGCCCCAATGCGTTTCTGCCCAGGAAAGCAGTGCTTGCCCTTTTCTCACCTAGCACTGTGCTCCCCCTAGGGCCAAGAAGGGTCTGGGCTGCCTCCTGCTCCGTGTGCACTGGTGCTTTGCTGGTGGTCGATGGAGATTGAAACCAACTCCAAACATGCTCTCCTTTGGGCAGAAGGTGGATTGGCACTGAAAAGGCCTTGAGTGCATAGGCACAATCACCCCACTTTTGGCCATCAGTGAGGGACCTACCAAGGGCCCATCTCAGACTCGGTGCAAAACTAGCTTCTGGGAGCTGCATTCTGGAAAGGTATACTCTCCTGGGGGAACCAACCTCAGCCCCAATGAGTGTTTCCTCAAGAAAGCAGTGCTTACCGTTTTCTCACCTAGCCCTGTGATCCGCTTAAGCCCAAGGAGGGTCTGTGGTGCCTCCTGCTCCGTGTGCACCGGTGCTTTGCTGGTGTTCGCCGGAGCTTGAATCCAACTCCATATGTACTCTCCTTCAGAGAGAAGGCGGATTGGGCTTGTAAAGGCCTTGTGTGCTCAGGCCCAAGAACCCCACTCTTTGACAGTTAAGGAGGGACCCAGCTAGGGCCCATCTCGGAAAGAGAAAAAAGGTAGCTTCTGGGAGCTGCATTCTGGAAAGTGAAAATCTCCTTGGGAAGCCAACCTCAGCCCCAATGCGTGTTTGCACCAGAAAGTATAGTTTGCCGCTTTAACTCCTTGCCCCATGCGCCCCTTAGGGCCAAGGATGGTCAGGGCTGCCTGCTGTTCCGTGTGCACGGGTGCTTTGCCGGTGGTCGCCGGAGCATGAAAGCAACTCCAAACATGCTCTCCTTTGGGCAGACAGTGGATTGGGCCTGAAAAGGCCTTGTGGGCACAGGCCTCAGCACCCACACTTCGCCAGGTAGGGAGGGACCCACCTAGGGCCCATCTCAGAAACAACACAAAACCAGCTTCTGGGAGCTGCATTCTGGAAAGGTATACTCTCCTGGGGGAACCAACCTCGGCCCCAATGCGTTTTTGCCCAGGAAAGCAGCGCTTGCCTTTTTCTCACCTAGCACTGTGCTCCCCCTATGGCCAAGGAGGGTCTGGGCTGCCTCGTGCTCCATGGGCACAGGTGCTTTGTTGGGGTCCCCGGAGGTTGAAATCAACTCCAAACGTGCTCTCCTTCGGGCAGAAGGTGGATTGGGCCTGAAAAGGCCTCCTGTGCACAGGCTCCAGCCCCCCAAACTTGGCCAGCTACAGAGGGACCACCTAGGGCCCATCTCAGAAATGGCACAAAACTAGCTTCTGGGAGCTGCATTCTGGAAAGGTATACTCTCCTGGGGGAACCAACCTCAGCCCCAATGCGTGTTTGCTCCAAAATGGAGAGCTTGCCGTTTTCTCACCTAGCCCTTTGCTCCCCTAGGGCCAAGGAGGTTCTGAGCTGCCTCCTGCTCCGTGTGCACTGGTGCTTTGCTGGTGGTCACCGGAGCTTGAGACCAACTCGAAATGGGCGCTCCATTGGGGAGAAGGCAGATTGGGCCTGCAAAGTCCTTGTGTGCACAGGCCCCAGAACCCCCACTTTGGCCATCTAGGGAGGGACGCACTTAGGTGGGTCCCATCTCACAAACGGCACAAAACAAGCTTCTGGGAGCTGCATTCTGCAAAGGTATACACTCCTGGGAGAACCAACCTCGGCCCCAATGCATTTTAGCTCAGGAAAGCAGCGCTTGCCCTTTTCTCACCTGGCCCTCTGTTCCCCTTACGCCCAAGGAGGGTCTGGGCTGCCTCCTGCTCCGTGTGCTCTGTTGCTTTGCTGGAGGTCACCAGAGCTTGAGACCAACTCCAAATATGCGCTCCTTTGGGGAGAAGGCCGATTGGGCCTGAAATGGCCTTGTGTGCACAGGCCCCAGCACACCACCCTTGGCCAGCAAGGGAGGGACTCAACTAGGTAGGGCTCATCTCAGAAACGGCGCAATACTAGCTTGTGAGAGCTGCATTCTGGAAAGGTATACACTCCTGGGAGAACCAACCTCAGGACCAATGCGTGTGAGCTCAGGAAAGCAGCGCTTGCCGTTTTCTCACCTAGCCCTGTGCTCTGTTTCGGCCCAAGGAGAGTCTGGGCTGCCTCCTGTTCCGTGTGCACTGGTGCTTTGCTGGTGGTCGCCGGAGCTTGAAGCCAACTCCAAACATGCTCTCCTTCGGGCAGAAGGTGGATTGGGCCTGAAAAGGCCTTGTGTGCACAGGCCCCAGCACCCCAACCTTCGCCAGCTAGGGAGGGACCCACCTAGGGCCCATCTCAGCAACGGCACAAAACTAGCTTGTGGGAGCTGCATTCTGGAAGGTGAAACTCTCCTCATCGAACCAACCTCAGCCCCAATTCGCCTTTGCTCAGCAAAGCAGTGCTTGCTGAATTCTCACCTAGCGCTGAGCTCCAGAATGGCCCAAGGAGGGTCTGGGCTGCCTCCTGCTCCGTGTGCACTGGGGCTTTGCTGGTGGTCGCTGGAGCTTGACACCAACTCCAAACGTGTTGTACTTCGGGGAGAAGGCGATTTGGGCATGAAAAGTCCGTGTGTGCACAGGTCCCTGCACCCCATATTTCGCCAGCTAGGGAGGGACCCACAAGGGCCCAAGTCAGAATTGGCACAAAACTAGCTTCTGGGAGCTGCATTCTGGAAAGGAATACACTCCTGGGGGAACCAACCTCGGCCCCAATGCGTTTTTACTCAGGAAAGCAGCGCTTGCCCTTTTCTCACCTAGCCCTCTGCTCCCCTTAGGACCAAGGAGGGTCTGGGCTGCCTCCTGCTCCGTGAGCACTGTTGCTTTGTTGGTGGTCGCCGGCGCTGAAACCGAATCCAAATGTGTTCTCCTTCAGGCAGAAGGTGGATTGGGCCAGAAAAGGCCTTCTTTTTTTTTTTTTTTAATTTGTTTTTTATGTATTTTTTTTTCGTTGTCTTTTTGCCATTTTCTTGGGATGCTTTCGTGGCATATGGAGGTTCCCAAGCTAGGGTTCGAATCGGAGCTGTAGCCACCAGCCTACACCAGAGCCACAGCAACGCGGGACCCAAGCCGGGTCTGCAACCTACACCACAGCTCATGGCAACGCCGGATCGTTAAAGCACTGAGCAAGGGCAGGGACCGAACCCGCAAGCTCATGGTTCCTAGTCGGGTTCGTTAACCACTACACCACGATGGGAACTCCAGAAAAGGCCTTGTGTGCATGGGCCCCAGCACCTCACCCTTCGCCAGCTAGGGAGGGACCCACCTAGGGCCCATCTCAGAAACAACACAAAACCAGCTTCTGGGAGCTGCATTCTGGAAAGGTATACTCTCCTGGGGGAACCAACCTCGGCCCCAATGCGTTTTTGCCCAGGAAAGCAGTGCTTGCCTTTTTCTCACCTAGCACTGTGCTCCCCCTATGGCCAAGGAGGGTCTGGGCTGCCTCCTGCTCTGTGTGCACAGGTGCTTTGTTGGGGTCCCCGGAGGTTGATATCAACTCCAAACGTGCTCTCCTTCGGGCAGAAGGTGGATTGGGCCTGAAAAGGCCTCCTGTGCACAGGCTCCAGCCCCCCAAACTTGGCCAGCTACAGAGGGACCACCTAGGGCCCATCTCAGAAATGGCACAAAACTAGCTTCTGGGAGCTGCATTCTGGAAAGGTATACTCTCCTGGGGGAACCAACCTCAGCCCCAATGCGTGTTTGCTCCAAAATGGAGAGCTTGCCGTTTTCTCACCTAGCCCTATGCTCCCCTAGGGCCAAGGAGGTTCTGAGCTGCCTCCTGCTCCGTGTGCACTGGTGCTTTGCTGGTGGTCACCGGAGCTTGAGACCAACTCGAAATGGGCGCTCCATTGGGGAGAAGGCAGATTGGGCCTGCAAAGTCCTTGTGTGCACAGGCCCCAGAACCCCCACTTTGGCCATCTAGGGAGGGACGCACTTAGGTGGGTCCCATCTCACAAACGGCACAAAACTAGCTTCTAGGAATTGAATTCTGGAAAGTGAAACCCTACTTGGGGTACCAACTTCAGCCCCAATGTGTGTTTGCTCAGGAAAGCAATGCTTGCCATTTTCTCACCTAGCCCTCGGCTCCAGAAAGAACGAAATATTGTCTGGGATGCCTGCTGCTCCGTGTGCACTGGTGATATGCTGGATGTCGCCGGAGCTTGAATCCAACTCCAAACGTGTTGTACTTCGGGGAGAAGACGATTTGGGCCTGAAAATGCCGTGTGTGCACAGGTCCCTACACCCTATATTTCGCCAGCTATGGAGGGACCCACAAGGGCCCATCTCAGAATTGGCACAAAATTAGCCTTTGGGAGCTGCATTCTGGAAAGGAATACACTCCTGGGGGAACCAACCTCGGCCTCAATGCGTTTTTGCTCATGAAAGCAGCGCTTGCCCTTTTCTCACCTAGCCCTCTGCTCCCCTTACGCCCAAGGAGGGTGTGGGCTGCCTACTGCTCCGTGTGCACTGTTGCTTTGCTGGTCATCGCCGGAGCTTGTAACCGAATCCGAATGTGCTCTCCTTCGGGCAGAAGGTGGATTGGGCCAGAAAAGGCCTTCTTTTTTTTTTAATTTTTTTTTTATGTATTTGTTTTGTTGTCTTTTAGTCATTTTCTTGGGATGCTTTCGTGGCATATGGAGGTTCCCAGGCTAGTGTTCCAATCAGAGCTGTAGCCACCAGCCTACACCAGAGCCACAGCAACGTGGGACCCGAGCCACGTCTGCAACCTACACCACAGCTCACGGCAACGCCGGATCGTTAAAGCACTGAGCAAGGGCAGGGACCGAACCCGCAAGCTCATGGTTCCTAGTCGGGTTCGTTAACCACTACACCACGATGGGAACTCCAGAAAAGGCCTTGTGTGCATGGGCCCCAGCACCTCACCCTTCGCCAGCTAGGGAGGGACCCACCTAGGGCCCATCTCAGAAACAACACAAAACCAGCTTCTGGGAGCTGCATTCTGGAGAGGTATACACTCCTGGGGGAACCAACCTCGGCCCCAATGCGTTTTTGCTCAGGAAAGCAGCGCTTGCCCTTTTATCACCTAGCCCTATGCTCCCCTTACGCCCATGGAGTGTCTGGGCTGCCTCCTGCTCCATGTGCACTGTTGTTTTGCTGGTGGCCTCCGGAGCATGAAACCAACTCCAAATGGGCACTCCTTTGTCCACATGGCTGATTGGGCCTGAAAAGGCCTTGTGTGCACAGACCGCAACACACCAGCCTTGGCCAGCGAGGGAGGGACTCACCTAGGTAGGGCCAATCTCAGAAACGGCACAAAACTAGCTTCTGGGAGCTGCATTCTGGAAAGGTATACTCTCCTGGGAGAACCAACCTCAGCCCCAATACGTGTGAGCTCAGGAAAGCAGCGCTTGCCGTTTTCTCACCTAGCCCTCGGCTCCAGAAAGAACCAAGGAGAGTCTGGGCTGCCTCCTGCTCCGTGTGCACTGGCGCTTTGCTGGTGGTCGCTGGAGCTTGAAGCCAACTCCAAACATGCTCTCCTTCGGGCAGAAGGTGGATTGGGCCTGAAAAGGCCTTGTGTGCACAGGCCCCAGCACCCCAACCTTCGCCAGCTAGGGAGGGACCCACCTAGGGCCCATCTCAGCAACGGCACAAAACTAGCTTGTGGGAGCTGCATTCTGGAAGGTGAAACTCTCCTCATCGAACCAACCTCAGCCCCAATTCGCCTTTGCTCAGCAAAGCAGTGCTTGCCGTATTCTCACCTAGCGCTGAGCTCCAAAAATGCCCAAGGTGGATATGGGCTGCCTCCTGCTCCGTGTGCACTGGGGCTTTGCTGGTGATCGCTGGAGAATTAAACCAACTCCAAACGTGTTGTACTTTGGGGAGAAGGTGATTTGGGCATGAAAAGTCCTTGTGTGCACTCGCCCTACCTCCCAAATATTTGACAGCTACGGAGGGATGCACAAGGTCTAATCTCAGAAACGGCACAAGACTAGCTTCTGGGAGATGCATTCTGGAAAGGTATACACTCCTGGGGGAACCAACCTCAGCCCCAATGTGTGTTTGCTCCGGATACTAGAGGTTGCCGATTTCTCACCTAGACTTATGCTCCCGTAGGGCCAAGGAGGGCCTGGGCTGCCTCCTGCTCCCTGTGCACTGGTGCTTTGCTGGGGTCACCGGTGGTTTTAATCATCTGCAAACATGCTCTCCTTCGGGCAGAAGGTGGATTGGGCCTGATAAGGCCTTGTTTGCACAGTCTCCAGCCCCCTTATCTTGGCCAGCTACATAGGGACCACCTAGGGCCCATCTCAGAAACGGCACAATACTAGCTTCTGGGAGATGCATTCTGGAAAGGTATACTCTCCTGGGGGAACCAACCTCAGCCCCAATGCGTGTTTGCTCCAAAAAGTAGGGCTTGCTGTTTTCTCACCTAGCCCTATGCTCCCCTAACAGGAGGTTCTGAGCTGCCTCCTGCTCCGTGTGCACTGGTGCTTTGCTGGTGGTCGCCGGAGCTTGAGACCAACTCGAAACGGGCACTCCATTGTGGAGAAGGCAGATTGGGCCTGCAAAGTCCTTGTGTGCACAGGCCCCAGGACCCCAACCTTGGCCATCTAGGAGGGATGCAATTAGGAGGATCCCATCCAACAAACGGCACAAAACTAGCTTCTAGGAATTGAATTCTGGAAAGTGAAACCCTACTTGGGGTACCAACTTCAGCCCCAATGCGAGTTTGCCTGGGAAAGCAGCACTTGCCTTTTTTCACCTACTCCTGTGCTCCTACTAGGGCCATGGAGGGTCTGGACTGCCTGTTGCTCCATGTACACTGGTGCTTTTCTGGTGGTCGCCGGAGCTTGAAGCCAACTCCAAACATGCTCTCTTTTGGGCAGATGGTGGATTGGGCCTGTAAAAGCCTTGTGTGCACAGGCCCCAGCACCCCTAACTTCGCCAGCTATGGAGGGACCCAACTAGGACCCATCTCAGAAACGGCACAAAACTAGCTTCTGGGAGCTTCATTCTGGAAAGTGAATCTCTCCTCATCGAAGCAACCTCAGCCCCAATGCACGTTTGCTCAGCAAAACAGTGCTTGCCGTATTCTCACCTAGTGCTGAGCTCCAGAAAGGCCGAAGGTTGGTTTTGGCTCTCTCCTGCTCCCTGTACACTGCGGCATTGCTGCTGTTCGCCGGAGCTTGAAACCAACTCCAAACGTGTTGTACTTCGGGGAGAAGGCGAATTGGGCCTGAAAAGTCCGTGTGTGCACAGGTCCCTGCACCCCATATTTCGCCAGCTAGGGAGGGACGCACAAGGGCCCATCTTAGAATTGGCAGAAAACAAGATTCTGGGAGCTGCATTCTGGAAAGTGAAACTCTCCTGGGGGAACCAACCTAAGCCCCAATGTGTGTTTGCTCAGGAAAGCAGCGCTTGCCGTTTTCTCACCTAGCCCTGAGCTCCCCAAAGGCCCAATGAGGTTTTGTGCTGCCTCCTGCTCCGTGTGCACTTGAGCTTTACTGGTGGTCGCCAGAGATTGAAAGCAACTCCAAATGTGCTCCCCTTTTTGGGCAGTAGGCGGATAGGTCCTGAAAAGGCATTCTGTGCAGAGGGCCAAGCACCACAACCTTGGCCAGCTTGGGAGGGACCGACATAGGGCCGATTTCAGAAACGGCACAAAACTAGCTTCTGGGAGCTGCTTTCTGGAACGATATACACTCCTGGGAGAACCAACCTCAGTCCCAATGCGTGTTTGCTCAGGAAAGCAGCGCTTGCTGTTTTCTCACCTAGCCCTCTGCTCCCTGAAGGCCCAAGGAAAGTACAGAATGCCTCCTGCTTCCGGTGCACTGGTGTTTTGCTGGTGGTCGCCGGAGCATGAAAAAAACTCCAAACGTGTTGTACTTCGGGGAGAAGGTGGATTGGGCCTGAAAAGGCCTTGTGTGCACAGCCCCCAGCACACCAGCCTTGGCCAGCGAGGGAGGGACTCACCTAGGTAGGGCCCATCTCAGAAACGGCACAAAACTAGCTTCTGGGAGCTGCATTCTGGAAAGGTATACACTCCTGGGAGAACCAACCTCAGCCCCAATACGTGTCAGCTCAGGAAAGCAGCGCTTGCCGTTTTCTCACCTAGCCCTGTGCTCTGTTTCGGCCCAAGGAGAGTCTGGGCTGCCTCCTGCTCCGTGTGCACTGGTGCTTTGCTGGTGGTCGCCGGAGCTTGAAGCCAACTCCAAACATGCTCTCCTTCTGGCAGAAGGTGGATTGGGCCTGAAAAGGTCTTGTGTGCACAGGCCTCAGCACTCCAAACTTCGCCAGCTATGGATGGAAACACCTAGGGCCCATCTCAGCAACGGCACAAAACTAGTTTGTGGGAGCTGCATTCTGGAAGGTGAAACTCTCCTCATCGAACCAACCTCAGCCCCAATTCACCTTTGCTCAGCAAAGCAGTGCTTGCCGTATTCTTACCTAGCGCTGAGCTCCTGAATGGCCCAAGGTGGATATGGGCTGCCTCTTGCTCCCTGTGCACTGGGGCTTTGCTTGTGGTGTCCGCAGCTAGAAACCAACTCCAAAAATCTTCTCTTTATCAGACAAGGCTGATTTGCCATGAAAAGCACTTGTGTGCACTGGCCCTAGCAACCCACCCACAGCCAGCTATGGAGAGACCCACGTAGAGCCTATCTCCGAAAGGGTACAAAACTCGATTCTAGGAGCTGCATTCTACACAGGGAAATTGTGTTCGAGGAACAAACCTCAGCCCCAATGCGTCTTAGCTGAGGATCGCAACTTTTGCCTATTTCTCAGCTAGCCTTATGCTCCCCATTGGCCCAAGGATGGTCTGGGCTGCCTCTGGCTCCGTGGGCACTGCAGCTTGGCTGCTGGTCTCTGCAGCTTGAAACCAACTCCAAACGTCTTCTCTTTTGGGGATAAGGCTGAGTTGACATGAAAAGGCCTTGTTTGCATTGGCCCCTGCAACCCACCCGTAGCCAGCTAGAGAGGAACCCACCTAGGGCCTATCTGTGAAATGGCTCAAAACTCACTCCTAGGAGCTGCATTATACAAAGGGAAACTGTGCGCAGGAAACAAACCTCAGCCCCAATGCATGTTTGCTCAGGAACACAGCGCTTGTCTACTTCTCACCCAGCACTATGCTCCCTATTGGGCCAAGGAGGGTGTGGGTTGCCTGGGGCTCCGTGGGCACTGCTGCTTGGCTGCTGGTCTCCGCAGCTGGAAACCAACTCCAAACGTCTTCTCTTTCACGGAGAAGGCTGATTTGGCATCAAAACGCCTTGTGTGCACTGGCCCTAGCCACTCACCCTTAGCCAGCTTGGGAGGGACCCACCTAGGGCCTATCTCCGAAACGGCACCAAACGCGCTTCGAGGAGCTGCATTCTGCAAAGGGAAACTGGGCTCGGGGAACAAACCTCAGCCCCAATGCATGTTTGCTCTGGAACGCAGCGCTTGCCTAGTTCTCCCCCAGCACTCTGCTCCCCAAAGGGCCAAAGAGGTTCTGGGCTGCCTCTGTCTCCCTGGGCACTGCTGCTTGGCTGCTGGTCTCCGCAGCTGGAAACCAAATCCAAATGTCTTGTCTTTCACAGAGAAGGCTGATTTGGCATGAAAAGGCCTTGTTTGCACCTACGCTAGCAATCCACCCAAAGCCAGCTAGGGAGGGACCCACCTAGGGCCTATCTCTGAAACTTCACAAAACTCGCTACTAGGAGCAGCATTCTGCAAAGGGAAACTGTGCTCGGGGAACAAACCTCAGCCCCAGTGCATGTTTCCTCAGGAACACAGCGCTTGTCTGCTTCTCACCTAGCCCTATGCTCCCTATAAGGCCAAGGAGCGTCTGGGTTGCCACTGGCTCCGTGGGCCCTGCTGCTTGGCTGCTGGTCTCCGCAGCTTGAAACCAACTCCAAACGTCTTCTCCTTCGCGGAGAAGGCTGATTTGGCATGAGAAAGGCTTGTTTGCACAGGCCCTAGCAACCCACCCATAGCCAGCTAGGGAGGGACCCACCTAGGGCCTATCTCCGAAACGGCACCAAACGCGCTTCGAGGAGCTGCATTCTGCAAAGGGAAACTGGGCTCGGGGAACAAACCTCAGCCCCAATGCCTCTTTGCTCAGGCACGCAGCGCTGGCCTCGTTCTCACCTAGCCCCATGCTCCCCATAGGGCCAAGGAGGCTCTGGGCTGCCTCTGGCTCCGTGGGCCCTGCTGCTTGGCTGCTGGTCTCCGCAGCTTGAAACCAACTCCAAACATCTTCTCCTTCGCGGAGAAGGCTGATTTGGCATGAGAAAGGCTTGTTTGCACAGGCCCTAGCAACCCACCCATAGGCAGCTAGGGAGGGACCCACCTAGGGCCTATCTCCGAAACGGCACCAAACGCGCTTCGAGGAGCTGCATTCTGCAAAGGGAAACTGGGCTCGGGAAAGAAACCTCATTCGCAAAGTGTCTTTGCTCAGGCACGCAGCGCTTGCCTAGTTCTCAGCTAGCCTTATGTTCCCCATAGGGTCAAGGAGGGTCTGACTCCCTCTGGCTCCGTGGGCACTGCTGCTTTTCTGCTGGTCTCCGCAGCCTGAAACCAACTCCAAACATCTTCTCTTTCACGGAGAAAGCTGATTTGGCATCAAAAGGCCTTGTTTGCATTGGCCCTAGCAACCCACACTCAGCCAGCTAGGCAGGGAACCACCTAGGGCCTATCTCCGAAAGGGTACAAAACTCGCTTCTAAGAGCTGCATTCTACAAAGCGAAATAATGCTCAAGGAACAAACCTCACCCCAATGCATCTTTGCTCAGGAACGCAGCGTTTGCCTATTTCTCAGCTAGCCATATGCTCCCAATAGGCCCAAGGAGGATCTGGGCTGCCTCTGGCTCCGTTGGCACTGCTGCTTGGCTGCTGGTCTCTGCAGCTGGAAACCAACTCCAAACACCTTCTCCTGCATGGAGAAGGCTGATTTGGCATGTAGAAGCCTTCTTTGCACTGGCCCTAGCATCCCCCCTTTAGCCAGCTAGGGAGGGACCCTACTAGGGCCTATCTTCGAAATGGCACAAAACTCGCTTCTAGGAGCTGCATTCTACAAAGGGAAACTGTGCTCGGGGAACAAACCTCAGCACCAATGCGTCTTTGCTCAGGAACGCAGCGCTTGCCTAGTTCTCACCTTGCCCTATGCTCCCATTAGTCCCAAGGAGGCTCTGGGCTGCCTCTGGCTCCCGTGGGCACTGCTGCTTGGCTGCTGGTCTCCGCAGCTTGAAGCCAACTCCTAACTTGTTCTCCTTCACAGAGATGGCTGATTTGGAATGATAAGGCCTTGATTGCACTGACCCTAGCAACCCACCCAAAGCCAGCTAGGGAGGGACCCACATAGGGCCTATCTCTGAAACGGCACAAAACTCGCTACTAGGAGAAGCATTCTGCAAATGGAAACTGTGCTTGGGGAAGAAACCTCAGCCCTAATGCATGTTTCCAAAGGAACGCAGCGCTTGTCTGTTTCTCACCTAACCGTATGCTCCCTATAGGGCCAAGGAGGGTGGCTTGCCTCTGGCTCCGTGGACACTGCTGCTTTGATGCTGGTCTCCGCAACTTGAAACCAACTACAAACGTCTTCGCTTTTGGGGAGAAGGCTGAGTTGACATGAAAAGGCCTTGTTTGCATTGGCCCCTGCAGCCCACACCTAGCCAGCTAGGGAGGGATTCACCAAGGGCCTATCTGCGAAACGGCTCAAAACTCACTTCTCGAAGCTGCATTCTGCAAAGTGAAACTGTGCTTAGGGAACAAACCACAGCCCCAATGCGTGTTTGCTCAGGAACACAGCGCTTGTCTACTTCTCACCCAGCCCTATGCTCCCTATATGGCCAAGGAGGGTCTGGGTTGCCTGGGGCACCGTGGGCACTGCTGCTTGGCTGCGGGTCTCTGCAGCTTGAAACCAACTCCAAAGTCTTCCCTTTCGCAGAGAAGGCTGATTTGGCATCAAAACGCCTTGTGTGCACTGGCCTTAGCCACTCACCCTTAGCCAGCTAGGGAGGGACCCTCCTAGGGACTATCTCCGAAATGGCACAAAATTCGCTTCTAGGAGCTGCATTCTGCAAAGGGAAACTGTGCTCGGGGTAGAAACCTCAGTTGCAATGTGTCTTTGCTCAGGAACGCAGTGCTTGCCTAGTTCTCCACTAGCACTCTGCTCCCAATACGGTCAAGGAGGCTCTGGGCTGCCTCTGGCTCCGTGGGCACTGCTGCTTGGCTGCTGGTCTCCGAAGCTTGAAACCAACTCCAAATGTCTTCTCTATCAGGGAGAAGGCTGAGTTGACATGAAAAGGCCTTGTTTGCATTGGCCCTACCAACACAAACATAGCAAGCTAGGGATGGACCCACCTAGGACCTATCTCCGAAAGGGTACAAAACTCATTTCTAGGAGCTGCATTCTACAAAGGGAAATTGTGCTCAAGGAGCAAACCTCAGCCCCAAAGCGTCTTTGCTCAGGAACGCAGCACTTGCCTAGTTCTCGCCTAGCACTATGCTCCCCATAGGGCCAAGGAGGATCTGGGCTGCCTCTGGCCGAGGGCACTGCTGCTTGGTTACTGGTCTTCACAGCTGGACCAACTCCAAACATGTTCTCCTTGGTGGAGAAGGCTGATTTGGCATTAAAAGGCCTTGTTTGCACTGACCCTAGCAACCAACACAGAGGCAGCTTGGGAGGGAATCACCTAGGGACTATCTCATAAAAGGCACAACACTTGATAGTAGGAGCAGCATTGTTCAAAGGAAAAATGTGCTCAGGAACAAGACCTCGTAGCTTCTGCCCCATGGAAGGAGGGCACTGGCACCCCCCTCCAGGCCAAGAGTTTGGATCACGGACCTCCCCAATGCCAGGCATCCGCACAGCCTCGCCCTCCCATTTGGCAAGCCCCATCTGGATGGCAGTGCAGGGGTTTCTTTCCTGGAAGACAGTTCCTGGGTGTCCCTGGTGAGATGGGAGAGGGAAGGGCTTTCCCATGGGCTGTGTGTCTCCCTCCCAGACCTCTTTGCTTTCGTGGGGGCCTTTCTCTTCGCAACACTGGGGCTGCCCATGGCACCTTTTTCTGCGCAGGTTGAGTGCTGAGTGCGCTTCTGTTGGGGCGAAGGACAGCTGCTTGCTAAGCCAAGCGTCTGTCCATGGACCTCGAGTGTCTTTGCGTATGTTGCTCTTGGGAAGAGGGCTGCCTGAAGCGAGTGGGGCGTTTCACGCTGAGAAGAGACCCTTTGTGTGGGTCTATGGCCGTGAGGGGTAGTGCTGGGTCTGACGGTGGTTCCAGGGTTCTTTGGGGGATGCCCTGGATCCTGTGGTCCCTCGTGATTGAGCAAATGGACGTCCACGCCCACCCGGTGTGAGGGCCCCTTCTTTTGCACAGCCTGCCCAGGGGTTGTCCTTGAAAGGCGTCCTCAGGATGGCCATGGGGACAGGGCTGAGGAGGACTCTCGAGCTGGTTGGGGTTTGGACGTCTCTCGGCATGCGGGATGGTGTTCCTTGGTCTGGTGCTGGATGCCGGCTGGCTCTCTGGATTTGGCAGGGTTTCTTCAGGCCCCGTCCCCACCTGTGGCCTGGGTGGGTGGGTTTCTGTTCTCGTTGCCGGGTTCCGTGCTGGAGCTGATCAGTGTGGAAGCCCAGGGGGACCTGGGTTTTGGGATGCGCATGCAGGGGCTGTGAGGCTTCCCCGGGTGGTGCCCAAAGGGAGAGCGAATTGGGAGAGCAGCCGTGCCAGGCGCTGGGCCTTGTCTCTCAAGAGGGCTCAGGAACCTCCCTTTGTCTTTCCAAGGGAGGCTGGGCTCCTCTTTCTATGCCCCTGGTGAGATGATGGGAGCTCGAGGCAGGCCGGGCCTCTGCAGGCCGCTGTCTTGACGGATCCACCAAAGCTCTGCCTGAGCGTCCTTCCGGCCCCCTGGGGAGAAGGGCTGATTGGGTTGGTTTGGTGTGGTTGGGAACCTCTGTGCCTTGGGAAGCACCAATGGGGATCCAGATCAGGCACCCTGCAGGTGGGGTCAAGAGACCTTGGCAACCAAGGGAGAAAGCGAGACCTGGCCAGGTGAACCAAGCACGAAGGAAAGAATCGAGGCAAGACTTAAAGGCAAGGAGGATGGAATCCCAGGGGGATCCCGAAGGGGGAAAACGACTCGATCCATCCTTCCACACCTGTCTTCCTAACTCCACATGGGCAAGGCTCTATGCACACGGTAGCAGGCTGGCACACCCGGATGGCTTTGGAGCGAAGCATGTCCACGGCGAGGCACGGCCTAGGTGGGCATCTGCACGAAGAACGCCTTGGAGAGAGGGAGCTAGAGCCCAGGTGGAAGGGCCGTTCTGGGCGGGGGATGGAGCCCCCACCGTCGTCTGGGCCCCAGCCCCAGCAGCCCCGGGGACTGCTGAGCCCGAGAGAGAAGGAAAGCCTGAGAGGGGCTGTTCGAGCCTATGTCCACACGAGGGCGCCAGAGCCCCTTCCGGCCCCAGGTGCAGGTCCGAGGCTCTAAGAGGTGGGAGTGGCCAGGCTCCAAAGGCACAGGCTCCACGTCGTCGGGGGCGGATGGAGGCTTGAGCGGGACGCACCCACAGCAGGCCCCCAGAGGATGTGCAGGTGCTTCCTGGGCACCAGGGACTCTCTCCTCCGAGACACGTCCTGTCAGGCGGAGGGTGGAGGTGTGCCTTCCGGATTTGGAGGTGGGTTTGCCGCCTGGTTGGGTGGCAGTGGGTTTGGAAGGCTTGAAACAGGTCCTGGGCTTTGGCGTGCTTGGGGTTCCTTCGAGGCAGGCGCCCAGACACACACAGCCTCAGGATTGGACCGCCAGCTGGCCCTGGGCAAGCCCTCCGCATCAGGGCTTCAGGGAGGTGAGAAGGAGTGTGGTGCTGAGGAATCCATGGGGGGCTTCGGGGGCAAGAGTGTTGGGAGCTGGGCTCATCCGCCTGTTCTCTTTCTCTCTCTCTCTCTCTCTCTCCTCTCTCGCTCTCTCTCACACACACACACACACACACACACACACACACACACACTCGGGAGGCTGAGGGAAATGTCGTTGTGTCGTTTTGAGAAGGGCCTCTCTTGGCAGCAGGGCGCCAGGCTATGGAGGCCTGATTGAAACCAGGTGTGATGCGTTAAGGACTCTGGATTGGTCTCCTCCAGCAAGCTCTCAGGGGAGTTCCCACGTGGCTGGCCAGCTTCCGAGGCTCTCCTGGTCCCTGCTGTGGCTGGGGCAAGAGCTGCACTGGGCGATCCCCCTCTGGCTAGACCACATCTCCGTGGGGCAGGGGGCACCCAAATCCATGGACAAGGAATACGAGGCATGGAAGTGAATGAGCTGAATGGATCCAGAAAGGAGTCCATCTCTCGTTCCCTCCCTCGTTCTCTCACTCTTTCTCTCCTTCTCCCTCAATCTCTCTTTCTCTCTCTCTCTCTCTCTCCAAACACACCCACACGCATACGCATGCAGATAGAGTAGGAAACAAGAGCTAGGACCTGGAGAGACAAATCCATCCTAAGTCTCTCCTGAGCCAAGGTCTTGGGTGGGAGTGGGTTGGAAGGGCCAGCCTGGGGATGCCCAGCCTGGGAGTGGAGGCTTTGGCCGAGCAGAGTGGATCTGCATGGCACACACGGGTGCAGGAGAACACCTGGGGAAGTCCATCCACTCCAAACGGAGCATGTCTTTATCCTCATCCCTTCCTCCTCGCCAGGGAATTCGGTCGGGTGCGATGGGCTAGGCTAGGCAAGGCAATCTGGACGGAATGCACGGAGTCCTTCGGCCCGTCTCTTTTCCCGAGGGGCAGCACTCCCGAGCGTGACACCTTCTCTGGGGAGCGCTGAGACGCTCATGGGTTGGGGTTGAATGGTCAGGACTCCTTTTGGCTGGTCGCTGATTGAAGTGGATGCATTGCCGTTTCCCAACCAAGGGATCCCATCTGCCATGTCTATCCATCCTGTTGGGCTGCCCTTCTCCTCCCCTGGGTTCCCAGAAGAGGGACTAGACCTCGTAGCTTCGGCTCCATGGAAGGAGGGCTCTGGCACCCGCCTCCAGGCCAAGGGTGTGGATCGCGGACCTCCCCAATGCCAGGCATCCGCACAGCCTCGCCCTCCCATTTGGCAAGCCCCATCTGGATGGCAGTGCAGGGGTTTCTTTCCTGGAAGACAGTTCCTGGGTGTCCCTGGTGAGATGGGAGAGGGAAGGGCTTTCCCATGGGCTGTGTGTCTCCCTCCCAGACCTCTTTGCTTTCGTGGGGGCCTTTCTCTTCGCAACACTGGGGGCTGCCCATGGCACCTTTTTCTGCGCAGGTTGAGTGCTGAGTGCGCTTCTGTTGGGGCGAAGGACAGCTGCTTGCTAAGCCAAGCGTCTGTCCATGGACCTCGAGTGTCTTTGCGTATGTTGCTCTTGGGAAGAGGGCTGCCTGAAGCGAGTGGGGCGTTTCACGCTGAGAAGAGACCCTTTGTGTGGGTCTATGGCCGTGAGGGGTAGTGGTAGCTGGGGTCTGACGGTGGTTCCAGGGTTCTTTGGGGGATGCCCTGGATCCTGTGGTCCCTCGTGATTGAGCAAACTGGACGTCCACGCCCACCCGGTGTGAGGGCCCCTTCTTTTGCACAGCCTGCCCAGGGGTTTGTCCCTTGAAAGGCGTCCTCAGGATGGCCATTGGGGACAGGGCTTGAGGAGGACTCTCGAGCTGGTTGGGGTTTGGACGTCTCTCGGCATGCGGGATGGTGTTCCTTGGTCTGGTGCTGGATGCCGGCTGGCTCTCTGGATTTGGCAGGGTTTCTTCAGGCCCCGTCCCCACCTGTGGCCTGGGTGGGTGGGTTTCTGTTCTCGTTGCCGGGTTCCGTGCTGGAGCTGATCAGTGTGGAAGCCCAGGGGGACCTGGGTTTTGGGATGCGCATGCAGGGGCTGTGAGGCTTCCCCGGGTGGTGCCCAAAGGGAGAGCGAATTGGGAGAGCAGCCGTGCCAGGCGCTGGGCCTTGTCTCTCAAGAGGGCTCAGGAACCTCCCTTTGTCTTTCCAAGGGAGGCTGGGCTCCTCTTTCTATGCCCCTGGTGAGATGATGGGAGCTCGAGGCAGGCCGGGCCTCTGCAGGCCGCTGTCTTGACGGATCCACCAAAGCTGTGCCTGAGCGTCCTTCCGGCCCCCTGGGGAGAAGGGCTGATTGGGTTGGTTTGGTGTGGTTGGAACCTCTGTGCCTTGGGAAGCACCAATGGGGATCCAGATCAGGCACCCTGCAGGTGGGGTCAAGAGCCCTTGGCAACCAAGGGAGAAAGCGAGGCCTGGCCAGGTGAAAAGCACGAAGGAAGAATCGAGGCAAGACTTAAAGGCAAGGAGGATGGAATCCAGGGGATCCCGAAGGGGGAAAACGACTCGATCCATCCTTCCACACCTGTCTTCCTAACTCCACATGGGCAAGGCTCTATGCACACGGTAGCAGGCTGGCACACCCGGATGGGCTTTGGAGCGAAGCATGTCCACGGCGAGGCACGGCCTAGGTGGGCATCTGCACGAAGAACGCCTTGGAGAGAGGGAGCTAGAGCCCAGGTGGAAGGGCCGTTCTGGGCGGGGGATGGAGCCCCCACCGTCGTCTGGGCCCAGCCCCAGCAGCCCGGGGACTGCTGAGCCCGAGAGAGAGGAAAGCCTGAGGGGCTGTTCGAGCCTATGTCCACACGAGGGCGCCAGAGCCCCTTCCGGCCCCAGGTGCAGGTCCGAGGCTCTAAGAGGTGGGAGTGGCCAGGCTCCAAAGGCACAGGCTCCACGTCCTCGTCGTCGGGGGCGGATGGAGGCTTGAGCGGGACGACACCCGGCCCGCCCCCAGAGGATGTGCAGGTGCTTCCTGGGCACCAGGGACTCTCTCCTCCGAGACACGTCCTGTCAGGCGGAGGGTGGAGGTGTGCCTTCCGATTTGGAGGTGGGTTTGCCGCCTGGTTGGGTGGCAGTGGGTTTGGAAGGCTTGAAACAGGTCCTGGGCTTTGGCGTGCTTGGGGTCCTTCGAGGCAGGGCGCCCAGACACACACAGCCTCAGGATTGGGACGCGCAGCTGGCCCTGGGCAAGCCCTCCGCATCAGGGCTTCAGGGAGGTGAGAAGGAGTGTGGTGCTGAGGAATCCATGGGGTCTTCGGGGGCAAGAGTGTTGGGAGCTGGGCTCATCCGCCTGTTCTCTTTCTCTCTCTCCTCTCCTCCTCCTCCTCAACAGCTACCCAATGCGTGTTTTGCACAGGAAAGCAGCGCTTGCATTTTCTCCCCTAGCCCTGTGCTCCCCCTAGGGCCGAGGAGGGTCTGGGCTGCCTCCTGCTCCATGTGCACAGGTAGTTTGCTGGTGGTCGCCGGATCTTGAAACCAACTCCAAACGTGCACTTCTTTGGGGAGAAGGCGGAATGGGCCTGAAAAGCCTTGTGTGCACTGGCCGCATCAACCCACCCTTCGCCAGCTCGGGAGGGACCCACATAGGCCCATCTCAGAAATGGCACAACAACGAGCTTCTGGGAGCTGCATTCTCGAAGCTGAAACTGTCCTCAGGAAACCAAGCTCAGCCCCAATGCGTGTTTGCACAGGAAAGCAGCGCTTGCCTTTTCTCCCCTAGCCTTGATCCACCTAGGGCCAAGGATGGTTTGGGCTGCAACCTTCTCAGTGTGCACAGGTAGTTTGTGGGTGATCGCTGGAGTTTGAATACAATGCCAAATGTGCACTCCTACAGGGAGAAGCCAGATTGGGCCTGAAAAGGCCTAGTTTGCAC
Source organism: Phacochoerus africanus (assembly GCF_016906955.1). Lineage (NCBI taxonomy): Eukaryota > Metazoa > Chordata > Mammalia > Artiodactyla > Suidae > Phacochoerus > Phacochoerus africanus. Next base: position 25,758,143 of record NC_062552.1, on the reverse strand, counting down.
TGGCCCAAGCACCACACCCTTCGCCAGCTCCGGAGGGATCCACCTAGGCCCATCTCAGAAAGGCAACAAAGTGCTTCTGGGAGCTGCATTCTCAAGCTGAAACTCTCCTTGGGAAACCAAGCTCAGCCCAAATGCCTGTTTGCATATGAAAGAAGTGCTTGCCTTTTCTCCCCTAGGCCTGTGCTCCCCCTAGGGCCAAGGAGAGTCTGGGCTGCCTCTGCTCCATGTGCACCTGTGGTTTGCTGGTAGTCCATGGAGCTTGAAATCAACTCCAAACTTGCACTCCTTCGGGGAGAAGGTGGATTGGGCCTTAAAAGGCCTTTTGTGCACTGGCTCCAGCACCCCACCCTTCGCCAATTAGGGAGGACCACCAGGCCATCTCAAATGGCACACAAACGATCTCGGAGCCGCATTCCCAAATCTAAAACTGTCCTGGGGAAACCAAGCTCAGCCCAATGCGTGTTTGCTCAGAAATGAAGCGCTTGCATTTTTCAACTCCCTAGCCCTGTGCTCACCCTGGGGCCTAGGAGGGTCTGGGCTGCCTCCTGCTCCATGTGCAGTGGTGCTTGGCTGGAGGGCGCCTGAGCTTGACACCAAATCCAAACTTGCTCTTCTTCGGGGAGAAGGCGGATTGGGCCTGAAAAGGCCTTGTGGGCACTGGCCCCAGCACCCCACCCTTCACCAGCTCCGGAGGGACCCACAGAGGACCATCCAGAATGGCACAAACAGCTTCTGGGAGATGCATTTCGAAGCTGAAACTGTCCTCGGAAACCAAGCTCAGCCAATGCGTGTTTGCCACGAAAGCAGCGCTTCCTCCTTTGCCCCTGCACGTGTCCCACAGGGCCGAGGAGGGTCTGGCCTGCCTTCAGCTCCCTGTGCAGTGGTGCTAGGTTGGTGATCGCCGGAGCTTGAAACTAACTGCAAACGTGCACTCCTTCGGGGAGAATGTGGATTGGGCCTGAAAAGGCCTTGTGTGCACTGGCCCCAGCACCCCACCCTTCGCCAGCTCGGGAGGGACCCACCTAGGACCATTTCAGAAATGGCACACAAAGAGCTTCTGGGAGCTGCATTCTCAAAGGTGAAACTCTCCTTGGGAAACCAAGCTCAGCCCCAATGTGTGTTTGCTCAGGTATGAAGCACTTGCTTTTTCTCCCCTAGCCCTGTGCTCCCCCTAGGGCCGAGGAGGGTCTGGCTGCCACATGCTCCGTGTGTACAGGTAGTTTGCTGTTTGTCGCCTGTGCTTGAAACCAATTCCAAATGTACACGCCTTTGGGGAGAAGGTGGATTGGGTCTGAAAAGGCCTTGTGTGCACTAGCCCCAGCACCCTCCACCCTCGCTCGGCCGCTAAGGAGAGACCCACCTAGGGACCATCTCTGGAATGGCACACAACGAGCTTCTGGGAGATGCTCTTTCAAAGCTGAAGCAGTCCTCAGGAAACCAAGCTCAGCCCCAATGCGTGTTTGCTCAGGAAAGCCGCAATTGCCTTTTCTCCCCTGGCACTGTGCTCACCCTAGGGCCGAGGAGGGTCTGGGCTGCCTCCTGCTCCATGTGCACAGTTAGTTTGCTGGTGGTCACCAGAGCTTGAAACCAACTCCAATGTGAACTTCTTCGGGGAGAAGGCAGATTGGGCCTGAAAAGGCCTTGTGTGCACTGGCCCCAGCGCCCCACCCTTCGCCAGCTCGGGAGGGACCCACCTAGGCCCATCTCAGAATGGCACACAACGAGCTTCTGGGAGCTGCATTCTCGAAGCTAAAACTGTCCTTGGGGAACCAAGCTCAGCCCCATTGCCTGTTTGCTCAGGAAGGAAGCGCTTGCCTTTTCTCCCCTAGCCCTCTGCTCCCCCAGTGCGAGGAGGGTCTGGGCTGCCTCCTGCTCCGTGGCACAGTAGTTGTGGTCTCTCGCTGGAGCTTGAAACCAACTCCAAATGTGCATCCTTCGGGGAGAAGGGATTGGGCTGAAAAGGCCTTGTGTGCACTGGCCCAGCAACCCTCGCTTCCGGCTGTAGGGAGAGACCCACCTAGGCCATCTCAAATGGCACACAACGAGCTTCTGGGAGATGCTTTCTCGAAGCTGAAACAGACCTCGGGAAACCAAGCTCAGCCCCAATGCGTGTTTGCTCAGGAAGGCAGCAATTGCCTTTTGTCCCCAAGCCCTGTGCTCCCCCTAGGGCCAAGGAGGGTCTGCCTGCCCTCTTCTCCATGTGCACCCCTTGTTTGCTGGCGGCCGCTGGAGCTTGAATCCTTTCCAAACGTGCACTCCTTCAGGGAGAAGGCGGATTGGGCCTGAAAGGCCTTGTGTGCACTGGCCCCAGCACCCCACCCTTCGCACTAGGGAGGACCACCTAGGCCCATCTCAGAAATGGTGCAAAACGAGCTTCTTGGAGCTGCATTCTCGAAGCTGAAACGCTCCTGGGGAAACCAAGCTCAGCCCCAATGCGTGTTTACTCAGGAAAGCAGCGCTTCCCCTTTTCTCCCTAGCCCTGTGCTCCCCCTAGGGCCGAGGAGGGTCTGGGCTGCCTCCTGCTCCATGTGCACAGGTAGTTTGCTGGTCGTCATTGGAGCTTGAAACCAACTGCAAACGTGCACTCCTTCAGGCAGAAGGCCGATTGGGCCTGAAAAGGCCTTGTGTGCACTGGCCCCAGTACCCCACCCTTCGCCAGCTCGGGAGGGACCCACTTAGGCCCATCTCAAAATGGCACAAAAGAGCTTCTGGGAGTGCATTTCTCAAGCTGAACCTCTCCTGGGGAAACCAAGCTCAGCCCCAATGCGTGTTTGCTCATAAAAGCAGCGCTTGCCCTTTTGGTCCCTGGCAGGGTGGCCCCACTAGGGCCGAGAAGGGTCTGGCCTACCTTCAGCTCCCTGTGAAGTGGTGCTGGAGTTGGGTGGTCGCCAGAGCTTGAAACCAACTGCAAACGTGCACTCCTCCGGAGAAGGTGGATTGGGCCTGAAAAGGCCTTGTGTGCACTGGCCCCAGCACCCCACCCTTCGCCAGCTTGGGAGGGACCCACCTAGACCCATCTCAGAAATGGCAAAAGAGCTTCTGGAGCTGCATTCTCGAAGCTGAAACTCTCCTGGGGAAACAAGCTCACCCCAATGCGTGTTTGTCACAGGAAAGCAGCGTTTGCCCTTTCTCTCCTAGCCCTGTGCTCCCCTAGGGCCGAGGAGGGTCTGGGCTGCCTCCAGCTCCATGTGCACATTAGTTTTGCTGGTGTCGCGAGCTTGAAACAACTCCAAACGTGCATCCTTCGGAGAGGGGGATTGGGCCTAAAAGGCTTTGTGCACTGCCCAACCCACTCATTCGCCAGCTAGGGAGGGACCCACCAAGGCCACTCAGAATGGCACAAACGAGCTTCTGGGAGCTGCATTCTTGAAGCTGAAACGCTCCTCGGGAAACCAAGCTCAGCCCAATGCTTTTGCACAACGCATGCAGCGGCGGCCTTTTCCCCTAGCCCTTTGCTCCCCCTAGGGCCGAGGAGGGCTCTGGCTGCCGCTCCGTGTCAGGTAGTTTGCTGGTCGTCACTGGAGCTTGAAACCAACTCCAAACGTGCACTCCTTCAGGGAGAAGGCGGATTGGGCCTGAAAAGGCCTTGTGTGCACTGGCCCCAGCACCCCACCCTTCGCCAGCTAGGGAGGGACCCACTTAGGCCCATCTCAAAATGGCAAACGAGCTTCTGGGAGCTGCATTCTCAAAGCGAACTGTCCTCGGAAACCAACTCAGCCCCAAGCGTGTTGGCTCAGGAAAGCAGCGATTCCCCTTCTCTCCTAGCCCTGTGCTCCCCCTGGGGAGGAGGGTGGGCTGCCTCCTGCTCCGTGTGTAGGGGTGCTTATGGGGGGTCGCCGGAGCTTGAAACCAACTCCAAACTGCCTCCTTCTGGGGAGAAGGGATTGGGCCTGAAAAGGCCTGTGTGCAGGCCCCAGCACCCCACCCTTCGCCACCTAGGGAGGGAACCACCTAGGCCCATCTCAGAAATGGTGCAAAACGAGCTTCTTGGAGCTGCATTCTCGAAGCTGAAACGCTCCTGGGGAAACCAAGCTCAGCCCCAATGCGTGTTTAATCAGGAAAGCAGCGCTTCCCCTTTCTTCCTAGCCCTGTGCTCCCCTAGGCGAGGAGGTCTGGGCTGCCTCCTGTCATGTGCACGGTAGTTTGTCTGTGTCGCACTGGAGCTTGAAACCAACTGCAAACGTGCACTCCTTCAGGCAGAAGGCCGATTGGGCCTGAAAAGGCCTTGTGTGCACTGGCCCCAGTACCCCACCCTTCGCCAGCTCGGGAGGGACCCACTTAGGCCCATCTCAAAATGGCACAAAACGAGCTTCTGGGAGATGCTTTCTCTAAGCTGAAACTCTCCTGGGGAAACCAAGCTCAGCCCCAATGCGTGTTTGCTCATGAAAGCAGCGCTTGCCCTTTTGGCCCCTGGCACTGTGCCCCTAGGGCCGAGGAGGGTCTGGCCTGCCTTCAGCTCCCTGTGAAGTGGTGCTAGGTTGGTGGTCGCCAGAGCTTGAAACCAACTGCAAACGTGCACTCCTCCGGTGAGAATGTGGATTGGGCCTGAAAAGGCCTTGTGTGCACTGGCCCCAGCACCCCACCCTTCGCCAGCTTGGGAGGGACCCACCTAGACCCATCTCAGAAATGGTGCAAAAGGAGCTTCTTGGAGCTGCATTCTCGAAGCTGAAACTCTCCTGGGGAAAGCAAGCTCAGCCCCAATGCGTGTTTGCACAGGAAAGCAGCGTTTGCCACTTCTCTCCTAGCCCTGTGCTCCCCCTAGGGCCGAGGAGGGTCTGGGCTGCCTCCAGCTCCATGTGCACATGTAGTTTGCTGGATGTCGCCGGAGCTTGAAACCAACTCCAAACGTGCACTCCTTCGGGGAGAAGGGGGATTGGGCCTTAAAAGGTCTTTTGTGCACTGTCCCCATTACCTCATCATTCGCCAGCTAGGGAGGGACCCACCAAGGCCCATCTCAGAAATGGCACAAAACGAGCTTCTGGGAGCTGCATTCTTGAAGCTGAAACTCTCCTCGGGAAACCAAGCTCAGGCCCAATACATTTTTGCACACGCATGCAGCGTGCGGCCTTTTCGTCCCTAGCCCTTTGCTCCCCCTAGGGCCGAGGAGGGTTTGCTCTGCAACATGCTCCGTGTTCAGAGGTAGTTTGCTGGTCGTCACTGGAGCTTGAAACCAACTCCAAACGTGCACTCCTTCAGGGAGAAGGCGGATTGGGCCTGAAAAGGCCTTGTGTGCACTGGCCCCAGCACCCCACCCTTCACCACCTAGGGAGGGAACCACCTAGGCCCATCTCAGAAATGGTGCAAAACGAGCTTCTTGGAGCTGCATTCTCGAAGCTGAAACGCTCCTGGGGAAACCAAGCTCAGCCCCAATGCGTGTTTTCAGAAAGCAGCGCTTCCCTTTTCTCCCCTAGCCCTGTGCTCCCCCTAGGGCCGAGGAGGGTCTGGGCTGCCTCCTGCTCCATGTGCACAGGTAGTTTGCTGGTCGTCACTGGAGCTTGAAACCAACTGCAAACGTGCACTCCTTCAGGCAGAAGGCCGATTGGGCCTGAAAAGGCCTTGTGTGCACTGGCCCCAGTACCCCACCCTTCGCCAGCTCGGGAGGGACCCACTTAGGCCCATCTCAAAATGGCACAAAACGAGCTTCTGGAGAGCTTGCTCTAGACTGAAACTCCTGGGGAAACAAGCTCAGCCCCAATGCGTGTTGCTCTGAAGCAGGCGTGCTTCCCTTTTGGTCCAGGCACTGTGGCTCCCAGGGCCGAGGAGGGTCTGGCCTGCCTTCAGCTCCCTGTGAAGTGGTGCTAGGTGTGGTGGTTGCGCCAGCTTGAGCTTGACGCAAACTGCAACCAACGTGCACTCCTCCGGTGAGAAGTGGTGGATTGGGCCTGAAAAGGCCTTGTTGTGCACTGGCCCCAGCACCCCACCCTTGCCAGCTTGGGAGGGACCCACCTAGGCCATCTCAGAAATGGTGCAAAAGAGATTCGGGAGCTGCATTCTCGAAGCTGAAACTCTCCTGGGAAAGCAAGCTCAGCCCATGCGTGTTGCACAGTAGAGCAGCGTTTGCCACTTTTCTCTCCTAGCCCTGTGCTCCCCCTAGGGCGAGGAGGGTCTGGGCTGCCTCCATCCTCATGTGCACATGTAGTTTGCTGGATGTCGCCGAGCTTGAACCAACCATCCAAACATGCACTCCTCGGGGAGAAGGGGATGGGCCTTAAAGGTCCTTTTGTGCACTGTCCCATTACCACTCATTTCGCCAGCTAGGGAGGGACCCACCAAGGCCCATCTCAGAAATGGCACAAAACGAGCTTCTGGGAGCTGCATTCTTGAAGCTGTCTGAAACTCTCCTCGGGAAACCAAGCTCAGGCCCAATACATTTTTGCACACGCATGCAGCGTGCGGCCTTTTCGTCCCTAGCCCTTTGCTCCCTAGGGCCGAGGAGGGTTTGCTCTGCAACATGCTCCGTGTTCAGAGGTAGTTTGCTGGTCGTCACTGGAGCTTGAAACCAACTCCAAACGTGCACTCCTTCAGGGAGAAGGCGGATTGGGCCTGAAAAGGCCTTGTGTGCACTGGCCCCAGCACCCCACCCTTCACCACCTAGGGAGGGAACCACCTAGGCCCATCTCAGAAATGGTGCAAAACGAGCTTCTTGGAGCTGCATTCTCGAAGCTGAAACGCTCCTGGGGAAACCAAGCTCAGCCCCAATGCGTGTTTAATCAGGAAAGCAGCGCTTCCCCTTTTCTTCCATAGCCCTGTGCTCCCCCTAGGGCCGAGGAAGGTCTGGGCTGCCTCCTGCTCCATGTGCACAGGTAGTTTGCTGGTCGTCACTGGAGCTTGAAACCAACTGCAAACGTGCACTCCTCCAGGCAGAAGGCCGATTGGGCCTGAAAAGGCCTTGTGTGCACTGGCCCCAGTACCCCACCCTTCGCCAGCTCGGGAGGGACCCACTTAGGCCCATCTCAAAATGGCACAAAACGAGCTTCTGGGAGATGCTTTCTCGAAGCTGAAACTCTCCTGGGGAAACCAAGCTCAGCCCCAATGCGTGTTGCTCATGAAAGCAGCGCTTGCCCTTTTGGTCCCTGGCACTGTGCTCACCCTAGGGCCGAGGAGGGTCTGGCCTGCCTTCAGCTCCCTGTGAAGTGGTGCTAGGTTGGTGGTCGCCAGAGCTTGAAACCAACTGCAAACGTGCACTCCTCCGGTGAGAATGTGGATTGGGCCTGAAAAGGCCTTGTGTGCACTGGCCCCAGCACCCCACCCTTCGCCAGCTTGGGAGGGACCCACCTAGGCCCATCTCAGAAATGGTGCAAAAGGAGCTTCTTGGAGCTGCATTCTCGAAGCTGAAACTCTCCTGGGGAAAGCAAGCTCAGCCCCAATGCGTGTTTGCACAGGAAAGCAGCGTTTGCCACTTCTCTCCTAGCCCTGTGCTCCCCCTAGGGCCGAGGAGGGTCTGGGCTGCCTCCAGCTCCATGTGCACATGTAGTTTGCTGGATGTCGCCGGAGCTTGAAACCAACTCCAAACAGTGCACTCCTTCGGGGAGAAGGGGGATTGGGCCTTAAAAGGTCTTTTGTGCACTGTCCCCATTACCTCATCATTCGCCAGCTAGGGAGGGACCCACCAAGGCCCATCTCAGAAATGGCACAAAACGAGCTTCTGGGAGCTGCATTCTTGAAGCTGAAATCTCCTCGGGAAACCAAGCTCAGCCCAATACATTTTTGCCAA